>NC_052543.1:3034343-13034343 GCF_016699485.2 Gallus gallus
CCCATCGGAGCCCACCGCACGGCTGCAGGCCCGGCCACCTCCGGCTCCTCCCGCGCTCGCCGCCCGCGCGCCCCGCCCGGCCCTGGCCCCGCCCCCTCGCGGCGCCGCGCGGTGACGTCACCAGGGCGGGCTGCCAGTCACGGTGCCGCCCCGCCGCCCGCTCGCGTCGCGCCCCGTGGCGGAGCCGCCCGACCCCGCGCCTCTCGCGGCCCGGCTCCTCGCCGCCGGTGGGCCCGGCAGGCCGCCGCGGGGCGCCCCGTCGCACGGCTACTCCCGCAAGACGCCCCGCCGGGCCGCCCCGCCCTCCTCTCCCCTCCCCCGCCGCCCGGAAAGGCCCCGTTACCGACCCCGGAAACTTCGGGTCACTCCGCCGAGCGGCCGAGCCGCGCCCCGCCGCCTCCCCTTTGTGCGGGCGGAGAGGCCCGGCCGCGGCGGCGAGGAGCCGGGCCCGGCTCGAAGAGCTCGGCCGCCCCCGCCCGCCGGCGGCCGCGCGGGCTCCCGTCGGTCGGGCGGGCCCCACCCGAGAGCCGCCGCCGCCGCCGAGGGGAGAAAAGCTGGGCGGCCGCCCCCGAGCGGCCGCGAACCCCGTCCCGGTACCTGCGGCCTCCACTGGCTACGACTCCCGCCGCTTCCTGCTCCACAGGCCCGAGCTCGAGCGGCGGCGAACGGAAACGGGCGGGGCGGGGGCGTGCGCGCTCACCGGGCCCGGCGCGACGCGGCGCGGCGCTGCGCTGCGCTCCTCAGCCGGCCCCGCCCCGCCCGGCGCGCGCGCGCCCGAGCGCGTCCCCGCCCCCAAACAACCAATGGCAGCGCCCGGCCGCGGGGGCTGCCGGGAACGGCCGCTATAAAAGCCCGGGTGCTATTTACGCCGCGCGGGGTGGGTGTGCGCGCATGCGCGGTGCGGCGGCCGATCCTTCTCGTAATGGTGGGAGACGGCGCTCAGCGGAGCTCGCCTGGGAGACATCGAGCGGCGCCTGCTGCTGAGCTGCTCTTACTGGGTGCTTCTGGAACCCACTTTGCCTTCTTCCTCTGCCAGCGGCCTGGTGTCTGCTCGAGCCCTCCCCAGGAGCGCAGTGCCGGTTCTTCCTGGCAGGCCTTGTGCCAGTTGTGTGGCAGCACCTGGAGCAGCCCCGGCCTTCGCGGGGCCGATTTCTATTGACGTACCCACTTGTTTTTACCAATACAAGAGCTCATACAGTACATGAAATAATAAAACGTTTATTAACTGATACACAGAAACAGATGGAACATGGCTAAATAGCTGTCACAGACTGCTTTTTGCCATCGGTTTTGCTTATTGCACTCAGATGATGTCACGAGTGTGTCTACATGGGCAGAATGATTAAGGATGGAAAAGACCGATAAGATGTCAGGTCCAATGGTCTGCCCAGGTCCTGTGTGTGAGATCTCCCAGTTTTATTGTGATGGACTCTGAGGATGGATGCCAGCATGTGGTGTTGCACACAGCTGCTGCCGTGGCATCACTGGGGCTGGCTGTTAAAGTAACGGGCCCGTCGTGGTACCCGGGAGCGGCTTCGCCCCTGGGCTGGCCCTCGCCGCCTGGAGCGACTCCTGCGGCGTCTCTGGGGCTGGCTGCGGGTCTCTGCAGCCCGACGGTCGTGAGGCGAGCGGCTTCGGGTCCGGGCCCGCCCTGGCTGCTGGGAGAGCAGCTCAGGCACCCGGGAACTGCTGTCTGGCCCCGATGGTGCCTGGCTGGTGGTGCCGGAGCTGCTGCTCTCCTGTCCCGCAGAGACTCGGGCTGGCTCCAGTCCCTGCTGGCTGGTGGTGGTGGGGCCAGCACTGTCCACATTGCTGCTGGAGGCTGTAAGGGGAGACAGGAAGGTGAGCGGTCAGATCTCCAGCCCCAGGGTGGGACAGGCTCCCATCCCTCCTGGGCCAAAGGGACTGGAGCAAGGCCTCGCCTGGCCCCAGCCCAGCAGTACGCGGCTGTTTGCCTCTTACCGGTGCCCTCTCCAGCACAGGCGTTGCACTCCCAGGTGGTGGTGCTCTGGCCCAGGTTGGAGCAGCAGCGATGGGTCCCTTGTGCAGCACAGGAGCTGCAGAGGAGCAGCTGCCAGGGCCTGGGAAACCAACAGGTTGTGGCCGTGAGGACAAAGTGACCTGAGCCAGGGAGTGCCCGGCACAGCTCTGGTGCTCAGTCTGTGCTGCCCCAGCCTGTGGTGAGGCTATGATCCCACGCAGAGCCCCAGAGGGCTGCTGAGGTAACTCACCCCTCTCTCTCTGCCTGCTCCCTGCCTTGTGGGTAAAGGCAGTTGCTGGCATCACAGTGCCGGTGCCGAACTCCCAGGGATGCGTAGGCACGGTTGGTCTCCCACTTTGGTTTTCTGCCAGAGAAGGGAGGGAATGTGATGAGCTGAAAGTGCCTCTAGACTAAGACAGACCAAGGCCATCCCTGCACCAAAAGGCCAGGCCTGCTGGGGCAGTCCTTGGGAAGGCACAGCTCTTGTGCCCTCACAACTCGAGAGATGGATGAAGGGCACCAACCGGACTGGGATGTGGATCCCCAGGTTGATCATTTCTTGAATAAACTTCTCTCTGTCGCGGCAGAGCGGGCACTGGAAGCAGCGCAGCCCAGCACTCTTGGCCATTCCCTGCAGCAGAAACACAAGCAGGGTGAGCGTGAGCCGGGCCTGGTGCTGCTGAGCGCCTGCGGTGCCCATGGGATGAGGGAAGGGGAGGGCTCCTACCTGGATGCAGGCCCGGTGGAACCAGGCGTGTTGGCAGGATGGGCACACCATGGTGCTGTACGACCTGCTGTCACCCACAGGCTCCATGCAGATGATGCAGGTCGTGTCCTGCGTTGGCGCTGTCTCCACTGGCTGGTGTGGGAGGTGCTCCCAGCAGAAGGACCTGGGGGAAGATGTGAGGGATGGGCAAGGTGAGAAGTGCTGCGAGGAGGGCAGAGGAGCAGGAAGGAGCCCCAGGCCTTGGCTCTGGCTCTGTCAGGCTGCTGGGAGCTGTCGCAGCGCGTTTCTCACTGCTTTGCCTGGTGCTGACAGCAGGGGTTGGAAGTCCACAGGCGATGCCTGGCAGCCCTTACCTGTACTGGCCAAAGTGCTGGGTGACACACTGGCCTTCCGAGGCACAGGGGAAATGGAAACTGCGGTCGCAGCCCGCCTCTGCGCAAGTGATGGTGGCCCCCAAATTGCCACAGACGAAGCAGAGCTGGAAAGAGCAGAGAGGCCCCCATCAGCAGCAGGCTCAGGGCCTACGCAGCGGGCCCCGCACCTCTGGGCAGGGCACAGCGTGCGGGCAGGGCTGGGTGGCACTCTGCAGAGCTGCCTGGTGAACAGGGCTCGTCTGCAAGAGCAGGACTTTCTCCTGGGGCTGGTTGGAAGGGCTGGGATTGCTTCCTTGGGACCAGGCTGAGCTCACACAAAGCTCCCTGTTCTGGTCTGGTGCTCACCGTCTGTGCTGCCTGCATCAAGGTGTGTATGAGGTGTTCAACATAGAAAAGTCCTTTATTTTGGTTGTCAATTCCATGTTGACAGAGGCCATTGGCAAATCCCTGTGCAGGAGGAAAGAGCATGGTCTTGTTAATGCCGAAAGGAGGGAACCACTGGTTGGAGGAAGCTGGCAGGAGCCTCAAGGGAACTCACCACACAAAATGCATGGAAACACATCCCATACATCTCATATCTCTTGCCGAAGATAGGTGGGTTGTTATCCACTCGGCCACAGAGTACGCATGCTGGAGAGGAGAGAGTAACAGCAGTGAGCATCTTGCGGGGCCAGGTGCCCCCGGGGGCTGTCCCAGGGGCTGCTGTGTGCCGGCCGTGCCAGCTGAGGGGCAGGGCCGGAGGCCGTGGAGGGGAAGGGGCAGTGCAGGCCCAGCGGTGCCAGCAGGCAGCCACAGCCCAACCGCGGCCCTCTGGCCAAGGAGCGGAGGGGCCCTGCCCGTGGAGGCTGTGGAGCCCCTGCGTGCCCCCACCTCCCCCCTCCGCCGCAGGCAGACCCCCGGCACCCCTCTGCCCGGCGGCGGGGAGCTGCGTGCAGGGATACTTTGCTCTCACCAGACTCCCTCGAGTCAGCGGCCTGCTGTGTCCCCTCGGACATCGTGTGCATTAACAGTGAGCTCTCACAGAGTGTCTGTCCCAGCAACACCAGGCTTTCTCCTCTGCGTGCAAACCTATGGGAGTAGCGGGACGAGGCTGAGTTAGCAGCTCAGGCCCCCGAGCGCTGGGGAACAGGCAGCCCCTTCCTCCCTGCTCACCTCACCAAGTCGCACTGAGCTCCGCCTGAGCCCCGCAGCCTGAGCTCTGCTCCACACCCCATGCGTCACAATGGCCCCTCTCTGACACCCTCGGTGACGCCATCACACGTCACAGGGGTGAGGGCACCCCAGCAGGAGGGCGGCGGCTCCTGCAGCCAGCGCAGAGTGAGGGGCCCGGTGCCGGACGCAGCCCCGCAGGAACCCGGCGTGTTGGTGCTGCTGAAGGCACTGGGCCACACATCCAGCCTCCTGGCCCCACCTGAATGCTGCCGGGCCCGTGGCTCCATCAGTATCCCAGTCAAGTGTTTCCGTGTTCCCGTGATGTTCTCGAGGCTTTACTTTGTGGTTGTTTGCTGCTGATTACCTCTCGTTGCAATAAATGGCTCCATTCACAGAATGACAGAATCTCTCTGGTTGGCAAAGACCTCTAAGATCACCAAGTGCCACCGTCCACCCCCCCAGCTGCCCGCTGCCCGCGTCCCTCAGTGCCACATCCCCACGCTTCTGGAACACCTCCATGGACGCTGACTCCCCCAGAACCATAGAATCATAGAATTACTCAGGTTGGAAAGGACCTCAAAGATCATCAAGTCCAACCGCATCCGAACCACAGTACCCCAACTCTAACAGCCCTCCGCTACATCATCTCTCTGAGCACCACATCCAAACGGCTCTTAAACACATGCAGGGATGGTGACTCAACCTCCTCCCTGGGGAGCCCATTCCAGTGTTTAACAACCCTTTCTGTAAAGAAGTGTTTCCTAACGTCCAACCTAAACTTGCCTTGGCGCAACTGGAGGCCATTTCCCCTCGTCCTGTCAGCTGTCACCAGTGAGAAGAGACCTACCCCGCTCTCACCGTAAGCACCTTTCAGGTACTGGAAGAGAGTAATAAGGTCTCCCCTCAGCCTCCTCTTCCCCACACTAAGCAGCCCCAGCCCCCCCAGCCTCTCCTCACAGGGCTGACTTTCCAAGCCCTTCACCAGCCTCGTTGCCCTTCTCTGGACCTGCTCCGGTACCTCCATGTCCTTCTTGTACTGAGGTGCCCAAAACTGAGCACAGTACTCGAGGTGAGGCCTCACCAATGCCGAGTACGGGGCAGGATGACTTCCCTCGTCCTGCTCACCACACCATTCCTGACACAAGCCAGGACGCCATTGGCCTTCTTGGCCACCTGGGCACACTGCTGGCTCATATTCAGCCGACTGTCCAACAGTACGCCAAGGTCCCTTTCCATCAGGCAGCTTTCCAGCCACCCCTCCCCAAGCCTGTAAGGCTGCTGGGGTTGTTGTGACCAAAATGCAGGACCCGACACTTGGCCCTATTGGAACTCATACCGTTGCCCTTGGCCCATCGATCCAGTCTATCCAGGTCCCTCCGTAGTGCCCTTCTCCCCTCTGGCAGATCAACATTCCCTCCCAGCTTGGTGTCGCAGCTGTGCCAGTGCCCGAGCGCTCTTTCAGCAGAGGTGTTCTTCCTAATATCCAACGGGGACCTCCCCTGGGGCAACTTGAGGCCGTTCCCTCTCGTCCCATCGCTGTGAGCTGGGAGAAGAGGCCGTCCCCCACCTCCCTACAACCTCCTTACAGGGAGTGATGCGCAGTGCTCGGGCCTCCCCCGAGCCTCGTCTGCACTGAACAATCCCACTTCCCTCAGCTGCTCCTCATGGGACTTTTGTTCCACACTCTTTCCTGCCCCGTTGCCCTTCCACGGACACACTGCAGGGCCTCCACGTCTGTCTTGTAGTGAGGGGGGGGCCCAGTACAGAACAGCAACTGCCACGGGAGTCGGGGCCAGAACCCAGCTCAGTGTGAACCGGGCTGCGGGGAGGAAGGAATGGGTTGGGTGCTGGGGGGAAGGGATCCCCGTGGTTCCAGCCCCTAAAGCTGCCCACCTCGGGAAAGGCAGAGAAGAATGAAAGCGACAGTGGCATGATGGAACTGTGTTTTATTGTGATGGACTCAGGATTTATTGTGATGGCCAGCATGTGGTGTTGCACACAGCTGCTGCCGTGGCATCACTGGGGCTGGCTGTTAAAGTAACGGGCCCGTCGTGGTACCCGGGAGCGGCTTCGGCCCTGGGCTGGCCCTCGCCGCCTGGAGCGGCTCCTGCGGCGTCTCTGGGGCTGGCTGCGGGTCTCTGCAGCCCGATGGTCGTGAGGCGAGCGGCTTCGGGTCCGGGCCCGCCCTGGCTGCTGGGAGAGCAGCTCAGGCACCCGGGATCTGCAGTCTGGCCCCGATGGTGCCTGGCTGGTGGTGCCGGAGCTGCTGCTCTCCTGTCCCGCAGAGACTCGGGCTGGCTCCAGTCCCTGCTGGCTGGTGGTGTTGGGGCCAGCGCTGTCCACAATGGTGCTGGAGGCTGTAAGGGGAGACAGGAAGGTGAGCGGTCAGATCTCCAGCCCCAGGGTGGGACAGGCTCCCATCCCTCCTGGGCCAAAGGGACTGGAGCAAGGCCTCGCCTGGCCCCAGCCCAGCAGCACGCGGCTGTTTGCCTCTTACCGGTGCCCTCTCCAGCACAGGCGTTGCACTCCCAGGTGGTGGTGCTCTGGCCCAGGTTGGAGCAGCAGCGATGGGTCCCTTGTGCAGCACAGGAGCAGCAGAGGAGCAGCTGCCAGGGCCTGGGAAACCAACGGGTTGTGGCCGTGAGGACAAAGTGACCTGAGCCAGGGAGTGCCCGGCACAGCTCTGGTGCTCAGTCTGTGCTGCCCCAGCCTGTGGTGAGGCTGCGATCCCACGCAGAGCCCCAGAGGGCTGCTGAGGTAACTCACCCCTCTCTCTCTGCCTGCTCCCTGCCTTGTGGGTAAAGGCAGTTGCTGGCATCACAGTGCCGGTGCCGAACTCCCAGGGATGCGTAGGCACGGTTGGTCTCCCACTTTGGTTTTCTGCCAGAGAAGGGAGGGAATGTGATGAGCTGAAAGAGCCTCTAGACTAAGACAGACCAAGGCCATCCCTGCACCAAAGGGCCAGGCCTGCTGGGGCAGTCCTTGGGAAGGCACAGCTCTTGTGCCCTCACAACTCGAGAGATGGATGAAGGGCACCAACCGGACTGGGATGTGGATCCCCAGGTTGATCATTTCTTGAATAAACCTCTCTCTGTCACGGCAGAGCGGGCACTGGAAGCAGCGCAGCCCAGCACTCTTGGCCATTCCCTGCAGCAGAAACACAAGCAGTGTGAGCGTGAGCCGGGCCTGGTGCTGCTGAGCGCCTGCGGTGCCCACGGGATGAGGGAAGGGGAGGGCTCCTACTTGGATGCAGGCCCGGTGGAACCAGGCGTGTTGGCAGGATGGGCACACCATGGTGCTGTACGACCTGCTGTCACCCACAGGCTCCATGCAGATGATGCAGGTCGTGTCCTGCGTTGGCGCTGTCTCCACTGGCTGGTGTGGGAGGTGCTCCCAGCAGAAGGACCTGGGGGAAGATGTGAGGGATGGACAAGGTGAGAAGTGCTGAGAGGAGGGCAGAGGAACAGGAAAGAGCCCCAGGCCTTGGCTCTGGCTCTGCCAGGCCCCTGGGAGCTGTCGCAGCGCGTTTCTCAGTGCTTTGACTGGTGCTGACAGCAGGGGTTGGAAGTCCACAGGCGATGCCTGGCAGCCCTTACCTGTACTGGTCAAAGTGCTGGGTGACACACTGACCCTCCGAGGCGCAGGGGAAATGGAAACTGCGGTTGCAGCCCGCCTCTGCGCAAGTGATGGTGGCCCCCAAATTGCCACAGACGAAGCAGAGCTGGAAAGAGCAGAGAGGCCCCCATCAGCAGCAGGCTCAGGGCCTACGCAGCGGGCCCCGCACCTCTGGGCAGGGCACAGCGTGCGGGCAGGGCTGGGTGGCACTCTGCAGAGCTGCCTGGTGAACAGGGCTCGTCTGCAAGAGCAGGACTTTCTCCTGGGGCTGGTTGGAAGGGCTGGGATTGCTTCCTTGGGACCAGGCTGAGCTCACACAAAGCTCCCTGTTCTGGTCTGGTGCTCACCGTCTGCGCTGCCTGCATCAAGGTGTGTATGAGGTGTTCAACATAGAAAAGTCCTTTATTTTGATTGTCAATTCCATGTTGACAGAGGCCATTGGCAAATCCCTGTGCAGGAGGAAAGAGCATGGTCTTGTTAATGCCGAAAGGAGGGAACCACTGGTTGGAGGAAGCTGGCAGGAGCCTCAAGGGAACTCACCACACAAAATGCATGGAAACACATCCCATACATCTCATATCTCTTGCCGAAGATAGGTGGGTTGTTATCCACTCGGCCACAGAGCACGCATGCTGGAGAGGAGAGAGTAACAGCAGTGAGCGCCTTGCGGGGCCAGGAGCCCCCGGGGGCTGTCCCAGGGGCTGCTGTGTGCCGGCCGTGCCAGCTGAGGGGCAGGGCCGGAGGCCGTGGAGGGGAAGGGGCAGTGCAGGCCCAGCGGTGCCAGCAGGCAGCCACAGCCCAACCGCGGCCCCCTGGCCAAGGAGCGGAGGGGCCCTGCCCGTGGAGGCTGTGGAGCCCCTGCGTGCCCCCACCTCCCCTCTCCACCGCAGGCAGACCCCCGGCACCCCTCTGCCCGGCGGCGGGGAGCTGCGTGCAGGGATACTTTGCTCTCACCAGACTCCCTCGAGTCAGCGGCCTGCTGTGTCCCCTCGGACATCGTGTGCATTAACAGTGAGCTCTCACAGAGTGTCTGTCCCAGCAACACCAGGCTTTCTCCTCTGCGTGCCAACCTATGGGAGAAGCGGGACGAGGCTGAGTTCGCAGCTCAGGCCCCCGAGCGCTGGGGAACAGGCAGCCCCTTCCTCCCTGCTCACCTCACCAAGTCGCACTGAGCTCCGCCTGAGCCCCGCAGCCTGAGCTCTGCTCCACACCCCATGCGTCACAATGGCCCCTCTCTGACACCCTCGGTGACGCCATCACACGTCACAGGGGTGAGGGCACCCCAGCAGGAGGGCGGCGGCTCCTGCAGCCAGCGCAGAGTGAGGGGCCCGGTGCCGGACGCAGCCCCGCAGGAACCCGGCGTGTTGGTGCTGCTGAAGGCACTGGGCCACACATCCAGCCTCCTGGCCCCACCTGAATGCTGCCGGGCCCGTGGCTCCATCAGTATCCCAGTCAAGTGTTTCCGTGTTCCCGTGATGTTCTCGAGGCTTTACTTTGTGGTTGTTTGCTGCTGATTACCTCTCGTTGCAATAAATGGCTCCATTCACAGAATGACAGAATCTCTCTGGTTGGCAAAGACCTCTAAGATCACCAAGTGCCACCGTCCACCCCCCCAGCTGCCCGCTGCCCGCGTCCCTCAGTGCCACATCCCCACGGTTCTGGAACACCTCCATGGACGCTGACTCCCCCAGAACCATAGAATCATAGAATTACTCAGGTTGGAAAGGACCTCAAAGATCATCAAGTCCAACCGCATCCGAACCACAGTACCCCAACTCTAACAGCCCTCCGCTACATCATCTCTCTGAGCACCACATCCAAACGGCTCTTAAACACATGCAGGGATGGTGACTCAACCTCCTCCCTGGGGAGCCCATTCCAGTGTTTAACAACCCTTTCTGTAAAGAAGTGTTTCCTAACGTCCAACCTAAACTTGCCTTGGCGCAACTGGAGGCCATTTCCCCTCGTCCTGTCAGCTGTCACCAGTGAGAAGAGACCTACCCCGCTCTCACCGTAAGCACCTTTCAGGTACTGGAAGAGAGTAATAAGGTCTCCCCTCAGCCTCCTCTTCCCCACACTAAGCAGCCCCAGCCCCCCCAGCCTCTCCTCACAGGGCTGATTTTCCAAGCCCTTCACCAGCCTCGTTGCCCTTCTCTGGACCTGCTCCGGTACCTCCATGTCCTTCTTGTACTGAGGTGCCCAAAACTGAGCACAGTACTCGAGGTGAGGCCTCACCAATGCCGAGTACGGGGCAGGATGACTTCCCTCGTCCTGCTCACCACACCATTCCTGACACAAGCCAGGACGCCATTGGCCTTCTTGGCCACCTGGGCACACTGCTGGCTCATATTCAGCCGACTGTCCAACAGTACGCCAAGGTCCCTTTCCATCAGGCAGCTTTCCAGCCACTCCTCCCCAAGCCTGTAAGGCTGCTGGGGTTGTTGTGACCAAAATGCAGGAGCCGACACTTGGCCCTATTGGAACTCATACCGTTGCCCTTGGCCCATCGATCCAGTCTATCCAGGTCCCTCCGTAGTGCCCTTCTCCCCTCTGGCAGATCAACATTCCCTCCCAGCTTGCTGTCGCAGCTGTGCCAGTGCCCGAGCGCTCTTTCAGCAGAGGTGTTCTTCCTAATATCCAACGGGGACCTCCCCTGGGGCAACTTGAGGCCGTTCCCTCTCGTCCCATCGCTGTGAGCTGGGAGAAGAGGCCGTCCCCCACCTCCCTACAACCTCCTTACAGGGAGTGATGCGCAGTGCTCGGGCCTCCCCCGAGCCTCGTCTGCACTGAACAATCCCACTTCCCTCAGCTGCTCCTCATGGGACTTTTGTTCCACACTCTTTCCTGCCCCGTTGCCCTTCCACGGACACACTGCAGGGCCTCCACGTCTGTCTTGTAGTGAGGGGGGGGCCCAGTACAGAACAGCAACTGCCACGGGAGTCGGGGCCAGAACCCAGCTCAGCGTGAACCGGGCTGCGGAGAGGAAGGAATGGGTTGGGTGCTGGGGGGAAGGGATCCCCGTGGTTCCAGCCCCTAAAGCTGCCCACCTCAGGAAAGGCAGAGAAGAATGAAAGCGACAGTGGCATGATGGAACTGTGTTTTATTGTGATGGACTCAGGATTTATTGTGATGGCCAGCATGTGGTGTTGCACACAGCTGCTGCCGTGGCATCACTGGGGCCGGCTGTTAAAGTAACGGGCCCGTCGTGGTACCCGGGAGCGGCTTCGCCCCTGGGCTGGCCCTCGCCGCCTGGAGCGGCTCCTGCGGCGTCTCTGGGGCTGGCTGCGGGTCTCTGCAGCCCGATGGTCGTGAGGCGAGCGGCTTCGGGTCCGGGCCCGCCCTGGCTGCTGGGAGAGCAGCTCAGGCACCCGGGAACTGCTGTCTGGCCCCGATGGTGCTTGGCTGGTGGTGCCGGAGCTGCTGCTCTCCTGTCCCGCAGAGACTCGGGCTGGCTCCAGTCCCTGCTGGCTGGCGGTGGTGGGGCCAGCGCTGTCCACAATGGTGCTGGAGGCTGTAAGGGGAGACAGGAAGGTGAGCGGTCAGATCTCCAGCCCCAGGGTGGGACAGGCTCCCATCCCCCCTGGGCCAAAGGGACTGGAGCAAGGCCTCGCCTGGCCCCAGCCCAGCAGCACGCGGCTGTTTGCCTCTTACCGGTGCCCTCTCCAGCACAGGCGTTGCACTCCCAGCTGGTGGTGCTTTGACCCAGGTTGGAGCAGCAGCGATGGGTCCCTTGTGCAGCACAGGAGCTGCAGAGGAGCAGCTGCCAGGGCCTGGGAAACCAACGGGTTGTGGCCGTGAGGACAAAGTGACCTGAGCCAGGGAGTGCCCGGCACAGCTCTGGTGCTCAGTCTGTGCTGCCCCAGCCTGTGGTGAGGCTGCGATCCCATGCAGAGCCCCAGAGGGCTGCTGAGGTAACTCACCCCTCTCTCTCTGCCTGCTCCCTGCCTTGTGGGTAAAGGCAGTTGCTGGCATCACAGTGCCGGTGCCGAACTCCCAGGGATGCATAGGCACGGTTGGTCTCCCACTTTGGTTTTCTGCCAGAGAAGGGAGGGAATGTGATGAGCTGAAAGTGCCTCTAGACTAAGACAGACCAAGGCCATCCCTGCACCAAAGGGCCAGGCCTGCTGGGGCAGTCCTTGGGAAGGCACAGCTCTTGTGCCCTCACAACTCGAGAGATGGATGAAGGGCACCAACCGGACTGGGATGTGGATCCCCAGGTTGATCATTTCTTGAATAAACCTCTCTCTGTCACGGCAGAGCGGGCACTGGAAGCAGCGCAGCCCAGCACTCTTGGCCATTCCCTGCAGCAGAAACACAAGCAGTGTGAGCGTGAGCCGGGCCTGGTGCTGCTGAGCGCCTGCGGTGCCCATGGGATGAGGGAAGGGGAGGGCTCCTACTTGGATGCAGGCCCGGTGGAACCAGGCGTGTTGGCAGGATGGGCACACCATGGTGCTGTACGACCTGCTGTCACCCACAGGCTCCATGCAGATGATGCAGGTCGTGTCCTGCGTTGGCGCGGTCTCCACTGGCTGGTGTGGGAGGTGCTCCCAGCAGAAGGACCTGTGGGAAGATGGGAGGGATGGGCAAGGTGAGAAGTGCTGCGAGGAGGGCAGAGGAACAGGAAAGAGCCCCAGGCCTTGGCTCTGGCTCTGTCAGGCTGCTGGGAGCTGTCGCAGCGCGTTTCTCACTGCTTTGACTGGTGCTGACAGCAGGGGTTGAAAGTCCACAGGTGATGCCTGGCAGCCCTTACCTGTACTGGCCAAAGTGCTGGGTGACACACTGACCCTCCGAGGCGCAGGGGAAATGGAAACTGCGGTTGCAGCCCGCCTCTGCGCAAGTGATGGTGGCCCCGAAATTGCCACAGACGAAGCAGAGCTGGAAAGAGCAGAGAGGCCCCCATCAGCAGCAGGCTCAGGGCCTACGCAGCGGGCCCCGCACCTCTGGGCAGGGCACAGCGTGCGGGCAGGGCTGGGTGGCACTCTGCAGAGCTGCCTGGTGAACAGGGCTCGTCTGCAAGAGCAGGACTTTCTCCTGGGGCTGGTTGGAAGGGCTGGGATTGCTTTCTTGGGACCAGGCTGAGCTCACACAAAGCTCCCTGTTCTGGTCTGGTGCTCACCGTCTGTGCTGCCTGCATCAAGGTGTGTATGAGGTGTTCAACATAGAAAAGTCCTTTATTTTGGTTGTCAATTCCATGTTGACAGAGGCCATTGGCAAATCCCTGTGCAGGAGGAAAGAGCATGGTCTTGTTAATGCCGAAAAGGCGGAACCACTGGTTGGAGGAAGCTGGCAGGAGCCTCAAGGGAACTCACCACACAAAATGCATGGAAACACATCCCATACATCTCATATCTCTTGCCGAAGATAGGTGGGTTGTTATCCCCTCGGCCACAGAGTACACATGCTGGAGAGGAGAGTAACAGCAGTGAGCGCCTTGCGGGGCCAGGAGCCCCCGGGGGCTGTCCCAGGGGCTGCTGTGTGCCGGCCGTGCCAGCTGAGGGGCAGGGCCGGAGGCCGTGGAGGGGAAGGGGCAGTGCAGGCCCAGCGGTGCCAGCAGGCAGCCACAGCCCAACCGCGGCCCCCTGGCCAAGGAGCGGAGGGGCCCTGCCCGTGGAGGCTGTGGAGCCCCTGCGTGCCCCCACCTCCCCTCTCCGCCGCAGGCAGACCCCCGGCACCCCTCTGCCCGGTGGCAGGGAGCTGCGTGCAGGGATACTTTGCTCTCACCAGACTCCCTCGAGTCAGCAGCCTGCTGTGTCCCCTCGGACATCGTGTGCATTAACAGTGAGCTCTCACAGAGTGTCTGTCCCAGCAACACCAGGCTTTCTCCTCTGCGTGCCAACCTATGGGAGAAGCGGGACGAGGCTGAGTTTGCAGCTCAGGCCCCCGAGCGCTGGGGAACAGGCAGCCCCTTCCTCCCTGCTCACCTCACCAAGTCGCACTGAGCTCCGCCTGAGCCCCGCAGCCTGAGCTCTGCTCCACACCCCATGCGTCACAATGGCCCCTCTCTGACACCCTCGGTGACGCCATCACACGTCACAGGGGTGAGGGCACCCCAGCAGGAGGGCGGCGGCTCCTGCAGCCAGCGCAGAGTGAGGGGCCCGGTGCCGGACGCAGCCCCGCAGGAACCCGGCGTGTTGGTGCTGCTGAAGGCACTGGGCCACACATCCAGCCTCCTGGCCACACCTGAATGCTGCCGGGCCCGTGGCTCCATCAGTATCCCAGTCAAGTGTTTCCGTGTTCCCGTGATGTTCTCGAGGCTTTACTTTGTGGTTGTTTGCTGCTGATTACCTCTCGTTGCAATAAATGGCTCCATTCACAGAATGACAGAATCTCTCTGGTTGGCAAAGACCTCTAAGATCACCAAGTGCCACCGTCCACCCCCCCAGCTGCCCGCTGCCCGCGTCCCTCAGTGCCACATCCCCACGGTCCTGGAACACCTCCATGGACGCTGACTCCCCCAGAACCATAGAATCATAGAATTACTCAGGTTGGAAAGGACCTCAAAGATCATCAAGTCCAACCGCATCCGAACCACAGTACCCCAACTCTAACAGCCCTCCGCTACATCATCTCTCTGAGCACCACATCCAAACGGCTCTTAAACACATGCAGGGACGGTGACTCAACCTCCTCCCTGGGGAGCCCATTCCAGTGTTTAACAACCCTTTCTGTAAAGAAGTGTTTCCTAACGTCCAACCTAAACTTGCCTTGGCGCAACTGGAGGCCATTTCCCCTCGTCCTGTCAGCTGTCACCAGTGAGAAGAGACCTACCCCGCTCTCACCGTAAGCACCTTTCAGGTACTGGAAGAGAGTAATAAGGTCTCCCCTCAGCCTCCTCTTCCCCACACTAAGCAGCCCCAGCCCCCCCAGCCTCTCCTCACAGGGCTGATTTTCCAAGCCCTTCACCAGCCTCGTTGCCCTTCTCTGGACCTGCTCCGGTACCTCCATGTCCTTCTTGTACTGAGGTGCCCAAAACTGAGCACAGTACTCGAGGTGAGGCCTCACCAATGCCGAGTACGGGGCAGGATGACTTCCCTCGTCCTGCTCACCACACCATTCCTGACACAAGCCAGGACGCCATTGGCCTTCTTGGCCACCTGGGCACACTGCTGGCTCATATTCAGCCGACTGTCCAACAGTACGCCAAGGTCCCTTTCCATCAGGCAGCTTTCCAGCCACTCCTCCCCAAGCCTGTAAGGCTGCTGGGGTTGTTGTGACCAAAATGCAGGACCTGACACTTGGCCCTATTGGAACTCATACCGTTGCCCTTGGCCCATCGATCCAGTCTATCCAGGTCCCTCCGTAGTGCCCTTCTCCCCTCTGGCAGATCAACATTCCCTCCCAGCTTGGTGTCGCAGCTGTGCCAGTGCCCGAGCGCTCTTTCAGCAGAGGTGTTCTTCCTAATATCCAACGGGGACCTCCCCTGGGGCAACTTGAGGCCGTTCCCTCTCGTCCCATCGCTGTGAGCTGGGAGAAGAGGCCGTCCCCCACCTCCCTACAACCTCCTTACAGGGAGTGATGCGCAGTGCTCGGGCCTCCCCCGAGCCTCGTCTGCACTGAACAGTCCCACTTCCCTCAGCTGCTCCTCATGGGACTTTTGTTCCACACTCTTTCCTGCCCCGTTGCCCTTCCACGGACACACTGCAGGGCCTCCACATCTGTCTTGTAGTGAGAGGGGGGCCCAGTACAGAACAACAACTGCCACTGGAGTCGGGGCCAGAACCCAGCTCAGCGTGAACCGGGCTGCGGGGAGGAAGGAATGGGTTGGGTGCTGGGGGGAAGGGATCCCCGTGGTTCCAGCCCCTAAAGCTGCCCACCTCGGGAAAGGCAGAGAAGAATGAAAGCGACAGTGGCATGATGGAACTGTGTTTTATTGTGATGGACTCAGGATTTATTGTGATGGCCAGCATGTGGTGTTGCACACAGCTGCTGCCGTGGCATCACTGGGGCTGGCTGTTAAAGTAACGGGCCCGTCGTGGTACCCGGGAGCGGCTTCGCCCCTGGGCTGGCCCTCGCCGCCTGGAGCGGCTCCTGCGGCGTCTCTGGGGCTGGCTGCGGGTCTCTGCAGCCCGATGGTCGTGAGGCGAGCGGCTTCGGGTCCGGGCCCGCCCTGGCTGCTGGGAGAACAGCTCAGGCACCCGGGAACTGCTGTCTGGCCCCGATGGTGCCTGGCTGGTGGTGCCGGAGCTGCTGCTCTCCTGTCCCGCAGAGACTCGGGCTGGCTCCAGTCCCTGCTGGCTGGTGGTGTTGGGGCCAGCGCTGTCCACATTGCTGCTGGAGGCTGTAAGGGGAGACAGGAAGGTGAGCGGGTCAGATCTCCAGCCCCAGGGTGGGACAGGCTCCCATCCCTCCTGGGCCAAAGGGACTGGAGCAAGGCCTCGCCTGGCCCCAGCCCAGCAGTACGCGGCTGTTTGCCTCTTACTGGTGCCCTCTCCAGCACAGGCGTTGCACTCCCAGGTGGTGGTGCTCTGGCCCAGGTTGGAGCAGCAGCGATGGGTCCCTTGTGCAGCACAGGAGCAGCAGAGGAGCAGCTGCCAGGGCCTGGGGAAACAAACCAGAAGTGGCCGTGAGGACAAAGTGACCTGAGCCAGGGAGTGCCCGGCACAGCTCTGGTGCTCAGTCTGTGCTGCCCCAGCCTGTGGTGAGGCTGCGATCCCACGCAGAGCCCCAGAGGGCTGCTGAGGTAACTCACCCTTCTCTCTCTGCCTGCTCCCTGCCATGTGGGTAAAGGCAGTTGCTGGCATCACAGTGCCGGTGCCGAACTCCCAGGGATGCATAGCTATCACTGTCCTCCCACGTTGGTTTTCTGCCAGAGAAGGGAGGGAATGTGATGAGCACTCACTGCCCCAGGTCTAAAATGTATCCATGGAATCTCTCCCCATCCACCCTAACCCTCGTTCTGGATTCCCAATGATGCTGAGGCCCATGTTAATGGCTGCAAAGGGCCAGCCCTGCTGGGGCAGCCCCTTCCCAAGGACAGCTTGTGTGCCCTCACATCTCGAGAGCTGGCTGAAAGACACCAACCTGAATGGGATTCGGATCCCCATAGTGACCATGTCTGGAATAAACCAGTCCCTGTCTCTGCAGAGGGGGCACTGGAAGCAATAGATGCCGGCACGCAGGGCCTGTTCCTGCAGCAGAAACACGAGCAGGGTGAGCGTGAGCCGGGCCTGGTGCTGCTGAGCGCCTGCGGTGCCCACGGGATGAGGGAAGGGGAGGGCTCCTACCTGGATGCAGGCCCTGTGGAACCAGGCGTGTTGGCAGGATGGGCACACCATGGTGCTGTACGACCTGCAGTCACCCACGGACTCCATGCAGATGATGCAGGTCGTGTCCTGCGCCGGCGCTGCCTCCACTGCCTGATGCGGACGATGTACCCAGCAGAAGGACCTGTGGGAAGATGTGAGGGATGGGCAAGGTGAGAAGTGCTGCGAGGAGGGCAGAGGAGCAGGAAGGAGCCCCAGGCCTTGGCTCTGGCTCTGTCAGGCTGCTGGGAGGTGTCACAGTGCGTTCCTCACTGCTTTGCCTGGTGCTGACAGCCAAAGTGGGTTGGAGGCCCACAGGTGACACCTGGCAGCTCTTACCCGAACTCTCCAAAGTATTGGGTGATGCAGTCACCCTCCGAGGCGCAGGGGAGATGGAAGCTGCGGTCACAGCCCGCCTCTGCGCAGGTGATTGTGGCCCCGAAATTGCCACAGACGAAGCAGAGCTGGAAAGAGCAGAGAGGCCCCCATCAGCAGCAGGCTCAGGGCCTACGCAGCGGGCCCCGCACCTCTGGGCAGGGCACAGGGTGCGGGCAGGGCTGGGTGGCACTCTGCAGAGCTGCCTGGTGAACAGGGCTCGTCTGCAAGAGCAGGACTTTCTCCTGGGGCTGGTTGGAAGGGCTGGGATTGCTTCCTTGGGACCAGGCTGAGCTCGCCGTGCCTCTCCTGGCACAAAGCTCCCTGTTCTGGTCCGGTGCTCACCGTCTGCTCTGCCTGCCTCACTGTGCGTATCAGGTCTTCTTTGAAAGAACACACATTTGTGTTATCTTTCCCTGGTTGACAAAGACCAGTGGAAAATATCTGTACAACAAGAAAGAGCATGACCTTGTTACGGGCCGAAAAGACGGAACCATTCCTTGGAGGAAGCAGGCAGGAACCACAAGGGAACTCACCACACAGAAAGTATGGAAGTAGAACCCATTATCCTCATGTTTGTGCCCAAGGATGCTCGAGTCCTCATCCACTCGGCCACAGAGCACGCATGCTGGAGTGGAGAGAGTAAAAGCAGTGAGCGCCTTGCAGGGCTAGGTCCCCCTGGGGCTGTCCCAGGGGCTGCTGTGTGCCGGCCGTGCCAGCTGAGGGGCAGGGCCGGAGGCCGTGGAGGGGAAGGGGCAGTGCAGGCCCAGCGGTGCCAGCAGGCAGCCACAGCCCAACCGCGGCCCCCTGGCCAAGGAGCAGAGGGGCCCTGCCCGTGGCGGCTGTGGAGCCCCTGCGTGCCCCCACCTCCCTTCTCCACCGTAGGCAGATCCCCCAGCACCCCTCTGCCCAGCGGCGGGGAGCTGCGTGCAGGGATACTTTGCTCTCACCAAGCTCCCTCGAGCCGGCGGCCTCCTGTGTCCTCTCGGACATCATGTGCATCAACAGTGAGCTCTCACAGAGTGTCTGTCCCAGCAACACCAGGCTTTCTCCTCTGCGTGCCAACCTATGGGAGAAGCAGGACGAGGCTGAGTTAGCAGCTCAGGCCCCCGAGCGCTGGGGAACCCTCCTCCCTCAGCAGCCTCAGGCAGCCCCTTCCTCCCTGCTCACCTCACCAAGTCGCACTGAGCTCCGCCTGAGCCCCACAGCCTGAGCTCTGCTCCACACCCCATAGGTCACAATGGCTGCTCTGTGCCACCTGCTGTGGAACCTTCCCTCAGTGCCACATCCCCATGGTTCTGGAACTCCTCCATGGACGCTGACTCCCCCAGCTCCCTGGGCAGCTGTGCCAGTACCCGGCCGATGTCTGGGAGAAGTTTTGCCTAATATCTAGCTTGGAAAGCAGTGGTTGACAAGTACAGCACAGGTTGTCACATGTATTTTATGATACTTGGGTATCGCAAGCACAAGGGACCGATCAGGCACAAAGTATGTAAACTTCTAAAGCACATTTTCTGCTAAAGCTGAGAGATTTTGCAGACTAGAAAATATGCTGCTCTCATCTGCAAACTCAGAAACTGAGTTGAGGTTCGTTTCCAAATAAACTTTTACTGTGGTTCATAGCTGCGGGTAAATCAGTTCATGAAGATTCTGGGAGTTTATGAGGCCGTTCTGAGCTCTAACAGGTCCTTGCTGCCCTTTAGGGGTCAGTCTTAAGCTGAATTTATGTCAAAGAAAACTGAAAAAATGCAGGGACCCCCTCAAGCCTTTCTGCAGAGCACCCATGTTAAATGTGGGTGAGCTCTGCTGCTTTGGGTCGGAGCCGCTCCTGGGAAGGGGCTGCAGAGAGGAGCTCGCATCCATGAGTGCTCTGGATTTTCAGCCCTGGGACACGGGCTTGCTGCACTCTGAGATGACAGAGGTGCACAATGGCAGCAGTTAGCATGGAGCCACTCACCAGAAGGGTGGCATCCAGACTGCTCTGCTGCCTTGAGCACCTCTGCATTATGCTGTGTTCGCTCCAGCACCAGCCCTACCTTTGCAAAGCAACACTGTGCAGAGGCCGGGGAGGCCCAGGGACATGGAGCCCACAGGGACTTGTGCCAAAGCTCAGAAGCCTAGAAGCAAAGCTTTCCCCCATCCAACCACGAAACCTTTGCTTCTCTCATCTGAGAGGGGAGATGTGATGCCTTTGAAGTACTTTCTTCTGCATCTTCTGCTTCTTGTGCTATAAAAATAACGATCAGAATAAAAAGATATTAAAAAAGAAACACCATAAAAGGATCACATTAAGTCCTTCCCTGGCAAAGATACTTTTTAGTGTGTCAGAGACAGTTTGCTGGCAAATCTGAATGTTACTTCCCTGGAATAAGTGATCAGGTGAGTTGTTGGGAGCCAGTCACTGCTGCACATAAGAACTCAGACCAGATCTGAACCCTTGGCACCAAGCTGGTCCTGGTGTATCTATTGAGATGAAGGCAAGAGAGCTGCCTTCTAGCACCTGGGGAATGATGGATGGGATTTGAAGCACTGTATGGGGCTGGGAAAAGAGATTCTGTTTGATACGGCGTTAGGTAGATAGTACCTCTTCTCTTAGCCCTAGCCAGGTAACAAGCTGGCTTCTTGGGAACAATGCAATAAACCAGAGTGAGAACCACAGCAAAGCCGGTGTGTGCTCCCAGGTCCTCACTTCGGGGCCTCGTTAGAACTTCAGCTGAAATCATCTGACATCCAGATATCAGAGACATAAGGCACCACGTCCTGGCTGGGAAGGCAGGCTGCCTTGATGCTTAATTGCTGTCACATACCTGCCAGTCTGAGGGCTGCACCACAGGCAGCACTTCTTCTCACTCACTTTTTCCGAGGCCTAATGAATGAATACACACAGCTCGCGAGAACTGGATCCGAGCCATATTTCTGAAGGTAGAAAGGCTGCACCAAAGCAGCTCCCAGAGTAAAGCAGCAACAGCTGAATTTAGCAACATCACAGGAGCTTCTGACTCAGAGCCCATCCTGCCCGGCCATGCACACCGCCACATGTCCCAGCCCACACTTTGCCACCAGCAGCCAGCAAGCAGCATCACGTGAAGAAACCCTTCTTGCTTCGGGGCTGGAACTAAGCCATGCTTTGTGCCCCTGCTGCTGGCCAGGGCAGGAAGGCTTCAGATGGGGTCAGCTTGGGGTTCTGCTTCAAACCACTCCACTGCTGACCTCAGAGCAATCCGTCCCAGGTTTTCCCTCTTAACAAAGAGTTAAAGACCCCGCTGCCAAAATACTCCCCCTGCAACCACCTCCTCAGGCCTCCTGCCCCCGCTGTCCCTGCAGACTGGTTGCTGGGGTTTTGCACTGTATGGGCACACAAACCGTGCCCAAAGGTAGCCAGAGCGTAGTGGGCACTTCCAGTCCGGCATCCACCTGTTGCAAATTAAGTCTGACACCATCTCTGGGAGGGCCACCAGCAAGCAAGCTGGGCTCTGCTCGCCGAGCAGGGCTGTGGTGAGCTGGCAGCTCTCTCCCCCGTCACACAGCACCTAAAGCAGCCTAGGATCTGAACAGGTGTCACTTGCAACAGAGGACATCACACGTTTTCTCTCGTTTTTTTCCACATGAGAGCATCTCCAGCACAGTTTCCCAGTGGCACACAGAGGCCCAGGAGCCCCCAGCCCCGCACACAGGCAGCAGAGCATGGCCAGCACACCCTTCCCCTTGCAGTGGTGCCAGCACACGCCAGCCCCCCTGCTCTGCTCCTCTACACATGTGTCTCTCACAATATACCTCCTGATGGAACTCTTCCAAGTGCTTCGAAATGCAGACAACAGGGAGAGATCAGATAATCTTACTCCCAATCACACCAGATGTTAATTTTGAGTACCTTACAGCTGAAATCTTCTCTTTGTATTCTATACTTGGGTGTTTCGCAAAGCATTAAACATTCCTCTATAGTAGCAAAGTTGCTGGATCCCACGAAACACCTCGACCTGCTTTTTGCATGCCCTGCTCCAATTAAAGGGCCAAAGTTCTGGATAACTGCTGTCTTTGTGCACAAACTGAATGCCACCGGTCTCACCTGCTGCCTGTGGATTTTTCTGATAGGGTTTTTCATTGGATTAATTCTCCTCACATATGCCACAACTTGCTCACTTCCACTGCATTCTCCTGCCCTAGCTGCTCCCGTGCACCCAAAGGCTGCAGAACGTCACGTGCAAGCTTAAAGCAAAGGCTCTATGTAGGTGTGAAAGGAGCTGAATAATCGTAAATTGAAATTCAAAGCAGCTTCCCACTGAGGTATGAGTGAAAAGGGTTGCGTGGAAAAGCAAATCACTTGCAACAAAGTGATAGTGACATTTACGGAAGGGTTCTCAGAGCTGCTCTGTAAATCCTCTGCCGAGCACTGCAGCTCTCCCCTGGTCGGAGGACAGCAGTGCTGACCCACACCGTGCTGCGGGCCCATTGCAAGCTGCACAGCTGCAGAGGTGCAGGTGGGCTCAGGGCTGCAGTCAGCCTGCAGAAGGATGTGGAAGGATGGGCCGTGAGGTGGCTGCTTCCTTCACAACATCAGACAGGCAGCTTGCTTTCCGCTTTCCCCGTATGTGGGACAGGTGCAGAAATGAAGTTTGCTGCACTCGGCCTAAATGCTGTGTTTCCTGGGAGGGAGCAAGAAGGATGTCCTACATGGGAGAAATAGATCACCTCTTGGTTTGGACTCTGCTTCTTTCACGGGGTTTTTTTCTGCATATTGGCTCCATTGGGAGAGTTCCCATTTGCTTAACTAGGCTGGGTGTGAAGAATGTGGGAAGGCACAACATTTGGAGCGGCTTGCCCTGCTAACCTTCATTCTTTATGTACCTGAGCAGCCTGAGTTCAGAGGAGAGCTCTTGGCTCTCACAAGGGCTGGACATCCAGACTAGCTCCTGAAAGCTGTTTTGTCTGGGTGTTGTCTTTTAGGGGTAGAAAACCACACGCAGACCACAACCACATGAATACATTTCTCCTGAGGGACACAGACCCTTCGTGCTGCTAAGCCTACAGTACTTCTGGGGCAATCATATGATGCTACAATGGTGTTACGTTGGCAAGAATGCCACTGGGGCAGGTATCTGAAAATCCTGACCTATAAAAGCAAGATATAACACAGTGAGCTACCAGAAAATGTTTGAGCAGTGTATGTTACAGAAAGACTTTTATTAAACAACATCACGTTAGAAGTAAGCACTCCGTTACCCAGCACAAAAACTATTTGCACTCTTCAAGTCAGTATGACTTCAGTGAGAGCAGTCCTGAATACACATCCAAAGAAAAATCCTCATCAGCTCCTCAGTTTGTCTACATGTTTCTGGTAGCTGTGCAGGACAAGAAGAGGCACACAGTAGACCTGAATGTTCTCTACAGCTTCCTGAAAGGAGGCTGGATGGATGGGCCGAGCGCAACTGGCTGAGGCCCCAGAAGCCCAAGTGCTGGCTGCTGCTCTTTGGTCACAGCAACCCCAGGCAACACCGCAGTGCTGCAGCACCGTGCCCAGGTGCCCAAGAAAGCCCAGGGCATCCCGGCTTGTAGCAAAACGCTGCAGCCAGCAGGAGCAGGCAGCTGATCGTGCCCCCGTCGCCGGCACTGGTGAGGCCGCACCTCAGGTGCTGCGTTCTGTACTGGGCCCCCCCCTCACTACAAGACAGACGTGGAGGCCCTGCAGTGTGTCCGTGGAAGGGCAACGGGGCAGGAAAGAGTGTGGAACAAAAGTCCCATGAGGAGCAGCTGAGGGAAGTGGGATTGTTCAGTGCAGACGAGGCTCGGGGGAGGCCCGAGCACTGCGCATCACTCCCTGTAAGGAGGTTGTAGGGAGGTGGGGGACGGCCTCTTCTCCCAGCTCACAGCAATGGGACGAGAGGGAACGGCCTCAAGTTGCCCCAGGGGAGGTCCCCGTTGGATATTAGGAAGAACATCTCAGTTGAAAGAGCGGTCGGGCACTGGCACAGCTGCCCGGGGAGCTGCGGGAGTCAGCATCCATGGAGGTGTTCCAGAACCGTGGGGATGTGGCACTGAGGGACGCGGGCAGCGGGCAGCTGCGGGGGTGGACGGTGGCACTTGGTGATCTTAGAGGTCTTTGCCAACCAGAGAGATTCTGTCATTCTGTGAATGGAGCCATTTATTGCAACGAGAGGTAATCAGCAGCAAACAACCACAAAGTAAAGCCTCGAGAACGTCACGGGAACACGGAAACACTTGACTGGGATACTGATGGAGCCACAGGCCCGGCAGCATTCAGGTGTGGCCAGGAGGCTGGATGTGTGGCCCAGTGCCTTCAGCAGCACCAACACGCCGGGTTCCTGCGGGGCTGCGTCCGGCACCGGGCCCCTCACTCTGCGCTGGCTGCAGGAGCCACCGCCCTCCTGCTGGGGTGCCCTCACCCCTGTGACGTGTGATGGCGTCACCGAGGGTGTCAGAGAGGGGCCATTGTGACGCATGGGGTGTGGAGCAGAGCTCAGGCTGCGGGGCTCAGGCGGAGCTCAGTGCGACTTGGTGAGGTGAGCAGGGAGGAAGGGGCTGCCTGTTCCCCAGCGCTCGGGGGCCTGAGCTGCTAACTCAGCCTCGTCCCGCTTCTCCCATAGGTTGGCACGCAGAGGAGAAAGCCTGGTGTTGCTGGGACAGACACTCTGTGAGAGCTCACTGTTAATGCACACGATGTCCGAGGGGACACAGCAGGCCGCTGACTCGAGGGAGTCTGGTGAGAGCAAAGTATCCCTGCACGCAGCTCCCTGCCACCGGGCAGAGGGGTGCCGGGGGTCTGCCTGCGTCGGAGAGGGGAGGTGGGGGCACGCAGGGGCTCCACAGCCTCCACGGGCAGGGCCCCTCCGCTCCTTGGCCAGGGGGCCGCGGTTGGGCTGTGGCTGCCTGCTGGCACCGCTGGGCCTGCACTGCCCCTTCCCCTCCACGGCCTCCGGCCCTGCCCCTCAGCTGGCACGGCCGGCACACAGCAGCCCCTGGGACAGCCCCCGGGGGCTCCTGGCCCCGCAAGGCGCTCACTGCTGTTACTCTCTCCTCTCCAGCATGTGTACTCTGTGGCCGAGGGGATAACAACCCACCTATCTTCGGCAAGAGATATGAGATGTATGGGATGTGTTTCCATGCATTTTGTGTGGTGAGTTCCCTTGAGGCTCCTGCCAGCTTCCTCCAACCAGTGGTTCCCTCCTTTCAGCATTAACAAGACCATGCTCTTTCCTCCTGCACAGGGATTTGCCAATGGCCTCTGTCAACATGGAATTGACAATCAAAATAAAGGACTTTTCTATGTTGAACACCTCATACACACCTTGATGCAGGCAGCACAGACGGTGAGCACCAGACCAGAACAGGGAGCTTTGTGTGAGCTCAGCCTGGTCCCAAGGAAGCAATCCCAGCCCTTCCAACCAGCCCCAGGAGAAAGTCCTGCTCTTGCAGACGAGCCCTGTTCACCAGGCAGCTCTGCAGAGTGCCACCCAGCCCTGCCCGCACGCTGTGCCCTGCCCAGAGGTGCGGGGCCCGCTGCGTAGGCCCTGAGCCTGCTGCTGATGGGGGCCTCTCTGCTTTTCCAGCTCTGCTTCGTCTGTGGCAATTTCGGGGCCACCATCACTTGCGCGGAGTCGGGCTGCAACCGCAGCTTCCATTTCCCCTGCGCCTCGGAGGGCCAGTGTGTCACCCAGCACTTTGGCCAGTACAGGTAAGGGCTGCCAGGCATCACCTGTGGACTTTCAACCCCTGCTGTCAGCACCAGTCAAAGCAGTGAGGAACGTGCTGCGACAGCTCCCAGCAGCCTGACAGAGCCAGAGCCAAGGCCTGGGGCTCCTTCCTGTTCCTCTGCCCTCCTCGCAGCACTTCTCACCTTGCCCATCCCTCACATCTTCCCCCAGGTCCTTCTGCTGGGAGCACCTCCCACACCAGCCAGTGGAGACAGCGCCAACGCAGGACACGACCTGCATCATCTGCATGGAGCCTGTGGGTGACAGCAGGTCGTACAGCACCATGGTGTGCCCATCCTGCCAACACGCCTGGTTCCACCGGGCCTGCATCCAAGTAGGAGCCCTCCCCTTCCCTCATCCCATGGGCACCGCAGGCGCTCAGCAGCACCAGGCCCGGCTCACGCTCACACTGCTTGTGTTTCTGCTGCAGGGAATGGCCAAGAGTGCTGGGCTGCGCTGCTTCCAGTGCCCGCTCTGCCGCGACAGGGAGAAGTTTATTCAAGAAATGATCAACCTGGGGATCCACATCCCAGTCCGGTTGGTGCCCTTCATCCATCTCTCGAGTTGTGAGGGCACAAGAGCTGTGCCTTCCCAAGGACTGCCCCAGCAGGCCTGGCCTTTTGGTGCAGGGATGGCCTTGGTCTGTCTTAGTCTAGAGGCACTTTCAGCTCATCACATTCCCTCCCTTCTCTGGCAGAAAACCAAAGTGGGAGACCAACCGTGCCTACGCATCCCTGGGAGTTCGGCACCGGCACTGTGATGCCAGCAACTGCCTTTACCCACAAGGCAGGGAGCAGGCAGAGAGAGAGGGGTGAGTTACCTCAGCAGCCCTCTGGGGCTCTGCGTGGGATCGCAGCCTCACCACAGGCTGGGGCAGCACAGACTGAGCACCAGAGCTGTGCCGGGCACTCCCTGGCTCAGGTCGCTTTGTCCTCACGGCCACAACCCGTTGGTTTCCCAGGCCCTGGCAGCTGCTCCTCTGCTGCTCCTGTGCTGCACAAGGGACCCATCGCTGCTGCTCCAACCTGGGCCAGAGCACCACCACCTGGGAGTGCAACGCCTGTGCTGGAGAGGGCACCGGTAAGAGGCAAACAGCCGCGTGCTGCTGGGCTGGGGCCAGGCGAGGCCTTGCTCCAGTCCCTTTGGCCCAGGAGGGGTGGGAGCCTGTCCCACCCTGGGGCTGGAGATCTGTCCCGCTCACCTTCCTGTCTCCCCTTACAGCCTCCAGCAGCAATGTGGACCGTGCTGGCCCCACCACCGCCAGCCAGCAGGGACTGGAGCCAGCCCGAGTCTCTGCGGGACAGGAGAGCAGCAGCTCCGGCACCACCAGCCAGGCACCATCGGGGCCAGACAGCAGTTCCCGGGTGCCTGAGCTGCTCTCACAACAGCCAGGGCGGGCCCGGACCCGAAGCCGCTCGCCTCACGACCATCGGGCTGCAGAGACCCGCAGCCAGCCCCAGAGACGCCGCAGGAGTCGCTCCAGGCGGCGAGGGCCAGCCCAGGGGCGAAGCCGCTCCCGGGTACCACGACGGGCCCGTTACTTTAACAGCCGGCCCCAGTGATGCCACGGCAGCAGCTGTGTGCAACACCACATGCTGGCCATCACAATAAATCCTGAGTCCATCACAATAAAACACAGTTCCATCATGCCACTGTCGCTTTCATTCTTCTCTGCCTTTCCCGAGGTGGGCAGCTTTAGGGGCTGGAACCACGGGGATCCCTTCCCCCCAGCACCCAACCCATTCCTTCCTCCCCGCAGCCCGGTTCACACTGAGCTGGGTTCTGGCCCCGACTCCAAAGGGGTGCAATGTTTCCAACACACAACATGGCAGAGACCAGGCTGGCATCTGCAGCCTTATTCTGGGGGTGTTTCTGACATCTTGGGGACGTCGCTGTGTTTGGGACGTGCAGGCAGCCCCACGGCTGCTGCCGGCTGTGGGGTGGGCCAGGACCCGGGCTTTCCTCCTGCATTCGGGCAGTGCCTCAGGTCTGCTGCCACTGCTCCTCAACGTGACGTCCACTGTATATTTACTTGGTCCAGCTGTCTCGAGAAATAGCCCGCTGGTCTCTTCCTGGATCCAGTGTGTTCTACCAGCTGTCCCGGTGCAAAGTGACCTCCTCCGTGCCCATCCCATTCAAAAGGCTTTTCCAGACTGGGCCGTCCTCGAGCAGAGGTAGACATCAGAGCTGCTCTCAGTTGAATAAAGGCTGTTTGGCATTCTGGGTTCCAGTGCCAAATTTCTCCTTCTCCTTTCACAGCTTCATCTTCCACCGTCCTCCATCAGTCCGCAGTTTGGTACCCATCATCGACAGCATCCTGCCATCCCTAAGGAAGCTCGCCTTTCCCATTTTGACTTTGGCTCCGGTATTTGACATACGGCCTCCTTGCGCTCACCCCGCAGGCTTTGGTATCCCCAGGGGGGGTAAAACCAACACGAATCACAGACTGACAAGCTGTTGGTGCTTTCTTCTTGGATACTCCGCCTCCCGCCGAGCTCGGAAAACTGGGGAGACTTGTTGTCACTCGTGTTCTTTCCTCCCTTGCCTCAGCACCTAGAAGGAGTTCATCTGCACCTGGGGCAGCGCAGCTTCCAGCTGGTTGTGCCGCCATCCCTCCGGTTCCTTAGCAAGCTGATTCCAGGATAGCTGGGATGGCTGGCTGGGTGGGCCGAGCGCAACTGGCTGAGGCCCCAGAAGCCCAAGTGCTGGCTGCTGCTCTTTGCTCACAGCAACCCCAGGCAACACCGCAGTGCTGCAGCACCGTGCCCAGGTGCCCAAGAAGGCCCAGGGCATCCCGGCTTGTAGCAAAACGCCGCAGCCAGCAGGAGCAGGGAGCAGCTAAATAAACGACAGAATTAACAATTTCCCTGGTTCTTCCTTTACGTGTTTTTTGTCCCCCATTGTAGCGTAGTCGGCATTACTCGGGATGGGACTCGCTCTGCCTCCCGCCCGCCGGGGGGCGCTCTACCCAGCGGGGAGCCCCGCTACCCCCAATAGGCAGAGCGCGATCCCCCGCCCCTATCCGGAAGCCCCGCCCCCTGCCGGAAGCCCCGCCCCATCGCGCTCCCGAGCCGCTCCGTGCAGGAGAGGGGCGGGGCAGAGCCGCGTGGGGCGGGGCGGGGCGGGGCCGGGGCGCGGAGCGGCGGCGGCGGGGTCTTCGCCCGGCCCAGGTGGGTGCCGGGGTGCCCGCGGGGGCTGTCCGTGATCTACCGGGGCTCCTCGCCCCGGGCTCGCTGTCTGTGCCGCCGCGGCGTTCTCCGGTGCGGGGCGGGGCCGGCCCTGGGACGCCGGGCCCGGCTGGGTCGGGCCGGGCCGAGCTGACAGCGCGGGGGTGGCCCCACTCCGTCCCCTCCGAGACCGCGGGTGGCGGCTCGGGGCCGCCCGCGGGCGGCGGAGGCCCGGCGGGGCGGGCGGCCTCGCCGCCCGGGTCCCGCTACGGCCCGGATCCACCCCGGGCCCACCGGGGTCAGAGCCCGCCGGGGCACGGCCGGGGAGACGCGGCGAAACCCACGCGTGCGCGGAGCAGGGCGGCCCCGGGCCGCGGAAGTCACGCGTGGATCCGGCGCTCCGCGCTCCCCCGATGCGGTGGCCGCTGGGGAGCCGCACCCACAGCCCCCCCGCGTCCGTGCCCGACGCGTTACATCGCTGTCACGCGTGGGTCCCCGCGCGGGGCCGCAGGAAGAGGGGTCGGAGGGCGCTCCTCCCTCTCGCCCATGGGGCAGCGCCGCGCCTCGGGCCGCGGTTCTGCGTCCCGATGGGTTTTGCTTTTGCTCCGCTGCGCTGGGGAGGAAGCAGTGACATGTATTTTTTCCTGTTGCAGCTGTGTGGGGCCTGCGGCTGCGTGGGGGAATGATCATGTGCAGCTCCTAGCCGAGCGTGGCCGGCTCGCAGGTGAGTGGGGCCGGTGAGCCCTGTGCTGAGCCCCTCTACCAGGATGTGGTTCCTCCTCAGCTGAGCAAACAGTGGCGGAGGTGGGAAGCTCCTCATGGACAAAGTGTGTTTGTCACGCCAAGCTCGAGGCACATTGTTTATTTGCGGTGTGGGTTTCAAGCACTGCTCCAGCGAGGAATCCCAAAGGGCTGTGGCAAGCAACCCTCATCGTCAGCGCTGTGCTTTGAGGGAGGGCATGGCACAAACAGCCCCGTTGTGCTGGGTTTGGTTGTGCTCCCAGGGGCCGTCGTGCTGGGGAGAAGGTGAGCCGTGGCCCGGCTGCTGCACTGCGCAGGGAGGAGGGCTGCGGGGCAGAACAGGAAGGCTTGGGTTGTAGAAACCTGGAGATGAATAAAAGCCACCTGGACTGAAGAGCAGCAATGCACTGCAGCGCAGTATGGTAGGGATGCTCTTCCAGCTGGGCCTCCTGCTCTGATCCCGATGCATGGGGCTCAGCGCCGAACCGGCTCCATCCTTGCTCAGCTCTGCAAATCCTGTGCTGCAGCACAAGGCCTTTAGATAAAGGGTCGTGGCCAAAAGGCAGTCTGCGCTGTGGAAACAAGAAATTATTTGGTTATGGAGCCATCATCTCCAGCCCAGCACTGTGTAGGTGATCTCTGCGTAATGATGCGGCCTCGCTGTGTGTCGATACCCTTTGGGCACAGGGTTTAGGCAGGCTGTTCTGTGTGTTCTTGGTGCTGGGGATGGTTCCTGGTGCTGGAGATGGTTCCTGGTGCTGAGGACAGTGCCTTTCTGTCCCCACCCCCACAACCACTTAATTGCCGGGCGGCACCACAGCAACATAATTGGTGTCTGGTGACCAAGCTGGAACAGGGGAGCTTGGCACAGGGTTTATATACCGAGCACTGTGTGCAAGCCCTGCTTTAATACCCCCCTTCTCTTTTCTCTCTGCTCTCGCTGTTAGCACGCAGGACGGATGAGGCACCACCCATCCATCATGTCCGACTGGATGCTGCTCGGGCTGATCGCCGTGCTGGTCGTGCTGCTGCTGCTCACCATCTTTGCCTTCGCCGTCTACTCAGGGCTCTTCACGGAGGTGGTGGTGAGCGCCGGCTCGCCGCCCGTCGGCAGCATCACGCTGGCCTACAAGTTCCGGGTGGGCCCCTATGGAGAGTCGGGGCAGCTCTTCACTGATGGCTGCAGCATCTCCTCGAAGCTCTGCTCCATTGGTGTTTACTACGACAACCCGCACACGGTAAGGCTGGGGTAGGGCAGTCCCCTGACGGTGCCAGAGGCACCTGTGGTCTCCAGTCCTGCTTTGGTGAGCACTGGGGCTCGTGAGGGCTCCAGACTTGCAAAGGGTGATCTGTGTGCCAAGGCACCAGGAAGCTGAGGGTTTCTTGGATAATCCTTGTTAGGTGAGCAAAGCTTGCTGTCGCCGTCATCTCCTATTGGCCAAACCTTACCTTTGCTCTGGTTGCAGAGCAGAACCTGGTGCCTGTCATCCCATGGCAAGCCATTCCCCAGCTCCGTGCCTCATAGAATCATAGAGTCATAGAATCGTTACGGTTGGAAAAGACCTCTAAAGATCACCAAGTCCAACCATGAACCCATTACCACCATGCCCAATAGACCATGTCCCTACGTGTGACACGTTGCTGTATTTCTTCAACACCTCCAGGGACAATCTCAAAGTAAGTGGTCTCTTTGGTTTGCTGGATCCATATCCATACTCCTCCTGTTTCTGCTGTTCTCCCTGAGCTTCCTTGTAGTCGTTTCATCCCCTGAGTGTTCTCACTGAACCCTCAGTGGGCACGTGCTGAAGTCTCTTGGCTGATGAAACAGTGCTGTAACTGCAAAGCAAAACATTTTGGAATCTACTGTAGGATGAAAGGCCTCTGGGTGGGCTTTTGGAAGGGTGCAGGGCTGTGTTGGGCGCTGCTCTACAGGCTGTGTCTGCCTGTGCATCAGAAGTGTCAGTGACTGCAGAGGGATGGGTGGCAGAGAGGAAGCAGGTTGGGATGGCAGGAGGTGCACAAGGTGCCAGGGCTCTGCATGGTGGCAGGAATTCCCTCTCTATGTTCTATGGACCTGAGCTTTGGTGGTTCTCCATGTATCTGCCAGGGTAGCTTGGGGGTGTGATGCAGGCTCAGGGAGATCCTCCTGTATTCCAGGCTGTGCCCACTGCCTCCTCCTACCCCTGGGCACCACTGGCAGAGCCTGACACCATCCTCTCTTCCCCTTCCCTGCAGGACTCTTGGACACAGACATGAACCCCTGGGCCTCCTCCATGCCGAGCAGTCCCAGCTCTCCTCCCAGGAGAGATGCTCTGGTGCCTTCATCCCCTTGGTGGCCCTTCTCTGGGCTCCTCTGCTCTTTCCATGTCTCCCTGGCACTGGGGAGCCCAGAACTGGGCCCAGTGCTCACAGTGTGGCAGTCTGCTGGTCCTGGTGCTGTGGCAGGATGGGGAAGGTGACTGCTTGGCCCCTGCTGGGTGTCTGCAGCTCTGACCACTCTCCTCGTAGACTGGCTTGTGACCCTGGAGGAGGGAAGGCAGGGCTGCCAGAGCAGGGGAGCAGCAGGAAAAGCACTGCTGGTGGCGTTGAGTGCTGCAGAACCCCTGCCAGCAGTGCTTTAAGCGTCTTAATGGACAAGATTAATATTAATAGTCCTTTTTTTTTTTCCCTTTTTATTCAATATTTAGCAACCCAAAGGGCTTCTCCCACCTCTGGCAGGGACAAAAATAGCTGCTCAGCAGGGGCTGGATGTGGCAGGCAGGCTGCTGCTCAGCTCCAGCCCAGAACTTCTGCCCAAGTTCAGCCTGGGGCGAGCACTGGGGCCCCTTGCCTGCTGCTGCTCTGCACCCAGCCCTGCCACAGCGCTTGGTGGATGAGGCCAAAATGCTCCCCGGTGCATTCCCACCCTTAAGAATGCCTGCGAGGCTGGGGGACATAGTCACTGCTTTGTGCATAAGGAAGGAGTTCCTTCCACGTCTTCCTGGGTGTGCCTCTAACAAGGTGCCCTGTTGTCTTGACTCCGCATTGTGATGGGGATGTGGCCCAGGAGGAGGTTCACTTCCTGACTTTGTGTGTATTGAAGATGCTGTACGTGGCACTGGGTTGGCTAAAGCACTTCCAGTGAGCAGAGACAGTCACCTTCCTGGTTCCTTGGGTCTCTGCCCAGTGTCTGCTCTGCTTTTCGTTGCTCTGACCTCATACCTGGGGCAACTGGGTGTCTGCTGAACCTTTCTTCTTGCCATTGATCTGTTCTTGTGCCAGGACTTGGGGAGGCTGGGGCTTTCCTGCACCCACAACAGGGACCCTGTGATGCACTGGAGACCAAGAGCAGCTTCACTCTCTATTACAGATGCCGCTTGTCCCTTGTCCAGTGCAGCAAACCAGGAGCTGTTGCTCTGTGGAGGTGATTCTCCTTGTTCCAGCCTTTCCCTGGGTGCTGCACAGAGCCCATCTGCAGCTCCTTCTTGCAGCACACGAGGGCAAGAGCGAGCCATCTTGCCTGCGGATGGATGCTGCTGCTCCTGACTCTCTGCTCTTGTTTTTCCTCTTATCCTCTGTGCTCATTTCCTCTCTGGGATGTCCCATCCCTCACGCAGCGCTGGAGGGTGCTTGAGGGGCAGGGGAGGCACGAGAGCCCTGTGATGCTGGTTGTTGCAGGGTGTCCATCTGTCCATCTCACTGCTGCTATCAGACATCCTGGCGGGGCCTGGAGAGTTGTGCTGCCTTGCTCAGGGTGAGTTTGGAGGCTGTGGTCCTCCAGCTCTGGAGGGAGCAGAAGGACATGCTCAGCGGGAGGCAGCTCTTCTGGTTGCTGACCACCTCATCTTCTGTCTGTCCAGCAGCCTGGAAAGCTTCAGGGACAGCTGGCAGGGCCCCCTGTGCCCAGTGTGTCCCTGCAGTGTGTCACACCACGAGCTGTGAGCCTGAGTGCTGGGACTTTTAAGGAACATAAAAGGACACCTCCACCTGGGTGTGCTTTGCCGTGGAGGTGACAGCAGCTCTCTGCCTCAGTTTCCCCACCCCTAAAGCAGGGCGCCGTGCTGGAGGCCATGAGATGTGCTTTCTGCATGGCTGCCAAGTGTCGAGCAGCCAAGCGTGTGCCTGCACTGCACTCTTGTCCTGGAGAGCAGGGCTGGTTTGAGGCTGGGTCAGGCTCTGTGGGGAGCAGGTACCGACTTGATGTGTACTGATCTGCTGGCTCTTGGATGACGTTCAGCTGCCCTCCTGATGCCATCCCTCTATGCCCCAAACCAGGTGTCTCCTGAGAAGTGCCGCTTTGCCATCGGCCGAATCCTGAGCGAGGGGGATGCAAAGCCATCAGAAGAGCAGATCAGGCGGTTCCAGAAGTACGGCTTCAAGATCTTCACCTTCCCCACGCCCAGCCACGTGGTCATGGCGAGCTTCCCGTTCACCACACCGCTCTCCATCCATCTCGCAGTCAACCGCGTGCACCCAGCCCTGGACACCTACATCAAGGTAAGCAGTGATGGCACAAGGAGTGTCATGCAGCGAGCAGTGGCTGCTCCTTAGCAGCTCATGGGACGTGGTACCTGCAGGCTGGGGCTTTGTAGAGGGTCCCGGTTGCTGGGCGGAGGAAGGAAGGGGAACATCTTTCCTCCGTGGGGAGGATGCTGGGGCGGGGATGGTGCTCAGCCTGCGGCTTATCTGGCTGTCGAGTTGCGTCGCTTTCGTTGGTTCGTGTTGAAGCTCACTATTTATAAACTTGCTTTTCCTGGCGAAACTCCCAGCCCTGCGGGAGAGCCGTGCAAATCTTCCAGCCTGCGCCACGCTGTGGGACTGCTGCCTGGGTGCCAGCCCTTGGCTGTGGTCCTGGGGATGGTGTCTGCCCAGGGATGCCCAAACCCCGGCTGCCACCGCTGCTGCCGTGCCCTGTGATGCGTGTACTCTTCCCCGTCCCCCTCCTCGTGCTCTGTTCTCTCTGTCCCCTTGCAGGGACCTGCCGGCTGCTTCAGTGTGGGGGCGTAGAGAGTGCTGCCAGCCCTGTGAGGGATGGGTGGCTGCGGTGGGGACACGTGGGGAGGGGGCAGCAGGCTGGTGACGTGGGGAGGGCACCCCGTTGCTTGGGGACAGGTGCTGGTGAACGCATCCGCGCGTGGAATTGAGGCTGGAAAGGGACCCACGGGTCGTGCTGGGAGCACCCTGCAGCTTCTAAGGAGAGCAGCCATTTCTGAAATAAAATAATCAGCTGAAATCCCACGCAGCATGCTGAGCTGTGTTCAGAAAGGAGGGGACACATCTTGATCCCTGCCATCTGGACCAGACCAAGTGCTCTGGCCTCAGGCACACCTCCAACACGAGCACCGCCGCCCCTGTGCTGGGTTCAAGGGGATGAGAGCATTGCTCAGCCTCACTGAGTCTCAGGGTGCAATGGGAGGAGCTCCAAGCCTGGCTTGGGATGCTGGCACCGTTCTGTGCTGCCTGGCCAGGACCTGTAAGTAATCCTGCTCCCAGCTGCAGGTGGTGTTGGCTCTGGCCGGGGAAGGGGAAGGAAAGAGGGGGAAACTTTCATGGAAACGGGCGACCTGTGCCCGATTTATGGTGGGAATGGGGGTTGCCATGGAGACTGCTTCTCCAAATAGCATCCTTCATCCCACCCCCAGTGCCCAGCTCCCTTGAGCAACCCCAGACGGCAGCGAGACAGCTCTGCTTTATTTATTTATTTCACGCTGCGCCCGCTTTAAGCAGCATGGCTGTTGTTAATGAGAGCTGGGGTCAGGTGTGAGGTGCAGGATCCTCTGCTCCTGGCAGCACCTGGGGGGTGCAGAGGGGCAGCGACAGAGCAGAGTGGGCGAGGGAACTGGTTCATGTGTGGTCGTGAGAAGGGGGAGTGGAGAGAAGAGGTGTGGGAGGGAGGGTGGGGAAAGGGCCCTGGGGTTGTTGAGAAATAGAGAAGGGATTTGGGGAGGTGCACTGGGGGAAGGTGCCAGGGCTGGGGGCTGGCTGAGAGCAGGATGGTGGGAGCAGCCCTTGAGCATCTGGTGGGAGAGCCCTTCCCTGACTGGGGGACAGGACGCTGTGCTGCGGTGCACACCCCGCCTTGGCTTCAGCCCTGACCCCTCTGCCTACAAAACAGTCCAGTCTGAAGGAGACATCTCCCTTCATGAAAGACTGAAGGCAGATGGGTTGGCACAGTGCAGGACACGGTGCGGCCGAGGCGTCCCATGGCCAGGGCTTTGTGCATAGTGCAGGTGACAGCTGAGGTCTGTCCTGCTGCACTCTGAGCCCACTCCTTTCCCTGTGCTTGGCCCTGAACACGACGGCGACTGCTCCTTGGTGCCCCCAGCCACTGTGGGATGGTGATGGAGAGCCCCCACAGAGCCCATCCCTGGAGTGACCGTCCTTAGCAGCTCAGGGAGCCGGTTATTAAACGGCGACCTCCTGCCATTTCAAGCAGTGTTTATTCTGGCTCGGGTTTAATTAGCTCTCTGCAGCGGGCTGCATGCACCGCTTTGGCAAGCCCTGCGCAGCGGGCAGCCTGGCATTGCCTGTCCCCGGGGCTCCGTGGGCAGCCAGAGAGGCACTAATTGCAGCCCCGGGTGACTGCTGGAGCCAGCAGCCCTCTTTCCCTGGGATTTTGGGTAGGAGGTTTGGGCTGGTGGAGGTGTGTGCTCTATCCAAGGCTGGCGTGCAGGTAGAGCAGGGAAGGAGGAGAGGTGCTCTCACTGTCCCTGTGGCTCCCGAGTACCAGCAGTGTGCAGCAAGCTAGTGAACACTGCAGTACCACAGAGCTCCTGCTCCATCCGCAGGGCACCCCAGGGTGCTCCCAAATTCCTGTGCCTGGTGTTGCTCTTGCTGCTAGGAAGGCTGCACTCGTGCCTTGTTTCTGCTGCTAGCCAGGGAACCTCATTATTCCTTTACCCGCTGACTTGAAGCACCTGTTAGCTGAGCTCTGTTCCCCTTGTCGGCTGAGATAGCTCAGGATGCAGTTGTCTCTTACTCTTCTCTTTGGTAACCAAATGTACAGGGCTTGTAAAGACATACTTTCCAGTCTCTTCTGTTTTAGGCCCATTTCGAGCTCAGGAGCCTCTCTGAAGTGCCACCTGCAGGAGAGGACGCTTGATTTCAGCCGTGGTCTCATTGCTGTGGGGTGCTGATGGCACTCAGGGCTCATCCTCCCTGGCGTGACCTGCTCTGTCTGCAGAGGGCTGGGAACCCCCAGCTGGGTCTCAGTGCCAGCAGCCTACATAGGTGTGCGCGCATCTCCTACCTCTCCTTTTGTTTCCCCTACCCCTGTTGCTACGGCTTCTGGCTTTGTTCAGCTTTGCCAAGGTCACACTTCTCCTGCTTGTTATTATAAATGATTGTCTTCAGAGCTGTGTTCTTGTCCCAGCCCGTCTGCATTCTAAAGGCAGAACCGCAGAGCATCCTTTCTGCGGGACTGTGCGAGAGGAGCTGGGGTCAGAGGGCTGGCAGCTGCACAGAGCGCTCAATTACTGTGACATTTTCCTGCTTAAATTCCTTCTCCCAGCTGATTTTGTTTGTTTATTTCAGGCTCTGCAAATGAAGCCCTGTAAAATACCAGCTTGTTTTGTGCAAGCGCCGCGGGCTGCAGGCTGTGCGGGTTGGCTGCTGCCGGTCATACTGCAGCTGGGTATGACATACAAGCAGTGCATGTCCCCTTGTCCCCTCCTGCTTGTCCTGCAGGGATGAGCAGTGCCTGGGGTGGCAGAAGTGACCCCAGTCTTGAGCCTTGGCAGTTTTCTTCCTGGCACTTCCCATAAAGCCACGTGTGCTGGGAGGCAGCCCCAGGGAGGCAGGGGATGGTTGGATGCTTCTGGTAAAGTGGTCCCCGTGCATCAAATCAAAACGGGAAGAAAGCCTTGCAGAGTCACAGAGGGTTCAGCATGTCCAGTACATCTTGATGGTAGAGACGAGACCAGTACTGATGCTGTGACAGGCTGTGGGCTTGGGGCTTGGCAAGGACGTGGGGCAGCGGTCTGTACTCCGGGGGAGGTGTTTTGGAGGTGTGCCTGGCCCTGTGAGAGTGTAGGATAGGAGTTTTTCCCTTTCTCTTCTGTTTTGTTTTATTTTCCTTGACCTTTGTGTGTTTTGACCTCAGCGCCATGATCTGGCCCAGAGCAGGGAGTCAAAAACAAGTCACATCCCTATGTTCCAGGCCATGTCCCCACATCCCAGCTTTGCCCCACTGGTGGCAGCCAGCAGCAGAGCTGGCAAAGGCAAGGGGAAGCCAGGACCCCCTTCTCACACTTCGTGGCTATATTCCCTTTTGGAAAACCAGCTCATATGCTTCCATTGTATGTTTCTTCTTATTTTAGTGGAAGATGATTTCAGGATCGGGACGAGCTGCAGGCCTTCCCACCCATCCCCACCATCTCCCTCCAGCACTGACACTGTGACTGCGTGCCGGTGCTGTGCGCCCAGCACTGTTGGATCCCAGCTGAGTGCAGTTGGCACAGCACAGTCCCAGCCCCTCTGTACCCCCTGTCCTGCCCGGGGGTCTCGATGTCTGTGTGGGTGTATTCATCCCCTGCTGCTAGCTGGTTGTTGGCGGCCGCTCTGCACCAAGGCTCGGCAATAGCCGGCACCCCCCAGCTGTGTGTCACATCACATCACTTCACACATTCGCAGCAATTTCTGTTTGCTGTATGTTTTTAGCAATTGTCCTGTGAGCACGAGTGCCCCAGGCTCTCATTATGAAGGGGGCCCAAGCTGCAGCGTGCATGAGGCCAGGGCCAGGTGAAAGGGCTTTTCTTGGGGGGTAGTTCACCGTGCCACATCCCTAAGCCTCTATATCCTCCCCTGACATCCAAGGGCTCTGTGCTGCCGTGTGAGCAGCCCCCCACACCACACTGCCCCTACTGCTAGGGGCCCTGCTACTCCTGCAGGTGGAGAGCTTGGAGGGCTTGTGTGGTGCCGTGGACACCTCCTGACCCACGCTGGGGTCAGTGCCGTGCAGCGAGGTTCTGCCTCTAACCTGATTCTGCAGAGCAGCGCGCTCCTCCTGTGCGGCTAATGGAACATATGGGGAGCTGGGGCTCTGCGTCATGTCTCCTGCCATTCACAGCAGGCTTCCCAACTTTCCCACTTCTCTGGGGGAAATTTGGCAGCCCCGGGCCGCTGCTCATCTGCTGTCACTTTGCCGAGCGTCCTGGCGGGCGGATGGCTGACCCATGGCCGAACGCTGAGCGCGCTTCACATCAGAGGTATGTTCAGGCACCTCCGCCTCACTCGCCCTTCCCCTGCTTTGCTTCTGCTTGCATGGGGGCAGGTGTAAAACTGCAGCTCTGAGGCATCGCTGCTTTGAGCAGGAAAGAGGTTTTCTGGCCAGCTTTGCGCTCCAGTAGTCGCAGAGGCTCCCTGCCTCCGCGCTTTGTCTGTCTCATGTGTGAAATCACCGCTTTATCCCCACTTCTCATTGACTCAGTGTGAGCATCGGCCACGGAGCTCCCAAGATGCAGCTGCAGCCACGTCTCAGCTGGGGCAGAGGCTTGTGTGGGATGCGGGCTGCCTGTGGACAAGGCTGTCCTGCCCTTGTCCTGTGCTGTGGCACCGCCGTCGCCTCCTCCTTGGGCTGGGGGCAGCTGGACCCAGTGCTGGGGTGAGGATGGGTGCTCTCATGGGGCCTTCGTGGTGTGTGACATGCCCTGTCCCAGGCTGGGAGGTGTCTGGCTGCTCCTTGATGTGACTGTGGGACATCCTGGCAGTGTGAGGGACGTGTGGGATGTGCACAGCTGGTCTGCTGGGGCTGGCTGCACAAGCCATGGGGTTGGGGCAGCAACCAGGAGCAGCTGAGCCGGCTCATCCCCAGCTCCAGCCCTGGAGAGACTGCAACCTGGCAGTCAGAGCTTTGTGGCTGCTCCGTCACCCCCTAAGAGGGAGCAGAGCAGAAACTGCCGTGCTTTCCTAGCTGCTGCTTTGCAAACTTCAACTTTGCAGCCTTGTGAAGACTTAGCTTTGCAAAACTGTCATAGAGACGGATCCGCTCAGGCACAAAGATCCGCTCCCCCATCGCCTTTGCAGTGAGGATTAATGATCGTGGAGAAAGGCAGGGATATTTCACGTGGCTGTCCAAGGGAGAGGGCACTGAAACGCTCGCCTTGGGCAAGGAGGGAGAGTAAAATACTACAGCGCTTTTCTGTCACATCTCTTTATCGACTCAATCTGTACGTGTGCTCTCCCCCGAATGTATTTATAGAGCATCCCGGAGGATGCAGTCAGCTCCTCATCAGGCATTTGAGGTGGCTCCAGCTGTCTCGGGCAGTGACACCGTCCCCAACCTTTGGGCCTTCCCTCCTCGCCAGCTTGTCAATTAATCCACGGGTCTGTCTCTCCACAATTATTTTAGCGGAGGCCTAATGAGTTTCTCCCGGGCTGCTCTTCTCCGTACCCCTCTGAGCCTTTGCCAGCTGTGCCGGCCTCATGAAACAGCGAAACGAACCCGAACAAATGGGAAACTGCTGCTTAGAAATCCTGCTTCTTCCCAGCCAACGCCGGCTGCCCCACTTTCCATCGCTGTGAAGCTCCTGCTTTGAAACCCGCAGAGCAGCGAGATAATAGACTTGAAAGTAATGGCATTTTTATGTCCAGAAAAGGTACAGTTTTGCTGTGACTAACTCGCAGTTTTTCAGTTCTGGTTAGATATAAAATGTTGGGGGAAAGAAGACATCGCATCGTGCTTTCCCTTTGGGTTGAGATGCGGGTCTGGTGGCTGCTGGCGTGGCCAGGGGCTGGCTGCATGGGGCCGAACCCAGTCCTGCTGTCACAGTCCTGCTGCAGGCTTTGGGGCGCACCGGGCAGCCCCCAGCACCAGGACTGCTTTGGTTCCATTGCTGTCCAAGCACACAGCAGCTCACTGCAGCCTCTGCTCCAGCCAGACCAAGGCAGCTTGAGAACACGCAACACAAGTGGGCAGCTGGCACCTCTCCTCTTTGCCTTGCTGCATGGAGCAAGATGTTCTGTCCTGCTGCCGTACCGCAGCGGGCTGAAGAGGTGGCTGCACCACGGGCTTCAGCTCGGAGGTGAGCCACATTCAGTTGCCCCAAGCTGGCTTCTCTCATCATCTCTTCTGCCACATCCGGCTTGGGTAAGAGATTGGAGGAGCCTGTTAGCCCCAGTGGGCAAGCCATCACCTTAGGAAGAGTGACAAGCCAGAAGGAGGCTCTGCAGTTACGTGGAGCAGACCCTAAGTGCAGCTTTCGGGATGGGGAAGACCACGGCCACTTTCTCCAGATCTCATCTCTTAAAAGCCTGCAGTGAGAAGGGTCCTGAAGACTGCCTTTTTATGGTACGCTGTATGATTGCTGCCATGTGCTTGGTGTGGGGCTGCTATGGGCTCGCTCCCATGGTGGGCACTGACGTTTTCTCCCTATCCAGGCACTCTTGGCCGGGATTTATGTCTGGCAGGAGCTGACAGCAGCTCCTTCACATGCTGAAAGGTGGATATCCGTCATCTGCTGAGGCCAGCTGCTCTGCTGTTCGTGCCGTGTGGATTCACAGTTTGGGGTGAGATCTGATAACCAGGCTGTGAGTTGGCAAAAGCTTATCAAGAGGTCAGTGTGGGAGACGGGTTTGCTCTGGTATCTCTCTGCTGACGGGCTCAGGAGGTGGGCCCACATGGCTGCAGGACCTGCCCGCTGTGTCCCTGCACCCATGGGAGTGCTGGGGAAGTGCAGGAGGGGAGCAGACTGCCAGAAGGGCAAAGTCTGGCTGGGCTCTGTCCTTTTTCCTAATCTCTCTGTTTTCATCTGATTGATCTGCACAGTCAAAGCCGTGATCCTGGGCTGGCAGAAGAGAAGATTCCAGACTGCAGGGGCCACCACAGCAGCTGCCACCCTCCTTCCCTGCTGCCTGTGGCTGCTGGAAAGCTGGGCTTTGGTGCTGCAGGGTGTGTGAGCCTGCTTCCTCCTGCCTGCCTGCCCACATGCCCTGGTACCACGGTGCTTGGTGGTGCTCACCCCTCCCAGACTACACTGTGGCCCTGGTGAGACATGGCTGAGGAAGAGGAGGCACCCACCCACCTCCCCTCCAGCCCCCTGCTGCAGGCAGTGTGGTGGGAGGGCTGTCAGCGTGCCCAGCTGCCAAAATAGTGCTGTATCTATGGTTATTTATTCCATGATTGTATCTGGGCATGGAAGAGACAAGAGACTGGGGTCACTGTCCCGGCCCAGGTCTCAGTTTTCCTCCCTGGGCTCTGCACCCACCTTGGGCTGTGCAAAGCAGAGCCCTACTGGCACTGCCCAGTGCTGCTTGTTGGCTGCCCTTGGCTCCTCTCCTCCCTACCTCTGCCTGAGTTTCCAGCACCTGGCCCTGTCTATCTGTCTTTTCCTGTTGTCTAGCAGCACTGCCTGCCTCGAGGATGCCCTGGGGCGGGTTGTGAATGTGGCCAGTGACTCTGGGGCTCTGCTATCTGAGCTCATCTGCTCGTTGCACCGGAGCTTGCTGGGATCACCAGCTCTCTCCCGTTGGCCTCCAGATTGTTAGCTTTTTGGGAAGAGGTATAAGCTCTTGGACAGGGCTCCTGGAGCCCTGCAGGGAAACGTCTCTCTTGTTTGCTGATAAAAATCCAGGAAGGAGCTTGTCCTGGGGCTTTGGCTTGCTTTAAAACACCAGTTCTAAAACAGGAGACATCTGTCGCTGGGGCGAGCATCCTGCCACCTAGAGCTGTGGGTGATCCCTGTCAGCCACGTCCAGCCTGAGCACAGAGCAGGAGCTCGGGCAGCCTTCCTCTGCTGCTGGCTGCACCTGCCTGGCAGCAGGAAGAGCCTCCTGCCTCAGGGATGCACCTCACACCCATGGGTCTGCAGAGATGCTGTGCAGGGGATGGGCTGGTGGACATCAGCATCATCTTAACTTCTGCTCAGCAAGCCAGGCTAGAAACTGCCTGATCTTCCTCCGTGGTAGCATTTCTTGCCTTCTAAATTAGGCTGATGTGAATTTCTTGTCAGTGGGGAGGGAAGGACTTGTTCTGTTCACCAAGAACGTGTCTGGGAGTTGGGCACTCAGCCTCCCAGCTCTGCTCTGTGCCAGTGGCTGGGTCTGCACAAGCTCAGCAAGGTCAAGTCCCCGAACATTCTCCTTTCAGTTTTCTCATCTGTGAAGGAGTGGTGTGAGGCTGACTGACTTCAGCTCGTCATGGAATGTCTTCCGTAAGGCCTTGGAGCCAGGAGTGTTAAAAAAGATGAGGTTGTGCCGGGAGGTGGGGAAGGGCAGGAGGGTATTTATCCCATCGTGCCATTTTCTTTCCAGGCGTGTGGATGTGACACGTGTCCTGAGGGTGTCCTGGAGACACCGAGGTGTGGAAGAGCAGCAGGGGATGCACACCCTCCAGAAAGCCCGTGGAGCTCTGAGATTCAGAGAAGACAGCCCAGATCTGAGCTCTGGTGACTGCGGTCTCCTGTGGCTGCAGGCAGCAGCAAGGCACGGCTGGGAGCTCGTGCTCCCAGAACATCACTGGGGCTTCAGTTTTAAACTGAAAGGGTTTCATCGGGGACATGAGAGGATTGAAAATGGCAGAAGCGGAGCGTCGTTTGTGATGTGGAAGGGCGAACACTCAAACGTCCAATCTGAAATCCATGTGGGTTGGTACCACTATTCACCTGGGCTAGGAACTCTCCAGGCTCTCAGCTGTGAGTTGGCCATGGAAGGTCTTTCCCCACAAGAGCCAAGGATCTGCTGGGCAGCCAATGGCTGATGTGTTGCTGTGCTGTAGGTTGATCTCAGCCTAATGGAGAACACGTAGTTCAAAGTGGCTCCTTCTCACCACGTAATGCCCCGTGTAGGGTGGGAGTCTCCAGCAATGAACCCCCCCCCCCCAACCAGGTGCTGGAAGGCTCTGCCTTGACGCGAGGCAGAGCAATTGCCACAGCTGCTGCTCCTGGCAGCCTCGCCAAGGCAACAGAGCGAAGCAATTTAGCACTGCTCCAGTCATCCGTGATGGCAGAGATCATCGCGTCGACCTCTTCTTCAGCTTTGTGATTAATGCTGAGAAAGCATCCTCTGAGGGCTGAAAGGCGACCGCTGGTCCCTGGAGAGCCACGCTGCCGAGTGGAGGCAGCACCTCCAGCTGTGGTCCGGGCCTCCCGTGGGCTCCTCTGCGCTTTGGGCTGTGTGCTCCTGCAGCAGAGAAGGGAATGGGAATGGGAGCAGAAATCCAGAGCTCGTTCCTCGAGTGAGGTTATATGCGGCTTTATGCAGACCCCTTGGCCTATAATGAAAACCTGGTGCTTGAGCTATCCGGTGGTTACACCCAAAGTCCCCTTCAGAAAGCTGCTTTGTGGAAGTGATGGGGAGAAGGACGGATAGGAAGGGTTGTGGTCCGGGCATCTGAGCTGGAGCATAGTGTGAAGCACAAAGCTGAGCTCCAGGAAGCTCTGGAGCAGTGGCTCCCATAGCTGGGACAAGGCAGAATGGAGTGGCAATGAGTTTTAGGGAGCTGGGGAAGAAACCTTATTTCAAATGCAATGTTTGCTTTGTTTCTAAAACTCTCTGCTCCAGGACTAGTTGCTACCAATAGCCACGATGCTGGGAGGACCCCATTGCCGTGATTCATGTGCTCTGTCTGCTGTTCCTTCTGTTGGTGAGGGTCCCATGGTGGGGAGCGTGAGATACATCCCTGGCAGCACAGGGATGCACACACCAGCTCTCTCTCGGTGTCTTTTCTGCAGGTGGAGGTACTGCTGGCCACGCTGCAGGGTTTTTCCATCCAGCAAGGCTGGAGGAAGGCAGGGTTGGGATTTCCACGTCCATCATGCAGAGGAGCATCCATGGCTCCGTGCTGCTCCCAGCAGCTCCCAGCCCCCCTGGGGGGCTGTCTCCGGCATCTCAAGGGCTGTGAACCCCCCAAGCCACATGGGATCGGTCCCACTGCTCAGCCACACCGACACCAGCCTCTTCCCAGCTCCTCAGCCCCAAGAGGCACCGGGAGGGCGAGGTGTAAATTGCATGGCGGGCTGCCTCTGCAGAGGTGAAAATGAAAAACTTTCCCCCTTGCTCGAGCCGGGCGTTTTGCAGCTCCCACAACCCACGTTTTTCTTGGTCACAGTATCATCTTCTGTTTGTGCAACGCCTTGTAGCTCAAAGGGCTTTGAAGGGGAGAGGCAAGCAGAGCTGTCCCGGTACTGTGGCCAGGTGGCTGTGTCCCATTGAGGAGCTGTGTCCCAGAGCCATGTGGCTGAGGCTGGTGGGGACCTCTGCGGGTCACCTGGTGTCACCTCTGCTCCACGGGGCCACCCAGAACAGCTGGCCCTGCCCCCTGTTCTCAACCACATCTCTGGGTTGTGCCCACCATCTCTTAGCCTGTCTGTGGGCATCACTGATGGAGCCTGGGCCCATCCTCTCTGCCCCTCCTCGCAGGTCTACGTGGACACGGACAGAGCCCAATCTTGTCCCACTGAGGAGTGCTGCCCTGCAGTACCAGGAGCAGTACAGGTCTGGTGGCAGAGTGCTCCTGGTGTGAGTTAAGGCGGGATGACACACTGAGCGTGGGGCGTGCGAGGAGAGGAGGAGGATGTGGCACACAGCACCATCCCTGCGGGGCTGGCTGGTGGCTCACTTACAGCTTGCTGAGCTCCAGCTCTAATTTTAGTGCCTGATTTTAGGGCCCTTCAGTTCCATGCAGTTGGGGCTCTTTCTGGCTGGGTTTGTACTGTAGGTAGCCCCGAGGTGGGACAGCGGGTTGGCTCCGTGTGAAGCAGAAGGTTGGTGTATCTGGAACAGATGTATGTGTCAGCATCCAACCCATGGACTCTGGAAGCGTTGGTCTTTGCTGTATGTATGGCTTGTATGGACCGTATGCAGTAAGTCACAGAATCACAGCGTGGTTGAGTTGGATGGGACCTCCCAGCCCCACCATGAGCTCAGGCTGCCCGGGGCCCCTCCATGGCCTGGGGCACCTCCAGGGATGGGGCAATCCCAGATCTGAGCAGCAGTGCTGGCACCTCACCATCCTCTGAGCAAATAATTTCTTCCTAAATCTGATGCATTCCTCCCAAAGGTGATGGTGTCAGATGCCCATGAAGGGCAGAAAGGAGCTGTGAGTAGTGCAGGAAGGGCGAGCTCACAGTCGGTGCCACACGACCTTGGGAAGAGGCAAGTCCCCGCTCTGCCCCACTTACTGTGCTCCTGCTGCCCTGCCAGAAGTCTGCCCGCTGCCTCCCACTGGTGGCACCTTGCTGAGCTCCTCCACCCATGCGAGCCTGCATTTCATCTGCCTTGAGGGCTCTGTGTCCACCTTGCTGCTCCATCTGTTGGCCTCACAGCAGCCGGGGGGCTTCCTTCTCAGCCACAAAGCCCTCTATTGCCTGTTGAGCTCCTCTGTTGTTTCGCCACATAGTCGAGCTTTCATCACTTTGCTTCCCACTCGTGCCTTTGCCTTTGGACTCAGGGTGCCCCCTGGTTTTTTGGGACCCTTGTTTTCAGGATGGCCTCACACACTGGCTGGTTGTTCTGGGCCGCAGCAGCAGCAGCAGGGGCTGGCGTTACTGCTCTGGATTGCAACTTGATTTGCAAAGGCATAAATGAGGCAGCTGGGAAAGGGGTGAGCTCATCCCACCTGCTCAGAGCAGTGGGGGCAGAGTGCTGCCGGTGTCTCCTGCCCCAGATCCCTGGAAGCCAGCCCTTGGAGCTGGCTGGGCATCCCAGTTTCCATCCCACGAGGTACAGCATCCTGCAGCCCACATACCAGCTCTGCCATCCCTCTGAGGCACAGCACCAGTATCCCCAGTGCCTGTTTCACTGCCACCCAGCATGGGCAGAGATTTCCCTTCAGCTGCTTTAGGTGAACTGGGAAGAACTCAACTACTGAGCATCCTTGGTGTCCTGGAGGCCTGCCTGCAACCCTGAGGCTTCAGGCTGCTTGGAGGATGGACTCAGTGGAGTTCTCTTTGCTCTGACATCCTTTGTGTCGTCCCCGTCTGCGTTCAGTGGCGGGGGGGGGCAGCTGGATGCATCCAAGAAACCTGTGAATCTTGGAAATATCCGTCTCGGGTATGTGTTGGAGTTACCAAAAATAGCAAAACGAGCTGAAGTTGGGCTTGTGGTTGGTGGAGCAAGGGGCAGAGTGGTGGGGAGGATGCTTGCCTGGCTTGTTGCTTAAAAAGCAGGAGTGAGATGAGCCGCCCCTGCTCCGTTGCTAAAAACAGCCCGGCTTGCTTTTATTGAACACGGTTGCTGATCTGCGTGTGTTTGCGTTTCACCTGCCTGCGAGTGGGAGCTCCGGGCTGTGAGCACCGGGATGCCGGCCTGTGCTGCCTGTGCCGGAGCTCCTGAAATAAGGAAAGGTCCTCGGGGACCTGAGAAGGGGAAAAACAGAGAAAAAGAGCAAGCACGGCAGGGTGCCCGCCCTGCTCACCCAGCGGGAAGCAGGCTGCGCTGTGCCAGGGGGAGCAGGGCTGGCGTGGGGAGGAACGGGGGAAGAGGTGGAGGGGAGGCTGTCTGAAATGCCACGGCTTCATCTCCAACCCCCTGCCCTCGTGCTTCTGAAAGGAGCTGCTGGAGCTGTTGCTCCTGGATTATATTAATTAGCAGAGAAGCGCTACGCCTGCCGTGGGTCCTTGCTGAGAGGCGGGCACGGGGACGGGGCGGGCAGCTGCAGGTGCCCCCAAACCCCCCAAAATGGCCTTCCTCTGGGGACTGCACCCCGCTGTGCTGGGGGGGGAGCTGCCAATAGGAGCACCTCGGAGGGGCCGTGGGGCGGTGGGCACCGGGGCTCCTATCCAAGGTGCCAGATGGGTCCAAAGCAAGTGGGGTGGGGTGGAGTGCGCGGAGGCTGACGGCCTGATGCTCTCTTCCAGGAGAGGAAGCTGTGTGCCCACCCCAGGATCGAGATCTACAAGGAGGACCGCATCTATTTTGTGTGCCCCCTCGCCCGCCAAGGTGACTTCTACGTGCCCGAGATGAAGGAGCTGGAGAGGAAGAGCAGGGCAGTAGCCGAGGCTGAAGACGCCCAGACAGACATCACAGGTAGCACGGCTGGCACATGGGCTCCTCTGTTCCTCCGTGTGTCACCAGCCCTCCCGAGGGGGTGTCCTGGTGTCCCTGCTGTTCTGAGCAGGAGGTGAGAGAGCCTGTGCTGTGTTTGGATCCCTGCCCAGGGCTCGGCTCACCTCATCCCATCACTGTGAGCAATGTGGCACAGCTTGACCCCATCCTGCGGGCACGCCGTGGCCTGGGCAGCACACGGTCCTGTTGGTGGCAGGGCATAAAGCTGCTCTTGGTGCAACCGCAGCACCGCCGGCCCGTGGCTGTGAAAGCAGAGCTGGGTGCCGACGCGTTTGCTCGCAGCTGGGCTTGTTTTTCTCCTTGTCACATACATCTTTCTTGATCTCATCTTCATCTGTTACATGTTGGGATTGTGAAGAACTTAAATACCAGGTTTCTGTAGCTGGTGGCGGAGTTGCCCGAGAGCATCTGCTCGCAAGGATCTGTTGGAGCCTGGGTGTATTTATACAGGAAGGGACCACAATCGCTGTGGGCGCGGAACAGCAGTGCTATAGTAACCCAAAGTGCTGGCTGCCGTGCCGGCCCACGTGCTCACATGGCTGTAGGACGCAGCGTGATGGAGGCTGTGGGCTGTGGGCTGCAGGCAGGGCTCCGGCCGTGGCCCCGCCGGGCACCCACGCGTGCCTAACGGGCATGAAAGAAACATGAGCGCGTGCGGCGGCTGGAGCACGCCTCGCCGCCTCGCCCCTGGGCTGGTAATCTTTTTACACATCTTTGGTTTTGGATCGCTTTAATTCTTAATTGCGTTGGTCGGAAAAGCAAGCCTGGGAATTGCTTTCTGAAAGCTCCATCCATTTAGCACCGGAATGAAGAGCCTAATTGGAGCTGCTTCCCGGAGCCCGCGGTCGTGGCGTTTTCAGGGCGCTCTGCCCGTGCTGTGTCTGTGCCACGGCCCCAAACGTGCCCCCAGCACCTGCCCGTGCCAGTGCCAGCCCGGTAGCACGGCAGGGTCACACTGCACACGTGATGATACATGTGATGACACAGCACGGGTAGGCTTCGGGTTGTTGGCCTGGAAAAACCCTGCTCACTGATAGGAGACGCCGGGGAAATCCCATGGCTTTGGGGCTCATCCTGCAAGGTGCTGGGTGCCTTTGGCTTTGAGCAAGGCAGTGGCTGGCTGTGCTGCTGGGCCTGAGCTGGAGCTTTCCACCCCTGCACACATAGAGCTGATGCTGGATGCTGCTCTGAGCACGGCTGCGCCCAGCACGTCTGCAATGAGCGGGGTGCTGCGGCTGCCTCTGTCCCAGCTCTGTCCCTCCTGGGCCATCGCTGAGGTCGTTGCAACGACTGATGGCTCTCCAGGGTCCGATGTCAATCGTGATTAGTTATTTTCTATTTAATTGTTTTCAAAGGCTTTGGTGCCAGGGTTGTGCTGTCCAGCATGGCCCCACCATGGTGCGTGGAGGAGAAAGCAAACAGAAGCTGCCCTCCTGACGTGGCCACTGATGGTTTTGGTGGCCCTGCCCAGAGACTTGGGGGTTGCCTCCCAAAGGGCTGAGCCAGCTCTGGAGGCTCCCTCCAGCTGTGGAAGGGGAAGCTGGAGGAGGGGGGCGCCAGCTGTGAGGTAGGGATGCTCCTGGAAGCAAGGGCTGCCAGCAGCAGTAGTGCCCACAGGAGGAGAGCTGGGGCTGTGCCCACCCCAGGGCTCCACCCAAGGAAGCCCACCTTCCCCAGGAGCGACGGCTCCTCCCCTCGCCCCGCACACTGAGGCCGGCCCTGTCCTGCGCAGAGGAGGATACGGCTGCCGCATCGGGCAGATGTGCCAGCTGGGACTGCTCAAACATGATCCGAAGTGACAGAGCAGGGAAAAAACGCCTGGCTGAAGGGATGCATGGCTATTTATTGTCGCCCTCGGAGCAGGGCAGGGACGAGGCAGCTGGGGGCGAGGACAGCCGTCTTCTCGGAGCAGAGCGCCAGCAGCCATAGGTTGCCTTCACCCATCTTCAGCATCCCGAGCCGGTGCTTGTCTTCTCTTGTATGTTGCAGCGCGTGGGTACACGACAGCTTGGAGCCAGAACAGCCCCCTTGGCACAGAACGGATGCTGTGCAGGCAGGGGAGGGCCTGGCAGGATCGGTGCCCTCAGCTCTCCGAGGAACCTGTGGTGGGCGAGACTGATGCAGCTTCAGCCCTGACACCGTGCTCTGTGCCTTGCCGTGGGCTGTGTCTGAGCTACCTCAAGAGCACTGGCACCACGCTGGGTCTTTGACCAAATTTGACTTCTTTTGAGGTAGAGACCTGGTGAAGCCTTGCCTGGCACCAGGAGCTCTCAGGCTTCACGCAGAGGGAGAGAGGAGTCACTGCTGTGCCATGTCCTGGAGGATGGGTGCCCAGCCACAGCGGGGATGCATTGGTCTGCACATCCCAACTATTCCCTCCACATCCCATCCCCAACCCCAAAAGCCCGCAGTGGTCCCCACATGCCCTCCCTTTGGCTGACCCCAGTGTGCCCCAGCTGTGGTGCCATCCCCAGCTGCTCCTCCCAGCCCGGTGTGCGGTGGGACCTAGTGCTGCTGGGCCTGCCTCTGCCATGGATGGGACTCATCTCACTGGTCCCAGGGCCCCGCTGCCCTCCTGTCCCTTCCTGAAGGCTCTCCTCTGACCTGTCTGGCCAGGGGCATCCCCGTGAGCACCTCCCCGGGAGCCTGCTGAACACCTCTTGAAACTTAGAAGAAATGCATTTTCCATGTTGAGATGCTCCCTGTGTGTCAGCACTGGCTGTGCTCCTTCTGCCTTCCAGGTGGTGTCACCATGCTGGGTTGGGGCACGGCCTCCAGGGATGCTGCAGGGTGGCTGGGCAGCACCCGCACCGTCCCCACTGCTCCCCACCCTGGTCCAGGCACCCTGGCCATTTGGGGAGGTTGGAGATATGTCTTGCGTTGATGCCGTGTGTAGGACCAGGCAGCCAGGGTGCTGAGCACCCAGAACCCCTACACCTTTGGTTGGGCTATCCCTGCTGTGCTCTCTTCCCACGTGGAGAGGTGGGAGGATGAAGATGGAGAGGGGAGGAAGGAGGTGGTGAAGGCAGCGCCAGCCAGCAGGGGTCGGAGCGCAGCCACCGCAGGAAGGTCGGCTGACGTTTGGTGCTGTTGTCATAATTAACAATGTGAATCTGTGATGTCATAATTAAAAATGATTAATGTTTTATAGGAGGGCTTTGTCTCCCAGCTGGTTGCTCCGGCAACAGCATTCAGCTGCCGGTCTCAATCTGACACTCTTGTCTCATTGTCGACTCCCTAATTGCGTTGTCAATCGAGCTAATGAGATGGTGACATGGGGAGGGGCGGTGGGCTTGATCTGGGGGGGCTCCTAGTCCCTGGGCACCCTCCTCCTGCTCATGGCCACCCTATGCTACTCCATGCCAGCACCTGTGCCAATGACTGCGGGCAGATCAGGGATCACATCCATTCCTCCTTTCCCACGGGCACACGGGGCAGCTTGGCTCACCACAGGGAGCCAGAGGACGTGGAGCTGGGGCAAGAAAGAAGGACACACACTGCAGTGGCCATGACAGGAAGCAGGGAGGGATGTGGTTACCTTCACCCAGCCCCGTCCCCCTGCACAACGCTGTCAGCCTCTGGGAAGACAGGGGCTCAGCCCTGGCACATGGCACAAGCGAGGACACCAGCATCCCGTTGCTTGCCTGGTCAGGTCACAAGCCTTACAGGTGGTCCCCGAACGATGCTTTGCTCCGCTCTGTAGGCTTTGGTGGCTTCAGAGGCATGCTGGTGTGGCACCCGGCCTCCCCTTCCTCCTGCAGCACTGATGCCTTCCCCTTCTCTCTCCACCCCAGGTGCTGACACCATGAGCGAGACCAGCTCCATCAGCATCGAGGCCACGACTGACAGCAGGGACACCTCGGTGGCCACCTCGGTCCTGCTGCCCTTCCCCGCCAGCCGTGGCCGGGAGGAGGCCGACAACCGCAGCGAGCACAGCTACAGCGAGTCCGGAGCCAGCGGCTCCTCCTTCGAGGAGCTGGACCTGGAAGCTGCTGCAGATGGGGAGGGCACCCCGGGGCTGCTGCTCACCTCGGGCTACGCGGAATCCCAGGAGCTCACAGACAAGTGGACCAAGGAGCCCATCGCTGCTGAGCGAGGAGAAGAGTAGAGCCGGACCAGGGCCCCGGCCTCGTGCGCCTCTCCTGTCTCCTTCTTTGGCACCACGACATTCCAGGCACTGATCCCTCCTGGGGCCATTGCCCTCGCAGGAAGGGGGTGCGGACGGGGCTGCTGGGTGCAGGCTGGGGTGACGTGCCTGCGCCTCCTGGGTACGTTTCCAGGGGGCAGCGTGGGTTCCCCTTTCTCTGCTGGTGCCCCTCTCACCCACAGCATCTCTCTGCCAGCACGGACGTGTGTTCTCTTAGCACCAAAGAGCCATGAGTAGGGTTGGTTCGTTTCGTTCCCCTCTTCTCTCTCCCTTTGCTGAAAATGAAAACATCCAATGTCAAGCTGTCCTGGACCTGCCGCAGGCGCTTCCGGGGTCTGTAATAAAGTGGATGCTTTTCCTCCATGCTGCCTGCTGCCTTTCCTGATCGCCAACCTGCTGTCCTTGCTGGGCAGCCCAGCTATCCTACACCGCAGCAGCCCTGCTCAGCACCCACAGTCCCCATCCCAGCAGCCGTGGGGACCATTCCCTGCTGCTACCAGCTGCACCCCAAGCATTCACTGCGGGGAGGAAGGACTGCCTCTCCTCCTGACCCCATTGCCACCTCACCCTGTAACGTTCAGTGCCGGAGCACTTCACCCAGCAGAGCACAACCCCTTCCCTGCCCCGGTGTCCCCGGTACCCCTGGCAGCCCAAGGCTTGTTCCCATTGTGCAGCCCAGCACCGGGGTCAGCAGCAAAGGGCAGAGGGCCTGGCTGTCCCTTGTGGGGAGATTTACCCTCTCTGGCTTGGAAAGGTCTGTGTTAGTCCTCATCCAGTGATTGACAGGAGATTATTTATAAATATTTTGTGCTCTGAGTGATAAAATATTAAACTCCTCCAGCCCACATGGTAAAATATTGCTCTTCCTGGTGTTTATCTTTATTGCTGGTTATTACAAAACAGCCAAGCCCCCTGAAATATTCATGCCTGGCTGAGTCTCTGTGGGGACTGGAGGCAGACAGCAGCTCCTAACCCCGCTTGTCCCCTAACCCCATGGAAAACGGGGGGTGGGGGATCCTTGCTGTTGTCCCTCTGCTGCCAGAAATGCTGGAGCAGCAGCAGCCAGGATGCTTCCTGGTGGGATGTGGTTGCTGCTGGGTGCCAGGACCGTGTGAGCCTCATGTGCCGGGCTGGGACGTGGGGTTTTGGCTGTGCTGGACCCACTCTGCTCTCCCCCCAGCAAAGGCACCTGCTGCTGCCAGTGCCCTGCTCCATCCAGTGCTGGGAGCAGCAGAGTCCTGGTGCTGCAGGAAAGCCGAGGGGGGTGAGGGGGCTTTGTTGTGGATGTCCTGGGTTATGTCCCCACATCTGGTTTGTGCCCTAAGACCTGGGTTATGCCCGCAGTTCAGGACTACTGGCAGTTGGGGCCAGTCAAGCTGCCGGCACAACACTGAGGGAGGGGGGGGTGGATGAAGCAAAGTGGGATGCTGGGCGGCCGAAGGGCTACGGGAAGAATTTGGGCAAACGGTGGAGTCCGCCGAGGTCTCGAAACCCTAACTGCAGCCAGAGCCGCCCCTCCGGAGGCTCTGCACTCCGAGTTGGAGGGGGGCACCCGGGGAGCATCACCCAGGGTTTGGCGCTCGGCTGCCGGGCTGCAGCCGGGGCTGGGACCCCCGTGCTCGGGGGCGGCTGCGGGCGCGGGGCCGAGCTGCGCCCCGAGAGGTCGCTCGGTGCCTCCGCGGTGCCGCCCGCCCTGCCCCGTGCTCCGACCGCTGCCCCGCGGGGTGCCGCTGCCCGGGGCCGGAGCGGGGCGGGGGCCGGGGGCGGAGCGGCTCCGCCGGGCTGAGGCTGGCGGAGTGTCAGAGGCGGCGGCGGCGGCGGGAGGCGGGCGGCAGCGGCAGCTCCGAAGCGGCAGCGGCACCGGCACCGGCTCCCGGCGCAGCCCCGCCGGGCCCAGGTAAGGGCTTCGGACCCCGCGTCTCCGCCGTGCTCGTTCCCGTGGCCTCGGGCCGCCCGTGCGGCGGTGCCCGGAGAGCGGGTGTCGGCCGCTCCGGGAGCCGTCGGGGCCGCGGCACCGCGGTCAGTGCCCGCAGCCGGTGCCGGGAGTCGCGGGGCGGATGGAGGGGAGCGGGGGCGAGGGGCCGGCACCGTGCCGGGGGCCGCGGGTTCCCCGGCAGAAGGCGCCGTGGCCACCAACCCGTCCGGCTGCGGCTCCGGGTGCGCGGCGCCGGGGAGCGAAGGTGACAGCGCGGCAGGTGCGGGGACAGCCCCCGCATGCCCTTCGCTGCTGCCCCGGGGGGCTGCCGGCCCCTGGGTTGCTTTGGGCCGGCTGGGTGCACGGGCGACCCCGCATCCTCCCCGTGCACACGGGTGCTGCGGCAGGGCAGGGGAACCCTGACGCTCTGGCAGCCGCTCTTCTTTGCGTCCTCCCCTCCCGCTCCCGCCGGCTGGACGAGAGGAGCCCGGTGGCTGCAATGTACGGGTCGACCCAAAGGGAGGAGGTTTTGGAGGCGCTTCCAGGTGTCACCCCGCTCCTGGCGTTGTGCACACGCGTGTGCGGCCACACGGTGTGCGTGCACTGCAACGTGCCGCTCTTGTACACACGTGTGGACTTGTGCAGGGCATGGACCCATAACCCACACGCTGCAGGTGTGAGCACACACGGGACCCCTGCACGGGCATGCCTGCAGAGTGCACGGTGTTGGTGTGCACACCCCCGTGCAGTGCTTGCCCATGCACCTTGCACGAGTGCACACCTGCATGCACAGTGCCAAGCCCTGGGCTGGGTCCTGGCTGCAAAGCTGCGTGGTCACAGCTGGACGTGCATCCCCTCCTGAAAGCAGGGCAGCAGCCAGGGTCCTCCTTGCGTGTGCAGGTGTCAGGGTGCTCTGGGGGGCACGGGACCAACTGTGTGATGTAAACATCTCTGATCGCCGATGCTTTCAGGTAGAGGGAGGCTGCAAGCAGATGGGAGCTGGCAGAGCCTTCCCAAAGCACCGTGGCCACTGGGACAGCCGTGGCTCTGCTGTCGGGTGCTTCACACCCTCAGATGTTCTCCAGATGTTCTCGGGGACAGCTCTCCCCCCAGCACCGTGTCAGCCCTGTGAGCAGCTCCAGGCATGGCTGCAGCCATCTCTGCCTCCCTGGTGGAGCTGATGATTTTGGGAGAGCTGAAGGTGCCCTTCCTCTGATGGGTCTCACCTGGAGCCCCCCGTGAGCTGCAGCCACCTGGGGCTGGGGCTGTCAGGCTGAGGGGGTCCCCTTCTTTCACAGCCCCTGAAGCCCTGGCCCTGTGGGATTCCAGCAGCTGACTTTAAATGGGAAACAAATCTCTCGCATGGTGTGGGAAAAGACAACTCATCTCTGAGGGGACCTCATTTACTGCCAAAAAAAGGCCTGTCTGTTGCAAAAGCCTTTGATTCCCCAGCTCCTCCGTGGTTTATGCAGAGGGAGCCAGCAAACCTGGCTCTTACTTCTACTGAAATCTCTGAATTTAGTGTACGAGGAAGGAAGGGGCGGTGGTGAGAGAACAGCCTCTAGAGCACTGCGGGATGGAGCTGGCATCCAGTGGGGATGGGGCTCGGGGGCTGGATGGGCTGGCAGCACAGCTGTGCCCCTTGCGTTGGGATGGAGCAGCTGGCCCTGGCCGAGCAGGTGGCACTGGGGCTGGGGGGCTCCGATCTGATATCGAGTCTGCCTCAGTCCCTCCTCTGGGTGATGTTCCAGCCCCTGGGTGACATCCCTGGCTCCTTTCCCAGCGCTTTACAGGCCAGAAAAGCTATCCCCCACTAGGCTGCACTGCCTGGAACTGCTGCAGCACTGACTGCCTGTCTCTCCGCACGTGCCAGCTCATCCCGGGGAGCTGGGCAGCCAGGGTGGCCCTGCGTGTCTGCCTGCATCTGTGTCACTTGCTACATCCTGCAGGTCCTGGATTGCTGCTGGAGCTGTCACATCTGCTCAGCTCTCTCCGCGGGTATCCTTCCTGAGGGGGACGTGGGCTGGTGGGGACATAAAACACCTGCATGCTGCCCTGGCTCAGCCGCCCCGAGCATCTCCTCATAGCTCCCAGGTGGACAGCCCCAGCTCATCCCATGACCTGCCGACCCAGTGCCTCTTCCCTTTGCTTTTCCAGGCGCTGAGGGCTCCCCAAGGGCGGCACGACCCCCTGCCACCACCACGCTGCTCCGTCCCCACACCCGATGCCGGGGCCCTGGCTGCCTTCACCTTAACAGGCAGCGCTGGGTCACATGGGGTCTGTGGGTCCCCGGCCGGCACCGGAACACCCCATGGCGGTCCCCATTGCTGCCTGGCTCTGGCTGATGCACCTGGCCCCCTGCCTGGCTGCTGGGCACGGCTCCACCCACGGCAAGAAAGAGATCAGCACTGAGGGGGATCTGGTCATCGGGGGGCTCTTCCCCGTCCATGAGAAAGGAGTGGGGGGCGAAGACTGTGGCAAAATCAATGAGCACCGGGGCATCCAGCGCCTCGAGGCCATGCTCTTTGCACTGGATGAGATCAACAAGGACCCGAGCATCCTGCCGGGGGTGAGGCTGGGTGCCCACATCCTGGACACCTGCTCCAAGGACACCTATGCTCTTGAGCAGTCACTCGACTTCGTCCGTGCATCGCTGACCAGAGTGGATGGCTCCGAGCACATCTGCCCCGACGGCTCCTACGCTGTCCATGACGACATACCCATGGCCATCACCGGTGTCATCGGGGGCTCCTACAGCGATGTTTCCATCCAGGTACCCCTTGCGAGATAAGAGCCTGGGCTGTGGGCGGAAGTGGCAGAGGGCATGTGCTGGCTGTAGGGCTGCCAAACCTCAGCCCTCACCGGGTGGGGACCTCCTGGAGCTGGGAAGCAAGGAGCCCATCCCTTTCCCCATCCCCACTTCTCTGCTGGGCTGTGTGTCAGGGAGCTCAGCATCTGCTAAAGAAATCACCCATTCAAGGCTGCCTGGGGCTGGGTGGGTGCACGCCGGCCCCATGCCATGGGATGCTGCCCCATCCCTGGCAGCAGCAGGGGGGCATCAGCCCCTCGGATAGAGCCATTTGTTTGCTGAGGTGCTCCCAGCCCCACTGGCCACAAACACAGTGGTCAGCATCCACACGGGCGGCCATCCCTCCGTGGGGACGGTGCTTTATTCACTCTGGTCTCCACAGTCACCCGGAACGCCCAGGACGATGTCAATGTGCAGATCCACATCCTTGGTGCAGTTGCTGGCCCGGCGCTGCACGTACCCCCGCCAGCAGGTCTGGATGGTGCGGGCGGCCTCCCGGCAGCGTTTGTACTCCGTCCGCATCACCCACGCCCGGACCTGAGCCTGCAGCAGGACAACGGCTCGCTCCAGCTTGATGTACTCGGCCAGCACCCACAGGCGCTGCTGCTCCCTCCTCTGGCTGCCCACCCGTCGCCACCAGCCCTGGATGCGCCGCGCGCTGCTGGCCGCCACCAGCAGTGCCCTCCGCACCAGCTGCCCTCGCCACCATGCCTGGATGGCCATGGCTGCGGCCGTGTCGGGGTCTATCTGTGGGGACAGAACACGGGCGGCCTCAGTGGCAGCGCCATGGGGTGGGATGGGATTTTGGGAACAGCTGTTCTCAGGGAGTGCAGGCCGGCTCACCTGCGTCTCCATGGGTCCCATGCGTGTGGTTGGGTGCAGAATGCCCACAGGGGGCAGCGACACCTCCTGATGTCAGAATGGCCCTGAAAACCCGACACAGGACAGGAGGACTGTGGTCCTAGGCTGCCTGATGCGATGGAGTCACCAGATGTTGACAGTCCCACATCCCCCAGTGTCCCCACAGCATCACTGCCCTCTGGGACTTTTGTGCCATTAGGGCAATTTGCTGCTAAAAGCATTTGGCCACGTTAATTAAGCTGCATCTCCTGCACGGGAAGCAGAGCTGCGTGCGGGCTGCGAGAGTCGTGGCTTCTAACGGCCTCATTAACGGGGCTCTCTCCCTTTTGAAGATAACGAGGGGAAGGAGCGGCCACGGCAGTCAATCGCAGTGCCAGGCCCACGGGGCTCAGTGGGACAGTGCCTGCTGTGCCCCCCAGCCCTGCGGGCACCAGCTTTGTCTTCGCGGATGAGCATCGCTCCGTTCGCCTGCGGTGGAGTTTCGGTGTTTGCCATGAATCTGTTTACTCCCCACCCTGAATCTTAGAGGGGGGAGTATAAAACATTAATAAAAATAATAATGAAAAAAGAAATGAGTGGAGGAGGCTGCAAGGAGCAGGAACACATAGGGATTGCAGAGTGAGAAACCTCTGCGAGTAAACGACCCCATGGCCCTGTGCTGGGCACCAAGGGCTGGGCATGGCCAGGCTCTCCAGTGCCACAGCCTTTGGTGGTCGTGGACACACTGACACCTCCCCACCATCTCTTCCATCCTGCCCTTGGCAGGATGCCCAGGGAATAGCATTACACCCCAGCTCTGGGACAACCACAGATCCCTGTGCTCCAAAACGCAGGACTCGAGGGCTTGGATGACCTGCGTCTATCTGACCGCTGGATGCTGAGGTCCCCCAGCCTCCTGGTGGGGGTTACCCATCGGTCAGCCACTCACCATGTCTAGGAGCGGATGCTCCCAGGGGACGCCCCTTATGGGTTCAACATCCCCACTGGCCACGCTCACCTCTCCCCTCCATGCAGGTTGCCAACTTGCTGCGGCTCTTCCAGATCCCGCAGATCAGCTACGCCTCCACCAGCGCCAAACTCAGCGATAAGTCCCGCTACGACTACTTCGCCCGCACCGTCCCGCCCGACTTCTACCAAGCCAAAGCCATGTCAGAGATCCTCCGCTTTTTCAACTGGACCTACGTCTCCACGGTGGCCTCGGAGGGCGACTACGGCGAGACGGGCATCGAGGCTTTTGAGCAAGAAGCCCGTATGCGCAACATCTGCATCGCCACCTCGGAGAAGGTGGGACGCTCCATGAACAAGAAGACCTACGACGGCGTGGTGCGGGCGCTGCTGCAGAAGCCCAACGCCAGGGTGGTCGTGCTCTTCACCCGCAGTGAGGACGCCCGGGAGCTGCTGGCAGCCGCCCACAGAGCCAACGTCTCCTTTGTATGGGTGGCCAGCGATGGGTGGGGAGCCCTGGAGAGCGTGGTGGCGGGGAGCGAGGCGGCGGCGGAGGGAGCCATCACCATCGAGCTGGCAGCGTACCCCATCCAGGAGTTCGCCGCGTACTTCCTCAACCTCCACCCCTACAATAACAGCCGAAATCCCTGGTTTCGGGAGTTTTGGGAGCAAAAGTTCAAGTGCAGCCTCCACACGCAGGACTGCAGCCGGTACTCCCTAAAGACGGGCAAGTTTGAGCCAGAGTCCAAGATCACCTTTGTGGTCAATGCGGTCTACGCCATGGCTCACTCGCTTCACAACATGCACAGGGCTCTGTGCCCCAACACCACCAAGCTCTGCGACTCCATGAAGCCTGTCAATGGCAAGAGGTTCTACAAGGACTTCATGCTCAATGTTAATTTTGATGGTGAGTCCAGAGGTGGAGATGGGGCTTGGCTGCACAGCTGAATGGGTGCAGGGGCAGGGAGGAGCAAGGAGGTCGCACTGTCACTCTAATGTTCCACCTCCTCCTTGAGGTCTTGGTCTCTCCTTGGAGACCTCAGCCACTTGCTCTGTGATTGATTTAGTCACCTCTCAGGGTCTAAGCTGGAGGGAGAGCCTCAATCAGGACCCCACAGCTCTGAGGTCAGTCAGAACCATCATCCCCTTTGGGCTGAGCCCTATGTACCACTCAGAGCCATGGAGGTTTGGGGGGCAGTGACACTAGATGGCTATGCAGACCCCCCTGCTTCGCATGGCTAGGGGCTGCCAAGCATGGTGAGAGCATTCTGCACCACTGCTTCCACAATCCCAAAGAATAATGCTGCATTCTGGGCACGAAGGCAAGGGGACAGGTTGGAAATAGTCTCTTGGCCATGGTAGGCTGTGTCTCCCCAGTGCATCCCTGTGGGAGTGAGCATGCTCCCACCCCATGGCCACACGGGACAGCTGTCCAGGCAGCGACCATCTGCCTTTCTCCTCTCTCCAGCCCCATTCAGGCCAGCAGACACTGAGAGCGTTGTTCGATTTGACCGCTACGGTGATGGGATTGGGCGCTACAATATCTTCAACTACCACCGCATGGATGGGCGGTACCGGTACCAGAAGGTGGGCTACTGGGCCGAGGGGCTCATCCTCAACACCAGCCTCATCCCCTGGGCAGAGACGTCCATCCCGGTGTCCCAGTGCAGCGATCCATGCAAGAAGAACGAGATCAAGAGCATGCAGCCAGGAGACATCTGCTGCTGGATCTGCATCCCCTGCCAGCCCTACGAGTACCTGCTGGATGAGTTCACCTGCATGGACTGTGGTTTGGGTTACTGGCCCAACGAGACCCTGAATGGCTGCTACGAGTTGCCCCAGGAGTACATCCGCTGGAAAGACGTCTGGGCCATCGGTCCCGTCACTATCTCGTGTTTGGGATTTATCTCCACTCTCTTTGTTTTCGGTGTCTTCATGAAGAACAACGACACTCCCATTGTGAAGGCCTCCGGACGGGAGCTCTGTTACATTCTCTTGACTGGGGTCCTCATGTGCTACAGCATGACCTTCATCTTCATTGCGAAGCCTTCCACTGAGGTGTGCACGCTCCGGCGCTTGGGGCTGGGCACGTCCTTTGCTGTCTGCTATTCGGCCCTCTTGACCAAGACGAACCGCATCGCCAGGATCTTCAGTGGGGTGAAGGAGGGGGTCCAGCGCCCTCGCTTCATAAGCCCCACGTCGCAGGTGGTCATCTGCATGGCCCTCATCTCCTGCCAGCTGATCATCGTCATCATCTGGCTGCTGGTGGAGGCCCCTGGCACAGGCAAGGAGACCGAGCCTGACAAGAGGTACATCGTCACCCTCAAGTGCAACAACCGTGACTCCAACATGCTCATTTCGCTCACCTACAACGTCCTCTTGATTGTCCTGTGCACGGTCTACGCCTTCAAGACACGGAAATGCCCTGAAAACTTCAATGAGGCCAAGTTCATTGGGTTCACCATGTACACGACCTGCATCATCTGGCTGGCCTTCCTGCCCATCTTTTATGTGACCTCCAGCGACTACCGAGTAAGAGCCTGAGTTCTGGGGACTCCCATGGGGCCCAACCAGAGCAGCACGCATGAGTGGGGCAGCACAGGGCTGGGAGGGTCTGGGGAAGGGCTGCTGGGGGCCCCATCCATGCTGTTGCCTGGGCCCATGGTGCTACCGCACCCGTGACGCTCGCCCCTCTGCCTCCAGGTGCAGACCACTACCATGTGCATCTCAGTGAGCCTCAGTGGCACGGTGGTCCTCGGCTGCCTCTTCACCCCCAAGCTCCACATCATACTCTTCCAGCCGCAGAAGAACGTGGCCAGCCACCGTGTGGGCACAACACGCTTCAGCATGGCGGCCGCCAGCTCCAGCCAGTCCCATGGTGAGTGCAGCTGGGCCAGGGAGGGGCAGGGGGACAGCTGGGAGGGGGACCTGCAGAGCGGGAGATAGGGGTACTGCAGCACCCAAGGGATCGGCCGCTCCATCCCAAGCCCTCCACCCCAGAGCTGCTCCTGGGGGTCCGTCGTTGCACTGGGACACCCCAGGTGGGTGCTGCTGCTGGATTTCCCCTCTCATAATTGGTGCCTTTCCCCACCAGGCTCGGCCTCACAGTATGTGCCCACAGTGTGCAACGGCCGCGAGGCGGTGGACTCCACAACGTCATCCTTGTGAAGGGCGGGGGGAGGCCATGCCCCAGCCCACCCCCTTCCAGGGAGCAGCAGCCCCAGAGCAGGGGTTGGAGGAGCAGGAAGGCAGCCCCCAGCCCAGCCCCAGCATCACAGCACTCATCCCTCGTGCCCATCAGCAGTGCACAGCCCCAGCCCCAGCTCCCTTGCACTGAGCTGCACTGCCCATCACGCTTTGCTTGCCCTGAGCCATGCCCCACCACATCCCTCCCCACACGCAGAGCCCCACTGACAGCACGCTGCCCTCACCCACACCGCTTTCTCTCCAATGCCACAACCCCCTTGGATGAACCAAGCATCACACCAGCCTTCCCAGCACACCCGGACCCCCACACACCTGCACCTGTGGCACCTTCCCTTTTCCTCCTCATTTTTACTCCTGGGTTTGCAGAGTCCCAGCCACTGCCCTGTCCCTGAGGAGCTCTCCATGCTCCCATCCCATGGCGGCAGAGGGACAGGAGCCCCCCCCACATGCCTGCTTTATGCCTTGGGACACCGCAGACCCCAGCAGCACCTGGTGAGGGGCTCAGAGGGCTGCTGAGTGATGGGGCCCAAGGGGGATGAGCCCTTTTTAAGAGTAGTTCTTTTCTGTGCCCAAGATTTTTTTTTTTTTTTTTGTAATTTATGTAAATAAAGTGGTTTTTTGTTGCTTGTGGTTTTTTCTTTCTTTTCTTCTTTTAAATGCGCTCTGCCTTTCCCCCGGGCTGGCTGAGTTTCGGGAAGGGCACCATGTGTGCCCAGGTCAGAGGTGGGGGGGCCTGGCTGCACTTCTGTGCGCTTCCCCAGCCTCATGCTGCCACTGTGCCTGTCTGCCATGCGCTGCTCCTTGGCGCAGTAGTGGCCCCTGGGTACTTACAACCTCCTGGGAAGGGATTTGCCTCCCACCTGCCTTCCTGCATTGGAGGTTTGTGACAACACGGGGATAGGGCCAAGCACCATTGGTGACAGTGCGTGGCTCTGTGTGGCAGCAGTCCTGTCCCCATAGCAGCTACTTGTGGCCTGAGAAGATGGTGATTCAGAAAACGTAACCCCAGGGAGTTGCTCCTGCCTCAAAAAGTGCAAATGAGCCATGCATAAAGCCCAGAGCGAGTGGTCAATCATAGCATAGCTGGGTTGTAACAGACCACCCAGCCCCCAGCCCCATCCCTGTCATGGGCTGGCTGCCCCCCCCAGCTCGGACTGCCCAGGGCCCCTCCATGGCCTGGGGCACCCCCAGGTTTGGCACCCACAGCTCTGGGCAGCACTGCCAGCGCCTCACCGCCCTCTGGGTGAAGAATTTCCTCCTAACATCTCACCTAAATCTCCCCTCTTTCAGTTCAAAATCATTACCCTTTGTCCTATCGCTATCGGACCGTGTAAAAAGTCGCTCACCCCGATGTCCCAGGGGCAGAACTCACCTCCTCCGCTCCGGGCACGAGCCGCAAGGTCCCCCCGGCCCGCCGGAGCGCAGCCGTGCGCGGTGCCCCGCGGAGCCGCCGGAGGGCGCCGGGTTCCGTCCCGAAGGGTCAGCGCCGCCCGAACCGCCACCACCGGGACCGCACCGTCGGGATCTCGTGCCTCCCAATGAGCTCTGCGGTCATACGTTCAGCGACCCCGGCTGCTCCCTGGGTGCAGCATGGAGGGCCGGGGACAGGGGAACCTCAGTCTCACGGCTCACCGATGAACCTCACGGCCTCCCGCCGCAGGGGCTCCTGCGGGCTCTGCAGGTAAAGCAGGCTCTGGCCCAGGTAGTCCTGTGCTGCACTCTTCCTCCTCTCCACCAGCTGGAGAGAGAAGGGCACGGGGTCAGCGCAGAGCGGACCTGACCCTGACCTGGGATGTGGGAATGTGCATACCATGCACTCGCCGATCTGCCAGAACTGTGCCACCTCTGCCAGGTGCTCCAGCCGCCTCCAGTGCAGGAACCGTGCGGCACCGAGGAAGGCTTTCTGGGAGGCCTGCCGAACAGCTGAGATGGCACTGCAGCCCAAACAGCAGCGGAGCCCTCATCTCCCAGAGCCCCTCCGCAGGGAGGATGCAGCAGCAGGGGATGACGCTGCCGTGGGCTGCAGTACCCCTGTGCTTGGAGGGCAGCACAGGGGCAGCATCGCCCTCCCCCAAATGAACGCAATTCCCACCTTGGCCACGCTCTCTTCCTCATCGTGCAGGTGCAGATACAGCGGGACCAGGCTCCTGTACACCTCCTTCCGCATCTTCCTCTTTTCTCTGCCCTCCACAAAGCTCAGCGTGTCAAGGAAGAGGTGGATGGAGAGCTGACGCACCGTGCCGGACTCCTGCAGAGGAGGAGAGAAGGATGTGGGTACCGACAGCTCCAAGCCTACAGCGAGCAGGGCCAGCACGGCCAGCGTGGGGATGCTGGGGTCACTGCCACATCCCTAGCAAGCCGGGCTCCCCGCTCCCCTTACGTCCTCAAAGAGCGCTGGGAGATTGCTGGCCAGCTCCAGAGCCACGAGGCTGAGCTTCCCCCTCTCCAGGAGCCGCAGCAGGCTGCTGAGCACTGGCAGGGCCATGGCACGGGCACCGCTGTCTGCGTCCTGCAGCTGCTCCGTGATGCACGGCAGCAGGCCGAGCATCTTCCTCGCCTGGGGGAAAAACGCCCCTTTCTTTTGGTACAACAGAGACCACTGCTGGGGCAGAACCACTCCAGCTGCAGCCTCCCTACCGGCTTGTCACCGTGGGGTGCTGGCAGGCAGGGCAGTCCTGCACAGCCCGAGGGCAGCGGGCCACGAGAGGATGGGCAGAGAGCTGCTCCTGCTCACCGTGTCCTGCCTCTTGCTGAGCTGCAGGATGCCCCTGAGCACCAGCTGCTGCATGCCCACACTCTGGCTCTGCAGGTAGGTGCTGAAGAGGCTCACGACGCGGTGCAGCTCTTCGCTGAGGTCCACGCACTCCAACATCTGCAGCACATGCAGCTCTTAGTGCTGAATCCCACCACCAGCTCGGGGAAAGGACAGCAGGGCACGGCCAAGCCTGCCCCCAGGGGAGGCAGCAGGGCTGGTGCAGAGGTCCCGCAGCCCCACATTCGCTGCTTCTGCAGCTGTTGCTCACCTCAACGAGGAAGACCATGGCCACCATCTCCCAGGAGCAGAACTTGGTGCTGAGCAGCTCAACCAGCTGGTGGAAGATGGGGTCACGCAGAGCACCTGGCAGCTCCCTCATCACCCTGGCAGGGATAAGAAGGCACCATCAGCCCTGAGCCGGGTGGACACAGCTCTCCTGGCTGTGTTCTGCTCCCACAGTGCCCCAGGGGCCACAGGCTCTGGTGTTGTGGCAGCACTTGGTCTGAGAACTGGGGACCCCCCATGACACCACAAGGAAGGGCTCTCACCTGGCCACCACCTGCACCCCCTGCAGGTGGGTCACAGTGCTGAGAAGCGCGTCCCAGCCACCCTGCTCCTCGATGGCCTCCATCTGCTTCTGGAGGCCCACACCGCAGAGCAGCACCTTCAAGGACTGCACCGCAGCCCTGCAGGTGGAGAAGGGTGTGAGTCACATTGGGAGCCCAGCACCGGGTCCCTGGATGCAGCGGGGGGATGGGGATGTGGCACCTGATGGGAGTGAGATGGTGCTGCTGGTGCACCTCCCAGAAGATTTCCACCTCCTGCAGTGTCAGCTCCATGGTGAAGGACACTTGCAAGAGGAGGGCCAGGAAGAGCTGGGGGAAAATGGCCTCAGCCTCCTTTAGGACAAGAGGCAGCTGGATTATCTCAGGTAGGATCCTTGCTGCCTGCAGAAAGCACACAGACACCGTCCTTGCCCTGTCCCCCAGGTTTCCAGCCCACCTCGAGAGGCGTGGGGATGGAGTGAAAAATGAGGAGGGAGACCCCCAGAGCACCAGGTCTAGGGGTGCATCCCCGTGCCCAGGGCAGGAACCAGGCTTGGGGGTGGACAGGGAAGGGGAGCAAGGACTCAGGCTGAGCTGGATGAGTGAGGAACTCACAGCCAGGGCAAGGACACGTGGCCTGTCCCCAGTGGATGTAGACATGTGGTACAGAGAATGGTTTGTGAGCACTCGGAGCAGCTCCTGCAGCACCTTCTCCACGGCCAGGGACTCTGAGAGCATTTCCTTCCACATGGTGATGGTGACACTGCGGGTCCCCAGGGCTGTCAGCGTGGCTGCCCCCACCTGGCTGATGGCTGTGGGGTGGGGAGGGGAGAGGAGCCCTGAGGGCTGCGGGCCCCATACCTGGTGCAGGTGGGGGAGCAGCCCAGCAGGCTGCTAACCATCTCCCTGGGGTATTTGCTGGCCAGCACGAGCAGGGCCCTGCCCAGGCTTTCTAGAGCCGGCTGGGCTGTGATGGAAGGCAGGCTGCTGTAGATCACCTTCACGATCTTTTGCACCTGGAGGGGGACACGGGTGAGAATGGGATGGCACTGGAGCAGGGCCCTGCTGCCAACCCAGCTGCTGCCTGCCGGCCAAGGGTGGTGCGAGTGCCAGGGCTGGAGCAGAGCCCCGAGGTCTGGAGCCTTGGCAGCAGCAGGTTCCCACCTGCCCTGGAGGGAAATGAACCTCTGCTGAGAGCACATCCACCATGTGGGCAGCCAGCTCGGTGCTGTGGAGGCTCGGCACTGTCATGCTCTCGATGGCTGTGAGGAAGATGCTCACCCTTTCAGGGTACTGAAGGTATTTGAGAAACATCTGTGGGAGGAAGGAGAGAAGGGACAACTCATTCCTTCCATGGCTGCTTGGCCATGCCGGTGCCTCAGTAGAGCTGGGAGCAGGGGCTGGGCTGGGTGATGCCTGGGGTACAGAGCAGGAGGGCCCTACGGGCACCAGGGCTGCTCGGGGACAGCGCCTGCACTCTTCCTGACGCTGCAGGTCTGGGTTCTCCTGTGGGCTCAGGGTTTGCTCTTCTTACCCTGAAGATTTTTCTGGCATTGTTCTCTTGGGAAACCTGTTCATAGAACAGCGTTTGCCAGCGTTCCCGGAGCTGTGGTTTCTTGGGATCCTTCTGCCACATCCACATTCCTGGAGAGGAGAGCACACAATGTCAGTGAGGGGCCTGGGCACCTGGGCACCCAGCTCAACACAACTCCTCTCACTTTGGGAAGCAATGAAAATGAAAAGCTGACGGACAGCCTTCATCGCCTCATCTCTGGTCCCCTCATCCGTGGAGGTGCAGCACAGGATGAGCTGTCCGGCCAGCTTCCCCAGCACAGGGAAGCGTTGGTTCTCCGTGCACTGATGCCGGAGCACCACAGCTCCTGTGAAGCAGGAGCACACCTGGGGAGAGAGGCAGCAGAGGTGCACGGCTGAGCGGGGCAGCTGGGCCCAGCCCAGGCTCTGTGCAAGCCTGGAGACAGATGGGCTCCAGCTGGGGAGACAGGATGGGGTGCTGGAGCTGTGTGCACCAGGGCTCCCTACCTCGGGCAAGGGGCAGGTGTTGCTGAAGGCGAGCAGCCTGGCAATGCACGCCATGGCCCTCTCCTCCACAGCTGCCAGCTGGCACGTGGTGAAGGGCAGCAGGAGCTGTGGAGAGAAAAGCTGCCGCTGTGCCCACAGCACGGGGCACTGGTCCTTCCGCTCACTCCCCGGCTGCAGTGGGAGTGGGTGGTTGCATCCCTGTCCTGCTGCAGCCCTGCCATCTTTCTGCTGCTCCCCACCCATCCCTCTAACCCCGCAAGGGCCCCCTCAGGTCGGTACCCCCTGCCCGCAGCAGGCCCTGGGGGGACCTCACGTGGATCCCCCCTTCACGGCCTTGAACCGTCCCTGCAAATCCCAGCCTTGGCACAGTCAGACCTCCAAGATGTTCTGCAGCTCCATGAGGACAGAGGTGCCGGCGCTGCCCACCAACACCTGCAGCAGGCGGTGCAGGGCTTCCATGGTCTGCAAGGAGGACAGGGGTCAGAGCGGCCTTCCCTGCTGCATCCTGCTGGCAGCAGGGGGGCATCCTGGGTGGTGATGCCAGGGAAGCGTCCCCAGGGCCCAGCCTGTGAGCACCTCCATGTAGAGTGCAGCATCCCGGTCCTGTGTGTCCTCGTGGCGAGGGAGGCGGAGGACGCTGCCGAGGCAGGCCCGCAGGAGGCTGCTCTTCCGCTCCTCTGGAAGCAGCCACGCTCTGCTGCGAGGGGAGAGAGGGCAGAGGCGTGATGCTCTGCTCGGCACCCTGTGCCCCGCTGCCTGCCCTGCTCAGGGCCCCCAGCTGGGAGCAGTGCCACCACATTGGCCAAAGCTGGGCTGGGGCCGTACCTCATGGCGGCGATGGCGTTCATGGCCTGCTGCCACAGCTCCGTGTCCAGGCGCTCAGCGGGCTCCTCCTGCAGCAGCTCCTGAGGGCATGGTGATACGGGATGGGATGAGGCAGTGTGCCCTCCTTGGTGGGCAGAGCCCAGGCACCCTATTGCAGCACCCCCCAGTTACTGGGGCTCCCCAGCGACCCCGCAGTGGGGAGGGCTGTGCCCACCTGTGGCCCTGCAGTGCTCCCCTTACCTCAATGCACTGCGCCACCTCCAGCGGGCAGACGCACAGCCGGTAATGCGCACCGCTGTCCTCGAGGGCAGCTTCGCAGATGGTGCAGATGGAGGCCAGAAAGCTCAGCTTCTGTGCCTCTGCCTGAGACAGGGAGGGGAGGGACAGGTGCTGGCATCGGGGGACCCCGGACCCTCTGGGCACGGCCGGGCAGGGGCAGCGAGGGAAGCACAGAGTGCCCACTACCTGGGGTCTGCACATGCAGCAGGCACGGATGCAGCTCAGGGGATCCTCCTGCTGTGGCGACATGTCCGAGGCAGAAGGACCCTCACCTGAGCCCAAGGGCACCTGCATCTCACACACTTCATCAGTCCCCCACTGGGGCCTGGAGGCCTGTGATATCATAGGCTTCTCTGGCCAAGCCTTTTGGTGGCAGCTGGGGGATCTCTGTTCCATCCTGCAGCAGGGAGACAGGGACAGATATGGCTCCTGCCCTGTGGCAGGGCAGAGATATCACTGAGTGGTGCCCCCACCACCTCTCCACCCCCCTCCCCCTCTGCTCAGCACCTCTCCTTCTTCCCTTTGACAGCCCCAGATTGCAGTGGGTTCCCAGTGTGGGTGTGCACGCATTGTTGCCTGCACTGGAGGCATCCCCTGCCCTGACTGCCCCCCTCCCCACCACCAGCCCCTAACTTGGGGCAGCTGCAGCAGCCAGGGCTGCACAGGGGAGGGTCCCTGGGTGTTGCTCGGCCGTTCCTCCTCACACAGCAACGCCCATAATGGCACACTCAGAGCTGCTCCTGGCACTGAAATACGAACCAGCTCTGTTCTGTCTGCTATGTCTGTTGGGCCAAAGCCCCAGTTCTGAGCCCCATCAGTGCTGACCCAGCTGCTCCTGGCATCAAGACTGGCTTTACGTGGTGAGTTGTCTGGACTTTGTGCTTTTAGTTCTCACTGCGCTGTTCTCAGTGAGTGATAAACTCTATTAATCTTCTCTGAACTGAGTACGTTTTGCCCATGGTGGTGACTGTTGAGTGACCTCTCCATCTTTATCTCAGCACTTCTTTCATCAGAAAGAGCCTGAGTTGGCAATTCTGCTATCCTTTCAACTGGAACTAAGGGGTCTACCAGGAAACAGCACCCAGAGCGACACAGGAGGGAACCACAGAGTTCTGCTATTTGAGGTGGTGATCCTTCTGCTCCATGTATTCCAAACCATGATCACTGTGCTTAGGCAGTCCTCCCAGCCTAGAGAGTCCTGCTCTGCTCTTCTAAGGGCAACACTGCATAGAGTGGGCTGTGTGCCTGTTGGTGGCAATGATACACCCTAGGACTCTCCTGCACACCAGGAAAAGCTGTGTTTGGTTCTTCCGGGTGGCCCCAAATGGGGAGTGCTATGGGCTGGTGAATGGGCTCTTGCCAGGTTTGAAAATCACCCCATGCAGACACCAGCCCTGCCTGGGCCTCCAGCCTCACCTGACCAGAGACTTCTTCCTTTTCTCCATTACCTTCATTACCCGTGACTGCAGGACTTTGATCTCAGAAACACTTGAACAGCTGGGCAATCCAGTGGGCTCTTTCCCCGGGGAAAGACAGGTTCTTGGATCCCAGACATCCTGCCATACTCAGGGATGGGCTCCTTGAGCACACGTGACCCTCAAGGATTCTGTTTTAGTGAAGCCAACCGGCACTGTAAGGCAGAGGTGGGTTCTACGGGGATACCGGAGAGACAGGAATCCCAAAGCAGCTCCTGGTGGGAATGGGAGATGGAGGCTGCTTACTGGGAGAACCGGGATCCAGAAGCAGCGCCTAAGGGGACTTGTGCTTACCGAGACACAGAAACGCGGAGCAGCACTACTCACCACAAGCCAGGCGGGACAGAGAGCCGCGACCCGAACTTATCCGTTTGGAGCGGACCTGATTGAGAACGGCGGCCGCACAGCCCTCTGCAGCGCCGTACACGCGAGGGGGCGCGAGGCGGACCTGATTGAAACCCTCGATTGACTCGGCCGCGCCCGGTTCCGCCGCATATAAAAGGAGGCGGCGGGGGGCGGGGCCGGCAGTGCGAGAGCGGCTCCGGGACGGGTCGGGTCGGGTCGGGTGAGGTTCGGTTGGGTCGGGTCGGGTCGGGTCTCGTGAGCGAAGGGCTCCTTTTGGAGTCGGAGTCTGAAGTCTCCGTTTGAAGTCCAAAGCCTTATTTCTGAGCACGGCGGTGCTTTCTCTTTACAGTCCGAAGCCTTGTTTTACAGTCCGTACCCACAGTTGTAGAACCCAAATCTTAACTCATTGGGGCTCTCATCTTCAATTTAATGTTGAAACCTGATTCCAGGGGTTTAAAGCTTTATTTCAAGAATCAAAACTTTTTTTTTCTGTGTGTGTGTGTGTGTTGAAACGAATATTTTATTATCATTTTATTATTGAGGTGGGACTTCTTTTATCTGAAGTTTTCCTTCTTACGGTCCCAAACTGCCTATTAAACACCCAATTGCAGTGTCCTCAGCCTTATTCCAGTCGCCCAAAGCCTGAGCAGTGGTCTCTAAACACATGATGAAAGCCAAAAAAGCTAATTTTTAGGGTTGAGATCTACCACTTATGATACAGACCCGTGTTTGTAATTAGTGCTCAAAGTCTCAGGGGCCAAAGGTGAACCCTCATCTCTGTACATCCCCGAGTGTCGTAATAGGGCCCCCAGCCTCACTTTCATTGTCCATGCTATTTTTATGACTGTTTCTTGGCTCTCAAAATAGGATTTGGAACCTTAAGGATGATATTAAGAACATAAAATGGAGAGTTACAAACCTTAAGCTGAGGGTTTGGGCACTAAAAAGGAGCGTCTGCATCCTATAAAGAGGCTTTGGGTCCCAGAGATCAGGCCTTGGACCGTAGGCTGTGGCTTTGGCCACTAAAAAGAATGGTTTGTACTGTGCAGTACGGCCATTAGAAAGGTTTTGCTCAAGAATGAGACTGTAGGCCCTTACAATAAAGCTTTGGGGCTAAAAATGCAGGTTTAAGCAACGAAAAGAAGGGTTTAGATCTCAAATTAAATCTCAGAGCCTGGATAATGAGCCCTAAAAACTGAAGGCCCTTCTAGACCTTACTAATATGCTTTAGTCTCGTAAAAATAGGTCTTGGACCCTGAAGTGGGGTTTCTGCCCTAAAAAGTGATGGTTTGGACTTTAAAAATGGGTCTTTGCACCCTTAAACAGGTGGAGTGGGGCTGATGACGGTGACTTGAGCCCTAAAACTGGTTGTTGGGAGCCTAAAAAGGGGGCTTTGCACCCTAAAACTCAGACCCCCTGAATGAGGCTAAAAAGCAGAGCTTGTGCTCTCAAATAAATGTGGACCCTGAGGCTTGGCTCTAAATATGAGTGTTTAAAAATGAGTGCTTAGACAACGAAGAGATGACTTTGGATCTCAAATGGATCCTCTGAACCCTGAAAAAAAGGGTTTGGATCCTGCAAAAGGGATGCTTAGATGCAAAGTGGGACTGCGGGCCTTAAAAATCAGGGGTTGGGGCCCAATGACCAACACTTTCAAGCCAAAACTGAGAGTTTGTGTCCTAAAAAGGCAGCTGTGGGCCCTAAAGTCCAGGCCTTGGCCCTTAGAATGAGGCTGTGGGATGCAGAGAAAAGGGGTTGTGGAGTCAAATAAGGCTTTGGACTTTAAAAATGAGGCTTTGCACACACAAAAAAGCAATTGTTGGTCCCAAAATAACGCTTCATGCCCCAAAAATGAGACCCTCGGGTGGAAAAAAAACGAGCATTTATGCCACAGAAAGGTCTCACGCTCTAAAAATGAAGGTCCGGACCCTCAAACGTGGGAGTTTGGACCCCAAAAGGAAGCTTTGGACCCTAACAATAAGGCGTTGTCCCGTTCCGTGGAGGCGGCCGAGCAGTCGCAAGGTGGCGATACCGATCCACGTCTTCATCCTCTGCTCTCCCAGTGCCTCCCACGAGCTCCCAGCCCTCCCTCCCCTTCTATTTTCCGCTCGTGGTCGGGTTGTTCTTGCACGGAATTCCAGCTAACCTTTGATTTCAGGCCCAGTTCAGAAAGCACTGGACTTTTTGCTAGAGTGGCTCTCAGTTTAGCAACTAAATGGAACATTTACCTTCAGTGTCTCAGAGCCCACTTCTCAAACGTCCTATTAATATTTAAAGTGCTGAACACGTTGGTGTGCTCAGCGTTAAGACGGTGCTAACTGGGGGACAGGGTAGGCTTTGCACAGCCACAGGGAGACCATATTTTCCTGTGAAGGCTGAGGCTCTCAGAGACAGAGGATGAGAGGAAGCATTTGCTGCTTATAGGCACCAAGAGAAGTGGGGTTGCTTGGGGCAATGCATGCGATTTAACACGGAGCCAGCAACTGCACCCAGGTCTCCAGGGTATTAACGGCACCCTCAGAGCCAGATCGTCCCATCTCCCCGATCATAGCATGGGTTTTGTGCAGCTGTTTGATGTCCCACCCCAATACAGGGAAGAGGGAGGGTTTGAGCAACCAACCCTGCGGTGCTTTGGAGTGTATGAACTCAACCAGCTGGATGGGACGGCCGCTCTGTTCCTTCCTCTTCCCATCCAGAGGGCGCAGCCAAAGCAGGCAGCTACAGGCAGACAGAAATCACAGATACAGATCAGTATAGCCAAGATTGCTGTTTGTGCTTCCCTCGTTGCTGCTGTAGAAAGAGGGAGCTCAAGCCAGCTTTCACATCATGGAGAAGACTGAGGTGGGAAGCTCAGCCGGTGAGAACAGTGGTCCCAATTTCTTCCATAGGAAGACATTGTTTTACATCAGCTGAAGACGTAAAGCTGCCACATCAGTGATTTTCTCTGCTCCTCATGACTTCATCCTCGCAGCCGTGCCAAACCCATTCCATCATATCTCATCGTGGTTTTTTTTTCCCCACCTGCCTTTGTGATCCTTTGTTTCCTTGGGGAGTTAAGAAAAAATGACAGAGGGACAAAGCCTTTTCCGCAAGCAAATCTTTCACTGCCCCACCTGCACATTTATTCCAGCCAACTGGGAGAGATTTGACCTGTGTAGGGAAGAGGGGGAAGGGAGCAGCCCCTGTTGTTATCAGAACTGATCTTTACTGCTGGGTAACAACTAGGCAATGAAGCAAAAGCCACCGGAGTTTAAAGAGGAAGCTGAGCCAAAGGTCACCAGGCTGTCCTAGAAGTTTGTTATCAGAACCTTGAAAACAGGGAGGAAGGTCACACGAGTTGAACATAGCAATAACCTGAAGAGGCCGATGGAGCCCGGGGAGGCTGTCATGTAGCTGCAGGGGATGATGAGGGATCAAAGACTTACTGATGATGGGATATAGCCCACCCCGGAGTGCCAGAGGATTGCACTGTCACTCCTTATGCGAAGATATACAGCACTTCAGTCATCTGAGAGAGCTGGAGGGAAAGAGAGGTCGGAATGTCTGCTTGCAGAGCTGGCCTAAAGGAGCAGGGAGGACCAGGAGTGAGAAATCCTGGAGAGCTGGACGTGGCCTGAACCCCACCAGCAGCTTTCTGGCATCTGTGAAGTTGTCCTCACTACCGTATCTACCAAAGCTGCTCTCTGAATGTAGTGCAAAACCATCTTTAAAATATCTCCCAGTACAGCTATGGATCTGTTCCTCTGGGCACATGCACCTCTTTGGCCCTGAGGTTTCCTCTCTTGCAGCACGAAGACCTCCATTCCCCACATTACAGGCTAGCCCCAAAGTCCTTGGTTCCAGGGGCACAGTTTTATCTAAATACAGGTTCTTGCTAAGCAAGCAGAGACTGCTGATCTCCCCGGCTGAGTCTGTGCAGCTGCCTCCAGTCCTGAACTTTCTCTGCTGGGATGAGCAGAGTTCACACTCGGCTGAACTCGTGACTGTGTCAACAGGGGGCATGAAGATCAGCACCAGGCAAAGGTGAGCGGAGTGCACAAGAATGAGGCAGAGACCTTTGGGACAAAGAGTTCCCCACCCATGGGGCCATCGCTGCATGGACGCTGATGCCAGGATAGGGCTGGATGGAATATGCTGCACCATCTCCCTGTTGGAGAGCAGACACATTCCTTTGCCTCTGCCTCTCCGCTCAGTGCCAGCTCTGCAACGTGCCCGCTAAATAAAGTTAGCCCTATCAAGACCAGGCGCGTTCCTGCCTCTCGCTGTACCTCAATCCACCGTGCGTGGCTACAGACCTGTTTTATCACCTCCAGGAGCTGCGGGAGGCAGCTGGAACCCGTGAGCTGCTGCAGGAAGGGATGGCACATCGGGTGGCTCAGAAATAAGAAGAGCACGATGGATGGTCAGACTCCAACCCAGTGAGGCAGACAAAGCCCAGAACCCCCGCTGGGAGGATGAGCAATGCAAACAGTGGATGCTTACATCTAAAGAAGAGATTTTTTCCGAGTCACGGCAGAGGAATGCGTTTTAGGCAGCTGGCTTTTGGCCTTCTGTTTTGTTTATTCCTCCAAAGACAAAAACAAAAGTGATGCCATATCAAAGCGCAGCAGGAAGCGGCCGGGAAGGGGACACAGCACAGTGACGAAGTTCAGGCGGCCGAGCACAAATGCTCCTGCCCAGCCTGCTGAAGCAATAGAACAGCTATCTGCTCAGCCACTTTGTACAGCCTGGGGATTTTTCCACACGGAAAGCACCCGCTGGGCTTCGGGATGCTCCACACAGCCCATGGAGCCCTCAGGGTTTGCTGGTTTCTTTGATAACCCCAGCACAGGAGGAGTGGAGCCCTGGTGATGTGAGCCTGTACCACAGCTGTGCTCACACTGACACAGCCCAAGAGCCACGAGGCTGCTGCCTGATTTTCAGGCTTGGAGTCACTTTGCCTATAAGGGAAATGAGGAAGTGATCCGCTGAGGGGTTTCCATGTGACGGACTTCCTTTGCCAACCAGTGTGAGGATGGTGCTGCCCGCCCAGGGAAGGGCTGCTTCAGGCTGGGTGCTTTGCTCACAGAACACCTCTGCCAAGTGTGGGCAGGGGCTGAGTGCTGTTATAATTAGAGCCGAGGTGCCAGGCCGCTTGTTTCCAGCCCCTGTTATTTTTATTCCACGTCTTTCTGTGCGTTGCATTCACCCGAAGAGCACCAGTGTCTGATTTCAGGGTGTAGGAGAACCTCGTGCCAAGAGCACCCAGAGCTTTTCTGTGCAGCGACAGCGCTCAGCACCCACAAAGGATCGGAACCAGAAGGCAGAGGGAGAGGACCCCATATGTACCCCAATGCAGAGAGATTAAGCCGACTTCTTGAACAGTTACAGTCAGAGGAACTTAGTTCTGTCACATCACTCCAAGGGTATCTTCCTAATGAGTAAGCGGTTATTAGAAATTGCAGATGTACAGTAAGGGGCTGGCACGGGGAGGGTTACACAACTTTATGGTCAGCTGTCCTGACCTTCAAGGAAAGCACCTCCAGCACTGTGTAGCTGCCATAAATACTTACTCCATGACAAAGGGCGTCAGACATGCGAGCTATTGGCTGCAGGCTCCACCAGAAGGGAACCTTACGCCTTTCAGCCAGGGAGCTGTAAAGACCAGCGAGTTTTATTGTGGTGCGATGGGCTATCTGAGATGTTAGAGGGCAGGCAACGCAGCTCACACAACGCCAGCTTATATGAAAGAAGTGGGGTTTCTTCTGAGTGATACACAACTGGCTATCTCACCGCTGGGTTCTGGAGGCAACCCAATGGCTGGGCAGTCCATGGCGAGTGGGCCCAGCTATGTGCTGGGCTGTGTTAGGGGCACAGGGGGCACAGTGCTCACCCATAGGCACCTCTTAGCTGCACGGACCTTTGGTCTGACCCATTAGCAGCACGCAGTGAGCTGAGAATCGAGGCGTAACACTGCACTTCTTACCGAGTGTGTGAGTTCTGTTGGTGCAAAGTGAGACCTCCTCACCGGGTGCGGTGGGGCTTTACGTCCCCGCAGCCCAAAGCTCTCCGTTCTGTTCCCCCCATCGAGAGCAGACAATCTGCTCTGGGCTGCCCTGCTCCCTGTTTGTGCAGCGTTACAACACCCTGTGCAAACAAACAGTCCAACCTCGGGTGAAACAGACATCTCAGATAAATCCCATGCGTGGGATGAGTCACGCCGGTGTCGCAATCGGTGATATCATGGGGAAAAATGACCCGAAGAAGGGGAGTTTGAGAACCTTCCATCACTACTTGTTTGCTGTCATTACAAACAAAGCCTCCTGATGGCCTTGTGCTGGCCCAGCAAGCTGTGCCCACCTGCTCTGCTGCCTGTAGCCTCAGCTCAGGGTTGCACTGAGCATCTGCCCCACCTCGGGGGCAGATCTTGTCTTGCAAACACCTTCAGATGACGTAATGATAAGGCAAAATTCCCAGTGCTGGCCACACTATAAGCTCTAACACAGGTGGATGTGGTCGCTCAGGGTGGCGTGGCTATCGAGCAGAGCTATGACTGTGGCTGAGGCAATAGGTGAGGTGGATGCACTGAGATATCCCTCTGCTTTCCTTAGGAGGGGGTAATCAGTTCCAGGGACTGTGCAATTGCTCTGCCTCTGCTCTGCAAACACAGCCTGCTGTCCATACACCGGTCCCTGTATTCCTATGGTTTGCATGCCTGTTGTAAATGAACGTGTGGTTACTCTCAGCTGATAAGCTTGGAGAAACACAGGGCAGGGTTATATAACGCAGGCACAGCCATCACCTGTGCGCCAGTACAGCCACAGCACAGCCATGTGTCATTTTGAAGCAGCTGGAACAGGAAGCCCATGGGCCACTGTGTCAAAATCCAGCAAAAATCCTTTCACAGGCAGTAGAACTGCAATACCAGACCTGGAAAGGCTTCAGGTCAGAAAATTCTTGCTTGTAGCTCATCTCCGTTCCCAGAGATGCGGACGAGTCTCCATACCCACAGCGTGAGCACCTCAGAGCTAGCTGCCAGACCTTCAGCTCTGAACACCCAGGCTCTTCAGTCTGGGTGAAGCTCTTCAGTCCAGATCTGGAGTCTGATTCCTCCCATGAACACTCGCCAGCCACAGGTGCCCAGCACAACATGCCCTGTCACGGGCAGAGCCAGCCCTTCATCCCTGCAGCCCGACTCCCTGCAGGACTGCCTGGCACCACTGGCGAAGCAAGCTGTGTGGGAATGGATGGCTGATTCATGCTGGGACACTGGGCTATTTTCTTGTCCCCACACATGGTGACAGCCAGCACAAGAGGGCTGTGAAAGCTTCTTTGCATCCTCAAGATTCTCCTACCCTGGTCTGTTCCTCTACAAGGGAAGTGGGCTGGTAGACTGTGTGATGCTCTTAATTAAGGTTGGAAAAGACTTCTGAGACCGTCTAGCCCAACCATCCACCTACTAACAGTATTGAGCACTAAGCTGTGTCCCCAGGTGTCACATCGACATGTTTCCTGAACACCTCCGGGGATGGTGGGCCACCCTAAAGGAGCTTTTCAGACCCATGATCCTCCAACTCGAGCCTTGGGTTCCTGGGACACACTCAGTACTGGATGTGGGGTCCCGGCATTGCCACCTCATAGCACAAGAAGCTTCCCACCAGCCAACAGCACGCCACATCCTGACATATACACATCAGGGGTCAGGGTTGGGATGTTAGAGGAAAAAGAGCCACAGGAGCCAGCGTGGAGCCACCACCCAGGCAAGGAGCAGCACAGCAGCAGACCAAACCTGCCTGGCACACGAAAGCCACAAAGGGCACTGAACAGTGTGAGCCTGGGAGCCACCTGAGGGTATGTGTGAGCACCTGGCTGCTATTAATCCAGGCTTCTAGTCCCTGTTGAACTGTATTCCTCCAGCACGGGCCAGTGATAATAAGTGCTTGGTGATTTTCAGGCTCTAACAGGGGAAGTGTGAAAGGCGTGCTGGCTCTCCTTATTGCAGCTCCCACAGAATGGTACTGCAGGCTAAAAACCACCTGGCAGTCCCCCTGTGCAGATTCGCCCTCAGATTTCCTCCTTACAGCCACCTCATTCTTGGAGTTAATTATTCCCCTAGCTGTGCTAGGCAGATTAGCAAGCATTTATTTCTAACCATCCCTGAAGAAAGCAGCACCGCCAAGCACGAGCCTGCAAACACAGCCTGCAGCAGGTCCCCTGTGCAGGCACGGTCCCACTCTGAGCTGCTGTGGCCACACTGGGCTGAGCTCACTGAGAGGGCAGTGGCCAAGGAGAGATGTGATCCTGAAGGCTTTGCCTGGTTCTCATTAAGCAGCGATGAAGGCTCGGTGGGGAAGGCAGCCTGCCTGCTTTGCTTGGAGGTCTGAGCAGCACACAGCAACGTCTGAGGCCACAGCAACCGTTAAACTGCCATCCCGTGGTTTGGGTGAAAACCTGAGTTAAACGACATCACGACTTATCTCGAGATGAGCTAACCAAAGCTGAGCAGACAAGCAATGTGCTCACGCAACAGAGCTGCACAGAGCCCCAGACAGTGCCAAGTGCTGCCAGCTAGCAGCCCATGGGCCACCCAGCCTTGTCTCTCATCCAGTCCAACACCAGATGCTTCCCATGTAGGTGCAAGAGCCCCATCCTGCCTGCTGGGGTTTAAGAACCAGGGTTAAGGCACCCCATCTCATGAAACTGATGGCCTCTCCAACTGCTGGTGGTGATGAGCCGGACATAAGTAAGCTCAGCTTTGCGGTGGTTAAACTGATTTGTTTCACAGCCAGCCATCCTTTTGTTAGGTTCTCTCTTATTGTGGAAACAAGCCCCAGAGAGGCTGGAGATGCTGGGAACAGGAGGTTCTCCCCAGCTGCCATACAGTGGGCAGCTCTCTGTGGCCACCGATTGTGCCAGAAGCACCGCCGTGCCCTGTGGCACAGTGCATTTGAAGCCTGCTTTGAAATAAAACCAAAGAAGAGTTAAAAACAGGGCAGCCTTGCTAAGGTCTGCTTGATTCACCCCTGCTGTCGTATTGAATGCTGCCGGAGGATTGCTCCATGCAGGGAACAATGCAGAAAAGCCTGGATGAGGAAAGCCTCGTGACGAGGAAGGCTCATCTGCTTCCCTTCAGAGCAGCTGCACCCTGCCAAGGACAGATGCGCTGGGCACGTTTGTGGGGATGGCTCATACATCATAAATGAGCAACTCATTCAATAACCACACGTTGGTGAGGCAGTTTCTAATCGAAGCCTTCCTCCGAGCAAAGATAACGGCGGCCCTCCCTGTTCTCACCATGGGTACGTGACGGTGCCCGGCCATCCACACGGTGCTGAGCCGACGTGACAGCCCCAGGGTGCCCTGCCCGTCCCCTGTCTGACTGCACAGATCTTGCACGAGTGAGACTTCTCAGCTGTGTGGGAAGCACACTGCATGGCGGTGCCCACGCTTCCCCAAGCAAGAAGCAGCCGGGGCACAGGGCATCTCCAGGCCTGCTGATATGTAGGGGGTTTGGGAAAGAAGAGAGGATAGTGAGGGGTATTAAGGGTTGTTGCAATAGAGGCAAACATGAGTGAAGCTGGACTTCACTCCTCCAAGCCCCACAGCCATCTGCCCTGGCTGTAGGTGACAGCCTGCACCGAGGACCTCCTCTCCTCTCCGTGGGTATCACACAGCGTCAGCTCTGCTGTGTGCGAAGCAGAGCAGCCCCAGACTAACTGCACCAGCACGGTGCTGGGATAAGCTTTGGTTTGGGTCCCATTGGCACCCGGAGGCTTTTTCTTGTTCCGCATCCCCTTTTCACCCTGGTGGGACCATCCCATCTCCCAGCACGGGCTGCTCCCCAGCTCAGGACTCTGCCACGCAGGCACGTGGCTGGCAGGACAGACCTAATTACCAAAACCAAGCTCATTAAAAGACAATAAGCCCAGACCGCTAGTAGACTTGAGACCTGCTGTCTGCCTCCATGCACCATTCCCCCACCCCAGGGTACACCAGACCCTGGGCTGTCTGCCCACTCTCAGGGCAGCACACGTCCCTCCTCCATCCTCCTGGGAAGAGCAGTGGAGAAGGGAAAAGCCAGGCTGCCTGCCACAGCTCCCCATGCTTTTCCAGAAAGACCTGCTCAGCAGAGGAGCCCTGCTAGAATTCTCCTACTCCTGAAACTGCTTTCTTCCTTCCAGCTGGTGATGACCTACATAATAAGCAGGTCACTGGAACATGAGAGGGTTTTTTTGTGAGGCAGAGAAGAAAGGCCAAGCAATTCCCCCACTGTGCTTGCTTCCGAGGACAAAGCGAAGTGCTGCTTCCCAGGGGTCTCATTCAGCCTGACAGTCAGCTCTTCCCATCTGAAAGCAGTGGGAGCTGCTGGGATCCCACCGGGGAGGCCATTGGACCCTGCATGGAGCATCAGGCTGCTTGAGGACCGGCTCCATAGGGGGAGGATGAGGAGAGCCTCGGGGAGCACGAGCCCTCCTCGCATGAGCAGCAAATGTGCCATGAGCAGCCCTACGCACACGGCTGGGAACCCACACTGCATGTGATTCAATCTGCTGCACATGGCGAGCTCTCATCAGTCTGAAGGGAGGGAAGGAGAGAGCAGGAGAATGTGGAGGAGACGAGGCCCCACCATGGGGCAACCCATGCCCAGCTGAAGGAAGGGATTTGCTTTAGCAAACCTCTGAGTTATTCCCATCTGGGACAGCACTCTGCCTGAAAATCTGGCAGGTAACAAAGGGGTTAGCAGAGCCTGACTTTCTCAGTCTCTAGGCAGTTCTGCTCCTTTGCTCCTAAAGGCTTGCTGCAGTGATGCACAAAGCCAGAAATGAGAAGGAAACCGAGTAGCCCCGAGAGATGGAAAACCTTGGGAGCCCCCTTCAGCAACAGCATGGTTTAGGATCTGGTAGCAAAGAACTGGATGGTCCTGAGCCATTTTTCACACCCCTTCCCCCTATCTTGCAGCTGATCTATGCCCACCCTCAGCTCCCTGCTCCCACATGAAGACAACACTAGGAAAGATGTAGGCCAGCAGCTCTGATCCCCATAGCTGGTGCACCACGGGCAAGAAGCTTGCAGTTACCCACCCGAGGGTAAGGTGAGGGTCTATTAGGGAAATGGATGTAATGGGAGCCCAGCTGGGGCTCAGCACAGTGCTTTAAGGTACACAGAGCCAGTAACCAGAGCAGAGCAGGGGAAGAAGCTCTATCAAGCAGGCTGGCAGCTCGGGGAGCTCCAGTAACAATAGCACCAGCTCGGTAAGTAGGTCACAGTTATGATCCTTAATTAATCCTGAAGAGACCCCCATCTGCCATGGGGAAGATGACAGATAAGGCAGCTCATTAAGCCAACGGGCAGGCAGAGGGAATGCCACAGCCCAGCTTAACCCCCACAGATAGCAGGACAAATCCTGCTCGGTGGCAGTGGCTGCTCTGCCCAGCCTGCTCCTGGCCAACAGGTGCTCCAGGCTGTCCCTGTCCCCTGCGAGGAAGCCACCACCTAAACCATAGCAGTGTAAGCCTGTCACAAGGGAGAGTCTGAAGCAAAGCCAGCCCAGGGGCAGGCAGAGCTGGGCTCCAACAGGGGAGCCATACAGAGTCCCGAACCCCAACCACCTGTGCAGTGCTTACCCAGAACCCAGCCCTCCCCACGCCTCCTGGTGCTGCAGGCAGCCAACATCAGCAGGGACAGCAAAACCGGGCAGGGCTTCAGAGGACTCATGCGGAGCAGGAACATTAAAAATAGTGCTCTGAAGGGAGGGATGTGTGACTAACAAGCCCCACGCTGGCAATGGTGGTAGATGGGGGCAGCTTAGTACCAAAGCCACATCTGCAGAAGCCCTTATTAAGGTGTCACTTGTGCTTGCTGCCACCCCCAGAGGCATTGTGTTCAGCATTGTGCACAACTGACAGCGTGCCACAGCTCAGATGTAGCTGCATATGATTCAACCCGAACAAGGAGCAAGCAGAAAAGCTGCCAAATAGACATCAAACAGTATTTCTACCCAAAGAAACTCCGAGTAGCAGAGGAACTGAGCCCCAGCCCTATGCATCACCACTCTGCTGTGCGTTGTTCCCCTGACCCAAGTGCAGCTGGGTGAGGGGCTGCAGTGCCACAAGGTTGGTCCATGAAAACCAGGTCACTGGCTAACAAGCCCAGGAGATAGTGCAAGGGCTTTGGGAAGTATGCACTGAAATCACTTCTTCCAATTAAGACACAAGCTTAGAAAGCAGTTCTGGTTTATTTCCTCTTGTAATCGGAGCTTTAAATCTCAATTACTTGCTCAAAAGCTCATCATCCTTCGTGGTAAATACATCTTGGCAGAGAGGTTGCTGTGAAGGAGATGCGGTTTTGGGAACCAAGCTGAAGGAAACCCGAAAGGTCATCACTTTTTGGAGGCAGCAGTGCAGACAGCACAGGCAGTATGGGGCGAGCTACAATCCCAAGGGCTCACGGGGGAACCCAGAGCTCATCCCCTCTCCCTCCCAGCAGTTCAGCAGCACGCTCCTTTGCTGTGCCTTCTCCTTGTCCCACCAGCCAAAGTGCAATTCCAGGTGCTGTGCCAGCTCTGAAGACCTTCTGGACACCAACGCAAGACAGCATAGGGATCCAGAGGGTTGGCTCCACTTTGCGTGTTAGAGCTGGTGGCTCCAGCTTCATGGCTGATGCCAGGGCTGATTGGCGATCACCTCTCCACTTGTTAAGGAATGGAATGGAATAGAATGGGTTTCCGTTGGAATAAACCTATAAAGACCATCGATTCCAACTACCAGACTCCTGCCCAAAGCTGAAACATACCATTAAGAGCATTATCCAAATTATCCTCTTAAACATGGACAGGCGTGAAGCATCAACCGCCTCCCTATGAAGCCTTTTCCAGTGACTGATTACCTTCTCAATAAAGAATTTTTCCTAGTATCCACACATCACGATCCTAATATCCACTAACAGGCACCACTTCAGCCCTAGCATCCCAGCAATAGCAATGTGCCTTTTGTTAGTGCTGCTGTTGTCTGGAGAGGGTCGGTTACCTGTCACCCCAAATTTCCCCCCCGTGTAGAGGCATCACCCCTCCCCACCATATTCTCCCATAGCTCAGTCCCTTCTCCCTGTTTGAGCCAGGAGAGAAGCTTAAACCGAGGGGTCAGCCTTTATCAGTGCTGAGCGGGGCGTCTCAGGAGGGATATTAAATATACAGATATATAACCAAGCACGTCGTTAAATTTCACACTAGGGACAGGTTGCAACATTTTAAGAACATGAACTCCAAATGGTGGGGTTCTTTAAGTTCAACTTTGAAGCACAGACTTGCCAAGATCAGAAGTCTTTAAAAGTCACACCACATCACAGCCATTGCTCTACGAGGAGCCTGTGGGATGGCAGCATGAATCCTTGGGCAAAAATGACTGCAAGTCCAAAGAGAATAGATTTTCTGATGTATGTAAAAGCTCCCTGGGATAAACAGGGTTCTATGTGAAACCACAGCACAAATGTTGATTAAATGATCCGTAGCAAAGCCAGCAGCACACATAACTCCCCAGCCTCCCTTGGTTTTCCCCTACAATCATTTCAGCATGGGAAATTGGACGTGAAAGTAAAGAGAATGAATTAACTGTGTTTTGATTTTTGCCATTTCATAGCTGGTGCCTTTCCGCTTCTTTGTTGCACAACGTTTGCACTTCCAGCTCTTTCGAGGAGGTTTCCTAGAATCAGCTTTTATCTTCCCATGCCCAGGGCTGGAGCAGTGGATAGTTACAAGAGAAACCACATGCATCTCACCCCAAGAAGTGGAGCAGTTCCTGAAAGCAGACATTCAAGACTCCAACCGTCACCACCACCACCAAGCCAACACCCAACAGGGCTTGGTTTGCTCAGCACAGCAAGCCAGAGACTTCAAAAGCTTGCTCCTCCAAGCCCTTTAACGCCACAGATCCCAGCTGGAATGGAGCTCGAACCTCCCAAAAGCCATCAGGTCGAATAAGCTGCACGCAGAAAAGGTTGGCTGGGTCACGGTACCCCATGAAACCTCCCATCCCCAGCTCTCCTGGCTGCTGCTCACTGGTACTGCTCCCAGTCTGAACGCTGCCACCTGGCAGGCAGACTGGCCTGGGAGCCTTGGAAGCAGAGCCCAGAGCTTTGCGTGACTAAGCTTGTTTGTAAGATAGTGCAAACAGAGCGTTGGCCAGCTTTTTGATGAGCTCGGTACAAAGGCAAACGAGGAGTGGAAGCTTCGTGCACTCCGATAACCTGAATATATTGCACGGCTTCTCGGGATTGCAGCTCACAATTTGGAGATACGATAATTTCCTTCCTTCTCCCTTCAGTGCTGGCTCCTTCTCCCCTATTGCCGACATTCTTCTCGTTTTAATACCCTATCAATGTCTTCTAACCTATCTGTCATCTTTAGAGGAAGAATAAGTATTGCACCCCAAAGTTTAAGCAACCAGAGGTATTGCAAAGAGCAGAGCAAGCCCCGTGGGCAGGAGGAACTTACACTCACATTGGGAGATGAGCAGGTTTGGATAAGAAAAGCATAAGCCAACAATAAGTAGCCTGGCAGGTAGGTGTGCTGCACCACTTCAAGGTGACAGCCCTTTTAAACCACATCATTTCTGTCTGCCCAAAAGACGCCCTGGGATGTCATCCATGTCAGAGAGGTGATGCATATGGGATGAGGAGGACAGAACACGGCGCGTCCTCGATTGCCAGCAACCTTCTGTTTGAAGCCTTCACATTGACATCGCTTTAAAGGAGACAGCCCCAAAGCCCCATCGGGGCATTTCCATTAGTGTGTACTGATTTCTTGTTTTCAAGGACCTTTCCCAGGTCCCAGCTCTGCTCTGACATCCACCTTCATGCCAATGCCCACACTAATGCGGGTGCAAGCAGTGACTGTAGCTCACTAGGGCTGCACGGTGTAGCAAAGATGCTCCACTATGCAAGCACGACTTGAGCGTCTCCCATCAGATACAGAAGTCGCACACACCTTTCTCTCCTCTACCAACCATCCTTCCAATGGAAACCCAGGTTGCAGAGAGCTGGAGAAGGCTGTGACTTCAGAGCAAAGGCTTTTCCCTGCCCTCTCGCCTCCGTCCTTCCTTCCCAGCCCCTGACACGAGGAGCGCTTGGAGGGAAGTGAGATTTCCTCTTCTGCCATGTGAGAAACGCACGGAGAGCACTGGATCCAAATGGGGAAAATCTGCTGAAGAAATTCAGCACGGGAGGAATTTTTGCTATGCAGCTACTCTCCCAACCCTCGAATTTTGCCTTAAAAGGTAAAGTAAGTTCTCTAAGAAATGCTGTTCTCAGCACTGGAGGTGGAATTCCCAGCTCTGAGCCTGGAATTTGAGTCTGGATTTAATCCAGATGTCAAGATCACATCCACTCCCTTAGAAAATTCAGATCTCAACATAGAGCGTGGCTTGTGCGTGGGGAGGGGGTTGTTTTTCTGGCTTGCCCTCTCGTGATACCGACTGGGTGGGAAAAAGGGAGGAACGTGCACAGCTCTGGGTGGAGAAGTGGGAGAAAGGGATCCAGTGCTGCTAGAGGTACAGTTATACACTTCGGATCGCACAGGCTGAGTACAGAGAGGCTTCAGCTCTTGCTTTTCTCACGATCTAAATGATCCCTAAACAGCACAAAACCCATTAGAATTCTCAGAAAGGAGCTGTCTGCTGACAGATGTGGGACTGGGCGAAGGAAAGGTACTCCGCATCAAATGTTGCTTATGGGAATTCTGGGGAAACTTGCTCAACGAATGAGAGATAGGAGGGAAGTACCGAAGCTAACTTCCACCTGAGCCTGTTTGGTAAAGCAGCAGCACGGAAGGGAACGTCTTCCACAGCAGCTCTTCATGGACAGCTGCAGAAATCAGTCTCCCATCTCCAGCCACCCCCCAGGGCAGGCTATGGAAGCTCTCTGTTCTCCATCCAGCCCAAAAGTGCTGTCCCAGACTCCTCTTTCTGGAGCACGGCAAAGGGAGGTTGTGTGGCAATCCAAGCAAGCTTTTGCTTAGCCCTGTAGGGTGATAGTAATGCACTGCCACAATTAAACACCACGTAACTAATCCCTTGAAGCCCTAAGAAGTCTTAGTTAATGGCAGCTTTATTAGTATTCGCTTCACTTTCGACACGTAAGGTCTGGCAATGAGGGCAGTGCTGCAAAGACACCCTTTCCCTTTTCCACTGCATTTACCCCCGTTTTGTTGGCCCTGGAGCTCAAAATAATCTCCGTGCACTGACAAGGACACATTCCTTCAGCAGCTCTCCAAGACAGGGGTCAAGTTCATGTCATTCCATTGCCGTTTAGCTCTGCGCAACTCCTGCCTCGTACAAGGTTAAAGAAATACGCCAAAACCAAGCTCTAAAGAAGGGCTACAGTCACATCTGATTAACAGCACAGATTACAAGGGAGCCTGACAGCAAAGCTGAGAGCTCTGCTTCACTGGGAGACCTCTGTGCCATAGCCAAGGTTGCTGCCTCAGCTTCCAACCTTGAATCAAGTTCGAGTAGAACATGGATGCTCTCCAGGCTTCAAACTCTTGAATACAAACCCAAGAGCTTCTGAATTCCGGCAGCAGAGCAGACTAACAACACTTCATCCCTCGACCTTGCAACACGCCGAGGTGCTGCTATTAAGATAAGAAGGATAAAGCAGCACGATCCGATTGTTGTGGGATTGAACCTGCTGCGGCAGGTGTCCGTGGGGATGAGCTCTGTGTAACACAACCCCCTGGGGGGTGGGGAAGGCACAGACAGCAGGCAGCCCAGCTCTGCCTTCTGCCAAGGTTTTGCAATATGGGGAAGGAACGCATCACTGCCCTTCTCCTCCCACGCCTCAGCAGTCGGCGTATCCCCTGCAGCAACAGCACCGGGATGGCCGCATCTACGCTGAGCTCCTTCTCTCATCACCACCTGTAAGCAGCCTTTGATAAAAATCCCTGATGTTAACGCTCACTGCAAACCAGGGGGTACAAGTCACAGTACTGCAGGGCCACTTTCACATCAGGGCTCCTCATAGGATCACAGAATGGCCTGGGTTGAAAAGGACCACAGTGCTCATCCACTTCCAACCCCCTGCTATGCGCAGGGTCGCCAACCAGCAGCCCAGGCTGCCCAGAGCCACATCCAGCCTGGCCTTGAATGCCTGCAGGGATGGGGCATCCACAGCCTCCTTGGGCAACCTGTTCAGTGCGTCACCACCCTCCGGGTGAAAAATCATCTCCAAAACCAGCGGCACCACAACTGCGGAATGAGAAGCTGTGAGATTTGTGCTGGCTGGAGGCAAAGCGTGAGGGCCGGGATCCTTCAGCCACCAGGCAGAACTGTGTTAGTGCATCCCCAGGGCCCCCTCATGGCCCCTCATGGTCCCCCCATGGCCCCCTCAGAGCCCCCGGGGCCCCTCACCACCACTGGGACCAATCACGGCTCGGAGCGCAGCACAAGCCCCGCCCACTCCCATCACGCCACGCCTCCTTGGGGGCGGAGCATAAATTACCCTCAGTGCGCCTGCGCGGAGCCGGCAGGGCTATATAAGGGCGGCGGCCGGGAGTCGGGGCGCTGTTCGCTTTCCGCCCGCCGTGGGGGTGACAGCTGCGTGACGTCACTTCCGGTCGGCGGTAGCTGCGGCAGGAGGAAGGATGGAGGCGGTGGTGCGGCGCTGCCCGTTCCTGGCCCGCGTCTCGCAGGCCTTCCTGCAGAAGGCCGGGCCTTCCCTGCTCTTTTATGCCCAGCACTGTCCCAAAATGATGGAGGCGGCGCCGCCGGCCGCCGCCCGAGGCCTCGCCACATCCGCCGCCCGCGGGCAGCAGGTAGAGGAGACCCCTGCGGCCCAGCCGGGTGAGTACGGCCCGCTGTGCCGAAGGGCCCGGCGCTGTGTGGGCAGGGAGAGGCTCCCGGGACAGCCGGCTTCTGGATGAGGGTTGTTTAATGCTTTAAAGCTCCGTGGTCATTGAGCGTGGGTGCCATCGGGTGGGCGGCTCTGTTGTGGGTGCAGCTGGGCCGGAGCCGAAACCTGAGGCTGCTGTGGGCTGATCTGGGGCAGCCCCGTGTCCCACCCTGAGGAAGCCTCTCCTGGCACCGAGGGCTGAGGTTTGTGGTGAAGCAACTGCTGATGGCTGAGAACAGCAAGTGTTCGGAAGTAGAAATCTCCCTCTTAGTGGTAAATGAGGGATTTTGACCTCAGAAGGGTACGGTGCTGTGTCTAGCATCCGAAATCAGGTGCTCCTTGGGTATTACTGGGATTTCTTGCTTGTGTAAATAGTATGTGAATGCCCAGTTAAGCACCTCTGAATGACTTGTGCTATGTGAGTTGCTAGAGAAGTGTATAGAACAGCTGAAGCGGCTGTTAGAATGGTGAAGCTGAAGTGCTTTCCTTTCTCTCTGCCCTCCTCAGAGGCCAAGAAAGCCAAAGAAGTGGCCCAGCAGAACACAGATGGGTCACAGCCTCCTGCTGGCCACCCACCTGCTGCTGCTGTCCAGAGCTCTGCTACAAAATGCCCATTCCTGGCAGCTCAGATGAACCACAAGAGCAGCAATGTGTTCTGCAAAGCCAGCTTGGAACTGCAGGAGGATGTGAAGGAAATGCAGGTGGACAGGAAAGGTATGTATAGTGTGCATTGATGCATTGGTTCCTTTTGAGAGCTTTTGGTACTTGATTTTTTTCTACCCCATGCCAAGTGTAGCAGTCATTGGATACCCTGTGTGGGTAAGGTTATGGCAAACTGCAACAAAAAGCTGTTGGAGAATGCAGGTATTAATGGTGAGCCTGCAGTATTGTGCAGTCATTGCCTTGGGTGATCATCATGTAGAAGTCTTGTATGCCATAGTTTGATACCCTGGTTCTTTTAAGTGTGTGAATCGGTTATTTTTTCACCCAAAGCAGGCTGCTGGGACAAGAGAGCTTTACCAGAGTGCTGTTCCAGACAAGGGTGGGATATACATAGAGAGAAGAAGCAGGGTCTGGATGCTGTGCAAACAGCAGCACAAACTTAAGCTGGAAAGCAAATGAGCAACAGCTCTTTCTTTTGTAGCACTAAAGGGTGTTGGCTGACTTGCAGTCCTGATGCAGAAATGCTGTCCTTCAAGGAAGAAACTTTTCACCAATATCAATAAAACCTTGCCATGCACCTCAAAAAGGAAGCCTGTTTTCTCCTTTTTAGTGACATTGTTTAAAAGAACCCTCTGCTAACTGAACAAAGTTCTGGAGGTGGAAAGCTGCCAGCTAGAATTCTGCCTTCGGTTAGCTATGTACCAATTTGTTCAGATGAGTGCTGTAGCTCTGTAGGATGGGGCTCTGAGTCACAATGAAGCAAATGTGTTGTAAGGAAATTGCATGTAGTGGTGTGATTGTGTTGTATGGGGCAAAAAGGAAAACCTTTCTAATCCAAATTACTTGCCAATGCAATGGCTCAATTCGGCAGGAGTGTGTAGATCCAGGCATGTGCTTTCTGAAGAATGAAGAGTTAGTTAAAAGTTTACCTTGCTGAATTCAACTTAAACACCTCTATTTCAAACTGCTTAGCTCACTGTCATTCATTATGATATCTGTAGGTAAAGAATTTGCCAAAATACCAACTAATTCCGTGGTGAGGAACACTGAGGCTGAGGGAGAAGAGCAGAGTGGCTTGCTCAAGAAGTTTAAGGATATTATGCTGAAGCAAAGACCCGAAAGTGTGTCTCATCTGCTTCAGGATAACTTGCCAAAATGTAAGACTGTCTGGCAATACCTCTCAGGCCCGATCCCTTGTGATTACTTTTTTTTTTCCCCCCGTGTGCTAAAGTCTTTGTCTCATTTCAGCTGTATCCACCTTCCAGTATGACCAGTTCTTTGAGAAAAAGATAGATGAAAAGAAGAAAGATCATACCTACCGAGTGTTCAAAACGGTGAACCGAAAGGCGCAGATCTTTCCCATGGCAGATGACTACTCTGATTCCCTGATCACCAAGAAAGAGGTGTCTGTGTGGTGCAGCAATGATTACCTGGGCATGAGTCGTCACCCTCGTGTGTGCGGAGCGGTTATGTGAGTAGGGCTGCATTCTTAAGAGATGGATACAGGCTATGGGTGCTCTGCAGGAGCTTCTGTGGGCAGGCTTCTGAAGAATTGATTACATTATGCTGCATAAGCTGCTGCTTATGTTATTCTTGGTCTAATTAAGCTTATACTCTTCAGCTAGAGTGGATAACTTAATATTTGGTGTCAGGGCTGCCAAATTTACTTGTCAGTCCCTGACCCATTCCTTGGCTTTTCTTTTTTCCCCTGTGAAACCCCAACCAGCTAGACTGGATGGTGTGTTGCAACTATTCCTAGTAACTGATTCCTCAGTTCAGTGAATCCCTGAGTTGTGCAGGTCGTTCAAAGACCTTTAAAGCTAACAGCAACTTTTTGCAGCCATTTCCTTTTTAAGATGATGTTTAAAAGATCACTGCTGAAGATATTTTAGTACATGTTCATCTGTGTAACAGAGGAATGTTAGTGTCACTAATGTATCCTTTGGGGCCCTTTGTAGGGATACACTGAAACAACATGGTGCTGGAGCAGGAGGCACAAGGAATATCTCAGGAACAAGCAAATTTCATGTCGACTTGGAGAAAGAACTGGCTGATCTTCATGGAAAAGATGCAGCCTTGTTGTTCTCATCTTGCTTTGTAGCCAATGATTCCACCCTCTTCACTCTTGCTAAAATGCTGCCAGGTGAGAATAGGCTGTTTCTTGTCTTTACTGCAAAGCACAGCCGTGTCCTAAGCAGCTGAGAGAATGCTTTCCAGGTGTCTGCTCATAGTGGGGATTCATCATACCCAGCCAGAATATGCTCTGTCAAGTGCTGCATTCAGATTCTGTTCAGCTCCTTCAAATCATGGCATTGAGCCTGAGGCCCAGGAGCTATTTACTGCAGAAAGACTTGGAGAACAAACACAGGGTCTTCTGCTCCCTCACTTAAATGCCACTTGAGAATTAGGCAGGAGGAGTTCATTGTCCTCCCACCTGTGGGTGTGAATTTCTCTATCCCTTCAGTGTGGTTTAGGAGGGGTTTCCTTTAACTTCAGAAGTTCTTGCATAAGATATTAAGGATTTAGGAAATACAGGAGGTTCTTAGTCTCAGGTTCATATTAGGTGTTTAATATAAACCTTACATTGATTCATGATCTGCTCTTCTGATCAAGGGCATTACTTTCTAGAGCATGCTCCCTTTGCTGTTTGAGTGCTTATGGTATATAAAATGCTGCTGGGCATTAGCTGATGCTTTCTGGACTTGATGTGTAACTGGGTTGTTCCCTCAGGTTGTGAGATCTACTCTGATTCTGGAAACCATGCCTCCATGATCCAGGGGATTCGAAACAGCAGGGTGCCAAAACACATCTTCCGCCATAACGACGTCAACCATCTTCGAGAGCTGTTGAAGAAGTCTGATCCATCGACCCCTAAAATTGTTGCGTTTGAAACTGTGCACTCCATGGATGGTAAAGTGACAAAGGCTGCTCTCTCTTTCTCAGTGTAGCCAGTACTGAGATCTGTATTTCGGGTCTGAAAGTACAAATTGCTATAAGTATTTGAAGTGTAATGTTTGGCCGAGTTGAGTGCAGGGGATCCTCAACTGCATTTTGCTGCTTCGGTCTGTAGGTGCTGTCTGCCCTCTGGAAGAGCTGTGTGATGTGGCCCACGAGCACGGGGCAATCACTTTTGTGGATGAAGTGCATGCTGTGGGGCTGTATGGAGCTCGAGGTGGTGGCATAGGGGACCGGGATGGAGTCATGCACAAGATGGACATCATCTCTGGAACGCTCGGTATGCACAGCCTGGCAGCTCCCACAGAAGCTTACATAGTCTAAGGCAGCAAAGCTTCTGAGCAGCCAAATTAAGTGGGTTAACTCAAAATCTGTCTATTCAAGTGAACTTGCTAAGGATTTGTGGAGGGGTTCAGTATTTTTTTTTCAAAAAGCCCGAAGGATTTAAGTATGTCCCAGTTTGGAAAGCATTTGTTAAGCTACTTACTTTGTCTTAAATCTTTTAGGTTAGCGTTCTTGTTTTAAACAAGCTAGTAAAAATGAGTTCTGAGTCAATTCAGGTGAGAAAGCTAGCAGGGTAGCACTCTGTACACAGTTCTTTTATGTGAAATGGAGTGTTCCTAATCCAGAAACCTGAGATGGGGGGGGTTACGTAAAAAGGCTTGGCAAGAGCTGAAGCAACTGCTATTATCTGAGGAGAATGCAGGCTTGGCGGAGAGTTTACTGCTGCAAATGGGACAGTTGTTTAAACAGCACCTAAAACATAAATGAAACTTAGGAGGGAAGGTAGTGGCTCGAGCTCTTACAGCTTTGTGAGTGCTTCTGTTTTCATTAGGATGTGACCCTCAACCCTGGGGTTTTGTGTGTGGCTCTGCTTGGGTGCCAGAGCATCCCCCTGTTTGGAGAGTAAGCATTGATCACACAGAGTAACCACCATGCGTGCTCCTTAGGAGTGTAGGCTATTTCCAGCATCTCTGGAACAGATTTAAAATAATCTGCTGAGAGACTTAGTGTTGATCTTCTCGGGTCACTACCAAAGGCTGTGTTTGACTGTGCTTCTGAGGTCTTTCCCCAAATCAGAAGCTGAGTGTTTGATGTGATCTGGAACCGTCCTTGCTGTGTAGGAGCTATAGGATTGGTTTAGAAACAAAGCTGCAACGTGTGCTGAGTACAGACAAGATGAGAGAGGGGGGGCTGAAATGGTTGGATGTGCATGGCAGGCAACCATTCTGATGGGTGGAAGGAAGAAGCTTGGGTTGCTTACACTTTTAATTTCTGAATTGGTTTTTTTTAGGCAAGGCCTTTGGCTGTGTGGGAGGATACATCTCCAGTACAAGTGCCCTGATAGACACTGTCCGTTCGTATGCTGCTGGCTTTATCTTCACAACATCCCTGCCACCCATGCTCCTGGCTGGTGCCCTCGAATCTGTCCGAACTCTGAAAAGTGCTGAGGGCCAAGTCTTGAGGCGCCAGCACCAACGCAATGTGAAGCTCATGAGACAGATGCTGATGGATGCAGGGCTTCCTGTAGTGCATTGCCCGAGTCACATCATTCCAATAAGGGTGAGTACTTAAGATCTCTGATAGAGGGCCCCGGTGCCTGTGTCTGTGGTTATGATCAGATTGTTTCCTGGTATTAATAAATACTCATTAAGTTCCAACTCTGACCTTCTTATATGCCATGAGTCTGGCTTCATGTCTGAAGAATAAAGGCTGTGATTAAATTGACTTCAGCCCCCTATAAATGTTGTAATGTAAAATGATAGTGTATGAAACTCTCAGTCTGCAAGTATAAATAAGACAGATGCTAAGAACCAGCCAGTGAAAAGAATTCAGGTGCAAACAACTACCTGGTTAGGCTGTGGAGGGCTCTAGAGTAGAAGCTTTCGGTTCCTATGTCTGATGGATACTCTATTTAGTGGGTGGAAGGGAGGCTTGTCATGTTTGACTCCTGTGGCTGACGATGCTGGGCTGACAACTTTGCTACCTTCTGGCTGATACTGAAACAAAGTTTGGAACTTCAGGTTGCAGATGCTGCTAAAAATACAGAGATCTGTGACAAGCTGATGAGCCAGCACAGCATCTATGTCCAAGCAATCAACTACCCCACAGTTCCTCGTGGAGAAGAGCTGCTACGTATTGCTCCTACACCTCATCACACCCCTCAAATGATGAGTTATTTTCTCGGTGAGTGGATTCATGCTTTAGTATGACGAGAAGATTGGGCTGCTTATGCAATCTTTATCTTAAAGATAAGACTAGGAAATGATTAAATTTTAAATGGTATTAGCTGCATAATGCTTGCTGCAGCTTTCATGTCCTACGCTTGTGCACTTAACGTGAGCATGAGCAGTGGAAGCCAACAGACTGACCTAGAATACTGTGCTCTCCCAGTGCAGTCCTACATCCAGCCAGTTCTGTCCCAGTCACTCCTGCTGGGGCTGCTTGTATGTTGTCCAAACAACCTTAACAAGAGAAGATTAACTGCAGCCCTATTGCATCGTTCCAGGGGTGAATTATGTCCTAAACAACTCTTGCATCTCTTCCTTTCCTGGGATAAGTATTGTGTCAGTTCTCTTTTGCTGGAGTAATCTGATGTTCTGAGATGTGATCTTGGTGCATTTCCCTGTTTGTAACAGAAAAGCTGCTGGCTACATGGAAGGATGTTGGGCTGGAGCTGAAACCACACTCATCAGCTGAATGCAACTTCTGCAGAAGACCTCTACACTTTGAAGTGATGAGTGAAAGGGAAAGATCCTACTTCAGTGGCATGAGCAAACTATTATCTGTCAGTGCATGAGAGTAACAGTGTTAATCCACTCATATCCAATCAGTAGCATTTTTAAATTACTTAATAAGCATTTTAATCATAGTTAAAGCACTACGCTCTGAAAATAAATTTCTAGAGCCCCTGTCCACTTGTATTTTTATCTCTTTTCTATTTAGCCTCCATAAGATGAAGTGTCAAGGGTTAGAAGGGCATCCCATTGAATAAAAAGTGCTCTATGCTGTCAGCTGGAGTACTGTCTTTTCAGGGAGTGTCAGCCAAAGCAACTTCAGTAGTTTCCTACTTCTTTAGGAGGTGTAGGTTTGTTAGGGAAAGAGAAGATTTAGTGATACTGAGAGTTCCTTACCAGTCTGGATCTGTTACCCTCTGCTTTCCCATTCCTTCATCCTTGTGTGTATGGGCATCTAGCCCTGCTTACCTCTGTCTGGGTAGGAGATGAAAGGTTGCTCATAGTTGGCAGAGTCCCACAGAGTCTGCATTCCTGAGTCTCAGAGCTCACCTTCAGTGGAAAAACTGCTTGTCAGGGACTGGTCCTTAATCATTCAGGTCTGACACTGCTGCTTTTGCAACCTTTGGAGAATTTGCATGGTAAATTGGGTAACAGACCTGTTCGAAGCTGTCATGCATAGTGGAGTCAGGGGGAAGTAATTCCATGGGTGTATGTATGCATTGAGAAGGCAATACTGGCGTGAAGGCCTGGGCAAAGCGCTGCACTGCTTCCTTCATGCACAGGCATGTCCTGTAACTGCTGCCAGGCTTGTTTCCACAAGTCTCTGCACAGCTCCTCTCTGGATACTCCTCTCAGCATGTAAGAAGCCAGTGCATCACTGCTGTTGCGGTTGCAGGCATGCTGTGAAGTTGCCATCAGGGTCCATTCTAATGTTGCAATAGCCACAAACTGGAGTGACGTTATCATCTCTATCCACTGACTATGGGGCACACAAGCATTGCTTTGCTGCTCTAAAAGGCTTAGCTTTCCCTTGCTGTGGCACTAACCTGATCTTAGGAATTTTCCTGTGCTTCTGGGAGGAAAACACGATGCCTCACCCCAATGGCCATGCCTTGCCCAAAGCAGCTTGTGGCTAAGGCTGTGTGAACATGCAGCTCCATGGCAGTTCTTTTCTCATCAGCAGTGAGGCTGTAACTGGAGACACTGATGAAAAACCTGCAGGCCATCCATCAGCCTCTCTTAGAAGAGCATCCCAAGCACCACAATGTGTTTGCAATGCCAGGAGCAGGGTGAGCCTCTCTGTGATGATCAGCACCTCTGCACTTGTTCACGTCTGATGCTGTGCATTCCCTTAGCTTGTACTGGTAGGCAAGGGGTGAAGTGCAGTGAGAGGCAGGCAGGGACGACCATCACGGCTGCAAAGAGTGACAAAACTGATGGCAAATGGGAAGGAGGGGTTTTTTTCCCATTGAAAAAGGACAAAGAATGAAAAAACAAACACAGATTGTTTCCCAGCAAACAAAGCTCGAATGGTGGGTTGTGTAACTACCAGCGGTTATAAAAGCACGAGTTTGGTTTCTGGAAAATAAGAGAGGGAGTAATTGGTAAAAGATGTTTAAAGCTGGGGACAAATGGGCCGTAGAACTGTTGGAGTGAGCAAGTGGGAGGCGTGAAGGCACTGCCAAGGTTTGCCTGTTGACCCACACGGGCAACAGTACCCATCCAGCTGAGTGTTGCATAGCATTAATTGCACATCCTTCGTTTCTCAACCTATTATTTGCACAACTCCTGGAAGTGTGAGTGCAGTAAAACATCCTGAATGCAAAGAATAGCACACCTTGGCAACGTGTGCAGATGCACAGCCGTGAGCGGGGCCCATGGATACCCCCAGGTAAATACCCAAACCCCGGGACCAGGGAAGACCCCCAGAGAGCAGCAGGGTGCTTTAAAAATACTTTATTCTTTAGAAAATACAGCATTCAGTACAGTGTGCTCCGCTCCCCCCAGGCTTCACACCCCCCCTTCACTGGGGCACCCCAACACCGTCAAGGCAACATCGGCACATTCACCGGTGAGTGGGGAAGGGCACGGGAGCAGCCCTGGTGTTACCATTGCCCGGGGGGGTGGGGGAAGCAGGCCTCGCTGGTAGCCAGCAGCAAGGTGCCCTCCTCCCCAAATCCTCTAAGAAAAGCCAAAGCCACAGTGCCAAACTCAGCCCCTGGGGACAGCCCTTGGTGGCCAACGATGTCCTCTATGCTGTGAGCACAGTTGAGCCCCAGCTGACCCTCCCTATGGGCAGCCCTCCTTGTGCCAGGAATTGGGGCAGCCCAGGTGTGTGGTAGCTGGGTGGCCTTCCAGGGGCTCAGGGCTTAATCCCATTTCCCACCCCCTTTTTTTCTTGCAAAGTCCAGCCACCCCCTCTCTCACACCTGGGTGCCAGCCTGGATCAGAGGTTTGTCCCAAAGGTGACAACACCCAGAATTAATGGAGCAGTCAGGCCAGCCCCAGCCCCTGCCTTGCAATCACACTACAAACACCGAGGCACCCCTATGCTGATAAAAGCACAGGGATGGGGGGGTGAAGCAAAAATGGGGGAGGATGAAGTACAACGACAGACAGCACAGGGGACAGAGGTGTCATGAAATGGGTTCTGGCTCCTGTCCTTAACCCAGCTGCAGGGCTGAGGCAGGGCTGTAACAGCTCCCTCCGAGGGAAAAGGCTGTCCTTGGTGGGTCAGAAAGGGGATCCAAACATTGCCAACAGGCACAGTAACCTTTCTCCAAAGTCAGGTGGAGCTCAGACCTTGCCCTGTGCCAAGACTGGACCGAAGCAGAGCTGGGTGCTGCCCTTCCTCCTCCCATGCTCATGAGAAACCGACTTCAAAGTCCATTGAGCCACATCCCTGTGCCCCAGCGGCCCCGAGGACCAGGCTCAGACCCAAGGGGCTTCACAGCCAGCCCAGCCCAGGAGGCACAGGGACCTAGAGCTGGGTGGGAACAGCATGGAGTGGCTGTATGGGAAGCCACCAGCAGCATCAGGAACTGGGCAGCTGCTGCTTGCATGTCCAGGGCCCTGGCCATGAAGATGCTCTACATAACAGCTGGGAGCGAGAGGGGAAGGGGAAAGCATCTGTACTCCCCAAAAGGCAAATCCAGATAGAACAAGGGCTGTCTCTTACCAGGGACAAATGCTCCTGCCAGGTGCTGGGGCTGCAGCAGCAAAGTCCCCCCTGCAGGGATGGGTGTGGGCTGCAGCCTGGAGAGGCTTGGGCAGCCATAGGACTTGCACAGTGGGGCTCTGCCGAGCAAAGGCTGTAGGAAGAGGGAGGGAGGAGGAAAAGAAGCATTTAATGTTATCTGCTATTAAACCAGTGCCAGGTGCCACCTCCTTCCTTTGCACAGAGCAGCTTGCAGGTGAGCGAGTCCTTCCCTCGGCACAGGTAAACCAAGGGAAAGCTGCGGTCCCAGCTGGGACCAGAGTAGGTTGGGGACATGGTCCTGCTGCTCCCATGCTTCCCCAGCTGCCCCCAGGCTCACACAAGGACACGGAGAAAGAAACACGAACGCCTACAGCCTGTCCCCATCCCACCGCTCTGCGTCGGGAGAAACAACCCGTCCTGATGCTCAGAAAGGAATGAAAAAGGGAAAAGAAGGGGAGGGGAAGGCTGAGATGGAGGGAAAGATCCCCAGGTCAGCAGAAAAGGCCTGGAACGAAGGGTTGGAAGCTGGGAAACGTCAGGGGGGGATGCTGTCCATTCACCACCCGTCCCTGCCTCATCCGCATCTAACTGTCCTCGCCGTTCTCTCCTGGCCCTTTGATCAGCCTCTTCTGTCCCCGTTTCCCTACAGGCCCTTTGGGCTTGGCAAAGGCCTGCTTGAAGGCGTGCTGCTTGGGGTGCACCTCGTCATACAGGAACTCTGCCGTCAGCTCAGCGCCGTCGTCGATCTCAATCTGCACACGGAAACGGGGCGTGTTACCATCAGAAAGGTCAGCGCCGTGGGATGGTGACAGAGGAGGCGTAGTGACAAAGGGACCAGCACAGATGGAATGGTGTTACAATGGAGAAGTGCTCACCCACCTCTGTAGAGCTGGGCTTGCAGGGAAAACTCCCCAAGGGAGGGATCTCCAGCCAGAGAGGGCTGTCAGCCCTTCAATGAGGTCTAAGAGAGGTGCAGCCAGGCTTCACCCCTTCCTGCCTCACAGCTGAATTGCCTTCACCTGTGCTCCCAGGGCTGACCACCTCCTTTCCCCAGGTGCTCCATCAGTGGCTCAGGCTGGGACTCAGCAGTTCCCATACAGGCTGTTAGCAGCTTTCAGACAATCAGCTGAGTTGGGAAAGGCCTTTGGGATCAAGTCCATCCACCAACATGAGCTACAGAGTGCCATCACCGAGCCGTGTCCCTTACTGCCACATCCACACAGCTCATAAATTCCTCCAGGGCTGGGGCAGCCCGTCCCAATGCCTGACTGCCTTCTCACCCCAAAATGCTGCTCCCTCAGGGCCACCCCGCACTCCTCCATGAGGAGCAGAAGTCCTCCCCGGATAGAAGTCCTCACCAAAAGCACAAATGCTGGGGACACCCATTAGGGCTGGGTAAGAGATGTCAGTGTAAGACCATTCCCCTTTTCTCCAGGCAGCTACGAAGGAACCCCAGTGATGCTTGAGGCTCCCCTGGCTTCTGAGACCCCACCCCAGTCAAAACCACGTCACACCCACGAGGTAGGACTCACCTTCTTCGCTATCTCCAGACAGAACTCCTGCTCCACGGTGTCGAGCAACCGGCTCTTGCAGCTGGAGTAGAGCATGCGCTCCTTGATGCTGCATTTGTACCCAGGCATGGAGTAGATGAACACTGCGAGAGAGGAACGAGGCTCAGTGCTGCCCACGTACATGGATGGGGAGCAGCCAGATCCTGGCTTTCTGGGGCTTTTCCAGGCCAAAGAGCCCTGAGCTGCTCAGGCACAGAGGCCAGGCCCTCCCATCGCCCAGTGCTCAGACCCCACACTATGCATTCCCCACGTTCTCTGGGCCCCAAAGGCTTGCTGACACCCCTTGGAGATAGCACGGCAAGGGAAAATCCACTCAGCCATCCCCCCCCCACACACCATTGCCAAGGGCAGAGCCTGGGGCTCTGAGCAGCCACTGCTCACCAACAGACTCCAGGTAGTCTCCCTCATGTGAGTGCTTGTACAGGAAGAAGTGGTAGCGAGCAGAGTCCTGTGGGATCCTCTTGGGCAGGTCAGAGATATCCGTGGGGCTCGTGTGCACCAGGTCGATGGTCTCCCGCTCCAGATCCAGCTTCTGGTTGACAGAAAGGGACAAAAGAGAGCAAAAGTGCCACAGCAAGGGCTGCTTGGAGGTGCAGGGGGAGCCGTGCCAGGGACTCACCAGCTGGATGTAGTTGATTTTCTTCTGCTTCAGCGCCTGGATAGCCTGCTGTGCGTCCAGCTGCAGGGGGAAGGCCAGGCCCTGCAGGGTCTGGTGCTTGCTCTCCACACTGATCTCTGTTTTCACCTGCAAACAGGAATAGCACTTTGTGTCAGGGTGCTCTCATGGGCCAGGTGCCATCTCCAGCTGCCCCAGGGTGAAGGTGCATCCTCGTGCTTGCATTTGCCAGGGCACAGAGCCTGTGCGTCCGTGCCTTCCTGGGGCCAGGAGCCCTGCCCAGCCCTAACCCAGGAACTTGTGGGTTTGATGGGTGAGTGCACGAGTGCTGGCAAAGCTCTTGGGCTGAGGCAATGTTTGGGGTACAGCTCGCTGGGAACACAGCATTAACATTTAGGATGTCACCAACCTCGGGGCTGCGGTGCTTCCCAGAGTCCAGGAATCACCCAGCAGAGTCTGTCCCTGCTGGTGCATCCCCCAGACCCAAAGCTCTGCTCTCCTCCCCTGCACAGCTGCTCCCAGCAAAGAACATCTCAGCCAACCTTGGCACTACTGAGGCTTCTCGTGGGGCTGCATTGGCACAGGCTGCTCAGAGCTGTGGCTGCCCATCCCTGGAGGTGCCCCAGGCCAGGAAGGGGCCCTGGGCAGCCTGAGCTGGGGTGCAGCCAGCCCATGGCAGGGGTGGAGCTGGGTCTGTGAGCTCCCTTCCGACCCAGCCATGCTGTGATCCTCAGCACAAGGCCGTTTATAGAGAACTCCTGGCTGGGGACAGGGCAGAGTGCTGCAACCAACGCTGCCACCTCTTCGCCTCATCCTCCCTCACTGCAACATGCAGGGAGCCTTGCAATCCCAGCATCCAGCTACGTGGGTGCCGGGCCACCTGCAGTTGCCCTCCGCCCACACTGGAGCGAGGATTCAGAGCCCCAACAGCTCAGCCAAGCCCCATTTTCACAGCAAACCTTCCAAAAGCAGAGGCCGGGGCCCCGCTTTGCACGGCGGAGCAAACAAATCCCCTCTCCACGAGACCAAAGCTATTGCAAAGAGGAAGAAAGACAGACAGACAGGCTGCGTCACGCCGGGCACCTCCACCCCGACCAGGGCTGTGCTGTGACCCTGCAGGAGGGAAAGGAGAGCGGGACGCGCAGCGGCACAGCATTACCTCCTCGGGGCTGGGGTACTCTACCAGCGATGGGCAGCAGCAACAGCCCCCCACCATCTGCCATAGAATACAGGGAGACGGAGTCACGCCGACGGCGGAGGAGCCGCCCCTGAGCCCACCCAGCTGCCCCAAGGCACACACTGCACACCAAGTGCTGGTTTCGTTTGGGATCAGTTCAGGTTCGGTGCGTAGATGAGAAAAGCCCTTCCCCCCCCTTTCCTTTTTTCTTTTTCCCCTATGGAGATAATGGAGGAAAAATCACACACCCGAGCAGCCCACCCATTGCCAGCTTGAAGTAGAATGAACCCCAGGAGTGATCTAATCCCCATCTCAAGTCCAACATCAGGTCCCTTGGGGGGGGTTAGGGAGCCCAGCATGGGGTGAGCTCAGCTCCCCTGGGCAGAGCAGGGGGCAAAGGGAGCAGAGCATGCAGCACACGGCCCGGGGGAGCAGCCTACCATCTCTGTGCTTGAGTCTTGTGAGCAGGCATCCTGCGGGTGGGGGAGAGGAGACACTGTCAACAGCACCCACACAGGGATGGGATGGGTCTGGGAACAAGGAGGGGGTGGTACCAACATGCTGGGAGGGTGCAGGCCTACCACGTCTCTGCTGGAGGCCGGGGAAAGCAGGTCCTGGGTGCAGGCATGGAGAGTGACAGAACCATATGGGAAATGTCAGTGCTGGGGAGGGACAGCCCCAGGGCATGGCTGTGGGATCAGCTCATGGGACAGCCCAGAAGCTCCAAGGACATCACTGGCCCTGCCCTGCCTCCTGCTGACTGCCCAACCCACGCTGGGATGGAGGAGCTACAGCAACAGGGCCGGAGGTAATTCCCCCGCAAAGGGGGAGCCCCTAAAAGAGGGATCCCCCTAAAGGTTTGGGGGAAAAGTGCTCAAGCTTCTTTCCAAGTTCAGAGTATAGGAAGATGAGGAGCTCTGCATTCCCACAGCCAAAGACAGGGCGAGCATACACAGATGCTGAGAGCACTCAGGTTTGCCTTCTCCTCCCCTGCAGAGGTGTGGATTTACCACCGCCAACACCAGACCCCCACGTTCCCCCCCTGTAAATGCCCTGAGAACTAAACGATGCTGGGGAGGTGAGCAAAGAGCTTCAGTGCTGGATGAAGCAGGATGAAGTCAGAAAGCTCCCCAGACCAGAAGCCATCCCAGCACAGCTACCTCTGCCACACGCCCTCCCCGTGGCATTTCCTCCTCCTTCTCTTCCTAAACCCACAAGCACTGGGTTCATGTCCAGGCTCTGTGCAGGGATGCTGCATCCCACAGCTCTTGGTTTGAGTCTGCCCACCAGCAGCATTTGGGCTGCAGGGCTGGGGGGTGTTTCACCTCCTTTTCTTTAGAGCTTTTTTCTGCTTTCCCCTCCCTCCTGAGGGCTGGCAGGGTGCTGACCTGAGCTCACTTGCCTTCATTTCCCAGCCCAGCCCACAGATGAACCTGGCTCCCCTCTGCATTTCTGAGCCTGCAGTGCCTCCAAGTGCTTCCAGACAGGCTCTCCATTTGGGGAGGGACGTGTTATGACAGCTCAATCTCCATTTAAAAGCCCTATTTTTTTTTAGCCCATAGGTCTCTTACAGCCTCCAGCACAGCAACGATGCACTTTCTGACTTCAACTTTGGAGAGCCCCCCTCACTCTTCCCCCATCCACCAGGAGGATGGCTCAGCACATCCCCTCTTTCCATGCAGCCCTCACACTGCAGTAGCAGCCCACACCTTGCAGCAGAAAGCTCACAGGGCTCCTTGCTTTACAGAGGGCAGTTCTCGAGGGGGACAACCTCTATGTGCAGAGGTGCAGCCTGCCTCAACTCGTCCCTGGGAGTGCAGAAGGCTGGGCTCAATGCTGCACAGCTGCCACATCCACCCTCCTGCTTTGCTGCTGCCTTTTGCTTCCCACTGGTGCCTGCTGCCAGCCCAGGAACCCCACAGTGAGAAATGCCAAACTCACAAAGGTTGCAGACCACGCTAAGAGATGCACCACCAGCAGCAATCCCAGGCAAGGGGCAACGGCATGCACTGCAAGGCACTCGGTAGCTTTTAAAGAAACAGTGTCCCTTGTGTCACTTCCAAAATCCTGGTGCATTCGCAGAGCTCAGGGTCCTGAGCTAACAAAGAGACGGCCAAAGAGCAGAGCTGCTGTGGTCTGAGCTCACTGCAGGGCTGCCCAGCAGGTCGCAGCCGCTCCTCAGTGTCTGTTTTGGCACCCCACGTGAAGACGCTGCCAATGTTTCAGCTAGAAGGGATCCAAAGCTCCCTGACCCCAGCTGTGCTGATGGGGACGGAGGGGGAAAGCGCCAGCGTTCTGCAGAGCCAACACAAAGCAGCAGCACAGCACCAGCGCTGCAAACACCGCTGCTGCGGCCTCCTGCCCTTGTGCTGCAGCACACCTGGTGTTCTGCAAGGAGACAGCTTGCTGTCACTCTGCTTCTGCAGCCATCTGCACGTCCAGGCAAGGACGGAGGGACTGCTGTGCAGGGTGCTGAAAGCTGCTCCCATAGCCCCTCTCTGCTTTGCACTGCTGCAGAGATTTGCTATAAGGTCAGCGCCAACAGAGACCCTGCAGCAGCCCCAGCATCCGGGTGCTTCACGCTAAATTCAGAGGCAAAATAGTGATTTTTCTCTCTTTCTAGATGAGAAGGCCCACTCGCCGTGGTTCAGGCTTACACAGGGGACAGCGTACCTTTAAAATGAAACCCAACCAAACCAAACCCGGGCAGCTCACTCACTCGGGAGCCACCCCTTGCAGTCAGGAGGGTGGGAAGCAGCGCACAGCAGATCAGTGGGAACACAAGCAGCACGAGCAACACTTACCTGGGCCACTTCACCCTGCAAGACACAGCCAAGAAAAAGCACTTAATCCTACAACACCATCCAGCCGAGGCAATGGCCTGGGTGGGACCATAAGAGCCCAAAGTTGCTGCAAGGTAAGCAGCAGAACCCAGAGCCTCGTCTCAAGGCACCATTAGCTCTCTCGTCTTCAAGGTGTCATCTTGGGTACTCCAGCCTAAATCCTGCCCATTCCCTCTAGGTGGGAGCTGGGATGACTATACCAAGCCCTATTAGAAGACCACCCTTTGGTGGCATGCCCCAGATCCGCTCATCATATCTGCCCAGCACCACCCAGTGGCTGCGACCACGTGCTCAGCAGTGACGCTGCAGGACAAGCAATAAACTCCATAGTCCTCCAGGTCTGCAGGGAAAGGAAGGTTCAGGCAGCACTGAGAAATGTGGTTCTTGCCCCTCGCTGTGAAAGAAGGCCAGGTGCTGGTTGGTCCCTTCCCAGTTTGCAAGGAAAAGCAAAGGAGAGGAAGAGAGGACCAACACCACCAATGCACTGGGTTGGCACTGCCCCCAGACCTGCCCCTGCCCTGTCCTTGCCACTAACTGGACCAGACTGCTTGGCTTCATGTCTCCCAGGCTCCACATCCATCTCTGAGCCCCACAGACCCATCACAGGAGGAAGACAGAGGGATGCTCTTTCCGTGACGTCCCAGTGAAATCCCCCCCCCCAAAACTTCCAAACACAGCTTCCAGGCAGCCCTCTCACCCCATGGGATCCTCTTCACAGCCTCAGGCTTTCCAAAGCATCACGCAGAGGTTGGCACGAGCATCTCATGCTGCTGCAGGACCAGTGTTGTGCTGCAGTCTTTTACCTGCCACTTCCACACCTCCTTCCAGCACTAAACCCCAAACATTCAGGCTAAAACCTCTCCCCTTTGGCACAGCATCCCTCATAGCCACAGGCGTACCTGGGAAGGTCCACTGCTGCAGACAAAATATAAGCTGGAATCCTTCCTGTTTCCCCCTCAAATTCAACCCCAGCTCTGGATTTTGCCCTGCTATCTAAAGATTTGACACCGCTGCCTGCCTTGAGGCTCAACCTGCCTGCTAATTGCTAATTACAGCATGCAAAGCAGATATCCAAGCTCACGTCCCAGCGAGGAAAAGTCCATAAATTCCTCTTTACACCATCAATTTGACCACGGGGTCGTGCAAATGTTTGATCCACCTCAGCAGGTTCAGTGGCTCACTGAGCCCCAAACCCCCCCCGGGCTGGGTGCTATGGGATGCCCACCTCATTGATGCGGATCTGCTGGAGCTCCTGCTCAGCTGCAGTCAGCGGGGCGGGCGCAGAGCAGGATGACACGTGCTTCTGGTACCCACTGAGGGACACATCCTCCTGCAGACAGGGGGACAAGAAGGGAAACGTTAGGGAGTTATCACCACCGAGCAGTCAGGGCAGGGCTACGACCCCAGCCTGGCTCTGAGATCCCGAGCTCTGGCTCTCTCCCTGCTGATGTGAATGACCAGTGTGGGTCATTGCACGGACACCTCCATGCAAACACCACACTTGATTTGAGCTCTGCCCATCCAGGCCATCCCAGCAGCCGTGCAGCCCCTGGGGGAGGAGCAAAGCCTGGGAGCACAACAGCAAGAAGAAAAGGAGATCACATCCTGATTGCAGCCATGAGGCAGGATGGCAGCAGCTGGAGTCCTGGGTAGGCTCCCAGAGCTCAGCTTTTAACTCAGATGATTGAACAGAGCCCTACGTGAACCACGACTGTACCTTAACTGTTCCAAACATCTCATCCTTTATGTGCCCCCCTCCAAACTCTTTCTTCACCGTTGCTCTGGTTGCAGCGTACAGCATCTTCAGCCTGACCTGTGTGAGGAGGGATACAGCAGACACGGTCAGGGGAGGAAGCAGGGGACCTGAGAGCGTCACCTCCATCCCATTGGCACCTAATGGTCACTGCCACCTCCAGCCCTGCAGCTCTGCCTTCCCAAAGCTCTGGGTTACAAGCTCAGCCTGCCACCCCTCCCACGTGCAGCTACAACCACAGCTGGTGCTGTCATTTGAGATCCATCCCTGGGAGCCAGCTTGCTCCAGGAACCCTGCAGCACAACAAGGAATATCGTCACCTCCACGTGCTCCCTAACCACGGGATGGCTCTGATCACACAAACAAACACACACCAAAACAAAAACAAATAAATCAAAACTGATACAGAGACTCCAGATTCTCTCTGGGAGCAGAAAGCTCTCTGTAGCTATGGGCACTACAAGCTGTAAAGTACCTGGAAACAACCACGTGCTTCTCACCTGAGTCCTGCTTCTAACCTCAGCAGCTCTACCTCCAGAGGGCTGCTCTGAGCACAGGTGGACACATATCAGCTCTATCTCCATAGCTGTGCATGGAGGTATGTGCATGCTGCAGCCTTAGTGAGCTCTGGCCTCAAACCACAGCTCACAGGTTTATCGTGCAGATAGACAGCAGCCTCACAGAGAATCCCCCCCAGCCCACCGTGACTGACACAGAGGACCAGGAGGCTCACAGTCCCTGGGTTACACTATGGCCAATGCCACGAGCCACCAGGAACATCAACACCAGCCTACGAGCCAGCAGGTGTCGTTGCTGGCCTACAGTTACACATCCTGGAGCCACTGAAGGATGATTTTGGAGACCTGCCCAGCTGGTTCCCGACCAAATGCCACAAGTCCTGGCACAGCAGAGCTCACCGGGGAGTTATCAGGGGACCAGGAGATAAAGAGCCACTCGTAGCCCTGGGCGTTCTGGCTGTCCAGGCGGTACAGCACATAGCACGGCTGCTGCTCGTCCAGCAAGGGCAGCACAAAGGCATCATAGTCCACGTCCCAACGCCGGGCCAGCTCCTTGTGCGCCCCCAAAACGAGCTGTTCTGGAAGGAGAAGGGAGAAAAGGGAGGGTTACGCCAAGGCAAGGCTCAGCTGCTCTCATCAGACTCCCTGTCACCTCAGAGATACAAAAACGCTTGCTTGGGGGATAAGCAGCCATGGGTCTGTGCTGTGTCCCCCTGCGTGCTGTCAGGGAGCTCTGGATTCTGGAAAGGATTTACGTAGTTCACACACGTGGTGGCATCTCAAGTGTCCACAGGGTATTTTTTCCCCTGCTACGCAAGCATCAATGGGGCTGGAAGCAGCGAGCAGCAAGCTGGGCACTGTGGGGCTGGGATTTAAATGCTACCGTGGGCACGGTATGAACACAAAGAGAAACAGCAGGGAGGAGTGAAGGGTTTGCCACTCTCCAAAGCCTCCTCAGAAGAGCTCTTAGGAGGCAGGGACGGCAGGTTTCTGTGCTCCTGAAGCACAGCAGTGAGGTTTTGCACTCGCTGTGGCTCTGCCCCCGGAGTGTGGGACACCCCACATCCTAAAGCTGCTTTGAGATCACGTTCCTCCACCCAATTTGCAAGGAAGAAAAGAGGCTTCAAGAAGCTGAAGGGCTGCCAGCAGCTTGCCTAGAGCTGCTCTGTCAGCCCTGCTCCAGACACACGCCATCCCCAGCCTGTGCTGTGCTGAAAATACTTTATCTCTGCTGAAACCAATCTCCTTGGAGAAAGAAGGGAAGAAGGAAGCAGCATAAAAACCTCAACATACCCTTGTAAGACACAAAGCAGGCAAGCAAAAGGACTCAGCTTTTTTGGAAAGCCCCAAAATCTAAGAGATGCCAACAAATTTCACCTGGCCAAACACCCAGGCAGCCCCAAGGCAGTCCCACATGCTACATGTCCCAGCACCCCATGCACAGGGCAACCAATGCCTGGTGATTCATTGCAGGTGAAGCAGCACCAGCCAGCCCACAGCAGTGCCCTCAGCAGCCTGCAGCATCCAGGTGTTCCCTAGGCTGAAGAACCGCCTGCTCCAGAAATGCAACACCAGCATCAGCATTCTCCATAGGACCACCTCCTGCATCGCCCTTTTCAGCCTCTGTTTGCTCTGCAGCTTGTTCTGCTTCCTCCCACAGAGTCTCTGCAGTTCACTTCGATCCCTTTAGGGCAAATGTTCCTCCCTAACTCCCGCAGCTAAGCCAGATACTGCACCGTGGCTGGTGTTCCCAGAGCCCAGACCATGGAGGTGACAGCATGGAGGCAGGGCAGGATCCAAAGCACAGAGCACTGCCAAGCAAGGGGACGTGATTTCCACTGATAGTAACACGTCTCCATTGCTGCTATGGAGCAGCATCTACAGCCAGCAGTCCTCACAGCCGCACTGCAGCCTGGGCTTATCTGACTCATCCCTAACAGAAGGATGAGCTTTTTAAAGGCTAAAGATGACCAGAGAGCAAAATGATTGTTGGAGGCACAGGTTGGCTGCTGAGCTCCAGGGCGGCTGATGCCACTGCAGTGCCAATGGCAGGACGGTGCCACACTGCTCTGTGCAAAACAAGTCATTCATATGCAATGGTACCAAGCCAGGCAGATGGAAAACCTACACCTCACAGGTTCCTGCTGGGATGCTCAATCAGTGCTTTGCTCCGTTTGCTTATGGGAGAAAAACTGAGGCCCAAAGGCACCTTGTGGTGGCCAAACGCAACTGGGCGACACGCAGCCCCCTGTGCCATAGGGGCAGGAAGGAGCAGGGCCTGGGGGCACTGGAGAGCTGCTCTGAAGTCAGCAGGATGCAAAGTCATCGCGTATCCCAGAGCGGCCCCAGCAGAGGCTGCGGGGCTGTTGGTGCCAAGGGTCGCTCGGCAGCTCACCTGAATTTGGGGCTTGGTTTGCGGGTGGACCCCCAGCACCCCGCTTTACGGTGCCAAGAAGCCCCACTTGGCTTTTGCACAACACTTCCAGAAATGCAAGCCTTCTTTTCCAGTTTGGCCAGCAGAGAGGAAAGGAAGGGAAAGGAGGAGAACCGGGCTGCCAAAGCGTAAATCAAAGCACTTCAAAACGGGGCTTACCTTCCTCGATGATCACCTTGATGAGCCGGACCGAACCATTGCGGGCTTTGGCAAAGAAGTCCCGTAATTCCGTGGTGGCTGAAAGAACCAGAAACATTGCGATCAGATCTGAGGGCCAAAGCAGGCGCTGCTCACTGCTGGGCCGTGGGGATAAGCGACTCGGCAGGGTGGTAATTCAAAGCAGTGCAGATAGAAAGAGCAAGAATAACCGGTGCCTAAACGTTGTAATAAAAATGATATGAAATCCAAACAGCTGGCCTTGTTGGGGGAGGTTAAAGCGCCGCGTCTCCCAGAGGCTTCAGAGTTAAATAGCAGCTGGGAGCACATGTGATCCAGATAACTTGATACTTGGCCTGGGTGAACATAATCACCCAAATTTAGATGATGGCTTGGCTGGTGCGGGCAAAGCTCAAGTGACAAGTTTATTAACTTTGCAGCACAGTCAGGTTTGCGTGCAGGGTGGTTGGGAGACGGCAGGAAAGGTGGGGATGCTGCTGAGCCCCATTGCTGCAGGGCAGTGAGCCCAAAGTGGAGGCACCAGCTTGAAACTCAGCCCTCCGGATGGGAAAGAACAGCGGGCCGTCAGCCGTGCCTGCAGACGGGTACCCACATGGCAGCTCAGCAATGCATCCAATGGAGGCATCCAATGGAGGCATCCAATGGAGGCATCCAATGGAGCCGTGCAGCCAATGGGGCTCTGCAGGGTCAGAGAGCACCAGGGTCGGAGCAGGTAAGAGCCACCCAGCACAGAGCTCTGTGGGAGGCAGCACATGAGTGCACAGCCTATGACAGCCCCTTCCATGCTGCTGCATGTCTTCTGCTCCAGCCTTGCTCTGCGTGCACCCATTTTAAAGAAAGAGGAAGCCAGGCAGGGTGCTTCCTGCAGGGCATCCCTCTTGGAAGAGCCCATCCTGAGACTTTAAAGCTGCAGAGAGCTCCAGCACTTATTAGAAATACAGAAACCAGAGCTGCGAAGATAAGCAACCCGCTGCTCCCTGCAGCAGCCCCAAAGCGCCAACCCAACGGCGAGCTGCTGCTGCTTGTGGGGTCACCAACTGGTGGGGCAGACCGGTTCCTTCCTCCCATGTGATAAATCTGAGCTGCATCTGTTTCACCATCCCAAGAGCTGTCCTGAGCAGAGGTGTCTGGAAGTCCTCCCTCCCCTCGAAGCCTCCTCAATCAGAGCACAGCTTGGGTTGGAAGGGACCTCCAAGCCCCGCCGTGGGCTGGTTGCCCCCCACCAGGTCAAGATGCCCCTCAGGCTCAGAGCCAAACGCAGGGATCACATGGGAGCCCAACCCCATCCCACGGCCCCCGGGCAGTGCGGAGGCACGCAGCTCTCCAGCAGCACTCAGCCCGCTCCCACCGAGGCTGCCTGGTATTTTTAGCCCTTCCCCTGCTGACAGGCTGCTTCCTCCCGGCAGCTGCTGCGGTTGCTGAAGATAGGAGAGGCTTCTCCCAGGGAGGAAGAGGAGGAGTAAAAGAGATGTTTCTACACCTAGGAAACCTAAACACGAGAGCCAAAGGGTTCCTGGTGAGCGTTACGCTTTGCCATTCCCTTCCGCCTCCCGCAGTGCAGAGCCAAGGGAGAGGAACACGGTAGCCACGAAGGCTTTCAGCATGAGCTCAGCAACTGCTTCATTACAGCGTGATTACTACTTAATTGGCATAGCAGACCCGACGAGACAGTCTGCGTGCCTGAAATATTAACAGAGAGCCCCCAGCCTGCTCCAAAGGAAAGGCAGAGGGAGGGAGGAGGGAGCAGCACCGAGGCGTGGGGTGACACGGGCTGCAAGGGCGTCCCCAGCATGCGATCCTGGGGCTCAGAGCCCTGCATGTAAGGAACCCAGAGCAGCTGCGTGGCAGTGAGAGCTGCAGGGTGGGCCCAGAGCTCAAGGGAAGCCCTCAGTGCTGGCAGGTCCTGGGGCAGCATGGTGCTGTGCTACACCGCGGCTGCTGGCACAGCCAGGGGAAGGCAGCTCAGGTGCATTTTGGTGGGTCGGTGCCCACGGGTGCTGGATGGAGGGGCTGAGCACAGCGCCCACCCCACAGCAGGAGGTGCCCAGACCCGGTGTGGGTCCGGCTTTAGTCCACATCTCCACGGTCAGATCTGGCCACCGCACCAGCGCGTCCTGCAGGCAGGAATAGAGGAGAGGCAAAGTGCATGCTGGAGGACAAGGAGAGCTCCCCGTTCACTCAGCAGGTTGGAGGAACAGGCTGGAAAAAAAAGAAATAGGATGAAACTCACTAGGAAGCAAAACACCACAGAGGGAGAGTGGCGTGCATGGCCAGCAGCTCCGGAGAGGGTCATGGAGGGGGCAAGCCAATGCTGGTTAACGGCTTTGTGGCATTGCAAAGCCAGTCGTAAAGGCAGGAGCAGGAGCACAGCTTGCAGCAAGGTTATATGGTGCTGACACGGCCTCAGGGTTGGTGTCGTGCAAGGAGAACGGCACAGTGTCCAGAGAGGGAGAGCAGCCCTCGCCTGCTGGGCCTTCCCACTCATCCCCAGCCCGCTGACAGCTCCAGGATCAATAATACATGGCCCCTGAAACAGATGCCTCGCTCAGCGTGCTGCGTCCCCTCGGCCTCCCGGCACGAAACCTGAACCCTCAGCCATCAATCTTTCATCCTCTGGCCACCATCCTCAAGCTGAAGCAACTGCACACAGCCAATCCCTCCTGCAGCTCGGCTGGCTGCTTTGGGCACCGAGAAGATTGCATTTCTCACCATGGCCTCGTAGGCAGCCTTTTCTCTGGTGAAAAAGCTACAGATGGCATGAGGAAATAGAATGAAAGGGGGGGAGGGAAAGAGCAACTGAGCAAGAGAGGACACAGCCAAAGTGTCTTCCAGTTAGCCATGATCATAGCATCACAGAATGGCCTGGGTTGAGAAGGACCACAATGCTCATCCAGTTCCAACCCCCTGCTATGTGCAGGGTCGCCAACCAGCAGCCCAGGCTGCCCAGAGCCACATCCAGCCTGGCCTTGAATGCCTCCAGGGATGGGGCATCCACAGCCTCCTTGGGCAACCTGTTCAGTGCGTCACCACCCTCTGGGTGAAAAACTTCCTCCTCATATCCAACCTAAACCTCCCCTGTCCCAGTTTAAAACCATTCCCCCTTGTTCTATCACCATCCACCCTCATAAACAGCCGTTCCCCCTCCTGTTTATACACTCCCTCCAAGTATTGGAAGGCCACAATGAGGTCTCCCTGCAGCCTTCTCTCCTCCAAGCCAAACAAACCCAGTTCCCTCAACCTTTTGATGCTGGGCTCTATTCTGCAGGAGGATTTCACACGGCTGAGTCTTGGCCCACACTACATATCCTGTCTGGGTACCTCCATCCCATGAGCCATTCGCCTCCATGTGCCTGCCTGGAAGCCACCTTCCCCCCACCCTGGCACCTCCCAGTTCCCCATCAGAATCGGTCTCACTCTGCGTATCAGACCAGCAGTGCTCTCATTGCAGTTAGAAGCTCTCTCGACATGCACTTTCCAAGGGACTTCCTCTTCTCCACTGCTCTGAGAGGCTTTTCATATTTGCACATCCTCAAAATTACAGCTCGAGTGCAACTTCTGCAGGGGTTAGAGCCTGCCTCTGTGCATCCTGAGTCACGGGGGTGTTTGCTTTGTGTTTTGCATATGCCCAGGGCATGTCTGCTCTTTGCTGCAAAGCAAGGCCACAAACCAGAGCACCGATGCCCAGCCCGGAAGAAGCAGTCGTTACCCACAGATGGGGATCGGCTCCTCAAAGCCAGCCCTGCAGCAGCTCACTGAGCAGACACCGGCAGCAGGGAGGTTTTCGTTTCCCTTCCCTTCTCTCAGCAGAAACCCCATCGCCACCACTCCTCTCTGCTGCCCGCTGAGCGCACCTACAGCCAAGGAATCACAGTATCGTTACGGTTGGCAAAGAGCTCTCAGATCACCCACCGTCCACCCCCCCTCCCCCCCACCTGCCCACGTCCCTCAGTGCCACATCCCCACGGTTCTGGAACACCTCCATGGATGCTGACCCCCCCCCCCTCCCCCTGGCTGACAGCTGTGCCAATGCCCGACTGCTCACTGGGAGAAGTGCAGTGACAGCCTCCTTTTGGAGCTTCCTTCTCATCAAAGAGCCAACCTCGGAGCAGAGCAGAGCCAGCAGCCCCCATGGGGACGGGCAGGGGGCAGCTCAGCAGCCACAACACCGCCATCCCCCCGCTTTCTGCTCCTTCTTCACCTCCCACTTCAAACGAGCCACTTTTTAGATGGAAAAAAAAAACCCCTTCAAGACACGTTTTCAACCCAACATTCCTGCCATCCACACAAGCACCATCACCACCTCCCTCTCCCTGGGACCCTTCCTCTTTTCCCCCCAAGGCAGCTCACACAGAGTGATGCTCCTCCCCCCCTGCCCAGCACACGCCTGCTTCCTGCTGCACGGTGAAAGGAGGTCACCCGACTTTCCGAGGCACTCACACCCAGCCTTCCCCTCACTGCTTAGATCAAATTCTCCCTTCCGAGCTACTGCTGCGAGTCGGGCTGGGTGGGTTACCCACCACACGTGAAGATGGAAGACGTGGAAAATCCCTCCCGCTCGGCAAACAGCTCAGGCACTCCCAGAGGGGGAGGAAGCAGCAGCAGAGTTGCTGTGCTCATCTGAGAGTGAATCAGCTCGCTGACGGGGAAGGAATTACGGGTGACCACCGTGCCAGGGTGGGGGAGAATGAAGGACCCCCCGCTCCACCCGTTCAGCAGTTTCCAAGCGGTTTGGGAAGGGGATGAGATGGCCTTGCTGGGGCTGGCACAGGTCAGCGTGCTGCAAGAGCAGCGGTGCAATGGCAATGCCTCTCTTCCACGCCTGTTTCAAGCACCAGGATGCTGCAAACCCTGCCAGGGCAGCGCACCCTGCCTGCACCGAGAGCTCAGAGCGCTGTGCCCGCTGCTTTGGTTCTGGTTTTGCTGTTGTTGCAACTGGAGGAAAGCACAAAGAGGTCCTGAGCTTTAACGTGGCAGCCTAGGCAATGAATGAGAACCCAAGGGCCGATGGCCACCAGCACTGCCAGGCCGAGAGGGAACAGCATCCGAGCATCAAACCGCGTCCCAACTGCTGCTCCACGAGCACCCGAAGGGAAGGATGCTCCTGGCCGTCCTCGAGCCAAGGGAATGACACCAGAGTGACAGAACAGTGGCCATAAATCCACCCTAAATTCGCCATGCTCCCAGAGAAGCATTGGCCACGAGGAAGGCACGGCGAGCTGGCACAGCCCGCCCAGCACAGCCCAGGGCCGGCATCTTTCCCACCTCTGCTCGCATATCAATTCGGTCCCATCAATTATGCAGCGCCTCCGGTCCCGATTAACGCTGCCCACGGAGGTGTCGGGTGGGAGCGGGGGGTGGGGGGGGGGAAACGGCACGGAGATGCACACCGTCACCCACCCCCCAACCCTCGAGGCTGCCTCTGGGGATCCCCCCGCATATCCTTCCCCCTGAGCCGGCCTTCTTCCAACGCGGAAATTCCAGACGCAGCACGACAGGCGTTCTTTCTGCTTCCAACGCAGCCCCGCGGCGGGAGGCGGCCGGCAGCGGCACGCACGGCGGTGGGGTCGCACCGCACCGCACCGCGCCGCTCCCCCCCTTCTCCCCGCCGCGATTTCGGGCTCACGGCGGGGCCGTACCGCTCTGCCCGGTGCTGCACGGCAGGGGAAGGCCCGCCGGCTGCGCAGACCCCATCGCATACCGGAGCAGCCGAGGCAGAAGGCAGCTTAGCGGTGCCGAGCCGCGTTCGGGCGGCATCGCGCGGAGACAAAGGATGCGCGGAGCCCCGCAGCAGCGCGCACGGATCGGCCGCGCTCCCCCCGACCCCCTCCGCCGGCACCACCCGCGGCGCCCGCACCGCGCAGCCGGGAGCCGCAGCGGGGAACGAGCGGCGAGACCCGGCGGCGCGGCTCGGCTCGGCCCACGCTTACCGTGGATGCCGGTCTGGTGCGTCATGGCTCCTCTCCGCTCCGCTTCGCCGCGTCCCGGGCAGGAAACGGCTCCGCCGCCCGCATCGACGCTTCCGGAGCCGGCACCGGGCGGGGCGGCCGCCCGCACCGCCCCCGGGAGGAGCCGGACCCCGAGCCGCGCCCGGCCCGTGCGGGGGGAGCCCGCGGGGTTCCATGTCCGTCGAGTGGTTGCGGCGGCTGCGGCGGGGCGGCCCCGCGGAACGGCCCGGAGGCGCCCGGGAATCGGTACCGCGTTCCCCGCAGCCCGCCCCGCCGCGGTACCGCCGGCCCAAGTTCCTCCGCGGCGGAGAGGAGAGCCCGAGGGGCGGTAGGGCCGTGCGGGGCGCCGGGCCGGAGCGGCCGCTGCCGTGGGGTTCGGGCTATGCCGAGTGAGTGCGGCCGTTGGGGGTGCGGGGCTGCGGGATGCGTGGGGTTACGGGACACGAGGCGGGTCGGGGGGGCCGCGGGCGTGGCGAGGAGCCCCCGGGGCGTTGGGCAGGGCTGGACGTGGCGATCCCCTGCCCCGGTGCGTTCGTTGCGCTGTGCGAGGCGGCCGTGGGCAGCAAAGCCTCTGTCCTTTGGTGTAGGGAGTCCACGCGTCCCCAAGAGATGGGCTGCAGGGAGCAGGCAGAGGGGCTTGTCGGGGCGAGCAGCACCGGAGTGCTGAGCCCTGGCAGAGCATCGTAATAGCATAGGGAAAAATGCAACCCCATACATCTCTGCGTTTGCCTCGGTTATGGGAAGAGGGACATTGTGGTGGGACCGCTTTATAACCTGGCTTCAATGGGATTGAAACGCGCAGGAGGTGAGCTGTGCAGGGAGAGAAGGGCCCGGCGTTAAGGGCAGAAGGAGCCCTGGCACCGGCCTGGCACAGCTGCCTTGGCTGCAAGCATGGGCTGATGGAGGCAGGGGTGCCCCATCACAGCTCTTTCCCCGTAACTCACCGTATCCCAGGTGAAGCTTTTTCCCACTGCCGTGAAGGACGTGATGTTTAGATTCCCAGCCAAGAGATCCTTGGCTTTGAGAAGGGAGCAAGCGAGCGTGGGGCTGGAAGGAAGGCCAGGGGCTCAATCCCGCGTTGGCTGGGCAGTGCTTCACCCCTCAGCTGGAGTGTTTGCACCTGCAGGGTTATCAATGCTGAGAAGTCAGAGTTCAACGAGGACCAGGCGGCGTGCTGCCAGATCTCGGTGCGCAGGAGGGAGCCGGGCCTGGAGGAGGACCAGGAGTGGCTGATCCTGTGCTCCACGCAGGTACGGCCCCGCTCTGAGTTCCCCCAGGTTGCCCCCAAGGGGTTGCTCCATCGGCTGGGCTGGAAGAGCCAGGCAGAACACGTTCAGCACGTCCTGACCGCCAGCTGCTGTCTGCATGGCCCCTCTCCGCCTCTTTTCACTGCTTGATCTCTCTTCTCTCCTGCAGTTTTTGACTGGTTACTACTGGGCACTCTTCGATGGCCACGGTGGCCCGGAAGCTGCCATCATTGCCTCCGACTACCTGCACTACTGCATCAAGCAGAAGCTGGAGGAGGTCGCGGGGGCCATCGTGGAGGCCCGTCCCCCCATGCACCTGAGTGGGCGCTGCGTTTGTGACAGCGACCCCCAGTTCGTGGAGGAGAAGCACATCCACGCAGAAGATGTGGTGGTGGGAGCCCTAGAGAACGCCTTCCAGGAATGTGTGAGTTCTCTGTCCCTGCAGCCAAAGGTGGCCGAGGCTGAGCCTTCTCCCTGCCTGGGAGGCAAGGGCTCCCTTGCTCTGAGATCTCTCATTAGGGAATGATCAGGCACTGATTGCCCAGCTGCTTAGGTTTGCCACATGGGCGAGGGATGCCGTGCTGTGGCTGCCAAATGAGTTCTGCAGCTTCTCGAGCAGGCAGGAATATGAGAGCACACCCTTAAGGCGAGTCGACATCATGCTGGGTCAGTCAGCTGCCTGAGGTCTGCCTCACAGCCATTGCACATCAGTAGTGCTGACACTGAGCAAAGCTGCAGCATCTCTGCTCCCAGGGAATACATTCCTTCAGGGCTAGACCACGGCTATTGTTAGACTCAGAGACCATACGCAAGTTTGAGATCTCTGCTATCAGCCTGTCCTTAGCACTCAGTCCAGCAGTGATAACTTTGTTGGCCGCACTGAAGCAATGCTCGCTTTCACCTTGCTGATTTCCTGCTGACCGTCTTCAGTCGGTTTTAGCTCCAGATTTCTGCTAGGAGCCAGGAGGCAGCTGCAGAAAGCAGTACCTTGGCTCACATCGCTCTTCAAACTTGTTTAAACCCCCAGGATGAAGTCATTGGCCAGGAGATGGAAGCCACCAACCAGACAGGAGGCTGCACTGCTCTGGCTGCCCTTTATTTCCAGGGAAAGCTGTATGTGGCAAACGCTGGGGACAGCAGGTGAGTGCAAGGAAAGGGAGAGGTTGCTTGGGAACAAGAGCTGGAACATCAGCAGGAGGTTTCGTAGAATCATTAAGACTGGAAAAAGCCACGAGGCTCATCAGGTCCAACTGTCCACCCATCACCACTGTGCCCACTGAGCCATGTCCACATCTCCACGGTTCTTGAACACCTCCAGGGATGGTGACTGCACCACTTCCTTGGGCAGCTTGTTCCAATGCCTTACCAAAGGTTTCCAGCACCTTATGTAATCCTAGAAAAGGTAAGCATGCAGCACACTGTGGGGCACAGCTGCTTGCCTGCCATGGGACCTATTGGATGGGTGGGTGGACGCTCTCGTGCCTTCTAGAAGGGCTTTCAGATTTCCAAGCACTAATGCTGCCCAGCTGCAGGGCAATGCAGCAGTAAGCTCATCCTGGCAGGGGTTCCAAAGTGGGATTTGATTTCAAAGCGTGTTAAAGAGCTTCCTCATGTGTCCTTGGCCACCACTCCTCCAGCAGGGAGTTCTGCCGTTGTTAAAGCAGGCAGGCTCAGCTCTCTGCTGCGATAACACAACTGCGGTGTTAAAACACACGAGCATTTTTAAACCCTCCTGGATGTGTGGCTCTTTGGCATTGCTCTGCCACAGCTCTCAGCTGGCTGACCCTGCGGCTAGCCCCAGTAACAGGGGGTCAGCAGAGATGGGGCAGCCTTGATGGGGATGGGGCAGGACGCAGCTCAGCTCTTTGCTGCTTCTTCTCATAGGGCCATTCTTATTCTGAAGGACACCGTTGTGCCCATGAGCTCTGAGTTCACACCCGAGACGGAGAGGCAGCGACTCCAGCACTTGGTGAGTGACTCCTCTCATCCATCAGACCATCAGCCTGGGTCGGGGAGGGCTCGTGGCAGGAGCCAAACCGTCAGCAGCCACGGGGGGCTGCGAGCAGGATTCAACTAACAGCACTTAGTGCTGGAGATGCTCACACCCAGCTTGGCTCTTGGGATGTGTTTTCCCAGTGTTGTTCCCATTGTGTAGCTGGGGGTGTGAGTCCCAGCATGTGAGCAGAGCGCAGTTTTGGTGCTCACCCCTGCAGAAGCGAAGCCTGTCCATCCTATGCCTTTGTTCCCTCCTCCAGGCTTTTCTCTTCCCCAAACTCCTGGACGGAGAGTTCACGCGCTTCGAGTTTCCACGGAGACTGAAGGGAGATGACGTGGGCCAGAAAGTCCTGTACAGGGATTACTTCATGGAGGGCTGGTGGGTCCTCTGCGTGCAGGGGCAGGGACGTGGCACAGGGCAGCTTTACCTGCTAGCAGCGACGGGATGCCCAAGGGGCTGTCTGAATGCAGAGCTGTTATCGTGGTAAAGGATGCTGTGAGCGGCAGCCCAGCAGCAGTTCTGCTCTGCCTGAAGAACAGCACCTTTGCAGGGAGGTTGGGAACGGCAGTGGGAGATGGTGCTGGGCTCTGCAGGCTGAGATGGGGAGCTTCAGTACAACTGGAAGGAAATGAGGAGGGAGAAACAGCTGGGCATTCAGCAAGGGGTCATTCTTAATGCATCTGCTTCAGCAAGTCACCTTGAGCCTTCCTCAGCCAGCTCCCTGTGCATGGGGACACCGCAAGCCTTGAATCACAGCTGAAATGCTCGGACTGAGTTGTACTGTCAAGTCAGGCACCAAATCAACACTGAATGCTCTGTTCTAGGGGATACAAGCTGGTGGAGAAAGCTGACCTCAAGTACCCTCTTGTCCACGGTCACGGGAAGCAGGTAGCTTGATGCTGTACGCCCTGGGAGGGCAGAGCAGGCTGCTGGGGAGGCCCAGAGCATCCCAGCCACTCAGTGGGGCACTGACTGCACACACCCAGTGTATGCCCACAGGGGTAGAGCAGGAAGAGCCCTGCTACCATCAGTGCTCATATGCCACCCCTTTGCAAAGACTAAGTCCTGTTTATTTCAAGTCAGTTAAACTTTCTTCCTTGTCATCTCACACCAAAAGCAGATACCCCCCATGGGCTTCCTGAGGTCTGCAGGATATGCTACTCCATACAGAACCCACCTTTGGCCTTCAGCATGAGCCTCTACCACGTCCCATGCACCCCTACCTCACCCTTGTGCTGGCTGTCCATGCCCATGCTCCCGTCAGGCCATTGCTTGTAATCACTTCTCCATCTCTCATACCTCCTGGGGTGGCTCTGGGTGATGTGTGGACGAGGCTTCTAAAGGGCAAGCCATGCATCTGCCTTTAAAGGAGCCGTGTTCTTACATTTGTTTTGTTTGGGGCCAGGCTCGTTTGCTGGGGACTCTGTCTGTCTCTCGAGGTTTAGGGGATCATCAACTCAAAGTCATCGACACCAACATTGAAGTCAAACCCTTCCTCTCCTGCATTCCCAAGGTTAGTCGGAGCACGTGGAACAGCAGGGGGGTGGTGGAATTCAGCTGCTCCCATTTTCTAGTGACCACGCAAGTCTCAGCCGTGCCCCTTTTCCATCCCGTTCTCTCTGCATGCTGCCCAGGTAGCAGTAAGGGGACATAAAGGTTCAAAGCCCCCTGATCCTGCAGTCAGCCATCCCTCAGGGGAGCAGTCACCCCCACGTCCCCTCCCGTGCACTGCAGCAAGTGGAGTTCCTGCTGGCATTCTGACCACAACGGGGTGCGCTCACTGCTGGTTGCCACCTACTTGGAGGAGTTTGCAGTCTGTGATTACCCTCACACTGGGAAGCAAAGAATCACAGGGTTGCTTAATGCATCCCCAAGCCGGGTGCAATACAGGAAACGTGACAGCCCTTGGTAAATAGCCAGAGCTTTCACACGTGGAAAACCCCCTCTGATTCATTCCTGCGTTTTCCAGGTGAACGTATTTGACTTTGCTCTGCATGACATTAAGGAAGACGATGTCCTCATCATGGCAACTGATGGCCTTTGGGATGTTTTGTGCAATGAAGAGGTGGCCCACATGGCCAGGAGCTTCCTTGCAGATAACAGGACCAATCCCCAGAGGTAAAGTCAGCCTTGCCCTTGCTTCCCTTCCCAAGAACCTGTCTGGACCAAACATAGGCTGAGATCACTTGGCTTCCAGGTCAGCTGTAGCATGACTGAGCACTCTTGGTGTGGAGTCTGGAAGGACTGACTCCTAATCTTTCTGCATCCCAAAGGAGCAGTGATAATGCTAATGTCTTAAGAAATGTATCCTGGCACTGCAGAGCCCCGTCTTAGTGTTGTTCTTGGGGACAGCATCGAGTAACCCAAACTCTCATTTTTTCCCCACCCCTAGATTTTCAGAACTGGCCAAGAGCTTGGCGTGCAGAGCAAGGGGGAAGAAGAGAGGCCACCAGTGGATGCTGGATGATAGCCAGGAGGCATCCTACGATGACATTTCTGTGTTCGTCATCCCACTACACAACAGGGTTGAGGACTGTTAGCATGACAGGCAGCATCTCAGTGCCCTCCTGCTATGGTGCTGTTGGGCATCAGCACAGGACTGAGTGATTTCTGCCGGGCACGCACCCTCCTCCAGCAACACCACCTGATGTGGAACCTGAGAACACAGAGCCAGCACTTATGCAAGAGGATCAACAACGTGCAAAGTGAACAGTGGCAACAAATCATTCCTCTTACTGCATTCACTTTGCTGTGCCAATGGGAAACTGCAGAAGCGGCCACAGGAGCCAAAGACCACTGCTGCTTTAAGGACAGTGAGCCTCAAATCCACATCTTTAGCGACCCTTCTTCCTTTTTAATATTAAAGAATGAAGTGAGGTCTATCCAATCTTGAGAACTGGACTTCAATCAGACTCAAACTGAACACATAAGCTACAGGTGTCCCTTGTATCCATTTGCTCCATTAGTTGAAAAACTGGGAACTGCTGCTAGGACAGCATTACCGACATTGGTGGCCCACACCTCTTCCAGGTGAGAACGTTCCAGTTGTAGGCAGCACCACATCAGAATAGAGGTTATCAGATGTAGCCTCCTCTGGAGAGGTAGATACCTTACTTAAGAGCATGTCTGCTACACGTGATGTACTTCATGTACAGATATCTAACAGATTTTAGTTCAGAACGCTCACTAACACTTTGGGGGTCACTCCTACCGCTGGCAGTGAGGCTGGGTTTGGAGTAGTGCTGATGAGAGCTGAAGCGTGTAAGGAAATAAGTCATCTGATTTCCTAGAAGAGCTCCAAGTAGAATAGAACCGGTTGTTCCCATTTAGCTGGGGCGCTGATGCACAAGCGGTACACTCATTGCAACAGAGGACATGCCAAGATGATCTGAGCCTTTAAAGCAGATCTTCAAGGTTTTGAGCTGTTCATTAGACAGGTAAATTCAGGTCTGGACAAGCTTCCCATTTCCTTCCTTTTGTGTTCATTATTTCTCACCCAAGTTTGCCACATTACTCAGTGAAGCAGACAAACCCCCCATTGTCTTTTGTTAACTGCTTGAGTTTTGTAAGGATGAGAGTCCCAATAAAAATAATTCTCATGCATCTTCCAGTCTTGTTCCTGCCAGGTTTTACACAGACCTGAGATGAAAAAACAGATGGCCTCAGCAAATCACAGGGAACTTATTGCTTCACAACTTATTTACCGTTGCCCAAACGCTGTTTGTTGCTAGAAGCATTCCCCAAGCAGCAGTCCCCCGAGAGCTACATGCCAGGTTATTTCTTCAGTGCAAGGCCTGGAGCCAGGAAGGAGGCAGCTTTCTCAGGTATCTGCTCGTGCTTCAAGCAAGCAGCATAGCAAAAACACTTCTCTCCAGCTTCACTTCTCCCTCATCTTTGACTTTAACCTGAAAATAACATACATGGGATGTTACTCATGTTGTCAGCCCCCATCCCCCTACGGCAGCTAGACTATAATGATCCAAGTCTCCTATTACACCAGTTGAACAAGCTGGTTCCCTGCTGGCCTGCTGAGAAAGAGCTCTGCTTGCATCTGGATCAGTTGCCTGTGAACACTCCTCTTCCTAGGGCACTCTGCCCAACAGGACTGCTTCCCTATCCCCAAAACCAAGGAGACTAAAGTACATTTTCCCATTCCCCTCTGGGAAACCAGCAAGTCGTATCACACCAGACAAACGTAGAGTTTACAGCACTCGGCAATCTGTCTACAAAATATTTATTGTTAACAGCCACAATATCAAGTTCTCCACATTCATGTATTTACACCCATCTGCAGATACCACCTAGGAGTAAAATTCACAAAACCAGCTCATAACCGAAGAGACCAGCTTTTTCTCAACAGGATCCTAGCCTGGACCCAAAAACAAGGTGGAGACTCTTAAAGTGCAAATACAGGCAGAAGCAACAGCGGAGGAAGATACATTGCTGCTTCCACATTTGTTCACTTAAGTGCTTCCATGTTCTCCAGACCAGGAGCTGGGACATTAACCCAGCATGTGGGAGCCTCAATGTCTACACCGAGTCTCCTATAGTCCAAGCAGATGAGCTCAGCCAACAGTGTTATTTAGGAGCGGGCCATCGAGTCTTGCTTTCCCTTCACCTTTATTTCATCCCGAAGAACAAAGGGTTGATCTAAAAGATCTCCAGTGTAGGTGGTGGGGTGCAGAATGCTGGTTCCTACTTGGCTTTACCTAAGTTTGGACACTGTTAGATCTGAGAGTGCTGTTTTTTAATGAGGTATGTTTCTCATTGGGGCACTCAGCTAAAGAACACAACAACTGTAACTTTTAGAGAAACACGTACAAGCTGGAAGCTAAGACCTTTCTTCACCTGATCTTCCAGGAACACAGGATACCAAAGTTTCTTAACTCTACTGAGCACATTTCCTTCTTTTAAAGGCAAATGGAAAACATTCGCTGCTATACCAACCCATAAAGATGGCTTTGCCACTGCAGGTAGTGGTTGGCCCTGGGAAAGCATCCCAGTTTGAACTGAGCCTTAGTACTGTGTTGGGCACAAAGCTGTGAATTCATCTCACCCCAGAATTCCACTGATACTCTCAATGGATGCGTCCTTCTACACTGGTACTTTGGTCCTCTTTTTCTTTTTTAAAAAAGCATTTCATGCTGCAATGCACAAAATTCTACAACACTGCAAGCAGAAGAGAACTGAATAACCGTTTTTAGACAAGCACTCAAGCCACGTCAACAAAGAACATTTTTTAGAATAACAGACCTCCAAATGCCTCCCTATTAAAAATAACAGGAAAAAAACACCTGGGTGGGTATCCATTTGCTAAGGCAACAGACTTTAAAACCATTTGCTACCAAATGTAAAAGCAGACTGTTAAAACGTGCTACAGATCCCAAAGAGCTGTATGTTCCAAACCACTGCAGAATATGGCTGCTTACAGAAACACTGGAAAAGGTAAAATAGTACCGAGCAGCCTGAAATGCAGCAACACCGAGCTTAAAAGTTGGTGTTGAAAACCCAGTCAGAGTGTGAAGTCTGAGATATCCACCTCCCTTTGTCCTGGGCATTTAATAGGTGCTGGTGGGACAGTACTCACTGGGAAGAGGGATGCTGGTGGAGTAGTGTGGATCTCTCAACTGTAGCTCTAACAGCAGAAAGGTTTGGTGAAATCAGAAGCGTTGGTCTGCTGCTCCCTTTGCTCCTCCACTGGAGGACAGGCACACTCACATCATGGCAGATGACGTGAGAAATGGCTCAAAACATGCGCGGTAACATTACAGAGGCAAGCTACTGAGCCTAAGCAGACAGCAACCACAACAGCATCAAACATCAAGCTTCTCAGACTGCCTCATGCACAGCAGTCCTCCTGATGACCGTCACAGGCAAAAGCTGCAGCTCAGCAGGCAGTGCTGCTTTAAAGGAACCAGCAGTGAAGAAACGCCTGTTCCAAATCCCCAGTTCTTTGCGCAGCTCATTTCCATTTGATAAGGGCTGTAAGAAAATAAAGGCAAGGAAAAGCAAAATGGAAGAAGCTGTTCTACTTGTGGAGGAGACGGGCCCCGACTTACATACAGGGCTAAGAATCTTGCTGTAATACTCTGCTAGACAAGTGACAGAAGGTAAAATGCTCGAGCACTGTTTTCCAGTATGGACTGATACTGGAATGAACAGAGAAAATGCCCATAGCTGTGTTTTTCACCTTGCCAGCATTTTACATTCAGAAGGGAAGAATAGACTTTCAAGGCCGTGGCCCAGCATATAACACCAAGCACATTTAGAAAGGTAAGAATACAATCAAGGCCACATTTACTCTGAGCCTGCTGTGGCCCACCACTGGATGTGTCTAATCGACACAACATGACAGGAGAAAGTACCTGGAACCAGGCTTGAAGACTGCAAGGTTTGCCAGCAAGCCCCACTGGAGTAGTAGAGCACGTGCCTCCCATCTCTGTGGGGGTGGTCCCTGGAGCAGGGCCACAGCAGAACAAAGCCAGCAAGAGCGTGTTAAGCTTTACTTTCAATGCAATTCCATCTGGCAAATGAAGCATCACCCTTTTTGGGTTGCTGCTGCTGAAAACCCGTACACCCAGTAACAAGTGTACGATGAAATAACAAACCAACTGTGCATGTTGTTGCAACAACCAAGCGATACAGGTCTAACCCCAGTCTGGGGAGCACTTAACAGAGCATATTTACAAACCAGGAGGGGAAAACTGCATTGGTGAAAGTGAACAGCTTTGACATCCCACAACACTGGCCCACATCACATTCTTTAATATCTAAAAGTAAAAAAATACGGCCCATTCCCACTGCTCCCCAAAAAATATTTACAAAATCAGCCAGGATGATACATAAGGAAGATAGAGAGGCAGACTGTGCTTTCAGTCCCAGTTTGGTTTCCCCATCTTCCTGCTGACAGACTCCTTTATTGCTTGGGACACAGACCAGACTTCAGCACTGTGTGCACCCTTTGGGATGCTGGCAGAGCAAACAGCAGGGAAGCTTCTTAAAGCTCTGTCAGTGTCAAAGATGTGTATGGTTTGTTGCACACTAGATTGCCAAAAAAGGATGATAGGATGCGTGATGTAAATGTACAGTCACCCACTCTTTCAGCATGTGTTCAACTGCAAGAGACTCCAGCATCTGCTCTTTGAGTTGAAAGCTGTCAGTGTTCACATTTGGCACAGAAGTTAATTTTCATCCGTGGACTGCAGTGAAACAGAGATCCCAGATGTGAAAAACATGCACTTGTGGGAAGGAACTGCACGTTCCACCTTGGAACATCAATTGCATTATGCACTTAAAGAAGGAGAATACAAAATTACAGCTTAAAAACTGCCACAAGCATTCTGTAAACAAAGCAGATTCCCCGGCTTTCATAATACTGTGTCAGTTCCAACTTCAGCTGAAGCCTGCTGGGCATGGTCTGCAAGGTTAGGAAGTGCTGTATGTCACTTCTGAACATGCTAGGAGGTCAAGTGAAGGAGTCCTTGGAGAGGAATGCAGCCAATAAGGTAAGACATATGGAAACATATACAGGAATGGGATCAGAGTCAAGAAGATGTAGGCAATTCCAATACTATCCTTGCAAGAATACGCTGCTGTTAGCAGTATGGAAAGTCATCTGACAGTAGCTGCAGTGTAGGAATTAGTCATCGATAGTCGGCAACCAGAAGGCCTACAAGAGAGGAAAGGAACATGTGTTACTGAGCAGAATGCAAATACCCTACACAAGTCTGGAGCTGCTCATGGCTCCCTTCCATAAGCAGACAGGCAGAGACTAGGGGAAAGGCAGTAACACCCTCCCAGGGGTTTAAGCCCTTTTTCATCCTGCTGTGGTTTGCACTGCACATTCTCCAGAGCAAGCCAGCCTTACGCAGAGTGAAAACACCAGCTGTGTGCAGCAACCAAAGAAATTCACACTTCTGCTTGCGCATCCATTCACTGCTCCGCCTTCACGCATGCGTTCAAACATTCTCCTGCCAGTACTTGGTGTGCTGCCTCATGTATCTACCTTACACGTGAGGTGCAGTAAAAGTTTGATAGAGGCCTACCTCTCAGAAAGCCCAAGGAAATGCCCACTGGCACCACAGAACCTTCTCAGATTCCTTTCCAAAAGGGTAAGCACATCATAGAACTAGGAGAAAGTTCAGTCATTTTCTTACCATATTTGAACATGCACTAGCGAAAGTCATGAATTTGGGGTTGAACTGCAGACAGGTTATAGGACCTGTGTGTTTCCCATCCAGTACTGCCACTTTCATCCCACTTTCCCCGTTCCAGACGTGAATCTTCCCATCCTCTGATCCTGCAGGCAGGAGTGGAAAACAAAATACACAACATGCACTGGGGAGGCCAACAGGAAAAGTCAAGTTCAATCTGTCTGTGAACTGAAGGAACAAGCACACCTCCTCTTCTCAGCTTAACTTTTAAGTTCCTGAAAGTATCACTACAGCGTTTACAAAACATGGCTATGGTTCACACATTTGCATCCAAACAGATGGTTTGCATCTCTGCACCACAGAGACCCAATGCAGTGCAACACCGTTCTGCCAAAGAGATTAACAACCACCGTCACCCATCTGAAGAGGAGAGCTGACACTAACCAAGCGAAGAGTAAAGACCACTGCCAGCTTGCAGTCATGTATGAGAGGCCAAAAGCTGAGTGAAAGAATCACTGTCCAGAGAAGTGCTCATTTCAGGCACAGAACCAGGTAAGTGTGTCATCAGGTGTGCAAACTAATCAAAGGCTTTCTAGTGAAGGTCTCAGTGACTTATGTCAAATACCAGAAGCTTCACTGGAGACACTGACTCCCCACATTGCTACAAACAGGACAGGTTTTTCACTTTAAAATGGCATTTTGCAAGCATCATTATTTGCAAGGTGAACTCTGAAGCTGGAGGCTGAACATTTTTATAGATCCACTCTGGTTTAGTCTCATTTTAAACAGGATTCCCAATAAAAATGCAAAAATTTCTTCTGCTCCAGTATTTACACATGGCCTTTCAGGGAGAAAAAAAAAAGTTAAGGAGCACAGGTTATAACTTAGCCATATTTAAAAACTGAGCAGAAATAAGCATTTTGGAACTTTTGTCACTAAAAATTTCATTTGGAAGGCCACAGCAGGAACTTAAATTTGTTCAGTAAAACGCTCTCCAAATACAAGACTAAACATCTAACATTTAGGGTAGTATGGTTAGGTTGTGGGTGGACTTGATCATCTTTAAGGTCTTTTCCAACCTGAGCAATTCTGTGATTCTATCAGACTGAAGAAAGCAAGAACAATCCCTTCTCCACAAGAAGAAAATTCTCAGCCAAAACTTTTGGCAATGACATCACTCACTTGCAGGCTCACTTCAGTTTTGTTCTCAAAGATGCTAAGTGAATTACCAACAAAACAGAAAATTCCTGGCAATACAAAGAAAGCTAGCAGCTGCACTGTATTAAATACTTTCTGCTTCCCAACACTGATGTAATTGGAGTCCTAAAAAATGTACAGCACTGAAATTTCTTTTGAGTATCTTACCTATCATGATGAACTGAGAGTCTGGTGTGAATGATGCCTCCAGCGTGACAGCCTTACTATTGTTGTATCCCTATAGCACAAAACAGAAGATGTAGCAGTACACTCAGTAATCTCACAACCAAAGGGCAGAGCCCCCTCTGTGACACTGCAGAGCTATGTGTGCAGAGGGGCAGGAAGGATACTGGTTTTTGTGATACCCCAAGCAAGCATATCTTTAAGGTCCCTTCCAACCCAAACCATCTGATTATTAATCTCTTATTAATGCCAAGCAGGTAACACAGGCACTGTGCTCACCCCAAATGTATGCAGGACAGCTCCTTTAAAGGCATCAATCAGTCGAATGAATCCTCCGTTAGTTGATATAAGGATGAGTTTGCCATCATTACTGAACTTCAGGCCCGTCCACTCACATGTGCGGTCATACTGCATCTTAAATGTAGCAAATGGCCCCTTCAAAGGAAAAAGGAGAAGTATGATGCATTGCTGCTTTTCACCCAAGACTCTGCTTTTCACCTTCACTAAGAAAAAGTTTAGGATTTGTAAGAGAAAATCTTTAGTATATCAGACAAGGGAAAAAGCCACGGTTAAAACATGCTGTTGCATGCTTAAATTTCAAGGAAATATGAATCCATAGTTTCCAAAGCTGAAAGAGCCACAAGTAGGGGGTTTCGGTATCTGATTTCCCTTACTCTACATTTAACAGTAGAAATAAATTTAGGGGAATGCTGGAGGTTGGATTTTCAAAGAAAGCTGCTAGCTGAAGTTAGAGAGAGCCTGAGCCAGTGTTGCTGGCATCTGAATTTTATGCTTTTCTTCGGAATTTCCATCCTCTCTGAAGATCTTGGCTCCACCTTTCCCAGTGTTCTTCCAGATTAAGCAGCAAGGAAAACAACAGAAACCCTGAATATGAAATTGGAACAGGTTGAAGCGTTAGTGGAAATCAACTCCCACAAGTGTTTGAGGGTGGATTTCAGGAACTGTTGACAGCACATACTGTCCATCAGACACACACCAAGCAAAACCTCCATGGGTGCCAAGCAGAGGCACCCCAGAGAGCAAGCCGGAGCAAACAAACCCAGCCTCTGAGCACTGAGTTTGCATTACTTCTTGCAAGCTAAAAAGCGTAAGAAATGAATTAAGGGTAGCTCACCTTGTCAAAAGAACGGAGATCATAAAGCTTCACCATTTCAGAATTGACTCCAGCAGCAAAAATCAACCCTTCTGGGTCAAAAGAGCACACTGGTTTACCCTGGAGATGCATTAAACCCTAAAAACAGAGGAAGTCCACATTATTTCAATGAAGTGATGCTCATATTTCCACCACCACCCTCAGAGCCCACCGTAAGCAGGTCAGAAGTGTACAGGCTGAATTTCTGTTATGAATATTGACATTTCATCACATTTCTAAGTCAGCCTCTCAAAAGCAACTCAGCTGCTTCAGATCATCACACAGAGCTTCCAGTTGGTTGCAATGACTAAGTTTACACTGGAACAAACCAAGATCTCATTACAGCTGTCATTTACTCAGAAAGTAAGGAGAGGAGAGAGGATGTTGTAACTGTATTAGCACTCATGAGAGGCAGTTGCACAAAAAAGCGCTACGGGAACTGACAGCAATGTGCTACCAATTATGGCTGTGAAAAGGGGGGGAAAAAAAAGCTATTTTTGAAGCAGATAGAAACAGCTCTGGTAAACACCACTGCAGAACTTTCCATTCCAACTTAACAAAAACTCAAACCTTCCAGATGTCACCAGAGCATTTTTATAGCTTAATGTGAATTTTTCCTCAACTCACACTAGAAAAGACTCGAGAGAATCTGATGAAAGTCAACAAGATGTATGATTTTTGTATACCGACTGGCAAGTCTATGCATTAGCCAAATGTTTTTACATAACTGTTCATCAATAAGAACTCATCTTTGATCGAATTAGCAATACAGTTAAGGTTCTACATTCAGGATTATACTGCCCCTCAGTAGCCTTTATTACTTTTTTTCTAGTTTAGGTCACCTTTTCCCTGAAGACTAAGCAGTGAGTTCCCCAATACTCAGAATGCCCACAGTCAGGACATCTTCAGTTTCATTATGTTTCAGCCGCTACAGCTGCCATCTCATGGGCAAATTGAAAATTACAAGCAACAGCTCCTCAACCTGTTTCTTAGCATTTGCTGCCTACAGCTTCCAGTTACAGCTCCTGGTATAATTATTCTTACAACTTCAAACTTTGGTGTCACAGCGCTGTCATTGAAATTACAACCGTAGCGTTCATTGCAACTCCGAGATTAAGATTCATCCCGTGGCAAATTCATACACTGGCATAAAAGACATAGTCTCAGAGAAAGGCAAAAATGTTTCTAGTTAGAAAAAAAAAAAGCTTACTCCTAGGGCAGATAGCTCTATTTAGGGCAGAATGTAACCTTTCATATCCTTCTTCATTCACAGTTCTATCACCTGAAATCAGAAGGCAGCCCTCTTACACACAGCCCCATTGCGAAGAGAGCACACTGCCACATTACCTACAGGGATGAAACAGCTCATCACCACTGAAAGGTGGAGATTTACTTCCAGTCCTCTTGTCAGTTTGGGTACTTTTTTTTCACTCTATGTAAGCTTGTTTCCACTAAAAGCAAAACAAATTAAAAAAAGCCCAAATAGAGAAAACTACTCTTTCAAAATAAGTAAATAAAAATGATAGCATTTTTATTTACTTTGCTTTTCGGAAGCTGCATCTGCTCACAACCAGGTCTGATGAACAATAAAGGCAAGGAAAGACTAAACAGACCATGTGGTTACTGTGTTACTTTACATCATCCATTTCTTCATCCAATTTCATTGCATCAAGGCATCAAATACTCTGTGAACACTAAAAACACATCTCCCAGCACCCCTTCTGTGGAGAGATGCTGGCTAAGAGAACACTTTCTGCATGGGGTGGTAGTCTGATGTTTTATCAGTTGTGGTATTATATCTTGCTCTTCCCAGTGCTTCTCCAGTACAGAGACATAAGTGGAAGCAAGTGGTGTTACACAGTGTGACATGCTTAATTGAAATAATTAAGAGACTTTTTGAGACTTCTTGATCAGGACTCCTTCAGAACTCCGAGAAGGTGTTAAAACTAAACAGTACTTTCCTTTCATAGCAAGCACACATTCATTTTGTATCTTTCTAACAGAAAAGGGAACACACAAATATAGGCATTGATTTGATATCTTACTTGGCAATTTGGAGAGCGAAGATCCCAGAGTCGAATAGTTTTATCAAGGGATCCAGAAATAAAAGTATCATCCACTGGAGACATTGAAAGGGCAACCACTCTGCAACACAGAAGATAATATGCATCAAAGACAGACACAAGAAGTTGATGAAGCAACTCCTACCTCACCAGTTGTGTACAAGTCCACTATTTAACAGTTCTACAAAGCAAATTAAAAAAAAAAAGGACTGAATGGAGTGTAACACAACTCAAGTTCACCACAAGCACCATTTCAGTTTCTCCTGAAACACCCCCAGTCTACATCTTACCTTTTGGTGTGCCCAGGAAAATAGCGAATGTATTTGTTGTCATGCAGCGAGAGGTATCGGATTGTATCTGAAACCATAAACAAACCATCAGCTTTATTACACCATGAACTTAACGTTATCTAAGGTCTGCCACACAGTCAACTTGTTCCCCACAGTAACAGCAATCTTGCTGCAGTGAGTAAGCCTGGTCAGCCGAGTTCAAGTCAGACCTGAAACTAAATCAAGTTAAAAACAGACATAAAGCAACTTGGTTTCTACTGCAGAAGAGGAAGTCAAGCAACAGAAAGGACACTTTGTGCAGTCCGAAGTAATATTATGTCTTTTAAAGGGAAAAATGTCATGCAGTTTATACACATTAATTTCAAAGTTGCTCAAATTAAAGCAGTAGGTTTTACTCCAGCACTCTCACAAAACTAGAACTTTCCCAAGTTGATGCTACTCTTATTTTTGCTTTACAGTAGGAATATTCCTTTACAATAGGAATATTGCTGTCTTACCTACATACCCATCTACCAAGTTAAGTTTCCACCTGAAAAGTAAGCTCAGGAAATGTGTGAATTTACCCAGAGAGGAGATAGAACATGAACTTCAAGGCCAGGACAAGACCATTAAAAAAAAATTAAATGAGAGTAGCATTAAAACATTTATCAATTTGTAATTTTATTGAATACAGGCCAGAAGTACCCAGAATTTTGGAAGGCACTGTTGAGACTTTCACCCAAGATTAAAATAAATCTTTGTAAGAGGAAGCAACTTGCTGATTTATTAGAGCACAGAAGTAATTTTTTTTAACCTTTATATGCAAAAGCATTTAAGCAATGAAACACGAGAAGCAAAAACTAGACCTCTGACATCTGAAAGCAGCTTTCAGATGGAAGGACTAGCAAAACAGCACCATCCAAACTACTTTTAACACTAGCTGAAGGGAACTAGTTTAAGCTATTGCTAGATGGAAAAGACTGGCCTGATGCATCTGCTCCATACAGTGCTGTGCGACTCCATACTGCTGTAATAACAAGGACTGCTGAAGCTCCAAGAAATCAAAGGAAAAAGCCAGAAGAACAAGAGTCAAAGGGATTCAGTGCACAAGGAGTATTTTAACACTCAAGAGCTACAGCACTTAGGGCCTTTTGAAAGGATTATTCTGCAAAACTCAGACTCTGCGGGAAAAACTACAGAGTTAACCATTTCTGTCTGAGATCAGAGTTCTGAACCACCCTCTGGTATTTGGCAGTACAATTAAGGCTGACTTGATCAAGCAGGAAACGTAATGCTGGTGACCCACCGCTCTGCACGGCTTTAAGTGACCTCAGGTGACTGTCTAAAATGAAAATCCCTAAAACCAGCATCACATCCCACACCGACTGGGACTGACACTTCAAACACGCTGATAAGGCACACCTCTGGTTTGTCCTGTGAGAACAATCATTACCTGATATCCCAAGTGTTCTTGTAGAATTCATCCTTCTTTGCAAATAATCCTGTGATCCTTCTTGTTGGCAGAGCTCTGTCCCAGGCAAGGCAGTGGCCTGTACAGTTATCTCCTGTACCGGGTGGTATCATAGACCCTCAAACTGTACAAACTACTACCTCAGCCTGGAATCAGGCAAGAGGAACTACATTCCAAGGTCTTGAGGAAATCTTCAGAATTAAACAGATTTGTGGCAAGTCCAACACTGGGGAGTGAGGGATAGCACTCCATCATGTCCCTGGGTTGTTGTATGAAGGGTTACCACACACCTTGCCCAAGAGCACACACGTTCGCTGCTACAGAGTATGTGGACTTCTACAGCACTGTTGGTCTGACTGAACCTCACAACTACTTTCACATTCTACCTTCTTCTTTTATTCTAATTAAGTGTTTATCATAATGCTTTCCTTCAGGATCAGCACTTGTTAAATTCTCATTCCTTAAAGACATACCAGCACTTGTAAACAAGAACTCTCAACTGAAAACAGCATTAAAAATGTTAAATTATTAATTATAAGCTAAAATAACAGAGCTTCTACAGAACAAAGTAACTCTATAAAAAACGAGTATGTTGGCTGTGAAACAGACTGAAGAGGCGTTTCCAATCCCACTCCTAATCCTTTTACATCACCAAAATCTATTCCATCACAAACTTCCTTATTCTACACATTCAGGCCTGGCTTACTCTAGTTTAACTTGACTTCCGAACTCTTAACTTCCACCTGCTCCAAATTCATATTTTCTTAATTCCATTGACAACCTAGCACACATGAAACACCAGCATCTCCACCTTTAAGCTCTATATTTGCAACGGAAAAAGCAAAACTATTATCTCAGAAATCAATGAGTTTACAAATGTGATGTCAGAACCAATTTAAGCAGTGCTGTGCTAAGAGACAGTCAATGAAGAACTCCTGCCAGACACTACCAAAAAAAACTGACACAAACTGCTCAGAACCAATGGACTCTACCTTTTCCAGCCTTGGGAAGAAGCAGTGCCCTACAGAAGGATTAGCCACCTATTTATGCAAGTCCTAAACTGGACTTCTAAATTAAATTCAAATCCTTTCATTGATAGCCACGAAGGTCTAAGAAGCCCTTCAATATCATTGATTTGAAGAATGTGGCTATTGCAGATAGTGACTGTGGGAAAAACAGCATGGAAACCAATTTTCTACATATACCTATTACATGGAAAAAAGCAGTGGGGCTAATGAACAGAAACAAAGCTTATCTCAAAAGAGCTCTGCAACCTCCTACAGGTGTGGCTGGAGATTTGCCAAGTTACCTGAGCTCTCTGTCACCTCTGCTGCAGAAGAACATTCTCTTCCTTTGCAGTTGACTTGCCAGCGTGTATCAGGCATTTAGCCCACCTTCATTCTCCTTCCTCATTCCACAAGAATAACATAAGGCATAGAGGCTGACTACAGTGGTATCAAACAACAAAATGAACTGTGAATTTTTATTTTTCTTGAACTCCCCAGGGTCATGAAGTGAAAGTTCATCTCACTAACAGCACCTACACAACTCACAACGCTACGCTTGAGAGAATTTCACTAAGCTGTGCATCAGAGTTGAACATCAAATCCCCCATGGCAGCATACTCACCACCTAAAAGCTGCTGCATATTTTTGCCAGCCCTGCTGTTTACCGAGACACACTGCTTCAAGTGTACGTGGATTAAAAATGCCAAACTACAGCAGATCACTTACCATCTATCTTGTTGGAGCTGTACACGACTGTGTTGGCTGCGTGTGTGTATCTGATGAGGTCCACTCCATACTTCTTACTGTACAGCGTTCTCTTCGGTCTGTTAGAAGGAAGCAGAAATAATTGTCCTCACTGCCACAAAACTCAAACCAAAACTGAGCCCATTAGCAGCGCCTGTTTTCATTACCACATTACAAGATTGTTTCAAGCAGTCAGATGTTTTTATGCAATGAAAGAAAAAGCATTTGTATTTTGTTTTCAAACAAGTACCTTACTACTATCTCCTAAACCATCCCTAGGCTTGAGTTCCCTGCAATGCCAACAAAATTCACTTATTAGTCGCCTTCCAACATTCTTTTTCCAAACAACGTCTACTGGGAAGAGCTGTGGCAGCTAGAATAAGAAGCCTTTAATGTCAAGCAGCACTGCCTCATCAGTACCTTGCCAAAATCCATTTCTAATCCATTTACCGCATCTTTTAGATTCTGATTTTGTCTTTTTGTCCTATGCTATCTCAAAACCTCAGACATCTCATTGAGAATGACTTCCTGGTATTAAGACAAATGCATATCAGTGCTATAAGAAAACAGTGGTAACGCAGGGACTCTCAAACTGCTGGAGTATTATACTCAAATCCTCTATCAGTTAAAGCATGAAACTCAAGTGTAACATTAGATGACAAAATTGGAGGCATTCTAGAGAGTGAAGACACACAGAACTCGTTAAGGGTCTGGTAAGCAAACAGTGTACTGCAGTATTAGAAACCTGAATTGCAAAGGAAGTGTAGAAGCAGCAGTTTAAGTGTATCTTTCTGCAGTAGCAGAAGTGAAAAGAAGTGCAAGGTCTGCAGCACTTTCCTTCCTCTTTCTTCCTCAGCTGAGGCAGCACAGTGTTTTCTGAGCTGGGCAATGGACCAGGATGGGTTCTGATATCAACATAAGAAATAAGGCGATCTCTTCAGGGAGTTACTTCTAACCCATAAGATAGGGTTAGACCCATAACCCATAAGTCCCATAAGATAGCTCACTATTGCAAATGGAAGGTAACAGCACGCAAATGGAAACTAAACAATAGGAGCAGTTTGAACCAATGCTGCTGCCAAAGAGCAGTTCACCAGCCTACACCCTCAGACAAGGTATGTCTAAAACGCTCAACCGTTTCCTTGTGTTCTTTAGCTCCAAAGTGACACACCCAAACAAGAGCAGGAGCTGGAGACATTTCCTACCAGAACAAAAACAGACATTAATCAAAGATCAACTCTTGAACAGCAGAAGCCATAAGACTTTACTCCAAGTGAACTTGCTGGAGAGAAGCTTCCATTAACTGCAAGTCAATACAGCACAAATAATTCAAAGCCCACCCCCACTTCTACCCCTTGCACCAAATCCCAACAGATTCTTCCTCAGTTCCTTCCAGTCAATTTTTACCTCACTTTCAAAAACTTCACAGAGGCAAAGATGCTACAAATTGAAAACGGTACACATATAACACGCTTTCAAGTACAGAATTTAAATCTGGATAACTAAACTCTGTAATCTTATTCCTGACATGCTCCCCTGTTATTTGTAGCCACCTCAGCAATGCTGTTGAGCACCTGCAACCAGCTTGGGTAACAAGAGACCTTCTATACTGTAGTAAAGAATACCTACACATACCCATGCATGCTCTGAATGTGAATAAAGCCATGACTACGCTCCATCACCTCTTGATTTGTGTAAATAGACCACCACAGCTACATACTAAGAAGTATGGTAAGACAAGTGGAACCCCTGCTAAGTCATCTTTGTATCACACCAGGATTGCAAAGGCACAGCCACGAGCCTCCAGCTGAAGTCCCACAGACTGCCAAACTGCCCTGATACATACAGCCTGAGGTTCACTTCCATGGCTTTGGTTACACAGTTCTTAAACTGGCGTGGCTTATTTGAAGCAGCAAAGCAAAGCAAACTAGGTGAGTGCATGCCCAGAGTATAACTGAACACAGACGCATTTCTTATGCAGCCAATAGAACTCTTAACGGGGTTGAGGGGATTGTCACTTTTACTTAAATGCTCTAATCACCATATAAACATATCCTGAAACAAGGGTTACCTTGATGAAGCCACCCTGCCCCGTTGGGCTGCAGCAGAAAGGCATCAATCTTCTACACTTACTGTAGTTAAAGCAAACCTTCTCACTGTAAAGCACACATCAGTATCAGCCAGAAATGGTGATGGAAGGGCCAAATGCATCCCAACCCATCAAACGATTCTTTACATGATTGAAGGGGTAAGAGCAATCAATAAAGCCTCCATGAACATCACTCATCCCTTCTGCTGCTGTATATAACTAGGATCGAGAATGCAATCCAGAGCAGACACCATCCATGTAATGTTACCTACTCTTATAAAAATGATCACAAATTCACTTCAAGCAGAAGTCTGCAGTATCAGACTGGGAAGAGCAACAAGTCTCACTTGAAATATAAGCTAACTAAGCAGAAGCCTAAAAATATGACAAGTAGTCTACAAAATTAAGAGAATATGCAGGATGCAGTCTTTCAAATACACCAAGTATGATGCTTTAGTCTGCTTGAAGAAACAACAGGGCTAGGAGTACCAGGCTACACTGACACACTGGCCAGCAGAACAATTTCTTTTTCTCTCCTGCATTATTACCCTGTCATTTTCACTCTCCATCCTACAGCAGATACACGTTTTCCTTTCACTTTCTGTACATATGTGATGCTTAAAAACATTTCAAATCAGTATCAAAGCCACACCAATTACTCTCTTAGGGCTTTCAGTTATCTAAACATCATACCTGTTCCATTTTAACGGACTAATGGCATTGCTGTGGAGCACCCCTTTGCCCAAACTCTTACAGAGTACAAACTTGCTCACTTGCCAAAACAAACTATCAAAGTTATCAGCTGTCTTATCATGTTTTTAATCCTCTGAACAACAGCACTGTTTGCCAACAGCTCCACAGGTTTCTGGGGTTTTACCCCTAAGACAGAAGGAGTGCTGCACGATCAATGAAATAGAATAAAATGGGTAATTTTGTTCAACAGGAAACCAACATGTCTTAGTCTATTAGCATAAAGTAGCATCAGTAAATAAATATCTTGATTGATGAAATATACGTCATGTAATCATAGAATCACCAAAGTTGGGAAAGACCTACAAGATCACGCAGTCCAACCATCACCAATGTCCCTCAACACAACTCCTAAACATTTCTTGAACACCTCCAGGGTTGGTGACTCCATCACCTCCCTGGGCAGCTCATTCCAGCACCTGACCACTCTTCTGGAAAAGCAATATTTCCTAACATCCAGCCTTAATCTCCCCTGCAGCAGCTCGAATCCTTTCCCTCTGGTTCTATCGCTAGCTACACAAGAGACGAGGCCAATCCTCAGCTCACTACAACCTCCCTTCAGATAGTTATAGAGAGTGATAAGGTCTCCTCTGAGCCTCCTCTTTTGCAAACTGAACAATCCCAGCTCCCTCAGCAGCTCCAGACCCCTCACCATCCTAGCTGCCATTCTCCGGACACACTCCAGTGCCTCCATGTCCTTCTTGCAGTGAAGGGCCCCAAACTGAATGCAGTACTTGAGCTGCAGCCTTATCAGTGATAAGTACAGAACAATTACTTCCCTACTCCTGCTAGCAACACTATTTCTGATACGAGCCAGGATGCCATTGGCCTTCTCGGCCACCTGGACACACCGCTGGCTCATAAAGACATATAAATCACATATATTTCAAGCAAGATTTACAGATAAAAACAGGAACACAGAATCATTATGGTTGGAAAAGACCTCTGAGATCATCGAGTCCCACCATCCACCCCCTCCCATCTGACCACGTCCCTCAGTGTCACATCCCCACGGTTCTGCAACACCTCCATGGACAGTGACTCCCCCAGCTCCCCGGACAGCTATGCCACAGCACATTATCCCACTATCCAACTGGAGAAAGCAGTGCACACCACCCTCACTCACAACACACCTAAACCCTTCTCGGGAACAGGGGTTTATTGAACAATCCCCAAGCTATTTTAAGTTACAGCAAGTGGACAGCGCACCTCTTATTTAGGCATCAGTCGAATCCTGCTGCTCAACGCAGCGCTGCTTACAGCAATTACCTGAGTTTTAACGAGGGAGAGAAGCCAGTCTGTACGCTCGTAACGACCCAGAAGGCTGGGATTCGATCCCTAAGCTGCAGCGAGATCTCACCTCAGGCAACCACCGGGGCCAAACAACGGCCCGCCGCCCCGCGCTGCTCCCACCCCGCGGCCCGCAGCCCCGGGCCTGAGGCACTCACTTGCCCTCCTGGCAGTCGTACAGCACGATGGAGTCGTCGTCGCTGCTGGAGATGACGGTCTCGCCGTTGGGGCTGAAGTCGAAGCAGTTGATCTTGTCCGAGTTCTCGCGGAACACCTTGGCCACGCGGAAGCTCCGCAGGACGTTGTCCGTCAGCTTCATGCCGCCGGGCCGGGCCGCGCTCAGGGGCGGCCGCGCTGAGGGCGGGCGGGCGGGCGGGGCCGCCGAGCGGGCCGGGAAAGGCAAGGCAGGCCCGGGGGAAGGAAGGCGAGGCGAGGTGAGGCAAAGCAAAGCGGGGCCTAGCGGTTCAGCGAGGCTCAGCGAAGGACAGAGAGAGGCAATGGGCTAAGCGCGGACAGGGCGAAACGGGGAGCGGCGGGGCTAGGCCCGCTCAGGCGGCGGCGCGGCGGCTCCTCCTCATTGTGTCCGCCATCTTGGGGCGCCGCTATGGGCGGGGCGGGGCGGCGCGCGGGGCATGCTGGGGCGGGGCGCGCACAAAGCCCCATGGGAGGGGGAGGGCGCGGGGCGGTCCGGTCGCCATTTTGAAGGCGGCGGTGGGAGGGACTGAGGGGCTGATGTGCTCAGGTGCTTCATGCTGAGCTTTCGCCTTCCTCTCTAGGGCTGCTGATGCTGCGGCCCCAGTCCTCCAAAAGCGTAAAACGAAGCCCATAACGCGGGGCTGGTGGGGAAAACCAGTGCTATGTCAGTGAGGAAACGGGTTGGGGTTGGCGGGCGGCCTTCTGTGGGGCTGGAGTGCATCCCTCAGGGGTTGGGGCTGGGAGGGTTGGCCCAGCCTTTATCGATGCTGCCCTCGTTCTCGTTCCTGCTGTAGGTCCACTTCGTTTAAAAGACTCGCTGACAGAATTCCTGCTTTTAAATGCCGTTTTTAGTCGTATTGTTACACTTTTTCTTATATCTCAGCGCTTTAATTTTTTCAAGCGGCCTTGAAGCAGTACCACGCTGATACAAGGGCTATGGCACTGTGGCCTTACAGCTCTGACAACACTTAAAGAACCTCCAAGAAAGACAGCTTGGCTCTTCAGGTAGGTGCTGTGGTACAGACACATCTGGACTGTCTTTTTACCCATTGCAAATACTGCTACCAAGTTCTCTGTTCGTGTTTCTATACATCTCAAACCTTGAGTTGAGAATCTCCTCCCGCTGTGATGATTTCCAGCACCCTGGTGGGTTAATCTTAGAAGTAAAATGGAAATCTTTTGCTGTTTCGGTCTCCAAGAAACTTAAAAGCAAAAAGAAAAGACCAATAAAAAGCAAAAGCCAAAGTTGCCTGTGTGAATGTTAATTGCATTTTCCCTTCGTCGGCTCCAGAAGTTTGCTTCGGAATAATATTGCCCTCTTGTGGTCAAACAGCGCTAAGCCTGGGAACTTAGCAGAGATCTGTTTGCACGTCATCCAAACACGTGATTATTTTATCTGTGTATGGCATTAAGTCAGTTAAACAAAAGTCTTTTGTGAGATGTCTTCTACTGCTTGTTTACTACTGCTCACCCTTGCAGGTTTTGGCACCTAGCCTGATTGACCTCTTCCTATTGCAATGTCTGAACAATTCCCCAAGTTTTGTTCTGAGATGGATGCAGGATTTTAGCACCAGCGCTTCAGGAGCCTCCACAGAATGCACTTCCATTGCTTCGGAGGGTCTCAGGTTCAGCTACTCCATTACAGGTCAGTTCAAAACCTACCATCGATTTTCACATAATGAAAGGCTTTAGAGGAGTTCAGAACAGCATGCCTCTTGCACGGTGTAAATTGCATCAAAGCCTGGATTATCTCATCTGGGACCAGAAGATGATTCACCAATACCATCATAAGACAATTTACTTCAAAACACCTACAATACTTAGCCAGGTTTTAGAGTTGTATAACACCGTGGGTTGTTGATTTGATATTTTGGCACTCCCCTTTTTATTCTTTCTTCTGCCTTTCTTCCCAATCGTTGGAACTTAGTTTGTCAGCTTATGCCAAGCTGAAATTTATCTGGCAGGATAATTGGATCTCCCTGGAAAGTGTCACACTGGGTAGGAATTGTAGATGATGCCCCTGCAAAACTAGTTAATAGAAAAAAAAGGTTTAATTGCTGCTTGAGTAATACTGATTAAATGCAGTCATTCTACCTATGTGTTTCTATATTAGGCACCACTGTAACTTGCACAATACAAACAGGCCCCTGCTTGCATTAGCGTGGGTGGGTGGATGTGAATTTCCAAGAATTGTGTCTGGAAAGAACCTGGACACTGCTGGGAGGGATGATTCTGTGTGGGTGACAGCTCTGTCTGAAGGCTTGTGTAAAGGACCTGAGTCCTACAGCTTAGCATCTCTTTGTGGGCTTTTGAAGCTAAATGTGGTGCTCTGGAATCCCTGCTTTTGCAACGTGTGACCTCAGAAGTGTTGCTGGGAAGGGACCTCTGGAGCTGTCTCCTCCTAGCATGGAGCCCATAACTTCTCTGGCTGGCCTGATCCAATGCTGTGCTATCCTCCCTATAAAGAACTTTTTGCTCATGCCTGATGTTAACATCTCAAGTTGCAAATTGTGGCCATTTTATACTTTCTGCCACTCCTGAGATCTCATATCTGTTGTCTTTGTAACCTCCCTTCAATTAGTTGTAGCTATGGTCAGATTGCTTCTAAGTTGGTTGTACCAGTTGGTTCTCAGCCTGCCCTGGTGCATGGAGATTTTGTCCCAGCAGCAAAACCTCACACTTCTTGCTGAGTTTATTGCAGTGCCTCTGCAAGGTGACTCCACCATTCAGTGTGTTAACACTTCCCCCAGGTTAGTGTTAGTGGAATACAGAATTAATTAAATTCACTAAATAATCAGTGTCCCCAGATAGCTAAGGAAGCTGTGGGGTAAAATAAACCCCAATTGAAACCCAGGACTTCCTTGTTCATTACCAGCTGTCATCTGGACACACAGCCACTGATGTCTATGCTCTGAGCCCAGTGGTCGAGCTGTTTTGCAGCCAGCATAACAGTACATTTACCCAGCCAGAACTTCTTCAGCTTGCTAATGAGAGCAGTGTCACTGAAGTCAAGGTAGATCACGTCTGCTGCTTTCTGCTTTCCCCATTGCCTATCATCTCAGCCTAGAGGGCAGGCGTAATTGTCATCCTGTGACTGATTAATATTCCTTGCTTTTTCTCTTCGTGTTATTTTCAACTAAAAACTCTTTTTTTTTTTGCTCTTAATTCCAAAGAGCATGCCCTTATATTTTGCAGTACTGAATTTCAAGTCCTTTCTATTATTTGAGTCCTCAAGGCTGGCAACTTTTCATCTTCTCTAGAATACTACAATCCTTCCCCGTATTCTAAATGACTCTCAACTTTGATTGTGAGTTGACTCAGAACAGGGAGTTGGAGAAATTACAGCATGAAAGGAAGTAGACTTGGCATGGACTTGGCTTCAGGGTAGTACTGTTCTGCATTTAGCTACAGAAGGATTCTTAGTGAAAAATTTTTCTGCCCTACAATCCCCAGTGCAAGGGAAAATCATTTCCAAAAGGTATATAGGGAGTGAAGGGAGTGTGACCTAGAAAAACTAGTAAGATGCATATGTCAAACACAGTTAATTTTTTTTACTAATGATACTGATCTATATATATAAAATGCTGAACAGAACACTTATCTTCCCTGTGTTCAGCCTTAGGCTACATTCCTCATCAAAGACAGAGAGACCCTGTTGACATTTTCCTGGTGAGTAAATCAGTCATGAGAGCAACATATTTCTTTTCTAAGAAACATTTGGAAAGCCATCTATTAGAAATTAGGACTCCTGGGTTTCCCAGAGCTCAGCACATTCTTGAAACAAAGGTGCTCAGACTCATTCCTGCTTTTCCCCCTCCCTGCCTAGCAAACCCTGTGTGCAGCTGTCTCTTCATACGTCTCCTGTCCACCAGCATCCTCTTCCCCATTGAGTGCTGCAGGAGCACTGTGGTGAGCAGGGGCAGAAGGACCACTCACCCTGTTCCTGCACATCTGCTTGTGTACCCCACTCTCTGTAGCAGAGCAGTGACCAGCTGGTCTATCCTAGCTGCAGATAGCTTCTCTTTTACAAAGTATGACTGAGGCGGTGCAGTAATTGTATGCAAATCCATGTGCAGATTAAAAAATTAATCAAATTCTGAAATTTTCATTTGAAGAGATTAGTCTTGAAAAATCCCCCATCTAATCCTCCCCAAGTAGTCACTTGGAACAAAACTTTACTGCTTTGTTTTCTTCCTGGGCTCAGTGCATCTCCTTGAAAATCTGCTTGTGATGCTTTTGGGACCATCTGGAACATCAAGTTTGAGTCTGAGCAGGGCTCAGCAGGCAGATTAAATTTGATCTATCAAATGATAGAAGAGATGTGTCAGTAAGTGGGAACATGGGAGTTGAACGCAGTAAAATCTCCGCTGTGCTGTACTTCATAGGTAAACTCCCACATGAAAAATGGAAGCCGTAAGCCTCGGTGAGTCTAATTGTAATTTACCTACCAAGAGGCCAGAAGAACGCTGTGTAGCAAGTGGAAGGAATAGCAAGAGATGCTTAAAACTTGCTGTATCTGCTAGTTTACTGCTGTAAGAAAGATGTAATCTGTCTTTTACAGATTGAACTCAAAATTATTCTCCAAAGGATTGGGGTTTGATCCCTCAGGGGTTCTGGAGTCCTGTACGCTCTGTGTGCCGTGGGCCAGCCACCAAGCACTGCCACACTGACAGCAAACCATAGAAGTCCTGATGACATTAGAAATAAACTGCCTTAGAACCCTGAAGATCTCAATTAAATTTGACGTCCCAGAGCATCCTCAGGCCTTGCAGCATCTGAAACACTGGGGCTGTGTGGTTGAATCAACCTGCAGCAAGCCCGGTTGCCCCAACTTTAAGAAAAGCACAAGCCTGTGATGCAAACCCTCAAACAAACCTCTAACCGTAGCACCCAGAATAACTCTGCTCTGCTCACTGCTGGGAGACTAGGCCCTAGAAGGGAGTATTTTTCCACCTTTCAAATACCTGCCATGGAGCAAGGCATTGCCCCTATTTCTCGCCGCATAGGCACAGACAGCTCATTTGTGCACTCTTTTCCTCCCCAGTGTGACTCCAAGCTTCTGGCTCAGACTGTTCCCCCCTGTGTCTATGCTTTTGGTCTCTTGCCACCATCCAATTTACCTGGCAGCTTGCCACATGTCTGCCCCGGTGCTGGATTGTTTCTGTCTCCTTCTGACATTGGCTCCTTGCCTGCAGAATTGCTTTAATTAAAAAGTTAATGAAAGGTACTGCAAACGAGTGTTTTGCCTGTGTTTTATCACAGTCCAGCTCCTCTCCCTCCCTTTTTCCCAGAGAAGGTGAAAATGAAGCGCTGGGGTTTTGCTGCTTTTATAGTGAGAGTTAGTGGAAATTTCTACTGACTTAGGAGGAGCCCTGTGAAGAAAGAAATTATAATGGTAATGCATGCAAGCAAGTATGTAGATGGTGAATGTTATTCACCAATGAAAGCTGAGGAAGTTTTCATTTAAAGGGGATTAATCTAAGCCCCTTACAGCTCTCTTTGTAACAGGCGGTTCTCAGCATCATTTTCCTCCTAAGATTAGTGTGAACTCCTGGAAAACTTTCTAAAAGAATATTCCCCAACTCCCAGTTGTCCCAAGCAGGGACAAAGGGAAGGTGAAAAACCTCACGCCTGTAGCGTGTGACCTTGGATCCTCAGAGAAGAGGGCTCGTTCATCCCTATGTGATTTCCCTGAGAGACTGGGAAATGAAGATCGGTATGTGAAGCAATGGGAGTCACTTCATAAGCCCCTTCTCCCACCCTGGGTTCCTCCCAGACAGAAGGGAGAAGAGGAGAATGCAGAGATGTGAGGATGGTATTTTCCCACATGCAAGATGTGGCAGCTTGCTGGAAGTCAGTCACATCATTTCTATATCCTCCATCTATAGAGGTAGTCTGAGAGCTGCTATTTGGGTTATTTTTCCTTCCTGTGCTGCCCCTCCCTCAATGTGGGGTGTTCAATTTTCTTGATCTTGTTTTTAAAGCCCTTGTGAAATGAGTATGATTCTGTGTGTGTGTTTTAATATCTACAGTGAATTTCTTAGCACTGATTTATTGCTGTTTCTTGTTGACATTTAGTACCCAGTGCTTGAGATGTATAAATAAATTACATTAAAATGGATTTGTGACATCATTAGCAGCACACCCATTCCAAGGGGAGCCTCCAGTGAGCCTGTGTGTCTAATCAGAGCTGACAGGGAGCAGAGTTATGCATGGAGACCTCCAAAGCTGATGGGTCTGTGCCAAACGCAGCTCTCCGTTGTGTTGGTGTACAGCTGAGTAACCTCTGGATGCAGGGAGATTTGCACTGGGTTTGCTCTGCATGTATACCTGTGCACTGAGGTCAGTTTAAGGGCTTCTGTGCAGATAGCATGCCTTAAGGTCTTCTGAAGCAAAGGAAAGATGCACATGTGCTGACTTCACCAGACTTTGGATTGGGTCTTGGTGGTTAAATTACAGTCTGAGTTCAGAGTGCAGAAAACAGATTACATGCCTGCTATTGTAGTGAAATGCTTTCAAGACCAGAGCAAGCATTAGCAGTATGTACACAAGTGCTAGATGAATTAAGCTGGCATTTATTTTTTCAGCTCCACCAGGAGAGGATTGCTTTTAAATGACTTGTGCCTGCTGTGTCATGTCTGGAGCTGGAGCTGAGTGGAGCCGCTGGGAGGCCATGTGTGACAGGCTCTGCAGTTGCAGGTTTGATTTTGCTCAATTCCCCTGGGCTTCAGGGTCAGCCATGCACAGAAACATCAGGGCAGAGCCTATTAAAAGCTTTGGGGCCTCATTTTCTTAAACTTGCCCTCTTAGTTTCAGCTGGGACGGGGTTGTTTACTTCAGAGCGTCTGATATGCTGCTGTTTTGGTTCTAGGTGAGAAACAATGTTGGTAACGTACCAATGTTTGTTGCCATTGCTAAGCAGTGTTGTACAGAGCTGAGGCCATTCCATTTTCTCATCGAAGACTGGGAGGGGACAGAAGTAGGGCAGCTGCCTTAAACTGGCCAAAGAGACATTCCTTACCATATGACATTGTGTGGAAGGAGAGTTTTGAAGGGGTGGGAGTTGATCTGGCTCTTCCTCTCTCTGGGGGGGGCTAGCTGGGCATTGGTTAGTGAGTGGTGAGCAATTGCTTGTTATGTACATTCATATGTATATTTGTATATTCAATCTCAGTTCCTTAGAGGTGTATGTCTCACTTCGCTGCTATTGGCACAGTTACTCAGGTACTCATAGGAAGGCTGAGGTGCTGTGGTTTTTAAACTGCTTACAGCCCCAGCTGCCATGAGATTTTGGAACTTGTGAAGTGGTCAGGAATGCTCTTTCTCATCTCTTCTCAAGGTTGAAAAGACAGTCCTAAAGGGAGCAGTATCTGAACAGAGTTCAAATACGTAACTTATCTGCCCTGGGTTTTGCCTTTAAAATTTGTTTCTCATAGGCATTGAATCTTTTTTTATCCAGCAAACCTGTGATCTACCACTTGGTTTTATCTGTAAGTTTTTTTTTCCAATGATTTCCAGCATGTGCCCAAGTTTTATTGCCTGAGAAGTTGCTTGTGTGAAGGTTTTCTCTCAGAGCCTTTCAGTCTGTCCCATCTTTGCAGGAAAATAAGGCAGATTTAGACCCAGAGGAACTGTTGGAAAGCTTGTTGGCTTAATGATTAACACCTTGCAATACTGTGGGAGTGTTAGGACAAAGAGACCTCTGGACTTGTGTGTTCTCCCAGAAGAGGAGGCAGAAGCTGGCCTTGCACCGAAACGCATTCATTCAGTAGAGAGAGAATTAACTGGCAGGTAATTTGAATGTTTCTACAATTAAGAATATTGCCAGGGCTGCCTCAGCCTCCTGGCACCCTACCTTAATTGCCTGCACCATAATTGCCATGAGCTGGAGAGATGCAGATCACAGGGGTCCTTGGTTCTGAGAAACCAGCAATGAACTCAGTGCCAGCTAATGGAGGGGAAGGAGTGCTGGGAGGGCATCAACAATGTGTGCTGGCAGGGGCTGCCTCTGCACTGTCTGGATGAGTGTCTGCCCTTTAGCAGCTGAGGCTCTGCGATCCATGCTTGTATCTGTTGCATTTAATTCTAATAGTAGACAGTAGCTCAGTTGTGCTTTCTCAGACCCAGCTGGGAACTTTGTCTGGATCTGAAGTCCTGTTTGGGATCTAAATATTATTTTAATGGATAATGAAAGAACTGAAATATAAAAGAATGAAGCCGGGTGTTCATTTGCTTTTTGATGGGGCAACCTCATTCCTGGTCTTTCTACGGCCACCAGCAGCAAAGGAGCAGGCAGCTGACAGGGCTTTTGCTTTCCAAAGTCTGTGCCTGATGCTCCAGGGGAGCACGGGGCACTGCACAGCCAGAGAATGAGCTCAGCATTTGGCTCGTGTGTGGAAGAGAGTTCATGGAGCGAAAAGCTGTTCCACCCGGCCGCCCTGCTCTCTCCAGGACAGAGAGCAGCTTGCATGGTTTGGAAGGGTGTCAAACGCTGAGCAAATTGAAATGATGGCTTGCCAGTGGCAAACGTACAGTGATGGAAAAGCTGGCTGGCAGGGCTCGCCTTCCCTGCAGGAGGTGATGGGATTGCAGGGGAACCAAAAGCTGACAGGTAGTTTGAATGTGACACTGCGCTTCCCTCCCTACTGCCTGGGGAGCACTGGGAAAATGCAGCTGATAAGGCACCTTACTGAAGAAAAAACAGGAGCTAACATTCCATGGTGCATAATTTGGCCTCCTTGTTCTCAATTTGAAAGCCCTGTCTCTTTTGCTAATGAAAATGGTCTCTCTCACTTGCAGGCTGGGGGATCTTGGCTGCTTGAGGACTCACCAGTGTTGGCAACGTGTGTGCAAGCCCACCCCACCAAGCGGAGCAACTCAGCCTGGCCACCCTAGGCAGCATGTCCCTCTGTGAGCATGCGCTGTCCCTCTTCCGCAGCGCAGTGGGCACCGTCCGGCCAGCCCCAATGCTGAAGAGGGCACTGAAGCTCCAGGGAGAGGGGTGCCCTCAGCTGCTGGTGAACAGCCGTGCTTTCCCGTTGAAGAGGGGCCTGTACTTGGTGGGGTTTGGCAAAGCTGTGTTGGGGATGGCGGCAGCAGCAGAAGAGATCCTGGGAGACCACCTCGTTCGGGGGATCATCAACGTGCCACTGGGCATCCAGGAGAGCCTGCAGCGAGCGGGAATGCAGTAAGGGAGCCCACACATGCACACTTTGGGTGGGAGTAAACTGCCAGATTTGTCCTCTGTGGGATGTTTCTTTGAACACCCTCGGTCTTTTCCAGCTGCCATTGCTCTGGTGCTCAATGTGTCCATTTTCCGTTCCCCTCTGATGCACCAGGTGTGATTCGCTGCTTGATAACAGCCTGGCTGCCTGCACTGGTGCTTGTGTCAGTGATGTGATTGCTGTCCCTTCCCCTGCAGGGAGATGCTGCTGAAGCCACACAGTAGAATCCAGGTCATTGAAGGTGCCAAGAACAACCTCCCTGACCCAGAGGCTCTTAGGGGAGCAAGTGCCATTCAGGAGCTGGCTGAGGGCCTGACAGCGGATGACCTGCTCCTTGTGCTCATCTCAGGTGAGGATGCCAGGGAGTAGGTTGTGCTGAGTGCCACTGCTGCTGCAGCCCGTCCAGCTACTTGGCCATATGCAGCTGTGCAGCAGGGGACGGCTGTACTGTTCTGGCCTTTTCAGTGATTTCTTCTCTCCCTTCTCTCACAAGATTTTTTCCAGGAGTACAGCAGGGGAAGGCACAGGGCTGCCTGAAGTTCTGGGGAGTGCCTGAGCTGTACAGACTGGGATGGTGGTACACAGCCTGTCAGCTGCTCTCACCCTTTGGCAAGGGTGGCACTTTTTTCCTATCCCCTCCTTAAATCTGGGGATGCAGACTTGGGAGAAGCAGTGCTTATTTGACTCACAAGCTCTGAACTTGTGTAATTTGGGACTGACCCTCCTTAGAGCTTTGCTCTTTCCCCTCACTTTTACTGTGGCCAGTGGAAATGAGGCCCCAGCCTCTGATGCAGGGAGCTGCACACCTTGAGGGGTCAGCTCTGACCACATCCAGGTGAACACCCCCAGGCCCTGAGCATTGGGTCAGGATGTCCCCAGGTCCAGGGCTGTATAGGGAAGTGGATATTGTGCATCAGAGGGATGCAACAGCATTTCCACAGCTCAAGCTTGGCTGGATGATTCAGGACAAAAGCAAGCAGGGGCTTGGAGTAGCACTGCTGAAACCACTTGGTCTCTGCTTGGTAATTGTCATTGTTTCCATTGTGGTTGCTGGAGCATGATGTGGTGCAGAGAGCACAGAGCTGTTAGGCAGTCACCCAAGTAGCTGACATCTAGATGTTCTCACTAGGGATTCCCATGGGTGTCCTCCTGTCCTTTGGCTACTGGCATCTCCAAGAGGCTCCTCAGCCCACCAGGACCTACCTGTGGCTGTAGCTCCTGGTGCACGTGTACTCCCACACAGCAGCCAGTCCCCAACTGCTGCTGCCTCTCAGCTAGAATCCTGGCTATTGACTGAAACCTAGGCATTTGCATTTGTTTTTCTCGCTCATCATGTTTTATTGATGCTGATTTGTCCCAAACCTCTGAGCAGATTTTGCCTTTTGACGGTAGCTTTCAGCTGTACTTTTGTGCATATTCACTCCCTACTCACATTTTTCTCCTTTCCATTCAGTATTTCCCACCCATTTCACGTTACCATTCTGATCCTTTTCCTTACCTTCTTTTGTACGTTTCCAATGCCCACTTGTGTCAGTTGCCCTGATAGGATTCCCACTGATAAAACTATCACCCTGGGTGTGCTTTGTCCTATGTTATTCTGTCCCCTGTTTTTTCCTCCCAGACCTAGATGTATGCAGTTAGGGGGGTAGTTTCATATCTTAATGCAGTCGTAGCTGTTTTTTCTAAGCTCTGTGCTGAATAAATGGAACCAGCAAAGCCTACAGCATCTCACTCTACATAATGCTTCGTGCTCTGTGAGTCCTGAAGTGTGTGGTCCTGCTCATCCATCCAGGGAGCCCTTGTAAATGAGTGTGGGAACACACTAGTAGCCTGATGTCATGGGGATAGGAATTTCTGGCCCTTCTCTGTGGTACTCTGATCCAGTGAGGTTCGCACTGCCTGTGTGAAGTGTAGCTGACTGCAGACAGTGCCGGGCTGCTGTGGTTAAAGCCTGTTGGTGAAGGAGACTTCATTTGCCATTTCCCTGACCAGCTCTGCCTTCCTTCCACAGACCGCTGAGGGAAGGGGAAAGGCTGCTTCCGTTCAGCTATTGGGCAGCCCAACTTTATTCCTGTCCCACTGTAATGTGCACCATCTCTTCTGCATTCTAGGGGGTGGATCAGCCCTGCTTCCTGCTCCCATCCCTCCCATTCTCCTGGAGGAGAAGGAGAAGCTCACAAAGATGTTGGCTTCCCGAGGAGCTGCCATACAGGAGCTGAACACTGTCCGAAAAATTCTGTCTTTGCTGAAGGGTGGAGGGCTGGCCCGCCTTGCATATCCTGCACAGGTAACCAGAGGAAACCTCTGCTTGCACAGAGGTCTGCCTCCTAAACAGTGCTTGCTAAACAGGCAACTGACCGAAGATGTTTCAGGTTTGCAACTTCACTGAGGACCCAAACTCTCAGGGAGAGGGATGGAGGAGGGGAATTCAGAACTGGCCATCCAATTGCTCCACTCAGCAGATCCCAGCCTTCACCCAGCAGGAGTTTGCATTGCGCTGGTTCATTGCTCTGCTCGTCCCACTGTCTGTTCAGAACCTTAGCTCACCCAGAGGCTGTTCTCTCGCTAGTGTGCCAGCTGAACCCATGCTAGGTTATTGGCCCAAGTGCAGTGGCATCTGTTTTGTCTTCCACTGTGATGGTCCAGGATCAAAGCGCACTCAGTGGGTTCCAAAAGAGCAAGGTGGCTCTCAGGGTGCTTTAAAATAACAACAGCCCAACAACTCCCCTTGTTTCCAACTGCTTTGAGATGAGGGTAGCACAACTGTAACTCAGAGCAGTGCATATGCCAGGACTGCAGCGCAATCAGCCATCCCTGCCTCCCACAGTAATCCACCAGCATTGCTCTTGGCAGGTGGTGAGCCTCATCCTTTCTGACGTGATTGGTGACCCTCTGGACATCATAGCGAGTGGGCCCACTGCTGCCAGCTCCCACAGCGTCCAAGACTGCCTTCAGATCCTGGCCAAATACAACCTGCTGCACAGCCTGCCCGGCTCCGTGGAAGCAGTCCTCTCCAGCTCTCCCACCAAGCCCACTGCTGCAAAAGACTACTCCCATGTTTGCAACATCATCATTGGGTCAAACACGCTGGCTTTGGCTGAGGCCAAGCGCCAAGCAGAGGGCCTGGGCTACGTGACCCTGATTCTCAGTGCAGGGGTCTGCGGGGACGTTGGCCGTGTTGCTGTGCTGTACTGCCAGCTGATCTGCCTGCTCTGTCTGCGCTTGGCCGGCCTTGGGGAAGGGCCTCGGGGCTCTGAGGTGAGGGGGAATCTCCTGCAGCTGGCGGCAGAGTTAGACATCCCGGGCTTGAACGTGGCTGAGTTTCTGCAGGCCCTGCAAGGATTGGAGCCCCAGAAACCGGTCTGCATCCTGGCTGGAGGAGAAACCACAGTTCAGCTTCAAGGAACCGGGAAGGGAGGGAGAAACCAAGAGCTGGCTCTGCGAGTGGGGCTGGGGCTGCACAGGGCACGGGGTGTTGAGGCCAGCGGCCTGGGTAGGTGTGATGTTGTCTTCCTGAGCGGGGGAACGGACGGGCAGGATGGGCCCACAGAGGCAGCAGGGGCTTTCTGCAGCCCAGAGCTGGTGGCTGAGGCCCTGCAGGAAGGCCTTGATGCAGAAACCTTTCTCAGCAACAATGACTCCTATACCTTCTTCAGCCAATTCCAGCGTGGGCGTCACCTCCTGGTGACTGGCTTGACGGGCACCAACGTCATGGACATCCAGCTTATTTTAATTAGAGCCACAGACAGATCATGAGAGCTCCCTCTGCAGATATTCAGATGCATTTAATTAGGAGCAGGGGTAAATAAGGCCATAAACATTGCAGACGAAACCGCTTAAATTAGGGCTAGTTGTCAAGGGTGCTAATATCTTTGACAGAAAGAGTCTACTAATTAGGCAAAAGCAAATCCACCGTAAAAGCATCGAGAACAGTCAAGTTCTTGTAATTGGGATCAGAGGAAGGTAAGGAGTCACACTGTGGATGTGGATGTTGCATTTAGCACTTCTGCAGAGAGCCACCGCTGCTGTGACAGCTTCAGCTGTGGGTGAAAGGCATGGAGAAAGCGAGGCCATGGCACAGCTGCTGGAGAGAGCTCCCGGTGTGGTGTGGGAACCCCCTCTGATCCCGGGAGAGCCTCTTTGCCAGCAGTCTGTGTGTTAGGAGCTTCCATGGTGTTGTTTTCCAACTGGCCGGAAAACAGTCGTGCATCCTGCCTGAGCCACTGACCTTTCTTCTGTGCCGAGGCAGAAGTCGCTGTCACTCTGATTAACTCTACTAATTCTGCGGAACAAAAGGCAAGGAAGTCTTCATGCTCAGCTCTCCTGACCCATGTTGCTGAGCTGATCAAAGGGCAAAGCTGCCAGAGCCTTGCTTTGACAGGGAGCTGCTCCCCCACGCCTCTGAGAACGCCGTGGTGCTGCCGGTTTCGCCACTGACTGCCGTGCGATCCATGGGAGAGCAGAGATGAGTTGGGTTTCCCAGGACGTGGGGCTGAATTTTAGCTGTGCTCTGGCTACCTATTCAAAGGACTTCAGCTGAGCAGCCGGTATGACCCAACACACTGAACTCCTTTGAAAAATCTGCCTATTTGTCACAGAGCCTAAGTGGGAGCTGAGCTCCTTTGAAAATCCAGCCCTAATTTAATAGGACACGCTTGACTCAGACTCTTCCCAGACAGACTAGCCTGCTCCGTGTGGCTGATCTAATCTTGTGGCATGAATACTCTGTCCTGCCAGCACGGTGAGTAGTGGTGTCACTGGGCAGCCGTGAGCTCTGCTCAGAGGAGGATTGGAGGGTGGATTTCTGAGGAGGCTGTGCACCTCCTGCTTTGTTATTCAAGCTGATATCTGACAAGTAGGGGTGTTAGCAGGACTGCCAAGGTGGCCGGCCCCTTCCCCTTGGTATCAGTACCAGCCTGAGCCTATGCCCACAGCCTGAGCTCATCGCAAGGGGATTTCAAAACCCGGCTCTTGGGGGTAACCACATCCCTGCATCTCCTTTGTGCTTCAGGACTGAAGGTCTCCTGCAGCATGCCTGAGCTTGCTTATGCTGGCAAACAGCTTGGAGATCTGCTTGAGGAGAGCTGCCAAGCGTCACAAAGCTTGCTGGGGGGCGATGGCACAGGAGAAGTCGCTTTGTGTTGGGTGTTTTCTCTGAGGGTCACCGATGGGCTTCAGAGCATTTGGCTTTCACTGTGTGCCCAATGTGCCAGCGCTGCAGGCATGCGAGCCAAAATGTACGGTCTGGGGCCAGATGGACTGGCTGAACCTGGCCCCATAGTGCTGCAAATGCTTCCTGTCTTAATTCTGATGAAGTAAAATCCAGAGTGACTCCAGTTCCAACCATTCCCTGCCTTCTCCTGGGAAATCATGGAATCATAGCATGGTTGGGATGGAAGGGACCTTACAACCCCCACCCCTGCCGTGGGCTGGCTGCCTCCCCCAGCTCGGGCTGCCCAGGGCCCCTCCATGGCCTGGGGCACCCCCAGGGATGGGCACCCACAGCTCTGGGCAGCAGTGCCAACGCTTCACTGCCCTCTAAAAAGTAAAAATAAAACTGTCCAGAGCAGTTTCCTTTTTTTTTCCCCAACAAATTAACAGTTTTCTTCAGAGGAACTGATTTGTTCCAAAATAACTTCACTTTCGTCATCTTTCTCAACAGGAGGTTTTGGAAACAGGAGATCCGGGGGAATTGGCAGAGACAAATGGGTGTTGTGTTTGCCTTGTCTTTTCTTTTTCAGATGAGCGAGATAGCCTTGTCTTTCTTCCTCCTTCTCTTCCTCGGTGTCTGTTCTGTCAGGTGGGCAAAGTGAGCGGCCAGGCACGATGCTCTCCTCCCCCTCAGCAACGTGCATGCAGGCAGAGCTCCCTGCTCTGCCATCCCAATGCATGCTGCACCTCTGGGAGAGGTGTCCCCACACAGGGGGCTGTGGGAGAGCCAAGCTGGGCGTGCTGGGGGTGGGCAGGCTCTGCAAAGTGGGCTGCTCCCAGCCAAGCACTGCTCGTGGCCAGGAGAAGTATCAGTGCTATGAACGGTGCGAGCTTTTGGCAGTAAATTAAAAACCTTGGCTGCTGCCCTTGGCTCTGCTCTTGCCTCTTAGGAGACATTAATATCACAGCTCCCCAGCTTTCCCATTATCACTTCATTAAGGATCCAATAATGATAAATGTGGATGGTTTTATTTTGCGCTGAGCCTGATTAATGGCTAATATTTCACTAGGTGTTAATGGGGCCCTTCTTTTATGAAGTGATCGGAAGGGGTCTGCCTTTAATCTCTTCCCCGAGCTGAGTAATTTCCACTATTTTCCTTAACGTGACAGATTTAATGCAAACCTTTACAGAGCGGCGACGGCCTCCTGAGAAACTTTGGGGAGTGCTGCGTTTGGGGCAGCCCTCAATGCTGTGGCCATTCCCTGGCTCCTCTTCCTCCTCTTCCTCCTCCTGTGTGCTCAGTCACACAGGGAAGCTGCTGCAGGATGGAGCAGGGCTGGCAGCGGATGCCTTCCTGCGGCACGTGGGCTGCTCCCCGCTGTCGGACCCCAGCGCCTTGCACGGCTTCAATCCCTATATGAAGCGGGATGTATAATCACATAGGAATAAAAAGCCATACAGGACAGTGAGGCGCTCCATGCTCGGCCAGGATGGACTCAGGGAGCCCCGTAGCTCCTCTGGGGGTCCAGGGGAGGCGGAGAAGCCCTGTGTGAAACAAGAGAGGTGTATTTCAGCAGGGCATGACCGCTCGCTCCGTGTCAACAGAGCCCAACCCCTGCACCAACCTGGGTCAAGCACCACTGTCTTATCCTGGAGCATCCCCGCGCTGTGTCTGCTTGTATCACTGGCGCTGTTTCATCCCCAAACACCCCCCTGCTGCAAACACGTGGTGGGGAGGAGAAGGGACTCACCCCACAGCCATCCCCCTGCACTGGAGCATCCCCACGCATCCCCTCGCTGTCTGGCTGGGGAGAAGAGGAGTGAGCGGATCCAGGGAGCTGTCAGCGCCCGGCACGCTGCTGTCAGAGTGCAAATCCCCTGGCAGCCCATTAGGAGCAGCTCCAGGCTGCCTGCAGGAGCTCTTGACAGGAGGCCAGACACCGGTGTGAACAAACACAGCTCCTCTGCTACGAAGGTGGACGTGGGCAGAATGAAGCCAGGGATCGCTTCCCCCGGGTCGCTGCTGTTTGAGGGATGCTCACGGAGTGCAGGACCAGAGCAAGCGCCAGGGCACGGCAGTGCTGGAAACCCACCCAAGAGATACGCAGCGAAGGGTCTGTGCCTCTGTCCCACATTGCAGCATCACCTTGGGCAGCTGCAGAGGTGCTGTGCCACCCCAGGGCCCCGCCAGCCCTCAGGGAACGCCACCGCAGCCACACGCCGCCAATCCAATCCACTGTGGGGCAGCACCGGGAGGCTCTGATCCTCAAATCCACCCCCAGGAGCCCTCCTCCGTCTCGGGGCCCGGGGGAGCAGCTCTGTGGGGTCTGTGATCGCTTCTCCAACGTGTGGGACAGCAGGGCAAGGGGTCGTACGGAAAGCTGCGCCCGTGAATCACTGCGCCCAGGCTGGGTAGGAACACCAACAGTGCCGTGTTTGGGAGTAATTACTCTCCACGAGCGTGTGAATCATTAGCTATAATTGCCCTAATAAATAAAAGCGCGATAACTTCAGTCTGTGGCCTCATCCACAAGCTGCTGGCGGGGTGAGCTCAACCAGATAAAACCAGGAGTGGAGGGAAGGCAGAAAGAGCTGAGCTTCGAAACCACGGCGTCACCCCACGTTGACCCATAGGCTCTGTCCTGCGTGTGCCCGTTGGCGCTCAAGGGCTTCGGCACCACCTCTGCATGGAGAAGATTCCTCGCTGCAAAGGGGAGTGAAAAGGCTCTGTTTGGGGGTGGCACTGAGGTTACCCACACGCTCCTCCCCTGGGGAATGCTGGAGTGAAAAAATAAAGCCACCCCGCTCCGAGATGACATATGGAAACGAAGCAGAAAGCGGCTTCTCCACTTAAAATGTCATCGTAGACTTTGCTCAGGAAAAAAGAAGCCTTCCCAGAGTGACATTTTAAGGGGAAATGTTGACTTCAAACCAGGAAGAAACCCCTCAAACCACACAAGGAATCGTTTTAAGCCGCGCTGAGCCACCTTGCATGGAAATCAATATTTTTGCAGCAAAAAAAAGTACACAAAAAAACCCCCAAACTATTATCTCAAGTAGATCCGGATCCTTAGTGGACTCAATTTCCTACGGGACAAAACCAGCCTCCCTCTGCCCAGCCCTGAGGAAGCAACACTGTCCTGGGTTCAACCTGCATGGCCATGCTGTGCCATGCCATGCCGTACCATACCATGGTGTGCCATGCCATGCCATAGTGTGCCATGCTGTCCCATGCTGTGCCACACCATAGTGTGCCATGCTGTCCCATGCTGTGCCATGCTGTTTTATGCCATCCCATTCTGTGCCATGCTATGCCATGCCGTGCCATGCTGTGCCATGCTGTCTCATGCCATGCCGTGCCATGCCATGCCGTGCCATGCCGTGCCGTACCATGCTGTCCCATGCCATCCCATGCTGTCCTATGCCATGCCATGCTGTGCCATGCTGTCCCATGCCATGCTATTCCATAGTGTGCTATGCTGCCCCATGCCATGCTGTGCTGTCCCATGCCATGCCATGCTGTCCTATGCCATGCCATGCTGTCTCATGCCATGCCATTCCATAGTGTGCCATGCTGCCCCATGCCATGCTGTGCTGCCTCATGCCATCCCATGCTGTCCTATGCCATGCCATGCTGTCCCATGCTGTCTCATGCCACGCCATTCCATAGTGTGCTATGCTGCCCCATGCTATGCTGTGCTGTCCCATGCCATCCCATGTCATGCTGTGCTGTCCCATGCCATGCCATGCCATGCCATGCCGTCCCCCACAGCCGTCCCACCGGGGCAGGTTGGCCAGCAGCAATCCGTGCTCCAGCTCTCCCCATGCTGCGGTTATCGCCGCCTGCCTTGTGTTTTTTTAATAACCTGCAATATGAGAAGGCTGCCCTGGGGAGCACGGGGATTATTGTCAAATATCACTTCCCATTCGTTGGCCTTTGAGGGGCTGCATCCACGTGGCACTGCTGGCAGCGCGGAGAGGGACGCAAATGGGAGGGCTGGGGCTGGCCAGCACCTCAGGCACCACGGACCCTCCCAAGGAGAGCCGGGCAGCAAGGGCTGCGGAATCTTAATTAGCTTTTCCAAATTAATGAATTGGCAGCCAAACAAACAAACCAGAGACCACCACTCCTGGTCCCCGGGCAGTGAGCTGCCGGCACGAGGGATCTCAGTGTCACAGGGTGGGGACGTGGGGACCCCGCCGGGAAATGAGGCCTGATGGGATGGGACTGCACAGACATATGGGGTCAGCAATGGGGGGAAGCACAGCACTGGCACCCCCGGTGGCCCTATAACACGTGCCATGTGCCACAGGTGCCTGGCTCACCGGGACCTGCCTTAAAACCCCATTCCAGCCCTCCTCACTGCTTTCCCTTCCCATAAGCACTCCTGGAGAGCCAGCAATGGCCGCGCGATGCGCACAGCCATCAGAAGTTGATTAAGCCCTAATTAATTGCATTAAGGTCAGCCAATGTACTCTGCGAAGGAAGAAAGCCAATGACTAAAGTCCGTGTGGGGCACACTGCTGCCACCAGCTCTGCGGGCAGCGGGATGGCAGCGGGCTCAGCAGGGCATGGCCGATGCCACTCACTGTCACACGGGGAAGGGGATGTAACCAAGTGCCACGCATGAAGCTCTCAGCACCGAAAAGCCAAGCACCACGCACACGGCTGGGCAGATGGGTGATGCCAGCTCCCAGCAAGGGATACAGGTGACGGCCACCCCTCCGCGTCCCACCTTGCTGAGGGGCTGCGACCCAGCAAAGTCAGCTGGGACAGCGCTGTGACATGGGGACAGCCCCCTCGTGTTGGTGCTGGTGGCGGTGGGTACCTCCACGCCCGCTCCATCCCTTCCTGCAGCGATCTCAATGATGGTATTTCCATGGGCCCAGCTGAAAAAATGAGGGCCAAGGTAAGGCGCTGCCCGGTCCTCTTTGTCTCAGCAGTGTGAGCCCCACAGGGCTCCGCAGATTGCAGCTTCCAGAGATGGGTGGACGCAGCTGAGAAGCGCTGCAGCTGAGTGGTGCCACCCCGATATCACCCACCCCCACTGCCCGTGGTCCCCTTCCAGTGCCCTCCCCCAGCGATGGCAGTGCTGGGGCTGAGGCTGAACCGTGGATGTTACAGGGAGGTTTGGCACTGACACGTGCACCTGGCCGGCTCTGAGCACGGCCCTTCTGATCCAAGGGGAGCACAGACCGAAGCGCACACCCCAAAGCTGTGACCGCAGCAGCCGGAGCCGTCACCACCATCCTCACCACGACGTGTTTGCAAACCACCCCCAGCCCCGAGCGCTGCTGGAGACGCACGGGAATCACTGCGTGCAGCGCTGCAGCTGAGCCTTGAGTCACCCCAAGGGTCAAAGCAGGGGAGACAACAAGCAGCGGCCCCGTTCCCTCACCTCCCCTCCTTCCCACCGCCCACCGGTGGCTGCCACATCCCCATGTGTCCCCCCGGCACTGTGCGAGGCTGAGCTCCCACCCGTCCCCACCTCCTCACTCTCCAGGTGCATCCCGTGGCACCTGCATGGCAGCGCCACTGTGCCCACAGCCCCACTGCCACCTGGGCCAGACAACAGGGCCGGAGGTGGCAGCGTGGCCGTGTGGGGTGGTCGGATGCCGGGTGCTGCAGCACGACAGGGATTGCTGCAGCTGCCGCACCACGGGAGCCCTGCGGGGCGGCCGGCCCTGCTGCGGTGCTGCGGCCCCCAGGCCCCATGGAGCGTGGTTTGGTGTGCTCTGCCCTACGTTTATGAGGGGGTCGGGCCCACCACGGCAGCTCCATCAGGGATATCTTGGGATGAGGCAGCGGCGATCCGCAGAGGTGCCAAAGCACGCGTGCCCCCCGGGTCCCCACGTCACCTCTGTATGGAGAGGGAACCTCCTCATGGGAGGCACCGCACAATGGAACCGCGGAACCGCAGTGACCCCGAGCTCCTCCGGCACAGCTCAGTGTCCTCGCTCACGTCTCCGGTGCGATGGCCGCGCCGTGCCCGGTGTCGCCCCGTCCCCGGGGACCCCCCCATCCCGCTGCCATTCACGGCGTCCCATTGAAATCGCAGCGCCGGGCCGGAGGCGGCGGCACGACCACCGCTGCTGATAAACACGGCGATGGATTCCGGCAGGCGACACCTGAGATGGTGACACGAAACCGAGCACCTCCCCGAGGGCCACAAAGCAGCCTCTGTGCGGGGACGCGGGCGGCACCAGCCCGGATCCGTGCCTTCACCTGGCGCTAATCCTGCTCAAAGCTTTGGGAAACGGGATCCCCTCCTGGGGACGCAACGCCCTATCAGAGCCGCACGGAATGGGAAAAAAAGCAAAGCCGGACCCACCTCCCCCCCCCCCCCCCCCATCCCGGCCATGCAGACAAAGGCAGAGCCGGGCGCATGGAAAGCGCAGCTCACTCCGACCTCACCGGACCCCGGCAATGGAGCTGGCCCTGCATGCAGCCCCGCAGCTCTCGGGGTCATTTGGGTGCCAGCGCGTCGCCCGCAGGGCCGCTGCTGTCCCGGGGAGGTGGTGTGCATTTATCGGGGCGAGAGAGCATCCCCGGCGCCGGGGGATCAGGGCTGCTGTTGGCCCCCGCTTTGGCGGGCAGCATCGCTCCCCAGAGGCTCTGCCAGGGCCAACTTTACAAGGGAAGCTTTTATTTTTATGCTTTTCTTTTTTTGTTTTCCAGCTGAAACAAAGCCGAGGGCTCCAGCAGTGAGAGCACGGGTGGGAAAACAGGCCGGGGGGGGGGGGGGGGCGGAGGTGGAGGTGGGTAGAAAATACCAACAACCCGCAGATCCTGCAACGAGAGGGACGGGGGGAAAAGGAACCGGAGGCTGCAGAGGTAGACGTGGGGCTGGGAGGGAAGGAGGGGTGAGGAGGCAGCTCCGCTGTGTCACGTATGTCACAGCCCTGGAGCTGCCGCGGTGGCCTCGGGAGGCTCAGGGGGGTCCTGGGCCACGCACAGAGGGAGAAGGGGAGCGGGGCAGGGGGTGTGGAGGCGGCATCCCGAAGGCGCAACCCTCTCGGGTGGGCTCCCCCCCCATCACCGTGTCACCGTCAAGCGGGCGTCCCCACGGCATCCCGGCCGGACTCTGCCCGGAGCTCTGAGCCCACCGGGCCAGCCGGGATGTCCCTCCCCATCGGCGCTACCCGAGGCGTCCCCAGAAGATCGCTCAGCGTTCAGCTCCCCGCCCCGCAGCTCTCCCCGCGCCGCGCACCGCCAAGTCCGGGGGGCAGCAGCAGCAGCAGCGCCCCGCAGAGCTCCGGCTGCGGGGAGCGGAGAGACGATGCCCCCGGGGGGGGGAAGCGGACCCCGGGGATCTCCGGCTCCGCGCCCCGGCCCCGCATCGCCGAGCCGAGCCGAACCGAACCCGAACGGCGCCGTGCCCCGCTGCCCGCTGCCGGCCCTACCTGCACCGCGCCGCCGCCGGTCCCGTCTGCAGCCGCCGCCGCCGCCGAAGCGCGGAGCCGCGGGGGGCGGGAGGACGAGCGCCCCCTCCCCGCCCCCGGCCCCGCCGCCCGCCCCCGGCCCGGCCCCACGGCCCCGCGGGTGGCGGTGGGCGGCGGAGCGAGCGGGGCCCGGAGAGGCGGCCACGAGGTTGAAGTGGGGGGGTGGGGGTGGGGGGTGATGCGCTGACGGAGCTGCTAACGAAGAGATGGGTCGGGGGCTGAGACAGAGACACCCCTTGAGGTAGGCAGGCAGAAGGCACCATCGTGCCAGGACGGGTGTATGAGGAACAGGTTGCCCAGGGAGGCTGTGGATGCCCCATCCCTGCAGGCATTCAAGGCCAGGCTGGATGTGGCTCTGGGCAGCCTGGGCTGCTGGTTGGTGACCCTGCACATGGCAGGGGGTTGGAACTCAATGAGCACTGTGGGCCTTTTCAACCCAGGCCATTCCAGGATTCTATGCTCAGCCACACTGTAAGGACAGGTGTACCCCACACCCATGCGGGGCCACGGCTGTGCCGCTCTGCTCTCATTACAAAGGGCTCTGCCACGCCACGGGAGGGATTTGGGGCCGGTGCAGCAACAAAGGCGCTGAGATGTGGCCAGGTAAGAGGCTTTGGGGTTTAGCCGGCCGTTCCCACAGCACGGCTGCTTTTTTTCCTCCTCTTTTTCAAGGGGCATTATTTTTGTAATCCCGGCTGCTGGAGGCCGGGCGCTGGAGCAGAAGGAAGCAGGTAATGGGGTGAGCCCCAGCAGCGGCCCCGAAGGAACGGCTCCTTTTGAGAATCGCTCTTCTTGGGAATGGCTCCATCGGGAGGCGGTGCCCGCAGGGCACTACCCGGGGCTCAGTGAGAGCCCAGCCGAGGGATGGAGGCACTGAGCCTTATGGGGACGCTCAGTGCACCCGGAGGACGGCCGTGTCCCTTCGCCCCGTATCAGGGGATGGGGTTTGTCCTTGTGCCCGTCCTCGTGCCGTTGTTTGCTCCGTATTTAATCGGCGACTGAGCAGCAGCTCTCCCGGCGAGGCCCCGCCGTCCGTCACGTCCCCCTTCCAGCCCGTTTCCGAGCAGAAAGCAAACAAAACGGGACTCGTCGTTCGTCCCTTCGTTAAGCCCTCACTCACCGCCGTGTCCTAAGAGCAAACGGCACCGCGCCATCCGACGGGTCAGCTCCGCTCACGGGCGGCCGAGGGGTGGGAAAGGCAACGGTGGCTCCATGGGCTCATCCCACGCAGGGATGGGGCTCGGGATGCTCCGTGCCGCGGCCCTCCGTGACGCCCCGGTGGGAGGGAACGGCCTGAGGAGCGCATCCCGTCGCAGCAGGGCAGCCCCGTGCCTGCCCATACGGTCCAGCTGTGCCGAGAAATAGGTTGGCTTAAAAAATGCATCACTTTGAAGTTATGTAAATGCAGCAGCAAGCGGAGCGGAGCTGGCAAAAAGGTTCCCTTTCCCCCCCCCCTTCCCTCCTTCCTTGCTGGCTTCCTCCGGTTAAAATTGGGTTGCAAATCATTAATAAAGGAACAGTTGTACTGAATAAGCTCCCGTACTTAAATCAGGACAGAGAGGCGTAATTAACCCGGCTCCGAGCTGATGCGACGGGAGAGGAAAATGCGCCTCTGTTTTGGGCCCGGCGCTCTCCCGGCCCCCTGGGAACGGCGTCGAGCTCCTTATTTAAAAATGAAGCTCACAGCCTGGGTTCACGGATATATATAAAAGCTGTCACGGTGATATTTTATTCATACCCCTCTCCCCTTCCCTCTGCTTGGAAAATCCAGCAGGCAGCGGGGAGGGAGGGAAGCGAGAAGCCCCTTTTAAAAATGAATTACACATGCGAGTCACATTGGTCGGAGGCGCGGGATGAGCCGGGGGAGGGAGGGAGGCTGCGGTCACCTGTTGTGCCCTGCCCGGGGCGAGGGGTGGCTCCGACACCCCCATCCTCCCCATCGGGAGCCGCTGGGACGGCGGGGATGGGGAGCGGGGTGAGAAGCCGCGGGGAATCCACGCTCCTCCCGCATCCCACGGGACCTCCGCAGCGCCCCGATGTGCCCCACGGCGCCCCCCCGTTGCCCCACGGCGCTGGGGATCGAGCGGCTGCGGAAAAACAATCGTAGCGATAAATCACTGTTTGTTTCCCTTCGCGGACGATCGTTCTCCCCGCGCTCCTTAGCGATTATTAAAGGGCTGTTTTGCTGTCGGTGAAAGCCTGCAATTACGCTCACTCGCTGCTTCTGCCTGGCAGCGCCGCCCCCCTCGCCGCCTTGCCCGCTGTCTCAGCCCCGCAGTGTGGGGCTGCTGCTCGGAGCCGGCTGACCCCACCTCCCCGCGCCTTAAGGGCACGGCGTCCACTCGGGACGCTGTGCCACCCTTGCTGTAAACCCCCGTGGGGGGATGACCCCAGGCGAGGCCGCGTCCCTAAGGGACTCGGGACCTGCTGGAGGGCAGCCCTGGCTCCTCCACGCTCGCTTTCCCCACAGACATCCCCCGAAATGGGGTGCTTTGCCAGACCCCCGTATCTCTCCGCCGCTCATCCGACTCAGCTAACTCGAACTGAAGCTGCCCTTCCCCTGCCACCCTCCTCCCCGTGGCACCGGAATTAAACGTAGGCTGTAATTCGATATTTGAGAAGCGAAAGGGATGGCGGCCCTAAGGGAAAAGCTAACAGCTCGGCTGTTTGCGTTAAAGAGCCGTCTGCCAGCCTCCGACCACCGCGGGCACAGTGCCAAGAGCGCTGCTCCCCTGCTCTGCAGCTCCATCTCCGCATCGCGCTCGGCTTCTGGCGCTGGGAACGTGGCCACGGGCAGGGCTGGGGGCAGGGCTGGGGGCAGGGGGCTTCCCCAGGGCGCCCAAAGCCTGGCACGGGGCAGCGCAGCTGAGCAGGACCGTCCCTGCTGCACCTCGTGCGTTGCACCTTGCATGGTGCGCGCACCCCAGCACGGCTGTCCTTCATGCACATCGCACCTTGCGGCCCAGCGGGGACGGCCCCATTGCACGACGCGGTGCTCGAGCCCCGTGCACGGCACCGACCCCTGCGGGGACAGCGCCAAGAGCCACCAGGGCTGCCGGCACAACGTGAAGCAAAGGCAGAGCGGGGACGGGCTGCCCCCTGTGCGGGTGCCACATCCCCACCGCAGCCCCGCACACAGGCGCTGCTCCCAGTGGGAAACGCCATCCCAGCAGCTCCGCACCCCCCTTTAAACCAAACTTTCCTTTGCTCAAACAAAGCGTTTCCCTCAGCCTGCAACAACTACAAAAACCCCCTCCGCTTTCAGCACTCCAAACCGAAATCTCCGCCGTTCCTAACGGGGAGGTTTGGAGCAGCCGTTCCCTGCCCGTGCGCTCCAACCCGGCGAGGTTTGCCAACCCCGCACGGATCCGCCCGGCTTCGCGCTCCTCCCAGCCCTTTGTACCGCTCGCCTCCATCCTCCCCTTTGTTTAGCATTTTAATTATTTTAATTACCTTGTTTGCCAGCTTATCGCGGCACTCAAACCCATCTGCGTGCGCGCATGCAGACACCCAGACTTTTATCTGCAGCCCTCTGCCAGAGGTATTTGCATTTCTCGCTCGGGCGTTCGGTGGAGGGAAGGAGAAATTAGCATTTGTCCCCTCGGCCAACAATGCCTCGCCTCGCAGGGTCGCTTTATTCTTCCCAGAAGAATGGGGCTAATTTATCTCCTCCCCCCCCCCCCCCCCCCAATATCCATTTCAAATGAGAGATTAGGAAATAAACACAAAGCGTGAGTGGGAAGCGCAGGGCTTTCCCTCAAGGGATGCTGCAGGGTGAGGCCCCAGGCAGTGCCCCCACGCACGCGGTGGCTTTGGGAGTGTCACTGTGGCACCCGGTGCTGGCCGGCAGGGTGGCTTTGTCACCCTCAGGTTGGGACAGGACGCCCTCGGGGATGGCGCTGCTGCCTGGTGGCCGCCAGGGACATCGTGCTCCCTGGGGACAGAGTCCCTCTGCTGTCCCTCTGCTGTCCCCTGACACCGCTCCTCAGCCCTCCCAGTGCGTGTGTGCACGCCATCAGGTAGGCAGTGGCCCTGGTGGCTGGGGATGTGCTGTCCTGCTTTGCTGAGCTCTGGACAGCACGAGCTTAAGGAGGAAGAAATGAGGAACAAACCCCCGTTAAAGTGGCTGTAAGACAGGGGTGTCGTCCTACCAAAGCGATAGCACAAGGCTTACAAGCGTTCCTCCCTGGGCACGAAGCAAGGACTGCCACGGGGAAGCTCAGGAACAGCAGCCCCAAATGGGAGCAGTAGGCTGCTGTATAGGTGTGCTTACTGGGGTGATGGGATAGCCACCACGTGCCCCGTTCCCCCAAACCCAGGGATGTGACGCAGAGCCAGAAAGCAGCAGTGAGGCAGGTAGGAAGCCCAGCATCCCCATGTCCCCCAGGGGCCACCCACTCCCAGGAGCAACATCTGCCAGACCTCAGAGAGCACAAAACTCCAGCCAAGCCCTAAACCCCATTTCCTATCCTCTCTGCCCCTGCATCCAGCCTTAGTCATAGAATCATAGAACGGTCTGGGTTGAAAAGGACCAGAATGATCACCTAGTTTAAACCCCCCCCGGGGACACCAAGGCAGCAATGGCCTCTGCCACGTTATTTACCAGATTGGTGCTGATGGGGCACTGGGCCCACTCTCATCCCCATTCCCTTCTATCCAGTCCAGTCCCATCCCATTCTATTTTATCCTATCCCAGTAACAGGCAGCCCCTCTGGCTGAGGGCATTGGATGATGGAGCATCTTGCTGGAGCATAGGGAGTCAGGCAATGCCTCTCCATCCATCAGAGTTCCCACTTTCTGCCAAGCACATTAGGGGATAATTAAGTAAAAATAGGCCTTCCGACCAGTGTAGCTCATTAAGGACTAATTAAGTTAATTAGTGCCAGGTGTGGATTGCAGCGCTTGTGCGTGTGGCTGTTGTTTGCTGTAATTGCATTTGCTCAGCAGCTTCTACTGCCAGGCTGGAGCTTGGCCAGAGAGGAAGGTACTGGGTGCCCCACACTGCTAATGAGCCCCTAATGATGGCACCTGGGGTGGGCAATTAACCCTCCCCTCCCTGCCAGCCCCCAGCAGAGGCTTCTTGTCCTAAAGCCAAGGTGTGTGTGGTTCTGTTGGTGGGGTCTCACTGCATGTGTGGGAGGGACAGGGGTACCTGCTGTGTCACCAGGGGTGGAGCCACTGTTCCTGGAGGTGTTCAAGAAGCGTGTTGATGTGGCACTGAGGAGGTACGTAGCTTAGGGGGCAGGTGGGCGTGGGTGGATGGTCAGACTTGGTGATCTTAGAGGTCTTTGCTAACCGTAATGGTTCTGTGATAACTAAGGAGCATCGCTGTGTCCCCAGGGGTCTCAGGCCACTGCAAAGTCACTGTCATGGTGAGTGGGAAGGGGAGAAGGGGCTGGAGGGGAGGCAGGTTGGGAGCTATTGTGCCCCGCAGAGATAAGAGCCTGTGGGTGACGGCTGAGGTCAGGCAGGAGTGATGCACATCCTTTGTACGTCCCCGCCTTGGGCCCACGTGCATCCCATCAAATAGCACCACAACAAGCTGTGCCCCCGGGGATGGAAGGGGAGGGATGAAAGGGGAGGTGGTACCAAGCCTCAGCCCCAGGAGGTCCAGGAGAGCCGCAGAAGCGGGGGCAGGGGAGGTAAGGAAGGCGTCAGCATGCGCTGAGCATCCTGTGCCACTGAGGACGACAGGATCCCTGCAGCTTCTATCTGGGCTCTTGTCTCGTTCCTCTTCCCTTCTCCTTTTGCATAATGGATAGGCTGTGAGTAATGGGAAATGGCAGGCCAGCCACGCTTGCTGGCAGCCCCTTAATGAAGAATATGGAAATCTCATCAGTCCAATCAGGCCAGCAAATGAAACCGCTTTCCCCCGCCGATGTGAGCAGAAGGCTAACGACCCGCACTCGCAGGCTCCATCCCTCTCCCAGGAAGCCCCCCCTTCTCTTTCCCTTGCTGACAACCGAGCTGTGAACTTCATCTCCACAGCAAGCAGGGCACCAGCTCTTCTTCCTTGCTGCCCATTCATGGGGCTCGTGCAGCTCGTAAGCCTTTCTCCTGCTCCTTTCCTTCCAGCTCCGTGGTCTGTGGCTGCCTCCGCAGGGACACGTGCGGTGAGCTGCAGAGTAAAACCCCTGGTTCCTCCCTTGCCCAACTCCTGTAGCATTTTTCTTCCCTCTGAGCCTGGCAGTGGGAGGACAGGTCTACCTGGCCCTCCCTCTGCCTCTGAGAGGCTTCTGTCCAGGTCACCTGCACAGTTTTGGGGCTTCTTTCCAAAAACCATTTGCCTCGGCTGTGCGTGGGCCCTCCAGCCTGGCCTCATTCATAGTGGGATAGCAGACACAGCCAGGACTGGGATCTCAGCCCACCCTGGGGTGTGCAGAAGGACGTGGCTGTGAAGTGCCTGAGGCAGCCGGGCTCAGTTCTGCCTAGGATTCCTTGCATAGACCGTTTCCCGCAAACCTGTTGGAAAAGACCCTGTGCAGACCCTACCCGAGTCCTTTTGAGGACCTCATGGGCTGCTCCTCAAGGAAACCTCCACGAGGAGGTGGGATTCTCAGCTCTGTGCCTGAGCGGTCTGCGAGGTGGAGATGCCCAATGAGGAGCAGGTGCTGCAGGGCCACAAATGCCTAAGGCACCACACAGCAGAAGAAAGCAATCGTACTTCTCCAGAGAGAAGGAACTCTGGTCTTCGCAGCTGGACTTGCTGGGTCCAAAGCAAGAGTAGGTATGGCTGATTGCAAGGAATCTTGCACCTGCAGGTCCTGACCTCCCCGGCAGCATTTTTGCTGTTGCAATGCTTCCTTCAGGTAGGGGAATGCCCTCAGACCGTTGGCTTCTCTGCTCAATCTGCCTGCTCCATGCTCTGCTGGCAGAGACGCGGCCTCGTGCTGCTTTAGGGGAATGTTTAATTGCTGCCTTTCACAGCCAGCGCAGAGCTGAACCGATGGCGTGAGCTCGCCCAGGAGCACCGAGGTGGGTAAATGTTTTAATAAAATCCACCCGAGGTATTTATCTACACGTAAATACACACATAGTGTATGCTCTTTGTTCAGCACAGGACGCTGGCTCGGGGCTGGAGGAAACCATTTGTTTCCACGAGTTATAAGATGATATCTATGAGCACCTCTAATGAGCAGAGATGCGCGTGGCAGCGGGGCTGGAGCCGGTCCCGGCACAAGCTGTTTGCATACAGCAGTAATGATGCAAACGGGCGCCGCTCAACATGCTGATCAACAGTAACCCGTTGAAATTAAAGGCTGAGGAGGCGCAGGAGCGCTGCCATAAACATTTATTGCAACACTTCTGTGTATCATCAGCCGCCGATTTGGAGGCGATGGAAGCGCGCGGCTGAAATGATGGGCTTTGTCGGAGGCTGCGATCAGCTGTCCTTGATGGATGGCGGTGGAAGCGATGTGCCGTGTTGTCTGCAGCACAAGGCTGAGCTTAAAGCAAGAAAGGGGGGTTTGCTGCCTTTATTATCACCGATCTTCTGCGATTTCGGGGTCCAAGCGAGCCGGTGGAGAAAGCCAGCTTGGAGGTGATGGGCTGGAATAGCCCGGAGGGCGTGGGTAAAAGTGGGTTCTGAACACCGAGTGCGTTATCTGCTGGTGCTGCTCCTGCTTCGTCTTCAACTATGTTTCATTAACGGCAATAACAACAACTTGCCTGTACCAGTAGCACTCACAGAGCACGTTGCTCACAAAAGCAATGTGTGCCCAGCTGTGGGGCAGCAGCTGTGCCCAGCAGGGTAAGGCACAAACGCAGCACGTGGAGGGCAGAGCCGCTGCTATGGAATCGTCTCCCGGCGCATTCTGTGGTGCTGGAAGAAAATCATTGGATGGATTTTTTTTCTCGCATTGATCTGAAGATTGAGGATATGGATTGTATTTTAGCGGGGAATTTCCGATAAAATCTCTCTGTTTCTCTCTGCCAGCAGCGATCCCAAGGAAATAGTTTTGTGCTGAAGCCTTCTGACTTACGGACTGCACAAGGTGCTCTCTTGTGCTTCAGATCTGAAAGCAGGGAAACTCACTGCGCTCCAGCAGAGCTGCAGGTGCCGTAGCTCTGGCTGCATTTAACACCTCCAGTGAGCTCCATGCAGAACTGCCCTGCTTGGGCAGAAGCAAGAGACAACACAGCCACGTCCCAGCTTCGTGTCTCAGCCTCAGACATCCACGACAGCACAAAATTTAGCACAACGCTGGGCCCACGCTGGTTTCTTCCCCACTCCGTCGCCACCAGGCTCTGTGATAGCACCAGCCTCCCCAGGCACCCCCACTGAATCTCGCTTTCCTCGTTCAGATGGGTTGCAGAAGGGACTTGCTTTTGTTGCCTCCAACACAAAGCTGAGATAAAAACCCAAGGCTACATCGGTATGGCACGTGGGCGGCTTGAGATAAATGGGTTTCCTGCCGCTTTGTGTGTCCTGAAGCCTATTAGCTGGTACTCTGTTTCGACTGCCTCTTGTTTTGCCTGACAGGTGAAGCTCGTGTTGGCCTGATGAGACAGCACTGGCACAACTTTTGTTCCATCCTGCCACCATTCCCTCTCCTAACATTCAGCAGTTTGGCGTTAGCCACAGCGGAAAGCTTTGCCCTTGAAGAATGGCATCGTTTGAGCTGCTGCATCACCTCTCTCTCACTGGGACCTCACGCGGAGCCTGCTGAACGTGGGGAAGTATGGAGAAAGAAAACTGCTTCCTTTTAGATGAGGTTAGAAACAGGGCTGGTAACCCTGCCTCTTCATGAAGGTTGCCTTGAGGAGCAGCCCATGAGATCCTCAGAGGGTCTGGGCTGGGTCTGGAGAGGGTCTTTTCCATAGGGCTGTGACAGCCTTGCCTTGCCGTACGTCCCAGTAGCAGTGCCACGGAGCATCCTTTCCCTGGGGAGGTAACCTGAGGCTGGGAGCACTGGGATCAGCCCCCAGCTGATGTTTTTCAGCCTGCCCAGCCAAGGCAGCTGGACAGCCACATGTTATCCAGGTCTGTATCCTGTTCATGCAGGAGAGAAGCATGGGCTTTTGGGGCATCTCTTTGAATAGCTGATGAAGGCTGTTGCCAATAAGTGATGTGCTTGTGGTGACGTTCTGGAGTCCTTTTCTTTATGTGTTTCCAGACAGCCGTGTCCCAGGACATAAAAAGGAGCCTGAATCATTGGTGCGCATGGAGGAAAAGGGAAGAAGGCATCTTTTTCTCTATCATTGTCTCAGCCCCTGTTCTGCTACTGAGTTGCAAAGAAGCATGCAGAGCCACATACCCGATGGCACCGGCAATCTTCCCCATGTTTCAAAGCCTTCTCTAACATAATACCTTCTTTTCCTTCCCTCTCGTGCCTTAAGGATCACTGCCTCAGCCCCTCCAAGAGTTCTGTTCCCATCAGCAGTGGCCTTCCTGAACTTCACTCCCTGTTTCTTCACACCCCCTCCCTAACAAAGATCCAGAGGCTCGTGTCTGCTTCCTCTTCCCTTCCCCTGAGCCCTCCTTCAAGGATGAAAATCCAGATAACATGAGTGCTAACTCTCTTAGGTGTGCAAGAAAAGGGACTCTTTCAGTGTGGCTTCAGTCTCAGGGGATACTCAGAAGCTATATGCAAAAGCTTGAGCTCCCGTGATGGAATTTGTCAAGCTGGCCTTTTGAAAGGGAACCAGCACTTGGAAACTAAATCCTCGGGTAACCTGATTATGTCTGTGGACATACTCTGCTTGACTGTGACCCAGGAGGGCTCACCTTAACAGAAGCTTTCAGAAAGAGTTTGCGAAGTCTGGGCTAAGGGAAGGGTTGCAGCATGTTTCTGTTTGCATTGACACATTTGCCCCATTATTCATGGCTGGTGTGCGTTTTGTTTCCACTTGGTTCCCAGCATCCTTTATAGATGGGTTTTCATGCCTTTAAGGCAAGCGGCGTTGAAATGGTGCCAACTCAACAGTCCTTTGCCAAGAGGCAATTGTGCTCGCCCTGGGCTTCAGTTTTCCTTGGCTACAGTCCCAGGAGAAGATGTCTGTGGTCCTCCCTTGTCTGTGCCACCTCTTCTCTCCTCTGCCCCGCTCGCCAATTACTTTTTGAATCTGTTGCTGATTTATTTATTTCTTTTTAATTAGACATGGTGGAAGAGGAGGAGTCTCAAAGACAAGAGCTATGAACACAGGTGTCCGAATCTTTTTCCTCCGTCTCTTTGCAGCTGAAGGGCAAATCTATGGGGTTGGATCCTCCCTCTAATTAGACTCCTGATAAAGCAGCTGGGACAGAATAACTCCAAAAGGTGTATGCAGAGGCAAAGGAAAGCCACCAGCACTTCTCACCAGCCACAAGGACAAGAGACGATGGCCTCAAGATGTGCCAAGAGAGGTTCAGGTTGGATGTTAGAAAAACTTTCTTCTCAGAAAATGGTCAACCTTTGGAGCAGACTGCCCAGGGAAGTGGTGGAGTCACCATCCCTGGAGGTGTTCAAGAAACGTGGGGATGTGGCACTGAGTGACTTGGTCTAGAGCAGTCACAGGCAGGAGTTGATGGTAGGACTGGATGGTGTTAATGTCCTTTCAGCTTTTAGGATTCTATGATTCTAAGGCACTGGGGCTGCTGGGAGCTGCAGATGATTTGCTTCCCCCAGTCAGGAGCAAGGTGCCCAGCCCCATAGGACTCATACTTGTGTCCTTGCAGCCAAACATGGTCCTTGGGCTTTGTTGTCAGTTCATCTCCTCTGCAGAACTGACAAAACTCACTACTTGTTTCTTGCTGCAAGGGGAATCGTCTCCATCTCTCTGCTCTGAACTCAACAAACGGAGCAGTGCAGGGAAGGAGATGTTGCAAATGGCATGGCCTTGCCAGCAGTGGGTCCTCAAAGCCCTTCACCCAAACCCAGCACTTGTCAGGGGAGGTTCAAGTTGGATATCAGGAAAAATTTATTCTCAGAAAGAGCAGTCGGGCATTAAAGCAGGCTGCCCAGGGAACGGGTGGAGTCACTGTCTCTGGAGGTGTTCCAGAAAACAATAGATGTCACACTGAGTGACATGGTCTAGGAAGGTCACAGGCATGGGCGGACGGTTAGACATAATGACCTCGTGGTCTTTACAACCTTTAATGATTCCATGAGCCTAAGATTCTATGGTTTACCTTCTCCTGAGGCGCTATGAGGTCTGGAGGAAGGAAGAGTGCCCTTAGCATGGCTAGCTGCACTGATCAACACACCATGGCTCTGGTCGCAGGTTTTCTGGAGGGCTTTCTGCTGCTAGGGGATGAGACAAAAGCAAAGCACAGCTCAGACAGCACCTGTGTGGCTCCTGCCCTGCAGTGCCAGGCTGGGAGGCTGCCACAGCTCTGCTGGTGCCTGGCAAGAGAAAAGCAAATTGGTGTTTGACGGGAGGCTTTCCCCAAACACAAACTAATGGGAATTCCTCAGTGGTGTCCCTGGGAGCTCCAATATTGGATCTCAGGGCAGCCTTTTGTGTTGTCAGCGGGCAGTGGGTCCTGATGGGCTCAACCCTTCCCAAGGCTCAGCACCGTCTGTGCTGTTGGCCCAGCACACCCTGTTGGTTCTGGGCACTGGTGCTCTGGTGATGCTCTGCTTAGCCAGCGAGGAGCAAGGGAGGGTTTAGTCTGCAGCTGGAGGCAGGAGTGGGTGAAAAAAAGAGGAATAAGGGAACAAAAGGCACTTTTTGGGGAGGTGGGGTATGTTTGCATGGGGAAGGGCAGGAATTTCTTTTCTTTGCCCAAAAGTCTAAAGTGCTTTCTTCAGTGCCTCCGTCGCTGCATGGGGCCCCGGTCAATAACATTCCACGCTCGCCCTGCGGAAGGAGACGGGCCAAGCACGGCGGGGCTGAATGAAATTCCTCTCACCTCACCCTGTAAACATCCCAAGAGCCTGGCCCCATTACAGCTGGGTACAAAAGTCCGGGGCTGAGGCCGAACAAAAGGATGGGGAAGAAAGTGCCGGTTGCCACGGCAACGCTGTCCAGGCCGCCTGGTTTTATCAGCAAGGGGCCCGGGTTTTCTGCCTGAGTTGCAGGAATCCGAAGCAATTTATTTCTACAGCAAGACGGAGACTGTGGAGAGATGGAGGGAGGCCGGAGCTCTGCACGGGCCTCCGTGCTGGTGGTGGCTGTACAGAACCAGGCCCCAGGCCCAGGCCTGCTGCAGGCCGCAGCATGGCGGCCATCTCGTGGGCCTCCCCAACAACACGCAGTGCCCAGCCCTCCTTCTTGCCTGGTTTACCCCCTTGTCCTCACTCCCAGAGCCCTGGTGGGTCTGGTTTTTGTAGCAGCTTGAAGGTGAGGGTTTAAGAATTTAATTAGGGCATGGCTTATTATTTCACACCCAAAAGAAAGGTCAGACGCATCAGTGCCTGAAGGCCAGAAGAAGAAGGGCTGTGCTGCCCTTGCACGTCCACTAACAAAACTAATATAAAGCATTTATGTGTCCCAAACCCCAAGTGATGGCTAGATGTGGGATGAGATGGCACTGTGTTCACAGAGAGGAGTTCAGCTGCAGGAACCTCACTCTGATCCAAACCAATGTTCTCCCTTACCATTCCTGCTGACAAGAGAAATGCTGTGCTAGGGACCTGGAAGCAGTAGGGTAAATATTAGACAGGGTGTCAGGCATGGAGGAAAGGACTGTTCAGGTTATTAAGAAAAACTTCTCTGAAAGTGTGTTTAAGCATTGGCACAGGCTGCCCAGGGAGGTGGTGGAGTCACTATCCCTGGAGGTGCTCAAGAAACATGTAGATGTGGTACAGGGACGTGGCTTAGTGGGCAATGTTGGTAGATGGATGGCTGGATTTGGTGATCTTAGAGGTCTTTTCCAACCTGAATGATTCTGTGATTCTAGGTATCACCATGGGGAATTCAACATAGTAGATCTGCTAGGCAGCAGGTGCTTGTGTTACGGCCCCCAACCAATACTGCTGGTTGTGGGGGCAGCATGCAGGGTGGAGGAAGATAGTATAAAGCTGTAAGTAAAACGAAAGACAAAAGTTGGATATTTGAATGCACTGAAGCCAGGACAAGGTTGCAGATTCCAAGAAAATGTGCCAAACTGCAGGCCTGGTGGCAAGGTTTTCAGAGACAGAACCTGTCACAGAAGGGAAAGAACTGCACTGAAGATTATTAACATAATTCCTTTGTTGTTGTCTGGTTTTGTTTTGTTTTGGGGGGGGGTGTGGGAGTGGGTTTGGAGAGTCTGTAGGGTGGGCTAAGAGCATGCAAAGCTTTACTACAAAACTGCAGTGCAGAGTGAGAAATAGAAGGCAGGTACAGAAGCTGTACCTTGAGAAGGAGGATGTAGTGGACTAGACAGAGTTCACCACTGGAGCTTCTCTGGAATCAATCCTGGGATCGATCTTGTTTATTCTCTCCATGAATGATGTTGTCATGAGCAGTGGAAGCGCTCAGGCTAAGCCAGCCGATGACGCCAAAGAGGAGGCACTCTGAATGCAGAGGCTAAAGGGAGAGCTGGCTGAAAGCAGCAGACAACCTTGAACAGGAGACACAGAATGAAACTGAAATCCAACAGCATGAAATGCAAGAGTACACCCAGGGCTTTTTGTGATAGACAGGGAGTGTATCAGCTGGATGTGACTGAGGAGGAGGTGAACTTTGTTGTAGCAGTTGCAGATGATTATCAACCACCAATTAGCTAAAGGCACAAAAAGGTAAATGAAGCCCTAGGGGGCCTGTGATATTTCCAGTAGAAGCAGAAAATTGTTAATTTTTCTGGGCAGGTAGGCTGAATTCCGAATAAGAATCTGTGCAGAAAAATTCTCTTTGGTAGGGAAGAGGCCAGAGATCCTGTTTCACTACCAGGCTTGTGAAACAGAGGCTGCGAGGGGTTTTGCTCTCGAGCTGCGTCACTACTCAGGGTGGTGGAAGGAGTACATGAGAGGCAGAAAAGCTGTATAAAATGATGGAGGATGCGTGCACAGGAGTGAATGAGAGGCAAGCATTCCAGAAAAGCCTGAGTAGTGTTTGGGAGGAAAATACTGAGCAGGAGAGCAGGGATGCTTGGGAGCAGCCTCTCCTTAAACTAGGAGAAGAACTGTTCAGTAGGTTAGGAAAACTGGAACACCTAAGCAAGGATCATGACGACCCCAAAGATCCCATGTCCCCAACATCTCCAACCCACCTGAAGGTCACTTCTGTCCTTGCATCCCCCTGGGTGCTCTGCGGGGTCACTTTGGCTCCTGTTCTGTCCCCTTCCCTGCTTGGAAACTGATCCCCACTTCAGCTTTACAGAGGGAAAAAGAAAAGGAAAGCCAGCAGACGGGGCCTTTTGTACCACAAAGTAGATTAGGGGCCTCCCAGGGCCCTGCAGCCTGTGCTCAGCGGAGGGAGGGCTGGGAGGAGGGAGGGAGGGAAGGCTCCGCTCTCAGCCCTGCCTTTGGTCTGCTCCTTGCAAACCGTTTTCTGTCCGACTTCCTTCCTTTTCTTTCTTATTTCTTTATTTTTTCCTTTTTCCCTGCTTGTCACTATGGATCAGTTTCTTGGGGATGAAGATCCTTTCTGTTCTTGTAGTGGATTTAACTCCTGAAACACGTGTCATGTTCCCCAACTCCCATCCTGAAACAGGAAAGCATTCACCCAAACAAAAGCCAAATGCCCTTCCTAGGGGCAATCAGGAAAAGGGAACTCTGCGGTGGTCTCTAGTCCAATGACAAAAGGTTTCTTGGACTACAGACGAGAAAGTCAATGCTGCCTGGGATTATAGAAGCAGCTGTGGGCAGCAGGGATTAGCCACCACCTGTGTGATGAATGGACATGGCTCTGGTCCTGCAGCCAGGACACACGCCAGATGCTTGGTGCTACCTCTATGCCCAGGCTTGACCCCAGAGTTGCTTTGTTTTTGAATGACTGATGGCTTCTTCTTGTAGTCTGTAGGAAACAAGCTGGTGCTGGTGGGTGCACCGAGGCTGGGTAGGATGATTTCTATGTGCCTGTCATGGGACATCTGGCTTTCAGAAAGACTGGGCACCCTCAGCACACCCCTCTTTAAGCACACCCCAAAATCTCTTCATTTTAACCCTCTTGGGCTCAAGTGTTCTCCTCTATAAAACAGCCACAGCGAAGACCTATCCTATGGCAAGGGAGTTGCAAAGCCAAAATCATTACCAGTTTTGAAGCATTCAGCTATTACAGTGAGCTCGACTGAAAAGCTCTTTAGAAGACTAATAATTTTACCTTCTTAGCAGAGATTGAATAATGTGTAGTAAGCTCTGCCTGAGGCTCCGTGCTCAGAACAATGCTGTGGAAACAAAGTATTGTGAGCATGTTTGTTCAGTGCGAGCAGGATGAACCAGGGTCCTCTAGAAAATAGCTCTGCTGCGTAATTAACATTAAAATTTAAAATCTGTGCATTAAAAAGAGAAATAGTAAGGTCTGCACAGGTGACTTTGACCCTGTGTTTCTCATGCTGCAACCATCTTGGTCTTTGAGCAATTTGCATGTGCACGTGTGTCCCTGTTTCGTTCTGTTACAGCCAAACTTTATAACCTGTACAGCCATTCTGTACTTCGCCCAAACTGAAGTAGATGGTCGACAGAGGAAACTCAGTGAAAGCCATTGAAGTTGGGAGGCGACTGAAAAATCTGTGTTGTAGTGGGAAATGCTGAGCAACCCAGACTGATTCTACTGAACCCATGACAACGGGGTCTTGCTTTAGTTTTATTCTGCAAACTCGAAGGCTGCTTTGGGTGTTTGGAGGTGAAACCTGCTGTAGTAAGATAAGCACAGCAAGAGCAGCTTGAGTTTTGTCAGGAGATGCGAATAAACTAACTTTTCCAATCCTGTTTCAGAATATCTTAGTCCAGAAGCTTGGAGCTCCTCACAGCCTTGCAGCTCCTCACAGCCTGGAGAAGAAAGACAAAGAGCTGGACTGAACTGGAGTCAGCACACAACTCTGATGACTCTTCATACCTACATATTCTACAAAGTCACTCTAAAGAGATGTGGCTGAACTCAACAAAGTCCTCATAATGGGACGAAGTGACACTGCAGCAGGTAAAGAGGCACCCATGATGATGCTAAATGCCATAGCGTATTCCCTGCTAAAACCAGGACATCTCACTGTTGGGCCTGGGGCTTCTGAAGAAGTCTAAAACAGAAATACTGGCCTTTACCATGTAAAACTGAATAAATCCGGGTACTTCCAGGGATGAGAAGAAAAAAAATTCTCCAGACTGCATTGTTTAAGTCATCCCCAGCATTTTTCTGGCCCTAAAACTTACAGCAATGTACGTGTGCTTCTTTTAGCCATAGAGACTTAACTTTTTAGAACCAGAATGGTGGGTATCTTGTTCCTGGAGCTATATATTTTTGCCTTTACAGTGTGAAATTCCAGAAGAGAAGCTTACAGGCTTCAAGGAGAAGCAAGAAGCAGCAGCTCCCTACCAGGCCAGCCAAGAGCCACAGGTAATCCCCGTCCAGACAGTGCCCTTCTGGTCAGGGCACAGTCCCACAGCATCTGAACATGGCAGAGCCATGCAGAGCCAAGCGCAGGGGGACAGCTAGCTGGAGCTGGCCAGGGCCATAAGAATTAGAAGGGCCAGGGCCCTGGCATGAGAAGCTTCACAGCCTGACTGGAAGCAATAGAAATACCTTAACCCCCTACAAAACCCAAGACATAGATGTTGCACGTGTCACTGCTAATAACATTTCCAATTTTTCCTGGTACCTTCTTGCATATCATATGCATCTGGGAAATGGAGGGAACTGGAGCTGAGAATCAGAGAGCTCAGATCAACCCCAGAGATGCAGTAAACATACCAGACATGCCCAACATAAAATGGGATCTAACAGGGAAGAGGAGAGGGAAGGTGGAAGGGGATCCATTATTCATGAAGGCAATAGCAGTACAACACAGCCTCCGTAGACCCACGTGGCGTTGGATAAGGTTACTACATAAACACGAGTTGGTAATGGCATGCCAAACTGGGTGCAGAAAGAAGAGAGCTGATGAGACCCTACCCCTCCTTTTCCCCCCCTTCCCTTTTTTCCCCCCCTTCCCTTTTTTCCCCCCCTTCCCTTTTTTCCCCCCCTTCCCTTTTTTCCCCCCCTTCCCTTTTTTCCCCCCCTTCCCTTTTTTCCCCCCCTTCCCTTTTTTCCCCCCCTTCCCTTTTTCCCCCCCCTTCCCTTTTTCCCCCCCCCTTCCCTTTTTCCCCCCCCTTCCCTTTTTCCCCCCCCTTCCCTTTTTCCCCCCCCTTCCCTTTTTCCCCCCCCTTCCCTTTTTCCCCCCCCTTCCCTTTTTCCCCCCCCTTCCCTTTTTTCCCCCCCTTCCCTTTTTTCCCCCCCTTCCCTTTTTTCCCCCCCTTCCCTTTTTCCCTTCCCTTCCAAGCAGACAAGGGCTCTCCTTGGGTGCATGGCAGCAGATATAAGTTTCTTTAGAAAGCTCTACTTTTGGAATTTTGGGGGAAGATTTGAGAAATCAGAAGTGTACACAGCACAGGAAAAGGGAGAAGCAGCTCCCCAGGTAGGAGTTACACCAGGGAGATGGTAGCAGAGAAGCAAAGGCAGCATGAAATGAATCATGGCCAGAGGCTTCTGGTTGGTCAGCAGGAGAGGATGGGGTCCAAGAGCTTTGGTGCAGGCTTGATGGATGTATCACAGCTTCCTATCTCACTGTTATCTGCTCCCCTTCTCTGCCTCTCACTAACAGTGATCCTGATTTTATCAGGAAACCTATCAGGGCTTAGCACTTGTCTCAGATTACAGTATGTATTTGCTGTGGCTCTAGCTGTTCTCACAAAACAATGATTTGTGTTACATCTCCTGGACATTCTGCTCTTCTCTGCTGCTTTCCCTCTTCCCTTCCCTTGCAACTGGCTCCTGTTTGGCAGGCAGGTGGCCAGGCGTGTCTCACAGCTGGGTGTGTGAGCAGGTAGCTGTGTAACACTGGCTGTGGCCCCCAGGAGGATGCATTCCAGCACTTGGATATTAAACATCTGTCTGGGCAGGAGACTGGGCTCTGGCTTTGCACCTCATGGCTTGGGAGCACACCTGGAGTATATCAGTGTCTGCTGCAGAGACAGCAGGTGGCTGGTGGGGAGATGAGGTGAAACAGGGAGGGAGTGATTTCCAGAGGGAGGGCTGCAGTATTTATAGGTTGTCTCCTCTGGATGTGTCACCTGCAAGGGTTTCTTAACAAGTGCTACTTAAATTGTGCATGGTTAGCTAGACTGAGCTCCTGCTTCAGGTCGCAGCTATTATCTGCACTGCAGCAGACACATGAGTTCAGTCAGGGCTATGGGATGAGGAGAGGGGCAGCACCCCAGGCACTTGGGCTGTTCATAACATGGTTGTTGTTGGAGGACATGCAACTTCTTGCGTTGTTTTTAATTACATTCAGCTTTTCTGATACTCCTGCTGGTGGTTGGCCACACGGCTGCACAAAGCCACCACCCTGCAGAGCGTGGGCCTTGCGTCTGCCTGGGAGCCAGGTCCCATCTGGCTGTAATTACCAGCTTCACATCAGCAGAAAAATGCAATGTTTAAACACAAATGTTCGATGTTTGCATAGCAAACCCTGGGACAGAAAGCTCTTGATAATCAGCCTGCAGGAGAGGAGGTGGTGCTGTGCAGGTGAGCCCTGAGCTGTATGGCAGAGTTAGAGCAGGACTCCGTGGGACTCACAGAGGCAGAAGGGCAGCACTGAGTTCCAGGAGCCCTTTGTGCCTCGATGCAGGCAGCAGCTGCCCACAGCCCTGCAACCACCACTTCTGACTTGGAAAAAGAGAAATGGAGCCTGCTCATCCAAAGCAATCCCATCTATTCCCATTCCATCCATGCGAGGTACTCATCCAGACTCGTCAGCTGGTAGAAGAGCTACTGAAAGCAGCACAGGCTTCTTAATCAAAGCAAGCCACCAGAATGAATAATAGCATATGCAGGACCTGGGCAGCTGTCCCCAGAGAGGAATGCAAGCTCTAACATGTTTCTCAAAGAAACACAGGGAACTTACTGCACAGGCCCTTAAAACCTGAGGTTGAAAGCACAACAGGTATGAGGTACCACAGGGTGAACCTTACCTCCACCAGAGCAGGTGGCCCACGGTGCCAGGACTACCCGGCATGGCCCTCCCCATGACAGCCCTGGAGGTGTTGGTCCTTGTCCTGTCTTCTGCAGGGTCAGCTGCACTCAGCGCTTACTTTCCTTATGGGGAAAACAAAAAGCATACCTGGAGATGTCTTCCATTCCTGATGCCATCACCTGGCTGGTGGCTCTCTCCTCTTGGGCTTGTCAAGGCAGGGCTCAACCTGTTGCCACTTGTCATTTCATAGCAGCAGAGCGGATGTAGGGTACCGAATGCCTCCTCACTGCTTCAGAGGGGTTCAAGGCCTTTTTCCTGCTGCTTGTGTACCCAAGGCGAGCAGCCTCACTGTCGTCATCGCCTCGGAGAAGCATTGCTCATCTCGGCAAACTTTAAAGCTGCATCCTGACAGACCAAAATAAATCAATCAATAAATAAATCGTCCGTCGCATCTACTGGATTCTGCAGTTTATTTCCTCGGCGCTGATGAAAAATAGTTGGATGCTTCGTAGCTTCATGAGACTAATTATGATAAACGGCCCCATCGCTGCTAATATCCGGCCATTAATTCCCAGATGGAGCTGCAGAAAATGTCAGGAATGGAAATGTCAGCTCTCTAAGAGGACCTGGCAGGTATTGAAGTGGGGACTGGAGCATCAGCAGAGGAGGCAGCAGGGGGAGAGGCAGGAATTAACCGGATGACGATACACATTTGGAAGCTGTACTTTTTCTGTCTTGATTGCCCAGTTCCTCCCAGTTATGTCTCTCTCAAGCAACGACATGACCACGGCTCCTTTCAGACTTTCAAGCTCTGTTCCCTGCACTGGGCAAAAGAATCGGCATCTCCTAAGGGTGACGCTTCCTTCGAGTGGAGAGAGCTCAACCTGAAGCTTCACTTCCCTGCTGAGACCCCAGAAATGTTGCTTCATGTAAGGCTGGCACAAGTCACTTACAGCAGCACTGACCTGAGTATCCCCAGGCATGTGGCAGTGCTGGGGGAGCTGGCACCAGGGCTTGATAACCATGGCCGGTCTCTTTGGCCATCATGGGAGGGTGCTATGGGACCAGCAACTCCATCGCACCATTGCTTTCCACCAGTAGTTTATAATGCTTTTGCTGTGTGTTAGAGACAGTTCTTTATGGGAGCGTTCACTCCTAAGTGAGAAAGCACTCCAAGAATAGATGAACCAGCCAGACAAATGATCTCAATGCCCAGATATTGACAGCGCTGTGTTACTGATGGCAGGAAGTCAGGCTGGCACTCGGTGCAATAAATCAGCCAACAAACAAATGTCAGGGAGATATGTTGTGAAGTCCTTCTAAACCCAAAAATATGGGGTTGTCCTCTTGTGTGGAAAGCCACCACTCTGGCACACTGACATGCCTGAATCTCTGTCTCTGTTGATTTCTACCAAGGCCTGGTGCAAAGAAATACACCTGTTTTGATACAGCTCACTATTTTGTTCAGCCCATTGGCTGAAGCCTTGCTCTGTACAGCTTCTGCAGTGTTATTGTTCAGATAAGGATCTATTCCAGCTCCTGGCACTCGCTTTCAAGTGGAAAAAATCCAAGCAGGTTGGGGATTCCTTGATAAAGCGCCAGTTGGTTGAAAGAAATGCTTTGATAGGAATCCATTAGATTGAGCAATGCTGGTTGTCAGCAGAGGATGGCATTTTCACTCAAAACTAGATGATGTGGGCACTTAGCTGCGGAGTGAAGATAGAGCACTCAGCCTGAGCAGTCTGCTCTAGCACACAGAGCTGAACCAGGGCTCCCCACACCCTGCCATGAGCACCAAATCACTCCCGGCAGGGAGCAGAGATGCCTCTTTCTCTCTGAAAAGCTTGATGTTCCTCCTGAAGCTTCAGGGCAAATTTCCAGACCTTCAAGTCGTTTCCCCAAATCCTATATAAGAAACAACACTGGTCCTCCTGACCTCAAACATACAAAGTTAGCTGGCTGAGGACCTCCATCCCTGCATGTTGTCTGGGAAAGCCTGAGTTGTAAGACTGCTAGCATCTTTCAGAAATGGCTTGCAGTTCCTTTAGGATGGTTTTTACTGGAGGCGGGTGATATATTTCCTAGAAGAGAGCAGTTCTATCTATAGCCTCCTGAGTGTTGTGTTTTGCATGCTTGAAGGGTGTTTGTATGTGAAACTCTGAAATTTCTGAAGAGTGCCAGGAAATGTCACCTCTCAGGCTACATCCTCCCCAGTACAGACTGGGCATATTGGCTTCCTTATGAGGCAGAACCCACTACTCTTACCTGGGATGACTCGTGTCCCAGCCATCAACAGCCTCCTTTCCTCAGCAAGCACTCCTGTAGCCCTACAGAGAAGATAGTAGCATTGTGTTAGAGATGCTTCTGGCCAGTTTGGCTAACAGCCTACTACAGGCTTTGCTGCCCACCGCTGCTGAGAGCTCATCTTGCTTAACTCCTCCATCACTACCACTCCCCTCCTGCACAGGTGTGGTCCTGGCAGCCCTCACTGCCATCTTCCTGGCCAACCCTGTGTTTTCCATGCACCTTTCTTGGAAATTCCTTTAGGAAGCCTTCTAGCTGGACCGGTGGCGGGACATGAGCGTGAGACGAGGGAGAAAACTAACCAACGTGAAGGTTGCTCTGTCAGGGTCAACGTCTCATTCATTTCTTGAGATTGCAGGGAAAAGAGGAGTCTGAAAGCATAGAATTTGCAGCTGGCTGGAATGAGCTGCTCCACCAGCTCCACCCTATGTGAACACAACCGTCTGCTTGGTGTGGAAAGAGCCGCAACAAGTAGCAGGGGCATAAAGGTGAACCTGGCTTGATGTTGCCTTCCCAGAATCAAAGCGCACCTTCAGGAGAAAGGCATCAAGCAAGATGCAGCCAGACCTCCTCCTGTCTCTCCCTGCTTTGTCACTTCCTCGTGGTTTTTGCTGTCAAATGCAGTTCGCATTGTCAACATGTGGTGTTTTACTCTAAATCAATGCTCTCTTGTGTGTGTGGGAACACACGTAGGTGTGGAGACAGAGAAATCTAGGGCCTTATTCTCCAGTGGCCTCGTGTTTGGAGGATCGTTTACACCTTCAGCAAAACGCGTGTGGGGTAGGTATGGAAACACTGCTAAATCTGAAGATGCCTGCCACCCACGCTGGAGAGGTGCAAGTGATGAAACAGCCAGTGCATCATCTCTGAGGTCCACATGAGTTGGGCGTTTTGGTATTCTGTTATTCTTCCCAGAACTAGAGCTGCTCCCCGCAATAGTGAACTTGTGCGCAATACAATCTCCTGGTGTCTTCTGAGCTATCGGTTTAGAATAGATGTTTCAGAGCCAAAGGACTGGAAGGGGAGGGGAGGAAAGGTGGCTGCAAAAGCTCATGGACAATAGAAAGCAGAGGAGCCAGGCTCTTGTCAATGGAGCCTCACAGAAAGAGCAAACCTCTAGGATATGCCATGGTTTGCCTTTCTGGTGCCAATCCACATGCTAACCATCCCCTAAGTGAAACCAGTTTGATGGGGGAGACAAGAGCTGCCCTTCACTGTGGGTCAAGACGTTGCTAAGCTTCACTCACGCTCTCACCACCCCAGTGGTCTTCTTGGTTGGACGGGGAGAGCGGTGTTTTCCTTCTCTCCTAACAGTTTTGCACTAGAACCATTCCTAGGTAAGTCAGTGACCAGGCTGGTTCTGCAGGAGCTCAGGAGCCTGTTTTTGGAGAACCAGTTCCTTGGGAACTCAGCATCAGCTGTAAGTACTGGAAGGTCTGTGGCCTAGAAAAGGCACACGGTAGAAAAGGAGCAGGAGGAAGCGTCGGAAGGAAGATAGCATTGAACTTTTGGGGCCAGCATCCAAACTCAGGCTGAGATGAGGGGACAGCACAGAGATGCTCAGCAGCACTGCAAGCAGCTGTGCTGAATTCCAGCCACCACAACCTCTGAAACTGCACAAGGTACAAGTGCTCCCTGCTGCAGCCCTGGGGAGTGAGGCTCTTGGGAATCACGAGGCCCTTTGGAAGGCAGGCCAGGAAATGAAACCCTGACTGCAGCACAGTGATGGAGTGCGCGGTCAATCGCACACCTGTCTGCTTTCAGTTCTGGCCTGGCAGGTTTCTGAAGGGCCAGCCAATCGAAACAGCTCCATTTTCATCCCCCGGCTCACTGAAGCATTTTGTGTCATACTTTGAAAGCTCGGTCAGAAATGAAGCACGGCTAAGCAGGGGGACAGCAAGGCCTGCTGTGAACTCACACCCACCGCAGGGGGCACAAGGCTGTCCCAGAAGAGGACAATGGAGCGCTCCCTTTGAGTCCTCTGGGCCAAGAGACACAGTCTGTAATGCCACCTCTGGGATCTCCAGGAAGAACCATCACCACATTACGCTTAATCGAGGCAAGCCTCGATTAAATAAAGCACGGGTCCAGCAGCATAATGGAGAACCTACTCCTGGGGGTTTCTCCAGCAAGCTTCAGAATGACACGAGCCCCATGCAGTGCAAGGTGACGTGTTCATTGCCTGGGCTCTGCTGCCTCCCGGTGGCACAGCCCCCTACCCCCAGACTGGGCCACCCAGGGAGCCCCACCTGGCCATGCTACTGAGGACTTGTCCCCAGAGCAGCCAAAGCCACCCCTCTCCTGTGGGTTTGGGCTGTGTGAGGAGGGGGCAGGATGCTTCCCCTGCAGCCCTTTGCTTTGCTGGGTGTCTCCCAGCTGAACCCAGGGCCAGCTGCTCCTCGTTTGGTCGTTATATGTTCTCCAGGTGGAGGTACGACCCAGTACCCTAGAATGTCCATGGGTACATCAGCTCAGCTATAAGTAACCCCTGGGAGGAAGAGGCTGGTGGTCTTTGTGCTGGTCCTGTGGTGATGGTGGCAGCTCTGGAGTGGCACTGGTGTCCTTGAGGTAACTTGATGGTAGCTCCTATGCCCCTTTGATGATACTGGTGTCTTTGTAGTGGTGTTTTGGTGGCAATGGCTCTCAGATGATGGTAGGGACTTAGGGGTAGGGCAGTGGTGGTGGCATTCTATGGCTGTGCTGGGTGCTCTGTGGTAGCAATGAGGGCAGCTCTGAGGTGGCTCTGTAGCAGTGGTGGTGGCAGCCAGGGCTGAGTAGTGGCTCTGTGGTGGCAGAGGGGTTCTGTGATGGCTCTGTGGTGGTAGAGGGGGGTCTGTGTAGTGGTTCTCTGCTGGCAGAAAGGCTCTGTGGTGGCTCTGTGGTAGCAGTGAGGCTCTGTGGCGGGTCCATGGTGGTAGAGATGTTCTGTGATGGCTCTGTGGGGGGCAGAGGGGCCCTGTGGTGGCTCTATGGTGGCAGAGCGGTTGTGGGGGCTCTCTGGTGGCTGAGGGGCTCTGTAGTTGCCCTGTGATGGCTCTATGGTGGCTGCGATGGCCCTGTGATGGCTCTCTGGGTGGCAGAGGGGCCTGTGGTGGCTCTATGGTGGCTCTGCCAGTGGTTGTGAGGTGGCTCTGTGATGGCTCTACACTGGCAGAAGTGTTGTGTGGTGGCAGAGGGGCTCTCGTGATGGTTCTGTGGTGGCTCTACGGTGACTCTGCCAGTGGCTGTGGAGTGGCTCTGTGGTGATGGGGGGGGCCGCCTCTCTGGCGGCTCCGCGGTTGCTCCGACGTGACCCCGCGGTGGCACGGCGACCCTCCCAGCCGCAGCCGTCGCTTGCACGGAGCAGCCGGCCGCGAGGAGCCCCTCCCCCGGGATGGTAGCGGCCGCCCCTCCCCTAACGACGGGCCGGCGGTTAGCAGCGCTCCGCCAGGCGGGTACGGCGCGTCGGCTCTGGGAGCCGGAGGAGCGGGAACGGGTTCGGCGGTGGGGGACGGGCGGTTCGGTGAGCGGGATGGCGGAGGGACGGATATCAGGCAGCGGCCTCGCCTGGGGGTCGGCTCAGTTCTTAAGCACTTTTCTTCTGTCTCCGTTTTTAGGCTGTTTTGAACGCGGTTTGGAAGGAACGAGGCTTTGGACCGAAGAGAAAGACGCAGAGGCAGCGGCTCAAACCGCTCCGCCCGGATTTGCTGAGAAACTGTAATTATAGTTTTGCCACCACCAGGCGCAGGCACTGTCCCTCGTGTACCGGCAGTGCCGTTAAGACGTGCTCTTGTTTAGATACCTCCATTTAGTGTGGGCTTAAGCTGAGACGGGGGAGGTTTAGGTTGGATATTAGGAGGCAGTTTTTCACCCAGAGGGTGGTGACACACTGAACAGGTTGCCCAAGGAGGCTGTGGATGCCCCATCCCTGCAGGCATTCAAGGCCAGGCTGGACGTGGCTCTGGGCAGCCTGGGCTGCTGGTTGGCGACTGCACACAGCAGGGGGTTGGAACTGGATGAGCATTCAGTTTTCAACCCAGGCCATTCTAGGATTCTGTGTAGGAAGGGTGCTTTTCAGGTGTGAAAGAGCCTGACTGAGCTGCTGGGAAAGCTTTTCCAGGCTTTCTGTGGCTAAAACTGGAAGGTTTGTTGGCTTAAGGCGCTCTTTGTGGCAGCTCAAGCCCTGACTGCCTGGAGGGATGCACTCCAAGCAGTGGTGGCACACAGCGGGAGTGTGACTCAAACAGGGCTTATGCCATTGCACGGCTTTGCTTCAACATCTCTGGGGCAGCAAAGAAAACCCTGAGCACTGTCTGTTTCACACTGGTTGAGGTTGCTCTGGCAGATCTGTCTGTAACCTCACCTTGGTAACGCACACCATGCCCTCTGCCCAGGGATCCAGGGCCACCCTAGGGTGAGGATTTGGGAGGACATCCTCCTTCCTTCTGGGGGAGCTGGAGGCTAGGGAAGTGCTGGTAGCTCCACAGTAGGCCCCTGCACACGGCATGTAGGCTGAGTAAAATGAGTGGATCTCACTTTTTAAGCCAACACAGAGACCGTTCTGAGAGCTGGATGGGAGCACCAGGTTCCCTGCTGAGCTCTGGGAGGTGTGCTGGCCAGAAAGAAGTATTCCCTTTGTATTTAGCAGTTCTCCCTCTCTCCACAAGCTGCATCGTGTACACACAAGCTGTTTTACTCACATGCATGTTTGGTAACATAAAACGTGTTGGAGGCTTGCTTTTGTTGTTTATTTTGGGTGTGATGTGTCAGTTTTGTGGTGGCAGCTCTAAACACCCAACCCTCCCTCTGTGCAGTTGCAGGAGTGTGGTGGGTGCTTTTGAGCTGGACACCGAGGGGGGGGGTTGTTTGACTGTTGAGAGAAGAGCTCAGGAAGGGCTGTGTGGAGATGTGAGTGAACACACAGGGATCTGGGCAGAGATTGCAAGTCTTGCTAAAAAGGCATGTGGACTCAGGGTTTGGATGAGCCTTTCCTCCTGGAGATAGCTTTGGAATTGGATGGGCTATGGATTCAAAGTACAGCAAGTCATGCTGAGGAGGGATGCTCATCCCTCATCTCTGAGGAGGGATGCTCAGGTGGGCTTTGTTCCACATTGCTGCTGGCTGGTGTACCCAAGCAGCTGGCCTGACAGAGCCCAGCAGTGATTCATCAGGAATCCTTGGATCTTGGCTGATACTAATCAATCCTGCTGGGCTGCTAAAATAGATATGGCCAGAGCATAAAATAACTAATAAAACCCAAATCCTCTATGGAAAATTCATTCTTCAGGGTCTGAAGTTGCAGTTCTTGTGCCAAAGAGAAGCTAGGAGGAGAAAGATTTGAGATTTTCTAGCTTGAAGGAGGGCAGAGAGTATTATTGATCTTGTCTCCCAGGCCTCTGCAGTCTGTTTGTTTGCTGTGTGTCACTTAGAGGATTCGCATCATGGTAACCTTGATTTATTATCCGATTTCTTTTTTGACTCAACCTCTCAAAATTGTGCACTGGCTTGAGCCTCCAGTAATAAACCCGCACAGTTATTCCCTCTTATCTCAGGCATGCATGTAATGCTTTCTCCGCTGTGTGTACCTGATTCATTCGTGCAGACAGACAGCAAGGTGAAATTCAGGAGGGGAAAAAATCCCTTCTGATAGAGTGTGGGATGGGCACAGTTTTCTGCTCCGTTCATTGCAATCTCTTTGTGAGAACAAGACTCCAGACAGGCCCCACGCCAGCTGTGGCCAACGAGACCAGGCACGATCTTCCTAAGGATTAGCAGCAGTGTGCTGGAGGACCCCATTTAGCAGTCTGTTGCAGGGACTTGGCCTCCAGGAGTGAGCAAGGTGGATGCATGAGACTTAGGAAGGGTGCAGGACACAAGCATCCTCAGGTAGGGCTGGGTGAGGAGTTGGGGTCTAACCCTGAGCAGGAATTAATGAATAAGCCATATCACGCTCAGGGTATCCTTGAGAGACACCACAGAGGGCTTTGACTCATAATTTATAGGAAAAAGCTTGGCAGGTTTGTGCACATCATTCTGTCAGCACGTGTGTGTGCAGGCTGGAGGGGCTTGTGTCACTTTAGCTCTACTAATTAGTGACTGTAGTCACCTCTGTGTTTAGACAAGCCTAAAATCAAGGGCTGCATTACCATCCTGCCAGAAGTCTGAGGGCTGCTCTTAATTAGCATCTCTCTGTGCATGATGGCTTTCATAAAATACAGCTGTATGGCTGTGATATTTGCCTGGACTTGCGTCTCCCAGAGTGGAAGAATAGGAATTATTTGTGAGCTGAGATCACCAGCAAAAATATCCCCTGCAGGAGGAGAGAGAGAGAGGAGCTTCTGGCTTTATTTTAATATTCGTCAGGCAATGCTTAAACATCTCTCCTGAATTATTTAAATGAAAGAGCCAGGCCTCACATCTGGAGTTGCTGTGTGGGTATGTAGGCTGTGGCCTGCTCCCCCTGGACTCAAGTGTGACAAGGTTTTTAAGGGATTTTGATGCAGCAAAAGTAGCACTTCTGTTGTATTCCCAGTTCACTCAAATCCTCCTGGCAGCCTTTTGAATGCTGCCACAGATCCAGGAAGCCCCTGCTGCTTCAGGAGAGCAGTTTTTCATGTGTATGCTGCTGGTTTTCCCCTCCAGAACCCATTTGGCATAATAAAACACTCTTTCCCCAGGGTTGCTGAGCCATCCAGTCAGCTGTGTGAGACCGATGGCCCACAGATCGTGAAGAAGCAGTACTTGGTACCCAAGCAGGGAGTCAAACCAACCTTGTTACCCACTCATCTTAGCAAGCCCACAATATCCAGCACAGTAGGAGGGTGTGGAGGAATGCCAAGGATGGAGTGTTTAACTGACTCAATGTCTTTTCGCTCTAGAAAGCCCAGGATTGCATTGCAGTGTCATTCTCCTAAGAAGATGGATAAAGGAAACAAGGATTTGATGAATTCTCTGGGCAGGAGCCCCAACCCTCCCAGCACCAGCCGTGAGGCTTCATGCCAGAACCACAGACCAGGAAGGCGTTTGTTGCTTCCTGATAGCTGCAACCAGGGGGCAACAAAATACTCAGCCATTAGACGAAAGGCTTATTATCCCGGTGTCCTCACTCCAGAAGCCTCCAGCATCTCAGAGGTAAGTGCAAAGAGCAATTCTTTCTTCTACCGTGGACTTTCTTAAATGAAGTAAAAACAAGGTGCACCTGGTGTGGGGAAATAGAGCTTTCATCCCAGCTCCCAGCCCTTCAGTTCTGTCAGAGGCCTTTGTGCAAGTCCTTGACCTTCAGAAAGTGAAGCCTTGAGGTTTTTCCTGGTCACAGATGTTCTGCTTCCCTTATGGCCAGCGCTATCTGTGTCTTCATGATGTAGCTGCGTTTAGGTTAGCAGCAAGGCAGACTGCAGAAAATATTTGGAAGTGAAACCCTGATGATTGCTTACCTCATCAGCCCTCCATCCACACTGTACTGTGACAGTCACATTTATCCCTAAAGCTCTGGTAAAGTGAGTTTCATTGTCTCCCTGTCTTGACACCGAAACCCATCTTCCCACTGTGCTGCAGCTGTGCTCTCATGTTTCTCTCACTGCATTTCAGGATGTCTGTGCTGCACCCCGTACATACCTTTCTTTGCTAAACCAGGCAGACCTCGAACAGCACACCCCCAAAGGTAAATATACTGAGAGGAGGGGTGATACGGCGGGCTATGGGCCATAACCCTTATGGGTGATTACACTGAGTGTGCTCATAAGTAGGCTGAGACTATAGCTTTGTGCACTGCTTTCCTTCCCCTCTCAGTGCCAGGGAAGGTGCTAAGATGCCTGAGTATCCCGTGAAGAATGAATTTCATTTAGAGGCAGAGCAAAGTGATCTGACTGTGGTAAAACCATGCTCCCTTTTCTCCCGAATACATTCACACCCAAAGTTCAGGTGGGCTGCATTGCTGTCTATGGGAGTCTGTTGTACGGTGGTTGGCAGTGCCATATGCCAAGAGAGCACTGAATTTATGTGTATTATCACTGGGCATGGAGCCAGCAGTGCCCTTTCCCTGCCTATACAGAGCAGTGAAATTGGACCCACCCTTTAAAGCTGTATTCAGGAGCTGGGTACCCATAGCCAAAATCATGGTTCTGTCTCGCTTATTCATTCTGCACCCAACTGTGTCCCAGAGTGCCTTGTTCTCTCTTAGTTGCAAAGGCTCTTTGTGCATGCTGAGCTGCTGGTCCCACCTGCTTACAAGAGCATGTATCATAGGTGCACAAACATAGGCATAGAGCAAAGCTGGAAGATCTGGCAGCCCTCTCCCTACCCCTAGAATGCTCCTGGGGGATGGATCATAGGCTGGCAGTGTGGGGATAAAGTGTGCATGAGAGGGGATTTTAGTGTAAGTGGAAGATGGTAAATATATGTATACTACCTTCCTGTGCTTAGAAATGACATTTATTTTCATGAGTGGGGACAAATGATTGCATCCTCAAGTCTTGACAAGACAGACTCATCCCTAACAAGTGGAGACATCTCTATTTATGATCTGCTGCTTCTTCGAGGGGGAAGAAGCTATAAAGCTGGAAATGTGATGCAAATGAAACACTAAGTATTGACATAAATAGTTGATAATGCACAAAGTGCTATAATGGATGGTGCCATGGAGTTTGCAACAATGGAGTGACAAAATTGGAACAGCTGTGCTCCCTGGCAATAAGTATAAATCAGGGCCATTCTGTATGGACCCCAAGCGAGAGATGTGTGTGTGAGGTTAAAGGAACTGTAGTAAACATTTTAGGGGCTCCTCAAAATTATCATAAGCTTGAGTATTGGTATAGGCTGTGCAAACGTTAGGATCCCATTTATTCTGTTTAAGGAGTCCTTCCTAAGAGAATGGAATAGAGAAGGGGGTTGGTTCAGTGGCTGTCTCCTCTATCGGTGAGCAGACAATGCACAGCTACAAGGGTCATGTTGGGGCTGCATAAGAAAGGCACAGTGGCTGCAATAAAGGGCCCTCTCTGTACCTGACCACCCTGAAATGTCTGGCTTCAGCACTGTTGGCTGCTGTACACAATTGCTTTGACTTTGAGGCTCACCCCAATGCAGGCAGAAGCACACTTAGCAGGGTGAAAGCCTGGCACCAGGGCTTGACATCCACAACACTGGCTTGTGAGCCAGAACCTGAAGCTTCTCCATGGTCAAGTGTTTACAAACATCAATGAGGAATCATCAGATGAAGAGCTTTCATTGCACCAAGATCTATTTTTGGTTCTATGCTTAGCTCTGTCTAGGGAATAGTGTTTTTTAGAGCTTGCATGCAATTACTTAATATAGGTTAAGCTTCAAATTCCCACTTTGCTGCTGTTCTATTATTTGCAGCTTGTTTAGCAATGTAAACAATTTAGTTTATTTATGGAGCAAATGACATGGTTTAATTTCAGGCAATTCTTGGAAATACATACTCCTTGCTTTGTGCACGTTTCCATTGAAAACTTTGGGCCAAATTGTGAGGCTGCTAAGTGGTCAACTCTGTTTTGATCTCAAACCACTGCTGATGTGAATGGGAGTGATGTGAATGGGAGGTGTGTTTGAGCAGTAGCTGGGGAGAGGTTTGTCCCGGGTAAGGTGTGAGGAGGGACCTTAGCATGTGAAGATGGCCTGAGCAGCTTGTTCTCTCCTGCACTGGTCACAAGCCCTTCATCACCATCTCTTCTGAGTTCCTCCAGGTTGCCACTGAATCTCTCTCTGAGCAGCTTGGGGAAGCAGGGGAATCCCACCCCTTTCTGAGGATGGGGGAACCATGCACTAGAGACAGAAACCTGCCTGTGATCATATTGGCAGTGTGTATCAAAGCTGGGGATGGAAGTGAGTTCCTCCCAGCCAGGTCAGTACCCCACATGCTAATAAAGCTCAGTCCAGTCACTCTCAATGGAGACTTCTTCTATGCCATGTGTGTGGGTGTGGAGTGATGTCTGGTGCTTTCAGCCATTTGTTTCTGTCTCTCAGTCACCACTTTCAAGATGCCTGAGAATCCTGCGAGTGTCCTGGATGCACAAGTGATTGGACCAACCACTGAGCACCTCATCGAGTCAGACTTCCCTGAGCAGTCCTTTAAGCCCAAAGTGCAGATTGCCTTCCAAACACTCCCAGGGCAGTGCCCTCGGAGTATCGAAATAGAGAGGTGAGTGTAGCAGAAATGCTAAGTCACAGCTTGAAGCAGTGATGGAGCACCTGGTGGGAAGGCAGGGCCAAGCCAGGGGAGCTCAGGTGCATGCAATGTACCTGAGTGGCAGGAATGGGTGGAGCCAGGATCCACCCCTTCCCAGACCCCCTTTAAGGGTTGGCAGTGGAAGTGAGGGGATCTTGCTGGAGATCCCTGTGTACCTCATGCCTTCTGAATGTAAGCAGCTTTTTTTCCTTTATTTCTGTGCCCACAGCCATTGTATTTGAGCAAATACTCTGATAGAGCAAATTCTCAGCTATAAAGCAGTATTTTTCAACATGGTGACCACTGTTACCTATGCATTTTTGCCAGGACAGAATAAGAGCCTACATTGCTGTGCTTACAGCAGTCTGCGTGGCTGTCTGGAACATGGCTTGTATTTCACATTGCTGTCAGCACTGCTGAAATGCACCATCCACTGACTTGCTGTGCTGACATCCACTATTTGGCCTCCATAAACATTCAGCAAGTGTCAATGAATGTCTAAGGGTGCCATTTTTTCCACGTGGAGGCATTCAGTTGCACACTTCTGCTTCATACACCTTTCCATGTCAGATGCCATTCTGTCATGCTGCTCCTCTGCAGCCATTTGTCACACGACAACAGCATGTCGTGGAATACAGGTGGGAAGGTTCAATCTCTCCTGACATCCCACTAATGTCTGCAGCTGCTTTGGATTGAAACCAGGTGCTTTTCCATGTCACCTTAGCTCAGTGCACACAGCTAACTCAGGTAAGTTACTGTTGGCAATAGGAGCAGGCTGGCAATGGAGGCTCCTGCAATCCTGCTCTCTTGTGTTGGATTGTTAGATTTTAAAGCTCTGATGATCTCTTGTGCCTTCTGGGATCCCTGCAACATCCTGGTGTGAGGGTGTGCAGGGTTCTGGGTATGAAAGCCCTTCTGGCCATGTTAAATGGTCATTTCCCCTATCCAATTCCCAACAGGAGAAGACAGCTGTATCTCAGCTTGGATATCACTCAGCTCTTAGCCAGTGAGGGGATAGACTCCAATCAGCTGACACAAAGGCACTACGATCCTGACAGCGAGTCAGCTATTGAGGAGAAGAAATATCCCATCCATCTCCCACTAAAGGTAGGAGAGTACATTTGGTGTCTCCTTGCTTATGCCACAGGATGTAACAGGTTGCCCAAGGAGGCTGTGGATGCCCCATCCCTGGAGGCATTCAAGGCCAGGCTGGATGTGGCTCTGGGCAGCCTAGGCTGGTGGTTGGTGACCCTGCACATAGCAGGGGGTTGGAACTGGATGAGCATTGTGGTCCTTTTGAACCCAGGCCATTCTATGATCCTGTGATGTTTCTGAGAACACTGAGCTGCCACTGATTTGGCAGTACAGTGCTTTAGAGCAGATGTGTCTGACCTGCAGGCTGCATGCAGCCCCCACAGCTCACACTGTGGCCACCCCCTGCCCTGCAAATAAGTAGCAGCATAAGTTTTGTTACTTTCTATATGTTAACTATGTTATTTATACATGTTACTAAGGCTGCTCCAAAAGTAATGCCTTTTGCTTTATACTGTTGGCCCATGATGTCTGAGGCAGGTGTTGGTGGGATGACAGTAGAGATTAAACCTTCCCACCTGTATTCCATGACACGCTGTATGACAGATGGCAGCAGAGGGGCAGTCTGACAGGTTGGCATCTGACATGGAAGTGTGTATGGAACAAAGGTGTGTCACTGAATTCCTCTATGTGGGAAAAAAATGGCACCCATTGGCATTTACTAACACTGGCTCAGCGTTTATGGAAGCCAAACAGCAGATGTGAGCACAGTGAGGTGGTGGTTTGTGCGTGATAGCAGTGGGTCACCTCTGCTGGTACAGATTCTTACAAGTACAGTGTGCAGGCTCTTGTTCATTGCTGGCAAAAAATGCAGAGTTAATGGTGGCACTGTTGAAAAATACTGCTTTGTAGCTGAGAATTTGCTCTATCAAATAGTGTGCTTTTGGTATCTGCTGTCATTTCCATGGAAATAAACAGGAGGCATTATGTATGTATGTATAGCCCAAGACAGCTCCTCTTCACTCAGTATGGCCCACACAAGCCAAAAGGTTGGGTACCCATGCTTTAAAGTATTGGGCCCTGAAGGATATCCCCATGATGGTGAGCATTTTTTGCAGGGTGCCCACAACTTCTGTTAGAACTAATAGTCCTTGAGGATGTTCCATGCTGTCATTTGTGTTGTCCAGAGGGAAGGGGTTGTTGCATGTTTCTGAATGCAGTAGTCAGCAGAATCTTTGTGCAGGTCTCTCCCTTGGAGAGAACTAGAGGTGCAGATATTGCTGTTTGGGAGAAGGCTGTTGATCAAATATCAGCACAGCTTTGGCACCTGAATTGCCAAATTAATTGTGTTGAGGTACTACAGACTTCTGCAGCTTCTTCATGAGAGGAGCAGAGGAGCAGGCACTGATCTCTGCTCTGTAGTGACCAGTGATCAAGCTGAGGGAACAAGATGCAGCTGCATCAGGGAAAGTGTAGATTGGATATTGTGAGAAGAGTCTTTGCTGACAGGGTGATAGGGCACTTGGAACAGGCTCCTCAGGGCAAGAGTGGTCATGGCCCCAACGTGCCTGAGTTCAACACAACACTTTCATATGTAGGTTTTGAATTTTGGGTGGTCTTCTGTGGAGCCAGGAGTCGGATTTGCTGGTCCTTGTGGGTCCCTTCCAGCTCGAGATGTTCTGTTCTGCATGCTAATTTTTCTTTTATTAAACTTTGTACCACCAAGCTAGACTTTATTGCACTCATGTTGTGGCTTTTCAGATCTTTGACAATGAAGAGTATGACTGTCGAACTCCAGAAGAGTGGATCTCTCTAGGACTGGAGCCAGGATCTCATGACAGAAAGCCAGTGCCTGGGAAAGCACTTCTACCTACAGATGATGTACTGGGGCACGGTAAAGCCTGTATGAGTTACTGCTCAGGTGGTGCATCACTAACAATTACGGGCCCATTCAGCAGAAGGGAGTGTGTAGATTCTGATGAATGCAGCTCTGAACAGCAGAAAAGCAATGGCATGTACTGATCAGGTTCAAGCAGTCAGAGCAAGAGACCAAAGGTCTTTATGGCCTGCCCTAGACTAACTGTTCCCATATTTTAGATGGCTGACTTCTGCTTGCTGTGTGTCTGTGTACAGTTGCCCTGGGGAACACCACACCCTCAGAGGAGGGAGATTGAGGGCTCTGGTGTGTGCAAGTAATTTGAAATGCTGTGTGGTGAAACTTGAGTTTGTTATTTAGTTATCACCGCGGTACTGATCTGAGATTGACAGAGATTCAAGCTAATAAATTGATTTCACTGTGGCCTTACCCACTCTGATCAGGAAAGTCTATTTGCTATAGCCCTCAGGAGAAGGGCTAAAAAATCCTAATAGGATAGCTAAAAAAACTAACCCTATTTTAATCCTTGATTCTCTTCTCAGAGGACCCTAAAAGCCAGAAGTTAACCTACAGGTGGACTGATGTTGGTGTTCTGGATTATGACAAGGAGACGAAGCTCTATTTGGTCCATAAGTTAGATCAGAATGGGCTGGTCCGTGATGAAGAAGGGAGACCCATGCTCAATGGAGGAATAACTCCAGAAGGTGTTAAAAGTAAGGCTTTTGGGGAACTGGCACATATACTGAAAGCCAGTCCATTACCCACACTAGTCCTAGGCAGAGATGGGAGTGATGTCAAGAAGTTATTTAATCCTCTCAATATTATTCTTTACACGTATCTGTTTAACCTGTCCTGAAAAACCTTGAGGGGAGAGACCTTCATGTCTCATTTTCACAACCTATTTGAGGGCTTCCCTATGGAAGCTCTACCTTTTTCTATCTCCCATCTTCTCTGCCTTCATGACAAGTGAAACGTTGGTCTTTCTGAGCCAGCACCATTTTGAGGGGTAATGGACAGATTAAGATCAAACCTTCTGGAAAGCTTGGAGGTGCTGCTAATTTCATGCTCCTTGCTTCTTGCTGTCCTCAGACTTGGTCCTTCGCTGTGATCTCCATTAAGCTGACCCAATTACGTTGTCCATCAAATAGCTGCTGTCAGCATTGCAAAGCACTCTGAGTTTTGTGTTGCCTGCAGAATTCTGTAAACTTTATTTTCATTTTTCAGGAAGAGCTCCATTGCTGCCATGTCAGTACTGGGTGCCACGCATTTACCTGCTGTTTCTGGCTGAAGATCCTCGGGTGTTTGCACAGAGAATAGTTTCTGCCAACATCCTACGTAAAAAGACACAGATGCTGCTACTCTATCACCTGTATGTGGACTGCATGCCCACAGATGGACTAAATAGCATTAGTGAGACAAGCCTGGAGAAAATGAAGCTGTGGGCTCTGCATACACCCAAGCTGAAGAAGAACAGGTAAAATATCAAGTACCTGTCTTGGGTCTCAGCATTTAGCCAATTAACACTGTAGGACTTCATAGATTTATGGAATGAGTGGCAGTTGAGGCAGATCTAGAGCATCCAGCTCAGTCCATGGATTTCACCTGGTTTCCAGCATGTGCAAACCACTCTCTTACCCAGAGAGTCATCAGAAGTAGGATGAGAGCCCCAGTGGCATCTGTGCAGGATGGGTGATCTGTTAGTGCTCCCAGGTGAGGGAGATGCACTTTGCATGCAGATCCACTGTGCCATGATTACACCTGCAGTTAAGTGACCTTCAGCAGGAGAAAGTAGGACAGAAACGCCCTGGTTGAACTTGCTGTCTCCCTGAGCTTCCAGTGGTGCAGATCAGTCATTTCTGAATTGATCTGCAGACCACCATCTGTCTCCAGAGAAATGGCTGTTGTCTGCTGGTGACACTTCTACCTGTTAACTGCTCTAATAAACAAATCAAAAGATCTGCACGGAGTGAAGCAAATAGAACAGATGATCTCCACCTGAATGTAATCGAGTGTCTCTCTGAGATGCAGTTCATATCAGGGAAGCATTTTAAGAGTCCCTGGGTTGATGAATCATGAGCCATTAGTGGTGTTGCTGAGAATCAGCTGTGACTTATTGCCCTGCTCAGAGACAGGAAGGTGTAAGGGGCTTCATGCTCTGCAAACCTAAATGGAAGAGCAGGTGAGTAATTAGTCTCTGTTTGTGTGCAGAAATATAGGCAGAGAGAAAAGTACTATGCCTGCCTGAGGTGGAAGATGACGACTTCCTAGGTCAAGCAGAGCAGGGCTTCAGCACTGACATGCATGGTCTAGCTGAGGAAACTAGAACATGTCAAGAGATGCTCAGCAGGAGGCAGTTGGGAAGATGCCCCAGATAGCCCAGCTCTTCCAGAGTTACAAGCAAGCTGCTTCGTTTCTTGGTTATTTACACTTCTCTCTGTAATGCTGCTCAGTCTGTATGCCCTCAGTAGAGATTTTGCTTTGATCTGAAAAGACACTTAGGAAGGCTGCAGTCCCTGTCTGAGGTCCTCACTTAAATGTCTGATTGAAAGCTTTGCTGGCTGTTCCAGTGTCTGCACAGCTGTCTTATGAGTGCTCTTATGGGCTAGCAAACATGGGAGAGAGGGAGGGAGTGAAGGGTGGATTTTGCAGTAGAGCTACAGACAGGCTTCTGTTCTGACACTGTGGGTTACCACTGTTTCCATGTCTTGTAACAGAATAATACTAGGCTGCATGGGCTGTCTGGAGAAAGAAGTGAAATTAGACTATGAGCGCGCTATGAACAGGATGATCTTTGACAGAGCAGTCACTTCCAAACCTCAGATATTTTCTTATGTCACCCTGCCAGACAAGGAGGAGAGGAAAGTACCAGAGAAAGGTATGGGAAACAGTGGGGCAGTTCAGATGTGGCATGCTTGTAAGATCTCTATGATAGGATTTGTGCTTTGTTGCAGAAACTCTCAGGTTCATACTGATGATTAGTGCTCATAAGGGACAGCAGGAGGAAATGTTACCAGACTTTTGAGTATGCCAGCTCTTTTTTAGGGTGTACTTGCATGTTCATGTTACCTTCCTATAACACATTATTATCCATCATCTAAGCTGCAGTAACTGCACCCTTAATGGCACTAAACGTGTGGCGGTATAATTATCTGTCTTTCACTCTGCAGTAAGCTAGGACTGACTTCCTTCTGTTTGCTGTGCTCTGCTGTGGCATAGCTCAGGCATGGAAGAACTCAGGCTCATTTAGGCTCTCATACTTGCGTGATATGACTACAGTGAGGGGGTATCTTGTGCACTAAAATCCTCCAAAAATTGGAACACCTTGACGTGGCTCACAAGTAGCCTCTCACAGATGACACAGCTGTGTCTTAAAGCTTCAGTGAGAAGATTCTGCCAGTCCTGTGTTCTTAATTGAGGAAATGTCATGAGCCAAAGCCTTGGGAACTTCAGGGACCAGGAATTCCTCTCAGCCCCTTATGGAAGTGTTCAGAAAGTCACTGCTGCAGGACAGCCGTTCTTTCATCCAGCCATCTACTGAAACTGCATACATGATAAGTTTTCCTGGGGAGAGTCCTTCTCACAAACTGCACCCTAAAACAGAGCTGTACTCTTCCCCCATAGCAGAAACTGAGATGCCCTTGCAGGCAGTAATGTGTTCTTTTGTTTGTTGCCAGGGCTCATCTGCATCCCAGACTATCCTTTTGACAAACAACGAGCAGCCTTCAATTTTGTCTCGCTTCTGACCAAGCCAGAAGTCGTCCTTGTCCTTACACAGGTGCAAGATGAGTGCAACAAGGCAGCCTCAATGTCTCTGTTTAACTCAAGCTTAGCCAAGCATGTCAGCTTGGAGGAGTTTGAAGAGATTCAGACCCAGACCTTCACTCAGGTGAGAGGAGCCATAGGGCCTCTAGTCAGCATCAGCCACTGCTGTCCTTGAGTTCAGTCATGCATCAGACAAGTGGCCACACAGGACTGCAGAACCCCTTTTTCTTCCTCCTTATCTCATGCAGATTGCAGTCCCGATTGGCAGTTACAGGTTTCCCCTTTGTTTTTCTTTCCCTATCCCTTCAGCTGCAAAGCACACGAGCTCTGATTTCTCCTGAAGCGCTCATGGGGGTAATGCTTTTCTACACTCTATGTTCTTTATGTACTTAATTAGATTACTCTGCTTGCAGTGCCAATAGACTAGGACAAAAAAAAACTGCAGCTCTGTAATAACTCTCACCAGAAGATTTTCACGCTCTCTAAATGAGGACAGCACTTTGCACGCTGGATATGGCCATGCACAGTACACAGCTTACTGATGGTTCTGCAGTAAATCAGGGGCAGAGGGCAGGTATGGGTCCTTCCCAGTCCCATGCTGCTTCAGCTAGGCAGTGCTGTCATCAGCTGAGTGACTGGGGTTGTGTTATTGCATACAAGCAGCAGCTGCCTGTGGAGCAAAAGTGACACTTGGTGGTATTTTAATAAAAGAAAACACTGCAGGCTGCTGCTGCCCTTGGCTACTTCTCTCTTTCTCCTCACTTGTCAAGAGAAGACAACAGTGTGTCCTTTACTTGCTCATCAATACTGTCTGCACAACTTTTTATGAGAGACCCTGACACAGGCAGCTCCAGGGATACGGTTAGATAGAAAAGAGAACAAAAAGGGGAAGACTGTATAAAAAGAAAGAACGGAGCTCTCCTGCTTTTTAATATTGGGCTTTCTTTTTGTAGGTCTCTTGTCAGTGAAGGTGTATGGTGAGGCAGATGCCATGTGTGTGCGTGGAGAGCCACTGTTTAGCCACCACAGCTAAAACAGTACTGCTCTGTTACTTTGCACAGAGAGAGATCCAGCAGGCCTGACCATACTGGTTTCTCATCAGCCCTTGGAAGATGACACAGTTGGTTTCTTTGCCCTAGGTGCAGGCTTTTCTCAAGGATACTTGGATCGATACTCTAAAGACTGCAGTAAAGACTGGCCTGAGAGACGCAGGCAAAGGCTGGTACAACCTGGAGCAGAGCAGCTGGGATGTCTACCAGATGTCCAAACTACATAAGCTGATGAAGCGCATCAGATTCATCCTGCAGGACTCAGTGCGCTATCTGGTGCAGAACTCACTGATCAGATTCATCCAGCTTTTGCTGGATGCTTGCCACGGTGTCTTGAATTGCTCAGAGGGTATGGAATGGGGAGATGACCTCATCAGTAGTCCCTACAGGTAAGGAAGAGAGAGAGGAAAAGAAGGTCAAAGGGTGGAAAGAGCAGAATAGTGAAGTGCCACTGTCTTTCTAAGTACTGTCTTTGCAAGCGAGCTTTGCACTGCAGGAGGGGTTTAGGTTGGGCTGTTCTCTCTGCTCCTCCACCTGACATGACTGGTTTGAAAAGTGTCTGCAGGTCTTCTGTAAAGCTGCTCTATAAGGTTATGACTTCTGCGGGTCTTCGGTTGTAATGATTGCCACTTCCTTCTGCCTTCTCAGATGAGAGGTCTCAGTGTCTTTACTGGTAACACCAGAATGCAGTTTTTCTTACTTTGATCTGCACAGGGGGTGTCCTCCTCTCCTCTGCTTTCATCTCCTGCTGTTTTAGTATTAGTACCAGTTGTGTGCTGCTGCTGCATAGTTGTGTACTGTTGTCTCAAAAGGCATCCCTGCTCTTCCTCATCTCCCACTGCAGGCCTCGAAGGAATCCAATCTTTGTTATTGATCTTGTGCTAGATGGCAGTGGTGTTCACTTCAGCCCTCCCGAGGAGAGTTTTAAGGAGTCCCTCCTTTCTCTGTTGGACAAGGGAATCCTGGTGACTCACGCTGTCCCACAGCTGGAGAAGGTAACTATTCTGCATCAACAGTGATACAGCTGTATTGCAGCTAGGCATAGATACCCTCAAGCCTGTACTGAGGGAGAGCTGCAGAAGTAGGTAGTGGGCAATCCAGTTTAATTACTTTGGGCACAGCACTGTGTTAATGCAGTTCTATTCTAACAGGACTTCTCCATGCTGTGCATCTCTTTACTCTGCTAACTTCTGTTTTGGAGTAGCAGGTTCAATGAAGACGTGTCCTGAGTAGCCTGATTGCCCTGAATGCATGGCAGCTAGCAAAAGTAGATTCATAAAGGAATTAGCACCAGCAGTGTGGTGCCAGTCTCTTTTGCATATGCGTCCTTCTCCCAGTTATTATAACAGACCAAGCTCCCTAGATCCTCCTCCTTTGGGGAGTACCATAGCACTGATGGAACAATTCCTGAGGCGTTGTAGAAGGATGCTCTGAGTGACTTCCCAAAGATGCCACCTCTTCTTTGGGGGCCGTGATTAGCTGTGCTAGTCCTGAAAGTGCTCCATCCTTCCTCTTGCAGTACGTGTTGGAGAACATACCTGTCACAGGCACACCCTTGCTGGACTCAGTGGACCTTCATGAGCCAGAAGTGGAAGAAATGCGTGTGGCTCTGCAGTCTGCCATTGAGAAGGCACTGATCCCTCTCCGAGCCTATGCTATGGAATATGAGAAGTTCTTAGAGCTCCATAACAATGATGTCCAGTACTTCCTAAAGTAAGTGTTGTATTGCAGCCATACCTTTGAAACAAACAGCAAACCTTTTCTGAAGCTGTTGCGTGGATGTATGTGAGAGTGCAGGACCTGCTTTGAGCCCACAGGTCTGTGCGATGTGTCTCTGGTGCTCATACCATCAGAGGCAGCCTTCAGCCACACGCAGTAGTCCATGTTTTTAGAGGAAATTGGTGATGGCATTGAGAATTTCTTTGTGCTTCTGCGAGCAGTCACATTCCTGACATGCTTGTAAGTGTAATGGGAGATATTAATGGCCCTAAAAATGACTCATTCTGTTTGAAAATCCAATTAGCATGCTTGACTCTGACCTCCTTCGAACAGTGTCTGTTCAGGCTGATAACATTCTGTAGGAAGTAATGTTTTCTTCTGTTTCAGCCTCATTGTTTTCACTGCCAGAACTCCTCTTTACACCTATGCTGTCCTTTAGCCTCCAATTACTTTAATGGTCTTTTTTTTGGTATCTTTTCTCCAGTCAGTGCAAACAGTGGGTCTGAAGTCCTGTTTTCTTTTGTTATTCCAAATTCAGTAGTTTACAAGTCCTGTGTGACAAGTTCCTGTGTCTTCTCAGAACATATTATTTTCTAATCTTGCTCTGTTTATACCTGTGCTTCAATTTTGGCTCTGCCTCTTTTTGCCTTGACACCTCTTCCAGCATTCTTCCATTCCTTTCCTGAAGATGAAGTACTTTTTTTTGCTCATATTCCTCTCTTGACACACCTATTGTGCTCTAAAATCCATTGTAGGTTTGTGTCTGTCCTGTCTCATCCTCCCCTGTAACATCCCCCAGCTGCACACCAATTCAGTGTCGTCTTGTACTTTACTGTGATATAAATACAATCCTCACTCCCTATGTAGACATACCTTCTGCTGTAAGGTCTAAAAGGCATTGGCAGCCTCTCTCAGTCTGTGGCTACAGAAGTTGGATGCATTCAAACAGGAGCTGTTCTAATAGCTGTGAACAGACACATAATATTAACAGACACATAATATTAACTTCATATCAGGGATATTCAGATAAACTTAAGGTCTATGTGATTTTGTTTTTTAATTGGTGCTTTTACTTGCAGAGACTACCAAGAGCAATGTCCACCTGCCCAGGAGGTAACAACTATAGTGAACACGTACTTGTCTGAAAAGGAGAACCTGGACAACTCTCTACCTACTTCTGTTGTCATTGGCCCCTTCAGTGTCAGAGTAGAAGGTGTTAAGCAGAACTTGTCCAAGAAGTATGAAGCACTTGCCACTTCCATGCTGGACTTACTGGCTGAAAACCTCCATTCAAAGGTGGAGAATGTAAGTCACCTGGTTTCATACATTGCATGCCAGTGTCTTGTCTTGTCCCTCTGCTTTTGAAGTTGTTGTGTTTGTGATATGGCCAAAAGGCAGCTCCTACCATCTTATAGGAATGTGTCTGTGGTTTGAGAAGCTCCACCTAATGGAAGGCTGGAAGGTCCTTCTAATTGCTCTGAAATACAGATAGTTATGGCTTCCGGTTCTCAATGAGATGAGGTTTGCTAGCCCCATTGCTGAAGCTGCACACCTGTAGGGGTGATGTCTTCTTTGCTGTGTCCTGCAGATCTGTGGTGTATACAGAGCTGTCAGCTTGAGGATACATGAAGAACCAAACAATATTGAGGAGCTGACTGAGCTGCGGGAGTGGATGAGGGCAGTCCCTGAGCAGCTGGCTGTGCAGGAGGTAGGGCATGCCCTCCCTATGGGCACCGAGGGCAGTGGGGGAGAAAACTTGTTTGTGCAGTGTTTGGTGTCTCAGAAGCAAAAATCCACTTTTTTTGCTTATGTGTGTCTATGTATGCGAGGCCATATGATTCCTAGCTATCAGAATTGTATTTTTTAATGTGTAACACTAAAAACACTGAAAATTAATGCTGTTTTCAATAAAGTATTTCTGCTACCAAGTGCTTATACTGCTTAACTAATTCCTTATTAGGACATCTTAGTGCTGAGTTACCTCAAAGCAATTTGCTGTGTAGGTCTCCTCCTAGTTGTGCATGACAAACAAATGCACCAAGCTGTAAGCTGACTTGTCCATGCCAAAGGAACAACCTGGAGGATAACCCAAAGCACTCTATTTCTGTCCAGCACGTTTCATTCATGTAGAACAGAGAGGGATATGGTGGCTTGATCATTAGTGGAACAAGAGCTTGGAAATTCATTCCTACTGTTCACACAACAGAGAAGCAGCCTTACATCACATTAAGCTTGTGTGACTAACGCCCTTCAAAGGCACCTCATGAAAATGAGGTATGCACCAGAGAGCTGGGATTAGTGCGTCCTAAAGGTGTCTTTTTTGGCCTCTTTCTCTCACCCTGTGCAGGAACTGATTTGTGAAGTCATGGAAGATTACAAAGTCTTGGAGGAATTCCTTTACAATCTCACGGAGGAAGATTTCAGTGACAAGTGAGCACAAGTGTCATTCCTCCCACTGTCAAAGTGGGACACTTTGCAGCAATTACTGCTCTCAGTGCTTTGGGGTCTATGTGTCTATCAAAAGCTCCAGCAGAACTTTTAAGCACTGAGCACATGAGCAATGAATTCTTGAAATGGAGCTTACAGAGAAGCATGGATTCATGCTGCCTTCAGGCCTGGACCAAGGCAAACTGGTAGCTATTGACCTGTTTAGACATATTAAAGCTCTTCTATCTTGTTTTTTTTGGAGACCCTTGCGTAGTGCAGAAAAAACCTAACAACCCACAGCAAAACCAAACAAAAACCCACAGAAAAGCAGCTCAACTCTAGGACAGCTTAGCACAGATGTGTTGGGCCTACTGGCCAAACTTGGCCTGTGCAGAACTAGTAGGTGATGGCTGCGTTCCCAGGTGCCTGGAAGGTCTATGGCCTTGAGTATAATGCTGCAGAGCTTGCATCTGGCATTGTACTCAAGATCACAGGTCAAAATGGAATAATAATGGGCAATGGCTATGTAGGAACCAAGAAATGTGCCTTAGAATAAGCAGCCACATTGGACAGCCTCTCCTATACCTGCATCACACTCCCTGGAGCAAACTGCAAATGCCAGGGCTTCACTTTATCTGGGTTATCCTGGCCCCTCACTTCCCTGCTTAATAGGAAACTGGTCTTATCAGTAGCCCTGAAAAGCTAAAATCCAAGACTCTCAGCCCATTTTTTTCCCATTCTTTGTGAACACAAACACATTCCCTCTGGATGCCTACTGTTGTTTTGCTATCTTCTGGCTTTTCAGCAAGATTACTAGATTTGTTCCTCTTAAAAAGGCCCTCCACCTCTTGAGAGTTCTCAGATTCAATAGCGTAGTCACAAGGGCTACATATGAACGAGAAACTGGGAGAGATTTCTTTGTTGAAACCACATGAATTTCTGTTTTTTGTAAAGCTTTTCTGTTTGGTTGGAGTTTGCTTTCTCATTGTGTTCTTTTCAGCATTTCAAACGTATGCTCAGAAGGCCTCTCTCTTTCTTTTTCTCATGACATCATGTGAGTGCAGGTGGGCTGCAAGTTACTGGCCCCTGAAAATAGCTATGCAGACTGAGGCTATTCAGCTCCAGCATGTGCAGGATGAAGAAAGGTTCCGTGAAATCCAAGTAACGGATCACAACATATTTGAAGAGAAGCTGGAGGACATGAAGGTATTGAGCTCCTGTAACAATAAACCACCCGGAGGAGGGGGAGGCTTCAAACATCTTGTGGTTATTCATGGAAAACTTCAGATGAGATATAAGTGGTTTTAGAACCTCTGCTTTTTATTGGAGTTGGGCTTTCGCTTTCAATTAGGAGTTTATTTTCTTTTTTTAATACAACGTTCTTCCAGGTGAAAAATCAAGATACAATATTCTAATTCTTGGGCATCACACGTGCTTCTTTCTTATGTACTCAGTTCCCTACAAAGCACCTTCCATTGTGTGCTGCCATCAAGGAGGAAGTAACAGAAGTCAGGGAACTCACCTTGCATGGAAGACCCTGAAACAATAGCAGAGTTTTGGCAGAATCTGTGCTTTGAATGTAACGAGCACACCAGGAAGCTGAGACTTCCAGAAGCAGCACTCAGGTTCTCAGCCCCACCTCATGCCTGCCTTTTCTCTTCCAGCTGACTGTAGGTGAATTTTCTGTCCAGGTGGACATCAGACAAGCTCATACTTTGGCTAATGAAGCAAGGCTGGTTGGGAAACAGCTGAAGGAGCTTCAGAATTTGGCCATTCTGTACAACAACCGGGAAAAAATCTTTGGGATGAAAATTACTAATGTAAGTGTTATTTCCTATACCTACAGAACCCTAACCTTTGTTGGGCCTTCTGGGTGGTAGGTAGAGCAAGTAATAAGTCACAGTTCTTCCAGAAGAAATCTTTCCTGCTCTTTTGGGTTTTCTGATGCTGATTAGAGACACTCCTTAGTCCCGTAGAGTGGACATGCTGCTCTATCACTCTGTGCTGAAGGAGAGCTGGTCCCAGATGAATGTTCGTGTGCCTGATATTGCCCCTTCTACAAGAGATTTTGGGTGTATGTCCTCAGACTTGAGTGATGTTGAGGAGTCAGAGGGGTAGGTCTTGATGCAGCAGATAACGTGTGCTGATTTCTGTAAGGCAGTTACTGCAGTTGTGTAGATGTAAATGGCAGCGGTTGCATATTGGTGTGCCGTGGTGGCAGGGCTCAGATGGTGACATGTTCTCCTAAGGCAACAGTTTATATAGCTACAAACACTCATTTTTGCCTGGGGCTGTTCAGCTGTCAGTGCGTCATTATCACCCACATCCAGCCCAGTCTGGCTCCAGAGCAGAAGTGAAGCTTATGTGAGCCTTTCCTATTTCTTAGTCTGTGATTATTTCAGTGTAAGGACCCAAATTCCAATGTGTTCACTATGAAGTGCACTGTGTGCTTCTTCCTAGTGTACATGGCCTGCCCTTCAAAGCCTCTTCATTCACAACAGAGCATTTGTAAGGCAAGTGGAGAGAGTGCTTTCTATGCCAGATGTGCTGCAGCCTGACCATGTAATGCCCAGCTTTGCCAATTGCTCTTTGTTGGAATCTATGTTGTGGTCCCCTGAGAAGACAGTCTGCATCCTCTTGGAAGTAGTAGTTTCCTCATTGCTTGCTTGAGGTTCAAAAAAGGAATCGTGTCCTTTTTAGCCTTTTGACATACTTCCTTTTTCTTTCTTTCCAAAGTACAAGAAGCTATCCAGGATGGTGAAGGACTTCCAGCCATATTGTGATCTCTGGACTACAGTGTCAGACTGGCTGAACTGGTGTAAGAGCTGGATGGATGGTCCTCTCATTGAAATTGATGCTGAGCAGCTAGAAAAGAATGTCAATGACTCTTTTAAGACAATGCAGAAGTGTGTGAGGCAGTTCAAAAACTCACCAGGTAGCTATACAGTCTGGGGAAAGGGTGATGGTGCATGTATTGATATGGAGAACATCACAGCGTGCTCAGAACAGAGATTGCGAGGATGTCACATGAATGTGTGGTGTATATTAGAGCCAGCTGAGAAACCGCTAGTAAGGTTTTTCCTCTCTTTTTGTTTTCCTGGAAGTATGATGATTCACATCTAGATGCTAGTTTTGCTGCTTGAAGTACTAGTTTGGCATGGAAACAACTAACCTCCGAATTACTTTTATACCTAATTCTCAAGACAGCACTGAGATAAGAGCTATCCTCTTATGTTGCAGTCTGTTTCATTCTGTACAAATTACTAACTATTATTTAATTACTCATAAAGAATTGATATGTAGCCTAGTGGCTAATCACCAGAGGCCTGTGAGTTTAAACCTTTCCTTAGGTCAGGCAGGAAAGGAACTTGAAGCTGGGTGCTGTTCTTTGGCCATTCTTATTTTCCCCCATGGGCCAATTAATGAAAAGCCATAGAAGATCTTACTAAAAATAATAATTGCAAAGTCTGGCAATAATCTGTAGAACACAATAGTTGTTCTTCTTCCTATCAAACGTATACGAAATTTAAATGATCTCATCCAGCCCTTGCAATTCATGTGGAGGTCTTTTTATCATGACCCCCAGTAAAAGTGGAATTGGGTCTTCAGTCACAGCTTAACTTCCCATTCCTTGATGCTGTGAGGCCCATTGGTCATCCTTTGGAGCTAATTCTAAAATCTCCTACCAGATGGCTTAGATTGAAACATGCTCTGCGGTGGGAAATTTTTGATTCATCCTTTTTAACTTGAGCTCTCTCTTAAACAATGCCATGAATCAGCCCCAATGGAGGAGGTGATGAGTGGATGCGTGAGTAACTATGAATCATTATGGTAAACAGAAATACTAAGAATACCTGCTCGTATTCCTGGCAATATTCCCTTCCACCTGGTACAATGTGTGCTTTGGCCTTGAGTCTCCTTGCCTTTGCATACCACTAGCAGGGGTTGTGGGGTGCTCACATCCTTGCTGTGACTACACAGCACTTCCACGCAGCGTGCAGTATTCAGACCTCAGAAGGGAATCTTACAGTGAGCTCTGGGCTAAGGCACACTTCTGCTTAGCACGGACCTTGCTTCTAGCACTTGTGAGGCTAATAGGCCTCTGGGAGCAGACTTGTATCCTTGCTCAGCAGCAGCATAGAGAGAATCTTCAAGCCTGCATTTACTATTGCTTTTTTCTCCTGCTGCTTTTCCCCATAACCCATGCCTATGAGCACATCAGGCTTTAGGTAACTTCTTGGAGGAAATTAAGGCAACTTCCTCACGTGCTGTTATTGCTCATGTTTTTCTGATTCTCTTCCTGAAAGCATGCCAGGGTGTGGCAATGGAGTTCCGAGACAAGATTGAAGAGTTCAGACTATATGTCCCCTTAATCCAAGGGCTGAACAATCCCGGGATGGGAAGGAGGCACTGGGAGATGCTGTCAGAAGATATTAACATGGACATCAAGCTAGAATCCGATCTGACCCTTCGTCGCTGTTTGGATATGAACCTGCAGGACCACATTGAGAGTATTACCAAAGTAGCTGAGATAGCTGGCAAGGAATACGCTATTGAGAATGTGAGGAGAGAGGGGTTTGTGTCTGGTTGTTTTTAGGGATGCTTCTTTTGGGCAGCCATTCGTTGCCATGGGTGGCATTCATGTGCTTCCAGAGCATTATGCATGTTCTGCAGCACATCTCAGAAGTCCCTTAGGGATGGGAGCAACGGCCACCTGATTGAATTTAATGCATTGGAAGTTATTTTGCCTTGCAAGGAACCTACAGCTGCAGCATAACAGCTCTACCTGATGGTTATGTTGATCCACTGGTTGGTTCCCTCACCTCAGCGTGAGATTGGTAACTGTTAAAATAATTCAATTGACAGCATTCTCCCCGTCAAAAATCACGTCAGGAAGATTAGCTGTGACTAAAAATGGAGCTGGCAAATCCTTTTATGTGGTGGATATGTGCAAGGAGGATTTGCTGGCTCTGGAGATTTATAGGCTGGATGGTCTTTCAGTTTCAGTTGATTAGTTCTGATGTGATCTGAGGTGGTCTTAATTGAAAATCATTACTGTATGGCAGCTTTTGTTCTCTGAAATCTCAGGTGAGCTCCCAGCGGATAGCTACCCCTTCTACAGAGCCATCGTAGCCATTATCGTTAATAGAAACTCTACTGGCATCCTCTGTGCATCCAAGTAGTATCAGTGGTGCACTGGGTTCTGAAACTGCCTTCTCCCCTCCAGATGTCCTTTTAGGACAGTATCAAGGTGTTGAGTCCGTGGACAAATGGATGCATTAAATACACAGCTGCAGTTTTCAGTGGAATCCAAGGGCAAAAATCCATCAACAGGCATTAAGAGAGATGTGGGAGGTGCAATAACCATTGCAGAGGTTGTATCTGAGAATTAAATTGCTTGTCTCTCTGTTCCAGGCACTCAACAAGATGGAGAGTGAATGGAGCTCTGTTTCTTTTACTGTTTCGCTTTACAAAGACACGGGTACCTTCATTCTGAAAGACACTGATGAAGCTTCTCAACTCCTAGATGATCATATTGTCATGACTCAGAGCATGTCCTTCTCACCGTTCAAGAAACACTTTGAGGACAGAATGAACACATGGGAAAACAAGCTGAGGATGACTCAGGTACTAGTGTCTTAGTTACATATATCTGAAGGCCAGCATCTAGCCTGTGCTGCCATGCCTTAACATGGACACTGTAGGTGGGTACACAACTGTCAAGAGGATAATTTCTTGGGAGGAAGAAGCCTGGTTAAATCTGTCTGGTTCTAATAAATAAGACAAACTCGGTGCCTTATTCTGCAAACAGAAGTGATGAAATTTCGGCCCTTTTGCTACCTTTGACAATGCTTTTTGGTGGCATCTCTAATAACGTTACACCAAGTGGACCTTACAGCTTCTTTACAGGCCCTGTGCTAATCACGTCAAACTAAAGCCTGAGTGCTGTCCACACAAAAGCATTCACATATCAGAGTAGGATAACACACTTCTGTGTCAGACCTGAGCCTGAATGTGCAGGACACAGCAGGACTCTACCAGCAGAACAGCATTTTGTTGCAGGGGAAAAAATTCTGTACAACTGTTTTGCTGGAAAACTCTGTTTGATTTACAGCAGCATTGTTACCTGTTATTCATCATTGCCTGTTTATTGGTGCTTACCATCTGGGTGTGCTTGGGCCATAGGCTGCTAGAGAGCTGATCTTGCCTCATAAGGCTACAGCAATGCTACTGTAAGCCCTAAGGCAGAAGGTGACATGGGGAAATGCAGTTATTTACTGTGTGGTTTTGACTGTGACATTTTGTTTTCACCCTGCCTTTCCTACTTCTTTAGATTTCATTCATTCCTGTCTGTAAAGGCCCATGAATCCTCTCCTGGGAAGTGGCTTAGCAGGGTTAGCTGATGGGTATGATGGGGTATGGCAAACACAGCTGTCTGCATTATGAGGAAACCTCACTTCTTGCTAGGTCAAGTGACTGCATGTGTGCAGGGAATGGTAGAAGACTGCTTCCTGTAACCAAGGCTGGTTTCCTCTGGCAGGCAGAAAGGCAGTCCCACACTGCTGTGTGGGGTTGGGTAGGCTCCCCATACCTTCCAGTCTTCCATTCCTGAAAATGGAGGAAGAGGGTGTTCTTCCCATCTAATTCTTGCTCCTGCAAATGCATGTCAAACAGGGTTGACTCTGTGATGTCTAACTTAATGGATTGGCTTTTCACTCATTCTCTTAATTCGGAGAAGATTGTTTGAAGATCTACGTGGAGTGGTGTCCTGTCTTTCCCACTAGGATGTCCTAGAGGAATGGTTGAACTGCCAGTGCTCTTGGCTCTACCTGGAGCCCATCTTTAGGTCAGAAGACATCAAAAGGCAGCTGCCAGTGGAAAGTGAGCGCTTTCAGGTGGTGGATACAGACTGGAGGATCATCATGAAGAACGCTAATGAAAATCCTGAGGTGAGTGCCTTGATAAAAGCGCAGTTATCCCACATTCCTTGGAGCTGTATCACACAAGAGTCATTGCTTTTGCAATGGTCTGGGCACGATCAGTGCTGTATAAACAGTACGACCTTGCCCAGATCAGTGTGTTGGATTTCTTCTCTTGGACCACGACCTTTCCTTCTGCTGTCTAAGTCCACAGTGTCATTCTCTGTGATGTCTTGCGTCAGTCTGTTGTCTCTCATTGAGTCTTCCCTAGCACATGGTGTCTGTACCTCCAACAACTCTTGTAACCAGCTTAAACTCGAACCACAAGATACCTCCCTTGATTCTTCCTCAAGGCTGGATCTGTAAGATTGTTTAGGGCCATTGCTTGGCTCTTCTCTTGCCCTTGCCTGGTTTCTGTGTCCCAATGCAAGTGCTCTGCACTCCTCTATTTTCCACTTCCCAGCACTCCATCGCCACTTGTCTTCCTTATTACAATTGTTAGTATTTAGAGGAATATTCATAAGTGCTATTTCCCCTCCTTGCCCACAAGGCTCACACCTCTCCCAGGTCCTTGTGAAAGCTCTCCTGTGAATGAATCATTTTGATCCTATCTACTGGGCAGCTCAATTATCTCCAGTGCCTTATGCCCACATGCTCCAAATACTGATGTTTCCTGTGTCCCTGCTCTGCCTATAGGTGATGTCTTTGTGCCCTGATCCTGCACTGCTAGAAAACCTGCAGAAATGTAACAGATTACTGGAGCTTGTGCAGAAAGGGCTGAGTGAATACCTGGAGACCAAGAGAGGTGCTTTTCCCAGGTAACCTCAGATTTCAGTGGGCTGGATCACAGTGTCTGGTTCAGAACATATGAAAGGAGTGGTGGTTCACTCCAGTTAACTGTGCCAAGAAAGAGCGCAGCAGAAAAAAATCTAAGCTTATGGTATTGTCATAAGAGTGCAAACATCAGGAAAGGCTGTGCCTTTCAATGCTGCCATCTGATGGGGAGAATACAGGCAGGCACAAGAGTTGTAAGCTAAGGGTGGTCTGGTTGTATCGTGCATATCTGTGCCTTTCAGTTGTGATTTGGCTATCAGGGATGACATGAAGCAAAATAACCTACATGTAACTGTCCCTTATTCCTGAAGGAATACTGCTGTTGTTTGAAAGCTGCTTTTCATTGGTTAACAAAGAGTTAGAGAGAGGTAGATGGCTCGACCATGGCTGATACTTCTGCACAAACGCAAAGAGATTGATGAGCAGTCAAAAATGGGGCTTGTTCCTCATCTTGCCAGGACTCCGTCCATGATGCTGTGTTAAAGAGAACCTCCTCTCAGAGCTCAACCTTTGTTTTCAGGTTCTACTTCCTTTCTGATGATGAGCTGCTGGAAATACTGTCCCAGACAAAAGACCCCACTGCTGTACAGCCTCACCTTCGGAAATGCTTTGAGAACATTGCACGGGTAAGCAAAGCAAAGCAAGCACTTGGAGGGTTGGCCCACCTCTGGGGAGCTGATGTCATGGGAACTTAGGGGCGTTCTGAGACCTGGGGGAGTTTTGATATTCTGCTGTATGGGAATGTATCTCCTGTAAACCTCTTGTAACTGTCGGCACTGCAAGATGCAAACTCTGCCACCAGGAGAGCATGACAGGTTGGTTCTTTCAGGCAGCTTCTCTCTTCCGTGTGGGGTAAAAGACTTGAGCTGATTCTGCCCTTTTCTGAACAGCATTAAGAAAAGAGGGTGGGGTACATAAGACTCCCAGTGTGCAAAGCATAAAAACACATCTCCAGCATGCTGCATGGAAGCAGAATAGTTCTCCACACTTAACTGTGCCCTGGAGTTGAGATTCAAGCAACCTCACTTTAGACATTTCAGAGCCAGACGTGTGCCTGTGAACTGGACACATGTGATTACCTTTTAGTCAACAGGGATCTGCAAAAGACAGCTTGCTGGAAGGTTTCTTAGATGACCAACTAAGGAGGAGCGGACACTCCTCCTGGAAATACCTGTCTGTCTCACCATGGAGGCCGGGAGAAATAGAATAACAAAATGATTTGTGTTTGGATTTGTGTTGGATCTTTGCTCCCGCAGACGGTGACATCTTTCGCTAGATCATCTTGTCCAGTAGCCTAATTGCTAAATAGCTCAGATGTAGCTCTCTACTCACAGATACCTGGTGAGGGTGGAATCCCCAATTACAGACTGCCTCAGGAGGGAGTAAACAAGCTTAAACTGAACCAAGTTCCTGCTTTCATCCTGATTTAGGAGCTGGGTGGGGTTAACCTTGCTATTTCCCTCTTTATTATTCCTAATTGACTTCAGACTCCAGGGCTAGACACAGTTCACACCACTGCAATGCTCAGACATGGAAACCAATCTCCTAGTCATTAGCTTGGGAAAATAGAAAGGAAATTGAACTGGAAACCTGATGCAAAGCCATTGGAATAAATAAGGGGGCTGCCAGTGATTTGCTGGGGCAGCAGAGAAACTGTTAAGATTTTACTTTTAAAACCAGGCACTCTGACCTCAAGGAAAACAACCTGTATCTACAGAATTGAACAAGAACCAAGAGTTTGAATGCCAGACAGGCACTGATAAATGTTCATCCCACCTACAATTTGATTTGCTTCTCCCAAACAAAACCCGTGATGTGAATCTCTTATTTTTGTATGATCATCCTCCATTTTTTGAGGAGGTTGTCTTGCCAATCTGTGACACACTTTGTTGTTATCAGCCAAGTTGGGCACCAAATGTGTAGTGAGCATCCTATGCTATATCCTGACTGTCATTCAGTGGCAGGAAGGCAGGGAGATCTTGTCATTCATGTCTCCTGTTGTGCTTCCTTCATTAGCTACAGTTCCAGGAGGATCTGCAGATCACACACATGTATTCTTCTGAAGGAGAAGAGGTGAAGCTGTCTGCTGCCATTTATCCCACTGACGAGGTGGAGGACTGGCTGCTGGAAGTTGAGAAATCCATGAAGGCCAGCGTACGGGACAACATAGAAAGATCAGTTGGTGTCTACCCAGAGGTGAGAGTTCTATCACAGACTTGCAGTTCTCTGGTGACTTGGTCCTAGGCTTGCCATAGAAGTCATCAGTTATGGGGATAATGAATCTGTGATATTCTACTAGTTGTAAAATACAACCTGCAGAAGGCACAGTTCAGCAAAAATAGTTGATAGTTCAGAGAATGCAAACTCTGTGATTTGACAACTGCAGAATACTTCCTTGTATCACAGAACAGTCCTTTGAACCCATTTCTATTCCTCTCTCCAAGCAGCTTCCTCTGTATAAGGATACTCTCTTGGGTCTTCACCAGCACACCTTGTGCTGGGGGCCAGTAAAGGCAACAGCCAGTGATCACAGGGAATGTGTTCTGGTTTCTGTATAAAAGCTATGCTGGTAGAAAATAAAAAATAAATAAAATCAGGAAAGCCTCTTAAATTAATAGCTCCGTTCTTATTTGTTAATGATGCATCTCATAGTAGGAAATGAGTCATTCTTGCTGTCATTTTTTTCCTTGTTTTTAAGACCCCTCGTACTACGTGGGTCTTGCAATGGCCTGGCCAGGTGACCATTGTTGGCTGTCAGATTTTCTGGACAAAGGAGGTGTCTGAAGCTCTGGAATCAGGAGATTTGGCCAGCAGGCTTTTCCCACAGCTGAGTACTCAGGTAGGAAAATGAATATAAAGGTAAGATGATCTCGTCAGAACTGAACTTGTCAGTCATCAGATAGATAGCTTATAAATACAGGCAGGACAATCGGCTATAGCAGAAACACTGACATACTGTACCATCAGAATTTCCAAGGATTGAGCTTTTATCTCTTACCCTGAACCACCACACTGTATGTTACCTGAAATCAGCTCCCAAAACTGGGTTGGCTCCATGTATGTCACTACAGGGTGTTGCTTGGAAATGCAGTCCTGCACAGTATGGTTCAAAAAATAAGTAACAGGTTGCCATCAGCTTAATCATTAAAGACATTTGTCATCATAAATCTCAAATAATATGAGGACTGATAATATCACTGCAAACTCCTGCAGCTCCCTCCATAGGGGAGCAAAGGGGCAGTACTGATATCCCCCTCTGTGGTGACAGTGACAGGACATGAGGGAATGTCTTGGAGCTGTGGCAGGGGAGGGTCAGGCTGGGTGTTAGGAAAAGGTTCTTTACCAGAGGGAAGTGGGCATGGAACAGTCTCCCAAGGGCAGTGGTCACAGCCCCACACTGCTAGAGTTTAAAGAGCACTTGGGGAAAATAAGGTTTGAATTTTGAATGGTCCTGTGTGGAGTCAGGAATTGGACATGATGACCTTTTGGGTTCCATTCCAACTTTGGGATGTTCTGTGATTCTCTGGACTTCCATGGCAAGTCAGCTCCGAGGCAGCCCTGAGCAGCGTTTGCTTCCTGAGCAGTCATTCACATCTCTGACAAGAAAGAGGCAGAAACTGCTGAGACACAGCCTGTGGTCTGTACTTAATGGGCAGTAAGGTTGATTACATTGTGTTAGTACTCCTGGGTTGTTGGGGTATGGATTGTTCCATTTTCTTTTCCTTACCCAGCTGGCTGATTTGGTTGCTGTGGTCCGTGGCCAACTGTCTAAGATGCAACGAGCAGTGATGTCAGCTCTCATTGTGATTGAGGTCCATGCCAAGGATGTTGCAGCAAAGCTGATAGAGGAGAATGTGACGAGCGTGAATGATTTCGAGTGGATCTCCCAGCTCAGGTAGAGAGCTCAGCTGTTAAACCTCACCTGGCCTTCCTGGCCAGTCTTTATTCCCTTCCCCCATCAGCCATGTCTATGACAAATGGGAACAAGTGTTTTCATGATCTGTAAGCAGTATTTGTGAGCCACTTCTAACATCCCTGTGAGAAGTGGGATTCAAGTCTCCTATAGATGCCAGTTCTAAGGCATCTGAGACAGACCTAGACACTTTAGCAGTATGGACTGTGCTATACCACAGTGTCTCAAATGCCTCAGTATAAAAGGGCTTGCTTCTGCTCAGGTAGGAACACAGTGCTTGATAGAACACCTCATTTCAGGTCCTGTGATGCTGTGTTACCTTATCTCTTCTCTAAAGGCAAATCATGACATGCAGGTCTCTGAACCCACAGGTTGTAATTCTGTGTGCTGATGTATTGTCTGCCAGAAGGTTTTTATCTTTCTGCTGTCGTGTTCACTCATCACTAGATCCTACTGGACCAAGGGGGACCTGTACATCAGAGCAGTCAATGCTGAGTTTGTGTATGGCTATGAGTACCTTGGGAACAGCGGCCGTCTGGTTATCACACCCCTCACTGACAGGTAAGGAAATTGGGTTTTGGGTAGTAAATGTACCTTCTTTTTTTCTGGAGGAACAAGCCTCAGGAGAGGTTAAACCAAGAATCTGAACGTGTCGGGCTTGGTTCTTAATGTATGTAAATAGAAGCCATTTGTACAGTAATGGCCTCTGTGAGATAGAACGCCCTGGCATTGGTCCCACTGTGTTCCTGGTGATCTGTGCTCACACTGATTTGCTTACTTTCTCCTGATTCTTAATGCGGCGCTCTGACTCGTCTCAAATGCCTTCCTGATAGCTAAGGAGCTCTTCTGCAAACTATAAAAGGATATCTCATACTCTGGAATATGCAGCAGTAATAATAGTTACACCCTTTTGTAACTGTCCTTTTTCTGGGGAGTGAATTTATAGCCAGTGGCAGAAGGATTTATCCATGCAGGCCCCCATGAATACTAATCGAGGCCACATAGCTAGCTCCTTCACAAAGTGCTGCATATCTAAGCAGCTCTGCAGAAAAATAAATGATGGATTCCTGCCTGTCTCCATCTGGAGAGCTCATTTCTTCTTTCCCGAAGCCGGTGGTAGAAATACTTCTCATTATCTGGTCTCATCTTTGTTGTAGATGTTACCTGACGCTTACAGGAGCTCTGCACCTGAAATTCGGAGGAGCACCCGCGGGACCAGCAGGAACAGGCAAAACAGAAACAACAAAAGAGCTGGGAAAAGCACTAGCAATCCAAACTGTGGTGTTCAACTGCTCTGACCAGCTTGACTTCATGGCAATGGGAAAGTTTTTCAAGGGACTGGCCAGGTACAGCACTGCGTGTCATTGTCCAGGGGTGGGTGGGGATGCTGGGAGCTGGAAATAGGTGGGTATTTTTCATAACAGCCCAGAGGAAGCAGCAAAGCCATACTAAGGAGGTTGCTGTGCTCCAGCGTGAGCGAAGTTACAAAACTGTCAGAATAGATGGACAGTTGAGCCAATTTAAAAATAAAATGGTAAAAAGAAATCCCGTTCATTGAAGGCAAAATTAAAATGCTTTGCACCAGTCCTCTATTAGACACCTGTGCAAATGTTCCCAGCTCTGCCTTTTGTTCTAACGCTGTACACACTGGACTGAGATTCAGCCCAGAGGCAGCTTAATGTTAAGGAGAGCTTGCTGGGTGTATCCAAAATTGAGTTACCAAGAGAGACTGCTTTAAACTCTGAGGAATGCTCTCGGAAAAGCTTTCCTCTTCTCTACATATCAAACAGAGCTGGTCCAATTAGTCTGTTGCACGCTGGTGAGTCTGAATTAGTTACTCTAACACTGTACACTGTGACTCTGGGATGTTGGGTCCACTTCTTGTTCCCCAGTATGTGAGTTTATATTTTTCTAGGCCCAGCTGAACCTGCAGCAGTGCATTTGCTCCTGTTTGATGTTCTTTACTCCCCTCTTGTTTCTCTCCTCACTCAGCTCTGGTGCGTGGGCTTGCTTTGATGAGTTCAACCGCATTGATATCGAGGTGCTGTCTGTGGTGGCCCAGCAGATCACAACCATTCAGAAAGCACAGCAGCAGAGAGTAAGTAATGAACACAGGAATGCAAAGGCAGACAGCTGTCTTTGCATGCACTGTCACAAAGGACCAGCTTCTCTGCTCAGGTGCAGCTCAGAGAGGTATAAGTAATCCCCCAGCTGTGGCACGTTGTGTCAGGTTATCATGTGTTCACTGTAGGTGAGTTTTATACCCTCAAATTAGCCTTTGCTGCCACTATTGCCCACACTCAAAGCCTCAGCTTGAGCCGCCGTGCCAGCAGACTTCAGTGTGGGAGACGCTCCGTTAAAGATCCACTGAGCTGATAAAGGTTGGAGCTGTGATACGAGGCAGCCACCGCTCTGCCGGGAGTTGCTCAGCACATTTATCTAAATGCATTATCCAAGCTTTAGTGGGTTCACAAAACCCAGCGTGTGCAGGAAAAAAAAAGGCATGCTCATGCACACGCGGTTGCAATGTAAAATGAATTGTTGGCTTTAGATGGAGACTCAGCTGTCAGCCATCTGGCAGTCAGCCCCTGCTTTGCTCCTCTGGAGGCTCGCAGGGGTTAAGACCTGAATCTGTTTGACTTTGACTTGGAATTAGAAACCTGCTGTCTGTGAATTCTTCTGCGCTGCTTTATCACCCAGCTGAAATTACTGAAATTACATGGGTCTAAAAGGATTTCAGTTTCTTTTTGCCTCCTCTACCACAAATTAATTCAGATCCAAACTCTCCTGCAGAAAAGGAAAGAGAAGATGTTGTCTGTTTATAGCTGGAGGAGCTGAAGTCTGTTCAAAAAAGGTGTACTATCAGTAAATCTTCTCTGAGCCTGATTTCTTAAACAGAGAAAAGGCATTGCTGGTAAGAGTGGATTCCTGCAGTAGGACTGGATTGCATCGCTACAGTTGTGTGCAGCTGTGCTTCATGATTTGACTACTGAAAGTCGTTGCTTTCCTTGTTGGAGATTCGGCTACCTTTTGCTAAGTCAGGCTTTGAGACTGATGGCAGTTTTTATTTCCTAGGTGGATCGCTTCATGTTTGAGGGAAAGGAGATCCCTCTGGTCCCATCCTGTGCAGTCTTCATCACAATGAACCCTGGATATGCAGGACGTACTGAATTACCTGACAACCTGAAGGTAATGAGAGCAGAGAGCACAGACAGAAAGAAGAGGTGTGATACATGTACTGGATGCTAACCAGACCACCAGTGTGGTCATTGCAAGGATTAGGAAATAATGTTTTGGAAGGTTTCTAGGATCGCTTTCAGCTTTGAATCACATCTGTAAGCAGATGGTTCTCCTCTTTCAATCTGCAGGTGTGCAGGTGTCAGGTACACTCATGCTGTGCCCTCAGCACAGCCTGAGACACAAACTCAGCCTTTTCAATTTGCTGGAAAAAGCAAGGGAAAAAAACAACAAACCTGTGGTTTTATCTTGTGCTGGAACTGTACATTGCAGGCTCTCTTCCGTCCCGTGGCTATGATGGTCCCGGATTACTCCATGATTGCTGAGATCTCCCTCTACTCCTTTGGGTTTAATGAAGCTAAAGTCCTTGCAAAGAAGATCACCACAACATTTAAGCTGTTGTCAGAGCAGCTCAGCACCCAGGTAGATGCCTTAATGTCCATCAGTATGTTTTATAAAGGTGAGATTTCCTCAGTCTAGGTACAGATTACCCCTATGAAGAAAAGCTGAAAGAGTTGGGCTTGTTTAGCCTGGAAAAAGAAGGCTTTGGGGGGGCCTCACTGCAGCCTCCCAGTACTTGAAGGGAGCTTACAAGCAGGAGGGGGACCAACTTTTTACATGGTTTGATAGTGACAGGACAGGAGGGAATGGCTTTAAAAGAGGGGAGATTTAGATGTTAGGAAGACATTTTTTCTCAGAGTGGTGAGGCTCTGTAACAAACTGCCCACAAGTTGTGGTTGCCCCATCCCTGCATGCATTTAAGGCCAGGTTGGATGGGGCCCTGGGCAACCTGAGCTGGTGGGAGGCAGCTCTGCCCATGGCAGCAGGATTGGAACTATGTGATCTTTAGTGTCCCATCCAACCGAAGCCATTCTGTGGTTTTTATGATGATTTTTAGGTGATGCTCATGCATCTGATAACACTGTTTCCTCTGCGCCTCTTTCAGGACCACTATGACTTTGGAATGAGAGCTGTGAAGACTGTCATCTCAACAGCTGGCAACTTGAAAAAGGAAAATCCTACTATGGATGAGGTAAATATGCTTTGTGCTTCAGGCTGTCAGAGACTTATGTCACCTTTTCTGCAGCCACAGAGGAGAGGCAGGATCTTTCAAGTTACGGATTCTTAAATCTTTGCAGGATCTGATCTGCCTGCGGGCTATCAGGGATGCCAACATACCCAAATTCCTGCAGGATGACCTCAAGCTCTTCAGTGGCATAGTCTCCGACTTATTTCCCAAGATCAAAGAGCAGCCCATTGATTATGGCATCTTGGAAGAAGCCATTCGCAAAGCCTGCATCAAAAAAAGTCTAAAGGATGTTGATGGTGAGGGGAGAGGCTCTCCACAAGCACTCTCTTTGGGCCTTGTGCTTTTAGTCCAGTGCTGTGCCTTAGGGATGGTCCCAGACCTGCTCCACTTCATCTTCCCCCACAGGTTTTGTGACTAAGTGCATCCAGCTGTATGAAACCACTGTGGTTCGGCACGGCCTCATGTTAGTGGGGCCAACAGGCTCTGGGAAGACGAAGGTGAGGTTGAAACACCACCTTGGCCCAGGCAAACTTGCTCACCTAGTAATGCAGAGGGTTAAACTTCACAGAAGGCTCACACTGCAGTGTTTCCAGCCTCTCTCAGATAGAACCCAGGAGACAAAGGTGTTTTCATGCTGCCTTCTAGTACTGAGTCGTACCCATGGGGAAGTACAATAGCAGCTTGCCCTTTGGAGTTGGGAGGCTGAGCTGAGGCTTATTGGCACCGCTGCAGATTTCTAAGGCTGAGACGTACTTTGAGCCTGAACATCTGTACTCAGCAGCATGGGGCACCTCAGGACACTTGTTCCAAAGGAGATGAAAGTTCCTCCCCATGCTTCTAAAATCCTCTGTTTCTCTGAATACAGCTAGGCATCTTCTTGCACATTGTCTTTCCCCGTGTCTCCTTTCTCACTGCCCTTTAAATGCAGTTGCTGTGAGCACATGGCTTTGTTGTTATGGAGCCACGGCCATTTATTCCCTTCCTCTCCTACTTCTGCAGTGTTATGAAGTCCTGGCAGCTGCAATGACGTCACTGCAAGGTCAGCCTGCAGCCAGTGGTGGGAATTACGAACCAGTCAGCTACTTTGTACTGAATCCCAAATCCATCACAATGGGCCAGCTTTATGGAGAGTTTAACTTATTAACGCATGAGTGGTAAAGTACAAAACCTGCTTTCCTTCCTTCCAGCTTGGATACCCTTATCTCCTGGTCTTGAGGGTCTTCTCTTCAAAGCTGAGAACTCTTTAGGATAGTGGCATAAAATCAAAAGCAGTCAAGTTCTTATCCCTCACCGAACTACAATAGCCAGTCATGACAATTTAAGCTGACATCTTTTATTGTGCACTTGGCCTGGCTGCCAACACATGCCCAGACAGTACAGCAGCTCAGCTGGCAGTATGAACTGCACAACAAGGAATAATTCAATTGCTTTGGAGCAAATTCCTCTGCTCTAAGATAAAGCAGCTTAAAAACTTGCTTTGCTTCTGAAGGAGAGTGATCTCCGTACTGCACACATGGGTTGTTCTGTATGAATATGCTGGTGGCCTTCAGTAACGCTGAGAGATGACTTCCAGGCACAAAGGAGCATTTCATTCCCAATGCCAAGGCGCCTGATTGTCTATCTCAATAGCCCAGTTTTCCTCCTACTGCTTGAGTTTCCATCTGTGACTCACTTTATCCAGAGGCTGAGGTGTGAGAAGCGGTGTTAATCTCCCCATGGCTCTGTCCCCCACCACTTAGCAGCAATCTATTTAGTGTGTTCTATAAAACTGAGGGTACTAAATAGATATTAATCTCACTGCCTCTAGGAGAAGTGCAAGGAAGAGAGCACTACTGATGCCAAGAACCAGAGCTTCCAAGCCTGGGCTCTCATGCATCTTTACTGAAAGTTGTTCCATAGGATATTGCAGTTAAGCTTGACAGTTTATTTGTGATGTAATTCTATGGAAGGGCAGCACACAGACACATCAACATGACAAAAAGAGTACGGCAACCACATAAAACACATTTGCAGACATAAATCCATCTGTTTCAATCAGCTGAGCTTTAGAGCAGATTGTTTTCCCTTGATCCCAGTCAAGTACCCTGGACCTCACTATCACTGTATGGATATTTAATAATGGGAGTGGAGTTTAGGGTCTGAGCAGACACTACACCCCAGGTTTTTGTGTGCAGATTAAGTTCCTGCTGTCGACAGCCAGCATTCCTTGTGTGTCTGCTCTCCTGTTTGCTAGCTCCAGCAACACCTGGGTTCAGATGCAGCTGATGATGGGAACTTCAGTTATAAAGAGGGTAGAGTCAGACTCTTTAGCTTGGATTCACTCTCCTAACCTATAGTTACCCAACTAGAGCATTTGATTTAACAGCACAGTTGTCCCTAGACTTCCTCTACGCTTGAGAGAGAATGAAATACGCTTCCATAAGAGCAGATAACTTATGACATGAACTTGATACTTGCAAGGGCTCTTCACTTTTCACTGAGGACAGAGATGTTAAAGGGAGACTTGACGTGTTATAGTTGGATGCTGTGAGGTCCTGCTCCTAATGGCCAGAGGTACTGCCTCATTGTGCCAACTCAGACTGGATATATCTCCACTAAAAGAAAGACTGAGATAAGCTTTTACGTGGCCCAATGGGGAGTGAGGCCCAGGTATGCTTGGGCACGTGGGCTAAGATAAGATTCTGGCTCTGTTGTTTTGTACGGTTGAAGCTTTGCTGTGGCCTTCTGCAAAAACAGGATGGACCAAGCCTTCCCTCCCACTTTTCAGGACAGATGGAATCCTTTCCTCACTCATCCGACAGGGAGCCATGGCCACTGACACTAGCAAGAAGTGGTACATGTTTGATGGGCCAGTTGATGCTCTGTGGATTGAGAACATGAACACGGTGCTGGATGACAATAAGAAGCTGTGTCTCAGTTCAGGCGAAATCATCAAGATGACAGAGGTAACTCATCCCTCCTCCTTTTGCTGCCTTTTGCTTTACATTTGATGTGTGTGCTGGACTTGTATGGAAATTGATGTCTCAGCCCCCTTACCTTAGCCTTACCCCTCGCTGTACTGCACAAATAGCAACAAGAGGGGCCCTGCAACCAAGAGGACGATATCAACTTCACCAAGTTATGCTGAAAGATCCTTTCTTTTTTTCCCTTTTGGAATTTCCAGAGTATGACCATGATGTTTGAAGTCCAGGATTTGGCTGTTGCATCCCCTGCCACAGTGTCCCGTTGTGGCATGGTTTACCTGGAACCCAGCATCTTGGGGCTGGAGCCCTTCACGGAATGCTGGCTGCAAAAGCTCCCAGATGTCATGCAGCCCTTCTCACAGCAGCTGGCATCTCTCTTCACGAGGTTCCTCAAGGTAACCTATCGTACTGCTACAGCCCTTCCACGGATGTCTTATTTTCTAATTGTCTCATGGACACAGTCATCCCTAGTGCAGCTCCATTTCTTCCATTTAACAGTGGAGTTACTCCAGGGATGAAGTCATAAGAATAAGTCTTGCTATTTCTGCTCTGCTCCTGAACTCAGGACTGCAAAGAAAAGCTCTGAAAAGAACAAACAACAGCAGTGATGTGAGCAGTGACTCACAAGGCAGGCCCAAAGGCTTCTTGCAGTTAAGAGTCAGTCAGGTGGTTTGACTTAATTCTCTCTAGTCAGAATGGTGGTATTTGTGACAGAGCAAGAAATGGCAGCATTCTCAGTTGTACCCTCCGTGCTACATGTAGCCTGCAGGGAGACAAAGGGAAACCAGAACAGTAGAAGGTAAGTAAAGTTCAATGTGTTGGTTGGTGACGCTGAGCTGTTCCTGCCTCTCCTTACAGGAAGCTATTGGCTTTGTCCGGGGATCTGTGGAGGAGATAATAGCCTCAACAGATGGCAACCTCACAAGGAGCCTCCTCGTGCTATTGGAATGTTTGTTTCAGCCTTTCATTCCTGTTGAGGTAAGATTTTTTCTTGCTGCTATTACGTGTGTGCACCTGTAACCCTTCAGGGCAGTAAGTCACGTAGCGTGAGTGACTGGGATACAAGATGTTGGTGAAGAAGGGTTGCACTATAACATGTCTGCATGGCAGAAGGTAATCCAGCATCTTGCTGAGTGCAGGTAAACCTGGAAGGATTATGCTTTTCCCATTGGAAGAGCACAAGATAAGCTTCAGGCCTACCAGGCTGTAGAAAAGAGACTCACGTTTATTTACAGCTGAGGGAATTGGAGAAGAAATAGAAAGCAGAGATCAGAGCTATGCAGCAAAACACTTCAGGTTGCAGATTCTTTGAGAATTAATATTGAAGGAGCCCGGAATGCTTTCAAATTAAAAACCAAGGATTAAATTCTTCTCCCAGCTCCCACTGAGCGACGTTAGTTCAGGCAGGGGAGCGTCTCAGGTCCATTAGCAAAACAGACAGTTTTAATTCACAGAACACATCAAAAAAGCCTGCCTAGAAAAAGCTACACCTATTCTGAATAGAATTACAAGCACGTGAAAAAGAGTCTGGTTTTTATTCACCTTAACCCTGCTTGGGAATTTTATGTCTTTTTCTGTGGTTTGCAGGGAATTAGGAGGGTTTCCAAGGAGAATGCAGCTCATATCCAAGAGCTGATTGAACCCTGGTTTGTGTTTGCCTTGATCTGGAGTGTGGGTGCCACTGGAGATTCCCGAGGCCGCATTGCCTTCAGCTCGTGGCTGAGGGAGAAGATGGCAAAGGAGAAGGTGAGTAAAAAGCAGATCCTTTCTCAATTATAGAGGAAGTGGTAATGAGGAGCAGGAGTCAGAGGGTCTTTGAATGCCTGGAAGGGCTTGCTTGGACATGTTCCTTGTTGGTTTACAAGACCTTCCAATTTCAAAGGTCCCCTGAGCTGGGAGCCCCTGGCAGGAGCAGCATCCCATTACTGAAGTCTTTCTGTAAGGCCAATCCACATGCAAGTTCAGCTAGACCCACATGCAAACTGAGCTAAGTGGCAGCTAGGTTCACTGTGGCTTTATTTTCACAGATCCAGTTACTCTTCCCAGAAGAAGGACTGGTTTATGACTATAAACTAAGTGCTGGACTCAGCAGCACTGAAGATGATCTCGATGAGGATGTCGTTTGGGAGGTAAAATAGTTCACCTCCATCTCTAAGATGAGGAATTTGAGGGAGGGACTGGGAAGCAAAACAGAATCTTCTCATCAAAGACAAATAAGAAAAGCCTATAAGAAACCAGTGAGAACGCTTGAAGTAAAACCAAGCATTTCATTAAGGAGGGAAGATAGTTTTTGCCCTCAGGGTTGTGAAGCAGATTTTTCAAGCCTTAGCCAGGATCCTCTACCAGCGCTCAGGAAGGTGAGAGGGCTTTAGAAATGTCCCTGCTGCAGGGAGAAGCTCAGATGCAAAGGTCTGTCTGCATTTAAAAGCAGTGCACGACAGAAAAAAGAGCTGTGTGCAGCGAAGTCTGGGCGGACAGATATGCCATCTTTTCCACAGCAGATAGTAGAGCAGTAGGGCATGCAAGGCCCATCTGACTACCAGTCACCAGTCCCTGGACTGGAGGTGAAAAATAAGAGGAAAAATGCTCTGATTTCAGGAAGGAGAAGCAAAGTAGGGAGCTCTGTGTGAGCGTCAAATGCTTAGCAGAAGCTGCTGGGGCCACCTCGGTGTCTGAGAGGATACCATGTGGGGTGCTCAGGAATGTGTTTTTTGTCAGTGCTGTGTAGCACATCCCTGGCAAAACCACTGTCTTACTTGTATAGTGGCCCCTGGGGCATTAGATTGTGGCTTGATCCTAGCACAAGTCATCCACATCCTGTATAATCTGCAACCTCAGTGCACCTCAGTGCAGCAGAGCTGATGGCACCAAAGATGAAGATAGGATCCCAGCAAAATCTTCTTCTGCCTTCTGTCGTGTGGACACCTACAGCACAGCCTACCTCAGAACAGAATTCCACTTCTTGCAGATATCACAAATGATTTGTCAGTCTTTGATTGCAGTTTTCAGAAGGAAAGGCAAATGTGTTGCTGCTGGGGCAACGATCCCCAACTCTGAGCTACCTCCCTCCCAGAGGAAGCAAGTCAGGTGATGACAGCTTTGCACTGCAGAAGGCAATGGGAAGCAAGGACTAGACAGAGAGACTGGGAACCTGATGTCCTACTGAGCTGCTACACAAGGAGCTGTGACAGGGGAAAACACAGCAGAAGTACCGTTTTCCTATTCTCGTAGCAGATAAATGCAGCTGTCCCCTCTAAATGCACTCATACCTTTCAGATGCGCTGGGAGAAGTGGCTGGACCCTACAGCAAAGTTCACCATGGTTCCTGAAACCAACTACTGTGACATTATCGTGCCCACAGTGAACACAGTCCGAATGGCCCACCTGCTGGAGCTGTTGCTTATCAACTGTAAGCCAGTACGTGCCCACCCTTGCCTTTGATTTTGTACTCAACGTTTTTCCTCTTCAACAGGGGTACCTTTTCCTCTCCCACGGCAATCAGAACCTGACAGCTACCTGATGCTTTTAGATTAGTTCCCATTCTTATGGATCTGCATTTCTCTGCTCAGGAGCTGTGCCTAAGTAACAAGGGATTAACATTCACTCCCCAGACACTGTGACAAATGCACCAGTTTCTGGATCCCCTCCCTCCTAGGATGGTGGCCCAATACTATCCGTCTTTACCTGTTTCCTTCCACTGCATTTCATACCTTTCTTGTTGGGTTCCTTCCATGCTGAGAGATCTGTTAACCTGAATGTCTTTCCTTAGTGAAGAAGAAGCAAGCCTTCTGTCTTCTCTGAGCTTTTGGAAGCCTGAGAGGGTAGGAACCTGTATTGCCTTCAGCAAGTATTGCTGGCTGTGCTTCTAGGTTCTCTGCATCGGCCCCACTGGCACAGGGAAGACTCTCACAATTACAGACAAGCTTTTGAAGAGCTTACCTGTCAAATACGTCAGCCACTTCCTGACATTTTCTGCACAGACCTCTGCCAACCAAACTCAGGATCTCATTGACAGCAAACTGGAGAAGAGGTAAGTTTCCTTTTGGTTTTTGCAAAGGCCCTATCCCTGAGCTTAGTATTTCTATTAGCTTGACTATTTAGTTTCATCCCAGGACATGAAGGAACTGAAAACACATACATCTGTGGGTAAGAAGATGGACAAACAGTGGTTGTGAGCCAGGATTGTGAAAGCCAATTTTAGCTGGATACAGTGACAAGAAAGTGGAAAGGATACGGGAGGGTAAAAGATGCTCCAATCATTGCTGTTCCACAAATACTGCATTTAATTACACAAATGTTAGCAAACCTCAGTATGGGGCATTTATAGAAGCTAATGAAGGGAGAAGACTACTGCTCCAGAGAGCCTGTAGATGCTCCCTCCCTGGAAGCATTCAAGGCCAGGCTGGATGGGGCTTTGAGCAACCTGGTCTAGTGGGAGGTGTCCCTGCCTACAGCAGTGGGGTTGGGACCAGGTCATCTTAAAGGTCCCTTCCAACCCAAACGATTCTGTGGTTCATTCTGCATTTCATTGACACTGGGCATGAGTGTACAAAATCGTGCCCATATAATTGCAAAGCCCACGCCTCAAACATTGCACTGGATCTTTTCCATGCAAAGGCTCAGACGTAAAGGGGTTTATGGAGCATAAGTGTAAAGAAGCTGAAACTGCTGACCCAGGAAGCCACCGGAGGAACAACTGCTTTTGAATTGAGTTAGGAGTGCCTCTGCAAGTCCTGTATCCTCACGCAGCTCTGTCCTTACAGGAGGAAGGGTGTGTTTGGGCCTCCAGTTGGGCGGTACTTCATATTTTTTATTGATGACTTGAACATGCCCATGCTGGAGACGTACGGTGCACAGCCACCCATCGAGCTGCTGCGGCAGTGGATGGACCACCAGGGCTGGTACGACAGGAAGCAGATTGGTACGACCCAGACCTTTGCCCAGTACCCCTGACAACAGTTGGCCTGTTGATAGATACACGTGCTTTCTGGGGAGGTTTGCGCTTGGGGTGTTTTGGTTTCAGCTCGGCATTCAGTCCTGCTTTCACACTTCTCAAGGTACGTTTAAGAAGCTGGTGGATATTAATTTTGTGTGTGCCATGGGACCTCCTGGAGGGGGAAGGAATGCTGTCACTCCACGCTTCACACGTCATTTCAACTACCTGTCCTTCACGGAGATGGATGACAGCAGCAAGAAGACCATCTTCTCCAACATCCTTGGCAGTTGGATGGGTAAGTGCAGCAGACAACTGCCTCCTCATATCGCAAGTCAACCCAATGGTAATGGGGGTATTCTTAGTGTTAACAATTTAATATTGGTGCTCTATTGGGAGTGTTAGATAGTGGAACTTGAGTTAATCACTTGAAGGTATTCTTGAGAAACTGTTGTTTGAGCAAACAGAACTCATATGCTGTTTAGTCTCTGGGCCAAACTGAAGCCAACTTCAACTTTGGCTCTCACAGTTTGATTAAATATCACATAGCCTATGCATTTTAAAGAGCATTTTGTTTGTAATTGGTGGTGCAGATATCGTTCATCTCCACAAGCAAAGCAGTAACTCTTGTTTTCTGTCTTTGTTTCCCAGCTGGCCTCCTAGGAGAAAGAAGTTACAGAGATCCAGTGCGTAAGTAAGAGCAGAAAGATGCAAAAGAGACTGGACAGGCTGGTGGGCACAGCATGGAATAGTTTACCTGTGCCTTCAGCAGGCAGACACTTGCCCAGACAACAGCCTTCTGCAGAAGTAAGCCTTCTGTTACTCCCCATCTGTTGCAGTCTGTGGACAGCTGAGCAGGGAGGATCTGATCGTGGTGCTACAGCCATCTATGAGAAAAGAAGGGCTCATTTGAAGTGAAATAAGTCCCTCTTGTATTTGACAGGGTGGGAATTTAGGATCATCTTTGCAAACGTGCTCTCCTCTGCAAATCTGCCAGGAGGAAAGAGTGAGAATGGTGGGCTATGAGGAAGGCAAAACAAAACAGAGCTTTCTGAGTGCTTTCAGTATTCATAGGTGCCAATACCTGACCGCGAGCTCGGGGACACAGTGAAGTATATAGCTGTAATTTAAAAGAGAATTAACAGATTTTGGAAATAATGTCTGAAGTAGCAGTGTGTCACAGAGTTCTACGTGCCCGGCAGCGTTGGTAGTGATCTTGATTAGAATTAAGACAAGTATTCTGTACTCTGAAACTAGCAGCTGTGTTTAAGTTTTGCCACTGACTATTACATAATATGTCATTCCTCAGTCATTCCTCAGAGACTTTACATTTGCTGAGCTCAATGATTTGCATGGTGATTTGGTTCAGGGGACACCTTCTAGCTTAAAAGAAGCTGAGACTTCACTTGGGGGGGTGGGGGGTACAGGAAGAGAGGAGGAATACCTGAGTATTTCAAGTAGGTACCAACTACCTGCTGGCAGTATCTCCTTTTCCTGTGGGGTACACATACCCTTGAGACTGCAGGATTGTTGTGATGCATTCTGCCCTTCTCAGATCTGATGCCCTTCAGAAGGGAAACTCGCTGCCAAACTCCCTATTGCAATGAGCTGGGACTTGTTCAGGGCCTCACACAATGTCCATAATAGGAAACTGGGGGGAAAAGAAAGTGCATTCTTGGCCTAATCCTAGTAATGTCTCTGCCTCTCAGTGCCGCCTATCTGTGCTGCTAGGACTTCCTTGTCCCAGAGCTGCTACCTTGGCACCCTCTCTGTCTTCTGTCTCTGCAGCTGGAGCAGTTGCAGTCAAAGACTTGAATGAGCCCTTGGTTGATGCCACTATCTACGTGTATTTGACCATCACATCCCAGCTGTTGCCCACACCAACAAAGTCTCATTACACCTTTAACCTGAGAGACCTCTCCAAGGTGTTCCAGGGCATGCTCATGGCTCAGCCCAGCAACGTCAAGGTCAGTCCTGCCACCAGCACAACCATGCCACCCGGGGAAAGACCAGAAATGTTCCAGCTCACACCTCAGTTTATTGTTGAAGTTGTATTTTCACACTGCTAATGAATTTAGTGATCAGTAGGACTCTGAACACCCCACAACCTGAAGGCTTCCTTGTTGTGGGATCATAGAATGGCCTGGGTTGAAAAGGACCACAATGCTCATCCAGTTCCAACCCACTGCTATGTGCAGGGTCGCCAACCAGCAGCCCAGGCTGCCCAGAGCCACATCCAGCCTGGCCTTGAATGCCTCCAGGGATGGGGCATCCACAGCCTCCTTGGGCAACGTGGCCACAGAGTCAATGCCATTTGCTCCTGTAGGGCTGGACACAGAGCTCTCTGCCAAGCAGCTGTTTTGACAAGAGTTGCTTTGGAGAGAAGGGAATAGAGCTTCCTCCTCCCAGTTCTTTCTCCACTCCAGCTGCTTTGAAGCAGGAGCAGGGCTGGCCACGTGTTTGGTGGAAACCAGCCTTCCTGTGTGAGAGGCTCATAACGCATCTTTGCTTCTCTCATGGGGATGTTTGCTGGGGTTTCCTACCAGGACAAACACCAGCTGCTGAGACTGTGGTACCACGAGAGCTGCCGGGTCTTCTGTGATCGCCTGGTCACCAAGGAGGACCAGACCTGGTTTGACAACCTGATGAAAAGTATGATGGAGGAACTAGACACCACTTTCGAGGAGGTTGTCCCATCCCAGCCGGTTCTGTTTGGGGACTTTATGGAACCAGGGGCACATATCAAACTGTATGAAGAAATCGACAGCCAGGAAAAGGTAAGGATGTTGGGGATCGTGACAGCGTGAATTATGTTCATCTCTTCCAAGCCTTCTGCAAACAAAAGAAAATGGTTCATAATAACCACGGGAGCTGCTCGAACTGGAGGTATCTGGAGTCACAGACTGACTTAGGGCTCTCATGTGAAATTCTACTCCAGATACAGGCAGTGGCTGCATTTGCTACGGATGGGAAGTTGAGGTGGAACAAGCTGTCTCTGTATTGTCATCATGGGGGCTGTCTGCTATGCCAAGCCCCCTGAATATGCCACACTCAGGAATGAAAAGTGAAATTTGCTGAAGAGAAATGGCACATTACCCCCAAACAATACTACATTTGCCATTAAAGCCTTCACGATTGACCTTTGCAACTAATTAATGTTACTGCCAGATTCCCTGTTGAAAAAGATACTGTGAGTACTTTGGTAGTGGTAATTAAGCAGAGGCAATGAGCAGTGCGTTTTGCACTCGTTATCAGAAACAGATGATTATCCTGTCATCTCCCCTCTTGTGATAGCTGTGTGACAAGGGCTGGTAATTAACTGAGCTTCCCAATCCTTTTTGCAACGTAGCTAGGCCTGTCCCCCACTGAGGTGAGCACAGCTGAGGCAGGCAGGCTTACCAAGCTGCTGCACTGTCCCCTGATGCACAGAGGGTCATTGGTCTCCTAGGCAGGGACCTCAGCACTGTAGGAATTCGAGTTGCTGTTACTTGGCCAGGTTTACAGTGAGAATCCTGAGGGGCTATGACCAAATCCTGAACATTTGTGTCTCATCTGCTCTGGAAAATTCAGAAGACATCGATCATGTAATTATCTTGTGCAGTGGTTGGACCACAAAAGCAGTGCGCTTCTGTGCCAGTCTACCTTTTCTACCTATGGCCAGCAGAGTTTCCTTCCAGCACCTGCCCATTCAGCAGGCAGGAGTTGGCTATAGAACCAGGAGGCCCTCCTACATGCAGACCCTGGTCCAGCACAGGTCAGGCAGCCACAAGCTATTGTACTTTGGATCATTCCTTGCTGCTTTTCCAGGCGAACAGCATCACCAGGATCAGCAGAACTCAGTCACTCGTCTGAGTTACTTTAAGGTCTCTATTCAGCAACTGCTGCCATCACCATCAGCTAAATTCAGCCCAGTTCCCTGGCGGTTCTTAATAGGAACATGGAGCCAACAGAGCCATCACCTCCCTGCAGGTAGCTCCTGCTCCTAGGCAGTGATTGAGAGAAGCAGCTGCTCCTAGGACCAAGTGAGCACCAAGCTCTGCCCTCCCAGATGGCAGTCTGTGCTTACCCACAATTACAATTACACCCCCTCGCAATTGCTTGTAACTGTCAGCCGCAACTGTTGGCCATAACTGTCTGCTTCTGCCCGCAGCTGAAAGGTGTGCTTGAGGATTACCTGGAAGAGTACAACCAAACCAACACAGCAGAGCTGAAGCTGGAGCTTTTCATGGATGCAATGCAGCACGTCTGCCGAATCAGCCGGATCCTGCGGCAGGCCCCAGGGAATGCCCTTCTCCTGGGTGTTGGGGGGAGTGGGAGGCAGTCGCTCACCAGGCTGGCATCTCACATGTAAGTGATGTGCTCCTATGCACATAAAGTGGAGCAGCTCCATGGGGGCTGCCTCCAGAGATTCTCTTCTCCTGCCCTTCCTGCTGCTGCTTGCACGTCTTTGTGGTTGCTGACTGTTCAAGTTTAACACTCAAGAGCCAGGGTACAAGTTAGTGTGTGCGTCTGCACTAGGAAAGTTGGGCTCTTGCTTGCTAGTAGTTGGGTTGCTGCCGTGTGCATGCAATGAATGAACAAGCATAATCCAGCCCACGTCAGCTCAGTGGCATACACAGCACTCAGCATGGCTGTGGCAGAGGTGAGGGCTCCTTCCTGGGAGGTGGGCAGCAGGAAGATGAAGATGAGAATCACCAGTGACAGGAACCAAGTGACACTGACAGCCTGCCAAGTGGGATCTGTGAGTCTTGGGAGCCAAAGGGCCTCAAGGGGGAAATGTCAAGAAGAAGAAAAATGGGCTGGAGAAGCAAGGTTTTTCCACCCCTGAATACAGAATGTGATGCTCAAAAACACAGCCATGGTTCCTTGGCAAAACCAGGCACAAAGTGCAGCATCACACACACAAAAAACCCTGGGTGAATTGCTCCCTTCTGTACTCCAAAGCGCTGTGTAAGGGGTTGCACTTGGGTACTCACAGTGTGACACTGTTAGCTCATGGAGTTATACCTCCTGTGGGTATATCTCCTGGGTATTTCCCCTGTGAGTGAAGCATATCCTTGGGTTGATGGCTAAACATGCCCGAGGACAGAGTGGTGCTCAGTGCTCTGCAGGAGAACAACTTGCTTCACTCCCACGTCCAAAACGCATCCTCAGGATTGACCAACGAGGGCAGTTTCATAGGATGTAATTTCCCAGGCTTTTTCTTTCCTTTAGGGCAGAATATGAGTGTTTCCAGATCGAATTGTCCAAGAACTATGGCGTGACCGAATGGCGAGACGATGTGAAGAAGATCATGATGAAGGCAGGCCTTGAAAGCATACCCAAGACATTCCTGTTTGTGGACACACAGGTATGGGAGCGTTAGCATGGCTGACTTCTTGTAGGGAGTCAGGATCACATCTTTAAGCTCAAGACTTTTCCCCCAGGAGCTGGATAGAAGATAACATTGGCTTGTTACTGTAAACTGTAGCTGTAGACTAACTCCTGGAATTCGTGCTTGTATTTCCCATGGGCTTTTATACTGCCATCGTTATCATAGGAACCAGGTTGCTCCAAGCAGCGCCCTAAGCAGAGAGATGAGCATCTGTCAAATGCTGCTTGTTCGCTCATCCTTTTCCCTGCAGTGAGAAGCATATGTGGGAGAAAGGCGGGGGCATTGGAGGGTACGTTTAGACAAGTAGATGGATGCTGTGTACTTCTGATGTAGCAAGGGCAGGGAGGTGAGTGCAGCTCTGGAGGGAGATCATCCCACAGACTGTGACATGTCCCTGTGATTACTCTGCCTCTCACATTATCCTAATAGTGAAGTGTTCAGCTGTGATGGAGAAACAAGGACCTGGAGCACCCTGGGGTGGGGTCTGGTCACAGAGTCACTGCAAGGCATGGAGCAAAACCCTGAGCATAACGTGTCTGTAAGGAGATAGCAAATGAGCAGAAGGAAGGCTTGCTCCCAGACATCTCCACCTCTGAAGTGGCTGAACGTGGCTGTTCAATTGCAAATGCTGGCCCTGAGATGTGAATATCCCTTACTGGAGCCCAGCAATCGGAGAAACAATTTCTTACAGCAGAGGCTGTGGGCTGTTTTTATCCAGAAGTTCGTTACAGGGCATACAGAGACCTGACTCTCTCATAACTTAAGAAACTGCCTTTTCTCTCTCCACCTCATCTACTTAGATTAAAAACGAGTCTTTCCTTGAGGATATCAACAACCTGCTCAACTCCGGTGACGTTCCCAACATTTACAGCGCCGATGATGAGGAGCAGATCATGACAGCCATGAAGCCTGTTGTGCGAGAGCTGGGGCAGCAGCCCACCAAGGCCAACCTGATGGCTGCATACACAGGACGGGTTCGCAGCAATATCCACATGGTCCTGTGCATGAGGTATAGCTCAACCGCCAGCCCAGGCTGCCCAGAGCCACATCCAGCCTGGCCTTGAATGCCTCCAGGGATGGGGCATCCACAGCCTCCTTGGGCAACCTGTTCAGTGCGTCACCACCCTCTGGTGAAGAACTTCCTCCTAATATCCAACCTAAGCCTCCCTCGTCTCAGTTTAAAACCATTCCCCCTTGTCATATCAACATGCTTGTGATACAGATTAAATTTGAGCTTGGAAAAAGGCTGCATGAAAGTGCAGGGCAGTCTCAGCACATATACCCATAGGTGTCAGTGCCATCAGTTTGGTCTGGTGACACAATCTCTACAATCCACCTCTTGCTGTGGACTTCAGTTCACACTTATTTCTTACCTGTTCAGTGCACTCCCTGGGGAGGGACCAGAAAACATCACCACCCTCTTGGTCCTTCCAGACTATACCCACATGTGATGTGTGCCCTGCACCTTACAACATGTGAAACATGCCTAAATCTTAATTCCCTTTCTCCTTCTTTCTTCTTCTTTTGGTATGCTCCCTTCCTTACTGCACTGCGGGAGTTAAGGATTGCTGTGGGCAAGTAGAAAAGCTGCTTTATCCTTGTACCTATAATCAGTTGTAACATTTCTTTTCTGCATGCCTTTCCATCCAGCCCTATTGGAGAAGTGTTCCGTGCACGCTTGAGGCAGTTTCCCTCTCTTGTGAACTGCTGTACCATTGACTGGTTTAACGAGTGGCCTGCTGAAGCCCTGCAGTGTGTTGCCTTTTCCTTCTTGCACGAGAACCCACACCTTGGTGCCAGCACCGACACTGTGGATGGGATGGTAGGTGCCACACAAAGCACGGCTCTTATGTGATCCCGTGCTTCATCTCCAGCTGCACACAGGCAACAGATGCAGGACACCTGCAGAAAGGTCCCATCCTGGAGCAGTAATGTTTCGTAATCAGTTCATTAAAATCCAGAACCAATTAGATTTTATATGCCTTGAAATACCAAGTTCATCTCTTACCCTCTGTGGCACTGAAGCCCACATGCACATACAAGCTCTGCTGTGAGTGTACACCAAGGCACTTTTAAGCCCCCCCCCTGCTCTCTACACACACTCTCTAGGCTTGTCTACATGCAATACTGAATAAAATTGTTTTGTTTCCTTTCTTGTAGGTTCAAATGTGTGTAGAAATCCACCAGAGTGTGGCAAGGAAGTGCCAAGTGTACCTGGCTGAGCTGGCCAGACACAATTATGTCACTCCCAAGAGCTACCTCGATTTCCTCAGCATCTTCTGTTCCCTGATTGGAAAAAAGAAACAGGAGCTGAAGACAGCCAAAAACAGGATGGAAGGAGGCCTGGATAAGGTCTGTCCCTCACAGCCCGTGCTCTGAGCGTTGTTTTTATAGCTGCAGAGATGTGGTGAGATGCCCCACACAGAGCTGGTTAAGAGGAGGAAACTCAAGCTACAGCAAATGAGAACGATGTGTTCTGCTGGGCTCAGTCCTCCCATAGGTCTGGGTCTGCAGCAGTGCTAAAAGCAATAATGGTCCCCATACTTCAGGCACCATAGAGTTCTCTATTAGCCCATCTCTCAGGAACTTCCTTATTAATCTTTTAATTGAAAGCCTTATAACGACAGCATGCTTCTGCTGCCTGACTGCCAGGAGCCTGTGTACTGAAAGTGCCTGCAGGCTGCAGCTTGGGAACAACAGCCTCGAGCTAATGTTTCCCATGCTAGACATGTTCAGAGCACAGCTCATACTTCTTTATAGACAATAATGCATGCCTAGCCTGAGTCTGGGTTTGGATTATAAGACACACTTAAATACCCCAAATAGCAAACGTGGGTTAGGAGGTCCCTAATCCAAACACTATGAACCAGCAGTTGGCTGGGATGGACTGGAGCAGGCAATAGCAGAGCTGACCCCAGAGGAAGGCTGTCTCTGGGACTTCATGCGTGTGACAGCCACTCACTAACCTCTTGCCTGTGACACAGGCACCATTAGGCTGTCCTGTCTAAGCACACCACAGCATTAGACTTGGATTATGGAGCAGGGCAAGACCTGTATCATACAGCCTGACACCAGGCAAGGAACGCCCACCAGGGCAACACATACCTTCCCTGGGGCTCTCGCTCTACTCTGCTCCCACAGCTCCTGCAAACAGCGGAGGATGTAGCAAGAATGCAGGAAGAGCTGGAGTCTGCCCGCCCTCTCCTGGCACAGGCAGCCAAGGACACACTGGCAACCATGGAGCAGCTGCAGGTACTGCTGCTGGACAGCCTCACCGTTTCCATGTGTCCACCTCTGACCGCTCATACTGACTGCAGAGAGTGGGGAGGTGTTGCAGAACTTGCAAGGAATCGTGCTTTATCTGCAAGCACAAGAGCTCCAGATGAGTTTAGTACAGTAGGCATTTACACAGAGCAGCACTGCCAGGGAGAAGTCTCCTGCTGGGGACCCTCCCACCCTGCTAGCTGGCAACAGCTCATCTGCTCCTGGCTGAAGCCACAGCCCAGGGTGGCAAGAAGCCCAGACAGCTGCTGCTGTTAAGGGGTTATCATACAGTCACTCATGCTGCTGAGGAAAAGGGGTCTCTTTCTTCCCTCCTCCATGTTCCACCCTGCCCATCTCTCACTGGGGCATGGCTACACCATACAGCCCTGCTTGCAGAGGGGTTCACACACGCACTTCTCTCGCACAGCTTCCTAGAGGTGGCCTGATCCACTCACAGAACAGGATTTGGCCCTTTGTACCTCTTGGTAGTGCTTGAATCCTTGAGGAAAGACAGAACAATAGTTGTAGCAACAAAACTCTGCACATCTTATTCCTGTATCTCCCTACACATTTGCTATTGCATCTACTCCCTGAGCTAACTGGGGGAATAAGTAGAACAGCTTGTTCCTACTGGGCTACCACTGCTCCAGGGCAGCCAGAGCTGGAGCTTATGGATAGTCTCTACCATCTCCTGCTGTTATGACAGAGCAGCATGTGTATGCTAGAAGAAAGAGCATGGTTATAGGACTGCTGTGATCCTTACCTAGCAATGCAGAGCACCAAATAAATGCTCTGGGTCCAGCCACGCTTCTGAGGCTGTTTGTTACTGCAGGTGGACACAGCTGTTGCTGAAGAGACGAGAACTGATGTTCAGGCTGAGGAGATGAAGGCCAATGCAAAAGCCCAGAGAGCCCAAGCCATTGCAGATGATGCTCAGAAGGACCTGGCTGAAGCCCTTCCTGCCCTAGATGCTGCTCTGGCCAGCCTGAGAAACCTCAAAAAAAGTGATGTTACAGAGGTGAGCTTAAGGGGGATGGTGGCACAGGTGGGCGTTGTGGTGGAATGTGTTTCTGAGGGGCTAGGAAGGCCAGCAAGGCTTTGACCTTAGCTTGCTACAGCTGAGCTGAACAGCACTTTGCTGCAATTCCTCTTACTATAAGTTTGCACAGTCCACAGCCTTTTCTACCACCTCCATCCCCTGGGCACATACGGTGGGCTAATTGCCTGCACATCCTCCACCAGCCACCTCTTCACTTCTCTGTCCTATAGAGAGCCATACTGTAGTCAGGTACAGTGCTGTGCTGTCCTTGTCTGTGGGAGAAAGCAACATCACGATGCAGCCCTGAGCGTTGGCTGCAGAGCTTGGACGTAGATCTAGCGGCACCCCTAGCCAGCAAGCTCTTGGGAAAGGGGATCTACTACCAGGCAGATGAGAAGAGGCAAGGGTCAGTGGGCTGACTTCAAAACTGGGTTGAAATAGAATGATCAGAGTAAAAAAATGTGGCCCTGAGTCTATAGCAGGAAACATCACAGCCCATACCTATAACTTAAAGAGAAACCTCAGCAAGCAGCAGCTGCAGCTAGGGTCCTCAGCAAAGGGTTGTGGTAGTAGATTCAGGGTAGGAGTTTTTGCTGTACATGGCAGGGCAGTTATGGTGAGGAGAGACAGACTCATTCTTCTGCAGTTGTGAAAAACAGACCTTTTTATTTCCCCCAAAACACACACACAGCTCCTTTACCCAAGAAGGTGGGGACAGATGCTGTCATGGCAAGAAGTCTCCTGACTATACAGGGTTTCCAAATGCCAACTCAAAGTGCTTCAACTTCTTACACATCATCTAACCCTCCCAGTGGCTTTCAGAAACTCCCTGCTTAAGGAATGAGCTCCAAGCTTAACTACTGACCATGACCATACCTCTGCCACTGGAGCCATGGCCACCAGAGATCTCTCCCAGTCCAAGATAAGTGACTCATCTCAACTAGAGGAGAACATCACTTTGCATAGATCATTTTGATCTACTCCTTTGCATAGGGCAGCTCCATCAGTAGTCACTTGGAGGAGGACAACGCCTGCTTCTCCTGCTCTTCCACCACCTCTCTCAGCCGCTCCTCATTGCAGAAATAATGAAGGTAGAGGTTGCGTTCTGCCTGCAGGTTGGGGTCCTGCAGAGAGCTACGCTTAACCTTCAAATCGCTCAGGAGTTCGATCAGATTTTGGTGGAGGACTTCCTGCATGGTGGTCAGTTGGTGCATCAGGTCTGCAGTCTCCTGCAGGGCAGAAACCAAACGCATTAAAACACAAACAGGATATCAACAGCTTAGTCCACCTGCTGTGCAACCCTAACGGAGCATGGGGATGGACAGAGCTCCTTGCTTACTGGAGAGCAAAGCTGCAGCTGTTTGGAGTCATCGTACAGCTGCCAGTAGAGCTCCTCTATGGTGGACTCCAGGTCGGTGTGTTGGGGTATAGGAGCTGCCAGTTGTGCTTCCAGCTCCCTCTGTTCCTGCACCAGCTGGGAGCTACAGGCTGCTATGGCCTTGTAGCTGCAGGATTGCTGCTCATCCTGATCTTGCCCCATCAGCACATCCCAGAGCCTGCAAGAGAGAAGGCAACCAGAGATCTGAGCATCTGACTGCACAAAGGAAGAACAGGGCTTAGGGGACAATGGGAGTAGAATGGCAGTGGCTGTGGTGTGACAGTGAGAGGACAGCTGAAGATATGCCTCTACACTTCACCCTAGGGAAACTTTTGTTCTCTATCTTCCTTCTCTTTTCCAAGCCTGTTCCTCACTGCATCACCCCACAACAGACAGGAAGAAAATGATACCATCTTCTGGAGAATTTCACTCCACCACGGAGTCAGGGTGGCCCAGCGCTGGTAGAAGAACACTGTGGTAGCTTTTATCTACCAGAAGCCTCCCCCACTCCCATGCCATCTCCTCCACATCTTGTTTGTTCCTCCCACACACACAGACCTAGAACCTTACCGCGTGGCAATGGAGTCTTTGGGCTCCATCTGTGTGCACGCAGAACCCTTTGTGGAGGAGCTGGCCTCTTTGCAGCAGTCATGATACGCCTGCAGCTTGGCCTGGGCACTCTTCAGGACAGTTTCTATCTCTCCCAGCCAAGCAGCCTTCTGGTCCAGTTCCTTTCTCTCCCGTTTCAGCTGGAGCTCCAACAGATCCAGGCGGCTTTGCTGGCTCACCAGCCACGCAGCTGCCTCCTCCTGCCTCTGGCCAACATCCTGCAGGTGAGCATTATCCAGACGGAGCTTTTCCTGCAGGATGGGCAGGAGGAAGAGGCTGGCTGCTGCCTTCACCTGGGGCAGCAGCTGGTGGGTCTGGATCTGGGCAATGTCACAGCGCAGGGTGTAAAGCTGTTTCTTGAACGTGGCAACGTGACTCTGGAGCTTGGCTTCTACTGCATGCTGTATGAGGGAAGATAAGGGAGACATTTGTTGTGCCCTGGCATCTGGTGGAGGAGTGCTGCAGCACAGGCACACCGTGCTACAAAGGATGGGATTGGAAGGGAGCACTGATCCTACCTTGTTCTCCTTGAGAGCTTGCAGGGTCTTTTGGGCCCAATTTAACGCAGCACAGTTGCCTTCCACTTTGGCCGACATGGCTATAACCTCCATCTGAGCACAGATATATGCTGTCTCCAACTGGCTCAGCTCCATCCAGAAGCTGTCTTGGTTGCCCAGTGTTTCATCTCCATCAGTCCTAAGGCTTTTCAGCCCCGTTTGCTTGGTGTCTGTTCTCTCGGTGCCATCCTGGCTGCCACCTTTCTCCTCCTCATCCCCCACACTCAGCTCCTCACTCTCACTCCTCCCCTCCACTGCAGGTTCTGCCCTTGAGCCTTGAACCTTTATTTCCTGCCTTTCAGCTGCTGCTCCTCGGCCTCTCTCTGCATGCTCTGGATGAGGGGCTGCTCTTCTCCCCCCCAGTATTTCTGAGGCTGAGTCCATCTGTATCATAGCCTCCAGCCTTTCCTGCACACTGCTTTCTGGAGCCTGAGCACTCCCAGGCAGGACCTGCTCCATTAAATGCTCAAACGCCTCCGTGAACCGTTGTTCAAGCTCTATGTAACCTCTGAGGTCCATCTCATGCAGCAGTGCTGGCAGCTGGCCTTTCCTCGCTTCCTCATACTGCTCCACCTGCTGCTTTGCGGCCTCAAGGAGCTGCTTCAGGACAGCGGTGGTGCGAAAGATCTCCACTCTCAGCTCCACGTGAGCCTTCCTCAAGACCTCCTTTGTTGCCTTCTCCTCCTCCTCCAAATACCTCAGCTCCTGCTGCAAGCTGGCCGCCCAAACCTGCAGCTTGTTGAACTGCCAGAGCTGATGGGCACGGTAGCTTTGCAGCTCCTGGACCTTCTGCTCCAAGGCCTCCAGAGAGCTTCCTTCAGCTTCTGGTATCACACGTGTGAGCTGCGGGGTCTCCTGGCACTTCTGCAACGCCTGCTCAAGGGCATCACCTTCCAGGATAGGCTTACCTGCAGCCACCAGAGCATCGTAGGCCTGCACCTCAGCTGGGCTCAGCACGTTCTCTTCTCCCACTGTTTTGCAGAACCACACGATGAACTGCTCTGTCTTGGGGCAGTCAAAGAGCCAGTCGAAGTCCTTCTCACAGAGGGTATCTGCCTGGGGGTAGAACAGCCGCAGTGTCTTCACAAACTCTGCCCCTCTGTTGACTGGGTGATGGAGGAGGGTCTGGGAACGTCTCCGGCTGGACATGACAAGGATGGCCAACACTAGAAGGAATGAAGCAGGAGTTATTCCTAAGAGCCCTGACACCCATAGGCACCCCAAAGGTGCCCCAGCAGCACCCCATCAGCCTACTTAAGGACTCCAGCAGTCCTTGCGCAACTGATACAGACACATTCCTGCGTTGCAGGCCCTGCAACTTTCCCAGAGTGGGGTACAAGACAAATCAGAGCCCACAGAGCAAGAGAGAAAGCCTGCCCCTGCCCCTACCCCATGTCTGCGCTTCCCCCTTCCCCGTGGGCATACAGCTCTGATTGCTCTGCCAAGACATCTACAGCCTGAAGATACCCATCGCAGAGCATTGGGGCAGGCTTTTTCCAGCCTCCTCGGTTTTCTCCTTAGCCTTTCTGATAACCAGCTTTCTTTTCTGCTACCTCTCCCTCCTCTAAGCGTCCTTCCTCCACCCCAGCTGAGGTTGAAAAACCCATCTCACCAAGTGGTGAGCCAAGCCAACCCACTGTCTCCATTTGGGTTTAAGGTCCGAGCCATGCAGCGGCCTCCCCTCGGTGTGAAAATGGTGATCGAAGCAGTCTGCATCATGAAGGAAGTCAAACCCAAGAAAGTGTTAGGGGAGAAGCTGGGCACCAAGGTGGATGATTACTGGGAGCCAGGCAGGGGCCTTCTCCAGGACCCAGGGAAATTCTTGGACAGCCTGTTTAAGTACGATAAGGTAAGTGGCAACAGAGTGGAGCTGTGACTAGGAATTGGTTGTTACCTTGCACAGATCTTGCTCACAGCCGTGAGGCTTAAAGCACCTTCCAGGCAACACCTTTCAGTAGCACTGAGGGTAAGGAAGTGTTTGGCCTGGCAGCTCCCATGTCAGCTTGCTTCATTGCTTTGGACTGTGGGATCTCTGCTCTTTCCTATGGTACAGGAAGGGATTTACCCAAGCCCACTGCTGTGCTTCTCAGGCCTCGTCCCAGAGCAGTGTGATTCTCTTGCTCCACTGCAATGCCTTCACCACCCTTAGCAGTGCTGGGTTGGGCTGCAGCCACTGGGAGAAGCCTTTTCTGACCCTAACTCCATCAGATCTCTGGCACCCTCACCTCCAGTCTCCTTTCTTTCCCACCATTGCTCACAGGACAACATTCCAGACACCGTGATCAAGGCCATCCAGCCGTACATTGACAGTAAGGAGTTCCAGCCAGCTGCCATCTCCAAGGTGTCCAAAGCTTGCACCTCCATCTGCCAGTGGGTGCGTGCCATGCACAAGTACCACTTTGTAGCCAAGGTTGTGGAGCCCAAGCGGGTAAGAGGCAGCATGGTTGCTCTCGGTGTCAGGGGATGCAGGACCACGGTCCTTTCTGTGTGATGATGAGAGTCCCCAGCTTTGGTGTGCAGCTCAGGACTTAGACTCCAATCAAGCCCTGACAGAGCCACTAAGCCCAGAAACCCATTAGCTTAATAAAGTGGGGAAAAAAATAATCACACTGAGACAGAATTGATGCTGTGTCCTTAGAGCCGGATCCTAACTCGGCAGCAACTACTTCCAGAAGCACTTCCAATCTCATTTGTGCTTCAGCTTAATCCTCTCCAAGCCTAATGGTTTCTGTATTATTATTTTGGGGTAAGCAGAGTGAACTTTTCTCCTGTTCAACAGTGGGCCGCATCCTGAGCAGTAAGCTCGTGCAGGCTCCTGGCTTTCTGAAGCCACACACAAACTACTTCCTCACTTGTGCTTCTATTCCTGGGCTTGGGAAGTCTCCCAGTGGAGTTCTGCAGGTCAGCCTTTGTTGCACAGGGAAGGATCTCAGCTCCAGTTAGTGCTTGTATGGAGAAGAATGTCAATTCTTTCCCAAACTAACACCTGTCTTGGGTTTTGGGAAGGAGCCTGACCACAAGCACAGCATTACCACTGTTTCCTTGCATATCTCCCCAGAAAGCCTGGCGAGAGGCAGAAGAGGACCTGCGTGCAACTCAGCAGGTCCTTGAGGAAGCTAAGCGACGCCTGGAGGATGTTGAAAGTGGTATTGCCGTTCTGCAAGCCAAGTACAACAGCTGCATAGCCAAGAAGGAGGAACTGGAGATGAAGTGTGAGCAGTGTCAGCAGAGATTGGGCCGTGCTGCTACGGTAGGGAACAGCTCTGCCTACTTGCAAGAGATAACCTGACTCCAGGCCGAGGAGCACAGTGGTGAAGATCTCTGTGCCTGCCACTTCCAGCAGCATTATGTGTCTGCAGCTTATGGCAATGCTAGGTTGGAGCTGCCTGGCCAGATCTCAGCATCACATTAGGGCTGATGTAGCTAATCTTCCCTCTGCCACAGCTTCCTTAGACAGTTACAGGGACAAATGAGAGCAACCCAGGACGAAGTGCTCAAAGCTGGGGACAGAAGTTAGGATAGGTGGTGCACCTCTGGCTCATACAGTCACCTACAGCATTACCCAGAGAGCAGCAGGTCTCAGACACAGCAGCTCTCACATGTGCATCTTATTCCACAGCTCATAAACAGCCTGGCTGATGAGAAGGTGCGCTGGCAGGACACCGTTGAGAACCTGGATTACAAGATCAACAACATTGCTGGGGACGTGCTGCTTGCAGCTGGCTTTGTTGCCTACCTGGGCCCTTTTACTGTAAGTATGCAGGGCTCCCCGCAGTGGGCTCTATTAGCTGCTTTGCTTTCCTGCCTTTTGTTGTTGCCAGCTAGATAGGCTTCAAGTCAGATTCTGCCCTACTCTGGGGTCAGCAGCTGGCAGTTTGCTGTACTTCCCAGCCCCTCTGGTGACCTGGCTGCCCAGGATGTCTACCAGCCCTGCCTTGGCATGTGGCTACCTCCTAAGAGCAAGGTCAGAGCTGTAACACCACGATCCCTTTAAGCTGGGCACACAGAATAGGTCATGTTGGAATAGAAGGAGGAAGGTTTTGTTGCAAACTGTGGAATAGTTGCTACTAAAAGACTGTGATGGTGCTTCTTGTGGCAGGGACAGTACCGCGTGGCGCTGTGCAAGGAGTGGCTGGGAAAGCTCTCAGAAAACAACATTCCTCACACCGAGGAGCCAAACCTGATCAGCACTCTTGGGGACCCCGTGGAAATCCGCTCCTGGCAGGCAAGTTATAGAAAAGATGATCCAGGAGGCTGAAAAGGCAGGGGACATCTTGCCTCAGGTAGAGGCTAAGACACTCAGTGCACAGTTCATTAGGAGCCACTTTCCCAAAGGAGAGACCCCAAACAAAAGAGCAGAAAGGGACCTGGCAGCACCCAGGGCAGCAGCAGCTCTGAGCGCACCATACAGCTCAACCTGTTGGGTTTCCACTTTACACAGCACAATGTTACAGCAAAGCCTTGGCCACAGCCTGCCCACCCCCTAACTCAACCAGTGCATCTCTGTCCTACAGCTCAGCTGCTCCAAAGAGAACTGTGTCTCTTTGGAACCCTCACCACCATCCCCTTCGCAGCCATAACTTCCACAACATGACCACGCAGGGGCCAGGATAGCAAGGGCACCTCAGGATAAACCTTATTACATACTGTAGCTACCATCCTGCATGACTAAACAGAGCCAAAAGGCACTCCCTTGAATCCGGGCCCCAGAATTGATCCAGCACACACAGCAGGCAAACACATTAAAGAGAGAACAGACAAGCCATATCCTGCAACAAGGAGATCAGCTGTGCTGCGTTTCCAGATGTTCCCAGTGGCTGATAAGCAGACTTTTTTCCCCCTATTAGATTGCTGGTTTACCAAACGACACGCTGTCTGTGGAGAACGGGGTGATAACACGGTTCTCCCAGCGCTGGACTCACTGCATAGACCCTCAAAGACAAGCAAACAAGTGGATCAAGAACCTGGTAAGATCCACAGGGTGACAAGCTAAGTCTGGGGGGTTGGGGAAGCAGCTTTCTGCAGCACGAAGCCTGAGGCTGCTATGCACAGAGCTGCCCTACTGCTGTTCCACCCTGCTCCTCCCAGTATCAGGCAGGGTCTGTATTCACCCCAGCTGAATTTCCCTGTTTAGTGGAACGAACACAGGGAAGCAGGGGCCTTCTATAAGCAAGCAAAGCACCATTTCTGGGGATCTTATTCATTGCTGTACTCTAAAACACACAGAACAATAGCAATATGCCCTGTAACAGCCTTTGGTGCCTTTAGAGCTCAGAGAGAGAACCAGTGAGAACAGTACCTGGTGCCAGAGACAAGGACCACTTCCTCTTCACTCCCTCCTGAGAGCCCTCTGGTGCCCTTTCAGGAGCACCACGAAGATGACTCTGGCAGCTGCTGCTGTTGTATTCCCCATAGGCTTTTCCCACCCACCTGCTCTCACTTTGCAGGCAAACGAGCTCTGAGATGCCATTGCTGGGCTCTGCCTGAAGGAGGTTTCTCCCAGTCCCCTGCTTCCTGGTGCTCATTTGGGCTGTCTGTAGTATCTGGTGATGTTCCATGAGTGGAGTAAGCTTGCAAAAATAGCCAAAAACTTGCTGAGCAAGAAAAGGTGTAATTTCTGCTGCTTCAGAAAGTTAAGCGTGCCTAGCAAGAGATGTGCCAAGCACATGAATGATGGGCAGGACACAGCTGAAATGGGATTAGGTGATCTTAGTGGGCAATGGGGAGGTTGGCTGAGCCTCGGTCTGCACACCTCAGCAAACATCACATCAACAAAAGTGCTGTAGATGTGGCCCCTAATCGGGATCCAGGGCTTGAGCAGGTTTAGTTGGGACCCAGATGGGCTGTTATCCCCATTCACTCTTCACCTCCTCAGCACAGCGGTAGCAGAGCCCTCTGTATCAGAGCTGCATAGCCCCGGGCTCTTCTCCATCCCTGCATTCCCCTTTTGCCTTTCAGGAGAAGGTGAACGGCCTGGAGGTGGCCAAGCTGAGCGACCGGGACTTCCTCTGCAGTCTGGAAAAAGCCATTACTTATGGGAAGCCCTTCCTGCTGGAGAACGTTGGCGAGGAGCTGGACCCAGCCCTCGAACCCATCCTGCTCAAACAGGTCCTTTGGCTTGCTGTCGTGGCCAGGCTGGAAGCGGGGCTCTGCCAGCAGCTCTGAGCCACTCCGTGCATCTCCTCAGGCTCTCTCCTCGCTGCAGAGCAGAGGGCACGCGGGATGCCTTCTCTCCCAAGAATGGATGTCCCAGCCTTTCTGCTTTTGTGTCCAATACAGACCTACAAACAGCAAGGCAGAACGGTGCTGAAGCTGGGGGATGCGGTGATCCCTTACCACGAGGATTTCAAGCTGTACATCACCACCAACCTGTCCAACCCCCATTACAGCCCCGAGGTTTCCACAAAACTCACCCTCATCAACTTCACCATCTCACCCAGGTACGTGCTCACCCCAGCAGCTGCTCACACTGTTCAGCTTCATTCTACCTACCCTCACCCCGTGGTTTTTGTTGCAGTGGCTTGGAGGACCAGCTGCTGGGACAGGTGGTGGCCGAGGAGCGGCCTGACTTAGAAGAGGCTCGAAACCAGCTGATCCTTAGCAATGCTGAGATGCGCCAGGAGCTGGAGGAGATAGAAGACCAGATCCTGTATCGGCTCAGCACTTCCGAAGGAAACCCTGTGGATGACTTGGAGCTCATCAAAGTGCTAGAAGCATCCAAGCTCAAGGCAGGGGAGATCCAGGTATGAGCTGTGGCTGTTCATCCACCGCAGCCACCCATCCCCTGCCAGCACTGCACAAACTGCAACATCTCCTGCGTCCCTCAGACCAAGATGAAGGTGGCAGAGCAGACAGAGGAGGACATCAACACCACCCGCTTGCAGTATGCACCCGTTGCCGTCCGCACACAGATCCTCTACTTCTGTGTCTCAGACCTGTCCAGCGTGGACCCCATGTACCAGTACTCATTGGAGTGGTTCCTCAACATCTTCCTCATGGGGATCAGTAACTCCGAGAGAGCAGGTGCGGGCCTGAAATGGCCCCTTCCCATCCCTTCCCTCACACCGTGTTCCTGGCTTAGAAGCTAGGGCCCTAAAGAGTCAATGCAGATGTGCCTACTTGCATCCACTCTCTGCGTGCACCAGAGCTGCCCATGGTTGTGTCTGCACAGCACAGGTTTCGGCCTGCCCTCCTCTTTTGCACTGCTCTGCTGCCCCATCTGACCAGGCAGGGAGATGGTAGTGCAGAGGGCACAGACAAGGCGTGTGCCATCCCGGCAGCGGTGTGGCTCTGCTTCTCATGGAGCCAGCTCCACGTGTGGCTGTTGGCTGCCACTGTCAGGCTGCAGGAGCAATCCACCCAGCAATGCATGGCAGCCAGGGTAGTGTCATGGGGCCCTTTTGACTGCTGTGGTGCACTGACTCCCTCCTGGTGCTGGGGGCAGTGCTTTATTCCACACTGGCTCTCTTCTGAGCAAAAGCAGGAGCAGGCAGCTCTTTGCCCAGCTGCAGAAAGCACCCTTTCTTTGGGGCTGCTTTGTTGCACATCAGGCTCCTGATGTACATGCACATCAGGAAACATCTGGCGCAGCTGGATGATATACTTCTCATAGGGGATCCTGCACTAAGTCTGCATTTCAGAGCAGCATCTGTTGCGTTGTGCCTCTTCCACATCACCTTGTCTGGTCGTTGTCTTTCTGCAGATACTGTGAAGGACCGGATTGTGAACATCAACAACTACATCACCTTCAGTTTCTACAGCAGCGTGTGCCGCAGCCTCTTTGAGAAGCACAAGCTCATGTTTGCCTTTCTCGTTTGCACCCAGATCTTGATGAATGATGGGCGGATTGATATGGTAAGCAAGTCACTCCAGTCCTTGAATAGGATCCCAGCAGAGCAACCCGGGCTCAGGTTTACAGTTCCTTTGCTTAGCTTGCTGGTGTGGAAGAGAAGCCTTGTTCCCTGGGGCTGGGTGCAAATGGGACAGGCTGGTTGGTAAATCTAGGGCCCTTCTGTTCATTCAGATCTCAAACCTTTCCCTGTGCCTATGTGCAGGGCTGCCGAGTCTGAAGCAAAGGGATGGGCTGCTGCAAAGGGCTGGTGAGTTTGGAGGCGTTAGGCAGGGAGGGATTAGAGGCTGCAGCACCGCATAGGAAAGCCAACAGCAATTGAAAGGCAACGTTGATCTCAGCAGACCTTCTGATTCACTTATTCTCCCACATACCCCCCTGGCAGGAGCAGCAGCCAGAAGGTTACTAGCAGATACAGCACAAACCTGCACGCTTCAGGGAAGGTGGGCTGTAACCCATGCCCTTGTACTGTGCTGTTCTCAGGATGAGTGGCGATACCTGCTCTCAGGGGGAGCTGTAAAGGAGGTGCAGGAGAACCCAGCTCCAGACTGGCTCAATGAGCGAGCATGGGGAGACATCCTGGCTTTGAGCAACCTGAAGAACTTCTCTGGCTTTGCCAATGACTTTGTCGCCAACCTTGCAGCATTCAGGGCCATCTTTGACAGCCACAAACCTCACAGGCAAGTGTCCCAAGCTCTGTCAGTTTTGTTGTGCTGTGCCAGGCACGCGATGGCATCTCTGGAAGAGCATGAGGTGCCGATTCAGCCATAGCACTAGCAATGCTGAGTGCAGTGCTGGCTGGGGTTTGGGCTTCTGGCACTCTTGCTCGCCCAAGGCAGGGCCCAGAAGCAGCTGCTGCTCTGCTTTGCACTCTAATAATCTCAAAGCTATGAACAACAGCCTCAACCAACTGGCTGGAAGGTCTTTGTCCTTCCTCAGACTCCACGGCCTCCTGTGGAGCATCTCGAGTGCTTCTTAGGGAGCTGCAGGATCTGACCCATTCCCCCAAAATAACTGCTTTGCAGAGAGACCCTGCCTGGGAAGTGGGATGTTGAGCTTGATGCCTTCCAGAAGCTGCTGGTTCTGCGGTGTCTGCGGGGAGATAAGATCACCAATGCCATGCAGGACTTCGTGGCACTGAACCTGGATCGGCACTTCATTGAGCCTCAGGTAATCAGCCTAAAGGAAGCACTGCTGGGAGAGCTGCAAAGGGGCTGGCAGCTTTTTCCAGCTGCAGCAAGGATGCCTCCCTCCAGCCACAGAGGAGGACTGCACCAACAGTCTCCAAAGCTGGAGAACACTGACGTCTTAGAGAGGGGAAATCCTCCCTCTCATCTAGCAGTGAAACTGTAGCCTGAACTGGGAAACTAATCACTGCCCTGATCCTAATCCTGCCAAAGCAGAGCATCACCAGCCCCTAATGGAACACGCTTCTGTCTCCAGCACCACGCTGGTGGCACAGGGGGGGCTGGAGGTCAGGCTGGACGAGGTGGTGCTGCGCATGGTGCCAAGATGCAGCCCTGTTGCACAGCCCTGTGCTATGACAAGCTGTCTCTGTTGCAGACTGCTGACCTCTCCATCGTGTTCAGGGAGTCCAGTGCCACCACCCCCCTCGTGTTCGTGCTGTCCCCAGGCACTGACCCAGCTGCCGACCTTTACAAGTTTGCTGAAGAGATGAAGTTCTCCAAAAAGCTCTCTGCCATTTCCCTGGGCCAAGGCCAGGTAAGCTGCTGAGCTGGGGCAGGACTGCCCTGCTGGCACTCTTGGTGATCTCACCCAGTTCCAAAGAGGCCAGACGTCCTTGCAGCACAGTGAAAGCACTCTTCTGCCCCAGGGCCCTCACTCACCTATCCATGGAGGAGCTGATTCAGCGGGGAGGGCTGCAGCTGTTCCCTTGCTAGAGTCCTCCATCCTCCTAATCTGTCCCTGATTCCATCTTCCCACACCGTGACCCACGGACCTGCTGAGCTGCAGAGGGCCCTCGTTACACCATCAGCAGGTGGTGACAACCCAGCCGAGCCAAGCTATCGAGCTGGAAAGTGATCTTTCCACCCAGTGACTGTCTCCTTGTCTGGCTTAGCAGGGCACAGCCTGATAGACCAGGATCTGATCCCTTCTCATCTGCCTCCACAGGGCCCCCGTGCTGAAGCCATGATGCACAGCGCTATGGAGCAGGGAAACTGGGTCTTCTTCCAGAACTGCCACCTGGCCCCCAGCTGGATGCCTTCACTGGAGAGACTCATTGAAGGCATTAACCCCAACAAGGTGACGTGCATCCTGTGGCTGGGAACACGGAGAAAACCCTTTGCTCCCATCCCACACAACAGTGGTGGCTCTGCTGCCCAGTAAGCAGGGTGCTGTGCCTTACTGGGATCTTCTGTTCTTCCAGCTGCATTGCTTAGCATGCAGCAATGTTCCTCCTGTTCTTCAGATGCAGAGAAATCACCTTACCTGGTGGCCACTGTAGCAGGGAGACATGATATTTGCATCTCCCCTCTCCGAGAGGATTGCAGTTTTGCAGCTGCTATGGCCACGTGCTGAAGTTTCCGTTCTTTGGGACTTTTGGTGTCATACACAGCTTTGGGATTCGAGCAACCAGAAGCTTGCACTGAGCTGTTTAATTGAGCAGCTTGCCCTCTGATGGGGGAACTGGAGCACTGGGAGAAGCCCAGACTTAGGTCCATCCCATCCACAGGTTCCCCATAACAGATACGTGTCAGTGCAGGAGCACTCACTGCCTTCTGATCCTCCAGGTGCATCAGGACTTCCGCCTCTGGCTCACCAGTCTACCAAGCAACCACTTCCCTGTGTCCATCCTCCAAAACAGCTCAAAGATGACCATTGAGCCTCCCCGTGGGGTCAAAGCCAATCTTCTCAAGTCCTACATCAGTTTCAGCGATGACTTCTTGAATTCCTGCCCTAAGGTAAAGCCCAGCTTTGCTGTCCCCAGCCCATGCCTGCTCCTATGCACACTCTCCCCCTGGACGCTGCTCCTCTCCAGACTCAGATCTCCCCTAGAGCTCTCATTTAGCACTTGTGAAATCATAGCACGATAGAATGGCTGGGGTTCGAAAGGACCTTAAAGATCACCTGGTTCCAACCTCCCTCTCACGTGCTAGAGAAGGGGTGGTGGCATCTCTCATAAGCCTACATCTGCTCTGTGATAAGCCAGTTGTCACTGTGACAAACAGAAGCAACGCTACTGTGGAGGCACTTGCAGCTTTGAGCAAGAGAGCAGACCCACACACAGCCTTCCCCAGTGCAGCAGCTTGGCTGAGGTTTCCACCTCTCCGGACTCCGGTTGGTGTTGGTGACTTAGCACACCTCATTTGCTGCCTGCTGCCAGAAAAGACTCACATCTTCCAAGGGTGTCTCCTCCCAAGCTGAGCACCTCCTCTCCCTCCTTCTCTGCCCGCAGGTCACCGAGTTTAAATCCTTGTTGCTGTCACTTTGCTTCTTCCACGGGAACATGCTGGAGAGGAGGAAGTTTGGCCCACTGGGGTTCAACATCCCCTACGAGTTCACGGATGGAGACCTCCGCATCTGCATCAGCCAACTAAAGATGTTCCTGAGCGAGTATGCAGACATCCCATACAAGGTAAGCGTGTGAGCTGACCCTCCCGGGCAGGTAATGGGCTCACGATGGATGCGTGGGCTGGATAGCTCTTGTGGGATCCCTCACAGGTTCTGAAGTACACAGCTGGGGAGATCAACTACGGCGGCCGCGTGACCGATGACTGGGACAGGCGCTGCATGATGAGCATTCTGGAGGATTTCTACAAGCCTGAGGTTCTGATTCCTGAGTTTGCCTATTCTGAATCCGGGATCTACAAGCAGATCAGCACCTCTTCAGACCTCGATGTGAGTAACAACGAAATGCAGCTTTACGGATCCGGGGGGGTGTTGTTGTTGTAGTGCAAAGGGAGTGTGCTGCTCCCTGAAACGCACAGTATTTCCATCCCCCTGGGAATGTCCGTTTAAAAGATTGTGGAGATCTTCAGCTGCATCTTTTTCAAGCAACGGGAGGTAAATCTTGTTGATGTGCACAGGGGGGGGTTGTAGCTGTTGCCAGCATACCTCATCTGAAAGCATTTGTGCTCTGAACCACTTTGATATCACGTACTTGAAATGCCTGAGGAGCTTAGTGCAGGAGACACTGCAGGAAGCTCACTGCCAAGCTGCCCATTCTTTTAACATGCATTTGCTTTGACACAGGTGCGATTTAACCCCCCAGCCAATGCATGGACTGGGGCCACAGTCTCCATTCAGCCACCAAATGGGGCTCCAAAAGGAGCTGGCACTCCCTCAGCCTCCCCTTCTGCACTAGCCAGCATAACTCAGGGCCCACACACACTGCCCCTAAGTCATACTTGTGAGTGACCTTCCCTGGCTGCCACGTGAGACGAGGAGCTGTGTAAATGTCAGAAGCTCAAGCAATAAGACAAGGTGTAGCTTCCACCTGAGCCTGCAGGTCTGCAGGCTGTTGAATTTGGCTCCTCGAGCAGCCCTGGCTTTGGTCATTTTCTGGCCAGGCCCATGGCAGCCAGAAGGGCTCCCAGTTCTTGTGCTCCCAGCCCCACCATCACAGCCAATGCAATTCCTCCCCAGGGGTACCTGCAGTACATCAGGAGCCTGCCGCTCAATGACAGCCCGGAGCTCTTTGGTTTGCATGACAATGCCAACATCACCTTTGCTCAGAAGGAGACCTTCGCTCTGCTAGGGGCCATTCTGCAGCTGCAACCCAAGACGTTCACACTGGGTGGCTGCAGCAGGGAAGAGGTGGGTGCCCCAATCCCAGCGGTACTCTGGCACAAGAGGTGAGCACAGACCACATGCTCACATGCTATGCCGGTGCCACCCTGCCCAGCAGCCAATGGCTCTGCCATCCAGACGTCAACCCTCCCCCTTCCCAGCATCCGTGGATGCCTGGATGCTCACCTGCTTGCTGTCTGCCTTCCAGCTGGTGGAGGGGACTGCAAATGAGATCCTGGCAAAGCTGCCTGCCCCCATGGACCTGCAGGAGGTGATCTGCAAATACCCACTGCTCTACGAAGAGTCTATGAACACAGTGCTGGTGCAGGAGGTGATCAGGTAACCCCCTACAGCCCCCTGTCCTGATCCCCTGGGGAATGACAGGGATGCTCAGGCCCATGTTCCCCTCAAGGAACCCCGTTGCTGAGCAGTGGGGTGGCAGCAAGGTGTCAAATCTGCTGTCCCAGCCACAGCCTTCATCTGATTCCTGTTCTGCAGTGACTGATCAGTGCCTGCACGGTACTGTCAGCAATCCGGGGCCCGGGGGCAGTCAGAGAGCCCCATCCAAGAGGATGGATACCGAGGGTTACATGAAGCTCACTGTACAGCAATCCAGGCAGACACGGGGGATAAATCCCCACACCAGGTCATTCTGTGATCCCTCTGCAGAAACAGCAGCTCTTTCTCTTAGGTACAACAGTCTCCTGGAGGTGATTGCTCAGACACTGAAGGATCTGCTGAAAGCTCTCAAGGGCCTGGTTGTGATGTCCTCTCAGCTGGAGCTGATGGCCAACAGCTTGTACAACAACTCCGTCCCCACTGTGTGGAACACCAAGGTAACACTTCCCAACCAGCCCCGCTGCCCCCAGGAGTTCTTCTCACCCCAGGGAGAGTCATCAAACCCCACAGCTGGGCTGGGCTGTCTCACATGGAACAGGCTCCTGCGGTTTGCACGTGTCTCCTGCCTCGTGCAAGGGCTTCTCAGCCCTAAGCTGAAGGAATCCCTGGGCTATGGGCAGCTCTCAGCAACTCGGGCACAAGGTTTAGGGTTTCCCCTTGTATGCATTCAACGCCTTCCTCTCCGTGTGCCCCACAGGCCTACCCATCACTGAAGCCCTTGGCATCCTGGGTGAATGACTTGGTGCAGCGGGTTGAATTCCTCCAGAAGTGGATCGGCCACGGGATCCCCTCTGTGTTCTGGATCAGTGGGTTCTTCTTCCCTCAGGCCTTTCTCACTGGCACGCTGCAGAACTTCGCTAGGAAGTCTGTCATCTCCATTGACAACATCTCATTTAGCTTCAAGGTAAGGGAGTCAGACAGGGTTTTTTTTTGCTGGATTTCTTTAGAATTTGCTGCCTGGCCCCAAAGACAGCAGCTCTAGGCCCGACCTGCCCAAGAGGGGGAACCAGTAGCTGCACATCCCATCTCCCCCTGTGTGCCAGATACATCCGCCCACAGCACGGATGCGTCCATGACGGAACCAGAGACCTCTCCGTCTCCCCAGACCTGCTCACACCCCTCCTCCACAGGCTTTTCCTCAGGCTGCCCCACACCCTCGTGATGTGAGCTGCTGGAAAACCCATCCCAGAGATATCTGAGAGCTGGAGCAGGCTCCCCTTCGGTAGCTCTGCCTTGGCCAAGAGCAGAGTAAGGGGCTTCGCAGGTCATCAAGGCCGAGCCTTGCTCACAGCCCCAGGCCCACTCTCTTCCACAGGTGATGAAGGAATCAGCCAGTGAGCTATCTCGCCCTCCCTCTGAAGGCTGCTACATCCATGGCTTGTTTCTTGAGGGTGCCCGCTGGGACACGTCTGCGTTTCAGCTGGCGGAGTCCCGCCCCAAGGAGCTGTACAGTGAGATGGCTGTCATCTGGCTGCTTCCCGTCGCCAATCGCAAGCCTCCAGCTGCTGGCATATACCTCTGCCCTATCTATAAGACGCTCACTCGTGCAGGTAGGTGCCTTAAAGGCAGCCCCCAGAAGCAAAGGAGACCCTAGAAGTCACTAGGATAGGCAGCGCAGGAGAGATTGCAGGAGCTCTTACAGCTCCTGCTGTGCCAGCCGTCCAGGACTGCTAGCCTGTGCCCTGGGAGCAGGGCTGCAGTGCCACGCTGCACACCTTTGCCTCCCTCCTCACAGGGACACTGTCAACAACGGGTCACTCCACCAACTACGTGATCGCTGTGGAGATCCCCACAGACAAGCCTGAGAAGCACTGGATCAAACGAGGCACGGCCTTGATCTGCGCCCTGGACTTCTAGCCAGGAACTGCCCAGGCAGGGGAACCACCCTGGGACAGGTAAGGGCAGTCAGCAGGAGGCAGGCATTGACCACCAGCAGCTACTGTCCTTCTCTTTCCTCCCCCAGCTGTTCACTACAGCCTTTATTACAAATGGAGTTGAACTGCACCAGCATTGCATTCTGTTGTTGTGATCCCCACAATTACACCTCTTTTAGAATCACAGCATGGTTGGGTTGGAAGCAACCTCCAAGCCTCTTCTCCCACTCTGTTCTCACATCTGGGATTGCCCCCAGCCCAAAGTACAACACCTTGTCCTTGTTGAACCTCCTTAGGTTCTTGCGTGCCCACTTCTTGAGCCTGTCCAGGTCCCTGTGGGTGGCATCCCTTCTGTTCCATCAGCTTGGTTTCATACACAAACATGCTGAGGGTGCACTCGATCCCACTGTCCATGTCACTGATAAAGATGTTAAAGAGCACTGATCCCAAGAGGGACCCCTCAGGGACAGCACTCATCGCCTGGACACAGAGCCACTGAGCACAACCCTCTGGCTGCAGCCATCCAACCAATTCGTTATCCCTTGAATAGTCCAGCCTTCAAATCCATCCCCCTCCAACTCAGAGATATGCATGTGGTGCAGGACCACGTCAGAGCCATGCACAAGCCCTGGTAGATGACATCAGTTGCCCCTTCCTTTTTCTACCAAGGGCATCACTCCACTGATCCATCCACCAAATGCTTGACACGGTCTGCCCTTGGTGAAGCTGAGCTGGCTGTCTTGCATGTCACCTCCCCATCTTCTACATGCCTGGTTTGTTCTCCTTTCTGCCAGCTCCCAGTCTCCAATTGGAGGACAGAGAGGAATACTACCTGCACTCCTGACCCCTTCACCTTCTTTCCATCACCTCTCCCTTTTGATATTTCAGCCTCCTTGTTGCACTTTCACACGCCCCAATGTGAAAGACCAGGACTGAGTAGTAGTCTCTGGCTTTATCAGGCCCAGTTGCCTCTTCTCCCTGCTTGTGTTTCAGCCTCAGCCCGGCCCCCATCCTATTCCTGGCAGTTCTCCCCCAGCCTTGGGGGCTCCTCTTGCTCTGGCGCTCCCAGCTGCATGCACACACCTCCCCATGGCTATTACAGGAGAGCTTTATTCCTTCAGACAGATCCATTACATACAGCACTTGTTATGAGACACAGCAAGAGACAGAAGGATTTTCTTTCCTTCAACAAGTACAAAAACAAACAAAAAAAAAGACCAAAAACAAAAATTCCACGGTGAAGATCTGTACAAATTTGCACGTTTGGCAAAGTCAGTCTCCTCCTGCAGCTGTTCCTCTTGTCCCCATCACAGCTACTTCTTCCCCCATCAGCACAGGAGACAGGCACTGACCTCTGGCTGCTGGGGACAGGGCAGAAACCTTCTGCAGGAACACTGAGCGGGCTGGGGGGTAGGAATGGGGTCCGCATGGCCAGCAAGCTCCTGCTCTGCAGCCTGCTTGGGCAAGAAAAGCAGCCCTGGGCTCCCTCCTGTTTCTGCCTGCCACTGAAGTTCCTGTCACCTCTTCCCAGGCTGAAAGGCTTCACTCAGGGCACCAGGCAATTCCAGGTCCAGCTTCCAGCCTCCCAGCACCAAGGCCAAGCCACCAACCTTGTGTTTATTCTCAGAGTTCTCAGGGAACAAGGAGCAATTGTGTGTGACCCAAAAGCACCGCCAGGGCCACACTGCTGGTCCTCAGGAGAGCAGTTGTAGAAGCAGGGCCACGTGCCCTCCCAGCGCCACCGCAGGAGACTAGGGACAAGGTCCTGGGGGGAGTCTGGCCCTGGGGACAGATGGCACTGCCACCCCGGGGGATCAGCACACAGGTGGGGGCACAAAGGGCCACGGTGCTGGAGAGCGGTTCTGTCCAGGAGCTGCTTCGCTCAGCCACAGCCAACAAGCGGGTCAGAACCAGAAAATCAATTTTGTCAAGGAAGATAAAGGAACAGAAAACACAGCTGTGAAGGTCCCGGGGAAGCACAGAGCTGAAGGACGCAGCAGAGCACCAGCCCCAGGCAGCTGCAGCCAGCACAGCCTTGCACCAGCAGCCCCAGTGCCCCCACGGTGCCCAGCCCCTCGGCCAGGCAGGTTCTTCCCCTCCTCCTATCACCAGCCACGGCCCCAAGACAGGCCCAAGGCACCTGGGCACAGCCACAGCCGGACAGGCAGCAGGGCACTCAGCCTCGCCTTTGGCTGCAGGGCTCTCCTCAAGACAAGGCTCGCTGCCTTTTGGGCTCAGAGGAAAACCCAATTTCTGCTTGTCCCCAGGCTCCACCTCAGCCAAAGGCTTCTCGCTGGGGTCCCTCTTCCTCAGGCAAAGGGTAACATCTATCCAGGTGCCGCTGCCCAGAGCCACGAGGGCGAGCTCCTCTCAGTCTCAACCCCGAGGCTACTGCCGCTTGGCTTTGTATGGACGGGAGCGTTTCCGCCGGTCCGGCTTCCTCTGCTTGTGCAGACGGCCAATGCTGACCCCCTGGCGCCTGCGGACGGAGATGTTCTGCTCCACGAGGCTCGCCAGCATGCCTGCAGGGAAACAGGCAGCAAAGACACTGTGCAGGCCACGCTGCAAGCAGCCACTGTGCACAGCAGAGGGGGCTCAGAGCTGGCAGCACTGATGCTGGAGCGCAGCTCAAAGCACAGCAAGCTCCGCGCAGCACAGTGGTGGAGGCCCCAGCTGAACCTGAAGCTCGTGCTCTGCTGCCCATGTCTCACCTTCCTGGGCCAGCATGGAGATGAAGGTACAGATGAACTCGTCGTAGTTGTGGGTTCTCCTCTGGTCGTCGATCTACAAATAGATTGCACCGCTCTCAACTGAACCACACGCCCTGTGTTGGTCATCAGTGTGGCCATAGACGGAAGCTTCAGGGAGCTCAGCCAGCAATGGAAATGATCCATCAACAAACTCACCTTGAATTTCTTCCTCTTCTCTACCTCCTCCTTCAAGCAAGCCTCGTAGTTTGCAATCTCCGCCTCCACACACTTCAGCAATGCCAGCAGCTCCTGCCAAAATCAAGCAGAGCAACCGTGAGCAAATGGAGACCCGCATGCCAGCACCCAGCAGGGAAGCTACAGGGCGAGCTGGGGGCATTCCTCTCTGTGCTGGGATTCACCAAAGAAAAAAAGAACACTTGGCAGGGGGCAAAAACCAAAACAGCACAACTTCGTAGGGAACTTCTGAGCTGGGTTCATTCTGCCTGAGCCCAGCCCTGGTTTGCTTCACTAAGCAACAGAAGACATCTTTCTAGGCAGCTCTCCTGCAGGGAACCCTGCGTGTGCTGGTGCTGCCCAAGCCTGGTCCTGCTGGTGGCTGGAGGGCAGGGACCTGGGCTGGGGCCCACCTGAGTCCGGCCCAAAGGAGCATATCTCAAACCACAGGAGGCAGGGGCTCTACCCACCACCAACACAGAAGGTCTCAGGATGACACACGGCACACAACCTGCACTGCCCTGTGCCTCGAGGCACGGCTGCAGCAGTGCACGAGCAGGACAGCGTGTGCATGTGTGCATGTGCTTCAGTCACTGCCAGTGCTGCTGCGTCTCTGGGCGAGCGCAGGGAGCTCCACGTCCCTAGGGCTTTCGCAGCACAAAACTCACCTTGGGAGAATACTTTTCCCCCCCAGGGTGATCACTGGTCCTGCCAAGTCCCACCTTCTCTTTGCTGCCACTGGCCTCACTGCCCTCCTTCTCGTCCAGTTTGATGGTGACCTGGGCTTCTTCACCGGGTTTGATGGAAGGGGGGGAGCTTTTCCCCCCATCTGCGTGCAAGGGAAGGAAGCATTAGGAGCCACAGCAGAGGGCACAGTCCCATCACCGCAGGGGACAGCCGGCACCAACCTGCAGCAGCCAGCGGGCAGAACACGCCGTCCTCTGTGAGGTGCAGCAGCCCAGAGCTGATGATGGGCCCCAGGTCCCTGACGGCCCGGTTGTAGCGCAGGCAGTCAATGCGCAGGAGGCCGTCCTCCTCACCAAACAGCACCTTGGAGATGTGGGATGTGACGGGGCTGGAGGGACGGGTGGGGTTGGCCGAGCGGATGGGAGAGCGCAGTGGGGAGTTGAAGGCGCTGCCGATCTCGGAGGCGGTGTCCGTGCTCTCGTTGCTGGGGGTGGGAGAGGGCTGGGAGTGAGTGACAATGGCCACAGCAGCTCCGCCGCCAGTCGTCTTGATGGACAGGGGAATGGAGAGATCCTTCTGGGACTCCTTCAGCTTCTCAGCCAGGACGTTGATGGTGTTGGGCTGGAGGACGGAGAGCTGGCCATCCGCGGCCCCCGCTGCGTGCTCTTGCTTTACCTGCCCCTTCCTTTTGTACCTGCCCAGGAACGCAGAAGGGAAGGTGATGCTGTTGGAAGGAGGGGGCCCAGCTGCAGCAGCACAGGCACTGCCAGCTACCACACTCGGCACTTAAGGCTATGTGCTGAGATGAAGTGAGGCCCGGAACGTTTCCAGACTGGAAACTGGGTGACCCCCAGTGCCAACTGGCAGCAGCTTGCCTCACTGAGCTGCCCAGCTGCAGGGATCCCCTCATGGTGAGTGTAGTGGAAATGGTAAGTCACAGCTTGAAGCAGTGATTGATTACCTGGTGGGAAGGCAGGGCCAACCCAGGGGAGCTCAGGTGCATGCAATGTACCTGAGTGACCAGATCCTGGCTCCACCCCTTCCCAAACCTCATTTAGGGGTTGGCAATGGAGATGAAGGTACCTTGCTGGAGATCCCCACGTACCTGAGGTGTTCTGAAGGTAAGCAGCTTCTTTCCTTTATTTCTGTGCCCACAGCTGTTGTATTTGAGCAAATCCTTACATGCTATAGCCTAGGACCTTGCTACTCTGCAGTTATTGCTATGCTTTCCATCATGTTCTACTGGTGGCAAATGAAGCCTCCAGGCAGAGCATGCTACTTCTCCACAGCCAGTGGGCATCCCTGCATACAGCTCAGCCTCTGCCACCCAACCAAAAAGTACAGTGAGCTATGAGGTGATCTCAGGCCAGGCCAGGCTCCATCACCCCAGAAGCAACCAGAGAATCCAGCAGAGGCTGTTGGGCAGTTTATGAAGAAACTCCCTAGAGCTAGACAGTGCATTCTGTCCAGGAATGGCTGGAAAAGAGGGGAAGCAGAGAAGCCCCAGATAGCAACTACTCAGGACTATCACAACTCAGAGTTAATTACAAAGAGTTACAGAAAGGTTTCACAAAATCCAATGAGCAACCAGTAAAGACCAGGCAAAGAAGAAAGCAGCCCTAACTGCACGGTTGCAGCCTGTAACGTAGCTAACAGTGCTTAGGATCTGGAAGTCACTGCAGGCAGTTTTGCAAATGTCAGCTCTGTGTGCAGGGTCAGGCACAAAGCTGAGCTTCCTTCTGCCCCCCGTGCCCTCAGCTCAAGCTGTTACCTGATGGCTGAGTTGGTGTTACGAACTTCCTCCTCCTCATCATCATCATAGTCATCCTCATCATCTGAGTACTGCTGGTGCTGTCGGACCGGGACCCGGCTGCGACCCACTCCTGCTGCAAGGTCTTCCTCCTCCTGCAAAACACCATTGCTCCAACAACTGGATGAGGAAGAAGAGCCCAGCACACAGCATCTGTGGTCTATTCAAGCACCAGGGGCCTGATAGAGCATCAGCAGCCCAAAGGAACGCGAGTTCACAGTTTAGGTCTGTCTAAGCCCTGCTGGTTTGTGTACAGCCAGGTCAGCAGGAAAAGAGAGCTGGGCTCTGTTCTTTTGTCACCTACATCCTTCAACCCAGATCCTCCCTGTTCCTCCCACGGCAGCTCCTGGATGTGCTCCCACAGGAAGCTCTTTCCTTTGGGCTTTGCTCACGCACACCCTTTATGCTCAGATCTGGTGTGTTTGTTTCTGCTCCTGCACAGCCCACTTCATGCCAGAACCCATGTTCCCAGGGCAACACAGTGAACCACAGCAGTTAAGGGACCCACGTTAAAGCCAGCATCTTTTGTCAGGTCACTTTTTACCCTCCCACCTTCCAGCCTGGGTAGCACAAGGGGAGGCATGCTGGGAGGAAGGCCTTAGACCTGCTGACAGCAGCAGTCCTGGGAAGCTGAGGGGACTGGATGTGGAAAGCTTGGCTCAAGCCAGGCATGCTGCTAGCCTGGAGCTCCAACCCACCTGCATGGGGGACTTGGCGTAGTTGTGATTATCCAGGAAGGCTGGCAGCCTCTGCACGATGGGGTTGGGGTTTGCTGGAGGCACCCCATTGATGCTGCTCGCTGATGCCTTTGCCACTGGTTTTGATTTGGTGGGTGGGCTCTGCGTGGCTGTGGTGTGGCCCTGGCTGGCAGGCTCATCAGCGCCGTCTGCAATGCAAGCACAGCCTTTCATGGACATCACTGTTTACTCAATATCCTCTGCCTCTCCTTTCCTGTTCTATGTAATAGCAGTGGAGCTTGCATGCTCCACCAGACCATGAGCAGAGCATCACGCTCACTTCCCATTCTACTTCCAGCTGTTAGAAGTGTTCCTAAATGTAAGCCCTCCCCTTTTCAAGCTTTGTGTTCCTCCTCCCAGGCACTTGGGCATTTACAACAAAACTGGTCAACTGGGCTTGGAGAAAAGAAAGTAAAGCTGACCATGGAAGTTCCTCAAGCTCTAGGTAAGCCACAGATTGTCATTGGCCAGTACCAACAAGTGCTTGCTCCACAGCAGGCTGGAATGGCTCACAGCATCACTGGAATGGGAGCCTACCTGGATGGGTACTCTCTGGGGCCACAGTCTTGCTGTTGGCTGGCTTCGCCTCTTCAGGAGACTGAGATTCCTGAGACTTCTGGGACTGGATCAGCTCAGGCTGAGTGACTCGGATAAGCTTGAAGGCAAAAGACAGATTGGAAGTGACTGCTGGACCAGGGGGACTCAAACCACATCACTCCCATTAGACCACTGCAGAAGGAGATCTCTTGAGGTAAGCCACTCTCCAAGCATTTGTGTACAATCAGTCAGCAACCCTATGGATAACCCCCAAGAGAGCAGCAAAAGGCTGAACAGCAACAACATAATCTCCTCTTCTTGGAGAAGGTCACCCTCAAGACACAAAACCAAAAAAAAAAAACCCACAAAAAGAAAAGCCACCAAAAACCAACCACCCAAGGTACCTACAGCTCAGTGAGATGCCCTGACAGCACGGCCTATTTGCCATCACAGCCCTGCACTCCCACAGGGCTTGGGCTGCCCCACCTGCTGCAGGGCTTCCAGCACCGTCTGGCGGTTCATCTTCAGGATATGGAGCTTGGACTCATATTTCATCCTCCGATCAGGAACCACTGCCATCAGGTTGAAACGGATGTCGTGGTACGGTTCCCTGCAGGACATTACAGCAGATGTCAGACACACTGATCCCTGGGGTTCCCTGCTAGTAGCCAGTCTCCAACCAGACTTTGTGCCACTGAATGCCACTTTCTGGGTCTGGCCATTCAGCCAGTTTGGAATCCAGCTCATCGTCTGCTCATCCAGACCATAATGCATCTGCTTCTCTACACAAATCTCAAAGGAGGTGGCATCAAAAGCCCTGCTGAAGTCAAGGCAGAGGATATTCACATCTCTTCCCTCATCTACAAGCCAGTTGTTTCACCACAGATGTTACCAGGATGCTCTGGCCTGACTTTCACTTGGTGAATCCACATTGACTACCTCTGAGTATAACCTTCTTCATGTGGCTGGAAATGGTTTCCAGGATTACTGTTCCATCACATTCCCAGAGATTCAGGTGATGCTGACTGGCCTGTAGTTCCCTGGCTTCTCCTTCCCACCCTTCTTGAAGGCAGGAGTGACATCTGCTTTCCTGCAGTCCCCAGGTACCTTTCCCAGTCATCGAGATTGATATCTGCCCTCTGGCAGACACTGGGATGCTTGAATTCCCCCATGAGGACCAGGGCCTGTGAACAAGAGGCTACTCGTAGCTGTCTGTAGAAAGCCTCACCCACTTGTTCCTCCTGGTCAGGCAGTCACAGCTGACACTCACTACAGTGTCACCCACACCCATCTCTTCAGTCCTGACCCTTAAGTTTTCCTTTGGCTCATGATCCGTTCCCCATTCCCTGCACTCCAACTGCTCCCTTGACTAAACAGGAGCTCCTCCTCACCTCCCCTGCTGTCCTTCCTGGAGGGCCTGTCTCTCCCCATCACAACACCTCCATGACCTCAGCAGGCTCGCAGCCCTGCAGCCACACACACCTCCAATTCCTCATGTTTGCTGCCCATACTGCAGGCCTCAGCACTCAGGCTCCTGCCCACACTGTAGGAGGCCCAGCAGCACCCTTCTCTCTCCCACAGACTAGAGCCAACAGAGACCTCATGTGGCCACTCCTGTCCGTGAGGCAATCTGTAGGGACCGCATCCTACCAAGTGCAGCTTGTCTGCATGCTCTTGGGCAGGGGAAGAGAAGGCAAGCTGGTGGTGCACCTGCACCCCCTGACCATTGTCCTCACCCCCACTTCCACAGCTCATCGCACAGACATGAGCAGAACTGATCCAAGGAGATGAGGCAGTGCCTGCAGCAGAACCTGGGACATTACCCTGCGGTAGCCAGGCCGATGCGCTCCATGATCACTCTCCTGGCTTTGTCTGTCCATTCCTCGTCGTCAGCCCAGGGCCCTGTGGTAAAACAAAGCAAGAATTAGCAAAGCAGGCCACAGCTTCTGCTTCAGACAAGACAGCATCAAGCAGGGATCCTGCTGTCCCCACGAGGCAATTTCATGGCTCCCTTACATCCCAGGAGACACGCACAAGAAGGAGGCCAGGGCCAGAAGGACCACGCTGTCAGCAACGCACAGCCAACACGTGGCTTGTATACCTTGCCTCTGCCTGCTGAATGGAAAACGTTAGTCATCAGCAGGGCAGACAGGCAAATTCTGAATCCTGTAGAACACAATTTGCAGGCTCTGCGCTCTCAAAGTCCAAAGAAATCCCTGCTTCAGAGCTCAGCTGCCACTGAGTCTGGTGCAGTCCTTAAGAAATGTAAGTAGGTTTCTTTAAGTGGGTGCCTCTCCAAGGGGCCTGATATATAGAAGTCCTAGCTGGGATAAAAAAGTGCCTGAAAGACAGAACGAAGTGGTAAGGTTATAAGAGAGGGGAGCAGGTCAAGCAGTTCTGCTGGGATCAGCATTGGGGACCTTGGGCCTCAGCACACAAAAGCTATTTGACACAGGAAGGAGGTGAGAAGGAGACAAATTCTGCTTGCGACACCATGTTATTTCAGAGCTGCAGAAGGACTTCATGGCCCTGAGCAACTTGGGAGGAACATAGTGAGGCTGGAAAATACAATGCAATAATTGTTTCCTATGCTGCTGTTGTTTGTTTCTGTTTTGTTTTTGTTTTTTTGCAGCCCCCAGAGTAAAGTCTCCAAAATGAGCTATGAACACTCAGGACAAATCTGCAGTAATTGTCCACAAATGCTAGCTAATGCAACTGACAGACAATACACTCATGGACAAACCAGGGTTCTTACCATGGTCAATGGGATAGACCTTCAGCCCATCCAGCTCGAACAGCCGTCCCTTGATAGGGACATAGCTGACAAAATGGAAAGCCTCCATGGTTCGTACAGCACTGATCCCATTCTGTTTCTCTGGCAAGTGCCGTGGCTCCGGCCTGAGACAGCAAGAGGCAACAGGTCAGTGCAGAGCCTGCTCTGGCAGAACTGAGCTGTAAAAGACACCCTCACTCACCTGGCGTGGCTGTTGTGGGCCTTGGCCAGCTCGGGGGCATTGCCGATGGCATAGCCTTTACTCTGCAGCAAAGAGCAAGAGAGAAAAATAATGAAGTAAAATGAAACCAAGGAAATGCTTCCCCTGTCAGCTCCCTGCACCCTCCATCCACACATGGGGCTTTAAGAGCAGCTTCCAGGCACAGCCTCTCCTCTGCTGAGTTACAAGGTGAAGACCCAGCAGGAAACAAGCACACAAACGCAAAAGAGAAGCAAAGGGAATTGCAGCTGGAGAGAAGCATGGACTTCAAGACAGGTCTGAAGGCCGGAGGAGCACACTTCATCACAGGCTTGGGCTGGAAAGGAGCTGGCTTGCTAAAGTACCATCCAGGGAGGGAGCAGGAGACAGACATACGTGTCACCCACACACAGCCTCCGTCCATACCTCAGGGCTGAATCCTTTGGTGAAATCTTTCATGCGACTCAGAGTGGGGCCCAGGTCAACATTGTTGCAGTTCAGGAGGACGCTCAGCAGGGCATGGGTGGCACAGGAATTGGGGATCAGCTGCAGGATGACACAAGGATGGCTTCAACAGCGGGAACAACCCTCCACATTCATCAGTAATAAATTACAAAATAAGGATGCAGAAACCACTTCTAGAACAGCAACTAGAGGTACACCTTGTCTCACAAAGGAAGGGAGATCGCCCTCATTCAGTAAGCCACACCACAGCCTCCCAAGGAGCTGCCCAACAGAGCAGATAGGCTTTCAGCTCTCTCTGGGGTCCAGCTCTCCCTGAGGTGTCACAGGAGATACCTGTCCCCATCTCCTCGCTCCCAGCCTACCTGGTGAGCAAAGAACATGTTATTAACGATGTCATCGTCGATCACCGACGTCTCGTCCACCAGGGTAGAGACCTTCCGGCGGGATCTGCGCTCCTCAATCCACTTGAACAGGAAGATGAACCCATACACAGGGCTGTGGAGAGATGTTAGCAACTGCACCACGATGGACAGACCACTGCAGTGGGGCTGCTCTGCCCGCTGCCAGAGACCTTCTGTTTCAAACCACAGGCAAAGAGAGAGAGGGAAAGCAGAACCACCAGTCTCGTCTCACCAGAAGCGACCATCCCCACCACAAGAGTGCCATTCCCTGTTTTCCAGGGCATTCCCATGCTGATGCTCAGGACAGCTGGTGAGCTTGAAAACCGAGGGGTTTGACAGGTCTCAAGACAGAGAAATAGGAGGTGAAACCCACCTCTGGGCTCTCACAGCCTTCTAAAACAGTGCTTAGCCTCCAAACAATTCCCTTCTTTTATAAATACCCTGTATTCATTTCAAAAGGAGATCAGCCAACGGCTTTTAAGAAAGCCACAGTCTCAAAGCAGTTTCAGAGCACTGAGACAGGGAGAAATCCCATGCTCCAAACATGCAGGCTTGATGCTGGACCTCTCCATGACAGAAGAGAGATTAATCCCCCAAATATGCCCCCACATAAAGTCTTTCTCTCTGGGTAATTGTGTCCAGGGCCAACCTGCCATCACAACCCGTGATGCCAGGAAGGATAATTCAGCAGAAAAACAAGAGCAGGAGCTCACCTGCCTGCCCCATAGTTGACCCAGCACTCCTGGCTCATTGTTCTCAGTGCCAACAGCATCACTGGAGCTCTCTCAGCCCCAGAGAGGCATTTTGTTTAATAGAACCCCCACTTTCAAGCCCAGGACTCACCCTTGGCATTTGCTTTGCAGATCATAAATCTCTTCAACCTGCACCCCCTTGACCCCTGCAAACAAAGGGCAGAAGCTGGTATGAAGCCCACCAGAAGGGGCTGGAGGCAACGCCAAGCATGAAATCAGCTTCCCAGGGAGATGCCTTGGACTCACCAAAATCTTCGACCAGCAGTGTGAAGAGGCCTGGAAAGGGACAAAACCAACAGGTTAGTTTTGGCTGAAGAGCACAGTGCAGAGAGAAAACTGCTGCAGTTTTTCCAGCTGTGCTGTGGCTCGAGACCACATTTGCCCTCCCTGGGTCAGCAGCACATCCCTCCATCCTCTTCCTCAAGACAACCTAAACCAATCCCACCCCTGCCAGCCTCCTGCTGTTGGAGCCAGCTCAGCACACTGGCCAACACAACCAGCCTGCCAAAAGGCAAATCCCCACCACAAACAGGACAGGGAGCTCCCAAGCAATGCTCACTCTTCCTTCAGCTGGAGGGAAAGCAGCCAAATGAATGGATCACATGGCTCTTAAAAGATGACCACCTCTGTTTTTGTTAGTGAAAGCCAGCTTGACAAAAGGACCGAGGGTCAAAAGACTCATCAACATCTTCCTTTCTCCCAGGGGACCAAATCTGTCCTCACTGACTGTAATTTCCCATTCAAGAGGGGCATAATGAGTGACACAGATACTGGGAGGGTTATTAGACATGAGGAGCTTCCACTGTGGTGCTCCAGCAAAAGCACTTGGCCCAGTTTTCTGGCAGTTCACCCCCACATGCAGAGTTAGCAAGCTCGAGACTGGAATAGCAAATCTGCTTCTTGCACTCTCTTAGAAAGGCTCCTGAAAGCCCAACAATGAGAATTCAAGTCAGAGAAACATCTCTACACACCAGGGGTTTAAGGAACCTGATGTGAGTGATTTAACTAAGAAGGGAAGAGCCAAGGGGCTTTGGCATCAAAGCTAAAGCCAACAAAGCAGAGAATAAACTCACTCTGATTTCAGAAGTTACAGTCTGCTGACCACAGCAAAACAAGGGCAACAAAACGCACCAAGTATGTCACAGTATGGCCAGTGATGATTTGCACACCCCGTGCCCCAGATGAACACAAACAGCCACAAATGCTCTGAGTGGAAGCAGCACAGCCAGGAGACAGAGCTGGGTGCCCAGAAGGACAAGGGGAGATGGGAACGAGCTGTAGCGAGAGGCTGCACACCAGGAGAGCACTAATTCTTCAGCACCAGAGGTGCCAACTCTGGGAGTAGCAGAAATCTCCTTGGACAGATTCGGACTCACTGGGACGTAGCTGTGAAGCCCCAGCAGGGAGCCTGGCATCCGGCTCAGGTCTGAGCTGTCACAGCCTGGGGTCCAGATCAGAAATAGCTCAGATTTGGCTCAGCAGTGGGCAGAAATGGCCGCTCTGCAATTGTTCATCGCTCCAGTGAGAAGCTGCTACTAACGCTGCACAAATCGCTGCATGGGGATGGAATGCCTTGCAAGAATACCACCCTCCCTCCCAAGCATCATCAGGGTGCAAACTGTGTTTTGCTTTTTGTATTGTGGTGATGAAGGGGAGAAAGATGGGAGTGATATGGGCTATGCCTACATATCAGTAGAAGGATAAAGGGCAGCAGAACTTCAGTTGAGCGGGAGATCTGCAGCATACAGAACCCTTCACTGAGCACAGAAAGGCAAAGCAGAACACACAACAGCCCAAGTTGCTTGCCTGCAACCCCAGAAGTCCACCTGAAGCTCACCCCCATGTGCTTTGCGACCATAGAGTGTCCTGTTCCCCCTGTACCAGAGGTGTTCCCTGCTAGGACAGCTCTGCTCATGCTCTACAGTCACTGATTGCCATCCCTGGTATTTTGGGGATGAAATACCTACAGAAATTTTTGCATCCCACAGTCGAAGCACTCCAGATGGCGTCCACAAAACCCTTTGGGTTCAGCAGACGACTCTGGGGCCAGCCTGGGCCTCTGCTTCCCTAAGAGCAAGCCTCACTTTGTGCCTCCCCGCTGCTCCTGCAGCCCCACTCCCCCTACCCGCACCCCAAACCCACACCCGCTCACAGTCTCCCTCTTTGCTGCCTCTCTTACCCACCCATAACCCCTCACTACAACACCCACAGCCCCCTACGACCCACACTGGCCCTCAGCTGGGCTTCAAATCCTTTCTCCCTCCACACAGACACCCTTCAGGCCTTGTCCAGAGCCCCCGGCCTGCACCTACAGGCCGCCCCGAAAGCCCCCCGGCCCACACGTACAGGCCCCCAGCCCTCCAGGCCCGCTCCTCAGCCGCTGCCGCTCAGGCCCAACTCCCCGCCCCCGACCCGGGGCTCACCGGGGTCGCTCTCCAGCTCCAGCCAACCCTTATTCATCTTCCTGCGGCCCGGCCCGCGCCGCCATGTCCGGCCCCGCCGCCCGCCCAACTCTGGGCCCCACCGGCCCCGCCGCCGCGCCCGCACCACACGTCATCGTCGTGCGACGCCAAGTGACGTCACCACGCGCCGCCTCGCGGCTGTCCCAGGCAGCGGTGAGGGGGCGCCACAAAAGTCCCGCGGAGATTTAGACTGGAGCCGGGCCCAGCGGCGAGGAGGTGCTACAAAAGTCCCGCAGAGGTCTAGGCCGCAGCTGGGCCCGGAGCCTCCCGCTCTGCCCCGGTGTTTAGGGCTTCGTTCCCCTGCAGCTGCGGACGGGTTGGGACTGTGCAGCCCTGCGTTCGGTGTCGGGGAGCGCGGCCAGGCAGCAGGTTGTGGGGTAGGCCTGGGGCCTGGTGAGGGCTGAGGGCGCCAGATAGGCCAGGCCCGGCCTCAGCTTCCGTAGGAAACGGCTCGAAATAGGAGCAAGCCGGGCCTGTCCCCGGGGCTCCGTTACCCAACAGCTCCCACACACGGCCCCGCTCTCTCCCTTGGGGCGCGGGCTCCGTGTGGGGCAGGGGTCGGCCCCACAGCCCCTCACCCACCCTCTGTGGCAGCACAGGCCCCGCAGCCTCTGCCCCATAGCTCAGGCACACGTGGGGCAGCGCAGCGCTGCCACGGACTTTGCTCCCATCAAAGGCACCGCGCTGTGGCCATTGTGCTGCAGGGAGGAGCGGTGATCTCATGGCCCAGCCCTGGCTTTGTGCAAGTTATTTTGGGGGTCAATTATTAGTATTTTCTTTCCCCTTCCTCTGCCTTCGAACAATGCTGGTCCCGGTGGGGCCTCGGTTCACACCATTGTGTGGGGCCACACTGCCCTGGGAGCAGGAAGATCGTTATCAGCCCGGCTGAGAACTCCGCCAGGCCCTCAGCATGGGGCCAGCAGCGCCTGCATTGTGCCCTTGTTCTTTGGGGCACTGTACATTGGGGAGCACTGCGGCTTGGCCCCCGCCCCAAAACCCCCTGCCCACTGCTGCCCTGGCACCGTTATGGCCCTGGCTTTGTTGCCTTCCCCTAAGCCTCTCCTGTGTTTACCCAGGGATGGGTCTAATCTGTTTGAGGCTGACTGCCACCCTCTGACCCTGCCCAGCCCCAAAACGGTCTGTGCTTTCCCCCAGATAGGGTTGAAGCAGGGCTGAGGATGAGCCCACAAGCCCTTTCCAGGAACGGGAGCAGCAGTGCTGGCCCCATGCCTGCCCGAGTACTTCTTTTCCCTTTTCATACAAAGGCCACTCTGCTTCCCAGCACAAAGGCTGGGTTGGGGCCAGGGGCTGCGCCATGAGAGCCCCATCCCACACTGCACGATGCTGAGACTCAGCCTGGGAGGCTTTTTCGCACGATTCTCAACTTTTCCTTATGGGGGCAGGTGTTGTGTTTCCTGGCCCCCATGCTGGTGGCGTGGAAAGAGCCTGGATCAAAACCCACAGGCAAAGAGGGGACTGGTGCCACACTCGGCCTCTTTATTTGTGGAGAAAGCCAACAAGCTCCCCAGCGCCTCCGCCACTCTAGTGACCATGACCCCCCGCCTGGCAGCCCCCAGCAAGAGCGAGGGGCCTGGTGCCATTGCATCCCCCTGACACCACCCATTTGGAGGGGGACAGGGCCTGCCCAGGAGCCAGCCCTGGGGACAGAAGGACCTCGTGCAGCTGCAGCTCTGCCCGAGGACAGGTCCCCTGCCCTAAGTGGCTGCAGCTTGCCGGGGCACACGGATCCTCTCACCGTGTGGTTTGGCCACGCGCCCCTTCTTGACCACATCCATGCCAGCCAGCGCGTGCTTGCCCTTGGCCATCTTGCCCTTGCGGTGGCCGCACCACAGGCGCAGGCACTGCTCCTCCACCCGCTGCCGGTCGGCTGAGCTGGCGAGGTGCAGGATGTCCTTGTACCAGGTTTTGGGTGCAGGTGCTGCCAGCCAGGGCTCAGGACAGGGCGGGTGCCTGTCCTCCCTTTGCCGGGGTGTAGCACGGGCAAGCTGCTCGCCCCCAAGCACCTCCAGGGCTGTCTTGGCCACCGTCTGGGTAAAGCCATGCTCCAGTGTCTTGCAGTAGTAGACCCCGGCATCACGGCGGTGCAGCTGGCGGAAGAGCAGCCCTTGCTCTGTCTGCAGGACCCGCTCATCTGTCTTTACCTGTCGGCCATGGCTATGAGGTCAGTCCTTCATCCCTTTGGCGGGGAGAAGGGAAGGAGCAGGGCAGGGCGGGTGCTGGGGTCTCACCTCATCCCTCTGCTCATCCGGGGGTCTCTGCACAAACCACTGCACGCTGGCCTGCGGGGAGCGGGGCACACACTCCAGGAAGGTGCTGTTGTGCTCCATGCCATACAGCACCTTCTCTTCAACATGCTCCAAGTCATCCACTGGGGCGGAGACAGAAGTGTGTACATGGTGAAGGCAAAGCCAAGCCACTCTACGCCCCATCACCTCCCCAGGCGGCATGGCTTTGGTGCCCACCAGGGACAGACCTCCCTGAGGGCCCCGGCTTCCCTTGGGGCACCACAGGACAGGGCAATAGGGGTTCTGGACATCTCGGGACCCCCCAGCCTCTCACCAGTCAGGTTCTGGTCCAGGCACTGGTGCACAGAGCTAGTGTGGCGGACGTGGCGGCGCTTGCCCGAGGGCTGGTAGCGGGTACAGGCAGTGCCATCCCAGGCACAGTACGGGTCCCTGGCCAGGCAGCACTCAGCACAGGCAGTGCCGTAGCTCTTGCACTGGTGCAGCCGCACCTGGGCCACCCCCAGGCTGGCGCCCACATAAAGCTTTTGCTAGAGGAAGGCACAATACGGCAATGGTGGCAGCTACCTCCCAGTGGTGATGCTTGACCCCACCTCGTGTAGCCCCTCCTGGTCACCCACCCTGACCCCAACCCTGGACTCACGCGCTTGACAGAGATCTCCATCTGAGTGATGGGCACCGGCACCTGCAGGGGGAACAGCAGATGCAAAGCTTTGCCTAGCCTCGCCATGGGCTGCCCTGGGCCTCCACCTCCTGGTGCTCAACAGCGTGGTGCCATCCCTCCAGCCAAGCTCTCCATTCCTATGAGCATCCCCCACCTTAAAGACCTGCAGCTCCTCCAGGACAACTTCTTCTGTCACAGCTGAGCTCTGCATCTGCAGCACCACCACCTTCAGCACCGAGCCTGCATCTGGAGGAGGAGAATGGAGACGTGACCTCATGCCATACCAGACATCCACACGTGCCACCTGCACCGCATACCTGTCCCTAAGAAGAGGACATCATGCTGCCCATCCTCAGTATCCACACGGTCCACCACAAGCTGGAGCAGGCGCTGCTGCAGGTCAGTCTTCACCAGCAGCGGGCGGTGATGCCGTGGGCGCACAGCCCTGTACATGAGGGGGTGAGCGCGGGCGAAGTGCAGCACCTCGTCAGGCAGCTCCTTGGTGCTGCTGTATGGCCTCCGGGGCTGGTTGGTGGTCTTGCTGGGACACTGCAGGGACAGGAAAGACCCTGCTTGGCGCTAGCACACCCAGCCCCTCGTCAGAGCCAGTTTGGGTCCCTCCCCATCTTCCACTTTGGGATCATCTCCACCTTAGCCCCTCTGGGGATAGAGACCCCATTGGGATTGGTCCCATCACCCCCCATGGGGATGTGGGAACTGCTCACCACGCCCGGGCGCGGGTAGGGCACACGGCCCTCGTAGGCTCCCCACTGGTGGAGGGGGCTGTCCCGGTGGGCAAAGGGCCCGTTGAAGACTTCACGGATGTCGGCCATGCGGTAGACACAGACGGCGGAGCCCTGAAAGACATGGCTGGAAGGGGACAGTGACAGATGCATCGGTGGAGGACACAGGAGCTCTGAGATGTTTGTGCAGCCCAGACTGGGGCTGATGTCCCTTTGGGCTGGGGCTGAGCCACCCACCTGACTGTGCTGAAGAGTGCATAGATCTCTGGGTTCTTCCCATCCTTGGTCCTCAGCAAAAAGACATCCTCTGTGGAGGAGCAACCCGAGCCCTGGGGTTGACTGGTGGCCCCAAAGCCACAGAGCCGGTGGGGTCCCCAGTCAGCCCACCTCCCTTACCCAGCTCATCAAAATAGGTATCAATGCCGCCAGGACCCGGGACAGAGCACACCAGGCGGGCTTTGTTGAAGGTGCTCCACTTGTTGACCAGCACCCTCTGGCCTCCAGCATCATTCTGTAGGGATGGGGAGTGCTGTGACTGAGCACTCTGCACCCCTGGAGGCTTGGGAGACTTCACCATCTCCAAAACTCAGGAATTTGCCACTGATACAGGAAACCACCCCAGGCTTTAGGTCCCCAAAACCAGGCACCGAGTAGGCACAAGGGGAACATCTCTATGCCCTGCCATGTCCAGCATGGTGCCACCAGCATCTCACCACGCAGACCCGTGCCACCCGGCTGACGATGGTGTGCTCCTTGCTGTCTGCCTCCACCACCTTCTCCGTGAAGAAGAAATAGGCTTTGTCATCGTCTCGGTCATCGTTGTCTGGGATCATGTAAGCAGCCACGAATTTGGGGTCTGCAAGAGAGCCAAGAAAGGGAGCAGCTGCCATCTCTGCAGCCCACAGAATGGCTAGAAATGGGTGAGGAAGACCCATGTGAGGGCACGGGATGGCCAATACCATTGAGCAGGCGCTGGTCCACCTCAGTGCGCAGCGCGGCGCGGGTCCCGGTGCTGCGGAAGATGCCGGGATCACGGCCGAGGAAGTCCGCAGTGAGGCCAGCATAGAGCTCCCCACCTGACAGAGATGCCCTGAGTGCCACAACCACCCCAAGCCATGGGGACCAGTCCCAGTTCCAGTGCCCAGCACCCCAGAGGACCCTGAAGGCAACAACTCACCGATGATGGTGCTGGCAAATGCACGGTCAGGCTCATGTGGGCACCTGCCACGACCACTCTCCGTGCTACCAGGGTCCAAGATGAAGGCATGCTGGGTCTGGGGGAAGGTGGGACCATAATGGGGGCATGCTGGAGGCCTGTGTAGGGTTCACATCAGGCTTGCAGGCTCCCCAGCCTGCCTATGGGACCTGGAGCCCACGCTTTTTGGGGCAACCCATCTGCAGCAACTGGGTTTGGCAGGGGGTGGCAGATCCCTGGCTCCTGGCCAGGGCAAACAACAGGTCCAGAATCCCCATGTGGCCTCACATCACAGGAAGGAGGAGGATGGGCATGGGATGCTGCCATGAGCAGGTAGGTCCCTACCTCACCGCGGTGCCCCACGTAGATGAAGGTGCAGACGGGGTGGCAGGCACCCGTCCCGCAGGCCAGCAGGTGTGTTCTGTTGTAGGGCTGCAGCAGGCGGACGTAGTTGGCACAGTCGGTCTGGGGACAGGAAGGGAAGGGGGACGCTGGTGGGGACCATGTGGCAGGGCTGGGGCTGCTTCGGGTGGGCTCCACCAGCTAAGAACCCCAGCGCATTGCAAAAGGAATGGGCTTTTGGCTGCTCCTTCCCTCATTTTGTCCCTGCTTGTACTGAGTGAAGGGGAGGAAACAAAGGGAGGAAATGTGGGAGACGGAGACCCATGGCGGCCTTTGGCTGCCTCCGGACACAGAGCGCCTCTGACAGCCCCTTGGCTGCCTCCAGGCCCTACCAGTGGGGACAGTCCCCTTCCCTGGGGACCAGTAGGGATGACATCCCTGGGGACATCATCCCCCTCCCCAGCAATAGAGAAATCATCCCCTGCACCACATCCATATCCCTTGTGCCCTCCAGCTGGGTGCACACCCCATCCTCTCCCAAACCTGCCTGTGTTACGGGACAGGCTATGGGACTGACCGACGTGCAGGGGAGGCTCTCTCCATCCCCACCATTCTCAGGCACAGTCTCCTTGTGCTCAGCCTCTCCCAGCGCTGCCCACCCTGCTCCATCATCGTGAGGCCCCGTGTCTGCTGGGAACCTGCTGCTGAGCTGCCCCCAGCCTCCCCGCTGTTTATTTTCCCTTCGCAAAGAGCCTCCGAAATAGCAAGTTAAAAAAATACATGTAGGAAAAACCAAGGCTGTCCCAGCTTGGATCTGTCGGAGCTTGGAAAATAAACACACTGAGAAGGACGGGCATTGCCGGGAGGGGTTTGTGTGGGGTGGGGGAGCCTGGTGGCTATGGCCACCCCCCCGCCGTCCTCCAGTTTCAGGTCAGGGCAGGGAGGATGCAAAGTAATTGCAGAGAGGGGAACGGGGTCACTAAGCCAGATCAGGCTGCACGTTTCCCACACAGGGGGGTAGTGGGGATGGCCAATTCACCCCGCAGCACAGCAGCTCACACCCCTCCATCAGCACCCTGCTGAGACCACGCACAGCTCCATACATGGATGCTCTGCCACGCAGGGCTGCAGGGCAGCTCCCAGCCCGTGGATTTTGGCTCTCTGAGCTCAGGTTCCCCACCCCATCTGCTCCTGCGTTATTGTTGTGTCCACATTCAAGCTGCCCTGGTCCCATAGATGGGATTTGCAGAGCCCGGTGCTCCATCACCAGCTCCCTGCCTCAGTTTCCCCCATGCCTGCAGCAGTCCCATGGTCCCACATCCTAGCTGTCGTCAGCTGCAGAGACTCACTGCTGGGTCCTTCCCCTTCCGAAAACACTCCTCCGTCTGTCCAGGCAGTGGCGGCCAGTAGATCTGGAACACAAAGGTCCTTTGGGAGCAGGTGGAGGGGACAGCGGGCACGGACTCCTTGTGACCCTCATCCCTGGGCTGCTGGGACAAGCTCGGGAACCACCACCCCCCAGCAGCTAATTGCTTCGGGATGCCTTTTGGAGTCCTCGCTGTGGGGTGGCTTCACCTGGCACGGGGTGGTCACAGTGCCTGCAGGACCCGGCTCACCTCCTTGGTGTCGGCGCTGGCCCTGTCCAGACGCAGGGAGTAGAGCACATCCTTGCCCCCAATGAAGAGCCGGTCACGGTACTCATCCAGGTAGAGGGAGCGGAAGCCCAGGAAGCCCCGGTGGCCAAAGAAAAGGACGGAGCGGTTCATACCCAGGAGCTCTGTGAGGCAGGGAGAGCAGTGTCAGCAGGAGCCGTGCTGGCCCCAGAACCCCATGGGATGCTGCAGGAGCAGGGGCACGAGGGCGTGCTGGAGCCATCCTGGCATGGAAAAATGGAGAAGGTTGGTGTGACGTAGCACTGAGATGTCCCAGGGTGTGGGGCACGTTGGGGAGGAGCGGTCACAGCGTGGGCATCAAGGGATGCTGAGGTGATGAGGAAGTGGCTTTGGGGTGCCGAGGAGGGCAGTGGGGGCTCGGCAAGGTGGAGCACTGGGTACCGAACGCCTCGGCTCTGTGGCACCCCCAGCCTGGGGGACAGGGCAGAGAAGGGGGGGGTTCAGCTTCAGTGAGCCTCAAAACTGCAGCACTGACCCCAGGCCTGGCCCCTGAGCGGAGGAGGAGGAAGACAAAGGGCCATTGATGGGCACAGCCATCCCCAGACGCGCCCAGGGGGCTGCCAGCTGCTGCGTCCCCATTCCCAGGCAGGGCGTCCCCAGCATGGCCCAGGGTCCATCCCCAGGAAGAGGAGGGGGGGGGGGGGGGGAAGCAGTGCTCACACACGCAGCCCTGAGACCCCCTGCCCCACTCCCTGGGGACCCCCAACCCCAGGCACCCTCCCAGCCCCCCAACCTCTCCCGCTCCCCTGGGCCAAACCCAAGAACACACCATCGTCTCCTTCTGTTCTTGCCCAGCAATAATATTTTCCCAGCTCAGAATAACATTGGCAAAGTCGACAAAGCTGCTTATATTGTTTCAAGCGTGGATTTCCCTTCTCCCCAGCCCCGGTCGATTCCTCCCACGCCTCATGTTACACTGGTGCCGCATGCCCTCTCCCCAGGGACCATCATCCGGCCGGGGGTCCCCATGGGGGGAGAGACCACCGAGGGGACAGCAGCAGCTGGGGGCGCGATGCCCCGGGATGCAGAGCAGGGACGGTCCCACTGCTGGGAGGCAGAGCGGATGGCAAAGGGTGGGTTGGGGCGGCAGGGTGAGCTGGGGACACGGCCACCCCGGCAGTGCCACCGCGGGAGGTGACGTCCCCTCTGCCCCTCTTGCTGCCCCCAAAGCGGCTCCCGAGGGCGCAGCCAAGCGCACACCGAGTGAGAGCAGGCTTTGGCTTTGCCCGCTTTTTCATTCTCCAGGCGGTTCAGAGGCTCCTAATGGTTTTAATTGAAACGTTCGTTCGTTTCGTGGGAAATTTCGGCTTCTGTTTCCAATTTGGAAGAGGAACAGAGTAATCAACTTAAGAAGGAAAAGAGAGAGAGAGAGAGAAAAAAAAACCACGCTTCAAAAGGTTCCCTGTGCCCCGGGGTGCTGGGCACCCGCCCGCCACCGCCAGCCCTCGTGGGGCCAACGTGATGCCACGGCCCATCAGGCAGCAAAGCAGCACCCAAACCCCACAGCCGGCTCTGCCGGGGACCCCAAAAGCTCCCCCACGCAGCCTGAAGCTGTAGGATCCCACCGTGGGCACCTGTCGGCCCCGGGCCGAGCAGCCCCGCCGTGCCTCAGTTTCCCCCCTGCCAACAATTGCCTCGTGCTGTTGGGATTGTTTCATTTTTGAGAGCTGTTGGTCGCTTCTACGCAGCACGGGGCGGGTTGGGGCGCTCCGGAGCCCCGCTCGGCTGCCAGGTTGGGCTGAAATCGGTGCCTGCATTCGGCTGGGGACCCAGGAGCGCCGGACGAGACTTAAACCCGAGCGCAGCGTCCATCGCGGCGACCCCCGCGGATGGGCGCACCCGTGGGATGCCCTCGCTCCCCTCCCAGCGCCGTGCCTCGCTTTCCCCACCCGGCACTGGGAACGAGGGCTGCTCCCCTCCAGCCCCACTCTTCCTCATCCGCCTCCTCGTCCCCTACGTTCCATAGCCCCCACAGCCCATCCAGGACCCCCCCATCCCCGGAGCCGCACCGAGACGCGATCTCCACCCCATCATCTCCCCCCCACCCCCAAATCCCGACCCTTTTCCCCCCGGCCCGGCTCACCGCGGTAGGGCAGGCGGAGCCGGGGCGGGCTGCTCCCCGCGGCCAGCAGCGCGCCCCACAGCCAGCCCAGCGCTGCCGCCGCCCGCATCCTCCTCCCGGGGCCGCCGCTCCCCGGGGCCGCCGCTTTTATGGGGCCGCGCTCCGCCCCGGCCCGCCCCGGCCCCAGCCCGGCCCCCGCCCCGGGAGCCCCAAGGGCTGCGTCCCACGGGAGGGGTGCGCAGAGGGTCCCCCAGTCTCCGGTTCGCAAAGAGTTATAGGGAGCAACCCCGGGGTCCTCCCCAGCCAAGAGGATGGGGAGTAGGGAGGGTCCCCCAAGGATGGCGTTCTGCAGGAGCACGCTGCTCTCCCAGAGTCCGCGAGCCCACGAGCAGGGGACGCGGTGGGGATACGGGGAGCGGGACCACGGGCTGCTGTGGCCATGGGGACAAAGCAGCCGGAGACTTCGGGCAGGAGATGCGCCGTGCCCCCCCCGAGCTCCGGCACCGCCCCGGCGCTGCGTGGGAACCCGGTGCAGCACGCAGAGCTCTGCCGGTCCCGACCTGCACCAGTGCGCCCCGGCGGGGCTCGGGCAGCCCCGGGCACAGCTCCCCGGGGGTGGGCACAGCTTCTGGGCGGGATGCGGCACCCTCGGGTGCTGGGCACAGCACGGCTGGGGGTGGGAGCAGGGAGCGGGGCCAAACCCTCGGGCACCTCTGGCAGGTGAGCACGGGCTCCTGCCGGGGCTTGCACATCGCTGCCAGCTCTGGGGCCCGGCACAGCCGCCCTGGTAAGATCCCACAGGAGGGAGCGGAATTAACCTCAGCGCCTGCCCACAGTGCCCCAGGCTGAGCAGGATCCCACCCGGGCAGCGCTCCGCTGCTGCAGCCTCTTCTCTGTCCCCAACAAAATCAGAACGCCCTCGGGGCCGTGGCTACCTACGGCACTGCCCATGTGCAGGCAGACACAGCTGCTCCTGGCCTTGCTTACCAGGAAGGTTTATTGAGTGAATGTGCACGGCGAGGATAGAGGGGCGTCAGCTGGGAGGCACGGCCCCGCAGCCCTGGAAGTGGTCAGGGATGGCTGCAGGGGCACAGGGCACACCGGGCTCCACTGGCACACGGCCCCCAGGGTGGCACAGCCAGGACACGTGGCACCATCAGGCCAGCCCACAGCACAGCCACGGCAGAGGGGCACGGAGAGACGTGGCACGATGCCCCCCGTCCCCTCCCAAAGGCTCAGCCCTCGGCAGGCAGTGGGGGCACAGAGGCCAGGGCGGGCAGGAGGCGGGCGTAGATGTCAATGCCCCGCAGGAAGACATCCTCGTTCAGGAACTCATTGTGGTCGTGGAGCAGCACCGGGGTGCGGTTCATGGGCGAGAAGCCGAGGGCTGGGTACCCTGCCTGGGGATGGGGGAGCACAGTGAGCCCGGGGCGGGCAGCGGGGCCACGGGTGGGCTGGGGCAGCACTCACCGCCCGGATGTAGCGGCTGTCGGTGGCAGCCGGGAAGATCTCCAGCTTGAGAGGCAGCTTCCTGTAGGGCAAGCCGTGGCATCAGCGTGGCACGGGGACCCACCCAGAACCAGCCAAGGGCCCTAAGCCATGTACCCTACAGGATGCTCAATCCTGTTCTTGCTGATGCAGTGGAGTTCAGTGAGGCGCTGGCATGGCACGGGGCACCTCTCCCATGCTGCCACGTCCCCACGCTACGCGAGGACCGGGGGGCACAGCCCGGGTGCCACCATCCCACTGCACTACTCACTACTCACATGTCCCTGCAGACCCCACTGAAGGCTTTCCACCACGGGTCAGACTCCTCCGTGGAGGTGATTTGCTGGTCCATGCATTTCTGAGAGGTGGAGGCAGCGGGTGGGCACACAGCAGGGGAGGGGCGGCGCAGCGTGCCGAGCCCCCCCCCCCCATCCCCACAGCCCCTCACCTGGTGAAACTCATACGTGACACCATCCCCAGCCGCCCGGCACCACGCAGCCACCTGCTCCTCGAAGGCCTGGGGCAGGCAGCACAAGAGGGTGTGAGCAGGGGCACCCCCAGCCCGCTCCCCCCGCACGGGGCCAGCACTGTGCCCACCTTCAGGTCCACGGTGGGTGGGATGCGGATGTCAAAGCCGACGGCCATCTCAGAGGGCACCACGTTGAAGGAGACTCCCCCCTCCAGCATGGTCATGTTGAGCGAGGTGACATCCCCCAGGGTCAGGCTTGTGTTGGACTTAAGCCTCGGGGGATGCAGGGGACAGTCACCCTCTGCCCCCAGAGGAGGGGAAGTGCTCCTGGCCCCCACCCCCATGCAGGTAAACTGAGGCACGGGGATGCAGTGCTGGGTCAGAGCCTCGCTTGGGACCCCCTGGATGCCAAGGGAGGACAGGGCCCCTCCGAGGACCACGGTGAGGCCAACGCAGCCCCTCCAGCCATGTCCTACCTCTGCTTCTCGCTCTCCCTGAAGCCCAGGAAGGAGGTGATCACTTTGTGCTGGGGAGGCAAACACCTGATGTAAGCATCCCAGAACCACCTGGACAGGGGGTACCATACCCCACGCAGCCCCTCTCCCCGTGCCCCCCCGTCAGCAGCTCCCAGCCACAAGCCCAGTGCCCACCACGGAGGGCTCCCACCCCGGGCCCTCTCAGGGCACCCCACTGCCCCCATTCCCTTACCAACTTCTCGGCCGCGGTGTTGGTGATGAAGCGGGACCCATGGCCAGGGCTGCCCGTGCACTTCACCTTGATCCCTGAGGGAGAGGCGCTGAGCTGGGTGCACCCAGCACCCCAGTGCCCAGCAGAGCAAGGGACAGGACGGCGGGCACACCGTTACTCACACCAAGGGCTCTTCTCGCCATAGAAGACGCTGTAGGTGTCAGACGGGCTGGCCAAGCCTGTGGTGGGCACAGCAAGGGGGTGAGATGCGTCCCAACTGGTGTACTGTGGGGTCAGCGGCTGGGATGCCCACGGGGAACCCAGGAGCCGCGCTGAACGCCCCTGCCTTGGGGAGCAATGCCAATGTGCACGATGCCACGAGGTCCCGTTGGGTCCCAGCACAGCCGTGCCACCACTCACCCTCGTCCAGGGCAAAGCCCACGTTGAGTGCTTTGAACTCCGGGCGCTGCAAGAACATCACCATGCCCTTGTGCCCGCCCACCTCCTCGTCTGTGGGGAGAAAGCTGCCGTGGGTGAAGGCATCCTCCACCCCACCGCCGCGCTTCCACGCCAGCCTGGTGCCATTGGCCATCCCCAGAACTGCACAGCCTAGAGCTGGCGGAGCCCAAAACCTGGACAGGCTGGCAGGGTTGTCCCACGTCCAGGATGAGGGGAGCCACACAGCATCCACCCAGCCCACCCCGTTCCCCGGGAGGGCGCTCACCAGGCACAAAGCTCAGGTGGATGGTGCGGGCAAAGCTCTTCCCCTCTGCCTTCAGCCTTCGGATGGCCTCAAGGTACCTGCGGGCGACGCGAGGTGGTGGTTTGAGGGTGCTGGGTGTGCAGGGAGCGGGGCCGACAGCCCTGAGCCGTCCCGTGCACCAAGCCCCCACTCACTGGATGGAGACGCACTTCATGTCCTGGGCACCCCGGGCATAGATGTTGCCCTGGGAATCCTTAACAGCCTCGAAGGGCGGGTAGGTCCAGTGCTCCTGTGGGAACATCGGCCGTCACCCCACGCCACGAGGCTACCCCTGTGCCCGGCCCCTCCGGCCCCGTACCTCGAAAACTGGCACAACGTCGGTGTGGGAGTTGAGCAGGATGGAGCGCAGGCGGGGATTTGTGCCCGGCCAGGTGAGGACCAGCACCACGCGGCCCTGACACACCTGTGAGCAAAGGCTGCGTGTCACTGGGGTGGGACAGGGGGACGCAGGGGTTGGGACGGGCCCGTTCCCCCGCTGAGGCCGCTGGGCAGCCACAAGCAATTCAGAGCAAGTAAAACGGAGACCCGAAACCCCGAGTGCCAGCCACTGTCCCTTCCTGGCCAGGCGCAGGGGACATCTGCAGCCGGCGTCACCCTGCCTGCTCCCTGGCTAATCATAGCACAGCCAGCCACAAAGGTCAGAGGGACAGGCACGGTGCAGGCTGCGTGGGGAGCTTACAGCAGCACCTGGGTCAGCAGAGCGTTAGGGCAGCAGCGGGCACCTCCTGCCAGCCGTGGGGTGGCGGGGAGAGGTGGTAGGGAGAGGAGGACTGCCATGGGACGGGACCAGCCCTGGGGCTGCCCCGCTCACCTCCACTTTCTGGCACTCCAAGCCCAAGTCGGTGCCCACACGCTCCAAAAACTGGACGGCCGCATCTGGGGATGAGAAAGGATGGATGAGGGGGTGGATTCGTGGCAAAGCAAGGGTGGCCTTGCCCAAAGCACGGTGGGGATGAGGCGCCGCGGCGTTCCTTGCACCGGGACTGCAACGGCCCTGGCCTCGAGGATCAGGCACGTGGGTCCAAAGAGCGATCCAAAGAGCGGCGCAGGGGAAGGAGCCGCGCTGCCAGCTCCGGCCCTGCGTGCCCCCCCCGGCGAATCCCTGCCCCCCTCACCGTAGTCGGGCTTGGGGTGCACCGTGTCGATCCTCAGGTACTCCCGGAAAAGTGTCACCGAAGGGTTCTCCGAGGCCCCCGTGCTCTTCCCTTGCTTGCCGGGTGCCATTCCCGGACTGCAGAGCCGCGGAGGAAGAGACGGTTAACTCCCCCCCCCCCCCTCCGCCCCTCGCCCCTCCGAAGCAGGACGGGGCAAAGTTCGGCCCTTGGGAAGGAACGGGGCCGAGGCGGGGGTGGAGGGGCCGCGGGGTGCGGCGGGGGCTGCAGGAGGGCGGCGGGGGGTGCGCGCACACGGGGCTGAGGCGGGGCGCAGGAACGAGGGAAACGCCGCGGCTTTGGGGGGCGGAGGGCACGAGGAGCGCGGGGGAGCGCACGGTCCCGCGGTCGTGGTGCGGGGAACCGGGAGACCGAGGGCGCGCGGCCCCATAACCGGGCTGCGGGCAGGGGGTGGGAGGTTCGGGGCCGCCCCCCCGCCCGACGCCGCCCGCTCCCGGCCCCGAACCCCCGCCGCCCCCGGCCCTACCTCCGCGCCGCCGTCGCTGCCGGTCCGCTCCCGCTCCGCCCCCCCGGCCCCGCTCCGCTCCGCCTCGCTCCATCCCGCTCCGCCCCGAGGCGCTCGGGGACACGGCACAGAGCGGAGCACGGTGTTTATTGGCCTCGGGACAAGCGGCTCGCACCTCCTTCCTTCCAGCTCGCCGCCCCCCCCGCCCCCGGCCAGCACGGCAGCATCGTGCCCGGAGCCCGGCACAGGGGGCTGCCCCGCCAGAACGTCCTTCCGAAACTCCGATTAGTGACCGGAGGGCGGTGGGCACAGAACAGCCCTCCCACCCCCCCAAGGCAGCGGGCACAGCCCCAAAGCTGCTGGAGCTCAGGGAGCGTTTGGTCATCGCTCTGAGCGCTTGCGTGGTTCCGTGAGGAGCCAGTGTTTGGATTGGGTGATCCCCGTGCACCTCTTCCAACTTGGGATATTCCATAATCCCACGGTTCTACGAGCGTGTAACCTCCGGTCCCAACCACAGGAGGGAGAGGCGATGCTGCAGGAGGGCACTGCAGGAGAATCACCCCCAGCCCCGCACCGCCACCTCTCCACCTCCCAGCGTGGCACGGGGACAGAGGCACAGCCCCGCTGCCCTCTGCTCAGTGCGGCAGCACTCAGCTCACTGCAGCTGGCCCAGGAAGCCCAGCAGGGCCCGGTGGAAGTCCTCGGGCTTGTCCATATAGCAGGCATGGCCAGCGCCGGGCAGCACAACCACGCGGTGCTTGGGGAGGTGCCGGAGGCTCTGCAGGGCCTGCTGGCCCAGTCCGGTGTCGCGGTCACCATACAGAATCAGCGTGGGGGTCTGAAAAAGAGGAGAGAAAGGATACGGGGGAGGCGGGATGTCGACCAACCCCGGCCCCATCGCCACCCCCGTAAAGCTGCAGGGGGGCAGAGCCCAGAGCTGGGACAGCAGCTCCCGGCAGCCTCCCGGCCCCCCCCACCGGCCCCACCTGGACCTGCTGGTACTGCACGGCGCCGTATTCCCGCGTACCCACGGGGGCGATGGGCACGAAGCCGGCCAGCTGCCGGCCGTGCGCCAGGAGGAAGGGCAGGGCGAAGCGGCCGCTCATGGACGGGCTGACGAGGACCGGCCTCCGCAAGCCCAGCCGCTGCACGACGTGCCGCAGGAAGGCCGCCCGACCCCGCTGCGTGGCCACCGACCCCGCGGGGGGCGAATCCCCATAGCCTGGGGGGGGGGGGGGAAGAGAGGATGCGGGGCTGAGGTGCAGCGGGAGGGCCCCGCGAGCCCTTTGGGGCGGCCGTGTGCCGGCCTGGAGGTGCGGCACCGCCCCGGCACTCTCGCTCCTACCAGGCAGGTCGATGGCGACGGCGCGGTGTCCCTCAGCGGCGAGCAGCGCCAGCGTGCCCAGGGCCTGCCACGTGCCGGAGCTGAAGGCCTGGCCGTGCAGCAGCAGCACGTCGGGCCTGCGGGGGATTGGGGGGGGGCAGGGTGAGGACACGAGGGCTCGGCACGGCGCGGGGCCGCCGACCGCCCGCTGAGGGACGGCCACGGCCCGGCGGGACGCGGGGAGCCGCCGGCCGACCCACCTGCTGGCCGCGAGGGACCGCGGCGCGGCGGCCTCCCTGTAGGCGACGGCGGGGTCGCCCGGCGCCACTCCCGCCCGCACCGTGGCGTTGGCCGGGAGTCGGGCCGGGACGTGGCGGCGGGCGGCGGGCGGCAGCAGCAGCAGGCCGCAGGCCAGCAGAGCGCCCAGCGCCAGCAGCGCCGCGCGGCCGCGGGGCATGGCTGAGTGCCGGGGTCGGGCCGCCGCCCCGCGGAGCGCCCGCACTGAACCCGGGGCGCGACCCCGTTCGGCCGCGCTCGGCTCGGCGGGGCTCGGGAACGCTCGGCTGAGCTCGGCAGCGCTCGGCAGGGTTCGGCTGAGCTCGGCAGCGCTCGGCTCGGCTAGGCACGAAAACACGCATTCGCCACACCGTCCTCACGAACCGCACCGATAAAAGCCATCCCCGTCCCCGAAATCAACACCACGGCCTTTCGGCGGTGTGGAGGGGACGCTCCGCCCCTCGTCCCCTTGCATGCTACAGAAGCTGGCGGGGCTCGGGTAGGGCTCGGGGAGCTCAGGTAGCGCTCGGCAGGGCTCGGGTAGCACTCGGATGCGCTCGGCAGGGCTCGGAAAGAGCTCGGAAGGGCTCAGTTCGGCTCGGGCTGAACTCAGTACGGCTCGGCACGGCTCGGGCTGAACTCAGTAGGGCTCGGCTCGGCTCGGGCAGGGCTCGGCAGGACTCGGCTCGGCTCGGGCAGGACTCGGCTCGACTCGGGCAGGGCTCGGCAAGGCTCGGTTCCACCCGCCCGCCCTCGGCCGTGCCCGCCAGGCGGCGCCGCCGCTCCCTCCGCCCCCCGCGGCCTTCGGACCCGGGCGGTGCCCCCAGGCCCGGGCCGGGCTCGGAGCGGTACCGAGCCATGGCCGGCGCGCTGCTCACCGAGGGCACCGTGGCGGTGGACGGGCAGAGCCTCTTCTACCGGGAGGCCCGGCCGCAGCAGGCCCCGCGGCTGAACGTGCTGCTGCTGCACGGCATCCGCTTCTCGTCGGACACCTGGCTGCAGCTGCGCACGCTGGCCGTGCTGGCCGACGCCGGCCACCGGGCCGTGGCCGTCGACCTGCCGGGTAAGGCACGGCCGAGGGCACGCGGCGACGGCGCGGCGGCGGCCGTGTGACGCGGAGCCCCTCGCCCGCAGGCCTGGGCCGCTCCAAGGACGCCGCGGCCCCCGCCCCCATGGGGCAGCCGGCGCCGGGGGCCTTCCTGAAGGCGGTGGTGGAGGCGCTGGGCCTGGCCCCGGCCGTGCTGGTCAGCCCGTCGCTCAGCGGCATGTACTCGCTGCCCTTCCTCTTCCAGCACGGGCACCTGCTGAAGGCCTACGTGCCCGTGGCGCCCATCTGCACCGAGAAGTTTGAGGCGGAGCGCTACGGCCGCGTGGAGGTGAGGGGGGTTTGGGCCGGAGCGCCTTCCCTTCCCGGCCCCCGTCTCTCCTCCGGGAGGAGAGCTGCTCCCGCCGGAGCTGCAGCGCTGCGCTGGGCGCGAAGGACGGCGAGCGTGGCCGCAGCCTGCGTTCCTCCCCGCAGACACCCACCCTGATCGTCTATGGGGACCAGGACGTCGAGCTGGGCCAGCTCAGCCTCGGCAACCTGCGGCACTTGGCCCGCCACCAGGTGCTGGTGCTGCAGGGCGCCGGGCACGCCTGCTACCTGGACAAGCCCGAGGAGTGGCACCGCGGGCTGCTGGCCTTCCTGCAGCAGTTGGAGTGAGTGGAGTGGGGGGCGGCCGTCCTCGGCACCGCCGCTTCGTCGGGACCAAATAAAACCCTGAGATGTGCTGCCCCCCTCCTGCTTTGTTCCCTCCTCGCCGCGGCACGTGCAGCGGGCGACGGCCACCCTCCTCCTGGCCTCGTCCCTATTCTCTCCTCTCCTGCTTTGTTCCCTCCTCGCTGTCTCGCACGCATCGGTTGACGGCGGCCCTCCTCCCGGCCTCATCCTCTTCTTCCTCTTCCCACCCCTCCGGCCGCACACCCACTCCTAGGTTAATCCTCAGGGGCTTAAAAGGTGACTGTCATCCCCAGCCGTCCTCTGCCTTGCGGTGGCAGCCAGCATGTCCCAAGCACCCGGCGGATTTATGGTCACCAACAGATGGGGGGGAGGGGGGGGGGGAGGAAAGGCAGGGGGAGGCCAGACAGACACCCGGCCGGACAGACACAGTGCCGCTCCGTGCCCGCCACCTGCCTTTCCCCACTTGGTGCTGCTGAGCCGGCCCTGGGGATGCAGATGGAGACGGCAGCGGGGTGCCACCCTTCCCCCCCCCCCTCTCCCCCCCGTGCTCCCCCTCCGAGCCTGCCTGGGCTTTAGCTGCTTACGCCAGGGCCTATGAGGATTTAGCGGGGGAGGCATGCGGGCAGCGGGGGGGTGGGGGGGGGTGACACTGGCAGCGTGTCGGTGTGTGACGGGGGGCACGGAGGGGGGTCGGGGCGCGGTGGCATCGGAGGGTCTGGCACGGGGGTGCTCAGCATCCATCTGCTGCTCCGGCACCGCAGCCCTAAGGGTGCCCACCCCCCAACAGCACCCCTGGGTGCCGCCTGCCCGGCGCTGCCCGCCCGGTGCCCTTGAGCCCTTGAGCCCAGCCAGCTGATCGGCTTCCAGGAACAAACAACAACAACAAAAAAGCAATTACAAAGAGGGGCGATGTGCGAGCCAAGTGTGTGTGTGTGGGGTGGGGGGGGGGACAGGAATGTCCCCAGCGGTGGCAGATGGCCTTACCCAGGGTGCATTGTTCCTTTTAGTGTCTCTTATCCGCTGTAATAGGATCCCGGAGGGAGGGCTGTGGGAGAGGGGAAGAGCGAGGGGGGCCCCAGCGGGCCGGGGTGGGGGCCGGGGCTGCCAGCCTGCCCCGCGCCCGTCAAGCGGCTCATTGTTCGCGGCCCGGGTGGCACGGGGCGGCCCCGGCGGCATGCGGCACTGAGCGGCGGCGGTGCGGAGAGGTACCGGGCTGCGAGCGGGGCGGGGGGAGCGGAGAAACTTTCCTTCTGGGCGATGGGGGGTGGCCGCGCTGTCCCCTCACCACCTCCCGCTGCCACCCGGCCCTCGTCCCCACGCCCCCCCGGCGGCAGAGAACACGGTGCTTTCCCCCCCCCCCCCCCCAACCCCATCCCCCCACCCCCGCCACCGGCTCTCGTGCCCCCGCTTTTGTCCCCGCTGGGTCACCCGGAGGGGCTCGGGGGCTGCAGGCGCTGCCGCCGCCCCACCCCGCGCCCCTGATGGCCACCGCGGCGGCGAGCCCTGCCAGCACCCAGAATAGCCGTGCCCCCCTCCCCCCGACAGCGCCCGCAGATCGGGCCCCAGCCCCACCGCGGGTGCTTTGTTCCAAAGCCGCTTGGCATCGCCGCCGGCATCCCGCCCACCCGCTCCCGGACACGCGGCGATTGTCCCCTGCCGTCCCCTCCCCGGCCGCCTCCGGGCGTGGGGTGCTGCCGGGTGCCTCCCCCCCCCTTCCCCTAGGCAGCCCCGAGCCGGGGGTCCGGCCGCCCCCAGCCCAGGGGTCGGGACACCTGGCCGTACCCCGCAGGAACCCCCCATGTCCCCCAGGCCATGGCATCGCCGGACAGAGCGAGCGGCCCCAGAGAGCCGCAGCTCAGCATCACCCTGACCCTCCGCATGCTGATGCACGGCAAGGTAACCTGCCCTGGGGATGGGGGAGTGGTTCCGGGGGGAAGGGGGGGGGGATTTCGTGCCCCTCACCCTAAGTCTGAGCTGTCCTCACCCCTGGGGACGTGTGGTTGGTGATACTGGGACCGCCCGCTAACAGAGCTGCCCTCTGCTCCCACAGGAGATCGGCAGCATCATCGGCAAGGTAAGAGCGGGGGGATTTGGGCTGTGCCACCCGGGGGGGCTCCCGGCCCTCACCGCCAGCCCTGTTCCTCTTCCCACAGAAAGGAGAGACGGTAAAGAGGATACGGGAGCAGGTAAGGGCGCGTGGGGCGGCTGCGGTTACCCCTGTCCTGGTGGCTCTGAGTGGGATGGGACAAGGACAGCAAGGGAGGGGGTGACACAGAGCTGAAGCAGTGCTGACGGGACGCACCGCCGTCCCCAGAGCAGCGCGCGCATCACCATCTCGGAGGGCTCCTGCCCCGAGCGCATCACCACCATCACCGGCTCCACCGACGCCGTCTTCCGCGCCGTCTCCATGATCGCCTTCAAGCTGGAAGAGGTGGGCGCTCCCTGCCCTATAAGGAGGCTCTGGGAGCCCCCCGCTCCCAGGGGAGGCCCGGCGTTACGTGCGTGTCCCCCTCTGCAGGACCTGGGGGACGGCACGGCGGCGGGGAGGACACCGGTGACGCTGCGTCTTGTCATCCCAGCCAGCCAGTGCGGCTCGCTCATCGGCAAGGCGGGCACCAAGATCAGGGAGATCCGGGAGGTGAGATCCCCCGGAGCCCACAGTGTCCCCCAGCCGGTCCCACCCAGGTCCCATAGCCCCTCCCTTCCTCTCCCCCCCCCCGTTTTCTCCCCAGAGCTCGGGGGCTCAGGTGCAGGTGGCTGGCGACCTGCTGCCCAACTCCACGGAGCGCGCCGTCACCGTCTCGGGGGTGCCGGACACCATCATCCAGTGTGTGAGGCAGATCTGTGCCGTCATCCTGGAGGTACCGGCAGCCGGCTCACGGTGCTGCGGGGTGTGGTGTGGGCTGGGGGGACCTTGACCCCATTGCTCATCCCCCTCCACCTCCTTTCGTCCCTGTGCAGTCGCCTCCGAAGGGGGCCACCATCCCCTACCACCCCGGGCTCTCCCTGGGCACCATCCTGCTCTCTGCCAACCAGGTAAGGGGCACCGGGGCAAGGGGGACCCCCTGATTGCATGGGCACGGGTCCCTGTATGGTTCCCAGCTGATTCCCATCGTCCCCCCTCCCAGGGTTTCTCCATGCAGGGGCAATACAGCGGGGTCCCTCCGGCTGAAGTGAGTCTCTCCCAGCTCTGCTCCTTGGTTCATGGGGCCAGTCCTGGGGGTGTCTCCATGGGCACAGGGCCTGGCAGCCTGCAGCTGGGGTGGGGTGGAGTTGGATGGGATGTAGTATGATGGGATGGGATGGGGTGGGGTGCGGTGGGGTGGGGTGGGGTGGGGTGGGGTAGGGTGCAGTGAGATGGGGTGGGGTGGAATGGGATAGGATGAGGTAGAATGGGATAAGATGGGGTACAATGCAGGGGGGTGGGGTACGATGGAAGGGGGAGGGGTGGGATGGGATGGAATAATGTGGGATATGGTGGGAGGGGTTGGGATGGGGTGAGATAGGATGGGGTGGGGAACAATGGGAGGGGGAGGGATGGGGTCAGATGAGATGGAGTACGATGGGAAGAGGGTAGGATGGGATATAATGGAATGGGATAGGATGGGGTATGATGGAATGGAATGGAGTGGGGTAGGATGAAATGGGTTGGAATGAGGTGGAATGGGATGGGATGGAATGGGGTTTAATGTGATGGGGTAAGATTTGATGGGATGGGATGGGGTACAGTGGGAGGGGGTGGGATGGGGTGAGATGGGATGAGATGGAGTAGAATGGGTTGGGATACAATGTAATAAGATAGGGCTGGGTGGAATGTAATGGAGTGTGATGGGATGGGATGGAGTGGGATGGGTTGAGGTGGGGTGGGATGTGCACTGTGTGGATGCCAGAGTCCAGCCAAGGGCACGAAACCATGCCATCATGCCTGCCCTTCTATTGTCTGCGTCTCCTCTCTCTCCCTGGACAGGTCACAAAACTGCAGCAAATGTCAGGGCACACCGTCCCCTTCCCACCACTGGGCCACCCACCCTCCATGGTTCCAGGTGAGCTCTCCGTGGGGCTGGAGAAACAGTGAGTTGTGCCCTTCTTGCTCCATGCCTGGCCCTTACAAGGGCATGGGAGTCCACGTCCTCTTCTCCCATCTTCAGTGCCATCTCCTTGGCATGCCGTCACGCACCAGAAAGACCCTGGCTTTGGTCTCCTGATGTCCCAGTGCCCCCAAGCCCTCCACCCCAATGACAGGAGCTCCAGTGCCCACATCCCGTCTTCCCTATGACCTTTCCTTATGGGTCCTTTGGGTTTGTCTTCACAGCAACGTCCCCCCATGTTTGGAGGGCACGGGGCTCCTGGAGACCCCCCTAACTCCTCCATTTCTCCCTCCAGGGCTGGACTCAAACTCCCAAAGCAGCTCCCAGGAGTTCCTGGTGCCCAACGATGTAAGTGTGGGTCCTCACCAAGTCCCCATTTCCCCCGACAAGGCCGTGCCCCGCTCACCATGGTGCTCCCCCCCCAGCTGATCGGCTGCATCATCGGCCGGCACGGCAGCAAGATCAGTGAGATCCGGCAGATGTCGGGCGCCCACATCAAGATTGGGAACCAGACCGAGGGCTCCAGTGAGCGGCACATCACCATCACCGGGTCCCCCGTCAGCATCACGCTGGCTCAGTACCTCATTACCACCTGGTAAGCGCCCCAAAGAGCTGGGGCGGGATGCTGGCACCGGTGACAGAAGGCACTGGGCAAAGGTCCGTGTGCCCTGCAGAGGGCAGGTGGTCCCTTTGCCACCGTGCCCCTCACCATGCCGTTTGACCCCCCCCAGCTTAGAGACGGCCAAATCTACCTCCCAGGTGCCACTCGGCCCTGGCTCCGTGGACCTCGGCGTGGGCTTCTCGCAGCCGCTCGCTCCGGGCTCCGGCGCAGCGCTGCCTGCTGTCCCTGCCGCCCCCCCGGCTCTGCTGGGCACCCCCTACGCCCTCTCTCTCTCCAACTTCATCGGCCTGAAGCCGCTCTCCTTCCTGGCGCTGTCCCCGTCCTCCGCGGCAGGTGCCAATGGTGGCACTGCCACCTACACGACCAAGATCTCGGCGGCCAATGGCACCAAGAAAGCTGACAGGCAGAAGTTCTCCCCCTACTGAGACCCTCCGTGGGTGAACAAGGGAGGTCCTGGTGCCACCCGGTGCCGAGGACACCCCCCGTCCTCCACCCCCTCCCCCAGTCGCCCCTCCCAGCACCCCATGCCCAGGGGAGGGGGACCCAGAGGTGATGGCCTCTGGAGCAAAAAGGAGTTGCTCCAATGCCCGTCCTGGCAGCACTGTGTCCCCTCTCCCCCCCAGACTTGCTGTGGTATGGGTAGGAGGGCTGTCCCTGCCGGGGGGACATCCTCCCACTCCCTGGTGTCCCTTGTCCCTACCCCTGCCCACACTGCTGTCCCTCTCCTGCCATCCCCAGCCCTATGGGCTGAACCCCAGAGCTGCTGAGGGGCTGCCTGGCCTCTGTGGGGTCCCCCCATCCCCTGGCTGCGTCGGGGGGACTTTCCCCTAGGCAGTCACCTCCCTCCCAGCAACGCCCCCAAGAGCCTGCTGGCTTGGAAACGCTGTATATATAAGTCTATATTTTTCCTCCTTTGTAACTTATCAATGGTTTAATAAAAAGATAAAATTTATGTGAAAAAGATAAATTTTCCACTCCCCAAGTGGAGACTCCCCCAGCTCAGGGGGGGAGGGTGCATGAGGTGACAGCAGAGGGGTGGCCCTGTAGCCAGTGATCTTCCCTGAGCCCCCTCCCTGCCCCGGGCACCTTTCCCCAGCCCCTATTGTTGGGGTGGGGTTTCCTATTTTTGGAGGCTGGGGGCACAGCATCCCCCCCAACAGCATCCTGACTTTCAGGAGGGGAGGTACTGGGCACCATGGGCACTGGTGTTATGGTGTTAGTGGTGTTATCTGCGGGCTGGGGAGGGCGCAGGGTGACCCTGGCAGGAGTCCCGCAGGAGGATGGCCCCCCAACCTGTAGCCCCTTGGCTTCCCGTGTCCCACGTGCTGCGGGAGCCAGGGATGCTCCCAGCCTGCAGAATGGAAATGATAGCACCCGAAATGCGGCCAAGAGCCCTTCCTGCAGCACGCGGGCTGGGACAGCGGGCAAAACGTGGCCCAGGAGCAAAGAGGATGGGTCCCAGAGCTACAGCGGCACGGAGCTCTGCTCTTGGACGCTCTCTTCGGGAACCTGGCCCGGGATGGGGCAGCCCCCCTTGCCCTGCTCCAGCCTGTTCCTGGGGCTGATGCACCCAGCGTGGGTTTCCAGCGTGCAGGTAGCTCTCTGGAGGAACTGCAGGACGTTTTCCTGGACGGAGGCCTCGGAGATGGCCAAGCACAGCTCCTGGCCCAGCGGGCGGTGGAGAAGACTGCGCCAGAGCCGGGCCAGCTCCTGGCGGATCTGCCGGTTAAGCAGCCCGTAGAAGAAGGGGTTGATGGCGAAGGAGGAGTAGGCAATCCAAGTGACCACCATCTCGCCGTGCCCACCGCCCTCCGCAGCGGCACCGACGGAGGAGTGCAGGTGGAAGGCGAAGAAGGGCAGCCAGCAGCACAAGAACTGTCCCACGATGAGGAGCAAGGTGAGGATGGCTTTGTTCCCCCCCAGAAAGCGCTCGGGTGCCAGGCGGGGCAGCGGCAGGTTCCGCACGGTGACGATGGTCAGTTGGCTGGCAATGGAGTCGCAGCGGGGCCGTGGGGCGGCCGGCGGGGCGGGCGCGTGCTGGAGGGCTGCCAGCCGGGCCACCCGGTAGACACTGCAGTAGACGGCGAAGATGATGACGGTGGGCAGGACGAAGCAGGCGATGCTGAAGATGACGACAAAAGCCTTCTTGTGGGCCCCAGGGCTCCAGTAGACCGTGCAGCGGCTGGCGCTGGTGGCCCCGTTGTCTTGAGGCCAGCCCACCAGTGCCAGGATGGTGATGAGGACGGACTTGACCCAAATGAGGATGACCCCGGCCACGGCCAGCCTGATGGTCATCTTGACCTCGTAGCGCAGGGGGTGGACAATGTAGTAGTAGCGCTCGACGCTGATGACGGAGACGGTGAGGATGGAGGCGCTGATGAAGCAGACGTTGAGGAATATCAAGGCCTGGCACTCGGCGATGCTGTAGATGACCCTGTCGAAGCAGGAGGAGCTGGAGATGATCCCCAGAGGCATGAGGAAGATGGCAGAGAGGAGGTCAACCACGCAGAGGTGGCAGACGAAGATGAACTTGCGGACGAGGGGGGTCTTCAGGATGACCACCATCACCACCACGTTGGCCACTAGGGCAGTGACAGTGAGCAGGACCATGCAGAGGAGGCCCAGCACCTCCCGTGCTGTGGACTGCTCTGGAATGGTGGGGTCCCCCAGGCTGGCTGTGGCATTTGGCCCCATCCGGCTCGCCATGCCCACGGGGACTAAGCCAGTGGCTCCGCTGCCGGTGTCACACGGACAGACTTCCTGCATCCCATGGAGGGAGAGCCCACCGTGAGCATGGCCGCTGTCTCCTCATGGCACCTTGCCTGCTGGGGAAGGAGAAGGGGATGGAGCAAAACCAGAGCACCAGAGAAACCCAGAGGTGGTCTCCGAAATATCCTGGAGAGATGGCAGGGCAGGGATGGCACTGTGGGACCTGCTGGCACCCCAGCCAGCCCGACGCCCCGTCCCCTGTCCTGCAGAGGGACGAAGCCAACCCCACCCACCCCATACCTGCTGTGGGTCCCCCTCCTCACTGCCGGGGGTCACCAAGCAGCGGGGTGGCACCAACGTACCTCGGCTCCTCGGGGATGGGAGATGCTTCCTTCCCTGGGACCGGTCCTTGTCACCAGCACTGCTCATGCTGCAGGAGTGGGGCTCCCAGCGGCCACATCCACCCCTCCCTGGCTGTCACCCATTAGTCATCCTGTTTGCCTGTCGCCGATGGCACCGGCTGTCACCCCCGGGCTCTGCCCGCCCACTGACAGCGCTGGGGACAGCTGCTGGGTCCTAGCAGCCGGCGGGTGACAGGGCAGGGAAGACCGGGGGGTCTGCAGCCAAGAGGGTCCTTCCCACTCCGAAACATGCTGCAAAGCGTGGGGGGGCTGACGCTGCAAGAACGGGGAGCGGAGGGCGTCCTCGAGGCAGGGAGATGTCACTCGAACATCGGGGTGGCACAGCCAAGTGTCATTGCATGGGCACATACTTGTGCTTGGGGGGACGCAGGGGACAGAGTGGGGCTTGGCATGGTACCGAGGGAGGGCAGGCACTGGGGACACGGGGATAGGCTCCTCCATGCTCATCCCTTCATAGCTCTGATGCCACAGTGGTGGGCACGAGTCTGGCTATGGTGATGAGAGCACCAATGGCCACAGCGGGCTGCAGCCCACCCAGAGCCACCCACAGCAGGGGTAACCCCTGGCCACAGCACCAACCAGGGCTCCCTGCTCAGCCCCTCCGTGCCGGCAGGAAGGCAGCCACACTGCTGATGCGAAGCACAGTGGGTTTATTGGCCGTGGGAGCAGGCTGGATGCCCCATCTCACACCCAAGGAGCCCGGTGCTCTCAGAAGTGGAGCTGGACAAGATAGCGGATCCTGCACTGGCTCTCCTGGTAGATGAGGTACTCGCTTTGGAAGAAGGACGAGTCCTTGTAGGCGGGCATGGGGATGGGCTTGCCTTGGCACACCAGCACCTTCTTCCCATCCAGCGTCACCTCCACATCCCGTGCAGGGTCTGGACGAGAGGACTCCGCTAGTGCCAGCCCTGAGGGCCTTCCCAAAGCCCCCAGCCCCACCACCCTGCACTCACCTGGCTCCGTGCGGCCACAGGCCTGGACGCTGTCATAGCCATTGGGCGGCTGCTGCAGCGTGGGCTCATCACGGGTGATGCAGTACGGCTTGCCCAGAGCCACCTCCGTCAGGAACATCAGGCCAACCCGCTTGGATGTGCAGCCCACTGATTGGGGAAGGGAAGGGAAGGGAAGGGAAGGGAAGGGAAGGGAAGGGAAGGGAAGGGAAGGGAAGGGAAGGGAAGGGAAGGGAAGGGAAGGGAAGGGAAGGGAAGGGAAGGGACGGGTATGATGGCACCAGAGTTCCCACTCATTAGTGCCTGAGTCCCCAGCATGGAAGGGGCTTGGCAGAGGTGCCACAAGGAGCTGGGCTCGCACTGACCCCACAGGCACCCCAAACTGCCCACTGCTCACCGTAGCATGCAGACTTGCTGTTCTCAGAGGCAAAGTAGATGCCCTTGCCCACGCGCCCACCCGAGTGGGGCATGATGCGCAGCCCATTCTTCAGGATGGCCGCGACCACTGCCACGTTGGTGCCGTGCCACAGCAGGCGCCGGTGCTCCAGGTGATCGTGGGCCTGGAAGAGCTTGTCCTGGAGGGACACAGAGTCGAGGGATGGCCAGGGAGGGGCATACGGGGTTGGCCCAGCCCCCCTGCCCAGCCAGCCTGGGAACCCTGCTTTGCTGGATGTAAGTGCCCCTGGACCTGCAGGCAAAGCCCAGTCCTGGGGGCACAGCTGGGGGCTCCTCAGGCTCTTTCTTCTCACCTCACCCTCTCGGGCCACCCTCCAGACGTTGAGGACGTAGACCTGGCCCCCTGTCTGTGCCACATAGTTCAGGATCATCTGCAAGGAAGGACACGGTGTCACTGCTGGCTGCCCACAGCTGTGCCCCCAAAGTGCCTGCATGGCACTGAGGGCCGTCACACCTCATACTCCTGAGAGGTGTCCTCCAGCAGGGTGAGCTGGCAGCACAGCAGGGCGTAGTCCCGGTCCAGGGGGTGGGCGACCACCTCTTCTTCCTCCACCTTCTGCGCCTGCAGACTCTGTGCCACCTCGATGTCAGCCAGCACCTGGTGGGGACAGAGCAGGGACACAGCCGTTGCGGGCCAGGACAAGGCTCCCACCACCTCTCCGCCCCACAGGGACAGGTGTCACTGCCACATCTCACCAGCAGCATGTCCTTCTTGGCACGCAGCAGCTCAGGGGAATCAATGGGGGGCGGCCGTGCACGCCCAAAGTTGTGGGGCACGATGGTGTAGAAGCGTGAGGAGAGCTCCTCCAGGCGGGACATGCTGCGGGGTTGCTCCCCCAGTGCTGCCTCCAGCTCCTCCAGTGCCTCAAAGCCCCGAGCAATCTGCTGCTTGCTCAGCTTCCCCAGCGGCATCTTCTTCACATCTGCCAGGGGTGGAGCGCACGCTGTCAGCCCACGTCTCGTGCCAGCGTGCCAGCATCCCCAGCGTCGCCACGGCCAAAGGGGATGCTCAGAAACCCACCAGCACCTCCGCACTCCTCGGGCCCCCCCGGCACCTCCTACCGATGTTCATGGCCTGCATGGCGTGGCGGAACATGTCGCTGCTGAAGATGAGGGCCACCAGCTTCTGCGTGGTCTCATCCAAGGCACAGGGCAGCACGCGGCGCTTGGAGACCTTCTCATCACCCGCGCCATCCACCTGCAGGAGCAAAGCCCACCCTTGTGCTGTCCCTGTGCCATGCCCGATGCCCTCCCGAGCACCAAGCTTGCCCCCTTCGCCCACCCCACAGCCCACCCTGCTGACCCTGCTGGATGTCCCAGTCCCACAGGCTCAGCAGTGAGGCACTGCCACTCACCCTGAGGGCCACCTCCTGCCCGGCTCCGGGCTGCACTTCGATCAGGGTGTACTTTCCTGGCTGAGCCACGAAGTTATCCCGTGCTGCCCAGCGGTTCTTGGTCTTTTCCCAAAACTTCTTCTCAAAATCCTTCTTGGCGGCTTCCAAAGAGGTGAAGGGCAGGAGCTTGGACTGACCCACTTCTCCCTGAAGCAGAATGCAGTCTCAGTGACACCGCACGGGAGCCATGGGCACCTGATGTGTCCTTGCTGGGGTGTCCCCCCAACATCGGGACGTATCCACGGTGCCCCCCAGGGAAGGGCTGTGGCAGAGCTGCTCGCTTTGGGACTGGGAATTCGGGATGGGGGAGCTGGCAGGGAGGTCCCCAGCATAGGGATGGCCTCGGGTTAGCTCACCACACGTCCCCAGCGGTTCCAGGTGCTGTAGGTGCCACCGTGCTCGATGAGCTGGATGATGTAGAACTTGTTGTTGTTGGCACTGATGTTGGTCTGGTTCAGGGTGCAGTCATAGTCCTCATAGACCTACGGCGGGCAGCGGGTCGGGGTGGCACTGGGGGCGGAGGGGTGCTTCACCCATTTGGGGACACGGGGGTCTGCACGGGTCCTCTCCGTCCCCGCCGCGCCCCAGCTGCCCCCTCCCCACACTCACCTTCGCATCAGGCCCCGCACTCAGGGGACATTGCCCATCAATGGTGGCGGGGGGCTTCTCCCTGGGGGCTGTCTTCAGGGCGGTGAGCGCGGAGCTCCAGGCATCCTCCTCCTCCTCCTGCCCCCCCTTGGCTTTCTTGCCCCCGTCAGCGGGCTGGGATGCGGGGGGTGCTCGGCGTTTGGGGGCCATGGGGCAGCTGTTGCCCCCGTAGGGCTTCAGCCTCCGAGCAGCAGGCTGTGGGAGACCGAGATGCCGGGTCGCCCTTCCGGGAAGGTCCGGCTGGGCTGTGCCTTGGCTGCCTTACGCCTACAGCCAGGAACCGGGAGGGAGGGAGGGAGCATGGGGATCTGTCGTGGGGGGAGCTGAGCAGGGCAAGGCTTGGGGCTGGGGGGCAGCATGAGGAACGAGGAGAGGGGAGCGGTACAGCTGGCAGCCATTGCCAAAGTTCCTCCCCGAGCAAAAGCACGCAGCGGCCGGGGACAGGAAATTGCAAGCGGGCACACACCCCCGAGCAGCAGCTCCCTCACTGCCGTACAGAAAACAGCCTTCAAAGAGCTCAAACGCGTCCGTGTGCTAAAGCTGCGTTTTGCAGGCGGAGCCTCTGCTCTCCGTAGTACCTCCGGAGGCGAGCAGTGACCGCAGGAGCACTTTCCAGCTGCTCTCTGTCAGTCTGCAGCCTAACTCCCCCGGGGACAGGCAGCAAAACAGCGTGGCTGTGCACGCCCAGAGAATCCCGGAGGCCCTCAGCGAGGGTTTGGAGGCTGTTCAGGGTCTGCTGAGCTGGGATCAGCCCGTCTGCCACGGCAGGTTTAGCGCGCAGGGAGAAGCGCGGTGCCACGGGGTGCACGGCAGGGGCGCAAACCCAGCCGTGGGGCGGGGAGGAGAGCAGCGGGCAGCTGCCACGAGCGGCAGGGGCGTTTTTGGTCGTTTCTATTATGTTAATAACGGCGCAGGACGGGAGCTGCCCACGCGGGGCCGAACTACAACTCCCAGCGTGCCCCGCGGCGGGCCGCCACCGCTGCGCATGCGCAACAGCTGGAAGCTTCCAGGCGGCGCGCGCGGTGCCCGCTGGGTAGAAGACGGCCAGTCAGCTCGGCGCCATTTTGTGGCGAGGGAGCGGGGGCTGCGGGCGTGTGTTCGGCGCCGCGTAGTGGCGGTCAGCGCCGTGCCGGAGGCTTGCGGATCGTGGGCAGCGCCATGGGCTCGGACAAGCGGTGAGTGGCGGTGGGCGAGGCGGGGGGCCGGGGGGGGGGTTGAGAGTGGAGCGCGGTCTGAGCTCGGCCCGCCGTTCCCGCAGCGTGAGCAGGACGGAGCGTAGCGGTCGCTACGGCTCCATCGTGGAGAGGGAGGACCGCGACGAGCGGGAGTCGCGGAGCCGCCGCAGGGACGACTACAAGCGGTCCAGCGAGGAGCGCCGCGGGGACCGCTACGACGACTATCGCGACTACGACAGCCGCGACTACGATAGCCGAGACTACGACAGCCGCGATAGCCGAGACTGCCGAGACTACGACAGCCGCGACTACGATAGCCGCGACAGCCGGGACTGCAGAGATTACGATAGTCGCGACGGCCGGGACTGCAGGGACTACGACAGCCGCGACTGCCGAGACTACGACAGCCGGGACAGCCGCGACTACGACTGCCGCGACTACGACAGCCGGGATTGCCGCGACTACGACAGCCGCGACAGCAGGGACTACGACAGCCGGGACTACGACAGAGACTACGACAGCCGCGACTACGACAGCCCCGAGGTGAGCGCTGCAGGGCCCGCGGGGCGCGGCTGGGAGCCCGGGCTGGGGGTGGCGGCGGGGTACTGACGCGTGTTGGCTTCCAGAGGGAACGGGAGCGTAGGAACAGCGATAAATCCGAAGATGGGTACCACTCCGACGGCGACTACGGAGAGCACGACTACAGGAACGACATTAACGACGAGAAGGAAAGCAAGACCATCATGTTGCGTGGCCTGCCCATCACGGTTACCGAGAACGATGTGAGTAGGCAGGAGGGGCTTTGCTCTGCTCAGAGGGCTGCTGCCATTTTGTCGAGCGCTGCATCATGGTGGCCCCCCCTCCCCCCCCCCCCCTTCCCCTTCTAAACGTGTTGGGAGCGCTTCCATTTTGAATCCTAAAAGGGTTCCGGCTGCCGCTGTTAAGTAACAGAGGTCATCTCAATGTGAAGCTGTTTGTTTTAAGTAGAACTGCGCGTGAACAGTGTGTTATTCTTGTGGGTTTTAAAACTATGCGTGGTTTTTTGCTCTTCCCACTCAGCACGTGGAAGAGGATATGGATGTACGTCTGATTTGCTTGTTGTTACTCTCTAGGAATTGTTAAGGGGAGCAGCTGAAGAGTGAAAAAGGGGTTTAATTACTTTCTGGGCTGTTGTGGAAGCTAGAAATGAGGGCTGGCGGGGTAGCCCAGACGCTGAGCTCCTCGGCTGAGAGCAGCCCTGCAGAACTGTGTGGGTACAGCTGTGGCAGCCATAAAATGGCTGCTCTGGAGCTGAGGGAAGGAGTGAGCGCAGTGCGCCATCATCTGACTGTGACAAAAAGACCTTGCACCCCCCTTGGAGGGGCCTTTTTGCCCTCTCAGTGGGCTCTTTGAGAGCCCAGGACCACAAGCCTACAGATGCTGTGTGAGGTGGGATAAGAAGCAGCTATAAAAGCCCAGGTGTATCAGCTTGTTTTCAGGCAGACTCCCCTTCTGACTCGGGGATCTTTGTGTGCCAGTTTCTAACGCAGAGTCCTTTTGCACCACTTCTGTGATAGATCTGTGCTTTTTTTTCAGTTCAGTGCTTTCTAAATACTGGCAACGCATTTTAAAAACCACGTATAATAACTTTTTAAGTATTGAGCAAAGCATCCAAATGAGGGAATTCAGTCAGAGGTTACCTGAAATATTTTGAGCAGTTTTTGTTTCTGACTTCCTGCCGTTGCAGCTTTATGCTTTTGCAAGTAACTGCAGCATGATGTGAGGGAAAGCTGAACGTAATTTTAATGCTGAACTCATCAGAGAGTTTAGATCATGATTTTTGGAACGACTGTTTGCTTTCTGCTGAAGTCAACTTTCCCTTTGTGCTTCTCATTTTAACTGTACACGTTTTAACAGCTTTCCCCACTTTTCTCATGAGAAGGTATTTGCACTGAAGATGGTGGGTCAGTTCCAGCCAGCACATGAGCAGGCAGCTTTAGATCAACTTTGAGTCCTGCCTGCTGTTGTATGTAACGTAGCATGAGTTCACTGTAAGAGCTGCTGAGAACCCTCATTCTGTTCTTAAGAGATAGTTCTGCATGTTTATTTTTCCTTTATGCTCCTTCACAGTAATTCATCTAGTTTGTGACACCCAACTTAAGCAGCTTAATTGTGGCTGAAGAGCTGACGTCCCTGTAGTGTGATCTTTGACAATACTCTTGACAGATCTCACTTATTTTGTGAAAAGCAAAAAGGAAACTGTTAGAGGATTACAACTAGGGCTGGGGACTTCAGGTCATGTGCATCACTGAGCCTCCCAGTAGCGTTACTGTTCTTTGTTAGGGAGCTGGATGTTTTCAGGCATGCAGGGAGAGGGATGCTAGCAGCGTTCTTTGTAAAAACATTGGAGCAAACAGAGTTTGCCCATATGTACAAATGGCCTTGGAATTCAAGGGCCACAGTGATTCAGATTCTGGATGATTCTGTGGGCTAAGTGAGGACAATGGAGGGCTGTGTGGGTTCTGCGGTGCATGTCGGGCTCCTGTTCAGTTCACCCCAAAGGCTTTTTTCTTTTCCCTGAGATAATATTCAGAATCTTCTGCTCTGTGTACCCCTTGTGCATACTGTAGGCTGCGTTGCTTTTCTGTCTGGCTGAGCTGTGTGCCAATATTTGAAAACTTAACTGTCTGATAAAATCTCACGCAGATCCGGGAGCTTATTGAGTCCTTTGAAAGTCCTCAGCCTGCAGACGTGAGGCTGATGAAGAGAAAGACAGGTGAGAGCTCTTATCCAGTTTTTGATATGGCCTTCCTCTTCCCCAGCCCAAAAGAGTATCCAGAATTATCCCCAAACTGCAAGCACGTGCAATCAATAAAAAAAAAAGTTTGCCATGGCTAAGGAATGTGGCTTTTTGGAAGACTTGTAGATAGCTCGTCCTGTTAAAAAGAAGTCTGTCTCCAGGGGTTTTAGTTAACAGGTATTGGTAAGTAATACTAGTATAAACCCGTTTAATAGTATGTAGTCTGTTGCATGGTTACCTGTAAACGTGGATTCAAATGGAGTGAAATGTAGCCAGTTAAGGGAGCTTGGTTCCTTGCCATGGCAAAATAACGAGCAGATCCCAGCAGTTGACGTCGCATTTGTAAAGCTGCTTTGTCATGAAGTAATGAAGCAGTTGGAGAGAGATTCGCCTGTTTTAAAGGAACTGACTAACACAAGTATCCCGTCTATATCTGAATGCTGTCTCTAGGTGTAAGCCGTGGTTTCGCCTTCGTGGAGTTTTATCACTTTCAAGATGCTACCAGCTGGATGGAAGCCAATCAGGTTGCTTCACTCACCAAGTCTAGATATTCCTGAAAATGGAAAAAGTCTGTACAGTTAAAAAAAAAAAAAAAAAAAGGAAAAAAATAAAGGTGGAAGGAGTGGTTTGTTCCGTAACAGTCATTTAAATGAATAAAAGCTTTGTATATATTAAAATTTTTAACAGTGGTACAAAATAGCAGGTAACAGGAGGGAAAATGGGCTGTTTTGAGCACTCCCTCATAAAGCATGCCATTATTACATGGTGTCCATTTATTTGGCTCTGGAAAGGGTAGCATACAGTCCATAAAAGGCTGTTAATTTACTTCCACCTGCTATTTCTTCTGTTGCCAGAGAAGGCATCAGATACTGTGCTATTTTCATGACATCAGCATTAATCCTGAGTAAAGTTTAGAGAAAGATGTGCCAGGTCATTAGAAAGATGTGTTCCCTGAGTTAAGGGAAGACACCTGGCTTCTCTGGATGGAGAAATGTGTTTATTCCAAATAAATCTAATGGGAACTGAGGGCTCTTCAAAGTTGTGCTGCGTATTTTGGCTTTTCTGGTCTATGACATGTTGATAAGCAGCCAAAATGCAGAAAGTGCTCTGGTTTCTTTCCCAGTGCTGCTTTCCTCTCGCACTGTAAGCACACTTTGCATTTGCTAATTTTTGAGTCTTCCTAGTCTGTTTTAACAACAGATCTTAAATACGCTCTTGAAGCGAGCAAAGTGTATCGAGCCACTTGTTCTTTTTCCAGCTAAGTATATGCTGTGAAGGTCTGTGGGCAGCATGAGGAACGTATTCTGCTGCGTTGGTTTATGTGTTGAGGCACTGCAGCAGCCCTGTAAGCATCTCCAGCAGATGGAGGTAGCTGTGTGCTTTGTGCTGGAATAGACCTCCACGTGGCTCGTGCTGGGAGTCGATTCCCATGGCACAGTTCAGGTTCTGTTTCGTGGTGCCCTGCTCCGTAGGGTGGGCGGGTGCAGCAGAAGGACTCGTGTCAGGAGATGAATGCTAAGTGCATTTTTAGAAATGAGAGAGTTTTAATATATACAAAGCTGTCTTGATGCATAATTTATTGAAAGAAATATTCAAATTCACTCCAGTAACCCAGCCACCCTAGTCGTAGGGAAAACATAGAGTCTCCCCAGCAGCCCGGTCGCTGATGTTAGATGAAAGAATGATGTATTGCAACTGTGCCAGCAGCTTTGTTTCTATGTGTGCATATCCAGTGAGCGCTGGGCCCTCCAACCCTCCCTCCTGCCGGTAGGAGAAATGGCTTTGCCCTATTTAGTTGCACAGAATGTGAGAGCCTTATTCATGCTACATGCTAGATGTATCTGTCAGACCCTGTTACAGAGAAGCCACTGGTCCTGGTGCTCCTGTGGTACCTCTGCAATAAGCCAACCTGGTTCTTGCATTAAAATGTCTCGGGGTTGGCCTCTAGTGCACGTTTCCTCAGACTTACTTCCTTCTGCCTGTTTGACTGAAATACTTTGTCCGTATGTTGAAGGGGCATTCTGCGTGCCCACACTTGGCAAAGCACGAGGCTGAGAGTTGGGGCTTCTAAAAGAAATCTAAATTCCTAATTCCTGTAAAGTCACAGTGAGCGGACATGCTGAAAGCATTATGAACTTTTCCTACCCCAGGAGAAGCTTCGCTCTAGTTAGCCATTTTGGAGAGCTCTTGCCTGAACGAAGAACACAAAGCTCTTGCGCAGGCTTCCAATTGAACCGATCAATGCTTTAGTCAAAGGAAAGCACTCTTGAGTTACATTTTGGTTGATGGCACTTGTAATCCAGCCTCCAAGAAGTCTAAACAGGGTCCCTTTGGAAGGAATTACTGTATTTACAAAGGGACGCTTCTGAAGAAAGTGCTTGGAAAAGTAATCCAAATGTGGTTGTTTAAAGGTCTGGGGAATTCGGAGTAGGGGAAGAAGTGAAGCAGTCACCTAAGGACATGTTTAAAAAGTCGCTCAATACTATACCAGAAGTGAATAGAAACGGGGCAAGGAGACTCCTAAAAATGTGTTAATCCTGAATGCAGCAAGTTAGGACTTTGTCTCCTTCGAGACACTTCCTGGTTCCATGTCAGCGTTTAGTGTTTGGCAACTTTTTCAGCACTCCCTGATTCCGTTTATCTTTGCTCCACATCCCATTCTCTTACTGCCCTCGTCCTCCTCTCTGCAGGATTGGATGGGCAGGGTGTAGGTGGCGGTGGTTGTCCTCCACATCCTCCCCATATGTTGTCCATTTAATTCAGGAGCACTGATTCCTCCGAAGGGTGCTCTGCCATGGGAAAATGAACGTGTGTGCCTCGATACAGGAATAATTGAAACCACTTCTTTTGCAGAAAAAGCTGGTGATTCAGGGGAAGCAGATCGCGATGCACTACAGCAACCCCAGGCCTAAATTTGAGGACTGGCTTTGCAACAAGGTACAGTGTGTATTGTTAGCTATTTCTCATCACTTCAGTTCTTTCCACCAGCTACGTGATTAGAACAGAACGGTGCATAATCCAGGCCTCGTGGTCACTAACAGCGGAGGAATGCTAAGGCACAGGAGTGAAAAGGTTTTGCACATCTGGTGGCAGAAACACCTGGAGTGATGGAATTGTCCACAGAGAACATCAGCAGCTAGAAGATGAGGGTTGGGACTCGCTGGCGTACTTGCCAGCTGAGACTGCATTCGTTAGTGGAGCTGTGTGTTGCTCCCACTAATGTATGCCTGACCCAGAGCACGTCTCCCAGGAGTTGCTCTTCACAGCAGAGCTGATAGAACAGTCATTGCCCCGAGGGAATTTCTCTGTGATTCTGCCATCTCTTTTTAGAAAATCAATAATGCTTTCAGCCTTAGGTTGAGCTTCAGCTTTTGCTGATGGATGCAGTAGTTGTGCACATGTTGTAAAACAGACGAGAGAGATGCTGTCACTTTTGCTTATACAGAAGTCAGTGAACAGTACACCAGAACACGGCGTCGTTAGGTAAATTCTGCATCCTTCAGGTGACAACTGATGTTGTGTCCAATTGGTTGTCTGCTCCGTGCTGCTGTACACTTGTTTGACCCTCTTTAAGTGGAGATGATGTAGCAAGATCAAAACCAGGCTGCTTTGTTCTGCTTTAATCACATAAAGATAACTCCTTTTCAAGCCTGTGCTAAATGATACAGTTAATGTAGTCGTGTAATTCAGGATAGTTTACTGACTTGAGCAGAGGTAACTGGGACGTTCTGACAAGCAGCTGCAGTACAGATGAGGACGAGTTCTGCTGTTCTTGATTGTTCTAGTAAGTTCAGCTTTGTTGTAGTACTCAGCTTGATTGCCTTGTTTTCAGCAAAGCACAGCAAATGCCACCATTGTTAGGAATCAACTCAATCCTTATTAGATCTGCTTTTTTTCCCCACACAGTGCTGTCTGTACAACTTCAGAAGGAGACTGAAATGCTTCCGCTGCGGTGCGGACAAATTTGGTAAGTTGCCTTCATCTCTTTGGGTGTCTTTGAATTGGGGAAAGAGTGCGGGTTGTAGCCTGCCCTGTGATATTCTGGCTTCGAGTGACAGAGCAACATTGTGATTCAAGTTTTTCCTTCCTATGAAGATTCAGAACAGGAGGTGCCACCTGGAACAGCAGAAGCCGTTCAGTCTGTGGATTATTACTGCGATAGTAAGTCATCTTGAATTTACTGTATGGAGGGACTTGTGAATCTGTGCAGAAAAGTCCCTCTTGTACCTCAGAGTGTCCTTTAGAACCCACGTTGAGCTCTCTCAGGGCACAGCACTTGCCATGGTTAGGTTGTTCCCCGTTTGTAGACTGGTACGTGTGAATGTTGGCAAGGGCTTCTGCTCAGGAAGTGCTTTCCTTTCATCAGAACAGTATTGACAGCCCTCTCATCTTCCCAGCAGAGCAGGTGCTTCCTGCCAACTCCCTAATACTGTACTCTTGAAACAGAAACGTGCTCTTTTCCAGAACTACTGCTGTTTTGAGTTCAGTGGTGGGGTTTTTTTGTTTGTTTCTTAAGGCTTTTCAGAGTACTTCGCATTCTTACGTACGTAGCTAATGTTATGCTTTCTTTTTTCCTCAGCCATCATTCTCCGAAACATTGCTCCTCACACAGTAGTGGAATCCATCATGACTGCCTTGTCTCCGTATGCCTCTCTGGCAGTCAATAATATTCGTCTTATCAAAGACAAGCAGACTCAACAAAATAGAGGCTTTGCATTTGTGCAGCTGTCTTCTGCCATGGTGAGGGCCTTATTGGTTTTGTGCTGAGCTCTGCCCCAGTTCCCTGGGGGTTCGTAGATCATTGAACAAATACTAAATGTGTCAGAGCCTTTCATCGTTAGCTGCAGCTTGGAAGGAAAGTGGGGGGATGCTGTGAACACAAGGGAAAAATGTTGGTGGCAGAGTGCAGTTCTGGGTTGAAAGCTCGCTTCATACGTAGGTCACAAATAATGGTCTGGGGTCGTTTGGATCACAGTAAAAGGCTGGAGTGTACAGTGTGAGGAAATGCATAGAATTGGGCTCCTTTCACCTTGAGAAGGTGCAGGAGGGGGAATCTTGCTGCTCTCAGCATCATCCGGAGCGAGGCTGTAAGGATGGCAGAGACGTTCTCAAAGGGTGTTTGATGAGGGCAGCAGGCATACTGAAACGTGGGAAATGGCAGTAAGGTACAAGGAGAATGTCTTCCCTTTTGTGTGAAGTTGAATACTGGAAGAAGGCTCCCAGAGGGGTGCTGGAACCTCTGTTGTTGGAGACGTTCAAATTGACATTCGGTGTGGTCTGTTTGGACTTGCTTTAAGCTGAGTTCAGCAGTTCACTGTTGGATGAAAATGGGTGGCTGATGTCAGCCTCTGCTGGGCTGCCTTTTGGAGTAATTGGGGGCAAACATAGCTTTTCTGTAAAGATGAGAGTTGAAATGTTTAATCATCAGTGACCCTGCATTTCTGGGGAACGCACTGTCAGCAGGCTATAATCCAGCTGTACTCAGCCTGCGTGGTGTCAGGGGATACAGAGGTGTTACCACAGCTTTAAATGTTTTTAGCAGTGTGTGAAAAGTTGGAACTCTGGGAACTTCTGTGTCCTCTTTGGTAACCTGCTTTTCATAGTAATGAGTGTTTCTTGTTGTAGGATGCTTCTCAACTGCTGCAGATTTTACAAAGTCTTCAGCCACCATTAAAAATTGATGGCAAAACAATTGGTGTTGACTTTGCAAAGAGTGCCAGAAAGTGAGTTACAGTAGCAGTTCATTTCCCCCCCTTATCCCTTTGTAAATATAAAGATTCGTGGTTATCACCGGGGCTTTTCAGATTACCATCACTTCAGTTTTGCTTCCTTTAAGTGCCTTTTGTTACGTGGCTCCTTATTGTGTGTGAGGAGAGTGACAGCAGTTGTTTCTTATCGTCTGCATCGCCGGTCCTCCGTAGCTGCCATTGTACCTGCTTTCATACACAGCACAGTTGTTTCATTGGAGGCCTGGTGGCTGGTTATCGACTGTACAACACTGAGCCTAGCTCCTCTACCTGCCAAGCAGTTCTTTGGCTCATTCATGACAATCAGAATGTTTAAGGCCTGCCAAGAAATCCGTGCAAGCTGGCAGACTCTACCTCCTTGTGTAGCGGTCACTTCAGAAAAAAGTAGTGCTTACTCAGGTGTGTGATTTCTTGTGCTTTCAGAGACTTGCTTCTGCCAGATGGGAACAGGGTCAGCGCCTTCTCTGTGGCAAGCACAGCCATTGCTGCAGCACAGTGGTCATCCACTCAGGTACGGTTTGGAGACTTGCTCCCAGTCCTATTATCCATGTAAATATAGAGAGCTGATCGTTAGGCTGGAGCCTAATCAGCACTGAAGTTGTTAAATGCAGTAATTTTTACCCGTCTCTGATAAGAATAACCTGCTTCAATTTCAGCCTCAAGCTGGAGAAGGCAGCACCCTTGACTACAGCTACCTCCAGTCAGGACAGGATGGCTACACGCAGTACACTCAGGTTGGTGGTGCTGGCTCTGCTGTAGCCTGCAAGCTGTTACATTATGGGTATCTGCTCATCCTGTGTTTCCATTCATTTTCCTTTGCAGTACTCCCAGGATTATCAGCAGTACTACCAAAACCAAGGAGGTGTGTTGGATTCAGATGCAGCTACCATATCAGGTGGTGTTTCCAACATGTGGGAGATGCTGTTGTTTGTGATGATAGGCAACAGTGATATTTTGCTTTAGCTTTTAAGTTAATTTCCTCAGTAAAGGGGAACTCAAAGATTTTGCTGCCATTACGTGTGAATGGATGTGTATTCCTAGAGAAGCGTTGTGAGTTTGTTCACGTGGGACCTGTGGTCTGTGAGATGAGTGCAGCTGCTATCTGAGAACATTGACAGAAAGCTTTGAGCTCATGAGAACTGTGTGAGCAGCTCTAGAGAAATCCTCAGTGCTGGCAGCTGTCAGAGGCCCGGAATCACTGGCTTTGGGAGCAAAATATTTCCTCCTGAAAAGGAAACTATTCCTTGTCTGGATAGAAAATACCCACTGTTTTTGTCTCCTTTTGAATGTTTATTGCCTTGTTTGGCTGCTGGAGCTGGAATTAGGATCTGAAACTGTAAACAGAGTAATTTTAGCCCTTGGGATGAAGTACTGTTGTACAAATCATTTGGCTTATCCATTACTGCTCTGTGTTGGCAGGAGCCCCAGTCACCACCACCACGGCTGCGGTTGTGTCCCAGAGTCCTCAGCTCTATAACCAACAGACAAACTCGCCTGACTCCCCGGTAATTGTGGCACTCCTTGCTTTTGGTGCCAGGGCTTCACTTGGTGGGGTATCTGGCTTAACTGTGGCCTCTGCACGCTCTTTAAAGTGAGCGTGGTACAGCAGAGCTGTGAAATGTCACAAGTGAAGTTAGGTGCAGCACTTGTGTTTATAGAAGAGTCACCTTCTATTTCTTTTCTCTGATAGTTCTGTTCTTTGTTAAAGATGAGTACTAAGTGTACTGGCAAAGAGGAGCTGGCTCTTGTATGCTTAGTGTGGGCTGCATATGCTTTGGCTCACTGTCCTTGTTCTTTTGCACCTCGATGACAGATCTTTTTCATCAAGATTTCTTCTGTTTTCTTCTAGACACAAGCAGCACCAGCTAGCACCAGCACTCAAGCACAAACAGCTGCCCCAACTGGTGTAGTCCCTGGAACCAAGTATGGTAAGCAGGGAGGGGTCGTGCTGTGATGGATGTCTGTTCCTCTAGCAAGCGAGAAACTTTGCTTTAGCTAAGTGTTCCACCTCTAAAAGTCAGTGGTGCAGCTGCCCCTGGCAGTGCATTCTGCACGGATGATAGGAGTGCTTTGCAGGCACGTCTGCTCTTAATGGTTTTGGAATTGTAGTTGAATTATACAAAGGAACCAGTGTGAATTTGTCTGGAATGACCCTGTCCCATACTTGGACTTGTTTTGCAGCCGTACCTGATACATCCACCTATCAATACGATGAATCTTCAGGATATTACTATGATCCTGTAACAGGGCTATACTACGATCCTAACTCTCAGGTAAATACAGGTTCTTAGCACCTATCTTTAACTGTTAATGCTAACTAGTTCTGTATCTCTTACTGTATGAGTGAAACTGGAATTCTGAGGAACAAAATACCCACTGCAGCAGGGGCCGCTATTTCACTTTTCTCTGGTTATAGCCTTTAATGTTTCCTCCAGTTTGGCCTGCGTAGGGTTACACATAAACACTGTTACAGATACTGTCACTAAGCTGTTTCATTGTGGACCATCCAGCGAAGAGCAGGCAGCTCTGGGTTTTGCTGTATCCTCTCTTGGGAGAGTCATAAAGATTTCCATAGTGCTGTTGGGCAGAATGTGTTTGGGGACGCAGGCTTCAGCCACTCTGTGTTTTTTGCCTCCTTTGTGGAGGTCTGGGTTGCTCTGAGGAGTTCCTTTCCATGCGATGCATCAGATGGAGTCAGGTTGCTTCTTTGGGTTCTCTCTTTTGATGCTTAGCTTATATGGTGTGTGTAAATATCTGATGGCTTTTCTCTCTTTGTCAGTATTACTACAATGCCTTAACCCAGCAGTATCTGTACTGGGATGGTGAGAAAGAGACCTACATGCCTGCAGCAGAGGGCATCACATACCAACAAACAACAACCACAACCACCACAAAAGAAGTGAAGGAGAAGAAAGAGAAGCCGAAGAGTAAAACAGCTCAACAGGTAAAAGCTGAAGTGGGATCAGTACTGTGCTGGTGTCTTCTGTGGGGTGAGATTATAGTTTGCCCTTCTGGTGACAACAGTCGTAGTTGCTTGGTGCTGTGCGTACCTGCACGTTGCAGACATTGTGCAGGGCTGAGGAGAGGCGGGGTTGGCAGAGACTTCAGTGCAGAAATAACTACTGCATAGGAGAGATGCATACAAGATGATGCCAGGACCAGTGGGAGTACAACTGAGCTGCCAGTTAGAGGAGTGGATTGATGAGAGAGGTTCATACAGTGAAACAGGCAGACTGCACTTCTTTGCACTATTTTTGTACACTGTATACAGGGAAGCAGCTGCAGTATAAAACACAGTGAAGTTGTCTTATTCTGGAGTGTCTGTGCAAGTGGAATAGTTGAAATGGTGTCATAGGAGACTGGTGTCTATGAAGGCAGGGGTCTGAGCAAAGCTCTCTGCGCCCTTTTTAGATCGCTAAAGACATGGAGCGCTGGGCAAAGAGTTTGAACAAGCAGAAAGAGAACTTCAAGAACAGTTTCCAGCCACTGAGCACCAGGGAGGAGGAACGGAAAGAATCGGCGGCTGCAGATGCAGGCTTTGCCCTTTTTGAGAAGAAGGTGAGGCTGGTGAGAAGCGTGCTGTGGAGCGTGGTATGGCAAAGCTTGGTGCTCATGGTGCTCTTCTCTTCCAGGGCGCTCTGTCTGAGAGGCAGCAGATCTTGCCAGAGGTGATGAAAAATGGGGAAGATGAAAATCCACTGAAGGTGAGCGTGAGATGCCTGATGGGTTGCTTTGTGGGTGAAAGAGGTGTGGGGTTCTTGTATTCCTAAAGCTTACTGTCATGTGTCGAGCACTCTCAAGAGAAGGACTGACAGGCACCTGCCTTCCAGCCTGGATTTCCACAGCACCCTCTGTGGAAAGCTGCAGTGGTTGCAGTGATCCTGTCCAGGTGCGGTAGGTTCGGAGGCTGAGAGGTGCAGAGAAAAATTGTCATGACCTCAAGCCTCAGAGTCTCACTTGACCTTTTGGAAACCTCAAAACTTCTGTATTTAAGCTACTGTTTGTGTAACTTGAATTAAGTCTAGCAGCTGTGCTGCAGCACGTGGTTCTTTTAAGCTCTTTCACCCTTTAGCATTGAGAAGGCTCTGTCGCTCCCGCACAGCAAAGCATGTTTACCAGCCTTTGTGTTGTCTTTCTGGACTCTTCATAATGGCTGCACCCACCCCTTAATGCTGCCCTTCTTTCCAGCGTGGCCTCGTGGCTGCCTACAGCGGCGACAGTGATAACGACGAGGACTTATTAGAAAGAATGGAGAACGAGGAGGAGAAGCTGACTGACTGGAAGAAGATGGCCTGCCTGCTGTGTAGAAGGCAGTTCCCAAACAAAGATGCGCTGATTCGGCACCAGCAGCTATCAGACTTGCACAAGGTATGTGTGCTGTGTTGTCAGGAAGATGGTTGCTACCCATAACACGGTGTGTAAAGCAAAGTGCTGTTGGGAGTGCTTTTCTTCCTACTGCAAAAAATAGTTGCAGGTGGATTGCTTCTTTCCCAGAAGTCAGCTACTTACTTACAAAGAGCTGTTGTCCATCCTGCTTGATGTGCTCTGCATTTCATGTTAATGTGAATCTCTTCTTGTTGCAGCAAAACATGGATATCTATAGGAGATCAAAGCTTTCAGAACAGGAACTTGAAGCCTTGGAACTGCGTGAGAGAGAGGTCAGTGTTCAGATGAGCAGATAATGGATGAGTGGCTAATGGAAAAGGGCTTGCACAGATAATGCTGAGCTCTCCTTATCCTGACTTGATGCTAATGAGATAAGCTGTGTAAGCCTAGCCATTCTTGGGCCAAGGTTCAGAGCTGTCCTGTTAAACAGAGAGAAGTGTCTCCTACACCACAGCTTATCAGGGAAGGGCTCTTCCTGCCTCACGGCAGTGGAGCAATACAAGGGCTCTAGGACCAGGTCTGGTGGCCTTCCAGCAGCAGTCAGACGGCTGATTGTGCAGGTCCTGACTGGTGTTGGGCTGTTGTACCACACCACAGGTTCTGATCCGCTGTGGGGGAGTTGTTCCAGTTCTTTCTGTTGGCATTGGCCGAGCCACGTGTTGGCACTCTGCAGCAGGCAGCTGTGTAATGGCAGGCATTCAGCTTGCTTACACAGCTCGCAGAGGAGCCATGCGTTTTTATACCGATACTAAATATTTACACTGAACAGTAAAGCTACATATTTATATGCTTACATAAAAATAGTAAATAAACTTCAAACCAATACTAAATCTGGTTACAGATGAAATACAGAGACAGAGCAGCTGAGAGGCGAGAGAAGTATGGCATCCCAGAGCCCCCGGAGCCAAAGCGCAAGAAGGTCTATGATGCTGGCACAGTGTATGTACCTGGAAGCTCTGGGTGATTGCTTCAGCTTCTGACAAGCAGTGTGATTAACTGACCTTTTTTTTTCCTGCAGAAATTACGAGCAGCCCACCAAAGATGGCCTCGACAACAGTAATATCGGCAACAAGATGCTGCAGGCCATGGGCTGGAGGGAAGGTTCAGGCTTGGGAAGAAAATGCCAGGGCATCACTGCACCTATTGAGGTAGGTACAGATGGCTGCTTCCTCAGTTAGCTCTGGTGCTTTTTGATTCAGAAGCGTTTGCTGCTGAGGTCCTGTGGAAGACGCCGTGCTGTCCACTGCTTCTTTGTTTCATCCCATGGTGGAGCTGCCCTCTGTGTAGGCTGAAGGGCCGGTGCCTCCCTCTCGGGCAGCATCCTCTGCGGGGTGCTGCAGGCCAGTGCCTCTGTGCCTGCACGTCCCTCTCTGCGTTACTCTGCTGGGAACTATTCCTGCCCTCCCACTTGGGGTGGGATGGCTGGGTTTAAGCCAGCAGCTGTGGGGTTTGTGTCCAGTCTGATCTCCCGGTGTTGGTCTCTGTAAGATGCCCTGGGTGAGCGTGTTGAAGCCAGTGTGACAATCATGCTCTGTGCTGCCCTGCACCCCGAAGCTCATGCCGTGTCTCTTCCCTTCCAGGCCCAAGTGCGAATGCGAGGCGCTGGCTTGGGAGCCAAGGGCAGCTCCTATGGTGTTTCTACTGCAGATTCCTACAAAGACGCCGTGCGGAAAGCCATGTTTGCTCGCTTCACAGAGATGGAGTAAACTCTGTAGCCTTGGTGACCTGGCTGTATGCTGGTTATGGGTTAGAGCTGACCATTTCATTCCCTTGGACTTTTTCCCTCTCGGCATGTCACACTTCCACGAGCAGATTGTCCAGGCTGCCCCAACTTCATGCTGGAGAGCTCCTCGCTAGACCAAAGGGGATGCTGATCTTTATACGGTCGTGTACATAGTGTAATGTATTCTGTGTTCGGAGCGTCTTGTCTGGATGCTGCTCCTGCCCTCCTCAGCAGGGCTGGGATGTGTCAGCTGTGGTTTCACACCGTCTCTGCTCTCCTTTTGTTGTATTGTCTGTCTGTTTGGTTGGTTGGTTTGTTTTTTTTTTGAGAACTTTCCTGTACATTTTGTATGATACATCTTTGTATAGACTTTTTGAAGATTCTAGTTGCCAGTTTGGCTCATTTCCAAATGAAATACATCCAAAAGTGTTTCTCTTACTGTTTTCTCGTTGGGTTGAATGAAGAATAAGTTGTCGATGCCGCTTGTCCTTTCTGTGATTCTGCTCCTTCCTTGGTCAGGCTTTGTCCTGCGTTGTCTCCACGCATTGCTCTGCTTGCATCTTGCCCTCAGGATGTCCATTGCAGCACGGCAGCAGGCAGGTGTCACTCTTTGCCTCTCCCTGGGTAGGAGATCAGCTCTCCTTTGCTGTAGGAGTGAATAGCAGCAGTGTTCCTGCAGCTTCCTCCAGGGCTGCCTTCAGCTCCTTTGCAGAGCCCAGGAGGGTGAACCCTCTGTGTTAGTGCAGGGCTTCTGTGCTCTGCGCAGCCTCTGCTGGAGGCTGGCTCACAGCGAGCCTGCTGCTTCCTCTGCCAGAGGTTGGCTCTCAGTTAGTGCCAAGCGCCTTCAGCCTCCTCTGCCTGTGCTCCTGGTGCTGTACTGCTCACCGTGCTCCTGGAGGGCTGCGCTGAGCGGGAGGCTGTGCACAGAGTGATGGAGGAGCAGTGCCTCTTCCCGTGACCTCTTGCGGATTGACAGTGGGATGGGAGCTCTGCTTCACGCCGTTCCAAATCTGACTCGGGGCGTTTGTGGCACCGCTGTCCGACGCTGAGCTATGAAAGCAGTTGCAGTGTGTGTCCCCTGCTCTGGGGGCCGGGCTGTGCCGCCAGGGGGCACGCGTGGCCCAGCTGCCACCGCCGGGGGACGGCGCTGCCCGGCTGCCTGTGGGAGCCACGAGGTGTTGAGCCCCCCCTTATCACTGCTGCAGGAACCGCTGCTCTGCTTTGCAGCCGATCGATCCCCAGCCCCAGCCCTGCGGCTTCCAGGCAGGGCTGAGCTGAGGCTGCAGAAGTTGCCTTGAATCATCACGGGATTCTGCTTGGATTGCAGTGCTTTTTGGTTGCCCTTTTCTGGTTAAGGGCACCTGAGGTGGGGGGCTGCATGGCTTTGGGCAGCCTGCAGCACCCACCAGGATGCTGCTCGGCATCAATGCTCAGTGCTGCAGCCCTGCAGCAGGAACTGAGGCACAGGGCTTTGCTCTGCCTGCAGCCAGACCCTGGCACCCACCAGCCCTGAGCCTGGGGCGTGTTGGCTGGTGTCTCTGCAGCAGGGACCAGGTGAGTTCCCAACCCAGGGGCAAGCAAACCCTCCAGAGGGCTGGTGGCACTGCCTGTTCCTGGGCTGACATGCAGGTCCCCAGTCCCACAAGGATGAGAAGGGCCGCAGGGCCGCCCGCAGCTCCAATTTAGGCAGTGAAATGCAGCCGTTCGTGAGTCAATGCGCCGTGGCCCACTGCCTTCAGGCGACCCGCTCTCTGCCTCCCTGGGGACCCAGAGCCATGGGAAAGCAGCCATGAGTGCTGGGGACAGGCTGAGGGACGTGCTTGGCATGCTGCACCCCATCCTGCTCAGGCCTTGGCCTGCACTGGGCTGGCCCAGGGCTGCCCGCTCCTTGCCCAGGACCTTTTCTGGCCATGGTTCAGCATGACCCATGTGAGCACTGCAGAGCCCCGTGTGCCTGGGCTCTCCTGCCAGCCTCGCAGCCCTGTGTGCTAATTGAGGTGAAGAACACGGCCAAGTGATTTGCACGCTCAGACTCACTGTGGAGTGCTCATTAATCACTGCTGTTTGTGACCCCTGGCACAGCTCAGCCCATCCCGGGGCTGCCCTTAGCGCCCTGCAGCACGGCCATGGCCTGCCTGCATACCCTCTGCCCCATGTTCCTCTCTGCAGCTCTCTGTCTCCTAAATAGCTTCATAGAATCCTCTCCTCTGCCCCTTACCACCCAGGCACCACCGCACTGCAGCCACAGGTGCCCACTGCTCTGCCTGTGCCTCGGTTTCCCCACCTGGGCTGGCAGCGTGGGGAAGGGGTTGCGTGCGACTCTCATGGCTGAGCTTGGGAATCGCCCACTCTGGATTTCCCCACTCAAGTGGAAAAAAATCTGCTTCTCATTGCCCTACCACGTGCAGCAATGTGCATGCAATTTCCCGCCCAGGGGGTGGAGCGGGGGGCTCCCATGTTCTGCACAGAAACCAAAAGCAGCTGGCTGCTGGGATCCGGCTCTTGCTCCATCCCACGCCACCTCTTCTGCCGGGTGCCCACACCTCACCCCAAGCTATTGACTCCGGGGAGCCAACCCCAACGTGCTGCCCCCCGCAATGCCCAATGTGCCGACCCCAAGGTGCTGCTCGTGGTGCTCGCTGTGTGCCCGGGCCCCCTGCCAGGCAGAGCCCCTCCCCAAAGGTGGGGGTGTGGGGGGGTCCTTGGCTGGGCCACAGCTCCGTGTCAGGGGCGTTTTCGCAGGAATTTGTCACCACCTACCAAAATGGCTTTTTAGTTTTCTTTTCCCCTTTAACAGCAACCAGAGCTGAGCGGGGAGCGCGTGCGCAACGGGGGGACGGCGGCCGGGCTTTGCTCCGGGTGCCTTAGGAGGATGATTGGGGATTTGCTCCCCTCCTGGCGCAGGGAGAGAGAATCCGTTCCCTCCCCCCCCCCAATTCGGGCACCCGAAAGCAGCTTAAAGCCCCGACCCCACACACCCCGCCTGGGCTCCCCATAGGGACGCGCCTCCAGCATCATTAGCGCTCGGGAGCCTGCACGGCGCGTTCAAACCCATTTGAAGTGCACTTGAAAAGGGTGGATTTGATGGGAGGAATGTGACGGCTTTTTGTTCTCTGCCTCTCGAGCCCCCCGCTTGAAGATGTGCGTAATGAAGAGCTGTGACTTTCACTCGGGTTATTTTGGGATGGACTACTTTTTTTTCCGTGCTGGTGGAAGACCATCAAAGCGGCGCTTTGAAAAATGTCCCAGTGTATAAATAACTCTGCTGAGAGCATCACAACGCGGGCTCCCGCGTGCGGCGCGCGCAGCCGAGGCAGACGGCATCTGCCGCACCGCGCTGCATTATAAAAAGGAATTATTCATCCCTTTCCTCTCATTAAGAAGGTTCGGCACGCTCGGTGCAGGGAGCACGCAGAGCGCTGCCCCGTGGGCAGCGGCCACGGCCCCGTCCCCGTGTTGGCTGTGGGGTGGGCAGCTCCTGCTCAGGGTGGGACCCATCGCGAAGACCCCCTGAACCTTTGGGGTGCGTGGCGCGGTTCCGAGCCCCCCAGGAGCGTGTGCCCTGGCAAGGACACCCAGCCGGGACCTCCCGGCACGGACTAATTTTAGGCGGCTCCGGAGGGGCTATTTTGGACCCTTTGCCTCTGTGTGAGTCACCTGCTATTTGCTGCTCCGCGGGGGCTATTTCCGTGGCACACAGCTTTACGTGCGCTCAGACAATGCTGCCCGTGGGCCACGAGCCAGGTGCACCGCATCCCCCCCCTGCGTGCCCCATGGCGGACGCCGGGAGCCAAAACCCACCTCCCCGCCGCCCCCCGGGGACGTGGCTGTGTTTGGAGCCCCCTCCCCAAATTCCTCCCTGCGGCGCTGGAGAGGCGCGTAGGACAGCAGGGCTGAGCTGTGGGGGCAGCGACACTTCTGCACGGGACAAACAGCCCACCCCACGCCACCCCTCCCCAAAACCCACCGCTTCCGAGCCCGCCAGGCAAAACCTGGGTGTTTCGGGGTTGTCACAGCAACGTGATGCACCTTTCTGGTTACCACGGCAACCCGGGGATGAAGTTTTTAAAATTCAGGCAAGGTAATTTCTCCTCATCTCTGCGGTTTCGTTATCGCTCGGCTTTGCCGTTCCCTGGGGATGCAGCGCCCTGCCTCGCTCCTCTGCCGGCACGGTGGGAACGGGGAGATAAGGAGCGCTGAGCTGGGGCTGGGGGGGGAGGGGTGGGGTGGGGGAGGCGGTGGGAGAGGGCAGGCAGGTGGGGGGGGCGGCCTGCTGCCAGCCTGGGGGTGCACAAAGATGAGATGGGTAAAGAGGGATGAACGCACCGTGCCTTCACCTCCAGACCCCCTGCACCGTCGGGTTGCAGAGTGAAGGCTCACCCGGTGGGGCACAACAAGCCAGCCCACCCTCACGACGTCCCATAGCAACGGGTGGTTGGCTGAGGGGGTCTGCGGGCACTTCATGGGGGGCTCAGCTGACCCCGCACACCTGGGACAGGCCATGTTCTGCTGTGGGTGATGCACCACGGTGACCTCAGCTTGGGCTGGAAGACGCACGGTGAATCTCGTCCCGCTGATGTGTGATTGCTGCTGTCTCCCTCGGGCACCTCCTGCTCCCTCCGCAGCCCTGGCCCTGGAAAGACCCAGCCCAGTGGGGTCCAGAAGGGGTGGCACGGAGCTCCCATGCACCCCTCACGTTCCCATGAGCAGCTCTGCCACTCTGGTTCCGGGAGAAATGATAACGACAGCCTCACTGTTGCAGACTTGGGGCTGAAAGCCACAGGCCAGCCCCAATTGATGTCCCTCACTGTGGTGTCACAGCTCCTGCAGTTTCTCTACCAAAGGGACCCCGAATTCCCACCCTACTGGAGGACCCCACTGCACCCGGCCAGTGTCCCCGTGCAGGACACCTGGTGCAGCAGCTGGCCCCACACATGCTGGGGTCTGGGGGAGTCTGTGGTCCCCGCTGCCCAATGGCATCATCCCAAACTTAATTGGCACAACAGGGACCCAACCTCCATCCTTCCCACGAAGGATGCTCCTGGGCGCCCTGCGGCTGCATCCCCATCACGGGGACGTGCCATCAGCCGTGGGATGCAGGCTGTCACCGTCCCTGCAGGGCTGCTGTCAGCCTGGGGGGACAGGCAGGCAGCGTCTCGCTGCTGTACCTGCCGCAGCGCTTCCTTAATGACAAGCGCTGCTCACAGTCCCCTCAATTAACTCCGCCGTGCTGCCTCATTAGGCTGCGCACGCTGAGCAGCATCTCGGCTAAGGGCTGCAGCAGTCTCGCGGGGGTGCAAAGCCAGCTTGGAAATGCACAGCGATGCGCACGCACACAACAGCACACACGTCTGCACAGGCACATCCGCTCTGTTGCCCAAAGGGAAGATTGAAATGAGGGTCACAGCTCCTGCCTGCAGCGGGAACAGTCCCCGGGCATTTCCCCTGCAGCTATCGCTGGTAATTACAGCACTGATGGGCAAGGGGAGGCTTTGCAGGGAGCGTGCAGGGAGTGGGGTGCAACGGTTGTTGTTGGGGTGCAGTGGTTGGTGGGGTGCGGGGAGCAGAGCGCACACACCCGTGGCTGCCTCGGGGCCGGGAGATGTGAGGGCTGCAAGTCCAAGTCCCACACATTGACCCCCCCCCCCCGCCCACCCCTTGGCCCGGGGCCGGGAGGGCAGCAGGTGATGGGAAAGCGAGCCCCAGCCTGGACAGAGATGAGAGGCGGCCTCACAGCTGCGGACACCCGATGCCACCTGCCCCGGCACATGGACGGGAGGACGCTCGGGATGTCCTCGCTGTCACCACTGGGTCCCCGTCCCCACAGGCTGAGCCCAGGCTGTGCCGTGCCAGGAGCTCCCTGCCTGCAGTGAGCCTCATCCTGCAGTGCAGAGCCCCCTGCACCTCCTTCCCTGGGAGATGCAAAGGGGGCAGAGGTCTGTCTGTCTGTCCCAGATACCCATCTGTCGCATGCCAGCACATCCCCCTCCATCCATCCATCCATCCATCCATCCATCCATCCATCCATCCATCCATCCATCCCCCTATCCATCCATCCATCCGTCCGTCCCCCTATCCACCCATCCATCTATCCATCCATCCATCCTTCTGTCCATCTACCTATCCATCCAGTCGTGCATTTACCCATTCATCATCCATTCCTCCATCCATATTCAATCACCATTCCCACCCATCCACCCACCCACCCGCCCATCCATCCCTATTCAATCTCCAACATTTCCATCCACCCGCCCACCCACCCATCAATCCATCCGTCCATCCATCCACCCACTCGCCCACCCGAGACGTGCCCCCGCTCACACGCTGTCCCCCATCCACTGTCCCCGGCCCATTGTCCCTCCCACATCATGTCCATCCAACCAGCCATTGAGCTGCCAGCTAGCTGCCATCCATCCAACCATCCATCCATCCATCCATCCATCCATCCATCCTTCCACTGTCCGTCCATCCATCCAGCCAGCCATCCACCTGTCCGTCCATCCATCTGTCCATCCATCCAGCCCCAGCTGCACGCCCCGCCGCCTCCCCTCGCCCGGCCGCTCGGTGCTGGAGCAGAGCCCTGCAATGGTTATTAAGCAGCGCCCGAGGCATTTTCCCACCTCGTGGCTCTGCACAGATCACACCGACAGTGGGAAAAAAGCAAAGCGGCGCCAGCTCCGGGGCCCGTGACCTTTCTGCAAAGCCGTGAGCTGGATGATGTGGATCTGCCGTTCCCAGCAGGCTGTGTGTGCCCTCCCGGTGCCCCGGGGCAGCTCGGCACATTGGCAGCCGCGTGGCACAGGTGAGCGCTGCCCGCTGCGGTGATTCATCCCCGTTTCATCTCCCTCTCCCTTTGGCACTCTGCTCCCTCAGCCTCTCTCTCAACGATTCGCCCCGGGCTGTTTTTCTCCTCCATCAGCTGCTGTGGCACGGAGGATCTCAATGACATCAGGTACGCCGCATCCGCCTGCGTGCCCCTCGCCCGCTCTCAGCGCAGGGGGGGCCAGCAGCCCAACATCCTCCATCCCGTCCCATTCCTGCCGCCCCACACCCGGTTTGTGCTCATGCTCCCAGGCGTTTACCCTCAGCCCAAGCCAACGGGACAGCTGGAGCCCCGTCCCATCCCCGCGCACACCCTTGGCACCAGGGGGGATGCGGAGGGGCTGCGGCGCAGTGGGTCCCAGCTCACCCTCCCCGGTGGGTTGCGTATTTTTAGCTGACAAAGAGCTAAAGGGTGGGGAGAAGAACAGAGGGAGAAGAGAAACAAAGAGGAAAAAGGCTCCTATTTAATGGGGTTTGAAAATGGAAATTACCCTGCGGAGGTTGGCAGGGGGGCTGGGGGCTTTCAAAGCATCCTCCCTGCCCCGGCTGGCGCAGAGCTGCAGGCCATGGGTGGCTCCGAGTCCGGGCAGGGAAAGGGGAAGGACACGGCTCCCACCCCTCGGACAGAGCCCGGGGGGCTGTGGGATGTGGGGTCCGTGCCTGATGGGGACCGGGTCCTGTACCCCCGTGACGGTTGCCACGGCGACCCGCTTTGCAGAGCGGAACATCACTTCTGCAGGATTTTTGTGGTGGGAAACGGATGGGGAGAGGGGAGGGCGTGGGCAGCAGGGAGCCAGGGGGCGGGAAGGGGGCTCAAACAGCACCCGGCCCCCAGCAGCACCCCCCCCCCCACCCCATCTGCACCGCAGTTCTGCACTGAGCCCGTAAGTCCTCGCTGCCCTGCAGAGGGACACAGCATCCTTCTGGGGCGCAGCCAGCATCCCCAGAGGTGTGCTGGGGGAAAGCCCCGCGTCCCACCCAGAACTCAGCAGCAAGGAGCCTCGTGCTGCCAGGAACATCCTGCAGGTGGGCACAGAGGGGTCGTGGTGGTGGCAGCGGGCAGACAGCACCGGTGGCACCACGCACACCGAGCGCCAGGGCAGGCGTGGGTGACGTACCCCCATGCCTCCCTGCACTGCTCCTATTCACACCCCGTGCCCCAAAGCGGCTCTGAGCAGAACTTCCCTTTGCAGACCCACGTGCACAGAGATGTCCCAGTTTCTCGCAGCCCTTGAGCCATTCCCGCTGCCACTTGCGTGTCCTCCCCAGCTCCTCTGGCGCCCGCTGATGCCCACAGCTGTGCCACTGACCCACTTACACGGCACGTCGGCATCTCGCAGCTCCCCATCTCTGCTGTCCGGCTGCCTCCTGAGAGCCCTCGGTGGCCCCAGAAAATGGCGAGGTTGTCCTAAAAACCTTCACCTCCTGTAGGTGACACCAAGCCTGCGCTCGGCCCCTGCCCTGAGGACGGCCCTGGGGGGCATGCGGGGCTGCTCTCCGTCAGGGCAGCCCCCCGGGCAGCCCCCCGCTGCCTTTCCCAGCTCATCACCCTGTGAGTGGAGGAGATGACATCCCCGCCCCTGCCAAGACAAACACGGCGTCGGCCAAACACGCCGTGCTTGGCAAGCCCTGGCCATCCATCACGGCAGCCACCGGCCTCCCCGGCACTGCCACAAGGCTCGGGGGTCTCAGCGTGGGGAGTGAGGGATGGGGGACACCGTGGGCACTGCCCACCCCTGGGTGATGGCAGGGTGTTGGGTCCCCAGCCCCTTGCCATGCAGAGGGTGCCCCAGTGGCACAGCTTGGCTCTGGCTTGTCCCCAGGCAGAAACTTGGCCAGAGTTACCTCCAGGCGCTTGCAATAATAAGGTCCCATTTGAGCAAGTATCCGAGAGCCTGGCTGGAGGGGCGAAGGCTCAGCTATCCCGAACATGCATGGGATTCCACCAGGGAACCATCCCAGGCTTCCATCCTGCCTTTACCCCAAGAATTCTACCTCTTCCCTCCTGCTCTGCACGGCTGTGCCTTGCTCCCTGCATCCACCCCTGCACCCCCATCCCTCCACCCATCCTTTCATCCCTGTCCATGCATCCATCTCTGCATCTCTCCACCCCCATCCCTGCGCCCTGCTCCCTGCAGCACCGAGCTGGGACTCATCAGGATCCTGCTGAGCCTCCCCTGCCCAGCTTGGGGTGTACAGCCTACGCTCATTTTGTTCCCTGAGCTACACAGGGCAGGTCCTGCTTCCCCGGGCGAGGAGTCGGGCAGTTGTGGGTTACGCAGGGGAGGAAGAGGAGGGGAGAGCAGCGCTGGTGCCTTGGGTTAAATGGCACGCAGGGTGCGGAGCTGAGCCCAAGCCGTGCCCTGGGGATGGGCACTCAGGCTGCAAGGGGTGTTCCTACCCTCAGCTCCCCCAGCCCGGAGCCCAGCAGCACCGTGAGCAGCGGCAGGGGCCGAGCACAGCCGGTGGCAGCGGCTGCCCCAGTTTTGTCGGCTGTAAAATGTGGGTCACCACCTCCGGAGCGCTGACCGAGGGGACACGGGGGCGATCGGTACCACCTCGGCGGCCCTGCGAGGAAGAGAAATGGAGCCGGGGAATGGGGGGAAGGCTTTGTGCTCAGTCCGGGCCTGGGGAAAGGGGCTCGGGGAGGGGTCGGGGGGGGGGTGGGGAGGGGGGAGAACCGCCGCCTCTTATCCGACATTCCTGCAGAGCCGGGCGCTCCCCGGGTCGGGTTTCGGGCATTATTTGCACTGCCGATGCGAGGCGCGGGGACACGCAGCGCCGCACGCACACGAGGGCAGGGCGTGCGGGGAGCGGCGCGGCGCGGGGCTGCGGGAGCGCAGCCGGGGGGGCTCTTTGTGCCGGGCGGTTTCTCCCCGCTCCGGAGCCGCCCCCGCCCGCCGCCGCCGCCGCCGCCGCCGCCGCCCCGGCGCCTCTCCCGCTGCGCCCGGGCACCCCGACACCGCCACACAAAGGCGTCCCACCGCCCGCTCGGCTCCGTACCCCCAGGGCCGGGCCGCGCCTTCGGGGCCCGCCGATCGACCGCCCCCCCCCCTCCACCTCCCCGCGTCGTCCCCTCGCGGCGCGGCTCAACAAAAGGCAGGAGCGGAGGTGAGCGGGGCGGGGCTCGAACCCGCGGCCCGGCGGGCGGGAGGGGCGGGGCTATGCAAATGAGGCCGCGGAGCCCCATGGCGAGCGCACGGGCTGCGGCGCCCACTCGGAGCCGGGCCGCCGCCGCAGCCCCCGGCCCGCCCCGCCGCGGGTTCGAGCCCCGCCCGCGCCGCCCCGCCCCGCATCGCCGCTCCATGGGCCGGGGACGCGGCGGTAGTTGCGGCCGCGACATGGCGGGGGGCCGCGGGTGCCCGGCGCGGCGCTGAGCCCCCGCAGAGGTAAGCGTGGGGAGGAGGAGAGGGAAGGGGGGGGGGGGGGGGGGGGGGGGGGGGGGGAGGCGGGGAGCGTCGTCGCGACTATCGCGACCGTCGCCGCCGGGAGCGCGGACCGGGCCGGCCCCGCAGCCCGCAAACTTTCCGCCGCGCGCAACTCACCGCGACGTCCCGCGGCGGAGACCCGCGCGTCGCGGCACCCACGCGCGTCCCGATCCCGGCCGCGTCCCGCCGCCCTCCTGCCCGTGTCACGCCCCCGGGCTGCCCGCTGCCCCCCGCGTCCCCGCGGGGCTCTCTCCGCTCCCCCCCTCCCCGTTCCGGCGGTACCCACGCGCGGCGCGGACAGGCGGTGGGCGCGGGGGCGGTGGGACCGCTGGGAGCGGGGTCGGGCGGCGGGGGCTGCCCGGGGCCGGGGCTGCGCGGCGGGGGGGTCCGGCCGCGGGGTGAGAGGCGGCGCGAAGTTGTGCAAAGTTATTTCTCGGGGCTGCGGCGATTCTCTTTTCTTTCTTTCTTTCTTTTCTTTTTCTTTTTTTTTTCCCCCTCTTTTTCTCCTTTCCTTTTCTCTCCCTTTCTTTTTATTTTTTTTCATTAATTAATTAATTTTTTTTTCACCCTTTTTTTCCTTTCCCGCTGCTCGCCGGGCTCTCGCTGCCCTCCCCCTGCCCACCCCGTTTGCTTTTCTCCCTCCCCACATCGCTCCCTGCTGCCCGCGGGGGTTCCCTCGGAGCGGCCGAGCCCCGCGCGCTCCATCCCGTCCATCCCATCCCGTAACCGGGAGCAGCCCCCGGCCCCACTCCGGCCCTGCAGTACCCGGGCGGAGGGAACGGGGAGGGGGGGGGGGTGGAGGGGGGGGGCACAGAGCCGGCCAGGAATGTGCCCCCCCCCGCCGCAGTTTCCAGTTTCCCGGAGCGCGCTGACCCCGAGGTGAGGGCTCCCGGAGCGCTGCTCCCGGCCGGGCCCTTTCCATGCAATGGGGCTCCCCCCGCCCACCCCCAGGGCTCCCCCCGGCCCCCCCCCTTCCCCGCCGTCCCCTTCCTCCCTCCTCGCTGTGCGCTTTTCCCCTCCTCTCCCTCTTTTCCTTTGTTTGCCATCTCGCTCCCTGTCTCTGACGCGTACGCGGGCTCCATCCAAACGCAACAGTGGGATTTGCCAGAATTATTTCCTAAAAGCCGCCCCGGGGATGGGGGGGCGGGGTGGGGGCGGGGGGGTGGAATTAACTACAACCAACTGCGGGTTGGGATGGAGCAGCGGGGGTCCGGCGGGCAGAGCCCCGGCTGCGGCACAATGGGTGTGCGCCCGGAGAGAGAGAGAGAGAGAACCGAAATATTTGGGGAAACGTGGAGCCCCGGGGAGGGGGGGGGGGGGACGGACACGCGCTGCACGGCCACCCTCCGGCAACAGTGCCCGCGGGGGACCTCCCTGGGGACCGCAGTGGGGACACCGCCTGTCCCCAGGTGGCTCGGTGCGGTGGCATCCCGCTTTGCCCCCGAGGGCGCAGCGCGGCGGTGGCGCGCAACACCGTGCGCACCTCCGGCTGTCTGAGCCCCCCGGGCACGTCCGCACCCCGCAGCCCCGAGCCGGGGTCCGCAGCGCCGAGCTGTGTGCCCGACCCCCCACGTGTCCCCGGAGGTCCCCAAGCCGTGGGGACAGCCGGGCGGTGCGTGTGTGCCTCGCTGGAGGCGGCTCAGTGGCCCCACTCCGTGCGGCTGCCTGGCACACAGCGCGGCTTCTTCTTTTTTCCTGTTTTTTTTTTTTCTTCTTCTTTTATTTAGGAAAAAATCCTTTTTTTTTTCCTTTCCTTTTTCTCTTTTCTTTCCTCCTCCTTTTTTTTTTTTTTTTTTTTTTTTGGTGTGTGTGTGTTCGCTTGCCGAATAATGAAGTCCAGATTTCCCTCCTGTTGGAAAGATGTGAGCCCGGCTCTGCGCTGCGCTCAGGGCTGGGAGGGGATGGGAGGCAGCACATGGTGGTGGGGGGGGGGGGGGACGACACAGCTCACCTGAGTGCACGCCGAAGCCTCACCCTGCTGCCCATCCCCCCCTCCAGCTCTGTGCTCCCCTCCCCATTTATGCCCCCTCCCATGCTGGCAGTGGGGCTTGGCCGTGCTCCTTGCTGTGGCATCCCCCCCTGACGCCCGCCTCGCTGTCCCTCTCCGCCAGGCGTGCTCCTCCCGGACTGCCCCCAGCGTGCCCCCACCATGCCCGTGGCCACCGTCCTGCTCTGGGCCACCCTGCTGACCCTGGGCTGGCGGGCAGCCCACGGCAAGGACGGCGTGCCTCCTACCCCCAGGGTGCAGCTCTCCTTCAAAGGTAAGCCATGGGGACCGGGGCAGGGGGGGAGGGGGGCACGCCACCCCCTGAGCCGTATAGGGTCACCGCTGGGATCTGCAGCCCTGTGGGGTGCCCAACCCTAAATCCTCACCCGGGGGGGCCCCCGGCTGCCGGCTCCAGACAGCAGCTTGCAGCCGCGCCGGTATTAGTGCCCGGAGCTGGCGGGGGGCCGGCGGGAAGGGGGGGGGGCGGGAGTGGGAGGGAAGGGGGTTAATTAACCCTTAAGTGGCTGAACCAACGAGGGGTGCGTGTCCAGATCTGGGACCCACGGTGCAGCCGTGACAGTGGCATTATGAGGAGGTCTGGCATTTCTGACCACCGAATGCAGGGCTTTGGGTTGCAGAAGCAGAGGGGCAGAACCCAAATAACGATCTGGGCAGTGCAGACCCCGCAGTGTGCGCTGGTGCCGTGGGACCCCGTGGGCGCTGCTGTGCCCGCCTGGTGGTCCCACCTTGTCCCTGGCTGGTGAAGCTCTATGGAGGGCGGTGGGAAAATGGAGATGGGTGCTGGCTTTTGTTATCCCGCTGAGTGTGGGGCTGAAACCAGAACGTCCCCATCCTCTGCCCTGGGAGCCACGTGGGGCTGCACCATGTGATGTCCCTACTGTGCGGAGCAATGGGGACACCCCAAAATGTGCACTGACAACCAAGGAAAGGGGTGCTGAGAGGCAAATGGGGGCTTGGATGTGGGCTGGGCGCTCTGCAGGTGGGGAGCACAGCAGAGCCCCTGCACTGCGCAGAGCCCAGCGGGCAGCGGCCCCATATGCAGCCGGGATTGTGCCTCGGCACGAAAATCCCTGGAATGAGGCAGCAGGACAAGCCCGGGCGAGAGGCAGGAGCGGTGCCTGCCCGGCGCAGAGCTGCTGCCCCTGCGGCTCTGCGTGGTCCCGTGCCGCGTCCCTGCTTCCCCCTCCCTTGGAGCTGGGGGACCGGATCCCATGGGAAGGCTCTGGGGGAGCTGGGACCTGCCCTGCCACCCGGCGAGCCCTGGGCGCAAATCGATCCCCAACATTCCATCACGTCGTGGCGTGGTGCGTTCCCCTGTGTGGCTTTTTGCCCCGGCTCGGTGCTACGGTGGCACATGGGGACGAAGGGCAGGCTGCCTGCCGGGCATGGGAACGAGGGGCTGAGGTGCTGCTGGGAAGGTGACACAGAGGGATGGGCGCAGCATCCTCCCGGAACAGGGAGGAAGCGCCGTGTGTTGCAACTCCCCGAGGCCCTGCGTCATCCTCGGCGAAACGCTGTCGTGCGTGGAGTGTTGTGGGAAAAGCACACAAAGAAGGATGGGCTGTGGTGTCACGGGGCCGGCGCTGCGTCCCTGTCCTGGCTGGGACCGGGGGGGACCCTCTTGTCACCGCCTTCCTGGTGCCGGGCAGGAAGGTGACCAGCATGGAAAGAACAGCGCGATCTCGCGCTGCCCTGGAAGAGGGAGAGGCTGCAGGGCCGCCCTGCGTTGCCAACAGCTCTTCCCAGCGCCATGCCGGCCAGAAATAGGGTGGATATTTTTAATCACCTCCTCGCTTGTGAGTGATTTCCCCCCCGTGCCGGGCGCATCCTGCTGCCCCCTCCGCTCCGGTTTCCTCCGCCGGGCACCGGGACGTCAGCTCCAGGAGTGATGGGGAGGATGCGGTGCGTCAGCGGGAGGAAGGCGTACGGGGTCAGGGCTGAGCTTCAAAGCCTCCATCCCCGCACTCACCTCTGGGAGCCGTCCCCGTGGGGCCGCTTCCCACCTTTTTTGGGAACTCCGTTTAGTAGTGATAATAATAGCCACATCCCGGAGCGCAGCCCCCTGCCCTGCCTCAGTTTCCCTGCTCCACTGAGGACGTTGGTGGCAGATGGCTGCTCGGCGCCCGGCTAAGCTGCTGCAGCTGTGGGGTGCACGGCGTGGTGGCTGCCGATAAACACGGCCAGATGGGGGGGACGAGGTGGGGACAAGGGGGCAACCATCTGAGCCACTTCCTTCCCCACCGCCTTAATGGTGGGTGGCAAACAGCCTGGAAGAGGCACGGCGGGGCTGGGTGTGGGGCAGCAGTGGGGTTATGGGGCATTGCATGCCGCTGAGACTCTAAATGAATGGGTTTCCATGGGGCTCTGTTGGGCTGTTAGTTGGGGACGTCCGTGTGATGGGCGGGATGTGACCCCATGCTGTGGCTGTGGGATGCTCACTGGGGAAAGCTGCACTGGAGCCCTTTGGGGGAAGTGTTTTGGGGCTGTTCGGGGCTTCCCTGCTGCTGCTGAGCAGCTCCCTGCTGCTGAGGATGTGGCCATGGCAGCGTTACCCTGATGCTCACTGTGGGGCGTCCCATGTCCCTGCTCTGCCTCCCCCCCCAGGGGTGCCCTGTGGCCCCTTTGCTGCTTCTGGGGTGGGATCACACGGGGAAGCATCCATCCCCCTCCAGGCTCCATGGCACGGGGTCTCTTTACAGGCAGAGTCCCAGTCCCTCCTGGCTGGGGATGAATCAGCATTTTTGGCTGGAAAAAAAAAAAACAAAAAGAAGGAAAAGAAAAGAAAACCCAACCAACAACTCTGCTTTTCCTTTGGGGGGGAGGGAGGCTGTGCCAACAGGGGGTGATTGGGCTCCAGTGCCCGGCATGGGGCCGGCCCCGCTTTGATGTGGGGTTGGATCCGGGCGCCGTGGCACCTGTCCCCTGTCCCTGCCGGGATGCAGGGCTGTCCCTGCCCCACTCCCTGTCCCCACAGCAGCACCAGGGATCAAAGCAGAGCCCTTCCCATCCCATCCCATCCCGCAGCCCCCGCCGCGCTCCCGCGGCTCCCTACCACCTGTGAGCGGCTAAATGGGAAAAGAGCTTGGCTGGGGGCCACGGAAACTCTCTTATTACATGTAATTAGCTTAATTACATCATAAATAACCCATCAAGGGGTAGCGGAGTGACGCTCAAACAAATAAGCAATTCCGCTTTCCTGGGGCGACCCACCCGCGCTTTGATGGCCCCGCTGGCAGCACGTGGGTTCAATGCGGAGGGGACAAACCAACCCCCGGCCCTGCGGCCCCCCGTTTTGGACGTGGGGATTTTGGATGGCCCGAATCCCGGCGCTCGGTGGGAGCCTGGGGGGCTTTGGGGCTATAGGGGATGCTCCATGTGGGGCCAGGACCCCGATCCTGCGCGGCCCCGCGGCTCCGTCGGCACGTGAATGAAATTCATTCCCCCGGATTAGAATGAAGAGGAGGGCTCCCGAAAGGCTCCATCCGCAGTGCCAGGAGCGGGCAGAGCGCTTATTGAATATAAACACGGCGTGTAATTTACATGCTAATTATGTTGAATGCACTACAAGCCCGTAATTAGAAACTAATTAGGTGAGAGCGGGTGTAATTGGCTTCGCAGCACAGCGGATGGGTGATGGAGCACCTGGGGAGGTGGCCGCGGGGCCCGGATGGGATTAACCCTTTGCTCCCTCTGCTTTTTGGGGTCCCGCGGCACCCGGCTCTGCTTTGCGGGGTGCTTTGTGGGGCTGTGATTGCATCGCGTGCTCCCAGCCCTACAGCAGTGCTGTGGGGTGGGCACGGATCAGCCCACCCTGCGAGGGACGCTCGGTCCCCTGTCCCCATGGAGGCCACCTGTGTGGAATGGGGCAATTAAAAGGGGATTAAGGGGGGGATGAGCAGCAGTGGGATGTGCTCGGCTGACCAGCGGCCCCACCGGGTACCCGGGGCTGGGGGATGTAGTGGGGTGCTGTGTGCAGGGGGCCAGAGGTCACAGCGGGGGCTCACCTGCTTGTCCATCAGCAGCAGGGTGTGGGGTGCGGGGTCACGGGGGCATTTCCGTTCCCCACTGTGATCGCTGGGGCGTGGAGGCGGCCCCGGCCCCGTTGTGCCAGTGGGGAGGATGGGGACAGGGATGGGGACAGGGATGGGGACAGGGATAGGGACGCAACCCTCAGGGAGGGACTGTGTCCCATCCCGCCCCACGTGGGGCTGGGGGGAACGTCCCGTAGTGCAGCTTCCCAGAGCAGGGCAGAGGAATCCTGCCTCGTGCCCAGGGCTGCCAGCCCCAAGGCAGCCACCGCAGCAGTGGCAGATGGGGATGCATTCTAGTGGAGGAGGCATCTGATGGTGGCACCCGTTGGCCATCCCTTCCCATCCCATCCCATCCCATCCCTCGTGCTGGCTGTGGGGAGGTGGGGTGCAGCCCCCCGCTCCCCCCCGTCTGGCTGTGCCCTGCCCCTGCTGCGTGCTTCTTGGCTCCGTCCCACATCATCTGCAGCACTTCTGCCTTCCATCTGGCTGCCTCGCTGCACTTGTGAATATTCATGACCCTCATTATCCTCTTTCACTCGGTTCTCCCACACTCAGGCTAAAAATAACACCCAAAGGGGGGTGCGGGCTGGGGGCTCCGCTCCCCCTTCCCTAGGAGTTGGCTTTTGGGGCGCCGGTCCCCGAGGGCTGGGACACGGGGACGCTTCTGCGTCGGGGCACAGGAGCAGAGGGCCGATGGCAGAGGTGTGCTGACGTGTGCCCCATTGGCCCCCGCAGAGCTGAAGGCCACCGGCACCGCGCACTTCTTCAACTTCCTGCTCAACTCCAGTGACTACCGCATCCTGCTGAAGGACGAGGACCACGACCGCATGTACGTGGGCAGCAAGGACTACGTCCTCTCTCTGGACCTGCACGACATCAACCGCGAGCCCCTCATCGTAAGCTGTTGCCTCCTGGGCCACCTCCGTGGGATGGGACGGCGCGGGGCCAGCAGCCCTGCCCCTCATCTGCCCTGTTTCCGCAGATCCACTGGCCTGCCTCCCAGCAGAGGATCGAGGAGTGCATCCTGTCGGGCAAGAACAGCAATGTGAGTGTTAGCCAGCGAGCGGAGGGCTGGCATCCTGCTGGGGTCCTGCTTGGGTGGTGGGTGACTTTTGAGTTCCCCACGCCGTTGGTTGCCGCAGCCATCCCCGGGGCTTTGATGGCCACCGTGAGCCCACTTCTGGGGTGGTGGCCACTGTGCTGATGGCTGTTTGTGCCCTCGTGTCCTCCCTTGGAGAAGCCACAACCACCGTGTCTTGGACTTGCTGAGACAGGGTGACGGTCCCACGTGTGACCGTGTCCTTCTGTCCTTTCTGTCCCGGATGGGCAGAGCTCCCCACAGGTCTTTATCCCAGTGTCAGGGCTGTGCCCTCAGGTGCGCCAAAGCCGTGGCCCACGTCAACCTGTGGCCCTCGTCAACCCATAATCTACGCCAGCCCATGGTCTATGTGAACCCGTGGCCCATGCCAACCCGTGACCCACACCATCTCATGCCCTGCACCAGCCCCGTGCCCCATGCCAGCCTCCTGCCCTCCTGGCTCCGTGGTCCCCTTCCTGCCTTCCCAACTCTTCCCCTGGGGGATGGACCCCACTGTGCCACCCCAAGTATGGCTGGGATGGTGCCCAAGGAGCCTGCTGTGTACGGTGTCCTTGGTCCCTTGCATTGCTGCCACCGTCCTCTCCTTTCCCAGGGGGAGTGTGGCAACTTCATCCGCCTGATCCAGCCCTGGAACCGGACTCACCTCTACGTGTGCGGCACCGGCGCCTACAACCCCATCTGCGCCTTCATCAACCGTGGGCGCAAAGCACAGGTAAGGGGTGGGGGGACGGGGGCTGCGGTGGTGCCCGTGCAAGAGGGCACATCCTGGGGCCAGTGCCAGGGAGTGTGGGGGACGGTGACGGGCTGAGCTCCAGCGAGGTGAGGCTGAGCATGGCCGAGACTGTTCTGCAGCATGAGGACTTCTCTCTGCACCGGGATCCACTGGAACCCACAGCAGCCCTACGCCGATCCAGCAGGGGAGGGGCTGTTGCGTGGAGCCCCTCGGCATGGATGTGCCCTGCACTGCTCCAGTGCCAGCATTCCGCAAGGAGAGACGTGGTGGCCCGGTGCCATGAGCGAGCGGGGACAGTGGTGCCGTGTCCCATGGGATGCTTGGATGCCAACGAGGGAGAACGTCACCCTGCCCCGATGAGCACAGCTTGACACGAGAGAGAGGCGGTGGAGCCCCGCACGCTGGGTCCGATGTGCAGTGGAAGAAGTGTTGGGTGACAGCTGTGGTGTGCCATGAGGGTGTGCCACCCGGGTGACCTCTGCCCCTGGGTCCTGTCCTCGAGGGCAGTGCTGCCTGCTTGGAGCGAGCCAAGCCGAAGGAGATGTGGTGCTGCGTGAGGATGAGGCAGCCCAGCGCTCCACCGCTGCCACAGGGAGAGGCTCAGACCGCTCCAGCCTGGGACTGCCAGTGGCATTTCACTGTCACAGCACTCAGAGACGATCAGGGATGCGCGCCGAGGACAGCATCGGACAGCCCTGGGGACGAGGCTCTATGTCCCCGCAGAGCCAGCGGAGAGCACGGTGCCACGCGCGGTGCCATGGGGACAGGCTGCCAGCACCATCCCGCAGCCGCCAGCCCGGGGGTCCCGTCCCCCCCCCCCGGTGCTAACTGTGTGCCCTGCTCCTTCTCCCCAGGGCTTTCCGCCGAGCCAGCCCCTCCAGCCGGGAGGCCGGGAGAGCAGAGCCGCCGACGGCCCCCGCAGCCCGAGACCAGCAGAAAGCAAGGTGGGAACGGGTCTGGGGGCCCGCCGCCGCTGTGCCCGCCTCGCACCGGAGCTGCGGGCTCCTTCTTCCCACCGGCAGCTCGTGGGCTGGGGGCCCCTCGCCGCAGCCCCCCCCGCTGCCTCCCCTCCTCTCTGCAAAGTGCTCTGCGGCGGCCAGCCCGGCGTCTCCTCTCTCCTGCTCTCACTAACTCTTTCCTCCTTGTCCCCAAGGGGACACTGTCAGGGGTGGCTGGCACCCCTCAGCCTGTCTCCAGGCTTGCCGCGTCCCTGCAAATCCACGTGCCAGCAGAGGCGGGGGGCTCAAGAGAGCCACGTGCAGGAGGTGTTTTGGTAGGGTCTACAAAAATGTTGCCGAGCAGCTGCCTGGCCAGCATCCATCTGCTTTGCCCTGCCTGGGGAGGGGGCCTCGTTCCATCAGTGAAGTCAGGGAGGTGACGTCCACAGATTCTGGGGACAGCCAGCATCCAGCCTGCCCTGACAGTGTCTCCCCTTGGACTAACATGGGTCAGTGCATGGGACGGGGCACGTGTAGGCGCACAGACAGGTCCTGCCTGTCTCTGTCCCTGCCACGTCCCCTCCTCTCTGAAAGGAACATCCCCGTCAGCACAGATTAGGAGAGCGCGGTGTGATGCTCTCAGCCACCAGCTCTGCCACAGGCACCTCCTGCCCTGTGCTGGGGCTGGACACATTTCTGATCTCCAGTGGGGGAAGCACCAGTGCTAATGAAGCACCTGCCTCAGCTCACAGCCTGCCCGGTGGGGAGGTGATGTGGCCATGGAGGGGTTGCCGCCAAGGCTGGGGATGGAGAAGCTTGTGGAGACAACAGAGACATCGTGTGGCAATGAGGATGGCAAAAGTGAGGTGTCCCAGCAGGGCTGTGCCCACCTCTAGGTGCTGGGCTGGGTGCCCATGGGCCAGGAGAAGCTGGCGTGAGCAAGTCTTGCAGCAAGGGATGCATGGGGAGAGGAAAGGCCTCAAGCAGCTGCCATCCCTGTGGCTGGCATCCCTGTGGAGAGCGTACCCACAGCTGGTGTCCCCATGGCTGTCTTCACGGTGGATGATGTCCCCATGGATGATGCCCTCAAAGCTAGTGTCCCTGTGGCTAGCATCAGCATAGATAGCATCCCCATGGCCAGCATCTCCATCACTAATATCCCCATGACTAGCATCCCCATGGATCCCGTATCCCCATGGCTAGTGTCTCCACGACTAGCATCTGCAGAGCTGGCATCCCCATGGCCAACATCCCTGTGGCTAACCTCCTCATGGCTGGCGTCATCACGGCCAGCGTCCCCATGGCTGGCGTCCCCACAACCGGTATCTACAAGATTAGCATCTCCATGGGCAGCAGCCCCATGGCTATTGTCCCTGCAGTTAGCATCCTGTTGTCCCCAGGTTGGCTGTAGCTGGCCAGCAGGATGGCAGTGGCCCCACACGCAGCTCTCCAGCCTGTCCTCTGTGGGGACCCTGTCGTTGAGACTCACAGGGTACAGGCATTGGTGCTGCCTTGCTGTGCATGCTGGGGACACGCAGGACATCCCTGCCTGGCCCTGCATGCCCTGGGATGGCAGGGCAGGAGGTTCCACGTGGTCTATGGGAAGTGGATTTCGTTTTACCCTGGTGTAGGGGTTGGTGCCAAATCTGTTGCAGCGGCAGCGAAGAGAGCGGCTCCCGGTGGTGGGGGTGGCTGGCCCTGAATCAGCCGGTGGATGTTGGTGGAAGATGGCTCCTCACTGGCTGTGCCTGCAGCCAAACCCTGCTTGCAAAGGACTGGAGTTGGTGTGATCTCAGCGCTCCGAGCAGCCCCTGCAACACCTTCGTCCCTCCGTACGGACGGGCCAGGAAGCAGTGTAGGAATCCTGCGAGCAATAATGGACCTACATGGTGGAGGGCATGGAGCAGCACCCAGCACGCACTGAGGATCACCTCCTGCAGACCTCGGCTTCCCAGGAGCCCTGCAGACCCCAACAGGGTCCCACTGCATCCATCCTCTGCTGGCAGCGCCTGCGGCCACCGTACTCCATCCCACGGAGGCCTCTGCCTCAGAAAGTGCCATGGGGATGGAGGGGGAAATTGTCACAAGCTCCTTGTTCTGCTTCCTTCTCCAGGATTATATCTTCTACCTAGAGCCGGACAAGCTGGAGTCAGGCAAAGGGAAGTGTTCTTATGACCCCAAAGTGGACACCGTCTCTGCATTGATAAGTGAGTCCTGTGGCTGCCAGGGCTGGGTGGAGGGGACATTGCCCACATCACCCCCATGTCCCCGAGCAGCTGGGCTCCCACTGCTGCAGGCACTCGGGCGCCAGGCACTGTCTGGGGGTTCCTTGCAGACCGGTAGCATCCTCCAGTGCTCTCCGGGTTGGCCATAGGCAGCATCTCCTGGTTGCCTGCTGACTCCTGGCCAGGGCTGGATGGGGCGATGGGAGAAGGTGCAGGGACCTGGGGGCCTGATCCCTTCCCTCTGCAGATGAAGAGCTCTATGCTGGGGTCTACATCGACTTCATGGGCACTGATGCAGCCATCTTCCGCACTATGGGCAAGCAGACAGCCATGAGGACAGACCAGTACAATTCACGCTGGCTCAACGGTTGGTATGGGGTGTCGTCTGCCCAGGTGCCCTGGGGATCCCATGGCTCTGACCATAGGGATGGGGTAGATGGCATTCTGCTTCGTCCTGCCCACAGAGGCGGCAGCCAGGGGCAGGTGCATGGATGGTGGAGTGGATGGATGGATGGATGGATGGATGGATGGATGGATGGATGGATGGATGGAGAGTGGGAGAGTGGGAGAGTGGTTGGATGAATGGATGGATGGATGGGTGGATGGACAGATGACAAATGAATGGATTGACGGATGATATATAGATGGATGGGCAAATGAATGAGTGACAGGTGGGTGGAGAGATAAAGGATGAATGGGTGGGTGAGTGAGTGGACGGATGGATGGATGATAGATAGTTAGGTGGAGGGAGAGAGGAAGGAAGGGATGGATGGATGGATGGATGGATGAATGGATGGATGGATGGATGGATGGATGGATGGATGGATGGATGGATGGATGGATGGATGGATGGAAATCTGGAGCAGATGGACAGAGGGATACCTCTTTGGGGCATGGTGATAGACATGCTTGGGGCTTTGCAGAGTGGTGGGAGCACCCAGCTGGTGAGAGGCAGTGCTGCCTCTGCCAGACCCTGTGTAAGGGGTTTTCAGAGAGCTGAGCGTTCAACCATGTCCCCGTAGTCAGTGACCCTGAGCGCTCTTCCTGCCCCCATAGAGCACCCCCGGCCCCAGAGCTGCAGCTGAATAAACAGAGCAGAGCAGATGGGGTGGTCCTGCTGGGCGAGAGGGCTGCCGGGGCAGGGATCGAGGAGGGGGAGCTGTCAGCACTGGCTGGGCACAGGCTGATGGATGGCGAGGGGAAGCCGTCGCACCGGTGGCTTTGCAGCAGCGGGGGCTGTGGGTGTTCCCAGGCTGACAGCACTGCGTCGTGCCCTTGCAGACCCTGCCTTCGTCCGTGCCCAGCTCATCCCTGACAGCAGCGAGAGGAATGATGACAAACTCTACTTCTTCTTCCGGGAGAAGTCGGCGGATGCCCCGCTCAGCCCCGGGGTCTATTCCCGCATCGGGCGCATCTGCCTGGTGTGTGCAGTGGGTCGGCGGGGTGCAGGCAGGGGCTGGCGGTGGGCTGTGGGGCTGACTGCTGGGTCCCTCTGACACAGAACGACGATGGAGGACACTGCTGCCTGGTGAACAAATGGAGCACCTTCCTGAAGGCCCGGCTCGTCTGCTCCGTGCCAGGACCCGATGGGATCGAGACACACTTTGATGAGCTTCGTGAGTGCGTGGGCTCCGTGGGAGGGCGCTGGGTGACCCCAATGGTCCGTCTGCATCCCTGTGCCCTGGCACATGGGGACGGACATGGCACACTATCCATTTGGGAGGGAGAATTCCATTGCTGCCCCACTGTGGGAGAGCACAGCCCACGCAGGTGTCCCCAGCCACCCCCCGGGGGTAACATGCTCTTCCTTCTGTCCCAAGAGGACGTCTTCATCCAGCAGACTCAGGACACCAAGAATCCTGTTATCTACGCCGTCTTCTCCGCATCGGGGTGAGTGCGGTGCCCTTGCGGCGTGGCAGTCCCTGGGGATGGGGACTTTTTGTCGAGGTGGGTAGAGGTCCTGGTGATGCTGAAGCGGGCGTGGGGTGAGGTGGGGATGCTGGCGGTGTCAGCACGTAGGTGGCACAGGTCCCTGAGGCCGTGCCGCTCCTCCTGCCAGGTCGGTGTTCAAGGGCTCGGCTGTCTGCGTTTACTCCATGGCCGACATCCGCATGGTGTTCAATGGGCCCTTCGCGCACAAGGAGGGCCCCAACTACCAGTGGATGCCCTACACGGGCAAAATGCCCTACCCCCGGCCGGGCACCGTAAGTAAGACCTGTGGCACTCGTGGAGACAGTAGTCCCAGGACACTGGGGACCCCACCAATGCCTTTTGCCCGCCCGCAGTGCCCCGGGGGGACCTTCACACCCTCCATGAAGTCAACCAAGGACTACCCCGACGAAGTGATCAACTTCATGCGCTCTCACCCTCTGATGTACCACGCCGTCTACCCGGCCCACCGGCAGCCTCTGGTCGTGCGCACCAACGTCAACTACCGCTTCACCACCATCGCTGTTGACCAGGTGGACGCGGCAGATGGGCGCTATGAGGTGCTTTTCCTGGGCACAGGTACCCACGCCGCGCACCGCAGAGAACGCAGCATGCTCCAGCGCGGCCTCAGAGGGCACGGGCACTGCCGGGGCTGGGTGCCTCTGCTGGCACCTCTGCTCCATGGTGGAGCGGGGCGAGGGGCTGAGAACCCTGTGCCATGGACGCTGGGGGTGTCATGGCCTGTCCCCTGCCCTGGCGCCCATCCTAGGGCAGCGCCATCCAGCTTTGGTCCTTTCTGTGCCCCAGCGTCCATCCTAGCACGCCACCATCCAGCCTGGTCTATTCGCTGTCCCAGTGTCCATCCTAGGACATCCAGCCTGATCCTTTCCAATGGCCCGAGCCCAACTCTCCTGCCTCATTCGCCTCGTCAGGGCCACCGTTGTCCAGCCTGGCGCTTCCCCTTCCTTATTGTCCATCCAAGGGCCACCATGATCTATCCCGGTCTTTCCCAAACCCAGTGCCTATCCCAGCTGCTGTCCCCCTGTCCTGGGCAGTGGCAGCCCCTAGCTGTGAGTGGTGACCTGATTGTCACAGCACAACCAAGACAGATGAAGATGGGCCTGGGGGGTCCTTCCTGGCCCCGTCAAGGACCCCATTCCCAGGAGGGGAGGGCACGGGTGCCCAGCTGGTGGCACTGAGTGTCCAGGCACCCTGGTGTCTTGCAGATCGGGGCACGGTGCAGAAAGTCATTGTGCTGCCCCGGGATGACATGGAGACAGAGGAGCTGATGCTGGAGGAGATCGAGGTGTTCAAGGTAAGGGCTGGGTAATCCTACAGCTGCTGTTGAGCATCCTTGGCTCACCCCATGCCCAGAACTGATGGGACACCACCGCCACCAAGTGTCATTGTCCCAGCCCTGGAGCTGCTGGGATACCAACCAGTCCCATGGGCAGTTCCAGGGAGACCCACAACATTGTCCCTCTTCCTGCTGACTTTTGTAGCTGCCTTTGCAGTCCCCCAGCTACTGGTATGGGCGTGGGGGATGCACTCTGTGCTTCACTCCGTGCCCTTCACTCCTGCTCCCATCTAGGTGCCAGCACCCATCAAGATGATGACCATCTCCTCCAAGAGGGTGAGTGACGTGTGGCTAGATTTGGGGACTAGCATATCCTGGATGCTTCTTGTCACCATAGCACGACAGTGGCCATCGAGGAGGCCCATGGGTGCCCCTGAGTGGCTCTGGAATGCACAGTCCCCACTGCTCCCAGTACTGGGGACAAGGCCATGTGGCCAGGGGGCATCTTACCCTGTCCTCTCTGTCCCCCCAACAGCAACAGCTTTACGTGTCCTCGGCAGTAGGAGTGACCCACCTGGCCCTGCACCGGTGTGACGTGTATGGAGAAGCCTGTGCTGACTGCTGCCTGGCCCGCGACCCATACTGTGCCTGGGATGGCAAGGCCTGCAGCCGCTACTCAGCATCCTCCAAGAGGTGGGGATCTGGGGGAGGGCAGGGGGACCCAAGGAGGTTCCCCAGGTCACCTCCTGCCTCCTCTCAGGCGGAGCAGGCGGCAGGACGTCCGGCACGGCAACCCCATGCGCCAGTGCCGAGGCTACAACTCCAATGGTGAGTGGGCATGGCACGACCCCACAGTGTTGCGGGGCAGAGGTGTGGGGCAGGACCTGGGGAAGCGTGAGTGGTAGGAGGTGGGAGAGTGTGGGCAATGGGATGAGAGGGAAGAGAGGGTGGGTGGCCTTGAGGCTGGTGGGTGGATCTATTGGAAAAGTATAGGATGTATTGGAAAAGCACCATGGGGTGGGCAGGTGGGTGGATGTATGCATGGAGGAATGGTTGGGGTGAGTGTGTGGATGAATGGAAATACTGGAGATTGAAGACGGATGGATGGATGGATGGATAGATGGATGGATGGATGGATGGATGGATGGATGGATGGATGGATGGATGGATATGCTGGGGAGAAAGAAGAGCACAGGTTGACGTATGGATGCTTAAGAGGAGGATAACCATAGACTGCTGGATACACTGGGAGGAGGAGGAGGAGGAAGTTGACCGTGGATAGATAAATGGATGGGTATATTGGAGAGAAAGAAAAGCACGGCTGGGTGGCTGCATGCTACGGGGTAGGATGGCCATCGTTGGGTGGCTACACTGGGAAAAAGAAGAGCACAGATGAATGAATGGCCGAGTAGATGAATGAATGGAAATGTTGGAGGTTGAAGATGGAGGGATGGAGAGGCGGGGGGAATAGATGGATACACAGGGGAGAAAGAAGAGCACAGATGGATGCTTCAAAGGAGGATGACCATGGATGGATGGATAGATACTTTCGGGAGAAGGAAGAGCACGTATGGATGCTTGAGAGAAGGGCGGGTGGGCAGCAGGCAGACCCCTGCTGCTGTTACATGGGGCAGAGCAACACGTGCAGGAGGGAGATGGGGCCCGGGGACGTGTGTGTGATCTGACTGCCGCGTCCTGCTCCTGCAGCCAACAAGAACACGGTGGAGGCCGTGCAGTACGGGGTGGAGGGCAGCACCGCCTTCCTCGAGTGCCAGCCCCGCTCTCCACAAGCCACCGTCAAATGGCTGCTGCAGAAGGACAACAGCGACCGACGGAAAGAGGTAGGAGCCGGGTGCTGTGCACGGTGTGCGGCTGCTCGGCACCCAGCTGAGCCCTTCTGTGTCCCCACAGCTGCGCACAGAGGGCGGCCGGGCACTGCGGACAGAGCAGGGCTTGCTGCTGCGTGCCCTGCAGCTCTCCGACAGCGGCCTCTACTCCTGCACCGCCACCGAGAACAACTTCAAGCACACGGTGACCAAGGTGCAGCTGCGAGTCCTGGCCGCCCGCGCCGTGCACGCCGTCCTGCTGCAAGGCGAGCTGCCCCCCGCCGCGCTGCCGGGAGCCCCAACGCCGCGCTACCAGGACCTGCTGCAGCTGCTCACCCGCCCCGAGCTGGGACTCCTCGACCAGTACTGCCAGGGCTTCTGGCGACCGCCGGCCCCCGGCCCCCCCGAACCGCTGGCTGCCCTCAAAGCCAAGGAGCTGCAGGACCAGAAGAAGCCAAGGAGCCGCCGGAATCACCCGCCAGAGAGCTGCGGGCACACATGAACCCCCTCCCCAGGGACTTTGCTAGCACAATGGTCTATTTTTCCCTCCTTTTAATATTAAAAAAGAAAAAAAATATCTATAAATAAATAAATATATATATATACCCACACCCACACCCATGCAGGCAGACGCGCACGCATGCTCGCCCCCCACCCCCCCCCACCCCCTACCCCCTCGCTCCCCTTACCCTCTCCTGCCGGCAGTGGTATTTATTTGCAGGTTGTACATAGTCACTGGGGTGACACCAACATCACCTCCCGGCACTGGGGACGGTGGAGGACCTGGGGGTGGCTGCATCCTGAGCCTCTCATCCCTCCCCTTCCTGGAGCTCCGTGGGGCTCCGGGTCCTGGTGTGATGGGCGGCCCTGGTGCAGGAGGGGTGATGCCCTTTGGGGTATGGCGCTGCCACGCAGAGGGGGACGAGCCGGTGATGGGAGGGGACAAACCAGCAGCGAGAGGTGTCACGGGGTGAGCTCAGTCTCAGCGCCTCAGTTTCCTCTTCTGGTTATTTTGGAGCCAAAGCTGGGAGGAGGCTGGGCTGCAGGCACGGGGACATGGCCTCGTCCCCCGCTGAGGACAGGACACGGGCCGCACGACGGGGACACGGCCAGGAGGGGTGAGATGAGGCATCCTGCCTATCGCTGGGGTTGTAAATAGTTGTAGGGGAGGAGTGCAGGGGCGGCCAGGTGTCCCCCCTCCCCGCAGCCTGCAGCACGCCCAAATAAACACTGGCTTTGGGACAGATGCCTGTGTGTGCTCTGTTGGGGACAGGGACATTGCTGAGCTCTGGGGGTGGGATCCAGGGGAGCACACGGTGGGGTGCTGGGAACACTGCAGGGTGATGGAGGGGACACTGGGCAGGGGGACATGACGCTGGAGGCCATGGGGGGCACTATGGGGGCACTCTGAGTTGCCACTGGGGGCATTGCAGTCACTACCGGGGGCACTGGGGTCAGGCATGGGTGGTCCTTGGCCAGACTGGGGCAGCACTGGGGGTACTGGAGGCAGTACTGGTAGCACTGGGGGGATGGTGCAGGTCTGTGCTGGTCTCTGCTGGACTGTACTGGGCTGTGCTGGTCTGTACTGGGCTGGACTGGGCTGGACTGGGCTGTGCTGGTCTGTACTGGGCTGTTCTGGGCTGTACCGGGTTGTGCTGGGCTGTACTGAGATGTACTGGTCTGTGCTGGTCTGTCCTGGGCTGTACCGGGCTGTGCTGGACTGTGCTGGGCAGTGTTCAGCTGTACTGGGCTATGCTAGGCTTTACTGGGCTGTGCTGGACTGTACCGGGCTGTGCTGAGCTGTGCTGGGCTGTGCTGGTCTGTTCTGGACTGTACTGGTCTGTACTGGTCTGTTCTGGGCTGTACTGGGCTGTGCTGGACTGTGCTGGGCAGAGTTGAGCTGTACTGGGCTGTACTGGTCTGTACTGGTCTGTACTGGGCTGTACTGGGCTGTGCTGGGCTGTACTGGTCTGTGCTGGGCTGTACTGGTCTGCACTGGGCTGTGCTGGGCTGTGCTGGGCAGTGCTGGGCTGTGCTGGTCTTTGCAGAGCATTTGCCGCGCTATGCTGGGTCGCTCTGCCCTCTGGCGGCCACACTCGGTACTGCAGGAGCCCCGCGGGGGAGGGAGTGGGGGGACACTGGGGACAGCGTGGGATGCTGGGGCTGGGGGACAGGGGGCTGTACTGGTGGACACGGGGCTGTGGGACACAGAGGGGTGTTCGTCGGGACACGGGGGTGCTTTGGTGGCAATGGGGACACACTGTGGACGACGCTGACAGGGGGAGGTACATGGGGTGTCCTTGGTGGTGTGGGGTGAGGCCTAGGGATGCTGGGGGTCTGGGGCAAGGGGCACTGAGAGGAGCTGGGGACATTATGAGGGTCTTGGAAAGGGCTTGGGACATGGGGGTGGGGATAACACCAGGGGAACAATGACACCAGGCAGGGGTTCTCGAGGGATGGTTCACAGGGGGGATATGGGGATGGCGGGGAACATCCCCACTACAGGGCCGTACCCACGGCCTGGGAACAGCAGCGACATCCCTGGAGCGGGGCCATACCCACGGCTGGGGACGATGGGGACATCCCCACTGTAAGGCCATACCCACGGCTGGGGCCGGCAGGGCCGTCCCTGCCACGGGGCATAGGCACGGCCCGGGGACGTTGAGCCACCATCTCTGGGAGGAGACAGCTGGGCGCCCTCTCCGCAGAAGCGCTGACGCGGGGAGCCAGGGGATTGCTGAGCTCAGCCCCGGGCAGATTTCGGGGCTTTATCCGGAGTCTGGCTTAAGCCGCGCTCCTTGTCCCCGTCCTTGGCCCACTTGGGTGGCAGCGGCGGCCGCAGTCGGGCGGTGGGCGAGCGCTGGAGGCGGCGGGGGGCTGGCGCACGCTGCCCGTCCTGGTGCTGACCTCCACCGAGCGGGCGAGCCGGCGGGCGGCGGAGGCGAGGATGGGTGCAGGGGCCAGTGCCGAGGAGAAGCACTCCCGTGAGCTGGAGAAGAAGCTGAAGGAGGACGCTGAGAAGGATGCCAGGACCGTCAAGCTGCTGCTGCTGGGTAGGTGGGCACAGCTGCGGGGGATGCTCGAACCTCCCCCGTGGTATCCCCATGCTCCAAAACCCAGCAGTCAGACTCCTCGGTACCCTTGAAACTCACCCCATCCGACATCCCCACGCCTCTGAGCACCCCAACTCCACCCCGGCTCCACCCCAGATCCCTCCGTGTGCCCCTGGATGCTGCCCTGCATCCTCCCAACACAGCAGGTCCCTCTCCCAATGCCCCCCAGTTCCCCCGGTGGTGCTCTCATCCATCCCCCTGTCCAGGCCCCGGCTGCATCCCCCTGCAATGCCCCACTGCTGTGTCCCCATCCCCATCCCATGCTCATCTCCATCCCCACTCCCAGCTCCCCCAGCACACCCTTGACTGAGCCCCCAGCAGCACCACCCTAGTGCCCCCCCCGGACCCGATTGCCACTCTCCCTGTTTCCCTGCGTCCCCCTGTGGTTGTTACCGCTGTGGTCACCACTGTGCCCCTGCTCTGTCCCCACAGGAGCAGGGGAGTCGGGGAAGAGCACCATCGTCAAGCAGATGAAGTAAGTCCCTACCTGTCCCATACCACAGCCAGGGGGAGCATCCACCCCTCAGTGCCCATACTGCAGCAACGGGTGCCTCTGCCTTATTTTCCAGCTCCATGAGTGCCCCCACCCTATAGTTCAGCCCCACGACCTCTCCCATCCTATAGTTCAGCCCCAAGAGTGCCCCTCCCCTACGGTTCAGCCCCACGGGGGCCACCACCCTATTATCCACCCACACGGGTACCCCTACTCACCAGTTCAGTGCCCACAAGTGGCCCTACCCTATAGCTCAGCCCCACGGGTGCCCTCAGCACCCCACTCAGCCCCACGCCCCCGTCTCGGCCAGGATCATCCACCAGGACGGCTACTCGTTGGAGGAGTGCTTGGAGTTCATCGCCATCATCTACAGCAACACACTGCAGTCCATGCTGGCCATCGTGCGTGCCATGACCACGCTCAACATCCAGTACGGTGACTCAGCCCGCCAGGTGAGGGGCCCCCGGCACGGGGTGTGGAGCTGTACCCCGGTCCCCACCCCCGCTGAGCCCCCATCCCTTGCAGGATGATGCCCGCAAGCTGCTGCACCTGTCTGACACCATTGAGGAGGGCACCATGCCCAAGGAGATGTCGGACATCATTGGGCGACTCTGGAAGGATGCAGGCATCCAGGCCTGCTTCGACCGGGCCTCTGAGTACCAGCTCAACGACTCGGCTGGATAGTACGTGCAGGGTGGGCGGGTGGGTGGGGGCACCCTTGGTGGGACATGCCTCACACCGTGCCCACCAGCTACCTGTCGGACCTGGAGCGCCTGGTGACCCCTGGCTACGTCCCCACCGAGCAGGACGTGCTGCGCTCCCGTGTCAAAACCACCGGCATCATCGAAACCCAGTTCTCCTTCAAGGACCTCAACTTCAGGTAGGGGCCGAGCCCCAAGTGCTGGGGCGGGGGGTAGTGGGGGGGACGCTGAGCCCCCCGGTCCTGCCCTGCAGGATGTTTGATGTGGGGGGACAGCGCTCGGAGCGCAAGAAGTGGATCCACTGCTTCGAGGGGGTGACGTGCATCATCTTCATCGCGGCGCTCAGCGCCTACGACATGGTGCTGGTGGAGGATGATGAAGTGGTAGGTGGCCGTGCCAAGGGGTACCGGGGGGGCCGTGGGGCTGCCGGGGGGGGCTGACGGGGCTGTGTCCTCCCACAGAACCGCATGCACGAGAGCCTGCACCTCTTCAACAGCATCTGCAACCACCGCTACTTCGCCACCACCTCTATCGTCCTCTTCCTCAACAAGAAGGACGTCTTCCTGGAGAAGATCAAGAAGGCGCACCTCAGCATCTGCTTCCCCGACTATGATGGTGAGGGCAATCACGCTCAGCCCCTGGGTGGGGGGTTCGGGTGCTAGCACCCTTTGCCAGACGCCTACCAGGTGTCCCCAGCACCCTAAGCACCCAGCCCAAGGTCTGGGCTGTGGGGTGCTGGGGACCCACGGCCCTGCTTGTAGGTCCCAACACCTACGATGATGCTGGCAACTACATCAAGCTGCAGTTCCTGGAGCTGAACATGCGGCGGGACGTGAAGGAGATCTACTCGCACATGACCTGTGCCACCGATACTGAGAACGTCAAGTTCGTCTTTGACGCCGTCACCGACATCATCATCAAGGAGAACCTCAAGGACTGCGGGCTCTTCTGAGCCCCAGCCCCTATGGCCCCCACCACAGCCCCCCCGCCCCCCTCCCACCGGTGCCCCTGCCCACCCTCTGCCACCGCTTCTGCTTGTCCCCAAACCCCAGCAATGTGACCTGTGTGGCTCCAGAGCACCCCGCCAGCCTCCAGAGCGTCCCAGCAGCCAGCCCCCCGCCTCCACCTCTGGGTGCTGGGGGGCACTGGGTGACACCTGGGGTCCTGGGGCATCCCTTGGTACTGAGGGGTGCTGGATCCCCCTGGGGACCACGGGATGCCCCTGGGAATAGCACCACAGCACCATCATGGCAACCTCAGATGAGTGCCAGCTTACAAGGGACCCCCCTGTGGACACCCGGGGGGGGGGGCTCTGAATCCACATGTTCCACCCCACACCCAAAGGGGACCTCAGATTGCTGCCAAGCCTCTCCTACACCCCCCCTCCCCCACAGAGACCCACAGAGGAGGAAGAAAGCAGCCACATCACCCCCCCCCACTGATGCAGAGGGTGCGTGTGGGGGGGGTCAGTTGTATTTTTTTTTTTCCTTTCTACATTTTATTATCTCAAACCATGTGAACAAGTCGGAAAAAACATCCCGTGGGAAAAGCAGGAGCTGAGGGACAGAGGGGGGAGGGAGGGCAGCCCCATACAGCAGGGTCTGCCCCCCGGCACAGCTAGCCCTACCTGCTAGGCCCTATTAGAGAGGGGCAGGGGGGCAGCAGCCCTCTCCCCCCAGCCCGGCGCCAGACAAAGGGGACCCCCCCGCAAGGCACACGGTTTCGGCATTACCTGCACGAAGACGACGCGACCACGTAGCACTTGATGCTTTTAAATAGTTTCTTAAAAAGGTTTCTTTAAAAAGCAACGTAAACCAAGCTTGGTGTGTGTGTGTGTGTGTGTGTGGGTGGGTGGGTGTATGTGTGTGTGTGTGGCTTCTTTTTTTTTTTTCTTTTTTCTTTTCTGGTTATTAAAAGGAATGTTTTGGGTCGTGGTTCCTGGGGGGGTCCCCTCGCCGGCCCCTGCGATGCCGGGAGCTCTGCGCCCCCCCCCCTGACCACGACGTTCTGGATGTAAACGGTGCGGAACTGAATAAAAAGGAGAGGCTGGGGAGATGGCGACCGGTTACAAACCAAGGGAGAAATCCTCCTGTCCCCAGCCCGGAAGGCAAAGGGGCACTGGGGGGGCACCGGGGGCGAGCGGGGACAGCCCTGGGTCAGGCGTCGCAGGCGGTGCGTCCCCACCACTGCCACCACGGCCGTCACCAAAACGTCTCTTTAGAGGGTTGGGGGATGAAACCAGAGGAGAAGCAGAATCGCTGGGCGCGGTCCTCCCTTCGTCGGTGCGTCCTAGGAGAGAGCAAGCCGTGAGCGGGATGGGTATGGGGTGGGTATGGGGAGGGGGTGGGCAGCAGGATGGGGACGGCGCTCGCGTGTCTCGGAGGGGCCCCGTGCCCACCTTGCCGCCCTCAGAAGAGCCCGCAGTCCTTCAGGTTGTTTTTGATGATGACGTCGGTGACGGCATCGAAGACAAACTGCACGTTCTTGGTGTCGGTGGCACAGGTGAAGTGCGTGTAGATCTCCTTGGTGTCCTTCCGCTTGTTCAGGTCCTCAAACTTGCTCTGGATGTAGCCGGCGGCCTCGTCGTACTTGTTGGCACCTGGCGTGGGAGAGATGATGCTGGGGATGTGCCACGGCCCCCCAGGCCCCAAAGGGCTTTGGGTTTAGCTCCCACTCATCCTCCTACAAAGCTGCATCAAAGCTGCCTCGCTCATCTAGCCAAGGGGCCGTGCTGGGACACAGCTCCCCAAAATGCCACCAGCCCGAGCACCATGGCGGGGCAGAGTAACCACCACGCTCACAGGGTGCGCAGTGCAGCCCCAGGGCTCCTACACTGCCCATCCCCATCTCAGCCCCCACAGCTTCCTAAGCCTCTTATTCTTCTCATCACCTCTGCTTTATCCACACATTGCCTTAAGAGCGTGTCCAGGTGCAGCCTGGGCATCCAATAAGCCTTGAGCCAGGGCTGCTCCTAACCCAGCTCCTCCACTCCTTTCCAAACCCCCCCCCGTCCCCACAGCACCCCAAGCGCCACCCAACTCCACGTTGCCATGGGCCACCCCTCTGCCCCAAGCTGCACCGTGCTACGTTCAAGGTGCAATGAGACCACAGCAGGACCCACACCTCAGGGCCACCCTAGCAGCCCTAAGGATTCCCTGCAAGGAGTCCGAGAGGCTGCTAAAGCAGGGACCCCACACCCAGAGCCAGAAGAGCCACCGTCCCCGTTGCCATTCTCCCCAGGAGCCCCAAGGCAAGGAGATGCAGCAGATGAAGCCCTGATAGGGCCAGCACTGCCTGCTGTGCACCTGTGTACTCCGGGAAGCAGATGGTCAGGGGGCTGTGCACGATCTTCTCCTCAAAGAGGTCCTTCTTGTTGAGGAAGAGGATGATGGACGTGTCCGTGAACCACTTGTTGTTGCAGATGCTGTCGAATAGCTTCATGCTCTCGTGCATCCGGTTCTATCAGAGGAAGGGCACCGCATCAGGCAGGCAGGAATGTGCTGCCACACCATGAGTCACTGGCCTTGGAGCTGGGCACCCCACACTGCTGCACCAGGCCAGCAGCCACCACAATGGGGTAGCGAGACGCTGCCAGCAGCATAGGGATCTCCCAGAGCACCCTAAACCTGACCTCGCACCCCCCCAACTCACCATCTCCTCATCTTCTGCCAGCACCAGGTCATAGGCACTCAGGGCCACACAGAAGATGATGGCCGTCACCCCCTCGAAGCAGTGGATCCACTTCTTCCGCTCTGAACGCTGGCCACCCACGTCGAACATCCTGCAGGGCAACGGCAGCCTGGGTGAGCAGCACCCCAACCCCTGCACCCCCAGCCCTGCCTCAGCTCCCCCAGCAGAGCCGGGTGATGCCCCCTGCTGAAGCGCTGCCCTTACGTCCCACCAGTGCTGCATGATGCACAGGTGGGATTACGGAGGATGATGTAAGCTGCGTGTCTCTCCCCTTGTGGGCACCAGAGGATGCCCAGGCTCCACAGAGCTCCACAGAGCACCACACCCTCCGGGATGGATCTTCCTGACTCCCATCCCTCCGCTCACCTGCAGGGGAAGCTCTACCACCGCCGTATCCCCCAGGGCCACCCTGTCCATCCCTGCCACACCCTCCAAAGCCCTATATGAGCACAGAGGGGTGCTGCGCAGCCTCGCTTGGCCAGCCCCGACCTCCACCACCAGCAGCAGCTCAGCACCAGGCCGGCGCACTGAGGGTTTGCACCCAGACCTACTTGAAGTGCAGGTCCTTGAAGGTGAAGTGGGTCTCCACGATGCCGGTGGTCTTCACCCGGGTGCGCAGCACGTCCTGCTGGGTGGGGATGTAGTCGGCCCGCGCTATCCTCTCCAGGTCGTTCAGGTAGCTGTGGGGGGGGGCAGGATGGTGTCAGGAGGGGGGGGGGCACGGTGGGGGGCAAGGCCAAGCCGGGCGTCTCCATGAGACCCCACTGCCAGGGGCACGGGGACACGGGGATATGGGGCCAGGGCCACTCGGCCCGCAGAGCCCAGCAGGTGACGTGGCCCAGGGGACCAGGCCTGCACCGCCATGACGCTCCCAGCGCAGGGAAACGGAAGGAGGAAAGCATTCATCGCCACGGCAACGGGCCGCGGCCCAGCGGAAACCGCCGCTGGCGCAGTGCCTCTATAGTGCCTCTATAGTCACACACACCGCGCCAGGCAGCCACACACACAAAGGCCCCGTCCTGCAGGAAGCGGGCGCAGGGCTCGGCCCCGGCACGGACAGCCCCGCGCCCCCAGCAGCTCTAATCGCTGCGGCTCGAGTTAATTGGGTTACGATAAGCGGGCCGCCCGCCGCACGGGGCCCTAATCCGGCGAAGGCCGCGCCAATGGGATGCGGGGATATGGCCGTGGGGGGACACGGAGCGTGGATGCGGGGACCCCGCAGAGGGCGTGGGGCAGCACGGCGGTGACACGGCCGGACCACACCTCTGCAGAGAGCTCAAAAACAGCCGGAAATCACCCGGGCCGCGGCTGCCACAAAAACAGGAAGCGAGCGGCGGGGAGGCAGGGCCGGGCTGGGCTCGGACCTCGGCCTCGGTGTCACCGGGAGGGGAAGGCACACAGCTCCCCATCCCAAACCTGGGCACGGCGCAGGATGCAGGCGCTGAGCAACGCCTGTCCTCCGTGCCGCCGGGACGGCCATACGGACGCCGCTCCCCAAAGGGCACCACCGCCACCCCGTGTGGGACCGCGGCGGACACCGGGCTCCAAAAGCCCACAGCTCAGCTCCTCCGGCAGCGGCTTTCAGGCATCGTTTTCCCCGTGCAGAGGAGCGATCATGCTTTAGGCAGATTAACTGATTTATTAAATCTTGTTGGGGATAAACTGGACCAGATGCAGTCAATTTACCTCCCCAAGCACTAGCTTGCCAGCTCTTACGCCAGCAGAACGCCCATTTCTGCTGTATAAACTCATTTGAAAACGATAAAACAACAAAGCGAGCGGTCTCGAGTGCTACACTCAGAACAAGCACCCCCCTTTTTTACTGGGGATATTCCCCTGCGTGGATAGGATGAGGAGGAATGGCATTGTGCTTCAAGAAGTGAGATGTAAGTGAGATGTTAGGGGGAAATTCTTCACCCAGAGAGCGGTGAGGCGCTGGCAGTGCTGCCCAGAGCTGTGGGTACCATTCCTGGGGGTGCCCCAGGCCATGGAGGGGCCCTGGGCAGCCCGAGCTGGGGGGCAGCCAGCCCACGGCAGGGGTGCAGCTGGATGTTCTTTAACATCCCACCCAACCTAAGCCATTCTATGATTCTATGATCCATCCTCCCCATACAGACGAGCATTCATGGGGCTGGGGTCGGGAGCAGCCTGCAGTCCCCATCAATCCTGCTCACTGAACCAAGCAGGGAAAGAAAATGAATAAAAAAAAAGAGGAAAAACTACCCAGAAAGAAATCCAGTGCTAATTATCTTCTTGCAAGAGGAAAACAACACCCATATGAAGAAGACCCACGCCCAGCATGGAGGGTCCCAGCTTGGATGTGTCACCTCTGGGGGAGCGCTGCCCCATCCCTAACACAGGATGGCTCCATAGCACGGTGACAGGTTGAGGAGGAGGAGGAGGAGGAGGAGGAGGAGGAAGGTACTCACTAGGCAGCAGAGTCATTCAGTTGGTATTCACGGGAGCGATTGAAGCAGGCCTGGACCCCGTGGTCAGCCCACAGCCTCCGGATGACGTTGGCGAGGTCTTCAGGCATGATGCCCTGCTCCTCTGCAGTGCAGGCGAGCGCAAAGAGCTGGCGGGCATCATCCTGCAGCAGAACCAGGCATCAGTTCCACGAGCCCCAGGGATTCCCGACAACCCACCACAGATGCCCACAGAAAAGAAATAAAAACAAGGAAAAAAAAAAAACAGGAATGGCAAAAATCACCTCTCCCAGCCTAGGAAATGCACGATTTTCCTCCCCACTCCCACCACTCATCCTTTGGGTTTTCCCTGCCTTACGAGGTCCTGGAGTGTGGGACAGCAAAAGGGATTGGGCAGGGCCACCTGAGCCCTGGTCCTGTTTAGGAAGGCTCTGTTCCCAGAAGGGATGTGGGCACAGCAGGCACACAAAGGGACACGCACCGCTCTGGAGGAGTCCCCGAAGTCGATCTGCAGGTTCCCCATAGCCTTGATGATGGCCATGATGGACTGGATGGTGTTGCTGTAGACCACAGCTTTGTATTGCCGGCACTCCTCCTCCGAGTAGCCATCTTCATGGATGATCCTGGGGACAGGGCACAGGGTCAGCATGCCTTGCCCACAGTGCCACCCGCCACACTGCCACCTCCCCACCAGGTGTTTGCTTTCACTGTGTCTCTCTGCTGCCAGGCACCCGAGCTCACCTCCCCTTCCACTGCCAGTCGATGAAATATTCATGCCCTGGAGAGCACCCAGCTTGTGGGAGCTGGGCAGCAGGGACATGGGGACACGTGGGATAGCAGAAATCCCATTGGCAGCATCGCAGCCCTTCTCAAGGCATTTTCAGCCACTGTCCTGTGCATCCCAAGAGCCCGACCCCAATGCCATTGTGCCCAGGTGTCCCAAGCACCACTGCAGGGACAGGGCAGGTCCTTGTGCTACTCACTTCATCTGTTTGACGATGGTGCTCTTCCCGGACTCCCCAGCACCTGTGGAAGGAGTAAGGCACAAGCCATGAGCTACAGCCCAGGGCTGCCACTGCAGAGACCCCCATGGGGTGCGCTGGGACCCTCAGTGCTCCTGCAGCTAAAACAGTCCCCAAAAGCCAGGGAGGAGCCCAGAAAGCTGGGATGTCTCCACTGAGCACTCCAGGGGACCCAGCAGACCCGATCCCCCTCTTCAGAGTTGTTATTTCCAGCACAGAGTGAAGCACAGCACAGAAGTAGCATAGCCACCAAAGGGGTTTCCATCGACCGGAGTAGGGTTTGGTTGAACCCTGCTGGGCCAAAAAAGAGAAAACCCAATGGACTTCTAAAGCAGCAGGTGGGGACAGAGCCCAGAGCAGGGCAGTGCCACAGCACCCAGGGGTTTCTGCACGGCTGGGAAAAACCCAGACAGCTTCAGCAGTGTGTCAGCCCCGGTGGCAGTGCTGCTGTCACCCCAAGCATTGGGGACGTGCCACTCTGGCAGGCTGTGTGCATCTGTCGCTCCCTCCCTCCCTCCCCACGCTGGGAGGGAGGAAGGAGTGAGGTCACCCGGCTGCAGAAAGGGGAAGCTGAAAGGGGAAGCTCGGAGGGACACTGCCCATCCCTCGTCCCTTCTCTGCGCAGGGACAACAGCCTGGAGCAAACGCTCAACACAGCTCCAAGCAGTGCTGTTTGGGGATGCCACATCCCAAAGCACAGCGCTTTGTGCATTCTCTTCCATCCATCCCTGTGCTCTCTCTCTCTCTTTGGCCACACTCCATGCCAGCCCCATCCCCCCGACCCACACAGCGCCACGGAGGTGTGGACAGCCCCCACATGCCCAAAGCCTGCACACCGCCACATCCCTAAAGCAGAGCCACCCTTACATGGGGCCCCAGACAGCTCGTGGCAGGGGTGCTGCGCTCCAGCCACAGAGGGGGAAGAGGAGCTCCAAAAAAAAAATGGAGATTATGCTAAAATTAACCAGCAAGAGCACAGCCTGAGGTTGCGGCCAAGGCACAGCAGCAGGGACATCACCATCCGTGCGGTGACGCCAGGTACCCCATGGAAGCAGCAAGGGTCACAGCCCTGTGTCCTCCAGGCACAGCAACCCCTGTCCCCAGCCTGGGCCGGGAGGAGCTGCGTGCCCCAGGCAGGACCCAGCATGCACCCGCAGCATCTTTCTCTGGTTATGGGACTCTCAGTGGATGACACGTGTTTCTCATTTGGCCCAAAATACACGATTTGGCTGGAACCTCGCAGGCTTGACCCGACGGAAATAAAACTGCGCTCAGCTCGGCGAGGTGGATCGGGTTTCTTGCTTTCTTTCCACCCAGAGCTTCCCCTGGCTCCTTCGGAAAAGGAGTCCTGCAGCCAGCCACGCCACACGGAAAATTGCAGCTCACAGCGGGGACAGAGCTTGGCCCCATAGAACCAGAACTGCACGACGGGCACCGACAGCCACTGCATTGCCAGCCCTGTGCCACCTCCACCTGGGAAAGCGTAGCACTGGGCGCAATCCACACCGAGCATCCAAAGCGTATCCCTGCCCAGCACATCGTCCCAGCCCACAGAGCTGTGGCTCCCCACCACTCTCCTGGCCCTACGGCGCTGTTAATGGGGTGCAGGCGTGACCCCGAGCCCGCTGCGGGAGCCCATGCCGGGAGGAGCGTGGGCGCGCACGTGCGGAGCCGCGGCCTCCAAACCCAGAATTGAGTCACAGTAGCTGCAGGGAAGGCATTTTTTCCTTTCGTAATCCCTGTTTAGCAGGAGTGCTCCAGTACCTCATTAACTCTAATAACCCCAGCCGGAGCGGTGCCACCCCGCAGCACCCGGAGCAGCAGATCTCAGCCCGGCACAGCCAGGCAGCGACGTGGCACAGGCACAGCCCTTGGGGCACGTGCAGCAGCTGGGAGCACAGCCACCAGCCTGCCATGCCACCTCCCTTCCAAATCTGCTCCTTTGCCTCACGGCAAGCCCAGCGGACCACCGGAGTGGTCACGGGTGGCACGGAGATGTGAGTAATGGGGGACAGAAGCCACGTGGTGCTCAGGGAAGCCAGCAAGCCATACAGAGGGGGCAGGGATGGGGACGACCGTTACTGGGGTGGGAGGAAGCTCCCAATCCCCGGAACACACCGGCTGCCGGCCATTCAGCCCCAACACAATCCATAGGCTGAGTGCCAGGCAGCACACGCTTCCGGAGCAGGGCAGCTTCCCCACTGCTGGGCAGGACACAGCGCTCTGGGGCTGTGGCCCTGCACCCCAAAGCATCCCTCCTATCTGTCCCACAGGGCCACATCCCAGTGCGGCACGGAGCCCAGGGCCCCAGGGATGCAACCACACTTGTTCCCAGGCCATACTACAAAAATAGGAAACAATCACCAGCATCCACAAGGGGACAGAGGCTGGGGACGTGCCCCCATGCTGAGAGGTGACGAGGAGGGACGGGATCGGCAGGGACAGTCCCAAGGCACAAAATGGGGTTTCCAAAGCACTGCACCGATAGCTGGGTGAAAAAGACTCCAAAATAAAGAAGGGGGGGTGGAAAAAAAAAGGAGATTCCCCTCCACATTTTCCTTCCTATCTAAAATAGCTGGAAAATTGTGTTTTGTTTTGTTTTTCCTTACATGCAATTCTTTTTAAAGCAAAAAACCCACAGCAACGCCTGCCTCGGCACAGAGCTGCCCGCCCTCCAGCAGCACCTGGGGCTGCCCAGGCTGTGGGGTGGGCGCAGACCCCACGTGGGGATGGGCACATAGGAACAGCCCCCCCACAGCACGTCGTGGTGGGAGCGCAGTGCCACAGCCCGGACCAGGGGGGAGAGATTGGGGGTGTGCGGCTCGGGGAGGGCGCAGAGCCACAGCCATGCATCACCCACTGCCCACCGAGGGAGCACGGCACAGCCCGGGGCTTCTTGGCCAAAAGCACTGAGATGCACCAAAACAACCCATTGTGGGGAGGGTGTGTGGGGCTGACAGTTGGAGGGTTTGGGCTGGGCGCACTTTGGGTTGGGCACGGCCCTCTCCACACCCCCGCTGACGTTCCGAGCCGGACAAAGCTATTCCTGTGCCTTTTTCCAGGAAAGAAGGGAGCGTTCTCCTCCCTTTCTGGCCCTGAAATCCTGGGGACACCGCATCTCTCCCAGCACGGCTCACAGGCCCCACCACGTCTCCCTTAAGACCGGGTTAAAGCCCTGTCTCACCAAAGGGCTGCAGCAGAGCGCGGGGTGGGGAACAGGGAGGAAGGAAAACCCGCGGGCGCGTGAGGCAGAGCAGTGCTGGAGAGCTGAAAGCAGCAGCCGGTGCCTCCCTTCCTCTGCTGCTGCGTGCACAGACGGAGCCACAAAGCCCGGCGTCCCCACCCTGGGACGGAACCACCTGAACACCGGGGCTGAAAGTGCACCCTCGGCACTGAGAGCGTGCCCCAAAGTGCCCCTCACGGCTGCCCCGGTGCTGCAAACCCAGCGATGCGCCCAGCAACCGGCTCTGTTGGAGGGCAACATCTGCATCTGGGGCTTCCCAAATGCTTCCTAACCCCAACGCTGAAGCCAAGGAATCTCTCTTCTTCTTTCATGCCAAGCAGGCAGTGTGGCTTAGGGCTGTTAGCACTGTGCCCACAAAGCTCACGGGGCAGTCGCGTAGCACCGAGGAGCGCATCCCAAACGCATCCAGCTTTGGGGGGAGGGGGGGATCCCCTCTCTCTGCTGCTGCCCATAGGTGCTGTGCCCACCGACAGCCCCCGGGTCTGCTCCACCAAACCGACACAACAGCCAGAAAGCGAGGAACTCGGAGAGGAGGGCGCAGAGCAGCAGGACGGGCGTGCAGCCCTCGCCCCCCAAATACCAACATCACTTTCGGCAGCAGCGAGGATTCTGCAGGACCGAGGTTTCACTTCTGCCTGGAGCAGGGCCGCAGCCAGGGGCTGTGCTGTGCTCCGGGGATGCGGATGCAGCTGGGGGGGCTGCCAGGAGGCGGCTGAGGGGCTCCAAGCACCTTAATGGGGACCCACCGGGAGCCATCCCAGCTGCTCCCCACGGGCTCTCAAGCGCTTTCCGGACACGTTTTGGTTCAGAAAACGGCACCGAGAGCTCAGGGCCTTCAGCACTGTTTACACTCGAACAGCTGCTGAGGTGGGGGAAGGAATCAAAAATACTAAAAAATGGAGCTGTTTCGCTCTATTTTTGGCTTTAGAAACCCACCGAGATCAGTAACCGGAGCCTCACCCCGCATCAAGGAGCGCAACCACACTGCTCCCGGCCCGCCGCACGGCGCGGAGCAGCCCCGCATCACCGTGCCGCATCACCGTGCCCCATCCCGAGCCGGGGAACCCCACGGCGTCACGGGGCGCATCCCTCAGATCGGGGCCGAGCCCACGGCAGCCCCCTGCGGCGGGGGTCTCAGCCCCACGTGCCCGCCCCGCAACGCCGCCGGGTTCCGCTCCGCCGCCGTTCCCCCCTCCCGGGCTGCCGGCGCTCCCGTTCCGCTCGCACTGCCGGCCCGACCCCCACGGCCCGACCCCACCGCCGCACCCCGCCGAGGGGAAGCACCGCCGCGCTCCGCCTTCCCCGCTCATTCCGCGCTCGTCGAGGCGGGCGGTGTTGGAGCGGATCGGCCGCTGCCTGATTGCACCACGACTTCCTGCTGCTCTCGGCTTCCTCTCTCGAAGGAGGCGACGAGAAAAGACATTTTGTGCCGGCGTTTCCCCCCGACGGCAGCGAGGGGGAGGGGGGGGGATGCTCCTCCCGGCCCCATCCAGCGCCCCGCGGCTGCGGTGGGGGGCGGCGCGAGGACCCCCAACCCCGGGGATAACAGCGGGATGGGAGAAAACAGACGCCGTGTTCCGGGCCGGGGCGGGGGTGCGGCTCCAAACAGCACCCGAAGCAGCGATGGAGGGATGGAGGGATGCCCGGGGGCTCTGCGTCCCACCCGGGGCCTTTGCTATGGGGACCCGGGGGAGTGGCTGTCCCCATAGCACCCCGGGTGGGCACGGGGGGTGGGTGGGGATTTGAGAAGGGGACCCCCAGGGATGTGTGTAGGGGTGGGGGGGGGGGGGGAAGAAAGGGGGAGCTGGAAGTGCATGGCGGCCCCAAAAGAGGGTGGGGAATCACGGGTGCGGGGGCCGCGCCGGGGATGCCCGATGGGCGTTGATGCGCGTGGATGGGGGGTGCGGGACGTATCGGGGGGGTACCGCGGCGGGGGACGGATGCCCGGGGAAAGGCGGTCGCGCTCACCCAGCAGCAGCAGCTTCACCTCCCGCGCCGCCTTCTCGCCGTCCTCCCGCAGGTTGCGGTCGATCATGCGGGAGCGCTCGGCGGCCGCCTTATCCTCGGCGCTGACCGTGCAGCCCATGGCGGCGGCCCCTCGCTCCGCGCTCTGCCGGCACTGCCCTGCCCTGCGCGGCGCGGGCGGGGCGGGGCGGGGCCTCCGGAGGGGGCGGGGCTTTCGGAGGCTGGGCGGGGCTTATCTCAGGGGGGCGGGGCTTCGGGTAGGGGGCGTGGCGAGAGGAAAGGGAAGGGGCGGGCTGCGGTGGGGCGGGGATGTGGGGTGGGGGGCGGGCGAGGCAGTGACGCGGGTTGGATGCGCTGAAGCCGCGCTGTGGTGCGGGCAGATGTGCGCTGCGCCATCGGTGTTCCCCCGGACAGATGTGCACGGGGACACGGTGTGCACGGTGACACTCGTGCGCGGGCAGGGTTGTTCCCCAGCACAGGTGTAGCTGAGGCCCCGGTACACCCAGCACGGCTGTGCGTGGGGCTGTGAAGGGCCGTGGCGTGACCAGGACAGATGTGCGGTGAGCGGTGGTTTCCTCAGGACAGACGTGCATAGTGCCACGTGCCCCAGATGAGGCGTGCCCAGGACATGGGGTGTCCGCTGTGGCTGTGCGATGTGACGCCGTGTGACCCAGGCTCTCCTGCCCCAGCCCCACCGTAGCTCTTTTTGCCACATCCCACCCGTGCTCTGCATGGAGCCACCACCGGTGTCCCCACCCCGCTTGGAGCAGTGGCTCCAGGCTGAGCTCCCCGCTGCACCCCGTTTCCCAGAGCCATCAGTCTGAAAACCCGCTCTGTCACCATCCCTGCCGGTGATGCGTCCCCATTCCCGGCCCCAGCACCGTCCCCAGGCCGCCCCGCCCCGCGGCCGCGGCTCTCGGACCTCCGTGGGACGGGACACGGGGCCGCCACGGGCAGGAGACACGGGGTACGCGTGGGAAGGGGCACGGGGCACCGGCCCTAAGCGGGGCATGGGGGCGGCGCATCGGATCGGTGCCCGGGGGGCACCCGAGAATGGCCCACTCCGCGCTCCCTCCCCTCTCCACGCGTGGGCAGCGCAGCTCCCGCGGCTCCGCTGTCGGCACATCGGCGGGGACGCAGCGCCGCCGTGTGCCCGCAGAGCCCGGCGCCGTCCCCGCGTCCGCGCTGTTCCCCCCCCACCCCCGCCCAACACCGGGCACGGCTCACATTTTTATTTATCCTTTATTATTACTTTGACGGATCTGCTCGGTCGCGCTCCTCCTGCACGGCGCTCATCCCCACATATAACTTAACAGCGCGGCGGGGGGGGCCGTGGGTGCGGTGCGGTGCGGTGCGGTGCGGAGACCCCGGGGTGACACGGCGAGCGCCGCCCCCATCCCGCACACGGCGCAGAGCTCCCGAGAGCCGCGCAACACATTAAAAAAGACCTACTCTTATATACAGTATTTATAAAAAGCGTCCCAGCCTCCACCACCCCCATATAAAAATACGTCTCTTATTTACTTGGCGAGCCCCGGCCCCCCCTCACCTCCTGCTCGCGTCCCCGCGGCCCGGCTCTTGGCATGGCTGGGAGCTGCCCGCGGCACGGACGGACAGACGGACACACGGGTGGGTGGTGGGAGGACAGCAGGGCCGAGCGGTGCCCATCACCCTGGTGTCAGAGTGCATCCCACACCCCCTCCATCCCACAGCCCGAGGGGTGCCGCCCCGCGCACCTCCGTGCCCCACAACCAGCACCTCTGGGGTGCACCCATCCCAGTGCCGGCGGCACCCAGCCCTGGCACGTGTCACCTTCCCCAGGCTGGCCCCTGGATCGCCAGGTTTCCACCCGCTGGCACCGGGACCAGCCCTCCCCCGGGCACCACGTGCCAGCAGGATGGGGCGGCGAGGAGCCGGCAGTCAGGGGGTGGGGACAGCGGAGGACACGGGGGTGGCACGGGCACCGCTGAGGCGCTGGCCACCAGCCCTGCAGACGCTGCCGTCAGGACTTGGGGCCGGCTGAGGACAAGTGGGTGCCTGCGGGCCAGGCCGGCCCCGGCCCCTCGGCCCCCGGTGAGGTAGGGAAGCGCTGGTCTCCCCATTGCACAGATGGGGAAACTGAGGCGCAGAGCCAGGAGGGGGTGGGCGTGGGCTGGGATCCCCCACGTACCCCCTCAGGCAAAGGGCAGGCGGCGAAGGTGGGAGCCCCGGGGGGTCCTGGCGGGGGTGGGGAGGGGGGTCAGGGTGGGCAACCGGGGTGGCTAGTGGCTGCCGCCACTCCGGCCCCCTCCCGTGGCCCAGTCGGTGATGATGAAGCTGAGGCTCATGATCATGAAGAGCACCCCGAGGAGGGCGAAGCACGCAGCCTGGGGGAGACAGAGCGCAGGGTGGGGGCTGCCCGCTGCCCCCGGTGCCCCATGGGCAGCAGGGAAGGGCTGGAGTGCCCCCAGCCCACTGAGAAGCCAGGAGACCCCATCCCTCCCTTGCCCCCGTGCCTTCATCCCCACACCCCCTGTGTCACCCCGCAGGGCCAGCAGCGCAGTCCCCACGGCCTGGGGTGGGGGCCCAGGGCTTACCAGGATTTTGGGGGTGGAGCGCAGGGGCTCCTTGTCCTTGGGCATGATGCGGATGTAGAAGATGGCCGGGAAGATGAAGATGAGGCAGGGGGCAGAGGTGGCACCTAAAGCAGGAAGGGATGAGCGGGCAGGGCGAGCCCTGGGGGACGGCTGGGTGACGGGGATGGGGCAGCGCTGCCACTCACCGATCAACCCGAAGATGCCGAGGATGGAGGGAGCAAAAATGACCAGGAGGTTGATGAAGGTCAGCAGGATCACGGCGATGGCGACGTGGCGGATCCAGCTGAAGTTCTTGCCTTGGAACAGCATCTGTTGGATAGCACGGCGCACCTGGGGACGGGGACAGGGACATGTCACACACCATCCTCAGAGCCACCCCACCCCTGCACGGCCATCGGTGCCTGTTAGACCTTCCCACCCCCGTCCTGTCCCCGGGGCACCGTCCCACTGCTGCCTCGGTTTCCCCTCTCACTGCTCGGAGATGAGCAGAGCCACAGGGTGACCCACGGGTGCCCGCAAGGGGACACTCACCGGGAAGAGGACGATGGGGACAGTGAGTGTCACGGCTGTCAGCACGGCCACCCGCACGCAGAGGATCAGCACGTCAAAGGGGTCCACCCGGCTGTAGGTGTGCAGCAGCTCCGACTCCACGCGCCCTGCGGCACCGGGGACGTGGGTCAGCACCCGTGCCACCACCCCACCGTGGGCGTCCCCGCTGCGTGCCCGTTCCCCTGTCCCCACAGCTCACCGTAGAACGTGAGGTAGCCAAAGAGGGCGGCCAGGAAGTACATGAGGTACATGACGGTGATGGAGATGTTGGATATGCACTGCATCTTCTTCTTGGAGGGGCTGCGGGAGGTGGCTGTCAGCACGGCCCCCCCACCCGCCGCCCCCCAGCCCCACCACCACTCACTTCTTCAGCTCCGTGTAGATGGGCAGCACCTCGGGGTGGCACACAAAGGCGAAGGCCATGATGGGGATGGTGTACGCTGTCTGCAGAATGTGCAATGAATGCTAGGAGCTCGTTGTCCGTGCCCCCCAGGAGCCCTCACCGTGGAACCAAACCTACCTGAGAGTTGAGGGTGAAGAAGCTGGGGGTGCAGGCCCCCACCTCGGGGGGCAGTGGGGCTGCAGGGCCATCCCAGTGCTCGCTGCCCAGCGTGACGTTGATGCCACTGGTGATGTTCCCCCCTTGCTCAGGCAGCGGGCAGGGGATTTGGAACTTCTTGTAGATGACCTGGGGGGGGGATGCTGTGTGAGCGGGGGGCTCTGGGTGCCCCCTCACCTCAGAGACGTCCCCGCCCTGTGCTCACCGAGATGAGGAAGAAGACCATGCAGCTGAGTGAGAAGCCGCTGGCGTAGCCCAGGTAGCCTGGGGGGAGAGGAGAGCGATGGGCACAGTCCCCCGCAGCCCCATGCCCATCCACGCCCCCACTTACCCAGCTGCTTCATCAGGGCCAGAGGCAGGATGACGGTGACGGAGACCAGGATCACCAGGTAGTTCCCGTTCAGGTACCAATCCCTGGAAGCAGAGGCAAGGGCATGCTCACACCCCATGTAGAGTGGGAGCTTCGGAGGAGCCCTCTGCCCTCTGCAGGGCTGGCAACCCTGAAATCATTGGCCTGGCACCCCTGGTCCTATGAGCCAGTGTGCCCAGGGACACAGGCATCCCTTGAGACCACGGAGCATCCCTGCATCAGCATCCCTGGGGACAAGTGAGATGGCATCTCCAGGGATGGTTGAGATGGCATCCCCTGGGGCCGGACCTCTCTGTTATGGGACCCCAAGGCCAGCATCTCTGCACCTCTGAGGAGATGTCCCAGGGAAGGGGCATCTCCTGAAGCCACAGAGATCTCTGTGCCTACACCCCTGGTGCCAGCATGCCTGGGACCCCCGTGTTGGCACCCCTGTGGCAATGTGCCCTGCAGGAGGAGGAACAGGTGGGCTGATCCAAACAGGAGGTGAGGGGCAGGGATTGGAAGTTCATCCCGGACTAATCCCGCCTGGGGGCTTATTCAGCACTGACAGTGATCAAAAATAGCAGTGGCTTTAATGCCATTAATCCCTGCCAGGGGCTGCACAGCTGGAGTGGAATCCAGGGCGTGTGTGGGGCAGGGACTTGGTGGGAGGAGGATGGGGTGGGTGACACTCACGTGGTCTTCTCCTCCAGGTTGAGGAAGGTCTGGATGACCAGTGGCACCTCGGACTTGACAATGTACAGGTAGCTGGACATGGCTGCGGGCAGAGGAGGGCAGCGTGGTGGGGGGCTGCCACGTATCCCCGTGTCCCCTCCACATCCCATCCCTCGCGCTCACCTCCAATGTTCTGCAGTGTGATGGCAATGGCTGCAGCCAGCTTGCCCGGTGTGCCGAAGGCTCGGAAACCCAACTGCTCATAGGCACGGATGCCTGTGGGATGGGGACACAGGGGTGAGGGCTGGGAGGTGAGACGGGGGTGGCAGGGCGGCAGGGGGCATCGCATTGCACTCACCCACGATGCCCGAGGATTTCAGCAGCAGGTGGATGGAGTAGCTGGACAGCAGAGCCACGGCCGTCAGCAGGAAGCTGCGAGGGGACAGCGCTGTCACCAGCCGCTCCTCGGGCACCTCGGTACCCGGGGGACATCGGTCCCCATGTCACCACGAGCCCCCCGTCCTGGCAGCACTCACAGGAAGAGGATGATGCCAGTGTTGGCCATGGCGTAGGCCAGCCCCAGGATGCCGCTGCCCATGATGGCATTGCTCAGGTTGAAGACAGACATCCCAAACGACGTCTTGCCTTCGAACTGTGTGACAAAGAGGGGACAGTGACACAAGGGGGGGATGCTGCCAGGGGGCACCCGGGGGCCCTGCGCTGCCACTCACGTCAGTGAAGTGAGTCTGCTTCTTCTCACTGCCATGGGGCAGGAACTCCTCCATCTCCGCACCACACTGGTTCTCATCAAACCTGGGCACAGAGGGAGGAGCAGGGCAGCTGGGCTGAGCGGAGCTGGGCTGGATGCAGCCCTCCCAGCAGCACCCCACAGCACCCAGCTCCCCAGGGCCCCCTGGGCATCCCAAGCACCCTCAGCCCCAAGAGCAGTTCTCCAAGCTTCTCAATGCCCTGAGCCCCATAGGCACCCTGAGAACTCCACGTGTGCCCCAAGCCCCCGGGCACTCCAAGCATCCCAAGTGCGACGAGCAAGCCCAGCACCCCAAGTCCCCAGAGATTCCTGAGTCTCTCCCCAAGTGCTCTGAGCACCCCAGGACTTCCAAGCCTTCAAAGTGCCTCGCACCTCCCCAAGCACTGCAAGCACCTCAAGTGTCCCAAGAACCCTAAGCGTCCCGAGTACCCCAAGCACCCCAAGTGCTCCAAGTGCCCCAAGCAGCCTGAGCTCCTTGAGGAGCCCCAAGTGCCCAAAGAACCTCAAGCACCCTGAGTATCCCAAGTGCCCCAAGCACCCTGGGTGTTCTGAGCTACTCAAGAACTCTGAGTATCCCAAGTGCCCTCAAGCACCCTGAGTGTCCCAACTACCACAAGAACCCGTGCCCCAGGTGCTCCAAGTGCCCTGAGCATCCCTAGTGACCCAAGCACCCCAAGGGTTCCATGTGTCCCAAGCATCCCAAGAACTCTGAGCACCCCAAGCACCCTGAGCACCCCAAGCCCGCTGACCCCAGAGCCCCCAGCCCCAAGCAGGGGACCGGCTCACCAGCCAGGTGCCCAGCCCCAGCTGAAGAAGCCGTTTGTCCCCAAGCCTCTACCTGTCACCAGGCAGCGATGGGATGGTGGTGGTGCCGAGGGCAGCTGCGTGCTTCCCGTTGGGCACCAGCTCCACCATCTCAGCCTGGACGGGCAGCTCCGGACCCTCCATGGCAGGCGCTGGGCTCCTCGTGGCGTGGCAAGGCGTGGGGTCCGGCTCCGGGTGGGAGCTGCAGGGCCTGGCAGAGGAGACTTCGTCACTGGGAACGGTGGGGATGAGACCCCCGTGCGTCCCCTGTGAGCTTTCAGCCTCCTGCAGCACCTCCCCTCCCAGCACCAATGTGTGGGATGGGGCACGGAGCTCAGGGACCCCCGTGTGAAGCCCTGGTGCTGCCGGGCGCTGCGGCAGGGGCTCAGGGGCACGTCAGGGCTGGCACCGGCGGAGCAGGAAAGCGCAAGGCTGTGAGACGAGTCCTTGGCAGGGGATGGCGGCCGGGCTGCCGAGCGGGGACGCCTTGGCAAGCGGCACAAAGCCGCCTCTGTGCGCGCCCAGCCCTCCCCGCCCCGCTGGGAAACGGCACAGGGCTGCTTTCTGGGGCAGGCTGGCAGCCGGGCCGTGGCCCCACTGCCCCCCGCTGTCCCCTGCCACCCTCTGTGTCCCCACCACCCTGTGATGGGAGTCCTCCCCACCCAGGGGTTCACATGCTGGAGCCCCATCCATGGGCGCAGATGCGTCACCCGGCTTCAGGGTGGGACGGCTGGGATGCAGGATGGTCCCCAGCCCCAGGAGGACACAGCCGCCCCATCACCCCACCGCTGCGGGTCCCCGTGAGGATTGGGGACTGCACCCATCCTTTAGCTCCTGGCCCAGCACGTGGGGTTGTGCAGTGGTCCTGGGGACCGCCTGGCTCTGTGTGTGGCTCTGCCCAGGACTGAGACCCGGGGGGGGGGGGGGGGGGAGGGGTGAGGGGAGGGCACAGGATCAGCAGCCCCCAGGCACACCAGGGAAGGGCTGCAGCACCCCAACCCCCGTGGGTCACATCACTGCCCCATCCCCACCACCTGGGGACCAAGGAGTCCTGGGGTCGCTCTAGGCCACACACAGCCCAGCAGCATCTGGTAGCACTGGGGGGTGATGGGGCTGAGCCACGGGTGGGAGTGCGGCACCAGGCCGCCCCTCTGCACGGCACCTGTCCAGGTGGGGAAACTGAGGCACAGCAGGGCCCCGGGACAGCAAGGCCGTGCCGCGTGGTGGAAGAGACGGAACCGCAGGCGGCCGCTGGGTGATGATTTATCCCCTCCACTGGGCCTCAGCTTGGGCTGCATCCAGGCACGGACGGGGCTGCCAGCACGTCCCAGCGCTGCCGTTAGCTCCGCGCCTTCCCACCGCCGCCGGCACGTCCCTCTCCCGGCCCCCAGTGTCCACCCGCAGCGCCAGTGCCAAGCTGCGAGGTGCCCGCGCCCCCCCACTGCAGCCCCCTCCTCCTCCTCCTGGTTATGGCTACGTCCGGGGGCCGCCAGCCTCCCCCAGCACACCCGGCCCCATTTGTCATGCTGTGAGCGTCGCCCCCGGCTTCCTCCCGCCAGCAGCGCTGGCACAGCCCCGCAGCACTCACTGCCACCTCTGCGCCTGCCGGCCTTTGGTCTCTGCTGGTGGCACTGGGGAAGGGGCGAGGGACCGGTGACGCACCGGTCGTGCCCCTCGCGGACACTGTTTGCTTTGTGATAAGGTTCTGTAGAACAGCAAATAGATGGTGCGGCGGCGGCCCTCAGCCTGGGGCCTCGCAGGGCTGCCCAGAGCAGGGCGGTGGGCACCGCGTGGGCACCGACACCGCCCGGGGACAGAGGGCTGCAGGGAAGCAGTGCCCACAGGGATGCCTCTCGCCGTGCCATCAGGTCCCGCGGGCTCAGCCATCGCTCGTCACCGAGCTCAGTGACGCCACGTCCATCCCTCAGTGTCACTCAACGCGCCAGGGCCGACGCTCGGGGACACCCCGAGCCCCAAAGCTCAGCAGTGCCCGGACCCCAACCCGCTATAATCCACCACGCCAGGGTGAGGGACACAGCACTCTGGCGGCGGTAATCCGGATTTAGCGCCAAGCGGCAGCAGCTGCCGCCCCACAGTGCTGGCAACCCAGCACCGGGATGGGGGCCGCGCACCCCCCCGTGCCCACGGGCTCCAACGCTGCTCGGGTGTCATCGCGGTGCTCTCATGTTCCCAGCTCGGTGTGACGGCAGCAGCGCCTCAGAGGCACAGCAGCACGGTGATGGCATGGCTGCTGGCACAGCCTGGGGTCCCCGTGCCAGCTCCACGCTGCCACCGGCCGCCCTCCCCCAGCCCAGCACAACACAGACCTGTGTTTTTTCTCCTGACCTGGCTTCCTAAATTTAGCACCCAGCCCTGCTCTTAGCTACGTGCCGCGCTCCCACCTCCCAACACAGCACGGCCTCACCCAGCACTGCAGGCTGCATCGGGATGGGCACAGCGAACACAGCCACCTCTCATCTGCTGTGGGGTGAGGCCCTTTATGGGCACCGTGTGGCTCTGGCGGAGACCCTCAGGAGACAGGAGACAACCACGAGGTAGACCCCTCCCGCATAGTCATGGCGGGGTTGGGGACGCGATGGGGACAGAGGGGACATCCAGCAGCACCACGGAGCCCAGCACGGGCACTCAGCCGACGGGCGGGGGGACAGCACACCATGCTAGTGGCCAGCAGCCCGCCAGCCTTGGGCACACCTCCTGCAGCCCCAGGCCTGGCCCTGACCCCACTGTCATCACTGCAGCCCCACGGCCATGTGGGACAGGGAGAAGGTCCCCGGAACTGAATGTCCTCTGAATGTCCCAACACCACGGCCACGGGCAGCCCCGTCACGCTGGCGGCCACGGTCCCCTCTGAGCTGGCCAAGCCTCTGTGCCACGCATACTCACTCCAAACCAGCGGTGCTTGCCTCGTTACTGGGAAGAACACGACCCTTTTCCAGGGTTGGAGACATGATGGGGACAGTGGTGGCACCGCGAGCAGAGGGTGGCACGGTTGGCACGTCCCCCTCTGCAGGGCTACGGGGAAACTGAGGCAAAGTGTGAGGCACAGGACAAGGGTTCCGAGCACGTGGCAGAGCTGGTGCCACCTGCAAGGGACGGGGATTAAACACGCAGACTGCCCGAAACCACCATTTGAGCTTTTCCGCCGCATCTCGGAAGGATGACACCTCTCGGTGCCCAAACGCACACCTCCACGGGGCACCACCGAGTGCCCAGCGCCCGAAAACACGCACCGCCGTCCGCGGGGGGCACAGCTGTCCCCAGCCCTGCGTCAGCAGCCCCGCGGTGTCGCGGATGCGGGGGTGGCCGGGACCCCGCGGTGAGAAAACAGAGGGCAGGGGCCTCTGTTTTCTCAGTCCGACGAGCCCGTGGGATCCCAGTCCTCCCCCCGGTCCCCCCGCGCCAAGGAAAACAGCCTCGGCCGGGGCCCGTTTGTTTGCCGTGGCCGCGGCCCCAGCGCGAGTGCAGCTGCAGCGCAGCCGGGCGCTGCGGGACCTTTGCACCTGAGCCGGGCTGCCCGCCGTGGCGGCACCCCGATGCCACCCCCGAGCATCGCACCGACCCCCGTCCGCCGCCGGGGGGGGGAGTGGCACGGCGGGCGGCAGGGCGCCGTCTCTACAGTGACGGCCCGTGCGCCGACAGATGCGACCGCCGCGCTCGGGCACCATCCGGCTGCCAATGGAAAATTCCCGTCTCCTCCTCCGCGTGGGCACGGCAGCCCCGCAGCCCCGGGGCCGCCCCGAGTGCCCGCAGAGGGGAGCCCGGCGGCTGTGCCTCAGTTTCCCCCCGGAGCTCTCCCGGCATCCCGCAGCCACACGGAGCGCCGCGGACGTCACGGCCACGCTGTGCTCTGCCCTAAAAATACCCGCACGGCCCCACCGCGTGGGAGCCCCTGACACCCGATGCGGCCGCCGCACTTTCCAGCACTCACACACACACACACACACACACACACACACATCGCTGGCACGGCTGATTAAAAATTAAAGCGGAAAATAAAAGGAAAGAAATAAAAGAAAGGAGAAGAAATAAGGGCGGGGAGGGAGGGGGGGGGTGGTCCGAGGGGTTGCTGCGAGCAAAGCGGGCTGAGAACGGCGAGGGGCGGCGGGGCTCCCCCCGAGGGCTGCAGCTCTGCCTTTTTATGAGCATTCACGGGATTTTTTTATACGTTGTGGGAGGGTTTCAGCAGCTGGAGAGGGAAGAGGGAGGCGAAGCAAAGCAAACAGCCCCTGCGCTGCTCCGGCTGTGCCACCTGCGAGCGACTGCGCTGTGGGGCGCGGTGTGGGGCGGCGTGCCGTGGGGCAGCGCTCCGGGGGGCGGCGGAGAGACGCTCCGTCCTTCTGCAGCGTTCCCGGCTCGGGGCTCCGGAGGAACTTTTGGAGTTGGGGGAGGAGGAGGTGAGCGGCGCGGGGGTGACACGGCGGGGGGACACCGGGGGGGGGACACGGCGGGGGGGGGGGACCTATTGCAGCCTTCGCCCCCAGCACGGGGCAGGGGGAAAGCGGGGACAGCGCGGGGATGTGGGTCCCGTCGGACCTACCTGCCCGTCCCCTCGGCGCTGCCTCGCTGCCAGCTCCAGCTGCGTGCCGAGCCTCCGACAGATTACCGAGGCTCCTCCGGCCCTAATCCCGACAGAGCGGGGATTAAACGGGAGCCCGGGCCCGCCCCTCCTACCACGGCTCCCAATCTCCGCGCAGCGTCAACGCGGACCTACGGGGAGGCCGGTGGCGAGGGGGAGGCGCACGCAGCGCACGGCCCCGCTGCCACCGGGCACGGCCACCGCGGCCACCCCGCCCCGAGGGCTGGGAACGGGCGGGCACCGGAGAGGGGCGGGGGGGGCACAAACGTGGGTGCCTCCAGAACGGGGGGGGAAGGGAGCAGAGGGACTTTGCGGTCCCCCCTCCCCCCGAACCCCTCCGGGCTTCCCTGCTTGTGCTGAGGGCACCTTTGACCGATGAATTATTGGGGTTTGTCCACCCCCAAAAAAGCCCCTAAAGAGGACAATGTCTGCTCTGAGGGCTCCCGAGGAGCCCGGGGCTGCCGTTTCCCTTAGCGTGAGTCGCAGGCGCTGCACGGGGCTCAGAGCCCTGCTCGCTGGCACTGCACCCCGCTGGCGGCCACGGGGTTTTGCTTAGGGGGAAATCTGCCCTGGAGCGTTGGGGCTCCACGGGTGGCCGTCCCTGCACCATCGCCCCCAGCGGGCTGCCCGCTTCGGGGGATTCTTCCTTACGCACCGCTTAGGCTGCAGCACCACCAACCAACGAGGCACCTCGCCGCCCCCGAGGCCTGCCCCACACGGCCTTACGGGGCTGCGTTTGCATCCCGTACCCCTCCTCTCTGAAGCGGATCGGCGGACGCAGCGAGCGCGGTGCCCGCACGTGTCCCGCTCCCCAGCACGGCGAGGGCGGCACTGGGGTGGGCGGCTGCCGCACACCACGTGAGCACCCGCGGCCGTTCCTGCCCCCCATGTGCCCGTTGCCACCGCTCTCGTTTCGGTCGGAGACATCCATTAACTAATTTCTAATAACAGCATCATGCGTAAGTGCTGAACCAGCGCTGGCTGGCGTGCTGGGGCGAGGCGGCCAGGTTCGGTGCGGGAGGGGGGGTTGGTCGGGGGGGGGAATCAGGACAAGCAGAGCTCCTGCGCTCCATCCGTTTAACCCTCCCCGCCCCAGCGAGGGCGGGCACCCGGCAGCCACGTGGCACCGTGCCTCGTCTGGGGCTGTAAACACAGCCGGAGCTGCGCCCTGAGTGCAAACACCGCCGCGGGTTGAGCCTGGTGGGGATGGGACGGGGACAGGGCTCAGACCCCCGTGACGTGGAAATAGGGCCGGTGACATCCGGCCCCACGACCACCCGGCGTCACCCCTTCCCTTGTGCCCCGTCACGCTGTGCTTCTGCTCCTCTCCTTGCAGATGAATGAGAGCCATGCCCAGCTGGGCTCCGTGGGAAATCGGAGCGGTGAGGAGGAGGGAGGAAGGTCGCCGAGCCCTGGGAGTGGAGCACATAGAACCACAATCATGGAATCATAGGATCATAGGATTGCAGCATGGGAAGGACCTCACGGCCCCCAGCCCCACCCCTGCCGTGGGCTGGCTGCCCCCCAGCTCGGGCTGCCCAGAGCCCCTCCATGGCCTGGGGCACCTCCAGGGATGGCACCCGCAGCTCTGGGCAGCACTGCCAGCGCCTCATTGCCCTCTGAGTGAAGAATTTCTTCCTAACATCTCACCTACATCTCCTCCTTCAGTGCAAAGCCATTCCCTCTTGTCCTATCCTACTACGCCCTTGTAAGAATTCCCTTTCCAAGGGCTTTCCTGTAGCCCCTTTAGGCACTGGAAGAGCTGCTGTAAGGCCTCCACAGGGCCTCCCCCGAGCTGAGAATCACACAACAGACTCAGCAGCACAGAACCAGCCCATTAGCCGCGCTCTGCCCCTTCTATCTGCCACCACCGGCGCTGCCCCGTGCCCAGCTCCCGGGCAGCCTCAGCCTTGTGCTCTGTGTCACTGCACATGAGCCCACGCATGGGATCAGTGGCCCTGAGAGCCGGCCCTGCCTGGCGCTGGATGAGGGCGGCCAGGACGGGGGCCGGGGCAGCTCTGAGCATCCTCAGCCATGAAGGACGGGCGCCGGGCGCCGGGGGCCGGATGGGGTCACGCTCCGCTTCCTGGCGTCCGACCTTCCTGCAGCTGAGACGGTGGTGGTGGGAGAGCACAGCCGAGGGAACGGCTTCATCTGCAGCCCCGCGGCTCCTCTAAAGCACGAAGCCTCTGGCACCTCTCCTTGCTGGGGACGAGGCAGCGGGTGCCTCCGGTCCCAGTGCCAGGCGTCACCACCCGGCCTGCTGATGGGACCGGCACGGCTCTCCTCCACCACCACGCACACGCTGTCCTGCAGCCGGGCACAACAACAACAAGGAATAATTGGTTAATGCGATTTCAAAACATGATTTGCAATTATAACTCGCCAGAGAGCATTCAATGGCCCCACACACCGGGAGAGTGTTTTTCTCCTTCATTTCTTCCTGGAAACTCTAACCCAATTAACTTTACAGAAGCCAGGAGCAAAACACGGCTCTACGGCCCCGGCGGGGTGGGTTTATCACCGCACTCCATCACGGCCTCCCCGGCACGTCCTGCAGCGTTGGTGATGAGGGATGTGGGGATGGGGGTGGGCACAGCCCGGTCCCGGCCGCTGCTGTGGGATGGTGGGCAGCTCTGCTCAGACACCCCGAGTCCCACCGAGGGGCTGAGCAATGCCCAGGTCGGCAGCGTCCCTCCTGCACCCAACGCCGCCATTTGGCTCCATCCCCAGCCCGGGCAGTGGTGTCACTGCCGCCCCACAGCCCCACAGTGCCGGGCATCCCCATGTCCCCGTGTCCTGGCCCCACGCCCAGACCCCTGTTCCTGAGCTCCCTGCCAGGTTTGCCCTTCACAGATGCTGATCGTCACCACTAAACAAACAACCTAATGATGTTCCCGAACCGCTCGCTGCCCTACTGCTCCCAGTTCCCACCAGCATTCCGTTTCCAGGCCCCGCTGCCCTTCCTGTCCCCATAACCCCAAGCCCTGCCACTGCTGCCTTTCCCTCGAGCAGTTGGAGAGGCCGCAGGTGCTGCTGCCACCCTGCACATGTCCCTAAACGTGCCCGGGCCAGGCATGGGATGAGGCCTTGGGGACACCAGCTCTCAGCCAAGCCCTGCTGGGCACGGGGTTAATGTTTAGCGGGGTAGGAGGGGGCCCTGCGTGGGGTGGGAGGGATGTGTGGGGTAGTTGTGGGGCGCGCACAGCCCTGGCCCCCCAGCACGCTCCCCAGCACGCAGCCACATGGAGCAGCATGGAGCTCAGCTGCCCCAGGGGGCAGCAGTGGCAGCAAGGAGCTGCAGATGGCTGGGGAGCTGGGGACGGGGAGGAGCGGGGGCATGGGGGGGTCCCAGCGGGGTGGGCACCGTCACTGCCTTTCTCGGGTGCTGCCCAAGGAGGGGCCCTTCACCCGTGCATGACAGCGGTGTCCCCACCATCCTCACTCTCCCCTGTTCCTCATCCCTTCCTCTGCATCCCCCTCCTGCCCTCCACTTTTCCCCTTCCTCCTCAATCTCTTCCACTCCATCTCCTCCTCCTCCCCTTCCAACCCTCATCCTCTCCCCCTCCTCTCTACCCCCTTCTCTCACCTCCCCCCATCCTCCCCAAACCCTTCCTTCTCTTCTCCTCCTCCCCTTTTCCTCATTCCCTTCCTCCTCCTATCCTTCTCCTCTCTTTCCCCCTTCCTCTCCAACCCCTTCCCCTCATCCTTCTCCTCCCCTTTTCTCCTTCCCCCTCTCCTCCTCCACTTTTTCCCCCTTCCTCCCTTCTCTTTTCTTCCCTCTCCCTCTTTTCCCCCTTCCCTTTCCTCCCCTCTTCCTCCTCCCCTTCTCCCCGTTCTCCCCATCTTCCCCAACCCCTTCCTCCTCTCCTCCCCCCCCCTCCCTTTTCCCCTTTCATCTCTACCCCCTTTCTCCCCTCCCCTTCTTCCCGTTGGCTGCACCCACGGCCTTGACCCGTCCCAGCGGCCGTCCCCGTGTCCCCAGGGCCGTCCCCACGGCCGAACAAACAGCGGACGGCCCCGTCCAGCCCCCGCCCGCCCCCCGCCGCTCCCCGCGGTGCCGCCCCGAAGGCTGAGCGATGCTCCGCGGACGGGACCCGGCTGCCCCCGCGCGGCGGCGGCGGGACGTGCAGTGCGGTGCGGTGCGGTGCGGTGCGGGCCGTGCCGCGGGGCTGCGGCCGTGCGGTCCCCAGCGGGGTGCTGCCGGGCCGTGGGGCTCCCACCCACGGGCATCCCATCACTCTGCGTGCGCCCTCCGCTCCAGCTCCGTAGCGCCCGGCAGAGGGCTCGCCCCGCCTGGCGGCGGATGGCAGCCGGGGCACGGCGCCTTCCCCGCGGGCACCGTCACCCCACAGAGCCGGCCGCGACCCCACGGAGCGGTCCCACACCCACGGCCGGGCAGGGCACGGGGACACGGGGACACGGGGGCACGGGGCCGGGCCGCGGGGCTGCGCTGACATTTCCCGGGCGCCGCGGTCAGGGAGCGGGGCCAGCGCGGCCGTCAGCGCCGTGCCCCGTCCCGCGGGGGGCACGCAGCACACTGCGCCCTTTGTTGGGGACGGGGATCCGTCCCTGCGGCCCTCCCTCCGCCCCCGCCCCGGCCTGGCACCCGGCGGCAGATCGGGATAAAGGGAGGGCGGCAGCCGCGGCCCCGTCCCAAGGCAGCAGCGGGGACGGGAGGCGGAGGTGAGGCTGCGAGCGGCGGCTCTGGGGGGCTTCCACACCGCGCCGGGTGCTGCCGTGGGGATGGAGGCACCGGGCGATGAGACCCCGCTGTGCTTCCGCGGCCGCCGCCGTGCCATCGGCGGCCACTTTTTGCACGGCGTCCGGGCCCGTAGGGGCCGCTGCGATGGGTGGCCGCGATGGGATGATGTGGCCGGCACAGGGCGGGGCGGTGGGGGAGGACCCGGTACGGCAGGGACAGTGACACGGGATTAGCCGGCACGGCCGGAGCAGGCCTAATCCCGGCAGGAATGTGCAGGAGCCGTGCAGGGAGCGGGTCCCCGTGCTGGGGCTGTGCTCGTCAGCCACGGGGTGAGGGATCGAGTGGGGGCTGTGCTGAGCCCAGTGGGGTCCCTGCGTGCCGCATCCCTGTCCCGGAGCCAAAGGAGCCAGCCCAGCTCGCGGGGAGACGGCCCCCGGGCAGGGGTGCCCCCCGTCCTTGCTGCGTGCCGAGGGCACAGCGCGCATCCCGGCGTGTCCCATCCCCACCGCAGCCTCCCCGCGGCTGAGGACCCGCAGCCTCGGGCTGCACAAGTCCCCACCCCGGGCCCCGCGTGCCCCCGCCGGGCAGGGGCTGCCGCTGGCGGTCCCTATTGCTGCCAGCTGGGCTGAGCAATGGAGGCTGTCCCCGGGAGGCCCCCTCGCACTGCACAGACAAAGCGCGTCGCTGGGGTCTGCCCGGGGACCGGAGACAAAACTGCGCTGAGAGGAGCAGCCGGGCGGAAAATCGATGCATTCCCGCATTCCTGGGGACGGGAGGAGAGATCCAGGGACACACCGTCCCGTCCCGTGACCCATCACCGGCCCACCCGTCCCCGTCACGCGGGAGCTGGTGCAGGGCGGGGGGGGGAAGGGGGGGGGCAGCGGCAACGTGGCACCCCCCCTCTGGGCCTGCCCGGCCCTGGCAGCTCTGGCGCTGTTTTTCCGGGACGCGGCCGCGGCCATGGGACGCCTGATGGCTTCTGCAGGTGGGGCCGCCGCTGGCGGGGCCCGCCGAGCTGCTGGCACCGGCTGCGGGCTGCCACCGCGCCACGTCCCGCCGCTGGAGGCGGGGGACGTCCCCGGCCCGGGACCGGCGCAGGGATGCCCGGGGGATGGGTGCGTCGCCACCGCCACAGCCGGCGATGGGAACGCCGTGCCGAGCGCGGCCGGGCCCGGCCTCTCGTCCCGAGGCGCCTCGGGCAAAGTCTTGCAACGGAGCAACCCGTGACGCAGCGTCCTCGTCCCCACGGAGCGCGGCCAGCACCCACCCGCCGCCGCTGGGACGAGAGCGGGGTGGCCCTGGCAGCGTCCCTCCACGGCCCCCCCCCCCCGGCACAGCCGCTGCCGGCACCTCTCGGCACTTGCTATTCTTGGCAGCAAAGGCTGGAAAATGGGAGGCAGCGCAGGAATTTTGTTTGCTGCAGCCTGGGCCCGCGCCAGACATCTGGGCTGCAGCTGAACGCGGCCCCCCCCGGCCCCCCCCCCGGGCCCTCGAGACCGCAGCTGCCCTCGGGCGTGCCCTGCGGGTGGCACCGGGGTGGCACGGCGGGCGCTCGGGGCGGTGGCACCGCACCCGGTGGCACGTGGAGGGAGGTGGAGGGCACGGCAGCCGTGCGTGCGTCGGACGGCCGTTGGGGCAGAGCGTGCGTGCCTCGGTGCACACACAGCGGGCGTGCGGGCACGGCGTGCGGCGGCGAGCAGCGAGGGCTGCGGCCGTGCCCTGCGTGCTGCTGCAAGGCGTGCGTGTGGCAGGGGGTGCGGTGCGCGTGCGTTTGCAAGTGTGCGCAGGTGTGTGCATCCATTTGCGCTTGTTTACGTACGGACGCGCGTGTGAGCTTGCACGCCTGCATTTGCACGTGCGTGTTCGCGTATGCACGGGTGCACTCGGCACACCTGCGTATGCGCGTGTGCGCGCGCTCGCAGGTGCGTCTGCAGGTGCTCGCAGGTGGCCGCGTGCCCGCGCGTGTTTGCACGTGTCTGCACGCGCGTGTACCCCCGGGCCGCCCCCCGCCGCCCGGCCCCGCCCCGCCCCGCCGGGGCCGCCCCGCCGCCCTCCCGCGCTGCCGCGGCGCGGGGCGGAGCCGTGCGGGACCGGGCCGAGCCGCGCCGAGCCCAGGTGGGTGCCGCTGGACGCGGGGGGGGGGGGGGGGGGGGGCGGGGGGCGGACGCGGGGCGGCACCGGAGGCTCCGCCGGACGGCGCGGGGCACTGAGCGCGGCGGGGTCGGGGATCGCCCTTCCCGCTGTCGGAGGGGCCACCGCTCGGCCCGGCCCGTAGCGCGGCAGGCAGCCCGCGCGGCGTTCCTCCGGAGCGGGGCAGAGCGCCGCTTGCGGGGCGTCGTGGTGGGGATGAAGGAAGGCTTAACGACGGGGAGGGCGGCGGGTTCCACCCGCGCGCCCCGACGGCAGCCGGCGAGCCGTCCCCTCCGTGCCCGACGCGGGGCCGCGGGCGGGGTGCCGTAACCGGAGCTGACGTCCCCCCCGCGCTCTGCCCGCAGCCCGGGGGCCGCGATCCAGCCCCGGCCATGAGCCGCCCGCCGCTCCTGCTGCTGCTCCTGCTGCTGCCCGCCGCCCGCTGCCCCGCACCTGCCGCCACCCCGCGCCTCCGGCTGTCCTTCCCGGGTGAGTGTGCGGCGGGCCGGGCGGGGGGAACGCGCGCCGCAGGTGCACCCCCGCGCCGCGGCTCCGTGGCTCTCGGCGCCTGGAGCCGAGCGGGGCACCGTCCCGCTGCCCTCGGCCGTGGGTACGGGGTCCCGGCCCGCAGCCGCCACAAAGAGCCGTTTGTTCCCACCGCGAGGGATTAGCTCGGCAGGGCAGAGAAAAGGCCCTTTCTCCCCACCCCCCCCCCCACTCCGGCCGCCCGCTGAGCGAGATGGATGGTGGGATGGTGGGCCGCTGCGGGGGCGGCCAGGCCGGGAGAGCCGGTGGGACGGGTCTGGGGGAGGGGATGAGGCGGCGGGGGGCTGCCCGGGCACCTCGGGGTCGGTCACGCACGGAGCCGGGGCTCGGCTCTCAGCCCTCGCTGCACCCAGGAATGGGGTCCAGGCTGCCGGGGACGGGGTCGGGGCATCGGGATGGGAGCGCGCCCTGGGGATCCGTCCGTGGCGGGGCTGCGCTGGGCAGGGCTGAGCAGGGTGGCCCGGCCCTGCAGAGCTGCGGGCCCGCCACGGGCTGCGACTCTTCCAGCTGGAGCGCTCGTGCTGCTACGAGGCCCTGCTGCTGGATGAGGAGCGCAGCCGCCTCTTCGTGGGCGCCAAGAACCACCTGCTGTCACTGAGCCTGGACAACATCAGCCAGCGGGACAGGAAGGTAACGGGGATGGGTGGAGGTTGGGGGTGTCATCCCGTGGTGCGATGTGTGGGTTTGGTGCCCTTGGCTGGGCGCGGGGATCTGCCACCCTTCCTTCCCACCCACAGATCTACTGGCCGGCTCCGGTGGAGTGGAGGGAGGAGTGCAACTGGGCCGGCAAGGACATCACAGTGCGTATGGGATGGGGAGGGCGGGCAGGGTGGGGGCTGCAGAGAGGGCTCGGTACCACCCTGTGCCCCCAGGCCGACTGCATGAACTTCGTGAAGATCCTGCACGCCTACAACCGGACCCACCTGTACGCCTGCGGCACCGGCGCCTTCCACCCCACCTGCGCCTTCGTGGAGGTGGGCCAGCACACCGAGGTGAGATGTGGCATGCCACGGTGCGGCACGGTGCGGCACGGCACTGCTGGCACTGACCCCACTCTCCCAGGACCACGTCTTCAAGCTGGATGCGCGGCGCGCTGAGGATGGCAAAGGGAAGAGCCCCTACGACCCCCGGCACGCGGCCGCCTCCGTTCTCGTGGGTAGGAGGGCAGCAAGGGCACTCCCGGGGCTCTGGCAGGGGTTGGTGGAGCGGCTCCCGGTGACCCTTCCCTTGGTGTCTGCCAGGCGAGGAGCTCTACTCGGGGGTGGCCACCGATCTGATGGGGCGCGACTTCACCATCTTCCGCAGCATGGGCTCCCGCCCGTCCGTCCGCACGGAGCAGCACGACTCCCGCTGGCTCAATGGTCAGTGCCGGGGGGGGTCTCTGCGCCCGGAGGGTCCCTGCGGGCATCCGCAGGCTCTGGATGTGCCACCCATCCACTCCCAGAGCCCAAGTTCGTGGATGTTTTTTGGGTGCCGGAGAGCGAGAACCCCGACGACGACAAAATCTACTTCTTCTTCCGCGAGACGGCGGTGGAGCGGCAGCAGGGGCTGGGCAAGGCCAGCGTCAGCCGCATCGGCCAGATCTGCAGGGTGGGTGCGGGCAGCCGCAGCGGGGCCGTGGGGCCGTGGGGCCACCCCTCAGTGGCCGCCCCTCGCCCCACAGAACGACGTGGGCGGGCAGCGCAGCCTGGTGAACAAGTGGACGACGTTCCTCAAGGCGCGCCTGGTGTGTGCCGTGCCCGGCACCGACGGCGCCGACACGCACTTTGATGAGCTCCGTGAGTGCCCGCCAGGATGGCCGGGTGGTGCCCAGAGGGGCTGTACTGATGCTTCCCCTGCCCGCAGGTGACGTCTTCCTGCTGCAGACGAGGGACAAGCGCAACCCTTTGGTCTATGCTGCCTTCTCCACCTCCAGGTAACGCCCGTCGTGCGCCCCGCGTGTGCCACGTGCTGATCCTCATGCCCCATTTCTCTCCCCAGCTCCATCTTCCAGGGCTCGGCCGTCTGCGTTTACACCATGGCCGACATCCGCCGGGCGTTCCTGGGCCCCTTTGCGCACAAGGAGGGCCCCAACTACCAGTGGGTGCCATACCAGGCGCGCGTGCCGTACCCCCGCCCGGGCATGGTACGTGGTGTGGCACGGGGCGCTGGGGGAGGTGGGAACATCGCTGACCCAGCTCTGCCTCCCGCAGTGCCCCAGCAGAACCTTCGGCACCTTCAGCTCCACCAAGGACTTCCCGGATGAGGTGATCCAGTTTGCCCGGCACCACCCACTGATGTACAACCCAGTGCTGCCCCACGGCCAGCGGCCCCTCTTCCTGCAAGCCGGCGTGCCCCACACCTTCACCCGCATCGCCGTCGACCGCGTGGCTGCCGCCGATGGCCACTACGACGTCCTCTTCATTGGCACAGGCACGTGGCACCCTCGCTCGGGGGCTGAGGGCTGGGGCTGCCCCCGGCCTCCCCCTCACCAGCCTCCCTGCAGATGTGGGCACCGTGCTGAAGGTGGTCTCGGCACCGCAGCAGAGCTGGCACGGCATGGAGCCGCTGCTGCTGGAGGAGCTGCAGGTCTTCCAGGTGAGTCCCTGCGCTGGGGGCTGCGCACCTCCCGTGCCCTGCCTGTAACTGCCAACCTTGCTCTCCTGCAGGACGCGTCCCCCATCGCCAGCCTGCAGCTCTCCTCCAAGCGGGTAAGGAGGAGGGGGCCGAGCCCTGCCGGACCCACGGGCCCCATCGCGGGGGTGCTGAGCCCCCTCTCTCTGCAGCAACAGCTCTACGCCGGCTCAGCCACCGCCGTGGCCCAGCTGCCCCTGCACCGCTGCGGCGCCTACGGCAAGGCGTGCGCCGAGTGCTGCCTGGCACGGGACCCGTACTGCGCCTGGGACGGCACCGCCTGCACCCGCTTCGTGCCCAGCACCAAGAGGTATGTCGCGCTGGGACCCCGCGCCCGGGGACGAGAGCGTGCCGTGCAGCCCTCGCCTCTCCGCAGGCGCTCCCGCCGGCAGGACGTCCGCAACGGGGACCCCAACCTGCTGTGCTCCGAAGGTGCGTGGGGCCGCGGGGCGCGCTGCCGCGCCCGCAGCGGGGAGACGACGGACGCGGGGTGTCGTCCCGCAGAGCCCTCGCAGGGCCGCGTGCCCCAACGGCAGCTGTACGGGGTGGAGGGCAGCAGCGCTTTCCTGGAGTGCGTGCCCCGCTCGCTGCGTGCCCGCGTCGCGTGGACGTACCAGCGCGGTCCCGACGCTCCCCAGCGCGAGGTAGGGGCCGCGCGGCGGGGCGGGGGGCGCTCCCGTCCCCGTGCCCTGACCGCCGCCCGGGCCGCCCGCAGGTGCAGCCGGACGAGAGGGTGGTGCGGACGGAGCGGGGGCTGCTCCTGCGCAGCGTGCAGCGGCACGACGCCGGGCTCTACGTGTGCCGGGCCACCGAGCAGGGCTTCACGCAGCCCGTGCTGCGCCTGGCGCTGGGCGTCCTCAGCGCCGCCGCCCCCGGGGGCCGCGCTCCCTGGTACCGGGACTTCCTGCAGCTGCTCGAGCGGCCCGAGGCGGCCTGCGGGCGGATGCGGCCCCCCCCCTCCCGCCCCGGCCGGGCCCCCCGCGCGGCAGCGGGGCGGGACGGAGCCGGAGCCGGGGGGCGGTGCGGAGCCGCGGGCCGCCCGCCGCCGCCGTACCCGGGGCGGGCCGAGAGCCGAGCGCGGCCCCCGCAGCGCCTCCGCCCGGTGAGGGCCCCCCCAGGGCTGCGCGGAGCGGGCCGGGAGCGGCCCCCCGGCTCGGCCGGAGGCGGGGAAGCGGTGTATTTATTGACGGCTGGGAATGGGGGGCGGGGGGGGCGGCCTCGCACGGCGAGGGGGTCCCGGGGCTCGGGTGGGGGCGGGAGAGGGCCGTCCCCCCGGGGGCTGTACTGGTGGAACTCAATAAAGCAGGGGAGGCAGCACGGAGCCCTGCCCAGCGGTGTGTGCCCACCCACGAGCGCCCCCACCGTAGGACGCCGGGCGCTTCTCCCCGCCCCTCGGCTACACTTTCGTTTCCTGCAAAACCGAAACCCGATCTCAGCACTTCCCCGGCTCGGCTCAGCCCCGGCGATGACCGCAACCCGCGGTGACGCCAGGCCAGCCCCGCTCCCAGCCCAGGGCCGGCTCCTGACGCTGCGGGCACAGCTCCGGGTCCCCCGCAGCGGCACCGACACCCCCGTGCCCGGCTGGTCCGGAGACCTGGAGCCGCCCGCTGTCCCATTGCTGCCACCCCCCTCGCTGGGCTGGGACGCGGTCTGAGCCCCGGGAGGATCCCGCAGGAACCGTTTCTCCCCCTGCAGGCGACACCAGCCCAGAGTTCACAGCTTTTATTCCCAGGGGGACGGGGCAGGGCTGCAGGCTGGGGGTTGGAGGAGCTCAGGAGGGCACGCAGCGTCTGGGCAGCGGCCCCGCGCCACCCCGCAGCCTCAGCAGGAGGTAGATGGTGCTGCGGGGCTGCACGTGGTAGTGCTCCAGCGTGTGGTGGTTCTCCAGCTCCTTGGTCTCGTAGGTCAGGCGCTGCTGCTCCACGGGCACGTGCTGGCGGGCATAGATCTGCTGCTTCAGCTGCTTCACAGTGTCCGTGGGCCGTACGGTGTAGACTGTGGTCTTGTTACTGTCCTTCACCAGGACCTCCATCTCCTGGGGCTCGGTGCACAGCAGCAGCAGCACGATGTCGTAGAAGAGGCCGTGGGCGGCCAGGCTGTCCCCATCCCGCAGCGCAGGCAGGTTGCTGGGGTTGTCCTGCAGGGCCAGGCGCTGCTGGTAGCGGGGGATGCACCACTCCTTCTCTATCTCCCCCTTCAGCTCCCAGACTGTGGTGCTGGGGTGGACCTTCCTGGTCAGGCTCATGCCCTGCAGCTGCTTCACTTGCACCTTCACAGGTCGGGTGGGCTGTGGGGACACAAGGCAGGTGGGCGAGAGCCATGGGGGGGTGGGACCACGGTGCCGCTGTGCGGGCAGCCCTACCTGCACGTCCCAGGAGCAGACATCGCTGACGCAGGGCAGTGACACACGGCTCTCGGCAGCCTCCTTGGCCACCAAGTCCCAGTTCTTGCCTTGGCCCAGGATGCCGGTGGGGTCGGCGGGATCCAGGATGACGGGGCTGCAGGCACAGAGGGGGCCATCAGCACACGGCCCTGGGAGCAGAGCAGTGGGATGGGGACACGTTTCTCACCGGGGCTGGCGCAGCTGCTCCTTCAGGTAGGCACCGACCCACTCATCCTCCAGGGAATAGTACTTCTCCCAGTAAATACAGATGTCCCGGTACTGGCCAAGCAGCTCCAGCACAGTGCAGAAGCCTTCAGCCATGCTGAAGTCCTCCCTGCCTGTGCCCTCCTCCCAGGCGTAGATGGTCAGCAGCTCCAGTGCATACTTGGGGGGCAGCTTAGCGTTGGGGTACTTCGGCTTCAACATCTGGGGGCACACGCGTGGGCAGCTGGTGGGACAGGGTGCCCTGGGGTGCCGGTGGGGGCACAGCGCAGCCGAGTAACCCCACTCACCTCCTTGTACCAGTGCTTGACCAGGCGCAGCAGGTCTTTCAGCTTAGCAGGGCGCCACTTCACAAAGTTCTTCTGCAGTTCTGTGAAGCTGGGGGAGAAATCGCCGGGGCCGCAGCGCGTGGCCAACAGCTTCACGTAGACCGCGGGGTCCGGGCGGGCATCCTGAATCACCTGCCCTGTAGGGCGAGAGGCACCTCGAGCCCCATCCCGCACCCCGCAGCCCAATATACGCCCCCTGCCCTGAGCCCCTGTCCCACCCTGTGCCCCGTCCTACCCAGTGCGTCGTAAGCAGGCAGGATGTCGACGTCGATGGACTCTCTGGAGGCGCTGGAGGAGAGGGTGAGGCTGAGGGAGCGCGGTCTGTCCCGGCTGTCCTTGTAGCGCGGACTGGTGATGCTGACTCCGAAGGACAGCGTCGGGAGGCACTCGTTGAGCCGCCTCTCGATGATGGCGAGGATGTGGCCCCGCCGCGCCTCCTGCTCCTGGTAGCTGGAGAAGCAGTTGATGAAGAGCACCACGTCGGCATCCGAGTTGTTGCGCAGCGCCGTGCCCTTCCCCGCCGAGCCGCCCTGCGGAGACACGGCACCGGCTCAGCCCCTGCCCGCACCCCGAGGCGCAGGGAGGCGGGGGGCTGCGGGCACCTTGACGGTCTTGAGGACGCTGATGCCTTCGAAGCAGCGCTCCTTGAGGAAGTCGCAGATGTCCTTCACCGTCTGCTTCACCGCCGTGCTGAATTCCGTGCTGGGCTGCAGGTGGGCGGCCACCCAGCCCTCCAGCTGGCGCGAGCTCACGCTCTCCAACCCCATCTCCCACCTCACGCCCAGCTCCATTCCGCTCACCACGCTCCGCCGCCGCTCGCTGCAGCTTTTTAAACCCCGCAGCCTCCGCCCCCACGCGGGTGGCACCGCCCCTTTCCTCCTCCCCCCGCTATTTCCCCCGGGTACCCCCGGAGCTCCTCACGCTGCCGCCGCTTTGGGGGCGGTGGTCCCCATCTCCCAGGACCCCGGGATGTGCCATCCCGCAGCCGGCACGGAGCACTGGCGGCGTCCCCCGCAGCCCCGCTGGGAGCGCAGGGACGGTGACGCGGCGGCCGCCCTTTCGGTTTCGGTTCTGGAGCCGATTTCGATTCTGCGTCAGTTTCGGTTCCGATACGATTGAGCGGCCGCTGGAAACGAAAGTGCGGGGAATGGGCGGGGAAAGGCGATAGCGACAGCGACGGGCGGGGGGTGCGGGGAGGGGACGGGGATGGGACAGGGATGGAGACAGAAATGAAACAGAGACGGGGACAAAAGCGTAACAGGGATAGGGATGGGGATGGGGACAAAAATGGGGACGGGGATGGAGACAGTGATGGGACAGGAACGTGAATGAAAATGAAACATGGAGACAGAATAGGAATTGAGATGGGGACAGAAATAGGATAGGGATGGGAATGGGGACAGAAATGGAATGGGTGGGGATAGAGTTGAGAAGTAGGGGTACAGGGATGGGGCATGGATAGAGCTGGGGACACAGCTGGACACGGGGATGGTTACAGGGGTGGGACAGGGATAGGGCAGGGATGAGACACTGTGGGATGGGGACAGAAATGGGGCAGGAATAGGATGGAGCTGGGCAAAGAGCTGGGGCAGAAATGAGGACAGACAGGACAGGGACAGTGCCAGAGCTGGGGGTAAGTGTGGGTTCAACAGGGATGGGGCAGGGATGAGTCACTGTGAAGGAGACAGGGATGGAGTTAGAGATGGGACAAGGATGGGAACGAGGATGGGGACAGGAAGGAGGACTTGGCAGGAGGACTCATGCCATCAAGACAGTGCTGCCTCGTGCCCAGCTCAGAGCGTTAGCTACCAACAGCATACATGTACAGCGGGGTATTCAATGCCTGGGGCTGCCCCACTGGGGGTTGCCCCCTCTTTTTTATTTTTTTAACCAAAAATAAGATAACAGGAGAGGCAAAGGGTGCCGTCGCGCTCTGTGCCATGCCAGCTGTCTGCTATGGCCCCTGGCTTCCCTAACGTGGCACAGCCCACGGGGCCGACCCCGGTGCTCCGTGCCTCCCGGGGCCATCCTGGCACCGCCGTGTGCTGGGGGAGCAGCAGCAGGCACCTGGGAACGTGGCCGTGATGGCGACTTCCTAAGCCTCAATGGCAGGAGGTAATGATAAGGTGATGGGAGGGTGCCTCCTGCTGGTGCAGGTGCCCATCCTCGCAGCCCTTCCCTTCCTCCAGCAGCGCGTGGTGGGGCCAGGGTTGCCTCTGCGTGTCCCGGGGATGGGGCGATCCATACAGGGCTGCTCTGTGGGGCAGCTCAGTGGCTCTGGGCGCTGGCGTTGAGGCGAGCCCAGAGCTGCCCGCTGGCCGCCCGCAACTGGCGCATGGCGTCCTCCTGGCTCTCCAGCCACTGGGCCAGCGCCTGCACCGACTGGCTCTGCAGCACTGTGGGGAGCATGCGGCATGGTGGGGACCGGCCGCCGGCTGTCCCCAACCACTGCCACCTCCCGCCACCCAGCCCACAGCTACGTACCGCTCAGGTAGATGGCCAGCGTGGCCAGGACCAGGCTGGCCAGTGCCAGGAGGCCCAGTAGGGCAAGGAAGAAGGGGTGCCCGGGGCAGGGGCAGACGGTGGGAGGCGGCACGGGGCGCAGTGTGGGCAGGTGTGGGGGACCGCGGGGTGCACGGTGCAGCCGGGCACTGGATGGAGTCGGGCCGTTCCCTGCAGCAGCAGGGAGAAGGGTGTCAGTGCCTGCCCTCAGCCCCCTGTTCCACAGCCCCTCGCCCTGTTCTTGTCACCTTCTGTGCCCTTGTGCCCAGCCAAGGCCCAGTGCAGGTCACTGATGGACGCCACGGGGTGCAGGCTGATGGCTCCGGGGTCCGTCCCATCGGGGTCAGCGGGCTCTGCTGGCACGGTGCCCTCCGCCCTGCCCACACCGTCTGCTGGAAGCAAGGAAAGGGGTGAGTGCGTCTCGGGTACCCCTGAGGTGACTGGAGACCCCCAGTCTCGATGACCACTCCCAGGAGCGGTGCCAGCCCTGGTGCCAACCCAGTGCTCCTTGGCACAGGACTGCTGCTTCCAGGGTGGGGCCAGACCAGTGCTGGCCGTCCCCCAGCCGCCGCGCGCTGTCATCGAAGCAGTTAGCAGGAGCCTGGTGGCCGCACTCCCAGAGCCTCGTTAGTGCAGCTGGCAGCTGCACAGGGTGGCAAAGTGCTCCTGCCCCAGGGTACCTGGGGCCACCTTGAGCCTGTGGGTGCAAGCAGCCCCTGGCTGTCACCAGGGCTGGCAGTATCCGTGGCACTGTGCTGGAAAGCTCGGGGATGCACAGGGGGAGGAGCGGGTCCCACGCTGGCCCAGAGGTCCAGTGCCCTGTGCTGCGGTGCCATGTGCCCAGAGGACAGGGAGAGCAGCATGCAGGGCTCCAGCCTGCTTCGGTTCCGATAGGAACTGTCTCAGGAAGCAGCTGGGGGAGAGCGGGGGGATGTTTTCATGGCGTTTCCACGGTTGTGAGCAGTGGGCAGGGCTGACGGCCTTGTGCCTGCACCCAGGGTCAGGGCTCCAAGGGGCTGGTGTGCACCAGGTCAGCACCCTTTGGGGCTGGGGGCTCCCGGGCCCCCCAAAGCACCCTGCAGGCTCTGTGGGCCCAACCCCTCGCTGCAGGCTGCCCCCACCGCCTGTCCCTCTGCAGCCTGCGGTGCTGTGCCCGCCGCTGTCCCCTCCGTCCCGCAGCACTCTGCACCCCTTCCCTCCCTGGGCTGGCATCCCTGTGGGGTGGGCAGCACTTGGCCGTTGCCACTGAGCAGCCCCAGTGGCACAGCTGCCCCGGGTGCCAGGGACCCGCACCCCTCGCTGCTGCCAGCCTACCTTCCGCAGCCTCCCTGGGCATGTCCCCGGCCCCGCTCCCCTGGGCAGCCAGGCAATGTGGGGCCCCCGGGAACCAGGCACCGGGCTCCTGGTGCGCCAACTGCTCCGCTTAAAATAGTACAGGATGAAATGTGTTTGGGGGGATAAAAATAGCCGTGGGGAGAGGGGCCAGGCAGCCGCGGGCAGCACGGTGCCAGCGTGGCGGAGGGAGGGCAGAGCTCAGGGCCCCTCACGCACCCTTCCGTGGGCACGGGGCACAGCTGGGCTAGGGAAACTGAAGCACGGGTCTGTTCCCTCCTAAGCCATAGCGGGGGTTCCTTGTGTACCCGACCTTGAGGCTCCCCCCAGCTTTGTCTATGAGGACCACGTAGGTGCAGCAGGACGGTTTATTTAAATTAACGAGCACAGGGCAAACCGGTGCTGGCACAGCAGCCCCCAGCTCCACTCACCAACCCCAGCTGCTGCGCCGTGGGCAGGTGTCAGGGACCTGGGGGCTGCGGTGCCCATAGAGGCCGTGGGTGGATGCAGGGCAGGCAGTGGGGCTCTGCGGCTCCGGCTGCTCGCAGTCCTGGCCGGCCCAGCCCCGGTAGCAGTGGCAGCGGAAGGGTGCCCAGGAGCCTGCACCCAGGTGCAGCAGGATGCTCAGCTCCCGGGGCTGCCGCCGCACACAGCGCCCATGCCCGTGGCACTGCTCCAAGCTGCACGCCCGCGCGGCTGCTGTCACGTTGGCCACGTAGGGCCCCAGGACGGACACGAGGTAGTGGCGAAGGCTGCTGCAGCTCTCCTGGGGGGAAGGCAGCCGTGAGGAGCGGCCCTGAGGGGCACCCCGAGGCACCTCCCGAGCCTGTCGGTATCCGGCTCCGGTGGGGCGGTGGTGGCCACACTCACAGCTGAGCGGGAGTACGACATGTCGCCCCACAGCACCACTCCGGCCGCCCCCAGCGCCGCGCTCTCCCCGATGGTGTGCTCCAGGTCAGCCTGCAAGGACAGGGAGCCGTGTGGCCGGGGAGACACACCGGGACACCGAGCGCCGCCCCGGGCCCTTACCGGCTCCAGGAAGCGGGGCGAGCGGCGGTAGGAGAGCCGCGAGTAGGCCACGACGGGCAGGCGGCCGGCAGCCAGGCGCAGGGCCTCGCACAGCCGGTGGTGCACGTAGCGGCGGCGCAGGCCGGGCGGCAGCAGCGGCGGCAGGTAGATGCTGGGGTACAGCGCGGCCGAGGCGGCCCACAGCCAGCGCAGGCGGTCGTTGCGCTGCACCTCGGCCGGCCGGCAGCGCCCCGTATAGTTGGCCACCTTGGCCCAGTCGTCGTTGAAGCAGTCGGGGAAGCGGTAGAAGCCCCAGAGTCCCGCCGGGCGCAGGCTGCGGCCCAGCAGCAGCGTCTGCTCCATCAGCGCCCGTGCTGCCCGCTCAAAGGCCCGCCGGGCCAACCGCCGCCCCCGGCCCCGCTCCTGCGCCCATCGCTGCGAGGCCAGCTGGTAGACGCGCTTGCGCCCCCAGTTCCGGGCCCACAGCGGCCTCCACTCCTCCCAGTCCACCACGGCCAGGCCGCTGAACGCGGGGCGCAGGCGCAGCCGCACGTCGCCCGCAACCCGCGCCAGGTGGGCCCGGAGCGGCGCCCGCTGGGGGATGCCCCCGTTGTGCGGGACGCCCTGTGGGGAGATGTAGGGGTACAGCCCAAACTTGTTCTTGTAGAAGATGGTGATGTTCTGCCCTGCGAAGCGGCCACCCCGGTTCTCCACGATGCCGTAGTCGGCCAGGGGCAGCCCCACACCAAAGCGGCGCTGGCAGCGGCTGCTGGGGATGTTCCAGAGCACGGCGAAGGGCTGCCCGCCTGCCAGGGCTGTGGGCGCGGGGCTCTCCCCGCCGGCGGTCCCCAGCACCAGCCAGGCCCACAGCACCAGCGCCGGCCACATGCCCAGGGGCAGTGCCTGTGAGGAGAGAGCAGCGGGTGGGCACCCAAAATCCCACAGAGCCCGGAGCCGTGTCCCACCCGGCACCTCAGCGTCCCTCCTGGCTGTCGGCCCGGCTCCGAGCAGGGGCACTGTGGCCACTTCGTCCCTGTTCGGTGGCAGGGTTGAGCCCCCAGGCCTGTCACACGTGGGTAAGGGGAGGAGGGCTGCGTGCTGCTGCCCTGTGCCCGCCGCCAGCTGGGGATTAGGTGGCCCCATGACACAGCAAAGGCAGCACTGATCCCTGCTCAGGGCCGGACGCTTCCCTGACCTTCCCGCTCCCGTTCTGGGGCCTCTCACAGCGGCAGCCAGGCTCGTGCCTGGGGCTCGGCCACCCCCCTCCCTTGTCCCCATTCTCCTCAACCCCGGGGCAGACAGCAGGGCTGGGGGTCGGAGCCAGCCCAGAAGAACAGCACCAGGCACTCCGCCCGCGCTCGCCTTTAATCACCAGCTGTGCCCGGTGGCCTCAGATGTCCTTCTTCATCCAGAAGATGGGCAGCCCCCTGGTATCGCGGTGGGGGCTCTCCTGTGGGCTCTGCCCACCGCCCTCAGCTGGGCCTCCCCCTGCCCGGGATGGGGGCGGCAGAGGGGGTGGGGGGGGGACGGCGGGAGGCGGCAGGGGGGGCCGGGGGGCTGCGGGCACCGCTGGGGTGGCAGCGGTGGGGCTGGGAGGTGCAGTGAAGGCCCGCAGCGCTGCAGCAGGCATGGCAGGGCTGAGGAAGGGCACGATCTGCACCGGCTCAGCCGGGACGAAGCCCAGGTGAGCGTAGAACTGCTGCTTGTCATGAGTGCTGAGGTGCAGGCGGCGGAAGCCACGGGTCCGGGCGTAACGCTCGGTGGCCTCCATCAGCTGCCGCCCGTAGCCTCTGCCCCGCAGTGCCCGTGCCACCACCACGCTCTCCACGAAGAGGCCGCCAGGCTGCCCGGCCACACGTGACAGCCGGATGTGTCCCACCAGGCAATGAGGGCAGGCGGGCTCGGCAGGGGCTGGTGCCCGCAGCAGCGCCAGGCAGGTGGGGAAGGCGTCGGAGGAGCGCTGCAGAGAGTGCAGCCGCAGCGCCCGGCTCTTGCCCCACTCCTCGGCCAGCAGCTCGGCACAGGCCTCCAGCAGCTCGGGGTGCTGATGCAGGGGCACCAGGCTGAGCTCCTCCGGCACGGGGCTCATTCTTCTCACTGCGGGGAGAGTGAGAAGTAATAGCTCAGCACCTGTGCTGGGATGTCACTACCGCCACTCCAACGGGCACAGAGCAGCAGCAGCTTCCCGGCCAGCAAAGTGACAGCCACGCTGCGCTATGCCGTGCCGTGCCGTGCCGTGCCGTGCCGTCCATAGGCACTCGCTAGAGCCCCACCTCCCGCCGTTGCCGCGCCGCACTCAAAGAGGAACCCCGCTGCTAACAGCCCGTGGGTTGAGCAACCCGCCCCGCACCCCCCGCTCTCCTCCCCGCGGCCCCGCGGCCCCGCGGCCGGCCGAGCCCGCACCGCGCGGCTCCGCAGGGCACCACCGCCGCCATCCCCCGGCGCCTCCCCGCGCTCCTCCGCCCGCCCGCCCGCTCGGCCCGGCCCGGCCCCGCCGCTCACCCTCAGCCGCTGCGTCCCGCGGGGATCCGGGCCGCGCCCCGCCCATCGGCCCGCCCCGCGCACCGAGCGCACCTCTCCCGCACACAGCGCCCCCTGGTGGACGGAGGGCGAGCGTGCAGAAAGCTCCCGCTTAAGCCTGGGGAGGAGGCCGGGGAGAAGGGTCAGGGTTAGGGTGAGGTTTAGGGTGAGTTTTAGTTTAGGGTGAGGGTTGGGTTGGAGGTTAGGGTTAGAGTGGGCAGTGCGGAGTGCACGCTCTCAGCAGCACGGGGAGCCCAAGGCGCCATTCCCTGCTCCAGCTGTCCTTCCCTTGTGATGCAGCCATCTTCGCAGTGCTTCTGACCACACAAACCTCAAAAGGGGGTTCGGTTTTCCAGCCTGCCCTTCTGTGGTGTGCAGTGCGCTGCCATCACAGCCCGCAAGGGGAACGGTGAGGGGCCATGGGGACAGCAGCGGCGCAGAGGGGAGGATGGCCGGGATGAGCTCATGGAAGCAGCCATCCCCCACCCACTGCCAAGCCGTTTTGTGCTTCTATCCAGCAAAAATTCACCCCAGCCCCAGCTCTGGGAGCAGCACTCACAACTGACCTGGAGGAACTATGGGCCCTGTGACTTTGGGCCCCATCGTGACTTCAGTGACCAGTCACAGAATAATCCTGCTCTCCCTCAAAGGGCTGGTTTTAGCTCTTTCAGCCCTTTTCCTTCCTTTTGTGTGTGCGTGCGTGTGATAAGCAAAGGACAAACTCCTGTCTGAGCTCTTTCTCCATGGAGCAGGACTGCTCAGAGGCTGAAGCAATGGGGAGCTCTCAGCTGGAGGTGAAGGTCCAGGCAGGGACTTCTCCTTCCCTTCCCTCCCTGGCCGTACCAGAGAAGCACAGCTTTTATGTATGACACGGCCGTGGTGCCGTTCAAAGAAGACACAGAGTGGCCCAAGCTACAGCGTTGTGTGCCTGTTGGCTCCTCTGTTTCCTGAAAAGAAGATGGCCAGCCTGAGGGTGGGAGTCACTTGGCTTTGGGAGCACTGGGATGTGCCCCCACGGCGCTGTAACTGAAAATGACAGACACGCAAAGGACAAATTAGTGTATTAAAAGGTCTGTCGTTTAGTTCTGCAAGTCATATGAGGAGTGGCTGAGGGAAGTGGGAATCTTAAGACTGGAGAAGTGGCTCAGGGGCACCGTCGTCATTCACTCCAGCGTCAGGGGAGAAGCCCACCCCTCACCTGTGGGCACGGCAGCTCAGCAACACCAGGCCCTGCCCACCATGGGGATGCGACCCCCCCTCAGGTTGGTGTCCTTCTGCTGGCTCTCAAGACAGGGGCACACTGGAGTGGTCCCAGGCAGGGACTGCCCCGCAGGCCCAGCCCTTTCCTGCCTGTGATGCCTGCATGCCACCCAGCCCTGCCTGCATCCTGTGCCCATTTACATTTACATGCTGCTGCAACTGACGGCTGCAATTCTTGGCTGCTGCAGCAATGGAAGTAGATCTATACCTCCTTGCCGGGCGATACAACGGCTGCTCTGAAAGTAACGCCTCCTACTGTACGATGTGAGTGCACGACATCGGAGGCGGATGTCGGTGGGATGGCAGTAGAGGTTGAGCCTTCCCGCCTATATTCCGTGACATTCTGTTGTCATACGAGAGATGGCAGCGGAGGGGAAGTCTGAGAAAATGGCGTCGTCTGACCTGGAAGTGCGTTAAAGCAAATGTGGGTCACTGAATTCATGCATGCAGAAAAAAGGCGCCTACTGACGTTCATCAACGCTTGCTGAACATTGATGCAGACGAAGCAGCGGCTGTGAGCGCACTGAGGTGGTGGGTGGTGCGTTTCAGCAGTGACGGCAGCAACAGTGCGTCGTTGGTGGTGCGGTTTCTGTGAATGGAGCCATTTATTGCAACGAGAGGTAATCAGCAGCAAACAACCACAAAGTAAAGCCTCGAGAACATCACGGGAACACGGAAACACTTGACTGGGATACTGATGGAGCCACGGGCCCGGCAGCATTCAGGTGGGGCCAGGAGGCTGGATGTGTGGCCCAGTGCCTTCAGCAGCACCAACACGCCGGGTTCCTGCGGGGCTGCGTCCGGCACCGGGCCCCTCACTCTGCGCTGGCTGCAGGAGCCGCCGCCCTCCTGCTGGGGTGCCCTCACCCCTGTGACGTGTGATGGCGTCACCGAGGGTGTCAGAGAGGGGCCATTGTGACGCATGGGGTGTGGAGCAGAGCTCAGGCTGCGGGGCTCAGGCGGAGCTCAGTGCGACTTGGTGAGGTGAGCAGGGAGGAAGGGGCTGCCTGTTCCCCAGCGCTCGGGGGCCTGAGCTGCGAACTCAGCCTCGTCCCGCTTCTCCCATAGGTTGGCACGTGGAGGAGAAAGCCCAGCACTGATGGGACAGACACTCCGCAAGTGGTTGCCGTCAACGCGCACGGTGTGCGTGGAGACACAGGAGGCCGCCGGCTCGAGGGAGCCTGGTGAGAGCAAAGTATCCCTGCACGCAGCTCCCCGCCGCCGGGCAGAGGGGTGCCGGGGGTCTGCCTGCGGCGGAGGGGGGAGGTGGGGGCACGCAGGGGCTCCACAGCCTCCACGGGCAGGGCCCCTCCGCTCCTTGGCCAGGGGGCCGCGGTTGGGCTGTGGCTGCCTGCTGGCACCGCTGGGCCTGCACTGCCCCTTCCCCTCCACGGCCTCCGGCCCTGCCCCTCAGCTGGCACGGCCGGCACACAGCAGCCCCTGGGACAGCCCCCGGGGGCTCCTGGCCCCGCAAGGCGCTCACTGCTGTTACTCTCCTCTCCAGCATGCGTGCTCTGTGGCCGAGTGGATGAGGACTCGAGCATCCTTGGGCACAAAAAAGAGCTCGGTGGATTCTATTTCCATGAGTTTTGTGCGGTGAGTTCCCTCACGGCTCCTGCCAGCTTCCTCCAGCCAGTGATTTCCATCTTTCTGCCCTAACGAGATCATACTCTGTCCTCCTGTACAGATGTTTGCCAATGATCTCTGTGAACATGTGGAAGCTGGCAGAATGGCACAATTTTCCAGAAAAGACCTGATACGCACAGTGAGGCAGGCAGAGCAGACGGTGAGCACCGGACCAGAACAGGGAGCTTTGTGCCAGGAGAGGCACGGCGAGCTCAGCCTGGTCCCAAGGAAGCAATCCCAGCCCTTCCAACCAGCCCCAGGAGAAAGTCCTGCTCTTGCAGACGAGCCCTGTTCACCAGGCAGCTCTGCAGAGTGCCACCCAGCCCTGCCCGCACGCTGTGCCCTGCCCAGAGGTGCGGGGCCCGCTGCGTAGGCCCTGAGCCTGCTGCTGATGGGGGCCTCTCTGCTTTTCCAGCTCTGCTTCGTCTGTGGCAAGACAGGGGCCACCATCACCTGCGCAGCGTTGGGCTGCGACCGCAGCTTCCATCTCCCCTGCGCCTCGGAGGGCCAATGTGTCACCCTGTACATTGGAAAGTTCCGGTAAGGGCTGCCAGGCGTTGCCTGTGGGCCTCCAACCCACTTTGGCTGTCAGCACCAGGCAAAGCAGTGAGGAACGCGCTGCGACAGCTCCCAGCAGCCTGACAGAGCCAGAGCCAAGGCCTGGGGCTCCTTCCTGCTCCTCTGCCCTCCTCGCAGCACTTCTCACCTTGCCCATCCCTCCCATCTTCCCCCAGGTCCTTGTGCTGGGAGCACCGCCCGCAGCAGGCAGTGGAGGCAGCGCCGGCGCAGGACACGACCTGCATCATCTGCATGGAGCCCGTGGGGGACAGCAGGTCGTACAGCACCATGGTGTGCCCATCCTGCCAACACGCCTGGTTCCACCGGGCCTGCATCCAGGTAGGAGCCCTCCCCTTCCCTCATCCCGTGGGCACCGCAGGCGCTCAGCAGCACCAGGCCCGGCTCACGCTCACCCTGCTCGTGTTTCTGCTGCAGGAACAGGCCATGCGTGCCGGCATCTATTGCTTCCAGTGCCCCCTCTGCAGAGACAGGGACTGGTTTCTTCGAGACATGGTCACTATGGGGATCCGAATCCCATTCAGGTTGGTGTCTTTCAACCAGCTCTCGAGATGTGAGGGCACACAAGCTGTCCTTTGGAAGGAGCTGCCCCAGCAGGCCTGGCCCTTTGCAGCCATTAACATGGGCCTCAGCATCATTGGGAAGCTGGAACGGGGGTTAGGGTGGATGAGGAGGGATTCCACGCATAAGTTTTAGTCCTGGGGCGGTGAGTGCTCATCACATTCCCTCCCTTCTCTGGCAGAAAACCAACATGGGAGGACAACAATGCCTATGCATCCCTGCGAATTCGACACGATCGCTGTGATGCCAGCAGCTGCCTTTACCCACGCGGCAGGGAGCGGGCAGAGAGAGAGGGGTGAGTTACCTCAGCAGCCCTCTGGGGCTCTGCGTGGGATCGCAGCCTCACCACAGGCTGGGGCAGCACAGACTGAGCACCAGAGCTGTGCCGGGCACTCCCTGGCTCAGGTCGCTTTGTCCTCACGGCCACAACCCGTTGGTTTCCCAGGCCCTGGCAGCTGCTCCTCTGCAGCTCCTGTGCTGCACAAGGCACCCATCGGCGCTGCTCCTTCTTGAGTCAGGGCACAGCCAGCTGGGAGTGCAACGCCTGTGCTGGAGAGGGCACCGGTAAGAGGCAAACAGCCGCGTGCTGCTGGGCTGGGGCCAGGCGAGGCCTTGCTCCAGTCCCTTTGGCCCACGAGGGATGGGAGCCTGTCCCACCCTGGGGCTGGAGTCCCATCCCGCTCACCTTCCCGTCTCCCCTTACAGCCTCCGGCAGCGGTGTGGACAGAGCTGGCCCCAGCACCGCCAGCCAGCAGGGACTGCCGCCTCTCATAGGCCCCATAACATTGGAGAGCAGCAGCACCTCCAGCACCACCAGCACCACCAGCACCACCAGCACCACCAGCACCTCCAGCACCTCCAGCACCTCCAGCACCTCCAGCACCACCAGCACCACCAACACCACCAGCCAGGCACCGTCGGGGCCAGCTCACGTTCCCAAGGTGCCTGAGAGCGGCGTCCCGCCTAACCAGCACAGGACAAAATGGCGGAGAATCTGCACACGTTTACATCGCATTGACGATGAATGGAACGAGCCCCAAGAATGCTGCGGGAGCAGCCGTGCTGCAGCCCTGCTGAGCGTTGAGAGCAGCACCCCGAACTCTGCCAGCCAGGGTACATCACGTCCCTCAAGGCACTCCCGTGCAGCTGGCTCCAGCCACCGGCGCAGACGGGGACAGCAGGATCGCACAAGAAGCCGCTCTCCGCTGCAGCGCCAGGCCGCAGGTTCCCCGAGCCAGCCCCAAAGGCACCGTGGGAGCAGGCAGGCACCAGCCCTTAGTGATGAGAGCGGCACCCACAGACACACAGGACAAGGAACACCGAGGTCCTCAAGAGTTTCCGCAGCGGCTGCTGGAAGCCGGTCCAGGCAGCCAGGGCGGGCCCGGACTCGAAGCCGCTCGCCTCGTCAACATCGGGATGCAGACACCCGCAGCCAGCCCCACAGACGCCGCAGGAGCCGGTCCAGGCGGCGACGGCCAGCCCAGGGGCGAAGGCCGCTCCCGGGTACCACGTCGGGCCCGGAATACCCACCGCCGGCCCCACTGATGCTGTAGGAGCAGCCGTGTGCAAGCTCCACTTGCTATCCAAAGTCATCAGAGTCCATCGCAATAAAACACAGTTCCATCATGCCACTGTCGCTTTCATTCTTCTCTGCCTTTCCCGAGGTGGGCAGCTTTAGGGGCTGGAACCACGGGGATCCCTTCCCCCCAGCACCCAACCCATTCCTTCCTCCCCGCAGCCCGGTTCACGCTGAGCTGGGTTCTGGCCCCGACTCCAGTGGGGCGCAACATTTCCAACGCGCAGCGTGGCAAGAGGCTAGGCTGGCAGCTGCAGCCCCATTCTGGGGGTGTTTCTGACATCTTGGGGACGTCGCTGTGTTTGGGACGTGCAGGCAGCCCCACGGCTGCTGCCGGCTGTGGGGTGGGCCAGGACCCGGGCTTTCCTCCTGCATTCGGGCAGTGCCTCAGGTCTGCTGCCACTGCTCCTCAACGTGACGTCCACTGTATATTTACTTGGTCCAGCTGTCTCGAGAAATAGCCCGCTGGTCTCTTCCTGGATCCAATGTGTTCCAGAAGTGCATCACTCAAGAACTTACCAGCCTAGCACAATTCCTATTTCAGTTTTATTGTCCGGCACCCAAACCTTTGCCATCCCACATTCATCAGGAAGCTTTCGCCTTCCCACAGCCAGAGCCTGCATCCGTTATCCAGGCAACAACTTTGACAGACACCTTTCAACTTCAGCATTCCCTCCTACAGCGCTTTCCTATGAGCCGATGCAGTTCCTGCAATGCACGCTTACTAACAATCAGACCCAGCAGTCATCAGAGGACAAAAGCAGCCCCCAAGATGTTTGCTAAAGCAGGCCTGACAAGCGATCAGACATGCCTAGATTTGATAAAAGGTTTCCATACTTGAAAAAAAACAGGATGTAATTGCTCATTCAGCAAAAACTACTTCATTTTTCCCTTTCCATGTGTCAGCTCCTCCATCCAACCCTGCCATGGCTTTTAAGGCACACGCCAAGGTTTGCTGTGGAACAGTTTGGGCTGTAACATAAGGAGCTGCTGACTGCAAGCTCTGGAAGCAAACAGCAGTGCTCCTCACCTGACTCTGGGCTCTCCAGCTTTTAGTCCACCGTTTTGCTCTGCTGTACATTTTGCTTCAGGTTTAGAAGTGAAGGTACCCGCTGCGCACACGGTGATTGTTAGAGGGAATCAGAACGCTTCAAACAACACAGCAGCTCCGCTCCCAGAGCCATGCACACCTCCGTCCTGCAAACAGCACCAGGATGTCACTTCTCAGTTTCATTCATACTGCACAGGTGCAGCTACTAAATAGTTGCTGGGAGAAGAAAAACAGCTGAACTAAACCCGAACCCGAACCCAAACATCAGAAATAACTGCAATTTACAGTTAGAATTAATGTTTGGGCTAGAAGTCACATGCGTTTTCTAGTTTAGGTTCAGATTTAGGTTTTTAGGGAGCATGTATTTTGGCTTCTGTCATCAATTAACTAATAGAAATCCTGTTGAGAAAATGAGAAATAAGAATACATATATATGTGTATATATATATATATATATTTACATCCTTCTTAGGAAACTTTGCTAACGATTGAAGGCCATCACGACTACCAAGTACCAATTCAGTACTACGTGGTGTCTTACTGAAAGCATCCTCGGCCTGCCCAAAGCAGGTATTTTCAATGAAAGACTAATAAGTCAGGATTAATGCTTTCAAAAGCATTTTAAAAATGATTTAGAATACATAAAACCATCAGCTACAATGCTTCCACACGGACCAGAAAACATCACTCATCACACGCCAACGTTGAAAAATGAGCAGTTGAAAAACGAGGTGCAGCATTCAGCAGAAGCCAACACGCACGAGAAAGGTATCAGACTTTGATCCAAAAACATCTGGTCCACAACAGGCTTCTCAAGGATCTTGGGATTAGTAAGGCAGTGTGTTCAGCGTCACGAGTTGACCTGAGAAGCAATTCTTTCAGATTACCTTCGAAGAACGCTGTCAGAACATCATCCAGGAGCTCGCACCATCCCTCCTGTGCTGTGCCACGCAGCTGACATTCGATTTCATACCCCGTCACCAAAAAGTGATACTCACAATGCAACACGCTTGATGTCAGACACAGTTAAAATGTAGCTTAAATAATACTCGGACAGGCCAAGAAAACAAAAGTGATAGAATATATTTCAAACACTGCATTTATTACAAAGGTGCAAAGAGTTTATGCCATTTCTTTTGAAGACTTACGTTTGAACTACAAACAACATACGAAGCTGGTTTACAGTGTGTAATAAAGTCAACGATTCTCCAGAGAATTCCGTATGACAGAGTATTGTACTGTATTTGATTCCACAGAACATTTCTGAAACAAAGGCACTTACAGAATTAAAAAAAGAATTGGACTCGATGTTTAAAATGGGAATTCCCATTTTAATGGTGGGTAACTGGTTGGACGTGAAGACATTGGTTACTGGGACTAACGCACGAGCAGTGCCTGAAAGACAACGTATGGGCCAGATTCTCTATCATTTATCCAACTGCCACATCTGCTTAACCATGAGAACAGAAGTTTAATGGGATTGCACCACGATAATAAAATTTGGTCCTACACCATATGGTTGACATTGATTTACACATTAAGACAAGACCTGATTAAGTCTTCCAGTTCTGAAGCGAGGAAAGCAGGCCATTTTCTCTTCTCACATCCAGTTTTCCAACAGTGGCACTACTGTTAAATCATTAACACACGCAGAACTGCTTTCTCTCTTCACTTGAATGTAGTTATCATCAGCATACGTTCACTGAAGGAAAGGTGTAAGTTTTCAGCCTCCATAACCCTATCCCTCACCTCGTCTCACCTCCCCCCACCCATCCATACACTGACCAACCAAGCTGCTGGAGTCTCTGCTGTCCTTCTGTATGGCCAAACACATACATGGCCAAGTTCTTCTGCAGAAAAAGGGACTGCTTCTGCAGTTACTCAGTGCCCTCCCCCACACAAACATCTCAGATCCTCCATATGGGAATCACTGCCCATTTTTGGCTGTTCTCACAGAACTCCTAGCAGTGTAAGGAAGCACGGCCTGATTTTTTGGCTTGCAGGGCAGGACAGAGGAGGAACACGTGGATCCAAGGCACGCCTGCTCTGCGAGTGCCTCCTGGCAGCACTGCACGCTATGACTCCAGCAGAGGGCTGTAACAGAGGGACGCGGCTTGCTGGGAATGCTGACACTAAAAAACTTTGTACAGGTTTGTCCTGAAATGCCCTGAAGACTTTTTAAAAAATAATAATTGGAATAACCTAGAAAAAGACCCAAAAATCAGCTGGAGAAAGAAGGCTGCCTTTGACAGCAGCAGCTTCCGCCCATCCTATGAGGTAAAACAACACCGTCGGTTATTCAAGTTCAAAGCTTTTCAAACAGAAATACACCTCAAACGTAACATCACGGGACACGAGGCTTGAAGGCTGCTCCAAGTACAATCAGTGTGAGAGGTACGTCCAAATTACTTCACCCATCACGTCACAGTGAGAGATACCATGGTCTGCGTGCAGCTGCACCGAGGAACAACACGCATTGCAACGCAGGAAAAAACAGCATCATAGAAGACACCAAAGAAACCATGACTTGTTTCCGAATAAACCAAATAAAACCAAAACTCATCCCCTCACTGTGACCAGGCACAACAACGCTGACAGTCATTTCTGCTCAACGGACGGCTAAGGTGCTGTTTTATTTCCTCTAAAGCACTCAACAGCGTATGACTATTAAGCAAACCAAGTCTTTGTCCAATATTTTCTAATGAAGAACCCCCGGGATTTCAGCTTTTGATCTGTTTGTTCTAAGGAATGGCAGAAGGTTTGGTTCTATCGTCAATTTCTACCTATAAACTAAAACAGCCTGAGAAAACACCCAACAAAGGCAGTTTTTAAGCCTTAAAATTGGGAAATAAAACAAGGAAGCGACCAACTGATGCTACTCAGCACAAAATAATGCAACTCGTCCAAACACAACTGAACACGGCTCGCTACGCTCACCGCAGGCAGATGTGTTTCAAGAAGGGTTCCCTTTAAAGTGATGGATGAAATGTATTAGGTTGGAGCTGACCTCATTATAGCAACCTCAAAACAAGCAGAACATTTGTCACACAGCTTCTCAGAGGTTATGTTTTTGTGATTCAATACTGTGCAAGAGATCGCTACGGCTTCGGGTGTTGGACGCAGCCCACAGAGGACCATTCCCTTCTACCACACTTCAGAATTATTGCACAAGAAATGTTATTGTGGTTCTTACTTCTGAGCACCCTTTCTGAACACAATCTCTCTTCGTATTTACTTGAGGTATAAAAGAACAACTTCTGCCAGAAGTACTGAAAGCGCTTAAAAACAAAGAAGATACAGAGTTAACGTTCACTTTACTTAGACAAAAGATTGCTGCCTCCCAGGATAACATACTGCAGCTGCACGGTGCGTGGTGCCAGAGCCGTTCAGTAGGTGGGCTTCTGAGGATCCATGTAGGCAGGGTTGTATGGGGGCTGGCTGATGGGGTACGGTGCTCCAGCACCAGCTGCAAAAGCAAAGCACAGGAAAAACAGGCTTACCAAACTCATGTTCAGAATTCTCTACCTAAAACAATTTCTGCAGAAATGCACAAGCAATGGGATAAAGCCACATGAATGCCATGCTGTGAAAGAATAAAAGCAGAAGGAAAAACGACCTGGCAATTCTAATTGCCAGCCATCCACAAAGTTGTCTGAAGCTCACCAGTCTGGATATTCTCACCATAAAAATAATGATCAGTAAAATAAAAATACTAGCCAAAGCCACCTGCGTATAGGTTAAAACATTCAGAATTAGACCACTATGCATGTGCTAACAAGACTTTGATTTCAACATGAAATTTTGATCAAATTATTAAAACATTCTAAAACGGATGATTAAAACACCCTGCTACCAAAACATTCTTACCTGCCACTGTCTCATGGTAGGCCGGGGGTCCCGGTGGCTGCATGGGATAGGGGGGAGGATACTGCGCAGGGTAGGGCGCGACTGGCATCCCCGGCTGCGGCTGGATGGCCACGGGCTGGTACCCCTGGTAGGGAGCTGCGGGGTAGCTGGGTGGCACTCCCTGCTGCTGTGGGTACGGCGCGTGAACCACCGTCGTGGCAGTCGTGGTGGTCACAACAGCTACAAATAAGCCAAAGGAACGCGGTTAGCGCTGGTGGCTCTCGGAGACTCGCTGGACAGCGCACGGCAGTAATGTAAAAGCACACATTCTCCACTCAAAGATTCGTTTCTTCCTCTAAAATCTGGGACATTTTCATTTTCGAGGCTCCACAGCAGTTTTAGGAATTCTCTCCTCAGAATACCCTTCCACTGACCCAAGTGGTAGTGAGAGTTCCCACGAACCAGGAGAGCAGCCGTTTTACCTCCTCGGTTCTCAGCCAAAGACCAAAGGAATTTCTCCTTGGACTCAACCCTGCAGCCCAGCGACCCACCATTTGGTAGAAGACTGGAAAAACTGCTTAGTTTTAAAGATGCTTTCTGCTTTAAAGGATAAAGGTGGTTTGCCAAATGAGCTTCCTTTCGTACGCAGTCTGTATGCTAACACACCTATGCCTCTCTGGAACAGTCAGAAAGGCAAATAATCATCAGTTCAGAAGAGCGGACAGTGGGTCATTGGTTCATCTCTCTTATTGCAGCACAGCACTTTCCGGTGAACTGCAACAATCTGTTTTCATGACCTTCACCCTAATTCTACAATTACAAATGTTTAAGGCTTTACTTCTTGCACAGGGAACAGCAAAACAGCCCTTTTGTTTTACTCAGATTTCAGTCTTGTCATGAACACATCCACTGCTCCTGTGACTGTATGCAAGCTAATCTCAGCTATACTCTCACTGAATACTCTATTCAATACTTTATTCTAAATACTCTTAGTAATGCCTTAATTAAGACAACTTCTCATTAGTGCTTCCCTTCAAAATGCTTTGAAGGGACGAGGTGGTATTTCAGAGGACGAATATGGTATTTTAAGCAACTTAAAGGCTTGCTTTTCATGTTTACCTACTGCCACTCCTGTAGCACAACAGCACAAGAAAACATTACTGCATTGTTTTCCCTTTCTATGGCAATATAATCTTCCAGAAAAAAAATGCTCAAAGCTGTGAAGAGATGAGAAAAAGAAAGTAAATACAGAGGTACTTACGTTGTGGTCTTCGACATGCTTTGTACAGACAGCAACACGAGCAAGTGAGGCACAGAATTATAGTAATGACAACCACTGCAAAAACGATCACTCCAATCGCAACAAGAGTTCCAAAACTGCAAGAGAGATGCCAGCAGAGGCAGTAAGTCTCACACAAACCAACCAGCATCCGCCCAGCTCCCCGCAGCTACTGCACTGCCAGCCTCCTTGTGCTGTTTACCACGCAGGATGGAAAAAGTAACCATACAGCACATTCAATGCTCAGCATCAAGCCTACATTGGTCTTCTTGTTAGTCTTCCTGTTGGTCGTGTTGGTCTTGTTGTTGGTCTTGTTGGTCTTCTTTGGCTACATAACTTTCTGAAAGACCTCTTTTTAGAAATTCAATGTCTAGGCAATAGTATGTCTTTCTGGGGGGCAAATAATGAAATGAAAGGCAAAATATTGGGATCTAGGACCTTTGAAGCCTCAGTTCATGTGATTTGTTCGCTACGCCTGAGATAATTGAAGCCTTTCTTCCATGGCGGCTGGAGTCTCCTGCATTTTTATTTCCTATGGAATGCATCAGGCAGCAGTTTTGGAAACAATAGCAGGAAGCTGCTCTTAATGAAGAAAACACACTAAAATAACCAGTGGAGAGCTGTTTCGACATCCATCCTGTTTTTGCTTCTTCATAGACATTTTGGCTACAGAACTCTCTCATTTTCTTCCTGTTTAGCCTCCTTTAAACAAAATGGCATCTCCAGAACCCCCAGCAATTTTTGCTTGGCTACCAACCAGACATTCAGTGTGAAAAGCATTTCTGGTTACCAACCGCACCAGCAGGTTAAATCACTGGCACTAAGAAAAGAAAGCAAAAGCAATCCACTCGGTGCCCAGCCAAAGTTCACAAGAGCTCACCTCACTTCCCTGGAGCAACGCAGCTCTCTGTGAGCCAACACTGAGCCTAAGAGCTGACAAACAGAATAGGTGCAATCTAAAATGCACTTTTCTCCCCAGCAGAGGTCCCACCACTTCTTCTCCCCCTATTTCTACAACAGCTTGAAGAATGCAATCGGAACAACAATTTTATTAGTGACTGAATGTGTATTATCCCAAACCTTTTTTTTTTTTTTGCATGGAATTTGAGACCACAGCATGATGGCTTTCCTTGTGATGCCCCTGCTCTGTGTCCGTGATTTGCCCACTGTTAACTGCACCCAAGCATTTCCACATCAAACAGGAAGCAGGAACCGCTGCAGCCTTCTGAAGTCACTGAAACAGCATTAGAAACACTGCCAAGAAAGCAAACAGATAACTACAACACAGCTGCACAAACACGGAGATGCATACATGCCACATCAGCTTTATTTGCACTTCATAGAATCATAGAACGGCTTAGGTTGGAAGGGACCTCAGCAATCAACAAGAGGTTCTTCCTCTGGGTCTTCCCAGCTACGGAGGAAGAGGCCTTTTTTGGTAGTGAATGATGCCGAGGAAAAAAGATTCCTTTGCCAAGGAAAGAGATGACAAAGAAGACAAATGCTTCATTTCTGCAGCCAAAGAACCCTGCTGAACCTCACCAAGGGCTGGGCAACATCTCAACAAATCTGAGGTACGGAGAAAAGGAAGTGGAGAGAGACCTACCCATCACACATAAACAAGCACAGCAGGAAACCTGCACAGTTTGGTCCATCTTTCAGGACCAAATTCAGCTCTGTTACAAGAGAGCTAACAGAACTAGCTAACAGATAAGCACATGTCGCTCTGAAGCATGGGCTCCGCTGGCTTATTGGTACAAACTTCTCTCCTCTCCTTGCCTGTTTACTGCCTCTAATAAGGAATGTGACGATAACGAAGCTCGGGGAAACAAACCAACCACCACATCCTTGCTTTCACCGAGTTCTTAAAAGCACTCAGTGCATTCCTACCATTTTTCTGCAGCTTTGCTAAAACAACACGACAGCTGCACGACGATATTCTGCATGCATTTGCAAAGGAACTGAATGGAAACATGCATTTAGAGCACAGGTGTGCCAGGTTTGCAGGCGTAAACAGTGATTCAGCCCTACAGACTGTGTGGTTACTACAGGCCAAAATTATAAGCTTTCAAAAACAGCCAGGGAGCAAAACACAGGCACGGGTTAGTTCCTCCCAGGGACTTGCAGGGAGTGTGCACAACAGGACTGCCGTTGGTGTTTCTGTCACTGACCTTGCAGCAGCAGCAGAACTTCCCTGCTGCCAGGCTGGGCTGCTGTGAGCACAGCTCTTGAAAGAGCAGAAGGCACCGAGACAGGAAAACAAACCCGTACACGTGTTGAACTTGTTCCTTGCTGCAACAACACCCCCGTCAACACTGGAGCTCTTCATAAATACACTTATTTCCTGTGTTTTCTACTGCTAGCTTTGGCAATTCTTCTGACCTATCTTAATGGTGCACCTGACTGTAATAACATCTGTCCTTTTTCTGCCCGAGGAGTGCTGCCCTGAGCATCCCCTACCGCACATCTGCTAGCACTATCACGATGCAGTGTGTAATGATTACAGACCCATGGGACTGCCACGGGCAACACTACTGAAAGAAGCACAGGGAGGCTTCTGGAGATAGAGGGTGGTACCCGAGAGAGGCCAAAACACAGCTGGGTTTGAGCTCTAGGAGATGGGATGCTCCACACACTGTACAAAGACTCTCGCTGTGCGCTAGCTCCAGCAAGTCTGCTCCTTCCTCTGCTAAGAAACCACTGCTTTGTTTATTTGCTTTTCAATTCATGAACTCTTCTGAAGGGTCTCTGGAAATACTAAAAAAACAAAGCATTCAGGCTAAGTAACCACTCCGCAGCCTTGTACATACATACACGAGAATGAGCAAACAAACGACTGCAGCTTAAAGGGACCTCCTGGATGGCTCAACAAACAAAAAACCCAAACCAAACAACAGCCAAGCCACGAATTCACCTTACCCCATGGATCCTGCAAGCAGACGTCGCAGTGCAGGAATGGAGGCAGCCACAGCCCACGATCAGAGTGCTCTGCTGGTGTCCCGCTCTGCAGGCAGGTTTGCAGACTCCTGCATGATATACCATCGTCTCTGCATAAACCACACGCTTACAAACAGCTTGAGCTCATTCACTGCCATTTCCTGTTTCTCTCTCCTCACATAATAAAAGCTAACTTTGGCCAAGAATTGGACTGAAGACAAAAGAGAAGCCTGGCAGCAGTTTTATCGCCGCAGTACTGCGACTTTCCATAGGGTCCATAGAAACTGAATATGAAGAGAGGGCTCCCTGCCTTGTCCTGTCACCTCACTTTGTCCTGCTCCCCTTCCACCCTTCTTCTTTTGCACTTGGAAAGCTCTCAGTCAGGTATATCCTCAGTATACCCTGCAGCCCCATCTCACCTTTAAGGTACGCTGATAATCACATATGAGTTTACACGAAGGGAGAGAGGTGACAGTGCCCGATTCACCCCTCTAGGCACTGAATGGGATGTGAGTGACAGCTGAAAAAGGGACCACCAAACCCAGCATCCAAAAGGCACTGCTCACAGACAGTTCTTGAGGCAGCCCTTTTTCCTATAGGAGACCTCAAGCATACACATGAACCAGAAGGAAACGCGAAATGCTCTGAACACATTTAAGGCCTTAGCAAATATTCAAGGTTCAATTCCAGTAACATTTTTTTAACTTCTCAGCCACTCGAATCCCTGAAATTGCCACATTCTGTAAGCCCTGGTGTAAAGGCAGTCGCTGCAGTGTGAGCTGCTGCCATGAATGCTATTTCTGCCCAGGTCTGCTGGCTGGAGTGCCGTGGGAACCGTGCTCCAGCAGGGCCAGCGATGCTGCAGGCAAACCCACGGACCTTCAGCACCAAAGCTGCCCATAAGCTGTACGAAACCCCTGCTCCTACAGACCATAAATACACTGCAGCTCGATGTATGACTTGCCAAACACCCTGAAACTGCCATCGGAGGAAGTTCAGACCGGGTTACACCCACTGGCTTCGCTAAGCACAGAACGCAGCTCTGGTCGGGAATGGATACATGAATCATCCCAACTACAAAAGCTGGAAGCACACTGTTGGGACGGGAGCAAGGTCTACATCAGGTACATCAATGAGTCCATACCGCAAGGAACTGACATGCTTCCTCAGCCTTCCTCTCATCTTGAGCTGCAGAACCCCCGTCTGAGGGTTACCCTGCTTTGTTTGCTCTGACAGACTCTTGGTGAGATAAGCTCGTGTCTGAATGCGAGCCATATGGAACGGGCTCTGCAGGGAGGAGGAAAACAGTACAGCTCGGCGTTGCTGTATTTTTTACCATGCCTATAGAAGATGCATATGGTTAAAAACATCTAAATTGAGAGACAGCAAATTAGCATAATTGCATCTTCCACAGTTAGAACTGCTGAGTTTTTGGGATGCTCAGCAGGCTGTCACTTCAAACAAGGGTGGAGAGAAGGACATGGACTTTCTCAGTGCCAGAGGAGAACCAAGTGGTAAGGCAGCACGCAGGTCAGGAACGAACACAACCCCAGTCCATGAGAATGCCCTAATGTCCTGTCCCTGCTGGCTGAGGCTTCCCAGGAAGGCTGCTGCTCCCTTTTCTCATCGCAGAAGGATGCACAGCCTTTCCTCGGGCATCACTGCATCCATTGCACCACCAGCTGTAATTTCAAGGCAGAAATTCATTTAGGAACAGAATCCAATTAACTGCGCACAACGCTAATCTTGTTTGTGTTCCTGTTTAGAATGACTGATTCTCAGCTGTGCCAGTTACAATATTTGCCTCTGTGACTCTGACGGAGATGTTCTGAAACACCCCGCCTCGTTACCTACCCAAACACTGGGTGATCAGTGGGACAGGGGGTGTCACTCATCTCATTTCCTCTTCCAGTAAGGCTCGCTGCTGGAGAACTGGCGTACCAAGGCCGAGCAACCACGTTAACCATGCAAATGACAGCTGTGGTTACGGTGAACCAGCACTTGGCTCCTGCACGAGTTCACAAAGCAGAGGCATCAAGCACAGCAGAACGAGAGGGGAAAAACGAATGCAGCAAACCTCCCTGCTCGGTGTTTGTATTAGAAAGCAGCGCTGCAGGTTCAGTCTGTGCTAATCCAGTTGAAAAGGAATAGAAAGTGAAAGTCCTCCAGCGTATTCGTTAACAGTGGGAGTTGTAAAGATGGCATATGGCCATTCTGTGTGCATGGAAGAAGTGGCAGGTTTAACAAATTCAGTGAGTGCACTGCGACCTAACAGCTCCAAGTCATCGTTAAGATTAGCACTACAGGAGACCTCAAGCATACACGTGAACCAGAAGGAAACCAGAAGGAAATTGTTGTTGGCACTAGCGACGACAGAAAGCACATGAACCCAAGTTAACACTGACTTGTATATACAAAATGCTTAATTTGCTTCTAAGTAAGTGCAGTCCTGTGGGAAGCACGGGGCTTCCAAGCACTTGAAAGTATGCCATTACGGCACTGCCAAGGAATGCCATTTATTGCCTCAATAAACAGCCAAAAGGTGACTGCAGGATGTTACACGCTTACTGTGTTATACTGCAGTCCCAGCTTGTGGTTGGGACTGCACTGGGCTGCCCAAAGCGCCGTGCCCTCCTGCCTCAGCAGTACCTGGAGCTCAGCATTAAACAGCGAAGGAAGTTACCGCTGAAGGACAGTGATGAAAAGAAACCTACTGACAACTGATGCTTTACTGCAGCTTCTCAAGGGCCTCCGAATAAACACTGCAGAAAGAGCAATAGCACGAACCAATGAGAGCTCCCAGCTGGACAGGACACGGGAAGGCTGCGCCCCCCCCCCCCCCCCCCCCACTGCCGCAGGATCAGAGCATCACTGCCGCAGGTCCTCCCAGCCGCAAGGAGACGGCGCACCCGGCTCAGCCCGCTGAGGAGCTGTGCCAAACCCTCCCAGAGCTGAAAGGCTCTGACAAAGCCCCGACCTGCGAGCAACAGCCAGAGCAGTAACTTGAGCAGGAGCAGAGCCGGTGCAAAAATGAGGAACTAAATGCTTTCTGAGCCTTAAGGCGGTATCGTTTGGAAACAATCGTCCCCCCTCCCCCCCCCCCCCCCGCTTTGGAAGGGCAGTGTCCGAGCTGGTGCTCGCGCAGGACGCCCGAGGAAGCTGCTTCCTGTATCTCCCCTCCTGCGTAAAGCGGCGGAGGAGCGAGCCGTGCCCATCCTGCCGGGGGCACAAAGAGACGTCTCGGCTGCCATCAGCCCTTCTTCCGCATTAAACAAACCCCGTCACTGGGAGAAACTTGTGTTGAACAGAACCGGGCACGGAGCCGCGGGGCGGAGCGCACCTCGCCGGCAGGAACCGGAGACGGCAACTCCGGAGGGACGCAGCTCACCGCTTATGCAAGGCAAAAAAAAAACCCAACCCACACCGGGCGGTGTGAAACAGACGGGAAAGCTTCCAGTGAGTGCGGGAAGGGCGCAGGATGTGCTCCCGGGTTCCATTCTCGATGTGGAAACCCCTCGCTCAAGGAACGCAGCGCTATGAGTCACGGCGGATGCGGTTTCCCTCTGCAGTCACCGCCGGCTGGTTTTCCAAAAGCACCGTTCGTGCGGATGCGGAGCTGTTTTTATTGTTAATGAAAGCGGCACAGCCGAGGAGAGGCTCGATGCCGACCCCGGCCCTATGCACGACGCAGCGCTATCGCGAAGCCGCGACGTACGTGAAAGAAAGCGGCAGCTCGAACGAGCCCCCACCGGCCCATTTTCTCATTAATCCCATTAAAGCCCCTCAGCTCCGCTTCCCGTGTTTTGCCATCCACAAACACGGATCCCTCTAACGATTCCCCGGGAGCGGAGCGGGCTGGCTGGGTTCGCTCGGCGATCTTCCTGCTCCTTAACAGCTACGCTCATCACCACGGGAAAACACGGACCTCCCGGCATCTTCCCATCCTTCCTTCCTCCAGCACACCCAACGCCACTTCCCGCAGGCCCGCGGACGGGAAGCCGCTCAGCCCCCATTTCAGCTACACACGCGGCAGGAACGAACCGACCGCGGCGCGCAGCCCGAGAGCACAGAGCAGCTCGGCGGAGCCCCGCGCCCCGTCCTCCCGAGCGCTCCGCGGAGCCCCGCGCCGCCCCCCGCGGCCCCAGCCCCGCTCACCCCATGCTCATCGCCGCACGCTCGCCCCACGCCGGCCGCGTCACGCCTCCTGCCCGCCCCTCGCAGGGCGGGACCGTCTCGGCAACCAGCGCGGCTGCTTCGCCCCTCGCTGAAGGGGGTTGTCGTGTGACGCGAGCTGCCGAAGGTTAATAGGGAGAGGGAGAGGTTAATGACGTTTTGAGGGTTTGGGTTAGATGATGGCAGTCCAACCGTCAGACGTCTTGGCCACGGTCTGGGGAAGGTGCCGCCAAGCCCAGGAGGGAAGGCAGCCCCGTGGTCCCAGCCCCTCACGCTGCCTCGCTTGGGAAAGGCAGAGAAGGGCGAAACCGAGAAAGGCGTGTGGGATCTCCCAGCTTCCCAGTTGTGATGGCCTCTGGGGCCCGGAGGCAGCACGTGGGGATGCGCGCGCGGCTGCTCCCGCGGCGTCATTGGGGCCGGCTGTGGGGAATGGCGTTCTGGCGTTGTATCCAGGAGTGGCTGTGCAGGTGGGCAGGACGTGGCTGCCCTGGGTCGGCGCTGCCTCCGTGTGCCGTGGAGTCGCTTGAGGCCATGGATGATGTCTGGCCGGCAGAAGGCAGGGTACTGCTCTCGGCACTTGCTGAGGCAGCATAGCTGGCGGGGCTTGCTTGGGTGCGGTAGGATGCTGTAGTTCCTGCATACCGAGCTGTGCACCGGTTGTGGAACCTTTATGGGAAGCTGCGGAAGGAGAAATTTTGGGATGGAACCCGGATTGCGGATGGCCTTTATTCATCTGATAGCAGGCCTGATGTCTAGCCCTGCTCCAGGAGGGCTGCCAGGTCTTGACAAGACTTCTGAAATGCGTGAAAGTGCACTGGGAGTGTTAGTAGAACACACTGGATCCTGGAAGAGTCCGGCGGGCTATTTCTCTAGGTGGTTGGACCGCATAAGTAAAGGGTGGCCGTCCCTTTTAGGGGCAGTGGCAGCACTGGTATTGCTCGCACAGGAGGCACGACGCCTGACTTTGGGACAGAGATGAGTGGTTGACACACTTGATGGGCTGCGTCACCCCCTGCCTGGCAGCATCTCCAGAGCAGCAGCAGCCCTCAGACCTGAGGCACTGCCCGAATGCAGGAGGAAAGCCCGGGTCCTGGCCCACCCCACAGCCGGCAGCAGCCGTGGGGCTGCCTGCACGTCCCAAACACAGCGACGTCCCCAAGATGTCAGAAACACCCCCAGAATGGGGCTGCAGCTGCCAGCCTAGCCTCTTGCCACGCTGCGCGTTGGAAATGTTGCGCCCCACGGGAGTCGGGGCCAGAACCCAGCTCAGCGTGAACCGGGCTGCGGGGAGGAAGGAATGGGTTGGGTGCTGGGGGGAAGGGATCCCCGTGGTTCCAGCCCCTAAAGCTGCCCACCTCGGGAAAGGCAGAGAAGAATGAAAGCGACAGTGGCATGATGGAACTGTGTTTTATTGCGATGGACTCTGATGACTTTGGATAGCAAGTGGAGCTTGCACATGGCTGCTCCTACAGCATCAGTGGGGCCGGCGGTGGGTATTCCGGGCCCGACGTGGTACCCGGGAGCGGCCTTCGCCCCTGGGCTGGCCGTCGCCGCCTGGACCGGCTCCTGCGGCGTCTGTGGGGCTGGCTGCGGGTGTCTGCATCCCGATGTTGACGAGGCGAGCGGCTTCGAGTCCGGGCCCGCCCTGGCTGCCTGGACCGGCTTCCAGCAGCCGCTGCGGAAACTCTTGAGGACCTCGGTGTTCCTTGTCCTGTGTGTCTGTGGGTGCCGCTCTCATCACTAAGGGCTGGTGCCTGCCTGCTCCCACGGTGCCTTTGGGGCTGGCTCGGGGAACCTGCGGCCTGGCGCTGCAGCGGAGAGCGGCTTCTTGTGCGATCCTGCTGTCCCCGTCTGCGCCGGTGGCTGGAGCCAGCTGCACGGGAGTGCCTTGAGGGACGTGATGTACCCTGGCTGGCAGAGTTCGGGGTGCTGCTCTCAACGCTCAGCAGGGCTGCAGCACGGCTGCTCCCGCAGCATTCTTGGGGCTCGTTCCATTCATCGTCAATGCGATGTAAACGTGTGCAGATTCTCCGCCATTTTGTCCTGTGCTGGTTAGGCGGGACGCCGCTCTCAGGCACCTTGGGAACGTGAGCTGGCCCCGACGGTGCCTGGCTGGTGGTGCTGGTGGTGCTGGTGGTGCTGGAGGTGCTGGTGGTGCTGGAGGTGCTGGTGGTGCTGGTGGTGCTGGAGGTGCTGCTGCTCTCCAATGTTATGGGGCCTATGAGAGGCGGCAGTCCCTGCTGGCTGGCGGTGCTGGGGCCAGCTCTGTCCACACCGCTGCCGGAGGCTGTAAGGGGAGACGGGAAGGTGAGCGGGATGGGACTCCAGCCCCAGGGTGGGACAGGCTCCCATCCCTCGTGGGCCAAAGGGACTGGAGCAAGGCCTCGCCTGGCCCCAGCCCAGCAGCACGCGGCTGTTTGCCTCTTACCGGTGCCCTCTCCAGCACAGGCGTTGCACTCCCAGCTGGCTGTGCCCTGACTCAAGAAGGAGCAGCGCCGATGGGTGCCTTGTGCAGCACAGGAGCTGCAGAGGAGCAGCTGCCAGGGCCTGGGAAACCAACGGGTTGTGGCCGTGAGGACAAAGCGACCTGAGCCAGGGAGTGCCCGGCACAGCTCTGGTGCTCAGTCTGTGCTGCCCCAGCCTGTGGTGAGGCTGCGATCCCACGCAGAGCCCCAGAGGGCTGCTGAGGTAACTCACCCCTCTCTCTCTGCCCGCTCCCTGCCACGTGGGTAAAGGCAGCTGCTGGCATCACAGCGATCGTGTCGAATTCGCAGGGATGCATAGGCATTGTTGTCCTCCCATGTTGGTTTTCTGCCAGAGAAGGGAGGGAATGTGATGAGCACTCACCGCCCCAGGACTAAAACTTATGCGTGGAATCCCTCCTCATCCACCCTAACCCCCGTTCCAGCTTCCCAATGATGCTGAGGCCCATGTTAATGGCTGCAAAGGGCCAGGCCTGCTGGGGCAGCTCCTTCCAAAGGACAGCTTGTGTGCCCTCACATCTCGAGAGCTGGTTGAAAGACACCAACCTGAATGGGATTCGGATCCCCATAGTGACCATGTCTCGAAGAAACCAGTCCCTGTCTCTGCAGAGGGGGCACTGGAAGCAATAGATGCCGGCACGCATGGCCTGTTCCTGCAGCAGAAACACGAGCAGGGTGAGCGTGAGCCGGGCCTGGTGCTGCTGAGCGCCTGCGGTGCCCACGGGATGAGGGAAGGGGAGGGCTCCTACCTGGATGCAGGCCCGGTGGAACCAGGCGTGTTGGCAGGATGGGCACACCATGGTGCTGTACGACCTGCTGTCCCCCACGGGCTCCATGCAGATGATGCAGGTCGTGTCCTGCGCCGGCGCTGCCTCCACTGCCTGCTGCGGGCGGTGCTCCCAGCACAAGGACCTGGGGGAAGATGGGAGGGATGGGCAAGGTGAGAAGTGCTGCGAGGAGGGCAGAGGAGCAGGAAGGAGCCCCGGGCCTTGGCTCTGGCTCTGTCAGGCTGCTGGGAGCTGTCGCAGCGCGTTCCTCACTGCTTTGCCTGGTGCTGACAGCCAAAGTGGGTTGGAGGCCCACAGGCAACGCCTGGCAGCCCTTACCGGAACTTTCCAATGTACAGGGTGACACATTGGCCCTCCGAGGCGCAGGGGAGATGGAAGCTGCGGTCGCAGCCCAACGCTGCGCAGGTGATGGTGGCCCCTGTCTTGCCACAGACGAAGCAGAGCTGGAAAAGCAGAGAGGCCCCCATCAGCAGCAGGCTCAGGGCCTACGCAGCGGGCCCCGCACCTCTGGGCAGGGCACAGCGTGCGGGCAGGGCTGGGTGGCACTCTGCAGAGCTGCCTGGTGAACAGGGCTCGTCTGCAAGAGCAGGACTTTCTCCTGGGGCTGGTTGGAAGGGCTGGGATTGCTTCCTTGGGACCAGGCTGAGCTCGCCGTGCCTCTCCTGGCACAAAGCTCCCTGTTCTGGTCCGGTGCTCACCGTCTGCTCTGCCTGCCTCACTGTGCGTATCAGGTCTTTTCTGGAAAATTGTGCCATTCTGCCAGCTTCCACATGTTCACAGAGATCATTGGCAAACATCTGTACAGGAGGACAGAGTATGATCTCGTTAGGGCAGAAAGATGGAAATCACTGGCTGGAGGAAGCTGGCAGGAGCCGTGAGGGAACTCACCGCACAAAACTCATGGAAATAGAATCCACCGAGCTCTTTTTTGTGCCCAAGGATGCTCGAGTCCTCATCCACTCGGCCACAGAGCACGCATGCTGGAGAGGAGAGTAACAGCAGTGAGCGCCTTGCGGGGCCAGGAGCCCCCGGGGGCTGTCCCAGGGGCTGCTGTGTGCCGGCCGTGCCAGCTGAGGGGCAGGGCCGGAGGCCGTGGAGGGGAAGGGGCAGTGCAGGCCCAGCGGTGCCAGCAGGCAGCCACAGCCCAACCGCGGCCCCCTGGCCAAGGAGCGGAGGGGCCCTGCCCGTGGAGGCTGTGGAGCCCCTGCGTGCCCCCACCTCCCCCCTCCGCCGCAGGCAGACCCCCGGCACCCCTCTGCCCGGCGGCGGGGAGCTGCGTGCAGGGATACTTTGCTCTCACCAGGCTCCCTCGAGCCGGCGGCCTCCTGTGTCTCCACGCACACCGTGCGCGTTGACGGCAACCACTTGCGGAGTGTCTGTCCCATCAGTGCTGGGCTTTCTCCTCCACGTGCCAACCTATGGGAGAAGCGGGACGAGGCTGAGTTCGCAGCTCAGGCCCCCGAGCGCTGGGGAACAGGCAGCCCCTTCCTCCCTGCTCACCTCACCAAGTCGCACTGAGCTCCGCCTGAGCCCCGCAGCCTGAGCTCTGCTCCACACCCCATGCGTCACAATGGCCCCTCTCTGACACCCTCGGTGACGCCATCACACGTCACAGGGGTGAGGGCACCCCAGCAGGAGGGCGGCGGCTCCTGCAGCCAGCGCAGAGTGAGGGGCCCGGTGCCGGACGCAGCCCCGCAGGAACCCGGCGTGTTGGTGCTGCTGAAGGCACTGGGCCACACATCCAGCCTCCTGGCCCCACCTGAATGCTGCCGGGCCTGTGGCTCCATCAGTATCCCAGTCAAGTGTTTCCGTGTTCCCGTGATGTTCTCGAGGCTTTACTTTGTGGTTGTTTGCTGCTGATTACCTCTCGTTGCAATAAATGGCTCCATTCACAGAATGACAGAATCTCTCTGGTTGGCAAAGACCTCTAAGATCACCAAGTGCCACCGTCCACCCCCCCAGCTGCCCGCTGCCCGCGTCCCTCAGTGCCACATCCCCACGCTTCTGGAACACCTCCATGGACGCTGACTCCCCCAGAACCATAGAATCATAGAATTACTCAGGTTGGAAAGGACCTCAAAGATCATCAAGTCCAACCGCATCCGAACCACAGTACCCCAACTCTAACAGCCCTCCGCTACATCATCTCTCTGAGCACCACATCCAAACGGCTCTTAAACACATGCAGGGACGGTGACTCAACCTCCTCCCTGGGGAGCCCATTCCAGTGTTTAACAACCCTTTCTGTAAAGAAGTGTTTCCTAACGTCCAACCTAAACTTGCCTTGGCGCAACTGGAGGCCATTTCCCCTCGTCCTGTCAGCTGTCACCAGTGAGAAGAGACCTACCCCGCTCTCACCGTAAGCACCTTTCAGGTACTGGAAGAGAGTAATAAGGTCTCCCCTCAGCCTCCTCTTCCCCACACTAAGCAGCCCCAGCCCCCCCTGCCTCTCCTCACAGGGCTGACTTTCCAAGCCCTTCACCAGCCTCGTTGCCCTTCTCTGGACCTGCTCCGGTACCTCCATGTCCTTCTTGTACTGAGGTGCCCAAAACTGAGCACAGTACTCGAGGTGAGGCCTCACCAATGCCGAGTACGGGGCAGGATGACTTCCCTCGTCCTGCTCACCACACCATTCCTGACACAAGCCAGGACGCCATTGGCCTTCTTGGCCACCTGGGCACACTGCTGGCTCATATTCAGCCGACTGTCCAACAGTACGCCAAGGTCCCTTTCCATCAGGCAGCTTTCCAGCCACTCCTCCCCAAGCCTGTAAGGCTGCTGGGGTTGTTGTGACCAAAATGCAGGACCCGACACTTGGCCCTATTGGAACTCATACCGTTGCCCTTGGCCCATCGATCCAGTCTATCCAGGTCCCTCCGTAGTGCCCTTCTCCCCTCTGGCAGATCAACATTCCCTCCCAGCTTGGTGTCGCAGCTGTGCCAGTGCCCGAGCGCTCTTTCAGCAGAGGTGTTCTTCCTAATATCCAACGGGGACCTCCCCTGGGGCAACTTGAGGCCGTTCCCTCTCGTCCCATCGCTGTGAGCTGGGAGAAGAGGCCGTCCCCCACCTCCCTACAACCTCCTTACAGGGAGTGATGCGCAGTGCTCGCTCGGGCCTCCCCCGAGCCTCGTCTGCACTGAACAATCCCACTTCCCTCAGCTGCTCCTCATGGGACTTTTGTTCCACACTCTTTCCTGCCCCGTTGCCCTTCCACGGACACACTGCAGGGCCTCCACGTCTGTCTTGTAGTGAGGGGGGGGCCCAGTACAGAACGCAGCACGTGAGGTGCGGCCTCACCAGTGCCGGCTACGGGGGCACGATCAGCTCCCTGCTCCTGCTGGCTGCAGCGTTTTGCTACAAGCCGGGATGCCCTGGGCCTTCTTGGGCACCTGGGCACGGTGCTGCAGCACTGCGGTGTTGCCTGGGGTTGCTGTGAGCAAAGAGCAGCAGCCAGCACTTGGGCTTCTGGGGCCTCAGCCAGTTGCGCTCGGCCCACCCAGCCAGCCATCCCAGCTATCCTGGAATCAGCTTGCTAAGGAACCGGAGGGATGGCGGCACAACCAGCTGGAAGCTGCGCTGCCCCAGGTGCAGATGAACTCCTTCTAGGTGCTGAGGCAAGGGAGGAAAGAACACGAGTGACAACAAGTCTCCCCAGTTTTCCGAGCTCGGCGGGAGGCGGAGTATCCAAGAAGAAAGCACCAACAGCTTGTCAGTCTGTGATTCGTGTTGGTTTTACCCCCCCTGGGGATACCAAAGCCTGCGGGGTGAGCGCAAGGAGGCCGTATGTCAAATACCGGAGCCAAAGTCAAAATGGGAAAGGCGAGCTTCCTTAGGGATGGCAGGATGCTGTCGATGATGGGTACCAAACTGCGGACTGATGGAGGACGGTGGAAGATGAAGCTGTGAAAGGAGAAGGAGAAATTTGGCACTGGAACCCAGAATGCCAAACAGCCTTTATTCAACTGAGAGCAGCTCTGATGTCTACCTCTGCTCGAGGACGGCCCAGTCTGGAAAAGCCTTTTGAATGGGATGGGCACTGTTGCATGTAGTCTCCGTTCGCTCGTCCGGTGTTCGTCCTCTGTCCACGTGTAGGGCTTACTGCTGGGCGAAACCGACCCTTTACCAGGTCGGGGCCAGATGCTCACCCAGACCCCAGGAGTAAGTGAGGCAAATGGCGTTTATTGCTATAGGCTACGTGTTTAAATACAAGTGTTTCCTCCAATCACGAAGTTACACTTGGCACACACAGGTGGCATAACACACAGGTGGCATAGGAACCTGCACGCGTCACACCTCGTTTCCCTCGCTACGCCTACAACACACCTCGTTTCCCTCGCTACGCATACAACAGGCACGGAGGAGGTCACTTTGCACCGGGACAGCTGGTAGAACACACTGGATCCAGGAAGAGACCAGCGGGCTATTTCTCGAGACAGCTGGACCAAGTAAATATACAGTGGACGTCACGTTGAGGAGCAGTGGCAGCAGACCTGAGGCACTGCCCGAATGCAGGAGGAAAGCCCGGGTCCTGGCCCACCCCACAGCCGGCAGCAGCCGTGGGGCTGCCTGCACGTCCCAAACACAGCGACGTCCCCAAGATGTCAGAAACACCCCCAGAATGGGGCTGCAGCTGCCAGCCTAGCCTCTTGCCACGCTGCGCGTTGGAAATGTTGCGCCCCACGGGAGTCGGGGCCAGAACCCAGCTCAGCGTGAACCGGGCTGCGGGGAGGAAGGAATGGGTTGGGTGCTGGGGGGAAGGGATCCCCGTGGTTCCAGCCCCTAAAGCTGCCCACCTCGGGAAAGGCAGAGAAGAATGAAAGCGACAGTGGCATGATGGAACTGTGTTTTATTGCGATGGACTCTGATGACTTTGGATAGCAAGTGGAGCTTGCACACGGCTGCTCCTACAGCATCAGTGGGGCCGGCGGTGGGTATTCCGGGCCCGACGTGGTACCCGGGAGCGGCCTTCGCCCCTGGGCTGGCCGTCGCCGCCTGGACCGGCTCCTGCGGCGTCTGTGGGGCTGGCTGCGGGTGTCTGCATCCCGATGTTGACGAGGCGAGCGGCTTCGAGTCCGGGCCCGCCCTGGCTGCCTGGACCGGCTTCCAGCAGCCGCTGCGGAAACTCTTGAGGACCTCGGTGTTCCTTGTCCTGTGTGTCTGTGGGTGCCGCTCTCATCACTAAGGGCTGGTGCCTGCCTGCTCCCACGGTGCCTTTGGGGCTGGCTCGGGGAACCTGCGGCCTGGCGCTGCAGCGGAGAGCGGCTTCTTGTGCGATCCTGCTGTCCCCGTCTGCGCCGGTGGCTGGAGCCAGCTGCACGGGAGTGCCTTGAGGGACGTGATGTACCCTGGCTGGCAGAGTTCGGGGTGCTGCTCTCAACGCTCAGCAGGGCTGCAGCACGGCTGCTCCCGCAGCATTCTTGGGGCTCGTTCCATTCATCGTCAATGCGATGTAAACGTGTGCAGATTCTCCGCCATTTTGTCCTGTGCTGGTTAGGCGGGACGCCGCTCTCAGGCACCTTGGGAACGTGAGCTGGCCCCGACGGTGCCTGGCTGGTGGTGCTGGTGGTGCTGGTGGTGCTGGAGGTGCTGGAGGTGCTGGTGGTGCTGGAGGTGCTGCTGCTCTCCAATGTTATGGGGCCTATGAGAGGCGGCAGTCCCTGCTGGCTGGCGGTGCTGGGGCCAGCTCTGTCCACACCGCTGCCGGAGGCTGTAAGGGGAGACGGGAAGGTGAGCGGGATGGGACTCCAGCCCCAGGGTGGGACAGGCTCCCATCCCTCGTGGGCCAAAGGGACTGGAGCAAGGCCTCGCCTGGCCCCAGCCCAGCAGCACGCGGCTGTTTGCCTCTTACCGGTGCCCTCTCCAGCACAGGCGTTGCACTCCCAGCTGGCTGTGCCCTGACTCAAGAAGGAGCAGCGCCGATGGGTGCCTTGTGCAGCACAGGAGCTGCAGAGGAGCAGCTGCCAGGGCCTGGGAAACCAACGGGTTGTGGCCGTGAGGACAAAGCGACCTGAGCCAGGGAGTGCCCGGCACAGCTCTGGTGCTCAGTCTGTGCTGCCCCAGCCTGTGGTGAGGCTGCGATCCCACGCAGAGCCCCAGAGGGCTGCTGAGGTAACTCACCCCTCTCTCTCTGCCCGCTCCCTGCCGCGTGGGTAAAGGCAGCTGCTGGCATCACAGCGATCGTGTCGAATTCGCAGGGATGCATAGGCATTGTTGTCCTCCCATGTTGGTTTTCTGCCAGAGAAGGGAGGGAATGTGATGAGCACTCACCGCCCCAGGACTAAAACTTATGCGTGGAATCCCTCCTCATCCACCCTAACCCCCGTTCCAGCTTCCCAATGATGCTGAGGCCCATGTTAATGGCTGCAAAGGGCCAGGCCTGCTGGGGCAGCTCCTTCCAAAGGACAGCTTGTGTGCCCTCACATCTCGAGAGCTGGTTGAAAGACACCAACCTGAATGGGATTCGGATCCCCATAGTGACCATGTCTCGAAGAAACCAGTCCCTGTCTCTGCAGAGGGGGCACTGGAAGCAATAGATGCCGGCACGCATGGCCTGTTCCTGCAGCAGAAACACGAGCAGGGTGAGCGTGAGCCGGGCCTGGTGCTGCTGAGCGCCTGCGGTGCCCACGGGATGAGGGAAGGGGAGGGCTCCTACCTGGATGCAGGCCCGGTGGAACCAGGCGTGTTGGCAGGATGGGCACACCATGGTGCTGTACGACCTGCTGTCCCCCACGGGCTCCATGCAGATGATGCAGGTCGTGTCCTGCGCCGGCGCTGCCTCCACTGCCTGCTGCGGGCGGTGCTCCCAGCACAAGGACCTGGGGGAAGATGGGAGGGATGGGCAAGGTGAGAAGTGCTGCGAGGAGGGCAGAGGAGCAGGAAGGAGCCCCAGGCCTTGGCTCTGGCTCTGTCAGGCTGCTGGGAGCTGTCGCAGCGCGTTCCTCACTGCTTTGCCTGGTGCTGACAGCCAAAGTGGGTTGGAGGCCCACAGGCAACGCCTGGCAGCCCTTACCGGAACTTTCCAATGTACAGGGTGACACATTGGCCCTCCGAGGCGCAGGGGAGATGGAAGCTGCGGTCGCAGCCCAACGCTGCGCAGGTGATGGTGGCCCCTGTCTTGCCACAGACGAAGCAGAGCTGGAAAAGCAGAGAGGCCCCCATCAGCAGCAGGCTCAGGGCCTACGCAGCGGGCCCCGCACCTCTGGGCAGGGCACAGCGTGCGGGCAGGGCTGGGTGGCACTCTGCAGAGCTGCCTGGTGAACAGGGCTCGTCTGCAAGAGCAGGACTTTCTCCTGGGGCTGGTTGGAAGGGCCGGGATTGCTTCCTTGGGACCAGGCTGAGCTCGCCGTGCCTCTCCTGGCACAAAGCTCCCTGTTCTGGTCCGGTGCTCACCGTCTGCTCTGCCTGCCTCACTGTGCGTATCAGGTCTTTTCTGGAAAATTGTGCCATTCTGCCAGCTTCCACATGTTCACAGAGATCATTGGCAAACATCTGTACAGGAGGACAGAGTATGATCTCGTTAGGGCAGAAAGATGGAAATCACTGGCTGGAGGAAGCTGGCAGGAGCCATGAGGGAACTCACCGCACAAAACTCATGGAAATAGAATCCACCGAGCTCTTTTTTGTGCCCAAGGATGCTCGAGTCCTCATCCACTCGGCCACAGAGCACGCATGCTGGAGAGGAGAGTAACAGCAGTGAGCGCCTTGCGGGGCCAGGAGCCCCCGGGGGCTGTCCCAGGGGCTGCTGTGTGCCGGCCGTGCCAGCTGAGGGGCAGGGCCGGAGGCCGTGGAGGGGAAGGGGCAGTGCAGGCCCAGCGGTGCCAGCAGGCAGCCACAGCCCAACCGCGGCCCCCTGGCCAAGGAGCAGAGGGGCCCTGCCCGTGGAGGCTGGGGAGCCCCTGCGTGCCCCCACCTCCCCCCTCCGCCGCAGGCAGACCCCCGGCACCCCTCTGCCCGGCGGCGGGGAGCTGCGTGCAGGGATACTTTGCTCTCACCAGGCTCCCTCGAGCCGGCGGCCTCCTGTGTCTCCACGCACACCGTGCGCGTTGACGGCAACCACTTGCGGAGTGTCTGTCCCATCAGTGCTGGGCTTTCTCCTCCACGTGCCAACCTATGGGAGAAGCGGGACGAGGCTGAGTTCGCAGCTCAGGCCCCCGAGCGCTGGGGAACAGGCAGCCCCTTCCTCCCTGCTCACCTCACCAAGTCGCACTGAGCTCCGCCTGAGCCCCGCAGCCTGAGCTCTGCTCCACACCCCATGCGTCACAATGGCCCCTCTCTGACACCCTCGGTGACGCCATCACACGTCACAGGGGTGAGGGCACCCCAGCAGGAGGGCAGCAGCTCCTGCAGCCAGCGCAGAGTGAGGGGCCCGGTGCCGGACGCAGCCCCGCAGGAACCCGGCGTGTTGGTGCTGCTGAAGGCACTGGGCCACACATCCAGCCTCCTGGCCCCACCTGAATGCTGCCGGGCCTGTGGCTCCATCAGTATCCCAGTCAAGTGTTTCCGTGTTCCCGTGATGTTCTCGAGGCTTTACTTTGTGGTTCTTTGCTGCTGATTACCTCTCGTTGCAATAAATGGCTCCATTCACAGAATGACAGAATCTCTCTGGTTGGCAAAGACCTCTAAGATCACCAAGTGCCACCGTCCACCCCCGCAGCTGCCCGCTGCCCGCGTCCCTCAGTGCCACATCCCCACGCTTCTGGAACACCTCCATGGACGCTGACTCCCCCAGAACCATAGAATCATAGAATTACTCAGGTTGGAAAGGACCTCAAAGATCATCAAGTCCACCCGCATCCGAACCACAGTACCCCAACTCTAACAGCCCTCCGCTACATCATCTCTCTGAGCACCACATCCAAACGGCTCTTAAACACATGCAGGGACGGTGACTCAACCTCCTCCCTGGGGAGCCCATTCCAGTGTTTAACAACCCTTTCTGTAAAGAAGTGTTTCCTAACGTCCAACCTAAACTTGCCTTGGCGCAACTGGAGGCCATTTCCCCTCGTCCTGTCAGCTGTCACCAGTGAGAAGAGACCTACCCCGCTCTCACCGTAAGCACCTTTCAGGTACTGGAAGAGAGTAATAAGGTCTCCCCTCAGCCTCCTCTTCCCCACACTAAGCAGCCCCAGCCCCCCCAGCCTCTCCTCACAGGGCTGATTTTCCAAGCCCTTCACCAGCCTCGTTGCCCTTCTCTGGACCTGCTCCGGTACCTCCATGTCCTTCTTGTACTGAGGTGCCCAAAACTGAGCACAGTACTCGAGGTGAGGCCTCACCAATGCCGAGTACGGGGCAGGATGACTTCCCTCGTCCTGCTCACCACACCATTCCTGACACAAGCCAGGACGCCATTGGCCTTCTTGGCCACCTGGGCACACTGCTGGCTCATATTCAGCCGACTGTCCAACAGTACGCCAAGGTCCCTTTCCATCAGGCAGCTTTCCAGCCACTCCTCCCCAAGCCTGTAAGGCTGCTGGGGTTGTTGTGACCAAAATGCAGGACCCGACACTTGGCCCTATTGGAACTCATACCGTTGCCCTTGGCCCATCGATCCAGTCTATCCAGGTCCCTCCGTAGTGCCCTTCTCCCCTCTGGCAGATCAACATTCCCTCCCAGCTTGGTGTCGCAGCTGTGCCAGTGCCCGAGCGCTCTTTCAGCAGAGGTGTTCTTCCTAATATCCAACGGGGACCTCCCCTGGGGCAACTTGAGGCCGTTCCCTCTCGTCCCATCGCTGTGAGCTGGGAGAAGAGGCCGTCCCCCACCTCCCTACAACCTCCTTACAGGGAGTGATGCGCAGTGCTCGGGCCTCCCCCGAGCCTCGTCTGCACTGAACAATCCCACTTCCCTCAGCTGCTCCTCATGGGACTTTTGTTCCACACTCTTTCCTGCCCCGTTGCCCTTCCACGGACACACTGCAGGGCCTCCACGTCTGTCTTGTAGTGAGGGGGGGGGCCCAGTACAGAACGCAGCACGTGAGGTGCGGCCTCACCAGTGCCGGCTACGGGGGCACGATCAGCTCCCTGCTCCTGCTGGCTGCAGCGTTTTGCTACAAGCCGGGATGCCCTGGGCCTTCTTGGGCACCTGGGCACGGTGCTGCAGCACTGCGGTGTTGCCTGGGGTTGCTGTGAGCAAAGAGCAGCAGCCAGCACTTGGGCTTCTGGGGCCTCAGCCAGTTGCGCTCGGCCCACCCAGCCAGCCATCCCAGCTATCCTGGAATCAGCTTGCTAAGGAACCGGAGGGATGGCGGCACAACCAGCTGGAAGCTGCGCTGCCCCAGGTGCAGATGAACTCCTTCTAGGTGCTGAGGCAAGGGAGGAAAGAACACGAGTGACAACAAGTCTCCCCAGTTTTCCGAGCTCGGCGGGAGGCGGAGTATCCAAGAAGAAAGCACCAACAGCTTGTCAGTCTGTGATTCGTGTTGGTTTTACCCCCCCTGGGGATACCAAAGCCTGCGGGGTGAGCGCAAGGAGGCCGTATGTCAAATACCGGAGCCAAAGTCAAAATGGGAAAGGCGAGCTTCCTTAGGGATGGCAGGATGCTGTCGATGATGGGTACCAAACTGCGGACTGATGGAGGACGGTGGAAGATGAAGCTGTGAAAGGAGAAGGAGAAATTTGGCACTGGAACCCAGAATGCCAAACAGCCTTTATTCAACTGAGAGCAGCTCTGATGTCTACCTCTGCTCGAGGACGGCCCAGTCTGGAAAAGCCTTTTGAATGGGATGGGCACTGTTGCATGTAGTCTCCGTTCGCTCGTCCGGTGTTCGTCCTCTGTCCACGTGTAGGGCTTACTGCTGGGCGAAACCGACCCTTTACCAGGTCGGGGCCAGATGCTCACCCAGACCCCAGGAGTAAGTGAGGCAAATGGCGTTTATTGCTATAGGCTACGTGTTTAAATACAAGTGTTTCCTCCAATCACGAAGTTACACTTGGCACACACAGGTGGCATAACACACAGGTGGCATAGGAACCTGCACGCGTCACACCTCGTTTCCCTCGCTACGCCTACAACACACCTCGTTTCCCTCGCTACGCATACAACAGGCACGGAGGAGGTCACTTTGCACCGGGACAGCTGGTAGAACACACTGGATCCAGGAAGAGACCAGCGGGCTATTTCTCGAGACAGCTGGACCAAGTAAATATACAGTGGACGTCACGTTGAGGAGCAGTGGCAGCAGACCTGAGGCACTGTCCGAATGCAGGAGGAAAGCCCGGGTCCTGGCCCACCCCACAGCCGGCAGCAGCCGTGGGGCTGCCTGCACGTCCCAAACACAGCGACGTCCCCAAGATGTCAGAAACACCCCCAGAATGGGGCTGCAGCTGCCAGCCTAGCCTCTTGCCACGCTGCGCGTTGGAAATGTTGCGCCCCACGGGAGTCGGGGCCAGAACCCAGCTCAGCGTGAACCGGGCTGCGGGGAGGAAGGAATGGGTTGGGTGCTGGGGGGAAGGGATCCCCGTGGTTCCAGCCCCTAAAGCTGCCCACCTCGGGAAAGGCAGAGAAGAATGAAAGCGACAGTGGCATGATGGAACTGTGTTTTATTGCGATGGACTCTGATGACTTTGGATAGCAAGTGGAGCTTGCACACGGCTGCTCCTACAGCATCAGTGGGGCCGGCGGTGGGTATTCCGGGCCCGACGTGGTACCCGGGAGCGGCCTTCGCCCCTGGGCTGGCCGTCGCCGCCTGGACCGGCTCCTGCGGCGTCTGTGGGGCTGGCTGCGGGTGTCTGCATCCCGATGTTGACGAGGCGAGCGGCTTCGAGTCCGGGCCCGCCCTGGCTGCCTGGACCGGCTTCCAGCAGCCGCTGCGGAAACTCTTGAGGACCTCGGTGTTCCTTGTCCTGTGTGTCTGTGGGTGCCGCTCTCATCACTAAGGGCTGGTGCCTGCCTGCTCCCACGGTGCCTTTGGGGCTGGCTCGGGGAACCTGCGGCCTGGCGCTGCAGCGGAGAGCGGCTTCTTGTGCGATCCTGCTGTCCCCGTCTGCGCCGGTGGCTGGAGCCAGCTGCACGGGAGTGCCTTGAGGGACGTGATGTACCCTGGCTGGCAGAGTTCGGGGTGCTGCTCTCAACGCTCAGCAGGGCTGCAGCACGGCTGCTCCCGCAGCATTCTTGGGGCTCGTTCCATTCATCGTCAATGCGATGTAAACGTGTGCAGATTCTCCGCCATTTTGTCCTGTGCTGGTTAGGCGGGACGCCGCTCTCAGGCACCTTGGGAACGTGAGCTGGCCCCGACGGTGCCTGGCTGGTGGTGCTGGTGGTGCTGGTGGTGCTGGAGGTGCTGGAGGTGCTGGTGGTGCTGGAGGTGCTGCTGCTCTCCAATGTTATGGGGCCTATGAGAGGCGGCAGTCCCTGCTGGCTGGCGGTGCTGGGGCCAGCTCTGTCCACACCGCTGCCGGAGGCTGTAAGGGGAGACGGGAAGGTGAGCGGGATGGGACTCCAGCCCCAGGGTGGGACAGGCTCCCATCCCTCGTGGGCCAAAGGGACTGGAGCAAGGCCTCGCCTGGCCCCAGCCCAGCAGCACGCGGCTGTTTGCCTCTTACCGGTGCCCTCTCCAGCACAGGCGTTGCACTCCCAGCTGGCTGTGCCCTGACTCAAGAAGGAGCAGCGCCGATGGGTGCCTTGTGCAGCACAGGAGCTGCAGAGGAGCAGCTGCCAGGGCCTGGGAAACCAACGGGTTGTGGCCGTGAGGACAAAGCGACCTGAGCCAGGGAGTGCCCGGCACAGCTCTGGTGCTCAGTCTGTGCTGCCCCAGCCTGTGGTGAGGCTGCGATCCCACGCAGAGCCCCAGAGGGCTGCTGAGGTAACTCACCCCTCTCTCTCTGCCCGCTCCCTGCCGCGTGGGTAAAGGCAGCTGCTGGCATCACAGCGATCGTGTCGAATTCGCAGGGATGCATAGGCATTGTTGTCCTCCCATGTTGGTTTTCTGCCAGAGAAGGGAGGGAATGTGATGAGCACTCACCGCCCCAGGACTAAAACTTATGCGTGGAATCCCTCCTCATCCACCCTAACCCCCGTTCCAGCTTCCCAATGATGCTGAGGCCCATGTTAATGGCTGCAAAGGGCCAGGCCTGCTGGGGCAGCTCCTTCCAAAGGACAGCTTGTGTGCCCTCACATCTCGAGAGCTGGTTGAAAGACACCAACCTGAATGGGATTCGGATCCCCATAGTGACCATGTCTCGAAGAAACCAGTCCCTGTCTCTGCAGAGGGGGCACTGGAAGCAATAGATGCCGGCACGCATGGCCTGTTCCTGCAGCAGAAACACGAGCAGGGTGAGCGTGAGCCGGGCCTGGTGCTGCTGAGCGCCTGCGGTGCCCACGGGATGAGGGAAGGGGAGGGCTCCTACCTGGATGCAGGCCCGGTGGAACCAGGCGTGTTGGCAGGATGGGCACACCATGGTGCTGTACGACCTGCTGTCCCCCACGGGCTCCATGCAGATGATGCAGGTCGTGTCCTGCGCCGGCGCTGCCTCCACTGCCTGCTGCGGGCGGTGCTCCCAGCACAAGGACCTGGGGGAAGATGGGAGGGATGGGCAAGGTGAGAAGTGCTGCGAGGAGGGCAGAGGAGCAGGAAGGAGCCCCAGGCCTTGGCTCTGGCTCTGTCAGGCTGCTGGGAGCTGTCGCAGCGCGTTCCTCACTGCTTTGCCTGGTGCTGACAGCCAAAGTGGGTTGGAGGCCCACAGGCAACGCCTGGCAGCCCTTACCGGAACTTTCCAATGTACAGGGTGACACATTGGCCCTCCGAGGCGCAGGGGAGATGGAAGCTGCGGTCGCAGCCCAACGCTGCGCAGGTGATGGTGGCCCCTGTCTTGCCACAGACGAAGCAGAGCTGGAAAAGCAGAGAGGCCCCCATCAGCAGCAGGCTCAGGGCCTACGCAGCGGGCCCCGCACCTCTGGGCAGGGCACAGCGTGCGGGCAGGGCTGGGTGGCACTCTGCAGAGCTGCCTGGTGAACAGGGCTCGTCTGCAAGAGCAGGACTTTCTCCTGGGGCTGGTTGGAAGGGCTGGGATTGCTTCCTTGGGACCAGGCTGAGCTCGCCGTGCCTCTCCTGGCACAAAGCTCCCTGTTCTGGTCCGGTGCTCACCGTCTGCTCTGCCTGCCTCACTGTGCGTATCAGGTCTTTTCTGGAAAATTGTGCCATTCTGCCAGCTTCCACATGTTCACAGAGATCATTGGCAAACATCTGTACAGGAGGACAGAGTATGATCTCGTTAGGGCAGAAAGATGGAAATCACTGGCTGGAGGAAGCTGGCAGGAGCCGTGAGGGAACTCACCGCACAAAACTCATGGAAATAGAATCCACCGAGCTCTTTTTTGTGCCCAAGGATGCTCGAGTCCTCATCCACTCGGCCACAGAGCACGCATGCTGGAGAGGAGAGTAACAGCAGTGAGCGCCTTGCGGGGCCAGGAGCCCCCGGGGGCTGTCCCAGGGGCTGCTGTGTGCCGGCCGTGCCAGCTGAGGGGCAGGGCCGGAGGCCGTGGAGGGGAAGGGGCAGTGCAGGCCCAGCGGTGCCAGCAGGCAGCCACAGCCCAACCGCGGCCCCCTGGCCAAGGAGCGGAGGGGCCCTGCCCGTGGAGGCTGTGGAGCCCCTGCGTGCCCCCACCTCCCCCCTCCGCCGCAGGCAGACCCCCGGCACCCCTCTGCCCGGCGGCGGGGAGCTGCGTGCAGGGATACTTTGCTCTCACCAGGCTCCCTCGAGCCGGCGGCCTCCTGTGTCTCCACGCACACCGTGCGCGTTGACGGCAACCACTTGCGGAGTGTCTGTCCCATCAGTGCTGGGCTTTCTCCTCCACGTGCCAACCTATGGGAGAAGCGGGACGAGGCTGAGTTCGCAGCTCAGGCCCCCGAGCGCTGGGGAACAGGCAGCCCCTTCCTCCCTGCTCACCTCACCAAGTCGCACTGAGCTCCGCCTGAGCCCCGCAGCCTGAGCTCTGCTCCACACCCCATGCGTCACAATGGCCCCTCTCTGACACCCTCGGTGACGCCATCACACGTCACAGGGGTGAGGGCACCCCAGCAGGAGGGCGGCGGCTCCTGCAGCCAGCGCAGAGTGAGGGGCCCGGTGCCGGACGCAGCCCCGCAGGAACCCGGCGTGTTGGTGCTGCTGAAGGCACTGGGCCACACATCCAGCCTCCTGGCCCCACCTGAATGCTGCCGGGCCCGTGGCTCCATCAGTATCCCAGTCAAGTGTTTCCGTGTTCCCGTGATGTTCTCGAGGCTTTACTTTGTGGTTCTTTGCTGCTGATTACCTCTCGTTGCAATAAATGGCTCCATTCACAGAATGACAGAATCTCTCTGGTTGGCAAAGACCTCTAAGATCACCAAGTGCCACCGTCCACCCCCGCAGCTGCCCGCTGCCCGCGTCCCTCAGTGCCACATCCCCACGCTTCTGGAACACCTCCATGGACGCTGACTCCCCCAGAACCATAGAATCATAGAATTACTCAGGTTGGAAAGGACCTCAAAGATCATCAAGTCCAACCGCATCCGAACCACAGTACCCCAACTCTAACAGCCCTCCGCTACATCATCTCTCTGAGCACCACATCCAAACGGCTCTTAAACACATGCAGGGACGGTGACTCAACCTCCTCCCTGGGGAGCCCATTCCAGTGTTTAACAACCCTTTCTGTAAAGAAGTGTTTCCTAACGTCCAACCTAAACTTGCCTTGGCGCAACTGGAGGCCATTTCCCCTCGTCCTGTCAGCTGTCACCAGTGAGAAGAGACCTACCCCGCTCTCACCGTAAGCACCTTTCAGGTACTGGAAGAGAGTAATAAGGTCTCCCCTCAGCCTCCTCTTCCCCACACTAAGCAGCCCCAGCCCCCCCAGCCTCTCCTCACAGGGCTGATTTTCCAAGCCCTTCACCAGCCTCGTTGCCCTTCTCTGGACCTGCTCCGGTACCTCCATGTCCTTCTTGTACTGAGGTGCCCAAAACTGAGCACAGTACTCGAGGTGAGGCCTCACCAATGCCGAGTACGGGGCAGGATGACTTCCCTCGTCCTGCTCACCACACCATTCCTGACACAAGCCAGGACGCCATTGGCCTTCTTGGCCACCTGGGCACACTGCTGGCTCATATTCAGCCGACTGTCCAACAGTACGCCAAGGTCCCTTTCCATCAGGCAGCTTTCCAGCCACTCCTCCCCAAGCCTGTAAGGCTGCTGGGGTTGTTGTGACCAAAATGCAGGACCCGACACTTGGCCCTATTGGAACTCATACCGTTGCCCTTGGCCCATCGATCCAGTCTATCCAGGTCCCTCCGTAGTGCCCTTCTCCCCTCTGGCAGATCAACATTCCCTCCCAGCTTGGTGTCGCAGCTGTGCCAGTGCCCGAGCGCTCTTTCAGCAGAGGTGTTCTTCCTAATATCCAACGGGGACCTCCCCTGGGGCAACTTGAGGCCGTTCCCTCTCGTCCCATCGCTGTGAGCTGGGAGAAGAGGCCGTCCCCCACCTCCCTACAACCTCCTTACAGGGAGTGATGCGCAGTGCTCGGGCCTCCCCCGAGCCTCGTCTGCACTGAACAATCCCACTTCCCTCAGCTGCTCCTCATGGGACTTTTGTTCCACACTCTTTCCTGCCCCGTTGCCCTTCCACGGACACACTGCAGGGCCTCCACGTCTGTCTTGTAGTGAGGGGGGGGCCCAGTACAGAACGCAGCACGTGAGGTGCGGCCTCACCAGTGCCGGCTACGGGGGCACGATCAGCTCCCTGCTCCTGCTGGCTGCAGCGTTTTGCTACAAGCCGGGATGCCCTGGGCCTTCTTGGGCACCTGGGCACGGTGCTGCAGCACTGCGGTGTTGCCTGGGGTTGCTGTGAGCAAAGAGCAGCAGCCAGCACTTGGGCTTCTGGGGCCTCAGCCAGTTGCGCTCGGCCCACCCAGCCAGCCATCCCAGCTATCCTGGAATCAGCTTGCTAAGGAACCGGAGGGATGGCGGCACAACCAGCTGGAAGCTGCGCTGCCCCAGGTGCAGATGAACTCCTTCTAGGTGCTGAGGCAAGGGAGGAAAGAACACGAGTGACAACAAGTCTCCCCAGTTTTCCGAGCTCGGCGGGAGGCGGAGTATCCAAGAAGAAAGCACCAACAGCTTGTCAGTCTGTGATTCGTGTTGGTTTTACCCCCCCTGGGGATACCAAAGCCTGCGGGGTGAGCGCAAGGAGGCCGTATGTCAAATACCGGAGCCAAAGTCAAAATGGGAAAGGCGAGCTTCCTTAGGGATGGCAGGATGCTGTCGATGATGGGTACCAAACTGCGGACTGATGGAGGACGGTGGAAGATGAAGCTGTGAAAGGAGAAGGAGAAATTTGGCACTGGAACCCAGAATGCCAAACAGCCTTTATTCAACTGAGAGCAGCTCTGATGTCTACCTCTGCTCGAGGACGGCCCAGTCTGGAAAAGCCTTTTGAATGGGATGGGCACTGTTGCATGTAGTCTCCGTTCGCTCGTCCGGTGTTCGTCCTCTGTCCACGTGTAGGGCTTACTGCTGGGCGAAACCGACCCTTTACCAGGTCGGGGCCAGATGCTCACCCAGACCCCAGGAGTAAGTGAGGCAAATGGCGTTTATTGCTATAGGCTACGTGTTTAAATACAAGTGTTTCCTCCAATCACGAAGTTACACTTGGCACACACAGGTGGCATAACACACAGGTGGCATAGGAACCTGCACGCGTCACACCTCGTTTCCCTCGCTACGCCTACAACACACCTCGTTTCCCTCGCTACGCATACAACAGGCACGGAGGAGGTCACTTTGCACCGGGACAGCTGGTAGAACACACTGGATCCAGGAAGAGACCAGCGGGCTATTTCTCGAGACAGCTGGACCAAGTAAATATACAGTGGACGTCACGTTGAGGAGCAGTGGCAGCAGACCTGAGGCACTGCCCGAATGCAGGAGGAAAGCCCGGGTCCTGGCCCACCCCACAGCCGGCAGCAGCCGTGGGGCTGCCTGCACGTCCCAAACACAGCGACGTCCCCAAGATGTCAGAAACACCCCCAGAATGGGGCTGCAGCTGCCAGCCTAGCCTCTTGCCACGCTGCGCGTTGGAAATGTTGCGCCCCACTGGAGTCGGGGCCAGAACCCAGCTCAGCGTGAACCGGGCTGCGGGGAGGAAGGAATGGGTTGGGTGCTGGGGGGAAGGGATCCCCGTGGTTCCAGCCCCTAAAGCTGCCCACCTCGGGAAAGGCAGAGAAGAATGAAAGCGACAGTGGCATGATGGAACTGTGTTTTATTGCGATGGACTCTGATGACTTTGGATAGCAAGTGGAGCTTGCACACGGCTGCTCCTACAGCATCAGTGGGGCCGGCGGTGGGTATTCCGGGCCCGACGTGGTACCCGGGAGCGGCCTTCGCCCCTGGGCTGGCCGTCGCCGCCTGGACCGGCTCCTGCGGCGTCTGTGGGGCTGGCTGCGGGTGTCTGCATCCCGATGTTGACGAGGCGAGCGGCTTCGAGTCCGGGCCCGCCCTGGCTGCCTGGACCGGCTTCCAGCAGCCGCTGCGGAAACTCTTGAGGACCTCGGTGTTCCTTGTCCTGTGTGTCTGTGGGTGCCGCTCTCATCACTAAGGGCTGGTGCCTGCCTGCTCCCACGGTGCCTTTGGGGCTGGCTCGGGGAACCTGCGGCCTGGCGCTGCAGCGGAGAGCGGCTTCTTGTGCGATCCTGCTGTCCCCGTCTGCGCCGGTGGCTGGAGCCAGCTGCACGGGAGTGCCTTGAGGGACGTGATGTACCCTGGCTGGCAGAGTTCGGGGTGCTGCTCTCAACGCTCAGCAGGGCTGCAGCACGGCTGCTCCCGCAGCATTCTTGGGGCTCGTTCCATTCATCGTCAATGCGATGTAAACGTGTGCAGATTCTCCGCCATTTTGTCCTGTGCTGGTTAGGCGGGACACCGCTCTCAGGCACCTTGGGAACGTGAGCTGGCCCCGACGGTGCCTGGCTGGTGGTGCTGGTGGTGCTGGTGGTGCTGGAGGTGCTGGAGGTGCTGGTGGTGCTGGTGGTGCTGGAGGTGCTGCTGCTCTCCAATGTTATGGGGCCTATGAGAGGCGGCAGTCCCTGCTGGCTGGCGGTGCTGGGGCCAGCTCTGTCCACACCGCTGCCGGAGGCTGTAAGGGGAGACGGGAAGGTGAGCGGGATGGGACTCCAGCCCCAGGGTGGGACAGGCTCCCATCCCTCGTGGGCCAAAGGGACTGGAGCAAGGCCTCGCCTGGCCCCAGCCCAGCAGCACGCGGCTGTTTGCCTCTTACCGGTGCCCTCTCCAGCACAGGCGTTGCACTCCCAGCTGGCTGTGCCCTGACTCAAGAAGGAGCAGCGCCGATGGGTGCCTTGTGCAGCACAGGAGCTGCAGAGGAGCAGCTGCCAGGGCCTGGGAAACCAACGGGTTGTGGCCGTGAGGACAAAGCGACCTGAGCCAGGGAGTGCCCGGCACAGCTCTGGTGCTCAGTCTGTGCTGCCCCAGCCTGTGGTGAGGCTGCGATCCCACGCAGAGCCCCAGAGGGCTGCTGAGGTAACTCACCCCTCTCTCTCTGCCCGCTCCCTGCCGCGTGGGTAAAGGCAGCTGCTGGCATCACAGCGATCGTGTCGAATTCGCAGGGATGCATAGGCATTGTTGTCCTCCCATGTTGGTTTTCTGCCAGAGAAGGGAGGGAATGTGATGAGCACTCACCGCCCCAGGACTAAAACTTATGCGTGGAATCCCTCCTCATCCACCCTAACCCCCGTTCCAGCTTCCCAATGATGCTGAGGCCCATGTTAATGGCTGCAAAGGGCCAGGCCTGCTGGGGCAGCTCCTTCCAAAGGACAGCTTGTGTGCCCTCACATCTCGAGAGCTGGTTGAAAGACACCAACCTGAATGGGATTCGGATCCCCATAGTGACCATGTCTCGAAGAAACCAGTCCCTGTCTCTGCAGAGGGGGCACTGGAAGCAATAGATGCCGGCACGCATGGCCTGTTCCTGCAGCAGAAACACGAGCAGGGTGAGCGTGAGCCGGGCCTGGTGCTGCTGAGCGCCTGCGGTGCCCACGGGATGAGGGAAGGGGAGGGCTCCTACCTGGATGCAGGCCCGGTGGAACCAGGCGTGTTGGCAGGATGGGCACACCATGGTGCTGTACGACCTGCTGTCCCCCACGGGCTCCATGCAGATGATGCAGGTCGTGTCCTGCGCCGGCGCTGCCTCCACTGCCTGCTGCGGGCGGTGCTCCCAGCACAAGGACCTGGGGGAAGATGGGAGGGATGGGCAAGGTGAGAAGTGCTGCGAGGAGGGCAGAGGAGCAGGAAGGAGCCCCAGGCCTTGGCTCTGGCTCTGTCAGGCTGCTGGGAGCTGTCGCAGCGCGTTCCTCACTGCTTTGCCTGGTGCTGACAGCCAAAGTGGGTTGGAGGCCCACAGGCAACGCCTGGCAGCCCTTACCGGAACTTTCCAATGTACAGGGTGACACATTGGCCCTCCGAGGCGCAGGGGAGATGGAAGCTGCGGTCGCAGCCCAACGCTGCGCAGGTGATGGTGGCCCCTGTCTTGCCACAGACGAAGCAGAGCTGGAAAAGCAGAGAGGCCCCCATCAGCAGCAGGCTCAGGGCCTACGCAGCGGGCCCCGCACCTCTGGGCAGGGCACAGCGTGCGGGCAGGGCTGGGTGGCACTCTGCAGAGCTGCCTGGTGAACAGGGCTCGTCTGCAAGAGCAGGACTTTCTCCTGGGGCTGGTTGGAAGGGCTGGGATTGCTTCCTTGGGACCAGGCTGAGCTCGCCGTGCCTCTCCTGGCACAAAGCTCCCTGTTCTGGTCCGGTGCTCACCGTCTGCTCTGCCTGCCTCACTGTGCGTATCAGGTCTTTTCTGGAAAATTGTGCCATTCTGCCAGCTTCCACATGTTCACAGAGATCATTGGCAAACATCTGTACAGGAGGACAGAGTATGATCTCGTTAGGGCAGAAAGATGGAAATCACTGGCTGGAGGAAGCTGGCAGGAGCCGTGAGGGAACTCACCGCACAAAACTCATGGAAATAGAATCCACCGAGCTCTTTTTTGTGCCCAAGGATGCTCGAGTCCTCATCCACTCGGCCACAGAGCACGCATGCTGGAGAGGAGAGTAACAGCAGTGAGCGCCTTGCGGGGCCAGGAGCCCCCGGGGGCTGTCCCAGGGGCTGCTGTGTGCCGGCCGTGCCAGCTGAGGGGCAGGGCCGGAGGCCGTGGAGGGGAAGGGGCAGTGCAGGCCCAGCGGTGCCAGCAGGCAGCCACAGCCCAACCGCGGCCCCCTGGCCAAGGAGCGGAGGGGCCCTGCCCGTGGAGGCTGTGGAGCCCCTGCGTGCCCCCACCTCCCCCCTCCGCCGCAGGCAGACCCCCGGCACCCCTCTGCCCGGCGGCGGGGAGCTGCGTGCAGGGATACTTTGCTCTCACCAGGCTCCCTCGAGCCGGCGGCCTCCTGTGTCTCCACGCACACCGTGCGCGTTGACGGCAACCACTTGCGGAGTGTCTGTCCCATCAGTGCTGGGCTTTCTCCTCCACGTGCCAACCTATGGGAGAAGCGGGACGAGGCTGAGTTCGCAGCTCAGGCCCCCGAGCGCTGGGGAACAGGCAGCCCCTTCCTCCCTGCTCACCTCACCAAGTCGCACTGAGCTCCGCCTGAGCCCCGCAGCCTGAGCTCTGCTCCACACCCCATGCGTCACAATGGCCCCTCTCTGACACCCTCGGTGACGCCATCACACGTCACAGGGGTGAGGGCACCCCAGCAGGAGGGCGGCGGCTCCTGCAGCCAGCGCAGAGTGAGGGGCCCGGTGCCGGACGCAGCCCCGCAGGAACCCGGCGTGTTGGTGCTGCTGAAGGCACTGGGCCACACATCCAGCCTCCTGGCCCCACCTGAATGCTGCCGGGCCTGTGGCTCCATCAGTATCCCAGTCAAGTGTTTCCGTGTTCCCGTGATGTTCTCGAGGCTTTACTTTGTGGTTGTTTGCTGCTGATTACCTCTCGTTGCAATAAATGGCTCCATTCACAGAATGACAGAATCTCTCTGGTTGGCAAAGACCTCTAAGATCACCAAGTGCCACCGTCCACCCCCGCAGCTGCCCGCTGCCCGCGTCCCTCAGTGCCACATCCCCACGCTTCTGGAACACCTCCATGGACGCTGACTCCCCCAGAACCATAGAATCATAGAATTACTCAGGTTGGAAAGGACCTCAAAGATCATCAAGTCCAACCGCATCCGAACCACAGTACCCCAACTCTAACAGCCCTCCGCTACATCATCTCTCTGAGCACCACATCCAAACGGCTCTTAAACACATGCAGGGACGGTGACTCAACCTCCTCCCTGGGGAGCCCATTCCAGTGTTTAACAACCCTTTCTGTAAAGAAGTGTTTCCTAACGTCCAACCTAAACTTGCCTTGGCGCAACTGGAGGCCATTTCCCCTCGTCCTGTCAGCTGTCACCAGTGAGAAGAGACCTACCCCGCTCTCACCGTAAGCACCTTTCAGGTACTGGAAGAGAGTAATAAGGTCTCCCCTCAGCCTCCTCTTCCCCACACTAAGCAGCCCCAGCCCCCCCAGCCTCTCCTCACAGGGCTGATTTTCCAAGCCCTTCACCAGCCTCGTTGCCCTTCTCTGGACCTGCTCCGGTACCTCCATGTCCTTCTTGTACTGAGGTGCCCAAAACTGAGCACAGTACTCGAGGTGAGGCCTCACCAATGCCGAGTACGGGGCAGGATGACTTCCCTCGTCCTGCTCACCACACCATTCCTGACACAAGCCAGGACGCCATTGGCCTTCTTGGCCACCTGGGCACACTGCTGGCTCATATTCAGCCGACTGTCCAACAGTACGCCAAGGTCCCTTTCCATCAGGCAGCTTTCCAGCCACCCCTCCCCAAGCCTGTAAGGCTGCTGGGGTTGTTGTGACCAAAATGCAGGACCCGACACTTGGCCCTATTGGAACTCATACCGTTGCCCTTGGCCCATCGATCCAGTCTATCCAGGTCCCTCCGTAGTGCCCTTCTCCCCTCTGGCAGATCAACATTCCCTCCCAGCTTGGTGTCGCAGCTGTGCCAGTGCCCGAGCGCTCTTTCAGCAGAGGTGTTCTTCCTAATATCCAACGGGGACCTCCCCTGGGGCAACTTGAGGCCGTTCCCTCTCGTCCCATCGCTGTGAGCTGGGAGAAGAGGCCGTCCCCCACCTCCCTACAACCTCCTTACAGGGAGTGATGCGCAGTGCTCGCTCGGGCCTCCCCCGAGCCTCGTCTGCACTGAACAATCCCACTTCCCTCAGCTGCTCCTCATGGGACTTTTGTTCCACACTCTTTCCTGCCCCGTTGCCCTTCCACGGACACACTGCAGGGCCTCCACGTCTGTCTTGTAGTGAGGGGGGGGCCCAGTACAGAACGCAGCACGTGAGGTGCGGCCTCACCAGTGCCGGCTACGGGGGCACGATCAGCTCCCTGCTCCTGCTGGCTGCAGCGTTTTGCTACAAGCCGGGATGCCCTGGGCCTTCTTGGGCACCTGGGCACGGTGCTGCAGCACTGCGGTGTTGCCTGGGGTTGCTGTGAGCAAAGAGCAGCAGCCAGCACTTGGGCTTCTGGGGCCTCAGCCAGTTGCGCTCGGCCCACCCAGCCAGCCATCCCAGCTATCCTGGAATCAGCTTGCTAAGGAACCGGAGGGATGGCGGCACAACCAGCTGGAAGCTGCGCTGCCCCAGGTGCAGATGAACTCCTTCTAGGTGCTGAGGCAAGGGAGGAAAGAACACGAGTGACAACAAGTCTCCCCAGTTTTCCGAGCTCGGCGGGAGGCGGAGTATCCAAGAAGAAAGCACCAACAGCTTGTCAGTCTGTGATTCGTGTTGGTTTTACCCCCCCTGGGGATACCAAAGCCTGCGGGGTGAGCGCAAGGAGGCCGTATGTCAAATACCGGAGCCAAAGTCAAAATGGGAAAGGCGAGCTTCCTTAGGGATGGCAGGATGCTGTCGATGATGGGTACCAAACTGCGGACTGATGGAGGACGGTGGAAGATGAAGCTGTGAAAGGAGAAGGAGAAATTTGGCACTGGAACCCAGAATGCCAAACAGCCTTTATTCAACTGAGAGCAGCTCTGATGTCTACCTCTGCTCGAGGACGGCCCAGTCTGGAAAAGCCTTTTGAATGGGATGGGCACTGTTGCATGTAGTCTCCGTTCGCTCGTCCGGTGTTCGTCCTCTGTCCACGTGTAGGGCTTACTGCTGGGCGAAACCGACCCTTTACCAGGTCGGGGCCAGATGCTCACCCAGACCCCAGGAGTAAGTGAGGCAAATGGCGTTTATTGCTATAGGCTACGTGTTTAAATACAAGTGTTTCCTCCAATCACGAAGTTACACTTGGCACACACAGGTGGCATAACACACAGGTGGCATAGGAACCTGCACGCGTCACACCTCGTTTCCCTCGCTACGCCTACAACACACCTCGTTTCCCTCGCTACGCATACAACAGGCACGGAGGAGGTCACTTTGCACCGGGACAGCTGGTAGAACACACTGGATCCAGGAAGAGACCAGCGGGCTATTTCTCGAGACAGCTGGACCAAGTAAATATACAGTGGACGTCACGTTGAGGAGCAGTGGCAGCAGACCTGAGGCACTGCCCGAATGCAGGAGGAAAGCCCGGGTCCTGGCCCACCCCACAGCCGGCAGCAGCCGTGGGGCTGCCTGCACGTCCCAAACACAGCGACGTCCCCAAGATGTCAGAAACACCCCCAGAATGGGGCTGCAGCTGCCAGCCTAGCCTCTTGCCACGCTGCGCGTTGGAAATGTTGCGCCCCACGGGAGTCGGGGCCAGAACCCAGCTCAGCGTGAACCGGGCTGCGGGGAGGAAGGAATGGGTTGGGTGCTGGGGGGAAGGGATCCCCGTGGTTCCAGCCCCTAAAGCTGCCCACCTCGGGAAAGGCAGAGAAGAATGAAAGCGACAGTGGCATGATGGAACTGTGTTTTATTGCGATGGACTCTGATGACTTTGGATAGCAAGTGGAGCTTGCACACGGCTGCTCCTACAGCATCAGTGGGGCCGGCGGTGGGTATTCCGGGCCCGACGTGGTACCCGGGAGCGGCCTTCGCCCCTGGGCTGGCCGTCGCCGCCTGGACCGGCTCCTGCGGCGTCTGTGGGGCTGGCTGCGGGTGTCTGCATCCCGATGTTGACGAGGCGAGCGGCTTCGAGTCCGGGCCCGCCCTGGCTGCCTGGACCGGCTTCCAGCAGCCGCTGCGGAAACTCTTGAGGACCTCGGTGTTCCTTGTCCTGTGTGTCTGTGGGTGCCGCTCTCATCACTAAGGGCTGGTGCCTGCCTGCTCCCACGGTGCCTTTGGGGCTGGCTCGGGGAACCTGCGGCCTGGCGCTGCAGCGGAGAGCGGCTTCTTGTGCGATCCTGCTGTCCCCGTCTGCGCCGGTGGCTGGAGCCAGCTGCACGGGAGTGCCTTGAGGGACGTGATGTACCCTGGCTGGCAGAGTTCGGGGTGCTGCTCTCAACGCTCAGCAGGGCTGCAGCACGGCTGCTCCCGCAGCATTCTTGGGGCTCGTTCCATTCATCGTCAATGCGATGTAAACGTGTGCAGATTCTCCGCCATTTTGTCCTGTGCTGGTTAGGCGGGACACCGCTCTCAGGCACCTTGGGAACGTGAGCTGGCCCCGACGGTGCCTGGCTGGTGGTGCTGGTGGTGCTGGTGGTGCTGGAGGTGCTGGAGGTGCTGGTGGTGCTGGTGGTGCTGGAGGTGCTGCTGCTCTCCAATGTTATGGGGCCTATGAGAGGCGGCAGTCCCTGCTGGCTGGCGGTGCTGGGGCCAGCTCTGTCCACACCGCTGCCGGAGGCTGTAAGGGGAGACGGGAAGGTGAGCGGGATGGGACTCCAGCCCCAGGGTGGGACAGGCTCCCATCCCTCGTGGGCCAAAGGGACTGGAGCAAGGCCTCGCCTGGCCCCAGCCCAGCAGCACGCGGCTGTTTGCCTCTTACCGGTGCCCTCTCCAGCACAGGCGTTGCACTCCCAGCTGGCTGTGCCCTGACTCAAGAAGGAGCAGCGCCGATGGGTGCCTTGTGCAGCACAGGAGCTGCAGAGGAGCAGCTGCCAGGGCCTGGGAAACCAACGGGTTGTGGCCGTGAGGACAAAGCGACCTGAGCCAGGGAGTGCCCGGCACAGCTCTGGTGCTCAGTCTGTGCTGCCCCAGCCTGTGGTGAGGCTGCGATCCCACGCAGAGCCCCAGAGGGCTGCTGAGGTAACTCACCCCTCTCTCTCTGCCCGCTCCCTGCCGCGTGGGTAAAGGCAGCTGCTGGCATCACAGCGATCGTGTCGAATTCGCAGGGATGCATAGGCATTGTTGTCCTCCCATGTTGGTTTTCTGCCAGAGAAGGGAGGGAATGTGATGAGCACTCACCGCCCCAGGACTAAAACTTATGCGTGGAATCCCTCCTCATCCACCCTAACCCCCGTTCCAGCTTCCCAATGATGCTGAGGCCCATGTTAATGGCTGCAAAGGGCCAGGCCTGCTGGGGCAGCTCCTTCCAAAGGACAGCTTGTGTGCCCTCACATCTCGAGAGCTGGTTGAAAGACACCAACCTGAATGGGATTCGGATCCCCATAGTGACCATGTCTCGAAGAAACCAGTCCCTGTCTCTGCAGAGGGGGCACTGGAAGCAATAGATGCCGGCACGCATGGCCTGTTCCTGCAGCAGAAACACGAGCAGGGTGAGCGTGAGCCGGGCCTGGTGCTGCTGAGCGCCTGCGGTGCCCACGGGATGAGGGAAGGGGAGGGCTCCTACCTGGATGCAGGCCCGGTGGAACCAGGCGTGTTGGCAGGATGGGCACACCATGGTGCTGTACGACCTGCTGTCCCCCACGGGCTCCATGCAGATGATGCAGGTCGTGTCCTGCGCCGGCGCTGCCTCCACTGCCTGCTGCGGGCGGTGCTCCCAGCACAAGGACCTGGGGGAAGATGGGAGGGATGGGCAAGGTGAGAAGTGCTGCGAGGAGGGCAGAGGAGCAGGAAGGAGCCCCAGGCCTTGGCTCTGGCTCTGTCAGGCTGCTGGGAGCTGTCGCAGCGCGTTCCTCACTGCTTTGCCTGGTGCTGACAGCCAAAGTGGGTTGGAGGCCCACAGGCAACGCCTGGCAGCCCTTACCGGAACTTTCCAATGTACAGGGTGACACATTGGCCCTCCGAGGCGCAGGGGAGATGGAAGCTGCGGTCGCAGCCCAACGCTGCGCAGGTGATGGTGGCCCCTGTCTTGCCACAGACGAAGCAGAGCTGGAAAAGCAGAGAGGCCCCCATCAGCAGCAGGCTCAGGGCCTACGCAGCGGGCCCCGCACCTCTGGGCAGGGCACAGCGTGCGGGCAGGGCTGGGTGGCACTCTGCAGAGCTGCCTGGTGAACAGGGCTCGTCTGCAAGAGCAGGACTTTCTCCTGGGGCTGGTTGGAAGGGCTGGGATTGCTTCCTTGGGACCAGGCTGAGCTCGCCGTGCCTCTCCTGGCACAAAGCTCCCTGTTCTGGTCCGGTGCTCACCGTCTGCTCTGCCTGCCTCACTGTGCGTATCAGGTCTTTTCTGGAAAATTGTGCCATTCTGCCAGCTTCCACATGTTCACAGAGATCATTGGCAAACATCTGTACAGGAGGACAGAGTATGATCTCGTTAGGGCAGAAAGATGGAAATCACTGGCTGGAGGAAGCTGGCAGGAGCCGTGAGGGAACTCACCGCACAAAACTCATGGAAATAGAATCCACCGAGCTCTTTTTTGTGCCCAAGGATGCTCGAGTCCTCATCCACTCGGCCACAGAGCACGCATGCTGGAGAGGAGAGTAACAGCAGTGAGCGCCTTGCGGGGCCAGGAGCCCCCGGGGGCTGTCCCAGGGGCTGCTGTGTGCCGGCCGTGCCAGCTGAGGGGCAGGGCCGGAGGCCGTGGAGGGGAAGGGGCAGTGCAGGCCCAGCGGTGCCAGCAGGCAGCCACAGCCCAACCGCGGCCCCCTGGCCAAGGAGCGGAGGGGCCCTGCCCGTGGAGGCTGTGGAGCCCCTGCGTGCCCCCACCTCCCCCCTCCGCCGCAGGCAGACCCCCGGCACCCCTCTGCCCGGCGGCGGGGAGCTGCGTGCAGGGATACTTTGCTCTCACCAGGCTCCCTCGAGCCGGCGGCCTCCTGTGTCTCCACGCACACCGTGCGCGTTGACGGCAACCACTTGCGGAGTGTCTGTCCCATCAGTGCTGGGCTTTCTCCTCCACGTGCCAACCTATGGGAGAAGCGGGACGAGGCTGAGTTCGCAGCTCAGGCCCCCGAGCGCTGGGGAACAGGCAGCCCCTTCCTCCCTGCTCACCTCACCAAGTCGCACTGAGCTCCGCCTGAGCCCCGCAGCCTGAGCTCTGCTCCACACCCCATGCGTCACAATGGCCCCTCTCTGACACCCTCGGTGACGCCATCACACGTCACAGGGGTGAGGGCACCCCAGCAGGAGGGCGGCGGCTCCTGCAGCCAGCGCAGAGTGAGGGGCCCGGTGCCGGACGCAGCCCCGCAGGAACCCGGCGTGTTGGTGCTGCTGAAGGCACTGGGCCACACATCCAGCCTCCTGGCCCACCTGAATGCTGCCGGGCCCGTGGCTCCATCAGTATCCCAGTCAAGTGTTTCCGTGTTCCCGTGATGTTCTCGAGGCTTTACTTTGTGGTTCTTTGCTGCTGATTACCTCTCGTTGCAATAAATGGCTCCATTCACAGAATGACAGAATCTCTCTGGTTGGCAAAGACCTCTAAGATCACCAAGTGCCACCGTCCACCCCCGCAGCTGCCCGCTGCCCGCGTCCCTCAGTGCCACATCCCCACGCTTCTGGAACACCTCCATGGACGCTGACTCCCGCAGCTCCCCGGGCAGCTGTGCCAGTGCCCAACTGCTTTTTCAGCAGAGGTGTTCTTCCTAATATCCAACGGGGTCCTCCCCTGGGGCAACTTGAGGCCGTTCCCTCTCGTCCCATCGCAGTGACCTGGGAGAGGGGGTCGACCCCCGCCTCCCTACAACATCTTTTCAGGGATCTGTGGACAGCACTGGGGTCTCCCTTGAGCCTCCTCCAATTTTTTTATTATTAAGAGGTTGCACAGTTTGGGGCAGATGCTGCAAGCAGTGCTTTTTTTTGCCATTCTCTCCTATTAAAGCTTCCTTCCTCACAAATGTGTTGAGTCCTGGCTGGATGCAAACCAGATGTTGTTTGTCTCATCCATCCCTGAAAGGAGAACTGCTACGCTGTGATTTCTTCAGGGAGTGTCTGATGAGAGCAATCCGAGTTGCGTTACTTCGAGGTCATGCAGCGAGCAGCTTCGCTTTTGCCTTAGCAGCATTAACTTTAGGTCTTAGAAGCTATTGCTCCATCTCAATTCCATGACGTTACTTCTGCCCATAAGAACATGAGGGTTGGGTTTTCACACAGCCTGCAGACTTCCACTTCAGAGCCCAAAGCAGGGAGAAGGCTATGGCAGCCCAGGTGAGAGCACTGCCTGCCTGCTGGGGTGGGGGATACGAGGGGATCCCCAAGGGAACAATTGATATTTTCCTATTGCATTCTCCACAGGTAACACTTGCTGATATGAAGTTTAGCAGTAACACACATCTATCTCCCTTCTGCCAAGTTGTCCTTGAGATGAAGCCAGGAGTATTTTTTTTTTTTTTTTTTGAAGATTTTATATCTTTGAACTGCTTCAACAAGTTGGGATTCCTTAACTCCTTTTGGTCCAAACTCCTCCAGCAGTTCCTTTCACCAGGAGTCATTCAAGTCCATTTTACCTCTGCACACTCAAATTATATTTGTAGAAATCAGGTGGTGAGAACAGCAGAGCAATTGAAAACTGACAGTGCTACACTCCGGGGTGGTGATGACTGCATCTCAGTAGGACAGCTCTGTTTGCCCTTCCTGGTGGGCTGAGTGCCAGGCACGGCATCTCACAGTCAGGCTTCCCCACAGCACCCAGCAGCCCCTGCCCAGCAGGGCTGTCCCTGTGCTGCACTGCACGAGGGAGCGAAGCAGCTTTGGCCCGAGGGAGACGTTGGATTGCTGCACCCGTTATTCCTGCACAGCTGTTTCTGGGAAAGTTCTCTTCAAAAGCAAGAGCCCAGCCAAGAGCACGTTCAGCATGCAGAGCAGGGCTCCCTGCCCAGGCACGCCAGGGCATGACACGGCCTTTTTGGGTTACGAGCAGAGGACTGGATGCTTCCCAACTTTCCAAGGGCCTGCCTCCCACTGCAGAACTGCTGCTCTCCATTCCGGTCCTTGGAGCCGGGCCTGTTCTGGATGCCGGTGCAGGAAGGCCACTTGTGCACCAGTGCTGCACAGCCTGTGTGCTACCCTCACACCACAAGGGCTGGATGGGGGAGGAAAGCTTTGCCTGGAAGGATCTCTTCTAAAGCTCAGTATCTGCTCCACATCTTGTGAGATTTGGGCAGGGCTGACTTCTTGGTGCATAAGAAATTCTGGGGCACATCCAGCCCTACCCAGTGAGTGCCCAAGGGGAAGGAAGGTGAAGGCAACAGGGACCAGAGTTCCATCGCAGTGCCTGGAGCCTTGCCCTCACTCCAGCTCTCCTTCCACCACTCCTCCAGCCCCTGGCAGAGGCACTGAGAAGGTGTGTGGTGCTCTATGACTTGCTCTAGCCCCACAGTCCTCATATGCTTCCCACATCCTGAAGAGGAAAGTATAGGAAGGCATAGTGCTAGTTCAGTTACACAGCAGACAAAAATAGGAATTTATAGACCTCACTACTGCTTTACCACCTTAATACTAAGCTCTAACCTAAGAGTGCACCTAACAGTGTTCTTTCTGCCCTACTTGCGACCTGCCTTGGTAGGAGTCCCTCTTCCCCTGCTGCAGGAACTGATGCCATCACAATTTACTCAGCTGTAATATGAAGGCTGTTAACTGCAAAATCTATTAATACAAAGCATTAATTTCCTTCACAACCACTAGAAAAGTGACACGTTTCTCTTTTCGTAAGGAAGCACATACTACATAAAAACAAAGTGACTGAAAGCTGGGATTGATGTTTTTAAGTTTACCAGCTATGTATTTAATTTCTCACTTCCCTATAAACACTATATAAGGTCATTGTAGGTCTAAAGAAAGGTAAGTTCCTCCTTTGGAGGCACCCCATTGCTGCACCACAAACCACTTCTGGTTTTAGGGTCAGTTCAGCTGCTAACTGACCCACTGTGACAGCTGGTAACACACTGAAAGAACACAACAACAGTAATTCCTCCAACCATTTGTGCCATATCCTAGAAATCAGCTGCTCATTCAATTCTATTGCAGCACAGACCTGGATACTACAGCTCAGAAAACAGTCGTTCTGCAGAGATTGAAACCTGTTTTGCTCAGTAAGACAACGTTCCCCTCAGCATACACCACCTGGTTCTTCCCTAAGGTCTGGTAGCTTTGGGTGGAGCATCTTAGCAGTGCTACTTTCAGCACTGATTGATGAGCCCAGGCCTTTGATGAACGTCTCGCTCAGTACTGAACTGCCAACTGTAAGTTATTTCTGCCATTATTTTTTTAAAATCACAGTGAACAATTTACTAATACCAACACAAAAGGTATGGATCTCAAGCAAGACAGTGTTACAGCTACAAAAGAAACAACAGATATTGTCACAAGACTTGCATAGGAACTCAGGGACCCCAAACGTCTCAGGACGTTCAGCATCATAAATTCAGCACAAATGCAGCTGTAGTCACAGTAAATGGGGGACGCACAGTAAGGTTTCCATTCACAGCAGCTTCATGAAGGTTGATGCTCATAAACAGAACCATTCCTAAGTTCATCCTTTCAGTGGTTTTGCACAGCAAAACGGTACATGGCAGTATCATCTTTTTCCTCACAGCACAGTTTCCTGGTTTGCAGCTACATTTGGATAGCACTTAGGTAGAATAATCGCAACAAAGAATTGTGTTTTAGTTGTGCTGCATTGGAGAGCAACCATTGAGTTATCACTTTGGAGAATTGCTGATTTAGTTCAGATTGTCTCTGGCAGTGATTACAATGACTGAAGTATGGGCAGAGACCCCCGCCACACGTTGGCTAACTGGAGTCCTGATCTTCTGCTTCTGGCTCAGGGGGATACAATTCATCCAAAATCAGCTCTGCAACAACAACAAACAACAACAATCACATTTCAGGGGGGGGGGTTTGTACTTGATAAAATTCATAGCTGGGACCTGATTTATTGTAAAACATGCTACCTACAGTATGCTACAGGAAATGCAAAAAGCAAGGAGACAGCTATCTCAGACAATGACACTGCACTATGCAATAGGTTGTAGAGTGGGCACCAGGAGGCATCAAGGTACAGGGAGAAGAGGCAAAAGCACCAGATCAGCTCTGTAGGAAACAGACACAGGAAGCATGCAAAGCAAAGGGAAAGCTCTGATGTTACATGAGCTAGAGGAGCTTTTGGCATAATGGAGGACATGGATGGATAGAAGAAGGAAGACAAAGGAAGATGTTAGGGATGCAGGCAAAAAACAACTGTTAGGGGAAAGTGTAACGTTAGTGGGAGACTTGGAATAACGTTAAACATGGCAACATACAGCACAGATTATTGTTCTGCAAGGAGCTGGGGCATAGGATTTTGTTTGATCAGATAGTAGGGATGTATTTCTATGGAGAGAAGAGAGAAAACTAGTGGTTCTGTGTAACGAAGTTTGAGAAACACTAAGACTGTGGAGTACCCTCTTAGGTCAAATCAACAAAACATCCATGGTTGGTACACAGTAGTTATTATGATGAGTTATTAGGACTATTAACTAATAACTATTGGTTATTAGGAACAGGCTGCTCAGGGACCTGGGGGAGTCACTGTCCCTGGAGGTGTTCAAGAACTGTGGGGATGTGACACTGAGGGACGTGGGCAGTAGTGGTGGTAGGAGGATGGTTGGACTTAATCATCCCAGAGGTCTTTTTCAACCTTAATGACTCTACAATTAAATGAGAAGGGGACAGAAGTGGTATTTTATATATATGTTATGGAGGAAAAAAACCAAAACCACAACACAACTCTGCAACGTGACTGCATTTACCTTCGCAGGCGCTCAGTTTTTTAGTCTTTCTGAGGATGGCTCTTATGCCTGGCATGGCTTGGTCATATTGATGGAGGACTTCCAAACAGTGCTCATGAAACAATTTGTCTTTCTGAGATAGGCTGTGTAAGAGTAAAACAGCGTCCCTTAAAAACTGAATGACTTGCTCCTTATGTGCACACAAGCTGCTCTCAGATCTTCTAATCTTCATCCACTGTCTGTGTAACATTATTATTAGTGCCTTAACCACCTGCCAGAGGAAAAAAAAGAGACTGAGTGCCCAAACTAAAATCACAGCAGCGGAAAATGCATTGCATTATGTCACTCTTTTCAGACATCAGATGCTAGAAAGCAAAAGCAAGCTTTCCAGAAAGCAGACTTTGAAGTACAGTACCTAAAAAAGGACAAGAGGCTACTGCAGCATTGTTAGGGGTACCTTCACATTGTCAGCAGAAGAAATTCAGAAGCTACAGTGACGTACCTCCAGATTACACTGGCAGTGTGCAGCAGGGGGTAAAACTGTTGGGCTGGAGCACCGCACACACCGGGTCAGGAGCCTGACTGCCTGTTCCAAAGACATGCAGATGCATTACAAGGAGTACCAGGCTTCTGCACAACTATCAGACTATTAAGCTGCAAATAAAGGGAAGTCATAGCGACATTTCATTACTGGTTTCTAACAGTCTTGGCTCTTCACTTCACGACTGATCTTTTTTACCCCACCAAAACTAGTTAGTGTAGTTTTTGTTGTAAAACTTAACTGCCTGACAGCACTTCACTAAATGCAGTGAATAAAAGTCTTCAGTTGCTATCTTTCACGTGTAATAACTCAAAAGATACAGCCTGGAATTAAATTACAGGATCAAAATGGTACACAGGTCTTGCTCTCTAACAACCTAAAAGCAAAACAACATTTGCAGCCTTGAATTCATTTGCAGCCATCCTAGGAGCCTTCACGCTTTCCCAGTGACTTCACTATGACTGCTATGACTGGTGTTATCTTGAAGAGTAGTTATTGATTCAGTTTCAAACAGTGATCCATAGAAACCTACGTAATTCCACACCGAAAGCTCAAACTTTCAGTTTCTGTTACAGCTGAAGAACTTTTTTGGATGCTTCAGGCGCTGCCTTGCTCTTCCCACCCCTTCAACAGGATAACTCATGGGCCCTGACAGTGTTACCTCTTGCTCCAGCTGCAGCCAACGCACCTCAGAGGCCGACTTATCTGGTCTTGACGTGATGTACGTGTACAGTGCAAGAAGCAGGCAGGTATCTGGAAGAGAGTGAACTCAGTTCTTCTCACAGCTAGTCAATTGCTGGCGATATTTTTTAGCTTTCAACTCCCCAGACCTCCTTTTCTCCTCAACAGCTTTTAATACAACAGGTATTTGTGTGGAAAGTAACAATCCACAGTGCTGAGCATACACAGATCACACCAGAGGAAATACTCTTCAAACAGCAATGAAACTCAGCACAAGGACCAGCTTGCAGGCAATGCAGCAGGCTGGGCTGTAGGGGTTAGGACTTCAGAGCAAAGCCCGTTTGTATGACTTTTAGTCGGGCTAACGAATACTCAACTGATAACAATTCTGTGTGAAGCAATAGTGTACCTGAGTGGGAGCAAAGGTGAGCAACCAGCTGGTGGTGTTGAGCAAGTACGGACAGCAGCTTCACAGTCAGAAGAACAGCGTGCAAAGGGATCGCCGGGCACAGGCAGTGGAGCAGCACCTGGTGGCTCAGGAGGTGCTGAAAACTTCCAAAGAGAAATCCCAGTTAGAAATGGGAAGTGATTGACAAGCTGAAAATAGTTCACTGCTTCATAACTCACACCTTTTCAAGCCATTCAAAACACAAGCTCTACTTACACAACAGAAATAAGGTACACTGAAAAGCACACGCTGCTATGTTTTGCAGGCAGCCTGCAGTTCATACGATGGTTCCATGCATTAGACTTAGCGAGCAAAGCTCACACTTTCAGGAGTGGCATTTCATCCACAAGAATAAACAAACATTATATTTCATGTACTTATGAGAATTATAAACATTATAACACAGAGTAGGAATACAATAAATAAGTAAACCAGGAAGCCTTATGCTTTCATTCCTTATGCATCTCCCAGCAATCCAAATGAAAATACTCATCAGCCACATGACTGAAGAAGCTTTCTCACTTCAAAATGACAGCCATGCAAGGAGCCAACAGCATCTGCTTCACGTAAATGCATGACAAGCAGATCTTACTATCGAGCGGGGGCAATTATCACATTCATTAGCAGCCAAGGCAGTGGTCAGATCCTCCACTGCATCCCAAAGTGAGCCGAGAAACGTGACATTCTCCCATAGGTGTCACACCTTCTAATGCCACCTGCACAGATTATTTTCAACAGTGAAAACTGCTACACAACCAAGAGCCTGAAATCATTGTGAAGCTATTACTGACTTACCTTAGTAGCAAATCCATCGTTGAGTTTTCAGCTAGTTTCACCAGAACTCTCAGGCTTTCCTGCAGGATGCTATCCATCTGGGAGCCTGCGGTGGCAGAAAAAGCTAAAACCTGGAGCAGCTTTTTGAACAAAGAATGTTGGGCTTGAACATTACTAGCAGCATCCTGTGGAGCGTCAGGCAGCCCTCCTTGTGTCCTGTCCTCTTCTTTATTATCACACAGCGCATCTTTGTCTGTCTTGGAAATGTGTCCTTCTCCAACAGCAGGACTTTTTTCCACCTCATTAGACAGCAATATGTGGACAACGTCCCAGCTATAAAATGCCAAATAATAAAGAATACCTAGCGACAGAAGTGTTGTTTCTTCAACAGACAACCTGAAGTCCTCCTTACTCGATACCTTACTTGTGCTGGCTCTGGAAGAAACAACTGAGTGGTTTCCACAAGAAGCATTTACTGACTTGTCCATTGATTGCACTGCTTGACAGTATGCACCGATGTGGTGTTCCACCAAGGGCAAGAGATGCACAGCTCCTCGGATCTTGCAGCGTTTCAAATACAAGACCTCACTCCCACTTCCTGCTGGGCTCCCTTCGGACGGCCCTTCATCCATAGCAATCAAGTTCAGTCCTGTTAGTGCAAGTTTCTGAGCTTCCTGCAGGGACACAAGAGGGGCAACTTCTTCCTGGGCTGTCCTGGTGCCAGGCGTCTGCGTGGACTGCCTACCCAAACAAAAGGAGGAAAATACTTCAGCGAAAGAAAAGGTAGAGAATATAGATGAAAATGTAGTTATTTGTACTCTGAATCAGATAATTGCAAGGCCAGGGATGTCTATTCTCAAACTGCAGCTGCAGAGGCCAAATGCAGGTACGATGCTTGCATGAAATGGAAGGGCAGTGAGCCACGAGCTGTGCTATGAACACCACAAAGCACTGTAACTACTAACAGTGCATCAGAAAAGCAAAGGTATTTCATGAGATGAAGTCTAACTCTTTAAGGAGAGGAATGCAGTATAATTTTAAATGTAGTTAAATTAGGTTTTTAATGCCTTTATCTCCTGTAATAATAATCAAGAAATATAGGGACAGTAAGCATAGTTGGTTACAGTCTTATTAAGCAGTAAAACAGGCTGAGCAGATAGGAAGACTGCACCAAAAACCTTTACTAGGAGTTCTCCTAAGCCAGCAGGGGCAGGAAAATAGTTATAAATTACCATGCTGTGCACCCTCCCATAAAACACAGTGTATAACCCAGGTTTTGTGAGCAGTCAGTTCCTTTCTAAACTATCCTACTGAATTCAGCAATTGTCAGTTAGCCTACAAACCTAAGGAAGTGTTAAATACAAAATAAAGGACTCTCAACAAAAGAGCCATCAAAGAAGTAACAACAAAGATCTGATGGACAAACGTGATCTTTGAAACCACATTCAAACAGCTGATTTTATATCCAATTTCATAGTTAAGGACAGCACTCATTTAGAATTTAGGTTATATACGTACATAAATATATCCTTAAAAAGGTAAGGGCAGCAGTAGCTTGTAGTCACTTCCAAGTTTTCCTAATTTCTGTGCCTTCCCCTAATATGTAATTAACCCAGTTTCCATTTTAGTGTTCCTCTTGCATTCAGTACCTACGATAACCAAAGATGGATGACCAAAGATGCGGAATGATGTTCCAAGTTTTGCCTTAAACGGCCTCAGCCAAAAGGCACTGAACACAGAGTGAGGTGTCCCACCCAGGACGCCTTTCTCACAGAGTATGCAGCTACAGTGGGAACACAGCAGGTGCATTTCAACACAGTCCTTACGTTTCCAGAAGGTCGGGCTGCAGCACAGCTCCTGGCAGAGCCTCAGCATTGCTGCTGAGAAGATGGCAAAGTCCCAGCGGGGACCCAGAGACAAGGGGCTGCTTCAGCAGAGCGCTCAGTAGGGCAGAACCTGGAGAGATTGTCTTTGGAGTGGCTTTTCCATCCTCTGCAACAACAGCAAAATATTTCAGAAGATTTACCTCACCAGGAGTGCTCTCAACCTCAAAAGCCATTTGTTCATAATCAATTTTCCTTTCTCTTACAAGACAGAATACAGGAAGAAAATAATATCTTAAGTTCATCGCTCCTCAAAATCTTATAGATCAGACCTTATAGATTTAAGTGTGAATCAAGGCATATTTAGAGAGATTTCAACTGCAGTCCCTTCATAAGCAAAACATCTCAATCCAAGTGATTATTACAGTGCAGTCATCCTGGTGCCTTGGCCCCCACGTTCCAGTCTGGACATTAAAATCATGCGATGCAATTCTGAACTGGAAATAATGTGTTGAACACCTTAAGTGCTGATGTACTCTTTTCACTTTCAGAAACAAGAAAACTACATTTTTCCTGCTCTCTTCACAATAGACAGCACTGTATCTTCATACAGCCACGCCTGGTAGGAAGATGCCTCTCGATCTACATCTCGATCCCTACCCTTCTGGAAAGCAAAACCCAGGCAAACAATGTTCTTCTTAAAGAGAGTAACAATATCCCAGTGCTGCAGGGATACACGATAATAGAATCTGAAATGTTTCAGTGCAAAACCAAAGCTGAGAGCAACTAACTCCCCAGCCACCAGTCCATGCAGTGGTACTGCACGTAGCATGCCCCTCAGCATGACAGCACTTACTAATGGCATCTTAACCGCTCCTCAGAAATGCTCAGCTATTTCTTTATGCTTATTATTTCTGCACTACCACAAATATGTTACCTTGAATGTTTCGTTGATGTACAGAACTACAAGAACCATTCTTCCCCGTTGCTTCTTGCTTTATGGATAACAACTCAGGATGAGGCATCTTACTGTCTAAAACAAACAGTAGTTGTGTTTCAAATACGAGAAATAATTGCTTATACATCTGCATCTGTCATCTACACACCTTCAGTTAGCCATAGCTGTTGTGCAGTAGGAACACAGACCACAGGCTGACACAAAATACTCAGCAGTGTCAAACACTACTGAGTTGAAAAAGTAACTACAGGAGCTCTTGTAAGGCTGCTGTTACACGCTGCCCACACTGTTGCTGATTGAATACTGTAGCTGACAGAAACGTCTCAGATGTTCCATCAGCCTCCGGTAAGGATCATAGAATCACAGACCGGTTTGGGTTGGAAGGGACCTTTAAGATCATCTAGTTCCAACCCTCTGCTACAGGCAGGGACACCTCCCAGTTTCTTCCATTATTTCCCATTGGCAATGTGTCACTGTCTCAACACAGCATTTGGCTGCTAGAAAAAACACAATTTTTGTTTCATATTACAGTAACCTTCAAGTAAATGCATACATGTGTTTCCTAGGCTTTACTCAATGAATTTAAAGGTACGGCTGTGTGAGAATCACCGCTCAACACATAAAGGAGGAAATGAGTGAAGCCCTGCAGCTGCTCGCTTTAACATGGCTAAATATGCAGCATTTAAAATGAAATACCAAAAAAAAAGAGAACGGTTATCAAAACCCAAACCTCAGGAGTATAAAAAACGCATGAGCTGACTGGTAGACCTACTCAAGAAATAAGCAAATTATTTCCTGTTCCTCCTTGAGTGAGGAACGCAGATAACAGTTTGGATATGGCAGCTCATCTCATAATAAATGAAAGCTTCTCACAAAAGCCAGCAGGCAGCTCACCCTGCTCCCCTGGCATTTACCTCACTGCAAAGTGGTCCTCCTGCAAACCTGAGGTGGAGCTGTACAGAACATAAGCATTGTCATACTAAAAGAACCACTCTTGTTCCTGCACTGACCTTACTGGAACTGCTGGGTCACGAAGGGCAAAAAATCTGTATCTAAGGCACAGTGTTGGCAAGCAGCTAAAAATACTGCATGTTGTACACACGTTTACCTTCCTTGCTGGAACCTGTCTGTGCAAACCAGTTTCCTGAAGAAGAAGAAGGAGGTCTGGCAGTGGTGTCAGCATTGAAAGACTCTTTTGTAGGAAAAGCCCTTTTTCCAGGCTGCGGAGGACACCCTTCTGATTTCATCTGGATTGCAGAATTCTTTGTAGGGCTACTAAAAAAAAAAAACCCAAACAACAACAAAACACCAACAAATACCCCTCCAGCTTTAAGGGACCGATATCTTTTTTTGGGAGCGTTTCATTAAACGACACAGATCTATTAAATAGCTTTCTTAGTACCGATGTTTCAGAGGTACTTCACTCTACACCCTCTGCATTTCTGCCACAGAAGGATCTGTTTAGGTCAGCAGAATGGTTTGGGTCGTATTTTCTCAAGGAAACACACCTAAGAGTTACACGGAGGAAGGACACGTCTGTACTAATTGAAGCGTGCATGAAAAGGAGCAGAGATTACTCCCCAAACCCACACATACCTTTGTGGCACAACCGTTTGAGTTATGTGTTTATTTCTTTCACAGTTCTGAAGTCGCGTTCTTAATTCATTCATTTCTGCATCTTTGAACTGCAGCTCCGACTGCAGTGACAGCAACTGAAAGAATCAATGAGATGGTTTCACTGTTACAGAATCGGTGAGTGTTGTTCCAACTGCAAAGCAATGCAAATTTCTGTAAGGTTTCAAGCTTGCAGGCTACTTACTGTGATCTCTGCACAAGTTCTCCATTTTTATGCTAATCCAATTAATACTATCTTAGAGTAAGTGCCCAGGGTCAGGCAAGAAGCAATGACTTGGCAAGACAGACCAAGTGCCACAAGAGCATGAGCACAGCGAGGCCATTAACAGCACAAGAGCAGCCACTGTCCTCTTCAGGGCTCTCACAAAGGTGACTGCAACAGGAACAGCAATCTGATCAGAGTCACACAGCACGTTCTGTCTCATTTTCCATTTTACAACACATTCCAGTTGTAGTGTTCTGGGGATTGCTAAAGAAAACAAGCAAACAAAAACCTGCCATCTTAGCTTCGCTCTTCTTTTGGCAGAAGAAGTGCCCTGTCAGGTTCTTGTAAGGGCTTTCTTCTGCGTAACAGAATAAAAGCACACTCAGAAGCGTCACACAGATATTCCTCCTTTGAGCGAACAGACCGTGGCAGCACTGAAGTCACACAGTGAGCTTCTTTCTGCGTGTGGTGTGGAGGTGACCGACAGCTACAAACCTTTTTGGAGAACTCTCTCTCCTTTTCACCGAGGGCCTGAGACTGTTGCTGTTCCAACAGCACGTACGACCTTCTCTGCTCCTCCATGGTGTGCTTCATCTGCTGCATCGAGTCACGCAGAACTTTGATTTCTCCATTTTTAGTAAGAATTTCATCCTGCATTTCTTTCAGCTGCAAAGAGATGAATTCCATTAAGCGGTGCATTCAGCCAGAAGTGTCCGTACCGCTCTCTATGTGGTCAGAGATTGAGGGCATTGCTACAGCCCAGTTTAGAAATCCTGCAGTGCGGCTCCCATTTTTTATTCTGATTAAATCAGGCTCTGTGGCCTTCCCTAATAGAATTACAGTGTTTTGGTGTCTGTCAGAGACTGTGGGCTGTTCTGCACTGCTGTCATCCCTTTCTTTCAGGGAGATGGTTTCCAACTACAGGAGGGGAGATTTAGATTGGACACAAGGAAGAAGTTATTACAGCGAGGGCGGTGAGGTGGTGCAGAGGGGTGGTGGTGCCCCATCCCTGCTGACACCCAGCTCAGGCTCTGAGCACGGACAGAGCTGTGGGTATCCCTGTGCAGTGCAGGGAGTTGGACCAGACGGCCTTTAAGGTCACAACTCTATGACTGCGTGGTCTAAGCGGTGCCTTTCCATAAGGCACAGTAACACCACCCCCCTAAATGCACCTTTTCAAGTCATTAAGTGACGCACAGCAGCTTCGACCGCACAGGGCAGAGGGGGGGGGGGCGGGTTTGACAGGAGAGACGAAAACCGACAGATCAGCATTTGCTCATCCGAAGTGCCCGGGGCACAAAACGCCGCTCCTCAGAACGCCCCCGGAGCCGTTTCCAAAGAGACGTTTTGCAAACGCTGCACGCGCGGATCCCGAACCGCCCGGATCAGAAGCGCGACCGGATCCCCTCCCGGGCCCACAGGGGAGCGGGGCGGCGCCGACCTTCCGCCGGGTGTCCTCGTGCTGTGCCTGCAGCACCTGCAGCTGGAACGCCCCTCGCAGCTGAGCGCCGCCCGCACCGCCGCCCGCTGCGGGGAGAGAACGGGAGAGCTGTGATATGCGCTATCGCGATAGTCGTGCCGCCCACCCCCCCGCCCCGCGCTGACCTCCGGGCTCCGCGGCGCTGCCCCACGCGCTCTGCGGGCGGCTCTCTGGGGCCGGGGCCCGTCCGGCAGCGTCCTGCGACAGCGCCTGCGAAGCGATCGTGTCGATCTCCTCCAGATCGTCCGCCGTGAAGTCGTCGTTGTCCCCGAAGGGGTCTTCCGCCGCCGCCGCCCCGACCCCCGCCGGCCCCTTGGGGCGTTTGCTGGGCGGGAGGCCGTTCCCCAGCGCGGCGGCCGGAGCGGGGCCCCGCGGCCAGCCCGCCCCGCACAGCGCGGGACCGCTCCGTTTCCGCGGCCCGAGCGGCGGCTGCGCGGCCATGCCGAGAGCCGCCCGGCCCCGCGCCGCCCCGCGGCCCCGTCGGCCGGAAACCCGCGCGCCGAGCCGCGGCCAATCGGCGGCGGGCGCCCCTCCTCCCCGGCCAATGGGCGGACGCGCCTACGGCGGCCCCCGAGGGTCAATCCCGGCGCCAGAGCGACACCGCCGGATGCAAGCGCCCCCGCCATTGGTCGTCGCGTCTCGCGCTGTGAGCAGCTCGCTGATTGGACGGCCAGGCGCGAGAGCGACGGCCGAGGGCGGTGGGAGCGCTCCTCTCCTCAGCGAGGGGGGGGGGGGGGGGGCAGTGACGTCACGCTGATGCCAGGTGACGTCATACCGCGCCATAGCCCACTGGGACCAGCTGCGGCGCGTTCTCTGTGCGAGAAGATTCTATATACGGCAGTACCAAATCACTTGTTCCTGCCGTTTGGTGAGGTGTCTCAACTCTCAGCTGTAGGAACCTCCCGGAAAGGTGCATTAAAACACAGAATGCACACCTGGATAGCCCTACTGGTGGAGCCTCTGAGCCTGGATAAGTGGGATTTGTATTCTGATCCCCAATAACACGGGAGTAGCTGGACGGATGACTGCTATGTCCAAGTAGCAGCACAGGTTCATTTTCTAGCTTGTTTTCTAAGTTAGAGTCACTGAAAGGCAAACTGCTCCCATGAACTCCCAGAGCGTGGCTTTTGCAGCCAGCTGCTACCGCTGAGGTGGTGTCCTTAAGCTGACAAGCAAGAAAGAGTTGAAAAGGATTAAGGTGTGCAGCCGGGGAAACAAAGTGCTATTTAATTTCCCTCAAAGGCAAATTCGTTCTGGTTCTTCAGCACGTGGCGATGTCTTGGAGAAGAAGAAAGGAGCAGTTCACGCTCTTACAGTGATGGAGACATGAAATGTTAGAGCCACAAAGCCCAGTCTGTGTATGTGTGTGTGTGTGCATGCACCAAGGTCAGTTTAAGACAAAGGTGGTGAAAGGAGAGGATATATTCAAATAAGAAAAGGAAGAGAAAGAGTGGATGGGGACAGTACGGACTTCCCCCAAAGCTGTGTTTCAGAACACGTGGTTACAACTGCGGGCAGTTGGTGAGCAGTCCTGACCTTCAGCGCTCTTCGTGGGAAAAGGCAGCAGGAGGAATTGCTCGCAGACGGAATGTGAAGGTTAACTAAAGAGGCCGCGTTCAGCCATTGCACTGTGGAGAAGCCTTTGGGTAGGCCTTGGAAATCCTGGCTGCATCTACCGCAGCCCCTTCCTAAAAGCTTACAAACTGAACTCTTGCACGTGTTTTCAAGCATGCCGATCACTTGCAGGTAAACAGGCTTTCAAAGAGAACAAACGAGCACAACCTAATGCTTTCAGAGCCACCTCTTTTCCCCCCGGTTGGCCGTTTTCTTGCATCGCCGTTAGTGATGACTTCTGCTGCGCTTCAGTGACGAAACATTTCAACTGTTCTGCATCTTGGCCCCGGAGCAGCGCGTCTGAGAAGAGATGGCTGGAGATTTACGGATCTTGTTCGTGCTGTGATTCCTAAGAACGACAGGAGCCCGACACGAGATGCTGCCGGCGGGGCGGGGGGGGCCGGAGCCGCCAGTTCCACGCGGCGGCGCGCCTCGCCCGCTCCCGCCCTTCCCGCTCCGACCAATGGGCGGCCGGGCTCCGCCCCTCAGCCAGCAAAACAAACACGGCCCGTCTCCGCGGCCGCCCAATGGCCGCGCGCGGCCTCCCGTACGCCCCGCCCCGCGCCCACCGCGGCCAATGGAGATCGGGCTCGGCGGCCGCAGGGGGGCGCGGGGCGGGCCGCGTCGTTGTGACGCGTTGCTGCGCGACGCCGCCATTGGCCGGAGCGGCGGGCCGGGCGGAGCGGCGCGGCGGCGCTAGCGGCGGGCCGGGGCCGGAGCGGCGGCGAGCGGCGGCCGAGCGGCCATGAGAACCGAGATCTCCACGGCTGCGGCGTTCGTCACCCGCCTCCTGCGGGCCGCCGGCGGTATCGGCGAGGAGCAGCTGCGGTGCTTCCGGGAGTGCCTGCAGGAGGCGCTGCGCGGTGAGCGGGGGCCCGGCCCGGTCGGTGTCCGCGGCGCAGCGGCGGGTGCTAACGCTGCTCTTTGTTCCCTCCCGCAGAGCACTACAAGCACCACTGGTTCCCCACGGCGCCGACCAAGGGCTCCGGGTACCGGTGCATTAGGATCAACCATCAGATGGACCCGCTGATAGGCAAGGCGGCGGCGATGATCGGACTGAGCCACGAGAGACTCTTCCAGCTCTTGCCCAGCGAACTGACTCTTTGGGTCGACCCTTTCGAGGTGTCCTATCGGATAGGCGAGGACGGCTCTATCTGCGTCCTCTATGAAAGCCCGCAGCCCGGGGCGAAGGCGAGCAAAGCCCTGGAGAGCAGGAGCAGCTGTAAGGAGAAGTGGAGAACTGGCCGGTCCAGCCCGTCCGAGAGTTACAACATGATGACAGTTTCTAGTTAGAAGTTACTGTTCCTTGTACAATTATGTATGTATCCCAGTTCTGTGATAAACTTAATTGTAACGGAGGTCTCGGTTCTTTTTTTTTTTTAATTAGTAGCAACGGTAGTTTTCACCCCGTGTCATTCAAGCTGTAATCGTACTGCCAATCCTGTGTGGCCAAGGGCTAACGTGTACAGCACGTCTGCAGTCTGCCTGTTCCTCGGGATCATGTCCTGTAAGTGCACTGTACAGCCGGGTGGTTGTTTTACACGTTTATATTTTCGAGGCAATTCCGGTGTTTGTAATAAGAAGCGACGCTGTAGCACTGCACGGTGGGGTTCAGTCAAGGATAACACTTTGTTTTTGTTTTTTTTTTTTAAAAAAAGGAAAAAAAGCAACAGAAAAACAAACTCAATTTGAAAGCAATAACACAAAGGGGGATTTAAAAGGGAAGCGACGAGCTGCACATCGATCTCCACTGACTTGTCTGCACAGACTTTTCTCAGGGTCATTCAAGTTTGGCTGCAGGGCACGAATCACAGAAGTATTTTTTACCTTTTTCAAAGCATGTGTTCATTTGGGAGCCGGGTCTCATCACGTCCTGACAGAAGGGGTGGGGAATTTGTCTATCTTATTTCTAGTTGGCGAAGTAGAATAATAAAGACTTGCTCAAACTGCTTTTGACTTGTTTTTTATTGTTGTCTGGTCTCTGTTGTGTGATTTCTCTTCTTTTCCTTTTGAGACGTCGCTCTCAACGCTTCCCATAGCTCTTTCCACTCATTGCAGATACCGCACCTTTAGGAGGGCGAAGCTCTGCATATTCACCTTTATTTCAGCTCGCTACAACATGCTCAGCACTGGTAAAGCTTGCTTAGCTGTGTGCCTGAGCAGGGCTGTGTGGTTTGCTGTGTGTGCTGGATGGAACGGAATGGAAGCAGCAGTATTCTTTTAACACTTGATCTGCTGCAGAAGTGTTTTTGAATTCATTCAGTTTGTGCTTAAAACTGCGACTTAAACCCATGTAGGGAGCTGCAGTGAAAGGCTGCGTGTCATTTACCCGCCCCTGATTTGCTGCAGGTAAGGAACTGGCATTCCTGGTGGCAGCTTGGAGTTGTCCTTGTGGCAGCTTGGATTTGAAGTTTAGCAAAATCAGAATCAGGAGCAGTGGGTTCACTCTAACGACACAAGCGTGTTTCTGGTTTATGTGATGACTTGGTAGTCCAGTCAAGGATCCCATTCTACGGCTGCGCTGCATGGGAAGCCGTGGTTTGTAAGGTAGCAGTGGCAGACTGCACTCCTGGTAGCCTGCTGTCTGAGCAGAGCTGGGTACTTGATGAAAGGGAGCACTGTCTCGTGTTCATCTGTCAGCAAAAACCATCTTGTGCTATGTCAATAACGTGGTAAAGCACACAGTGAGGGGGCAAGTCTGGGCAGACTGGGAAGGGTAGAATGCCGGCTTGCATAAAGAAGTTTTCTCTTGGCATTAGAGAAAGCTGTGGCTTATTGGCTGCTGCTTGCCTCGATTACTGCTTGTCGTGCTGTTTTGGAGGCAGGCTTGGCTGGTAGGCTCTGTTTAATCTGAGCAAAATGCATAGCGCCATGCTCTTAGTAAGTAGAAGTTTGTAAAAATCTATTTTGTTCCTAGCCTGTCACTCCAAGAAATGAGTGTCTGGGTCACTTTAACTAAGAAATGGATGTTTAAGGTCTTGCAGCAAAGTGCCTTCAGTAATACAAGAATGAAAAATCATTTCATGTAACATTGCTTCATTTTCTTACTGACCTTCACCTCTGTCCCCGATGGATTTGCCTGCACTGAATATTTATTTCCTCAGGACCTCTTGGGGTCAAATTTGATGTATTTGTTGCTAATTGAACAGAGTAACTTTAAATCTAGCGCGGAGAGCTGCCCTCTGTGGGTAGGTGTCATTTGGAGGACAATGCTCTGTGCTGCCCACTCACTTAACAGCAGCTCTTACGCAGCAGGAAGCATTTAGGGCAGTTGTTAGAGGTGAGCTGGGAGCTGGGTATGGTTTCCATGTACTGGACGTGGTTGGGCAGCCACAAAGTAAGATATGGTTGCTTTTTTGGATGTTCTTTTCTTGCCTGCTGTGTAAGACTAACCCAGCCACGTGCATTCTCTTGCTTTTTATTTATTAATCCTACTATGTTCAGTGGGATATTTCACACGCTGTGTGTAGCATCTTGTTTCTGGTATTCCTGTACTTGAACCTGCTCTGCAGGTTTGGTGCTAATCATTAAAAAGGACATTTTTGTCAATGTAATTCAAGTTCAGTTGCATATACTTAATCTGCTCTGTGGTTCATTGGGTGGAGGGGACTGGGAAGTACAGAGCAAACACACCAAAGCAAGAGCTGCAAGTAAATACATTGTAAAGAGCTTGTGACATCTATAACTACATCCCACTGCTTTAAAGTCACGTCAGAGAGCTCCCAACAGTGCAAACAAAGGCTTTCCTTTGGTAACTGTTGGTAGCTCTTGGTAGAAAGCCAAGGGGGCTGTTTGGATGAAGAAGGTAACCTTCAACAGTGTGTTTTCCTTAGAAAGTGAGGGGTTTGGCTTACTTCTTGCAGTAGCACAATGCAAAATACTTAAAATGGTAACAGTTCTTGCACAAGGCTGACCACATCTGCTCAGATGTGATTTAGAACAGAAAGTTTTGGGTTCTGTAGAGAGAATTAATGTATGCCAGCCTTTTTGGAGCAGTAGAAGTGTATGGGGAATCATATCTGCTGTCAAGCCTGCTTGTAGGAGGATGAATTACCTGTCAGGTAAGTAAAGCTAAAGGAAGGAACATTTACACATGACCGAGTATGCATTTGCCTGTTTCTCCAAAAGACTGCCCTGCTGCAAAGATAGTTAAATAATCTCAGTCCTTGTGAACTACACAACAAAACTCGTATCAGACAGAAGGTCCGGTTAGTTGATGTCACCTTACCACTTGCTTGCTGCAGGTCTGGCACATCGCATGGCTGGCTTCCCATCTGCAGCGAAGGAACAGAGCGGTGCAGAGCTGTGAGCTGGAAAGGCTGAGCAATAAGGGTGTCTGTTTGCTTTCTGCAAGCTCCTTCATTTTCTCATACGTGCATGAGCGCTGTCCCAAGAACTGAGTGCCGCGGATTCGGATCCCACTGCTCCCCCTATCCTCTGCCAGTCCGTCAGCACTGACCTTACTGTGGTTTTTTCACTTCGCTGAGAACAACAGATTAATTCAGACACAGTGCTGACATAATCGTTAACTACGACATCTGCTTAACCTAGCTGAATTCACACAATGTGTTCTTTGCCGTGGGCCTTTGTTTGCCTTAGAATGCTGTTTGTTAGGTGGAGCACCTCAGGGAGCCTCGGCAGCGTGTCCTGATGTGGTCACACAGCACAGAATGGAATTTGAACAGGACAGCTCTTTTGTAAAACACTGCTCGCTGCTACTAATGACACTGCTTTACTTCTAATAAAGATCCTTATCATGAAGTGAATTAGTACTACATTAAACCCATCTAGCTCTCCTGCAATTATTAGTTATTGTTTTCTTTTATCTTAGGACATCTACTCATGAGCAATTACCTGGTTACCCCAAAAGTCACCAGGAATCACCATCAGGGCCCCACTGCTATCCTATATTCTCTCCAGTGTTTGTCTGGTTCTCATGGTTATGCTTTTCCTTACAAAATTCTGAGCATTATCTCAGTATTACTTGCTTGGAATACTGGAAGCATCTCCTCATCCCTGCATAGCAGGAAGTTACCTGCGTAATCAAATACAGATAGGCAATATTTGTTTGCCTCATTTCAGCGACTTTACTGTCCTTATCTTAGCACTAGAATGATTTTAGTTGATGGCATACATTAAGAGGTCATTGCTTTTTGCACAGCTGTTTATTCTCCCTTATTTTAACCATGGATTTCTCCTGTCAGGCTACTGGCTCTCTTCAGGTTTTGTTACTTGAGAATCCACATCTGCTGGCTTCACGTTTCGCTCCTTCTATTGTCATACTTGCTTCTTAAATTGTTTTTTCTTGTTTCACCAGAACTGTTCTTGATAGCTTTGATGCTGTGAGTATTGGGCCCGTCTATTTTCCTTGTGGTCTTGGTGGGGATTTAATTTATCCCAGTAATAACCGCTGCTATTTTGCTTTCTAGTATATAGCTACAACAAGCCTTCGCTGAGAAGCAAACTGCCAATATGAGCTTGTAAATTTGATAGCTTCTTGGGAGAGCAATGTTTCATATTCACATAGGGATTTTTATATATTTGTATACGTAAATGTCTTATGACCATATCTGTACCTCCATCTACTTGCAGGTGTGGCTTGGCACTGCTGTTTCCCGTTTGTGGTCAGTATGACTGCATAGCTTTCTGAAGACAGCCCGCCCGCATTGCTGTGAGTTCCAGCTGGCTGGAGAGTGCTGCGGGGAAGCGTGCCCATTGTGTCCTCAAGCAGCTGAACATCACTGCCCACTGTGTGCCAGCATGGGCTGCTCGCTGGGCTCTGGGGAAAGCGACTTGACTGTTACTGTGCATACCTAATATTCGGTGCATGGGGGGCGCAGGTAAAAATGGACTGGGAGAGCATCATCTTGTCCTTTTTGCTCCAGAACAGGATGGGCTGATACTGGAACAGGAAGCATTGAATGCTGCCATGTGGGTTGTGAGCTATTTTTTCAAGAGGTTGAAGCATACACGGAGAAACCTCGGTCAATAGTAATTAAACATGTTTGATGGTAATTAAATACACACTTGAACTTAGTAGTAGTGCTGAACATTTGATGGGGAATTAAGTATTTTGATGGATGGAGGTTTTGCTAAACAAAATTGGTTGAGAATTGAGAGCCACAGCATTAATGTGACACGTGATTTTTGTTGCTAGCATTTTGGCTGCAATCTCTGACAGCCATGGCTCCTTGCTACTAGTAAAGGGAAGGCTGTTGCTTCCATAAGAAGTCAGAAGACACTTCATGGCTTGAAAACTGAAACAAGTCTGGAAACCAATGTTAGCTGAAGTTAGAGGTCCTCTTTTGCCTTGTGATCCAGAGCAGGCTGTATATCTAATTCAGTTTACTTCCTTACAAGACTTCTTATTTTTCTCTTCTTTTTTACCTTTCTGTGTTTTTCTCCTTTATGTCAAATAACCTTTTGTTGGTTTTTTTTTTTCCCTTCATGAAATTTTCTAACCTTCCACATCAGCATGCAATCAGAAGAGATTAATGCCAGTTTGTCGGCAGCCACCATGCCTTGACAAGGAACATCAGAGCGGACATAGTAACCAGCACTGGACTGACCAGGGGAGATTAACCCCGAGCTTTGAAGATATTTTTCTGGCCTTTTATTTTCCAGCTGGGTTGGGGAGCGTGGCACCATACCTCCATGTTGCTTTTGTGTTTTCTTCTTAATTGCAGTCACATTGTTAAATGACTTGGAAGTTGCACTTAGAAGCAGAGCGATCTGTTCCATCTGTTCCGTTGTCCTTTCATACGGATCCCTGCCTGAGAACACTGAGATCTGCATCAGCTTTGTCAAATTAGTGGGGAGAAATGGTCATGGATTTGAAGGAAGCTCCCAGATGCCACGTGTTATTCGCACTGCTTCACACCCAAACAAATTAAAGGTGGGATTCCCTTCCCAGCAACAGCACCTAAGCATCATGCCTACATCTGCAGTGATACTTCCCTGCAGCCTCCAGTGAACGAAGGGCCTCAGAATACATCCGCTGATCTTTTTCTCTGTCTGAAAAATGTTTGTAATGTAATTGACTCTTGTGTTGAGCTTTGTGCTTAATTTCCCATTGTTTGACTCTTTGCCAGAACTATGTGCTTAAGTTGCTAACAGCCTTTAACGTGACAGACTTGCTTGTATTTCCCCCCACCCGCATCCAGGTGCTGTTTTCATGCTGGAATTCACCTGGCCGTAAGCAGAATGGGGTTTCATGGTATTTCCTTTCTGTCTGTGTCACATCAGTGATGGCTTTTGCCTTGTCCCACCGACAATTTTCAGTGACTGCTGTTTCCCTGTGGTCTGTCATTTGGAGAGGTTACCTGTTACCCAGAACGTGGCAGTTCCCATTTGCAGGCTGCAGTCATTTGTTCTGACAAACACTTTATTAACTGTTGGAAAAATGCTCCGTTCGACCTCGCTGCATTGCTGTTGTCTGTGTATACTTTTTGGAAGAGGGTCCAAAAGGGTAATTCTGTGATATTTGTATGTAATCCAAGCGGTGCATTTGTGGACACCTCCATATAGCAGAATAAAGCAGTATGTGAGCGTTCTTCCCCTCACATAATTACACTGTATACCCCTTCAGGTAAAAGGGTATTTGTTTTTACTGAAGGATCTATCAGTAATGCTGCTATGGTAGGCGCTGTGCCAGAAATGATTGCTTTGGGAAAACAGCAGACAGGGTGCTGTTACCAAAGTAAATATTTGTTAGGAGCAAAGATTCTCCTTCCGCACCTGCACTGGTGCTGAAATGCCTGTGAAATCAAACAGGTGTTGTATGCTGCCAGTAACACAGGAGTGTGCCTGAGAGGCTGATAGCAAGAAAGGGCGATTCCCATTCTAGCATGCACTGAGATCTGAAAGAGAAGAAGGGAGCTTGTGATGCTTGCTTGCACTCAGCTCACTGCTGACACACCTGTGGATGTGCTCGTCTTTGGGAAGCGCTGTGAATACCTCAGACGTGAATCAGCTAACAGATGTGGGTCTGTCTGTAGGAATGGCCGTTGACCAACCCTTTTTTTTCCCATCAGTTTCATCTCTGATTTTGATTTCTGCATTTTATTAGACTGTTCCATACTGAATTGTGAAAAAAATGCTCAGTGGAATAACACAGGGCAGCAGTGACCGAGGGAAGGCTGGAAGCTGTCACAGAACTCTTCATTCTTACTCAAAGAGTAAGCAAACGATCACTTTGCCATGCACATAGTTTACTATAACTCATTTGCATTGTTATTTATAAAATGTATGCAGATTCATATATATACATACAGGAAAGATACCAAAAATCCACACTGCACTGTCCTTGTCCAAACCAATATAGCAAGTGGAGTACTCAAGCAGAAAGGAAAATTGTTACACCTCACTGGGTGTCAGATAAGGCATCTTTGATTATAAACCAAAGACTCATATCTAAAATCCATTGTTAGGTTGATACAATTCCTGATAAGCCCATATGGATATTGGTTTGTTTGTCGGTTTGTTTTTCTTTTTTTTTTCTTTTTTTTCTTCCTTTCTAATAGCTCTTTGTCACTGTGCTCAATGGTCCCTTGTTTCTAGAAATAATAATGGATAAGCAGAATGACTCGGCCTGCAGACTGATGGTGTCAAGCTGGCAAAAGATGCCCCACAGGAAGAGCTAAGTGGGAAAAATTGGGGGAGGGGGGGATGAAATCAACCGGGACATTCAGACTTCTCAAAGCTCAGCAGAGCCCCTGGGAAGTGGTCAGGAACTGGAAGGAGTACAACGGATGTACTTCCTGAAAGTGCACTTCTCCCACCAGATCAGAACGGACCTCGTGTCCTAGAAATTCTCCTGTAAAGCCTCTTTGCACCACTGTGTTCAACAGTGCGGTGCCCTTGATGAAGAAGTAGCCATAGCATGATTTTCACACCATTATAAATGGTATTCTAGGACTAACCTCCCAAGTGCAACTTGCGTGTGAAAATAAGAGCTCAGGGTTGCAGCGTTTGATGTTCTGCACATTCCATGTTCTCTTTTATTTGCTTCTGTTTCCCTTTCTTGTGCTTTATGTGCATCTTTATAACTGCCATCTGCTTGCTCATTTCTATTGAAGTTTTTAGTTTGTTTCCATCTACTTTCAGCCTCTTCCTGCGCATCTCTAAATCTGAGCTCTCCCATCTGAGCACAGCCATTGAAATAGCACGCCCTGACGTTTGGAAGCACAGAGTGAGTGCAGAGCCTTCTGTTTCTCACGGGAACTGGAAGCCATCAGTCCTCTGAAAGTCAGATCAGTCCTATTTAAAGGAAGTGTGCAGTTATGAAGTCGAGGGGGGATGTAAATAACATTCTGTGACTCCTGTTCTGTAAAATGTTTTCTGCAATCAAGATAATGAACTAATGATGGTCATTAAAGCCTTAACTGGCAAAATGAAATGATTCATTTGGAAATTCTATTAACTTTGGACCAGCATGCTGAAGGAATGTGCTCCTGCACAGCATCCTGCAGCCCTGGGAAGTGAGCACACCTGTGCATGGGCACGTACTGGCGATAAGGGTGGGCAGCAGCTGCTTGCAAAGGCAGAGGACAGTCTGCAAGAGGGGAAATGCAGTGGACTTATGTACATGCTCCAGCAGGAGTTTAGAACTTGATGAAATTGAGACAGAAAAAGCAGCAAAAGATCCGTGCGTAGCTTCGTGGTGACCTGATGTCACGTTCTGTTTCCCACTCTTCTGTGATTGTTTCAACACACAGATAAAATAGCACTTCTTAATAAAAAGTCCTACCTTTAATGAGATAAGACAGCATAGTCTTCTGTTCTTGTTTCTTCTTTCTGTTTTTGAAAATGAATTTAACAAAACAGCAGCAAAGATCTCTATCAAACACTTTTGCTGCTGATATATTATACAGAGCAGCAGCAAAAAAGAAAGGTGATTTTCCTTTGGGGTGCTGGAGATGTGAGGGGAGGAGTATTGAGCTGTGTGGGCACCTGGCTGTGTCTCCTCAAACCAGCAGGTGAGGCTGTTTCCCATCATATCTACTTTGATACTCTGTACAACCCTGGGAAAGCTGCTGGACAAAATATCAGTGTTAATGCAGGGGTTGTTAAAGAAGAGCATTTTAATATTGCTATTTTTGTCAGTGCTGCTTTGCCTTTCATTCACCCAAGAAGTAATGTAGGTAAAGCAGATACGTGAATGGCTTTCACTTCCTTTCTGCAGAGGTAGAAAATGGAAATATAGTAGATACAGGAGTTTGCTTTGTTTCTCAGACAGCCACCTTGCAATCAGTAGCCTTGAGATCTGTCAGTTTCTATTACTCTGGCACTGATGGATTTACTTTGTAAAATGTACTCTTCTTTCCAGATGATCATTTCTAGCTGAGGAGCAATTCTTATTTGAGCTATTTTGGTCTCTTTACTGTTTTTGGGGTTTTTTTTTTTTTTTTTTGTTGTTGTTGTTTTTTTTTGAGGCTTTCACAACTTACTTTCCAGTAACTGTCAGTGTGTCCTTATCACTGTTCTTCCTACTTTCATTGTAAGTCCATCTCCAAACACAATTTTGTAAATGCCTTCTCTGCACTCTTAGTGGCTCACTCATAATTAAGCAGGTTCAAGCACAACCAGGAATTAGGGTGTCAAGATATATTTCTGGGATTTGTACATCCATTCCGCATTGCTGTGTACCTCCCCAGATGGCAAGCCTTGCATGAGGAGGGGAGTCACCACTCTTGGGCCCACTTCTGTTTAACAAGAGTAGGACTTGCTCAAGAATCATGCTTGCTCTGGCATTTGAAATTTCATTCCTCAAAGGTCTTCACTGGAGAGATCTGGAACATCTTTTAATATTTTGGTGTACTTGTTTTCCTGTTGCTGTTAGGAATAGTTCTCCTCTGAGCAATTTGGGTTTCTTTTTGTAGAAATGGAAGCTGTGAGGTGTACACTCACTATTCACGTAAATTCTTTCTTCCAAATGAAATACTTTCATTGCCAAAAAAATAAAGAAAGCAGTGGATATTGCTTTACACTTGCCTTTGCCAAGCTTTCCATCAGAAGCATCTCACAATCACTCAATAAATACCCACCTCGTTACACTTTAAAAGAACTGTGGATTGTTACCTTTGAAATAGCTGTTCTAAATCAGTAAAGCAATTCAGTAGTTTGTGTTATTGCTGACATTCTGATAGTGCAGATCATGAACTCAGACAGACCTGGCACCGCAGTGATGGCAGAAAGCTAATATGTTTTTCCTTCAAGGGAAAAGAGAAACCATGGTCTGCTCGACGAAGGGTACGATTTGTTCTCCTGAGACATTTCTTTTGTTCATGTGTTCTCTGCTGGTTTTCAGAGCACACCCAGAAACATCTGTTCCTTCTTTTAGCTCTTCCTTGGGAGGGCCCCCCACCTTCACCTCGCTGTTTGTGCAGTGCTGCTAGAAGTCCCATTTCCCATCCAGCTCCCCCTGCTCTGCAGCTGAGCTGCAGCAAAGTGCCTAATGCTGCACTCCCCGCTGCTTTTGGTGTACCAACAGCTGGAGGGCTTACGTGGCTGCGCAATGCCGGGCTGCTTTGCTGAGCTATCTAATGAGTAATTATTAAAATCAAAATGAAAGAAAACTCCAAGAAAACCTGACCATTAATTGGTAAGTTGCTGCAGCTTGCCACGTGGGCTAAGAGCAATGCAAAGAGGGGGCAGGAGTGCAGGGAGGTTTGGAAAGGAGAACCTTCTGAGATAGCATAGTGTTTATTAGCTGCTGTGCTGAAACCGCATTGTGTTTCTGCTTACATATCAGAGATAACAGAAACCAAGGTATAAAGTGCGGAGAAAATGTCTCTTGAAATTACAGCTTCTAGTTATTGATTTCAATCATAGCAGGTCCAGTAACTGTGCTCTTAAAGGGAGTTGGTTTGGGAAGGATGAAAAACAGCTCTCATCTTACATGGCACTGTTTGAATACAGCAGTTACTCCACCACAGCCAATAAAAATGTGATATCTGTGAACTTGAGGCATTTTATCTATTCAGATATTTCACAACTGTGTTGGGGATCATCAGGTTTATCAGTAAGCACACAAATGTAACTGCTCTGCAGTCCTGCTGTGCCATCTCCTGATATTGCTCCACAGTTTGCTGTGCCGGGGTACGAGCTGAAACATGATGTGTGACAGGCTTACGTCAATTTGTCACTGATGTTCCAGAGACCTTGTGCTCAGTGAGCTCCACATCTTAACTGAGAAGGTCTCAAGGACTACTGCAGTGTGGCATTGCTGAGCAATAGCAGTCTGGCTAACAAACAGGTAAACGGGAGCACTCCCTGTCTTGTTTAAAGATGCTTGTACAAGGCTCGTGCCAGAAGCTGTCCCCTCCTTTAACCATTAACAGGTCCGAGGGCCATAGATGAGGGCTCTGCACATAGATGAGGCTGTGCATGTGGTATGAACAACCCAAGGGCACATGTGTTGCAAGAGTGTTCGGTCACAGCTGACAGTATAACAGGAACATAAAGTAGCTGCTGTGAGAAGTGGTGCTCTATTGCAAAAGCAGCAAAACTATTACTGATGTGACTTCAGGCTGCAAACTCCGCTCGGGTGGTTGGCTTTCCCCTCTGCCTATAAAGAGCATTTGTTTCCCAGCTGCTGGTGTGTCACTTAATACAAGGCAAGACTAAAAGCTCCTAATCCCTTCATCTCTCCTTCCTCGCCTGCAGGATTAAATGCTATAAGAACAGACTTTAGGGAGGTGCTTAGCCGGGATCGGTCCTGTTCCGTTCCGATTTAATACCGTACCAAAGGGATTCACCTCAGTGCTCTGCTTTAAGGACCTCCTGCAGTTCCTGAGTAGATCTCTTTTTCTATCCCAAGAATTCAGCACGATGTGCCCCCAGCTAATTTGTCCCCCCACCCGCTCAGTGAGCATTCAGGATTCCTATCCGTGGACTCCATGGTATTTAATGATCTCACTTATGTATAAAAATACTCCGTCTCGACAATTTATTGGTGTTTTATCTATTATACTGGGAAGTTATTTATGCTCTGAGTCTTCACTTCCTCCCTCGTCAGCCCAACTAGCAATTAAGCCTCCTAACAGCTATAATGTCTGTTCATTTGTGCCTGCTGTTCCTGATGGCTGGGTGTGATTGCGTGAGCTCTTCTGGTTAACAAGTATGCTGCTTTACCTTCATTCACCTTAAGCAACCTTTTTCTTTCTACTGTCTTATTGCCACTGACTTAGCTACTAAAATATTTTATTGTGGTTTGAAGTACCATGTACACTTTCTAAGCAAGCTATCAAACAATATATTACAGTCATATTGCATTGTGTTTTTCCAGTGCCATTCAGCTTGAGAGATGGTGAAATGATCACTGAAGCATGAGGTTCCCTGCATCCCTGCTATATGCATGAAATTACATAGATAAACAGTGGATTTGAGGAAAAAAACAAGGCGTGGAGATTGTGCAGCACTGTAATCCTGATAACAGAGAAATGGCAAAGCTTTAAAATCATGATGAGGTGTGAGTTACATAAGTATACTCCATTTCTGATGGCTCGAGAGTAGCATAGAACTATTGGGTAATCTTAACTGAACACAATCACATCTTTTGGAAACTAAGAACGGTGCATTAGATTAAAAAAAAAAAAAAAAGAATTACTGTTATTGTATCACAGCTGTATTTTGGTGTTATCACGTCCATTCAATATTCTTGGCCTCACTGTCTGGACTTTTTGATTTTTAAACATGATTTCTCCAGGCAGACACTTCTAGGGCCAGGAAAAGATCTTCTGTGTCTTGTTTATTCTTTTTCATAAATAACAAAACCCTTCTTTACTGAAGCCTTTCATTTTAGTGACCTGGAAAGCTAAGATGTAACTGTTATTGCAAAAATCCTTCTTACTATCTTACAAGACAAGCTGATTTTATCCTCAGGTAATGCTGTTTTTAGCTCAGACCCGCACATAATGAACTTTTCTTAGCCACCAGAATATTAACACATAACACTTGCCTGTTTTGTGTGTGTGTATTTGCCTCTGAGTAAACAAGTCCCGTTTTTCGCCCCCATTCTGTTCTCATTCTTTGGTAGATGCACAAGCTGTAAGAGCGCATATGTGAGAGTCTGGTGTTGATAGTTCTGCAGCACTCCTGAGCTGAGAGCTGTGGGGGAAGCCCTGCCCTGGTGGCTTTTGGCTGAGAGTGCTCTGTGTGCTGGGGGGTGACCCGGGAGGGTATGGATGAATAAACTGAAGATGTAAAGTCAGTGGTCAGTGCCACAGTTGCAAGCAAATTTAAAGAAACAAAAAAATACCATTATTGGCATGAGGTGATGGGTGACAGGCTGGGAAGAAATTTTATATTAGCTGCTGTACCGTTTGCCTTCATGTAAAAAGGTAGGAAGGCTATTTTCTGCCACTTGCACATCTGTTTGACTAGCATTTCATGGCAGTGTTCTATTAGCTTATAGGAAAGTCACATGATCTGTTTATCTTGTAGTAAAGTGCCTTTTATGAGGCACTTTATCTTGCACTGAGGCTATCAGCACAGTGAAGTGCAGCGTAGCACTGATTTAAAGGCTGTGGATACATGTGGTGGTGTTTGCCCACTTTTGTTTTTTATCCCCAACGGCGCTGGGTCCCCAAAACAGGATTTGTGACACAGAGCTCTACATAACCACCTGGTGCAGTTCAAGGGCCCAGACAAATGGAGATGCATCTTAGACCCGTGCCGCTCTCCTGTGGCCTTCAGACTGCACCCAAAAGAAAATGGCGCAGGGATCAAGTGGGAGCGTGGGGCTGGAGCTGTGATTACCCTGTGCATTCCTGAGGTGGTTCTAAAGTAGCTATTTGCATACTGAAGTACCACAGAACTGATTATTATCCACTGAGATCCGCAGACGAGTTTGGAAGCTGAGAGCTGTGTGCTGGCAGCATGCAGGTATTGCGTTACAGCAAACCCAGGTGTGCCTGCACACACTGCACTTATACCCCCAGACATAGCCATGCCAGGCACCTTCCAGTTATGCAATGCTTTCATGTCATTAACAGCACAGATGCTTAAGATATTTCGGTTTGAGCACGTTGTAGATCATATCTAAAGTAAGTAACACTTAAAAAATGATAACATAGAGAGAAATAATATATCGTTGTCTCTCCTATTTCAGAGTTTGATCGGTGCATTTTCAGAACGGCCCTACAGTGCAGCAAAGCAGTAATTCTGCACTCGGGATCAGGAGGGCCCTGATGGGCACTGACTGTGCCAGAACTCGGCTGCGCTGGCTTTTTCACTGTTATCTTTTTACCCTTGCGTGGCATTGAAGTACACTTTTTGGAGGCATGAAAATAGAAAAGGGATCAACTTATAACGGTCGCATTTCTTTAAAATGAGGACAAAATACTGCTATATAAGTCAATATATTGAGAATATTACAGAATGACAGAATCTCTCTGGTTGGCAAAGACCTCTAAGATCACCAAGTGCCACCGTCCACCCCCGCAGCTGCCCACTGCCCGTGTCCCTCAGTGCCATATCCCCACGGTTCTGGCACACCTCCATGGACGCTGACTCCCGCAGCTCCCCGGGCAGCTGTGCCAGTGCCCGACCGCTCTCTGGGAGACATTTCTCCCAGCACCCACCTGGAACATCCCCTGCTGCACCTGAGGCCTTCACCTCTGCTCCCAGCACCGCCACACGGCCGCACTGCCGCTGCGCCTCCTTCCCAGGCCGGGCGCCTTTACTGTGGTCAGTCGGACAAGCATTCACACCCGGTGTCTCTGAAGCAGCTCACTGTGGTATGACGCTCCCACTGATGTTTGGTACACAGTGACATCTCTCCGCACCGCTTATTGATGAGTTGAAATAACACTGTGCGGTGGCTTTTTGCTTCCTATGTCCATTTGTTGCCGCGCAATGTTGGTTAAACCCAGGAGGCGACGAGCATACTTCAAACGTTCTTCTGACGTCGTGTTTGCCAAAGGGCTCAGGAATTCACACTTCTTTCCTCCTGTCCGATGAATAGAAGGTCGCCGGGAGCGCCCCGCTCAAAGATGGCGACGGGGGGCGCTGCCCGGCACAAAGATGGCGGCGGGCGGCGCGAGCGCGGCGGGCTCGGCCCGGGCCCGGCCCCTGTCGGAGGGCGGGACTTCCTGGGGCGGAGCGGCGGCGCGGGGCCGAGATGGTGGCGGCGTGAGCGCGGCGGGCCGGCGGCAGGCACCGTCCCCGCGGGGCGCGGCGGGGGCCCGGGCCGGGCATGGAAGTGGAGAAGATGGACGAGAACGAATGGAAGTACCACGGGGAAGGCAACCAGAGCCTCGTCGTCTCCCACTGCCAGGTGAGGCGGGTAACGGCCGGCGCCGCGCGGGCGCCCCTCCCCCCGCCGGGCCCCGCGTGAGGGGGCGTCGCCTCGGGGCAGGGGGGGCGGAGAGCCGCTCCGCTCCGGGGTCCTCCGTTCCATGCGGGGAAAGGCGGCGCGGAGCTGAACCCCGGCTTTTCTAAAATCATAGTGGTTGTGGTATGGAAGGAATGGCCGAACGCAGCGGGTTCCTTACGGGTACCTCGTGTGCGGTGTGAGGGTGTGAGCGGTGTGAGGGTGTGAGCGGGCACCGACTGTGAGAAAATGCTGGAAGCTGCGTGGCCTTCCCGGGCTCCGGAACGGCGCTCCCGCGGCCCTCCTTCCCTCCGTCTGCACGTCAAATGTCATTAAACACTCATTCTTCCCACAAGAACGCCGTGCTTGATTTTGTTTCCTGCCTCAATTTTGGCTTCGGAAAAAGCAGCTTCAAAACACAGCCAGCCAACCATGAGAGTCGGCGTGCGTAATGGGCAGCCGGCGATGCGGTGCGATGGGAGGCCAGCAGGCTGCCAGCGGCACGGGGCAGGGCCGGCCGGCACTTCTCCTTTCAACCGCAGCCTGGAACTTCGGGAGGCGGCAGGAGGAAAAGGGCTGTCAGCGATCCTGCGTAGCTGTGACCCAGCAAAGCTCACCCTGTCAAACCGGAGCACCTGAGGTAGCGTTTGGACACGGATCGTTACTGTGTGCCTCTCACAAACGGGACACGGTTGCATCTTACCGGCCGGCGTCACTAAGGCAGTGCTTTTGTTTTACTCTTCTTGCTCCGTTCAGTTCCTGACTTGTCTATTACAGGCAGGTGGGAGGGGCGGGGATTTGGCTGTGGAGAGGAGATGAGGCTGGGAGCTGAGATGGAGAGCAGGGTGGAAGCGTTTGTGTACCCGTTGGTTCCGTGTTCTCCCTCCTCATGCACAGTTGTATTCCAGAACGTGGGAAAGAAAGCGGTCCCTGCCTGTCTGGGTCTGAACCTCCAAGTTCTTCTGTAACAACAGAAGCAAACTAAGGAAGCAAACAGAAGGACATCCCCCGTCCTTCTGGAGAAGAGGGCTCGGGCTTCTTTGCCCTTTGCGAATAACCGATCCAGGGAGCTTTGCTTCAGCTTTGACGCTGTGGCTGCCCCATTGCTGGAGGTGCTCAAGGCAGGTTGGACGGGGCCCTGGCAGCCTGAGCTGGTGCCTGATTTAGTGGGTGGTAACCCTGCCTGCAGCAGGGGAGTTGGGACTGAGTAATCTGTCAGGTCCCTCCCAGCCCAACCACTGTGTGACTCTATGAGCTCCTACCCTCTGGACCATTCTTTGAAGCCTTCAGTGTTCTGGTTGAGGGAGAAGGCAGCCTGGATACACGCTCTCATTGCAGGTTGCATGGGGTGCTGGTGAAGGCTAAGAATGAGGCGTGCTCCAGTTCATGCTGCTCTGTTGTCTTTAAGCTTTTGTTTGTTTCTTTGGCTTCTCCCATTCCCTGTGTCTTTAAGACGTGAATGTAATGCACTGTTAATCCAAAGTTACTGCAGTGCCAAAATCAAAAACCTGATCATGGAAGAGTCACACGGCCAACAAACAGCTCTGCCAGCGAGGAGCTGATAAGCCCTAGGTTCAAGCAACCAGTGGATGGCTTTTTGCAATGCCTTTGGATGGTGGCATGTAGATGAAGTCTGACTGTCAGCCCCACTGGTGCTCTGTGGAACATGCTCTGCTGTTGAAGTGGAAATGCTGTAAAGTCGTTTTTTCTTTTTGGTTAAGTAGTTGTAATGATGTGAAATTTGTTGTATATTACATATACAATATAACAGAACACAATTCTCTGGTGATAAAGCTTTTCCTGTTGGTTTTTATTACAACTGTGTTTAACTTAATCCAAATTGAAAATGAATTGTGGTCAAAAAGCTCTTGTGTAGTATTTGTAGCCTGATGAAATGTTCTGTTAGAAAGTGGACCATTCTTCTACATCATTGATTTCAGTGCGAAACAGTTGGCAACTCTGCTGGTTTCCAAAGGCAGTGCGTGATACATTCAGATGGATATCCCTGAAGTACACAGAAACTGGAAGTTTATTCGTTCAGTTTCTGTATGATTGTTGTCCAGTTGAGTATTTGATTGAATCATAGTATCCTCTTCAAATAACTTCACTTGCCACACTTCCCCATATGGGGAACCCTCTGGTTACTTCTTGTAGCTGCTGTCTCAGGGACATGTGAGGTACTGTGGTACAGATCCAGCTTGACAAAACCAAACTGACCAAACAAAAAGACACTGTTGCATGCAGCCAGGCAGTTTAGAAAGGATGCTCCTTGTTCTCTGTGCTTTATGGGCGTGTTGCTCCCTCTGCATCAAACTTGGCTTCTGGCTTAAAGGGGCGGCCGCACTGTTCCTTACCTCTCCTGTTGGATTCTTGAGCAGTGGAGGGGAACCTGAGGAGCTGCCACAGAAGTTATTGTCCTGTGAGCTGTTTGTTGGCTCTTTCTGAGGTGGAGATATCTGGTGTTTCAGAAGTGAGCTGGAAATCCTCCTTGTAGTTCTGCACTGCAATCAGCTGTTCGCTCTCACACGGACACTAACTCTTCATTTCATAAAGACTTCAGGAAATCGTTGTTTCTAGAGCAGCATAAGCAACTCTAGAAATAATGGCTTGTAATTCCTGTGAACGTTGAAACACTGCTTGAAAGTCACTTCATGAAGTAAAGCATGCATGTTCCACTGTGCCTCACTGCGGGTGATTTCATGGCAATCCAACACTTCCTTTTAAAAGTTTGTGTTTCAGGGTGACTACATGGAGGTGCTACAGGAGAAGGATTTTTCCCAGTGTGTTTTTGATTCAGTAAGATAGTCCAGAGGAACCCTGATGTGTGTTTACAAAAGGTTGCAGTGTGTATCTTCAGGTGCCTTGATTGTTAGTACCCATCTCCTTCTGGTCTTGGAGTGCTCGCAGCTCTAACAGACAGCCCTGGGCTTTGGTAAGGGTTTGTTAGTAAGTATATAAGCTATCTGCACAGCATATGTGAGCTTACTAAATAGACAGGGGAGATGGCAGATGGAGAAGGTAAATGAAACAGAGCTGAGGAGCCTGAGGGAGGGAGTCAGGTCAGATGATCAAACCTGCAGAAGATTCCGATAGTTGGCGATTGTCAAAGGTGAATGATATCTGCCTCCTCTTTGAGGCTCTTAAATGCTATGATTTTTTTTTTAAAGCCTTCAAGGTATATGGATAAGAATGAAGTATCGATATCGCACTGCTGTCAGTGCTTCTGTCACAGATGTCCTTCCCAGCCTCTGCTCAGCTTCACAGCTATCCTGCACTTAGGTGCCAGCCTTTGGTGTCCCTTGCAGTGCAGCTACCTCTGCTAGCAGCTGCATTACGGTGCCTGCACAGTATGTACAGGAAGACCTTTCCTGCATATGGGAGATTGATTTGGTTTTGCTCCCCATAAAATAAGATTTATTCCGTGTCTGAGGCAGTGCTTTGCATCAGAGGCTGCGTAGCCGTTCCTAGAGCTGCTTCCTGAGTATGAAGTAGTCTTCCTGATTTGTCGTCATTGTTTGGTTGGTTTTGTTTGTTTTGTGTTAAAGGAAAATCAAAAATCATCTTACTGGAATATTTTGTTATAATAAACTTACTTGGAGAGAGCCATTAACAAGACCGTGTGTTTAGACACAGAGGTTTTGGCTGAAAGAGTGAAAACTTCATGGGCACAATCAGCAGCTAGCTGCAGCTTTCCTATTTGCTCCTCTGATCATTAATGGCCATCTTATTTCATGAATCACCAAAACTATGTAATATAATGCAGGGAGGAGTTTTGCATCTGGCTCTGTCAGATTTTCTGAGGAAAGAACTTTCATGTCAGTGAGTTGGAACAAGATTCCAATGTGAAATTCCAGCAATAAAACAGGTTGATGACTAGATGTGATATACTGCTTTGCTTTTAGTTTCCTACTTGTAATTACTTTTATCTTATTTATTGTAAGTGAGTAGAGGAGCTTCTGTTGGAGTTTGCTGAAGCAAGCAGCTCTGTGAAATCCAGTTGGATAACCACGGATGTGATCAAGGTGTGGCACCAGCGGAGAAGAAAGGAAGAGATGCTCATCTTGCTGTAAACAACAATTGAGTTTTCGGGAATAGGAGGCAATGACTAGCTTAATTGGAATTCAGGATTCATTGTGGAACTGTAGCCTCTATGAAACCGTTCATTTCCTTGTGTTAGCTTTGCTTAGCTAATATTTAAATAGACATCAATAATCACTACAAAAAAGGCAGATATTTTTGTACTTGTGTTTGATTCCTTGGCTAAATAGGTATACAGCTGTGACTGTCGATGCTGTAACTGATTGGACCAGCTCTACTGGAGTGCAGTCTACAGAGCTGTTACAATAGATGAATCAAAAGTTGGAAGCACTTCCAATTGTGGGGATTACCTGCAAAGCTTTTTTTTTTTTTTTTTTTGTCCCAAAGCAGCCACTCGAGTCGATGTCTGTATTGCATTTTGATGTCATGTTGTAGTTAAATTTACTTTTTCTTTGACTTGCCCAGGTCTCTGTGCCAAAGGGGTGCTCTGACTGCAGTGCAGTTCAGTGGTAGCTTTCCTAAAGCAAAAGGGAAAGTGATGCTAGGTAGAAGTCAATAGAGAAAGAAGGAACACGATGTCTGCAAAGTCTTTGAAACCTTCTCTTACAGTGTTAGCATATTGGGTTCTGTAGATGCAGGTATGAAAATGTAACATGGTTGTGGAGTGAGATGGGGGACAGAGCCAGCGGCAGACTCAGGTCTGATGCAGTACAGGAGCGTGGCAGTGACACCTCTGTTGAGGCAGCAGCAGCCCCACTCATCACTGTATCTCAGACTGTGTTTTTCAGAGGTACCTTCATACTTTGCTAATAATAGTGTTGGAGCAGGCTTGTCCTCTAACGGCATTCTTTGGAAGATCAAACTTCGGTTTGTGTGTGGGTATTTCTTTTTCTTTTTTTCCCCTTTTTGTTTTTTTGAATGACTTTTGAGAATGCTGAAGGTTACACACGCTGGAAATCCAAAGTGAATCCAAGTTTTGCATTCAAGCTCAGGAGGCAGGTAGCGTTGTTGGTTTTGTTTTGCTTGGTTGGTTTCTGTGCTAGCTCAAGCTTGAATGAGTTTCCTTTCAAAACTGATGAGATCATGACTTTACATTTAAAAAAAACCTACATTTTTTGTCAGCTGTAAGTGCTTGGTAAAGGCAGAAGTGGTGGATTTCATCAGACTGCTCTTTGTCTTTTCTGTGCTTTGAGTGGGCCCTCCCCCAGCCAGCAGCAGCCGTGGGTGGGACACGTAATGACTGCTTGCTTTGGGGGGGATGACTGAGGTGACCCATAAGGTGGGTAGGAGTGGTCAGTGTAACCACATGTTTTGTTTGCTGCTTCAGCTCTGTCCTCCCCTCCAGCCTCTCCATGTGGTGTTTTCTTTGTGCCAGTGTATGATTTTGGAGATGCTCAGTAACCACATTCACACCTCATTGGTCTGCTCAGGAAGGAACTGAGACACAGCATGAGATTGAGGGGTTGCTCAAGGCTTGGCTAGACTTCTTGTAGCTGAGATATGGAGGTGTCAGGATGCCTGGAATTAACAACTTGTTTCAACTCTCCGTTTCATTACTTCATTTTAATCACTGAATGTTTTGACTTTTTATTTCTTCTTCTCCCTGCGAATGTTGCCCTGAAGCACCTCATCTCCCCAGTGCAGTAGAAGTGGGCTGGGCAGCTGCCTGCAGCCACCTGCTTTGGGAAGTGTTGGTGATACATGGAGGAGATGCCGAGGAGTTTGGGGAAGGAAGCTCAGTGTGTGCGTTTCCACATTCCTGCTTGTACAACTCAGCTGCTTTCACAGAGGACTGAGATATTTGATACACTGTCAAATGCTGGGGAAGGCTTTCTTGTTTGTAGCAGTCAGGTGTCAGGGATGTTAGTGCCTTAGTACAGCAGTGTGCTGAGCTGGGCTCCTGGTGGGCTCGTTTCCAGCGGGCAGATCCCTTGATAGTGCTTCAGGTACTGTGATGAGGTGGCATAGCTGAAGGTCACACGTTTCCTTCTCACTCATGGCTAGCACCAATCCATGGAATTCTTGAGGAATCGGTGCCATCTGCTTATTGCCAGACTACAGAAAGCTCAGTTATGTAGTGAAACCTGAGTTGGTGCTTCTCTGTAGTGGGACTCTGGATCGTAACCAAAAGGAAACAAAAGAATAATGAGTACCTGAAGCCTGGTGCAACTTGTGAGCTCTGTGCTACAGGCAGCACGTATTGTGGCCGGTTTGCTTCCAAATAATGGCTTAAAATACTGAATGGTCAAGCCTAGTGCTATGCCAGAGATTCTGTATTCGTATAAAGAAATCACGGGATTGTTCTTAAAGAGCTCCTGTGCCAAATAGAACAGTATTGTTCAGGTTTTAAATGCTTCCTCGCACCTTATGTAAGCAATTGCTAAACTTCCTCCATACTGGCAGGAAACGAAGCTTTCCTCACTTTGTTCTGTGTGAGCTTATCCACATTCTTACACAGGACGAAACTGAGTTGGGAAACGTAACGTTCTGTACAATATTACCACGTGTTCTGCATTCCAAAGCTAGGGAATTTCCCAGTGTTGAGTTGGCGTTCATCTCCCATGACTCCCATTGCCCAGCATGTCCTCACCGTGGGTGAGGAGACCTTTATAGTGTCACCTGCAGAGCAGCACAAAGACAGGCACTGACGGGAGCACCCAGGCAGCGCAGAGGCATGATTTTACTGAGTTCTGTTAGTTCTCAGAGGAAGGAATTGCCTCCACGCAGCTCTGTGTTCTGACACATCTCTGTCCATCCGCTTCCCATCCGCAGTGGGTCTCTGAAAAACCATTGCTTTCTGTCCCTCAAACTAGCGTTAGAACCCTAAGGGTCGTGGGATGCAAACTTGGAATAGAAAATATAAGAATGGTTTGTTTTGTTGGTGAATACTGTGTGCATTTCAAACGCTCTGCAGAAATAGCTTCATATGAGCAAAACAGGTCTGTAGTTCGTGTTTAATGCCATCGAAAATGTCATTAATTAGTATTTGGGCATCAGTAACTTCTAGTAGGGCTTGAATGGTGATTCTGTGCAACTTAACCCCAGCCCCTGTGGCTGCAGTGTAGGTAGACACACTTGTTGTCATGGCTGTTCCCTTTGTAAATCCGCTGTGATTGAGTGAATGCGGTGTGGCAGAAGGTCTGAGGCGGGGAGCTGTGTTGGGTGGCTCTTGGGGTGGAGGAGGAGATTCTGAATTTAAGAGCCAGTTGTTCCTGTATTGAGAAATGCAATGACCTTCTCAGGAGCAACTTTGTGTCTTCCACTCCTTAAGGAGTGGATGGCAGCGGTGCGTGTAATTGATTGCAGCAAGTAATGTAGTGTTAATTATAGGAAAAGGTCTGTTACCAATCTTTGAGCGCTTTGCTGCATGTTTTACAACTGGAAGCTCATTGTTTTAAAGCTGTCTGTATACAAATCAAACGTTGTGCTTGTTGGTTGTTTGTCTTTTTGAAATAAATGTGCTGACCGTGGACTGTAGCAGAGAGGTCAGTAACTCAGTGATGTACCGCTGCCGGCAGTGCTGGCAGAAGTGCTGGTGGGCTGCAGAGGCACAGTGAGGAAGGGCTGGCTGGCATGGCACTTCCAGAGGGCTTCACTGTCTGCCAGAAGATCTTGCCTGTGAGAACACAAGCTGGTGATCTACTAGATAAGACTCTCTTCTAAGATGGGGGCTGCAGTGACCTTTCCCAGGTGCTGTGTCTGGACAGGCTAACTTCGCATTCCCATTCAGAAGCTTGTTATAACACCACATGAGCTGAGGTGGGGAAGTAGAAGGAAGGTGCACATCTTTTTGCTTTTTTCTTTGGCTTCATGCATACTTTCCTATTTCTTGCACTGGCACCAGCTCTGCCACAGATCTTGTTCATAATGTAGAGACTGAAAGTTGAAACCACCTCCTTGAAGTGAAGCATCTTTTCTGAAGCATGCAGTGTGGGGACGATGGGTTAGTTGCAGAGGTACATAACTTGTGGAGCTTTCTGTGTCTGTGCTGCTACTGCTTGTTCTCAGTTTTCTATCACAACTGGACACGTTTTTTGTTGTAGTCTGGTTAAGCAGTGTTGAAGGCTTACAGGAGTGCATAAAGGGAATGAAACGCATGGAGCCGTAGGATCTGACTGATCTGACCCTCGAAGTGTTAAGCAGTAGTGACAGGCTCCTAAGAAATCTGTTCTCTTCTGCATTTGGCCATTCATTTGCGTGCAGAAAAGCTCGTTGGCTTTGATGTTCAATGTGTAAATATAAATCTGAAGCATTGAAGATAACAGACAAAAAGCCTCATGGCAACAGCTGCCCACGGTGTTTCCAAGAATCGGTCGACTCAATCAGTCGTGCAGTAGCATAAGAGGTACGGAGTGGTGTTCTCAGTGGTGACAATTCTCACCCAGCTTCTGGTGTCTCCTGGGCTAACCTGGGCACTGCCCCGCTGCGTTTGCTGTTAGAGGCATGCACGGAGGGATGGGTCTAGAGGACAATTTCTGAAAATTTACCCAACAAAAAGATGATGATGATGATTTTTAGATCTGGATCAGTTACTCAGGTGGCTTACAGCCTTACTGAGGGGCAGTGCAGGGTGAAGTTGATGACGACTGGTTAAAATGGATCCCTGTCTTATTGGAACTCTGCACTGCCTCCTTTGACATCTACACTCAGCCTTCAGAAAAGCAGCGTGTTCTTTCGCCATAGGCACTTTTTGCCCTAATGTTTATCTTCACAAAAGGTTTCCTAATAAACAGGTGCTGTGTTGTTACAGAAGCTGAGATTTCCCCGAGCGGTGGCTGGGGGAAGTTCCTTTGCTGGGAACTGATGAATAAAGCAGTGCCTACCGCACCCTTGAAATACTCCAGGATCAAGTGACTGAATTGATAAAGAAGTGATGATCAGATCTCTCTATCACTGATCCAGTTTAATATTTAAAGCAGGAGGCCAAACCAGGTGATCCTGTCATGCCATCACACTGCGTGCACCAAGTGCTTGCTGCTGCTGAGCTGAGCTGTCAGCGTGGGCCAGAAGGGAAGAAAGCCATGCAGCAGCCCTGTGGGCACAGCAGCAAGTCCAGCTGAAGGAGAAGGGTCTCAGTCATCATCCCTGCTGGTGTGACAGCAGTTTAGATCTTGCAGCACGAGGTCGATCAGAATGCAGAATACCTTCACCGGAGTGTTTTCCAACGTGGACATTTGCTGGGGAAGAAGCTTAGATTTTAGAAACCCAAAGTGTAACTTGGACTTTAGTCTGCATTACTGTTGCCGGGTGATTTGTGTGTTACTGCACCACCTGTGGTGTGTGGAGAGGTGCAAATGGAGCACTGAGAGGCTGAGCAGTAACTCACAAAACAGCTGTCACTCTTTACCTACTGTGGTGCCCAACTGGTTTTACCCACGTCTTGTTTGAACAGGCATCAGTGCACCCCTGCAAGTAAATACTGGTGGGTCAGACAGTGATGCTGCCTCACCCGAGGTGGAGCTCTGTGTGACCAAGCCTGGGAGTGTCTCAGCCTCCTTAAAACTATGTCAAAATTGGCTTTTCATACAAAAAGTGGCAGTATTTATTCAGTATAAATTCACCAAGATTTTGCTGAGAGAAAGCTACTTTAGGTGACTTGTCTAGTGGAAAAAGGCACTCAGTACATCTCTAAAATAAAATATTTTCATCTGGACCCTTAAAAACAAAAGCTGAGGGATTTGAGGAAGGGATTTTAATTGTTGTTCCAAAATTTGATTTACGGTGCCCCACATGAAGTTTTGATTGTTTCATTAAGGTGAAACCTGCTGGCATCTATTTGCTTTTTGGAAGTCTGGAAGTGGCAGTGGTGGTATCTATCCATAGAGCTGCAGAGTTGCTGCCAGGGATCCCCTTGACATCAGCACAGCGTCACAAAACGTCACCAGCAGGGCACGTTTAAGTGAGTTGTACAGCCTCTGCTGAAGACAGCTGGAGTACAAATGATAGTATGGAACAGACAGACAGGAGAACAGACTGGGTGTTAAAGGCAGCTGCAGCAGAACGCTGTCCTGGTGCCGCTGGGAGCATGGAGTGGTGCCAGGCTGCAGGGGAGAGGAAGGCAGCTCTGGGAACAGAAGGTTATGCTCTTGATTTTCAAGCTGAGTGAAGTAACCATTTAAAATACCTATTTATTTTGCTTGTCTTTGTATTTTTTTTATTATTCCTTAAGTGAGCCAGGTGACAATTGTGCTGCTGAGATGAAATTTACTTTGAGATTGTGGTGTGCTTAAATACTAATGAAATGTTATTGTTTCCCATCTCTCTTCAGCGCTGTGTGGTGCTGCGGTTTCTGAAGTTCCCCCCCAACCAGAACAAGGTAAGATTCAGGGAGTGCTGGTGATAAAAGCCCGCAGGTAAGCTGAGGAAAACCTGTCGGAGGAGAAATAGGAAACCCACAAAAGAACTGTGACCGATGGGAGCAAGAATAAGGGATGCTTTGAAATGTGCCTGTGCCTCTGGAGCTTTGGCAGCAGGGGGAAATCTGAGATGATGTGATGTAACTAAGGGGATGTGACTGCTGTGCCACAGCCTTTGTGTGGGGCAGACTGGAAGGCTGCAGTGCACGGAGAAGAGGTTGGGATTTCTGTGAGGAGAGTTGTGGTGGTGGAGGAAGCATTAGTGTTGCATATCAGTGTATGTGAGTGCAATGATGCTGAGGAAAAGCAGGTGTTGTTAGATGGGGCAGAAGAGCAGCACAGGGCTGGATCGTGGTACAGGTCTGCTGCTGCCTGCAGGGATGGTAGCTGAAAAGCCACTGTGTTCTGGACAAAGATAGGAAATACTGAAAGAAAGGCCTCTGGTGAGGACTTCCCTGTCCTATTTGCTGCAAACAGAATGTGGTGGGAAGCAGCCGGCCGTTTTCTGGGGCTGTGGCAAAACATTTTTCTGCTTGAGAAGGAGCTGAAGAGACTTATCTTAGATTTGCTTTAAAAGGAATAAAAACCAATCAGGAGACAAAGGTGGTAGGTAGAAATGAGGTGTCAGCACTGTGCTCCCAGGGAAAAAAAAGGAAAGCAAAGGAGATGGGGTTCAACTTGTGCCATTTGCTTAACCTGGTGAGTGCTCTTTAGGGCACAGGAGGCAGAGAGTGGCTTCAGCTCTGTGCTCTGTCCCTCTGTGGGAGAAGTATAAAAAGTGATACGGCTGTATTGAGAGTGAGGGGTAGTTTTAAGGGGAGAAAAATAAAATAAACAAAGCAAGCAAAGTCAATGTATAAGGAGAGTTTTGTGGGTTTTTGCATTAAATCAGGAAGATAAATGCAGAGTTTTCAGTTTAACAAGGGACAAAGAAGTTCTTGCAAGCAGAGGCGGCGATCCATGAACACAGTAATACAAGCTCTCTGCTTTCTGCTACTCCTTCACATGAAAGAAACTTTCAGTTAAAACTGAAGTGTGGCTAAAGGAAACTTCCGGTCTGCTTCTAGTAGCAAGATTTAAACATACGTGCCCTGCAAAAACCACCGGAAGCAAGGTATTCTCTAGTAAGAGCTGGACTGAAATGCAGATGTGCACCTCGTTCTTCTGCTTCCCTTCTCTGGGAGAAGTCTTCTTTAAAAAGTGCACAGACTGCTTTGCATTTATACTGCTTGTTTGTGGGTCAGGGCTGAGGGACTTCAGTGGTGAAACAAGGCGGTGTTATCACAGACTGTAATGTTCATTTCACACTTAGCTGCTTTAACAAAAAGTCCTGGTAATAAATAATGGAACTGCGGGTTACATTTCTTCCTATCAAATGTCAGAACTCATGGAACGAAAATAATAATAAAATGAATGAAAATAATTAACAAAAAAGGCGGTTGGTGGTGCTGCATGTGTCAGCAAAGCAGGTAGGAGCAGCCTGTGAGCACCAGTGAGCTTCCCCTTACTGCAGGAGGTGCTCATTCAGTTTGGAAAATGAATCCTGCTAAAGGGAGCTCGTTAAACTTGGTATGTAGTCTCAGCAGACCTGGGTTTCAGTAATAAAATGATCTTTCTTAATTACGCAGTTTTATGTACGTTTGTTAGGTAGAGCTTCCTGGTGGGAAAAAGAAACCTACCTATTGTAACAGTGTTGTGGAATAGAAACTCCAGGTGCAGTGTTTTGTAGCACACACTGTCCTGCACGTGAGTGTTGGTGTGAGGGCACGCTGCATCTAGTTTTACATACAGCTCTTGGAGCTGCTGAAGAACAACAGAGCTTGAGCAATCCCCCACTTCCACTTTCTTTTTTTCATTATTTTTGTCCTTTTTTCCTCAGAAACTTAAGATGAAAAGTCATCATTTCTGTTTCCATGATCACCCCAGCATCTCAAACTGCTGCAAGGAAATGACAGTTGTGTGTCCATTTAATTCCAGCACTTACTGACCATTGCTTTGCTAGATTAACAACTAGTGTATGTATGTACTGAGCAGTGGTGACCATCATTCCATAATTTAAGTAGTGTGTTTCTTTCTTGCAGACTCCAGAGGAAATACTACACCATCTGCAAAACATTGTAGACTTTGGAAAACACGTTATGAAGCAGTTCTTTGGGGAGAATTACGTTCATCATGGGGTAAGCATTTCCTTCTTCAAATAAATGGCTGTTGCATTGTAAACTTTGAAGTCTTAGGGAACGCTGAATGCCATTGAAAACAACAGATAGGGTTTGCAGATGCTCCTGAGCAAGCTGCACACACAAGAAGAAAGAACAAAGACCACCCTGCCCTGTGCTGATGAGCTGACAGGATCGTGCTCTGTGGCTTGATCTGTTTCAAGCTGCTAATGAAAAAAGTGAGCATTTCTTTGCTCTGCGTGGGCTGAGAGGTAAGAGAGATTTTGAGACTGGTTTTGCAAAACAAGGGGAGAAATCTGGCTTGTGCCAATTGTGTAGATTTCTGTGCAGTCAGAATTTCTTCCTTGCCATGTGCTGTTCTTCAGGGTGGATTATGTATTGTGTGTGAATTCAGGTACAGGTCTTCATAGAGGTTAACGTGAGGAGAGAAGCAGCTCCTTGTACAGGTCGGTCTGCTGGTGGTTATGAACACCCACTGACCTTTGGTATTCTATTTTAGGACTCCCAAACCGGGCTGTAATCTTTATGTTGAAATATATATATTTACCTTTTTTTTTCTTTCTTTCTTTTTTTAAATTAGGAAATTGTTCAACTGCCTTTAGACTTCGTAAGACAGCTCTGTTTAAAGATTCAGCCAGAGAGGCCAGGTAAGTGCTGATGACAGCATTGAAAAGGGGGCCTTTCAAGCTATGACACATCGTGCCTTACTAGGAAGTTTAAAAAAGTATTGTACCTTAGAACACAAGGAAACTTCCTTCAGTGTTAAAACAGCGACGAATTAAGATTATCTTACTGCGTGCAATTTTAGCAGGAAAACGTGTCATATCTTTGAATGCAGTTATAAATATTTACCCGTTCTCAGCCAGTTGAATACACTCCTTTGCTGTTTCAGGCCTCTGGCCAGTTTTTAGGGTGAGGTGGAAACTGGCCATCCAAAGCAGCTCTTGAAGTACTCTTTATGCCTACGAAGTTTTGAGGAAACAGAAAACGTGCTGCTAGTGGGAAGGGCAAATTTAAGCAAGCTCATAATTAACTAAATCCTGCTAAACTGTGTCCTGCCTTTCTAAGTTTTTGCTTTTTTTTTTCCCTTTATTCCCCCAGCTGGAGAACAACACAACTGCGGAGTAAACTAAACATCTACACGTTTAATTTTCTCGTGTTTTTCTTCTTTCTTCCCCTCTCTGCAGAGTCTCGCTGTGATAAAGATATGGACACACTTAGTGGTTATGCAATGTGCCTTCCTAATCTTACCAGGCTGCAGACCTATCGCTTTGTGGAACCTCGGCCAATTCTCTGCATAGAGATTAAGGTATCAAATAGGAGAAAATACTTCTGTTTTCTTTCCCTCTGCATTCTTTAAGCTTGTACTGACCAGAGTAGTTTCAAAGAAATGCAGCAGTAGGATATGGCAGAGATCAGACCCATAGGATGAAGCATCTCTCTCCCTCCCAAATTCCCCATCTTTCAAAGCTTAGAAAATTCCCAGATATTAGTAGGTATTGTCTGTGGGCAACAGCAATTCTGTGTGTCCTTAATTCTTAAATGAGACTTCAAAAGAATCAGGAATAGTGTACAGTGACACATACAAAGCTTTTAAGTATTGGATGTTGACTGATAGGTTTTTTCAATGTTCTTACTCTTGAAAGATTTGCATGTTGAGTGCCTTTTATAAAAATAAATACATTTGTATTCATGATCTCTTCTTTTTGTTTTCCTTTCAGCCAAAGTGTGGCTTCATTCCTTTCTCCAGCCATGTTTCACAGGAGATAAAGCACAAGGTGTGTCGTTACTGTATGCATCAGCATCTCAAGGTAATTTCTTTTGGTTGTCATCCTGCTTTCCTTTGACTATACCATGTTTCTTATTCACAGTTGCAGTCTTGCTTTCATGCTGAGACTTGCATATTGTTGCTTAAATCTCTGATATGACTGAAGATAGTGGGTGGATATGCATCTGAGTTGCTGGGTTTGAATGTGTTTAGTGAGAGATGGAAGAAGTTCTGTGGGAAGCTGGAAGCAAACAAACAGTCTCTGAGGACTGTTAAAGCTGTTGATGAGGTAAACTCCTGTGTCAAATCTCCTTTCCGCCACAACTCAGCAAATACTTGGTGACATTCCATAATTTAAAATGGCATGTAACACACATGGAATTTATTTGACCAATGTCCTTTGTATGTCTGAAATGACGTAACCGTGCCTTACTGAAATGTAACATGAACTTTCTTCCTGCTTTCCATTTGTGAATGCACTTTGAGTGATCTGAGCGGTATATGAAGATGAAGACCCTTAGTAGTCATGAGTGGTAACTTTGTAGGGGTTTAAATGTCATGGGACCTCTGAAGACAGCATGTTAGTGCCACACACCTGACTTAAAATCACTGACAACAGTTACTCCCAAACATAAGTGACAGAATGGTGTTGGTTTTCAACAGGTAGCAAATGGAAAGTGGAAGCGACCAAGTAAATATTGCCCAGTGGATCTCTTCTCAGGGTAAGGACGTGTGTGATTTGATTGTGCTTTAATGCCACAAAAACCTACTGTAGGTCTCTTTCTCAGATTACTTTTACTTTCCCTGTAGTATTAAGGATAATTAATGCCTGCTTGCCTGATTCATATAGTGGATATCTGTGGTGCTGTACAGCTCCTCACACCTCTTCCAGGAATTAGAGTTGCTTATTAATGTACCAGTATCTTCTGCTACATAACGTGGAATTTCAGAAGTGTTTTCCTTTACTCAGATTTGAAGTTCTAATTTCCAGTAGTCCCTTAATCTTTGTGGTGAATTTAGGATGAGTAAACGTGGTGGTAAAACATTCTTTTGGTTTTGTTTTTTTTTTTTCCCCTAGAAATAAACAAAGAATGCACTTTGCTTTGAAGAGCTTATTGCAGGAGGCACAGAACAACTTGAAAATATTTAAGGTAAACAGTCCAATTTGTCTGCTTGAGTGTTTGTTTTTTTTAATGTTTAATTTTTTTATGCCTTGGCTTTTAAACAAATTGATTTCAGCACTTGGACATTCAAGATCCTCCTTCAAACTGCCTAATTGGCACCGTCAGTGTTGGACTGTGAAGTGGAAGAAAATGGGAAAATGGAAAAATTCTTAGTTAGATTTCAAGTTAGGGCAGGTAAGTAATAATTTCCCAGAACTAATTAGTGAATGAATCAGCAAGAAGCAACTAATAGAGAAAGACTTCCAAATGATTTAAAACTGTACGTTCTTCAAGAGGAAGAAAATAAGAGAACTTTGCATGTTGCTACAAATGTTTTTGGAATAATATAATAACATCACAACATTAAGACCAGTGTGCAACACACCTCACTGAAAAAGCAAAAGGTCACTTTTTTCTGTGTGGAAGTAATGTAGGAAAATATTAAGCAGTAACTGATGGATTATGCAGATTTTCAGATTAATTCTAAATAATTAAAGTTATTCTCAGTTCATTCCAATATTAGACCAATTATTTCAATTCCTTAAACTTGTGTGCCTTGTCCTGGTGGTTCTATCAGAGTACAGGTAACTGTTGTGCTTTTTCTGTCCCGTTTTATTATAGCCTTCCATTTTCCAGCGTGGCTTTAAAAGGGGTTTGTTTGATATGGCACTTTTTCACTGTTGACATTATTCAGAAAGGATGGATAGGGAAATTAGCTAAGGATCAGTTCACTTTTGTTGTTTGGATTACTTACAGTGGATTTAATGGAGTAAGTAGCATGTGAGTTAAATGTTGGGTTATTTTTTTTTTTTTTGGTCCTAATTCAAAGATCATTACCTGGGATATCTGATTAAACGAATTGGGTAAATTGGTAAGAGAGTGGGAATGTGTGCATTTGTATGCAGACTGTTAAAGTAATTCACTCTTTTGTGCACCACATGTCATTTTAAACTATTATATCTGGTACTCTGGTTAACTGCGTACAAGTAACTGGATTTCATGAAGTGCCTACATCTATCTTTTTCTTTTGCAGAATGGGGAACTAATTTATGGCTGTAAGGATGACCAGGAGTGCTCCTCTGACTGGAATGAACTTGCTCGTCACTTAAAACCTTTCTTTTTTCCTTCAAATGGGTTGGTCAGTGGGCCACACTGTACAAGGACAATTGTTAAAGAACTAATCCATGTTATAACCCTGACGCTACTAAGTAGTACTGACGCCTGCAGGGCAGGTGATATGAAGACAGTTCCTGTCTCACAAGGAAGAAGCTACTGTGAAGCAAGTGCTTTTAATAAGGAGCTGGTAAGAAATGGTAAGAAATACATTTCTTGAGCACTGTCCATAATCAACTGTTATGACACAGCGATGCGGATCTTTGCTTCTCGTTTGATCTTTACTGGTGTGAGAACTGAAAGAGTGGAATTCTAGCCATTAAAAAAACAACAACAAACAACCACTGAGTTCTGAGCTGCATTGCTGTTAGGTCACTGTTTTTAGTATGACCTTGTAGTGAACACTTCTGCCACCTCTATCTACTGCTTGGGATAAAAATTAATTCAGAAGGCAGTAGAGGATAAATTAAACACCAGCATGAGCTGACAACAATAACAGATTATTTTAAATGACTGGGGCATTTCTATGCTGCGTGTAATGAAGTCTGGTTGCTTTTGTTGGTTAGTTACATAACATTCAGTTCTTGCCTTCCCCTGCCCTTTCTGACAGCCCTAGCCAGCTAGGCTATAGTTTGTTTTCTTTCCTACTCCACTCCTGGTAAGGAGAAGGTGTGAACAGTGGAGGCGTTTGGAAATCAAAATAGGTGTTTTTTTTTTTCCTTTCCTTTGTTTGATCTGAAGCATATTTGGATTTGCTTTGCGAGCAAGCACTTGCCATGACAAAGTGAAGCAAAACAAAGACATTCATGACTGCCTTTTTTGAAAACACCTTTTCTTCTAGGTAAACACAAATTGGAAAGCTCTGGCTTACCGAGGGGTTGTCTCCTTTATAAAACTCTTCAGGCTCAGATGCTTGACATGCTGGATATTGAAGGACTCTACCCTTTGTACAACAGAGTTGAACAGTACTTAGAGGAATTTCCTGAAGAGAGGTAAGACTTGATGACTTTTCAGTTCTGATTAAGTAGCTTTGCCGATGAGACTGGCTCTGTGGAGATACAGCTATTTGTTAACTTCTACTGCTGTGTGCAACCTTCCTTAATAGCACTGCGTATTCTGAATTTCTAACTTGAAATCCGAAATAGGTGAGATTTATTGCTTCAAGTTTTGATGTTAGTCAATTTGACGTGAATTTTCAAGTAGTAATTAAGGGAAGCTCACAATAGAGTGTGAAAGAAAATACTCTTCCTTTAAGGAAAGATACAGTGGAATGGATGGTAGCTTTTCCCCTGCCTTCAGAAGCTGCAGAACAATGTCTGCAGTAATAATGGTATTTTTGCAGTCATTCTCAAGTCTATATTAGTCTACCTCCTACCCACACTTCAAAACCCTTAATTTGATATTCAGCTGCAGTCCAAACTATGCCTGCAGGTTCTTACAGAACAGATGAATGGATAATGGTTTATTATCTGTCCATCTGCTCTTGACCACCCTGCCCTTTGTATGTAGGTTGCTCTGAAAGTAATGCCTCCCATTTATTCCCCTGGAAACTACAGCAAAGAGAATGAGTGCAGTGATGCAGTTTAGCAGAACAAATTCTCAGCTACAAGACACTATTCTTCAGCATAGTTACCACCATTAGCTGTGCATTTTTGTCAGCAGTGATCAACAGCCTGCATGCCATGCTAGTAAAAACATGCATCTATGGAGGTGACCCTCTGTTGCTGTCTGTCTCTGCTGTTGAAATACACCACCCACTGCCTCCCTCTGCTCACATCCGCTGCTTGATCTCCATAAATGTTCAACAAGTGTTAATGAATGCCAGTGGGTGCCTTTTCTCCACATGGAGAAATTCAATGATATACCTTTGCTTCATAGGTGCTTCCATGGCAGGTGCCATTCTGTCCGACGGCCCCTTTGCTGCCATCTGCTGCATGGCAATACAATGTAAGGGAATATTATTAGTGAGAAGGTTCAACCTCTACTGCCATCCCACCAACAGAGTCAAATAGGAGGCATTACTTTTGGAGCAGCTCAAGATGCTGCAGTCATTCTGAAATAAAGCTTATTAGTTTACATAATCACTGTAAAAAGACTTAAGTAGATGCTTCTTGCATTGAGTCCTGCCTGTACTTCTGCCCGTGCTCACAAGAGGGCACTCTGGCTTCACTTGCAAGACATGGCGGCTTGTGCTCCTTCAGCTCTTCTGGCCTCCTTTGTTGCAGCTGAAGCGTTGTCTTCTGGAGGGCAACGAATTGGCCTCAAGTTCTGGTTAAATCATCCACTGTGTGGCTTACCTGGATATCTATACATTAGGCAAGTTACTTCAAAATGTATTTCATCTGTGTGGTGTTTTTATGCTGCAAACACCATTTATAGGGGTTCAGATTTTCAGGGGTTCAGCTATTTAACACGGGAAGGAAGGATGCCAAAGAAATCACCCCAGTGTTAGCACATCGAGTACCTGCACACGTTGTGAAGCTGGGGCAGAACATCTTAAGTGAAGTGAGCATAACGGGGATGGCCACGGTGTTGGCTGAGCATTAACCTGTTCCATCCTTAGTGCTTTTTGTGCTATGTTCTAATCTGAACACCGGGGCTGTTGAACAAAGATCTCACTGGCAATCAGTAAATCATCTTGGCTGTTTGTAAATCTTCTTTTAAAATTTATTTAGAAGTACATTACAGATAGACGGACCTTACAACGAAGCGTTCTATGAGAAGCTGCTAGATCTTTCAACAGAAGACGATGGGACAATAGCATTTGCATTAACAAAGGTACTTTTCCTGTGTGCACCGTTAATTAGTCTGACAATTGTAATAAACACCTAACTGAAATCAATGGATAGTGTGTTAGCATCACTGCTGTCTTGTTTGAGGTTTGCATAGGTAGACAGTAATTGTGCCTGTGTGCAAGGCTGCATTTTTCTATAGCAGAAAAACTTAAAACCAAACAGTTTTTAGCATCTGTTCTTAGGGGAGGGGGGGGGAGCAGAGCTACTTATTTCCTTCCTAGGCTGAGGAGGTGTTTATATGACCAGGTGCTGCTTTGGCCTTCACGAACAGAATCTGTACGAAACGTACATGATTCTTAGATAGGTTGCTGTAACACCACTTTGCTTTTCTGCTAAACATCTGCTATACAGATAATTTCTAGCCCTTAAAATAAGGATTTACTAAAATACTGTGTATACTTACTAATGCCTTTTATAAGGGTTAGTATGCTTGATATCTAGACAAATACAAATACTAAGGGGAAATTGAAGGTATTTCTCTACTGTGTAGGTGCAACAGTACAGAATAGCAATGACTGCTAAAGACTGCTCCATCATGATTGCCCTTTCACCTTGTCTACAAGATGAGTGGTAAGAACAACTCAAATTCATTATGAATGGGAAGCACAGTTCAGTCAATTCGTGTAACTTTAAAAGTTGATTTTTTTGGGGGGGGGCTGGGGAGGGGGGGGTGAGGATGTCACAAATATTTGGCTGTGGGCATATTAATAAGGTAGAGTTCTAGTTTAAGATGGGTAGTAGAAATCTGTGAAGAATTTTATGTTGATAAAATGGGTCAAGTCTTCATATTTACTCCCTTTTTGAAATCTGTCTTGATTGTTCACAGTGTAGAACTCCATCTAGAATTCTAGGTTTGACTAGTTAGAATTTTTCTGCCACGGTGTCATTATATGAAAGATCTTTTTTACAAGATGAGTTGCCCTTAACTGCTTAATTAGAAAGCACAAGTCTTTATTAAGCATATCAGTGGGAAACAAGGCAATAATTGAGAGGGGACATTCTCCACGGTAAGGCAAGGGGCTTTGCCACAGCATTACCTGCTGTGAATTGTGCCAGCACTAAGTCTGCCCATGCATGGGGTACTTTGCTTTACCAAAGCCTTAGAGAATATGGCCTCCTGCATTTGCGCTGCAGTTCCTGAATAAAATACTCATGAGGGAGGTGGCAGTGGCAGTAGCTGGCTTATTACTGAATTCTCCATCCTTGAGTATACGTGGACACCAGTTCAGATTCTAAATTGTATTCCCTTGAACTTAAATGGGAGTCGCAGTAATTGCTTCTGCTAGTTAGTAAGGGTTTTGCTTTGTATGCAATATCGCTTAAAGATGGATTATATTTACTAACTATAAAGACAGCAATTGAGAGTAATGTTTTAACTTAAGCTGTGTGGAAGCCAAAAGGAAAATGAGTCTAAGAAGCACCAACAAATTTGCTTTAGAACTGTTAAGCTGGAGCTACAGTTTCTAAATGCTGCACTGAATGAAGTTTATTTTCTTCAGTTTTCATGGAAGGTATAAAAGAAACACAAGAGTCACTTTTGCAAGAGAACCTGAGACACATGAATGAAAAAATACTGATTTCAGTGACTCAGATGTGCAATATGGTTTTGTTTTCCAGCTCTGAGCAAAGACCTGTGGTACTAGCATCCAAAACAAGATTCACCTTTTCTGTTTCTGTCCTGGACCTCGATCTTAAACCCTATGAAAGCATTCCTCATCAGTACAAACTCGATGGCAAGATAGTAAACTATTATCTGAAGAATGTACAGGCCAAAGATGACCCAGTTATGTCCAGTCTCTTCAAGGAGAATGAAGACTGCACGTTAGTTCTCCACAAAGTGTAACTCTTTCCTTAGGGTTACTTTTATTAGAACACAGTAGAAAGTGAGAGATCAATGGAATACAATTATGGTGATTTTTTTCTATTGTGTTCAGTGCATTTTTCAGCTGTGAATGTTTTTGCTTTAAGAAATGACTTCTAATTGGTATGCCTTTTAAAAGACATGGAGTAGCACTAGAACATGCATTGGCTATGTAACCTTACTGAATGTACTTAATATGACAGAACAGATAACGTGCCATACCTTGGAACTAGAGGACAGATCAATTTAATACAAAAAGTCCACTTTAGAATTGAGAGAGCACAGAAGTAAAGGTTTCCTGAAGTATTGCACTAACATTGAAAACCTAATTACTAACAAGAGAATTGCCTTGGAGCTTGTGCTTTGGAGCCCCACTCATACCTTCTGTAGGTAAAAGGAATGCTCTAACAAAACCTAATAGAAATCTTCAGCATTAAATCCACTGAAAATAGAACTGCAGTGGCTTTCAAGTGTTACTGATCTATGGGACTACCATGTTATTGCAAACACTTAAGTACTAATGCATGAGGTTAAGAAAACCAGACTGCCTCCAGAAATTTTGTGATCACTTTGTGTCTACCTGAAGCTTCTGAAACTAAGTGAAAAGGGTTAAAGGTAAGCATATCTGAATGTTATGTGATAGCTGAACTCGTCTGACACGTTCGTCTTTTATTTTCTATGTTACGTGCTGCTATTGAAGGTGAAGCCACAGCTCGCTCTTTCCTAATATAAACTGAGCGATAGAAATAATGTATTCTCCCTTTTCCATATTACTTTAGGTCTTTCAGATCGTGTCAGATGTTGGTATTAGCTCAGACATCCCACGTACTGCATAGCATGAGCAGCTGCTTAAAAGGCTCATTCTTTTTAAGTGTCAGGAAAGAGATGACAGTATCTGAGCTTCTTTTCTGAAGCTTAGGGGGTCACTTCTCTCATGATGAGTACTACAGCTAAGTTTGTATCACTACTTCAGCAATTTAACGATGGCTTTACTTCGTAAGCATGGGTACGTACAGCTGGAAGCCTGTGTGGTTTTGCAGAAGGCCATCTGCAAAGAAGATCCTGATTTGGAGACTTGAGGATAAACTCAAAATGGGGGTAGTGTGATAAAATCCACAGCCACTTTTCCCACAGGTGTGGGGATTACAAACCCTAAAATGCGGAGGTGCTATTGAAGCTACAGTGAGCTGCTGTTATCTGTGATCAATGTCTGCTTACTGGTAATACTTTTCAAAATAATGTAGGCTCATATTTAAAAAAAACATATTTACATTGAGATCTCAATGTGATGTTTGAACTGTTCCGTGTTACCTGAAATTCAAAAAGCAAAATCAGACAATGCTGTAAAGTTGCCTCAACTCAAGGAAGAAAGAGGAAATGCAGAGTACCAGCATGCTTATAGCAGTAGGGCACCATGTTAGCAATCTGTTACGTTCCACTTCCAGGTGACAGTATGCCTTTGTGGAGCAGGGTCAGGGGCTGTTCTCACTTCAGTGTGATGCTGACTGTAATGAGCTGGTAGTCAACAAGAGTAACAACCGCTTCTGTTGTAAGAAAGCCCAGGGGAAAATAGGTCCATTTTAGAACCAGAGAATCTCCAACTGTTGGAGAAGTTGAGGAAGGATCATCCACAACTGAAGAGTTTTTATGCTGTAACTTCGGAGACATTTCATATGCAAATGGAAGAGTGTATGTTGATAAAACAGTTTCATTTTCATGCAAGAAGAAGCTAAAGATGAAATAAAGATTGCACAAAACTAGCTAAGCCAGTAACATGTCAGTGGATAAAGTAGCAATGAATTTTGCCTGTCTACTGGATTTCAAACTTGAAATTAGTCTGCCTTATATCTACCAAGTTATTTCATTGAGCTGCTGTTTGTCAAAACAATCTCTGGCATTGTTCTGCTGTAGATTCTGACACAAACCAATTTGTTCTGTCAGTTTTTCCCAATCTTCCAGAACAGCAGGAGACTATTGCAGTGATTAAAAGTAAGGTATTATACTGTTGCTTTGAAATTAGATTTAATTTCTGGTTTCTCCACCTGTTTTGCTATTGCTGTATAATACTTCAACATAACTAACATACAGAGCAGGCAGTTGTACTGTTTATGCATGGTTACAGCAGCTATGGACTTGAAAAGAAGGCCTCCTAATATTATTTGGGAGTCCACATCGTTCTCATCTTTGGCTCTTGATTCCAGGAACAACTTACTGTCTAAAAATTACATGACTTGAGATTGTACACGTTGGTTTGAACAGCACTGTTTGTAGTGACAGCTACAGCAGGGCAGGAACTTCTGAAAAATGCTGACAGCTCACAAATGAGGTAATGGTACATGGAATAGAAGTGAAAGAAGATTACAAAACGTCTGTCTGATGTGTTTGGTTTCTTCAGGGATGAAGGTATGAAATGTGGTGCTTTTATAATGTGTTATCTACTCCAGTTCTCCCCAGAAGTGTGAGAATTACCTACCGTTCACAGCAAGCAGTACTCAGCTCACCCACTGGCTTTTACAGAAGCAGAATGGGCCTTTCTGGTTTAATTTAATGCCATCTCTGCCCACCACTGCTACGGAAAAGAGTTAGCAGTTCATACAATGACATTAAGCATAATATTTCTTAAAAATCTTCAGATTATATGCCTACTTCCAGCCTAACTTAATAAGAAAGCTATTCAGCTCTTTGTTCTAGGAGTCTCTTGCTGTTCTCTAGTCATTTGAAAATCACTGTACTTTTACAGAGCTGTGAAATGAAACTTCCACTTTTTATGGACTTGATTTTGACAGTGCATGATCTTTTAACACTTTCCAGGCATCTAGAAAATGTTAAAAAGATAAACCACTCTGGTACATTAATGATTCAAAAAAGATAAATTTATAATGAAATCACTCTGTACATGTAACTATTTTATTTGGCATTTTTGTATTTAAATGGCTGTATTTATTTTCATGTCATGACAATTTATATATAACGTGCCATAATTGTACAGATAGCATGTTTTATGAGTATGGTTTCTAAATGGAAAATAACTTAATGTTTATATTCAATAAAATTATAGACTGCGTAACACAATATCTTAATTAAAACTACTTTTGAAATTGCTACCTGTTGTACATAACGCTGGTATTCATTTTTCCAAGCCAACCACTTGGATCAGATTCTCAATAGCAGTTTCAATCCCAAACAGCAGCAGCATGCTTCGGAAGCAGGCAGGTGCGTTGTCAATAGATGCTTTCTTCTGCTCCAAGGCTACAAGAAAAATGCAAAACACTGATGTTATTTTCACACAGATTTGCTGTTTCTCAAAGCAGCTGTCAGCCCTGCATTTCAGGGTAGGACAGATTACCTGCTGCCCAAAAGAAGACATACTTGCATTTTTGCAAGCGCTTTTAAATAAAACATGGTGGAGGTGCAGCTCAGCAGCTTGCTCCATTTCCATCTGTTTGCATGGCTGGGCTCTGCAAGATGCATTTCCATTTTATCTAGGGAGATTCTGGTAAAAAAAAAAAGGGGGGGTGGGGGGGGTGGGAGGGGCTCTACCTAAAAGCTCAGAAATGGCCTCTGCAAAGGGTGATGTTACCTTGCTGTGGTACTTTGGGCAGGAGGTCCAGGACAGGTGTAGTCGTCCCTTCTTCATCAATATGCATCTTCCAAACAATCATTAATTCAAACCTGTACACAGCCAGAGGAAAGTTAGTTGCTAACCGGGCAACCAGCTTCACTTCTCCAAAGCACAGTGTTTAAGAGCATAAAGTTCCCATCAGGTAATGCAACTCTCAGATCTTTGTATTTGGGAATCAGAAATACTTAGATTTTTGAACCAAGGAAAGCTGATAATCTGCTGAAGAGATGTTACTCATTTCCAGGTACATACAACTCCTCAATCTCATGAGGATTTTCTTCCCCCCAGTTCTTGTATTTGTCTCACAGAAGTTATAAGTTTCTGCAGCACAGTGGGAAAAAGAGTGTGCTCTGCAGAGCAAAGAGAGACTTCTCTGCAACTTCAGGTCAGGTATTGTTTTAGATACAGCATGAAGACGATAAAATAACTTCATGCACTGCCATAAATAGCACAACATTCTGGGCTGGGGATGAGATCCACCCCTACAGAGGCTTTGGCCTTTTTAGGATCACACACAGCAATAAATGCAGCCGTGCCCAGGAAGCCCAAACAAACAGCAGAAGAAGGGCAAGATGAAACAAATCTCTTTGAACCTGATGTATTTTCTGACGCATGGGAGGGAAGATGTGTCTCACATTACTGAACTTGGAATTTAGGTCCTTCGTTATAAAAGAAGCTTCCAAAACTTAAAATGCAGCAGCGGGTACTCAAGGTGGCCTTGCAGCTGGCTTTTACCTACCAGGGCCACACGGAAACAGCATCTACACGTACATCTTATTTTTTTTCCCCTCTGCCTCCAATTGTTTTCAGCGTGTCATAATAACACTGAGCTATAACAGGCATCGCCTAATCTCTGTGTTTAGAGAAGTTATTGCAAAGAGTGACTCAGTATTGAAGCAGGACTATTGGAAATCATTACTGTGCATAAATCACTCCACTGTTGTAAGTAAAATCTGTCCCTTTTGCTTAAAAACTGTACAAACAAAATCCCACTTATTGCCTTACCCGGGAAGCTGAGGGTTCCTTAGAATGATGTGATCTCCCTCCTGTCCTTCTGGAAGGGTTACGATGTTGGGGTATTTGGCCTGTAAATAAACACATTCAAACAGGCATAAATTTGGTGACAGAACAGTAGACAAGAAGGCTTCCAGAGAGATCTGTCCAGCCACAGCCTGCTGCTACTGTTAACATACTTACCTCTTTAACAGTAATCACAAACACCATCAGAACTGCAACCATTATTTTTCTTTAAGTATCATTTGTGTGACATCTAACCTGGTCAGCTCAGAGAGAAAAGCGGGGCTGTGCTCCTTCACAAAGGTCTGGGAAGCCCTCGTGCAGGAGGTGCAGAAGTGTTGAAGCACAGTTAGCCAGGCTCTGTTAATTCTCTTTAGTAACGCCTTGTAATACGGCCTCATTCCCCAAAAATCACAACCCAAACCTCTGTGAGTTAACTTTGCTTTGACACAGCTGATACTCCTTTAGAGGAGCGGGATCAGCCATCTCCACGTAGCGCTATGAAAGCGTAGTATGGCAAAGGCAATGAGAGCTCAAAGCATCTGCTTTTCCAAATAGAATGGGCCAGTGGAAAATGATAAAACACCAATGACTGCTGCCGAGCATCCATTTTGGTGGGAAACAGCTACTTACAATTACTACAGCGTGCTAAGAGTCGTCAGTGAGCAGCCATTCCATCGTGGTTTTGTTACTGCACTCAATATACTTTTGTCTTCGATAATACCTTGAATGCCCTTGAACGTAACTTTTGCTGTCAGTATTCTTAAAGCACGTAAGAGAAGCAGACCAGCAGCTATGTGTGCACTGCTTGGGTGTTACACAGTAAGATGAGTTTAGTCAAGGAGCAAGAGGAGATCCATATGCATCCAAACACTGAGGAGGAACACTTAATGACTGCATCCTGCAGGGACATTCTATTGCAAAGGGAAGGAATCCAGGCACAGCTTGTTATCTTGGAGACTGCAGCACGCTGACTTGGACTGCCTCGTGTCCTTTTTACCAACCTGTGTTCCAAACGCTGCAGTTCATACGAAGTGTGAACAAACTGCCAGCCTAAGTCATTCTGCAGAGCTCACAGGGCAAGCGTCGTGTCCTAGGAAAAGGAGCAGCAGAGCTCATCTCTGAAAGGCACTGGAGAAAATGAGTTTGGTTTTATAGGATTATGCCTCATCTGGCAAACTGAAATTGCTACCAGATGTGACCTCGCTCTGGTTTAGGAATTTATGACAAACTGAAGGGGGTTTGTGCAGAATGCCAAATGACATAAAACACATGGAATTTGCCAATTTAAGTTTTTAGAGTATCCAGTGCTGTATTTATAATGCGGATAAAGGCCACAGTAACTGGAAACAAAGATGTATAAAGGGAAACAAAGCGCATAGTAGCTATAGTACAAAAAGGTGCCTGCTCTAAGGACACGAGCCGGGCAGCACGGTGCTATTTTCAGCTTTACTGTCTGTGGAATTGTGCTCCTCTGCGGCCTTCCCTTCTCCATGCTGCACAGCCCCAGCTCCCAGCCTGCCCTCGCAGGGAGGTGCTCCATCCCTGGGGTCATTTGTGTGGCCCTCCGGACACGCTCCAACAGCTCCACATCTCTCCTATGCTGAGGACTCCCATGTGGACGCAGCACTCCGGATGCTGTCGCAGCACAGAGCAGAAGAACAATTTTATGTTGTACAGAAACCAGAGCACAAAGTATATAATTTTCTGTTGTGTAGCAGCTTCCTGCTACATGGGAAAGACTGCTCTGGTGAGTTCTGCACACAGGAAGCAGTTATTCTGTGCCTTAATAAACGCAAGAGCTTTGGCAATCAGTCTGAATGCTGTGAGAATCTGATCTTGTGTGAAGCTCACAGGGTTCAGGATAAGGTCCAGCCTCTCTTAGCAGGAAAGATCATATTTTAGCAGTCCACCAAACATGGAACAAAAGCCCAGACAGAAACATCCACTTCTCTTTTTTCAGTCGTGTTCCATTGTGAACCTGAAGCGACAGCAGGCCTTGGAGCAGTGCTTGGCAGTACCTCGCCAGGAGCTGTGCAAGGCTGGGTTCCTCTGCTGGGATGGCTGCTCAGGATGACAGTGGGCAGCGGTGGGATCCTGAACTGCCCAAATTAAGTGAGCAGCGTTAAACACTGATAGGGTAGGAGACGGGAAACAGCAACGGCATCTGCCTTTCATATGCCACGTATAACATGCAGTGCCTGTATCGCCCAGGTAGAACATGGACACGTGGCACGTAAGTGGAAGCATTAGGCGTGTAGTATGAAAAAGCTGCAACAGTCCTTATGTCGCTGCAGTTCAGAATACACTTTGTAGGTCCTGGATTATCAGTTTACATTCCCTGCTGTGCAGCTGCCACTTCTCCAGGCGTTCCCCTGGGGACAGGAGGCGAGCAGCGACCATCGCAGCAGAATAACCCCATCTGCTCACAGGTCTCCTGGGAACGTCACCCCTACAAACCCCATCAGCTGGAGACGTCACTTCAAGTACTGCGATAGCAGATGGGAAAGATCAGCTACAACTGCATTAAACAAAGCCTGACTTCAATCAAGAAGCATCTTCCCTCAGATGACTTTTAAATGTCAGTTCATGATCAAAAATAAAAGCCCGTGCTATTATTACTTCTGGGCAGAAATGGTTTTCCCAGACCCTTCAGGATTCCAAGCAGGGAATCCTATGGGAACTTTGTGTCTAAAACAGAAACAGCCTCCAATCGTGAAGGCACAGCCGTTAGGGTTGAACGCACCATCTCCCCTTTCTCACAAGGCAGATGTTCCATGCACACATGCACACAGAGCCAGCTGGGCGAGTAAACTTCAGGCTGTGTTCTTAAAATACGTTACTCTTAAAACCTTGAAAAGTGCATTGAAAACTCTTGCATGAAAACTACTGCAAAGTGTTTCGCTTGCGAGGCCTGGCTGGGAATGCACAGCAGAGCTGGCAGGGCAGCAGCCGTCTCAAGGCAGGCAGATTTCCTTCTAGACCACTGACAAAGAAAACTCCCTACTCTGCTCGCAGATGGAACAACGCTTCACACCTAATATCCACTTTAAATTCTCTAAGAAGTACTGTATACAAAGACTTGTAAGTCAGTCATGCTACTGAGCACAGCGATTTGAATTAGAGGAGAGAATGGCAATTGTTTTAAGGAGCTAAATGGCGTGTTTAAGTAAATTCAGCTAAAACACAGAATGACAGAAATGGTTATCATGCCGGAGGTCAACGTTCATCACATACTTAGGAAGATTGCAGCATACTTTTTGGATAAGCCTAAATACCCGTTTGTAGCAATCAGAATACGTAGTAAATTGCAGCTGTGAAAATGAGTTCTTACCACTGCTTGAGAAAAACCTTTGGCAAAATCTGTTTTTGAAACAATAAAAAAGGAATGGCAGAATTCTGAAAGAGAAAGAATGCCGAAGTCAAGGAGCAAAGTACAAAGAGTTGGAAGCTGAAAGCATAACAGAACTTAAACGTTGTGACGCAGTGCTTCATTTTGTGCAATTAAGGGCACTGAAAGAAAGACAACACACTCTTCCCCTACAGCTGAATTACACAGCGAATGAACAGTTTGCAAATTGCAAATGGGTTGGTGGCACTCCACCACTTGCCATTATGTCTCAGGATAAACACAACTGCCACCTAACTAAACATCTTCCTGGAGTAAACCAGCCCTGCTGGGGCCTGAGAGCGACACAGAGCCCCCAGAGTGCTTAGAACAAAGGAACAGCTTCACAGAGATGTGCACAGCAGTTCTGTCTGTGTAACCATCACATTATCCACGGCACAGCAATCCGTGTGCCTTCTGCCAGACTAAAGCCACCAGTGACACCACTGACACGCATGTCTCCCTTATAGCAGAGGAAAGCAGGGAAAGGGCAATCTGGGTGAAAGGTTAGAGAGCAGCATTACGGATTGCACTGCTGCAGAGGTTTACCAAGATGTGTGCACAGCAGCACACAGATGTGCTGCTGGCTGCTGTGAATGAGAATCGCTCTGTGTCCAGTAGTTTCAGAGCTGTGTTCTTCCAGCAGGCCGGAGCTGGAGCTGCAGCTCCCTTGGCTGAGGCTCACCGTCCGAGCACACAGCAACCTTCTGAGCTCAGAATGGCGCCCACCGCCCTGTGCCTGGGAGGAGGTCTCTCAGCAGCAGCCCTAAGCCTGTGCAGCAACAGCAAATGGACAAGGAAGTTTCTTTGCTGTGTTTTTGTCCTCCAGTTGATTACAGCTTCGCTCGTTGGCCGCCACTCTGTTTCCGTTGCCACTTATTTTCCTTCTGCACATTTCCATAACATTATTTTTCATACTTGATTCAGCCATGATTTCTGCAGTCAGTGACTCAGTTTGTCACCGTTCTCCTCAAATGAAAAGCAGTTTCCCTTCCAGTACTTTTACCATTCCTGTATAATTTTACACGCATTTCTGTGCTGCTGTTAGCCAGAAGTCTGAGCAACTGAAGTCAGCTGCATTCTTCTCCTTATGGCCTGCCCAAGGACTACAGAGGCTGCTACATGTATAACACAGACTTACTGCTGATATGCATACATATGTACACATCAGAAGGACACGCAGGCCCTGTAATAGCCACAGTGTTTTTGTGGCAGCTCGTTGAAGGTTAAAGCAGTGGAGCACCTTCTGCTTGGTAAGACAAGGTAGAGTGGTGCACATAACAAGCAGCAGCTGTCAATTAGTCATCATCTATTATACCGTATTTTGAACCCCCCTCCTCTACTGCTGTGGTTAGGTATAATTCAGTGCTTTCTGATGATTAACTTAATATAAGGCACAGTACAAAAATCAGCAGATGTGTCTAAATTAGTAGAAGAATTAATAATAAGTCTGAGCCATTATAGAGAACAAGAAGGTCACGAGAAAGGAGCAATGATGCCACATTACAAAGCAGAGTGAAGAACGACAGTTTGGGAAGACATAACCGTGGTCAGTTTTTCAATGATCTGAAGGATGCAGACTGGAAGAAAGGCATTCGTGGGAGAGAAATTCAGCTGAGTTTGTATCTTCTTCCTGTACAACAGCAACAAGTGACGTTACAGATCTTAAATGTTTTTCTTTGTGGAAGATGCTGCAAGGTTCCCTGTAAGCCTTTTGATGCCTTAACGCAAGGATAACACAACTTAGATCTGACATACCACAGAGATGCTGATTATCAAGTGAGGCCCGACTTGCCCTTGTGCAGTTCACGTTATCCAGCCAGTCCAGACAGCACATTTTAAACATAATACGAATAAAAGCATCTGAATTTAGTCAGTGCTTTGGCTCTAAAGCTCTGTGAGCTTTTTTCCAAGAACGCTGATGCTTTTAAATAGAAAATGATCATAGGACATAACCAAAAGCATGCAGTGCATCTCAATAAGCACAGCGTTAGGCATAGCCTGCCTTCACAGTATGACTAAACAAAGTCTTCAGACAAGGTATTCAGTTCCTGTTGGGTATTTACTGCTGCAGTTCTTTCATTTGGGCTGTACAAGGACAAGAGCCTGCCTCCAACTACAGGTAGTTAATAAACTCCATTTCTACTGGTAAAGGAACAGCTGCACATTGGTACAGTAACTGGAGTTCCTTAAGACATGTTCTTCTTTTAATGTAAATGCCTCTGAGATAAGAGGGTTTTTTATTTCATTAGCCAATAAATACAACATACTAAACTATATATTAGCAGTTGCTCTGTGGCACCACCACTCCCATCCCTCCACCAAGTTGCTTTTGGAGAAGCTAAAAGCAAGAAGGATGGCACATGGAAGAGGACAGAATTAAATATTCCAATAAACTTCAGTTATCGTTAGTCCGCAATACTGACTGCCAACTAATAGGCCAATGATAGGAAAGGTCTTGGGTGTCCTGTGGAAATAAAGCTCAGAGAAGGGCCTTTTTGAAAGAGCCCTAAGAGCTGTTCCCTGCTTTGTGGGCAAACGTTTGTCTCAGCAAGAAAAAAGGTTGGTGTCCCATTTGAAACACCTAAAATACCACTTTTCAACTCTCTGAGAGGGATATAAACTGTTTCAGAGGTCAATCTCTCATCGCTTATGGCAAACCTTCCAACAGCAGAGAGGATCTGGGTTAATTAGTGGCCATCACCTCCATTTCTTAAGGTACCTCATGCAGTAGCTCTACTGTAATATCTCCTGGACAGCATCAATAAAGGTGTATCTGCATTTCCACAAATACAAACAAGAACTTCTTGTGTGATGGTTACTTGAATCACAACATGCTCATTTTTCAGTCCCACACAGATGATATCCATGTCCACAGCGTTCCCTAATGAACGTAGCACAATAGCCCTCATTTGTCCAGCTGTTGTAAGGACCAGATCAGCGCTTAAACACATCAGACACGTAGGACACATCAATCCTCATATAACACTTCATACACTGAATTCTTTTCTTGCATGTCCAAACATGTGCTTTGGACAGCCAGATTTAAGAAATCCAACATCTCAGCTTACCAAACACATGCTTAGCATAAACAAGACTGAGAGGGATGTATTCTCAAAAAGATACAATCACCTACAAGAGGAGATTTCTGGCACTCAAAAGCATCCAGTACTTTTACAATTACTGCATGTTAAGGGTATAACACAGCCAACTCACTAATAGCAGACCAGTTAAAAAATGATGTTAAAACTCATCGCAATTGGAGCTACAAAACACACCACAGAGAAAGCAGCAGAAAGCATAACGAGGAGCTATCATCACATCAGAACACCGTAACACCATTTACTCAGCACCTCCGTGGGGCTCCATAGACAAAACCTCTCAGAACAAGGAGGATTTGGAGTTCAATACTTTCTATTGTCAACTACAGAAGAATTTTTCGGGCAGCGATGCTAATTCCTGAGCATACCCACTACAAGAAAGCACTTGCAGTTGCCAGGCAAAACTGTACTCTTCTGCTGCACCTTATTTGGTTTTTCAGTGCCAAAGCTGCAGTCAGCAGGAATGCACTCTGATGTGTGTGTGTAAATATTTGCACTATTGCTAGGCACTGCTGCAGAACAAAGCAGAGATGGTAGCACCAATACGAGCTGCTGCCGTAACTCATTCACTGTCAGCACAGCTCTGAGGCAATTCTATGTGAATATAAACGGCTGGCATTGCAGACATATTTCAAACAACTGTCAGCAACAATAGACGACTACAAGAACAAAACCTACGCTGCTCGACTGTCTCTTTGTTCTTGTCCAGTGTGCCTGAGGAAGCACAAGCAGCTTCCGTTCCCTGTGTGCCTTCATGCCAAGTCTCTTGGCCAATGTCACACTGCACAGAGGGTGATGCTGTTAAAGCACAGCACACAGCAGTGCGCTGCTTGGAGTCAACCAATGCACGTCCAGCAATTCTGGAATCATTTGAAGTTTCCACACAAAGAGAGATATATAGAACATACTGGGGCATTACGGCAGATAGATGCATTAAACTAGTATTAAAAGCACCAGTTCTTTGATGCAGGTGAACACGTCACTCTATTTATGATTATTTTCATCCCATAAGATGAAAGTACAGGTGGTAATTATAACCATTTCACTTTACAGACTGGAAGGCAGAGGGACAGAAAAAACACTTCAGTTTATTTAAATCTGGGCTTTTCTCTTGGCTGCTCCAACTCCTACACAGAGGGAGCCCTGCTCCTCTTCCCTCACTGGAATAGGAATGGAAAGCAGACAAACCTGCTACAGGTTTTAGTTGATTTGGAGTTATTTTTAAGTACCCAATGCTCAGGTTCAGAGCAATCTGTCAAACACAGCGGCTTAAGAATAAATGACAAAAATAAAAAGTCCAACATCCTGCACCCTTCACAACTCTCTAACCCTCTGAAGGGATGGCTTAAAGAAAACTGCTGGTTTTAAGTGATGGCATTGTCCAAAGAGCTGCTAGGCTAAAATATGGCTTGCTTTAATCGAAGCTGGTTAACACTTATTCATTAAAAATAACCTTTGCACTGTTGCAAATTACTTCAAATTAACCTTAGAGAACCCAATCTTTTGAAATCCACTCCTGAAATGAGAAGAAGCAACTAAAGCATTTCGGCCGCCTGGGCAGTTAAGCCCACATGGGTTACCTTCAACCTGTGCTCATAACCAGGCTGAAGCTGCCAGTGCTGGCACTGCTGCTGCTCCAGCTCACCAGTTAACACCACGGTGGGCACATCAATGCCTTCTGCCAGCTACGTATCATCACAGTGCTGCAAACTCTTTTGGCTCCTATGCTCATCGTATTTGGATCATTGTGCCATATTAATATTACAAGTAATAATATACCCAGGCATAAGTTCATTTTGATCCGCTGCGTGTTCAATATGTTGCCATGTTTTTCAAAAGTCTTTACAGAAGCTGATGAAAATATCAGTTAAGTTAAGCAGCCCCACATAAGAATAAAGTTATACTGATATGTATCTGACTTGAAACAAAACTTGAAGCGAACCAGCCTCCAACATTTTCATACAATTCAGCAATTTTAAGAGAAGTAAAAAAAAATAATGCTTTTGCATCCCATAATAATCACATAGATTGGAACTAACTGATTAGAGAGGCCGTGGCTAGGTTGAATGCATACAGGAAAGCTGAAAAGCTCTCAAGTCAGTCATGGCTCACCATGTGCATTCAGTAGCAGCGGTCTGATGTCACTTGGGGCCCATAGCAGAGGATGCTGCACCAGTGGCACAGTGTTCAAGGAAAGAAGAGAAGGTAAGGATAATAAGATAAAACTGCTGATTCATTAGAAGCTCCTTAAGAGCATCCAGGATGATTCAAACCGTGGGTGAAGATACCTCACTTCTCGGTTAGGGCCAGCAGAAGTAGCTCATCTCAGCTGGTGGAACAGATAGTTCTGTCAGGTTATTTCTGTTTTTCTGTTTTGAAACACAGTTTCATAAGACAAGTATCCAGGGCCACTCAGGCCGGGCCTGTCCTTCCTGCCCCCATTTTCCTTCCAGCAGCTACCGACAGCCCACGTCTGCCAGCAGAGCTGCTCGGGCGGCTGCAGTGTGTCTGATCAGAAAGGAGAAGGCATGGAAAAAAGGGATTGTTTCCTCATTGTGACTAATGGCCCAGCCACAAAACCAGTAGCAGCAAAACAATCTGCAGACAGTGCATCGCAGCACTCAAGCAAGAATGAATAACGTTGCCACCAAAAATTTCATCTCCTGACGCTGGCTATTTCGGGTGAACAGCTGTTGTAAAGTGAGCAAAAGCAGGATGAAAGAACAGTTGGAGGGCTGCTGAGAGCACTGAGCATTGGAGCTGGCTAGTGGCAAGTACTATTAGGTCAAAAACTGCGCAGCTTCCGTAGCAAACTGCTTCCTAACCCATGGTGCCAAAAACCAAAGCACCTTGACAAAGAAAGAGCCTGGTATCTATGGGAGTTAGGTGACAAGTTTTTGGCTAAGACTTTAACAAAACTTCCAAGGCTCCTGCTATTGCAATAAGCAGTATCTCAGTTCCGAAATCACTGGCTGATGAGGTTGCTATTTTCCAAAAGAGGAAACCACTGGTTTTGAAGCAAAAAGCCCTGAGCTGTGCAAGCACTGACCCAGAGGGTACAGTAAGGCCTGCAGCCTCTGCAAAAGGGGATGCGTTGCCATCAGTGACTGTCCGTTCCAGGGAGAGCATCCCATCAGCTTCTGCCACTTACCTTATGGCATGGAAAGAAATTTCAGAGACAGATTCAGCAAGTATCTCAAAAATAACTGCTTCAGTCATTTCAGCAGCCTTCCAGATAACAAAGGAAAGAGAATGCAAAGAGTGTATGGCAAAGAGCGGGCAGAAATTGCAGTAAGACAGGTGAACTGGAAAAGTCTTTCTGAGCTTTGAAAAGGGTCCAACACTGAAGTTGTGCTTCAGCAAGTTGCTACACAACACAAACATATTCCTCCACAACAGCATATTCTGTAGGAATTGTTGGTTTGTTTTTAGCAATTCCCTGACCAACCAGCTCTGTAAGAACACGAGGGGGAACATTGCTGCAGTTCCAGGAAATAGCAGCTCCCAGTCTGCACAAATGGGGCCACGACTGCTGCTCACATCATAAAGCAAACACAAGTAATTGCTTCACAAGGTGTTTTCAGCTTACGCTCAATCCTGAATTATGTTCGCTGTGAAATTACAGATCTCCAGAAATGCCATAATCATTAAAAAAAATCAATGCTACATTAAAAACTGAATTAAAAAAATTATCTCTGCTCGCACACATCACAAACATTTATGTATGCCTCCCATTGTTCCCCTCCAGCTCTCACTGGTAGCTCACCACAGAATTACTGTACGAGTAGTTTTTGCCATTTTCTGCTAATTAACCCAAACAAATCACTTGGTTCCGCTATTTGTAATGGGGAAAACATGAACCAGCAGGCAATGACAACTCCTTTTTAGATTTAAAAGGAAACCGCAAGCAAACTTCATTATTTTCCTTGGTGTTTTCTCGTACCAGCTGCCAACAAACCCTTCATTTAACTACAAAGCTTCACAATACCCATCTCCTCAGTTGAGTAGAATACTGCCTCTCCTTCCTGAGGCAGTCACGCAGTGCTGAGGCATCCTGTTCTTATTTTCTCATTAATATTCAACCCAAAGGATGTGAAAGTGCCTCAGGCAACAGACGCGCAGTGTAAGCAGCCAGAAGGAACCCTGCTGTCTGCCCATCAGGTGAAAGCTCATGACATGTTGACCTGTCATATGTATGTGGATATTATATATATTTGATGTTATTTCACTTCGATACAATTTAAGACGGCAATAATATACAAAAGAAGTTTATTAAAGAAATGTGTTACCTTCCAGAGAAGTATCCAGTGTTCTTTATCAACACTTTTCTTGCCATTCTGCCTATATGCAGCAGGAGTAACCGAGCTTGATCGAGCAAATGGAAAGCAAACTATTGCCAACAAATAGGGAAAGGTCATTACAATAATTATATATTCAATATTTGTAGTGAATTCTAAGCAATCTATTTACAGTAATTTCACACAGATAAAGTCTTTCTAATATCCTATACTCGAAAGACAGACTTCTGTATTTTCATTTTAGTTCCATCTTTGTTTAAATGGCATAAAAAAAATGTCTCTGGTTCTGGGTAAGATATGGATGGCTACTGAAAAAAGAAAGGGGGACTGTATTGAAGAAGCAATGGCAGGACATGAATGAAAGCCCCATAGGCTTATATCTGTCTGCCAGAAATTTAACAGCTGTTTCAGCTGCTGTGACCTTTCAAATCCTATTTTGAACCCTTCTGAATTCTCCATTCCCAGCTTCCAGCAGAAAAGGAGGCCAACTATTTTATGAAAGAAATAAACAAAAGAGGATCTCTTAAACACAACGTATTTCTGAGCAACCAGAACTGAGAAGAGAACTTCAAATATATCAGAATGACGCTGACAATATCATGGGTTTTCCCAGAACAAAAATCTTACAACGTCTGACAATCTTAGGGCAACGTCTTTGATACAGAAATCAGAGATGTTATTGTAGGAACTACGGCAAGGACAAGAGGGGACATTTGCCTTTTGTGCTTAAAATGTGATCACCTTTGGAAAAAAAAGAGAGAAACCTCAAACATATTGATGAGCAGCAATACCGAATACTGCTGCATGAAAAAAGCCAACCCCCAAACGAAGCTCCTGGTGCCATTTTAACCACACAGAAGACATGCCCAATTGCTAAGCTGAATGCTTTGCAAAACTACACATCTGCAAATGGAAACTGCTGAAATGTAATTGTTCAGCATAAAAGGAGATGCCAGAATTGGAGCCTGAAAAATAACATTAAACTATTTGAAAGAGAGAAATATAGTTAATATTTTTTATGTTTACTACAACATTCAGTGTTTTGAAGTCATATTACTTAAAGCTAGGTGGATACTTTGCATCAGAACTTCACAGAGAATAGGCTTTAGACCATGAAATAATGACAGCTCTACTAAATTTACTCACAGGTGCACAGTGGGTAAAACACATCACCCTCAAACTTCAGATGGTTGCTTCCTTTAAAGGCTATTGGTACCTGCTCTATCTTCTTCCACTACCAAAACACTCATCAGAAAGTGGGCAGCCAAAGCTGGATAAATGCAACCAGACCTACAAAATGCTCTGCAACGGACAAAAGCAGTCAGTTATAATGCAACCTGTACGTAGGCAAATCCTCAAGACAAAAGTGAGCTGAGGTACTGCCAGTGCTCCTTATTAGCACTGAAAATGTCTTTGCCAGATAGAGGAAATGTTTACGAGTTGTTTCCATCTTCGTATCTCAAACTAAAAGCAGTGCTATAGTACTGAACGTAACCCAACCAAAAGGCACTGAGCTGCAGCCAGAGGAAGTTAATATTGTACCTCTTCTATGCACTTTAGTGAAGATTCGGAACTGGGATGCAGTTGCAGCTGAAATGCGATGGTTTTTATGCAAAAAACGCTACACGCATCTCATGTTGCACATTTAGGTTTATTCCCACCTCCATGCATTTTGTAAGGTAGTATTTTTAAACATGTAAGAAAAATCTGCTCTTAATTTCCCCTAATGTTTCCCAGTGACATTTTTTCCTTCTCTGATGCTTTTTTCCTTAACAATATTGGTCACCACTGATTACAAAAAGGAATGCAGTAACTGCTATAGGTTTTAGAAATTCAGTGTACTGCCAATCCCAAATTCCCCTCCTCACGCTTTGTGCTGACTTTAGCAGTTACCAATTCGTTTTTTCCCACTGCCATTCTTTCCAACTATAAAATCATGAGTTTTATTTAAAAAAAACCTAAACCAACACGTTGGTTAAGTCCAAAGTTTAGGATTCCATCTTTGTCTCTGATCAAAGAACCCCAACTGCAAAGATCCATCATGATAACCAAGAGCAAAACAACTTCAAAAATTCATTGTGTTCTCTTACTGAGAGCTTTAAGAAGAGCTGCAGTGATTTTCAGTGCTGCCTCCTTTCCTTCAAATTCTTGAACAAAGCAGAAACAGCAATAAATTCCTGCATGTGGATGTGTTACGTGACTCACGGGGATAACATCTAAAGCAATGCTTTTGGAATCAATTCAATAATGGGTCCTACTTCAACTGAACCCTTCTCTAAATAGTGCAGTGCAACAGGAGGCACAATGATACATCTATTAGCAACAAGAGAGAAAACTACTGAGCACTGAGCCGATGCTTTTACTTGCAAGTCCAGTTTGAAGAACAGAGTGGAAGACAATAATACCAAGGCAGTTGTAACGATCTTGATTAGACACCTAAAGCTTGGCCAGTGACACAAAGGATCTCCTCACTGTCCTGGTTGGGACAGCTTACTAAGAACACACAGCAAGATAAACCATCACTTAACCTACTGCAGGTACTCAGCACCGCTGGCACAGTCATCACAATCAAAAGCATATTGCTCAGGAGATTAATATACAGCCAGTGCGGGCCTGATGGATGCCTTCTGAGAAAGCACTGAAATCTAGAAAATTTAAAAAAAAGAAGTATGGATGTAAAAAGAAACATGGAACAGCAAAGCATCCTAACAACTTCGGGAGACAAAATGGAGCTGAAGTGATGGACGGTCCCTATAACAACATGACATGCACCTTAGCAAGGAAGTAAAAAATCCACCCACTGTGTAATTTTAGGTATTTTTAAGAAAAAAAACCTTAATTCTTATTGATATTGGGTAAGTCACGCAGAGGATGTGGACTTTCCAAAATTTGTATGTGATATTTCTTACCATAAGTTTATAACTGCAGAACAAAGGAAAATTTAAACTTGTTGTTTTGCAGGAGACATTACATCATTCATTTAATAATGCTCAACAGAACATCAACGTACAGAATAAGATACATTGCTACCAAAACGTAATTAATCATCTCAACACAGACTGTATAAATTGTCTCAGATAAATAAGTTCAAGATAAAAGAGAAATGGAGGCTCATGTTACAAATAACATTCTTTCTGAAGTTCTTTTGGGAAGATTTCCAGACTCAGTTTTAGTAGGAACTAAAAAAAATAAGAAAAAAGAAAGAAGCAAATTAAAACACCGTGCGTGTACTCCATATGCAACGTTGCACAAAAACCCAGATGCTCATAGCACATAACAACACGGCCCCATCACTGGGGGCTTTTTGGTACAAACTGCAGAAAGAGAGTAATGACTTCAGAAATAAGCAAGCTGCAGTGCTATCCACTCACATAGTTTCTACCTTTATGGTCATAATTTCGTCTGTGTTTACTCCAACCCTAGAAACAACAGTGCTTGTACTGCATGGCTGCTGTTATGCGTTGTCTGCCTGGTTTTAACTCGGCAACCCCTCACCAGCCACAGTCAGCACTGTGAGCAATCCTGAGGGAGACCTTGTTAAGGTAAGCTCAGAGCCAGCTGCACTCAGACAGCCAACGATGCTGGCATGCAAACATGCTGCCTTTTCTTTAATCTTGTTTAGAATACAAGGAATAGGAGAAACAAGCTACATACATCAGGAAAATACATCCACTCGAAGCAGACCTTATTATTATTATTTTTGGAGAAGCTTATTTTAATGTTGTTTCCAATGACATTTCATAACCAAGAATGCTGTATCCCATTCTGAACCTCTTCCAAATTCCTTGGGGTTTGCTAACTATTAATAGAAAAAAGATGCTGGTTCAGTCTGAAGAAAAGGCAGCTTGGGGAAATCCTACGAGCAGCTTTGCTACATCTAGGAGAACACAAAGCACAGCTTGTCAGGGAGATGAACATCAGAAATGTGAGAATCAAACTGACTGAGGACAATGGGGCATGGGAACTGGCAGCCAAGAGAAGCTGGGTAAACTCTGTCAATGCCTTTCGAGACCAGCTGGACAAAAACGTGGGCTGATCTCCTGAGGTCACATGAATTGCTCCATAATTTTATGATTTCTACCACATCCAGATGCACACTCATACAGTAAGTTAAGAAGTTAATTGAAGCAATAACACCAATTATAGGCAGTTGCCTAAAATAAATCCTTCTTGCCCTTACTGTGATAAGCTAGGTTATGCCTAGCATTAAATCGGCTCACTGAAGGGTGTTCATGTATTCCCTTCGGCTGTCACGCAGACAGAAGAAACCACACCGTACCGAAACCACTGATACTTACAGAATCCAACTTTTTGGTACAAAAAGCCATAGATCTAATTCTTTACCAAATTTCCTCTTAACGTGGCAACCTCACATAATCAAAATGCAGAAAGTACTTAATGCTAATACAGTGGTTCAGAAGTGTAGCTGCCTTAACTCATGGGACCCATTATATTCATAGAAGTGAGGTCGGTGTTTGAAAAGAATGCCTTCGGAGGCAGAAATAGAAAACAACCACTTATTTCAACTGTATCAAATATCTTAAAAGCCTACTTCCAATATTGCTTGTCATCTAATAGGTAATAGAGCTGTTATAAAAACCTGCCGTAACCACTATAAACAAACCTGGTGCCAACCTGAATTCCAACCCCTCTGTTTCACTGATCGTTTCCTTGAAGAATTTCCACTGGCTAGTTTCAACAAAGGGAGATGGAAAGCCGTGTCCCCCTGCAAATGACAAGCTCTAAGCACAAGGTCAGCCTTCATTTCGTGAAGAATCCACACCAGAGGCTCCAGACTTCCACAGTCATCTCACACATTTTATGGGGTAACAGTGGAGGCAGTTTGCCATAAGATAGAAGAGTTAAAAATGGTTTTATTCACTGCTGCTTAATGTTTGTCTCTCCGCTTTTAAAAGGAGGTAAATCTGCATTATAACATCTAAGTGGACAATAGCATGCACGTTGCACAGCTCACTCATGTCATGAGTAGCAATGCATTTGCATAGGCAGAACTGTACTTAGAGATGAAGCAGAGCGAATAATTCACACGAAGACAGTAAATATTAGATCCCTCAGGATACTACTTTTAAAAGACAGAAGACCAATTAGCTGCACGTGTCTGAAATCATTTACAAGACCACTGTAGCCAAAAATACTTTGGTGACATAACTCTAAATGCCCAGCGTGGAGGATTGACTCGATGGAATTCAGCCACATCCAAAGCAGAGGCATTAAACCAGAGATCTGCATGAGCAAAGGTTGGTCAGATCCCCCATAGTGGCCACCAGCAGGCAACTTTGTGTCCCGGCTCAGCAGGCTTTCAGGAGGTGCCTGAGTTCACTATCAGCAGCTGATCCTGAGCCAATGGCCAGAAGCACAAGTAGTAGCATTTAAACATATAAAGAAGTGAATGCCATCACTGTCTTTTGTAAGTACACCATCAGTCATATGCATAAAGTCTTTTACCTGGCACACACAGCCTTTTCTGTCACCTGCTGTTCTTCTACTGCTTGACCTGCTCTACATACAAATCAATGTTTTTAACACAGGGACTGAGCCCAGCTATCTCATTACAGATTCTAGTCCCATTTGTTAAGTATAACCATCCCCATCCTTCTTAAGCAGCTGCAGCTAAACCACAAAAGTTTGTTATTTCTACTTTTGACTTTGCAGAGCAAAGCCCACTGGACGCCGAATAACTATTCCAAGAGACAATGCTCTATCCCAACATCTTTCCTCCACGTACAGGCTAACAATTATGGTTAACGCAATGGCTGTACCATTCTGTGACTGTCTGTCTGAGCATTCCTCAGAGTGTGAATTCAAGCGAACAACAAATCGTTAACGTCACGAGGGTTCAGACGCCCAACTTCATCCAGCAGGTACATTTGTCATACATCTGTCATTTCTGGAGCTAAGCAGACTCATCATCTCCTGGAAGAATGGCACACTGCAGCAGGTCTGTCTGAGGATGAAGGAAAGGGCTCTGCTGGCACACAAAGGACGTGCGGTAACGTACCGTTTTCCCCTCCCTTCCCCCACGTTCAGCTCTCATATTTGGATTACTTCTGGACTGCTGTGCCTCAGTATCATGTTTCAGGATGCAATTACCCTTACAAAAAAATGAAGGGAAAATGCTTAAGTGACTCTATTTTCCATGCATAAGCTACAACTTATGGTGAAACCATTGCTGTAAATGGACAAAAGAAAACATTTCCATGCTAAGACTTCGATATAAAGTTTCGGTTCTGATAGATTATGGGCTACACATTGCAGGAGAGGATTAAGAAAAAAAGAATTTAGGAAAAATGCTTTAATTAGAATGTTTTTGCATTAAGTTTACGCTTGCCAAAATATACGTTATCTCTGCAAAACAGTAAATCCGCATTGAAATTGCACCACCTGGAAACTATTTCTCTAAGCACATACAACAGCACCGAATGCACATTTTTCAGGTCTTTTGAAAACACTCGGTTTTCTCGTTCCTTATGCAACTGTAAGGACTGGGAGAGAATTTCCAGCTGTGCCTTGTCAGCCTCCGGACCGAACGCATTGTGCTGCTCTTCACTTTGCTTAGCGGAGGTTTTCAGTTCCCCAAGTAACAGTCCTAGCCGATTCTCTGCACACAGAACACAGCAGCGCTTTGTCCCCAGGGAACGGAGCGATTTCAGACTTAACTAAGGAATCATCTAACATGTTTCAACAACCCCTACTGTTTCTCTGTTTGTTTTAAAGATAGCAGTGTGATTTTATTTCATTTGCAACTGGAGACTAAGTGACACCAAGCAGATTCTGCTGTTAGGTTAGATTACAAGGTAAAATGTTTTACATTTTAAATTACTGCTTAAAGCGTGGCGTTGAATGGCTTAAACTACTTGTTAACTTTGCAAATATGTATGAAATAATACTAGCTGTATTTGGCAATACTGAACATGAATGCTTTTCTAGATAAACTATGCAATATCCGTTGATCTGCTTTTTGCTTGGTGTGAATGTGTGCCATACACTTGGAGCTTAAACTAACCGAAAGTGCAATTAGTTCTGCTGGTACGGCTCAACCTAACTCATTTCTGTGCAATCAGTTTAAAGAGGAGAATGTGAAAAGCCTTGGAAAACCATTTTAACTCCTGTGTATCATGAGAGATGAGCAGGACAGCTGAGAAAGGCATTTGAATACAGACCAAGTAGATAAAGGAAGATTATTGAATAAATCCTGATATTCTGGTACTTCTGAAGGATTGCTGCTTTAAAAATTAACTCTTTCCATTACCATGGCAGCACAGTAACTGTTCCTGGACTTACTGAGGATAAACATTTGGAAAGTTACCAACTACTGAACGCGTTACATGATAGAGGCTTTACGAATGCCTACACATAGCATGCGTGATCTAAATATTCATGGGCAAAATCAAAAAGGTTCTATTTTGAAGCCTAATCTTTTTATTGCAAAAGCCTTATAAGCGGAATAGGAGGAATTTTCCCCACATTACAAGTTGTCTGGCACTCAACTAAAGGTAACATCGTGAAATCTGAGAATTCTATAAATGGGAATACAAAGCCCAGTGGACTTCAGACCTTCTTCTTGTATGACAGACAAAATTTGGGCCTGAAAATGTGAGACACCATTTATCAAATAAGTCAGTGAAAGAAACAAAGACATATTTCAGCATTTTGTGTGTGAGGAACACCATTTGGCCTTAAGGAGTAGCACTGAGTGTTCAGTACTGAAGAGCTGCTGTGAAAATGCAGAGCATGGACTTGTGAACAGGGCTGGCCTGAAAGACATCCCTTGGGTGGAAGGGGGGGGAAGGGATGTCTGTTTTATTGGTTTTGTTTGTAAATTTGTAATTCTAGTATTTTTATGACAACTATCTGCACTTTATAATGATTGAACTTGCTTTAGTTTTCTTATCAATATTGAGGTTAACAGCAAAATACTGAGACATAAAAACACCTGTGTTGAGAATGGAAAAGTATTTCAGTCCCGTTGCTATAAGACTCAGGTCACAAGAAGAAATGGTTAAACATTAAAATGCACAAATGTCACGTACCAGCACTGCACCTACATAGCTATGGTGTTATTATAAAGTGTACTATAAAATATAACCATAATTGCGATGTCACTAACTCAACAAAATGGATACAGATGTTCAAGACTTTCTTTTGTGTATTCAGTTTTCCCCGAGGGCTCCTTCTGCTTTTTGTTCAAACACACAGAACAGAAGTTTGCTGTGTAATTTTATAGTCAGTCATTACCGTGCAAGAAAGTTAGAAACCAAAGCCATTAGGCCATTTGTCCTGCAAAAGAGCAGGCATCACCAATGCACTGTGCAGGCTTCTGCATCTATTTGGAATGTTAGCTAACAGTAATTTCTTTAAGGAAAAAGTTGGGACGGAGCCTATCTAGCATTTTGGAATAACGGACTTCTGGTGGGTAGAAAGAGATGTGAGTAATATACAGCCTGGGTTGTTTCCATTGCAGGGAACATTATAGGAATTTGTGTGAGACATCTCTGTCTCAAGTTCTCTTAATATGGGAGTATTGGCTTGGCTCAATAGAAATCTGCAAATAAATATATACTTGCTGTAATATTCTACAATTAAATCAGTTGAACATAAAAACTATAATATTGGGAAAGAGTAAAACTATGCTGTTTGTAAGCTTATCTACTGCCAACTTCCCATGTAAATACAGAATATGAGAATTGTGCTGTGGAAAGCATCAAAAGCACAAAATCCCAATAGGCCTTAGGTCATAGAAAAAGATAGGAAACTTGTCCCGAGGCTTCAACCCGTTATATAAAGCAGAAAACATCAAAGTGCGTAAAAACATGCAACAAACAAAATTCTTATTCAGGCAGAAACACAGTTTCTGCTTGCATTTCTATCTAGCATTTATGCAATATGAGTAACTCCAAGGTGAAAAGCTCCACATAAAGCTAGGCTGACAAACAGTAAGGAAAAGCCATTTTGAATCCCCTTTAGACTTCCTTAGACTAAAAGCATGGACATACTATAAGCTGTGTCTGGGACACAATGACCAGGTGCTCCAAGTCTCCAATTCTCATCAGCAATCACTGACAGCATTACAAGAACACTCCTGTCTTTAGTCTCAGTTACACAGGACAAGAGTTTCCTTTCTGAAAAAATAATGCCATAATAATCATTATTAACTTTGGGCATGCACAGACTAGCTACCACAGTGGTATAGCCATGCTTCCTATTGTTCTATGTATACTGCTGGGTCCTGACCGCCCTGTTCTGGAATGCCACCTATTGGTGACAATACGTGTAATGAAAGTAATGGAATGCAATAAGGCTCCAGATATACAGTCATTCTCAACTGCTTGGAAAGTAAATGCAGAACACAACCCAGTGCAGATCATCATTTTTACACTACATACACTTAGTAAAAGCTTTCAGAAGTTACAACAACATGGAGGAAATACTAGCAACCAAAATAAAGCAGAAACTTTACAGCTTTCAGGAACTCTCTTGCTGGAAGCAGCAACAGTTGCTAAACTAGAAATGCCTGCTGGCTCTGTGCATCTGAAGTACCTGCACAAATGCAACCCCCAAATGCAAAGCTACCATCTTTTTAGATTAATGATTAGTTTTGATTGAAAAAGATACACTTTTATGCTCAGCTCGACTCATTCAGAAGTCAGCTGATCAATTATTGCTCTGTCCAATTACATGATTGACTGTTGTGAACCTTTGTGCTTAACACAAAGGTTAAATTGCTTAAATGAGGTCTCAGGGCAATTTATTTGCAAGAGGAAACTAGGTTATATAGATGTACCATATGTTGGTGCTCTTGCTTTAAGTCGTATACCATTTGTCTGACATCTTAATAAAGCTCTCCAGATATCTAATTGTCTACTTTGTTCCTGTTCCAGGACACTTTCCAAGCCATACAAAAACATGCAGTCTTCATCATTCATCTATTATTTCCTGCTTCTTTCACTGTGTATTGATTTGTCTCACAATGAAACAAGTGCAGCCCTTAGGAGGCAAAGGAGAAGAATGCGACACAGAGGGCTGAGGAGGAGCTCCTATGCAGGGCGCCGGTTCCTCAGGCAGCCAAGGATGAAGCTTCCAGCTCCTGCAGCACCCAGCATACCTCTCATAAACATTGACGATGGTGTTATGGGAGTATTTGACTCTCTCATAGGTTTGGGTGGACACGAATCTAGTTACAATGTCTTACCAGGTAAGAATCAAACCTCTACTACTTGGAGTGGGCTGAATTTCTCTTGTTTTCAGATGAAATGTTTAAACTCCTTAAAGCTTTACTTCAGCTCTACCTGCAACACATGGTGAAGTAAGACCTGGTTACCTTTTCTAGCCTAATTTTACTGCCTTTTGTAATAATTTTGTGTTTAGTATATGAAGCTTTTTAATCTCCTATGCTTAATCTTTATAGAAAATCCCACATAACAGCAATATTTGCTGCACTCTCGCTCCACCTAATAGAAGTTTAGCTGGAGTAATATTTTCATAACCTCAGACGTTTAGGAAGATTGAAGGCCATTTTGAAGAACGTCCTGCTCAATCTATCGCCTAAGTCAATTAACAAGGTTTCACTGGGGCCCTAACACCAATAACACAAGTATTAAGCTCTTAAACTTTTGTCACGCTTGAAAAGCAACAAACAACATCTATGTGCAATAGTTTGGGAATAATTATTGGTTTTGTAAATAAAGCAATAACAGTAATAGCTGCATGAGAACTTTGTCTTAAAAAACAAACAAAAAAAGGCATAATTTCATTGGTCTTTACTAAAACCTACCTCAGTAATCGTAGTGTGACACTCTACAGTCTCCTCAAAGAATGCAGGACTGGCAAGTGTTTGAAAACAGAGTTGTTAAATGTCTTTTTGATCCTTGATGCAGTAAAGGAAGAGATATCTCTGGCTGTACAATGTTTGTGAATGTCACAAATGGGAAATTAGGATTAACAAAAACAGGAAATTGAGATTTGACAAGAGTCTAAAAATCAGATGTATTCTGAAGAACTGAATACTACGTTTCCATATTGGAAACTCAGTTTTTTTAAATTGAAAAATCATGGAGATATTACAGTGCCTCACTTCTATCTGTAGCAAGAAGTTAAAGGTTGAAGAGGACACACTCATATTGTGAAACACCAGGACAGGGTCATGTCCACTCAACAGCTCATGAATTATATAAAGGCGTAAACACTTATATTCCAACACTGAATGATCACACATTAAATAAAAATATCATATGCAATTTTATGAACAAAACAAGAAAGCCCCGGTTACCTCTTTTCTCCATAAAATAATAATCTATTTCTATAGGCAAAATGCTTTTTAGTGCATCACGTGAGGCACGAGCACTGGCTCAATGGCAGAACTGTAGGGGTCAGATGGGACCTCTGGAAATCATCCGGTCCAACACCTCTGCTAAAGCAGGAGCCCTGGAGGAGGTTCCCATTTCAAATAAGTCAAATAAAGCAAGGAGTTTTAACTGGGAAATTAGAAAAACTCTTGACTGTAATATTTCCAGTGCATCCTGAAATACCACTCTTATAAACCGTTTAATTAAAAATATATTTTAAAATTAAACAGAGGGAAATACCACATAAATAGCACACACTTTATGTAAGATATTCCAGTCTATCAGAGACCATCAGTAATGCTGAAATAATGCATGGTCCCTCCCCCGCCACCTCCTCGTTTGTTTCCCTCTATGTGGACTCCCATCCAAAAGCTGAGCTAAAACCACTGAACTCATTTTATTTGGAACCTCATGCTGGATTTACACCATCTTTCCAAAGGTTAAAAGTCTTCTGCTTACATGCCAAAGACTTCAACCACAAGGTATTTTTCAGTCTAGCTTTTAAAGTTCAAAATTTTTGCAAGTTAATGTCAGATTTGGAAAAAACAGAGCCGATTAAATAATAGAACACTACCATTAATCATGTGTCAAAACAGAAAAAAAATGCAATCCAAAACCCAGAACCGAATTTTCACTCTTCTAGCTGCTTAATCTGCTGTTAGTAGCCTGAAAAAAGAAATGATTCACAAACACAATTTGCAGGCTGAAAATTAATAGCTTAAGTAGAGGTTTCACGGCAAATGGACATCTCTTTCCTCCCTGTAAAAATCACACAAACTCAAATCAAACAGCTCACCACAACATAAAACAGTTTACAGTTACAATTTACAGTTGTTTGCCTGCCACAGACTATGGTTTCCCTATTAAGCAGACAGAATCAAAGGTACACTGTGGCATTATTCATAACATCTCATAAATCTCACCTCTCCCTAACGCATGCTACTGTACTGTACATTGAGGTTACTCAATGGATAGGAAGTTTAAGGGGAATCTCAACCCAGTCTTTACTCCCTCTCATCTGTGAATTCCAAAGGCATGTGTTTCCTTTGCAGATTATTTCAAACAAAAACAGTGGCTTATTGGCAAGCACATAAAAAACAGAAGACAGGATGCAGCAGTGACAGGGACTTACAGCCAAGTAACATCTGCCCTGGGCTAACTCATATCCTCCTCCTTCAGTTAACATGGCTTGAGTTAACGAGAGTACAACTTCATGCAGCAGAAACCATACATACACAACTTGGACTAATTGGCCCTTTGAAAAATCACAAGATGCAAATGTTTAATTTCTCCCCCTTTCTATCAGCCAATCACAGAATGAATCTGATAACTTTTATCCTAGAAGTTCATATCCAACAGGAATACCTTTATTATGAAATTGTGACTTGAAATGCCTTGAAGGATTTCACAAAGGGACGGATGTTGAGTTAAATATTAACATCAGAGATACTTCAGGCTTTTATTTGAATCAAATCTATAAGGATCTTGCCAGGATAGTTATAGGCTATCCTGAATGCTCTCCCAACAACCAAGCACGGACCAGGGCAGACAGCAGGGAAACTAATCCTGCACACAGTCCGTGCAGAGACACCATCTATCTCAAAGGACAGCCTCTCCCATGTGAACTCAGTTGAGATAAAATTTTTCCACTGTATTAGACGATATTTATACTGGCCGAAGGAGAAAGTCAAACCATCCCTAAAAATAAAGAGGAAGTTTTCTCTTTGTACACAGGAAAATGCAAAGAAACTTCAGCTTGAACTGAACCCCTCAGCAATACATTATTTCATTAATTAGGCAGAGAAAAGGAAGACGCGTTAAGCAAAGCTTCTCGCGGGGTTCAGAAGCATGCTTGCTAATAGGACAAGAACTGCATGGGATAAAGAATCTCTTTAGTGGCCTTTCTTCACTTAAAAGGAAAAAAAAAATCCCACAACAAAAACGTCATGCTAAAACAGTGTTTATCCTGGAGTCTGGATGACAGCTGCCTGGGGAAATATTTGCTGAGGTAGATTCCATCACTGAAAGGAAAGAGAGAGACTTGGAATAGTTTCCTTCCTAAGTCTTCATGCTCCCTGAACGGTTTGCCTACTGAATAAAAGAGTGTAGCTTGTAATGTAATCTTATACATTTCTTTCTGGAATATTCAACTGGTACCCCAAGGAAATCTCCTTTTCATTAGATTCATGTTCAGAATCTTTGGAGAAGGTACTTATTAGTACAAGAAGTTGCACGAATCTGGCTACTTTCTAAGCAAAGAGGTGGGGCTTTTTTTCAGATCAAGAAAGGTACAAGGAGAGATGATGCTTGCCATCTTACCAGCTGTTACAGAACAGACTTCACTTGCATTAAGCCTCTGAACAGTCACTATACGGTGAATACTGACATCCTCCTGGTTCCACAGAACCTTAACAAAGCTTTCTCATTCAGCATACAAGACATCAGCAGATACGTCACTTGCTCAAGAGAGAAACAAAAGGGGACCCAGAAAAAGTTATTCTCAAGTTCTGCATGATTTATTTTAATATCACGGAGATGAAGAGAACTTTTGCTTCTTTCCCCACTCACATCTGTGCACAGCTTTCATTGAGGTCTGATTTCTGCTTTCCATTTCTAAGGATAGGGAAGAAAGAGGAGCTGCCATGCAGAAGACTCAGACATTCACCATTTAGATCTAATTTTTCTGTTTTAAGAATATCTCTGAAGTTGAATTCAAAAGCTTTTCCAGAAGACAAAGCAGGTAGGGGTCTTCATCAGCTGGGCTAGGAAGAGAAGGAAATGAACTATTATGGCAACTGCCTGAAGGAGGGGGAGCAGATAGAGGGACAGAAAGCCTGCACTCTGCTGACAAGAAGCTGTAAGCAGGTAACAGCTACACACATTAATTGGCTGCCTTCACAGCTGAATGGTCAAGAATCAAAGAAAGATTAGAGACTACTAATGAGCCAAAGACAATACAGTCAAGAAAACCAAGGGATATGGATAAGATACTTAGAATAGGGTGTACTTCATGTGTTTTCAAGATGAGAATAAAATAGCAGTGCTTTTTTTGCAAAGTTTTAATTAGACACTGTTGTTTTTAATTCTGTTTAAGCTGTCTGACTCCATTTTTCTGTCTCGCTTTCTTAGGAAAGAAGGGGCAGTGCACAGCTAACGGGATGATAATGTTCGATAAAGCTGTCTGGTCTCCCAAGCCCTGCATTACGTGCCTCTGTTCAAAAGGAGAAGTGATCTGTGATACAACCATGTGCCACCCCCTGAAATGTCCCCAAACCATCATACCTGCAGGAGAATGCTGCCCAGTTTGTTCTGACACTGGTACGGTACATCATACTATTTTTACTATTTTAAAACTACCTCAAGCAAAACCTTACATAAAATATATACTTAATAATATCAAGGATTACCTGGTACACATAATACTTCTGTAGAGAAAAGAAGCCCTGAATTATGTGGTAAGAGCAGCTCTAGGTGAGCGTGTATTAATATTTAGAGAATATGCAAAGAAGATCATTGTATTTCTGTCTTTCTCCCTTTTCTGCTTTTCTCCTCCTGTATATAAATTTGGTAAATATATCAAGAAAGAAAACATATGCTTACCTCTTATATCCCACTTTCACTTACAAAGGATTGATAATTAACTACTAGCTCTCATGAATATAAAGTCTGGTAAATATTTGTTGGGAGTGTAAAAACACATGCACCTAGCTGACTTAAATTGAGAGGAAAGAGAAACAATAGGACTACAATCACGCTTGTGCTTCATTGAAGAAATTATACAAAAGTATTTAAAAAAAATGAAAAATGGAGCAGACAACGTGATGTCTTTCTCCTGTTCCCAATACCTAACCTTCTCTTACTGTAAAAGTATTTAGCCTCTTTTTCTGTGCATCTGTGTAGCACACACACATAGAAATGCACTGAGACATGACAGAAATTAACTGAAGAACAAGAAGTTATTTGAAACAATTAAACTCTGTTTATCGGAGTTGCCCTGTTAGGTGAGTAAAACCTCTGGTAACTGAGCTAATACATCTCCCTGGTGAGCTCTACATCTACACCCACCTCTACCCTTGGCAGTGCCTCGCACAGGAGAACCAGCTGTAGCCTTTCTGAGTTTTGTTCAAACTACCTTTCTGCCACTTCCAGGCACATTTTATTTTTACCTCTTTAGAACCCTGCATCAGCATAAAATAAGTAAATAAATAAATGGATATGCTCATTCAAAAAGGAAGGTAAGAAAGGCCATATTCAATTTTTCACCCTTTTTTTCTGGAAATGCAGAGTCATACCCATCTACAAAACATTTTGCATGGCTGACTTAATCATTCATCACAAACTGAATCCCCTGCCAAACAGTAATATAAGGGCATATTTTCATTCTTTCTGAATCATCATCTGAGGAGAATACTGCCGTTGTACATTTACCATCTTTTTACTGTACGAAAGGAATAATTACTGAAACTTTAACAGATTGTTTTGTTGTTATTTTTTAATTCTCACTACCTGGTCAGTCTCCCCATTGGATTCAAATATTGTTTCACTGGATGACATAACTGAATTGTCTGGTGATTCACCAGAACCCAACGACCTCGACAACAACCCCAACGTGCTGCCATCATCACGTACTCAAACTGAAAAGGGTGAACTGCTTAGAACTGAAGTGGTAGAGATTAAAGAGAATGAGGTTCATAAGAAGGATGAAAAGAGGAGAAAAAAGAAAGGCAAAAAAAATCGACAGAAGTATAAAGCCCATCAGAAAGAAGAGAAGCCCGATGGAAGGAAAGATGAAGAAAGAAGGAGATTATTTGAAGAGGAAGAGCTGCAACTTGAAAAAGAACTAATAAGGAAGAGGCAAGGAGTAAGAACAAGAGAGAGAGATTCAGAGGAACAGTACGAAAGTGATGAAGACGATGGTACTTTCCCCATTCCTGTTCCACCGATAGAAGCTCCTCCTCTGCCAGCTGCATGTTCCACCTCAGAATCCACAGTAAGCTGTATTAATGCCAAGCTTACACAAATACCACCTATCTCAGATCCAGATCTAACAAGTCTAGACCTTACAGGTAATTAATGGGTCTAATTTACGTTATTTGTTCTCTTGAATTAACATTACCTATTTCAAGTTCAGTCAGCAGTAGCATTAATACATTGTCATTTCCTATCATATAAATATATTAATTACTTTACAGCTGGGATTCTTAACACAATAAATTATAAATGCTAAGATATGCTAATTTTCTTACACTAGAATTTAAATGTTAATATGAATATATATCCACAAATATTGTACATAATAAAACTGTGTTATATTTTTGTAGGTACAACACTACACAACTCAATACATACTATAATTCATAACCCAAACTCTATTCTTGAATTCTTTCCTAGGAAACATTATTACCACCATCTCCAATGAAGCATTCAATGGGATACCTAATTTGGAATGGATCGATTTAAGTAAAAATAATATTTCCTCTTCTGGCATAGGTCCACATGCATTCAAAGTAAGAAAGCCCAACTTTTCTCTTATCCTATGGCTGAATAATACCTGAAGTTTTTCCAGTTTAAATCCTCTGGATCTAAAACATGTAACCATTGTATATTTACGATACAGATAAAACTTGGCTATTTCAAGCAATTTCTCTTGCAATCAGGAATAAATAGAGATTTTTAAATGACATTAACCAAGCATTAAATGTTAATCGTAAGTGAGAAACACTAGATATTACTGCACTGCTGCTTAAAAGATTTCAAATAGTAACTGTGATCATCACATCTGTTTACCCATGTAACTTACACCTTGATGACCTGCATTCTCTTACTCATCCTTTCAATTGAGACCCTGAAAAAGCTGAAGCGTTTGTATTTGGATGGAAACATGCTGGTACACATTCCCTCTGAACTGCCATCAACTTTGGAAGAAATAAAAATAAATGACAACCAACTCCATGCCATTGATGAAGATGCCTTGCAAGGTATTTAGGAAAATAATACTCATCACATGAAAAGATTAAAATACATTTGGAAAGCAAACTGTTCAAACTAATACATCTGATTAGATATAACGAGAGCACCATGTTTTCCTAAAAAAAAAAAAAAAAAAAAAGCTAAACATTTTGCATGACCGTGTTTTTAAATATTGCATTTTCCCTTCTTATGGAACCACTACTCTCTCAACAAAGTGACATTTAAGGTTACTAGGTAGAGGTTGAATTGGAGTATGTTGAAGATACCTCCGCTCCTGAATCATGAGACTACTCTGTGTCTCATAACATAATCAGAGCAACTCGCAACCATTTCAAGCAAAGCTAAATGTGGGCTGATCCATACCATAACTTCAGCTGAACTTTTTGATCCCTTTCCTCTTCTGCCAAAAGGGTCCCCGTGGAAACTGGAACACTATGGTGACATAGCTCTCTGTGGAGCAATAAAAATGCTGGAGCTGAGAAAGGAAATGTAGGCCAAGGGGCTACGACAGCCTTTTAGTTTAAAATGATCAGAGCTTCTGTGAGAAACAAACAAAACCAAACACAGTAGTAGGTCTATTTGTGAATGAGAAACTTCTTATGGAGTAGTATATCTCGTTAATATACACCAATCAGTGTTTTCTTCTGTGGCCTGCATTTGGATGTCTGAGATCTACGTGATCCTTCATGAAGAGGAACAGTATAGTCTGTGATGAGTTCTCAGCACTTGGTACACCAAGTGGTTGAAGGGCATCCAACAGGGAGGGGAAGGTATGAGTAAGTGAGGGTGATGTACCCACTGTCACATAAGTGAGTGGAGACCAGGGGCATCATTGGGCAACTAATTGCACAAAGGTCAGCGCCAACACAGCATTGCAAGCATCTGCTGCATTAAGTAATGAGGCCTAAAGGGTAGCACTACCCACAGCTCTTGCAGCTTCTTCATTTTGCATAAAGAAGCCTCTATTAAATTTCAGTAATTCTACAAACTAATTGAAAATACAATTCTGTGACAATGAGATAATGAATTTAAACCCTTTCAGGAAGACATTAAGATTTTTCATTGTAATGTTTAAGATGGGTAAAGCTTAAACCTAAAATTAACTACATTGAGATGGCAGTCGCTAACAGAACTTCAAACCTTTTCTCCTCAGGCTTAAAGAACCTGGTCACCTTGGAATTGGAAGGAAACAAACTCAGTGAAGCAAACGTCAGTCCTCTGGCCTTCTACCCCTTGAAAAGTCTCTCTTATTTGCGACTGGGAAGAAATAAGTTCAGAATTATCCCCCAAGGTCTTCCCACCACACTTGAGGTAAAGCAAAAAAGAAAAAAAAAAACAAGCTTTATTTTTTCAGCCATTTTCAGTAACTGTTATGCTTTTCCCTACTTTATTACCATCAGACAAAGTTGATCCAAATTTTATGATTTTGAGATATACTAGTTCTTATTCATAGAAATGTATTTATTCACCATCCCGGTAGGTCTCTCAAATCTGAATTTCTCTAGTATGCTCTCATAAAATACTATGGCTGCAAGAACATTTAAGAAAACCATCAATTCTGTCTCTTCAGTTGTGCAACAGTCACAACCTAATACAGATAGCTTTAGTGAAAAAACATTATTCATAAGATAGCAGCAAGAATAATGACAGAACTAGAAAACATGTTTCATAGTGAAAAACTGAAGGAACCAAGATTGTATAGCCTCAGAGAGAGGGGGAAAAATAAAACCTTTCTTTTGATGCTTATGACTAACTATCCTCTCCCATTTTTTGGCTGTTCTATGTCACAGTTTTCCAAACCGTTGCAGAATTCCTCCTGAACTGGAGGGGCTGAACAAGGTTTCTTCCCTGAACAGTTTCACCCTCGCTTGATTTTTAATGAAAAGATTTCTTCTTCCAGTAGTCTCCTATCCCATTCCCCTGCCAGAATTTGAACTTTTGTTTGTTCCTGTTTATTCAGGTCCTATCCATACTTCAGCTGTTGCTCTCTTTTAGTTTGTGTCATGTTTATCTTCCTTTACAAGACATTATTGGAAAGTTAATATGGTTTTGTAAAACATAGTCTTGATACATTGCAGACTCAAAGCTTTACACTTTGTAAAACATGAACATTTTATTTTCCTTTATATTCAAAAGTTTCAAAGCTCACTGGTGCCCAGCAAATATATTAAGAAAGTAAAAATCTGTAATGTTTTTCCCACCAATAGCTTTCCAGAAGAAGAAATACATACATATTTACCTGCTCCCTATCAATCTCATCAATCCCACATCACAAAGTATTCAACTTCTGGCAAGACAAACTAAAGAACTGCTATTGTTTGATTTTTCACAGCAATCTGTGTTCTCACAAATGAGGAAAACCAACTCCTTTGAAAAATACTGTTTACCAAACGTCATGTTATGTCCACAAACTCCGGTTCAGGTTATTTGGTTTTTTATCCACAAATAAAAAGATTTACCACATAATATAGAGGACCTTTAACAACTACATTTTTACCTTGCAATGGGTAATAAGAGCATATTTTGCTTTCACAAATTCTCTTTCCAAATGCACTTATAGGAGCTATACCTTGAAAACAATCAAATTGAAGAAGTGTCAGAAATTTGCTTTAACCACACAAGAAAAATAAACGTCATTGTGCTAAAGCATAACAAATTAGAAGAACACAGAATAGCACCTTTGGCTTGGATAAACCAAGAGTGAGTATAAAACATTTAAAATACTTTATTTTTCTCTGTTACCAGTGTCAGATAATGAAATTAATATTCATAACTTTTAACTTTAAATTATCTTTCAGTTTGCTAATTGTCTAACTATTTTTCTCTTAATTTCCTTTCCTTAAATTGTATAATCTAGGAAATATTTTGTCAGCTTTAAAACAAAAATGATCTTAACATCTCAAATCTGTACCATATTAGCATAAGAGTAAATACTTTTTCTCATTATTCAATCAAAAAATGAATATTACCAATCATACTCCATGCAATTATAATTTTGAATCAACATATTGTTATCTCAGAGGAAATTCAAAATAATTAAATGTTGTTCTAGCCTTATTTCATGTTAGAATAAAAACTGCAGAAGTAAACAAGTGAAGGGAAGACTGTGCATTCCTATCACACAAGAGCAGAACATGAGCAGAGCTGGTCACCAACCATCCAAACATTCAGTAATCAAGTAGGCCACATTACAGAAACAATGGGACGATTCTGAACCAAAGTTCAGAAGAACGATTCTCACTTAAATAAGACTTCAGTCCAAATCATTCTTATGTCACATAGAAGTTAATAATACTGACAGTTTCACTACTTAATGTACATGGAACATGCAAGCAGTTTCCATGGGAAATTACCTGCTAAGTCACATAGCATACCTTGCCATACCCTATAAGCTGCAGTCCATTTCTGGATTCACACACTGCTTCATCTGAAAAGAACCATGCCTTTACTAGCAGCTTCTGGAATGATGCTGAAGCAGCCACTCACAAAGCACTACAGTTTCAGATAGGCTTTAGAATAAAATTTAAAAATCCAGGCCAATGAGATGAATGGTAAATTCCCAAGCTTATTAAGGGTGTCCTGGTATAATTTGTGATTGCAGTTCTCAGTGCTTATAAATCACAAACGAGTTCCCCCAGTTTCCTCTGTTCAAGCTGCCTCTACTCATTCCTGTATGTTATGTTGTACAGAATGCAGCATTAACAATGCAGCACGTTATGATGTTTCTGACCCATTTTCTTTTATCTTTTCACGCAGGAACCTGGAATCAATTGATCTCTCATACAATAAGCTGTATCACGTTCCCTCCTACCTGCCAAAATCTTTACTCCACCTGATACTTATAGGAAATCAGATTGAAAGGATTCCAGGATATGTCTTTGGCCATATGAAGCCAGGCTTGGAGTATCTCTATCTGTCCTTCAACAAACTTACTGATGATGGAATAGATCCGGTATCATTCTTTGGAGCATACCACTCTCTCAGAGAGTTGTTTTTGGATCACAACGATTTAAAGTCTGTACCATTTGGAATTGAAGAAATGAGAAAACTACGTTTTCTAAGACTAAACAACAATAAAATAAGGTAAACGCAAGCTTAATGTCATGACAATGTTACAAGACATGCATTCCTTCCAGAGCTTTTCACATTTAGTAAATAATTTCTCTCGTAAATTTTGAAGGAGGAGTTAAATCCTGAGTCTTCCACTGCAGTATTTCTTCTGCTCATAATGGGAGAAAACTACAGTTTCACCCTTTATCCTACTTTTGAAAATGCTCCCAGAAATGCCGAGCAGTTCTCTCCAGAAAAGCAATCTGTAACATTGCTTGGGCCACATTCCCACCAAGGCGGCCACAACTGGATACATACAGCAAAGTACCATCCCTTTCTGCTCTTGAATCACAGACCAAACAGTTAAAAAAACAAAAAACAAAAAACAAAAAACAATCCAGCAACAACAAAAACTGAAAAGAATCTTCAGCTGAAAGAGTCTTTTGAGCATTTTTCAGTCAGTCCCAGCTGTGAAGTCAGCCATTTTAAAAGACGTGTGGACATGTCACTAAGGGACATATTTTGGTGATTGGATTCCTTACGTCAGGTTGATGGTTGGACTTGGTGATCTCAAAGGTCTTTTCCAACCCAGAAAATTCTATGATTCTATGATTTTCTTTAATTCTGTCCTACAGAATTAAATCTCCTTTTAAATCTCCTTTCAAAACAAAGTAAAAGGGGTTTATGTATGTTATACAGAAACTTTCACACTTCCATGCAACTTGGCAATACTTTTCTCAGAAAAAGTATATGATATAAATGAGAAAACGCACGGAGAAAATCTAAGGAAGAACAACTTCCAAGTCTTAAATTGTTACTTTAAAAACGTAATTCACTGATAAAACATATTCAAATCTTAATAAATTGCATCTCTAAAATAAATTACAAAGTTATGAGTTGTATTTAATCAATAAAATACTGTTCCTCCCCCACTGTCACAGGACGGTCCCTCCAGAACGCATCTGCAGGACCCATCTCCATGATGATGATGTTCATTACAACAGTGAAGAGGATGAGGGTGAAGATTCACGTTTGGAACACGTTCATCTTGAAAACAACTACATCAACACAAGACAGCTTTCACCACATTCATTTTCATGCATAAGATCCTACTGCAGTGTTGTTCTTAAACCACAGAAGACCAAATAAATACCCAACTTTTGCACTGCAAAACGTCTTTCTAGAAAAACACGTTTATTTATTCTCTGCTACTAACAGGCCTGCTTATTTCTATCTAACCCTTCTTACTACTATAAATAAGATAGAAGACGTTATTTACTGAAGGTAGTATTGCATTTCTTAATATTGTTTCATTATACAAACATTAAATGTAAAAATAGAAGCTCAAACCTGTCAAATTTTTATTTCTACCGACAAAACTTCTACTTAAATACAGTAGACAAACCTGCGACCTCAGGCGCAGCCCCACAACATCAAATTTCAGAAGACAGTAGAGCTAAGCAGCCAGCTTGGTCCAGCCCGATCTGATTAACTGAATTTAAACTATTTCAAATGGTATCATTAGTTTTAAAAATGATACCAGTGAAAGACCTTGAACTATGTACATTCTATAGTGCCAGAATTGAATTTCTTAATACGCACATGGTCCTAGAGAAAATTTCCCACCCAATTTCCAACTGAAATTTCATGGAAAAGACAGTCAACTCTTTTCAAAACATGGGATACTGAAAACTTCCAGTCTTCAAACATGGAATTTGACAAGTTAGAGCAATTAACTTCCGCCTGGATTCATTATTATTTTTGTTTTTCCAAACAACATCTATTTTTTAATTCTTTATGAAAAAAAGAAAAGAGTGGTTGGTCCTCTTTGCTTGTACAATCCTTACTTGGCTCAGATATTCATACTGTCCAGACCATGCTGTCTATTTTGATGACTGAACGGATATTCTTGAAATTTTCAAAAATCCAGTTAATTGTTAATCGAAATCTTACAGATTGTCTTAAATCACACCTGTAGACACGATACTGATGAAGCCATGTCAATTTTATATTTGATATTAATGTCCACTTACGTATACAAGTACGTACTTACAGTTAGATGTTTCCCTAGAGGTGGGTTCATTCTCTCAAACATTTAAAAACAAGCAAAATTAAATATTCTGCTCTATTTTTAATATTACATTCTTTCCCTGAACTGGTCTAAACTTTTGATAGAAAATAGTTAATATTTTTCTTTTAAAGAATATATTCCATGAAAATTGAAAGTAATTTCAATAGCTTCCATATTCATCACATTCTACAGTATTTCCTTCAAAGAGCAGGCCTGCTGACAATAAATGATTAGAGGTGACTGACAGGTCATTATTTTTCTTGCAATTACTTTCCACTTTTTCTTGGGCTATTCTGTAATAAATAACAAAATCTACTCTTTTTTTCCCCAGTACTATAGGTTTGCTGCCTAATTATATCTTCTTCGGAATGGATGGGAACAAAGGATGAAATAGCTTAACGTTGACATTTTGACATTCTGGACATTTTAAAAGGCACATAAAAGCTGTAAGCAACTGCATACCATAAAAACCCTCTGGGGATACATACCAACTACTGAACTGTAATTTTTTCCCCTCACTCTGAAAATGGCTTCATGATGCACTTCCCAAACATCTCAATGTACTGCCAGCAAACACGCTATGTAATCAGCATAAATATTGTTCACGGCCATTTAACAGCAAAGGTGGTTGCCCTCAAAACACAGACATTTCAGCACATTGCAGATAATATACAGAAAGACTTGAATTCTCTTTTCTCTGAAACTATACAATAACAATAAAAACAGAATCACGTTGTTCAAAGTCAGTTCTCTCATCCAAATAAACTGTCACCTGCAAGGGACAATGTTACTCCATTGTGCAGGGAGTCAAAATATAATCTCTGTGTAAGAAACGCTCCTAAGGTATGTGGACTTCTGTAAAACGATTGCTTTGGATATTTTGTTTGATAAAGTATGTTCAGAAGTCATATTGTAGCAATTTGTATCTCCAGTATGTGCTTTTTCACTTTTAAGATGTCATAAAAGTGAATTTTATGCAGGTCTTTTGTCTAAGACTTTTTCCTCTGGTCACCTAATACAATGCATGTCAAGCTTATTTAACATCACGCTATCATAAGTTCCTCATACAAGAAGCTCTTGATAACAAAACATGATTTTAAAGTTATGATGCTAACGTAATGCTGCAGTATTGAAACAGAGAGACTGGAAAACAGTTTTGGAGTCAGAACAGAACAGTAGCAGAGGCAAAAGACCAAGAAGGGGAAAGAAGTCAAGGGATAGAAGTTATGCAACAAATGGATGGATACTCACTTAAGAAATACACGGGTAATTAAATTTGGATAACATTTCCATGTCAAACATAAGCAGTTCTAATCTGTTCATTCTTCAAAAGGAGAAACTAAAGTGAAAGCGAAATAGGCTTTATTAAAAAAAGAATAAGTCTTACTATTTTTCAACAGGGAACCTCGAAGGATCTTATAGACAAAGCAAACAGGATGATAGCCATTGCATGTCTTGTGACAATAAGACAGAAGCGACGTGATCATTACTGGTCAAGAAAAATAGGGGAACAAATTCAGAACCTTTTGACCACAAGCATGGTAAATATCTGCAAAAGCAGCAAAAAATACAAAAAAAACCCCAACAACCCTACAGTTACTGTCTATTCCCTGCAATATATTTGAGTAAATTATTTTTGCAGATTTGCACTGTAGATGAATATACTTCAGAAGACATTTACATTAAGATTAGAATGTAGTTCTGTGTAAGTATTATCAGTCTCAGAAGGCTTTTATAAAGATACTATGGATCAAACCCTGTAACAACTTTCTTTTAATGTTCTTCAGGAATTGAACTATTTTCTTGAAGCCAACAGTAATACTTTGAAAATCTGCTGAATTTTACAGAAGTTGGCACCACTTAATCTTTTAGTCCAACAAGAAGCTCAGCTGAGATGCTTGGAGGGACTCCACATTATTCCTAGACAGGTGGAATCATAACTGCCCACAGAAATTCAGTCAGCACAAACTCACAAATCAAACAACAGTTTTGAACCAAAACCAGATGTGGGTGGATGCAGAGAAACACTCTTCTTTCTCTTGTTTTCCAGATGCAGATGTAGGTGCACTTTGTATTCACCCAGAGATTCAAGTGAGAAGAAGCTGCAGGTTGCTAAGACTGACAAGACATCCCACAAGATTTTTTAACCATTTCATAGAGGAAACTGCTTGGAATAGGGCAAAATGCTCAGTAAAATCTGTTTAGTAACTGTAGCAACTCAATAGCAGCACTAATGACAGTGCTCTCTGGCATAAGAGGAAATTTGGGGCTATAAACACCGTTATACTTTTAAGTCATATTTTGTAATGTTGACTCATGCATCATACCTAAGAATTTGGACAATGGCCTCATAATCCTTCAGGTAAACCCCATTATAAGCTCATAGATGTCAGTCAGTAGAAAAGAAGTTGACATCGACACTTTTATAGAGCAGGATCTTTCCACTGGTTAAATGATGAAGAACTTTGAGCAGCCACCTGAGCTCCTCTCCTGTGCACAGGGACATGCACAGCTAAGGTGTCCAACAGATAAGTCTGTTACCACAGAAGATTGGATAGCTGCTTGAATATGAAGCAATGCCTAGAGTCAATGTTTCTGCTAATACAAGGTACAAGCACTTTAAAAATTTTCAGAAAAGCAACAGCCATCTCACTTGCATGAAGGGAGATCACTATTAATTCTGCCACATGTTGCAGCTATTAGAACCTGTCTGTTCCCAAAAATGCAGAGCTCACAGTACATACCATTCTCCACAGTTCTCCATTTTCCATTTCAACTTGAAAAAGAATGAAGAGATTTCCTCCTGTCAAAGCTACAAATCACTGACCTTTGCCTCAAGAAAAGGTTTGAGGCATGACTTCTAGCTCTGTAATGAGCCAAGAAAACAAAGGGAATGTCACACCCAGGGCACTCTGTTTCACATAACGCAACAGAGAGCGGTTGACACCATTTCTGAATTTGGATTCTGCAAACATCACACTTGCACATACTGAAAAAACATCTTAGTGTTCAATAATCAGAACTGGAAAGCATGAGTTCATCATTTCTCTCCCAATGTTTTGACTGCTGTTTTACAGAAAGAAAGAAATGAAACTGTAACATCTCTCTTACAGGGGAAACTTTAAAAACAGCTATATCCTGGCAACAAAACAAATAGGTCATTTCTGTTGTGCAGTAATACAAATGTTAACTAGTCTGAACTCCCAGGAGAAAACATTTTCTAATTTGAAATTCTATATTTATATTCTAATGTATGAATTTTTCAGAGAATACAAAATTACATCCAGTAAAATATTACAAATATGAAATAATACTACCAAAATAATTCTACACGATAATTTTGATAACTGTATATATGAAGCAGTTTTCAACAAACAAGCCTGCAGATTGCTAATTTGTAGAGCTATACGATATCTGGTAGTCTGCAAGTTGGAAGCTTCCTAAGGCAACCCATGAAAGCATTTACTCATTGGAAGCTGCTGGCACAATGGAGCCACAGGGAAATGCCTCTTTAGACTTTGGAGTTTTAAAAAACCTGCAAAGGGTCACTTCTGTTCAAAGGCAGAAAACAAAATGAACACACAGTATTAACATGTGTTATAACTTTTATATAACTATCCACTGTGAAAAAATATTTATGCTATCAAGTCACGGAAGACCAAAATTCAGGTCAAATCAGTGCTTTGAGGGGAGTTATAACAACACTACAACCATTCTGTGGAATGTCCTAACCACAGAGCTGAAGACTACTTTGGAAAAAGTGCATGTTTTTATAGAGATCTACTTTTAAACTACTTTTAAAGCTTTTTCTCCATGCAGGTGACAGGTAAAGATTTGGCGGACCAGAACCAGCTGTGTACCTTGGCCTCATTTGGAGGACACTCTGCACAACAGCCTTAGTGTCTTCTTGAAAAGTAACAGGAGTATAAACAGCAGTCCAAAGAAACTAGTTCATAATAATATGTTTGACTCATTCAAAAGACATACTTCTCTGTTTTCTAATGAACAAAAGAGAGATCCCTGCCGCTATTCCTTATTTAGTAACATTACCCTTCTATTATAGCTAGTTACCATCGAATCCCAAACTCTCTATTTCAAGGGAAAAGGCTTTAATTTTATTTCCTCTGGCATACTGAAAAACATTTTAAATGGGGGGAAAAACAGCAGACGTGAAATAAGAGCTCTGGTTTAATGATGTCAACAACTTTTGAACAGTTGCAAGGCTCAAAATATTGTGGAAAAATGTTGGAACAAATTTTCCATCTAAAAGTAGGGAAGACGTCATATACAAAACTCTAAGATGTATTAAACAGATCTGCTTTTGCACACAAAGGAGCAATCATGTAATCAACATGTATTTAGTTGCTGTTATCCTAGAATATTATCACAGTGCTTTGAAGTTTTACACAGATCCAAGAATCAAGAAGCCACAACCAAACACTACCAAGAACAGCTCTAACAATTTTGTTAGAACTGCTCTGGTGATTCAATGGAAATCAATTCCCCTGGGGTTGGTTACCCATATACAAACTATAAAGCATCATTATGTGTTCTCTGCTAACAGAAACCCTGCCCCACTTTAGGGCAAAACCCTTAAATTTTAAAGGAAAAAAAAATTGTTTTTTCCCTTTTGCTTGAAGAAGTGAATGGAGAATACTAAAGAGGACATCTCAAAAACTTTTGTTATAGTTCATATGAGACAAAAGTTGCTATTACTTCACTAAATTACTCTTGTGAAAACATTCGTATAGTGTTGTGTGAAAGAACTTACACAGTCAATACTGTGTGAACCAGTTTTGGTCACACCATAAAACAACCCATGATAAATTACCATACATTTTATTATTCTGAAATACTGCTGTTAGTAAAGAAAGACTAAACTAACACACTTGCTAGCATTATGGCATCAACTTTTTCACACAATAAATGAGCAGTCTTCAAGGGTAAGGCATAGAAAAGTCAAATTATCGCAGGATGAATCGCAAAACTGAATGGAAGAGGTGTCTTAAAATCACAACTTCACTTTAGGGAAACTAAAAGCAAAGGAACGTAATAAACTGCAGCACCCTTTGTCTGTGGAACTATTTTTGGCTATTGCCAGACAGGAGACTGGACTACATGAGCTCTGATCTGATCCAGTACAGCTGTTCTTATGCACTTTGTACAGAGCCTCGTCTAACTGCTGCTGAATAGACCTTCCAGCCTGTGAACAGAGCTTATAAAGTTTCCCAACACACAATCTGGGCATTGCAGTGAAGTTTCTTGCAGCAATACACAACTGCCTCTTCTCTCTATACTAAAAATTCCCCAGCAATGAATCATGTTTCCAGTGACACTACATGATACAAACGAAGGGGCATCTCATTAGAACAGGGAGGTGGGCTAGAGAGCTGTTGATGACTTCACCTCTCACCATCACCTGGGAGCTGTGCTGCTGTATCCAAGTCCTCACAGCACGCATGAACCCTGCTTCAGTTACACACCAAATCTCACAGCACAGCTCCACTAACACCCATTCCTAGGCCTACCCCCTAAAACTCTATTCTTGTAACCAGAAGTAATTTTACTTACTTTCACAGTTTGAGAGCTTCAGTTTTATGGGTAATGAGGTTTACTTTGGGCAGTGGCTTCAAAGCTGTATATTCAATAATGGTCTTTTTTTCAGCATGGAGAAATGTACAATGCTACTATAAGGTGGCAATGACTGTTGTACGAACGTTTGCCTGGTGTTTGGGATTTGCAGGGGTTTAGCTACCCTCTTTTTCCTATGAATGCCAAAAGGCAATGATGCTCCAGGCTCGTGCGTCACATCCAGTCCTACAAGCGTGCCAACCACAATGGACACACATTCTGTGTCTTCTCTACAAGAGGAGAACAAAGAGTGAATTCCCCAAAGCAATATTCTGGTCTGCTTGAGCCATCCTGACTCCATTCATTAAATGGATTTTTTTCAAGGATTTATCAATTAAAGCAACTTAAAGCATAAACACTGGCCTTAATTAAAATGTTCATCTTCACAAACACCACAAGCCTTCTTTAACCTGCCATTATGCAAGGAATTTCCTACTGCAACTAGCAAATGATTACTGTGGTTTGGTAGAATTTTCATTTCATTTTTGTTTATTCTTTGTACAGGATACAGATCTCCGCACAGCTACTGAAGGTAAATATTTTTGTAATGGGTAGCTTCTGACTTCGATCACTCTTTGTATTTACACAGTGCAGATAAACAGACCAGCTGACGTACCATTTTCTATCAAGTATTTTGAGGCAGTTCTGTTAATTCAGAACAAAAAGTTGTTCCAAGTGCGCCATTAGGAGTATTTACACAGAAAAACACCAGGCTTCGCATGGAGTATTAGCAAAGTATAACCATGTTTCTCTGTGGGAACTTTTCATATGATAGCCATGCCTAGGGAAAATATATAAAAGTTGACCTATTTTTTTCCACAAGACATATTTTTCTCAAAGGAATAATACTGAACACAGCTGTGGAAATATTAGATATTCAACAACACCATTAAACAAGACAAAAATCTTCTAAGTGATTATGTAATGATATTTTTAAAGGATGAAAATTGTGAAAAAGGATTAAAATTCATTTTTTTCACAGCCGTTTCTCCCAAATCCTGAAGGTTTGTTGTGCCATGACATTATATCCTCCAGCCTCATGCTTTCCATTCCCTAAAAGTCTTCTCAGCTAGAGGTTGACTGCCCTTGTGAATGTCTCTCTCATGGTTCAATATCCCGATTTCAATGAATATTCTTTGTTTAAAACCTACACACATGTAAATATGGCTTGTTTTCTTATCATGGAAGGCAGTTCTGAACTTCAATAAAATCCAACTCAAAAGAAATCTCCCAGGGAGAACTCTTTTTCCAGTTTTTACCAAAGTTTGGCTCTCATAATGGAGAATTTTGGAAGTAAGATATTTTCTTTTTCAATTAGACCAATTACATTTTGGGTATAAGTAAAACATTAAAACCTTCTACACTTCCCTGCATGTTTCCATAGCTGACATGTTCATGTTGCATGAAGTATTTTTCTTTTGAGTCTGTCATCCACTCATTTCTTTTTTGTTATCCTATTTGACTTTTATTTTTATAGTTGTACTGGAAAAGGCAAAAGTATTATTCTCTTTCTTTTTTGATGGCACATGAATTCAAACAGATCCATGTCACATACAACACATATTTACTTTGAAGATTATTTGGATAGACTCCACTAATGCCACGAATGAAAGAAACATTGACTAACTCTCCATTTTAGCTTAATTAAATCTCACTCCAATCTTCTGAGCAAAGAACAACCCAGAGTCCAAGTGAGGATACGTGCACCTTTCACCTTAACTGTAAGACATCTTATACAGAAATTATAATAAATCCAACTAAACAATGGTATACTTGTAGTTCAAATCACACGTAGACAAATTACCTTAGTGATTGCTTTTGGGTTTTTTTGTATATTGGTAAGTAAGCTTACTTTCCAAAGTCAAAGTTATTTAGTAGTGCTGCCAGCAAACCAATGGAAATTACAATTCTGTGTAATATAAGTATTCATGAAAAAAATCATAGCCTCTGCTTTACAAACTGTTCTACAAAAAGATCTCATTTTCCACACCACAAGTCTATATATGCAATTACGATATATGATTTTCTTTCAACTTACATAAGTATTTCCACCAAGTGGTAATAGTAAGTTCTAACATCAGTGAATATGTATCTATGATAAAAAGCAGTGTAAAACCATCCAGGCAACCAACCATCTTTGCTAACACGTTCCTGCATTTTCAACAAAATACCTTTAAAATAAGTACATTGAGTTCTTTGTCAGACAATTCCAATTTCTCTGCTAGTTTCTGTACGGTCTTTTAGCTTAGCTGTCAAGTTTTTTGTCTTGGGTTTTCATCTGCCTTCTTGCCAACTCTGCTGTAATGCCTATGCCTCATTTTCAGCTGGGATGGGATTGTTTTCTTCAGAGTGCCTGGTGTGATGCTGCCTACCATACCACATTTCTGTGTGTACAATGACAAGCAAGACTGAGCTTGCACAGAGGTGCAACCACCTCATACCGCATAGTTAGTAGACCAGCTACAGTACATCAAATACTGCAAGGTTTCTCCCATTTACACTCAGTTCCTATATTCATGCCTTTTCTTCTTACCTTTACTTGTGGTTTTCCCCTTCAGATGAAAAAGGAAGATAACAAAATGTATGCTAAAATTCAGCAAAACACTGCATGACGTATGTATGAGTAAATAAAAGCAATATGAATTCTGCTTTTTAAGTGCCAATTTGGAAAAAAAGAAAACCATACAGGCTGCCTAATAGTTATGATTTCACAATTACATGATAAAATAATATTAAAACCATCAGAGCTGCAGTTACTACAATTAAAGAGCAGTCGTTCAGAAGTCTCCCAAAGCATTTAGCGTTAGGCCCAGCCCTGCAGAACAGCTCTACTGCTACTGTGCCAATGAGACAAAAATGAGACACTCCTACAGAATTCCCAGGAGCAAAACATGCATCTGAGAACAGAGACGAGATGAAGTAATATGGTAGGGCAATAACTTCTTTAGTGAGATAATAGCCTTATTTTATTAAGAATGTTTCTGAAAGCTTTCAACTATTCCACAGTAACAAAATGTGTGTTTCAAAACTTGCAAACAAATGGACTTTGGACATCTTCCTAGAAATATGTTAATTTTTCCAGCTACAAAACAGTATATGCTGGAAGTACATGCAATCAATTTACAGACTAATGCATTTCATTAAACCTAAAGTGCAAACTGTAGACAGTGACTATAAATGTCACACATATTGCTTCTGCTTTTAATAGTTTGTCATAAACTGACCCGGTCACCTTCTTTTAGATCCTTGAACTTCCAGTGCAATTTAAATTGCTTTTGGTAATAAACAAAGCTAGAAATAAGCGCAATACCATATTAAATGATCTTAGAAGGCTGAGTAACATACTCAGAACACTTCATGTTTTTCTGGAATACAAAGAATTAGGTGGGCATGGCTCCTTTTTTCCCTCAAAGCAACTAACGCTCAATGGAAGTTGATGACAGATATTGCTTTAAATGCTGTCTTACATTCTGGACAACAGGAATCTATCAAAAGGTTCTAAGAAAACTTTATCGTTTAGACTTTTATATTGCTCAGACTGTTCACAAAAACAGAAAAATGGAAAAACAGGATGTCTTTACTTTGCAGGTCACCAGTTTTTTGCTTTTGTTTCTGCTTTTACTTAATTGTTCAACTTCCACAGTGTAAACACTTGGTGTTCTATGAGGAAATGTACTATTTCTGGACACTACATTTTCCCTATTATCTGAGTGATTCAGTAGTTGGGCACTGGTTGCAGAACTTTTCATTTTAACTACTGTTTGATTTTCCATGAAACAATGTCTGCTGTTCCCAACGTCTATAAAAAAGATTAGCATTCGTATTCCATAGAAGTGTCATACAATGCTATCACAACTCATAAGTTCTTGCAAAAAACTCCAAAGCAATACAAATAATTGATATGCACTGAAACCAAAATTAATTCAAAACCTTCACTCATCAAGCAAATTATTTCCCAGGCAGAGCAGATTCCCCATCCAGTTAAGTTCTCAATTTTTTACAGGATCAAGGAGATGAGAATCAAGGTGGGAAGAAGGCAGCTTGGGACTACTTCAGCAGGCATTCCAACATGGAGATATTTGTACCAATCTGCAGTCTAAGGTAGAAGCAAGTTAATTTACTCATCTAAGGCAACACAGTCTGCAAGGGTGAAGAACTAGATCTGTCTCTGTGAGTTACAATTTCACCTCTCTAGTCAGTCATGATTGCCAGATCACTGAATGCATAAACCACTGAAAATACAAGGCAAACTCTTAGCAGATGCTGCTGACAATCAATCACTGATAAGTCTGACAGTCATGTGGGTACGTGTAGAATTGCAATCCCAGCTCTTTTATCACCACAAGCTGTGACTTATTTCTCCATATAGATATATTGCTAATAAAGGCCAGACTGCAAAATGAAACACAGTTGTCGTGAATTCAAAGTTGCTTTTCAAAAATATGCAAAAAAGTATATGCTAACAAATAAAAACTAATGCACTGCAATAAATAGCAATGATTCCTAAATATACATTGACATGTAATTACTGAAGAGTCAATACAAACAAAAAAGCTGAAGAGTACAGTTCTTCTGCTTTCAGATAGCTTGAATTCCATAGCTCAACTTGAGAAAAGCCAAGAAATAGTTAAAATCAAACTGTGCAACTGCTCTCAACATGGGCTGGTTCTGAGCATGAAAGGAATAAGTCATGGTATTAAAATGTGATGGGCAGTCTCCAAGAGAGATTTTTGCAGTTGATGTTAGATTCATCACTTTATGTAAACCACATTTATAAACAGTGCTAGTAAATGAAAAAGTACTTATTTTGCCTTACAATAACAAATATATACAAGATCAGCCTAAAAAAAAGCACTGCAATGTAAGCATAGTCCACATGTGGCAACACATGCTTGACAGCTCAGACATACCAAGCAGTAAAAATATAGTTGTCCCTTTGATAAAGAGATCGAGACAACATTTTAAGAAGAGAATTCTAATTTTCTATCAGTTCTTTCACTGTTGGAAGTAGAAATCACTGTAAACATCTGAACAGTTCCACCTTCAATAAACTTTCACTTATTAAACATACAATATAGAAGAGAACATACATACTGTCGCTTGCCTCAGACTACTTTCTATTTAAGAGCATCTCTCTTCAATAAAACCCCAATGTCCTGGACTACATGACTGTCACATACATTGCTATTATCAGGTTATTTAAAACCCAAATCTGCTATTCACAGAAGAGCAGAAACAGTAGGATCAAATTTTCTTTTTATAGTATCTTCAAATGTATCACTGCAAATCAATTGCCTTATAATAGATCCAAGATAGCAGCAGTTGATCCTAACCTCAGTAGACTGAAGCTAAATTGTTTGTATGTCTGCTACACATTCTACAGACGTACACTGCAGTCTTAGCCTATAAAGTGAGACAAGCAGTACATCAAGTACCTAGCATCAAATCTCTCAGTTGCACACTCCAGCTTTCATTCAAAACTCTACAACTGCCCTGCTGTGCTGGCTCATGTAGTGCCATCGGGTCCAGAACTTCAAGTAAATTGGAAACAGTGATCCCAGAGAGGAATTCTGCAAGAGCAGTTAGTTTTTATAAATTGGAATATGCTGCAAGTGTTTATTAGACACAGGAATTAGACTGAGAACCACTGGTCTATTTTAATGTTCAGTACTGCTATCAACATCTAAATAGCAGAACTTTGTACTCCTGTGACTTGGAAGGGTGATTTTTGAGTATTTTGTTTTAGAATGCAACTACATTCATAATAAAGATACTAAACTTGTGTTTTGAGATACTAAACAGTTTCATTACAGGAACATAAGATGTCAATGAGAACAATAGTTACTCCTATCAAATTGATATCTACTGTAAGATAGAATGGTGACATTTCTCCCTGATGCTACTCTACTTGCCAGAGAAATTAAACAAAAAAAGAGAATTTTTATTTAAAAGCACCAATCAAAACCGAGCTGTTGCTAAGCACCAGGAACATGGAGGGTGTCAGCAAAGCTAGGATCAACCCAAACTGTTGATTCAGCATTTTTCTGCTGAAAGAAGTGAGAAAGAAGAAACCAGTGCATTCATAATCACAACCCTCAGAGCACCCTCTCTTCTTCTATTAAAGAGCCAAGAAAACTTCAGAGGTTTAAACAGCAATTTAATACAAATTTGCTCAAGTAAGTGCATCCAAACCAATGTCTTAAATCACAAGAGTATTTGGTTAGGAAGCTTTGGTTTCTAAATGCAGGCAAGAGAGTGCAGATACATGCAATTTGAGATTTCAATAGACTTAAAGATCATCTCAGATTTTTGTGTGGGAATGTGATTGCTCTTTAAACTGTAATTTCATTCTTTGGGAACAGTGATAGGGAGAAAGTTTATCATCATTCATCTATTCTACTGGAACTGAAAAACAATGCAGGAAGTAACACAACTCCTGTCTTGTTTGATACGATCGCACCCACGTCTTATGCTTTGGTAAAGTATCTATTTCTTCCTAAAGAAACTAACCATAGCCAAATTAACTAGTATGGGGCTTAAACTGCCATTCTGCAAACACTAATTAACCAGTATGGAGCTTAAACTGCTATTCTGCAAACACTAACACATTACACTTAGATTAAAATTAAAAGCCAAGCTGTACTTCTGCAGCTAGACCAGACTCTTAGCACAGAAGGGAGTCAATTAAAGAAACAGCTGAAGTCAGATGTGCGTGGAGGGAGTGCATGGAACCGGACAGATGCTACGAACTGTATATTCAAAGACACCTACCACAAAACTTCTGCTTTTGGTAAACTTAGTAACGCAGATCTGAAGCACGCATAAGAAGGCAGCCAACTGAAGGCAAATAAGGACCAACTCCGTTTCTAAGCATTGCGACGTGCGCGGCAGCACAAACAACATAGCTCAGCGCAAACTCTCAACTTTCTTTAAAGCAGCTCACAGCTTCAATCCTTGTCACAGAGTACAGCAAATACTGCCTCTGTTTTAAATTAAAGATATGCTTAATTTCTCATATTCAATGGAATTAGATAAATTAACTAAAACAATCTGATCTACATTTTGCATGCTTGAAACCATCTCCCCTAGACAGATCATACAGTACTGAAAGCACGAGCAGTACTGATACTTAACTGCACAACAAAGTACCAACTTGGTACCTGCAGAAGGCTTTGGCACCACGTGTATCACTACAGGCTACTGGCTCACCCTGCCCCTGGTCAAAATTTCATACTTTTATCAGTGTCACACTTGTAGAAGAAGAACAGAGAATGCAATCATAAATAAGCGCAGGAGTATATATAGCAGGAGTGACCTGAAATGGACCTCACTGTACTTCCAGTGGCCTGATGTCAACTATTATTAAACTACAGGTTTTATAAAGTTGTCCACTAGACGTCTAGAGTTAAGCCAGAAGTTTTGGCTCTAATACAAGCAGTGATGAAAAACATATGAGTGGTAACAAGTCGTCTTAATATCATTCTTCAGTACTAAGATGGGCTAATCTGAAGCAGCAGTTTACTCGGGTGTCACCCAGGGTGCCAGGAGGATCACGAAGTTTGCAAGTGGAATTTTTCCTTATACCTACTTTCCATTTCACAGCACTCAGTCTTACTTCCTTTCCCTCTCTTTTTTATAAATGAAATAACTGGACAAAAAGATCTCAGGTGGATTATCAGAGTGCTTCTGGAAGAACTATCAGACTTGCAAGGTATGTCCAGTTTGAATACCTATTATATTTGCATAGCAATAAGGAATTGAGCAACAGATTACTAGCCACTATGCGCAGATTAACATCAACTAATTTAGAATAAGTACCACTTCTTTATGGAACATATGAAAATCTACTTTGCAGATGAAATAATTCTGTGATTACTACATCTGAGCTGCAAAGCAAAAAAGGCTACAGTGAATTATTAACTATTAAGCACTTCTAACTTCTTAACTGCTAATAAGCATTTTTCTCCAGTTATTACAATCTCTGAAACTCTATTCTATGTTTATAACAGTTCTAATGTTTACAACTTCCTATTAACTATCTGAATTTAGGTATTTGAGGAGGGCTGTTGTTTTTTAAGTAAAATATCAGGAAAGTAATTGAAATGACATATTAAAGTGATAAGCTCCTCCAAAGGAAAATAACTTAAAAACACTCTTAGACAATGTTCAATAACAAGAGTGAAGCAGCATTTCCTATGAAAAGTAAATACTCACCAAATACGACTTATATTATAAACAAGCTGTTCATTATTGTAATACATAGTTTTAAGACTGGACTGTTTTTCAAGAAAATCATTTTTTCAGTAATCTCACTGGCAAAATATTGCCTCCTGTCTTTCTAAGGCAAATTACTCAGCAGGGAGTAGACAAAGAGTTAAAGAGAAACTCATTTATTTGTGGAATGGGACAATGACTAATAGAACCAGAACTATTTTTAAATAGAGCTTTCAAAACAGCGACGGTCTTGCCTTTCTTTGGACAAAGTCTGTGCACAGTGCACTGATGCGTGTTATTAATGAACACAGGGATTTTTCTCAAGACCACCAGCGTGCCACTTCAACATTTCCTTTTCAGAAACAGTGCCATAGGAAACGTGCCTTCCCACACTGCTAACAGAAGGGTTTTGAAAACATACTTCTTCGAGTTTCAGAATGTTAAAACCTTACCTATTGACCACTTTGGTGTTGTAAGGGGTAAGGCAGCAGAGGCAACCCATTGCAGCAGTGCCAAGGAGCCCAGCCATCTCATACTAACAGCCTTACTTCTGTCCCCACAAAAAGCTTTTCCTCCCATTACTCACGTTCACAATTCTCATGAACTCTCAGAACTGGTGCCTGCCTATGTGGGAATTTCCCAGGCAGTCTGGAAATGGTTTTAATCCCATCCCATACTATGACATCACCTGCATTTAATGTGGTATAGATAAATGTTACCCTAAATTAACAGTAGAAAAAGTTTATAGCTTCCATGTGCTATTTAGCAATCTGTGTTTTGATCACCAGATTAGTGAGGACAAGTATGCCACAAGCAGTATCACAGCGATTTAAGGTTGTTAAGTAAAGTCAGTCTTACAGCATCTCCGCATGCCCTACATGTAAAGTGTACTCTCTGCATTCCTTTACCTCACTACAAGGTGGCTGATGTTCCAGTGAAAAGGTATTATTTGGAAGGAAACCAAAGGAAAAGCAGGGCTGCTATAAATACATGTAATGAAGCAGTTGAGCCCACCCTGATTTCACCACATCCTTTCCTGAACTCATCTGTAATTCCCGTTAGTAAAAATGAGAATGGAGAAGGGCAGACTTTGTCTAACCAGTGAGTGTTCAATAACACACCTGAGCCCATCTAGCAGCTGGCACATGTCAAAAATGCTTAGCTCACTCTTCTTCGCTGTTTTCCTGTTAACATTCCTTCCCCTTAACCCCGCTGTTCCCACCATTTCTTTGTACTGACACCTGGACTGATTCTGTTTGTTCATCTGGAAAGAGTGTTTTGGGTTTTACTTTTTAAATGACACTAGTTTTCTGCTAGTTTAGTGAGTTCAATCAGCACAGTGAGCAGCCTGAGCGAAAGAACTGGTAAGAGAAAACAGTATTTGACTGAAAGCAGAACAAGCCTGAAGTGGCAGCAATCCGCCATTAGGAAAGCTATACTCATGAACTGTGTTTTCTGTAAAAAAAAAATTAAATATTTCATAAGTTTATTATGGTAAAATAATTTAAGATTTAAAGAAAGATAACTACAAACGTGAATTTCAGGCTTTAGCTTTATTCGTTCTCTTACTCTTTAAGCGTGCAGAAAGTTTGTACAAGTGCTTTGCAATGTGCTACAGTCAGAGCATTCCTGCACAGACCTATCAACAGCTACTTACTGGGGAACTCAAAAGCACAGCCAAGAAAAAAAAGCAACAAAAAAAAACCCACATAAAACCTCCATAAAATCCCAAGCAGTTCTTCAGCCAGCACCACCCTGCAGTCAAACTTGGTTGCTGCTGCTGGCTACTAAGTCAGAAAGCAGTAAGAATCTCCTAATGACAAAATGGGAAGATCAGATCAGGCAAAGGCCTTTCCTCTTTGCTTAAAAAATGGACCACATCACAGGCTTTGTGCTGCAAAGGGACTTGCCTTCAAGAGACGTAACTCAAAGGACTAATATATTTTGCCAGTGGCATAATGCAACGTTACTTTTGCAGGAGTTGAAGAAAGTTGAACAAAAGCTGTTTTTCAAGAGCTGAGGAGAGCCATTACTCCAGTCACAATCCTCAACCTTTTCATAGTTTGAAGTCATGATTTTTTTTAGTATCTGAAAGGAAAAATGCAATCTGTTTGCTATAGGTACAAGCATGGAAATTGATTTTTAAGAAGTTTCACAGGACAACCTCATAACACCAGATCCAGAGCAGCATGTCACTACGGGCATGAAAGATTATTATTTGAGTACAATAAATTTATATAAACAGTGCCCGCCAGAATTAGAAGTTAACAAAGACTTAGAAAGTGGGTGTCCCAGGATAGGATAAACACTCTGAAGCTTGGCATCCTCCACACACAGAGGTCAGTCAGTCAGTACCCAAGCAGCCAGAGGGAGAGCAGATTAACCGCCTGTCTTAGAGAACCCAGCCAGTAAGGCACTCAGCCAAGAACAAGAACAACTCAGAAGCCTGAAGGACTTCAATCTCCTTATCTCTTCATCATTTTGTATGACAAAAGTATGGAACTTTTGACACTTTTGCTGCAGCTGAAGACTAATAGGACCAGAGAGTCCAAAGGTGTACACCAAACAAGGACTGCAAATCTAACTACAGAATTCTAAGTGCACTGAAACAGAACAGAAAACAAAAAGCAGAATGTGGGAAATATATGTGAATCTTCCTTTAAGAGACAGTTAAATGAGTAAAATATACCATACTCAAATGAGCGCTCAACTAGATTACAATAAATATTAAACTGGCAAGATACAATGTATGTTGTGCTTGTTTTCAGACGAATTAGAGAAGAAGCAGCCACTTTCTTCTCTTTGAAAAGAGTGGATTTTGTGTAATCTATATATTGGTAGCCTTTATCATTTTAAACACCCTGAAACACATACAGCTGCACGAGCACAGCATATGCAATTCAGTGTTTTAATGTTGTCAAGATCCATATACAAGGAACATCAAAATCATCCTGTAAATAAACACAAAACTGATAAAATCCTAGAACTCTGAGTAAGTCAACTCAACACCACTGCATATATCAGTGTACTGCTTTCCCCGTGATTGAGGACTAATGATGAAACGCCTACATAAAGACTAATTCTCACTACACTGGATCCCCATGAAACTGAAAACATGCAAGCATGCACAGCTAATGAACAACTTCAAGGTGATAAAACTTATTTCTTCCATGAATACTACCCTAAAATCACCAATTAAAGAGCAGCAGCTAATATCTCCCAACAAGAGATTGGCCTTTTTGATCATACATTCCACTGACCCATCAGAAGTCCTGGGATCTGAAGAGATCACTTCCCTCACTCCTGGTACCTGCTGTGCTCATAGGGTTTCTTGCATGCTCCATAGAAATTTCAAACCTATATCTTACATATGGAAACAAATTCATGTTCATGAACAAAACTTAAAAGTACTTTTTGTAATCTCAAGGTAACAACACACTGCTGTGGTACGTTGTACCATACACAGTCTGGTTCTGAAATAATACTGACAACCAAATTCCCATGTACCATTTGTATGGAGGGTAAAGAAATTATGGAAAATGAGAGTATGACACTCAAAATCCAACCCATACTATTAGGGTTTGCAGCAGAAAGACAGAATTTAAACTGCATTGGTTTCAGCCTTGGTATACTTTCGCAGTAGTCAAGAGAAGCCAATTGCTCATAGTGGATAACCTAATTCTCTGCAGCACTGGTTGTTCTGGTTGTAATACTTCAGTTTCTTGCTTGTAGAATCTATATGAATTCTATTATTACTGTATTTTCTCTGAAAGTTGCAAAACATTCTGTGGCAATTCTTACTACCTCTATTTCACAGGTCAATTGGGTCAATACTTCTTAGAATAAAAACAGAGCACGCAGAAAACATTAAAAGGCTTTGAAGTACGGATCGCCATCATTAGTGACACAATATTATGTAGTTAAGGACTGGACACTTCAGACTCCTGGTTTTCTCAGTCAGAAACATCTAAGAGAAATCTAGTAAAAATACATCTCAAGAGAAGTAGAAAGAAACTGAACGAGCAGCTGGAATTGCAAAACATTGTTCCTTATTTCTCTAAAGATAAATCTTTTGAAATCCTCAGTAGCCTGTGCATCCTTCAAGAACATCAGACAAAAAGTAATTATAGGTATCTGACATGGAGTTTCCTGCTTTGGAGGTGCCCTAAATGATCCAACATCTTTGTGTCCTCCAGCCTGAAGGACCAGAAAATTCTGATTTTTTCCAATTTAAAATAAGAATGATTTAACCAGAAGCATCAAGAGCGTAGAATAAGTGGTGTTTAGGGAGTATCCTGGTGAAAGCATTCTGTATTTGCTACATAAATATTTCCCTATTTTCTAGAAACAAGCAATGCACATATGCCCCTATACCCAATTAAAAGTATTTTTCATTAAGAATTAATGAAACAAATCCAATTTCAAACTGCAGTAAGATCTGCTACAAAATCTACACTTTTAAAAGCCTTAATTTCCGAGCCTAAAGTAAACGATGAAACTATTTTAAAAACTAAACAAAAAGCTTTGACAGGACATTGAAGTCTAATGAATTTCACTTAAATTTAATATTATTTTCTTGTAATGCATAATTTTATATTAATGATTTCAACATTTTCATGCTTTAGAGGGTATTTAAAATATTTAGCCTTTATATAGTAAAGTTCAAAACAGACCATTTTTCTGGACAACCAATTGTAGCAGTAAGGGAAGAAATACTTTTATTTGCTGTTTCACAATGTACAATACTTTTATTTGCTGTTTCACATTCACTGATTCTTGTATCTGGGATTTTTCATTTTTCTTTTTTCTTTTCTATTAGAGATCATCTATCCTGATTAAGACAACATGAAGGAATACACGCTCCTCCTCTTCTTGGCATTGTGCTCTGCTAAACCTCTCATTGGTCCTTCGTATTTTACACTGAAGAACATGATGCTCCAAGATATGGAAGAAGAAGATGAAGATGATGATGACGACAATTCTCTGTTTCCAACCACTGAACCAATTATTTCTCTAATTCCTTTTGATCTATTCCCAACGTGCCCCTTTGGATGCCAGTGCTATGTGAGAGTTGTCCATTGCTCTGATCTAGGTAAGAATTAACTTGTGTGCCTGCTGTCCTTTGCAAGAATGTATTTAAAGGACGAGTTCCCCAGCTCTATAATTTGCACACCTTCATATACTAGGGCTGTTTGGTCTGGATAAGAAAAAGCTCCAGGGAGACCTGAGAGCAGGCTCTAAAGTGGCTGCAAGAAGGAAAGGGACAGACTCTTCAGGAGGGTGTGTTGCAACAGGATGAGGGGAAATGGTTTCTAGAAACCATGGAAATGGTTTCTGCAGGAGAGGATATTTAGATTGGACATAAGGAAAAAGTTTTTACAATGAGGATGGTGAGGCACTGACAAAGGTTGCCCAGAGGGGTGGTGGTGCCTCTTCCTTGAAAACATCCAAGGTCAGGCTGGAGGGACTCTGAGCTGGATGGAGCTGTAGATGCCTGAGTTCACTGCAGGGAGTTGGTCCAGATGGTCTTTAAGAATGCCTTCCAATCTAATGATTCCATGATTCTATGTTACTATACAGGTCATCTTCAAAATAAGCTTACGTTTCTTTTTCCAATCAGAATTGCAAACATCAATGAAATTATATACAAGACGACAAGCAGAAAAAATTCCCCCATCTTTGGTTTGCATTCAATAAGCTACTAATCCCTTGTGCCAAAAAAAGGCTTTGGTTAAAGATCTACTCCATTCACAGTTACAAAGGAACAGCTCAAACATCAAGAATTGATAGCAAAGGGAAAAGCAGCCATAAATAAACCACAGCTAAGTTATAATGCAAATGTGTAAGTAGGACACAAATTATTTGCTTAGCTTAACTCCAACTGCATGTCACTGCTAATAAGATTTTAAACATAGGCCAATCTGCCACTGTTACTGTTACAAATACATACTAATTCCTAATGATCAAAATTCCTAAGTATGAATTCGTTATTAATTGCTCCAATTGGAATTAGTGCTCATTGAAATTTTCTGATGATTTAGGGCAGTCAAAGGATCAGGACTCCAAACTTATCTCCAAACTCTTCCCATCTTAGAAACATTGGGTCAAATTTCTGTGGATTTTTTTGTTTGTTTGCTTGTTTTCAAATCTGCCATTAATAAGCAGTGCAAATAAGTTGTCATCCCTTCGCTGGTCTCTTCTGCTGAGTCAGGACCTTGGATGGTAGGAACTGGAGCAGTTTTGTAATCCAACTGGACTGGAGAATTTATGTAAGTGATAACTAAGTACTGGAAGCTGAAACACTGTATCTTGGCGGGTTACACCAAGAACACATTGCTCAGCGCTGACATTAATGCATGGCAATGTAGCAACTGGGCTGCTCCAGCAGATACTGAGGGCAGATGCAGAACAACAGACAGAAGCGGAGCAGGTATCTCGCCAAGCCACAGGAACAACTTTGTTCCTAAACACAAAACAGCTACTGCTTGTCTGAGAACAAACTGCTCCAGCAGCATGTAATGAGCACCCCATGTAAGCCTTTCATTGACATGAGAATAAATTATTCCACTCATTTTTGACATCCATCCTTACATAATCAGTTCCAACCAGTATCAAAGTATTCTCCTCTATCTTGTGCTTTATGGCTGACTTTTCTTTCCCATTTAACAGTCAATTTCTTTGGACATGCATAAAGGCATGTAATGTTTCTGCTTCTCTCCCATCCTGAAACAGGTTTGACATCAATACCTCGCAACATTCCACCAGATACTCGCATGATTGACCTTCAGAACAACAAAATAAGAGAGGTCAAAGAAAACGATCTCCAAGGACTTGCATCACTTTATGTAAGCTTGTTATTTTCCAATTTTGAAGTCTTATTTAGCAATCTTAAATATCTTTGTACTTTTAAAATATAAATGGTATTTCTCTTCTCCGACAGCATCCTAAAATACAGTCTAATGTCCGCACAGTTGGCTGCTCAGGCATAGTAAGAGGCAAATTTCTTTGAGCTGTAAGAGTTATGTTAAAAACTCAGAAAGTGTACTGCGTATGCATCACCAAAAGGTGCCCAAAACTTACTCAATTCTAAACACATACAAGAACACTTCCTACATTTCAAAGGCTGCTTAGCTGTAAAGCAGTAGGAAGAACTCAATCTCTGAGAGTATCTCCAAAAGCACACGACGTACAACCAATACATACAGCACTGAAACGGAGGTTACATGCCCAATTTCCCTGAACAGAAAACAAAGCAGCACTGAATTAACAGAAAAGTTACATGCTTTTCTATGCTTTTTTAAACACGCTCAAGTTATGCATAAGGATAGACTTAAAAATGAGTAGCAGGAGCAACTGATGAATCAACAAAGTTACCATATGCAATAGAGAGAATAAAATAGGCTCAAAGACCCATCAAGATGGGTTACATCTGTTCTGGAGTACAATCTCCACAAGATGTCACTCTAGACGCAGCACCAAGGAACACCAACAATTACAAAATTCTCATGGCAAAAATGAAAAATCTGCCCCATAAAACATAACAGGAAGATCTATTCCACATTAGAAAGACAGGAAGTACACATTAAAGCAGCATCAAATGAATCCTGTGTTTAGTTGCATTTGGTTTTGAGCAAGAACAGAAAATGTGCTGGATATGTTTATCCATGAGCTTTCTAAGTGTTAGGAAACCAAAAGTGGGAATCATATTAATTCACTGTTTGGAACAAGAAGTTTCCAGTTCCCCTTAAGAGTATGATGTATGGATACAGAATGGCCAAACACTTATAAATGACGCTTATAAAAGCTCCAACAGAAACAAAACCCCCCATGACAGAGAAAAGCACTGGAATACATCAGGAACCACCACATTATATATTAGAGTTGACACTTAATTAGGTGATAACTAAAAACTCTGAGCTGCTTTGATTTTTTTTCATCAGTTACTTTGTGATTATGTGGCAAGAGCAAAAGCAATTTTTAGTTAAAGCAAAGTTTATTTTGTACTAAATGTCTGAGCATTAGTCTCCTTAGCAAAGCCACAGATGGCAACATGGATTAGTAAGGAAGCATTTCCTGTTTATTTCCTTAAGCTGTTCACAATTTTGCTGGAAAAAAGATTAATTCTGTTTTGCTCCAGTTTTTTTCACAACTCCAGGGAAAAGACGAATTCCCAACAGCACAAAGAAGTGAGAAAAAAACCAAACAAAACTATACAAAAAGAAAAGCCAAGCAACTCCCTCCTCCCATCCCCCAAGAAAAAATCCAAACTAAAACCACTCTTGTAGAAACAGAAGCGTAGATAAGTGATCTGACATGCAAAACAATTGTCAGATAACTTGCCCCTTGTTGGCTGTATTACCTCATTACAAGTTCCTGTGCTAGAGTTTGGGTATTTTAGAAAACTAAAACATCTCATTGTTAAACTATACATCAGATTTAAGACTTCATCATCATAACGTATCGCTATAAATTTTCTGTGTTGCTCTTCCCACGTGTCATAGGCACTTGCTTTGAACAACAATAAGATAACCAAGATCCATCCAAAAGCCTTTCAGCCAACCAAGAATTTACGACGACTGTATTTATCTCATAACCAGCTAACTGAGATCCCCACAAACCTACCAAAAACTTTAGCAGAGCTCAGAATTCATGCTAATAAGGTGAAGAAAATCCCCAAGGATGCATTTAAAGGAATGAAGTCTTTACACGTTCTGGGTAAGTCTGAGCAGAAAGATAAAGTCTTCAGTAATAAATCAGTATATTGTATACAACTTTCATTCAAACATTTCCTCAGTGTGGAAATTCATCTTAAAGAGATATTCATGATCATTTATTTAAGTGGATCATCATCACTTAAATTCTATTAGAGGTTGCTACAAAGGCAAAGTTCTTGGTAACCCGGCAAGCCTACTTAGACAGCCTTTACTCATTGAAAAGTTTGCACTACCAGCCACGGGAACAGGTAATCAAAGTTGAAAACTAATAGATTTCTAGAACATTAGCATTCATTAATAAAATGAAATCAGTTAGTTATAACTTTGTCTAACAGACATAACATCCCTATGCCCTAAGTATTTTCTCTTCCCCCCCGGACAGAAATGAGTGCAAATCCTCTCAACAATGATGGAATAGAACCAGGTGCTTTCGAAGGAGTAAATATCTACCACATAAGAATTGCAGAAGCTAAATTAACTTCAATTCCTAAAGGTACGCTTTGTTTTACCTTATCTACTTTGCCTCGACCAGCATAATTTTAAATGCAATGTTCTCACATGGATGTGATTATTAAATATTTCATACATTGAGATACACACCTCCTATCTCTCTCGCTTCTCTTGTACTTGGTGTACAGAAATACCCAGTGGAACATCCCCAAGGCAGCCACATGCAGGCACACACAAGGCACACCCAAGTCTCCCCTTCCACCCCCTCGCTCCAGCAGGCAGTCCCTTCCTCTGCTGCCATCCAGAGATATTTGTCAGGGGAAGCAATGGGAAACAATGACATTGCAGCAGCCACTTCAGGGCTTTCATCAGTTCCTAAGATAAGGTATTTCCAGGATCAGACACTACCTGAGTGCTTACAGTAGCACTATCCCAGCACAGAAGACATTTTTCTGGTATTATGATGATACCATCTCTTATCACTTATCAGAACAAAATATATTTGTAAAATGATTCAGATTTTCTCTTTGTTATGGAGAAACATAAGAAAATACAGCATGAGTTTCAATTCACGGGCTCAGATAAACAGGGATTCATCACTAGGACGTTTTTTCATATGTGGAAACTAAGTTTGTCTGTAGGTCCTTCTTTCTGCACAAAATTAAAGAGACCCATAACTTACAAAACACACTTAAATCTCAAGTGGCCATGTGAGTAATCTTCTCTCAATACTAACTTGGACTGAACAGGAACAGTGTTCCACTCTTCCGTGGAACAGTGAACAGGAATATAAACTAAAACAACACCACCCACCCAAACATGTCAGTAATGACAGAATGTAAAGTGCAGCCCTCCAGTTTTCTGTCTCAGCTGGGACTACAACAAGCAACAGTAGGAGCAGGGCTCTGGGAAGCAATACTAGGAACAGAAAGATGAGGTTTGTCTGGCTGGGTGTCAGGGAGCAAACTAGACAGATGCTAGCAAAATCAAAGGTGAGATCAGCAAAGGGAAATTCAAACCTGTGACTGCCTTCTTTTGCCCTCACTAACAGGATATTGTATAGAAGGTTTTTTGTCTTCTGGCCTATTCACACGAGCACAGAACAGGCAGCTCTGAACTAGGGCTATTTGGTTTCATATGAGAAATCACTGTGAGTACCAGCATGGAAAAGAAGATACCCGATAATCCATTTTACTCAGAGAATTCCAAAAGCTTTCCTCACAGACCATTTGCTAAGAGCCACAACAGCAATATTTCAAACCAAACTATGTTAACAAATTTTGCTGTTTTGTTTTCTGAAAACGTAACACACCTGCATCTAACAGCCCTTTGTCTGAGAACAATCTCTTTCAAGACTCTTCACCCAACCCCACACAAAGGAAAGAGGTTATTAGGAATATAACAACTATTCCAACAAATACCTGTTAAATCATTTCTTTGATTTTTCTCATGCCAAGCATTTGTTTTTCATCAGATTTACCCTCCAGTCTACTAGAGCTTCACTTAGATGACAACAAGATCACAGCAGTTGAACTTGAAGATTTTAACCGGTATAAAGATCTTCAGAGGTAAAATTTCCAAGCCGAAAGCTTTCAGCCGATAAGAGGTCAGACCCAATAGGACCTCCTACTCAGTACTTCTTTCATGAATACGACAATAGAGAATTCAAATTTGTAAATGCTTTAGAGTGAGAACTGCTGTAAATAAGACCAAACTTTTATATATAAAATATATATTTTTTTACCTCACATGTATTATATATATTAAAAATATTGGCCTTGTTATTGTTACATGTCTTACCTAGAATCCTCATTAGAGGTGTGTCAAGAATAACATCTGATTACAGAAGTAGGAACTTCTTTCTCTAAAGCTTAGTTAAGTAGTCTGAAAATTTGGCTGCGCAGTGCTGAATTTTGCACTGAGTAATAGCAACTACTACCAAAGAAGAACTACTGAATGGCTTTTAAATAGCAACTTCAGTTTCTGAACAAACTGAGATAGAAAGGAGAAAAAGGAAATTGTGGGATGAACGGAAAGCACAAAGTGGCCTAAGCTGCCACCTTCTCAATCACCTTCTGAGCAACACAGGGTCAAGTTTTGCATAAAGAGCCAAATTAAGGCCTAAATAAGGAAAACGTGGAAGTAGAAGAGATAGTATTACCACTAATTTTAAAAATGTGATGGTTAGCTACAAACATTACTGTTTCTTTACAAGATTTTCTCTTCTTTGGCTCTTTATTAGAGCACTTTTTATTACTGAATGAGGTTTCTTTTGGTAGCTACACTACCCAACAAAAGGGCATGGTTTATTTTACAAGCAGATTTGTTGGTGCTTATCTTTAATTCTTGCACTAAAGAAGAAAATGAGCAACTAAAACTAGGCAATAGCGCACATCTAATCAACTGCTGTCCTTTAAAGAGAGATTAAATTACAAAAAATATTTATTAGGTCAATGGTGGTTTCTTTCTGTCAAAGGTAAGACTTCATCATTCTTCCCCAGTTCTTTTTCCTATGCACACTCTTGTGAATTTCAGTCTTTCAAAAAAAAAGCATGCCATCGAATGCTGTTGTAAATCACTATCTTCAATTAAATGTTCCTTGTACTTTTTCTAGGCTTGGCCTTGGGAACAATAAAATCAAAGATGTGGAAAATGGAAGTTTTGCCAACATACCAAGTATACGTGAAATCCATCTTGAAAAAAATAAGCTCAAGAAAGTTCCTCCTGGATTACCTGATCTGAGATACCTGCAGGTCATATATTAAACTTAATAGAAGCCTTTGGGAGTTACAATTTGTTTGATACAAAGCTGTATAGATGAGGACATAATTAAAAAGCTAATTCTCATTGAGATATTTTGAGTTGACTCACATTACAAAAATGAATTCAACTCAAACAACAGGAAGAATAAGTAGTAAAAAAACTAAAAACACTACACAGAAAAGATACTTGCAAAAAGTTGGTTACAGTTTCCGTGCTAGGCAGATGGAATTTTTCCTTTCCTACACCAAAAAAAAAAATATATATATATATTTGTGTATATAGATATAAATATATAACATCGGTTTGTAATTTCAATGTAGTTATAACAGAAAAAAAGAATTCTTTACTCAATGTACAATATTTTCTTCAATTCAAAATTCTCCTAGCACAACTTACTAAATTAAGCTACATCAGCATTAGGCAGCTAATTGTGCAATCATTCCAACAAGTGTCTCCTAATGCCAACTTTTCTAGAGACTACTTGTGGAAATGCATGAAATCATGGGGGAAAGTCATATGGGAATACAGTACAATAGTACTGCAATCATTACTGTAAGAGAACATAGGATTGCATTGTAAGAGATATTCCATAAGAACAGGGTCAAATTATTCTGACAACACACTGAGAAAATACTGTATGTTTTTTGTTTGTTTGCTATTGTGGGATGGGAGAGACTGTGACAGGTGGGAAGAATTCTCTAAGCACTTAAAACAGGCATTTAATTCCTCATATTATTAAGTCTGTATCAAGCTGTTCTTACCACGCACCTCAATCACCTATTTGCTAGTCAAAGTTTAGGTGTTTCCCCACTTACATGCTGAACCACTATATTTTACTGTTTCTTTCCTGCTGTAGGTGGTCTTCCTTCATTCGAATCACATTGCAAAACTGGGAGTGAATGATTTCTGCCCAACAGGAAGAAGGAAGAAGAAAGCCCTGTACAGCGGCATAAGCCTCTTCAATAACCCTGTGAAGTACTGGGAGGTGCAGCCTTCAACCTTCCGCTGCATTTTAGCCCGAAACAGCGTGCAGCTGGGAAATTTCCTCAAGTGATACCAAAGCCGGGCGTTTCAGAAAGCAACCCGTCCAAACCATTTCTGCACTACTTGAAATTTCCTGAAAAAGCCAATTTTACAACATTTAACCAGTTTATGAAGTAATTACTATTTCAGAGAAAATTAATTAGAAATGATACGTCTGCAGGCTCCACTGCCTCATTTGACAACGTTCAAGCCACATTTGACTAATTTAAACAGCAATATTTATATATCATGGGAGGACTCTTGGAATTGAAACTGGAAACTGCACTTGGTGTTTCCTGTAATAGGTGTGGAATTCTTTAATCATGTATTTTGCCATATTCTTTCTTCAAAATCAATCCTGAAGTAGGAGTTACCTATTCCACAGTAAAGACCTTTCCTGTGTTAAATAGTATTGTTAAAAAGGATGCAAAAAACCTACCAGACGTTGACAAATTCTTGTGCTGTTTCTGAAAACCAGTAAACAGGCAAACATGCAAGAATGTGGTACACCGTTAGAGATGAAAGACCTCACAATGCTAAAGTAGAATATATTTTAGTCTGGGAGATATAAAATGGTTTTCATATAAAGAATTAGCACATAAGAGCACTTATGTGCTCTAAGTTTGTGGTATTTATTCTTGCATCTTGAACGAGGACATGTCCAATGTTCTCTATCAATATAATTTGGTGCACTCCAAATGATAAAAGGATGATTCAAGGTTGATAATACGCTTTAAGCTTAATAGGAACGTTTACTAAACTCCTTAGGCCAGCACAATCATCTTCTCTTATCTATAATAGCTGTAATCATGTTTTTCATTTATTTTTTTTCCTTTATATTCTGACATCACACGGGTTAAGAATCCCTCATTCATTTTACTAATTATCCTAAAGTTGCAGAACGCAAGCAGATAGCTGGAACTCAACTACCCTGACTTCTCACACAGGTCAGCGCATAGAATTCTCAATCCTGACAGTACTGTATAAAATGGATATTTTATATATCTATTTAGTGTATATTTGCTATTGGGATTCAAAATAAATTAAATAACTTTAAATAATACTTGCCTTTTTATGTTTTATTGCAATATGTCACATCAGAACATCCAGAGATTAGATCCAAGCACCTTTCTCTTATCTTTCGCAAAGCTCTCTGCCTTTCCTTCCTTCCCTAGGTGCACTAAGCAATAAACATCAAATCTAACATCAGTATTTTTCCATCAGCTTCATCATTTCACATCTAATATTATGCTAGTACCACTATGCTGTTTCAGAATGTCGTCTTCAAATCAATGTCCACCCTTAGCTATGATGGCCAAAGCCTGCAGGAACAAGCAGCCTAATTACTGGAATCTTCTACACCTTCTTCACCCAACACACTTGAAACCCGTTAGGACCACAACCCGTACTGTAGGTGGAGGGACACCAGGCCAGGGGAAGCTCTTCCTGAACAGAAAGCTTTTGTTTTACAGAATTTCTGTTTGCTTTCCCAGGCAGAATAAGAAACCAACACCCAAAATAAAACTAAGCCCCATGCCTCCAAATCACCAAGCATGTAATTTCTGGCTTTCAAGAGGTTCCTAAGGAGCAACTTTCCTTATAAATAACACAAGTAAAGCAATGGTTGGTATTGAAAATAGTAGTTAATATATAGATTTCTTCAGCAGTTTGTCTACTTTACAATATAGATTTTTTTAGTTAGGTTTGTCACATCATGAATGCAAAGAGCTATGATTTCTACACATGGACCCGTGTGAAAAGACAAACCTACGTACATATAGAGAAAAAGGTAATACTTGAACAGTTTTTTCCCCACTAGGGAATTAGTTACTAGATTCAGAGGAAACACAGAACTGTTGTTGCACGCTTCATATAGGAAATATACACCAGCTTTTACTGCAGCTCTGCATTCCCAGCTAAGATGGTCTGAGCCTGTCCATACATTGCACTTTAAATAACTCCAGCAGTACCAAACTAGACAAGGGAAACAGCTAACTGTAAAGAACCTTTATGAGATTTATATGGAGCATGAAAGAAAATTGAAAAGAGCAATGGCAGAAATAAGTAACTGAGAATGAAACAGCATAGAAACAAAGAATAACACACCAAACCAGTCACTTATCCTACAGTAAATCATTATAGGTTGTGGTTGGACTCGATGATCTTTAAGGGTCTTCTTCAACCTGAGGAATTCTATGATTATCACACAGAATATATAAATTTCTTCTCAAGGAGTACGTCCTGCTTCACAGTAACAGTCCAAGAGCACATTCATACCCTTTGGGATATAGTAACGTTCTCTTAATGACAGGCTCACAAATGAATAGCTCATCATCCCATACCAGAGAGACAGAGCACTGTCAATAACAACTTACTGCTCAAGAAGAAAGCAAAGATTCTAAATAAATGTTTATTCTTATCTTGCAACAGCTAGAAATCCAAAGTCGTTCATGTTCCATTCTCAAAAAGCCTTAATAACAGCATTTTGCATAAAATTCCTAAAGATGAAAAATGGCTGCGGGTAAGTTAGTATATGAAGAAACAAAATTCCTCCAGCTTTTGTTCAAACCATGTTTAAAGAAAACTGCCATAGGGTTCTTTAGGTCTCTTTTGGCAATGTGTTTTGGCTAAGGCTAGTTAACTGATCTTAACACAGACTCCAGAACACGTCCCTTGGTGCTGGACTTTGTCTGAAACTTTTCTTGGGGCATGAGTTCAGCAGAGTAGCCCCAGTCCCTAGAAAGCAGTATCCCTTGTACTACATAAACCTAGTAATTCCTTACAGATACTCTCCTAAAAGGTTTCACCATATTTTAGTCCACTAAAATAAATATTAGGTCCATTAAAGTCAATAAAAATGGAGAAAGTTTGTAGAAATGTCACAAAATCATAAGAGGTAGAAGACTGTACACTCTTGATCGTATACTTTCAAAGCTTTACAATCCTGCTTGTTTTCCTGCTTTCTGTGCTCCCACACACAGTCAGCATCCATGGATACACACAACATTTGCAAACTGTATCACTATTTCAATATAGTGATCCTACCTTCACATTTATTACATGATCTCCAAAGGACCTACCAATTGCTTACCTTTTCGTCACCTTCAAGGCAAATTCAATTAGTTTTAAAAAGTAAACAACTTCATCTGCCACATAGATTACATTAACAATTTTGGATTAAAGCACATGAGTTTCAAATGGGCTGTTCTACTTGTCCCCCATAAGACTTATTTTCATAGAAAAGGCAATAATTTCTTACTTCATCTCATATCAGTTGTGAGGATGTCTGTCACCTATTGAGAAATACATTCAGGGGTCCTCCTCTTTTCTTCATCATCTTTTGGCTAGCTAGCATTTGTGGGCAGTAACAACTTAAATGCTGTGTATCTTTGTCTTTGGCCAACTTTCACGTAAAACCAACTGAATATCATAACACTTGCAGTTTACCATATAAAATGTACCTTACACAGGTACATGGCAAATCTATCTATAAACTCTCTTAAGATTCTTCTTCTAATATATATTCCTGCTACAAATAACTACATTCCTCTAATTAAATTACATATATATATTTAATATGCATATATATAGGTATATAAATATATACACGTATGTATCATAGAATGGCCTGGGTTGAAAAGGCCCACAATGCTCATCCAGTTCCAACCCCCTGCTATGTGCAGGGTCGCCAACCAGCAGCCCAGGCTGCCCAGAGCCACATCCAGCCTGGCCTTGAATGCCTGCAGGGATGGGGCATCCACAGCCTCCTTGGGCAATCTGTTCAGTGCGTCACCACCCTCTGGGTGAAAAACTGCCAACCTAAACCTCCCCCGTCTCAGTTTAAAACCATTCACCCTTGTCCTATCACCATCCACCCTCATAAACAGCCGTTCCCCCTCCTGTTTATACATTCCCTTCAAGTACTGGAAAGAATATAATTTAATTAGAGGAATGTAGTTTGTAAATATATTCTTTTTCATCTTGGCTTTCCAAATTCTAATGCATTTCTCCCTTCTGAAAGCCTCTGGGATCCTCACAAGACTGATAACAGATTTCACCAGAGGGTGGCAGCCTACTGTTACCAAATGAAGGAAAAAGTAGTTCTAATAACGAAGATCGATACTGCATGATAACAAAGCAGCAAACTTCACAGATAATGATTAAGCTGGGTAGTTTAAGTACCGACGTACTGTTTGAGTACATTTGAAGACTGAATTCTGTGCCCTGCTGTATCAGTAATGTGCCCAATAATGAAATGTATTCATCTCCACATACATTCCTCCTGCCTCTTTACCCCAGTATTAGCCTATTTTACACCACAGAGATACAAAGACTAAAACAGAAATTAAATTTTAATAGAAAAAAACCCATGAAATTTAATAAGACATGAAAATTTCAAAGAATACAAGGTATCATCAAATCACGATTCTAATTTGCACCATTAGCTATGGCAAGCACACGCCATGTAAACCACAACTTTCAAGTAACAAAACATGACCTCTTTGACATTCAGGTTCGAAAGCTAAACAAAAATGCAAGTGAAATCCACTAATTTTGAAGCTCCAAATGACAGTTCAGCAGTGAACCCCAGGGGTCAGTGCTGAGACCAATCCTATTCGGTATTTTCACCAATGAGCAGGATGATGGGGCAGAGTACATCCTTAGCAAGTTCAGTGAAGACACAAAACTGGGAGGAGTGGCTGATAGACCTAAGGGCTGTGCTGCCATCCAGAGGGATGTGGACTGGCTGAGAAAGAAGGAACAGTCTGACAGAAAACTCCTGAAGAAGAAACCTCTCCCCAAAGAGGGAGAATTGCAAAGCTCTGCACTGGGGGAGAAATAACACGAGGCACAAATAAACGCTGGACCAGCTAGAAAGTAGCTTTGCAGAAAAGGAACCTGGTGGAAAACAAGTTGAATGTGAGCCAGCAACGTGCCCTTGCAGCAAAACAGGCTAACAGAATCCTTGGCTGCACTGGCAGGACAAGGACAGTTTCTTTATTGCCAGCATTGCTGCCTCTGACTACGTGAACAAGGAAGCTACAGAAGCCTGGATTCCTATGACCTTGAGTTTTAAAACCCACAGGTTCTTCCAGCTTGTTTCCACCTCACTCCAATACCTCAGCACGTTCTCCTACAGCTCCATTCCACAGCTGCCACCTGTTTGGCTGCCAAATGACGGAGCTAAAAGTATGCCAGGGCTTAGTCAACACGTCTGCTTCATCTTGCCATCTGGCAGCTAGCTTCATGAACAAGAATTTACAACTTTCTTTTCCTCTGCTAAAGGACCTATTTGGAGCACTTTCTGCTACCCAGCTCTTTTTTCCACAAGTTTTAGAAACTACATGTTTGCCTTTATCCTATGTTAAGTTTGGTCATAACTGGTGATGAGATCAAAAGTTACTGGGTGAAATAACTGACAAACCCAAGAGATAAATCTTACGTTCCATTGAAACTCAAGAAGTGAAAGTTTGGCTATTGTAATTACACTGAATGCTCCCAAAGTTTCACATTGGCAAGTGAGGCAAATGGTAGGAATTCCTGAACCAGCATTTCCCAAAGGCAAGACAGATGCCCAGACCAAAGCATATATGTAAGCTTTAACCACCCATATGCCTTCACTGAAAGTGTTGACATTTCAGCTAAATCCAGGAGGTCATGTTCATGGAATCCAATACAACTTCTCTATTAAAAAAATCTTGAAATGATTAACGATTTCCAAAGGCAATTACGTGTGTTCTAAGAAGCAGGTTCAGCTGTCTCTCTGCAATTACCAGCATTAAGCTACGTACCATACCTGTTCAATTGCAGTTGGCCATTTACTAACATTACAGCACCTCTTCACAAGTTTAAGTTAAACCTAGGTAGTGAAATCACTCAAAGCCTAAGATTCTAGCTAATATTTTGATATTTACTATTAAAAACGCTGTAAGTAGTTGGATTGCCTCAGTGGAATCAATTGAAGCAACTTAAAATTTTCATTAAAAAATTGCCCAGTAAAGCTGAACAAATCCAAGGCGTTTCAACTTAACAAGTCTGAGTTATGTCAATTTGTTCCCCATTCCTCAGAGTTTACAGATATTTTCCTACGTCGCCCTGATTAGAAAAAAACAAAAACTACTTCACTCATATTTTCTTAAATGACAAATTAGTAAGAAGTAGAAAATTAGTAACAAGCATTCATTTTCAACAAAGTCCACGGAAAAGATGAAAAATCAAATGAAAATATTAAGAATATCCCCATTCATCACTGCTCGTTGCTTTGCAGCCTCAAGAGAAAATTTCTGGTTAAACTACTGCACTGCTGATCCAGAAAAACAAACACCCACCACAGCAGGAAAAGAAACATTAATGTTTTCCATTCTATTTTAATTTAATGCAAATATAATGATAAAGTCAGAATCTGAAGCCTGTGTTTTGGAGGTTTTTTTTTCCCCTCCTTTTGTATGTTGAAAACTGAAGATTGTCTCATTTTTTTCCTTCGTTCTGGGAGGACTGGAGGTTTGAGAACAAAGCTGCTAATAGAAAACATGCGGAAAAGCCCTGGAGTAAATGAAAATCTGACTCAAACTCCAGATGCCACGTATCACATACCAGTGTCCAAAATTATCTGGTGAGATACGCATAAGAATTACTGTGCATACTCAGTGGATCACCTGAAATGGAAGACAGCGCAAGGCACAAAACAAACAGAAAGGCTTTCTGCTATTTCAGTGATTTCCAAAAGAAATCAATACTTTGAAATAAGAAGTGAGGATGTGTCTGAAAGCTTCCCTTGGCCATCAGAGACTTAGCTCAACAGAATACGCTGCCAGCAGACAGACTTCTTGCAGCTCTTCACATAAAATATGAGCAGTTCTACTCAACAATGCAATACTGGATTTAACCATTACGCTGCAATGACTGAAGAAGGAATAGCATACAACCTGGTTTTTCTATCCACATCCTTTTTCTGTCTTAAAATCATATTCAGGAAAAATTTTAAGATGATATTCCTGGAAGAACTGTATTGTGGATACAGTTTTGATAAGAATCACACACATTTGCACACAGCAAAGTCTTTCTATAACATCCCTGTGCATGAGGTGTACAGCTAACAAGCCAGGACGTGTAAGGCTAGCTGCATATATACAGATCACCTATGCAGCTTGCGCAATACGTCCCATAAGCCAGATTCATTATGCATTTATTACTCAGCACCTTCACAAAGTATGGTGTCAAGGGGAGAAATGCTGAAATGAATAAGTTCTCTTCACAGGTACGCTTGGAGTACCTGTTAAATCATTACATTCCCTCATTTTCTGAAGACAGAAGGAAAAGAAATCTCTAATTGACTGCTTGCCAAAGGATATAAAATTCCCTGAGGTGCAGAGAGAGCAAGTGACCAGCACAAGCAAGAGCTGGCCTCTCAACTATTCAGCTTGTGTTATTTTCATGTTACAAGTGCTTTTTAGATATAAAGACCAAAGTAAACATTTCCCTTCCAGAAATACTCTTCAAGAATATCTTAACTCCCTTCTTTCTTCCTTGTGGAAAAGGAAAGTGGCCTGCCGTTATGAAATATACTGTTCTGCCCTAATTTGTATCCTGCTTAGGGCCACCAAGAGCATTCAGATATCACACTAGCTTTTTTTCTTACAGCTCTGTTCAAACCTTATCTTTCTATTCTACAGGATGAAACAAGGAACTCCTGGGTCAGTAACAGGACTAACTTTTCGGCATGAAGAATTGAAGAAATCATTTATGTATTAACTTGACCAAGAGATGCTCAGATTCAAGAAGCAGTACAATAATCAACTATTCTGCAAGAATAATGCAAGCAATGTCTGCTCACTTCTCCAGCAGAAATGCTGTAATGCAGTGTTATTACTTGCTCCAAGTGAAAAGTTTCATAGCCAAAAATCCGTACTCCCACAAAATCGCTTCTATTTTCCAATAACAATTTCCATTTATATTTTACGTTAATACTTTCCATTTAGATGTTAACCTGCTATAAATTATGCTTTCAAACATTTTTATTACCTCATATACTAAATTTGATTTTGCAAGGAACTTGTTTCTGTTTAAGACAACATAGAAAAGGAAAGACAAACAACGTTCAGAAATACAGAAGTCTTAAGTGCATGCCAGTAGAGTGTAATACTCTGCCCTCAAACTCACCGAATGCATAACACCATCCTTTAAGAAGAACCAGCAGAATCTTCTCATAATACCAAATATACTGACATGAAAGACTTAGAATCCTTATAGAAGCTACATTGCATGCAGACATCTACCTCTACTGGTAAGGTTAATAGCTTTACGTTACACTTGACAACTATATTTCTACATAGGGGCCTGTAGGACTGGCACACTCTGAAGACAAAATCTATTGTGATGCCATGCAGAAGGAAACATGCTTCCAACCTCCATCAACCACTACCACAACCAGATTCCATAAAGTATTTTCTTAAACATGGTAAGAGATTCCTTATTCATCATATAACCATCCAGGTTAACTACGAGCATTCACATAAGCTTTAGAGCAATAAACTTTTCAGAATATAAAGCAGAGTAAGCTGGTAGAAGGTTAATAGGCCACTCTCTCTTTTCCTTGAAACATCTGTCAAGGTTAAATCTGTAGGAAATAATGCAATTGGTTCTGTAGTTACTGTGGATTTTGCTTCTACTGCAAAATAATTCTTGATGATGTCTTCCTGGAACAACCAGTATTCCTGTTCAAAGCTCAATAAAGTGCATTCAGAATGAATTCCAAGTCAAAAATCATAACATTTCAGAAAAGTAGAAACCAAGCCTGATTTTGAAAGTCTTCAGCATCCTGCACTCTTCTTACTGCTTATACCCAAAGGAGGGAAGGAAAAAACTCATTATTCCTTATTAAAACCTTGTATGATTATTTAAGATAAAGTAATTAAAACACTGCATATTAAAAAAAAAGTTTCTTACCACACTACTTAAAAATCGTTTAGATGTTTTCCACACGCACATTCCTCCGAAGCACACATACATAAGGAAATATTTCATTACTCCTGTTACGAGGAATGTTTTGCTGTAGTAGTAGCTGTACATTATAGATGTGTATTGCTGCTTCTTGTGCTTTGTGCTGAGAACAGAAAGGGTAACACATATTTCTCATGTTAACAGTTCCCTCCCAAAGGCAGAGTGCATAGGAACCTGAGAAGATGAGAATATGTGATTATGGAAAATACATCTGTTAGAAGTGCAATTGCTTCATAAAATAATCTTTCTGTCTTTCCAAAGAGTCCCCTTCCACTTACACATTCTAAAGGGGGCCAGTCCATTATCTAGTTCACCCACTGGCAGTTCTAAACAATTAGACAACTCATCTCTCTGTGATTGCTTTCACAGCATACAGATTTATAAGTTTCAACAATAAGCCCAGTGCTTGGCAAACCTGTGATGGGAGTTTTAGACAGCTGTCTTACAGAGTTATAGAATATTAAGACTCCATAGGCTCAATTTTGATGAAGTTCAATCTAATCCCTCAATCAAAGCACTGGCTTCATGCCACCGACAGACTAAAACTCAGCTAACATTTATTAAGACAAAAAGCATTATGAATATTTCTATTTTGGCTACAAATATTTTCATCTATTGTAGCTGTTCCTGAAAAGCAATAGGGAAAGCTAACAGTCGGGTGCTGGAAGTATAACAGTGACAAGAACGCTTACTTGATTTCCATGGAAGATCTGTAACTAATGCCTAAATCACCTCATCCTCCCTAATGAAATGGTGGCTACCATGAGTATTTGTTTGGAACAGATAAAGAAATAAGTTGTTTTTTTTCAAGCAGCTGACTGTAAGAACGTGTGAACTGTATTTAAGTCTTCACCAGAATTAGCCAGAAGTCCTTTCAATAATCTCAGAACAGCTAATGATAGAAATGGAAGACTTCCTACCACAGAGTGATGGGACAAAGCAACCACGAGACACTGCCCCAGCTCTGCCAAGAAGAGGCTGTTTCTCACAAATTACTCAGGCAAAGTAGAATAACACTTCAGGTTGATTACTTGCCATAAATAAAGTGACAAATGTACTTTCATGCCTGGTAGAATATAGCTGTATGGAAAAGTATCTTCCTTAGAACAGAGTTAAATAAAGAAAATCCAGAAAAACAGAGCATTAACTGGTTGGAAGGAAGAGTACAGAGATTATATTTTTCCTTATAAGAGAAGATGCCAGGGACACGCACAGATGAATGACAACATGTAATAATACTCAGTGTTTCTATGGAAGTTTCCAAGTCACAGTTTCTGGCTGCAGAGAAAACGTACTGCAGAAACATAACTCATTACTTCTCACATTCTTATATTCTTTCCTGCAGCTTTTCTGTCAACCACTATTGAAATCTGGATACAGGTCTAGGTATATTGAGTTTTATCCAATGCAAGATTCTGTTCTGTCATGGCATACTCATACACTAGCACTACAAGTTCTTGTGCTACACAAGTAGATTTACTCAACAGTCACTGTAAAAAAAAAAATAATGACTGTCATTGAATAAACTCAAAATAACAGTAAAGGGGAAGCATCTTTCATGATATGTACATTAAGGAAATTGCTGATAGTGCAGAGCATTTTCTTATGTATGATCATCCAGGAATTCCTCGGCAGATAATCTTGAAAACTACCCCTTATCTTTGTCATAAAGTCTCTCCGTAAAAAAGCTGGTTTTTGAGAGCTGTGTACATATGATTTGCAGATAGAAGACAACCATGGGAACAACCTGAAGTTGCAGGTGCATTTCAGGTACCTTACAAAAATGTATTAAACCTGTAGCTACAAACGAACAAAACCTAATAAAAAAGATTGATATAAATTAAGGTAACAGGAAAAAAGTGAAAATCTGACTTCTGCTTAGTATCTTTATTGATCGACCTGGGTGAGGGGATTGAGTGCACCCTCAGTAAGTTTGCAGATGATACCAACTTGGGAGGAAGTGTTGACCTGTCTGGGGGTAGGAAGGAATATTTTAAACTCTTTATGATCTGCATTGATTGTTTGACTTCTTGCTATTGTAGCAATAGAAACTTCATATGAGGACTAATTCAATGCCCCTGCTATTGAAAAGAAAATCCACCTACCAAAGTAACACATGCTCTTCCTGCAACAGATTGCAAGAGTCAATATATGCAATATCTACAGTCTAGTAAACCTTAAGAATTATTTTTGAGTTCTATTTTTTCTACATCAAACTGTTCTTACTGGCTCAACACATCCTTCATAGTAGCTCCTAGAAAGCACAACAGTATGTGTAAATCAGACTGCATAAGACAAGAGCTGCAGAGCTTTCGTCATGTAACATCACCTACAAAATGAGAAATAGGTAGAGATCACACAGTAGGGTCATGTCAGTGGCAACCATGGCCCCACATATTGAACAGCTGTCCTCCTTTCAGTAAATTGAGTATCATCTCAGCTCTGCAAGATTGCTTACATGATTCAATGACCCCCACCCCCCCTTTTCTGCAACCTTTAAAAATGCATATTTGCACAGGGACATGCTCAGAGGATGACTTTCCACCAAACAGCATGAAGTCTTTAAGAGCTGTTATTGCCTGATACTCTGGGTAGGCTCTGGCTGGGCTGAAGGCCCTGCAAGATGGAGCAATTCAGTATCTGATTTTCTAATTATCTGAGAGCTCTGCTTCAGTACCCACATTTTCCAGCCAGCTCTGACAGAGGATAGACAGGCTCTGCAACAATCCGACCATCTGTTACTATTGTTGAGAGCAAACACAAACAAGAAGTGCCTTTGCAGATCACATACAGCAGTCACACAGGCTACTAGTGGTCTGCTGACAGCACTTGTGGATAACGAGTTAAGACCTAGGAATTAAGATGCAAAGAGTTTTATATCTGCATTTTCTTTCTGTGCCTACAATCTGACTTTGAAGCGCAGCCCAAAGTGGATAATTCATGCCTGAGGTTGTTTCTTTCTTCAGAAACCCACAGGCTTTACAGAGAACCAAATTACAGCATTCAAATTTTCTCATTATATTTAATCATGTATCCTCTTTTCTTCTGTACAGACACTGAAAGCAACAAATCAACATCATCAATTCTCATCTACACAGATTTCCTTCAAATCGCCAGCTAAAGATTTTGGACTTCTGAGCTTGAGGCTTTTCTTCTGAAGTCTGACAGCGGGACCAGAGCTGGGCTGAAGAACGTTCAGGTTCCAGCAAGTCCACCATTCCAGAGAGTTCTCAGTGACACTAAGCTGCATAAGTCAGTGCTACTGGACTTCCTCTGAGCCTCTGTGAACAACGTGCAGATATTTTTGGCTTTCTCTAGGCTTCATATGGGGTACTATGCTTTTTGGAGGAGAAAAAAATGCAGAGGGGAAAAAAATAAAGCCCAAAGAAATCCCAACCAAAGCCCTTTAAAGTAAAATGCTGTATATAGGAAAGAAAGCTAAGCAGTATAATGTTTTCCTTCTTACATGAGGATCAGTCCCATTCATGAATCACACTGGAAATATTTTGCCTAGCACTTTGATACTTCAAATAGATAGTTCTTAAGTTCATGCTTATTCAACAAGCTAAGCAAACCTAAAATCACTAAATATTATAACAGCCTTCTCTCTTACGCCTTCAGTTCAGAACCAAAGCTGAAAACACTAACAATTCTCATTAGTTGAATGAGTTAATAACGACGGTAAAACTTCAGACATTATTAAAACGAGTTCATTCAAGTGACCTTACTTAAAAGATTTGCCATAGCCTTTGAAACAAGTTGTCTTATGAGTATGATGTTAAATTTAATCCTCTCATTATCCTCCTTGTAAGGAAATTCCTACCGCAATTCAAACCAAAGCTAGAAGACGATCCAACCACACAGATTTGACCAAGATGACAAAGTGGACTTGTTTACATTCAAGACAGCTCATGCAACAAAAAAAGAAGTGAGTCTTAATATGTACCACGGCTGGCCCTGCATCATCTTCTGCAGCTATATATGCTGTAAAGGAAGAGCTCTGCTACAGTTCTCAGATGGACAGGCTCTTTTACTCTGTCATCACGGACTTTTAAATGCATAATGGGATTTCAAGTCTTTAATAACTAACGAGGATTCAGGACACAATCATAAGTTGAAAACTATAGAAAACCATCAGGTATGAAATTTAAATTTTATTTTGGTCAAATTCTATTAGCTTTAATTCTTGCATATGCTTTACTTTGAACTGTTTATATAATAGATCTTCCAAAGCTGTACATATACTCTTTGACTTCCACTTCAAAAAGCAAATCAATGTAAAAACAACAAATTTTGTAGCAGTCAGTAACACTTCACTAGCTGGTGTTATAAATTCAAGTGTCTTTTTCTGGTTATTATGAATATATTCTAATTACTTTAAAAAAAAAAATCAGCAACTTGTTTGGTATTACTTAGGTTTAATTATACCATGGTAGTTATTTAACTTCTTACTGTACAGTTCATAAGGCACTATCTAGGTTTAATTTTGCTCTTTCAACCTCTCCTTTGCAATTCTGTATTCTATATATAAATAGATGATCGCTGTAATTTTAATTCCATGTTGTCTGTCCCTACCACATTACTGTTGCTCATGACTTCTGATGCTTTTGTTTATATTACAAATGTTAAAACCATGCATGATTTTGGTTCCTTAATAACGTCCCAGTCCACAATGCTACAGAAAAAAAGCTTTAAAAGGTCAAATACATCATCAACCTCAGGAGGCTCAAAGCCAAAATAAAATTTACTATCACATTATTTTCTTTTCTCAGCAAAGAATTTTCCTTGTCAATAGGTTTGGAAATAATGCAATTCTGTTACCAAAAGTATAATAAAACGCTTCCCTACAATTTTCTGATGAGTCACATAACTAATCCAGAACAGCATCTCTGCTCCATCAATAAATTCGCCCCTCTTCTCCAGTTTTGCATATATTTCTTAGGTGCTATAAACCAGCAGAATAAGACAACATCATGTTTGTTTAATCCCCTTGTAAAACTAGGAAAAATATATCCATTCATTCCAAAAACTGGTTTATATCTCCTATCATACTCGTCCATTTCATACAAAAGCTCATGTTCTTTGTACCCAAGCTGCCACAAACATGCTGGAAACTCACTGTAAGTTTTAAAACACTACATATGAAAACCACCATGTAGCCTGAGTGTTCTGCAGGAAACAAGCAGGAAATACAGATAGTGAAGTGAAAAAAAAACCAGCGTATATTTGAAGACACTCATCAGGACCCTTTCTATAGCACATGTTTTCCCTCAGTTTTTACAACGTTAGGGTTGTTGGCCAGTTGGTTGTTGCTTTTTTTTTTTTTTTTTTTTTTCTACTGTTTCTTAACCTCCTCCCCCCTCCAGAGAACAAACCCTTTGGATAACAGAATGCATGTAACTGAAACCACAAAATGAACTCATGACCTCTAAAATATTTTCGAAGCCTTACACTTGCAAGTTGTTTTTTTTTTTTTTTAAGTGAACCAATAGCACACTAAAAAAGTACTTCAAAGTTTTTTGAAGCGATTTTAACAAAAGAATGAATCTCTTTGCAGATTTGTGACACTGCATCAACAATAGCTGATGATGTGGCACAACACTTTTTTTTTTTGGCTGGCAAATCAGAAGAGGGACCAAGGCTATTATTTTGCTTTGCCTTCCCACAAGGCTCCTCACCACAAAATATGGCTTAGAGACATCTTTTGTTCCTCCAGCTGTGTTAGGCTATTGCTCAGATGATTTCATCAGCACACTAAGCTGCTCCCCTCTACAACTTGAGCTTCCCAGACTTCTGAGGAGTAACATTTATTGGCAAGCAGGAATAAAAAGAACCAGTTGTGTTATCTTTGCAGTGAGGAGTAACTCATGCATCTTAAGTACTTAATTTCAGCTGGTACACTGTTTACAATGCTGTTACTAAGCTCTTAGTTTTGGGGTTTTTTTTTCTTTTTTTAACAGATGCAGAGAATCGTGCTTGTATGATTTTCTATTTTAATTCAACTTTCTAAGTATGCAGTTCTCATATTGCGTGCATCTGATTTGCTCCCCTCATTACCAAGCATCAGCTGACATCATTCCCTGTTGTCAAGATAATAGGTTCTTCAAAATATTTCATGAAGGGGCATCCGTATATCTCAGTGCTTTGAGACATGAGCTGCAAGTTTAAGGACAGCAGCCATCCTACCAAATACGCACTCAGCTTCAGCTAAGGTATAAGCAGCCCTCAAAATACAAGCTCATCCCACCCTGTAAAGCCTGTTATGTACCATCATTCCGTCTGCGGTGATTATAGTTCTTCCCTTGCATTGTGCAAAGGTCTAAGTAAGCTTTATCCTCAACCTGCATGGAATTTAGCAGTCGCTTCTCCTGGTTTCTAATGCACTATGAATAGAAAAAACAATTAATCACAAAATCTGTGAGAAGCAGAAATGCTGAGAGGCTAGAACCAGAAGCTGAAGCTGAAGTTCTGGGCAGAACTAGGAACAAGAAGAGAGATAATCAGAACATGAAGTAATGTTGAGAAACAGATTTTGTCAGAATCTGTTCCAGAAAACAAAATCAAGTCACAGCAGAGATGGGATTTCTATGGGCAGACACCAGGAGCTCTGACTTCGAGTTAGAAATACGGTAAAAAAGCTATTCTTCCAATATATACCACCTGAAACCTCAAAAGCAATTAATTCCACTTGAAGAACATTATTGCTTCCTTAACTCAGCAACTGTCCACTAAGTTTGTATTTATAGTGCAATAATATAATGCAGGTAGTGGCAGACTGGCCTTCGTGGAGATATTGCAGCTATTTAATTACATTAGCTCAAATGTCTGACAATACTGTAGAGATATGGAGACTTGGGCTTTGCTGAGGACCTACGCATAGTGTGGTTCTGATCAACTGACTCCACTCAACCCTATTTTTAAATATTTGATGAATTACTGAAAATTCTTTAAACAAGTGTTCCAATACAAATGATAAAAGTCAAATTTGGGTTAGACAATTCCATATCAACCAACCACCACTGCACACCTTACGCACGGAATGCAGGAAGATTATGAGAATGCATTCAATTGCATGGTTTTGTTACTGCTTTGCTTAGGACTCCCTTTCTCCTTAAAGTCATAGAATATGTCACGCAATGGGAATCAGTCAGCAATACGAGGCACACGAAATTAGTGTTTCTACGTCTCATCTCCTTTGTTACTCTTCGATTGTGCCTGGTAAAAGAAGATAAACTACGAAGAACATCGAAAAAGTTTTATGATTAAGAAACATGAATAGCACTATAAGAAAACTGAGATTATTTCCTTTTCTCTGCATTATGGTTCTCACACTATACTGAGTGAATCTCAGCGTTTCCAATGGTATCTGTGCTTTGATCAGTGTTACATTTTGACTCAGCTACTGACTAACTTGTACGGTTTAGCACGATTCACAACACCAACTCTGCCAAATAACAGGGTTCCTCTGACTGCACAGAGTACTCTAAAATGTTAGTCTGGCATCGAGCACCTGAAATTCGACAGGAAAAATTGTTTGCAAGTAATCATCTTTCACAATATCATTCTTTCACCTCAAAATGATATTATGAGGGTAAATTAGTTCACATCTATAAAGGACTTACAATTACTGAAACACAGGAATTCTACTGTAGGTGAGAATAGATGTTTTATTGTTGACAAAAATAACTTGTTTGTAGCAAGGACAACAGACACAAGCATGTCTTTGTGGTCCCATAAGACTACTAAATTTCTTCACAAGGAAAGTAGTACAGCACCATCTCAGGTTATATAGGGAGATGCTGGCTTGAAGTTTTTCACATCTCACCCAGACAAAATCTAGGCTGACATAATGTACTGTTAGATATTCACAGGTTTCAAGCAGCAGACTGGACTGCACGGTCTCCAAAGGCTCTTCCAAACAATACTTCTATAATTCTTTGATATTGACCACATGCATCAGTGCTGTGCAAGTCCACAGTGAGAGTAACCGGTATTTTTTAAAATAATTTTCATTTTCCAAGAGTTTAAAAGGCTACACGTGCTCCCAAAAGTCTGAGGAAGAAGCATTTGACAAGAATTCCATCTTTCCATCTGTACCCACACAAAATCGATCCGTAAGGCTGGTATTTATACTGGAAAAAATGCAGCAACTATAATGTCTAATAACCAGATTGCACATGATTTCATATATGCAGTTCTTTTGCATCTTGTCTGTAACACATTAAGGTGAGAAAGGAATGAAGACATTGATTTTCCTGCTACTTCTCCCAGATATTACGGTACACTGCAGTGTCAGGAACAGGACAGGTAGAAAGCTTTTCATAACCAGAACTCAGACAGGAAATGTTCAGTTTACTTCAAGGCCAGTATAGTTGCTTACGGCTGTTTCTTGGAAGGTCTAAACTAGAAAATGTTCTCACTAGTAGTATCATTGACAGGGCTTCCAAGAAAATGGGTTATTCTGCTTATTTCCAAAAGTTTTATATTGCTTCTTAAAACTTAGAGATTTATATGTGATTTAATTTACGACTACCTGGTAAACTTATTTTCTTTCTCATCAACAGGGTAAAAGTACATATTTAAATATGGGGATTCTGAGCCAGCTATCAATCCTTTACCTCCTCTGGACCACTACTGTATTTTGCCAATATGAAGACTACGATTTTGGGGACGAATATGATGAGCCAGATCATCAACAACCATACTATTCTAACTCTAATCCAAGCGCACAAGCTGAAGTTCCTCACTTTCCTTTTCCAGTTGAGTGTGCCAGAGAATGCTTTTGTCCACCAGAATTTCCACTGTCTATGTACTGTGACCATCGTAAGCTTAAAACAATACCAAACATCCCTGCTCACGTCCAACAACTCTATCTGCAAAACAATGATATTGAAGCTGTACCTGCAGGACCATTCACTAATGTTACCATTTTAAGAGAAATTAATCTGAGCTACAACAAAATTAAATTTCATATGATTGATCATGGTGTTTTTGCCAAATTGTCAAACTTAGTGCAGCTTCATTTACATCATAATGAATTAGATGAATTTCCATTCCCACTTCCCAGCTCTCTGGAGAGACTCCTCCTTGGTTTCAATAAGATTTCTAAGTTACCTGGAATTGCACTGGATGGATTAGCAAACATAACCATGCTTGACCTTTGCAGTAATTTTCTTGACGATTCAGTACTCAAAGGAAATCCCTTTTCAGCCATGAACAACTTAATGCAGCTGAACTTATGCAACAACAAATTACAGACTATGCCTCCCAACCTGCCGTCATCACTTATGTATCTCTCCCTTGAAAATAACTCAATTTCTTATATTCCGGAAAACTATTTCAGCAAACTCCCCAAAATCATTGCTCTAAGAATGTCTCACAATAACCTGCAGAACATTCCACGCAACACCTTTATTAGTCTACCAAACCTGATAGAACTTAACCTTGGACATAACAAACTGAAACAAGTATTCTATATTCCAAGAAGTCTGCAGCATTTGTATATTGAAGACAATGACATTGAAAGTATGTTGATAGCTCTTAACTCTTGAAAAGCAGAAAAATGTAGATGCTTATTTTTTCACTGATTATGAAGATCTGACACCTAACAGCTGACAGGTTGTGTGGAATCCAAGCTTAGAATCCAGGAGTCATCCAAATTTGCATGTTGTTCAAGAAGTATTATGATATCCCTCTTTGCAGATGTATGAGATTGAGATATTAATGCTCTGAACTAACCAGTTAATGCAGCATCGACCCAAAGTTCATACACATCTCTCTCAAGGATAAGTGCTATGTAGCTTTCAACTTACAGCACAGGAAAGGTACCATTCCATCTTCTTCAAGATGGAATGTAAACATATGCTTAGTTAGCTGAGAAGCAACAAAGGTAAAATAGAAAGGATTTTATTTCTCTACTTCCCCATAATTTCCAAGTGGATGTTTTGTAAATATTCCGCAACTTTTTTCATATAACAGCTAAAATCACTTCGAAACTTTCTTCTGATGAAACAATTGATAAAAATCACATGAAGAATTGAAAAATATTCAATTCATATAAAAGAGTGATTAAGGTTGTAGTTGCAGCCACATGTATATATACACATTTTACCCCACAACCTTATATTTTGCAAATTTTAGAACGGTTATAACTGTCATTTATGAAACTGATTTAGAACAGAGGAAAGGCTACTAATATTATGCATCACAAAAATATTTCCATTGTAAATTCCAAAATTTGTTTCTATTATGAAATAATTCTTAAATATAACTTCTTTTCTGTATTTTAATTAATATTTTTCTCTCTTACAGTGATAAATGTTACTTTGATGTGTCCATCTATTGATCTGATGAACATCAACCAGTTAACCTATATACGGGTGGACCAAAATAAGCTAACAACTCCAATAAGCACATACGCCTTCTTTTGCTTCCCACACATAAGAACTATTTACTATGGTGAACAAAACAGTAATGCCAACAAGTCAACACAAATCAGAGCACCGGTGTTTCGACGACTTTTAACACCAGAAGAATATGATGAAATAGAAGATGATCATGAAATACATGATCAAGAAACTGAAGAAGAGCACGAAGCAGAAAACAATTATTTTTATCCTCACTTTTGGTGAAATAATCATTGTTAATGAGTACACGTAGAAATTTTTCCTTACCTGTGGAGTATTTGTGCCCATTTTATTTTAGAACAGTTATATATTTTGGGATCTTTAAGCTATACTCTATAAAGCAGAGATAGAATTTTAGTGTACATAAGTATGCCGTTAACGATGCAGAAAAAATATAATACTAGCAGCAAAAATACTCATGTCAGTATTCGGTAGCAGTATGATATATAACCAGTATTGATGGTGAACTTATTTGTAGGTTGGCAGCCTAAGCAGTAGAAAATTGACCTTCCATGTTCTAAAGTGATTCAACTTGCCAAATGTTTATAGCACAGATGATGTCATGCCCAACAGGAATGTGGGCACCATCAGAAATCTGTCCAGCTAGATGTTCAACTACCGGGAGTAGTAAGAAAGCAGTAGAAAACAGACATGCAATAGAAAAATGTATAAGAGCATGATCACAAAAGATCACATTCTTGCACATCTTCCTCAAATACAGATGTTGATTCATTCAATATCTAATTGAAAAGGAAAATCATAAACTTTTGAGTTACAGATCTTAATGTATTGCTTGTGCAGTGTTGTGCCAAGATGTATTACTTACTTCTCAACCTGTGCTTCAACTATCATAAGTCTTTCAAAAAGATTTTAGTTGATCAGACGTGAAGGCAATGAATGACTTTTCAAAGGTCTTAATGACGTGCATTAACAACTCTGAACCATTAGTACTTACATTTTACCTACACTTTTTTAGTCTATTTTAGAAGGCATTAGAAATGTAACGCTTTAATTAGAATTGCACATCAGCTAGAGCAGGCAGAGATAGTGGCATTCCAGGCTTTAACAATTTAGACTACCCTTCAGCATAACTAATACCAGTAAGCTACATCCTGCTTCAAAGTTGAGCAAAAATTGCTTCAAGTAATCCAAAGAAAAGTAACATATATTGCCTGAGCTATGGAAAACTTTTTGTTATGCCTAAAGAGATTGAAGTCCTTACCTTACACAAGGTAAGACAACATAGCCCTTTGGTTTAATTAAATTCTTCATTTTTTCAGCACTTCACTGAAGAACACAAGTGCAATAAGCTATACATCACACTACCAAATTTATATTATACTTTTAGTTTAGGGAAACTAAAAAGGTGCAATATAAAAATAAGCAAATTTGTACTAGAATTCTAAGAAGTTTTATCTTTCTTATAACATCAGTTACGTTTTGAAGCCCTTCTTAGCATATATTTGGTTTCTGATGCAACAATAGTAATATGCTAACAAACTGAAACACCTTAATCATGCGTCTGTATTTATAAACTAAAATTAAGTCATCATATGCACACAAATATAACCAAGCCCTTAAGAACAAATTCTTTGAAAAATCTACACCTACAGAATGTGTTTTATCATAGGCAATTTGGAGTCTCATGTGAACTAACTCAATCTTCTTTCTTTCCTCTGCCCCCACACTTTTCCTTTCATGTGTGTAGTGACCATGAAGATATGGTACACATTTGGAAACATCTTCCTTCATTAGAAAAAAATCAACATTTATCAACCTCAAGAATCCTCTGGCTTCACATAGGAACATAAATTTATTCATTATATTTGAATACTCTTCAAAAAACTTAATGGACATTATATCCACAAATTTACATATAAGCATCTGTAACTTTTATAGTTTTATTAACATAAACACAGTATATTAACTGTAGATCTTCATCTCTTTCAGCTTTTAAGTGAAGAGCACACAGTCAAAATTAAGACACTTTTTTGAAGACTTCTTCAGCCTCAAAAAGATCACTATTCAATCATAGTAGGTGTATTATATATATACACACACGTGTAAGATCAGAAACTGTCTGCTTAGCTTTGTTTTTTGAAGTCGCATTAAAGACAAACTTTTAGCAATTATTTGCATACTTTTCTTGAAGTTTAAAAGATAAACCAATAATATAGTTCTAAAGACTTAACTATTACATTAAACTCATTCATATGGAACATGAAAACTCCTACAAACAGTCTACATCGAACTCTGAAGCAGTTCTGAGAAAAACCAAGGTGTCACAGAGTAAGAGGTGTTAGCACAGATTAAAGCAAATAAAATACAAGAGATAGCTTAAGAATAAATGGTCAGTTCTTGTTGAGAGAGTCCACTGGTAGGAGTTCTGCAAAAGGCCTGTGCCTAGATTTATTCTATTTAATATACTTGCAGAAAGTAAACTAACTGGACTGATCTGTGAGATGACGAAATGCTAAGAACTAGGGAAGAATCACCAGTTTCTAGGATGCTAAAAAAAAAAGCAAACAAAATTCAACATTATTAAATATGAAGTGATATCCATGGAAAAGATAACACTAATTTTACATGTAAACTAGAAATTCATGATCTGACTCCCATTGCTCAGGAGCAAGACTTGAAAGTAATAACAGGCGGCACCACATAAACACTGGCTCTTGTACCAGCCTCCATTCTGCCGGTCACCTAGACATGAAGTACACTGTAGAGTTCTGACTCCTTGAGCTACCTAGGTGCCTGCTCTGTTATTTATTTTCAGGATATTATACAGGCCTTTTCAAAAGAAAACAGATTCTTAAACTAAGAACTAAGTAAGTATCAAACAGTCTGATTAGTTTGTTTACAGAAGGGTCAGTGAATACAGAAACAGAGCCCGATCTGGCCTCTAGAACTGTGTCTTCATGAGCAATTAAGGTGAAGCACAAGTAGTGGATCTATACACAAAATACCTGTGATGAGGCCACAAAACCCACCCTCAGTGTTTGAGGGAGAGGATGTTTATTCCAGACTAACCCTAGCAACTAATTAAATGCATTAGCAGTACCACCCATCAGGTACATCCGAGAATGCACATCATCTGGTTTGTCACGTCCAGAAAGGACCAAGTTCAGGTACCTTTAAAAGATCTGCAATACGAATCAAAATACACTGACTTGGCCTTATCAGAAGATTCACTTCAAAAAACGTGCCCTTGACCCTAATTAAAATACCAGCAGAAACATGACCAGGGAATACAGTAACTGATGAACATGGAATTCCAATTCTACTTTCAACTTTGGACTAACTATTCAGTAGAACTGTGTTTTAAAGTCTTATCTACATAAACAAGAATGGAATTGTCTTGAAATCTAAGATATGTACTATTATACACAGTCAGTTACTTCAGTTACAACTAAGCTTTTGATTACAAAGCCAAAGCTCTCAGAACTACATGACTGACAAACAGATTTTTCCACTGTCTATACTGTGAGATACAGTTATAATGAAAAAAGCAAAATAAAGTAAAAGTAGTTTCAACCTAATTGTCCACATTTCTTCCCTTAGTCTCAGAACAGCAGGAACTTATTTCTCCTTTTTCTGTTCTTGATTGTTGGGTTTTAATACTTACGAAGATTACTTTGTGAGATATTTATACTTCAGTATTCTGATAATAAATTAGATGGATTAGGACAGAAACTCCTTTATAGACAACAGATGGTTTACATTTCAAGCTTTCTGACTTCTTATATTCAATTTCCACTCCTATAACATGAACCAATTTCCTTCTTTGTTTCCCAACTCGATCACTGCAAGCAATAAACATAGGAATTTCCTATATGAAATAAAATATATATCATTTTTTAAATTAAAAAATTGTGTACCAAAAGAGATTTTAAGGATTTCACATTCATTTTCCAATACTATTACAGGTGTATAAACTTTTCAGAATTAACCAATCAATGCATATAAGACCTGAAGTCATAAAACTTGACAAATATACAAAGTGATCACATGATGCTTTAAGTTTTGTCCCAAACTTACATTACTAACAACCTAGGCCCTTCAAAAGAAAGTTAAATAACTTAATCTTGTAATTCATGTCATAAATTTAACATTGACAGAAAAAAAACAAATTAACTATCCTTCCTCTATTAAAATGCACAAGTGCACAAAACAGACAAATATGATGATTAACCACAAGTACAGAGAATAAAGGAGATGTTATGAATAATGTAAGGAGCACATGACAGGAACATCAAACTAAAATGCCTATAAGGCCAGTGAGCCTTGGAGCCTCATCTCTAGTGTCTCCATAGACATACGGTAATGGCTCTAAACCAATGATACTGTTATTAAAAAGCCACCTCCATTTGGTAAACAATTCTAAGCAATTTTAATAAATTGAAGCAGGTTGGCTTTTAATTCAGGATTTAACTGATGATAAATACATAAAAGTTCAAGAGAACTCATCTTCAGTACGGAGAACTGAGTGAATAGCAGACAGTAGCATTACTCCAGTTATCATTTGTATTTGTGATGATTCGATTCCCAATTACAATTGCGCACGCTTCAGATGTGCTTTATTCATTTAAAACTCAGTAACCGATACAAGGAGTCTGTTTCTCTTCCAGAAGTGCAAAGAATAAACGTAATGTCTTCAGCTTTAAAAAATTCTGATTATAAATCAGAAACATATGGAAGGATGCTCATACAATCGCTAGGTCACTTTCCAGCTGTCTGTTCTGCAGCTGGTTGCTCCAACCGTGACCTTAACTTATTCTAAATAACCGAGCCTTGGAAACAGTTGTAAGTTCTCATAAAAAACAGCGAAGGTATTTATGCATAAATTCTACTTTATCTCCAGTTCTTCAGTCATTCTGAATCTCAAGTATTCTAAGCCTTCTTTTTAAATAAGATGGCCGTTTATCTTAGATTTAATACCATTTCCAAAACCTTTCCCATCCCCCAAGGATGCTGAATTGGAACACAGTTTGCTTAATACGTTGTGTACAACAATTCTTATGTCGTATCAGCTCAAATCTGATTTCTGTGCACTGTTTAAGAAGAAACCAGGAGGCTGCTTTCCCCCTTTTGGATACTCTGGCTTTTTGTTCCCAGAATGAATGCAAACCCAGCATAAGCACAGGCATTACATTGCCTTACAACTAATTGTACACTCCCTACATTGTGTGATTTCCAGTGCTCGTAAGGAAGCTATGCAATAAATCATAATTCATTCCTCTAAGAACATTTAAAACCAAAAAAAAAAATCAAAAGTTACAGATCTTGCCAACATTGTCCCTTAGAGACCATGACATGTGATGAAGGCCAAGGTCTTTAAGTAGCTGTAAAAATGCATCATCTTCTCTTAAACATAGAGCTAGTTTGAGTGTTTAAATGTAAACTCAGCTTTGCTTCATTTTGTAAGAAATATCTTGACATCAACTCTATGGTACTCTTCCTACTGCTGCCTCATAGCTACCACTATTAACCCATGCACCTCTGAGATAAGGTCCCTTTTCTGTTTCCATTTTAATCCTTCCCACTTCCCACCCTCTGCCTCCCATCACACAGTACGGTATCTACACAGACAGTGCTAGTCCCTGCTGCAGGCAACCTGGAGAAATCATTTATAACCACCAGCCTCAAAGGAACAAAGACATTCTCCTCTGGAAGCCCAGCTCTGCTTAGCTCAGTCCTTGTGGAGGTTTACCAGCAACAAGACAAGTGCCGCACAGAGAATTATCAGCAACCAGTCCTCACTTTCATCTCAATGAAGGAGGAGGATAGCAAAGCTTTCTTGCAATATTTTTGTACTAAGCTACTAAGGATTAAATAAAAGATACTAAACTTATGCTTAAACACATAGAAAATAGAGAGAACTGCCCTACCATTGCAACTGGCATCATTTTCTCTGCCAACATAGACCGGATGAGAACTGTTCATAGCAGCTTTTGCAGTATGCCCTTTCATATTTTGTGTTTTTTTTTTTTTTTTTAAGGAGAAGTTTGATTTTTTTTTTTTTATCTGCCTTCAGGGAAGGGCAAGAGCAGAAGTAAACAAGTCAGACTGAAGCTGTGAGCAGGTCCTAAGATTTGAGGACACTTCAAGTACAAGATAAATAGATGGAGCTGAAAATCAGCCAGATCAAATAATCCACAAAACCCGCCCTCATTTCTGCCTGCAAAACAAAGATCTATTTTCAGTTCCTCTGGGTTATTTTCAGCTTTATTTATTTATTTTACTTTACCTGCTTTTGACGCTAAACACTCTTAGATACTGGATTTCTTCCCAGATAGTGAAGAAAATATAATCAGAAATACCTATGGTTTGGAGTGGCTACCTTAACTTCCTCCTTCCCCTCCCATAGCTTTCCAATACCTACCACCCATACTCATCCAATGTCTCTTTAACTGATCTACCCATGAGCTACCTTCTAGGACAGTCTGTGAGAATGAGATCCAAGAGGTAAAAAGAAGGAAAAAGGGATAAATAAGGTACACCTAACAAATCAGAAAGCGCATCTTAAACACTTTCTCAAGGCCCTCTTGAAACACTGGAGTTCCATTTTTTAAACAGAGCTTGTTTAGCTTTTCAGAAATGAAATTACAATTTAAGCATATAAATCTGTAACTAGATACAGGGATTCCTGTGTGTAATACTTAAGTGCTAAAATTGTCTAAAGAGCATTCTCTGCTTGCCATGCTGAATACTCCCTACTAGCTTCCCTATTGCCAATGCATATGAGCCATTTTTTTTTTTTATTTCAGATGGTTTGGGCATTTCAAGTCATTTTGAGCAAGAATCCTGTTTCTGAAAGAAGCAGTACAATTTTTGTTTGTAGTCACCTGTGCCATCCCCTTCTTTGTGCTGACCATTTTTTCATCAGAATTTATGTGACAAACCTTGTATTTATCTGAAATTACTTGCTGATACCACATTTTTCCTGGTACAAGGGATGACAGACTCCCATCATCACAGGATTAGACTAGTTTATTTGGCATTGCCTATTTTAAGTGATGGTAAAGCTATACACTAAGGTAAATCTTATTGACAGCATGACAAACTAGTTAGTACATCAATCTTCAAAGATATTTATATGTTCATGAATGCCTGGATACCAACAGTGAGTACACGCATTACAAAATGTTTTTGTGTTAAGTATATTAGTGAAACCTTGTGATCTTTGTGATCAGACCTGTGAAGGTCTTTTCTTCAGAAGCTATTACAAATCTTCGTTTTTCTTGCATTAGTATCTTGCGTATTGTTAGCATGACATAAAATACTACACTTAATATAGTCGTGATAAAATATTTACCATTTGATAACATACAAGCACTGAAAAATGTTGGTTTTGTAGTCAGATGAAGACTTAATCTGGACGTTCGGCATGGTGAGGAAGGGAAGCAGGTGGCTGGAAAGAGATCACCTACAAAGCAGATATGCCATCATTGCTCTTGAGAAGAGCACACGACAGATGGTAAGATGACACTGATAAGCTGCAACTCTTTTTGCCCTTTCTCTGGGAAATCCACCTTTTCTGTCAAAGTCCTCTGAACTGAAAGTTCCTTCAATTGTGCAGTGGAAAACATGTTCATATCTTCTCCACAAAACACTTAAAAACTTTTTGTTCCATCTCAGTAGCAACCAATATGATTCAGAATCCAATTTCCACCATTATTGAGATTCTTCCCTTTATATTTTAGTTATATACTTACAGCAAAACCATTATCCTAGAGAAAACTGCAACTCCTAACTGTAGCACTGTTTGCATTTACACATCTACTACCAGCATCTGGTTTCTAAACAAGATAGGACTTACACAAAAATCTAAATATGTCCACCGCTCAACTCCAACATTATTCTATTTGTCAGTGCTATCTTATTAAAAAAGCCCACAAAGATAAGAGAGTAAAATTGATCGGAATATATTCTCAGTAGGTTTTATTGCCACATACTTCATAAAGATCAAAAAAAAAATCTACTCTGTAAATCTTCAAGTGTTCATCTGGCTCCCATTTATAGCAATTGCCAAAAGTACATAATAAGGAAAAGGATGGGGGAGGAAAAAATGCACTGGCAATCTAGAAAACTGATGCTTTTAGTTCATATGAAAAATTCTACCCAGGCAATATTTTTTAAGTAATTTATAAAGCTGAAATAGAACAAAACAAGTATTTATTACAAAACCCAATTTCTAAACAAACTGTGTAACAATTCATTCAATAAAGCATTTAGATGAGAATTACTTGGCTGAAAAGTCTGCAGTAAACTCAAGTCCCGCCCATCAAATTCTAAAAACCATTTTTTGTTTCCAGAAATCTTCAGACTGAAAAGCTTTTATTTCTTACTGAAGTGAAACGTCTCTAAACATACACAAGTCGTAGTGAAACATTTAACCACTCATAACAGTGTGACTAATATAGCATACGTATGCTTTGGCTCTACCTCGGTCTCAGTCAGCAAGCAGCTGCTTTGTTTCTCAGCTAAACCATTAAACAAAATGGATAACACATGCCTTGTTACAGACCTCTAGCCTGCACAATTAATACTCGATTCAGAGAAAAAAAACCATAGCAATTAGAAAGGGTAAATCGCCACACAGCAGAAAACTGCCACTTCCCCAAGCAGGATGAACCAGACTGGATAACATTTGTAAATGTTAAAGCTAAGTACAGCCCCCTGCTCCAGGATATTACCTCTTACCCTAGGGACAGAATGCTGGCAAAGCATTTTTTACCCCATGGAAAGCACTTTTAAGACTGTCAATCTTGGAAAACTTTCTCACTGCAGCAACCTGGATGTAATTCATTGTTGGATTGTTCATAACTTTACTCTTTTATCAGTCTGCATGGGTTTAACATATGCATAAGAACTTCTGGTCTTAGCACACAGCCGCAGAAGAACTTGGAATCTGCTAAAACGGTAGGTGGGCTTTTTTTCTGAAAGTTCCTTCACCTACAGCTTAAATCAAACACATAACTACAGCAAGCAGAACAAAGTGCTGTGTAGAGATCGATTTTAAGAAACACCATGTACGTATTTAAAATGCTTTTAAACTGTGCCTGTAGCCTCCATCCCAACCCCAACTGTGTACAACCTGCAAAATATTACTGGGGGTGGGGGGGAAGAAGAGAGGGAAACTTATCTTCTGCTGTTTGCTTTGATATGTAAAGACAAAGGCAATGAGAGAACGATTTCCAAGCCCAAATGCTTATAGCAACATATTTTGACAACAGGGAAAAAATCTCTCATTTTAATTAGGTAAGATATATACATGCCAAGTGTTTCATAAAATGCTTTATAAAACCCTCCTGCTATTGGCAGAAATAGCACTCTGGCAAATAGGCAGACATAATATTTTCTTAACTAGTTCGAAAAGGCTGTTTATTATTTCCTAGTTTCATTCCACATTAACAACATCCCTTAATAATACTTCAGTCTAATTAAAGAATACCAAGAGTTAAAAGTTGTTCCATGTTCCTTATGCGTTAGAAACTTCTGCCAACTACTTCTCTAGGCTTTAAATATTGTTTTGACGGATTGCATTTTCATTTCCAGTCACAAAGAAAGTATTCTCCACAGTCAACACACGAGCAGACCTCCATCAGCTCAGTGCAAGCCAAGGACATTGCTCCGTGAGAAAATGAAGACTTTGCAAGCTGCTTTTTTCCTGGTTGCATTTGTACCTTTGGTGAAGCCAGCACCACCTATACAGCAAGATTCACCCAAGTTTTATGAGTATGTTGATGCAGATTTTGCCACGGGAAGCCTGATCCAACAGGATTATGAAATGCTGCCCAAGGATACAATAAAGGTACTCTATTTATATAATCAGTTTCATATTTTAACTGCTAAGCATTATAGAAATGCATAAGATGTCACACGTATGTAGACAAGTTTTATTGAGAAGCCTTTTCACAATGGCAAAGCATAGAATAGTTCCAGAAATAAGAAAGCCACTCAAATTAAAACCAAAGCTACTACTCTTGCTATAGTCTGAGGAAGCCAAAAAAAGACAAGTTTTTGCAATTAAGACTAAAGCATTGCTTTTAACTGCTGTAGCTATGTGCCTACTGTTTTAGGGCTTTTAAGACATGTATACTAGCATACTAGCTAGACAGTTTGAGTACTGTTGTATTAAAGTGAGTTCAAACTCAGATTAAGGAGGGTAATTTTATTCCGTTGATTTTTTTTTTAATCAAAGAAATACTTGAAACTGTAATTTTATCATAAGCAACCTGTCATTATAAACCACAGCTTCTCTCTTGACACAAGCTATTGTGTTTTTTTTTTTTACCTTTTTTTTTTCCTCCATGGCTTTGTTTTGTTTTTGCTATTCTGAGGTACTACAGAATGCCCAATCCTGGGGGTGTCACCTACCGGGGTTAACACTTTGAGACACTTAAACGTAGCAATAAAAACACATTGTGGCACTCACCAGCACCCCCAAGTGGTCAAACGGACAACTCGGAACCGTTTTGCTGCCGCTCTACGTAGGAACCTGTGAATTTAAATGCTTAAACAGGAGATAGAAAAATGAGCTAAATGAAGTGCAACAGCCTCAGCTGAAAGGGGCAGTAAAAAACCCATCTCCTTACAATAAATTAGTCTGATAATGAAATAAAAGGGGAGAGCAAAAGACAAGTGATAAGTAATAGATTCCAGCGCATCTATAGAGATATCATTTCTTTCTATATTTATTTTAAATATTTTTCCAGTTCTACTTAAATGATGGCTTTCCATGCTAGGCTAAACAAAGCAGCTAAGTATTTGTTAGAAATGAACAAGGCATTCTTAAAGCTGACATGTGTCGGAGTGATGGAGCAACATGCTTCACAAACTTCTGAACAAGACCATTTAAAATGACTCAACAAATAAGTGACTATCCAAGCAACGGGTAAGATTTTTTTTAAACTGCCATGTATTTCAACTTCAACGAGCAAAGCACAGCAGCAAACAGCATTCTCTACTAACATCATTCTAATAAGAGTACACCAGTACTTGCAGTAGGAGTATACCTACAAGGAAATAATGCCAGCAGATACGCCGTAGACTGAGCAATGTCTGTGCTGGCAGCACTATAAACTAGAGGTCTACTGAAGGCCAACAGTTCTGCTCATGATAATTCCAGGAATGCAATCGGTCATTATTTCCACCAGGTCAGTTCTCCAATGACATGTTTTCATTGCAAAATAATAAATTAGTTCCATATGTGCAACAAATAGATCTCTACGAATTCCAGTGTCCCCAAATTCAGTCATTGGATACGCAGGCAAGTATTCTATTCAATTCAAATACAAATCCCAGACTTGAGAATGTTTCAGCTGTAACTGAAATATGTGCCAATAATTTCCTCCAACTTGTCCAATCAGAAAATCTTAATCCTGAATGACAAAGTTAACTCCTTATTGTGTATTGAATCAATTTTAAAAGTTTATACAAAAGAAAGATTCCCAATTCCAACATTAGAAATCCATCTATCTATATCTGTGGTAGTGATTAACTACAATGCCTTTATTCAAAACCAGAGCTGCTCCAGTCTCATTGGACACCAACACATGCATGGACTCATTCATTTCACTGAATATAAACACTTAACTTCATAACACACACTTGTTTGTTACCAGGAAGAATCAATTACTTTGCAGAAGAAGTTCTAAAGGTGTTTCAAGTGTTTAGATATCACATGGTGGTCTGATTCTATATGGGGAATTCATATCTGTGGAGTAAGGTGCAAGTGACATAGAATTTAAGCATGAAAATACATCAGTATTCCCTCAGAGTACCCTATAAATGCAAGTAATGTTCAGCAGTTATAACCCAAACAATCTTCTGCACCAAAATTCCATGGTTATTCTTTTTTTAGCTATCCAAGAAATACTTCCAATACATTGGCTATTTATACGTTTATTTTAAGAGGGTGAGTGGGAATATATTGCTTGTGCATTTAATGTTATTCAGCAAATATTCAGGTTTTATTGTTTGGTTTTTTTTGTTGACATTTCCTTTCAGAAATTAGTTGTGCACTGTGCTCTGCAAAGAACTTGCATACTCGGGCTTCGATCACATCTCAAGCAGGATATCATTTTAGAAACCTACACTTGGTACAGATACGCTACATCAGCAAACATTCTTCATAAAAGCATATTAAAAGTCTCCCTTGTGAGCTATAAGTCTTTACTGGCCTCAGTACCCATCAGGATCATGATTTCACATGCCTAATTGACACAGCTATGCAAACTAAACAGTTTTCAGAAACCTGCAAGACTTATTGCTTGTTTGAGTCTTCTATCTTTTCAGCTTACACTCCAGCTTCTCTACACCAGATACTGAAAGTCTCTCTACATAGAAGGTCCATGCAGCAACTGCTGAACTGTTACCAGCATTCTAATTTATGTAGAGATGTCCAACAGTAACAGATCAGCCTCTCCCAAACATCACAAAAACAACTCACAAGAAAGAGCTACAGCCTAGATAGAGACGCAGGACAAGCCAAGCAATGGATGATTCACAAGCCAGACGGGTCACAACAGCAGAGGCTGGCCAAGATACCTTTTTCTCAAGCTCAATGGTTTTACATTCCAAATTACAAAAATTCATACCAGTAAATGAGACCAAGTTGGTACCCAAAGTAATGAGGTGCTACACACCTCAGTAAGGAATTTAATTAAGTAAATTGGTTCCTGTGAGCAACTGGTGCACACAGAATCTCTTCATTGATCACTGTACTCAGGCCAGGATCCCGATTATTAAGCACACAAAGAAAAATGTTCTCCACATCTATTGATTCATTTCTCCCCACATTTTCAATACCCAACACATGCTTTACCCTGTTCTACAACTTAGCACCCCTCAAAAAAGACAGTAAACGATGCTAGCCAAATACAGTTGCAACAATCAATCTAACACCTCCCTCCAAACATTAAAATATGCAAGCCACAGTATGACCCACTGTATGGATACTCTAGAAATAGTATGTAATCCACTAAAATTTCTATTTATTGTATTCAGTGAAGATCTATCATTCCCAACATCACCCAAGGCTGCGTTCATTAGCAGCCCAGGCTTTAATATAGACATAGGGGCAGTTTAATGAAATTGTATAGCTAAATTTCAGCCAATACCTGAAGGGAACAGGTTTCTAAACCAAGTTTTCAAGCTATTTAAGAGACATAATTAATATCTCTACAGGTAATTTCAGATAACTTCAAATGCAAGGAAATGTAAGGATATATTTTTAATTCAATCTAACTTATATTCACAAGAATTCTCTCAAATTTTGCATGTTTCCTACAGAATCTTCTGCCTTCTCAAGTGTAGGTTTTTGTAGACATTCACTGCTTACATTTTCTTTCATCATCATCATATGGTCTGTATTTTCTACTCTTTTTTCTTTATGGCTAATGGTCTTATCCAAAGAGTAGCAGTTCATTTTCCCTTCTTGCCTTCCAAAATGAAGAGCTCACATAGAAGAGAGATAAAATATGGTATCAGCCACCCAGTGTATAAGAACAACTTAATAATCACATGTTACAAGATGATTCGATGCAGGAACCTCATTTTAAAAGATATGCTATTTAAGACCCTTGAAATGCTCTGTTCATTGATTTTTAAAATAACATTTGCTCTTACACAAAGGATGGAACAAATGTTTCTCTTGACACTGCCCTGAGACTGCAAGCAGATGACAGCGAACTGAGTGCCAGACCCACAAAGGATACAAGTAAGTCAACTATGGAGAAATGGATACCGCTCTATTCAAGTTCTCCTAAAGAGCCTATTTTAAACACCAAATATACTAAAGATGACGAGAGATATAGAAATAATGTTTTCATGTCTCATGGGGAAACCCTCCTAAACTTTAGCCTCTAATAGAGCGGATTAAATATGAAAAAATAAAAATATTGAAGTATCTCCAGGTAAACTCTGAATATACAAAACACAGCCTGTAAGAATCTCTACACAATTACCCAGCTGCATTTGCTGTATAGATGCACCCAGGTTAAATAAGCTAAGCAGTAGAAGAAAGAAAAACAAAAAAATACAAGGTCCCAATAAGGTCCACAGTTATATCATGTCTCAACATGTTTACTTTGAAGAATTTGATGCTCTCAGAGTTCACATCTGATGACCAAGGAGGTCATTATTTATGTAGTTTCCAGTCTGGTTGTTTTTTTTTTTCTGCTAAAATGTAAAACATTCATAAAAGAATTGGGATACAAATGAATTCGGGAATACAGACAGAAAATACAAGAACATCAAGAACATTCTTTGCCCGTCTAAGCTTCCTACCATCCCTGAGGCGTACTGTCCAGATTCCTCCTGATGAGATATGATGATTTTTTACACATGAAAAAGGAAACATTTGGGGTCTGATCTAAATATCTAAATTTCCCAAAAACCACAGATGATGCAGCAAGACCACTGAAGCTGCAATGTTCACTTATGTTTCAATGAAGGGCAATTAATTACTGTCAAATGGCATCTGTCAACAAGCCCCCATCGAAAGGAGAACAAACCTGACTAGCCCAGGGCACCTAGTCAGATAAGCACAGAAACAACTGCCTTTTAAATAGTGGCACCATAGTTCCACAAACATTTTTTTATTATTTCCTACACTAACAGATGACAAACAAGATAGCACATCTAAAACTGGTAAATCATGTGGAAGTCTAAAGCCTAATACATGGTAGCATTAACAAAGTTAAAGCTTCAAATACCAATTCCATTCTCTGCAGTATCTCCACAAGAAAATAAAATAATCACTACATATGCTGGTTTGACCCATTGACTGTGGAAGACCCTTTTTTGCTATGGAATTCTAACAGACCACCTAGCAGTGTGACACTTCTCTTTTTACTACAGAAAAATTTGGAAGCTAACCCAAACTCTTATGATATAGAAAACATAGTAAATAGATAAAGTGGTGACAGAGTCGGATTCAAAACAATATTTGTTATGTATAATAGACTATTTCTGTCACAAAGAATTAATCCAAAGAAGAAATGAGTAGTAATTCATTAATATGTATGATGGACAGAGCAAGTCATAATAGGCTTCACCTGGATTAAAGGAGATAAAGTTTCTCTTGTTACTTAAGAGCTCTTCAACACAGCAAATAACAGATTTCCTAAAGCTAATATATAATTATCATCACTAGAGTTCTTATGCAGTGGATTACACAAAATAGTAGCTAGGAGTAAAACAGGATCAACTTGACCCTGCCAGAAATGCTCCAATGCAATTACGACATCAACTGTGGGCCCTTCACATGTTTCTCCTGCATGGAGTTGCAGTCAAATTCAAACCACTCTAAGCGAACTACACAATGAAATAAAATTAACAGTATTTCAAGACAAGTTCAGATAAAAATAGAGTATATACATGGCATGGAAATAGAATGCAAAAAAGATTTTTAAAAATTTTAAATGCTGCTAATAGAACAATTAATTTTAATAGAGAATATTTTAATTCTTAATTTTAATAGAGAAAAATCTTAGAAGGTACCAGAAATAATTGATTTGAATATTGAAGCCATTGTTAGCTGATTAACTTTTCACTGCCCACTCACAAAACACTTTGCTTTCAGATTTGCCTACTTGTCTGCTCTGCGTGTGTTTAAGCGGATCAGTGTACTGTGAGGAAATAGATATTGAAGCTGTACCCCCACTGCCAAAGGAAACAGCATACCTTTATGCACGATTTAATAAAATCAAGAGGATAGCTGTCTCAGATTTTGCTGACATCAGTAAGTAACGTTCAGATTTCCATTTGTTTACATGACAGCATATTTGCTGGTGTCCTACACTACACCAAGGCTACCAAAATAATTATAAATGTACACTTTATATTTTGCTAGTTTACATGATGTGCATTACTTATTTAATTCAATGCTTGTATTAGTGATGGAACTCTGAAGGCAATATGGAAACCCATTTTGATCCACACATCTATCTTAATATTTCCAAACCATCAAGGAACAGATTGATAAAAAAGAAATTTAATTGTATGCCAGCCAGTCTTAAACCATCATGTATATTTCTTTCCAATGCTCTAGATCTTGCCCGCCCACTTCACTCTATGACATGGGAAATTCTACCAATACATAAAGTCATGTTGCCTCTGTGCAAACAGGAAGTCTCATACATGTAAACAATTGATTTCATGAAATTTATGTATATAAATAAAATTCTTAGTTTGTGATCTGCAAATGTAAGTACTAGCAGATGTTACGATGACAATGGTTGTACCATCCTAACGTAAAACCATGTATTTTTCACGTTATGCAATTCTACATTCAATATTTAAATTTTCACTCCTTTTGTGTTAAGCTACTTTGAGAAGAATTGATTTTAGTGGGAATATGATAGAAGAAATAGAAGATGGAGCCTTTTCAAAGCTTTTGTTATTGGAAGAACTTTCTCTTGCTGAAAACCGGCTTGTAAAACTTCCAGTTCTACCTCCCAAACTAACAACATTTAACGCGAACCAGAACAGAATCAAGAGCAGAGGAATCAAAAACAACGCTTTCAAGGTAAGTAAGTGAGCATAATCTAGGCAAGCAAGGTAAATAAAATGAGTAACCATAATGTCCAATATATTGATTTGTTCTGTATTTCTGCAATCCAAGAAGTAGACGTGGAAACAGCAGTGTTTCAGGTTTTGTTGTGAAGGCACTCTGGAATACCAGCCCTTTGTACACTCGCTCTCTCATACAGTTCATCTAAAAAAATTAAGATACAACCTTACCTACTTCCTTTCCTTCACACAGAGATGTTAGATTCAAAATGGATGGTTCAAACAGAGGTCTGTGGATCACAGAAATGCTAACAATGACCTCTTCAGAGTGGAGCCAAGTTTCATAACCAGTACACTGACATGAAAATCTTGAATCACGACTTCCAGAACATAAAGGCCTGAGTATGTGTTTCTTGGTGAAACAGAATTCAACATTCACAACAAAAGAATGTTTCCTGTCAGACCCCTTTATAGGCTTTATCTGTGATCAGAAAAAAAAAATGCAGATGTCTAACAACAGATATGAGAGTAAGTAATATCAGCACTGACTCTTTCTTTTGTTCCACTAGAAACTGACAAATTTGGCCTACCTCTACTTAGGACATAATGCACTGGAATCTGTTCCTCTTAACCTACCAGAAAGTCTGCGCATTCTGCACCTTCAGGTACTTTTGAAGTATTTTTGCTTATCTTTAGATTATGAAAAGACTGAGTGGTTGCACAAACCTAGCTTTACTTCCTTCCAAAGCATTTTACACTGCAGTTGGGCTATCATTATGCAGTGCTCCTCCAAACACAACAGCTTACTTCTATAATCTGTATGGGCACAGCCGTTCAGAGTTCAACCTGTGCATCTTTAACATACAGGACAAAAAAAGCAGTTAAAATAATTCCCTAGAGTTAAGTAAAATTAAGTTATCCTTGCTGTCAGAAGTTGTTGCCTAACTACCACGCAGGAATTTCTCATAAGTTTTGGCACACTAAGTTTAAGAAATGAAAAAGCAGCAACAATGTTTGGTCCACGACAAGTTTTAACTAGCAGTAACAACCTCAAACAGTTGATGGATTGGTTTGAAAGACTTGATTCTTACCTAACTGTAACACAAATCAATCCCAGCATCAATAAATTAAGAGAGTGAGAAGGAAGTTAAAGCTTAACAATTCTCAACTTCTATGTGTGTGAATGCATTCATTTATTTAAACAATCCCACTTTTTTTTGTTTTGCAGCACAACAACATCACTACAATCAATGATGACACTTTCTGCAAGTCTAATAACACCCGGTACATCCGCACACGTATGGATGAGATAAGGATGGAAGGAAATCCAATCCTCCTGGCAAAGCATGTCAATGCTTTCTCCTGCTTGAGAACACTGCCTGTAGGAACATACTACTAGCTACTACTTACATAATTACACATGCCAAAACTCAAGCATGGTAAAAAAAGGTCATTCCTATTACTGTTTACATGTTTATATTTTCTCCCCGCTAAAGCAATTTCCCCTGCATACCCAGAACCTTTACTAGGTTGAAATGGGGTTCTCCTCTGAAATAATTTCCAAGCAGCCATGCCATTTAGTAGTTACAATGCCACCCAAACTTTCAGAATCTTTTGTTAACCCAAGTGTAGAAGTGCGCACATACATATACTTCCAACTTTTAATTCAACTATTATTTGTTATATGCAGGTAAAATCCTGCAACTGCTACTTCACATTCTTTACCAGTTTCCAAATATATTTGACTTTGATAAACCAAAACATTTCTTGAGTAAGCTGAATTTTTACTCCAATCAAATTTGTTTTGGCCCGAAATGAAACTTTTTCAGTTAAAACTTCAAAACTGCATGGAAAAAAATAGCATATGAAAGAAAGTTATGTTTAGAGACAGTATTTCTCCAAGTTTAACTTCACTGAAGTTTACTTAAAAACTTGGTTTGTGGAAAATGTGAAGAAATTTTTTTCAGGCTTAGTGTACCAAGCAAAAAAGTGAATGGAACATTTCAAGTGTGCATCAAATCTTTTAATATTTTTCTTTCAAAATAACCTAAATGCCTTTATATATTACAATTGAATGTATACATATAAACACATTCAACTGTATATGTTACATAAATATTTTTTACACATTATATTTTTGATTTAAATATATAATATATATTATAGACATTCCGTTCAGCTGTGCTCATAGAAGTCATTCTTGCCACTTACCTTAATACAACCATCAGCATGCAGCAGGGTATGACTCAAGCACTTGTTTTTATTTTTAACTAAGACATGACATAGACTGAGCCTTTCTCCACTGCTTTCTCTTGACAGGAAACATGACAATAAAGTTAACAGCAAACTGAATTAATGCTTTTACCTGTAAATGAGCAGATTCTCAACTAGAAATCAGATCAAAGAAACAAATATCTTTGTAGCCAATACTTTCACAATATACAGAAACATTTAAAATTAAAAGTTAATTCTAACATAACACTATTCTAAGAGTGTTAACCTCAGACAAGTAGTTGAGTGAAATAATACTTGTTTAAGCCACATGGTCTATTAAAAAGACAAAACATGTGCAGACCTCAAAGCACATTCATAATTTATTACAGAACACAACATTTCCAATTACTTAACCACACACTTCTCCTAACTTGTGTTTATCTCCTCAAATATCAACCACAAGCTTAAACGCTTCTAACAGATAAATGCCAAGAAACTGCTAATTGCCATTACTAAGCCAACATCATACTAACCTTGAAGCTAGTGTAGATTTCTAATTTGTAGGAATAGTTAAGCACTAATGCATGATAATGTATCACTAACACCAAAATCAATACTGATTTTATAAGATATTTTGTATTATGTCTATTTAGCTAAACCTCAATTTGTTAGTGCTTGTGCTCTAGAGAATTATAACTAAATTTAAACTGAATTCTGAACATACTGATGCTCTGTCGCTAGGAAGTGCTGAGATCTAGGTGACTATGTCAACCACCAACTGTGAGTTCATCTTGATAGAGGATGCAATTATGAAAATCAAGACAAAATATTTTCACCCTGAACCCATTAGTCAAGAAAGGTGTAGCAGTCTCCATATTTTCCATTGAAGTGCCTTAATGTAACAAGTAAGATTCGATTGTTCTATATATCTGGGAACAAAATCAAGTCCTATTGTGAGAATATTTTATGTTCGTTTTTTCATGTGAATCTTGAAACTTTGTCTCAAATAGGCAATTAGGGGAAGATAAACCACTGCAGAGTATATCAAAATACATTCTGAATCCAGTCCAAATTTATGTTACGAAAGAAATGAAAGCCACAGATTATCTCATCTCTATTTGGTAAGTAAAACATAGAAAACATAGTTAGAAGTACAGTAACATTAAATAAATAGTGGTCTCAGGTCTGATTCTCATAAGAAATCATTGCTACCACACAAAGCCCCTTCCAATATTAATGGGATCATTAAATACCTGAAGCGTTCCTATTATTTCCCTATGAAAACAATCGTGTATACATTTGTGTATGCACATTCCTGTAATGTACACATGCATGCAAACACACTAAGATCTAATGACTACCACATCACAAATTTTATAGTAAGTTGTTGTATATATTTTTGAAAAAGTACTAAATATCAACAGTAATTTAATGGTTTTAATATTTTGTGAGCAAAACACAAATAGACAACTGGTATATTCTGTAAGCCCCACGCAGACAATAAGTTCTCATGCATTTTTATTTCCTTTCCTCATTCACAGCAAGTTAACTCATTAAAACATTAAGTGAAAGAGCTTCAGTATGTTTTTTCCCCTTCTATTTTTGTGATCTTTATTAATGTCAAGCTGAATGTACACCATTCTATCCCCCTCCCCTCCCCTTATCATCCATTTCTATTCTGTAATTTCAATAAAACTTGAACTTCTTTCTCGTTAATCAATAGCAGCTTCCTTCATCTGTTCTTCCAACAATGCCCGCACACTTCAGGGGCACAGTTTCACAGCAGACTAAGGGTGTGTCTAGACCAGAAAACTACTCAAAGATGTAAAACCATTTTGCAAATGGAATATTTACTGCTGAAATGCAGCAAGTTATACAATCCAAACAACACCATGTGACAGTCACACAAAAGAAAGCAAAAAACCCATAAGCTAGGACTTGCAGGATATGTCACTCACCTCTTCAAAAGCTATTTAAAGCCCTATCTTGGATGTTTTTTCCACACGAAGAAAGGACTACCAGCAGAAGGTAGCAGCATTATACTGAACTCCTGAGTTTGTGTGAAGCATGCATGTGGTATCCCAGCTTGTGTCAGTAAAAATTCAGAACTGCTAAAGCACAACATTAGGGAATATATGATGCAGAGCACAGAATGTTTCTAACAGAGCATTGCTCAGCTCACACCTACTTAAACTGCTCCTGCACACAAGAAAGGCCTGCTGCCAAATATAAGTTGCTTTTCTGCTTATTCACAGTTAGCAAAAATAATCATGGCATAGCTAAGTGCAAAAAATCACTACAAAACTGCCATTTCTGATTATCAGCTTTGTTTGAAACTCACAGTTATCATCTAACTGAAATGGCCATTATTAATTCAAGTATCCAAATGGTTATTACAACTATTAGTTGTCTGATCCAAATGTTAAAAGCTACTTCTAGCCACTATCGCAGGAGTTGACGTAGGATATAAAGTCACAAGGGTTACTAGGGTTACAAATACACATGCTCTCCTCAGTAAGCTAGCTTTGGATGCATTTTAAAATGTTAGATTTAATCAGTCATTCATTTCTGAATTTTCTGATCGCAGGAAGTCTTCTATGTCTAAATAAAAAAATTAAGAATGCTGGCAGAAATAAGAAGGCCTTAAAAAAAAATCTCTTCATGGGCCTATAATGGGATTGGATACATTTTCTCCCATCTGATCTTCTTCTCAACAGTACCTTTGCCAACAGAAGTAACTTTAAATTGACACTCTAATATCAATATAGGCCTGTAGCATACAATGACTTCAGTGAACATACCATCACATAGACACACTGTGTATAGAATATCTGTCATGGATTCACGGTTTCTCCATTGTCACCTCCACACCTATCTCCTATCTCATGTCTTCCCATTTTTTAAATGCAAAATAGTTTCAACTGTTAACTAAACTGCTCTGCCTGGTACAACAGTGGCTACTACCATGAGGCTAATCTAAGGACTGGTAAAGTTGGGAAAAACTTTCCAAACCATTATCAGAATGAACCAGCCAGGTGAAAGAAAAATACTTGCCTAGCACAGAGCTCAGGAGAGCCTAAAAGATTCAAAAGGAAAAGTAGGAATCCAAGCAGTTCACACTTCATAATACACTTGAGAAGCAATTATTATGCTGAGATTAATTACAGCAAATGCTTGAGCTAAATAAAATTGAGCTCAAGGACTGAAAAACAATTCAACAGCTAAGCATCCTCCATAACATCAACTACTCATCATAAGATGTTCAGTGTTTGCAAGACTGCAGTATTTTATTTTTTAATGTTGTGGGAGCATTTCTTATCTTAAAACCAGTCCAAAGTTAATATGCCAAATAACAGTAACTGAAAACAAACCTTAAACAGTATTTTCCAGTTCAGAGGAACAGTGTATCTCCTGTTCAAGTAAAACATTTCAGAACTGGAAGTGCTGTAACCCAAACACACACTGTCACACTTTCAAAAGAGACAGATGCAGTCCTTTAGAGCTAACACTTAAATGCCAAAGACCACAAGTATTACTTTAATTTTTCCTTTTGCCATTTTTTTTTCTGTTGTTGCTGATCTTCAAAATGAAATTTAATAGTAATAAACAGCTGTCTTGCTCCTCCACAGAAAAATGCACTGATATTCTTATTTTCTTCCACATATAACAAACCCAACAATAGCATGGTAAAAATAACGTGAATACCAAGCCAGGGCACTGCCCCTTGAACACAAGCATCTTGAGGTAATATTCTCTTCTCCTAAATGCACAAAATTAAGGTTTTCAGACCACACTGAAGAACACAAAGTTCACCTGCATTGTTCTCTTTTAATCAACCACTTAAGAATCAGAGTATTCATATAAAAAGGTTTGACAAACAGTACCTTGAAATGTAAGAAGGTGCATCTACGATGTTCACACCACTCAGCATAAGATGAAAGGTTTCTGAAAAACATCAAGAGATTTCCATTTTCTTCAGCTCTGTAAAAGAAAAATATATCATTTATCTCAAACAGCACAAGAAGTATCAATTCTATAGCCTAAAATTTGCACTTTTCCCTTAAAGAAGCTGTACTTAGTAGAAGGAAAAAAAAAAAGATGAGCCAAGCATTTCAAGCATCTCAAAAAGGTAAACAGCAACAGAACTAGACCTATATGTAAAGTGTGATAAATTAGCAAAGCAGTTCTCCTATAAAGCCTTAATTTGACTTTAGGCTTGTTCATTAATACTCTTCCTCCTGAATTCGTTCCCAAGTGCTACATAGCAAAAACAGTCATCTGCAAAACTGGTAAAGTGAACCAAATTACATTTCGAGGCACTGGATAATCCTCTGACTTTTGTTCCACTCAACCAAATCTTTGCGTGAAATTTATTTACGTGCCATCCAATCTTTTCAGGATTAACCTTGAAACTACAGCAAGAAAGTCTTCTCATTAGACAATGCCTGGCAAATGTGATCTAAAAAAAATAACCTTTAAAATACAGTTACATCTTCATCTTTCAGTAAGAAAAATGGTGATGTTCTCAGTGATCAGAAGAGTAGGGCTAGAGGAGGAAAAAGTGATGCAAATTAATTCACAACAGAGAAATAGGCTGTGGAGATACTAGCGCCAAGCCCATCCTAGGCAGAAAATAATAACCCAGGATGGCATTAAACTGATCCTTGCAGATCTGTCCTCAGTACGTCCACAGCTTTAGACTCTCACATGATTTAGCAGTTCATCTGCGTATGGATACAATACAGTTTCATTCATTTGAACAACCCTACACTTGCAGTAAATAATTCTCTCAGAACCTGGTGTTCTACAAAGACACCTTCCCTCAGCTTGCATATAGCCAGAACAGACTCTGTTGTGCTTACAGTTTACATCATAAGACTGAAATGTAAATGCTATTTTGGCAAGGAAATATTTCAACAGCAATACACCACAGGAAATATAATCAGTTTTCATCTATAGCACCCCTGAAAAGAGAAGGGTCAGCAGTAGTTACTTCAATGCAAGCCTGAGGAATTTTCAATAGAAAAGACAAAATTTAAGACAATTAAGGAAAAGTTCCTATCATTTGGCTTCACTATTTTCAGAGTTACTGAACAATGTCAACTGCAAATATTCAAGTCCAATGACTCCACGCTCAATATGAGATTTTTCCATTTCTGCTGACCGCAGTTAACAAACAGAAGCAGCTTTTCTACTTCAATGCCTGGCACTAATGTTACTTTTGGTAGACACTTACTGCTACATCCTCCAGCAGAACTATGTTAGTTTGTATGACAACTAAGATGTACACAAGCAAAACATTTTTAGTAAGACACCTTTACATTCCTTCTGAAATGGTCCATGAAGGCAGGCAAATGAAATCAGTAACATGCAAAAGTTAGCCTTGAAACAATCAGAACCAATTGTGCAGATCTCTTAATGCACTTAAGGTAGGTGCCATTGGAGAATTAGAGACATCACCTAACCAGGAACATAAACAGACTTTATTCACCCTCTTTACTGTTTGCAACACAATGAAGGCAACCATTAGATCTGATAAGCTATACATACGCTTTAATGACAAGAAATATAATTCATCCACTTCACAGAGAATAATACCAAAGACAGACTAGGAAAATAGATAGACAGCTGGTATGGAGAAAGGAAAAAAAAAGGAGATGTTTTGTCTGGTTTAAACTGTTCCCCTTGTCACTATCAGACCATATAAAAAAGTCAGTCTCCCTCCTGTTTATAAGCTCCCTTCAAATACTGGAAGGCTGCAGTGAGGTCTCCCTGGGGCCATCACTTCTTACGGCTGAAGAAGTCCACTTCCCTCAGCCTGTCTTTGTGAGATAGATGCTTCGGCCCTTTGGGCATCTTTGTGGTCTCCTCTGGGCCTGCTCCAACAGCTCCATGCTTCTCTTGTGCCCCAAGACTGGACGCAGTTCTCCAGATAGAGCCTCACAAGGGCAGACAGGGGGGGACACTTCCCTCCCTCACCCTGCTGCCACTTCTCTCGATGCTGACCAGGTTAATGTTGGCCTTCTGGGCTGCAAATGCACACTGCTAGCTCACATGGAATTTTTGGATCCCTAGGGCCCTCAAGTTCTTCTTCACAGGGCTGCTTTCAAGGAGTTGCTATCCCAGTTCAGATCACAGACTGCCCCAACCCAAGTGCAACACCTTGCCCTTGTGAAACCTCTTAAGGTTCCTGTGGATCTACTTCTCCAGCTCATTCAGGTCCCTCTGGATGGCATTTCTTCCTTCTGCTGTATCAGTTGCACCACTCAGCTCAATGTCGCCTGCAGACTTGCTACGAGTACGCTTGATCCCACAGTCCAGGTTGTTGATAAGGATACTGAAGAGCACCACTCTCAAGGCTGACCCCTGGAGGACACCACTGGTCCCCAGCAGCCACCTGGACAGAGCCATCGATAGCAACTCTAGCTGTGGCCATGCAGCCGATTCCTTATCCACCAAATAATTCACCCTGCAAATCCCTCTCTCTCTCTAATATAGAGAAAAGGATGTAGTGTAGGATTGTATCAAAGGCCTTGCAGGAATCCAGACTTCTAATACTTTGAAAACTCTAATATCTTTCCTGTTTGAGATAAGCTACTATTCTTTTTTGGATTTTCAGAACAGGTGAGAGCCAAACTTGATGCCCTTAGCAGAAGGGCTCCAAGCGTATTACTGACTCCAGCAATTCAAGAGAGAACTCTGCCTCAGGTACAGCTTTACTTAATCTATAGGAACAGCAACACATTACACAAACTGGAAAAAAAATAAATGGGACATTCATTCAGATTCCGAAAATATAAAAGAAAAGCCAAACAAGTTTTATCCTAGCCTGGAAAGAACAACATCATTAAAGGAAATTACCCAAGTAGTCACAACTGCCAGCAAAACCAGGCCAAGACAAAAAAAATAACATGCTGGCAGCACAAGCTAAATTGAATCCCTGGAAGAAAGTAGACATATACTAATTTACAATAACTATCTCTGTGTCCTGGACAAGACTTCTTATTTTTAACCACAACTCAATCATTTATATAAAGTCTGCACACAGTATAGTAAATTTCTAGACTTCATTGACTGCCCAAATCTCACTCTGCAGCAAATGTGATTCTTCACATACAGAAACATGCCTTTTAAGCCTACATATCTGGAAGGAAAGGATACAAACATTTTTAACAATTTACATACTTTAAATCTGTTTTGAAAACTGGTCATTTTGATGAGTGACCAATTTTATGCAATTTAAAAGCATGTCATGAGCCTTGTGACATTGTTTCTACATGACCTTATTTGGTTTTTTAGGCAACGCAGTAGATGAAAGGTCTCAAGACCGGATCACCAAGTAGAGAAATACAGATTTTTATAACAAGATCAGAGAACCAGCTGCATTGAACATTTTAACAGGCATACAAAATGGTTAAGGTACCAAAAGGAAATTACAGTGTTGAAAGAAAGTAAGGTCTTCTAATTCTTGCTTCCCAAGCTTGAAGCTCATTAGGCAACAGGGACCTCTCCATTGACTGTTTTCTGTTGAGTGAAAAAGATATGCCATCCTTGTACTATCCAACTTTATCCCTGCATGACACTGGTGAATGGCAGTCAAAAAAAAGACACACCAGGAAAACAATTTGACATCGAAGTTCTTTGGATCAAATAGAGAGCCAAAAAGCTACATGTGAGCAGTATTTCAATTAACTTTGTGACAGCATTTAAACTACTCATAAAAAAAGAACAATATTGGGTTTAGAATAGGTAAATTTCCAATTAGCCAAAATCAGCTTAATTCCTAATGCTGAAGTCAATTCCCACAAATCCTAATATAGCGAGAACACTTTCTGAATGAGGACTGCTCTGAAAGTAATGCCTCCTATTTTATTGTGTTGGCAGGGTAGCAGCAGAGGTTAAACTTTCCCTCCAGTATTTCGTGACATGTTGTTGCCATACAAGAGATGGCAGCAGAGGGGCAGCCTGAGAAAATGGCGTCTGAAATGGGAGTGCATATGGAACAAATGTGTGCCATTTAATTCCTCTGTGCAGAAAAAAACTGCATCCACTGACATTCATCAATGCTTGCTGGACATTTACGGAGACCAAACAGTGGATGTGAACCCACTGAGGCTGTGGGTATTGCATGTCAGCAGTGGTGACAGCAGGTCACCTCTGCAGGCGCAGTACTTTGACAACCATGGCATGCAGGCTCTTGTTCAATAGAGCTGAAGAAAATGCAGAGCTAACAGTGGAAATTGTATTGAAAAGTTGTGCTCTGTAGCTGAGAATTTGCTCTATCAAATAGTGTTGTTGTGCTCTTCATATCTATTGTAGATCCTATGGAAATAGGAGCAACCTACACATAACAAGGTAGTAAGATGTTAAAGTTTAAGCCTCTTTTTGGAAAGAGCTAAGCTATACAAACTGTCATGAAAAAAAAAGTTCACTGCGAACAGAAAACATCAGTCTCCAAAGCCAACATCACGTAAGAGAGAAGCTATCCAAAAACAGCAAATAGCATTTTCAGGCCCAATGTTAACTATGCATCAGGTTAAAATCACATGCCCTTTGTCCAAGCACCATTTCCTTTTACAATATAACATCAACAAAATACAAAAGCATCTAAGAAGCTCTAAAGTCATAACACTATTTAAGGGTTCAGTACATAAGACTTCTTGTGCTGGGATATAAAACCAAGGAATTACTCTTACAATTGTAGGAATAATTTATGCTTCACCACTTCCAAGATGCAAGTCCATGCAGTGCTTGACGTAATGCAGACCTTGCACAAATCCTTCAACTATGACTGTTAAATTCTATTAATCACTAAAACATATCAGCAGTTTTCCAGCTGTCTATAAACCCCTCCTAAGTAGTCTGTGCAATCATTCATTTCCCATTACCTGGTAGATTAGTTAAGTAATAAAAAGAAGAAACGGGTAAAAGGATTTTTTCATGGATATTGTAGTCCTCGGTACTATAATAAAGTTTAACATGGGATATAACTTGTGCAAGGGGACTTGAGCAAAACACAAAAATAGAAGTGTTGTGATTCTATCAGTACAGACATTTTTACTGTTACAGCACGTTTAAGGAAGAGTACACCTTTTAAAATAAGTATTGTACTCCAACAGTACCTAGTTGAAAATAAACTTGAATTTTCCTTCTTTTATAAACATGTTGCTCAAGTGCTTTATTATTCTTGTTTTCTTCCAAAGCAGGATGGACTTGGGAATTAGACCTGACTGCCAAGTTTTTAACTCCAGTGCTATTAAAGATCATGCATTATGAAAAATGTAACCAAAAAAATTAGAATGATGAAGAGGAAAAAATTTCAGCCACCAGAGAAAATGTACTTGGCAAGGCTGGGCCATGGAAGTGAAAGAAAAATGAAAAAGGTGATGGGGAGACTGAAAAGAACAATACCAGATTCAGGAGGACAAGAAATGGAGGGAGAGGGAAGAAAGATGTAGGAATCTAAGAGTAACTGGGACACTGAAGAATAGAAGAGCTATCTGAGAAAATAAACTCTGAAATTAGGCAGGAAAAGAAGGGATTGGGAATTGGTAAGAACCTAGAAAGGGGATAGAGAAAACAAACCTTAAGGAAATATCACATAATCAGATTAAGCCACTATAATGATGCATTACTGTCTAAACAAACATAACCAGTATAAACTCCACTCTGGCAACACATTTCCTACCTTAAATGAGTAATAAATGTAATGTATAGAAGCAGTAAGGTATATTCATACATTATCATTAATTCCTCTTTCAACCAGTTGAGTACATTAACATCATTTACCTTGCAGCATAACGAATTTATACACTGGCATGAGAACAACAGATGATATGTGCAAATAGAAGCCAAAGAGAAAACAGAACTGTTTGCTTTACTGATAGCAATGCTTTAACTCATATTACTCACAAAGACTTATATTTACTATGAATACTTGTGTTACGTGGAGAAGGACAAGGATAGTGAAAAAATAGAGGCAAAACAGGAGTGCTCAAGCCAGGAAAAGCCTTAACAAGCTTGAAAGGTGAGCCCATGCAAATCTCATGAAGTTCAACACAGCCAAGAGCAAGATCCTGCATCCATGTCAGAGCAATCTCAAATATCATCTTATGTACCAAAAGCTGATAAGTTCATAATTATATGAAAGTTTATCTTGTCTGAGTTTATCCTGTTTCTATTTCTCTAAACCAAACAATTCTGAACATCTAAAGCATATTACAACCCTGAACACATTTCTGTTTGACATGAACTCATTTAAGCCCTTTCAGGCCTTATGAACAATGTCCATTCCATCTTGTCTCCACAAGGATACAGACTCATGATAGGAAGCATTAAGGTTGGGCTAACAGTACATTACCTCCCAAAGACATTGCTAGCAGCTTTCATCAGAACCCTGTATTGCTTCAGCATTGGTTATCCTATACAATAACTTTTCTTAAACAAAAAAAACCTCCACATTACCTGGACACAAACTTGCTTAATTCTGAATGCTGTCCAGATTCTATTGCGATGCTGAGATCAGTGATAGCAGCAGACACATTCTCCTTGTTCTACATTGGAAAAACAACAATGCAGTATTTTAGAAGTTTCTCTAGAAAGAAATATAGAAACATATAAAATATACCAAAAATCTATGCAAATACTGCTACACATGAAGACCTATAAAACAGTATTTTTAAGCTATGTCTTACTTGCATGAAAGTTTTCTTGTGCTTCAACATATCAGCATTATTCAGGCAACAAAAGTTTTGGAGTAACATCTAAGCTACTCTGAACAGAGAATAGACATTTGTAAAAGATTTCTTTACAAGAAGTTCATCTACTCCCTTCTGTGTCACTTATACTGCAGATACTTCTCATTGTTCAACACAACTCCTCCATCGCACAAACCAGAAATGTCAAGTTTCATCTCCCTTTTGGAAAACATCCTAATGCTAAAATCCTAAAATTGAGAAGCCTTTTTCTTTCTTGCATTCCTTCCATTTTACAACCTATTGTTTTGTCTCAAATTCTTGTCTCTTTTTACAATAACACTTGGCTCAGAGATCCATAATAAAATGTTCCCAAATTAAAATACCTAACAAACTAAGAAAACATCAAGAAAAGAAGACCATTCAGTAGAAATGAAACCATGGAAGAATTTAAATCTTTTTTTCCTATAAATTCTTGAGCACACTATAGGAATATATCACATAACAGTGAACGAAAAATAATACCTTGAAGACCATAGCAAATGTTTCACTTTATAGTGGAGAATTTGTACTTTTCCTTATTTTCAGTCACTACAAGGAAATAGCAACAAAGGAAACTAATGGGAAAAGCTAGAATCAAATGCAAATCCTACAGCAGTCCTTAGTACTACCATCGGTAGAGATAGAAAAAGCAAACCAAGATGCTACAAAGTTTAATGGATTGGGTAAGTAACTTCAGGAAAAATCATTTTAAATTGAAAGCAAAAGGTTCAACACATGCATGGATAAGCTAATAGCAGTTATAAACTAATATACTATCATCTAAAAAACTGCTTTCCCAAGAAGTAGGCTAAGAACATCTAGTGAGATGTCATCGATATCATCCCAGGATCACCTAAAAGTATTTAAGTAAAAACTCTTGAGAAGAAAGCAATTTTTTAATGATTGCTTTCTCAGTGGTTTTAGATTTGTTCAAGCAGGTTTTCAAGCTAATTGTACATGTCTGCTACTAACATCTAAAAACAGCAAGAAGGGAAGTAAGAAATGTGAATGCTTTTACACTAAACTGCTTTATATTTCAACATTTTGACCTTGATAAGCATCTACCTACGCATAAGAGTGAACAAATAGGAGTTTCTCCGCTTGCACTCTAAGCTGGCAAAACACTAATCAGCTTTAGAATGTGTTCTCTCCTAGTCTGGTGCTGTATCAAAACTAAAGAGTGAGCTGAGATGCAGAAGATGTCAGGCAGTGAGCAAACAGCACAACAACAGCACGCAGGCTACTTCAGCCACAGAAAGCTAGCCAGAGAAATCTCACATCTACCTGTTTTTTCTTCATACAAATGTATCTTGGAAAACAGCTTTTCATATACATAATTGTAATGCTATAACATGATAGAAAGTACAGCAATAGCAGCACAGTTGTACAAACCTAGGCTGCAGCAAATGAGAACAAGGCCAAATACAGCAGCCGTAGACACAGAAACAAAGGAAGAAAAATCTACTTACCATTACAAAGCCTCAGGTAGGCAGGGATCTCCAGAGAGATACCCTTATCTCCACTGTCAACCCTTAAATGAGGTCTGGGAAGAGGTGGATCCTGGCTCCACCCCTTCCACTCACTCAGGTGCATCGCATTACATTGCATACACCTGAGCTCCCCTGGCTTGGCCCTGCTTCCCACCAGGTGCTCCATCACTGGTTCAAGCCATGACTTAGCATTTCTACTACAGTGATATTTAAAAAACCAAATTAGAGATAATTGCAAAAAGAACTTGTTACTATATACCTATTGGTTTAATGATTCTATGGAGCTGAATTTTCTAATTTAACTACTAAATTAAACAGATCAAGTTGATAGTTTGAGGAAAATTCTTATCTTGTTGCATACTAATGCCTTTGTTGTCTACTGAGCATTTCTCAAAAAACTCTTTTCTTCCACTTCTCAAGATGGGTGAAAATAGTTGCAACAGCATCTTGCCCATGCTGATCTCCATACATGTTATTTTATATAGAACTGTTAATGTTGTATCTTAAAGAACAGACATAAATACTCTATTTTATATACAAGAAGCTTGAAACAAAAATTACAGTTAAGTTTCCAGGCCTTAGTAGTTTTACCTAAAGTCAGAACTTTCCTGACAGCTTTGGAGGCAGACTCCTGCACCAACAGAAGATCCATCAACTTCACTGTATGATGACCTACACAATAAATGAAGTCTGCAGCAACTAAGATAATACATCTCTACCTTTATATCACAGAAATAGCCCACTACAACTAGGCAAAATGTCTGTACGTAATTGCTAATGATCTAATGGTGAGCTATGCCCTTACATTATAAATAAATAAGAGAGAAATACTTTGATCATATACATTACAAACATATAATTTCAACGTACAATCTTTTAACTTGAATGTTAGAACAACTAAGTTCTCTCAAAACCTATTTAAATGGCTCTAGCAAAATGATAATACAAAACCATACATTAGTAAAACAATAGACCATATTTTACAACTGTATCCAAGCCATTATGTTTGGATTTGTACAGCATCTACAAGAAAATACAAAGCCTTTAAAACCATGCAGTTCATACATAATCACAAAATTGTGTGGAGGAACAGAAATAACTCTGTTTGTAACCATACATGTACTTCTTGTGTAGGTAACACCATAAATAAAAGCCTAAACATACGTATTGTGGCAAAAAAAGTGCTCTCTGATTGTGTCTGCTTGACTAATTACGATTTTCCTGAACACATCCACAACTCAAAGACATCAGAAAGTACAAAATGTTGGTGATAGAAATTTGATTAAGTTAAGCTGCAGTAATACACATTCTGTGCTGTATTTTAAATTGTAATCTACAGGTGCTGTGCATTTTAATTTTTTGCATGACCTAATCTTATTAAAATTCTATATTTTTATTAACTAAAGTTTTGTTTTTTAATACAAACAGTTTTCTGTGTATCACTTATCCACACAGTGTAATTCTGTCAGCGGGGGTTTTTAGGTGTTAAACAGGCGAGTACTGCCATCTAGTGGTACAACATATTTAAACCTCACGAATACACTCAACAGTCAGATTTACCATCTGTGCTCCATTAACATCAAATACCACAGAACACAAAGAATTTACCGCTCCAAAGGACTACGCAAGTGAGAAACATAATCAAGTCCCACGATGGATGCAGGTTATTTCCATGCCTAAAGCTAAATGCAGTTTTACACGTCCATGCTACAACAGAACTTCAAGTTCTAAGCCATACTTTGCAAAATAACTTCATTCAATTCAACTCTTGAAATTCCATATCATGCAATCCACAGACGAGTAACTAAGTACTCATTTCCTAAATTCATAATGGTTTCTCTTAAGCTTATGAAGAGAAGCCACTTTTTTCACGTAACAAACCAGTTTTTAATACCTTCAGGTCCAAACACTCTACTTAAAACTACCTTCAAAACTTGAGCTGAAAATCAAATTTTTCCTGAGAAGAAAACTTCCCAATGTCAAAAAAAGTTATTACAAACTGGGGCAGCAGCTCTTTCCCACTGCTTACCATTCTGAATTCCATGCTAATAGATTCCGACAAGAGCTTCCTTGCAAAAAGTGTCATAATTGGTATAACTTCTGTGTAGTCCCTGTGATGTAATGGCAATTTACACTAACGAACTGAGTAGGAGTATAACCAAAGTGAAAAAGAAACCGTTCCTGCTTTTAATGTTTTAGCTTTTCCTCTGCTCCCTCAAGAAATGTGGGGCTTGGAATTTTCCATTCTCCAGTTCAAGATACCAGATTATAGGAGAGCATGGTAAGAATTTCATGACTGGATGTAGAATTTGAACTTTAGAATTGTTTTACTTGGATGCATGTGGAATTCAAAAGCTGGGTCTATCTGTCATGGAGAGGTGGAGAGGCTTACAACAAGGAAACAGCCGTAATGACAAAACACCAGCTAAAAGTTTTCAGCTGAAAAATTAAGTATTAACTTTTGTTCATTTGAAGTTTTACTTGTTTATTTTATTTTCAAATATACATTGATTGTTACCTGCACTTCAAGAAGCTGGAATTCCAAAGAAAAAGGCAAGGACTGGCAATTTCCTGATAATCTGTGCTTCTGAACTGTTCTATTTCCAGCTGTTATTAAAAAAAAAAAAAGTTAACAAAATACCTCATAATAACTCTATTCAACTATTACTGTATTTCTGCCATTAGTCATTCCTAAAGCACCAAACAACACTGTCCATCACAGCAATCATGAAATTAAGTGAAACCTGCTAAGAAAAGAACTACTAACTTCACAGGAGACTTCTGCTTTTCCACCTGGTAAAATACAGTACTTGCTTAGAAACTATTTTCTCAATAAAGGCAGTTATTTTGAAATGCAATGGAATTTTCTTTCTGTTAGCATTTCAAGTGGTATTACAACATGCATCTGCAAATGTGATCAACTGAAACATGTTCAGTATAGCACCAGTAACAGCCATAAAAATGCTTACTCTTTTCTAAAGTTTTCTTAGAATGACTGGTGATCTGAATGCCAGTAAACTTCACCAAAAAGGAGAGATCTCTCTGTAGACTTTCAAGTTCAGCTTTCAGGTCCAGTGGAGGTCCGTGCCCCTTATGTTCTGCCAGAAATTCTCTTTGGAATAATTTTCTAGAATTAAAAAAAAAAATGAAATAAGAAAAAAAAAGTATAATAAACAAACAAAGAAAAGACTCAAGAGATAAGAAAATGTTTTGTTAAATCAGTACAACAGTACCGTTAAATTAAAGACATTTGTAATTTGTTCTGAGTACTTTCAGTCCAAGATCAGCTGTCAGGAATCTAATTTCAGTTAGATCTCTAATGTAAAGAAATACTTTGTGTTCACTGCCAGGCAGACAGAGCCTTTAAGTTGTTATATATAAGCACTTGGAGGAACATACAATAAAAGTGAGCTGTGATGCCATTAGAAACCTGACAGAGCTTATCTGCAAAATATACTTCTATTATGGAACATCAATTAAAAAATGAGAAGCTGCACTTCTACAGTGCACAGGTGTGACTAGCTATACAGGTACCCAGCTTTTTTTTTCTTCAATAGCATCTATGTGCACAACTTTGCATGGCCCACACATAAACTGACATTATGCACAGATTGCTATGATTGCCTTTTTCAGAAAACAAAACATGCAGGCATCACTGAAAATAAATTAACTACTTATTATTTGTAATCTTCTGTCATAATTGATCCATGTACTAAACAAGATCTGCATCACAACAGCACTGTAAAAATAAGTACAAGTCCTAATATCATAACACACAGGCAAAAGCGTAACAGAAAGAATTTTGATAAAGAAATGTCAATAATCCAATATGAGCAGAAGACATACACTGACATCAGTACTTCTTCATCAGAAAAAAAGGTGGATTCCTGTTGGATATCTTCATATTTGTCAGACAACAGCTTAATTTCTTCTTCCAGCAACTGAATTTCATCTTCATAAACTTGATAAACGCTGTTGTCCATTTCTCACACTCCAAGGTACTAGATAAAACAAACATATGTATTAGGGCTCATCTCCCCCCAAAACAGACCAGTTTTCACAATTAATTTTATCTAAATAATTAATTTAAAAACGCAAACATGGCATTAGGCAACATTTCTGCTGCCATAATGTGAAACAATCCAATTGTATCTTATGTCTTTTGAAAATTAAAGAATATTTACCGTTTTAAAATACCCTGAGTAGCTCCGACAAACACAATGATTTACACTGCTGCAATCAATTCCACAGAATTAAGCAATGCTGTTTGCCATGGAGGATTAAATTAACATTTAAGCCGTGATGCTAAGCAACTAAATTCAGCAGGAATTCTGGCATCAGCCTGAAAACAGAACAAGGCTTCAGGGCAAGCAGAACTCTACTCTACACACTATAGTACTTTAGCATCAACATAATTCCTATTTAAACTCCAAAGAAGCCCCATTAGGAGGGCACTGGTCTACAAACAGGCGTACCATGGGAGGAGCAGCAGCTTCTTCCATGCAGCAATTCTGAATATAACAACATCACTTAAATAACATGGTACCTCATCCTGCTAACAGCAACATGAATAGGAAAGAGTTTGCTCCCAGCCGACATAGGAAGCTGTAAGATACCAGTAAGTATCCAACAAAGAACAAGCCTCTGTCTTGAAATTAAAAAATCAAAATGAACAACAATAAAGAATATTCCCTAAAGTCTGTAACAATTTAGGGGGAAAAATGGTTTTGTTGCATTAATTCACTGAAAATAGAATTCATGGAGTCTAAATGTAAATCTTAGACCAATTGCAAGACATAAATCACTGCGTATCTGTATGGGAACTGCTGAGTCCCAGCCTGAGCCACTGATGGAGCACCTGGGGAAAGGAGGTGGTCAGCCCTGGGAGCACAGGTGAAGGCAATTCAGCTGTTAGGCAGGAAGGGGTGAAGCCTGGCTGCACCTCTCTTAGACCTCATTGAAGGGCTGACCCCCACTGGGGAAGGATCTCTGGCTGGAGATCCCTCCCTTGGGGAGTTTTCCCTGCAAGCCCAGCTCTACAGAGACGGGTGAGCACTTTTCCATTGTAGCACCATTCCATTTGTGCCGGTCCCTTTGTCCTTATGCCTCCTCTATCACCATCCTATGGCGCTGACCTTTCTGACTGTTACAGTAACCTACAGATACAAAAGCAAGAAGAGGAAACCGGCATAGGGGGATTTCTGTGAGAAGCCTGATCTCCTCTCAGACACCAGCTGCAGGAACAGCGCCAGGCACTCCCACCAGTGCTCCTAATGCAGCGCCTGATGGAGCACAGCTGTGCCGGACACCTGAGGGATGGAGCACAGCTGCTCTTAGCGAACACAAAAGCATGAACAAGCAAAAAGCAGTGGAGAGACACAAGGAACGGTCGCCTTTCACACATAAATCAAAAAGTGAAGAAGGTTTTTAATTCCAATACTGAGACCAGAATGCTAAGCTTAGACACAGCCTAAGGAGGATCGCTACGGCTGTACCCACCAGAACCTCAGGAAAAAGAAAACAGTCACCTGAAATCGTCAGCGGCTTCCAGCAAAGAGCTGCTTATATCAGCGGCACCATCAGCTCATGTAGCGGGCGGCGGGGGACGGCAGCCGTAAGCGCTGCAGGCGTTACCGCCCGGGGCTCAGCTGCCCCTCACAGCGATCGGCGGTCCGCGCCTTCGAAGTGCGCGCCCAGCCTGCGCCCCGGGCGGTACCACTGCCGCCACCCGAGCGGGGGACACCGCTCAGCGCTGCTGCCCTGAGGAACCAGTGAGCCGCTCAAAGGGCAGGTCCCAAATTCGAGGTAGATAATAAAAGTGTTATTTACGTAGCTATTTACGTTTGTGCTTTTTTTTTTCCCCCTTACGTCTTGCGGAAAACCCCCCTCCCTTTCTTCCTGGTTGGTTGCGCCCAAAGCTCCCGCCATTCCCCGGCCCGGAGCTGCGTGCTGCGCTCAAACCCGCCCGGCCGCCAACAGGAACCCGGCAGCGGTGAGGGGGGCGCGTAGGCCCGGCGCTGAGGGTGACTGCGGGGGCAGCAGAGGGAAGGGGGGCAGCGCGTGGCGGCGGCGGGGCGCTGAGGTGCCGTCTGCTCGCGGCTCTCTGCTCGCGGCTGAGGGCGGTGGGGCCGTTCGGAGCGCTGTGTGGAGCGCTGTGTGGAGCGTGCCTCGTGCCTTCCGCGCTGTGCTGCTGCGGGCGCGAGTCCCCATGGTGTTTCGTTCTTTTTCCTCACTTTTTTTCTTTTCTTTTCTTTTCTTTTCTTTTTTTTTTTGCATGTTTTCTTATTTAGCGTTTCTTTCATGAGGAAAGGCTGAGAGCACTGCGGCTGGTCAGCCTGGAGGAGAGAACACTGAGGGGGGATCTAATCAATGCTTATGACCTAGCGCCATCAGCTGGGTCGTTTCATCCCAAGGAAGGCCTCCTTTACTCATGTTTCTTTTTTCAGCGTCAGAAGAAAGCGATTGCCGGGTGGCTGCTGCAGAGCGAGAGGCACGAGCTTGTGCTTTGGCCTTCCCTGCTTTTGCTGCTGTTGCCCCTTGAGAACTTGCTAAGCCAGCGGGGGATGCGTGAGGAGAGCTGCAGCTGCTTTCGCCGCTCCTGAGGCAGTGGCACGGCTCACTCCTCGCTCCCACACTGCGTGGCCTCTCAGTTGCTCGCCCTCTGCTTCTTTGCTTCTTAACTGCTTCATAGGCTTTTCCCCATATTGTGGTAGTCCCAGTCTGAAGCATTCTTCTGTAAGGTTCTCTGTGGAGAACTTTTGATGGAATACCTTATTTTTTTCATAATTTGATACTGTGATTGACTTAACCCCTGAAATTTCAGTACTAGTGAACTGCTGTCATCTTTTTACAGAAAAACAGATGTGACAGCTTGACTCTCACTATGGAGAAGAAACAAGTTTCAAAACGCCTGTATGTCGGAGGACTTGGCCATACGGTTTCTAAGGCTGAACTGCAAGAAAGATTTGGGAAGTTTGGACGTGTTTTGGATGTAGAGATTATTACCAGAAAAGATGAGCAGGGTAACATCTTTGCATCATCCTTTAAAAGTGAATTGTTTTTCAAGTCATAGTGTGGAATAAGATTTGTACAATTTATTTTCAGGAAATAACAATTTTTGGCTTAAAGGGAAATACTGAAAGTATATAGAAATTAATTACATGTTTATCATTGAGCAGGGAACCCTACGAAAACTTTTGCTTACGTCACTGTCAGCAGTTCTGAGGCAGATCTTAGAAAATGTAAGTATATATATGTATCTATCCATATGATTTTTTTATTTTTAATAAATCAAGTTCCTTGAGCAAGTCACATTATTCATGTTACGTCTGATGTTGTCTAGGCAGGACACGGTAAAGGTAGACCTAGTTTCATTTTGTTGTCATACACATTTCATTTGCTTTAAGCTGCAGTTCTTATGAAAGATATTTTGCCAAAGCTTTCAGTATGTGGATATAAGCAGACTGAAAAAATTACCTTGCATCTGAAGAGGTGATTTGTGAGTTTATTCTTGCTCTTCCTTCAAAAGGTGTGGGAAGTGTTTCAACCACTTCCTTCAGAGCCATAAAACATTAGGAGGGACTTCCCACGAGAGGAAACCCAGGAGGAGAGTTCAAGTAAACATTGTTGTGTTAGGATAGTTCTACAAATTCCAGAACGGTTGGATTACAAAATTATTTGCAGTTATGAAATTACATCTTATATACGTAGCAGTAAAATATCAGATGGAAATAACCATACCTGAAAAAAAGGGTTTGGTAATTTGATGTCTTATTTTAGGAAGTATGGGTGTTAGAAATAGGAAATTTCTTTGCGATTAGTTTATTGCAAATAGAACTTTTCAAGTCAGAACCTTAATTCTGAATGTAGATGTTGTTTAAGTGTCGGATATTAGACTCTTCATGTAAAAAAGGGGACGCTGTTAAGTTCAGTGTGCATCTTTCAATACAGGAAATATTAATTGCCAGTTTTCTTGTTTTACAGGCATATCAATTTTAAATAAAACCAAATGGGGAGGGAAGACACTGCAAATTGAATTTGCCAAAGAAAGCTTTTTACATAGGTAAAAATCAATCAACAAATACCTGTTTTTACTGATGGTACCCTTTTTCTGTTTAACTTGTAATATTATGGCAGTGCTTTAGGCATCTGCTATGCTCCTAATCTTTCTAATTTTTATTTATGTTTTTGGGCTGGTGATACATATTTGATAGCACAGTCTTGTTGCCACTATTACTCCCTTAAAGCTCCGCTATAAGCAGAATTATGTTAATTTCTTCTGTGGGAAGGGTTGCTGCCAGTTATGATCTAACATGCAGGCAAATCTTTTTACATACGTGTACTTCTGATACAGGCTTGCTGTGGAAAGAGAGGAAGCAAAGCTGCAGAAAGAAAAGCCACGTAGAAATGATGAAACAGTTCTTCTAGAATCACTGAAAAAGGCTGGAGTTATAGACTTCCATATGAGAGCAGTACCAGGTACAGAGGTGCCAGACCATAAGGTATGGTGGGGTAGCTGTCTAGAGAATTAAAGCAAGAAAATAGAATTGGGCCCAAACTTATTACATTCATATCTATGTTAAATCTATATGTTGAATATAAAGAATCTTGTGTGAAATGTGATCTAACTTTTAAAAAGTAGTCTGAGGAAATACTTTACGTGTTTTTGTTATTCTTGTAATTAATCTTTTATTTAATGATTATTTTCTTTACTTTTTTTCCATGCTAATTTATTTTTCTTTTCTTTTAGAATTGGATTGTGGGTAAATTTGGCAGAGTCCTACCTATCCTACACCTTAGGAATCAACAGAAAAATAAAATATCCTTTTTGTTTTGGTTGGACATAGATACAATTTCCTTCTTTCTTTCACCCTAATGATAAGTATGTTTGCTAAATGGTCTTCATATTGACTACTATGGCATGTTTGATTTAGTGAGTCCTTTAAGTAAATGTAATAAGTGGTTTTGTGTTCTGAATAACTTTCTTAGACTGCAAGTCCTTTGTTTAAAGGCATGCTGTCATAGCATTAAGAGAACTCGTCCTTCCCCTTAGAATTTAGTTTGTAGAGATAGAATTCGGCTTGCTGAAAGAATCATGTTGTTTTTATTCTTTAATTCATATGAACATTGTGAAGTATGACCCATCAAAATATTGCCACAACCTTAGAAAGCTGGAGGAAGACTTGACGCATGTAGTTCCTGTATCCAAGCTTACTTGGCATTTGGAAGAGAAAGATGACACCATAAGCAAGAAGCGACAAGGAGAGTTCCCTGTGACTAAGGAGCAACCTAAAAAACTGAGACAACTGGGCAGTCAGGATGTGAATGGAGTGGAAGTGCTCCCTTCTGGGTGTCAGTCACATTTGAGAAACATAAGCTCATTGCAGCTAAATCAAAGATCAAAAACCAAATCCAATGAGCAGTCTAAATTACCTCCATCAAGCAGCCTTAATAGTAGTATTTCAGGGCAAAGTTTACTATCAGATAAAAACAGCATTTGTAGAGTGATGTCTCCAAATAACAGAATGCATGCTTCTGACAGTGACGTTGATTCCGAAGAGGAAATCAGAGCAATGATGAAGAAGAAGATGGCAAAAGAGCAAACTGAAAATGTTGAGACTGAAAATGACCAGCTGGAAATTGTTGGAGATAATTTTGAGTTAAAATACAATACTCACTGGTCCATAGGCAATCGAGGCTCCATGAAGAAAGTTGTCAAAGGAAACAGTAAAGAGAGAGAGACTATGGAATGGGACAATGGCTATGACTCAGCGGATACAGATGAGATTATTGCTGAGAGTAAATCTCCAGGTCTGAGTAGCATGAAAACTGCGGTTTTAGAAAACTCTAAACAGGTGAAGGTGGAAAATAAACAGATTTTATCTAGTAAGAAATGTGATTTGATAAATGACTCCTCACTGAAAACTGACAATTTAAGAGAAGAACATGTTGAAAGCAAAGGGAAAATGAGAAAAGCTAGCAATTCTGCCTTGTTGAGTACAGCAGGTAACAGTACAGCAAAAGCAAGTCATAGTGAGAGCTCTTATTCAGAGTCTGAGGAAGAGGAGTCTGAAACCAGTTCTAATTATGAATCCATGATGCAAAACTGTTACCGTCTAGACCTTACATTAGATGACCTAAAAGCATTGGCTGCTGATAAATCTGAGACATCAGAGGAAGAATTGGATAGTACACACAGTTCTAGTCAGTGCAGCATTAAAGAAAGTGCTAAAGGCGATGTCGTACATAAGCCTAAACGTGCTAAAATTCCTCCTGCAGTTAAAAAAAAGTGCATCTGTCCTGAAGATATACTTGCTGCCATTTTAGATGGGGAGGAGAATGCTGATGAGGAAAGTTCCAAGGGACAAGGTAATTCATGTTTGAAATTCCAGCCCTTCAGAGGAATGGGATCCCTTTGTGATGAGTCAACTAAGGACAGCACTGATATAAAAAAGAGATCTGTAGAAAGTTTAGGTTTTGACGCTTCTCTTCCTTTTTGTGGGGAGAAGTCACCTGAAGGGCAGTCTGAGAACCATCCATTTTATTCTCTTGAAGTTGGCACTAAAAAGAAACAAAATATACAATGTGAACAGCAAAAAGAGTTGTCAGATGCTGCCTCCTTAGCAGATAAGAATGTTTGCAGGCCACATTTACAAGGAAAGAACAAAAAGACAAATTCTCTGCAAGGTGACCAGAATTCAGAGTGTGGAGATACTGTTCCTTGCACTGATGAAAGTGAAGGTGAGAGCAGTGACTTGGATAGTAATGCTGCCATGTCACAGAAACATGTGAAACGACAACTGAAAAGCCCAAAACTGCTTTCAAAAAAAATGAGGACAGATGTAAGCAACGCAAGTTCAGAATGTGAAGTTCAGAAATGTGCAAATAGGAAGATGAGCCTCTTGGATAATAAAGAACTTCCAGGTACTGCTTCAAAGGAGTCTGATACAAAAAAACAATTGGAGGATAACCAGAAGAGGCTGGCAGCTCTGGAAGAGAGACAGAAAGAGAGGCAATTACAGAAGAAACTCATTCAAGGAGCTCTTTCAAATTTGGTAATTGCACTCATATCTTATCTGAATAGCAGGCGGCAGTAAAACAAAAGGGGAAAATTAAACTATGTATAATTTAAGATATTTTGCAAGCTTGTGGAATTCTTGATTATTTTTCAGTTTTTGTTTTCAGAGTATATATAAAATGTTGCATGCCTGACTCCTGGGATATCTCTGGAATTGCAAAGGGAGTGCTGGGTTCTTCCTTTACTGTCACAGAAATGTGTCTGAGATACTTCTGTGTGACTGCACTAAGTGTTCACTGGTAACCTGTCTTTTTTTATTCTTATGTAGGATAGCCAGCCAACAAACAAGCATAAACACATCATATTCAATTCAGATGTGGAAAGTGAAGCTGAAGTGGATGAAACATTGAAGAAAGATGAGAGTTTGGAAGATACGCTTGAAAGAGTAAGTGTTGCTAGGAGGAATTCTAGTATCCTTTGAGGCAATTCCATATTGATGGCACTGTAACTTTTATTTTGAAGACTATTTTCCATTGCTTAGTGAAAGGAAAATTTAAATGATAAATAATTCAATGAATTTGAGTGATTATAGTTTAGCTAACACAAAGCAAGTTTCAAAGAGTGTATCATTCATCTGCGAAAACTGGAGATGCTGGAGAATTTGTAAGGAGATGGTGATCTGTATGCAAGATGTTTTAACTGTGATTTAAAAGAAAACAAAATAATTTTTTAGCTTACAAGGCATAATTACATCGTTTGGAATTTCTCTGCTTCTAGACACAGGAAGGGAATGTTTTGGCTTCGGTATTGTGGGAAGGCTTGTTGCTCTTTCCAACGCAGTGGACAAAGAATCTTTATTAATGCAGAGTCTTGTTTTATAAAGTGATGTCTGAGTCCAAAAAAATTGTGTTTTAAAGTTGTGGAGCGCTTACCTTTTCTGCAATTCATGTTTATCAACTGTCTTAAACAATGTTCTGCAGTTTATACCATGAATGAGGCTTGTTCAGAAGGGTTTTGGACATTGATATTTTAAAGCTGATCTCCCTTTGTATAATCGGGAAGTTGGATTCTTACAGCTAGCTCATATTGTAAAACCTGTTAGTTTTTATGTGGATATTTTGCCTCTACTTAAACTTAAAGATCATTAACTGTAAAATTTTTAAAAGGTGTGTATATGGCAAAAGATTTGAAATGAATGAATCAGTAAAGTGGTCATTCTAGAAATGCATTTTCTCAAATATATTGGAAAGCAGATGAAGAAAGTTAATGCTGAATTATTTTCTCAAACTTACAAAAATGGCTCCTTTCCTGTATTTTTCTTTTTGTTTAACAAAGAAGGAACATGATCCTAAATCTTCTAGAAGACTCTTTGAAAGCAGCGAAGATGATCAAGACGAAACAGATGACGAGAGATTCAAAATTAAACCACAATTTGAAGGCAAAGCTGGTGAAAAAGTGAGTGAAGCTGTGACCTAGCTTAATGTAAAGCTAAGTAAAGTGTGTAAAGAAAGTAGTGTAAAGAAAGCTTAATGACTTAGCTATCTTGTAAATCACTGTAATGCTGTTTCAGAAGTATGTAATATGTAGCCTTGCATATGTGTGCACTATGATTTTGACAAGCTTAATCATGAAATTATCTCCTACAAAGAGAACAACAGCCATGGAGGAAATAATGCATGTTGGGGTGTGAGGAGAGTTCTCTGGCGTTGTCACTTTTGAATACGGAGAAAATTCTGAAAAAGGCATCAAGCTAAAGATTGTTAGTGTGTAGTAATAGTTACAGCATTGGAAGTAGGAAGTTACTGTATGTTGATGATTTTTTTCTCCAGCACTTAATAGAATTTCTTTTTATTTAGCTCTTAAATCTGCAATCCCGTTTTGGCACAGATGAAAGGTTTCACATGGATGCTCGATTCCTTGAAAGTGAGAGTGAAGAAGAAGGTAAGCTTGTTCTTGTTTCCTAGGTAATAATAGTAATAGAGCTATCTAACGGAGCCTTAATTTTGGATACTTGAAGCAACTGACAAAGTTTTTGTTTCTCTGGTCATTGCTCAGAAAATAACCTAGCTGTACTTACTGTATATTGGTAGCTGTGCTTTTTCAAAGACGTGCTGCAAACACATTTTGGTAGCTAACCAAGGTATTAACTTGGCTGATAAATCAACATTTGAAGTGATCTTTTTAATACAGGATGATACCAGAGTGTGTTTACCCACGTTTTTCATAGGGTAAGTGATGACTTAACTAATACAAACTTTTTGACCTTCACATTCACTTAGCTTTGTTTTGTAGTCAGCTTGCACTCCATTGATTCAGCAATCTTAGGAAGAAAGATAACTTTATATAAAATCGTAGAATCCCCAAGGTTGGAGAAGACCTCCAAGATCACCCAGTCCAACTATCCTCCTAACACCGATATTTCTCTGCTAAACCATGTTCTTTAGTACGACACCTAATGTTTCTTGAGCACCTCCAGGGTTGGTGACTCAAACACCTCCCTGAGCAGCCCTCCCAGTGCCTGAGCATTCTTTGGGAGAAGAAATTTTCCCTAACATCCAACCTGGGTCTCCCCTGGCACAACTCGAGGCTATTATATATTTATATATTAGAAGGCAGAAAAGCTGAAAAATGCTGAAGACAAATGAACAAAAGTTGCATAATTATTTACTCTGTTTGCTTTTTTTGTAACTTGTCTGATTTTCACATGAAATAGGGGTCCATAATATCTATATTCACAGACTGGCTGCATAACAAGGAGGAAAGCCTCTAAGTAATTAGCTTTATAATAAGGAAAGTGGCTTGTCTATTTACATGAGCTCTACTATTGTAGTAGTGTTACACGTTAAATATTACAGGCTTACTCTGATAATGGGGGAATATTGTTTATTTGTTTATTATTTAGGAGAAACCAATACAATGGAGGCAGATGAGGAGGAAGAGTTTGCTGCAGAGAAAAAGAAAAATCTGCAAATACTGGGAAGTCTATTGAATATTGACCTAGAACAATCAAAAACAACTAAAATGACCATAAATGCTAAGAAATTCAAGTATGTACTTCGGGTTCTTCCAGTAAATTTTATATGATTGGATTGTTGGGATTGAGAGTTAATATCTTAATTAGTCCTTGCCTGTTCTCTACAGGGGCAAATGTAAACAAGCTAGACAAAGAATGTGTGAGATAGGCAGTAAGCCAGTAAATAAGATTGTTAATTCCATAGGAGTTAATGAGGTTATTGTTTTCTCTGGACTGCATGTGAGGAACAAGGTAAATATCCTTTTTTCAAGGTATTAACATAAAATTTCCAGTGGAGATTTTTTTTCTTCATTTGATTAGGAATTTCTTGCATATAACCATGGACTGTAATGGTAGAAATTAACAATGTTAAGTGCGCTAATGTGCAATTAGTAACCTTTTACAGACAGTTGTTACTGGAGTTGCATCATTTGACTGCTAACTGCTAAATACCATTCAACTGGTGCACAGTCACATTTATTTGTATGACTACTGTGTAAGTTTTATTTTCTAAAAACTAAGCACAGGAGGTATATGGTAACTGTTGAGTCTGAACCACTGATTGAGCACCTGGGGAAAGGAGGTGGTCAGCCCTGGGAGCACAGGTGAAGGCAATTCAGCTGTGAGGCAGGAAGGGGTGAAGCCTGGCTGCACCTCTCTTAGACCTCATTGAAGGGCTGACCCCCACTGGGGAAGGATCTGTGGTTGGAGATCCTCCCTTGTGGAGTTTCTTTTGCTAGCCTATACCTTCAGGGATGGATGAGCACTTTTTCTAAGGCCTTTCTGTTGCACTGGTTCTCTTGTCATTACATCTCCTGTAATACTATTCCATTCTGTTGATCTTTCTCATTGTTACAGGAGGAAATACCTGTGCAACCCCAGAGATTATTTTAGAAAACTCTTTTGGGAATTGTTTTTCTCTAATACTCAGTTAATGATATAGTAGATACCCATTTAGATGCACTTAACCTGTGTTGTAAGCAACATAGTCTTTTCCATGCTAGTATTAGAGTCAGTCTAAACTTTTGATTATCTTAACTGCAAGTCTTTATTTTTTTTCCTTCCCTTCAGATTGATTATTTGTCAACATGGAAAATTTGGTACTGGTTTATCTGTTGATAGATATTTATCTATGTACCCATGCCTGTTTATCTTTTAAGAGACGTGCATGTTTAGTAGAAGTTTATGACCCACAACTTGAAGTCTATTTCATGTTCAGTACAAAAATTTGCCTAAAGCCAATTGTGTGTATAATTTTTCTTGATCTTTCCTGAGCTCTTCAGGTGAAGAAGTAAATTTTAGAGTGTTAGGGTAACTTCAGGTTGGATATTTATAATGTCACATGGGTTGTTTTATGTTGTTTTCATTCTATCCTTATAGGGATATTAATGCTCTCCGCTATGATCCCACGAGGCAAGATCATGCAGTTTTTGAGAAGAAACCAAAAGCTATAGAAGAAGAGAGGTATTATTATGGTTTGGTAACTGCTGTGATGTTTCTTTCCACTGAAGGCTGGCTTTCAAAAACAGTGATGCTGATTCATTGATGCTTTGCAGCCAGATATGTTATTTAAGTTCTCCCTGATATTGCTAAGATAAGGATTATGACCAGTAGAAACTCAAAGTAATATGTTGTCTTTCTTGTCTATCTTTTCTTGATGTGCTATTTTCTGTTCTCCTTTCTCACCTTCGGGTTTCAAGTTCTGGGCTTTGAGATTTGCAAATCTGTGAACAGAAAGCATTAGCTCCTAACAATTTTTTTCAAGATTAGAATGATGTCCTGAATATTGTTATTTTTAGATTAGATACTGTCATGTATTAAAAGGAGAGTCAGAGTGCCTTTCATTACAAAGTAGAATTGCTGCTGTCTTTTCATGGATTCAAACCTGAGGCGCTTCCGCAGTTCTTACCTTTAAAGGGTGGGCAAATTGTGTGAGGTGAAAAGAAATGGATTAGAAACCTGAATCTACAGCATACCTATGATGTCCTGTACGCCCTGGAATATCCTATTGCCACAATCTGGATTTGCTAAGAAAAGAGAAACACTGTGGTGGTGATTCATCTTTTTTTTTTTAACGTTCTGATTTCAGTAAAGCTAAAAGAAAGAAGAAGAGAGAAGAGAATGAGAAGCTGCCTGAAGTGTCTAAAGAAATATACTGTGACATTGCTGTTGATTTAAAAGAGTCATTTGGATCTTCAAAGAACAAACCAAAAAGAAAAGAAATACCGTGGGACAAAGATGAGGCAGAGGAATCAACTCCACATGACCATCTGGGACCTGATGCTGAGAGTAACACGGCTCAGGATTCCAGTGATTTCAGATTTTCCTTCTTTGATGACAAGGATCAATCTGATGTAAAAGAAGGTAACAGTAGAAAATACATAGAACATGTATAAGAATAGTAATATTTCTCATGTGTTGATTATTCCAGACACTGTGGAGTTATTAAGCATTATAAGCATTATGGTCTTCTCTTACTAAGATCTCTGTAGTTTAATTGCTCTTAACCATATTTGCATCCCTGGAGTTCTGTAAGGGGTGATGTCAAGGGATAACCTTGTGAGAAGGAACTATTCTGTAGTTATTCTTTGAATAGTAATGAAAAAAATTGTTGTCTACTGATTTTAATAAACAGGAAGAAAGATACAATACATAAGTCAAATCAGGATTCATATAACCCAACAAGATTTTATACATGTGTTAATTAAGGGATTATTATGTGCAAAAGAAGTGCCCTGAGATCCATGAACATTTTAAAATGTGCTTAATTTTAATTTCAGAAAAATTGCAACTGAGTAACACGTGATCACTGGTGTGTTAATCTACTTAACAAAACAAAAGAAGTCCTAATCTAAGGAAAATCAATGGTACATAATAAAGGCCAAAAAATATGAAATCAAGTCACTTGCTGAGTAGTACTGTGAAGACAACTGAAACATAAACAGGAGGAAATAAGTCTTGAGAAGTATGATTAATTCAGTAATGTGGGTTTCAGTAGAGCAGCAAGTAAGAGCTCAGTAGAACAAAGAAAAATACTTGACCATAGGCAGTGTCCAGAGTTCACAGGCTTCTTAGCAATGAGAATCACTTTTAACACTATTTTGTTTATCTGTTTATTGGCTTGTATTGATTAAAAATCCTATTCAGGTACTGTGGGGCTGCTGTGCTAGCTACTGTGTTGACACAAAACAAAAGGACAGGTCTGTCCCCATTTCACATACTTTGGTTGCTACTGTATTTTTTTTGTCGTTTTGTTCAGCCTGACTTCAAAAAGACCATGTGTGATGTGTGGAATCAGAACTTCTGGCTAAGGGAATTAGTAAGAGCTCAGGTGCATGTGTCAGTTATCACATGTAAGCTGAGCTGCTGACAGCTGGCTGTGTGTTTTTTAGGCAGGAGCATGTATGTGAAAATAACAAAGTAGTGAGTCTTGTCACATAGAACCTTTCTAAGATAGTGAAAGGAAGTTTATATTCCATTTATTACAGGCTAAAAACTTGAATAGGCAGAACTACTCCCAACTCAGCTAATAGTAACTGTCTGGTCAGAATGACTTGAACAGAACCATAGACACTAACAGTGAGCTTAACTTTGGTGTTTTTTTTCTTCTGTGCAGTATTTGATAGTAGTGACATGTTTTGAGGATGGATTTATAACATATGAAAAAGCAAACTATGTTCATACTTGCCCATAGGGTCATGGAAAATATATGGAGGGAGTTTTTGTACTGCTCAGGTCTGTTATTTTCCAATAACTTTTTTACTCTTGAGTAGAAGTCTACTGGCAAGGAAAAGAGTAATCTGTTTCTTGTGCTATTATTGCAGAGCCCTACGTATTTGAAGCAATAAAACCTATAAAAGTCAAGTGGCAAGAAGATCCACGTTTCCAAGACAGCAGCTCTGAGGATGATGATGAACCAGAGGCAACGGAGAGTGAAAGAGAGAAAGAAATGCAAGTTCTCTTTGTATTTGTTGTTTTCTTGGTAGTAGTTGATTGTAGATGAATTTTAATAGCAGCAAACATAAGTGTGGATAACCAACACCTTCACTGTGCATCTTTAACCAAGAGGTTTTTTTTGAGAGAACCCACTCCTTACTGCACAGAACATAATATTAAAAAATGTTGCTACTAGACTTGAAGTTAAATATTAAAATTGAGTTTATAGTTAATTGCATGAGTATTTGACTGGGTACTGGCTTTGGCCAAAAGTCCAATACATTTCAAGTGTTCTTAGCCTTCTGTATGGAAATGTTTATGTTTAGTTTCTGTGGAGAACTGTTGTTTTTCAATACTGCTATTTCTTTGAAGGACTGCAGCTTTAATGTATGCTAATGGAAATTGAGACTAAATTCTGTGGTGTTAACATTTCTTTGTGTTTTCCTAGGTTTCTCCCTTTACCACAGTCAGGAAGTGCTAGGTTTTTCTTCTTCTTCAAAGATGATGAACGATTAAGAGGTGAAACAGTTTATTTGCCTGTTCTCCCCCTTCCAATCTCTTTACTGCAACTGAAGAGGAATAAATATTGCCTAGTTAATTAATGGTTTCTAGCTTAAATACACATGAGATGTTAAGAGGAAGAAAATTCACAACTTTCATTCACTTCCTGTGATATGGGTAGTGGTAGTGCGTTCCAAAAGAAACTATGGAATCCAAATGCTGAGCTGTTATTTGACACTCTTAGATTGCTGCCTAATTTTTTGCTGGTTTTTTAGAGCTTACAAATATCATTTGATCAATTAGCTGGGTATTTGGTTCCTTTCAAGCATATATATGATTTTTTTCTGTGCTTCAGTTCTTACTAGGAGTATTCAGTATGCTTATCAGCCACATACACCCATATAGTTCTTGATACTAAACAATGTGGTGTGTTATTTCTTGTGAATGTAATGAATTCTATGGTATAAAAATAGATTTGCTCTTCGTATTTTATGCAGTTGATTATTAGGGCAACTTTAACTTGTCTCAGAAAAATGAATATTATTAATTTTTCTTTTTGGAAAATGTACAAAAGTTACTGTGTTCCTAATGCAGTTATTTTATCATAGCCTTACAGTACGTGTTAAAATCAGGCTCTGAGTCCATAGCAGGCATAAGTTTTTTTGATAGGCACAGAATCATGCTGCTGAGCTGTTAATGTAAGGATTGCTGGTTTGCTGCAATTTTTATTTCAGCACAGTAAGGAAAGCTACAGCTGTCCTTCATTTTTCCTACCATGCAAAGCTGCAAGGAATAAAATCTGTTTTTAGTCAGCTATGTTGCGGGGTTATGGGTGGAATATGAAGAAGACCTTTGGATTCTTACTGTCTCTATTTTGCATGAGACTTAGGAAGTATACCATATTCCAGTGGCTTTAACCATATTAATTTTTTCTGTGCAGAGGGACCCAAGTTATTTTGTAGATCAGTTAACCTCAATGAAGAAAAAGATAGCTGGGAAGACAGACGTAAATTATTGCTTGAGGTGAGTATTTAAACAACTATTTTTTGAAAACTGTAGCTGGAATCTCACCATGAGAATGGAACAGGGCTGTTTATTTGCCTAATTTGCAGTAAAAATGAATTTGGGAACTTCAGAAGGACAGGAAACTTCATCATATCAGGAAACTAATCTTTTTTTAACCTAGTTGTGTTTGTAACTTCATGTTGTTGTGTCTAGTTGGGTAAATGATTGAAAGCCTGTATTGCACAGGACTGGTTACTTAACTGCATGGAAAAAACAAGTGGGTGGACTGACAAATTCTGATAATGCTGTGTTAAAATTGAAATGTTTTCAGGAATGCCGGAAGAAACATAAGGATGCACGAAGGAAAATGAAAACAAAACAATAAGTTTTGATGTTTCGTGTTTCTTCTTTGAAAGAGACATTTTTCTGCAACTTCTTCAAAGCTCTAGTATTTCAAAGATCTAACAGGAAACAATACTGTAAAAGACTCTTAAATATCATTTCTAAATAGCTACATATTTATTATGTCAATGCAATAAGTCCTTTGGGTTTTGGTTGTTTTGGATTTTTTTCTATATGGCTTAAATGTGACTTGCTTCTTTGTGTACTTACTAAGAAGTGGATCATTTAAAAAAGAAACAGTGGATGATTTTGCTGTGTTCTTGGACCCCTGTGCTGCATTGGGTTGAAGAAGAGCAGGCAGATCCACACTTACATAACCTATATTCAGCTGAATGTAATAGAGATCCTATTGGAGGTTCCTTTACAAGTTCTTGGAATGTTCTACTTTCAGAGTAAATGTTTACCAGAAGTTTATGAAAATGTGTATATAACTGGGAAAACCTATTAAATTAGTAGGTTTCTATTTCTTCTTCACAGAGATAATTTTTCTACTTTTAAATTGTGTATATACATTAATAAATAATAAGGACAAATGCTGCTGGTGTTGTATGCTTGTTGAATGATATTTTCACGTGTGAGGTTGTGTTCTTATATCCACTCAGCATATATGCTGCAGAGTCACGGCAGCATTAGAATACAGTGTGTTATGAAGGTGTTGGCTCTTGGCTAATTGTCTTGGAAGTTACAGCATGTTTCAGCATGTATGTGATCTTCCTGGAGACAGTCACTTGGTGTCATTTGCTGTGCACGGACTGGCCGAATGTAAGGATCAACTGTGACAGATTCATCAGTCTTCTGTGCAACATAGGAAGGATCACTCCTCTGTAGGATGGTGACTAATAGCAGCGTTAGGATTAAACAAAGATTCAAATCTATTCCGTGTGGGAGGCTGGTGGTCAAGAAAATAGGGCACGTTAAAGTAATCGAAAAGGGCATGTTAAAGTAATTCTCAAGCATGCCTTGGGATGCCTCAGCAGAAGCATGCCTTCTTACAATGATAAGTCAGAACAAAAGCTCTAAGAGAGCTCTAACAAATGCACTAAGATAGCTTTTGTGAGAGAAGTAGCAGTGCTTCCAGCTGAGGAAACCATGTATGCATAGTGGAACTGTTACAGGATAAAACATTTGGGACATGTTTTCAAGAGTGCGTGAAAGAATTGACTGAGAATAGTCTTCAGATAAGGTTTGAGGGAGATTCCATGTCTAGCATTCATTTTTAAAACAATCCAGTATTCCATTTTGCTATCCTGTGGTCACTTTTGATTTCATGACAAATATGTATGCACAGAGTCTAAGTCTATATTAAGTCTTGTTGAAAGGTAGCCAAACAAATCTACTACTAAAAATCTATTTAAAAAAAAAGGTTGGTTTTGGTGTTTAAAGCTAAGTTTTGGTAGCAAGCAGATAAAGTGGACATCTTGTTTCCATTAAATTTACAGTTAAGTCTAACATGCAAATATGCTCCTGTTCTGATAGTCTTGGAAGCCATCTCTCTCAAGCTGAGAAACACAGTATCAGTAAACTATTGTGTGAGAGACCTGATGATCACAAGGAAATGGTTTAAAGCAATGTTTCTGAACTAGGGACTGAGCAATTTGTGCAGTCAAATGATCTGTGAAAGGTTGTGGAACTGCAGTATGTGCCATTTGGAGTGTCTCCCATTGTTTCTAGTTCATTCTCTTTCCTGGAATTTTTATTTAAAACCAGTTGTACCTTGCTGCAGACCATGATGCCCAAATACTTGTTTGTATATGGTACAAGTTGTTACATGCATCACCTTGTCCTTTGTCTTTGGTTGAAAGCAGCGTGCTGAGCAAGAATTCAGAGTAATAAGAGAAACTTGTTCAGGACTGTGGGTAGATACCAAGTTGTATCCAATGAGCCTTGTTGGATTTGACTCCAAGTGCAATGCAATTTCTTGTAAGAACTCTGTCACAACACTTAACCTTCATCTTGCCAGGGTCCACCACTTAAAACAAGGGTTTGTTGTAACTTCCTTCGGCTCTTCCTGGTCTCAGGAATACAAAGACTGCAGTTGCCAGGCATTGCATTAGGAAACAAGGAGGGTAGCTGGCTGTCTCTGGGTTTAAATGACAGGTCAGTGATTGAGGAACTCTTAGTGCTGCTGAAATAAGAAATTAAAAAAAATAAAATAAAATCTAATCTTGAAAGAAAAGTTTGAGGGCAGAAGATTGAAAAGCAAATAGCCAAAGTTATGAGCAGCTGGAGGAGAAAATCTTTTCTTTCTCTAGTCCTGTGTTTTGAAGGGCTTTTTTGTGTACTTTCCAATGCTGTGTGAAGCTAGCCTGAATTATCTTCTTTCTGTTTCTCTTTCTTTAGAGTCCATTTTCACATTAGAACTGCTTTCTGCCTTCTAAAGGTATTTTGCTGTCAAAGGTCTTCTGTTAGCTGTAAAAAAAAAAAATAATATGGAAGCACCCTGTTTTGTCATGCTGCTTTGTGAACACAGCTCTTGGATTGAACTCTTTTTCTGTGGCACGTGATCCTCCTTCTGAGGCTGGAAAGCCCTCTGGGTTGTAACAGGTGCTGCATTCTGCAGGGTGCTGCCTTACAGCTTCTCTACAGTTCTGTTTTCTCCTGAGTAAGAATTACTGTGGCACTGCAGTTCTCCTGTAGTGTTTTTGTAACTGCAATCCAGAGATTTACAATGGTTAACTGCCAGGCATAGTGCATCTTAAAGACATAATGATATCTTACTTAAAATCATAGAATGGCTTGGGTTGAAAAGGACCTCAAAGATCATCTAGTTTCAACCCCCTTGCCTTGTACAGGGTTGCCAACCACCACACCAGCCTGCCTAGAGCCACATCTGGGCTGCAGGCGCGCACTGCTGGCTCATGTCCAGCTTCTCATCCACCCAGGACCCCCAAGTCCTCCTCTGCAGGGATGCTCTTAAGGAGTTCTTCCCCCAGTCTATGTGAACAGCTGGGATTGCCCTGGCCCAAGTGCAGCACCTTGCATTTGGCCTTGGCCTTGTTGAACCTCATTCGGTCCACATGGGCCCAATTCTCCAGCCTATCCTTACTTACAGCAGTATATATGGTTTCAATTAAAACTGTTCTTTTTGTGTCATTTGCTAGGCATAAAGAAATAGACACAGCAAGGCCCTGGATCTGCAGAGGGATGAAAGTATTAGGCACCTGCCCTCAGCTCGTCAGGGTTGGTAGAGTTTGTGCAGCTGTACATTTCAACCTACATAGGTTGTCATGCAGGTCAGCTGTAGAAGGTTGAAAGACAGTTCAGTTCAGTTCACTTTCACCTTTACCATACCAAAGAATGTCTGCTTTGTTTGTTCCAGGTAGTTAGGAGAGGCTATGTTAAGCATTAGAACAACTAGAAAATCTTCCTTGTAAATCTGCACTGATGTGTGCATCAGAACTGATGCTTACACAAAATGGCTGACTTGATTCACTCACAGTTACTGCTGTCCTGAAACCTTAAATCAGATGGCTCAGGTCCTTGGAGCGTTATAGGAATGAAGACTGCTGTATTAAATCACTTAATTAAAATATCTGTTTCAAAAGACAGCTTTGTGCTTTTTAAGAAGGATTTGTACATGTTTATGAAATGAAGGTAACACATTTTAAATTTTAAGATGTTAATAGCTTTCCTAATAACTTGTCTCAGCTATATGGCATATTTGACAGTATCTCAAATGGGGATCCTTAGTAGCTTTGTGCAGTCTTCAGTTTCATCCTCTTTGTCTTCTGTTCTGTTCTCTTTTTTCTGCCAATTCCGTGGTTTCCCTTGTGTTTTAAGAATCACCTGTTTGGAATATTGTATCTAGATATGCTACTGGCGTGATGTATTGAAAATATGCAATGTTTCAGTGAGCACACCTGGCCTGTCAACAGTTATAACGTGTGGTTTTTGTATGCTGTAAGTTGCCAACGTATTTACATTACAATAGCTGCCACTAAGTGGTATACTGCGTTCTGCCAGACGATGGCGTCAGTTGTACAACTTTGCATTGCAATTGTAGTGTTGCAGACAGAAAACAGATGGCAAAGCAGTAGCAGCCAGGCTGGTGAACAGTCCCAGGAATGAAGATGGGTGGGGGAAAATGAAGAAACTGCAAAGGCAACAGTATACACAGCACAGCCCGTTAGGTCTTCCATTGCTATGAGGTTGGGTTTTTGTGTCTTCTTGTTGTTGTTACTGTTTTTTGACAGAGCTGTTCACTGATCTTCTAGCAGCTGCTTAGCCCTGTGTTGTCTCCTCTGATGTGTAAAGGTTTCATCTTCTGCTGGTTTTGCTGCACGTATTTAAGGGTAGTTTAAATTCTACACTGTTGCAGTCTGCTCATACCGTTTTATAGGTAAAGCAGCATGTCTGTCTTTTTAGCCAGCTGTATGTGCTAGATCTGTGCACATACACACTAATGGACTAGTGTTGCTTAGATTGACAGTTTTATTTTTCTGTGCTTCAGTTAATATATATCCGCTGTTGGAACCCAAAAGATGCCCCTAACTTCTTCCATGCTATTCGTTGCAGCTGTTAAACTGACAGCATGTTCTGTACGCTTTCCGTCCCTGTAATGCAGTGAGAGAGGGCAGAAAACTATAATAAAGCAGGGAGGAAAAATGAGAGACCAATTGCTTCCTGAAGCAAAAAAACAGCTGTTACGTAATCGTTCACTGTTTTCTTCTCCTCCCCCACCTAATGTCACTCTTCCCTGTGCATGCTTTCTTGTTCTTATCCCAAGACAGCTTTATGTATGAAGCACCTTTGAAATACGATTCGAGCAGCACGTTTTAGGAACGAGTGTGGAAGCTATCACTAAGTGTTTCTTTGCTGAAGACAGGTGATGTTTTAAACCAGCATTTTGCTGCTGCAGGTGCATTGTCATCCATTTTGTGTATCACAAAAATAGCTTGTTTGGCTTGAGTGTGTGGGCATTCTTCCTAAAGGTCCTAGGGGCCTAAGGGTATGGTACTGCTATGTTCAGAAGGCATATCACTAGTTAGCTGCAATCCAGCTGGACCAAGCACAACGGTACTCAAATAGTAACACAGTGAGCTAGCTGGCCAAACAAGGGTTGTGGGTTCTCAACAGGCTTCTGAAACTTGAAGCTCTAAAAACTGGCCCTTGTCTGGCTGCTGTAGTCACTTTACTGCCATGAAGCACAGTAGTATAATTTTCAGACATGACTATGCAGTGAGAATATTGCTCAGATCATGAGGACGTAAATTCTTTAAGGCTTGGTCATGCTACTAAGCTATTTAAATTTGTGTATATTCATGTATTCAGCACAGTGGCTGAATGAAACAGCAAGTAAATTTATTTCCCTGGAAACAGAAAAGTAAAATGCATTAGTGTAAGACCCCAATGAAAAATGGGTTTTTAGCCTGTGTTTGTTGCTGACTAATGGCCTGCTTGCTGGTGGTTAATACAGAGCAGCTGTTAGATAGCTGGGTCTTAATTGCAGTGATGTAGTTCTGTGTACAGCCTTGAAATGACAAAAATATTATCCATTTGCTTCTGATGACATGGAGTAGATCTTAAGCATCAGAGAGGTTTAAGGCAGTTCACTTCATATTCTAACATCAATTCCTATGATTCTGCTGAAAAACAATCATCCTGTATAATTTTTCTTTTGTTGCCATCCAAGCCAAGTAAGTGTTAACACTTAAATGCTTTTTAAAGCAAAACAAGAACACTCAATACCCTCGTGACCCTTTCCCACACCTCCCAGTAAAGCAGAAATATTTCTCACGATGCTGGATTGATCTGCTCCCCACAAAAACTGTTTGTGCTGCAGCAGTCATTCATACTGGAGGCATTATATGTTCATATCTTTCTTCAGATATTGCTTAACAGAATGATTTGCTTATGCATTAATATATTTGGACTCAATCCATTTGCCCTGGAGAGATGAAATCTCTGACTCAAATATAGCACAGTCCAATAGAAATTTCTAAAAATTCCTACCAGGAGGCTTTGACTTTATTTTTATTTGAAATCAAGGCTTCTCTGGATGCAGAGATGTCTGACATCTCAGTGTAGATAACTGCTGTGTAGAAGGTCCTTGATTTAAACACTTAAGTGTGGAATTGGCATACTCAACTAGGGGGGTACTACTGCAATGTTAGTATAACAACGGCTGATTTGTCTTAAAGTATTTGATTTGATCTGATTTTTTTTTCTTTCTTTCTTTATTGAGGAAAAGGTAGGAAATCAGAAACCAAAGCAGTAAGGCGTGCAGAGGTAAGAGCACTCTGTAGTGTTAAAAGCTCCGGGGAGCCGTGGAGCAAGAGGAGCTCTTTGTGGTCCGGGCAGGCGGTTACGCAAGGGGCAGGTATGTCCTGTTTTGCACAAGTTTTCTAATCTGCTTGCCAACTACAAGTCAGGCAGAGGCGAAGACCCGGCTCCCTAGTTGGTCCTTTTTTCTCCCTCCCATTTGCTTGTAGTACCACCAAGGAACCAAGCATAAAATGGGCTCTGAAAGAAACAATGCTTTGCCACTTCTCTGAAAAAGAAAGAAGTAAATCAGCAGTGCGACTGCGTGAGCCGCTGCTTAGCGATAGTGTTTATGTTTCCCTGGATTTCCTTCCTCCTTCCTTGGCCAGGTTGGCCGAGGTCCCAGCTGGGGGGTGCCCCTGAGGCTGTGGATGGGGCCCCTGCTGCCCCCCAGCCCCAGGATTTCTCAGGAAAGAGAAATGGTGATGTTAAAGCCGGGTCTGTGGGGGTGTCAGGCTGAGAGCAGCTGTGCAGAGGTTAGCCAGGCTGGCACAATCACAAGTACAGCGTGCTAGCGAGTAGATTGCATGAAATGATTTACAGCTGAGGGAAGAAGCCAAAGGATTTTCAACCAACCAATGATGCCTTCAGAGGACTCGCTGTTCCCTGGCATGGAAAGTTTTCTAACTCCCCAGCTACCAGCCATGCTCCGTGCATTCTTTTTCTATGTACTTGCAGCTTGCGTTTTCTTTTAGCAGTTACAATCCACTGCAACCAGAGCAGGAGAAAATAAACCTTTAATGTACAACTTACGTCTCTGTAAAACATGGAGCTGATGCTGTAACTTTTTCAGTATTCCTCAGTATCTTTCCCCTTAAAGCTTAATCTTCCCCATGTTTTTAAAAGCAGTATTTAGCGTTTGAAGCAGCTCTACTGATAGTTACAATGTTTTCAACATCAGCTTTCTTAGAGTAAGTGTGATTGGGGTGTTCCTGCTTTTCCACTCCTGAGTGGCCGTTTCAGATGTATATGTTTGGACTTGGCTTTGTCAAGGTGTGTTCTTTAATAAAACTTGGACACATCTATATCTTTCTATCTCCAGAACACGCTGCATTTAGCTTCCAGAGTATAGAAGAAATTCCAGTCTGACTTCTGTTCTCTACTTCCGTTTTATGCTTTGCTGTGTTAAATATAGATGCCATATTGTTCACTGAATGATACAGCTGCTATCCTCAGTGCTGTCCTACAGACTTCATCTTCCATGGAAAATAATCTGTTCTCTCGTTGTATAAAACATCCTGGGCATGGTAAAATGGTCATCATCTACAAAGGAAGAAAGAGAGGCCAATCCCTTACAAATGTTCTTGAGACGTTTTGTCAGTTAAAAAAGCAAAGACATCTTTTGGGTGGTTCTCTTTAAAGAAGGAAGAACGAAGAAAGGTGTTACGGAGTTCAGTATGTTTTTATGTCTCAAAAAGTAAAGGTAGTTAACGTGACCTGTGCAGATTGGTTGCTGAGGAGATGAAAAGGGGACTTCTTACTAGAATACGTGTCTGCTGCTTGGGTTTGTGTGATCAGATTTTGGCTTTTTCACCCTGAGAGTTATGCCATGGAACAGGAAAAAATCTGTTACTCTGATTGCTTTTAGTTCTTATAGTTCTAAATTTAGAACATGTTTTCCCTTAGAAGTACTTAGCATTTTCTTAGAGATGGCACTGGAAGGTAAGATGCAGTAAATAATTGGAATTACCTTAAAATCTGTATTTTCAGTGCAGGTGTTAATGGAGGTTGGTAGGATATTGCTTTAAACTGGGGTACTTGATAGCTTACTTACACAGGTAAGTCTTTCTTAAAACTAAAGTTAATGTTTAATTTGGTAGCCTGTTTATGTCGCTTGCAGTTTGTACTGAGAAGTTATAAACCAGTTCTTTGACAGCATTAGCTCTATGGAGCTACAGTCTAAGGCAATCTTTACATCAGAAATCCTGAAGGCCCTCAGCAAGCAGTTGCACAGCAATCCTTTTGCAGAAAGCAGTTGTTAGGAGCTAGTGTTGTGCTAACTGCCTAGGCAGTAAATAAAGGGATGGATGTACTCCATGCCAAAATACACTTCTCTGGGCAGAGGTAGGCAGTAGCTCACGGGTGCTTGTTCACACTGTGAAAAACTTGAGTTGAAGAGTTTTAGTTTTGATTTTTGGGGGAGAGGGTTGTTTTTGTTTGCTGGGGAACTGCGGGTTAGTTGTGATATGTGAAGCTGAGCTCACCTTCCCTGCAGGAGCTAAGCCTGCCTTTTCACAGTGCGTCCTTGCTCCCAACCACGGGGCTCTTGGCACAGCCTAAATGGGAGGGTGACACTACTGTGTGTGTGCTGATACTGACATGGAAACAGTTGACTTCATTTATGGTGCTGCTTCCACAGACACGGGGCTAAGGTACTGCAGCCCACACTGCAGGGAAGAATAATTGTTCATACCTCTTTCAGTAACAACTTCTGTGTAAAATCCTCATCCAAAGCTGAAAAAATAGGAAGAAATACAAACTTGTTGAAGAAAGATAGCCTTGCATTATTGATGGAAAAAATACATTACTGGCCTCTGTTCTTCGTGGTCGTGTTTATCACTGGACTCCCTTCAGAAATGCAGTTTGCTGTTTCCTACAGGAGCTTGCTGCAGTGCCTGCCTGCGCAGGGGCGGCCACTCAAGTGCAGGGGAGCAGCTGGGGCATGTGCCAGCATTCCTTCCTCCTGCGTGTCCTGTGGGTGCAGTGAGCAAACAGAAGGGTCACATGGAAGTGCCTCACTGATTGGCTGTTTGCCTCTGTCGCACGCATCTGATCTTTCTAGCATTGGCGGAGTTCAAACCACTCTTTATATTCAAACATGATAATTTGCATTAGGCAGAAAAGCAGGATGTAGCCTACTGGTAGGGTGTGTTTGCACGTGCAATAGTTCATTTTGTGACTCCAGTGTGTTGCAAAAGCCAAAAAGTGCACGCCTCGTGTTTTCTGCTTGCAATTCACTCTAGTGACAAAGGGCTCATAACTTTTTGTCCCATTGCTTTTGGTTACTGGAAGAGAGTTTTCCCATTTACCACAAATGAAGGGTGCTTTGATGTTGGATTTTTAAGTCCCTTTTACTGCTGAAGTCTGCGTGTATGGTGTCTCACATCAGTGCTGGTTTTGAAGATGGCACCTGAGGTTGTCACGATTACACAATTGATAGATGTGAATTCTTCAGACATCCTTATTAATTTACTCCTTTTAATTACTCCTGGATGGTTTTCTCAGTAGGTCGTCCCATCACCTGGGATCATTTACTTAAATGGTAACTTTTTTTTTAAATAAATAGGAATACTACTGAACCCCATGGCCTGCTTGGGGCATGCTCAGGCAAATCAGTTCTTTGAACGCTGAAGTTGTTCATTTTATTGAATGCTTCTGTTTTGGTTTTTTTTTCCTTCCAAATTCAGCACTGGTTTGTGTTAGAAAAGGAGCAGAGGAGGTGGTACGTCAGCTCACCCATTTCACATCTTAGGCAGCAGGTATTTCTCCATTGCTTTTTCCTGGGCTGATGCACGCCGTTGGTGACAAGAGTGAATGCTGGGAGGGGTGAGACTTTCAGACCCTCAGCCTTGTCAGCACTGCTCTTAATATGCAAAAGCTGAAAATGTTGGGTGGTTTAATAAAAGTGGGCAAAAAAACTTGAGAGGTATTTTAATTGTAAGCCCTCTGTTGGTTTTGTTTTGATTGTTTTGATTTTATTGGTTTTCTTGTTTGCTTTGGATTTAGGAGGGGGGTTAATTTGCTTCCAGATCTCATCCAGTGCCTTTTGAAATCGCTTCTCTTTGTTCTCTCCACTTTTCTTCCTACAGTGGTCACGCTGTTGTAAAAGATTTTGATCAGAAAATACACCAGCAGGGATTGGAACCACATTGTTCTGTTGCTTTGGAAACAACTGAGGAGAGAAGTTTTCATGGCTTCACACGAAACTCCCACGGACAAAGGTTTTCTGCCCTACACTGGGCTTAATTTCAGGGAGTTGTACATTCTTGGGCAAACTTACTGCTTTTCCTCCCAGCCTGAGGGGAGACGGCCATTGGGTGCTGAAATGCAGTGCAGTTTGGTGGTGCTGCGTAGGCAGGGCAGTGTCTGCAGCAGTCTGCTGTGGCAGAGGAGGGCTGGTTGTGCATAGCTGGAGCGGGCAGAGTTTGTGTAGCAACAGCTCTCCAGCCAATCGCCAGAGGTGTTAGATAAAGTGGAAGCCTTTGTAGCACTTCCTCAGCTTTTATCTGTGAGATACGCCGTATTCTTTCTGGAGCCCCCTCCTGCACTGCCAGCGTCAGACAGCATCCTGAAGCTTTCCCTCTGTTCTGTGCAATAGAACCTGGATATGGGAAACAACTGCAAGTTGAACCTAGCTGGTTTTGTCTAATCTTTCCGTTTTGAGCCATGTTTGCCATGAGAAGGCTTTGTATTTTGTTTTCCTCTGCCTTCCTTGGAGAGCACTGTGCAGTGCAGGCTGTGCTGTTTGGCTCAGTAAAAGGCCTGGATTTGTGTGTAGGCATTTTTTAAGAAGACTTAGTGGGGGAAAAAGAAACTCTCATTGGCCTTTAGTTTCTCAACGTGTGTTTTGATTAACAAGACTACAGCAGAGGGAGTTCTGGAAGCTACTGCATACAGCAGAACGTGGCTCACCGTATCAGAGAGGGCTGACTCATCAACGGCTCGCTCTGCTATTAGCGAGCTTCCTTTAATGAGGCGGAGGGGGTTGGATAGCGAATGCAGATGATGCTGGCAAGTAGCCTTGCACTGTGAGGAGATGGGAGAGGTTAAGAATGAATGCAAGGCAGAAAAGCTAGTACTGAGGAACTGAACACTCTTCCCACCTTGCAGCTATTTAAGATAGCTGAATGCACTGGATAATAGAAATGCAGAAGAAAATGATCCCCAAAAGCTCCTCAGTCCACTGCTCTGTGTTTTGGAACAGAGGAAGATCAGTCTTTTTCTTAAATGAGCTGAGTTTTCTTCTGCTGAGTAAACATCTCCAGCCCAATGATCCGGGCTGTTTGGTGAAGCTGTATCATCTTGGTAGTGAGCAGTGTCCTTGTTCTGGTTAAAAAACAAAGTCCAACCTGTAGTAACAGCAGCTGAGTTTCAGGGCAGATACACACCGCATGTCTTGTTGTTACACACAGAGGCCTTGTTCTGCAGAATAACACGTCCTGCTGGTTCTGACAAGTTCTTGAGTTCCGTTTTATGGTCTTTCATATCCTGCAGCCCTGTTAGCATTTATTTTTAGAATTCTGTGTTACCCAAAGCCAAAGGGATGACAGCCTGTTGCTCAGCTGCCAGAGGTGGCTGAGGGCACTGATCACACAGCAAAGCATGCAACGTTTGGGAAACGAGCAGTATGACACATGCTACATGTGTACAAGGCCACAAACAGAGCTAAACAGAGAGCTGTTTCATATGTAGGTGCTGTGAGCCAATCACCATTCTATTAATTAAAAGTGACATTGATATGAAATAGTTGTGACTTTGGGGTGCCAAGGAATGACCCCTGTACACGATGAAATTAGCTAAATTTGCTATGGTGTATTTTGAATAATGCACTGTGAAACTGGCCTCTAAAACGAGCTTTTATCTTGGCTTCAAGAAAGAAAGCTGTAGCACTGCAGCATTCTTTAACTGTTGTTTTTTCCTTTTTGGTCGATGTGATAGATGCGTTTCAGTGACTTCTGCACGTATACTAAGACATGTGCATGACTGCAAGGGAGACATCTTGTTTCAGGAAGTTCAGTGGATGGCTGGATGTTCAGGAAATATCACTGACCAGTAAGTGACTGCTACCTGTGTTGTTGGTAAGAGAAGGAGTTCTGTCAAGAAACTCAAAAGTTTGCTATAACTGGGGAGGTAGGAGTGGGAGAGGAAAAGGAGGCTGACTATTGCTCTCATTATTGAAAACAAATAACTATTTTGAAGACAGCCTGTAGTCCACGAGCTGCGTGGAATCAGGATGCTCTCACTGTCTAGTTTCAACTTGCAGATGTTTTGAGGAGATGCTAGACAGCCCTATTGTACCCCACAGAAAGCGATTGTTGAGTTTAGGTGTGTTTGCTGTTTTGACTGCATTTGTTCATGACTGTGAGGTAGCTGTCTGAGTAGAAGGGGAGGAGAATGGAATGAGAAGCCTCTCTTCCTAGTATCTTATTCCCTACGCTACTCCTCTCAACGCAGGAGGAAGTCTCTGTGTCCCACTTACCTTTTATCTGACTAGAAAACAGCGCTGAGTTTGGTTCCTATATTTTGCTGTCTTCTCCACGCATAGAACTTAAAACAGAATGGATCTGTCTATCAGGTTTTGCAGGTTGGTGGAGTAAGTTGTTTGATGCCGAGGCAGGAGCTATAGATGAAAGAGGCACAGGAACCATGATGATTCTTTCCATCAGAAGACCAGGAAGGTCAGGACATATTCCTTATATCCACTGATCTGAAATGTCAGCATGAAATAATTCTAGCCTGGAAACAGCAGCATCTCAGATGTGTTGGTAAAATGACGTTGGCTGAAGTAGTCTTCCTGGCATCATAAGAATACAAACCACTATTCTCATAGTGGCATAGAATAGTAGCACAAGAAGAGTGGAAGCTGGTAAGTCAAATCAGTGGACAGTAAGCTTCATTTGGACTTTGGCAGCTCAAGGTTTCAATATGTTTGTTTCTGTTAACTTCTCTTTCTATTCCACGCTTTACAGTTCAGCAAGTGCCATATGATTTTTAATTATTTCATTCCTGCCTCCAATCTGTATTTGAATCACTATAATGAATTTTCACTGCTCAGTTTTTACCTCAGTTTAAGGATGTGAATTCTACCAACCACAGAGCCAAAGGGAGTTTCAGCAAACTGCAGCAGTGCAACAAGAGGAGGTTTGCTGGTCGTTTAAAGATGTCTGTGTTTCAGTATCAGACTTAGAACTGGTGCATGTTGTTGCTGTATGCCATTTTTTTGTGAAACAAAAATTAGGAGGTGATTACAGTCTAGTCTGTTTTGCATCATAGTCTTGTGTCTTCTTATAGTTCCATAATTGTATATTATAGGAGGTTCATTAAACCACATTATAGTTATACTCATTAAATGTTATTTTGCCTTCAATGAAGGCAACTTAGCTTTCCCCTCACTTCTGGCAACCTGAAGGAGTAGGAAGCCACTAGTCAGACATCAATGCAATGCTTGCAGACCTTCACAGCTCGAAGATCTCACTTTGAGTTTTGCTGTGGGTTGTTCTGGTTTTTTATTTCTGAAGCTGAAAAATAGAAAGTGTCGCTTCTCTGATTTTAGGTGAAAGCTAAATTCCACTGAAATTATGATTTCAACACCTGGGCCTTTACAGAGAATACTACATCTTGAATGGGCAATAAAACCTTCATTATTCCAAATATTTTTTTTCCTATTTTTGTGATAAGTGGTGAAGATAAGTGATAAGACAATTAGTATGTTTGGTAAAGTACTTGCCATTAGACTTTGCCTACATATCATAAATCAATAAATCTAAAAAACCTATTTTTTTCTTTGAGTTCTGAGCATGCATTGACAATATTTACCCTCTGCAAACTGCCGAGCACTTGGCTCTTCAGCACACCAAACCACTGTTAGTGGCTACTCTCGCCTCCGGTCAAGGAAGCAAATAGAATATTCCTTAAGATAGTCTTTTCTTTATTATGCAAGCACTTTACATATGCTTAAATTTGTGGTTTCTGATTTCATGGAGGTGTTCAGCTAGCAGTTAGGCAAACATAGAATGTCACTCTGTTTGGCTTTTTCTTGGCAGCACCGCTGAGACAGCTGCAGAGAAACAAATTCAGAGTCAGGTTCTGCTCACCATTTATCCCCTCCATGCTCACAAGCACTGGCTTCACAAGGTGTCAAAATGCAGCTAGGGGAGTGCTGAGCAAGAAGTACCCAGAGGCAGCTGAAGTTTTGGATAAGAACAACCTTTTTTATTCCTTTTTTTTTTTTCCTTTACCATTCCAGAAATGCAGGCAAGGCAAATGGCCGTACAGCTTTAGGTGTTATCTGACTGCTCAAAGCATTTTATCTGAGAAATGAAGTTACCTTGTTCAGGTATCCACATGTCAGGAGCCAGATGACCTCTGTCCATGTGTTTGTCACATATAAGATTTTCTGTGTTTATGTGGGGCTCTCTTCATATGCTTACTTGCGTGGGCTGTTCCCTTATTCAGATGTGCACATATTGCACAGTCCCTGAAAACCTAATACAAGTTTATACAGTCTTCTTCCTACAGGATTCTCCCCTTGGAGGGATATCTGCCACTGGTGATGCAGTACCTGCTTTGCATCAAGACATCTCAAGTATGGTTGCCCATACCAGACATTCATTATGTAAGATCTTATTTTAGATCCTTTGCATGTAGTTGAGGGCTATTTATACCTGCTTGATTTTTGCATGTGATTCTGGCAATGATGGAATGTAAAACATTGCAGCTTTTAGAAATTCCTTGTTTTAGGTTGGCTTTTGTCTCTGCTATGAATGCAAGTGACGAATTGCAGTAATGGTGGGGAGAACACATTGGTAACAGAGAGGCCACTGATCAGTGTCTTTCTCAGAAGGTTCTCAGGTGAGGTTGTTTCCTCTTTGAAAGATGTATGTCTGTGGTCTTGGTTCTGTACTATACTATCTTTAGAAAAAGGAAAAAAGAAAAAGCTAAAATTGAAGAAAAAAGTAATAAAATTTGCAGTCTTTCCAAGAAAGATTTTTCTGAGTGTAAGCACAGCTGAATGTGACATGCTGTACTTGCTTGAAGACAGCTGTGGGTTTGATTTTTTATTTTTTTTATTTTTTCCCCTGCCTTAACAGCATATCTGTTTTTCGGTGTAGATTCCTCCAGATTTTCTCTAGACATCTTCTGCAGACAGTCCTCTCGGGTGTGATTTGCAGTGCCCACTATGCATAAGCAGACTGATGAATTGCAATCCACTTATGTCTCGGTGTAGATAGCTGTGGATGCTTGGATGCTCATGTATTCTGCACTATAACTGCGAAGATAGTAGATTCCAGGCGCGAATGTTATCATTTGTACTGTCAAGAAGACAGGAAGTAGCAGTGCCTAAGGAACAAGATCATATAGTTCAGACACTGTTTTTAATTGTAAGTGAAATTTGAGAGGCTGAGTCGACAACATTATTATTATTATTATTATTATTACTTTTATCAGGTGGTGGTCCTTGGATACAGTAGGAGAAACCCATTTAATGCAGTGGTCTTGTTTGTCTTTGAAGGATAGTCTCAATTCTTTGAAGGTGATGGTGGGTAGTGAAGAGCTGAACTGTTGGGTTGCTCAGCATGTGGGTACCTATTGAACATGGTTGGATGTTTAAAAATAAGTAAATAATTTAAGAAATAGGCAAGGCTCACTAGTTCCTGCAGACCCCAAGAAATCAAACCCATGTCTGCTTGTGTGACCCCATCTGTTGAGCTCTGGGGGTTAAAGCACTTTAAAAAATGTTTCTTTGAAACTGGAGTAGTGCTTCTAAGTTAAAGATAAGGGCTTTTATACTGCAAAAGATATAATAAAACAGTATCTAAAGCTCCTAAATTAACCAGAACTGTGACTAAACAACAACAAAAATACCTTACAAATACAATTATTTCCAGTCTCCCAGATCTCAGTCTGGAAGGGCTGCAATGGTAACCTGCTATGCAACAGCAGTGGCTTGGTGGGTGGTGCTTAATTCCAGTCCCATATAGCAACATAGGGACTGATCTCTGCAAACTTCAGTGTTGTGGAGATGGGCTGCTCCAAAGGTCTGTTTCATGTTCTTGTTCATTGAAACTGTAACTGTTCTAAGGAGTCTGTTTCAGTACCTGCTTCCTGAAATGGAGATCGCTGGATTTATTCCTGTCCTGCTGAACTCTGCAACTGTGCCAAATCTACTAAAGGGCAAATTTTCTTGTTTGTAAGCCTTTTCCACTTGAGAGAACAACTAAATGGACTCCGTAGCGATAACAGATCTGCAAAGCAAGGTTTTCACCTTTGGTCTTGGGAGAGAAGTACAATAAAAATGGCAGAGAGAGTGAAAAAGTTTATTTTCCACTCTCAGAGAGCAGTTTGATCCCCCTACCCCAGGTTCTTACTCTTCGTAAATAACTTCCCAACATACAATTAACTGTTATTAATACTTACAGTTCTTACCATGTTTCAGGAGCTCTCTGTATCAGACAGGCATGAGCCTGGGATTCTTCTGTTCTGAGCTAAGGTGAAAGTCTTACTATGTGACAGTGGGAAACAAACAATTGTTAAGGGGCCAATTTTAGGTCTCATAGCTGCACCAGGCACTGGTTTCTGCTTCTGATTTATTTAATATTTCTGCTTAATGACATATTTCAAGGGAAGAACTGTCAGATGTGTATGTCGGGCTCAGAAGTCTTTCAGGTACATACTGGGTGTTAGGCTGGGTAAGATCTGCCTGCTTTGGGGACTTAGGATGGCCATGTTATTCTGCTTTGTATTTATCAGAGTTAGTTGCTAAGAGTGACTTGCCTTTTTCTCTTTTTTTGGCAATAGTAAAGCAGTGCCTTTCCCCCCCGTGTGCTGGATCTTGCAGCCATGTCTCTGGTCCCTGGTTTATAGTGCCTGTAAGTAATGTCTGCAAATCAACATTACAGCTTTGGTGGCAGGAGGCGTTTGTAAGGATACAAGTGGAAATGATTTGTCTAACTCCTGCAGGCTATCAGTGGACTTTGTACTTATCTGCCCATCCTGACTGCTTTTTATTCTTTCCTTTTTTCTTTTTTTTTTTCATTTCTTGCTTCTGATCTTTACTACTGACCAAAATAAATAATTTTTAGAAGTCATAACAGCATTTCATATTGCTGTAGAAAATAATTACTTGGGTTATCGCATCCTCTGCAGTTGTAGGCCCATGACTTCTGTCTTGTGCAGCTTTTCTTATACTATCAGATCAGAAAGTGAAGATTTCTTCTACGAGCAGAGAAGTCCCCAGCCTTGGCCTCCTGAAAGGCAGCATGAGGTTCACTGTTTCATTCAGTTATCATGGGTACAGGGAAACTATTTCATACCAGACCTCTCTCCATTTAAGTTTGGCTTGGTTTGATTTGCTAACAGAAATAGGACTCAAAGGCAATTCGTTGATTGCCCTCCTATCCTAAATCAGGATGCAAGCCACTGCTGTTCCCCCCGGTGACTGACAGCAAGTAGCTGAAAACTATAAATGTTTTTTGTATGAGAAATTTGTTCTGTCAGCCCTTTTATTGAAGCAGTGATCTGAAACAAGAAAGGTTATTCTGTTATTTCACAAATGAGTTGAACTAATTTCTGATCAGACGAACCTGATCAGAATTAAAGTGGCATGTAAGAGGCAGTGACATTTAGAACTCATCAAAAATATTTACAGAGGGTAATCCATCCTACACAAATATATACGAATACTCTGATAGCACCTTACAGAGCCCAAGTTCTCTTCTGCATTATGTGAAAGCTTTAAAATGTCCTCTAAAACCTTCATCTGAAATGGTCATTAGGCACTTATTCCAGATGCTTTTAAGGGTTCTTTGCAATACCAATTGTTCTGTTGGGCTCTCTGAACAGAGCAAACGACTGCTGTTCTCTTGAAATTTTGTCTAAAGCTGTATTTCAGACAGTAAAATACAGGATTTATTGAAATGCTGACTTTATTTTTTTGCTGCTCGTAAAAGATAAGACATGAAAATTAAATATACGACAGATGCTAGAGATGTCTCATCTCAGCTGAATTGGGTTACTATGTAAATCTTCAGTCATATCCTCCTCTGCGCTGCATCTCCTTACTTTTTCTCTTGGTTGCATATAAAAGGCAGAAATGAACTGTGCTGAGGACTTGCTGATGACAAAAGGAGCATGTGCTCCTTTTGTGCCTGGCATTCATCTGACCACATGATCAGCAAGCCAGTCCTAATCTCCTAATCCAGCAGCAGAAGTGCCTTCAGTTAATTTTGTTTCTGTTACAGTTGATTTGGGTCATGGTGTAGTCAGGTACCAGAGCCATCTTGAGATGCAGGGGGAGCACGTGGCTGTAAGAGTGGGGATGAGGGCAGAAGTGGGAGAGGAGGGAAATTAAAACCACTCTTCTGCGGTTTGTAACATGTAACAGATAGCTTCCAGGTACTTACCAGTGGGTTTTTTTTTTTTGCTGTTCTTTGTTGTCTATTACTCCATGTATACTGTACAAGTAGAAAGGCTATGCGGAACTGAGTGCTGTTCTGGCATCTTGCCTGCTTCCTGCCTGAGTGCCCCCACTGCAGGATGAGAGATTTGCTTTGTGACGTTCCATGGAGGGTACTGAGCTGCCACTTCTACTCGCTTAGAGACAACTTCTTGCACAGAACGGGAGGAGATGCACGGTGTTCCATCTTCAAAGAGGGCTTTACGCTATGCTGTGACTGTGTATTCCAGTAATGTTCTATGGATTTTCAATTCACTCTGTCACATCACCTTTGTGGTATGTCTTCTGTTTCTCTTTCAAATATTTAGAATTCTACATTTAATAGTTTGTATTAAGAAGTTTATGGCTAAGAAAGCAGTACATTGAGCAGTCCAAGGCACGTTGGTGTGTTAGTTTTGATTCCCTCTCTTCATCTAGTTGTCCTCTTATGAATTCTGATCTATACAGATTATTTTACTCTCACCTCACCGTTTGTCTTTCTTTGACTGTACTTTTTGGTAATACTTGGGTTGCCAGTAATTCTGTGACATGGCAGTGTTTAAATGTATGTATAAAATACTTATCTCTGTTGATTACCAAAACATCTTGTAAAAGCTGGTTGTTTTACATAGAATCAAGGAATTATAGAATGGCTTGGGTTGGAAGGGAACTCAAGGATCATCAATTTCCAACCCTCCTGCCACAGGCAGGGCCACCAACCTCCAGGTCTGGTACTAGAGCAGGTTGCCCAGGGCTCCATCCAGCCTGGTCTTGAACACCTCCAGGGACGGAGCATCCACAGCCTCTCTGGGCAGAGAAAATGCATTTAGTTGTCAAATAGTTGGAGAAATTAGAAGCTGGTGGATTGTTTTCATTAGATGGAGAAAATGGCAAGAAACCAAATGCAGGCACACTACAAACAGAATTCAGGAACAGTGTCGGTGTGCAGTCAGCGTTCCTTACTCAGAATAGAGTTCGTGTAACTAGAAATGGATGGAAGTGCTGTGTTTTGGAAGTTTTACCCCTGACATTACTAAATGTTCTTAGTGGAGATTGTATTCTGATTCATGGTTTGCCATTACCAGGTGTGACTGCGATGCTGAAATTCCAGGTTGTGGAGGAACACGGGCAGTACATGTGCTGTGTGACACAACCCATCGCCGTGGGCCTCGCGGCCTGTGTGTGTGTCTGCACTGCGTGGGTTCCAAGGCAGCAGCCCTCCCTGGAGCAAGGAGCCCTGAGCAGCACAGCATGGGCAGCCCAGGTGGGTTTTGAGGGTCAGGTCACCTCTAGCTTGCACAGTGTGTTGGTTCTCTGAGGCAGTTCACTGGTACTGTCTCATTATTCCTGTCAGTTAAAGAATGCACTCTTCTTTTCGTTATGTGGAGATGCTTGAACAGATTTTGTCTTTCTTTCCTACCACAGAAACAAGTAAATATTTACCAAATAACACACAGAAATTATTGCATTTTAATCTACTTTAGTTCTTTGTCATTTATGGTCTATCAGAATCTTTTTAAACCAGGCTGATGAATAGGCTTAAATTATCATTTTATGCCTCTTTTTTCATCAAATTAAGCTTGAACTCTGAAAACTAGAGTGTCTGAGTGACAGTGGTGCTACTCAAATGAAATGTTCATTAGATCCATGCAGCTGTCATGAGATGTTTGTTTCCCCTGACTTGCAGATTCTCCTAATCCTCTCCTGGTGACTGCAGCATGCAGGCGGCTGGTACCCGTGTCCTGTTACCTGCTCCAGGCAAAGTGGGCCAGATAAGATTAGTACTTTAAATCAGTGGCCTGAGCTAACTTGTCTGGATTTTTGCTTGTGTGATAAGATAGCAGACCGCTTCATGTGAGTGCCAGTTCTGCAGAGGAGGTGGTGGTAATCATGGCAGAGAGGCAGGCGGCAAGTTCACGTGGTTAAAGTCATCTTCAAGGCTTTGCATTGAATAGAATTGATGATGCTGATAATATTTGGAAAACATAGAGCTAATCCCTGCTGATGTAATTTTACAGTCCCTGAGAATGATTAGCCGAGTTCAGTTTTGTAATACCCAATAACCCTGTTTGTGTTTGTGGAAAGCAAAATGTGGCAAGTGACCTTGGAGGCTGGTAGTTATCACTTCTGTTCTCTTGAGTATTAAAACTGGAGCTCTAAGCCAGCTCCCCATTCAAATATTCAAACAGCTTTTTCAAAGCTGATGGCTTCCAACTGGAAAAGTAAATAACTTTGTGATAAGGAGAAGTCAATGGAGTCATTGTGAGCAGGCTGCACCTGTGACCTAAGGTGCTTGTCTTAAATGTACAGTAATAACGAGAATGGCACAGAATGCAGTGGAGTTGTTAAAGCACTGGTTCTAGCTTTACTTCACGTTAATGGTTCCTTCCTATGAATATTTTGAGTTCTCACATCATTGATGTAACTGAAAGACAGACACAGTTAGACATCCTGAGGCCATCCGGGTAACAGGGAGGAGTTTAAAGGAGCTACTGCTTACAATATGTTTACAAATTCCAGGTTGTCCTTTCATGAAGCTAATTGTGCACGTAGTGCTGAAGTATTTAACTGTTGTCATTATCACTGTAGAATTGAAAGGCAAATAATTGTTTGTGAATTACTGCAGCCTTTGATAACACAAGGCTAGTTTTAGTTCCATACATTTTATGAATGGGACAAACCAAATGAGCCCATTGTGCATGCTTTGGAAAGCGTGGAAACTGTTGACAAGTGTTTACTTAGAATGTTCATCTATACTGCGTGTATTCCCAAAAAGTGCATGTCTGAAGGAGGTACTGAGCGTCATAAGTTACATGGAATGGGCAGCCTGGTGTGGAATGCCTGGATGGCAGATGGGCAGTCAGTGCAGAACCTTGACTGGTTGGGTGCCTCCTACTTTTGTAGAAGGCTGTGTGGACAGCTGTAGTCAGTCTGACTGTTTGCAGGACGGACTTTCTGCAACTACTGGGAGAAATCCGTTGTACTGGAAATTTCCTAAAGATGGACTTTGATCTCACTTCATGAGATGAAGCTGGTACTGATGGTGCTGCAGATTCTTAAGAGCTGGGTAAATGAGTTACCTCTCCATTTGGATGGAAGCCATGAAGACAAAATAAGTACACACCAAGTACTCTGTCATTACTAGCTATGTTTGTATGTGGAATAATTTAGCAGAGTGCTGAACTCTTTTATTCTCCAAATATTTAAAGATTGTAGTGGTATCATTCCGTGTAGTAAAGTTGTATTAACCTTTCCTGTCATGTTGCTATCCAAAGAAATTGTTTTGTACTCATTGGTCATGGGAGACCTTCACCCAGCTCTGCAAGATGGAAAAAAGTTTGAAACGTACCTTTGAAAATTGCAATCAGCTACTTGTATTTGGGAAATAGAGGTCTGAGGAGCTTTCATACATCTTTTCTACAGAGAATTCCTATATATTCTGTATTGAATTGAGGTTATGTAGCTGTTTTTAATCCCATTGTTAACATATTAAGTTACAGGAATCTTTCCACTTAAGTGAGCAAACACAGGAGGGTGTTTATGTAACTGAAGATCTGCAACTGCCAGTAGAATTAATTAGGAGAAGAATAATTAGGCAAGTAGTAGAGTCCAAATGGTCCCAATAGAAAAATGTATTGCAATCCCAATAGAAATCTCATTAATGTTGTTGTTTGTGTTGAGCTGTGCCTCTTGCCATACCACAGAGGAAGGCAAATGTGGAAAGAGCTCAGTGGGGTGTCAGTTTGGGTACGAAGCAGAAACAATATCAAGGTTTTAAACAGTCTAATCTCGTTGTTGTCACTTAGTCCTGGCTGCAACTCCAATATCTGCTTAAAAGCCTTTCTTGGCTGAATGAGCCACTTGTGGCCAAATAGGTACAAAAGAAAAATTCAGTTTGGGACTTGTTACAGAATTGTTGCTTCATGTATCAGAAACAGGTTGTCCCGTATCTCAAGCAGATAACCAAATAAAAAAATGAGACAACGCTTATTTCAAACATTTTCTGCTCAAACTCAACAGCTTGGTCATTAAAAAAGAAGTTAGTAAGCGTATAATCTAGACCTTTCATTGTAATGTTAATCAGACTGAAATATAAGGAAGCTCATTCTGACACCTTGTTCCAGTTACAAAACTGGACGTTTGTATGAAAGCCATAGAATAGCTGGCTTTTTCATCTGCATTGTGAAAAGACGTGGATGCTCATTACAAAGAAAGCCCTCGGGTTTTTTGGATCTGTAAGGGACAAAGAACTTAGGAGAGAACACAGTCTTAACAGCATCCACTTTCTTGACCGATGTATTTTGGGACCTGGGACTACGTGGGCATTCCTCTCCAATTCCAAGATTAATGAGCATCATGTTGTATTTGTAGTAAAGCAGTCTCTTTGGTTCCTGGTGTGTGGTAGCAGTGTCTGTGGTTTGTCAGTGGGGCAATACCTTGGTTCCCTGTGGTAAGCTGAGGGCAGGAAAATCAGGTTTTCAGTCTGTAGAGAGTTGTGCGCAGCCTGGTTGCTGCAACAGAGAAGATGAGTTTTTCTTATTATTTTCACTTGTTTTGACATCTTATCTTTTTTAGTTCTTTTACAAATTACTGCATTTTGCTCTACAACACTGTACAGTACAGAGTGCGTGTTTCAGGCTTGTTTCATAGGCACACTGGGGTAGTATATAAGATGAAGTAGTACATACAGTCAGAGTGTCTTCTGTGAAAACGTAGCAGTAAAAGCAAAGCATTTTACAAGCAGTCATTCAGAGCTTGCAAAGAGAAGCCTTGTACCATTTCAGAAGATGTATCTGAGGCCTGGAGGGGTTGGGGAAGCTGCTTAAGGATCACGAATGTCATCTGCAGCAATGCTAGCAATACAGATTGTCCTGCACTACTCCACTTTCCGACAGCGTTAGAACAGTAGCCTTCATTCTTCTACCAGTGAGCTAATCTGAAAGAGTGGTCAGGCGCTGGAATGGGCTGCACAGGGAGGTGGGGTCACTGACCCTGCAGGTGTTCAAGGAATGTTTGGATGTTGTGTTGAGGGACGTGGTTTAGTGAGAGCTGTTGGTGATGGGTGAATGGTTGGACTGAGTGATCATGTGGGTCTTTTCCAACCCTGGTGATTCTGTGATTCTATACAGCACCTTTTGGGTTTGAACTGCTAACAGGATTTTGTTCTGTTTTCTTTTGGTAAGAAAGGACAAGCTAGAAGCTGAGTAATGTGTGATGTAGTGAATGTGTTTTATTTTTAGTGAACGGTAAATGAACCCACATTAAAATATTGTTGACGGACAACTTTGGAAACCAAATGCATCTTTTTGTCATAGTGAGAGTTTGCAATAACTGTTGCCTGCTATCTTTGTAATTACCTACTCTCCCCCATTGGATGTAGTTGCTGTTGTTTCTAATTAGCTTAGTTTCCTGTTACAGCAGCAGCTGTGGATAAATACCAGTCAAGCCAGCCTCTTTCTTATATGAATTTTTAAAAATGTGTCTATAAAATATTCACCAGCTCTGGATTCCTGGAGCCACATTCAGGCACACACACTGCTTGTTTAGTGAAAGGAAACCAACATCCAAGTGAGAGTTGTGCAACTCTTCCTGAAGGCAATAAGTATGAAAGCAGAGTGCAGAGAAGAAACAGAAGTAGTTGCCTGACTACGAGTCTTGGAACACGGTCTAAATACATGACTATGAATGCTGAATTTGTTGCAATTTATCAGCTAACCAATGAATGTAGTATTAATGGCAAAGCCTTTCTTTTGATGCTTTCTAAACACAGCCCTTTTGTAGTCTTCTCTAGAACTTCTAGGAGGAAAAGTGTACAAAAGATCTGTGCAATGAATGGGCAGCAAGGCTGGTGCCTCGGAAGGGACCTGGCTGTGATATACATACCAAAGCTGTACTTCAGCACTTGCAGCACGTGCTGCAGTTAAATCCAGTATGTCTGGGGAGCGTTGAACACCTACATTAGAGATACAGCAACTGTGACAGATGTGCAACAGCTCTGATGCATATCCAAATTACCAGTTGCTGTGCAAACACTGCAGTTAGACAGCGGCTGCTTCTCTCTGTAATATTCTTGAACAAATGACATGAATGCATTGCACAGCACAAGCATGACTAAGGCCAGTGCTTTCAGGACTTGGCAAGATTTACTGGCATGAAGGATCTCTTCACAGCTAACATGTGCTGAACACAGACTTTGCCTCTCGTGTGTATGGAAGTGGGGTATTTCAAGCGATCATGGTCAGAACTGTATTGCAGTACGTAGCCCTGTTTCCACACCTGAACTTCTTCCAATTCATGTCTTTAACAGTCAAATGCTGACGCTCTGCTTCTTGGGGAGGTGCTGTACTGAAGGGACTCTCAACAAACATCACCCCTGCAGGTCTCGCTAAGTGAATTCATAGGAGCCTGGCTTCATTAAGCTCAGGGCTGCTGGGTAGCATTCTGTCTCCCATGTCTGCCTCTTACAGCATGAGTCAATTTAGGTGAGTCAAATTAATAATCAAAGATGTAATGACTTAAAAACGTAACTCTGCCTGAGGTAGCAGAGTAGTGCTGGCTCATTGTTTCCACCCTGGACATAGAAAGAAAGGGTATGGCCATTAGAGACAGGGCTGGGGAGATGCCCTGGAGGCTGGTTGGGGTGGGACCCGGGCAGCCAGGCCAGAATAGGAAGCTGATGTTATGGCTTTTATTAAGTTCAAATTCAAAAATAGCTGAAAGCCAACTCCCCTCCCAGTTCTGATTAGAAGCTATTTTTTTTTTCAACGGGGACTTAACTGTTTCTTGCTCTTATTTAACTAGGTTACACTGAAGTTGGCTTTTAGTATAGCTGATGCTTTTTACTCTCCTTTCTACTTCTTTTTCCCAGTAATAAAAGTTTGAGGATGTCAGTCAACATGGGGACTGAGCTGCAGGGCAAGCAAACTGCTCACCCTTTCCACTTGTCTGCTCTGCTTGGGTCCTGGTGCCTCGCTGCTTCCTATGGCTTCTCATCACGATTTAGTGATATACAGATATCTTTGTTAGAACCCCAAACTCTTCAAAATAACATCCAGTAGATTAGGAAACACTGATCCAATAAACAAAATCAGGTCACCTCTTAGAATAATTTGCAAATCCCATGCAAGCAGTTTGCTAAAATTAGAGACTGAATAAGTCTTCTGTTCATGTTACTTCCCTAAATAAGGAGAATTCTAGCCTGAAACTGAGCTATAATACATGTAGTTATTTCAATGACTGGACAGGTGTTTAATTGGTGTGATTGGTGTTCACAGATGAACAATGTTTGTGCCATGCAAATTTGCTATCGGTTTCCTAAAGCTTTGTGTCTGCATTCAGTAACGGTCAGCATGCAGAAACAGCACTTGGAAAGTCCATCTAACAGGTTATTTTTCTCCAGATTCTCTCCTTTCAGAAACACTGTGCAGTTAGGGTGTATTTTGGAGAGATGAGATGTTGATGCGGGAAACGTTTTGCTTGTCGTGGTTTTGGCCATTATCTACAAAAGCAAAGCAGAGCGGTAGTTTAAAGGTGAGCAGGATTAGGGATGGTTTGTCTGTACTCCAAAAATTGATGTATGGAGACCTCTAATTCTGGTTGGCACTACTATGTACTGGTAGGCCATCATAACTAATATGAACATAAACTAATACAAATGCAAGTTTGCTCATCTAATGGACCTTATTATAAATGAAGAAGTTGGTTCATGCTGCAGTTTTGGTTTAAAGCTTTGCAGAGGGGCACAGCATTGGTTCAGCATGTTTAATGTAAGTATTCAAATATAAATATCTAGCTCCTCTTTCATGTTACGTTGTGTCACAGTAATGCTGTTCCTTTCATCAGTTTCTACATTTCCTGAATGTGGGAGCAATATCATTACATGATGGAAAATATGTTGCATTAGAATGAGGGGTTGAAAATGGAATGTAAGAATGGATTTATTTTAAAAAGAAAAAAAAAATAGTCGTTTAGTAGAAATTAATTGTCTGTTCTTTGAGAAACGAGTCCTGTGCACTCCTGTACAGCCGTGGAAAGCTCACAGTGACTGACAGATCCAGTGATGAGGCAGAAAAAGGCTATGCAAATTCTCTACCAGTTAATGCATTTTTTTCCTGATCCACTTCAAAAACCAGGAGGATCTGGAAGAACTATACAGAGGATGGAAAGCTGCTGTTGTAAAGAGACCAAGCTAGTCCTAGCAAGTGCAGGCACAGCTCCTACTGGCTTTGGTAGGAGCTGTGTTCATGTCAGAGCAGAATTAGGTCCAAAATGTTACTGTATGGCTGTGGTAGCACTCGTGTAGACCTGCCTTGCATAAGGTTAGGCTGTGAGACAATACTAAAGCTTTTACTGTTGTAAGTATCTGTGTAAAAACTGAGTGATAGTTCATAGTGGCCTTAGAATAGCTCTGTGCTTTTCAAAATTATTGAGTGTTTGTAGATCTTCCTGCAGGAAGTGTCTGAGGAGTGGTAAAAAGTCCCAGAGCAGTAGAATGGGGGGGGGTGTATAAGTTGAAACTAGTAGGCAGTTGCCTTAAAAAGAAGTACTTGGCCCAGGAAGAAAGTGTAGGGATGGACTGTATGCACTGGCTCAAAAAGTGCCATGGTTCTATCAGGACTTTGTGATTATGAATACCCTACATGCCCAGCCCACTAGTTTTATGTTTTTGTTGCTTTCCTTTTAAAATGTTTTAATAAAAAATGAAAGAAGTTTTGCTATTTAATGCATTAATACATTAAATATTTTATGTACTTTTTTTATATATGGCCCAAGACAATTCCTCTTCACTCAGGACGGCCCAGGCAAGCCCAGAGGTTGGACACCCACAGTGCACCAAGTAATGAGCAGGGTAGCAGTTGGATAACTCACATGGCTGCAGTGTGTGTCACATGTATGTACTGCACCGAGAAGAAAGTGGTAAAGTCTCCATCTCTCAAACTCAATAACCGTAGCTACCAATCTTAATGATAAGGATTATGAATAAAAAGGGCCGGTGTTGTTTGTGGGAGCAACGTGAGCTCAGGTAGAGTCTGCAACCCAGTGATTTATAATCATCACAAGGAACGTCACTGTGCTCTACTTAATCTGTGTGTGGTTAGATGGTAACGTTTTCAGTTGGACTACTAAAGCACCTCAAATGCTTTAGTGTCAGTCATAGGTGCATGTCACCTTCCTTTTTTGGAAAGAGACATAAATCTACGTTGATCCATCATCTATGAACAAAACTGCAGGAATACTCACGTTATATTAGCATACAGTTTTCAGAAAGGATAGCACCTTCTTGTGTGTACTTGCAGAGCTCTGCTCTGTGAATACTATAATGTAAGCTACAGAATGATAACATTTGTTCAGATGTTTTGAAATATATTATTGATTTTTTTTTTCTAGCCTCCTATCATGGACTGCTATCTGTCCTGTATAGCAGGAGCAAAGAGAGGCCTCGAGATCTCCAAGGTAGGAAGTATCAATATTTCTGTTCAGAAGAGGAAGAAATAGGCTGATGCTGCATTAAAGAAAGCAGTGTGATCTCTACCCTTATTGGGCAGGAAAGAACCTACAAAAGACAGTTCCCCCCGTCTGTTTGTGTGTGGAGATCTCAGTGGGAGTTCATCCATTATAAAACACCAGATTTAGTTCTCAGTTTGTTTTTTCTTCTGAGTCATTTTTCTGTCATCCGTGAGGGATAAACTCATGATAAAGAATTGTAATAAAAATATTGAAAATAATTCAACCACCGGGCATAAGTATATTGGAAAACAAGCTTCAGTCATCTTGCTGGTAAGAATGATAAATTTTAGCTGGAACTGTAGTATATACTGCATTTTTTTCCCCAGTCTGATGCTGTAGTGATAGGACTGCAGTACAATAGAAAATGTCATCCTCTTTGAGGCTTGTCAAATCATATAACAGATTTTTTTTTTAATGTATAATGTGTATTAATAAGGAATATTGGTGAGTAGTAGGAACTTTATTTTTCCTCTTGGGTTTTTCACATTTGGAAGCAAGTTCTTGGTTTAACAGTTTGCTGAGTTTAGTACATAGAAGTCGGTAAGCATAACTTGACACCTACATTCAGTTAACCACAGGAAATGTTTCGCTTAGCAAAAGTACAGCATTTGAAATATTCCTTCCTTCCTAACACTGAATCTAAGATGTCTTTGTTTTGAAATTACTTCTAGTAGCTTTTCAGAGATGAGTTTGGCAGCCATTACATGAAACAGGGAAGGTGTTCAACTCGTTGCAGTTGATCTATAGTAAAACTAATTTACAAATGAAATGACTTTTGGTTACAGTGAAGTAATACAAGTTACGTAAGATGACCTTTTTAGAAACTTGAAGTAGAAGCTGCCTGAAATTTAACAAGACAAGATGCAGAGACTAAGCTTTTTGATACTTATTTTTTAGATGATATCAGTGACTCATATGGAACAACTGATCAGAAAGTCAGCAAGAGGAGAGACAGCCCTTGCTGTAATTGAGACAACCCTTGCTGTAATTCTGTGTAAATCCCTGGGTTGACCAGTATGAGAAGCAGATGATGAGGCTAGAATTCTTCAGTCAAGAAAGAGACAACTCAAGTGACAGAAGCTGCAGTCTCTCAGGGTTCAGTGTGGGACCGGTGCTCTTTAACATCCTCATTGATTACATCAACAGTGGGATCAAGTGCACCCTTAGCAGTTTGCGGATGACACCAAGCTGTGTGGTGCTTGCCTGAGGGATGGGATGCCATCCAGAGAGGCCTATACAGGCTGAGCAGTGGGCCCAGATTCAGCAAGTTCTTTAGAGTTGCTTTTCTTTATTATTTATCCAGTTGCTGTTCCATTAGCATGTGAAGCAGTTTTCATTCTTCATGGAGGTGATCTCTCCTCTGCTCCATCCATGTCTATATTAAGTATCCCATGGAAACAAATTGCATAGACCCAAGTCAAATGATATGGTTTCTCTGATGTTTCCCATAGTGTGAACACGTTACTCTATAAGTGGCACAAGAAGTATTCAGATATGGCATGGAAGCAGCATGGCTTTGTCAGTATGGTGCCGTTTTTGGGGGTAATTAGGGACAGAAATTGAATTACAGAGCTCATTTGTGGAGAGAAAAAAGGGGTGAGCGGGATAATTAGGAAATGCTGGTCCAGGCATGTCTCGGTGATAATAACAGAGAGGAAAAGCTTGACTTTGTGCCGTTAACTTGGCAGCAGACTGTACTGCTGTACTGACTCATTTGGTAAGGACAGATGAGTATTACATTTTTTACCACTGAGTTGACTCTTGCAAGAACCTCTGAAATAGCAAAATTGGTGTTATTACCATGACATGCTGGGGCTTCCTACTGCGAAGCAAAGCTCCTTGACTCAGTTTCCAGTTGGACTGGGCTCACAAGTGCAATGCACAGGGCTGGTGGGGGTCAGTGCTTCCGTGGTACTTTGCTGACTGAAGCACACTGTGGTTCCTAACCTGAACGGGATGCTTGGGCATGCCAGGAGGAGGCTTTTTGTTCTTCTTTTTCTTTCCCTTGGCAGAAGTTGCTGGCTTATGTTTAAAAGAGCTGTTCTGGAGCTTGGAATTGTAATTATTTTTGAATCGACTTTTGGATGATTGTTGCTATTAAACAAAGGAATCATCTTCTGGAAAGGACTGTAGTAAATCAGACAGCAAATAACAAAAATGTGGGTTCACATTTAACAAATTAATTCCTCGTGATGGATTAAGTCTAACATCAACTTCCATAAAGGCCTTGACGTTTTGCCCTAACACTCAGCTGGCCTCTTGGGATGGATGCCTGTATGGAGGATTACAAGGAGCTATCTGAACAATGCACAATCCTTAGACACCACCAGCTCCTCTGTAAGAGAAACGTGTCAAGGAAGATCCCTCCAAACGTAGCATTTGCATTTCACTTTCTGCAGGCCACGAGAGTCTCCTCTCCCTTATAACAACATATGAACGTTTGTTCAAAAGAGCAGAGTGACTCCCAGCTGTACTCCAACAAAAATCCAGTGATGACAATGAGTGACGTGATGTACAGGATGGCAGAACACAGTATGGTTCTGTTTATAACAGAATTTCTTTATGAGATGCGTGGCTATAAAATATATATTCTGGTGAAGTTGGTTATTGAAAAATTTAGGTGGAAATATTTCGAAATAATACAGCAGTTTTTATAAAGTACTTTCTGCTGGATGGGCATGGTAATTCTCAGCACAAACCTGCTTTCCAGCTGATAATACTTCTCTGCCTTCTACAAATGTCAGTGTTTGGTGTGTCACTGTAATGTTATCTGATAGATCACCATGCCAATCAAATCAATCTTATCAAAGCAAAGAGTATTGCAGAGTAAGCAATTAGGATCCACAACATATGATAAACTCAGCCCAATAATAGCACTGATCCACTGGAGAACTGTACCTGTAGTTTTGTGGTCTGCTTTAGCACCTGTGTGTATGAACTGGGTTTGAGTCAGTGGCACAAGAAATAGAAGCAGATGATACATGTGTAAAACGTGTCATTGGAAAGCTTGTGAAGACGAATGAGTTTGTTGGCCACTGGGTTGATGATTGATCTTCTGCACTAAGAGCCTTTGGGTTTTTTTCCCAGCTTTGATGTTGGCCAACATTGTTATACTTTGAATTTCAGCTTTGTTAAGTGCTTTCAAACTTAGCATTAAGGTGTTATTTGTGGTTGCATCCATTACAAGACAGGTACTTGCCAAATGCTTAATAAATACGTTTTGTAACTAAAATGATAACGGAAGGGGACCTCAGTAAACTTTATAAACAAGACATACCTAAGTAATATAAGTAACACAACAGAAAAAGGTCTGAAAACTAAGAGGCTTAAGTATTGCTGACAAGTGTAACTATGTAAGGTGCAGTGAGAAAGTGAGTGTGTGAGCATGGCAATACAGGGCAGTACCTGAGGAGCCCTCACTGAACACGTTTTGCTCGGTGTGTGGTGAAATATATGCGTGCTCTGGCTCTGTATGGGCTCACAGGAGAGAGGGAGAATCCCATTTGTCTTCTCTCTTTCCCTCTGCTCTCCATGAAATCCTACCATGAGGTGAGCAGACCCAGGCAGTGTGTGACAGTGCACTTGTGCAGGGCAGTGGGAGTGCAGGGCAGTGCAGTCCCAGTTGGCAGTGGGTGATGCAAGAAGGCATCGGGAGGGGTGCTGTGTGCAGGGGGGTGCACTGACGTGCCTCTGTGACTTGAACAGGAATGGCAGATTCATCTGTCTAGTGGTGAGAATGTAGGACTTGCTTTGAAAATCAAAGGTATGTGTGTAATTCTGCCAGGCAGCACGGGGCCTGTAATTATTTCCCTATGCTATTCTGTTAATTTACACTTCTGTTTTACTTTGCTTGTGTTCAAAAACAGATCCATGCTATAATGGAAATACACCAGCAGCACTACACAGTGAAGGCCAAGTTTCAAGTAAGTGTTCCAGAGTGAGTTTTTGTCCTACCTGCTCAAATAGCGGGAGGGGGGGGGGGGGGGGGGGGGGAATACACAACAAAATGTGCACTCAAGCCATTAAATTAGCATGTTAGTGCAGAGGTGGATTCGTTAATAACATACCAGCATCCTGAAGTGCCAATCTTTGCAGTCGGTGTGGATGCAAACTCTGGTTCTGCTCACCTGAGTGAGGTTTTCCCCTCCGCTCCTTCCCACGAGGATTACCATGGAGGGAAGCTCCCAGCGTAGGCATGACTGACACAAACCTGCTGCTGCCAGCAAGAGTCATGTTTAGCATGTAGGACATCGCCTGAAGTTTATCTGTGTGGGCCTGTAAAAATAGCCATCAGATAGATGGCTTTTTCCAGATTAAATGCTCATATCATTAATGCAGTGTGTTGCAGCTTCCTTTGCAAGGAAAAATGGTGCCTTTGGACACTGTTTTTCACGGGGTTGTAACTAAAGAATTTCAAATCTCGTGGATTTTGCTTGAAAATATGGTTTCCTTTGTAAGGATGAGGATTGACTTTTGCCTGTGTGTGATCACAAAGGGCTCTGTTTGCAGATCAGACGGCGTTTGGGCTCATGTTGGTTCTGACACGCAGCTCTGGTTCCGTGGCTGTGCTCTGGAGGAGGGGCAGCGAATTATCCCAGCTCAGTAGCCCGCAAACATCACCCCTTTATGTGGTGGCAAAAACAAGGCATGCTGCAGTCCTCCGGGAGCTGAAGGGAAAACGGGTTCGGAAACAGAGATGATACTGCAGCTCTGAGGGTCCTATAGCTGCGCTGTGGTTGGGGGCTGAGGCCCGGGGCTCTCCTGGCTCCGGCAGTGCGCGGGGCACGGCTGCGGGGCAGCGGCCGCTTCCATGGTCTGCTCCGTTCTTACTGCCCCGGCACCCGTACGGCGCCGTGTCCCCTTCGGCTCCAGGCTGCGGGCACGGCACGGCTCACAGCCAGCCTCAGCCCTGCAGAGCCCATTCGCCGCTCTCTGCTCCTGTGGCAACAAGTTTCAGGAATGTTACCTGTTGCGTAAAACCACTGCTGTTAACTGTTTCAGGTCGGTCTCCTTTGTACCGATGCCTCCCGGCTCCACTCTTACCTGGTTTACGTGGTCTGCTACCTTTACGGTAGGTAAAACCCACGCACTGTAACCCTACGGCCTTACCCATCCCTGCAGAGCTGTGCGCTGGGGCCGGGCAGTGCTGCTGAGGTGCTCGGAGGCCCTTTAAACCATTTCCTTCTTTCTTTCTAGACATTTCTCCCTCTGCTGGGGTTGGTAAAACAGCAGCGCTCCCCGCCGTCAGACCTGTAAGGCAGGCGGTCACAGAGCGGCACAGCGGGGCAGGCAGCAGCTCCTGCACCCCATGCCGCTCCGCCGCTGTTCCTTCGGCGGAGGGCATTCCTAACGCCTTGCGGAATCGGTGCCTCCGCTGTTTATGGCCGCACGGAGCCTCTCTGCCCTCTCTTCTCCCGCCGGGCGCTGAGCGGAGCTCGGGAGGAGCGGTTCCACGGCCGAGGCGGGGCGCGCTGTGCGCCGGGTCCCCGCGGCTCCGTCCGGCCTTCTTCCCCCCCCCCCCCCCACGTTCGCTCCCCGGGGACAGCGCTCGGCTGGCAGCCCCCGCTGCCCCCCCGCCCCCAAGCAAAGCACACGCAGCTCCCGGCTGGCCTGCAGAAAAGTTTTTTCTTTATTATTTACAAGAGAGCCGCGGGAGCTCCCGCTGTTCGTCCACACGCGCGGTACTAAAAGCGGCCGCCGCCTCCTGCCAAAAACGCGGAGAGGCGACCGAGGAATAAATAAAGCGCTCGCCCGCGGCCCCGCCGGGCTCAGGCGATCCGGCTGCAGAACTCGAGGAAGTCCCTCTCCATGAAGAGCTCGCTCTCCAGCACATCGTCCTCGGAAGGGAAGTACTGCTGGCTGTCCTCCTGCGCCAGGAGAGGAGCGGCCGGGGGGGGCTCGGCCGGGCGGGGCGGCGCGTCCTCGGCGGGGCCCGTGAGCGCCCCGCGGGCGTTCTCCAGCACCCCCAGGTACGAGTCCATGTCCAGCGGGTCCATCTCGCAGTCCGACCCGCCGCTCTCGGTGCCCACCGAGTCCGAGCGCAGGTGCATCAGCTGGTACTTCTCCCGCATCAGGAACTGGTTGGTGTTGCGGGGCGCCCGCATGCCCGGCGCCCGCCGGCCCAGCAAGTTGACGGGCCGCAGGGAGAGCAGCACCCGCGGCCGGTACGGACGGTGGCAGCGGCGGACGGCGCGGCAGCGCTGCTGCAGCTGCAAGGAGTGCTGCAGGTGGCTGTGCGTGCGGCTGCCCAGCAGCTTCCGCCACACGCCGGGCTGCCCGCCCCGCCGCCCGGGGGGCCACCGCGAGCGGCTGCCGCCCCGCCGCGCCTCGCCCTTCAGCGGCGCACAGCCGCCGCCCGGCAGCCCCTCTCCGCGGGCGGGCGCCCAGCGGGGCCGCCGCGCTCCGCTCCAGGCCGCCGGCTCCGCGCGTCGCAGCATCGCGGCCGCGCTCTCACATACTCCCGTCCGCCGCCGGGACGGTCCGGGTCCGACGCCGACTCCGACGCCGCCCCTCCGCGTGGCTCCGCTCAGCCCCGGGCTCGGCTGCCGCTCCCCGGAGCCGTGCCGCCGCTCCGCGCTGCAGCTCCGTGCCGCTGCTCCGTGCCGCCTCCCCGCCGGCGGGGCCTCGCCGGGCGCCTCTACCTCTTCACGATCCGCTCCGTTTTCTTCTTGAGCGGAGCCCGTCTGCAGCGCATAGCCTGGCCGAAGGGCTGCGGGCCGCGGGGCAGCTTGACCGGCGCTGAGCCGCCGCGGACAGACGCTCGGCCCGCTCCCACGCTGTCAGCGCTCCGCCGGGGGACGACGAGCCGCGGCCGGGCCCGGGAGGAGAGCGGGGAACGCCTCGCACCGCACCTCCGCCGCCGCCCCACGCCGACTGGCGGCGCGCACCCGCACACCCCTACTTATACCCTCCGGCACAGCCCATGCCCGGCAGCGCGGGGGTGCGCGGACGGGGGCACGGCCGCTCCCGGACCGGCCCGTCCTCCCAACGCTCGCCCTCTCTGCACGGTGGCCGCGCGTCGCTCCGCACCGCGCCGCGTATCTCCGTGCCGGCCGCTCCCGTCCATCGGGCAGTCCGGACCCGTCCGCCCCCGCGGCCGGTTGGTTTGGCTCGGCGCTCGGGGAGAGTTATTTTGCTCACCCGCTATTCACGAACCCCTTTTGCGCTCAGTTCTTTGCGTAGCTGCCCTTCCCACTGTACTTCGCACTACTGGTACGCAAACTGCGTAAGCCTCCCCTGAGCGCTGGGTTACGGATGGCCGCCGTGGCTCTGAGGGGAGGTGGTGCCCGGATCTGGGGGTTCCAAGTTCAAATGGAATTCGGAACCTTATTTTTGTCTTTCCATATAGCTACTACGCTCTTAAATGTGGCTTCCCTATTCTGCCCGTCTTTGCAGTCATTTTGCTTATGAAAACGAGCGTTGTGTCCCAAGTGGTTCCCTCGGGGCGTGACAGAGAAAGGCGGCCGCTGTCGTGTGGGCACTGAGGGGCGGGGAGGTACGAAACATTCCAGGGTAACCTGGACGCTGCCGACAGCAGCCTGCCGACGTTCGTAATGAATGTCCACCTGCCTGCACAGCAGGGAAAGCTTGCTGGGTACACAACGGGTCTGTGGAGCTCAGATGAGTACAACCCCCGGACGAGCCCTGCCTGCCCGTGGCCCCCATGGGGTTCCCGCCCGCCTGAGGTCCCTTTTGGTGTTGGTGTTTCTGCGCTCAGGACTCCGCTCCATCCCTCACCGCAGCCGCTCCCACTCTCAGCGCTCCCTACGGATGGAACAATGTTCTGCCGCCTCACGACGGCACGGCTAGCAGGGCTAGCGGTCAGTAATGTGATTTTTTCCAGTTCTTAGCTCTTTTTGCATACGGATCCGGTTTAGAAGACGCTTTATTTTCGGATCAGAGCGCCATGAGCACATCCAGACCGCCCTCCCGCGGCCAGGAGGCGCGCGCACCTCGGGACGGGCACAGCCGCCCCCCTCCTGCTGTTTCTAGGCGACGGGCACCGCCAATGGCGAGCGGCCTTACTGCGCTGTGCGCGTGCCGCGAGCTGATTGGCTGGCTGTGCCGCGTGCGCTTGCAGCTGCTTCCTGTCATGCATGCGCGCGGGGTTGCATCAGCGCGGGCTGTGCTGTGAGGCGCTGAGGTGAGAGGAGAGGCGCGCTGTTTCTTCCCCGCGACCCCGCAGGGCGTGTCGGGGTTGGGGGGGGGGCCTCGCGGGCGCTTCGTGCGGGCGGGGCGGCCTTCGTAGGCTCTGCGGCGGCTGCTCGGCCGGCGCTGCTCTGAGGCCGCTGGCGGGGCAGCCTCTTGGCGCCTCCTCAGGCGCTGGGCTGGAGGGGTTCTGTGTGCGCCGCGCGGGTTCCTCCCGAGTGCTCGTGCGGCGTCTTGGCTTTCTCTGGTACTTACGGCATACTTAGGCACTTATTAAGGGGTAACCGCTTCCCTTACTACTGAACGTAATGTTCATCGAGGCTTAACATAGCCGAATGAAGCAGGCAAACCGCCTTGCAGCGTGTTTGTGCCCTCAGCGTTCCCCTTCAGCACGCTTTTCATACAGGGCAGCGATGTGGGGAAGGCCCGAGTGCTTCTGCCTGCTCCGGCTCTGGTGGCTGCGCTGCCTCCCCTCACACGAAGCCTCCCGGCCCTCTGCGGCCTGAAGGCCGTTCTCGTTTTGGCGGTGACACGCAGGAGCTGCTGTCAGGTACCGGCAGAGCCGGCCCCGCTGTCGTGTCACAGCAGCTTTTGCTGCTTCAGCTGTCAGCTTTGGCTTTTGATCAGCGGTTCAAAGCTGTTTCAAAGTAATACGTGTTTGTTGCTGTTTTCTTCCAACAGCGAAGACTTGTGCATTTAATTTCAGTCGCATGAAGGGAGCAGAAAAGTTTGCTGAAGAGATAATATATGGGGTGAGGTGATGTTCTTGCCTAGGATGTCTTAAAGCTACATTTGTGTCCGAGTGTAGCCTTACTATAGGAATCAGAGCACTCATTTAGTGCTCTTTTAATTGGCTATTCAGCATAAAATGAAACATTCCTTCCAGAAGAGGGGATGAGCTGTAGATCACCTCAGGCAGTGTTTCACCTGAGTGGTCGATTCATGTGAGTTAATTTCAGTACACTTTCCCAACCCTGTCTTTAAGTACTGGGCTCACCTGGACTTCATTTATCAGTTAAGGAATTGGGATTTGTCACTTCCCAGTTTCTTGCTTTAGTTTGTTGTTCTGCTCACTTTAGGGCGTATTTTTCAGTAAGAAAGGTCTGGGACTCATTGCTTCTGTTGCCATCAATTATATTAGTCAAATTATCAGGTCATTATTGGTCTGCTCAGAATAAGGTGACAGCATCGGTTTTCTGTTACCATCAAGTACAAAGCTGCTGTGATAGCAGTCCTGTTTTTCATTCTTTTCTGATGTAATTTCTTTCAGGAGTTGCAGGAGAGATTAGGGAGATAAATGAAGGAAAGTGGCCAATAGGGTGGTGACTTTGTCCTTTTGGTCACTCAAAATACGACTTCATTCTTGCATTTCCAGCCAGGTGTGGGTTTACAGCAGGTGCTACTTAGAGCAGGACAGTATTATTCACTTTTTCCAGAATTGGATGCTCTTGATTATCAGATGATAATTTAAACAATTCTTACCCCAGAAATTGCCTTACCTCAAAGATCATCACGTAAAAGGCAGGCAGTGTGAGAGTGTAGTTCTGTGTGAGTATCAAGTGATGTGTTAAGTTGGGAAGGGTGTGTGTAGGTGAAGAAAGGAGGCTTCTCCCAGTCTGTGGGGGGAAGGAAGGTCTCGCATAGGTCTCATAGGATAGCCTGTGGGATGCTATGGTTGGAACGAGGATATGAAGGTGATTATAAAACCCTTGAAGCTGGGAGACCTCTGTTATAGAATATGCTACATTCATTAGACTTTGTTGCTTATCAAAGTGTCATTAGATGTGCTTTTAGTTCGTATGAGTTATTTTTGGTTTTTCTGTTAACAAAGTGAGTAATAACCTTCCAATCCGCCTGGTGTTAATTAGTCTGTATGTGCTGTATGTTGTCAAGTGCATTTCTGAAATCTTTGTTCATTCCTAGTAAGGTTTTTGCTGATTTTTTTTTTTGTTGTTGAATTATGAAACATTTTTTAAATGTCAGTATAAAAAAAGCCATTCCAACTGACTTTCATGATTTTCATGCTTGTGTGTTCTTCTATTCTAGAAAAGAAGCTCAGCATAAGTTTGAGACTGCTGTAGTACAGTCTGCAGACTTTGATGCCCTTACTGTTGAGTGTTACTGTCCTTTAGAAAAAGTAAGTGTCCTTTTAGGAAAAGGAAAACATTCCTTGGTGCACTGTCTTAAATTGTCACTTTTTTTTGTGTTTTGTCAGCTGAAAATGAACAGAGAAACAAGAACACAAAACTAAAAATGACAAAACAACCTGTCTTCATTAACCTGTATGAAAATTTGAAGTCTTGCCTGAAAGTGCTCTGTTATTGAGCATCTCTCCTATGAGGATAGGCAGTGCTTCAGTAGCTGAAAGGGACCTGCAGGAAAGATGGGGAGGGACCCTTCATCAGGGGGGTAGGCGCAGGATGAGGAGGGATGGCTTTAATTGAAAAGGGGAGTGTAGATTTAGATGGGGTCTTAGGAAGAAGTTATTTACTCAGAGGATGGTGACATGCTGGTGCCACTGCTCAGAGAGCTATGGTTGTCCCATCGCTGGAGGTATTCATGATCAGATTGAAGGGGGTCTGAGTAGTGTGACCTGGTGGGGGCAACTCAGATGGGCTTGAAGGTCCCTTCCAACCCCAATCCACTCTATTGTTAGGTACATTTGTATAATCATTTTAGTGACGTTAGTTGTGATGTCTTCCCTCATTCTGTATTCAAAGTGATAAGGTTCCTTTGATTTTTCTTGGTATTAGAATACTTACCTTGTTTATAGTTGTGAACTTTTTTCTTTTTTTCTTTGAGTATGCTGCATTATTCATGCATCAGTGTGTAAACTTGTCCTGCTTTTGCTCAACACAGACATCTTGATTTAACTTTTTGCTCAGTTAAGGGTGAGACATACATGGATTTTAAATCAGGTTTGTCTTTCTAGAATTCTCTTCTCTAACTGGAAAAAAATTGGCTGGCAGTGACTAACTTTTGCATAGTAACTACCATCAGTAATTATTTTTTTCCTCCAGTTCTGAATAATAAACTTTATTTGTACTATTGGAAAGAGTATGAATTTGTGGCCTGTGGTTACTGGACACTGGTTTGTGTGTGCAGTGCTTCAGTTGGAAGAAATGGCCCAAAAGTGATACTGTGATTTACGCATGGAGTCTGTGATGTGTGAGCAGCTTCCATAGCCCGGTCACAGTTACAGACCAAACCCTAAATATGTCTTTAAATTGTTAGAGTAGCTGAGCCTGTTGTGAAAACCTTTGTAATAAACATCCCTAAATTAGGTGCTGCTGAAGTGAGTTGATTTCTAGGGAATGAACTGTAAGACGAAATTCTTTTCTCATCTCCATTGTCTCCGATGCTCTGAGTCTTCTGGTACAGAAGACCAGGCGTGTCTGTGTCTAATGGTATTGGAAGTTCTCTATGTTGCAAAGAAAGCATCTGTGTAATTTTGCTCGCAGCAATTCATGTTGATTTAGCTAGAAGTGAAGAATGGCTTTGGGCTTTGCTGCCCCCATATAAAAGACTGTCAGGACAGCCAGCAAGAAGCATCCACTTCAGCCTTATTTCTATTATAACTGTAAAATGAAGGGAGGGGAGTAAAAAAAGGCTGGTTCATTATAGCACTTTTGAAGATAGAGCCCAGCTGAAGTGCTCCAGATTTGTCCTTATCTGTTCAGTTTCTTCTCCCCACATTCATATTCTGTTACAGTGTGTTTCAATTACTCTGTCTGAACTCTGAGCTGCTTTTAGTTGCTCCTGAGAATGATGGCCTAGCTAAATGGGAAAAAAAAATCACGTTTTTAAGCCTTGGAAAATGTAGCTAATAGGAATAACTGTAGTCCTTTTTACTGATTTTAGTTGTCACAGCCAAAAAGTAATTGGCTCTGTGAGAGAATAGTGAATCTTTTTCCTGTTACAAAAGCGTAGTGTTAATCTACCAACATTTTAAGGTGTTTTAAGAATGTGTAGTGTTTGCTTCTGTGTTGATGCTGAAACAAGCTGTATGCATATGCTGAGATGTGGTTCCTTGATACAAATTTGTTAGAGTCAGTTGTTTTTGTGAAGCCACTTTTTTCCTCTCACTGCTGTTAAATTCGTGTTTTCTTTGTTTGGTCCTTGCTGGGAAAGAATGGTTCAACAAGTTCCAGAAAACATAAGTTTTCCAAATGAGGAAGAGAAGATACTGGAGCTCTGGAAGAAGCTTAATTGTTTCCAGGAATGCCTAAAGCAGTCAAAGAATAGACCTAGGTAAGAATCTGCTAAAAGCTGGAGCACTATATGTGACAATGCAAGGTTGGCTTAGCTGGATTGGCTGGTTTTGGCCTCAGTTCTGTTAACAAAGCCACTCCCTTTGGAGATAGCAGTTGTGGCTGATGTTTCCTTGTCAGTTACTATGCGTGTTTCAGTTTATGGAGAGTCAACGGTGTGCAGGCAGTAGTAATAAAGTGACAGCTTCCTGCTTGGTGGGTTTGTAAAACAAATCCACAGGTAAGGAAGGACGGTTCCTAAGCACATCTGCCAGCTGTGGAGCAGCATTCTGGCATTTTCAGTAATAATCGTGGTAGAACTGGCAATCAGGAATGGAATGAGTGTATTTCTACTGCCAGCATGATACTTGTGCTAACTAATAGCAGACCAAGATATTGATATTGTGCTATTAAGACATATATTACTTCCAATTAAGGAAGCATTGGTACAAAGATGTAGTTATCCTCTTTGAAGATTTGATGCTTAATTTTTGATTTAATTAATAATGTTGTTTTGTGTCATAGGTTTAACTTCTATGATGGCCCTCCATTTGCTACCGGGCTTCCGCACTATGGCCATATTCTTGCAGGAACCATTAAAGACATAGTTACCAGATTTGCTCACCAGAGCGGTTTTCATGTTGACAGAAGATTTGGATGGGATTGCCATGGCCTACCTGTGGTACGTGCAATAAGTCTACCTACAGATATGTCTGTTGGTTCCTATTCTTCAGTATTACCTGCTCATCAGTCATGTTTATGTTGCTCTTATGCTGGATTTGTTGTGAAAGGAGCGACGTGAGCTCCTTGGACAGTGTGTTGCTTTGGCCTTCGTTTGTGTAGAGGTTTCCTGTGCATCCTACTGGTCAGCCAGCCTTCTTTTTCCAGGCACTCTGTTCATTAACTATATCTGTTATGTACTTCGGAAAACTTTTTTTTCCCTTAAGGTAGTAAAGACACAATCTCACCTGGGTTGTCAGAACATCTGCTTATTTCACCTGCAATGCTCAGGAAAACTCAGAAGGATAAGGAAGGCCCTTCAGTCCCATTGTAATGCATAGAACGTAAAGAAGCTGTCTGGACAAATTCTGAAAGCTTTGGATGTAGTATGATGTTTTTGTTTTGGTTGTTCTCAATGTTCCCAGGAATATGAGATTGACAAGACCTTAGGCATCAAAGGGCCAGAGGATGTGGCAAAGATGGGGATTGCAGAATACAACAACCAGTGCAGAGGAATTGTGATGAGATACTCAAAGGAATGGGAGGTAAGTGAAGTCTTAGTGTACAGTCTGTTCTGTGTTCCTTAATAGTGTGTATATTTACTGGACCTCTTCTTGTTGCCACAGTATGGGTGAGGAAGCATAGCAGAGGGAGAACTGACTTGAAGCGGGTGTTTCAATGCTGTGTGTCTGGAATCATGATGTGGAATCAAAAGTGCAGCCTATTTGAATTTTAGCAGTTGCTCATCCATGCTCAAATCTCATATTTCAAAATCTTCAGTGATTCTTAATTGCATTTTTAAATAATTAAAAAAGAAAGTTGATTCTAGTTGATGCTTTTTCTCCATGTCTGTTTTGTATGTGTCCATTTAAGTGCTTTCAGGCATTTGTACCTCAACTGGACCCTGGGGAGGAAAAAAAAAACAACAAAAAAACTGTGTTCAGTTTTGGGCACCTCAGTACAGAAAGGACATGGAGGTACTGGAGCAGCCCCAGAGAAGGGCAACGAGGCTGGTGAAGGGCTTGGAGAATATGGCCTATGAGGAGAGACTGAGGGAACTGGGGCTGTTTAGTCTGGGGAAGAGGAGGCTGAGGGGAGACCTTATTGCTCTCTTCAAATACCTGAAAGGTGCTTACAGCCAAATGGGGTTGGTCTCTTCTCACTGCTGACAGGTGACAGGATGGGGGGAAATGGCCTCAAGTTGCACCAGGGTAAGTTTAGGTTGGATATCAGGAAAAGCTTCTTTACAGAAAGGGTTGTTAAGCACTGAAATAGGCTCCCCAGGGAGGTGGTTGAGTCACCATCCCTGGATGTGTTTAAAAACCATTTGGATGTGGTGCTCAGAGATATGATTTAGCAGAGGATTGTTAGTTAGGGTAGGATGGTTTGGTTTTGGTTGGACTTGATGATCTTTAAGGTCTTTTCCAACCTGAGCAATTCTATGATTCTATATCTCTAATCTACTGTTTCATGGTTGATTATTCTGTGGTCTTGGTTCTAAACAGTTATGTTAGTGGCTTCAATCTTTGCTTGTCTTTATTGAAATTTTGAGTTGTGTTACGCTTAGATGTTATCTAGATGTGTTTCACTGATATGGGACAACACTGCACTTCTAAGATCAAGCTGTTTTATGGAGTGAATACTGGAAATGTGCTGTCATCCCTAATGTGAAGATGTCTTCTCATCTATGTGCTGTGTTTTCTTAACAGTTCAACGTTACCAGATTAGGACGCTGGATTGATTTTGAAAATGACTATAAAACACTTTATCCTGAATTCATGGAGTCTGTATGGTAAGATAACTTATCCACCTTGCATAAATGCTACGTGAGTTTGAAATGTTAAAAATGGCTTCAATTATGGTAAACATGCGTTGTTCCATATATCACTAAAACTGTCTTCAGATATGCCCAATTTCAATAAACAATGGGGAAAATATAGAAGAGGATGTGAAATCTCTTCATGCCTAATTGAGGAAATTAATCAAACTAATGATTTATTCAGAATAGTAGGATGTTGTAGGTAAAATCAAGCATGAACAATGCTACTCTTGTTAGAGTCTTGTTAGAGTATCAACGTAGAACAGCCCTCGAATCTTGCTGTTCTACGTTGATACAAAAACAGTTCTGAAGCTTTACTAACACATTCCTTGCTCTGTTTAAGAAGTTGTCTCTACCTTTGTGTTCTTCATACCACTAACTTCAAACTCGGCTTAGCTGTAATTAAACCTCTTCTTCGAGCTTAAATTTAGAGGCTGTGAATCTGCTGTTGTGTTCTTGGCAGTGTAATTTCACAGCTTTCTGGGTCTCCTGGTGCAGAGCTAACTTCCAAGAATTTTGGCAGCATTTTCAGAGTGCCTGTTGGAGTTCTGAAAGACAAGATGGCCTTAGAGGTTAAGTTGAACCAGACTGAGTTAGTACCTGGGGAACTGGCAACATTGAGTCCTTCACATTGTTAGAATTACAGAGTGACTTACAATGAAGGGTTTAGCAGAGTTATGTGCTGACTAAAATTGAAAAGCAGATTATATGCACAGTGAAGTATTACTGATGTTCTTTAATGTTAGCTTTAATAACCTTTAATTATACAGCCGTGTAGTTGGTTTCATATGTAATTAAACAGTTACATCCAGGTATGATAAAGGACTGACAAAACATCCAGATGTCTCTTGGAGCCATTAGTGCCAGTGAGTTCTTGATGAACTATTAAAAGGATGAATGGTGGGAAGGAAGCAGATATGTAACTAATTCAGTTGAAGAAACCATGCTTAATGATAAAGCAGAGACTGACAAGAAACCTGTCTGTTGTCAAATGACCCAGTGGCGCCGCAATCCTGTTTAAATGATATCTTCTGAGGACCATTTAAAAACAAGCTGGACATGTACTCGGTGCAGGGTGTCTTAACAGCCCAGCCTCTCTTTGGTGGTGGTGTTTATTCTTCTCTATCGTTTTCCTCCTTAGAAAGAAACTCCTTCACCTAACTCAAAAGGTTTCCTGCTCTGAGGTCAGAGCCGAGGTGTGTTCTTCAGTCTGATGGTTTGGGATGTTTTTTTTCCCCAGTGAATATGGAATTAGTTAAACTGCTTTATATCGCCGTCTGGTGGCTGAAACTGCTGTTTGCAGTTTGAACATAATTCAGTTTTTAAAACAATTGAAAGCTTTGTGCAGTGCGAAGCCACGCAGTCCTTGTGGAACACTGGTGACAGGAACTTGTTCTAGCTGCTTCTGTGCCCTAAGAAATTGTGTTACCACAAAAGACTACAAGAAACAGATAAATGGGGAGAAGAGAGGGAAAAGCATTTAGTTATGGTAGAAAATGAGTACTTCATATGCTCTAGATAATGGCTGTGCTGCTTACCGTGAAAATGCAGTGTGGGGCTTTTGGTCCCTTTCTGTCCCCTGCCCCTCTTCCCGAACTAACTCAGTTGCTGTGGTTTCAGTTTTCCTTTTGGGACTGTTACTTAGAGAAGAACTGTTTCCTTCTTTAACACAAGCATCCTTTGGCCTTGCAGCCCCATCCTACCTCTGTGCCAAGTGTCAGGCTTGGGGTGCCACTCTCCTACTTCTGGGCTACAGCTTTGAAGGTTGCAGGTAGCTCTTGGAACTGGAATGTTTGCCTTGGCTTGCCAGGCTGTTCTACCACTGCTCCTTGGATGTAGTTTTGCTTTCCTTCTGCCTTGATTTTTTTTTTTTTTTTTCCTTTGGTACTGTAGAGTTCTGTAACTAATTGTCAGTGTTCAGCTGCCCTTGTTGTAAAGATCACAGTGACTGGATTGTTATGTCCTTGCTTTTTCTAAATTTACTTCTGTTCTGTGTGTGGAGTTAATCCAACACTGAACAGAATGACTTCAAAACAACGGATCTCTGCATCCTCATAGGAATTGCTGCTGTATTTCGTGTATTCCCCGACTCCTCAGTGATTCACTAGAGGGATGGTGTTCATAAGAAAGGATTCTGCTTTGTCCATTTTTTTTTTTAGTAGCTATCTGCATTTTTTCCTCATGCATTTAGCACTCCAGGTCTCTGGTGGTGGTTTTCTTACTATGCTAGTCTTCGTTTCATCCCTTTTACCTGTATTTTAAAGGAGGAATACACTGAACTTCTGCTTAGATTGATGATCATCGGGGTAAGCGTAGCATCAGTTTTGCACATTTATATTTTCTGTTACAAGAACATTCCGTGTTTGATTTGACTGAGTCCTTCAGCACACTGATATGAAGATTACAGCAGGAAATGCCCTCACTGTTGGTAGTTGACAGCTTGGAGGGTAGAACTGGAGCAGGATGAGCTCTGCTGGGATTTTACAGATGACCCTTGGGGTAAGAAGGAAGACCTGATGGTATCTGCACTTCTGATTCCTAGTCCCCAGGACGTATGCTTTTACTTTCTTCTGAAGGTGTCTTAAAAAGATAATGTTTTAAAGACAAGTTTTCTGTGTTTGATGTTGGGCTTAGGTTCCTCTTACGTTTATGTCTTTTTCTCCAGTGTTGTTTGAGTACTTTTCTTTTGTTTTTCATTTCATCAGTAATTGAGTTCAGTGTTCTTTTCAGTTCTTTTAACAAATAAAATAAATACCAAAAAAGAGCACTTCAAATTTGGAAATCATTTTCTAATATTTCTAGTGGGTGCTTTTAGTTTCTGTAAAGCCGAGAGACTTCGAACACTTAAAATCCCATTAAATACTGAGTCACTGCAAACAAAACCTCTTGGTCACTTGACATCACTTGATAACCCAAGGGAATGGTATGAAGAACTTGAGAAGGATGTGATCTTACAGCTTCTTTTTGACCTTAAGTGGATGTACACGTGTGAAGAGGATAACTTCCTTTTCATCTGCTAGAGGATACTGGAGGATATAGGATTTTACATGGGGTATTTGGAGTATCACATTGACTAATGCAGTATCTTTTGGAAGTCAGAACTCCCTTTGTGATGTTCGTCTGCTGTATATGTGACTTGGATCAACTAATATTGTCATAAAGTTCTCTGCAGCTTCTTGGAAGTTGTACCTATGGTAAGAGTTACAGTGTTGGATACTAACCAGGCTGAACCAGTTGTCATCCCCTCCTGACACTGCAAGAACAAGAAATGGGTGTTATCAGTTGGTGTCATGCTCTTTAGAAGCTAGATTTCTTTCACCTTTAGAGTGGGATCTTTGTTCACAAATGGCTGAGATAAGCATCTTGTGTTCACCTTTCCCCAAACCTCGTTTTTCTTCTGCAAAGGGATGTAAGTGTCCCACAGCAAGGAGGATGCAATTAAATTTGTCCTGCTTGAGGAGAAATGTGCCAAAATTAAGGAAGAGCATCTGATTTATAACCTTTGGAAATGAATTCTGTAGCTTTGTTTATTATTTTCAAAAGGACATCTGTTTCACTTTTATCTTAAAAATGTAGAGCCTCTTGCTTGCAACTTGGCAGTGATTTTCAAGTGTAGGGAGCTCAGATTTGGGTGGGGCTGTTGGAAATCTCATGTGTTGAATTGTTAAGCAGGGCATGATACCCACCTGCAAACAGTTCGGTGACTCTTGCTGTTAGAGGCAGGGTAATCTTTGTTCTGGTTGGGCAGTGCTGCTGGCAGAAAGCTCTTTGACAGTTACGTGTGCACTTGTGACACAGGAGCTGATCTCTAGGCTTTCTTGTTGAGGAAGCAAATGATGTGAGATAACAGAATGCCATTGGTTTGTTATCATACTGATAATGAGGGCTATTCCATCAAGCAGCTGTCTTGACTTCATAATTCCGAGTCTTTGGAATAGTTGTCTGAAAGGAGCGATCGTACAGTAAGCTATCCGTGTGTGATGGTTGTGATATCATGTGAAGAATGATCCTTTTGAGCTCTCATCGTTTTGATTTGGCTTTGGAAAATTGGAGCGCATTGCAGTAAGAGAGAACTGCCACCAGAGGGAGGTGCTGGCTTGGGTTTTTCACTTGGCAGCTCCATCTAGTGTCCACATGCGCTGAAGTTATGGTTATATTTACAGCTGAGTCGAATATGCACTGTTTCACTAAGTAGTTTTCGTCTGTGCTGTTAATAGTCAGCGTTCTTCAGAAAGTGAAGCTTTTTTTCCATGGGTGTTTTAGTTAATTTTGGAAAGCAAGTCGAACACCTTCAGTATAAATGCCATCACTTGTCATGGTCTGCATTAATTATCCTCTGAGGTGATGATCATACATTTTTTTTTTTTTAAAACCTGCATCAGAGCTTCTGCAACTGACCAGCTGAAATGTGTACACAGAAAATAGATGAAACTATTCACAGATCTGTGTTTTGTTTCAGGTGCTGAAATATAAATTATAACCATCTGAGCTGTGAAACACATACACACACTGGTATGCTTTGAATTTGGCTTAGGGATCAGGCAGCCACAGCTTGCCTGGGGATGACATCTGTTACTTTTGTAAGGTTACTTTTGAGGTGTGAGTGGAAGGAAGGCCAGCCACCTCGAGTGCACAGCCCTGGGTTTGGCTCTTCCATGGCAGAACTTGATGCTGCTCAGGGTTTCATAGATTTTATCAATTTTGTGGATCGGCTGATGTGATTTCTTGTGTTTGTGACCACTCATAGGAAGTGTTTGACTTTTAGTAGAGGCCCTTGGATAAATTTGGTTGGATTGCATGTGTCTTTTTGTGAGTGTGTCATGTCTTCCATGACTACAGGCTTATGTACGTCTCTTGATACTCTTCTTTTGATGCTGTAGCTAGAAATCAGTGCAGTAGTCTGCTTTCATTTTATTTCAAAGATTTTACATTCAAACTTAGAAGGCACTGATTTAACAGAGGCCTGGATTCTTAAGCACAAAGTGACAGCCTGCAGGGAAAGAGTGCTGCTTGTCAGCTGGGGTTGGTTGCTTAGCAGTGGGCTATTGATCTGGAAAGGAACACAAAACAAGTGATCAGGAGGTTTTGAAAACATAGATCAAGGAGGAAGAGCTTTTAAAGTCATCAGTCCTTAGTCACTTCTAACTGTTCACAAATGGGATTTGACTCTGAAGAAAAGCAGATCTTGAATTTATAGTGATATTTAAGGCTTACCTTCTCCTGCCTTACTCTTAAGGTAGCCAACCTGCAGGCTGTACCTCTGAATGTGCAAGTCAATGAGACCTGGTAAATATGCACCTTCTGCAAATCTGGTAGTATTTAGATAGAGAAAATCATAGGGTTTTGTCCATTGCACAGACACCTGATTAGTTGCTATGTAAAGTACATTGCTTTTACAGCCACTGTTCATCTTGGGCATGGACTTGTACTTCATATTACAATATGATGGATCTTTTTTTATTTCAAGAGGACATCCAAATATGCTGTGGACCATGTTGAAGGTTGCATAAGAAGAGTTAAAGCTTTAAGTGGAACTGATCTCGGTCTGGAATCTAGTCCAAAGAGAAATGAGCTAGTGAAGGAGAACATTAATGTAGCTTATGGCACCGTAAAGCTGGTTTCATTACTTTGCTTGCTAAGCTGAGTCCTCTTCTGAAAAATGCTCTTCACATTGTCAGAATTTACTCAGAGTGGTATACTTTTTTTTTTAGCATTGGCTGTTAAGATGATATATGAGCAGCCATGTCATTGCATGTCTCTTTTAATTATGTCTGATTTCAGCCTTGTTAATCATTGAAATTTCAGGTCGTCTTTGTATTCAGGAGATTTAGCAAAGATTGTTCAGCAGTGCTGATTTGTGTTCTGTCTGAATATTGCTCTATGCTGTGCAATCAGTGCACAGAAAGCCAAACTGGTAGAATCAGCTAAAACTAAAATTGAGCCAGTAAGGCAGTCACAGTCAATTTCTCTTTTCTTTTGACATAGAAACACTGTCTTTAGTTGATGATTGATTGCTTAGAAATGTGTCTTTCAGCACATCACTCCATGCTTTGCTGTTGTTCTATTGAACAAGATATACAAAATGTTATTCTATGTTCCTTGTTTACTTCCAGGTGGGTTTTCAAGCAGCTTTATGACAAGGGACTGGTATACAGAGGTGTTAAAGTCATGCCTTTTTCTACTGCTTGCAATACCCCATTGTCAAATTTTGAGTCCCATCAGAATTACAAGGTAAGTCACTATATGTCTTTGTAGTGTGTTGCAATTAAATCTCTGCTATTTTCAAGTTAGATTTGGAAGTCGTTGAGGTTTTTTTTTTTTGCTTGGTCCATAAGCATGTTATTGGATTCCAAGCTGATAGCAAGAAAATGAAGTAAATAGGCTATGTTTTATTATGATTAGCTTTGTTTGTTTGGATTATTTGATCTCTGCCTTCTTCCATATTCTTAGTTAATGCTTATGTGAGGCATATACTTCGCGTTAGTCTGCTAAGTTACTTTCATTTCCTCTTCTGGCTCTCAAGATGAGTATTGCACTTATGCTGGGTTTTCATTGTAAATACTAAGAGGAGTGCTGCAGCTGTCCCTGGCTGTGTAGATCTGAAAAGAGGAGGGTCATTGGCAAAGTTGAAGTGTTCTGTCAGTGCATTAGTAAGATTTATCAAAGACCATGTTTGGTTATAGCATGTAAGAATCATTAATTTAAAATGATAAACTCCAGTATAAAACAAAGTGTACTATGCATTATATGGCAGTCTTTTAAAACGAATTACTAGATGCAGCTTTTATTTGGAACAAATTCATGATTGCATACATGAAGGCAGCAGTTATGTCCTAATCTTTCAAATTTAGAGGTTTTGTATCCTTTCCAATCCCCACCCAGGCCTCCATATCCTTATAGCATAAATCTTATGTTGTTACAGCAGAATGCTAGCACAAATTGTACATCTGGTCTTCTTTACTTCTTGCCTAATAAAGGGCAATTTGCTGGCCAAAAATAGTGTTGTTGAAACAACTGCTTAAATGCACTTGTACAATGCAGCCCACAGATACTAATGCTTTTTGTATTTCAGAGTTTCAATTGACCACGCTGAAGAATAAAGGGTTTTGTGATCTGGAATAGTGGCACCTACAAAGATATCTTGATATTTCTGTTTGTGAAAGCTGAAATAGTTAAGGAATACAAGTGAAGCAATTGACATTTCATATAGGCTCAGATTAATGAGCTTTCTTTAGAACAAAAACTGTTTTTATGTGCCCCTTTTACACAGAACAAAGCTCTCTTCTCCTCAGAATCTTAACGAAATACTTAGATGCCATTTCTTGCTCTCTAAGCAGTACAGTGTAGGCTTATCTGTGCTGCTGTGCTCCTTCATGCAAAAAGCATCTTTGTGTTCGAGGTGGTGTTTTGGAGATGAGTGGTGAGGGTCTGTGAGCTGCTAAGATTTATTCTTAGCAGGATCTCTCATTGCTGGGAATAAGGCAGCTGTTATCTTCCTTGATGTGAGAAGCAGACTTTGGATTCTCTTTATTGATCCTGTGAGAAATAGGACACAGGAAGTATGTTTAGAAATGAAGTATCTAATGTAGGCTTGAGTAAATGATGTCAGTATCTGGTATTACATAAGAACTGAAGAGTTTTTCTCTTCAGCTTAAAGCAGGTTTAATTTTGTGAGCATCACTTGAAAGCCTCGATGTAATAATTATTACTATTTTCATGGCTTTTATTTTTTTATCTACCTGGTCAACTTCGTGCTTCAGAAAACCAAATGAATAACTGCAATGTTGTTTCTCAGTTGTTGAGACAGAGCTGCAGTGATAGCTCAATCTTTGCTTGGTGCTGAGTGCAGTTCAAGAGTTATGTAATATTTATGTTTTACTGTTGACTGCACCAGATGTTCACAGAAAATTCCCTCTGGAACAGCCTTTAGCTCAGACATAAATAGCTGCCTGTCCTGTGATGCAATTAACTGTTCCATGATGCTGGATGAAACCCAGAGTGCCTTGTGCTAGAAGTGATGAGGGGAGGACTTATTTGTATCATTAGGGCCTGTGCGTGAGACGTCTATTTTATTTTTTTCTTTGGCAGTTAAAATCAATAGTGAACGTTTCACGTGTGCAAGATTAGACTTGTTTAATCTGCTCTTCCAAATACAGGAGATTATGAAGTGACCAAATAGGATTGTAATTAGCTGAAAGAAAAACTCGTTTTCAGGGGGTTCTTTCGAATCGTTTGGAAGCTGAGTTTCATAGAGCTGATAACAAAGGTTGTCTCTTCCCTGAGGTTTTTACTCTTCTCTATATTGATGTACTCTTTTTGTTTTTGTTTAGGAACCCCAAACTTTTATTTTTTCCTTCCTAACAATAGTTTCCTAATAAGATGCTGCCTCTTCTCAAGTGATGGCTGTTCTTCCTTTTCTTTGATTCTAGAGGAAAATATGGGAAAAAGCTCTTAGTAACTGTAGCTGCTACAAAGCCTTGACAGTTGAGATTAATTACAGACTTAGAAAAAGGGATTAGGAGAGGTACCTGTGGGAACTGGCACTCAGCTCTCTGGTGTTTTGGCAGCTAATTCTCCAAATCTCACTGCTAACCCCAGTGTTGAACTCTGTGGCCTTGTCAGGCTGATGGTATACACTGGTGTAACGATGGGATGCTGTGACTGATGTTCTTTTCAGACTTTTTTTTATGCTGCCTCTTCACATTCTGCCACTGCAGAGATAAACTAGTCAAGTTGCAAGGCAGTGCGTGGCACCAGTAGTAACTACTTGATTTGTATTTTTTCACTAGCACATGTAGTAAATGTGTGTTGTTCTTTTTTCTTTTCACTTTATCTTGCCTGTGAAGGATGTTCAAGACCCTTCAGTGATTGTGAGTTTCCCACTGGTTGAAGATGCAAGTGTCTCTCTTGTTGCTTGGACCACTACACCTTGGACTTTACCTAGCAATCTGGCCCTTTGTGTTAACCCAGAACTACAATATGTGAAATTGAGAGGCAAGTGTTAAATTAAGGTGATACATGTAACAAGCACTTCTTTCTTCAGTGCCTTCGACTGTGTACTTACATGTTGTCTGATAGCCTGTTATTAATGCTAGATTTACAGTGCTTTGCTTGGACTGGATCAGTGTTGTAGAAGATGAGATCTATTTCCTACGTGGCTGATGGTTTCTAACTCTTTTGCTCTTTTTATCAGTTATATGCATTGTGAGGGCTGTTCCCTGATACGTATTGATACCTGAAATGATTAACAAGAAGAATGTTTTATTTGGCCTCTTACATTCATGCTGTTTGAAGGACAGGGAAGTATGGCTGAGCACCCCTAGCTTCTTTCCCCCTGTTCTTGGAGCTCTGACTCAGACCAGTGTATGACAACTAAGTTGCATTAACTGAACATCTTTATGTTTTTTAGCACAAGTGTAAGGCAAGGTGCATACTGTGATTTTCTGTTCTATTTTTATTTTTTCCAATGTAAGGGTGCACTTTACCAAGTATTACAGCTTAATCATAGATGAGTTGCTTATCCCTGGCTAAATGACTTGGGTACAGGGCAGTCTTTTTAAAGAGAGCACCCAGTATCTCAGGATTTGCAGCAGGCCATATAGACTGCCTAAATATAAGCTCTGGCTTTTCATGTTACTGTTTCAAATAGTTTTCCAGTTGTGGTTCCAGGTTTGTTAGTTGGCAACAGAGTATTTGTTTTAGCCTTGAAATGCAATCCTCTTTATTTTTCAATCTTTTAGAAAAAGAAAACATTGAAGCAAGCAGGGTTTTTGGACACTGTATGCTTGCATTGCTGTTCTCAGGTTCTTCCAAACTTCTGACCTCTTCTGACTTCTCAGTGTATGTAAACAAAAATGGAGATTCAAGTTAACAATGGCATTTAATCTGGATTTAGAAAATGCCAAGGGTATAATTCCCCATTCCAACACAAACACATGAATGTAATTATTGCCTAAGGTGGCAGATATGAAAAGTTGAGGAGTTCTTTACAATAAACTCCAGGTGTTTGGGGTTTTCTTTGTGTCGTGTGAGAGCTAAATTTATTCTGGCGTTCTGAAATTTTGACATACATTTGGTCAGCTCAAAAGAGTTATTGACAGCTTTCAGGAATAACACCTACATCTGCATGGACAGCTGCTTGTGTCAGAGCTCCTTACATCTTGTCTTCAGTGAATATATTAATAGGAAGACATGAGGACATGACAGCTTTATGGCTGACTAGAGGTCTGTGATAGTGAACAAGTGCTAAATGTGCCCATAAAAATACTGAAATCCCTTGAGGAGAAGTCTGAGTGATACTTGTGGTCAGACTTCAGTGATTGGTTTTTTTTTTGAGGGGTAGGAAATGGCTTTTTTTTTCATTTTTATGTATTTCCTTTATAAAGAAATACAGGCATAAAATTGATTGTAATAATAAATTTCAGAAAGACAGCAAAAAGGAGCACAGTCATTATACAAAATGTCAGGCTAGTCATATTTATTTAGTAATGGTCCAGCCTACTGTAATGCCTCTGATTGTTTTGGTCTGGTTCAGTTACATATGCTGAAACTTTTCAGTTCTTTCTTTGGCACAGTGGCAGTAGACAATTTAGGGTATTACTGCCTCTTTAACAACAAGAAGAAAATAGAGGCTGAAAATCATTGTACTGGGTTTTCTCCTGTGGTATCCCTTTAAGCTTAGCTTCTGAAAAGTGTATGTATATGTATGTGTGTGTGTGTGTATATATGTATATATGTGTGTATATATGTATATATAAAGTGTCTGTATGGGGAAGAAATAAACTGAAAGTAGCAGTTGATCAGCAGGAGTGTTCTGGACATTTTTCTAGCTCATTTGATACCATATTGCATAAACAGAAGTTTTTATAATAGTGCAAATGAGGGTATTAAACTGAGATAAATGTAACTTGCTGCTTTGCTTTATGTTCTAGATAAGGCTACAGGAAAGATTTACATCTTGATGGAGTCCAGGCTGATAGCACTATACAAATCTGACAGTGAATATGAGATACTGGACAGGCAAGTACAGAAATCATGGCACACTTGTTAACTTACAGTATTTTAATAGCTCAGAAGTTGAGTGTTTTAAGAAGTTGAATTTTGCAGTTAGCTGAATGTGAATTTCCCAGTATAGTGATACTGTGTATGTATATCTTAAAGAAAATCTGTGAAAGAGATCGGAAGTTGCTAGGATGAACTGATCTTGAGTATGAATATGGTTTTGATTGGTTTACTGTTTCATAGTAAAAACCTCAAAGGCTCCTTGGTCTGTCCTTCAATTTGCTTATTTTTCTTATTTTTTTCTTATGAAGAACGTTATTAATTTATACCATTTCCAGTTTTCGAGACTTACAGATGTGGAAAACATCTTAAAAGTCATGGAAATATTTGAAGGGAAACGGACAAGAGGAAAACCATTCCCTTCAGCAAGCAAATACTTTCTGTAGACTCGTCTACCCAAGTTACATAGTTGGTGGCAGTTACTCTTTCTGAAAAGTGCTTATTCATCTTATTTGAATTGAAAAATAGGGAAGTTTGAGTCGATGCTCATTTTATTCAGTATTTGGCAGTAGTTTTTTTTAAAAAAAAAAGCTAGAACGATGAGCTTTATCTCCTGGCAATGGTTATTTTATCACTTTTTACCTCAAGCAGTTAAAAGTTCTACAACACCATTTTCTCAAATTATATTAATAGATATAACATGCATGTATACACATGTAAAAAGAAGCCACCTCTATTTAAGTTAGCAATTACTTGTTGTCATTGAATAATAGGAATATACAGCTGGAACACTTGCTAAAGATGTTTTCTACTCTGTTGTCTTAAACTATGACAGCTGAGTAATTCCTACTTTGTATTTTTGCATTGATTTTGTTTCTTTCCTCCTCCTCAGCATCCTCGGCTTAATTGTCTTAATCTGTCACTTACTCTGTGGCCAATTGAGGTGCTACTCCATCTTTGAAAACTATTTTCAGTGCTCCCATCCCTCCATGGAGATAGAACTTCTCATCTCCAGATTTGTCCGTTTCCTGTTTTATCTTTCTCCCTTCAGTTGTCAGTAAAAGCCTTGAATAGTGTCAACATGATGGAGATCTTCTTTCAGCCTAATATTGAATCAAAAATAACTGTTTTTCCTTGGAATGATTCTGCATCCACGTAAGCATGTGGTCACTTGGTTAGAACATTTTTGTTCTAAGGGGAGCAGAATGACACGGGGAAGGGTCAGAAGCCTTACTGTCATTACGCCCTGGATCTATCTGCTTGATTGCTATTTAGGCTACTCAGTTTGCCTAAGAAAAGGAAGTAATTTGGTTTGATGTGACTTGTACTTGACAAATTCACGTGTATTGTTCTTTGCCACTTCACTTCTTTTTAAACTATTCAGTGACTAAATGTAATGAAGTTGTTATGCTGGTCTGACTGGAGTTCTGATCCTCAGTACTCCAAAAATATCTGTGTTCTTTTGTTCTACCAAGAACACTGTTATTTTCTTAAATATTTTGGAATGCATTTCTTTTAGACTTTGAAAATAAGCAGTGTAGATGCATTGAGTTTTCTGGTCCCTTATGTTGTCATCCTAAATTGTTCTCGTAGTGGAATTCTGCAAAAGTAAGTTCTGTTTGTTGCCATCTTTCATTTTCTGTATCAAGAAACAAACTGAACATTTAAGCCTTTTTATAGTGTTTTTTCTTCTCATCAAAATTGTGGAGTGAAAGTTTTGTACTTCCTTTTTAAGACAGCCATACATAGGATTGTTGGAGATGCTTACATGCCTGGCTAATGGAAATTTCTGTCTGTTTTTCTCATCTCTTATCTCTCTGTACCCATGCATAAGGGTGCTGGTAATGTAACTTGTATTCTTCTTCCTTCTGTATTGGTGCTATGGTCTTCTCAAGCTGACTGTTCTTTTGTCATACTACAATGTTTACGTTATGTAATAAATAAAATCAGTTCTCAAACGTGAAATGTGAGACAGTTAAGAGGTAGCTGGTAATTGAAAGGATATTTTGAACATGTTGATCTTAGAGCATATAAATTCATGCAAATGAATTTTTCCCTTTTCTACTTCTCATTTCCGGCTCACATCTCAATTTTCAGGCTGTTAGGCCTTCAGGGGAGAAATTGATGTTTGCTCCATACCAGGTGGCAGACTGAGGTCAAGGAATGGTCTTACATTGAAAGCATTCTGCATCTGAAGTCATCTTGTCTTCCTGAACACTTTCTTTCAAACCTGCCCTGACTGCTTCTGTTTCCTTTTTCGAGTCAGATGCAGACAATGGTTCTTTGTGTGAGAGAAAATTGGAATATTTCTTCTCTGTTTCACTAGTCAGGTGGCCGCTGTCTGCATCAGAATTGTCTCTGCTCCTCGGCACAGATGGGATCTGTCTTGATGTATTACCCCGTTTTTGGTCATTTAGTAGTGGTGAACATGAAATGGCTGAGTGTTTTCCTCCCTTTCTGTTACATTTCAGTCTGCTTGCATATTAAACACTGAAGTTCTTTACGCTCTTTTCCAGCATGTCAGTTTTGTCTCCTTTTCAATTCTAAATTTCTGATCACTTGAAAGTGAAGGGTTACTATGGTGATGTTAAGGTAGTCTCCATTAGTAGCATAACTTGAGTCACGAGAAGGTGGCAGTGTATAAACTTCCAGCTTCAAGTTCAGGACTTAGATAACAAAATATTTGAGAAATCAAAAGGGAAAATCAGGAATGTGATCCACAACCCTTTCACCCCTTTCACTTAACTATGGGTGGTTCTAGTACTTGATGTTCTGTGACTGAATACTCCCACATCTGTGTGGCCGAGCACTAGGATGTTGTTTTCTCATCTGATCCTGATTAAGCACCTCAAACATTCCCAAGGCTGTTTATAATGTAAAATACATAAACCATCCATGAAGCTGTGCCTTAAAATAGAAGTAACCCCCTTTCCTAGCGGATATTGTGTATGCCAAGCTGAGGTGACACGCTCTTTAACTTGGCATTAAATATTGATTGAGTTTCTTTTTGTACAGTGGAATTTTTGTACAGCTTCCAAGCAGTTTTTCACTTTCACGTAGTCAAATGTTGCATGGTTTGACCACTGGTTTCAGAAGATGTGGATGTAAATCAAGAATGATATAGGGAAAGACCACAGCTGTGGCACATCCAGAGAGGTATCTCGACTTCTAGATGAGGCTGTGTTTGAGCTAGGCTTCTTCCTCAAATGAAAAATTCATTTAGGAGAGTTGTGAGCAACCCCGTCATCGTCCTTGCCATCTGTAGTTGGAAGCCTGAAGAGAGCCAAATCTACAGGCTGTGTCTCTTCTTGGTTGGCTCGGTTCCTCAGTATGTCCTGTCTGTAATGAATCTTCTGAGATACCCTTGGAAAGTGTAGATGCCTAATTATAGAGTAGGAATAAGGTATCTGGGATTTAAACACTGTAATTCTCAGAAGCACCACCTTTTGCGCACACAGCTTCCAAATGTTTTGGAACAATGCTTCTTCAGTACTGTTGAACATGCTGAGCTTATAGTGCTTTGTTATTGTGTTATATCCAGAAGCTCTATATCCAGAGCTTTATGAGAAATAAAGTCTTCTTAATGCTTACTTCCTATGTTAGTTTACAGTGGTTGCTTCATTGGAAGGCCATTGGGTGGAAGTGTACCTGTTCTCCGTTGGCAGAGATGCATTAAGACATGTTGTTCTCATCAAAGTTGTCAAAGAGGTGTAGAAATGGAAAGTTTATGCAGTCAGATTCTGTTATATATGGGGGAGATAGGGGAAGCCCCTCCCCTACTAGTGGGCCAAACAATTTTCAAGTTGTTCACTTGTGTTCATGTTAGTTATTTTTCTCTTCAGGTTTCCTGGCATTGTTCTGAAAGGCAAGAAGTATAAACCACTCTTTGAGTATTTTATTCAGGTAAGATGAAGCTGGGTGTTTGTCATAGCGCACAATGACAAAAGGCAAAATGTTTCACAGCATTACTTGTTTATATTATAAAAGCCTTGTGTCCTGATAAGAAAACTCAGGTTTTCTTCGAGTAGTTCAAAATGCTAGTGAAAGGTTGAAAAACAGAAGGCTGTTTTATTTTAATTTTTTCCTGAAGTTATAAATATACCCAGAGTAAGAATTGAGTGGTAAATAGTATTATGAGTTCAGATTACTGCAAGACTTTCAGTAAGTGCTACTGAATAAGCAGTATTCTCTCAGCCTTGCATCTGGTGAGCTCGTGTCTTTTGCCTTTAAATTCCACAGACTTTATATTCATGAGATGGATTGGCTGTGCAGCGTTTAATGCTGTGTAAGTCTCCTGTAGATAATAGCACCGTAGATTGTTTTGCTATAGTATATAGTAATATATACAGTAAGAAGAGACAGGGTAGAGGACTGTATTAAAAATACAAAAAACAATGCTTACTAAAAAATGGTTGAATTCTTCAAAGAGTTGAAAGGGATTACAGTACTGCTGGACAAGCAGTTGTTAACTCAGGCGAGAGATTCAGTCATTTGTGTCTGCATTCTGTGCTGAAGCATGTGCTGAAGTCAGCAAAGCTGTGGAAACCTCTGCAGGCAGCAGGACCTGTTATTTCTAGAGAAAGGTCAGGAGCTAAGCTGAATCTGATAAACTGGACTGCAGGTATAAAGGATCAGAATGGATTAATGATTCTGAGTCCTGCTGTACTTCCTAAGGAACAGATGGGCATATACCAGTTTTTCTTAGAATGGATGTCTTATCCCAAAATATCCCTCTTCAGGACATGCCAGATATTTTGTAACATATATGATTGAGCTGTAACAGCTTTTTTTTTTTTTTTTTACCACTTTTACATTAAGAAATAGAAAATAGTATGTAGATAACGAAACATAAAGATGTGATCACACTGCAGATTTTCTTGAATTATTTTATGCTTCCTACTTCATTATTCTCTGGAGAAAATAAAGAGAATTTCTTATTATAAAAGAAAAGCTTTTAAAAAAATGTTAAGAAGGTACACTTTCCAGTACTTTCTAATGTAAAAATGTAAGGAAACTTGTGCAAAGTGAATGCCTGTAGCTGTCTTGGGTATATTCTGTTATACAAGTGTAGTCATTTGTATTCTATTAAACACAGAACTTTGTGAAGAGCTGTGGCTTGAACATGAATAGACTCTGCAGCCTTATGGAGAGATCTTTAGATTTAGTCAAAGTTGATGCTGCTTAAATGAAGTGTCCAAGTGTCTTAGCTGTGGGAAATAAATATATGATGTTAGGAATGTCACATTGTAAAGTTTGTCATTTCTTTCTGATGCTGTTGTGACTACCAATAGCCTTCCTGCATTCTTAAGAGTTCTGTTTTGCTGTATATGTGAAAAGCATATTTTTGTGTTACAGTGCAAAGATCAAGGTGCCTTTACTGTGCTAGTAGACAGTTATGTGAAGGAGGAAGAAGGCACAGGTGTTGTTCATCAAGCCCCCTATTTTGGTGCTGTGAGTATGATTTACGTGTCTGTTACGTTCATGTTTTTCTTGCACACATGGTTTGGCTTTCCAGCTACTGTAAACTGACAGTGGTTATGAAATCAAGTGACCCTCCAATTTGCTACTTAGAAACATAGGGAGCTTTTATGTGCACTTGTGCCCCTTGTGTGTTAGAGTGGAGATTTCAGACGTCCCTGGTTTTGGTTACTGTTGTGGTATGTGAAGTGCACTCACCACTGTATCTTCCAAGTGTCATTGATCTTAGCTGTTTCAAGTCTAGATTTACAGTTTCAGGAATAAATGATCTGCTAACATTGATAGAAAAACTTGCTTAAAGTGATAATTTTGGATGGTAGCTGTAGTTCTGCTCAGTACACTGCCTCTCTTCAATCTGTCAGTTTTGTTACTTGTTGTGTATTTGGAATACCTGAAAAAGTGCTTTTGGTGCTTTTCTTTCTTGAGGCTTTATCCCTTATTGAACTCCATTCTTTTTTTCTGTGTGCTGAGAAACTTAATTTTTCTTTCCCTCAGTCTATTCTGCAAAGGTTAAGAGGGATGTTTTTCATGAATTTCATCAGTTTTTAGACATAGGAATTAGCAGCACTAGTTTAGATTCATTGTCTCTTTTGTATGGTGTCTTGTCTTCAACCGTTATCCAAAAATGCCCTCAGAAAACCTGTAATAACTGCCAATGTCCAGCAATTAGCAGTCCCTGTACTACAAGCTCTATTATAGTTTCCAGAAACCAGTGGCATTAATAATAGGCCTCTTTGTATTCGTGTGAAATATCCCATCTTTCTCTGTCCTTTTTTGCAGCCTTTTTTTTTGAAGGATACATCTGTTGTGGTGTTCTGTTTCCCTTGACAAGATGAACGTTGATATGAAAAGATGTTCTACCTTAATACAGCTGTAACTTAAAATCAGATTGGGCAGCATATTCCTGGTTAATAGAGAAATTCACAGTGACTGGTAAAAGTGCCTTAAGGAATCTAAAGCATATTGCACTACCTGAGCCTCAGATATTCCCTTATAGCTAAATCCTGCAGGGTCCTTACTGAGGAATGAGAGACCAGTCTTGGTTTTGAGGCAAGGACTCTTGCTGTGGGACATGGAGTAATGGAAGTGGGAAGGCTGCTGATAGCAGAGGAGCTCTGGAAGAAGTGTTCCATTGACTGCTGTGTTGCTTTGTTGTGTATTTTCACAGTACTTTCTAGGTACTGGAAACAGCTTGTTGGAAATCTAAGCTGGCCAGTTAGTCCAAGGATCGTCTTCCATCTTCTGTTTGGTTCACTTACAAGCTCACAAACTGTATAAACACAGAAGGGGGGAAAGAAAATGTTCCATCTCTTTCAGGAAGTCAGCAATTACCTTTTTAAATCAGGGGTTTCGAAAACATGGCAGTATAGCATGTGCATTACAAAGGAAGAAAAGATGCACAGAATAATTATGTAAGTAAAACGTACACTAAGATAATAAAATTAGCAATTGATACTTAAGGGGCATCTGGACTTCATAACGTGTGGGATGGGCCTGAGTCTACTGATATGCTACACTTAGAAGGAGATCATGTAGGATATGTTGTATGAGATGCTGCTGCTCTTTTCTTGTGGGGTACATACAGTTCTGGTTTTGATGGTCCAGTGATTATTTTCGTTCAGAAAGACTCACAAAGGCTCTAATTTAGGTTCAGGAGTTCATCACAGTAGGCACTATACAGAACACCAAATATTACATGGTTAATATACTTAAATTTAAACGTTTCCATTTTTAAATAGGCAATGTTAGATAGAAAATTGAGAGAACTTCTGATTATAGGTAGGGCTGTCTAATTGGCTTCTCTGCAACTTACTTCAATGTTGTGTGTCAATGGAGAAGAGGGAAGAGGAAAGGGGGTAAGTGGAGCAGGAGATAAAGCTCTGAGGAGAAAAAGAGCACGGTCCTTTACGAGAAGTGTTGTCTCGTGTCTGTCCCTTCTCCCCAGTATAAGCATGTTCTTTTAATAAACTGAGAAAGCAAGTTCTTTTTATTCTTTTTTTCTGGTAGACATTGGGATTATAGCTTAGATGCTCCTTCTCCAGTAGTAAAAATTCACCTTTGTTGAGTTCCAGGATATATAGTTTTGTTGTCTTGTCTGATGTTTTTGCCAGATAGAAGCTGCAGTGTAGTATAAGATTACATTTTCTTTTTCAGTTTAAGAGAAATCAAAATTAAAACTCATGGAGAAAGACAAACCTGCATAAAAACTTTTAAAACTCATTCTACCTGCAGATTAACATGACACTAAAATCCAGCTGGTCAGGCATTTCATCATGAATAGATGTGTCTGCATCAAGTTTTAGTAGTGTTTTAGTTGGTGTGCAAACCCTGTACTTCCAGTGCTCAGAATGAATCACGGATGTTTCCTAGGTTCATTCCTGTTATACTTTACTTTTGCAATGCGTTGAAAAGATACTTAATTTTTAAGTGGTGCTACACATAAACCTATTGACAGTTGTTTTTCTTTTTTTGTTGCCTTTTTTTCAAGTTTTTAATAGCTTCTTTTTCATTCATTTTAAGTGTGGCATTGACTTCTCTTTGCCATCTTCTAGAGGATATAATCATCACAGGCGTTTAAAAGAAACGTGACCAGCAGTGTGACTTCAATCCTGGAGATAATTGAATTTTATTTTAGTTTTCCAGTGAAGCTTAGCACTTGTGGTTTTCTGCATGTGCCTGAATGTATTCTTGGATTGTGATTACTGAAACAAGTCCCCATTAAATCAAATAGAAAATCAGTTTGTAGAGCTTTTACATTTAAGTCCAAGCTTTTCAAAAGAAAAGAAACTCCTAATATATCACCGGCTGCTTTGGTGATGCAAACCAAACTGAAGCACCTCTTGACCTAGGTCCTAAGAAGTGGAAGGTTCGTTATTATGTTTTAGCTAGGTTGTCAGAGTGCCAGGCTTTGATGTACTCTTTGCTGGCTGCTTCTTCAAAGCCTTTTTACCGTTCATTGCCAAATCAGGGTTGACGTTAGTTCTGTCATCTGGCCTGCTGCAGTCTGCTTTCTGTATCTCAGCAATAATAGCTGGTGAAAGGCCAACTGAGAACAGGCTTGTCTTAAGTCATCTATTGACTGTAATAGCTGGTTGACCACATGGAGGCTGAAGAATTGTGATGGTTGTCCACAGTAACTGAAAAGTAGACAGAAACTGTCATCTGTAGAGTAATTGAGTGATATTACTGAGATGGGGTTTCATTTCTGCACATGATGCATTGGTACTTGAAGCAGTTAACTTCTCTATTGCTGTGGATGAGTTTCAGCATGTTTTATGAAATATAATGTGGATCCACTTGGCAACATTTACCAGACCTGGTTTGAGGGGGCTGGTGGTAGTGCTGAAGATGCAGGAGGAGGAAGACTGCAGAGAGGATCTAGAAACCCTGCTTTGTCCCGCCCGAAGTTGGCTTGTCAGTATTGGTTGCATCCAAGAAAGAATTCAGCTACCTGTGAAATGCTTGCTTATTTAACACTTATTTGAGCACTTTATTCAGATACGATCTCCTTGATCAAGGTGGACAGCTTACTTTAGAGTGCAGCTCCTATAAAGTAGCTGCTGTGTGCTTGTTTCATCAAAGGTAAATGAGCTCTAAGCAAACAGGAGTCTAGAAGTTCAACTGCAGCCAGTTTAGATAGGCAGGATCACTGTAGGTTCCATTTCACACCACAGCAAAGCCCTTCAATTTCTGTCCCTGAATTCAGCGGTTGTCTCCCCATTTGGTCAGGGCAGAAGTACAGGAACCTGTCAGACTCAAACAACCTGCCTTGATGCAGGCTTAGGCAGGACCTTGCTCTTTGAGGAAAGAAAACTAAGTGATTCTGCAAATGTATTGAGAGAGTTTAATCTGCAACCTCCCCACTCTCCCTTCCCATCCAATCCCTAATAATATAATCTCATCTTTAGGGAAAGAAGGTGGGTAATCTGGAATAGTAATTGGTTAAGATGTGTTTACTTTCACTTCAAGCTTGAAATTGGAGTCTGAACTTTGCTAGTCCCTTATACTTTTGTTCTGATCTTTCCTTTTGAAGGTACCATTGGTTCTTAGTTACGTTTCTGAAAAGCTTTCAGTGACTTTCTTGTCCTGAAGGCTTTTTTTTCTTTTGTGCTCCTTACTGCTACAGGAAATTAAAAAATTAAACAAGCTGGCCAGGAAAACAGTCTGTGATGTTGTCCATGTGTGGTGCTTGGTCAGTATTGCTGCCTACAGGCTTGAAAGATTGAGAAATACAGATTTAAAGACTTCAGATCATTAACACATTCAGAAGTAGGGATTTCTTATTAGTTTCAGAATAAGATTGATTAAAGCAACCTGCCATCTCCATACAGAAACACATGTATATTTGTATATACGTGTCTACAGAAGAATGTGCATGTATGCTGAAGAAGTCCTCATTCCTATAATGAATAAAAGTACAATTGTGTGAAATAACATTTCTTAAGCATATATTTTGTAAAGCGAGGGCTGAGTATTTCACTCTTCTTACCCAGTCACCATGTTTCTTATTCAGTATTTATTTTTTTCGGGGATGGATATTGTAACTGATATTTCAGTCTTCTATAACTTGACGCTTGTATCTTTTGTAGGATGATTACAGAGTCTGTATGGATTTTAATATTATTCAGAAAGATTCTGTCCCAGTTTGTCCTGTTGATGTATCAGGCTGCTTCACAGCTGAAGTGACCGACTTTGCTGGGCAGTATGTGAAGGTCAGTGAGTCTGGAGATGGTAAATTACTCCTTTATTCAAGATAGAGTTTATGTGCTGTAGAAGGGTTCTTATCTTTGCCTTAATGCCTCTGTCTTCAGTGTGCCTCTGGAAGAATCGAAATGCCTATTAACACGTGCAACAATGTCAGATTTATTTATTAAAATATCTGAAAAAAAAAACCAAACTTGAAACATAAGTAGGATTGTAAATCTTGTAATGAGATGGAAGAGGTGTGTTTATTTATGTTAGTAGCAGCAAAGTTGCACTTTTTGCTAGTTTCCTGCAGAAGTGCTATGTATGCAGTCTCTAGGTAAGTGTGCCTGCCTTGCCTTTGGATTCCGGCTGACTTCACACACGTCATAATTAAGTTTATACCAGCCAGATAGTTTAATACAGTTTTTTAATGGAGAGAAATCCAGTCATTTTTCCCACTTGTGGGACGTGTTGCAACACAAATTGACTTGCAAATAGACGAAAGAGAGTCCATGTGGAAGGAGACCCAGAGGAACTGTAGATTGTTGCAGGCAAATCTGTAAAAATGAATGCCTCATACACTTGGCAAATAAGTTGTTTTTCAGTCGTGGTTTCCCACTGTTACAATTTGATGGCCTGTTCCAGTTGAACAGGCGTAAAGTCTTGTATTTGGAGTAAAACAGCTATCATTGCTTCCTGTACATTGAAGCAAACAAGCAAGTAGTGGAGGCTGCGTGTTTAGCTCCTTGCTGATAGGAATCTGAATTTGAAGAATGTTCTTATAATGGTGAATTCTTTTTTAGATTGTGAATATTGCAGTATAAAAAAATCCTTGTATACGTTGATTTTTTTTCCTTTCTTAATCCCATTTTGACAGTGTTTGTCCAATAGGCTGTCTTTAACTCTTATTGTACAGCTTTCAGTCCCAACATAAACTGTAAATCCTGTCAGGTGTTACAAAAGATGCTGTAGCTTCTGTAACTGTAGTCACGTTTTAGAGGAATGTGATACAGTGAGTTCTGAACATCAGATAAAAGGCACTGCATGGATTTCTACTGGAAAATCAGAAGACTCAATCAAAGATTTAATGATGTGAGCTCTGGTGTGTAGCAGCACTACAAAAAAAATATAAGTTCTACACAGTTCAGTGTTTGTAGGGGGGGAAAAGCTAAGGGGAAAATGGACTGATCTATATAAGGATTTGAAGAGCGAATAACACTTCAAATGTAATGTTTCACAGTGCCTCTACAGTAAGTGTATGAATTATATGCAATTTTGGGGATTTTTGTGTATGTAGATAATGAATTACTTGCAGGTTATTTTTTTGGTTGGGTATTGGAGATGAATCTTGTTGTAGCTTGCTGAAATGGTGAAATTTGTTATCCAAGGAAAACGTCTTTCTTCTTTTGTTTCAGGATGCAGATAAGAACATCATTAAATTACTGAAGGAGAAGGGCAGACTGGTTCACAGCAGTAGTTACAAACATAGCTATCCATTCTGCTGGAGGTAAGGAGGAAGGTGCATATGGCTTTAAGACTGAGGGTTGTAACTGAGGAACTTCTTGAGGTTTGCCTCCTTTTCCCCCTCACTTAACTTCTTGGTTTAACATCTCTAAAAGTAAAAGGAATCAAGCATGCTGAATTAGTGTGGCTACAGTTTTGATTTAGTCCTTCAAGAGTTATCAGCTTTTAAACTGCAGCCAAAAACAAGCAGTGCTTCTATTTTCTTTGTAGCAACTCAAATATACAGTCATGGCCTTCTGAGATAAACTAGTTACATAGAAATGCTGATGCTGCAGAACATACTTAATCCTGCCACGCTGTTGACATTCTTGTTGATTGATGATAAGTTGCAGGCAGCACCTAGCAGCAAATTATCTGGTGGGAAGAGCAGAATAATGGAATCTACTTTCAAATCTCATTTCACTTCCATCAGAAATCAAACCATAATTGGAATATGCTAAAAGTAGAAGAGTAGTTTTTGACTTCAAACATAGTTACGAGTTATTTTGATTAATGTAAGAAAACTTTGGAAGCAGGTTTTCCTACTAATTGTACCATTTTTCATGCTTTTCTCTGGAACCAGTGAGTTGTTGGATCCCAAGTATGTTATTTTCTCTTTTTGCATATCATCAAAGGATCCTTCTCTTAATTATCTTGTTGTAATGCTATGCAGTCATTTTCTGTTAACTAAAGTTGAAAATTTAAAGGCGAGGGCAACGGTGTTACCTAAGTGAGTTCACAGTAGACAATTTCTAGCCAGAACTCTTTTTCAACAATTCCAATAAAGAAATGATTAGCCAAAACTGCTCTATGTACTTGTGAGATCTTGCTAACCTGAATGCTTGTATAGTCTAGGTAGTGGTTTAACAGCTCTGTAAAGAAATGATTCAACAACTCTGAAAAGTAGCAAAGGTAACAAGCTTGACAGCTAGATGTCCATGGGGGCTACTGTGTGCCGTCCTATTAGGAATGAACACTGGGAAGCTCTGTCTCTGACTCATGCAGGGTTTTGCTTTTTTAAGCCAGTGAAAGCAAAACCAGGAAGCATTCTTTAAGGACCCATGGTCAGTAATCTATCATTTACTTCTGAAATTAAAAGAAAATAGAAGATCACAGTAAGTTGTTCTAAATCACTGCGCAGTCCAGAGTGCTACAAGAAATGATTGGAGCATATAGTGTGCACGAGGAATGTTATTGCTGATCTTTTCATGTACAAAGGTTCCATTTCAGAGAGAGCTGATTTTGTATCCTTGCTAAGGAACAGGCTGTTTGCTTAGGTGCTTCTCTGCCTCTGATAAAGTTCTAAAGGACACACATCTAAGGAAACATGCTGCCACTGGTGTTCCCCAAAGGATGTGCTGGTCCTGACTAATCAGAATTCGTTGCTGTATGTGATAGGATGATGCTGTGAGACTGAATAGGTGGCTGTCAGGCTTCAGCATGCACTGTGAAGTTTTCTTTTACCCTTGCAGAAGAGCATATTTTCTTAAATTGTTGAAATAAGTTATTTGTGTTAGATTTTTTTTCTGCTTTTAGTGGTTGTGCCCTTAGTGTGGTGCTGTCTGCTCTGTCTTCATCATGCTGATATTTTATCTGAACTCAGTATTTTCATTTAACTGCTTAGTCCTTGAAAATCAGTATTAGCCTTAATATATGTGTAGACTCCAGGAGTGCTGGGTAGAGAAGCTGCTTTAAGAAATGCAGATGTTAGTTACAGAAGAAAGGCCAGTCCTCTGGTGTTCAGGGATAGCCGGTTTTATTTCAGTGTGGTTGTCTTGGAATTCTGAGAGTTACACCATTGTGTTGAGAAGTGGAAGGTAACATGCAACAGGGGATTTTATTTTCTTGTTTGAAATAGATTAAGTTTATGGAATCTGTGACATTTTTGCATTTTACTTTCAGTCTGTACTGCTAGTAAGTTGAGTCTGTCAATCTTGGTCCTTTGTGAGGTAATGAAAAAGCACAGTTTGGAAGTTAGAGCTAAAGGGCAGTGTTATGGAAGCAGTGAGAGTGGTTGTGCTGTGTTGGACCAAACAGACACGTATCCCTGTAGACCCTGTGATAGTGTCCAGAAATCGATGTGTAGGAAGGGATATGAGAACAAGGAGGTGTTATCCATAGCAGTCCCTTGGCTTCCAACCATTTTCAGGGAGCTCAGGTGCATGCAGTGCCCCTGTGTGAGCAGAAGGGGTGGAGCCAGGATACACCTCTTCCCAGACCTCATTTAAGGGCTGGCAAGGGAGGCAAAGGTATCTCACTGGAGATCCCTGTGTACCTGAGGCCTTCTGAAGGTAAGCAGCTTCTTTCCTTTATTTCTGTGCCCTCAGCTGTTGCATCTGAGCAAGTCCTTGCTTGCTGCAGCCTAGGACTTGCTACCCTGCTGTCACTGCTGTGCTTTCCATAGTGATACAGCATTACATGCCCCATGTGTTTTTTGTATGATTGCCTGAAATGTTGAAGGATACGTGAGGATGCCTTCATTACTTACTGCTTTTATACGTTTATCTGGATCTCTCTTTCCTTCTCCTTGTGGTGTAGGATGTTCATCTGGTCAATCTTGGGTATTGTTACTCCATCTAAATGACTTACTCTTTTAAATAGAAATAGTAATAACGTAGCATAATGTTTTCTGGCTTGTCAGGTTGGAGATGTGCATGTAAAAAAAAAAAAAAAAAGCAACAACAGAATGATGTCACCTGGAAGACTTAAATAACTCATTTAAATACTGGATGGAGTTCTTATTTTTGTACTACATAGCAACATAAATTTAAAATTCAAGTGTAGTGTGTTTTCGTGATTTCTTGTGCTATAAAAACTCGTTTAGTTGCTGCATGAAGGATTTTTCTTGGGAATCTTAAAGTGGTAGCTTGTGTAAGAGTAACAATGTGCTATTAAAAACAAACCATCCTTTGTTATTGTGATAATATATCAGGAAGTGTACAATGAGCTCTATCTCTGGAGAGAGATCTGTCATGTACAGAACTGCATTTTCAAAATGTACTTGATAAATAACATGTTTTTTTCTTTTTGCCCCTTCCCCATCACCTTCCTGCTACAGGTCAGATACTCCGTTGATATACAAAGCTGTGCCAAGCTGGTTTGTAAGAGTAGAGCATATGGTGGAGAAGCTACTGGAGAATAATGCACAGTGCTACTGGTAATGTCTCCTACTCTTTGTCACTGTTTCTGTTGCTAATTCCCATCCTATTTCCATTCTGTCTTTGAGCTAATGCTATTGAAGCACGGCTGGTAACTGGTTTTAAATAACGCTTTATCTTAGGTTTCACGAATGGATCTCCAAACTGGTAAAGCAATCTGGGTGTGAATAGATAACCTGCTTCATTGCTCCTCAGCCCTGTGCATGAATATGTTTGCATGCTCTTCCTGTCTTGCTTTCCAGAAGTTATTCTTTGCTTGTGTAGAATTCAGTGAGAAATATATTTTAGAGTGTAATTATGGTTGAGTACAGTTCAATAGTAAAGTTAAAACCTAAGTTGATGGTGAAATGGGGTACAAGATTGTTAAATTGGATTTGTCCTTCAGTCAATTGCTCAGTCTCAAATTAATTCAATAACTGAGCATGAGACTGAAAGCAGGGTGGACTTGGAGATTTTGAGGATCTTTTTGTGTAGGGAGTATGGCCACAAGTAGTGATGTGGTATCACTGCTTTATTTAAGAAAATGTATCAGAATATATTTTCGTCTGTGATTCCCTTAGTAGTAGTCTGAATGTGTGATGGCATCTCTTACATAGAGTTGGCTTTCAAAATCCAGCTTTTTAAATGAAAAATGCATTACTTTGAAGGATTTATTTGTATGTTCTTGAAATATATCAATTGTGGTTGGGGTGTAACTTCTTAAGTTGACACTGAGAATGCTAGCATTCTTCAATATTCATCTACTAAAATATGGGGGAGTCCATCCTTCCCCAAGCCTACTTTTATGCTTTTGAAGGGACCTGGTCTACTGAAGTGTCACAGGAATAATACCTAACTTTAAAAAAAAAAAAAAAAGATTATTTTTGGAGTCCCTGGGGCTTCAGCATGTCCTGAAAAATGAGAAAATTGGGATAAATGCTTTTCAGACTATATTAACCTTTGCAGAATGAGTTTGACTGCACTGCTGTTTTTGTTCCTGTAAATGACTGATAGGTATATTGTCCCTCAAGAATTGCTGCACTTTTTTATAGATACCCTTTATGATGAAGTAGATTAAACATAGTTGGACAAACTTTCTGACTTGATTGATTTTTTTAATTAGTTTTTTAATGAATTACCCTACTGATAAAGCCATAGTCACTCAAAATTTATTAAAGGCAACAGCTGTATCTCCATTCTTCATACTTAACTTTAGCTTACAAGAAAGATTACAGTGTGCCAGCACCTTTTTTTGTTGTTGTTGTTTTTTGAAGTGGAGACTGAATAAAAACCCTCTCTTTTCTCCCAGCCTTACTCTTGTCGGAGTGGAAGTTGCTTGAGCAGGAAATGGTGAAAGCATGGCACTGTAGCAGCAATTAGGAGACTGAGCTGGTTCATAGTCTAAAATCCCTTCTTTAATTTTCCCCACAAAATTTGCAGAGGAGATTATTAAAACAGGAAATAATAAAATGGGAATTTTATATTCAAACAACTTAGTACAGGGATACATGAGTTGCAACAAGGTAAATCCATCCTGTTCAGGGTTGTCAGGCCTTAGTTTCATGTTATGCTGATGCAAAGCGTTAGGTGCAGCACCCAAGCTGGCTCCCTGGTGTACGAGGTTTGGATTTAGCCTTAGTTGTTTTTTATAACTTTAATGATTTGTTGGAAGAGCATTTGCTGCATCACTGCTGTCAATAAACTAAACCATGCCACCTTAGGTTCTGTTGTGTAATGTAGGACTAATTCCTGCTGTCACTGTTCAGATTTGGTACAAGTTACAGATGTATAACTTACTGTAAAGAATGGGTTAATGTAGCTAATGTTTCTAAACTAATGCAGTTCACACTTCTGGTATTGTGTGTATTATTTTCTTATAGATGATAGAAAAGGTCCTAAATTCTTGGGGCTTGTGTTTAGATTTCAGCTGTGAACTTTTAAAAAACAAACAATAAACATGACAAGAAAACCCATCTCCAAGTGAGCAGTTGATTCCTGAAGTAACTGAAGTATGTTACTTCCAACTGTTGGCTGGTTTTCAGTGTTAGAGACCATTGTGTGGTTCTGACATTGTTTACCCAAGATTTACAGCACTTTATATAGTGGAAAAATGAGCATCACTGGAAGGAAAGCAGATGTGACAGACTTCAAAGTAGCCAAGCCTTTTGTTCTTGCTTTTTCTTGGCACTGAGAATTTCAAACGCTAATAAAGGGTGTGATGTATTGGTTCTTAGAGATATTCTTTCTTGATTTTTAAGAACTAACAATTGAAGTGATTAATGAAAATACTATAAAGAGAACATGCAATGGGCCTTCTTGCCAGAAGTTAATATCTGCTTTTAGAAGTGTGGATTTTTCATGCTTCCTGCTGTTCCTGGATGAGCACCCCAGGAACAAGTGCCTTCATGTCCATCAGTCAAACGCACTCATCTTCTGAGAGGCTTTGATTCAACCTTTCCAGTCTTTGGTCAGCCTGCTTATTTGCTGAACAACAGACGGTCTCTCATCTTCCAAAAGGTGTCATCTAATCATGATTTATGCCTATCTCATGTGATAAGCCCTAACTGGTAGGTGGTGCAGAGTGTAGGGCCAACTCAACAGTGGGAAGTTGATGTTTCTTCAGCCACACTTGTGTGTCTTTGTGCAGATGAGGTTTGACACTGTAGCAGAAGCAATAGAACTTAAATTACAACACAACTGTAGGATGATGATGGAAGATAGGTTGTTTTTTTTATGTCTAATAGGATATTTTTTTTGCTATCTTATTGTAAATGAGTGCTGAACAGTTTTAAATGCATGTTTTCTGTGTACCAGTTTTCTTGTGTTTTGTTTTTTTTTTCCTTTAACATGATCATGTAACTTTCAATCTTCCTTTTGAATCATGGACTACGCTTAGTCAGGAACTGTGGATGCTGATGGATGGTCTCCTTAGTGGTGTGAAGTGTGCAGCAATTTACAGGCAGTAGATGGCAGTGTTTCCCGATGCAAAATGCACGGTGGCCTCATTGCCTGCAGAAGGATCTGAGGGAAAAATGACTGCAGGGTTTGCCTTGCGGTGGTCTGATTTAGAGCAGCATAAGTCAGAATGTTTCATTACTGGCTGTTATCAGACACGGCTGAGGATTAGAAGTAAACTTTAAGGCTTGTTTCAATTGATCTTGATAGCTTGTGTTCTGCTCTGTCCTAATTTTGGTGTTTCCTCTCAAAGCCTCGTGAGCAGAGATTGTTTTGTCATGAATTCAGCAAGCACCTTTTCAGTCCCAGTGAGCAGTCATCACAAGCCTGTTGTTCATGAAATAAGGCATTTCTTGAGCCAGAAACTCCAAATGTTGGTTCACCAGGCAGTTGTGCATAGACAACTGGTAAATCCATCCGCATGTGCAGCAGGTTAAATGTCTGCCACCATTGAAAGATTGCAAATGTATGGCTCTACAAACTTGTAAATATAGAAGTACTCAGTGACCATGAAGTCATAATGTTCCATGGGGAAACTGCAGAAGAGCTACAGCAAAAGCTTCGTTCCTCTCCTGCTCCAAAATACAGGGACTTTTTTTTTTGCCTTCATAGGTAAGATTAAGAATTTTCATAGCAATTAGCATGTTGTCTGAGTCATACAAATAAGATAACGGGCTTTTTAAATGTAAATGTATCACAGAACTGGAGGTTACGGCTTCACTTAATCTTGACTTGTCAGGCAGCTGTGTGCTGCTGACAGTATGGTTATGATGCAGTCTGCAGCAGCATTGCAGTCTCACGCTAAAGTGTTTGTTGCTATGGGAACCGTGATAAAAGACTGCAGAAAAACATTGGTATATCAAAATGATTGAAAACACTATTAATTTAGCAAATGTAAGCTGCACATAGGCAGAAAATTATTTTATACTGATGGAAGCAGCCCTAACTTGCCTGGGATGTGTGGCTGTGCACCATTATAATAAGATTTCGTGAACTGGGGAGGAGAAACTGTCTGCTGCAGTGGAAACCGTGCTTTGCAGGCAGCTGACCTTTCCTCTTTGCTCCCCTTTCCTCCCTGTTTCCCCAACCCCTAACCGGGGAGTTTTAATTAGGTCCATGATACAGTATTGCTACTAATTAGAGTGTTAAAAGGACACAGATAGTTGCCTTATTTTATCTTCTTGAAGTAGAAACCATTAAGAATCAATTTGAGGTCATGCTGAAAGATGTTTGTTATAAGAGCAGATTAGCATAATGGAATTGAAGACTTTGAGTGTTCTAAGGATTATTTAATAAAGAAAAGCAAAAGCAGGTATTGTTATGGATTTTAAAGATACTTGTACATATTTTATGAAATGACATGAGGGTAACTACTTAACCAGCTTTGATTTTGCTGTTGCAGCTCAGTTGCCTACTATCTTTCCAAGCATGCAACTAGTTCCTAATTTCAGGAATCCCTTCAAGCTGCCAGCTTGCTGAATGAAAGGATAATTTGGGGGCCACCTTCTCAGAACCGAAGACATCAAATGCTGAGTGCTAATCTTTATAGGATTTCCTAATTCTTGCTGTTGTTCTGTGTATCAATCTGACTCTTGGGAGTGCTGTTCAAATAATTTGTGTGCTCTAAGCCCCCCTGAAATATGAACTATGAGTCTTACCCAGCATGTGAAGTTGCTGTGGTTTTTGAGTACTGTGAGTATAACTAGCTGGCGAGGGGAATGGTGAGGAGTGAGAAATAATTAGTACATCTGTACATAATATCTCAAAAAGCTTTTAATGGTAAATTAATGGTAAAGCACATAAGGCTTCAGCTGCGGTAGTGTTTGACGACTGTTTATTTCAGCAGTGATATTTGTACTCGTGAAAAAGGATGATATTGCTTTGTGACAGCATTCCTGCATCTTGTGACTGACGCAGGGTGAGCCAACACAGTGTCATGTGGAACACATCTGTGCTTTGAGATGGATAAGGAGTTGTACTTGGTATTTGCAATTGTGTTATGAACATGAGAAGGTCTTCAAAATGTGTGTCCAGGAAAGGAACGGGTGTCTTAAATCTTTTAATGTGCTTCCTTCTGGATTATGCAGTAACTCAGATTTCCTACATCCTGCATATTTGTCATTGGAAAGAAGATTCAGAAAGGAAATAGAGTAATCTTAATTCATGCTGTTCCTGTGGTGTCAGCTGGTGATGAGAAGTCTCTGGATCAGCAGCTGTGGGGACTTGCTGTAAACCACCTGTGCTCGGGGACTGAAGAGATGCTCCCTAATTTCAGATGTTCAAATCCATGTTCACTTGCTTGTGCGCTCTGCATACCCTGTAGGACATAGACTTTGGAGGCCAAGTAAAATGGTTTCTGTTGTGGTAGGCTAGTAGATGCTGTTTGGGGTCTGAATTTTTATTGGTCTTGGTCATCTTTTTTTCTTTATCACATAGCAACTGAGAAGGACCGAAGGAGCTCACTGTGTGGAAGTCTTAGCAATGCATGAATTTAGCAAAATCTCAGATCTGCTCCAAAAATGAGTGAACAATCAGAAATGTACATCCACATCTAGAGCAGATGAATAATTCCTGTCATCTCTAATTTGTTAAGCTGGAGTTTTTACGTTGAGTAAGAGATTTACACTGCAGCGAGTTGAAACCGATTACTTTCAATCACTTAATTTATTATTTGACAAATCAATATTTATTCCTTTGTGCTGTGATGTTCAATTCCATGAACTTCTCAACTGCTGCTATGTCTGTCTTGAAGTTTATTTACCACACTGTCCTGGGTGCCAAGGAAGTAGAAATAGCCATTATCCCACACTATTCTGAAGGCACGAACTGAGAGCTTCATAGCCTGCTGAGACAGCAGCCTCCTCAACCTTGCTAAATGTTGGAGAAGGGAGTACAAAATCCTGTCTGTGTCATTTTGCAGAGAAATTTGAAGGTCAAAACCAATACCAATTGTGGGCCAGTTGGGGGGGAAAAAAAAAGAAATTTCTCACAGCACGATATCGGGGCTGCAGCAGGAATCCTTCAGAAGTGAAGTCACTGCTTTGATTTCTGCTAAAACTTCTAGAACTGTTTGCTGCTGGAGCTTGACCTTTTCTGAGGTCTGAATCTGTTCAGTGCTGTTAGCAGTGAGATGCTCTGCATGGACTGTAGCACTTGTCACCTTCCTTGTCGTCCTGAACTGCGGATTCCGTTGGACTCCTTAGCATCAACCTGAAAGTTATGCAAGTTATGCATTTCAGCTGAAGGACGTTAGTGACAGATACATGCTGAAACACAGAAAACATGCATATTGGCATATGGCAAAGGGCTTTTTTGTATCTTTTTGTGCTGTAAAGTAGGACTGTTGGTGTGGGTGGCCTTCTGTGTAGTTTGTTTGTTCCTTAAAGCTCCTAAATATCCATGCTGTGAGGATGCCTTGTGTGCAGAGCTCACTGTCTGTACTTCTGCATTTGTGCAGCCATTTTCTTTCAGGGGACTATGTTAGCTTTGGGGCTTAGGTAAGTGGCTTAACTTGGCCCAAAATGTCCTGAAATTTGCATCAGTAATGATTTATGGTTTTATCGCGGCCTCGAAGTCACCATTCTGTTCTCAATGTAGTTGGGAATTCAGATGGAGAAATTAGCTGGGGACTATAAGGAAGACTGTGTGCTGACAGATTTATTGCAGTTCAGAGTTGGCTCAGGATGAGACCAAGTTTGTTCAGTTACAGCACTGGGAAGGAAGGGAGCAGAATTCACTGCAGGGCGGCTTCTGAGTGCCCTCACTCTCCTTAGCTGAGCAAAATCTTACTGCAGAATGTAGATGGAAGAGTAAATACAAGCTTCCTGCAGTAATAATACATACCCCTGGGAAGATGTTATCTGTTAAAAGTTACAAAGAAATTAAGAGAATAGTTTGTTTGTTTGACTTTATTCATTTCAAAATGTTCTGTCTGTAAGTCAGAAAGGTCACACTGAGATAGCTGTAGCTGAACACAGTAAGACTAAGTGCAAGGAACAGGCTCTAGGCTTGAAGAATGCACGACTGCAAAGGGTTTGCTCTGGGTGGCTATCTAGTGGAGTTGTTCCCATTTGGCTGTATCTGCCATGCCGTGCCTGGGTGGTGGTCAGAATAAATTGTTCTAAATAACATGTTCTTTGAGTGATGAGCTCAAGATGTATTTGAGATGCAGGCTCATTTCATTGTGTTCAGTGGTTACGTCGGTGTTATTTCTGTACTGCACCTCTGAAGTGGTAACAAATCATGGTTACAAATGTGGTTCGTAGTAGGTGAAGTAGTTTGTGCTTTATGTTCTGCTAAAAATTGTCAGCAGGGTCAGACAGTTTTACCAGAAGAGGTAAATTGTGGTTTTGTAGCTCAGAGGGAGCGAGGGCTAACACCACACGTGTTTTGTGGTTAATGTCCACTTTGGGGATCAAATTAATTTTTCTTGCATATTTTGAGGAGGCAGAGCTGAAACTCCAAGTGTTTTAATGCCGCTGGGGGATTGTTTCTGCCTCTAGCTATGTTAAATGGGACTAATAATTTCAGCTAATCAGTGTCTAACGGCTTCTGAAAAATGGAAACTAGTTTAGGAGTGATGTATAGGGAAGTTTTCCACATTAGTGGAATGTTAGGCAAATGCTAATGGTCTTCGTGCAGTTTCCACTGGTGTTGGGAGAGAGGGTCTCTTAGGGTCACTACAGAGAAGTTAATAGAAATGAGCCCTACCCTAAGAAATTCTGGAAACCTGCATATGCTTCTGAATTTCAATGCTGTGTACGGGTGCTGTGAGATGTTAGTTGCTGAGTTTGTTGGAAAGCATTTTTATATTACATTTTTCTTTTAGAAATGTTTAGAGGGTAACTCTGCAGTCAAAATTAAACCTAGGAATAACTACTGAAGCTGTGGAACTTCAGAATGATATTTAATGTGTTCTTTATGACTAGTTTTTTGTCTGCTATAGACATTGTTGGCATCAAAAAGTCTTCAGACCTCCACATGGTGTCACCGTGGGTGAAGCTTGATAGAGCAACTTGCATCAACGTCAGTAGATTCTTCCCAGTGATGCTCACACTTGTTTCCCAGCAGTAGGAGATTTATGAGAAAAGGTTGAAGAGACCTCAAAAATGCTGCTTTCCCTTATCTGTTACATAATCTTTGTATAGGTAGTTAATTATTTGTTTACAGAAGACTGTCAGTTCCTCACCAAACCGTGAGGGCATTTAGTATGTCAGAGAAGCTTGGGAGGCATCAGATTTTCATGTTAACCTCTGAGCTTTCATGGGATGAAAGTTAGCTTTTAACATGTCCTAATGTGTCTCAGAACCTGGTAGTGCCCCAAATAGGCTTTTGCTTTCTGTTTATTTATTTGTAATAGGAAAATTAGATGGAGATGGTAAACAGGACAAAAAGGCTTTTTCCGTAGGGTACGTCAACCTGACATCTTTCTGTCCTTTTTTCCTCAAAATTTGGAGGTCATGCATGGTTACCTGGCTGCCCATGTGCAATGCAGGATGTCTTTTCATGTCATTACTCAAGACTTCTCAAACCTCCAGACAGAAATCAATAACTGGTATGTTTTTCTGTAGGTAAATTAACCAGGGGGATTCTTATCCTCCTCTAGCCATGATTTTCCAGTGTTGGACTATCCTGAAGACTTTTGGATGTTGTGTATATTTATTGGGTCCATTTTTTTGCATACATCTTCAGTGACATGTTGTAGAATAAAATAAATGTGGTGTCTTTCACATCTGTCGTCTGTTTCAAGATCAAAGAAGGGTAGAAGTAGTGGTGTTACTTCTTGAACAGTGAATTCGTAAGCCTCTCAGTAGTCACTGTGCTGTCTTGAATGTGCTCCTATTTCTGCAAGGTTCTAAAATGAATTGTTTTGTGGATGAAATTAAATACTCATGTTCTTATTAGTGTCCTTATAGATTGACTGTAATGGTAAACTAATATTTCTCTTATTTTTGGATCAGGGTTCCGGATTTTGTGAGGGAGAAGCGTTTTGGGAACTGGCTAAAAGATGCACGAGATTGGGCTATATCTCGAAACCGATACTGGGGAACACCCATCCCACTGTGGGTCAGTGATGATTTTGAAGAGGTAGGAAAACAAAAGCTTCCATTCAAAAGAAAATGCTCCCTATATTATGTATTGCTTGCTAATTTTGATAGGCTGTGGCTGCTGTAGTCTTAAGTCTTATTGTATCTTAATGGAACTTGTGTATCTATAATGGGTGATAGATATATGCTTATGTACTTGTGCATGTGTTTGTACGTTTCCATTGCTTTTGATTGAAGACAGCAAGCAATCTTTCTTTTTTTTTAAGTGTTAAAATTCATCTTTTCTGGAAGAATTTTTAGTGATGAGAAAGCTGATGGAATAGGAATGCATTGAGAAAATGGCAAGGAAGAGATTTTTACTCAGTCTTCTCAGTGCATTTTTGAAATTCTGATGCTCTGTTACTTGAAGCCAAATGAATTGCTAAAGGTGTAAAAGCAAGTCCAGCACTGCAGAAATATGAAAATACATATTGGTGCTGCTACAAGTGTGAGTGTAGCAGGAAGTAAAAAAGCGAATCTAGAGGAATGATGAAAGCAAATACTGGTAATGCTAGGAATGAATATTCACTACTCAAGGGAATACTTGAAGACAGTTCTGGTAATAGCATTTTCTTAGTGCTAAGATACCGAGTTTAAAAAACTGTTTCTCAGTGTAAAAAGTATTTTTTTCCTCATTTTTCTACATGGACTAGTTCCATTAGACCCATATGATGAATGTTCCTCATGCCTTGGTATTTGGATGGTGTTTATGCTATGAGTGTGCTTATAAGTTACTGGTAAACCAAGTGCTTCTTTCTTCCCTTACAATGGTTAGAGTTTAATTTGAGGGCTGACGGTTTAGACCCAGAAGATTTGAATCAATGCTAAAACTGAAGTGCTGTGTTCAGTATAACGGTTTTCTTTAGATGGAGGAAAGGCTTTTAGCTGTGTGCTAATGTGCTTCAGAATTTCTTTCTACAGCTGTAAAAGGCTGTGTGAAGGATGCATTACTCCTGCACTTCCACTCTATGCCCCTAATAATATCACCTTTGATGTCCTGTTCCCTGTGTACATAGATAGTTTTTTGCCTTTGTGGATTTGTTTTAATAATGGTATAACATGTAGGTTGTAAGACTTTCCTTTTCTTGGAAATTAACTGCAAATATTCCTTAGGGCTTCAGGTTCTTGAATAATGATAGAAACACCAATATATGTGCTGTTTTTAGCTGTAAGTATTATATATGTTTCTGTGTACTCTAGAGATGAATGACATGTATGGTTCAGTAGTTGAGTATGGCTTTTGGGCCAGGCTAAATTTCAAGCTTTCTATATTCACTCCTTTCTTAGGTGTGTGTGGGGTGTAGCTTTGAAACTATTAAGTGTTCCATCAGTCCTGACGGTATTTGTATCTGTGTGACATCTGTTCTCATATAGGTAGTTTCCTCACTTCAGTTTTAATGTAGCCTAGTGCTATGTTAGATTGCTGAAGCTCCTCTTCATGTATTGCTCTCCAAAGAACACTTTGCCACATGCAATTATGCTATGCATATTAAATCTTGGAGAAGTAGTAACAGTTTTTTATTTAATGTACAGTAAGGCGAATTAATTGGTACTAAAGTGAATTTTATTACAAATCAATATCTGGTTTTCCACAGTTTTATTTTAGCTTTTATTTTATTTTTATTTTAGCATAATTATCAGGTAGGTGCATAATGGAATTTAATTTCTAAAGCTTTTGACGGTTACCACATTTTTGCAAGCAGTTTAATGTTTTAAGCTCTCAAATCTTAATGCTTTCCTCAGTGTGGGAGCACATCTTACTTTAGAATGGATAATTTTTTTTAAGTGAAGCAATGTGCTTATAAAGTGGACAGTGTCTACTTGTATAGGACTTGAATACAAATCATAATGTTAAATACTTTGTGATATAACAGAAATTCTCGCGGGTTGTTTCATTGCTTGTCACTCACTTCACCTGTGAGACTTCTACTTTGGGCACACCAGTCCTGCATTATAGATTTGGAACAAAAGGACTCTAGCTGCGCTCTGCTGAAGTGGGAGGGAGTTCTTGCAGATCTGTTTCCAGTCTGCTTGGAGGCTGCTTTAGGAACATGGCTTTCAGCTGACCTCAGCAGTCATTTCTTTTCAATGATTGATATTTAGAAGGCTATCTTGAAAGATCCCGGAATGCCTCGGTGGAGCACCGATGCACTGCATGGACTTATTTCTTTCTATGTACAGTTACCATTCCTGGATTATTGGTACTTAATGGAGCTGAAGTAGGGAACTAATAAAAGCTAACACTTATTAAGGACTGCTGCAAGAGGGTTTTATTCTTCTGATTTACATGGATAGGCCTAATTTACATAGATAAAGTGCTAATGAATGTCTTGTAAGAAGTATTTAACCTTGACCTCTGATTTCACATTAGGTTTCAGTGATGCCGAAACATGGTTGAACAGCCCCAAATCCCACTCTGCTTGCTTCATGCCTTGCTGACATCTGAGTGTTGTCAGCCATTTTGCTGGTTAATCAGGCTGAGAAGTGAAGTGGAGGAGGGATGAATGGCAGGTTGGGATAGGGGCCTGCCTGCTAAAGCTGATCTTGCCATTAAAGGCAAATATCTGAAGCAATAGCTGTAATTTGAGAGCATACACCCATCTACGGAAACAAATGGGTGCAGCCTAATGAAGGAATTACCATATTTGTGCTGTATTGTTCTCTTGTCTTCAAGCATCACATGAGCTGTGCTTGAGATGGTGGCTGTGCCCTTCTGACCCAGATAGAGGCAGCCTTACTCAGTATGATACTGTCTGCATTCCTCTGGAGTTTGAGGTTTTACGTGTTTCTTCTATGAATGTTTTCTGCCTGGTATAGGATCTGTAGAGGCACCTGATGCTGAGTATTGGTGAAAAGCAACAAGTAGTGGGCAGCTTTTTACGCAGAATGTGCTTTGTGAATGCTGCATTCTCAAATACTGAGGTTTGATGAAGATGAAGCAGTCGTGGTATTGAGAGTATTTTTTACCCATGCTGCAGTTAATAAATGAATAATAATTAAAAAATCCCGCAGCCTTTTTTCTGCTAGCGGTACTGAACTATGCACCCGCTGCCCACTCACTTGTACAGATGTTGATGGGGTCACATGGTGAATGAGAAACTAATCGAGGTTAAAAATAGTTGGTTGCTAAAGGGATGCTTTCAGCTGGGATCAGTTGCCTTGTGCGGGTCACTGTACGAACTGCGGACTTGATTATCGTAATCATTGACATATTTAATTCCTATGGAGAAATAAAGCAGATAAGTAACAGAATCTACACTTCAAAAATAACGTGAGAAGACTGATTAGTAATGCAGATCAGCAGTTGAATCAGATTGGGAAAATCATGGCATAAGGATCAAATCAAACTGTTTTTTAACCATCTCTGCAATTCATGACAGTTTTGTGGAATTAAGTAAATGAAAACCTTTTGGTTACTCATGATTTCACTATGTATACTTATACATATGATTAAGACTAGCTGTAGAAATCGAGCTTGCTGACTACTTCTATCCAAGAACAATCCTTCAAGTTAATTTATTTGAAAAATTTTCAGCCTACTTACAGCTTCTTTATGTTGGTACATTTTAACTCCTCCTTGTCAGATCTGTGTGTCAAAAATCAGTTTTTTCCTTGGCACTTCTAAAGTGTACTCATAGTGTATGGGATTGGACCCATAAAATCCATACCAAGATGGCAACATGTGAGTCATGACTCCTTTTCAAGTAGAGGAGGTCATAAGCACTTGGAAGAGCAAACAATTTAAGCTTGCAGCTTGTTGGCTTTTCAGCTATATCAGATACTGTTGAGGATGCTAACTGACCTACAAACATCCTGTCTAATGCTCCAGGAGAGAAAAAAAGGGTGCTACAATGTGCAAGTTACAGACTAATTATTTTGCCTCTTACAGGTAGTTTGTATTGGTTCAATGGCGGAACTGGAAGAGCTGTCAGGAGTGAAAGTCACTGATCTCCATCGGGAAAGGTCAGTCATGGACTGTTCACTGGTTGTTAAAAAGTAGTTGAATGGTTATATGAAATGTTTCCCAGGATTTGGACAAAAAACCCCCAACTTTTTACAAGGTCTGATAGTGTTAGGACAAGAGCTTTAAAAGAAGAGGGGAGATTTAGATTAGGGGTTTGGAAGAAATATTTTACTCAGAGTGCTGAGGCACTGTAACAGGCTGCCCAGAGTTGCTGTGGATGCCCCATCCCTGGAGGCATTCCTGGCCAGGCTGGATGGGGCCCTGGGCAACATGATGCAGTGGTTGGCATCCCTGCTTGTGGTTGTAACTAAATGATCTTTAAGGTCCCCTCCAACCTAAGCAATTGTGTGATTCTTTCTTCTGTCCTGGACTCTGTTAGTACAAAATCTCTTAAAATACCTTTAAGTTACAGAAGATGTCAAAGGAAATGCTTGCCTGTTGAAGAATCACTAAAATCTCCTATCACATCTAATATGCAACCATAACGTTAACTTCTTGTGTCAATTCTTGTTCTTGTTTAGACTTTCTCAGTCTTTTTCTTTCCCATAGTATTGATCATCTAACCATCCCTTCACGCTGTGGCAAAGGAGTTTTGCGCCGGGTCCCTGAAGTTTTTGATTGCTGGTTTGAGAGTGGAAGCATGCCTTATGCACAAGTGCATTATCCGTTTGAAAACAAAAAAGAACTTGAAGATGCTTTTCCAGCTGACTTCATTGCTGAAGGCATTGACCAAACCCGAGGATGGTAAGTCTGTGCCATAATTTTTGCAATGTATCTGGCAAATTATTGTACCTGGATGATCCTTTAGTGTTGCATAGCTAAGGTATGATCTTTCTTAGTAAAATACAAGATATTCTGAAGCTTGATGCTGAAAATTTTGCTGAAAGATGACATGCTTGCAAGCAATCTTGGTTGGCTCTTGTCAAAGATGTTGTGTAGGGCAGATCTTTCGCATGATCGAGAAGAAACTCAGCAGCTGAGTTTTTGTAGAATTTGATTTATCTACTGGGAACTGAACACTGATAGAAATAAAAGTCAGAGTTTTGTGGATTTCAAGCCCACGTGTAGGCTATTAGTTCTTGCCTCCTAGGTTAAATTAGAGTTTTGAGTTTAAGAAGGGGAAAAAGCCAAATTTAACTCAACCCTTGTGGTGTTAGGCACTTACTATAGTTCACAAAAATAAAATTTTCTAACTGTAGGTCTGTTTTTAAGGTCTAGGTGATGCTGCTTACTGATTCATCTCTGGATAAATGCTTTTGGTTATTGGCAAATATTTCTCTAATCCCAGATCTTTTTCTGGGTTATGTTCTCATGCATACATGCATGCTTGCATAGGTTTGGGCATTCTTAAGTGATTATTCTATGTTTGAAGCTAATGAGATTAGCTCCAGTAAGTGTTAGATTGCTGAGATTTTTTTAAGGTTTATACATGTCTATGTACAAGTGGAATTTCTGTTTCCATCCAGTAACTTGAGTTACTAATGTTAAATTCCTTTGGAGCATGCTTGCTGTATTAAAACAAAAAAACAAATATCAAAGCAACCCAAACAAAGCAGTAAAATGTCAGCTTTTACATGTTTGAAGTTGAGAGCAAGTTTCCTACTTTGTAGGCTGCGTAAGGAAGCATATAAACATTCTTACAGCAAACAAGGGAGCTGCTGAATTATCAAAGCTCATCAGAATTCAAAAATAGTTTGGGATTTTTATGTGGATAAAACATCTACTCATGTTTCACCAGAACTTATGACTAATGTAGAAGCAATGCTAAATGTTGGGTTTTGGGGCAAATTCTCTCCCTGTTTGAAATGGGGATGTAAGAGTGGAATAGTACATGTCACATGGCAACACTGCTGCAGTACCTTTGAAGCGTGAGTGGGAGGCATGACAGAAGAGAAGATGAGCCTTCAGTGAAGCTCTCAGAGTCATTAAAGAAAGCACTGGTGACTTTTACAGAAGTTTGCCTCGTTATAGTGTGATATGAAGACAAAAGTTGAGGCCAGTGCAGCATCCAGATGTGCTGAACTATCACTTCGCTACTTTATAAAGTTTTCTCCTTCTTGAAATACTGAGCATAACTTACAGATTTCAGTTTGCTGATGCTGACCTATCTGCATGTTGCTGCTGAAAGCTGCCCCATTTCTTTCCCTCTCTGAATAGGTTTAAGTAAATCACCTCACCAATTCAGCTGAAAGTTGGCTCTGGAAAGGTGACAAGACAGGTCCGAACTGATGATAACACCAGTCAGGACTGTTCCTGTGGATGTAACCCACTGTGCTTCAGCTTGAGTACTGTAGGCAGTGTGCAAATGGGGGCTTTCACACTGCATCCTGCAGTAGATTGTTTTATGGTTTTTGCAGCAAAAGAGTTGCTATAAATCTTCAGAATACCTGTCTCACCTGTTGTTTAGAATGCTAAAGCACTTACCTAGACGCATGATGCTCATGCTTTCCCTTCGGTGTTTGTGTCTGTTAGCTGGTGCTTTGGTAACAGCTAGTATTTGGTGACTTGCAAAAGAGCACCTTCCTTTTGTGAAAGTAAGGGGGAATTAGGATGTGAGGTGATGGGCTTTTTGCTTTGTTTTATTTCTCTGTAGAAGGTAAAGTTCTCTCAGGCTCTTTTTGAGAATGATTCTCCTAAAAGTAGTGTGCCTTCAGTTTTCTTTTTCTCATGTATTTGTAAGTCTCAGATAAAATTAAGGTGGCTTAGAGAGAAGGCATGTGTGTCTTTCTCTAGTGTGACAGTACCAGAACGGGGTACAGTGAACAGCAATATAGTAAGTCTGAAGGATTAAGACTACAGCATGTGTTTTTTATTTGAAACATTCTATATGAAGTGATAAAATGTAAAATGGAGATTGGGTTTGGGTTGGATCAGAGGCTGCAACTGACTTGAGGTAAGAGCTGTCTCATGGGGATGTGCTCAGGAGCTGAAGGTCTGGTGGTTTGTTTAATGTAACTGAGATGGGGAGAAAGTCATTGGAGATGGAAAGTGAATGTGATCGAGGTGATGAGCTAGGGAAATGATATTTACCATGACTTTCTGATGGGTATGAGAAGGACATAAATTACATTTTTGAAGGCAACAGGAGAAAAACTGTTGAGATCTGGGTTGAAAGACTCCCAGTCTGGATAGAGGAAGGAAGGCTTTCCGAGAGGCTTTGCCTCTGACTGTGTGTGTGTGTGTGTGTGTGTGTGTGTGTGTGTAGGAGGATGTGACATGATTAGTAGTTACAGTGGGAATGGCGGCCTATTCACAGTTGAAGGTGGTTGGTGTGAGGTATGGGATTGTGAAATGGACCTCTGTCTTTGCGCTGTTCATTTTTTGTATTATTTTAGCTCATGACTGTCTACCTGCATGAACCTAAGGACGAGACTGAGATACTGTGCAGAGACAGCAGAGTAGTCTAAGAAGCTGTCAGAATCGAGCATTTCTGTGGCCAAGAGATTTCAAGCATAAGGTGTGCAGAGAGGCACTCCTTAACAATGTTCAGAATGAGATGAGCTTTCTGAAGAATGATCTGAGAGAATGAGAAGAGATGTAAGAGTGACATGTAAGCCTGTGGATCTCAGGTTCTCAAGGTCAATCTTGTAGTTGTTAACCAGGGTACCTCGTTGCTGAGAGTAGCATCAGGTTTGACAATGCAAATAACATAAAATTGACCAAAACTTGGACACACATTCTCTTGGTGCCCATGGTGCATCTGTGCAGATTTCTTAAGGCAAGCAATGTTGAAGTCTCTTCTATTGGTTCTACTTTGTTCTTTTTAATTGAAAGTACAGCTGCTGTACTGATGAGAATTTGTGCCTATTTTGCAGAAATTGATGGGAATTGGCCAGTGAAGTACTTGTAGATAATGAAGCATCACTGTGGTTGTAATGAGCTGTCAGCTTTGTAGGCTGGGAGGTATTATTGATCGTCAGCCTAAATGTTTAGGTATTTGTGTTCATGGGTTTTCTTCAGAAGGCTAAAAATGAAGGGAGATGGTGCTTTTGTGTGCAGGTGGAGAAGTGTTTGTTGAATTTCATGCAATTACAGTGCAGTTTAACAGAGAGAATTTGTATCCTGCAGTGTGAATGGTGGTAATTTTGAGAGTTAAAAGCCTGTCTGACGGATAAGCATCTGAGCTGCCATGTAAGCCATGTGTGCAGTAATGTACCCAGCAACCTCTACAAAGCTGCAGACCTACAGATGTCAGCTTTACCAATTGCATGCAATATTTTTGATTAAAAACTGTTTTGGAATGTGCAGATCAACTTCTTCCATTTAAGTGTTTCTCCACAAAATCTTGTTGCAAATGCTTAGTTCCAAGGTATAACCTTCTGCCCTGCGTCTTATTCTAAATTAATTGCTTTCATGTAATCATATACTGGTTTAAGGTTGCTAAGCAGTCATCAGTGTGAGACTCAGTTTTAACTGTGACAGCTGTGGCGCACCCTCCTGTTATTTTCATGAAAACTGCCTCCACTTACAGCAGTTTGTAGCCATCTTCTGTCAGCGTTTTGTCTCTTTGAGTTTGGTGTGTTTGCATCATTGACATCGTGCACCTTTACTTAATTTCTTAGATATAATCAAATATTGACACACTCAATGCTAGATGTGTGTGCTTGTTCCAGCACTGAATTCTCAGCTGTCCCTAGGCAGTTGGTAAGAATAGCTGTGATCACATCTATGGGGTGTGATGAGGGGAGACCATGTTGGTCTACTGACCTTTGCTATGTGGAACTGGCTGAATTAACCAACAAGGGCTGTTGGATAAGGAAGCTGTGCTCTTCATCAAAGTTATTTAATGGTCCTAGCTGTACCTGTTCTCTTGGTAGGCTGAAAAATAGCAGCATGCTATGATTGTTCCCATTGTATCCTGGGTCCAGAGGCTTACAGTGAGCACATGAGAAGCCCGAGGATCAGCATTCTCTTTTCTGTATTAAAGGGGAAAATACTACAGTTCTTTCTTTCACAACATTGCTGTTGCTTGCTCTTATAATTTTTCAGTCCTCTTGGACCAGTAGATCACACCTGGGCAAACAGCACAATATACTACAATATGTTACAAAGAAGAATAAGGTCTTTTAAAGAGATCTATTTACAATAATCTCTTATTCTGATTCTTTGCTACATTAATGTTCCACATACATAATTTTCAAGTTTGTTAGGGTACGCAGCAGTGTGGTGAGAGTTTCAGTAATGAATGGTGTGCAAATTCTAGCTTAACATATTTAGAAAGTCATGTTTACGTTGTCTCATTTCAGGTTCTACACTTTGCTGGTGCTGTCCACTGCTCTTTTTGGAAGACCTCCTTTCAAGAATGTAATTGTAAATGGCCTAGTTCTTGCCAGGTTGGTATATAAGTTCTTTCCCAAACTGATTTGTGTTCAAAGAATACTTCACTTAAGTCCCTGAGAATTGTAAGTTAAATCTGACATGAGCTCAAGAGTGTGAGGTTTATACATCCCAGCTGTGTGTTGCACTTGCTGCTTTCCAGTAGGATTTTTTTCTATAGAGTGAAAATGAGTAGCAAGTCAGGATAGGAAGGGATGGGAAACAAACAATATGAATGCAGAGCAAATAAGATTAGAGATGTAGTTGTAGATGTAAGAGAAAAGGGAATCAAATGTAATATTTAAAATTACATCCTGTTTACCCAATGGGTGGGAGAGATTGACTGAAAACAAGTGTGCTTCCCCTAGTTTCTCCAGGGAAGATGGATTTACTGGTTGAATGTGTAACTTGGGGTTCTCTAGATATTTCTTCTGATGCTCTCATGGGTTCAGCAGTCACAGTGAAGTGGTGTGCTGGTATTACTATGTCTTCGTTACCAAGGCCATAATAGGACAGGAAAAAATCAAGCTGGATTTGAAGGAGTTCTTTACTTGCCTATTTATTATGTGAATTCTGTGAACTTATTTCTGCATTCTGATATTTTCCAGTGATGGACAAAAAATGAGCAAAAGGAAGAAGAATTATCCTGATCCAATGGCTATTGTAAATAGTTATGGAGCTGATGCACTAAGGTAGGATTTTTTTTTTTTTAATTAGTGTAAAATCTGTTTTAGTTTACTGTTTCTAATATACACGTACCAGTAGGGCTGCTCATAGGCATTTGACTGCAAGGAGTAAGAAGACAGTTGGTTTTGGAAAGCTCCGGACATGTATGGCAACTGAGCAGGTGACCTAAAAAACTTGGCAATAGTTAGTGCCTGCTCTTTTATATCTTCCTCCCAGGCTGGTGCAGGCTGAAGGTGTTGTGCTGAATGGAGACTTTCTGTCTGAAAATGTCTCTAGTTGTTTGTACAGGACGATGCTACTCAGGCTGGCATGTCTGCTACTGCAGCTAATCATTTGAGTTGACCCAGTGAGAGCTGAAAGGACTGATCCATAAAGATACCAATCAGTTTTCTGCTAAATAGTTATGGAACACTTGCTGTGTAGTACCTAGATTTGTTTGCTGCTTATATTATTGTTTTCCAAGGAGGAGAGAGTTTTTCTGTTAGTAGAAGTACACAGTATATACATGTAGTAGTGAAACCAGAGGAGCGGAAGCGGAGCAGCTTCCTGTGTGTATATAAATTGTCCTATCAGAGATTAAGCACACAGCTGAAGTGTTTCATTTAAAATTATACAAACGTATAAATGTAATTATGCAGTTGCCTGGTACTTTGTCTAGATACTCTAACTAGGTGTGTGAAGTGGTACCTTGAGATAAAAGTGCAATAAAGATGCGTTAATAACTGAGTATACTACTTACGCATTTCTCAAGAGCCATGTAATCCTATTTGTACATAAAAAAAGACTGTCACACACTTCATTATATGCTACGATTGTATGCAGCAAGGATTGGTCTGAATAAAAGCTCCGTGTGCTGGGGGGTTTTTATTTGTGTAAGACACTTATTGCTGTATTCTAGATGATTTAAAAACAAAAATGGATGCAAAGCTCTTTATTTTTTTCAAACTTCAGCATTTTAAAAACCTGGTAAATGATCTTTGTGTATATGTTTACAATGGGGTGTTGGATAGATTGTTCAAATTCAATCAAATTGTTCCTTAAAAATAGTTAAGGTCTATTTAGCAGAATGTCAGCAAATCTGTATCTGAAACAATGAGTGAAAGGACTTTGAGTTATTCATAGCGGAGATTTTAAATCACAAGTGATGTTTCAGCTGAAGCAATCTGCCTTTTTTGGTTTTAAATCTGAAACGCCAGAAGTTAAACTTCCATTATTCATTTTTTTTGCTTTCTGAAAAGCTAATTCATTTTTCTGCCTGTATACTCATTCTTTAATGTCACATTTATTTATACCTACACCCACATAGAGAGTAAAAAGCATTACAGACCAGGCTCATTTATGGAAGGAGCTCTGTGATTCAGTTGTCTGTGCTTATTCACTGAAGCACTTGATGTGTTCTGTTTATAGAAAAAGCTACAATTGAGTTTTTCCTTGGCGTTGCTTCCCTGCAGAGTTTCTTCAGCTTTTGCATAACGTGTGTGTGTGTATATGCACACATGCATATAAATAAAGAATATTTATACACTTTAACTATAGTTCTCAAGTATTTCTAGCAGTAACTTAATAAACAGATCAACAGAAAATATTCGTGTAAGCTACTTAAGTGAATGTGGAATGGAATGGGTAAATAGAATAAATAGCTTGATGGCACAGTGAATTTAACAGTCCAATTTTGTGTTTCCTGAAGCTTGAGTGCTATGTGAAGTCTGCAAGAATTGCCAAAAACTGATCTATATATTTCCAGGGTTGGATAAGTTTTAATTATGTTGGAAAAAGAATTTTCTTGCCATAGTCCTTACTGTCCCTTTGCTTTCCTGTGTTTTGAGGAAGGAATATATATTGTTATATACTCTGTGTTCTTAAAATGCGGAACAAATAACATAGGCTGCTGCTTTAGAGAGATGAAAAGAAGGTTACTGCGTTACTTCTCGTGCATTGTTCTGTCAGCTCCTTATTGTGGTGTGATCCGAAGAAGGTTTTGCTTTCTGCCCAATGCCTGATACCACTGGGTCTGACTGAATTGCTACAAGTCCTCCATCATCGGGTGTCTCGTTTCTTTTTCCTGTATGGTAGTTGGTATCTTGGCAGGAACAATATCACAAGGCAGCAGTCTAGCATTCACCTGTTGTAAAGCACTATTGCTGTATTGAAAACCAAAGCAAACAAAAGGCTGTAGCCTTGGTCAGCTACTTTTCCTTTAGTTTCTTATTGTAAGAGACATTGTGACTTCTGAAAGTCAGGCTCTTCAGAGAGTGCTGCTGAGGTGGGTGTAAAGGCGCAGCTTAATGGATACTTCAGAGTTGAGATTAGTTTTACGTCACTGCCTTCTGTGATGGAAAACAGTGGAGGCAGTTTGTGGTGCTCTTTGTTCCTAAATTCTTTAACTGCCAGCAAGTCTGGGTATGGAGTTTGTCCGAGTGCCAGAGTAGCTCTCAGATTAGAACCAGAGTTATGTTTGACTTCTCAAACAAACAAGTGATAAGCACATATACAAATAATGGTGATAAGAGGTTTGGTTAAATGCACGTTCATGAATTCTGATTTCATGTAAGGGCTTAGTATTCATTGTCATGCCTAATTGTTCTCTGCTTCTCTAAATCCGCAATCTGAATTCAGCTATCATGTTTAAAAATACTTCTGGAATATGTTTCTGAAAATGCCCGTTTCTATTCTGCTGATCTTCCTGCATTGCTGTCTGTTTGCTCAGCCAGCTCTCTTTTTGTGTACTTATTTTCATGCAGGGAGCCCTCTCTGGGGGAATTTATGGTCTGGTATTCTTGAATGCGCTGTGTCAGACCACATTAAGTTTTGTAAACCTCCTAAGAGAAGTGTCTGTGAAGATAGATTAGTTTAGAATCACGATTTTTAACGTTCAGAAAACATGAGGAAATGAGTCAATAAATTCCTTTTTATTGAGAAATGCAAAAGTCTCCTGAAAGTGTTTTATTTACTTATTTTGAACATGGAGAGTTAAATAAAATATGTTTAAATCAAGTTCTTATTTAAGTTTTATGATACCTGAGTGAGATCTGGTTTCTTCTTCAGTTAACCTGATAGACACTCATTTGTCTCAGGGAATAAAATGGATCGTCTATGAAGATGGTGTGTGGTTTGGTTTTGGATTTTTTTGTTTGTTTGTTTGTTTTTTGTTTGTTTGTTTTTGTTTTTTTGCAAACTCAGTCAGTAAGGAAGAAAAGGATGTGTCCTGAGGAGCTGCTGGCTTAAGTGAGACTGATGCTAGGAGGATCTTGCTGGGCAAGGCAGATTTCTTGTGTAGGTGAGCATCCTTGGCTGAAGATGCTCTGGTTCTGAAAGAGGCTGCTTGTGGCAGGGTCAGGTTCATCTGAATCCTCTGCTTTGCTCTTTCAGAGCTACTTCTGGAGCTTGGGTGCATTTGTACTTGCAAGAGGCAAACCCTTGTTCCCCTTTTTGGGCTAGTTTTCTTGGTGACATTGATTGCTGCTGTTTTACTGATTTGTCTGTTCTGCCTTGCTCCTTAGTCCTCTGTTTGCAATGGGCCTGAAGCTTTTACTAATTGGCAAAATTATCTAGGTTGAGTAAAAAGCACTGTCATTGTCAAGGAAATAAAACATCAAAATATCAGGTGGCCTTCTAAAGATGAACACTGATCCTTTATATTCACTGCTTCTTTTTATACTGTGATAGCTTCAGACTACCTGTTGGCACTCTGATTAACTTCTAGAATATAAAATAAAGTCTAAATTCTGATTCAGAATTGGTATGCAGGATTAGAAAAGCAATCTTGTGGCACTAGGAAGTAAATTGCCTTATGTTCAGAATGTAACTTGCTTACAGTATTGTCCTTTTTAGGGTTTTTAGTGTGAGGCTGCTTCTTTGAGTATCTTTCTCTTGCTATGCAGCTCTTAGAATTCACTGTATGCTTACATATTTTTGTTACTGTTAAGCTTTTAAATGTTCTTGTTTTCAGGTTATACCTTATCAATTCTCCAGTGGTAAGAGCGGAAAACTTGAGATTCAAGGAGGAAGGAGTAAGGGACATACTGAAGGATGTCTTCCTGCCCTGGTACAATGCATATCGCTTTCTAGTTCAGAACGTTCACATCCTGCAACACAAGGTATGGATGTCTCAAGCGTGATAATGCCAACTGGAGGGGTTTTGTGCATTTTCCCCTCCTACTCTGTATCAGAGAGATTTAGGTTTGCAGAGAGCTCTCTGTAGATCACCTGGTCTTGAGCCTCTTACTCAAAGCAAGGCTGACTTCTCGGGTAGTTCAGATTGCCTGTACTTACACTGCAAGTTCCTCTGCACTGAGAACATTGTGTAATAGCACACAGGTTTAAAACAAATAGAACTGCAAATAAGTAATGAAGGGAAAGGCATTTTCAGCAGCGGCTGCTGTGACAATTTCTTGAACTAACTCGTGTTCTGTAACTTTAATTATGAATCTGCATAGAAGTATTTGACTTGGGAATACTTGACACAGTACATAAGCCACAGCAATATGTTTGCCTTCTGTAATGTGACAGTTAATTATTTTTAAGAATTAAATGTAACTTAAAAAAAAAGAAATGGAAAGAAAGGTAAATCATTTGCAATAATGCTTTGGACTTGTAGATTAAATTTGAAGTAAAAATGCTGGGTAGATTACGTGAGTTTCTATGCTTCTAGAATGAAAGCAAGATGAATGTTTCCTATAGTAATATTTCTTCTAAATTGAAGACTCTGCATGTATGTGTATAGGATTTGTTGAAACCATTTTTATTTTTTCAGCCAAGATTAGTGATAAAGGTTCAGCTTCCTCGTGCAGACTTGCATGGGAGTAGGGAAAAAAGTCCCAACCTTGTAGTACACGTGAGATTACAGTGGCAGTTTAATCACTTTGGAGAGCTGCCATTTGAAGCCATAAAGGCAGCTGACTTCAATAAACAATACAGTAAATGGCTGACTTAAATAAATGACTTTATCTTTTTAACAGCCCCTTTTGGGAAGGAAGTCTGGTAGCTTCAGAGCCTAATATTTAATGAATCTTTCCTCAAGATCCCTAGACAGCATTTATCAGGCAACCTTGTGCATTGCCCACAAATAGATTTCAGCTTTTGTTTAACCTTTGAATTATCTAATGTGTGCTTTGCTGCGTTTTGCTGTGATCCCATTAAATCTTGCAAGAGCAGCCAGCTAGGGGATGGAAGACCCCAGTGGAAAGTCCAGGTGCTTAAGCAAATATCTTTGGTGATTCAACAGATGTAAGCCTTCTTTATAGGCAGTGAAACTGTTCCTTTGCACCATATTAGGCAAAATAATGAGCTACTGGGGGGGATACTGCTTAAATTGGATTTCATGCTAAGGTTTTAACTTTTTTCATTGTATTCTACCTCCTGTAAGAAACTACAATCTCATTGTCTTGGCTGAAGTCTAATAATAGTTTTCTGGTTACTGTAATTACCTCTGTAATTGAAGTCGGTTTAATGATTGCTGACCTAGCTCTGGGATTGCTGCACTTCTGGGTGCACAGACAGATTTTTATTCTAAGAATCTTTTCCTCTATACTGCATAAGTGGACACGTAATTATTGGGTTAAATAATCCAAGGAGAATTTTTACCTGGATTCTGAGGGAAGCCCAAGTTCAGAGACTTCTAAAACCCAACAGTAACTACAGTTTAAAAACAAGAAACCTCCCTGCCCCATTTTCAGCTGGTCAGAACATACCCATGGAGAGTGAGGCAGCTTGTGCACTGGGCACTGTTCTGTCCTATGGCCTTGCTTACACTATCCTGCAGAATCAGTGTTGTGTTATGAAATTTCTCAGGTGGGTGCAAACGTTGCTGTTCTGATAAACAACAAAACGCACCGTTTACGTTGGGATGCCTGAAATTCTACCAGCGTTGTTTGGTTTTCTCAGTGGGGATTGTTACTTTCTTCTGTTTTTCACCCTGCTGAAATTGTGATGTGATCTTAAAAATTATAGCCTTTAAGTGTCATTCCCCAGATACAATTCATCTTGGTCATTATATTTCTTGTAAATATTTCAGAGTTCTCCAAGATAAGAGTTATGTAAATTCAAGAGCCCTACCCTGTGTCTGGGAGCTGTGATATACACTGCAAGCAGGGAAGGAACAACTGCATGCTGTTGTGTGCTGTGCTACATTTTGTCTGCTTAACAGATGCAAATAACAGGCCTCCTTTGCAGCTGGAAGTGTTGAATGGTGAGATCAGGAGCAGTGAAGTCCAGGTTTTCTTTGGTTATTTCTCTTCTATTTCTGGAATTTAATTTTCTCAAGAAACCATGCAACACAGTAAAGGTGACAAGGTACTTAGGACTTACAGGTGGTTTGATACAAAGATTTGAATATAAGCTCTTATGACTTGAAAATGTGTTTTGTGTTTTTATGTTGATGATAGGATGAGGGAAGAGAATTCCTTTACAATGAGAACACAGTTAAGGAGAGCAATAACATCATGGATAAATGGATTCTTTCTTTCACCCAATCGCTCATTCAGTTCTTCAAAGCTGAAATGGCAGGTATGCATGTGTTTGGTGGGGTGTGTGTATGTGAGTTGAGTTTTTGATCAGAGAACAAGCCATTTCATCCACAGACTTCCATGTTCTACTTGAAACTTATATTACACAGTACCCAGTTTTATCCATATCCATTGTTGTTTTTGTGGATGTGAACGCAGATTTTGCTATGCTGAGATTTTGAGAGGTAAGGAGGCACTTTTGTCACAGCTAATCCTGTCAACTTGGTGCTGCAGCTTCTAGCTATAACTTCTGAAGCACTTGGGACAATTGATAGTACTATTATAGTAGCTAAAAGATGGCAGTGAAGAGGAAGTGAAATAGCATTTGGGGAAGCTGCAAAAAAGAACACCTGAACAACCAACACCAAAATGCCCAGTGATTAAATCAGCTTAAAAAAAAAAGTATTTCTAAGCAGTACATGGTGTGAGGGAACAAACTTTTCCTTACGTTGTTGCATGGAGATGATTTATTTGTAATCATAGTGGGAAATATGTAAAGCAGGGCAGAATTTGTTAGGATACCACCCGGCTTTAAAAATATCCTTTTTTTTTTTTCTTCTGCATATGTTGTCTTTTTTATCATCTCATAACTCTCAATGTTCATATTGTCTGTAGACTGTTTAAATTGCAAAAAGAAGAGATGAGCTCCTGAAACAGTCAGATCCAGCAAGCTTACCATCTTGCTGATGAAGTCATGATGCGATCTGATCAAGTTTGGGGGTCTTTAAAGGCGCTGAATTCCTCAGCAGTGGAAGGGAGGTGGCTTTTGCTATTTTGGTCACTGTTCATGAGCAAACCAACAGCCCCCCCCATTCCAATGATCTGAAGTTGCCCTCAGAAGAATTTTTAGAAGCCTTCCACAGGTGTACTTAGGTCTGGGGAAAGAAGGCATTAACGGGGTGATAGATAAAGCTGGGGTTAAGGATACAGGACAATCCTCTTCTGCATCAATCCTCTCTTGCGTTCCCTGTCTTAGGCTGGCAGGTTCACTCTCACCAAGAAGTTAAATGTGATTATCTTGCTACAGTAAATCAAGCTTGTTATTTTGGTAATAAAACTCAGGTGAGGTCATCTAAAAATATCTCATTAAAGGAAAAATATCCTCAAGCTACAAAGGACAGAGTTTCTTGTGTCTGTCAAAAATGTGAGTTCTTCCTAGGAGTCGCCTTCCGACCAAATGGTGGTGGTGTGCGTTGAGTTTCATGTGTTACCCAGCAGAACAGAGCCTGTCCAAGTTTTCGTTCTCCTTGTAGAGAGGAAAACTTTTTGAGGGAGAGTGGAAAGTATGCGTGTACCTGAGATCTTGGATTAGCATGGGGTTGGAGCAGAAATAGTGTTTGTAGGAAGATGATTGCAACTAGAAGCTAGAGATCTGCTCTGAGTTTCTTAGGGGAAGATGAGGCTAATGAAAAGGGATGTTTCCAGGCAAACCTGAATCTCTTGTTAAATGTGTACTGTTCCTTACTGCTTTTCTAACCAGTCTCCTAACTCAATAAATTATAGTTAGGAAAGAGCTGGGTGTTTGCCCAGGGAGCTGTGGGTGCCCCATCCCTGGAGGTGCCCAAGGCCAGGCTGGAGGGGGCCTGATGTGGATGGGGGCAGCCAGCCCATGGCAGGGGTTGGAACTGGGTGGGCTGTTAGGGCCCTTCCAAACTAAGCCGTTCTGTGACTTCTCAGAAACACACTTTTCCCTATAAATAATTTCTTCCCTATCCCAGCATGAGTCTCCTGAGGGCTTCTTTTTTAGGTTTAAATACTAGCACTCTGCCTTAAAGAGATTTCTATTTCAGAAAATGCGATGACAAGTGTAACAAAGCTCTTAAAGATCCATTTTATTCAGCAGTTGTTTGATTAATGATTTTGAAACCGATTCAAAATGGAGATGAAAAAATTCCTCGCTTTTTGAAGAAGTAGCACACAAGTTTAACTTAGGAAAACTAAGTAATATTTAAGCTTTCAAAGTTTAAAAAACAAATCACTCTTGTGAACAACTCAAGGTTTTTCTCATTTCAGTATGGTGTTCTTGATGAGCTTTTTTTGGCTGGTGGTTCTCCATGCTTTCATGTTGCACTGAACTTGAAAATACATCTATGTTTATCTTCCTGTCTTGTCAGGCTTGCTGTTGCTTTACGTTCTTTTTTTCTCCTATGTTTCTTGGGAAAACAATTAAAAAAAAAAAAAGCAAATAATTATCCCTGAATTAATTGAAATAGGTCTCTCATTTTAAATCTGTCCAACAAAAAAGATGCTGGCAGTAATTGATCATAAAACTTCATCGTGTGATTCTACAATAATTTCCGTTGAACTTGTGGTGACTCGGCTGTATTTATAGCATGTACAAATCTAGGATTTGTCAAATCCTTCACGATTAATAGTCTCTTATCCACTATCCTCTTTGCAAGTCAGATAAAAGCATAAGGCTTCCATAATGCATGTTTGTGTAGGATTAGGGAAGTAATTTGGTGGCAGATACCTGTCTTGAAGCATGAAACAATGATGTGTAATTTCTTAATGTGGCCTTAACTTAATAGTATGTCTAATCACATTCTTAATCTTACTAACAGAAGTGTTTCTGGTGAAGTTTGATGTTATCACCAGAGTTGTTAATGATGATAATGATGTTGAGAAGCTTGGTGGAGGCAGCCAATATTACCTACAGTGAAGTTTTTCCCCTCTAGCTTACAGGCTGTACACGGTAGTCCCTCGGTTAGTGAAGTTTGTAGACATTCTGACCAACTGGTATGTGAGAATGAATCGCAGAAGACTGAAGGTATGCATCTACTTCTGTGCCTTATACTGTAAACACAATCCAGGTCTGTGTTAACTTCATACTAGCAGCTTCCTGATGTTACACAAATTTTTTTCTGCTGTTTGTAAGCATCCTCAGTTTGTACCTGATAGTAGAATTAAGAAATTCATGTTTGTTTTTCCTCTTTGCTTTGAGGAAAACCAACCAAGCAAACAAAATGGACAGTAACTTTGTTTCCCTTGCTGGATAGGGTTGAACAAAATGAATACAGTTTGGAAAAGCACTTCATTGCATTAATATAGGAAATCCTGGGAATTAACTGAAATGCATGTAGTGATCCTGACATGGGGATTGGTTGGGTTTTTTTCCCCACTCATTCTTTTTTTATTTTGACAAATGCTTTGAATAGGGCGAGAATGGGACTGAGGACTGCATTATGGCCCTGGAAACCTTGTTCAGTGTTTTGTTTTCCATGTGCAGACTTATGGTAAGACAATTACAGCCAACTATAACTAACTGACTTTTAAAAATGTAATTAATCTAACAGCATGCATCTTTTGAGTTGTTCACAGAAACTCAAGGTATAGAGTTCTCTCCTCGTATGAGGAGAGGTGGTATATTGCTGCTGGCTTGCTCATTTCTCACCTTCCCCTTTTCTTGGCTTGTCTGGCCAATGCTACTATAAAGAATGCAAATATCACCTGGCTTAGAGAGAGACATTCAGAGTTCTTATCTGGTAATCAGGCACATGAAGCTCAGGAAGAAGGTCAATAAGTAGTACCATTTATTTCACTCTGCTTTTTGAGTAACTTCGTAGTTCTGTATCGAAGACACCGAGTGTTCTGTTTTTGATGAGCTGTCCTTATGTAATTTATAAGCATTACTGATTTATAATGTGCAAACAATAAAGAAATGATAATGAATGAATGCAACGTTACAGGCTCCGTATACTCCATTTATCACTGAACTGATGTACCAGAATCTGAAGACGCTTATTGATCCAGCCTCAGTTCAGGAGAAGAATACTGAAAGCATTCACTACCTCATGCTTCCCCCAGTGAGGTAAGTGAGATCTGTTGTGGGGCCAAGTGGGTTTTTGTTGTTTTTTCTATTTTTTATTATTCCAGTTAAGCCTGTTTAAAACTGCTTTGAGTAACAGGAAAATGCTGCTTCAATAGTGTGAATGGCTCCTTTGTGTCAGGAAGAGTTTTAAGATGATAGTTCAGACTTTTTTCCCTACGAACCAAGAATGTTCGAGTTTTGATTAAGGTCTGGGTATTAGCCCCTTTTCTGTAGGAGGACATACGTGTCTTTAGCAATACACTTCCCGGCTTTGACAGTGAATGTGAATTTTCTCTCGGCATTTAGGTAGTAGAATTCTTGGTTAAAGGATTGTAGAGATATGACAGAAAGTATTTAGGAGGAATGCACGCTTCCCACTCAGTGTTCTCTGCATATGGACAAGGAATATCCTTTTTATTCTTCAAGAAGTGCTGACAAAAAGCTAAAGTGTCTACCTATAAGGAGCCCAAAAGGATTATAAAACTTCCTTGCATGCCCTACCATTGCAAGAATGCTAGAGTTGCTTCATCTTTCAGCCTTTCTGAGCAAATGCTGATGCCAAACCCCATGTGGATTAGAATTATTGTTTTGTGTGGACCACATATGGAGCCAGTAGAGTGAGTTCTCCTGGCTTCAGATCAAGAATTTGGACCATTGTCTGGACATTTCCACTTCCTTGTAAGAGAACGCATGGTACGGGAGAGGGTTCCAGATGGATCATTTGTTTGAATGTTAATGGGTCAGGGTTTTTTGTTTGTTTTGTCTCACATGTCTCAGAAAATATACCCATGAGGGGTATATTGGACACATGCTCTGGATTATCAACTTGATCCAGTTAGAATTTGATTCCTAAAGGATGGGCTGGCTTTTTTTGTTGTTGTTCAGCCAAAAGAGACACTTGTATTACAGTAATCGCTAACTCGTTAGTGCCTTGGTATTACGTTTGTGTGCTGAGTTAGTGTCTGCACTTCAGTCTGCTGTTAGTCACTGGATATGATGGATATGAACCACACTTCTCTTTTTCCTTTTGAATTACAGCTCAGTTCAAAAACCCTTAAGGATAAAGGAGATGACCTTGATCTTTTACATACTAGTTTAAGAATTCAAACCTTGTAGTAATGTTGTTTCTTTTATGGACGCTATATATCCTTTGAGGAAGGCTTATGCTCTTTCTGCTTGCTTCAGTAGTGAGAGCTCTTGCAGCAAGGAGTCTGAGATACATGTAATGATGGTGCTGATTTTCTCTTCTCTGGCAAAGTGCTGTAAAGAATGAAATCAAATGTGAAGCTTTGGAGTTATCACAAATGCTTTTGAGTTCCTGGAGCATGGGCTAATAGAAGGATAGGGAGCTGATTTGTAGGAGCTCAGATCAGGAATATACTTAGCATGGGTGTTGAAAAGTGGCTTAGTAGCTTCTTTTATTCCTGTTAGTGCTGCATTGTGCAGACTTATGCATATGAGTGGCTGCTCAGCTTTCCCTTTTCCTGTATTTGCTTCAGTTTTTGTCTGCTAGAAGTATATCTAACTTACTGGAAAAATTGACATGCAGGGGATCCCTTTGCCTGATTAAAAGACATGTTTTCAAAGCTAAATTATTGTTGAGGATTAAGTTTCACCTCAAGTTGCTAAGCACATTGTTGTGTTTTTTTTCCTGGAATGTGTTTCTGATGGCTGCATGAGTAAAACACTGTTAGCCAAGAGAGTGATGTGAGAAACTTCACTGGTGTAGCTTTAGAAAATATTTCTTTAGCCTCTGACAATATGATGGCTATGCACTGAAGAAGCTGATGGACGTGGCCACTTTCTCAACTGACCTTGAATGAGTACCTGTGTTGCAAAGCCCACAGAAGTATTGCTTGGTTGAATTTGTGGGCATGCATACAAACCATCCAAGCTATTCTCACATTGTTGCTCTACAGTGCTGTTAAATAACAGCAGGTAATATTGAAATACTGCTGCTCTGTACTATTCAAACCTTTGTGGGGATTAAATTTTACATTGTGCAATCTATGTATTTCCAAGATTTTTTGTGGACTGTCATAGGTGGTAGTTTTTGGAAGAACAGAAGCTTCAGAATAGGTGATGATATTTTAAATGAAGCCCTATTGCAGAAGATGTGGCCATCTGGAATTACTCTTGCTTTAGCAGTTTTTTTTTCCTGGACAGCCATTATCAAATAGATGGCTTCCATGCCAATACAGCTAGCAACTTTATTATATTCACAACTGTCCTTGTTCACAGCAGTACCTTTGGTATGACAGCTGGGCAGTTTTAGAGCAGCTTCTCAAGAAATCAGTAAAACCTCATTCTCAGATCTGTTGGATGTTAGTACATTTGGAACAAGACATGCATGTCTGCTTACTGGAGGAAAAGAAAAGGAGAGGGAGGGGAGCTGCCTCAGAATAGAAGGGTGTTAAAATGATAAAGCCAGAAAAGATGACAGGACTGTCTAAAACATCAAGTTATCGTGTATAGAATTCCTGGAAAAGATAAATTGAGATCCAGTGAGTTGGTTCCATTATGGGTATTTCATTGTCATTACAAGTATTCTATTTATAGTACCTTTTTACATCTTCTTGTAATATTAAGAATGTAAATCTTGCTTTTTATTGAATACTAATAAAACAGGCAATATGACTCAATTCATCATCTCCATTTTGTGAGAGGTGCTAATAAAGCACAATTTTAAAGCAGCTGTTTTTATTTTGTCTTAGAGCAAGTTATTTCTCCATCTTCTTCTCCACAAAGAGGGAAGAGAAATGTTTGTTCATTTTTTCATGTGGTCCCAAACAGGACATTATAGGTCTCTTGTAGGAAATTTCGTGGAATTAGGTCAAATATTTTAAACCTGCTCAAACCAATGCAGATATGATGAAGCATTATAACGTTTTCTTTTTTAATTTAGGGAGGATCTGATCGACAGAAAAATTGAAAGTGCTGTTTCTTGTTTGCAGTCTGTTATTGAGCTTGGACGAGTAATCAGAGACAGAAAAACCATTCCAGTAAAGGTTAGAATTCTTAATGCTTCTTACCAGTACCTTGTGAGTATGTGCTTGCTTTGTAACTCTGGGATAAGCCTGGGGAAAATGGATAATAAAGGTTGGAATAGCAGACAGACTTCAACAGTGAATTACTTCGAATGATTATGTAATGATTTCTGAATTTTGTTATTTTCATTAGGAAGGATAAAAGTTTTTTTTTTTTTCTTTTTTCCTCCTCTCCCTAGTATCCTTTGAAAGAAGTAGTTGTTATCCATCAAGACCCAGAGGCTCTGGAAAACATCAGGTCTCTAGAGAAGTACATACTTGAGGTAAGAACGTCGTGACCATAACACTTAACTGGATTGTGTATATTAGTCAGTTATCTTAAGAAACAAAACCCTCATTTCCCACGCTGTCTGTGGTAATAACTCAGTAGGTAGAATTAGTTTAAGAGATGTAATGAAAGGAGATATCAGTGGGAATGATGTGCAGAAGTGAAGGTAGATGAGCAGTGATCTGTAGGCAATCGGTTGTAGTACGGAGACGTATTTCCTCTCTCAAACTGACTCTGTGGGACTTCATTAATGTGTAATTAAGAGACCATTGGGGTTGTTATTTCTCTTCATCACTGAAGGGAAAAACATTTTCTGAATAAAAATGAGGTGAAGGTTCAACTATGTGTCGTCAAAGAGATGAGCTACGAAGTCCTGTGCTCTCCAGTTAAAAGGCATTTGATGGTTAAGTTGGGTGGATGAGAGAGAGAGGAGTTCCGTGTAGAGGAGAATAATAGTCCAGACAAGATTGTCACAAGATGTTGCTTAGGAGACGTATTTAAAAATAAAATAAGGTCTTAATCTGTACTGCTCCTGGATGCCACTGCAATACTCTTTTAATATGTGACCATTAGAGAAATGCAGCCTCTGCCCTACTTCTAAATCTTGATTTGGATAAAAGCCTTGTCATTCAAAAATAAAGTAAACCTGTTTTTTTGAGTTTAACTTGCTGAAATTGGCTGGACTTCCTGCTTTTGGTCAGTCATTTAAAAATCCATAGTATTTTTAAGAAGTGAAATAGAATAGTTTTTTGTAAATAAACTTCATTTACTTGGATGTTTATAGCATAAATAAGTATTTTAAAATTCAATACTGCATTTTAGCAGCTGTTTTGAAGGCACAAAGCCTATTAAATTTTGATTGCTTAAGAGATTGTATTTAGAGAATGCTTTTTTGGGCTTTACGTTCAATTAAATTTCATTACAAATAGACTTCATATGCACTTTCACGTTGGTGATGTATGAGGAATCAAACAGTAAGAGGGAATAGTGAGATGGTTTTTCAGCTGCAGTGATGAATTTTGGTAAGCTGTGGTGCCAAGTTTGCCTTGGAATTTTTAAGGCATCAGCATCTAGAAGAAAACAACTTGCAAAACAATGGTATTAACTTCTTAATTAAATTTAAGTATTATCTTAAATTTATTGTGATGGTGCATTTGATATAATGAGCTATGATACATGTAATTTTTCACAGCTAGCAGCATAGGGGCTTAGTAATTGCATCACTGAACAGGAAGTACAATAAGTAAATATCTCCATTGTAAGATTGGAAGCCTTTCAGAACCACTCTGGAAGGCAGTGAGGAAAGAAGGAGAACTTGTTGAGCAATACTAGTCTTGCTGAGCAGTCTTAATTTCCTCTTGCTGTATTAGACATTTGTTGGGTTAGATGATTGCTTGTCACCCAGATCTTTCACTGTGTCGTCTATAGACATACGCCATGACTTTGTATGTGTCAGTGGAAGGAGAGCATTGCATTTCAAGTAACAGCTCTTTGCTAAGAAAGCAGAATTCTAAAGGCACGCTTTTGGTGTTTGATATTGGGCAGAATGTATGCATTAGAGGGATGCGGACTATTTCATGGCCATATCTTCTGTACTGATCTGTTCACTTGATTGTTCACTTGAGTCCTTTCTTACGCAGTCTGTCTGTATTTATATGTGGCTCTTGATTCAATGACTATACATAGAGTACATATCAGCCTGGCCTTGGAAAAAAACAACACCTTTCTAGCTGTTCAGATGATCTTCCCTATTTAATACCTCCTGACTGATGTCAGAAGATGATGAGGAAGAGATATTAGCCTAATACAGGATCCTTATTAAAGAAGATAAGTACAGTGTAACGCACAAACTACCCAGCCCCCCACCACACCTTTTATGACAGGAGATTTCACTTAGAGGTTTAAAGAATAGTTTCTGAATGCCTGTGAACCACATGCTTAGCCTTCTCATGTCCTGGCCTCAAATCTTCTTACTTGAAATAATCTGCTTAAATGAGTGAAAATCAGAAGAGAAAAAAAAATGTAACAGCAAAGTACATCTGCATAGCTTGTGAGGCTTCTGTTTTCTTTTCATCGTAGCTTCACATCTGGAAAGGTGAGCCATGGGGTGTATTTTCATCATCCTTCTAAGTCTTTCCTTTTTCTGAGTTGTAAGTACTTGGGGAAGATATGCTCAAGACAGATTACTGTTGCAGCTTAACTCTTTGTTCTATTTTACTTCCAATATACTTCCCAACTGTTGTCCTACTAGTATGGCTCTGTTGGGTGGAAGTATGGTAATTGTCTGTTTCTACTAATAATTGGTCTCTGACCTTCCTGTCATGTCACTTTTGACTTTTGAGTATCTGTCAAGTTCCAGATCAGTTTGGATATGATCATGACAGCATCAATTCCAGCAGCTGTACTAATTCATGCAGTAGCGCATGAAGCATAAAGATATGGTGCTCTAACCTTAATGGATTTGTTTTCTTTCATAAGTTTATGTAACCTCTTCTGTTGTCTCAGGGAAACGTGTCATGGAAGATGTGAGTTACAAGTTCTTTTTCAGTTATTCTAACCACTGGGAGTAGGGCATATAGAGATTTCTTTCCTCATCTGGAAATGGCATGGCCCTTATTGAATATCTGCCCTTGGTAGGTTAAGGATTCTTTCTTCCTTCTAATGAGACTGTCTTCAGAGGGCTCTGGAATAGAACATCTGGTCACGTGCTTAAAATCTGATGGAACTTTTTTTAGTTCAAGTTGGCACTGTCAAGATGAACTACTTTGCCCTGACAAAGAAAACAAAAATCTGTGTTGATGTGAGCAAGATAAGCGCAAATTGCTTGTCTTGGTGACAGCAGCTGTGCCTGCTGATGACAGGGAATTCAATAGATGACTGAAGCAGAGGAGAGCCTCTTAAACTCCCAATTACATATTACTCCAACAGCACCATTGTTCCCAAAGCCTACGTATTCATCTACACCAAGTATCTAAAACTTCGTTTAGGAGAATGCTGGGTAAGGAAGTCTTGATGCACAAGACTTGTTTAGATCAATGTCCTATGCTTTTGGCTTTTAGTTACTGTGGGATTTAAATTCCTAAAAATTGTGCATTGAAGAAATTTTAATTAAGAAAAAATCTTAATTGATTTCTAAGTGGGTTTGGTAAGACTCTCCTGTCAAGTTAGCTTATTGATTAGTTCTCCAACTTGGCAGCTGTGATGCCACTTCAGAGTTGTTACTGTTCTTAGCTGTTTCAGTACCAGGATCTTTTCAGTAGCACAGTTTCTGACATTTAGGTTAGCATCTTCCATGTTTTCTTCATCTGAAAACTGGAATTAAGGATTGTTCAGAAATGCGTTTTGAAGAAGGTGAGGTTTGCTTACTCCAATTACTTGCAAAATGTAGGTGGCAAAATTTGCTGCCAACTTTTACATCTGGTAAAAGGCAACAGGGGAACCTAGCAGTTTGATAAACTACTGCATAATTGGGTGAACGTACAGAAGTATGTTTTACTTTCTTTGAAATAGCAAGTTAATATTAAAAGTTTATTTTGGTAGGTGAGTTGCAACAAACTCAAATATTTCTATAGAAGTGCAAATGCATAATAAAAATAACACAAAGTGTTTTGTATCTTAAAATTCAACATGCTGAAGCATAATGTGTTTTTGTTGGTTTTGCATAGCAATCCATGTAGTTGTTTACTAGGGCAATTCAGAGCTGGAGAGATCAATGAATATGGACAAGTGGGAACATTACTTCTTATCTGCAATTTTGTTCAACCTCCTCCCATATTTAGAACTTCAGAACCTATAACTAGTGCCAGAAGTGTGTTTCTAGTGCTCTGTAAGAAAAATGACACCATTTGACCTCATGCAGTTGCCAGCAAGAGAGATGGAAAAATACAGTTGTTAATTCTTTGAAAAAATTGTACATGAATTTTTCAGAAATGGCTTTATTCGTTGATCTGCAGTCTCACCCTCTCATCATGAAAACATAGGAAATCCATTAAATAAATGGAATTTAATGTTAGAACTGTCCAGAGCATGGACTTTTCATGCAATAATAGCCAAGCTCACAAAATGGATTGAATGCAGGAAGATTTTAGCAACTGTTGAATGTGGCTGTGTTTGATTGATTTGTAGACAGAAGGCTGTAGAAGGCTCCAGTTGAGGGCTGCTTCTTTACTTATGGTGATTTAGGCTTCTATTTGACTGAAAATTTCTCTGTTTGCAGTCAGAGTCTTGTCTGCATCCAGCCTTTGTATATTGTTCAACCTTCACCTCTATGTATGGCTATAATCAAGCAGGAATAATTGGTTTCCCTTTCATTAAGTTCAAGGTCTACCAGTATTTCATAGTGTAATGGTGTCACGGTAACATAGTAGACTGAATCTATGAATGGGCTGAATTAACTGACACATGAGCTGTGGCAGTGTGTGTGGTCCTTCCATATTTTATTTCTTACAGTGTTACATAATCAATAATAGTTTCCTTTTAAGCAGAGGGCACAGCCCAGCAGAAGCACAGCACTAGCATTTCTTTCTCTGTTCTGAGAATTGGATGCAGTTGGTAGGTGGGTTACAGGTCAATCTGATCGTATCTGGCTCATTGAATATTGGCACAAACTAAAGGCCCTTTTACAGCACTAAGAAGGTATGAAATATGCTGCTCTTCCTGTTGTGAACGTGAAGGACCATTTGGCCTACTTTGTGTGAATGAGATGTAACAGGTGTAATTGGTTTTGATTTTCTAGGAAACAATAAGGAAAAATTAAAGTAGGAAAGCCCTACTTTAAATCAAAGCCCTACAAGTGAAGGCAAGTATAAACAAATCCAAAAAAAAATGCAGAGCTGCTTTTTTTTGAAGAATTGTTCTAGTTTTACAATTAATAATGTATACAGAAGAATGATTTCCTAATCTAATTAGCATAGGAAAATTGTCCTAATGGACTTGGCTTGTATGTAATTTATCTAATCAGGCCGAAAATAATCTTTAAATTTGTGCTACTTTTTGGATTGCTATTTTTTCCCCTCGAGGTCGTCATTTACCACTTGTGAGTTCATTCCAATTAAAACTGAATTTCTGAAGTACATACTTTTCATTAGATTTCCTAAAAGATGTATTAAATAAAATTGGATTCAGTTAGATTCTTGGCTCCTCATGTCAGTAGGACTTCCTGGGGAATTGGACTTTGAGCTCAGAGGTTGTGTTTAAGCATTACTTCTGAGTCTGTTTGGCTGCTTGCTACTCCTTTCATACTGATGCCACCATTTACTTCTGCTTCTTACAAGACTTGGAGTAGCTTGCTTGCCAAATGCACTTGATGATTCTATATCATGTTTTTGTGAACTCTTAACAACCTTCTGGAGGAGATTTAAGCACAACATGCTGTAAGTATTGGGCAATCTGACAGTCAGAATCTATGGAACTATAGTGAAATGTGCATCAGATATGTACAGAGATCTGTAACTGTAGAAGAGCAGCATGTTGGCAATTCAGTCCTTTCAGGTTCTGTCCCTGGTATGCTACAAGGATAAAGAGCAAGACTGTGTGAAACCAGGAATTTTGGTATCAAGTTCTGCCAAGTATTTGTTTCTTTTGTAGCTTTAGGCAGGGGGAATACAGGGCTATCCTAAAGACTTGAAACAACATTGGGATATAGTGCTCTTGGTTTCATGGGAGGCATGCCGAGACATTATTTAATGATGCAATTAATAATGTGTGTAATGCAGTTGTTTCTTGGATGGATTTAAGTGTAGAAGAGGGAGGTTTGTGCTGTGTTTTTGAATTTCATGTTGTATGCTGGCCAGGCTGTGCAATTACGGTATATTTTTAATGGTAATTTTAGTATGGTTATATGATGAGGAAAATACTACTTGTAATCAAGAACATAAGAAATGACTTAATGGCCTAGAGTAATGGCTCATCTGGCACTGAATGCTGTCTCCTGCACTAGCGGAGTCTGTTCAGGGAGAGCACAAGTGTCAGGTTACTTCTTGCAGTATATTCATTTCCTCGTCAGCCATTTGTAGCTGTTGTATTAAAGATGCTTGACTCATCCCTATCCCTTCCTTTTACTACTTTCTCACCTGCCTGTTGTCAAGAGCTTAATTCCTTTCAGAATTTGCTGATACACTCTTGCCTTCCTCCCCTCCCCTCTTGTGGTGGCATCAAGTTCCAGGAGTTAACTCCTTGATGTAAGTTGTTTTAAACCCATCTCCTACAACTGTCACTGTCTGCTCCCTAACTTGAGGGATTATTTGGGGATTTGGTAGATAACACCTTTTTTTTTTTAATCCACCACTCTGATAACTTTCTAAACCTCGGTCAGTATTCCCCCCTTAGTGTTCTTTTCTCCAAAGAGCTCCAGTCCTTTGATTTCCCCTCATATGGTGGCAACACTGTACCGCTCAATTGGTTCTTCTTCTGTAAAACTCTCTCTAACGCAGCGATGTTACTGTTCAAAAAGTGGGTACAAAAACTTACAAAAACATTACTCAAAGTAGGGACCCTCTCAAGTTTCTGTGTAGTGGCAAACTGACACTCTTGGTCTTGGATTCCTCCTGAAGTTGGCGGAGGTTTTTGGGTGTCCCTACACACTGATCTTCGGAGCTCCTATGCTGCAAAGCAAGCGTGGTAGTTTTCCTGAGCAAGGTGGTGTTCTGTACAGGAGGGACTTACAGTAAACAGGTAAGAGTCAAAATGAAGTGGTAACAGTTGTGCCACTTAAAGTGTGAAGTTATTGATTATAGTTTTCTGGCTAAAAGCATTCTGAAAGGCATGTTTTAGTCACAGACTTATTCCTGAATTTTGCCAGTCCATTTTCTAACACCACTACACACAGAGGTAATAGTTTTAACTCTCTTGGGCAGTTCTAACAGTAAAATAAGAGAGGCTGTTGAAATCTGATTTGAGTGCTGTCTGGTGGTGTTAGTGGAATGTCTGCCTAAAGGCTGAAGACAGGAGTGGGATCTTCTGTGTTGGTTGGATTTACTTGCTGTGCTGTGTTAGCAAATTACGTGGCTCATAGAGGCAACCATTCAAAAAATCTGCAAGCATAGGAGTTATGCCTTTCCTGGTGCTGTGGTCCATCCTTTTTTACCCTCCTTTCTAGCAGTGGTCAGAAATGGCTGTTCTTCAGCTTCCTTTTTTTTTTTCTCATGGTGTGTTTATATAGGAGCTGAACGTACGCCAGGTGACGTTATCCACGAATAAAGATAAATATGGAGTCAGGCTGAGAGCAGAACCGGATCACATGGTGCTTGGGAAGCGTTTGAAAGGTGCATTTAAGCCTGTCATGGCTGCAATCAAAGAGCTGAAGAGTGAGCAGCTGGAGGAATTCCAAGAGACAGGTAGGTGGTGGTACAAATCACCAAACAGTGGCAAAGCTGACAAAAAAAAAAAAAAAAACAGGCATTTTGCATCTATAAGGAGAAATTAAAGCAATTGCATGTGGACTGTATGTGTTGATTGAAGATAAGAACAAATACAAAAGTCTCCTTCTGTGGACTTCAGGAAACTTAAAGCTTATCTTACAGCCATCATGTCTATTAAATTTTGTATTAATTAAGTAATCTTGTTCTGGTTTTTCTTTTATTGTTTTCTTGACTGTAGAACAGAAGTGTTTTACATATACTGATCTTACTCCATTCACTTGTTCAAGCTCCATCGTATGTCCAATATGGAGTAAGGAGTAAGCTGTTCTCTAAGACTGAGTCAAACACAGCTTTACAAGTGGATGTGAACTTTCCAGTCATCTGTTTGGCTAACTGCTTGAATGTAAATTATTCATTTAGTTGAAAATGTAGGTTATTTTTAAGTTCTATTCCATTTCATTCCAAGTGTGCACTGACAGCTGCTGAAATGTCTGCTTTTCAGCAGAATTCTGCTGCCTGTAGAAGTGTCAGGAAGAAAAACCTGAATGTGGGATAGTTCAGTGTGTCTTAGATGTTTAATTGCTGTCTAACTTCGTGGCTAACATTGTGCGTTTCATGGATTTAAGTCTGAAATTTTAAGTGTTCTGAACTTCCAGGAATTTTTCTTACTTTGCTTGTAAGAGAGACTCTTCTGTCAATTCTGTAGGCACCATTGTTGTAGAAGGACACGAGCTCCATGGGGAGGATCTTCGTCTCATGTATACTTTTGATCAGGTTGCAGGAGGATCTGCTCAGTTTGAGGCACATTCTGATGCTCAGGTATCTTACTGGTTATTTGTTTTTAAGTTAAGAAAAGCATTCCTCTAAAAATGAAATGAAAATGAAAAGTTGGGGTTTTGTTTGTTCAATTGGGCTCCTGGTATTTGGTGAACACTCTTACCAGTTTTAGAGATGTTGAAGTACATCTTTCAATGTGATATTTTGTGAGGAGCTCTATAACAGTGTAACTGTGCTTCTGAGCAAGCTATAGCACCTTGTTTCCAGTGCATCACTTGTTCAGCTGTCTTCTTTGCTTGACCTTAGGTTTTAGTTCTGCTGGATGTTACCCCAGACCAGTCTATGGTGGATGAAGGAGTGGCCCGGGAAGTGATCAACCGCATTCAGAAGCTTCGCAAAAAGGTTGGCAGTGAACCAAGACAGTTTACTTCTGAGCTATCTTTGTACAACATGTAGCAGAAACTGACCTTTTAAGCACAGGGCCTTATAGCATTTACACTTAATCTGTCAACTTTCTGAAATGAATGGGTAGAAGCATATGTATTAAGTTTCTGTAGTTGTAAGTAGCTAGAGTTGAACCTTGAACTGTTACTATACATCATTGGTAGTGAATGAACCTTTTGAACGAAGCTCCTGTTGCTTTTTTCCCTTCAGCCACGTAGCTGAAGGGAGAGTTAACCAGCTCTTAGGCCTGCCCTGCTCCTGCTAAGTGTTCTGTTCTGCTGTCAGCTGTGGTGCATTGCCTCAGCTGGGCTGGTGAGAGCTGAGGCATCCAAGCCTGGGACTGTAAAAGGGAACGAGCTTGTGCCTTAGCAGATTGCAAGAGGCACCAATTGACTTTAATGGTTCTGCTCTAAATTGTTCTCATCATGCATACAAGTGATGCTGTCTGACCTTTGTGCTGAAGCACTTGAACCAACGTGACTTACTTCCACAATACAAACTGAAAAAGGGCTGGACTCAGTATTTCCATTTTGTGCTGGGAATGCCAGGTTGCCAACAAGGTGATCACAAGACAAGCAGGTCTTTAAAGTGAACAAAACATGCACGTGCCTTTGTAGAGGAAAAAAATGTAAAAGCTTCAGAACCTGCAAGTTTAAACAAACAAAACAGACTAACAGAACCAAACTAAACAGGAAAACCACGTCCCTAAAACAAAACAATCCCCTGTCCCCTCAGGCACACACACATTGCATGTGTGGAGCATGCTGTTCTATGATATATATATACATATAGGGTATTCCTACTGGGCTACCTTGGTGGTGATTGGCTAGAGGCTGTGCTCATGTGCAGTAAGAGCACACATGAAGAATGTCAAACTTACACCAAAATAGTTATTTATAAAATAGCTACGTGTATGTAGCACTCTCTGCAATTAGAAACATACATATCCTTATCCAGTTAGAACATGGAGTGTAGCGGTGGGAAATCTTACATTCAAATTTACTTCTTTGATGACGCAAATTTGTTTAAGTTTATTTAGGTGAATATCAAAATACTTAATCTTGCTTTTTAATTAACGTGGTGCTAATATGCATTTATCCTGTCTTCTCTCATTCTCACTCGTGTTACCAAAGCATACAAATGATAAAAACAACCAAGTTCTGATCTGCAGTAACTCTTGCTGGGATGGCGTTAGGACTTTTTTCCCCTTGAAACTGTTTTCTTACTGAAGCAGAGTTGTGCTGTTACTCAGTATCAGTAAGTGTACCCTTCCAATTAGCTGCTGTTCTTCGGAAGTGTCAGTATGTGAGATGTGACAGAACTGATGTGCAAGCTTAGAAATCAGGTCACCACATTCAAAAACAACACCAAAATGTTTTGGAGACTGCTGTGTGTTAAGAAAATATCATTGAGGTATTGTTCAATAGAAGAACAGTGCTTAGGCTACCAGGATGTGAGTGCTATTAAATTTCTCAGACCTCAAGAACAGCTTTTCTATAAATTTGGTAGGATTTCAGTTTAGACAGAAGGAATGGTGAATGAATTTGAAAGTGAGGCATTTGGTGGAAAGCGTGCTTTTCGTTATTAGCTTCAGAAGAATGCACCACCACGTTTCATGCCTCTTTCATCTGACAAAATAGTTGCTTTATTCTAATACTTCAGTGGAAACTATTAATGAGTGTATGGTAAATATCTAATATGTTTCTTATTCTAACAGCGTCCTTCTTTTAGTCTGTGTACATCTTGCTGTGGTTAATCATGTATTTGGTCTCTCCTGCAGCGAAATCTAGTTCCCACAGATGAGATTACAGTGTACTACAGATCACATCCAGAAGGTGATTACTTGGATACTGTCATTAAGGACCATACAGATTTCATTTTTGCAACAATAAAGGCTGCCCTGAAGCCTTACCCGGTTCCTACCTCAAAAGAAGTTCTCATCCAGGAGACCACTCAGGTAAAACAGCATCGACTGCATAGGCTTATTTGGTCATCTGCTTTTAAATGAGCAAATTGTTTTGATGGCAGATATTTTTACATCAATATATGTGAGATATAGGGAACATTGTTTCATATTTGTGAATGTCCATGTTGTTTCTTTGGGTTTAAAAAGATAACAGGTGGGATTGGTTACTTTTGCATAATAGCTTGAAAACAAGGCTGCTTGGGCACCATGGTAATTATGTTAGGTAGCAATTTGTGTATGCTTGAAGCACTTAACATAGTTATTTGTATTTGGATTAGTTCATTGTTTAGACAGCAAAAAATATTGGTGTTCTGTTTAAGTTACTGTGTTTTTGTTTTCAGAAATGGTCTCCGTTGAGGCTCAACTTTGCCTCTTGACTTGAGACCAGCTCCAGTTATTAATGGTTGAGGATGCTTTGGTTTTTTTGTTTGTTTGTTTGTTTTTGTTTTTTTCCCCTGCATTGCTGAAGTTTGGCCTTCAGTAGCAAAGCAGTTTTCCTAGATTGGTTTACTCTTTCGACACAAGATGTGAACTATTCCATCTGTTTCCTCTGACTGTATCTTCTGACAAGTTTTGAGAATGCTTCTGCTTTTTTATTTTCTTCAAACATAGTAAATTCAAACCTTTTTAAAGAAGCTCTTTCAGTGTAGAAGTTTGGACCTGTGTGGAAAGTTTGAAGGCTGCCGCTCTGTGCAATGAGTTTGTAGTTCAGTGCACCAGACCCAGCTGTGGTTATTGTCTGTCTTCTTATAACTGCAAATGGGTTTTGTACAAACAGTTTCAAGCATGAAGATGTAAAGGCAGACATACATTGAATTACGCACTGCCTGTGTTCTGCTGGTGGGGGTGGATAAGCAGCGTTGGCACAGATGTGTTACAGTGACCGATGTGCACTTCCAGGTACAAAAGCAGCTGCAAGGTGAAAGAGCCACATTTGCAGTGCTGCACGTGAGTCAGATCAGCTCTGCAGGGTCACTGCAGCACATCTCTGGAAGCTATTAAAAGGAGGAAGGATGTCTGCATGATCGTGAATATGCATGAAGCCTGGGACAAAAATGAAATAATGTCCTTTTTTTTTTTTTTTTTTTCCTGGGTTGATTGAATTCAGGGTTAATACTTCTGTGAAGTTATTCTGGATCAGTTTTTTTTTATACCAGGTCTTAATTATGAGCAACACTCTCGAAGACTGAGATTCTACCCAAATGAGCTGTTCTTGAGAAAATACTGGGAAGGAAAAGCAGCTGCTTGAAAAAGTTGTTAGTAGTTGTTGGCCAAAGTGGGTAAACACAAGACAAGGTTTGCTGCTCCTTCAGTGCCTTTTGTTAGGTTGTTAGAGGCACTCAGTGATGGCATTTCCATGTTTGTGCTCCTGCCAAAGGCCTTTTCCAAAAACTCTGAAATAGCCATATAGTATCAGTGCTTCTGAATGACATTTCATTACAAATGTAAATTTGGTCGTCTTCTAGAATGTTACTCATGAAAATCTGTGTAAGTGCAGGAAATATCAAACTGTATTTAGTTCAGGGAGAGGATTCTGCGTAGTCTTAACAAAGCTGTGGTTTAAGACCTCTACAAAATACATTTGTTCATGTAGTATTGCTACACATTTTCAAATCTCTTCATCCTGTATTGCATTTGGAAAGGAAGATGCATATTACATTTCTTGTGGTAGTGTTTCGAGTTGTAATTATTGCACTGATTGCTAATGGGGAGATATTCACAATGACTGACTTGGTATCAGGAGAGCTTCTACCCTGGCTGTTCTCTGTAGACAGTGGAGAAAGGGAAGGCTTTTTCTGCAGACATCCTGCGAGCAGCATCCTGTCTTCCTGAACTTCTCTGAGCTATCTCTGCAATTGTCATCTTCTCTCAAGATTGTTTTTGGACTATATTTTGGGAGACCATCATCACAGCTCAGCAGCACTGAGTGAAAATGAGGCTATTTAATCCACTCTATTTTTTTTCTTGTGTTGGATATTCATCTTTAACTTGTATTAAAGATTGAAGTTTGATTAAAATAAAAGTGGTGTTTAGCGTGGTAGGACAAAATTCTTAATGCATCTTAAGAAAATGCTTTTCAATAAAACAAGATGCAGATAATCCCATTTCTTATTCCAGCTGAAGGGATCGGAGCTAGAAATTACACTTGTCAGAGGTGGTTTGTGTGAGCGTGTTGGTCCAGCCTGTTCCTACGTCAACCTCAAAGTCTGTGTTAATGGGACAGAACAAGGTAGGAATGTACCTGCTTCCTTTTGTCAGGGGTGTTATAAGACTAGAGAAAACAAAGTGAAGAATGTTGGAGCCAAGAACTTGTTTGAAGGGTGGTGCAGGCTCCCTTCCAATAGTACTTTGAAATAGCTCCTCAAAATAAGCTAATTAAAAGGAGGAAAAAAAAAAAGCTTCAGATATAGACTTCAAGTAAATATGTAGGTGTGCACTTGTGTTATTTATGTTCTACAGAAGGATTTGTATGGGAATATCTGTATAGAGACATATGAGAATTAAATTTCTGTGTGTATTCACCCACACACAGGCTGTGTAGTTTTTTTTTTTTCCCTCTACACGTGTTTATCATTTGTGTGTCAAAGCAAGTATGCTTTGTTACATGTTTGGGGAATGGGTACATGAAACTGCTTACTAAATAAGAGTAGATGTGAGTAACAAGGCTGGTGAACGTCTTGGCACGCAGCCTGCCACTTTCTAAGCAGCATAGTGCTGGATTGTAATTTGGTGACAATAATTTGACTGCTTTGTTAGTGGAAGCAAGTATAACTTCTATAATCTCAATGTGAAATCCATTTGAGTCAGTTTTCCTATTTGTTTTTTTTTCTTGTCCTTACTGCAAAATTCTTTGGAAATATGTTGTGGTGCAGGTTTTAAAGTAGCTTAGAAACTTGCAGGATCTCATTAGAAAAACTTATTTAGAAAATCATGAAATCCAGATGTTTCTTCCAAACCTGTATCTTAATTTCATAATTTTGGTTTTAGATGGTGTGTTGCTGCTGGAAAATCCAAAAGGAGATAATACATTGAACCTCACTGGACTTGTCGATGCAGTCTCCTGCATTTTTGGACTTAAAAATTCAAAACTGACAGTTTTTAATGGAAAAACAGGTAAATGGAGCATGACGAGGGAAATTGAAAGTCTTTTTAGTGGCAGCTAGGAGTTATTTACTATATAATTCTCCTATATATATACAAAATTGGCAGGAAAAAGCACCGGGAAGTATTCTGTTTTATAGTACTTAGCTTAAGAGACTGTGCTTATAGTCATATGAGAATGGTTCCAAAAGCTGCTGATAAAATGATGCTTATCTCTTCTGTTATCTTATTTCTGCATCAGGTCTAAATCTGATTTATTTCAGAAAGTATTTCAGTCAGGTCCAGGCTGTGCTGTATGTTGATGACAAGTTGTTATCAGCCTTTGCATGATTTCATTTATTTTTTTCCTAGTGCCTCAGTAGGCAGGGTGAGAATTAAACTGAATGCCAAGCGTGCCTATGTACAGAGGGAAAATCATTCTTTTTTCACCTAGAGAAACTTGAGGGTCTCTGAATTTCTTCTTGTTAGAAAAAACTATGGAATATTTTTGCAGCTTGAACTTGGCCTCTGTTAAGGCATGAGAATATGAAGTTTCTTCTATGGATTACATAGAGAGTTACAGGTTATATCTTAGTATAGTTCATTAGAAAGATACGATAGCTGAAACAGGGAAACTTGATGCAATTAGTGACTCAGAAACCCAACCTGTACTTGGTATTCCTTTCCCTGAGATGAAAATGCTGTTTTATTCTTACATTACATGAAATATTGCAATACCTGAGGAAAAAGTGGCATCTTAGATATCAGCGCATGGAGAAAAAGATGAAGGCATTTCATTACCAGTGTAATGAATGAATATGGAAAGCAGAATACTCAGTGTCTGTACTATGATGTGACTTCAGAGATGCTTCAGCAGTGATAATAAATCCTTGTTACGTTCTTAGTGGTATTTACAGGCAGCTTGGAATTTGAACTTCATTTATTTCCCCACCATTGCTATGGAGTGTATAATGAGTGACAAAGAAATGATTTAAAAAATCACAAAAATAGAAGTTTTAGCTCTAGAAACCTTTGCTTTGTGTTTTTGTAGCTACTGAAGCAACGTGTAAGAGGGAAATGATAGTGTAATTGGCTGTTGTGAAAGGCTGTTCTAAGTTGCATACAGGACTGGTGTGTATCACCAGTTGTCCAATGACATCAGCAGGGAAATAGTGTTACTTGAGTCTGTAATGGCACTACTACCACTTCTTGATTTTGTTACCTTTCATTTCCTGAATATGTTCCTAGAATGATGTTTTAGGAACTTTTCTTAGCAGAACATCATCTGATGTAATCCACTTTGTTTACCATGATAAATGTGCTTTCCAAGTTGTGTTCAGCTGAACTAAATAGCTTGTTATGCTATAGTTCATGTTTGACTTGCAGTTATAGAAGGCTTACAGGACACTCCAGGTCCCTCTCTATCTTCCCCAAGTTTCTCTTATATTTTAAAGGAGAAGATAGCTTTCCTTTGACTCATTTTCCATATAGCAACCATAGACTTTATAGCAGTGTGAAACGTGCACACAGAGATGGTTGTATAATAATAGTATAATACCATCACAGGCATTAAGAGATGACCTGCAAAAGACAAGAGGAGTTGAGATTATAAGCAGTCCAGATGCTTATTTGGTTTCTTTTCTGCTACTAAGAGGACAAAAGGATACTGCATGTCTACTAATGCTGAATTCCTAAAGAGAGAATGGTAGAAAGCATGCAAATGTTCCCCTGTCCCCGAGGGTCCTTTTCAGCTGTAGTGGCAGAGGCTTCGTTTCCTTCTTTCCACGTCACTTTTGCTGTTCTTGGCGTGCTGCTTTGAATCCTTTACTCTTTGTAAGTGGTCAGGGCAGAGAGGGTATTTTCCCTGCCCACTTATTAATGACATGGAAATTCCCTCAGAAAGCTCTGATTATCAAATTTATTTTGGCAGAGGCTTTGAACAAGTATTGATTGGTAAGAGATAGGGCTCCCTGAGGAGGCAGGGTTGAATACAAGCATGTGAACAGAAAATGGCTCTTATGGATGCTAGAGAACAGAACTGGAACTCGCAGCGTTCAGTTCAATTTGGATGCAGTCCCTGTGCTTTACCTCCCCAGCCTTTGCTCAGCTAGCATTAGCTGAGCTCTGTTGGTGGCCCTGGGTCTCTTTAGGTAGGGCTGCTGCTCTCAGCTGCTCCCCAGGAGGAATTGCAAAGAAGAGGTCGTGCACTCTGAACAAATGGTTGCTGAATTGTTCCCACATGTGTTAATAAAATTGTGACCCAGTAAAATTGTATTTCTGGCTCCTTGTTTTCTTCCCTGTGATTTCTAGGTCTGTCCACTTTACTTGCAATACTTTATCATCTTGTTTTCTAATTGTAACAAAGATATACTTAGGGTTGCATAATGACATAAAACCAGGCTGTTCTTGCAGGCTAAAATATGTCATGTTCCTCGTTCTCAGTAGAACATTGAAATAATGGGACAAACATTTCCTCCCCAGCAGTGAATTGATGCATTTTGAGTAACTGCGCAACCACGGAGCAAGGTTCTGGGATCTGTACTCATCTTCAGGAGAAAAAAAAAATAGAATCCTGTCATTTTACTACTTCAGTCATTTAAAGCCAAGAGAGTGGGTTCAAATCAGGTTGTCAAAGTAGCTCTCCGATTGTTGTTGTTTATTTATTTATTTAGCTGTAGGTGGCTGACAGCGTTAAGTGCTTCTTGCTGTGAATGCTTTGGGTTGTGCTCAGCTTTCTGGGAAGCAGCCCATATTGAAAAAGACCTATTTGAAATGAATATGTTTCTTTCTTAGTCTACAAGAAGGTGCAAATTGTTGGGGGCTTTTAGAAAAGGGATGGGAGCCAGGCAAAAAAAGAAAAAACAGCCCCAAATACTTCTCAGACTGTGTTTTATTTTATCTTTATGATTTCCATGTGGCTGATTATTTGAATCCTATTCTTAGCATTGTTTTTTTTTTTGAGCACGAGTACAAAAAGATGTGTTTCTCTTGAATTTTTAGGAGGTCATGAGGCTATGAGGAGCCTTAAGAGAGCATTAGCACTTAAACCTCAGCTGCAGGGAGAACTGACTTGAAAAGTGATTTCAATATTGATGAGCGCTTCCAATATCTGCTTGTTATCAAATGTAGCATTATATGTGAAAAAAATGATGTGCCTGACTGCTTATTACTGTTATTAGAGGGTTATACGAGCAGTCTATTGATAGCACTGTACATGAGATCTTCTTTGTGAAAATGTCAGTGGTCCTGTAATGCAAAATGCTAGGCTCATTAAATGTGCAAATGGCAGTTTCTGGAGCTTGTGCCCTGTTGACCTGCACAGATCACTGCAACTGTGTAAGGCTGAGCTGTGAGTTACTTGGGCTGTGGCTCTTGCTGTGTCAAGCAGCCCACTCGCTAGTGCGGTCTCCTACCTGTTACCTAATAATTGCATGTAAATGGCAAGCAGTGCTGCTTTAGCATTGTGCTAGGAGAAACCTGCTGCTGGCTCCTTTTCCAGGTGAAATCTTGGTGTCTTTTTTTTTAATTCACCACTTTCTTTTTCTTGCTCTCCTGCAAGTAAAACCAAAAGCAAAGCCCCTCCTGTGCATGGGTTGATTTTTCAAAGACGAGGGATTTGGTCGTGTTTTATGTAAAACACCAGCGGTTTATTTCTAATATATTTATTGATATGTAGATACTGCAAAGCCTAGGAAAACGTGTATTGTTGTTTTGTTTGTTTTAAAAGCTCAGGTCCTACTTATCTGCAGTAGGAGGGTAGAAATGGGAAACTTCCTTACTTCCTTCTCTACAGCAGTCTCATAAACCTCTACACTTCATTGCACTTTCTTTGGCAGCTGGTAAATGTTGAGAGCATGTTCCCTATGATGCTCTTTACCTCTTTTTCTTTCCTTTTTTTCCCCCATTTTTAACATTATAAGCATCCTCGTCAATTACAAAAAATGCCGCTTTGGTCCATCTCAATTTCATGTAGACGACCTGAAGGAGTCTCTGTGATGTGCAGATAGTACTGACGTGGAAGGAAAACCTGTTAGAAGGAGAGGATGTGTACCTGTACTGTATATATAGGCAAAAAAAAAAAAAAAAAACTTATTAATTCTTCCTAGATTGGGGCTTTAGAGTTCTTCCTTAGCTGCAATAGAGAGCAATGTTATTTCTGTCTCTTCAGTTTTGTGGCTGTTAGCAGGGTTGGTTTTTTTCACCTCTGTTGTAGGTGGGCATGTTTACGTACCTCATTTGTGTTAGAGGGACCTCATTAGTTTCCCATCTGCATGCTTTCAGGGCACTGGTGTTGCTTCTAAAATCCTTTCAGTTCCAAGTCCTATTTTGTGTCTGATCATCCATGATTTCCTAAATATTAATGACTGGAGTTATCTACTGAATCAAAACCATTGACGTTAAGCACAAATATTAATGCAAGAGGCATTATTTATGATATAGTCAACTACTACTGATCATGATCATACATGTACTGTCATCTGCAGTTTAATGTGAGATGTCCTGATGTTGCGTGGTAGCGTGTGTCCAGTGCTGCATCAGCTCGTGAAGTCATGGAAGAGGCAAAGATCATTGGTCCTAATTTAATGAGATAGAAGTGGTTGGCTTAAGTAAATAATTTCTTCCTTGTTTTAGGTTTATTTTTGTTGCATTAAGTAGTCACGTCACATATTTATGTGCATAAGAAGTGGGATGTAGGAACTAATTTCCATAGCAGATTTCGTACTCTGCATTATTAATAAATACCTATTTCTGTGTAAATTCTGTTTGTCAGACTAGAGAAGTTCTTCCTTGAACAAGTAATTGCAAAGAAGGAAAGGCTTCCATGCCAGAGTCAGTAGTTAGAAAGACTTGCTGTCTGCTAATGAAGTGAAAGCTGGACCTCGGCTTCCCTTGTAATAGCCTGACTGGTCTCATTTTCTTTTTCAGAACTGATAAACAAAACTGACTTGCTTAGTCTCAGTGGAAAGACTCTGCATGTGACAACGGGGTCAGCACCTGCTCTCATCAACTCTCCTGATGCTCTTCTCTGCCAGTATATCAACTTGCAGTTAGTAAATGCAAAACCACAAGGTATGATGGATAGCGATCTCATCTCACATACGATTTTTGTGATAGGTCTGTACACCATCTCTTAGTGATGAAGATATGCACATACATGTTCATTTCTACGTACTGGTTTTGCTTTCAGGGTGTACTTTCTAATAAGCAGTGTCTATATTTAGCTTTTCTCCATAGTTTTCTGAGTGAGAGATGAGAGCTGCCTTCAGATAAGGATTGGCGTTTAAACAAGAGCCCTTCTGCATTGCTTTCCTACTTCTGACAATCAGCTCACCTGTGCATCTTATTATAAAAGGCTGAGTCTAAAATTGAAACAGAAATGAATGGGGATCTGAAGGAGGAGCCAGCTCTTCACCTAGACATTGTAAAGCATCTCTAATTGCTAGTTAAAAGCCAGAAAAATTGTGTTATCAGCCTGATCTTGGAGCATAGATGTGTGCATAGAAGTCTTTCCCAGCTGCTAATCTAGGCTGCTTCCATTTTGAAATCTCTCATTGGAAAAACTGCATACTTGAAAGCCTGCTCAATGTCAGCTCTTGCATGAGTCCTTTCTGGACTGCCTGTCTGTTCCTACAGATGCTACTGGGAACCTGCTTCGGACAAAATGCGTTTAACTGAAGTTTTGGTCATCAGAATGTGCTTTCTGAGTTTTTGTAATTGTTAGTGGTCTGTGTGCCTTGTTTGAAATACTTCTTGTTATCCAGTTGACTGTGGTAGGGAATTTTGTAAGGTTTTCTTTTGTTTATGAAACTGACAGTAATATTTACACTTCTGGTTCTGTAATTGCAGAAGTTACTTAGTGAATATCTGTAGGTAGGCTTATATGGTTAATTACACAGGAATGCGAAGAGTAGAAATGTAAGAATGAGTTCTGAATTTCAGTTTACCAAGATAAAGGAAGTAATATCATTCCCCATCAGTAATTATTGAACTTCTTACCTTGTTTAGAGTGTCAGAAAGGAACAGTGGGAACTCTTCTAATGGAAAACCCCGTTGGTCAGAATGGATTAACATACCACGGTCTTCTACATGAAACAGCAAAAGTTTTTGGGCTCAGAAGCAGGAGGCTAAAATTGTTCCTGGATGAAGCAGAGACTCAGGGTAAGCACAAACTTTTCCCTTGCTTGCGCAAAGGGTACTTGGAAATTTTTGCTGAGAAGCAACCAGTGTCTAATTTAATCACTAAATGCCTACCGTTTGTACATTAGTTTTTGATTTAGCCAAGTAATGCCCTCATCTATTTAATAAAATCCTCCAAGCACACATATGTTTACTTGTTTAGAGTTCTAATGTATTCCCCCTCCAAAATGGCCAAGAGCTGGCTGCAGGGAGTGTCTTACTTTTGAAAGAGAAAGGTCAGTCAGCAACGGAAATGGTAGTTACGTGCTGCTGTGACTCAGTGAATCTTATTCTACAATTGAACAAGTCTAAAGAGTATTTTAAGAACCTTCTCAAATTTGTTCTGTAACACTCATGTTACTATAGATGCATGGTTTTTTTTAAATTTCCTTTTGGAAAAAGGGGATTTTGGGAGGGAAGAATATCTCAGAATTGGTTCTATTTCAGAGTAGTTCACATAGGTCAGACTACATTGGGCATGGCAGCTGAATTTTAGTCAGAACTCCTGGGAAATAGAAAGTTTTAATCACAGTTACATACCTGAAATACTAAAGAATCTTCCAGAAGCACGGTCAGGCGATGAGGCTTAAGAATTTCTGACTTGTGAAAAAGTCAAGGCTCTTCACTTGACAGGGAGAATGGGTTGGAAACTACGTGGTAATGCAAATAAACAAAGCCAGGTATTTCTGCAGATTTGGAAAAATGCAGTTTAGTATGTGATCAGGTAAAGGATTCTGTCCCCATTTGATCATGGTGACAGGATGTACAGGGGGCTTGGGAGGGCTATGTAGCACTTAAGGTTAACTTGCCATGTCAGGTTACCTTCCAAGAAGTTAAACATCTTATTTAAAATAGTTTTTAAATCCTAGGAGATACTTGTCAGGTGATGGGGTGGGGGGGGGGGTAACTGCTAAAACTGGGGTCACTCTTCAAATGACTTGATGGGACTTGAGATTATACTCAGTTCAAGTGAAGTGTGTTTTGTTGTTGGTTTTTGTTGTTTTATTAGTAGCAGTATCTCATGTGGCCTGTAATCCGTTTATTCAAGAACCATTTTTAGAAGTGGATCTCAATCAAAGCTTGATAAAACTTTCTGGCGATAGTTTGAGCTCATGCAAAGTAAAATGTGCTGAATGAGGTAACAAACGTGAAGAGTGTAGCGCTTAGGAACAGCACAAGGTGTAAGAACTAGAGTGTGTAAATGACACTTCAGTTGCATGAACAAAAAATGTGTTTATTTGCCCAACCTGGCAGAGTAGGAATGTAGCTGGTCAGGAGTTACTGATGTTGCATTTAATTCTTGATTTTCTTTTTCTATCGTTGTTAGAGGGCAGATGAGTTCACGGCAGCATTTGATTTAGTTAAGATGTTAAAATAACCATTGTATAAAAGTTTATAGCTTTTAAAGAGTGAAGTAACTGACAAAACAGGAAAATAAATAGCCAGTAAGTATCAGTTTAAGTAAGGATTTTTAAAATACCTTTGCCAAAAAGGGAAATCAGTGGAGTCGCTGTCACAATTTGTAGTCTCAATTCTGCAGAACTATTTAAGCTTCAAATATTGTGTAAACTGATAATTCATGCTGATTTGAAAGAAGGCTGTAATAACTCATCTGATCATTTGAAGCTCAGTAGATAGAGAACTTGGTCCTGGAGGCTTATTGTTGTAGCTAATGCATGCTTGTGCAATACAGTTATGCTTCTGTTACCTTAGATGTAACTTTCATAGTTCAACTTTTTTTGTAACATTTTTATGATACAAGTACTGAAATGGTCGTAGTTTATCTTGAGGGCCATGATGATCCAAGAGCTGGAGCACCTCTTCTGTGAAGAAAGGCTGAGGGAGATTGGGGGTGTGCAGCATGAAGAGAAGGCTCCAGGGAGACCTCACTGCAGCCTTCCAGTGTTTGCACGGATCTTACATACAGGAGGGAGAGTGACTTCTTACACAGTCTTATAGTGATAGGACAAAGGAGGTATGGTTTTAAACTAAAAGAGGTGAGATGTTAGGGGGAAATTCTTCACCCAGAGGGCGGTGAGGCGCTGGCAGTGCTGCCCAGAGCTGTGGGTGCCATCCCTGGAGGTGCCCCAGGCCATGGAGGGGCCCTGGGCAGCCTGAGCTGGGGGGCAGCCCCAGCTAATATAATCATTAGTTAATGGTTATATGTATAGTTGTTATTTTGTAATCCCTTATTTATCTTTTTATCAATATATCCCAATGTTTTAGCTCTGAAAACAGAAAAAAACCTGAAGTCTTGCTAGTTGGGAAAAAGGTGATAATAAAAATAAGTTTGCTGTTAGCTGCTTGAATCACTCAAGAAAAATGAGCTATAAATAGAAAACCTGATTTTTAGAAGCCTTCTCAAAAAGAGAAAAAAAATCACTTAGAGGAAAATGAGTTAATCAGTTTTGAAGACGCTGCCTTTATAAGCATTGTCAGGTACATGAAGTTGGGCATCTGCTCCTTATTGCACAAAAGCTTGCCAGCTTTTCAGAAATAAATCTGTTCTACTCTCCAGTTCTGGAATACTGGAAAAGACAATGTTTAAATTAGAAATTTGAATAGATAAGTTGGAAGGGATCTACAGAGATGATCAGCTCCAACCAAATGTCCAAGTGGTGAGCGTTGCTTATTCATAAGATTGAAGCAGTAAAGTTACAGGTAGCTCTTAAGGTAAGCAATGTAGGGCAGTACTTTCTAGTGTGCTAACTGCAGAGCCTTCCTTTAGAGAGATTAGCACAGACAATAAGATGCCATTACAGCATCCTGATGAATCAAGTTAGCAGTTTCTAACAGTAATTATTGTCTTAATGTTGAACGTAGGAGCTTCATGTAATATCTCACTTCTCAGGATCTGTGGATTTTGGTTTGTTTTTCACCTCTACCATGCAAGTTGGCAATTGTGCTCTGGTTTAAACAACAAAATAAAACAACATTGAGACCAAGTTCATAGGTTGCTTCTTCAGACCAAAGTAACATTTTCTACGTACTGCTGTAAAAGTTTGATGAGGAGAGGAATGTCAGTGAGGGGATAAAGCCCTAATGTATGGATTGGATTTTACCTCTCATCTCTGTAGACATGCATTGGGCTGCTCGAAGCAAAGCACTGCACTCAAAGAGAGCTTAAAATGGTACCATCAGGATCCATATGGACTTCTCAATTATTTAATTGATAGCATTTGAAGTTTGTTGCTGGCTGTATCTGCTCAGTCTATGATAAGCTTTTGAAGAAAAGATGGGGACCTTAATGTTGGAAGAAACGTTCATACTGTTAGATGGAAACAGAACTTTGAGAAGCAGTTTCCAGCTGGACGCTGTGTTACTGAAAATCGAACTGCTTTTGCATTATCTCCATAGATGCACTTCATAGATTTGCCTCCCCCCACCACGCACACTGCCTTGGTCTTTGTCAGCTGGAGGTGAGCCCAAGCTAGAGCAGGATGAACATCAGACATCGGTGCTGTGACACAGTGCAGTACACTGCAAAATTGTTTCCACTGAAAACACCCAAATATTCTGTATGTTATTAATCTGTCACTTGTGCTAGCACCAGTGCCAAAGTACAAAATTATCTTTTATTTGCTTATGTTGTCTGTAGTGATTCTAATGTGCAGGGCTGCCCAGTAACCCCCTGAATTTCTTTTGCTTTGGTTCCAGTATTTGTGGTTACCACTTTGAAGTTTCTTAGTAAAGAGATCTCTGGTATATTTGTTACTCAGATTGTTTTGAATACTGGGAGGTACAGCTTTGGAACAAAAGCAAGCTGCTCTGTTATTGGTGTAGTTTGCTGCAGCTGGTGGGTGTTGGGGAATATGGAGCTAGCAAGCATCTCACTTCTTGGAAAAAATGCTCTCTGCATGGTGACAATTTCCAGTTCTCACCAGCTTTTTAGTTGTAAGGCATCATTTCTTTAGCTGCACAACAGTGTTCCAGTTTGTTTCCTAAATGATCACAATAGAAATACACTACATCTGTAATGGTTGAGTCCTAATCCTATTATTATTCTAAAGTATATGAAATGACTTAAATTGACCTGGTATGATATAAAACACTTCAGGCATATTTGACAGGATAGCAACATGAGTTTATTGCAGTCCTCACTTTACATTAGAAGTCAAGTTAATGTATGCATCTCCTTGTACTCCTTCATAAACATGTTGCAGTGGATTGCTAGAGGAGATGGATCTCTGATCTGTCCTATACTGGCCATTACATAATGTTTGTAAGGGACTGTGGTTTCCAGTGCCTTCTGCTGTGCTGTTGACTTTTTATTATTGTGTTATAAAACAGCTTTCTGGATTGGTGCTGTTCTGTGTGAGATTGAAGCTGGGAGCTGTGGGCTGATGTGCTTTCAGAAACAATTCTTTGTAGCCTGGAACAGCACCTTGAGCTCCTACAGTAGTCTGACATGCAGCACCTCCTCCTTTTAATGTAGTGTTACAACAGGAGGGAATTGGAGCTGAGCAGTTTCTCTCCATGTCCCGTTTTGACTGAACCAATAGGACTGCGAGTAAAGAGAAAATGCACCGATGGTTTAACCTGTAAGAAAGTTAACCTGTAAGAAAGAGCACTAACTGCCTTCTGTATCTCTTCTTTTCTTCTCTTTGGTTCAGAGATCACAAAGGACATCTCCATGAAGAACCTGAACATGAAGACCGTATATGTCAGTGTTATACCCACCACAGCTGAATGTTGAGAATTCCATTTTTATGAATAAGACGGTGTGGACTTTTTTCCAAAAAAGTGAAATCAAATTAAATTAGTATGCTTTTAGGTTAACATCCAAGTTGCCTGTGGTACTTCTAGCATCTCAGATCGCACACAGGATGTTTCTACCAGTGCATGTCCAATATGCTGCTCCTTGGTTTCAAATACAATGTATTTTCATTGTTATCTTACAATATTGTAAAAGCTGTTTGGAAACATGTCCAACTCCTTAACCCTAGATATCTATGCAGTAATTTGCCTGAAGGAAATGGGACTAGTACCTCAGAGATGCTGTTCTCTGCCTGCCCTTCTGTAGAGGGCATCTTTGGTTTTCTAAACCATGGGTTACCTACAAGGCTCTGTGATGCGTATACCCTGTGACAGCAGCTTTGAACTTAAAGGGTTACCTGGATTTGTTCCTTCATACTAGCTGGATTTTCATGAAGTGTGTGGTTGTTGATTTAAAATACTCCCTGAACTCAACAGTTCCAACAATAAATTCGCTTTACCTGCAAACTTGTTTCCCTACGTTCGGAGTACTTTACTGTCCTACGTGTTCTACAGGAGATGTTGTGTAGCACTCCCTATGGATCAGGTAAAACCCAATAACCTGAAATGAAAGTGTCCGTACTGAGTGCTAGTGACTGGGCTGTGGTATTATCAGGTTATGGAGAGTTTAGTTGGTTATTTTTTGGCTGTTGTTTGCTTCGGTTCCAGATTTAAAGCAGGTTTTACTTAACATTTTTGTTGGGTTTTTGATTATTTTTAATATAGTTTGTCAGATGTTCTTGTGTTAACCTGTATGTCTATCAGCGAGAGACACAACAGGCAACCCCTTTATGGTTTGAGGATGTTTTTGGCTGGTTCTGGATGACTGAAGCCACATCTAAGTTTCGGTGCCTTTCAGCATTGTTCACCAGTGCCAAAACTTGGTTCTGTGCAGAATACTGAACTCGCTCACTGCTGTGCCTTTGTCAGCTTCCTAAGAACAAGATTACATAAACTGCAAACGAGTATTGACAGAGAGTAATGCTTTTTAAGAATAACCGAGTCATGCTTAGCATGTTTTTCCATTGCTTTAGTTTTTCAACTTTACAGTAACTATGAACGTAAACCAAGCCATTTTTTTTTTGATAAGCCTATCTTAGTAGGAATATTTATAAATGGATGTTCCTTGTAGCCACTGTGCTTTACTGAACTGTATCGAAGGCTGTAAGTATTCATTTGAAGTAAATCAAGTCTCTGGCATTCAGCTTACATGGAATTATTTTTATCAGTGTAAGAAATGTCAGTGCCTGAACCCACCGCGTCATTGGCCTGTTCAGTTTAACGAATATTGGACGTTGTCCTCTACTTTTCCCTTTAAGTCAGCTTGTTTGTCTTTTTGACATTGAAATCATAATGGTGCTCCGATTTATATTGGCTTCTTTTTTTATCACATAAAAATGTTCAGCTCGTTTCTTCTGTGAAGGTAAGATCGCTCTTCATAAGCTGAATGACTTTGCTTTTCTGTTTATGGAGAATCAACAGAAATGGCAAGTGACTGCAGTCTAACTTCATTCTCAGTGAGACAATCTACTTGCCTTTTATTTAAAGAGTTATTCAAGATTTATGACTTTGTGTATGTGTCATTTTTTTCCTAAGGATGTTGGCTGCCTAAGACCTGTGTAAGGACTGGATTGGATCGTATGTGCTTTCCAGTGAACATAAAACCCAGCCAAGATGTATAAATTGGCTCTGAGTTGCAAACAGATAAAATCTTCAGCAATACTTTCTTCCTGAAATATCTTTCTAGCTGCTTAGTTGCAAAAAATAATCTGCCCTGAAGAGAAGCAACTTTGTGACCGTAGTCTGATAATCTCATACTTCTCATAAGGCATAGCTGAACTGTTCTTGGATTTTCTGTAAATTGACTGTTTAATGCTAAAGATGAAAATGGGCTTTTCCTTAACTTTGTGCAGGAGCTTTCTCTATAAAGATGTTCCACAGAATAGCAGTGATTGTGAGGCACCGTGGCATGCTGTCAAAATTTACTGTCAAAGGTAACGAGTTTCAATTATTGATTTAAAGGAGAAGGGTTGAAGGAAAAACATTGCTGGTTGTTCTGTAAGTGTGTTCCTTAGTTGGAGATCTATGCAGGGGCCATTCATTTGAAACAATCCTCACAGTGGTATCTCAAGACTGAGTCAGCTAAGGCTGTGCTTTTGTAGGCCTGCAGTTAGCCTGGTTAGGGCATGAGGCTGTGGGAGTCCTGGTGCATCAGCAGCGTGGGCTCAAAGGTGAGCTTCCTACCCACCACCTGATTCTCAGAGAGTGTTTATGGTGTAGTAGAGTTCATACCATACTCTGTAGAGTAACCTGAAAACCAAGACTTGAGTCAAAAGCCACTGTTTCAAGACAAGGAGGGCTGAGTACAAGTTAAACATGAAGCATAGTCATTTCACATCCCATTTCACTGTAACTTCATGTGCAGCGGGAGTGTGAAACAGTGCTTTCCTGTGTGCTTATGATGTTCTCACAAAAATTAGACAACATTTAGCAAAAGGATAACAGAAATTGAACTGCTTTCACAGGGTTTCTGCAGCGTAGGCACAGGCAGCACCTGTAGCATAACACTTGGACTGAGGCACTCCCTTAATGGAGGGATGCTGCAAACCCCCGTGCTCAGAGTTGGACAGATACAAATGTCTCTGTATTTGTCTTAATGTTATCTAGCTGTATTTCTTTCACCTTAGTACACTGCATGGGTGTATTCATGCTTTGTGACCTGGAAGTAAATAGTACCAGAGTAAGAAAGCACTTCCACTAGCTCTTACTGTGAGAGTTGTGTATGGTGATTCCCTTGCCCTGCTTCACCGCAGCATCCTTCCTTTCCTATAGCATGCACTCTGTTCCTCCTTCTTTCTTTTGTGTGTGTGCTTTTTTGCTCGTGCCTTGTTGCTCTCACTTTCTCAGCCGTGGTTTTCTGTCTGCACTCAAATACTCCTCACGTTGTGTTGGAACAGAAAGAGATGTGCCCTGGTGTTCTCCAGTCTCATCACACCACAAGGATGGAAATGCCCATAAGTGCTATTTCTGACTTTGGTAGGGGCAGTAAAGGTTGGTAGAGGGGAAAAATATATTTGCTTAGGGCAGGTAATGGAAAAATGAGACTAAAGTTGATCAGAGGACTCTACTGAAAATGCTTCTAAACGTGCTTTACATTAACTTTTTACATAAGTAGCATGTAATTAAAAGAAAAGGCAGAATTATAGTTCAATTCTGTTTTCAGCTGCTGCTTTTAGTTGGCAATGGTCTCATCTCTAAAAGATACTGACAGAATTTTAGGAACAAGTTGTGACCCGTTTGGGTGAATTGGTGCTTTTTTCTACCTTTCTTCTCCACATCCATTTTTATTACCTCTAATGTTTGTTAGTTATTATCTAATAATTTCCTGAGAATCTGTCTCATGTATTCTTGTTGGGAAGTTTCCTAACAATTTTTAAATGATTTTCAAATGCACTTCTGTAGCTTGATCTGGGTTGGGCTCAATATGATACTCTTCAGTATTTATATACTTAATTAACTTCTCTCCCAAATAGCTCATGACATAAACGAGGCCCTGGACCATGGCTGCCTCTCTCTACGTGGAGAAAAACGCTGCCTCAGCGCTCCTGAACTGCTGCACCATTTATTGTGCTCTGCAGGCGTTTGTATCCTTGAATCCTGATGCAGCCTGCTGTAACCTGCTGCTGCTGCTGCCTTTACCTGATAGCCATCTCTGTTTCCATCTCACTGAGATGTGCACAGCATCTGGTGATCTGCAGCAGCTGGACTCTGCTGACCCAGCTCTTAGCTATGGGGGAGCTGGAGGCGCTGATACAGAATAGATCCGTTGCTGTAGCTGCATTCAGCTGTGGCTTGCAAAAGGAAAATAGAGAAAGTCTTTTTCCCTCAGACATGGCTCTTCCCTCTCCCTGCCCACCCAATCTCAAACAGTTGCCCGCTGGATCTCTGGTTTGGGCTCAGAGTGATTCCATACCCCTCCTGTTCCTACCAGCTAGGAATTGATGCCCTAGCTCATCTCAGCTGGCGCCCCCTAAGAGTGCGAGAAGGCCCTGACATCAACCAGGACTGGCAGCAGGCTTATGTGCTTGTCACACTTTGCTCAGAGACACCAGCTCAGTGGTGTGTGCAGGACTGCAACAGGGCTGCTCCTTCCCTGTCATCTGGTTTCCATCCTTCTGCAGAATAAATCAGCCCAGCTCAGCACAGTCATTTTACTCTCTTCTTCAGGTGAGTGTGTGCAGCAGGCAAGAAACTTGCATTGCTGTTTTGCTTTTAGGCAGTAAAAAAAAAAAAAAAAGCAGTGAATATTGGAATCGTTTTGTATATAAACTCCAGAGAGAATATTAGTTTTAGGAAAAAAAGAGCAACATGTTGCAGGTTGAATAATGGCTGATCAGCTGTGCAGCCCTTCTGCAGCTCAGAGTATGTTCTGTTTCTCAGCAAAGATGAAGTCAAGGTATCCTTTTCATTGCTAGTTTAGCACAGAGAAATTACTTGGTGTCTCTATCTGATTTCTTGTGGGATCTTGACACTGATTAAAGAGATTGGAGAAAAATATAATGTATGTAACTGCATGAAAAAAGGTGAACTTCAGAACAGTCTCAGATGTGTACTTTGAGAGACGGAATGAAAGGAGAGCAGTATCATCACATACAGCAGCAGCTTTACAGGGTGAACAATTTGAGTTAATTTCACTCTTACTGTGCATGGAGTGGGGGTTAACTGGTGCTGGGGGAGGGTATCTTCAATTATCCAATGTTTTTCCCCAGTTAAAATGTTTATGTAACCAATGTAATTATAGCTTTTATGTAATTGCAGACAAAAGGGTTCCTATTTCAGTATGTCTGGGGTATTTCAGTTAATTTCTAGTTGCTGTACAGAGCTCTCAGTCAAGGGTCACAGAGCTCCTCAGAAGACTTCAAAAATTCCTTGCAGATACCATCAGGATAAAATTGCCCTGTAATATACTTAGATTTTCTTGGATCAGACATGAGGCAATTCTGTGTGCATTATCCTAATTTTGGTCTTTGTTCCCAGCTCTGTTTAGTATTCTAACAGTGCTGCTAAAATCTCCCCAGTAAGTAAAAACGCAGCATGGCAGTTGCAATTTGCTCTGTTTGATTGAGAATGACAGCTAGACATCTGTGCATAAGGTAGTTCCAAGGAATATAACTTGCAGTATACCTGAAGGACACGTTTCCTTTACTTTTCCAGTCATTAATTTTCCAAATGTGAAGGCAATCAAAATCTCAAGGTAGAGCATGTGTTGGGTGATGAATAGCACAAACGCCACCACGGGATCTTTGTGCATACGGGAGATGGGGAAAACAGTAAGAAACATAGCAAATTTAGTGTAGGAGATCTTATACTGTGAATCCTGCTTATGGATGTGATACTGCCTAGACAAGGATGAAGGATCCTGAACATTCCTGAAGATCAGTGAATGTTTGTAGGATGAGAAGTTAGAGTGTGGTGTGGGAATTGTGACCTGTGAGGAAAGATGTAAAGAAGTGGTGTGTTTAGTCTACAGCAGACAAGGCTCTGAGGGTGAACTGCTATGACTCTGCAAATAAATAAATGATAATTGCAAAGAGAATAGTAACGAATTCCGCTTCAAGAAGTTGTAAGTTCATTTGGATGGGAATTTAGGCCACACATCAGGAAAAGCCTTCCAATTATAAAAAATAATCCATTCCTAGAATGGGTGGCACAGGAGGGTTTAAGGGCAGGGATGGGTTTAAGAAGAAGCGGGGCTCCAAGGAATGGTTTGGATACAAAAATGTTCCTCCTGGAGCTGGGGTTAGACTGGAAAAACCTCTCAAAGCCTTTCAGACTCATTTTTGACATTTATTTTGTCACTTAAGGAAAAGACAAGTTAAAAAAATATATACGTTTACAAATGGTAGCCTCTCATTAGCTTACCTGTGAAAATCATTGCAGAAGGAATGAAATGAACTGTTTATTAGTTCCAAAGTGTATCTTCTGTTCAGGTATCTACAATACTGTGTCTGTCATTCTGATCTGAACACTTCTTTTGCAGCTTAAATGCTTTTACTGCACTTGCTGTTTGCTCTTACATTGTACCATATTTTGTCATCTGGAAGAAGCTTGCCAGCATAATACAGGTTAGGTGAGACCTGCATTTGAATATACATAGTGAGCTATTCTGAATGTGGCTTATTGTTTACGTGCACAAGTGAGATTTTTGGTGGCACTATTTGAGTACCTTCAGGAATCTGTCACTCACCTGTTAAGTGACCGGTGTCTAACTTAAACCACCAGCTCTGCCAAGGGAATGAAAGCAATTGGATTGAAAGCATAGAAAGAGGATAAACAAATGATCAGAAACAAACAGGAAGAAACATACATAAGAACCAGATTGTTATTCTTCTATGTGCATGATGGCTACTTGTTCCAAAGAACAGCAAAGAGGAGAAACTCAAATCTGAATGTTCAGCTTCTGCTGCAAGTCACTGCTATACTGCTCGTTGTCTGGGTTTGGGAAGAGCTCTCTTCTGAGCTTAATGTGCCAAATGAGATAGCAAAGAAAACAGTGTTTGTGGTTCACCTGTTGTAGGTCTTTTAAAAACCTCAGCAGTTTCTGAGAGGTTTTTAAACTGTGAGGTTCTTTTTTTCATCCTAAAATAAAATGTATGAAAAATCATTTTCATGATAAGTACATTTCAAGGGAAAAGAAAAGCCTCCTCTGATATAAATGATTAATTATGTGAGGATGTAATCCCCAGTGAAAGAATAGTATCAGGACATCTGTATTTGTGCTCTTTCAAGTATGTCAAGGGTCAGTAGTGCACAATTAATATTATTTCTACACTGTCTACTACTACACTTTCTTCCTTTTATATTGTGTAGCTCTGAATCCTCTCCAAGGAAAATGGCAATAACCAGTAACATTAATCTTCCCTGTTTAAAAAAGGAGAAAAACTACAGAAAGGCAGCGTGGACCTGGACTGAATGATCTGTCCAAATGGCATTTTTATGGCAGTAGCTTCAAGTACAAAATATGAATACAGACTGCATCTCATGAAGAATGATAGCGATCTTGCCAACAGTGAGTTGGACAGAACTGTCAAATATTTAGCACTGTTCTTTATTATTCAGATAAATAATATTTTCTGCTGGCTTCTTAGTGGATGCACAGGCCTACAGTAGAGGCAGGTTTGTTACGAGAGGTGCAGCAAAACACTCATCTGAAACCATTGCTTCCCTTTTTCCTGTTTCATGCTTGGAAGTTCCTAAGGATAAGACGTTGCTGTTTGCTGGATGACGTTTTGCAGCTGACAGTTCAGTACTGTGCATTTGTATTTTTCAATATTAAGAGTCCCTTGGAAGCCTTGTTGCTCAGCCCGTTGAGAGTTAATTTCCACTTCTGAATTGTTTTTGTGGTGTGCGTAAGTTTTAAAAATGAGGCTGTGGCTTTTCTTGTGAGTTTTATTGTGAATATGTGAAATGAACAGCAGAGCTGCTGGTGGGGTGAGGAATATGGCTTCTTTCAAGGCCAAGAAATAGGCTGATTATTTTGTAGGTTTGCCTTTTGAGGCTTCAGTACGTTAACTTGCCTGCGAGTTCTGTCCTGCTTTCTGCTTAGCTCAGTGGCAAAGCATCAGCTCTGCTTTATTCCTCCCAGAACTGCCATTCATGGTGTGAATGTTTGTTATGTCAAAGCACAAATAGAGAAACTGAGCAAGGAGTCACTGCACTGGCAGTGTGTTGATTCTTAATTATTTTATATTGTAATAGGAGGAAGAACAAAGGAAAGGAGCTGGAATGCAGTGAAAGACTTCGCATGCAAATGTGTATGATGAAGAAAAAGAACACGAGAGAAAGAAGGCAGAGTGTATGTAGTCCACGTAGTCTTTATTGCAAGACTGTGTCCTTAAGCAAATGGTTTTAGGGTGTTAAGAGTAGCAAGAAGCCAAATTCACATGGGGCAATTATAAAATATTTAAGATATTTAAATTTCCCTGTGTAATAACATGCCTAAAATATTCCCTATTTAAAGCTATTTTACTTGCAGTAGGAAAGACTTTTGAATGTATCATTCCCTTTAAAATATTTGATGACTCTTTTTCAGTTGTAGCGAGCAGTTTGGTGTTGTGGGGGTCTCAGCACTTTCCTGTATTACACAGGGTATTGTCAATAGAGGACAGTTCAAGTGTTTCCTTTGTTGGAAAGGGGGCTCAGAGGAGGAGGGCTGAGACTGATAATATGAAATTCACAATGAATGCAAGCCAAGAACTGCATTGTACTAAAATGAAACCCTGGATAACTATGATGGGATCTTAACAAAAAAAAAAAAGCAAACGAATTCCAATCCTGGGCTCTAAACAAAGTGCAGAGCTGTAAGGTGAATGGAATTTTCCACATACTTGTGTCTCTTATGGCAATAGTGAAGGGCTGGTTCAGAATTTTTTCCAGCTTTGTTGAATATATTCCCTAACCTAGAATGAGTTTCTCAGAGCGATACCTTATCTCTGTTCACATAAATGTATTCATTTCATTTACAGAATGGAGATGTTTAGTATGTCAGCAATGAAAGGCTATCTGTGACACTGGTTATTTCAGAAAGTAATAGTTCCTCAGTGCCAGAATTTCAGGCAGTGAAATCACAGTAGTGATACCAGCTAGTGCCAACAATAGTGATGTTATCTGGGCATTATTCCATTTTAGTTTCAGCATCATAAAACTCGCAACCAAGACTCAGACTTTCCCACTGATCATTTAAGGCTTGGTCTGTGATGGTGCTCTAGAAGGAAGCAGAGCATCTCATTACAGAATGTGAGAGATCACTACCAGCTCAAATCCATGCAATTTTTTGCTTCTGGAAGAAAAATTTTAGTATCTGCCCTTCAAAAGTAAAGCTTGTATGTTCCCTAAAGGTCATGTGTGTTTAGGGTGTCAAGAGATGTCCTTATGTTTCTGTGTGCAACGTCTTGCAGGAAGCACAGCCCAGGCACCGTTGAGGGACCACGACGTGGTGGTGTTGGGCTGCAGAGCAGGAGGCAGTTCCTGAAGCAGACATCTGTGGTTTGCCAGTGGTTTTCCATAGAAAGTTGAAGAACTGGCACTGTGAGGTGTTTGAGTTTAGTAGGAAGGCCGGGTACCTCTGAAGAATTGCTGCCTGTTTTCAGTAAGATGCTCTGGTTTACACAGCATTAAATATAACCTTCAGCTAGATCCAACGTCACGATTAAAAATGTCCTGATTAAATGGCTAATACTAAAGCTGCAGAAAAGCTGTGGTGTGTTACATTAATTCCCAGCTGGCAAAAGTAGAGAACATTTTACAGATGGTTGCATTTGGGGCAATAAATCTTTGTAGCTGGTGGTCAGATATGTTCAGCTTGACCAGGAATTTATACTGTGGAAATCAGGAACTTTGCAATAACACAATGCCATACAATGATGAGTACAAACAAAAAGGCTGTAGAGGTGCAAATAGAGTTTTATTCAAGAAAAGTGAATTCTTACACGGAAATAAAAATATTAGTGATGTTCTTAGGGTTTTAAGGTCAATAGCAAGAATTTGAGACAAGGACTGTGGTTTCTGACATGCATGCACCTGCCTGGTGCCCCTTATGGTTTCCTGTTGGATATTCTGTTTTCTCTGATCACTGATATCAAAAATCCTACAGCTCATAAGGCACATAAAACATGATATACCTCTGTCACTTGGGGCTGAAACACAGTGCTGGAGCTCTCAGCACAGTAGAGCTGAATTAATAATTTATTTATATCTCAAGTACAACATCAAACCTGCTGACTCTGAAACTTCTTAGATATACCAAGAGAAATGCAATTTTTTAACTCGTTAAGATACTGTCTCTTTCATAACTGGTTACGTGCAAGCAACTCTTACCATCCCCTTCCTTGTAGAGCTGATGCGTTGGTACAGCCTGGTATGTCAGATCTCAAAGTGTGGTGTTCTGCAACAACAGGAAATAATGCACAGAATAGAACATCCCTTTTTTGTTTTGCTCATGTATTGCTGGAAGTATGGCAGTTTGTTCTGCCCTTAGTCTATCTATTCACTTTCATGTAATTGGCTTTCCTTTGTGTTTGAATAAGAGAATGAAGGCAGAGCATTAAAGTGAGACGTAACAAATGATGGAAATGCAGAAGTTGAGCTGGAGGATGGAAGTGTTGTTACTCTGGGTTTCTGGGGCTCCCAAAACTGAAAGGAGTGGAAGGGCTGAGCTTTTCTCTCCCCTTCTTCACCTTTTTCTGTCTGCTCCCCTCTCCCAGCTCCAAATATTTGCTCAACTGTAAACTGGCATTGCTGCAGTGTTGTAGGACTTGTTTTGGCCAAAAAATGGTACATGGAAACACAGGCACAGTTTTTGTTCATTCCTATGCAAAATGTGATTTATTGAAGGCCGTAGCTTGACGAGGTAGCATCTGAATATGTGCACTACTTTTCCCCAAAAAGGAGGGCTTACTTGTCTTTAGCCACTTTAAATTTGAGTCACCTCCTATAAATACACTGAACATAGTGAGGATTTAGGCATGAAACAGTCCGTACTAGCATTTTAAGAACGAATTCTGTATTTTTTGTACACTTGAAATACATGCCAGCCTAATCTTAGAATGCCTTTTAAAGCTTAGCAAGGTCAAATAAGTGCTTTGTGCAATCACACACACAAGTTGTATTTAACTTTTCATTAACTTTTCAGTGTGCTAAAAATTAGTTATAATTCATTTCCCTACTGCTTTACTGTAACAATATGATAAATGAATAGGAGTGAGGGGAAAAAGATGAGATTAATGAAGCTTTCGTATGTATGCCTACTACTGAGAAACCACTGTGACTGCCAATGTAAAGAGAATGCCACTATCTAGATTCATTTTTACTCAGATTCCATTGTTATTTAATTAAAAGAATATTGTACGAAAGTACAGATTAATATTTGAACACTCCCTTATAGAACTTTGCAATAATTACTCTTTTAGTATAGAATTTCTGATTAATATATGCATCACAGTTTGTAAAAGTAGCGAGCACATATACTCTGAACAGTTTTAAGGAACCATCTTTTTGCTGCTCTATGACAGACAGTTGCTTTTCCTTTCAGGGTTTTCTGATGTGCTGTGTAATACAACAACCTTTCTTCAAATGTATCTTCATAGGCTTCCTTTCCTCTTGCTCCCACGTAGCTGCACGTACGCTACTCTCTGTGCTTATTTGCAGATTGCAGAATGATCACAGTATTTGGGAAGAGGGTGTTTGTGCAATGAGCTGATTTGCTGCCTCACCTCAACCTCTTACATTTGCCACAGGGCAGACATTTCTGGATTTTTTTTTAATTGAAGCTCATATAAGATTGAATCAAATTTGTATTTGAAATACAAACTTCAGTGTACCCAAGAAATAAACCTTGGGAGACAACAGAGAACTCAGAGGAACAGTGGTAACTTCATTTACAAGACCTTGCTCTGCCTGTCTTATTCCCCTGTTAATAGGGCAGCCCATCTTTGATAGCTCCTTTCTGTGCAAATGCCTTCACAGATTAGCAGGTGTTGGAAGGGAGCTCAAGAGATGATTGAGTCCAACCCCCTGCTAAAGCAGGTATGCAACAGTAAGTCACACAGGATGATGCCCAGAGGAGTCTTGAATATCTCCACAGAAGGAGACTGTGTCACCTCTGTGGGCAGTCTGTTCCAGTGCTCCATTGCCCTTACTGTAAAGTTCTTCCCCATGTTAGTACAGAACTTCCTATGTTCAAGTTCTAGGCCATTACTCCTTGTTCTATTGCTATGCACCACTGAGAAGAGCCTGGCCTCATCCATTTGCCTCCCCCCATTACTGGTCAGCTTGTTCTGCCTCTGCCTGTCTACCAGGTGGAGTGGTCACCACATGGGGATTATCAGAGCTCTCCCCTCGTGGACCCAACTGTGAAGAGCAGCATGCCCTGCACGAACTGCCTGCACCATGCTGTGCCTTTCTGACATCAGTGGTGGTTTTTCTGACTTTGGATCCCCCACCATCAGGGCTCTGCTGCCACGAGGAGCACAGTGGCTCCCAGCAGCTGCTCCCTGACTGGGGCTCCCCTCACCTGCTGAGGCGACTCCTTGCTTTGGTGTGGAACGCATCCACCCCAGGACCGAGCACCTCACCAAAATGCCTTGCTCCTTTCCACCTGCAGAGAAGGTAAGGAAGGTTTGGAGTGACCAGATGAGCTGTGTGAGGGAAGGAAGTCTTGGTACTGTTTGTTTCTGGAGAAAGCAAGTCATCCAATTGCAAACGTGGCTTTCTCTAATGCTTAGGGCCTTGTTTGACCAAGCCGTCACAGAAGGACACCAGACCACCCACCCCAATCTATTCAAATGCTGTTCCAGCTTTTGTTTTCCAGCATACCCCAACTTGTGCCTGCTGCTGTGATCCCTGCTCTCCAGACCTAGCTAGGACAGCTAGCTGTTTGTAGCAACCTTTTTAGCTGCCCTGCTCTGGAAGCACATCAGGATGTGTTTCCTCTGCTGTCCAGTCAGAAAATCTTGTTTATTTTGATGACATCTACACATTGTAATATAACATACAAAAGTAATATTTGCCTCATTAGGTAGTGTTTGTGAACAAGGACAGAATATGCATCAGCCCAGCAGCAACAGCAGAGTAACTGAGACACATCATTTGAGCTGGCATTGAAGTGAAACCTAAAACATGGAAATTGCATCTTAGGAGGATAATATTGTACTTCTCCCGTTGACTTGTTTGTGGTAGGTTATCACATGCTTATAAGAAAAAGCATAAACCACTCTAAGAGGTAATCGGATCTTAAATCCTTTGGGTTGTTGTTTTCCTTTGGCAAGGTAGGTGGGATATTTGTGTTATCTGTTGTCTTTTGGCACTGTCAAGGACTGTCCCCAACATAGTTCTCATCCGGTTATCATCATAATATGCTAGTGATAACTAGTATTTCCAACATCACTAAATCTCTGAAACTGAGAAACTGAGGTCACTCCAGAAAAGCATTTGAAAACAAAATCCATCCTTATGTTGACCTATCCAAGATGATTAGTTAAAAGCTGCACAGCAGGTTGCGTTGGGAGATACTGTAGTTTAGATGCTCCTTATCAGTTAACAATTTGCTGACAGAGATCAGGTTTAAAACTGCACGTGACAATTTTGATTGTGATAGGAATAAGAACAGAGTTTCAAGAAATCTGACTGTGTAATCGAGGTGGTGGTGGTGGGGAGACTAATTTCAGTTCTGCTAATGGGATACAGAATAGTTGAGGCTGAAGGGCACCTCCAACTGCTCAGTTTAAAGCACATTCAAATCCAGCAGGTTGCCCAGGACTGTGTCCAATTGGGTTTTGAGCATCTCCAAGGATGAAGACTCCACAGCCTCTCCTGGCAGTCTGTGACAGTGTTTGACCACCCTTACAGTAAGAAAAAGTGTGATTATTTTTTATGTTTAGATGGAATCTCCTATATTACAGTTTGTGCCTGTTGCCTCTTGTGCTGCCACTGGGCACCACTGAGAAAAGCCTGGCTCCATCTTCTTTGTTCCTGCCCGCAGTCACACCTTTAAGCTCCCCCGAGCTCTCTTTCTGCAGGCGGAACAGACCCGGCTCTCAGCCTTCCTCACAGGGCAGATGCTCCAGTTCCTTAATTGCCCCCACGACCCCCTGTGAGCTCCCTCCAGTCACCCTACCTCTCCCAGACTGGGAGCCCCCAGGCACAGACGCTGCACGCCAGGAGAGTGCCACCACCACTGGGCAGGGCATGGATTCCACCCCTGGACCTGATGGCAGTGCTCTGCCTATTGCAGCCCAGGGGACTGTTGGTCTATTTTGCCATGAAGTCACTCAAACCTTATTAATACAGAACCTGTTTGGATGCTTTCTTCTCTCTAGTTTGGAGCAGTCAGCTGGCATTATGAATTTATACTGATGCAAATAAAATCAGAAATTATTGTCTGAAAATAATTAAACGTAGTTTTAAGCTGGGAGTGATTTTTTTTACCTCAGAGTTCTAGGTCAATGTAAATCAATACGTTGCTGAAATGCTACTAGAAAACAAAAAGCTAAATGAAGACAAGGGCTTATAATTCTGTCTGTAATGAATTCCATGTCTACCTTTTTTCCTTTCCACTGTCTGCACTGATCACTAAACTATGCGCCAGGATCAATAGACAAGTATGTGGAACTAATTATAAAACAGTGCAAGAGATTAATTCTGTTCCTAAGGTAGGTCTGTGGTTGCCTTAAACTCTCTAGATAATGGGATGATGCAAATAGTGATAGTGAATGTGTCTTAGGAAACATGGAATGCCATCTGGTTGTATTTATTTCTTTTGATTTCCTATGTGTCTTTGTGTATGCACACTTGAGTTTAGGAGGAATGCTCCATAGTTCAGCACTGTGCTTAAGTATAGTGAATATAAGTCTGTGTAATCATGACTATATAGTAAATACTTAGACCCTGCTGAGAACTCACACTTAAGAATGAGAGCCTACTGGTGAGATCACATGCAAATGTTACTCTCACACATGGTGAGAATATGAACTAATGGCTGCTGCCATTTTCCTACATAGTTAACCATGCAAACACCTGAGACATGGGATCAGGCATGCAGGTAACTGTGGGATTAATTTGCACGTGGGCTTGGAGCTACTGCGGTCTGTGTCTGACAGGAGTGCTTACATTCATCTCACCTCAGAGCTCGTTTGTAGTAATTGCTAAGAGATTCAAAGCTCCTATTTATAGGGAGCTTTGGAGAGAAATAAGTACTGTATTTGTGAGCAGAACTATTGGCCAGAAGCTGAAAAAATGGAAGATCAGACTTCACATTGATACGTTGCAAAGAGCTCTAACAGCATTGTTGACTTCCTTTTGCAGTGACAGGGCCTCTCCTGAGTGGATCCAAGCCCTTGCACTGTTTTTCATTAAGTCCTTAAATATTAAAGGTAAGGGACAAAAGAGCGTGAACGTTACTGACATCCTTCCATCTTTGGAAGATACTCTAAGATGTTGTTATTCTCAGAGCAAACGAATAATTCTTACCCAAACAGCAGCAAGCTAAACCTTCTATTTATACAGTGACCATTGGGACCATTTTGTAGATTCTTTGTTTGCCTTCCTAAATCCTTCCTTATTTGCGACAAGAATTCTGTTATTGATAAATATTTTCTTTTAGGGATTTGGTGTTGTATTTATTCTGGAAATTTCCACAGAAACCACAGAGGACAAGTAGTACTTAAATCAATGAGTTTGTTTCCCCTTGGGAAGCTGCTGCAGAAAGCAAGGGCTGACGTGTAATTTATGGGAATGTTGAGACAAGTTTGCCAGTAGTCAGCTTGTTTTCCAGCACTGACCTTTCCGTATCGATGTCTTCGCTGCTTATTTGGATTTTACTCTTCTGAAATGACCCATATCCCACGCCCAAGGATTTAAGTGTCCTTCCCATTCACAATCTTTGCTGCTAGAACTGAGGGTCAGGCAAACCATGGCCTCCTTCATCATTATTCGTCTTGGAACACAAAGTCCATCAGGTAGTAGGAAAAAAAGAACCACGATGGACGTTATTTATCATTGTATCTAGTTAAAGCAGAGCCAGAAGTTGTCTTTTTCTTGAAATGTTGCTATGATTTACCATTCAGTTATAAGAAAAGTCAGGTCATGCATTTGGCACAACAACTTGTGGTCCTTTCAGAAAACATATAATCATTGTGTTATGTTCACTCCGTTGGCCATATTCTTTCAATTCTTTGTTGTAGTTGTGATGGGTTTGTTGTGGGCTTCTTTGTTTGTTTATAACAGAGGTATTATGAGCACCACCACCAGATTCCAAATGTATTGTTTCTGGCTGCGTGCTCTTTGGGTGTAAGATCATCAATTGTATGTCAGTTTTAACCAATTACTTCATTTGAGAACTCCTTTTGCCAGGGAAGCACCAGATTTATTTTTTTGGAGAAATCAAGGTTAACTTCTAGTCAATCTCATTTGTAGGCAGGGTCACCAAGTGCCAACAGCATCTGCAAACAGGAGCTACGCTCAGACCCTGTGTCCCGCCTCTCTGATTGCTACTAACAGCAGATGGAAGTCTCTACTTCTTGCACAGATGACGCCAGACCATCTCAAGGGCATTTTGTGTAGGTATAGATATAATGTGTTTTGCATTCGACTCCAGCACTTTTTGCATTGATGCTGAATTTGAACTGTGAAATAATAGCTGCAGAATATCCCAGTCCTATGGCAAAGCTATTTTTTTTCTTTTTAAACAAAGTGAAGGGCAGATTTGTGTTACCTTCTACTCTTCTCCTGCAGCGTGTATGACATTCCAAGGTTTAATGTGAAAAGCACCTTCACAGTGCAGAGCCATGACAGGGTGACTGCTGTACAACTTCATGGCAACGTCAGGGAACGTGTTACCGTCACAGCCCTTGTCTGCTGTTACTTTGGCTTGTAAAAACGAGATGTAGGACTGGTTGGCTTTTGACTGAGAGCCTGTGATGTGAGGGTGTGAAGTTACTGCAGGAGATCACGCTGGTGATTCACAGGGATATGCTTTCTCCTGTATCAGATGCTGGCCCCTTGCCATAGCTTGGTGGCATCCGATACCATGAGAGTTTTTTCCTAAGAGCAACTAAGAACGCGTCTGAATGTCTTAATTAAACATCTGACTGCATTAAAAGGGTAAGGACTTGATGGCTGTAAGTTAAATACTGGTGCTCCAAATCTCTTTCCCAGTCTGCATATTTCGCTAAGCTCTGTATTGTTGTGTGAAGACTCCTCATGCAATACTTCTGCCTGTTTTGTGAGGAACAATGACAGCTTTTATGGTCACACTTTGCTCTCTCCATCTACGTACTACATTTTGTGTCAGATCAGGTGTTTTTCACTTCCATTTGTAGCACTGCCATTTGGCACCAGCAGCACTTCCGAGGTAAACTCTATGTGCATATGGATTAATTGGGACAGAGGGTGATATGTATGTTTGATACAAAAACAGCATCACTGTTTTATATATAAATGTATCTATTTTTAGAAAGTTCATCAAGCACACAAAATACAACATATTGCTATTTCATCCTTATATAATTACATCTGGACTATAAGCTACTGAATTGGCATCCATCATCCCCTCCCTTCTGAGACGTCCTTGAAATTCCTCCTCTGTTTTGGTAGCATGGAAATTAGGCTCTAGTTTGTGAAAACAACACAAAGCTGAAATGTGAGAAGAGGTGTCTGACAAATACAATTCATTATTAGATCATTCAAACTTAAGGCATGCATGGTGCCAAAGCGTTTGGTATTACGTGATCTCTGCTCCTTCACATTACTTTGACAAAGCAGATCACCTCCATTAAGCCTGTGTTCTCCAATGTAAACAGGAAAATGAGAAGGAATTTGAAGAAATACCCAAACCTGAGATAACGTATAGTGAATTTAGGAAAAGCCATAACAGAAATGATCCTGAGCTCCACAACAGACTGGGAAGTGCTGAATTATAGGAGATTAGTTGGAGCTGCTATGATAAAGCAGCGTGTTTTATTTTGCAGTCTTATTAAAATCTGGATGCAAGAGTTCCAAGAAATTCTGCAGTAAAAGAGATATCCAAAGAAAGTGAAAACTGTCATGTGTTCTCTGTGAAAAGATAGCTCCTAAAGCTGTCAGAAACAATATACATGGCATACATTTTCATGGGAAAAGATTTTCATAGGCAGAAGAGAGCAAAATGAAAGTTGCTCATTCTCCCATTGTTTATCACAGTGATAAACAGCCATACACTTTTGCTTATTTCACCATCATTTGAAAATCAGTTGTAGAGGCTGAGTATCTTCAGATAGTGTTTGTGCTGCTCTGCAGTTATTAGTCCCAGCTGCAGTAGCTGCCCAGCTGTGGGTGTTCTGATGAGAAGAGTCATATGCTGGGAGGCTGTCCTGTGTATACTGAAACCCAGAGCTCTGCTCTGTGATCCTTAACGTTTGGCAAGGTGTGTTTGGGCAGGGAATTGTGTATTTCCATGAAAGTAGTTCACAGGATGTGTTTTTATGCAGCACGGGATTATTAGTGGGATGTTTGCATGCACTGAGTAAGGACGCACAGCTAATGCTCTTCAAACAATACTCCAATCATCTGCTTTAAATGATTAATAAGCACAAGCTGAAAATAGCTCCAGATTTACCTAATGCTTGCATGATTATTTTTGTCAACCCTCTGTTCAGGCTTCCTCTGCCATCTTTCCAAGCATTGTTAAAACAGAGATGTGGGCATTTTTGATGAGGTTTTTCTCAGTTTGATCTTCATGATGGCGCAGAGCGATGTGTCGGGGAAAGCACCAGAGATGCTGCTGTGCAGCTGGCAGTCAGCGTGTGGTTGGAGATCAAAGGAGAAAGCCACTGCACACACTTGCAGAATAGTTACAGCTCTCTCTCTTTTTTTTCTTTCTCCCAGAGGTAGAAACTGAACTTTGTGAGAACCACAGGTTTGTGTTTTGCTAACTCGATGGCCTGAAGTTACCACAAAGATATGGTTACAGCTTCTCTTAGTCTCAAACAAGTTGGAAATCGCTTTAAGAGACATGGAGGGCCTGGTACCTGTGTGCTATTGGCTGTCCTACTTTTCCTCAGTCCTTTCTGAGATAAGTGTAAGGCTGGAATTTGAATGGTGTTGAAGCCAAGATAGGAATCGGAATACAATTAACGGTGTATCGGCTGTCCAGCAGCCCAGGCTGCACTGCACGGCTATTCACCAATAAAAAGGTGGAGGATTTCCAGCGTGCAGCTGTTGGTGATGGCTGTGAGTCCTTTGCAGCTGCTCCACCTCGCAGTACCTTTGTCTGCTCTCCCATGTATGCTCTATTTCAGCTCAGCCCTTGAGCTGTTTGGTAACTCCTGCGGTGGAAAGGCCATATAGCCCAGCAGAACTTATAGGAAGTGTAATCTGTGTAAAAATACATACCCCAGTTTTGTTAAAAGTCCACCTTTAATTACTCTGGAGGTGTCAAAGATGCGAGTCTGCTGAAGAGTTTTGAGGTCTACCTCGATTTCTGGCTGGAGTTGCAGTCCTTGGGTGTGCATACCGTGCCCTGCCTATACCTCACGCCGCCTTCCCTCAGTGCAGCGCTACCTGCGTCTCTGTGGCAGGTGCTGTGTCCCAGGGCCGGGTCCTTCCTTCGGCGTCGAGGCGAGGCCTGGGCCGCTCCGTGTCCTTCGGAGAGCACCGGCTGGGAGCTACGGGTACGAAGGGCACGGAACGGGGAGGGGGCCGCGTGCCGCTGCCACGTGCGCTGCAGCCCCTCTCGCTGAGGGGGGTCAGCGCCGCCCGCGCGGTGCCCCGATACTGCGGGGAGGCGAATCCCGGCGTCACGAGCTCAGCACGCCCGCTCTCCCGCTTTGGGCCGCGGGGGTTCCCGCTCCTCAGCTGGGGGCAGCGCCGCGCGCCCCCTGCAGCCGCGGCGGAGCCGGGAGCGTCGCCGGCCTCTCCCCGCTGAGGGGAGCCCCAGCCCTGCCGGGGAGGCTGCGCTCCGCCGGGGCCGGCACCTCGGCAGGGAGGGGAGAGGCGCTGCCCGCCCCCCCGGGGCTTCCCCGCTCGCCGCGGCCCCGCTAAGTCTGACGGAGCGCCGCCGCCCAGCGCAGCGCAGCGGCCAGGCGCAGGAGGGAGGCGCCGCGCGGCCCGGCTCCCCGCGTGCCGCCGCTCGGGGGACAGCGGCCGCCTCCGCGCTCCCGGCCGCTCCGCTCCTCGCCGCTCCTCTGGCCGCCTCAGGTAGGAGCGGGAGCGCGGCGCGGGGGTGGGCTGCGGGGAGCGGCGATCCCCGGAGGCCGCGTCCGCGCTGGGGTGACCTTGAGGCGCGGGGGACGGCGGGGCGCGAGACGCGGCTGAGGGATGCGCTCGGGCTGTGAACGGGGACGGCGGCTGCCGGGGCTCGCGCCGCCCCGCTCCCCGCGTCGGTAGGTCGGGAGAGGACGGCGGGCCCGGAGCGCCCAGGGGAAGGGGCTGCCGCTCGTCGCCCGGCGGGGTCGGGGAGGGGACGCCGTGCGGGTCGGGGGAGGCGGCTGCCTTCCCGCGGCCGCGGGGGACGCCGAGCTGCGGGGAGCAGCGGCCCCACGTCTCGCAGAGCTCCGGGACGGCGGGGCCGGGCTGCGCTTCTCTCCTTTTCGCGCGAGGTTGAGCTCGTGTCACGGGCAGCAGCGGCGGCAGCGCAGCCCCGCGGGCCGCCCGCAGCGGGGAGCAGCGCGGAGCAGCGCAACGCCGCCATCCGCCGCACCTCTGGCAGTCCCGGCGCTGGAGGGAAGCTCCCTCGTTCAGTGGAACTGTCAGAAAGTTTTCTCCTTTCCGTGCGTTTCTTGCTGATCGTTTTTGCTCGCGTTTACTTTTTTTTTTTTTCTTTCTTTTCCCCCTTCTTATTGTTGTGCTGTTTTATCACGTGGCAGCAGTATAACCTAATTCCGTGCCCATGCTTGCTTTTCTTTGGTGGTAGTGTGATGTTGGAGGAGCGCAGGCACCGAGATAAGGTGCTGGGAGGGGGACAAATGACAGCCAAGGCGCAGAGCGGGGCTTCACAGCTGCTGAGATGAAAGAAAATGTAAGTTTATAAACAGCGTGGAAGCGAAGCGCTGTAACAGCCCCCAGCGAGCGGCACAAGGTCTGTGAAGGAAGGTGCTGTTTGCTCAGCAGCCTCGAGGCGCAGCGGGGCTGGGCTGCTTGGAGCGCTGGGCTGTGGGCTCTGCCTGCGCGCCTCCCCTTAGCTGCGCTGTGCGCCCTGCAGTGCAGCCCGCGTCCCGCGCGTTTGTGGCTCTGAGCTGCGTTCGCCCCGTGCCTCGCTCGTAGGTCGGTGTGCTTTGCAGTGACATTGTGAACGAACGAGTTCCATCTTCGTGGTCAGCGTTACTACAAGCTCTGCCTGGCACAAATGGGCACGTACTGCCCGCGTAGTTTAGTGTCAGTATTAACAATTATACATCAAATGAAATTAATATTTGGTTTAGTTTTACAGTATCGATTACTGTTTTACTTCTGGTTCACATTCAGTATCATTAGCAGTGTTGGCTTTTGTTCGTGTTCAGTACCACGAACTCAGTTCCCAAGTTACTGAGTCCATACTACTGGATCCAAGTTTCCCTACCCAAACAACACCTTTTAACCATCCAGTTACCTGTTTCCTCGTTACGCTCAGTTGATTTTTATTGTTTTTGCAAGTTCTGTGGGGTAGTTAATAAATTGCATGCAGTTCCGTGGTGCTGTCACCTCACTGGGGTTCAGCGTGAGGAGGGCAGTGAAGAGAGCAAATGGACCATTACAGCACCCAGGGGTTTGCTCTGGTCCCGGTGTCTCTCAAGGTGCTGCAGGGTACCCACTCTGGCCTGGCACCCTGCTTCAGAATCATCAGGGAAACACCACTGAACCTGTGATTTGGAGGGCTGCAGTCTCCACCGTGTCCCATATCACGTACTGGGCACAGCGTGGCACCTCGGGTGGTGTTGGTTACCTGTTTGTAGGTAGCTGAGCTGGATGTGGTGTGTTTGGTTCCTTATGCTTCATTAGCTGAGAATAAAGTGCTGCAAATCAATTCGGTGGTGGGACTGGAAGGTGGGACTGTTTGCCTATTCATAATCCTCTGGGAGCTGGCTTAGTGTTTGTGTCAACAACAAAAAAGTGTTTTCTGGTTACTCGTTCATAACTTTAAACTATTTTAAGTATAGAAAGTAAGCTAAAAAGACTTCTTGGTATGCAAAAACATGCACTGTAGCTGCAGATAGTGCAGAATGATGAATGCAATCGGAGAAAAATATCTGCGTTGACCGTGAGGAAGAAGCAGAGAAATGAGACAAGAGGTAAATGATCTGGTGATAGTCTGGTGAGAGGTGATAGGGAGGGAGAGAATCAGACATGGGAAGAAAGTTCACATCTAAACAAAGCTGTGTGGCTGCTGAAGTCTTTTAAAATAAACACGTGAACGGAGCTCGGGCTCCCAATAAAGCTTACCATCGGAATGCGTGTCAGATAAACTCTGGAACCCTGCTTCAAAACAGAGCGAAGTACGAAAAGCCCACAGATTGCTTTAAAGGTAGGCTATTTCTTCTGTGAACAGAAGCGACATGCAAATGGTAAAGCAGTTCTGATTAGTTATTTAATACTGAAATACTTCAGACTTCCATTTTATAGTGGAAAAGAGTTGGTTACGCCTTACTGCACCTGATACAGTATATCCTACCCGATGTGTTAACTGTGATTTTTCTGTGTCACCCTGCATGCATCACTCGGAGCTGGTTTTTGGTGTAACGACGTATTTGGAACCACACATTGAGAATTCTTGGATATTTTGGAGCACATAAGTAAAATAGTTGGTGTGCTGCAGGGACGCCCTCCGCACACTGGAATGTAAACCTAGAAGGCTTTACGTGTTTCTTGGAGGCAGAAGCTGCTACGTGTTTAACATATACAATAACAAGTGTACTTGGGAAGGCTCCTTGCATCCCTTGGAGCCTGCAGGGAGATCCATCAGCTGTGCAGAGCTGGGGCTGCTCCCATCGCAGCACACAGGTGGGTGCCCTCAGCCCCAGCTGCCACTCTCTGTGTGCTCTTTGTGTTCCGCTGTTTCTCTCCTGTAGTCTGAAAGGCTCGCGGTGCCGGCAGGTTTTGTGGTCTTCCCATTGCTCCTATTTCTGAGCCATCTGTGCACACGACTGCTCAGCTCCTTGAAGCCTCTGTGTGCAGAGGGCTGAGTGTGCGTGGAGTTACTGAACAGGAAAGCAACAACAGTGCTATCATGTACTGCGGTCAGTACAGGAATCTTTGTTTCCACAGTGAATTTATTCATTGTATGGTGAAACGCCTTCAAAAAGTAATAGCGCTGGGGTTTTCAGACCCCAAAATGGTTTCTTTCATTGGTGCTTCTTGTGAAGGAGGTGTTTGTCCTGCCACTCGTCTCAGTCAGTTCTGCACATGGTGTGTGGTTATATGGAAAGCATCACGTGGGCTGGCAAATGGCTCAGGGAGGGGTTGAATTTGATTGCTGAAGCGGGGCAGGATTCAGAGCTGCAGGGCTGGAGGGGGTTTTCCTCTCCTGCCCGCCTCCCTCAGGTGTGTGTTTGTGCTTTGCACATCTCTGTGCAGCCCAGAAGAGTGAAGCTGGCTATATCCAGCATTACATTTCTACAATTAGCAATCATGAATTTGGTACTGTGTGAGGAATTACTTGTAGCCAAATTTACTTGTTAGCGTGCCTACAATAAGTTATCTTGAACTTCACTAAAAGTACGCCTAGTATAAAATCGTCTGGCAGGGATGAGGAGCATCTAAAGATACTGCAGTTACTATTGTCCACTCGATGCTGCATGTAACTTACTCGAAACTGCTTTAGGACTCAGGAGTTTTCTGATGAACAGCAGCTTTCTTTTGGTGGTTAATAGTGAGAACAACACACATGAGCAGGACATGCTTTGCCTGCGCGTTGCTTTACAGTGCAGGAGCCAGTGTCACCTTGAGGATATAGCTGCTGAACTTCTGTGTTGGCAAGCCTGCCCATGGCAGGGGTCGGAACTGGATGATCTTAAAAGTCCCTTCCAACCCAAACTGTTGTATGATGCTACAAAGATATGACTGCATTCAGCAGAATGTATCAAAGAGGTCTGTCCAGCATTTCAGTTTTTTATTGCAAGTGTTGTCTTGATATGTAAACCTTTTAGCAATACTTTTTGTTATTATTTAACGGGCTAATAATGAAAGAAGATTGCAATAATAGTGGACTTGTTTGGGGGGGGATGTTCTCTGTCACCTAAACTGGAAATTCCCAACTGGTTGGTGGGTTCCTGGAGAGTATTTGCAAAGATGTCTTAAAGGTTTTTAAGCTGGAGCTTTAAACGGGGAGATTGGTGATAATCAAGAGCAAAAATACGTCCTTTGCTATTGAGAGATTACTTAGCAATTTTATTGATAGCAACTGCTGAAGCTTATGATAAATTCGTTTTATTTCCCAACACGCTGGAGATTTCTGTTCTTTGCCATCTGAGTGGATTATTCCATGTGTTTTTGGGTGCTGGCAAACAGTCGCAGTAAAAGCAGAACATTGGCTTTGGCAATAAAGTTACACCAAAGAACTGCTCAGAGGCACTGTTGGGTGCGTGTACAGCTGTTCTGCTGCATCCAAGTTTTAGTCTGAAGTTCAAGTGCAGCTTTAATGCATTAGTATTATTCTTCAAGATCTACACATCATTTATAAGCGCTTTCCTGGCACGTGGCGTATTTAACATGTGAGAGAAATAGGACCAAGGAAACGTCTGGGAGGTTTGTTTCCTCCCAGGGATCATTACTGCTTTTTGTCTGGCCCAGCAGCATTCACTGCCTATTTTTGTCTCTGCTAACGCTTAATGCTTATATTGTCAATTTCTTTCTTTATTTTTTTGAGTTTCTTGAGAGAAGATCAGAAGGGCTGACTTCACGTGACATCCCTGCTCTGCTCCTGGCATGACATCAGACTCCTTCAATCTGTTCATCTGTGTACGCCTGGCTATAGTGTGGAATCACACAGAACTGGAGGGGTTGGTACGGAGCTCTGGAGCTCCTCCAGTCCAACCTGCATTCTTGCAGTGTGCTGTGTGAAATTGTATTCCCCTGATGGTGAATTTTAGGAATTGCTTTCAATTTGTGCCAGATTTTTAGAAGAAACTGCATCCTCATAGGCTGCAGTTTCGTACCAGTCCTTACTGTCCTATGGAAATAGCACATTGGGCAGGTACTGAAAGCCTTCTGGTAGCCAATATATGTTGTTGATTACTGCTTTTTCCTTCTTTGAAGGCTGGCTATCCTATAAAAGTAGAACTGTCACGACTTTGACATTTGGTTATTTCCTGGCACTCAGTCTTTTAGGTGCTTGGGTGATGACTTAGCTCGTATCCACATCTTCCTGGGTATAGCAGAGAGGCGGATTGGTTTGCAGTTCCTTGTCTCCTGCTCTCTTTGATGTTGCATGCTATTTTTGCCTCTTTGCAGTCCTTTGGGAACTTTACCCTTCTTTGGTGCATTATTGAATGGAATAGGTAATGTTTGGGGATGGCTTTGGGTAACTCCTGAAGTCCTCTGCAGGGAACTTTGTCAGGCCCTGTCAAACTGACTGTGTCTGGCTTTCCCCAGTATTTTTTAACCTGTTCTTTTTCCTTCATGTCTGTAGTCCCACATTCTTAGTAGAATCACTTTTGAATTATTTTTTATTCTACTTGATCCTTTAGACATTAAAAGAACATGAAGGAGGTACTGAATACTTCAGCTTTCTCTTAACCATCTGTTAACCATCTCTCCTTTCCCATTAAATCCCACAACCTTTGCTTACCTTTGTCTCCTTTCCCTTCTGCTGTATTAATAGATCCATCTTTGGTTGCCTTTCTGTGCCCCTCATTAGTTGTTGATCCTTTTGTGTGTTGGCTCATCTGGATCGTACCCTACTTGGTTGTGCCATTCTTTTCTACATGTTCTTTGTTAAACGCTCTTGTTTCACCTTTTGTACAATCTCTTCTGCTACTCAAAGCCCCTGAAGACTCTGGATGTAACAGCAAATCATCTCTTACAATGCTTCTTACATTTCCTCTGCATTGGGATAGTCTGATGCACTATTTTATACTGGTTTTGTTAATAACTGTCAGCTTTCCTGAACTCCTGGGTTCTAAGACCGTCTCTTCAGGAGATGTTACAGTGATTTGACGGAGTCTGCTGAAGTTGCTGCCCTGAATTTCACTTCTCTTTTTGTGCTTCCTTCACATCTTCCATGTAATACAATAGTGAACTCTCTCAACTTGTGACAGTGCTCACTGGAATTTCATTGCTGCCTTTAAGACCTCACTCAGTGCTTTCCTATTAATCAGAATAAAATGCAGCTGCAGCTTTGGTAACATCTTCCACATTGGTACCTTTATCTCGTTAGCCCAGCTCCACCTTGGTAAGGTAACGTGGTTCCTGCTCAGGGGAGCAGCCTGAAGAGATGAGAGAAGGGCCGTGCAGGTGATGGCTGGGGCACGGCATGGGGGGAGCAGGGCTGCCTGTGGAATCACTTGCTTCATTAGGGAATGCTTTCTTACTTCATACAAATTGCTTACTGTTGGGCTATTGTTTTGGATTAATAATTAAACTGCTACAGTATGTACTTACCCTGCGTGTTTCAAGGGTTAATTCATTACTATTTGTAAAGCTGCTGAGTATTTTGGATGGAAAGCACTATTGTAAGCGCAAAGCAATGCAAGATATTTTTGACAATGCTCAAGAAGAGTATTGAAGCCACTGAAATAAGGGTGAAGTGTGTTGGCTTCTGCGCATACCTAAACAGCCCAGATTCTTCCCTTTGTGAAAACACCACTTTTCTTGGTGTTCACCTTGTGGGCACTGTGCTGGGAGTGTATATCAGATAGAAGAACCTGCCCGCAACAGAAAACTCTTGCAGTTCCAACTTCTTGCTCGCAGGAGGAATATCCCACTTGTAAGCTTAGCACTAAGTTGTGCATTCTTGTCAAGAGACCGTTTCCAAGTTGCATTAATGTCTTGATTGTCCAATAAGTTACAGATAACACAACAGAAATATTTAAAGTGTTAAGGGCAGGATTTTTAAAACGAGGAGGAATGGAAGCCAAATGCAATTTGAAGTCCTGTTGGCTTGTCACTGAGGTTTGTGCATCCAGCATCAATTGGATGCTTTTGAAAATAGCACTCTAAATTGGTGGCTAATAGAGCTCTTCCCATTATAATGGTAAAAGCTGCTTGTAAGTCACCATTAATAATTCAGCTGAAGATTATTGGACTCTCATTCAGTAACTCCTGAAAAGGATGAGAAGTTTCTCTCATTGATTTCAGTGTCTTTGGGTTATGTTGCCGGGGGGCTCTGATGAAATAATGTGTTTGTGTGGAAGATTTTCCCCTTTCGGTGCATCTGGTGGCCGAGAATGAAAGTCTTAAGTTACAGGAGAGGCTGATGATGCAGTCATCTTTGGTGCCGTTTGCATACGGGTAGGTGGAGGGATGCGTAGGACCCCGTTCTGCTGAGCGCAGGAAGCACCGGGCGCAGTGCGTTGCTCTGCCAGCTCCCCTCCGCAAAGGCTGGGCGGTGGATCTGCATGGGAGAGGAGTGGCAGGTGGGCGAAGCAGGCGCTGTTGCTGCTGTGCGGTGTGGGCTCTGCGTCAGCCGTGCAGCTCCCCCGGCCCGCCTCCATCAGCACAGCCGCGTTGGATGCCGCAGCCTTCGCCGTTCGGCGGCAGCGAGGAGCTGGCTCTCATCCCTCCTGCTCTCTCTTTGTCTTCACTGTCTGCCCCTCCTCTGTCGTTTTCTCTCTCCCTCCATTCTCCAAAGATACCTAGATGAATCCTTTCCTCTTAAACCATTTGAACACCTGAATGAACTTAAATGCTATCGCTTTGAATGGAAATGTGCCTTTTATATCTCTTTCAAATGAGAAAAGTCAGTTTAAACCTACCAGTTTGATCAAAACGGATTTTCAGTCATCCCAGGAGCGCAGCGCTGTGTCCGGACAATCTGTGTATAAATACAAAAAATAGAAGCACCGTGTATGTATCTGTGAGGATGTACAGGCTGTAGAAGAACAGCAGTGGGTCACTGGCAGTTTTAGCAAAGCAAACGTGGTATTTAGAGATTCTTAGGGTGATGAGGAATTTTTGCTATCAATATCAGTGAGGAGAAATTGGTTAATCGAAGCAAATGTTTGTGAGAATGTGTTTGCTAAGCCTGAGAGATGAGCTGGTAGGTCCAGGTGCCTCTGCCGTGGAGAAAGGTTTTTCTGAATGGATACACTCAGACCCCGGTGCTGAACTGGAAGTAGTTTGGAAGTATTTGCCTTCTCACAACGCTACTCGTTGCTGTTTGCTGCCAGCCTCTCTGCAGCAGCAGTGGGTGCACAACACTGATGTCTTTTCAGGTTGAATGAAGCTCTGCTTTGGCCATGATCCTGCCCGTGGTTCCCTATGGCACAGTGCACTGCACACCGAGGGACACCTGGGCAAGTTGGATGGAAGCCTTGCAGGTGCACACAGTGTTGTTCAGTCCCTGTGTGAATGCCTCCTTGACTTTAGTGGGGGAAGCTTTTTCAACCTGTTGTTGTTCTATGCGACTTCAGTCCAATTTTTTCTTTCTTTTTTTGCACGTTCTTCTGTAAATGAGGCTTAAAAGTGATGAGATCAGTGAAGCTTATGATAACCACCCTGATTTTAAACCTATGACTTCTGGAATAAAATTGTATCCCTAAATGCTTTGGTTTACCAAGGGAAAGCATAGAGAAGGAAAAGCCATAGGAGGACTGTAAGTGTTGAACAATAAAACCAGAACAAAAAGCTTTCTATAAATAGTAAGATGGTCCCAGTTCAGCAAAGTACTTAAGCATATGCCTAAATCCTTCCTTGTTCAGCAAAGCACTTACATGTGCATTTGAATTCTGCTGAAATAAAGCATTAAATATCAGGCTTAAGTGCTTTGTTGAATTGGGGGCTGTATCTGTACAGACGGACCTGGGGAGAAAGATAGTTTTCTTCATGGGAAAATGGTATGCTGTAGTCGTTGTGGCATAATACCGTGTGTGAAATGCCTGGCACTGTGCACTGGCCGATTAACTTGGAGAACAAATGGACATTAAAGCCGTAGAGAGTCTTTGTGTTCCGATAGTTCAAATTTGTGTTCTTCTGTTATTGGCAAATTGGTCAGACTTGATGCTTCAACAGCTGCTTTTGTAATAGTAGGACCTGTATGAGCTATTAGAGTGAATTTCCTATTTCTTAGAGAAACGAATACAGTAATGGTTTTCCCTGGGGCAACAGTGAAGCAGTCAGTACTTGGGGATTTCAGATCGTGAGCGTCTCGATCCAGGAGCCCCAAGCAGCCCTCCTGTCAAGGAGTTTGCAAATACAGGTAGAGACCCTTTTGTACAAAGGCTTATTTTCTCAGAAAATATTTAGCCTCTCTTTTCCCACAATAAGATCTATTAAACGATTTTGGGTTTTCAAGGTATTCGTCTCTTCTGAAACTCTCCTGCTGGGAGGGGAAGTACTGGTACCTTTTTTTGGTCATCTTGTCCCTAAAGAGGCTTCACGTAATGTTAATACAGTGGTTGTGGTAGCTGGCTGGATTGATCAGAAGGCAGTATGTAAGAAGTGCATCTTAATCAGGTTAAAGTAATGAAAACACAACTCATCCTGCTTGTTTATCACATGGGCACGTACAGCTAACCTGATAGTGTTTGCATTTGTGGGAGCGTGCAGGTTATAGAACTTACATTTCCCCAGGGATGGAAACCTCTCTGTGTTGCTCCTTTGTCTGGGACTTGGAGAGACAGACCTGGCTTCTGGGAAACCTGGCCCAAGTCCTGCTTTGACGGACAGCACAGTGTTCAGATCCCAGATCACTCAAATTTAATCAAACCCAGGATTCCTGAAATGCATTTCAGTTTATTAGCTATGACAGTCACTGTGACAGCTAGGACTCTTTTTTTTTTTTTTTTTTGCCTTTCTAATGAAAATCTGGGGGAAGTAGGTAAGTAATGAGGATGTGGACTTTGATACAGTCTGTTATTTTCTCTGATATTATAGTTGAACAGAATTACTGAGATGATTTGCAGGACATTTGTGGCACGTGGGTTTAGAAGACCACTTTCAAAATGAATCTTTGAACTTCTGGGGCTCTTTAAAAATTAGTCTACGGAGTCCAAGTCCTTCCTAGTGCTAATTGCCTAGCACAGTGCTGAAGCACACATTTATTGCTTTGGTTACTTCACTGTTGTTCTGTTGAGCAAATCTGTAAGCCATTCTATGAATCTAGGGAAAAGGTTGGAAGGAACAATAGACATCATCTGGTTCCAAACCCCTCTTCTGTGGGCGGGGTTGCCACCCACTAAATTAGGCTGCCCAGGGTCCCATCCATCCTGTCCCTGAATGCCTCCAGGGATGGGGCATCCACAGATTCTCTGGGCAGCTATACCAGTGCCACATCACCCTCTGAGTAAAGAAATTCCACCGCATGTCTAATTTAAATCTCCTCTCTTTTAGTTTAAAGCCCTTTCCCCTTGTCCTATCACTATATGACCATGTAAAAAGTCAGTCTCCCTTCTGTTTGTAAGCACTTCTCAAGTACTGGAAGGTTGTAATGAGATCTCTCTGGAGCCTTCTCTTCTCCCAGCTAAATAAGCTCAACTCCCTCAGCCTGTCTTTATAGGAGAGGTGCTTCAGCCCTCTGAATATCTTTGTGGCCCTCTTCTGGCCTCAGTCCAACATTTCCACATCTTTCTTGTGCTGGTGGCCTTCTGGGCTGCAAGTGCATGCTGTTAGCTTGTGTCCACCTTTTTTCCACCAGGACGTTTTCCTCAGGGCTGCTCAGTGAGTTCTTCTCACATTCCAGGATTGCTGTAATCTTTGTGCAACACCTTGCACTTGGCTTTGCTGAATCTCATTAGGTTCACGTGGGTCCTTTTTTCAAGCCTGTCCAGGTCCCTCTGGATGGCATCTCTTCCTTCTGTTGTATCAACTGCACCACTCAGCTTGGCATGGTCAGCAGACTTGCTGAGGATACACTTGATCCCACTGTCTATGTCATTGATAAAGTTGATGAAGATCACTGGTCCCAAGACAAACCCCTGGGGGATACCACTAGTCACCAGCCTCCACCGAGACAGAGATCTGCTGACCACAATCCTCTGACTGTGACCATTCAAGCAATTCTTTATCTCCTGAATAGTCCACCCTTCAAAAGCCATCTCTCTCCAATGTGGAGATAAAGATGTAGTTGCAGGACTGTGTCAAAGGCCTTGCATAAGTCCAGGTAGATAACATCAGTTGCCCTTCCTTTGTCCACACAGTGCTGTCACTCCATCACAGAAGGCTATCAGATGGGTCAGGTACGATCTGCCCTTGGTGAAGCTGTGCTGGCTGTCCCAAATCACCTTCTCATCTTGCACATGCCTTCACATAGTTTCCAGGAGGATCTGATCCATGATATTCTCAGGCACAGAGTTGAGGCTCAATGGCCTGTAGGTCTCCATGTTTCTTTCTCCCTTTCTTAAAAATGGGAGTGATGTTTCCCTTTTTCCACTCACCAGGGATTTTGGTGATCTCGGTCTGACAACCAAGACTTTTCAAATACAGTGGAAAGTGGCTTGGCAGCCATGTGTGATCAGCTTCTGTGAGATCAGTTAGGTCACAGTTTTCTAATTGCACCATGGTTTCCCTTTCATTCTGCTTATTTCCTGTGCTGTGTGTTTGTCAAGGCACTACTGCTGGGCTGTTGGCCACATTACCGCCTTGGATGAGCCCTCCCAAATTCCTCTGGGAAAACTGAGGGTTTCCCCTGCTGCTTCCTGATGTGACAGTGTTCTCCAGCTCTTCTCTGTAACTCACAAGTATATCCTCTTCCCCCATCAACTCCAGTGTCAAGCTCTGGTCATCAGCCCGGCCAGCTTGCGGCCCCATATATTCTCTTATGTTCCTTTTGTTTTGTTTTGATATATGATAAACCCCAGTCATAAAAAGCACAGTGTAAGAATGGTTAATTCAAATATTATATGTTTGAGCTGATTAAAGAAATTCTAATCTGGATCTTTACATAGGAAGTTATAAAGCAGTTTCATAATTTAAACCAGATCAAGTCTATAAAGTTGTAATAAGCTCATGTAAATCTCCCCAGTGTAATAAAGTTGAAATATTTCAATCAAACAATTAAAAAGCCCTGTAAATATTTGAGTGAAAGTCTCTTGTTGCTTTACATTCTATTTGATTAGAGCGGATATAGCTTTGAAGAAGTGCCATTTTGATCTGATTCAAAAGGTCAGCTGTTGGGAATCGTGCTGAATGTCAGAATGCTCTTTTGCTCCATGTGCTGCATTTGGCACTCTGAGTTAGACAGAACAAGCCTAATCTGTTTTGGATTTCAGACTGTGTGAATGGCAGTTTCTGCAGTGGGGATCAAACTATCCATTAGAAACAGGGTAGACATAAGGAAATCAGTCTGCAGAATGATGTATCACTTCTTTATAATTAATGAATTTATAGTATGTGATGTAATTAAGTAGGTTGGTAGATAAGAAACTAATGAGCTGCTCTCCATGAGACGTGCAGATGGGTTAACTTCCAATAGGTTATTGCATTGGAAATAAGCTGACAGTGTTTGATGAAATGTACCTGTAATGAAGTGAGCCAGTTAGCAAAATGTAAGTTCCTATCAAGCTTCCTTTTCAAAACACTGAAATATTTTTAATGAAGCACTCAGGAATTGTGTTTTGTTAAGGTAGTGTGGCAAATAAGTTCTTGTACTATTTATTCCAATTATGGTGCCAGAGATACTTCAATCTTCCTTCCAGGAAAAGGAAGAATATTTTAAAGCTACATCTCAAGCACCATCGCTAAATTTGATCAGCCAAAAATCTTACAGGTCTTTATTTAAGAAAAAAACTTGAGGAACATGAATGGCCTTCTATACCTATTTGAAATTCCATTTTTCACCTGAGGTAGGATTTTGATATGCACCAGAGGGTATTGTGAATGAAATTGTCACGGGTGGAAACAACTGCACTGTACACTAAACTCGTAAGGAGGAGAAAGGTGTATATTGATGTAATGTAGTGATTAACAGTGACTTAACTAAATTTAAGATGTGTGGATATGCTTGATCGCTTACTGTGTAGAGGGTAGGGTTAAAAACACATGTAGGTGAGGCCTTCCTGTTGAGTCTGGTGGGGCTAAGTGGACCTCCTTGCTTTCTAAACTCCATGAAGCATGGAGGTAAGCAGCCTGGGTGCAGCTGGATCCACCCCAGTCTCAACCTTGGTCAACAGTTTATGCCAAGGGATCATATGTACACAATCGTTCTAAGATATAATCTTAGCAAAACTAACAAAGCTTACAGTCAGTCAAAGATGTGATCTTAGCAAAGCTAAGAAAGCCTAAAACAAACTAGTAGTCACTTACTGGGGATCTGTACAGGATCAGCACATTGCTTTAACATCAAGGCACAAGGGATTTCTGCACAGGTGTGACCTCAAGCAGCATCTTCATTCAAGGGGAGATCATATTACAGCCCACTACCATACATGAGGGGGCTCTTGGGCTGCCTGCTATTGATGGGATAAGATGATAACTCATTGTCAAACTTTGTATTTAGGCACCTGCTCAGTCAGCCCTCAGCTGTTGGACCAGGTGGCTGCTACCAGTTCTTCCAGCCCTTTGGTCTGAGACACATCTGTGGCTGTTTATCTGCCTTAGAGAGCGTGTTATCAGTACTGTTGGTCTGCCTGTGCAAGGCCAGGCCCAAGGTGGAAGTTAGGGGTATAAGAGGAGGGAGGGGAGCACACCCTTACATCAATCAAGCACAATCATGGTTATTAAATATTTTTATTGATTAAATAAAAGAAAAAGTGGAGGGGAGGCATGAACAGTCATTCCTTCCTGTTGCGTTCCTTCTGTGCACTTCTTTGCAGAAAGCTTTCAGTAGATATTAACCTAAGCAGGCCTTCATCAGCTGGATATGTTCTCCTCTCTCTCTTCCTCTGGAGAAACCGAAATCAAACTGCCTTGTGCTGCAGTAGTGAGTGGAGTGATCAACTTGCAGACGCAGTGGTGAGCTGGAAGCTTGGTTAGAGGTTTCCCCTTTGCCCCAGTACAGTTCCGTGGCTTTTCCCTAGATACTTCCTTTCTGTTTGAGATGAATGGCAAGTGAACATGAGAGTAAAAGTGTCTGTCAACGTAGAGCAATTCTACTTTTTATTCCAAATACTTCAGGAAGGTGCAAGGCAGGTTTCCTTCAGCTACATTCATGTGTCAGCTGCTGTGCGGCTGTGATGGTCTCATGCTTTAACAGGATGGTATTGATATCTTATCACATTCACTTTTCTAATTCTTAGACAACAGGATCATATGCAATGTCAGGTACAGTAATAAGAGACAGAATATCTTTGCCCTTACAAATTCTGTGTATCTTAAACGTTTCTGTTTGTTTTAATTCTGTCTTTTTCAGAGTGCTGAAGGGGGTTAGTAAGGACTTGAAGTTTGTCTCAGATTAGTCCAGCTGCGTAAGCTTGCTGTATTCAGCAATTTTACTGATATGAATAGCTGTTTGAGATCATTATAAGGTAAATGCTTCTGTTTAAATAAAACATGCATTAAGAAATATACTTCAGAAGATGCTTCTTATGTTTAGCATCTCAGCCTAGGAATTGAACCAGTATCTTCTGCAAAGTGCTCCTTGTCTATAAATATTTGTGAAAGCCTGCTCAGCTATAAATAGGAAGGAGGGCTACAGGCTGAAGATGCAATCTCAGAAGATGCCAGTTTCAGTGAGGAGGGTGCTAGAACTCCGTAGCAGTGGGGCACCACAGGGGTATGCTTTTTATAGATGAGTACTTGGCTGTGATGATGCAGGCGGAATACCGAATTAATTAATTTAATTTGCTGTTCTCTGGCACAGGTTTTTCTATGCATCATCTTCATGATATGTGATAGTTTCCTTACAAGTTGCAGTTCTTGGGATCAGATAATACTGCAGCATGACCTTAGATCTCTTTAACTGTCCTTAAAAGAAAAGTCCCTTACAATTGTGCAGAAAATAAAATAGAAAATGACTCAAATGTTGCTTTGGAAATAAACAAAAACCTCAGGTTTTCTTTTGCTGATATCCTTATTTATGGAGAGGGTGGCCTGATTCATTTTTTGTCCTCAATTATTGGTGGTAATGTCCAGAAGATAATTCTGGGGCTGCTTTTGAAGCCAGCCTTTGGCTACAGTAGTCAGCATTAATGCAGTGTATAACGTTCCCCTTTCAGTGTTCAATTGAGAGTGTAAAATAGCATTTAAACTCACTGGGGTAGAAGTGCCTATAAAATGGAGTATCTAGTTGCCAGCAGGTTAAAATCTATGGACACAGAATCTAATGAATTTGAGAAAACTGTCTGCAAATGAAGAAATGACATAATAAGTTTAAGCCTTGATATGCTCCATAGTGTCTTCTTGCTCAGACAGATTATGGAAATGAAGTAGTAGCAGTCAGCCTTAATTTTTTTTTTAAGGACTCTTTCCTTCTGGAATTAAATGAAAGATCTGTTAGATAAACTCAAAGGTAGCGTGAATAGGGCATTCTTGTCAACTGTGTTATACTGAATTCCATCGTTACTGTGAGTGAAAACTGGTGTTAGAATAAATCCTCCAAATACTAATTCAAATTTAATGAGTCACCTTTTGCCGCTAGACTAATTAAAATATAAATTTGATATATGCAAAAACTTTTAGGGACTCGTGAGGTTATAAAAGTAGGCAGTCATGGGTGGGGGTGTTCCCTAATCTCTGTGCAGACTCACGAGCAACAGAGATGCTGTATCTCAGATAGGTACTGAGTGCAGTGGTGCTGACTGGTGTGCACATGCCCCAGAACAGGCCACCTGTCTCTACAGACAGCGGAGTGCTGTGTGTTGTGTGAGGTTTTGCCATAAAAAAAATAATCAGGTCTCATGACTGTGTGTAGTGGATGAAAGCATAAGTAAGTTATATTCCCAGGGCTCTTCTGTAAGAACGCAGAGTTACTCTCAGAGGGGAAAAAGTGTTTTGTGACTGTATTTCTCATAGCCCGGCTTGACTTCCCTGTCTAGCCATACTGAAAACTGGAAGAAAGTTAGCATTTGGAAAGTTGGGGTTGAATAGAGTGCAGGAGCAGGTGGTACTGTGACCAAAGGCAATTGGGCCTGGGCAAGCAGAGGAAACACCTTGTCTACAAGGTACTTTATGGTATAAATTAGGACAGATGAGTGTGTTCTCATCATAGGCTGCAGGCTAACTTGTAGCTGTGTTTCAATCAGCTGGATTTATTTGGTCCTGGGATTTTTGCTCCCCCTTTATCTGCTTTGCATTTCTTTCCTGAGGGCTCAGTGGTTTACTTCAGTAGAAGTTTTGCTAATCCGATAGCTTATGAACTTTCTCACAAGGCAATCGATGGACAAACAGAAGCTGAGTATACAGGATGAGATAAAAATTCACCATCATGAACATTTTCTGCAGTAGAGAACTTGAAATTAATGTGGATAAATATGATCGTTTACTGATAATTAGTGCCTAAGATATATAATTGGCAGAACAATAATCTGAAAATAGATACTGTTACCAAGGGCAATAATACTGTTAAACAGAGCCATTAATAGCATGTGTCAAAACTGTTTTAATTTAAGTTGTCCATTAGGAAACATCAGTATGTTATCCCTCTTTTGCCTTCCCTACTGATGATGTGACACTTTGTCGTTCCTATATAGAAGCAGAGAAAGAACAGTTTAAGAATAGTAGGGTAGAAATATAGCAAAGCATAGCATTCAGCAGAGGGCGAATGCACTTCTATGCTCTTAAATAATAAAAAAATATATAAATTGTCTATGCATCTTAGTTCTAGGGGTAATTTAATCTCTGAAAGAGAGAACTCTGAGTTAAGAATGCAATCTGACTGATTTGATCAGCATTACCCAGCTGGGAGATAGAGAACCACACGTCTCAGGTGGCAATCTGTAGTCTTTCTTAACATGTCTGAAGGCATTCCTTTCAATTTCTGCTTTTCAGTAGGCATTAAGTGCTTCTCATTTTCAGTTACATTTCTCTTTATTTAGCTGTTTTGAAAGATAAGCTATAAGCATTTATAAATTGTAATTACAGAGACATTTCATTGCTGTATAAATAAAAGCTTTTGAACACAGACACAAGAATTCTCCATGGAGTCAGTTTATTGTGTGCATTAACTATAAAATTAATTTTCTGCTGAGTAATTGTAACTGGCTCAAAAGTGCAACCCATACAGACTTAGCAAAGCTCCGAAGATTGTGAGAAACCCGGTGATGAGTTTTAGCAAAAATGGAGCTCTAATGTTGTTTATGACTGCTCTTAGTCACAGTGCTAATCCCACATCAGTGCTCCCCAGTGCTGCACAGTGTGATGATGGAGAGCGGAAACGGCGCATCTTAAAGTAAGCGGTATGAATGAGAGGAGTTGTCACTTATACAAGCAGAGGAGAAGCTTTATGAATACATCCGCACAAAGCAAAAGCTTTATGCATTGTCAAGCGTTGGTCCTGTGCAGCAATAAAGTTGCTTCTGGTAAGTTCTTTGTGACACCAGGCCGAGTATCGTTAGGAATATCAGTGATCACATCTAGGAAAAAGCTGACTCACCTGAGTGGCAGTGAGGAGCTATGGCTGTAGAACACACTTTGTCAGGAAGTAGCCTTCATCCGAGAGCCATTCTCCTTGAGAGGTCTGCCTTTGAGTGAGCCCAGGGTGGGATGGACCCTGGGTCACCCCATCACCACGTGCTCCATGTTCAGGCTGTGACATAACAGTTCCACTACACCAAGATAGGGCTGTACTGTTTGGAGAGCCTGCAATAATTGCTGACATTTCACACGTGAAAGATTTAGGAAAACCTAAAAAGTGATGCATGTCCGTCTCAAATGATTTTTCTGTACTCGTGATTTGGCAGATCTGATTTGTGTGCATACATGATACCATTTAATTACAGCTCTGGGTAAATGGTGAACGTGTGCACATATGTAAGCACACATGTGCTGTTCTCAGTATCATTTAATTACCTCCCAGAGCAAACAGTCTTTCTGCTTTCCATATCCTGGGACGCAAAAGGAATGTTTTCTCCTTTTTTTGTTTCAGGGGCAGAAGGCCAAGTGTTCCTCTGAGAGGTGTCTGCTCACATCTGACCCTGAGTAGAACACAGACATAGTAGAACTGACTGCAAAAATTAGAGCTCCTTTACGATTGCTCAACAGTTCAGTATCTTACATTGTACGAGATCGTTGTGTGTGTTTTTCTTGCATCGTGCTGAAGTACCGAATATATACATATGTAGTGTGATGGTTACAAATTAGATATGGCCCAGATGCTTTTATCCCTAAATAATTAGAGGAAATGCACTGCATCTTTATTCTTTGGACGTGGACATCCATGTATGTATACCCAGATGTCTGTTTTTCTTATTTAAGTTCTTAAGTATATGCTTACAGTATTTTAACAGTAAAAATAAAGATCAGCTGGCTCTTAGGAACTGAAATCAGCAGATTTGGCTGCGCAGAATAATTAAGAGTATTTTTTACCTAATGATGTGGGATTTTGTTGTTGTTTAGACTCATTCATATATTTAATTCAGTTCTAAATGAATTGATACGAATGAAGCTGATATCAATTGGTACAAAGGCTGAATTTCACTCCAGTTTCAAAAGAGGCTTATGGCAGGCCTGTCTGTTTTCCAGTTCCTAAGGCATTATTTTTTAACTTACTTATTTTCATTGATACTTAACTTAAGCTTAGTTGGACAACGCGTCTACAATTGGTTGCACAAAATGAGACTTGATCATATTTCCAAAATATTCTACCAGAGAGTGGTGACTGACCTCAGACCTGAATGTTTTGCTGTCTTTGATATCAGCTCCCCAGGAGGCAGAGAAAAACAAGCTGATAGCTCAATGGCTTACTAACAGGCTGTCATTATTTTATTTGTATCTATCTATCTGCTCGCAGCCGGGCTGCTGATTCAGCTTCAGCTGAATGTTGTTTGGACTACTCAAGTGAGTTAAGAGACCGCAGTCAGTTTACCATTAGATAGATGTTTAAAGCAGAAAACTAAAAATAAAACGTAAACGTGATCGCTAATTGGCGTCCTGTTGGTTGGCTCAGCAAGGCACTGCTGACACAAGAATAATATTTATGCAGTGCTTGGGTACCTCTGTAATAAAAATGAATACTAACTGAATTGCTTTTGCATCCTTGGAAGTGGCCCTCTGTGTGTGTGACAGCTGCCCTCTGCGCTGTGCTTCTCCTGTAAGCGAGTGGGAGACTTCAGACTGCATCCGGACCCTTTTATCCTCACTGAAATATTGGTTATTTTCAGCATTCTGAACGAAGTACAAAGGTAAATTGTTAGGGAAGGGAGGAGACTGCCAGAGAAGACCTCAGAAGAAGTTATGCAAAGCAAACTTACCGCTCTTGTGGTTATTTTTACATTTCTTTTTGAACTGTTTCCCCGGGCCTTGCTTTTTCTCTAGACCCTGTAAGAGCTTAGTGAAAGGCTTCTGCTGATAGCATCTAAAAGAGGGAATCAATCACCCAGATATCCCTGGAAGCAGCTGTGAAGCCTTCCTATCTCGCCCCTCTCAGCTTAAAAACGGAACTTCCAATTTTGTGTTGGAGAAGGTGAACACACCTGACTGACAGACATCTCCTGCCTGTGCCCACCAGTGGAGGTAGCGGCTGGTGGCACGTGTCCATGGCACGTGGGTGCTGTAGGAGTTGGGCTTTGTTGCCCAGCTCTGAGGAGCACGCCTGCATTCCACACTGAACTAAAACCGCTGTGAGTTATTTCTGAGCTAATGCTGGTGAATTTTGTTTTCTTTCATTTTCTTCGTGGCTGAACTAAGTATTTTGCAAGAAACAAAACCAGAATCGAGCTGAAACAATAATTACTGAGTTGCTGGCAAAACAATGCGTGAGGCTTTGCTTTTCAGACTAAAATATTTGCCAGCTCAATTAAAAGTAAATGTTTCCCAGATTTCATAATTCACCTAATTTAAAGGAAATTAAAACATTATAAAAATATTTTAACATGAAACGTTCAATTGACCAAAGAGAAATATTTCACTTTGATTTCAAAATGAGATATTTTATATTCTGGACCGTTTGTTCTGACTTTTTTTTTTCCCCAGTTCAGCCTCTTGGTCAAATTCGACTTCAAATACTACTCAGTTTTTGTCCTGACCTCGTTCCTGCCCTGCTGCTCTCCCTCGCTATGCCCAGGACGCACTCAGTTTTTCCTGCAGCTTCCTGGCTGTGTTATTACCGATCCCACTGACTTCTGCAAAATGTTCCTCTGCTGCCCGAGTGTCATTTGGAGCAATGACATGAGGTTTTCAGCCGTCTGCAGCTTGACTGACTGCGCAAGAAAATCAGGCCGTGTGCCTCAGCCTGTCTGCACGATAAGAAATGTGGGCAGCCCCCTCAGTAACTGCTCAGAGTTGGAGGATCTGACTTCTCTGTACTCTTTTGTTCACATTCTAATTCTCAAGATGGATTAAAAATCTGAAAATCTGAAGCATGTATTATTTTTAGGCTCATCAAGAAACGCACCCATACATAATTCAGAACAGAGTGGAACCCTGCTCAATGCCAGTAGCTTTTATCTAAGGTAAATGCAGCTATTTCCTCATCCAGGGCATGTCCCCCTATCCGATTGTTACAGTAGCTCTGTGTGCTACATATAATGTGTGTGTCCTAAACGCAATGTATGTGCTTTTGTCTGGTAAGTAATGTAAAAGCTTTTTTTTTTTTAATATTAGTTTGTTTCACGGTGCAAAACGCTGCTATCACAGAGATGGACCAAAATTGTTTAACTTCATGAAAAAAAAAAAAACCCATAATGAAGAACTGCTGAAATTAAGTTTCAAGACAGAATTTGACAGTGCAAAGGATGAGAAAAGGTGCAGTGCGGAGCTGCTGGTGATGGGCCGGGTACATCAGCAGCTGTGTTGCTCAGTGGCATGTCGTGTCATTTGCTGTGAGGACTTATGTGTGTCTGCTAATCATCCTGGTCTTAAATGCAGTCTCTCTGCTTTGATCTCCTGGTGCTCCTGCAGCCCTGCCTTGTGGAGCTGCGAGGCTTTTCATGGGCCAAATATGAGTTGTCCAAAAATCCAGAGAAAACGTCTGCCTACAAATTATTTGCATATTCTTTTGGGCATACTCCTGGCTCGGGCTTGGCGTTTCTCTTTGTTCTCCGTTCAAGCCCTGTGCCAAGCAGTCAGCTCGCTGCGGCACTTTGCCTCTCTCTTCTGGAGAAGAATCACCGGTGTAAATCACTGAAATGGCACTGCTGACTGCCACGGTCTGCTCCCATAGCTGGAACTCTATCAGGGATTCGTCTTTGGGTCTGCTCAAGGTCTCCAAATATGAAAGAAAGGAGTAAGAGTTTGAATGACACAAAGAAAGTTCTGCTGTGGATCCCTAATGCTGCATAAAGTCCACTGACTGCCTGTTGTAGATGATCAACATTGTCTATTGTGTTTATTTTTTAATCTGGTTATCCAATTAACTTTTCCTTTGCATCACTGGGAGGCAAAGCACAGAGCTTTGCTGGTATGCCCAGCCCCTGCTGGTAGCTTTTGCCAGTGTTGAAAAAGGAAAGGATTTTTTACTCCCTTGGATATTTTGCAAGTTGAGGCTCTCCCCAGAAGAACAGCAAGGCATAACAAACTTGCCTGGAAGACTGAATTACAATTTTCTCCAGTATTTTTTTTTTTTCATATACCACAAAGCCTAATGAGGAAGAATGAATGCCATCTCTCCCTGTCAGTAACCCACAGAAGTTTTGATAAAATGCCTGTATGATTGCCTGTGGGATGGGAGGTAATGACAAACTCAGAGGACGGGGCAGCTGTGTTGCCGTAAAGAAGCACAGATTCTGTAATTTTCACAGATCTGTGGTCAAACAGTGAAAAGGGTCATTGTCATAACCTGACCCAGCTGGGCGCTGGGTAGTGCCTGCAGGAGCCACACGGTCACATTAGCTCTAGTAAATGCTAATACACCTCTTTTATAAGCGTTTGAAATAACCCTCTGATGTGCCAAATGTTTAGAGCTAAGCCATCTCCAAAACAGAGCACCTATGGGACGGGTTTAAAGACTTGAATTTTCTATAAGAGGTATAAGAGGTATAGCCAATGTCCTTTAGTTATTCTTCAAAGGTTTAAAAAGGTGTAAATGTATTTCTCCGTATTTCTCTGCTGACTGAAAAGAATCCAGACTTTCACTGCCAATGAAGGAGTGCGGGGAACTGAATCTGAGGCAAACAAAAATGTTTTGGTGAAATAGGATTAGTTCTTAAATCTCAAAAATCTTGTGGAGTCATGCAAAACAGAAAAGAGAGGTTTAGCCTGCATAGAAACGGAATCACATGAGTGCAATATCATTCGGACTTTCACTCATGTGACGTTTGGTTGTTGTTGGAGACAAATCTGTAAGAAGTGCAGTAGTTTTTGTAGACAAGGAGCTCAGTTTGCCTGGCCCTTTGCAGTATATGAGACAGCTATTGCAAAGGGAGCAGAGTGGGAGCATGGCAAATGCTCTTCTAATACAGCTGTCTGCAGTACAGGTCGTTGTAAGAAAGTGACAGGGCATGGGCAGAGTTGTGAAGACCTCGTGTGGTGAAGATGCAGTTAAAAAAGGCAGGTCCTGGGGCTGCTGGCTGCAGAGAATGATACTGCACAGTCCCTTCCTTCATTTTCTTGTGGACCTCTTTTGAATAATTGTCCATCCCCGCGGTGTGCATGGAGCCTTAATGGCCATCAGCAGCTGCAGAGCGCTTTGTGTTTATGACGCTCTGCACAGAAAACACGACGTGTACAGTGTGCTTCCTGGGGCTCCGTTCCTCTCAATTGCTTGGTTCTCAGAATCACTGCTGTTTGCGTTTGGGCTGCAGCAGTGTTTTGCATTTGTCGGTTGCTTGTTAGCATCTTTAAAAACCTGGGGGTAGTCTAGAATGAAGTTTACTGCTTCAGCTTGTTGAAAGGTGGCACAAAATAAAATGTTCTGTTTCCTGGGGGAATGCTGCATCTCCAAATTCCTCAACGCGGGGACAGAGACTGTGAGTTCTGTTGGAACTGGACTAGAAAGTAGTAGAAGTCTGGTGAATTCAAGCAGCAAATCCCCCACAACAAGACCCCTGTAGGAGGAAATTCTCCCAGCGCTGCCCCCACTGCCTCTTAGCTGAGCTTTGTGGCACTTCTTGAAGGCACTCATATCACGTACGGGCTCGGAGAGCTGGTGAAGGATGGGGTCAGTGCTCCAGGGGTCAGAGCAAGCGTTTCATTCCCTTGGTGCTTCTTTACACGTGAACTTTTCCAGCATAACCTGGCCACCTACACTGCAGGGGTTGTGGTGTGGGGGATGTGTGCTGTGACTCATCCACCTCTTCAGCACCATTTTAAGAAGATACTTCTACAGGAATTGATTGCAGTACTTAGGTCTTCAACATGTGGCATTTGTAGGTCCCGCAGTGCATGTTCATCCCTTCGATGACTTGCTGCTGTAATTAGGGGACAGCTGAGCTCTGCTAGCTGTATTTTGCTCTTCTTGAGGTCCTAGCTCCAAGTGCAAGTGGCTTGAGAGTGTTCTGATCAAAACATGTCTTGGATTCATAAGGCACAGGAAAAATGCGGAGGAAAAAAAAGTAACATTTGAAACTCATTTTAAATTTCCACATGGAAATTGTAATTAAGGAGAGTCTGTTTATAGATTGCTGTGCTTGTCTTTTGCAATTAAAATTTGGTTTCTTAGAATTAATGGATTTGAAACCATTCTTCCAGACAACCCTTCCTGAACCCAAGAAAAATGTAAACCTTCTTTAAGTGCGCTGTCATGCAAGCCAAATTAATGTGATAGCCCCAAGAAGAAAAATGGTAATACCAGCCCCATGTTTGCAAACACTTCTGAGGACACTTGCACAAGAGCTTGTCCTCTTTCTGGGATGAGTCATAATGATTCCTGTCCTTTGCCTGTTAGGTTGTACTTGGCTTTGCAGTCCACTGCCAATTTCACAGAAGTGTGCAATAATAAAAACACTCCTTTTGTGCCTTTTCCTCCACCCAGATGCATCCTCCATCCCAGTTCTTTCAAACTACCCAGGATTCAGCGTGGGTACCTTTCACCCACGTGCATTAACCTGGAAGGAACATCACTCTGATGGGAATGTGATTTTTTCGTGCTGCACTGTATCGTATTGTGGGCAATACTGGTGGCAGATGGACATTTGGACTAGATGATCCTAGAGGTCTTTTGCAACCTTTATGATTCTCTGATTCTTGCAGTTTTCAAGTTGTTATTAACAATTTCTGTTGCCTATTGCCTTACCTTTACCTTCGATGCAAAGGTAACAACATCTGGCTCAGAGTGGACAGCAGGGACTGTCTTCTGAAACATTCTTTCAGTGGGATTCCTACCTGAGGCAATGATGGTTAATGGTCTTCTCAAATCCAAGCTTGCTTATGGGCAGCTTTGAATGCAGCCCAGGTAATGAACTTAACGTCGCCTGATAACTTTTGTTTTGGTGACATAATTTTTGGGGGTCAAATCTGCTTTTTAAGAGAGTTTTGTTTTCTTTTTTCAGTAGAAATAGAACACAAATACAGAATAGAATACAAGGTAGATGTAGGCAGTCTGGCTAAAAGGAGGGCATGTATTTTCTGTGGTTAATAATTCTTACAGAAAAATATGGAAACTTCAAGGAAATCAGTGTTGCGTTGTTAAATTGATGCTTTATTTGAATGAAGTGTTGACATTCACTTGGTGACTCTGCCATGAACATTTTTTCTTTGACTGGCTTCTAAAGGTGGGAAAGGTTTATTTGCATTGATCCCATAGAATGGACCTCAGGCTATGTGCCATCAGCTTTGAGTTTGGTAACATTTACTTAGATGGATTTCACATGATTGATAGGAAACGTTTTCGTATCTTATGAACAGTGAATCTTTTTTTAATCTTTCTAGTAAGAACGCATAGGGCTGTAATATTTCTTAATAGTGACAGCCAGGAGCTCCACTTAAAATGCCAATTTTATTTTTATTTATTTTAGGTTTTCTTAGTGATGAGGTAGCCTCAGATTTCAAGCACACGTTGTCCAGTACCTATCGCTTGCAATGGAAAATGCTAAGAAAAGGAGTGGTAATGAAGACATTGTAAGATCATGTTTTTTGCTCTGAGTTGCACAGCAAATTGAAATGAAACATGACCAGTGATATGAGCAGAGGGGAAGAAATCTTCAGCAGGTGCTGAAGCAGAGAGTAGCCCTTGCCTGCTGACTATTTGAGTATGTTTCCCTACAGTAGTAGTTTTATCTGTTTCGGTCAAGAAACTAGCCCAGGGTGGTTTTGAGACCTACCAGGGTAATAATTGGTAAGAACATAGAAAAACATTTTGTTTTATACAGGGTTTTTTGGGCTATCAATTACCAGCAACGTAAGAAAACTGACATAGTTTGGGCCAGGATGTGTACTTCATGGCACTGTGCTCAGTTCACTGACACACGACCAAGAGTTATTCGTAGCTGGCTTCTGAGGCAAGTAAGTGCCATGAAAAATGAAATCGGTCCAAAATTATTCAAATTAAAATGATACAAAGAAAGAGTGGGATTTTTTTTTTTCTTTCGCTGAGTGATCCAGAACAGGTGACAAGACTTATTTTTGCTTGTTAGAGATTTAAATCAATTACAGCTCACATGAATTTGGTCAGAATTTCACCCAGACTACACTTTTCTTTTCCTCTTTGTTCCTTGTTTCTCCATTTTTCAGTGTTTTTTGGTCGAGTCCTGGTATTAAAAATATACTGGCAGTCAGTGAGGACCCAACCTGGTGGGTTATAGACCACAGGCATTGCAGCTGCAGGAGTTTACCAGAATATTATTTACAGTAAAAGCAAACTAGAATTTGTAGATAATAGTAAGTGTTTGAAAAGAGCTGACAAAATGTCAAGAATTTTGAATATTCTTGTATAAAACCAGAGAGTTTTATACCAGTTGGAGAATATGGAAGAAAGGTGTCTTGAGGATGCTGTGGTCTATTTTGCAAGGAGTGGGATGAACAGCAGTGAGGTGGTAGGTGGGTGGAATTGCTGCATGTCCTGGTGCTTAGCTCTTTGGTGTTGCTTTGCTGTAGTCATCACAGCTGTCATGAGATCCTGACAAACTGAATGTGAGTGCTTTCACTGAGTAGTCTGGAAGTATACTTGGAGGGAGGACGCATTCATCAGGTGACTGCTGCTCCCTAACGTTGGCATCACTGTCTTGATGCAATTACTTTGGTTTAAAGAGCCTTGAGTGATTTAAGCCACAGGGCCAGGATGAAGACTTGTTTTCAGCTGGCAATGCTGTGAGGACCATCACCTTATAGTAGGAGAAAGCCATGCTGAGATCAAATGGCCTGTGGCACGTTCTTGCAGCACCAGTCTGGAGCCAGTGATATTGTCCATCAGGATGGTCAGCGTGGTGCTGACCAGGACGTTGCCCAGCAAGAAGGAGCACAGCAGGTAGTTGCCCAGATGGTGCACAGGCTCATTGCGCTTGACGTAGTTCTCCTCATCACTGCTGCAGTTCTGCACAATGCACAGCTTTATGGGGTCCAGTGCCATCAGGCCAAGGTTGAGGCCACTCAACATGCTTGAGAGGCATGACCTGCAGCTTCACCCATGTCTTCTCTCTCACCCAGAGTGCTCATGAAGATGTTGTCCGTGTCCTCCAGCCACAGGCCAGTGATCACCATCTCCTCTGCCAAGGTGGTGGGCAGCACGGTGGTGGTGGGTCAAGCTGCAGGCACAGGTTCCTGTGGGACCCAACAGTGTTGTGTGTGAGTGGGAAGGCAGAACTAAATAGAAATTCACGTTTAGCCCTAAAAAAAGGTAGAGCAATTTTTAACTCACAAAGGAATGCAGTCAAGTGAAACACTTCTTTACAAGTTGTTTTCTTAGGGTGGTATGGTAGAGTGAAACAAAAAGAGAAAAGATAAGATGTTCTTGTAAAATAAAACCTGAGAAGAATTGGTTAAACAAACTTACCTTGTAGATATTATGGCAGGAGATGCTAACTTGACAACTAGTAAATTCTGCTTGCATGACAGGACAAAGAGAGATAGGCTTTATCAACTGCTTGTAAATCCTGCTTGCTTGACAGGACAGAGGGGAATGGAGTCTGTCAAACAGGATACAAAGATAATTTTAATTGGACTAAACAAAGAACTCTAAAATCCAGATTGCACATCATATAAAAACTAAAAAAGAAATGAAGTGGTACTTGCTGGAGGCTGGAGAGCATGACAAGCACATGATAAGCAGGCTGGTAAGTCTGTAAACTCTGAGTACCTCAGCCAGTGGGGAAAAGAGGGAGGGATAATGCAGTCAGGAAGTTAGGATAAAAAGGGCTCTGCAAACCCTTAAAATTAGAGAGATCCATAGGGGTATGCACCAGTGGATGCTCTCTTTATTCAAATAAAGAAAGCTGAAGGCTCTCCTCTGTCTCTGGGATAAAGATGACAGAGCAAGCTTATTGGAGCAGAAGTTTTCCCAACAACTTGGGGCTCATCCAGGATCTGTCCGCTCTGGGGTTGGTGGGCTCCTGATTGAGCAGACAGGTGCCCTCACCGATTTTTGGTGATCACATTGCTCTGGGGTTTGTTGGCACTGGGGGATTGATTGGGTTCTTAGGACCATCCCAGAGACAGACAGGATGACAGATCTGGGTAGTCCATGAAGAAAGAAAAATGAAGGTAACAGAGGAGGCTAAGACTAAATGAAGAAATCTCACCAGTAAGTTGAAATGGGGGCTGTTGGGAGTAAAAAGGGAAGAATGCCTAAGGGAGGGCAATGGTAAGTTGAGGAAAGGGATCTCAGGAAGTGGGGTGACAAATCCTCAATACACCCAGAGAAGCCCATAATGCTGTCAAAGTTCTGGAGTTAGCCAGAGACATGAGACAGGACGAGGAAAAAGTAAAAACGAGGGCTATAATGATGGCCAGTCATCCCTACAGCCTCCCTGGGGAGGGGTGCAGGGACCTGTAAGCTTCCGAGGAATGTGGGTTGAGAGGGGTTGGGTGACCCCTGAGTGGAGGAGGAGTTGAATATCCAATAATGAGATGGGAATCTCCCCAACTTAAGCCAGGAAGGGGATGCAGAGAAAGGGGGCATGATTTTGAGAAACTGCCCATGGAGACAGGCCAGTCTCAAGGAAGCCCCTGGTCAGGAAGAAGTGCAGTGTGTAAGGGAAATGGGCTGCCAGGGGTCAGGGGCTCACTGTGTTTTAGGGACCCACCAATACAGAGCCCTTGATAACCTGTAGAGAGGGTCCGGGTTAGGAGAAGGTATTTCTGATGGTTGTTAAAATTCCTTTTTGAGGTGGGGTGAACAGCTCTTGGGTGCATCTTTAGTAATTCAAGGCGTCAGTGGGAATGATAACAGGGTACGCCTCCTCCACTGTGAATAGATGTGGGAGATGAATTTGAGATGCACGAGTTTTTGTATGTACCAAAGTGTGATTGTAATCTGTTGGGACGGGATTTAATGGCTAAATTGGGAATGCAAATTGATGTGGCCAAGGGACAGAGTGAATCTAATACTGTAGTAACCGTGCATAAATTCTCAGAGGAAGCCTATGCAGAAGTTGACCCAATGGTTTGGGCTACACCAGGAAATTATGGGAAGTGGGAAACGGAACCCCTCCAAATTACATTGAAACAACCAGAAGAAATAGTTTCTATAAAAAAAGTATTCTATCTCCAAAGAAGGAAGGAAGGAAGTGTGAGAGAGAGAGATCTAAGTATGATGCCAACATGGAAATAGTTGGTGGGAGCAAGAGGATAAGATAGCTGATGTGATGAATTGTAGGTGGTGTCAAATAGCGAAGGAAGAAAAAAACAAAGGGAAATTGAAGGGAAAAAAAAGCTGCAATTTTTATAGCTGAATTAGCTCAAAGACAAACTTCTAGATTATGTGGGGGCAATGCAGTGCATGTTAAATAGTTGAAAGGACCTGAGAAGAAATTTTCTGTCAGCAGTTGGTGCCTCAGGAAAATGAAAGGCTGGACCTTTCTTTCAAACAATTATGTGAAAATGGGAAATAGAATGTTGTTTGTGTGGATTTTTTTTGCCACTATGATGTAACTCTATAATGGGTAATGCACCTTTGCTGGAAGGGGGGGGGGGGGAGGGGGGTTGAAGAATTATCCTGCAAGGATGTATATTGAAACACTGGAAAAAGGGAAAGTGAGATGGGATGGGGAGAAGAGTGAGGGGACCCTCCCCCTCCCATTGGAAGACCCTGTTTGGCAGAGCGTTGTGTCAGTTGTAAAGAGTTTGGGCATCAACAAAAGGAATGCCCCTGAGACAGCAGTGAAAGGGCTGCGGGGGATCATTCCCAACTGAGCCCCTGGTTGCCATGTGGCTGGGGAATGAGGATAGCTGTGCTGAAACAGACACTGCTTGGTGTGCGCTTGTGTTGAGGCCTCCAAGTAATAAGCTCGTTTTATTTGGTGCCTTTTATATATTGGGGCCAGACATAATTAAGTTTAGAGAAAGAAGAACCAGGTGCTTGAGTGTGGTGGTCCCTTGGAATTGCAGGAATATTGGCCAGGTCTGTTTTGGTACAGATGAACCAAAACTTGTGTCCAAAGAGAGCGGTTTTATAGGCTTATCTGGCCATATGTTTGATCATAAAATTTCTGTGTTCAGTTCTGATTTAAGAGCCTATCTTGGTTTCAGTTGGGATGGAATTGTTTTCTTCAGAGGGTCTGGTATGATGCTATGTTTTGGTTCCAGGAAAACAAACAATATTGATAACACACCAATATTTATAGTTGCTGCTAAGCAGTGTTACACAGGGCCAAGGACATTCCCAAGGAGCTGGGAGGGAACAGAGCAAGGACAGCTGACTTAAGCTGGCCAAAGGGATGTTCCATACTCTATGAGATCACGTGGAAGGAGTTTTGAAGGGAGTGGGAGTTCATCTCTCCCCTCTGTTGTTTGAGGCCTAGCTGGGCATCGATCACGTTCTCCATCTCAGTGAATAGTTATATCTAAACTCATCAGTTTTTTTTATTCTCTCCCCCATCACACTGGGAAAGGCTGGGGGGAATGGGCAGATGACTGCGTGGTGCTGAGCTGCCTGCCCACCTAAACAACCATCAAAGTGTTTTGACTATTTTTTTTTTAAGGAGTGTAGGCCAACTCGGTGCCAAAAGATATGAGCATTAACTTGCAGAGGAAAAGCATGAGGGCTTAATTACTCACCTGTTGAAGGTGGTGAATATACCACAAGAGGTAGCTGTAATACACGTCACATGAGAGGTGGCTATAATACATGTCAGGGGCATCAGGCAGGATTTTCAAAGAGGCAGTAGATAATCTAGGTAAGTGATGGGCAGAAAAAGCTTGAAAAGAAGCGCATCACTTCTGCTTGAAGCATCTGAGACCTTCCCTTTACTCCCAACAGTTTGGATGCTGCCAGATGAAATGTGTTTCCTGCCAGAGGAGTTAAAGCTAATTAAAAATTGTGGGGCCAGAGAAGAAGAATAACTGGTTTACAAGGGATGGCAAACAGTGGCTACCCAAGTCATTGGCCCTATACGTTTTGAAACCATTCAGAGAAATCCAACATGCGGCCTTGCAAAATAGAGCTGCTGTTGATTATCTGTTATTAAGGCACAATCGTGGGTGTCAGGAATTTGAAGAGATGTGTTGTTTTAATCTTAGTGACACTTCCCACTTGGTAGAAGGAAGGACAGAGGATTTAAAACATTTGATGGAAGGTCTTAAATAAGATGAAGGTGAAGGGCTCACTCACCTTCTACAGTCACTGGGATCAACCAGATGGGGAGCCTAGCTGGCAAAGATTGGAACCATGCTGTTAGTTGGGGTGTGCTTTATGGGCCTAGTAAGATGCATGGTAAGTCATGTACTTACAAAAAAAATACATGTTGGAACATAATAATACATCTACTTATTATTGGAACGTAAGACAAACTGGGAAGTGCCAGCTAAAGGTGAAAGTTGCTCTTAAAGAGGATTTTATAGGAGTTTCCAGTTCTTTTTACTAGATTTATACTCATGACTAGTCAGATCTTTTGTTGAATTTTGACTTTTTCTGTCTAGTGATGAAATATTGATATTGAAGAGTTAATGTGTAATTAGGGACTTTTCCCCCAGCGTTCTTGCTAACATGGAAAACTCTAATGCCAAGGCTCTCATGTATGAACTTTTGCCTCAGTCTCCAGGCCTTCAGCATCACCGATTGGCACTGAGCTCAGTTTGCAGCTCTTTCCATTGCTGTACAAACAACGCAGGAAGCTGATCTGCATGTACTTGTTAGCGTAAAATATTGGTGGGGGGTAGTTATACCCAGAGAGTGAGATAACAGGAGAACAACTTGATATTATTGCATATATCAGAGAATTTTTTCACACACGTAAAACCTAACAAATGGATTTTTGCACCCTCGAACGCACTGATGTTTGTGTAGGGGGATTGTAAGTGGATTCTGCTCCTGCTGCAGAAGCGGTGTGGCACAAACCATGAGCTGAAGTGATAAGGTCTGGGCTGAGCTATGCAGATTTTCAGGTTTAATTCATCCCACAGCAACGGCAGTAAAAAGACTCACTTGATGAAAAATGCAACTTAGAGATGCTCAAAGTTGTTCAAAAATTCTTCACAACAACAAAAAAAGTCTTAGTGAGAAACTGGCGCTGCCCATTGCAGTGCTTCTGTTGGTGTGGTCTTCTAGCCGTGTGTGCTCGTTTCCATCTTTTCTGTTTCTTTGCTCAGGCTACATAAAGCCTGTTTTGCTGGTGATAAACCAACACTTTCATTTTTCAAAGTTTTTAAAGTTTCAAAGAATTTGTGTTCGGTCTCCCCTCAGTGACACTGGCATTCCCCTGCTTTCACAGGGCAATGCAATGAGTACATTGCACCATTGCCATCGCACTTGGCTACGTGTTGCTGAGCCTGCATTTTGCATCTTCTGTTGAAGAAGGTTGTAATCAAACTTCAAATATTCAAAAGATAGTTAAAAAACAAACTTAAAAAAAAAAACCAACAAAAAACAACCCTCTTATTTTTTCTATTAAAGATCCAGGACAAAAGACTGGATGCTGAACCTTGCTCTCTGTGACGACCTCGTTCTGAAGCTGGCTCGTGATGAAGGAAGATGCTCCCAGGCTCTGCCAGGAGCCCATGGTGCTGTTGGCTGCGAAGACGGGTTTTTACATGTCTAGGCTCGCAGCGCGCATCGGGTGCGACTGCGCTCAGACCCGAGCAGATGCTGCATTCGGATGCGCAGCGCCGGCTTCGCTGAGCGGGGAGCGGCGGCTGCCGGCCGGGCTGGCTGCGGTGCGATGCGGCCCGGAGCCGCGGGGTTGTGCGCGGCGCGGCCGCCAGGAGGCGCTATAACAGCGGGCGGGCCGGGCGCCGTTAGGGAGCGCCCCCAGCCAGCGGGGCCCGGGACTGCGCGGCCGCGGGCGTGGGGTGCTACGCGCAGCGCGGGGCGGCAGGCCTGAGACGTGTGCATTGAACGCGCTTCTCGTACCCACGTAGGTGCTTAAAACTTGCCTCTCATGTTTTTCCTCTGCGGCACGCCTACAGGTTCTCTCCTGCAGCACGGCTGCGTGTTGGATGCAGTGACTTCAGCTTCATCTGCTTTGAGGCTGAGTTCCTCCTTGGCACGAGCCAAGCCCTGAACAAGTGGAGATTTCAAGGTCCCTCCTGCATTGCTTATAAATCTTTCTGGCACCATCTTAATAGTGTTTTGTGCTCGTAATCTGCAGGTTCCCAGATAGCCTGTTTTCGTGGCGCGCAGCAGAGCGCTCAGTGCCGACTGAAGAGCTTCTCAGTCTTTTTTTAGCACGCAGACGTCAGAGTGCTGCTCTGATTGTAAAGGAGAATCGGTGCTGCTGTGTGCTGCCGTTCAGTTCGCACCATATGGAAGGAAGAAGCCTGACCTTTCTGATTGTTACGTGGTCTCTTTGAACTGATGCAAGTCACTGACTGAATGCACGAGGTTTCTTTTTTGCTATCTCCTTTTTCCAGCGTAACACAGCAAGTGAAAGCAGCTGATTATATTAAATCCAATTACAACTTAATGGCTTTTTAGAATCTTCTTTGCATTTCTTAAAATGTTACCCATTCCGTGCACATGCTGCGAGGAAATGATTGCAGAGCAACACCTGTACCCTTTGTGCTATTATTGCTGCCATCAAACTTACAGCCAATGTTTTAAATACATTTTTGTTTCTAAATGTTATTGTTAAGTGTACACCACTACTGTATTAATTCCTAACTAACAGTTATTTACAATAAGGGTGGTGAGGCACTGACACAGGTTGCCCGGAGGGGTGGTGGATGTCCCATCGCTGGGGACATGCGAGGTCAGGCTGGGGGGCTCTGATGGAGCTGTGGGTGTCCCTGCTCACTGTGGCAGGTAGGACTGGATGGCCTTTGGGAGTCCCTTCCAACTCAAACGATTCTGTGATTCTATGAAAATGGGGAAAAAATTTCACAACTCGTGTTCTAATTCTTGGAATCTGAAATAAGTCTGTATGTCTTCAGAAACCTGTAGTGCTGAAGCTAAGCATCCTGCTGAGAATAGAATAGTGAAAGTATTTCTTACGGTCAGGGAGATAGAATACAGTAGCACTCAGCTTAGCTGGGTTCTGTAACCACTGCTGCTGACCAGTCAGAAGCTCCCCGATCTCTGCTACGTCATTCCTGTGAGCTTACAGCACCCGGGGCTGATGAGCTCACTGTGTGCTGGTGAGCATAAACACTACACCAAGGTATCTCTCTGTTACACCCAGTATTCATCTGTGTAAACCAGTGGGTGGCCAGAGAAAGGTGGAAATCACACTTACATGTTTGGTTTTAGTTGTAGAATGAGCTAAAGAAACAGCTTTTAATTTTTGGACAGTTACTGCAGTGCAGGATTTTCTGAGGAGGTTTGTCTGAGCTTTCTCTGAGTTCTGTTTGAAGTGCTACCCAGAAGAGGCTGTTCACAATCACTGTGGCTCTCGGAAGCATCTGAAACTGGGTCTACGGAGCACATCTACATATCCTGGCCTGTTTCAGAAGTAGAACATGGCTGTTTCCAATTTAGCTGTCATGCATCTGCTTGTCACACTTAAATTGCTCCCTCATTATCTGACAATTAATTGTTTTGTGTATGTTTGTACACGTATTTCCACTGTTTGTTTGTATATGCTTCCTCAGTATTGTCAGTCTCGTATGCATATTGGTTAGATGAAATTTCTTACCCTTAGCACTTTCCATGTAGCATAAACACTGCTCTTTGCTTAAGTTTAGGCACAGTTGTCTTCTGTTTGCATCATTACAGCTTGTGGTTTCATTGAAGTTCTTATCAGTAAAAATAAGATGTGAAGCTGCCCCAAAAAGGTAAGTTACATAACAGGTAGTGATGCTCTTTGGCTATAAAAGATGTATTTGCTATTATGTAAGAAAGTGGAAAAGCTTGGTGGCAGAGAATAAAAAAGAGGTATCTAATCTCAGATTCAAGTGGGAAACTGCAGCAGATAAAAACTGGGAAGCTTCGTCCAGCAGTGGTGGAAGCAGTCTATTTGGGGGTTCTTTTTTGACTCGGTCATTAATTCCCCAAATTTTCAGCGTGCAGCTTCTGAGCTGTCTGATGCACAGCTCTCATCTCACGCTCAGACTCTTCAGCTGCAGTAAGAAACGCCTTTTATTTCCACCACAAAGCTTTGGTCACGTCATGTGAAGATCCACTGCACTTCCTTTCCAGGGAAGCGTGACTGAAAGCTCCCTGCACTCCATGCCACCATCCGCCTGCCCGACCGCTCAGAGGCACGTAGTGATGTTTGAATACCTGAAGAAGAGTGCCTTTTCTCATGCCAACTAATGCTTCCAAATAAGCGCAGTGTATGCTGGAAGCAGACATCTTTAAAGTCAGGGTTGCAAAGTGAAAGTTTCTCAGCCTGTGACTGGTTGAAGGCGCACTGCTCTTGCTGTCTGTGGCAGGGTCAAGCCTTCCTGATGGATGTAATGTTTCCTGGGTGCCTCTCAGGAGTAAGTGACTCCAGAGTTGTTCTCTCAAGATAGGAGACTTTGTACATAGGCTCTTTCACAGTGAGTGTGCCTGGGTTTTTTTGTGTTGTGCAGACAGCTGAAGAATATTGGCTTTCATACTTTCAAAGCAGATACTACAAGTTAAAAAACAAGATGTTGGTATTATTTTTCTCCAATTTTAAAGCCTCAGTGATTTTACAGATTCTTCTGTTTAAATCTGTGGGGTGGAAAGCCTGCATTACTCCTGCAAGAGCTACAGTGGATAACACAGGCAGTGCACATACCGCCTTTTAGCTTTGTGAATAATCTCTTTCAAGTACTTGGCCAGTAAAGCAGGGACAAACTTAACTGGATGGCATTCCTTTGAGTTCATACATGAGCAAAGAATTCTTACAGTGAAAAACTATGATTCTTTTATCAGAGTGTCAGAGCACATGATGATGAACATGAGATGAAGGTATCACCAGGAAAGTTTGGTGAGAACCCCTATCTGCGTGCACAATAACTCCTCTAAGTGTGACGTCTTCGTTTAAAGACGCTTCTGACACCGCGCAGAGAATTTGCCATGCAAATGAGATCCTTATTAGGAAGTAATATTTTTAGAATACTTTAAGCAAAAGGAAACTTGTTCTTCTAAAGGCATTTCACACACACAGAATGACTTTATGAAAAAGAAAGATCAGACTGGACGTGTCTGTGTTAATGTCAGATAAATGTTTCCCAGGTTGCCTCATTAGGAAATCTAAATTTGGAACTCCTACAAAATGTTATGCTGTAATAGCCTAGTTTTTTATGTCTTCAATTGAATCTACCTATGCATTACAAGGGGCTGTTGCTGTGCTGCAGTGCACCACTGGGTATCCTTCGTAAGCTTTGTGTCAAGGAAGAAATGTGGCTGTTCTAACTGCTTCTGAGTAGGGTGAAATACATGAACTGTGTTACACTATGGCATGTATAAGGTGAGATGACAGCAGCATTTGTGGGAGGGAAGAAGAAGGGAAAGTAGCACCACTGACACTATAGTATTTCAGTCTTCAGTCCTGAAAGTGCACAACGAAGTTAGGCATAACGTACAGCTGAAATGGGTTCATGTGTGCCAGTAGATAAAACTGGGAATACATGGTTGCAGAAGAACTGTTAGGTCACAGCTTGAGCTGGTGATTGAGCACCTGGTGAAGGGGTGCGGTTGGCCCAGGGGGCAGAAGCAAATTGCTTGCACCTGCACTCCCCAGGTGACCAGAAGGAGTGGACACCCACCCCCACCCACTCCTGGGTCTCATATAAGGGCCAGCCACTGAAGGGAGAGCATTTCTGGGACCCAGGCTGCTTTCTGAGATGGAGTGCTGTGTAGCCAGATTCCTTCGCCAGTTGGGTGAGTTCTGTTCTTTCTGGATTCAACTGTTGCCCTCTGTGCAAATGCTTTGTCTGGTATCACTAAGAGCCTTCATGAGCAAAACAATAGTACTGAACATGTCTGAAGGGTAAACAGGCCTGCTTCTGTCTGCTGGGGGAAGTTTATTTTGGTCCTGATTTTGCAGTTGCTTGCAGGGTCAAGTGCTGATTCTAAATGAGGCAACTGTGGGCACCTGTCCCTTTTGTATGGATATGGGAGGTTCTGAAGCACCATGCAACCCAAATGTTCTTTCTTGCTTGTCTGAGGAGAAAGCATTGGATTGGTGGAGTCTGCCAGAATTTATTTACTAGGCTTATGTTTGCCTAAAAGGCTGGTTAGGTCAAGTGGGGCCTCGCGTCCATCTTAGTTATTTGTTTGTCTTGCTTTTTAATGTAGCTACTTTTGCAGTTAATTTGTGGTCAATTAGAGTAGCTGAGGAAGCTTCTGTGTATCAGCGGGAGGGATTTCACTGACAAGAATAAATACTTGATCTCCAAATGGTTTGCTATAGTGCAAGAGGTAGAAGAGCAGTGAGTTACTCGATTAATCGTCCTGTTGCTCCTTTTGCTTCCATGTGTGTTAGCGTCAGTAGTGAGATTAGCTGGCAAAGTAAATTCCAGGCTGTAGGTGAGGTTCTTTTGAAAATTAAAGGAAGCAAAAGGTACCCTAGGAAGAAAATTAACTGTTGTCCAGTCAAAACTACTGAAGTTAGTAAAATGGTCACTGTAGAAGAGCTAGAAAAGTTTCTTGCTTTATATAGCACTCAGGCAGTGTTAAGGACATAAATAATTAAGCTTGGGACACGTGGTAATTGAAACTAGGAATTCAGGTTACTGGATGGTAGGAGTGATGAAGAACAAATGAACTAACGCTCCAGCTCCCTTGTCTATAAAACTAATTAGGTATCATTGAGGTGAAGCCGTTTATATGAACTTCCTAAAGCTCTGAAGAAGAGCAACCGACTAATGTTGATATTTAGGGTTGGCATCAGTCTCCTTGAAGCTGGCGCTGTCAGAAACTAAGGTGATCTCTGGTATCTTTCAGTCTGGCTATCTAAACAAACCAAGTGCATGAGCCCTTCTGCCCTGTGTGCTTAGAGTAATTGAATGTTGTGGATGTTTGTTGAAGTGAGTTAACAGAACTGTTATCTTAGAAACCAAACACCAGGAACTTGGCTGTCTCCAGGCGAACTGAAGTAATAGTGCTTATAGCTGACGACAAATAGAAATGGAAAGAGTATTGTTATGCTGACTCTTTTCCAGTGGGGAGTGGATAACATTTCTTTATGGCTGTTGACTTGTAAAGGGTGGAAGGGCCTTGTAGAAAGATCTAGAAAAATTAGAGCTGAGCAATCAGCTGTGAGAAGTTTAATGAGTGTTGGATTCTGCACCTGGGAAGGGGCCACCCTGGCTCTACATACAGCCTAGGGGAGAGCTGCTCTACTGAAAGGGGTGTTAGTTGACACCAAGCTGAAGATGAATCAGCAACATGTCCAGGCAGCCAGGAAGACTAACCATATCCTGGAGTGCATTAAGCGTGGCTTTGCCATCTGGTCAAGGGGAGTGATTGTCCTGTTCTATGCTGCACTGACATAACCTCACCTTGAGTGCTGTGTACACCACAGTACAAAAAAGGCGTAAAGCTATCAGAGTGCCCAAAGGAGGGCAACAAAGATGGTGAATGGTCTAGAGGAGGGACGAGTGGTAAGTTGCCAAAGCCTCTCTTTTTGTGTTCTTTCTAGAGAAGAGGAGTCTGACGGGAGACCTCATTGCAGCCTACAGCTTCCTCATGTGATGGAGTGGAGAGGCAGGCACTGATCTTTTCTCTCTGGTGACAGCAGTAGGATCCAAGGGGATGGCGTGAAACTGATGGGGAGGTTCAGGTTGGATATCAGGAAAAGGCTCTTCACTGAGAGGGCGGTCAGGCACTGGAACAGGCTAGCTGAGAAAATAGTCACAGCAGTGGAGCTGAAGAAGTGTGTGAACAACTGCTCTTAAACATGTGGTCTGATTTAATTTTTTTGATGTGGTCCTGTGTGGAGCCGGGAGTTGGACTTAATGATCCTTATGACTCCTTTCCCATTTGGGATATTAATTGGTTCCATTATAGGTCCAAATAATCATTGTTGAATTAAGTATACATGTAATAAATATATTTGTATTTGAAAATCAACAGTTAAATGGCATATAAATGAACTGTGTAGAAATGCATATTTAGTCAAATGAACACAAAGTTGCCTTCTTGATTGAGGTAGAAGGATGAGAGATAGGGATAAAAATAGATGATAACAGAGAAAACTTACTAAGGAAAGTAAGATGTTCGGAGTTATTTCTGTGCATGTATGCATATGAGAGAATGTCTCAGTGCACAGATTCCTGTGCTTCTCTTAAGATGAAGTGCTGCCTTAGCTTCTCCTAATGGTTAATGAACATACTTTACTGAATAAATAAATCACTGACTTTATTAGTGGCCAGGCCCAGGTCGTTAAAAGTGTGATGGAAGAGGCAGTGAAGAGTTGGGCCCCTAGGTGCTGCATTCCAGCTGGCAGGCACCTGACACCAGCACTTAACCTACCTGCAGTGTTGATGAAGGAAACTGCAGCATTTTTGATGAGGAAGTCTTAGGGCAGTCAACACAAAGGGATTCCTTCCTGAGGCACCTCAATGCAGGTGGGCACCACAGTCTGTTTAGGATAATACAGACCATGTCTTGTATAGTTGGGTGTTGTTACCTTGGGTCTCTTCAGTTTCTGTGGGGAGCAGCAAGCATGGAGTGGATTACTGAATGTGGTGTGGAGAACATAAAACTTCTGTTTTGGTGAATTACAAAGGTGTGCTTTCCTCATCCTTATTTTTGGTATATGATGGCCTGCTAGAACACGTGTTCCTGTTGCTGTTATTGTCAGTGAAAATCGTGGTTCAAGGCTCTGGTCTCAGCATGCCACATTCTGCAGAGGTTAGCAGAAAGCTGCCTCAAAAAGGTAAAGCGGTAGCATGAATGTTCTAGAGAATGTGCTCCTGTATGCGTTTACTGTTAAGATTCAATGTCTCTGATTTTCCCAAAAGAATGAAAACAAAAACATTACCTCTATCAAAGGAAAAAGAGGAATGAGTATGATGCCACTTAAGGTGCTATTTCTGTGAGTAATCAAATGCTGAGGCATGGATGACTCAAATCTATTAGCATTTCTGTAAAAATTGTGTGGAGTTGGGAACTACAATGGCTGTTCAGATAGAAACATCTTAACCTGTATCTTCTACTTTCAGTTGGTATAGGGGCAGAACTACTTCAGCAGTGTAGCAGCAGGGTGAATGACTAGGCATATAAGAACATAGATTTGACACAATTGCTGCAAGGTCGATGAGTACCTTGGGGTTCAGGCTCAGTTCCTTATTGTTTGTTGGTGATGTTGCACACAGCTGATTCAGCAGACAGAATAGACAGCGTTTTGAACTGAAGCTGAAGTGACAAAATTATTTTTGTAATGCAAGCAATTGACAGAGTAGTAAGTACACAAAAAAGGCATCTCTTGCTATCATATTTTTCCCTGTAAGGGATAAGAAGTTTTGGATACTGTTTCAGTAGCTCATGCAGCAGACTTGTACATATCCATATGGCCTTTTCTCAAAAGGCTAGTGATTACATAATTTTCTTAAGTGAACTAATTAATGCAATTTTATAGGTTTTTCTTGTTTAATTATTTGATAACATGGTAATTACAAGTGACAAATCACAAACTACATATTGTGTAACAACTACAGATGTATATACTTCTAGTAAACTCTAAATTACCACAACTATTTATTGCAGCTACACTATAGTACTTGCTCCTTAATGAGTGACACAGGGTTATAAACCATTTTTGAACAAGGATACTCAGGTGTATTTGATGAGAACTTAAACTTTCCCATAGCTGCTCATTCTTTGAATTCTCTTGCCAAAATTAATCTGGGAAGTTGTATTTTTATATATATGTATCAGGACAGATTTCCCATGACCCTCAACTATAAATAAAACAAGATTATTATTTCTGCAGGCTGATTCTTTTAATACTTTGAGTAGTGTTCATAGATGCCTTAAAGCTAAAATGAGAGATTAATTCAGCCAGTTCCCCTCACCCCCGCTTTCACTCATTCACTGCCTTTTAACTAAATCTTAGCCCTCTAACTGTGGGTAAAATGATGCAGTATAAAAGCTCAGTTTTGATTTTGTTCTAGAAGTGCCTGTAAAAATAAAAGTTGAGAACTTGCAAAGTCATTAGTGAAGACATATGCAAATATTTGCATATTGCATTTAAAATACAAGGTTGGATGCATGCTGTATGTAAATTCTCAACCTCTGCTTCTCAGAGAGCAGAAAAAGCTGTACTGTGGCCCTTGTATTTATGGGTGGAAACACTGCTGAACTGACTATGGTCAAATATGGTTGAAGTTAAATAGGTAAAATATGGTTTCAGGGAGATAAAGTTTATGTAGTTTATCTTTGATATATTTTCAGTTAAAAGAGTAGGTTCTTACTTCCAGCAACATATGGGGGGGGGGGGGGGTGACATGACCTTCCTGGACTTGCTCAAAAGTGATTTATGCTTACGATTTGTTAGCCTGCAGGTATAAGCTTCCAATGTGAGATGTCTTCCTGTCCCTGCTGAGTTGAGGAAGAATGAGAACTTGTGCTCTGAATACACTGATTTCTCAGTCAAAAAAGAGAACGCGGTCTAGAATACTGGGTAGGCTGAGAAGCAACACAGATGTTAAAAAATAAATTTGGAAAACAGTAACTACAGCAGTATTATTTATGAGTGCTGTGATCTCCGTGAGAGAATGTCTTAGCTGCATTTTTTTTTGTTGGCCTTCAGTGGTAAGGAAAACAGTTCTAGATATACTTGATAACGCCAATAACAGTTTCCTTGATATTTGTAGCTGAAGATGGTGAATTAAAAGTAAAGTTTCTAGATAGCAGTAAATATGACTTAGTATTACTATGAATTAAAATAAGCTCTGAAGCACATTGGAGAATAAAGCGGTAGATGCATTTGGAAAAAGTTCCAAAACAGTACACAAGTACCTAAAGTAGCTTGAGATCAAGTTCGTGCTGTCTAAACAAGTTGTCATTTCTGTAACCAAAACAAAAAGCCAAACAAAGCTGTTATGTGAAGCAAATGAATGTGCAAGTTCCAGATGCATCCTACATCTGGGGCTGTGTACAGGTTCTGGAGTGGTGTTAGCCCTTGGCAGCTCCTTCCCTATGGCACAGAAGCTGGTCCTGGGCTCTTCCTGCTGTTGACAGAAGCTGAGACCTGTGCTGTGAAGTGAACCGGGATGTGGGGCTGCAGTCAGTTACTTCTGTATGGGGGCCCAACCCCTTTGGTTGCAAGTAGATCACTGGTTGTAGGAGTGCCAACAGAATGTCTGTTCTCTGCTCTGTAGGGTGCAAACATTGGTCTAAAACTTGAGATCCAGAGCAGGCAACCAAAATCAACAGCTGTAGCTTGTCACTTTAAAACACCTGGGGGAAACACTGCACCTCCCCTTCCCCAGGCTCAATGCTGTGGCTGCAGGGTGCACTCAGTCCCTTTTGCACAGGGGTATGGGCACAGCAGTGTCTTTCTGCTGCTCCTTCCCTGTGCTGTGGTGGCACCCTGCAGGCTGCTCAGCACTCTCCTTCCTTTCTCTCAGAGCTTCCCACCATTTTGTGGCTGTTCTGTGGAGGCAGCATGCGCTGCTCTGATTGGCCCACAGATACTGCGTGCTGCCCTGATTGGCTGCTCTGGCAGCGGTTCCGGAATGTTCTAGAGGACACTCTGGAACTGCTGTGACTGGAATGGCGCTGCTCTCCCACAGCCTCCTGCTGCCAAACCTGGAACTTTATGCCAGATGCACCTATCAAATAAACTTATTTACTCTTTTTTTTCCCTAATCCTCCAAGCTGAGCATGGATAGCATGCGAGGCCAGGGTGTTCAGTTCTCAGGATGCCCTTTGGCAAGTTGGAGAACAGCTCATGAGATTGACTACAGTTCCTGGTGATGTCTGGTGCTGTGCACTGGTATTTGTTCAGTGTGGAGGCCGAGCTTCATACCCAGCGAGGTCAGTATGTCACAGCTATTACTTGAAGAGGGCATTATTTACATTTGGTTGCTCTGCTGGACAAATGAGTTTGGAAGCTCCTGGTGGTTCCCCCTGCAGATGCATCTTTGTGAAGGTTTGGTGTGTGGAAAGAGTACAATTAAGTGTAATTAATTTAATTAGATCCTTGGCTCCTTCCTGACAACATCTCCAAGAATTTGTTGCAAGAGGGTGAAGAAGCAACTGTATGGTTGAGAGTTTCTGATTTACAGCCTTAAATCCTGGAGATGGGAAACTGGCCAGTCCTGAGCAATCAGACCAGTGCCTGTGGTTGTTTAGCCTGTGTTTACACAGGAACCAGCAAAACAGCTTTATCCTTTCCCCCTCTGCTATCATGTTAATGCCCAAGTACAGCAAGGGGAAGGCTGCAAGGATTCCCTCCTCCCTCAGCTCCTCGCAGTGTGGTATGCAGCCCTTCAGCTGGAACTGCTGGCTCTCCTTGCCACATCCGCCAGCAGGGTGGGGAGAGCTGTTGGGATGCCTGGCAGCACGGGGAGCCCATTCCTGGGGCTGCAAAAAGTCCCAGCGGTACGTGGGGAGTGGCTGGTGCCCAGCCTGCAGCCGCTTGTTTGCTCTTCTAAACCTGGTAAGAAGTTTCAATGCGAGAACCATGAGTCCTTTACAGACCATGATTTGGATATCACTGCCGTGCACCAATGAGATATTTGGGTTTGTAGTGTTTGCTAGTGGAGCATTTTTCTTGTTGGTTTCCTAGCCTGTAATCTGCTTAGTTTGTTTGATCATACTAATTGCTTTCTACTTCCATAATTTGTCAGGTGTGTAGTCAGTTCTCAGTGGTAGGAATCTCTGAGGAAGCAACAATGCTGTCTTGTTTATTTATTTTATTATTAAAAAAACCTGTTGAAATTGGAGGAAAATCTCTGAAATTTGTTTCTTTATATCCAGAGGAAATAAAACGATAGGTTTTAATTTTGCTAGATGGTCAGCAGAAATATTGTTTCATCTCCATATTTGTAGGAATAATTATAGTTCTTGAAATTGTAAGATTTACTTGCTTTAAACTAATTTTTGCACCTTTGAAATGAATCCAGCAGTAGAGGTATCTGAAAGGTGCCCCCCTCCCTCCTCCAACCACCCTTTGAGTATGGTCAATATCTGAGTGTTTTCTACCTTGATTCTGTGCTTGGACTTAAAGCTAGAATTGCCCTGATACTGAGAACTGTGGGAACAAATGCCTCGCTGTTTTGGACACAATCACAACGTCACTGTCATGATCTTTCAATCTTTAGTGCATTGATCCATGTAAGCTGCTGTTTGCTTTACACCAGTAGAACTCTGAAGCTGAAAGCAAGTGGTTGGAAGGGAGATTCCATGTGAAGGGAGATGCTGCTTTGGCTGCACAAAGTCAGTGGGAGAAATTCCTACTTTGTTGTTTCCTCAAAGCTCATGTAGAAAGCTGTGACTAGAGGGAAGGGGAGGATGGTGTGGCACTGCAGGTGTTGGAAGGTACAGTACTCCTCAGACCCAATGGTGTGATTAGGAGCAGAGTTGCTGGTGATTGCTGGCACTGTTTCTGGGACTGTGAATCTGAACGCAATAATGCCATAGTAATCTAAGATATTAGTGTTTTTCACATTGAGATGTGGAGGGAGGGGAGAATCAAACTTGAAGTAGGTGGGGGGATTTAAAATGGTGCAAAATGACAAGTTTGGATTGTTACCTTGAGACAAAGGCATACGCTGTGATTACTGTATGTAGACAAAGCTCAAAAGGAGAGAATTAAGAAAGCAGTAATAGTCACATTTCTGGAATTTGACTACTGAGGTCTTTTGGTGCTGATTTGAGTAAGATTTTCTATGTTTGAATGTAGATGTTAGTATTAAAAGGTCAGGAGGTCTGATGTGCAACAAAACCATATAGATTCTGAAGAAAAATAACACCAAAGCTGTGTATGTCCTCAGATGTAAGCTCAAAATTCACAAACCCCTGGGATCCATGGACTGGTGTTTGACTGCATAAGATTTCTAAAGGAGCTCTTTATCATTTTTCTAAAAGAATATAAAATATTGTTTGTGCCTTTCTAATTTTTTGCTAAGGGGACCTACAGATTACTGTTCTTAGTGTTATGTGAGGGCTACTCTGAAAGTAATGCCTCCTATTTAATTACATTGGCCTGTGACATTACAGGTGGATGTTGGTGCTATGGAGGTAGAACATTTTCACCAAAACTGGGTTACATTTTATTGCCAAACAAGAGATGGCAGCAGAGGGGCAGTCTGAGAAAGTGGTGTCTGATGTGGAAGTGCGTATGAAACAAAGGGGTGTCATTGAATTCCACCATGTGGAATGGTGCAGATCTTGACAAGTGTGGCATGTAGTCTTCTGTTCATCACTGGTGAAAATGCATAGCTGTTGGTGACCAAGGTGAAAAATAGCATTTTGTAGCTGAGATCTTGCTCTGTCAAGTAGTGTTATTGTTCTGTTTGTATCTGTTGTAGTTTCCATGGAAATAAATGGAAGGCAGAACTTTAAGGGTGAATTATGTGGATTTACTGCTGCTTCAATATTCTGAGATTTGATTGAGCGACAGCTTTAAAGCTGTCCCTGTTGGTTTGGAATTCACTGACATCTCAGAATTCACTGACATCTCAGTTTTTCCATTTACTTCTGCTTCACTGTATTTTAATAGCATTTTGTTACCTTTGGTTAGAACAAAGGTAATAATCACTCTTGTTAATGGAAGTCTGTAGTTTCAGTCCCATGTCACTGTTTCTCTATACTGTTGCTGATTATTTTCTTTGTTTTCTTCTGGAGAAAAGGTAATGAATAACAAAGTATAATTACAATACACAATTTTTTTAATGAAAACACAGCTTGTTAAATGCTAGCAGATAGGATTTCGTGCAAACTTCAAGCAGTGCTATATAGCATTTTTATGTTTAAGAGGTTTTACAATTTGGAAAAACTAATTGACAAATATGTAAAAATTTTACAATTGCCATGTTCAGTTTAGTCTATAACACACATACACTTGGACAAACTAGTAGTTAGCTTGTGTTATAATGTTTTACTGACTTTAGTATTTGGCTTGCTTTTTTGGGTATCTGTTTTCTAATGTAATTTCTTTCTGCCTCAGGGCAGTGAATTAGTTTTGTTATGATGGGGTGAGGAGTCATTTGCTTAGGCTGTTATGTCAAAAGGTTATGAAGCAATTAAAGGAGTCAGTCTGTAGCAGGAGGAAAATTAACAGTTCTATTTCTCAGGACCTCTTAAAGCACTGTACAGTATGGTAGCTACATAAGTCACTCTGAAAGTCATGTCTTATTTCTGTAGAAACTACAACAGAGCACAATAATGCTATTTGATAGAGTAAATTCTCAGCTACAAAATGCCATTTTTCAACATAATCACTACCATTACATCTGCGTTTGTTTTGCAAGCAGTGAACAAGAACCTGCATGCTGTGCTTCACAAACTTTGCATCAGCAGAGGTTATGTGCTGTCATCACTGTTGAGACGCACCACCACTCACTGCTCACATAGACTGTTTTGTCTCCATAAACATTCAGCAAGTATTAGTGGGTGCAGTTCTTACTGCATGGAGGAAATGAGTTGCACGCTTTTGCTTCACATGTACTTCTGTGTCAGGCACTGCCTCTCTGCTGCCATCTGTTACGCGGTAACAACATGTAATGAAGTCCTGGTAGAAAGGTCCAGCCTCTACTGCCATACTGTATCTGCCATACTACTGTCCAGCCATACTGCCACCGTATCTGCCTCTGTGTGCCCAGAACATCAGAATAAAATAGGAGGCATTTCTCTAAGAGCAGGCCTTGTACAACATCATATTAAATTATATCAAACTCCTTTTATATTGTTTAATATGAGACTCCTTTTCTTTAATGGTAGCAACCATTGTGCTGTGCTGAAGGGAATGAAGAGACTCATGGTCTCTTCTGAACATTAGATACCACAGACATGTGAACATAGGCATTTTGTTATTCCTGATCCTTTCTCTGAAAGGGGCACATTTTTATAGGTAAAACGTGAAAACATGTGATGACATGTATTATTCTTTCTTTGCTACTCTTCAGTTAAACATTTTTCCTCGTGGGGCTGATTTTTAAGAACCTTGGGAATAGATACTACAACGTAGTAGACTGAAGATTAGTGAATGTGTATGTGTGATGCATAGATAGACCATTTCATTCCATGTTGAAATTCACTTTTTTTAAGCATAGTAGGAATTAAGAAATGAGTGTGGGTGAAGAATTCTCCATCAGACTTGAATTCTGTGATGTTTATTTTCAACAAACTCTTAAGTGGAGATGGGACTGAGAGAGTGCGGAGTTGTGTTAATGGAATGAAATAGCAAAATTCTAGTTAAGTTTCAAGACTGTTCTTCTAGGTTATTTCTGTTCTCTTCTTTTAGTGGGGTGGGGAAGTCACTCTCAGTCTAGTGACATTTAAAAGAATTGATGTACCATCTCTGAGAAGAGAGCTTGTTGTATTGATGGTATAATTCCAGGTTTTAGTAGTAGTGTGTTTTGAAGATGGCAACTGAACCTGAATGTGATTGTTATGTGAATGCTCAATTCTTTGTTCCTAAATGTGCATGGAAAAATACTAAAAGGAGATGTGAAGAAGCGCATCTCACATTAATGCATGCTTTAGCCAGAATTCTATGGCTTTTTTGTGACTTGCATTTGTTTGTATCTCTGGCGTGTTGGAATTGAACAGCAAAAAGCACTAGATGAACCTGTGGAAAATTGATACGCCAGGGGTCCTATTTTTATTCTGGAAAGCCGTATTCTAGCTTTGGGGAACATGTGAGAGAAGCACGTAAGTGACAGGTTAGAGAATGACCGTGTTCCAGTTATTCTCGGTTAGTTATTTCAACATGTACTTTAGTTAAAGCAGCATACACGAGCTAGGTGTCTGTTTCTGAAAATATCAGAAGTTTCCTCTAGTCAAATGACATGTAAAAAAAAAAAAATAATAATGTTGGAAAGGCTTGAATATTAACACAGTTATATATTTCTTAATTCCTTTGTTTTGATGACAAGATGATGGGATTGTCACAGTCTTGTAAGTTTTCAAGATAAACTTCCTTGCTGTTCAAAGCAGCTTTGCTTCTCCTTGGATCAGTGGTGAGAACCAAGTGTGTTTTTCTTCCTCATTTGAGGTCTGAAGACCACATCTGTGATAATCTAGGTTATTCTCTTCCAATGGAATAGCAAAACACTATTTCATGGGTAATGAAGGGAATGTGTGATACTCATCAAGCCGTTATAGAGTACAAAGGGAAATATTTTAGGAAGCTAATGAAGCAAAGTAGAAATTAAGTTGGTGTAAATCATAGAGAGAAACTGATCATTTTAGGGAGAAAATGGAAGAAGCGCTTCACAGAAGCTTTCTGTATTTTTGTTTAGATACAATAAATGTGGTTTCAAATATTAATGTTTTCTAACAGAAAATCTCCTGTACTTGAGTAAAATAGTTGAAGGTGGATGCGAAACAAACCTGAGTGTTAGTAACTTGTTCATGAATTTAGGCCTGCTTTTCTTTCCTCATCTCTCAAATCCTTCCAGTTAAAATAAAATAAATAGAAGTGTAAGACTTGAATTGCTTGTTGAGATGTTTTAAGAGCTCTTCCTTATCTACCTCAGCCAGGAAATCTAAAGTTAGCTGTTTGATGGGATTGGTTTTGAAATTGTATGTGGCTGACAAAACTAATTTTCAAAGTAATTTATATATATGATCAGATATAGTTTTAGTGTACATAAATATTTGTGTCTACATATGTGTATGCAGTTACATCATGAAGACTTCATTTGAATTGAATTCTTGTGGTTAAAATAACCTGAACACATCCATATTCCACAGTAGAAACTCTATGGTAAGAAGTCCCTATTCAGCAACAGAAATGTGTAATGCGGAAGGCAGTGTTTGCTCTGACAGTATATTTGTCTGTATGAAATATGTACTCAGTTGTACTCATTGTGCCTCTGCTCCTCTGAACCTATTCAAGTTTGAAATAATAAAAACAGCATTGTGTGAGCCAAACACTTTCATGCCAACATAACAATATTTGAAAAAGATAATCAAAGCTGTTTGTTCTGCTTTAGTGCTTTCACTTTGTCTGCCATTCAGGTCTTCATTGTGAAGCGAAATGATGTCTGAAACATTATCTTACAAAGAGGCAGGAGGGGGCAAAAAAGCCTGAGTCAAGTTCTGGAGGACTACCAGAACTACTTTCAGATAGCTGAAATGCTACTGGGTTTGCAGTGTGGTGATGGTTGTGTGCTATTGCATGTCACCTGCAGACTAGGGCTGTCATCTTCAGAGAAGAGACATACTGAAACCTTACCATGTTTTTGTATTCTTTAAAAAAAAAAAAAATTTACTTGGACTTTAAGCAATCTCACTTTTTTTAATGTAGTTATTACAGTACTTTGATTTAAAACGATACCTTCACTTTGTCGGCTGACCCAGAACTGTTACTTAGTGCTTTAGTAGTGGTTGGTGAAACCTCTTGTAGAGCAGAACCAGAAATTCTATAGCATTGTTTATATGACAAACAGTAGAAGGGACAGTGAAGTAGTGAGAGACAGCTGCTGCTAGTAGTGTAACTTTCCAATATGCTTGTGTTGTGTAGTTTGATTTTTTTGTTGTTGTTTTCTGGGTGTGTTCTGCCTCAATTACGGATAATATGATGATTAAAACAAGCAGAGCACTTCCATCAACAAGGAAACAAAGGTGCTTGCAGGAAACACTGCTCCATCCTGATGTGAAAGATAACTTCAGTTCTGATGGGTGATTGAAAATATATATGATATAGCATATATGCTACATGTGCATACACTTAATATGCTATTTTTTCCGTGAAATATAATGTGTTAGAGGAGTCTTTATAGTAATAAGTACTTTAAGCTACTGACAGTTTGAATAAAACTGCTGAAATTGATTTACATTCTTATATCGGAGTTGTGCCCCCTCAAAAACTGTATGCAAGAAGGGACTGCTTTGTGGGAGAGGGGGAAAAAAAAAGCACAAGCAAGGAAAACCAAACCCAAGAACCTCACGCCCAGCTGTAACCTGCCATTGGGGCACGCTGCTTTGCAGTTCTTGAAACTGATTTTGGAGAGAATAACAGTATTGAATATCGTTACTTTTTTTAATACTTGAAATAGAAGTATTTTTTTCTTGCAGTGTTCTTGTTTTCTGAAAGTGCTCTGTGCAATTATGTGAACCGTAGCTGAGAAAGTGGCTAAAGACATACTTAATGTTACCTTGTCTCATACAATTAAATGCTTTGTTGGATTATAGCCAGGCAGTTCAGCAAGGCATAGAACTGACCTTCTGCATGGCAAATACTGTCTAAGTATTTTGCAAGCGCTTCTGTTTTGCATGTTTTCATGCTAGCAGCCTTCTCATGTTCATGCCTTTCTTCTTCTTTTTTCCTGGAAGATTGCAGGGGACTTCTTTAAAACTGAACAAATAATTAATGATATCATGGTAAATGCTAGTTAATGTTTCTTCTGATAACACCTGTTAGATTCACTTTAATCCCTAATGATATTGTGAGGTGTATGTATTAAAAAAACAGCTTTGGCCTCTAAGTTTCACATTGGATAAATATACATACAGAAATAGACAGAAGCCACAAAACAGTCTGTCTTTCCAGGCTTGAAATTATTGGAAACTTATTCAAGGAAAAAGAATTTGTTATAAGATGGAAGGTTCTTGTGGTAATTACTTTAAAGTGATCCCCTGCTCACATGAGGGGGTTGGAGCTAGATGATCTTTAAGATCCTCTCCAATGTAAGTCATTCTGTGATCCCAGCCAATAATTGTACTTCAATGAAATAAAATTAGAGAGTAGGGATGGGAATGGGATTTTATTTGCTGCAGTTTCTTCCTAAAATAGACAGACTTCTCGTGGTCTCGATGTTATGCAAACTAAAAGCAATGGAGGCTGAGATGAGGTTTTGATGGTGCTGCAATGCTTGCTTGACAGTAGCCCAAGGCCATGTGCAGTTACTTCCAGATGTAGTAATAAGTTTTTTCAATATTTAGTAATTAAGTTTCATATTTCAGAAAACTAAATGGCAGTTTAATTATATGTTGTTTGAGGTGTGCCATATAATGTCTGTTGAAAAGGCTGAGGCAGCAGGTGAAAAGGTGAAAATAAAAGCTGGTGGTGATGATTATGTTACCATGAAAATGGCTGTGCATTTTGACATTAATTTTCATTAATTTGGCACTTAAGCTATTAAACTATAATCTTGCATACTTCACTTTTTCTTTTCATCAGTCATAACAAATACAAAATTGTAGTTTAAGTTACAATTTTTACCTGGGGGGAGTTTAATAGTAGTTGCTGTGTTCATAGCAACTGCTCTGCTTCTCCTGAGGAAGGCTGGGTTTCCTGTAAGGTCTATGAGAGGCTTACCACAAAATGCCTGCAGGGCAGCTTGGGCCCTGCCAGCAACCCTCACCCAGGGAGCGCGCTGCCTGCCTGCACTGAACCCACTTGGTTTTGTGGCCTCTTGTGTTCTGCTTTGTATGCGTGGAAACTTCCTGGGGAGCTCTAACTGGTATGGAAAAGTAGGATGTTGTACACAACCTGTAACTTCTGGTTAGTTGACGTTTTGGTTCTTAGTGAATGTAATAACTGGGATTTTAGCACTGTTGTTTGAATGGCATATTTACTCAGCTTATTAACAGATGGATGATTACTTGAACTGAACTTTGTTCCTAGGGTATGTTTCAAAGTTTCGTAAAACATTTAATGGTTACTATTATGGCCATTAAATCAAGGTAATTTAAGTAGTAAAAGGCTATGTTTTTCAATGACTTTATTTATACTGCTTTCAACTGAGAAGGTATAATGTTGATGAATATGTAAATATGACACCCACATTATATCTTTTTTCAGCTTTTAAGATTGCAGTTGATGTCACTTATCTCCTGTGTTCAGTCTTTAATTTTTTCTTGAAATAGGTTAACTAATTAGTAAAATAGTTGCACTTCTGATTTGCAATTGGCAATTCCTTAGGGTTTAGTGTGCAGTGTGTTGAACTTGGAGCCTTTTGCTGTGTGTAGCAGTGCAGATGCCTGGTGTGTTCAGCCAATTTCATGAGCCTTTGCTATGTGTGAAATTGCAGTGTATTACAGCTGTGCCCCTGCAATTGTGTTCTGGTTGTGTAAATCATGCACTGAAGCCTGGATTGTGAGACCGCTCTGTGTAGGATGGGGAGGGAAGGACCACACGGGTGAGGGAAAACCTCATGTGTTTGTGTATCAAGAGGATGAAGTGGGGAATCAAAATTGTATGTGCTATTGCATATTGCTTGATAACACTGTTTACAGGAGGCACTCCATGAGGATGGATTGAAATGCCTTTTCAGAAATCATTTTTGCATAGGTCAGAAATAAATTATCTCTGTGGCTCAAATTAACTCATTTATTAATGTCAAGATATAGGATTAAAACTATATTTCAGGCGGGGTATTTTTCCTTATTATTTAAGAGGAAAAGTAGGTGTTATTTAATTTGCTGAAATGTTTACTGGAAGAAGAGTGCTATAGGAATGAACATTACCATCACACCACTAAAATGTGGAGTGTGAATTATTTGTCTGCTACTGAAAGACATTAGAAACAGTATGTTTAATAAGGCTGTCTATTAACTTAGAGAAAAATTAGTGTTTTTCACATGATTGTGAAAGAAGGCTGAGAAAGAAAAGACAGACAAAAAGTTGCATAATGCATTATTGAGTATGTAAAAGGGTCTGTGAAGATAAGGTAAATTAAGAGATTCTTTTGAATGCTCAGAATGAGCAGTAATGTATTGCTGATGACTTACTTCGTTGTTTCTTTTAGAGTTTAGCCTGTAATGTCACCTAAATGCTGAGGAACACTTCCTCCCAGTTATGTTTCCATTCGAGGTTTTTATGATGCTTTTACCCATTCCTGATTCTCAAAATTGTATAAAATCAAGAGATTACCTTCCACAAGTAAGTGTTTGCATGCACTGGTTAGATCACATCTGTTTTCCTTTCCACATATCTGACAAACCAGTAAGACTGGATTTTTGAGAGTTTCTTTGTTTCTGCTAATTAGAAATAATGAGCTATCAACACCATGTGGTTGACAATGGCGATAGATTTTTTTTTTGGTGATGAAATCTGCTTCCATCATCTCTTTTGTGGGTAAACTTCATGGTCAGTTGGAAAAGAGAGAAACAGTGAACTTCCTGTAGAAATTTAGGCTGCTTTTTTTTTTTTGAGGTATTTAGCTAATTGCTGCTCTTCAGGTTGTTTTGTATGCTGACTTAAATAAGCTGAGTAACATTTTCTTTCAGAGAAGAGCTTCTATCTATTAGAGAAATTCAATTCCTTTCAGAGTATTTTCATTTTCTTAAAGGGACTTTGGGAGGCCTTTGAGTTGCTGTGTGATGCAGTGGTTTTGTGATATGATGGCAGCCTGTTTTCAACAATGCAGTGCGATTTCATACAGCATTCCTAGATGATGCCTTCTTCTGTCTCCATCTCTTTCTGCCAGAGGAACAGACAGTCTTCAATACCAAACAATAGAGCATGTGGGGGGAAAGTCAAGGCACTTGGTTTGTTACAGTGAAATGAAAATGTTATTTATTCTACATAGGGGCTATTTGTAAATGTAGAGAATTAGGTCTCTTAAATACCCATTCATAGAGGTGTAGTGTGGTTAAAAAATCTAAACAAATAAGCTGTTTGCAGTAATGATTTACTTATATCCCTTGCACTGGAATTGAGATATTTTTCTTGTTGCAGGAATCTGCTGTTCTGTGGAATAGATCATGAACTGAGCAATTGTTTTTAAAAGTTGAACAAAAAAAAGCAACAAAATCTGTCCATTTGATAAACCTGCGCTTCATGTGTTGTCAGGCCAATGACTGTACTACTTGTTTATATTATATAGTTACACCAAAATGTCCTTCATTTAAAGAGATTTATTTGCTAGGAAGCACTGGTTAGGAAGGAATAAAGGGACTTCTTGCTCCTGAGGTGCTGCATATTGTAAAACAGCTGTGGACCTCGCCTCTCCCCTCCTGTGCTCTCCCCTAGCCTTCATCATTCTAGTTTATATATTAAAAAAAAAGAATATTATCACTGGCAACCTCACCAGCATTTCAAATTACCTACACTTGAGTTAGAGTGGTAGGAGCTGATAAGCAATTCTGGAGATCTGCCAACAAAATGATCTGATTTTTAATTTTTTCCCTCCATCTGCTGTACACATGCTGTCTCTGTGCTAGATAAAGGCCTTCCCCCACAGATCAATTATCTTTGTCCCTGGAGAGATGGTGCCAAATCCATTAATTTTTTTTTTCCCATTTCCTTTGCCAGTGGAAGCAAGTATAGTAGTCAGAAAAGCAATCTATTTTTGAAATTTATTTTTAATAAATTCATCAGTCTTATTATTTTAAGGGGGTATTTACTTAATGTTCCATTTATTTCTGACTGACCTCTTTAATGTTAGCTCCTTCTGAAACATTTATCAAAATATACGGAGTGCTATTAAATTTCATATTCCCTTTACCATGCACTGTGATCTGCTACCACGCTTGTAGGGATGTGCTGAGGGCACTTCACATTAGAATGTCAGTGTTTGTAAAGAAAGGTCAAGCAATCTTTTAGAAATTATTTTTCTGAAATTGGAATTATTCATCAAGGTGATGAAGTGTTACAGAGAAAGAAGTGTGGTTGATTGGCTTTATTGCTTTCTAGGTGGAAGAACCAAGACCCAGTTTCTTTGTAGTTTTATAGATGTTTGGGGGTATTTTTCCTCAGGAAAACCTGTCTGTTTTTTTTAGTCAGGTTTCCTGGTACGTCTTTGCACTTGATGGAAGAAAATGTAAGTTGCCTTGCATGTGACTTGCCACAACTAGATGGCTGAAATATTCACTAGTGAAGCAAATCTTAAGTTGTTTTCATTTATTTTCCCCTCTCTGCCAAGAAATAAACATGTGGCTTTAGTTGCTGTGATATGGTAATGTTGACCCTTTACTGACCACTAGACAGTCAAACTTCTTTCCGTGATCAAAGTGGAGGCAAGCTTTCCAGCAGCAGTATTTGCTTCCTGTGTTAGGAACCTCAAGCCAGCTGCTAATATTGTAGTCTAGATGGGGAAGGTTGCAGATATATGCAACATATATACGAACTTACATAGGTGTGTATATTGTTCAGTAGGAAAAAAACTTTGATTTCCTCATGCTCTGACAGATATCAGTTGAATTTATACTGTCATTGTTAAGCTTATGTCTCAGTGGACTGCGTTAAGCCAACATTTTATTGCATGTGAAACAGGATTTGAGAAAAGCTGCTGGTAGTCCTCCATGAACTGCAGTGAAAGTGGAGTGTTAAATCCAAAATGGCAGTATGCTGCTTCTCGGAACACAGTGGCTATTAATAATGTTGCCATTTCCCATCTCCTCTGAGAGGATGTGCTCTGGACCATGCCTGCAACTTGTGAAGCTACTAAGAAGTTCCTTCTTGAGCCACGGTAGTTAGTTGTAGCACAGGGACTTGGCTCTAGGTTGTATCCCGCAGCACTTCTGGCTGACTTCTCATCACTGAGTTTTAGGGACAGGATGTTTAGCTCAGTTTCTTATGTATTTTCTATGTAATCTGTCCTAACTAGATGTTGCTTAGATCTCACAGCTTGCATTCGTATTGCATCCTTCTCTGAAAGCTGCCATTATATAACAGGTTTCACACCTTGCAATTCAAAATACAGTAAAAAGTTATTTTGACTATTAAAGGCTCCTCTATCACTAGTGCGGAAAAATCTGTAATTAAGATCTTCAATCTCAAAATCAGGAGTTTTGTATGATGTGGTGTCATGGCTTTGTATTATTGTGGTGACTTTCTGTAGAAGTAGATGCACATGTGTAAGTAACATGGATTCTCTCTGATATTTAGCAGAGTGGTTTACAATTCATAGGGATTATATACTTTATCTGAATGAAGTGGGGACTTGGATGTAGTGTAGTGTGGTCTTTAGTGGATATCTTCTGAAGTTTGATCACAACTACAGATTGTTTTTTTTTCTTGCTTCTGTCTGTCCCGGGGGAATACTTTATCTGTTTCTGCTTCTCCTTCTCTTTTATCTTAATGGATGGTACATACTGTACTGCCTTCTGTGTTCAGAAAAACAGGTGATGAGGAACGGCTCAGCTCATCCTGCCTACACAGCCATTCATTTTAATTAAAATTCAGCTGACTCTCTCTCCTTTCTTTATTATTTGTATAAATGACTGACTTTAATTTGACCTCCTGAAACATGAAGCGATTTCAGACTTCAGTTAACTGTTGTAAGTTCCAATTTTTATTGGAGTATGTGAGGAGTGGGAACTGATGAACCATTTCTATTTCAGAAACACCTGTTTGAGCTCTGAGAGCTGGGTGTGACAGTCCTCAGCATCTTGTCTTTGAAGCATAAAATGAAAATAGTGTTAGATTTGTAGTAGTTAAGAGGAGCATTTGGCATGAAGGCAGCCATTTAATTATGCCTATGATAATTCAAAGTATCAACTTTGATATAATTTTAGCAGAGTAGTCTTCTACTCAAGTCTTCAAGATATGTTCTCTGGGGAACTTGAAGCACATGATTTTTTTTAATACTATTTCAGCTACTACTTCTGGTATGCAGCACTCCCTGAGTCATTTTAAAGACTGACCCTGTGTAGGCTGTACTGACCTTGAAGATGAAAGGACTGAAGAGTAATGCCGGCTCTGCAAAGAGAGAGGCAGGGACTTCAGGTGAACTGAAACCTTGCGGTGACTGAGTGAACCGAAGGAGGGGAATGCCTTAAGCATCCTCAAACTTGGTGAGGATAAGTAGAATAGCTTCTGTTTATTAAGAACTTTATAGATGTAATTCAGTGAGCCAGACCTGCTTGGAGACATTCAGCATCGAGGCAGCTGAAGATTTTCAAGTGAAGGGGCAGAAGAGGTTAGAGTGACTTCTAGCTTCAGACTGTGAAGCCTACCAGTTACAAATGAATGTGCTCAGGAAATGCTGGAAATGGAGAATAGAGACTGTGACTGATAATTGTTGGAAAGGTAAGGACGCTAACATAAAAATATCATTCTTTCCTTTTAAATATTGAGTAGCTAATAAAGCTCCTAAAACAGGAGTAAGAGGGTGTGTTCCTGCATGAAAAGATCATGTCTTTCCCTAATTTTTTTTGGCATGTTGAGATGGTCCTGCCTCTGCAAGAAGGAAGACTAAAATTGCAAGCTATTTCCATTTTAAAGAGAGGGTGTTTTAGAGAGATGTAGAAAAGAATTGAGACTCTGGGGAGTTTAGTGAAGGCAAAGAATTAAATAGCAGATTCCAGTAAGAGTAAGGAGTTGTGACCTTAGTTAACTAGAAATCAGTCTGGTAGAAAACTATTGAATTTGAAAGGATTTCACTCTGTAGGAGCGCTACTTAAACACAGAAACTACACAAAAAGCCCTATTAAGATGGGAAGAAGAAAAACCCTGAAAATCTGTAACCCACAAATACAAACATAACCTCCCACCCAAAAAGAAAAAAAACCCACCCCTAAACTCAACACACTGATAAGCGATGTTGGTTTTTTTACTAGCTGCAAAGGTGGTGTTTTTTCCCATCCAAGTCTGATGGGAATGGTGGAAGAGGTTTTCCAACTGGTTTTCTTAAAGATAAGCAAGTAGACTTGACCCTCTCTAACCAGAGGACAATAGAACTAACTGGTCGCTGTCAAACATACTCTGAAAAACATAGTAAAAAATTTGTGAGAAATCTTTCTCATACTGAAATGAGACAACATTGTTGGATACCAATGTAAAGATGTACAAATAGCATAGAGAAAAAGAGTTCTAGGACACTGCATAGATATTTGGTCACTTGAATAGCAAGGAAATGAAACTCTGGGAGAAGAATCTAATCTATTTGTGCATTTACATGCTATATTTTGCCTCTAACCACAAACAAAGGTAGAGTAGGTTGTGTTAAGATGACAGCAGCGAACCATAGGCTGAATGAATGTAATGGTAGCTGTAGGGGAACTTAGTGTCTAATGCCTACTAATGGGGTGGATGTTTAGATCTATCAGGGCTCCCAGGTTAATTGTCAGGATAGATCCTTCATTTAGTTCTGTGTTTTGTTCTTAGTTTTGAAGTGTTGAAAATTCTTTTTATACCTCTTCTGCACCTGTTTACAAGGCACAGCTCTGAGACGTGCTGAGTCAGAGTAAGTGCAAAAAAACAGGTGAAATATTTGGTGCTAGGGCATGGAGAACCTCTGGGACTGTCTCACCAAAGGATGGAATGTAATCAGTAAAATCTAGTGAGTAACCTCAATTTTCTGTCACTTCTGAATTCTGTCTAATGCCAGTATCAAATTCCATGAAAATGTATGCCTGTAAATAGTGAGATTGTGTTAAGAGACCTCTCAAGAGCTCTAAGCTGTTAACCACAAGAAATTCAGTTCACTGTGCTTGATCTGCCTTCTAGTTTCTGCTGCTCTGTGATGACAGCATATATACTGTTGTGCTAGAGAGGAGCACTGCAGTGATGAAAGCAGGTTCCAGGTTGCTTAGTATGTGAAACAATGACTGCTTATTATTATCAAGCAAATGGGAAAGCTTTTGAGAGCAATTTGTTTAAACAGATTGCATTTGTTTGCCCATGTGTACCACTGCCATATGCCAGAAGGAAGTTTAACTGTGTAGTAATCTCTGCTTTTTCAGTCAGATGTGTTTGTGCTGTACTTAAGTTTTCACATAGTTTCCTTGGAGCTTACCAGACACTTCAGAAAAACTATTTGATATATAGTTGTCTTTATTGTTCTCTGGACTGCACAGACATGTTTGCAAGCATGTACTTTTTTTAGTTAAAGGAATTGAAAAGAAATGTGTGGTTTCTGTGTAACAGTATGTGTGGTATTCTTGTTGACAGTGTGTTTTAAGTATCCAGCGTGACTGATGTATGTGGACAATGTTCTATTGAAATGCTTTAAGGAGGGACTTGGAACACACAACACCTCTTTTGAAGTATAGCTTCATTCTTTAATTTTAAAGCAGTCAAATAGATGCAGCATATTTTTCTGTATCCCTCTGATACATATTTGTTCTAGTCACATGCAACTTGTCATATCATTGATATTATCATTTTGAAACAGTGAGGAGATGAAATCTGTTGGATTGCTTTATTTTGACCTAGCTGTAACTTCTGTATGAGACTGCTTTGGATTCAATGAAAAGTAAATGATGTTTATAACAGTGTAGATGAATGTCACTTCTGTGAGCATTGTGTTTCGCCTCTATCCTTTTCATGGTGGGTCTGACTGACCACCTCTAGTCTGCAGAAATTCTCTGGATGAGAATTCCTTGTCTGCTTAAGACCTAATCATGTAAACCATAATATCTTAATTAAGAGCATCCAGAACAATGTTTTGAGAGCATGCTAGGTCAGGTATGATTCTTCTTTTCACCAATCTTTTCCCCTTTTTAAAGGATTTTAAAACAGTTCCACCCTCCAATGATTTTTTTTTTCCTCACTAGTTCTTTCACATTTATATACTGGGGAGATTGTAAAGATGTTGCAGATTTCCCAGGTGGTAAATTTAAAATGGACCTTAATTCCCTTCTGTTGAATATTCAACTTCCTTATTTGAATTTAGAATTGTTTTTGAGACAGCCTGGAAACTACTGTTTGTCAGTATGAACAGAGCTTTCTCTTTCCAGAAATGTATTTTACATCCTGGCCTTACATAAGCATGAAGTGCAAATTAGAATTTGTAATTTGAGCTGCTTATAATAGGCATTTAGATAGGGGGTGATGGAAGTTAGATAGTAAATGCATATATAGGTGCTGATGTGAAGGTTTTTGATGCTTCTGTTACCTTTGGTTTCCACTGTTTTTTGAAGTTATCTTTCTCTGCAGTACAGCAGTGACTGACTTGCTATTACTGTGTACAGGTTAGAAAAAGCTCGATGTCATCAGAACACTGGGCTAATATTGCCAGCATCTTGGATTTTGATAGACTCAGCAGTGACAGGGTTAGAGGTGGTGGTGCTGGCTCTTCAGTGAACAATAAAGGGATTGATTCATCTGACTAAAACATTAACAGACACAATTTGTACCTCATTGCTTATATTTTCAGTCATAATGAAAAAAGATCTTTTCAACTAGAGTATGCTGTAGGAATTTATTGAATGTGTGCTCAGCGTGCTTCTAAAAATATCATCCCAGGCTGTGGAAGATTTCCACCATTTAAGTTATGAAAATTGAGATGGTGGTCAAGATTCCACACCAAAAATTCTTTCAGTGTGATTCATTAAAGTAACTCAGGGAGGTTCTTTTCCCTGGGTTGGTGACAACTTTTTGTTGGCTTTTTGTCATTTCAGTGAGATTCCTTTAGCATTGCCTCTTCTTTTTGTCAGTAACAAATGGCTGCCCAGGGAGGTGGTGGAGTTGCTGTACCTGGCAGTGTTCAAGAGGCATCTGGATGAGGAGCTACGAGATACGGTTTAGTGGCTTGTGGTAGCAATGGTAATGGGAGGACAGTTGGGCAAGATGATTTTGTAGGTCCTTTCCAACGTTGTGATTGTATGAACGATATTCACAAAATGGGGGTAAAGAGTGTCTGCAGCCTTTCTCCACTTTTCTAAAATCTGTGTTCTGGTAATATTAAGTTAAGTAACAACCTTAGCAACTGTTGACTGTTGCAGATGGGTGGTCTTGCCTAAACAAACAAGGTGTAATGGGAATTCTCCATATTTGAGGTTCACTGGCATCCTTGTGTTCTTGTAATAAATTCATGTAGAGTCATCTACATGAGGAAGAAAAATCAAAATCATGAATTTGGGTATAATTATCCTAAACTAGTATGGTAGAGAAAATAGCATACTTTGAGGCTAACTGGAATCATGGCTGTTTGCAATGCTTGGTAGTTACTTCTTTCTTTAGTAAAGCCATAACAGTAAGGGTTATGGGGTAACAGGTAAACTTATGTGTTCTGATCCTGTATTGACCAGCTCTAGTGAGCTGATTTGGGTTCAATCAGCAGCTCTCAGTTGCAATTACAGACTTGCCAGCAGTAGTGGGAAACTGGGTTAAAGTGCATGAAGTTCTATATGTTTTGTCTCACAAGTTACAACTATGTACATGTCTTTATATGAGCCTATCCACACTGATAAGCTGTTCTGTACATCTGCAAAACTTCATGTGCAGATTGACAGTAGAGGCATAGTTTCCATAAAGTGTAACAGATTGCAAATGTACTTATGCTCTGGTGTGGGGTGTCTATAAATATTTCATGCTTTATGTGAGATCATAAGCCTTTGTTATTTTAAGGCATCTCATCTTGGCTAATATATTAGCCACTCAATATTATTCTGCTAAATTATATTCCAAGATCTTTTTCCTTCTTGATAGATCTTAAGGTCAGGCAGGGCAGGCTCACCTGGAGGAAGAAGCTACAATAATTTTTTCAAATGTGTCATTACTATCAAAACATTAATTTCCAGAGTTAGCATAAAACTAAGATGATTAAATAGCTGTGCGTTCTTATTCCTTATTGCTTTGTATGGCTTCAGTGAAGTTAATTTGATGTGTTAATGCAGTCAGTCATTTCTATGGTGAGTCTTAACAAAAAATTGAAAGCCTTGTCTAAATATTCATGTTACTGTTTATTTTCCTTTTTCTCATTCTTTATAAGGCTGATGAATTATGCATTTGAAACTATTTTTTGTGGAAGTTTGAATTCTGCTCATTTTGCATGTTTTAGGAAAACAGTGCTTGATCCACTGAACACCTTCTTACTTGGAATTTCCTAATGTGTTTTGTGCTTTTCTTCTGTAAGGTTATGTATCCTTTTCCTAAGGTGGTGACTTGGATGTTACTGTTGTGACTGCAGTTGATTAAATATTTGTCGTGCTGAATTTATTTTCAAAAAATGCGGGCATTGTTTATTCTCTTTGACTGCCACAGCACTGTTCATGCATGCTTGAAAGAGTTTTGTCTTGTTTGCATGATGCATCATGCAGCCATATCCCAGTTACAACTAATTTAGCGGTTGATGTATCCCACTACATCATCTAACTAATCCTGCTGGCTCCAAACCTATGTGAAGGAACATGTTTGTGTTGTTTTTCTAGGGAGCGTATAAAGGGGAAAAGTTTCTTGTCTTTCTTGACAGTCTTGTCAGATTCACCTTTCCCCTCTTGCTTTTATTGGAGCCAGTTTCCCTTCATAAGTCCAAGTGACATCTAGTGCATGCTTAGAGATGCAGACTGCAGTTTTGATGAGATCTTTGGAATATGATAGTATATGAATATTTCAGGGTGAAAGGCTGGCAATATTTTACTAGAAGAGTCATGAACATAGACATATTTCCTTGCCTTCTGAGCAGGCTGGAGAGTTGCAGGGTTTTTTGCTTAAACTTATTTTAATTCTTTTCCTTCCTTCGTTATCAGTACAATTAAGAGAGGCTTTATTGCATTTAAAGGTACTTTTTGCAGATTAATAGAATGTTATTTTAATGTGTCAAATGCTTGTCATGTTTGATTGTGGATCTAGGCTTTGTGTAACTTGTATTTGCATGTAATTTGTACCTGATTCTTTGTATACCATCTGATGTGTGACTTTCTTCTCTCTTGCTTTACTGTTCAGATGGAGGGTCATTTGCTTTCGCTCTGCTTCACTGGGATGTGAAGTATGATTCATGAGAAGTGCTTCTGTTCTAAGAAAAATGGATTTATTTAGTTTCACATTGATCTTATTTTAGTTTCTACCTGCTGATGATTGAATTACCACTTTTTTTCTCTGATTATCCACTATTATTGTCAAGTGGGAGGTGGTCTTTGAAGTCAGTTTTTACCCTGCTCTGCTTAGTGGAGTAAGTTTGAACATCTTAGCTATTAGTGAAACTTAGATTGCGTAACTTGATTTCTTTTAGGCACCTCAGTCTGGATGGTTACAGCCTGTATTCAGTCAGGTACTAGGTGACTTTTACCTAAGAATCTGCATGAGTGCAGGGTTGGGTGAGAAAGCAGGTACCCAAAATACAAAGCTTGAGCAAATGTATTTATTCAGTAACAGACTCCTGTGGGATATTGCCTTCAAACCAGCTCCTTTATCCAGCCAGAAGGAATCAGAAATGGTGCATCTTTCTACAGATAGTTTAGGAGTTGCCACAGTTGCATAAGCCATGAATTAATCCATTGTTTGTATTATAGTCCAGAAAAATATTTTTTATCTCTTAAGATCTTTTTAAATAAGGGGGAAATTAATTCTAATTATTTTTATTATGAAATCACTGTTAATGACTTCCTTTGTCTATAAAAATCCAACTGCAGACTAAAATGCTCTAACAGATAGATTTGAGAAGAGATTTTCTTCATTTATTAATTGCTTGTGCTGCAGTTCTCAATTTGTAGTTCATCCTCTTGGAAAGTCTGCTAAAGATGGCTATTGCTTTCTAATATGCAGTGAATACATGACAGTCAGACAGAAGCTTAAATGCATTCTAGCAGATTTAATTTTCAAACAAAATGCTCAAGGTATATTTTGTTATTCTTTAAATTAGATATGATAAGCATTGCATTTGTGATATGTCACGCCCCCTATGTAAACTGGTTATAGCTGATGTCTAGCTAACTTCCATATCCAACAAAAAATACTTTAGTGAATATTCAAAACTTTTAAAGATAGAGTCCAAAAGTTGACATGAACAGCAAATGCCGTCTCTTAAGGGATCTTAAAACTTGAAGAGATTCTTATATTCTTAACTTTGTTACAATATCCTGAAGCCTGAAAAACTTACTTAAGCACTGGAACTGAGTTCCAACCTTTTTGAACTAAATTGATTTTTAAGTGAAGGTTGCTGAGATAGTTAATATGAATTTAGTGAGTTTGTATTTAATATGAATGGAGTAAATGACTTTGCACTGCCATTGATAGAAATCAGTTAACCTTAAGGCAAATATAACTTAAAAATAGTGATTTGAAGTCTCATTTTTTTTCCTTGAGATTCTAGCTTCATACTTGGCAACAGTTGTGCCTCAGAATGGCAGTACAGTCTTCCTTTCTTGTGTTGAAGGCATCTAATCTGAGAGTTAATCAATCTATCATAATTAAAAATATTCTGTTGTATTTAATAAATGATTTCTAATTAATGTATGAATGATAAAGAGGACTCTAAGCTGTACATTCAGAAGTCAGACGTATGAGTGCAGGCTAGGGTGAGAAAGCGAATAGCTCTGATTTTTGGCTCAGCAAATTGTCTGAAGTGCCAAATGTTGGTTAAGTACCTGCAGCTATGTCTCATTGCTGGGAAAGTCTTATTCTTGAATGGTCTGTAAATACTGTCTGCACTTTTAAAAATTATTTTCTTGATAGGCAGTAGTGATATAAGCAAGTGAATAATTCTGACCTATCAATCTAAAGAACTGCAAACCTTCCTGTGCTGACAGCACTAACTTGATTAATTTTGAGTACTTGAGCCCTTATTTTCTCTGCTTGTGATGAAGTCAGGTTAAATTCTCTGTTGCTTTTGGCCAGTGATAGCTTGATTTTTAACCCTGTAATTTATGTATTAGTTTTAAAGATTCACGATTCATCTAAAAAAAACTTGTGTGTTATTCACAGATTGCTTGGGACCTTTTACAGTGGAGCCCAGTTGGGAGTTACTGCAGGATAATGTTCTCAACAAAAGAAATCTTGTTTTGATAGCCCACTGAAGGAAGAAACTTCTATTTCTTATGGTCAAAATAGTGTAAATAGGTGCAAATTTTTCAATGTTTTCCAGAAGGCAAAGTATATTGAAACATGTCATTGGTACTGTATTGTTTTGAGTTAAATAGCAATTTGCTTTGAAATCAAGTTCCACAGTTGTGATTCTCTACAAGGTATATGTCAATTTTATAAAACTATTCTCTCATTAAAATAAGTGAAGAAAGTAATTGGGAAGCACTGTCTGGCAAAAATAGAATACTATTTATGTATTGGCTAATAACGAAGGTAAGTGAAAGAAAACCATCAAAAGATTTAGAGAAAGTTGAAGCATATAATACCCCCATTTTTTTTCTTAGCATATCCAGGAGAGTCTGTCTGTAATCAGTTCCTTTTGTAATTTCAAAATAGTAATGCATACTTGAAGAAAGGAACATGCTAATAAATACTTAAATAATTTAAATGAATTTGACTTGGGTAGGCCTGATAAAAATGCTTTCTTGGCTTTTTAAGAAATTCTCTAAAGTAACATCATTTACTGTGATTTGATTTAGAAAATATACTAGAAGGAAAACTACCCAGGGAATGGGATGGTGTGTGTGGGAGTCAATTCTGCTTTTCTTTGTAGAAAGTTGTGGTTTAACAGTGGGATGTGGGAGAGAATCGGGGAGGGGGGGAAGAACTCATGAGTAGAGATAAAACTACTTATTACTACAGAGAACAGGAAAAAGATAATAGTTGTGAGTACATATGAATGTATGTAGCATAATGATATACAAGCAGTAGCTCACCGCCTGTTGATGGAAGCCCAGCTAGCTCCCCAAGCAGGGGAAGGGAGAGAGATGAAATCCTACCCCCTTAAACTTTTGAACAGTGTCTTACGATATGGAACATCCCTTTGGTCAGTTAAAGTCAGCTGTCCTAATTCTGTTCCCTCCCAGCTCCACTGGTCCTTCATGGAGGATGGCCTTGGTTTCATACAATGCTTAGCAGAAACTATGAACATTGTTGTGTAATCAGTGTTGTTCTCCTAGAACTGAAACGTAACATCATACCAAACACTCTGAAGACAGCTGAAACTAAGACAGAAGTTAGAGAGCCTAATGTGATATTCAGAAAGATGCCAGGAGAAAGTTGTTTCAAAAAAATTGGTTTGAAAGTGTGTTGAGGGCAGGTTTAATTAAACACTTGATGGGTATCAGGGGGAACTTAAGTGCTGTACTGCTAGCTGGAGTGCCAGAAAAAGGAAAACACACAAATCTGTAGGGCATTTGACACCATTTCTTATGACATTTTCATAAGAAAAATCCAGTCCAGGTGAACCTTGTAATAGGAAATAAAGTTAGTCAAGCTGGACTTTCCCTTAATGAATATGGGTTGGTGATGATGAACAGTTGCATTCTTTTACAGTTGTTTTTCAATAACTCCCCCAAATAATCTTCTCCATAATTTCCTCAAGAACTGTTGGGAAGCTGACAGGACTAATTACTAGTGTCATTTTTCTTCATGGAAGCTGGGACAATGCTTACTGCTTTCCCGTCAACGGAATCTTTCCGGATTCCCAAGACCATTTAAAAAAAAAAAAGTTGAGAGATCTTGTGATGACACCAGCCAGCTCCTTGAGTACCCAGGGATGAATTCCATTGTGCCCTCTCGACGTATGTGCATTGAAGTGGAGAAGCTTTTTGGAGTGCTGTTGCATCCAGTATTACCTTAATGTTTTATTTTCAGAACTCAAAATGAGCTAAGATGATGAGACAGCATTTCCACTTGGAGGTTTTTTTAATAGATTCATAATGCTGAGTAGAGAACTGCAGTTCCTTTGAGTGCATTGGAAGGTTAGAGGAGTGAGTACTGATGCAGTCCTAAATGTAAGTTGATTGTTTCTAGATATTAAATTGACCAAAGGTGGAAGGCTCAGAACTTCAGCACTTGGGATTTAAGTGTTAAGTAACATTCAGACCCCTTCTGACAGCTAAAAATTTAACAGCTTCATGTAACTTTAAAACAATTTATATTATTGGGGGTGGGGGGTAGGGAAAGATTTATAATTATGTACCACTTAACAGAACTGAGAAACATTATGCAGCATCAAAAGAAATGGCAATGCATTTTGTTATGAAAATTAATCTGAGTCATGAAAAGTACTTAAACACTTCTTTGGAGAAAAGCAAGCAGAGGAATTATTTTTCAAGTAAGTCTTTTCTTGTTAGATCAGGTCTGTTAACAGCTTACAACTTCAAAACATTTGCTGTACTCACCAGACTTCATTTGGTACTCCCCTCATGCAACCTACTAGAGTGAGGGTTTTTTTCAGCTTCTTCAGAAAGTTGTTCAGGGATGTTTATTCTAAATAAATATGCCATTTTTTCCATTTTCAGATGCTCATGTATTTGTATGATCTGTGTTTAAGCAGCTGCTGAAATCACTGTTTGCTGCAATGTACTAATAATGTCAAACACAGAATTAGAGGACATAGTGATGCAAAGTAAACTATTTCAAGTTTGTTTATTACTTTTATGCTTACCTTTTGTGTGATTGAGTTCTTGCATTTGTGTGTTATGCTCTAGGATAATGATAAGAATCTGTCTTCAGATCTAGTTCACGTATTGATCTAAACAAAGGAGCTCATGAAGGAGAAACAGCAAAGGGAAAAAAGCAGGTAGTTAACATGTCTGTGGTGTTTTTGAGTTATTTTTAAGGATTTCAGTTTGGAATGTCTTACAGGCAATGATTTGTAGAATGTTAATAAATAGCAAATACTCATTGAAAAATCTTTTTTATCAATCTGGAAAAAATGTCAGTGTTAGGGGTACGCTTATAAAAAGTTACAGGTACTTCAGCTGAGATTTATTATAGTTCTGTCACTGTCTTTGCATTCTTGACCCTTTCAAGAACTGACAGAGGAATGTGTGAACAGCCTTACAGGCCTTTTGCTCCTGGCTCTGTTGTAATACCTGAAGTAGATCACAAAAGGTTCTTGTCGCAGATCCTGTCAGATAATGGGTTCTCAGATGGTTTGCTTGACCTTAACTCTTGAAGAAAATTCAAGAGTGAGAAGACACATACTTGAAATGTGGAGGTTTCAATTTCAGCTGTTGTTTTTAGAGCTCAGTTTTGAGAGCCAGAAGTCTAGAAATTAAATATGCTACCTTTTCCTTTAAAGTAATTACAAATACAAGTATATTACATTTGTTTGGATTCCTATTGTCCTTCTAGAATTCTGAAACAGCTATCCTCAAACATTCAAAATCTGGCTTATTTTTCATATACAGTCAGTAAATTTCTGCCCTTTTCAGTATTCTCTCTTACTAAAAGTGTTATTTCTTCTAAACATAATTAAGTTTTTAATTCATTTAATTTTGAGACAAACTTTCATCTGTGTGCTTTCAGTAATGAGTTGGATACAAATTTAAATATTTGTTTATTGACTTTTATGCTGCAAGACAGAACTTGTTTCTTTTAACCCTGTTCTTTAATGAAGATCTAGATGCATATTTCTTCTGTATTTTCACAGAAAGACTAAAAGAATAACTTAAATTATTTTAAATGACTTGCTGGCAGTTAGCTAGCATCATAGAATTTGTCTTCCCCACTCAGCAGTTTCCATCACATGTTGCACTGTGAAAGGTCCTCCTCCCTGCCTTTGCTTGACACAGCTTCATGAGCTCCCTTCAAAGAGATGGAATTAATGTGATGATGGTTTTCCACTTATGGCGAGACTGTGGTGTAGTGTCCATGCTGATTATCTGTATTTTTTGGCTAGTGGTGTATGCATGTGTGGGTGCATCTGTACATGTGTGATAAACACATTCTGTGTGTGTATATATAGATGGACATATGCATTTGTTCTTGTTCAAAGCAAATGCTGGTATTTATTTTTATTTTCCGTAGCATCTCTTTTCTCAGCACTGTTCCTAAAGTCCAATTTGTGAAGAATCTATTATTTGCTTCAAAAATTATTTGCACTTCTCCTCTTCCAGTGACTGAGACCTATCAGTATTCTTGAGCAACAGGGAATAAAAATGTTAAAAATAAAGGAAGTTTCTTAAATAAAACTCTAGCTGTAGTTGAAAGGGGATTTCATTATAGGGCTATTCAAAATGAAAGTGGGTTACAGGTGTTTTTTGTGAAAATGTATTCTTATTTTGTAAATATACTTTGTTTGAAGATCCTATGGGCTCAAGTCCACAGTTCTTAATTTGCTCTAGTAAGACACTGTTTAATTGTGGTTGCTTTCCACAGATGGTACCATTTGGGAATGGTGCAGTCTCATAGAGTTCAATTTGAAGACTGATCTTAAGACTTTATTTTTAAATGTTACATTATGAGCAACAGATGAAGTATAAAGCATCAGTACTGCTTCTGTGTTATCTGTTGTCTCCAATCTCTTGGGGTGATTTTTTGCCTATTACGTAGTTACTTTTCCTGAGTCCTGAATTAGCAATAAATCTTGAACCAGGGTAGAAGGGTAAGTTAGTCTGGGTCAACTGAAATAATTCTGTAGTTACTGAGCAGCAAGGTGAAGCAAGAAGCTATTAGTGAAATCTGGAAGAAAATGAGTAAGGGAAAAGAAACCTAGGTTTATGGGTGTAAGGTGATACTGTGCTGGCTTTGCCTGATGGGCAGTTGCTATTGAATTTTGAAACCAGAATGTGCTCAGATGCTGCTTTTTGTTTTCTGATTTCCAGAGACTTTTTTTTATGAGGGGGAGGAAGTGAAAGCACTGATGTTGACCTAAAGGGGTACACAGAGTTTCATGCAAACATTGACAGATGATCAGCTATAGATGCTTTCTTCCATCTGTGTATAATACCCTTCCACTAATTTAGAAAACATGCTCTTCTGGCCTGGACTGTAGTAGGAAAGAAGTTTCACCTGTGATACAGCATCAAATATCGTCCTTATATATATACAGTGCTGATAGTGATGATGTTTTTGTCTGAACATAGGTTTGAGTATAGGATAGAAATACTGAATTGTGAGATGTTATTTTCCTGTTTTAGATGCTGCTTGCTAAGATGAGAAAACATGAAATGACCTTCATTACTGTATGTTTTTTTATTACCTGTTTCTTGCATCTTCTTGCTTGTCTTTGGAGCAGCAATATCTTCATTACAGCAAGATTGTAATGCACCAGTAAGGATTATGGTCCATCTTCTTAAAGGCTGTTTTTATGTGTAGTAACCCTAAGAGAACTATGTAGCGTATTGCTTAAAATTATTGTTGACTCAAAGTAGAACATATTTAATTTACTATATAATTCCGTAAATCTAGCCAGCAGGGCTTCAAAATTGTAAGGATTAGCTGCTACTTTTTTTTGCTGTTCTTTATATCACAAAAACACTGTGACAAAAGTTATTTGTGATAGGTTGGAAATATGTCTTTAATTTGAAATTACTCCTTATTTTGAGAAGTTCTTAGATACTTTTGTTTTAAATTGATTTATTACTCAGCATTCATATCCTAGAACATTTCAGCCCCCGTTGTCCATTCAAGAAGCATTTAGTTGTCTATATTTCCTCTGGAGTGTAGTATGTCGTGGCACTGAACTAGTGACACAGCTGTAGTTGTACTGGGAAATGACACATTTCTAGAAGGTGAAACTTCTCCTTTAACTGAATAAAATGGGATGAGTTGGGTTAATAACATCTGTGTTCTTTGTATGTCCTTACCTCTGTTAAAGACAAAGTTAGTGCTTGTTTTATTCGAGTAATAACTACTGTTAATGTGGTAAAAAATATTTTTATATAGATTTAGATTTTATAATTAAAAGAAAACATCCTGAGAAGGTGTGGGTGGAAAGGATTAAGGGGAATAATAGAAGAAAACAAATATTAGTAGCAAATACTAATTCTTTAGTTCTGTGATAGAATAGGTAATTTATCCCAGATAAGTAGAAATGCAGCAGAAATCATTCTCCAAAGAATTGTTTTGTTTATGCTTGTTTCTTTTCAGCCATAGTTGAGAGAATGGGCATATTTTGTCTGATAGTTGCTGATTTTCAATGTAGTGGGAAAGCTATGGGGAAAATGGTAGTAGAGAGTAATGTTTGCTTTTGTGTTTGGGTAAAATTGCTTTAAACTTTTAGTCATGAGTGGTTTCTGTCTCTATGATAAAATATTCCTCAGGAATTTTATGGAGAGTATAGATTGACTGCAGGATATATTAGTGAAGTGTGTGCCTTCAGGAATTAGAAGGGAAATTGTACTTGCATATGTTGTGGAAAACATATGCAACTAAATTTAGCCCATGCTAGCAGATTCTACTTATTTTGAAGATTGTGGGATATTTCCAACCTTGTAAGAAAGGGCATGGGAAGATTTTTATTTCTACTTGGGCCCTTGCATATCTACTGTTCTGCCTCCTCCAAGGAAAAAAAGCATCTGAACATAAGACAAAGCATCTTTCTGTCTATACTTATATCTTGGTAATCTGATTGTAGCACCACGTTGTCATGCTGGAAGATTACTCAGTGCATACCATTTTTGTAAAAACTGCTGTTTATTATGTGCAATATATTTTTTATTTATATTGATAATGTTGGATAAAATTGCTGGCTGGTATAATATTCATCTATCTCTTCCGTCTTTGATGGGTGTGCTGAGCTGCATGTGTTCCAATTGCAATTCACAGAGCAGAGTCATTTTGAACTCTTGAACTTTTGTTTCCTAGGAACTCTTTATTCCTGTTCTATCAGGGAAGTTAAACACTAATTTAAGTTGTATTATGAACTTTCCTCTGATTTAGGTAGAAAAGAATTGGTTGCTTTCTGTTTTAAGAAAAGAATACCCAACAAACATAGCTATTATCATTCTGCATCACATCTATACCTGAAGAGAAAAATAGTTTTCCTAATGTTTTTCTATATTTAAGTGTAGAAGTTCTTTGGTTAAAAGAAACTTATCCCTGCAACTTTTGCCTTGCAAAACTTACTGCTGTAGTTTCTAATTGCTTACAATCCTCTTACGTAGTCAGTGACTACAGCATGCTCCAACCAAGGCTGTGTTTTGGGTATCCCATCAGTAAAAATAAGGGTGGCTGCTCATTCTAAAGCTTTTCAAGATACTCAGGAAAGTACTGTTAGTACTGCTCCTCATGAAACTGGTTATTTTGCTTTGACAGATGTACCTTTAGGTATAGGATGCAGAGCTTTTTGGCATGAAGGTGTTAAAAGGCTTCATAAACCTTTTCTCCTGAAGGCTGTTATTGAATGCAGAATTGAGATTTTTAGAGGTGACAAATCCAAGCAGTTTTTAAAGCTTGTCTTCTGTCTTTGGAGTACCTTATTTTATACCAGAATCACTGACGATTGGGTCAAGTTTGTTCACAGTGGGATCCCCTGGGAACATATTTGCAAGCATGACTTATTGCTGCTTGTTTTAATCCAGTGCATTCCAGAGCATGGACAAGCTACACATTCAGTAAGCTTTTTTTTCTGCACTGTAATTTTCAGCATTTAAAGTTTGTAAAGCTGAGGGCATTAAAAAGACAACATGAGATGAGCTTTTTTCCTAATCTTTTGTAGATACAAGCTTAAGTGCAAGAAAAAGACCATTATGTAACATTCAACCACTGTTTCTGAAGTATGTTCAGAATCAATTTGAAACATGCAAAATGTATGAAGTAACAAGTGTTTTCAATGGCACTGGATTGTGAAAGTATTTTGGGCACTGTGTGCCAACAGTATACATACATAAAGCTGGTGTGGAGGGAAGCTTGTCCGAACTTGTTCCATTGACTGCTTCATTTAGGTAAAGGACTGCTTTAAAACTAATCCCCTTCATAAGGTCAGCTTCAAAGATAAGTTCCAAAGCTTTCAAAATAATGGTAAAACTTCCAGTGGATCTGTAGAGAAGAGGATGCTGTTATGTTTTAATATCCAGATCAAGAGCAATGGCTTCAGGTAGTCCTGCTGACAGGAAGCAACGGAATAATAGTAACGGTTTCTGTAAAGTGGAAAAGGTATAATGTATTTTATGAAGGTCTAATTATTGATTTTAAATTGAGAGTTATGTGACTGGACTCTGACTTAATACAAGACAGATTTCACTTAAGTTAGGCCTCTTCCATGTGAGGATGTGGAGGTTTTGACTGGAGATAAAATGCTCCAGGAAGGTGGACTGGTATTTCAGTGATTTAGATACAACTTTGTGCAACAGGGCTCTGCAGGAAACTGAACTATTTCAGTCCTTAAGGAATTCTCTAACAAGTGAGAAATGCTTTGGGGAGATATTGGAGTGTAACTGAATGTTATCACTTTGTATTTTTTTAGTACTTATACTAGTTTTTATGATGGTACTACAACAATATTATGACATGTTGTCTCCATAGCTTGGAGAAGTATGGGAGTCACTCCTGTCTATAAAGAGAAGAATGAGTCATGCAGTAACTTGAGAAACTGCTTGTGATCTATGGTAGGTCTTCTGAAACAGGGTAGATTGTCATTTCATGGTGTCCTGGCGATTGTAGGCCACGGCTGCTACAGTGTTGAGAACATATGCAGCAATACATACAGCACACTGTATGACCATGAAAGCAACTGTTCTATTTCTGATGTCACCTCTTAAGCCAGGTGCTGTTTTCTTCCTTATCAAATTAAACAAACAAACAAAACTATTGCTCAAATTTGAGTTGGTGATGTATTTAAAACAATCATTTTGTGAGAACAAATCTTCACTTTACAGCTGGGATGAGGTGAGAGAAGGAAGAATGTATGACAAAAACCAACCTTAAGTAACTTCTTCGATGAGTTGGGAAGAACTTCTGAAGTTTTATTAAATGACTAGAAGTAAAAATAGTTCTATTGTAACTCCTTTCCAGCACCCTTTTTTTGCTTCCCTATTGTGCCAATGCTGGGCACTGTTTGCTTTGGAGAAACCAGGGGCTGGAGAGGAAGCAAGCAGAGAGCTCAGCTGCTGGGGAAGGAGCTCTTTCATACACATCAGAATCTGGGTAAAGGGCCAATTTGTTACGGTACAAATAATTCCCCTCCCTAGATCCAGCAATGTGAATTAAACCATCACATCTTCAATGTTTGCAGCAGAATGTCAAATTGTTATCTGAAGAGTGCTATTTTGAAGTGAATGTGAGTTTGTGACCACGACCACTTTGTTTCTTATTTTCTTCATATTTTTCTGAGAGAAAGTTCAGTTTTACTATTTTCTTTCATCTTTCAGGCCACCTTGGTTTTGAGAGATGGGAAAGCTGAGATCTTTTAAGGATAGGAACCACTTTGTTGCAAAATTGCTGTGAATTGTAGCAGGGAGGACTTCTGAATAGAATGTTTAACAGGTTTTTCAGCAACTCACTGAACTCCTTAGTGCAAACCACAGGCATTTCTTTATGGTCTTTAAGTCCCAAGTGTTTGAGAAGAACTGCATTTATATCAAAACACACAAGCTCTATGAATAGAGGAATCAAATATGGTTTTCATTTTATGCTCAGTCAGGAGTTCTGGACATCACGTTGATGTGTTGGAGGTAATTACTGTTTGTAAGTTCATTCTCTATTGTTCTACTGTTATAGTTGCATATAATGCATATAAATTACAATAAAATCAGGCCAAGTATCAGGATATCTCTGAAAGTCCAATTTTCTATATGAGAACACTTTCCTGAAGAGAACCATTAATTTAATGTAACACTCTAACAAGTTATTCTAAACTCTAAGGAGTTTCAGGGACAGCAAACATATCAGGTTTCATCACTGCTAGTGAAGGTAACTGATTTCTGTGTCACTTTCAGTTCTTAATATCTGTTCAAGTTGTGTTATTGAGATATCAGTTGTATGTATAAGATCTACATACAAAGACTGCCCAAACTCATGCTTTAGTAAATTATATTTACTTGAAGTGAGAAACATGTTCGATCCCTATAGACAGTATAATCACTTTTGTTTTGGGACGTATCACAGTTTTGTATATCAACACTATTTTCCAATTGATGTTAGCAGTCACTCTGCAAACTGCGTTTGAGCCAGAACCAGGCCTAATCTTTCAAAACTCCCATTCCAACAAACTGGTTGTGTGTCTTAACAGTTTATTTTCTGTTTCACATCCTCTTCCAGGTGTTGGAGAAGCTGCTAGAAATCTGAGGAAATAGCTTGGAATAAATCAGAGTATGCTTTTCTTCAGAAAATTATTCACTTTAGCATCTCTACAAACAGGGAAAAGGCAAGAGTAGGCCAAGGAGCAGCAGTGAGAATACATTTTATTTTGTTTAGTGGTCATTCCGTGAAGTTTGGTCTTCATAAAATGCATGGTGCTACTTAGAGCTGATCAAATGGTCACTCTTCAGGGAGTGAGTCAGTTTGAGCTATTACAATAGCAGGTGGTCATTGGCTTGACAGTGAGTGATATGTAGGTTGGTTGATACTGCAAAAATGTCCTAAAAAGTATTAATGAAGGTAATGCAGAAGCATTCTCCAGCAGAATCCGGGGTGGCGGATGATGCATATGAGCATGTAATTTTGGTATTAACTCAGTGTATTTTGGCATAGCTCTCTTGGGTGGATGTTGTGCAGCATCAAAGGAGATGGGAGCATCTCTGTGCCGAGATAACAGTAGGTCAGTGATAGTACACTTCTTTTAATTTCTTAATCATGAATGTGTAGAAGTTCTAATATTTTGACTCGAATACTGAATAGTGTCACCTTGTCAAGAGTATTAACTTGCAGTACTGCCAGTCCTTTTTACAATTTATGTACCATGCTCCAGCACCCACTGACTTGCAGTTTCAGCCTATCTGGCACGTTCAGATTGGATACAGCATGTACAGCTCATGCTCAGTAGTGAGCTTGAGTGAAAAATTCTATTGGCTCTGGCTCCTGTAAGAGTTCTACAATAGCTGCAGAGAAAGAATCCATCCAGCCAGAATTGCATAATAAATCTATTCTTTTCATGGTTTTTAGTTTGGTGGAGACTTGTGACAAAACCGTTTTTGGCTGAAAAGCTTAAATTCGTTGTAACCCGAAGTGTTTGTGTAAATGTAGCCTTTTGAAATGCTAATGAAGCAGACCATTGGAAACTGCTTGTTTCCTGCTAGCTCAGCTTTGGCTTGGCAGTTTTAGACGGAGACTCTACCAGGGTAGCTATGATCAGCAGTCCCAGGAGGCCTGCAGACCTTCCTTTTTAGAATTCAGAACAGGGCCAGAGCTCCCAAAAAGACCTCACCAAGTCTGGGCTCTTGGCTGCTGTGTTTGTACTGGCAGTCTCCATGCTTGCATAAAGGCAGGTATATCCAGAAGCACAAAACTGTTGCTAACCCTTTGAAATCATGAGGAAGTTGTCATTTTTCAAAGATGTTTCTTGTGGGAGGCTTTTGTAATGTTTGATTTTTTTTTTTTGGAATTTCTTGCTAAATAAAATTCTGTTCCTACTTCCTCAAATATTGTCATAAATGAGGCAGGGAACCCAAAGGTACTACACAACTCATCTGAAGCAGCTGAGTTTTAACTTAAAAAAAAAAAAAAAGTGTTTAGTAGCCTTTTATTCAGCCACATGTGCAGCTATGTTTTGGATGGGAGGCTGGGTGGAGAAGTGACACTACCTGTGCAGGCAGGCTGCATCTCTGCTGAGACACACACGATGTGCGTGGGTTGATGGGTTAATGTTAGTGAGTAGGTGACAGCTCCATTCTTGGCAGTGACTCATGATGACATTACCATCAGATTTGCAGACTGCATGGTTTTAAGTATGTAGATGTGAGAGTAATGCCTGTTATTCTAAATGAGTTATTTTATAGACCTGATGTTCTCTTATAGGTTATTCCCATTTCTAATATGCAGAGGAAAAGGTAACTATACGGTACCATTCTAACACAATGTTTGATAGTTGTGGAGAAAGACATATCCTGTGGACCTTCCTGTGAAAGAGCTCAGATTTCTCTGTTTCTAAAAGATTCATGCAGTTAATCATAAAGATGACAGCTATGTATGTGTTTTTTTAACCTGCGCTGGTGTTTAAGCAAAGTTTTATTAAAATCTTCTCTGAAGAGCCTTGCAAGTGGTTTGACTTCATGGGTAGGTTGTAGAGCTGTAGCTTTAGTATAATCTCAAATAATCTGAAAGACTCGAGTTACATGCCTAGCAAATTAGATTTTACCTTAATCAAACTTGGTTCGGAGGAGGTAAAGCCATTGGTATGTGACCAGAGATGCTATTTTATCCTAGAATAACAAGCTTCTGTGACTTCTGGTGTATGTGTTCTAGTATAAGTAAACTATCCAAGTACTTTACCAGCAAAGGACGCTCACACCTTCTAATTTAATGTCATTTCATCAGGATCACTGTAGCGAAAGAAGCTTCATTGCATCTAATGTTTTATGTTGCCACTGGAACTGGAATATTCCCAGCTGGAAAGTGCTTATTTAATGGTTTTCATTTGGACTTCATTTCTAATAAAAGACAAAAGGGTGAAAGTGACCTGCTTTGACTAATGTAAGCAGCTGAAAAAAAATTGTTTTCCTGGAACTTAGGTGGTGGTAATAACACTGTGAGGTTTCAGAGCATTTCAGCACTTCAGGCACTAAGATTATTTTTACGTTAAGAAAATATTTCATCTTACCTGGTATGTAGGTTCACTTATGTGGAAAAAATATTATGTATTATTTCATTGACTTGTGTATACAGAAGCACACAAAGATGCAGAAACAAAACGCGTCTCCCTGTGGGATTTCAGGTAGTGAGACTTTATTTTGAATGTAGTTATTGATGTCAATAGAAATGACAAAGCATCCTGAGGCATGCACAGCTCAAGATAATTTAATATTTAGCCTTTCGCTACCTTGTTTTATTCTGCTTCTACACTCTGTAGCGTTGTCAGTCTTTTACTTTCCTCCATATTATACTTTTCAGAGAGCATAATTTTGTGACTGTTTTCTTTCAGCATTTTACTAGGTTTTTTATTTTAATTTGGCAGATTAGTTCATCTTTTTCTGCTAAATATTACAAAAACATTTGAATATTTGTGGAGCTATGGAGATGTGCATTTTGACAGAAAAAAGGGCTATGGATGTATTTGTTCATCTAGTGATTGCACATCAGCTTACATTTTAACCTGTAAAACAAACTGATACGGATCTGTACAATAAATGGTACATATGTTGTGTAGAGGTCTTATCCCAACAAAAACCTCAAAAGATCTGAAGATGTCAAAAAGCTCATAATTGGAAGATTACGATAAACAGATAAAGATATGAGATAAAGATAAGACAGATCGATAAATGAAAGATAAACAAACTACATAGTCTCTTTAAAACCACTTCTCCCCTTACAGCATAGTGTATCTATGCTCTGGAGTTGAATGTGTGAAACCACAAATCTGTGGTTTCCAAATGCCATGTAAGAACAGGAAAAACTAGGTAATAAGTGGGAACGTTAAGGGCTTTTTCCTTTGAATTTCATGACACCATCTTCACTAATGTAAATTTTTAAGATTATGGAACTGTTGTGCTCATTTAGAAAAACAGCTTTTTTTTTAGCAAGCTCTTCAGAGTTGAATAGTACTTTAGGGTATATCTGACCTGTGAAGTCAACCTCAAGCTTTATGCCCCATTATTATAATTAAATCTCAGGGGACCTTCCTTTAGAATTACCTTTTCTGCTTTACTCTTTGCACAGCATATTAACTTAAAAGTAAAACCAACAAACAAAAAACCCAGCATCAAACACAAAAACAGAACAAAACCCTTGAAGCAGCTGGTGCATTTTATGGCCAAAAAAAAAAACCACAACAAAAAACAACTGTGGCAGAAGTCAAAGTCCATGCAGGGATTTATTATTAATACAGAGGGTGGGTGCAACTCTCTTCTGAAGCAGACTTCTGTAAGACCCTTAAAGATAAAAAGTCAAAATTTGTTTCCACAATACATTGTTGTTCTATACAACTTTCTCCATGCGTTACTGAACACTTGCATGTGCCAAGAGGTTCTCATGCTTAGATTAGACAAGCAGAGGATTTGCCCTGCTGAGGAGATTTCCAGGCTGTGCAGTAGCTTCTACATCTGTCTTGTGCTTCCTGCCTCTGCCTGCTGCAGCACCTGCCCCAGTTCTTGCTTCTGCTGCTATTTGCAAAACATCTGTGGTGGGGGTGGGGGGGTGGAGGAGAGAGGGACAGACAGAAAAGAACAGCAACAGTGATGCAGCAAACACAGAAAACAAACTGCGGTGTCGCTCTTTCACTTTCTTCACTGAAATGGAGAAGTTAGTGATGTGAGTTTGCTTTTCAGTAAGCTGAATCGCCATGGCAAAACTCAGTCTGAGCCCTTTTCAGACATCCTAATTGCTTGGTGTTTGCAAGTGACTAAGATGGTCATCGCTAGACTTTGACGGTGGTGTGGTTCTATTTTTGAAAAGTCTGTTATTTAAATTGTCATACAGCTGTGGGGGGACCCCAGAGTGCTGGGAATCAGTTCTGCAGGAAAGAAATCTGAAGTTCAGCTGAACTTAAAACTCCATGGACTTGGAAGTTGAGGAACACTGGTTTTGTTTTGCACAGAGGATGAAATGAACTAGTAATTCATGCTGGAGAGGGAGGCAACTGTTTCCCTGCTATAGGAAAAACGATTATAACTGAAGTACTTTAAGTTCGCTTTCTCTCCATGCCCTTCCAGTGACTGCCCTGCTCAGAAGATCCCTGCTGCAGCCATTTGTTGTCTGCCATTTTTTCTCCCAGACTGTGTCATGATATCCCATGTTGAATAAGCAAGGTAATCTGTTATGAACCCACATGGGTACAATTATTTTAAAGGAAAAATTTTAAAGGAAATGGCATCAGAAAGAATATATGTAATACAGAAACATAGCATCTTCTGCCCTATAGCAGTTTCTCTCTAAAACAGTGAGGATAGGTTTGTGTGAACACATGACATTTGTCTCTTCAGTCTCTGCATTCCTTCTCTTGTCAGTGACTACAGACATTCTTCATAACTTGGACTTGAATATCTTAACTCAGTCCAGAAAACGGGACATCTTTCCCTTAAAGACAGCAGGCATTCAGTTTGCAAAGTCAAAATTAGAGCCAAAATGCGGTTTACTTTTCTCTGGGAACTGAGCTCAGACTGTTAATTTTCTTCATTTGTTCTGTCAAATATCCTGGTGGGCAATTGTATAAGTTATTTAGGATTTGTTTCAGCTAGCTACCTAGACAGGGAAGGCTTTCTACACTTTCTGCACTATCATAACATGCGGCTTCCTTTTAAAGCATCATCTGTAAGTCTAGCCGGTTGATGTGTACTGTCAGGTAGACCTAAACTAGGAAAATGATTACAATCTCACTAGTAGGATAAAGTATTGTTAGCAGTGTGTCTTTCTCTTTATTTTTAAGTCAGATAAAACTCTGTGCTGACAGTAAATGAAAGACTGGAAAAATAATTAAATAGTTATTTCAGCATCAGCAATATCGGAGGTTTGCTTGGCTTTCTGTGCGCTAGTGAAGTCAGCCTGCTTCCTAGCAAATAGACAGAGCAATCATGGCTGCTTATCCCTTGATGCTTTATACACATACAGAAAGTAGTTAATGGGGGGGGGAAAAAGTAAAAATACTTAATTTTACTAATCCTGCCCTACCACCATTAGAATAGAAGTAGTTTGAGTGTAAATAGTTGCCTTTCAAGTGAGATATTGATCTCAGACTGGAATCTGGCAGGAAAGCTTGATTTATATGTAAGCAAATCAGAACTGTAGAGTGAAACCCACAAAACTCAACGCTCCTGTAATATTGCAGTGTGCCAGTTCACTCCTGTTATTTCAGCACATTGCTTTCTTGAACCACTTCCATTTTTATTTAGCCTAGAACTATACATAATCTTTCTCAAGTGTTTGGTTGTTCTGTATTATGAGTGCCATAGCATTTCCATTTCATTTTCCTAGTAAATGGCATCCAGAGAATTCTTGTGACATTTATAATCAACAAAAGTCAGACATTCTTGAAGATGTATATTTTTTCTTTAGTTTCTGAGTAAACCACGGTGTTTTTTTTTTCCCCTCGTATTTTCTGTGATTTTTGAGTAAAATACTGAGAACCAGCACTTGGTTTCTGAGTGGGAGGCACTCTGACAAATATGAAATGGGTTACAGCATCTTACTTATGGATGAGATGTTATTTTTCTGCAGAGATTACTCCTAGCTATGTAGAAAATGGTGTGAGGCCTTTGCAGTGTTCAACACAGTGTATCTTCAGCCAACAAGTGAAGTATTTTTTTTCTTACTGTCAGATTATCTTGGCTTGAATGTAGCTGCTCAAACTTCACTGGGACTGTACAGCTGCATGACAGTTGTGCTTAGCTGTTTGTTGCCCAGAGAAAGAAAGCTTCTGTCAAATTTGGAAGAGAAAAGGTTTTGGCAATAACAGTACTGTAAAGTTTGGGAATGATGGTCCTGGAGTAACAGAAGGGTAACCTTCAGAAATGTTTTGGCCTTTATCACCAGGAAAAGTGTGTGAAAGAGAGAAGATTCATTGAGTGTTGCATTGTAGTAACGTGGAATTTGTCAGCACAGCAGTAGAATGAATGTGCAATCCTACTGGAGCTGTATCGTGTCAAGCAATGTCAAGAGGTGCCAATAACATGATACTTGAGAAACTGTGATATGATGTTGAGCTTTGAACTGAGCAGTGTTCTTTAGTAGTGTAGCTATGCTAGAAACACTGGTATTGTAACTACAGCAGGAACACTTTACAGTTCTGTCTTTTATAAGTATGGTAGGGTAAAAAATATTACACTCACTGAAATAAAAATGATTGCTGAAAAATAGAGATCCTTTTTTTAGTAGGTCTTTTGAAGTTCTCAAACTTTAAATTACAAGCATTAACTGAAATGCTTCCCAGTGCTTCTGCTTGGAAAACAACCACCAATTTTATATTTAAGTTAAATTGAAGGTTAAAGCTAAAGCAATGATGCGTAAGCTTTGGTGAGCAGAATCCAGGAGTGCTGATTGCCCTCCTTTACTTTGACAACCATCTGCTTTCATTTCCTAAATACATAGTGTAGAATGTTTTTGACCTAGAAAACTGAGTAACTAAGGGTTTACAGAAGTCTAATTCAAATGCTTGTTCTCAAACTAACTAAAACATATATGAAATATCAGTTATGCAAAGGAAAAGAGAGGTCAAACCTGCCCAACAAGCTGTACCTATGGAGTGCAGCTCCCAGGCACAGGGCTGGAAGTAGTTATGGAGATGAATGACACCAGCCCCCTTTTTCTCCCCCTCCCCAATTCAACCCTATGTTGAAATGATACTAAGACAGCAATTTAAATGAAATGAGAATTTTTGTCTCATAAGTTTAATATATTAATGAGCACACACCTATTAGTATTTATGATGGAAGTTAAGTACTTGAATCTTCATTCCTTCTCAATTCTGTTGAATGTTAATGAAGTTGTGTTTATGTTAAGAGAGGAGTGAGTTCTCAGCACGTTGGCTTGGTGGGGAACAAAATTCCCTAGGAAAAGCCTTGGACTTCCATCTATGTCAGCAGTAAAAATTATACTTTTATAAGCTACTGAAAGCTTTTTCTCTAAAGTCTGTACTGTTGGTACGTTCGTGAAGTCAGACAAATAGAGATAGGTGCTACATACCATTGAGCTTTCTGCTATTTAGAATCATGTTTAGCTGCTGAAGCCCTTCATTAAATGACTCTTTCTGGTCTCAAGCATTTCTTGAGTTCTTTGTAAAGCCTTTAGATAATTCTAACTTTTCTCTTAACTTATGAGACCCAAGATGGGAAACTGGCTGTTTTAAATAATCATTGGATGGTGTACTCCTAACTGGGCTGGTATCTGCTTTATATGTATAAAATGCGATGTTTGAAGATATCTTTATTTTAAAAGTATTTAACAGCAGTATTTTTTCTTCATTGGATACCAAGAAGTGTTTCCCACCAAGGACACTTTTGATCTATTCCCTTAAGTAATTCATGCTTCTTTTTCTTACTGCGTAAGTGATACAACAAACCAATTACAGTGTGAGCAGCATTTTAAGGTTTTGTTAAATGACTATTTTACTATTAGATCAAAATATTTACCACCATCCCTTTCCTCTGGAACATTTTATAAAATGATTAAAAATGCATGTAAATGTCTGTTGATAATGGGGAAAGCACTTTGCCTATAAAATGTTGCTGCTTGATCTGCCACTTAAACGGAATACTGAAAGTCACTGAAGTTTTACTGTGATTCCTTTTATGCCTTCTGGAGGAGTTTACATAGAGAAAAAGATGGAAATAACTAGAAGTAAGAGAAACACAGTTACACTTCCTATAAAATACAGGATTTTAGAATAGAACACTGGATTATATGCACTCCATCTGATGGAGGCTGTTGGCAGGTAAACATCATTGCAACAGTTCTGTGTTTTCTGATATGTACTAGCCTTACTTCAATAGGAAGTTTTTTTCCCCCCCATAGATTTAGTGGCTTTACAGTTGGATGGATTAAGATTTGAGGGGTCAGAAGAATAAGGGTTAAATTTCTGGTAAAATATTATAGATGCATGCCCTAATTGTAGGTGCTATTCTGAGAGAATGGATGTTCTGTGATGGATTAGGTAATTCCCTCTCACACGTGAAGTGGAATGAATTCTTAATAGCTGAGAATTGGAAGGCAACTTTATTTAACAGGCAGAGCACTGTCATAGTTTTCTGGCTTGTAAAACTGTTTTCTGGAGATGGGAAGCAGGATTAAGAGTGTTCAAGAGGTTTTCTATAAACTTATCCACATCTGAAAAAGTTGAACCATGGTAGTTCATCTTAATTGTGATTCAAGTTCTCTGACTCCTTTTTTAAGACAAACCATTTTTATTTTTGATCCAACAGAATGCTCCTGAGACATTATTTTATGGGCCTCCTCTAGTAAGGGTCTTCTCAGAAGTAGATATTTTGCACAGGTTTATGAGCAGTTGCAGACAACATGAACCTGCTTGCATCTAACCTACTCCAGTTAGCAGTTCAAGAGAACTGTAACAGGTGTAGCTGGAAGCACTAAGTATGTTGCTTGTCCTCAGAAAATGCTCTGCAAAGAAAATATACCACTTTTATAAGCATTCTGATATGTGTTTATGTGAGAGATTGGATTCAATATTCCATGATTCTGAAATGGTTCATTGTGTTTGGGATGTAATACAAATGCAGTAGAAAAGCTTGTAAGGAACAGCAGTAAAAAGCTTTCAGAAGAAGGTGGAAGGTTTTGTGCCTATATTGATAAGAAAGTTTTTTTTTTTGTCATTGTCTTTAAGGGAGAAATGATTCTCAGAAGAACAACTAGGGTAAGAGTGAGGCAGAGTCTTCCTTTCCCTCTTTTGGCTTGTGTAATTCTTTTTTGCCTTGTGGCTTCTCAGATATAGCCCGTCAGAAAATGATGTTTATTTCTTTTCCCTAGCTGGGACTCCCATGCAAAGCTCTGCAAAGGTAAGCTGGTGTTTTCTGTCTAATGGCCTTACTTCTGTACTTCTTGGGAGGGAATACAAGAGGAAAAAACTCTATAGCCTTTATAGGAAATGTGTATTTGTCTTCTGCATTGTTTGTACATTTTTAGATGCTGACAGAGTATAATTAAAAATGAAGAAAGAAGGAAAGGCATTTAGAAATGGTAATTACTGGTATGTCGGTGACAGAATTAGTGGGAAGCAATTATGAAAAGAGAAGTCATCTTTCTATGAACAGCTTTAGTGCATCTGTCCCTGCCTATGGGCTTAAAATACTGTATTTGAGTTGCAGGACCACAGATGTACCTGTAGCTGCCATTAATAATAAACATTCTCTTAATCTCAGTGAGAGAATTAGCTGGACTTACTTTTTGAATATTGAATATTAATTAATTGATCACATGTAGGTTTGCTGGCATGTATTGCAAGCTGGCTGTGTGTTCGCATCACGAGAGGTGGAGAACGTGAAAGCACTTGTGGAAGGTCTGCTTCTAGGCTAACTGGGAAATTCCTCTTTAGTGTGGCTGAATATGTATGAGCTCCATGTGCTTTTTGGTCTATAGCTTGCAGAGCTGTTTGAACTCCTTGGCTGAACCTGGTTTTCCAGGATGAAAGAAACATGAGACAAAACTTAGCTCTACTCTAGCTGCTGATCCTATAGGGTTGCAATGAAAACAAATGATGTACATTGTTTGTTTCAGGCTCCATAAGCCTGTTTTGTTTACTGATTTCAGTAAGAGTTTGTAACCAAGTAGTACTCTAGAATAAATGAAGAGTTTCTTTTAATGGAAGATGTGTGCTGTCCACTGTTTTTCCTACCAATTTTTTATTTGTTGAGCTCTTTCCATCTCTGCCAAGAATATTAAGATAAGCATCTGAAGCTAGTTACTGTGCTCAATAGTTTACCAAAGCTGGTACATATAAGCATCTTGAAACAAGTCTTTGCTTTTAATAGAGATGGCTGAGTTGCAGAGGGATCTCATAATGCAGACTGCTTATGGAACACTTTTTTTATCTATCACAAGGACTGTAGTCTAATGCAAAATGTCAGTCCTGATTCAGGCTTTGATCCTGTTCCAAATTAGAGAAATTTGGATACTTCTCACTTGCCCTGATCACTTTGTTTTTAATGTATTCCTTTTGGACAATCAAATCTGTGTAACTTAAATCAGATTTGAAAACTTTTCAAGCTTATTGTGGATAGTTCCACATAACTGAAGTTTAGACTTACGAGGTCTCAGTTACCAAGTCATTCACTGCAGCATGAAGATGTTGAGGAAGATAGGAAATTGCTGCTGTAGAAGCTCTCATCCCTACCTAAGACTTAGTTCTTTTCTGTTGTACAAGGCAATAACGTAAGGTCAGCTTTGACGTACTGCCTTGCATCTGTCTTTCTTGTCAATTTACTTCTTTATTTCCTAGTAAGGTTTTGTCTAAGAATGTGTATTTTTGAAAATGGTTTGACCATGGCAAACCTCAGCAGATAGTAGAAAAGATCAATGATAACCAGGCCTTCATTTCTGACCAAGGAGGTGAAAGATGTTTTAATAGCCCTCACACTAAGTTTTTTACCTCCAAGTAGATCACTCATACTAAGTTTTTACCTCCAAGTAGATGGCCCTGGAACTGGTCTGATGTGCACTGTTTTTTTTTTTGCTTTGTGCAAGTAAACTAGTGTGTTTTGAAGTAGCCAAGCTTGTCAGAGAGCATTAGGGGCTTATGTATAAATATATAGATTAGATTAAAAAAAAAAAATTATCACAGTAGGAGATAAAATGATCTATAAAAAGATGTGCTTATATTTTGAAATCTATACAGCCTCTAACTGCTACAAATCCAGTACTGTAGAAGGATGAGTCAAAAGTCTTGGGAGTAGCTCAAGAAACAGATGAGCAGGACTCTGAAAAACAAATGTCAGTCTGTATAAATAACTTCCAGTGCAAATTGTCATTGTGTGAGGTCAACTTAAAGTGAGCATTAAAAGGTTTTAGAAATTATCTGATTTTGAAAATGTGGTTCAGCATAGTAAAACGTGGAGCTGTGGTTCATATTGCTTGTTTCTGCTGTTGGAATCTGAGCTAACATCAACTTCCCACTTGCACTGAATGACTCAAAAGGCGAATAATTGGGTTCTGACCCTGCAATGAGTTTTGCATGGGCTTATCACCATTTACGCGGATGGGATGTGTTAGATGTGCTATTTCTTCTTTCATTGTGGTAACAAGTGGCAGCTTTGTCAGTAGTTCATGTTCATGAAACGCTATCATTTTGTATTAAGCTTCAGTGAGGTTTGTAAACTGTTGTTGAAATGAGGAAAAGCTTGCAAATGAGTGCAAGCTGAAAGAAGGCTTTAACAATATTTGGTTTAGGTTGTTAAAATAGAGTTAATTTTTTGCTATTTCCTCTTCACTGTTCAGCTTATTTGCACGTTAACTTGCACTACTGTTATTAATTTCTGGTTTGTGCAAACAGCATAGACCTTGTATGTGTTTCCTGGAGTGAGTGAGGGCAGGGGCAGGATGTACCTAAGAATTAGGGAATCAGTTTGGTGTGTGTTTATACTGGCTGTCTAGTGATATATGTAAATGTTCGGATCCTGTCAGGAGTTCTACCCTCAGACATAGTTGAGTTTCTTACTCTGAGCTCTCTTGTCCACTGCCAAAGGATTTGTTCTTACTTAAGTATTGCGTTTAGTGCAAGATTTGTAAATCGTGCTGATGGTTTGGCAGTTCATGTTACTGGCAGTGGGGCTTGAAAACTGGATTGCCTCACTGTGGTGCTGAGCCCTTCTCAGCATCTGGTACACAGGAGCTGCAGAGCCCATGGGAGACCCTGTGTCTGCCCTGGACCTCCCCACAGTGCCTGTTTGTTCTGTAATTTTGGTTTAAACCTTTTTTATTTTCCTGTGAAATGAAGTGCTAGAGAAACAATAACTTGAGTGAAACAGTTCATAAAGTTGAAGAGTATTGATCAAAGTCCTACAGAATAATAAACTATTCCCTATGAGAGTAGTTTGCTGTTCTGTGAATTACCTGCCTGTCTTCATGTAGTGGTAAAACTTTGATGCCTTAACATGATAAATGCCAGTATTTCTGTTCGTTTCTCATTTCAAAGTTGCATGTTTAAGGAAGTCAGACTAGTCAGTTTTGTACTCTCTGTTAATGGAAACTACCTGTGATAAATATCAGGTGTTGAGGAAGATAGTTCTTACAGATGAGATTGTTTCAGTTTGAATACTATCTCACATTCTGTTTATCTATTATCTAACATGTTAAGTTGGGGGGGGGGGGAAGCCAATGAAACAAAAAGCCACTGTGCTATCTTAAGTTTACATGCTTTAAAAATGCAAAATATGCTAATGAAAGATGAAATGCACCTTCAGATACTACAGAGAAGTCTCTGGGAAGGAGGCCCTTTTGTTGCACAAAATATAGGCACATGCACAGGAGTAATGGAACAGTTTTGCTTATAAATGATAACGTCTGTTTCACACAGTATTCCTTTTCATTAGGATCCTGATTATAGGATATTACAGTCAAATATGTGTTTTTCCAGTTGGGTCTTTCTGAAAATCCCTGAAAGCTTTTCATTTGTAAAATCTACGGGGATCAAAGGCAAGTATATGAAAAAGTAAAGACCAGGAGCTACTGTAAAGCTGGTTACTGGTTTTTAGGTGGCCATTCTGAGAGCTGAAAATGGATGTACTTAAAAAAACAAAACAACCGTCTTTTCTCCTTCTCCAAAAATCGGTCATTTTGAGCTGACTAAAATGAACAGCTGGAATCATGGTGTTTTGGCCTTGAAGAAGGAAAAACATTTAAACTATGTTATATTAAGGGAAAATATCCACTATTTGGAATAAATATGTAAGTAAATTAAATGGGAGTAGAGAATTGTAAATTTTCTAAGCTTTTCTAAGCTGAATATATGATATAATGGAGACATAAAATGAGGACTTCAAAGCTTCAAGGATTTTGTTACATGCACCTCTGGTGGTAAACTGTTTTGGCAAGTGGAAAGACTGGGGCAGTATGCCTTTATAGATCAGAAGACGTGGGTCGTTGCTAACCCCTTTTCTTTGTAAACTCACACTGGGAGTTTTTCTGGATACCTGAGCTCAGTAGAAAAGCAATCCAACTCTCTTAAATTAATCTTTGGAGCACATTTGTTGAATGGACCATGATTGGTTTGGGTCGTTTTGGAAGGAAAGCTTCAGGGCTTATTTGATGGAAATAAATCCAGTATTTTTCCGTAATTATGTATTTTGTGTGCCAATGGGAGTGATGCACATGGATCAAATATTAAGTGATATGCTAGGCATTGAAGGAATATTAGCGGGAATGTACTTCTGTGTTCTAGGCACTTATCAGAGTGTAGGGGGTATAGCTTGGAGGTAAGCTTGTATCATTGAGAGAAAATGTAATTATAAAGTCTGCTAGGATTCAAACTGACATTTTTTTCTTGTTGCTGTGATGATGTGTGTATGATTTGCTTTTAAACAACTTGAGCAATTTTGTGCTTCTTATCTATTTAAATATACGTGCCTCAAAACCAAACAGACAAATCAAGCTGTTAAGTATTTTCATTTGGGAATGCTCTTTGTTCTTAAGATGCGAACTTGTGCCTTATAGCAAATGTTGAAGTCTTTTCTGTTCCTAAGAAAAATGGACAATAACAGAAGTGTGAAAAATAAGAAGCATCACAGGCAAAAGCTGTTCCTCTGGTGCAGACAGCTCAGCTGCTTGAAGGGCTACAGGCAAAGCACAGCATGTGACATAACTGCTGAACCTTGATTTTTATTTATTTTCTAATTTATTTTTTCTGATGGTTGAGGGAGAATCATGGCTTGTCAATGCTATGTAGTTTGACTGCCTATGGAAATAAAACTCACCACCAGCATGCTGTTCTTGACCAGCTTTTTTCTACAACACTATTTAATCTCAAGTAATCTCAAGTGTTGTGAGTGCAGGGTTTCCCAGTTACCAGGTGTGAAGTAGAATGGATTTGCAGTTAAGTAAAAAGAATGATACAAGGCAGAAGCTTTAGGAAAAACAAAAAGCAATGGGTTTAATCACAACAGTGCATTATGTAGAAGTATAGTGTATCTTGTCTGTTGCACAAAATATGAACTAATTATCTACCTGTACTAGGTAAAAACCTACTTGGTACTGTTGTAGGTGTGTGAATAACCTGCTTTAGTTCAGGCAGTAAATAAAACTGGATTGAAAAACACATCACTTACATTGGGGTCTCTATATACTAGGAGTACCTAGAAAAGAGGCAGAGAGAGCAGAGCTGCTTTCATGGTTCATTAACCAAACAAATGGTGACAGTGATGGGTGAAGGCTTTGAACAGTTTATCTGGAGGGATCCATATGGGGAAACTGGAAAAATAATTAAGCCAGTTCCTATGAGCAATTGGTAATACCGACCTCTGAGCAGTATTGATTGGTTTGTTCTGTTTGTGGACAGCCGCTGGTATTACTGTTTTTACTTGCTGAAAGCCTGCTACTTTTATACCTTTGCAAACAATTAGGGAAAGTAACACCTAAGCTTTGCCAACTTGTATTTATTGGCTCACTTCTTGTTGAAGGGAATAGTGTTCACGCCTTCCAGCTTAATTAGTTCGGTGTGTGGGTGCTTGTGTAAAGTTAAATATTTGGTATCAATTGGAATTTACATGATCCAATGCATTTTCGTGATAATAATAATTATTGATTGGGGGTAAACATTTGAGATTTCTGTGCAGGACTTCTTGAGGTTTTTGTGTTTGGCTTGGCCATACTTGTACATGCTGAGGCCACCAAGGATGTTGGTCATCTCCAGTAAGGGTCAAAAATCTCACATCAACTTTGTTCATCACTTACAGTTGTTCTGTGAATTAAGCATTTTTTTTAAAGTAAGGCCTCCAAATCATGTTATTTTTAGCATGTATTTTCATTAAATATATCTAGGGTTTTGTACAACTGAAACCATCTTTTATTTCCTTCAGGTGATGGCAGTGTGTTTTCCTCTGGACTCTCCTTTGGTTTTTCCCTTGTTAGAAGGCACAGTGTATCAGCAAAGGACATCAAATGTAATATGGTGCCATGACTTTAAAACAGTCTGTTTTTATTTCTCTATTCCCTCAAGTATTTGCTCACATACTTGACAATGATCTTGAGCAATCAACTTATTCTAATCGCATACTCAAACCTGGTAGTGTTTCCCTGTGCTGAAATGCAGTAAAAACAAAAATCTCTAATCCACAATGGAGGATTATTTCTAAACCTAGGCAATACACAGATGTTAACTAAACCTCTTGTCACAGAAAACTGCAGCCTAAATGTATTCTAACAGTTGTAGAAATACCGGTGACAAACAGGTACCTTCATGGAAGTAATTGTCAAGGCAGTAACATATCATCCCTTATGCTTCCTCCCTGGGGAATAAACTAGATTTGCCTCTGTTTGGCATTTATTTTGCAGTACAGGGACTTGCAGCAGACTGTGCTTTCTGTTTGTGTGTACTCCCTGATCCTCACTATGTTTTTCCCAATGGCTGAGGGGGAGCAGCGCATCAGCTTGGTTCTGGCACCTCAGAACACGTGGGGAACATACGTGCTGAGACTGCAATGTGTTTTGAGGGCAGGGTAGGTAGGAGATTAAACTGGACTCTTTTGGAAAAAAAAAAACCTGTTTTGCTCCCTGATCCTATTGATAAGTGGGCTGAGAGCAACACAGTGGATTGTGAAGTGTTTTTGTACAGCAGCTGACAAATCCCCAGTGGAGGGCTGTAGGATGGGGGGCATCATGTCCAGGCCTGGACAGAGGAAGCCACTTCAGTAAGGCACAGCTTCTGAGTTCTGTGTGTGGGTAGCTTCCTGCTGGAGCTGGGGAGCTCTCACTGTTGCCTCTCTGTGACAATAGTGTGGGGGAAAGCTTTGCAGCAGAGATCTCCAAGAGCTAAGAAGGGTTCAGAAACATGTACTGCTTTTCCTTTAATGTTTTACTGAAAGACTGCTGTTCTGCCTTTAATAGAAGACTGGTCTTAATCATTTAGCTCTCAAAAAGAGTATTTGGTATTGCATTCTGCTTATTACTTTTATGAAGAATTTGGATGGAGTAGTCCTACAAACCATGAAATAAAGATAACAGAGCAGTGTTTCTCTAAACTTGTGGAAAACTTCTTCCAGAAGTTCTCCTACAGCCTGCAAAAGGAATCAAATGAAATAGCAACCACAATAAAAACTCACTGACATTTCATTGTCACACTTTTAGTTGATAAAATGGCCTGTTGTCTGCTTTGTAATTGAATGGACTCAGCTTTCTGTATCTGCCATGAACATAATTTCTGTATTTCAGTTAAAGTTTTATCTGATTGCTGCTCTTGAGTCATGGGCATTAATACAGGCAGAGCACGTGTCATGAATTAAAAAGCATTGTCATTACGATCCCGTCAATAATTTGCATATTCCAAAGCGACCTTGCATAGTATCCTTGTGAAAGCTGGTGCTGTAAAGAGACTAAAAATGGCAAGGGCAGAGGAGTAATCAGAAATATCCAATGTGTAGTTTTAGGGTCATCTTGCAGTAGGAAAGAATACCATATCAGGATTACTGTGCCTTGTAAGAGCTGTTACCTTAAACTTGACCAGAATTAACTTGAGAATAATCCTTCTGATGCTACTTTGGACCTTCAGTAGGCAGCTTTTGGTCTGTCCTGACCAGTATTTTTGTTTCTGGTGACATCAAAACGAGAAAAAGGGAAGAAAAAGAATGTGACATCTCAGTACTCCTGTTTGAGGATAGAGATGATTCATCAGGCTTATTTCTTTTCATCTACTGTGTTTTTCTTTTCTGTATCAAGAAAACTCTGGAACTCTTTAAAAATGGAGAAAGAAAAATAAACATCAAATCTTAAGGAAGATGGCTAAACTGAAATACCTCCAGGGATGCTCTGATTGGGACTGCTGTTAAAGACAGTTCAATGGCTCCTTTTTTTCCTCTTCCTCATACTTCTCCCATAATGTTTGTTTGCTTTCTTGATAAATAAACATCCACTCATGAGCTCCACATCAGAATTCTCATTAATGATTGACTGAATGTGCTGCAGCAGATGTGGCTATACCCTGATTTGTTTTCCCCCTTCTTAACTAGAGGATGCGAAATCAACCAACCCAATGTCTGAGAGCTATATTGTAGCTGCATTTGGGTGGAGTGATTACTATATTTATAACATGGAGTAGTACACTTGCAGACAGCAGGATGTGTTACATATAGAACACTGCAATGAAGCTGAGATACACCTGAATGTTTCTTTTCTCCATCCTTGAAGATTGTTGTAATATATTAGGAGTCCTCTGCATTCAGTGTTTCAGTGACTGCTGGGCACAAACGTACTTGTTGCAGCTTCTCTGGTAGCCTTGTATATATAAAAAAAATTACTTCTGTAAGCAGGATTGTGTGTAGTTAACAATAATTTGTAACAAGAACCATCCATCTTTGTGGGTTACTCTCAGTGATAGGGGGTGGAACTGCTAGAGCCAGTGTGTTGAGCTTCCTTTAGGAAAAGTAACTTTGCATTAAATTCTCCTTGGTAATGTTGCAACTGTTTTTCTGGTGCATTGAAAGACTGTATAAGGAGAATGGTTTTACCTTGTTACAGAGAAACAATTGATCCAGTATTGTGAGAAAGGGGAGAAGTACTTTGTGAAATCCAGAATTTTAGCATGTGCCCAACAATGTTGAGGTTACCTTGGGGGAACTTGAATCCGTTCTCCAGTGATCCTGAGTTTGTGGTCCAGGCAAACATTGTGCTTTGATGATCAGATGTACCACGACAGTCCTTAGTACCAGCTGGGGTATTAAGTGGAGGTGGCTGAGCTGCCTCTGGAATGAACAACACCTCAGTGTTGTTGCTGGCTATAAATGGTTGCGAGACATCACAGTATGAGCATGCCTGAGCTCGTGCTGGAGTTCCACCTTGGATCTCCCCATAGTGCTGTACCTCATGAAGAGGCATGAGTACCCCAGCCCTTCATGTGTGTGAATTAAAAAATAAGTGCATTAAAGCATTGTGTGAAATGCTGAGGATGCTTCTAGTCTTCTAAATTCACTGTGAGATACCTATAGTTAGGATCTGCCTTTCTAGTAAAGTGCTGTAATATCAGTGTTACACAGCTCTTTTCTGTGAGATCTTTAGTTAAGCTGCAAGTTATCCCTTGGTGGGCCTTGGCTATGGATGGATGATTGCTGTGCTTTCAGGATGTCCTGTGCCAGCAGCGAAAGTCTTACAGTCCTTGTGCTGTTGAGGATTGCCTCAGTGTATGCACAGGTATCTCTAGTGCTTGAGAGAGATTCTCTGAAGTGGAATGAAGTTATGTTCCCATGCACATCAGCTGAAAATCCCTAGTGATATTCAGAAGGGGGAAAAAAAAGGAAGGAGGAAAAAATATCGTTTTGTCTTGTAATCTTCTAAAAAGTAGCATGGAAGCTCACTACCAGCACAGCCCATTCTGTGGAGCAGTCAGAAATCCTTGTGTGGAGCAGCAGATGTCCTTGTGAGCATCTGTTACAGTGGAACAGGAGGTGAAACCTGGTTTCCTTGCGTTACTAAAAATGTTAACAGTCTTCCTAGACAAGTACAGTTTAATATTAAGGTTGATTTATCTCTTTTACATGAAGGCTTGGTAATATGCCTGAATTCAGCATTTAAGCACTCGCTGAGCTGCTGTGTTAAACTTATTGCAGTCCTTTATATAATGGGAAGCTTCCTTTCTATATGTATAGCAGACCGCCAACATTTCTTTTTGCATTATCATAAATGTGTTTACAATATATATATAGTTGACATGATGTGACATATTGCTGAACAGGTCTGAGAAACTCTGAAAGCAATGTTCTTTAATCAGCATCATTTGAGGGGGGGAAGGAGCTACCCTCCAACATTAATCCTCTCTCTTAAATGTGGGTTTTGGACACAGATTTAATGAAAAACCTTGAAAAATGCTTTTTGAGTAGATGACTATGAAAATACTTTGTAATTCTCATCCTCTTATTTTTTTTCAGTTGGCCATTTATATTCTGCAAGACTAGAATAGCACTATGGGGGGAGCACTTAAATAGGGAGAAAATTTGTCATCTGTCACACTCTGAAATTAAACTTTTGATATCGAGTTATTGCCTTAGAAATAACTTGAAAAAATTTACATGTTGAGAAAAGTACATGGTGGGGGAAGCTGTTGAACTAGTTATGCAATAATGCTGTTAAATCCTGAGCAGAATTCTTAATAATATTTCTTTATGAATAAATTAAAGAAATCCATATGATAGAAATTACAGTGACTCGACCAGTATTGTTTTGTTTCTTCCTTTTAGTAAAACAGCAGAGAAGATGAGGTTGCCAGAGCTGCTGTGGTGATTTCTAAGGAGAGAATGACATCAAGTTTTGTTAGATAGCTTTAGAAATTTGTGTAAGTTTTGCATCTATTATGAACATAGAAAGGAAAGAAAGGAGCCATGCCTAAGGAGAGTGGTTCATTATGCAGTCAGGACAGCAAAGCTCAGAATTACTGATGGCAAGCAGTATAAAATGTAAATCTGGAGGAATATGTACTGTTTAATAATGGTACAGTTGAAAGTCTATTTGGACTTTAGCATGATAGTTCTGCTTTGTAGAAAGAGGTTTAAAAATATAAATAGATGAAACAAAGGAGAGGCTTATCTGTAGGGTCAGGGATAATAGAGCAGTTCATAGCTGGTGGATGTAGGACTAGTCAGGGAGAAAGACATTTCTTTCCCACAATTAGTTTTATGTTTCAAAATCCTTGCTAAAAGAAAATGTCTGTGTTCATTAAAGCTGTTATTAGTTGATATAAGTGAACAACTCATATTTTTGCTAAATCAGGTTGGTTTGTTTCTGCTTATCCCCTGGTGACAGCTTCTGCTGTCACGCAGACGGCTCAGAGCCATTGCCCTTATGTAACAGCACACAGCAAGCGTATATTCTGGTACCTTGCATGGATTTCTTTTGTCTGCTGCAAGTACATCTGTCTTATTCATATCTCTGTGTGCTTATGGCCGGGTCATCTATTCCTCTGAAATGTTTACGATTTTTCTTCCCCCTCCCCTGCTTTTGGCGCATAGCCGATAGCAGGTCTGATTGAGCACGAAGAGCCATGTGGTGCGGCTGTGCCCATGCTGTCACGGCACGGTTGCCTTGCAGCAGAGGTAGATGGCAGTAGCTAGCAACATGCGCTTCCTCCATCTGATTCCCTTTTCATGTGCAGTTAGCCGTGTGGAAGCTGGCTACTGTGCTGTTTGCTGGCTGAACGCCAGCTCAACACACGGCATCGCTGTAAGTAGCCAAGAAACCTTACATGTCGGAGAAATGTGTGATCTCTAGCTGGGAATGCTTAAAAAACCCTCATTTTTGTTAGGTCTTGAGTAGCATTTTTAAAAAAACCGTTTTCACTTTCTGGAAAAAATGAAGTCCAAATTACAGTTTTTAAGACTCCATTAGAAATCTCATGTCTTGAATTTTCAGTGTTTACTGTACAGTCTGAGTGTCTAGAGGTTTCGTTGGGTCTCTGAACTGCTCTGGGAAAGCAGTGCGCTATTTGTGCTGAACACAGATGTAAAGCTGTATAATATCTTACAGTTGTTTTTAACCGGGTGATTCTACTAGCCCAGATAACATTCTAAAACCAGCCAAACATACTAAAGGAATTACTATCAACTCCAACTTAGGATATGCTTGGAAGTGTGAACAGTGAAAGAGTTTGCATTTAATAGGTCATAATGGTTTTATTTTCTGTTTTTCTTTGGAGTGGTTTGAGTTGTGCTACAAATCCAGTCACATGTTAGCAGTAGAATGAGAAATTTAGACACTACCAGTATCAAACCTGCAGTAAAGATGCACTGTGTGTTTTGAGTTATTTTATGTTCTTATAATCAAGACAATTTCAGAACAGGGAATTCCCCCTCTTTGGATCTGGGTGAGGTTTAGGGGGAAGATCAGACATCACCTTGAATTTATTTTAAAACTGTGATTCTAGCACTTAGAATGAAACAAGTATTTACATTGAGTTTTCTTTTTGCTTTGACTTTTAAGCTGAATGCGTAAGGGGGACAAAACAGCACACAATAAAAACCCTTATTTTTCCCTGTTTTGAATCTACAGTAGATGACCTTTGAACAAAATAGTTCATATAGATTAATGTTTTAAACTACTAATCAGACCAAGTATGACATTTGTCAACAAATTTTCAACTATCCTTAATGAAATTTAAACAATTCATCAGGATTTGTTGTATGATTCAGGTAAAGTTTGCCATTCATGTTTGTTGCATTAAATTAACATATAGAGTCATCACTGTATGGAATACTTGCATATACAACTAGTGGATTGAGGTCTGTATGTTTCTTAGCTGTTGAATGTGTTTTTTAATGTCATTTGGAATCTGCACCTTTTAAATTATAGACAGTGTAAATAAAAAAAAAACTCACCCCATTCCTTCTTCCCTGAGTAACATTTCCACTGAACAAACACACTCAGTATATTATGGGGTCTTAATCAAGCCACTTCTGTAGTGATCATGGCATGGCCAACTCCGGTTATTATTGGGGCATTACACAGTAACATCATATGTATGCAGGACAGCTCTCTGTCTTTTAATTCCCAACAGTTTAGGCCACTGAAATTAAAGTGATTGTGAAGGCATTGATGATCTCAGATTTCCAGGTAAAATGAATGGGATTATTTTAAATAATGCATCTATAATTTTTGCACCCCAGTGGAGAATTGTTGTTATCAATTTGGTACCTACAACCCTCTGCTAGCTTTAAGATGTTTTTGTCGGTTACCTCCCTAATAGAAAGCTCCAGGTTTGCATGTTTGAAAGTATTTGACCGCTTAGGGGCAACGTTTCAAGCTCATACTTCCAGCTCAGTCCTGTTGGAGACAAGAAACAACCTCTTTAGAACAGCATCCCTGATTCATAGAATAGAATGAGGAACCACGGCACTTGCTGATTTGTCAGTTCTTCACCTGATGAGAAATGACAGTAGATGTACCACAGCTACTGAGAGGCTTTACTGCCTGTCTTTTTGACATATTGAGCTAACACACAGGCTGTCAGTTTTGTTTTGTAATGCTATAATTACTTGTATCTCATCTTTCTCTAGGATTTGAGTATATTCCATGTTGTAAGCTAAACTTGGGATAATATATTTATGGAAGATGGAACAAACTGTAGTAGAGGTCTGTACCATTGGGTGCAAGGGGCAGAATTTTCCTGATAATAACCATTTCATTAGAACAACAACAGCAACAAACAAAAACAATGCATCTTCCTACTATGATAATCTGTTTCCCTGATATCAGTGTGGCTTACCTTTCCTGTTGTCTTTCCTAGCCTCCAAATGTGACTTTTTAAAAAAATCATTTACCTTGTCTGGAGTATCATTCAATCAATGTTCATACATCAGTAATAGTTGCCCTAGGATATAAGGGCCAAGCAGATTGTGTGTTTTGGGTCTGTTCCACCACATGGGATGAAAGCATGAGTCGTCAGCAAATCTCTCCTCCTGGGAACATTGCTAATGTAGGTGACTGTTTTATTTATCCCTGCTCCACCCAAAGCTCTGCTTTCTTTTATATTAATAAAAGCATTAATGTTGATTCCAAATCTCCATTTAAGATTACTTCAACAAATTCAACTTACTTTGTTTCTCTTAAGAGATGGCGTTGTTTGCTGTACAGCAGCGTCGTTCCAGGCAATTCAGAGATCAAGTGAAAAGAAATTCAGTGATGCTGCAGTGAATGTAATTTACTGGAACTTGTTGTAAATTGGAAAATACAAGGCAGCTCTGACCTAAGCTACCATATCAATTTTGGCTGTGTACAGTATTATGCAAAATACTGATGTCATCTATTGAATTTTAAGCTCCTGTCTCTACCAATATACTTTACTTTATTTAGTGATGCACAATATATATTTTTAGGCTATCTTCATGGATTTGTGCAGTAAAATCATATTTTTTCATTACAGCCTTTGTAATTACCATTTAAGCTATCTCATATGAACAATGTGTGCATATCTGTCCATTGCCTGTAAAGAAGTCAATCAAATCAAGGACATAATGGAAAATCTTAACTATCAGATGGCAGGGGTGCACATATTGAGTAGTGGAAAATCCTGCAAGTGGAAAGAGCTCTTTTTAGGTGTTGGAATAATTGTATGTTGCTTGGAGCACGCGATGAGAACAGTTTAAACAGTTATTAAAGAATGTTGCCAGATCTTATCACTGCAGTCATGCATACAGATCAGTGATCCCCGTGCAGCACTACAGAATGTGTGAATGAGGTGCACTTACTAAAAATAAACCTATTGAGTGCTGTTCATAAATTGCCACAGAATACTAAATGCATGCAGTCTTAGCAATACAAAGGCATTTCCAAGACTGAGTTCAAGAATATGTTTAACTGCAACATAACAAGTGAACTTAAGAGACCAAAAATACTTGTAGGATGTCTGTTTGCCTGAACTTTCATCGATGTTTAAAAAGCAAACAAAAAAAAAAACCACTTGAACTTTGCAGGCTGTTGAAAATGGATGAAAATGCTGTTGAGATGAAGTTAGTGCTGGGTGTGGTACAGTGGATGAACAAGCAAGCATAGCAGATGTGCTGAGTCCCATAAAAAGGCAACATGCAGTATTTTACAGGTTTTACTTGGCATAAGGAATGTACAACTGATGTGAGTCCCACAACCAGTCTCTTACCATCCTCAGCTTACTTCATTAAAATTGGAGGTGTGGTTGGTTCTGCTCTTGCATCGCTTGCAAGGAATGGCATTGGGTCAGGGTGTGAATAAGGTTCCTGGGTCAGTAAGGTTTTTGGGATTGCCTTAGCTGGCTGGAATAGGTTGTAAAACCTCTATCTTACTTTGTAAAGATGCTTAAGCAGCCCAAAATGTAGAGGAGTGACTAAGAAATAAAAATGTGTCTCTTCAAGACATTTGGCAATAAGTGAATGTCTGAAAGCAAATTGAAACAAGGAGAAAATCTCCTTTAAAGGAGTCCTTTAATATGTACTCAGATGGATGTATTGTGGTGTTATTCCATGGATGGAATCTATTCTCTTACAAGAAATTGGTTTTTTATCAAGTCTGCCTTTGTCACCTCAGCTTTGTTTTGTTGGACTTGCCGTTCTTTAGGATCTTGAATAAATTGGAAGTTGCATCACTTTCTTAATAGTTAAATCTTCAGTTAGACCTAGAAAGATGAAACCTTTCCCTCATCAAAATGTTCTTAAAGCCAATAAACTGTTTTTTTGATGTCAAATTCTTTGATTATTGACTTCTGTATGGTTATTCTCCATTTCTTCAGTTAAGTGTGGAAAAATGCCTGATTGCTAGCATTCTGTATTTCTGCTCCAGCAAAGGATTAGGCTGTTCAGGGAAAAATATGAAGCACAAAGGATTTTGTTTAACAAACTTTCTATGAAACTAACTTTTCTCATGAATGACTGGCTTTCTAAGAGCAAACCTAGGGAGTTTAAGAGCAGTCTGCATGACCTTTAGCAACTACAGGTTTCCACAACTCTGGAAATGCCAGATAAAAGCATAAAGAAATATTGATCTGATGGGGCCTTACATAATCCCAGATGAAAGTAACAATGCATTTTAAAACTTGCATTGATTACTCTGGGATTTATAGCATGGGCCGCTATTTGTTATCTTTTCTATACTAAGAATGCTGTCTTGACAAAGCAAATGAAATGATACTGAAAACACTGTTGAGGCATTTATTTGAATTTATCCCCTTAGTATTTGAGCATTTATTGTTTTCTGAATTTATACTTAAAGCCATGTAAATGAAAGTACTTTACCAGTGAGGTAAATGGAAGCAGGAGGATTAATGGCACAGCTGTACTGTAGGCAGAAAGACACTTTTTGCAACCTGGGCCTCAAACTGTAAGCACTGAAGTGTGCTGTAGGCAAAACAGAGCTGAAAAGTTCTATTGCTACAATGACTACATCTGTGCTGGTTTGGGTCCTGAGCTGGGGTTCTTCTTTATTAGTCACTCAGTTTACTTTGCATCGTCATCATCTCTGCTGAAGTTGTTTAGGCTTGCTATACTTTCAAGTTACTGCATTTAGATATTTCCAATAATGTCTCCCTTTTTTGATTCATGTTTGATTCATGGGGTTATCTGCAAACTGAGGTTTATGAGGGAGCTCCTCTGTTTTTTGTTAGCTTCAATAATCTGCAAACAATTGGAAAACTATGAGACTTCAAGTTTTCAGTCATTTTCCTATTTCCCTAATGGAAAAATATATGTATTTCCCTAATGGAAAACTCTGTAATAAATGCAAAAGTGATGTTGATGGCCCAGGTGGTGGAGTAAGTTTCTTGACTTGGAGCTGCTGCAAGTACTTCCTTTTGTATGGGATGCAACAAAGATATCTTGCCAATTTGTTGTAATTAGATTCTGTAGCACTTGTCAGGTGTGTCAGCCTTTTTGTTGGCCAGATTTCTATTTCATTAATGTTGAAGCCTACCTCCCCTACTTAGCCTTGACTCTCACATAAGTTCTATTGTCTTTTCATTTTCCAACTTCCAGCACGAAATTGTGCACTGTACAGTGGTACTCTTGGAATCAAGTACTTGCTTTTTGGCTATTAATGGCATATTCAGTTTGTGTATCATTTTGTATTGTTCCAGTAGTGCTTTCAAAAAGCTGAAAAAGAAATTGGTTCTGAATGTTTTTTGAAACTGCTCCAAGGCTGTCATTGTGTTTAACTCTGCGTAAGCCTCATGGCTTAGTGAAATAATTATCTAATTAGTGAAAAGATGGTCTGTTTAACAAGACCGTGTGCTTATCAAGTAATGTTTTAATGCACATATAATACACATGTACCATTGTGTCTCTGTTTACTTAAAATCATATCCAGTTGTTTTTAAATAGTTTCTTTCTTGAAAACATAGTAATCCTGTAGTGAAGTTTGTAAAGCAGAGATATCTAGATATTTGTCTTGATGTAATTATTGGAATAAATGTTTGTTTTCATATCCTCTAAAAATAATTGAGTTAAACTTTGTACTCTCATTCGCTCTCATATTTCTTTACTGGACCTTTTTCCCTTCAAAATTATTAATTCTTAAGGATAAACCTAGGTTATCTGTTCTATTTACAACTTAAACTCAGCACTGCTACAGAATATTTATAAAAGGCAACAAATGCAGTGGCTGTTGCTTATGTTTCTTAAGCATTTGTCTACTTTTTCTTTAGGTAGACAAATAAACTCTTCAGTTATATTGGATTTTTCTAAACTCATGGAGTTTAGAACTGGAGAAATAATACAAGAAGCTAATTTTATTGCTTATGTAATAAAAGCTTTTGGATCTAAATTAAATCAGATGGCTTTAAATGTTTGGACTGTATCTTCTGGGTTCTGTATTCAGTGTATCCAAACATAATTTACATTTCCAAAATGTGAATGTATTTATTCTTTGTTTTTACTAGGGCCTGCAGGCTGTGACACAAACACTGCATCACGCTGTGCACTATGTTCATGGTAAGCCTTATTTCATCTTGTAGTTATACACGCTGTAATTCCAGGGGTTTTGATGTTATTTGTCATTCTATCATTTGAAATTATCATGAGCACATCCATGCTGCCGTAGTCTTTATTCATTTTACGAAGTGAGTGTCAAATTTCCTGTTTTCACCTACATCCAGTGCAAAATTAGTTTTAAAAACCTATACAGAATTTGATAATGGTCTCAAATTTGCAACGTTTTGTAAAATAAAAAATACGTGACAAACAATGCACATGGCACAGGACAGGAAAGTGCTGCAGTGGTGCCCTCATTTATGACTGGCCCCTAAATTGACAAGAAGAGGAAAAAAAGTAACCTAAGGCCCAGCTTGATATGCAGCAATTCCTGTTTTGTCCAGGCTTCGTGCCTCTTTATCTATGCTAAGTAATTCTCCATGGCTGCCAACTTCTCAGCGCGTCTTAAAATAACTCAGTTAAAAATATTTCATAAACTCATTTTATATAGGCAAAATAAGCCTCTTTGCTCCTCCAAAGCAGCATACATGTCTTCTGTTACATTTCTCCTCTAAATATTAGCAAATTACCACTTTTATTATGAATACAACATGAAAATAAACGATCTCATGGAATTAAGCCCCACATTTATCAGGTAGTTTCCAACTAAGTCCTGTTCTCTTATGAGCTGCTATCTAGAAAATACCTTCTGTATTTCTGCTTTCACCAGTGCATATTTTTAAATCCATTAGTTTTCCTCTTTTTACTGGAACAAGAATGAATGTTCATGTGGTCCCTATCCCCTCCCCTGTGATATGCTCTTTTACCTGCTAAGGTATGTCTATGCTAATGAGTGACCTCTAAATCTGAAACCAGTAGTTAGTAAACAGCTTTCCCTAGTGGATGGGATTAGAGATACAAGAGGAGTGGCCAAAGCTCTAACGGATGTTGTCTTTTAATCTTCTTCCATAGTTCACTTATTTAGTCAGTAAATTAAAAATATACATATATACCCCAATGAACTGCCAAAGATAACCAGTAGGCATGTTAAGTTTTCTCTAGGTAATTTAAGGGACTTGAGTTGCATTTATAGATGTACTGCTTCTTCCCAAATTAAAACATGCAATCCCAGCATACTCAATGGCTTCGTAATGAGCATGCTTACCTATGGGAATAGTCTGCTCAAGGCCCTGCAACACAAACAGCAGGTCTACATGCATGTTTGCAGACCATGACCAACAACAAGCTCTCTCTGGATTATGTGTGACATTTAGCTGCTCATCGCTCTTGAAGGAGAATTAATGCAAGAACAAAAGCTCAACGTTTGCCTAGTGCCAGTATGCCGAAGTTCCTTTCCTGTATTTCCAGACTTTTACTTTGTGTTGTACACTTCTCCCTCATTCTAGAAACAGTCTTTCATGTAATGTGTGAGTTCTTTCAAGTTTCCTGTACAAAACAGTGATATCTATAGATACCTACTGTTCTGTTGGTGCTTGCTGGAGGTTTGGAAAGTGTGTGTGGATCTTAGCTCTGTAAATTTAATTAATCTGGGAGCCCCAGAAAGGTGGTTAATGACTGTATTAATAAATTTCACGTATATTCTCTGTTTTAAAATAGCAGAGCAGTGATGTATGCACTAAGGTATAATAAGTGTCTTATTTTAGAGACCATCTAGCAGTAATCCTTTTCAGGCATTGTAGATGTTCTCCAAAGTACGAGATGAGTATGAGATTTTTCTTTACACGATTACTGAATAGGGCTCTGAGCCTGTCAGTGCTTAGCTAAGGCATTTTTACAACAAATAAAGTAAGTCACTGTCATCTCAGATATCTTATAGTTGGATTTCACTAACTTAAGTTGTTTTTATGAGTTATGCATATCTGACAGTGTTACTCTCAGATTAATTTTTTTAAAAACATACCAAGGCTAGCATAAAAACCCAGATAAACAAAGCTATAACTTTTCTCGTTTTAATGGCAAAACTCATTTTATGCTGTCCAATCTTTTTGTAATGGCTTAGAGAGAGAGAAGATGATGATTAAAAACAACTATTGAAATATTCTGCACACAAAATGCTTTTCAGTGGAAAGGAATTGCAAATCTACTGACAAAACTGCATAGTCAGATAAAACTGTTTGAAGCTGCTTGTTTCTGATTTGTATTCCCAATAAAGAATTAAGATGAAATAGCAAACATAGAGATCAATTAGAACTGTACTAGCTTTAAAAAAGAAAATCCATTCCTTGTTCTTACTTTTAGAAGTACTGCAGGGTGACTTTTTAGTCCATACTGTATTTGCAGAAAATATTTTCTTGTAATTAGAACTGGTGCAAATTACAAATGAAGTGTTTATCACTGCTGAATCAGAGATAAATTCTGTATCTGGGCACTTATTCTGTATGTCATCTAAAACACATGCTAGAGGGGCTCTGCTGAACTTTTTAGAAGTAGTTTCTTCATTTTACATGCTTTTGATACACTGAGCTTGCTCTCTTAAGGTCCCTAGTTTATTTTCAGGTATCCATGGTATTCTTTTTTTGAGTCTGGCACTGCTGTTCACCTTCTGTTGTATGGCTTATCTAATTGATATTGTTTGAGGATAGCAATTGTTTTGAAAAACTTTCTTGTTATTAGTTGTAATGAAAATCTTACTGGAATTCTCTTGAAGTTTTTATTATTGAATGAGGAGGACTGAAATATTGGAGAGTGGAGGAGTGATTCCTGTATTGGGTGAATGCAGCCCTTAATGCGTGCTCGCTTTGTATTCCAACAGTGCTTGTTGTGGCAAGGTGCTTTTTTATAGTTTGCAAATCCTCTGTATAAACAGGAGTCATGTAAGTGCTGCAGTGATGGGGACTTTGCACTGCTGTTGATCATAATTAGATTACCGACTTGTAGATCAAGCCAGTGAAAGACACACAGAAGGCTGACTTAGAGATTATTATATCAGCTAAGTAGAGTAATTAATGAGACAGACCTTAACTTTTCTTCAGTTTCTCTTTTTTCTTAAAGAAGATATTCCATGTGAAGCAGCATTCAGTGGGACAGTCTCCTTGTTGTCTCCTTGTCATGTGTATGTCTTGGAGAGCATCAGCAAGGGTTCTGAGCTTTACCAAGAATGTCATACACCTTTCAGAGATCTGCTGACCTTCCCAATGCACAGAGCAGTGTCCTGCTGCTCTGTGACCTATAACTGCTTTTAGAAACCAAACTAGCAAAACCCCCGAACAGTATGGGGAAAACAGGAGATCTGCCCTCAAAATCTTTATCCAGATAATGCAGTCCCAGATAGTAGTATGGGAGCTCACTGCCATTAGCACCAGTGTTATTACACCAGGAGTCTGAAAATGCACTCAGTAATAAGCACATTATTGTTGTAAATCAGAAAAAGTCCCTTTTGGTTTTCATTCTTAAAAAGCTTTTTTTCCGTAGTAAACTCTTAATAACTGACTAATTCAGCTCCCTCAGAATGTACTGGGGACTGAGGATAATATCTCATCATACTGCAATTCTGTGCAGTACAAATATTGTGTAAGATGAATGTCCAACCAATAACTTGTCAGTGAAAGTGTCTAAAAGGTAACTCTTAAGAAGTTTCTCATTACAGTGCAATAGGAGCTGTCAAGGTGTCCTTAGAACGGCGCTGTTAACAAGTTCATTTTGTTTTTAAGTAAGTTTATTTGCCTGGTGCTGTTAATAGCTGTCCTTAATTGGGCAGTTAGCCATAGTACCTTGAAGTAAGAATAAACCATTAGCAACAACTGATTATTAACTGGCAGTAGTTTATCAGCCTATAAAAAATGTAGTCAATTATCGTGCTTGTTAAACTATGTTCTGGGTTGTAGAATTGAACTTATGGTGTTATGTGGGATTTCATTTTGTGCTTGTTAAATACAGGTTAGATCACTGTTTAAATCCATGCGGAATAAAGACAGCAGTCCTAAAGCAGCTCCTTCTCTCCTCCTCTGTTGCTCCAAGGAGACGGGCTGTGCTGGGGTTATACAAAGCACACCATGTGCTCCTGGTGAGGCTACTGAGTTTTGTGTACGACTGTGTGTAAACCAGTACTTCTAACTCCTGTGCAAATGAACAGGGATGTTGTGGGTATGTTCAGTTTGCTGCTTACTGTGTGTGGGAAATGATTTGAGGAAGATGTGCAAAGGCGTAGAGGAGATTTAAGCTACACCTGCATCATGACATGGAAAAGGTTGTCTGACATCACCCAGTGTGAAAATGAGAAGTGCAGTGTACATTTATTGCTCTGAAGAAACTGCTGAAGAAAACTGTTTCAAAAAGAGGGGAAGCTCAATTCAGAGTTACTGCATCTTGACTATCTGAATGCTTCTCTTGTATAATGAAACCTGTATGAATGAAATACTACTTTGGTGTTGAGGAGATGCTTCTAATTTTACTCACCTGCTAATCTGTCTTTAATTTGTATTTAGCGGCACATTACTGGAGGCAAGTGAAAGTGTTAATGTACATAACTTGCAAAATTGTTATTTTTTTCTTAATTTGCACAAATCAATTATTTTATACCTTTAGATGTAATTTTCCTGTCTCTCACTGAAGGAAAAATTGTGCAAAATGTACTTTTTTTTTCCTGTGCCATTTTGCTTTTAACAGCACTGGTATTTGTCAAGTTTGTTTCTGCCAGATAGGACCAAGGCCCCGTAGCATTGCCACTGAATGTGGCCAAGTAATCTCTCTCCTAACATGACCTTTGCAGTCACCCTTTCCTTCTCTTCAATAGGTCAAATCAATTCCTTTTCCACACTTGCAACAAATCTTAAAACAGGTCTGAAAAAAAGTTGAATTAAAAGTCCATATTCCCAAATGGCAAAAAAACAAAAACAAAAAAACACAAAACAACAACAGCAAAAAACAAAAACCCTACCACCTTGGTATCCAAATTTGGCAATGTGTGTTTTGTACTTTGAAAGCTTAAACAGTTGCTATGATGTGTTGATCTTGAAAGTGATTTTTGATGTTCTTTTTGCTGTATAAGAGTTTTATTCCTATGAGATAAAAGCTGTTTACAGCACTTTTATAATATGAATCTCTGCCCTCATGTTCTCACACAGCTCCATGCATTGAAATACTCAGCAGTAGTCTGCAGTGTGCACCCCTCAGTGCAGTGCCAGTGCCCAGAACATAGGGATGGGCAGGTGAATGCAGAACTAGGAGTGAAAGACTCTATATATGCAAGAGAGAATTAGGGGCGCTTTTTGCAGCATCAGCACTGTTGAGAGTGAGACCTTCCTTAGGATTTTACCACAAATATCTGAATACTGAAATACCAGTTCATGAGGAACATAAATGTAGATGTTTTATGTAAGTTTTGAACTGATGATCTTTCTTTGTTCCATCAACTCAACTCCAATATTATAGTTAGCTTGTATGCTGTGGATTTTCCTTTCAAAAAAAGACACAACACCTGGATGCATCAGGGGTACGTATGTTTGAGACTTCTTCTGGCATAACTTAAAGTACCGTTCTCCTCTCTTTAAAACTGATTTATCGGAATAATTTTTCAGTCTTTTTTTACCTTAAATATCCTGGAAGGAAGTTATTAACCAGACTTACCAGCTTGGGTCAGGGTTTTAAAATACCTGCTTTTTTTCTTCCAAATGTAGACTGACATTTTCATGCCATTAGCACTGAGCACCTAACCCCCCTCAAAAGCCATGTGTTTCTTTGAGAATTCTTTGAGAGCTACCAAATTCTTGAACAGCTGAAGATAAAGGGGAGCTATTTGGATAATTATTCAAGGTTTTTGTAGGTTGACACTGGTGTTTGCCTTCAGAAGATAAAGAACAGCTCTAAGAGATGATGCCTGATGTGCGTAAGCTGCATTTTCTTCTACGTTTGTATCGAACTGGTCTTATTTATCTAACAAATTTCAGTCACTTGACTTGCTTTTTTGACTTGCTGAAAATGAGAAACCTTCAGTTCTAACTCATATAGGAAAACCAGCTAAAAGGAGACTGTAAATAGCAGTATTGGTCTTCCCCAGCAATGTTTCTTATGGAATTGTTTGTTTGTGAAAGCACTGTGGTTATATTTTAGATATCTATGTGATTTCACAGTATTTGGATATGATCAGATCTCAGAATGCTGCTTTTCCTTGATCCCTTTCCTTGTTGGAGGGATGTAGTAAGCATGACCAAAGTTACTTTGGTAGTAAAATGAATGCAAAATCTTTTTAAGTCTTTGCTTGGTCTCTTGGAACCAAGTCTAAGATGCCCCAGTACAGGGAAAGGAAAGACAGATGACTTGTAAGGCTGAATGCTGTATCTCAGTAACTTGTACTGTGAAAAACCTGCAGTATAGAACTTGCAGAGGCTATTTTTGCTTTGTGTAGGTTTGAATTAGCTGATTCTTTGTCACTCTGCCAAACATAACCTGAATGAGTATGCTGTAGTGTATTTCACTGTTAGAATATTGTAGCTAAATCTGTATTTCTTGTGGTGGTGTCAGGATCTGAAACCACCAGGAGGACACAATCTCAACTCACACATGACAGATATTACTGTTCATTACTGACTTAGTGCCCCAGTGGCAGCAGCGGTGACATGCTGGTACTGTGGGGCTGTCTGAGCCCTGCTCAGACCTGTGTGCGCAGATTGGTGTGGAGAACGGGCTGTTCTTCTCCTGTTTATGTGCTCAGAAGCTATCAGGTATCTCAGTCTTTCCCTATGGATGTGAGAATTCACACCCTGTTCCTCAGGATGCTCTGCTGCACAATGGGTCTGGTCATGAATTTGAAATTACTTCTTTCCTTTTTAATTGTTTTCCTAGCGATGAAATAAAGTATGTTGAAAATATCATCTTAAAAAGAGAGTCAGAATCATAGAATCATAGAATTGCTCAGGTTGGAAAAGACCTTAAAGATCATCAAGTCCAACCATGACCAAACCATCCTACCCTAACTAACAGCCCTCTGCTAAATCATGTCTCTGAACACCACATCCAAATGGTTCTTAAATACATCCAGGGATGGTGACTCAACCACCTCCCTGGGGAGCCCATTCCAGTGCTTAACAACCCTTTCTGTAAAGAAGCTTTTCCTGATATCCAACCTAAACTTACCCTGGTGCAACTTGAGGCCATTTCCCCCCATCCTGTCACCTGTCAGCAGTGAGAAGAGACCAACCCAGCTTGGCTGTAAGCACCTTTCAGATATTGGAAGAGAGTAATAAGGTCTCCCCTCAGCCTCCTCATCCCCTGACTAAACAGCCCTATTTCCTTCAGTCTCTTCTCGTAGGGTATAATTGAGAGCCATAGGAATAGAGAGGGAAGTTGTATTATTCTATAACTGTGTTTGTCATTCTTTTCATTTCTGCCTATATTCTGCTGTGGCTTCTTTTTTTTTCTTAAACCAACCACCAATGTAAGTAATAACAGAGAAAAGGGCTTAGATAGTAATGGTAGGTGAGGAGTTTATAAGGTGTCTCACTCTCAGTTCCTGTAGGACACATGCCATTATTTGGGACTTCATTGAATAGTTATCCCAAAAGTATTAGTTAAGTATTCATGAACTCACTTTTACAATAGCTGATGCCATAGCTGTGTGTGTCACATACACTGCATATTTTGCCCCAGACTCCTAATTGTTATTTTGGGGTTGTGTAGTTGGATGTTTTTTCTTCGTCTCTGATGTACATTATTTTTCTTTAAGAGCCTTGATGTCATGGATGAAAAGCTGTGCTCAGTAAAAAAGAAAGCAAAGTGAAATCCTTTTTTTAATGGTCTGGGCTTTATGGCCTGAATACCTTTTTTTTTTTTTTTTTTAAGCTTACTGTTTTCTATCAAGTAAGAATATTTTTACATTTGCTTAAACACTACATCAATATTTCCAGCAAAATGCTTCTTTTCCTCAAATTTCCTTTTTAATAAAATACAGCCTCTTTGAACTTCACAGACCTCACCATCTGTTACTCAATTTTCACTCCATAAAATTTTGCTGACATCTGTTTTAATAAAAAATATTTTTATAGTCATGGAGAAATTTATTTCAAACTCAATATTATACTACTCTTATGCCAAACAGAAAATATGAAAATAATGAAGAGGAACACATGGGAGAAGAACGCATCAAGCCGAAGCCCTGCTGCCTGGGGCACGCAGTGACTCTGGCCGCGATGTCCTGTTGTGCAGCGCACGGTGCTCTGCAGCCACTGCTGGGCTGAAAAGCCACAGCAGGCTTGGTCATGTTTAGAAGGCTGATCCTCACTCTTCATTCTGCAGCCTCAGTCACGCTTTCTGCCTCGGCCCCTTTACCTGGTTGAGGCTCCTGGCCTGTGGGAGCAGCTGTGTGCTGTGGAGGTCCCCCTCCTGCACGCAGGAACACCAGTAATGCCATGTGGGAGGCAGCTGCACCTTCCTGTGCATCTGCCTTTGTGTCTCCCTTGTACCCTGGAGTGGCACGTCCTCTGGTTTCATTTTTTCCTGTCAAGCACACATAGCACTGAAGTTTGTGGGTGCTGTAGCAGGCACTGTAATAGCTGTAGTGAGAATTACTACTGATGTCTTATTTCTAATTTTTTTTTTTTAAGAAAATGAGGCATGTGCAGGCTTTTGTCTGACAGTCTGTTTGGCTGTCTGTCAAGCTCCATTAGGGGATTTGATCAGCACTGTGGTCAGACAGGCCCTTCTCATCTTTCACATGGCATTAGAAATCAACATAATTTTCAAACAATATTTTACAGTATTTAATAATAAATTGTTTTTATCATGCCTCTTGGTTGCCATAATCTTGTATCAGTTAAATGGATCCCCTTGTGCTTGTCAGGCCTGCTATGCCACATATTCTTGATTTTGAAGAAGTTTCAAAGGGTTGGGGCTTTGTTATTACTTTCTTTGTTGCTGTTGGGTTCTCATATGTATGCTTTGTGTTCCAGAATGATGTTTCTGTTTGCAGATTTACACTGCTTTGCTTACAATCTGAACTGATACTTAGAACTGAGTAATAAATTTAGAAAATTGTTTTTAAGTGGAATATTTGGCAGACTAAGCTGATTATCTTGAACTTACTGACAGAGCAGTGCTGCTTAATGTTTTCATTCCAAGCCCCTTCTCCTCATGTTTAGTAATTATGTAGCTATTATTCACTAGGAATGGCTATATTGTATTTTAAAATAATACTTTTCCTCTTTCCTGAAACAATGAAGTTTTTTTTTTAATGATTAGGTAGAAAAAAAGTCAATTGAAATGAAATAAGAGTATTATTTAGTGCATCTCAGGGCCCTTCTCTAATTCTTCAGCCTTGAAGATGCCGTCCGTCTGCCTTAAAGTTTTCTTTATTCAGAAAGGTTTTCTAAGGTGTACTTCAAAGAAACATGTCTGGGAGTATTCTTTGGTTTGTATAAAGCCTTCAGTTTATTTGGAAGGGATTCCTTTCAGTATTTCTCTTCAAAAAACAAAGGCCAGAACCTTTTGAAATCCTTAAGAAGAAATGTAAAGGGGAGCTGAAATAACTGTATTTCTTTAGGATTTTGCAGTAGTAGGTCACAAGGGAAAGTTTTTCTTTTTTTTGTATTTCCTGGTTATTCTGTGGGTTTTTATACTAATGAATGTGCCATGTAAGTTTAACCTCAGAAACTTTTTTTTTTTTACTAGATGTTGAATATGATGTTTCTTTTGTGGCTGGCAAAATTAGATTTCCATCACATTTGCTTATGATATCAGTAAGGTAAAGAAGAACAGAGTGTTTGTTGCAGGCATGAATGATGTATGTTGCTCTTTCGAAAATATGAGCTAAAATAATGGTAATAAATTGTTTCCTTGCATTGATGTGAATGTTTGGTGCAAGTGAAAGTGATAACGCTGCAGTGAAGCAATGCTTTTTAACCACCGTGTCTCAGGATGAATATTAGAGTGTTATATCACTTGTCAATCCCATCTAAGCAGTGCTATATGTCACTGAGTTTAAAAAAAAAAACAAAAAAAAACCCAAAACCTTGTAATTCTGACTTGACTAGTCGTGTCTTTTGCTGACATCTTGAGCAAAGCAACTTTAACTGAAACATGACAGGAAAATTTACTGGGCATGACTATAAGTTCAGTTTTCATTTGATGAAGAACCAAAAGAATAACATTTCCCGGTGACTCTGTCCTCTGTACAGCTTTAGCAAGTGGGAGCATCACGAGGTGTTTCTGCATTGACACACTATACGTATAGGGAGCTTCCCCAGGTGCTCAGCACTGCTGGGCACGGTGCTGCTGCTGCCAGGATCCCAGGGTGCTGGCGGTGTGCTGCACTGCAGCTGGAGGGCCACTGATGAACAGTCCTGCTCTCACTGCTGTTGCAGTTTTGTCCTACTCCTGATTCTTCCCTTAAGCTGTTCTAATTCTGTAATACTCCAGTTTCTGGTCTAAGTGAATTCTACTCCACTCCCAGTTCTTGTTCAGCTCCCAGTTATTTTTCTACTTTAAGATCATAAGGCTTCTCAGAGATACCAGGCTAATGATTTATTTTGTGCAGTAGGAAACATAATAAGAATCATAATGAAAAAGCAGTAGACTTTTATTGTTTTCTAGTTTGGTAGAGGAGATCGTACACAAGCCTATAGAGAATGAAATACTACAGCAGTCCCCTCACTAGGAGAATTAAAATAGGAACCCTGTTCAAAAGAGCTTGCATTAAGTGATACCTTGTGTCTTCGTTGTTGTGCAGTGAAGGAGGAGTTTTCTCCATGTTGTTCCATGTTGAAATTTTCGGAGGCAGTTATAAAGATCACTGATATTGAGAGCCCTCGGATGCAGCTTGGGATAGTAATTCATGGAACGTGACTGATTCTTGCCTTAGGTAGGCAATGTTTCCAAAATCAAACCATTTGTTGCCAGCTGGGAAGAGTAAGCAGATATGAGCAACCCAGAATGTTTTAATCATAATAATTAAAATTGATTTATTTTAGAATGGCTTGAGGAAGATAGTAAATGAGCAGAAGGAGGAACGTAAGTCAGCAATCTTGACTTTAAAAGCATTTAGCTGAGGAAGATAAAGTCGTATTTCCTTTAGAATATGCTCTTTCAGAATAGAAAGTTATATTATGAATTAGAACCTAATTAGAAGTTAGAAATCAACTGGGGGAATAGAATGGCCTATTATTAATGTAGAAAATGTGCTACTAAGGTGCCCTGGGAAATCAAAACTTCAGTGTTGATTTGTTAGTGAATTGCTGGAGTTAGGAAAATCTTTTTCATTGGGAGTATCCTCTTGGCACTGCAGAGTTTTCCATGTAACAGTACATTTTCAAAGTTCTAATTTTCAGATATTCAAAACAGACACTTTAGTAATTGTTTCCCTAATTTAACTCATTATTCCTGCTTTCAGTCTTGGTCTCTTTTTAATTTTCTCCTCTGCTTTTTTTTTTTTCCTGTAGTCCTTTTCCTTACTACAGTGCATTTTCCTTTCCCTTTTTGTAAGTGCTGTTTTTAACCTTAGTAAGTTTTTACTTTAAAACAAAAAGTGTAATGGTCTGCTTTATATTGTTGCTTTCAGTGAAGGCGTCTATGCAGTGCACTATACTAATGCAAAGAGGTAAGATGTGGGAAAAGTCGTTTACTGTGTGCTACTGCTGTGAATTGCCTTATTGCCGCAGTGCCCTTACTTCTTGGCCAGGCCATAAATGCTAGTCTTTTGATAGTGATTTGGTTTGAGTTTCATTAACCAAAAGTAAATGCTATTCTACTGACAGAGAGTCCATATTGCTAAAATGGTGAAACTTTTGACAGTGCACTGCCCACGTTTCTTTTGTATGCCTATGCCCAAAGGGGGCACTTCTGGGCCTTCTTCAGCAGGGCTCTTGGAACTGGTTTCTTTGAAGAAATCAATGGAAACACACCATCAAAATGTTAACTTTTGCTAACTTTCTTCACCCATCCAAAAGCTTAAAAAAGAGTCCCTTAGGCTTTACAATCTGGCTTCCTGAAATCCTAGAAACGTGAGTCTCCCCATTGGAAAAGGAGCTACTTGTTGCAGGAGAAGGAGTTGCTTCTTGGTCTGTCCCATCATTTCCAGAAGAAGCTCCTCTTAAGTTCATTTTTCAAAAGCTGCTAAGCTTTTAGTCTGTAGCCATGTTGCTTTCTGTGCATTGTTTGTTCTTAAGGTTATTTTTCTAATCAAACTCTATCTTTGCAACCCAATTCTTTGTATTACAATTGTTTTCCTGACTTCCGTCGCTCCTCCAGGTCAGTGCTGTATCCTCTACATGAAGAGGTGAGGGGGGAAAAGCATGCTACATTAAAGCTGACAGTTGCCTCTTTACTCTTGTGACTATTCTACGTGCTTCAGCTGTGAGCACTCATGCTTGGGAGATTCACAGTTAAGTTTAGAACCACTTGCAGTTGATGTTCCTGCATTTTTTTCTCTGCTTCTCTGTTTATTGATGGAGGTGCATGCTCAAGTTTTAGTGGGGTTAACTACATAGGGTGGTTGCACCATATGTTAATGCAGTATTCCTCTGAAGAGAATCAAACATAACCCTCTTGTGATAGACTGTAGTTCAAGTGTTAGAATTATAGTATAGTTTTGAGAGTTTCTAAAATGAAATGACCTATCTGTAAATGTTTTTGAAGCGGAAATTAATAATGTCTTTAAGATTTCAGTTAGCAAATTTCAGCAAATATGGCACTCTATACTGCTTTTGCTTTGTTGTTCTGTTGGTGTTTGAAGAGCCATAAGAGAAGCTAAATGGTTAAAAAGAGAAGGCAGGATAAAAAAGAGAAACCAAGAAATTACAGAAATGACCTTTCTTGGCCTAACTTAGGTTTATTTATATAATAAAGATGTTTGCAGAGCATTCTGATTGTTTTTTAATCTTCCCCCAGTTGTATTCTCATCTTTTTTTGTCAGATTTGAAACAAACCAGTGAATAGTTTTAAATACAAAAATGTTCTTCAGATAAGTTAACATTATTGAAAAACTTGTATTAAATATGAAGCTAAACATATGCAAAAATATTAAGCATTCTTTTTCATTATAAAGTTAACAGAAAGTAAAGTTAATGGGAGTTATTCACTTTACATTTAGGTATGAAAGAGAATGGGAACAGTTTTATTTTTTCCTATAAGTGATAACTTCATGGGATTATAATGTCATATTTCTTGATAATACATAAGTGCTTTCACTCCTACACGTACTTTCACAAAATGTAAATGCAGTGAGTCACATTCCAAGTACGAGAGCACTGGGAGTTCGAAAGATGATTTTGCTTTCTGCTGCAGAAACCATTATTTAGTATTGCATCCAAAAACTTTTAAATCATTAAAGTTACAAAAGTATTGCAATAATTATAGTAAATACTGTGAATAAACTACTCAGTTGATATCTAAATTTAGTGTAAGCAGAGACTTAATAGACACTTTTGTTTTCTACTTGTACAATAATTTTAATTAGCAGCAATTACATCAAATTTCATTAATCCAAAGTAAATTGCTTCTTTCATCATTTTTAATCTACATATTCCACTTTCATTTGAAGGCTTGCTACGATTAAAGCTTTACTTACATTGTGTAGGAAGAGCTGGAGATCGGTTAAGAAACCCTTTCATGTAGATGGGTTACCAGACGGCAGACTTCTCAGACTTCTCTGCATCATTTTTCCTCCAAGGTGTTTGGTACTGCCACTATTCAAGCCAGGGTACACTATTAAATGGACCACTGATAAGCTCTCCTTCGAAATCATACTTATGGTGTTGGTATTGGCTCAATATACTTTATCATCTATCCGGCTAAAATATGCTCATGCAGATGTGTGCGCAGTAAGGATTGCTGCTGAAATTTTAAAAACAGTTGTGTAATGATAACTATATCAATTCTCACTTTTTTTTCCTTTTACACTCAACAAATTTCCTTTTACACAAAGTGATTTTGTTTTGGCAGAAATAGCTGAAAAAATGATCTGAGGACAATGGATTTCCTTTATAGCTTCTTTCTTTAAGTGCCTTGTGACTCAACCTTAATTAATGAATTGATAATTAATGAAAAGTCGGTATTTTGTTCCAGGACAAATCCATGCATGTGAAAAATGAATGTGAAATGGCAAGTTAGGATACTTAGAATTCTGTTTTATGTTCCGAATGATTTCAGAAAAATAAATTGGTTATCCAGAAGATAGTAGACAAAATAGCTGGCTCTCTGCTACCAGTAATAATTACAGATAGCAAATGGAAAACAATAGTCCTCACCAAGCTAAAAGGGAAGTGTGATGGTCCAAATGTGTTGGCCACCACTCTTAAAGTTTAAGCGAATGGTGCATTTGTCATTTCCATCTTGAATTAATACTTCCACCTTCTTGAATGGGGGTTGGCAAGTGAGACAGTGTTTGCCAGAAACTGTTGATGGGAACTAATCTTTCTTATTACCTCCGTTACCCTGGATTCACTTTTCTGGTGGATCTGCTGTGCTGTGGCAGAGCTCACCTGAAATCAGTACAACCCCCCAGAAGTCCCCATTGCACACATCCTCAGTGTTCTGCAGTGTAAGACCAAGCTGTGTCCTGCATGCATAGAACATGAATGAAAATAGCAAGCTTTAGTATGAGTAACAGTATTTGATGAATATTTCTACTTGTGTCTAGGTTATTTAGACAACAAGAATAGATTGTCATATACAAACTTTTTCATTTTTTAATGGAAATGTCAGTGCTGTTGTGTCTTTTCACTCTGTAAGCGTCTGACAAATCCAGGTGTCCATGGTTGCTTGGAAATAATTCTTTTTGAGGTGCGTACATGTACCGGTAGTACATTTAAGATTCAAGTGCTGGTAGTTCTACCATAGAAAGCTCACCGTTAAGTGTTTGCAAGTATCATTAAGTTGGTTCTAAAATGAGATTTTTAAAACAGTGAGGATGACTTTCTTTTTGATTCATTCTATTTTTTGTGTGTGTTTTTGTGACTCTTGAACACAACGTGAACAGAAAAAAAAAAAAAGCCACAAGAAGAGGAACAGCTTTATCTATGATTTATTCTGGAAAGTAAGGGACTTCATTTTCCTTAGAATGAAGCTGAGATTTTCAGCAGTTCCCCTTGGCATCTCTTTGCAGGTTACGCTACCTCAGCCTTATTGGATTCTATCCATATGATGTTTCTAAAATTAGGATCTGTAAATTCTCAACTGTCAAGTACTGCTTAGTTTATAACAGCTTTGAAAGTGTGGACTTGAGTCCACTTGTTTTTAAAATAGGATAGCCTGTTTCATCTATGAGACTGCAGATACCGATGGTAGAGTGACACATAGCTGGATTTTGACTTAAGTTTTCTTTTGCTTGTATGCCATTCTGTATTTGCCTTAGCTACTGTATTCTGGACATAATGCATGTATTTAGGCTCATTCTCACCTTCTCTGCAACATAATTTACTGTTAAATACAAGAATTATTCGATTTAGAATATTTGAGTTAAAAAGAAGTATGTAAGTGATGGTTAACAGTGTTTTCACTAAAATATTATTCCTATGCCTCAAGTATAACATGCTAATTTTGCATCTTTTCAAAATGTGGGGATTCTCATGCTTTGACTCAACAGTCACAAATATAAATGCATTGTAGTGGTGCTAGAAGTGATACCTTGGAGCTAGATTTATATTCACTTTGTTTAGCATTACAGAACAGCATTGATCCTTAGAATATATAGCGTGAAAATAAATGTATAACATTAAGTGTTAAGCACGTTACAGTCTAACAAGATATTGCCTGCTATAAAACCTGCTCTCTGTCCCAAAGAAATCATGTGTTTTTCTAGCCTGGCTTTCTCCAGAGCCTGGAAATTAACCTCCTCCATTTATGTGCTGCAGCTGATAGAAATGAATTCAGAATTAGTGAAAGCTGCTGCTGTCTTCTGGTATAATCATCGCCTGGCTATAAATAAAAGATTTTACTTTTGCTGCCACAGGATGAACTGCTATTGTATTATAGTTTGGTTTTGAAGTGGATAATTAACTAAAATCCAAGTATGCCAGTTGACAGTCAATTAATTAAAGTAACTTTCAGTCTGTAAATAGGTGTGTATTTAAGTGCTGATATCCAAAGTAATGATGACTGGGAAACAGCAAAAATCAACTACTTAGATCGTATCCTAGTTAACATCATACTTTCCATGACAAGCCGTAACTCAAGAAGATACAAGTATGGATGACATTATTATAGAATCATAGAATGGCTTCTGTTGGTAGGAACCTGATATTTATGTAGAAGCTTGCTGAGATGTACTCTTAGTATGTCATTGCAAGGTGAATACTTACCCATATTTCTGTTAGAAAAGCAAATTTCAAGGTCTAGAAAAAGTGTAACTTATACTGAATTGTCTGTAGTTGGACGTAAAAGATCAACAGTGGAATGATTGTTATATGTCTATATTGATTATTCTAATTTACTTAAGTACAAATTTATATCTGTCTTATCTGGTGCCTAAGGATCACATAATTAAATACAAAGAAGCTTCTTAGATACATTCTAATAATTCCTAATTTTGTCTTTTATTCTTTTTCTTCCTGATCAAGAATGGCTTGTGCTGAGCTATGTATGAGAAGAGTGTAGGTCCAGGTATTTAAGTTCGATTAAAATACATGAAAAAGAAGCTTGTTCCTGTGCGTGTAATTGGAAATGTCTTACTAATCTGATGGTAGATGCCCTTTGTGTCATGTACCTGATGTCCCTGAGTGCTTTTTGATATTGTAGTGAATTTTACTGGATTTCAGATGATTACAAAACATTTCCTCTTTTAGTTACTTAATACAAGTAATATTACTGTTCTTACCTACTGGTAGCTGAGAAGTCAGTTGCATGGCATTTATATATATTTTTCATGTTCTCTTAATTAAACGTGTTCTGTAGCAACTTAGCTTTCACATCTTTAGGCCTTTGTAAAATAAATAAAATAAGTTGATAGCCTTTATTATTACTTTTCTTCCAGCTTTGCTATCAAAACATTTTTTTTATGAACTACTAAGTAAAACTGATTTATTTTAATATTGTTTTTCTTTTTTAGATTTGTTTTATTCCATATTCTCTGTTGTGTTTGGTATCTTACATAATAAGAGATTAGAGACTTTGTGTATTCAGTTTACAAGTGTGAAGACAGAGGTTAAACATCTGCACAAATGACAATTTCAGAAGCTTTTATGTACTGTAATTTAATTCCAACTTAATTACCTCTATTTTGATAACATTGAACAGAAGCACTATAACATTGAGAATAGCAGACTACTTAAATAAGAACTTTTTTCATGATTTAAATTTTTCTTAATTTTTTTTTATAAAGTTCCCCTGAGATTTTTGCAAAGTCATTTTGTGTCGGTGTAAGCTGTGCTGGTAACTCAGGGTAACTTTAACTTTCAACTCCCACCTTGAGTTGTTAATGGTATGCTGCTTTCATTTATTCATAAATGAAAGAAAATCTGCATATCAAGCATCTTTTTTGGATCAAATGAAAATACTTGAGGCTTTTCTCATTTCTTGACATGAAATATTTATGTGAACTTTATCATGTTGCCAGTAAAACTTGATCTGTATCTATCACAGTATTGCACTCCAAATGACTCAAAGTTATAATGAAATGAAGATATTTTTTGAAAGAGGAAAGCTATGTATACTTGCCCATTTCCCTGTTTAATAACCAAGCATGGAGTACCTTCAATTTTAGGACTTAAATTCATTAATTGTTGGCAATTACTTTAAAATTCCCAGCGAGTAAAAGGGAAATCATAAGAATTTGCTCCAAAGTTGCTCAGCCTTCATATTGCAGGTCAAAGCTCTGCAGCCTTGCTTTGGCCTAGTGGGTTGCAGAGCTGCTAACTGTGTTGCATGCTGATGCTCACCAGTGCTGACCTGGGCACGGAGGGTGAAAGAAAACAAGAGAAGAAGTTATTTTTGTTTGTGGAAGTTCTTCCTAATAATTCAGGTGAGGACTCAGCTTTCCATTAACAGGTGTCCCTTATAATCAGCCCAGTGAGTGCCAAGTGAACTTGGCTGTATTTGGAAAGATTACTGGGAAAATTCCAGGCACTCTCAAAATCATTATAATCAACTTGTAAGATAGTTGTAATTAGAAGTTGGAGGCTTTTGCAGGAATTAAAGGGAGCCTGTATTGAGAGCACAGTGTTCATTGCGAGGAGTACCCATTCTGAATCTCATCCTTTGTTCAAGACCAGTTCAGAAATCTTGGGCTGTTTTCATTACTCTGACAGATGACATGTAGAGGTTTCTTAATGAGGGCCCTTTGAATTAAATGCTCTCATAATCTATTTTGTGGTCAAGGTTAACCTTGCAAATTTTTTATATTACTTTCTTTCAAACTTTAGACAAGAAATGAGGAAAACTTATTTCAGAATGATTGAGGACAGATCTTTAAAGATGTAGAACTCCACAGTTTGTACTTAGAAATATGTTGATGATACTGTTTTTCTAACAACTCTGATTTAGAAAGGCATACTGTATACATCAAGGCTATTCCAATAAGTTTGGGGACATGAGATTAAACTAGTTAACGTTTTCTTTATGATAATATTGCAGTATGGTTTGTAAGGATGATACTTTTTAGCTCTCAACAAAGTCATGGTTGTCAGGAGAAGTCCCAGTTGGAAAAATCACTCCTATTTTTAAGAAAGGGAGAAAGGAAGATATGGGAAACAGCAGGTTGGTGAGCCTCACCTCTGTGCCTGGGAAGATCATGGAGCACATCCTCCTGGGAGTTATGTTAAAGCACATGTAAGATGAGGAGGTGATGTGAGACAGCCAACGTGGCTTCACTGAGGGCAGATTGTGCCTGACCCATTTGATAGCCTTCTGTGATGGAATGACAGCATTGGTGGACAAAGGAAAGGCAACTGATGTTGTCTTCCTGGACCTGTGCAAGGCCTTTACGGGATCACACACCACGTTCTTATTTTTAAATTGAAGACAGATGAACTTGGAGGCTGGAGTATTCAACTAGTAAAAAATTGTTTGGGTAGATGCAGCCAGAGGTTTGTGGTCAGCAAATCTGCCTCCAAGTGAAGGCTGTTGATGAGTGGTGTTGCTCAGGGGTCTGTCTTGAGATCAGTGCTCTTCATTGTCTATGAATGACATAGACAGTGGGATCAGAAAGTTTGCTGATGACTCTGAGTGGTGCAGCTGGTACAATAGAAGGAAGAGATGTTATCTAAAGGGACCTGGACAGGCTTGAAAAGGGGCACACATGAGCCTAATGAGGTTTAACAAGGCCGAGTGCAAGGTGTTGTACTTGCATTGAGGCAATCCCAGGTATATGTACAGGATGAGAAGAAGGACTTGGGTGTCCTGGTGGACAGAAAGCTCTGCATGAGCCAGTGTGCACTTACAGCCCAGAAAGCCAATGGTCTTCTGGGCTGTATCGGCACAGGGGTGGCAGCAGGTTGAAGGAAGATTATTGTGTTCTTCTACTCTGCCCTGGTGATGCTTCATCTGCATTACTGCATCTAGGTCTGGGGCCCCCAGCGCAATAGAGATGAGGAGCTGCTGGAGCGGGTCCAGAGGAGGCTACAAAGGTGCTCAGAGAGCTGGAGCACCTCTCCTACAAAAACAAGCTGAGGGATCTGGGGGTACTTAACTTGGAGAAGTCTCCAGGATGTAGCTTATAAACTGGAGGGAGACAGACTTTTTACACAGTCTGATAGTGGTAGGACAAGGAGGAGTGGTTTTAAGCTACAAGTGGGGAGATTCAGATTAGATGTTAGGAGGAAATTCTTTACTTGGAGAGTGGTGAGGCACTTGCACAGGCTTCCCAGAAGGGTTGTGGATACCCTATCACTGGAGGCGTTCAAGGCCAGGCTGGAGGGGGCCCTGGACAGCTTCATATGGTGGATGGCAAACTTACCCATGACGGGGATTGTTAATTAGATGATTGTTAGGGTCCCTTCCAACCCAAGCCATTCTTTGATTCTATGACCAAAACGTGGTCACAAAGCCACATTGTATATTTGTTTTTGTTAGTTTTATATCTGTTATTACTAGGGACTGGATATGCCTCCCTGTTCACAAATAAACATCTATTTTTTTATTTTTTCCTTGCTTGTCTCAATTGATGGCTTAGTGCAGTGATTCCAAGAGAGAGGTTTTCGATTTGGTGCTAGATGCCTGTGACAGATCTTGCTGTAGCATGGTTTCTTGTATGTTCGCATTATGGAGCAAGAGATGAATCAACTATACTCCTACAATCACTGACGCTTCATGTTCTTGTTCCTATAATTCATCCAGATCTGTGTAGATTTCTCAAGTCTGCTGAGGTTGAAGTTAGCTTCCTAAAAGGAAGAAGGTACACTTTATTACTGTATATACAGTATGTATTGTTTTTTTACGTAACTCTGGAGTATATGTGGGTAAAGATATCTGTTTCTATTTTTCTGTTGAGCACCTTGTGTTTGTTGAGAAATAACATCTATAAAAAACATGCCTTTCAATAAAGCTTTATCTCTAATTCCGGGTAACATATACACATATAGATGAAAATCCTGAGAATTCTACACTGAAGAACTTGATTGTCTTTACACTTGTGCTTAAAAATCAGTTTTGCAATTGTGTGCCTACTCAAACCTCCTCAGGAATGTTCTCACCCTGATTCCTATCCTACTCTGTTGGTGATGACCTCTTTTTGTTTAGGGAGAGGATGCTCTTGGAGGCTCTTTGCAGTATAGAAATACAATTATTTTTTTTTTAAATTATCTCAACTGTTTCTTGGGATATGCGCTGAAAGGAAATAAATGATTCCATCCTCTTTTGTTTTTTGATATAAAACTCAAAAAAGTGTTTTCTCATTTGCACGAGTTAGAGGTCTGAACATCCATAACTATCAGGTCTCAAACATCAGTAATGTCAGATACTTGATGAAGTAGCAGTGTTTGATATTTATATTAAAGCATACTGATGACATTTCTTCTCAGGGCTGTTGTTCCAGTTCAGTTACAATTGGAAGGTTATCATATGACTATGCCAAGGGTAGGTCTACTGACACCAAGGATCTCAAAGTAGCTTTTACTAAACAAATGAACAAAAAAAAAGGAGAATTGTCTCTTTTGTAGGTGGCAGACATTTGCTGTAGGATCAACAGAAGTGATCAATCTAACTCTAAAATCAGTATTACACAAGCATTATTCCATCCTACCTGAGGTGATAACAATTTCTACAGGACGTGCAGTGTGAACGAGTGTATGAACAGTAGCACCAGGGAGCAAATCAGCTCCCTCGTGCTTGCAGGATGCAGGAGGCACAGATTGCTCAGCTCAGGCACTTAGAACATAAGCAATACCAGGAAAAGTCTTGATTCCTTTTCCTTTAATGTTATTTCTTTATTTAAATTTTCAAACTTTCTGGGGAGGAGGACAGTTTCTAGTTGTTGTTTTTTTTTTTTTTAAAGACTCCGGCAGAGATTTATGGAATCTCACTGTTGAGACTTCTTTTTATCAATCTCTCCTCTTGGTGCTAGGCATCAACTATCCTTTCTATCTTCAGCCTCCCATCTGTTACCAGAAAATGGTGAGTGTGAAGAAAGCTGCTTTGGAAAGTAGGGTAGCTTCCCTCACACTGAGGTGCTGTGAAGGTTTGACAAGTTCATTGTGACCATTTGCCTTCTTTGTCCTCATTGGTAATAAAACAAAAGCAGCTTATTTTTATCTTGTGCAAAAACAAAAAACAAAACAAAACAAAAATATGTGTAGATAAAAAGAAGAGATTATTTTAATTGAGTTTTGTGGGCTTAGAACAAATCCAGTTCATTGAGATTTCTGTTGCATATGTATGATTTCTTGCTGAGTTTCCAAAGGGAACAGAATCCCACAAAGAGAAATGTTGAGAAGTGATTCATTCCTGAAACCTAGATTGCTTTTCTAGCTTAGTCTGTGCTTGTAACTGGGGTAGGCAGAGGGAGAAGATGAAATGAATAAGGAGGAGCTGCAGAGGTTTGGCAGCTGTTTCCCTCAGAGACATTCAAATGAAATCTGTGTGACTTTGCATTCATCCTCTCTTTCCCTGCACTTTGGTATTTCTTGACTCCTTTGGACAGTTTTAGTTTATTTGGCAGGCAGGTAGAGAGAGGCACAAAAAACACTTGCTGCCAGCAGTGAAAATGGATGATGGGGCCAAAGGAGAAGAAAACAGCTCTAAGAGAAAGTGCTGTTCCCTGTTCAATACCAAAAACCTGCTTGGGAATAAGACCTTATAAAAAGTCACTAATTTGTAAAGGAGGCTGTGTTTTAAGCTTGTGTTTTATCAGACAGCAGTGATGCAAGCAAGGCTTCGTTATCTCAGCTACTTGGAAGGGTTTTTGCTTGATTTCTTCCTGCTTCTGGTTGTATGAACACTCTGTAATTCATAGTTCCTTAAGAAAAGTTTCTTCTCAATTGCGTGTCATTACTGGCATTTTTCTCTGGCTGAACTTGAAACTTATTTTTACGTAATTTTTTTAAATTTATTTATTAATCTGTTATAGTAGTATGGAGTAATAGGTATCCTGAGGAGCTAGAGCAATGAAAGGTCCATAGTTTTCCTAACAGTTCTATAGTTTTCTTGACAGTGTGTGGAGCTTAACGTGTGTTTATTCTTGCCTTGAAAACTCAGCTCTTTTTTATAACCTGTATTTCTTCTATCATTCCAGATTTCTTTGCTTTTCTATACATATTCTGTAGAGTATGTGCTGGCCTTTAGTTGCAAAACCTTGTTCTGTATACAGATTTTGATTTAATTAGAGTTATTTTTAGCTATCGGGCTGCAACCTTTCCTAATTTTGCAGTGTCCAATTATGCTTTTCAGTAGCAGAAGAAAATATTTGCTGATTGTCACAAAACACTAAACTGTGAAACCTTAATGTTCTCCGTTTATTTAAGTGATGTTTAATAACTTTAAACAAAACTGATATGATTTGTTTTTGTATTTAAAGTTGTTTAAAGTCATTACATGGCTTAATGGAAGAAAAAAAACAGAGCTAAGGTTTGTATTTATGGTTTCCTTATTTTTCTATTTATTTAAAGGAACTGAGAGCCGTACTTTTTGCATTCATATTCCTGATATATTGCCAATAGCTTTATGTTGTCCGTTCTTCAATTCCTACCTATATAGTTGATAGTGCTTTTCTGTTTCCTGTTGCATTCCACTGTGTTACTAATGACAGAAGTGTATTTATCTGCGTTTCCTTTACATCTTTATCAAAACTTCAATTTTCTACATGCTGATAACTTCTGACACGTTTTCCAAATTGCATGATACACTGGGTTCTTTAAAGTTAACCACTGCATTCAAGTTCAATACTGCCTATTCCTTGACAAGCTGATGTTTGTTCTGCATGGTCCCATCTTTTCTTTATTACACTATCCTGGTACTGTGTTTTCCATTTTGTAGTTTAGTGCTTTGTGCTGGTAAGGCGCTGCCTGAAACAACTCTCTGAATTTTCTGTTCAGCTTTGATAGGGGACTTAGCTCCTTTTGGGATCAGAGCTTGCTTGAATTTCGACTCCATTCAGTTTAACAACTGCTAGGATATTGCTGTATTTTCATAGAAGCTTTGGCCATTTTATAAGTGGCTCTCTTGATTAACATTAATGTATACTTAACATCTGTAGAATGTATCAAGGTTCAGGTTTTTGTGCAGTCAGGCCCTGCAGTGTGACAAGCAGAATAATGTAGTTCAGCTGAGAATGTTAAGTTCCTTTGCTGATACCTAGTGGTTAGAATAAGGAAGCTAAGAATTTTTTGAAGTTTTAATCAGTGCTTATCTGGGCATAAATTCCTTTGGGTATCCAGCAGTTAGGAGCCTAAGTCCAGCTGAAAGCCAGCGGTCTGTAAATTCCTCACTGAAAAAGTGCCTCTGCTTCACTTTGGGTACATGTAAAGGTGTGTCATTAGATCCAGCATTGCTGCATCTACAGCAGTCCTTGCCTTGTTACGTTTAGATAATTAAAACCTGTTATGCTGTCTCTTAGTTCCGGCTTCCTACTATCTGTAATGTACACAGATTTTTATGCCACCATCCGTCTATTAACCAGAAGACTTTCTTTAGTGCTACATCAGCTGCTCTGACAGGAGCTACTCAGGGCTTTACCCTGTCTGTAATGAGTATCTGTGCTGCTCTGTGTCTGGGCTGCAGAAGGCAAGGTCAAAGGAGTGGGCTGTTCTTGACACCCCTGGTAGTCTGTACAATTCCAGCACCTGAATTAAATGTTGGGAGAAGTAGGCATGCTGAAACTGACTCGGACTCTGGAGCAACATACCTGCTTCTGGTAGTTTACTTAGCCATGGGTTTCTTTCCATAGCTGCATTTTTCCCTCATGTGCCTTTCAGGTAATGACTGCATATACAAAATATAGTTGAGATGATTTCTGGGCTCGTTTTACATTTTCTTACTTTGCATTCTATTTCTCACATTAAATCCTCTGCAATAGAATACAAATTGTTTCGGGAAGCATCAGGACATAAGAAATAATCCAATTTCAGGTTCTTAACTAATATTCTGCAATACTATTTAGAACAGTCCTCTTCTCAGACTGTTATCTTCAGGTACTGTACAGGTTTGTGGTCACATAGAGTTCTTACTGTCCATTATTATGTTTTTCTTTAGTTGTAACTTTTTCACCTATGTCCCAAAGCCAACTCACAGCAACCCTGAGTTGTGCTTACATAAAGAGTATGTTTGTATTTCATAAAACTAGGGTTCCTGCCTAGAGATATGTCTGATGCACTCCGACCTGCCTTGCGTTTCCATTATCTGTAACTGTATAATCATTGTCTAATAGTAGTAAATAAAGAAGAAAATCAGTGTTAAGAATATTTGCTCAGTGAGAAGGGAAATCCCTTTTGACAGCTAGAATATGCATTGTGCCCTGAGGCGAACAAACAATAAATAGATAAGTAAATATAAAGAACTTTTCTTCCCAGGACTGTAAGGGAGGTTGGCAGTGAAAGTAAAGTACAGATGAAGAACACAAACAATTAGGTGGTAAGATGCTTTATGTTGCCCAAAGCACATGTAAGATTTGCTCAGAAATGTTGTCAATTTAATTATGTTTATAGAAAGCCAGACATGGGAGATATAATTAATTCATACATTGGCCAAAAGGAATTTCTGTGTCCGTAATCTTCAGTGGTAATTGGTTTCCTTTTCCTTGGGAGTCACTGTTTTATTTTGTACCTTTGTTATTGACAAGGTTCTGACTTCGGAGGGCTGCAGGGTAAAAATTCCATTTTCAGTTACTGTTATTTTCCTTTGTTCCTTTCCTTCTTCCTGCCCCCTTCTGTTTACCTAACTGAAGCTCCCGTCCGAGCCAGGTAGTCTGGCCAAAATAGCTCCTGCCATCTGGAGCAGTCGCTGTGAACCTCTTGGTGACTTCCTCTCATTGGAAATGTCAGCTTGAATCTTTTCTCCCTTGCTTACTGTTCCTTAATTTTCTTTTCATTTTGTTATTCATTATTCAACAAGGTGACTGTGCTGTTTGATTGGGTTGATGTACAGTGTGCATGAAAAATGTTATGCAGAAGAGAGCTCGATTTTCTCCATCCTCTGTCTTTCCCATTATTCTAATCCACATCAGGGTCTGGTTGCTACTGATATGTCATCTCTCCTATGAGAGTTATCTTGCATGATGTATTGCAATTACATTTAGATTCAATGCAAGTGCAGAATTGTCTAAATTTTCTTAAAAAAAAATTGCAAAGAAAACATTTAGCTATTATTTTCATTTAAAATCGGGTTTTCCATATTACTCCCAATACACATTTGCATTTTCAGGTGTTTGGGAAATTAGTGAATTTTCTGATAAGCAATTGAATTTTTTTCCTTTTTTTCCTCCTCCTTTCTTTTTTTCCTCCTCCTTTCTCTTTCTCATTATTTTTTTTGTTATTCAAGATATGTAATGAACAGTAAGAAGTTTTATTTTGTTTTTAAATAAGTACATTTATATTGTTTGAAATCATGCTCAAAGACCTTGATGATGAAAAATTAGGAGAAATTAAAATCTAATCTTTGCATTACATTGGTTTAATGATTTTAAGGCATTCTTCTGATTAATAATTGGGATGTTTTAAGATAGTATTTTAGTGAATATTAGGATTGGGACAGAGGATGACGCATGGTTTTAAATGGTCAGGACTGACAATACAGGGTTGTTAGCAATGCATTTTGCTAATCAGAATATAAGCAGTGACGTCTGTAAGCTCTTCCATACCAACAGAACAAGTCCTTGGTTGCTTGTGTGCAGCAGTGCCATTGAGTACTAGATTGCCTAATTGCTCTAAGTGAATGAGGAACAAACTGTTTGTAATAGACGTGTTTTCATCTTTAAGTAAGAAAGCAGTGATATGTTGTATGTAATCTAGAAATAACCATTTTGTTGAAAACCATGGAGTTGCGTGTTTTTGTCTAACCTTCCTCTTATGTGTTTGTCATTTCTTTTAGAGTTATCTGCACTTTGGTGGTATTCACATAATAGACATGATGCCTTGGGCTGTATCTATAGCTGTCTTTTATTTATGTTTAGACTGCAGTGCATATCTATCTGTCACTTACAAAGAGTTATTTATGTTGCTGGCTTTCACTCTTATATGAAATCAGTCTTTTCAGGGCCAAAACATTGCTATCAGTGAGGAGTTAGGGGCAGTAGTAGATGGTGGGAGGAGGTTGCCAGTGAACAAAACTTCATTTCCAGTTCCACTTTTGGTGCTGAGATATTCTTGAAGGGGATGGGAGCTTCCTGGAGATGGCATCTTTTCAAGTAGCTGCTTTGCGTCTGTGTCCCTTCAGCAAACTTAATTCATGTCCTTCCTATATTTTCCTCCCAAATCTACATTCTTCTCATGGAAGTGTCAGTGTGACGCTGCAGATTAAACTCATTCTGTAAGGAAAGGGGGTTGCTTAAACTATTAAGATCAAGACCTTGAACTGGTTTTGGATTTACTTGTGAGAGACTTGATAAACACCTGCAGTTTCACAGCAATACAAACGTTAAGTAAAGCAGGTAGGCACAGTCCCAGGCTGACTAGCATTTTTCCCTTGTACCACAGCTCTGCTGTGATGATCAGCACAGTAAGTGATGTCCAGAAAGCTGGCAGAAGGGCTGTTGTTTCCCAGGAAGTTGGAAGTAAAGGAAAAAAAATTGCAAACTGTTTGTGACTGGCATTTCTGTAGCAAGTGAATATTTCATGTGTCAGCTTGAGAAGGAAAACTTGAACTGATAGTTTTGGGGGTTCTCTTGTCTGCTCCTGCAAATGCTGCTACTATTGTGTGTGGTGCAGTGTTAGGGCATGGAGCACCAGCAGCTGGGTGGAGCTGGGTTGTGCTTTTTCAGGTGTAGGGGAGAGCTTGCCAACCTGGCAGCCCTTCACGCTGCCTTTGTAAAAATAGCAAGGGCCAGGAGGTGCACAGTGCCTGACTGCACCAGGTGGGAGTGCTTGGGAGTATGGGAGATAGGGGCCATATCCCTGAGTGGTTACCAAAGAAAATTCTTCTTATTGGCAGGGCTGGATGCTGTTTTTCCCTGCCCCCCCCCCCCCCCCCCCCCCTCCCACCCCCCTTCCTATAACAAGGTCAAAGAGGGTTGTTTTCTAATTTGCTATAGTGTTAGGTTTCTTTGCCTCCTCTATAGCAAACCCTTGAGAAGAATCTGCCTTTTTTGTGTTTTAGTTTCAGGTGCTAATTTCAAAGGAAGAGTACATACAAGTATGATTACTTGTATGGAGACTTGAATAGAGACTCTTTCATGTGCTAGAAATCTGGAACAGAATCTTTGTGTTAGAGGCCAATACAATTTGCCTATCTTCTTCTGAGCCAGGTTAAAGTAATTGGAAATAAATGAACTGGGTATTTCTGAGTGATTCATTTTGGCTTAGGAATGCTGTTTAGAAGATCAATAGTTCTGAATGAGGAATAGGATGGAGTTTCGCATGAGATGCATAAGTTATTATTGGTGATTAAATAGCCCGGTCAAGCTGATGAGCTTTATGTAAGGCTGTCCTCCATCAATCTGCAGGAGCTTGCTGAAAAGGGTTTGTTTTGCTGTTGTGTTTGAGTAGTCTGAGGAAGAAAGATGGAAGAGGTGCCTCTTACTGAGCAGATGGGAATGGCTGCAAAGACACAGGAGCCTAAGAAAGCTGTCTTAGACAGAATGAAGCTTTGCAGAAAACTTTTTAAAATACCTAGATATTACATTTATTCAGAGACAACTACTGGTGTGGTATCCCAAACATACTGCTTTACACATGGATGAGAACAAAAAGCCTCAAGGAGGCCCTCTGACTTTAGTGACCATTGCCTGACCATGGGAAAGAGCTGAGAGTTAGGGTGACTCTTTGCATTTGTGCTGTTTGTGGCTGCTGCAGTACTGGGGAGCACCATGCTTCCCACCACCCTCACAACACAGCAAGGCAGTGCGAACTCTCATAGAATGGCTTGGGTTAGAAGGGACCTCAAAGACTGACAAGTTCTAAGCCCCCTGCCACAGACATGGCCACCAACCTCCAGGTCTGGTATTAGAGCAGGTTGCCCATAGCCCCATTCAGTCTGGTCTTGAACACCTCAATGGATGGAGCATCCGCAGCCTCTCTGGGCAGCCTGTTCCAGCACCTTAGCACTCTCTCTGTTAAGAACTTCCCCCTGACACTCAAGCTAAACCTTCTTTCCTTGTGCTTAAAACCATTCTCTCTTGCCCTATCACTGTGTACCCTTGGAAAAAGTTGATTGCCCTTCTTTTTATAATCTGCTTTTAAATACTGGAAGGCTGCAGTGAGGTCTCCTCATAGCCTTCTCTTCTCCAGGCTGAACAAGCCCAGCTCCCTTAGCCTGTCTTCGTAAGGAACATGCTCCAGCCCTCTGATCACCTTTGTGGTGCTCCTCTGGACCCTCTCCAGCAGCTCCACATCTTTCCTGTACTGGGGACCCCAGATCTGGATGCAGTACTCCACAACCCCTCAGTCCATGGCCTTCCAACCAATTCCTTATCCACTGAATAGTCTGCCCCTCAAATCTCTATCTTTCCAATTTAGAGATAAGGATGTGGTAGGGGACCTTTTCACAAGTCCAGGTAGATGATATCGGTCACCTTCCCTTTGTCCACCAGTGTCATCACCCCATCACAGAAGGCCACCAGATTGGTCAGGCATAACCTTCCCTTGATAAAGCCATGCTGGCTGTCTCAGGTCAGTTGCTCATCCCTCATGTACCTTAACATGTCTTCTAGGTGAACCTATTCTACGATCTTCCCAGGCACAGAGGTAAAGCTTACTGGCCTGTAGTTTCCCAGGTCCTCCTTCCTCCCTTTCTTGTAAATTCTAGTGGTGTTTCCTTTATTCCAGTCCCTGGCGACTTCACCCAACAGCCACCATTTTTCAAATACAATGGAGAGCAGCTCAGCAACCACATCAGCCAACTTCTTTAGGGCCCTGGGTTGCATGACATCTGGCCCCATAGACTTGTATACATTCAGTCTCAGGCTTGCTCTGCCCATACAGTGTGTGGGGATTTACTCCCCCATGTCCTTCTTAGAGTTTCAGGGATGTGAGAAAATCCTCTCCTGGAGGTGTTCTTTGCAGTTATCTTGAGTTCCGTTGGAGGAAGACTTGCAGGTTTGAACTCGGTGCCTATTTGTTCTTATGGATCCAGGGAGAGTCTAGCATGCTTCTGCTGCCGCTCTGGTGCTATTCTTTTGGGGTGGATGAGTTCTGTGTTGGTAATTTTCAAATCATAAAGCCGACAATGAACATTTACTGTTACACCTTCATACTGTAAACAGTATGTGTATGTGTGTATATATATATATATATATTCTCATTATCTGGACTGCATTTAGCAACAGACCACTACGTTGGTTAGCTGTGGGAATGATGGTGCTGCAAAATACTGTAAAATATCCTTGCAATCATGTTTGCTTGTGATAGAAGACAGTGTTGAATGGACTTGCCTTTCTTCCACCATTGAGCATTTGCTAAGGAGCTTCATGCATTTGCTATTCCTCCTCATATTTTATCTTTTACTGTTCTTTAATTATGCAGGATCCTTGCCTGACAAAAGACTCATGTCACTCCAACCTGTGGAGTGTAGGTGTGCATTGCGCCTCTTCTGATTGCAGCTGCAGAATGCATTCATCTATTGAACTGTTGTCTAATTTTCTCTGGTTCCTACAAAACCCCACAGCAGAGTTGATACGAAGGAGTGCTGGCAGCCCAGCATGAGTCCCTCGGTGGTCTCACAGGTGTGGCTGCACGTTATATGTCAGTGAGAGGAATTGCCCTTGAGGCCTTGTGAGCATCCCCCGATGATTGCACCCTCCGTGTCACATGGGGCAGGCTGAGGTTCAGCAAGAGCGGCTGTGACCTGTGCCTACCCTCATGCAGCAGCTCTGCCTTGTGCCCTGTGGCAGGTAGCTCCTGGCTTGCACTGATGGAGTGCTTAGAGACCTACTGCCAGCTTCTGCCTGGGGATGGGAAGTGCAATTAGACAGCTTTGCTCTGTTCTTGGGGGAAGTAATGTTAACCTTCCATAGCTTGGACTGCTTTAACGTGTATGTATGTGCTGCTAGCATTCCCACACTGCAGTATTCATAGCTCTGTCACGTATCAGTTCCACTTCAGTCGCACCAAGCATGAAGGCTAATTGAAGTTCCAAAGCAAGTAAATGCCAAGAGGAAAAAAAAAAAAAGCCATTTGCAACAGATTTCTCTACTCATGTTGTTTATTTCATACAGGCATGAAGTTGGATTTAAAAAGTTGCTTAAAAATACTGTTGCAGCCAGCCACTCAAACAGTGCTTTGGTAGTATTTACAGTAACATAGCTGACTAAATGATCTCTTCTGGACATCTGGCCCCTGCTGCCTTTATAGAGATCCTTAAGTCACTTAAATTCTTCATGTAATTTTGTCATGTTAAGACCTGTGCAAACTGGACGTAACTTACTTTGCAGCCATAGTGCAGATACTCCTGAGGACAGGGCTGTAATAGCAGGCCCACCCAGGCACCAGCATTACCAAGTGAGTAACAATTGGCGCACCTGCTAAGCTGCTGAAGTGCTGATTCTTACTGCTAATAGGTTTGAAGTTTGTTTCTTTGTGTACCTGGTTTTGTTTGTTTCTTTTCATCCTGTGCTAAGCTTCAGTCATGTAGGTGCTTATATTTGTGCATAGTGGATGAGGAAAAAGGCCAAGGTGCGCCCTCCTAAATGTTCACAATACATTAAGTGAGGGCCAAAAAGGGAAACTCAGCACAGCAGGTTTAGTAGCTTTGAACAACAGTGGAAATCATTAATAAGTCTTAAAAATCTTTGCATGAGGGGATGGCTGGACCCCAGGCTCCCTGCTTTTACTTTGGGCTTGACATTGTACACTCCCCCCCCCCCCATAAATAAACTCTTTTCTTTCCCCCTCTGGATTTTACAGCCATTATTTCCATATGGATTTAAATTCCATTCCTTCCAGCTTAAAATTTTACAGCGCCTGAATCAAAGTGGCCCTACTGCAAACTTACAGACAGTTTGGTAATATAACAAGTTAATATTACATAAACATGTGGTTGTTTTCTTTTTTGCAAGCAAATTTGTTTTGAGTGAAACCATATGTATATGTTAATGGGAAATATTTGCCACACTTCTGCTTTTCTGCCCTTTTTGTATTTATTTCAATACTTATTAATAGCATCCTTCTGAAACTTCTCAGAAGAATATACAGCAGATTTTTTTAATACAGTAACTGGAGCACAGTTTAGAATATCTTGGATGTGATTCCAAATAGAGTTGAATGAGACTAAAATACTGTGCATGCTCTGATTGTACGGAGCTGTAATTATACTTCAGGGCTTTGCTGATGTGGTACAGAACACCACAGCAAAACTCTCCCAATGGATCAGTGATCATTCTCTATTTTCTTTGGAGATCTTTCCATGGCACCATTCCTGCAGATCTTCTGTAAAGCTTGATATCTACTAATATTTTTATTTACCCATTGGAGAGGTTGCAGTGTGATTTGGACCACCTCCTACCTATTAAAATAAAGTAAAGCACTTGCTCTACGAGGTTGTACTTTCGGGAGTGGTGGTGTTAAAGTTGTGACAGACTATGACAGGTTTGAAGGAATCTCCATTAACTCTCAGCTTGTCGTTGCGTTTTGTTTATCCTGAACACCTTTCCATTGAAGATCTGTTTAGTGAGCAGTGCTTGCTGGTGCCTGCTGGCACTCCTTTGCAATGGAAGCTCATTGTGAGTGTTGGGCTGTCAGTGGCTACCCACTCGACAGAAGTATTGCTTCCTGGGAGACATTTCCAGCCAGCCCACAGGCAGAGGTGACTGCTGTGTAAGGATGCCCTTAGCATGACGTTGCTTGGTTTTTGTCTGTTTTGGGAAGAGGGGTAATTCTTTGCATGTAGAATGCTTGAGTCTTTTTGCACTTCTTCATGGTTAACCCTCCTCATTTTAGTGTGGGCTTTTTTTTGCCCTTGGCTTTGCCCTGTGGCTGCCCGCTCCCTTTCCCTGTGACCACGTGAGCCCTGGGGCACGGCACGGCTGCCTGGGGAGCTCTGAACAGGATCTGCTGCAGAGGGACAGCCTCACTTGTACCTGCTCTGCTTTCCATGCGCTGACCATACTTCTCCTGAAAGCAAAGCCTTTTTTTATTTCTCATAGTGGCTTAGATTTCTTACAGCTCTTTCTGAGAAAGATATTTTCAAAATCCTACAGGTATTTATTGGAAATAAATAGTTTCAAATACACAAATCCAAATAAAACTCCCTCATTTGTGTTCCTTTACTCTAGCAGAATGTGAAGTATGACTTGTCTTTGCAGAAAAGGGAAACTGACTTTCCTCCCTAGTATAAGGTGTTTATCTATTTGTTTATTTCATGCTTTTAAGGACTTGTACTCATTTTCCTCTCAGGGCCAGGGTTACCAGCCTGAATTACTCAGATAACTCCTACAAATGAAAACAAGCCCCTGTCCACCTTGCTCCACTGCCCCAGTCTCACCTGGCAGTTGCTGTTTGTGTACAGCAGGTTATTTTAGATGAAGCTTGCTGATCCTGTGTTATGTGCAAACCTGTGTATATTCACACAGAACTTTAGTAAAGCCCAGACTGCAGCTGGAAGCTTTAAAACATCTTTAGTTTTCATCTTGTGATTTTATGTTCTTGATAGCTAAACCGATTTATTTATTCATTTTCCAAATCGTCCTCTTCCATTTGTTTTTTGTCCTGCTTTTACATACAACACATTCCTTTCCTTTTTGCTTTTTAAGCACGTTTCTACCCAGATGGAGAGATACGTACATTCTTAACTGTCAGGTTTTCTGTTGCTGGATTTTTACAGCAAGGTCACTGCACGGCAAGTTCTAATATTCATAAGGAAGGATAGGTGGCACTCTTGTTATTTTTGTTTGGTTTCCTGAAATAAATCAGGTATATGTACTCTCAGTAAGATTGCTTCTTATAAAGTAGGTGCATTGGAGAGAGTTTTTGAACATTGGAAGAGGATTTTGTGGTTTGTTATATGAAGGCATACCTAAATTGTCTGAGCCTGGGATTGGTTCACAGTACTCACTTGGAAGGTAAAATGTTTTTTTTCTGGAAGACATCGAGAGTGGGTGCTCAGCTGTATAGTAGTGGCTAATTTTACATTATATATACATATTTTTTTTTTCCTATATTTATATGCAATTTCATTAGCCCAAGAACAAAATAAACAAATGCCTTAGGGTTAACTGCTGTTATAAATACCCTTTGTACATTCTTTTTCATTTTGTATTAAAGCATAGATTTAAGTTGGAATGGCAATCATAGTGCTTTTGAAAGAAAGGAAATGACATGTTGGTAAGTGCTAGCAGTCAATAGAGCCTTTATTTCTTAATCCATGGTAGTAAATACTTGTTGCTCTAATTCTATAAACTGATTGTAGAATGGCATAGGTTCATGAGCTTGTGTTTTCTCTTGTTATCTAGAAATCCTGAGATATGAAAAAACATGCTAATAGAGGCATGGAATGTTATTCATTTTTTATAATAGAGAAAAACTTATTTCAATTCCACTGCACATTTTGTCTTTCTCCTACTGAGTGTGCAGCTAGGACACATTTACAGGGAGGTATTTTAACCTTGATTCTTGATGACTGCAAATCAAATCAGAATCCATTTCATTATTACTGCTAGCTGACAGCTTCATGTGGCTGAGAGAAAGTGGTGATATCCAATGTTGGTGAGTCCAATATCTCTCAATCCATTTGTCAATCAATTGATTCTGTTATTGCTTTTCCCAGAAGAGAGCCCCTGTGGCTGAAAGTAGAGGAGTAGAGTTGGGATAAGCAGAGTTTATAAAAGTTTCCATTCTGCTTCTGTCCAAGAGTATGAATCTCCTCAACATGAGTATCTAAGTACCTCAGCAATGGGATCGTGGCTCATCCAATGCCGTGGAGTATTCAGGGAGTTTCTTAGTTGAAATGGCTCTTCTATGTAGAGCCATTCTTAAGTGCTGAATGTCCTGGAAGGCTACTTTGGTCTTGTGCTTCATACAGGAAATTAAATAGGTAACATGGAAGGAAATGTGAATGTTAGAGCAGCAGTTTATTTGTCAGACTGTTGGCTTGATTTTTTCCTTGAGCAGCTAGTAATAGGTGTTGCCATGTAATCACAGGATAATGTGCATTGTGGTTTGATACATTTTGAAATGCTTTGATTCAGAAGCCTAAATTGCGGTTGTGACTGTGCTTTGCTAGTGTAGGGTATGAACTTGGTTCAAACAAAATCCCTTCTTGAAAGAGTTTACAGCCCATCTTAGATTTTATACGGCTCCATTTTGAAATGATTTGTTAATGTACACACTCTGGGGAAACTGCTTGATTTTTTTTTTTTTTTTTTTAGTTCTTCATGTGATTGGATTCCAGAATTAAAAGTGGGTTGAACAAGTTTGGTGGGTTATTTCTTTCTGATGGGTGAAGAAACATTTTATAACTTGGCACTTTATTTTACCGTTTATATTTTTGGTGCCCTCCCATGTAATACAGGCTCATGTATTACTCATCGCTCCTTTTTCCCCTCCAGTGTTTTTTTGTTTTGTTTTTTGTAACAATATCCTGAATTGTCTGAAATGAAGAGTTCCGGTTAAAATTCTATTTTGGTGCAGGAAGTTTTCCTGTTGACTGAAATAATATTTACTTGTATTTTCTGATGCCAAATCAATGTTCAAGTTATTACATGTCATTAGGGCAAATAATTCTGTTTTGTGAAGTAACACAAGTCCCACATGGTGGTAGTTATCGAAGTTAACACTTTTTCCCCAACTGTGGGAGTGCTAGCATCTTTGAGAGATTCCAATTTTGGGTCTTATTTATGCTTGACATTCAATGTACTTGACATTCTGATTATTTTACACCTACGTAATTTCTTATAGCTCAAGGGATAATGACAATATTTTAAACAGTTGTGAAGTGTAGCTGTATATTATTAAGCAGATGCCACGCTACAAATGGAAGGGAAAAAAGGAGCCTAAAATAGCTCAGGAATCATTTTCTTGTGTATCGTAGGGTCAGCTGGAGGAGTTCATCATCTTGTTTAGCTGTGCAACTTGGTTATCTGCTTAGTTGCAAGGCAGATTAAGCACTACCAAAATTATTTCCTTTTATTTATATACATGTGTATAAATGTTTGTGTAGAAAATATATAATGCTGGGTTATGTGCTCACATTGTGCCCTTTGTGGCCTGGGGCAGCATTACAGTAACCAATTTTTGAGCAGTTTCTGAGTCCTTACATTTTCCTAAAGTTTGGATTGAAATGACAATGTACTGTATGTAAAATTAAGATCATTAAACTAGGCTCATCTATGTATAGCACATACTCTTGTGATGGTAGGTCTTAAAAGTAGCTGTTGTATCTCTTGGTTTATAGGTAATTGGGGTATAACGTGAGGAATTAAAATATGATAGGAAGAACAATTCTGCTGATTAGAGGTGTATTTCATGTAATTTTTTTTTCCTGGTGCAAAATAATTTTATTATCTATCTTTGATTTATATTTTCATGTAACTGTAGAGATCTGTGCAGTCAGAAAAGATTTTAGGACCTTTCAGAAAGGTAAAATAAGTCTTGGGGACAGTAAAAGCAGGAGGAAAATGGTCAAAAGATGACGCTCCTTACAGAAGTACAGCTGTTGGTTACAACTGCCTATTTCATCTAATAGGAATTCTGTGTTGAGTTTAACTAACGTAATTGTAAGTAAATTGGCTACACAAAGTGTGAAGAAGCAGTGTGAAAACACTTTGTCTTATGGAGCCGTGCAAGAAGGCTTTAAGCACTTAGCCAAGTCCTCACAAAACATTTGTTCCCCAGCCAGGGGTCCTTGAAACAGTGCTAACAGAGTGCATTACCGGAATGGTTTGGTTGCTTTTGGGTCTTTATTTTGCAATCTTGCCACCTGGTGGTAATACTCTGGCAGTAAGGGCTTGGCTAGAAACCTGCTCTAATAGTTGTATACTTTGGTAGGCAAAAACTTTTACATCTGGGTTATAATTAAGTTCTTGGATTTTAGCATGCACATTCAATGTGTTCTTTCCTTTCAGCTCTTTCTGTCTTTGTTACTGTAATGGCAAAGTGGTTTCTGAACATTTGCTGAGAAAAGGGACAAAGCACTGGAAAACTTCATTGTGCATAAAACCAAAGGAGTTATTTGGAGTTAAAAAATTACTAAGAGTACAGTGAGATTCCAAATTGGTTGAAGTTTGGGATATGATTTTTTTCCCTCATTACTGTCTCCATGTTAAGTGACAGGTGCCATATAAGGTCTACGTTAAATATATCTGTTTTCCATCCCACTCTCATTTTTACAGACACAAGGGAAGAGAAAATCTAGAAATCCTGTGTGGTTCTGGAACACTCAGTCCTGGCACACTGTGAACCTTAATCTTCAGAATAAAATTAGATATAGTTTTAAAAATAATAGTGTCCACGTCCTGAAATTCTCAGATAAATCTATATTAAACAAAACTTACCTAGACCACATAAGAGCTGTTGTTATTCCTGAAATAAGTCATGCACATAGAAGCAGTATGAAAGTTGAATATATTTGGATGGTTTATACTTTCATGTAGGCTTAAGATGTAGACTGTGAAATGAATGAACCTCAGGCCCTGACGTCTTTAAGCATGGGCAGAGCCCTGGGGATGCTCACTGTGTGCTGCTAATCCAAGGAGAAGCAGGTGTGGTGTTACTGGTGTTGTGTGGGGAGATCTTTGTGGATAATAAAAGATTGTAGAGAGATTGTAGGGAGATCTTTGTAGATAATAAAAGATGTTCCATGTAGAGTTCAAAGGGCGTTAACAACCCCGTGTTTGCAAATGGAACGTTTTTAAACCTGACTTTATGGTGTGGTGTTGAAATGTTTGCATACAGAACACTCGTGTCCAGCAGGACCTCTTCCTTATGGAATGCTGCCTCTGATCCTAATACACCTTCTTGAGTGTCTGTTTGTGTGTCAGAATGTCATTCACTCAAAATGATTTCAACATACAGACTTAAAGGTCTCTGAGCTACACACTTCCAGGTTCTCATGTCCTGCAGAGAAAGCTTAGATACTCTCCCTTCCCTCAGCCGCCTGCTGCCCACCTCATCTGCTCTCACATCTCATACATAGGCAGACAGGCCTGTCAGATGTGCATGGGGTTCCCCTCTGCTCTGGCAACCCACAGCCAGCCTGCCATCCTCTGCAGCTGCTCCCCTGTATCATCTCACACCATACACAAGAAAATTTCTTTTGCATTTTCTCTTCCTGCTCCTCTCCCATACAGGGCAGAGTAGCACACACTGAACCTAATGTGATGAGTGCTGTCTGCTTTTCTTGCTATTTCCCTTTTTCTTCTCATCTGTTTCTTGGCTTTCAGCTTCCCTTCCCACTTTCAGCCCTTTATCCTTGCCCTCCTGGTTAACGTTCTGCGTTTGCCCTGTGAATGCTGACTATTAATCGCAAAGGGTAGCTGTCCTGGAGCAGCTGTGCAGCTTGAAGTGCTGCAGGTTCAGACTTGGCTCTTTCAATATGCTATCTATTTTTGAAAATGATGAAAATACAACCAGTTGAAAGTCTTCGAAGGATTGTGTGCACTAAAAGTACTGCTTATTTATGTACCTGAGACTAAGGCAACAGCACTGATAGTTGGGTAAGATTGAGACATAGATGGGGCTGAGACTCATTGTTCTGTGCTCTTCATGTAGACTGTGGGTCGCTGAACTTTTTTTTATCATATTGTTTTACTGGGTTATGTCTGTAACTATTTATGCCACTGGGTATTTGCTTTAGTTCAGTTTGTCCTGTGGTGTATCCTTTAGATCAGTCCTCTTGTTTGTCCTAATAATTTACTTAATTCTCTGAGGTTTGTCAAGTCTAATTACCTCTTTTCTTTTTTTCTGTTTTGAAATCAAGACTGACTGATCAACTCAAGAAGACCCAGCTGGTTTTGTGACTCGGAACCCTGTTTGCGACACGCTGTTGCATATTTCGAAGACAACAGTACTGTATGTAGTTTTTCTTTCTCCAAAAATTCAAAAATAACATGTAACATAATAGCCAAGAAAATTCCTGAAGAGTTCAACTCAGATTGATAGATAAGATTCTGATTTTCAGTTTAATGTCACCACCTAAGGAAGTAGAAGTGCTCTGCTTGCTTTACAGTAGAACCAGTTACATGGAATGAATCTCTGACAATGCTGCTGTAGGATTTAAGATCATTTAAGGAGAGCTTCCGTTATTTTGCAAGATCAATCTACTTTCTCTTTACACTGTGTTGTGTAAAGTGTGGGATTAGTGACTGTGACAAATGTATTGCAGTACTTGACTGCATTGAAGATGGATTATGTAATGGCTGCTGCTGAAATGAAACACAAGGCTGGGAATGTAAAGCAAGTGCAGAGATTACACTGCCACTTAATGACACCTATACAAAGGTAGCTCCAGTAGAACATGTGTTTCCTTCCTGTTTCTCTCCCAGCGCTCCTAGACTTTGGATTAAGTAATGGTTCCTCTCTTAATTTAGACAGTATTTTTCCCCACTGAAAATTTCGTTCTTTATAAGAATGCATACACGTGAAGTGTCGGCCTTATAGTCAATAATTCAAACATCAGAAGGCATAAATGAGGGTCAGGTAGCGTGGGTTGGATGAGCTTTATAAACAGGTTAAAATGAAGTTGCCCGGCTTGCTCTGAATGGATAAATGTTCCATAATTTTCAAAGTGAAAGGAGAAGGCAGGTATTTATTCTGGACTTTCTGCTGAACAATAAATGGTTGAAATGTACTGTAAGTGGTACTGTAAACATAAAATCTGCAATCTGTTTAATACCTCTAGAGTTTTGTAACCAAGAAGGAAAAATAAGGTAAAATATTCAAATTATTATAGAAAGGGGGAAATAGCACTCACTATCTACTAAATGAAGACTTGGCTTATGAAATAATAGAATGATTAAAGAAAAAATAATGAGCATTTACTCCTAAATAGAGTTTTATACAGCAAAATATAAGATGACTTTCAGTGTCGATGATTACAAGATGTCTGGACAAATTTGCTTTATGACTACAGTAAATATATTTCCAGTGTGGCAGAGAGATTGATAAGCATATTGCTAGGAGAAAAAAAAAGAGAATCACAATTGCTCTTTTTTCTAATACATAAACACAGGAAACTTAGAATACCCCATCTTGCCATCCTGCTGTAGTTCTGAGTATCTTTTTCTGTCTTTAGAACACTTCCTCCACTAAGGGATGCACAGAAGCAGATTTAAAGCTTGATACAGTGAAACAAAGAAATGAATAACAACTGCATGGGAAAAAAGGGGGCTTTTGAAGTTTTCTATAAGTGATTGTGGAAGCTTTCCATAGCATAGAGCTTGAGATCTGTGTAAGTGCTGCAAAGTGCTGCGTAAGAGCTAACTTCAGATAGATTATTTATTTGCTTTTATACTGTAGATTTAAAAAGCTGAAAGTAACTTCTGTGACAAAACTTAGAAGAAGTGCAGTGTTATGCAAACTGGTGCTTAAACAACTTTATTCAATATTGTAATGTTTATATGGATACAAATTATTTAGGGTTTACTCTTTTGTCTCAAATTTCCAGTTGAATTGCTGCTAGGATGACAGTGTGTAAATGTAGTGCTCACATACACGTAAATGTTCATTGATGGGCTCTTTAACTGACACCCAATCAGAGTGAAAATACAGTCATAATGCGATGGCAGTTGTAACATCATTCAGCCAGTGTGGTGTTTTAAGCATTGCATTTCACTGACATCATTTCTGTTGGATTCCAGTAGTTGGTCACTATTGCTTTAATGAAGGATTTCAGTGGGTGCTGTAAGCTGTGCAGACCAAATGTTGTGCTGGTCTTTCAAAATCCTGGAGATTGAAGCTATACTGTTTTCGAAAACTCTCTTAAATGATCTGCATCCCTTAAGTGTCAGATAATTAAATGTCTGTAAGAGACTAAAAAGATAAGACAGATTTACTAGCTGGGGGAATTTCTTAGCTGTTCAGATATTTGCATTGTCTTACCTATGAGGATCCTCTTTTTGTCTTTAGGAAAAAAAAGCTCTTCAGTTTTGTTAGTCCTTACAATATTTTATGCACACACACATTATATTGTATATATTACAAATAATTTCTATATTACTATATACAGTAGTTCTCAGTTATGTCATGGAAGGCAAGCAGCCAAGCACAATCACACAACGCACTGTGCTTCTGTAGTTAAAAATAATAAAAGACCAACAATATTCCTAAGAAATGCTTTGTTGTAAGCCTCTTAATGCTTTTGGAGCGACAGTGAGTTTATAATCTAACAATACCTGGATTTCACTGTTGTTAGCCTTCCTCATAGCTGGAACTGAGGTTTGTTTCCACTGATGAACTTGTACATGGCACCTGTTATGGGTGTGCTACGCGTCAATAGAAGCTTCCAATAACATTGACTGGGAGGCAGTGCTAATTTGTGTGGGAGATTTTGTCAGGTGAGACCACAAGTTCCTAAGGATTCTTTCTCTTTCATTAAAGTCACAAAGGTGATTGCAGATGTTGTCCTCTCTGAAAACATTCCCAGTATGAAATCATAAACGGTTTTATTGTTCATTAAGGGAGATGTTTTAGGCTGCTGTGTTGTTTCTATACTTTAGAAATTAACTGCCAGTTATAATTGAGAATGAAGAAGTTGGAGAAATGGCTTCATCTTTAGCACCAGTTGCAGCCATGCCTGCATGGGTACATTGTATGGGCTGTACATGCAAGGCACTGGGGAGGTGAACGATACTCCTGGCTGTGCAAGAAATTATCGTGACCTTTTGCTTTTGTAACTGATTCTATCTGTGTTGGAGGAAAATAACAGCAAAACACGTTATTCCTAGTCTTATTTTATTGCATTCAGCATGGCTGTGGTGGGCACAAATTGTACGTCAGCTCACCCCTAGTGATCATATATGTGCCAACAAAATTACTTTCTCAGGTTTGATGTCAGATAGTCCTGTCCATCTGTTTCTGTGTTACTTTTCCTGGGAGCATGCCCTGTGTTTTTTAGAGGAAGAGGAATATATTCTGTTTTCTTTCATTTTTTAGATGCCAGTGTGGTGTCACTGATTCAGAATGTGCAAAAGTAGAGCATTTCTCTGTCTGCAAACACCTCTACAGTTATCTTACTTTGTTGTACAGCTTTGTTGTACTGCCTTCTCTGGGCAAACACAGCGTCCTCCGGAGAGGAGCCGCAAATGGCCGGGTTCTGTGCTGACCTGGAAGCAATGGTTGCTAATACCGAGAAATTGCTTGCAGTCACTTAACAGACACAGTCGATAGCAGATGTGAATTCTACATTTTCGTGTATTCGTTGCTTTAGTTTTTTTTTCTTGGCAGACTTTTTCATCCTACAGATTTTATAAGTATATTACTGGATTTCCACTGACTTCTGTCTCTTACTAGAGCTCTCGGAGCCCAGGTTAATGCTTTTTACTCCTTTCCCTTCTATACAAAGCATTCAAACGTATTTCCTTAATGTGACACTACAGAGCGCTGAGTACAATTCAAATGCTAATATGTAGAAACTAAATGTCACAAAGGAGATGTGTTAACGTTTGTCTTTATTCACTGTTTCAAATGCTATGTGCCAAATCTTGCTTGATACATATAACATACTACCTTTACCCCCTAAAGGCAGGGTAAATGCCTTTCTGAAGGTGAAAATCCTTTTTAATTCTTTTGATCTTACAGAAGAGTGAATGTTTCCTTTCATGACCCTGCCTGAGCCTACTTAGCCCATTCGTCCACTTTCTCACTGATTCCTGTGTTAAATTTCCCTTTTTTAGGGAGAAACAGCCCAGTGAATGCATCCCGCAGACAGGAAACGAGCCCCCCTCGTGCCCCCAGCTGGTTTGATTAAGGCAAGGGAGTTTCTCCTCACTGACTTTGGTGCTCTTTGTCAGCCTGCCCTGTAAGTGTAGCTCCTGGTTGAGGTCAGGCTTAGCTCTTTCTAAACAAAACCACAGTTCATTTATTTCTTGTTATTATTAGATTGTACATTTGTTGGTGTATCTTGTTAATCTGCTTCAAATTTTAAGTGTGTTTTGCCTGCCATTATCTATGGCTGATAGAGCTCCATTCACTTCATTCAGTTGTGCAAAGTAGAAAAATTCTCCATTTGCTTTCGGTCTGATCTAATCATCTTCTGTTGAAATACTATCAATTTTTCCCCTGGAGAGTTCATCAAGCCAGTAACATTGCTATCATTCCTGAATGGTTTTTTGGACCTTGCCAATCTTTGCAGGCTTGTGTAATCCACCGCACTTCCCACATCTCTTTGCCCGAGGTGACAGAAAGCAGAAGGACTGGGAGGGCAGCAGGGCCATGCTTCCCCATGTCGGGCTCCTCATGTCTATGCACCTTGCTGCCTCTGCAGCACCCTGAGATACAGGCTTTATAGCTAAGGGGTTCTCAGTCATGTCCTTGGCACTGTGTGTTCCGGTGGGCCGGGTGACTTATTCATAGGCCTGGTTTGAGATTTCTCAGTAATCTTCCTCTGCAGATGTCAATGCTTCAGTACTGAGCGAAGTGATGCTTTGCTTTTTATGTATGCAAGCTACACACGTTCTGCAGCCAGCTACTTAAGCTTACAAAATATTTGAGAGTATGGAAACCCATGCAAGGTCTTAGAGAAAATGTGAGCTTATTACTTATTGCTTTTCCTTGATTCTTGTGAAAGATTTTTGGAGAGTGCTCTGAGAACGTTTTATTGGCCCTATCACTACTTCTCTTTCGTGCTTATATTAATTTTCTTTCTTTGCTTGAGCCCTGTAACACTTGTTATCAGAAGCTGCAATTTCCTGCCACCTGTGGTGGAATGTATTTCTTCATTATGAGCTTTTTGCTGCTTTCTCAAGTTTTGGTTTTGATTAGCTGCTATGGAATATCTACATATCATTTGCGTGTCCTGCAAAGCTTAATCATCTGATAGCTGTGCAAATTGCTGCCTCTAGCTGATTTTACCTTGGCCCAAATCGCCCTGTGCCAGATCCTGGTACCAGCACTGAGCTGCTATGAAATTAAGTGCAAGAGAATGTGTTGGAAAACTTTTTCATGTATTTTTTTTTTAATTCCCTGGAAATGAAGGAGCACTGCAAATGCTGAGGTGCAGTTCAAAGTGATTTATCTGAATGGAGGTGGAATTTAGAAGAGATTACAGCTTTTAATTCAGAATGTGATAAACATTTTCTTTGTCATTATCTGCACCTTTTTATTTAGAACCTTAGGGATTTTTTTAAGAAGAATGTAAGCAAAGATTTACCACTACCTGTTAAATTTTCATAGAAACACAGTACTGTGCCCAGATCAGAAGAGAATCATGAATTGCACTGGCTGAACTGTTGGCTCATAAATGCAAATATTTATTCTACTGTTGTCCTTTAATTGATTTTTTTCCACCTCCAATTTTAAAATAGAATTGTGTTTGTATCTCAGGGACAGCTTTCTAGCACCTCATCTGTATCAACCAGTTTCTTCTCTCCATCAGTATCATCTGGAACAAGGATTAAGACCATGGAAATACTAGTGTACTAAGAAGAAGCATATGTGTATATGGGAGGCACTTGTAAATCGTACTGGATTTCCAGTATCAAAAAAAAAAGAAAGAAAAAAAGAACTTAGCAATGGCAGATGTACAGCTTGAAAACTGTAGGAGGAGAGAGAAGAAATGGATTTGATTCTTTTTGCTGAATTCTGCTGCAGCAGCTAGCATGAGCAATGTACTGGAGATGAGCTGATACCATAGGTAAAACCACTGCTGTCTGGCATGCAGTAATTCAACTGGTATTTGTCAGTGAGGTTACTGGAAAGTAATGCTATTTTGAAAAAACAAAGAGAACGAAGAAAAATTTCCTATTTGTTCTTTATTTTCTTCCTTACTCCTAATCAAACCGTAGCCCAAGGTGTAAATTGCAACTTGAAGGGAGATGAGTCCATATAGACCTTATAAACTGCTTTTGCTAGGTATTTCTGCAAGAGTCCTTGGCAGTACTCAAAAGGCTGTAAGAATGACCTTGATGGAAGGGCCCCTTCTTCTCCCTGTAATTTCTGTCACTTTCTCGCATGCCAGCCTCACTCCCATGAGCTGGGGCTACTCCCTTGCTTTTAATATTTTTATTTATTTTTTGTCAAACCTCATTCTGAGGAATTCTTCCTTTTCCCACCATCCCACAGGTCCCCAGAGACATGGCACACAGCCTTGCTGGAGTAGCATGATTCACTACTGTAAATGTCTCTGTCAGCCTTGCTTGAGAAACTGCGCTGAAATGGAAATGAAATCTGTGCCCAGCGGGCATAGACGTAACTTTCAACAACTAAACTCTTTCTTCTGTTTCCTCCCTTACTTCTTTTAGCGTGCACACATTTCTACTTGTCAGTGTGCTTTATGGATGAAATAAAAATAAAGCTTTGCAAGGTGGTGTGATTGTGGGTGGTGCTAGATCTTCATTTTTCTCATAAGCTTTTCTCCAAATCCTATGAAGCAGCATTTCTGAAAATAAGCAAATAATTATATTCAGTTTCTGTCAAGGGTTAATAGCAGATCCTTTCCTTATGGAAGGACTTGGAGTAGCTAGGGAACCTCTTGTTTCTGTAACCAGTTCACAATAGACTTCCTGGGGCAGTACTTGCATTTGAACCAGAGTTTATGATAATCCTGAGTGGCTCATCAGTGGTCATCAGAGAACCACTGAAATTTGAAGAGATTTAATAGAGTTTCGTTGGTGGATTGGATAGGTTAGTGGGGATTGTCTTTAAACAAACAGAGAACAGATTGTGGTTGCTGAAAACTGTGCTAAACAAGTAGTTAAGGACATCACTGCAGAAGAAGGCATGTGTATGTCCAGGTTAATGGTCATGGAAGAGTCTTGCAGTGACTTGTTTTATGCAATTGTGGGGAAAAAAGTAGTAGGAAGAAAAAGGAGGAAAAAAAGGATGCTGCAAGCCAGCACAATTGTTTTACTGAGCATTTTAGTATAGAATTAAGGGATAGCAAATTGACATTTACAAAAGCTAAAGTGAAGGAGATTGCAGTAATTAAGATTATTAAGGATAAGAGAATTTTCTGTCATGGCTTCATGGAATTTGAATTAATTTTGAGGAAATACACACTAGTAAAATGAAAAGTTAAGGAATAGGAGAAAAAAGAGGAAAAAATAAAAAGCCCTGCAAGCCTAAAGAATCATTTTATTGCAATTTGTAAGTGAAAGAAGAATGGCAGAAATAGAACATTGTCTGAAATTATGATAAACATTTAGAATATTGAGCACGTAAAATGAACTTTATGCTTCTTCCTTGTTTTTTCCCCACACATGCACATATGTGAATACACATGGGTGTTTATGTGCTTGTTCACTTGTGTAGTTCATCAGCAGCTGAGGTCTAGTAAGATTGAAAACTTGCTTAAGAAAAGCTCAAGTTGCCTTCCATCTGGAGTCTCCTTTTAATCCTGTGATTTGCTGCATAAGTCATGACCCTTGTGGTAGCACTTCCTTTTTTCTTCCGGAACTATGTGTGCAAACAAGGCTTTCATGAATTCCATTTTCACATTTGAATAAAATAGGTAATGTTCATACTATACATTAAAAAAGAATAATTTAAATATATATTTTTAAGTTGTTTTGTGTTTACGTAATGCTGTATCTCATTATAAGGCATTTCCAAAGTTTTTGCACCAGCAGTTTGATCCTTTTTACAAGTAGTTGGAAACTGCTATGGATGATTCATTTTGAACTGCTATTTTGGTGGTGCACACATCGTCTTAGATACAGCTTTACATAAAACGGATGGGAAAATGCTAGTTTATATACCTCCTCCACCTATCTATTTAAATGAAAATCCATAAAACTTGATCAGGGGTCTGTCATTTGGATTTATTTAGAAAGAGCATACTTTGATCATACAGTAGGGAAAAATGAGGAGAGAGCTCAGGAGTGTGAATGGTGATCAGCTAACTGTGAAATGGAGGAAATGCTGTGGATTGTGTCAGAACTCACCCTTGGCTTTAAGCCCGGGATGTTTGTCATGTCTGAAGATAAAACAATCCAAACCTGCTAAAAACGAAATAAAGATAATGCAACAAGGCAGAAGATAAAATCTGCTTATGTTCTCACACTTCTGGGAGGAATAAGTGGAAAAAAAGTAAGGGAGAGGACGGATTCTTCCTGTGTGTTCATGGAGGAGGGCTGGATGGGGCTGAGATTCCTGAGAAGTCAATCAGAAAAGCTGTACTTATTAGAAAATGGGACTTTTAATGGAAATGTACATCTTGCATTGGTTAGCAGTCTTTTTTGTTACAGCAAATTGAAGTTGTGTGTAAAACTTCAGTGTCACAATGAAATTAAAATACAGTGATGATAATAGATAATTCTAAAATATATGAACACAGCCCTAAAACTAAGATGCATTTTTTCTTTGTATTAAAAATAAAGTAGTATATGAAAAAAAAAAGTTTATTTCAGCTTAGAATGAAAAATGAATGGATTTAATGAAACTTTTGGATTTTGTTCCTCATTGGTTATCAAGATATAATCCAAATTTCTTAATGCAGGAAGAAGTGATGTACAAAAAATATTATTACAGTAAGCAATACATTGGCTTTTTCATTCAGACTATGAGCATTAGATATTAAGGGTTTAGTTTAATCTCTCCAAAACTGTTTTTCTGTTCACTTATAGCCTATGGATACAATTCAATTCAGGCAGAAGTCCTGGTGAAATACATGAAGTAAATGCATTTGCACAGTTTGACCAGTCAGTTATGAATATTCACTTTTTTGTGAACAGATGGTAGCTCCAATTCTGTGCAGAAATATTGCCATAAGTACTTCCTTTAGTACTTTTTGTATTCCAGTTCTTTTCACAGTTGTTCTTCCATTCAAGACATATTTGTTGTAGTAAATATGTATTCTGACAAAATATTTAAAGGTGAACAAAGAGGGAGGGAGCTCAGAGAAGCAAATAACTCTTTCTTCGTGCTGTGAAAGTGACTGATGTACTCAGTGTGCTCCTGTGTTTTGAATGCTGATACATATGTGCAGTCTAAACAGGTGAAAGAAGGTTTGGATTTAGAAAAAAAGCAAGTTTCCAAGTCTTTCCTGTGCTATTTCTTTTTACAATATTGCAACACTTTATTTCTTGATTTAAAATGCTATTTACAAAAATGTCCAGTGGACTTGGTTAAGAAAATTAAATCCTCTGTTTACCAGTGGAAGCAGTATGTAAAATAAGTTGTAAAGACACCTTGAAGTCACTGCGTTGCAGTTGGAATTGGAGATACCGTGGCAGAGAATAGCCAGATTTGTAAAGGCTGGTCTTTCTTTTCAAGGACAACAGGTTTTCTGGTTTGCTGTATGGAAAAAATGTCTTGGTCTCAAGTATGATTGGCTTAGTTCCTATGTGTGATAGTACAGCTCCATTTCGTGGTTATTACCTGCACTGAAGTAAGTTGCCCATAGGTAGGTAATATATTGCAGTAAGAGATTTTTCTTCTAATAATGCCTTCTTGAAATCAGGGAATCGTTACCAGGAACTTCACAATGACAGCTACATAATGTCCTAACTTTATGTTGCAGTTCCCAATATTTATGTAATTTATATGATTTCATATCAAGGGGATTTGGAAGCCACCACACTACTAGTAGACTGAGACATAGTTGGAGAAGAGAAGGCTCCTGGGAGACCTGAGAGTGGCCTTTCACTAAAGGGGGGAGGTTATAAGAAAGAAGGGGGCAGTCTGTTGTGATAGAACCAAGGGGAAATGGTTTTAAACTGAAAGAGAGGAGATGTAGATTGGATATGAGGAAAAAGTTTTTTATGATAAGGGTGGTGAGGCACTGGTGTCGGTTGCCCAGAGAGGTGGTAGGTGCCTGTCCTTGGAGACACCCAAGATTGGGCTGGAGGGGCTCTGAGCACCTGATGGAGCTGTAGATGTCCCTGTACATTGTATGGGGTTGGACTAGTTGACCTTTAAGGGTCCCTTCCAACTCAAAACAATTCTATGATTCAGTGATTAAATATCATACCTCTTAATTCCCCATCAAACTGAGGATAGCTAACCAAAGCAACTTAATCTGAAGAAAAAAGATTTCTGCCAGGAGTTCTCAATGTTTCTCTCCATGTAGTAAGTATGTTCACTGCAAATATTCTGCTGTTTTTCAACCCTTAATTTATAAATAAACTTGTAAGGTTCTGCTATAAAGTAGGCTGTAGATTGTCTGGTGCAGGAGTTATGTTGTTCCATTAATTTTGAAAGCTAAGACAATATTATTATTGACCACAACACCATTTGAAGACTTTGAGTAACTCTGAAATCTAGGATTTAACAGCTCTTTCTAACAGTTCTGTAAAATCCCATTTTTGTAACTTTTGTCTTTTTCTGAAGTAGCTTTTCAATTCATATTCAAAAATAAAAGAAAGCTATCCTAGAAGTTCTTAATGTTTTATGCAAAGTGTTTTATGGAGAGAACTCCTGTTGCAAAATGACCTATATCTTCTACTGCAGCTGATTTGAAAGAGCAAGAGGTCAAAAATCTTCTGAAGTGTTGTTGAAATCTGTATGTTAGCACAGAGCGTTTTAGAAAGACTATTTGGGACTCTGTAGAAGTTGCATCTCTCTTCTGATTTCTGAGTTTTGAGCCTGGAGAGGATTAGAGGATATTCATTTGAGTTGGTGGTCAAATAGGAAATATTTTTAGACTGTAAGATGCATATCAGGAAATATATGCACTCAGATGAATATGGTATAAGAAAGCCTTTATATGGTTCCATTATTTTTTGTGAGTGATATGGGAAAAAAAATTAGCAAATTTCCTTTTTCCTGCTGCACCAAGTTTGTGTTATGTTTACTACTAGTTTTTTAGTGCAAGGTTATTGGTGACCTTGTTTCCTGCTGAAAAGATATCTTAAAAGCAAAGTTTCTTCTAAAGAAAGGCATAGTTTCCTAGAAAGTAATAGTTAGACATTGATTTACTTACTCCTTCTTTGTCACCTATTATTTTTCCAGAGGTGCTCTCTGTTGATTATGGCCTTGAAAAATGACAGATAAATTTTAGTGTTTCAGGAATTGCTGCTGGCTGTTACTCAGTCTTGCATTTTGTGATACATACATATGTACATGATGTTCTTTAATACCTTTGAATAGTTTAAATCAGTTACCTTTGAACAATCCCAATCTTATAACGTCCTACAGTTAAAATTAAGGTCCTTGAAAAAAATATATAGGGACAAAATTAGAAAGTGAATCCTCTTTCTCCCTGATGCTTCTTCCTTCCATTTAACCCTATGGTGAGCTTTCCAGAGATGGGAAAAAAAAAGAGCAGAAACATTTTTAATGGGATATAAGGAGGCTTGAAATAAATATTTCATAGATCCTGCTCTCTGAAATGTCTCTCACTGAGGTCAGAGCAGGCCCCGATGGTCATGCATGGGAAGCAGAGAGCCTGATGAAGGTACAAAGGAAGATGTGCGCTGCTCCCTGACAGCAGGCACTTGTTAGATCTGCTTGGCTGTATTCCACTCTTCAGCAAGTTTGCCAAGTAAAAAAGCCACTTAACATCAGAACTGAAATACTTTATGGTTTATGTTGTAAAACAGCATTGTAAGGAACCTGTGGAACTTGTATCCAAAGAGAAAAATAAATTGAAACAAAAATCCACATGGATTCTGCGTCATGAGACTGTTCATGGATAAATGAGCTATGCAGCTTTCTCAAAGACGTGAACGTGGATGACAGGGTTTATTTGTTCCTTACATATGAGAAATCTGAGTGCCCAGAAACTTGGCCAACACCAGCAACTGTACAGCTCTGTGCATAGTAGTTGCTCAGAGGTTAACTTTGTGATTCTTATGTGGCCACATCTAATACGATAATTACTTTTGGCACCTTTGTGCCTAGGCCTAATTCATCTTGCAAAGATAAGGTAATCATTTACTACTTAACCTCATTCTTCATGTGCCAAATAACTCAGTAGTACAATAAAAACTTAGACATCTGAGTTGGGAGTAAAGAATGGAGGCCAGTATCCTGGGAAAAAAAAAAACAATATTTGAACAGTAAAATAAGCAGGATCATAGGAAATTTCTACCTCAAAACAAGTCCTGCTTTAGCAAAGAGCCTTGCATTAGCATTTTTACTTGGCAAACCTTAAGCTGAAATTTGCTATGGTGAAACATCCAATTCTTCAGCAAACATTTGTAGATTTCAAAAGAGGACATGGTTCAGTTAGTATTGCTGCACCATGAGTGGCATTTATGGTAGGCTGTACAAAGTTGCATGCTCCCTAGTTAATTTTTAGTTTTGTACTATAGCTTAGACACACTTTGTGCAAATATGTTTTGGTCCAGAAAAAATGACTGGGATGGTTGTTAGTGTACTGAGAGTAGGGATGGCCCAAGTTAATGAGTTTAGTGCATGTACAAGAAGGTGAAAGATAATGTAATCACCATTTGAAGTGGAGACCTAAAGTGCAGTCATGGCTGTGTTGATGGTTTCTCCTTATTTCACGTGTGTGAGTTATGTTTATAGCTGCACAACTGTTTGTGTGTAAATAAAGTTATTGCAGCTTTCTTTCCCTGTTAGGATGGTTTTATCATAATTATGTAGAAGACTTGTGGGGAGCTGGGCAATGTTCATATTGCTGTGATTCATTCAAAATTTGTTTCTTGTGTGTTTGTGAGTTCTTTCATTCTATTTTTAACTTAATAGCTGAAATTTCCAGTCCTGGAGAATTAAAGAAAGGTGAAATATACCTTCTTTTCTTCTTTCTGGACATCAAACTGGGATGATGCCATTTCTCACTGTGGATATGTGAACAACTGTAGAGTCACTTCAGAGTTAATTATATTGTGGCTCTCATGTGGGGTGATAGAATAGAAATCATGAATTAATCGCTTCATTGGACCTTCACTCCTATTACAGTAAAGTTTCACTATACTGTAAATGCTTAGTATTATGTCAGCTCCTTAGAAGTAGTCATTATCACCTACACACTTGGTATCAAGTGCTGCTTTCTAGAGAGATTAGTACCTTCTCCTCCTCCTCCTCCCCCACTCTTGCTCAGCTGAGTTGAAGAAAATCCAAATTACCACAGCCGTACAGGATGGAAGATGGAAAATAATGCCCTTGATGTGTGGTTGCTGTTTCAAGGGGAGTAACGAGATACAGGATTTTCTTCCCCTTCGCTAGCACTTTCATGCTGACCTAATTTCACCTGACGTCAGTCGGTTTAGCATCGTGGGTCAGAGCTGAATGGGGCCATAAGTCTTTCAAGCCCTCACTGTGCACTACCAAGTGGCTAATTAAGGAAATAGGAGTTGCAGACTCACCGCTCTGCAAAAAAACACATATCTTCACTTTCTCTGCCATAGGTATGGGAAGTAAAAAGTGCAATCAAAGTATCAATGAAGCCGTATCCAAATAAAAGGGGACCTTGAACCAGAATACATTTTTTTTTTTTCCTTCTGTGCTGTTCCTGTGCCTGTGGGAAGATTTGGCTAATTAGACTGTTTATCAGTTATTTGATGATCACCTAGCAATAACCACTCATACCTCTGTTATATGAGCATAAGTTTGTTGTCTCTTACCAGGCAGGAGTGCCTGGAAGAAACAAGACTGCAGAGGTTAATAACTGAAGCACAAAGGGAAACAGAATTTTTTCATGGTGGATATCATGTTCTCTTGTGCAGTACCTGTGCATTCAAAGGGGGAATACAGTGCAAGAAAGAAAAAGTTACTAAAAACATCCCAAGTAACTTGCACTTTTATCTAGCAATGCTTGCATTTTTTGTGGAAGGGAGATTATCAACTTTCTCTAATCTAAATTTTCTTTACAGGATGAAACAGATCAAGCTGCTAGGGAATACGTAACATTGCCTCTGGGGGGGAAGGTACTCCCCCATGCCCTATCTGTCAGTTTTGGGGGTTTCCAAGTACGGCAGCTGAGTTCACAGTCTAGATGTTTCTCCTGAAATCTGCACTGAAACAATTACAAAAGCTTTTGCATTTTCTTTTCCTTCCTACTTAGTGTTCTTTTGAAACAAAGTACAGAGATAAAAATTCCTTGCTTCTATCTTTGTCTGTCTTTAAGCAGAGTCCTGTAGCTAGAAGCCAAGGATTTTGTATCAGGATACCAGTCTTAACCACTAAAAGGCCATGTACCTTAGATTGCAAGTTCTAAGCTCTGTAGAGAAATGCGATGACAGCAGCAGTCTGGGCACTGGCATTACAGTGTATTCTATGTAGTTTCAGTTCAAAATGTTTAATAGGTCTGTTACTCATCTTTTCTGGGGGAGTTTTATGTTTATGGAGCAGAGGATTCTAAACTGTGGTACTAACGTCACTAGTGCTACACTTCAAAGGGGTGTGCAGAAATGGCAGCTCCCAGTTCTGTCTGCACAGATTAAATGCCTTCCTGCAGGCTGTTCCTTTCCGTGGCGGCTTGGCCTGATTTGCTGCTATTGCAAAGAGCTGATCTCTCTGCAGCCTCGTTACAGTTCCATGGTAGCAGCTTACATGGGGCCTTGGTGCTGCCTGTGTTGGCTGTGGGCAGGTGCGTGGGTGAACCTGCACAGGAGGGCAGCAGGCAGAGGTGAGGGCATTGTGCTGCCAGTCTGGGGTTATTACAGAATATCACTTTGTGGTGGTGCAGAAGGTGAGCTCTTGCTGCCACTGGTAGATAGTGCAGGAACCGAAGTCCTCTTCAGAAAGCAAGCAGGGATGCTACTCTTCGCTATGGTTTTCATGTTTAAATAGTGGCCATATAGGTAAAATAAGCTCTTCAAATCAGTGCATGCTCATAGCTGAAAAGTGAAACAACTGAAAAACGTGGCAGGAGGAAAACAAACAAAAAAACCCACAACCCTCAACAAAAGCCCTAAAGCTGGAGCTTTCTATGGAGTTTCAGAAGCATAGGACATATGGAGGGTTTTGAGGAGGTGCTCTTCATGTCATTCCATGTTCACGTAACACAAGAACGGTGTGCATTCTGGAGAGGTTTTCTGTATGAAGAGATGCTGCTTGAAATCTGAGTAATGAGTTACTATTCCTTTTTTATATCTGAACTGAACAGATTAGGAAGTGGAATTAAATTAATAGGGGTAATTTTGATTCAAGGAGCAAGGAATATGGAAAGGTAAGAAAAGCAGTTGTTTTGAGTTGTTTCACAGGATCATACAGAAGCACTGGGCTAGCTGGGGCAGTAGCTGTTTCATGCCTGAAAAATTTGTGTCCTGAAAATTGGCCTGAATGTATGATAATAAAAATGGGAATAAGCCTCTTCAACAGTTTTGAGACTTCTCACATCTATGAAAATAAGAGAATGAAGTTCAGTGTTTCTGAAAACTCACTGAAAAAGGTCTGTAGTCTTTCTCACCTCAGTGTAGTTACACTTGGGAAAGCACAGAATAAGAGTTTACACCCCTGAATTTCTGCTGCAGTGCAATAGTGTAATACAGTTCTTTACTGGTTTGACTACTTACTATGTATTTTATTTTTATGCTGTAAATTTAATCTGTCAATGAAACACCATAACTATTGAAAGTTTGAGTGTTTAGTAGCCTTCTGTTTGTCCTCACTGTACATTTGGGAGATCATCTATCATATCCAGAAAGAGGAAACAGGCACGGTGAAACTAAATCACTTGGTGGAGGTTACAGGGAGAATCTATGTTGGATGCTGAAATTTGAATCTCGATCCTCCTACTCCTGAGCTAATGCTGTTAAACATGGTCACCTTCCTATCTAAAAATCTCTTCTTTCACCATAGGCACTGTAAGGAAATGTTAACTGTTGGAAATATTGTGTGTTCCTTTCTTCAGTAGATTATCAGTCTGGGATTTTAAAATGCCTATTATAGCTTTGGCTAAGTCTACTGCAGCCACAAGCTGTCTGTGATACCTAGATTGGGAAGCTTTCTTCATGAAGCTGTTAACCGACCCCACTTCCAGCTCCCCAAACTGCTGAACAGCTTGAATCCCTACTTTAGGTTCAGTAAAGAATTTAAAGTTGCTGCACGAGTGTGAGCCATGGATCTCAGGAGCACCTCAGCTGTTGTAGGAAGGAGAAGCAGCCCTTTGAGGTAATATTAAAAAAAAAAAAAAATAAATAATTTTTTTCAGTAGCTTCAATGTGAGAAGCAGCACTGAAATCAGCAGAAGCATTGTCCTGATTTTGGAGACCTTGATGGTCAGCAGTTGGGACAGAGGCATGAGCAGTAGGGTTGTTGGGTGGATGAAGGGCTGCTCTTGAGGACATATCTGAGTTGCTTTTAGGTAGAAGTGTCAAACGTAGATTTAAATATCTGGCTTGAGTAGTGTAATTGAGACAGCCTGAAGTTTAGCACAAATTAATTGCTCAGTACTTCTCTTAAGCATTTTTTGGGATGATATAACTGAACATAAGCTGTGCTGAATTTCATTCTTTAAAGCTAAATATACATCTCTGTAGTCTTGTTGAGCGTGAGATGATTGTGTGGTGATGGAGAGAGGCAACATTTTATGTAAGGAGTGTAGGAGATCTGAGAGAGATCTCCACGGGGATCAGATTAGAGTTTATAAATGTGGAAATGGTTATTTACAGATGAAGGGTGGAGTGAGTGAGGCAGGGAGTGAGGGATCTGAATCTGAAAAGTGTTGGATATCAGATCATTTGCTCTATATTCACAGAAGATTGGCTATTGGTTTGAGATTAGTCAGCACAGTTGATGTTTTTACCATTTTGAGGTCTCAAGATATTGGACTCTTAGTTACCACTACATCTTTATAAAGGTCTGTTGAACCTGACACTGTGTTATGTATGTCCACTGGTAAATCTTTGGGTTGCTGTTGATGAATTCCAAGAGGACAAGTACTGCACAACTCACTGGTTGTGTTTGACTGGAATTCCTTTGATTGGTGCTGTCAGGGATAGAAAAACTCAGGATATCTGTCCTTTTGTTTGTGGTAATTATAATTTTTACCTTTGTGAAAACATAGCACCTAAAAACTGCATAAAGTAAGTATTGTGGTGTGGGTTATTACTTCAATGCCATTATATCTCTCTACTATGTATGATTAATGTTTTTCCCATGCATTCTATAAACAAGGATTGAAGGATTTCAGGTAGATCTCCGTAACCTGTTTTCATTTTTCTGTGCATTTTTTCCTGTAAAATGCACACAGTGTCAACTTGGAAACTGTCCTTCCCTCTGGGCAGAGCAGAATCATCAGTACTTCGTGTGTCAACAGTAGGAAAGGACAGGAACAGTCGTTATTTTTGTGCCTTAGTACCTGGCTGTCTAGGAATGAAAGGTAAAGTTTGTTATTGATGGAACAGATGTGACTATACAGAAGCTCTCTGGCTTCTTTCCTTCTTTTTTTTTATGTTAGTAGTATCATTTATTTTAAACTTTTATAATATACTGTTATAAAATGAAAAAGTTCCTTTGGCACATGATGGTCCCTCATTTCATCAGTCAGTTTTGTAACCTTTATGTTCTAAATGAAGTCAACTTATCTTCTATTTAACATGTTTATTAACAATCTTGATGAGGAGATTGAGTCCACCCTCAGTAAGTTTGCAAATGACACCAAGCTGGGAGGGATTGTTGATCTGCCGGAGGGGAGAAGGGCAGTTCAGGGGGAGCTGGATAGACTGGATCGATGGGCCAGGGTTAACTGTATGAGTTTCAATAGGGCGAAGCGTCGGGTTCTGCATTTTGATTACAAGAACCCCAGGCAACCTTACAGGCTTGGGGAGGAGTGGCTGGAAAGCTGCCTGATGGAAAGGGACCTTGGCGTGCTGTTGGACAGTCGGCTGAATATGAGCCAGCAGTGTGCCCAGGTGGCCAAGAAGGCCAATGGTGTCCTGGATTGTGTCAGGAATGGTGTGGTGAGCAGGACGAGGGAAGTCATCCTGCCCTGTACTCGGCATTGGTGAGACCTCACCTCGAGTACTGTGTTCAGTTTTGGGCACCTCAGTACAAGAAGGACATGGAGGTACCGGAGCAGGTCCAGAGAAGATGAGGCTAGTGAAGGGCTTGGAGAATATGGCCTATGAGGAGAGGCTGAGGGAGCTGGGGCTGTTTAGTCTGGGGAAAAGGAGGCTGAGGGGAGACCTTATTACTCTCTTCCAGTACCTGAAAGGTGCTTACAGCAAGAAGGGGGTTGGTCTCCTCTCATTGCTGACAGGTGACAAGACGAGGGGAAATGGCCTCAAGTTGTGCCAGGGGAGGTTTAGGTTGGATATCAGGAAACATTTCTTTACAGAAAGGGTTGTTAAGCACTGGAATGGGCTCCCCAGGGAGGTGGTTGAGTCACCATCTCTGAATGTGTTTAAAAAATGTCTGGATGTGGTGCTCAGAGACATGATTTAGCAGAGGGTTGTTAGAGTAGGATGGTTAGGTTATGGTTGGACTTGATCATCTTTAAGGTCTTTTCCAACCTGAGCAATTCTGTGATTCTATCTTGATTCTTAAAATTGTGAAAGATCTGCAATTTATTTTTGTGTAGTTTTATTTAATTCATTTTTAGTTTAGATTGGGAGAAAGTAAATGATGTAAAACAAAGTTCCTTTTTCAAGAATTAAAATTTTTGTAATCTTGCAGGGAAGAAGAGGAAGGAAAGCTGTTACAAAAAGTTTTCCCATCTATTTTAGAAGGTAGACACAAGAAATGGCTCTTTGAAAATTTGGAGTAACAAAAAAACATTCTCATATCTGTACAATTTTCTTTGAAAACTCAACTGGATTATGTGGATTGCTTTGCGTTCTACTAGTATCACTGAAAAGACTTCAGATGATGCACGTGATGCAGGATGGGTAGTTCTGACTTTCACATAGGGATAGGGCAATTATTTAGCTATATAACATATTGGTGACAACCAGTGTTGCTGGACACTGCAAACTTAGGAAGCAGGATTTAGAGTGCTATATGATTATTGGTTTGGGTAATCGGTATCCAGATTGATCCTGTATCGTGTACAGTTGCTGTGAATTTTTTTCCATTTAAGCTTGTGAATGTGCAGTCTGTTTTCTTCTTTAAAGCGAATTGAATTGCTTTTGGGAACTGAAGGTGTTGTTACTTGCATTTCTGGGTGCATTGAATGGCAGGTAGATCAGGTTGCTGGAGAGCGACCTCTTGGGCAGCACTAAAACAATTTAGAGCTCTCGAAGGCAGCTCCAGTGGCGTCAGCTAAAACGCCAACCAAATGCCGTGGCAAATGAAAGCAAACACTTCAGGTGGCACTGTGGGCTGCTGCCAGCATTGGGTGCGCAGAGTGTTGTGTGTGATCACAGTTAAGAGGACCCCAGGATTTTCATAAAGCAGGGGAAATCAAAGGCTAACATTCAGCTACCACAAAAATGTGTTTGAGAATCATTGCCACTTTTAGAGGATATTTGAGCTTCGCATTTAGACGTTTCTTTAGAGAATTAATTATTTAAAAGTCAGGGCTGTTATATATCATCTCAGTGATTTGGGGAAGCTTGAATTTGAGTCGCCTTTTCCATTTCACAGAAGTTCTATTTTAAAAAATTGCAACATTTCAAATGTGGAAAACAGAATTCTGAGTTGTATTTTGTTATATATTACTTTCTCTCTTAGCTGTATCATTTTCTTTTGTTACTCCTGACATAGGATCAATGAGATTCCAAGGGGAAAAAAGCCCTCAGTGGGATTTAATTTTACAAATAATATGCTGGGAGTTCTCATCACTACTCTATCTAAATATAACACTGCAAGCATTTCTGCTGCTTCCAAATAAGATGATATTTGGAGGCTACAGCAGCTCCCAGGAAACCTAATTTTCCTCTCCACAAATTGAAGTTAGGAGTATTAAATATAATTAATGTGGAATATCTGTGTTTAACTGTTTCATGGTATGTAAGCATGCAATACTTACATGTCTTAATAGAACTAAGTTGAGCATACAGTTGAAGACTGCAACATGTATTTATTTCTGTCCTCAAAGTCGGCGAACATCTTTGAGCACTGGCATCCATGTTCAAGAAAAATAGATCTTAATCTGAACTTTTCATATATTTTCGACATTTAAAATGTTATACAAGTATATGCATTGTTTATCTTCTTTTTTCCTTAATCTTTTCAAAATGACTGTATAAGCTATAAATTTTTAGGGACTGGAATGTCTGCCTTAGACAGCAAGTCAGCAACACGTACAGAATGGCATGCAGTTTATCTTTGCAGGAGAATGCTGTGTTAAAAAATAGGCACTTTATCTACAAAAAACGAGTCCTTCCAAATATATGAATTTCTAAGAAGTAGTGCTATTTTAAGTAGAATTTGAGTAGCAACTGCTTATCTGATGGTGCAGAATGCTTCCAAAATTACTAAGATGAAATGGTAGATGAATCCTTAGTGGTCTTAAATTTATCAGACCCTTAACAATCCAAGCATAAAATGCCTTTTAGAGGTTTGTGAAGGGGAAAAGAATGGAGTTTTTTGTGCTTTGAGTGATTTGTGAGATTTTTTTCCTCTTGCCCCCCTTTTTGGAGTTACAATTGTGTTATCCATTGTATAATTATCCATTGTATTTCTTTTCTTAACCTTCCAGTGAAGCATTTGCATTTATTTACTAATCATTTATGGTGTTTGATTTTTACCCATTCTTTCTGTGTTTCTGGTGATTCTGATGCTAGTAGGAACTTCACACATCCATTGGACTATGGCATAAGCCAGAGCATATATAATAATGGCAGCTTACGTCAGCCTCAAATAGGCAGGCTGTAGGAGTTTCCTGATGATGGTCTACAGCTTTATTACTGGATGTTAAGACATCCAACAGATTAATTTGCAGCAGGAAGAGATAATGACTGTGTTTTGTCCCTGGAGAAGAATGACAGTGATGTCAGTTGTCTATAAGGACAAGTTCTGAACAATTGCCCTGATTTCTGGGCTCCTGAATCCACATGCTCATCCTGGGACACTTCCATGTGGTCCGTGTAGCCTTGCGTGGGACATGAGCTGTCAAATGGCCCACAGTAAGAGACATCATCATCCTCTTTTTTTCTGTGTACACAGAACATGTTACCTGTTCTCTGTGCTCAAAACTAGCTGTTGCTTTCTTGCTCTGTTGAAAAATATATTCCTAGTTTGTAAATGTTTTTTGAGTGAAGAGCAACACATCTGCACCTGAGAACAGTTAGTTAAAATCTAGTCAGCAGATCATTCAGATCTTCCAATCTGTGCTCACCAGGCTGTTAGTCCTCAGTGTGCTCCACTGCAGCTTAAAAGTAATGAGAGCGCTTCTGGTCCTTCCTTTCTGGGTCTCTGAGTTCAGGCTTGTGTTGTCTGGCTACTCTAGAGCATCCCTGGGGGGAAGAGGGGATCCTAGTGTACTTTGTTTCCCCATAAATCCTTTCTTGACCCATTTATGACCAAACAGAAGGATAATTATAGTGTGTGTGTATATGTGTGTGTGTATATATATATATATATATATATATATATATGTTCCTTCTCTTTCTGAAGGAATAGAACTTTTCTGTTAGCTAGGAATGTAGTTATCTGCAGCTCATGAATGTTTCTGGTGAAAGATTATTATAGTAGTGCATAGTTTGAAGGATTATTTCACTTACGGAAATACTAGCAAATATTTCTGTACCACCACGTTGGTGGTTTGCCAGATACCATTTAACTTGTCACTGGAGCCCTGTTCAGTTCTGCTTCCTTGTGAACAAAGTCTTTTAGAAAATACTGAAGACAATGACATTTGTATGGTATAGGCATTTGTCAGGTCAGCAAAACCAAAAAAGTGACATGTCCAGGGCTTGCCCATACATGCAGCTACTCTGGTAGTAAATTAGTCTGAGGGTATGTTTATTCCAGAATGCAGTGTGTCATTGGAATCAAGTCGAACAAAAAGCAAGAAGAGGCACACAAGAGCTCTGTTTAGGTTAAATATTGCAGGTTTTTTCCTACAATAACATTTTTGTTTACACGTGGAGTTCTGCACTAGGTAGCCTGCTTCATTCCAGAATAACTCTTAAGCTTTGGCACACTCATAGGTGCAGTTGTTGCATGTGCTCCATGTCAGTGCTGGATCCCTTCACTGAAGAATTTGAACGCTTATTTTAAATCTACATGTGAATAAAAACTCACGGTAGTGTTCTAACATATGAAAACCACAAACAGTCATCGAGATAACTTCAGATTTAAGTTGGACTATGTAGTTATTTGAATTCCTGGAGTGGGCTTAGTGAGAGATCGCCAGGTGTTCTTGTGGAAGTGGAAGGACTGATTTGGTGGTGTTACCACTTCTTTTCTGGTTTGGCCGCATTGCAGCCATTCTGTCAAACAGTGCTAGGTAGGGGAAGGATGTGACCAGGATAAAATGTTTTGGAGTGTCCCAGCACCTGCCAGCCAGCACCAGTGAACACTCTCACACCACAGGATCCAGTTCTTGGGTGCCTATGGAAGAAGAGCGGGAGCTGCCTGGGAGCCCCGTGCTGCCACAAACCGGCTGGTTGTCTCAAACCGGCTGGAGGCTGTGGTACAGCAAAGGGTGTTGGAGGTTAGCAGTAATTTATGTGACAGACAGGCTCCAGTTTCCTTTTTCCGTGCTGAGGAACCTCGAGAGCTGCGTGTTGTTTAATTGGCCCTTGTGGCTCCAGCAAGGCTGACAACAGGGGACCTGGGGACAGCCACGCTGTGAGCCCGAGTGGCCGCGGGTTCCTGGCACGTCGTGGAGCTGTGTGGGTACTCACGTCGCGCGTGGGATGATTGCAAGTGCTCACCGAACAGGTCAGATACGTGCGGCTTAACAAAGCTTAGCAGGTCAGATTGACTTACCCAATAAGCTATACATAGACTCTTATCTCGTTATACTAGGGGGAAAGAAAACATCAAACCCAAGAGGAATAATTCCCTCAGTGTGATTTATTTATAGGAAAAAGCATATACTAGTTGTATTATTTACTGCGCTATTGAAAGCTGTTACTTAATAGCTTGTTAAAATTTTATTACATTTTTAATTCTTGAGAATGATTGAACCTTGTCCCACTGCTACATCATTTTATGTTAATCATTTGCTTTTACTAGAGTAATATACTAAATAATGCTGATACAAACTTCAGTTCTTGATATATCATCTTTAAAAACTGCATCTATAGCTACTGTGTCAGTCTAATGAGACTTACAGTGAGGATATTGAGGTATGTATGAAAATGTCTGTATTGAAGAATGAAGACTTAAAGAATGTCTTGAAGGATGCGTTTACTAAATGTTAACAGGTTTGTACTTTATTTGTACTTTAATTCTCTGCTACTACTTACTAGTGTCTGTCTGAAGTTTGATTCTGTAACAATTAAATAATTTTAATAGGTCATTTTTCTTTCTTAAGGTGGAATCCGAGGTTATAGTGTGAGCTAGCTATATAAAGCTGGTACTTAAAGCTTGAGACTGATATCCCTGTCATAGACGTAGGCAGTTTCACAATAAAGGATGCTCCTTTGAATGCATGCTGACTTTGAATATACTTCTCCAACTGAAGATGCATGGTTTCCTGTCCAAAGCATTGGCCAGTAAGAAGGAAAACAACCTTTAGAAAACTATTGTTGTATTTTGTATCAGTGATACTGGGACAAAGTTCATATTCTAAACTTTTCTGTACTCTCTTGAAGATCAGTTTTGGAGAAACAGATGTGGATCCATGTACACAGTCTCTATATACAAAATGTCAAACCTATTATCTGAACTTCTCTGAAAAGTATACTGCTTGAAATCTTCAGTCTAATGCAAACAAATGTAGTCCTTTTTAATTGTAGGATCTTATCATTTAAATTTAAAATATCCATGTCCTACCAGTGCCTGTGAAAGCCTATAATCTCCATTGAGACAAAATAAATAAAGAGATACTAACGTGGCAAGGAAGTGTAAGAGTGCCTTCCAGGGCACAGTGAGCGAAATCATGTAGTAGAAAGCCACAGCTTTCTTTTGAGCCTCTCTACCAATGCAAATATATTATTTCAAGTAAACAGGCATTTGGCACAAGTCCTTTTCCAAAGGCTGGCACACTTATAGAGTGGAAATTCATGCTGAATTGAAGGGGTGGTTCCTAAGCACACTGAAGTTTCTGAAATTTGTGTCACACTCAGAAGATTATTTGCTAAAGCTCTTGGTAGGCCAGTTTATTGGTTATGATTTGTTCTGAGTGTCAAAAAATAGTTTTCCTCATCTGTATGTGAAATGAAGGAAGTATGTGAAGTGAAGGAAGATTCTGTCTTAAACTAAAATAGATTAAATGCTTCTATTATACTTTTTTCCTATGTTTAGGGGCCTCTTAGAATCATAGAATCCTTATTGCTGGAAGGGACTTCTGAAGGCCATCTAGTCCAACTTCCCTGCAATGCACTGAGACACCACAGCAAGATCAGGTTGCCCAGCGCCTGATTCAGCCTCAGCTTGCAAGTCTCCAGGGAGGGGGCATCAACCACATCTCTGGGCAACCTGTCCCAGTGCCTCAACCCCCTCACTGTAAAAGACTTTTTCCTTATATCCTAGCTGTATCTACCCTCTTAAAACCATTTCCCATTCACCACAGACCCTGCTAAAGAGTCTGTCCCCTTCTTTCCTGTAGCTCCCCTTTAGATATCAAAAGGCTGCTATCTTTTCTGTTCAGATCACAAAGGAGCTGATGTTAGCTGTGGATTTAGTTTTAGCTGTATCAGATGTTGCAGATGCTTACTCTGGAAAATACTGATCACTTCTTTGGAGGAGAAACTAAAGATGCTGCTCTAGTGGGAACTTTGTCGTTGCTGTGGTTAGGCAGTGGCAGCAATCCAGGTTTACTTGAACTTTGTTAGGAAGCTCAGTCTTATTAATGTTCTTCCCATAGGCTCTGCTTTCCTTAGGTTCAGTTCTTTCTGAACAGGCTTATGACCTTTCTTCTCACTCAGGTGATCCTGAGAGTCTGGTTTTGTCATCTGAGCATCTGTGCAGAGGAAGGGGGACAGCAGTGCCAGCCCAACCTGGTGGTACATCTGCTCTTCTTGGTCATGCAGATAAGGAAAGGAAGAAAAAAGGGTGTGTTTGTGGTTAGTAGATGGTAGGTGGCAGAGACTGAAGGAAAGGGGAGGTAACTGTGGGTGGTGGCTGTCAGGTAGGTTTGCTTTCAGATACTGAGAAAATTGAGATTCCGATGTAGGAAGTGAACTGATACGGACCACAATAGTTTATCAATCATAAGAGGAAGTAATTTGTATAGTAAATGTTTTAAATGAATGCTTATCTTCTAAACTTTGGTGCCTCAAAGAATAGACTCAGGAATGTGAAATACCCTTTCCTCAAAGACAGGAGAGGGTTAACCACCTAAGCAACTTAAAACTACTGTAACTTAAACTAGTGAATATACTTATTCTATAGTTAGGGAAATGGAAGAGCAGTGGGATTAAGTGACCTACTAACATCTCAGAGTCAAGAAACAGCAGGGCAAGTCCTTGAATTTGAGTGTTCTGAGGTCCCTCTCCTGTACTTTTATTAGGTCATTTTGCTTCTTAGGATAACGTTTGCGCAGTTAAGAAATGCAAACTGTTTCTTTGCAGAAATACTACTGCACAATGTTACAAAACTGGAGAAACACTGAGTCTGAAAACACATTTAATTCCTGTTTTTAAAACATAGCAAATGAGATTTAAAAATATGAAAGGCTGCCAGTCTGCTGTTCTAGTTTAAGTATCTGGGTTGTGATTAGAAAAATATTACAAATGCGCTGATAGTTTCCAGTGCTGTTCCTTTGATTGGACAGTCTTACTGAAAAGGAGGTCTTGGTCCCCAGGATCTGGAAAGAGGAATTAAAATAGTATTCTTGTGTTTCCTGTCATTAATTATCTCATAAAGACCTTGAAATGTGCTCATGAGGTTCATCACCAACACTTATGGAATGACATTCTTCCCTAAATAAATTTGGTAGAATCTTTCTCTTGTCTCCGAATACTTGTTGAGTTGCCAGTTGAGGTTTTACTGGCAAAGCAGTTTCCCAGGTTGTGTGTCAAGCTCAGCAGCTGAAATCTTTCACGTGCTGAAAGCACTGTTGTGGAGCTTTGTAAGGCTAGTCCCAAGAAGCATCTTTTTGTTTTTCTTTTAGTGTTTCTGCTTCTTTTCTGCTCCATTTCTGCTGCTTGCCCTGAAGTGAAGGTGCTAAGTTGTTCTTGCATCAGGGCTCAGTAATATGCCACTGGATGCTGTAATAAGCATGAAGACATGAGAGAGCAAACCTTCATGTCAGGAGAGGGGCATTGTTCTGATGTTATGTTGTTTTGCAGTGTTTTGTATTAAATTTTATTATGAGATCTCTAGAGAAAGTGCTTGCTAACTCTATAGCCGTTCTGAGTTGCGAATGCAGAAAGGCGAATTAGAAAGTGTTCCTTTGTTTCACAGTTGGGTTCTTAAAAATAAATAAATAAAGCCTTTTTCTATTATTACTATTTAATAGATGGCCTATTTTGGGGGCTGGAATTACTATTTTTAGCATTGATTGTAAGATACCAGTGCTGTACAGCAGGTATTCCTTATGCTGAGTGGTTCTGTATCTTGAAGGACAGTGAGTGCACACTGAGCCCTGCAGCAGGAGGCTCACTGCAGGCAGCAGGCAGCCCTTGGCCCAGCCTGGGGCAGGGGCTGCTGCTGGTCTGTGACTGAAGAAAGCATCTGTAGCATCTCTGGAGATTTTGCACTTAGTAGATATAGGTGAGGACAAACATAAGGTGACTTTCAATTCATAGCTTCTTGATTCAAAATCCAGGTGAGCTCCCAGTGTTGTGCACAGAGCCATGACATAGGAGTTCAGTTGTTACTCCCAGGAGGGCAGCTTCTGGGTCTGGCTCCTACAGCACAGGTGGCAGCAGCATGGTGGGCAGTACTGTGGTGAAGACAGCACCAACACTCGCAGTAAGATGTCCCTAGCACTGAAAATAGACTTCAAAATGGTGAGTCTAGCGAAGAGGTTAAATAGCTTGGTCATTTTGTTCTGTGGTAAGGTACATCTGAGGCCCTATGTTAAATGCTCACTGGGTATATTCATGGGGAAACTTGTTCTGTTGGATTAGGTTCATAATATAAGTCCCAACTAGTATTTTTCTTTCCTTTTTAACGTATTTTTATTATTTTCCTCTTCTTCACATTGCCTCGTCTCTTCTCTGTTAATCAGAATAAGAATTAGAGTATTTCCTGATCATGTGGTATCATAGTGTGGTATCATAGTATGGTATGAAGTTCCTCTGGTATGACATGTGGCTGTAAGCTGCAGTCCTCTAAGTGGCAATAGCCAAATGTATGGAACAGTTTCTTATGCTATGTTTAAGTTCGTCATACTATTCCCTATTCTTTTCTTCATCCAGGAAAGGCAGTTAAAAAATCTTATTTAATATATTTTATTACTGTGGCCATCAACCTTTTAGACCTTTCCAAATTATTTATAAACCTTGTATAGAAAAATGAATTTCAGTAGCTACATACTTGCAGATGACCTTAGTGCTGTCTCGCTTTCCTGGCAGAGCAGTAGAGGTCACCAGCATTTGGGGATCTGAACCTAAGCACAACATATCTTAAGTACAATACTTTTTTGTTCTGTTATTGTGTGGTTCAGTGCTGGAATTCAGTTTAGAGTCTGCGTTCCATGCTCCCTAAAGCTGCAGTTTGTACTTGCTCTGAAAAGGGGACATGTCTATGCTTAATATAACCCAAAGTCACTGCGTATAGTGGCCTGACATGCATCTAATTGCCTGTAGATTTCTAATGAGAAAGGCAGTTTCACAGGAGAAAAATCTGTATTGATCCTAGCTCTGATTTAAATTTCACTTCATTTAAAAAAAGAAATCAGCACAGATGAAACTCCCTGATCAATGATCCTGGCTGTGTTTTTTTTTTTTTTAATAGCTTCCATTTTGGTGCAGTGCAGTGCAGACTTTTGGTTTAACCGACTGAATTGATATTCTGAGCAGCGAGTAAGGCAGGATGACAGAGCAGAGCACAGCTACTCCTGTGAGTGCTCGGGGAGGTACGCCTGCTCACAGTTTGCTCGTTCTGCCCAACACAGAGCAGTCACGAAGCACTGCTGTCCTAGGATGCTATGGAAAAGCTCACAACTTCTATATATGCCGTTTTAAACGTAGTTGAATTAAAACAGGACCGTATTTAGCCACTCTCAGGATGGAGTGGTTTGAGGTACAGCACCTGAAGTCACAGTTTGTGAACACGGTACATGTACCAGCCATCATTGACTTGGAAAAAAACAACCTCTGTTAGTTAGTTAGAAAGTGCTGTGTTTCTTTTAAGCAACTGATGTCTTTTATTTTTAGCGCTTGGATTTTTTTTTTCTTGCTTAGCTATAACAGATTCTTCCACTGAAATAAACAGCCGTTAGCATTTCAGAACCCTATGTGTGTAATATTTCAACATCATAGGTAGGCTTTTCTAAAGCAGTAACATAGAACAGATACTAAGGAGCTTAGGGTTAAATAAAACGCTGTGATTCCTCAGAAAGTGCCGAACTCATTGTCATGGGGCAGAGTGCTATAGTTTATATGGTTTAAAAAATTCAAAGCAGAAAGCTCCTGAGGCATGTTTGTGTAGCTTTGCAGGGTGTGCTGATGTGACTGGATCAGATGGAAGCTGAGGACATTTGGCATGCTTCTCCTGCATGGGATTTAGGTTTCTGGAGGGCATGACAGAAGCAAAAATGCAGCAAAAATCACATCACAGCCCGGAAATAATTTCTTAGTATTTTCATTATAATTAACTTTGGCTCTTACATAAGCAGAAAGAGAAGACAGGAGAGGAAGAGAGCTGCATCTTTGTGAAAGGTGAATGTGAGATAACTGGGGAGAGGGATGTTTGTGGCATTTGCTGCCCGCGGTACAAGTAGTTCCTGACCTGGGAGGCGTGTGGCCGCAGCGGCAGCCGGCGCAGCTCTGGAGGGGCAGTGGGTTTGTGCCTGCCTCGCCCCCCGCCCCTCCGGGCACGGCCTCCCCCGCTGCCCCTTCCTCCCTCCCCAGTGACAGTGACAGGACGCGGCAGTCCTTGTCCTTGAAGGTTTCTCCCGTTTCTGAGTAAGTGGCATCTTCCTGGTAGTTTGCCATCTTCCGTTTTTGTCATTATCCCAAGGGAAGTATTAAAATCACAAACAACAACATGGTGGTTCGGTCCATTTTTCTTTCAGAGAAACGTTTTCCTTGCCTACGACGTCTGCCGTTTGCTTGCCTTCTTTAGCAGTGCGAAGCTGCAGGCAATAAACATCAGCGGCGCTGGCAGCGCGATGCTCTGGCAGCAGGCTGGCTGCCTCCCCACCTGCCCGCCGCGATGGTACGGTCTGCAGAGGGACTCCGCTAGTGGAGCTCCGCTTGTCAATCCCTTACAGATGCCGAACGGTGATTACTGCGCTGTGTAATTGAAATCATTTTGGATTTGTGATGATATCTTAGCCAAGTAAGTAGCGGCATCCACAGCATGAGAATAAAAAAGAAAATATATTTCCCCTTTCTGTTCTGAGCTTGTTTATTTGGCAATTTGCTTCTCGGGAAGGCACAAGCTGATGAGAAAATGGTGTGGAGAGCGGGTCTGAGTGATGCATTGGGTTTTGGTTTGTGCCCTGTGGATCTCTGCAAAGGTAATGCTTCAACTTGTGTGGAATATTCTGTAAGGTCAGTCGGAAGCTGCATTGCTGAAAGGCACTCTTGCATCAGAAATAATTCACTGAGGTTTTGTAGGTTGAGAATTCAGTATGATGTTGTCTTTTGAAGCAAACGGGCTTGATTTTGATTAAATGTGTTATTTATTGGTGAGGACAGCACGTGGATGAGATTTTGCTTTTCTCATTGCGGGTAACAATTGGACGTACAGAAAAGATGAAAATGTGAGTAGTACAGTTTGACTTTTTGTAACTTTAATGTTATCTTATGACAGGTAACAGCATTTCTTGTTAGGGAAATATGTAATCCTCAGCTGGGTTTATTTATAGAGCTGCTTGCAGATTTCCAGTGTGTGTGCTTGAAAGTGAAGGGCACACAGAATAACAACAAAAAAAAAAAGTAGTGCAGTGCATTTCTATTGAAATGGATTAGAAAATGCTGCTACAGGAACAGGGAAATGTATGTAATTTTTAAGCCTGTATAACGTCTCCTGTGGGAAGATGGGGAAAAGCTTTCTGTGGTGTATGGTCCAATAATGGATTATTCTTACAGATATATACATATTTATTAAAAAAGAGGAATCGGCCCCGAATCCCTGCATGCTGCATGGCAAAGCTTTGGACTGCTCACGAAACACAGAACGCTTTAACAGAAACCATAAGATCACAGGAGTCATTTCCTATTATGTAAAGGGAGATTCTGTGCAGCTGATCCCTGCCTGCAGCACTGGCAGCTCCTCTGCCCAGTGGTCCAGGGCAGCAGTCGAGCCCTTCCCCAGCCCCTCATTCACTGGCCTGGAGTTGTCCTGTGCAGGCTGGGGCAGCTGCTGGGGCATTGTGCGTCGGGGGCTGCTGCGACCATGGCTGTGGGCAGTCCTGGAGCACTGGGGCAGCCAGGAGCAGATGCTTAGCCCTGTGCTTTCCATATCTTCAGGAAGGTAAGTATTGAAGTTGCTAAAAGGAAATGTATATTCCTTCATGGTAAAACCGTTCATTTTCCCATTCATATGCATCCAAAATGCTGCATACTTATAAGGACTTCTGGTCATTTGACCTCCTTAGTATGTTCTGCTAGAGACTGTTACAGGATTGCAGAGCTGTTACACAAATGCGGATGCTTGAAAGATAGCTGGCATACCTGATAGAAATAAAGCTGTACTTTTATTTCTGGGCTTGGTGGTTAATATTAGATATATGCGGTACGAAATTGATGATGAAAGCTTTTTGTTAGCCTTTGCTTAGTAAAAGGAGATTACAGATCTACTTCACAGTCCACATTTTTTTATGTCAAGATGCATTCCCGATTAGCATTTAATTTGTGAGAGGTCATCCATATGCATGACTAGCTCTTGTACCTTGCTCTGAAATAACTGTTTGACTCAGGTATCCAGCAGGTCTTTGATCATGTACAGCTTTTACTTTGTTCATGTTCCTCTCATTTTAATCAAAATTGCTACCTGTGAAGAAGCATTTCATATTTTCCTTGTAGTGCTGTTAAAATGAGTAAGTTTGTGAATAAGGCAGTAAATTAGGGCTTGCAGATACGTTGTGTATAGTAATGCAGCATGAGCATCTTTCTTTTACCTTGCTTTCTTTTCTTTTTTGCGCCCCCCCCCCCCCCCCCCCCCCTTCCTCATCTTTTCCATTTTTCTTTTTACATTTCTGAGGAGAATTGATTTGTGGCCCAGCACATCACTGATAGATACACCTGCATTTTCACAGAAAAGGTCATTTTTTTTCTGTTGGCAGTGGAATGATATTTCTCATGCTTTCTGCATATATAACAAGGCTTCATGCATGTACCCTGCCACAGCCTGGAAGAGTTTCATGCTTCTCGGTGGGATTACAGGTTACAGAAGATGTGGTAATGCTGAACTAGATACCATACTGCTCTTTTAAGAGCTTCCATGAAATGACATTTCTAAGTGCATTTTTCTTTTAAATTTTATATCATGTATCTAGGAAACAGTTTCAAAGGATTTTTTTTTCCTTTTCTCCCAGCAGGAAAAAAATGTTCAGCTTATCTTTTCTAATGCTCCAGAATTTGTGATGCAAACATTTTTCTAATGATAGAAAAAGAAAATCTTGTCTGTATACTGAAAATGTAAATATATATTGTGCTAATATCTAAGAATTAGGTAAGATAGAAGCATTACCTCTTCATAAATTTTAATTCTGCAATTTGTATTTTCAAATGTGAGTTGTATATGTAAGAACTCCTTATTGCATTTTGAAATAAATATAGAAGTCATGACCTTGCACCTATCTCTAACGTTTACTAAACCTCATTGTACTGCAGTAGGACGACAGCAGCTGATAGTTCTGTAAATTGAACCCACCTCCTTTTAATAAATGTAAATACTTTCACAGGTCAGACTTAAAATAACGTTCTGAGGGGAAGAAGGCGGTTTAGTTGGTTCACCCTAATGTGCAACCTAGTAGAGAATAAGCTCAGCTTTTGCTGGATTTTTGATTATATTTTCAAGGAGAAACAAAGAAGGGTATTACAGTTCACTGGAATTTAGCAGGTATTGCTCCCTATGTATTTCTGGCTGATTGCTGAACTAAAATTCATTATGCTCATACGTTATCTGATCAACTGTAGAGAAATCATGATTAAAATTACGTATTTCCAGATAATTTAAATAAGCCTATTGAAACAGGGTTATAGAAAAAGGCTGAGGATGATTATTATGAAACCAGCAGCTCTAGAGAGGTTTTTTGCTTAATTCATGTATTAAAATGTGTTGCTAAAGCTTAATACAGTCTCTCTCGTGTTTCCATTAATTTCCTTTTCTTGTTGAGGTAAGAAGGTAGCAGTGAATGCACTCTGAATGGAGGCTCCCTGGCAGTATGGCTCAGTTGCAAATCTCAGTGACCGGGATAGTTCTGCTGCCTCTGCAGCACCTGCAGTCCAGGCGCTGTGCTTGCCATTAGGAAATCTCAGCCTAGATTCAGCTCGCCGGGGCTTTATCATGCAGTGTGTGGATGCTCAATACTTTAAGACTGTATAGAATGTATTCCTGTATATCACAGATCAGTATGTTGTATTCAGAGGTTATATATCCTCGGTGGAACGGTTGCATAATAGAACAGAATTTCTTCCAAGGTGGATTATATTTTGTATGCTGGATCTTTATATGCAAGTGTTTACATGTCATAAAATACTCTCAGCTTTGGTTTCTTACACAAAGCAATGAAGATGACCAATAGCATTTTCTTGTCATTTTTATATATTTGTACAGAGCACAAACATTTTACAGCTTTAAGAGCTATGGGGTCTTGTTCAAAGTTTTGCAGATTTTATTCATGTCTAGAGAGAGAAAAATGCTTGCTTACTTGTTTTTCTTGATGTATGATCCTATTTTCTGTATTAAGTATGGAGAACTACAGTTGTTGAGAAAGAATCAGTATGCTTAATTTTATTACAAATTATGAATACACTTTTTATTACAATTTGAAATAAAATGAAGCATTTTCTAAAATAGCTTAGTAACGTGAAAGTGGTTTTAGGATGCTGGCTGGCATCACTGCAAAAGAGCAAGACATACTCCTCTGAATTATTTCAGGTCGATCAAATACGAAGACTCAAGAGTGATGTGGGATGCCCAGCTAAGTATCAGACTTTGCACAGTTGAGGAATGGTAACCAAGTTACAAAATATTTCTAAAGTAGCCATTGCAGTTAGAGGTTATAAGGATTGTGCACCGGGCTATGAGAGAAGTCCTAGAAGCAGTTCCTGTGTAAACGTAGAAGAGGACCAACAGAAATAACCACAGATTATTTGGAAAGTTTGTGCAGTTTCTTTCTTGTCTCCTTTTCACAAATGGAGATGATGAAATAGGTTGAGGAGCTAACTGGTTTCACAGAGCCACAGATTCAGAATAGTTGAGGTTGGTAGGCACCTCTGGAGATCATCTGGTCCAACCACCTGACCCAAAGCAGCTTCAAAGAGAGAAGGTTACTCAAGGTCTGGTCACATTTTGAATGTCTGCAAGGATGCAAACTTTGCAGCCTGTTCCAGAGTTTGACCCAGATTTTTTTTTCACTGGGCACCGCTGAGAAGAGTCTGGCAGCATCTTCTTTGCTCCTTCCCATCAGGTACTTAAACACTTTGATAAAGTTCTGTCCTGAGCCTTCTCTCTTCAAGGCTGGACAGCCCCAGCTCTCAGCCTCCAAGTGCCATTTGAGATGTTCCAGTCCCTTAATTAACATTTTATCCTTTCACTGAAGACCCTCCAGGAAGTCTGTGTCTCTTGCTCTGGGATCCCAGCACTGGTCACAGCAATCCAAATGTCCTAGGAGTGCTGAGCAGAGGAAAAGAGCACCTCCCTCAACATGCTGCCTGTACTCTGCCTAATGCAGACCAGGAGGCTCTGTTTGCCTTCTTTGCTGAGAGGATGTGTTTCTGACTCCCAGTCAATTTTGTGCCCACCAGAATTCCTAGGTCCTTTTCTGCAGAGCTGCCTTCCTACTGGTTGGCCCCGCTGGTCCTTCCTGGGGCTGTTTCCTTCCCAGAAAGAGAACTTTGCACTTCCCTTTGCTGGGCTTTCTGAGATTCCTTTTTGCTCATTGCTCCACCCCATCCAAGGTCTCTCAGAATGGCAGCAGATCCCTCTGATGGCATCAGCCACTCCTCCCTGGTTTGTATAATCTGTGATCTTGTGCATGGAGCACTCTATCATGTCATCTAGGTATTAATGAAGACATTTGGCTATTGCATCACAGACAGCGGATGGAAAGTAAAGAAAAGACCTCTGTGTATCCTTTCTTCACTAGATGATTCTTTTTGTGGTATATGCCAATATTTTTACTTGATTACTAATGAATACTGCTGTGTTAAGAAGCAAATTTCTGATGTAACAAAAGTAAAACTCTATGAAGATGCATGTTTGCTTAGGCCAGAATGCCTTTTCTTGAGTGTTTCCTACTTAAAATGGAACCAGAATTTTAGGATCTCAGAATTCAGCCCAGAAAGGAAGGAACATACTATAAATATAAAATACATATGGTCAATATTCTGGATGTGTTTAGAATTCAGACCATGAGAGATGCAATACTGAAGTCCAATACACCACTTCTGCATCCGAGATGCGTTTTGGAATGTACATAGACTTGAGAACTAAAAGGAGAAATTGGTGATTTAGGTTTACTAAACAGTTATTTTATATACTAAAGAATGAAGGCTCACAGCTGGTGAAATAATTTCAAATTGATAATTTCATTCAGTGCATTTTAATTAAAGTGAGTTAAAAATAAAACCATATGAAATGAATTAAAAATAAAATGAGTTTCAGTCCAATGTGCTTTGCAGCTTGCTGAAAACTCTATCGCAGAAATTGAGGAAGTAGGATGAGGAAAACGCTTAACTGTTCCATGCTGGGTGAAGAGGTATTTTAGTCATGTCTGGCTCTGGCCATCCCAGCTCCTGTCCTCTGGAAGTAGTTGAGTGTTTGAAGCAAATGACGCTCCTCGTACATGCATCTCTTTTGAGGAGTTTTACTTACACAAGAACTCTCTTCAGTATGAGTTATCTTCTGTGCTCTTATTTGAATTAGTGCGAGCTTTGTACTTTGTTTTAGGATGAGATAGGATGAGTGTCTTAAATGTCTTCAAAGATTTCTCCATCTGTATACCCCAGCCAAAGTCTGGTGATAACAAAAAACCGACCTTGCTAGACACAACATTCAGCCACCACAAATAAAATAGTGATTGAGCTGACTGTTTGGTCAGTCATAAATGTTCTGCAAAACTAGAAGGGCCTCAAACTTTTCCCATTAGCCAGCAGGTTAATTAAAGCTGATTCAGCAGAAGATACACAAGTGTAGACTCCCACTGACCAGGAGTGAGAGCCTGCTTTCAGTGCAACAGTTCTCCATCCAAGAAACCTGAGTCAGCCTGCTGTCATGGGTGAGATAGGAAATGTCAACGCATGTGAGATCTGGGTACCAATTGATTACTCAAGATCCAACAGGAAGGAAGTTTTACCCTACTTGATCTCACACATGCAGCGTGTCCTGGGCATCCCCTGGCATTTGTCTCCAGGCATCTCTGTGATCTCAGGAGCCAGCCCACATTTCAAGGTCATTCATCCAGTCTTTACTTTTGTTTTTTAATTCCTCTCTTGCTGTGTCTTTGGGGAGCCCTTCTGCTGAGCCTCCTCTTCCTTCTGGAGCTTGATGGCTCTGGTTTTCACAATCCCAGTAGTCTCTCTTCAATAATGGGATGCGCCACTGGTATTTAGTCCAGGTATTATCAACATCTGCATCCAGCTGCAGCCAACAGAAAGCAGGTTGCTTGAGAATCTGAAGTTCAGTTTTGGACAGATGCACCCACATATATCCAGTTATCTGCTGCATTCAGTTACTTACCCCTTTTTTCACCTACAAGAGGAGCACATTTCTCAATTATGAATGGTGGAGGTCTTCATTCCTATTGCCTTTATTGCCTCTGGCCATTGCCTTTTGAAAGCAAACATTACCATCCGCAGTCTTTGTTGCAGTAGGATGGATGAATATATTATAATGGTTGTGCTCAGCATCTAACTAACCTTGACAAAAACCGATGCTGATGAAGCACAATAAAAATGCTGCTACTATTATGGCTTGTCTTTCAGAACAGTACACTTTGTGTCACACAGGTAATTAGAAGAGAGCGGTGTTCCCAATGAACTCTTCCAGCCTTCCTGGGAAGTGTGTGATCCTGAATGTCAGGAGGCAGCATTGATTTGTGTCCTTCGTAAGCTTGTTTAGGAAGAAACTTGTCCTGGCCGAGGATGACCATTGGATTTTATGCTGCATGCTTAGTACATGCCTTTCCTCAGCCTGAAATATAATGAAGCTTTTGCCTGTTCTAAAAATATATCCACTGCTGTCTGATATTGAGAGAACAGTGAAATGCAAGTGCAGTGAAATCATTTTGTGCTACTTTTCACAGTGAAATGTAATAGTCTCCCCCTTCTCCCTACTGAGAGGAATACCTAGCAATGAGTAGTTAAGCTAACCTGGGAAATCTGAAGAATTCTGTGCAGTTTTAGACTCACTACAAGTTGTGCATTATATAAGGAGGACATTTTCAGTACAGCAGGAGTGGTTACCTCTATAGTGCTTATAGAGGGAAATTGTTCTGCCAACTGCTATAGGATAACGTAGCAATGCTAAACCAGTATTACTGAATAAGATGGCTGAAAATGCCAACAAACAAACCATTAGAGCAGGATGATTACACAAGCAATGGTATACCTTATTTTCATGCATTGTACATCCCTATTTTCTCTATAGGCTTGGGAGCAAACTCTCTGGGTTTTGCAGCGTACTTTCTTTGGCTCATACCAAGTGTTTGATGTTTCTTGTCCCCTCACCACGCTGTTTTGCACAGGACTGGCCAGGCCTCCTTGCCATAGAGGGGCAAGGCAAAAGGGCTTGCCACTGTCTTGAACCAAGGACTGCCGTAATGTTCCTCTCGCTGTGCCAAGAACTCTCCTTCAGATCATAAGGACTGTGAGCTGACGTTTTATTACTAAGCATCTATATGTGAGGGGTGCCCAATTTATGTGTACGCACTGCTATATGCACAGTCCTTTTATTACATGGTTTGATTTTAAATTTTGTTCTGATTTGTCAGTAATATTAATGGGAGTTTCTGTGTTCTCTGCATAGTGCTTAAATATCATAAACAGGCATAAAAAGTGCAGGGATAGAACTTATTTCCTTGTATGGGCTGAAGAAGGGGAGACACAAAAAGGAAATACGGCTTTTTCAGAACTTTGTGATGCAGCAATGAGATGTAGGTAGAGATGGCTACAGTCTGTCTCAGTGCAGCTCCTTCTGTATGCAGGTGGGACCGGGCTCACGCCCAGGCAGGGGGACAGCCGCTGTCTGTGACTGGTGACAGAAGTGACCTTGGGGAGGGCAGAGTGAGTTAACAGAGACAGATTGTGCTCAGACTGTGACAAAAGGTACTGCTGCAGAGATTGAATTGCTATCTATTTCTTTGGTTATCTCATATTAATAGAGATGTGCATTTTAACAAACTATTTTTTATGCCGTTCCATGCTTGTTACAGATTTCCCACCTGACTCTGAGGGAATGCTTACAGTAAATAAATAAAATGAAAAAGGGAAAAACAAAAACTGAGGAAGAGACATATCAAATCTGCAGTGCAGAAATAGGATTATATATTTATCTGACTTCTCATGTAGACAGATGATTAATATAGTACAAACTACAGGGTTTATAGCTTGGTATATCATTAAGGTTCCCTGTAGCTCTAATGTGAGAAGATAATAAATTAAGTGTCCTCTTCCCTGCCCTTGTCCTCCTTTCTCTAGTTCAGAAACATAGTTAGAAGTTTTAATTTGAAGGCGTATTTCTGCTACTAGAGCTGAGGAAGGAAAGAAACGAATGAGAAAATGGCAGACATCTGAAGTGTCATTTTTTTGGAACTTTTTGAAGCATTCAAATTGAGTGCATGAGGTCTTAACATACAAGTCTCATTTGCATATCTTCTTTGGATTAAGAGGATATCTTTAATGCTAGAAAAGTAGTTTTGGGGATGAATTTTTTAAAAACTTCTATGAAAAAAGAAAAAACTCATTTCTTAATCAGGTCCAGTTTCCTTTTAAGGAAATACTGTTCTCCTTTATCTTATCTGGAACAGATGGAAGCTGTAGATACAGGACGTGTCATTGCTAAAGGTTTTATTACCGATACAATAAATAACAGTATTTTTGAAACCTTAATTGCAAAACCCTGAGAAAAGGACAGTTAATAGAAGTGATATTGTGAAAGAACACATGATAAAGTAACCAGAAATATACATATGTATTTTTGCTTTAAATCAGGGCACTTTGTTTTGTCTGGGAGACGGTAGCACTGATAGCTTATTCCTGAGATCTGTGGTCAGTAGGAATCAAAGAAGATTATGGTCTATGATTCTGTGTAAAGCTTGTGTGCCAGATTTATTACATTAAGTAAAATATGATGCCTAACCTCTGCAGAGACATGACCTGAGGACTGCAACACTGGCATTAGAGTTGAAGTGGTAGGCTCAGTGCTGAAGACCAGTAGCACAAGCTGGAAACTCCACAAGGATTTTCTACTGATATTCGGACAGCTTTCATTTTGATAGTTGCTTGAGAAGAGTTTTGACCATTGCTGAATTAGGAAAGAGAAATTCTTCAACATAGAATAGGAAAAAAAAAAAAAGCGCTCTCTCTCATACATATATAATTAAAAAATATTATATATAATATACATAGGCCACTCTGAAAGTAATGCCTCCTATTTATTTCCGTGGAAATGACAACAGACACAAAAAGCACAATAACGCTATTTGGTAGAGCAAATTCTCAGCTACAAAACACTATTTTTCAGCGTGGTCACCACCATTAGCTCTGCATTTTCACCAGCAATGAACAAGAGCCTGCATGCTGTGCTTGTCAAAATCTGAACCACCAGAGGTGACCCAATGTCATTGTTGCCACTGCTGAAATGCAACACCCGCTGTCTCACTGTCCTCACACCCACTGTTTGGTCTCCATAAATGCTCAGCAATTTTTCTGCATGTAGGAATTCAGTGACACCCCTTGCTTCGTACACACTTCCATGTCAGATGCTATTTTGCCAGACTGCCCCTCGGCTGCCATCTCTCATATAACAACAGAATGTAACGGAATATTGGTGGGAAAGTTTAGCTTCCACTGCCATACAACCACCATATACCACTGATCTCGTGGATCAACACAATAAAATAGGATGCATTACTTTTGGAGCCATCCTACTATATAAATATTGCTTGTAAAAGCACCTTGGTTTTAGAGCAGTTTCTTTAAAGCTCTTTTTGTTGTTTATTGTATAGTTGAATTCCATTCAGGTTATTCTTTCAGTGGTTCACTTGCAAACAATAACAATTCTGTACTCCCTCCCACACATAGGATCCACTCCCTTCCTCAGTAATTCTTGTTTGACCTTACAACTTGTTCTCCAGAAGCTTTCATGCCAGCTGCCAGATAGTCTGTTTGGGAGTTACTCAGGAGTGCTAGCAACACATTACTGTGTTGGTCTGCTTTTTGCATTTGCTTTCCAGTGAAGGTAGAGCCTCAAAGTTTGAGGAATTAGTTAATTCAAAATTTTATATGGATTTGACTTTCACTCCCATGGCTCTGCCTTTTTATAGCAACAAAGTCCCACTGCAGTAATAAAAAGGGAAGAACTTGTAATTGCTTCAGATAAAAATTTCTTGGGAGCTGTGGAATTCATTCCTGCAAAAGATTAGGCTGAGCATGGAACAAACCACTTTCTCCATTCAGTTACGCAGCACTAGCCATCTGTGGTGATGCCCGTAAAGGCTGGATGAAAACATGTTGAATTCAGTTTAAGAAGGAGGAAGAGTCTGTTGCCCTTTTTTTAATTTATTTTTTTCAAAGGGCTCTCCCTGGAATTGCTAAATTGTTATTACATGACTAAAAGTGAGGATTGATCAGCTTCCATGGGAAAGGCAGAGGATGGTATTATGTGACTGCTCATAAGGAGTGAAAAAAAGTTTGTCGACCAGTGACACTGGTTTAGAGGTGTTTTGAGCTGCTTAGAGGATGGAAAAGTTCTTGCTGTGATTATGGTATTTCTGAGGGCCTCTGTTAATTGGGGCAAAGTTTTCTGCCTGTCTTGTGAACCGAAGTCTTTACCCTAGAAAGCCTCACTGGCGTTTACAATAAGATGCTGTAATGCCTGCATTGGAAGAAGGCTTTTACAGTACATCTGTCTGGTTTGATTGTGCAGACATGAGAGTATTTGTGATTTTAAAATCACTCCTAAACGTTCTTATAGGCATTCTTACAATATATGTGCAGTAGTCCAGTGGCTGTCGATTTGTCTTTCATATATCCATACAACCTATGTGTACCCAAAGTCTTCAGCAATGGTTTACTCCTCTGAAGCATTGTTATCAAAACTCAATGAGGTTGATTTTAGATCTTCATCTCTCATAAATATATACCCATAGAAGAAATGTAATTTTCTGTGTGGTTTTGTGTGACTTTTTGAGATGAGTTGTTGAGAATTGAGGTCATGCTAGTTCAGCCTGGCAGCCAAGTCCCTGAGCTTGGTTGTCTCTACAGCCAATGTGTCCCTAGAGGTTTTTGGCTTGGACTTTCTTGCTTAATAGTCTCACTCAGTCTTTTCCCTTTCTTCAGACTGGTGGCTGTGTTGGTTTTTCCTGCTTGTTGATCTTCTTCAGCATCAACTGCTTTCATTAACGTTTTTCAACAAAGTAATGAATCAGAATAAATCGCTACTAATAGAAATATAGGAACAGATTATGATTTTGCAAAGCTGAACTGTCTCAAAGGAGATTACGTATTTGAATTGAACAAATACAACTTCATAAATAAACTAAATTAAACATCATCTAATTTTGCTTTGGAAGCCAAATAATTTTAATCCATACTCAGCTTCGCATGGAAATGTTTTGCAACTCAGTTTTATTCTTTGAAGCATTCTAATTCATATTTAAAACTAAGAATGTGCCAAATTGAACAACAGTTGTGTACTCTGAATAAACGTAAAAGCTTGGGTGCATTACATAACAATCTGAGAGCTGGCAAGAGAAAGTGATTGCCTTTGTGAGTGTCCAAGTAGCAGTGTAAAAACTGTTTCTGAGAACTCAATATTTCTCTCAAAAGCAGTCTGACTGATGGCATGTCTGAAAAGTCCTGTAGGTACAGCTCAACATGAAGTGACAGATTATGAGAACTCTGTATATTTTCTCCAAAAAAATTTCATGCAGGAATTGTGCTGGGGCAAATCTTACTCTGATGGCCTGCTTTTTGAGCAAATTCTTGTTCTTAGATGGAAGAGGTCCTTTTAATGCAAAGCATTCTTTGGAAGCATTTAAACACCAAATAAGTTGATTGCGATTGAAAGCCACCTTCTTATTAGAGAAGAAATGATCTTTTAGACCATTAAAAAAACCTGTTATAATATTAAGTAACAGGGTTCAAGAATTCTTAAGTGTTTCAAATAGCATCCACAAACTTGAAATAAGATTTCAGTCCACTTACATTCAGTGTAAAAACCATGATCAGAAGCCATATTCCAGAAATAGGCTGAAATATAGACTTAAGTGCAACTCTTTTTAATGTGGTTGTTAAGTCGTTCTGTATAGGTTGCAGAACACACCTGGCCAGTGGCTTAAAGTAGTTGGCTGTGGTTTTCAGAACTACTTGGTTTCCAAGTCAATGAGATTAAGAATACCAAGAACTTTTTTGTCTGATATCTTGGAGATCAAACAAAGCATGGGTAGTGGAAGTCTTGAACAAAGGTTTTCGCGGGATATATTTTTCTTTTAGTATTAGCATGTTTGTTTGTGTTGGAACACAGCAATTCCAACAGAAAAATGGGGAAAAACAAAGAGCAACTTTTTTTTTTACAAACTTTTTCATATTATATCACTAATATCCATAGTAAAATACTAGTTTTATTACCACAGTTCTGTGGTCATAGCAAAATGTTAATTTTTCCTATTATTTGAATTATTTTCTGCTGGAAGTTAACAATAGAATAAAATGAGCTAATTCTCCTCAGAGATTCAGAAATGCTGTGGATTAGTAAATGTGTTCCTTCAAGATAGGAAGAAAACCACAGTAAAGAACTGCTTGATGCAAACTGAAGTTTTCTTTGTTTTGCTAGTGAAGATATCCTGCTCTAATTGCCCGAGACTAGCCCTTATAGCTGCCCTGATGGCAGAGAGCCCCCTATTAGAGCAGCAGCCAGCAGGGTCCTAGGACTTTTTGCTGTATATTTAAACTGCTGTGCCAAATGGCGTAAGCAAGAGCAGCACAAGGACGCTGTGACTCATGCAGGCTGCATCTCCAGTGAAGGTCTTGCTGGCAGTAAAGCTGTTAGCAGTCTGTTTTAGCAAGCATTGCTGAAGGCAGGTGAAGGACCCAGCAGGAGAAGAGATGCAGTAGACAGGCTGGAGATAGCGGCCATCTTCAGAACCCAGCAGTACAGAATGCGAGGACTTGAATTACTGAATTTCTTCACCTGAATTGCAAGCCAGCCATCAATAGCAAGAGAGTGTAGAATTTGGTTCTGTTTGCTTTCTCTTTCTTTGTGAAGAGGAATTCTGAGCAGCTCTCCTGGCAATATATATATTTATAAAAATAACAATCTATTGCATGTCAAGCCAAAAATGTGATCCTCTTGTTGAGATCTGTGTACAACTTCCTCTGAAATGAAGGAAAACTGCTTTCTGAAATTAAGTTTACAGCCATTCTATTTGCTTGGTATAAGGAAGACAGATGATAATGGTGTGAGTGCTGCTGCTTTAGTACTTTTCTGCATTTTCAGTATGTTCTTGAATACATTTGCAGTGATGATGAGCTGAAAAGACAGATGATTTCATTAGTAGAAATTAAGAGGCAAAAGCTAGATAAAGATGCTTTACAGTGGAATATTTTCATAATCCTGCATTGTAGAAATACTAATGATATGCAGGTGTTTGGTCCTACAGGGTGTATTGTTGGTAGACACATGCTTTTCAAGGTGGGAGCAATGAGGAAGGTTGGGTAAAACCTCGTATATTTAAAATATAGAAAATCAAAATTATTAGTATTTTCTGTAAATAGTAGTTACCGCATTTTGATGGTTCTTGTAAAGTCTGCTGCAAAAAATATTTGGCCTAATATCTTTGGTGTTTCTGGTACTGCATGTCTTCAGAGAAAGAAATAATATAATTGAATGCAGTTTTTCAAAGCAATATTTTGATTCTTCTGCTGTGGATCGTAACAGTTCTTTTGCCATTGAACTCCTGGATGCATTCCAGTCTTTATGAATATGATTGTTATTTTGGGCATGTTTAGTTTCTATCCTTCATCTCAACTATCTGTTAATTATAGCAACCAATTTTTATGTATTTGGATCTTCTAACCATATTGCTTAACAATGAAGAAGTCTGGTTAAAAAAGCCCAGGATTTTCTTTCAGTAAGTAAAATACCTGATCTTTAGAGTTTCAGCTGCCATTACACAGCAACCAGCACATTGTTCTCAAAAACTGGTGCTTGACAAAAAGCAGCTTTTTGGATGGTACAGAGAGGATTTGATTTTTGAGTAATCAAGCATGGTGCTACCTAGCAGTCAAGCTAAAATCTAATTTGGTCAGAAACATTAAATATTCTCTTAGTACATGCAAGTTATTGATTATTATTATCATTATTTTTAGATTAAAATTGGTATTCATTAATCATTCACAGAGAATAATGCAAAGTAATATACTTGGTTGCAACTCAAACAAAATAACCTCAATTCCAGCAAATGTTTTTAATCAAGGGCAAGTAGTCTGGTACGATGCTGCAGAATTGTTTGCTAATGCTGTGCCAAGCAGATTTTTAACTGTGTGTTGTCAGGAGTTAGTGGGGCTAGCGTAGCAAACCCAAGAAACAGAGCTGGACAAATTTCAAGCACAGCGACTCGCACCGTGCTGCTCTCAGCTGAGGGACTGGCAGGCATGCTGTCCTTTGCGTGCAGAGAAAAACAAAGCTGAATTTCAGAATTAATGTCAGGTATTGGTTGTGCTGGTAGAAATGCATCTAATCGAATGTGTGCAGCCTCTGTTGGTCTGATTAAGGATTGTCATCAGTAGATTTCTCTAGAGATAAATATTTAATGGTGGTCCTCAAGAGGCTGTGCAGTTCACCCTGCTTGCTTTCTTGAGAAAATGTTTCCAAAGCTGCATAAAAGTGCAAGTCCTAAATATTAGCTGACTCAGTATCAATCACTTTCTTTTTCCTAAAATATCCCATTAACCCCATGGCCTCCCAAAAACATGGTCTGGTTCTGAGATACTCCATATTAGAATTTTAAATGTAAGATGTTGTGCACATGAATAAATATCATTAACATCAATTGGCAGTGTCCTACATAGTAATTAGTTTCATGACCAATGAAACATTCAGAGGTTAAAGAAAAGAGAAAGTACCTGAGTTAATTAGAACTATATTAATATATATATTATTAGCTCAATGTATAGACTGTTTTTTTTTAGGTTATTTAAAGTTTTTCAGACTTCAATGTAAATCCAGCTGTGCTATTTACTAATTGTTTTTGATGGCATGAGTTTTGCAGTCATCTCTGCTTTATGGAGTTTTAACCCAGATTATTTTGTTCTAGTTGAGTTACACAACATCAGGCTGTCCATACAGATGAAGCAGATAGATAAACAGGAGGGGAGTGAACTCTTTGAAAGGGCAGGTAATAGCAGAGCAAGTGAAAATGATTTTAAGTTGAAGGAGAGAAGATTTATGTTGGATGTCAGGGGGAAGTTCTTTACAGAGAGAGTGTTGAGGTGCTGGAATGGGCTGCCCAGAGAGGCTGTGGATGCCCCATCCCTGAAGGTGTTCAAGGCCAGGTTGGATGGGGCCCTGGGCAGCCTGGTCTAGTATTAGATATGGAGGTTGGCAGCCCTCCATGTGGAAGGGGGCTCAGAGCTTTATGGTCCTTCAGGTCCCTTCCAACCCAAGCCATTCTGCGATTCTATGAAGCAGGTGCATAGTACCTAACATAGCCAAAATAATAGAGTGAAAAATTTGCGGCCAATCCATAAGAATTCTATGTTAAAGAAGGAGAGAGGGAAGTAACTCAGTCTGCATTTCAGGCATATCTCTAGACTAAAGAGGAATAAATTTTTGGTTGACACAGCTGGATTGCGTTTTGTTTCCCATGCTTCCTAGAAAACCATTTGTTTTAATGTCTTTCTTGGATAATGGATTCAACAGATTTTCTATTGCAGAGTTCTCATAATTACTCCATTTTCGGTTTTGAATGGATGGTGCTGTGCACGATTGAAAATTGATGTAAACCACACTGTTGGTTTTAAGAGGTGTAATTTGAACATGTGATATGCTATAATATATAGTCTAATGTATGTTTAAAACATATGTAACTTGGCTATCAGGTATCTTCCTTACAATTCTTTCTTATTAATAGTATTTTCTGAAAAAAATAGATTTTGACTACTAGATACACTTCTGTAATAGAAAAGTATGTGAAAAGCATAATACAAGTAAAATGTAATGGACTACTAGTCAAATTATTCTCCAGATGAGACCTCTAATTTCATGCAAATTTATGGCTGTGCTTTAAAATCTGTAGCTATAATATATCTATGGTGATGTTCATTTTTGAATGTGCAAGTGGCATTAGGTCAATCAAAAGCTTTTTGTGTATGTTAATATTTTGGAGTGGTATTGTCTTTCTGTCTTTTTCTTTGGTTGTTCATCAGCAATGCCTGCCTGGGCAGGTGAGCCATTCAGAAGTCCTTTCTTACTTGTCTTTATCATTTGGTCCGTGAAACATAGAAGCCACTTTCAATTTACAGTTAGCTCTTCTTATTCCTATTGCTTTCATGCGAAGAATATAGCCTGTTACAGTGGTAGCAGATAAATATATGTGTTTTTTCTCTTTGACCTTGATTTTATTTGCTTTTTGGAAAAATTCCTCGCTTCTTCATAATCAGAAAAACCTTGTCATGAGTTTAAGTAATGCCATAATATGTATTCTTCTCATGTTACATTTAATCTTTTGTTTTCTTTTTTCTTTTTCTCTTTTTAAGTTCTCTTTCCTACTCATTTTTGTGAAGATTTAACTAGAAATTTAATTTAAAAAAAAAACAGTCCTCAGAATTGAGTTGTTTTTTTGGGTGGCCAGTAAATGACAGAATGGAAAACATAATAGAGTGTATACTGAAAATGAAATTGAGTAGTGTGTAAAGTAAAATTATTACTGTTTTTGGTGTGCAGTTGTGTAAGAAGAGTACTTCTGAAAATGAACTGAAGACAGCATGTACAAATACAGAAAATAGGGTATGATGTTTTGAGCACAAGGCATCAGATCATTTATAACAACAAATAACTGTGCATTGGTATCATCTTAAATATCTCAGTATGTGCTACTGAAGCCATACCTTTGGTTTTGTTTGTTTGTTTGTTTGTTTGAATTGTGGTTCCTTTCTAATTATTTCAGTAAGATAGGTTTTGACTCAGATGTTGGACATGATGAGCATTAATGCTGAATACTTGAAAAGAAACACTTTGGTTTAGCTGCCCTTAAAACTGATGAGATGCTGTCTGCTGGTGTGTGGCAGGAAGGGATGTGCCATTCCAAAATCTTGCCAGATCATGGGAAAGTGCATTGGGTCGGACCCTCTGAGAGATACAGTATGAGATTCCATCATCAGCTCTATTGACATTTTCATCTCTTGAGCACTTTGTTGCACTCTGTACATTCCCGTAATGTTTTCTGTTGGTTTTTTTTCCTTCTTCTCTGTATGTACGTATGGGTATTTACATATACACACATGGATGTATATTTTGCATATTTATCTATATATGGATGGATATAAAAATTCACTTCTTTTAAAGGAATGCTTGGTGAATTACCTGACCAAGTCTGAATGGTTTAGTAGAAATTAAGTTAAACATTAATTTGATAAAGTGTAATGAAGTATTAAGTAAAAACTTAGTAACAATGACAAAGTGACAAAGTCATCAAGTATGATCTTGTCCTCTTTTTGTGAGAGAGAAAGGTATGTGAAGTACTACTTCAGACACATGGATGGTGTTCTCAGTCCATGATGTATGTTTGCAAATATGTTTGTATACAGGCTTGTAATGTACAGCAGTGTTCTTCACATCAGCCATTGGACTACATAGTCTACAAAGACGGAGATTTTTTCCTGTAAGTCTTATGATGGATTTTCTAGGAAAGAACTTATACATTAAAATCCCATAATGAATAGTTGTTCACTTAATTGAAGTGATTTAAAAGACTGAAGAAATGACTTTGAGAGAAGAGATTCAGCTTGAATTTCATTTTCTTAGACAAGAATACCTTAAAAGGTATTGGCAGCTTCTTCTCTCATTTCAGTCTCTGTCCTCCCACTCTGTGACAGCTGCTACTCAGCATTTTTCTTCTACTTAGTCTTGATGAGCAGGTTTGGTTTTTTTATGATTCCTGTTGGACTTGAGCTGAAAACAGTTGGTGCTCATGAATATCATTAAAGTTGGTGGGGGAAGAGGCAGGTAGTGCAGCATCTTTTGCTGCAGCTCTGATTGCATTATACATTTTTTGTGAGTCTAGTGTCATCTTTATACTTGATGAAGGGATAAAATGCTGGTTAAGCAAACTTAACCTTTGGGAATAGGCAAATGTGTTTGCAAAATGTAAAGAAAACAGTGATCTGAATTGAAGCCAAGCAGAAGTCTTCTACATTGAAATCAAACTGTTTGGAAATCTAAAAAAGCTGTTCTACTTAAATTAACTTTCTGAAGCTCTACCCAGGTTTTAGTTATTGATAATCAAATTGTCATCCTCCAACTCAAATAAGAAACACGAAAAACATTTTAATAGAAATGGTTATAGAAAAATTTTGGTAACTTTTATCTGTGGTTTATTCCCAGTATGTTAGATTGTAGCTAACGTGAAAGAACTGCTATTTCATGTAAAAACATGGTTAAAAAAGTTGTTTCTCAAGCAGAACAATTACTGAGAGGAAGTTACCTACACATCCTAGGCTATCTTCATCAAATTTTATGCCGTGATATCCTCATCCCATTACAGTGTTGTGTCTTAACCCTGTCCACTCTTCCATTTGATCAGTCTCCATCCGTAAGCCTCCCTTCTGATAGCCATATCCTCCTGTGGTACCTGACCACCCTCCTCTCCCTTTCCTGCACTCTCCTACATCGCTCTGCCTACTGCTGGGACCGATGGCCACCTCCACTGTTGAAGGCGTGTGAGCTCTGCCTGTCTGGTAAGCCAAGAAGAATGGCTGTGTTGCAACTTTTCCATCAGTATTTGTGCTATGGAGGCTTCCTCCTCCTGATCAGACTCAGAGAGATATTCAACTGTTCAGGAAAGTGGTAGGACCAAAATACTCATGAGTTCTCTTTATTCCATCAAATTGATTGTAACTGGTGACTGAACTCAAAGAGAGTCGGGGGACAGATGGTAGTACAAAGCCTCATTTCCTGGGGAAGCATGCTAAATGGTGAGGAGACCTGTTTTGATAACTTTATGGAGAAAGGAACGGATTTTGTGAGCATAACCTCTAATTTTGCCATTGTGTAAATAATGACATTTTGGACAAAGACACACATGTTCTACAATAGAACAGTAGAAAAACTGTCTTTCCAAAGATCTACTTGTTTTATTGCAAATGCTATATACTTTATCTTAGTGTGTTAAATGCAGAAGTGGATAATGTTCGTACATATATATATAATGTACGTAAAATGTAGGTATAATGTACGTATACATATAACATGTTATAATTCACCTGTTCCAAATGGGAAATATTCCAAATTGTGTTAATTATACCAGGCCAAAAATAATTTAATGCCGTTGCACAATTACTTCTGTTACTGTAGCATGAGTGCAATAGTTATTTATCAGAAAATTTTTCAACAGATGACCAAAATGGCTTTTTTGACAATACCAATTGTTGGATTAGGAAAAAAGATTACATCTGGGTAGTAAGTCTGAAAGGCCCTGAATGATATGATTTCAGTAAATGTCTGTTTGATGGCATTAATCTTGACTTTTATGAGAAATAACCAACTCTTAAGATTTGCTGTTACCTAATATTTAGTACTGAATTTACTCTGTGGATGAACGTGTTTATCGATATAACAGTGGGATCTGTCTGGACATTGCTTAAATGAATATGCTTGGTTTAGAAATAGAGATGGAAACGATGCAATTGCTGTTTTTTAGCAAATTACAGTGCTATGTTTACGTGGTTCTATTCATCAAGTGAAGATGGATCATATAAAACCATAGTATGAAAAATGAAAAGTTTGCATGTCTAGAAGACAGCATTGCAGAATGTATAATATACCCCTGTCTAATATGCCACGTTTTTAGTTTGTTTTCCAGTAGCATACTCTCTGCCAGTGCAGTTTTATCTCTGAAATCAGTGTGCAACTGCTGTTTCGAGCCTTTGAATTCAGTCCCAGTGCTATTCACTGGAGCGCTGTGTTCTTTCCAATGAACCACTGAATAGTTCACTGCAGAACTATTGCATGAACATTTACTTTTTTCAATTGTATCTATCTAAAATAGCAAATCTGCCAGCAGTGAACTGTGAGTGAGATGTAGGAATCTTTAGGAATCACTTTTCTTTTCTTGTCAGCATTCACCTAGAGGGATGTCGAATTTTTTTCTGAGATCTGAAATGATGAATTCTAACTTCAGTGTAGGTCCAATTGGAAAAGCAATGATGGAGGCAAAGTTATCTGGCTGTGTGTTTATAAGGCACTTAGTGAAAAATACATCACCTGGCTATGGGAAATGAAAGCCTTAAGAAAGGAGCTAGTAATTAAGCTTTTTGACAATGACAATGTTGGAGAATTGTTATAAGGGCTGAATGATGTGCAGTACCATCAAGCACTGTATATTTCTCCTTACATGTCTTCCTAGTTTGGACTGTTTTTCTTTTCAAATACACTCACTGAATAGGTGAACAATATAGCATCCAAAAATAAGACCTTGGGACAGCCTTGTAACTACATGTTGGCTTCGATGGGCTGAGTCACACAATTTTTCATGGGAAACATTGCAATACCTTACATTCTGACCAGCCTGGTACTGCTATGTTGATTTGTGAGTGGTTTTGTTTCCACTGTCTCTCAGAGTAAGGCCAGACATGGGCAGCTTGGCTTGGAATGAAAAGTCTTTTTTTCTGCCTGCTTGCCATCTCCCCTGACTCTGCAAATGGAAGACTGCAACTTGCTTTAACTGCAAGATAGCAGGAAGATTCCAAAACTCAGTCTAAATCATTTACATTACACTCACAGATACAACAATTATATGTGGGGAAAATAAGCAGTGTGAGTGACACTGTGAGGAGGACAAAGCCCTGTGTCAACCAGACTACTGCAGTCTTTCAGAAAATTTATTCTGGACTTCTGCAAAGCGGCTGATCAGGTAATTCAAAGCAAACATGGCTGTTTGACAGCAACACAGCAAGTGCAGAAGTTGGCTGGGCTTGAAGAACCTCTATTTTTTTTTTTCCTGACACATAAAGTTCCTGATGAGAACAATATTGCAGAGACAGATGCCTCCTGTCTACGTTGTCATCCTGTCCCTTGGCTCCTGCCATTTGCTGCAGATGTGTAGTAGTCATGGAAATTATCATACTTTTGTTTTGAGGTATACATAATTTTTCTTAAGACTGCGTCTAAGGAAAAAAAAACATTGCCACTTGCAGACTCCTGAGGTTTGCTTTTGATCAGGGTTGATTTCTAGTCTCTGTTTTCCTGTTGACCAGATACTTTTCTTAGTGCAGCCGAGTGGAAAGGACTGGGAAGATGTCTTTGAACAACTTCCTGAATTTTGCTGGGAAACCAAAATGAAGGGAAACATGCTTTCTGCTGTTCAATTTGTGTAACTGTTCCACAAAAACCAGCATAGAGTTGCAAGATGGATGCCCTACTTCTAGTTACTGTTTTCCTCAGTAATTGTGCTCTTTTTTCATGGTTCCATTTTGCAGTGTTTGAAAGATTTCAATTCCTGACATCATTGTTTTTCTGCTGACTACTTCTCTGCCCAACTTCTTTTCAGGTTTCGTCTGTAGATCAAAGATTACTGTTTCCAGATTTCATTGTAGATTACCTGGTGGTAAAGGAATTAATACTACCAGCATTTTAGATACTTTTTTAGGAACATACGTGTGATGATTTATTTAAGAGATTAAAAACAGTGAACTCCGAACACTTTTTATGTAAAGAATGGGACTGAATGGAACAGATTAGATTTTACTGAGATGCAGTTGGACTAACTTTAAATTCTGTACTTTTCTGATTGATAGACAGCAATCAGCATAGCAGGAAGGAAGCCAGTGAGAGGAAGTAAATTACTTACCTAGCTTTTCATCAAAAGCTCTTGAATTGCTGCAGTGTTCAGTGTATTTATTTTTGAGTATTCAGAAATAGAACTGACTACCAGATCAGTATGATTAGATTTGCAATTACTGACCTTTTTCTAATAAATCCTATCTGCTGGTATTGTCCTTGCAAGCTTATTGGTGCTGTTATTTATTTATTTGCAAAGACTGACATCATTTATGAGGGTTTGTAATCATTTTGGTTGTTAGAACTCCTGAGTGATTTCTGTTCTCTTCTTAAGTGATTTCTAAAGATTCCCGGATTCCTGACAGAGGAGTAGCTAGCGTAATTTTTGCTATAATTAATGTTATGCAGCTATGAATGTACAATGATGCATTTTATTATGTGTTATAAAGCTTGCATTTTGTTTCTTTGGAGTTCTGAATTGAATGGTCTTTTAGCAGCGACTTCACAATTTGGTGTAATTCACAATTGTTATGTTTGACTTTATCACTTTTGTTCTGCTTTCTTTCTTTTTATTCTGGAGCAGTATGAAAGTCTCATCACAGGTTCATATGGGACATAGAGGATATTTTATGAAGTGTAATTCACAGAAAAAAATAATCTAAAAATATAAAAAATGGATACATTCTACATGACAGTGTGAGACAGTACAGGTGTCACAATGTTTTTTCCTACTGTACTGATTAATATACCTCATGTGGATGTTGCAAACTATCTAAATACTGCATGGAATAGAAGAGCATTAAATCTGTTTGCATATTGTTTCAGTATATCCACCTCAATGAAGTTACCATGTCTGTCACTGCAGTTTCCTTGGAAAATGCTGAATGGCTTCTCCAGTTGGGTGCAAGATACATTACTTTGCACCCATTTTGTATTTGTAAGGCTGTTTCCTTTGAGTCAAAACTCATCACTATGTTAAGGTTGCAAAAATTTAGATAAATACTGCTTTTGTTTCTTCCTGTAAGAATGATGCTCTCAATGGAAATCACATAGGATATATGTCTCCTATATAAAGGAACTGAAGTATCGCTATCTTAATAGAAAATATAAATGAAGCGTAACTACGATGTGAGTTGCAAACTGTGGAATGCTGGTTTTAGCCTTGTGCACGCTTGGACATGGTAAGTCTTGGTCTCCCCTCACTTTGGCACAAAGAATGTCTAAGCTCTTATAGATATTTTGTCCAATCTAAATGAAATGAGCAGGATGTAGTAAACAGATTAACGCTGTGTTTATTGGTAATTTATTCTGATGTGGGAAGTAAAGGAGCCATTAAGTGATGTATAAATAGAGTAAAATGAAGAGGTGCTCTGCAGCACTGAACAGTTTTCAAGTTAATCGTGCAAAGAACTCCAGAGATTTCTCTAAGGACAAGAAAATAGTCACCTTTGCTTAAGTAAGATTGAGATAAATATGCTTTCAGCTTGGAAGGTATGTTTTCAGCACAAAGGATTAAGAGGATTTGGCAGTTCCTTTGAGCTTGGCGTTGATATTGTAATGAGCTGTAAATAGCTGCCTCCCAACGCCTCCTGCTCCACTGTGCCCATGAGGTCAGCCCTGGGGTCTGAGTAGGACCAGGAGGTCATCTCCCTTCAGTCTCCAGGGGCTGAGCCTCGGATACCACTCCAGCTCTTGACAATCTGTCAGTTCATCACAACTCGCTCGAAGTGCTGCTAGCTGAAGGGAAAGCGCAGTTGACACTATGACCTGTTGGAAGCCTTGTGCACCCTCGTGGCCCAGGCTTTGGTGTGTGAAGGTGCAGACCTGGTTAGCAGGCAGCATGGTGCTGGAGGAGAGCCTGGTGAGTTTTGCTGCTGCCTGGGGTGACAAGCGGGCACAGCATGCAGTCCTTGTGCCTTTTCAGTGGCATGTCATTTCACTGCTTTGATGTAACACTGTTATTCCTTAGTGGCAAGTACAACTTCCTCCATATGCATTTGCACTGTTTCTTTCCAAAGCAACACAAATCATTATAACTTTTGCAGTAAGGATTTGGTAGATTGCATCCTATTTGTCTGAGAAAAGCCCACTGACTGCTTGTAAACACAGAAGCAAGACTGGGCTGGTATCTACAATGTTTAAAAAGGAACCAAGAGATCTTTATGCTCGTCATGCTTCAAGGGCATAGAGGATCTTGAGATTTCTGCAGTGAAGTCATAGCGTTTGACATGTCTGCAGATTTTCATCAAGAAACTGGGCGTAACCAGCAAACAGAAACGTTATGAAAATATTTAGAATCAAATAGAGAAAATGTAAAATGATTCAAATTAAGGTAAATAACAAACCAAAGTGAAAGTAACTATTCACGAATAACATTGAGCAAAAGATGAATCAGGCATTTATATTCTAAAACAAATCCGAGGCATTACTGTTATTTAGGAAGAATAATTCTGGAATTGTAAATCCTGGCCACTTCCAATATGGTGAGAATGATAGAATCACAGAATCATTAATATTGGAAAAGACCATTAAGGTCATGTAGTCCAACTGTCAAGGGGCCCTGAGAAGGTGCTCTTTTGAAGTCTGCTCTTCCCAACTTACGGATCAGAGGGAACAGGTGGATGGAACAAATAGGGAAGCAATAGGTCATTAGAAAGAAATGCCACTTTCTGGGATGCGGCTTTGTCAAATAAATAATTGTGGCCTTATTTCTTCTGAGTTACCAAGGAATAGATTGGTTTTAAAATCTGTATTAATATGTGGTTTAATATGGCAGAGTAGCCCTATGGTTAGAGTACTGTAACCCATTCATGCTATGCATGAGATATTGGATAGTGAAGTCAGTAGGAACATTTTCACTCCTGCAGGTAGCTTTGCAGTAGCTGACACTCAAAATGTCCAAATGTCTGCATTTCATTGCATGAGGAGAATCTTATTCTAGTTCTGCAAGATAATAATAATAACCAAACCAAACAACTTTCCCACCCAAACCTAGGAATTGGGGTCATCTGGAGGACTGAATCTGCTCCTGTATCGTATGACAACTTTTCAGGCTGACCTAGGTATTGGGGGAGTTTGCACCATTGCTATAATCTAGTAGAAATAGAAATATTTCAAGCTTTGTGTCAATCATCGATGTTTTTGCAGTAAATTCATCCATACATAGCATCCCTTATTTTGTAGTTTTCCTCACATTCTGAGCCCTGCTCTATTAATAAGCCGTGCTTGCAGTGCACTGTGCCCATCTAATCAGAGAAGCATGTGAAGATTTGTGCTGTGCCTCGCATTCTGCTCCAGGAGGTGTGAAACAAATGATCTGGGGGAGGCAGGGGACGTGTAGGACCATCCGTTCCTGTTTGCTGAGATGCGGTACCTTCAAGTCCTGCCTGTGAGAGCAGGAGCCTGCACTCCCTCTGCTTCTTTTCCCTTGTGTTGCATACAGGTCAGGATGCATTCAGAAGGGGCTCTGGTGCCATGGGGGAACACTGTGAGTCTTACCATGGTTATGAATTTCCAATATGTGCTGAGACAGATATAAAGGCAGTCAGTTTACATGCTGCAACAAAGAAACTTGACACCCATCTCTTTGGCACACCTCTTCACAGAGCTCTTGCCAGTGATTCCAGAGAGCATTTTTGCTGTTTTTAAATCTGCAGTAGAAACAGTTTGTGAAGTTGAGCATTTTGGGTAGTTTATAGAGGAGAATGCAATTATGATTCTGTCTGTGAAGGCCGTGTTTTTACAGTTCATAAGGTAACACAATAAAACCCAACAAGTAGCAGTGCATTGCTAACCTCTTTGAAACCTATATCCAAATTTCCACACTTTGCGTGTAGGTATATATTATAGAGATACAAAAGGTGTGACTTTGATGTTTAATTCTTCTTTGATATTCTGTCATGCTAATTATTTTTTTTTCAGTTTATTAGCTGCTGCAAAATGCAGCTATGATACAACACAGTACCCAAAGTACATCCAGTATTTTCTTCAGAGATCACTTTTGGATGGTCAAAATGCAAGTTTTGCATGTTAAGGTGGAAAGGCAGGGGGGGTTTCATGTTGGCTGTTTTCTTCCTGGTAGTGAAAAACAAGAAGTGCTAACCATGGCAGCTTTTGGTATCTGTTTTTAAAACAGTGTAGACACAAGTTCAGCATTGGGGAAAAAGGTAAATCCATGGGTCTGTGTTTTGGCCTCAGCCAGAAGCTTACCATGTGAACGTGTTCTGGTTTGCTTCTAAATCAGAAGCAAATTACTGGACAGTAGCCTAAGTAGGAGAAAATTCTGGATCCAGTAACCAGACAAGAAATGTGTGCCGTGACCAGTGTAGCTGATTTTCACGTTGTGCATTAGGACTTTTTTTTGATAAAGACAGTTTTACCTGCACAAGCTCAATAACTTGCAAAATAACACGTTTCTCCCACAGAGTAAATAAAGATGAAAAATGTGCTGAGCATATCTGCTGCTTTGTGCTAAAATGTTCTTTCATTGAAGGAAAATCCATGTCCATGTACATTAGAAGTGTGAAGGGAATACCTTTGGGCCATTGTGAAAGCATTTATGTCACTTTACCACTGTGGAAATGCTGTGGGCCTGTATGAATTGCCTTCAGCAGCCTCTCATGCTGAATTTGTGATTCAAAGATGAGAGCATCTTTAGAAATAGCTTTTCCTGTTCCATGCAGCCTTCTCTTATTTTTGGTCATTCTGTGAGTACAATAAATATAAAAAGCCATTAATACAGTTCCTCAAGGATTGGAAAAGCTTTCCATATCAATGTCACTCACTCATTATTTATAAATAAATCTTAAAATATTATAAATGTTTTATACTTAAGTGTTCTTGATAATGATAAAGCTTCTGCTTTACAGTATTACTTTCCATTGTGTATGTTATAAGTCAAATGTATTGTTTCAATCTTACAATACATTAACTATTCTAGAGATCACTCACACAGCTTCAGAATATGAAATGCTGTACAAATAGTGATATTTTTCTGAGAAATTCCGGCCTTTTTTAATATATTTTTTTATAAGTAGCCTTAAGATTTTCTCTTTTTTACTGCAGACTGATTTAGGTTTTTCAACCTTATTTTTAAGTTATATTGGTCATCATTTCCTTTTCTGTATGTTATTTTTACTAAGATGCTTATGCAACTAATAGAAACATGGGAGAGAAAGCTAGGAAGAAAATAAACAATATTATAAATATGCTCAATTTTCATTGATTAATGGGGAATTGTTGGATTCATGTTAATCTCAAGTCTCAGCAAGAAATGATTGTCTTGGGCGTTTCTGCATTCTATCTGGTGAACTGAAAATTAGCCCTACTGTTCAGAGTGTGCTTACTGAAAAGTTATTACGCACAGTGAGTAACAAATGTTCTGAGAAGACACTGGTGGGACTTTACAGATGCAGAGTGGTCTTAGCTTCATGCGGGTAAATTTTCCTGGAGTCAATCTGAAATTTTAAGCGTGACTTTTCTTTGTCGTGTTTCATATTTAGGAGAGATAATGTTTTAATTCACTTTTGAATGTATATTACTGAATTATATTCTGTATATATATTCTGTTGGACCAATGATGTTCTAATTTTCAAGGCAGTGAAGAACTTTGCTTTCTGCTAAAGCAAATGGTTTGATGCAAGAGAAGATGAGCCACTCTCCTGCTGGTTTTCAGTAATGTGTCAATGGGCAGTTTGGGTTTTTCCCCAGGCCGTTATCAATTTCTTGGGTCACATGTAAGCAGGAAATGGTTTGAAAGGTGACTCTGGGGAATAACGTACATGGGAGTAACGTACCTGAATTTCAAAGAAATGCAATAGTTTATTTAACAGTAATCATTCTGAATCTGTAAAATATGAGGGACCGTAGTAGGGGTGCTGCAAGTCTTCGTTCTCTCTTGTTTGTCACTGTAAGTGCTGAATGTCCCTGAATTTCGTGCTAAAACTAGAGAAAACATATGCAGGATATTCAGAGAAGCAGTTGTACTGCATTTGCTGAAGGGTAAGTAGTTACTAGACTCCTCAATCAATTAAATATAAATAAATAGAACAGCTGTAGCACTCCATTCACTACAGAGCTTTCTTCTCCAGAAATTACTTGTGTTGAGATTTGTAATGGCTAGTCCTATAAATCCGGTCAGGAATTCTCTTTTCTCTTTTGTTTAAACTGCCTTAGCCTTTTTTTTTTTTTCCCCCCTCCCTCTTTAGGAAAGGGTCAGAATTCCTTTCTTATAAAGCAATTGGCACTTGATAATAAAAGCAAAGCAGATGTTAATAAACACAGACAGACTAGTCTGTGTTCATTTAACTGAACTAAGCACATAATTGCTCAGTGAGGAGCTACTGTTTAAGTTTCTTAGGAGATTTGTTTGCAAGTCATCATTACAGGGCTTATCAGCTTTGTAAGCTGAATGTCTTCTGCTGCCACTAAAAGCTCTGAGAGGAATCTGAAAACTTTCAGTGGCTTGAATGGTTCCAGAAATCTAATCTTGTAAATCCCATTTGGATGAGCTACGTGTTGTTGCTGGTCTTTGGACTTTGCTGGGCTGATGGAGGAGCATTTGTCATGTTCCTTGCACATCTCAGGTTCAGCCAAGATGCACCTTGCTTGTGTTGAGATGTCTCACTTTGAATTTTCTGGTGTACAGGTGTATTTTTACACGTGAATGTGGCACTGAAGGACGTGGTTTAGTGGGGATGAGTTGGCAGTTAGACTAGATGATCTTAGTGGTCTTTTCAAATCTTCATGAAGATATAATTATCTGTGTACGTACGCAGTGTGCTGATTCTGTTCCTGGAGTCAGAGTGCATCGACTTGAACATGTTATGAGACATAACATGTTCACTTCGCTCTTTGAAGAAGGCTCACTATCCAGGTTTAGCAGTCCTTCTTAAACCAGAGGAGCACATTTTTGGAGTTGTGTTCATTCTGCTCGAACGTTTGGGACATTATTATTTTAGTTTGTGTATTTGCATTGTCATAATTATGGAGTAAGCATAGTGGGGGATGATCTGAGAATGTAAGAATAGTCCAAGCACAAAAGTACACAAACAAAATACTTAAATATGGTTCTCTTGATTTAAGAGATCTAACACAAGCATATAATTATGCCTGTATTGCTGAGGTTCAAAGGGGTTTTGCAACTTTCATTGTTTTATTTACCTAAAAAGCAAATAAAGTATTTAGAACATCTGTATGGTTTCCCTGAAAATGAGTAATTTACAGAGCCTTAAAAAGTAGCAAACAGGCTTTTTTTTTGCGTGTTTTCAAACCATGGCAAAGGTTGCTCTTGCTGACTGAGACTGGTTAGTGAGTACTCGTGAACACCTCGGAATTTCATGCCATTGCTCAGAATAGGAGATACTGCATAAAGATGTAGAGTTTTAAACATTTGGTTTTGTATGTAAATTTTTCATAATGACGTTCAACACTGTATTAGAGGTTTTTGCACTTGTTAAAGTCTGGAGAGATAATGGCTGCCTTGCAGTTATCAGTTACCTTTGGGGGCAGCAACTTGACACCTTCATAAAATATTACTGCTTGCTTGCTATCTGTGTGTCTAAAAAATGTGCTACAGTGCTGTGTCTTAAATACTGCTGCAATAGCACAACAAATCTGTAGAGATGAGTTTGTTTTTAACCTTCCTTATAGGTAAGGCTGAATTCCTTTACATGCACGGTTTTTGAACCGCGTTGTTTAGGACTGGGGGTACAGCACACACTTGGTTATTAAATGCAGAGCTCAGAAGTGATGTTCAGAAGGTCACCAGCTTATGCGGTGCCTACCTAGTAGCCGTTTTCATAATTCATGGTTCTTTCTGCTGAAAAATAATTGGTGTAAGGAAAATTGTTCGGAAGATGAGAAATGGAAGATTGGATGTAAAGGTCACCTCTGAAACTGTAATGAATGCAGCCATATTGATTTAATCAAAATTGCTTTTTATTTCAGGCCTTGGGTGGGCAGTTCTGCAAAAATCCTGATTTCTTTTAAGTGCTCTTTAAAGTGAGATGTTTTGTTCTTAAATTTGAAACTGCGTTGCTAAATTTAAGGAAATACAGGCAATTTTATGGAAATACAAGTAAACATGCCCCCTGTTTTTGATTATCTTTTGCCAAATTCATTACTTCCCAGTTCTGCTGTGGATGTGATTCATTTGGTTCTTACTTCCCCTGCAAGTTTTCTAGTATAAGTGTTTAATAAAACATAATAAAGGATCACATTTTGGGGTCGTGATTCTTAATAGATTCAAAAAAGGATAAGTTGCATATATCTGGCTAACAGAGATTATTATTCTAATATGGTGTGAGTGTAACATTCAGTTAATCTGAGCTTCACATATATGTTAGAAGCAGTGAACTTTCCAAAAGTGATGCGTTGAACTGGTCTTGAAAGCCCATTTCACCTACTGTGAGCCAAACTTCTGTCATTTTCTTTAAGTTTTAGCATCTGCCCCAGCTGACATATTTGTCTCCTTGACTTGATAAAAACAACTTCAGAATAATTCAGCATGAGAAAGTATGATAAAGGTGAATAACCTTCACTGTTAATAATTTAATTCTTACCTTTAGATTCTTCTGATCAGCTTCAGAGGGGCTGCTAGAAAACATTAATATTCTTGAAGATGGGAATAACACCGAAAAGCATTTATTGGGATAAATGGTGGTGCTGTGGTGTTTGCCCTGAAGTGCCGTTCCCAGTCCATGTGGGCACAGCCTCCTCTGAGCGAGCACTCATTGTTCGCATGCGTGGGGCATGGCTGTGTCTTGGCTGGCTGCGCCGGGTTCACTCTGTGCTTTGGCAGGTCACAGTGCCATTTGGGCTTTGTATAATAGTCGTGTGATATATTTACTGGTCAGTGTTTGTCTGCTCTAAATAAGCTGCACAGTTTGCTGCACAACACAGGCAAATCATCCTAGAGTTTCTTGTCAGTGCAACCAGTGAGGAGTGCATGGTAAGAGTTTGCCTGTGCATCACTGGAGTGAGTGGAAGTTGTGGGTGCGTGGCAATGAGTGGCAGAGCAAACTCCTCCTTTAGCAGCAAATGCTGCAGTTTGGGAAATTGGGTTGAAGTGTAAGTGGCTGTGGGGCAGAACTGTAAGTATTTCTCAGGATACACCTGCGTTTTTAATGCAAACGAGCAGAGAATATTTGCAGGACACCAGTAAGATATGTGCTAAGATATGTATTTTACTTCCCTTGTTCAAAAGGCAGACTTGCTATAACATTCGGGGTGCAGCAATATATTGCAGTGCTTCCTTGCTTAAGTTCTTCTATAGCATGAGATTTGAATAAAAATATATGATGTTAAATAGATAATTAGGTTGATTCCTACTATAAATCTTTATCATATTTATCACTTTGATTTAAGAAATGAGTCATCTTACAGCAATTTCTTCTCACTGCTTTGGAATCTTTTATGGATGCCTCACAAACTGCTTTCTTTTTGAAGTATAATTTTATTTTATTTTGAATCATTTGCATGTCTTAAAGGTAACAAGTGATGTAGTGCCAGATTTTCTTACTGTAACATTTTGAAGTATTTTTACATAATGTTAAAAAAATAATCTGAAGTTATCTTTTTTGAAGTCTTTTTCTTTTCTTACTTACAAATCTAAGCATGTTGGGCTGTTCTTTACCTTACCTGGAGGCGTCTGCCTGTGAAATAAGAATTTAATTCTGATCAGTGAAGAACCCATTAATTTGTAGAATGTGATCTTCTAAATTAGAAGTCCAACAATGCTTATCTTCATATACAGTATCACTCTTCCAGACTACAGTGCAAGATGTTTATTGATCATATAGGAGAATATGCTCAGCTCAACAGATGCAAAGAATTGTCACTTAAGGGTACCAGAAATTCATTTTGTCACTTCTCCATAGTGTGGCTGATAAATATAGCTGGCATCCATTAAAGTGCAATAACTTTTACTGAGATAATTTGAGGATAATTAAAAAAAAAAAAAGCTTCACTAAAAGCCTTCTTTCTTTGGGATATTTTATAATCCTTTTTTTTTTTTTCTAATCACAGTTTTGTCTTTTAATGATGGGTTAGAATGTTTATCTGTGAGAAATTAATGGTTTTTGAAAGCTTGGTGTTTTCATGTTGGAACAGCATTAGGTGGTTCTGCAAAACTGACCCTCTTTTGTGTTGATGCAGAGGCACTCATCCATTTGTTGCTCAGGTGCAGTGCAGTGCAAGGCAAACCATGAAGAGGTTCAGAGCAGGCGTGTCTCCAAAACAGAGGCTGTGTGTGGATGAAGAGATTTGTACTTACATATGCAGTTGCAGCTCAGTTTTTGGCAGGTTTTACACAAGTGCAGAGAGAAGGACTTGCAAAGGTGTCAAAACCATGTGTCAGGCCCTCAGCAAGAGGGAGGCCAGGGTTCACATTGATCTTGTGCTTCATCTGCCTTCTGTTTAACCCACTACCACTTGTTGGCCAGAACGTTTCCAGAACAGATGACTTGCAAGGTACCCTGGCTTTGTTCTGTTCTTGCTATTAGTCTTCATTTTCATAGAAAATATTTTAAAATAAAAGTGCCTGGAACTCCATTAGCTTCCTGGCTGGTGGCATATCCTGATAGTGGTTTTGAAAAGTCATTATTTCTGGTTTATGCTTTCAGCTTCAGTGGGCGTTGAGCGTTTTGCTTAATTTTGCACACAATTAAAAACCGTCTTTTCTCCGGCTCTGTAGCCTGAGGTGTGCACGCAGCCCAGGCTTTATTCTCGTGAGCAGGCACTGTGCATTAAAACATCAGAAGAATGGGAACTGCCAAGGCAAAGGAACCTGGTGGCCACTTTCTTTGCTGTCTTCCTTTGCAAGCTAGTGAATTTTGCAAGACAGCTGAAATGATCTAGAATGGAAAACTATAGAAATGTCACTTTATTTCTCAGGATTTGTTAATAAAAGAGAGCAATTACCTCCTCTGTGCTTTGTGTTGCCCTGTGCTGTGCGTTGCACTCAGGAGCGCAGAGCTTCTCCTGCCTCTGCTCCTCTAGTCAGCGAGCAGTCAGGAGGGGAGGGAGGGAGGGGAGAGGGAAATCTATAGGGGGTGGAGAGAGTGTGCTCCCCTTGCAGGAAAGGTGTGTCTCTCCTGACACATGTTCAGAGCACTCTGGAGTTAGCCTTAGGTAAGTACATCATATTATGGTCATTTATGCCTTCTTGCTGTAATGGGTAGCTGTGCCTCACTTGCATAATTTATCTCCTCAGTCAGTAATACAATCCCAGTGGTCGGAGGATTTCAGGTACGGGAGCCTAATGCTTTTAATGGTAACTTTCCTGCTATGCTTTGCTGTCCCTCAGGATAATTTTATGCTGTCATAACAATATTTTGTATTTTGGGGGAAGGTACACAAGCAGTGTGTATGAGGAGTGGTAACTCGAGTCATGAGGCAGATATGTGGGCTAGTGAGAGGGAATGAGTTTGCAGAGCCAGAAGGCAAATGATAATTGCTTTGAAAATGTTCTTATGTTTTAATTTTAGAAAATATGATGATAGAAAAAGTTTGTGAAAATAGAACCATGTATGTGAAAGAAAAACTGAACTATAACTATTTTTTCCAGGATTTATTACTTTGTGATGTTCTCTCTGAAATATTAATAAAGTGCATGTATTATTATTAACAATTATCATGTAGCATACATTTTAGCTTATAAACTGTGATGTTTTTCTGAAATTCATAGCTAAGAGTAAATGTTCAGAATTATGTGGCATCAAAAGGAACTATTTGGGAAGGAAAAAAGCAGCTTATCAATGACTGTTATCAAATAATGATTGTACTTTGTGTAGATTTATGTTATGAAAATGTACCTATTTTATATTTGAGCATAATTTGTTAAAAATGCATTCAGGACTGGATTTTGCCTTGTGAGAATTTCAAATGTGCTGTTGTTTCATTCCTTTCTTACTTTCAGACCCATTTGGGAGCTGTGAATTTTATTTGTCTCTAACTTGAGCTTAGGCACTGCTAGGAACAGTACTCAGATATTTAGTTTGGAGGTTACGTTTCTGCCTGAACTAACCAAACCCGTTAAAGGAATGAAATCAGACTAAATGTTTTAGGAGAGCATGTAACACATCAATGTCCTGCTCCCAATTGGAAGTAGGGATAGAGGAAAGAAGACAAAAGGACTATTTTTGATGAAATACGGCACCGTTTTGCAAGTTGTCATGTTTTGTCATCAAATTTTGCTTGTACATGAATTTTGAATGGATTCACATTTCAGTTTTAGCTGAAATGCAAATGATACAGAATGCCTTGATAGGCTGATGTATTTGGATTTGCTAATGCCTAGATGAATTTTATAACTTCTCTGAAAAGATTTAGCTGAAAAGGGATTTTCAAAAATACATTTATTTTTAAGGCTTCAAGTTACATCTGAAATATAGGCAGGCAGTGTGCCATTTATCAATTTAGCTGAAAATGTATCTAAGACCAAAGCTTTCTCATCCCCTCTGAGAGAGACGATCCATTCTTTTTAAAATGCTTGTATGTGGGCACGTCTGTGAAACTGCATTCCGCCTGAAAATACCCAAAGTTGATAAAGCGGGGTTATGTAACTAGTATTGCATAATAATGCATTTAAAGATATTCTAATATGAGTTTACTTTTATCACTGTTTCTTTAGGAGAAAAGGTTGTGGAGATGTGCCTAATTACCCTCCTTCTTTCAGGTTATCGGATGTCCTCATTTTCAAAGAGTGTCCTTGCTAACAGGGACAACCCGGGAATTTTGTAGGCTTTATTGAAAATGGGGCAATGTTCTAATTTCAGAAAAATCCCATGTCAACCAGATACACGAGCAACCCCAGAGCCTCACATGGACTCAGGGCATCCCAGCTGCCTGGGCTCTCATCGGAAAATGGTGTGAAGTGTAGGGGTGCTGCAGCTCCTGTTTCTGGGGAGAAGTGCTGGTATGGATAAAAATCGTTCTAGTCGTAGATGGAAGTGACACTGATGGAGTGTTCTCTGTTCAGAAGTGTGTTCAGTTATCCCTTTCTATAACTTCCATGTAGCAACAAAGCTAGTAATTAGTTGTGAGGATGGGACAGCCAAACCACGTCCATTGTCCCTTTCCACTTGAATGGCCAGAGCAGGCTGCGAGTGTTGGTGTGCGGGAAGGAATTGCACAAAGGCTGAGGCTAAATCTGAAGGAGGAACAGCTCACTGCACTCTCTGTTCTCAGACAGTTGTCAAAAGAGAAAAGCGGGTTTAAGAAGCATTCAGATTTGTTTGACTACTTGGTTTTCTCTGTACTCAAACTCAGAATATCTTACATGTATTTTAAAATAAAGAAGTCCTGGGATTATATAAGGGGTTACTGAAGTACAACATGGAAAAATCTCTGCTTCTAGAAGAAAGGAAAAGTTGAAACATTGATTCACACTATATTTTGAATAGTGCTAAGGCATGTCCAGTTGCATATGTACATAGAGGTTTCTTCCGAGGAAGAGATCACTGTGACGTCTCGCTTCTGCCCACTAAAAGCAGGTACACGCATAAGGTTCATGTTGGGTTTTACTGAAGCTTCCAATACTTGAGAAAATCCTATGTAATTGTGTGTTTTAAATAAAAACTTTCCAGTTTTTCTAGTACAGACACCTCAATGTATTTGAGGGCTTAAACTGGTGAAGCGTTATGGCATTGAGGATTTCTGCATGTTGGGTTCTACAGCTGGCTCCATAGGTGGCCCACCTTCCAGGTTCTCATGTAGACAGCTTAGTATTGAAATGCACTGTCATGTTTGGCTTTATTAGCTAAAGTGTAAGTTACATAGGAAACTGAATGCATTTTTCATCATGACTGTACGTCAGGACACAAGGGAGAGGTCTCCTTTGCTGGGTTTAGTGTTCTAAAATGCACCACAAATACATACATTCTGCTTGTCTTTGTTTTATAGCAATTGTGATTTTTAAAAATAAACAATTATACTTTCTGTGGCTTTAATTTGTAACAGTATAATACCTGGCATTGACTTGACAGCACCAGAATAGGATTAAAATAAGGCAGTTTTTTTATTTAGAGCAGCTGACTCTTAGCTGGGTAAGTCACAGTGGTAGTATTTCATTTCTTCAACTTGTGTCATTTTGCAGCATAAAATTTCATCTATCTGCCATCTCAGTTTCTTTTCTTTGTTTGAAGCATTTCATATACTCCCACTTCTTATAATTAGAATAATGATGAAAAATTTTCTCAAGGTTAAGAAAGCTGTTGTAACCACAAAATAGAACATGAACAGGCTGTAATTGCTTAGTGAAGATATGAAGCCCCCAAAGAGTTACAAGTCTTTGTGAGGAAGGTGTACTTCTAACATGCGGGAAGAAATGTCAGTTCTTAACAGTTGCTGATACTTAAGGGGCCAGATTTCAGCTGAGGTAAAGGAATGATTGTGTTGGAGACTATGTGCAACACTAAAAGCATCTGTGGAACAATTTGTAAGGTATTTAATGTTGTAAAAATCAACTGAAAGGAGTATTTGTATTTTCTTCATTAATTAAATAGGGACCATTTCAATGATAATGCATCATGTGGATTAAGTCCTAGACTTCTCATTGCTGCTAATGGGATTTGTAAGTGTTGTAAAATCCGTATTTATCATAACAGAAAATGTGTTTCAGAGCACCTTAGAAAGCTATTCAGTTATTTCTGAAACTTCTATTGGGTGACTTTAAGTTGCCCAAATCTAATCTTAATTGAATTTACCTTTCAAGGACTGCTGTACTTCACTGCCCAGTCATTTCATTAGAATATATGTTTTTGGCAAACATCCGTGGTAAATTTTAAAGTGTTGTCCATGATCCTGACTCACCACACACACAGACATCTGCATTCTCTGTAACATTTGTGTTTTTAATGTTGAGTGGTTCTGCTTTTTTGAAACTATCTAGACAGACTATAATGATGTTCACATTTGGACAACACAACCAAACTGCTGTGTACCTGGCAAGATTTGACAGTGTATGGGCACCTGAGGAGTAGAGATGAGGATGCTTGTAACCTAAGACAGCACGGGAAAGCCATGCTAACAAAGCAATATCATCAGATTTTCTTTCATCCGGATGCCAGGGTGAAGGCCTGTATCAATATCAGTCTTCTCCGTATCTTCTCTCATTGGGTTACAGTTATTTGGAAATGATGTAAATGTTGCTCCTGCTCTTTAAACAGTTTAAAGACTCCTTCATTTTTCAGTTTTCCTCTTGTCTGTGATTCTCACCCACCTCACAGTGATATCCAGATGTTTCCCTCAGCAGCACCCTTCGGTGATTCAGTTAATGCATTTGTCCGTACATATCCTTACCAAAGTCTCATTTTTCACATTGTATTTATTAGAAAAAGTATAGATGAGTGAAACTAATAGTTTGATAGTGACCTACGTTGATCCTGAAACTTCATGCTCAGTTTTAGGTATTTCTTTCTCTCGTATAATATAGAGCTTCCATTACTGCAGAAGGCAGTATTGCAAAGAGTGTTTTGGGAAACGATGTGACCTGCTAGGTAGCAAATAGGTTTGGTTTTTTTTCCCCTGATATTCAAAAAATAATTATTTTTAATGAGGCTGTCTGGTCAGCATTAAGAATGAGTAATTCTTAACATATCAGGCTCCTTCCTGGATGGGAGTTAAGTCCCTTAATTACAGTATCTTGTGGCCTGAAAGAAAGCAGTTCTCAGAAGAATCTTTTATGTGAATAATCCTGTGCGTAAGATAGGTAGTTAATCTCTATTTGCAACATTTGACGTTGAGATTCAGATGTGTTTCTGAAAATACACTCTAGGTTTAGTTTTTGAGCAAATGAATATGCTTCATTATAAGCTTTCTTTTTTTGTTTTTTCTTATTTTTTTTCCTCAGGATCCTCATGTATCCTTAATGCATCCTTATGTATCCTTAATGCATCCTTATGTATCCTTAATTCTGAAAATTCTGCTCCCAATGACTTTTGGCAAGGTCTATCCAAACTTTATTTACTCTCTGAGGCATTTTATAAACAATAGCATTGTATACACAATGAAAGCAATTTAGTCTGGCAGGTCACACTTAAATTCTATCTCCGTGATGCTTGAGCCAAAATCTGGGCATTATCCCCTTAGTAAAGATCAGCTGCACTCTTTTTCCCTTCCCTCTTTATTTAAAACTCTTGAAGTTGCAGCTAGAGCACTTCTAATCTATACCTGCTTAGTACAGAGCAGACACTGACTTACAGGGTGTCTGGGGGGGGGGTTGTGGTGATGGCATGCAAGCAGCAGGAAAACCTTGTTAAATATAAAGAATTCTTTCACCAGTGGGATGGTTCATTAGGGGAGCAGGTCCAGAATGGGTCTTTCCATCATCAGAGATGACCAGAGCTCAGCTGGACGTGGCCCTGAGCAAGCTATTCCACAGCTAAATTTGGTCCTGCTTTGAACAGTGAGTTTAGACCAAAGGACATCCAGAGATTCCTTCCAACTCAGCCTATCCTATGGCTTTATGATGAGGAAAAAAAAAAAAAAAAGGAAAAAAGCAAATTAAAAAGCAACCTTTAGTTTCAAATCAATTTTCAGAGTAGAAATGCATGAAGTCTGTGTGAGTGTTGTGCTGTGGGGTCGGTGGGTCCTCTGGCACACTTGGAACACAGATTTAGAATATCAGTTCAAGCTTAATAGTTGTTATGTGTGATTCTTGCAGTTCAATGGACTTGCCATCCATATGATATTTTTAATATTTTTATATGACAGATTTGTATTTGCTCTTGTTCTCTTCAATTGATTCCCAGAAGTGGAATTCATGCAGATGTTGAAGGTACAGGAAGAGGAGAGGAGGAAAGGAAGCAGAGCTTTCTTGTCTTTCATAGGGAATTCCAAAAACTTCAGAGGTGCAGTACCAGAACTCTTCCTTTTTAGAAATAATTATGGAGCTGCTTGCAACAGTGACAGGTGACCTGCCCCAAATTCCTAGATGGGTTTTCCATTTACTTTGTTAAATTATGTTAAAGTTAGAGTAATAAGGATAAGATGTTGACTGACTCTCGACTGCTTGAGTCCGTGTACTTCTTGCTGCACAAAAAAACTTAACAGTTGTTTCTGCAGTGCTTTTAGAGTGCTTCCTCCTTTCTGTTCTGTTGTTAAAGGAGTCTTCCTGGAAGTGTCACCTTCTGTTTGGTGAATTATTCTGCAGTGGGATTAGTGAGAGATGCACAACAAAATAGTAAGCAGCACGTACAATAATAACCTTGTAACAATGCCCTATGTCTGAGAGTGAACTGTAGGAAAAGAAAGAAATGAGCTATGATAAAATGTATACTTGATGTGAAGTTGATGCTTCTGAAATGCAGGGTGGGCAGATTAAAGTTATGGGGATGAAAAATGGTAGGTAACTGCTAATCCCTCCCTTGTTAAAGGAAAATTGCTATAGGAAGCACAGTACAGTTCTGCTGCCTTACAGATGTCTCACTTCTTTCTTTAGAAGCCTCAGTGCATGGGATCACCAGGCAGTGTAGAGGTAGTGCCTAGGTCGGGTGGGAGCAGAGGGCAGGTTGGTTCTGCAGCTGCAGATCTGACAGCCACAAGACTTCTGTCTGGAAGCCAGGGTGTGCTTCACTGGCAGAGTGAGATGCTCCTTCAGCCAGGAGGTTCCCAAAGCTGTCAGGATATGATGGTTTAAGGGAACTTTAGCTGGCCTCAAACATTGAACTGTGTAATAACAACAATATCTGACTTACCTTCCTGTTAAGTATCTGTGATTCAGTGTGTTGGGGCTACTCTTTCTCTGCTGAGATTCTTTTTAAAGTCTTTCAGTCCAAGCCCTTTCATTGCAGTTGTAGCATTTACACACATACCTATGTAATGCTTCTTCCTCCTGTAAAAGTTGAAAAGCCTGAAATGGTGCTTTTCTTGGTATGTACGTATGTATGTATGTAATTTGATTTTGAAATTTTGACCTTTATTTAAGGGGCTGTTTCTGTAGTTTTCCCCTTCAGGGGAAAAAAATACCAGATTCCCAGGTGCGTATGTTCAGCTGTAGTTCTTATACCTACTGCATAAGCTAAGGTGTTAGAGTACGCTTGTATGCAGATGGAAGTTTGCTTGATGCAAAGTGGCAGTAAATGCACTGCTAAACAAATCATCTCTTGTTAAGAGAATTTTGAACAGAAAGAGTGAAACGTAGCTGTCTGCCTACTTCTGCATCCATAATTCAGAAAGGTAACGAATCTGTGGATAGGACGCAGGAGGTCACGATCATCAGCAGTGCTGAGTGAATTATTTAGGATGGCATGGGAAATAAAAAGATTATAGTGATAGGACAGAGAGATAGTTTGAAAAGTGCCAACATCAGCAAATTACTGGTGCATTAGAAGCAGATCAATAGCTTGAAGCAAACAGTGCTGAGACCCCTATAGCTGTGCAAGCCTGGGGCTTTGCTTGGAACTGGTTTTAGTCTAAACCTTTGGACTGAAAGTGCTCACACGTGACTGGAAGCTTTACAGAGACCTACAGCTGTGTCAGGTCTGTATGCTCTGAGTGTTTTTTGTATGAATCTGTAGCAGGGCTTCCATTTCATTTTCTCTGAAGGAAATTTAGTTCCTGAGCACCAAAGGTGTTCTGCAAACTGAACAATCATACAATAAAAAGGGGCACTTGTAGCAGTAGTTTCAGAACTGCAGTGTTGCTCAAACTAATACTGTTATTATAGGGCATAACAATGTCATCTGGCTGTGGAACTTCCTGAGAAAGATGCATGTTGTCCTCTGATGAAGAGCCAGAGATCCTTCTCCGTTTCATGTTGAATTTACCCAAACAAACTGTATTGGGTTAAATACATTGTGTTGGAAGTCAATGGAAAGGGTCCCACTGATGCAAATTAGCGCAGAATTAGGCCAACACTGATCGCTTATGGGAAATCCAAATCTAGGCTAGAGAAAAGGCGAAGATCAACTGTGCACATACACAGAAATAGTTTGGGTGTAATTCCACTGGTGATACCTGTTTGCTTTAGTACGGGTGGATGGCTTGATTGTAGGGCTAGTGTCACTTAAATCTGTGTACCAAATACTGCCCCCAAGTTAGTGGTCATCAGCTGGCATGAGGCAGCTGTGGTGCTGCTGTGACTGCAGCACAGCACTTCTGTCTGTGTGAGTTATGCATATACCTATAAAACATTACAGGTAATGGTAGATTTTATAAGCCCCTTTGCAGCACTAAAATTGCACTCTGTGTTGTTATTCTTGTTTTTCTTGACACCGTGAAAAAGGTAAAATTATTCACGAGGAAATACCTTCCAGATTTTAGTACTGAGATTTTTAATAACTTGAAAGTGGACTGAAAGACTTCAAATTGTAAAATCAGCCATATCATTTTACTGCTTAGTATGTCATCTTGTGATAATTAATGTTCAGATCTCTACGCAGCGTGCCCTCTGTAACAGGTACATCCATTTTGCCTGTTTTGTGAATAGCAATGCTGGTACAAAGAAACTTGGTTTAGCTCACTGTCCTGTGGTGCTGAGGACTTGAAGTCCTCTTCCATCACTGATTTGTTCCTTATTTACTTTTCTTGTGTTTGGACAGTGTCTTTCTAATCTCTTCAGGAATAGCAGAGAGCCATGGAAGTTACATCACTGGAGAGAAAGAGGCTGTGTAAGGAGTTTTCATCTTCTGTTTTCTGTGAGCTGGGCTTTCAATCTGATACATGAGTTGTCTTATGCAATAGGAACGTAGCTGTGGTTATAATGTGACTCTGGGAAAAAAAAAAAAAATCTGTCAAAAGCAATGACAAATCCACCAGCTTTGCTTATGCAATTAAAATGGCAACTTATCTTTGCATGATTCATGTTTGTTCCTTTCGAACTGGTGAGCTGTTCTGAAGAGCAAAAGCTCACATCTCTTGGTCCTCTGGCTTCTGTGCAGCTCTGATTTGGGTCCTTCTTTATGGCACTAGAACCCTGGGGATGTTTTAATCATAAGAGAATATGCGTGTGGCAATTCTGGCATGACTTCCTGTCTCTCTGAACTGTGTCCTCAATTATATTAATCTGACTGTTGCCTATTTAAGCATCGTACTACATCTTGAATGACAGCGGGGTAAACAGATTCAGTAAATAAGCTGTCGTTCTTGTGTGCTCGCAAGTGGCAGATCAGGTCAACCAGAGAAACAGATAAACAGGAGCATATACACCGATTTTCTTGTGTCACTGCCTTTTGACTGTGATGTAAATGAAGAGTATGAGTACACAGAGTGCTACAAGAATGTTTTTCAGTCTGTTAAAATGAGGTGTGCATGGTTTTGGCAGTCACAGGAAGACTGGGGAAGTGCAGCTTTGAAAAATGATTACACTTAGGTCACAGATTTACATTATTACTGTTTCTGTAATTTCTTGAAGGTCATTTGAGTAGCTGTTATAGAAATGGAAATGTCTTTTATACCATTTTATTTCCACAGATGTATACTCCCAAGTGCTAAAAATCATTTTTGAAAATGGGAATATTTATTTTTTAAATGGTTATGTTAGAACTCGGTAAGTTTTGTTCCTACAAGAAGTCACGGAAAAGAAGATAAACATCAGGTTTTTAAGGAATACATCTTAGGAAGTATTTTCTGTTCATTTGCAAAGAAGGCAAAACAACAGACAGGCAAACATATGTGAATAAAGCTATGCTTATTTAAAGTACTTCTAAAAGTACTTTGCATTGATTTACTAACTTTAAACAGCCTGTAGAACAAGTTGGACTCACGTTAATCCCCACCTCGGCTCAGTTGCTCACTGAAATCAAGAACTGACTGCATATGTGTTCTGTGATAGCGTTTGGGGTAGGTGCACGCAAATAAAGGATCTCGGTTATCTTTTGAAAGAGTTGTGCATTTTCTGAGAAAAACTTTGCATTTCCATTTTTAGAAGTGACTTCTATGGAAACACACAAAGCTTGGTGGTGAATTGACAATTTCTTTTCATGATTGTACAGGTAGTACTGAAGAGTACTATTCCTCCTTCAGGTTTAAAAGAAACTACTTTAAAATTATTGGAAGTATGGTAATTTCAAGTCTCTGATGTGTGAATTATTTCTGATGGGTCCCTTAAGCATAGCTAAGAAAAACAAATCTGTTTTCAAGTGGTGTGGATTTGCTTCTCTTGGAAACACATAGGACTGGTTTGTAATAGAAGCATTGGAAACAATTGCATTACCATTTTTTGTTCACTTGCAGATATTGGGTATTAAAACAGATCAGGGGTTTTGATTTTTTCAGTGTCCTAAGTTTAATTATAGAAATCCCAACGTTTAAGACTCAACTGTGTCAGGCTGTTATACCTAGTGCACAATATCCTACGGATGTGATTAATAGTTTTACTGAGTTTAGCTGTGTTACAGGCTTATTCAACACCAGTGAGAAAGTATGGGTGATATGTTACCGCTACATGTAGAGGGAGAGATTTAATTTGTAATTTGTAAATGTTTGCACATCTGTGATGATGCAGTACATTTCTTTCGGAACCCTTTACTTGTGAAGTATCTGTGGATTTGGTGTCATACTAACAGTCCTGGCTTTCTGGTAAATCTGTGATGATCTTTAATGATAGCTGAATTTCAAAAGTTCAGTTAACATGAAGGATTCTGAGATTTCCAATTCTAAATCAAAAAACAATTTTGATTTAGAATTGAGAATTGGAAGTATTGTAATAACTGTGATATATTTGTAGCCATATTTATCCCTGGAAGAATTAGGAGCCCAACAACTCAATGAAGCAATGTACCGTGGTACTAGATGAAGCTTAAACCGGAGTCTGCTGGAGTAATCAATCTATCTTGGCATCTTAGAGGGATATTTCTTCCAAATGTCTCAAGATACTTCCAGAAATTCCCTTTTTGACCTTTATTGATAGTCTTGTAGGAAATGGAGACAAGACCTGATTTCATTTACCAATAACCACTATCTATTCAGAACTCAGAATGTTCTGGGTTGGCTTGCTTTTGTAGGAGTATAACTAAGTTTTTTTGCAGAAGCTTCATTTTGTTGTAGAAAGGTGAATAGAAAAATACACTGAATTTCTTAAGATCTCAGTATCCCTGGAGTAATTCCGTTTGCAAGAACAGTTGTTGGTTTCATTCTTTTAATTTTCAAATCTACTTGGAACCTGAAGTTAGAGGTGTCGTTTTTGATGAATGCATAATTAACAACATTAATTTAAATAATGCTGAAATCTAAAATCATTAACGGTGCATTATGGCAGTGTTATTTTGATGAAGTCATTGTGCACAAATGCACCCCCAGCATAAAATAACAGTTGCAAAAGATTTTTAGAACCTGGAGTATTTTGCAGAACATTAGTGCCTGTAGTCTTCTGATGTGGAAGAATCAGTGGGATCACGGGAGGTTTGGATTCTGTCCCATGTTTGTTTTATTTGATTTGAAAAACGTACGTAAATGCAGATTGACCTAATGCCAACAGTCTGCATTAGTAACAAAGAAGTAGCCAGTTTTTTTACACTTTTGTTCTTTTAATTTTTCCCTTTTGACTCTAGGCCTTAACGTACCATCTGAAACGTTAGCGGTTCTTGTATGGCTACAAAGAAATGGTGATTGGACTCCAAAATCGAAGATTTCACTGAGCAGGCCCTCTGTCAGCCTCTTACAAATACATCTTTTCATCTCAGTTGTCTCTCCTTATCCCTATCACCACTGTTAGGAGATGAGGAGGGAGTTGTTCCCAAAAGAGAGAAGTAATTTGCTGGAAATAGATTTTAGATCAACACATTTGATTACAAGGGGAAATCAAGCTGAGCTAGTGCACTTTGTGCAACACAGGTCTATGTTCTCTGCAAGAGACATGGTTAAAATCAGCAAACAATCATGCTCTGTAGCAGCTGAGACATCCAGATGGTCTCAGTTTATCCCTCATTAAAACACATTTCAGTGTTCCAATCTTTAGATAAAGATAGGCTTGAATAGCTGTGGCAAGGCCCATATCCTAAAAGAAAGGTCATAAGCTTTTATTTAGACAGTTACAGAAACTACATCTGAAAGCAGCCCCTGCCTTGGCTGTGCAGCAGTGCGCGTACCCAAAGCAGGCAGTTTGCAAGCTGTTCAGCTGGACAGGTCGGACAGGGTTGTGGAAAAGCCAGTGATGGTGCTTTCTGCAGTGCTGATGTGTAGTGGGCTCTTGCCTGTCTTCCACCAAGTGGGCACCTGAGAGCAGTTACTGTCTTCTTCCTTCTCTGCATGTATTAGGGCTCTCCCATTTTGGTGATAGCCCAGGACTTGACATTCCTGCTGTAACTCCTTGCCAGCAAAAGCAGCACTGCAGTATGATGCTGTCACTGAGTGCTGCAGCATGTGCACCTGGCTCATCTCAGCAGCCAGGGAGATAACGAGGGCCCCACTTGTGCTGAAATGTGAGTATCTGCTGAAGGGCTTTGCTGGATAGGCTATGTATCCTGCAGCTAATTATGTCATTAATTAATCTATTATCTGGTGATGACCTGCAAGAGAGTTGTTGAGAGGACTCAGAACCTGCATAGAAACTCTTAAACTATTTATTTCTTGTATTTTGATAACTCCCTGCTGCTGCTTTGTAGCCAGGGTGCTTGTGTAGAGGTATGCCTTGGCTAGTGAGAAAATTCCCATTTCTTGTTCTGTTTCTTCTATATACGCAGATAACAAATGTGCAGAGTGGGAAGATTAATCTCTCTGTTCCCCCTTGCAGCCCCTAAAGAAGTTACAGCACGATAGTTTCAAAAGAGAACATTTTATTTTTAAGTTGCTATTAGTAGAACAGAAAATTAAAAGCTCATCATGGTTAGGATGAGATCCCGATTGAACCTGACAAGGAAGAAGATGTTTAATAAGAGTACCAGGCATGATGATGGCTTTAAAATAAATCTGTGTGTTAATAGCTAAATTGCGAGGCGATAACCTGATGGTCTATTTAAAAACATGCAGAAGGAGGATTTGTGGGAGGATTTTTAGCATGACCCCATAGCTAATGTATGGCTATTCCTATGTCCTGCCCTAGCACTTACATTTTTTTGGCTAATTGTATGATTCTGAGGTTGGGCAGCAGCGTTCTACATAGCTGTGATCACTTTTTATCCATCAATTGATGTCTGCTGCTGTTTTATCAGCTTATTTTTTTCTGAGCCACCAGCGAGGATAATGTGCTTGAGGGAAAATTATACCCTACATCAGTGGTTTTGTTACAGCATGTTGTACATTATTGGTAATTTGAATGCACCCAGATAAAAATAGAAAGGTTAAGTAGTTTTCCAAATGTTGCTGCTGTGAAGCAGAAGAAAAAGAGTAGTGTCTGTACCGTGTATGTTTTTGAGGGGAGAACGTTGTCTTTTCTTTCAGAACTGCTTGCTAAAATTAACGCTTTCCTTGAAGCTGAGTGTAAGGACCAGTTTGCTTCTGCAGTGTTGCTCCCAAAACTCTTTACAGTCTTTCTGATTAATTTTTAGGATCGATGAGTGTGTTGTGCCAGCTTTTGCATACATGTGCGTGTGCAGAAAGCCCCTCCCTGCGGTGGGGGTTTGCTGCCCTCAGGGGCTGCAGTCAGAGCAGCGCCATCCCTGCACCCAGCCCTCAGCCAGGCCGCCCCGCTGCAGCCCTCAGGTTCCCTCCGTTAGCTTTTCTTCCACTGGTGGTGAATGCTTCTGATCTTCCTCAGCTGTTCTCAGGCAAAAGGAGCAATGTGATTTTCTGTAAAACTCTGATTTGTCACTTCTTTTCCAAAACGTCTTTTTGATTCTCCGAACAGAATGTGTGGAGAGCATTTAGCAAAAACGTTGTATTATGATAGAGTTGACGGATGTACTTTCATTCCTAGGTGAATGTCCTATTTAAAATCACTGCAGAGCATTGCTGTACATGTTTTAGCTAATGCCCACTGAGATTTAAAACCTCCTTTTGGCTGCTCTCTTTCTTAAGAGCGACCTTGGCTGAAGGTTCCTATTGTAAAATCGAGTCCTTGCAGGGTTTTTTTTTCCTCTCTCGTCCTTTCACGTGGATTTATGTGGTGCTGACTTATCTCTCCAGTAGCCCCACTTCTATTTCATTGCAGTTAAAATGTTCATGGTTATAAATCACCGAGGAGAACAAATGTTTATATTTGATTTTCTTATTGATTAAAAATTTAGATTCTATTGTTACTTCGGTGCTTCCCTTTCTTCAACCCTGATTAAAGAGCCAAGTAATCACATCTGGTTTTCATGTCAGGTGATAGAAATGAGCGAGCTAACGACCTGCCGTGCATGCTGGAAAAAAGCAGGAGCTCTGGGTTCTACTGTTAGACAGGGGATGGATGAGGTGCTTGCTCAGTCCCTTCTGGTTCTTTTGTCTGCTCTTCTAAAAGAACTGGGAAGAGACTTGAAGCAAACTCTGGCTTCAGTTGCAGTATATTGTTGTAACTCCAAGCTACCTGCAAAACCTGTGCGTGCTGAAGAGCGTTTGCATTTGAATCTGGAATTCAGAGCTGTCAAGGTTCAGATCTGTGTTGGTAGCAATAACAGGTAATTTCACCTTTTAAATTTTATGTAACGGTACAGATTATTCCTGTGGATTTTTTTTGGAGTACAATAGAAACATGATTTTGAAGAAAGGCAGTGTTTGCCTTCTGCTATCTAACTTATTTTCCGTAAGATGTAGTAAAGCTAAAGGTTTTTTTTCCTTCATTGCTTGTGCTTGCATAACTGGGCATTGAGAGCTCAGTGGCAGAATAGAGATTTAAACAGGTGCTAAGTTTAATAGGAACCTAACATATCTGGTAGTGGCTTTACAATTCTGGTAGCCTCATTGGTCAGTAAATCTTAAGCTTTTAACATCTGAATTCAAATTTGTTATGCTTTCACAGGCTGCCCTTGGATTCTGAGGATGAATGTAAAAACGATTTGAGCTTAAGGGAAAGCTTTTAGAACTTGTGCAGTTTGTGCATAGAATCATAGAATCACCAAGGCAGATCCGTGGTGGCAAGCAGTGGCATCATGTCTGTGGTGTATGGTCAAAGTAGGGTAGGTAAAGTATCTGTGACTGGCATATACTGGGTTCGTGCCCTGTTCAATGGGACGTGTTGTCTAAGAACAGCTGTTTACTTAAACAGCCCACCTGACAATGTGAAAGTGCTCAAGGTGGCTGATCTTCTTGTGCTGCATGAAAGGATTTTGTGGGTCTAGCCAGAAGAAGTGGAGGTGGTCTTTTGTCTTAAAATGTGCACGGAACAACAACAACAAAAAAGTGTCTTCGTTGGTTCTTACAGCACCAAACACAGCTGTTAATTACAATTTGGTCCCTCTTCTACCATTTTAGAGAATTGTATCTAATGTTAAGAACAAAGTAGACAGATATTATGTAAAAAATTTTCTTTGGGCTCTTTAAAAGAGAAAGTTACAAACATGTCCTTACTATAAATAAAAGTAGTATATGTTTGTTGAGAAAAGTAGGTTACAGAGTGCAGTTTTCTTTTACAGCCATTGTAGGAGTAGTGCCTATGGAAAATGGTGCACGTTCCATTTCTATTCGTACGTATTTATGTTGACTCATTAGATAACAATAAATCAGGTCCTTTTTTTTAAACAATCATTTGATTATTGTTTTTAAATTTGTTCTTTTTCCAGTTTCATTATTCTGTTTGCAGTTTGTTTGTAGGGAAGCTGGACTTTTGTTTATCACCAATGGTGCTGCCGTAAAAACTTGGGTTTTATGTATGGCGTTGTATCTTTACTTGCTAAGATAATAAGATGCAATATAAATGTAATAATGTCTCTAACAGGCAACCAAGGAGACAGGAGGTAGAGCTGCAAATACAGACTAGGCTGCAGGATAAGTTGGTGTTTTTTTGTTATTTATTTATTTATTTATTTTTCCCTTGCCCAGATGTTTTCCATGGAGATCTGAATCATACAGTAACGTTTCATGTGCTGTAAAGTCATATGCTAACTTCTGACTGACAGTAATGATGTCTGACTTCAGCTGCCGCTCCGATGTCTTGCATTCCATGTTGGTTGCACTTGTTGCTAGCAAAATATATATTCTTCTTCCTTTAGTAACACTCCGGGTTAACACTTCCAGAAGAATGTGAACACCCCACCCAAAAAACCGTTTCTCATTTGCTATTAGTTTTGAAGCCACTCAGGTAAAATGTGATATTTGAGGCTGAAAATATAAAATATTGGCTAAACGCAGTAATCTGATTCTGTTTTGGCAAGGCTGTGCAGTGGCTGTCCCTTATTTTGACTAAGGTCTGTTAATGTGCTCTGATTCTCTTTACTTTCTTTTAAAGACTGATGTGGCCAAGTGTAGTCAACCAGGCCTTTTCACTGTTAGTTATGTGATGGATGCTGACAGAAGAGAAGAAACACCGCTGCAAATCCTTTTTTTGTTGTTTTTGTTTCTTTTTCCCTAAGTAGTTTCTCTTTGTTTGCTATGTAGAATTTTAGTCTTTTTTTTCTGAGGATGTGAGTGTCAAGACTGATCATATTATAGTAGTTTGGAATTAGATCTTATTGCAAAAGACCTTTCTGGTTTTAAAAGAAATTAAAAAGTTTGGGTTTAATTTTGTATGTGAACACTATGCACTGTGAATTATTTCCAGTGTGTTCTAGAAGAAACTGTGCTAATTCCTAAGTAGTCATCCATGCCAGGAACACTGCTGTTTAAACAGATGTAAAATAGGCATCAGCAGGACTTTCACATGCCGGATGTAATCCCTGTTGTCCTTTTTACCAGGTATGGAAACCACTGACCTGTATGTATATCATGACATACGTTCAGATTTTATTCTTGTTTCATCACAGCAATTTGAGCTGACGTAAAGAGATGTCTACTGACGGAGTAAGATTTGGTTTGGGCCTTGTAACCTCCGCAGTTCAAAGGAGAGCACAACAAAGTGCCTCATGCTGCAGCTGACTGATCAAGGTCTTCCTCAGTTTTCATTCTCTTTGATAACCTATAGGCTTGTTCCTTATAAAGAAAAAAAAAGTGCTCCCTGTCAACTTTTTACTAAGATAATGGATCAAAATTATGTTATATGTGACATTAATATGCACTGCTTCCTGGAAAGTACAAATGGGCTCTTCTTGCTTCCCAGATAAAGCAGGAGAAGGCCTCAGTTTATCTGCAGATTATTTAAAAGTAAAATAAAATTCTGGTATATTGTAAGTATTTGAGACCACTGTTATATAAGCATGTAATGCTAACCAGCAATGGAAATGTTTTGACCTTCTTCTGAAAGCCCACCAAACAAGTAATAGGTTGGGGCATCCCCTGCAGTGAATGTTTGGGTTGCAGGTGTGCACTGGCAGAGGGATGGAGGCCTGCATGTAGGAATGGTTGCTTATTGATTAAAATGCTGATAGATGATTCAAACATATACAAGATTTGCTTTATTACTCTCAAGATTTAAGATAAAAAGTCCCTGTTGAATGTTTCTCAAAAATTAAAGTGGTTAAAATGAGGTTTAGATGTGCAGTGTAATTACTAAGAGCAATGGCAGTTTGTACCACTGTATTTGAGTTAATCTTAAGGCATGAAGATTAGATAGAGAGGCCATTTAATCAGCTATTGTTTTCAATGCATTTGACTTAGTTTATTTTTGTTGTTCCAGATCTCTTTTATTTAATGATAGTTTGAATATCTTGAGTTTTTTGTCCAGCTGTGTTTTAGATTGAATTGATAATATAGTTTGGAAGTTGGCCTTCCTTGAAGCAACTGTGCAGCATTCATCTCTGTACAAAATCAATACAACTCCATGTGAAAACAGGAGTTTTCTAAAGCTTGTAGGGGGTGAAGAATGGGTCTTTGTTCAGTGCCAAAAGCATAACTCCGGAGAGCAGGAATATGTGTGTGGTGAAGGAAGGCAGAGAATTAAAGTAACCCTGTAAGTGCTTTGCAGCGTATAATTAGTCTTGGGAGAATAAATAATGAAAAATAACCAACAAAATAAATTCATGTTAGTTCAAGAAACAAGAGAGAATTCTTAAACTTCTGGCCAGTACATTCTTCACTGGAAAATACCTTTGCATGGGAAATAATTTTACTTCATTAAACATTGTTAGGGATGTGTAGGGCCCTATAGCAGCTGGGCAGAGGATGCAGGTCACTCCGCAGGTCCCATCAGCCATGCCTGAAGCCAGCAAGTTGATGGTGTTGCACAGCGACGCCAAGAGTATCTTCTAACTCCAGCTAGTGCTCAGCAATGGGCGATAATAAACATGATCTGGTGTCTTATTGCAGTCCCTCTAACAGCATTCATAAAGAATGAAATTCTGGCATCAGTGAAGGAACGATTTCATCTACAGGGCCTGATCCAATCCCCCAGAAGTCATTGATAGAGTAATTTCATTGACTTTAATGGGACTGAATTGATTCCTTTAATAGTATTTTTCTTCCTGTCAGTAGTTCATTTGGCTTTGTTGCATCCATTTACATGAGTAGTGGTAGAAAACAGACTGAATGACGACTGCACACTTTAACAGGGCACTAGAGGTAGTTTCATGTCACAATTGTTTAAACTTTCCATTAGCATACTGGTATGATGGGGGGAGCAGGAACCAGCAAATTTGTGAAAGAGTTGGATGGGTTTTTTTGGTAGTTGGAACACACAGATGTCTGTCAGTCCTGGATGCTCATCATGATTGAGTTATTTACCAGTTTTCTTAATGAATTTCAAGTTGCATTAGGTTATGTAGTGTTGAAGATAGTATATTTTCAGACAGTACTGCGAAGTTCAGTTTTTCTCTCTTCATCGACTCTTGGCTTGCTGGTTTTCAACAAAAATTTCACACTGGTGAAGGTGCCAACCTGCTTTTATTCAAACAGTGTTTTTCTTTCCTGCTGCATCTTGTGCATTCCTGATAATTGAACTTCAAAATCACGATTTGTTTTAAATGTGAGTTTGAGCATGGACATGTTTGGGTGCTTTTGATTAGTTTCCTTGACTGCTTGGAGAGATGAGCATTTCTCCTGCTGGTCTGCAAAGATAATTTTCCCAAACAGATGAGCATTTTGTTTTTGGTATAGGAGAAGAGCAATATATTTTCTGAGGTGGTGCAACTGGGCCACAACTGGATTTATTTCATCTGGAGACTCCTCTAGAGCATGGTAGGGTTTTCTTTCTCAGGCGCTGCCATGGGTATTGAATGCCCTGCAGCATTCTGGCAGCCTGTTGCTGGCCTTGTTCTACCCACACAGCCCATGGAGGACAAACAAAAACAAAACAAAACAAAAAAACCCACTCAGCCCATTTTGTAGAGATTCCTGGGAGAAACCCTTTAATTCAGTTTTATCAAGGAATAAAATCTCTAGTAGCATGGATACAGAGAAATCTTTTTAAAAACCTAGCATTCTGTAAAATGTGATGCTTCCATCATTTTTTCCCCCTTGCTTTGGGAGGTCTGTGTATGTCCCAAAGGAGCAGTTGGCATCAAATCTACATCCAAATAACAATCCTAGCGTGATGGCGGTGCTACAAGCAGCAGGCAGGGGACTGCTAATTCCCTTGGCTTAATTTGAAGGGAACCAGACCCGTGTGCCCTCTTCCCAATTGCAGAATGAGTGAATAGCACCTCAGCTTAGCTGATCTCTGCCCTGGTTATTCCTCTGCCAACCCATTAAGAAGTGATTACCTCTTTATCCTTCCTTCTGTAAGGGCAAGTAATTCCTTCATCATCAGATTTTGAGATCAGAGTCAATATAATCTTAGATAATGATTTTGGAGAAAGCAGTCAAATTATGGATACCGCATGAATTTTTGGAGCTGTCATAAATCCAGGTTTTGATCAGACCTTTAAGGATCGTGAAATACAGGTCTTGAAGTTCTGATCTGGTGAAACCAGTGAGCTGGTTTGCTCCCTTACCACTGATTTTATGCTAATAAAAGTCCAGATGAAATCAGGTATAAGAAGATATCATCACTATGTATTCTGATAAATCATTCTAATATACTTTGAAAATATTTACAAGCTTCCAAAATGAGACTTTTCCTGATTCAGGGAATGAAAGTATAGTTTTCCCAGCAGGGCTACAGTTAGCTCATCCAAATCACTCCTGTTTTAATTGGCATGCATTTCCTTTAAGCAGCTAGAAGATGAAAAATATTTGTCTTTGGCTCTACAGGAATGGAAGTCTGCTCCACAAGCTGCAGCCACCTGGTGGAGGAAGGGGGGGAAGCTGTAGTTTGTAGCATACTTGTATGACAAAAATCCATGGCATCTTGGAAAAATAAAAACCCTTATCAGAATGGAGACTTCTGTTTGGACTTTTTAAATGAGAAAAATGAGGGTAGTATTTTACTCAAACTTTCTAGTCTGAAGTCTTTTATTACTTGAAGTGCATGTTGTTGGGAAGGTGTGTATGTATGTATATATGTATGCATACATATGTCTATACACATATATGTATATATGTGTACACATATACATACACACATATATATATATATGTAAGCCACTCCACGGTGGTTTCCAAATTGCACTTTAGGAAAGTTTATACCCAGATTCGTTGTTTCTAAACTTTGTTTCAGAAGCAAAAAGAAAGAACCACCTGGCTGGCAATATGACACTGTGTGTGAAATTAGTTTTTCAGTGACAGGAGGGAGGTTTTTAGGCCTTCTGCTGAACTTAGCTATGGAGGTTTGGTTCCTCTGCAGATTGTTGTCATTGGGAATGGTGAGACCCCTCCAAACCACAAACAAAAGACCCCCCCCCCAAGCCTGGTGATTGTAGTTATTAGAAGTAGTTGGATTTCTTGTACAGTTTTTATATTTCACCCACTTGGAGTCATTTAATCTGTTCTGCTGACATAAGTCCTGTAGCCCAACTGGTGGGGGAATATTGCCATATACCAACCTCAAGTTTTCTATTTCTAAGCTTTTTTTAAGGAATATTAACCACTTAGTGGCCATGTGGTCCTGTGTCAGTTATACTAACCTGGTACACCACCTGGCAGGGTTCCTGGGCTTTTCATAAAAGAGCTTCAAGGATCAAATGAAGCTGGCATATCTTGTTCCACGGGATTAGAGAAATACATTATCAGTGAATAATGTTAGTCATGCTTTGTGCTTCCTATATTTTACCATCTGCCTTTCAAAAATGTGAGACGGTGTTTCCCCGGTGTCATTGCATTGGGTGTATCATGAAGAGCTTGAACTTGGAGGGATTTGTTTTCAGAGCACTGGAGGAAGCACAGCCTTCATATTTATTGTTTATTGATCAATATTTAATTGAAGGTGAAATAAAAAATTAAGCAGGAAAATGCAAAATTAGCAAGTACATGCTAAAAAGCAATATTGCTGTCTTGTTATGGCTGGCAAATAACAAGTGGAATTCCTAGGAACAGAAACAAAAATATTAATATATGGCACAGTTGAAACGCTTTGCTTGAGAGAGGTGAACGTGTCCCAAAGAAAAAAATGTGCAGAAAACACAACTGACACCAAGTTCGGTACCTTTGATTTTTTGAGAGCCAGGAGGCTCACATCAGAAAAAGGTAATTGTTGTGGTTTCCTTTTCTTTTTTCTTTTTTTGCTGTGCTTTTGATTTTCTTGTATTAGAGAGGGCTTTGCATAAACTAACCCTCGCAGCTGTCTGTTAGGTGAATGGTATATTTCTGTTGCCTTTTTTGGAATGTTGTAGCTGGTTTAGGCGCTGAGTGTTCCAAGATCTTTAGGTGTACTAATCTGTGGAAGGATTTTTTTTTTTTTTTTTTGCCCACTGGAAATAAATAGCAGGCTGTCATTTTAGTTATTATGATTGATGCTTCCCTTCTTCATAATATTTTTGTAGGCATCCTCTGCCATGACCAAATCTTGGTTTGCTTTTTGGTGTAACTGTCAGCAACAGCTGCCCAGATTTGAAGCCAGGAAGGGTCTGAAATTATTTAAGAAATGAGTGGTGGGGAGGTTATTGTCAGCAGAAGCTGTGGTGATTCAGTGCCTCTTGGGATGAAGTCTGTTTTGCAGGACATCTGTGACTTTTGCATCTTGCCATTTTTTCATGATAATGCTACAGGCTGATGCTATTTCTGTTCAGAATAATGACCCATCCTGTTTATAAACAGATAAAACGATAACGAAGGCCTTTTCTGCATGCTGAATGTAAGGAATTATCATGAAATGAACTGTTCCTGTGACCAGTGTCTGGCATACAAGCATGAAAGTCTTTGTATGGTGGAGCATGATATCTTCTCCTTGGCAAATGAAAGCCCATTTTCATTGCTGCTTCCAGTTTCTCTTTACTGCTCACTGCAAGCCATGCTTGGTGCCGAAATTATTTTCTTGAAAAGCAATATGTGAAATCAGATTTGGCAGTAGGTAGCTCTTAGCACCAGAATGTCTGGCAGTGAATAGGAAGGGTGGAAGAAGAGTATAGCGGTCGCCTGCCATTTTAACTGCATCCTATAATATTGTAAAACTTCATTGTTGGGTTTTTTCTTTTTTTCTCTCAAAAAAAATCAAAGGAATATTGGGTTATCTGTTAATGTGAGCACTGGTAGAGATTCAGTTTGTCCCATTGTGGAAGGTATATCAGGCAGCTACAGAGCAGATAATGTCATTGGAAGCAAGGAGGAATTAATGAGTGCAGTGGGCTTGATCTTTCTCACATGCAGGGCAGTGACAATGCAGTCAGTTTGGTGGAAATACCAAGCCTATGTGCTGTGTTGTCTGTATGTGGGCAGGAGATTCTATCTGATGCACAAATGTAACACTGGGGCTTGAAACAGTTTGGAATCCTCTTTGTGTGCGCTCTCATCCACGGTGCGGTGCTGTACCTAGAATGTTGATGCTGACAGGTCTGTATCAGAAGGCTGCTGGGGCTATTTAAGGGCCTTTTTCATCACAAGAGAACGATTCCAAGGCCTATAGATTTAACAGTGCTCAGGCACTCACCCACTTGAGGCAAAAATGAAACCTTTAATCTCTGTTAAAACTCTGTGCCAAATATAATAGCTGCTTTCAGCAGTATTTAAACCAACTTCATTAGAATATGGGAAGGGGAAAGAGTTTAAAGGCTGATTTTAGCAAGTAATCAGCTGCCTCCCAGATGGTCCAAATGTGGCTTTCTCAACACTGCACATGGTAAGAACAAAAAGTGGAACCCTGTGCAAGTATAGCTGTGTGTATGCATGTGGGATGCTAGCAGGCCTGTGGCTGTGCAGGCTGTGGGCAGTGCAGGGAAGGCAGTCCCCAGCTGCCCCTCCCCTGTGCTCCAGCAGCTCACAATGCTGCACTTGGGTGTTTTCTCACTTTTCTGAGGTAGGTTTGCTTGCACAGCAGGCGAAGCTGCAAGTTATAACGTATGTACATGTATTCTGAAATTCTAAGGGGTGGCTCTATCCTGTCCTTGCACTGAAAAACACTTCTACCTTACCCATTGTACAAACTAATGGTTTAACTATTTTTTGTTACTTTGCTGCCTCTAAGATTGCCTGTGTTCTGGTCAGCTGAATGACTGCTGTGGCTGTACAAACCAGCACACATACTGGAGGCGCATCTAGTGTGCTGGGCTAAGCACTTGTTCATTAATATTTATGAACCATCTCATTTGGCAGTTGCTCTTGGGACTTGATTAAAGTATGCAACACTGCTATTGGTGCTTTAACTGTAGAGAGCTTTACCTAAGAGCTAGTGGTATCCTTGTCCATGCTGGCTTTGACCACCTGCAGCATTTCACAGGACATCTGTACGGTGTTTCTCTGTAGCTATTCTTAAATGACAAGTTGAATTGAAATGATAGAGAGAATGAATTTGAATTCATCCTTGTGAAGCATCGTTGCTCACCCTTGTGATGAGTGCTTTCTGTTTGTTCCCAAAGGTCCAGAGGAAGAAATGACCATGTAGATTCTACAGCCTGGGTGCTGCATAATGGGAAGTGGTGAATGGAGTGGAGCTGGTCTGCAGCCTTGAAAGCAGCCGTTCTGCGGACCTCTAGTCGGTCAGGGGCACCTTGCACACCAGAGGCATTCTCCACGTCGCTCACTGGACACATGCTGGATTGTTTTTAATCCTAGGCTGGAATTCGAGACTTGTCTCCTTCAGTTTTTAAACGATTTTAAGCTTCTATCAACTACAACAAGTGGAGCAATATAATCAGTAACCATGGGTGACATGACAAATAGTGATTTTTATTCCAAGAACCAAAGAAATGAGGCCAACCATGCAGGAGAATTTGGGTGCACCCTGCAAGAACTGCGCTCCCTCATGGAACTCCGAGGAACAGAAGCAGTGGTAAAAATTAAAGAGACATATGGGGAAACAGAGGGGCTCTGCAGGCATCTGAAGACATCACCAACAGAAGGTAAGCAAATTTTCCTTCAGTTGAGTCAGGGGAGTTTCCATAAATTCTCTCTAGAGAGTTCAAGAGAGGTTTTATTTTAAACCTATAATTCTCATGGTGCTGTCCTTTGTCCCTAACAACAATAAAACAAAAGAGAACTTTGCAGAAGTTCTGAAAAGGGAAAGGAGAGGAAAACTATCACTCATTTGTCTAGCTATAGCTAAGGATAGCATGAGAATAAAAGGTGCTGCTTATTCAACCAAACGTGTGTTATTTCTTTGAAATGCAGACAAAAAATATCAGCACCTCTTTTATGACATCATAAACAGACATGAACATTTATACTTTGGGAAGGAGTAAGAGGGTGCAGGCTAGTTGCTCAAATAGAGTTTCTAGGTATTTACACATCTTGAGAATGTAAAATTAACTTCTGAGATATGTTATGTTCCTTTTTAGATCAATACATAATATATTTTGTGGTTACTAATCGTGACTCCACATGAAAATTATACCACAGATAATTTTAATAATTACCAATACATAAATATGTTGATGTTTTTATTGTCTGGGCTGCTTTTGTATTTATAGTTATACTCCTTAATTTTTTATGTTTAATGATGCCATTCGTAACTTCTCAGTATCTATTCTTCTAAGTGCCTCTGGGATTTTCTACCTGGTCAGCAATCATTTGTCTGGTTTTCAACACCATCATCTTATTTTCATCTCCAAAGATATTACCACTTTTGGAAATTATACAGTCTTTTAATCTATAATGCTTGTCTTATCTTGTAGTCACAATGTTCATCTTAAGTTTTCTTTTTCAATTAGGCAGAAATGTTAGCTTTGCTTCCTTCTCTTCTCTTAAAAATTCATCATTTAGTTATTTCCTCTCTTTCAATGCTTGCAAGTCTTGATTTATTGGTATTATCACAAACATGTAAATTGTGTCATTTATAATATCACATTATGTGATACTGCAAGTTGAAGAGTCCCAAAGGAGCAGCTATCAATACCTACTCTTCAAGTAAATTTTTCATGACCCTACCCTTGATCTTATACAATCTCAGAATTTTTAGACATTAGAAAGTGAAGCTGTGAGTAGTGCTTTTTCAGAAAGGGATTATTAAATGATTTTTGTATTTAAGTGAGCAACAAAACTATGGTAGTGCTTCAGCATTCATGTGCTGTCTTGTGTTCTAGGATAATTAGTGACAAGTGGAACCTTTTTGTACATAATCCTTTCATTTCCTCCTAATATCTTGTCTTACCCAGAGATCACTCTTTCTGGGAGGGGCACGGTAAGAAAATGGGTGCGTGCCACCTGCCTGAGATATCCAGATGTCCATCAGTTTTTCAGACAGGGGCCTAAGGGCTGTTGCATACCAGATAATCGACTCCTCAGGGAACATGCACCAGTTCTGATATATCTCTGATGCATCTGGAGGATTCCAGACAAGTGCAGAATCCCTGTTTTTACATAACAGAATAAAGATTGACTTAAATATATTCCACTTGGGATTCAGCACATGCAATATTCCTCAGTGGATTGTAGAACACCAAAGATGAAGTCTTAGTTTGGGTGAGCCAAGAGCGCTTCAGTGACTTCAGTAAAGTTCTGCCAACTTGTTCTAGTGGCTACCAGGTCAATGTGAACTTCAAAGGAAATGTTAATTGCATTATCTGTTCAATTTGTGACATCAGGGAAACTTAATTCCTCATATTGGAACAGAGTGCGTGGATCCAACTAGTGTGGCATGCTGACTCCAGCAGTAATCTATATCTGATACTTCAGATAAGGTAACTTTCCTCTGAGCCTTACGTATGCTTCATCACTTGTGCATTAGGGAAAAACATTTCCAGCTTCAAATGGCAATCAGCATAGCCTTGGAATCGTGAAGACTCTGCTGGGTTTTAATTTTAAATTAGATGATGGAGTAAATGTTCCCAGCCACGCTAAGCTTTGTCTTATTTTTATTTTCCATGGAAAAAATACTTTGTAAGAGAGAATGTCTCTGAAATGTTCTGTTGAACGCATAAATTTTCATTTGAGAGAAAAGCATCTATAAGAATTCACTAGAAAAGCTGTAGAGGCTTATGTCAAGCGTTTGTTTAGACATAAGTCCATAGCCATTACTGTTCTTGTATATAGGTACAAAAATGTAAGAATGCCATGATACAGTGAAGAGGATATTCTTGAAGAAATGACTGTTCTTAGAGAAAGGAAACAAAATAAGTTCTTTCATGGAAGGGAGATTTCAACATCAAATAGGCACAAGTTACAGATAAATTATTGATGTACGTAATAGATGCTCCCATAGAGTTGGTTTCATTTATTTATTTATTTGGGTGGCATGAGGAGCAAGCCTTGGATTCCCCAAGGAATGTTGTTATGCAATCCCATACCTTGCCACAATGCTTGCAAATCGCTTCTCCAACCACCCACCCTCCTTCTTCTTCTGGGGGAACAGAGTGGGAGGATGAAGCGTATTTAATTCAACTGCCACTGGTTTTGTTGTTATAGTTTGGAGTGCTATGGATTTTACGAGAAAAAGCAGAAAAAGCATTACTGCAGAGTGCTGCTTTTTCTTTAATAAGCCCCAAATCTTGCTGAACAGAAGGCCTGGGTGAATATGAAACTGCAAAAAGGACTTGTGTGGAATTTGGTTTTCCTTGTTTTGTAACCTCTTTCAGAATTTATTTTCAAAAAGTCTGAAGTGTGGCTTTAGTACCTACTGAACAGAGGGGAGCAAAGTCCTGGAAGCAGGCACCTTTCAATTTGGTCTAATCTGCATTTATTGGCTTACTCAATATTTAGAAAATAAGTAGCCATTAGTCCAGTTTATTCAGGAATTAATTTTCTGTGTCAGTATTTGATGTGCTACCCATGGATTGGTAGAATCATTCATTTACACTGGATGTGCCTTTTGGGGGCTTTGTTTTGTAGGCTTTGAACTTCTCAAGGTAAGACATTCTGCGTTAGTTCAGTGTTATGGCTGCTGTGCAGGTACATAGCAGTGTTTTCTGAGCTCGTGTCTGAATTCAGTTAATATTAAAAGTCTGCTGAATTCTGAGTCTGCTGCATGTTGAATGAATTCATAACATTATGGATTACAAGGCTTCTGTCTTCAAATTTTCTTTGATCTGTTTTCTAAGTATAGATATAGTGTGGGTCTCAGCTCTCAGTTATGCCTAAGGGATTTCCAGCATTAAAATGATTATATTATAATGAAAAGCTACCAATGCTCCTAGAAGCAATCTTCTCAGAACCAATGGAAATCTGTAGCATGAAAAAATACAACTACACATCTCCTTGAATGTTCTTTTAAAATATTTATGTTTAGATTAGTTTCACTTTCATTACTCTAATAATACAGAAAATAAAGAGGATCCAGCTATCTGTCACCTTTCAAAACAATGCTGAACCCTCCATTGGGCGGAGCTGGGATGGCAGTCGTATGATTTTCTGTGCTGAGTCTCTGAGGCCCACTTGAGCATTAGTGATACCTTATAAAGAATGGCTAGTAAAATGTGATTAGTTGGATGAATACCAAATAAGTAAGACTGAAATATACTATTTCCCAAATGAATGTTAACTGTTCTTTACCCACAATTTTTTATAATATGCACCAGTTTACATTAAGTTACTCGCCTACATTCCCTTCATATTGCAAAAATATTCCTTATAAGAATATGCTAGTGAATTAACTTACATGATTTCTTGCTTGAAACTTGGATGTTGTAATTCTCTAATATGCACAAAATGTGAAGCTACGCATAATTACGTTTTTCTTTTTCTCTTTTTTAAAGAGAAGCCTTTTACCTAGGTAATATTTGCTCTATCAGGCCTGAAACAGAAAGTGCAAAAGATGTTACATATTGGTATCATGTCACAGCACTGCAGGAGTTGTTTTGTTTGTGTTAAGTACTTACCAGGTAGATTAAATTTCTAGAGGTGGTCTGGTGGAGCGTGAGAGCATTTCAGATGTGAGCTGTTGGAACCTACTGGTAACGTGAGAAATGCAAGCTGATTTTTAAAGATATTTTTAACTGTAATTCTCTTAGGATACTGTAAAAAGGTTTCATGGCAAGAGAAAGCATCAATTAACAGTTAAATTGATAATATTTTTAGTGTAGAGGTTGACTTTTTATTGCCCTACCAGTCCATAGTTAAGATAGATGCATTTTTTTCTCTCTCACATTTGTTATATAGGAAAAACAGTCCTATTACCAATTAAACTAGCTGTAGTTGGCTTTCATTAATAGAGTCTAAAAAGCATTTTACAGTTTTAACTGAGGTAAAAAATGAAGCAAGCCAGATGAACTGGTTGCTTTTAGTACCTACTAGATTTGGTTTCTCAAGAGTGCTTCTATAAAAATATACCATTAATAACTTAATGTAGTTAATCTTGCTTAGTACATATGGAATTTCAATTAGGTACAGCACTCAGTTGTTTTACATTAAATGAGCTACAGGTATGTACAATTAAAGAAAGGAATGAAAGATATCATAGAATCATAGAATGGCCTGGGCTGGAAGGGACCTCAAGGATCATGAAGCTGCAACCACCCCCTATAGGCAGGGCCACCAGCCTCCATGTTTAATACTAGACCAGGCTGCCCAGGGCCCCATCCAGTCCATCCAATCGAGACAGATATAATTGAGTTTAAAATAGAAATAAAAATAGTAGAGTGCCAGAAATTGAAATTTGTAACTCCACACTGTGAAAATTATTGTGAAAGGGGAAATGGCTTCAAAATAGAGAGGATGGATTCAGACTGGGCATAAGGAAGAAGGTTTTTTTTTACAGTAAGGGTGGGCAGGCACTGGCACGGATTGCCCAGGGATGTGGTGGAAAGCCCCATCCTTGGAGACATTCAAGGTCAGGCTGGAGTGGCTCTGAGCACCTGATGGAGATGTAGGTGTCCCTGTTCAGTGCAGGGGAGTTGGACTAAAGTGACCTTTAAGGATCCCTTCCAACTCAAAAGATTTTTTTCTATGAATCTATGAATATCGTACTCTTGCAATCATTTTTATTAAATTATTTTTAAAAAAAGTTCTGTCACCAGCTCTCCTATTTCAAGCATTTGGGTGGGGAGCTGAGCCAAAGTACTTTGAGGGACTTCAGTGCAGCTTCTTTAGAGCACTCCAAACCAGAACTTCTCATCCTCTCTCCAGATCACCATGCTGTCCAACCCCTCATCCTTATTTGTGGTGTCAAAACAGAACTTGCAGTTCAGGCCAATTTGCCAACATGCCCAGGCCAAACTCCAAGTACACACAGTGTCCTTATTTGTGCATGTTCTTCCTACATGGAAGCCCTGGTTTAAACAATATAAGTCTTCCCCCATGACAGAAAGCCTTCATTGTTGTCACAGTTCATGTTACGGTTCCCTTTTGCAATGCTTTTTTTCCTTCCTTGAATGGGGGGAGTGGGAAAGACCAATGAACTTTGGACTCCCATTTTAGCTGGTTACTCTTGCGATATTAATCTCAATTGAGCTGGTAAGAACTTGTGTTGTCTTGACGCTTCTCTGTACTCTCATAAATGTTTACTGCCTCACAGAGCATTTCACAGGGCCCCTGCATACAGCTGGGGTCCCCCCAGCATGCCACAGTCAGTTCTATACTATCTGTAGCTTAGGGGTCCCTATGGGAGCAGCCCGGGTATACCTGCCCCATGTGGATGGAAGATCCAGAGGAGATGTTCAGGGGACTCTGGGGACTCTCCTGCCCTGTAAGCATGTGGGGACTGCTGTGCCCCTGATCGTTGGCTACACAGCATTTATTGTTTATCTGGCTCTTTGCTTGTCTGTTTTGTGAGGAAACATTGGGCCTGACCCAAGTTCCCATTGAATGCCATTGTCATAGTAGGTCTTTCAAGACTGGGAACAGATGGAAAACATCTAGTCAAGATGGCTGAGCATTAATACTGCATGTGAAGCAAGGAGTTCTGTTTTGGCATGCAGTACATAATGTGCCAGTTAAAGTTGTAATACTTGGCCTTAGCAGGCTTAGAGTTGGCTCTCACATCTCTGTGCTTCAGTGGGTGTCCCAGCACAGTGGGACGGGAGAACTCTGCTTTGAGGATTTCTGCTCCGTGCCCCTGGGACCCATGCAGGCCCTGGGGCTAGATGAACTGGTTCTGTGCATTGGACTCTCCTGCTGTAAGCAGTATCTTATACATCTGTAAAGTAGTATCTGCTTGTTTAATGGCTTGAAAGAAGTGCATGAAGCATTCTTGGCAACTGCTATTATTTTTCTTATCTCATATTTCCATTGTTTGTGTAATGGAACAGCAAACATTCTTTCAAAGGTTACCCAAACATAAACATCTCAAATGAAAGGCTTAGATTTTTCTAAGTGATAAGTACAATTTCATTGCTCATTTTGTTTCTGGTTTTTGGCATGCTGTGCCACTTGCTGATTTACTTTGGCTTTGCTCATTTACTTTTAGAAAACTAGACGAATATTGCATGATGCATTTTCCCCATGAAGCTTTTAAAATAAATACAAGCTTGTTCACCTGCTCCTTTGAGATTCCTAAATGCTTTGCAAAAAGCTTCTCTGTGTGAAACTGCATTGCTATAAAGTAACTTTAGGAAAGGAAGAAAGCAGATGAATGTATTCTACCTGCTATATTAAGCATCATCAGAGATTTTTCTGGGGCTGGTTCTTGCTTATTTGTGTGATTACCCAAGAGATCATCTGTTTACTGATGGTCTTACTTCCGTGGGTGTAACACTAAGAAGGAAGGCTACTTTCATTCAAGTGGAATCGCTTTACCTTTAAGATAGCGCATTAAACACATGCAGGTTGTAGACAGCAGGCATGCATTCTGCTGTTGCACCTCAGATGAGCTGAATATTAAATAGATGAAATATTTTGTACAGGTCTAAAAGTTTATTCATTATAATTAGCTCAATTGCAATGACACTGTGGTGTAAGTCCAGAGCAAGTCTGGCCATGGACGGTAATTCCTTCCCTCTTTCTCAAGAGGTTATTGTAGGGTAGCATTTTCCCTGATGTGTCCTGCCATGGGTTTCTCCTTGATCTAAATGCAGTGATTCAATGCAGTGTGTCATTCCCATACTACAAAATAACAAGCGGTGGAAAGTTGCTGTTATGTGGTGCAGTTGATAAATGTGCAGTCTCATTCTTTGCAATAGTGGTCTGAGCTCAGTGGCGTAACTAATTCATTTATTGCATGGGAAGAGATGAGGCCAGGTCTTTTAAGTTAATAGCAACAGAGCCCATAATGATAGGGGAAATAATTTTTAGATTTCACAAACTTGGACAATTACGTCAGTTGTTGAGATTGCAAAGTAGGATTACGTTAGCGGTACTCCTTCACAAAAAGGCAATTAGTCCTTTGCTTGAAGGATCAAAGAGGTATTTTATTTTGTATGCCTGCATGTGCATCAAAGCAACCTCTGTGCTGGGCTTATTGGTAGAAGTAAAGAAGTCCTAAAGAGAGGAGAGAAGCAGGAGCTGCTGCTGACCTGTGCTGTAGCCTTTCCTTAGAAAGAGTCTGTGTTCTCTGTGCAGCCTGAGTAACAGCATTGCCAAGGAAAAAATCATGTGTAATGAATACCTCACTTCTATTGTATTGTAGAGCTTTGAAATCCATAAATATATAGCGAGTGTCAACCTTGAGAGAGAGCTGATTTATCTTCATTTGTTCTTGATTTGAAAAAGCTGCAGGAAGAAAGCAAAGTCCATTATGCCAAATGAATAATCCAATCGATGCAGCCGGTTTGCCCTTGATGAAATTAAGGTTTGTCTTTGCAGTATATCAGAGAGTTACTAAAGGCATTTCTTTTTGCCTTATTTTGTAAGTGTCCAATGAAAGCAGTTGGCATGTAGTGCTTTTGTCCTTTTGTCGCCCTGCTAGAGGAGAGATGAGCACAGCCCTTCAGCACTTGTCTCAACTAATGCTTGAAGGGGTGCAGAAAGTGCTCCCTTCATAATGCTACCTTAAAATGTAAAACAATGCATCTCCATTAAGTATTCCCAAACTTTTTGCAAAGTGTCATTGTTCGCAGCAATGTTGCTTCTAGCTGAGCCAGGGGAATTGGAATACTTTGCTGCCGAAGTCATTGTGGGGATCATGTGTTGGCTGGGCAGATGACAACCAATGCTGTTCCTTGCAATCCTGGACATTTTCTTAAGCTTAGCATTTCATTTCTGTATTTTCATGAAAGAGGACTTTGTTACATCCAAAGAGTGGAAAAAGAAGTTTGGATAAAATATTTACAAGTTTTATTACTGGGGCAGTGGCTTTCAATAAGCAAGTCCAAGTTCAGGAGATGTGCCAGTGGAAGTAGCTGGATGACTGGTCATTTTTCTTTTGATGATAACTGGTATGAACAGACTTGGGATAAGAATAGCATGTCAGATGCAGTAATGATTTCCTGCCTCCCTTTTGCAATTGCTGCTTAGCCTTCAAATCTAGACTGATCAAATTTACTGTTCCCATCTGTTTTCCAAGAGGTCTTTGAGAAGAGAAGGATGATGATGTTTGACATGCCTCTTATTTATAAAGGTGAGGGGAAAACAAAGCCGAAGAGATGTACTTTTGGCAGTCAACTAAATGTGCTTCCAATACAAATGGATCTGTGTTTTCTCAATATTTATTTCTTTAATGTGATGCAGTCATTACTTCTGACCTGTCTTTTTTTTTTCCTAAATATTTCTGGAAATTATTTCTATCAGCTTCCAGTCATTTTTTCCACATGTCTGTAGGTGTTCTGTAAAACATGCTTGCAGTTGCAGATCCAGTAGAGACGAAGGAGACTTCTCCCGTCCATCTTAGGAAGTTGATTGTCAGCTCTGACATAGAACCCATTTTCACAGACAATGAATGACATGTCTTGACATAGCTCACAACATGGTTTAGTAACTTTCTTTTTAACTTACAAAGCAAAAAAATTCCTTTCTGTATGCTGTTAGGAATCTCATTCCTTGTCCTTGCCTTGAGGCAAGTAAAACAATGCATTGTAGTCTCCCCATCCTTATTACTAATCCAGAATTTGGCAATCTAAATGTGGATTATATTAAATGCAGATTATTTCTGTTGTATAATGGAAATAGCTGGGTGTTTGTAGCTGCTATTTCTGTAACAATAACTTTAACTAGCCCTTGTTTCCTCTCAGCTTTTATATGGAATTCCTTAGGGACTGCAGATAGTCTTTTCCCATGTGGATTATGAGCTGAATCATTGCAGTAACTCGCATAAGACTAAATAACGTGAGCTTCTGTAGGCTGTGCTACTTTCTTGATTATTCCTTTTGCATTTTATGTTATTCTATTCCCATTGCTTCTCTAAAGGCATTGTATTTTTTGGTATTAGGGCAGCTTGAATGTAGGGACCTGTAAGGCACTGAATGACTGAGAAAATGAATAGTAGGAAGAGGGTTGAACCGAACTTTCAGAACTGTTCAAAATCTGCCATGATTTATTTCTTTTTTCTGATTAGGATCAGAGATTAGGAAAGATAGAGGATGGCCCATCTCTTTACAGGTGTGCTTGAGAAGGAGAGCTTGTCTTTGAAGCAGATGCAAGGGAATGAGAGAAGAGAGTTAATATCATTCAACACATTAAATTTTCTTGACTTTGACTACATACGAGGCCACAGCTCCTCTGATGCTACAGACTGAATACTGTTTGTCTGGGATCTTGTTAGCGTTAATATAGTAAGACAGATTTCTGTAACATTCTAAGTACTGAAGTTGCAGAAATTGAAGTGTAACTATTAAATTACATTCTTACCATTTAGGATAATTTATTCTACTTGCTCAGTTGATTCTTGCTTCAGCTCATTACAGCAAATGCACTTCTTCACAATTTTCCGAGCAGTTTGACTCAGTGCCTTAGTTTGGAAGTTGGGATAATAAATGTTGGAGCACTGTGAGTTCCCCTGTGCTTGCCTCACTTCATTTGTGTTTCATCCCCTTCTTCCAATATAAGATTTTGAAGGAGTGATGGAGTTGCTGTTTAATTGTACCATAAAAGTGTTCTTACATTCATTAAAAACAAAAACGTCACTGGAGAGTTGTACATTACATCATCCCTCTGCTTTGCCAAGAAGGTTCATGCCAGTTGCATGGTTTCACAAGGTCAGTCACACCTTGATATTTGTAGTATTGTAGTACTGCAGCCAAACTATGTGTCTTTCCTTGAACTTTATGTCTGCAGTTGACTTCAATCCCATGAAAACATATAGATGTCTGTCTTGGTTCAAAAAACAATAATAAAAAAAATCCTGTTAGCGTAATTGATTAAAAAGGTTCTAATGCTGGTCAGATTCTTCACTGCTATTTTACATTTCATTTTCTCTGTGCAGTATGTCTAGGTTTTGCTTAAAGAAAAATCTCAAAGAACTTAGACCACTATGTCCAAGCTTGCTCCGAAACTCTGGGGTGCAGCTGAAAACCTACACAGGTATTAGGATGTGCTCACATTCCTGACTTTGTATGCATCTCACGTGATGACAGTGGAGCGTTTGCTCCCTGGACTTTCCTTTGTTCTATTGTTTTCTCAAGCCAGTGAGTTGTGCAGGTGCGAGGGCGGTCTGACAGCACTGACCCCATCTCCTGTGTCGCTGATGTAGATGTGAAACTAACTGAAGAACAAGTGCTTAGCCAGGAGTGCAGAACAATTACTCTTCAGACTTAAAAATAACACGCTGAAAGGAAGCATAAACCTAAATTATCAGTGATTATGGATGCATCAAACATGTTACATGAGTGCTGTGGCTGTCCCTACAAAGATACATTTCTTGCTTTAGGTGCTGGCCTTGTCAGTCTCCAGTGCTTCTAAGATTTAGGTGCTGAAGGGCTCCACAAATAAATTACAGAAACTTATGGGAAAGCTAAGGAAAATAATTTTAAATTTCATTAGGGTTTTGTTCCCAAGGATGTTGATGAGATAAACATGAAAATTCATCTGCTACCACCCATGAAGTAAAAACCTTAACCCAAAATTGCAGAAGTGAACTGTGACCCAAACACATCATGCACAGTTGTGTCAAAAGGCACAACTACGCAGTGTGTGACCCGTGCAGTGCCAGAAGGGCCAGAGTCTTCTAAAAAGTCTTTGAGTTGAGGAGGTCTCTCTGCTATTGTCTGTCGTGCATCTTGACAGATACTTATTACCAAAGGAATAAAAGCAGTTTTAGCTGAATAGGTGATTGGCTGTGCAAAGGTGAGTTCTGTTTCCTTCCATGAGTTGTTCCCACAGGATAGCTTGGGCTATTGCTCTAGTGTAGTTGAAGTCACTTACGTGTGGAGTATCAGGTGGCTGAAGTCATTAAGCTGTCTTACTGACTATGTTAAAGTGACTTCTTGGTAGAGAACAAAGAATATACCCAATTCATATAAAAGAAGAATATACCTTCAACATACATGTGCACTATTGCTCCAGAATACTGTGTACAAACTGGAATAATATTGTACAGATATTTGCGTTGATTGTTAAATAAATGTCTTGGAAGAATCAAGATTTTGGCCTTGAACCCTAAAGAGTGTGCTTGATCAAAGGTCTGCAGGGTTGGAAATGATTTAAAAGTAACTCTTGTAAGATAGCTAACTGTTTCAGCATTACCAACATGCAGTGACTCTTAAGGTGAAATCAGATTTTTTTTCCCCCCAGACAGAGATGTTATTTTTAATTCCTGATGTTAATCCTGTTTAACAGAGATATCAGTGTGGAATATTTTGCAGTGAGATGCTGGCAGTGCATTCTGCTGTCCCACTTTTCCAGAGGTATTGATGCTGACATTAACGCTGCTGCAGCTGACAGCTTAAAATTACAGAGCAAATATGCTGCTGCTTGCTGTGCAGTGGCAATCAATTGCATTTCCAGTATGTAAACATCTCCATGTGTCTCCTGCTTTGCTCTACTCTCCTGTGCCCCTTCCCAAGCTCAGCACAAGCGCTAAGGACCATCTCACCTTGCTATATGGACATGAAATGTTCTTCCAGGGTGATGCTGGCCATGCTCTCAGCAGTTGCTCACAGCCACTGTTTGCTGTGTGAGGGTGTTTGCTGGCATCCTTCCCTGAAGAATCAGAGGAGTGCTTTTGCAAGCCTGTCATCTTTTTTTTTTTTTCCCCTATTCACATTCATGTGGTGGCAGCAAAGTGAGTTTTAAATGGCTTTAAGAGAATGTTTAAAATTAATGTCTCAAATCTGGAAAGTAGTTCGGAATTTCCTCAGCTTATTTGATTGGGTCACCCTTATGTCATGATTTAGTGAGATCTCCCTTCTCTCTTAGCTCTTATTTTTGCTTTGAGCAGTTTAACTTGTTTTTCCAGCATTGTCACTTGAAAGTCCTGAATTTTATTTGAGTGACTTCTTAAGTCCTCTTAGATGCCTTGCAGTGCTCAGCTGCGTGAGGTTGCCTTGGCAATAAGAACAACTCTTACAAGTTCCTTTTTATTTGAGAGGCAGAAGGAAGGGGACAGATCTAAGCTGGTCCTTACTTGGAAGCATGGAAACATGGTGAGACAGTTTGCTGCTTACAATTGATAGTGACTGTTATCTGCTTTGGGCTGTCCGTGGGAGTTCTGGTAACCTTGCTGGGCCAACGGGTGCCTGGTGCTGGCTGGCTGGAGTCAATCTGCTTCCAGCAACGTGCTCTTTACTTGGTACAACTTCTGCTGGGGGGGCAGGCATAGGTGAGGGTCAGCACTTTGTGTGAAAAGGATGTAAGTGGGCACTCAGAGCTGGAGGAAGCTGGTCTCAAAGCCTCACATCTGAGCTCTCAGCTGTTAGGAAAATAGGATGTGTGGCGGAGGAGGGCTATTGGTTCAGCACACCTGCCAGGACATAACTGCAGCCTGGTGGATTGCAAGTCACAAGGGTAATGAATTTCCTCATACGTATGTAATCTCTAGAAGACATTTATTTGTATTATTAATCGCCTGTGTTTTATTGTGGTATTGAATAATTGTATGCATTGGTATGAGTTGTTGGAGAAGGAGGTTTTGCCCTGGTAATGTACTATACTTGCAGGCAATCTGAAACAATTAATGCAGAAGTTGCATTCTCTCACTGTTTATACCAAACCATTCTTTTTTCAAATTTCTTCACCTACTTCCTTCATCCTTTGGCTATGCTCATCCTTTGACTACATTCACTTTCTCTGATACACGTTCCTTTCATGGCTCATTTGCCTTTTGTTCTATATCTGGAATTTCTATTCCAGTGCTTCCTGACAGTCTTTGTCAAAGGTCTCTTCTTTAGATTTGGTTTTGATAATCATCCTTGCAGGCCAAGGTAGTTTCTCTTATATTAACAGAGATACTTCCTCAACGCAAAGACTTTTTCATAAGATTCTGTGCCTTCAAATATTGATCAGGTCATATGGTGTGTTTTGAGCTATTTGAACTTGGGCCTTTTGGCAGAATTGAGTGGTCTTTATCTGCTTGGTTTACCCCCACGAATGGTTTGATTATGGCTGCATTAAATATGCAATTTTGGAATTAGATTTAATGTTGATTATTAACAGCAAATACCTCAGTGTGATTAAATAATTATGCTTGGGATATTAATTAAAGTTGATGGTATTGAACTAAGTGTACAGAATGAGTAACTAGATGGTATTCTGTAAATGTTACCCACCAGCTTTCTATTGAAATTGTTTTAGGACTAACATTCATTGTCAAACTTGGCTTGTGGCTTAAAAAACAACCCGATGAATTATACAGTGACTTACAAATCATTTGAAATTGTAATGCTATTTATTTCCAAATCTTTGGAGGGGAAACAAAAAAAACATGTTGAACACTTCTGTCAGTTTTCGCTGCATTGGATATTTCATGCTGAACTCAACAGGCTGAAGCTGTTTTCAGACATAAAAGAATTGGTTTTTTGTGAAGTTCTGTCTCCTGCCTTCAGCCTTTTTTTTACTGAAGTCAATGGAAAATTCTGTTTCCTCCTTAAGCAAGATAACTTGAATTTTGAGTTTCAAGCATATCACAAGATTTTAAATACTTTATAGCACTGATTATTATTAATTTAACATTCAGTGTATTTATGGCAAAGTCTTTTTAACTGATAAAGTTTTATAATATAGTTAAAATTAATGGATTATGGTGCTTTGAGACCTTAGTCTTTTCTAAGAATCTATCTACTCCAAGAAATCAAGAGGTAATTATTTTAAAAGAAAAATAATGAGTTGTCAAAAGTCTTTAATATCATGGTCATTGCTGGTTTTGATAGGAAAAGACTGAAGTAGATAAGGTATAATGATGCGACCAGATATTCACACTTTAATTAAAAATATCTTTATTTATAATAGTCAACTCTTGTGTTACCAAAGGCACTTTTTGAAAAGTGCTTAAGATAATTTTGGTTTTGAGCACTAGGAGGAACTCTGGAATAACAACTCATAGAAGCTTAATTAATTGTACTGGGTTCAGTGTGTAACACGAAAAGCCAAACAAGGTTTCTACTGGTCAACAGAGACACAGTTAATGAGTTCTTTGCAAATCAAAGTTTGCGGTGAGAGCTTTGCTTCTGCCTATCAGTGCTCATACTTTCACATTCACTGTCCAATATCATAAAAGACAAATTGTACAAAGTCCTCAACAATTAGCATAAAATTAAATGAAAAATAATACTGCTTGAATAGATGTGTGCAAAAATACCATGGTCTTCATCAGAGTGGAAATTTTGTCATTAATAAAGACAAGGAAAATAGAGAAGGAGGTGCTAGGAAATGGGAGTAGATCAGCACTCTCTAGAATGTCACTGATCTCAGGATTCAAACATGTTTCTATTCAGCACATATAGCATATGTTGGCACTAGGAAAGACTACATAATGGTCTAGCAGTGAATTGCTAGGCTCAGTACAAAGTAACCTTACCAATTTTTCTGACAAGCCAAAGACTGTGGTTTATTCAATAATCCAAGAACTCATTAAAGGGAGTTGGCAAGCAAAGCTAATTAATAAGCATGCTCATGTCTTTTCAGAGGTGAACACCTGATGCTCCATTTGATATTGAGTCAGTACGTGTAAGTAAGGTGAGCTGGCAGGCAACATTAATTAATACATTCATTCTGTTTATCAAAAGCTACAGTCTTTTTATATAGCTCATACTGAACTGGGAGATGTGCAACAGGAAAAGCAACGGCAGATCTAACACAGCAGCAGTTTTTGTTCCTCAATGGGTATTATTTTACAGTGAGTAAAAGGAGCCCAGGACCCTTAAAGAGTTTGCTGTTAAAATGATCTAATCTTCAGTGAGTTTAATTAATATAGGCAAAATCATGTTCTTGGCTTATTGCTTAAGAAAAGGTCAAATTCCCAGATACAGACTATTAAGCATATGGAGCTAACTGCTATCAGCATCACACTATCAAGGTCCTTAATAGTCTGTAGGACTTCCTGGAACAGAACACGGTCCAATAATCAATTCCTTTCTTAATAGTGAACATTATTTCCCAGAATTTATTTGGATAGATATTTTGTGCGACAGGGCTCTGTCTAAGGTGATGGTGGCTTGTTAAGGAGAAGAAGTTCACTATTCCAGAGGGATTCGTTCATCAAGAGGATGAAATATGCCTAGATCTTTACATACAACTGTTTTTTTTTTTTTAATTATCAAGATACTGCTTGAAGTTATTAAGTGAGAGTTTGCTTGCTTGGATCTACTTTTCATCTGGGAATCTATTGCAATTTACTGCTCAAGTCTGCTGTTCATTCTCATCCTTCTGGGCAGCGTGCTCAGTGTTTCACTCTAATCCTTCTGGGAAGAGGGGAAAATATAGACATTTGAGTCCAGATCAACACTTATTCAGCAATCTGACCTTTCTATAGACCTGAATGTGCAGCTGCTTAATGTTAACTTGACAACACCTGAAAAGCTGACTACTTTCAGTTATTGTAATGAAGGAATCCTAAAAGACCAGGTTGTCTAAATAAAGAACTGAGTGTTAGGCTAGCAACTAATGGAAATTTTATCAAAAAGTATTTCTGACAAGGAAGATGGATTTTCCCCAGTGTCACGTATTCTTAGTGATGTATGCTCTACTCAGTATAACTTAATGTCCTATCAGTCATTCTTAAAAATTGTTTCTGACTTGCAGTTTAATTTCTGATGTCTCAGAATAAATATGCATTTTTCTTCAATTCAGGTGTGCATAAAGGTTCGAGTTCAGTGAAAATTTCATCTTTCACTCTAGAGTATCTGCTGTAAACACTGATAATCATAGAATCATATCATAGAATGGCCTGGGTTGAAAAGGACCACAGTGCTCATCCAGTTCCAACCCCCTGCTATGTGCAGGGTCTCCAACCACCAGACCAAGCTGCCCAGAGCCACATCCAGCCTGGCCTTGAATGCCTCCAGGGATGGGGCATCCACAGTCTCCTTGGGCAACCTGTTCAGTGTGTCACCACCCTCTGGGTGAAAAACTTCCTCCTAATATCCAACCTAAACCTCCCCGTCTCAGTTTAAAACCATTCCCCCTTTTCCTTTCACTATCCACCCTCATAAACAGTCATTCTCCCTCCTGTTTATATGCTCTCTTCAAGTACTGAAGGCCACAATGCGGTCTCTCCAGAGCCTTCTCTTCTCCAAGCTGAACAAGCCCAGTTCCCTCAACCTTTGCTCACAAGAGAGGTGCTCCAGCCCTCTCATCATCTTAGTGGCTTTCCTCTGGACCCACTCCAAGAGCTCCACGTCCTTCCTGTACTGGGGGCCTGAGGCCTGGATGCAGTGCTAGTAAATTTCTCCAGGTGAAGATGTCATAATATGTGTCATAGTAATGTGTTGAACTACTTAAGAATTCTGGAATTCTGGGAGCCAAAATTGAAAATCAAACGTTATTTTATATTCTATTAGAACAGATACATATCTAAAAGGTAGAGTAACCTTGATGTCATTTTATGTTGTCGCACAAGGAGGAAGAAGATGAAACTTAGGAAGACTAGACTCCCAAACAAATTTCTCCACTGTGACACACAGACAACCACTCTCCCCAGGGGTATGGGATCTTTAGAATCCTGTGTTAATAAAATTACCCAGATTGTTTGAAGGAATTGTCTACATATACACAAACACAAAGAGAGACAGATCAGATGTGGATTTAATTTTAAATCTTATCAGTGTTTAGTACTAGGAAGGAGTTTGGTTTTGAATACTGCAGCCTAAACACAGATAGCTGTGTGCGCTTCAAATAGTGGAAGTATCAGCCTGATTTTCTCAGGTGGTGCATGTGCTTTGTAAGTTCCATCTTCTTTATGGACACATATAGAAAGCAACTTTTTTTTTTTTTTTACTGTAGCTGTTGCATTTTTCACTCTGACACAACACAGGTTCTTTGAATGAGGTTCTGACAGAGCTTTGTGCTCGTGGAATTACCAGAGATATTCCTGCTACCCAAAAATTGCTGAGAGGAATAAGAACAAGAATTGGAAATTTTATAACCAATGGTAAAACAAAACCTGAAACAGCTGTGAATTGTAAGAGTTCAGCTGGCATCTGGAAACCTCCTAGGAAGAGCTGTAAGATGACTAGCAGACCAAGGCAGCATTCAAACAGTTAATTATAAAGTTCTGGGACAAAAATGTGGAACTGCGGTGAATTTGAGTCAGTGGACTTATCACCAAACTTAATGAAGCCTTAGACAACTAAAATGAAATAGTCATACACGTATCTGTATCTGTAGTGTAATGCAGAGATCACTGATGGAGTTCTGTGTCCCTCTAGCATATGCTAGAAGCAGAAGTGTTTCTAGATGAGATCGTGAAAAATCGTTGTGTTGTGTAATGACTGCATGAACAGACGCTTGCTTCTAGCAAGGGAAGAAGCTAAGAATCCCTAAGCAGCAGGTCAGAGGTTAGCATGAAGGTTATGGTTTGTGCAGTATGCCGGCAGGGGAAGGTGTTTGAGGGCATTCGTCCTTGCATATTGCACTGGCATATACATTTCATGTATTGCTGTGTAAGAGTGGCGGGTAACGTTTACATAGAAATGGAAGCGTAACCAGTTTCTAAGAGAAATAATCCAATGTTTAATCTGTAATTTGTTCACAGCAGTTGGATTTGGATCTTTATTATACGTAAACCTGCATTTGCCACTGGGTCAAAACATCACTTTCAATGTAAAGAGGAATTCTGAGTGTGAGCCACTAATTAGGTCACATTTGAGTTTGAGCACTGGGACTTTTGAGCCATGGTTTTCCATATTGGAATTTCAAAGCTCTGGCTAACGTGATACAACGATATTAATTCTGAGATGCAGTCTTTTGGGAAAGGTTGAATAAAGGTTGTTTGAATGCTTGCTGGATGAGGGCTGTCCTCTGTGACTGAATAACTTTGATGGCTGTCTGACACATCTTCATATTTATGTGCACTTTTATTGACTTGAAAAACGAAAATTCAAGTCATTTATAAAATCTGTAGCAATTCACATGCAATTCATCTACTCCAAATTTCAGAGCAGCTTTGAATTATTTCAAATTCTCAAATAGATATGAGTTCAACTAGGGGTAGCCTTTGGCCTCGCTGTGTGGGAACAAGTGAAAAGATGCATACAGACACTCCTTTTTGTCATACAGAAAAGGGAACTGTTTGCTGTTTTTGAGACCAGATTTACCATCACATGGTCTCAAGAGGGCCGGGGGCAGTTGAACGGGTAACATCTGTGAAATTTCACTTCAAGCATAGCCCTTTGGAAATATTTTTTTTCAAGCCACACCAGCTGATCTAATGTGCTGTATCTGAGAAGACTTCAAAGGAAAAATGATCAAATTATATATCTGCATGACCATATGGTGTTGGTTTCCAAGATGTTGTCATTTTTCCTTAGTGGTTCCATAGGGAATAATAAAAGTGCTGGAAAACTTTGAGCTTTTGTAGATGCTAATTGTTCCAATGGACAGACTCGATAGTAGTGTGGTGGTTAGGAATTATTCTTGAGAGGGTTTGCTGGAAGCATCTTATATCTTGACTGTTTTGTGTAGACCATATTGAAAATGATTTTTCATCTCTTTCTAAACAAAATGGGGTTTAACTTCCTCCCATATTCCAAGTATCTATGTAATCTGTGTGCATTCTAAATTATGGATTTTTGAAGGGAGTGCTGCTGAGTTTTAGGAACTGTACATTTAAATGCACAGCTTTTCAAGCCATCAGCTGCCTCTGGTCTGCTTTACATTGTGCTTTATGCCAGAGTATATCTGATGATTTTGACGTGAATACATCTGAGGAAGCTGCAGTAATATTCTGGAAGAAGAGAGAAATTGTTGTGATTTTTTTTTTCTTAGTCTTATTATGTATTGCAGTTCATTGTTCCTCAAAACTGAAGAGAGATTATGTAAGGTGTCCGATGTGTCTGATAATAACAGGGATTGCTCCTTAGATCAGATGTTTCATAGCTGAATAGTAAAATATTTTTCTTACAACTCAAGATTGCCTATGGATGGTTTGGGCATGTTTTGTTAGTTGAACAGTGGCTGAATTTCATTCCTCAATGTTTGTTTTGGGGAGATCAGAATTTTAAGTAGTTTATGTATAAATTAATACATTATTCATGGGTTAAGCTTATGTTGAATTGCAGGGAAATGGCAACAGAAATGTCATGGTCTGCATTTACTTAGTGAAGACATTTATCTGTTAGATATAGAAAACATAAATGTTGCATTCACACAAATTTTCAAGTTGTTCGGTAATATGAGACAAACTGGTTTTTCACTTTACTACAATTTACAGAAGTAGTTTTAAGCAATCTTGTTAGTAGGATTGGAAAGAGCAGAGAATACCTTTGTAGATCGGTAAAACGTAGGTTTTGGATATCAAGGCATTTTGAAATGAAAGCATTCTTTTCTCACTGGTGCATTGTGAGGGGTGCTTTTATATTGATACCTGAGGAATTGAAGCAACTATTGGTATTTTAATGCTAGGTCAAACACTGAAACAAATAGTGGCACATTTGGTGAAAACAATGAAGTAGGAGGTGTTTGTTTTCTTTTTTACTTTTAAAGAAGAGTATTAAGAAATGTTGAAGTATGATGTCTTTCTGACAAAATCCATTATTCTGGCGTTTGAGAATTGCTTGGAATTCTTGAGTTCCTGAATGGATGTTACAGTTAATCTTTTAAATGATCAAAATGTAAGTAAGCTCTGGTATGTACAAGAAAGACAAAAATTTCTACGTCTCACTGTTGTAGTTACCAACAACTTAATATATCATTGCCAGAGTCAGATGGAAGTTCTGTTCCTGTTCTTAGGCTTTGCTCCAGAAGTTTTAATTCTGAACATGTGTGTGTGAGGCAGTCCTTAAGTCTGATGAATCCTGTAATGGTTTTCTGCTTAGTTCTGTGGTGTATTCCCCAAATCCTGCTTATAAAGGAAACAAACCCATGTTCCAATGGTGTGGCACAAGGGTGAACACAGTTACAAGTTTCTGGTGTGCTGTGAGGTTTCTTGTGTTTTATATTCTTCAAGAAAATTGATTATTTCTTTAATTTCTAAGAGCGATGTGTGCTTACTCTTATTCAAGGAAATAAACCCTGTGCCCTCAGCTTCCAATCATGTGCAAAACTCCTGCTGAAAGCTTTTTAGATGGGGCGAAAAAAATTGATCTTCATTTCCTTCTTGTATCTTTTGATTTATAGCCATTCTTAAACTCTCATTGGCAGGAAGCCTGTGATCTGGCTCTGATCTGTTAAGTGCTGAAATGTCAATTCAAAAATGTGGGCTAAAATAATAGAAGATTTCATTTGTTATCCTGAATTATGGGAAATTGAAATTATCAGAGATTGTTACTGGGTATGTATTGCAAATCTTGAGTCAGAGAATTATTTTTTCAGGCTTTTATAATCCAGGATGGTCTCAGTTTTGTTTCCTTTCAGCACTTTCCATTAAATGTTTACAGTAAAGGATAACCTTCAGCGCAATTAGTGAGAGCTTAGGGCCAAAATTGATACAGCTGAGATCTGTTCTTCATAATGTAAAGTACTGAAGGTAACATGAGGCATTAGTGCTTTATCTAGCGCTACAAAACTCCTCAGTAGCAGAAATATTTGAGCAGTTTGCCTTTGGATTTGTTGTCATTCTGCACTGCTGCGTACCTGCGCTGGTTAAGGGTTCAGGTCTACTTTGTGGTGCCCTCCTCTGCCTGCAGGAAACACAGATGTACTTGAAAGCATTTGACAAGGGGAATTAAGGCACCGAGCATCTTCACAAAGGAAGCAGGAAATTATCTGTTTCTACTACAGTCTTCATCCAAAATAGCTCTTTATTGATGCATAAGTGTAACAGAAGAGTTTAGAGTAGATTCAGATGTTAAATGAACAACACAAATGCAGAGTCCCAAAAAAGAAACAGCAAAGTCCAGATCAGCACAGAAAAGTCCTGCCCGAGTCTCTGAAATAGCTGTGGGGAGAGACTGGCACACGCAGAGGGCTGAGCTGCTGTCAGAGCCCTGGCCCATCGGTGTTGTGAAGGGAGAGACGTGTCACAGCTGCATCTCAGAGGCTGGGCTGGTTGCTTGGGGTAACTGAGTGTTGGAAAATGGTAAAGAGGATATTTTTTTCTTACAGTTCTCTTGATAATTACATGGGAAAGAAGAGCTGTCTATGCAGTTGACCATGATCTTAAAATGGTGCTTCAGCTGGCTTCGTGGTTGTCAAGGTGTTTTCTGCAGTAGCCGTAGGGGAATAGAGGAGAGCAGTATTAATTCATTATCTCTAAACCTTACCAAAAGAGGAGAAGTTAGATGTTGTTTCAAGAAGGGTCTGAGATTCTTATAAAGCTAATAAAATTGTGGAGAAAAAAAACAAAACAGTCAAACAACAATACTTGTTGTGCCTCAGGACAGTACTTGCCTGGTGTCAGGTGTTAACAGTTGGCTGGCAAAAGAACATTGGAGTACCTAGAAATCATGCTAAATTTAGAATTTATTCTGTGCAGTGGCAAGGTCAATGCCTCATTCCCTGTTACTCTGTGTGCAGAATGCAGAAGTACTGGGGCTTTTTACCATTGGTCACAGCTTGAATGTATTCAGAGGGCTTGATAACTCAGTTCCCCTAATTGCCAGGGAAGGAAGATGGGCCTGGTAAGCTGAGCTGGTTTAGTGAATAGGGAAGAGATGCTTTGTGTAGAGTGAGTGGTTATTTCCAAAGTCTCTAGGGGAAAGCATTTGCAAAGTTATTCTAACTGGGGAGTTTCTGTACAAGCGATAGCATTGTTTGATGTTTTGTAGGTGTATAGAGCTATGGCAGATAGACTTTTCTGAGAAGCAGTACAGCATAATATAAAACCACATGGTAAGTGCTTATAAGAATACAAGTTGTCTGCTACAGCATTGTTTCAAGCATGGTATTTTTACTCTTCCTTTTAGAATAACAGCTTCACAATTGTAAGTTCAATGAAAATTCATGAAAGAGTGAGATCTGTTCACTCAAATTTGCATTCAGGCAACTTTTAGCATTCATCTTATTTGTGTTAATGAATAATCAATGCGAAACAGAATGCTGTCTCTCTTAACTGATTCGAAATCTTCTGCCCCAGAATAAAATACTCATTGTTTGCACCATTGAGTAATTATGGACATGCCTTACATTATAACCCAGAGGTACATCAAAGGATTGATGTGCAGTTCAGTTTTTTGAGTTCTTTTCATATATCTGGAGTTTTCTATGGAAGATCCATGCTTTTCATAAAGATAAAAAATGAATAACCCTTCTGTCTTTTGACTTTTATACATGCTTAACTTCTGTGGCCTTATATATGTACTGCAACACACTTCACTTGTTCATCTGGCAATATCAAATTAAGATAAAGGATTTTGAAATTATTGTAGTGTAAATCCTCAGAGTTAGGATGCTAAAAGTGAAGTAATGAATAATCTCAAATAAAATTCTGTCTTTGTAGACAGAATGAAATGAGGTAGGACCTCTTGTTGACCTGGTATTTCCTAGAATATTCTCATATACTTAGGACATGATATTAATGCATTTGGGATAAACTATTTGCTGGTTGATTAGATGACAATGAGTCTAAAGAATACGCAAACAAAACTACTTATTAGGCATCATCCCAGTAGTTGCTTTAATGAAATAATGATTTTAATCATTGTGGAGATCCTGGGCAATAGTACTGAATTGTCAAATCCAAAACTTTGACATAAAAATACGGATCTTTCTTCAAGGCTGCTCTTTCTGCCTGCAGCAGCTGTCTCTCCTTCCACTGAAATGGACTGGGGATGGCTTTTCCTGGGATCCATAGATGTACTCACTTTTAGGATACTTACAATTAACTATCTATCTAATCAAATTTAATAAAACAGAATTTTGGAGTAATTTATAGCATGCTTTGACTTCTTATTTAGTAAAATATACTACAGCATTGCAACAGCATTAACAGCTCAAGTACCTGTATAGTTTTGAAATATCAATATTGTCTGATAGTTATTTACAAAGCAGAACTTATAATAGGAGTGCACTTATGGTACATCCTCACTTTACTCCAACAGGAAGAGCTTTATATTAGGTGTCTCTTCTGCTATGACTTGATAATCAGTTGTGCACTCCGAAGGTTACAGAGTTATTGGTGACAGTGAATTTGGAAAGTCCTTCATGAGTAGTTGACTTAAAAATAAAACATAGGCAGAGAGCACACTTCTGGCATACACATTACGTAAACTCAGAAGCAGAAGAACACATTCTTATTTTTGGTGAGGACTTGTCTGCTTTTGATAGAGCTGCAGAAGAGCAGTTGCTATAAATACCTGGTAGGAAAAAGCAAAATTTGATTAAAACTGTTTTAGTGGATCATCCAATGGACTCATGCTCTTACAGATTATTGCTTATGCATCTCTCCGTACAGTAAGGTGTGTAAATATGGTTGCATCTTTTTCAGCCCTTGATTACATTTACAGCTTTAGATAGCAGAGTTGGACAGAAATGTCTCAGTTGCAGGGGAAAGCTGCTGAGCAAAGTGAGCAAAGCCTGGGGATCCTGGTGTGAGGACACGGGCATCCTTCACCTCACCACACCTGCATCAACGTTTGCTTCCTGCTCCAAAGCTCTGCACTCACTTCTAGTGCTGATGAGTGCTGTGGTGCCAGGGGCAGAAGGGCACTCCTGGTGCAGAACCATGAAATTTTGTCAAAGCTACGATACTGCTATTCCAGATATTTTTTCACATCTCTACAATTGCATTAGGCACAAGGCTCTCTCGAGGCAGTTTAGCATCTGCACGATCACACCCTGTATGTGGAAATGTTAGGTGTGCCTCATGCAACCTGCAGAAATTGTTTGAGCACTTTCCTAATTGAAAGCATATGCCCAGAATATGCTTAAATCTAAGCATATGATCAAATAGTTTAGTTTGGAAATGAATTGCTCATACATGGAGCTAAACTGAATGTTAAGTTAAAAGAAGGTTGAGTGTTAACTGGCTGTTCTGGAAAATAATTAATTAGAGCCTGAGAAATGTTTCATCTGTCATTGTTTCGTTAAATCCTTGCATGCTCTGTGATAATAACAGGGCCACACACAAAAAAATCAAGACACTATTCATCCTTTTTTGTTATACCGTGACATTGCTTAGCATTGCAGGGAGTTTTGCTTTTGTACTATGACCTCAACAAATGAAGGCTCTTGAAGGCCTCTTGTCAGGTTCTTTGAAATGCACAGACCTTTAAAGGTAGGGATGGAAATATTGTAGAAAAAAACCCTTTTCCATTTCATCTGAAAGAGATGGAAATGAAGCACTGTGTGCAAATGTTCAAAAGGTGCTATAAGAGATGCAGAATTTTGTGAAGTCCCGGTACTGTTTTGTGCCTGTACTGTTTTGGGTGCTGTCTGTTAGGGTTATTCTCCTTGCACCTTCTACAAACCTGGACAAAATGTGATGCCATAATCCTCATCTACAAAAATTAAAATTTTAAGCTGCCTTTAATCATTCAGTAAACAGCTTATTCTGTGGTCATATGCTGCTTGCTAGCAATTTGATGCTGCATTGAAGGTTACTGATTATATTTTGTTGACTTAATTTTCTATTTTGTATTTGCAATTGGTGTTAAAGGTTACACCTTAGAAGGCGCTCTGGATTTTTGAATTCACATGAATGATGAGTTATTTAATCAGTGGAAATGTTTGAAGGTGTTTGAAAATAATGTGTGCTGCTACAGTTGTGAAGAAGTTGGTACGAGGTGTAAAAGGCACCATGAAGAAGAATAGGTATTAAAAAATAAAGCTGGAAAGTTAAACAGAACCGTGGGATGCTAGAAACGTAGGTTGGTGAAAATCAAGAAAGGTCCCTAAGTGACTGCTGCCTGTTGGTGTGACAGCTCCATCTGCTAACGATCTGAATTGTGGCTGTTTAAAATGCTGTGTCTGTGTCATGGACCTTCTGACCCACAGCTCCAATTGGCTCTGTCAGGCCGCTGTGTGGACGTGTATTTAGCTGCTGCTGTGCTCCCTGCTGGGAGGTCTTAACATGCAAGACCTGCCCAGGACAAATGTTGTAAGGTCCTCTTAACAACCAGAAATGACTGCGAAGGACCTTCAGCACATTCTCAGATTTATCTGCCTTTCTGGACATATGAAGCATTTTGCTGTACAGATTGCCCTGCCGGCTGTATGCATGGAAATGGGACATTCTAGTCATGGAGAGAAAAATTGGGAAGTTTCTCTTGGTAGCTCCAATCTTAATTTTCCTTCCTAGTATTGTACCTCTGTGATAATAGAAACACCTTTATTTTTCACAGGCGCAGTGTTGTTCATGTACAACATAGGAATGACCAGGAATTTCTGATAGTGTTTGTAAAGTCACTTGGCCAGTAGGTCTTTGCTGAGAGGTGGATGTGAGGAACCCTTCGTGGCTGCATCCTGAGGTTAGGTAGGGAGACAGTCCTCTGATCCTCAGAGGTGCATTCACAACTGTCTCGCAATCAAAACCCTGGCCTAGATGCTTTAATGAGCATTTGATAACTTATTACGTATTCAACTTCCATGCGGTGCTTCATATATTTGTTGTTTGTCTGTCTCATGACCTTATTTGTGGGATAAAGGTGGCAGTGAACATGGAAATTATCCTAAATACTGTGTATATCTGAATGGGAAGAGCAAATGAATGGCACTAGATAGCAATGTTTATTGTGTCAAGTCTTTGGGATGTCATTTATATGTAACTACATCTAATTAGTGCCATTCAAACCAACTAAAATGACTCCAAAGCAGATGCCAGTTGTTGCAAGGGATGTGCCTGGATACTTGTCATTTTGTATAGTCAACTGGCACTTAGAGCACTGACAACACTTTAATATTAGAGATGGAAGCACGGTTTCAGTATCGGTGCTCACGGTAATTCTTATTAGGGAACATTCCTCTTAATAAAATGTAATTAGGAAACTGCTGCTTCTCGAATGAGTTACCATTCCCTTGGGTCTTGGTTACTTCTGATGAACACTAACAGCTTATGTTTCCTCCTTCCATTCCATCTCTAAGGTGCACTGTGCTTTAGCCTTGCTTGGGGCAGTGTTAGAGAATGGCATAACATGAGATGTCAGTAAAGAAGGAAGGTCTCTTACCTGAAACTTTGGAATATGCTTTTTCTTTCAGAACGTACTGAAAAATAGAATGTTAATGGCTACCTCCGCCTAAATTTTGCTATCTGAGCTAAGCAGAATAATCTGGTAATGATTTTGCATTTGATTTGAATACAGTTTATAAACATAACCAAAGAGCAGTGTGGCTTCGTGTAATTTGACGTCCAAATAGCAAGGCTTCACTTTGTAATGATACTTCCCCCACCCTCTAAAATTGCCTTTTACTAAATTAAGGCTCCCCAGGAGGCTGACACTTTTCAGTGACTGAAGCAGCAGCCGTACTGCAGTGATGAACCTCAGAAAAAGCAAAACATTTCTGTGACTGCTGCAAATCTTGGTGGAACAATGGAAAAGATCCTCTTGGTACTGCTAAGAAACAGCCTTCTGGCTTTTATAGCAATTTTCTCAGTGATCACCATAACACACTGCAGTGGGGATTTTGATTTTAAAACTAGTAATTTGGGATGCTTCCCTAATGTAATTTAATTTGCTGCTTTTCACAGAGGTATTTAAAGCCACACTCAGAGGCTACATTTGCTGATAGTGATGAGGACAAGCCTAAATGAGATGCTAGCTTTAGGTACTTGCAGCTGTTAGGCCAACACTGGCTAGCATGGAGGTACACTACTAGGTGTGGATGACCCCACATGACAGTGGGAATAACCTCCCTGTCTCATGTCTCCTTTGTCTTGGTTACTGTGTAAGCTGTAGCAATGGTAAGCTCTGATGTCCTACAGTCAGACTGACCTGATTAATTTTTCTGTGCTGCACTCTTATACCCACGCTGAAGGAATTCCTCCTGAAATGCAAGTTCACTTGCTAGCTTTAATAGTGCTGAGAAGTATAGATTTGTTAAGGATGAATTCCAGAAGAAGAGTGGTGTTTGGGTATTAATACTTCAGAAAGTGTTAATAATGTGGAGCCTTTGCTTTGTGTCAAGGGAATTTCCCATGTTTCAAAGGAGCTATGCCAGCTCTTGAGAACTGTGTCTCCAAATAGTTGCAGCCTGATTCAGGGCCTGTTTTGGTTTGCCCTTAGGCACTTCTTAGTGTCATCTGGCCATGCTGAAAACAGATTTCAGTTTAAAATGCCTGTAATAAGAGGGGAGTAAAAAGCAGAAGTTGATAAGATACTGCTAAGCACTGAATGGAGCATACTGAGGTTACATTTTCATATAAACTGGGCATACTAAAGTTATTAATGTGGCAGGCTCCTAAATTCCAGGCAGTTGGCTTAGAATTCATTTGTAAACAGGTTTTGTAGACAAGTCAGCACTACTGAGCTCTGAGTCTGAGCTACAGAGTTCACCACAACACTGACCATGGCTGTTCTGATGGGCAGGAGGGCGTGCTGGCTCTGTTAGCACAGCTGCTGGCTGTGTGTCGGGCTCAGGTGGACATCTCTAGATGAGGGAGCTTGGAGCCAGGTGGTCTCCCAGACTGATGGGGCTTTTAATACACATGTGGAGACACGGTTCTATCACTTAGCTTTGTGCTGGTTTGGGTTCTTAGGATGTCTGTTTCTTAATGAATGTAGCAGCTACTGCTTTGAGATCAGTTCTTCTGTACAAAATAATTTAAAAAAATGACATACATCTGTGCATGAAACATCAGTTATTTCAGTGAATAATAGCTCATTCAATGGTATTTGAGTGAATAATGCTTTTTGAAATGCAATTAACGGCAGAAACTCTACCAGTGGAGTAAATGACAATTTCTCTAAGATGCTCTTTCCAAATTACTTCTGGGGGTAAATATAGACAAAGAAGGCATTTTATGGTAGTCAGATTAGATTTTGCCCTAAGGATGGTGTCTTCTGCTTGCACATCAACTTTGAACAAGGTACAGAAGCTTCAGGAATAAGCTGTTTGCGTAGCTGAGCTGTTCTCCTTGCATCCTCTGTGCTGACGTTAGTGTTCACTTGAATGGGGTCACATGCAACAGCCCAGCTATTTGGTGGCTAAACCAGAAATGCTTCTGTGCGTTCTTGAAGCACATGTGTGTGCAAGAGAAGTCTTTTTTACACAAGAGTCTTTCATATGCGATTTTCCTAAGATGCAATAAATCCTGACATTCAGCTGACAGATCTATTTCTACTTTATGAGGAAAAATTCACTCCTGGCCTAACTCCACCGAAGTTAATTTCTTTGATAATAAATTTGGCCCAGAATGTCAATATAAACTTCACTCACTTGTGTTCACAGAGATTAACTCAACAGCATCTTATGTATGCCCAGAATAATTAGTTTACTGTCTCTCGAGGTTCATTTAATTAATATAGAATGCTTTCCATTTAGGAGATACTGCAGAAACAGGTCTGTTGCAGATAAGGAAGGCTACAACTATGCCCTCAATCCTGTGTGTGACTTGTGGGAACGAAATTACTTGGGGTAGGAAAAGTCATGTCACTTTCCTCAAGTGTGCTCTCAGCCCTTTTAATGGAAGCCCGGCGATCTCGGATGCTTTGGTGCCTTCAAATATATTCAAATACGTATTGTTTCACATTTTGATAGCACTGTGCTTCCTCTGATCAGCTGAGAACCACTGGAATACTTTTTGAAATTTGCTACAGCTTCAGAGAGGATAACTTATTTATGGGGAAGTCTTTCTGATCTGCAGTCAGACACTGAATTTTTAAAGGGAGGGTATGTGTCAGAAGCTAAATAATTAAGATCCATGCCTTCTCAGCATTTTATTTCAAATATTAAATATTACATAAGATATTTTTCCCAGTGGAAATCAAGCCTTTAAAGCAGCACAACCTTGGCCAGAAAATCACTGTATTGTACAGTTAATTTGGTACATTTTCAGTCTGACAAATAGTTCAGTAAGTCCTCGAAATATTCCAGTGTTCTACAGAGTGGTTCAGAATGTCCCTGTTGAGAAATGTGCTGATGGTATGCTGTGACTTTGATGTAAGTTCAGTCTCGGATGTCCAAATTGTGATAGCTGTAAAGCTCCGGGTCAGCTTGTAGCAAACCTTGTGCTGTGCACTCACACGGGCAGCAGAGCCCAGGGCAGGGCTTGCCATGGTCAGCTCCCATAGACCTGGTGAGCACACCTCTGCACGGCCGCGAGGAAGCGAATAACTTGCCAGATGAAATGCAGCCATTCAAATCCTTCTGTTGTGAACCACTGTCCTCCACTGGAAGGAATTAAAACTGCACATGTTCTTGTCAAGGCCTCCACCGCAAACAGCGGTGGGTTCTCTGCTTGGAGAGCTTGCTGGCAGAGCAGCGTGCTCTGTCCCTGCTTCCTTCCTGATTCTCTTAATGTGATCACCTCGTTTAAAATCCACCCAAAGCTTTCAGTGCTTGCAAGTAGTTTCCTAACGTTTTCCTGTGGTTTATAGATGCATTAAACCTGTCTGACATGGTGCCTCAAGAAGCAGGCGTGCCAACATTTTCTTTTCTAGCAAAACCTGCTGGCTCCAGGAACCCAGGGAAGTTTCCACCCGGCTCGGGTTCCATTGGGCTTTGCTTACCCGATCTGCAGCAGCTGTAATGCTACCCGGCACAGAGGCAGCGTGAGCTATATGAGTGCACTGGAAGTGAATGCTGCTGTCACCTTCTGTAACCTGTCGTCAGAACTGCTCAGCATTTTTGCTTTGGTAAAAGACGTGGGAATTTCTGGTTTCCATGAGAAATCTCGAGATGAGTTGGGCAGGCAGGCACAGGGGCAGAAGCTGGTGCTACGCTTTGACAGTGATCTATGTCAACTTCCATAGGCTGGCTGTAGGCACAGGCTGCTGTCTACAGGGTGGAAAACCAAGGCATCAGGTTCAGCTGCTGAATTACTCTCATTTAGACCTTGTACTTGCGCTTTTGCATTCTTTCCAAAGGGATGTGGGGGTGTTAGAGCTGAACCTGTGTCTGACTCCCAGCTGGAGCCATTTCCCCACTTCCACTCAAGCTCAAGCCCCGCTTCTTTCCCCTTCACTGAAATGATGGGTTGACAGATCAGGATTAATGCCCAGCAAATCCCAGAGAGCTTGCAGTTTTTTAGGGGTGCTTGACACTGCTCCCATAAAGCCCCTGCATCCCTGTGGCTGCTGCCCTCCCAGGATACTGATCAGCATGGGCACTGGCCACCAGCCCGTGTATGGGCCTGCAGAGCAGTCACTGTGCCCATAACCCACCCTACATCTCTTGTGGCTCTACAAGGTTGGTGCTGCATAAAGGGAGCTGTGCAGCAGAGCTGCCTGTGGTTGAACCTAACTGCCCCTTAGTCTGCATGTCCCTGGCATTTAGGGATTTTGTCTTTTCAGCCATTGCTGCCTCTTCACACCTGAGCACAGTTTTCTTCCTTAGGTTTGTAAATCAAAGCATATAAAAAGTTTCTTAAGTCTTGCATTTCTAATGGAAACATTGAACTTGAGTTAGTGATTCAAGTACTGTTTATAAGTGGCATCTGGATGGGGATGTGGGAACTCAAGCCCATAGTAGAGATTTTCTTTCCCCTATAACTAATGCCTTTATATTCTTTTCCATTTCCTTTGCCTTCACCGCAGCGATCTGCTGCAATGCACTACACTGATTACATGAGGGAGTATTTGCTTTTTGTTCTTTTACTGTATCTTTCTAGAAATATATATTTTTGGGGGGGGGGGGGGGGGGGGGGGGGGGAGCAGTAATACCCAATGTAACAGATTCCTAGAAACTTGACTGCCCATTTCAAAACATCACTGAGGTTTGTGGGTGTTCAGCTGCTGCAGAATTTGGACTTTCTTCTTTCAAGATTTGAAGTTAGTGCAGTGAGGTCTAATAAAAGTCAATAGCAATTTGAGTTTTAACCAAAAATATTTTCCACCTTTTTACTGACTGGAATGGTAAGAGAGCCAAGGAGAGGCATTTGGCAGCTCTCTGTCCCTTTTTTTGTGTACTAAAGGCAGCTTGTCCCCTGAATGAAGTGAAAGGGGTAAGATGAGCTGGGTCAGAACTTTTTCATCTACTGAAAGATTGCAGCGATTGTGTTGGTGTGTGCTGTACAGTTACTGCTGCTCAACTCTGCATCCTCATTTTTATGTTCAGCTTGTAAATTCTTAGGAAATGAGATTTAGCCAGAGCCCAAAACTTATCTTAAACTTACTAAATTAGCTTATTAAGACCTATGCAATAAAAGTTAAAATGTCATGTGAAGGTATTCCCAGATATTTGAAGTGAGCCTTACTCAACAGATCTTTAAAGTTGGATGTGTTTCTTAGGGGTTTTGTTATAAATAATTTGCTTAATTCAATTTCTGAGCCAGTTTTGTAAGCAGCATGGTCAGAATGGACTGGAAGTTTCCCTGTTAGATGCAGAATTTTGCCTTGCAGTTTATTTTTATATAGAACTGTTAATTACCTGCATCTTTTGAGAAAAGAAATTATGTATGAATGCATGATTTATGAATCATCTTAGTCATGCAGGATAGTCTGTTAACTTTTAAGTGCATATTGTTTTTTCCTTAGCTGCTTTTTTGAGATCCATAAGGGTATAATAGAAATAGCATCGATATCCCCTTGGGGCACTGTATCTCAAGGCAAATCTGTTTATTTATGACTTGTTTCTTCTGCTTAGGATGCCTGGACTCTCAAAACAATGAGTAAGGCTCGTTCTGTAATTGTAACTGTGTAAATGATTTCATTTAGTCCCTTTTATAAGAGCTCAGAATCCAATCTAACAGTAGTTAGCACTATTTTTAAGTACTGTTCATAATGGTTTGGAGATTTATGGAATCTGCAGAGGCTCTCATGACTTATCTGGATGGTTTGGCATCTGTACCAAGGATGAGAAGGCCCAGCAGATGTGCTGGGTTGGTTTGTACTCAGTCCCGCTCTGCTGTCACACAGATCTCTGGAGACTTCTGGGCAGGGGAAACCTGGGAACTCTTCTCCTGAACCAGCATCGTTTTAGTTCCTGTGGTCCATTCTGAGGTCCAAGCACAGTCTGGAGGGAGAACGACGAGGCAGTGCATCTTGGAATAAGCTGTATTTTTGGCAAGGTTTCTATTCAAACTGTTCTGAAAAATTGCCTGGGAAGATAACGCATTACAAACCAGATCATACCTGAACTTCTATTTTAACTAATTTTCTTCATGTTAGGCGTAAAAATGTTGACATACAATAGTTAACTAAAAGAGGAGATAAAGGCACACAACATCAGGAAAATATCTTGGAGAAATAACAGTTGGGGAACACAGTAATAGAGAGACCTGTTAGCTTTCTAATAGTTCAGACTAGCCTGTGACTTTTGTACAAAAGTATTTAATTAAGTCAAAACATAGCAATCTCTGTGCTATGTTCCTCTGCTTGTGTGTGTGTGTGTGTGTTGCAAGCTGCCAAAAATGCCTGGGATTCATACATTTTGTAAGTCTGCTGATAATCAAAAAATTGGAGGCCAGGTCACTTATATTTGTGTAGCAATTCAAGGAAAAGAGCAATGATGAAAATCTACCACTTGTATTTTGAAATGTTGTTCTTCCTGATACAGAATTTTTATGTTTCAAAAGTGAGTATGGGCTGCAAGCACCAGCTCTTCATTCAGTCTGCTAACCAGCACGGTGATTCAGTCTGAGATGAGAATTACTCGGAGATATGTAGTAATGTGGGGGTGGGGAAAAACAAACCAACAAAGAAACCCCATTGCATTTCAGCTCTTTCCACAATTGGTTGAATCCCTGTCCACATGTAAGTCAATTTCTCGGCCGCACTCCCATAAGTCAGTTTTATTTATTTTCTGACGGCATTTAAAGATAATGCTTTTGTACTCATGGTTCCTAGAGGTCTCACATTTTTTGCAGATCAGAAGTTTTATGGCATGAAGAGATTCAAAGTAAAAGACCTTTAATGCACTCTCTTGGCTGTGTATAATTTTAGAAATAACTGGGAGGTAGATTACATTTAATTCTGTGAAAGTTTCAGAAGCAGTTATATCCTGTCTATCCAATGAGCCCTCAACAACAGAAGTGCCAAGCTGAATTCAACGTGTCCATAAATAATAGCATCTTTATTCACCCTTACTTTTGTGTTTCACTTTACAAATGTAAGCCTTAAAAATTGGGCAAACGTTTCCTTCTCTTGCTTGTCCACTAATTCTAGCTGGACTCCAATAGATTTCAGTGTTAAACTGATTTGCTGATGACGAGCCACAGAAGCTGTGTGCTTGGGAAAAAAAATCATCCAACATAACTTATATAAGGCAATTCCATTCTCTGGAGACATGTTTTCACCACAGACTCCTTTAATTCAAAGATACAGTCCCATTTTGGATTAGCATAGCTTTACAAAAAAAAAAAAAATAGATGAATGCACTTAAGTGGCTTCTGCCATGCAGACATATCTATTGAGTCTAACCCAGAGTCCTTAAGTCAGTTTTGTTTCATGTTTGTATTCAGTGTTCACAGTTGTAATTTCCACCTCCCCTTGCATCATCACTGTGGTATCCCCGCCGTTTTCCACATTTGTATATATTCTGTCTCTGTGTACTTAAAGGGATAATTATGTGAAAGACATAGGTTAAGCAAGAAGAAACGCTTTTGATCTGTCGTGACATTTATTGTGTAAAATCCCATGTACATTAGGTTTTTCTACTCTTGCCGAACTAAAACTTAGGAAGATTTGTGAGAACTCAGACATCAGAAAGGGTCAAGAATTACCCTACTTCTAATAGTTGAGCACTATGTTATGCAAACATGTACAAGCAAAGAGTCTGTAGCTGCGTTTGCTGTGAGGATAAACAATCTTTGCTATGAGGATAAACAGAACCTTTTGACCATCGCTGGAGTTTGTACAGGCCATTAAGATGTAAACCTATGGTTGCCACAGAGTGATATTTTTAATTTCAGTCATTTTGGTAGCAGTGGTGATGGGTGAGATAGGAGCCTGTGAGTGCACAGTTAGGTGCTTGAAGGCGTGACTGTAGCCACCCGCTAGTTCCTGGCTGTTTGTTGCCTCTGGTTTTCAGTGTCAGCATAGCTGTTTGTCTAACTGTGCAAGCAAATAGAGCTGGAAATGTTCCCGGCTGGCTCAGGAGCTGCCCTTAGGTTGGGCAGGGGAAATGAGGTACCTTCCACTTGGCTTTTGAATGACTATTTCCTGAATTTTAGCGAAAATTAATGAACTCAGATATCCATAATGACTTGTATGTAGCACTGGCTTTGCCAAATTGAGATGTAAATTGTTTACTTTTTCAATATGCTTGTGTACTGTTGGTCTCCAATTATGATTCAGATCCCCACTGTGCCAAGTGGTGGACTAATGTCTAATCATCATTTATAAGCACTTAGTGGGCATACAAGTGGGAGAGAATACAGGAAGCTTAGGTGATAACCACACCCACCTCAAGTTATTAACACTTATTGGGAAACAAACAGCCTAATGACCATGCATAATTTTCAGGTGAAAGTGTTCCAGAAAGCTTCCCCTGTTATGCCTGTAACCACAGCTTCCAGACATGGTGCTTCATCTATATGAAGGCAAACTCCAGATGTAATTTTTCTATTCAAACAAATGTTCGTGGTCTACCATAGCACAAGAACATTTGGTCCTCTATTTTATACCACTGTGAAGATTATATCCCAAACTTTCAATAAATACAATACAATAGTAGAGGGGTTTCTTTCTGAAGAGCAGACATCCAGCCGGTAACATACTGATGTGGTTTGTGAAGAGGAAAGTAGCCTGCAAACAGCTAAATTACCTGCCTGTTTGTAATTTGTTATTTTCTCCTAATGCTTGTATGACTCAAATGCTTCCCGCTGTACTCTTTTTCCCCCTTAAATGGCTCACTGTAAGGGGAAAGCTTGGCTGTACGATTCTTTTCCTACACACAAATGAAATGGTGTGTTGAGGATGTGTGTTTGAAGCCAGGAAAATTAAATTGTGAATACCTTTTTTTTTTTTTTTTCCTTCAATAGCAAGAACGCTTTGATTGCTCGGTGTTCCTTTCTCGTGCCCCAGGAATCTGCTGTCCCTTGCACAGAGATGTCCCTCCATGCTTAGCTCTGTGTCACTCAGCTCAATTTTCTGCCAGTAGAATGAGTGCTGTAGCAGAGTGAGTCATGGCTGCAGAAAGCCATTTCAAGGACAAGTCAAGGGTGTTGAAGGCAGCAGCTTGATCATGCCAGGAGTTAGGACCAGTCTGACTGTCTTCAGACTCAAGGAATTCCACTTTATGAAGCTGAGGCTTCGGTAGAGAAACCACAATCTCTTCAAATCAGTTAAAGCAAAATCTTTGGATGCAGTTTCCTGCTGAAATTTTGTAATTGGGTCCTATGACTTTGCACAAAACAGCATTACATAAAGCACAGCAGATGCAGGCCAGATTTAGAGGGAGAAAAAGCAAGTAGAAAAAACGTGTGGTGAAACCATAGCAGAGGAAAGAATATAAAAATATAGTTTGCAGAGTCGGACGATTCATGTGGAGACTTAGTAACCATGTCAGCCTGGCATTGGCACTTAAAAAAAAAAAACAAACTTGTTTACAATGAATTTAAATAAGAAATAAAATTGCATCTTTTTGCTGTGACATCTTCATCCAGGTGGGAAGGGGAGGTCCCTGCATGCATTAGCTGCAGGGAAGGGCTCCTTGTGTGTGCAGCAAGCACTGGGCAGCAGACCTGTCCTGAACCTTCTAATCAGCCCTGCTCCAAAGTCCTTGCAAGGGAGCTGGGGAATCCATTTAACCTCAATACACCGTTTTTGGGGGGGAGGAGAAGGATTGGTCTGTATCGTTCTCAGTTAGGTGTAGATGCATTCGTTGCAGTATTTTTTTTATTATTGAACATGTGCGTGTACATTGTTATTTAATAACTTTGTATTGATAAGATACAAGCATGGTAGATAGACTGGACTGATGGTTTTGCATCAGTTAACGTTGTCACCCAAGTTCTCCATACATTGACAGAGGGAACATATTTCACATTTCACTGATCCAACACTTTGATGCAGGTAAGCACAAAAGCATTTGTAATCTCTGTAAAGCATTATCATGTATGTTTTCATTGGTACTGATAACAGCCTTAGTTTTTGCATACGTCACTGTGACTGTGTGTAAACGGGAGTGCGGTATACACCCAAACAGATTAAACCTGTGGTTTTATAGCATTAGAATTATCACATATTAACAAACTAGATGAATTAAGGCTCATTTTCAAGACCCAGAACGTTTCGTCTTAGGTCACTCTTATCAAATTCAGCATGATGCAGGATTACCATTTCATGGCAAATCAGTCCAGCCCAGAAGTAGGGGGAAAGGTGACGGGATCGAACATAATTGGTACTCTTGTCAATGAATTGCTCAGATATCAAGATCTGAATGAAATTGTAATCCCTTCTCACTTTTACCAGACAGGTCTAATAGGTCAGAGTTTGGTAGGTCAGTGTAGAAGGAGCTTGAGTTACCTGTCCTGGGCTGTATCAGTCCTCCGAGCTTTGGCAGCCAGTGAACTTCATATGCACTAAGCTTAATTGCAGATAAAGACTGACACAAACAATGCTCAGGAAGTTAAAAGATTAGTGCTGTCTTCTTATGTTATGTAACCTTGCTTCCTGTTTCCATAATAACAAGAATTGCGCATTTTTCCAGTAAGTTCTAAAATCTTGAGAGCATATAAATGGAATGTAATATTGGTACTTGGTATTAATAGTCTCACATAATAGACTTCCTTTTTATTTTTTATTTTTTCTGTTGGATTCTATTTTTTGTAATCATTAAACAAATAGAGTATTTTTCTTGAGATTTTCTGAGTCCTGCAGAGTGGGCAGTGTTTTGTTTCCATAAAAGAGCTTTTCTTGAATGTCATTTGTAAGTCTGCAGTGAACGTGTACGTGGTATGGCAGAGCCATCTTGGAAAGCATCAGTTCTGACAGTATGTGAGTATTGCAACGTATTGCACTTCAAAACTGTTATGCATTTGGTACTCACGCTCCTCATCTGAACAAATAAATACAGCTGTGTAAAGCTAAGAAACAGCTGTGGCCCAGAAGGTACGCAGTTTCAGTAAAGTAAGAAGTTTCAGAGAGAGAGCTAGCAAGCAGTAGAAACGGAGAGGGAAGAAGGAAGAGCTACCTGATATTTATCAGAGGCATTGGTTTCTTCGAGATAAAACAAAGGGGAAAGTAAGGAATGTGAAAAGGTATACGAAGGGAAGAGGGAAAATGTGCAAGATGTGCTTCAGGAAGAGGAAAGGACATAAAAGACAAATAGGGAGACAGGGAAAAGTATAAATAAGTTTAACAGAAGGCATAGAAGAATTAGGGCAGTAGAGAGGGGGAGGGGGGAAGTCTGCCTTTGAGTGTCCTGAATATTTCAGCCTGACCGTTCGGTTCATCTCTGCTCACCACTTACATAACCTGTAGAAAATAAATGCATGCTCAAGATGTCTGCCTGAAAGCATCCTTAGCCCTGCTGTTCATCTTGCTGAAAAACATTTCAAGGGGTTTGCACCTTCTATATTAATCAACATTATTTTATAATATAGCAGTATGTTATCAGCAATACTTAAATTGATGATTTCTCTAAAGGTTGCTAAAGCAGACTTTAAAAGTTTCTGATTTTCATGTCTTTATCTCTTGTTTTGTGTTAATGTGTGCCACGCTTAAGGGGTGTATTAATGAACCTTTTCTTTAATCCTGCAATGACAATCCTCTAGGCCCAGTCTCTTCATTAATGAATAATGATGGAACAGAGTAGGCAGTTGGGTCATTTTATCCTTTAAGTGAGATGAAAAGACCTGAAAAGAATGCTGCATTGCAGCTATAAACAAAATGGTTGCACAGTTGACAAAGTACTTTTGAATCATATTCTGCTTTTCTGGAATATTCCTGGTTTTTGGAAGATTGCCAGTTTCCCCAAATGTTTTTGCTGTGGCTGGTAGCAACTTGCATAAATTTGTGGACATCCCACCTTACCATGAATTCGGACAAAACATTTTGTGTGACGCAGAAGTCATGCAAGAAAAATAAGCGCGTAAAGGGCTATGGACAGAAAAGCCCATTGTGATTTTGGTACCTATGGAGAAGCATATGAAAATTAAAATATAGTTTTCATTAGTTACGGAAGGGATAAACTAACAGTTATAGTGAGGCCATAAACGTTTTAACTGCTTCTTTTCTTGGTGTGAGCCTAACTGGGATTTCTTCTTTTCTCCATCTTTCAGTGGCATGTGAATGGGTGCTTGAGAACACTCTCTTAACTAAAATGTACTTTCAAATGAAGAAATCACCTGTCGTATAATTTTGACAGTTGCATCTTATCCAGTATCTGTGTATTGCTTTGTAATGACTGATATTAATTAAGTCGAAAGTCCTAGAGCTTTGCTTAATAACTGAACTATTACTGTGAGATTTTACATGTGTACAGACTGTTCTGCTGCCATCAGATGTGTTTCCTACAACTGGCCTTGAGGTCCTTTGCTCTTTCACTGACCTTTAGACCAGAGATGAAGACTGTTCATGCTCTTAAGATGGATTGCACCTAATGAGTCCATAGATCTGTCTTCTAAGATAAGCTCCAAATTATGAGAGACCGCTTCATTAATACAATAGTTGGTGCATAAGAAAATAATCATCACATTTCTGTGACTCTGCTTGTATGCTCACACCTGTAGTTGAGTGTACACACCTTCCATGAGAGAAGCAGAGAATGGAGTCCTTAAGCAACAACTAATCAAATATATGTCTCAGTGTTAAATCACAATAGTGCCTAGAATTCTGCCCAATTTTCACATAAGAAGAAATCTCCTTTTGTTATTTCTTGATTCCTCCCTATTCTTGTTTCTCTTATTTGCAAGAATTTTCATCTAATTTACTAAAGAAAATTGCCATGTTCTCCTGCTGTATGATGTATGGCTTCAGCTCCAAATAACTGTATTCTGTAGTTGTGGCATGGGGACGTACTTGTCTTCAGCAGCAGCTTTGAAGCTGAGGTGAAAGTGGTCCAAATCAAACTCAGTCTAAGGGATTTACTTATTTTCAGCCTGTGGATTTATTTTGGAACATCTATTCCTGATTAACCACTATGGATTAACTCTTTGTATGGATGTTTTTGTTTTGGATTAAGAGGGACTCTTCCCAGTTGAGCTAGATTAAGCAAAGCAATGAATTAATGGGCTGGAATTAAAATCAAATAGCTAGCACAATGTAAACATAGGAAACTAGTATGCAGTGAAAATGGTTAAGCTATAAATTGATTAACCAACTTCTAATTTGAGATTTCATATTAAATAAAAACTTAAGCTTACAAATATTTAGTAAAGGTTAATTAATAGCTGTAGGGCTTATTGGGCGGCAATAAGAAAATGTGACTTGTGTTTACTTGCTGAAGCTGCCCAAGGCTGATTGTTAGGATAAATTTGATACTTCTATTATGATACAGTTTGATTTTTTAATTTCTGCTAATGTGTCTAAAACAGATTCCTAAGCATTTGTAATGTGAGCACACCTCTGCCAGAGCTTTGAGGCAGACTTGCGATATTACCTTCTCTTTGAATTGCACTTGCCAAAAGATGCTCAAGGTTTTCAACTTTTCAAACCATCCAAGCCAAAGTAGAAAAAGTCATTCCTAACATAAGGAATGCAGAAATGTTATGATCTAGCAAATCAAGAGATTTGAATTCAAATTCATTCAAATCATCCAAATTTTGCTGTCACCTTGAACTTTCACAGAATGGCTGAAGTTGGAAGGGGACCACTTGGGATCATCTTGTCCAGTCCCCATGCTTCAAGCAGGGTTACCTGGAACACATTTCCCAGGATCACATCCAGGCAGGTTTTGAGTATCTCCAGAGAAGGAGACTCCACAACCTCTCTATTTCTTTATACTTGAGCAATTTTCAGCGCTTCTTTGGATTTCCCAAACTCTGCATGGAATCCTTTGTATCTCTAAAGTGTTTCCTACTTCTCTCATCAATGAGAAATGAGGTCTGGGTGTGGAGTTGCCTTTTTTCAGAAATCTCTCAGGGTGTGCCCATGCTGTATGCTTGCTCCTTGTCTGGTGCTTGCCTCTGCTACCTTGGATTCCCAGGGGTCTGAGCTGACCCTGTTCAGGTGCTGTAGTTAAATGGATGTCTCTCCGTATGAGAGGGTTTTGACGGCACCCCAGCCAGAAGATGTGAGAGAAGATGCAGATCAGCGTCTCAGTTTTCTACAGAATACACTCAGTATATACTCAATAAATAGTGGAAAGCAGGTTAGTGAGGTTTACCTATTCCTCCGCTATTCATCTGTGGAGAAAACTTAGGAGCTAACATTGGTTAAGTCTTGAATATTAAGATTTGATACTAAGGCAGTACCAGTTTGTTCTGCCCAAAAATACCTGGTGTCCTTGACTGGTTCTGTCTTATGCTTTTACTGCAACTGGTGACTGGGAGCTCCTTCCTTGAGGTACTTACTTTACAATTTAACTTAGTATTTGCTTTGTACTAGAAAATAATCTGGAGAATTTCATTAGTGATTATTGCATTCAGATAAGGCTAATTATACTGAGGGATAATCAAGGTGATTGACAACATATGCTTCATATTGAGAGAGTCTATTCTTTGGGCTTTTTAATGTGCTAAAATAGGAAAAGTCTGTGGGTGTTGTGTTCCTAATGGAGTGCTACTGCATGTGGATATACGAATAAAATAATGCCGTATCCCACACAACGCTTTGCGATTGCTTTGGTCACCATTTGTATTCGCTAGTCATTCACAAGTCAGAGTCAAGAAAACTGTCCCTTCTCACACTATTAAAGAAAAAAAAAAAAGCACCTTTTATTATGCTTTAGAAAGAGCTAAGAATGCTTTGAAGGAATAACATCAATTCTGTTCTGCTGGTACCATCAGCCCAACTAAATCACTGCTGCTGACCCTGTGCTCTGCTCTGCTGCTCTTTTCACCCAGGAGCTGAATTAAGTAATTACCAGTAGGCTGGAAGGTCTTGAGACTGACTTCTCTTCACATCTTTTCTTAATGCGTTCAGAAAATGGGGCAATAGGGAGCTTTTTGGACTTGCTTGAAATACCAGTGCCAGTGTCTTTTAAAGCTGACTATATATCTGTGTTGAGTTGTGAGATATTCAGGTGTCGGATGAAACTTTACAGCTCCTTTCCTTTTTATTGTTCCTTCACGTTTATGTGGTGCTTAGAGGAAAGGCAGATGATGATATTAAGCGTGCGTCCCACTTGTTTCTGGAGAGCACAGAGATGGTAATGTTACGTGGGTTATGTGGTATGTTTTGGCAGTGTTATGTAGGTAGCAGGGAGCTCATGGTATTTGTGCTGTTTGAGGTTTCAAAGGTCCAACTATTCTAAGACTCCTGGGCAATGGGAGTAGTCCAATGGGATGCTCAAAATGCATCTTATTTTCTTACCGTCTTCTCACGAGTTGAGCATTGTGATTTTAAGTGACATCATTGTCACATGCAGGAGCAATAGCAGCACTCAACATCGCTTGCAGATGGTATCATGATCACAGCACTCTTTTTCTTCAGTGCTCTCTTTTTTAGGTACCTTGAGTTCTGTCTCAGATACACGGCAGCTTAAGATAAGCTATTGCAAGTGCTCTGCCTCTCGCAAAGGCACAGCTTGAAGCAAGTACAGTTGCTGTGCAGCTGACGAGCTGACACTGCTCACAGGAAAAGCAGATGACACTGACAAAGATAGCAATGAAATTAAGAGCTGCCAAGTAGCAGCGCTTGGAGGTAACACCTCAGAAAAACACAGCTCACTGCTATCTGGTTTGTTTGTTTTTTTCAAGTAAGGGTGGGAGGGGAGAGAATCATGCTGTGGAAGCAGACTTAACAAAGTGAGGTTTTTTTAGGTGTTTTCATTTTGTTCTCTTACAGACATCACAATAACACGTGTTGCTTTCTTCAGAACTTGAGATTTGTTCTTGTGTTATTTATTTAAATGTATTTTAAGTTATTTGCCTTAACCTACAGGATCCTGGCCTCATCTACAAAAAAACCTCTTTTCCATACTGTTGTTGTGATGACAGCACATGTTAAGCTATGTCACTGTTTGCCTTCCCCTCTGGTATCAGTGCCAGGAGCTGAGGAAACAGCACAGAGCTGTGTCAGGGTGCTGGGAAAAGGTTCTGCACCAGAGGGTGGTGGGCACAGCCCCGAGCTGCTGGAGCTCAGGGAGCATTAAGACAGCTCTCAGATCTAGGGTTTGGATTTGGGGTGGTACTGTGTGGAGCTGGGAGCCTGGTGATCTTGGTGCACCACTTCCAACCCAGGATACTCTGCCTTCAGCTGTATTGAGTTTCATGGTCAGGTGTCCACAATTTCTGGAACACTGCATTAATGTGTATATGCTTTGATTGTAATGTTTTACTTGTAAAACTTCAAGTGACTTGAAGTTGCACTGTGATAAAAAAAATGTGAAAAAAAATCAGTTTTTAATCGTTACAATCAGTGGGCAATTTAGTGGATGTTGTAATGTTGGATTTCTTTGCTGAGGTGTTACTAATAGCAGCAGTGCCCAGGCTCAGTGCCACTACTGACTGTAAGAACAGGCCTGGGCACACATGCAGTTGGAGATGTTGGAATCACCAACTGATTCCAGGGACTTTTTCCCCTTTCTGTCATTCCCACGATGACTGCCAGCAATACACGTGAAGTAAAGAAGTGAATTTTTTTGTAGAGGTCCAGTGAGAGTGATGGTAAGTGGTTATGAAGGTGTGTTAATTACAGAAGGCTTTCAACTTAGTTTTCCTATGGGCTCATTTACTTGCTGCTCTTCTTCTTGGCTGAGCCCTTGGGTCTCCCGTGTTAAGCTAACATGGTTGCTTTTCCCTGCAATTACCTGATTCATGTTAGTGCTTTTTCATTTTGATACTGTAGGGTAGCCAGCGAGTGCTGTTTTAAGATGTTGTAAGATATACTTGATGTAAACATTAAGGGCAAGAAAAAGCTTTCAAGCGATCTGGAACAATCATAACTCAGCATTTTAACAGTTTGCTTTTGATAGTCTTTCTCTTCTACTTTCTATCAGCTTCACTGAAATTACCACATCTTCTGCATGATGAAACTAATGCCTTTATTGCCTTTGTTGCACCTGATACTACCTCAACAGAACAAGAGAGAAACATCTGAGATGCACATAATGAGACATGTAAATGGTGCAATGATTATTGACTGGAGTGAGAGCTGAAGAAATGATTTCTGGTGGAATTTTCTTCCTTCTTCACATCTGTACTCCCACTGACATCACTACATTAGTAAATAAGAAATCCTAATTGATTTCCCTGCTTTTATACTGGACTGTAACTCTCAATGAACACTTAGTCAGCCTTCGTAGGAACTTTTTTGGTGTCAGTTTAGGCAAGGCAAATATTGTCCATCTGCTAGGATTCGGATCTTGCCTTTAGTATCTGTTGCCTTGATGGGAATGCCCTGCACATAAGTTTGGTTTAGACTATTACGAAATTGTAGCAGAACTTTCAGATATATGGCTTTTTAGCTATATTGCATTCAGTATTGGAAACAATTTCTGTGTTGCTGGTATCAGTTATTGTAGGTGAATTATTTATTCCAGTTTAATAGCTTCTTTTCTTCAGAGAAGAGAAAAATAAATTAGAATAGGAGAAAAAAACCCAAAATGCATAATGGGGTAAATGAATTAAACTTGTCTCTTCGTGTTTAGTGCTTCCTGGCAGTAACAAAGACTGCATGGTATCTTGCAGCTGATTGTAAATCAGAAATCCTAGGAGATGGGCATTTACTGCCATGAATTGCCACCAAACTGCCTGGGGCAAGAACTGCAGCCTTTCTCTGCCTTGTAAAGTTGGGATACATTTACTTATCCATTTCTTTACATCGGGGGAGAATGAGAGAGAGAAACTCACTGTAGAAAGGCAAGTTATTGTTTGTCTGTTCCTAATATCTACATTAGAGGTATCAGTATATAAGTAAAAACATTAAGTTATTCAGTTAGTTTATGTTAAAAAAAGAAACCAACAGTGCCTATCAACTAGAACAACACGTGGTTTTAGAGACGTTTTGTAGCATGTGTGACTTCAGAGTGATAGTTGTTGATTGCAACTGTAATAACTGTAATGTTTATGAGGGTACTTGTATCAGCTTGAAGCTTTACTGATGCTGTGGGTCCCCTCACTGCAGCTCAGGCCACGGGACTCCACAGGACAGGATGCGCTGACTTGGCTGGTTGTTGCTGTCAGATGTGAAGAGGAGGATGGTTACTGAGGAGATGCAGGGGCCGTTAATTCATTTTGTGGTTCTGCCACCTCTGTGCACCTCTCTGCGTGCTGGCTGATCAGCTCTGACTGTACGGCATTTGACTTGAGGAGGCTCTAAATCACGTAAAGGCCTGCAGGCATCATGGCCAGCTGGATTCATCAAAGTAGCAGCATCAGCAGCGTAAGGCTTACAGGACATGTGCTGGATGGTTTATGATTCCAAAGGCTTTTAAATTCTAGACAAATGTCTTACAATTTATGTAAACAAATATAAGCAGGTGATATTAATGAAAGCAGGTAACTAGATTAATTACACTTCGCAGTCAGCTTTGTTTTTTTGAGATTAGAAGAAAGTGATTATTCATGGAGGTGAAATTCACTGGTGAAATTAAAATTCAGCTTGCTAGAACCAGTAAATGTTTTCCTTCAATATTCTCCTACTGACAGACTGGCTTCTCTTAGCTGGTTTTAAGATGGACTAATCAGATGCAGCACATAAAAATTCTAAGAATTTTTTAAGTAAGATATATGCTAAAACTAGGAGGAGATGGAGAAATCCGTTATATGTCTGAATGTATTTGCTTTGCCTGATGTCTTTGTAGTATAAAGATATACACATATTGTGCCATTGCCAGTACAGCAGGTGGTCTAATGCAATCAATATATGTTTTTTGACATACCTGGTACCCAAGCGGGTGTTTGTTTTGCTTAGACACCCTTTAAACCAGTGTCATGAAAACTTCATGATCTATTGAACTGTAGTGTTCAAGACAACTGACGTTGCACTGCATCACATTGTGCCTGATGACATCATCGTACATAAGAGGAAAAAATACACCTTCCCTAGCCTTTGATCAAAACCATAATGATAATCACAGTTCACTACCTGTGGTTTCTTGCCTCATTCAGTTTCTTAGGCAGGGAAAGTTGAGAAAGGAAGATCTCTGAAGCTAAATCTGCTGGTTACTAGGTACTCATCTAAACTGAAAATTTTACTGAGCCTTTTCACTCACAAGACAGCACTTTGTAGACTGAAGGAAGCAGAGGAAGAGAAGGCCTGCTGTCACATCCAGCTTTGTCGAGAGAGGAGTACAGCACAGAAATTTGCTCCCAAAGCCAGAGAACAGGATGCTATTAAGAATGTAGAATGAGATTGTGAGTTTGACTTCTCTGTATTAGAATAGTAGTAAGTGAGCTACTATTTCTAATTCCTACTAGATTTCAGAGCATTTATGTAAGAGATATAGATATCAGTGGATCTGGGCAAGTTGTACTGAGGGGTTACATAGCAGTAGTAGTGGCAGGGATGATTTCAGAGTTGAATAAGAAATAAATGGAACTGGTAAAACAAGGCAAAGAAAGTTAAATGATTACCAAGGTGATACTTTGCTTTAATTTTTAGTTTCTGTGAGTGTGGAGGTACTGTCATGGTAGAAATGCTGACCATTTGAGAATGGAGTTTGAGAGTAGGCTGGGAGGAGCCTGAGAGGAAATGTGAGTGCGTGTTGTCCCAGGAAATATTGGTGTGTGTTGTATCTAAATGTCAGTAGAGGTCACTGTTCAAATAGCTGTGGGTTGGGTTTTGTTAACCTGGTTCTTCATTCCATAGTTTAAGTGGATGTGAACCATTCTAACTATTCTCTTCAGCTTCATGTTGTATTTTTTTTCTCCTGCACTGTTGCTTCAGTAGCGATGTGATTTTTCTGTTTTTGCATCATCAAAATCATCCTGTTTGTGATGCTGCATTTGGTTGCAGTGGAGATGACTGTCAGGAGAAATACAATTTTTCAGGAAGCATTAATTGGTTTTATGTTCAGCATTCAGTAACTGGCAGTTGTAGATAAGGAAGAGAGAAAAAACATTAATTGTTGTTCCTCCAGGTTTTTAATCTTTCTTTCCCTTTGAAACAGCAACAATTAAAAAAAATAAGTAAATCTGTGTTAAAAGGCAAGCTAGATGAAAGAAGAAATTAATATACTGCACATCATAGAACATCTTTTCTATGTAATCACACTGTTCTCCTCCCCAGATTTCAGACAAATTTTTGGGAAAAGTTTTGAAAACAAGCCTTGTAGAATTATTGAAGTGCTTAATGCATCAGTAGTCAATGTTCACAGTATTTACTAAACATATGCATTCTATCTGTGGATACATTTAATACAAAAACTGCACACTCATTGTAAAGCACTTTGGCCAAGCAGAGTAGTGTTGCGTAGCCTCAACATACAACAGTATTTATGAAAAATTATCCTTGTGTGCATGCATTTTTATGCATTTACAACCAGCCAGTGCGGCTCATCATCGTACCAAATACAGCGCTGAATGCAGGAACACGAGTTCTGAAGTCAGGTAGAACCAATATCTCCATTAAATTTTTTAATCCCCACTGATTCTTATTCACTTCCCGAGATGTTTTGTCTCCTCATATAGAAAGGATATTTCTAATTGCTCTCATCTGTGCTATTGTTTCATTATTGTCACAGCAGTCAATACATGGATTAAGCAACAAATGGAAAAGAAAAAAAATATTCAAGAACAATAATGAAGTCAGTACATGTAATAAAGGGAGGAGAAAAAAGCAAATCTAGCAGCAGGAATGCCATCTCCTCGTTAAAAGTAATGGTGAGGACAGATGTCCACTTGCAGCTCTTGCTGTGCTAATTGACGTTTCCACCATCTGTACTGCCCGGCAGTGTGCGCTCGCTGGGAAGCAGCGCCCTACAGATCTGCATGTGGAACAGAAAGTGTGAGTGACCTCCAGTCCTCTTCAAGCCACAGAGTTTGCGTTGCCTAAGACACCTTTAGGACTACATAAAATAACATTTCTGAATAAAACAGAACAGATAAAACAAAATTGCGTACCTTCTGCTGATGGTAGCACTGAGAACTAATGGAAGCTCTTGCAAAATAAACATCTTTGCCTCAGATTCTCAACTCCCTTAGCTGAATCTCTGTGAATGACGTGGACTGCTCTGTGTGTTTGGCAGTCCCTTTCCGACCTTATCTCTGCAGTAATACTCGCGACTGTTATGATGTGACTTTATCATTGGTCTCCATATTTCTTCACGCTCTCCTTTCCTCTTGCTCAATAAATACAGGCAGTTGTCAGTCTCTGGCATTCAGAGAAAAAAATAATAATTGCTGAGTAGGGTTTTTAGAGCGATGGCCAGACCTCAGGAGGATGGAAACCTTTTGATTAGAACTGAACATTGAATTTCATTTTCCATCATTTCTGAATAATTTACAGGAAAATAAATGTCATAATTAAAGAAGAAAGAGTAGGTAATGTAATGTAGATTACAGAAACTATAATCTGGAAGATAATGTTGGACATAGATGCTTTAAGCCCCATTTAGTCTTCAACCTTCTAGTATCTAAATGTCAAGGTCAGTGAACGCTTTTTGTGTTAGAGAAGCGTGAGCTCTCAGATTTCTTTGGAGTCCTCTCCAAAGAAATGTATGCACCTGTAAGTACTTCTGTGTGTGTTAAGATCAGTACCGTAGGGCAGGATATCTGTACTTTACTGTCGGAAGGTTGTATATATAGCACACTTTGTGAAATCGTGAATCCATCATATCTAGGTAAATGTAATTAGGATTGTTCAAAAATATGCCCACTACTTCCTGCACTGTATCACCCATCCCTGTCACGCTGTTGAGTAACCAGGCATGTGCTCACCTGCCGGAGCTGGCCCACTGCTGTGCACATATGTTCCGTGTTGGAAAATAATCCTTTTGCAGGCGCTTTTTTCTTCTGCTTCCCAATATGTTTGAGGTCTCTCTGTTTCAGACATGTTTTGCGTGTCTGCTTGTAGATGCATGATACAAACATTCCTGCTCAAAATTCCTACGCTCCCAGTGTTGTTAATGAATTTTCCCCTTAACATATGAAGTCACTGCTGCATTCTGGATGTGTTTTGGGGAAGTAGTACAAACTGTGCATGCCATTTTTAGTGAAAAGCCTGTTTTGTATTCAAGGGCTTTGCAGCCCTCTGGAAACTGATTGAACTGGCTTTGTTTCGTTTCTCCTAAAGGCTTGTCACTGCGTCACATCCCATCAGGAGTGAGTGGCCATTCTGATGTCTCATGTGCATTGTCCTAACTTCTCTGGTCTGCATTGGTTCACAGTGCAGCTGCCCAAATGGCTCACTGTCTGCAGTTCATGTTCCATGGGGGCAGAGCCTTTACCCCACATTGGAAGCTGAATGAGAGCTCATGGAGGAGCTGAGAAGTTTGGTGTGTGGTTGTGTGAATCGTGGAGATGGTCACAGGCACACGTTATAGCAGCTGGAACCTGTCTGTTGTAGTCTCACTCTGCAGTAGGTACTGAAAATTAAATTGGGTGAGGTAATAATAACTACAGCGTGCCTTTATCTGGGAGAGGATAGTGTTTCTGAGAAGCTGAAGGTGAAATGAAAGTTTGATGAGTTAGTCAAGAGCCAGGAGCTACACAGCAGTTGTAATTATATCCTTCAAGTGAAAGGTGAGTCAACGTCTTTGGCTGTATTATGGCAGGATTGATACATTCAGAGAGGCATCGCTTTAGGCAATTAGGCTAGTGCTGGGTGCTTTCATCCAGCAGGTATTTTACTGCCATGCATCTGCTGTGCTACTGGGAATGGCTGCACCAATCCCGAATGGAGGAGATGCAGAGCTGAGTGCTGTTAGCATGTTCGGATCCTCACTGCTTCTGCTTGGCCTCCTGGGGATGTTTGTAACAGGGCTTCCTGTTCCTCATGGACACACAGGAGTCAGGGTTCTTAGAGGAGAGAAGGAGTTACCCTGAACTGTGTGAGGAGGGGGATGATGGGAATCCTTACAGAGTGGGATGGTTCTTGCTCTCATGCAGGCACCTTTGTAGCCCTCTGGGGTTCACCTATTTTCATTGTGTCAGCTCAGTGTGAATAAGTACAACTAATTTTACATCGCTAATTACATACAAATCCTAAATGTTCCAAATGGTATCAATATTATCTCACAGATATATGTGACCACTTGCTCTACTGCTGTTCCTTATGCTTATTCTGTCCTAACATTTGTATTTTGTAGCTTTTTTTTTTTTACCAGAAAAGGTGCTAGACATGAACAGACTCAATATAATAAAAAAAAAAACAGGAAAAAACACCTAAGTGAAAGGTTACTCAGCACAGCTACAGTCACATTCTTACGCTCTATCCAGAATTTGAAGCATCATGCAAAAATCCGAACATCTATACAGATTTAAGGAACCTTTGTTTCCCTTTTCTTTATGCAAACATGCTGTCACTGTTGCTGTCTATTTGGGGGGAAAAAAATTCCTGCAGTTCATTTCAGCAATTATGTGTCAGTACAAATGCACCGAGAGCAGTTGCTTTGAAGAACATGACATGCCTTATTGAGATTTTCTTTGAGGTCATTGACCTGAGGTCAGAACAAAGATGTGCTGCTGCTTCTGGTATTACTGAAAGCTGCCAACAGCCATTCCAGCCTCATCCCAGACGTAACATCTCAAATAGAACTCAGGTTGACCTTATGATTATATTCAGAAGTCATTGCATTCACATATGTATGCTTTTATCTACCTGTACAGGACTTATTAAAGTAATCCTACTATTCACAGACTTGTTTAGGATAAAAATTGACAGGAATTGGTACTAATTAAAGTCCTTTTTAGAAAGTAGTGACAAATCATCTTGCAAAAGCAAAATTTAAGTGGTAAATCTGTCTGTTTGTTAATATGCCATGGGTGGTAAGGCTTGCTTTATTGCTATTGAAATAATTTATTTTTAAATTATTTTAAATATATTTTAATTTACAATATAGTAAAAGACAGATATAAGCCGTTACTGTATATTTCACTGCAATTTTAATTACTTTTTGTTTTAATTTACAGGGTTAGCTGGCACTGCTGCAGATCTAGAAAAACGAAAGCTTATTTTTGGAAAAAACTTCATACCCCCAAAGAAGCCAAAAACGTTCATACAGCTAGTGTGGGAAGCACTGCAGGATGTGACTCTTATAATCTTGGAAATTGCAGCCATCATATCCTTGGGGCTTTCGTTTTATCAGCCACCTGGAGAAGGGAATGAAGGTAAAAACTTTTGATTGAATTCATTGTCATAAGTTTAAGTAAAAAAAAAAAAAGTCCTGTATCTCCAATTGCTGTCATCCCTACCCTCCAGAAGGTCACGAAGAGGAACTCTCCATTTGATTAGCTTCTATTTCCATTACACGTGGCAATGACACGTTATTTGTGTGCTTGACATTTCTTTATGCAAACCACTGAACTTCATGCTGCATGTTAAGTGAGTTAAAATCCATCATATTCTTATGAAACTTGAGCGTTTCTTTCTGTTTTCACATGTGAGCTTGTGGTTGGTATTTATTCATCTTAGATTATTGCTTAATGCGTTATAGAGCAGAAATATGTAATTGCTTATGTAACTGATGATCCTGTGTATGCAGACCTGAGCAGGACTTGGACTTGGTGAAATTCACTCCTTTCAGTGTTTTCAGTGATGTCGCCATGGCTAGCGAACCCATGGCAGCTCAACAAAGAGCAATGGAGGCTATGTCATGTTACTGCTGTGGTATCTGTAGAAGGCTTAAAGTCCCCCTCCCCTCCTTTTTATTCTCTTTTTCCTCTCCCTCCTTTGGAAAGTACTCTTGAATTCACATGCTTAAAATATTCATTCCTCTGCATAAATGTGAGATTTCCATTTCTGGCAACTGATCCAGATTTTTTCTTTCCTGCTCTCTCAGACTTATAATGCTGGATAAAACCTGCTGTGTGAAATGACGTGAATAGCTTGGCAAATCTATGAAGAATGCCTTCTTCTAAATATAGCTTTGAAATGCTTTTTACATTCGCTTCAGTTTCCTTTGGCTACTTTCCTTGAAGACCCTTCCTTTCTCCTTTCCCATTCACAAACACAGTGAGCACTTGTAGCACACTTATGATTCCTTATCTTCTATATATGATCAGGAAGCTTTTGTTACTTTCTCACCTTGAATTATGTTGTTATTGTTTTCAGCTGGTGTTTGATTTAGGCGTGAGTAGGAAAAAGAGGTAATCTGTTTTTTTTAACTGAAGAAAACATTATTACCTCCGAAGTGCACATAATAAGATACCCTGGGGACATCGTAAGCCACAAACGATGGTTTACAAAGTTAGAATTAAAGCCTACAAACTTCTTTCTTAGGCACAAACGTGCAGAGTGCTCTCTTATCATACAGATTATTTAGTAGGGAAATAATTCTGAAAACAGGACTGTTACAGGGTTCTAGGAAAAGAGGACTTATGCCATCAGATTCTGATTTTATATCATTGTTATTACTGTTGCTGTTTTGGTTTAATGCAATATTTAACATGCTTCTTTTCCCGTGGGAATGTATGACACATCTGAAATTCTGGAATGGTACAAAAAGCTCAGCAGTGCAACCTGGGAAGACGTATTTGTGTTTTCCCACAGCACAGTGTTTCCATTCAATGGCCTCTGGTTTCCCCATCATTTTAGAACTGTTTTCCTTGAAGATTTTTGCCATGCTTTACACAGAGAGAATAGATCAACGTAGAGGTATTCTGCAATCCAGCTTTTGGAATGCATTTTAAATTTAGTCCTTTGAATCTTTAGGTTTTTTTTTGTTTGTTTGTTTTTTTGAGCAATTCCATATATGTGGGAGATTCTCTCATTTTAAACTCAGTGTACTTCAAACTGATGCCCAGGATACGTACAGTTTATTGGTAGATGTCCTTCCCAAGGACACATTTATGAGCAGGCAGGTATTCGTGCCTGGCCACGCACCCTGCAGCACTGGAGAGACTGGGAGAGCCAAGGGAGAAGTGCCATTTCCCTCATGCCTGATGGTTTGAGATTTGGCATGTTTTTAAATAACAACATGAAAATGAAAGGCTTTGAGGCAGTGCTAAATGCTATCTTGTGTATGTTTTTAAATCTAGCAAATGTATATGCTGCCCATATACCTAATATATTTCTATACCTTTTGCAAATCTAACTTTATCTACCAATGGCTTTATTAGATAATGTGGTAAGTTGAGTTCATGTTTAACTTCTTAGAACAGATAACACTTTCTTCTTAGATGCTTGAATCCTACTTTACATTTTGAAGCTGTAACCCAGTTAGTATTTAAGTGGGTTCTGCAGTTTAAGTGCAAAGTATTTTTTTTTTTCCAGATGTGTTTGAAGGCTAAAATACACACATCCAAAAAATATCAGAGTGCACTGATTGCTTTGAGAACCTTGTCTGATGGTGTGGTCTAATGTACATTAGTGTGTTTTGCTGTATTAGGCAGATATGGGCTCTGAAGTATATATTTTGGGGGTTAGACTTTTTTTTTCCATTTGATACTATGGATGTTGATACGTTACCCCAGTTTAAGTCCTCTGACTGCAGTATGGATGCATTTCCAAATCTCAACACAGTTTGGTTCTGTCTTGAGTAAAGTAACTAGATAATTATTTTCTAAGTAGCCTTCACTTTATTAGAAACAATTCAAATTTCTATGGCTTTTGCAGTACCAGTAATTGTCTTCATCAACTAGCCTCTTACCTGGTAGTAATCTGTTGTTCAAAGTACAGGAAGTTTTTGTTCTCCTACTTTTTTTTCCATCCTCATTTAAAAAATGAATTGATTTGGAAAACATTATTTCTTTTCCTACTGCAATCACAAAATCCTATCTATGTGAGTTACTAAATAACAGTGTGGTTGGCTTTAATGCTTCTCCAGAAGCCACTTCAGCTCTATTTTCACATTTCTTAGTAAGAGTGAAAGTTTCAAGAATTTGTTATCAGAAGCTGTGCTGCTGTTTTTGTGATCTGCTTTGCATTCCCTTTCACCATCTGACAGGCCATTAGGAGCAATTGAGAACTTCTGCATAAATTATTGTCAGCCCCGTGGCAATTACTGCTCTCCTCACTGATCCACGTAGAATCATTTTTCCATTCTTTCAAAAAAGTGTAAATTTTTTTTGTGTATTTTAGTAAACCTGAGAGAAGACTGCTGGTGCAGATGTAGTCACTGCTGCAGTGTTGTTCACACAGGGATGTGAGTAGTTAAAATGTGGCAAGTTAAAAATACTTTATTCCTCTGAACAAAATTCTTCACTGTCCTGGGTTAATAGATTACAGACTGAGTAAAGGTAATAGGGAGCCAGTGATTTACAAAGAGGATTTATCAAAGGTATGAGATCCTGGCTTCATGGTTTTGTGTTCTGTTTTTTTACTTATTCATTTTTGCTCTGTAGATGTCCAGGATGGTACAGGACACAGTACCCTGAAATTTGCTCCTCCTAAGCCAGTGGCTTTAAACTGTTTTGGTGGTGTTGTGTTGCTTCTTGAGGCTGTGGCTGGGATGCCTGCTGACCTCTTGCGACTTAGCTCCCTTAGGGAAGATAATGTTTCCACATGTTCAATATTCAAGTATTTCTTTATCGTTCCTATAATGTACCCCACTGCTTGGTCATCAGGGTGATAACCTGGAGATTTAAATCAGAAAGGGCATCCCTATAGGAGAGAAGGGACAGCTGCTCCATAGCTCCTGTGAGGATGGCTGCATCTTTCCATGCTAAGCCTCCTGGTCATGATAGCACTCATTGTACTCATGATACATCTGTTCCTTGACAATCTAGCAAACCTCATGCTCCTTATATGTAAACGTTGAAAAAGTACATGTGTATGGATAGAATGGACAGCAGGTTGCAGTCAGAAGTGGAAATGAATGTGCTAATAGAAACAGTAGAATCTTTTGAGTTGGAAGGGACCTTTAAAAATCATCTAGTCCAACTTCCCTGGAATGAACAGGGGCACCTATGGCTTGATCACGTTGCTCAGGGCCTGGTCCATTCTGACAGTGAGCCATTGACCACCACTCTAGGTATGATCTTACAACCAGTTCCTCGTCCATTGAACAGCCCAATCATCAAACCTGTATCTTTCCATTTCTAGTGGCTTGGCAACTATGCCAGCCAATTCCATCAGGACTCTGGGATGCACCTCACTGGGACTCACGGACTTACAGACATTCAGGTTCCACATACAGTCACAAACATGATCTTTGCTTGCAGTGGGAGGGGCAATGCTCCCCACATTTCCCACCTTCCAAACCATCCCCTAGAGAGCTGTGTGTAGAGCAGTCACTAGTGAAGACTGAGGCAAAAAAGTTGTTGAATACCTCAACCTTCTCCTTGTCCATTGTTACCAGCCTGCCTGTGTTGCTCATTAGAGAGGTTACACCCTCCTGGACCTTCCTTTTCCAGTTGATCTACCTACAGAAAACTTTCATATCTTTCTTTGTGCCCCTGGCCAAGTCCAGTTCCAGTTGGGCCTTTGCCTTCTTCATCCCATCCCTACACAGCCTGGCAGCATCCCTGTACTCCTTCAAGGTTACATTTCCTTGCTTTCATTGCCTGTGCATTTTCTTCTTGCTCTCCAATGTGACCAGCAGGTCCTGGTTCAGCCATTTCAGTCTCTTGCCTTTCTTCTGTGATTTCCTGCACCTGGAAATGGAGAGCTCTTGTGCCCTAAGAAGAGCCTCCTTAAATATCTGCCTGCTTTGCTCTGCTCCCTTATCCTTGAGGACAGATTCCCCGGGGCCTTCGTTGACTGACTCCCTGAAGAGCTGGAAGTTGGCTTTCCTGAAATTAAGCTTCCTGATTTTATTCTTTGCCTGTCTGATACCTCTCAAGGGCGTGAACTCCACCACTGCATGGTTGCTACAGCCCAGGCAGCCTGTAGTCCTGATGTCACTACTCAGCTCACTAGCGTTGGTGAGCAATAGGTCCAGCATTGCATCCTCCCTAATGGGGCTGTCTATTACCTGGTTCAGGAAGTTGTCCTTGTTCCATTCCAGGAGCCTCCTGGATTGCGTACAGCTTGCTGTGCTACTCTTCCAGCAGATGTCAGGGTGGTTGAAGTCCCTCAGCAGGACAAGAGTATGATCACGACATGTCCTGGATGCTGGACAAAGAAGGCTTCATCAACAGGCTCCCTTCATCAGGTGTCCTGTAGTAGACCCCAAGCACAAGAATCCCTTTGTTGCCACTGTCTCTAACGCTCACCCAGAGGCTTTTGACTTGCTTGTGGCCATTCTTCAGGGACAGTTATTCACACACTATGTAGAGGGCAGCACTGACTCCCCTCCTTCCCCACTTGTCCCTTCTTAATAGGTCACACCCATCAGTAGCCACATTCCAGTCGTAGGAATCATCCCACCAGATTTTGGTGACAGGCCCTTCAGTGATGGATTTGCCACACAAGTATAAATGCTTCTACAGAGACAAAGTTAGTTGTGTGCTGTTTGGATAAAAACTCTTAAGATTCAGTCTTAAAGGGGCAAAACTAAAAAAGCAGCTAACCCTCACCGTGTACAGATCTGTTGCTTAAGATCCAAAACTCTCTTCTCCCATGTTGCTGCCTTCAAAGACTTGAGTAAAAATGTCTCTTGATGCATCATCGTATTGAGTAATTCTGTGGAAATAAGAGAGAGAGATTTGGATTAGTGAAAGTATCTGCAGAAGGCAGTAAAAAAAATTAAGTATGCTATATATTCATATCTGCAAAACAATATAAAGCAGCTAGCAAGAAACTTCTCTTTCTTAGGAGTGAAAGTGCTAAACTGAATACTAGCTAGCATGGATTTCTATCCAGTTTGGAGTCTGTACTGGTGTAAATTTTTTTAAAAGACTTCTGCTGATTTTGGTCAATCCAGTCCTCCTTGCAAGTTCTCTACAAATTCTTCTGGAGCAGAACAGCTGCAGTAGGTGCTCTGCGGGGTTTTAATTATGGTTATGTCATAAAGATCTCCACTGTCCCCATTCCTCAGCACATACGTGTGTTAGAAAATTTATTGTGTTAAAAAAATAAATAAATTACTAACATGTAATTAAGACATAATTCCTTTGAAACATTTCAAAATGCTATGATTGCAGGCTTTGTTGTTCCATGATCCAAGAGATCATGATCATAGAATCGTATCATAGAATCACAGAATGGCTTGGGTTGAAAAGGACCACAGTGCTCATCCAGTTCCAACCCCCTGCTATGTGCAGGGTTGCCAACCACCAGACCAGGCTGCCCAGAGCCACATCCAGCCTGGCCTTGAATGCCTCCAGGGATGGGGCATCCACAGCCTCCTTAGGCAACCTGTTCAGTGCGTCACCACCCTCTGGGTGAAAAACTTCCTCCTAATATCTAACCTCAATCTCCCATCTCAGTTTAAAACCATTCCCCCTTGTCCTGTCAATCTTATGTCCATTGCTCTATGATCCTTAGTTTGTGTCATGACTGCTTTTCACGTGCCTTCTAGCCTTCTACAGGGAATTTAGCTCTATTAACACAGCAGGCATTCTCTGCCCCAAGGGAAAATAAGATGTACTGCTTTTCTGATACAACTCTAAGGTCTCTGTTAAGAAGTCTATTACATATTCTGTGTTTGCATGTATAACCACCCGAAGTCTCTTGTCCAGCTTTAAACTGTTCACATAAATTGTTTTTTCTATATTGTTTGTAGCCCAAGTGTAATTTTCCCCCACATGCTGTCTATCTTTGCAAATCAGCCAAGCTCCTATACCTGTTTCTTATGATCTTCAGATTTATATGCAGGGTTTGTCATCTGTATGCATTTCTCTGAAAACAGAAAGATTGTTCCCTGTGTTGGAGGATGCAACTAGAAATCTCAGCCTGCCATGCCAAATCAGCAGATATCAGATGCATGTTAAGAATATGGGACAATGGAGGGGGAGGGGTAAAACAAACAAACAAAAAAACCCTACAAAAAACCTTGGCCCCATCACAAGAAATAATGGCTCCCAGCTGTATTGCCCCGGGGACAGTTCTTAGAGGTTAATTTCTTCAATTTATTGGCATGCACGAGATTTGTGTTTCCTTTCTGTTTGGAAGGAGAGCAGTGCATCACTTTGCCACCTCCCTATGAGGATGAATGCTGGGGCTGAGGAGAAGAGCAGGCAGGCTCTGCAGTTCTGTCAACACTGCAAAATAAGGAAAAATACCCTTTCTGAGCGGCCGTGCACAATGGGACAGCTTGACCATAGACCTGACACAAACTCTTCTCTCTTTCTGGCCTTTTAATGTCATTTGCTTCTCTCTCTTTTTTTTTTCTTTGCCAACATTTGTGACAGAACTGCATTCATATTACTATTTTCTGGTCTGTCACTCCTTGAGCATCCAATTCTTATCTTTTTTTCCTGCTCTCACAGTAAAAAAAATTCTTTATTCAACTAATCACAGACTTTCTATACTCCCCTTCTACAATGGAAATTCTTCTGTGTTTTTTTTTTCCCCTCACCTTTGGGGGGATTCTATAAATTATATATATTTCTGTTGAAATCAACTTATTCTTAAGTAGTATAAATAAGAAACCCTGTTGGGGAAACCTTAGAATATGCTTTTTGTATGCAAATGCATACTGGCTCAGAAGAAACACACAGGTGTCATTTGGGCAGGAAGCAAACATTGGATATGAAATGAATAGCAGGGTTAGCTCTGCAGGAGCGCTACCAGCTCATCTGGTGTTGGAAATGGTGCTTGGTATTGTTGAATTCTGTGGCACAGTACAGTCAGTTCCTGCCAAAAGTAAACATACTGTTTCATATTAATACTGATCATTTGTATTATCTTTACACTAGAAATGAGCAGTAGAAAATCTCTGTATGGTTCATAATGTCACAAAGTCACAGGGATTGGAAAGAACCTCTGGAGATCATTTAGTCCAACCCCCCACTAGAGCAGGTTTCCTATAGTAGGTAGCACAGGAAGGCACCCAGGCAGGTCTTGAATGTCCCCTGACACTCCACAACTTCTCTGGGCAGCCTGTTCCAGTGCTCTGTCACCCTCAAAGTAAAGAAGTTCTTTCTAATGTTCATATGGAACTTCCTGCATCCCAGTTTGTGCCTGTTGTCCTTTGTTCCGTTGCTGGGCACCGCTGAGAAGGGCCTGCCCCAATTACTTGGCACCCACTCATTTAGATATTGATAAGCATTGATAAGCTCCGCTCTCAGTCTTCTCTAGCCTGAACAGCTCCAGGTCTCTCAGCCTTCCTTCATAAGGGAGATGCTCCAGGCCCCTCATCATCCTTGTAGCCATTTGCTGGAATCTCTCGAGAAGTTCTCTTCCTTGAACTGAAGAGTCCAGAACTGGATGCAGCACTCCAGATGTGGCCTCACCAGGGCAGAGCAGAGTGGGGAGGATCACCTCCCTTGGTCACACTCTTTTTAATGGACCCAAGGATCCTGTTGGCCTTCCTGACCACTCTGGCATACAGCTGGCTCATGGCCAACCTGCTGGCCACCAGGACCCCCAGGTCATTCTCTGCAGAGCTCCTCTCTGGTAAGTCAGCCCCTAGCCTGCACGGAAGAGGAGTGTGGCTATTCCTCTCTAGGCTCAGAGCTCTGCACTTGTCCTAGTTGAAATTCATCAACTCTCCATCCTGTCCAGGCCAATTTAAACAAGAAATGTCAGTGTGCCTCCCCTGTACTTAAATGATCCTAGGAGACAAGCAATTGTTTAAAAAAAAGTGAAAGCAGAGCAGTACTTATTGAGGAACTTTAAACAAATTTGATTTAACTTAATTAAAAGTTACCTCAGATAAATAACCACATAAAAATCCTGAGCCGTCCCCTGAGGGAGGAGTTCTGCTCACTTAGTGAGGTGTTCAGTACATTTACTGAGACACAACTAGTGTAACTGAATATAAATGGAATGCTTTAATACAGCATTTATCAATTTTTACTTTGGCTTTACCCATATAGTTCACATTTGGAATTTCATCATGCATTTTCCTTAACATCTGAATTCAGTAGGCCACAGCAAGATGTTGAATATGTCTCCCAGTCTCTAAAAATCTGTCTCCCTGGATTTCATTAATATTCATTTAGCATGCTGATTAACGAGAAAGAATCAGCTGAATTTTAGTTGGAAGTGAATCAGCTGAATAAAGTTAATTCTGTATTCTTTTTGGCATCTTTAAATCTCAGACTTTTAAAATAAACATTTTACATGATAGCACAGATTATATTAAAATACGTAAATGTAGGCAGCATGAAAATCCAACTTGTAAGATCAACATTCGCTATTTTACAGATTTCCTAAAATACCAATGCACAGCAATAAGCAACTGCAAGTATTTTGCCTTTTGAAGCTACTTAAAGATGATAAAGTTATTCAACAGCTCGTGTGCATTTTATATATAAAAAAAAATTGGTCAAGCAATGTTTTTGTACAATGAAAATCCATTATCTCTTTGTCTCTTTTCCATAAAGCAAGAAGAAGTGTAGAAAATGTGCAGCTTTTCTACAAGAAATGAGCTGAATGCCATTCATTTTAGTACTTTGCAGTGATTTGAGTTCTGGTTTGCCATCCTGCTCCACGAATTATGAAAGTAAAAGATGAATCGAACCAACCCTCCATCCCTGAACAATTACTTAAAATGCTTTCTGAATTCTGTCGCAGCTGGCAAAACGGACAATAATTAGCAGACATTTTCAACTCTCTTGTATATCTCAAAAGGTCAAGGGAACAGCTGAACTGTCTTCTAATCCTCGCAGTCAGTGTCAACTAATCACCATTGGCACAGCAGGGAAATCTTGCAGCCGTTTCAGTATTCTTTATCTGTGCTATTTGCAGGCTATGAGCACTCATTTTAATTTTTCAGGATTGCCAGCCATTGGCACAGTACAGTATAAGCTTAGACCAAACCAGGTAGGTCTTTAGAGTGTTTTAGTTCCAACTTAATTTCACTGTAGTCCTTAATTAGAACACATTTGGAATCTCCTCCCATTTGTCTCAGCTTTCAAATGACTTTGTACTGTAAAACCCTGATGTGTGTATATTTTCCTGTAAGTGTTACATAACCCACTTCAGACACTGGAGAATACTGAATCAATGGAAAAACGGGTCGTATGAAGGGGGTATAAGGGCAGTACAGCCTTAAAAGCTGATATCTCCTAGTAGGAATCCTTATCATCTTTGCTACTAAATAATACTGATCCAGCTGCCAGTACTCTATAGGTTTTAATTGTGATGTCCAAGGATGACAATTCAGGAGAAGCTGAGATGATAGCAGTGCAGGTATTTGGAAATAGACTGAATGAATCTCAAGTATAGATTAATTTCAGAGTTATCAGTACAACTTCTGAGGAGTGTTGCCAACACTCCAATGCTTTCATTGTTCTTCACGAAGTTAAAGCATGAGATTGCAAAAGGATCTTTTTAAATGTCTGAACCGTCTGTCAGGACAAGTGATGAAGCAGTTGGCATCCTGGAAAACAGAAGAAACAGAAGTATTTGCCCTCTTAAAAACAGCTTGTTCTGCCAGAACCCCACCACTTAACCTTTCTCCCTAAGCTAGGATGAGGTGAAGCAGCATATGGCTTCTGCTGACATTAGCCCAATCTGTTTCTTATAGTGAAGGAATGAGAAAGTATCTTACTTGTTAATCCCTGCCCTAAATTGTGCTTTGGCTTGTAAATATCCAGGAACAGAGAACAGAGCGGGTTGGAGTGCCCAGCTGTTACGGATGTATCCAAACTCATGCATGTAAATGGTCTTCCCTTCTTCCAACACATGTAAAAGGTGGTTTTCATGATTAACTGGCTACAGTATTTCATTTTTGAAAGATTTCTTCTTGTATGTTGTTTTTGTGATTCAAAAGACAGGGCAAATTCAGGATTAGGGCTCCTAAATATATGAACTGGAAAGTCCTGGGTAGTAAGGTCATGAAGAGCATCCAACAGCAAACAAAAAGAGGCAGAGTATGAGAAATTGAAGTGATCTTTGAGGTCATTTAGTCTGTCCCCATGCTCAGAAGCATGATCAGCAGTACTTAAGCCATTCTAGACAGAAATTTAATCTTATTTCTCCAGGTTTCCAGTAATGGAAGTTTTGTGTCTTTCCCAAATAGTTCCTGTGTCCATGCGGTGAGATGGTTGTTCCTGGTTTTAACATAAAAGTCTCTTGTAAGAAACTGCCTTGCTTTATTTTACATGCATATGAAGACCTATATGAAGTCATATTATACTTCCAGGCACACTTCAACTTCCTGAAGACAACTTATTTATAAATACCGGGGCATAAATACGTATAGTAACATATTCAGCTTTTTCAGTGAGCATTTGAAGTTTGAGCAACATTTTAAACAGCATGTTAATATTGCAGAGGAATAGTAGTAATCAGCCAACTTTAACAAAGGGAGCCAAAACTCTCTTAAAATAATGTATTTACTGATTTAAAAAAAGTATCAGAATTTACTGCCCCAGAAAATAACAAGGCAAAAGCTCTGGAAACATCAGTATTGACAGAACTTAAAGCAACGATGTGAAGCACAGCAATGCTGATTATTTTCATGTTTGATTGTGATTCCAGAAACCAGCTTTAATTCAGCAATTTTAAAATATCAAGAATGTCCCAAATTCTCAAAATCAGCTATTTATTATACTTTAATGAAAAACACTTTGGGGTCAAGTTTTACAGGATTATTTCTTGAGTCTCAAAGGAGGTTGTTGTGTTCCCAGAAGTCTCCATGCATGCAAACAAATGAAATGAAAAATCATAGTCTGCCTGCACTCAGGACTGTTCGTTGGAAAACAGGGCTACCCTTCTGAACACCACGGCTGCGGTGACGAGGCAGATATTCAGCATGCTGCTGCTTCTGTTTTTCTGGGTAAGCCAGTAAAAGTAGAAGAGGTCTTTGAGATAAAACATCTGTAAAGCAGCATGTAGTAGGCACACGTGCCTGTATGATCAGGCATTGCACTGGCCTGGTGGGAAAATAATCTTAAAATGTCTCTACTTCAAATCTACATGGATGTGTGCGACCTTTTCTTTTAAATCTTTATCAGGCAGAGAACAGACCGAGCCCTGACCTGCTGAGCCCTCCAGCCAGGGGTATGGCACAGGCAGAGCTTGGTCTGCAGCTGCTGCGCCTGACATGGCACAGTGAATATTGGGAGTACTGGCACTGAATTATACTGTTGGCTTTTTTAAGTGTGTCCATCTGTGTGTGTACATATGCGTACTGTCATGATTCTGGACATATATGTATATATATAAAATCTCCTGTCAGAAAATTATCAATTTAAACTATTGATTCCAGTTATTGCATAAGTAGTTCATCCTCTTCCTGGTAAGTATACATAAGATTTTACAATCTTGAAATATGCATTAGTTTCTTGAAACCAAAATTCAAATGTAAAATTCATGTTCTAAATGGAGGATATCCTCACTACAGGCAGCTTTAGCTTGCTTTGCTTGTATGTGCTTTAACACTTCAATTTGGATTCCTAGAGTACTTGAGAAATTACATTTCCAGTTTGTATGCAGTTAACATGCTTGGGTTCATATTGCAGAATACTTTCTGGGAGTGCACAGGCTGGATGCTCACTTTTGTATAAAAATAGACAGAAAAAATGTGGCCCAGAAACATAGTTCCTTAGCATGTAGGTTTGCACTGTAAACCTACTGTTATATGGGCACAGTATTTGCTAGTGTTTAATGCTTTCTGATGCAAGACATTATGGTATTTTGTTTAATCTCTTCTTACAACAATTTTCACCTCTTAGAATTTATAGCATATAGTAATGAATATGAGGGATTAAATACAATAATAAATGCAGCAGTTTATGAGCTGGTTTTGTGATTGAGGTCTGTAAATCTTCCATTTCTACCTCAGCCTTGTTCTCTTGTTCTCATGAAAATGGCTGAAGAATGATGTGTTAGAGCACTGAGGGAGGTGGAGGTGCTTCAGGACCTGTTCTGTAGCACATTGGCATAGCCTAAGCTGAAAGGAGCACTGGTTTAATTTTTTGTTCTTGCAGTACCTTAGCTGGGCTAGGCTACTTAAGCCTCCTCACTTGCAAATTTTCTTCATCAGTGGCTTTCAAGCTGTGGTCTGTGAACCTCTGAGAATCCATGAATTCCTTTGAAGAGGTCCTTTAAAACCAGAAACCTATTCTCAGTAACCTTATGCTATCTCACAGGGCTTATATGTTACAAGAGTTTGATAGTTCCTCTGTAAGCGATCTGGGATGTATGGAGGAGTGCATCAGCCAGCAATCCCAAACTCAGGCGGTGTTCCCGTGTGATTTTTTAGAAGCCCCAGTGACATCTCTGTCAGGTTTTCCAGACAAAGTCAACTTTTTTCAACAGACTTCTGCAAGCTTTTGGTAGCGTATTTGTTGTTAAATGTGGTCTGTCTCTAAAATCATCTTCATTAGAACATCTCATTTCAAAGCAAGAAAACAGAAAAGGAGTATATTTGGAGGTACATTTTGCCTGTGGTAGAATGCAACCAAAGCACGATGTAACAGTAGGAGCATTCGTCTTGCAGGCAGAAGCCACCCTAAAATGTCCTTTAACAGTTTGCCTAAGGCAGAAAAAGAGTGGGCTTTATTTATAAGGATTTAGTAGAAGTACAGGCAAGAAAACTCTCAATCTGATTATGTATTTAGGTAACATTTTTTTTTTCTTAACTTTATACTCAGGGAAAAGTCTATATTTAAAGTCAAGCTCCTCACTCATAGCCAGTTTTGCAGATAAGCGTTTATGTATTTTCATGGCCTGCTATGTTTCCTGGTGCTTTCAGTGATCTGTAAGATGTGTAGTAGCTGAGGAAGTGTTCAATTCCTCCTCTCCATCTGACCGTATTTAGGAAGTATGGGAGATATTCAGGGACTGCTCCATGACTAATGGGACCAATCTTCCTGTTTCTACAACCTAACTTAAATGATCACAGCTATTGCTTTCTGACTTGCTTGCACAAAGAACGCCTAGGTAGCTGGGAGTCCAAATGTGCTGTTTTCTCTTTTGTTCTGCAGAAGTGTGTTCAGGCCCAGAATGGCCCCTTCATGTTTCACAGAGCTGTTCTAAGATAGCTGTAGCCTGGTAGTTGCAGTGTACCCTATGTATGATATGTCTATTTATTTTTAATTAAGAGAGTAAAATTATAAATCTGACTCACTTAAACTTATCTGAGTGAAAAAATGTCAACATACAGGTGGCCACTTTGCTGCCATTATCCAAGCTATCAGAAATTCTAATTCCTTCCCATCTTTTTTATTCATATACGTATATATTTTGCACAGGCCTAATGACCTTTTCTAAGTATGGTTTTACAATACATCATCACGAAAAAAGGCTTTCTTTTTCCTCCTCTTTTTACTGTAAGTCAGCTAGTATCATTTATATTAGAAGTCCAGTAAAGTGATTCAAAACCCACGCAGTTGTGAGATCAGTCTTCTACATTATTAATTCAATTTCGTACTCATATCTTTCAAATTTAGTTTGTCACTTACATTCAGTTTTCTCATAGTTCTGACATTTGAATAACATCATCCAAAATGAGTTCTTTATTTGTGCCCCGTATTCTTCACTGCTATAAAATGTTTTGCTCAGTCTTCAATTCATTGTAAACTCGAGCACATTTCTGGTACAGTTGAAGCAGTTGAGAGTTATCCCCGGGAACCCTCACAGTAGGCATCAAGGCTGGCCATTAAACCAAACTGCACTGCAAATCTTTGGTACATGCTTTTCTTCTGCCCTGCAACTGAACCAAAGTCTTCTGTTTTTCTCAGGGTTTTTCACATCTGATCAGCCCGAACTGTTTGAGTGAGTGTTGTTAAGGTTAGGACTCATACATCTTATCTGCATTCTTTGAAAAGGGACTTAAGTTTGGAGAATTTCATGGCTTCATTTTTATACGTCCTGTGTGAATGCAAAGAAACCTTCAACTTTAACCAGAAATTTCATTATATATGTTGATATTTGTACAAGTATGAATTTTTAATGGAATAGCTGTAGATTATGCTAACAGATACATATGCTGTTTATAAGCTGTATCTTTTCTAGACAATCTCTTTTTTTAACTATAGCAGCACAGCCTTCCTTGGGTAGACGAAGCCTTTCAGAGGCCTCATGGAATGTGTTAAACAGCACTGGGAACCTTAGTCTCTGTCTGAAAGTCTTTGGTTCTCCAAATTAGCATCAATTAATTAATTAGTTGAAGAATTAAACAAGCAGTTTTCTCTTAAATTTCATCATTTTGTCTTTTTCAAAAAAAAGTTTTATTCATAATTCAGTAATGCATGTGAAGTGTTTATGGCTGTTTGTTACTGTGGGATAAGTATTTTTGATGATGTGTGAAAACACTTGTTCTGCAAATTTGTACTGAATTACGCAGCAAACATTTCCTGAAAAGATAATTAAGTGAATGTAATTGCTCTTTTGTAAGAGTTGAGATGGAAATATATTACATTGGTTGTTTGTAATATGCTGGGTTTTTTGTTGTTGCTTTTACCATATTCTAAAATGCTCACAAGTGGCCCACTTCTGCATTATTTAAAGTTGCATTACAATTTTATGTAGTAGGTATTGCCTTTTCTCAGACTTCCTGATCACAAACTGGCTGATTCACAACGTCTGTATTTCTGGCTGGGTATGCAGTCTGTCTGTCTCTGTTTCCCCTCTACTTCCTGTGGACCAACTTTTCTTTTTTAAATGAAATAGAACTGGTCAGGTTCTGCTCTTCCACAGCCTCGGCATCTTTTGCTTTTCTAATCTGCTGGTGGGATTTCCCTCATCTTCCCCTTATCTTTCCCTCCCTATTTGTTCAGTAAATGTATATTTTTATTGCATTCTGGAAATATTTAAGTATCACTCTGCCCAAGAACTGCTAAGTCTAAAAGAAGTATGGAAACAATACTACATACATAGTAAATTCAGGTTAAAAAAAAAGAAAAAGAAAAAAGAGAGATGCATCAGTTGTAAAATACAGATGGGATTAAGTGGAACATCAGTTTTCTGGAGCCAAGCATTAGTCCAGAGGAGTGCTTTCACTCTGGCTTTGCTCAACTATATTGAAAATGTCTGTTCTATACTGTTAACAAAATGTGCTTAGGGAGCAAACTGATTACTGGATGTCAGTGGTATTGATGAATGATGTAAGTTTCAGATTTGAGCTGGCTTCAGGAAAAACACATTAAGAACTTGTGAAGTGCAGAATGTGCACATTGTGTCATATGGGACCTGCAAATTAAATAATTGTTTCATAATGTAAAGTGGCCTACATCTGGTTTCTACAAATGTGTGTTAGGCTGCAAAAAATTAAGCCCCATAGATACCTTCCCTTCATTAGAGATGCGTAGAGATCATTGCCAAAACTGGGCTGCTTTTAGATACTGCTCATTAGAAAGATTTCCATGTTGCCAAGCACTACTTAACTCTCAACTGGGGACATGAGGTAATGAGATTGAGAACTCTGGGATGAAATATAAAATATTCTCACTTATTTTCCAGGAAGAAGCTCTCCAAGAGAATTAATTCCATAATAAAATTCCACTAGGATATGACCTTACAAGCATTGCTGAGTAACTGCACTTGAACTCCTATTAGTTGTCACAGAGAGCAACTTTCCTGGCCTGAGTCTTACATTTGAAAACTGTTTTACCCATTGAATATGTGGCCATGTTTTCAAGATGTTTTTGGCACTCAAGCAATCAGATATCAAGGCTTTGTCTTGCATCCCCCTAAGAGCAGGTCCTGCATTGAGAACATAACAAAACAGAACTAAATATGATGTACTACAGAAATAGTTTTATGGTCCTCTTCCCTTTCATTGCCTTTGGTGGAGTTGGGTCCCCATCCCTTCAGGTGATGTTTGCAGAATGCTTTGCTTTGGTGCCAGTCGGAAGAACCTTGTTTGACATACTGTGTCTATTGACGTTGAGTAATTGAGTGATAAAGCTGAGGTGATTGAAATGAACATTTCTCAGCTCACAAATGTTTGTGATCAGGCTGAGGGATGTGTGAATGTTTATGCACTTAGGGCTTACACGTTTGTTTTCTTGCATGACTGTGTTGAATACGTGTAAATATTTAATATGGAATTCTAAAGTTGATGCTTACATAACTAACCTACAGGGACAGTGTCTTTTTATGTCTCTTTACCTCACTGGAGTCCTTACATAACTAAAAAATATATATATAAAGAGAAGAATTCTAATACCGTTTTGAAATAAGCATCCAAAATCATGTACAGTGAATACACAAGCACCAAAAACCTGAAATGTGTGTACTGTAAGCATCTGATGTTAGTAAATCCCTTCTGCCTGACTCATCAGAGAAACAAACATGTTTCTGGAGAACACAGTCTGACTTACTACAAGTAATCAGAAAATATTTTTCACAGTTGAATAAGTCCTTGGAGAACATGGGAGAAAGAAAGAAAAGTTCTGTTTTGAAGCTCTAGTGACTTCTGCACCTTTGCTGTTAGCAGTGGCTCTGCAGTGCCCCTCCTGCCCTGTGCTGTGCCTGTGTTGAAGGCAGTTCAGCAGCTGGGGACGCACCATGCTGGAAGGGGGATGTTGGTCCTTTGGTGGTTGGCAATCACTCTTTGGAATCATGTTACAGCAAATGATATGGCACAGAAAGGAGTTTTAGAAAATGAATGTTACAGTGTTACACGTGAAAGTCTTGTTCATGAATGGAGTTTGATGTTTACTGAATATTTTTTGGACTTTTTTTTGGTTCCTTTTCCTATTCAATTGAACATCACAAACGAAGTAACATCACTTACAGTTAGTAGTGAGCCTAGCTCTATGAATGAAAAAAGCTGTAACTTAGAACTGCTCAATTTGCTGTAGTAATACGAGTGCTGGAATCTCAACTAAGGAAAAAATGGCTTTTACTGAAAGGTATGAAATGGAAAGTTTTTATCCTGGGAACTGTTGTCTTTTTGATGGCAAAAACAGTTTGACTGACAAAAATAATTACCTCTGGGGGTGGTATGAGTTTTTCCTGGTGAATTTAAATGCCACGAGGTATTCTCAGCTTAAAAATAGGAATGTGTAGGTTGAAATGAGTAACTGAGAGGGATGTGCTGTAGGTTGGGACTTAGGAATACAGATGTTAATAGATTTTTTAAAATATATATTTTTTTTAATTTAAAAATTATTATGCTAAGTCTACATGGTTTGTAATTATAACTATACTCAAAGCAGCTTTAAGAAACTCCACATGACTATTAGAAATCTCATTAGAAATCAGAGATGTATATTTTTGGCTTTGCTGTGCTTATACGCATCTTTTAGTACTGCCTCTGATTTGGAAGACTGTAGGAGAAATATCTGTACTGAAATGAGGTTTGCTAGCTGAAAAGCACTCCATCAGGAAATGAGCCTGCTAAAATGTTGGGCAGTGCTCTATGGCTATTGGTGCAGCCATCTGCTTTTTTTCCCTGTCCCCTTCTCTTGCTTTCACCAAATTCATGTGATTAATAACACCAGGCAAATTATTTTTTCCTGCCGGTAGCAATGAAGTTCCGTGCTTTCTTTTCTCATATGCTTTAACCTCCTCTGTACATCCGTGTCCTTTCTCACCTTTTCCTTTTGATACAAAGTGCATCCAAACCTTTTCTGTCGGACAGCTCCCTTTTAATATCTTATGCCTCTGTCCTGTTCTTAGTTCCTAAACTGTTTCATGGAACGAAAATCTTGCAGATGCAGAATAGACTTTTTGCTGACTTTGAAGTTACTGGCATTAAGGAAAGTGCTTCAGAGGGCCCGGCACAGGCTGAGTGCTCAGCTTTCCAGGCTCCTGGGTGTCTCTTTTTAGCCCCCAGGTTACCTGCAGTCTGATGAGACTGAAACCCAACTTGCTGCGACTTCAGATGAACCCACCACATGTTCTGCTTTGAATTACTTTTCCCTTTTTTTCATGAATCTTCTTTACCTTCAGATTCTGTCTTCTCTTCACCTCCCTTCTGTAGAAAACTTTTTCAACAATTTTTGCTGATCTGTTTCTCATCAAATTGTAAGCCCTGAAAATTCTTTCTCTCTCTCTTTTTTTTTTAAACAAGTTTTTGATAATGTTCCTTTGAGAAAATTTGTGAAGGTCACAGTGGTATCAGTCCCCTTTGTATCTGAATGCTCTTTGAGGCCATGCTGTCCACAGGGGCTTCAGATCACCTGTCTGTTCCTGCACACTCTGAATAAACTAATCCATTTGGTGACTTCATCTGCTTCTCCTGTGCTGAGGGAGTTAAACCCCTTTACAGTCCTGGCTTGCAGTCAAATCTGTGTAATCGCAGTTTCAAACTGAGTATGTATTTTCCATCTCATGAGAATGAGACTTCAGGGAATGACAAATAAGGCCTATGTTCATGGTTATGGTAGAAAGTAGCTTCATGTTAAAAACCTGTTTACGTTTTTGAAATTTAACTTTCTGACAGATAGGACCCATGTTAAAGATAATTTTAAATGAGTATTTCAGTATTCACTGTTTTGGAATAAAACCCTATTACAAATCACACATATGCACATTAAAAAAACTTCTGTGATGCTGTTCAGTCTGCACCTTTCCATAATGAAATCACAGGCCTATTTTTCAGTAACATCAGGAACCAAGTACTCTCCTGTGAAAGCGTAATAGCAATCTTAGATCTAAACAACATTTCTAGGAGTTACATGAGCGTTTACGATAAGCATTATATGTCTGAGACTGCAGTATGCATATTCTACTTAAGCATATTATTATTACTCTTTTGTATCTTATTTATATTCCTTATTTTCCCCATATCTAGAAAGGTGATACTGTATCACTGCATACAGAAAGGAGGATGAATAATACAACATATGTAGTTGAGTAGTATAAGTGCTTTTTGTCTCAGGAATACAGACAATTCCTTACTGAAAATTCATATATGAGTGATGGCTTCGTACTGGGGGGAGGTAGCTCAGCTCTACCATGCTTCTCTCTCACTCTCCCTGCTCAAGACAGCTCCCTACTACAGGGTCTATCCTTCAGGAGCTGCTCCTGCATGTGCCCAACCATCAGCAGCTCTCCCAGACCTCCTGCTCACTGCAGGCTCCTCTCCATGGGCTGCATAACAGCAGAGGTGCAAGTTTCCACTTACTCCTATTTAAAGGGAATGCTTCCTAAATAATTATGAAACAAGAACACAACATAGGTCAATAAAATGTTTCCTGACTGATCATCTCTTTAAGGGCTAGCTGCATTCTTTAAATCCTGCTTATCTGTAAACCTCCACTAAAACAATCTGTTCTGAAATCTTACTTACAAATGCTGGAGACTTTATTCCCTTGAAGCAGCTACTGTTAATTCCTATAACCAAAATAACGTGCAGTTTTGGCATTAATTTATCAAACACTCTCAACCCGTTTCATTTCTCTGGGGCTGCAAAAAGCAAATACAGTGTCCTGATTGTAGTTACGTTAGGTTAGATCCCCAGTAAGTGCAACATCAATTCTGAACTGTCTTTAAGAATACCTACCTGTAAGTTGTAGATATTCAGAAGCTTTGCTCAGGTGCTGCTTAAGCTTGGACCTATCTAATGCTTTATGTTCATACTCCTTGCATAGCTGAAATTCTGCTTCCTCCTAACCTTAAAAACACTGACAACGAGGTACTTCTATTTTTTCTTTTCCTGATAGATGAGAACCACCATTCATCTGATATTTGGGATTGAGTGAGGCAGTCAGTGAGAGCAGACAAGAACATGCACATTGATGCTATTAGAAGAGAGTTTTGGTTCTTCAGCCTGCGGGCTGGACAGCAGCAGGCCAATGAGTGGGATTCCAATTTCTGTACCATCAACATGTTTGTGGTATTTAAAACTGTGGTCCTGAGTTCCAATCCACTGACAAAAAAAGAAATCAATTCATGTTCCTCATATTCTGGTTTTACTATTATAATCCTGAGTCATATCGAATAAAAATAGTGTAAGACTTCTGCTTCATGCTACATATTGCAGTAAATTTACCTATTGGGTAAATTTATGTGTCATTATGTCAGATAACCTGGACAAGTTGTTCACCGTAAGAAGCAACACTTACTGTTTATTTATAGAAACTAGATTGAATCTCAACCAATAGCGATTCTAAAATCCATAAACTCACTATTTCTCCCGTCCACCTAAACTACGAACTTCTGTTTTTGACCATGCATTTCAGTGGATTTCCCTACTCCCCTACTTGCTTAAGCTGATCTGCCCATGTGATGCTCCCTGTCACTTCTGCGAGTCGATCTGCCTATTACCGTCATTAGCTAGCCTGGACTAAGGGATCACTTTAAGAAATGATGCTTATGTTGACTTCTATACGAGCTAGATTAAAGTTCAACCAGTGAGGATTTTGAAATCCAGAAAGGAAGTAAAATCAGTCTTTGTGGCCTGATCAGGCCGGGTTTCTTTTGTGAGAAATGGGGGAGGAAGCATGCTGTTAAGAAGAATAGGATTTTCTTGATACTTACTTCTGAATCATCCTTAATGAAAAAAGAGTGGTGAATTTTTGTCTTGTATTTGCTAAAATGAAATTATATGTGCTGGGCAACAGTTTAATCTACTCGAGGCAAAAGTGAATCTACTGATTTGGAAGAGAAATCTAAAATCTAACACGGTCCAATTAAGATGATTTAAAGGTTAAGGAACAAATTTCATTTGTCCTTCCCACAAGTAGTATCTGCTAAATGGAGAAATTGCACCTGGGAGTTTGTAAGTTGCAGCTGTGACTGATTCTAAGCAACTCAAGGTACTGAAATGAAGAGAGTTTACTTCATTTCTCGGATGCTATAAAAATTAGAACTTCAGCAAAGTTTTTGTACTGTGTATAGAGATGTGGTCCATCAGTCTAAGGGCAACCCTGCAAAGGGAGCCTTTTCTTTGGGGAGTGTGAATAAAATACTTTTGTATTTGTGATATAAATAATCTACTTATTATTCCACAGAGTGCCCATGTATTTCTCTGGAAGAAATACATGGATTATATTGATTATTAGTTATTAATTGGATTTATGATGAATTTATACTAATTTTTTTTTTTTTTTACTATTGAACATAACATTCATTACTCCATGTTCCCTAATAGCCTTCATTATCACATTTAAGTACTCATATGCTTGTTGATCCTAATCGTTTTTTTTTATCAAAACCCTCCTAGATAACAGAAACAATGCCTTCTTTATCCATTGGTTTAGCCTGCATTTACCAAGGACAACTACTTGTTTAGTAGAGAAACTAAAAGTTCTAACATTTATTTTATGCTATTCTTTTCTTACTCCTTTCCTCAGACAACTTTATTTCTACTTATTCTCAATTCTGTTTCTCTTGTTCTCTTATTCTGTATTCATCATTTAGGTGATAGTACTTTTAAAACTAATTCTATTCCTTAAATTTGTTGCCATTTCACAGCAAGGTTTCCTTGTGGTAGATGTGATAAACCTCATCTTTGACTGACTGAATGATTCTTAAACTGTCTTTGCAGGGTGTGGCACTGCAACAGGAGGAGCTGAAGATGAAGGTGAGGCTGAAGCTGGCTGGATTGAAGGTGCTGCCATCCTGCTGTCTGTTATCTGTGTTGTACTTGTCACTGCCTTCAATGACTGGAGCAAGGAGAAGCAGTTTCGTGGGCTTCAAAGTCGTATTGAGCAGGAACAGAAATTTACTGTTGTCCGAGGTGGACAGGTTATCCAAATCCCAGTGGCAGAGATAGTAGTTGGTGACATTGCACAGGTGAAATATGGTAAGTTTTCTCAACCATATAACTACTTTTTTTTTTCAGGTTTATATATTCCTCTTCCCCCTTTCTACTTTATTCTAGCAGAATAAAGTATATTTGGAACTCATGCACTGGAACTAATTGAAAAGACAGAATTATTTGGAGTTGCAGTTGTCCATGGTATGACAGTAATTACACTGTTAGGGCAAAAGAATAACTCAGCCCAAGATACTTACAATAAAACTGCACTTGGCAATAAATTTTATTTTCATAATCTTCACTTTCTTTCCCTGACAAGGCCAAAACCTGTTAATGCAGTGGTAATTCTCTTTCATGGACGATTAGGGTATTTTGATATATATATTTTTTATTATGTCCAATTATGAATATGAGAAAGCATTTTTAAACACTTTGTTAAGGAATTGTGCCCGTCTGCATACTTGGTAGGCCACTCCAAAACCATGCATCCTGTAGTTCTCTTCAGACTGAATGCTGCTAGTGGGCGGATGCCTTACAGATATATACTGTGGGGACCTCCCTTCCTGCCATTCTCCAGTGAACAGGAAGACCATTATAGGAGCTCTGTGTTCTCTTTGTGTGATTCTACTGGCAAATTCCAGACACATGCCTGTTACATCAGGCATCAAGTCTCTCCTGGGCTTAGCTGCAGGCTTCTTGGGAGAGCTGCTGTTTATTCTTATGTAGTATGGCAGAGAAACCTTACTGTCATGTCAAAAAGATCATTCCCCTGAGTCTTAGTGGTTATGCTCATCATATATTAAGTGCAATGCGTTCTGATTCTTGAGATAGCATTAAGCAAGAAGTATTTGCCAAATAAGGGCCTCTTCCTATGGGGTTGCAGTAATATGGCTAATGTGGACCATTATTGTTTTACTTCTTTCACCTTTGCTTTCATTTTACAGTTTAATATAATTACTGTTTCTTGAAATTTTATATTAAAAAAATATGTAATTATAAAAACACTCACTAAAACAACTGTGGTTTTCCATTACCATGTTCTTACTGAAAGGTGATCTCCTACCTGCCGATGGGATATTTATTCAAGGAAATGATCTTAAAATTGATGAAAGTTCTTTGACTGGAGAATCAGACCAAGTCCGCAAATCTGTTGACAAAGATCCAATGCTACTGTCAGGTAAATCTTCTTCAATTCTCACTGAGTTTATCTTTTATGCACTGCTTTGTTCATGTTTGGTTTTGATTTGTTTTTGCACACCATCAAGTTGTGGTAACCTAGATACAGCTGATCTTTTGAACACAGACACTGACCTTGCCTGTTCTCAATGAGAGACATTCTGTTGCTTTTTGATTGTATGCAATTATTTCTGATTGTGGCATTTATTTTATGAATTGAGAAAATAATGAAAATTTTTAGATGAAAAAGAAAGCTCTATCCTAGGAAGTAAAAATCGTTTCAATTCACTGCATTACAGCTTCAATTTAACCATTACATTTTAAAGCCTCTTGAAATGCTTTTTTTATATTTATGTTAGAAATAATAGGAAAAAACCTCATAGCTGTGCTTAGAAAAAAAAAAATGAATACACTAAAATATTCGCATCTATGGTCCATGACATGAGGAGCTACGATATATGGTTTAGTGGCTTGTGGTAGCAATGGTGATGGGAGGACGGTTGGACTAGATGTTATTGTAGGTCTTTTCCAACATTGTGATTCTATCATTCTATGATTCCATGACAGTTGACGTAAATTCAAGTTATTCATAATATTTGCATGCTGTAATACAAATAAATCAGTTAAATAAATTTTTGTTTTGTTCTTGTTTTCTAATTCTAAATGGATCAGTTGGTAATAGATTTCAGCTGGAACATGATTACAAAATAACTGTCTGCTTATTTCATGATAATCAATATATTATAATCTGAAATAATATTTTCAAGTACTTTTGAAGTCATTGTTCATGAGAAGGCTTCTCTTTCTCATCTGGTTAACGTACTCTCACAAGTTCCTGAATGGAATGATATCTTTTTGGATAGAGTTCAGTTACTGTGTAAAAAACATAACAGTATTGCTGTGAGAGGCATGAAGGGAAGGAAGAAAAAGGAAAAGTAGTTGAGTTAGGAGAGAAGATGATTTTCCTGTTTCCAAAAGCTCTTGCTAGGAAGAGAGAAGTTAGTTTTTGTGGTTCTATGGCACAGTTAAAATGTGTACTCTTTATATATAATTTCCTTCTCTATTGTAATTACAAAAAAACTGAAGAATTAATATGATATTTTAACAAGAGCTACAGAAACCTTTGTTCCGTACTTCTACTAATGAAATTATACTCATGCTGTGTTAGAAAATCCTTGAACTCTATTTGCTTATGAGTAGATTTGATTACTTGGGATTCTGACATGCAAAATACCACCTTCTTCTGAGATTCAATTCAAGTTCTAATATCAGTGGTACTTGACCTCATATGCTGGAAATAGCTAAGAAATCAAAGAAATGGAAGGCCGCTGTGTCACACTTATACTTCACAATGAGTTTAAAAACTGAATTCCTGCTGGATGTTAGCATAGGCCCATATTTTAATAAAAAAGAAAAACAAATAAACGAAGAGACAAAAACTCCTGCAAAAAGACCTCAATTTTTCCTCTTTTCTTTGCCCTTGAAGGCATTGGTGAGCTCGTTCCAGCTAGGCTTTTGAATGTAGAAAAAGATGATCGAGCTGATGCTTTCTACTATTGTCTATTAGTCATCTGTTGGAAATGAAAACAGTTCAGGTTTGACATGAGAACAGCTGAAGGAAGGTACCATTTGAGAGGCAGCCATAGTTTGTTTCTGTGAGTCTAAATTTGGTGACAAATCAACACCCTGAATCAGGAAGCATTATTTTCACTGCTGGCACCTGAAACAAGATTTTTAATATTCTATTGGTTTCAATGACATAATTAAACTAAATGAGTTTCTGTGCTTAATGTCCTGTTTAATCATCCAGATAGTCATTTACTATACTTGGGAAACAATTGCAAGAGTACAAGTGCTGACTAAGCCAGATGGTTCATTTCCATCTGTATACAGCTACATTTGGTACCACCTGGGAAGACAGAAATAGCATTATAAACACTAATATACCTGAAAGCAATCCACTGCACTTATGTCTAAAACATTTTCCTTCTTTTAGGTCTCTAATAGAGATTTGTACACGTAGTGTAGCGTAAGTAACTGTACCAACAGTTATCAGCATTAACAAGGCTGTGATAACGTTAAATTTCTTTGCAATGAGCATGGGTGTGTATCAGCCAAAAGATGAGCACTGCCTGACACTCAGCTGCTTTGATTCAAATTGATACACCCTCTGAGTTTTGTACAGTCTGAAATTCAGGGAAACTCATGATTCCTATAAACAGAAGTTCTTAATGTGAGTCTGGCCTCAGCGTTGGACGCACTGAATTATTTTGGAGACCACGTGGTAATAGTTAACTTTTAAAAAACTGTAAGGCTGACTGTTTAAAGCTCCTTTGCAGTTATTTAGATTAATTTGATTAAGGTATGAAAGAGTTACAGGGAGGAGCTGATCCATTGTAGTTCTTCCTGAAATGAGACTGGCAGAACCTTATGTTACCCTAAGTTTCAGCACTGCATACTTATATCTAGAAGTTCCTTATTTCTTTGAAACAAAGAGAAGTCAGCTTATTCAAGAACAAATAAATAAAGAAATCTTTTTGTCATGGTTCTTCGTTAGGGTATGAAATAGAAAGGAAGCTCGATTAAGGAATCGGGTTAGTTATTGCCTGGAGAAAAATGGTTCTGATTCTGTCTTAATTCTTTGCCAGCAAATATCCAAAGCTAAGCTTCTGCTTTGTGAAGCAGAAGTTTTCAGAACAGAGCATCTAACTTGAAATGTTCCAGATTATTTGGATATGCTGAGATTACATGCAGATGACTTTCTGCAGTAAAACTTTTTTGTTCGTAGAGAATACTGTGATGGTTGTTTCACTTTGTTAGTAACTTCAGTTACCTCTTAATATTTTCAGCGACTGGTGGTTTAGACACGCAGATAGAGAACTTTTGTTCACCGTGAGCTTCCTGGAACTAAGCAGTGGGATAAACACCCCATGTTTATGGAGTGACCTATGTCACTAGTACTGTTAGATTCAAGGGTTTCTAAGCAGTCACATATTTGACTGCATTTTTATCTGAAAATGTGTGTGCTGCAATGTACCTTCCTTAACTGTAACATAATGATCTCTTTTCTCACAGAACTTTTCTCCTTCATTTTCTATCTACATTCAATGTTTTTCAGCTAAATTAAATACTTAGCACATGAAAAATGTATTATATTAATATTGAAAAACTGAAGAGAGAAAGAATTCCATGTAATTGCTCTACATGAGGTTGAAACACGTTTAGTGAACAGAGTAAATGAAAAACATTCATCCATTGCAGAATTCTGCTCATGTTACAGCAGCTGATCAATTTCATACAGCCCACTCAGTGAAAGAAATCTGTGTTGATGAGGCTCAATCCCATAAAACGCCATTTTAAGACAAGGATGTAGAACAAATCTTTCCCTGTCCATTTAGTCTGATTAGATGTGAATGACCAATAAGATTCTCCATCAGAAATCAATAACGTTCTGTAATTGCTCAGTGCAACAGATGCATCACTCAGCTGGTTAAAATCCATTTTGTGGTAGTTTACAATAAGCCTGTTTGAGAATTCTTCTCTGTATAACTATGGTTTCAGGCTTTTTTTTTTTTTAAAGAACCTTCTAGTAATTGGCTTTAAGTACTATCATAACAGTTCATCATTCTGAATTTCAAGCTTTTTTTTTTAAATACTCAGTGTTGTAAGTTTTTCCCAAGATGTTAGATCAAAGCACTCATGACTGTTTCTAGGAGTTTTAGTTTATGTCTCCACAACTCATAGCAGAAGTTTTCTAAGAGGCTCCTAACATTTACTTGAATAAAAGCTGTAAATTAGCACTTTCAGGACAATTAAATAGGCACTGTTTCTCAAAAGGAATGCCTAACATTTAATGGTTCTTCTTTATAATTTTCATATATATGTGTGTATATAAATATGTGTGGATATAAATGTATAAAATGCTTATATTCCATATATTCAGGTACTCACGTCATGGAAGGCTCTGGACGAATGCTTGTAACTGCTGTGGGTGTGAATTCTCAGACAGGCATCATCTTTACTCTGTTAGGTGCTGGAGGAGAAGAAGAAGAAAAGAAAGACAAAAAAGGTAAATTTCCCAACACATACAAATATTCACAAGGAAGCTTTTTGTTTTTTACAGCTAGAAATCTCCTCAATTCTTGACAAAAATAAAGAACCAACAAATCGATCAAAGAAAAAAGTCCCACCAACAAACAAACAAAAAAGATTTAAAGAACTTTTTTGTACCCATTTTTGTCATTGCATGTCACATGGAAAAACAGCAAAAGCTGTTACCCAATAACATGCATTGGATAACAAGATGTTTTTCCAATGTGAAATTGCAGACTCTCAGTATATAATTAAATGCAAGGGAATACATGGGCATACTCCCATTGTCGTATCTTTTTACATGAATGAATAATCACTGAAAATTTGCAAAGGTTTTGCTCTCTTGCATTTGCATCTATGTAGTACTCTTTTTAAGAACAGAGAGAAGGAAATTTGAGCTTCAGAAATAAAATAAGATGTGGCTATTGTTAGGTAATTTCCTAAGGCACAGAATCAGACTAAGAATAGCAAAAGAGAATAAAGTAAATAACAACAAAAGTTAACAGAGTTTAACTCTGAGGTCATGTATCAGTAGCTAAAGAAGTTTCTACAAACTTTTGATCTTATTATAGTTGGAAGTTCTAAGTAATTGCTAATTTATGGGTTGAACACTAAACAGAAATGTGATTTAATGTGTCCTTTCCGGTCCTTGCAGTCTTTCTGTAAATTGTTTCTTTCTACTTCCAGAATTTTTTACCGTGTTTATTCTAAGAATATTTTTCTATCAGACATGCATGAGGGCCCATTAATATGATTTTCTTTTAGACATTCCCTCTCTTCTTGATGCTTTTCACAGTTAATAAAATAGTTGTAGTATTACTGAATGTTTTACTTCCACCCACCAGACAGTTATTCCACCTTTATTATTTCTTTTCCATCCCTTTGATTTGTAACTGAATATAGGAAGGCCAATGCAAAACTGTTTTCATGGCCTAAAATTTCCGTTCTGCGCCCATACAGCAAGTGGTGTCACTTTACTCCTTGTTTCCCTGCAGAAATCCCTTCTTATGTGATGAAACACAGAAATGCACGATACCTGGTAGGCATGATAAGTTTGCAGAGCTTTAGAAAGAGAAAGATCAAAGCTTCCCAAAGTATGTAACGCTTCCACGTCAGACTAGCTTTAAACAATGTCTTGGAGTCTAATCTTGCTGCCACTGAAGCAAGACTCGTAGACATAGATATTCCAAGAGCTGGCAGCATCTGTTTTGGCAGTGTATAAGGAAACTGTAGATGGGAAGGAGCAACTTCAGTATCTGCTTGAACGTAACAGCTGTCTGCCCTGAGGTCCTTTGTTTAGCTTTATATTATTTTGCTCAGGACAACTATAATTCTGCAATGTTTCGCTGTGGATAGCCTAGTGAAAGAGAAATCTGGGATAGCAAAGCAATGCAATGCACTGTGCTCATCACTTATTTCGTACAGGCAGAGATTCTTGCAGAGATGTGTAAAATCTTTTTACACAGAACTTAATCCAACTGCATACAGCTGCAATACCAAGAACAACCCTCCTCATTTTGTAGTGTTACTAGTAGATTTGTGCTAGTGCAGAAGCGCGTCTACGCAAAGGTGGTTGCTGATTGAACCCCAACTTAAGATATATAAACTTGCCAGTCAGTGAAATCCTACCAGTCCTAACAATTTGCTTCACTCTCATGTGGGTGTATGTTTTTATTGTTCATTAACATTTTGTAAAAATCATCATACAGGTGTGAAACAGGAGGATGGACCTCAGCTTCCAGGTAGAGTAAGCATTCTACCTCATCAGATGAAAGGATAAGGCTTTTAGCCAGCAAGCTTTGGTGCAAATCAGGGTTGAACAAATGATCAAAATAACTGTCTTTTAATTGGTCCAGTTAAATTAAAGAACAATTTCAAATCAACAGGATTGTTCATGGCAAACATTTATGTGTGCACGCATTATTGGTGTTGCAAATCTTAATGTTAAGCTTGAATAATCAGTTAATCTCCACAAGTAAATTACAGTTTATTAAATGCTGAAATGTGTGATTTGCTATTAGCAGTTCGTGCTGTGCTGGTTAGTAGAGTATCCAAATGGAATAAAAAATAAGCATGAGTAACCAAAACAGTGTTGTTAGCATCAGAGTAATCATTTGCAATTGAAATTTTCATCAACTGCTTTCCCAGGATGTGCTTTTAAATCCTGCATGCTGTTTATTTTCTTCTCTCAATTTACCATTTGTAAATAAAAGAAAATGATTTTTCTTGAACAACAAACCGGTACAGCATGAAACAGTCATTATGGGCTAAGTACTGAGGAAGTTCAAGACTCCTGGCCTGGACTCATTAGAGGACCGGTGTGTGGTTGGTGAACAACTGGCCAACAGAAACAAGTAAAACTTTATTATTTACAGAGATTCCACAGTCCACAAAAGTCCACAATAAAATAATAAAAAGGTATCAGTTTCTCATCCACGTGTTGCTCGAACAGCTTCTCTAATAAGGAGATAATTGCTGAAAACAAAACGAGGACTTCACGTTCTGTTAAGTTTTTTCATTTTACCTCAAAACTGGCAATTATAGAATGCCTATCATTTGAATTTAAAACCACATTATTCTCCACAAAACTGTATTTTCCAAGACCCTGTGTTTCTTCTACATTTCTGCTTACAGCATGGAAAACGTAGTGTTTCTACTCAAATCAGTGTACATTTTTACTAGGTGATGACAGGACATGGATTGGCCCAGCCCATGTAAAACTAGGCTTTGCCAGCAGTGATGTACTGAAGCATGCAGTGTTACACCAAATACAAAATATGTCATGTTGCATATACTATGCAGTATGCTGCACGTTTTAAAAATCCCAGTGCATCCCATAAGTTCATTTACTCAAGGGAAATATTTCAACCTTTTTTAAATTGAGCAAAAAATTTCCTCTCAAGGACCATACGCAGTGTTATGTGTAGTCAGTTCTCACCAACTGTCACGTTTGTTAAATGTCCTTCTTGTTTATTTAGTAATTACTGTTCTTTTATATATGAGTTTTTTGCTTTTCTATATTGATGTTTTGCTTTTGGCAGTTAAGTTGATTAATTTAAAACATTGATTTTGGAGAAAACAAAGCCACAGTATTTCATACATGCTTTTGGTTTTGTCATGTGCATTTGTTATTATTATTTATTGTTTTTTTTTGTTGTTTTTTGTTTGTTTTTATCCATTATTATTCAGTAGATTCTTCCCATCCCTCCTCCCACCCTCCTTCAGCAACAGATGGTGCAGCAGGTGCAAATGCCACTGATAATGCAAATGCCAGCTTAGTCAATGGTACGTCAAGAACACCTAGCTTGTTTTATTTGATAGATCTCTCTCTCAACTATGTAAGATCCCCTCTTTCCTCTATGAACTGTACAGATGTTTTGTGTGTGTCATTACCCTCTGAGTGCTCCTATTCCATAAACTCTACAGTAGCTTATAAGAGATGCCACAAACATGCTATGAGTGAATTAATTCATTCATAAGGAATTAGGCATGGAAGTTGAACAAATAGGAACTGTGATGTCTTTCCTGTTGATTAAAATTGCAGTTAGAAGCTTCAGTTAACAAAGACTGGTTTCAAAACTTTTGAGTTGCCTGTACATAAAGTTTCATTGTAAAACTCTTTACACATTGATCAGCACAGACCTGAAGAAGAACACCATGATGAAGGGATTGTATCATCTTTTCTTCTGATGTGGCACTCTCATAAGTGTTCATAAAGTCTTCACGTAGTTTTGAGAAATAATGCTGGGGTCAGGAATCTAGCACAATTTCAACTTGCAGTGTTTTCATAAAAAAAATTGCTGTTGTCAGCATCTTTTTGAGAAGAGGCTGACTGGAATGGGAACATGTGGATGTTTGTGCATGCTCTTACACAGTGACTATCTGTGAGCCAGGTTGCACTGATTAAATATATATATATATATATATGTAGTCAATTTTGACCGTCTCTTATTACAGCTTCTTGACCCCATCTATAGCATGCAGGTGTTTCAGTCTTTTCTAATAGTCTAATTCCAGTACTAAATGGAATGGGTCAGTGTTAGTTTGGAACACTAGTCTTAGAACAGCTGTATTTTTCTGTTTGTAAAGTACGTTTAGTCTTTACTTGCTATAGAGCCCTATCCCTCCAGTAGAGCATCAACTACATTGACAAGAGTCATTTTATTTTTTGTCATGTTCATAACAGAATTTTTTTCTTTACAGTCAGTAGTTGTTGCATTATGCATGTAAAGCTACTTTCTGACATAGCAAGTACTAAACAGTAAGATAAGCTAGTGGGATAACTTGACAAAATCAGAGAAGATATTAAACCTGCCTACAAGTCCCATCTCTCTCTTATCCCTAGACCACCCTAGATCCAACACCCCGATTTCAGGTTTCTTAGAGACTAAGAACCAGGAAATTAATGAGGACTCTCTCATTTTCCTTTGTTTATAATTCTTACACACTTTTTTTGTGTGTAAAACAAATACACCCACAGAACCAAGTCCCCTTCTGTCCCACTGGAGACTGCAGAATTATATTTAGTCTCAGGCCTGCAGTGGCTGAGCACTAAGTTAAGCATTTGCCTAAGTGTTTTGCTGGATGAAAACCATTGCTCAGTAAGCTGAAGAAATGAATCTTGATTTATTCTAACCTAGTCTCTCTGTTAGCACAATTTAACTGCCTGGCAAATATCTGTTGTGTTTGGTCTTAATGTCTGAACTTAATATTGAAATTGAGTGTCAAAGGATATTAAATCAGTGTGTTAAAGCAAGTATCTATGGGACTTTCTATCTTCTCTCCCATTAGAAACAATAGTTACTATTCCTGTTTATCTTAGCGTTATAGTTAGGAAGAGAAACTCAGTTATTTTCAGTGGAAAGTGCTGAAGTCAGTAATTCAACAGAGTATGTTCCTGCTGTTAACTTTTCCAATGTAAGGCAGTTGGATTAATTCTGCAGGTCTTTGATGAACATGGAGAAAAGAAACTTTCTGTAAATCAACTTTTCTGACAGTATGTTCAGAGGAGAGCTGAGACTGCAAACACAGTTGGATCTGAGTGCTTTGAAATCCCCTGGGAAACTGCCCAAGTCTGGTTTCTGTTAATATTATGCAGTTAGAGAATACTTAAAAGGTACATTGGTAGCTCTGAAAGAAATGCCTCCTATTTATTTCCATGGAAACTACAAGAGATACAAAGTGCATAATAATACTCTTTGATGGAGCAAATTCTCAGTTAGAAAAGGCTATTTTTCAGCATAATGGCCACCATTAGCTCTGCACTTTCACCAGTGATGGTCAAATTCTGCATGCCATGCTCATAAAAATCTACACCAGCCAAGATGGTGCACTGTTGCTGTCCCCACTGCTGACACACAGCACCCACCACCTCGCTGTGTTTACATCCACTGTTTGGCCTCCATAAACGTTCGCCAAATATGAGTGAATGTCAAAGGGTGCAATTTTTCAGCATGGAGGAATTCAGTACCACTCATTTGCTTCTTAAGTACTTCCATGTCAGACACCATTCTGTTGGACTGCCCCACTGCTGCCATCTGTTGCATGGCAACAAAATGTAGGTTCAGCCTCTACTGCCATCCCACCAACATCCACCTGTAACACCATGGGCCAATATAATAAAATAGGAGGCATTACTTTCAAAGCAGCTCTCATAGCTGTGTTTTTGCAGGGTTTGGAGAGAAGAAAGAAAGGAAAGAATTAATTTCTAAGAGAAAGAGATCAACTTCTTGTAACCTTTTTTGCAGCCTAGATTAAACTATATTTTTCAATAATGTCTAAGAATTTTCCTTGAGGTATAATGGGAAATGAATGGTTTAACCTAATGGCTTATACCTCTGTGTAGAACTTACCTCCAAGGGACAAAAAAAATATTATATACCTGAATAAGTACTTGGCACCAGAAATGCTATTACTTGTTAGCTGAAAATCAACTTATCACAATTTAAAATAAATTGGTTTATATCCTACTTAGGAATATACAGCTGACCCAGAAAAAGTGCTTTGTATGTGCAGTCCCTGAACTTAAAGTGATGAAGCTGTATAGGCTTCTGACACATGCTGTTGTTGGCCTCCTGCTGTGTCGAAGGAACTGCTACACATTCTGTAGAGCTCTAGAGGTTGAAATAAAAATGTGTAATTGTTAGTTAGTCTTATTACTTAACATATATGTATGTGTGTGTATATCCAGAAAATATACTCAGTTCTTAAAAGGATACAAATTTACAGAAAGGTCATAATTCATGAAAATTCCTCTGATTTTACAGTGTTGTGTTTAGCAAATATAAAATATGTATTTTTTTAAAATATGGGAAGCAGCAGCCTCTGTTTGTTTAGTGTTTGGTTATCCCAAATTAGATTTGATTAGAGAAAGCAGTGTTCACTGCTTTTACTGGCCAGCCTTATTCCTAGATCCCTCTGCATAAAAGAAGTATCTAAAACATCCTACTTGATACAGTGGGATCAGGCTTATTGCTTTGTAGTTAATCTCACTGGCTCATAGCATACTTCATGAAAGAATTCCTAATTTTTCACTTCAAATATGTTTGATGTCACTTTTCCCCCTATATACAGAGCTGTGACATACATCTGTTCTTACGAGCTGCATGATAGAACTGAGCTGGCATTAAGAGAGCTGTAACTCATTTCTGTTGCACAGTGAAACCTTTTGGAAAATCAGTAGGGTAGTTTCTTTTTTCACTTCACCATAGCACTGCAGAATAAAACTAGATCAACTTCTCTAGGTGTTCTCAAGCAGTTCCTCCAGTGAACAAGTAACTTCTAATGCCAATAGTAGGAGTTTGTTATTTTGTCTGATTCCTCCTTTCTTACGGGCTGTAGAAGTGAAAGGGGAGTTTTTCTTTGCTGACGTTACTGTTTTTAGAGTAAGAACTCCGGCAGTAATAACATCATGGGTATGTTCCAAGCAAAGAGATAGAAACTTTCACGAGGTAGAGGCAAAATGCAAAGCATTCTATATTTAAATGCAAAGCCTGTAAAGCACGAGCAGAATACACATCTAAGAGGCTCTGTAAGTTGTTTCTGAATATTCTGATTTTTCATCTTTGCATGAAAAATAAACTCAGAGTAATTGGCCCAAATTTCAGGGCACGGTGTCCCCCAAAAGGGGGAAAGGTTGCAGAAGTATGATAAAACATACATTTTTGAGGAATTTTATATTAAAAATTAAAACATCTTAATATTTATGTATCCTTTTCTTTTTCTAAACAACGCACCCAGGTCAGGTAATATTTCTAGTCCTAGCACAAGCTGAAGGGAGAAGGATTTCTCAGCAGTGATGATTCTGTCACATTAAATTCTGACTTTCTTCTTAAGATTTGTCAGTTGCACAATTAGTTTTCAACAAATTACAGGGAATGCGAGGAACCAAATCATTTATTTCCCTTTGCTGTATTATTTTCTTTATCTAATTACCTACTCTTCATTAATCTATCTAAATAATTTGAATAGAACTAGTTCTAATAACTCACTTTACTGCCCCTAGCAGTCCCTGAAATATTAACCAAAGTGCAGCAGCTGCAGAGGTTTACAATATTTTCCTTAAATAGGTGTGTCTACATTGTTGGTTATGATTGACCATTTTTTTGTCCTTGTATTTTTAGGTAGCCAGGATAGATGAATTGTTAGTGCAATTCGTTATGACAATGATTTCACTTCTATGAAAGAGCAAATACAGACAGTAGCAAAATACTTTGATTCACACAGGAAACAGTATTTGTATTTTTTTAGTTGAAGAATCTTTAATTATACTGCTTGAAGTTTTCAAACTGTACTCAGAAAAATGAACGATAAAACAGAGCAGCAAAAACACAGTCAGGCAGATTTAGAATTCAGCCACGCTGTGGGTGTTCTTTGTTGGGATTTTTTATACTGCAATTTTTAGATGAAGTGACAAATTTTGGTCATATTTCACAATGAAAATCAACTTATTTTTGCTCATAGTCATAGATTCGTGTCTTATGACAAGATGCAAGTTTTGGAAGAAGGGTATCACTTGTCAGTTTTATTTTTCCATTGGGCATTATAACTAACTACGAAGTGGTGGTGCCATCCATTCAGGACATCTGTAGTTTATTCCATGAGATTAATTTTTTTTTTTTATCACTGTGAAAGTTTCACAATGTATCCCAACAATAAATGTTAAATACTCTTTGTTTACCAGTTATTCTGAATAGCAGAGTTTCCTGTGCTCTGACTGGTACTGTGCCATTTTTATTTCAAAGGCACTTGGAAATGATATATTACAAATGATGGGTTTGATATGGTAAAACTATATGTAGCTGAATCATTACACTGGAAATGACAAATACATTTTACATCTTTCTTTAGAATGGATCAGAACATATGATGATCACCTGGCATTCATATTTACAGGAGTAACTTGCTAAATAATACCGCAAAAATAAGAAAGATGCCTTTACATCTATACAGTTTTATGTATTTGTATTTATTAACGCTTTGTTATTTGTTGTCTTAATTTGCAAAAATAATTGATTTAATTTTGGTGGATGTTAAGAAAGTCCTGCTATGTACTGGTGTTTGCCAATTTTTTACCTGTGGTTTTATTGAGCTGTAGATGTCTGAGATTTCAGTTCAGGAGAGATATTAAACTTCTGCTTTCTACTGAATTCTTTTTATTAGTTTCACCCTCATTACTTACACAATTTATTTGTTCAAAAAGAATGAAGTAATGATATTTAGCATCCTATACCATTAAACTTGACTTGCAGATGCTTAATGTATCCACCTTATGTTGTCCGTGCTTCTAAGTAGACATGTAACAAAGGCTACTGATCATAAATTAGTATCTGTAACACTGCCATTACTTTCGTCTGCCCTTTTTATTTAACTTCCCATTTTCGTGTTGTCTTGGGTGAAGATTGTTTACTGTCTGTTGTCTGTTGAAATTTTTCATCATATAGGCAAAATGCAGGATGGGAATATGGAGAACAGCCAGAACAAAGGTAATCTTCTTTCCTATTAAGCAGGTTGTGGATGTTGTGCTTAGCATGTAGTTAGATGCTGCTGAAAAATAAAATGAAAATCTGTGGTTTTTGCATACGTGTACAAATGGCCCTACCAAAGAAATTGTAAGTTATAGAATTTTCATGTATGAGATTCTTAGGAGAGGAGGATATCATTATATAAGATACTTTCATGTCACAAAGCTCGTTTGAATTCATTTTCATGTGCAAATTATGTATGCTGTGTATCATTAGTGAGTTTCCAGCCCTCTTTTTGATATGTCCTGTTGACTTTGGTGTTTAATGGCGTTGTACAAACATTTTTATTTGTGGGGAGAAGATAAAATAATAACAAAAGGAAATGTAATGCCTTGGGTTATTTAGCAGTGTAAAAGTGTGCTATAAGCATAAGGAAGATTAATGTTAAGTGTTTCTTATTTACTATACAATCTCAGGAAGACATGGAAGTAAATATTTTAATTCCTCTGAAGCACAGCTATAGTTTTATTCTTATCAGACAAGAGACACCAGATATCATGATTTCTTTAAATTATGCTAAATAAGGAAATCAAACTACACCATTTTATTCTTTTTGGAAAATACTAAACTTTGCAAAGGTAATGGATCAGAAACAGAACAGATAAACTCAGTTGTACAAAACACTGAATAAAGTCATACTAAATGTGTATGGTTTAAGGTTAGACAGACCAGTTACATTTCCAGGTCAAATAAGCATAATTTTCTAAAAAGTGTTCATGAATGCCAAACCTGAGCAGATCTGTTTCATCTCATTCTGTTTAATTTACTTTCTTTTCTGTACCAAACAGACATATACACATATATAAATTGTGGAGAGTCATCGCTTTTAAAAAGCATCTATTTCTCTTTGATACTAAATTGAAGTTTCCTTGTATTAGCATTACCATTCTTTCAAGAAAGGATGCTTTAGCCTTTAAAGTTATGGTTTTGTTTTTTACAGAAGAATGCTGATAGGATTGCTGTCTGACTTGAAGGTCAGATCAGGCAATCTGATAATGAATGCTAAGGAAACTTTTTTTTAAGTTTGGTATTATTCTAGAATAGTGGTTCACAAATTATGGTCCACTGGTCACTGAGATGCCCGTGGAGTTGAGCAGCAGGTGTATGGATCATCCCTGCAACCACATTGCCTTTAATGTGGTTTAATTAACAGTAAGATTATAAGTCTGCATGTAGTCTATGAGATATACCAAAATTTAGAAAATTATAGACAGTCAACTTGCCAAAATATTTGAGATCTGCTATTCTAGGAAATCCTGCAGTGCTGATGTACTGTTACTTGCCAAGCATTGCAAACCATTAAGTGATATATATGTGTATGATACAGAATATTGTTGGTGGTAAACAAACAAACCGACCCACAGTTAGTGGTTTTCATGGTACTTGACAAATGGTGCATTACATACATATTCCCTTGTGTGAAGGGCGTGTGGGTACAATTGTACATTTGTGTCCCTTTGGAACCTCTCTGGGTCCTCACCTGGGCATCTGTCTTCTGTGGGAGCAGAGGGTAATTCTGTGCAAAGTTATATTCACCAGCTCCAACAATGAGTGTTGCTAGTTTAATTCAGTATCAAGACTACAAGAAAAAGAATGGAAAACAGTTCTGAAGTAACCGTTTTGTTCTGCGTTATTAGCCAAGCAGCAGGATGGGGCTGCTGCCATGGAGATGCAGCCACTGAAGAGTGCCGAGGGGGGTGAAGGAGATGACAAAGACAAGAAGAAATCCAACATGCACAAGAAAGAAAAGTCTGTCCTTCAGGGAAAGCTGACCAAGCTGGCAGTCCAGATAGGCAAAGCAGGTATGGGATAACTGACTGAATAGCAGTGTATTATTACTAAGCACTAAGGGCTTACAAAGAAATAATTCTTAAAAGAGTAGCACTCTGTTAGAGCAACATTTAGAAATGGACAGTCACAGTACAGTTCTGAAGATAGTAGGTGGTACTGAAGATCTACAGTATATTCATTATATTAATTTCCTCTTCCCTTCAAAGTATGTAGTTATAGAATCTCTAACATAATCTCAAAATGTCACTCTCACAATATTTCCCACTTACAGATTCTGAAATTATTCTATTTGTTATCTCTTGACATCCATGTTCATACCTTCTATCGAAACATGATACATCTGTTGACTATTCTGTCCAATACCACCTGATCCATTCTGTTAAAATTGGCACTTCTCTAACATTGAAGGTAGAAATTTAATCATTTTAATTACATCCAAGTGATGTAATGTTGGCTAGCTATATTTTTCTAGTTGTATTAAGGAGGTCTCGGACTCTATGCAAATGCATGGCTGTGCTCCTACAACAGATCCCTATCTTTACTTCCATTGAACATCCTTTATCCTTCTTTACCAGTCTGATTTTTATCCCTCCTATCCCTTCTAATTCCTTTTTAGTTGATTACACTTTTTTGACAGCAGAAGACCATGACACCACTTCTTTTTTTCCTGAACAGTATGTGGCTTATAATTTACAATTGTATCTCTTTACTATTCACTTTCATGGTTTGCCCACTTTCATATTCCTCAGGCTTCTCTTGTTTTGTTGCTGGCTGTACAACAGTACACACTGATAGGAAACTTCAGGATTTCTTGTGTTTATTAACTTCTTAGATCACGTATTTTTCTACATTAAGTACTTTCTCTACATCTCTTCTGTAATTTTCAAGTACTTGCATACATCTTTCTAACAATAATGTGGCAAGTAGTATGAACTGAATTAATTAATTATGACCTCATTTGTCTTATTTTTCCTTCTACATAGGGCAACCTATGGGAATGTCTTGAGTTGTCATAAGGATTTCCCTGTATAATGTTTTAGTATATTTTTCTTTATCTTCTGATATGAAGTGGTGGTCTCCCTGAGTCATCAACATCCTGTGAACCTTAAAATCCTTTTATTTACCTTATTTATTTATTTATTCATCTGTCTATCACCTCAGTCAAGACATGGAATTCACGGTATCTTCCTTTTTTTGCATTATCTCATTAGGGAGAAATTAATTTACTCTGAAAAACAGGCTTACCCTCTTCATCAGAGCATGTCAAAGAGTAATAACAACAAGCCTATGTAGGTGTTCCAAAGGAAACCAGTTTTTGTTTGTCACTTTAATTCAGAAACAAAATTGTGCATGAGAAATGCTGTCTTACTACAGCCTGTATGAGAGCACATTTAGTCCCAGCCAGAATCTTTTGTGACTCCTATGAAATATTAGTCTCTCTTGTGGAATGCCTTTGAGCCTCTCCCTACAGAAATATGTGCTATTTGCACAGATTCCTTTGAAAAGAAAAACTGTGGAAAAACCTTGAAAATTAATAAAATTTTCAAGAAGACCAATTAAATAACTGTTCAATGGACAATTCTGCAATGTTATTTCATTGTATTCAACTAGACGCCACTGTCTGAAATATGCTAGATAACAGCAAATTACAGGAAGATGCACCTTTTCTTAAGCCTCTTAAGATAAATGTATTTTAAAAGAAAGATGAGCAACTGATGTTTAAATATGTACAGAATAGTGATGTACTAAACTTGAAAAACTTAGGTTAAACAACAGCAGAACTTCAGACTGACTGCTAAGTTTTAAGGGCAGCAATGTGATGGTGCTTAGAAATTCCTGTAGCAGCATCTAGCTGCTCTGTGCAATGGAGAGCTTCCCTCTTCACTAGAATGTATGGCTCTTGTAAACTTACTATAATACTGTTTTTTTTTTTTTTGCTGTAAGTGTATCATAGTAATGTTTTCTTCTACGTTACAAAATTTACCATTATTTGTACTGATGGTAATGTAAACTCTTGTGAAGGTATTATTTTGAGAAAATAATTCTATATAAAACTCACATATAAATTTCTAATTGCACATATTTTTAACTGTGTTTTACTTTGTAGTAATTGCTTATTTCTATTTACAGGTTTGGTGATGTCTGCCATCACTGTAATCATTTTGGTACTATATTTTGCCATTGACACCTTTGTGGTGAAAAAGAAACAGTGGTTACCTGAGTGCACTCCTGTCTATGTTCAGTATTTTGTTAAATTCTTCATTATTGGTGTTACTGTACTTGTGGTTGCTGTCCCTGAGGGTCTTCCACTTGCTGTCACTATTTCTTTGGCTTATTCTGTAAAGGTAAGAAACATTCAAAATAATTATAGGAGAAAAATACCTTTCTGTCGGTTTGCTAGTGGGTTATTCTTCAACTTTTGTCGGGTTTGATTGAAGCTGGCCTGTAAATTAATGTCATTAAAATGATGACGAGAGAGAAATTTCCTTAAAGTGTTACTTTGAAAATACTTCTGACAAGACAAAAAAATGCATTTGTGTGCTAACTCAAATCTTTAAAACTGCACAGTTTTCAAACAACAGAAATCCCTGCTTAGTGTACAAAGTTACCAGGAATTTATTGAGCGGGGCTTACTTTAAGAGTAGTGGAGGCTTTTAATGGTAGATAAGTTTGTATTCAGGCTTGCTTTTGCGATAGTAAAAAGTTTTGACAAGCACTTGAAGTTTTCAGGATTCTTTTTTCAAAGGAACTAGTATTCTTCTTAAATGCAGTTACAGTGGTTTTCAGCCAATGTAAATGATTCTGTCAGGAAACTAAAGAATCATGGGCATTATATATACATTCTAGCAATCCCAGGTGAAAACTCAGTAATTTACTTCCATATAGCAGGTAAATAACATGAACATTATGAAGAAATACCTTGATTTATAGGTAGTCCAGTCTTATTAGGAAAAAAAAAAGCAGATCTCAGCCATGTGATTTTGCCAGTAAGAAGCCTAACTGCTTTAAAAACATCTTCCCATTCTCCTTATGGCCTTCACACACTGCATGCAGCAAATCCATCCCTGTGTAACAATGGGCGCAGTACCAAACAGTAATACAAACTGGCCTCCAGCTGGTGACACTGTGTCCTGTGAGTATCAGGTACTGCTCTGAAAGTAGGGGTCAGGTGATTGGGCACAGAGGTTTTTCATATTGAAAACATTTGAAGAAGGTTAACATATAACCCCAGGAAGACTGTGCATCTTGTGAAAAATAGGCACTATGGAACAGTGGTGGAGTTTTTAAGTCATTGGTGATTATTTTGGTTTGGTTGGTTTGCAAGACGTGTAGTCACTGTAATGATGTAAATGGTATTAAATAAAGGCTAAAAAGTTTGCCTAGACATTACAAGGTTAAAATAAATATGAATGGGTTTACAGGATAGCTTCTCAAAAGCCATTCATGTTCTGTCCATATACAGTCGTTGAATTACTAGGTAGCCTTATTTATGCTACTAAGCATTCCTGATTGATCTCTAGGTTTAGCAGTTTAGCTGTAAGAAAAAAAAAAAAAACAACAAAAAGAAGTATATAAAATTGCATAGTTTTCTAATATTTGCTATAATTATACTGTTTTTAAAATCCTATTATCTTCAGCATTTCCAGTACTTTAGCTGATCTTTGCTGTTCTACCTGTTCCTTAAAATATATATCCATGACAAAAGGATGGAACTACTTCATTTGATCAGAACAGTTATTTCAGGGATGGTCACTGCTTGATTGTAAATACAGTACTAATTACCGGACACAACGTTTTGATTGAGTGAACAAGATATGTACTTTTTTCCTTTGTATGACTGATGTTTAAGATTTGTCAAAGCAAATCTTGAAGTCACTTTTTTTTGCTTTTTCTCAGAAAATGATGAAAGATAACAATCTGGTCCGCCACTTAGATGCCTGTGAAACTATGGGTAATGCCACAGCCATATGCTCTGACAAAACAGGGACGCTAACAACCAACCGGATGACAGTCGTCCAAGCCTATATTGGTGATGTGCACTACAAAGAGATCCCTGACCCTGATTCTGTACCTGCTAAGACCCTCGAATTGCTGGTTAATGCAATTGCTATCAACAGTGCTTACACTACAAAAATTCTGGTGAGTAGCTTTTTCTTCCCGTAGTAAGATGAAACATGTTTGGAGTCATAACTTGTGAAAGCATTATTAATTCCTTAACATCCTGCGCGAATTTTACATGCTGCTGAATTCCTCAAAATGAGAGCAGAGGCTGTGAATATACTTATATGGGCTTTTTCTTCGAGAATGGGATTGTACTTGTGTATACAAGACCATGCTACATTTTAAAATGTTTTACCACCAACAGATTGGGATGGTCCAACCTGGGTGCGGGTATCTTTACTCATAAAACAAATTGTGAGGCTTCCTATCTGTAGGATTAGTGTTATGTGAAATCTTCCACTAATTCTTCAGTAAGACAAATGGGATTGTTTAAATCAGTGAATAGTCCTTATCATTACATTTTTAATTGAATGACAACCCAAAATGTTTTATTTACTCATTGAAGGAGGACAAAGTGGAAAAATCATGGTGGCTTGTACCATTAGACTTTTCTGTATATGGCCAATAAGAGACTGAAAACCTTGGCAATTCCAGTAGATTTTTTCTTTGAAAGGTCAAACTTAATATCAGACTAAATACCTTTGTAGCTTGTGAGTTTATGCATTGTCCTTTTTATAGATCGATAACGAGCTGAGCTGCATCATACATGTACCTCATAATATTTTAAAAGTAGTTTTCTTAAGCACAATCACAAAAACAAACAAACAAAAAAAAACCAACAACAATTGGTGGAATACTGTTGGCACCCACTGTTCTGTTCTCACTGAAAGCTCTCTGGAAATAGAGAAGATTTGAGCTACTTCCTATATTGAGAGAGGACATGAAGCCTTCAGCAGCTCAACTACGTACTGTTTGCTGCCTCCTTGGAGCTAAAATCAGCCCTAAATGAATGCGGCTCTTCTGCTGTGCTGCAAAGACAAGTAGCTGTAGACAACTGAGGTCAGAGCTACTCCTTTTGACTTGGAATTCAGATACTCCGGAAGTGCAGAGCTCACTCAGCTACACACCATTTTCAGCTGTGAGGATCCAAATAGCAGCACCAGTTCTCACCTGAATCCTGGATCTCATGCTTTTTCTTATGATCTGTCCAGATCCAATCCAAACAGGTTAGCCAAAATGAAAATGGCCTTCCTTTCTTAGGTGGTTCAGTGTAAATGCTACATAGATGTTTTATGGCAGTGGCTTTTTGAAATCTAATTTACGTACTTGAAAATTAGCAGGAATGTTCTGCTGTTAATGAGCATGCTTTCATCAATCAGTGTAACTTTTGATTGTTGGAGAGAGGAACATACATTTTAGTTAAGTTAATATGATTACAGCCCCCATAAGTCCGTGTGTTTCCTCCTGCAGGAACTGAAATGGAACCACACTCGGCCTCAGTACACACACTGGAATTAAAAAATGGAAATACAGGCAGGAATGAAGGGCAATAGGCAGATACATACATTGGTGTTTGTATAATTGCTAGTTGCCAGTATCAGTTCTAGCTGTCACTGTGGAGTTCAGCACTGGAAGGGCTTTGAGAGAACGTTACCAGCAGTGGCAGAACTTGTTCATTTCTGAGATGAGGTGGCACAGAACAGCAGACTGCTAGCTCGGGTAGCTGCAGCCGGCAGAGTAAGACTTAATGCCAGCTGTACCTCAGTTGTTCAGCTTTTTGCTGTTTGTTCTGAATGCCTGAGATCAAACACAGAGATGAGGTGTTTGTGTTCAACTTCATGCTGGTTCAGACTCTCATCTGAATATTTAGCTTTCTGAGTCAGACATGGGAAGATATGAGACCACTTTCCAAAGGGTCGCACCTATATGTTTAATATCCTCTCTCTTGTGGCAGCAGTTTCATTTAACAGAAAAATTCCTGGTTAATCGTAGTTCTGAAATTTCACTGTGATCTCACGATAGGTGTCGTCGTTTTACATTTTCTGTTAGCTAGAATCATTCCTCCTCACTGAAAAGAATGTTGCATGCCTATTAGGAGTCAGTGTTTCACTATTCCACTTGTTTTATGCCTTTGCACAGATCAGTTCTACGCAAAATTAACAGAAGCAGCCATTTATTCTCTGGAAATCACAGGATGCTCTGGAATATGGAACATATCTGTATAAAACTAGTGGTGATTTTTTAGCTATTGTAACAGCATCCTAAGGTCAGAGCCTGAAGTGTGAACCCCAGGGGAATACTTCAATATCAGAGGAGGTGGCTGTTATAGCAAGCTTAAGCTAAAGTTTATGATAGAAAGTATTGTTTCAAAGCCTTTATTCACTACAATTTATAAATAAATACAGAAAAAAATACAGAGGGGAGATGGATGAAGGGTACAGAATTATTTTTCTAACTGTTAATACTGAACACATGCTTTTGCACTCATTCTCAGACAGTATTTAATGGAATGGTGAATATCAGCTCAGACCCAAAGGGTGTATGAGAATACGTCCTAACAACTGAATGTTACATATTCTATTATTAGTGAACCAGTTACGTGTACACTGTAAACTGCTCACTGTGTCAACTTCTGTTCAGAGTGATCTCATATAGGACCTATATACTCTGCTGAATGAGAAATGTTTCATCTTGCATTATCTTTTGATTAGGGGGCAAGTGAACCATTGATAGAAATACAAAAAGAAAATAATACCACTGCTTGGAAGAAAAGATTTGAAGTTCCCTGAGAAATTAACAAGAAATTACTCTAACTGAACAATAGCATAGTTATATATAACTCTGTTCAGTGCTTCTTGGGGATTCAAGTACTGTTTGAGCTGTTTTTGCATTCTGTTAGTCTTTGAGCATCTTCAGTGCTGCTCTTATGCTGTTTATGTGAAGAAGTTTTCCAGAAAGCCTGTTTTTCCCCGATATTACAGTTTGATACAGCTTTAACTACCAAACATAACAGTGGGACTTAATAGTTTTTTGGAGGTAAGGACTGTAAAGCACCTCTGACTGTGACAACAGAATTTCCATTTTGGGAATTACTCCATTTCACTTGGTTTGAAAGCACAGTGATCTTGAATATCATGGAGCAATAATGACATACAGACTCCATATAGCAAAAGCAGTGATTTGAGCTTTTGCATGCTCTAGAAAAGTATGAGGGCTGCTCCGAAAGTAATGCCTCCTGTTTTATTATGTTGGCTCATGATGTCAGATGTTGGGAGTAAAGCAGTACAGATCATACCTTCCTGACAAAATTCCATTACGTTTTGTTGCCATGAGAGAAATGGCTGCAAAGGGGCACTCTGACAAAATGGTGTCCGATGTGGAAGTACATGTGAAGCAAAGAGGTTTCACTGAATTCTTCTTCCATGCAGAAAAAATAGCACCCCTTGGTATTCACTGACGCTTGCTGAACATTTTTGGAGACCGAACAGTGGATGTGAGCACAGTGAGGCAGCAGGTGGTGCATTTCAGCAGTGGTAATGGCGACAGTGGGTCACCTCTGCTGCTGCAGATTTTGATGAGTGTGGCATGCAGGCTCTTTCTTGTTCATCTCTGGCACAAATGCAGAGGTAATGGTGATGACTATGCTGAAAAACATGTTTTGTAGCTGAGAATTAGCTCTATCGCTGTTTTTGTGCTCTTTGTAGCTTTTAAAGTTTCCATGGAAATAAATAAGAGGCTTTACTTTCAGAGCATTATTTTCTTTATTCCTCTTTATTATTTGCTTACTTTTCTTCTAATTTCCTGAAATCTGTCAGAGGGCAAAGATGACATGCTTGCTGGACAAGTATAACATGTTCTTATTAAAAAGAGGTCAGTCATGTCTCGCATTTAGTTGAGGGATTTTCAGAAACAGTGGACTTGGCTGAACCAGTCATTGTCATGATCTAACACAGGCATTTCAGTGGGTTCTTGATAGCTGTCTAGGGAGCAAAAAAAAAAAAGCTTCTTATGCTTGTATTAGGTGTGTATCAGCACTGTGAGGGCTGTTTTCAGATCTGAGGATCTGAAGCATAATTTACTGCATTTGCACGGCATGCAGCATGGTGTATTGACATCCTTTTACTGAAGCTTTTGAAGGAAAAAGACAGAGATGTCACAGAAAAGTGCAGAACATTCCCTGCCTTCCACAGCTTACAAAATGAAGTAAATGTTTACCTGTGGGTAAATATTAGCTAATGAATGTGACCTTTTACAGCTTCTTGGACAAAAAGGGCTTTATTGGATAAAACAAAGGTAGTGAATAATAAACAAAAAACTATTTTTATTGCTGTCAGAACAAATAAAGCAATGTATTTCCTGTTTACTGTAAAGCCCAAAATCACCTGCTTATGACACTAACATGTCTCTAAGAAAACAGTGAAGTTTGCCAAGGTTGCCAGCACCCAAACTCCCACTCCATTCTGACTACAGCCCCAGATGAGACTCTTCACTGTATACTCTTACAGACCTGTACTCACAAGGCTGTAGGTTTGAGAACCGGAAATATTCCCTGCAAGAAGCAACAGGAGTCTCCCACAAACTTCCCAGGGAAGGGGATCTGTCAATGGGAGAATGATGTTGAGGATGCCAGCTGTGTGCAGCATAGCCACAGGATGGGACTGCAAAACAGATTCAGCCATTTGTATTTACCAGGAGAAAAAGGAAAGTGTTAATTCACCTTATTGCCTTTTGTAATTTCTTTTTCATGCATATATAATGAAAGATATTATGAAAGTAAGTGGAACTAAATCTCTAATGGCATACTGAAAGCAGGTCAAGGGATTCTGGCACAGGACTTCATTGTTAAGGATAAACAGTTCTTTTAAATAACTGTCTGATGCAGAAATATTGGAGTGAATACAATCCATGCTTTCTTGGAGAAAAGAGGTGGAGGAAGGCTGACAGAACAAGTAGGTAACCCATACTATGACAGCCATAAGAAGAAATTGCATTCCACAGAACTGAAATGGTAAAAGTAATGGAGAATAAGGTTTTAGCACAATAGCTGCTTCACAGGAATAAATGAGCTTCTACAGTAGGTATTGACAGCATAGATGAAGAGGCCAATGGAAGGGTTCTTTTCATTTGTGAGGAATGTATCTGCATCCAAAAGGAGTACAGCTACTAGGTTGTCAGACAGCATCCCGTCAGAAAGAGTCTTCAAAGAGGAGTGTGAAGTACAACATTTACTTTGCTTTTATAAAATTGGTTTAAAAAACATCAAATTTAAAGACTTAATTTGGAAACTTGTTGCAGCTGAAACAGGGCCTTGTCAACAGATTGCCTCATCAGGTGGCCCGTAGTAGACCCTGACCACCAGCTGTGCTTCACTGTTCCCACTCCTAATCTCAACATACTGGCTCTCGACCTGTTCCTGACTGTTTCTGAGGAAGCTCCTCGCAGTATATTCACTTTTTAACATAGAGGGCAACTCCCTCACCCCTCCTACCTTGGCTATCCCTTCAGAAAGCTTACAGCCCTCAATGGTGGTTATTCCAGTTATGTGAATCACCCCACTATGTTTTTTTTTTGTATTATTTGTATATACATTTGTATAATGTATATACTATGTATGTACTATGTATATAATGTGTATAGCCAACAGAAATTCATTGTCATTCCCCTTTACTTTTCACAATTTCATCAATTTCAATACAGTTAAGGTCTTCTTGGAAGCTTTAAAGCTGTATTCAAAAGCACAAATAATTTGGAAGCTACTTAATGAATAAAAAGAAAACACACACTCACACACAAAAACAACAGAATTAGTAGGTTGGTTTGTACATTTTCCCTGAATTTTCCCTAGATTAATTTATAAATTTATCAGGGAGTGCAAAGAGGATGGAAATGTCATATCTTTTCAACAGTAGATGCTTGCAGCTCGCTAATTCTTGTCTTACATAGCTCAGGCCTCATCTCTTATATCTCTAGGTATACATACATGTGTGTCTATCTATACAGGATCATAGATAATTAATGTATTGTTGTCCTGCTGAGAATTATCATAGACTCATAGAATCATCTTAATTGGAAGGGACCCTTAAAGGCCATCTAGTCCAACTCCCCTGCAGTATGCAGGGATGCCTACAGCTCTATCAGGTGTTCAGAGCTTCATCCAGCCTGACCTTAAACGTCTCTAGGTACAAGGCATCCATCACCACTAAGGGCAACCTGTGCCAGCACCTCACTACTCTTATTCTAAAAAAAAAAAAAAACTTCTCCCTTGTATCTGATCTAAACCTCCCGTTTCAATTTGAAACCATTTTCCCTGCTAAGGAGTCTGTCCCCTTCATTCTTACAGACCCTTTAGATACTGAGGACTGCCTGCAACCTTCTCAGCTCCAGGCTGCACAGCCGCAGCTCTCAGCTTGTCCTTATAGGGCAGGTGTTCCATCCCTCAGATCATTTTTGTGACCCTCCTTTGGATGCACTTTAACAGGTCCACATTTCTCATGTAAAGTGAAGTCTTGTATTCAAAACAGAATAGAGTCTTTCACAATTAAAGAGAGATTGTTTAATTTCTTATACCAGGCTCAAAAGACAAAAATCAGATTATGCCATACCTATCAACAGAAAATATCAGAATTTGTATTTCCCAAGGCAACAGCAAAAGATTCCATATTTTACTGCAGCTGTTTGCCAAGGGCAATGATGCTCAATGAGACTGCAGTTGGATGTCACTGGAATTCTCTTCTTTATTCAGAGGAGAACCATGAGAAAATAGCTTTTATCCTCTGAACTAGTTTCAGTTTATATGGTAGTTAAAATTGGAAAAACATTTTTACTTGTGGTCTTCTTTGAACCTCTTCGTAAGCACTTGTTGCTTGCATTAAAAACACATACAATTACCATTTGTTTTTATTTGATATGAATGTTCATGTTAGATCTTTTTTTTTTATATGTAACTTCCCCTGTTACTACTCAGTGTTCCAAGTTAAAATAGATACTCGCCCAACAAACACACATGCAAAAATAAGGAAAGAATGGGGACAGAAAGGGTTTAAAAAGTAAAAATTAAATTGAGTGAATGGTGTATCCTAAATTCTGAATTATTTCTTCTGTAGTTCCTGCCATTAATAGTAAGCAGCAAATATAACTGGCAGCTCCAGCTGTTGACTTAAATAAGTCTGTGAGAATGATTATTCATTCATCTGTTGTCAGGCGGGGTTGACTTATATATTTGAAAGGTTTGGGGAAGGAGAGGCAGGGGAGGAGCGGATGTGAAGAAAGCAGAATGTCACGGTGAGGATACATTGAGAGGGCAAAGGGTAAACCTGGAACATAAGGAAAAGAGATGCTTAGACCCTGGTTAGGCCACAGCGGCAGGAGAGTTTGCCTCTATCATGTGCTGCACAGTGACCTTGCTGCATTGATATTTCTTCATAGGGAATTATAAGCTTTGTCTGCAGCAAGGTTTGTATGAGCATTTTTGGAACGGAGGGATTTCAGTTAATTTTGGTGACAGTCTGAGTAGGGATCATCCTTTATAATGGTCTTCTTGCCTCAGCTTTTTTTTTACTCTGGCAATGCTCAAAAATCCATTCCACCTTAGATAGAGTCAAGATTTCAGTATCTTTAAGGCTGAGTCAGGCAGAGGAGGAGGAGTGCTATGCGGTGGCCATTTTGTGTGAGTATGGATGTATGGAGTGTTTTATCCTTACACAGTAATCCTGGAAATTAGCAAACAGTAAGAAACACCTGGGATGAAGATCTGTAACGTAGCACATGTGATGGCACTGGGGGATGCCTCCTGGTCAGCCGGCATTGCAGCACATGACATGGAACAAAGGGCCTGAACCTTCTTTGTGCACTGTGGAGTACACTGGGAATGCAAATCTGTCTCTGGCTACTTTCAGCATGTTGTCTTGGTAGCAGGAATCTGTGAAAACTGTTTATCCTTGATTTTTTTAAGTGCTCAGGTGATGGCATTAAAAAATATTCTCTTGAGCACTTCTCAGTCTCTAGCTAAATGCTGCATTTGATCCGTTTAAAATTAAAAGGTTAATGCCAATCTGACTAATGATTTGGAAAATAAACAGTATTACTTACACAAAGTTACTTCTCAGATAGCAGTGCCAGCAACTGTTTCATACAGTATTGCACAAATGCCACGCAGTGGTGATTGGCATTGGGTAAACGAGGAAAGAAAACACAAAGTCTTACAGGAGTTTAGAATTTTCCTGGTGAGTGATGGTTCCTTGCTCAATTTAAAGCTCCCTATTTCTCAGTGAAACATGAAATTCACTTTTCTAGAGCTCCAGCCTTGATCTTGTTGGTTTTTTTTGTACAACAGACCAATTGCTTAGATGATAAAAATGTTTTTCCAGCACTACCCAATTCGTCCCGTTCCATCTGGGTTGTATTTTTTAAGTGCAGTGCACTGTAAATCTATCTCTAGAAATGGATGTGATTTGATGAAAATCAGATTGAATTGATTTCTACAGATCTGTATATTTTTAAGTCTTAGCTTCAGAGGCATAAATTTTATCTTTATCCGTGAATTCTATTTCTTCATTACGATTTCCTTATTTTGTTTGCAAATACATAATGTAGGTATGTGTTATAGATGGGGCAATGGGACTTTGCAGGCAAAGTATCTGTATATAAACAAACAAAAAAATCCTTGATACGTTCTTTAAAACTTTTTTTGATAAACATTTCATCAGAATAATCTAGACAGGAGAAAACAACGTACAGCATGCACATCATTTGCTGTGTAAATAATAATTATTTGCGATAATAGATCATGCAGTTAATTGTCTCTGCTGTAGGAATGGTAATTAGCAGAAAGTAATGATCTTCACACATGGCTTCCCGTTGAAGTTTTATATAATATGAGGTATAAATATAACTTTTCTTACTAAATGAGCTACTGAGTTAATAACTGAGCTAACTGTGTTTAGGAAAGACCAGGGGGATGTGTGCAGCACAGGACGTGTGACGCCCATCACGCACGTCCTGCAGTCGGGATGCACGAGCGCTGTCCTGCAAGCTCAGAGCATTTCTTAATAAAGCCTCCTCCTCTTGGCATTGTATGTGGGGGGTTGGAATGGCATCAGCTGCACAGAAAGCTCCTTCACAGTTGTCTGTGGGGTGGATTTACCTAAGTAAAGCGGGATTAGGGAGCAGAGATCAGAGCAGGGCCAGACTCTAAATCTGCTGTTGACACTGCTACATGCTATGGAAGGATGGATTTTTTCATTCCTGGCTGGGTTGGCAGAGGCAAGGCGGGTTCCCAAAATGTGGCTGAAATCCTGTATGGAGAGGGTGTGTGATATACTCACAGAGCTAGTTATTTCTCCTAAGTGCTTTCTTATGCAGTAAACTATAGTTGCAAAGGAACCTGGCAATAGACAGCCTGAGAAGACAAGACTTAGTTCCTTAACTTCTTTATTACCAAAGGTGACTGTCGTGCCTTAATAACACATGCATATGGGAAAAGAAGATGGATGAACAGTCCTACACTATGAAGTATAGCCTGACATACTAGCTAAAAGTTGATGATAGTTAGATTAGATTTCTTTCTTCACACTGGAGAAAACGGAAATATAAAACCATATTCATACTGGCCTTGTTTGCCTTCACAATTTGGTAACTGCAGATTCAGTTTTTTCCTGTCAGAATAATTAATCACTGCAAGATTATGAACAGGACTGACAGTCACCTAAAAGCTTTTTGTTACTAGAATGACAGCTTTTCCTTTTCTTTTCTGGCTTTCCCGTTTAATTGTATGAGAATAAATAAATTAGTTTTTTTAACTCGTCGTGATGCAAGTTTTTGTATTACCTTGCATAGGATTTTCTTTTATGTTATTTATGTTACCTTCATGTTCTTCTTTTCCCCTGTTCCTGCACTGGTGCAGGATGATTCACTTATATGGATAAATACCAGTTATTTCCAAACATACCTGTAGATGAAAGCAGGCTTTAGAAGTCCCCTTTCCTGCATGGTATTACGAAGTGTTTTCGTCTCGATATATAAATACCACTCATAGTCGTCTGATCATTTTTAGGACCATTTTTTAAAGATTATTATTTCATTAAAATGGGTTGCACAGTGAATGATTCTCATACGTGCTGCTTTTCATGCCTGTGATGCCCCGCTGTGATATTCATCACACTTTGGAGCTCATTATTAACACTGGCTTGAATTCAGTGTTAGCACTTTGTAGGGGATATTATCACAAGGCAGATTTTCTTGATGGGAGCTTTTGTTTCTTTGTGAGTGGACATAAACCACTTACTTCAGGCACCTATTCTGTGAAATAGATTACTTTCGCATTCTCTGATCTGTTTTAATGTAGATTTCCCTTATCATCAGGAACAGAAATGCAGTAATTTCACGTGCATTAATTTAATACCAGCTTCATAAAAACGGCAGTGGTTTTATAAGCAAACAACGATGCATAAAAAGGCTTATTAAAAACAACACAAGATGAATCATATAATGTTTCTTAATGAAATACAGCATTATTTCTCTTCAGTATAGATGTTACATAATTATATATTATATACTATGCAGTTTGTGGTAGGTTGTCTTTTTATTCTTAGAATGTTACATAAAGTCCTTTTTGCAGTCAGAGTCCAGCAGATGAAACTCCACAGGTTTTGAACAGATGCCAGGAGTATTTTAATGTATTCAGAACTATGCTGTTCTTTAGCATCACTGAGGAAATGACAGACTTGTTTTGGCAGACACTTTGCACGGGAAATTAAGCTTCTAGAAGGTAGTTTTTAAAATTTCAGAAGTTTTTTTTTTTTTTTTTTTAAAAGTACTATTACTAACCTGTCTCATATGTAAAGGCTAACACAGGGTATGGCTGGCTACTGGCAATTCTTTAGGAAGATACTGTGGCACTTAAATCCTCTGAAATCATGAATGAGTATTGGGCAGTTGTTCATAGTTCTGGATAAAAGTCTTGAGTGTGCTAAAAAGTTCCACTGCATATTTCTTATATCAGTATTATTTTTCTGTGATTTGTACTTTTTATTCAAGTGAGCAGAGAATTAAGTGACTTTACACTTCACTCCACGGGAGGGCTGACAATGGTCAGTGCTGGTTTGCTAGTTATATTTCTAAAAGGTGAGAGACAAGTTCCCCTTAGAGAATATTCTTGTAAGAAAGGACAAGATGTTCGAGCTCTCCGTCATTCCTTTACCATTTCCTTCTGAATGAACAATCAGATGAAAATTGGCTGCAGTCTCGCAGTCTGTTGTTCTGCCCAGCAAAGGCATCATTCATGGTATCCTGGAGAGGAACTGGCCAGAGGATGGAATTTATAATATATATCAAATGTTATCCCACCAATCATGCAAAAAAATCCCTCTGAGAAAGTATTAGATAAGCACTGCTATAATGTATTATATACACTTGAATTCCTGCATTTGCTTAACAAAAAAATAACAACAACCCTAACTAACCAAAGCCAATTTAAAAATAAGTTCAGCTGATACGTGCAAGTACGGATTTAAAGAGGGTGAGCACATTTTGTTTGATAAACAAAATAGCTGCCACTAGTCTTTTCAGACTTATTTAGAAATGGATGCTTGAAGAACCCTTTTCCTTACTCTGGAAATGAATACTATTGATAGACATCATCTGTAATTATGATAGGCTATAATGAGTAGCTTAAGTCAAGTGAAAAAAAAAACTTCATTTTTATTTTTTATATGGGTAGATTTGCTTTATAATTCATAAATTCAGTTCCATAAACTATTCAGTTTGTTTATGCCACAACCAGAAAGTGAGCAGTAAGACTGATTTCTGCTTTGGTTCAGCCTTGCTTAAAGTTAATTTTTCCTATCTGAGCTGTATTTATAAGCAAGAAGTATTGGCAAGTTTTGTACATTTTGATACTGCAGGCTCAAACCAGCTACCTGTAAATAGTGCTAGTTCTATTTCGAAATTAGAGCTTTTGATGTTTAAATGTGAAGGGCATGCATTTTCTCCTGTTTGATGTGATTATGGAATTCTTATTCAGTATGATCCTTATCACAGCTCTCTAGTGAGGGTTTTCCAGATATTACATTAGCTTAAAACAGTGGTTTGGTGTCTACAACACACAACAAATTTTCCTTCATTTCATATTAGTAGAAGGCATGGAGAAGGTTATGCCAATTAAAAAGTATATATATAGATAACATGGAATAGATGTTGTGATGCATTTCAGGCTAAGTGAGATGGTAATTTTCATTAATCCCTATTATTTAAGAGGAAGAGTAACATTTTGATGATGTCAAGTTCAGGAGCACTAAGATTTTCATAGGCAACCCTGGAAAGAAAGCCTTGTAATTCTAGGGAAGGAACCACTGATAGATTACTGCAGCCTGTATCAAGATCACTCAAAAGATGTTTTCCAAATGAATTATTGCTACTGAGATCATTGTTAAGCTAAAGAAAATATCTCTCTCCTTCCTCAAAGCTAAAAAATGAGGTTCTTGCCTTAAATTATTACATGCATCACTGCTATTAGTGCTGGCAAAAACACAATTCCCCAGTAATTTTTCTAATTTGGAAATAACATTTTTAAATCACGGAAGCTTCCCTGAAATTGAATTCTCACTGTCTGATAAACTCACCATTATGTGGTTTGTCTCCTGTTTCTGTTTTCTGTGTCTGCAACTGTTCATGCGATTCATGAAACCTGCCTAATAGCAGCACACGGTAAAACCTCAGTTTAATAGATCTAAAACAAGGTAGCAGATGCTTAGTTGTCATTATGAAGGTACCAATTACAGTTCTTCAATTAAGTGCAATTTCTCTTTTGCATTTGAAGAAAAATGTTCAACTTGTTTGTCATTCATGAAAATATAGCTAATTTCTCCAAAACTGTGGGACAAATTATTGGACAGTTACGAAATCTGTTAATCTGCTCTTAATTATGCTGAGTTTTGGTTTAGAAATGGCACATTCCTCACTCAGCTGTGTGCTCTAAAGATGTTCTTAGTAGGGGAGAAGCATATTCTTGCATCTTTCTTAATAGCTAGCATTAACTGAAACCTTGTACTTAGACTATATTTAAAGTAAATTGGTTGTTAATTAAAGTTAGTTAGTAACAATTGTTGTGTTTAATTATTTAGATTATATAGGTTACTTGTCAACAGTTCTTGTGCTTAAACAAAGCAGGAATACCATGGGTATAAATCTAACAATTGCCACTTCCCTGTGAATGTGACCACAGAGAAGAACAAGAGTGGAGATTTTAGAGTCTCAGATTTGGAAATTGAATGCATTATTTTCAGAATTTGAGAGTCAGATTTTAATTCAATTATATTATTATGGAAGGTCTGAATGATTTTGATCAATAACAGTAGGAAGTCTTTTCATACAGACAAATAAGATCTGACGATTTAATAAAGATAGTAAGACTGTTTGGAGGCAAAGGTGGAGTAAAAGAGTCTTAAGATTCACTTCAATCTGGCAACACTGAGGCTAAGGTATCCTAATCATAAGTGTATTATTATTCAGTAGTGTTATTCATGGTTATTAGGAGTTCATTTTTTTACACTACGTGGTGTACAAATGTGTCTGTGATGGGAGGCTGTACACAAGATGCATCCCAGCTCTTCTCAGTGTTGCCCAGTGAAAGGATTCAAAATAGGTAATGAGAGAACACAGAAATAGAAATTTTCATTTAAACATAAGAAAATGTACTTTACAGTCACGATCAGACTTTAGAATAGGAAGCCAAAAGAGTTTTTAGAGACATTCAAAACCGACTGGACAGTGCTGACCAACCTGCTGTTGTTGAAGCAGTTCTGGGAATGGCACTGGACTAGATGGTCCCTCAAAACAGACACCGGTGCCTTTCTGTCTCAAATATTTGGTATTTCTGTGGAAAAAGGACTGATATATCAACCTTTAACTAGTGTGACGCAGAAACAACTTTCATGCTTGCTATAGTATTTTTTTGTCTGTATGTTTTTGTATTCAAGTGAATTAGAAGTAAACTTGTCTTTCAAACTAAAAGGATACTTTTAATTATTTGTTATTAAAATTAAGGGCAAACTATTAGCTCTCTTTGTATGTTAAAATGGGTAGCAGTCAATCAGAGAGGGAGTAGAGGCTGTCACACCAGCCTTTCAGTCTGTTCTTCATGCATGATTTCGTCTTTCATAACCACTCTTGGGGGAATTTATGGATAGTATCATTTTATCCTTATTCCTGTTATGTGAGCTGAAACAAGCATGAGTCCATATTCACTCAGCCACATCACTGCTGCTCTCCTAACTTTGCTGTGCTGATAGGAAATGTCATGCTGCTTGCTGCATTACATAATTACTGCTGGCCTCTTTTAATACAATGATTGCATTGCTATTATTTGAGACAACAAGCGATGTTAAAATATGCAGGTTTTGTATCATGTTTGGTTTGAATAATCTATCCATCTCAAGTGCTAGAAATGAGAATTACACGAAACCACAGTGTTGCATTAATTAAATAAACGGTTTTAGCATTTCAAGGTCTGTCCTCAGAGAACAGGAAAAAATGTTTAATACTTACGATGCTCATCTGATGCAGGAAGCTATTGTACAGATAGATTGTTTCTTACTCTCTATACAGTACTGAGTCAAAAAATCCTACAACTAATTTTCTAGAAAGTCTGAACAGATCTGTTAGTTAAATGGTGGTTAAGTAACAAGATAGGGTCCTGTGCTGGGGGGCACTGCCAAATGGCATTGCTGTCACTCATCTGAGGAGCCTGCTTCTTGTCAGCTGAAGGGTGCAGCTCACATCTGATGAGTAATAGGGGAGTCTTTTAAACTGCTTCTCTCCTACTCAGTGCAGCTGAGCTCAGCAGTTTGTCCTTGTCAATAACTATGAGGGATATGGAGGTAATCTCATGGCTTTAAAAATTTGAACAGGCAGCAGGTTTGAAGTCTTGATTTAGCCTTGACATGCAATATCAATACACAACTTCAATGTAGTACAGAGAGCTAAGTGATGTGATACTGCTGACTGCATTTAGCAGGTAGTAATTAAGGAGACATACAGTAAGTGGTTCAGTGAGAAGGCGGCTCTGCTGCCCACTAGTATTAAGTAACAACTTACAACTGCTATTAAACAATACTGTTTACATTTCTAATTTTAATCTTCAGATTTGGTCTTTCTTGAGACTGCTGAAATATATTTCAGGTGTTTTTGGTTTAGTTTGTCTAGATTGTCAGCCTTTGCTTCCAGAACATACACAGTATGGATTAAGACGTGCACACACATTTTCTGCTGTCTGAACCGAATCCCCAATGTATGTACCATTAGAAGCTTTGAAATGATGACTGTAACGGAACCAAAAAAATGACGTATTTTGGAGCAAACAGATCAAAATCAGGATTCTTAAGGGTTATGGATGGAACTGGATAGAATCAAAATGCTCTGCTTGAGTTTGAAAGGAAGTAAAGGAAAAGATCTGTGTTGGTTTAACGTATAGCTATTTAAAATCCTATTGAAGGTAAAAAAGAGAAATGTCATTTTCTAATGAACAGGCACCACAGATGAATGGGAACTCTTATGTTAGATAGGTTAAACCATTCAAAAAAATAAAAGCTTTAAAGTTTTAAGTGTTGGGTTCTAAATCCAGTGAGTGAGATCAAAATGTACATAAGGTTAGCTCAGTCTGTTTCTTCTGATGCCAAAACGGTTATGCAAGCAGCTCAAAGAAGTTAAAAGTTCCTTTTCAATCCCTTTATGCTGACCTCAATTCAAACTGACTTTTTGTTTTAACTGAATTTCAACAGGACTGTACCTTGCAGTGGTGATTATGAATGTCAGACATATTATCAGAAAGCAGTCTCTATAATTTAATGTGTTGTTTTCAGTGCTCTGTGTTAAAAAGAGTCAACTTCTTATTTGTTCATGTGAAAAGCTACTTAGAATTCCAAACAGTCTGAGGACAGACTGTGATCTTCCTCATCACTTAATTATCTTATTCTAGAATTGTCCTCAATATTTTTCTATTTTATTCTAAGTAAATTTATAGCTTTTTGACAGTATAGAGCTGATAACAGCGATTTGTAGTGAATTTTATCTTCAGGATGCTCTATGTTTGTTTTTTCTATATAAAGGGATTTTTCAAGAATTCTAATAAAATGTCTGCACTTAGTTAAATAAGTATTGTCCTAGTCATGTGGATAATTAACATGGAAGTTGTAGTCTGCCCGGAAGGTGTGAAGTCTGCAGCAAAGAAAGCTAATGGTGTCCTGAGCTACTCTAGGCAGTGTTGCCAGAAGGCTGAAGGAGGTGATTTCTCCCCTCTGCTCAGCACTGAGACAGCTGGAGAGCTTTGTGCAGTGTTGGGTATCACAGTACAAGAGACATTTTTGCCACTGAATAGAGTCTAGTGAAGGGTCCCAAAGATGCTGAAGGGACAGGAGCATCTCTCCTATGAGGAAACGCTTAGGGAGCTGGGACCTCACAGCTGAGCCTGGAGGAGACTCAGGTCTATCTCACTCAATGTCCATCAATCCCTGAAGAGAGGATGCAAAGAAGATGGAGCCAGGCTCTTGTCAGTGACACCCAGTCCAGGACAAGAGACAATGGGCACAAACTGGAACTCAGACAGCTTTCTCTGAACAACAGAAAATCTTTTTAATTGGCGAGGGTGGCTGAGCCACTGGAACAGCTTATTGAGGGGGGGGTTGAGGATTCTCCCTCACTGGGGGTAGTTAAAGGCACCCGGATGTGGTGATGACTAAGTGGCTCTAGAGCTCCCCTGAAACCTCAGATATTCTGTGATTCTCTGATTAAAGTACAGAATAGAAATTTTTCACAGTTTAATTTGAAAAATGTATTTTCCTCTGTTTGTCTGTTGTGAATGGATATTTCATGTCTATTCATGTCCAATGCAATAAGGACATAATCTAGCACAGTTAGGTTATTATTTTCATAGAAGTGATAAATTCATGATCATCATCATTCTAGAACAGAAAAGCATAATCTGAAACAAATGAAAACTTTTATAAGATATGCTCTCCATTTTATCTTTCTTTTTTCTATTCACCCATTTTAACTGGTGATCTTCTAATGAAATAATTTGGAAAAATTCTTTTTAAATCCAAATTCACTAGCTGTTGGGGTTGGTATACTTGGACCTAGAGACCTGATTTGATTTGATTGTTGTAACAGCTTTTTTTAACATCTGCCTGAAGTTTATTTTACATGAAAGTACGTACTTAAAATTGAAGTACTATTCTTATGTAAATAATGTAAAGACTTGGAAGAAGCATTTGAAATTATACAGAGGCTAGTGGGAACTATTTATTGGAACATCGGATCGATGTCTTCCCAGTAGAAGTGAACTCAGGAAAACCAATGCATTTAAAAGTTTTTATTCTGCAAATCACATTTCAGAGGCTTTCTCCCATATGGTGTGAAAGCATTTTCATTCTCTGAGTCAATGAAGTGACTCCTAGTTAATTATTCAGAAGTAATTACTTTGTGCAGTCTTTTTAATTGTGTTCCAGGTGCCATAAACTGCAGGTTTCAGCAAATAATACATTTAGATACAGCACAGTATGAAGTTTTAGCGGCTAGCAGCTTCTGCTAAGGATTGTCAGGAACAGTCTTCAAGGAAACTAGTTTTGGCATAGAGATTTTCTGCTGAAACGGTACAGGGAAGGAAGTGCTACTTGCCAGCTCTCATCACCATATGTTTTATTTTAATGTAATGTACAAAGAGTACAGAGACAGCAGCTGCTCTAGAGGGAGGTGGCCACTTGTTAGCAGATTTTGAAACCTTTCTGAAATGTCTGTTCATTTTCTTTTCACTGGTATTTTTTCCCCTTGCTTACTATTAGCATTCAAAAGATGATCACTAAAAGGAATCTATTTTTAGACCACTGTGAGTTGAGGAAAGTGTGATCTACTCTATGATCAAACAAAAGCAAATTTTAGGACTGTAATTTATATACTGTGAAATGTAGGTAGACTTTTATTTTCTCAGTATCCATTCACAGCTACTTATGATGAACTCGTATGTATAAATTAACTGTTTTCTAGGATTCTGTGTTTGTGTTGGAAAGAAATCTATATGTATTTAATTGGCTTCCAGTGTGGATTTCCTAGTAGCTTGATCATGTTCACATTTATGTCAGTGTTGCGATTCACTGCCTTCAGTGGCACAGAAAATCAACATTAATAGGGATTTAAAGCTAAAATAGAATGAGTTTGATAGAATGCACGCAGAGAAATGAGCCTTCCCTAGCACTGCTACCCAAGTAGTGAAGTTGATTAAATTCACTACTTTGAATAACCTGAAGTTCTTAGCAGGTTTCAAGAACTGTGTGCCTGCAATGTTATGAAAATTAACCTTATTTGTTCAAATGAACTGGCATTTTGAAGAGCAATTTGTTGATTAGTACCTGAAATTCCTCTATCTACTGAATTAATAATCCTTGAAATGCGTATGACTGTATGTTATTGCGTCTTAAAGCAGGGATTCCTAACTGAATTTGAGAATCCAAAGGGAAGTTGCATTACACTGTAATGGGATTGTAGCAGGGCATGCTTTTATAGTATGTAATAAAACTAATGTACCAGATTAGCATATTTTTGTGTTTTACTTTGACCATGGAGTGTAATGCTAAAATGTCATAGTAATACAAATGTGACGCGTATGGGGTCATGGTTCATACAGAATCTAGCAATGTTACAGTTGTTTCTAAAAGGATAAATTTATCTGGAAAAGATTTTTTTATTATTATTCTGTACTGCTCACCTTAGAAACAACTCTCTCCGATAAGGAAATCATATTAATCTATCTGTCACTGGGTATATACATTTTTTCTGCTGATAGAAATGTAGTTCTTATGTAAATCTGGTGGATTTTTTTTTCCCCCCTCCATACTGGTCTGTTATTATCTATCAGTCATTCATTTTCAAACTAGCTGCAAAAAGTGTCCCTATGGGATATATAGTAATACTTCCCTGAAGTTCCCCCTTCCGCTCTTTGTGGCAGCATTGGTTGCAAAAATTCAAATATTCGTGGGTTTACAGATCTGCAATTTCAGTTTATCATTCCCTGTGTTATCCCTCGTCCCACAGATATTTCACAAGTAGACTGGATTTAAAAGTCTATGGTGAGAACAGAGAGACATGATTCTGAATATAGTCATGCAGCTCTGATTCTGCAAAATGTGAGGCAAATGTTTAAGTCACATTGAAACTGATGGCTTAGTCTTATCAAATGCAAATGTTTTCAATGGTGTGATACTTTGCAAATTAAAATTGTGAAAGAACTTTTTCTTCTTCTGGGTCTCACAGATTAAGTAAACAACACTTTTCTAATTCTATTGAGTAGAGGAGAGTATCAGCAGTCTAGAGCTCACACATGAGTCCCTTAGGTCTATCTGGAATCTTGGTAATGCAGGAACTTTTTATCTGGGGCTATTTACCCCCCTAAGAAAGTTCTATGTGAAATATGTTTGTTTAATGTGACAGTACAGCCATCCTCATACTTGTAAGTACTGAGAAATGTAAAGAGTTATAGAATGATTAACCTACTTTTTTTTTTTTAACATATGAAGCATTTACTGTCTGAAGCAGCTGACTGATGAATGAATTCTAGAAACAGGTGCTTCTAGAAGTAGAATTATTGTTCAGTAGGTTGTTGGAAATGCCGTTTTCATGGAGATTTACTATTATGATGTAGATTTACTTTTAGATGTAGATTTACTTTTTATTGATTACTGGCTGCTTGAAGAAAACGATGTCTTTCTTTAATTCACCATTAAAACCAACAAAAATCTTCAAAACAATTCAGTTCAAATGAGAATAGCAAATATTCTGTTTGCAGTAAATAAGAATCAATTACGTTGGTCCTAAAGTAAGTAATTACATTTTTAATGATCTGCTATCAGAACCTCTTCAACTGTCCATGGCTGACTTAGAAGAAATGTGAGACTGAATGTAGCTATTCGGGGAGCTTTTAAAAATGAGAAGAGACGTGACTGCATATTTAAAATTTACGTTTCGAACTGTACACTGTAACTCTGTTATTAACGGGGCAGAAAACATTGCATACAGCTGAATTATAGAAATTAATATCTAATTTTTTCTTCTTTCAGCCACCAGAAAAAGAGGGCGGCCTGCCTCGGCAGGTGGGCAATAAGACGGAATGCGGCCTCCTGGGCTTTGTCCTGGATTTGAAGCAGGATTATGAGCCTGTTCGGAACCTCATCCCCGAGGAGAAACTTTATAAAGTGTACACGTTCAACTCTGTGAGAAAGTCAATGAGTACTGTCATTAAAATGCCAGATGGTAGTTTCCGAATGTACAGCAAAGGAGCTTCGGAAATCGTTCTGAAGAAGTAAGTTCAATGGATTTCTTGTGTTTTTCCAAAATCTTAATGGTGCAAAACTTTCTGATGCTAATAAGATATTCCTGGCAATTCCGGTATTTGGAAGATGCTAATCACAGTGGCAAAATGACATGCTTCAGTATAAAGCTGCTCTCCTCAATCCCCACCTCCCACTTGCAAAATTGTTTGACGTATTTTTTCTTATCATTGGCTAACATAAAATTTGGATCTTTTAATGTATTTTTCATCTATATTCAATCATTCATGCATAGTTTCTTTCAGTTCATAAAGACTTTTGGAAAATAAGGATGTTTAAATTTCTTTGCAAGTTCTTAGCTCACTAATTACATGGGTTTTCAGGAAGTAATGGATGAAATGGACTTAGAGTCTCCATTAGAAGTTACAGACAACTTCTTCCTGACCATATTTCAGTAGTGAATCTTTTTGTTTAGTCTAGAAATTTGCACAAAAAGGAAGATGTTGAAGGAAAAGAGCTGATCCATGGACATATTTTTCAGCAGACATATAATATACAATCACACTTTTTTCTTCTTTTCTTACTGAAATAAAATAGATGTTCCAGGATCCTTAATGCAGCTGGTGAACCTCGTATCTTCAGGCCACGTGACCGGGATGAAATGGTCAAGAAAGTGATTGAACCAATGGCCTGTGATGGACTGAGAACTATCTGTGTTGCCTTCCGAGACTTCAACAGCAGCCCAGAACCTGACTGGGACAATGAAAATGACATTTTATCTGATCTGACTTGCATTTGTGTTGTTGGCATTGAAGATCCAGTAAGACCAGAGGTAAATTAAATTCTTACTTATAAAGTATTTATTAGAGAATGAAATATGAATTGATTTCTAAATTTCTTGTGGTTCCCATCTTTTTTTTTTCTTATTTTATGTAGCTGTAACAAAGAAGATGGTAGTGAACTTTAAAAACAAGCTTTAGTTGATTAAGAAAAATAATTAATTTTATAAAAGTTCAGATTAAATTTAGCAGTGTAGGTCTTTGTGAGCTAGCAGATTTAAATGATTTAAATTTCTCTCATGGAAGAGTATGCAGGAGAACTGTCAGCAGCAGTTTTATTGTGCTCTCAATGTGGTGAGGTGCAAGTAGAAAAGGAGGAGTGACTATAATTGCCATGATTGTAATTGCAGGGTGATATCTTCCACAGCTAACACACGTAGCCTTGGAGATCTGTGTTTTACTAAAACATCTGCTGCTTTACAAACTGTTCTAAGAATATAACTTGTGGCTATTTGGGAAAACTTGTTAATATTATCTCTGGACAAGGAAAAGCTTTATAGTGGACATGCTGTAGATTTTGTGGATGCTGTTCTTAAATGGCTTTAAAAATGGGCCTAAAGTTTAAATTCAAGCTGAGAAAATCAGTATGTGCACAATGGAAGGAGGTGCCATATTATTCTGTATCTGTCTTTAATGAGACGTGACCTGCTACTACACTTGTGAATTATATTACTACAGTAATACAGAAGGCACATGGAGGTAGAAACAATGCTTCTGCCCAATATAAGTGATCCTTGATAGTTAATCCCGACAGTAGAGAATCAGTTCAGTTTTACAGTGTAGAAACTGATATATTGAGGGTAAGCCCCAAAATTTAAAATGTAGAGAGTAAAATGCAGGCATACGCAGTATCTTCTTTTTGATGTTTTACTCACTGACTCAACCATGAGCATATGGCCATAGCATGCAGCTGCACGATGTGATTTGAGAGCACCAGTCCCAACACCTACTGCAGGTGAGAGGGCGTGATTAAATGTTCTCCCATTTTGCTTCAGGAAATTGATTCTTTGATGGTGCAGTTATTTCAGTAGATGATTAATGACTGTGGGTTTGCTCTGGAATAGGGTCACTGAATGATAACTTGAATTTCTCTATACAAAAAAGGTCTGGTCTGATTCTGCATAAAGTACCTTGGTCCCAGTATTGGTCTTTTTACTGTCGTCGTCTTCTTCGTTTTTTTATTTTTGTTTTTTTCTTTTTAAATCATGTCTAAATCTTTGTGTTTGATCCACTAAGAAATGCTGGCAACGTTAGACATGCAAGGAAAATTATTTCACTGAGTCAGTTTTAAATTAGGCATTTATACACTTATGACTGCTGTAACTTCAGAAAATAAATGAAGGAAACTTAGCATGATGTAATTACACCTACAGGCACCAATTGCATAACTGCACTTTGAATGATAATGGATATGTTTGGCTTTTTTTGAGTATCGAGAAATGTAATCATATCAAGCAAGTCTTGGTTAGGTGAAAACAATGATAAAATCTTTACCTCCACAGTCATTGGATAAACAGCATTCACTTTAACTGTCATCAGATGGTGTCTTGCTGCTAATCCATCTGTCCCTACACTTCACATTGCATCTTGAAAAATATTTTAAAATAATCTTAAAATATTCTGTCTGCATGGATCCCACTCCTAATGCTCTAACTAGGTATACATATAAACTCAGAAAGTTTGTAAACTGCCAGTGACCAATGGAACTATGAACCAGTGCCCTTTACCTCCAAAACCGATCACACGTTGTTTGAAAATAGCTTTAAGTTGGGTTATGTATAGGATTGAGGGAACGGGTAGCAATAGGATGTGCAGTTAATTTTTAAAATAGCTGCAAACTATCCTTTCATGTGGTTACTGTGAGCACATTTTATGAGAAAGCTGCTCTCGTTTCATGGGCAATAATTTCTTAGGAGTTTGAGGTAAAAACAAATAGTGTTCATACAAAGAGGTCAAGTCTAAAGTCTGTTTAAAGGATCAAATTAGATGGAGTATCAAAGCACTTAATTTCTGGAAAATTATCTGATTGATGTATTGATTTTCTTGTAATTAACATACAAAATATGTAGTGCCACTTTTTTTTTCCATTGCAAGAAACATGATAAAATGTTTATCATTTCAGAATTTTACCATATGTTAGACAAATCTATAGTTCTGCTTTTGAGACTCTGTGTTGTGGGGATTTTTCTCTGTATCCTTTTCAACTGTTTTATAGTGTTCATGATCCAAAAAAACTCCAAGACAGAATAGCAACACGAATTTCAGAAAATTGTCTTTGTATGATACATCTGACTTAGTGGGAATTATGCATCACTCAAATTGTCATTGTAGCTGCAAATAGTAAGATATCGAGCTGTAATAAATGGCTATATTATTTTGCCAGGATTAATTCCACCTATAAAACAGAAGCACCATTGGAGTTCATGAATTATCAAAGTGTTTTCTGCAGGAGAAAAAGCATAAAAATGAGAGCTATTATTACTATTTCTTTTTTTATTGATGTTCTCAGTATTCATGGATATCACGATTTATTGTGTCAGAAATGGCAGATTAAGTAATTCCAATAAGGCAATCCAGTGTCACCATCCAGAAAAACCTTTATAGTGTCCCTTCAATTGCACTGATGTTTCTACTCAGAAAGGCTTGATTTTTTTTATTATTATTATTTTTTTAATTAAGATTATTTGCCCATATGCACTGTTGGTGTGTTCAAATATTCACATATTCGGCATACCTGCAGTGTCCACGTTGCCATGTTAAGTTACCATGAGGTAAGAGTACTGCATCTGTTCTGATTATAGTGCAGGGTCTTTCTTGCGATTGCATTTCCTTCTGTGCATTACAAGATGATGAATTATTCAACAATGATATCCAGCAACTGACAAGCTTTAACTGGAGTGTAATCACTGGACACCCATGAATTTTGCATACTTTGGTTACTTAGGTTGATGAAATTCAGGTTCTAGCTTATTCATTGTTAGCAGTGACTTTTTCCTTTGATAAATCTACAATAAAAGAACCAACAGAATGATGTCTTGTGCCTACAGAGATTTGTCTGTTTATTTTGTCAACCTTTCTTTATTGGCTTTAATGAGTCTGTACTGGTTTATACCAATTTGCCAAGGTGCAGCTCCAATCTGTTATTTCTAGGCACTGAATATAAATCATGAATATAAATTTCATGTATTTGTCACCTGATTTTGATAGGTATTTGTTCACTGGATAACCTCTGCATGCATATATTAAAAGGTTTTCTTTGCAGAAAGAAAATTGAAACATTTGAAATATGTACCTAAATTCTGCAAATGGATGGAAAATATCTGCTTCCACTGCCCACTCAGTCTGCCAAGACTCTTTCTTCCCTACAGCATTAAAAAATATGAATAATATTTTAAGCGTAATTACTGTACACAGTGTAAGTCAGATACCACCCACCAGCTGTCCAAATACGAGAGAAGTGGGAGCTAGAATTATTTCCCTAGCTATATGTGAGTTTGAGGTGTATTTGAAACTAGGTTGTCCTCCCATGACCTTGGTTAATGGGACTGGCGCTTTATGTGAATATTTCTGTTTTTCTGTTTGTACTGTAATTTATTTTTCTCCTTCATGGATCATATACTATGCTGGATTTAGAGGCAGTCATCTAAATCTGTCATAACCCTATGCATGAGGGTCACCACAGTTAAGTGGATATTAAGGGCGCTCCAACTTGGCAAATGGGATATAGTCAAGATTATTTTTGTGGAAACTGAGTAAATCAGAAGTCATTTGCTTAAGTAATAAATCTGAGCTGCTTGTATGTGTCCCACAGAATTCTCTATCATAATGTAAAGAGGCTTCAGGTGGTCCAAATAATGTTTCTGGGATGTAACTGTTGGGAAGAATATTTACAGTTAGTAGAGATGAGGGAATGGGAAGATAAACCTCTGACCCTTAATTTTTCTCTTGGTTCTCTCATCTGTGCAGAAAGTCATTCTGCCAACAGCACATTTCTGTGGGTGCAGCAGTTTTCTTCCCAGTAGTGAGAAGAGTACTGGTCTATTTTTCAACTAGGTGTTCAGTGAGGCATCTTGAAAAATAGATGCCTCTTAACTGCCTCTTGTTTATTAAAGAGGAAAGAACACAACTGACCAGATGAGCCATTATTTCCTGTATATGTGCATCTGGCTGAGTTGATTTAGAAGTGTTGGAGATATTTCTAATATCATCAATCAAGTGAATAGCACTATTTTTTCCTGAGGAAAAAGTATTTTAATGAAGATGCAGAAACATGGTGTGAAATTGTACTCACTGATTAGAATACTCATTATCTACAATATGGCTTAAGGGTGTATAATATTTATCTCTAGTGTGACATTCAGTCCAAAATGTATAGCCTTTCTGGCCCCATGAACTCATCAGGAGTAGAGTATTTGCCACACTGGATAAGAATGATGGTTGTCAATCAAAGGCAATGCACTGCCCCCAGCAGTGTCCACTGTAAATACTGTAAATACAAGGGAACTTAAAATGACTTGCAAAGCACAACATTAGCAGTGCAATGTTGTAAATGGTGGCTCCTTTTCTTGATAGTTTCTGTAGCAATGGATGAGGTTAATCCAATCTAATTAGCAACAAGTTCTACAGCATACCTGCACTAAACTGACAGTTGACTATAGGAAGACTTTGCTACTGTAGTCAGTAATACTCATTTTGATGCCATTTCTTAAACTGAATCCATTTGTTTTGTTTTTGAAAATGGTTGATTATTATTTTAAAATGATTTTTTTTCACTGCATATTTCTATTTAAAAACCCTTTTTATTTTTAAATAGATATGAAGTCAGTGTATAGGTTTTACGTTAATCTCATGTACCCTGTTAGACGCTGAATTCTCTCTCATTGATATGCATGCTGCGTATCAGTACGCAGTATAACTTTTAACAGTAAAATTATTTTCATGAAGAAAGAAAGCTAAGTGAAATCATCCTTTGTTTTTAAGTTTTTGAAATAAATGATTCCTGAAACACTGAAGTCATTTATATCTGGGAATTCCACCTGTTGATACACATAAATTCAAGCAGTAACGCTGTTATCAAAACTTGATCTTACTGAAAGGAAGATTTGTATGAGAAGTTAAGTTATATTATTTTTCTGTACAAAATAACTGTATTCTCAGTACACGTTTTCATGTATATTGAATATTTTAGGTTCAGCATACTGCACCTCAGTGCTAAAAAAAAAAGAAAAAAGAGAGAGAAAAAAGCTACAGAATACTCCTGTTTATATTAAAATCAAGAGAATCTTTAGGCAACTGATCTGACTGGAAACATCTGGCTTGTATTTCTGTCTCATATCTGGAAATTTTCTTTCTCTGTTATATTGCTTTTGTAGGTCCCAGAAGCCATAAGAAAGTGCCAGCGAGCTGGAATTACAGTCCGCATGGTCACTGGAGACAATATCAACACAGCACGTGCCATTGCCATAAAATGTGGAATCATTCATCCAGGAGAAGACTTTCTTTGCCTTGAAGGGAAGGAGTTTAACAGAAGGATCCGAAATGAGAAGGGAGAGGTAATTCATGTGCTAAATCCATACGTATTAAGAATGTGCCATAAAAATAGAATATTGAAATGCTGCTTCTCCTGCACTGATGTGTACCTTGTTTCAGTAAAGACTACTTGGAGAGACTGGCACGTCTTTCTAGCAGTACTCTTCTGCAATTTAAAATACTTTTGAAAATCCACTCTTTCCTTTTTATAATGCAGAACCACTATAAGTTTTGTGCTAGACTTATTCAGCATTTTTTAGAACCACAGCACTAGCTTTCAAGAAACTAAGCACAGGAAAAACAGGTTTGTTAGCTAAGAGGAGAAAGAAGTCAACTATCCTGTTTTAAGTGTCATGAAAATGCTGAGAACCGGCTACTCTCACTTTATAACACTTTATGTAATCCATGTACTACTAAATTAACTCATTCTAACAATTTGAATAATTTAGTCTGTTCTTCAGATTTTTAATTCCATATATAAAAGACAGATTATTGAAGCCAGCTTAAAAAAGTGAACTCTATGCTGTGTCTTTAGAGTCCATCATGAGCACAGGCATTTACTCCTTCCATTGACTGAAGGAATCCTGGGAGCATATGGATGTGCTGCAGGTTTGTCCTAGTTGCTGCTGTAGGTATACAGAGAAAACTGTGCCATTATTAATGACAAAATGAAGAACTTGACTTATAATGTGGAATAAAGCAACACATTTTAAGTTGTAAACACATTCGATCAGCTTTGAGAAACTGTACTATCCTAAGAAAGTCAGATTTCTGAATGGGACTATCTGTCAAGAGCATAAGAAAGGCAGATAAGATACAGTGGCAAAATTGACCTATGTTAACCTAGTAAATGACTTCCCGTAGTTGAAAAATTGACTTTCTCGGTTTTGCTGCCATTGATGTCTGTTGTAATTTTTCTGTGCTTCTGGAGAATAGATACAGATCTTAGTGAAATTAATCCTCTGCTGCTCAGACACAACATATTGTGCATTTTTCTAACTACAAACTAACAGTTATGCTGTTGTTTTTGTTACTGTTTTCCAGATTGAGCAAGAGCGGATTGACAAAATCTGGCCAAAGCTTCGAGTACTTGCTCGGTCATCTCCCACCGACAAACATACTTTGGTCAAAGGTGAGTGAGACCACCTTCATATGTGAGCATGTGTGTAAAGTAATGCCAAGGTTATTGGAGAGGTCTCAATACATCTTCTGCATTGTAAATATTTTACTGTTAAATTGTATCTGAGTTATCTTTAATTACACATCACTATTCATCACTCTATTCATAATGCAAAAAAACTTTCTTGGTAAATAAGTCCCTTATGCTTGCATTCTACCTCAACTTTCCAAAGGAAAATAAAAAGAAACTCATTGGCAGGAATAACAGAAATACCAGTAAGCCTAAGTTAAGTAAAAGTATTCCTTTATTTGCCCTGGGACTTTTTGACTGGACTGGAACAAGGCTCTGGCTGGGAAGGGAAAATGGGTTTTTGCTGGCTAGAAAAATGTTGTTGAAAAATGAGTAATTTTTCTTATAAATACAGAGAAGGGTACATTTGATTATCTTTGAAAAAACCTCTTTATGAAAAAAAAAAAACTAAGGACAGGTTCATTTAGAGTGAATCAACAGTCAAGTTTTTGTGCTTCTCTGTTCTTGCACAGTTATTTTTTAGTGTTCAAATATAAGAACTTTTCTTATTACAGTAGTAGGTTTCAGAAGTCATGTAACTAGGCATAAGCTGAGCGATGATATCTATTTCAAGGCAGTTCCATTTTCCTGTAGGCTCCCTAATTGTGTGCGCTGCATAGGCTTCCTTCAAATTTCCATTTGTGTTTTTAGAATCTGTTTTTGTCCTATAAAAACTGTACCATACAAACCATGCTGTCTCACCATGCCATTTACAGATGGACGCTCCTTTAAAACGGGAAATTATTTGCAGCATTCTTTACAAAACCTTTTTCAAATCTCTCATTTTGTGCTGGCTTGACGCTTAATTCTCTTGACCTTTAATCTCACAATCGAAAGCTTAGTAAATCAGAAAATTTCTGATCAGGAATAGCATCATTTCTGGCCAGAGAAAGATTTTTCAGCTGTCTTGACTGCTTAAATAATTGAAATTTAGGCAGAAGAGCATTTCTGGCTCTCTCCTTTTGATATGCCAAAGTTGTCTTGATATGACTCCGTATGTGACTGATTACAGAAGTTCTTGACCTGGATGTAGTTTTTTAAAATGCCTGAATGACTTCAGAGCAAATGTTCTCTGGAGAATTTGAAGATAGGATCAATTGAGCTCTGAGGTTGGGACTAGTGTGTGTGAAGAACTCAAGAAGCACAGCTTATTCAGAGGTACCAGGATCAATGTAAGCTCTGGCATAGCACATGAGATGAGGCAGCTGAAAACAGACTGCTGTTACTCACCCTCCTGACACACTGTTGAGAGCAGTGGCGTCCAAAGTGGGGTGCAAGTTAGTCCACTGGGATGCAGGAAGAAAATATTTCTTTTATCATTTATAAATAAAATCACATTTTTGAAATAAAGTTTATTTCATTTCTGTCTTATCCTTTTCAATTTATATGTTGTATATTTTTTAATGTGTCTAACATATTAGTATAGTAGTTAGTATTAGTGCATTTTATAAATAATATGTGTATTTTGGGGTTGGTTGCTGAAATTTTTACTGATAGTCATGCACAATCAAAGGCTTGGAGATGGTTGGTTTGGACAACATCATTACTAGTTCTGCTTCTCAGAATTCAAACAAAGTAGCTGCCCTACTGCATACAATGTACTGTCTTATAGCTCTTGTAGGGCATGACTTGTAAAGCCTATTATAGTTTTATTTGTTCCAGAAGTATACAGCAATTTATGTTTCATTGAGTTAAATAAAAAACTCCCCTGGAAGTACTCATTTGAATCATGCAGGATCTTCCCTTAAGAGGAAAACAGAACCTTTGCCAGAGAAAAAGAAATCAATGAAAGCTGAAGAAAAATAACCAACAAATTATTGATATTCTATAGCATATATGCTTTGACAATCCAAAATATATTTACTACTACTGAATACCTTATACAACAAATACAATTAATGTTGCTAAGGTGTGACAAAGTCAAAATGATAGAGCAATTAAATATCTAATAATGTTCAAGAACAAGTCTATGGAAATCATGATGGAATTTTTTGGATGGTAATACTCTAAGGGCCATTAAAAGTTACAAGAAACTATTTAAATGTTCTCTAGTTTTGAGCTTCTTGTTAAAATGTTATGTTTTTTTTCAGACACTTGAGGGATCAAGAGGATTTTCTTTTCTTTGATGTATTCTAGCTGCTTTAGGGTAAAAACACATATCACAAAATAAACTTTTTTTATATTTAATTTTTAATGACATGGGGCTGCTGGAGGGATTTCTTTTTTCCTCTGTAGCACAGTGCAGTCCCACCCAGCAAAAGGATCATTTCTCTTTTACATTTTTGTTTTTACTATTGCTAAGGGACTAGAGAAACACATGGCTCAGCATTTAAGGCTGGGCAGAGTGTTCTCTCAAATATTTATGTATTTGAAGTAGAGGTGGATTGAAAAAAAATGTCAAAGTGATTTAGCATCACAAAGTGTTTCAGTGAAACAAAAACAGTTCACTTACATGTCTCAATCCAACTGAAATGCAGTTTCTTACAGACTTCGTGAAGTCAGTTGGTATGATTTCAAATTGTTGTTTACCCTGTCTCAAAATATAACAATAAAAATGCTTGTTATCTATAGTGATGTGTCATTATACTATTACTGAAATATCTCAATATTGTCATATTGATTTTTAAAACAGTAAAAAGAAGCAGCAGCTTATTACTGATGGAAACAGCAACCTCATCTTATCAGAAGATGCAGAGGATAAAATAAATACTCAGCTTACAAGCTAAAGAAGCTGCGTTTTCCAGTATGTTTGAATTTGGTTGAGATTATATTTCAATGACACTAAAACCAGCTGTTCTCTTTCCTTGTAAGGCTGTGTGACTAAAAAGCAGAAAGGGAACTTTAAAGAAGAAAAAGAAATTGTAATTATTACCTTTAAGTACTAAAATATTCCCAATATTCTTGCTTGTGACAATATTATTACACTGCTGACCTCAATAGTACAGACATGCCATGACACTAGGTAAATTAATTAAAAATAAATAAATGTATCAACAGAAGTTCTGGACTTAAATATTTAGTCTTCTAACTGAAACATAAAGGTACCTGCTCAGAACAAAAATCCATGCGTTTCTGCCATGTTTTTCCCTGATTTTCTACTATCACGATCTTTGCAGAACAATATTCACTTAACAATTACCAGTGCTGACTACGCTGTTATTTTAAACACTTTCACATTAACCTTTGAAGTTCTATTCACGCATGTAGGTAAGCATTAAGTGAATTTAATTTTTCTCCTTCGGTCAGATTGCTAGTTAGATGAACATGAGACTTGAGAAAGTTAGGAAATATAAAACACTAATCTCAATAGAACAATATATTACTGCAACTGTCTTTGTTTGGCTTGTCAAAGAAAGATAAATATGAGTAAGTGTATGGGATCATCAGCTTTCCTGCATAGTAGCACCTGAACTTGTGTACATCTTGAATACTCTTACAGCTGTGTATGCAGTGCTGGAATCTTTCATAGCACGTCTGTATTGTACATACAGTGCTCCTATTGGCTATACACAGTTGTTTTAAAAAACAAAAATATGGTATTTTCCCTCATCAGATGCAAGTTGCTTTCTCTGGCAAATGGATGCCTTAAAGAAGTTACTTACTTGTCTGCTTCCCAAATTCCTACAGCATCAGTAGAATCAGTATGTGCAACCAACTGTAATGTTACGCTCTAGGTATATTCCTGTGGATGCTGAACAAAATTCATTTTGGCAGAGAAAAATTGTGGTCAAACAGCTTAAGATGAGAGCACAGATCAGTGAAACAGTGAGGGCTGTTTTGGGATAAATCTTCGCCAAATTTTATGAATTCCCTTGATACACCATGCAAAAGAGTTTGATTGAAATACTGCATGCGAGCATTTAACTGGAGTACAGCAGTTCATTTTGTACAATATACTTGGCTGTTAGGCTTAAGAAATTAATACTGATGTTTATTTTGGGCCATTATGACTGAGTGGAAATGGGCATTCTGTGACGGGCAGTCTGTCAGGTCACAGCCTTGTTGAAGCTTTTCACTGATCAGCATAGCAGTAGTTCTCCACAGCTCAAGACTGCAGAGGGACAGCCCTTCCCTGGTATCTCTCTTTTGTGTCTTTATACCTTTTGTAACATCTGTATTAGGACATTACTTGATACAGAAGAAAACGCTTGAGGTGAAACTGTAAAAATATATCAGAACTATTAACAAAATGACGTCAAAAGAAAGGGAAAAAAAAGCACAACAATTCAGCGATGTGAGGAAGGAAGGAGAAGAAATAGATTTAAAATAATATTGAGAAGTCAAGGAGCGTGGCTATAGCTATGAATAGCTATGGTAAATCCCCTGAGTCCCAAATAATTGCTGCTGCGTAGTGTTAGAAATTTGTCTGACATACAAAGAAGTTCTTCGAAGACCTTCTCTCTTCCAATGAATAGCACTGCACACTTTTGTCCCATACATTGCCATGGTTCTGATGGTACTGTGTCGCTCAGATGGTTACCGTCAGCATCTCAGCCACTATCTCCAAGAACAACATTTTATCTCTGTCTTTCCGTGACTGCTGATTATACAGCTCTGTGCTCTGGAGAGTGTTTGGCTCATCCCAGCTGCATAGTTTGCTTTTATGGATAAAAATGGGCAGCTGAGTAGTGTAATCATTGACATTTGGCCACTACTTATATCCATTAGGAAGTCATTTCCTGAAAACCCTTCAGCTTCATGAAGGCTGCGCTCCCATTTGGAATCTAATTGTGAGAAGATGCACTCTACCTGTTTGGAGCAGTTAATAGCATGAAGTGTCATCGTTTTAATGAATTTCTTTAGAAGCTTAAACTATTAATTTAAAATCAAAGAGCATATTGATAGCAAGAAGGAAAGACATGATACTTTTAACAGTAATGGCAACTGTTGTTCCCGTTTGCTTATTAATACCAAAAGTAAGTCACCCCAACAAACTGAAAGCTCTCATTCTAAGATCTTATCAGAATAATATGCCATTTATTTGAGTTCATAGTGCCAGTGGAAAGCGAATGCTCTTTTTTTTAGTTTTATTTTCTTAAGACTGGGAAATACAGAACACTTACTGCTTCCATACTGCACTACAATCTTCTGCATGCCTGATAAGGCTTAGCTTTGCCAAGAGGTTGCTATTGCTCTGTAATCTGCAATTTCCTATTTCTGGATGGTTATCTGACATGGGAATTATTTTTTTTCCAGAGTAGTTGAAAGCTTTTCACTCTGGGTAGGTTTTGATAATTGTTTTTAGAGTATATGGTATGGATTCGTGCAAAATATTTTAGCAACACAATGTTGTCAGTTTAGGAAAACTTTTAATGTGAACTTAAATCTTCAGCAAAAAAATTCTACTAAAGTTTAATCACAGAGGTGGGCTGAAATGGATTTATTGTGATACATAACTATAAATAATAGAAACTTTTTCTGATGATTCTAGATATTTCCATAAGAATTCTAATAGGGATATTGAATAGAATGTAATATTGATCACGTCTTTCATCATTATTTTCCTTAGAAATCGACTATTAATCTCTGTAAGATTTATGCAGTATTGCATAGTCTGTGTTACACAGAACCTGCTTGGAAATATCAGGAAATGTTTATCTTGCTATCTGTTCTTTATACGTATATGTATGTATGCATACACAGACATGTACATTTTTTGCAGGTATTATTGACAGCACACAGGTGGAGCAGAGGCAGGTTGTAGCTGTGACTGGTGATGGAACCAATGATGGACCAGCACTTAAGAAAGCTGATGTTGGCTTTGCAATGGTATAATCTTGAGCTTATTTATTAATGTTTGTGTCATTATAAATCTGCTGTAAGAAGTTTTTCATTATCAAAGTGTGATATTAAATGAAGCAATAATAGTTTAATTGTTTTGCTTGTTTTCATACTTGATCAATGTTGTGCATATTGACTATGTAGACTATACTATGCAGAATACACTATGTAGAATATACTATACAGCCTATACAGAAAAATGAACTTAATGTTCTTCCTAAAAGTGCAGTACTAATTTGCATTGCTAAAATCCAGTGCTACATGTAAACATGCGCTCCCAACATACTACGACTCTAAGCATGTATTAATAGAGCTTATATATTAAGATATGTAATTCTATTTTTTTTTATCATTTTTGTTCAAGTATATTAATAGAATGCCACACAAGAACATTATTTCTATATTAATAGAATGCCACACAAGAAATGCCACACAAGAACAACTCAAAATTCAACTAGTCAATAAGCTGATACTACACAGCCTTCAGGAGTATAATCATAGGAATTCCACTGCTTTCTATCAATGCCCTTTTCTGCTTCCTTATTCATCTTCAAAAACAGGTTCAGTTAGCCAACATCCTAGCAAATATGAAGTGCAGAATATACTCAGAAGTCACTGTTACGATGCAGGGTAATTCTATGTAACTGTAACTTTGAGTATGCAGAGGTTTGTGTTCTTTCTTTGTACTTCCTGGTAATTTTATTCCCAATTATTTTTTCCAGGGTATTGCTGGAACAGATGTTGCAAAGGAGGCCTCAGATATCATCCTAACAGATGACAATTTCAGTAGCATTGTGAAGGCTGTAATGTGGGGACGTAATGTGTATGATAGTATCTCCAAATTCCTGCAGTTCCAGCTCACTGTTAACATTGTGGCTGTGATAGTGGCTTTCACTGGAGCATGCATTACCCAGGTAAGGATAACTTCAGCATTACTAAAAGCATGAGGCCAAATCCTACTAAGCTGCATCTTTTCTTAACTGAAGATGAAGATGATTTACATTTAATTCTTACTTTGTACAACACAAAGCATTCTTTCTGAAGTTCTTCTGAAAATAAACTATTTATTTAGGATCAAATTGCTAAGTGTTAAATAGCTGTCGACGAAAGGAAGTGAGCAAATCCATCTTATCTTGGAAGTAAATTCCTCTCTGGTTTTGGTTACATATTATTGTTGTGACTGAGCCTGTGATGACAGAGCTTAAAGTGTCAAGGATTGGAAGAGGCTATGTGACTTTGCTTTTCCTTTCTGAATATTGAAATAGTATGTGTTTAATGACAGATTATGAAACAAGACTATTATTTTCATGATAGCAGAACATAGAAGTAATCCCAGCAGGGGAGCATTTTGACTGATAAAACAATTATTTTGTAGCTTTCAGGCAAGTCCTTTTAATTTTAGGTGCAAATAACAAACCAATTAAATGATGCCTACAGTTACAATTGGATCCCCTTTTCTCCCTCTAATCTCATACTGCAGTCTTGCTGCACATGCAACACGTTTTGGTCTTTCACAAAGGCATACCATGTTTTTTCCTACAAGTTGCTACATCTTAATTAATATTTTTTTTCTTTTACCTGTCAAAAATTTGTAGTATTTATAATGGAAGTTCATCCTCCATTAGAAAATAGAAAACCAGGAGTTTATTAATGCTATTACTCCCCCAAATGTAAATTAACATGCATTTTCAGATGCTGCAGATAGATACTGTTAGAAAAAAGCTTCTTATGGTTGAGATGCACTGATGCTTCTCTGTATTGTACATCATGCAGCCACACATACATGTTTCAGCAGGTAAATTCCACCTCATGCACACCTGAGCAGAACAATGAATAAGTTATTAGCTCTGCTCTGGGGTAAACTTACATTGCAATCATGGAATTAATTCTTGAAACCAGAAACTGACATACCTTTATAAAACCATGAGGTCAAACTTCTCCTAAGCCTTGACAGACATTTAGAGGCCTTACCTGTGCTGTGTATGAGCAGTCTGCCAGTTCTCAGCTTCTGCTAGCACCACACAGCAGCTGGATGGGTGCAACCATTGTCATTTATCTCCTCTGAACTAATTGAGTGTAGGAGTAGAGCTAGGGCTGAAATTCTCAGAGAAATCAGAAATTGGTTTTTGAAGCAAGCAGAAGTGATCCTAATATACGAAATAAGTATTTTTACTCTGTACAAAGGAAGCACTAAAACCTCAATTCATTGGTTTTCTGAGAAGTAAAAAATGGCAAGGTGCTAAGCGCTGGTTTCCTACCATGCTGCCTCCATGTCTTGATGATGCCTTGTTGTCACAACAGAGCCTGTGCTATGGGATAAAAATGCTGACACTGGGACAGCAGTCTGAAACTTCATTTTCCCATGGAAAATAATTACAAGCATACTGAGAAAATGTTTAGCTGTAAAGTGCTTTTTACTGATAACAGAAATTACATGAATAAGTAATAAAGATGTGGAAGGTAAATCCTCCCAGATTTCATCAGTTGTACTAAGTAATATAAAAAAAAGTGCTAATAGCAACATGGTAAGAGTAGCAGAATTGATCTGAGGGGACTGATTCCTTTTGAGCCCTTGTTTTGTAGACATTCAATCACTGTTGACCCGTTTATGTAGGGTGTTTTTTTTTTTGTTAGTGTCCAGTGTTTTTTCATTGCTTTCTGAAAGCACAAGAAGAAATTACCTCTAGTTGTTAAATAAAAAATTTCTATTTCAATCTTGAAGAGGTAAACATAATTGAATCAATGCAAAGACTATTTTACATCGAGGTCTTGTGTAATGTATGTTCAGTGCAGGCATGTTCCCCTTTCTATTTCCAGATCTTTTTCCATCCTTTGGATCATTCTATCAGCTTCAAAAGGATTTGGATCAGGCCCAGTGTGTTTGTATTAACACAATGGTCTCTAAGATCATCACTGAGGCTGTCAAGTTCACAGTTTCTGTTGACCATTTTTTCTAATGTGTTGCTCCTACAATTTGTGTATTTCTGCTCAAAGAGATTCTTATGTAATTCATTAATTTGGCAGTAAAAATGTAAATTCAAAGGAAGAGATCTGAAAGGAGCTAAAACTGAAACTAGGAAAAAGGCAGCAGTTATTTCCACCGTGGTTCTGTTTACACTGAGCTGGCTGACTGCTGATAATCTCAAGCAGCTCTCATTTCACTCTCATTCAACAAGGATCTTGCCTTACGAATGAACATTATTACGTTAGGCTTTGACTCAAAGATTCTAGGCAGTGAAAGGGCATTATGTTTGTTTGGCTCATAAGCTCTACTAAAAATGACACTTGGGAACATACTGCACTCTCTTGTTGCTATGAAAATAGCTGTAGCACAGAATGCATGAATGTACTGAAAACCCATGGGTACAGTAGGCTAGGTGTGCATGGATAGAAGGCTGCAAAACTGTGCACAGGTCTTTAATTATTATTTTGACTGAATCATTGAAGTTCTTAATAAACCAAGCTGAAATACAGAGTTTCCAAAAAGCAACACAGCTTTCTACGACCTTCAAAATGAATGCAGACTGAATTTTATTTTGCTTTCAGGTAGTCGATTTGGCTTTGTTTGACACACAGAACATAATTTTAGTCCTTGACTAATGATCAGGTTAATGAGTATTACCCAGCCTACTCTTTTGGTGGTTTTCATCAAATTGAGAATGAGAAAATTTCAATTCAGGGAGTTATGTTTATTTCATGCTTCTTAATGTCACCTCTCAAAACAGATTTTCTGTAGTTCAGAAACAGCACACTGAGATGTATTAAGCTTCTTTTACACTTAGGACTCTTCTTGATTTTTTTTTTTCCCCCTATTTGCACTAAAAGGAAGAACAGATAATAAAATCTTTGCTTTGACTGATTTTTTTCTATCACTTGGCTTGTGTTTTACTACTAAGTACTTAATTTTATTCAGTCTGTTCATCCTGCAGTGACATTGGTGTGTATGTAAATTTGTGCACGTGGTCATATCACTGCAGGAATCCTCCTGAAACTACTACAACTCTGTATTAATGAAAGAGTCCACTACTGTTAGTGAAACTAGACGTCCAAGGAGCATTTCCAGCTGATTAGTTTGCTTCAGAGCACCTCAGGAGTGCCATAGAGAGACAAGGAGAAAAATCTCGAGTAGGGTCTGAGACCAATCTGCAGCATTACTCTTCTCAAATACCTAAATGAAACCAGTGACTTTGCCAAGTTCTACTTCAGGGTAGAACTGATAATTAGCTTTTAATTCTTTTTATACCAAACAAACATATTTTTTATTTATTTATCTACCTAATGCCTGCTTCAGCAAGGTGCTGCTGGCAGAAAGTATCTACCCTATTTCTTTGTGCTCCTTTGTTGTTGCAATAGTTTAACTCACATATACAATATTTATATGATACTCAATGCTATTTCCAATTTTACATAGGAATTATACAGGAGAAGCATTTGCCTATTGAATTTATTATGCAGGATTAATAGGACTAATGGAAATGGTCATTTGTTATCCTATGTCATCAGTCCCAGCATGAAGTTATGTAAAGAAGGCAGCAATCATGTCCTAAGTGGCTGCTGCCAAAGTGATGCTGCCCCTTAGAGTGATCCAGTTTAGACTGTGGCCTACATCAGCTTACAGCACTTCCATCTAATAAGAGTTCTATTAATGAAATTTTGTATTGTGGTTCTGTAAACGCTTTGAAACGTAGGTCATACAAGAAAACCCAACTTCAGAAAGTCTTTGATTAAAGTTGAATCAAGATAACTCAGTCTACAGCTGCACAGGTGTCCACTGTATACACAGCAGCCAGCAATGGTCAGTGCAGTTTCCTTGGCACAGTACAGCTGAGATGGATTAATTCACCTAATCTTTCAAGTAATCTAATTAATTTACCTCTTGCTTCCTCCTCTGTGTATAATCCAGTGCATGCTTTTAAACTGGTCAGGGCATGGCCATCCTGAACAGTTCGCATGTAATTTTTCTTTCAGTTTAGCAATTGATTTCTTTTTCCAGAGGATTAATGAGCTACAAACTCCTATGATCTGACTTCATTCTCTGGCTAACATCTGATTGCGGAGCCTTCGATTTATTCAGTGAGGGTTCTTTTTTGGAATTCTGCCTTCCAACTGTGAACATTGTACTTTAAATGAGTCATTATTACACATCTCTGAGCATCATATAGATTTCCATATGAAACTTCATGGGATGTCCCCAACATCCACAATATCAAGCAAATAATTAGGTTGTTATATTTGGAACTGTTAAAAAAAAAATCACTATGTGCAATTTAAGATTTAAAATGCAGTTCAGTCAAATGGAAACATCTTTTACTGGATGTATTAATCTAACAAATTTACATCTATGCAGAATTTTATCTCCACTTCCAACTGTTGAGGCAGTGTAATTATTCCAAAAGGTTGCATTAAAGAAAGATAGAACAAAGACCATATTTTAACATTTTGTATCCAAGTTATTATTCTTGTACTAAAGAAAGACTTAATTTTTTAAAAGACATTAGGAACTGAAAACAGTGACTCTATGGGACATTATGTTTGGAAAATTAAATGTTAATTAAAAAGCACTGCAGCAATGAACTGCTGCATGATTCACCTACTGTTTTTGCAGACCTTATTTAAAAAAAAGGGAAGGATGTATATTTACATGTTTAAGACAGTAATTTACATGGCTTACTGCAGAATTGTATTTGACAAATCCTAAAATGATACGATTGGAAAATTGGGAAAAAAAAAGCCATAACATATTACCTGTACATGTACATATTACAGTTTAGGTATTTTAATCTTTTTGGAAGGCACAGAAGCAACAGTCACTTCCATTCAATTATCAGGCAGTGTGATCTAGCAGTGCAAGCCAAGGGTTCATTTTATTTTTACATTTACATATACAGTCTACCAGAAATACTTATTCTTATGAACGAATACATGTGTTCTGTGACAAGTAGAAATAAAGGGGCAAGGGTAAAAATACCTTTTTACTCCCATACAGCTTGTCATCTAAATCAAAAGCAACAAGCGCTAACATTTTAGAGACTCTGCATGTCACAAAAGATTTATAGTTTATTTCCAGCCTTTTGTGATTTGTACTTTTAAGTGTTTCCAGGATGAAGTGTAACATCACTTGATTTAAGGGACATTTTCCTTTTACCTCTAGGCCAATGCTAACCTATTACAAGGTCAAGTGGAAAGGAATTTGACAAATAAGTCAGGATTTTGGGAGGTTTGCAGTTTGAGCAGCTTCCATCCCCATAGTTTTAAGAAAGCAAACAAAGAATTCATTGCTAGTCAGTCAAGGGCTAAAATGCAGCAACAATGACATTGACTTTACCTTCCACTTTTACAGCATAAGTGAATAAAATCTGTAATGAAAGGCTCCTTAGCTGATATGTATTTTCCTTACTTTCCACCAACTAATCAGAAATCAGGTGGAGCTGCAGTGGAAATTTCATTCCACCTCTTGCCCAGACTAATGTGTATTTAATGTTTTGGCTTCAGCTTAGAATGAGCTTTCACACTTGACTGAACAGTGTAGCACTGCCTATAATAGATAATTATTAGAGGCACCATAGCCACCCAAGGTGATTGGCAGTGTGAAATGGTGAGAACATGTTGTTGCCAAAACTGATGACTGCCAATTACAGTTGTGTGATTTAGAGACTGAAAGAATCTGAGTTTTTGTTGTGCAAGAAATATGTCAGGCTCTGATAGACATCTGATCATTTGACTCTATTTATTAAGCATAACAGACAAATTCAGTTTTTAGTGACATAGATGTCAGCACACATCTATGTAGCAAATTCAGCTTCTAAAACACCTCAGTGTAGGGAATGTTTCTTGAGAAAACTAACTAGAAAGGCAAAAATATGACAATTCTTCAGGAGAAAACATGTTTTCCCTTCTCTCCACATACTGGCTAGGGTCTACAAGCCCTGGCAACTAACAATTTTGCTACACTTGCAGTTGAACCATTAGTATGAATTAAAATAAATGAAGTCTCGTAATTTTTGTAAAGTTTGTCCTGAGTGGTTTTAGCTTTATAGCTTTTTAGATACAGATGTTTCCTCTTTCTGCAGCTGCACATCAAATGAATGAACTGAATCTCCAGATAAGCCCAGTTAATGCAACCCATTACCAAGAGGTCAAGAATCTATTAATGCTAATCTTCCACTCATCCTTAGTGTACCCAACCTGTAAGACTAAAGGAGCAGGTTGCTCTTCATCCCTATGAATACACTAAAAAAGAATGTGGTGGTGTTTTTTTTTCTTTTACTGTGTTAAAATACATTTAATTATAAGGCTGTTAAAAATATTTTTCAAGAAGAAATAAACCTTAACTCGAGAGAGTTGGAATATAAGCCAGACAGACCTGACCATTTACCTATTCTTCATGCATTCTTGGGATACTGAGTGGCTATTGGCACTCATAATTTGATCATATTTCATTAAAAATGAATTGCAGAATTGTAGAATCACCAAGGTTGGAAAAGACCTCCAAGATCAGCCAGTCCAACTGTCCACCTGCCACCAATACTTCCCACTAAACCATGTCCCTTAGTACCACATCTAAACATTTCTTGAACACCTCCAGTGATGGTGACTCCACCACCTCCATGAGCAGCACATTCCAGCACCTGATCACAATTTCTGAGAATAAATTTCTGAGAATAAATCCAACCTGAATCTCCCCTGGTTCAGCTTGAAGCCATTCCCTCTGGTCCTATTGCTAGTTACATGGGATAAGATGCTGACCACCACCATGCCACAACACCTCCCTTCAGGTAGTTATAGAGAGCAATAAGGTCTCCCCTGAGCCTCCTCTTCTATAGACTGAACAATCCCAGCTCTTCAGCTGCTCCTCATAAGGCCTGTGCTCCAGACCTCTCACCAGCTTGGTTGCCCTTCTCTGGACACACTCCAGGGCCTCCATATCTTTCCTGTTGTGAGGGGAATATTTTTCTTTGAGGAAAAGGGCAGAGCTCATAAAACTTCTTTCATTTGCTGTTCCATCATTTCTTTGTTTCAGAACTGCATGATGCTAAAGTGCTCATAAAAATAGTGCCCTGATCTTCAGTCTTTCACACTGTATATTAACTCCCTTCTACTATCAAATTTGTCATACTGATATCTTACTGCTTTGGGGATTCCATTTCCATGAAAAGGTTCTATTTGAAAGAGAATGCATGTTTTGCTAATGCTGCCTATTTTGTATTCAGCCTAAAGGCATAGGAAGTTGTTACAAAAACAAAAACAATAAAAGCAAGAAACCAAAAACAACAGACTTAATTTTTCCTGATAGGACTCCTTGAAGCAATTGCAACAATCTATCATTACAGCTGACCAAATGAATTAAAAATCACTTCTGTATAATAGTCATCTACATTTTCTCCTGAGATCAGTGTTATTTATTATTTTTTTAAACATAAGGTAAAGTCCTCTATAATAAGACCTTCGCCACTTTCTGTTTTGAATTAAATGAGGAGAGAGCTCCTTCTAGTGGCTGTCGATCTGTTTCAGAAATAGATGCTTTATTCTGACAAGCAGCAATGCTTGCTTTCTTTCTAGTTCCATATTTTCTAATATACTATCCGGTTACCCAATAGATTAATCAGGATTTCCTTTTGCAATCTGATGTATTTTAATGAGCTTCTGGAGATTTTTTAAAATTAAAATATCAGCGGTTTTCATCACAAATGTTTTTACAAGGTCTTATTTATGTACGACGTCTTAGAATGTCTCAGCCATTGTTTCCTCATTTTTTTTAACTATTTCAAGCTGATTCCAAAAATGGGTTCTGTTTTTGTACAGGTGAAAGCTACCAGTAATGAACCATTACCTTTTAAATAGCTTCAGCACAATTTTTCTTCCAGGAAAGAAAGCTATGTTATACAGTTACATAAACTCAGTTATAATTTGAAGCACGTATTTCAGCATGTGCTGAAGTACAAACAGCATTATGAAATGTATTATAAATTATTAATGTTATACCTTATAAAAATTGTGTGATTGTAAATATTGCCGACTGAAATAACTGGGGAGAAATGATTTATTTTTGCTGTGATCACTGTTTCCTATGATTCTGATCCTGTCTGGGCAATGAAAGAACGGTCATAGTAATGTAAACCAAAGGTCCATGTATTTCAGTACCTGGTCTTCAACACTACTTGCAGTTGCACAGGAGGAAATGAAATCACAGTAAATGACCTGACAACAATTATTTTTCAAGGAAATAAGTAACTTTATCATTTGTCTCCGCAGGACTCTCCTCTAAAAGCTGTACAGATGCTGTGGGTCAATCTAATTATGGACACTTTTGCCTCACTTGCTCTGGCCACTGAACCTCCAACAGAAGCTCTATTGCTAAGAAAGCCATATGGCAGGAACAAACCTCTTATATCCCGTACCATGATGAAGAACATTCTGGGCCATGCTGTCTACCAGCTTACTCTAATATTTACACTTCTTTTTGTTGGTAAGAAAGTCAGGCTTGTTGCATGGTTTAGAAGCACCTAGATCATGTAGTCAGGTGTCAGAAGGCTTTAAATGTAACCACTTGATACACTTACACATAGTTAGGCAGCTAACAGGGCTGGACTGTGCAAGGGGATTAGGAACATAAGGAGAAACAAAGACCCAATAGAGGAATTTAGTCACTTCACCTTGAGAGGGCTGTTTAGCCTACTAACAAAATGTAGATTTGAGAGAACTTCATTTTAAAGTGTAACACGGAAGGTTACATTTTACTGGGAGTATCTAGTCTGCTCCTCCCACCTTGGGATTTCATTTTAAAACTTGTTATCTTCACTGTGCACCTACAAGTAGAACCACCACCAAAAAAGCAACAAAAATCAAGACTCGTTTTACCAGTATCTGCAGAGGCTGTAATCAGGGAACAAAGTGTAAGTCAAAAATAATACTGATCTTAAGTATTATAGATAAGCAAGTAATCAGTAGTAGGTGATAGAAATAACAATCTGTTATGGCTTTTAATTTGAAAACGGATATTAAAGGGGGAAGAAATTACCTATTTTCCTATTTCCATCCTGGACTCACTTTCAGGCATTGCTCCAAGTGGATTTTTTTCTTATGCTCTGTATTTTCAAGTGAGAGAGGAAAGAAGAGGAGTGTTTCTTGCTGCAGAGAAGTACAGGTGCTAATAACAGATTGCTACTGCTCCACAACGAGTGGAATCGCCCAACGGGCTGATAATTTTATCAATGGATATTTTGCTCTTGACAATATGTCACTGCGGTTAAACTGCATGTGTTGTTTTTCAGATGTTTTATCGTTATATACAGACTTTCATAAAAGCTACAGAATTTATGGTTCTGAAAATTTTAGGAGTTTTTTGAACTTTGTTTTGAAAGCCTTGCTCCATCTTAGTCCAAACTGGCAGTTTATGTCACCTCAGTCAAGGTGATGGTGATGATCTGTTTACAATAGAGCTATTTGAATCAAAATAATTGCCAGAGAGATGCTTCCTAATATTATGACAGGCTTACAGTAGAGTTTGAAGACATCTACTGAGCCTAAGGACATTGTAACTTACATATCTCTGAAACAGGCATACATTCATTACGGTCTTGGTAATTCATTTGATTCCAATTCCAGAACAACAAAAAAATCTGTTAACTTACTGAGGGTTTTAGTGTCTTTTTAATGAGTGTTAATGCTTAAAATACTTCATACTGAACCTTGATGAAAAGAAAACCAGGCTTTTCTCACCCTACCCTAATTATTTTTCTGTCTCTGGTAAACCCATAACTATTTTTCTCAGAAGCCTAGGAAGTACCTCAGAAGCCTTTTCCTTTCTGATCTCTGAGAAGGGTCACTTTTATAGTCAGATGTTCTAAATACAGATTCTAGTTTGATTTCAGATTTCTACTTTGATCAGCTACATTTTTTGCCAGCAGCATCCTCTGCTATGCCATTTAAGTGATGCAGCCCAATAAGTGACTTAAGGATAGGTACTCTCACTTAAGAAAGTATTTGTTTGTTTGTGTGTGAATTGAATGAAAGCAAATAGGTGTAGTGACTCCTTGTGTGTGTGTAAGATAAAATACTGAAATGTTTCTACCATTATTTTTTTCCGTTATATGTATTAAGGAGAGTGTTTTTCAATACTTAGTAATCTCCATGGAAATGTATTATCTGCTTAAAAATCTCTACTCTCTCCGAGTCCAACTTTTGTGGTCTCGTATTGGGTTACTAATATATCTTCGATATAATAATCTACTTTCTGTCAAAAGGTTATAAGCCAAATTCTTGCTTTGGAACCATGCTCATTATTCCCAGTGACCTGAACATGAACTGCTCAAATATCCCAAGGCAAAAAAAACTCACTGTCAACTTAGCTGATAGAATTATGACGTCAAGGGGAAACCTCAGGAAACCTTTTCTTCTTACTTCAGAAATTCTGAGCATAGAGCTAGTGGGATAGCAGAAAATGTTAAAGATTTATTTGCTTTTATTAGTAAAACACTTGTTATGAAAGTGGGTTGTAGTGTGATAACCTTTACTCTTTATTTCATTATTTACTCTCTCGTATGAATGTCTCATTCTTACTTCAAATTAATAACTTGTTGAATAACTGTGTGTTATCTGCAAACTTTTGTCAATATGAAATGAGGTCCATCAGGTATTTTTTCAAATCTTATCTCAGTTTTACTATTACGCATAATGGATTGCACCCTGCCTCTTTATTGGTCAGATCTAAAAGTGAAAATCAGATTATCAAAATAAAGAGCAATGCCTCATGTTGTGCTTCAGAGCAGACTTAGCAGAATGATTATGATCAAATCTATTTAAAATCATGAATGTCTGTGCTGTTATCATTAATATCCATGAACACTTGTCAAGAGTCATGGCAAGCGTATTAGCAAACAGGTTAAAAACTGTTGAAGAGTGATTGCTTCTAATTCTGGTAGAAAAATGGAAACATACTGACAATGGGTCTTAAGTGCTCATTACATCAGGAGGAATTGACTTAGAATGCTTAATATTTGGTTAGAGGAAAAATACTACTGAAAACTATGTGAGCAGGTATATTGAGTTATTAGAGAAAAGTTATCATTGGGGAAGCTTTCTGCTCAGGAACTTTAGATGTCTTTTGCTTTCTGGAGTGCAGAATTTTGCCTATAGATAGTAAGGTCAGAAAAAAAGTAGAGCAAAGCAGGCAACAAGCTAAAGCAAATAAAGGAAATAAAAACACTCTGTTTGATGTATTCTAGTGGAAACCTTTACTTTTGTCTTATACCTAGGTGAGAAAATGTTTAAGATTGACAGTGGGAGGAATGCACCGCTCCACTCTCCTCCTTCAGAGCACTACACCATTATCTTCAACACTTTTGTCATGATGCAGCTTTTCAATGAAATCAACGCACGCAAAATCCATGGAGAGAGAAATGTTTTTGATGGCATCTTCAGAAATCCTATTTTTTGCACTATTGTACTGGGTACATTTGCTATTCAGGTAATGATTTGGTCAAAAATTAATACCTACTCAAAAGAAATTAAGGTGTCTTTTTTTTTTCTATGCCTGTTTAATCTAAAAGATGTAGGAGACACAGTAACTATAAAAACCACCTGCATTAATGTATTAATATACTTTCTTAATCAATGCATTTGTCAATAATGGAAAATGTTGTGTAGTCATACTAATACAACAGAAATGTTGAGAATGTTTTCCTAGTTCTAGTCATTACTGTACTCAATTTCATCTGGCTGAAGAAAAAGTGTTACCTAGCTCCTAGTCACATTTCTGAATCAGTTCCTAATTTTACTCCTCCCTCTCTGATTTTCTCGTAGCAGAAGTATTTCAGAGCACAGTTCACAACAATAGATTCACTCTGACAGTGAATCAAAAAGGAAATAGTAGTTTAAGACTATTCAGGCTGTGACTCTTACTGACTTTCCAGTCTTAAAGTCAGGTAATTTTCCTTGGGACAATAAATGGTTACTCTTTCTACTGTTTCTTCTCCTATGGAAGTATAACTTTGAATAATGTTGTTTGCTGAAGCAATGTCAGAATAGCACTTATTACTTTGTCTGTGTGTTGTTATATCTGACGGTGTAAGCCAAGCATTTTGTTCTAAAGAGAAGCTGATTAACTCCAGCAGCTTGGTCTATTTAGATGTATATGAGGTTGCAGAATTGTTTTTAATTTCATGCTTAAAACTCACTACATTCCATATGTATTTATTTGTTAGGATAAATTATTAAGTATTTTTTAAGTACAAACAGCAACAAAGTGTTTTACACTGATTTACTATTCCTTTTTGTACTTTCTGCTGAGTAGAGGCTCACTGGCTTTATTTCAACTCTGAGTGCAGCAGTTCCACTAACTGTCCTCATCCAAAACCTCTCTGAAAAAAATCAACAGCATTGGCAAAAATTTCAAAGGAACAAAATGGAGGCTCTTACAACGTAGCATCCTGAGAATCAGAAATTTCTGAAAGCTCCACAGGAGCTTGAGAAATAAAGAGAAAATTACCACTCCTCTCCTTAGAAAAGGAGTAGCTTGCTTTTATATTTTAATCTCTTTTCTTTTTTTTTCTTTTTTTTTTTTTTCCAGAGGAAAATAACAAGATTTTAATATTGAGGGAAGATGGTTTAAAATATGAAATACCTATCATAGAGCAGCTGGAAAATTCTTAACGTGAAGTTGTAATTTCTTTCAAGTTTAGCATTCTATTCACGTTTATTTGTCTACTTCTTCCTTACCCTGTGCAAACATTTCCTGTCCACTGCCTTCCATTCTCTGTCCCCTTCCTTCTTCCTGTGTATTTACAATTCACATAAAGTCAGTGTCCACTGTTTGTTCACTGTCTATTTACTAGACTAGACAAATGATTTTTAACTACTGTTTCGCAGTTTTTTGAGATTTTAGTTGTGTTGTAAGGTCTGTTATTTCATAGCAGTACTGCTAACAAAAAATAGTTATACCTGATCTTCAGTTAACAAAACCTCAATCTAACCCGGCTTAGAACCTTGTTCAGGTTCTGTGGGTGCTGGTTATGTCTCCTACACAATATAAATAGGTCCTTTTCATGTGTGATTTTCCCACCATCTTTCTCCAACGGGACTAAATTTTGGCAGTGTCAGTCTACCATGATAACACATCTGTAAGCGTACAATAAAATATCGGAGAGACAAATTTCTTGTGCAGTGGCCATTCCAAAACTGCATCTGTGTTAACAAATTACCAGCTGAGAATATTCGGAAGCTGGGAGAATAATTCGGGGCAGTCCTGTTTTCTTCTTTCCTAGGCATTCGCACATGACTGTCCTTAGGTAAGGCAGCCTTAGTCTGAACTAGTATGGCTACTTCTGACCTTCATTCTGGGATGCTTAAGTTTGTATGGTTGGATTTTTCAGTGACAGATTCTGCAGCTTTTGCTGGATGGTCTCAAAAAGTGTACTTCTGGTAGCTTAACACAGTGCCACAAAAGGAGCGTAAAATGACCCTTCAGGAATATAAGACAACATTTAGATTTTGAGTGTTCTTTAGATTTAGTCCAGTGAACAGTAGATTGTTAATGATGCGTTTCACTGTTCGACAGGAATCAAAGAGGTGGAGTTATAATGCGTACCAAAGAGAGAGACAAAGCTCAGGTAAAATGTCACTGACAGCTTCCCCTCCTGATGCAAAGTATTTACCCCCCATCTCTTCTCTGCTCTTCTTTGTAGATAGTAATTGTCCAGTTTGGAGGAAAACCATTTAGCTGTTCTCCCCTGCAGCTTGACCAGTGGATGTGGTGTGTATTTATTGGATTAGGAGAACTTGTATGGGGTCAGGTAAGCATCCAGGAACATGCAAAATATCTTTTGTTTTTATAAATCAGTCAAAGACCAGTTTTTGCCACAAGTCACACAAAAAAACAGTTCACAATCCTACTATCCTGTTTCCTTCTCAGAACATCATATCCGCCACACACTGAAATACAAACAGCTCTCTAATTACTTCAATTATTTTATCCCATTTTTCCTTTTCATTCCTATTAGTTTTTATATCTTTCCCTAAGCAAGGTATGCTATCACAAAAATCATCCTCAGTGCTTTGTGTGAAAGACATTTGATTCTAAGCCTATAAACATAAAACCATATAGCAAATGAACTATAAGCTTCCCAGCTGTAGAGTACCCAAAGCAGTGTCTGTTTGGCCATGACAAATTTTTGAAAGTAAAAAGAGATTGCAGTGCTATGTCAAACCACTGCTTGTAACTTGCGTAAGACCAAGCCTAGTGCATTTAATATATGCCTGCAGCAATCCAGCTTGTGTGTGCAAAGGACAGAGGAGGAGATGACAGAAAAAGGCATTTTTTCCTAGCATAGCTGCAGAAAAGTGCACATTAATTCACATGTCATTTATGAATTCTGCTAGAACCTATGTCACCATCAGTTGTTATCAGGTTATATATACATGTAAAAACAAGTGTCTATGTGATAATTAAGTTATGTGATTAGCTGTCTGTAATAGTACAGTTACAACTAGTTTTGTTAAAGTAATACATTTTATGTACAGAATTGGACTGCAAATAATAATACTATTTTTTTTAATCTTTGAGTGTACTTTTCATGTTTTTAAGTTGGTGCCACCTGACGCATCTTAAAAAGTGTGAAAAATATTAATATTCTGCTTCTCAGATATAAAGGCGCATATTGATCTGCTTGTTTGCCAAGCAAGAAATTGCTGATGCAGATGAATACAGAATTGGTTTAACTGAATTGTAATGAGTAAATTCTAGCTTTCAAAACTGATATATTATGGGAAAAAAATAGTACATAAGCCTTTTGGACAGCTGGACCTTAGATTTTTTTGAAAGAATAAGTTCAATCATGACAGCTTTTAATACCTATGTTGCTGAAAATCATCATTATTACATTGTGCTAATGTAGTTATCATCTGAAGGTGGAATCTGAGTTATTAAGTTACGTGGGGAAATCTTAAAATCAGTTTGATAAATCTTGGAAAGTAAAGTTCTGTTTGCACTGATGGAAAATACCAACTTTGGGGGGAGGAAAAGAAAACCATGTAAAGGGAGATAAAGTCTGTGAGTTATATGAGGTCATTCAGCTGTGAAGAACTTCCCCACAGCCTTTGATCAGTGTATGATTCTGAACTTTTGGTGGATGTAGTTATTACATCCAACTGAAAACTAAAAATTGTTATCAGCATGTTTTCGATTCAAAGGTGGGCATAGTCCCATCCTTATCATGAATGCCTGGCCACAGAATAAAAACTTTCCGTCGTGGTCAGTATTTAGAGACCAGAAAAGAAAAATACAAGTGAATAAAATGCTTTTCATGATAGATAGTCTGTGGAACGTCCTTTCCTCATGGAGCTCTATGGTAGGAGACACTTTCAGAAGAGGTGCTCCCCTTCCTCCCCAGCCTCTTCTCTCCTCCTCTGATTAATTCTACTGTGGAGCATAGCACATTTGTTAGCCCTTTGCTCTAACACTTTCTCCTCACCCTGCTGTTCTTGTAACCCACTGAAACCAATCAAGACTTCAAATTTTAGATGCAAAATTTGAGACTTCTAAATGGTATTTTTAAAGGTTTAAGGAATTTCTGGAAAGCAAATCTGCATGGCTTTGAGTGATTTCTGCAAGTGGCCCTCAAGCAATCTGTAAACAAGTTTTTTGTAGAACATTCCATGTTATATATTCTGAAAATTGTTATTACTTTTCAAAATGGTACTTTTCTTGAGAATAATTACTAGTTTCTTAATCTGCATCAAGTCTGTTGAGTCTGCCATTACCTGAACAAGGCTGGTGTCTGCAGATAAGGGGGAAAAAAGCAACAACCAACCAAACAAAAAAATACAAGAACACCCTAAGAAAAGAATTACAGCAGATTCAGCCTACCTACAGGAGAGCTATGTTCTATCACACAGAATCACTACCAAATGTAGTTTTTATATAAATGCTGTCTTGCAAGCCCTTCATCCACATCAGTTCATCAGATATCAAGTAGCTTCCTTCTATAGAAGTACTGGCATCAAATTTTTGGAAAGCTGGGAAGCTGAAGGAGTTTCAGTAAGTACTGCAATGACTACCACTTACCTTTTATTTTTTCACTCCTGCTCTGTCTTTTCTTGTGTTGTGCCAATTCATTCCTTTTTCAAGCTCTTCAGGTTTTCCAGCCCAAAGTACATTTTAAAAGGTTTCATAGTTTTGGCCATTTCTTCATCTGTCTTTAACAGTGAAATAATAAAAATAGAGTTGTGGTATACAAAGTTCAAGGAGACCCTCAGCAAAATCAACAGTATGTTTTCATCCTGAAAATATATGGTACCTCTTCATGTATCTTTGCAGTATACATTCCAGCTTTCCCAGATCATAAGGTGCCTTTTCATCCATTTTCCTCCAACTATCAGCTGTGTGGAGTACCTTCAACACTCTTATTTTCAGAGTAACTTTGTTTAGTCTGTGCTGTGGCTTGGGTGGTCTGGACAATACCACGTGCCAGATGGCCACAAAAATCAGTATCACAAACTGAGTAAGACTTTTATCCACCAGACAGCAACTTCCATGGTTGTCCAATGTCCCAGAGTTGTAGTTTCTTATCTGCTAAATTCTTCTCCAGATGACTCTATTTTTTTTCCACACATCTGGACTTCAGAGATGTGACTGCTCACTGCTAAAACAAAAGCAAAAAAAGAAGAGAATTACAGCACTTTTTTTTTAATAAACGTGTCTAGTAGTTGATTTTGAAGGAGAATTTTTTTAGCATTCAAAACATTCTAGGTAGTGTCATGTTTAAATGGCCATCTGTATTTCTGTTCTTGCTGGCAAAAGAAATTAAAAAAAAAATGACTACCCAAGATAACAACATTGAAATTTATCCACAGTAATCATATTCAACGCTGTCTGAGTTTGCGATTTACAATTCTTTAAGATCAGTAGCCATCTCTTCTATTAACTGCTTCCAGTGACCACTTAGCCAACCTGAATAAGAAAATGGGCTGACATAAACTGAATGTATTACTAATGAGGACAGAGTAAGAGAGAACTCCAACAGGAAGATGTTCAGAGGTACACTGTTAGAAACCTTGTTTCTGTTACATGCTGAGAAAGCTATTTCGATTTTCCAAATCAAAGGGAAATGGAATACCTGCACCAATTTTAGTGTGAAGAGACTTACTACATCTGAGATGCTACTACTTTTCAGCTTACATTAACAGCCATTAGTCTGTTCTCAGTCATTAGAAATCCGTGAATACCAATGGCAAATTATCGGTCTTGTGAAGTTTCCTCTAAATAATTACATTCAAATACCTACATCCCCCCTTAGTTTTTTTGAGGAAGGACGTTGCTTCTTTCCAGCCTTAAACCTGCTCCATAGCCATGCATTTCTAATGTGGTTTAGCGATGCGCACAGTGCTGATTGATTATGAAACAGAGTTGTATCAATGTCAAGTACTATAATGAATATGCAAATCTGAAGCTTTTCTGGAAGATTAGAAATCTCATTAAAATATCAGAATTCTACTCTAATTAGCAGCTTATTGTTATTGAATTAGGTTGATGTTTTCAGCAGCTCTTTGTAATTTTAGGTCATTGCAACCATCCCAACAAGTAGGCTAAAGTTTTTAAAGGAGGCAGGGCGGCTCACTGAGAAGGAAGAGGTTCCTGAAGAAGAACTCAATGAAGATGTTGAAGAAATTGATCATGCAGAGAGAGAACTTCGACGTGGACAAATTCTCTGGTTCAGAGGGCTTAACAGAATCCAAACCCAGGTATGCTAAAAAGTAAATGCCCCCATGGTCTAGAAGCGATCTGTGATCGAGACGAGATAATGCTATTGAAATCCACAGAGAACGCTTCTGTATTGGAATGATGGTACTTGGAAATTGCTTTACTGTTTTCAAAGGAGCACCATGTGAAATAGTAAAACAGGTGAACTTTTAAAAGGGCGTGTGTAGTGGAACTGTAAATGTAATAACAATATTCAAAAATAGGAATACCTTTTTTGACTCTACTGTGACGCTTATTTTTCTGCTTCAGTGATGAGAGCTGAAAAAGCAGTCCTACCTGGAAAATGCTAGCTTACGCTATGGCTAGCAAAACGTTATGAAGGCTTTCTAAAACATGCCATTTTATTTTGTCTAAAGTGTTCTGTTGTTCCCACTCATGCAATAAGGGAAAAATATTTGGATCTGAAATGTAAAGCATCACTTGATTTAAAAAAAAAGATAAAATGTTACTATCATGTATATACAGATATATATATATATATATGTACACACATATGTAACAGGAATTAATTTGCCTTCCCTGTAAGGTCTTGAAAAAGCTGATTCTGGATTTAAAATAGTAAGGGCTTAAGCATCCATTGGATACTGAAATGTATGCATTGGCTACTCTGGATGTTATTTTAGAATGATTTTTTTCAACTTTTCCTAAATACAAAAATCCATGAAGTTTTTAAAGCAAAATTAAAGGATTCAGATGAATGGCATACTAAATACTTGTACTGAACCGCACTATTAAATTTAGTGCACTTCAGACTATTAAGTAAAAATGCTAGAAAAGTATTTGAACTATTCTGCCTTTTTCCTTGCAGCAAAGTAGCATGTTTTAAAGCACTTTAGTCTTTCTAACACCTGTGCCAGCTTGCAGAAGAGAGCAACTTTTAAAGATATGTATTCCCCCTGATATCAGATGGTTCTGTGAATGTTTTGCATAATACTTACACAAAAGTAAGAGGTGAATAGTTAAGAAAACACTTCATTTTTATTTAAAGAATTTTTAAAGAACATTTATATCAAAGAAGATTTTGATTTTGACATTTTGGTCTTATTTTGAGATGGGTCGTACTTTCTCCCTTTTTCTATAGAAAAATGGATACTTTTTTTTTTTCCCCAGAGAAAAGATGCAGCCGTGCCTTTTAGAAAACTGGGAAAGCAGTTAACTGAAGCTAGGATGCTTAGGTCTATTCAGTGCATCACAGCAAAATAAGAATGGAAGGAAGGTGGAAACTGCTGTCAGGGGAAGGTTAAGGATTCTGGTAAATTCCTGAGCTTCTGATTACATAATTAAATATGGATCTTCAGCTTTAGGGTTATGTGTCTTGACTCCTGCCTTGAGTCAGGAGCACTCATCAGCAGAGAAGATTCAAATTGTCACAGTTCCTCTTATTTTAAGAGGTACAAACAAGTGCCCAGGTAGTGGTGATCCTTTTGGAAAGATGACCTCTAAATGTGCATTCTTTTCTTCCTGATGGCTGTAGGAGGAGTGTTGCCTGTTGGCATTTCTGTCAGGATGTCTTTCTGGTTGTGGTGAGTGTAAACAACTACAAACACAAAAAAGAAATTTACATCTTTTCAGCTCTTTCTAGTCTGAAAGGTAGCTTTTAGTTCTTCTGCACATCTTTGTTCACTTAATTCACACAAAAATTATTATTCTTTTATACTATTTAAAACAAAATGAAATTAATTACATTTCTTTGCTAACATCCATCTTAGTTTCTGTTCTGCTTTTAGTTGTAGATGTATCTTTGGTAGGATGTACTACTTCCTCTCCTACCAAAAGGCTCTGTGATTTTTTTCTCATTTTGTTTATTCATTGACTTTGATTTTTACATCCATTTCACATCTGTGAAATGATAACAGAAAAAGGAAATGGGCCAACTGACTCAAAAAAAGTTCCAATTGCAGTTTCCAGATGTCCACTGGAGAGTGGTGGACCTGTGTACAGGTCAAATCAGATACCTTGTTGGATGGACCTCGAGCGCATTTTAATGTGCTGTGTGTTGAGGCCCATACAAATGAATTCATACACTTGTACTACGTTTCCCAGGAAGCCATCTAAAGAAGAGTTGATGGAAGAAGATGAGGATGTCTGTAGCATCCTTGGGGAGCTGGAGGATTTGCAAGAATCCTCTGATGTCTAATGCACTTCTGGAGATGCAAAAGAAGAAGGTAGAGCATCCCCTCACTTTATATATATAAGAGGATGACATTTAAGATTAGGAATAAGCTATAGACTCAAATCTCAACAAATCCAGTTTCAACCGTCATACACTTGTGCTGTATAATGGGTGATGTTTATTTTTGATTATTTTCTATTCAGACCTTAGTGGACATACAGCTCCAGCATTCAACAAAAGCCTTCACTCCTAAGAAAGTTATAAAGAATCTATGAACTTCTGCTTGTTTGTTTTTCCTCCAGATAATTGACAGACCTCCAATAAAACATCATCCAAACTGACAAAAATTTTGCAATAATGAAGACTTTGGGTTTGGGTTTTCTTTTTTTTTTTTTAATTGCACTCTCAAAGCAAAGGTTTCTCTAGGCACTAGAGAAAGAATTTCCATTGTTGATTCTTCATACTGAAATGCAAGACATATCTCTATTTCCTGCTGCACATGCATGAATTTATGTTAAAGAAAAGTGCATGAAAAATGAACATACTGAAGTCACATTTCTGATTTTCTTTTTTGTCTACTGCTGTTCCTTTACATACTTTATTATCTTATAATTTATGTCTTCTCTGGATGAACACATACTGTCTTCTGATTGGAAGTGTTTCATTACTGGACAGTACTCTCAGAAGACTGGCAGTATGTGAAGTTTCACACATGACTCATTCTAGTTATGCAAGCTTCATGAAGACACAAAAATGGCCTCAAATTTCACTGAAGACAGAACTTTTCTCTGCTAGTTTTCAGCAGTGCTTTCCAGTTCTTTGTTGCAGTTCTCAAGTATTCTTCACTCTAAAGTTCCAGAAGTTCACTTCATCTTTTTAAGTTGTGTACTGAAAAGTTTCTATAGTTACCTCACGTTTGAGTAGGGAAAAATATTTAAGTATGGAGGTTTGAAAACTTCTCAGGTTATATATCTGATTTTCATAACACAAGGACTCTGTCCTCCCTCTGCTTCTTTCACTCTGTAATTTGGAGATTCTGTTATCTACCAAAAAAAAGGGACTAAAACTTAGTAAATATTAAAAATGTTTTGAGAGCAAAAACAAGACAGAATAGTTATATAAATACAGGTGTCTTGTTAACTGCTACAGAAATACCTTAATTTTTTTTCGGAAATTAATGTGTCTCAGAGACTGCTATGAAAAAAAAAATTATTTTTCTTTGGATATTCAATATAGAGATGCCGCATTGCATTTTCCTTCATTTCTGCACTAAAACCTTCCTGAACAAATGCAAACACCATAGCAGTGACAGTCACTCCTAGCAAATGCTTTGAAAGTTAAATAAAAAGCTAGTACCTCTTTTTTAATTTTTTTTTTTCATTTCATATAGCATTTAATACAAAAAGATTGCTGGAGACCACACTAATTAGAATGGAAACTGTTTTATTTCACGCAGATTCAAGTTTAGTTTGCTTTACTAATACTAAAGCAAACTGTTTATCAGAGATTGAGCAAAGCCAATTTCTTCTTGTTCTTAAATAAAACAAATTTTGGATGGAGTTACTGATCTCCTGAGGACATTAAGAACAACAGAACAGCTTGCTGAAACTCTCTTCTATCTTAAGGATCAGAAAAACATTTTGGCACACCTATCCTGCCAGGACCATTCTGGTGTGTTAAGATACATTTTTATTCTTTTTTAAACTGCCAATCACTGATGTTTTTATTAACTGTTTGTTCATCAAAAATAGCATAGAATTTAAAGAAAGATGAGAGAGGCAAAAAATTCAGTGGGCTATTTTTTTTTTCTCTGCCTGAAGGCCTATAATCAAAACATGATGACATTCTTTGTTCCATTAGAAGTTTTTCAGACATTTTATGATGTAGGACTTAGCCTTTGCTTTCTCATTTTTAGCAATATGAATTGTTCTAAATAACTTCAGTCGTCTGTAATTACAAAAGCATCTCATTTTAAAATGCACTGTTTACTTATTTCTTTGGGTGAACTCTTTCTTTGCTGTTTTCTGATTTTGGAAGATAAACTCCTTAGGAGGCCAAGATCTTTTCTTCTTCATTCGCTTCACAGAGAATGCATCCCTGTATGTTCAACCTTTACGATTCTAAAATGGTTGTCATCTTTTCCCTCTGGATTGACTCCATGAAGATCTGTAGTTACTTTTTTTCAGGAGAAAAAGTAAATTACACACCTGTAATTTTTGTTCTCTGGAGAAACTATTAAATACAGATCTACCCATATCTTTTCATTCTTATGCTAGAGTCTTTCAGTTAATCAGAAAGGCATTTATATCCAAATATGTCCTTTGGCTTAGAATCTACCACTTTAATCTTCCACAGTGCAGTTCATGCTCTCAGTGAGTGCCTTTAAAATCTTTCTTGAATGTTCTCTTTTGAAGAGTGCTCTGTTACATATGTCAGATAATGTCAACCCAGGATCTTTATGTAGTTCTACTTTTGTACAGTAAACATTTCAGGTAAGTATTTAACATGCCTTCATATACAACCAGTGGTTTGAACCATATGCTGTTTTCAAAATGCTCTTGATTCACCTGCAATCCTTACTCCACATGGCAACTCATCACATACTGTACTTTTTTTATTGGACATATAGCTCAAAATAAGTGTGCTGCAGAAAACACGGAGAACAAAGCTGCAGAATGTTGACATGACTGCTCAATATTGTGTATCCATCAGTGTGCACATTAAATGCACACTGTATTTAGGGATCTCACTGGAAAACAGAGAGTCAGTGAACAAGGCTGCTTCATGTTTGTCTAGCAGAAGTACGGCACGGTGATTGTGTAGCAGTAACCTTTGATTCATTTTACAGCTGGCTTTGACATGATTATTTCTGTGAAAACATGAAGGAAAATAGTGATCTCCAAAGACTAAGATAATGGGAGGGGATGCATCCATACCATTAGAGATGAAGCCATATGAATTTACTTATTAATAAGACTGTCTGCACTAGAAAATGTTAGCACATTTATTATAATGCTTTCAACTCAGAAAATTTAGGAGGGCTTATACTGAGGTTTGTGCTGTTTAAGTTGATAAATATACCATTTTACCTTTTCCCAACTACTTCCTAGACTGTAACTCTTAAAAAAATCTGTGTTGCAAGATAAAATCTGGAAAAATTTGGCTTCTTCATACAACTACATGGGTGAATTCTTCTAATGGATTCTGTTACTGTTTTGTTGTGTTGTGCTTATACGATTGTAACGAAGAGGATGTAATGTTGTATAGGGATTTGTAGCTGCTATCTGCTGCCAATCCCTGGCTTTAAACATATTGGATATATAGAGCCTGCTTTATATTGTGTAATGCTGGTGACAATCTTGAAATACCTCCTTTTTAACTCATATTCTGAGTTCTAAAGGACTAAAGGAAGATATGTACTAAAGGAAGATATTCAGCAAAGACACATGTAACAGTGGGTTACAATATGCATATAGAAATAACAAGTAGAAAACGGTCATTCTGTTTACTGAAATATTCAGTCTGGTTCAACATAATTTTGTGTCTAATTTTAAGCACTGTATAAAGATATAAAGATAATATTTTATTCCGTAATTAGAATAGACCATTATTCATTATCTCTGCTTAATTTACACAAACTTCCATTACAGAAAAAAGTAATACTTTTTATCAGAATACTTTCCATTTTATCAAGCTAATATGCTGACAACCTTGGTTTTTTGTAGACAAAACTGAGTCTTATTTGTAATATTTCTATAGGCTTTTCCCCCCCCAGATTAAGTAACTGAACTTTCGTCCCTATGGAAGAATGCCTAAAAATCAATAGCAAAGCAATTTCATTCTCAGTAGGAAAAAGTAGATGTTAGCTAATTCAAGTATTCCAGTCGTTATTCACTTTAATTACATATAAATAAAATGGTTTTATTTTTCAATATTTTTATTTCAAATTTTCTAATTGTTTAAACTCACGCAGCTTCACTGCCTCCTTTGGAGCTGCTTCATTTTATTCAGGCAGAAAAACTGGACCATTTCATATCTAAAATGTTAAGAAGGACACTAAATAAGTATTTATTTCCATAGAAATTAAACTGTGTGCACGGTTGATTTATTGTTTTTCATTATTATTCCTGTTAGTTTTGCAACTGTATCCATACTTTAAGCAACTTGTCTCATTCTTTCCTCCATTACAGATCGAAGTAGTCAATACTTTCAAGAGTGGCACTTCCTTTCAGGGGGCTCTAAGGAGACAGTCCTCCGTCACAAGCCAGACCCAGGATGTAACCAATATTTCTAGCCCTAGTCACGTATCGTTATCCAATGCTCTTTCCTCTCCTACCAGCACATCTGCTGCTGCGGCTGGGCGTGAGTGTGTATTCTTAATGCATCAGATCTACAGAGATGCCAACTTATGTAGCAGTCATTTGAGACTGAGCTACTTTGCACTCTCCCATTTTGTCATGTTATGCTAGTTTACACATACCCAGACACACATAACTGGATTACTTTGTGTACAGTAGATACTCTTCATCATTCATTGCAAGTTAATGTTAACTTACTGTTACAACAGTAATTTCTAGTCATCTTTTATCCAGTGTATGGATACTCTGAGGTTTCTGTATTATATTTTCCTAATGCCATTCTGTATGTTTTTCTATTGCTTACAAAATATATACTCGAAGTAGTACTATGAAAATCTTACATTCGACAAAAAACAAACAAACAAAACAGCTCCAGCTTATCAGTTAAACAATCATTCCATGTGGAAGACTGTGTATAATGTAGGTCACTCATGTCCAGTGAATATGTACTCGGCACAGGTACAGAAATGAATGATGAAATGGAGAATCTGGCTTACGATGCAAGGCTAAGGGATTATAACAAGAATGATGAAAGAAAAGCACCTCTAAATTTGAAGGAAGATAAACATTAAGGAAGGAGGTAGATAGGCAAGTTAAAGAACAGCGTCAATGCAACAAAATAAACTAATTTTCTAAAAGAAGTGTGTTTTTAAATGCTGAAATCTTGAAACAGCTTTCCTCTACATGTAAGTCAAGCATCTAGTGAAGAGATAGCGAACAGAATAAAAACTCCGACAGGACTAGTTCACTAACAGTAAAACATCTTCACTTGCCTCGGAAGACTCAGACATCTAAATGTTTAGCATTAAATGAATATTTAAATGTATAGAGCTCATTTTATAAATATGTCCCATACTTTACAAAATCATATAGTATATCCCTGATGCAAGTTTTGCTGAGAAGTTGGCCAGAGGGAAGGCAGACAGAGGCAAGGGAGATTAAAGTAATGTTCCAGAGCCCCCAGATAAGAAAAGGAAGCTCAACCTTTCCTTTCAGTTTGAGTGCAACCTCTTCAGTATTTGAACATCAAGAATAAAGAAATTTTAGACATGCATTAGAACCTTTGTTGGAATTAAATATCAAAGGAAAAACTTTACTTTTGCTAAGAACCCAAAGAGTCATTAACGTTCTAGCTTTGGTGATTTGCTCTTAGAGAAAATTTCAAGGTAGCATCATGACCAAGTGAAGCAAAGGCTGCACTGCCACTGCTGTGCCATAGGTACTACAGCCTGCTACAGAGAGGTCAGAGCCCGAGTTGCCTCATTACACACTAAGCAGCATACAGAATGCTACTGACAAACCAAGCCTTTCATCCAGGGAGAAAGACTTTAGTAACGCTTCTGCATTTGAGCAGAAAGCAGAGAACAGCTCATTCTGCTGTGGTAATTGTTTCATCAATATCCTGTAGCCAGTGGTCTGAAAGAATAAATCTAGCTAATATAGAAGTTAGTTTATCCTTCTCCTTTTCTGTCCACTGCAGCAAAGCAGCTAAGAATTGAATAGCATTGCATCTTGAGAAAAGTCTTACTAGTTTATGACCTGAAGTTAATTAATAGGGGAAGTGTAGTCTGCTACGGTGTTTTCTGTCTATTTGGGAAAATAAAACATTTCTACAGAGAAAAAAAAAGACCGATTAATTAAGCTGTGCAGGGATATGCATCTCCTCTGCAGAGAGTAAGTACAGACTGAGGCTTTGAAAGTGATTCTGAACTGCTGTGTGGAATTTTGCTGGAATTTTATTACTGCAATGTAATGACTTTTTCCTATTAAATTGACATGTCCTTCAAATTATAATCCTTAGGGAACGTTTGGATTTATTAATACAATAACACAAATTCAATGACAGAGAAAAAGAAAAGAAAGAAATGTTTACTCCCGAACTGCTTCCTTTGTAAATCTCTTGTAGAACCAGGTAAACCTTTCTGAACCCAAATTTAATTGAAATACCTTTTTGGATTGGCATTTTCTGAGAAAATGTTAGTTACAAAATGAACATATAGGTTTACAGCTGTAGTTTTATAGTTTATAGTTTAAGTATAGTTATAGTAATAGTTATAGTATTAGTTTTAACTAATAATATAGTATTAGTTTTATAGTTTATATAAATAGGTTTTTCAGCTTCTTGCTTGAAACATATATAGTAGAACAGGACTGAATTTGTTCCACTCAGATTCTCAGAATGAACGAAACCCTACATATGATTTTCCTGTGAGATGAGAGGAATAATAAGATAACTGTACCTCTGATTTTGAAGCCTTTCCTGGATTTTTTTTTAAATATTGCGTATGTAGATATCACATATCAAGGGAAAACCTTAAAAGTATAGCAAAGACAAAAGGGCTTAATAGTTGAGGGGTCCCAGTATGAGATGCTGTTCATTTTCAGAGATCTGCTGCTCAGCACACTGCAGCTGTAAGGATACCTCAGTATCCTTTTCATTCATTTTGGGTGTCCAAAATACATGCATTCTGCAGAAATGGTGCTTCAAATGGTACTGTGTCATAAAAATATGCAAGTCTAACTTTACCAAACATATATGCAGTTCTTTACTACTTGCATAACCTTTTAATGTGTAACACTTTGTTGCATCATTTCTTCTGCAGTTTATAACACCGATTTGGAAACAAAAATCTTGTCATTTTTCTGTTGTTACTGGGCAGACTAATGTTTGATTCAAATATATGTTCTTCAGTTTTATAAATTATTAATAACTACACAGAAGGTTACTGCATGAGTAAAGATATGGCTGCCTGTCAAATGCTGCCATGTCTTCAAGTAGTTCCACCTTATGAATGCCCTACCTCTTCTGAAAAAAACCTTATGGCTTTAAACATAGTGAAAGCTTTTGCAAAAATAAATCTGGCATTTTATGTACTCTGGTAAAAGTAGAAGATTTATGCAAATTCAAACTAAATATGCATATGTAATTAATATGCACACCACTAAACTACAACAGTTGAAAACATGAGAATAATATGGGTCTGTATTCAATGTGGTCCTGGCCATTTTATCAGGTTCTGCTGTATCGTATGCAGGAACATACACACATACACACAGTCTTCTGCCATTGGAAAACAGTTACATCACAGTGTCAAAAGTTTTAGATACCAGACTATGCTTTACCAGCTTTGGAGGATTGAAAGTGAAATTGCTGAACTTAAGAACATGTATTCTCTATGCATTTCCTTCTACTTTTTATTTTGAGAAAGCAAAATCAGATGAAGTGGGGCAGTGAATGTTTTGGTTCTTTTTTTTTTACTTTAGAAGCTCAAAATTTGATTCACCAAAGGTTGGTTAGCTTACGCCTAAAATCATGAATGTGCTTAAAGCCTTTCCTAGTTCATGGGTTAATTAGGCAGAGGATCCAACTGTACACAAAGTAAACAAGTTATTCTTTATCTATTTTTACCTAGTTGTCAAATGCTGCTTGTGTTTTCAATAGGAAATTCCTTCAAGAAAATATGGTTTAAAATTTTCCAAGAAAGATAAAGATTTAATATTCCTTTGTACCTGTTCTTTGTCCTTCCTTCCATTCCCAAATAGACAATATAGTTAATAATGTTCCTAAGTGGAAGACGCTGCAGATCTCTTACAACAAACAAACAAAAAACCATACAAAAAACTCTTTCTTTAAAGTTTATAAAACAGAAATATTCTTAAATATAGGATACATTTGGGAAAAAATGATAAAAAAAAAAGCTACACCAACAAGTAACCTCCCAGACCATAAGCCTGCTGCAGTTTTTATGTCTTTGGGTTCTTTTGGATTTGTTCCACTGAGGGCTGTCATATTTGGCTGAGATTTTTAGAAGTGGATATTTCACTGAATCAAACTTTTTGTGATATTAACGTTAGCAGCAGTGGCATCAAACAAGCTGCTTGTACAGATGACACACACACAAATGCAGTGATGACTCGAGTTTCTAGCAGTCAATTAAAATCTTTTCCAAATTATCACAAAGTATTGCCAGTATTTTTCCATCATAAAGACCTCTGAGATTCATGAAAATTTATTTTTAATCGTTTTCCAGCCAAAAAAAAGTAAGAAAAAAAATTAAGAAAAAAAGCATAGCATTGTAAAGGCTGCATTTTTGTTCATTTTCATTTTTTGAAGAGGGGTCTCCCATTTCTTAGAAGTGGTGCTAATCCTCAGGTAAAACCAAGGTGTTTTTCATTGTCTCTTTAATTTGTAAGTACCCCAAATTGCTCAGACTCACCAAGAAGCTGTAACTTTAGGTGGAAGCTTTCCATCTGCTGCTTTTGCCTCAAGAGTGGGCATTAACATCTGCAAATTATGCCAGAAACCTCATCTTGATTCTAGCGCTTACTATGATACTTTTAGTAATAAAGATTTTTAAAGGGAGAGTTTGGCTTAGCTTTTTGTGATCTGTTGTGCATGAAAATCAGATACTTTTGTGCTGAGAAATTATTACTGTTCAGCAGCTTTTGCTCAACTATAATTTCTTACATATTGAGTTCCCTATAAATGTAATGATCAAGCTGGACAGCCTTTACAACTAAAACTCAAGAGATTCTTTGTTTGGATCCAATTTTCTCATGAAGAAAAATGGGAACTTTTTTTTTTTTCATGAAAAAACATCTAATTTAATAAATGTAAAGCAAAATTACTGTCCAATAGTGATCTAAATTCAGAACACAGATGGTCAAGTTGGTGGGCAAACCAGCCTTACTGAAATTGCCACATGCTTTCCATAGCAACATGGTCACATGAGGAAATGGAGCAAGGAGAACGTGAAACCTGCAGCTAAAATGATGTTTATAGAAGTTTCAGCATTTAGGGACATTATTAATCTATCGTCTGATAGAGGCAGAGATATCATAGTAAAACTTACAAGATTCCACTAGTTATCACAAAGATTGTCCCAGTCTACTAGGAAGTCCGAAATCTTAACTGACTGCTGTGTACCCTTCCTTTAGGGAAAATAACTATGTTTTAAGTCTAAATATAAAGTCACGTCCTCAACTGGAGATGCACTGTGCCAAGAATATTTAGAGTCGTAACAGAGAAATCTTTTCTTTAATAGGATCATATTCTGTATTTAAGCTTTGGCAAATCTGATAAAAACTGTTAGGCTCCAAAGGATTTGGAACAATCCTATAATAAAGGAGAGATGCTAGGAAAGTGGAAGCCATACTTCCAATCTCATGCTCTGAAATTCAGAGGAGTAACAGACGTGAAACTTTGTGAAATGAGGATCAGACCTGAGGTTGTCACAGATGATGTTATTGTATTCTGGCCTTGCTATGTGTGGTTTGACTTTTCAGCAATGCTTACTGAAACTATGGCATATTTATGCAGAAAGAGAATATCCAGAACATCCTTGTCACATGTACACGTGACTCCCATACATACAATATCTTCTCCTGTGATATCTAATCTAATATATCTTAAACTCAGAGGATTCGCAAACAAGAACAAACATACTGAAAATATGCCTTGTATCTCCAAGCTTCACGTATCCCAAAGTACTCGACCAAACTTTCTCTAATTAGTATAATTATAGTATTGATATAGAATAGTATATCAGTTACATGTAAGAGTTGGCATCTCTTTGCAAAATTGACCTCTTGTTTACAATTTTATACTAATCACCTTACTGATCTTTCAGTATAGAATTTATTTGCTTTTGCAGTGCCCTACTCTCTACTGTCTGAATATTAAATGTGTTTGTTTTCCCAGAGGGCTAGAGAACATTGGACAAAAGGGTTCAGCAGGAGAGAGTGAAATAAAAAGAGGTTGTGAGTCTTTAACCTTGAGCCTGAAATGAATGTGAACCAAACTCAAGATACTTGGCTTATATGAAGCCAGGTAAACATTCGAGTATAAGCCCACACGCTACCAACCATAACAGATGTGCAGATGATAAAGAGGCTTTGTGTATTTTGCCTATATTGCTGTATTTAAGAGTGAGATTCTGAACTTCATCTTTTCTTCTGATGGGGAAAAAAACTGTAGTATCTAAATTTCTATTTCTTTTTTTTTTCTTTTTTTTTTTTTTTTTTTGCCTAATGCAGTATAATAAATATAACTGTCAAGGTGGGATGAAACTCAAGTTTTTTCTATTACAGCTACAGAGAAGAAAGAAGTGGAAACTTAGAGCCATGTCAAAAATGTCCTGAATTGTTGTTCCCACAGTCTTTTGTTTAAAAGCAGTTCATTTTTTCTGTTGTCTCCATCACTGTGAGAAAAGGGAGCTGTATCACACTGTTTGTCTTCCCTTGGCATTGTCAGCATCATAAAGAAATCTCATTTACATGAGCTTCACACAGTTCATAAAAAAACATGTTCTTGGTTCTATCCATTATGGGTATGTCCCTGCTTTTACATGCTGTACAACCATAACATTTTTTGAAGTTCATCAGCTATAATTTATCTTAAAAAAAATAATCACACTATGTGGGCTTTGCTTCAGTAGAGCCCCTAAACTTTTCAACACTAAATATTACTTCAAATAACCTTGAACTTCCTTAAGCATGGATTAATAGAATTTGTTGCTGTTGGGCCATGTAACTCTGGGTAAGCAGTATCTTTCCAGTTCTTAGCTTAAATAGGGTGCTGTTACTGTATTTAAATTAAAATGCCAACTTTGTATTCAAGGTGGCAAACCCCAAATATGTATGGAAAACCTACACACCACTCTAAAACTGTAGACAGATGTTAAGAATGCAGTTTTCTACATATCCTTTGACAAGAAAACTAGCTAGCTTTATATTATCTCAGCTCTAGGGATTTGCCCAAATTTGGCACTTGTGTTACAGCTGCATTCAGCAGATGAGCTACTGACATATCAGTAGTTATAAACAACTTTTAAGCTATTATTTTTTAATAAAAATCACTATGAACATGTAGTATCTTTGCCAATAATATCTAAATGTTCCTGCAAGAGCTCCACACAAAGTGATGCAACTGCTGGCTGATTGTACATTATGAAATTATGTACCTTCAGATTGCTGTGTAAACACATCTAGTCAAAGCAAAAGATGCTGCTGTGGTCTTTTCTTTCAGTGGTTCTTCAGCAGTCCCAGCAGAGTATTGAATTCAGGTTATGGTGAGCAGGTTTTCATAGCTTGTTTTCAAACACAGTCTGATTCTATAGGTTTCCCCCAGCTATGTATGATACAAGCAAGCTACTTAGATTGACTGACTGAAAGCTTGGTACTAAATGCAAATTAGATTCCAAATCTTGGGAGTAAATGCAATACAGATGCACAGTTAAAATCCATACTTGCCCTGTAGTATCATTTTCTGAGTCAGCTTCTGCAGTTTTATTAAGCAGACTACCAGTGGCTTCAGTGGTTGCTTCTTACTGCAGAACTTGTAGTCTCACTGTATGAAACTCAATTCCTCACTTGCTAGCCTGGAAAGGCTTAAATATGGCTTGTGTGGCCTGAAGAAAAGCTTTCTTTTATTGAATCCTACAAAATCTCTACAAGTGTAATAGGAAAATCCAAGCCTGTATTTTTTAAGTGAAAATTTAATCTACTTTTATTTAAAAGAATCTAGCTGGCAAATAGAACCTAAATCTATCCTATAAAATGTGGCGATATTCAAGAGAATGAAGCATTCCGTTAGTTTAATCAGATATAGTGAAAAGCTGGAACTGAATGAGATGATAGCTGTTTTTATTCAGAGAGCAGAAATAGTACGTAGCTTTGCAGAAAATACCCCTTTATCAGCCCATATCGTAAAGTGGACATGTTGCAGAGCAATTCCCTGATTTCAAATAGGGCAATGTGGTAATGCCTCAAAGATTGCTTTGGCAAACATACTGTTTTTTCATTGTTTAGACAAACTATTTTGCACTTTCAAGAAAGGTCTAGGTAATGAGGGAATTAGTATGTCAACTCATAGAAATAAGAGTTCAAATCCTATATATTTACTAATGCAAATTAATGTCTTGTTGGTTCACTACAGAACCATCACAGACCAGAGCACAATTCAAAGTGATTCAACTTGCATAAAGCCCTGATTTGTAATCCCAGGTGCTCTCTCAAATACATGTTACATACACTGTATGCCTGTAGTGCACAGACCTTGCTCTTCTGTGCCCCTCTTGTCTTGCACCTGCCAGCCTCCCAAAATCTTCTACTATCCCCAACCTGGACAGGCTATTCTATACCACGTTATTTTTCTTATTTGGAACACAAGCAGTCACATGAAGCTGCTTTTTGTACTGTGCCCTATCCTACCAAACATATTTGTAAAGAGAAGGGGATTTATTTGGACTACCAACAGCCATGTATTTGAAGGTGATTTGAAAGACTTCTCTTAGGATTTTTGAAAGATCATGAGCATTCAAATTTAGAGAATACAAACAAGGACAAAGTTCAAAGAGATCAAAGTATAAGTCAGCCTCTTTCTCAAATCTGCTGATACTCTGTATGACTTGGACAGCTCCAACGACAGGGTCAGCTAAAACCCCCAGTTGTAACAATGTGAGCCCACATAATTATTAAAACAGTCTGCTAATTAATGAGGAAAATAATGCTATACAAATCAGTGATATATTAAACCAACCAATAACGTGCAGCATATTCACATGTAAAATGACACACATACCTACCACCAACCATTTCAAATGTGCTTGGAAAAGCTTTCACAATGCCTGCTTGCACCTTTTCTGCCTCTGCCTGTGTTTTGGTTTTCCCTTTAAGAAATGCTAAAAATTCACTCATGAACTACATGGAAGTAGAAGGATAGAACTCATATTTAGTCATAAAACATTTGCCAACAGATCACGTTTTTGCCATTCTGTTTTTTCCTCCCTGCCCCCCCACTCCTTTCCAAGCAGTTATGTTTTTTCAGTAGTAACACATAGCACAACCCTTCACGTCTCTTCAGAACCGTAGGTCACTGGGATACGGACCACATCCCTCCCTTTGCCCACCCACAGAGCACTAGTGTCCCCACTCTGCCATGCTCCTCACTGCTCCTTTCATTTCCTACTGAGAAAGCAATTTGCACTGTTGTTCACAGTCTAATGGGCGGAGCCTTGTAGTTTATTTTCACCAGTGTTCTTATTGTCAGGTGGTTAACAACATTAGATTTATCCTGGCATAAGTCTGCTGACCTAGTTTAAAGACTGCATATATGGCATCAATTGTGTCACTTTCAGCTTATAACTGTACAAAGAGTATTACAACTGAGACACAGAAAATGAAAGAGCTTGCTGTTTAACAACGCAATTCAATTTAACCCAACAATCAATACATTATTATGTTTTTATATATTAAAAAGTTAAATGGCTAGAACAGTGGGTCTATACTCGAGTGTTTACCTCACATATGCATGAAGGAAAAAAAAAGTTGGTTCAACAATACAATGTTCACATTATCCAGGCTTCCAAGTGTAGTTGTTGTGTGCAAGTTATCTCTGTGGTAACTGTGTTTTTTTTTTTTTTCCCTGTGGTAGCATGATTATGCTTAGTATTTCGTCTGCTTGGCTTTTTGTGCTCTTGGCTGCATCCATTTAGATTTTGCTTTAAAACACTGGTATTACTTATAATTTTTACACTTGGCTCCTGTGTGTCTCATACTTACCCATCCAACTGTGTCTGTGTTCTGTGCTTTTCTGTTTGTGACGTGTGATTTGTTATATGTAATGTTTTATAACAAAACAAAAGAGACTTTTTTTAAAATAAAAAAGCCTTCCTACTTACTCACTGCAAAACTATCAACATGCATGGTTTTTTACATTTGCATTACAATTAACATGGCTTGTCTTTTACTAGGGATGTACCACACGAGTGGACGTTCGCTTTCTTTAACCGGTACTTCCCATCAGTTCTTTGATGGCTTTAAACTTGATTTATTTTAATATTGCAGTTGATACAGATATTCAAAATGCACATAACTGAGCCACTCGTTTATGCATATAACATCCAGAGACTATGGACTTCAGCTGCCTGCACTGCCCTAACCATATGCTACATTTTTCACAAAGTATTCTCTAACACATTTTGGCCCCTTAAAGGTGTGACCTCTGACACCTCTTTCCTTTTCTCCCCCTAGATCCGCGTCGTGAAGGCATTCCGTAGCTCTCTCTATGAAGGTTTAGAAAAACCAGAATCTAGAACCTCTATTCACAACTTTATGACTCATCCTGAGTTTAGGATAGAAGATTCCCAGCCCCACATCCCACTCATTGATGACACAGACCTAGAAGAAGACCCTGCTCTCAAGAAAAACTCAAGTCCACCGTCTTCGCTCAACAAGAACAACAGTGCTATCGACAGTGGAATAAATCTTACAACTGACACAAGTAAATCAGCTACCTCTTCTAGTCCAGGAAGCCCAATACATAGCCTGGAGACATCACTTTAGCTGAAAAGGTCACTGCAAAAAAAAAAAAAAATAAAGTAAAATAAAATAAAATAAACAACCACAGCAACCGAAATCTATAAATATATATATTAAAAAACATTGCTGGCTGAAAAGCTGTTTGAACTCTTATTCACTCTGAGACAAGTGAATGAATTGTTAATCACAATGGTTTTGGGGAAGGAATGAATGGCTGATTTACATACCCCCCCTCTTGTTCCCTTTCAGAAAACAAAACAAAACAAAAAAATCCTGCATGAATGTACTGTACACTTCTGGCCCTTCTTTTTTTCTTTTTCTTTCTTTTTTTTCTTTTTCTTTTTCTTTTTTCCTCCTTAAGCAGGAACTGCAGAGGACTTCTTTCTGCGGCTATTTATCCAATTCACTGGTCTGTGAGTTTTTTGAAATGCTTGTGTGGCATGGACTCAATTGTATAGATTAATTTAAAGAACTTTTTTGAAGTTGCAAAGCTTAACTTGCACAGTAGATTTGCACCAGTTGGACAGAGGAACTTAAACATTTATGAGACTATATATAGAGATATATACATATAAGTATATACATAATTAATTATATATATGTATATATCTATATATATATATACAGTTATATATATATAAAGTTTCTTTGTTGGCATGTTGCCTTGTTTCTGCTCAAATTGCTCTGACTATTTTAACTTATTTATGTCCTAAAAAAGAATGTAATTTGTTTACAAACCTGTAGATAATATCCTTAACTATTTGTAGGGTTAAGAAAGCACTTCCTGCCGAAGTAGTATAAAAATGGCTCAGCTCAGCTCATTGAAACGTCTGTAATATCGCACCCTGGATATTTTATTGCAACTGCGTTCTGATTTCTGCCTGTTTTGTTGTTGTTGTTGTTTTGGGTTTTTTCTTTTTTTTTCTTTTTTTTTTTCTTTTTTTCTTTTTTTTTTTTTTTTGTTAAATATTGTAGATATTGCAAGTAAATAACGAAAGAAGCCAAAATATTATAAGACATTGGATGTAGCATTGTGATCCTATATACAGGGAGGTAAAACAGGCTTCCTTTGTTTCAAATAAAAATCAGAATGATCAGGTTCTCTCTTTTTTTTTTTTCCCTCTGATAACCTGCTTGAATTTGTTTTGGTGCAACGTTTGAGAATGGAGGCTATTTCATTCTTTAAGCATATGGCAATGGCTTCCAAAAAATATTTTTAGACAGATAATATGTGAAACTGAGTTGAGTTTATAAATAACAGATTTAAAATAAGTTATATTTGGTTTGTCTATATGGAGATCAAACTACTGTTTAAATATTGTGACATATTGTGTTAATCCTTTTCAGTTAGTGATATAGGCATTTATTTCCGTATTACTTACGAAGTACGGGCTGTTGGCATTTTGGATGAAAATCACTGTAGGTTGTTGCTTTGATTTTTTTTTTTTTTAAGGAAAATATCATTTCTGCACTATTAGGTCTGAATGAAACGATATTAATTGTATACTGAGATATTCTTTGTGTGATTTTTTTTTTTTACCAAGCTTGTCTTCCTGTAGTCACAAAGTATACTGTAACACAGTACATTGTTTTACCTTGAGCTTTCTACAAAGAAAGCAACTTTGAAAACCTGCAGTAAGGAGGGTGAAAATTCTTTTTCAAGATGGTAACAGCCCTAATAACTTAAAATTTATGAGCTTATATAATTGCTACGTCAACCACTTGAATGCTAAGCACTTTGTGGATCACAGATTTTTCATAAATAATTTTTGTATTTAATATAAAGTTTGCTTGGAGACTTTTCAGCATATAATCTTTTCCATAACTGTACAGTGCAAAAGATATTTTGAATTACACCACTGATTATGCCAGATGTGTTGAAAAACACTCTCAAACTAGCTTGACAAATTGATTTGTTAAGGTATTACTGGTTGTCTTAAGGTTGGCTAATAACATGGTGCATCTCTGCAGTCACAAGAACTAAACCAAGCCAGAACTCTTCTAAACAGGATTAGACTCATGGCCAAACTGCAGACTGAACTGACTAAAACGTTTTCAGGGTGCATCAAGACTATTCAGCCAGGTAAAGCTCAAATCAGCTTGAATTGCCAGCTTCCGGACTCTTGTGTAGAAGCTTGAATGTTTTTGGCTCAAATTCGTAGTTTGCTATCTGATCCAAACCTTTCATTCAACAACAGAACAGGTCGTGGGAGGTGTATACAACTGTTTCCAGCAGATAGTGTTACCCGTTTCTTAACAGTAAAAGCTAGCATGGAAGCATTATTATTTTAGCTAATTCCTAGCAACAAAGTGATTGAAACTCAGTCAGGATTGTTCTTCGCTTTGTAAATACGGTGACTAACCTTTGTATAACATGTATTGGGTTTCTATGGCCTATTTGGGATATCATATTCAGAAGAAAAAGTGTTATCTATTTACAGGGAAGCCTCTAGCTTTGGACTTGAACACCTACAAAAGTTATTAACACTGGAACAATTTGTTTTCAGCATCTTAACACTGACTGTTTGCCTTTTTATTTTCAAACTTCATATTTTTTCTTGGTTTCATTTTTTTTTAACTTTTCCTGTAGGAGTATCCCTCCCTAAGGTACCATTTGCAGACTTGAAAACTGTTAAGAAAATGAACACTACATTCTTGTATATATAGTAAAACATATATAAACTGAGATGCATAGATAACTTGGGCTTTTGTGAGCAGAGACTGTGCTTTATGTATATGATAAATGATAGATTTTTTTTAAAGCAGAATAGCTATGACCTTTCAACTACAAGTCGTGCATCACAATTCCTTTCTTTTATTGCTTGACCTCTCTGTGATGGGAACAATGGATCAAAAACCAAAATGATCAGTTTGTTAAATTCCCTGCAATATATAAATGCTCGCTCTCGACGTACTGTACTTAGCAGCATGAGATTTGTGGACAACAATACAGTGGTACATTGGCAATCCATCCCACTAGGGGTTATTAATATATGTTCATTCATCTGTTTTTATGAATTTTTTTATCTAGACAATAATTGTAAATAAAGAACTTACTCTGTCTGTTCATTTAATACTATGCAAAAGGTTATGCTTTCTATTGTTATTCTTATTCCTACAGTGTGATGCTGGAATGTTTGTGGTTTCAAAACAAAAAAAAACCAACAAAAAAAAAAAAGACAAAAGTAAGTAAAATATGTGATGTAAATTATTTTATAGTTTGAAACAAAATGATAAAGTTTTACTCTTGCTGCTTACTGTCTAATAGATCTCTCTTGGCAGGAGCACAAGTGGAAAATTTAAAGAAATAAATTCACAAAGCAGCATGAACAATAATGGTCTGAACGTAACAGCTTTCTTTATTGTCACTTGAAGTTATTAAATCCAGCTTTGGATTCCCACTGGCACAATATAAACATGTATGTACATGCTCTAGATTGGCACTAAGAAACCTGCCTACCACTCAGAGGTTGCACTGGCTCCCTTAGGCTTTCCTTATGCCCAGTTGCTAAGTCAGCTTGGAGTGCTTTTGTACCTGTCTGACTTGGAGTCAGTGGAACAAAGCTTGCTCCATGCTGCGGTGGTGCAATGTGGTGGGAACGGCTGATGAGAATGCTGTAGTGAACTTAGCTGAAATTAATAAGTACAGAATAAGATAGGTGATGAAGATAAGATAAATGCCCTGCCAATTTGTGAATGAAACTGTTCAATGTTGGTCCTAAGATGAGCATCTAAGTCTGTATTCCTATCACTTTGGCCCACTGAAATATCCCTCTACTGATACTGCTTTTTGCATCTTTTTCCCTCTCTGTTACCATCAGAAAGAGGACTGAAACCTTCTAGAACTGGGGAGTTAAGTCCAGCAGTCATGTCCTGCCAGATAAGACCTGCCCTAAAATCTCTGCATATGCAATATAGGGGAAAAATGAGGGATTTCCAGTTTTGCTGCTCAGACCCTCAGCCCAGAATTTCTACATATTGAAGTGTTTGGAAGAATGAGAAGTGGGATTGTTCAGTGTTTTAAAACAAATACGTATATATGTTAAGCTTGTGCCAGTTTCAGAGATCTGTTTTAGCAATTGCACCTTTTCAGGAGTGTTTGTGACATGTTTTTAGCACTGCATGGGAGTGAGTCATAAATTCAGGAGAACATGCAGGAGGAAATTCCCTACTATGCTAAATTCTTACTCTCTGCACCAAACTGGAGATTCAGAAAGGCACATAACTTACCAGTCCATCACAGGGAACTAACATCCTGATTCAAAATAAGGATGCTAGGTTTTATTCTTGCTGTTCTTTCACCCATACTAAGTATTCTGCTAGGAAGACAATGAGGGAAGTCATACACTCATAGACGATAGAAAATCAGGTACTGACCATGTATGCTGATGCTACACTGAGTGCCGCTGCATGAGATGGACTGGAGGAAATGGTTCATAAATAATGGATGAAGGAGAAGCAAAAAGAACAGTAAAGAGAAAGGAAAAGGTGCATTTATATTTCACAGTACACTGAAGTAAAATCCTAAATGGTTTTTATTAGTTTGAGGCACTGAGTTCTAATCGAACAGATACTCAAGTAGCGTTCTTCGTCTTTTCCAGCTGAAGTCCAAATTCATGAATAGGCTGAGGTTGCTGTAGTGAGGTTTAGGCATCCAGATGCAAAAACCTGATCTAAAATACTCTTGCTCAGCTATTACCCATAACATATGATCTGCCCAGAAGACTGACCAGAAGAAAGAGATTATCGCTGCCACTGTCTTCCAAAATATTTTTTTCAATAATTCTCTGATATGAAATAAATGTCACAACTTGTGGTACTGATTAACTTCAAAGCAGTGCACTAATGCAGGCTGTGGGAAGGCTGGGGTTCAACACTTCACACTTCCTTTGAAGTAACACTTTGGTCTTATGGTATTACTGTAACTGCTTTCGAGAAACCACAAAAAGGTAAGCAGCAGACACTTCTTACTTACGCTTGTATTCCTGCAGCAGTGGGAGACACTGGCAAGGATGGAATACAATTTATCTGTGGTCCAGATCTGGACCAGGCTGATATGTAGACTGCCTGGGATTATAAACTACATATCCATGTCTCTAATTTTATCAGTACATGAAATCTGAACAGGTAATGCTCAGTTTTGTTCAACTACACACTTATGACAGTTACTGAATGAGAGAGAACTGATTGGTTTTTTTATTTTTACAAACAGGCAATAGGTATATTGCCATCTGATTTTGCAAAGTTGTATAGCATAATAACTGGGTGGTACCTATAATGAAATTACTTATGTATTAAACAAGACAGGCTGTGGAAAGACACAGCAATGGAAATATTTATGAGTTTCTCCAGCATCTTCAAATAAACTTTCAATAACTTTATTTTATGCTGCCAATCTGGGAGACCATTTTTGCCTGGTACCAACTGGAATATTAAATTCCTAGTAAGGGAATGTACTTTTCCACTTATTCTATCTGTGATGAATTTTTTCTGCTTCCAAAGCAACAGCATCTCCCTTTCCTCCTTTCCTCTTCCTGTTTGCGTGTTTAACAGTGATAACAAGTTGAGCTGGTACAAGCAGTGTTGATGCTTAGTAAATTAGATGACTTTACATTTTTACAACAGGGTCTGAGATTATGAAAATTTGAAAAGGAGGTTACTGAGTTTTCTTGAAAATTTTTTGAATATTTCTGTCATCTCAGACACATTACAAATAATTTCCTAAAAGATTAAAGAAAATAAGATAAACATTTGGTGAAAAATCATATGAATAAGCTACAAAGACTTTGTCATCAAAGTATGTCAACTAGGAAGGCTTTCTTATGCTTACTTTGCATAGGCATAATCAATAATAATTGTTAATTTGACTGTTTGGAAGGCTTTTATAAAAGATGAAGTTTAAAAGAGTTACAATGACTGCCTGCCATTGGGAATATAAAGAGTCTATTCAGTTTGGCAAGTAATGGATTCAAATAGAATGCTTTCTGTCACAAATACACATGCCAAATACTTAGGACTGCAATGCAAAGCTACTTGAACATAAAAATTTTCCCCTACCACCAAAAGGTTTAACGTGCCAGATCTAGGTTTTATGTAGTTACTTGGTGAACTGGATCAGACTATGTATCTGCTGAAAACTATTTGTTGTTGTTGATGCTGTACAATTTCAGCTGCTTTCCAGGCAGTTTCATGAGTTCCTTTACCATGCGGTTTGGTGAAGGTTAGTGCCAGGACAGAAGCAGCAACAGAAACTGACAAGAGATGGAGACAGGAAAGAATAAAGCCACAATTATTTCAGATTAAAATGACAGTTCTAGCAAGCCTACATCAAGGGGAATTGAACAGATGTCTCTACTTGTTCTTTGTTTTCGCCAAAGACAGAGCATTCAGTACTGTCTGCCTTACTTCTAAGGTACCAAGTGTGTCACAGAGAATGACAGTTTCAGAAGCAAAATGCAGAGTCACAAAACTGTTTGATGGCTGCTGTAAAGCAAGCTGGTTTTCTGCTAGGCAGGTGCCTCCATCTGACAGAATACCATCGTGCTTCACTTTAACTGACATTTTTGCTGGAAGTGTGAGCAGGACTGGAAAAACACTTCCTCACAGATCTGCAGGATATACGTAGGTCACTCTGATAGTAATACCTCCTATACATTTCCATGGGAACTAGAACAGGTACAAAGAGCACAATAACACCATTTGATAGAGCAAATTCTCAGCCACAAAACACTGTATTTCAACACAGTAAACACCATTAGCGCTGCATTTTCACCAGGGATGTCTGCGTGCCGTGCTCATACAAATCTGCACCATTGGAGATGACCCACTGTTTCACAGCTGCTAAGATAGCATTACTGATAGGAAAATGCTGCCCACACAGTCCAACGTTCACTGTGCTCACATCCACTGTGTGGTCCCCATAAGCATTCAGCAATAATCAATGAATGTCAGTGGGTGCCATGTTTTCCTCATGGAGGAATTCAGTGGCACACCTTTGTGCCGTAAACACTTCCACGTCAGATGCCATTCTGGCAGACTGCCCTTCTGCTTCCATGTCTCGTACGGCAACAACGTGTCATGGAATAGTGGCAGCAAGGTTCAGCCTCTACCACCTCTGCCTCTGATATTGTGGGCCAATATAATATAATAGGAGGCATTATTTTCTGAGCAGCTCTTGTACAACATTGGCTGTATCTGCAAAAGCCATTTCTGATTATATACTTTTTTTGCTGTGGTTTAATCTATTGTGAAGAGTTTATATAAACTTGTATTTGGTTTTATTGTCCTATTCTCCTCTTGTGAGGAATTTGGTTCTTTTTGCTATTTTTCTATTACATTTTCAATGCTGTTTCCTATAAGCCAAGGTGATGAAAATGCTTTTAGTGAAATATGAATTTTTACCTACATATTAGTGTCCAATAGCCTCCTATATGCCATGACGCCTGGGTAAAATTGCGCTTTTCCTATATGAAATTACACAAAGAAAAAACGAATTGGTTGAGTATGCTTTAGAGATTATTCAACTGCCTTTCTTTCCATTTTCATGTTCAAGGCTAGAAGCACTAGCTAATAATGATGGAGCACTTTGTCTCCTGAGTGTTCCTGCCCAGCTGATGCTGTCATTACATTTTGTTACAGAAAATTTGCAGGTTGATCTGTGCTATGCCACTGGCAAAGCTTTTCCTAGGCTAATTGTGGGTTGTAACATCAGAGAGTAAATCTGCTGTTCTTTCAAACACCAGATACTGCAAGTTCTAGCACTCTCCAGATACAACTTTGAACTACCCCACATCAGAGGAATAATATTTTGTTGGCCAGTTACAGTCAAGGAAATGATTACTTAGATTTGTATTTATAAACAGAGACCCCAGCAGACTCTCTACACTCAAACTGTTCTGTTGTATCCTGAAATGGGACAAAAATGTTATAATCTGAGATTCTGTTCAGTAGCTCAAATAACGCACTGCTATACTGCACAAATCACATCTTTATTAAAAGAATTTAAAAGAAACTTTCTTCAACATCCCCTGCTATCTGATACTTGATGGGAAACTCGAACAAACCTCATACTGAGTGATCTCTCCTTAAAAGTTATCTCCATAAAACATCAAAAAAAATCTAATCAAAGGAAGAAAAAAGTATATAGCTCAAGGAAATAGCAACTAGCTAAAAAACTATCCTGGGCTCAGATCACATCTAATTCTGATGTTAAGATTTCCTCACAAATGAAGTGTCACAATAATGCCTGCACAAAGGAGAGAAAAAATCCTGCTTTTACCATGAGAGCAGTTTTAACAGAATACTGTGTTTGCTTCTGTGGCTGTAACTAAATGGCGTCAGGATAACGCTGTCTGTTAGCTCCCCTGTGCTTCTCTGACAATCAGGGAAATGACGCACCAAGAAACTCTGAAAGAATTTCTAAAAAGACAGATTCAGAAAGTGGTTACAAAATTCCTGAAATAATGTGCAAGTTTACTTTAAAAAAGAAGTCAAAATGTACGTGCTGCAATAGACAATTAGCTTTCTTTAAAACTTTGGTTGCTGCTCCTTTTTTATTTTTGATAAACATTTTTCTTAGTTGCGTCTTTATAGTGCTTATAATCTCAAAGGCTACTTGAATCAGACCCACCAAACTAAAAATGAAACTCCTGAGCTTGTCATGCCTTGTAACACACACAGTTTTGATGTAGTTATTAGACATGGAAAACTGAAAAGCAACGTTCTCATCTAGTTTAAACAGTAGCTTTCTTAAAATGTTCTATGTCATTCCAAAACCAATATGGCTCAGTCCTTGATCAAGATAATTTCAACATAGTAAAAAGGAAGAGTTATGGAAGAAGAAGAAAAAAAAAAAAAAAACAAGTAAAAAAGCTAATGCAGTCACAAGCTTTTTAATACTTAAGTGGCTTAAGCTCATTTATAACCAAAACTACAGGTGTTTGAAATCACGTTGTGAGGACTGTTAGCACTGCCCAATCAACACAAGCAGCAGGTGCAAGATGGGTGCCTTTAGAAGTCATACTCTGCAAGAGCACTAGCTATTCAGGATGTGTAGTATCGTTAGCAGTCCTATATTTCTAAGCAATTACCAAAATCAAACCTCTAAGGTTTGTTAGTTCTGTTTGGTAGCAGCTATTTTAGTTAACTACTTTGCAGATGAAGTGAGCATCAAGTCTGCTGAAAACTGAAGGTTGGCTTGATTAGTAGTTGCAGGTGGGAAGCCTTGAGATAACAGCAAATGAGCACTTTAACAGAGAACGCATTATGGAGCAAGGAGAGGAAACAATTCAATTCTGTGCTGTGTAATGAGCCAACTGTGGCATGAGCAGCTATGCACTGATTTGATGACAAGGTAAAGTTAATGAGTTAAATGCATGGTAAATGAGAATGTATAGTTTTTTGTTTCTTGGAAAATCTCAATTCTATTCAAATGTTATGTCCTTTGAGATTATTATTAACGCACAGAGCGTGTTACTGAGCCATCTGGGAAGATGGTACTGCAGTGCTCCTGGTGAAATTTATAAACCCTGTGGCTGCACCAATTGATTTCCCCCTCCCAATTTGACTTAGTATGATTGGTCTTTTTATTTGTCTCTCATTTTATTGCTTTATTGTATATTGGTATGTTTTGTGCTATCTCACACTTACTGTTTCTTTTTATTTCACGTCTGACCTGATAAATTTCTTATTTTAGTAGTCATCTTTACTCTACTTTGACTCCAACTTAACATAAGCTTTCTCACTGAAACAATATTAGTCTCCCTGACCTCGTCGGCCATTCATGCATTTTATTCTTGTTGTCTTTCGTGTTGCTTGATAAACAGAAGGCTTGTTAAGAATGCAGTAAAATGTGGACTTGTACTTTAATTTTGTAGCTGTTTGCTTTCTTGGATACCTTCACTGTATTGAAAGTATGGGGTATCTCCATGTGAAAAGCCATGTTGTGTGACTAACAGTAATAGTAACTGATTACAAGCAAAGCATAGGTTAATGCTGTAGAAAAGGCAGGTGGTTGCTTCCTTTTCTTCTTTCCCAGAACCAACATTTTTATGGTGGGTTTGTGTTTCTCTTTGCACTGATATTATTCAAACTCCATCGATCAAGCTGTATTCTATTTGTTAGAGGAGCTTCTGTGTTACATTTTTCAGCCTGTTGTTCAGATTATAACTAAGAAATGAAGGAAGTATGCTATTATTTTTTGGTTGCCTCTTACAGCAATAAAGGCTGAGCTAAAACTGTATCAGTACAGTGAATTGTTGCTACAGGATTAACGTGTTTTGGTTCCAAGCAGAGAGAAACACCAAGAATGGATTTTTGAACAACAACAACAAAAAAGAGCTAATTTCTAAACAGAACACACAGATGTGGTTTTTGACATGGAAAAGGGGGGGAGGGGGGGATATCAGTGTTATATTTCCATGAACCATAGCAACCTACTTCTGTCCCCACACTTTCTGCCTCTATACTGTGATGAAAACTGTAATGATTCCCTATGCTTGGATTTTAAGATGCAGATTGAATCCCTAGTGTAGGCACTGATGAGGGGAGAGGGCATTCTCAGCAATACTAACGGTCTGTGGTATAAGAAATACTTCCTTTCAAATTGAATTGATCTGGTAGCAAATCACCAGGTTTGAAGAACATCTTATGAATACTGATGCAGAGCAAGAGTGTGAAATCAGTAGCAATCAAATTCTCCTGGGGTTCTACAGCCCACTTAAGTAACAGTGCACAGTAATGTTGTGCTAAGTGCAAGTCTTTCCCTCTGTCTACTCCTCTGCAGGTTTAATGAATGCCCTACGCATAGTAATTACTTTCACATTATCACTTTCATATGGAGAATAAGTCATCTACAAATTATCCAAGTCTCAACTTCAGAACAAATTTTATTAATTTATATAGAATGGAAATTGTCTTCACCCTTTCTTGGTGCCCTCAGCAGAGGTTAAAATACAGCTACAAAAGGCACACAAGATAGAAATGAATCTCATTAATGTCACTTTTACAGTCCTTCACCATCACAAAACCAGCAGATTATCACTTGAAACATTCTGTGTTCAAGCTCTAGTAATTCCCAGAAAACTGCAGAGCTTTGAAGCAATCCCTTAAATGTTAAAGTCATTCAGATCAAAAGGATGAACTATTTCTAAGAATTCCAAGTTGCTCTGGTTTTCTATTTATTTTTCTCTCACTTCTTAAACTGCTGTGGCTGGGATTGTGTTTTTTGTGTTGGTTTGTGTTGTGGTTTTTTCCTACTGTTTCTGTGGCAGATGGATTATCAAAATAAAACCAACACAGAAAAATTAGACCATTAGCTTAAGCACTTATTCAGGATATTTTTTTCCTCCTGAAAAATGTCATGCTCAATACCAGTGCAGATGGTCATAAATGCAGTGATAAAAATTCAGCTTTTTATTCTTAGTCTTTACTTTCCATTTGGTTTAAATATGGTTGCAGAAAAGCTTAACAAAGTGATCTATTTTTTTAGGACTTCAGGAATAATACTTAAGTGTTTTCTATGCCAAAGTTAATGAAATTATCTACCTTGAGGATAAAAAAAACCCAAACAAGTTCATCACGTCATTCTTCCTTCTACATGAAACTGAAATAATATTCCTTATCATGAATAGCAATTCCTGCAAGTGATTCACAATATATTACAGGAGTACTGCACCTTTTGGTAGCATAAGTAAGACCCACAGCTCAAATACAACTCCAGAGAAGGGAACTTTGTAACTTCTTAGCAAATCAGAGGTATGACAAGAATAAGGGACTAAGAAGCTCAGGAAGCTGAAGTGGTTTCAAGGTGGAACAAGTGCAGCAGCTGGAGAGACAGTCTGGGTTAGGACAGTTTCTGAATCCTTAGATGTGTTGGTTCTGAAGGAAACCCTACAGCTCAGCAAGCTTCTGGGGAAACCAAGGAAGTATAAACACTATTAAATCTGTCTCAACCCTAGTTCAAGTCAAGAGGAGGGGGAGTGGAAAAATAAGCAGGATTCTGTGATACAAAACTACCTGAATTGCACAATGCTGCTCACTTGGAGGATGCTGCAAACACACTCAAACTTTATTCCCCCAGTGACACAGTGCATGCTGAAAAACCTTACAGAGGAACTGATTTGAGTATTAAAAGCTTCTGGCTGGCACTCTGCATTCAGCTTCGACTCACATAAAGAGAGTTTCCCTGGACGTAGGTTAAGTTCACAGTCTGATGATTGTGAATTGCTATGGAGTAGAACAGTGAAGCTGTGGATTTACGAGCTATGTTTAATTCAAGAATGTGTACACATACAGAGGTCTGGTATTACTGGCAGGATCAGATAGTGAGGGCATGCATCTCTGTGAACGGAGGAGGCAGAAGCAATACAAATAAAAGAAACAAAGGTCTGAACAGTCACTCCACGGGGAAAAGGGCATGTAACTCAGAGCATTAATTAGGGATAACGAGTTTCAAGCTTAGTGCTACAAAGAAAGAAACTGAGATGCTGGAGAAGGAATAGTGCTTCCTGTTTTATTTCTAATAGGCTCAAGAGAACACAGCTTATGATGAATTAACAGAACAATTCTATGAATTCAAGAAATTCTATGAATACTTTTTCTCTTCTTGTAAGAGAGTCAGACCACAGGCTAAGTGTTCTACACTTTTCAAGGCAGAATTGTGGGATCACAGTTTTCAAAGTCCAGTGATTTTCTATGGAGGTGTAATCTATGAAAGTTCAGACAAGCTCACTGTCTTATACTTCAGTCTTAACACTGCTGTGCTCTAACCTTGCCTGCTCAGCGTAGTTATATCAATTTCATTCTGAGCTATTCCAAGAGGTAACTTGCAATTAAAACTTCACTGCTCAGATTAGCCACATAGTGTCACCCTAGACCGTGGAAAAAAAGTTTAATAAAAGGCATTCTGCTTAATTACTACCATCGAGAAGCAGTGCTAGGAATAGTCTGGAAAAATGTTCCTACTTCCTAATAAGTTAACAAGCTTCTCAGGGGGATCTATTTCATCCTGTGTGCCATGTCTGTAACTAGAATCCTGCTGTCTTCAGGTACTCCTGAAATTCTGGATAAGAGCCATCTCCATACTCTATGCCAATCACCATCAATATGTTTTTCTTCCTCTTTACTGCTTGAGATATTGGCATCTATAATCCTCATATGTGACAATGGTGTTTTGGTTTTCCAGTGATTGCATACCAAAAGTATATTTTATGGTATGAGATTTTGAAATGCAATTTTGATTTTTGAAGGTATAGGTATGTATCATTAAAAGTCCACGTATTTAAGTTTATTCCCATAAATAACTCCAATGAAGCTTCAAAATAGTCCCAAAGCAAAATCTAGTATTTCATTTTCTTATCTTTGGTTCCTGAAAATGTATGGAATAGAGAATGATTTGTATTCTAGGGTTTGCATTTGTCCCATATGACTTTGATTTTAAATAAAGCATTTGGAGTCCAGATTTAGTCTCAGATAATACAAGTTCTTGAAAGAGTGATAATTTTTGAAATAAATAGTTTTAAACACAAAGCCAAATTACAAAGTATCTTTGAGGTCCAAAAGAAAATTCCTAAGTTCAAAATACAAGAAAAGTTTCATCTGAAACTAGAGTGGCATTAAATCCAGTTCCAGACATGAGGGTATTGACATCTGGATGTGGAATGAATTGAGATTCAAAGCACATCCTCACTCTTCACAGTATATACATGGTAAAAATAATAGTAGGAGATTATAGATATCTACTGCTTATGGTTTAGTTTTTATACTATCCCTTGGATGGGATATTTTTGGTGGAGAAAAAAAATGCTATGTTTATTGAGTTTGCAGTAGCAAGGGCAGAATTCCACTGAATGGTGGTTAACTGCATCACAGAAGCACAAACTGCATTCATATTCTTGAGTCTGTTGATGTGGAGTTGGACTCTAAAAAAAATACCTGAACAGCAAATGACCACAAGAAACTTATCTTCCTGTACTTGCTGTCAGTCTCTGCTTCCATTCTCCACTCCTGCCTGAGCAGCCCTGCATTTTCACCACAGCTAAGCCCAGAACTCAAAGCTTTCTCCTTGCTTCCATACTTCTCTGCTCTGGGTTGCTTGGCTGCTCCCTGACCATAACACCAGGCTTTTTTGTTGTTATTCTGGGCTGGGCTGCCTTGAAAATGAGTATGACAAATTCCCTGGCTAAGTCCTAGCTACAATGAAATTGCTGGGAACAGTGGAAGCAAAGCAGAAAAGCAGTATGAGAGAAGTCCAGGGATTTTTGTACATACTAGTTTGCCCCCAGGAGCTGTGCCCTCTCTAGTTTTGCTTCCTGGCTGCATAGCCTTCCTTCATTGTTTCTTCTTACATTTTTCCAATCTTATCTACTCAAATAAAATTGCATTTATGTAACAACTCACAATTATTTAAATGTTCTGTGTCTGAAAGCTTATGGTCTATTTGCAGCAGTGAACAGGCTAAAAGTTAATGAATATTCCTAAAACATAAAGTATAGAAGGAAACTAGAGTACATAGAATTAAGATTTAAGATGTCACTAGAAGTGTCATATTCACTGAATAAATATAATTAATTACGAGAAGTGGAGTTTCAAATAACATGAAATCTGTATGTATTTTAAGTTTGATCCACACTCACAAGATATGGCAGGAGTGCTATTGCTTATGGGCAAAGAGTTCAGGATGTGCTTAGGTTAAATGAATGAAATAGCTTTGGTAATTTTTCTATGTCCAAGCTTTTATTGCTATTCATTTTGAAAAACTTAACTATATAAAATAAGCTTCTTTTTGTTTTCCTACATTTAAGTCTCCCCCAAAAAAGTGAGTTTCTTAGCTTTCTCACTGATTCCCTTTTATATCTGTTGGCCTTTCCTAAAACACTTGAGTATTGAACCCACTCTCTACAGTTTGATTTGTTTCGGTTCTTTTGTAGCCTGTCCATCCAAGCAGACTGAACAGGTCTGAGCTGTAGTTTATAATAAACAAGCCTTTTTTTTCCTATATATATATTAACAAGGTAATTATTAAAGGAGGAGTCCTTAAGAGTAGCTGTACCTGAGTCTTTTTGTATGAATAGTACAATGTTATTCTTCTTTCCTCTCTATTTTTACTTATATGTAAGGCATATATATATAAAGCGTTCCTGAACAATACTTGTGAATAGCGAGAAGAAATGAAAATTATCTACTATGATCAAAGCACACCTTAGAAGAATGCTTACAGAAAACACAATGAAGACTAAGACAGTCTGCTTCTTTTAGAATGTAATGGAAATGTAGCAACTGGAGTGCTTCTGCTCTTATCTAGAAAACCATACAGCAGGCCCAGCATTTGCAGAACTAAGCAGTTCCTGCCTTGCAGTACATTTGATTTGAGTGGCACTAGGGAATTATCAAATTCCTCTCTCAGAACTCTCCTGACATCTTCTAGTAATTCATCACCAGTTCTTCAGAACCCAATCACAGTCCGTGCTCCTTCTATGTTTTGAAAGTGATCCAGATTTGGTATATTTCATAAAACAGGGAACTCTAGGGATCATTCAAGGTAACCATCAGCAGGGTAATTGTTTTGACAGAGGGCTCTTGCAAAACAAAAATGAATACAGTTTGCTGTTGGCGATATCATTGTAAAGCTGACTAATTCTGTTTGCCCTTAGTAACTTATGTTACTAAAAGTTCAGTGATTGCTAACACTGATAAACTCTTCTGTTCAAAATAAAATGTTTGGGAATGTCTATTCCTGCAACAAATTTCTTAGTCGGTATCACCTGTGATTACAGATCAGGAAAGTGCTTTGTACTTGGTATCAGAACAAAAGGGAGAAGATGATATAAATTTTCCTACAAAGACATGCATCAAGTTCAGTTCTTACTGTGTTACATCCACGCACAAGGTTTTCTAAAGGAAAGCTTTTATTTATTTTTACATAGTACACAGTTTAAATCGTTTAAATTTTCCATATGGTCTTTTTTGAGCAGGAAAAAAAACCACCAAAACAAAACATAAGAGCCACCACAGCTCTCCAAGGAATTATCAATCTGCAAGTAATTATTTTGCAGCTGTTACTGCTTAAATAACTCAAGTTTTGAGCTTTGAAGAGTTTTCTGATTTCCGTTCCACTGCACAAAATCATTTCTCACTTTCACTCTCACATTCAACCTCAAATAAAATCAGGTGAAAAAGTTTAGAGCAAAATTTTGAGCAATTGATGAGAGGCTCTTTTCTCAGAGGAAAACTGAACTCGATGGCCTGACCCAAGCACAAATCTTTACTGAGAATGACAGGTGAACTGTAGGTTTAAAGATTATATGCTTAAGTATTGTGACTTCCTAAAAGGAGAATTCTATCTCTGCTTTCCCTGACTGCTAGTTATCAGGGGTCAGTTAATACCTAGTACAACATCAGCTTTCAAATTGGAGGTAAGCCAGGAAGCATTTGGAGTCAGATGTGATATACAGTAACAACAGAAATTCACTCCAAGACTTCTTGGCAGATATTAATTTATTGAATAGCCTCCTGTGCAGCATTCATCTTCCTTAGAGAAAGACAGAAAACTAAATAGAAGGCTAAAGACTACGTGTATTGTAAAATACAAATGAAATCAACCTGAAACCTGCACAGAGTTTGGTTTGATTTTAACAGGAAGAAATGATGTTTATTTTCATTGCGTGCAAACATAACTAACCAGCTTGGTCTGATAAAATCCTTGCTGCTATAAAACACGTTACTAGGAAGCATCGTTGTAAAGATAGAAAGATAGCAGGGGAAGGGAGGAGAGGAGAACAAAATTCTGAGTCAACAGGAAAGCTTTCTGAGTCATTAAAAAAGCCTTCTAGGAAAAGAAGAAACCTAGGAAAAAATAGATCTCTTGGGAAACTAAACAAGTCTTTATTGGTATAAAAGCTAAGCCTAGAGCTAAACCATCTTCAGATATGTACTACGTTACCTTCACAGAAGGTATATATCATCAAGCTTGGCTCATGAGTGCTAATCAGTTCTTATCAGGATATTGTAATGGGCAACTAAAGATGCCTTAAAGATGCCTAGTTGTTGTACTTTTATGTGTGTGAGAATCCTCTTACAAGGTATTCCTGATTTTTACAGCTAAAACAGAAGTGAGACTCCTTTATAGCACGTTACACATATAGGTGCAACCTTCCTTTTCCATATGGGCTCACACTGAATGTGGCTGAACAGAATCTCCCAGCTGTCAAAGTCTGGAGAAACATGGATGGCTTTGATACAGCCCAGGCTGAGCCAAGTGAAACAACTGCATTTTATCTTCACACAAACGTGCCAGACTGGGTATGGAAACGAGGTAATTACCCGCTTCATTGCTCATTCTCTTGCCAGTTTGAGACCTGTACCAATAATCTATTTTTGCTATCTATTTATCTATAAATCTATTCAATGCTGAGCACTAGCCATCCAACAGGGTATGGCTCTGCTCACCCACCAGCACTGGATAAGGAGTAAGTTTTTCCTTCAGACTGCTAACTTTACAGACAAGTCCAAGCGACATCTAAATCTGTGTACGTCCATTTAATTCCACTTCCCTCATGAGCTGTGGTAGGTATTACAATGGTGCTTGTTGATTTCATCTCCTGGTAACATAAAAGCACTGCTTCCTATCTTTAGAGTTCTGATCAGATTTTCTGTCAGTTGATGCTGACCCTTAGAAATATGTTTACCTCCTGGACCACCCGAACAGCTGTCAGAACCATAGGCTATGATAGTTGAACGGAAACACTGTTCAGATAGAAATTTCTTTAAGCCAAAACAGCTCCATTCAGAAGGAAGGCATCCCAGTCTGTGTCCACCTGTGCACAGAAACATTCCCAGGTGCTAGGCTCAAAGTTACTTTCTACTTCTGTCTTGGTAATACAGTAATCTTAACAATATTTGTTTCCAGGCTGTAAACACCTTCTCTGTTAAAATGAGTGAATGCTTGGATATCCCATTCTCCTTTTAACAAATGCTCCTAAAAACAGAATTTGTAAAATTGTCTCTTTTCAGATTCATACTCATTAAAATTCATGTTCAGTTTCAATTTATTTCATTTTCAATAGGTTTCTTCTTCTTAATTACAATTTAATACACTGTGGAATATTTAATAATGCTGTTAATTGTACAAGTGATGTTCATACCAGGGAAAAACAGAACAAAACAAAACAAAAAAAACCAGGCTGGAAAGAAATAAATGAAAACCTACAGTCCTTTGCATGCAACATCTCAACAAGAAACTTGTTCAAATTACTGCAAAACTATGTCTTGTTTTAGATTTCAAGGCGGAAGGCCTAAGAGCTGTTGAATTAAGGGTTAGCTCACTAGCAAATGGAGAAGGGACACACATCAACTACTCTGCTAAATGCCACTGAAAATCTTTTCCTCTTTATTTTAGTGGTCTACACTAACTGACAGATAGAAGTACTGCCTAATTCACTGTTGTCATCCTTTCTATGAAGATTATTTCTATCTTTGCAACAGCACCATACTGCTACTGTAACAGCAGGATCTAGGTGATCTAGATGTATTTGATGGTATCAGCTGCTGATGAAAGCAGAACAATCTGAATAGTCATTCATCACAAATGTATCTATATATATAAATAAATATCTCTATATATTTAAATACATATATATAACATCTTTGTTCCTTTGTACACAGAGACAATACCATCCCAAATATAATTAAATTAGCCATACTGTTAAATCTATTTTTGTTGTCATTAATTTCAACATAGATTAATAAGCCCTCTATCTCATCATATGTTAATGTTACATGTTTGTAAACACAAATCAATCTCAATTGCAGCAAATAATTTCAAATTTATGTATTAAAAAAATACTCTGACAGAAAAAACAGCACCCCATGTTCATCATAGCAAGTATGTGCTCAGCATCATAGTTGTTCCCTTAGAAACAAGGAATCATATGATGCACAGTGCTAGTGGAGCATGCTCAGTGCATAAATAAAGCAGTCTAATTTTTCTTCTTCTTTTGTTCTGAAATCTACCCCAGATTTTCTGCAGTCAACTGCAGCAGTGGGAGCTGCTTAATTTTACTCATATGTAAAAGCACATTGCAGGTGATTACCAGTGTTGTGTACTGCTGGTGCTAAAGTCTTGATTAACGTGGAACAAAACAACGTGCTTTTTCCTGTGGGAAAGTTCAGCCTCCCTGCATGTAGACTTTCTAAAGAAATCTCAGCAAAGTGAATTTCACCCAGTTAGAAGGGAAAAATAAGCTAACTGAAAGATCGCAGCAGCAAGCTTTTATCTCTCAAAACTGATAAACCAGAATTTTTCTCCATCATTTCAGTTCTCTTTGTAAACTATTTATTTTTCCTTGTTTACAGTCCTGGTATTCTGTCAGTACTTTAAATGGAATAAAAAAAAAATACTATTAGATGAGGACAAATTCACAAAATAGAGTACTCAGACTTTGCAGCATTTCTTTTAGTATGGTTTTTAGAAAGTAACTGCTTTAAGGTAGAAAAATATCCTGATCTGTATACTGCAGCTCTGTTGGTTGGCATTTGTATCTAACAGTGTGTCTTGAATACACGATGAGCCATTCACAGACTCCCACAAGCTGCCGAAGTTTAAAGCCGAATTTATTCAAGTCCATACCCAATCTTATTTCTCTAAAGAATAAGACCTCTGTTGGAGCTAACTTGAATCACTCTTGTTTTTCCTTGTTAAACTGAGGTAGATGTTTCTGATGGTCCTGTCAAACAGCAAAAATTATGGTACTATATATATTTACATAAATCTACGTGTAAGCGTAGGAATGAGTATAAAATTCTGCTACCTTAGGTTTATGAGGAGTAATAATGGATTACAGTGTTTACTAGCTCTTTTAGTAACATCACCGTACCCATATGTTTGGATTATAATAAAGAAACTAAGGACATCCTGAAAAGGATTTGTTTTCCTTGAAAAATATTTGTTGTTATTCAAATCTTCCTTAGAAGTATATGTTTTCCCGCTGCTTGCTAAGTGCATGGTTTTATGGGTGGCATAAGCAAAGCAATCAGGGAAAACTGTGCCTTTCTTCCTGTCCCAGTAACCCAGCCATGAGGGCTTGTATAGTCAAAGGCTATTGAATGTGCTGACAAGGAGAAAAACTGGAAAGTTTAGTATTGCATAATACCCACAAAGCAGGGAGCTACATGAAGGCTACACAGCTCAGTGTAGAGGCAATTCATCAGATGTCTGTGTACTTGCTTCATGGGGGTCCCCGTTTAGTAGTACAAGCCACTGCCATTCTTTAGAGAGCATCAAATTTATACTGTAAACGGGAGAACCATGAGCAATTAAAAGAAGTAGCATCTCCTTGTGTCTGACATTGTATCCCCAGTTCCATCAGCCATGCTGTTCCAACTGCCTTGCTCGTTGCTGGGCTAAGGCCTCAAAGAAACCCAAATAAAATGCTCAGAAGAAAATGGTTTTAGATGCAACACCCACCAACCCACACAAAGCTGGTCACAAATACCATCTTTTATTTTAATATCCCATCTAGTTATTTTCATTCTACAATCAAACTGGACAGATACTAGATAGGAGGGGAGGAAAGTTGTCTTGATTTAAAGCTTCTTGAGTGAAGCTGCAGGAACCTAGAAGCTGATATACTACAGAACTTTGCAACAAGTAAATGCATAGTAAAGAAAAAAAAAGATCAAGAACAATCATAACATTTTGCATACCCTATGCTGTCCTGTATGACAAAAAACGTGGTCAAAAATACTTAAAAAGTAAAAATGGAGCAAGAGAAGCTTAATATATCTCTATATCAATTAATCACAAAGGAGTACAGTTGTACTGTTGCCCCAAGTTTCTCGAGTAGTTAGGCAAAGCTCCACTGCTATACTCAAGGGGCACAAAATACCTAAGGACAGATAAAGCTAATAATGAAGTAACAATCTGTGATGTTAGCATCTCAAGCTCTAAATTTAAGTCATTCATGAGGCTGCAGAGCTCATAAGGCACATCTGCTTTTGCAGCTGATTTTCAGTTTCCTTTCTTATGTAGCTTTAATGATTTGTTCCGCAGATAATTACATTGTTCTGTGCTATCTGTAATGACACCAGTAATTTTACAAAACTATTTTCAATTTAAACTTGTCATCAGCAATGAAAACTTAAATTGGACATATTGGAGGGCTGTGATCTTCAATACATCAAAATGAAAGCAAAGGAGAATTAAACAGACTGTCTAAAATAAACAGCACAACATTTTGGGTAATGGAAAGGTCACTGCCTTCTGTCAATGAGTTTTTGAGTAATACGCAGTTAATTTAAGTCTTGCTTTGTCATACAATAATTTATCCAATTGAAGAATCAAACTATTTTAGTTTTCAAACAATTTACTATCTTTTGGGGCTTTTAAAATTCAGTTTACAGGAAGAGCAGACATTCGCTTTTAAATATAAATGACTTTTTTGTTGTTGTTTTCTTCAAAGTACTTAAGCTTTACACTCCCTAATGGAATTAGTACCTGCTTTCATAAAGGCAATACAAACTATGAAGGCTGTTCCAAAAGTAATGCCTACGTTATTAGATTGATCCATGATATCAGAGGTGGATGTTGGTCGTATGACTAAAGGGTGGCATTTTTGAGTTGTTTTCCTGAACTATCGTTTTCACAGCGCTCTATTTTGCCAGCATCAGCCATATCTGCCACTAGTTAGTACTTGGACAACAGTCAACTCTACCTAAGTCAAAATGACTTTCCAAGAGGGTAACTCATCTCAGGCTCAGACTCGCCGTTATGGGAAAAACTCTGAGAAATGTGTACAATTAGAATGTTTATTTCTATTACTTATTACTGAGAAACAATTGAAAACAAAAAAGTATGGGAATCATACCTATGTTGAATGGAGCCTGATTTGAGGATGCATAGACCTGATTCAAAATTGTCTAAATTGGAACGATTCAGAAAGTAATGTTATGGGTGTGGGAACATTTCTGTTTCCAGAAAATATCAAGATTTTCTAGTAAAGAGAGTGAAACACTAAACACAATAGACAAGAATCAATATCAATATGACATAGATCAAATCAGTGGTTGACAAATATAGAGATACACCAGCAGGCTCAAAATCTAATGCCTAAAGGATACAACATACACTTCCATGATGCAATTGCCTTTTCTGGAATTAAGCTCAAACAAAAAGCACAGGGACTTACATGATGTAGTAACTGTTGAGACCCTCTCTTTGACACTACTGCTTCTCCATGGTGAACAGATTGCTACAATCACTTTTTCAATTATTGTGCTGATCGCTCATCTTTAAATCCTGCAGAGCAACGCTGCATGAAATGCAGCGATGAGATTTATGATCACCTCTAGAAATGGTATAATTCTGCCTCTTCCATCTGCCTCAGTTTATAAATATATTCTCCACTTGAGCTATACTTCCCTTTAGCTCATCTTCTCTTCAAGCCTGTGCTTACAAAAATTAACTGATGCATTTGTAATTGCTTCTGAATTTTGCTGAATAATTATTATACTGAGACATCAGACTAAAGGTAAAGATTTGGAATAAGGACTAATTAAAAAACAAACAAACAAAAAACACTACTAAAATAGAGAACCCAACAAAAAAACCCACAAGTCAGAATCAAAAACTATGGGGAAAAATGGAATGAGATTTGTATTTGTACTTGAAAAAATACTGCTGCCCCTGAAGATGCTTTTTAGTTTTCTTTTCAAGTTATCTCCCATCTACTTCACGTAGAGACTTAATCTACCCCTCCTCCTTGCTCTTTGTAGGGTCATTTTTCTTTCTCTGCATTTAGAAATATGATACTGGATTTTTTTACTGCATAAAAATAATGCCTTAATGGAAAACTAAATTGAACAGCTACAAAAATCACATTAAAAAAAAAAAAAAAACAAAGGAACAACTTGCCAGTGCCATACCACTCAATCCATGTCAAAATCATGATGTTCTGCCTGCCTCCCTCACACTTGTAAGTTGTAATCAAAGTAGATATATATACTTTTTAAAGCTGGACTGTGAATTCAGTGATTCATTATTCACTTTGATGCAGTGATTACCAAGAAAAATAGATAGCTGTGCTACCCACTTAGGTTGTCAGGACAGCTTATCATACTCTGGCTATAAAACTTACTATTTTATCCACAATATAAATACAGTATTCAAATAACGAACTCATGGGAGAAATGTTGTCATTGGAAAAAGTCCAGATATATTTTTGGAAAGAACTGTAATTTTACTTGGATCATGTCTGGGTTTGCTCCTAATGTGCTTGACCGAGGCACCATGCAGATGGGGAAGGCAACATCAGAGCTGTGCACTGCTGCAATGACTTCATAGTGCTTCAAATGAACATGCACAGACTGGATGCAAATAACAGAGAATATCCACAATTTGTTTTGCTTTTTTTCTTTTTTTTTAAATCAGCGTTCAATGCAGGGCAATTAAAGTCTGAGTAATAGCATATCTGGAAATTTAAGAATTACAAGTGCAAAAAATCCCCAGATACAACTCAGGGTAGACTTTGCCTGGAAGCTCTGAAGACTTGCACTGAATGGCACTAGTGACGCTGTAATCATCCTGTCTGATACAGCAGTGCTTTTAGTCTTGCTGTGACCTTTTCATACAGGTGGGAATAAGTAATGATAAATGTGAAATTTCAGCTGCAGGGTCTCTATTGCAGCTGTGTACACTGAGGCATGAAAAGGTAAGGTCACAATAGTACTGAGTCCTGAAAGCGAACTGCAGCCCTTACTGCAGGATGTATTTTCAATTTCAATTTGGCAGGCTACCTGCCTTCTGGGTGGCCTCAACTTCTACCAAGTTCTCTGGCAACAGAATGGACTTTTTTCCAAAGTAACTGGCCAGATCCTCTTTTTCTGAAGTTATTATTCAGCCACTTAGTCCTTCCAGTTTCACCCAGAAACTCTATTCTTAGTGTTTAGGGTTTCTTAATTCAGATAAACAGAACGTTTCTAGTCACTGCATTATGCAAAATCTTCAACAAGTACAGAGGGAAGGAACAAGTTAAACACACTGCTCAGAGAAGGATGTTTTTAAAAGTCTCTAGAATGAGCTCTGTGCGAATCCTTTCAATTCTCACACTCTGCCACTTACCTGTATCTCTTAAAATTTTACTTTATTTTTTGCTGCTGTTATAACCTAGGTTTATTCCTAATATTCTGTTAGCATTTGGATGATCGGTGCTGCAATATCTCTGTTTTTCAAGTCTGTTCATTTTTATTTAATATTCACATTTACTTTCACTATAACAAGGATTTAATAATACTGCATGACCCAGAGCTCTTAGATTGCCTGATTGCCCTGATCAGCCTCACCTGAGCCCTCCACTCCCCGTCCTTGGGCCCAGGATCCTTTTAACGTGGAGTCTATTTAAGCTCTGAGCTATGCTGCAGGTGTTTGCTTCCACGGACCCCGCAGAGTAGAACTCTAGCCTGTGGTCTGACTTGCCAGCTTCATCTTGAGCCTTCTTAATTCACTGTGGATGTGACTGGAAACTGCTGCTTATGTACAGCTCTGCTTCTGACCGTTAGATTCAACTCTAACCCTGATGTGTGAATCTGTGTTCCTGGCTTACCCTGGACCTACTTCAACGCAACAGACTTGCATGCTGACCTAGGCTTTTAGCTGGTCCTGATTCCCATCTTTGGGTCTGTCCTGCTTGCCTCGCTCAGGTATGGTGGCACAGAGTCTTGCTGGAGAAGCTCCTGCCCTTTGGGGCATGCTTTGCATCCTTAGGGATCAGTCTGCCTTTTCAGTGCCTTAACACCATTTCCCTTAATGCCAGTTCTTATAAAATGATCTTCATTCATACACTCTACTTTTCCTTAAAAATCTTGAGCTTTGTAGTAATTATAACTTCTGCGTCTTTAATTAAGTCGATACAGCAAAAGTGCAACACACACACATTTTTTGACATTCCCTGGTTTGGCATGTTTGCAATTATCCAAATGTGCTTCCATTCCAATTTGCGTTTTGCTGTCTATGCTGCTACGTTTGGATTCTCACCAATTATCCTTCTGAGATGGTGAATAGCCGGGTTTCATTGATGCAGGCAATGATTATCCTTTTGTGTGGTTTTCTGTTGGTTGGGGGTTTTTTTGTTTGTTTTGTTTTAATAACAGCACACCAGAACTGCAAATTTATTCTTGCAGCACTTAACAGAAATCAGAAGAAAGAAAGAACGTGGATGCAAAAAAGTCAAACTGGGGGGCTGGAACTAGATGCTCTTTGCAGTCCCTTCCAACCCAAGCCATTCTGTGATTCTAAGTTACAAAAAATGAGAAGGAAGAGAAGTCCCCTGGTGTACTTCTCTTTTATGTAAAATACTCTGTATTGAATTTGGTGGAGAAAGAAAATAGTTATGACAGAGCAGCACGGTGATCTTCGCTATGTCAGGAATTTCTATGTGTTTTATCTGCAATCTATGTGGAATCAGAAAGTATGTAAAACAGATTCTTACTGTAGTAAGACAACAGAATGCAAGAGTGGACAGTCATAGGAACTGATCATGAATCTGGTAGTGTTCTTCTTCCCTTTGAGTTTGTAAAGTTATCCTCAGCTATTCAGAAAAAAAAAAAGTGAATTCTGACATTTTTTTGGCAAGGTGAATTATCAGATGTGCATTTTACATGGTATCTGCAACATCAACTCTTGGCATGTATTCATTTCTCTTTAATCATGCACTAAGGCAAACATTCTTCCCATCTGTGACTTAACAGCAAGGCGCTCTTCCTATTACATTTTCATTAGGAACACTGACACAGTAAGGCTTAATACTACCCTGCCCTCTGTTTACTCAACTGACCATTAACATCTTAGGAGTAAATACTGTTTATTCCTCTTTCTGGTCCTAAACAAAGAAAATGTCCAATCTGTCTTGTTTTCCAGAAGATGTCCCTTGTGTATAGTAAAGGTGAGGGCTATACTTCAGGCCTCACTCAGGGTAAAAAGGAAAGAACCATTAACACAAATGCACTTGCTGGTCTGTAAAGCATGATTTCATGGTAAGTTTGCAGGGATCAGATGGTGGTACATCACTATTGAGAGTAAAACTGGCTTTGTTTCTTGCATTAAACCTGCAAGACTTGGTGGAATGGCCAAGCAATACATGGAGCCTAAAAATAGTGAACTTTAGTGGTCCTGACAGCTTAAGTTCATGTTCTACCTCAGAGTTAATGCTCTAACTGTCCCAAAGTAGTGACAATTACAGAGCCCTTTCTTTTGCAGTCAATTTGAACATCCCAAAAACATTTTCTTGAAATAACCAAGGAATTTTACGATGTTAAAGTTGCAGAAGAAAATCTGATTGATTTCTTGTCGGTATATGAATCAAGGGGAATAAAAAGCACCTTAAATCCTCAGTATTATTTATCTTGTTGATTTTTGTTTTTGTTGCCAAAGCTATTAATAAAGCTCAGAAGAATTAAGGGGATGTAAAATGAGAATTAAGTACTGCTGTCAGAAAGTAAGTATTTCATGGAAGCCTTTGACTCTGCTTGGCTTCAAGGTCTCTGCTTTGTTCAGCTGGGAGCTCAGTTTGATGGAAGACACAGAATGGGGATGGCAAAACATAAAACATCACAAGACAAAAAAGTAATTATCAAATATTCTGCAAACAGCAAAGGAAACTTACCATAGTTTGATATACTAAATGGGACTCAGTAGGGAAATGCTTTAAAATTCCATATGCCTGTGAAATTGGAGTACTATTAATATTTTGAATTTCTTTTCTCAAAGAGAACCATGAAATTTTGGCAGTTGTAGAAACCGGATGTTTAACTAAAAAGGTTTGAGATTTCTAATCCTTTTGTTTTAATTCTAGTGCAGCTAATTTGCCTTTTTGCAAGTATCCTAGCAACCATTTTCCCCCTTTCTCCAGTACTGTAAAGGTTAGGTAAGGATTCTAGAAAGATTGGCCTAAAATATAAACCAAACTGACAGAAGAACATTTCTTAAAGGCACAACTTGCTCTAATAATATTCTGACAATTCTAACATGTGTTAAGACCATGGAGGCAAGAACCAAAGAAACAATCCCAAAATAACTTTTAACAGTTTGAAAGGCTATGCAATATTTGACTGAATAAGGGCAGAAGCTTCACAAAGGGCTACTTCAGACCTGGAGAACGTTCCGAGCACAGGCTCGAGGACAAGCCCTTTAATGCAGTATTTGTTCAGACAATAATTTGAAGCAAAAAAAAAAGTTGGGATGTATTCAGAAACAAAGTTTGTTCTGCTCTAGCAAAATATCTGCAGCCAAAATTGGGTACAACCAAATTCTTTGTTGTTTTGGAGCCGATGCTTGGGATGCTGCAGTAAGATTGATATCAATAACACAACACTTAGATGATGTTAACAAACATCACTTAATCACTTCTGTCTGTGTAAGCACCAGGACTCTGTCAGTTTAATTTAGACTTCACCTGTGTCACTTGAATGTACCAGACGTGCTATAGTCACCTGTGTCAACTGAAATGCTTGCTTCTGACCAGCGACAAGGCACTAATACAGTTTCTCAATTCACAGGTTATATTTAGAGATGTATGAATTTTTAACTATTTAAGCAGAATCTGGAAGGTCTTGAATATGTCCACATGGGATACAGGCGGGACAGCCTAAAATGAGTGCAGGGAGCTGTGTAATCATGTTAGTTATGCAATTATCTATGCTTTTACTGTGGGATTTTTTTAATAAAGAGATGTTGTTGAGCTATAAGATACACTCAACATGGATGCATGCCCAAGAATAGCTTTTGCAAGTATTTAAGCTTTTTGCTTGTTTTAAATCTTCTCCTAGTCTTCCATTCTAACCTCATTTTATTCATACATCTCTGTACGTAACTGCTTATTTTGGAACTAATTTTCTAAATGCACTAGGGCTGGAATTAAAATTCAGCAGAATTTCTTCGAGTTGTTATGAAATGATTACATTACTTAACAGTTATACTCCTTTTACAAAGACTCTAATATAGAAATTGAACATTCCTGAACGCTTCCCTGGTTTGCATAACAACATAAAGCCTCCTCAGTTCCTGAGATTTTAAACTTACTCATAGGAAAAGCACTTCTTGCTCAGTGCATTTCAGGAGACTCGCAGTGCTCTCAAACACAACTACTACTCGATCCGGCTAACGCCAACCCACGGGACTGCACGACTTGCGAGGGAAAAAACCTACAACCAGCATTTACGGGTAGAAGCCACCAGAGGGAGCCGACACAGCTGGACCTACAGAGCCTTCGTGTCCGCACACACAGAGCAGTCTGCTTTGCCATCACATAGACCGCGCGCTGCCCGTGCTAAACGCCTTTCTATGTTACAAGTTTGCAGACTCTGACAACTTCAACAACATCAAATTCTTGTTTGTAAATAATTTACTAGCTGTTCCTAATTCAGACATTTACCTTTCTGGGCTGGTAAACCAAATACCAACATGAAGAACCAGACACATGCTGCTGTTCCTCCAGAAATCAAACCTCCATCACGCAGGAGGTCTAACTCTTCCCACAGTGCTGCTTTTCCACCGGGGAATGCCTACCATCTCCAAAAGCAAATTGGGAAAGCTGGGAATACGCTTTTTCTCAGCACCCTTTGGTAAAGGACAAAGCATGTACAGCAGTGCCCCGATGTAGCCACAGCACGGGCTATGCGAGGGCTTCTACCCTCTCCACGTGCAAGCTGGCAGCTGGTGACAGGGCTGCTCACTGAAGGCAGGTTCAGGCATGCACGCACCGGGGAACCCCAGCAGGAGTCACCAGCAGCCATGTGCCTAACTCAGCAAGGAACTGCCCTCAGTCTGCTGGCTATGATGGGTCAAATGCCGCGCGTTAATTCCTGCCTGGCTGAACCAGCATGGCGATAATAATGCCTGGGGTGGGTTGGTTTGTACGTTTGCTTTTCCCACACCTATTTTCTTCTTTTTTTTTTTATCCTTAAAGAAAAATGTGTGGGTACTTTATCGATACAACAGCCTGTCTGGAGTGTAAGGGAAAGAGTAGGAGGAATCCTGTCCTTACTCCTTCTCATACGGAGAAGTAAATAAAGGTTACGTTTAATAAAGATCACAGCAAAAGAGATTGAACTCAAGACCTTGTGCAGGACATTTTTAATCCACAACCCTCCGTTCGCCTACCATACAGCAAGGCTGTTCACAGCTGCTACGCAGCAAACTTGTTCAATATCAAGCACATAGAAGAACTCAACCGTTAAAGTTTGCACGTCGTTGATTTGGGAGAATTAAAAACAAAACCAACAACCCCACCCCCCCCCTTCTTTCGGTTAATTGGCTAATTCCAAAATCCTGATAACGGAGCAGCTGAGGGGCCCATGGGATGGAAGGTGATGGCCATCCCTTTGTTATCCTAAATGCACAACACGTGTCCTCAAAGGGCAGCGAAGTGTGAGGATAAAACCCAGAGCTGCTGCCTTTGTTCCCTCCTGGTCCTCCGAGCTGCCTCAGGAGGAGAGTGGGTTTGCAGGCAACGAGCACCGAGAAGAAGGGACTTAAAGGGATTAATGGAGAAAGTTATACCACAAAGAATGGCTTCGAAGTGCATGCTAGGCACAAAGAGCCGTTCTGCTCACCAGATCTACATACAGGACACGGCCAGCAAAACGGTTACAGCTAGCCAGCAGCAGGAGGGTCTTCCCCGTTGCAGCCGGGAAGCTCAAGTGAGTGCTTTCCTTGGTAATGCCTTCAGTATAACCTGCATTTTTTCATCTATTATCTCACACAATGCAACCCTAAGCAATATTTTCCTCAGAATTAGCACTTTTTCCACGTTTCTTACCTCGGTTTTCTAGCAGAACGGTGCGCGTCCCCCCGCGTCCTGTGGCGGCTCCGGAGCACCACGCGGCGGGGGCGGGAGCGCTGCGGAAGGTTCTAGGCGCTTCTCGGCGGGCGGGCGCTGCGCTGTGAGGGGCCGCGCCTTTCCACAGCAAACAGGAGCCCTGTTGGGTCTGGTTTCAGTTCGTTGGGCTGCTGGTGGCGGACGTCCTGCCCGGCTCGCCTTACAGTTGGGCTGTGGTTATGTTTTACCTCAGAGCGACTCGCTTGAGGGGTGTGGGGAGGAAAGCCGGTGTTAGTGGACAAAAAGAGATGTAAGTGGTGAAAAGTCTTCTGTTTCTCTGCACACTTTTGTGTATGGCAAGCAGCTGTTCGGGCGCGTTTATATTGATTAGAAAATATAACTCATATGGGTTGTGTAAGTCGGTTTTTGCCCTAATGCAGCTTAATAAAGGCAAGTGGACGTCTCCAGGGGGTTCTGTCAGTAGAACAGAGGAGGCAAATTAGGTCAGCTGGTCCAAAGAGGAGGACTGGGACCTGCGGGCCTTCGTTTGGGAGTTTTGGTTGGTATTCTGTGTGCAGCTTTGCAAAATAAAGGGAAGAATGGGTGGCACTTAATTATCAGTACTTACTGCTACATAATAGCTTCTGCTTGTGTTTGATTATAGTTATTATGTAATTCATCAAAATCCAAGCAAGTATCCCAGTCTGGTGGATAACAATGGCTCCTCACTGTGGCATTAAAACTGAGAGCGCTGAATCTCCTCGGCTGATGTCCCATGCAGGTGGCAGAGAAGGGACTGAGGGCCTTCCTGGTCAATTTGTGCTACTGAATATCGGGTAAAATCAGCCTTTTCTAGGGAGACCTATTGAGATTTCACTACACGTATGAATAAGGCCAACGGGTACTTAATTATTACAGTGCTTTGAACTAATGCTTGAACTCCTCGCTGAATTTGACGTTCTAAGCATGTTAGCTGGAATTCTGCTGCTGTAAGCAGTGGCAAGCGCTACCAAGGCCAGCCTATATATAAATATTTATTTATTTATTTATGGTGAGAGATCTTTTGTGCTTTGTGATGTTTTTAGGATTTGAGATTATCTGATATCTTAATGCACAATGCCTCTGACAAGTGGTTTGCTCTGCTATGAAATGGGAGCTGGTCCTCTCCAAAGGCTGTGTGGCCATTAATTGAGATCTAAACATCAGACGTGAGACAAAACCTAATGGTGTTTGGATGTATAGGGGTATGATTATTCATTTTAAGGTTCTTTAATGCACTGGAAACTGTGCTGTATGTCAACAGCCAACATAGAGCCAGACAGGAGCAGAGGAACTATCAGCACATGAAGTGAACTACCCTCATTTGGAGGGTAGTAAGGAAATTACTTTTTACTGCTCATTGGTACGCTTGTCTTGCAAGCAGCGTGCTACAGATAGTGTCAGAAGAGCAGCGACTCAGCAGGTGCTGCTGATGGGCATTATGATTTTGGTTGTTTTTGTGTGGTTTCCAAAGAAGAGCAAGTTTCTACAGTCATGTTAGATATATCTGCCTGCCAATCATTTTGTTGATAGGTTTAAACACTGTTAGTAAATTCAAGCAAGTTTAACCTTGAGGTTAGAAGCTAAAATGCTATTTCTGTGAATTTTGTGACAACAAATGGGAAAGTAAAGGATAGGATGTAATGCATAGAGCTACATGCTTTGTGTGTGTGTAATCTTAAATAGCTCAAAGATGGCTCTGAATCTCTGAGGTAAATGAGGGGATAGGAGATCCTGGCTGCCAATATTAAAACAACAAACCTGCTAGTGCTAAAGCTGTAGGACGTAATTACACACATACCTCTCTCAGTCAGAGACAAAAATTAATAGACTTGTTAATTAAGCGCATAATAAACTAGAATGATTACTTTTTATGGGAAGGTGGCCAAGAATGTTGTTGTTTTAATATGGCTTTATGGAGTGGATGAGGTGATAACTAGCATCCCATCCTGTGCTTCGTACACTAGAGCTGAAGATGCTGAACAGTAGGACTTGAAGGCTTGAAAATAGGAATGGTTGTTTTTGATTTGGAATGACATCGTTCCTCTGCTTCTATCCTAATCCTTCTCATATAGCTCTTGCAATTTAATGTAATAATATAACATTTTTGTTAACTTTCCTTGGAGATATTTAAAAGACCTTCATCTGACAATCTGCTCTAGGTGGCCATGTTTGAGTTGGAGGGAATGAGAGGGGGAGTGACTGAGATGACCTCCAGAGGTCCCTTCCAAACTCAGCCATTCTGTGATATGATGATGAATTATTTCTCCACATAGTTGCCCTGCAAGTTATATCAGCATTATTTTCATAAGTAAGCAATTCCAGAGTATCTGATTTAAAACTACTAGAATGGGTGGAACAGACAGCTGAACAATTTTTCTTCACTTTTTTTTTACTGCTGTGGTTAATTTTGCTTGGTATCAATATTTTATACTAAATGAGCTTCCCACTTTTCATATTGCAGCAAAATGATACAACTTTAATGTGCTTGTTTGCAGTTCAGAGACAGCAGCACAGAATGTGTGCTCAGATAGCCTCATCTGCTACCCTCTAGGTCAGGCTGAGCTTCTGCTGCAAGAGTGAGATGATTCTCCCCAAAAACAACTGCGTATCCCAAGTCTGGGGCTGTGCAACAAATCCTTACAGTCTGGGAGGCACAGACAGAGGGAAAGGGCTTCCTCCAAGCAGGACTTGTATCTAAAGCAAAATCTCAAGGGTGAGGGAGGGAAATAGCTTTCTGAAAGTCCCATTGGTGATTTATGTGTGCATCTACACCAGCAATTTGTTTTGTATGGGGTGATATTGAACATGAGGTGGAAATTTAGGCTGAGGCTATCAGTAGTGTCTTGGTGGTAGCATTAATGCATCATTGCTGTACTTTAAGCAGAGTTGCTCCCTGTGGAATCAAGATATTAATTACACAGTGGGCACCATTCTCAGTGCTTGACTTGTAATGTGAATTCAAGGTCCTCTAGCAGTTAGGAGTTCATTTTCTTTAGTTTAATGCCTTTTCAATGTTACTAACCACCTATCCTCTAGATAGCTGCTTTTCTTCCTGCTCAGAGGACAAACTGTATTTTGGCTTCTGTTTCTGGAGCAAGTTAATCTTCTCTACCTTTATCTTGGTGATCTGGCTAGTACTTTATTCCCATCCTTTTCTTGATTAGGACAGGGACGATTATAAAGTAGTCCACTTCAACAGTTATTTTTGGTCCAGCACGTTTTCTGCCTTTCTGTAGTCATTTTGTACTTTCCACTGTAGCTCTCCTGTTCGGTTTCTGTGTTGATATGCACTGTCACTAGTGGATCCTTGCCTGCAGGCTTCAGAAATGCATCCAGTCTGAGAGTGACATATTGTCTAGGCTCTGGGAATGCAGAACAGACTTCTCTGGTGATATGTTCAGCTTCTAAAAATAACTACACATCAGGTACCTAGCTTTTTTTTTTCCTTTTCTTTTTTGCAAGACCTATCTCTAAAACATAGCAAAATGATGTACTGGCTCCCCGTAAAGCTGCACCATTTCTTCTTTCTAGAAAAAAGGGATGGGGGGGAGAAAATATATGAAGATTAATATAGCTGTAACTTCTTGTCAAAGAATAACTTTGCTGTTTAGCTTCAGCCTCTCTCCTTCAAGGTATTAATCCTTGTAACAGTTGTCTGTGAACTGTGTGGCAAATTTTTTTACTAAAATGATTGCAGATAATATAATCCCTTCAGTTTATTCTATAAAACAAGCCATTGACCAGTCTGGGATAATGGCCTAGATGTTATGAACAACGCTAATAAGCTTTATTTTGAAGCATTGAATGGATGCTTTTAATTATTATCTATCATTTCTTCTTTTAATATTCTTTATTTGTTTTAGGCAGTGTCTTTTGAATATTTATGTTATCTGTAATAATAGAAGCTTGTCATTGAACATTAAGCTTGAATATAAAGAGATGCATTCTCTAATTACTAGAGAAGAATTAAGGTTTAATGTTGCTTTTCAAACACTGAGATTGAATATTTCTGTAGGGCGGCTATTCATCCCAAGGATAAGCAATAATTCCCTTGTCTTACTGAGTGCACTGTCACCAACTTCTGTCATTTACTATCTCAGTGACTCGTCATTTCTCAGATTCATTTAAATTAAAAAAAAAAAGAGAGAGAGAGACTTTTGATTTCCGAGCTTTCCACATTGGAAGGTCAGGTTATTCTACGAGGAATACTGCAAGATATTTACTTTGGGTAGATGTATGTATCTTCTCAGTGAGGTTCAGTGAGGTGTGTTTATTTTCATGATATAGATAACTTATTAATTTCAAACCTCCTGCTTGGTGGTATATCTAAATTGTTTCTCAAAAGACTGCTACATACTGCTTTGTGTTCCGGAGAAGAATTCTATGAAAGAAAGTGTTCCTTTTCCTGGTATGTATTTAAATGCAGCCTAATTTTTGGTTGCACACTGCTCTTCACCTCTTATTTTTACTTCTAGAAAATCCCTTTGTGGTTTGGGCTTCTCATAATCAAAGATGGAACTGAACCATGTTGAAGTACATGGACATCTTTACAGTGTCAGGTCTTTCAGTGGAAGACAAATGCTAACGTTTAAGTATGTGTGAAGGGTCAGTAAATGCACTTACTGCACTGGTAGGGTTCTGCAACCAGATCCTGCTCTTCCTTAGTCACAGTCGGAAATCTCTGTGTAAAATACTGTAGATTCTTGGTGTTGATTGTTTTGTTTCTTTGTTTTACAAAATAAGAAAGCAAAGTGCTCGCATTCAGACAAAAAAAATGTGTTATTGAAAAACGTTGCGTGTAAATTGGTCCATCTAAGACTGGATATTACTGAGGAGATGGGGATTCTTTCTTCAGTTCACTGTTTGTAAAATGAGAATTAGGCTGTTCTGAACACTAGCACCCAGTATGAACGCTTTGAAATATTACTGTAATGGTGAATATTTAAAAGGAGCTCCATCAGTTTCAGCAAAAACAACACAGGAAAATGAAATAATTAAAGATAAGAACTCTTAAAAATATGCATATATATTACAACATATATGGCAATTAAAATACTAGACAAAGAACCTGATCACCGAAGCCCAGGTTGAGGCCAATATTTTTTGGGATTCACTGCAGAAGCAGCAGGCAAAATAATGTACTATGTGATTAATATTTTAGAGCGGTATGTTAATGTTCAGGAGAATATATATGAAATGAGACTGTACAGTTGAGAGAATTGGCAAGCATTTAACTAGGCTTTGGTTTATAATATCTTGTCACTTGCTTCCATGTCTTTGAGGTGGTTGCTACTACTTATTGCAGACAGGCTGATGTTCCTACAGTGGATTTCTAAAGCAATCAATGGTGGCCTGATGTCCCTTGGTAAAACTGATGGCAGTGTTGCCTCCAGATGTGTTGGATGTATTGTTTGATTGAAGCTGAACAGAATCTCATACATCTGTCTTTCTCCCACCAATATTCATCAGTGTTATACTTTCTTAACTTCTTCAAATCATTGTCTAAATGCTGCTTTAAAAAGAAAATCTGAACAGGTCAGTCTTGTCTTCCAATGGCCTGCTGCTAATTTCAGCCACTGTTTATTGGTTGCAGAGAAAATTACAGCTTGAAAAGAACACTATGATGCTGGTTATTGCATTTTCTTTATTGCCAGCAACGCAACTTAGAAATTTTTCTGTAGTGATTTGAAATTACAAATGAATTATTAAAAATCTCTCCTGCAGTTTAACAGATGTCACAGATCTAGACTGTATTTCTATTATAGATAGCCAAGGATTCACTGCCTTTCATGAAGTATTCATCATCCAAGTTATGACTCAACTGGTTTAATATACCTCACCTAACTGTGTCCAGGCAACTTGACTTGGATGATATCATAACCAAATATTTGGAATATCCGTGTCCTAATAGCCACAGTACTTAGTGAATCCTCAGTGAACAGCTGTTACATTAAGATAATCATTTCATTTTTTTCAAGTAAAGGAAACGTTATCCATGTATTGCTAAGTTTTTAGCATGCTACATCTGTCTGTAAGTCTATATACAAGAGATGTGTATAAATGTATATTCACATTTTATTAATAAAATATCTGGGTTTATTATTAAGGATTGCTGTATATCTGAAATAACTGTTTTGTATAAAAATGAGTTTTGGTAACTCAGAATATTACCAAAGAATAAGTGAATCATGTGAGTATTTCACTGTAGTCACAAATCTGTAGATATGCGGGATTAAATTACATGGCGTTAAATTACAAATGGATCAAATTATTTTTATTGTACAAAAACGGCCATTTACTGTCCTGTGGAGAAATGAGCTTGACACATTTTGGGCTAGAGAATAACTATATGTAAAGCTCATCAAGCTACTCAAATATGCATGAGCTTGAGAGTATTGCAAGAAATGTTTGGACTTAGAATCTCCATCATCTAATCTTGCTCAGCATTAGCAAGATTAACTTTGCACATTTCCCAGAAGAATACAGGAAATAAAATTCTTTCCTTTTTTTTGTATTTCAGCAGGAAAAAGCGAATGGTTTCTGAAGCATCAAATGAAATAACTGTCATATTCTAATATTTGGCAATGATATTTGCTTTAATTGCACAACCTGCTAGGTTTGTTTTGTTGCCCTCATTATAATTTTTTTAAAAATAAAAATAATAGAAAATGTTTTGTTACTTACATAAATTAATGATATTATATATTTTATATGTGACCCAAGACAAATTCTCTTTGCTCTTTATGGCCCAGGCAAGCTGAAGTGGTAGACACCCATGATTTAATAGTTAACTGCTGATCTTGCCTCTTCACGGTGCGTGCAAACCCACTGCAGCTGAAGCTGGAATGCCCCTTTTCAAACTGTGTGCATTTCAGAACTCTTAGCGGTCTCCAGCAGCTTTGACTGCTCACAGTCTGTTGTGTGGAGCTGTCGCTGAGGTTTCTGTGAGCCTTACTTGATTTCCATCAGGCCTTTGCACACAATGACTAGCTGTTGATTACCTTGGAGAGGTAGAATAGGATATGAGGTTTCCACCTGCTAGCTGACATCCTTGTTCTGCTGCAGACTCTTGAACACTGGTCTCACTTGTTTATTTAGTCATCTAGAAATCCCCTCCAGCATTAATATCTCATGCTGACAGTCTGGATCTTTTCTTGAGTTTTCATCTTGTGCTTCTGCCAACATGTCAGAGTCACCACAGATACTGACACGATCAGTGCTTTGCTTTTTAATGGCATTAGACAGCCTCCCATTCCCAGCGTTTATTCTTATATATTTTAGTCTGTACTGCTGTTCTCAACTTATGCTGTCCGCTTTTTGCTATTTGGCCTAGCATTTTTCATTTTCTTCATGGGTTAGATAACGGATCAGTCACAAAGAGGTTGCTGCTCCTTCCAACTGCTGTGAACCCTGTCACTTGACCTAGCAAGTAGTACGAGGATTAGCATATTTGTTGTGTAACAGTTAGGGACTTTCTTTGTCAAACCAGATGAAAATAAGATGCCTTATCTGGATGTAAAACAAGAAAGATTAGTAAAGTCTGTCAAGATCTGTCCTTCAGTCAAGAAGGGGATTCCTTCAGGAATGCTTTGTGTGTGTATCATATTTTGAATGTGGTCTTGTTTGATATATTTGATCTTGCAATGTTATGGTTGAGAAGTAAGACAATTCTGGCTATTGTACCCTGGTAGGGGTAAAATACCTGTATCTTCTTTACTCATGAGCCACAATGTCTTTTTTTTTCCTCTGTCACTGTATAGATATTGTAACTGTTTCCTGGCAGTTGATGCTTCCTGTTTCAGGACTCCCCTTGCAATGGGTTTGAAAGTACCCTAGGAAATTCCAGCTTTACTCAGTTAAACACTTGTGACTTTGCTTTGCAATACAAACTCTAGGTGTGAACTTCTGGTCTGAACTTATCCCCATGTAATTTGAAATTGTTAGTAACACTACTGTAAAACGAAAAATATTCTCTTTTATTCCTCAGTAGTATTTGCAAAATGCATACTTGTAAAAAGCAGACCAAATACTTTAGGCTACAGTAGTCTGAGAAGTCAGTGTATGTTATGATTTTAAGATTACTATGCAAAGCAACCCTAGGACCTCCTTACTTGTCATCTGAACTAATGGGTGGAAAAATTCAGTTTGTTATTGGCTATGTCAGAAGACATGTTTTTAAATACTTGGCTTTTGGTCTTGCATAAATGTTTAATCATTTGTTTCTGGTGCAAGATGAAGCAAGTAATATTTTCAATGTTCAGTGAGAGCAGAAGTGATAAAATATGACATGGATTAGTTATTAGTAAAACCTAATTTTCTATTTGTTTTAGGACAGGAACTCCAGGGACTACAGTGGAAATTACTGTCTGTGAGCATTCAAAATAGATAATTATCTATGATAATTATTATAGAACAAGACCTTTATAGTTAATATTAGTTTTTTGAATTTGTATTCCTTAAATGTTTAGGGCAAGGTATGTATTCTCACCTTGGAGGTCTGAGGGTACTCTTACTTATATCCTGAGGAAAGATTTTGGCAAGCACACGAAAGAAACATGAGTCTTATATGGAGCAAGGCCCCAGAGTAATTTGGTTTTTGGAGTGTTTGACAAATTCATAATGGTCTTTATGAAAAGCCCTTGGAAAATAACGCAGGAAAATAGCTGGAGTGAAAGTAGGCTGTTTTATTTTTGTTGTTGTTGTTTGGTTGTTTTTTAACCTTTTTCTTCATATATCAGTCATGTAACTGGATCTGACAATGTGTTGTAGCATAATGCTATGAACATAAAGCAGTGGAAACTCTGGCATCACTGCATTCTAGTTGATGGAATCCATGGATAGGTAGCTGCTCAATTTAAATTGTTATTAAGAATAACAGCAACAGAAAATAGGCAGTACTGAAAAACAAGTAGAATAACAACTATTTGGTTGTAAAAGTGAAAACGTGGCAGCAACTTGTCAGCCTGGGAATTCAGCAGGAGGTGGGGATGTTTGGGCATGGGAACTGCCTGTTCTAAAACTCTGCAGACAAAGTGCACTCGAGAAGCAGTGTACCTACCAGAAAAAGTGTTTGTGAATGTTAATGACTTTTAATTGGTTTAATTGAATAGGATGTACTCTGGTCAGCGTGCAAGGGGTTGGTTTCTACTTTTACACACATTTCCGTTAGTAAACGGATGCAGCGGAGTCCTAGGTGGTCTAGGATTGTTTGATTTGCATTGATACTTTAATCTTCCTAGGAAGTAGAAAAAGTCAAACAGTTAATGAGTGCATTATAAGGAATATCAAGTCCTGTTCCAGCCTGATATTCAGCTTTGACAACATTGGGTTGCTGAGCCAACTGCGTGTTTTGTTGTCATACCTCTCCTGCTGAGAAACCCATTTTCTAAATAATAGCATGACCACTCGAGTGTAGAAAGGGGCTGAGGGAGGGAAGGCCGCTGCTTAGAAAAGGTCTATGGCTGGAGCAGTGCTAAACAGCAGCACGTAGCAAGTAACTTCTGCTGTATTGCCATGCATCCTGCACGACCTGTCTGTACTGCAGTAAGAAGTTTCCAAGGGAATGGGAGTGGTATGACCTATTCTAATGGCTATTAACTTCATTGCTGCAAACCATGCATTTGAAAACAAGAGTAACTTTCCATTGTGTCAACATGCAGTAATTGACAATAGGAAGCTTTTCACTTTCAAAATCAACTACACAAAGATTTAGCTGTTAATTACAGATCTCAACTCTTCTTTGAAAGAACAGTCATAGAATAAATTTTCTAAGCTCCCATGGGCAGTGAGAGGTTTAACCAGATTCTCTGGAGAAGGTAATGGGTGAGTTGTGCTGAGGCTTTTCTTGTTCACCTGAGTGCAGAATGCTGGGGGTGGGGAAGTTTGTTCTTCTGAGCATCCTTGCTGCTACCTCTCTCTATCATCTCTTGTTAAACAGTATTTCACTTCGAGAAAGTGAGTATTCTGTTGCTACGTTTTTCTATCTAGGTGAGATTTTTCAGTCTGAGTTTCATTTTGATATCGAATAACATCAGAACATCTATGTAAAAACTCAGCTTCAGCCAATGAGGTGTACCTGATTTTGACACACAATTTACTGTCTGCACAGATTCCCTTGAAAGGCTTATTAGATCAGAGCATATCTGGTCAGAGTTCATAGCTAGTAATGAAAACAGGCAAGCTTGGCTTGGTTTCTTTTTTAGCTGCCAAGAGTTTGTTCATCTATATGAATCACTCCTCACAGCAACTGGGCATACTGCTCCCAAGCTCAGAGCATAGTAAAATTTTATTGCTGATGATTGCAAACATAGTATAATAGGAAGCTCATTCTTTAGAAAGCGCCTATAGGAACAGTGTAGTATAGTGTAGAAAACTCAAGGATTTTTCCATATATAAATAGCTATGTATTACATTTAGAATCTGGTGCAAATGCAGTGAGTAATCTGGAATATTGTTATACATTAGGTAACATTAATAAATAGCAGCAGTGTAAATAGGAAGCTCATTTTAACCATGACCACGGAATTAATTCAAGTCTAGATGTAGACCTTGAATGCTGATATCCTTTCCCATTCCCACAGAACGTAGAATACATTTTGGGCTAACCTCAAGTGAAGCAATTAACAATTAATTTCAAACCTAACCTTCCATTTAATTTCTCCAGGATGTGGCTTTGGCCCACTTAGAGTAAGAGCTTCTTCATCTATCTGACCAAATGAAATGATGCTGTTCTAATGAAAAGTACAAATTTTAGAGCAGATTTCAGATATTTTTTAATGTTAGTAATCTGAAATGTAAAAAACACCCATCAGGAAAGGTGCTGCCTTGACACCAATGTGCAAAATAGTCTATAAACTAACAGGGGTTTGTTCTTGAACTTGAAATTAACTTAAGCAATGAATTTAGTTAATATGATTATGGCAATAGATTTAAAATTGCAGATCAGGAGAAAATTCATACTTAGGTTAAACATTATTTTAATATTAAATAATGTTAAAAATGCATTGAACGTTGGATATGCAAGTGGTTAGGAATAAATAGAAATTTAAGATAATGCTAAATAAATAAATATAACCCAGTGAAATGTTTAAATAACTGAAAAGATGAATCCATTCCATTACATTCACATAATCATTCCTTGAAAGAGCAAAAAAAAAAAAAAAAAAAACCCAAAGAAAAAAAATAGTACTCTTACAGGCATTACCAAGCATGAGGTGAAATGGAGGCAGAATGCTGATGGGGCTGTTCAGCCTGAGACAGCTGACTTAGTGTTTGTTTCTTATTGCTGCTGGTTATTGTGACAGCCTTTATGGCACAGCCTACAATAAATTACACATTTCCCATGTTGGCCACACTTAAATCACATCTTCAGCAGTTGATTTTGCCTGATCCCACTCAATGTATTTTCTGTAAAATTAATCAAAAAATTTATTTATTTGGTAAAAGCACAGTGTGGGTTTGGTTTAGTTTTGTTTTATTAGAATAGACTGAATGAATCTCCTCTGCATTGGCTGTCTTATTTGGATTGATAACTGGCTAGACCATTAGGCAATAACCACAGTGGTTTCACATACCGAGACTGGGACCTTCTTAGAGGACCTGATTTTTCAAGAGCTTTTGAAATTGAGTTGCCTTAAAATGTATTCTGAAGATCTTAATGTCCTGATGCTTTTGAAAATCTTTGCCTCAAGCTTTCTCCCAATCAGCTTCAGAACATATTAAAATATATAATCTCATACTGTTTAAACTTTTCTTCAAAACAGTGAATGGACCAGCTTAAAGGATATTAATTGAAAGATAATTCTAATACACAAAAATAATAAAATAATAAAATATTCAAAGTGAAGGAAATAGAGGCAAACCTTTATGATGTGAACATCTAAGCTGTTTAAGCTTTTTATTTATTGCTGCTTTAAAAAATGAAAACAAACCAGAAATAACCCCATAGCCTTAGGAAATGTCTTAGCTGACTTTTTTATGTCAATGATGGGTTAACATAAATATGATTGACTGTTATGTCCTACTATAACTATTCATTTTTTATTATAGTGAATTCAGAACTGGAGTTTGAAACGTTTTTTTTCCATGCTTTTGGGATGGGTCAGTGTGTAAGGATAGACTCTTATTGAAAGGGAATTTCATCAGGAGCTGCTCTAAAGGTGCTTTGGAAAGAAAATTCAGGTTGAATTAACATCTAACTTCCCTAATATGAGAGAAAATCTGTTTTTATGTCCAAAATCAATACACTGTAATGACACTTCTAAAAATTATTTAATTCTAGCATTTATTTAAGATGCATTATCTGCTTTCTTTAAAAGATGTAGACTTCTAAATTTAGATAGAACTTGGAGAACAGAGCGGGGGTTAAATACGTCTCATTATTTGTAAAATTAGAGAACAGAAATCTGCCACTGCTAATTATTTTAATTCCTTTCTAGTTGTAAAAGCAGAATGAGAATTAACTTTCTGTGTGGAATTAGAATAATGTTTTGTATGTTGGAAATAGATTTGGACAGATTTTCAGATGTTTTAACCTACTTGACAAGAGTTGGTAATAACGTTTATGTTAAAATAAAGTGTTGCAAAATAGTAATTTTCATTAAGAGGAAAATATTTGTGGAAAAATAATATGAACCACAGAGCTTAAAAATGTGTTGAAGTTTCCTTGCAGACTCCCATTTCAGTATTTTTTTCTTGAATGCTAATCTGTGCTAATATGAAACTGTAATTTATATCTACTTCAGCTAGGAATAAAATAATACAGTGAACTTTGAAGGTGTTAAAAGGCAGTTCCAGAAAGCTTTTAGTCTGCCATTGTATGGATGAGGTGCCATTCACTATGGTGTTTTGACCTTTCACTTCAGATTTTTGAATGCAGCTCAGAAACTTTCTTTGGCCTCTTCATTTTAATGCAGCCCAAATGCTTCCTGAGCAAGCCATTAGGGAGCAGCCAGATTTTGTTTTAATCAAATGGTCTTGTAGGTGGGTTGTTTTCTGTGTCTGGCTTGGATTCTGATTTGCGAACATAAAAGGGGACATAAAACTTCAGGATGCTGCTAGTGCAGTAGCACTGAAACAAATAATTTGAGAAACCATGTGGAGCCATGTGTTTAAAAAATTATGCCTACCTTAGAGCAGCATGAACACTCTCAGGTAGCAATCAACACAATTAAATAGGAATGTCTAGATGGAGAATGTCACAGCACTTCCACTGGCTAATATGCTTTGACACAATCACATTGCTCCGGTAAACGTTGGTGCGAAAAGCTCAGTGTATTTCTTGGCATGTGGTAATGTTTGGAATACAGCAATCTATATATCAAAATCTCCGTTCACAAAATTTCTGCTTATTAGCTCCAGTCTGCAATGCATACTTATTGACCTTCCAGCAAATAAGTATACATTATTACTCCTTTGAGCTTTGTAGGCTAAGCAGTAGAAGGCAGTCACTTCAGAAACTCTATCTGCCTTTATGGAAACATGAAAATCTAGAATTATCTTTATGAAAGTAGTAGATGGAACCATAGCTCAAACTTAGAGGGTTGAGTAGCTCAGCTATTGGAGGGAGAAACAATGATCCCTGTTTCGAGGCTCTAGCTGTACCCAGTACTAAACTGGTAAACTCCTAAAAGCCTTAAAATAGAAATAATTTTATAATTGAAAATGCATTTAACACAGGCATCTGAAATGTCATACACTTTTATTGTTGTTAACCAAGGATGAGAAATTACTTGCACTAACAGTCAGCAGAACACAGTGCTTATTCTAGAGACAAACTTAAGTCTCATATTCAGTCACACATCATCAGAAAAGGAAAGTCTGCCTTTGAAATTTACCTCCTGAAAATGTTGAGTCTGCAGTGTGAGGTTTGATTCTTATTTTGTGACAACTGTTCAGCTGAAGATTGGATTCAAATTAAGTTTAGTTAGAATCAGAATATCCTGAGCTGGAAAAGGTCCCACAAGGATCATCAGGTCCAATTCCTGGCTCCACACAGGACTAACTGAAGATTTCCTATTAGGAAATGAATTACAGACAATAGAGGTTCAATGCGCTAAAGGCTTTTAAATGATGAACTTACAGAAAATCCAAGTATTCACCTGCAGCACATTATTCAACACACAGTTGAATGGCTGTGATTATGGATACCTCTGCAGATCAAATTCTTGTGCTCCTCATTAATCTCTTTTGAATTTAATCTCAGTAGCAAGTGGAAACATTGATAACAAAATGCAGCATGAAAATCTCAGAGTTTGTATAGTTGTAAATTCCAGGGCTAATGAAAACCTGTATTTGTGAATACAACACTTATGCCCTTGCACTTTAGTACATATTAGTCAGTCTACCTTGGATTCCACTAGTAAAAACTTACTACTTCAGTGGGACACATACAGCATGTGATACCTAGTGAGTAGATATTAACTCATTGGTGATGACTGTATTAGTATCCTTTCTTGTTTTGCTTAAGTAAATGCTTCTAGACATCAGGACACAATGACTAGAACAATATTCAGAAGGAGCAGAACCAAACTGTTAGAAATTGATGCCTAGCATGTGTTACACTCCGTTTCTGAAAACAGAATATACCAAAATAAAGTGTGAATTGACTACAAACATTAGCTAAACTATTGAAATGGTCACTTTATGTCAGTGATTAGAAGTATATATCACATTCTCTTATGCAGAAGTACAGCAACTCAGAGTTTCCAGCCAGAGGCAAGAGGATGGTTGTTTTTTAATAGAAATAAATTCATGCTTGCTGTTCAATTTCATGCTACTTTTATTGTGTCTGAAGTACCAACAGAAGTAAAAAGATGTCTTTGCTAAGTCATCAGACAGACATGACTGACAACATAGAATGATCTCTTCAATTTGAATAGATGACTGCTAACTCTTGGAAGACATGTATGAGCCTTGCTATTGAAAGTTCCCTTCTAGTGATGTCTACCAGTAAAACTCATGTTTAGGAAGCTCAAGATACTTCAAACAATATTAACGGATTGGGGTATACATAAAATACAGTGGCAACAGTGCTTGCCTGTATGAGGCAGCATGGAGAACTCACAATGTATACTACCTCATCAGTGGGGCATTGGATCACTTTAGTTATACAGTAGAAATAGTAAATTTAAAAGCAGGAGCTGATTAGCTGTCAAGAAGACTGCCTAACTGTTTAGGCAGGCAATGAGGAATGCTGCAGGGGAGCTGGAACTAAAACTTTAACAGCAAGGTGCCTCAGAGATGAAGGCTTATGTTAGTGCATCTGTAATGGAAAAGCTGTACTGTGGAAAATAGCACCCAATCCTGCATAGAGGATAGGATGACCTGAAGGGTGAAATGCATCTAACAGAAAGAAAAGATGGATCTCAGTCTGACAGAAAGGGCAAGAGAAATCCCAAAAGGCCACATCAATGCATGTGATAGTGGTTTCCACAGCTCTCTTGAAATATGAGTTCAACATCTAAGCCATTGTCAGCCACGGGAAATAAATTTGAGAGAGAGATCTACAATGATATCTGTTAAGCCTCTCTAAATAGGAGCCCAGCAATCAGTTGTTGTTTAACTTCAAGACAGAATTTTTTTTGCCTGTTTCAGAAACTGATTAGACAAAAATCAGAGAGCCTACTGCTGTTAGACTTAGGTCTGTTCTGCAAAAGCCTAGCTAAAGATGTCTTAGTTCACAAATTGCTTTATGATTTTAGTCTTTTATCCAAAATGTTGTCAGATCAGTATCACTAATGACATTCTTATTGTATTTCTTCTCTTTTGTGTAGCTATTTACCCGTAAAGAGTCTAACCTTGTGAAAGCCTTACATAAGACTTGAGCAGATTTTGCTTACATCAAATCTAAACTAAAACTGAAACCTGGATAGGATTGTTTCCCTCCATGACCCACTTCAATTACATTGACACAGGGTCCTATGTTACTGAAAGAACACAGAAATCAGCACAGCCGCTGTGGTTTAATAAGTTGCATTGGTCTTGCTATTACAAAATCAGATATCAGTTCTTTTATCAGCATGGTCTCTGTGTTAATTTTGTCTTTCTTAATTTTAGTTTATAAATCTAAATATGATTAGTTATAGAACATTTGGAACTTCACACACCTTTCTTTAACTGGCAGAAACATTTGTCTTCTGCTTACACAGTCTACTTCCTACATAGGGCTTTAATGGTTTCCTTGGGGGTGTGGAGATAAAATCTGAATCAGGCAAATGAATTATTTTGCTAGGGAACATCACATTTTAATGTGGAACTCAGGAGGAATGGCCAGGAAATTTACTTACGGTGAGTGGGTTGGAGGTAACAACTCCAAATGCTTGTGCAGATCAGGAATGGAACAGACAATGCAGAAAAAATCTTCTTGGACATAACTAGATTACTTGAGATTTGTGATGCAGCTAGCCCCTCTACAGAACATGAAGTATGTTTTAGATAATTAATGAATGTTTTAGTATTAGATATTGGTTTTACTAGGAACAGCCTGCTGATGTTGGTAACTATGTTTCTTGTCTTACAGTTCAGTCATTTCACAAGCCTTGCTCCCATCCCAGTCACTGTGTTCAGCTCTGGTTTCATGTCGTGTGCAGATCTCCCAACAGACTGACAGAAGCAGACATGAATTCATGATGAGGAGCATCCAGTACACTAGGTTAGTGCACCAACTGAGATGTAATCCAGAGAACCGTTCTCCTTGCAATAGAGAAGGCTTCCTCAGAAAAAGAAAAGGGATAATCAACCTTTTCTAAAATTTGGGAAGTTTCATGTTGCAAACTGTGCTGGATTTTAGTATTCACAAGGACCATCAGCTAGCAATTATTCTGTAAGCTCTTCAATTGTCAGATCAAATGGGAATCAGTGCAAGAGTACATAGTGAATAAAATATTTGTCTCTGCATATTTATAATTTCAAATACTAAACAAGTCAGCAGTGATTAAATACCTTTTGCATCTGCCAGTCATCTTATAGACTGTTCTTTGGAGCAGTCCCCGTTAGTCTGATATCATTAGTCTATTTGCATCAGAAAGCTATTTGTGTTGTGACTTACTCTACCTAGTATTCTTTGTAGCATCAACAGGGTGACACTGTTCTGATACATTTAGCACTGACCAATGTATTGGACACATTATATAAGTACTGTAAACTTCTCTGTTGATGAGGTAAAACTTATTCTAGTTGAAAATATAAGACTGTACCCTCCATGTATTATATCATTAGTCACACATTTACCCTTAGCTTGCATCTGTTTTTAGAGTTACTTTTAGTAATGAGATGAGAATTCAGTATCACCTTTGATGTTTAAGTGTGTCCTGTTGAGTCTGCTCAGCCTGGCTAGAATACAGAAAAAACAATGCCTGTTTTGATCCCTGCTGGAATGTAGATGAAAGGTGGGGTAGGGGGGAATCTAAAAATTGAGTTTGATTTATACAAAGCCAAGTTGGGAAAAATATGAATCTATTCTATCCTTAGTAGATACCAGCTGCATTAAAACCAAAACAAACAAACAAACCCTGATGCCCCCTAACCTTCCCCCTCCCCACTTCCACACCCCCCAAAAAATCAGAGCAAAAACATACACACAAAAATCCTCCCTCCCCCCCCCTTAGCAAAGCAAACCCACATTCGTATATATATGAATTCTTCTGTGTTAGCATAATGTTCTACCACAGTTCTACCATTGGCTGTTTTTCATTTCACAGTATACCAGAGACCAGTACTCTCCATATGGGTATCAATTAGCAAAGACCTCATCCTATGCATGTTAGATGTGCATATGAAGGTGCCAGAGAATACAGTTAAGTACATTTGACACAGTGTAGACTGAGTACCCAGTCTTGAGGCATGCATAATTCAAAAGCCAAACTTCAGCCACAGCAGAAGTTAGAATATGTAGATGTACTTAGGCTACATATACAAGTAGGATATAATTAGGATTATTTCTGAAGTCAGGTAAAGTTAATATAAAATCTGTCCATGGGCATTTTTCGACTGTCTTCAGTAAGCATTGGATGACAGTTTTCCTGGCCGTGTGATAAACCATGGAGATGGAAGGTAATGGGGAGAGCTCACAAAGAAGGGCTCGCTGTCTCCAGGACAGCATCCTCCAGAGTGCTTAAATTAATCCAGGGTTTAAGAGATGGTGCTCCCAAGTGCATTGCCAGGGGCTGCAGAACAAAATATTGATGCTCATAGCTGCAACTGAATGTATGGATCTGAGGGAAGATTTGAAATGAAAACGTGAAGTAGGTCTTGCCATTTTTTGCCATCTGTGGAGATGAATGATGGAATAGGCTAAACGAACCACAGAACTACATATGTACATGTGTAGGGATGATTAGAATGGGGGGGAGAAGATCTTTTTGAAATATTTCATTTAATCTGAAGCAAAATGGTTTGTATTTTCTTATTTTTCTATTCTTTCTTTCAATTTATGCTTATTCAGCTCAAATTTTAAGCAAAATGCTGGTTAGAAATGCCTACGTGGGTTGCTTCTACATTTTCCAGTGTAACTAGAAAGCATCCACAGTGTTTCCACACTTTCCAGGTGCTCCCCCAACACTTCTTTACCCTGTTCTCATTACCCCTACCCTGCCTGCTCCCTCTCCCCCAGCTGCAGTTAATGTTATCTGCTTTCAGGGTGGCTCCTTTTTTTGATGTGCCACACCTGAGCTTGATGGAAAGCAGAGGGGTGGGGGGGGGCGGGGAAGAGAGAGACGTGAGAAAAAAAAAAAAAAAAAAAGATAAAGGAAAAAAAAAAAAAAAAAAAGGAAGAGAAGGCAGCCAAGCAGGCTCCGGGCTGCCGCCTGAGCAAGCAGCGGGCACTGCAGCGCTGCAGGTGTGCAGGGAGCCGCGGCCGCGGGCCCTCCCCGAGCCGCATGTGGGGAGTGCGGGGTTGGGTGCTGCCCGCTGCTCGGCCCCGGCTGTCTCCCCGGCGGGCGGGGGAGCGAGTGGCTGGGGATGCTCGGGCGGCGATGCCGGGAGGAGGGGGAGGAAGAAGAGGAGGAGAAGGGGGGAGCCGCTGGGACAGCCTGAAGTGGGCGGAGGGGGGAGGCGGGTGTTATACCGTCGCTCGGGGGAAGGCTGAGCATTTGCAAATTGCGGCTCCGAGGCGCGGGAGCATCCTATAGCCGCCGGCCGGCCGGGCGGCAGCCGCAGCGCAGGACGAGGCTTCCCGGCTCCGCGCTCTCCTCACGCTGCCCGCGCTATCCCCGCGGCTGCTGTGCAACAGAGGAGAACGGCAGCACGCAGAGGTCCACTCGGAGCCGAGTGTCGGCTAGAGAGCCAGTCCCTCTCCCAACCGCGCAGGCATAAGCAGAGCCCTGGGTGAGTAGTCTGGGAGATTCCCTGCTTCTCCAGGCAGGCCAGAACCGATCAGGCCCCCTTCAGCACATGCCTTTTTTCCTCTCTTCTCATTCTTATGCCTGGAAGATGCAGGAGATCCCTGTCCTCTGTGAGGTTAGTCAAACTGGCACACCTGCCTGGGGAAGGATTTTTGAAAGGTTTCACTACCCAGCCCTTAGAGTAACATCCTACTACATCTGTCCCAACTTGGAAGCCTTTTTACTTTCGTGTACAACATTTTCTTCTTCTTCTTCTTCTTTTTTTTTTAATAAAAAAAAAACCAAAAAGTTTTTCACCTTTTACAACTTTTTTGGCCTTACGGAATTGCCCTGTTCACTTTCACCTGTAAATTTATGTAGGTAACAAATAATTTGAAGCTAATGATATGCTAAGCAGCTCCTTAGTCCTTGAACATTATTAACAAGTGATATCTGCATATTTTTCTTTTGCTTTCTTTAGGCTGAACAGCCATGACAGCTGAAAAGACTATTCCTATAATTAACGGCAAGCCAGAAGATGTTTTGGATCCAGAAGCTTCAAGTACCAACCTCGTCCACAGCAATGATAAGAAAGTTCATGAAAGAGGTCACTGGAACAATAAGGTTGAATTTGTGCTTTCTGTGGCAGGGGAGATTATTGGGTTGGGAAATGTATGGAGATTCCCATATCTTTGCTACAAGAATGGAGGAGGTAAGATGGCATCATGTGTTGATTTGCAGCTCACCGTAAACATCTGGGAAATAAACAGTTAGGGATGTTTTGCAGTGATTTCTTGCACTAGAAAGAGAGGGGTTCAGAATTTAAGTGTGTTTGTGTGGCTAGGGAAGTATTAAGCACCTGAGAACAAGTTATGAAATGTGATGTTTTCCTTACCTTCTTCTCCTCAAATACTATACAGTTTAATTTCTCAAGGTTTCTCTTTGGTGGTGTTTTTTAATGTTATTAATATATTTGCATATTATTATTATTATTTTTTAAGGTAGAAGAAACTAGTTAGGATAGAATGTTTTCTTCTGCATGTGCATACTGAATTGAGCCTACTCAACAAAGTTTGACATAGATGAGAAAGTAGCAGTTTATTTCTCTCAATAGCGTATCTGGGAGGGGAAGAATGTTGTTTTTTAAGATGCTACAGATTTTACTTTATGACAAAAAAGAAATCCTTTAAGTCAACCACACTCTTTTTTGGAGGGGGGAAGTCATTTCTTCCCCAGTCAGTACAGTAAAGGAGAGGAAGATACAAAGCTGACTGTTACTCAGCCAAGAGGGCAGACTCTTTGTAGCTTAAAATAAGACTGTAGAAGTCTATTCTTTTCTCTCTCAAATCACAGAAGGGTAACGCATGATATGTATTACTTACAGTCTGGTATCAGCTAGGTAAGATATGTGATAATTAAGAGTAAGCATGTCAGCCATGCCTCGCACAAAAATGAGGAAAGAAAAATAAACATTAAGTTTAGAATCCTGTGAGCTAGATTCAACATTCTCCCACTTAATGTCTGAATCAGCAGCACAAGTGTAAATGTATATCCTGCAAGAACAGTAATGTGCTCAGTGACTGATATATGCAAAGATCTGTTCTTAACAGGTTTGTTTGCTAACAGTGCTATGCCAGATTTCTTTCCCTTGTTTGTCCAAAACTAGGCATGGTTGCCTGAACTCAGGGGTGGTTCTGGCCATTTTGTCTGCTGTTTCTAAAGACTAATACTCTTGTGGTAGGTGTGTTTCTAGTTTGCAGCTCCTTTTTAACACATTTATACTGTGGCAAAACTAAGATGACAAGAATTCACTCATTTTCAGAATGCGACCCTACTTTTAGTCTCTAATCAATCTGTTGGATGATTTGCAGAATAGTTTCTTGTTGACGTACAAAGTTTCACCAAAGAACTTTTGGCAGAAGAAAAGATGAAAATATTTTTTTACTGTATATTGAATATTTCCTGAAGCCTTTATATGCACATTGAATTTGTGTTAGTATGTCAAAATGTGATACTATCATTCTTAGGGGTATAGCATTAGGTAACACACTCTTATCATGTATTTGGCTGACTTGTTGGCTTACTTAAGTATCATTATTAATCACTACTGCATTCTTTAAGAATAGAATGAATGCATCAGGTTTGATTGGCCATGTCCTGGTACCATGGGAAGTTTGCCATTAACTTCAATTTTCTTTGGTGAGGTCTCAGTCTACGACCTTTGGCTAGCACCTCTGTTTTTGTAACTCTCTAGAATGCTGAACTAGAATTAGACTTGGGTCTTGTTTGTTGCACTGAAGGTAAATACTGGAAAATGCTTTATGTATAATATGTAATGACAACAAAGAGATATATGAGCTACTTATGAAATAGAACACCTGCTGGGTACAGAACAAATTCAGAAGCAGCATAGATCCTTCAGGCCTAAGCTCCCTCCGGCACTACCAACAGTTAGTGTAGCCATAAGCTGCTATAATTCTAATTAGCTCTCGTGAACACTTGCTATTCTTTTTTTTAGGAAAAATAATTCAGTTATGTTTTTTGAGTTAGATATTTCTTGGAAACTAATTGGTTTGCAAGCAGGCAAACTTGGTATGCTATGATTTTTCCTGATGGGTATCTGTTGTAAACGAATTAAAAAAAAAAAAAAAGGATTCTAAACCAATATGATCAGTTCCATTAAGTTGCTGTGTTAATTTCACTGTGCTTGTCCATATGAGTGAGCTGAACTTGTTTTCATACTGGACATTAGTTCTTAAATCATGGCCTGGAAGGATGTTGTCTTTCAAACCATTTGCATAGTGAATCATAAGTAGAAACCATCATTTTGGATGCCCAGATTACGTTCTTTGAAGTCTTGTATGTATATTGCTTGAGATACAGCTGGGGTTCAACAATAAGCAAACTGACTGGCTGAGCTAAGAGGTCACTCATGAAGACGTCTCTCTTGATGTGGTGGGTCTGAAGAAAGATCCTGCAAGTCAAAGCAGGTGTACTGAGTTGATCCGCCTTTCTAATTAAAGTGTCTGAAGCATTACAGTTATTGCAGATTTTGGGTGGTTTTTTTCCCCCATCTTTTTAATGATCCAGGATATCTATTTGCCCTGTAATTGCAGAAATTTTCCATAAGTATATTCAGAAACGTTTTGTTTGTAGTGAGATTCTGATAGAAGTTTAGTATTACAGGTGTAGCTAATAAGGTGTTGTTCATTAATCGTCAGATCAATCTTTAGGACTCCTGTTGAAGTAGAAATGCTAGGGCTCTGAAGAATTGATTGATGTATGCAGTTACTGCAGCTATCAAAACTTTTGTGCAGTACTTCACTGTGTTTGCCTGATTAAACCACTGAAACTTTGTTTACTGGTGTCAGTAAAAATGGCCAAAATAGTTACTTTATGGTTTCTTCTTAGTGTTTGTATTCTTCCTTCCTTGCTTCCACCTAAATTAGTATAGTTAGTTGCTTTCTATATCATCCTTTGATTTATTAGAAAATCTGAGTATCAGGGGAATGAAGGAAAAAAATTATTTTGGCCTTGTATGTTAATGGGATCTCTATGTAGTGGAAAGGCTGTATTTCATTCCTTGTTATTTAGGTTCAGTTCTAAATTGAATACCTAAAATCTGCTGTATTAGCAAGTGACAGTATGCCTAATAGGTATTTTCCATCACTTCTTTGTGCATACTTCAGTCATGTTCTCTGGCTGCCATACCTAGTAACATGGTTAACCATGAAGTAATATTGAATTTCTGCTCTGTGTATGGTATTTTGCTCACTATCTTTCCTGGAGTTTACTGTGAGCATGTAAGAAAAAAAGATGATACTTTGTTAATTTCCTAGAATTTCTAGATGACAATGCCAAGTCCTGTTTCCTTTCTCTATATAAGTAGTCCTAAGGTGTATTTTGTCATTTCCTTCTTACAGTTCTCATCATTGGTCTTATCCAAATAACATCACAGTACTTAGATTTCATTTCCGTAACACTTCTTCATTCCTGCTTTCCTCCTGAGAAAAGAAGGGAAGAGAGGGTAGAATGACTTGACAATCAGAGCAGAATGGCATGGCTAAGCAAGAATGTGATCTTTCCTGTGCTTGAGAGAAAGTTCAGCAGAGTTTAGCCTGTCTTGAAAAACTTCAGTATGCTTTGTGTTTTGGCTGGGGACAGGGGGTGGGTTTTGTATTTGTGGGGTTTTTTTTGTTTGTTTGGTTTTTTTTGAGTCCATGATAATGGCTTTAAAAGTTAACTTTTAATATTTGGTGCCAGGAGTAAACACTTCCTGCACTTCTAGCACAGCACCTGAGAATTAGCTAAGGAATGAAAATAAATTCTTCACTAAATTGTCAAGGAACTGTGTTCACTATAACCAATACCACCACAATGTTTACTCGTAGGTGCTTTCCTCATCCCATATGTGGTTTTCTTTATTTGCTGTGGGATACCAGTTTTTTTCCTGGAGACAGCCTTGGGACAGTTTACTAGTGAAGGAGGCATTACGTGCTGGAGGAAAGTTTGCCCTTTGTTTGAAGGTAACAACCCTTTCTGTGTTCTACTGCAAAACAATGCATTAAATTTTAAATGAAGGAAAAAAGTCTTTAAGTACATCCTAACTTCAGCTTCTATAAAGTAGTAAGCGTTTGTTCTTAAATTATCTGAAAAGTAAAAATTCTGTTTGTTCTCTCTTCCTCCTCTCCAGGCATTGGATATGCTACTCAAGTTATAGAGGCACATCTAAATGTATATTACATTATTATTTTAGCATGGGCTATCTTCTATCTGTTTAACTGCTTTACTACAGAGCTTCCCTGGGCTACATGTGGGCATGACTGGAATACAGGTATGGCCTTGGTAGAAATATTTGCTGTACAAATAATGACTTCCAAGTAATTGATAAATTAGTGTCAAGAACACAACTATTGTGGGAGAAAAGTCTGTGGGAATGGGCTGATCATGTCAAACTGTGATAAAACGAATCACAGAATTGTAGGGATTGGAAGGGATCTCTAGAGATCATCTAGTCCAATCCCCCTGCCAAAGGAGGCTCCCTAGACCAGGTTGTACAGGTTGTGGAGCGAAGACTTATTAATACGTTTCTGATTTAGGTCACTGTATAAGCATTTGTTCCTGTGAAATATGATGTCAGATAGGAAAAGAAGGCTTTGGCCTTTGTTATTTCTGTTAAATATTCTGGCTAAATCCCATGACTCTCTTTTTCAATCGTATCTACTCTCCCAGAATATAGTAAGTGAATTCAACAAAAGAGCTCTTCTTTTTCTATATTAGGTACAAGTTAAAGTGTGACTTTTCACTTGCTATATTAAAGCAAAGCGGAGACTTGTTGCTGGTTGTTTCATCAGCCAGTTGTTGCCATTGGCCATTGAACAACCACGTGAAGCAGTAGTATGTTGTAGCGCCTCAATTTCTCAAAGCTTCTTCATTTATCCTCAGATGTTTAATTGGCCCTTGTCATTGCCAAAGTGCTTTTAGAAAGTGTAGGAGTATGTGGCATACTGCATGGATATTTTTCTAGCATAGGCCTCTGATCTGGTGATCAAAATACTATTATGGAAGTAGCAGCTGTAGGATTTTAGAATATCTAGAAATCCTTTTAACCACATAGAGTATTACATAGTAAGTGGCTTTACAAGATGCACCAGAAGAAATGTAAGTACATGTCAATATAACAATTTTCTTTGTTTTTATAGAAAACTGTGTGGAATTTCAAAAACTTAATATGAGCAACTGCAGTCAAATCTCTTTGCAAAATGCTACATCTCCGGTGATGGAATTCTGGGAGTAAGTGCACATAAACAATCTGCTTGATCTGACTGTTCGTTATCTTGCAATATTTTTATTGTTTACAGGTATGTTATAAACTGATGGCACTTAGTGGTATGAGTTCAGGTGGAAACTTTCTCATATAGTCAAAAGATTCAAGACGACAAGTTTAACTCTTTTTAGAGGATTCAAGGAAAAGAATTCCATATTCTGAAAGAACATAGAACAAAGTGTGCCACTTACTTGGGATCTTGGCTCCTTCTGCTGGAGGAAAGAACCTCAAATACATACTAATGAGGCAGAGGTGAAAGAGGATGATTTTAAGTGCTTCTTGTTGTTTGATGGTGGTTCTTTTTCTTGTGTTTTTTTTTTTTTCTTTGTCTATTTGTTCTCCCAGGCTGTTTACTCTCTTTTCTTCCATAACAGTTGCATCTTCATCTGAGCTAACTAATATTTTGGAGTCTGTATGTCATTATATTTGAATGGACTGTGTTAGTTTTTCAGTTAGAAAAAGAAAGCTTAATGCTCTTGCGTCTCCTTGATTCTGGTTGCTAGTTAGAGAGAGAGAATTATCTCTTCACAAAATATGGACTGCTTTTGTGATGACACATTTTCTTCTTACTATAAATATTTAATTGGTGCGTGTGTAGTTGCATACTTGTTCTTTGTGAGGCACGGTTTGCATTAAGACAGTCACAGAACTGGAATGTTACTTTAGTGCTAGAGTAGCTTTTCTTAATTCAAAGGAGTATATTACAGAATTTCAGGTTACTAAATATTCTTGAGAGCCCATTCTAATTACCAATTTATTATTTGGAAGAGCATTATTCTGGGGCTGTAGTTGAGTTCTTTTTTTTTTTTCTCCAAAACTGCGATAGTTCCCTTTGAGAGGGCTATAAGTTAAGACTGTTTCCCAAGGGAGAACTCTACATTTGATGTCATTTTCTTGAATGTTAGCATATGCTATTGTCTTTTCCTCTTTTCCTTCTTTTATGATTGTGTGAAAATTTAAGCACATTTAAGACTTCTTAAAGTCATTAAAAAAAAAAAAACCCACCAAACCACTTCTTGTTATTTATTAGAGTTTTTTTGTTGTTGTTCTGTGGAAAAGCTTTTCATAATACTAACAGTTTACTGGCCAAAATAGCCAGTATGATATTAAACTTATCTGCTTCTGGTGCCCAAACAAAAGTGGTGTCTGACTTTCCATCCTGGAAACTGAATGTATCTACAGCTAGGTCAGGTTGCTAAAAGCCCAGTCCTGCCTGATCTTGATGTCTCCAGGGGCAGAGCATCCACCATCTCTCTGGGCAACCTGTGCATCACTGCGTTGATTGCATGTATAAAAACAAACGAACGAAGAATATCCTACCTTCTTCCTTATACCAATCTTTCTTTTTTTTAGTTTGAAACTGTTTCCTCTTTCTGTCACAAGTGACCCTGCTAAAGGGCCTCTCCTTTCTTACAGCACTCCCTCCCTCCCCCTCCCTTTGGCTTCTGAAAGGCTGTTCTCAGTTCTCCCTGGAGCCTTCTCTTCTCCAGGCTGAACAGCTCCAGCTCCCTCGGCCCAGCCTCATAGGGGAGGTGTTTCATCTCTTGGATTATTTTCATGGCACTCCTCTGGCTTCCCTTCATCAGGTCTGTGTTTCTCATATACTCAGGACTCTACACCTGGACATAGTACTCCAGGTGAAGTCCAACTAGAGCAGAGAAGAGGAGCAGGATCACCTCCCTCATTCAGCCGGTCATACTTCTTTTCATGCATTTGTCTTTCTGGCCTGTGAGGTCATTTTGCTGGCTTGTATCCAGCTTGCCATCCATCCACCAGTACCCCCAAGTCTGTTTCAGCAGAGTTGTGCTTTATCCCTTCATCTCCTAGCTTGAATTGATAGTGGGGGTTGCCATGGTCCAAGTGCAAACCTTGCACATGGCTTTAATGAATCTTATGAGGTTCAGTGGGCTTCACTGCTCGGTCTGTCTAGGTCCCTCTGGATGGCATCCTGTCCCTTGGGCATTTTGACTGCACCACACAGCTTGGTGTCATCTGCAACTGGCTGAGGGTGCACTCAATCCCGCTGTCAATGTCACTGTTGAAGTTGGTAAAGCATACCAGTCCCAGTACTGACCCCTGGGGGACACTACTTGTCACTGATCTCCATTCAGACAGTGAGCCAGTGACCGCCATTCTGGATATGATCTTGCAACCAGTTCCTCATCCATTGAACACCCCATCTATCAAACTCATATCTTTCCAAACTGGAAAGAAAGATGTTGTGTGGGACCACATCAAAGGCCTTACTGAAGTTCTGTTATGCTACCATAGAAGGCCACTAAGTTGGTCATGCAGGACTTGCCCTTGTTGAAGCCATAGTGATTGTCTTGTACCACCTCCCTCTGTTCCCTATCTTCTGTGAAAACTCCCTTGTTAAACTTTAAGAAGGTACAGTGTTGCATGGGTTCAAAATTCAGAATGGATATGACAAACTAGTTGAGAAATAGAAGAGCAAACTTCAAATATTGGGATTGGCTTTGCATTAAAATGACTATCTGGAATTAAATTCTATATTTTAAATACATCAGACAAAGGTACAGTAGACCTCTGTGCTTAAAAATATGCTGTGCACATTACAGAGTAGTTAATACGTAATAAATGTATTACTAGGCTAGTTAACTTGTGTAGTAAGTCAACCTGCAGATAAATGTTTTCAGAAGAGTTATTTCACTGAGCTAGAAATCTTGTTCACATTATATTGTTTCACACCTTTATAAATGCTAGTTTCAAGAATCATGAGTTTATTGAAAGATTCTTCTAAAAACAAACAGTTGAAAGAAAGTTGATGGGCTAAACTGGACAGAGTGGATGCTAGCTGCTAATTTCAGAACTCAGAGATAGCGATGAAGCTTTTCACACTGCAATAACCAATCACAGGACTGAATTGATTTGCATAATGACCGGGTTTCCTACAATTATGTTACTTGATGCCTGTGAAGGAAGGGGGAGGCACTAGTTTTCTTCCGAACAACACCACTATTCAGATCCTTCTGTACATTTTGCTTTTTGCAATGTTGAGTCTGCAATTCAAACTCCTCTAAGTTATGGCTACAGTAAATACAATTTATTGTGGAAAAGGTTAGCTGGGGTAAAAATATTTTGAACTACTAACATCTACTTTTGAGACAATTTGTGAATCAGTGTGGTAATTATTGTGAGTAGTGATCTAATTTCAGGTAGAATCGAATAGTGCATTTGCTATTTGTCAAGCTGATGTCAAGTATTTCCTTTGACAAGTATATAGCCTCACCACAGTCTTCAATTGTATTCACAGTATCTTCAGACACTTTAATTATTCTAATTTAAAAACTAACAAAAAATAGCAAAAGGTACCCCTTCATACTTGGCTAAGAAAAAATAGCAAAAGGTACCCCTTCATACTTGGAGAGGAAGAAATCAATGAAATGCATGAATTATCAGTGTCATGTGTTTTCTTCAGGCCAATTGCTCTAATTGTTAATCATGATGAGGAATACACCGGTTGCTATGTATTGCACAGCAGACTAGACTGGCATTCTGTAAATGCCAGCAGAGGTTAGTAGCAGGGGCACAAGCTGGATTTGTGTGTGCATAAATGAATGCACAAATCCCAAAAGGGACACTTTCAATTGTGTCTTTGGAAAGGAGTTTTTTCTTTTATCCTTCCTTTAGCTAGTACGGTTATGTCTTTTCCATCATGTAGACCAAAAGTCTCAGCCCTTTTTATTTGTGATTGGAAGCAAACTCAAATATGTTTTGAGGACTGCACGTAAAGACTTCAGCCTCTCTGCTGAGATGTTTCGAGCTTTTATTACTTCTGTGGACTTGACCATTCCTAAAACTATCACTGGAGTCAAAAAGCAACTTGTTCAAATGCAGTGAAAACTGAGAGAACACTTTGCAGTGCTACAAAGGCATATGATTAACAGTTAACTTTCTTCAGGTCTATACAAAGCATACTGTCTCGTTACTGTAGCAGGTATAGAATTACTTCCTCTGATAATTTAACATTCTCTACCAGCTTTGATGGCTAGATCACACAGTAGATGAAAGCCTAATTAATGTCTTGGATGGATTGTTTGTTTACTTTAAAAAACCAAACACGGACTGGAGAGATAAGTATTGCAGTAGGTCCTAGGTAGTATCTTCCTCTCATACATGCAGAAACCTCTCACTATAAGAGCAAGGACTATAATTTTTTTTTTAACAGTGTAATTGATAATTTCTTGCAGCTATGCGGCCATAATGGCCTGTTGCTGCCTAAGGAGCAGCACATAGTCTTGGGGGTTTATATTCACTTTACTTGCTCTCCTGCTTAGTTAAAAATGTCTATCCCTGTTAACGTCTGTTTTAAGACTTAATTTGAGTTAGCTGACTTGTCGTTGACTGCAGATATCAGTGTTGAAAACTGAGGGAAAAAATCAGGAGCTTAAGGAGGATTTCTTAACTTCCTTAAAAAGATTTGGTAATTTAGGGTATTGATTAGTTTCATGTTCTATGCGTGTATACAGTTTTCAAAGGTAAGCAACTGAATTGATCAAAACTCAGTTTTTCAACTTCAAACTCATTCTGTGTTAGAAAGAACAGACAAGATTCTGAAACTTCTCTTTCATTTAATACTGGTGCCCAGGATTCAGAGACTGTCTGGGTAATTACTGTTTTTTTTCTCATCCTAGAGGACCAACCTGATAAAAGATTTAAAAAAAAAAAAAAAAGGTATGCCACAGCTAATTTTTTGGTACAAATCTTAAACAGTAAATAGCATAAGCTGCAGTAATAACAGAGGTGTTGATCATTTTGGTTATGTTAAAGCAGTCCTATGAAAGAGATTGGTAGCCACAGATGGGGCTAACTTTATAGCCAGGGAAATAGTATAGGGATTAGAAAATAAACTAGTCCATTGTGCTGTGTGTTTTCCTAGGTGGGGAAGCTGTCTGGCAGGTATAGGAGACAGCAACTGTATCTGTGAGCTCCTTTGACTGTTACTCCTGTCTGCCACCGTGGACAGGAATTGGAGATTTCTTGTGCCTGGAAAGGGAGCTGGACAGACAGAGAACCCGTGGTTTTGTGGTTGATTCCACCTCAATAGTTTTTTACTGGCATATAACAACAACTTAGTCCTCTGCTAAAGAAGGTCTAGTTGTTGGCCTGTCATTCTCTGAAGGGAGTGACACATTCTTAGCGTTTCCAAGTAAAGCCTAGTGAGGGAAAAAAAAAAAAAACAACTTTTTTTTTTTGCTTAGGGAAAATAAAAGCATCTGTTCTCAGCAAAAAGGAGAAGGCACAAATCCTTTCCTTGCAAAGTCAAAAAGAGTTTTTCCTGTTTCATTCAGACTGCGACTGACTGCAAGAGTCACATTGTGCTTAATCCCCACTATCCTATGAAAAGTCATTAACAAGTTGGGCCCAATTCTGCAGTGCTCAGTACCCAGAGACCTTCAGCACCTTGCAGAACGAGACCCTTTGTGCATGTCTTGTCGAAGAACATTGAGCTGTGCCAGGCTTGCTTGTTCCAGTTTAGTTCACGAGAGGCCATGTGAAAACAGCTTTTTGTTTGGATTCACATGAGCTCTTCATCTGGTTTTGCCTCAGAACCACAAATTCTGCCTGATTTCTGTTGAAAGAAGGAAGTGGGGTAGGTCTCAAAGTGCTAAGCCAAGGGTAAATGTTAGCCTAATCCAGACAGATGAACTTTCCCTTGATTTTGATTTTATCTGGAATGTTTTGTGTAACATTTCAAATGTACAGAAAAAATTACCTCAAAGATTGTGAAGTCATGTACTTGAATAGTAGGAAATACCAAAAGTAAGATTGTTCAACTTTAAGTTGATGTTTTATAGGAATTTGATTGTTTTTTGGCTAAAGAAACACACAATATTCTTTTCAGTAGAGCTGAAAAGTATGGATAGGAAGAAAATACCATGCTGGTAGTGTGTGTTTTGTTATTTTTCTCTTTGTTCATTTTCCTATATTTTGTAATCTTGTTAAATTCCTCCTCTGTTGATATTGATTTAATTAAAGCTTCTTAAGGTGCTTATGGTGTCAATGATTTTGCGATCATAGATTTCTTGATTATCTTCACATCATTTATCTTCACAAAATCTATGTAAGATCTAATTATTCCCACTTTACAGAAGGGGCTCTGAGCTACAGAGAGAGTAAAAGTGCCTAAGTATCAGAGGTCTGATAATTGTTATTTAATGCTCTTTATTTTAGAGCTGTGCTAATTTTAATTCAGTTAAGAAGAAAAATAAATGTACTTGAGTCAGTGGTTCAAATGTTTTCCCTGTGTATGCAAATTATACTTGAGTTTGGAAGGGACCTCTGGAGTTCATCTTGTCTAACCACCTAGTTAAGCATAGACACCTGGGGCAGGTTGCCCATGACCACGTGCAAGTCATTTTTTAATAACTCCAAGGAAGGAAACTCTGCAACATCTCTAGGCAATGCTGTGAGTCTGAATTAATATATTTGTATCTTAAAATAGAATTTTTAAGGGAAACTTTTAGTTCTCCAGTGAAAGGTAGGAGATACACATTTGTGTTTTGGAAGGTAATTGTATAATGTTGCAAATTCTTCTTCAGAGCCATGAACAAACTTGGTCTTTCATTTTCCAAGTTATATGGATTCTTAGTGTTCTAGTAAATGTATTATTACTTTCTAGTAGTTGGAAAATGAATACAGGCAGCTGAGAGACATGCTTATAAAGCTGATGTCTCTGGAAGCTGTTGATTTGGGTATCTAGTTTTGCTGGAGTGCTAAATCTTTTTTATTTTCTATTTATTTTTTTATTTTAAAGTATCGAAACTTTCCGTATCATTTTTAACATAGAAGTGTGTGTTTAAAGACACGCATCTGTAAAAGGCATTTCTTGATGTTGAGCAAGACATCTTACAGGGAAATTAAAAATAATTATATTGAAAAATGGTGAAAGGTCTACAACAGCAAAACCTTAGTTGTGTCATGATAAGGTTAATGAATCTCTCAATTCAGAGCGTGCTAAAATAACCAGATACGTTTTTTTCTGACTTTGTTTCAGTTTTCATTAACTTCATATAGATAACTTTCTGTTATTTATTTGAGGGAAGGCCTCTATTAAAAGCCTTCTTTTAGTTATGCCAGGTTTTGTGCAAGTACAAAAGAGAAAACATCCTCTTTAAGATAACAACTTCAGTAAAGGATGGGGAAATCTTTGCTTCACTGGCATCCATACTTAGTAAATGGTTAGGGGTTCCCTATTTTAGGGTAGAAAAAGGGAAGTACACTGACAGATTCATCTGCATACAACATGGTCTTAAAAATAATCCCTTATGTGAATGTGGTCCTCCGGGCCATGATTTAGTGGTAGGTTGTTAGAGTTAGGGCAGTATGGTTAGGTTGTGGTTGGACTTGATGATCTTTAAGATCTTTTCCAACCTAAGCAATTTTATGATTCAATTTTCTCTACTAGTTTATCATGGAAATTAGAGCTGCAAGACTACGTGTGCAAGATAAATAACGTGCAGCTCTTCTGGGACACGTTTCTTTAGTCCTTCTAGAATCCTTTAAGTGTGGTTTTGTAGAAATTAATAGACTATCATTTTTAGCTGTCCAAGAATATGTCTATTAGATTTGTTCACTGTCTTGGAATCAAGATTCTTAAGAATATTGATGCAAAGAATTTTTGAGATGATGAAGTAATTCTGAAAACGTTAAACGTGACAGTAACATTCATCTTCTTGGCTATCTATTAGTGTGGGTACTGCATAAAGGAAATGGGTCCATGCATTTCAGCAGCCTAGTATTGTTTTTGGTTTTTGAAACCGTACCATTGTAGACCTTATTCTCCACAAAAACAAAGTCAACTAACCCCTCCCCCCAAATAAAGGGTTGTATTTAAATTAAAACACTTTTTAAGAGTATTTTCCAACTACAGTTTTGTAGATTCAAGGCAGTAGCTGAAAGGGTGATGCTTAGTTTAAAGTTCCTAAAGGAGAGATGCTTTTAATGTGCAAAAAAAATGTTTGGTAGGTTTTTCACTCTTTTCCCCTATATTCTAGTGGGGCAGCAAGGAAACTGAGTTTTAGTGTCAGGAGTTTTTCCTCAGGAAGACTCATTAGCTAGTGCTATGGGTTTCATGAGTTTCTTATGAAGACTGAACAGACTGTGCAAGCCTTTAAGCAACCACGTAGGCACAGTTGTCCAGCTGTGCAGAAAAGGAAATTGACTGATAGTCTCCTGAAGTCCCCTCCTCAGATTTTTTTTTATTTGATTTCAACTCTGCTGGTTATTGTTTTTGGTTAACAAATGAAAAATGGAGTCAGTAGAATTTACCTGAATTGAAGTAAGAGTCATGTAAATGTTGCTGGAGGGTTGTGGTGGTAGTTTTATGAAGATTCCTTAGTTGTAAATGTGGACAAAGGAATCAAGACCTCCCCAAATATCTCACTTGCAGTATTCTATTTTTTTTTTCTTTTGACCTATCAACTGTTCTTTACTGCCTTGTGCCCCTGCTCCTTTGCTTTTTCCATTCTTAGTTTTCTTTGTAACTACAACTTAGTGCAGGGCTAAGAACTCACCATCGAGGACTGTTTTGCATAATCAGGGAATGGTTCTCAGTTTTTTTTTTTGTAGTCTAAAGCTCTTATCATATGAATGCTTAAAAATGAACAGTAGAGTACAAGTCTACAAACTGCCTAAACAGCTCAACAGAAATTTTGAGAGCTATCAGGTTGACTTAAATTTCTCCTAGGTGCTCCCAGGTCACAGCTACTGCAGCCTGAATGCTGAACTGATTTACGTCACTTGGTGAATGAAAACAATGTGGGGTTTTTTACTGGTTTTTTTTTTTTTTTTTTTGATCACTGTATAAACTTCTTCATAGGCCATTAGGTGGAGTAGAGGATAAACAGCACAAAGACTGAAGGTTATGAGAGAATACCAAGAAACTGTAGAGTTGAGGTGAGTGGAATGATACAAAAAAAGGTTATTTGATAGAATTAAGCTTTGAGATTTGGCTAAGAAGAAGCTGTCATGACTTCAATAAAAGAGGTTGAAGGAAAATAGGTCAGAAATAGCCAGAGGAGAAGTGAGATGTTCAAGGTTTATACATCACACTCTCTCTAGTTGTAAGTACACAGACACAAATGTACACACACAAAATAAGTTGGTGCTGTAGGTATATATGCACAGTAGTTGCTAAGCGATGTCATGTTCAGATAGTGTAGTCAAGTACTGACTTTAATGAGACAGGATAACACAAATACTTCTAATTATTTTCCTGCAGTGCGAGATGTTTTAGAGAAAAATCTGCTGAGGAACCTTTATTATTTTTAGTTTTGGTAAACTTAAAAATTTTGGATAATGAATGGTGTAGCGTAACAGTATTAGGACTTCAGAAGGAAAAAACTAGGCTGAGCAGCAGCAAATGTGGCTCAAGTAGAAATAATTCATTCTGATATGTGTAGATCTCAGGAATATGCTGTAAGAGGTAAATATTTCATAGCTGTGCATAATTCTCCAGTCATGGGATTCTCACTAGTGTGACCACTGGGAATTATCTGTCTGCTGCTTTCTGAAAGCCAAGTATGAAATAGAGCGGTTTTCAAGAAGAGAATTCTTACAGTTTGAGAAAATTTATTATAAAAAAATATTATGAGAATTATAAAGCAAACTGGTAGCCATTTGATTTTACAGGTTTTTATATCTTCACCATTTAGCATACTTTGAAAAAAATTACAGTGGGAGTATCTAAGGCAGTGGAGCATACTATCTCAATCTTTTAGCATTTTGTATACCCTGTTTAATGTTCTTTTCTCTCATTGTAAGAGAAAAGCATTCTGTATTCAAGGAAAGGTGTGAAGCATGTAGTTTTGGTGAATTTGACTTAGCTTCTCTTAATACAATAATTTGTATTAAGCTCTTAGCTTTTATCTCTTAATACAATAATTTGTGTTTCCAGTTAGTAAGCTGGGACTGCTCAGAGCCTTCTCCGAAATACCACTGGTTGTATGTTTATATATTGTTGTTAGAAATAAACTTTTCTTTTTTCCACAGAGAAGTTGTGGATGCTCCATCCCTGGAGGCATTCAAGGCCAGTTTGGTGGGGTCCTGGGCAACCTGATCTAGCGGTAGGCAGTCCTGACCACAGCAGGGAGGTTGAGACTGAATGATCTTCAAAGTACCTTCCTACCTAAGCCATTCTGTTATTTTTTTTTTTTTTTGCTTTTTTTCCTCTTTACTCACTTCCATAATAGCATTTTTCAAGCTTTTATTCTTCTTAGACTTTTCCACTTTTGAGTTGTATGGTCCAGATGAATTGATTGGTCTATATTCCAAAATATAGAGCAGTGAGCACATACTAATCAACCATAAGGAAATGTTGCAGCTCTCTTGAAGATGTTCTAGAAAAGCTTCTGTGCTGTTCAGTAAAGCTTTGTATTATAATAGAACCAAAATACCAATTTCAGCATCTCAGAGATCCCTTAAAGCTGCTCCTAATTGCAAGATCTGAGGAAAGAGGCTGGTTAAGCACTGACTCGAGCAAGAACTCACAGCATTGCTGCTTCCTAGAAAGGCTTGTAGGGTCAAGTGAGCTGCAGCATTCCGTTTTTTTTTTTTTTTTTTTTTTTTTTTTAAGATCATCTCTATCAGATAGTGGGAAAACTGAAGTGACTTACATATTGGAGAATGAATATTGCTGGTGGAGAGACAGCTTAAAGAAGCTTTAAGTTATTGATGTCAGTATATAATTAGCCAAACTGTCATCAATAAATAATGTGTCACAAATGCTCTTTGTTAGATAAGCAACTTCCTCTGATCACTGTGACAAAAATAATGCTACTTTATCTAACATTGTGTCCCTGGAAACAACTCAGCCTTTTCAGCGTGTCTGGAAGTACTACAGCCACTACAGTTCTTCCAAAGGAGGCTGACTTTATGACTGTGAACTACTTGCATAAGCTTTTGACTGCCGAGCAGTCCACAATGAGATTGTCTTTCTGCAGATGCTTACCAGAACCTGAGATGCTGGTGACTCTTTGGCCTTCTAGTTCAGGCATCAACAAAGGATCCAGGTACACAGAATCTGAATCCCTCCAGTTTTAGGATTAAGTTTCTGAGTGTCAGAAATCATATACTTGCACACAATACTCTAATAAATTTGGGTATGAAATACTCAAAGCATTACGTTTTCACAAAAATTAGAGAATATCAACTGCGTAAAGTGAGAGACAAAGAAAAACAAGAGTTTAGAAAACATTTTTGGATGAAAAATTTCTGCTTAGGAGCAGAGAACGACAGAGAGATGTTGGTGCTTCTAAGCTGATGGGAAAGCTGTGTGGCACTGCTGCTCAGATCTGTTATACTGTTTGCATGAGAAGCTCAGTAATGGTAATTTGCAAGGTATATGGACTGGATGTGAGAAATCCATGGGTATAGAAAGGGCGTTTCAAAACATGAAAGCAAACTGCACTGTAACACTACTATGGCTTTAACTCCCCACACAATGCACTGAGGACAAAGTCTGGTGTGCAGTACATAGATAGCATTGCCCCCTATTTTCCTGTCTGAACAGATAAGAAATGGCCTCAAGAGGCTGCTTTATCTGCTTTATATATTTATTTTGTTGAAGAAAAATGTCTTGTAAACTGCTCCAGATCACAGAGGGAACTCAAAGGGGCATTTCCTTAAATAGATTGAATCTGCTCTTCAGCTTTCCAAATCATGAACTAATGCAATAATTACCTCAGAATATTCCTCTCAATAATGTGTTAGTAGCACTTAATCCTCTTTCTCTTCAAGAGCCTGCTACAGTTCTGCACATTGGAACACTTCAGTAAAGATGCTTTTTCTCAGGAAAAGTATTCTCCCAACCCATGGGAAATGTAGTGCTGTGGTTCCTGTGTCCCAAGAGAGCACACTTGTAGAAGGAGCAGCTTTCAAACTGCGTTCAATCTGGATGAAAAGGTTATTTTTAGCTATGGGTAGTCAGAATTGACAGTTACCCTATAATATGCCCATCTGCAGCAATTTCAGAAATGTAGGGGCCCTTCTTTCCATCTGGTCTACTGAACCACTAAATCAAAAGGTGTTTTAGGAAATTCACAATCAAAAGCAATTTCAGTAAGTATGTAATACTTTTTCGCTTGATTTCCTTTCCATATTTTTCTAGGGGAAATACGTGAAATGGTGTTGATTGAAAGAAGCAAGGTAACCATTAGCAGCCAGTGTGTTCCTCAGATGTAGGTAGCAAAAGGCCATAGAATGTCTGGTTAATTGCTGAGGATATCTACTTAAAATGTGCTTTGATTTCTGACTCTATACTCTCTCTCACTCAGTACTTGTTCCTTTGTCTTATACACGCTACTTTTTTGATTCAAGATAAACTGTCAGCATTTGGCTTACAATAATTGGTACAATAAGCTGTAACCAGAATGAAATTGCCCTGTAAGTAATAATGCCATGATTTTGTTCAGTCTGGTTTTAAATGTCTTTGTGGCCAAACATTGGCATTTCTAGAAGCTCACAGGAAACACAAAGTGTGCTGCACAACAGATATGTCCTATTATTTCATTTACATTTATCTTTTCTTCATTTGAAGCTTTTAACTTTTATCATTTCTTTTTAATCTGTGTCATTTCTAGGGAGAAAAGTAGAAATTACTATTCAGTAATAGTCAAGCTATATGCATGTAGCAAGAGATAGTGTGTTTTTGAATGTTAAACATGTTGCAAATCTGCTCTGGTTTAAATTCAAAGTTGAGATCTTAATTTTCCACTTACAAGCAAAATATCCTGTGTGGAATTAATATTTTGCTACCACTGATACAAAAACTCTGGTCTGACTTAACCTTTAAATTCCAAATTAACCCTAATCCAGATGGGCAAATTCCCTTATTATTCTGTTTGAGATGTTCAAATGCCACCAGTCTCCTGGCTTCTTTCCTGGTTATTGGCTGGTCATGGAATTGAACTGCTGTTATTAAAAGAAAACGTGAAAATAAAGTCTTCATAATGCTCTGGACTTTTTGAATACTGCTGTTAAAGATGGACGTGCATTACTCTTCTTGGAAATCATGAAGAATTCAAGTAAATTCTAAGAGGCAATTACTGGCAATTGCTTGTTTTGCTGTATGTCTGGCATTTACCTGTGCCTCTGCTGAGCTGCATGGCTGCTGGCATCCTGATACCACCTGGGATATGCCAGATTTGGCAATTAAAAATCTTTATCACACAGAAGTGTCTGGAAATCATTCCCTGGTTTTGTGATTCCCAATAACTGAGTTTGACAAGTCAGGTTTGTCAGTTGTCTCCAGTGTCTTCTCTGAGACTGTCCGGCTTGCGTAGTTATCCGAATAGAACACTTTTGGCTCAGAAATATTGTTTTTCATTTTTACTTTTAATATCACTTGATAATTTAGAATATGAAAACTTGATGAGTTTGCAGCTCGTGTAGGGATCTGACTGTCTTCTTTTACAAGATCACATAATAGTTTATACCAAGAGTTTCTTTGGGCTTCCTAGGGTTCATTGGGTCCTCTGTTCAAGAATCACCTCTCTCAGAGCGACCACGAGGCACTCGCAACTTCTTCTCATCTCAATCTGCATAAATTATTCTGTGCACATACATTATTCTTTCCCTCTGTTCTGCTTTAATATGCACTATCGGAAGTGATGAAGCGCTGGTGCAGCCTTCATAGATGTGACTTCCTGGTCATCTTAACACAGAACTTATTTTTTTTTCAAATGGTTGTTGCTCTAAAATAAACAAGATTACCTTCAATGTTATTTTACTGTTCTTGCTCCTTACCTTTCTTCCCATGAAAAGATGAGGAGAATAAGATAACGTAGGAGGTCTTGCAGTGTTAAGTGAAGATGATGACATAGTGAAAGCTATACTACTTCTTTCTGCTGTCTAGGTAATTTATTCAAGGTCATGGCAGCTTTTAGATAGAAGTTGGACTGCTGTGGAGTGAGAAGCTGCAATCAGCTGTCATCATCCAACCCCTGAATACATCAGCCTCATTTAGTTGCAGGGGAGGGTCATGTATTTTTTAAAATGCTCCCCCCTTTTTATTAATTTAAGTTAAATAATGAAAGGACATAGATGAGGGTGTGCACAGTCAGACTGAGATGAGGCTTCGTGAGCAGAATTTCATGTTCTGAATGACTTTTCCTTTCAACACCTAACCTCTGCTGCTGCTGTTTCAGCCAGTTTCAGAAGGAGAGCTATGGCCCTGATATGAGGGAGAGCTTCATTGTACATTCTGAGGAAATCACTTACTGCCTCTGAGCAAGGCTTTCTCTTGGATGTATGTGGTACAATGTAACATTGTATGTTATAGTTTAATTAGATGTTTCAGACTTGCTGCTCACTTTCTACAGGGAACCTTAAACCTTTGTTTTCCTTAAAGAAGAGATGAAACAATTTGTAGCACTTTAGTATATTTAAAAGTACTCTTTACAGTGCTAGCAGTTGAAGTTGTTTGGCTGAGAGTGAGAAGCAGGGCTAATTATGTGGAGGCCATTAATCTGCCATTTACCTTGCAGCTCTTTACGAAAGCATACCCCAAGGTTTCTGGATGGGAAAGGTATGTGTCCCTGCTATTTGACGCTTCTCATAGAGCATTCAAACAAGACTGAGCTTGGACTTTCTGTGAACAGCTTCCAGAAAGTAGTTGCTTTCAAAGATTCTCAAGTCTTCACTGAGAATTGTGTTCGTAAGACAGTGTTGACTTTCAAAACTGGATGTGGATTATGGCATAAGTCTAATACTATTCTGCAAGATCTGTTTGAGCCCTGGCTATGTCAGTGTATCATCTATATACTTCCACTATACTTGCTGTTTTGCAGATTTCTCACTTGAGACATTCATGGGTCTGGAAGTCGATTAGTGCTTGTAGCCCTTTGCAGAACTGCAGGCAGGACATGAGCATGGAGTGTTTCAGTGAGACTGCGCCGTTGGTATTCATTGGAATTAGTGACTGGTGTGATGCAGTTAATTGTCCATATAGATGTACACAAATCTCCAAGAGAATCTGCTGCCAGTCTCTCTTAAATCTATTTAGCAATCCTCCTGGATCCATTCCTTGATGCTGGAGATTTATCACATAGCAGGTTTTGTTAGGAAGGTCTAACATGATCTGACAGAGTCTAACACAGAGTTCCCATGCTGTCTGAACTGGCTATCTCATATATGAATGCAGTACAGATACATCCATGGTATATACGTTACGGGTAAATAATTACTTGTTACAGAGGTTAGCCCAGGCAGTGTACTATGCTAACATGATCTTCAAGATCCCATCCAATTCTATGAAAATAAAAACCAAAACCACGTTTTCTAGGCTACCCCTGTTTGTCTTCTGAGTATGAAGACAACTCTGGCTGAATCTAATTGCCCAAGTCAATCTGAAATTGAACGCTTTTATCTCCAACCTTTATATTTAAGTTTTGGTTCTCTTGATAATTATGTTGTTACTTTCACAGTAAACTAGGAGTTTGAGAGTTTTCTTTTTGTTTGCTCTTTGAATTAGAAATTGTAAAGATGGGCATCTTTAGTCAAATTCTGCATGATGCCACCTGTCAAATTTCTTAGAAGAACTAATTTTAATCTATTTCATTAGACTTTCTCTGATTATTCTTTACTGATGTTATCTTTATTTCTAGACTGTGGATAAAATGTATGCTTCCTCTTCTTGATTAAAGTGTCCTTTCATAAAAGCTACCTGTTTTCAATTTTGCATGCAGTTTAATGACAGTTCTTGAGATTCTTTGCAGGTCTTACCTAGCTAATGGCATTCTAGGCTAGATAACTTATTTTCCTAGCAAGGCTACGTAAGTTTTTCAGAATAAACCTAGGTACTGGGCAAGGAGGAAAAGTGAATGAGGTGGCAATAATTTACATTTGAGCAATCTAACACTTTCCATTGGAAAGGAAAACAAACAAAAAGAAATTGTGACCTTCTTTCTCTCTTCCTCTCATGGGGGAATTCTACTGCTATGTTCCTTGGAAAATAAAGAGACAAATCTCAAGTTAAAGAAGCATCCTGCCTTAGTTAAGCAGTAAACTTTTATCACAGATATTGTGAGTTCTTGACCCTCCTGGACTGCAGCAGGTACAACATCTGCAGCTCTTGAAAGACGTGAAAGATTGGATATGTTCTGCATATGGCCATCTGAGGGATGTGCTGATAGAGAGACCTTTTCATTTTCAATCAGCTGCAGATCGTGTCTGCATTCTCCTGCTCCATCATTAGAGGCAGGTGAGGGAATGTTCCCTTCATCCTCTTCCTTCTGAGCAAAGTAGGAAAAACCAGATCAGATTCCACTCCAGCTGTCTGCAACACCTAGCACATCTTTTGTCTGTAATTAGGGAATGGAACAGTCTTCATGGTGAGCAGTTACTGCTGAGGCATAGAAAGTCTGTTTTGCAAGACCTCGTAAGAGAGAGCGTGTAAGTTGATGTGGTACAATCTGTTTGTTTTTTTCTTTTTCTCTTTTAAGAGAGCATAGAAGAAATAACAGCAACAGATAAAAGGGTGCTGGCAGAATCTTAATTCTGCCGCCTTATGAAGAAATTTTGCAAGAGAAAGCAGGTAGGCAGTACATGTGCATATAAAATTGACTCTGCCCATTGGCTTGTTGTGGCCACCTCCTTTCTGAATGCTGTGTAGCCACAAGGTATGGACTGTGAGCCAAAAACCTCAACTGTCTGTCCTGCTGTCTGGGAAAAGGAATTGCTTATATTTATTTTAGGCATGGCTTTGAATTACGCTGCCATACATCTTACTCTGTGAATAGATCTCCTCAGCCAATGCCTGAGTCAAATGCAAGAGAAAGAGTTAAGATCCTGTGATTAGTTGTAAGTTGGACTTGGTTTTATTTTAATACTCAGCTTGGTAACCTGAATATATTTTGTTATAATTAAACTGTCTGCATAGCACATTAATTGTATGTACATACAGTAATTATCTCTCAGAACTGTATCCAAAATCATTTATTATAGATAATGATAAGAAGTAATACTTTGTTTTTAGCTATATTAACAGTATCAGAGTACTTGTAAACTTGAATTAATTAGTTGTCATTCACAACATCCTGGAGAGGGAGGTTAGTGCAGGGCTCAAGTCTGTGGGATTTGTGTAAGCAACATCTAATAAAGATTTCAAGGGAATTTTGGATCGCTATAATTCATGTAAGGGTGAACACTGGAAATTTATGTATGAGTTTGTCTATGTGTATACACAGCATATAACACTGCCAATATAGTTATGGAAATAGATGAAATGAGCTGTGACCAGACCCAGCTGAGAGGTGATAAAAGGCCTGAATGGCTGAAATTAATTATTCAGAGTGTAAAATTAGCAAATGACTAATTGCTTCATTTAAGTTGATTAGGGTTTCTTTTAGGTTAAGGAGCAATTGAAAAAACTCAAGGGAGTTCATGAAAATCAATGAAGTTTAGAGGAGTAAATTTTTGCTTTTACTTTTAACTCTATGCAATAGAATCTGAAATACCTGTGTTTTATTTACAGGCTGGTAAAGAATTTACATTTTCCTTAAACTGTGTACTTATCTAAAGCAAAAAACCAGTGAGCATGAAAGGAATGTGAATCCCCCAGATAAGAGATTAATTTTCCTCTTGAGACATTGGTCTCGTGAAGAAAGCGCTATCTCAGATTTGTGAAGCTTGGTGCCACAAGTGTCCTGTCTGAATACTAGCAAGGGACTTATATTTCTGTTCACTGACTCTTGTTTTACAAAAACAATGAGATACACCCCTCTGCATGTTGTTAACTGATTTAGTAAATCCTTTGGCTATAGGATGTGAGGAATGTTCCTAAGATGGGAACTTAAGGTTTTAGATCTGAATAGACTTTTCTAGTATTTCAAATATGCTATCTTAAAATAGTAAATGCAATATATATTTTTATTGATCATTTTTCCATCTAAAAAACATAATTTTTAAAAACATTGAAACTTTCCTGTTGTTTCCTAAATAAGATCCATCCGAAAGATATTATGAAGTTTGACTTCAAATATAAAAAGTTGTAAAATTATAGTTCAGTTTAGAAAAGGCAGTTATGAAAATAGGTGTTGCAAGGTAAAAATAAAGGTTTCAGCTCAAATATTTATTATTCGAAAAACAATAAAACTAAAACAACAACAACAAAACTGCACAAAACATTATTGGAGTGTTTTGTTTTGGATCTGTATCACCTGTTGATGATTCAGACAGGCAAAAGTTTTGTTTCATTTTTCTTTGACTTTTCCTTTTGTACAAAATTTTCCATGCTGAATCTGTTTTAAAATCTTTTTGATTTTTTTTCACTGACCTGTGAGAGTCACACACTTGTTTATTTTAAACCTGGTTTTAAACTCACTGGCAATATTCCCTTTCTTCCCCTTTTGTATCTTTATACTTGACGTGGTCCATTCTTTCTAGTCAGTAGCCAGAAGTCTTCCTGGTTGAATATGATTTGGTTTTAGATCAGTGTTTTGTATGCAGTACTATTTTGTTTAAGTATTGTTTAAATTTTTGTATTTTTTCTCCATTGGTAGACGCAGGGTGCTGGCTATATCTGATGGCATTGAACATATTGGGAATCTTCGCTGGGAACTTGCATTGTGCCTCCTTGCTGCTTGGACTATCTGCTATTTTTGCATTTGGAAAGGAACAAAGTCAACTGGAAAGGTAGGGTTGAAATACTATGCATCAACTGAACTATTACTCGCTTGTGCCCCAAACCTGTGTGTTATTATTTACCTTTCCTTACATTTTAATGGTAGAATCTTAAGTGCATTTTACATTTCTGTAAGTATCTGTATTTATAGAGTATATGAAGTATTAATACTGAGTAATTAAGAGTTAGTCCTATTATTGTTTTTATTTTTCTTTGCATTGGTTTGCTCCCCTTGGCTTTAGTGATCTTATTCTCTAATTCTTTTATGTGAGACTGTTTTTTGTTGTTGTTTTCCCCATAGTTGTTCTGTTAATTTAGGCTCCCTTAGTAGCCAGCCCTTTGAACCCTGGGATCAGTAAGAGTTGTGTTGATTTCTGTGCACATAGTATTGAAATATGAATTTGGTCCTAAACTGAAGAGGGTTGAAACTCTCAGTGACACAAACAAATTACACAAACAAGCAGAGCATTCAGAAATACAAGGAAACTATAATAATGCTGAGGAAAACAAAATAGATCAGCATAAGCAGAAAAAAAAAAATAAAAAATAAAAACTCAGAGAGATGAAGATGGATGTATTAGGCAAAAAATAAAAAATAAAAATCCAGGCATTCTACACTGGAAACCCAACAGAACAATACAACTTCACAGACTAAGGAATACTTGGGACAATGGAGGGGTCACCTCAGCGCAGTAGCAGACATAGATCTGAGTAGAATATGTGGTTAGTTGAGTAAGCAGGGAGAGGAAAAGAGTAATTAGGAAGGGACCTAAGAAAACCCAATGGTTTCTCATGTGGAAACCAAAGAATACAAGAAAAAAAAATGCTGGATTGCTGAAACATTTTGTTTATCTGATTTTTGGTTGTTTACTACATGCTTAGTTTGTAATTGTGGTTAGATTTTTTGTGTGTTTGTGTTTCAGGAGGCTGTATTTATAAATGAAATATTTGAAGTGTAGTGTGTTTTCTTTTTATTATTATTATTTGGAAAATATAGGAATGACTTTTTCTAGCTTTCATGAACACATTCTTCTTCCTCTCAAAATTATGGCTGTAATTATTTGCTGAATTCTGTTTCCATTTGCCAACTGTGTCAGTCAACCTGGCACTGCATTTTTCACCTAAGTAATTTACACAGAGGGATTTAGACAGCCCTACTTTTATCAAGTTGCTGCTTGAAAGAAGCTGAGAGGCACTGTCAAGAGATACATATAAGCAAGAATAGGTTAGAGGAGAAGGGAAGCGGGAAGACAAAAGTATAGAGCGGCAAAAAAGTGAGATAAGGGAATGGCAAGGTAAATGTACATATGTCTTTGAAGTATGCACTCCAAGGAGGTAAGAGAGTGGTTTAGAGCTACAACAGGCAGCGAAGAAATGAAGTTGAGCAAAACTAATTTTTTTTTCCATCAGAAAAAATGTCTAAAGATGGATATCTATTCTAGCATAGAATAATCTTGTCCCAAAGGTGAAGGAAAAGCATGTATTTTGAATGCACGTGTGCATGAATACAGGGCTGTGCAAAACTGCATACACTACTCAAGAAAAAGAGCACTGGTAGAAATGATCTGCTAATAGGAGGAGTCTCTAGTGATCTCAGAGGGGATTTACTTTGTTTTAGCATTTGTGCAGTTTACGTTTGGATTTTTATTATTCACCACATACATATCGCGTAAGGTTCCTGCTTATACCACTTCTAAGGTGCTATATGAACCTTGTAAGGTTCATAGCTTATACCACTTCCCCAGGAAAAGGTCTCGCATTTGGAAGTGATTCAAGTGAAACTGTTAGATTTTTTTCCTGATAGCTTACCTAAACTCTTATCTCACTAGGAAACGTAATAAATCTATTTTGTTTCAGTTTCATTTTGATAACCATCTTCCTGATGAGGTTAAGTGAAATAACCTGAGATAGAAACATGTCTTGCCCACTTGAAATAGGATAAGCTTTTCAGCTAATCAGAATTAACTTAGCTGTCTTGCAAAAGAAATGCAAAGAAAGTGAAATCAGTGCTCAGTCTTCAGCTTTATTTGTCTCAGAGGGGTCCTGTCTGAAGTAATTTCATTATATATTTATACTACTGAGGTTGTTTTGCCAGAAGCTGTGCTTCTATCTCCAAAGTCATGAGGAAGCCAACTGGTTCCTCACGCTAAAGAAGACCACACTGTGGTCCTCAGCAGTCTGTCATTCAGATGATCTACTACTTCTGTTGCAGTAAGGTTATTTCATAGCCAACACTAATCCTTTCTTATTTCATTTCTGCTCCTGTAATTAGTAAGGAAAGCCTTTTAGTAGATCCATGTGTGATATTGAATTGATTTCAGCAATACATTTTTTCACCCTGGTGTTAATTCATTTTTCAGATTGATTTCAGAATTTTAATGTTCTTACACTTGTCTCTTATCACTGAGAAGGTCCCTGCAAACCTGTGCCATCTTACTGCTTCCTTAGACTTTCTAAGCACAGATTTAGAAGTCAAATGTTGTGGGTGTTACAAAGGATAAAAATGCTCAGAAATAGAGATGGCAGAGCAGTTTTCTGGACTGAGTTTCTATGTCTGATATAATGGTGGTTTAAAAGTTCCTAATTAAGCTCATCGTTCTCTAGTCTTTCACGTTAGATTGAATTTCATTATGTGCTTATTTCCAGGAAGCATTTAAGATTTTCCTCTAGATTTTTAGTGTGATATTAAAATTGTTTTTATGCTAGGCTGTTAAATTTCCTATACACTTCAGTTGGATTGATTATTTTCAATGAAATAATGCATTTATTCAAAGCAGAAAATGTCATAAGGTTTTATTACCTTTGGAGACATTGTTGAAGACTGGTGTCTGTGGGCCAGAATAGCAGCAGAGAAAGAGGAAGGGGAAAAGACAGAAAATGAAGGAGGAGAAAGATAGAGGTCGAAGGAGGCATAATGTCTTCAGATAACTATGCTCTGTGAAATATTCAAGAGGTCAGTTTATCCCTCTCCTCTTTTTCTCTGCATCCTAGTGCATGATGGCAGGAAAAAAAATCCAAGCAATAAAAGTTGTCATTCAATCAAACCATCATTCTCTGAGTAGCACTAATACAGAATTCATCTACACAGATTATGAATTGAATGTTTAATATTTTAAATTAGTAAATGTATTAAATCTAACATAAAGCTTAACTCCAAATGAAGTTCCTGTGACACTGTTAAGGAGGTGTTTCAGCCTTTTGCACTTAGAGTTCTTGACACTGATCGCTTTCTTGCAAAACGTTTTACTTTTCCATTCCAATGGATGTCTAATATTAAAACTATTTCAGGTGGTTCTGACAGCTAAATATGCCAACAGAATGTTTTTTGTATATTATAACTTACTGAGATTGATAACATATAACAATCTTGCCCCCAAATGCTCCCAATGTTGAGGTAAGAACTATGTAGGAGACTGATAAAGATTAATTTTCTGAACACATTAGGTATCATCCTAGACTGTAGTCATTAGCTCTTAATTTAGTACTTCATTTTTGAAAAACATTTATGATTAATAACTTTGGCAATTCTGGATATTTCTATGATGCATACAACTTACATAGTGGCTGAGTCTTGCTAATTTTTGATATTCAGCTAACATTTGTGAAATCTTCACGTAGCAATGAAAAGGATACCAGTTCTTTTCTGGATCGTAACTGTATGTTTATAAATTTGACTAATTGTCCTTGAGCTTTAAACTTTGAGAAGGGTACAGTGGAGCTTCCTAATCAGTTCTTTGTGGAGAACTTCCTTCCTTTCTGAAGGAAGTAATCCTAATATCTTTTTCTTTTTCTAGTGGCAGTACAGATGGTTTTTTAGATAGAGATCATTCCTGTGACCTCATAATGACTCCTTGTTTCAAGCAAGATTTCTACACCAATCCATATTGTTTATGTGCAATATCACTTACATTTCCAGGAAAAGAATGTAAAGATGCTCTCTGTCTCGTTGCAAAGAGTTGTGCCTAATGAATGAATAATGCAAACTCCGCCGAATATTTCAGTAGGTCTGCCAAAGGATATTATAGATATTATATCTATCTAGATTGTCAAAAGTCATGTTTTGCAGAACATTTGTAACATATCAGGTAATATTAACATAAGAATCTGTGCTCCACCATTTCCTTCTTTGCTTACAACTCCTCAATTATTTTTATATAGAGTCTACTACAATTAGAATGGTAATAGAATGCATTATTAAATTATGGTTTGGTTACAAAAAGCAAACAACGGATGGACTTACATTCCTTTTGATATTAGTAAACTATAATAAAATTCAGAGTTCAGTCCAATTCATGCTCTGAAATCTTCCCATAAATTAGACTAATAAGTGTTTTTTTTTTTTTTTTCTCCCAGTATATGGCTGCTATCATTTGGGTAATACTGATTTGGGGGGAAAAAAAAAAAAGATGAAGATAGTTGAAGGAAAATTGCTATTGGCCAGGGAAATATCATTTAGTAAAAAGATAAAAATAAAATAGCCTACTATAATGCTGTAAGCCAGATTTCATTGTTTCAATTAACTCAACATGCAGTAAGCATTTTCTGCTAGAAAGTGTTGGAATCTTGTGTATCAGGAAGATTTTGATAGTAGAGTATCATACTGCTTGTAATGATCACTGCTTGTAATGATGTAAAGACTCATGTAGTTGTTGAGTCACCATGAATGAGTTCTCATTAATACCAAGAAGAATCTTCTTTTATTACAGACAAAACCAAACAGAAGGTTCTACAGTTTTTGTTGGTTTTTTTTTTTACTTCCATCTAAGTCCTGGTGAAAATAAGGCATAGCTTTAGGATCATTTGTAAAAATAAATTCCATAAGAGCCTCTTTTTTTTTAACTAGTTTATCTCTAAATGTTTTATCCCTTCCTATATTGTGTGTTGAACTGAACTTCAGCACCACCATAATTTTAGAGTTTGTTGACCTTACACAGTTTCTCCACTTGCACTTCAAAGCTAAAACATAAAGGGAGGCTAAAAAAAAACCAAAAGAACCTGATTCAGAAATATAAGATTAGGGATATTGTACTGAATTAGCACCAGGGCATTCAGAAAGGATCAACTCTTTCACAGTTACTGACTGCCCACAAGAAAATCGAGGAGTAGACACAGAGCTTCAATGTTTTGTCCTGTAAAAAGATGTGGATTTTCCTCTAAAACTTGTTGTTGTTGTTTCTTTTTGTTTTGATCATAATCAACTTTTAATTGTCTTGTACACCTTCTCATCAAGCTTTGTCTTGAAAGCATATTAGATAACATTTTTATGGCTCTGTTTATAACTTGCTAACCACTTCAGCTCTGTGGGTACTCCATTAACCATAGCACAGAAATTGTTGCTAAAAGGTATTGTTGTGCTCACATGTATAAACAGTATGTCAGAATATGCATTGATAAAGATGCCCTCTCTGCATATACATGAGCTGTATAAGATGCTTGATTAAGTAGTATTACAAGTCAAAGTTTGGAAGAATAGCACAGTGATTACACGGCATCTCCTCCTACAGCTTTTCTTACTTTTCTTCTAATTTTTCATTCAGTAGCCTCACACTGTCTGTTACATCTTTAAAAAGGATACTGTTTCGTTAAGAAAATAGTTTGCAATCATTTTAAATTAACAAATATGACTTCACTGCATACATAAATAATAATGAATAATAAATGAATAAGTATGAACTCACTGCATCAATGGATACGGGAAGAGCCCCTGACGTCACCTATCTTGACTTCAGTAAGGCCTTTGACACGGTGCCCCACAACATCATTCTCTCCAAATTGGAAAGATACAGATTTGATAGGTGGACTGATCAATGGACAAAGAACTGGCTGCAGGATCGAGTCCAGAGAGTGGTGGTCAATGGCTTAATGTCTGGGAGGAGATCAGTGGAAGTGGTGCCCCCTAGGGCTTGGTGCTGGGGCGATACTCTTTTGTATCTTCCTGAGTGACATCAGCAGTGGGGTCCAGTGCTCTGAGTGAGTTTGCAGATGACACCAAGCTGTGGGGTGCGGCTGACACATCAAAGGGATGGGATAACATTCAGAGGGACCTAGACAGGCTTGAGCAGTGGACCCATGTGAACCTCATGAGTTTCAACAAATCCAAATGTATGATCTTACACCTGGGTCAAGGCAATCCTCGCTACCAGTGCAAGCTGGGGGATGAAAGGATTCAGCGCAGCCCTGCTGAAAAAGACCTGGGGGTGCTAGTGGATGGGAAGCTGGACATGAGCCAGCAGTGTGCCCTCACAGTCCAGAAAGCAAACCGTATCCAGGGCTGCATCAAAAGCAGTGTGGTCAGCAGGTCAGGAAGGTGATCCCGTCCCTCTACTCTGTGCTGGTGAGACCTCACCTGGAGTACTGTGTCCAGATGTGGAGTCCTCAGCACAGGAGAGACATGGACCTGTTGGAGTGCATTCAGAGGAGGGCCACAAAAAATGATCCAAGTGGTGGAACACCTCTCCTATGAGGACAGGCTGAGAAAAGCTATGGCTGTTCAGCCTAGATAAGAGAAGGCTGTGAGGTGACCTGATAGTGGCCTTTCAATATTTAAAGGAGAGCTACAAAAAGAAGGGGACACTCTGTAGCAGGATCTGTGGTGATAGAACAAGGGAAAATGGCTTCAAGCTCAAAAAGGGTAGATTTCGGTTAGACATAAGGAAGTCTTTTACTGTGAGAGTGGTGAGGCACTGGAACAGGTTACCTAGAGATGTGGTGGATGCCCCATCTGTGGAGACTTCTAAGACAAAGCTGGATAAGGCCCTGGGCAGCCTGATCTAGCTGTGGTGTCCCTGTGCATTGCAAGGATGGCCTTTAAAGATCCCATCAAACTCTTAAGGATTCTATGATTCTATGACTTTAAACTCTTTATTGGTAGTTATCACATATTAAAGTATGAAGCATTCTGATTTACTTTTATTTTTTTAGTGGTTACTTCCATTATTCATTTAAGTATTTCATTTTCTATGATGATATCTTTGAAAAGTTATAAACACCTCAAGAAAGCTAAAAACTTGCTTTTTCTAAGGGAACAGCAGTAATGTTTAACCTAACACAAATATGCAGTGTATTGGGTTGAATATATGTAAGTGATGGCATAATTTATTTCACTCCTATGCTGTTATTTGTTTCCTGTGCATATACATTATATAGTAACCCATAAAGCTCGGTGGGTTTTTTTAGTCTGCTTAATGTTATGATAGCCTATCTTACTCTAAATGATATGTTTGGCAAATTTGGTTGGATTCCATATAGACTCTGATTTTTCATGGTTTCAGTGTTTTATTTACATATAAATCTTAAAGCATTTGAGGGTCTTAGCTTTGTGAAATTCCTGTTTTGACTGCATGGCTCTGGTCCTTCCCTATGCTCTTCTGTTCTGACTCCTTAATTATTTCTACTGATTCACACCTCATCTGCTGAGATGACCAGAATACGTGGCCACTTAAGGGTAAATTGACAAGATATCCAGTGGATTCTAGACTTTTATGTATGAAAAGACCAGAGACAGGAGAAAACGACCATGTATGATTAGGCTGCCAGAGTGTCTTGGCATAAACCTATTAAAAAAACCAGCAAGATGGTTTTCTATATAGTTCTGATATTAATAGTAATTTGTAAAAATTGATGGACAGGAAATAACTGTAAACTGGACAACCATTTAGAACAAGTTAATAACATGGCCAATGAATTGTGCTACTGTACAATTAACATCTGCATTTTAGTAAGTTTTAATTAAAAATGGAGGATCCTGTGTTTGTACTCTGGGAGTTTCGAAGGCCTTCTGTCCCAGGCTGCAGTTCTAATAGGCCTGAATAGTTTAATTTGAAGTTGACACCTGGGCTTTTGAAAGTTTATTCTAACAAATCAAGCTTCTCACTATGCATTGCTAGAAAAAGATAAGGTGACAACTTCACTTAAACACTGGTTATGTATTATTATTAATTTTCCTGTTGAGGAAAAAAAAATGCGTGAATGGCTTAAGCTGTCAACAACAAACTGTTAAGCTGCCAGACTCTGCCGGAGTATAGTGTCATCTTTTACTACTGAAGGCTGTACTTTCCCACATTACTCCTCTTTTTATAGTTTTCCTTTCTTTCTTCTGCATTTTCTGTGCATGCCTCATTTGGTTCGGATTGATGATCTTCACCTTTCCTCAGACAGATCTCTTCTTTGCCCTTGTAGCCTCTTTTCTTCTCTCCATTGTCAACCTACCTAAGGGTAGCTGATCTAGTGTTTTGTCGTTCATGCAATTTTATTCTGGTTCTGGAATAAACTTCAGTGATCCTATTCTGTGTCTAACTTTGTCTGAAATATTTTATCATAGTATTTAGTACGGGAAGGTGTGAATACTGCTTTTATTTTCATCTGTGGTAACACGTGAAACTTAGATGTTTCACCATAGTGCAACTTTGCTGATGTCATAGTGCCTTCTAATTTACAGTTGTGTAAAAAGAACTGACATATGGAACTAAAACAAGGAAAATAGTTGAAATATCTGTTAGGAGACATGGGCAGAGATGCAACTCGACATGTCAAGACTAATGAGTGAAAGAAGTAGGGGGGCTGTATGAAAGATGAAGAAGGACTCTCTATCAGGAAGTGTAGTAATAGAACAAGGAGTAATGGCTTTAAACTGAGCATAGGTTTAGATTATTTGCTATGAGAGTGGTGATGCACTGGAGCAGGTTGCCCAGAACACCAGGATGGATGGGGCTTTGGACCACCTAACCTAGCAGAATGTGTATGTGTATCTGGAAAGGAGATTAGAACTTGGTGACATATAAGGTCCCTTCCAACCCAAAGTGCTCTATGAAACTGCTAGAATTAGAAGGTTAGCAAGACATGGGAAGGAATGTAGTGTGGTTTGAGACCCTAAACTCAGAGGTAGACTGTTTCATACCTTTTACACATTTATTTCTGCCCTCCCTTGAGGAGTTAAGCCTTGCTTGCCAGCAGTTAAGGCTCAGTCAGTAGTCTCAAAGAAAATTTATTTCTCAATAGCAGGCTATGTAAAAACCTTAATGGATTCAATGAGGCAGAAAGAAAGACTAAAAGGACAGAAGGAGAAGATAAAAGAGAAAGATGTATGGATGAAAAAAAAAAAAAAAAGAAAGAAAGGACTGGGGCCCATTGTGAGGAGCCCAGGAAAAGGAACTAGGCAGCAATGATTGTATCTCCTGAAGTGTCTTTTGTTTTAGCCTAAAGTAATAGCAGAGAATAGCCCTTCACTGCAAGGCTTTAACACTCTGTCCAAGACTGATCTCTGTATTCAAAAGGAGAAAGTAGAACATTCATGAGATGCATGCTGAGTTCCTGCTATCCGCCTCCTCTGTGTGAGGTTTTAAAACAGCTACTGAGATTTTTTTTTTTTTATTCACTCTCCTGTGCACTGAGCATTTAAGGACACCTCAGATTTGTTAGTAAAGGAGATTTTTGTGCCTTTCAGAGTGGTTTTCTCAAGCTTTTCTCTAGCAGCTGAGAAAAGTATCAAGTAGTAAACATAAATAAGAATTGCATCTACATGATTTCATTCCTTGCTAGGTGAACCTTAACAGTGCAGGCCCATTTTCATATGAATCTTTTGTTACTCTGGATCTGAGCCCAGGTCCACAGCCTGAGTAAATGAAGAGTGGATTTCAGTGCACTGGAGGGCAGCTCGGGGCACATGTATGTGTGAAGATTTGGGGGCAGAGAAAATCACCTGTCCTGTCAAGTTAATGTATAGAAAAAAGCAAGGATAGAGAGGAAAGGAGGAAGGCTACCTTTGATCATTTTAGTGCTAATTCACAGAAATTTTCTGAAAAATTAAAGGTGAACCACAAAGAGATGGATTAGCATAGAGATATCTCTATAAGAGAAATTTATTGATTGGCTGCAGGTAACACATAATGAGTTATTCTCTCCTTGAAGTTACTATGCATTCATACGATTTCTTCATGTTTTTCTATTTACAGAACCTGCCCTTCTTACGATTTCTTTTATTTCCTACAAAAATAAGTCAGCTAACAATACATAAGTCAAACAGAAGCCAATGTATAAGTTGTTCTGTGTACTCCAGTCTTTGCTGATACAACTGTGTCAGGGATAAACTTTACTTCTTTTAGACATATGGCACACTGCTTTCTACAAAGCTCATCTGTGCTTTTTAACTGCCGAGTTGTGAGGCTGTTCTACAAAGATTGGTTTGGTTACGAGTACACAAATTCCTTTTGGATATTACTTTTGTTGGGTCTTGATTTTATTCAACAAGGACATGCAAAAGAACTGCTTGGTCTTGCAACACAACATGGAAAGAGATATTTATAGCACTCTCTTTCTTATGATTCTTTGTTTTCATATTTCTTTAGCCTAAGTAAAATAGGTAAAATAACCCAATTCTCACATGGGTGGTTTGTTCTCAGCTAGTGGGAGTCTATAAAGCATCAGGATTGGCTCATTAGCAATTTGCAAGGTGGTGTGTAGGTAACCACCCCCATGGCACTATATGTGAAGGTTAGTACTCTATCAAATTCCTGCTAGTAGGAATATAACCTGGAGAGAATGCACTCTCTAGGTTATACAGACAGTATATCTATGATGTAAAGGTGTCTTTGTAGTAGTAGTTCTGTTTACAAGGCATCACTTGAGAGATCTACAAAATTTAATTCTATATACCATCTCAGTGTCATGGATTGAATCCGACTCTTTCTTAAGAATGGGAAAACTTATCGAAATAAATTTCTACATGAGCAACAAAGGCAGCTTCTGCAGTTTCTGGTGCTATATTGGCTACTAAAACACATCCCAGAGAAAAGAGTTGGCTGCAGTGCACCTGCTGTTCGATTTGCTTTTCAGAAATTAAGAAAAAAACAACAAAAAAAAAAACAAAAAAAGAAGAAAGAAACTCAAATAATCCTGTAAAAGCTTGATTGTGTCATGTCATGTCTGTAGAAAGATAAAACTGCAGCAGAATCATAGTGTTAAGTCCAGGCCAATGTCTTTATTGTGTGATTCCTCTCCTTTTCTGATGCATCACATCAGATCTACTCATTCTGTGAAGTTCAGCTCAAAAGCAGAATTAATTTTCAGCACACTGTGTCAGATCAGCATCCTACAAGTGGACCATGGGGTGATCTAAGGGCTAGATTTAGAGTCTGCAGTAGTAGGAAAGTTACAGTGCAGTAAGCCTTGAAGTAAAATATAGATGTGACTAGCTGCACTGTAATAAAAGTAGTAGCCATGGGGAATGGAAATGTGGAGAATTTGGGATGTGGAGGATAATTTAAGTGCTAAAGCTATTTATTATGTTATTGGAGCAGGCTGCCCAGGGAGTTGGTGGAGTCACCATCCCTGGAGGTTTTCAAGAAAATGGTGGATGTCACACTGAGTGAAGATTTAGTGGGATGGTTGTGATAGGCTGATGGTTAGACTGGACTAGTGGTCTTTCCAGTCTTTATGGTTATATATAGCTATTAATAATTATTATACTTAATAAACACAGTATTGCAAATGTTTTATGGTGAATATATCTCTCAGCAGTCACGATAGTGATGAAGACCTATATTCACCAGTAGATGAATTGTAAGAATTGTATCATCTTGTGCCTAAACAAACACAACTTTTTCAGTAATCAATGATGAGCTCTGTTTTATCCTGCAAACAGGAAAATAATCTCTTATCCTGTCCTATTCTGACCCTTGCATCTTTATCTGCTTCATAGGTTAAGCATTTTCAGAATACATCAAAAGCTACTGGATAGAGCCTTCAGTGAGATCTCTCTAAATTAGCTAAGAAATGAAGCCCATCTAGTGCCTTATTTGTACCTCATTTCTAAATGTCACGTCTAAACTCAGAAACAACTGGAAATTCAGGTGCCTAGTAAGGGACAGTTCTGTACTTTCTTTTTGTAGAAATTGAATGTCTTATATCAGAATTGTCAGAAACTCAGCCCATATTAAAAGCTATTTAGGAAAATTTTAGGTTTCTGTACCTGTTTATAACTAATATCAGTATCTGGCTTGTTGTATATTGCGGAAAAATGAGATGGCATTCAGAAGTCTGAAAAGTCTGGAAGGTTCTGAAAAGGAATAGCTTTGATTTATAAAAGCTTGAACTTTTTGAAGACCTTTACAAATTGTGGGGAAAAAAAATCCTCAGTTGATTAATTAGTCCTAATTCATATTTAAAATTCTTCCTGACTGATTATTATAGTTGACTTTTACTTGATTAAATAGCAGTCTTTGAGATATTTGCATCTCTGCAAATTCACTACTTGATAGGAGCTACACATAAACACTTTTGCTTGTAGTGATGAGCTTAGCGAATATGTTTGAAGCGCTTCCTGTATTATTGTGAGGAAGACTGGTATAGAACAGGTCTTCCTCTTTGTGCACTAGCAAAAATAGTAAAAAAGTATTATTCTCAATATTCATAGTTTCAACACACCTGTGTTTTATTTGATGTTCAAGTTCTATGCTGTCTCATTTATGGCTGTGATAAAATGCTCTTTAAGCAGGATAAAATATAGGATACTTGTCTGGAAATCACTGAGACTATATTTGTTTCTATTTAAGTTTAGTTTCTCTTGGTAACCTAAGAAATGAATGTTTTTGGTAGCATTATTGGCTAAAGTAAGAAATCTTACACAAATAAATGGAAGCAGAGCTTTGCATTTGCCCCAGGCAATAAATTTTTAAAATTCAATGTAAGATCTGTAGGCCACATGAAAATAGCCAACAAGCTTGAAGAGCAATTTCAGAAGAAAAATTGATCTTGATCTCAATAGTCCTGGGAGATCTGGAAATAAAACCAGCTGTGGTAATAACTTGAGAAAGAATTTCAAGTGACAAATTTAGAAAACTTGATGTTGTTTAAGAAATATTTAGGTAGAGAAATAGCTATTCATCTATGTTTATTGTTCACTTCAGAATGAACTGCTGCAGTTCATTGTTATTGTCTGTCTTTGTTACTTTTTCATTACTTTCTTATGTTCTTCATAATCCTGGATTGGTAGAGCCTTAACCACTGCATGGATAAAAACAAGGACTTGCGCAGCTCTGATAAATGGAGACTTTTCTGTCCCTCAGCCATTGAACTCGGTGTGATTTGACATTAAAATTATTTACGTGTTAGTGGTGTTACTATGTCATGATTAATATTCTACTTCCTGCAATCACTGTGCACTTAATAAGATTCTTTTATACATTTATGAAGCCTACTCTTTTGCCACCCAATTTTCTAGTGCACCATGCATTCCCAGTGGTTTGTTCCTCTTTGATGTTTATTTCTTAGCTCTTAAATCCTACTAAAATTTCTTAACTGTTGGTTTTTGAACTGCCTTCCAAGAAGGACTGTTGTCACATTATTAATCAGTAGCTTACAAAAAATTCTGATTCTTGTGAACAATAAACTGGTTTAAGGGTGATTAAAAGGATTATTCTGGTGCAAATTTGTCTCTGTATAAAAAACACCGAGAAAATAGAGAAATCATCCGTTTTGCTGATTCTATCTCCTACCCCAATAATACCTCTTACAAATCCACTCCTCTGGTATTTTGTTGGCTTTTTTGTTTGGTTTCTTTTCTGCATATGAAATTTTAGCTTAAAAATATTGGTAGATCTAGAAAATGTATTTTTCCCTCTTGAAATACTTTTGAAAAAACTTGTGAATCAGCTGTCATTCCTTTATGCCATTTTTCTTGTAAATCCAGTCAGTGTTGAAAAATCTCTCTTCTGTTGTGATTTGTATATTCATAGATGGTAGAGTGTCATATCAGCAAAAGACTCTTTCAGACAATGATGAATGGAAAAATTTGCAGTATACTCTAATGGTTGCAAAAGAAAATCATAATGTTATCTGTTAACATCTAAGAGGTTAGAATTTGTAAAACTGAAAAATCATTAGTGGAATAAGATGGCTGGGTTAAGTGCAGCATGTAGACTTTCTTAATGGAATACATGCCTACATTGATAACACAATGGCATACGTACAAAGACAGAGACTGTGGTAAAATAATTCCTTGTGCAATTTTACTAACATGCTCTTTTGCACCAGTGCTGTAAAGCAGGATAAGAACTACTCTTTTTCTCTGTCATGTTACTCAGGCAGTGAAATTTTTGGTTCCCAAGTTGTTTCTCTGCACAAGCGTATTGCACTGGAGATAAAATTTTGTCTTTTTCTACTTTGTAGACAAGCCTTGTGTGCTACTGATACTTGAGAACTTCAGCAGTTTGTTCTTGACAGAAGAAGTTGGTGGTGTCAATCTGGTTCTCAGTGGTCACAGTGTCCATTAAATAAATAAGCTAAATGACTAGGCAATAGTCAAAAACTCTAAATGAAGGTTAAGGAAGAGCAAAACATGGAGTCACGTCTTTTTCTCAGTATAACTCTTCTGATTTAGGGCAAATTGATGGTGATTCCATCATTGCTGCTACTTATGCTTATCTCCTAAAGAAAAACAGAGGAACTCAAGAGAAATAATGTTCTAAAACGTCAAGTGATACTAAATACTTTTATTCCATTTAGGCTTTCAGACTTCTGAAGCTGTGGCTCAATTCATTGCATGCATTCCTTATTCTCATAGATTTATCAGATGTTTCTTCTATGTTTTCTCACAAGTCACTTTCACTTCAATCTCTGAGGTGTGGTCTTGCCAGACTGTTCTGAAAAGCATCTTTTAATTTAGGATGGGAAGTTCAACACTCCTCATAGCCTGATCTGTACCCTTGTACCAGATCTATGCTTCTAAAGGTGTTTTGGTATGAAAAGACACAAACTGGCAGATAGTTCAGCTCTCATTGTGTAATTATATACCTACCTAACATATACATCTGAGTCTCTTAAAGTTCTGCTACTTAAAGTTCCAATATTTTGATGCTTAAAGTTCATGGCAGCCAATGCTCATGGTGTCTTTCTACATAGAGATATGTATAAACATCTTTGTAGATGTTTCCCCATTATATTGTAATAGGAGAACTAAGTGCAAGAAACACCATGCCAGACATTTTTATTTTGTTTCCAACTCCTTTAACACTGGCACAGCTCTGACAAGTTTAAAAAAAGCATTTTGAGCATTGGAATGCAAATCAACATACCAAGCAATTAAAGCCAATTAAAACAGGATGTGGTGTAATTAGAAACAGTTGTGTTCACATTTATATTCTGAGAGGTTTGATGTGTTGAAAGAAAAGAAAATGATTTAGGAAACTTTTAATGCCTACAGATGTGATGATGATAATAATAATGACATTTGATTTCTAAAATGCCTCATCTTCCTTAATTTCATGAGCTCTTGAGAAGCATAATAAAACAAGCACAGTGACAAATGATACACGGGACACAATGGAATGAAAGAGATCAACACATTGGGATACGCAAACACTTGCTACAAGCAGTGGCCTTCTCTCCCCTCTCAGCAGACTGTATGTACCTGTTGCCATACCAAAGAAGCTAGCAGTCTAGTTATCTCCATGTGCAGTAAGACCAGCAATTGCCCAGCAATGTCAGTTAGCTCAGGAAGGCTGTATCTTTCCCACATGTACTTCCTTGGTATCTCATTTATTGTTTTGAGTATTTATATTAGCATTTATTGCCAGAAATACTGAACCAATTTTCCTCCCTATTTATTATCCCTATTAATTATATTGAGTATTGTAGCCAGAAAGGAAGGGGATCCTCACCCTCTCCATTCAGTAAAGGACTCAGATCAGGACCATGTTCATTTTGTTTCTTCTCGTTAACTCGTGTTCCATTTTAATTTGGAACCTTGCTATGGAGGACAGTCTCTTTGAGACGATCTCTATGTGAACTCAGTCATATTGGTTTGCATTTCCACTGAGTCAATAATAGTAGAAGAAAGTACTTGGATTAATCTTCCTATTTTGCATTGTAATGACCTGTGAATTGATCAATTCAGAATTATGCACCCTATACATTTATAATCATTGGCTCCATTTTCTGGGAAAGTAATGATTTGTATTTTCAAAAGGGATAGGGCACCTGAAGGATATGTAGGTAATTACCTCCTATTATGGTCTGGAAGAATGATGTGTCTAAGTGTGACTTGGGCAGATGGACATATCTGAAGATCTCCTGTGTGTTTTCAACTAATTCTTTTCTGAGTGTGCCACCTGAAGCACACCTGACAAGATTTCAAATTTGGGATTATGTACTCAACGTGGCTAGAAAATCAAAATTCCATTTGTCATGCAAATGTGTTTGTCCTGTCATGGGGGCGTTGTCTGATGTAACATTTTCATATACATAGGCATGAAACAGTTAATGAAATTCTGAATTTAAAATTACTATTTTTGAGGGCTATACAAGTCATATCTTTTTACAAAACGTAGTTCCCTATTCTTGCAGTTTAATATTCATTTTGGTTTGTGCAAGTTGGCTATATTAAAGCATCATCTCATGTTAGAGTTCATTGCATATATTGTTATATACTACATATAAGATAATGCAATGAATTACTTGTGATTAGGAATCACAAGTCGCTCTACCAGTGTTTGGAATAGTATACGTATAGTGTACGTGTACACCACAATATATAATACAGCCAACTGTCACTAACCAAGAGTAAATAATAGATTTAGAAACATCACGGTTTCTATAAAAAATATTGTGCTTTCCTACAAGTTGTAAATTATTTAAAAGGGAATATGGTTGAAGGACAAAATTCACCTGTGTGAACAAAGGCATCAAAAGCCCCTTTTCCTCCAGAAATAATTTAGATTTTTAAAAATCTAATTGAAAAATAGATGATGCACTTTATTGCACTTGCAAGAAGACAATTTTCTAATGTTTGCTTGTTTTTCCTAGGTTGTATACGTAACAGCCACATTCCCTTATATCATGCTGATGATTCTTCTCATTCGAGGGGTAACGTTGCCAGGTGCTTCCGAAGGGATAAAATTCTATTTGTATCCTGACATTTCCCGACTGTCTGACCCACAGGTAGGACCGTGGTCCATGCATTTACTTTCTTCTTTGTCTGGGAAAAACTGCAAGAGTTTACTGATGTTAAAATGTGAATGCAGGTGATTCCTGGGTAGGTGTTCATTGCTGGAGATTTGGAGTTGTGGATTGAAATTTAAAGCTTTCACTGCTTACATTTGTTGGATTGTATTATTCTTTTAGTAGAGAGTTACTTTGGCTGATAAATCAGAATTTTCAGATGTACTCAGTTGCTGTTGTTCATTTTGCCACTGAGAGGCAAGAGTGTTGCTATTGCTTTCATCAGGAACAAATTTAACTGTAAATTAGCCATTTGAGGGCTGTACCTTCCTGTGCTCATTCCAAAGCTAAATCTCAGTCAAGAGTAATATAGAAATTAGTCACTCAGATGATTATTGCGGTTGAAGAAGTAGTCTCTATATACCATGAAGAGATAAAGGACTAACAAGGCAGTCAAAGCATTAACTTTTCTCAGGTATTTCCAGAGTGGAGTTGAATATGAAAATACTGGCTTGATTTTTTTTTTTTTTAATGATGGATTCGTTCAATAAAATGATTAATGATATATTATTTCTCTGATATCAAAGAGAGAAAATGATACAAGCTCTATAACAGCTAACAGGTTGCGAACAGTGTTTTACTTATCTGCTTTGGTGATGCAAAACACATTAGACACTGATACTCCTAAGCCTGTTACGGATCCTGAGATTAAGATTTTAAAAAAAAAAAGGAAGTTTGGGAATATTTGTCAAAATTACTTTTTGAAATATGTATGGCTACTGAAAATGTATTAGTAAAAGTGGTGATGGTTTTTTTTTTTCCTTTAAAGATTCACCAAACAGAAGACACTGGGGAAAAAAATTCATTTAAAATACAGAAAATTTCTGTTGAAAATTTAATCTTGTAGAAATACCATTCAGCCTAAAAGCGGCAACCATTCTGTGCCAGCATAGATGAGAGGTGAAAGAACAGCTGTGGAAACAGAACCCAGTGATGTGCTATGGCTTCTTAACATCTAGCCTTAGCCTTGAATAAAGGTATCCTCAGTGCACCTGAGAAATTAGCACAGTAAGAGGGGAAAAAAGAGCAGAATTCCTTGATGTGCTTCCAATCATTTGTTTGCACTATATAGTAGACACATACCATGGTAAATTCATCAAGCCAGCCCCATTTCAAGTGAACTCTGTATGTCTTAACTCATCTCAGCAGAAACGTGAAATGTCTATAATACACTTATCTGAGAACGTGGACGGCATGTGTTTATTATGTTCAGCTTTAACAAGTGTTTCACTTTGTTGTGTGGCTCTGACAACTAAAGTTACCCCCAGCCTTAGCACAAAGTGACAAGTACTCGTTCCCTGTACATGTTCTTCCACCTGTGATGTCTGTTGACCTAATGTGAGCAGGAAGTAGACCTGCTTCCTTTCAGTTGTCCACTGGCACATGAGAGGCCTTTTAACAGGATTTTGCCTCTATGTGGATTTTCCACATGCAACCAACACCCTTGCTGCTGCTTGTCATTGAAGGAGGGCGTGCAAGCTTAAACAACATTATTGTCAGGTTACAAGGGGTTTTTATATGCCTATTTACTATACTGTTTTCATTTGTAAAGAAGTACATTGTTGCCATGACAATTTCCAAACCCAAAGGAGACTGAGAGGCACAAAGCACGCAAGCCGCATGTGCATCCATCAGTCAGTCCGGCACACACAGCTCAGCTGGTACTAGAATTTCTTTAAGGAAGGCTTAAAGTTTTGGTTTAACAGGTCAATATTTTTTTTTCTTCTGTTTCAATGTGATTTTATCTAATAAACTTCCAGGCTTAGCAGCCTTTAGTATTTAAAAGATTCATCTCTTTTTGTGGGAAAGAAGATGAAATAGGATGGGCTCCATTGTTCACAACAGAGATTATTAGCAATAATGTAGATGGTTTAATTGTAGCACAGGTGGTGAAATGGTCTTAGAGCATTATTTTTATATCGAAAAAAGTGTATTTCATTGAAGTTGAGTTTTGTTTAGACAAATCAGCTTTGGCAGAATCTTTGAAGAAAGATTTCTGGGTTATGGGTAATGTCCTCAAGGCACTTCCCAAGATAACAAGGAAGCTTGGCATCTCAATCGTAAAAGTAGAACATATATTTTAAACATTTTCTTGCAAAGCAGAGCACAGTAATGTTCAAAACTATGATTCTTTTGAATCAAAAAAAAAAAAAAAAAAAAAAAGAAAGAAAGAAAGAAAAAAAAATTAGAAAAAAAAAGTCCCGAAATATCTTATGGGCCACTTCTGAATTTGTTCTAGAAGTTTTTGTCAAGGAAGAATTAGAAGACGGCTGAACTAACTGTAATATTAGTTCTTTCAGTTTTCATCTTCACTCCTTGTTTGTTTGGATTTACTCCACAGTATCAAAGCATAATGCATAATGTGTACTAGCAGACGTTGTTTTTCTCTTTGCTTAGAGGTCTGTTTAAATGGTGTTCCAAGAAGACTGTGTATCTGTATTAGGAGAGCAGTATTTGAACCACAGTGCCAGCTATGTTTACTGTGGATTGAGTTTCTCTTCAAAGCTTGCTTTAGTCTGAAGTTCTTGAATCTTTTGTTTTTGTGTAATTTGCATTCCATGGTTTGTTATAGCTTTCTAAGCACCTATTCATCTGTCTTTTCAGTTTCTCTTAGAGAACACAACATTTGAAAGCTATTTCATTTTTATGTTTTCAGCAGACTTGGCCCCTCTTAGTCTGAAAATGCCGTGTTCTGTCCTGAGTATCTCTAGAGCTCATACTGATCACTTTTCATGATAATAGTAGAGTAACATATTCAAGCTTCAGCGATGCTTTACTTCATCAGCACTGAAGTCTCTATAGCCCCCATGTTCAAATTGGCTTGAAATGTGCTCCTTTACCTCCAATCTGGAAGACACAGCTGCTTTTATAGATTAAACATGGGGTCCTTCCTGAGCTCTAACTCACACAAAAGAAGTATTCTGAAAAGTTAACAGGATTGTTATGCTTCTTATGTGAAAGTCTGACTCAGAATATGGTTCTAGTTACCTCTCAACAAGTAAGTCAATGTAAGTCACTTAATATATAGTTGTGCTTGTGCTATTCACTGTTCCTTTCTGCAAGAAAAAGTTTGATTCCCTGTAATGAGATTTTCCTAATATTTGTATGCTGAAGAGATTTAAAATTCTTTGTCAGGGACTAGCAGACAGAATTTGCTGGATCACAGTCTAAAATTATGGTAAATTTAATCCCTGCTGTAGCAGTGGATCCTTAAAGTGTGGAGGGAAGTGAGAATAAGACCTCCTTCTTTATTGCATGCTTGTATGCTCTATCTGGCTGTTACTAATCTATTTAAAATATTCACACACAAATAAAACCAAAAATCCAGAAATAAACAAAAAAACCCAACCCAAACAAAACTATTGCTTTAATGGAAATATTGATTACAGCATCTGTAAAGATGAGCCTGATTTAGAATTGCAGTCTTTTCTGAATAGTTGGTGCTTAAAAAATCTTGAATAAAGTTCATTAACGTAGGCTTTGGGGCTGAATTTCACAGAATGCCGTTCCATTTGGGGGAATGAAAAAGTGGTACTTTATCTGTGAAACAACTACCTGTGACCTTAAATATGAAATACGAATTACGTAAAAAGCACAGGAAAATATGAGCCATCACAGTTAGAACTGTTAATTTATCTGAACTTTCATTTGCAGTGATGAAGTGTGAATGTTGTAATGAAATTTCTGATGCCAGAAACATTTCTACAATCCCCATCTAGTAGCTCAGCTAAGTGAGTTCAGCTGTTAGGTAGCCATGCCTTTATGGAGCTTCCAGGTGTTTTCTCTGGATACTCCTGCACACTCCTCTGCCCTCTCTCTCCATCTTCTCTGAAAGACAGAGCCAAGAGAGAAAAAAACAGAAGTGACAAGAAGGGTGTTTGCAGAAAGAACCTCTAGTTATTCAGCTATGATGCTGTTGCAGTCATGCTGAACTTTGTCATGACAAAAGATCAAGTTTTCTCAGCATTCTGCATAGACTCTTGCTAATACAGGCCAGAATGCAATTGATTATTTTTTGTTGTTGTTGTTTTTAAGGGCACACTGCTGATTCATGTCCAGTTTGTTGTTCTACAGGAGCACCAGGTCCTTTTCAGTTCCTAAGTCTGTTTGTGTGCAGTCCATGTTGTTACGTGGGCCGATTCTGTCCCAGGTGAAGGACCTTGAATTTCCTTTTTTGTACTAATGGGGCTCCTGTCTCCTATTTTTCTAGCTTTTTGATATCCCTCTGAATCCCAGCCCTGCCATCCTGACTATAAATCAATCTCCAAAGTTTACAAATAGTACCATCCAACAACTTGTTGAGAGAGCACTCTATCCTTTCAACCAAATCACCAAAAGAAAACGTTAAACAATATTAAGTCCAGTACTGATCGCTGAGAGACATCAGTGCCCCATCCCTGGAGGTGCTCAAGGCAGGGTTGGATGGGGATTTGGGCAGCCTGATCTAATAGAAGGTGTCCCTGCCCATGGCTCTGGCTGTTCCCATGCTCTGTGGGGGAAAAAAAATGTACTAAATTGGATATGAGTGGCAGAGAAAATGCGTTTTTTCAGTAGACATGCACTTAAGAGTGAGTGCAAGTTAAAATGTTATTTTTGCCTGAAAATTTTACTTGAAAATCTCCTTTTATTTTTTTCTTTTTCTTGTTAGTGTAAGTTTATTTTTCTACTTATTACTTTTTCGGCATGGACCTGCAATTATTATTATTATTTTAATTGTAATTCATCACAGCTGTTAACAATTCCCGTTTTGACTACATATGGTATGCAAGTGTGTGTGAGCCATGTGGGAACACTGACATAGAGGTGGTATTTCATTCAGTCCTGTTCTATTTGAACTGGGGAAATATTAAGGAATTTATCTTTCCTGAACTTCTGCTTCCCATGCACAGTTCTCTGTGATGAGAGCATCAGTAGTAACGCCATTCTGATTCATTGCCAAGGACTCTCATTTTAGCAGAAATATAAACAGCTGAGATTAATTCCCCCTCGCTCCCCTTCTAGTCCATGCGGCCTTGGAAACATCTATCACAATCGCATCGCCATCTTGAGGCCAAATGAAGCCTATGTTTTTGAAGGCGGAAAATGAACTCATGGCCTCAAAAGTGGAGGCAACTGTTGCAACTAATCAGAATTCTTAAGGCTTTCTTTCTATTTCACAAAATTTAGAATAAATTTTAGGGTTTTTTTTTTTGTGTGTGTGTGTGTAGTTTCAGGCTCAGAAATACAAGTAAACTATGAGCAGTGTGTTTTATGAATGCTTTGTATCTAAGCATACGAATCCTTAGAACTGAAACAAAACAAAAAAAACCTGTAAGTTGGCAATGAAATTATGTCTCATTTCTGGATAAGTGCTTTGATACTTCTGTTTGTTTGGAATGTGACAAGCAGGCAACCTCATTCTAATGAGGAACTTACTGAACAGAATGCATTCAGTAGAGCGTGATCAGCCTGGATTTTAAATATGGCACATGGAAAAAAGGTTCAACAGCAAATCACCTGCCTGAAATCGTATCAACCTTGTCACTATGTCTAGTAATACCGTCAGCAGTTTACTGCATTTTTCACTGTTTCAAGTATTCATGCAGGCATTTAGTTCAAAGAATTAGCTGGGGGAAAAAAACAAAGAGTAGGAATGAAAAGAAGAGGAAGTCAGTTCCCATCACACCTATGCAGTTCTGATAAGAGCTCTGCAATCTTTTTCCCTTGCGATTTCCCCCCCATTCTCTATATTGTTTACATCAGTAGGTATTCACTTTCCAAACCAGACAGTTATGATGTACACAGTTGTGAGCTGTTGCAGATGTAAAAAAGAGGAGTGAAATGCCAGAAGGCTGTTCAAGGGCCATAAGTATGAAAATCCTGAGCTGAATTTCCTGTGTACGTAACTCCAACTCTAATGTGTATTTTTGAACGAGCAGTGTTATGTGATATGGAATCTACATTTCAAGCTGCTCTCTTTCTGAAAGAAGAAGGGTATTGCTGCAGTTGTGAAGCTCTCATGTTCCTTTTAAGTACTGAACTCCTGCCCCAAGTTTCTAAGTTTAAACTTGAATAAAAATGGGTTATTCTCTGCACAACTCTGCTGTTTGCACTGCCATACAAATAACTGAGGCTTTAAATTGTAAGGTAAACACTGTACGTAGGCTGGTGCAATGTTTAAAAACACTTTGCCCTGCCATGCATTTTATAATCTGTGTAATGAGGAACTTTCACTTTGCTATGATCTTTTTCTTTTGCATTACAAATTATGTATGTGCTTTTAAAGGATAGCAAGACCAACAAACGGCTGTAACGCAGCATTCTTGCTGAATGGACAGAGATGTTTAACAAAGCCATAAATCACTGCTGGGAGCCTGTTCGTAGTTGCTCCAAAGACAAGCCTGGGAGCACATTGCGTTAGCCCTGCCTCAAGGAGTGTATTTACTGCTGCATTGAATCTGCTGTGCAGTGATTGGGCATATGCATTTCAAGATACATGAGGAGAACACACTTAGGGTCTTCTCCTGTGACAAAGAACAATCAATCAATCAAAAATCCTCTGCAGCACATGGAATAGCCTGATATTTGTTCACATGCAGGTCACTACGTTGTGCAGATATATCTCAGTTTGCTGTGGGAAAGGCGCAATCAAAACTGCATACATAACTGCAGGACTGTTAGTTTATACGACTGACTGAAGTGGTGGCATTGTGCCTCAATAAACAGCCTGGATCTTCAACAGCTTAATGCTGTGAAATTTACGTAGCTTTTTTTTTTTTTTTTTTTTTTTTTAATGTACCAAATGTGATTTCAGAAGTCCAACTATTGCCTTGGAGAATATTGCCTTATTTCAAGCAATGAGGAAATAGTTTGTCTCCTTCCCCCGTCCACTGCCCCCCTAGTTCTTTCTTGTGTTTCTTGCTACTGCTACATAAGCAACAGCAAGCTGAGCAGGCAACAGCAGATTCTGGCATTAGAAGGGACTTGTTGAAAGAATGGGGTCGTTTTGTAATTTGCCCGGGGCTTTTAGGCCACATGGAATCTCTCCCAGCTGTCCCTACAGCCCCCTAGCAACCATGGCAATGGAGAGACATCACCCGAGTTTCAGGGAGACTAGCTGCACTTCTATATTAGACTTTATGGCCAGTGGGACGTGCCACTGGAGGGAGACAGGGTCCACACATTAGCTCACTATGTTGGCAGAACAGGGAGAGACTTTCAGGGTTTACAATGATGGTACCTGAAAAGAACTAGATAAACACAAAGAGCCATTTCATGTGTGAATTGATGATATACACTCTTGGGAGCACTTTAAGAGTCACTAGTGCGGTCAGTGAGTTCAGCCTGTCATCTGCTCAAGACATCAAGTCCCCCAGCAAGAGAAAAGTTGTTGATAAAGTTTAATTTGTTACAGATTAAATTAAAAAGTGGTCCAAAAATACAGGACTGCTCTGAGCTGTGGGGCCTTCTGTGGCAATGGCTACATATCTATCTTACAACTGAACGTGCCTTGCTGCTGCTCTTCACTCTTCCTACTGTGCTTTTCTGCAAGTGTATATTTTGTATGACAGCTGGGCATACACGTGTGATTAAGTTGCAAGGGCACTGTGGGAAAGAGGTAAAAAATGACAGAGGAGGACGAAGGTGGGAGGTGACCTACGTCAGTTGCTGGCACATTGCCTTAGTGCACATGGGGAAAAATGAGCTGCCTCTCCCATAGGAGTGTCACCAACTGCCAGGTAGCTCACAGCAAGCAGCCAGACACAGGAGAGCAAATTAGAAAGATGAAGATGTATATTTGCAGCTGTTACTTTCAGATGCTCTCTACTCCGAATGTCTATGCAAAATTCTTTCCTTGTGGATAAAGCAAGTCTACTTGTTATTTGTATTATTTTTCATTTACGCCATTGAAGTTGCATTGGTTATGAACTACTTAGCACTGCATAACTGCTTCTTCCCTATGCATTCTAAAATGTTTATATGTACGCAAATATTTTTTTTTAATATATGTACGCAAAATAAAATATATGCTATGCTTATATCGTTAAAATTGCCTGTGAAGATAAATGACAGGATGGGATGGTCAGCATGATTTCTTAACTTCAGTCTGTTGTGATGCATTTCATGACATGTGGAAGCTGCTCAGATTCTTTCCTCTGAAGGAAGTGTTTTAAGAGGCACACTTACTCCTGTGTCCATCTTAATTTTCAGAAGATTTTTTTTTAGTTTGGTGATCGTTCCTGGAATTCCTGTTATTTTAAAATAGATTTTATTGAATTGTGTTTGTAGATTTCCATATGTTACCATCTTTTCCCATATGGTTGTTTATAAATAGTTACTTTAAACACAGACTCAAATAAGCTGCACGTTCTGTGGCCATTTGTACCAAAATCCCGGCTGCAAAGATATATGTTTTTTTATTCTACCAGAAGAACAGAGGCAATGGTCTGTTTTGTTGTTCCAGTGCCAACCAAACGCTATTGACTTCACTTAGGGACTGTAAATAAGGATAGGAAGGGAAGCATTTTCCTGTCACAAAGAGAAGCAGTAAAATGCATTGTGTAAATTTGTTACAGACTTGGCAGGAAGTCATCAGATGTTGATGCACTTTGGGATACAAGTTCACTGCTCTTTCATTTGTTTTTTTTCAACCCATGTGAACCTTTCAGAGAACATTTGAATCAAGAAAGCGCCTCTGAATTTGTAGATAATGAGAGGCAGAGTCTGGCTGTTGGTGATTTTGCACTTAAGTTCTGTGTTCATGTATTGATAATTTGTTGGAACAAATCACAAAACATTCATAGAATCATAGAATTCTCAGGTTGGAAAAGACTCAATGATGATCAAGTCCAACTGTAACCTAACCATACTACCTGAACTCTAACAGCCCTCCGCTCAATCATGGCCCTGAGCACCACGTTTCACACAGATCAAAGCTTTAGGAAGTGATTTTCATTTAAATTGAAACAAAATCTTGTTTAGAAGTTAAATGTGAAATGCTTTATTTAAAAATAGGGAAATAATATTTGATTTCTCAAAATAACCTTTCAATTTTTGACCACGTGGTTTGATGTTTGCTGCAATTTATAAATAATGTAAATTAAATATTCATTTTTCTGCAGAATTAAATGTGATCTCAAACAATGTCAATGCTTTCAGTAGCTCTCCTGGCTTTAAGGAAGTGCAGGCACTGAATACAAATCCTAAGCTGCACTTTTTATTCTATTTATTTATTTATTTAAATCCTGAACTTCACTGTAAGTTTCTGCCACTCCATGGTGTAAGTGAAAGGTTTTTCACTGCCCTGCTCTCTTAAAAAAAAGAACTAGGCTCACTACAACATTTTGGTGAGATTTGGAGTGGCACGTTTAGTAAGACCTTCCAGTTGGGTATACGATTCCTGCCACTCTTGTCACAACTCATGCTTTTAAAATAGTCTGAATCCCTCTGTGTAAAATAATAAAACAACGTGGTTACTCTGAGGAATATTCATGAAAATGTGTAGTGAGGACAGGCATTTTCCCAGCCTAGAGGTCTGAACAAGCTTGTTTATCCATCCATGAAGGTGAGCTGAATATAGGTGGAAAATGAATGCAGCAGTTAACTCGCTGCCTTTGCTGGAAAAAGGTATTGTTGGGACGCTGGTCTTCAGAGAGTTGCTGTCTTATAGAGGAAAGCAAGGCATGTCAAGCATGACTAGCGATTACAGGCAGAAATGTTTTGTTCTGTACCTTGGTCTTCACTACAAAGTAGATAAGCTAGCCCAGACTCACCCTGTTTAACCTCAGGTATAAAACTAATGTGTAAGGTTCCTACTTTGCAGATGGTTGTTTCTTCCATTAGTGCCATACACGTGCAAATAGAAGTGGTGTGGACTATCAATATACAGAGTCAAAGAATGCAAGACTGAGTTAGTAGCACTTGGGAAAGATGAATAAGTAAATAAAAGCATGGTGCTTTTTTTCTTCTTTCCATACTAATGCATTCAGCACTGTAGGTTGGCAGTATCAAATAGAAACAAGCTGTTCTTCAGAAGGAAGGGAAACATACAAGTGATTCTGAGGAACAAGTTACAGCATCAAAGACTTTTGTGGCTTGGAATGACCCATGCATCACTCCATGCTTCTGGCTGGATATGCGGAAAAATAGCACATCAGTTCTCTGAACGTTTCCGATAAGCGTTTAAAAATAAACTTAGGATATCAGCAGTATAATGTTTGATTTCCAAATTCAATTCTCCAAGGCAAATCTGTCACAGGGAAGTGATGACAAGCGTCTGTCTGAAGGCCTGAAACTAATTTTCTGTATTACTTTATTTACTTCCTCCCCACTTAGATTTATTTTTGAAATCATCAAGGGAACTGATTTTTGCAACTGCTGAACCTCTTATGGAGCTCAATCTTATTTATAGGATTTATAGCTCCTACTGATCTGAAACTCTTTAAACTGCCAGGTGGCATCTCAGTGACTTCTTGTAGCTGAGAATGATTCCAGGAAACACAAAATGCCTTTTTTTGTTGTTAGCTCTTGATATCTGAGGTAGAGGAACAACATAGAACTGAAGACAGTTCTGTGCGTCCTTGCCTGGGTCCCATTATTTGTCTTCCACATTCACATTGAAAACAGATATTTTTATCCAGTTGTTTGAATGTGATTGTACAACTGATAGAAAGCAGAGTACCAAACATCAAAGCTGTACCAAAGGCAAAAGGTGAGATGCTCAGCTCCTCTGAGAAGTCCTGGGCAGAACAATGCCGTTTGAAGCCTGCAGGTTACCAGTGACCTGCAGACATAAGGCTGAGAAAGCGCTGCCAGCAGTGCTGGCCAGAAGGTATGTAGTTGGGGTGAGAGAGGTGTTGGGGCTCCCAGACTTCCTGCACTGACACTGGAAAGAGAAAGGCACCTTAAAAAAAGGAAAAAATCCCTGTTTGCTGCAGTGCTTCCCTGAGCTTCAGGTTTTGACAGTACTCTTAAACAAAAGAACTAGGCTCACTACAACATTTTGGTGAGATTTGAGTGGCACACTGAGGTGCACTTGCACTGATTGAGTACTTATGTTACCTTTTATATCCAAATATCTATTTATATACATGTAATACATACATAAATAGATGAAGTGATGAAGTATTTCTGTTAGGCTGTCTTTCTAGTAATTTGAATCCTTTCTATTTTATTGTCATAAGTCACATTAAACAGAAAATGACAGTTCTCAAATGAAAAGAAGATTTAGGATGTTTTATGAATGTGGCTAACGTTGTAGATTAACTGTATGGCATTAACACAGTATGGCATTTCTTAGTTTTCTGGGGCAAATTTTGCTGAGTTGGGAGGAGATTATCCGCATCTGTAGCTCTGTTGAAGGCTGTGACTAAAACATGATTAAGTTGTAAAATTATACACTTTTTTGTTATTTTGGATTGCTGACCTACATTATCAGTGAAAGTTTTTAAAGGATTATATTGCACAAGGCATCAGTTCTCTGGGATTGCCATTTTAAACAGGCTATTAACTACAAATTATATATTTATTATTTATTCTGCCTTGGCATTCAGATTTTATTATGCTTGTGAAGGGCAATGTTTAGGTTATTATGTGGGCAGCGTGAAATCGGTGCTGTTTTCAATTAAGCATTTATTTGTGTAACAGTAATGGGTGATAAATTGTCACTTGGCAACTTTAATTGGTTTATTTTTTATTAATTGGTTTATTATTGGGACTTTCTAGACACATTCTTGTTTGTTTCAATTTTTTTAGAAGTGTTTTCTCCTTTCTGTTTAGTCTTTGCTTTCCAGATAACAGTATCAATTCATGATGCTCCTTAGACAATTGGTCTGCTCATTTAATAGCAGTGGTAAATCTACAGGGCAATATATAGGAAACAGACACATTTTCTTCCCTTCCTTTCTTTCCCTCCCTTTCTTTCCTTTCCTCTCTTTTTTTTTTTTTTTTCCCTTGAGGAACGAGGCTTTAAACATGGTTAGACCTGAAATTAGAGCATAGCCCTCCTGTTTCTGCAGCCAAGGCACCGTTCCCTGTTTGAGTGGCAGTCAGCCAGTAACTCAGGAGGTCCTACTGGAACCCTGCCTTGGATTTGGTAAAAGTCTGTCAAAACAGAGATGCAGCGCATTTAACAAAACATAAAAGAGTGTACTATTTAACTGAATGAATAATTAAGTGGTGGAGCTCAATGCTAGTGAATGTGGAGGGCAGAGGTATAAATTCATTCAGTTCATTATGAGTAGGTCAATTGTGAACTGTTAAACATGAGTTCACCTACAGCCTGTGGTTCCAGCATGTTTCCACTGGAGAATTTCTATCCAGCTTTTTGGTGCTGGTGTGCCTGTCCTACAGCTGCAGCCTCCTCTACCCCTGATACCAAACACAATGATGTCTATGGCAGCTTATAAGAATGTGCTTATGTGACTAGAAAATGATGCATCAGTGGCTGACTGCTACAGATTCATAATTAATTGGTGTCTTTAATACTCTCATAGCAATTGTTTCTAATTTTCTTAATCTCATGATGGATTGGTGGGGGGAAATTGTGCCGGAGGTTGTATAGATGTAGAAACATAATGGCCCTTATTTGGGTACCTGTGATAGCAGGTGGGAGAGAACAGAGAAAGGAATTTTAGTGGAATGGAGAGCAAATGCAACGTGATAATTTTTCTGCAGAACAGCAGGTGTTAAAGGAAGCATATGAAGCAAAGTTGTGGAATTTTCATGAGAGCTTGTACTAAGCATGCTGGTCAGCAGCAGAGAAGGCAATATATTATTTGCTTGAAAGGATATAAGATGATATGCGAAGATCTTATAGACCAGTATGCGTTCTCCAGCAGTAGTGTATTACTAGAGGAATATGCTGTCTTTGTCCCTTGAACTCTCTGGATGGCTGAGCATTATCAACTCAGGCAATTTCCTGAGGCTTTTTATGTTCAGAAATCTCAGTGGATTTCCCTTACCTGTGGTATTCCCATCTTCCCTACTGCCCCTGAAGACTTAGCATTCACAACTAGCATTCTCTTAGCATTCAGTTCTATAGGTTTGCTTATTGTGTTAAGAAGAGCAACCTCCTCTCCTTCCTTCCACCCTTCTGTCCTTCATATTCCTACAAACTTCATCTGATGAACAAAAATATCTTGCAGTGATGGTAGAAGTGAACTTCTATGGAATTATCCACAACACAGAACAAAATCCTATTTTTTGTTGTGTGTTTCATCATCTTCTTAACCCTTTAACACATTATTTATGTGGGTAGGCTAGAGGGAGAACTGTATGCAGTATTCAAGAGGTGGGCAAATGATGAATTTATACAGTGGCATAATACTGTTTACTGTTCTCTACGTTAGTGTACTTTGTATTACTTCCTTAATAATGCCTGTCATTATTTTGCTTATAAAAATAATGCCTGGCAATTTAATAATTGCCTTAATAATGCCTGGCATAATTTTGCTTCTTGAAAACTGCTGAGCACTGTTGGTACTACTAACAGAACTCCAAGGGATTGCTTCCGAATAAAAGTTCGGAAATTGCTTCCGAATAAGAGCCCATATGTCAAATTTGCACTGCTTTTTCTCACTGCTATTACTTCAGATGTAATTGAATTTTGTCTGCCATTTTATTTTCATAAAATTCATCACCACAGTTAGCTGTCATTCTTGCTAGGCACAGTAATTTCACATCACTTCTTTTTTAACTATCATTTTTGCTAGTCTTATTAGCCTAGCATCATTGCTACTTGTGAAGAAATAAAACAGCAGAGGCAGATGCCATTGTAGTATTCCATTAGTGGCATTCCTCTACTGAAAAAAAAAAAAGAAATTATTCCTTTACCCTTGTCAGCCATTTTCAATCTTTTCATCTTTTCTTTTTTTCAACAAAGGCTTTCTTTCTGAAATCAAATATCCTTAGTTTCCTAAGCTTTTCATGACAGAATTTTCCAAAATAGTTTTGAAAATCAAAATAATCTTATGTCAACTTCATCTACACAGTTGCTGGCTACTTCCAAACATTTTAGGAGCAATAAACTCTCTGGACTGGAGTTCATATTTTATGCAGTTTCTAAACTTTGCCAGTATCTTCTGTCACGTTTCCATCACCAAATATAGAAGGAACAGATGTGGAAATAGGTTAATTTTGCCCTGGTAATGCTGTAGAAATCTGATTGGTTTCTTAGTTTTTGAAATGCAGTTCCAGTGGCACAATTCCAGCAGCTGGGCTAGAATCCAGTGGTGAAGTGCCCATCCACGGCACTATGCCAGTGTAGCTGAGAAGGGGAAATATGTTCTTTACCTCTGGGCAAGGCAACACTGCAGACTTGAGTTTAATTTGCTTTTGGACTTTATGCTTTTGGCAGTGGCTAGAGAAAGGCAATGCTGTGGTTTAGAAAGCCATGCTTTTATAACTGCTGCTCCCTGCTTTCCATGAAAAGTCAATAGAGACAGATCATTTTCTTACAATCACTCACTAACTGCAGTCTCTGAAAAAAGAGATTGCATGAGTAAAAACCATAGCCATAAAAAGATTGCTGAGAGACTCATCACCATCTTCCCCAGTGCCAGCTGGAAGAAGGTGGTAATGTCATTTAATCTGAGAAAGTGTGAATCAAGCATTTAGTGCATTGATTCCCTCAAACAGCCTCTAGGGCAGGTGCTGTTACTATTGAAGTGACAAAAAACAAGCAAACAAGAGGAAATTATACAAAAATGAAGAGCACATTTTCAAAGGGAGCAGTTTCCACTCTGTAGAGTGATATAGTAAACATGGATAAGCTTTTGTGAGACAAACTTTTGCTTACCAATTTTTGATTGTGTTGCTGAGGGGTATTTTTTACTCAGATGGAAGCAATGTTATGATAAGCTTGATTTTTCCAACCCAGCTTGATTTATCATTCTTCATAATTTGATGAGGAATTTTAAATTTTACTTTGCATATTATGTCCTGAAGCCCATGTTCCAGTGTTACATTAGAATAGTGGAATGTATATCAACTCTTCACATATTTCAAACTTTAGCTTGACAAATATTTCTGCCAGCAGGACAAAAAAAGAAAAAAGAAAAAAAAAAAAAAGCCATTAAGTCAGTTGCTGAAGAGTTCGAGGGTAAGGAAGTTCTTTGTTCAAGATATTTTTGCTCTATCTTAGGAAAGGTTCATATGCAATTAAATATGATTGGATCAATTGTTTTTAGTAGAATTTGGAATGCCTTCTATTTATTACCGGGCATGAAAAATTCCTGGTATTAAGTTGATTGATTAATACATCTGAAACCTTTGGATCAGCATTCAACTGCAAAAATGAAGTAATATAACATGCACAATATATAGTATTTTACTCCCTGGTCAAATTTTGCTTCATTTAGGATTTATGTACCATTACGTACCATCGTTTAGTACTTGGATGGTTTCTGTGTTGAAGAAATGGATGGGAATTCCTTTGTGGAATACTTATTTTAGTAGGTGATGTAGGTTGTTTTCAGTAAGAATTCAAAGAATTCCTGTATTTCTATAGTGCACTTACTCCTGCCTCAAGCTGTGCTCTTTAGAAACCGTGTTAAAAATGCAGTTTCTAATATAAGTATTCTTAAGAAGATTACTTAAACATAATTCTTAAGAATTAACTTTTTGAAAGGTACAGTTTTTTTCTTAATTTTCAAGTTAAATTTATTCTTTGAATAATGATTTGCTCTCCTAAAAAATATTGGATGTCAGGACTGAATACTGTTTTTTAAATATCTGCAGTGTTCCTCCAGCTTCAACGATGCTCAATGAGAATCTTAAAAGAGTGTCAGGAATAAACAAACAACCTATCAGAGAATGGTCTGCATTATTACTGCGGTATTACAGTTGAGCAGCTCTAATAGAAAATAGGTACCTTGAGATTATCGATTTGCTGAGAAAATATGCAGTCCCACTGCATTTGCTAACTGCTCTTCTGCACTCTCCCCCAGCAGCCCTAATAACAACCAAGACCCAGAGCTCTACTTCCAGGCAAAAGTTAGGAAAATTGACTATTGAAGGAAAAAGAAGACCTTAAAAATATTTTTATTTGAATTTAGAATACTCCACAAATTAGGATCTGATCTTTGCTATCTTTCCAATCATTCTGTTCAGCTGGCTGTAAATACATAGGTTGCTCTGAAAGTAAGGCCTCCTATTTATTTCCAGAGAAACTACAACAGATACGAAGAGCATAATAACACTATTTGATTAGTCACCACCACTATTAGCTCTGCATTTTTGCCAGCAATGAACAAAAGACTGCATGCCACCCTCATCAAACTCTACATGACCACGCAGAATGTGGCTTATCTCTCACACTGCAGTTACTGATGCTAAAAAGCAACACCCAGCACCTCACTATTTTCATGTTCACAATTTGGTCTCCATAAAACTTCAGCAATCACTGATGAATGTCAATGGATGCAAAGTTTTCCACATGGAGGAATTCAATTACATTCATTGACTTCATACGCACTTGCATGTCAGATGCCATTTTGTCAGACTGCTCTTCTGCTGCTATCAACATCTGCCTCTGACGTCATGGGACAATGTAGTAAAATAGGATGCATTATTTTTGGAGCTGCCCTTGTATGTTGAAATCCTCTAGCTGTTTATAGGCACTATATATGTGGCAACAGCTAAATATTTCATTCTGTGAGTGTTTGATGATTATCAGTAAATAGGTCACTAATCAACACCCTCATTTTCAAAATAACTTATCTGCATATCCTGCATTTATATTTAAAAAGTTGATTATTCTATAAATGTCATTTCTAGGAAATAAAATTAAGCATGCCTTGATCCCTAAACGTGCTAAAAAAAAAAAAAAAAAGACTTGTTGTCTTTATGACACAGGATATATACTCCATGTCAAAAAGGCAAAGAAACTATTAATGCTTTTTCATATTGTACACAATGAAAACAAAAACAAAAGATCAAATTCCTTAATTGCTCAATGGCTGAAGCTTTATGTAGTGCAAACATATGAGAAGGAAAAAATCCTGCTGATTTAATGTGCACTGTGAGAGAACTAAAGATCACAACTGAAACAAAGGGGTTGATCTAGAAGTCAGTGACTTTATCTTTCTATAACACTGGACGATTTTCAATGACTGAAAGTTGTCAATACAAGCAGACTTCATCACAGAAGAATGATGTATGATATGAACCCTGCTGATATGAACCCTGTATGCAGTTGCAGAAAATAGATCTCAGTGAAAAGAACAGATGATGCTCTGGTGTTGGGAGATTTTTGCCTCTTATCAATGCTTATTGAAAAAAAAATCAGTTTGCCAGATTCCCAAATTTAAGCTACGAACCAACGAAAGGCATTTCTAATTTCATGAAATTTCATAAAAATTAGACTGAAAAGAACAGTTTCAGCTACTCATATATGGTTTGTTTTGTTTTGCTTTTCCCAGAAATCATGTTCTCCATAGAAATATAAATGTTTTCATCCTAGTAATATCTCCTGAATGTTTATGTGGAGTTTATGCTGTCAGTCACTTTATACAACATGTTGACTGTGGGAAAAGGATTCACAGCCTCTGGTCTTATTCTCATCTCCTGTTCTGTTGTGCTGAGTGAGGTAATTTTGAGGATGTTAAAATCAAAACCATAATCAGAATAGATTGCAGGCTCAGATGACTGAAATCAGAGTTAGGGAATTGGACACTTGAAAACCCACAAAGCCCTGTACCTGCTATCTAAAATGAATGTTTAAGCTCCTACTTATCACAAGTAGTGCTTGGCAGAGAAGAGGGATTTTGAATAATATTAATTTATTTTTAATGAATGTACACCTTAACGTATATGGGTACACTCATGATTATAGAAACAGAATGGTACAACAATACTTTGTGGTTGCTTGCGTTGGAATCATGCCAAAACAATTAGGATATCTCCTAAAATTTGGGTTAATGAGTTCAGGAAAGTAAACCAGTCCATTAACAAACATTTTTTCAGTCATGAAAAGCAGTCAAAGTGAGTGAAAGAGTTCTTCCTTCAAGTCCCAGAAGGAGCCTCGCTATGCCTTGCTCCAGCACCTGACTTTCAACATTGGCTGGCAACACAGAAACATACTACTAGATCAGCTCCGTATTGAGGAAGGTCCTGTTCCATTTCAACAGGGTGGTACTTGGCTAACAATCATGTTGGGCAAATTAGCATTTAAATGTGTAAAGTAATCTGAACTATAGTGTTGGTCTCCAAAGGCAGCAGTGAATAAACAAAACTTCATGTATTTAGGTCCTCTTCCCCTTCAGCTCACCGTTCTCATAATGAATTTGCTGTATTCATCCCCTTCGTAAGTAACATTAGCAGAAAGTAGGAGAGAGACTGCCTAGCAACCCACAGAGATCCCAAAGAGAGGTGGAAAGGAAGTGTTTTTCATGTAATTATTCACTTTTACAAAAGCTGTTGTCAGGTAGACACTAGAAACATAGCTGTTTTATTATTCTCCTAACCTACTTTTAATCTTTTGAGAATCACTACCATTAAAGAGAGGGAAAAAAGAGCTTAATTCAGCCATTTTCTGCCTGGCTGTTCAAGTTGTGTTTTCTTGCTCTAATGAAGGCTGTGCTTTCAGAAGCTGTGTTGTTTAAAAATGCCTGGATAGTAAACTTTAGAAACAAAGGCCAACATCAAACCTTTTTTTTTCCTGCTTCTCCATAGTACACAGTTCATATTTTGTTTTGGTTTAGTTTCCCATTTCATTATATTTCACATATAACTGAATGAAGCAAAGATTTTTTTTTTTCCCCCAACCCTTCTTCTTTTATTTCCCAAAAAGTCATCTGGGGATAGGGGCTGGGGGCTGAACACCTCATTTATTTTAGGTAATGCAGTCAGTGCCAGTGTGCTTGGATCCAGCAGTTTCTTTCATTTTCTGAACTCAACAACCTTAGCTTTTTCCTCGGCCACCATTTCTTTGAGTTGACTGAAGCTGCATGGAGATAACTGATGCCATCTGGGTATGCCTGGGGGAGTTGTTTCACTTCTAAAACACTGTGTTGGATTTCTTTTGTATTGCTTACTGTCTACGTATTTCAAGTAGCCTGGAGATCGGCACCTTTTCAGTGAATAGTCTTTGATTTACAGTTTCATTTTTCTGTGTCACATTTCAACCTTAGGTTCAATGAACTTCAATTTGATAAACATAGATATTGAAAGTTTTCTTTTAAAGGAGTAGATGTAATAGAAAATAAGTATCTTGAAAGTATGTTGAAATACAGTTGAAAGTATATTGAGTGTTTCTTGTTTGCCGAGGCCATGGCATTCAGAATTTTTAAATCGATCCTATTGGAAAGATTGTTCTAGTAACAACAAGAAATAAGAAGATAGATCTTTTTAGATAGATACATTTATCTATAAATAAATGCAGCATATAGCAGAATAATGTAATAAATAGCAGTTTAGAAACCATCTGGGAATGATTCTTATAGTTGCATGCCAGCCTACACTGAATAGACACACTTCAGTCAGTAGCATGCTAGTTAGATTCTTAGTATCTTTAAAAAGTTCATCTAAGTGATGTTTTTGTCATTTTTGAGGGACATGGGATCTAAGATTGGAAAAAATAGTCTTGTAAATATAAATGGTTCTATGCCTCAGAAACTTCAGGGTACGTGATACTGTCATGTGGAAGTAGATTCTATGTGCTCTATTTTCATAACATAAAAATACTATTTAGAGTATCAGAGTCCAGTTTCATACGTACAATCACAGCTCTTTCTGTAACGGCTACTTCAAAATGAAGCTTTTTTTTGTCGGGAGAGGAAAGAAAGGTTTCAGTCTGATCTTGAATCAAGGTCAGAATATCTCAGCAGCATCTCCCTATCCATCTGATTGTCCACTGAATTCTAGGTATAGGCTCATAGCATGAGCGTGTTTTTATGTTGGATTGCAGCAGCAAGGTAAGCTTGGCTTTCAGGTTCAGCTCCTGCTCAGTCATGTTAGTAACTGAGAGCAGCCTTTATAAGATGAATTGGTAGAAATGAAAAATTCAGACTGAAATGAAAGGGTAAGTTGAAGCAGGGACTTTGACTTTTGCACAAAGTCATTGGAAACTGCAGTTTTCTCACTATATTTGGTTCAGCACATATTTTATGATCTCCTACAGTGTTTTGTGTGGATTTTTGGGGATCTGAAATTATTAGCCTTATCCTAACCTGTTGTCGATGAATGTGGACCTGTAGTTGTCATCACCAAAGGCAGTTCCTTAATCACTCTAATTCAGGAGGCGGATTAAGAGGAAACGAAATAAACCTGTCAGGTCCACAGCTGGCAGGTTTTGTTGAAAGAGTGTGATTCTGCAAAAAATTCTTTTAGTACTCGCCATTAGACAGGTAATTAATTCCCTCGTATCTGACAGGGGTACTCTTTAAATGTAGGTACTACTTCAAGATTAATGTCTAACACTGATACAGTTTCTTACAGCCCTGTCATCCTTAAATATACAGTACATCAAACACCCAGATGGCCTCACTGGCTCTGATAGCTCAGATGTAAGTCACTGATCACAGGCTCACAGACCACATGATTTAGAAGCCAACCTGAAAACGCCAAACTTTGAGGCCTGGTACAGGTAGAGTATTCAGTATCCAACATGAATTTTGGACATTTTTCACATATTCTCCATATATGGTTTGAGACATTGGCACACAACTGATAAACCTTTCCAGGTGTGTGGACTTAAATTCTGGCAATACTTTTAGTTCAGTCTGTTTTGCAATGAGTTGTTTTACTCAGGCCTTGTAACTGCTTTTACCTTAAACTTTTATTTATCATTTCCTGACAGCACAGGATTTATTTGTAAAATCTTTACTTGAAACCAAAGGAAAGCTACTCTTTAAAATACAAATACTGCTGAGATTCATCAGAATTAATGAATAATTTAAATTAAAAGAGAACTATGAAGTGATTGCTCATTCTCTGACAACAGAATGGGAAGTAAATGACTATCGACATTTGGAATATCATGTTTTATAGAGTGAGTGCAGCATTTAACTCTCCTATGAGATCTCCTACATTCTCAGATGGAGTGCTTTGTTATGGAATTGTCATTAACCACTCTGTAGTTAAGAATGCTTTGAGTTTTGCAGCTGAAGTGAGCGTTCAGTCTCACTGTTAAGAATGAAAAAAAATGCATATTTATGAAATTAATTCCCTTGATTTTGTTAGAAATCAGTAAGCAACTTAAGAATGTGTACAAATATTAGCAGCCATTACAAGTTTTTCATTTCTAATAGAGCTGTTAATGGTTCATTACAGAAGGCATGGAAAGTTAGATAAGTAGTGTACATGTTCTGTTTAATGCAGGAGTACTCATCGTGCTTGATCATTGCTCCAGTTACATGTGGATAAGTGGACTGTGCATGAATGTTGTAGTTCTTTTAGATCAGCCATTTCTTTTAAAACTATCCAAAGTGCCTCGTGAGAGTGGAATTATTACAGTGATTTTGTACCACTGAGAAATCTATGAAACATAACTGAAAATGTTGCAAAAAAGAGGAAGTATGGTGTGTGTTTTTCCTAAGATATACAAACCTGTGGAACTGTAATACAAAGGCACCTAAAGGCTACCTAGAAGCCCAGAGTAGTATCAAGAACCCAGAGCTACTCCCTAAGCATCCTTATCAATTCTGCGAGTTCAGAGTAGGAATGTGAGGAAATCTCCTCTGACAGGACAGGCACAGCTCTTTGATTAGAGTCAGTTGCAGTGACATTGACAATATTTTCCTGTTTCATATAGAGCTGGGAGCCTAATGCTATAACAGCTTTTTTTCATAACTGCTACCATTCTGTGTATTTAGGTGTATACACTGTCGAGATACTCCCTGATCTCTTGAGTTTCTCTGCTTTTTGTGTGTGTGTGAATTCCATTGTTTCTTTTAGGTGTGCATACGGTCTTTCCTACTGAACGTCACAGTGACAATAGCACTAGTCTTACACAGTGGGTTTTTTTTTCCTTTATTTGAGCAAGTCTGGAAAATTAAACCACAGACTTGCATTTATTGCAAGACCTGGCCAGCCAGGCCTGCAGATGAGGCCCTCAGAGAGAGAGGCAAAGGAGACAAGGCTGACCAGGTCCTTTCTTCCTCAGGACTTGGGCAGTGAGGGATGAGATGCTTAGCTGTGGATTTGTATACCTATTAGCTGTCTTACATTTTTCTGTAGACTAACATGCAAATGAAGGGCTACACACAGCAAGATAGCATATTGAAATTTCTCAGATATCCTCCTAGCTGTGATACAAACTAAAGCTTTTCAGGTGACCGTATACCATTTTTAAAACGACATACCTTTTAGGAGAATCAGACTGAAAATAATTACTTGATTTTCCCGTTCTCCCCAGATATTTGCACCTTTTTAATATGTTAAGTTGGTTGTTGTGATGGTCTGTGGAAGTGCTGGTTAAGGTCAGCTTATCCTGGGGCCATGTTTCCTGCAGTCATCGGAAGATTCCATAATAGCTTTGTGGTACTGTTTGCTTTGCTTTGAGAGCAGGAAAGCACTTGATGAACAGTGTTTTCCTGGTGATTTGATACATGGAAATGACAAGGAATAGGGTTGCATGGGCTCCCTCTTAAGAGTAGATGTGTGGCTGCTACACACAGGAATTTTGATCTCTGAGGTTCCCTTCTTCCAATATAGGAAACATGATGGAACATTTGTGAAAATGTTGGTCTGAGTGATTTATAGACGTAACATCACATGACAGCTTTATAGCAGCGACACAAAACAAAGCTAATCCTCTGCATCAATATTCTGTTGTCTTCACTAAACTACATATCCTATTTTTTCCTTCTTCATATTTGCTACAGTTCTCCTTGGGCAGAGTCTGGAGTAGTATTGTTGTCATGTAAGTGAAGACTGAATTAAGGTTACACAGGAATGTGCATTTATGGATATTGCTGGCTTTTGAGGGGTGGACTTTGTGAAACATAATTCTCCATATTAGTAAACAAATGTTCTTTTTTATTCTGTTTTGTGGATTTGTGTTGTACCTATGTAATTTGGTAATCAGCAGGACACAGCTGAGATTGCTGTAGAATAAACTATGAGAAAGCTTCAAAACAGAGAGCAGGGCACAAACAGCTCTGCTGTTCTCCTTCCCACATAGAAAATAGAACATGAAGAGAATTTGCATCTTCTCATTTCTACCTAGACAAAGGAGGTAGTGATATAGAGCTGAAGCTTCTTTACAGTGTTTTCTCCCTTTGGGACAAAAGCTTCATCACATAGACTCATTGGCCCTACCAGCAAGCAGCAAGAATTATTTCTGCACAGGAATCAGAAGAAGAGCAGTGCTGTGTTTGTGTTCTGGTTCGCCCATACTGTTGCTAAACTGGTGCTGGACCTGGCATGTCAGGACAACAGCTGTAGCCTAGAGGCAAACTGTGAGCGCACAGGCACTGAAGGTCAACCCTTTGGCATTTGTCTTTTTTAAAAATATGAAGTAATAATAAATAAAGTTTCTTGTACTTTAATATTGCCTGGAAACTTCAAAAATATGAGATGAGGAAAAATAAGAAGAAACAGTTACTTCTTTTAAGATAGGACTTAGTGAAAGACTATGAAATATTTTCAGCTCCCAAATGTATGAATGCACACTATTGAATTGATTTAAATATCACTAACTACAGGACTTTCAAGGTACGAAGTTTAAAAGCATGAACAGGATGTTCCCTAGTACAGGTTCTTTCCTCTGGAATCTGCTCATGCCAGAAATGCATTGAGCCCAGTCACATCTCAGAAAAAGCATACTCCTTTTGTCCCAGCCTTTCACCAACTGTCGGCTCCAAAATCATTGTTTTGCAGTTCACTGGCAGTGTTTTCTTTTCTCTCTGTCCTTCAGAATTTCATTGTTCTGCAGAATCCTGCTACATTCATTCCATATACTTGGAAAACATTACAACTTGTAGTCTAAGCCAGACATTACAAAATTACCCAGCTAATGCACTACAGCAATTCAGCACTCTCAGAAATGATTAATAATGCTTTTGTTGCTGTAAGCCAGATGGATGGTGCCTGGATTTGAGCGGTATCTACAAGGGGCCATCTGTACCCAGTAGAGGTTTGCATGAGAGTAAGTTTCCTTGAGGTACAGTTTAGGAATGACTAAGCCTGGGTGCACCTAAGATGAACAAGTAATTTGCGTATGTCAACAAATCTACAACTACTAATGAACACTGCCATTTAATGCCAAATTTGCCAATGGCCACAAGTTTTTGGGCCACGAAAATAAAGAAGTGACCTGTAATATCAGCTGCTTGCCTTTAAAATGTCGACATCTTTAGGCTTGTGATAAAATAGGAAAGTTGACCATCTCATATTTTTCCAGCTACCAAAATCCTACCTGTGATTCCTGATTTCATTTCCCAATATGCCGCTTCCTTGATCAACTGTAGATGTTTTTGCCATTTCAGAAACCTGAAATTGAAATATTCAGTGATCACAAATCAAATCTCATTGGTTCTCTGGGTCTGTAACCCAAACAAAGCTACACTGATTCTATTATTCTATTCAGCAAATGAAATTACTTCCTCCTGCCTTTTTAAACATTAGCCACAATTTCTGGTGGAATTTCTACCTTGAAATCTTAGCGTGCAGCAAATACAAAGAGCTTTTTAATCTGATTCAACTTCTATAAATATGTGAATGCTTGATTACAGAACATTTAATTTAAAGTGTTTCCCACTGTTTTTATATTGAATCAGTCAGATGTCACTGTCTGTACAGGAGACTTGTTTTCATTAGAGGAAAAGATACCACTTAAGGCTAGATTTTTATCTGTTCTTTTTCTAACTAACTACAGGACCTCCAGAAGGATGTGCTCCTGTTCTCAAGCAGCACTGGAATTTCTCACTTGAGAGTACAATTCCTCTTTGACCCCATTTCCACTAGGACTTGCTGTCCCAGGAATAATCAGACTTTGGGGAGCTGGCGTATGCCAACAGGAAAGGCTATTGCTCATCTAAGTGCCGTACAATGCACTGCAACAATACATTGTGCAAAGACTGAAACGGAAGGAAACAGCAGATCCTACATCTGCTGATCCAGTTTCCTAGCTTTTGTTTATGCTCAAGAAGACCATGCATTTTCAGTTGACCTATGCTACTTGCAGCTTTTTGGGAGCTTCCAATCTTGTTAAAGAGCCTGTCTGTCAAGAGGTTTTCTCTGTGCAGTTTTTCCCTTACCAAGTGGTGAAACTTTGAGATGTAATCAGCTGTATCTTATTCAGTATGACAGCAATGAAACCATTTAAGCCATTGATGCAAATCAAATCTGATCTTAATGTTATTCCTAAACAGAAACACCCTCAGCAACTCCAGAAACCAAGGACTCACTTGATCAGATGCAAAACAAGTACATCCCCTTTGTATATTTATGAGGATTTGTTTACTATTATTAGTACAGTCATGAAGTCAGTACCTGAGTAGAATTCGATCTCCTTCTTGTTGCAAACTCAAAGTGGTTAACGTCTACGTAGCTATTGCCTCTGGTTATCAACCAGTGTGTTTTGTTACTTCTCTGAAAAGCACTTTGCTTGCTCTGCTCTAAAAAAAAAAAAAATCAAAAAAAGAAGGTCTTAAAGAGCTCATTTATCTCAGGAGTCAGGAGTAAGAACTTACTGGATAGGAAACAGTAGCACAGCTACATAGGTGTGGATTCTTTGCATCACTCTCATGGCCAAACTAGAAGTTAAATGCATATAATCATCTCCAGTAATATTTCACCCAAAATTAAGTGGAACAATTAACGAAACGATCTGTTTAATTTATAAAACTTAAAAAAAAAAAAAAAAAGTTAATTTTCTGTGGTTGCTGTGAGGGCAATAATTGTACTGTGTCAGTTCATGTTCTTTTCTCTTTTTCTGATTTAAAGCGTAGTGTTTGATCAGTTTGGGATATAAATGTTGTCATTGATAGTACGAATTTATTTATTTGATCAGCCCTACAGGACTTCTATTCTTGAACTGTACAGCGACCTTTCCCCAGATAAGCTGTCTTCTCTTTCCCCAGTTCATCTATTTGTGTAGTATATACAAATCTCATATTTTGTCTTTAATTTCTTCTTGCTAAATTATTAAATTTTAATTTAAAGTATCGTTTGAGAATGAGATAAATATAGCTGATTTATTTAGCTTAAAATTATACCTTACAGTGTTAATAAAACCATTAAAGATACTCACTCACTGGAATTTTTTTTTTCTAGAAATTCTGTGTCTCTTTCTACTTAAGGTTAGTTTGAATGTGTAAAGATCAGTTGGGCTATTTCTTGTTTATACCTTTAGGAAGGAGTGAGGAGTTTAACTCACAGCATGTATTGTTTTTCAGGTTGCAACTTAGAAAAGTTTTGCCAGATGCAATTTCTCTGCATAGTTTTCTCTGCAAATTTGCAGTCAGTGTAGATGTAACTATGACTCCTTCCCGACCTCTTTTAACCATTCTACTTTTTGTGTTTAGGTGTGGGTGGATGCTGGTACGCAGATATTTTTCTCTTATGCGATATGCCTTGGGTGCCTGACAGCCCTGGGAAGTTACAACAACTATAATAATAACTGCTACAGGTAATAATATATTCTATGCTTTACATTTATTTCCAGTGATGGAAGCATCCACAGTGCTTCACTCTGAAGTAGTTCCCTTTTCTTTCAACCACTCACATGAGTGATTGAACTCATTTTTTGCAGAACCAGAGACCTGGAATTTATAACTTTTTTCAGAACTCTTTTCCAGTTTTTGGTTTTTTTTCATTCTTTGATCACCTCTGACCCCTCCACAGCCACCAGTCACTCAGTACACACACGCTCAATTGTATGTACAGTACACAAAATTTCATGGATGCTTGTGTGCCATATTTGTTCGTATAATGTTTATCTGCTCTAAATTTTTTTTTATGAAAAATTATTATTAAAACAGTTTGGTATATTCTGCATGTCAATTTTACCATAGTTTACTGACTCCAAGGTAGAACACATACATAGCATGTCATTGCTAGTCTGTATAGATATCAGTAAGGAAATTGATAATGACTTTCAATAGGTTTTAATCTTGTCATAGAATCACCAAGACTGGAAAAGACCTCTAAGATCATCCAGACCAACCATCCACATTTCACATTTCAGTGTCCCTCAGTACAACATTCAGAACAGTCCAAACAACACTCCAAAAGCAATTGAGGGTACTCTGCCATCTAAACATGCAAGTAACTTGTCAACAAAAGTTATTCTTTTGCATGGTTCTGAGTACCAAAATGCCAGACATCTTGCTGCATTAAACAGTGTAAGTCCCAAACAGTTCAAACATTGTTGATGGGACATTACTTTCAGAATAACAATAGAGATGCCTCAACAGAGACCAACAAATGCTCCTACAGAGCAGTGGGCAATAAGGGTTTTCTCTCTCTCTCTCTCTGTCTTTTTTTTTTTTTTTTTTACCAGCATAAGAGATGCTTTAACTACGAGTACACTTTTTCTCAGTTATTTAATTTATTTTGAGTTGTATCCTATCTGGAAACTACTTTTTCACTGCCTTGAAAACTGCAGTAATGTTTTTGTGATTGTTTTGTAACTTATTACAAAAATCAGGATTTTTGATGTGTGACCAGAGAGCTTATGTAGTTTTATTTCCTCTGACCCCGACAGCATAGGTTGGCACCCATGTGAAAAAGATCAGCAGCCACTCATTTTTAAAGTACCTGAGAAAGGTACTGCAGCAGAATAGTTTTTAATAAATTCAAGGTTTGCAATTCTGTTAACAAAATGTTTTCACAAAATTCCTCACTAGGACAGATTTGATGGCATCGCAAAGTAAGATTCTTCAGAAACCTGAGGAAATGGGTAGGACAAAAGTTAACAACAGAAAGAACTGAGAGACACTAGGGTGTTAACAGGTGAAGACATACAAAGACAGATTTGCTGCCTTTTCTCAAGTAAAGAATGGAGAATTAAACTTATATCCTAACTACCAGTTAACAAATGAAAATCAGGCCATGGTTTTGCCTCTTGTAATACATAGAATTTCTTGTCTGATTGTAACATACTGCTGCTATTCTGTACTCTGTTCTACTAGAGAACAAGGGTCCGTTGCAGTGGAAAATAACGATGTTCCATATTTTAGTGGAAAAAGGAGTTTTCTTACTAGCGACTTGATCCACATCACTAATATTGCAAATTCATTGCAACCAAGTCAATGCACATTTCTGAGCTGGAAATGAACTTTTATTGTCTTTATTAATCTGTCATTGTAATGCTTTAAGACAGTGAGACGATTACTTGAGGCCAGATCCTCCGTGGATTTACAACAGTTCATATCAACAGTGATTATTCTGAACAGACAAAAACTGTGGCAGTAAAATCAGCTGGCAGTGCTTTCCACATACTTAAAAAAAAAAGTGTACAGATGTTTCCTGTAATTTTTAGTAAGCTAAGAAATCCTTAAGGAAAGGATTATCTTTAGACTCTGTAGACAGAAGAGAAAAATGTTCTTGTTCCTGCTTCATGTGCTTGGTATTTATAGAACTGATCCAGTTCCCTGCTGGACACAGGACAGTTCCCCACCATGGCAATGGGGACTGCACCTCAGCAACCTAATTTTTGCATATAAGCCCTTTTAGAATTCAGGAGTTGGCTTCCTTGCTGCTTGCTGTGGTACAGATGAAAAGTGAGCAATTTCACCTGCTGTTAACTAACTGACAGCATTTGAAAGAAAGTGTTCTTGATCAAGCTTCCATTCTAAGATTAAAAAAGGAATGTGAATTTGCCTTTAGAGAATCTGTATAGACAAGGAAGTGACTGCAGGGATGCGAAAAGCTCTACAGACTCTTCTCTCTAATCAGAGAAGCTCCTTAAAGAAGGCAGAATGAATTTCCAGCAATATCCAGGCTGGTAGGCAAGGTGAAGATAGAAGGTGGAGTCCCTGAATTATTCAGGTGATTGTCAAAACATTCATTTGGAAGAATGTAAAGTTTTCATAAAAATTTGACTGTTTCCCGTCATTTGAAATCCATTAGGACTTCAGTCTGACTCTGATGCCTTTCTACCAAGGATACTTATAAAAAAATCATGGAAAATTAGATAAACTTTCTTTTCCTTCCACTGGTTCCTGGGCACTTGCTTTCAAAATTTCAGTGACTTGTCAATCAGTGATTCCAGATTCCCTCTCACTTTTCCTTCCCAGAACAGAAAACAAACAAACAAAAAAATCAAAACAAAACAGAAACAAAACAAAAGAAACAAGCAAAAAACCCAACACCAACAAAGGTCAAAAGTACCAAGCTAAAAAAGCAATAGTGCAGGAAGATTACGAAAGATGTTTGGCCAGATAGGACCATGGTAGGAATAGATAAATATGAAATATGCCTTTGATTCTCAAGAAGTCGCTACAAATCTGTGACAAAGATGGGAATGATTACTGAAGATGTGGATGAAGAACCTGTTAGATTTTTCAGGGTCATTTCTCCTCATCAATAACTTGCATGAAAACTTGCTTCAGAGCTGTAACAGTAAGTGAATTAACCAGGCTAAGTTATAGGCTTTATAGAGCTATATGTTTGGGCCGTGTTTCAGTGATCTAGGATCATAATTCATTGTCAGATGTCTAGGTTAGCTTATTACTTTCCCAAATACACAGCTATTTCTTGTAGCAAACCATCTTAAAAAAGCATCTGTTATAATAAATAATTCCAGTCTCGTCATTCATCAAGCCTGAAGTGCTGTTTGAGAACAGGCTGAACAATGGCACTTCTCTGAGCTACAAGGGATGGTCACATATTTCTGCAGGAGAGTTTTCCCATGCTTTTAAAAGGAATTTATAATTGCAAAATTCCAACTTTGGTAAAGAAGTATTTATTCATCCTGGACTTGTAATCATCACTATAGGATTTTAATTGTCCCATGTTGTTTAGATGAATCTGAGAGATGCTGTCTCTATTTGCTGTCTCCATTCTCTCTTTGCTTACTTCTTAGACACTTCGTAAGCTGAGTTCCTAGACTGTGTATGTTGTTTTTCATTTCCATGGCTTCTGAAAGAAGTTTCTAAAACAAACTGGAGTTGTATTTTGTATAGATAGTGTTGGCAGTATACTGTAACTGGAATGGAATTTGCTAAAGTCTGATCATAGGATTTTTTTCCAGGGAACAAATTATTAACGTTGTATAGTTTATATATTAATTTCTATCCTCTGCAGCACATTATTACAACAACAACAACAACTACTACTACTACTACAAAATGTTATTAATACTATGTTTCCATTTTTTTAGGATTTTATTTGACAAGTTTGTAAAACATTCTGTTGAAAAGCAATAAGTGAGTAGCAACAGACTTGCAATTGAGACAGGTAAAATACAAGTCAGGATACTGTGAAGGCACCTTCCTGTAAATGCTTGTGTCTGACTGATTTCTCTTAAGCATACTTTCATGGGGGTTCTTATTCAGAGCTTAATGCCCATTCCTGCAGCTTGGGGTACTGTTTATCTTACGGCTCATTCTATGAAAGAAACCCAGGCTCTGGCAACTGCAGTATTTCTTATTTATATTTTCAGAGACTGCATCATGCTCTGCTGCTTGAACAGTGGCACAAGCTTTGTTGCTGGTTTTGCTATCTTTTCAGTGCTTGGATTTATGGCTTATGAACAAGGTGTTCCCATTGCAGAAGTTGCAGAATCAGGTAAGTTCCAGTTTTCTGATTACAGAAAAAATGCCCAGTGTTGTCAGAGTAGCTAGTCTGTGTCATATCTTGTGGATTAGTTAACTGTTTTGCAGATATTTTGAAAAAAAAATCCAATTAAAGATCTGTTACCTGTTAGAATACGTTAGAATAATTCCATATGAAGAGTTCTTACCTATTTGAGAAATCAGCTTTACAGCTTTTTGGAAAAATTTTTGGAAGTCATTTCAAGTCTTTCTTAAGACGTACTATCCAACCACAGATTTTTTATGTCTAGACTGCTTATGCCATCTCCTTATGTCAGTATCTTTTTCTCTCAAGCACATCCAATGAGACACTCAGGTTGATTAAGTATAAAAGTTCTTGAAGTCCAGAAAGACAAAAGGCCCAGGTTTACAAGAAATTAACTATCCAACTTGCATTACCATCACCTGGAGTTAGATACATAATGAAAGTTAATAATTCTTTATTATTGCTGTGGATGTAAAATCTTTTACCATGACTTTAAATCCAACAGAAAAGAAATAAAGAACAGAAAGAAAAGCAGGAAGAAGGAGAAAAAGAAATGACTCTCAGGAAGTTTTTCAAATTCAGCAGAAAACTACAAAGCAAATAGAGCTCTACTGATACTGTCATGAAAAATATTTATATTACCCTAAAGCTCTCAAGATAACTGGCTTATACTGATCCTGAAATTATATTAAAAAGATTAAAAGACTACAGCAACACTAGAAATTATAGGAGCTCGTAAATACTGTCTTAAATGGAAAAGCAATAATGTGTTGACAGGTCTTCACTAAAGTTATTGCAGCAGAAACACAAGCCTTTATCATTCTTCTTATAATACCTTTGTGTCCTTGCTGTAAAAGCTGGCTAACTTTAAGAAAAGCTGCTACAGAACAGGAGTTCACAGCATCTGAAAAGTGGGTACAGGTGAGCAAGAACAGAAGAAGTATGGGCTGGGAGAAACAGTAATTCAGCAGATTTAAGAAGCTACCAATGGTGTTGTATTTTTGCTACTGCAAAAATGTTGTATTTAAAATATTTCTGTAAATATACAGTTTATGGATGAATGTTATGTTTTGGCAGCAAAATTCAGAAATACAGAGCAGCTTTGGAACAATCCAGTAGGCATTTGGCTTGTATTGTGCATGGCTTACAAGATGCAGCTTCCATTGAATGCATTCTTGCACAGTATGTTAGATGAAATGGTGTCACAGAATTCAGAATGTACTAATAAGTTAGATATGGCAGTCTCAGGACCACACACTGCTATTTATTCAGGTATTTGGGTCTTGCTGCATATCCACGCAAAGAAACAGGAGAATATGACACAGTGATTTCCTAGCAGACGTCTCAAACTTCAAATATTTGGATAGGTTCTTCAGAGTTGATCTACCAAGCAAGTCCTCATTACCAATTAGCCTCATCCCCAAGTATTTAGACTTCTATAGAGATGTAGAATTTTTTAAATTTTTCAATCCTGTATTTAGCTCTTTTTGTCTTCCATGAAAGTACAATCAGTTTGTGCTGAGTTGAACATGGCCAGCAGCTAAGCACCCTCACCGACAGTCACGCATTCAACTATCCCTGTGCAATAAGGGAGAAAGTAGGAAGAGAAAAAGGAAGAAAAGTTGTAGTTCAAGGTAAAAGCAGTTTAATAACTGAAGGAAAGATGGGAGAAAAAAAAACTACAAACAAACAAAATAACAGCTGATGCATATACAATGTCTCACCACCTCCCACAAGTACACTGCAGCCCAGCCAGTCTAAGCAATGGCCTCCTTGGAAGAGAGCTCCCGCTTTCTTCTTCAACCTCAGCTTTTATTGCTGTATGGCAGTATATCAAATGGAATCTCTCTTTGGCCAGTTTCGATTGGCTGTCCAGCTCTGACTTTTCTCAGCCTCATGCCCACCCTTGGCCTACTTACTAGGGGCAGGTAGAGTGGGAAAAAAAGAAAGCCTTGATGCACTGTTCAGCAATAGCCAAAATATTGATGTTCATTGTAGCCACAACCCAAAACACATTACTCCCAGCCAGACCCAGTACACAAGTATAAAACTGTTTACTTTGTTTTCTTTTTTTTCAGGACCAGGACTAGCATTCATTGCTTACCCTAAAGCTGTTACCATGATGCCTCTTTCTCCTTTGTGGGCAACTCTGTTCTTCATGATGCTCATCTTCCTTGGACTAGATAGTCAGGTATGAAATAAACATACTTCAAATATTTTGTCAGAGTTCCTTGTATGTGTGTGTCATCATCCTTGCTTTGAACAGCATTTATCCTCATGGAAGAATGAACTCTTGACTTAATTCTTTGCCTGAAACCATTGTTTCAAGCTTATTATTTTAAATCTCATTTATGTGACAGTAGAGATTCTGTTATTATTTACCAAAGACATTGCTTCAGCCTCAGTACAGCTTTATATAGTTTATATTTGGGCATTCACTTTGGAGGCTCTTTTAAAAACCTTGCTCCAGAACTGTAAGCCACGTGCTCAGGTCTCTGGTTTTCTGATCATTTTTAAAGGTGGCAAGAATGTTTGTCCCCTCCTCATTAGATATATTGGGCACTTAATAATTTTATGGAATGTCTCTCTTCTGTAAAATGGAAAGAGCTTCACCTTTGAGAAACAATTTCCTTAGAATGAAATTCTGTTGCAGTCCTACAAAAGTCGTACATCATTTAAGTCTCATTCAAGCAATGTTTGAAAGATTTAAGTTTTATGTAATCCAACTGCTACAGGGCAAATAAATTCTGAGATAATATTAGTGGCTTCAAATATTTGAATTTGGTGGTAGACTGGAAATCCATAGCTGTAGGCTTTTTAATTCTGAAATGATGTTCCTCTCAGTTTGAGCTTCTGTTTATAGTGTCCTCAGGGATCATTCAGTCTTTCTCAATGATGAAAGCATAGAAGGATATTTGAAGTGTTTTGTAGCAAATCTAAATCTCAAGAGTAGATGCGACACATATTTTATTTGTACTTTCTTATCATTTGTTCTAGTTCGTGTGTGTTGAAAGCCTTGTGACAGCTGTTGTAGATATGTATCCAAAGGTTTTCCGAAGGGGCTACAGAAGAGAACTGTTGATTCTTGGCCTTTCCATCGTGTCGTATTTCATTGGTCTAATAATGTTAACTGAGGTAAGATGTTCCTTGTTCAACATCTACAGACTAAAGGAAATGTGTAAGAATGACAGATAAAGCACATGAATGCTTGCCGTAGACAAAGTGCACTGTCAGAAATACGACTACAAAATACTTGAGAGACTGTCATCAACTAATTTGTAACGTTTGAAACGTATCCTCAGTTTTATTCCTAAACTCAGTTTTTTGAGTTTAGGAAATATCTTAGCTGAAGTTATATAGCCAAGGAAATTCCATCTGCTTTGCACCAGCCAACCGGATGTACTGACGATGGTTTCAGCTGACTTAGTCTGGGCAAACCAATCTGAAGACAGTTAAATGTTAGATGAAAAAATTATTAAGGATGAAGTGAAAAAAAAACCTAAAATGTGATTGATTTTTATATCATTGGGCCAAGTCCATCAGTAAAGTCCATTTCTGAGCAGAAACCGATTTGATAAGAGAAAAAAAAAAAAAGAATTTTTTAGTTGAAATTTAATTTAGTTGAAATTGAAGTGTTTGCTTTGGGCTGTTTTGAACCAGACTCTCTAAGGGTGTTAGCCTATCCCATCAATTCATGGCACATATCTGCCATTACTCTGTATGGTACTCAGATTCAGGGAGAACTCTGGGATCTTTTGCTGCTTGGTAGGATTTTAGTCCTGCTGCTCAGTGCTTCCTTTAGAGGGTGACCTGTATAAACAGTCTTCCTCTTTTTCGTTTTACCTTCTCAAAAAAGTGGAAATACAGGCAGAGTCCACACACTCCTCTGCTCCTGTTTTTCCACTTGCTCAGCCATTAGAGCCTCCCTGCACCAGGGAGAGAAGTGAACAAGTGTTGCAAGTCTGATGAGCTGTGGAGTTAAATGCCAGGGGAATTCTGGCTGTCTTAACTGTGAAAGCCCATGATGTGTCTCTTGTCCAGCAGTATCAGGCAGGGTTTCCCAGAGAAACAGCTTCCCAGGGCTTCAACTCATCTGGTGTCGCTTACATTCCTTCTGCAGAGATCCATGGTCCTTGTAGGATGTACTTTTCAGTTTGATTTGTTGCTGAAAAAGAACAATTTTCATCCATTCCCTGGGAGCAAAGTGGAGAATAGGACAAAATGAAATTTGTTGTTGCTTGCTTTCTTTCTTGCTGAAGTGACGTTTTGTACCAGAATACTCAGATGTCTTTCTCAGAAGAGACCTGATGCTCTGCAGTTGAACAGAAGTTATACAGACCTTGGTGCGAAGGAGCTGAAAACTCACCACAAGAAAGTTTATTAACTTTATTCAAAAGTATTACTTGCACGAGTAGCTGGACAAGAAGATGGTGACTTTTGGTGTTAAACGAGGCAGTGGCTGAAATAAGGTTTATTTCAATTGAAATGGTCTGTGAATCTCATTATTATTTCAGTGTTGAATGCATATGGGATAAGAGAATAAGTATCTTGCATGTAGCTTGATATAATATTATTCATATAATATTAGTCAGATTTTCCATAATGTTATTAGTTTGAATTTATAGTTTTTCTTCTTGTCTTGCCTAGAGGCAAAGACTGTAGAAAGCCAGCCAGTTCTCTGAACACCTCTGATTAAGAATGAGAAAAAATACAGGAAACGAAGAAAATAATAGTGTCTTTGATAGATACAACAATTTAAATAATTGAGTCATATTCAAATAATAAGGAAGTAGAAGACTCTCACATAAGAGCAGCTGAGACTACTTGAATCACAGGACATAGTAAGTACAGCTCCACAGTGCACTGTGCTACAGCACCCAACAGCCTGCTGCACGATGTCATGACAAGGAATGCTGATAAAACCAGGACAAACACATCTTGGTTGAGCATATATACCCTTTTTTCATGCTAATTTGTACTGTGGTACGACATAATGCAGAAAATTATAGGACAATTGATAGCAAAGTGCGCACTGTGTACGGATTCTGTGCTCACTTAAGATGCTGCTTGGTTTTGGCTGCTCTGATTTTTGGAAATGCAAAAATTGCTATTTTAAAATGATTTTAAAAAACAATCTTTTAATTGTTAGAAAAAAAACATGAACAATAAAATGCTTGCGTGGAGTCAGGATGTTTATTATTTCATGCTTTATCACTTAAAATACACTTGTATAATTAATGCAGCTGAAAGTCTGAGTTATATTCAAATTACCTGTTTTGCAGTCTCTGCCACTAGAGATTCTAGTAGCTATAGAGTTTGCCTTCTTTCCCAGCATTTTAACTAACATTTTTATGTACTAGTGGTTCAGACATAAAAACAAACAGAAACCCTATTTCTGCTCTGATCAGGAAATCAAAATCTCCCACAGTTATCTACAGCTTTTATGTCATAACAAATGAAATTGAAGAAAAAAGGTATGGAGGTGGGACAGCATTTCAGAAACAAGTGAAACATAGTTCTCTGTGGTACACTATTTACTACCTTAAAGCAAGTGTACAGTATTCAGTTGGCATAGGGAATAATCTGAAGTGCTGTGGAACAAAAGATCCTTCACAAAACATCAGTGAAAAATGAATATTCTTTTTTCAAGAAGGAAACAACTTTGATAGGAAGACTGCCAGATAGCCAACAGATTGGTTATGTAATTAAAGACATATTTGTTATGAATTATTCATATCATTGCCAACATGACATTTCTTTCTTTCTTTCTTTTTTTTTTGTCCTTTTTCTGTATCTGTCTTCCAGGGTGGAATGTACGTCTTTCAGTTATTTGACTCTTATGCAGCTAGTGGCATGTGCCTTCTTTTTGTTGCCATATTTGAATGTGTCTGCATAGGCTGGGTTTATGGTGAGTCACTGAAAAGTTGCTGCGGTTTTGAGTATTTACGAAGCTTTTTGTTTCCACAAGGAAAACAAACACATAGGCCTTGTACTCTTGTGAAGCAGGGCCCTCCACATTCCCATGCCCTACTAAAAATTAAGGATATGTTTTCCCCTTTTTTTTCTTGCCCTTTGCTGGGACTGACCTTCACCTTCCACTAGCTGCCTTAGGAATTAGGGATAGCAATAAGTCCTTCTCTCACAAAATGCCTGTGCAGGCCATGTTCCCTTCTACATCTGACACTCACAAAAAAATCCACTTGGAGTTCATGCTTCACTAATACAAAAGGGACATAGTAATGTTCCTAACTCTGCTGCTTCTGTCAGCAAAGTCATGAGAAAACCAGCACAGTCCCAGGTATGTTCACGGCACCTCATCAAGCATTTCTTTGCTTACAAAAGACTCAGAATTTTAGTGTGTAAAGCATATATGAATTTCAGATCACATGTGTCCTTGGCTCATTAAGGATTCATGCATGAGCTTGTAGCATATGTACTTTTCAGCTGGGCCTACTCAAACTGTTACTGACAGAAGTCATTCTTGTCTGACAGCTTGCCCACCACTACTCTCTGTTGATATTTGTCAGACATATCTCTGTTGATATTTGTGTAGGCAGCAACCCCTGCCAAAAGTATGGAGCAAAAGACAGTTGTATGTGTGAGACAAAGAGATAACAGCCTCGACTTCTGAAGCTTTGACAGAGCCCACATTTTTGTCTGTTCAGTTCTAAATGCTGACCTCTGTAACCTTGTGCATGTACATTCTACATCTTCTTTTGCTTTGCTTTTTTGGGCAGGCAGCAATCGCTTTTATGATAATATTGAGGATATGATTGGGTATAAACCACTGTCATTGATTAAATGGTGCTGGATGGTCATAACTCCAGGTATTTGTGCAGTAAGTATAGAATATCTGAGCAACTCGTTTTAGATACATGGAATTTTTTGTGTATAATTTTAGAAGTTTACTGCTGTTAATAGTTCAACAGTTGGGAAAAATGCCTATTGGATTGCAGTGTATGTTTTAATGCAAAAGCTCTAGAATCTTTAAAAATTGTTATATGTATGCATTCTGTGAATTGCTAGAAATAATTGTATATATAGTAATAGAAAAAGATAAACTCCAAGGCCTAAGTGAACATTTGCCAGTATAAGAGAGATTTTCCTTCAGTGCTTTGGTAACACACTGCACCTACCAAGCATAACTCAAATTCCCCAAACTTTTGTAGGTTTCCCTGTCACTGCAGCCTCCTGTTTCCTCCCCTCTCTTTGGGTGACTTGACACATTCCAAAGAAGTCTGCACATTTTTCCTTCTAGCTTAGATAGTAGAATAAACAAAAGATACAATTCATATGCATGAAGAAGGGGAAGGAAGAAGCTGAAAGTACTGGTGCCCACTCTGGCACTCTCCTGTGGTTACATAAAAGAGACAAAATTACAATTATACACCTGTTTAATTTATACAAATATATTAGAGCTTCTGAGAGGATGAAAGATTTGTCCTGCAGAACTGCAGTTATGACAGCAGATTAAGGCAACTTTGACAACTGTGGCTTTCATTTTTCATCATGACAGGTGGGAGAGTGTCACCTAATCACAGCTGGTTCATGGTAGCAAAACTTAATCTTTTTTGCCCAGGTGCTGTTCACCATCAAAATGCAGGTTTTATTGTCACTGAGAGGTAAATAGGATTAAAACTTGAAAGGTTGTTAATTTCAGTGGAAGGATCTGAGACACATTATTTCAGATGTACATAGAAGAATATATTGCTGTGGGTTCTTTTTTTTTTTGTGTTGGTTTTTTTGTTTGTTTGTTTTGTTTTTGTTTTTGTTTTTGTTTTTTTGCTTGTTTTTGTTTTTGTTTTTTTCCTCCTGACTGTAAAGCTCTGCTTCCTACCTTTAGGGAGATTGGCCTTGCCTAAAGACTCAGTCATTTTCTTGTTAGACAGGCAGTGTTATTTCAAGTACTGCTAATATTTTTCTCTGCTTATTTCAGGGAATCTTCATTTTTTTCCTCGTGAAATACAAGCCTCTGAAGTATAACAATGTATATACATATCCTGACTGGGGCTATGGCATAGGGTGGCTGATGGCTCTCTCTTCCATGATTTGTATCCCTTTGTGGATCTGCATTAAGTTCTGGAAGGCAGAAGGCACTTTCATAGAGGTGAGATTTTCAGATTAGCGATACTGACAAAGAAGTTGGAATGGAAGTCTCACTTGTGTAAGGCTATGCACAGGTTCATCAGAAAATCAATGTCTTTGTTTCAGGTAGGCTCCATATATGTGTTCCAATGGTATTTGAATCTTGCAGCCTGGCACTGTCTTTGGTGGAAAGAAGCATCTGTATTCTCTCTATTTTCATGGGAATTTCCACACTGCTTTTCTGCCTTCACTGACTTGAGCCTGTAGTAGCTAACCAATACTCTACCTTTAATGTGCTCTGTTCCTTTTCCTTCTGAATTTGAAGTTTAAAATGTCTGTAACATTAGCTAAATCAAGAAGGTTTATACCAGTTTTTCATTCAAATCAGTCTTCTTTTGATAATCGATGTTTGTGTCCCTAGAATTTTCCTCCAGGAGCTGGGTAGCAAAACCTCACACAGGTTTTCTGGACACTTTCCCCAGTTACAGTTTTCTAAGTGAGAAATAGAGGCAAAAATAAATATTCACCAAGACTTGGTATCAGGCTATCTCAGGTCTAGGCTAAGATTATTAAATTTAAGAAAATTTCTCAAAAGGTAGTGAAGATGCCTATGATCAAAGAAACAAGAACATAAATCTTTTTCGGCTATTTGGGATTTTTCATATTCCAGAAGAAGATGGCTCTGTCATGTAGGTGAGAGGACAAGGGGAAATGGCCTCAAGTTGTGCAAGGAGAGGTTTAGGTTGGATATCAGGAAAAACTTCTTTACTGTTGTTACGCACTGGAATAGGCTCCCCAGGGAAGTAGTTGAGTCACCATCCTTGGATGTGTTTAAAAGCTATCTGGATGTGGTACTCAGGGATGTGACTTAGTGGTGGGTGTTGGAGTTAGGGTAGTATGGTTAGGTTGAGGTGGGACTTGATGACCTTGAGGGTCTTTTCCAACCTGAATAATTTTATGATTCTTTCTAGAGTTCCTCAGATAATACACAATGAAAGTAGGTATCCCATTAGTACCTTCTTAGATCTCAGTATGTGGGCTGAATAAAGTCCCTTGCATGCATCCTAAGTCTCCCTGATACTCTCTAGGATAGTTCTAAAGCTAAAAACAAGACAGTAAGAATTTATTTCTAGCCAGCACTGTGTTCTTATGGCCAAGAAGGCCAATGGTATCCTGGAGTGTGTTAAAAAGAGTAGGGCCAGCAAACTGGAAGAGGTGATCCACTCCCTCTACTCTTCTCTGCTGTGCTCTGGTGAGGCTGTAACTGGAGTACTGTGTCCAGTTCTGCACTCCACAGTTCAAGAAAGACAAGAACCTACTGGAGAGAGTCCAGCAGAGGGCTGGGAAGATAATGAGGGGCCTGGAGAATTTCGCTTATGAGGAAAGGCTGAGAGACCTGGGGCTGGTCAGCCTGGAAGATAAGGCTGAGGGAGGATCCAATGGACAGGAGCCAAGTAGAATGCAAGGTGTTCTGTGTGAACACGAGGAAAAACTTCTTTACTTGGAGGATCACAGAGCGGTGGAGCAGGCTGTCCAGAGAAGTTGTGGAGCCTCCTTCTCTGGAGATATTCAAAACCCGTGTGTATGCTTTGCTGCGCAATCTATTCTAGGGAGCTTGCTTTAGTGGGGGGTTAGACTTGATTTCTAGAGGTCCCTTCCAACCCCTGTGACTCTATGAAACAGGCTATAGTCAGAGCTTTGTGCTGAATTTACTCATGAAAGAGACTGTTACTTTAAATTAGCATGAAAATTCTCTTTTGCTTTGTCTTCACCTTCCTTCTCTATTCTTTGGTCTGGTGTGATGTGAAAAGAATTGCAATGCGGTCTTACGGATGGGTTTAACAGGGTCACGAGAGGAGAGACTTCCAAGAAAAGACAGCTTTAAAGTCACTCTGTTTGAGAAATGCTCTAAGCAGGAAAAAGATAATGATTTCCATTTTCTTGCATTTTCTAGAAATTCAGGAAGTTGATTACACCTAGCTCGGATCTGAAAATGAGAGGGAAACTTGGAGGAAGATCCTACATTGCAGCAATAAATGACTGCGATGCCAAACTGAAAGGAGATGGCACCATTTCAGCCATTACGGAAAAGGAGACACATTTCTGAAAGAACTCTTTTTTTTTTTTCTTTTTGTATAAAAATAAATAAATTCACTTAATTATAGAAGCTGGCTTGTTTTGCACAAAATTTTATTAACCAGTTAATTTTAAAGTGAAAATTGTATACTTGTTTAAAAGTGATTTTTTAAAAATTACTATATAAGTAATGATTATGTAAAAGAAAAAGAAATAGTATTATATGATATGTTAGTGATGACTTCTTGTAATATGGTAATTTCAGTCAATGCTTTTTAGATAATAGAGAGACCTGTATAATGTGCTGTAAAGCTTTTCTACTTTGATTTCTGGCAGGCGTGATGTTGTATAGCTATATGCATTCTAATCTCCAGGCATTTCAGACCATTTCAGCTTTTAATGTATGTATATAAAAAGTACCAGAATGTCCTGTTGTTTATATTGGGAAGAAACCAAGGATATGTTGTTACATTATTTAACATGCATGTTAAATGCTGTTACATCAGTGCTGTCTAAAGTGGGCTGTACCCAAAGTCAAGTGAAACCAGCAGGAGCCTTTCCAACTGAGAACAGTGGCTTTTGCACCACACCGTGTATGATTCGGCCTTTCCTCTGGGCCAGCACAGCTGCAAGACTGAGTTTTGCACCTAACAAAGCTCCTCTTTCAGGGCAAGTTTTGTGAAGCTGACTGGAAGCACCGCCTCGACTGCTTTTACTGCCTTCCCTCCATGTTCCATCTGTTTCCAACAGAAAATGTTGTGAGATAGCCCCACTTCTGAGTCACTGTTATGTTTTGTTTTTCTGGAGATTGGACTAAGAATATATATTTTTTAAGAGTTATACATTTTTCTCTTCTTGTAAGTTAATGCCCTCCAAGATGACATGTACCCCTTCAGGAGAATTCTAAAGCTTTTTCATTTTCTTTAGTGTCTGGGTACTCAGTACTTCATTTCGGTTGACACTTCCCATCCCCTGAAGTGAAATGTGTTTATGCTTGTACAACAGGAGGAGGTCAAGGTCTCTCTATGTATGCAGAGATGTTCAAAGGAAAAAAAAAAAAATCAGGTTTAGAGCTCTCCATACCTTGGCCTCTGCCTCTTCAAACATTTGGCAGTCTGTTCATTCCCCTTAAAAGAAATTAGGGATCCTGTAATTGCAATGTGTAGCACAGTACTGCTGTTCTGATTTTCATGGTACTTTCTAAAAACTCTCAGATTAGGCACTGATTCTTCTACTCTGCATGTTATTGAGGCTTGCACTGAAGTTAGAGTAGGGATTTATTTTGTGGAACACTAGAGTGATCAGTCCTTAATTTCTACCAGAGTTCCAAGAGGTAATTTGTACGTTGTGCAGATGAAGGAATTAAGGCTGGGAAGTTGTTACTTCTCTGTGTCACAAAGGCAACAGCAGAGTTTTCTGATATCAGGCCTTTTTATTCAATCAGTTGTGTTAACTTACTCCACTCTGACTGAAAACGGATTTTATGTGAATCCAACTGATGGAATTTTAGCATGAGGTAAGCAAATGCTAGCTTCGGGTATCAAAATCTCCAGATAGACTCTTGGTTCTCTCTGTTTTGGTTTTTTTTCTTCTGCCAATATTCCAAAATGTTATTTCTGGATAATTAATTCTTTTCCAATCCTGTTTTTCATTTAATGGCTGGATGATAAACCTTTAGAGGAATACTGCACGGTGGGGAGAGACAAACAGCCTAAGAGAACTCCAATGAAATGTCATAAAATCTGCTGTCCTCTCTGGAATTCAAGACCAGCAAACCTCAGATACCAACATCTGAATTTATTAGTAAAAGAAGTGTCTGCTGGCCTCCCAGTAGTGAAAACAGTTCACTGGAAGTCACTAGGCACACCTTAATATTACATGGAGCATATAAGGAGGCAACATTTCATTATGATCTTAATACCATACCTCTTAAAGCGTCTTTCATAGAATCGCTGTCTCAAGCGGCAGCATTAATTGATCTGCTTTGTTTTACTTCACCTTATTTGTATTCTTGGTGTCTAAAAACTTTTCTACCACAATTCCACTTCAAATATTCAAAGTCTTGCCTGAATTTGCATGTCTATCACTAAATGCTTAGTAAAGGACATGTTGAAGGAGCCAGCCCTCGTAACAGTGCAAAGCCATCATCTTGTGAATGTTGGGCCAGCTCAGGGGGTGTCTTGAGCTTGACATACACAACTGGAGGTGACTAATGAAAATCACTCTCCAATTGGGAAATTATACTTCTGGAAGAGAAATGTTTCCAAAACTGAAACTCCAGATTGAGTTACGTAACTGTAGAAAATACAATGACATGACTGCAAGCTAAATCTTGACTGAAAACACGTCCACTCCAAAATCCAGACTTTTTTTTTCTAAGTCCAAGTAAGTGATAAATATCTCTAACTTGGTGTCTATTTTTAGTTTTTCTCTCCACCCAAAACCTAAGACCCCAAAATCACAGATGAGCCTTGTGATGTAAATATCAAGCCATTTTCTTGTCAGGGAAGGATGAATAAATGTAGATGCACTATTAGGTTGTGCTTGGCCTTTAGCCTTGATTTCAATGAAGTTATCTTTATGAATGTTTACAGTAAAATGTGCCAATAGGTGGAACCAACACTGGTTAGCTGGGCCACCCATTAGATACAGAAGTAAAATCCAAGACAAATCAAGATTACCCTTTAAATCATAACACATATTGCTGTAGCAGAAAAAGAATACAAACCCTGACTTGTTCATTTTAGCTTGTTTGTACCTCGAACTGAAGTACTCATCCAAATATCTCCACAGGAACTATGTACTTTGTATGGAATACGCTTCCTGTTCTGCTGCTATGAACCATTTCACTACTAGCTTTATACACATACATGTGGTTTGACATGGTCTAAAGCATTATACGGTATTGCTAATATGCTGTGCTTGTAAATGTGTGCATTTAATATCTGACTTGTTTAACACTTTACTGATATTTTTTTAAATATATTTCTTTTTTTGGGGAGGGTGGCTGTGGGAGGGCAAATTTCCTAGTAGTACTGTGATTATTATTATTATTGTTTTTGAAACAATATGAAGGTTGAAAATGCAGAAAACAACTATATTGTGATGATTTTTTTATGTGATAGAAACAGTATTGCCCTTTTCTGAAGTATCCACAGTATTATTTAAAATAATACAATAAAAATCAGTAACCTCCAAGGTTTATGTAACATTTTGAACAAAGAAAGATTCTGTTTGGTTTTCAAGGGCACAAGATTTCATACTATTTTGTTTTTAAAAATTAAAGAAAATGGGCAAAACTTATTCTGTGTATTTTAGTTTATATCTTTGTATTTTATATGACCCTCACTTGACAAATGAAATAAGCACAACTATATTGTTAGAGCAGAAATGTCCCTCAATTTTAAATTGGGAATTTATCACTGAGGAAATTAAGGCATTTGAGGTCATGCAATAAATCTGTGGCTGAAACAAACTAAACTGAAGTATCCTGATCTCACAAGTTAACGTCACTTTTACTTATCATATCCATGTTGCCATGGAAAAGTGCAGATCAGCCACTACTTTCTGAAGCCCCCTATACTTCCCTCCTTGTGACTGCATTTTTTTCTGCCCAGCAGTGTTAGAAGAGCCATGGAGAGAGCCTACTCAGGAACCACTCTAGCTGAAACCTCACCCAGTAAAAACATACGTTTAGCTCTCTGTAACTCTTTAATGTTCATTACCTGGCCATACAAATATTAGTTCTGAAGTGAGGTACTGCAGCAAGATAAATACCATCTTCCAGCTGCTGTATACGTTATGGATTGACATGATTAAAGGTGAGAATTTGAAGGAAGAATAGCAGATCTCTTTTCTTACATATTTTAATTTTAAAAGAATCTGTTACTTCTACTTTTTAAACCTTTGCTCACTGAGAGCTGCAACTGATGTCAGCCATGTCTAGCACCCCCTCAGCTCATCTGAATTCCAGTCACACCTGTTTTGTTTTCTGGCCCTGCTCATACTGACTATGCAATGCTCTGCTTGGGCTTTCAAGCTAATTTTGTGCATCTGTGACCTTCAGCTGCCTTGACCATCACCTGTGTTTGTCTACCCTGTGAAGAGCATTGCCTTGACCTTTGTTGTTGATACCAGCAAACAGAAGTACATGCATTGTCATAAGTGGAAAAAACAATTTTTTTTTAATGTTCTGAGGAATCTCTTACCACTAATTGTTTCTAGGGCTATTATAACATATACTAGAAGCCTCGGTCGGGCCCATTTTCTACAAGATGTTTCTTGTGGGAAGAAGGTCCTGGCTACTGTGGTATTTCAATTAAACAAGAAGAGAAGCATAAAAGCAGCTGAGAGTCCCTTGCTATAGATGGATGATGACAATATTTTGGGATATGCTTTCAATTTCTATCAGCTTGCTAATTAATGTAGTCAGTCAACCAACTCCCAGTACTTACTACAACACAAGGAGGCACAGCATCCTTTCCTAAACTTTATTGTGAAATAATTTATCAGGAAATCTGAGAGCTCTGGCTGATCCCTTTTTATTTAATTGAAAACACCCATCATACTGCATGCAGATGAATCATTCCTTTCTTCTTCCCAAAGGGCCAAAAACTGTCTGCAATTAAGCCATGCCATGCTCAAAAGAGCAAACCGCAGCTACTCAGGCAGACACCTCCAGGGCCAATTCTAAGTTTGGTTGCAGCCTGTGACGTGGAATTTTGCTGTGCTCTGATCGGCACTGGCGTCAGGAAGTCCTGGCATCCCATGCACAAGTGAGAGGTAGAAATGATTAAGACGCCACAAACCTTTTAAAACGGATGCAGTCAAGACATTGTACCACTTGTGCTTTCACAATCTTTATGCATTTGGAAGAGGGATTATGTCATTATTTGTACATGGCAGGAGAGATCAGGGCTCTTTATGTGTTTATATCCTTCCATCTCTGAATCAACAAAACTGGGCTTGTCAGCAGGAGCAAATTGAGCTGGGTAGTTAGTGGATCAGAGGCTGCTGCCAAACACCATGCTGTGCTGAGCTCTGTTTCAGTGGGCACAACAAAACACTGTTATTCTTTCTAACCAAGCCCTACTCCCAGCTTGCCCCCAAATTAATTCAGAAGAACAAATGCATGAACTTCAACAGAAATGTACCCAGGAATATTTTTGGGCTTTATCAGCCTGCAGGTTTGTTGGTTTTTTTCCTTCCATTTTCCAGTGAAATGGGTTTTGTTGTCTGTGTTGAAATACTAGCAAATAAAAACAAACCATATAATGCACTGTAGGTCTTTCAGTGGGAATGAAGAGAGTAATAGAGGCAAGCTAAAAATGTTAGGACCCAACCATTTTCTTCCTGTTGTCTGTGGTGAGGAAAGCACTCTGTATCACAAGTGATACTTAATCAGCTTTTATCTACCTATTTTTAGATACTCTTCAGAAAACCAGCCCATGGTATGTTTAAAAGTCCCTGCCATCAAGTTTTTGCTTCAGATTTTATGGGAAGTTTTTTTGGGCTCTTTTAGTACATGCTTCTCTCCAAATTTTAGTGCCTACTGTTTCTATGGCTATCACTGTTCCCCTTCTACACATTTTTCTTCAATGCAGTTCTCTGCTTTTACAGTAGAAGAAGGGGAAAGCAATGGCACTGGAGGTTACTGGCTGCTTGAATTAATTAGAAGTAATTGAGAACACATGATAGCCCTGATGGAGAAAGAAAAGGAAAGCAGTACAAGAAGAGGTAGGGAGATGCTACCTCTTGGGAATAAGAGGGAAAGGAGTATAAGTGAAATGTTAAGAATGATTGTTGGGAGCTTTGTGCCTTTTTTCACTTGGGGCTGATACCATGAATGAACTGCCTGTGGCTACTTCTGCCTTCATCAAGGATGCATCAGGTTGGAGTTATGTACTGTAAGTTGGATGATAGGCTTTTTTCTGCTTTTTTAGCTTCCAAGTTTGGTCTGTAGGTTTTCTTACTATATTGGAGGCTTTTGTGTGCTATTGATCTGAGCTGGCAAAACTGTTGTAGAATTTGGACTAACAGAATAATGCAGGCTGTTTCTCAGTTACTCCTGCCTCTTCTAAACCCAATCCCTGGAGGTTCCTCCACTGTCTGTCCCACCCACACAAGGTTCAAACTGTAAGCCTGTGTTATGTTCAATACTAATGTTACTGTTTTAAAATTCCTAATTACTTAAATAATTTGAACAAGTTGCTCTGAATCTCTTTAGAAACCTTTCCACTGGATATACTGAGTATCTTGCCTGTTCGTGCTGGGAACTGTCACACCTGGCTTGGCACAATCCGGTTATGCATTACTAGTCGGTATGGACTGAGATGTCTTTTAAGTTATTGTATAGAGATGTGGTAAACTCAAGCTTTATGTATTTAGTTGAAGGAGTTTAATCTACCTGTGCCTTTATAGACTGTGTGTCCTTTGTATTAAAAAAACCATATGTTATAATAGGCAATTTTGTATTGAAAATTAATAGCTCTGTTTTGGGAAATAATGTGCAGGTAGGATGGAGTGAAAACAGCATCGAGGGCACTAGATCTGCTACTGTAACTCTAGACTGGTTATTAAAATAAAAGTCAGTGAGATATCTCCCTGGATGACTAGAACTGCCCAGGAAATGCTAAAACTCAGCGAAGTTAGTACTTTTCAGGCCTGGGGACGTTGCTTTCTTTCAGCAGCTGCCATTCTTTGTTCACATAGAGACAGCTGAAACAGATTTTTCTTACCTTTTTAACTTGACCTAAAATTTGGATTTCTCTTAGCTGAAGCTTCATTTTCAGAACTGAAAATTGAGAAAATAGCTTATGTAGCTTGCAGTTTCTGTGCTCTGCTATGATGTGATGTCGAGGCATTCCCTGGGGAAGGTTTCTTTTTTTGGTGTGGGGTAGAAAAAGAATGGTTAACAGCCTCCTCAGCTGTTAGGTGCTCTAGAAAGGTATCTCCTAATGACACTTCTGTGGTGCAGTGGGGACACCTTTTGGTTGCAATTGCTCTAAACCTGATGACCCTACAAGATAATATAAAAACAACTTGCATACCCACTAGTCGTAGGAAGCAAGTAGAGGTGAACTCCATCACTGGCTCTTTCTACTTCTTTACGTATACTTGATATGTGGTCTGCTGTCTCAGAGTAAAAACGCAGCGCTTCAAATCCTGCTTTGCCGGGTCCTTCCGCAGTTCCACCCGCTATTGTTGCAGCTCCCATTCCGCCGAAAGACCTGGCTTCCATACCGTTAGGTGGCAGCACGTGCCAGCAAAAACCGCCCTGTCCCCGCAGCTTGGCAGCAAAACCGGGCACACGGAGCCAGGAGAGCTTCCTTTACAGCCTAACCGGCACGTGAAATTGCTTTTATATTCTTTACGGAAAAGGAATATCACAATTTATTTCTAAAACTCTCTCTACAGTTTCATGAAGCTGCCGCTGTGGAGCTATTTATTTCAATGTGACAGCAATGGTTTTCCATTTTAAGATAGTGGGGAGTAATGTGTGCTTCAAGGATTAATAACAACCCATAATATGTCCTGTGGGAAAGAGAAGGTGGATGTGCAGGGTTAGGTATTTCTCAGTGATTCAGAAGGGCATTACTATGTGCCTGATTTATCGTTTTAAACAACTGCGAGTCTTCTCCAGAAAAATTCCTTCTGTGTCATTTTCTTTGGAGACAAACTAAATTGTAATTAAATGCTAAACAGAGAAGAAAAATAAAGTGTTGTACTCTGCACTGAACAAACAAATCTTGAGCAAAGAATCAATTCACCAGGAAACAGGCAGCGAATGCAGCAGTGTGGCTTTCCTGATATCTGAGAAACATTGCCAGCGTGACCACTTCCGAAGAGGTTCTGCCCTCACCTGTGTCTGAGGTGACCAAACTCATAGCTCAACTAAAGCCTATCTGAGCTGAACTCTCAGAACAATTTTATCTTCTGAAGCCACAGTAGGAGGTGTTTGTAAATATTTATGGTAAGACACTTAGCAACAAGCTGCGTAGTAAATCACACAGTTACACTGTCAGAATGATTGAGCTATTTCGTTACTGGCCTTCGCTGAAGGTGTCTTCTCAAGGGATGCTACTGGAGACGGCTGGCATACCTACACTGCAGCTGTCAACTGGAAGTGTTAACCAGGCTGGGATCCTGCAGAGTTTTTCCACGCTCCCCCCAAACCATTGCTGTCAAATCACTGTTTAGAATTAAAATAATTGTTTCTGATCCTCAAATTCTCGTAATGAATGTGAAATTGATGGCTGCCTACATGTAAGTAATTATACTGCAAAGTAATTTCTGGGTTCAGGTTTGCTTGTGTCCCTGTAGATAGTCCTGGATGTTGATGCCTACAGCAATGTTAATGGCTATTGTAGGATCACTGCTTTCTGCTTATTAGATGAAATAAGAACTGTAGGCTGTATCACCCAAGGTAGGAGGGCAACTGTACTGTCCTGCACCCAGCACTGTTAGAATTCAGCAAGAAATACTTTTGATGCAGTCACTCATTTAATTTGAATTTTTTTCAAGTTAGAAAAATAGAATCACTTGGGTTGGAAGGGACCCTAAAGCCCACCCAGTTCCAACCCCTGCTGTGTGCTGGTTACCACCCACTGGACCAGTCTGCCCAGGGCCCTTTCCAGCCTGGCTTGGAACAGCCCCAGAGATGGGGCACCCACAGCTTCTCTGAATAACATGTTCCAGTGCCTCACCACTTTCATGGTGAAGAATTTCTTCCTTATATCTAAGCTAAACCTGCCCTCTTTTAGGTTAAAATCATTTTATTCTTAAATTGAATAAATTAAGTTAGAGTTGCCACGTGAAGACTTGTAGAAAACAGTTACAGGTTGGTAAAAGTAGCTGTACTGCTTAAGTTAAATTTGTCAGTATCAGTTAAAACTACACTTTGGCTTTCTCCACTCCTCTCCTGCCTCCCTCAAAAAAACTGTTAATGCTTCCAAGTTTAATACTGGGACAGAGCCCTAAGCATATTCAAATAATCTGAATTTTATTTTGTCACCTTTGACTAGGATTTTTTTTGTCAAACATAAATATGTATTCCTTACAAATTTCACATGAAAAGATAATTACAGTATAATTCTGAATAAAAAGCCTGATTTGCAATCATAAGAAGTCCTTCCTTCCATTACTGTTAATAAACAACTGTAAAAGTTGGTGACTATTTAAAGCTCTGAATTTACTCTGCCTTCCTCCTGACAAGCCTGCTCGTTGGTTCTGACATGCGGACTGACAGCTTCATGGCATTTTGGAATGTTCCAACTGCACTAAGTATGTGGTACTATTTATTTTAGTACCCTCTTTCCCACAGCAGCCACTGACTCACAAGAAAGAGCTAGGAGCAATATTTGGCATTTGCTTCCTGTGCAGTACAATTTTCCTGGTTCATTAACCTTCTTTATGTAGATGTAAATTCTGAGCCTGCCATGGTTATTTTTGGGGCGTGTGTCAAAACAAGATTTGTCTGTCTGAGCAACATTTGCTTTTGAGAATGTTTAAAATTGCTTCGGCAATTTTGTCTTTTAGAGCAATTTTTTTAATGTATGTTAAGCTATGTTTATGTTGTGGAATTCAGATCTCTAGCACCACTGAAGTGACTTGTAGAAGAAAAGCAGGAGACCTTTGTCTCCCTTACAGAGCCTGTAAAGCACTGATAGTGCAATGCTATCCTGTACCTGTTTTACCAGACAGTGCTCACTTCTGCTTACACAACACAGCATTACTGCAGAATGATGGAAGCAGAATGCAAGTTCTGTTGTCACTTGTAAATAATTGTATTGGTTGTGTACATACAAGCGTATGCAGAGAACGAGAGTTTTACTTTCATCTAATCAAATCAGAAAAGGCTCTAATATGTCTGTGCATAATACAAAATACAGACAACTGAATTCAGTCCTCATTTCTGCTACAGATCCCCTGTGTGGCTCTAACAGATGAGTGAAGGGAAAAAATTAGCATGGAAACCCATAACTTTTCTGATACTGCTGGATTCTGTGCAGTTCTTTACTTAGAAGTGGCTTTAGTTTATCCTAATTCATATAAAAAAGCTTTTAAGCCTGTGTGCTGAATGCACAGTGCTGCTTGTGAATGTTCTGAAAGCCAGAGCGTTCTCTACTTAAGAGAGTGGCATAGAGCTCGGCCCCTTAGCAAACCAAGAACTTTGTTTGCATTGAATTTATGATTTTTTTTTCTTTTGAGAATGAAAGTATTGATCTACAGCTGGGGAGTTCTTTCAAGTGATCTCCCATCAGGAGTAAGATTATGCATTAAATGTTATGAATAACATATGCACCAAGGAGAATGAGATGCAAATGTGAGCAAGTCAGGAGCAGTAAATAAAAAAAATAGGATAGCTAACATTGATGACCTTATTCTTTTTTTAAATACTCTTTTCTGTTCCTCTTCTTCTTTAGCCACGCTTACCAATATAAAGAAAGCACTATGCTCTAGGACATAAAACTTCTGTCATCACTGAGACCTCACTCACTGGGGGCTGGTTTTATTGTTCCCCCAAATACCTGTTCCACTTTTTTCCCCCATATGTTATGCCAAGAACTGGGTAGAGAAGAGGGGAGGGAGAAATAACTTGGCCTCTTTTGCTGTCACTTTTCAGGATCTCACCAGTCTTGCCTCTGATGGAAGCTCTGTCTTTCTACTCCAGTGGATCCTTCTTAGAAGGGATGATGCTCAGCAGAGGCAGCTTTCACTTCTGCCTGATGCACACTTGTTTTGCCCAGGGCTCACCACATATGAATACTTCTTCCCTCCCTTCCTTGCATTAAGAATTAGATCTTCAGTGACCTCACTCACAGAAGCACCAGACAGTTCAGCACATGTGTCAGTCCTCTAGTATGGTAGACTGAATCTCCAGATGCTACCAATGTGTAATTGGATTTGTTTCATCTCATTTTCTATCATGATGCTAAAACTGGACCCTTGCTCTAAGTTTAGGACTCATTTTGGTTTTTCTAGTTGCCTGAAAAGAGTATTTTCAAAGCAATTGGAGGCCAAGATAGAAGGAAAATGCCTCCTCTAAACCTAGGAATTACGTAGTTTCCCCCTGTGATATAACTTATTCTTGGTAAAACAAGCTGCAAACATCTGAAAAAGATGAACATAGAATCACTGCTTCCATTCTTGCCTACTGAGCCAGATCCTCACTTCATCTTTTTATGGTGTTCTGTGGATCACTATATTACGCAGTCTGGATCTTGGATGGAATTATATTCTCCATATCAAGGTAAAATAGTCTTTAAAAAAAAAAAAAAAGCTGACCAGACCATAGTTTAAAACCATATGATGGCAGAACCATGATCTAATGCTGAAGTTGGTCAAGAGATTGGGCATGTATGTTCATTTATCTTATTTACACAAGGAAAATTATGAATAAAGTTCTAAATATAAGCAAGTAATAGTAGCAGGCAGTAGTGTAGGTTGTGATTCTTACTAGAATGGCAAACATTTCCAAGTTAGTCCAATGCTTCTTTTCTGCTGTATGATTGACTTACATCAAATTTGAGGCTTTTTGCAACCCATGTGGAGAAGGGCAAAGATCCCCTTGAATTTCATTTGTCTTTCTGCAGCTTTCAATTTTAGGCATCCACAAATTCCATCACAGAGTTCTGCTTTTCTCAACACTGGCAGGTTATCTATGTAGCTAATTTAAAAATCAGTTTAAATATTCTACTTTAGACTTCCCAGTCTGAAAACTTCAGTTAATACATTTCTTTTAAATGTCAACATTACTTAGAGGACTGTGGAAGGAGACGTTAGAAATTGGAAGTAGGCAAACAGATTTATCTGCTGTATGTTGCCACAATCAGGATAACCTTATGCCACTGGATGACCCTCCCACAAGGTTTAGACTGCTTTGGAAGTACAAATCCTTACACATTCTGTATAAAACATAATGTCCAGTTCGTGGAACTCTAGATTCCACAGCAAAAGGAGGGCAAAATAATATCCAAGTTGCAATTTTAGCTGGCCCATAGAAAGAGCTGGCCCAAATAGAAAGAGCTATTGATGTCTCTGGTATTATGTCTAGCAAAAGACATCTTGTTTTCATTTTCTTTCTGTTAACCATTGGGGATGACAAATCGGCACTGCATACCTCTAGAAGGTTTCAGGATTTCTTTCTAGAACCTTGTTTTATTGCATAGGTTGTTTTGGGCTAAGATCCAAGGAAAGCAGTAACTCAGACTTTTTCTGCCCCTGTGCCCATGTGTGTTTGAGAATTTTATTACTCAAAATCAGCAGAATCTAACCTTCTCCTCAACTTTCTGATTTTTAAAGAGCAACAGAAGGTTGTAGATAAGTAATCTGCCAGAGTATAATCTATCTCAGGGAACAAGAATGCTACAGTAATAAGCTTCATATATGAAATGCCTTTGTGGAGAAGGGACTCATTTGAGTACAGAACAAGAATTAATGGGGTGAAGGTGCTGCAAGGAGAATTTGAGGCACAAATCAGCAAAAGCTATAAACTGAGGTTGGCTGCTTGTAATATGGATAGATAAGCATCCTTTCAGGATTCAATGGAGGACAGAGAAGCACTAAAGCACACTGGTGGAAAATCTCCCTTGCTGGAAGATTGCAATAATCTAAATTTGTTTGAAGTGATTCAGGTATAGCTGATCCTTCTTTGGGCAGAGTGATATCTTGGTCTCTTTTGACCTTATTTGTTATAATTCTATCTTTACATTCTCACTAGCCTGACATTAACCTGAAGGTACTGCTTAAATTTGGAATAAACATACTAATTTCTCCAAAAACATATTTAGTAATCAAATACACATAACTAGAAAATCCAGCAAGTGCTAATCAAGTCTGAGCTACAGCAAGATAACTTTCATGTGTCATGCAGCAGAGAGAATGTCAAAGTGCTGTAGAATGTTTTAGCTACATGAACATACTGAGCTATTTAGCTACTGAGTCTATACAACTTTTTCTCCTTTAACTTGAGCCCTACTATAGATGACTTTGGCATATAGATAGCTATTTCTTTGTATAGCATTATTTGGGCTATTGTTTCCAATATCTTTCGATACTAGTAGAAAGCTCAGATGGACGGACCTCCTAGAAACCATAGCCTGGGGCAGTTTTGGAAGAGGTGACTGAAAAATGGGGTCATAGTGAGATTTGCATTAGCGAAATAAGCTAGCTTCACATGCTGCCAAAAAGAAACTAGATGATTCTTTTTGCCTTTAATGACCTGCAGTTGACTTAGTGGCTACAACTGTAAAGCTCTGAATCCCATTACCCAGCTCATCTCCATGAAATCAATGAGTATTTCCCCGATGACACACAAATAGCTCAACCCTTTTAATAAATGTCAGGAGTGGTCTTTTGTTTTCCCCACATGGCTCTTGAGTGTTCACTTAAATTGGCATAAAAAGTCCTCTTAAGCATTTCTAAAACCTTATTAATACAAATGTCAGACATAGACCCAGGCAAAACTAGCAACTCCTCTCTCCCCTATTGCATAGGTAAAGGTGTCACTGAAGATAGAGTTTGTATGCTATTTTGAAAAGAATCACAGTGAGATTTCATATTCCTCCTCTTTATTTGCGTTCTGCTAACTCACGGCTGTGTGATGCTGCTTAAAGAAACTATCTGTAATGTTTACAAAAAAAGAAAGAGAAGAAAAAAAAAAAACAATCCACACACACACACACACACACACACACACACACACACACACACACACACACACACACAAAAAAACTCCATCCCACAAAAAGCAACAACAACAAAACCAAAAGCCAAAACCTTCCACATAAGAGGACTGGATGTGTAAGGTTCATTTTCAAATGTAGGTTTGTAAATGAATCCAAAGAGAAGGGAATGTTGAGAGCATAACAAGATCTATACATGACTGTTTCATGATTCAGAGTAGAGACATGCTATGTGTCTTGTGGGGTGGTACCTGGTTTTATCTTTTCTCCCAGATGGAGAGGGATTCAAAAGTATAACCTGAAAAGGATGAAAGGCTGCTGGCAAACTCTTCTAACAGGAGTCAAATATCAGGGACAGATTTTTGGGTTCTATGGTACTTTTCCAAACCAGTTTGTGGGATGTAGTGTAGTGTGGAGGGACTGGGGAGTGGAAATGGAGGTGATGTTAAATGCAAATACTTATGAGGCAGTTGGGACAGAATGAGTGCTTTTCTTGCAGTCAATCTTTAGTTCTCCCACCACAGAGGCATACTGTTTCATTAACAAAATAATGCCAACCTCACTTAGTCATAAATGTATTAGGAATATCTTGACTTGCTTTGGTGACTTTCTCTGTAAGGTTTTAAAAAAAAGTTCCAGATCTCATTGGTTTCAATTCACCATTGTTTGATTAATACAGTAACAAACAAAAAAATATTTTGTAACAATTTGTAATGGATTGTGGTCCATTTCAAGGCAGATTGGTTAATCTTCTTATTAGATGCTTGATAATATTAGCTGTTTCCTGTATTTAACTGCAAGGGCTACAAACCACAAGTGGCTCAAACTAATGGTCATGAATGTCTTTACTGCTTCAGTCAAGCAACTTGGTAGTGAAAGTCCTTATTAGCAACCCCTTTGCAGAAGGGGATAATTGCTTACATTGTCATTCTTGACGTGCAGTACTTTTAAGGCTATATGTTGTTCTTTGTGGGATGTAGCTCTGGTCAAAGTCTTAATGATCGAAGAGAAATTGAGTGCTTGCCTGAGATTTGGTCTTCTCAGGTCTAGTCTATGCATGTGACATGCAATCTGCTAAATCCATTAGGCTGGAAAACTGCTCTCTCTCTAGTGTAAATTCAAAAAATGATTTTTATAGAATGTCTAGCATTGGGCAAGATTTATCCAGCCACTTTTTTAAGTCTTTACAGTCATACTCAAGACTTGGGCCTGCACTAGTAGCTTAAAACCACCTTATCTTCATCTAAACCAGTCCCTGTATGTATAAACATCCCAAATTGTGATAACAAATACAGTCAGGTAGGAACCACGGTTCCTGTCAAGCTGAGGCTACTTTCTGCTTTAAGGAATGGATTTGTTCACTGCATTAGCAGTGCCTGTCCTCATGCATATACGTATTTTCATAACTCTCATAAATCCTAATGAGTGAATCTCCTAAAAAGAAATTTGGGTGATGAGTAGTCAAAGGCTTTCCATTAGAAGTTTTTGGGATATATTCCTGTGGCTTCATGAAAATCTTCTTAAGAGATTTCAAGAAAATCTTCCTGCTTAATAATCTAGCATTATTATTAAGGCAAAGTGCAAAGTGGTGAGATTGTTCTTTGGAGCTAAGTTTTTCTTTTTTTTTTCCTTCTTTTTTTTTCTTTTACCTGTAGCGAGCTGAGAAATGTTTGAAGTGAGGGTTCTCCTAAATGTAGGTGAAAATATAAACTCAGGCCTCAGCCTGTGTAGTTAAAAACTCATCAATTGCTTGTACAAACTTAAGTGCAGGTGGGTGTGTAGTCCAATCACAGCCATAGTCCAAGAACCTGTTGTAGACAATGCTATGCAAACGGTACAAAAACTTCCCATGAAAATCAAGGTTTGCAGACTTCTACTATTTGGATCAGGGATCTAGAAAAATATGCTGTCCTTTTAAAATCTTTCTGAAGTTATAATATAGGGGGAAGGTTTCTGGTGGTTTCTTGAGTTGACACTCCAACATGAAGCAATGGGAAATGAACGAGACACAGCACAATAAATATGACATGCAGCATGAAGTCTAAACTAAAACCTATGCAAATGTAGACCTGAATGGCTGATATTAGCTCAGAGCAAGCATTTATCTTACTTTATTATTATGTTTCTAGTTATTTGTGGTTTTGGATAAATAGTCTACATAGCTCTTTTTAGTGAGAGTCTGGCAATCAGTGATAGCACGCTGTGCTCCTCTGAAGCAAAAATATTGGTTTTGGTAAATTCATTTGTATTGTTGGTGTTGTGTTGTAGCACTTTATATTGTAGATTTTTCTCTCAATATAATGGAGCACATTATCACCACATTTTCTCCTTCGCTTAAACTTTTCCAGTGAAAACTTGGAAAAACTGTGCATTGTGGTAGAATCTAGATCCATAATTTGCTTAAGCTTAATATCTGAAATCCAAGATTTATACCAATCTGTACACTTCAATTTTATTGCTGAAGGCAGTAGCTCCTCCAGGCTATTCACACTGCCTGAGATGAGAATCAAGCTTTTAAGTAAATCATACTGACTTGTTTTGATGTCTCCACCTCCGAGCACACTAGGCAACAGTTAACATGATAACATGATATAAGAAGATGCTTAGTCAGCCTTTTTTGTAAGAGGATGTAAGAGATTGAACAATTATGCTTTTACCTAAACAATATTTCAATGAAAACTCACCTGTCTAACCATAAAAGTAACTTAGTTTCACTCGTTTCAGTCAGAATGTTGATCAACAGTGCTGTCAGCTCTTTAAGATCTCATTCAGACTGAGGCTTAACTTACAGCTGGTTACAGAAACAGCCTAGGGTAGTGTCAGTATTGCTTTGCTGTGTAAACAATTACCTATGCAGTTTCCACTGGAAACTCTTACTTGAACGATTTCTTTCCTTCAAATAGTAAATCTTCCACGAGCTTCCCAGAAATAGGCTATTGCAGTCATTGTCTGGCCTTTGCCGATCAAAAACCAGTTATTTTATATAGCATTGCTGCTGTAAATCTGGTAACTTGTAATGTGTGACTTAAAAAGATGGTGAGGCTGATTTAAAGGTCTCAAATGATCATGTGTTTATTACTTCCCTGCTGAGCTACTCCAACAATTGATTAGTCTGTTATAATTTTGGAGTGTAATGTAGTATGGTTGCGGCTATATATCACATTTTAATTATAGAGAAGAGCATTTACAGCTTTTTAAAGTCCTTTTCAAATCAGATTTCTTTGCTGTTTTAAGTATTGATTTTGATTTTTTTTTTCCTCAAATCATTGAGATTTCAAATTGCTATTGACTTTACAGTAAGTGACCTGATTTGTGGCAGGCTTTACAGAAAACTAATGTTGATAGTTTTCCAGCAAGAAATATTTTTACTTCATCAGTACATCCAGGTTGTGCTGCAGGCACCATTCTGTATGTATAAATGACTGTTACTGTCACTGCTACCTACCAGTATTCCAACATATGAGTACTGCACGGAAAAGCAAAAATTCTGATTTAATACTTGAAAACGAGCCAATAGCTTAATTGCTACAGTAACCTTAATTAGAAATCATTAACTGTTAATAATGTGTTTAGAAGACTCAAAGCATTGCTGATGGTGAGCTATCATCTACACAATTCATTTACATGCTAGACAAGCTTTAAGGATTTATGCGAGTAGATTCAAGGTGGCAGTGGAGAAGCTAAGAGGAAATTTTCTAAGCTTTTGCTTCCTCTCATTTCAACTCAGTTGTTGCCACTAGCTGTATAGCTGGGAAGATTCCTTTTCTAAAATTCCACTGAGTCACTTCTAAAGAAAGAATTAACAAAATAAGCTTTTTAAATGATACTTGCCTTTCTATTAATATTTGCACATCTTTAAGCATAAGATGTAGTTCTACTGATCCATTTTAGTCTATAATCTATGGGTAAAATGTAGAACAGACAGTAACACAAAATCATTTAGGAGTCTGTTGTGCGGGATCATCTATAAATGCTTACAAGCAAACATTTTTTTGGTGGTGGGTTTTTTTTTTTGTAGTTTGGTTGTTTTGGGGTTTTTTTGCACACCACAATCACTTGTCCTCCCAGCTCTCTCCAGCAAACACTTCTGCAGTAGACATGTGATTGTTATTCTGAAGATGGAGTTGAGTAACTGAGCCTGGACTGCAAATGTGGAGCACGATTCACCTGCAGTGGGGTAGGTGAATTGTATACCCAAGCTTAGGGCGCACCATGTACACCGCTTTCATCCCGCCCTCCCATTAAACATGTTGTATACAAATCTTGAGCTCACACATGAAAGTAGGACAGCATGCCAGTTCTTTGACATTCTTTCTGTGGTGGACTTCTGAAGACATTTATGTACCTGGGCCCCAAATCTGAGCCCCTAAATAGAAACATACGTTTCAATTGGAACTGGGAGAATAGAATAGGAAACACACTTGAAGATGTCTATAAATAGCAGTCAGGGACCATAAATGCTGGAAAAATGATGGGAAGGTGTGTAGCGGCAGAAGTAGTCTTCAGGTTCTGGTGGTAAATATGGTCCCATACGCATAACTTAAACAGGAAATTGTTTTCCATTGATCATTACTTGCTCATTTCAAACCATGGAGCACTAGATTTAGTTGCCTACTTTTCTAACTCTCGTCTTAGGATAGTTTTACAGCTATAAAAACAGAAAAATAATAAAGTAACACAAGTTACTAGGACTGGCTCCATGCTTCTCTGGTTCTTTTTACAAGGCAATAACTTACTTAGCAATTGATTTTTCAGTGTAATTGGTTCCTCTCCTCATTTAATACACTATTGTAATGCACCCATATCTCAAGGCTGTACAGAAATATTTACAAAGTAGATATGTCTGCCCGTATTGGCCTTATGGAGAATTAAGATGTGCTGCTAGATGTATTGGTAGTTTGCACTCCTAGGAGTTTGAAACTCCTAGGGAATGCTGTTTGACAAACATTGTTTACATTTATATATATATATATATATATATATATATATATATATATAAAATCTGGTGCTATGTTTAACAATTTTAAATCTCTTCCCTAAATATTCTGCTTATCTGAATTTTAGGAGGGTTTCAAAAATGCCACCTAAATATTTGTTTTGCTTGGCATTTTTTGCTTTAACACAATGATTGTCATGAAAACTGGAATAAAAGAAAGCATAAAATGAAAGTTACAGCTGACATGATACAACGAAAGACCATCTGAATGAAGTATGGTGTCTCTTCTCAAGATAAGAAGTCAGAATTGCACAAAGCTAAGTAAATATGGCATGTCCTTCTTTTCCAAGGGAACCAAGCCAGTTAATCAAGATTGTGATTTGTTGATAGACTCTTCAGTACTACAAATAGTGAGTTTAGGACTAATTAAGATATAATTTGAAATACATAAAAGCAAGGATTACGGAAACTAGCAACTGAGTTCCAAAAGTAAATACAGCTATTACAACAGATTGTGATTATCTTGTGTTATCTGGCAAGAATGCTGTAGAGTGAGCCAACCCTTAAACTAAACCATTCAGTCTCCAACATGGAGATCTTGCATAGTCTGTGTGAGAGTTCAACTTTTGAGATTGTTGACAGTTTCTCAAATAGAACAAAACCTCATGCAGATACATGGAACAAAACCTGGTAAATCAGAACTGTGAAAGCAAGCAGAAACCAAGAAATGAATTTACTTAAATATTTTACCCAAGCATTGTCTCTGACCTAGAAACAGAGTCTGACTGACTGGTTGCTGTGTTAAGTATCCAGTGGCTGTGGAGGAAATTATATGCTAAACATTCTCTAACTACAGTTTGAAGAACAGCTGAAGTAAAGTTTATTTCTGGAAATGTATAATCTTCTCACATTAGCCTTCTGCCTTTGTGGAAAGGATTACATGCACAGAGTAGCTGGGTCTGTGACAGGCTTGCTAGAAAAGAGTGGCAAGTGTGGTTTATGCTCCCAAATTGCCTCCCCAGTTGCTAAGTAACAGATGTTCACTTCTCAAGTGACTGGAAGCAGCTTGATTGTCTGGCTAGAGGAAACTGCTGACTTATGCACAGTGTCCTTGGACAGCCATTACACACAGTTTAATGGTGAGAAAAGCAAAAACCTGCTCTGAAAACAAAATATTTTGTGTGTTTTGCTTACGATATTTTATAATATCACACTGGTGATGTTGAAATTAAGAAACCATGCTGTTGTGTTTTCTTGAGTGGGAGAGATGTAGTTCTTCTGCAGGATTTGCTGCTGGTTTTGCACATCTCCCCAAACAAGCCCTAGATAGCAAATCCAGTAGTGCTACTCTTGTAGAGGCTGGAACTGTGAGATTTTTTTAGCTCTTGAACTCCAGCTTTGAGACTGAGCCTCATACAAAGAATGAGAGCTTTCACTTGTCATGATGATGTCAAGTTAAACTGCTGAAACTTAATTTAAATTGTATTGGGTCATAGTTGAGTGATGGATAGTCGTTTGTTCTGAAAGCTCTCCCTTAATAATTAAATTTAGACAATGCATTCTTCAGATTTCATTGTTATTTAACAATCTTGACTAGCTTAAATTAACTCAATCATTTGGAGCATCTTTGGCCATAAAAAGAAAGTAATTCTCACACTATCATCCATGGAATATGACAGTATAGCATCATCTTCCTGCATCAATGTGCTTGATGGTACATCTTCATCTTTGTATGACAGCTATGCGACTGTTGATCTTATTTAATATGTATTAAAGACCACAGGCATCATTCAGTGACTTCAGTGGGCACTAGGTCAACTCTCCCTGAGGGTCTCTCATTTACAAAAGGTCTGTAGGTTTTAGCAAAGATATCTTCAGCTGAGAGAATGTTTTTGTTGTATACAAGTGCAAAACTGGAATTTCTGAAACTATTTCAATAGACAGCCATCTTACCTACAGCTAGTATAATTTACATCCCAAACAGAACAGCATTTCAGTACCCAACATGACAAAAGTCCCTAACTGTACTTAATTTGCTTCAAAAGACTCTGGGACTTAAGAGTGAGATTCACATAACTCTTTCTTCTTAAAAATGTTGAAAAATCATTCCGCAACACCACTCTGATTGAACCAGACACATCTGACAAGGAATACATGAAACTATAAACTTTTACTGCTAGGTAAAAAGCTTTTCAAAAACCTGCCATGAGTTCAAGGTGTATGCACACCAAATGACCAATCAGCAACATTCAACTTCGCACATTCTGAAGAAAAACAAAGCTGAGCTTTACAGGCCTGTGCTCATGAAAACAAAAACTCAGGGTATTAATATGTACAGAACAGTACACTTCTTGCAGTGCAAATTCAGCTACCAATTCCAGTTCAGCCAGCTTTTCTCCAGATTTTATGTGCAAGTGTGGTAAAGGCTTTTGCTGTGCTTTTCCAGAAGGAAAGCTTCAATACCGCAGTAAATGGTTCTCCACATTCAGACAAGAATAAATGGGAGCCTAAGATGGTGTTGACTACCTATCCTTGTTGCCTCCCTTATAAGTTGCCCTAGTGCATGCTCTTTTGAGAGGAGGCCTTATGTTAATTGCATTGAAACCACTGTAAGATAAACCTTTTCATTGGGCTTTATAGTCAGCCTGTAGTTCTGCAAGTATACAATCAGACTGTTTCACTGAGAGTCTGCTATCGTCTCTGAGGGAGTGAAGATGGAAATGTACGTTTGAAATGAACCTGTAAGAGCATTGTGAAGGAGGGACATAATTTATTTGAGCAAAATGATCGCTCTGTTTCTATGATCCACGTGAAATATAGGGCATTCCTGAACTCTTGACCTCAATGTGCAAGCAATTTCCAACGAAGCTGTCATTCAATCTGGCTTGTGCTAGTTGCAAAGGATCTAGACACAACTTTGACAAGAGGAATGATCCCCACTGTTATCTCCTTGCCCTTCAGAAATGTGTACTAACTGGTGTTCAGTTGGTAAATCTTCAATGCACATTATGTGATGGCTAAGCAGGAGCAGCTGCCCCTGTAGAGCTATACACAACCCTATATCCATCACTAGGATGTTAAGCATGGAAGTGCACAAAGCCTGTAAGCTATAATCTGATGTATCTCTTGTTTCAAGGATGATGTAGTTCAGACTCTGGTATAGAACAGCCTTCTGTTTTTCACTGGACAACCACTGAGAAATTGTTTCTTGAGTATGGGAAGAAAGGGAAAACAAACCCTGAAAAAATATACCTGTTGTGAGAAAAATGGTGAATAAATTTCAGTAGCATGTTCTGATCTAACATGCACTGTGTGATTAAATACTTGGTGGTCATTTTTATTCAGGAAATGAGGACTGAAATTATTTTAGAGAGTGTGTTTCCAGGTGAGAAAAACACTTGAGTATATTCACAATTTTAAGTACATGAATAGGTCCTCAGCCCTTCAATTGATTCTCTTTATTACTGTGTAAAATCTTGAGCTCCTTTCTCAAAGCTTTTACTTTATTTCTTCTAATCAGGCAAAATTCCCAGTAATTCCATAACACACTCAAGTTGTTATGCAAGCTATTTATAGATGATTTTAACCGAAATAACTTGGACAAATCATTGTGAAAAAAATTCCAAGCAGTAGCAGGCTGCAGGCTTCACTCTCTTTTCTGAATCCACACTAGAAAGAAACCGGAGGGGTAAGTGAGGCAACTTAAAGCCTCTTAAGTACCTCGTGTGCATCTGGCAGTCGCTGATGAATGCTGAGTAGCAGGTTTGCTGGTCTCTGCTCAGCTGAATTGCAAACTGAATTTGCAAAATACAGCCCAGATTAGAATGAAAAGAGAAGGTTCACCCACATAATAGCATCTCTTCAGATGATGATAGATGTAATCCAGAACAACTTACTATAAAAATAGACTTCTGGTTCTTTTATTTTGGCACAGAAACAATAAGATGTGGGAAGAGGGGAGAGAGCATGAGAAATGCTGCATCAATAGTTCCCCGTTGAGCCTGGAGACAAGCCTGTACAGTTGTATACTCCAAAGCTCCCTGACCAGAGTTTTATCTAAAAATGCTGTAAAACTTGCTTTCATCTTAAGTTACTTCAGAAATATGTTTTATTGCATTTCAACGCTTGTGTTCTCCTCATGCCCCTAGCAATCTTTGTACTCAATAAAGTTCGAATAGACTTGATATAGGAATAAAAGGCTAAAGACTTAAGTTACTATAAGGATCCTGAAAATAAGTGGCCTAACCTAATAAAAATGTATCAGACACAGAAGTTGTATTACAGATTATTACAGAATGTACAGAAATATAGAGAAATTTTATTACAGAATATATGGAATTTAACCAATTTTATCACAGAGAGAAAAGCTTCACTATCATATTTTTTGCCATAAGAAAACTGACATTGAAGAAAGGCATTAAAAAATCCCAGTTGTGAGAAACTCTTATTCTTTTTTTTTTTAATGGTGTCAGAGAAACCAGTCCTGAAACAAACTCACTGGAAATCTCATTCCTAGAATTTTCAGTGTATGTAATGGTGTTAGTAGGAATAGAATGGAGATGTCTGTTCCACTGAATAACTTTTCCTTCCTAATATAAATAAATTGCTTCTACAAGGGAAAAAAAAAAAACAACAATATCCACCACCAACACCTTCAAAAATCCTCAACAATTCTAACTCCGTTCTTATATAGAAGGAATATATTAAAATGTGGCCTGTGTAGCAAGTGGTCTATTTTGGATCAAATTACTTTATATTTTTTGAAATTCTTTTGTCACATAACTAGCAATGAAATGTTTTGTTTTGTTTTGGCAAGCATTTTTATTGTTCCTTAGCAGGCTCCTTGAGCTGTGTCTGAATGGGGCCCTTGTTTGGTTGCTGGATTTACAGTCTCTCAGTCAGTGTGAACTACATCCTCAAAACACCTTTGACAAAGTGTTGGTTCACATAAGAAGTTAGTAAAGGTGAATAGTGTCATACCAATCTACTGTTGATATAAAACAACTCAGATTTGAACCTCTAATGCTTCTGTCTCTGTCATAATTATAGTAAGGTGATGGTATGCTCGTCTTCCACTGCAGCACTGATGCTTGTCCATTTGATTGCAAAAATTCTTGATGTATTAGAAAATGATATATATTTTTTAAAAAGTTCTTTTTAGGAAGATTTCACTGAAAAAGAGGTAAAGAATCTAGGTTTCCAACTTCAAAGCTGAACTTGAGTTCCTCCAGCATAAAGGGATCTCTCAAACCCTGTTTCTTTGTACAACTGTAGTCCTCTGGAGAAAACTAAAGTTTATACTATTACATTCTGCTCAGATGATCGTCTAACATGAATTGAAAATTTCTGATGTGGTTCATCTACTGATTGTGCACTCAAACAATTGTATACATCACTATAGGGTTGCCCATACTGGAACAGAATGGTAATTTGTCTAGGGTTGTCCGTACTGGAAAAGAACAGTAATTTATCTCATTTGATATCTCTTCTACTCAGGGACAAAGCAAAATTTAGGAAATCCTACAACGGAGACCTACTGATGAGGACAGGAGAAAGCATTAATTATGAAATGAAAAAGATAAATATTTTTCTTCCATCGTTAGCTTTTGCTTGTATGATTTGAGGGTTACAAAATTACAGGAAAGAGTTGGAACAAGAGCAAAGAGGGACTATATATGTACAGTGTGAGTTCAGTGTGACTACAATTTCTGTACTATAAACTAGAGTAATCAGCCATTGCCTGTACCTACAACTTTGCAACTACAAAAGGGTTTGAAAGGGAATCTTTCCTTCTAATCATCCACTCTTACTCTGTTGCAGGCTGTTAATCTGGTCATAAGTAAAAAAGTGAGCTTCAAAGACAATAAGTAGATTGTATAGTTGTATGTAGGTTGTATATGTTCAAGAGCAATAACAACAGCTAATTGTCTATAGACTAAAGACTGTCTTATTTACTCTTGTGATTCCATTTTTATGAACTGAGTAGCGCCTTTCAAAAGGAGACCCAGGCACAGCCCACAGGAAAGCTTTTTTTCCAGACGCCACTCCAGCAGTTTGTGTGCAGCCCACACCCTGTTTGGAGTGTTTCATCTCGAACAGTCCAACACTCAAAAGTTTCCAGGCATGGAACTTCTGTTGTGAAGTATATCCACAGCACTGGTTTCAAACACCATTTCACCTAAGCACAGCAATTATCATACAGCCACTCTGAACTGAAAAGGAAAACAAAAAGAAGGGCAATATGCATTTTAGTTACTTTGTGGAGACTCAGTCCAAGAGAATGTTACCTGAATAATTGTGAGAAGGAAGGCTTGATATGCAAGATGGGTGTTGTTGTTTTCTCAAGAAAAAATGAGATTTCAACTACTGTTGGTACAGCAAATGATAAGACAGAGGCCTGGATCATCTGCTTTCCAATCCAATGATAACTGTAGTGGAGTTCTTGTAGTTGCATACATCTAAGGTTGTCATTATGTGTTGGAGTAAATGCAGACGTAATCTTATGGTACCTAGCAAATTCTACTATTACTAGAATGTAGGGTTTACCACAGCAGGTAGGATCACAGATGTGTTGTCTGATACATAACTGAGGTTGATGGTGCTGGAACTGCTTCTAAAGGTGGTCTAGGTGGCTGCATTCTGGTTCTGTTTATCATATGTATAAATGATTTAGTGGGGTGTGTGTGTGTAAGAAGTCCAGCACATTGCACCTGCTGCTTCACCTGAGAAAGCCCTCTGGCTTCCTGCTTCTGCTACGTGTTTGATTTGCATATATGCAATGCTTATGAAGGGGGTAAGGCAGCGTGCTTTTAAATCTAAGCCAGAGCCTATGAACTATGTTCAATTTGTGCAGGTGGAGATGCTTTATAAACTGAAGTGGGGAGCTGCTTGCATTTGGATATGAAGGATAGATGTGTGAGGGGCCAAACTGCCACCTGTTCACAAGGTGAACTGATACCTACGTCAGCACTATTACTTCCTCATTTCTGTGTGCAATATGCTAAATTGGAAGTCATACTTAAAAAAAAAATAAAAAAGAAACAATAATATAAAATATTCAGACATCATCTGAAATCAGTCTGCTTAGCTAGCAAACGCTCCCATCGCAAGTCTGATCTTTGTGCTACAATGCGTTTGTTCAGTTTGTTGCATACTGTGCCTCAGGGGCAGTGCAGACTGAGTATTAGTTGTAGTGTACTCTAACCTGACAACAGCTGACCCTGCAGTGACGATCACAAGCTCCTGCTAACTGTTAGCAGAGAGTGACTGGCTGTGGCACCAATCCTGCAATCGTCATTGCTTTATCAGGAAGACAGAGTCAGTCCCTGTGTTTTGTATTACTGTGCATCTTGAAAGCATTAAAGAGGTGATGGAATCTCAAAGCAGCGATTTCTTTCTCATCTCCATAGGCAGCCTTTTTTGTGTGCTTTCTACAAATAGGTACATTTAAATATCAAATATACTTGATGAAGTAAGAGAAAATTCTTTAGAAGCCATAAAGAAATTCATATCATGTCTGCATGTGTACAAGTATTCATACATGCCCAATCACACACACATATGCTAAGAGCCCATTTTACTTTCCAAATAATTTTTTTTTAACCCAAAACCAAGTATACATTTTAGTCTCCACTGTAATTATAATCAATGTCTTCTTCTAGGAAGATAAAAAGAGAAGAGCGAAAATCAGGAAAAGGGAAATGTTAGAAGCCCTTTCATTAGGGCTTTATGTATTTAAAGAATTTACATTTTTAACCAGTGGCAAATTTATTTCATACTACATAAGCTTTAAGGATCCTTTGGAATAAACAGCGTGAAAGCTGTCATTTAGGAACAATCATCTATTTTCTGTTTATTGAGAGTTTGCTTTTTTTTGTCCACGGTGTTTTGCACGTGGCTGAAAATATTTGTTCAAAGTGATAATCATCAAACAACTTATTCTGTTTGGAATTGAGTTGTTAGAGCTGCTTCTGTTATGAAAATAGAGGGAACAGTGCCAGTTGATTCGTTTGGACTGCAGACTGAAACCTGGGAGATGTCTGCCTTCCTCACAGTTAAGTATGAACTTCTATAATGAAGTACCTACTAGCCACATATGAACACCAAACAAAAACCTGCCATGACTCTCTGGATTTCAGGAGAGAAAGCCTGAAGGGTGAATTGAGAGCTGTGAGAGCTCTCAATTGAGACCACAATTGCATGAATTGAGTGAATTGAGATCACAATTGAGTGAATTGAGACCACAACTTCAGCATCTGTGATTCAGGTTTAAGGTCATGGATGGCCAGTGATTTTCCATGGGAACTAACTAGTTCCCATGTGGAATTAGTGGATGGTCTCATCGCACTTCCCATCAAATACTTTCATCATTTCTATTGCAAAGGCAACCTCGGTTGGATATTTAGGGCTTTTCAATTTAGAATACTTCTTAAATTGTGCAACCTGACATCAGCTTGTAAAGAGGCACACTGGCAATTCTTTTTTATCACTACCCTTAGTAGGAGGTCAAGAATATGGTAGCCACCTAGGGTTGGACAGGGTAGCACATAGTAATGCTGACTGAACTTCACCTTTCACCCATTGTGCTTAAGTTCTAAAAAGAGTCTTCTAAGTGCATATCTTCTCAGACACTGTTTAGCTCTCAGGCCCTGTCTATGTGCATATACAAGTACTTGCTGTCTGTTACAGCGGCACAAGTACAAATGTCCTAAAACTTTGCTCAATCACAGAGGCACCGCTGAAGTTCAGTTCACATCTTGCTGGTTGGACACTTTAAATTTATCTGTATCTGCCTCAGTCCTGTTGATACTCATTGTGTTGGTCATGGGAGCTGAGAACACTGAGATTTTTGTCCATGTATTTTACTATTAGTAGCATACAAATATTTACTGGCTAAACTTTTCTACTAATTCCACCAGAAATAAAGAAGACAAAGTACACTTCTCATTTCAGTGATGGCTTTTCAATACGATATTAGTAAATTATAGATGGCATTGCATTAGGAAATGGGCAAAATGGACATGAATTTGCAGTTTCTTAACCCAAGAATACTATTGCAGTTGGACTTGATGATCTTTGAGGTCCTTTCCAATCTGAGTAATTCTATGATTCTATGGTTAATCCTTCTTAAAGATGCAAATCAGTTGTGTCCTTGAATTCAGTCTAGATTTAAGGTAAATCCGTGTCTGTGTCAATATGCAGTTCCTGGGCTTTATACTCATAAGATTGTTACTGTAGCAATATTGATTAAGGGAAAAAAAATAATTATAATTGAGTTTAGGTATCTTTGGAAGGAAATGAGTAAGCCTGAAATGCTTGCCAGTGTGTAGTCCTCTGAATAATCTTGTTTGATGTCCAGTGTGTTCAATTTGTGTTTGTTTGATTTTTGAATTCTTTTGGATAATTCTTTCTTAAAGTTTTCCATTAAACTAGTAAATGTAGAACTTGAGTATTACTCATGTCAGTCATTCATATAGACTTTCCAAAAGTCACCAGCAGTAACTGCATGTAATTGTTATTGTTCTGTGAACTCAAGCCACATCCAGAGCTAGTTTCATTGCAAATAATGATGTTTGTGTGGATTTAAGAAGATCGGCAATATCTCCAGGTGCTGTCTGTTTGGAATGTGTGATTCTTATGATGGGCATATGTACTGGTCCCAGATGTCCAAAGTGAGCTAACAGCATAGTTAGATGTTTTGGAAAGAAACAACATTCACAGCAATAATAGTCATTAAGTTCTACGGAAAGAAAATAGATTTAATATGGTATCTTTCATTATTACAAAGCATCCTTAAGAACCAAAATATCACAAAAATCAGTAGCAGAATGATGAGAGCAGGCCTGGCACTGTTGCTAAGCAACCCTGCACGTAAGCATTAAGGCAATTGTATTGTGATATGATTGGAATAGGAATCAGAGTTGCTGCTTTCTTTAGAAAAAAATATTGAACATATTTGTTGCATTTTACAGGAAAGGTAATGAGACTTATCTAATATACACTGCAGCTAAATACAAGGCTTGGAAACTTTGTGAGCATTCAGCTAGCATCATTTTGCAGAGAAGGTGATTGCCACATAGCCCTTGATGTGTCCTTGTCTGAATCGTATTGAGAACGTGTCCACTTTGTTGCTTTCAAAACTAAATGCTTCAAAAAGTATTTCCACTGGTAAAAACTATTAGTCACAGTGCCCTTCTTACCAAATTATAGATACTGTATTCTTGTGCTAGGTGTATTCTTCTTGAAGGACATTATTCCGAACAGACATGCTAGGTGATAGCAAAACTGTGATTTAGCTCTGTAACATAGCAACTTTTACTAGTCTCATGAAGTCTATACTGCAGGCAATGACTGCAGCCTTCTTTCTATTTATACAAGAGTAACATACATTAAAAAAAAAAAAAAAACACGTGAACTACTGTGTTGGAACAGTAATAAAATAGATTTTCTGCTTATATGTATAGAAAAGGTTGCGTTTAGCCTTTGGATATGCATGATGAAATCCTGGATCTGCAGACAAGCCAGAAGCTTCAAGTCTTACGTGACAAGTAGTAGCAAATGGGAGTGGTTGAATGCAAGCTTTTGTAATTTTCTTCACCCTTTTAACCCCAAGTCTTTAAATTTGACATCAGTTGATATACAGACACCCATTTATAGGAAAACAGGTAAGGTTTTTCAAGTGAGGTTGAAAATTTATTGTGAACAGGGAAAAGCTATTTGTTCACTGCCTGACTCTAGAGAAGACAGTACCTTCCATGTTGGCTTCTTTTGTTGAATGTTCTCCATCTGGAGACTCGTGAATTAAAAATCTTCACAGGAGAAAGCTGTAATAGTAGAAGTTTCCTCTCAAATGAGATGGGACAGTACTCCTCACTGACCTAGGAACAAAATTGAAGCTATTTCTGACTTAATTTTTTGCTTTATAAGGAAAGCATACTAACACGAGTATCCAGTGAAGGGTCTGGAACACAAGTATTACGAGAAGCAATTGAGGGAACTGGGATTCTTTAGTCTGGAGAAGAGAAGGCTCAGGGGAGACCTTATCACTCTCTACAACTACCTGAAAGGAAGCTGTGGTGTGGTAGGAGTTGGTCTCTTCTCTCTGGTAACTAGTGACTGGGCAGAAAGGAATGGTCTCAATTTGCACCAGGGGAGATTCAGGTTGGATATTAAGAACTTCTTCCTTCTTCTACCACTTTGCTGGGCAACCAGGGAGTCACTGTTCCTGAAGTGTTTAAGGAAAGGGTAGATGTAGTACTTAGGGACATGGCTTAGTGGGCAGAATTGATAGGTGGATGGTTGTAGATGATGATCTTAAAGGTCTTTTCCAACCATAATGACTCTATGATTTTGTATTTATTTTTGCATTAAGGCTTATGCTTTGGAATTGGGCTAGTAAGTATTTGGAATATCACTGATGAGAGTTTGGGATGTGAGTCTATAGCCAGCTTGCTCCTGTGGGTCTTCAGTAAGATTGCAGCAAACTGTAGGGTAGCAATAATCTTTACTAGTGATCAGAGGATTGCTCCTAAATGAAGCAGATCTGTCTGTTGAATGCTGAAGATCTTTCATCATCATGAACATTCAGTTACCTCTTAGATTTGCAGCTTTACACTTGTTACAAAATCCTGCAATCATCCCTTCCTCTGTGATTTTAGGAAACCCTTCATTGCACTCCCTTTAAAAAAAATAATAAATTAGAATCCTTCCAAGGGCCATAAAGTGTTGTTCAAACCATAGAAACCCACAGGCATCGGACAGCTAATGGCTTCATATCACAAATCTGTTTGTTCTTTTACCTTTTTTTTTTTTGTGATTTTTTTTTCCCCTGAAGTGCTCTTGTTTTGCCACCTATCAAGATTAACATAAAACCATTAAAAATAAGTGAATGGAATACTATTAGCTGATTTATGCTGCTCTTCCCAACAAATCACATTCCAGAATGGAGCGTAGCTGTAAGATTTCACAAGGACAGAAAATAAATTTTTCTGTACAAGATAGGAATGTTTTTAGGTAGCAAGATTTATGATCTATCCTTGACCTTCAGCACTTTTTTCCTGGCTTTAATTGCACCAAATAAAATGCCTCAGCAGCAAATTAATGTCTAGCTATGCTCTTGGCATTCACTATACATGGCTTCACGACTAACAAGGGAGTGACACTGCTTTTGACAGTTTTGCCCTGTAGGATTTTTTTCTGTGGACTATATTTGTACACTCTAGTCTGTGAGCCATGAGAAGTATTTGCGATACAAAATTCTCCTTGACTTTCTTATATGACAGGAAAATTAGCAAAAGACTCATTGTAGTAATTTGAAATGAAGACTTAATATCCCATGCTCTACTGTGAGAAATGTCAGGCAGGCAGTCTTAAACAAGCTGTTTTGTGCAAGCATGTAAGCTGCACTGTATTTTGTATTTTTATATGCAGCACAGCATACTGAGAGATTGATGAAAGATGAGTGGTATTGGCTCAAGAAAACCTGCAGGCCAGTGTGATGTGCTATAAGATGCCACTGCAAATGATCGCAACAGTCTTAAAGAGGAAGTTTCAGTGATGTTAAGCTTTTCAAATGGAACACCCTCTGAATAACAGATATTGAATGAGATGAAATATGGGGAATTCTATGCATAAAATGAAAACTAAGACTCTCATGCTTTCTCTTCATTAAGATATTGGTATAGAAGAAACCTTAAGTAAAGCACGGCAGCCCTATACTCAAAACCACTGCTCGATTTTCATATGAGTAAAGCTATTGTAAACTCTTCTGGGCTGCCCAGAGGCTTTCTCCCAAATCCTCCACCACGGTGAAGTAGGGTATAAAGACATATATAACCTGAAGAGAGGATCTCCATATGAAAACTTATTATGAGGAAATTTTGGTGTGGAGGTTGTGTAGACAGCATGTGAAATTAAATGAGCCACGTAGCTAGAACATAAACATCTTTTTTTTTTTTTTTTTTTTCTTTTTCCTGGTGTTTGAGAATATTTTGGAACAGCAGCAGGAAAAGTGATGCTGCATTTCATAGCTCAATTTATCACGATATAACCAGAGTGAAAATCAAAGAAGAATATTTCTACGTATTGACATGGATTTAATGAGCTGGAGTTCATTTTTAAGCAACATTCACGTACCATACAGACAGTTTTAACCTTCAGTGCTCTTCTTGCTCCTCTACAGTGTTTTTATCTTGTTTCTGCACAGATTATGTAATCTTTGTTCTCACCAGTGTCTCACACCAACATGTACGTAGAACCTGCTGTGCTCTTTCATTTTGCCTGTAGAACTACTAACTAGAGCCTCTTCTGCTTCTCTGCAAGCAACTGAGTTGATACTCCTACATCCTACATGACAAGCCATGTGTAACACTTTCCTTTACTACTTCAGAGTTTCTCACATGTAAATTTTCACTGGTAGGTGAAAATACAAAGATGGCAAGCATTTGCATGGGAAATTTGTATGCAATGATTTGTCAGGCATCTAGAGCACTTTTCCAAAACTCTTCTTTCACCAATGGGGGTAAGTAGGGGTGAATAGGCCAAGCTGGAGAGGAGAATTAGAAACAAGAGATGTAAGAGGAGAGGAATATAGTAGAGAAAAAACTGATTTGTTTCAAATTGGATTGAGGGTTCAAACAGTATTATTCTATTTTTAATGCTAACTATACAGCATGTGAAATAAATAGAGTTTATCACGAAAATCTTCACATCTGGTCTCTAAATTTTTCTCCAGTAAAGTGAGAGAGGGCCAGAGTTTTACATTAATATCTTCTGTTAATATCTGATGTTTTAATGCAGTTTTGCATTAATATTTGCATTAATACCTAGCAAATGACAACTTTCTCAATTTATCAGGTAGTAATTAAAAATGCTTCTGTAACTCCAAGTATTTCCTTGAGATAGCAAATATATACATATAAATGAGTAATGAATTATTTCCCTGCTATTGTTACTATCCAAGGATGTCTTATCAGTGCAACTCTGCCATGATTTCCTCTTATCCTGTTTTATTCTCTGTGAAGTGCAGAAGAGTGGTAATGTTGCTATCAACATTTGCCAGCCTCTATGCTTGGATAATTCGTGATTACAAGAAGATCAGGCCAAGCTTCTTCACACTGCAAAAAAATCCACAGTGCATTAGCCTTCAGACTACAGAATTTAAGGGAAAAGGTTAATATAAAACTCAGAGTTGAGATAGCAAAGAATATTGGAAGTGACATGTTGGCCATGAGCTCTGCTTTGGGCTCTGGGGAAAAAAAAATAGAACAAGGTTAGTTCTAACCTTGAAATTAACCTTTTTCTATTTTTTTCTTCAGCTGGAAGACCACCTACAGGCCAAGATGTCGCCTTTAATTTTTTGTATGTATTTCAAACATAGACTTTGTCCCACTTTTATGATTTAGTCTTTGATTTACTCTTTGGAGTTATCCAATATGAAGTGGCCACTGTGCTGATTAGACTGTTTAACTGGGACTGTAGAAAAGATTAAACATTTGTGGTAGAACTCTTGCTCTGTTTCAGCAGAACCAAATGTGTTTGTCTTGTATTCAACATGCTGTTTTTAATTCTTGTGAACCCCCCCCCCCCTTTTTTTTTAAAAAAAATCTTTTTCCTGGCTATTTGTTCCTTGTCATTTGCAGTACTCTGATTTCATTTGTTCAGCTCTTGGCATAGTATCCTAATATAGTCAGCTGCCTGAATGAATATGTGGGATTTCTGCAATTTGAGTAAATATCAATAGACTATTGAACTTTTATATTATGCATACTTGTAATCAAGTCAACTGCTAGAGAATTTGTACATCTATGCATTTAGATGGGGAAAAAATAGTCTGTTCATGTAATTAAAGTCTATATCATATTGCACAAAAGGGCCACATTTAGGTTTAGGTTTTACAGACAGGTTTAATTCCAACACTTCTTATTTGTTTAGTGCTTGACTTTGCAATCTGAATACTACTTGTTGTAATGTCATTGGGTGAGGTATTCTTCATTAATAAGGCATGTAGCTATTGAAAGTAATGGAGGGGTATTGAGCTTTCTCTATTACCATGAAGTTTATATCAGGATAGGGACCTCCAGGAAGCAACAACAGGGACCTGAGGGAGAGGAAGATGTAGTATAAGTGGATGGAAAGGGATTACGGTTAGAGGAGAGTGGGTTTTGAGGAGAATGGAGTGTGGATAGAGAGACAGGTAAGGGCAAGGAGAAGATATTATCAGTGAGGTCAGTCCCTACTAGCTCAGTTGTGTTCTACTTCGAACTCTGGTACTGCTCTTCAGTGTTACTTTCCATGCTTGCTCTTCATCTGATTTTAATTGTGAAATGCTCAGGACAAGGATAGTTTTGTGCTGTTTCTTTGATGCCTTGGTTCATCACTACAAAATCATATCTATTTTATATATATAATCATATATATATATATTTATATATATAATCATATATTATCATATATATTACTGAGATAGAGTAATATTTTACGTGGAAGACAAGAAGAGAAAGGGAGCTTGAAACAGGTATGACTGAGTTCTGGAACATGCTGGAAATAATAAGAATGATCTATTCCCAAATAGTACATTTGTAGGCAAACAATGTGAGAGAGATTGTGAATGTGAAATTGAGACTTTCTGTTGTTGTATTGATATAAAAATGCTGCACACAAGCTTCAAATTGCAGAATTTCTTCAACTTGGCATCAGTACACACTAAGAAAAATTACACTTTTGGATAGAAACTAAATTGATTCTGAGTTAAAAGTGAGGGGCTTAAAGCAACTAGATAAAGAAATCATAAGCAATGTGGAAGAAAAGATCTATATTTTACAGAGAAAAGATAATGTCTAAGTTGAAAACTGTCTTAGTCAGCATGAAGTCAGAGAAGCTGAAACCAGAGCAAAGATGGAAAAGTGCTGCTGTTGCACTACACGTGACCAGAACTACAGATGAAGAATGATAGTTGTGCTGCAATTAGGCCATTTCAAAAGGAAATTTAAAGTTCAAGAAATTATAACAGAAATTGTAAAATAATAGAGAACTTGAAGGGATTTGAGTTTTGGATATATGTGATCTGTTGCTAATACTAGCCTGAAAGTTACTTCAACGTCCAGGTTTCACCAAGAAGTTTGTGGTCTTTGAACTCTTCTGGACTGGGAACTTAAAACAGGAAAAAGCAAGTCTGTTATCTGGTGTATTCTTATCTCTCTTACTTGGGATGGAAGGTTAGACAAAATGTGCTGACAACAAAACAGAGTAGAGCTTTATTTCTTCCTCTCATTGCTCCAGCACGTAAAGTAGCAGCCTGTATACTGGCAGTTCATGGCATTTCATGACATAGCATGATAGTTTTCTGGGGTTTTGTTTGTTTCGTTGATTGTATTTTTTTTTTTGTTTTGTTTTCTTTTTCATTGAATGGATGTGTCTAATGTACAGTTTATGTACAGTGACTATAGTGTAGTGACATGGTCCACATGAAAAACTTTCTATTTTGCATATTTCTTATTTAGAAGTAAGCATGGCATAAGTAATTGAGTAATTGTTAAATCAATGACAACACTACTGAATATGTCACAGGCCTCTAGCCAAGAGAAGAAACTTTCTAAACTTTTCCTGATGTTCCAGTCCCCAGTCACGCTTCTTAACCCTATCAGCCTACTAAATCTCACTGAAAAGGAAGGTTATTTTTTGTCATTTTTGCCTTTCTCTTCAAGGCATGTTTATGTCACGTCTTAGTTTTTTGCCACCTTCTGTATCTTCTCTAAAATAAGAGCCATTTTTTTTCTTTTAAAGTACAGTGTGTACTTTCCAGTTTCATAGCCTTCTACCTCTCTGATTCTTATAATCTTTCCTACATCTTTGATAAACCACTGCCAGAGTCTGGAGGACAGTAGAGTTTTAAAGGTATCAGTAAAATTATAATCCAGGATGATTGCTCACTGTATGCCTTCTTGCCATAAACTTCCATTTTTCTTCACGAAGATCCAACTGAAAAGGCATCAGCTAAAAAAACCTGAAAATACTCCATCTTCTTTCTGAGAAAAATATGCAGGAATCACACTCATCACTAGGCTCTGGTATAGGCACCTACCAATTTTGAGGGGTTTCAAAACTAGAGTAATTTATCAGAATTAAACTATTTTCACCAGCTACAGGATCATTTGACTTGATTAGCAATAGCATCAATTAGTGGTTACTTGCATCATCTGTTCTACTGTTTCCTGCCTTTCAGAGTGATAGCCTCTATTTAAAATACTCAAGTCCAGGAAGGTGTGATCAGCTTCTCTCTAGTGTTTGACACACTCATTCTCTTCCCCTTATTTCATGCTCTAGTTTGTTTTCTAATTTGGTTCTGCCAGTAGAAGCCACTTCCTCCTTGTGATAGAGAAGCTGTAATGATAATTGTCTTTTGCAAAGCAATTCAAGGTAACTAATCAGAATAATGATAGCAGCAGCTGTGACTTCTAATGAAGTTAGAAACTGTCAACTTGATGATAATCATTGTCTTAAAAAATATTAATAATTCAGTCTAATAAATTATCATAATCAGTGCACAATGGGCCCCACCTTCTTTGCCACTTTCAGGGAGACGCATAAGAGTTCTCTCATTTTCTGATTGGTGTATCAAAGAGCTATATTTAATAACTGTACAACTGTGCTTGCTGTCCGAAGCCTCTGCACTCAAATACCAACCATAAAGCACTCAACCGTGTGTTCTGGCAAAAGTACTGTGGTAGGTAGTTTCAACAACTCTCACCATTAGGAGCTGTGGCTCACAGAAAATAATGCAACATTTCCAGCCTAATTACTTCACACATCATGAGAATCTAACTAATTTAGGGCACACATGAAAAGGAGACAAAGGATCTGTTCTTTAACTGGAATAACTAGTACGTGTGGTAGGAATTGAAATGTAGATAAAAAATTGTCAAACTTGGTAACTTGCTTGCCTGCGTTCTGGCTTCAAAAGTGGTGTGTGATGTTGACTGTAGTAGGAAGGAAAACCATCCTTAAAACTACATCTTGGACTTTGTGTTAACTTCATTGTACTTTCAGAGCTGTCCCCCAGTGTTACTAGCTGGCTTTCCTGTGCCTCATGAGAGCTACAGAGGTCACGTGAAATGTAAGTTAGTTGCAGGGTAATGGTGTTATCCCCCGGACACTGGAGCAGTTGAAGGGACCACAGGAAGAATCCCAAGAAGTGTAGTCTCAGAATAGAATACTTCTCCAGCAAAACTGAACTGAGTTTTTCCAAGTGTCAGCAGACCACTGCTGAGAACTTCTGCTAACATGAGCAGCATTTCATTCTTCTCTTGCCTACTTCATTTTCTGTCCTTTGTTGTCATCCCTGCGAGCTCTGTGGAGCTTTAATGAAGTTTTTTTTCCATGGGTTGTCAAGAAAGTGGAATTATATATATAATATATATAGAATGCTAGATGTCACTAACATGAAGCCCGAACTGCCATATAAATGTTTCACCTATGGGTTATGAATTGGCTACTGCCCTTCTGAATGATGCAACACAGTATTCTCTCCTAAACTTATGCAGGTACATAATTGCTGGCTTATTGAAGGCTCAAGTGAGTCTGCATTGCTTTGTGATGATGAGTTTTCTTTGAAATGCTAAATTAGGCTGTTTCCAGTGTAAACAATCTGTCTTTAGCTGGAGGTACATACAAAGATGCTTTGAGGAAGATCCTACTGCTCTTGCAGTATCGTGCTGAGAGTATTTTGTGCTTTTCCCAACAGATCTTACTATTATTACTGCAAATATTTGCTCTAAAGAATAGCAAACAAAGTTCTGGAAGACTGTAAAAACATCATTCAAAAGTCATAGCTAATATTCAAGGAATGTTCTCCTGAGGCACTGTCTACTTTTTCCCCTGGATTCTTTTTTTGCCTTCAGCCAAAATTATGTGTGAATCTGAATTCTGTTTCTGAATTAAAAAAAAATATATATATATATATATAAAACAGGTGTAGAAATGTAACAGGCAGCTCAAAGGACTAAATACTGTTTGCTGCCGTATATGAACAGAAGAAAAGACTTCTCCCAGAAACGGCACGACTTAAAACATAAGTTGTGAGCAAGAAATTATGATCTCCATTTTCAAAATGAAGAAAGAGAATTTGTTTGTTCATTCTTACAATAGTAATCTGTTGGACCTGGGAGCCAAAATTCAGTCTTAAGTCATCCAATTGTCATGTATGTTTGTGTTAGGACACTCTTTTCTGTGGCACACAGTCTAAGTAAAAGAAATATTCTAATGAATTCTGTTCAGCTATAGAAGATCACAATCTACAAGTTATAAAAGGTTCTCTGATTTATACGTAGCTTCAACCATTTTTTTATACACTTATAAGCACAATTTCAAAATGAGAATAAATTCAATAATTGCTATTTTGTAATTTAAAATAAATTTAGACATAGAGCAAAAATAGATCCTGTCAGACTGGGTATTACTGCCAAAGAACATCAGTGTTTTTGAGTTTCAAAGTAGTGAACTAAACACTCCCCAACATGCGTGCCTCAGAAAGTAGATTCTAATAATTTTGAAAATAGTATTTGACTTGTAAGAGGTGTGACTTTTAAAGATCATGCTTTCAAATTTATTTAATTGCAATTACCATGGTTAGAAATTCATTTTGAGTCTTTAATGAAAGCTGAAATTCCCATGTAATCACTTAGTTTCAGTAGCTGGGCTTTAAGAATATACTGTAAATGCAAAACTCATGATATACCATGAAGACTGGTAAGGTTTCAGAATTAATCAGAGATCACAGATGAACTGATTGCTAGTGATTAATCTTATCTTTATCTATTTGCTGGAAGAAACTAACTTCAGTGGCAGCACAGAAGAAACTTCGTTACTGTCTGAGGAACTATTTCTGCTTACACAAAACTTAATACAGTGCTCTGCCTCCTCCTGACTTACTCTTTGAAATGACTTGAGCTCCACCTACATTCAATGAACTATGTTCTTGTGATTTTTGTCTGAACTCTTTCTGTCCATTCTGCAAATGTCCCCATCTATGCGGTTGTGAAGCCCTTCTAGAGAACAGTAGTGAAAAGTATTTTGGTTACCTAAATGAGTCTTTCTACCACTAATATCTGTGATTCTCATTTTGTCATCTTCTCTCTCCAGTTCTTAAAGCAGCTCCCTAATTATAGCACAGCTGTTAGGATGAAGGTTGTTTAAGTATTCTGACATTTTTCCAAGTCTATTGAATAGATTTAATAATTAGACAATGGGATTTTTCTATTCCTGCCCACCCGCACCCTCTTCACTGACTGTTACTTGTGGTTCTATTATTATCTGGCGTATTCTAACAGAGTTCTTCCTTTCAAAGGATCTTGAAGCAAGCAGAAAAGTATCAGAGCAGTAATTCAAATGACTGAGCAAAAGGCAGAAAGAAAGGACAATGAACCTTATGTTCATTTCACCACATAAACAATTCCAAAATGCCTCATGCCTTAACATACCATTCTCAAGTAATACAGTGTTACATGTCCATATTCAGAGCTAGAATGAAATCCCCTCTTTGTTGTTGTTCCTACAAAGAGAATGGACTGGGATGATTTCTGTGGATGAATAAGCACTGTGCGAGTAATTTCAAATGTTACTGAATATATGCAGTGTGAATTCCACTGATTTGACTTCTCATCTGCTTACAGTGCTTGTTTGAATATCTTCTAACTCAAAATCATGGTCCAAGAAGTCCAGACCAATAAAAAGAATATGCTGAGTGTGCTACATAACATATTAAACATCAATATCCATTATGCACAATTGTTTGAGAAGTTAATGTTCTGTAAGTCTTTCAAAATATCACAGATGAAAGCAACCACATAAGGTCCATTTCTCAGTATTGTTTCAATTGTTTACAAGTGTCTGTGTTCTATAATGTATAGTTTATGCAGTGAAACATACAGTGACAGAAATTTATGGGTCTACATATTGTTCTCATCTTCCACACTGTTGCTTAGTCATCAGCAGTGTAATCTCTGAGACTATTGAATCCATACAGGGAAGTTGTGCTCTCAGACACATATAAGGCTAGTAATTCCTCCAGACAACAGAGTCAGTGGGAAATTAAGTAAACACTGAAAGTAGGAGTATTTCTTCTTTCTGTTCTGTTATAGATAAAAGCATCATGCAATATGACTTGCAAATAGGAAAACATATGAGAAAATATGTATTTTTTAAAAATTGCAAAAAATCTGCATTCTCTCTCCCTTTGTTGTACAGACAGTCTAAGTCAGCTAAAGTATTAAATTCAAAGAAAAGAGAAAAGGTTTCCTGAATTCAGTTTATCTTTACTGTAAGTTTACAAAACTCTGATCTGACTCCACAGACACAAAACTAGGATTTTAGGATGGAAATGATAGGAAAGATTAGGTGCCAAAAGAGAAATTTACCTTCAAAAGCCTGGTTGGTACATATCTTTTCTGTATAATTTTTACCAAGCTAACTAGAAAGTCAGATTTAGAGTATGTGGGGAAAATAAAAAGAAATATGCAAAATATCTTTATATGCCATATACATATGAAAGAGAGGCTACTTTTAGACGGAAGTGAGATGCGTTCTCCTAAGCAAAAGGGCTGCTAAGTCGTGCTGTTAACCTCTAACCAATGTTTCTTGAGTCTGCATTGTCTGTGACCCCAGATTGTGCTGCCCTTTCTCAGTTCTGCCCGTAGGAATATGTGCTTCACTTCCTTTGTGTCTAAAAGGATAACTTTTCCCTTTCATGATACAACCTTGAGTCTGAAAGAGGTCTCCGAGTGAGATCCCTGAACCTGTGACCAGTTACTAGATGTTAGTAAATGAATGCAATTAATTTTCTTAGCATTTGAACTTTGACCTTTCAGCAGAAGTCGAACAATTCCTTGAATATGAATTATACTAGGATAGGTATCATCAAAAGCGAAGCTTCTCTGACAAGGTAGATGCTAGCAGATACCTAATGCAATCAGTTCTATTTGTTGATACAAACAACCTAAAAAAGGATATATCACTGTAAGGTGATGAGGAGAACTGAAGGCACCGATTGAATTCCCGTTGAATTCATTGGCAGATTTTGGTAATGCTTAGAGAAGACTTGTACTGTGAAAATCCTTTATGTCGGTTCTATAGCTCACTTGATCATCCCCAGATGTAAGTTCAATGTGCTAATTAATCTTCATTCGAAAAGCTTTTTATCCACGCCAAATGAAGGACAGCACTTTGTATTCTAAATGGGATACATCAGTCCTTAAAAGATTTACAGAATTCATGAAATTGATTGTGAGGTTTTTAGGAGTTAATACATGGGAGGTTTGAATAGATGTTCTCTTAAATTATGCTCAAAAGAGCCACTGTACGGCGGGGAGGTGAGAAATGTAGGTCCTTTCCTACCCTGGAGGTTAATTATCTACGTGTTGCTAGTAAGACTAGATAGAATACCACTAGCAGTACAGCATCTGAAGCTGACATTAATGGATATGCAGGAAGTTGTGGGTACACTTATATGTTGATTAAAAAGGGAATGTATTCCAGTATTTTGAAGTAGAGGAGCTATACAGAGCAGTATGGATCAGCTGATTGGAAACTGAAAGAAAACTAGTTCTTAATTTGTTTCCCTGGATTCAGGAGAAGCACCAGTATAATCAGAAGGAGGAGTAAGGAGAATTTCCATCCTTTATTGGATGTGAGGGTAAACATATTAATGAAAATGAGTATGAGGCTGAGGTACTTAATGCCTTCTTTGCTTCAGTAAGGCTAATTGTTCTATGGGTACCCAGCCCTCTGAGTTGGAAGGCAGTGATAGAGAGGGAAATAAATATCCTACAATTTGATGAGAAAGTCTAAGTGACCTCCTACATTGTTTGAACATTCAGAAGTATGTGGGGCCAGATTACATTCATCTGAAAGTGCAGAAAGAGCTGATGGAATTGCACGCTGAGCCACATCCAGTAGAAACTGAATCTCTGTTCTTAAAGGAGAAACTAGGATGACTTTTCTGTAGCCAAGGACAAACCTGTGGTAAAGTGGGAAAAGTTGTGGACACTGGCTTTCACAGTATCACATTCAGACTTAGTGTAGCCTATTCTTTCTATATTACTCTGCTATTTTTGATATGTTATATTCTGAAGATACTTAGATATTTTGCTTTTCTTATCATGATAGTGAGGAGTGTATTCTAATCTTACAGAGACTTTAAAGGATTGTTATTGTTCAGCAATTCTATGGGTTAATCATTTAAAATAGTTATGTCTGTGTGTTTCTGTACTTTTTCATTGCTTTGTGCTTTGTAAATTCAACCTAGACTACAGAAGAAGAGTGGTTCCTTTTTGCTTTGATAGTTTTGTTCAGGGTGTGTACCTCCTACCCTTTTTTTTTTTTTTCAAAGAGCTCAGCAAAATCTGTTTTCCAGTCTTCTTTTTCATGCTTTGGCTTCTTAATTAAAAACTTTACAAGGCTATCTTCTTTTTCTAAATGTTTAATTCTGAAACAACCCTATAAAAAGAAATTGCTAATGCACTTGGATTTGTAATAACGAAGTTAAAACCTTTCTGCTATAGTATGCTGCAGGTTCTAATTTTCAGTTTTATTAGGAGAAGAGCTAAGCTAAACATATGAGGGATTGTCTCTCCTGAGATAGCAACACAGCATGATTGCAAATGAAACTAAACTCACTGTGAGAGTTTGTTTCTATAAAATGTCTCAATATTACATTCTAAAAATATCCCTAGGAAATTACTAAGCTATCAACTTTGACCACCTTTATGGATTACTTAATTATTTCTTTAACATTTTGGATTTGAGAAAACCAGTTTTTTCAAACATTATCCAGCTGATGCAGATAACCCATTTGTAACTTTCCAAGATTTTGAAGTGTATATATAGTATACACTTATATAGTACACCTATAGTATATCTATCTCTTCCTTCCTCTGTTCTCACTTGTGTACTTATCCAGCCCCCTGGATATGCACTTCTCACTCTGTTGAAGTCCTCCAAGGGAATAAAACTACAGCTGAGAGGATTGGGACTGTTTGCTCAGGTCATGTTCCCGAAGTGATTTCTGTGTTCTGTTCTATTGTTTTTATCTTTTATCACCTGGGTTGATCTGAAATCATCCTTTATTGTTTAGAATTCATTCTTCTTCATATGGCAACGTGATTAACCGGAAAACAAAATGAAAACCTCAGAGGTTTCACTCTCATGTTTCAGTAATCCTTATACAATTACAGTTATAAAGGAACTACATGTGAGAAATTTCTGAAGTAGGTGTTAGAGCAGAATGAAGCTTTTTATATAAACGTACCAATAGATATGCTGTAAGTAACAGGCTTTCTGTTTTTGCCTTAGTGCACTGCCTTAGGCATGGAAAAATGAGAAGCACATATCTCAGTTCAGATAAACTTCTCGTTTAGTATTTGTTTAAATCATGTTCCATTTGTAGAGATAATTTTTAGTCATCGTGCATTATTTGAGTTGCCAGACTTCGCTCTTTAATTTACCTCCCAGTTTAATGTAAAATTTTATACTAAAATATCTTGAATAGTTTTTTTTGATTAAACAAATACCTGTCGTGCCTTATTCAATATAGAACAGTACACCATTCTATTTCCCATGCTGTGTCCTTGCTTTGATGCTTCCAGTAGTGTAAAGCAAAAGAAGCCTTCAAAGCTGATGGAAAAGCATTATGCTTATACCAGCATCCTGAGAGCAGAGACTTGTCCAGTTGAACTACTTAGAATAGGTTATCTTATAATGGAGAAGCTAGACAAAAACTGCAAGTGTGATCTTCCAGGAAGTTTGATATGGGTTTGAGGAGCATCAGAATCCACCTTGATTCATTCCAGTCCTAACTGCTTGATGCTCATTGCCACTAGTGCTCAAACCCCTTGGTAGTCGATTATTATTCAAGCTATACATGGTCTAGCAGTAGGTAAATCTAATTCTCTGCAATTCAGTGTTGAAATACATTTTGTCTTTGGTAGTGGGTCGAAAGAAAATAGTATTGGTGCATGAGCATTCTGTCTGATTCAAAATCTTAAGGGTTTTTCATGCTTGGTGTCTCAGTCTTTTTCAAAAAATATTTTTAGTTTTCTTCTGCCAGATAACAGATCTATTATGTATTTTGGTTAACGACAGTCTATTGCAGATGTTGGAGCAAAATCCCAGGAGTTGACTGGTCAGGAATGTATGAGGTTCAGCACAGAGAGGGGGCTTTCTTTTGGCTATCATTACACTTCATCTTTTATCCTTCAAAAATTTTAATATTTTTTTTCTGCCTTTTTTTTTGTGTCTCCACTGCTGTAGAGGTTGGTGCTTTGAGGAAAACTTAACTCAGAAATATAACCAACATGCTTTTCATTTTGAAAACTGAGCAATTCTGCAGCATTTATAGGTTCAACAGCCCTATATATACTAATATCAGATATACCTGCAAATTAATTTTAAAGTGATAAGCTTTTATCTGTGTAAGCTTTCTAGTCATCTAGACTGAACAATTTCATATGAAGTCTTTCTACTTCCACTTAAATGAATGCAAAAGGAAAACCCTAATTTAAGAAGTAGAAAATAGCCCTTGTGTAATGCTTTTTTTCTAAAAGTAAAATTACCATGTGACTGAGGCTTGCTGAGAAGTGTTTGCTTTTGTATTCATTTTCAATGTTCTGCCTGTACTATTTAAACAAGTAAATAAAAACAACAACAAAATACTAATAGAAATCCCAAAGAATGAATGAGGTGGATAATTGGACATAACAGTTTCAAATTACATAATTGTGACGAAAGTATTCAGGTATTGAGGCCATAGAGGATATACAATCTTGTTCTCTCACATCATGTATGAATAGTAATTTTGTGGCAGACATCTTGCTGTATATTATATGTTGGCATATAATTATCTGTCAGTCATTACACTGTGACAGATGTTCAGGAAATTGCCAGACTGTGCTGGGACTAATTCCCTCTCAAGTTCCAGTAGGTACTAGAACAAGAGACAAAGAGCAATTCCTTGTGGAACAAGTCAAGAGACTGCACACTTCTATTTAGCCATCTTTTGGCTTAAATACTGCACTGATTTTAACCTAACCCAGCCTGTTCCAGTGCCTTTTCACTCAGAGGGTGGTGATGCACTGCACAGGCTGCCCAGAGAAGCTGTAGATGCCCCATCCCTGGAGCTGCACAGGGCTGGTTAGATGGGACACCAGGCGGCCTGATCTAGTGCCTGATTTAGTTGGAGGCAACCCTGCCCACGGCAGAGAGTTGAAACTAGATCATCTTTAAGGTCCCTTCCAACCCAAACCATTCTATGATTCTGAATATTTGGATTCACTCACATACACAAATATGGCGAGCAGTTTATATGTTCTGACTGCATGAAGGGCTATTTGATTATGCTTGAATAAGAATTCCTTACTCTTAATCCTGTTTCTGAGTTCCAGTTGTTTGCTACTGAAGCTTTCTTTAAAGTATGAGGGTAAGCCCACTTGTGTTTTAGACATGGGAATCAGCACTGTTTCCTTTCCTGTCTCTTGCTCAAAGCACCTGAAGTCTGTCCTTTATAAAATAGATAACGTAATAGAAATCTAAAAGCATTTGTAATAACAAATAAACCAAAGAAGTGATGAAGAAGTACGAACATGTGCTTTCAGTTTAACAACAAAGCACTCTCACACAGTACAAAGAATAAGAGTTTGACTAAGTCTGAAATTCAGGTTCAAAGTATTGAGTGTAAAAGGGCAGTGGACTGATTTTGTTCACAGAAAGTTCAACTCTAGCTTAAATTCACATGTTCAGCACTAAGATTTGATTTGTATATTGAAGTTTTTCTATTTGCCAAACACCAATGTGGAAAATTAATTATGAAGAAAATTGTCTATCACACTTTCACATTAGCAGCTGCTATCATGTTTCAGGAGGTCTGGAAAGCCTATTTGTTTGCAACTTGTGTATCAGCCCAGTGTAATAACCCCAAACCAGCTGTACATACCTTACTGGACTGTTTTGACTGTTTTTTTGTTATGCTATGCCTTTTGCACACAGTGGCATGGTTACAAGGTCAAATCAAGATAATAATGTGATGCCAATGTTGTTCAGAGGTAAATAGCTACAGGAAATGCCAAGAAATTGAAAATCAAGTAATTTAATCACCAGTTCTCATAGCCATGCATTGCTTGCAAATGAAGCTATATCAAAACTCAGTGAGAGAATGTGAAGCTAAATAGCATGGTGGTGATGTTTTTTACTTCCCAGTAGACACAGATGAGAAAAATAAACCTGATTTCTTAATGTTGTTTAGTGTATCTGCTGTTGTATCTGAGCTTCATAGTAATTACACGAAGTTAGAAGTGTCTGTGGACACACCTATTTGGGTGATAGAGCTTTCTGAATTTGCCTTAATTTGTTTTCGGCATGAGTATAATCTGGTTTAAATACTTTTGGAGTGAATATTCTTCTACATAGAACATATTTCAATTTGGAAGGATGTTTGTTTGGTTATCTGGCCTTCCTTCCTGTCAATTCTTGCAAATATATCTTTATCCTGCTGTGTCTCAGTAGTGACTCCCAAGAAGAGAAGAACTGGAGAATTGTATTGCTTGTGGCAAACTGAGAAAGATACAAACATCTCTGAGCACAGAAATAATCTGCCAAGAACAAGATAAGAATCTGGCTCAGAGTTCAATGAGACTTGACTAGGAAAATGTCATTTTTGATGCTTTCAAAGTGATTCTGTGAATGTGAAAGCCCTAAAAACCGCCTCCTCCAGGAGCATGTTTGACAATAAGGCAGATATAAGTAAGACAGATGTTGACCTTGAGGGATAGATGGCCACTACACTTACTTTTTGTCCATTCATTTTTGAAAAACTAACAGAAGGGAAGTTCAAATGTGTGTATGTGTGGTTGGTTTTTTTTTTTTTTTTTTTTCTGAAGCCAGTTTACCTTGCAGTCAGGCCATGATCCATTGGACTAACCACTGACTATATCTGTGTTCCAAATAGCTCATCCTGGGAGAATAAATTCATCCAATTCTCTGAAGCAGTGCCTATATCCAGATTCAGGAAAACAAATCTATTCTGCTGGTTATCTCCAAACTAATAAAGCAAACTGATACTGTGGAGGTTGCCTCTCCACCAGAGGTGAAAGTTTTTCTCCTTCCTCTGACTGCAATTATATTACTGTGTGTGATGACCACCTTACTTTGCAAAGTACGAAGTAGCAGTGATTTATTACAATTAGTGGAAATAAGTGGGAGAGCCAGAAGTAGTGGATAATGTGCTGATTACAAACTTCTACAAGCTCTAATATTAAATATATTTTGGAATCCAAAGCAGTTACAAGAGCAGGTCTTCCCTGAACTACCTAAGGCAGAGTTTGACAGGCACATTTAGGCGGTCTTTGAGGCAAACACTGTGATGTAACTGCAATCTGAGTTGCTGCTGTTAGCGTGGCATTGATCCAAGCTCATTAGACTTGCCAAGCATTGGGCTTATCATCTCCAGCCCTGTGCTGTGCTAATGCAATTGCACAGCTTTCAGATCTAAGCTACTTTCACATTCCTGTGGCTCTGTGCAGAAGCAGCACATCGGCCTGTCTCCTCACAAAAGGCAGGGCAGACACACCAGCAGATGAATTTCTGGCTGGGTCGGGCGAAACAGCTTGAAAGAGAAGAGCTTTGACTTGAACAGTCTCTTGCAGAATCGCTGTTTGTTCTGTAGGCCCTGGCAGCTGTGGAAGGTGTCTCAGCACCAATGACTATGGTGGAGCCTCCTGAGATAGAAAAGGCAAAGCTGATTTGTTTGGTTACTGTTGAAAATGAACCTGCCAGACTCATGCAGATCTGCTCTGTGCTTTGATCTTGTGGGTTTTTTGCTCTTTTTTTCCCCATTCTTTCAATACTTTACCCATGTTCATATTTATGGTAAGTTATTGATGTTTTGCTTTATCCATGAGTTGAAGCATATTACACAGCCATTAAAATCCAGTTTCATCCTCAACATGATGAAAGTTTTAAATTAAATTGTCCTCATCCTTGATCGAGTTTAATGTTTTTGGTCTATCAGTGTTTCCCAGACAAGCCAAGTGTCACATTGAGGCATGATTTGCATATTCATGAAATAATTTGTATTCAGAAGCATTGTTTAATGCTTTTTGGACAGTTTTTCATACTAATAAGTGTTTAACTCAAGAGACTATGCAGGTAATCTGAAAAATGAAAGTCTATCACAATGTTAACAAAATATTACATTTAAGTCTAAAATAAATAAATGAACTCTGAATTAATGCTTTTGTTTTATCAGAGAAGCTACCAGCACAGCAATGGAATATACCTTTACAAGAAAATAATTAGGAATGCCCTTCTTTCTCAGAGACATGTTTATTTTCTTCTTTATGTAGAGGAAATGGACCTGGGGGTGTTGATTGATGCTAGACTGAACATGAGCCAGCAGTGTGCCCAGGTGGTCAAGAAGGCCAATGGCATCCTGGCTTGTATCAGAAATAGTGTGGCCAGCAGGAACGGGGAACTAATTATCCCCCTGTACTCAGCACTGGTGAGGCCGCACCTTGAGTACTGTGTCCAGTTTTGGGCCCCTCACTGTAAGAAAGACATCAAGGCCCTGGAGCATGTCCAGAGGAGGGCAGCAAAGCTGGTGAGGGGTCTGGAGCACAGGCCTTATGAGGAGCGGCTGAAGGAGCTGGGATTGTTCAGTCTAGAGAAGAGGAGGCTCAGGGGAGACCTTATTGCTCTCTATAACTACCTGAAGGGAGGTTGTAGTGAGCTGGGGGTCAGCCTCTTCTCTCGTGTGACTAGTGATAGGACTAGAGGGAATGGCTTCAAGATGCACCAGGGAAGATTCAGGCTGGACATTAGGAAATACTACTTCTCTGAAAGGGTGGTCAGGCACTGGAATGGGCTGCCCAGAGAGGTGGTGGAGTCACCGAGCCTGGTGGTGTTTAAAGAGCGTTTGGATGTTGTGTTGAGGGACATGGTTTAGCAAGAACCATTGGTGAAGGGTGAATGGTTGGACTGGATGATCCTGTGGGTCTTTTCCAACCTTAGCAATTCTATGATTCTATGATTCCTTCTTCTTGACTGTAGGTCAAACAAATATTGGACTGTTATTTTCAAGTAATGGTGATAAGTTTTAGTTTGATTTATAATAGCATTTTTCACGCATTGAAAGTGTGCACTCTTGCTCCTCAAGCTAAATTAAGTTTTGATTTTTCACTTTGTGTTCGTCAATCAGTTACCGTTTGATGGCTAATAAACTCTCTTGACTTTTGTGGCAAATAGATTATTTTTCTCATTTTTGTATGTTAAATAATAAGTGGAGTGCTCAGCTTCTACCCAAAATATGGATGCACTTGTGCAAACCTGCATGTAACATATAGATAACAGATGAGAGCTCACTGACAGTATAGAGGCTCTCCAAGAACTAGTATTTGTAAATGCAATCAGGTAGCCTTTTATGCTACGTTAGGTGAAGATGTTCCTGTTCTGCAAGGACCTGTTCTCGTTTTCCAGAAGTGCTGTATGTCTGTCATTTCAGAAGCATTCACTCACCTTCATTCAGATACGCATGCTTGTTTTACTGTCTCTGACAATGAGCTGCAATGTTACAACCCATATGTGCTGGTCACCTCTGCTTAGTAGAATCTACTGATCGATATGTTAGCCCAGCACATAAAATACCTTTTTTTTTTTTTCTTTTTTTTTTTGAGTATAGAGACTCTGTTTATTAAAAATAAAATAAAATTGTAAAGTAATAATAATTCCAGCTAAAATACTGAGATGAGCATTACCAGATGACCTTGTAACATGGTCCTGGTGCAGGATTTCTAGTTTCCAAGGGACTTTTCAAATCAGATAAGGGCAAAGACAAAGTAAAATCAGCTATTTCACATTGATTCTGTTTTGGATGGCATTACATCCTCACCATCCAGGAACAAAGTAACTATAGGACCAAATCCATACAGTAGTGAGTGTTTTTTCTTATGGCTGATAACTAATTTGTAGCTTTCCAATTTCACAAATAATAAGTCTTGGTTTTATTATTTTTTTCCCTAAAAATTAATGGAGGGAGGAGGCAAGGAAAGCATATCCTTTGGAAGACAGGCAAAATACCTAGGAAGCTTTGTGGATTGCTGTTCAGGGATTGGTGCAAACCCTAGAGAAGAACATGCAGTCTATGCTTCCTTTCCCTCTTTGCCAACACGTGTTCAAGGTCCATTGTTGCCCAGGTTTTGCCAGATGAGACATTGAGTGCCACAGACATGTATGCCACAGCATCCACATGCAGGCTGGTGGGGTTGGTGCTGCCTGGAATGGTCAGGTAGCTGGGCTGGAACATCAAGAAGTCTTGAAGGAGTGAGGGGAAAATTATTGAAGTAATGAAGATAATGTGCTGTGGTAGAGGAAAAAACCTTGTCTGCCTTGTATTGCCTAAGAAAATTTCTGCTCACAATCCATTTTAAAAAGAATATGAGAAAAGCAAAGTAGTTAAAAACATACAAATGTACAGTCTTTACAGTGGCTCTGTCTAAAGTCATCCCCTCTGTGCATTGCTGTTTTATGGTTGGATCTCTTTACAAGGACACTACGCTCTCAGCAAATTTATCGTGCAGAATCTGAAGGTCATTCTGAAATCTTATTCGGCAAAAATAGCTTATTCACAAACTCATTTCACTGACTGGTGGACAGTATGGTAGTTGTTCTCCATGTCTGATGGAGTGTGAGTCTTCTTTTGCTTGCTTTGCTGTGACTACCAAGTAGTTAAATGTAATGGAACAGAACATTGCAGAAAAGCTAAAGCCTCCTGCTCATTGTCGTTCACTACAGAGTTGTTTCCAGAGGTTCCCAGACTAAAGTCTTCTCTTGCAAAGTTTGTAGGGAAATTCATTGCCAAAGGAATTAAACTGAAGGGTTCGTAGAACAGTCACTAGAAAAATACTCTAGGCTGGAATTGCTAAGATTGCCAAATAGCTCAGAAGACTGGGAAGTGACCACTGGGACATAAGACAGGTGCCCTCCTGAGAAAACCCAAACAATACATAGCTCTGCAGAAATGTTTGTTACTGTGGAATGCTGAGCCATTCAGGCAGGACTCCTTACAGGTCCAAATGGGCTAGATAAATTCACAGAGAAAAGTTGCTGAGTGACAAGTGAACAAACTGGGTTCAGGCAACCTTCAGTTCAATATACACAAAACTGATTTTAGCATCTGCCTTAAATATCCACCAAATTAAAGTGATTTTTGGTCCAACTCTGGGTAGTGAAGCACATAAGGATATGTAGGGTGTGCGCTGTTATGGGTTGCCATCCACAGAGCAAAGTGATAGTGAGGATATGGGGTCTCTTGATGTATTCAAAACATCAGACTGGGTACTGGCACTGTATTGATTTTGCCAAAATCACGCATATTTGTAAATGTATACAAATGACTAAATTCAGCTACCTTTGGCAGAAATGATTCAATTTGCATTTGCAATTATATTGATTTTGCATGCAAATTAGATACCTGCTTTGCACATACACTGATGGACCTATTTTTTGCTTATGATTGGCAGAGTAAGGACCTCCTTTCAGAAGCAGGTTAGTGTTAGAGGAGAAATAAGCCAAAAGTAAAATATCCTAAAAGCTTTTTATTTGGTTGCCTTCCAAGCCACAACAGCTGCAAAGGGTGATTAGCTTCATGTGGTGTCAGTTGCAATTTTATCCAGCTTTATTCTGTGTTTGTTTTCTCTTTCAGACATTTGTCCTTGCTGAGACTACAGCTGTGTGTGCCCCATGCAGACCCACCACCACAGACATTTCCCCTGGAGGAAAAGAACTCAGCTTCCTGGGAAGGGTAACCTCTGCCACCTTCACTGTGAACTCACTAAGCTTTGCTCTGCAAGAAGAACAATTAAATGCTGACATCCCTACATCACCCAAGTCAGGTGAGAACTCTCTGGAAATGTATTTGGTGGCCCACAGAAACAGATGGCATGGCATGCACCATCACTGTTAGGGCAGGACAGGGGGACTCTGTGGCACTTACCTATCTGCAGTCAAAAGATTCAGAGGTATAGGTGCCATTTGGCTCAAACCCTGAGACGCATCCTACATAGTTGTACCACATGATAAGAGGATACTACCAGAATGAAGGTGTTATAGCAGTTCCCATTTTATTACAAGTACTGGCCTACTATGAAGCTTGGGTATCTTACCCAACATTAATTCCCTTCTTCAGATCAATGTCCCTTTCTATAGTTCTTGGAAAACTGTGATGTTTCATGGTTACAGTGTGCAATATCCCTTGAATGAATGAATAAAATAAATAAATAAAGCTTATAGATAGATCCTTGATCAGGCTGTTTTGAAATCTTCAGAAGGCATGAGAGCATCAGTGCTACACTGTCAGAGTGAAGCAGTTAAGGCAGCACTTGTCCCAAGATTCCACCAAGTACCAAACATCACAGCAGCGCTAGCATCGCCAAAGTCACCTATATATGTGCCTAACAGCTCCTAAAGATAAATCTATGGCCTATATAATCAGTCAGTGTTTGCTGTGGCAACTTCCAGTATGACCAGGTAAGGGTACGGAAACAGTAGGTGAGCTGTGTCAAAATGACAGTGTATTTGCACAGTTATCTAATTTGCTCATACTTCAATGGAGGTTGGAAAGTTTGATATCAAAATAGTACAGCAGTTGTACAGGAGCAAGCTTGTTATCCAAACATGTTTTCCATGGCTATGTAACAAGACCTTCCTCACTGAACAAAAATTTTGATTTCAACTTCTGGTTTAGTTCAGAGTTCTCTACGTTTTTACAGTTCTTTTGTCAAGTGAACTCCTCAGCACAACCTCCGCTGCACTTATACATATGTTCTCCCACTGCTCTATTAACATCTCATTAAACTGCACCCCAATAGTGTCTTTCTCCTTACTGCTTTAAGGACAAACATTTGGAGAATAGCTTCTATTTGCAGACATCTTAGGTAAGACCTCTTCAGAGCAAGCACTAGTATCTAGCCCACCTAGCCCACGTGGTAGGAGAAAATTTGGTGGGCATGATTTAAAGCTCAGAGATGGTCCAAGACTGACTCAGAACCTGATGCTAATAATTACTCTACTGGAAATAATGTCACTGTATGGTTTTCAATGGCATCAGCAATATTTTTAGTCTCTACACCAATATTAATTCATTTCCTTCTACATTTCAATTTCATTTACCCTTAGCTATTGGTTTGATAAATGTTTACTGGATTTCCTTTAAATGTCCTAATGTTTCAGGCCATTCATAAACAAAAAATGTTGCTAGCTTCTCCTGTCCTTTTATGACTGCCATGGAAACAAATGTGGGAAAAAGCATCAATCAAGAAGCACAGCAGTACTAGCCTGTGGCAATGGAAGCAAGGACTACCAGGGCCCTGTAAGGACAAGTGTGCTCTACAGTTCAGTCATACATCAAGCTGCCCATACAATTCTAGTTTTGGTGTTTTCCGCAAACTAATGTAATTGAGTAATGTTATTGAGTAATTTTCTTATTACTCAGTAACTTTTCCTTTTTTTTTTCTTTTTTTCTTTTTTTAATTTCCCATGGCATTTTTTATCCTTATATGATATGCCCAAGCAGGACAGGATGAAAAAGCTTTCATCTGTCTAATCTGTAGACAGAAGAAGCAACTTCTGCCCAGAGCTCAAGGCAGCAAAGAAAATTCTGATTATTTTTCAGCTTACCTAAAGGAATATTCATCTTCAGGAGGCACAACACATACTGAGAAACTGGTGCCTTTAGCTTGTTAGCAAGCAGCCTGCCTGAAACCGAGACACTGCCCTCTCTCTCATGCATGCCTGACTTTGCTGTTCTTGGTCTGGTTATAGCAGAACTATAGCTGCTCTTCAGGAAAACCACAGATTCTGGTGAATACCACAAATTCTGGTGCCCAACAGAGGCCATAGGTTTAATTAGAGTATGGAGAATTATTTTTCTTTTAGGTGCAGATTTTTGGGTGATGTTATAACAGAGTAAGTGAAAGCTAAAGAGAATTGTAAAATTGTTCAGTGTTATCCGATGGCCTTACAAACTCACGCCAGCAGTTTTGGTATCACTGACAATGCCAGCCTATGTCAGCTTTGCTTTGTTCTGGACTGGATTGAGCACAAGGCTTTCTGAGTTTCTGAAACACAGCAGTGCTTTCAGTAGCAGTTGCAAGTGCCCCACAGGGTTGTCTTACTAAGTCAGACTGTGGAACTCATGGAGACTGGTTCTGTTTGACTGTTTATTATAAGCAAATGGTTACAAAGAAATTAGATCTCTTGTGTAAAACTCTAAATCTTTTCATTTTGTTTGTGAATTTCCTATTCCTAAGTCACTGAATGCCTATTAGGTATACGGTTTGAAAGATCATGGAGTGAAGCCCTAATCAAATGATCCTCATAACAATTAATTAACATACATACAGGGAGATTTCTGTGAAAATCAGCCCCTAGGAAGTATTTCCTTTTCTAACTCCTATGTAATGTGCCACTGCCCCTACAGTACAAGTTAACATGATTTACTTTCAAAGCTTTCTCTGCTGCTGCCTGCCTTCTAAGTAGTTCTGGCTTTACTTCCAGCTCTCTCCATCTTGCATCTCTAATACTTAAGCTTTCCTAATTCTTTCCTCTGCTATTCTGACCTTCCCTACATTACTCATCTGCATAGGAGAGAAGCTGTCCCAAAGCCTCAGGAATCATAAAGAATAGGCAATATCTTAAAGTGCAGCTTTTACTAAGGAACCAACCTCATTGCTATCAGGCAGGAGAGAGGGATTTCCTTCCTCACATTATCACAAGCAAACATGATTAAAAAACTGAAAGAATAGAAAAAAACAGAAGCACCAAAATATTTTGACCATAAACTGTCAGAAGCCAGGTACTGTGTTACAGTGCCCTAAGAAAAATAGATTTTCTACAGCGCAGGATGGGTCAGTATTTATTTTCTTCTTCAGCTTGATCTTTTCTAGTAGCAATTAAATCCTTGTCACTTGTTCTTTTTCTTCAGTACATTCTAACTGCTGAAATTACTGAAAAATTAATACCAAAAAATGGTCTCCAATTCTGTCTCACATGATTTTCAAATGCTTCAACTTTGATTCTTTCAGTAACAATAGTTCATAATTATGGAGTTATTTCAGCCAAATACATTAGTGTGCATTAAATCCTCCAATCTCTTATAAGCCTTTAGGGGATGCCACAGACAATGTGTTTCATGGATGGGTAAACTGAAGCAGTGGAAAAGGGAAGCAAGCTGTATTGCTGAGATTATAATGCCAGTATTTTAGGTTCCTGCACTGTTCTGTGACTTCCAATCATTTTCAGAGCATGAAGTAGATAGGTGGGAAAAAAGCCTTGCCTTTCACAGTGCTGGGGTAGTTTGTTTTTGCAGTACTGAGGACCACAAACAAAGGGGCAATAGGGAGAAAGAGGCATGGCAGAGGCTGACTTAAACTGTTTCAGCACCAGAAAGCAGAAGAATATTTCCATGCTGCTTCATTCTGACGTGATTTGACAACCTCATTTCACCCTAATGTCACTGGAAATCACAGTCCAATTTGACTGTGGCATAGTGTAAGATATAAAGAGACCTATATACGTTTTGCATGTTTTGCTTCAGAATAGAACAGTTAACATTTATAGGCTTTGCCTAGCAGGGACTGCCTAGAGCACCAAAACTGCCTGCTATGTCCCCTCCCAATTAAAAGAAAAATGGATAGGTTTTACTATTCCTATGTTCTTTTGCCTTTTCACTTGACTGAGCATTACTGGATGCTGTCTTTCTGTCAGTCACATTTCATCTTATCTTTTTGCCTCTAGCCATTTTGGTCTGCAATTGATTTTCTCACCACTTTAAGCAGCAACTGAGAGATCTGTATATCGGCACATTTCTCCGAGCTTTCTGCAGTAGTGAAAGCAGGCTGCATCCTACATGCAGCTGCTGAATATCTTTATTTTCCTCTTGAAGGCAACGGAAGTTACAGATTCTCAGTAATTTCAGTGGATGTTGAGAATTTTGATAATCAAATCCATTTTTCATGCTTCAAGCAATTATTTCCATGAATGTGCATGCATATGTATGTGTAAATACATAGAAATGTGTGCAGGCTTGTGTGTATCTGCATTTATACACACGCATGTTTTCCAAGTGGAAAATTTTGCTTTATAAGTAAGCTTCTCTCTTTGCCATGGGAAAAATAATAAAAGCTATTAGTCCTTAAAAAAAAACAAAAAAACCTTAAGAAAACTGCATTCCAATCATATTCTGTGAGGTTTTTTTTTGTCTTAAATAACTAAAATAATCTCTAATTTAATCTGTGATGTGAATAGAATAAATAATTTCCATGTTGTTCTTCATGTGAATAGCTTGGTCATATCGCAGTCATGAGACTGCTCAGGTAAATTTTGCCTTAGACAAGGGACACTCTTGTTGCTTCAGTTTCTGCTGCAGACCAATCCCTTCTCTAAAATAAGGGATTGCACTGTAATGGTTAAAAAAGATGTGGTGCTGCAGTTGGCTTTTAAGCTAGAATTGGAAGGGCAGAAATTGACTTATTTCCCTCAGTGCTCGGTGCTTTTACAGTTTGAGTCAGGTTGCATCTGTGCCTGTATGCAAATAAAGGGATCTGTTCACAAAGAACCATTTAAAGTGGATCTTGGATTGAGTGAGAACTTTTGGTTTACAGGCACTTAAAAATCATGACTACTTGAACTAAAGAAAATGGGGAATCTTTTTTTTTTTCTCTATTTGAATCTCACAAGAGTATGTATAGGTCATATCGGTGCAGAGTAGAAAACGTGATAATGGTTCTTCAAGGAAACAGTAAGGCACACACGTGGTCTCTAGGTCTGAGACTAGCAGGACTAACAGCAACTCAGAGTAACACAGAGCATCTCACTTGGACACACATTTCAGAAGAGCATTCCAAAGGAGTAGCTTTTATACAAAGAGCACCCTTAGGATGATGCCCCAAGCCCTGCTTCTTTGACTTAGCAAATAAAGAGAAAAGATAGAAAAACAAGCAAGGCATTCATCTTCTGATCATTACACAGTGCAAACTGGGTGTCAAACACAAGTAATCCTGAGAAAATAATGCACTAGAGGAATCTGTCTCCAATAATTTGCAGTGGTTTTTGCACTAGCTGACATAGAGTGTATCAAATGAGTAGTGGTTCTGCCTTCAGCTTTCTTGAGCATTCAAAATCTGTTTCATTTTTTCTGCCAGAAGCAGTTATACCCCATTTCAGCTCAGTGCTAGTTTAGACCTTGTAGCTACAGTAATAATGGCAGAAAGAGCAGTTCGTGGCTAGACCTGTATGTGTGTATGTTTGCAGCAGTATCTAGGCATGTGTGTAAAACTGACATGGCGTGTGCATCAGTGTGCATGTTTGTATACATATTTTTTTTAAAATTCCACATACACATTGTGGAATTTGCAAAATCAGCAACAAAGCAGGCAGGAATCTTTGCTAGTCTAGTGTGAAAAGAGCAATTTGAGTAGCTTTCAGATGCCACTTCTATTGCTTAAGAAGACTGTTTTTATGGTCTCCAGCAAGAAATATACGCTATATTGGGCAGTTGATTTATCTGTGTACCACAGTTTGATAACACTCATCCAGTTTAGAATGTTTTCCCATTTGTATGTTCTAGATTTATCATTTTGACATGCAACACTATCCTTTAAGTAGTGTTCTTCAGAGAATGAGTGAAGATTTCTGTGGGTAGCTAGAGAGTGTGTGGGGGAGGATCATTTTTGAATGTTGACTGGGTACAGAGACTTAGCAGTGCCAAAGGAAAAATATTCTTGCATACAGGGAGTATTTGATGAACAAAATGTGTTTTGCTTGACTCAACGTCCCATTCTTCAGTTCCACATGTAACTGACTTCATTTATTTTGTTTACAGTTAATACCCGGGGGGAGAGGAGGGGGGTTATTACGCTGCTACTACTGTGTAAACTTGCTCACCTTGATAACATCTTGATCCTGTACATTGGTTTCAAGCATCTCTTTGAGTAGTGGAGCACAGAGAACTAACTTTTCCTGGTTAAGTAGCAATACAGTTTTCTTGAAGTAAAAAATGTTCACTGCAATTAATATTATTTCATGATGGTCTTTTTTAGTTACAATTATTCTGCTTACAGAAATCTTAAACTATATGAAGATAGGAGGCAAATATTTGGGAATAAAATCTCTGAAAAACAATGATAAAATATAAAGGCTTCAGTTGAGAATGCTTACGTGCTTTTAAGTGTTACCATGTGTTATTATTTTTCAAAGTACATTTTTCCAAAGAAAGCTGTAACTTTGATATACGTACATACTTTTTTTTCTCATTCAGTACAAATGTACTTTATACTCTACTAGGTTGTTATTCCAGGTAGACCATCTCTAGTCCTAGAATTTTTTAAACAGTCTTTTCCGCTTACTGTTTGAGGTCAAAGTCAGAATGTCTCCTGATTTCTGAGGGATGGTATTGTTTTCCACAATTTAAGTATTTTCAAATGTTTGTTAAATAGAGGTGTAGATACTGTAATAGTCTAGAAGTGGTTTTTTGTTTCTTTGTCATTGATTTTTAATAACATACATAAGGAAACATAAGTTTCCTTTGCCTTAGCACTACAGAAAACTCTTCAGAGTATAGGTACAGCACCTCTTGCAGTTGCTTTTGAACATACAGTCATGGCTTATTCCATTTCAGGAAAGAATACTGTATTCATTATTATTGTTTAGTCATATGAAAATTCCTCTCATTCAATTTATGTTAATTTATCTTCTAGCAGCAAAAGACTTCTGTCTTTTGGAACTGGTCTAACTCTTGCTTCAGGAGTGCATACTGATTTCTACTATGAGTACATTTTGACTTGGCACCAAACCGTGCCATTATATCAACTCAAAACTGACCCCTTCAGTTTACTGAAATAAATGCAATAGATTATCTGAATCAGACTGCTTGAGTAAGATGTGTCTCAACTTTATAAAATGAATTTTTTTATTTGAGATACTGAATGAAGCTTTCCTTGCAAGGAGTAAATGGTCTTTTCAGGACAGGCTTTCAGAGAGCCTATTTTGGATATGAATTACAGTGGTATGAATTACCGCCTGGACTCCAACGACCACTTAGACTCGGTTTTCACTGACTGTAAGTGTAAGGATCCTGAGTGGCTTGTTTGCATGGAGATACCTACATTGTTCTGCTCTGCTCTGTGCTGTTCAGCCTCACCTCAAGCACCGTGTGCAGGTTTGGGTGCTACAACATAAGAAGAACATAAAGCTATTTGACAGCATCCAAAGGAGAGCTACAAAGATGTTGAAGAGTCTGGAAGACCAGATGTAGAAGGAGTTGCTGAAGTCCCTTGTTCTGTTGAGCCCAGAGAAGATGAAGCTGAGAGAGGGAGGCCTTATGGAGACCGATGAGATGGCTCATCGTGAGGGGAGCAGAGGGGCAGTGCTGATCTCTGGTGACAGTGATGACTTGAGGGAATGTCATGGAGCTGCATCAGAGGAGGGTCAGGTTGAGTGTTAGGAAAAGATTCTTGACCAGAGAGTGGTCGGACACTGAAACAGGCTCCTCAGAGCAAGGGTCATGGCACAGAGTTGCTGGAGTTCAAGAAGCATTTGGACAATGCTCTCAGACACAGGTTTTGAATTTTGGGTGGTCCTGTATGGATCCAAGAGTTGGACTTGATGATCCTTGTAGCTCCCTTCCAACTTGGGGTATTCTATGATCCTGTCATTTAGTCAGATCAATTCCATCATTTGTCTCAATCGTTTTTAGAGATAAAGTAGCAACTTGAATACCCTTTGCTACATTTATGACAGAGAAAAGAAATAGCTTTGGTGTGGATGAATTCAAAACTGGGCTGCCATGACAGACACAAGGTCAATTCTTTCTTTCTGTGTGATTTCCGTGATCCCCAGATGGTATGAAAACAAAAACAAACAAATAAAAACCACTACAGAGCAAATGATCTACAGATGCATGAATAACAGCCTACTGCCTTTAGTATTTTAAGTGATGGAATCTGCCTTTGCAATTGTCATGGCTGCTTCCAGGAAATGCACATCCTGCTCTTAGAGAACAAAGGTCACTTACTTAATATGAAATCCTGCCCTCTGTAACTCTATTTCATGACTTTGCTCAGAGCCTGAATGTGTTCATGAGAGCCTTTATGGAAGAAGAGAAAATTGTACTGAAAAATGGAAACTATAAGAATGATTGTTTCATGCCACGAAAAACAGCCTTGCCCCAGGCAGCATTGATTCTATTATCTCTGACCCCATCCAAAGTTCAGCATATATTACGATGTCTCTTAAAGTACCCTAGAGTTGCTGAAAGTTCAGTTCAAGTTCATCTTGTGGCAACTTGAACAATATATTATAAAACTAAAACAAAACAAAAAAACCCTTGTCCCTTCACAGTTTACAGTCCTTAAGGAACAGTAGGATTTAACACCAGTTTCAGACACAAATTTTTCAAGTATCTTTTTTTTCATTTTAGCTGATTTTCCAATGTAACTTCTGTTGGAACATTTTCCTGTACCCTCCTTGGTCTACTACAGAAAATACCATTTTTCACTGCCTGTCTCTAAGTAGTTGTCAAGCCAGCAAATACAATGTTCCCATATTAGAAAATTTCATTTTGGAATTATATCATATGTTATATCACACATTATATCATACATCCTCTCTCTGGTGACCAGTGATAGAACCTAAGCAAATGGCATGACAGCTACAATTGGGGAGGCTCAGGTTGAATATCAGGAGAAGGTTCTTCACCAAGAATGGGGTCAGGCAGTGGAACAGCCTCCCCAGGGAAGTGGTAATGGCACTGAGCTTGCAGGAGTTCAAGAAGTGTCTGAACAATGCTCTCAAACATATAATCTGATTTCTGGGTGGTCCTGTGTGGAGCCAGGAGTTGGACTTGATGATCCTTATGGGTCCATCCCAACTCAGGTTATTCTATGGTTCTATGATTAATGTAAAGTAACATTTAGATTTTACTCTGACTTAATTAACAGATTTACAATATTTTTTTTTTCTTGAGCCAGGTAGAGAAAGAAAAAGAGATGCTATTTCCTGAGCCTTAATGGCCCTGATCAGCCCCAAATGGAGCCTCCACATACATCCTTTGCCCATGGGACCAGGAGTCTCATTTAAACTCAGTGTAGGGATGGGAGCTGTAGTTTGTAGTAGTACTAGTCTCTGGTTTAGTCACAGCCACGTCTATGCCAGCTAATAGGCTAATTGATCTCTACTTATAAGCCCATGTGTTTCATCACTTTGAACTCACCTGACAACCTGATCTCTTGATTGAGCCTGGCTTCCATCCGTAAGTCTGCCTCCTGGAGTACTGTGGAGCTGGGTTCTGAGGATTTGTCATGCTGGCTGTAATATTCCCGTGGGCTTCTGGCTCTTAGGTGCCAAGTGGACTTTGCCATGCCCCGATGCTTTGCGTGTTGTCTCTCTGTAACAGAAGAAAGAGAAAGGTAAGAGTTATACACAAGACTTTTTAGTAGAGGCTTTACTAAAATGAAAGATCTTTCTAGTATAACTATACAGAAACTAGGTAGTTTCAGTTAAGTTCATATATAATTGAAAGCAACGCAATTTGCACAATTTGTTTTTGTTCCATCTTTTTTGAGATTTTTCTGTGTTCTGCAACAGCAAAATCCAGAAACTCCAGAAATTCTTCTGAGTAATGTTGTAGATGCTCATAATGTATCCATGCTGGCTCACAAATGCTGAGAATAAGCCTCTGGTGATCACACTCTATGTGCCTATGTTGGTAGGCTAGGTATAAACAAGGAACCTCAGAAAGTGAATGGTTTTGATCATATATAAACTCATTGACTTATTGCAAGGAGGAATAAAAAAAAATGTTTCTCTCTTTGAAATTAAAGGCTCTCATAGATGTATTCACCTGCATTCACATAATTAAAGCTTACTATCCTTCTGTGTTTGTTGAGCATGAGATCTGTATGCTTGAAGGAAGGCAGCAGCTCTGCTTGCAGCTGTTGTTTTGCCTTTTTGTAGTCCGGGAACGTGCAGGATGTTTGTTGGTATCCCTGATATTTCAGAAGCACTGTTAACTAACGTATTCAGTATAAGTCTATTCAGTACACTAGCTGACTGGGTCTGTCTAGGTCTGTTTTGCTAACTGGATGATGATCATGAGCTATTATGAAGGAGGTTAGTGACAGGTAGAAATAAATGAGTTTGAAGGAGGAGGAAGCCTCTTGGGAAAGATGAAATTCAATTTCAGTTAGAAATCTATTAATGAATTCTTAGGTTCCTCTGCCCAGCCTGAAAGCTTTTCACATCTTTCAGCTTATTACAGATTTAATAGTTTTTTTTTTCCACAAAGTTTGAACACCTATGATAGTTTTCTATTTTCTTTCCCTTCAAAATACAAGACTTATGTCCAACTCCATGACATTTTTTGTATTATAACATCCCTATCAGTTATCCAGTGTTCACTTTCTCAACTTATACAAAAGGAGATGAAAACTAGAACTATTTGAAGTATTTGATGTTTTTGTTGTTATTGTGTTCTGGTTTGTTTTTCTTTTCCACTGGAAAAGGAATGGAACAGGAGAAAGGGATAGAATTAATGGGGAGAAAAGTAGGGGATGACATGAAAAAGAATTACTGGAAAGAATACTATACCAAATTTGAATCTATGCTGCTGAGCCTTACGTGGCAATTTCAGAAGTTTTCTAGAAAGATAGCTTGAGTGAGAATTTTTGTTGTGTTTGATAGGTGTGAGCTGGTGTTTATCAGTAGTTCACATGTATATGTCTATTCCTGGGCTGTAGTTTGGAGCCACGACATGATGCAGAACAGCTATCCAGATATCCAGGCAGCCTTCCAATGCAAAAAATGAGCTTCAAGTAGTGGTGATTAATTCATCAGCCCAACAAACTGGAAAGCTGCTTCTCACACAATGGCTCATTAACCTAAACCATATTCAGCTGCTAACACTAATTAGTCACATATAGTAATGACTGACACTAAAGGGAACACCAACCGGCACATTCACCCCTTATTTGCTCCTTAAATACTTGTGCCTGAACCATCTATTGAGGTGTGGAGAGGTATATAGGCTAGACTGGAGAGGATGTTCAGGAATGTGTAGAAATAAAAGTTCAAGCTTTCATCTCTGCAAAGCAGAGAAACATTTTATATGCTATGAATAGTAGTATCAATTTGTCTCTAGATGTGCATGTGATTTCCAGGAGATCAAATAAAAAAACATGCTAACCAAGCACGTCTCTACCCTTAGAAAACAACTGTGTCTGAAAGACAGGTTGATTCAGAAACCTGTAAGACTTACTCATGGCATTTTTGTGCTTTCCTTAAGTATGGCCAGAAGAGTTAGTTGGCTGTGCTAAATAGTGATTATTCCAGTTGCTATCTATGTCTATGTTCTAGTAAAGATGTAAGCCATTGCTCAGGGCAGAATGCAAGTTCTTTTGCAATTACTTCTTTACCACTCCTGTTTGCAGCTGAGTTGACACAAGAGTTGACAAGTGGTACTTACTTCTAGTACATAATTTAAAACAAATGTAGTTTAAAATATATGTCTTGAAACACAAACTAAATTTATTTTCAATGCTATACTTTCCAGAGACCTAACTATGCTGGATAATTGATTTTCTTTATTTAAGAAAATTTTGGATAAGGGAGGCTTCTGTGTCTTATAGGAGGCTTAGCAATGTTCTTTTTCTTCTTTTTTTATTGCTACTAGGAAAACCAGTTATGAGTACTGTTTGTTTCTTCACCTGTACTGTCTTGGTGCATGTAGAATTAGACATGTGAATCTCATTAATGCTAATGGAAAACTTACACCACAGTGTCATTTCCCATTAAGGTGCAGTTTGTTCTGTCCTTTTGAATCTTTCTGTCCATAAACACTCGGTATTCCAAAACCTAGCTTAGCTTTCTAGCTATAGTTAAATTGAATTTGCAACTACATATGCTTGTAGTCAGCTGAACCTGCAGGCTTGCGCACAGATTTCTGCTATCTTCTTTTGACACAATATGCTGCTTACATTAGCAAAACCCCTGCTATCATACTGACAGTTATTCTTCCTAATACTGCGTATTCCCCCCTTTCTGACCTGCTTTTATCTCCTATACTCTTTCTTATGAAGAAAAAACACGTTTGCCCACCAGCAGATATCATTTAAATGTGTAAGATATCAGAATTGTTCACGTATTCAGCTACCATTTAAAATAAATACAAACAGCTAGGTCGTTACCTGACTGTAAATAATTGCAATTAGTTCTAGACTGTGTTCCAGCTATCAGTACTTTTCCTCATTGCCTTTTAATGGAGTGCAGCAGGCTTTTCACAGGTAGGCTCTTTGGATAACCACTTGTGAGCAGTATTTACCTAAATTCAACTCCATCTCTCTAGTTTGTAGCCAGCGTTGCAAATGTTTCAAGGGTATCGTTCTATTCTACAGATTAAGGACTGTTCTAGCACCTGCTGATTTACACAGACTGGTTTTCTTGACAGTAATTTCAAGGTGGTATAAATTTTTAGTGGAATATTTCTCAAGATAAATCTGTGGAGGTTCTCAGGTGTTGTTCTCCAAGTAGAGTTCTTTGGCCTCGGAGAAAATAGAAGTGGACAAAAGAACTTTCTGCACATTACACCTCATGTTGAGGGTTATGGGAAAATAAGCTACAGGTTCACTTTGAAACTGATGGTAAATGGCTGATAAAATATGAAAATTCCTATGTCAGTTATCAAAATACTTTGAGCAGGACTAAAAGGCAACTGAATAAACACAAACATCATCTGTATCTAATTATGTATGGAATCAAGAAGAGTTTAAAAAAACACTGCACAGGAACAGCGGAGCTATTGGCAGGATGATGCTTTTCTGTCCCTGTTTGCCAAACAAAGAGACAGTTTCCTGACAATTTAAGTCACTGTGGGAATGCTATTGCTTGACGATGGTGAATGGAAAAAGAAAACATCACTTTCACTCAAAATCTGTACTTTTGTTTGTTTGCATGAGTGTGTTAGTGCAGTTTCCATTTAATAATGTCCCCTTCACCATGAAGGATTTAAGGGGTATTTTTGGCAGGCTGTCTTACAACAGTGTTTTGTTCTCTGATATCTCCAGATGTATCTCTGCAAGCTTAGTATAAAATGAGGAGAAGCAAACTGTGATTCAAAAATTTTTTTCTCTTCTTTTCCTCCATCACAGAGGATAATGCAAGATGCTATCCTGCATCACAGAACCCCCACATCCCAAATGTATTCCCTGATGAATACAATTTATGAATTGTACTCTATCCCAGCATCCTGAGGTGCCAACATAACAGCCCCGGCTAGGTGACCTGGGCTCCTAATTGTGTGGTGGTTGGAAAATCAGCCACAGATTGTATGTAGCAAGGTATGTTCAGGATTAAGAAGAAGGATGAATGATCACTGTGCAAAGATTTGGGAAGGAAATGTCATCAAGAAACATTCACAGGCAAAATACAAAGTAAATAAAAGGACTACTGAGCGATGCTGATGGCAGATGCTAGTTGAGCAGGATGCAAATTGCAATCAATCCTTTACAAAAATAACTGGAACAGACTTTGTCTTCTATTTGGAGAATTATCTTTTTGCATTTTCTGCTATAATTTTTTCCCCTTCCTAGGATCTTCTTTTTTTCTTTTTAAAATTTTCTTACCAGTACTTTAGAATGTTCCATGTTGTCACTTATCAATCAATCAGTAAGTTTATAAGAAATGCAAGCAGAGTGAATGTTTTTTCATCTTATATAATTTACAGAGTGAAATAACCAAACCCATTTTCCTTCAGTGCAAAATTACTACCCCTTAAGAAGCACTCTCCAAAGGTCAACAAGTACTGAACATGAGGCCATGGAAAGGCATTTGAAACTAATGTCTCACTAATTGAAAAAGGGGGAAAACAAAGGAGGGGGGGGGGGGGGGACGGGGGGGGGGACTTTTGTTGCTGACTTGCTAATTGAGGCTTGTTTCTTTCTCCTTAAATATTAAGTTAGAGGATTAACAGTATAACTAGATTTCTGATTTCAACTATTTAAAAGATAATGATCTAGAGTTGAAGCATTCTCCAAAGTCACATTGTCAATAAACCTCTATGGGTCCTAGGGTGGATTCTTCTTATTTTTCAGTAGTAGGGGAATTGTGACTACGTTAGAGCTCTATAAATGAGGACACAGAATAGGGTCCTTAAGCCACAGCACATCAGTTCTCAGGCAGCTAATGATCAGGCATCATCACCTAATCTGCAATTATTAAAGTTTTAGACACGATAGGGAACTTTCTCTACAGACTATAATACAAAGTAAGTTTGGGAAAGTGTCATGATGTGGCTGTTGCAAAAGGGGCCAACTTCAGGTCAGCAGTTGGGATAGCTACTAGTAGAGCAGTAGGGGGAATTGAACCACCGATTTCTCCTGGAACAGATTCTACCTCTAGGCAGATGGTATTGTCTGGAATAGATATACTAGCCTCTGCTTGAGTTCCTCGTCACCTCTAGGAGCAGTTCTGCTTAACTGTGACCTTACTACGTCTGGGACAGAAAAAGAACACATTTTAAACAGATTATCTATTTGTTGGCATTTTGTTCATTCTAAAACTACTTGCAAAATCTATTATATATATATATGAATATATATATTCAGTAAATCAATATTCCCTCTACTCCCAAAGTTAGAGGGATTGAATTTTGGAAAATTCATCTTGTTGAATTTTCTTTTCAAATTTTTCAAGTAGAAGTTTTAGGTAGATTCTGTTTGGTAAGGGTGCTTAAAAAGCAAATAAAATGTGCTGTGTGGGTCAGATAAAACTAGTGTGACCCAAACCAGTGCAGGTATGTGGCCCTGAAATGCTTTGCAAAGTCTGTAAGCAGATAAGATCCCTCCATATCCATAGTGCTTCATATAGCACCATTTTGGAAGACACTTCTTTTTACTAAAAGCATTGGTGATGAAAATGAACATCAACAGACAGAAAGTTACACTAAGTGAAAGCAATTGTTTAGCATGGTGGGGAAAAGGACAAAAAAATACCCTCAAAACAAGTGGAAATATCAATCCCCCCAATCCTCCCCACTCCCCCCCAAACTCCTGTCGCAGTCTCCCTGTCAACTGAAATCTCTGGGCCACTATAACCTGCCTGTTTGTGTTATGTGTTCTTCTTGCTCTCTTGCACTACATTACTTTCAAGTGAGGTTCCTCATTAGATGTTTTTGTAACTATCCATGAAGCTAAGAGAATAGATTACATTACTCTGAATAGGAACCATACTCTTAAACTTCTTGGGCATTCTAGGAATGGTACTTCCTTAACTGGAACAAAAATGGAAGAAAAAAAAGAGTTTTGTATCGTCTCCTCATGATACAATGAAACTGGAATATGAACAGCTGGTTATGAATTCATTGCAAGTAATGACAGGTTGATGGTTATATAAGGAGTTCTTTCTGATTTTAGTGTCTTCTGCAGCATCTCAGCCCTCAGCATGTTAGATAGGCAACTGTGAGGATTACTATCTCCATGTTCTGTACAGGCAAGCTAGCAAAAAGTGAAATGACCTGACTAGTATATTGCAAAAAATAGGAGAAGGGACTCTAAAGATTCCATCCTGCAGACTTTATTTATGTGAGTAACTCTAACTGGTCTGGATCCTAATTTCATGCCTTACTGCCTTAATCACAAAATAAGCCATTCTCTGGGTAACAAAGGAGCTCCAGAGAGAGAAGAGGAACTTAGAGAGAAGAGAGAAACATAAAGCCTATCTCAGAGAACTCATAACTTGCTTACTGAGCCTTCTGAGGGAAAGAGCTTTTAGGCTTGCTTTCTTAAGCAGCCATTTTGGGACTGCAGTTGGTACTGCACTCAGGCAGCTACTTTTGTCTTCAGCAGGGACTGTTTTATCTTTTGGCAGTTGCTTTTGCTGTGATTGTGAACAGTTTGCTTTCAAATCAAGTTTACAATGTGAAATTAAAATACAGTGTGTTCAGAATGTAGGACAGAATAGTAATTTAAAAGGCAAGAAAAGGTCTGGAAAGCCTTTAAGGGATATCAGAGAGCAGAAGTGGTTTCCATGACAACAAATCCTCCAAAATCTTTGCATTCATATTGATTCTAGTGATGGATGAGCCAATCTGGGGGCAGGGAATTAAAAAAAAAAAAAAAAAAAAAAAAAGAGGAAAAAAATGTTTAACCCTAATGAAGAACTCATTTTCTTTAGGGGAAAAAAATTACGGAAGTGTGTCTTCCTGAATTCCTTAAGTCACAACCCAGCTACAAGAGATTTAATGTGAAGCATGGCTATCCTGGCTTATTTCCCTGTAGTCTGGTTCAGTTTGTAAGGTATTTTGTTAATTGTGACCCCAGCTGAACTAGGAGGGGGGAAATGTCACTACAGAAAAAGGGGCTGAAACTGCCCAGATAAAATTATAGGGGATGACAGGGATGCACCTCCTCTGAGTGTGACAAATCACAGCACTGTGTGGCTCCTATGAGGAGTGAATAGTGGAGGAATGAGCTGTTTGTACAGCTTCAAAATTTAAGCTGTGTTCTAATGCTCATAGAATATTTTCTGCCTTTTTAATCTGTATCTTAGCTATTTTTGAAGCCCATGCCAGGCTGTGACACTCTTACCGCTGTGTCAGTGTGAGCATCTACGTGGCCTTCTCTTGGACAGGCTGTCCGAAGTGCTTTAGGAGCAGACTCAGCTGCTTTAGCAGCTCTTACATTCTTGAGTCATGCCATTGACAATTAGCTCCTCGTAAACTGATACATAATTCAGTGCTCTTGAAAATGTGTGCAGGGAAGATTTTTAAGAATTGTGCTGCTGTTGGTCATAGTTTTGTATATGAGAATGAAGCAAAGGAAAATCCACCCTTGGGTCTCAAGCTTTCAATAAGAAACTTATGAAGGGACAGAAACAGTACCTTATTTTGTACTGTATCATCTAATCTCGATATATTTCAGGTACTGCATGCTTCATGCAATCTTTGACACAAAGCAGACTGGATTTCATCAATCAGCACTGATGTTCTGCAGACTAAATGTACAGAGTAGCTATGTAGTAAATCTGTAAACAACTTCTAGAAGAATCTTCCAATTATGATCATTTTCATCTTCAACATTATATGCTCCTAATATATCTCAAACACTGTTGCTCTTTAAAGAAATGGCCACGTCTTTTTTTAAATGTATTAAATGCTGTTAGCAATAGGACTGAAAATGTCACAGTAGTGAAGCTGTAGGGAAGACTACTGGCCTATCATTTCCACCACGTGCAGAAGAGGCAGGAAAAGGTTTGTTGTGCTGCAGTACTGAAAGCAAAAGCAGGAAAGCAGAAATTAGTGCTACAATTGCATGATGCGTTCAGTAAAAGCCCAGTGCATATCTTGTAAAAATTCATTTGCCACAACTTTCCTAAAATCAGTGCTCAGGTAGTGAGCCTACTCTACATGTTAATATGTTTCTAATAATTCTCCTGTAACAAAGGAATATACAGACTAAGAGAACTAACTATTGGCTGCTGTGTCAGCAAGCAAATATGAAGAGATAAACAGCAATGCAGATGTACAAAGATTTGGGCTGCAAGAAAGAAGGTTTTCTGAATGGACTTTAGCATATAAAATACTCACCAAATTACCAGACTGTAAGAGCAAGGAAGAGGCAAAGGAGCTTCTGCCCAGAAGAGATTTGCTGAAGATTAGACTACCAGGAGTTGAGCATCTAGCAGCGCTAGGGATAGTTGAGAGGCTTTATTTTTGGAGAGCAGAGGGCCTGAAAGATCTGGTGACCCAGGCATAAAAGCCTGTTTTGCTTGCAAGTTGGTTAATTCAAAAATCCTATATTAAGATTTTCTATTTCTAGGCTGAATTAATTTCAAAACATAAACAGATAATGAGCTAGGATACCAATAAGGCTTATTTTAATGTGATTGCTTCCAAATGATGCTGAAAAAAACAGGGGTCATGGAGGTCATTCAGTGTAGCCTTTGTCATTCTTGTCGTGTGCTGTGAAGACTGAAACTGCAGACAGAACAACTTCAGTCCAGTAACGACTGTAGAGCAGTCTGTGGAAGTGCACAGTGGGGCTTCCCTGATCTCACTGTTAACAGGACTACAAATGCACTCTAGTTCACTCAAACTTGAGATCCATTTTAGTTAGCTTCTAATGGGAAAATGAGGGACTCTAATAGCAAACAGCTCTTCAAGTTCTTACGTTCTTGCTCTTGCCCCTCAAGATACTTGAGTTCTGAGGTTTAATCTTATTCTTGCCACATGTACATCTCTAGCTTGAGCTATGGAGTGACTTCAAGAGAAGCTGTCTTGTTCATGTAAGTCATGATGAATCTCGTGCCATTTAACATAATCAACAACAACTAAAAAGACGTGACAATACGGTTTGGCTTCCATGCAGGAGCAAGCCTTATGGACTAGGACTTGGAAATTCTTGGAAAAAGAGAGAACTGGGAGGGAGGATGATACACAAATAAAATGACAGATGGGTATGAAAATAAGCTGAGAGAACAAATGTGCATTTTCTTCATGTAAGCAAGGGGCAACTGTGGAGAATAGCAGAAGGTAGATTTTAAAGCTACCTTTTTGTTACTGTCTATAGTTAGACTTTGAAATGCCTTACTAATGCAAGTAACAAATCAGAAATTATAGATGATTCTTAAACCAGGAGGTCACTTATATTCTCCTCCTGTTCTTAGAGAGTGCTTATGGTTGAACTGGAAATACAAGGCTTAGTACCATCATGTCCCTCAGGAAGCACTACTTCCCTTGAACGGCTTGGCATCTCATGTGTCTTGTCTAGGTAGCAGCATCTTGATCATACTGAGCTAACTGCCAAACCTGTCCTTTTCCCTTTGTCCCCCATCCTATTTCAGGCATAGCTGTTTTTGGTGTAAAAAAAGGATTGTATCCTGTTTAGAATCAGTGGATGAAAACATCGCTATTCTGTGAAAGGGTTAACTTTCCATCTTCATTTATATATTTTGGAGGTCACTTTGGCTTGCAGTGCTTCCACTTACGTATTAATGAAGTTTCAGTTACATGTATAAAGAAGTTAACGATTAAGTCTCTGATTTAGAATTCGTATAAACATTATTCTATGGTGGGCTTGCTGGATAAATACGCGATTTAAATGAAAATGTGACTAATTTAACTTTTAAAAGTCTTCTGAGACCCACTGAAAGATGAACATAGCATTGCATAATCAGCTAGTGTTACATCTGTTCTTTGTAGTACAGCAACAGCTAATCAGTGCTACTCAGATTTTAGTATAGGATGTGTTTTAAGTAGCTGTTTACAATATTCTTCTAGTTAAAAGTCTCTAGACATTCTCTATGGGTTAACTGAGTTTCACATCATCTCCTGTTATAGTCATGGAAGGAAAACAAAGCAGGTAGGGAGGACTTGTTGAATATCACAGTGACAAGTAAGGTCCTGCTGGTACCATCCGGATCATTTTATTTTTGAGAATAGCCCTTCCCTTCAAACAGAAAGAGATGAACAAGCCTTTCAGGTCTAAGCAAAAAAGATTTCAATGCTTGTGTCTAAGTAAAGTAGTACATGAGCTTTTTACCCACTTTCTGCTTACAGAGATGTTCACCTTTATGGAACAATTTCTCAAAAAGTTTCTGATTAAATGGGGCATAGAGCTCATCAGCTGTAACTTGACACAGTTTCCTTGAAGTCAGAGGATTTAACTAGGAGAGAATCTAAATCACAGTAGTTAGCACTGCTTTGATATTCACAAATGAGGTTCTTGAAATAGATATAAAAATCACAATTATCTCATGGGAATAAACAAGGGCTCTCAAAACTCAGCAGGCATTATGCGGTGTGCTAGAGTGGTTTCAAGAGTGCTGTTGAACACAGCAATGAACTGACTCAGAGTCATTCTTCATAGGAGCTCTGGAAAAATTTATGGCAGAGGCTTGTCTCAGAGACAACAGGGACAGGACATTTGGCAGGTTGTTTTGCAGGAGTGTAGTAATGTAGTGAAGTTTCCTCTAGAAAGTGATGATTGTATTATCACTATCTACACTATCTACAATAATTAATACTTTGTAGGATATCTTTACATCTTAAAGCACTTTTGGAAACTGAGGAATTCCCTGTAATTCCTTGTGAGGAAGGTGAACAGGTATGAAATCTCTATTTCACAGCTCTGAAAACTGAGTCACAGAATCACAGTGTCAGGGTTTGGAAGGGACCTCAAAAGATCATCTAGTCCAATCCCCCTGCTGGAACAGGAACACCTAGACTAGGTCACATTGGAATGCATACTAGAGGTTTTGAATGTCTCCCGATGAGAACCCACAACCTCTCTGGGCAGTCTGTTCCAGTGTTCTGTTACCCCCACTGTGAAGAACTTTTTACTCATATTTATGTGGAACCTCCTATGTTCCAGCTTGCACCCATTACCCCTTGTCCTGTCACTGGATGTCACTTAGAAGAGCCTGGCTTCATCCTGCTGATGCTCACTCTTTACATATTTATAAGCATTTATGAGGTCACCCCTCAGTATCCTCTTCTCCAAGTGACCCAGCTCCCTCGGCCTTTCCTCGTGAGGGAGATGCTCCACTCCCTTAAACGTCTTTGTGGCTCTGCTGGACTCTCTCAAGCAGTTCCCTGTCCTTGAACTGAGAGGCCCAGAAGTTGACACAATATTCCAGATGCGGTCATATTAATTGGTTTGTCCAAGCCTCTCCATTGATTGATGGCAGAAAGCTAGCAGAACTGAGAGCTGCCACTGATAATTAGCCTCACGTGCAACACATAGCCATAATTCTTCCTGCAGTTATATTCCTCAGGTGTTTGGTCTCTATAATATGAAGAAGTCTTCCATTAAGTCCCCAAGTATACTGTCTCTATCACCCTGATTTTATTCCACAGTATATTGTGGAGACAGTATATTCCATTTGTTTATTTATCTACAAATCAGACCTATATTAGGAAACCTAAGGACAAGTACTTGCCTCAGTAGTCAGTGTGGGAAAGATTTGGCCCCAGGGGATTCTCTGTTGTCATTAAAGACAATACAGCTGTGTTTTACACCAGCTGCTGTGTGGGAAACTGCAACTGAGGGAGAGGAGTTGGGGAGATTGGGGGTGGTGGGAGGAGGAAAGATATACTAAGATGAAAAGATAAACAGAAAAATTTGAGTCAGTTTTAACCTAGTAAAAAACAGACATCAGAACCAGGAGTGGCATTCACTAGATCTGGTGTTAAGAAAGGGATTGTGCAAATGATTGTCTCTTTTCAGTGGCAGTTGTGTAAGCGGTTAGAACTCTGGTCTCAGGCTCAGATATATATTCTTTATCTTTCTTTTGTCTGTCTTTGAGCACAGTGAAAATACTGTCATGAGTAATGTCACAGAAGTACTAAGGAGAGACTGGAAGCCACAAACACCTTCAAGAATTTCCAAGTATGATTAAAATGTATGCACAAAATACCAAAATGAAGGTACTGCTGTAACAAAAATCTGACTATCATTTGCATATCAATATAATGCTGGCTGATAATGTGATAATCATGGTAAAATGGGTTTTGAAATGCATTTTAAAAACTGGTTTAACATCTTAAAAAGAAAATAAAAATTGTCACTGAACATCTTTGTGAGTTTGTCAGTTAATGTAGGTACAGTGCTCTGAATAGATGTGATGCTTAGCAAAATAACTTAGATTTCTCTGTACAAAGCATGACAATAGAAAAAGTGCAGATATGTTCCCCTGTAAATCCAAAATGCGAATAGAAGGTCAAGTCCAATCTAATTCAAGTAAGTTAGGTATTAAATCACATCTTTTTCCTAAGCTACACGCTAGTGGGTTTGGGATTTTTGCTAGTAGATAACAGTAAATGCATTTTGGACCACTATAGTGGGTTTTGTTTTGTTTTGTTTTTTGTTTTTTAATTAAAACAAAGAAGGGAAATCTGGCTAAGCCAAGCACTAGTGAGATGCACGCTATGAGCATATGCATCCACGTGTGTGTGCGTTAAATATAATGCAGCAGCATTAAAAATTAAAAACCAGCAAAAAAAAAAAATAGGATGAATAAGTCTGAACATACTGTGTTACCCAGAGAAAGTCACAAATGGGGCTTTCAGATCATGAAATATAGTTTTGATATATAAAATAGTATTTAAATGATTGAAATCTAAAGATATAGCACCCTGGATATTGGTAATGATAGTAAGAAGTTGTCAGATTAATATATTAAATAAATGTATTTACAAATGATTTGCATTTCCTTTGAAGAAGTGGAATCTGTTGTTTTTGCATGTTACCACTGGCATACCTTAGAATAATTCAGCAGTTGTGTTGACTATGTATTTATGATTGCTGTGAAGCCATTTGGAGTAGAGCATATACATCAATATACATGTTGATTAGATTAGCTTGGAAGATAATGGATTTATTGGAAGAGTAACCAGGATTTGTGTTGTTATAAATTGTATCTAAGTTGCTCACAGTAACGAAAAAGGGAGCAGTAAGTCATGAAATTTCAGGGTGAGCTGAAATCAGTATATGATAACAATATCGGTGCTATTGGCTTTCAGGAAATGGCTATTAAGCAGTGTACTGTGCAGGTTTCTGCAATAATATTGTCTAAAGCCCCCAGGCATTGAGCACCCTGTGAGAGTATGTAATTGCTACCTTCTGTGGTCCCTAAGGTTTTGGTATCAGTTGAGCAATCGCGTGTGCCTCAGCATATTGCCTGGGACTTGAAATTACATTACAGACTCAGAAATGTGCAGCACTTCAAGTAAATCCACACCCAAACCCCAGAAGACTATCTGAGTGTAGAGGCATTCCAGATGGGAATTTAAATGCTAAATTTCATGTCATAATATTTAGCAGGTTAGTTTATCCCTCATTTGTTTGCCATCTGTCATTATTTCAGAAAAAATACTCCTAACTCATCAGCTCAAAAAAAAAAAAAAAAAAAAAAACCCAGAAAAAAATTCCTACATCAAACTAAAGATGATTGCTATAAGGTGCAATTTCATAATACTTACAAATGACAATGACACAATTAGAGAATATTTTTCTTTGCAGTTGTTGCTTTTGTTATTCATGATCCCTGTTTCAGCTTGATTTTCTTTGGTGTTTTTTGTTTTTTTTTTGTTTGGTTGGATTGTGTTTCTACACATGCAACTGATTAGATGTGAGAGTAAGTATGTCGGGCAGATATTCTAGTGTGAGCAGATCAGAACCAATAGGCACTAAAATAGATCAAGATTACAGTATTTTCTTCATTGGAAAAAAAGTATTTTCAACTGAATTTATCATTTAATTTCTGTCAGTACCAATTTGAGAGTGAAATTCTATTCTTAAAGCCCTAGGAGATCTGAAAAAAGGGCAGCTATTTATGTACCAAAAGGTAACAAAGTGCTCGTAACAAAGTGCTCTTTGCTCACCTGCATTTCATTCTGGAGGAAAAAAGATGATGAGTTTTACCCTACAGAAAAAGAATAATGAAAGAAACAGGAAGAAGAATAATATAGTTTGTGTTTATAAGTATTCCCCTACTTTAAAAAAAAAAAAAAAAAAAGTAAACCCCAAAATGTATTACCTGCTTTGAAAAGTTCAATAAGATAAGCAGTATTGTTGTAACTGCATGGTATCACCTGTGCTTCCTAACACAACATGTGAAAAAGCCTCGGTATAATTTTTGTTTTTTGCAGTGATTTGTGCCTACTCAAAGAGAGTAAATATCAAAGCTCTCAAGAGTAATATATGATAGTGGAGGAGAAGATGGATTTACCACACTATAAAGTTGCCTCTAGGAAACTGTGAGAGATTCTGGAACTACAGGTGCAATTAGAGGAACATATTATGAATTTCTAAAATGAATTCATAACTATTCACAAAATGTAGCTGGGGGGTGGGAGGAAGAATGTAGAAAAAAGAAAGAAACAGTAAGATTTTGAGAGTTGTTTTTGTGGGGAAACATGCACAGTGGTTTATCCTTTGAAAAGACCTGTATCTTTGGTGTTACTATCTAGCAGTGCTAAGCACATTACTTTGAGGTCTATTTGCACTTTGCTCTCATTTATTCTAGTTTACTCTGACTGTGTCACCATTTCCAGTCTGTGAGCATTATACTGTCTAACCTCTGCACTACTTACTTGTATTTAGAACAAATGTGATTTACTTTGGGCTGTAAAACATGTGTTCATCAGTCCAACTAAGAAAATGTAAAAACTACTCTTGCTGTTAGCATTTGGGGGAAATCAAAATGCTTAATTTATTATTAAAATCTGACTCTAGCTCTGTCTGCAGTGAATAAAGAAGTTATGCATCAACTTATGCCAATGTAAAGGGCATAAGAACTTACAGCTTCCAAGGGAACAAATGGGCAGGAGTAATTCAGCCACTTCATACTAATGACTAGGTCTTTCTGACCGCTACACCATCCCAGGAAAGAGGAAAACAATCCAAGTAATATGAACCATACATCTTCTCAATTAACAAAACTGCTTTACTCACTTTACTCTTTGAATCATTCTGGGGGTTCTGTAGGAAACTGAGGAAGAGTTCTGATTCATGCATGGAAAGCAGTCCTTTCTGGACCTTTGTATCTCAGATCTGCAGGAGTGCACAGTTACATGTTAGATGAGAGTATATATAAAGCCAAGGGGATCTTGCCCTCCTGGGTGAGAAACTGGCGCATGGACCCGGGTATCCCTGCAACGTACCCAGCAGCTAGCTGTTGTCATATCCCTCACAGTTTGGCAGCCAGCATAGGTTAATGAAGAGCTGATCCTGTATGGAATGTGACACATCACAGGGCTGTATGCTTGGTGGCAGACAGTTCCAGCATCCTGGTCTACATCAGAAATAGTATGGTCAGCAGGATTGGGAAGTGATTGTCTCCTTGTATGTGGTATGCTTAGATCAAATCTCAAACATTGTGCTCAGGTTTGGGTCTTATACTACCAGAATGATATTGAGTTTTTCAAGCGTGTGCAGAGACAAGCAATGAAGCCTGTGAAGGACTCGAAAATGATGTACTAGAAGCAACTGAAGGAACTGGGGTTGTTTAGTCTAAAGAAGAGGTAGCTGAGGGGAGACCTCATTGCTCTCTACAACTCCCCAAAAGGAGTACAGCAAAAAGGGTGTTGCTCCCTTTTCTCATATAACAAGTGATGGGACATGAGAAAACAGTCTCAAGTTGTACCAGAGTGGTTTTAGATCGAATATCAGGAAGAATTTCTTTATGGAGAGACCAGTCAAATATGGAGCAGGCTGCCCAGGGGAAAAAAGTCCAAAATGTTGGACTTTGTAATCGTGAGGGTCTTTTTCCAATGTAAATGTCCCTATGATTCCATTCAATGATTCTTCTGCCTTTCCATCTGTGCCCATAACACTTTTTCCCCCATGCTTAAACTTATGCAATTCCAACACTTCTTTATCATGTTCCTCTCCAGGATCCTGGTCTTTAAGTATGTGATCACAGAATTACTTCAGACTGTGTAGTTTCATAGTTCACTGACTCCTTAAGCCATGCTACTTAAAGATCCAGACATAGATCTAAGACAAAGAGTTTATTTTAAAAGGGCAAGCAGGAGTTGTTTCCTCTGTTAACTAAGAGGTAGCAAGAAAAGATTGATGTCATATTTGTTGGAGTCACATAAGACTGTTTTTTTTCTGTTATTTCTATTGAGGCAGAACTCAAATGTAACCTGACCTACCTGTGAAAGACAAATGGTCATACAAATAAAAATTTGAACAAGAACTAAGAGATGGGGACTCTGCTGTCTTTAATTCCTTGGTGCCTCAGTTTGCCATCTCTACAGTGTATGGCTATAAAGCATAGCTAAACTTAGCCTAAGGAACAGAATCTGACCATTATATATCATACCAAAGTAGGCCAAATAGAAATCTATTGTGAGGTTTTCATCTAGCCAGCCAGCAGTCTGATCTAGGGGAAAGTATCCCTGCTCATAGCAGAGTTTGGAACTGCATGATCTTCAGAGATTCCTTCCAACTCTAATTCTTCTATGATTCAATATACATTGAAGTAATTTCTGAATCAGTCTTTGAAAAAGCAAAAACCAATGGAAAACTGTGAGACATTATCATAAACATCTTTTCAAAGCATTATGCACATGGCAAAATAAATTAAACGTCCAGAAAACTGGGTAGGACATGGTGATTGTAGTTTCATGAGACTAAGCTATTGCACAGACAGATGCAGAATTAGGGTGTTGTTTAAATAAAAAGGCAAAGAAGGGGGTCTAAGCTGTAATGGAAACAATGCTTCAGGGCCAAGTACTGCTGTGACTCCAGATGCCAACAGTTTGTTAAACATAATACAAAACAACATAAAATGTAAAAAATGCAATGGGAACAAAAGGTTAGACCTTCTCACTCCATGCCTCAGTAAAAAGAATGAGAACAAAAACAAAGTCATTTGGCAGCTGGGCTTTCTTAAATCTTGCCAGCACTCTGCATTCTCTTCCATTGTCAAAACAGTTATATCAGTATACAAGCAGCACCCTACTATTAAGCAAATAGTGTCTCTGTCTTCTCACCATTACATAAACAGTCCCCTACCAAGGCAAAAGCATCCTTTCATTACCATGCAGCATCTCATCGTTTCAAACGCAGCATCCCACCACTGTGTTACAAGTCCATTATACAATAACATGTCAGCAAACTCTCTCAGTAAGTGGTAAGTTTAAGAAAGTTTGTAGAATTAAACAGGCCTGATAGGTTTTTTTTGTTTTTTGGTTTTGAGTTGTTTTTCTTTAAAGCTCCTCCAACATTCTTCCATCATCATTCTCTGATTCAAAAGGTCTGACTGACTTTCTGTTACACTGCTGATAGTGGAACAACTATCAGTAACTATGGGTAAACTTGGGTCACTATGTTCAAAGGTCTTACTGTCCATTTTGCTTTTTGTAGAACTCCATGGCTGCTCTGATCTGGAATAAGAATGTTCCTTCTAGGTGAGTGAGGGTCATCCCATCTACACATTGATGAAGTCAGCACTTTTAACAGAGCTAATACTGTTAGCTACAGGCTAGACCCTTAGGATTCTTTACCAGACTGAGGGCCAGTGAAGATTTGTCTAAGATGTTATTAGAGATTCTACTACTAAAACATCAGGTAATGAGGTGAAAGGAGAAGGAGTTGGATTTTAAGTTCTGAAAGACAATGAGACTTCAATGGCTATATTTGTAAGTAGGACTAAATCTTCAGATTTTGAATTTGGCTTTTTAAAAATGTCTATTATCTTGAAATAAAAAAAAATGATAAGAATTCAAAGCAGCAAGTCATTGCAAATTGCAAAATAAAAATCTAGGCAAGGTTTAGAAGAAAAGGCAATAAATTTTATTATACCAGATGCTATTACTAGTAAACAAGTCAGGTTTCGAGCCATGCAGCTTTTGCTTCAGGTCTGAATCAGAAGTAGTCCTTGACTCCTTTCCAGATGCATCATCTGGTCTAATAAAAGATATTGTCTCCCAGCATGCTTTGCCTTATTCATGTGTTTAGGCCTCTTCTGCTACAACAAACAGTAATAAAGGGATATTTCTGTACAAAAATGACATTTGCACAGTGTTAGTACGTCTTTCATCAAAACATCATTCAAGAAAAGGGGTGGTTTTTTCAAACTATCTTCTTCAGCAGGCACAGCCTTTCATATGCTGTATAACAATTTAATTTAGCAAAAATTATCAGTGTTCCAAAATAACACATAAACATTGGTAAACTGTGATGATAGCTTTCATTTAGAATAAACTTAAATAGGCTGGAAATTGATCTGAAAGAGGAGTAGAAACAGATACAGCAAAAGCACAGCACAGAGCCTGAGATTCTATGGCAGTCGTAGACAAAGGACATAGATAAGTCATAGCATTATAATGGCCAACTGGCAATGTTTAATTTGTCAACAGAGCCACCTGTAGCTGAATTATAGAGCCCCATATCTTCAAGAATAATCAAGTTACTATTTGTGATCAGAGAATGATTGTGCTTCAGTATGTCATAGAAAAGTCTTTACAGGACTCCTTAGAAGTATCCGGCACAAGTAAATCAGAACTTCTATTATAAAGCCTTCCTACTGGGGTATGTTACTATAATCTACAATATGTATGCAAATAGGCATTTGCTTTCCTCATCTGTTGTTTTCATGCTACCAAAGGTTAAGAGCATTCTTTTGGGCAGTTCTTATAGTATTTAAGATTTTGACTATGTACTATATACATAGGTTGCCCTCAAAGTAATGCCTCCTATTTCTTTCCATGGAAAGTACAGCAGATACAAAGAGTACAATAACACTTTTTGATAGAACAAATTATCAGCTACAAAACTCTATTTTTCATCATAGTCACAACCATTACACTTTACACTTTTGCCAGTGATGAACAAGAATGTTCATGCTGCACTCATGAAAATCTGCACAAGTGGAGGTGACAACTCTGCATGGCTCTTGGAAACCTGACTTATCTCTCACATTGCTATTGCTGCTGCTGAAAGGCACCACCCACCACCTCACTGTACTCACATCCACTGTTTTGTTACCACAAATATTTAGCAAACTTTGATGAATGCCAATGGGTGCAATTTTTACCACATGGAGGAATTCAACGACACACTTCTGCTTCATTTGTACTTCCATGTCAAGTGCCAGTTTGTCAGACTGCCCCTTTGCTGCTATCTGTCACACAACAATAAAATGTAATGGAATATTGGCGGGAAGGTTCAACCTCTTCTGCCATATCACCAATATCCACCACTGACATTGTGAGCCATCATAAAATAGGAGGTGTTACTTTTGGAGCACCCCTCATATATGTGGCACTTCCCAGTTTCTTATGGGGCTCTCTACACTTCCAAAAGGTACATTCATTTTCTCCTGAGCTTCTACAAAGACTCAGCAGAAAGCCTCTTTTAATACCTGTTGGTTCTTCCCGGCTTTGTTTTTACTCCCATGCTAGCAGCAGACACCCCTCTAGAAATCAAACCCTTCCATGCTGCTGCATTCTACCTGTGCCAGAGAGAATTCTCTTTTGTGAAATGGAGTATCCTGCTTGAAAGACTGCAGTACTGGATCAGAGCTAAATATCCACTTAAGTTTTAATGGAAATATGCTGCCCTTCAGCCAAACTCCACGGAGTTACTATACTTACTCTGTACTAGCTAGAGCCTGCTGTGAGGACCATGCTTGCCCAGAACCATCAAAGACCCCTAGCTAAGTGCATATACCTGTTACATGGACTAAATCATTGTATCCCTCCCACTACTCCCCTAACCACATGGTCTGAGTATACAGGGAGAGAGATGATTCAGCCCTCTTGCTATTATCCCACTCAATTCTCCATAACAAAATGAGATGGAAGGAGTGCCAAAAGTGACAGGATGCCTATCAACCTCCCAAACAGCCAACCAGAAATTGGAAAGCAGCCTCATCTGCTGATAGGAGGGCCCTCAAAGCCATGCCTGTGCTCTCACTGAAGTTTTTGATCACAGGTTTGGGTCTGTTTCCCTCTACTGGCCCTTGGTGAGGGTGCCTTAGATATATCAAAGACATGAGCAGAGGCAAAACTGACTAGTCTAGCTCAGTCACTTCCTTCTGCTCATTGCAAACAGCATTGAGTAATTCTGATATTAACTTCATTTTGGCAGGAAGTTACTTATCATTTATGAATGCAGACTACATGAACTGTAATTTAGTCAGTTTTGTGTGTTGTTCTTGTGTGTGTGCATGCAGAGGATCTTGGCTCTCACCCTGCACACTGCAACCAATACTATAAAGTGATCCACAAGGACAACATTAAAGTAGCTCTTCTCTCTCTAGTGTTGTGAACACACATCACCCATGTCTGATACACTGTGGGAAACTCCACAACTCAACTTCTTTTCAGAGCGCAGAACTTAAACTGTTTCAACTCTTATCTTCTCCTATAAAGGCCAAATTTGTTACCAAGTTACCTGTTGGCTGGGAGATGGGTTTACTACTGAAGTTTTGTTAGTAAATCTGCGTTATTTTTATGTTTAGTGGCATAGCATTCCCTAGAGTTTAGAATGTTTTCATTCCTAGTAAGGTATCAACAAGCAATCCTATTGAGAAGTTAATCAGGAAACTGTTCTAATTTAAAAAACAAAAAAAAACAACAACAACAAAAAAAGGTTGCTATGAACATCTCACTGGGTGTGATTTTGACTAATTCTCCATTTTACTACCTGCTGTTATTCATCATATATCTTTCAGCTTATTGTAGAATGTAAGCTAAGAGCAGCCGTACAGATACATGCTCAGTACGCTCAATGCCCATGACAAGCACGGGGCCTGAAGGGTTGCTGAGGCTGGCTCAAAGCACTCGGTTTCAAGGGCTGTAAGTAGTCTTGATCCCTTGCTGGCATGTACACAATTCACATTTTGCTTGTATGAATTTGTGTGACTGGAGAAAAACAAAGCCAACTGTTTTTGAGCTGACAGTCTAGATCCTAGGGAATGAGTTCTTTTGAAGGCAAAATGTCCAAAAACTTGTCCTGCCTGAAATAAATCATGGACTGTCTCCTTTTCTAAAGTGGTTCAGCCTATATCATTAAGCACTAATAGCTCAGTGATTTAAGTTTAAAATGGGATTTTGTAATGGATTTCGAATGACAGATTGTTTGTTGGACACTTGATTGTACAAAATGCAATGAGTAAAGCATGACTAGTTTTCTTATCTTTGTGTTGTACTCCTGTCAACACTTACAAGATAGAAAGTTACATAATCTACTTAAAAAAAAAAAAAAAAACAACAAACCAACTAAATAAATCCATCAATGTGAATAGTAGATGGCCTGCTGCTTTTCTCTGAAAGATTTGAAAAAGTTCAAATTTTGATTTCAGCATTTATATTTTAATGGAAAAGCATTTATTTTAATCAAATCTCATGTATCTTATCACACCTAAATCAGAATATCATCACCAGCTCTGCAAAAGACTCAAAATACACTGCATTTAGAAAGTATATTTCTCTAACCTGTTAGTGCTATCTAATTGCATGGCTCTATATTTTTTCCAGGACATGCTAAGAATCATCTCTCAAGGGAATCCATGTACTGCTGAAGCACCTGAATAAAAAGCATCATTTCCACATCAGTGCAATTAGAAGGATGCCATCCTCATGGACAGGTAAGAGCTTGCATACTCTTGGCATTTCTCCTTTGCTTGAGGAACATTGTTCAAGCGCAGTTGTCAGGACAGCTTCTTTACAAGTATGATACAGAAAGTACCACAAATACAGACATGACCTGTGCATTTTTAAAACATCTTCAGGTAGAAAGCTTATGATTGGTATTGTTTCAAATGACAGCGACTGTCAGTACCATATAATATGTTATTACATCTTGTCTCCTCCTCCTCCTCCACGATATTTTCTTACTACAGTAATTCTAAGTTCTTTAATGTTCCCTTGCTTTTACTTGCAACCCTCAGATAGGTCACACTGAGTTTATCTTTTCTTTTTTTTTCTTTTTTCTCTTTTCTTTTTCTCTGGTACTGTTCTTGCAGTCTAATTTTCCAACAGTTTACTTTGCTTAAAACATTTCTTACCTGTCGGCTTATTTATTTCATATCTCCAAGTGCGAAGGGACCTGGGGAGGAATTCACAAGCTCCTGACATCCAGTAAAAACACTATCAACCTTGATGATATTTCTTTGAAACTATCATCTTACCACATTTGTTTTCCCATCATGCTTGCATGTATGTCAGAGAAGGGGAAATAGAATTAAATATCTCTGAAGGAGAAATAGAATTAAGTATCTCCAGTTCCAAATTTCTTACCTAAAGGCAGTTGATTGATATGATGGCAAAGTAAAGGATGCTAAGCAGAGTGTCAAAATTGAAACTGTACTTCTTAGTGGAAAAAGACATTAAGGATATTTGTGGTGACCTTGTCCAAAATGTGATTTCACTTGCTACTTAGTGGGAACTGCCATTCCTTACCACAGATAGTGGTCATGGGTGTACCTAGCTGCAGGACAGTTTTCCATAGGGAGGGACATTCAGCAACATTAGTGAAAAGCCTGTGATATCTTTCATCAAAGAGGTAGCTTAGTGAAACTTAAGGTTTTATTGGTGTCCAAATGATTCCTTAATCTGAAGTGAACTCAGGATATTTTCTACCAAAAAAAAAAAAAAACAAAACAAACAAACAAAAAAAAACACATGACAATAAATGAAAACTGTGCTTAGATGTTCTCACCATGAATCCCATTTGACACTTCAAATAGTCTAGTACACAAGAAACAGACCTAACCATGAGTAGAAATATTGACAGCCTGTCACTAATTGATGATATTTGCAAAGGTTTCCAGGACACTCACATCTCTCACATTCAGTTCCAGAACTCAAGTTAGAAACATAAGAATCACTAAAACTCCCAGGTCAGCCACTGGAAAAGGAGAGACTGGCTCATTTATTTTATTTTGGAGGGGAATTAATAAGATTCATTATAATTATGTTGTGGAATTAGGCATTTTGACTGCTAGCATTACACATCATCCATCAGAAACACACGTAACATTCTGTTTAGAAAGGGGTAATAAACTCCTCCAAACAATAACCTAGAGGAACAGATGCGTAACATTTTTTAATCTTATCAGAGAGCACATGCATTTGCCAAGTTGTGCTTATGAAGAGGAAAAAAAGCAGGAGAGTGGAAGAAAGTCACTGGGAAATTAAGATTACATCAAACCAAACATATTTTAAAAGAGCTAAAATTCTTCTGAACCCTTCTGAAGTCAAACGCATTATGTGTAAGATAATTCATTCATTTTGAATCTGTTCTGCGCTTCCACATGAAGCAAGGAAACGTTGACATAAACAGCTTTGCTGTCTTCAATCCCTACACTCATACTTCCAAAGAAGTAATTGCAGTTACAGTTCTTTTGGAGTTACAAGACTTTTGAGTTTTTCCTGCCCAAAGTAAAGCGTACACACAGTTAAGAGTATAAGATGTACCAAGTTTATACATCTGAGGATAGGATAAATCCCAAAATATTTGACTTTCAAAAACAGAAACACATTGTTCTTTTTGCCTTAGTTGCCAGTCTTCAAACAAATAGGTCTCATATGAGAATTGTAAGCCATCCCATCGCACTTGAAAACAGCCTGAATCTCAAGCATATTTCCTTTTTAAAGTTATGATTCTTTTTCTTTGGATGAATAGCTAATTTATGTTATCAGCTTAGGTTTCAATCTATCTCTTACCTACATTTTTTTAACTGTTATCAGAGCAAACTGAAACTGATATTCATGTTGACAAAAGTGGTAAAAGTTCTGTTTTCCTCTTATAAACATCTCTGAATAAGTTGTAGGCTGACTTCCTCAAATACTTTCTAACTATCTTGAATCTGAACTTTTGATAGTCGTGAAATATGTCCTTCTTCAAGAAAGAGATGATTGGATACTCTAAAGCCATTCAAAAGAATGTAGTGATTTGAGCGTTTAGCTTGAGAGACTTAACAGTTTTTCAGAACACTGCTGCTCAGCACTTCCTAGAAAGCAGTTCTTTTCTGATTTGCAGCAATAGATAGCTGAGACTTCTGGAAAGCAGTATCACCCTCACCTGTAACCTTCTCCTGAAATCTCTTTCCACATCACTCTTGAGATACCTAGGATATAATCTGTGGCTGCCAGCCACATAGGTTGTACTTTGTAGCTCACAGGACCAAGAAAGCTGGTTATCCTGCCATGTGGCAACTCATATTTAGGTATTTTCATCAATATTGTAGAAGCATAGTTTGGAGAGTGTCAAGTGAATATAAGATTGCTAACTACAACAGAGAGGAATGTTAACCAGTATCACTTCCATAAAAATATCCACCATAATTTCTAGGACTAGCTGATACGCGTATATATGAAGAAAGATGAAATGGATCTGGGAAGAATTGGCTCCTCTTCCTGAAATGTGTAGTAATAGTAGCACAGAGTTTGAATGCTGTAACACAGCTGGCTTGGCTATTGTGCAGAAGGATATAGTTACGTCATGGGTACATAATTGAGGTTGGAGGACATATTCAAAATACTTACGGATGAACTTGGAATCATTTTAAGACTGTTTAAACAAGACAGCTTTTACACCCTTTATTCCTTCATAGGAGGCTACTCTATTTAAGAAGATGCTGCTATTATTTGTTGTGTGGCAGTGACTAACCTGGCAAGGGCAAGAAAGCTCTAAAGAGTTGTTATGCATATCTCCATGAGGGATTGACTAAGAGAAGCCACTGTTTCGTTGTGAGGAAGCAAGTTTGAGGCCTATCTCAGATCATTAAACAGATTTTTTTTTAATTGATTTTCTTAGCACACATAGGAAAAGCAGTGCCAGCTTTAAGTGTACTTTTCACATTATCTTATTAGGCTGTATATGTGACTGAGCGTGCACACATAAGGTGCTTGTTTTGGTTTCTCTTTTTTAAGACATATTAGATCTAGTTTGGATAACTTTATATAGACATAAGCGAACTAGCAAACTGTGAAACACTGTGCTAATAGGAATATACAATTGCCATCATCAGTAGAACCCAAGGAAAACTAGGAATGCATAATGTCTGCTTCTTCTCCTAGAGAAAATCAATTTTTTTAGCTGCTTAATTGATTTTCCCCTTCCCTGTTCTGCCAGCTAAAACTGACTTTAGAACAGCTTTTGCAAGGGGTCCCCTTTTTATCAGGCATTCACAGACAATTGAAAAGAATATCAGTACAGTCAGACTGTTTATAAAATGTTTTTTTCATGGGCTGCAAATATCATATCTGGAGTTAGGTTGTAATATAAATTGAATCTCAAAACTCATTATGGAGGACTTCTATGTCTTTGCAAAGATACAGCTTTAAAAGCTTCATAAGAGGACAAAAAATTCTTGAATACATTTTTGCAAAATGATAGTGTATTACCCTCTCTCCAGGAAATTAATCAGAATGCAATCAAAATATATTTCCAGCTGCTGAAGTTCACTTCCTCCCTTGTGGATTTTTCTCACATAAATCAAATCTCAAATTCAAATTCGTGTTAACTGGACAGTTGTTCTCCTAAGCTGCATGAAGTGGCAGTGCTTGTCCTTATTTCTGTTGAGCTTTCTCTAGCCCTAGTTGTTGTGACTTCATATACAGAGATCACACACACGGGAGGAAAAATATCGTAGAATTATAGAATGGCTTAGGTTGGAGGGACCTTAAAGATTCTCTAGTTCCAACAACCCTGCTCTGGACAGAGTTGCCGCCCACCAGACCAGGCTGCCCAGGGCCCCATCCAACCTGGCTTTGAATGCCTGCAAAGATGGGGCATCCACAACCTTTCTGGGCAATCTGTTCCAGCACCTCACCACCCTCTGAGCATAAAATTTCTTCCTGACATATAATCTAAATCTCCCCTCTTCTAGTTTAAAGCCATTCCCCCTTGTCCTGTCACTATCAAACCGTGTAAAAAATAGGTCTTCCTCCTGTTTATAAGTTCCCCTCAAGTACTGGAAGGCCACAGTGAGGTCTTAACAGATCCTTCTCTTCACCAGGCTGAACAAGCCCAAATCCCTCAGACTGTCTTTGTAGGAGAGGTGCTCCAGCCCTCTGAGCATCTTTGTGGCCTCCTCTGGACCAGGTCCAACAGTTCTTTCTTTCTTGTGATGGGGCCTCAGGATGCAAGATGTCTGTCATCTTGCAAGAGCCTAGCATGGTTCTACAACTCAGATTCACATTGGATTACCTTACTCTCACCACTACAGTTGTCCACTCTGGGGAATGAGCAAGGCAATTTTCAACAGCTAGAGCAATGATACACAAGTCTTTATGTGTAGAAATAATGAGTAATTACAGCTGCAGGGGAAACATAGGGCAGGCAGAATGTAATTGTGCAGGTTGGAATATAGCCAGAACACTGGGGCTTAATGTTCTATCTTACTCTTGTGAAAGGAACAACAAAAAATACTTGAACCACAACAGCCAAACTCTTCGGTTTTGCTTTATCAGAACTACAGCACCTCCCATGGCACAGTTTCCAGCACTGTGGTAGCCTCTGGATAGCATTGCTCCAAGGGAACTGGTCCCCATTGCCTTTTGATGTGTGTTGAGCTTGGTATGAAGGCTGAGGAAAAAGCCACATCAGTTTTGAAGTGAAAGCGAAACCTCCTAGGTAATTTAAAGGGACATGCTTTCGAACTGTAAAGAACAGTACCACTGAAAGAGGTGGCTTTTGGGAATTCAGGTTCTTCAGGTGGCTTTAAAAGTTATTTGAATGTCTTACAAGCGGAGAAAGCACATTAGAGGAAATGAAATAAAAAATAGCATTACAATATTGAAACTAGAATTAATTTGCCTAAGTATTCTGAACTGGCATTGCAAACATACAACTGAGTATAGTGAAAGTGTCAGGAGAAAATGCAAATTGTTGGTACACTTCCCAAAATGATGTTAAGTCCAATAAATAACTCTGCATAATAAAATTACAGTTATGATTTTCGTGTATTTTTTGAACTGATATTATGCCTAACACATGGATAAGAGCATCCCAACTCAGGAAGTAGCATACTCATTTATCAGAAGAAGATGTCAGAACTTTCAGTACAGAAGATTTTGTCTGGATAATTCAAATTTAAAGCCTGACCTAAATCACCAACAGTTTTTAATCTCTTTGAAAACATATATGCTTGTATAACAATAACATAACTAAAAATGATTTTAACAGCATAGTAAATGGGATATTTGCTGGGAAAAAAAATAAAAACACTGTCCTTTCAATGATGAAAGCTGTCATTCCTTTTCAAAGTTTCTTTTAAAACTTCCTGATGTGAGTGGTTATGTTAAGGTGGAGATAAGGATAGACAGTATTACCTTGAAGCAATCCGTCTGTCTTTGCAGAGAAAGATGAATGTGTGGTTTGGGTGTATAACAGAATTTGCCATAGACTCCATTTCATGTTCTGCTTTCAGCTCTCTCCTGCACTTTCTCGAATGCTCCTTCAGAACCGGTATCTGAATTTCCCATTTCTCTTTCACACAGCTCTAACATCCAGTGCCTTAGTTCCTTGAGTATACGTAAGCCTTCAGAAAACCCCCTTGGCTCAGAAAACACTCTATGTTTAGGCATGTACTGGGTGATGCTCCTGTTCTTTCAGCAAACTAGTTTGGAACAGAAACTTTTTAAATATTTAGCATCGAAGAGTACGAGCATCACCTGTCCCATTACATCTTTAAAAGAACAACAGAAAAGCATAGAGAGAAGAACTTGACTTATTTTCTGTAGTGATGTCTAATTTCTTGAGGTGTGAAATCTGCGAGCATATTAGTGAGGTAATGATATATTGGGAAAATTACCTTTATCTTTAAAGAACACTATGAATGAACACTACGTGTAGAAATGTATGATGGGTAAGAAATTCTTCTAATTGAGAAGTACGTACTTCCTCACAGAGTAGAAGTACAATGATGCTACTTGTGTCTTTCTAAACCTGTTCAAAACCATGTGAAGGATGGATATTATGCTTACACAGTCAGCTTTTCAGGGTTCGATTCCACCCTGTACGAGTGATAAAACAAACCTCTTTCAAACCGCAGTATAAACTAAGCTTAAGATTCTACTCAGCAACTCACGCTGCCTCAACACAGCAAGATCACAGTTGTGCAAACAGGAGAAACATGCTGATGAGATTCAATTAAGCAGTATGAAAGAACTCACTCGATTGACTTAGTGCATTTCTAAGCACATTTCCCACAGACCAGACCTAGCAACCCCCAAGAGTGCAACAATCAATGAGTATGAAGCCCTCTGGATTTCTCAAATTCTTAAAATCTGAAGCAATCAATTCTGAAAGATACTTTTAAAAGGAGAAAAAAAATTACAATAGCCTAGAATGGTATGCACAAGCCAACTTCCTTGTACAAGTACTCTGCAATAATATAACCGTGTATTTCAAGCAATGTGTTTTCACAGAGTCATCGAGGTCAGAAGTGACCTCTGGAGATCACCTAGTTCAGCCCACCTGCTAAGCAGGTTCCCTAAAATGGGTAGCACAGGAAAGCATCCAGGTGTGTTCTCAGTGTCTTCAGAGAAGGACACTCCGTAAGCCTGTTCCAGTGCTAAGGTTTCACTAGTTACTTTTTGCTCTTCTCTGACAATTTAAGTATCAGGTTAGAGGGGAAAAGACCCCGTGAAGAACTGTTTCTTTTCTTCTTATAGTGTATGGAAGTGAGTTCACACCGTACTCCATCCATACAGACTGCAAAATAGCACCTCTCATAGGGATTTGTGCTGCTGCAGCATAGTGGCACGGGAGTGATGTGAAATATCACCATGTAGCAAGGCTATGTGGGACAACATGGTTTTGTGTGAGAAAATGTCTTCCTAGACAGCAAGGTGCTGTTCTTTCCAGAAGAGCATTCAGCATACTGTTGTGGTATGGAGCAAAAAAATCATGGCTACTCCCAGATTAATTTAATGGCTTATAGTGTGAAAATGATAATTGCATTATAAAAATAATCTCTCTTTAGCTGATATCAATAAACTATGAAGATGAGTCTTAATGCTAGGATCTCTGATGGCTTGAAGTGTGCTGTTTTGAAGAAAGAAAGACGTTTTGAAAACTCTTTTGGATGACAGGAAACGTTGGCACTGCCACCATCTTCCCTGATGCCACCTATTGTCCCTTATGGCTTTTGGTACTTCCTCAGCCATACAAAGCTTCTATCGTCTCTTTTTTCCTTTATTTGAATGCTGTGATGAGGGAGTCAAATCTTTTTGTCTCTGCTATACTTAGCATCTGCCCTTATATGCAGTACTTTTCTTTCCTTTCCAGATGTTATCAAAGTCCAATAACTGTTCTTGAGAGCCAAGACAGATGCAAGCTATTTTTTAAAACACAATTCAAGCCAACTTTCATTCTTTGAGATGTAAAAATATAATGAAACTATGAATGCATTTTAATGCTATAGAAATGCAAAAAATAAGTGCTATAATAATCATTAGATTATTTATCATCATCTGTCAAGGCCAAATCCTAGCTCTAATAGCAGTCACCATGGCTAAGCTCCAATGTAATTATTATCAGGGGCCTGCTCCAAACACCATCATCAAAGTCAATGAAAAAGTTTTTCACGCTGAGTTCTGGGTACTTTGGATGAGGCCCTGAACTGTCTGCACTTGCAGAAGCTCTCTTTGATCCTTCAAAGCCAACACTCACAACACTGAGGTTGATGTTGATATAGATACTTCAAGACAGCAAACTCGATAGCACTACCTGGGGAATTTTTACCAATGAGATTTAAAAAAATAGATAAGTCTTTTCCTATGTTATATCCAGGTTTCTGTGTGCCTTTCTGTCATCTTAACAGTTGAGTGAAGCTGATCAGTCTCTGTTTTGTGGTTTGCACTTGAGGATCTTTCAAACAGTGACCACTGATTTGTAAGGCCAGAATTGCATTGCAGTTTGAACAGCAACTTTCTGAACAACTTAAGAAAGATGTTTGTATTTTCACAACTTCTCCAGTTCGTTCTTCAGTAAGATGTAAGGAGCACAAATTAAATTGAAACAGCTAAATATTTCCAAATTGAAGCAAATTTAGTTGAAATAATATAAACTTTTGTCTGCTGTTAGACCCCGTGAAAAGTTGGGTTTGTGTAGTTTTAGTAGTCACACATTCCTGCTGGTTTTAATCAACAGATAATGAATAGCAAATTATAATAGCACATTTTAAAGAGTCCAGGACCTCTTGATAAAACATTGGCCAAGTAATGTGCATAATTATACTCACGCAGCTGAGTTCAAATCAGGGTCGCCCTTCTTTAACCTCTTCAGCGTGGCCACTTCAAGACTGAACATAGCACCTCCTCATCAGAACATGTTGTTACACACAATGAAAAACGGCTAAGACTCAAGAAGGAGTCAAATGAAACACTGGGGCACACTCAACAATTATTACTCTGATAGCAACTGGATGAGGAAAGTGTGAGTTAATCTTATGTTAGCTAGTTCAGATAGGATACTTATAAGATCTTATGTCAAAAATGCTGGCCAGAACCTTAGGATTCACCTAATCCACTACGAACACTTCGCACAACGTATTTCTGCTGAGTAAGCAATGTTGCACTGTGTAACGCATGATTACATTTCTTATCCTAGCCCTGGCTAGCCATAACCTTTCAGAGCTTTTGAGAGCTGATGACTTACAACCAGAAGGATAATGTTTTAAGAATTTGCCGAATTATTCACCACAAAGGCTAATTGCTAGTAGATATGGTGCTTGGGTTTAATGCAGTAGTAGTGCAGTACTAAACTTGGGTTTAGTAGTAGTTCTTTATTTGCTGTAAGTTAGTTTCTATCTGATATATAACTGTCAAAAGCTACAATATTGTATATGTTCATATAAACACAAAACAACAACAACAACAAAACACTCATCATGGGGATGTGTTTTCCTTTTTGGAAAGAAAACCAGTCAAATAAAACACACAAACATCTCAATATAAATTTATCTCAATATAAATGCCACATTTTGGAAAGATTATACTCTGGAATTTTTTAAGCAGATGACAAATAGAATGATTGGAGCAAGAGTCTGGTTATCATGTCATCTAGAACAGCATTAAAAATACAGCACTGTATCGTGTAAGGTTTAGATGTATTAAAACTGGTGCAAACACAGTGATAGCAACAGTTCTTAAACCTGCCAAAACAAGTACTGATCTGCTTTGTACTTATCAGTGTAACTATCTTCTTCCTTCAGGCCTGCAGATAACAGCTTAGAGTTTAAACTAATTTTTAAGTTTCCTCAATTGAACAGATTTCTGCCTTCCAACCCCCTAGTACTGGTCTTCTTAGATTGCTCAGACAGCACCTGATAAAATTTCCTGACAAATGCACACTGTTAGATTCTCCAAGCCAGCCAGGTTACATCAAATTACTGGAAGTGATAGTTCAGTCCCACTGGAATGCTTGTCCTATATGTAAATCTTAGGTCTGTTCTCAGAATTGACTAGCCAGTGGGATGCTCCACATTTATGTCCTTTCTCCCAGAGATGTCTGTGTTAGAACGTGCCTTACCATGCATCCAAGCCTATGCCCAACCAATGTGTCCTTCAAGGGAGTCAGCAGTCAGTCACACCAATATGGGAACAGCTCTGTGCATCCAGGAACCAGTTATTAAACAACTTTCTCTAGATACATGCTTCTGAAATACCAGTTTGCCAATACAGCAGGTGAAGGACAACATATTTATAAATAATCTGCAAGAAACTAAGGGGAAACTACACAGTTTCCCTCACTCACAAGATCATCTTCAAATATAAGATCAATTTTTTTAGATATTTGTAAGGAATTGTGCATTGTACAGAATCACAGAATCATTAAGGTTGGAAAATACTTCCAGATCATCTGGACAACAGCATTATGAATCAGATAGTAAGTTCAATGAAGAGCTAGACATCTTTACATGTAGTACCAAGAACAGTAGAGATACCGAGTGTCAAGAGCACCACAAGCTTGAGCAGACTGTGCTGAAATCCATGGTGTACTCTCCTGGCTGTTTAGATTAAACTTACTACTTTAATGTTATCTTGGACAACTCCGCACACTTTGTAAATCAGTACAACTGCAGTCTCCTGTTATGATGAAACAGTAGTAGACTTTTTCAAGTCAACGAACCATAGCATGACATCCATTTTAAAGCAGAACTTTCCACCGGACCCTGTCACAGTTTACCTAGCAACTCAATCTTAAATAGTTAGAGATTATGACACTGCCTCCAAAAAAAATCACAGGCTCACAGGCTTCTTTCTTTCAAAAGATAGTCAGGAAAGCTGTAAAGGTGAAGGCTGAGGCATGGATTAGCATTTTGGCTCCATGACACTTCATTACTGATAACCAAATAGAATGCGTTAGTCAAAATTACCTTTCCAAAACTCTCATGGATCACAGTCTGAGCAAACTGAGTTGAGGTGATCTTGAGATCTCTTGTTTTAATACAGATGTACTGCTGAAATGCAGATCACATGCTGTGATCAGCTCACAAGCCACAATTTGGAAACCAATGGGCTAGAGTTTGCTCTGCACAGTGTTGGCTGTTAATGGAATTTATAGAAATTCTTCCCTACTGTTAAATAAAAATTTCATTTAGAAATGCGTGAAAATTCATTTAGAAATGCAAAAACACGTTGTTCAAAGATGTGGTATAAAGTCTTCTACTTGGTAGCTGCAAATGACTAATTTATGCAGCTACTTTTCAGATGGCAGTTTGACCTCACACCCCTTCCACCTCCCCCCCCCCACCCCCCCCCCCAAAAAAAAAAAAAAAGAAAAAAGAAAAAAAATTGTCATGGAGGCAAAAGATACTTAAATCCCAGTGCATTGTAACCACTGCAGAGGAAGCCTAGTCAGCTGCATGGACACAACATAGCAGATAACCATGCCAGACAGTGCCAGTGGAGTGGGCTGTAGTCTCTTCTGTACTCTTCAGCAGTCAGGGCACACCCATGCCCAGAGAAAGGTAGTTCTATTCTTTAAGAACCACTCTCAGGTGAACTGAATAGTCAGACAGTATTATTCTGGGTAATGCTCTTTGTCTCAACAACTGAATATATCCTATATTTTTTAAAAACCTAGTGAATTGGAACCAATACTTAGTCTAAATGCAAGGATGATGGGACTGTGATGAAGACAAGGGCTAATTAAGTGCTAATTAGTAACAAAATATATAACCCTAAAGTAATAGTAGAAATTCCAGAGCAGTAGTTATTCCTTGTTACTGTATAAATTAGACAACTAGAATATCCTTAGCTATTACCTTTTCAGGCTACACAGGCAAAAACAATTTCTGATTATTACATTGGATTACAGGACAATCCTATTATTAGTCTCATCATATGTACTCTTTGTAATTAATGAGCAATGGCGTTAAACTGTCCTAACACATTTTCTACATTAAAACTCACAAGCAAGTCATTCAAGGTTCTGAGCAATCTGGCAACCTATGCATAATTAGTTAGATTTCAAAATGGCAATTAGCTAATTTTACGAGGTGTATCCTCTCTACCTGCAGTTTCTAGTAGTAAACATGAGCGTTTGTGTCTATTGCTATATGATGAACTGTATTAAACATTAGTTTATGCATATAGTTCATATAAGGCAACGTAGAAATTAAGTAAATTGACCAAAAAAATGGGAGTAAGTTCATGCTCTACCTACAGTGTAAGTGATAACCAAAAAAAGCACTTTGGGTCTGCCTGGGAAGAAAAGGGGTTGTAGCAGAAATGCTAAGTCACAGACTGAACAAGTGATTGAGTACCTGGTGGGGAAGGCAGGGCCAACCCAGGGGAGCTCAGGTGCATGCAGTGTACCTGAGTGACAGAAGGGGTGGAACCAGGATCCACCCCTTCCTAGACCTCATTTAAGGGTTGGCAGGGGGGAGGTAAGGAGGTCTAGCTGGAGATCCCTGCCTACTTGAGGCTTTCTAAAGGTAAGTAGCTTTTTCCCTTTATTTCTGCATTTATGGCTGCTGCATTTGGGTTTGCCCTCATGTGTTGCAGCCAAAGACTATGTCATCCTGCTGTTATCACTGTACTTTCCACCATATTATAGTGTTATGTGGGTAGTTCTTCCTGTCGTGACAAGAGTACAACAGTACAAGGTGTAGTGTTGCTTTTGTTATCGTGTGTATCATTAGCCAACAGGTGCTAGCAGAGGTAGTGAACATTACTTTGCCCTCTGAACTATAGAGGCTGTGTTATAAGGCAGTCACCTATACAAGAGAGGACATGGGACTGACTGCTCTGTAACAAAAACGGGCACTTCCATCCTGCAGACAGAAAACCCAGCTTACCTTGTAGGACTCTCTGGAAGCTATCCTTTGAGCTCAGTCAGACCAGCTGTCATCTCCACTTGCTCACTTCAGGCCGCCACCTGGGACATCAGAGGTGCCAATCTTCTCAATTCTAGTTGCTAACACTGAGTGGCTCTCAGTGCTGTGGAGAAGCACCATAACACGGGAGGGCACCTGCTCTGAGGGCCCTGGATGAGGCAATGTTGCTCCCCTGTGCCACCTGTGCTGTGGTGCCATCGATAGGGCTGGGGGCTTCTGGCTGGACACCCCACAGGGAGAAACTTTCAGGCTGAAAAGGATGCTTTCAGCTTCGCTTCCTCCAGGGAATGGATTCAGACCATTTATTTTCATACACTTTAAGGTTTGTGAAGAACTTTGTAAACAACTGCTTCAGCACTTTCAAAACAGAGGTATAAGCTCGTTTTAAAACAACCTCTCGTGCAGAAACGTGCAGCACTGGCACGCAGGTCAGAGAACTGTTCGTTTGTTTAGCATCGTCCCAGATTGCCGTTCTTAACTTTGCACTTCAACTTCTGGTAACCCAGGACAGGGCGGTCTGAGCCCTCCGGCCTCACCTGGCATCACCTGCTCAGAGGTGCCGCCCCCGTTCTGTGAGGGGACGCGGCCGGCGGTCGGACAAGGCGCGAGCGCGACCGTTGCCCCCTCAGCGCTCCGCTCAGGGGCGGGCTGGGGGCGGGAAGGGGCGGTGCGCGGCCGGCCTCGCTGCTGCGCGGGGAGGGCGCGGCGGAGCGGCGGGCGCCGAGCTTTAAATGAACATTACTATCGCTCGGGGTGGGCAGCGCCGGTGGCTCGGGCCGATTGGCGGCGTTAGCGGCGGCGGCAGCAGCAGGAGCTCACTCTCATCTTCTTCCTCCGCCTCCGCGGCAGGTAGGGTGTGCGCGCTGCGTGCGAACTTCCACCCATCCCCGCGCCCGGTCCGCGGCCGCACGCGAGGCGAGGCGAGGCGGTGGGATGCAGCGGGATGCAGCAAAGCCCCGCGCCCTTCCTCGGGCAGGTTGCAAGCAGGAGGGCTGCAGACAGGTGGGCAGGCGGCTGCTGCTGCCGCTGCCCCGGGGGACGCGGCCGCCCTGACGAGGCGCAGCGCGGGGCGGGAAGCTGTGGGCGCGAGGCACGGAGGTGATCCCGCGGGCAGCGCTGCGCTCCGCCTGTTGCCGCTGCGCTGGCGGCGTTCGGGCGCTTCGTGCCTTTGCGATCGCGCCGAGACCATTCCGGTTTTATATTCTCGTGCTTGCATTTGCGTGCACGCTGCCTCCGCGGTCAGAAAGGCAGAGCGGAGGTCTGCTGCGCGCGGGGCTGTGAAGCGCTTTTACTCACAGAACGCGGAGCCCTCGTTTCACCGGGGATCTTAACCTCATCTTAATAAAAGTTATTTCCAGGAGGTGGAGTGTTTTATTTTCTTTCGTTTGATATTTAATGTTTCCACGCTCTCCGTCTGTAACACAGCCCTGGATTTGCAGAGACGAAGTGCCGGTCTGGCACTGTGTTTCTGGCTTGTTGGAAATGGATTTGAAGACCTAGTTATAATTTCAGTGCACGTATTATCTTTGCTCAGTTGCCTTAGAACTCGTTTCGACTGTATTTTCAACAGAGATGAGTGAACTTTAAAGAAAATGAGGTCAGGCATAGATTGCGGGCATCAAACCCCTTTCAGGTCCCAGAAATAGCCCCACAAGGAGCGTGACCCGTTCCGCTCTGTGCTGCATGGGTCTCTCTGGTTTGTACTTCTCACTGCGATTTCTGGGCTCATCGAGATGGTTTTAGCTTAGTTTAATGAAACAAATATGGTTTCTAATGCGATGGAATTGGGTACCCTGGACTAAAAGGTCCATATTTCTGGTGGGGACTGTAGTGGGTTTTAAAATAATGAACTCTGCTTAGCACAAGCTTTTCCTTTGTGCTTTTGTAAGGCTTCAATTTGTGCAAAAGATGATGGCTGTGAGGAAGCATCCATACCAGCTGTTTAGGGGAAAATGATGTATTTGGATATTATTTTTTTACTACTATTTAAAAAAAAAAAAAGGTTCAGGGAGAATGTTTTATTTCTCATATTTTGTACTGGAAACAATGGAATTCTTAAGTTATTGACCATCATCTAAAGTCTTCAAACAAGAACTGACAAATATTTATCTTGGAGTAAATGGGTCAAAAGATAACATCTTCCATTGGACCTCTTCTGTATTGGCTGGTTTGGGTTGCTAAGTAGCTATGATTTCTAATCCCAAAGTAAATGATGTCATTATGACATCACCACGTCCTTTCACTTGATTGATTCTCATAAGAGAACGGTAATGAGATTTGATATACATGTCCCATCTCTTTAATATTCTTCCTCTGCTCCAGGGGATTTCCTGACCTGCCTGGCAGATTCCAATGAATCACACTGAGCTCTAGTAAAAAGACATTGCTCTGGAGACCGAGCTGAACATTAAAGGGACAGTGGCTGATTCTGGTCATTTCAAAATCTGAGGAACTTGGCAACTTATGCTTTTAGTGTGGAAATCTAGAAATGAAGGACGGCAATAGAAAACCTGGAGTTAAGTTCATGTGCAAGTGCTAAAGGAATTTGAATCGCAGGTGCTCGGCTTGTTTAAATTGGCTTCAATTGGGTATGTGGAGTTTCAACCCTTCTCAAAATCGAGTTACTGAACATATGTGAAGATAAATGCTTTAGATGGGGTGGGGGAAGTGGGAAGGTATAAGTTGATATCTTCCTTCAGTTGCTAAAATAAATTTCACTTGTAAGGGTACAAAGGTGAAATCAGTCAAATGGCCATGTTTTGAGGCATTATAGTATAACATTACCATCATAGAAAATTCCTTGTGATGGAGTTCTAAATCTCTACAGGATGTAAAATGTGTAAGAATCTGATGTTTTGTGTTTCTTCAGAGGTCAAAGGTATGAATTATGTCATTTGGTGTTGATCAGAGGTTTTTACAGCTTGTCTTTATCGTATATGTGTTCGTGTGAGCCTGGGTCTGCATAAGTGTTAGGCAGTTGTTTGTGATAAGTAGCTGTATTGTGATAATTGACTTATTCATACCCAATGAGTTTGAAATATTCTAGATAGGGCTGTGTAAATCTCAGCATTTGACATATATGTGGAAAAGGGGAAAAACAAAACAATTGTCATGTCTGTCTTATTGAACATATAGTCTTGGGTGAAGTTAAACACTGAGTCTGCTGCTTATATTCAGAGGCTGCACTAATCTCATTTGTTTCCTGAATACTGTGACCCACAATATAACATACTGCAGAAGTAAACGCTAATTTCTCATCAAGCAAATTGATGGTTAATGTATTTGCTGAAGGTATTGATTGCTGATGTGAAGCTTCCATTATTGCTGAAGTACTGCAGCACTGATGGCACTACTAAGTATGCGGGAGTACTAATTAAACAGAGGAAGGTGTTGGGGGAAGAGATGTTTGCCTCTATGTGAATCTATTTGTCATGCCTAAGTGCAACCCAAGCTACAGATGCCAAAAGGAAATTTTGAAATAATCTGTAAGAATTCTGCGCTCATCGTCCTATCTGCAGTGACAAATTTCCATGAGCTTTAGATGCTTTCTGGGATGACTCAAGTATGAACAAGTGATTTGGAAAAAAATATTCTCTGAAGAGAATCTATGGTGACAATTTCTTTTCAAGTTATCTTAAGATTTTCTACTTACTGTGATTTCTTTTAACTCAAGCTTGCGTTGAATGTTGGAAACGAAAAATGAATTTGGACTTGGGGACATATCTGTGCCTTTCAACTGCACGTTCGATGGTCATCTGTGACATTTGCATGGTTGTGCTTTTAATACGGTGACATATTTGGTTACATAAAATGCGGAAAACTGTGCACCTCAAAGCCTTTCTGAATGCTTGTACTGGAAGGTTGATGCTGCAGTCCTGACCTCTTTGAACAGGCGATGACAGCACAGATGTGGCCAAATAGAGAAAGGCAGCACACACTTTCACTGTCCTGACAGATCTCGTTACAAAAGACGAGGTCAGCCACTGTAGTGCCTCTTAAAGTAGCGGACGAGGCGGCGATGTCTTTTCTTGTACAGAAAGCAATAGGAAATTCAGCCCTCAGACTTTTGTCTATTCTAAGCTATGTTCAGATCACAGGTGAATTATTTGGTGTCTGGCTCGACGAAACAACAGTTGATGTGCTTCAGAACTCCTGGTGACTGTAGTGCAGTGTCTTGCTCCTCTGCTTCAAGAAGAATGCCCTTTGGTCGTCAGTGTAAGGATAGCCAGTATTTCAGCCCTGACGTCTGCTTTTGTCATAAGCTGTGTGTGAGAATGGGCTGAAATACCAAGTGGATTACTGGCTTTTTTGCTTTCTATTTTAGAGGACAATAATGCATATATAAAATACAAGACTTCCTCAGGCTACTTGTGAGGCTTCTCTAAGGGCAGAACCAGCAGTTGGATATTTGAAATGTGTTTTGTTCTGTTGATTTAAAAGGCATCCTGATGAGCAAATTCATCGACACCTGGATCTCCTTTACCAATGAATGATTTCTGCCAGCTGCCTAAAAAGTGCTGTTTCAAGAATGCAAACGGGATTTGCTCCCTGATATGAAAAGAAATAAAATTGTTTTCAAAAGAGCATCTTTATATATATGGTCTCTGTTATGAAGGAATTTGAAGAAAGAGAAACACATAGTATAATATGAAAACAAATTGTTTGTTTCCAGGAAGAAACCCATAGACTTCTGCCCTGGATGTATTTTGCAGTTAATTGTTCAAGATCTGACCAACACACAAGCTTGCGAATGCAGATGATAACCACATCCACAACAGAGCTGATATAATCTGCAAAGCTAGTACTAAATACTGCTGTCAGTTGCACTACTGTAGCTGAAACAATGCTGGCATGGGTGGTCATGCTTTGGCTTTGCTCCAGGAACAGACTCAAACCATTTGCATTTAAATTCTGGTATTTCCACTTTGCTACTCTGATCAGACTTAAGCATTCAGAAAATGCGACTTTCTCAACAGTAGTTCTGCATTGTATTGAGTTAATTAGAGCTTTTCATTACAAGAGATGCTATGGGGAACACACAAGGAATAGCAGGTGTAAGTCCTTTGACTTAAGCTGTAATTGCTGCACTGCTTTGAGTAATCGCTTTGGTGTCTCAGGAGTCCTGTATTTGTCTTACACTGTATGAATTCCAATGGGCTGCTGGTTGTCTGTAAAAATCTAAAGGGAATAAAATAAAAAGCAGATGTCAGCCTTATGTTCTGGTGGCTAGCACTATATATTAGATATGAGCAGGTTTAAATTTAGCATACTTAGATATTAATTGTTCTGAAAATACATTGTCCAAAAATAGATGTTACTTAAGAATGATTGGGGTTTTTTTTAAGTCGAAGATCATAATTTATATCTTCATACTTCTATATCTAAAGAGTTGTGATATACTGTTAGTAAAATTAATGCTGATTTTAGTCTAAACTGCTGTCTTATAGTAATCTTTGCATAAACTAAGCATTTTTCTGCATTATAACATCACTAATTAGACATTAAAATAAGTACCCCTGCCCAGAGCAGGGGGGTTGGAACTGGGGATCTTTGAGGTCCCTTCCAACACAAGCCATCCTATAATGAAAGCTCACAGTGTAAAATCAGCACTTCTGATGGCAGCTGTATTCATATGCTTTCCAAGCAGTGCCTGTACAGGTTGAGGTTCATTCTGTGACTTAAAAGAACAGTACAACAAGATCAGAATCTAGCAAAACAGGAAGGGAAAATCATGTGAATAAATACATACTTCAAATGAGATTTTTTTGATGTACCTTTTCAGTTACTGACCAATGTATTCCTTTCAAGCTAAAAGTTCTTTAGTAAATTGTCTGTCTGATCTTGAATTTTGCTTGTGCCAGAAATTACTGTTTGTTCCTCCCTCTGAAGGTAAATAACATCTAGTTGTATCTCAGGGAAGTTGCTCAGTGTGTTTATCATGTCAGTGTAGGTGTTGGAGAGGAGGGGTGAAGTTTGCACAGTTTGTGCCATCACCTTTCTTCTAAAACGTAGATTGCAATTTGCCCTTGAAGATTAAGGGCAGCTATCGGCCAGCACCTCCTCATCAGACTGAAGCTTGGAACTGCTTAATTTGGGGGGTTCTGTGGTGGTGTAGCTCAGGGAAATATGTTTGCTTCTTGCGGTGGTTGTTTCCTGTGGAGGTGGTGTGTGTGTGTGTGGGAGGGGGTGGTTGGTCAGGGCTATTTTTTGCCTGGCTGCAGTATAGTGGAGATTCGGTCTGACAATTGATATGCTGTTTGGAGAGAAAATATTATTCTCTGTCTATGTGATATTGCTCTTTAACACATCTCTTAATTTCAGGCTATGACAACTGTTTCCTCACTGCATGACTATTTTCTCAGTGAAGCTGAGATGAAATGAGGCAGCTGTTTTAAAAACAAATATCACAGGAGTAAACATGGCCTCCAGTTGTGGTTACAACAAGGGGGCACTGTTTAGTATTCTTCTCTCCTCCTCCATTGTTTTTAAAGGCTAATGAAAGCCTAAGGAGATAAGTTCATAAACCACACTAGCACAAATCCCAATTATTGCGCTGATGATGAGCCTTGATAGTGGGGATTTTTTTTGCATGCTGCATCTTTGTTGCCTTCTGTAAATGCTACCCATAGCAGAAAGGGATAGATAGTAACACAGATGCTTTAATTATTATTTGATTACAGAGGAATCTATTCCGAGGAATATGCAGTTAGCAAAATTTCGTAGGACTAGCTAACCTCTGAAATTAAAATGAACCTGAACTGTGCTTTTATGTTCTAAAACAATACCATTCCTCACGAATCTCTCTTGTTGCACCTGCTAGCTGCTGGAATTATGAGCTGAGGGCACAAGCTGTGTGTGCAGCTCAGGAGGCTTTCAGGTGGCAAACAGTGCTGTGTTCGTATCGTAATGGCAGCTCCAAACATTTATTAACTTTCCTTAGCATTCAGCATGTTCGTTTAACACTGGTGGAAGTTTTTCTCTTGTTTTCTGTAGAATCTAAAATACCATTTAAATATTTATCACATATACTTTAAAATCCTTCTTCAAGAGAGACATCAGTTCTTTTTGAACCACTGCTCTCCAGCCCAGAAGAACAGGACCTGCTGGGACCCTCCTGTGCTTCTCTGTTTGGGACATAGCATTTGCTTGTAAGCTGGAGTATGGCAACAAGAGAAGGGAGAGTTTCTAGCAGCAATGAGCATCATGAGACCAGCTATTCCCTCTGCTCATAGAGGCTGTGTGAAACTGGGCTTTGTTCATCTCAGAGCTTGGGTGCTTTCTGAATGGATGGGGGTTGTAGGAGCGGTATCAGCTGGCTTCATTCATCTCACTGACATGTTCATTCCAAAATCTGATCTTGCTTCTGACCTTGTGTGCCTTCAAAAGCACTGGATGTCCCAGTCTTGGCACTGAAGGTGGCTGGTATAGCTAAGGACAGATTGTATTCAAGACACTTAAAACTTCCATTCTGATAACACTGTGAACAGAATTAAGCCAAAGTGTAGCTGTATGTACTGTGTTCTGTAGCCTGATGGTGTCCTCTGTCAATCATAAGGACACTTACGATGTGCCTTCAATGTTTCTTTTTAAGAGCCCTGAAACCCTCCAGTTTTAAAGCATTTCTGTTTGCACTGACCTATGTGTATTTCAGGGGGATAAAACCTCTAGCTAGCAACTTATGGAAGATTTGTCAAGGGTCGCTTTAATAAATTAGGTTATTTACTTCTGCCTGAAATTTGCTGGTTGGTGACCAAGAGGAACTTTGTATTAAGCTGTGCAGAGCATAATGAAGTTGCTGTAATGCTTTGATGTGGAAATGCCTACATACATTCCCCCACACTCCAATAGCAAGTGTTGTGGTTTTTTTTTAAAAAAAAAAGGTGGAGGGAGTGCTATTATTGACTGAAAAAGCTTCCTTAAAGTATGTAGGGATGGTTTTATTTAAAATAAATATAGACTGTAATGTGAAGACTATAAATTTTGAGAATAGTTCCTTATAACTTTGATTTTGGACATCATAAGAATTGGAAATCAAATTATTTTCTTAAACTTTTCTGCAGGTAGTTACAAATGCAATCTTTTTAACTACCTATATGTGGTATCAAAGTAATTAATATTGCAATACATGTACAGTAAGATGACCTATTACAAAGCCATTCTTCATCAGCAGACTTACTGAGCTGACTTATTTTTTCTGGAATTAAAAGGCTATAGTGAATTGGCACTGTTTGCCTCACTTAATGAATACGGTTATATAAGAGTTGCTTCCCCTTAGCTGATTGAATTGTATTTCCCATGCCACTTCTTGCTTTCCATGTTGCTTATAGATTAGCAAAACAGGCTTTGCTGTATTTTCTGCTTTTCTTCTTGTATCTATTCTTCAGGCTTATTAGCACAAAGTAGCTTTGAGCCATGGCTTGGACACCAGAGATTCTGAAAGCTTCAAATAGCCATAATAATGGAGCAGGATGAAGGATGCTGGTCACCATGGGAACAGTGCATGTGCCACACAAGATAATGTAACTGCTGTGGTGCAGAGATCTGTGCTGCATATTGATTGCAAGATTTCTTGGATTCCTTTTACATTTTTTGCTTTCACTGTGTTCCACCCAGCGAGTGAGGAAAGCTTAGCAGCTAGACTAAATCCAGAGAGACTATGTTAATTTGAAAAAAATAAAAATGAAAAAATGAGAGGAGAGGGTTACAAGTACTTAGTACTTTCACAGCCTTTTGTCATGAAGTTGATGGTGTCCAGACTGTGGTGTTAAACTGGAGTTAACCAAGTCATGGAACTGAGGCACTCAGGGTGAGTGTCCTGAGTTAGGAGTGACAACAGAAGGCCCCAGGAAGCTGTGTACACCTTGTGTGCAGTGTCACCTGCATCACTGTCTCCAGGGCCAGGGAGCCTGCCAGTATGCTGAGACTGTCCTGCCTTTTGGTAGTTTGTATTTGTGGAAAATGAGGATGTCATTTTCAATTCCATTAACTAACTTAGATCCATCCAAGTTTGCTCTAGGTTTCCTGGTGGCAGAACTGCCAGTATCAGCAGGCTGAACACTGCATCCCTAAAAAAGCAGTGTTTTATCTTATCTTTATCCTGGCTTCCCTAATGGGGGGCTCTCTTTGTCCAATGATCTCGTGCCACTGTAACTGAATCCTTACCTACACAGTGTTTCACAGAATGACTGTCACCTGGACACCTGCACAATGTCTCAGTTCACCTATGTAATACATCTTGATTGCTCTTGATGGTACACAGCTGAAAAATTTGGTTGTGTTTCAGCTTGTTAAGGAGTCTATTTTAGTGTGGTGTAGAATAACTGAGAAATAGCATTTGTTGACAGCCAGGAGAATGAATGTGGTACTGGTCACTGGGGGAAGAAAAGGCATGCAGGTCTTAGTTTGGAGGAATTCTGTGAGCAGGACCAGATTTTGTTATTGTTTTGGTTAAAATTTAGGCTTCTTCTCCTTTGTATGTGTGAAAATCACACCTTTCAGAATGGCACTATCAACCAGGTTAGCATAGTACTAGTGAGTTGCTGTTGTTCTCTGTAATGATAAATAAAGGTGAATTAATTGGAACTGCCTTTGCTATCCTTCTGCAACCCAGGTTTTCTGGATCTTGGAACAACTACATAAAAATTGTAATAATTGCCCAAGTAGGCTAAACACTCACTGGCATAGACCACAGATAGACCATTGCTGTTTTATCTAATTAGTAAAGCGCAGCATCACTGCAGATAAGCCCTGGCATGTGATCTCACATTCTTCTTCAGGATCCTTCTCCTTTGCTCAGATGAAATCTTTATGCTCTGTTCATTCCTCAGCGAAAGGCAGTTGTATCCACAATTGCTCAGGATGATTGCACAGATGAGATACAGCAAATTAAAACTGTCCTTCTAACATGACCCCCTGGGGAAGGGCAATACCAGAAATGCTTGTTTGCCTCCAGCAGGGTTGCTGGCGATTAGTCACTTATCCTCTCTCTCATGGTAAATCTTCATTTCCTCACTGCTGATGTTACTGAAACAAACCTTTCATACCGTTCTTCCCAACCAAAGTGTGGAGATACCCTTTAAATTTCTTCTTAGACCTGCTTTCCCAAATTTTTATGGAATAGAATCATAGAATTGTTTGTCTTGGAAAGGACTCTTTTTAGGTCATATTGCCCAACTCCCCTGCAGTGAATGGGCAAACCTACATCTCCATCCAGTGCTTAGAGCCTGGCCCAGTCTGACCTTAAATGTCCCCGGGGATGGGGCATCCACCACCTCTCTGGGCAACCTGTGCTAGTCTCTCACCACTCTTAAAATAAAAAATAAAAAAACTTCATCCTTGTATCCAGTCTAAACCTCTCCTCCTTTAGTTTGAAACCATTTTCCCTTGTCCTGTCACAACACACCCTGCAAAAGAGACTATCCCTTTCTTTCTTATAGTCCCCCTTTAGATATTGAAAGTGCTCTCAGATCTCCCCAGAGCCTTCTGTTCTCCAAGCTGAACAGCCCCTGTCTCTCAGCCTGTCCTCGCACCTCACAGGGGTGGAATGCCTCCACTTAGAATCTGTTTTTGTGGCCCTCCTCAATGTGCTCTAGCAGGTCCACATATCTTCTGTACTGAGAACTCCATGTCTTGATGCATTACTCCAGATGAGATCTCTCAGTGCAGAGGGACAAGATCATCTCCCTTGCCCTACTGACTATGCTGCTTTTGATGCAGCCCAAGGTACAGTTGGCCTTCTGGGCTATGAGGGCACACTGCTGGCTCACATTAAGCTGATGCCCACCAGTACCCCCAGGTCCTTTTTAGCAGGGCTGTGCTCTATCTTTACATCTCCTAGCTTGCACTGATAGTGGGGGTTGCCATGACCCAGCTGCAAGACCTTGCACTTGGATTTGTTGAATCTCATAAGGTTCACCTGGGCCCATTGCTCAGCCTGTCTAGATCTCTCTTAATGGCATTCTGCCCTTCAGGCTTGTTGACTGTACCTCACAGCTTGGTGTCATCTGCAAACTGCTGAGGGTGCACTCGATCCTGCTGCTGTTGTCAATAATGAAGATGCTAAAGTGCACCAGTCCCTGTACTGACCCCTGAGGGACCCCACTTGTCACTGATCTCCATCTGGATGCTGAAGCTGTTGACTGCCATTCTCTGGGTACAGTCTTGCAAGCAGTTCCTCATCCATTGAATAGTCCACCCTCATATCATTCCAATACGCGGAGAAGAATTTTGTGGGGGACTGTGTCAAAGTCCTTTTCATCATGAAGAGTTTGTTTCTGTCAGAACAGGCATTTCTGGCAGCTGTAACAACAGCAGAAACAGGAAACATACAAAAAAAACACTGTTGGCACCTGAGAATTACTGAAGATGTCTCATATCTTTCTATTTCTTGATCCCTGGAAAACCTCTTGTCAGAGAAAATACTGTGTAATTATTGATCTGACGTGGTTTTTGAAGATGATGTGTTTTCTTTCATGCCTGTCTTGTGCTATTTGAATCTCTCGCTGTTATCTGTATCCAACCTGAACTTTAGAAACTGAATTGGTGAGATTTTCTGGATCTGTTCTAATAATATGCTTATCTTGAGGGACAAATCTAGTCCTCTAGAACTAGAGGGAATGGAATGGCTTCAAGCTGCGCCAGGGAAGATTCAGGCTGGACGTTAGGAAATACTACTTCTCTGAAAGGGTGGTCAGGCACTGGAATGGGCTGCCCAGAGAGGTGGTGGAGTCACCGAGCCTGGTGGTGTTCAAAGAGCATTTGGATGTTGTGTTGAGGGACATGGTTTAGCGAGAACCATTGGTGAAGGGCGAATGGTTGGACTGGATGATCCTGTGGGTCTTTTCCAACCTTAGCAATTCTATGATTCTATGAAATGGGTAATTTGCAATACATGTGAATTATTATTTGTCAGAGTTGTGGCTACATTTAGAACTAATGGGCTAATGTGCCTTGGAGTCACTGTTTTTAGGGTTGTGTGACTTGACTTTTATCTGTGCAAGTCAACTCAAATGCAGTGCTTCAAATATCCTTTTTTTTTTTTTCCCCTTGATTATTCTTTATTCCTGTTTTTATGGCCTACTACTGCATCTCAGCAGTGTCAATTCACAAATTCACCACTTCTGGTGGTTTTTTTTTTTTTTTTTTTTTTTGCTCGTATCTTTTGGCCGATCGGTTGGGCACGTGTATAATTTTCTGTAAATACATACTGCGGCCTGGCTGCATCATCAAGAATACCGGTGAATACCTTTCTCTTCTTTGTGTTTTATGATGTTGGTGTCTCTAAGTCTATTGCATTGGTCACACAAATTCCCAGTTTCAAAACTGTGCTGTTTTGAATAAAGGCAAGAACTGAGGATATAGTTCAGCCTTTCTTTCTTCCGGAGTAAGGCATTGTTTGAGAGGCTGCACTACAAACATGAGAGATGGGATCTGCTGCAGTCACCTTGATTGCCAAGTATATTCAGCTTATGTTAATGTTAACATAACACTAGGTGACTTGTTTGAACTACACCAAATCTAAAAGTTGCGTGTGATTGCTAAGGTTTTGTGTAGCATTCAGTATACCACATTCTCTTAATTCATTTTATTTACTAAATCTGTAGAAATTGAGTGATATTAAATTAATGCCCTTTAGCTGAATGGATTCTATGGGTGCAGGTCTGTTAAGAAATGCAGCTGCCCTTCCCTATCCCACCTAAACACACAGAAATCTCTGGCACTCAAGATAGTTGGTGTTAATGCCCCAATAATCAGCATGAGTAATTTAGAATAAGTAGTTCTGAAGAAAAGAATGGGAAAGCAAGCCAAGCCTTTTCCTTAGGAGGACTGGGGTCATTAATGGAACAACAGTAGTTTGGTCTGTAGTTTGATCCCCAGTGTCTGGGTCCTCTAAGGAACAGAGGCATGGTTTTGCTGTTTATACACATACAAGCAAATGGAGACTATCTTGAGTTTATCATCCAGAACTCCCTCTTCGGGGGCTGCTACCAGCCATTAAGCCTTTGAGAGGAAGCAGTAATACCTGATCAGGCATAGACACACGTGACAGAATTTCATCTTCATGGCTGGATGTAAAAGAAGATTGATGATTCTGCTTTGCAGTTATGCTCAGAGGGCTGCTTAAGGAAGATAATTTTCCCACATTTGCATTCAGCTACTCCAAGTGTATCAATTTCCTCTGAGGATGATTTTCATTTTACACAAGAAGAGTTTCCAAGGAGGTGCTAGATTTACAAGAGCAGTTGCCAAGGGCCTCCAAGGGACCTGACAGATTTACAGACTGATGACATACTGCCAGTGTAGTCTCAATGGGAATCTGATTTGATATAAATAATAAAGAATTGTTCAAGGGCGATGTCAAAAAGTATATTAGGCCACAAAACATTGTGGTTTGTCTTGATGTAGTTTCTCTTACAAAAGGGAATTGAAGTGTGACTGGTGGTGTTTATTTATGACAGCTCTATACTTTTTCCAAATTAAAAATCAGCTTCATCATTGCATTTGAATTCTGTTGATCTTTGAGGTGAAGCAGACTGCATAAAAATCAATAGGCAGTTGATGAAGATAAACTCACTGAGGGAGGTGGGAGTGTTAAATGAAAATTACTTAATGATTACTTTTTTAAGAGCATGTATATCTTAGGCAGAACGGTTTGTTAGTGGGTAACTCCAGGCTTGGGGATCGCTTAGGTGGGCCTTTGAAAAACTCCAGGAAGATAACAACAAAAACTTTTGGGGGTGGTTCTGCCCCCCCCCAAAACACTATTGTTTGCAGATCACGTCTGTGCTAGCACTGGCAGTATTAGAAAGGCAACCCCATTCATTTGTTCTTTTGTCCTTTATAGAAGGACTTGCTGCCTTGTCTTTTGAGTAACAAAAGCTTTTTTCTTTCTGAGGGACAAATGCTGTCTGAGTGAATTCTGTATGATTGGTTTCATTTTATGAGACCATTGTGTTTTCCTCTTACTGCTATTTTTGAAGCTGCAGAAAATTGCAACAGAAATGCATTACAAGGGCAGAGCTGCTTACATGGTGCTTTGCTTCAAGTGGTTAAAGAAAAGTGAGTTGCCTAAAATATGGCAGCTAAGTACGTGAATACTCATATATGTGCTAGTGAAAAGCCACGTGTACTATGGCTACAAATCTATTCATTTATGGATGTACTGTTGTTCCTATTATATCAGAGGTGAGGTGGGGGAATAATATTCCTTCTTTATAGGTAATAAAGATGTTGCCCTGAAGCATATTGCATTAAGACTCCCTGAAAAGCTATTGCAGCTTATTTTTGACACAGCGTATTATGAGGATTAATCACATTCACGTATTGCAGTCGAGATTAGCCTCTTGCTCATTCCTTGCAAACAGTTTAGAAATTGCATTGGTAGTGGGTAACACTGAAAAACACACAATATGGAAAAAAAAAGGAGGAAAAAAAAAAGTGTGCAGGAGATTTATGGGCAGTTTTCTTCCTGTGGGTGACAAAGGTGTGCATATTGAAGTATCCATTGTACTTCCCTTGGGAGTAGAAAGACATATAAATAATAACACTACAAAGCAATGGCCACAATGAGTGCAACATTACCCTCTGGTGTCCTCTTTGAAAAACTGATGGAAACTATCAAGGCCCAACTCCATGCTTGCCTTGCTGCTCGTGGAACCTTTGGGTAGCAAGGGAGGAAACAATGCAGATTGATGCTGGAATGATTGCTACTTGGTGTTGCAAGAGTGATTGCTCTTTTTTTGGACCTTTTGGCTTTAAGGAACAGCCAAGGAATATAACTGGGCACTTTTCATCTTTCATCTACTGTTTTGTTCCGCTTGGTCTCCTACTCTTTGACAGTATAGTAAAAAGGCAGTCTGCTGTAACAGCTCGAGCCTTTCCCAGCAGGTGTGGAGTTCAACACTGCTCTCCTTGAAGAGGTTAGCTTTGAGACAAGAGCTTGAAGCTGAAGAGCTTTGAGTAGCAGCAGGTAGCTGCCCTGAAGTGCAGCACGTCAGATTTGTTGCTGTGTTTTGCTTGCTTCTGGATTAGGGGCATAAGCCAGGGGGAAAAAAAAAAAAAAAAAAAAAAAAAAAAAAAAAAAAAAACAAACCTCTGGGTTGAAGAATGTTGTAACCATTAAAGCAAAAACAAACAACAACAAAAAGATAATTGAAAAAACAACAACCCACCACACAAAAAAACAAACATCAAAAAGAAATGGAGTTGTTGCTTGATACTGTGGAACACAAGAGATCATTACACTCTTGTGTGTCAGCCTGTCTCATGTTTGAGTGCAAAATATATTGCTGTCTACAGGTATTTTTTCATCACTGTTGTATTCATGCACTTCAACAGGGATGACTAGTGTGAGAAGATTTATGTGGGTACCATACATTCTGCTGTCCTTATCACTTGTTATGCTGAGTTGATGTCTGTGCAAAGCATTATGTGAGTCTATCTGCGGATTTGCTACATTTACTTGTTTTTTTCTACTGGGCTACAGTGAATAATTAAGACGGGAGCAGGAAGGCATTTGCTGGATTTGTGAGAAGTGTTTGTATTTCTGAAGTGTTTGGTTTAACAAGATGTCAGTTGTCCAGCAGTATTTCTTCATGACCTTTCTATCTTCAGGATCGAGGGTTTACTTGTAGCCAGTAGAAATGAGTGCTTTTCCAGTGGGAAGCTGGGGACTGGGGAAATGGGAAAGCCTAAGGACCTGTGCAGAAAGCTGTAACTCCGCTGACCTCAGTACACTTAAGAGTAGTTACTGTTGGAGTTCTGTGCATTTAGACATGGTTACGGGGAGCATGAAATTCTGACTTCTTTGGCTTCTGTGACATTCTAGGGGGAGGTTCCTCATTTCACTAGGAGCATTGCTCTGTCTAGGGGAAGATGGGTATTAGGAAAAAATGCTGCTTTCAGTATTTTAATCTTTTGTTTTAATAAGACTAATTCAGTCCCTGTTACATAGTACAACTGTTGCTGCCACAAATCATTGTCACTCCTCAGATGGCAAAATAGAAGAATTTGCATTCAGTTTAGAGCAAGGCTCTGTATTTCATTTGAATGATGGTGACAGCTTCTTTAAAATCAGAGGTGAAACTCTATCAGTGGTTGGACGTGCAGAAGAATCTGAAAAATATGTAACAGGAATACTCTGAACGATTTGTGTTTGAGGATGTCTGAACTCTTGCAAATAAATGTCTTCAACATCATGGTTTATTTCTAGGGAACTTTATTTAGCAGGAGCATGAGTTATCACTGTCATGTAACAGTTAATGTTCACAGTTTTTGTGAAAGATCTACTACTACAGAAATAAAGAGCTTGCTTTGTTTACGGGGGGGGAGGGTGGCGAGGAACATCCTTCAGGCAGTTGTTTATAGCTGCTGACATGTAATAGAACACAAACATGCCTTTGCTTGTGGAATCTTAGATTGGCATCTTTACAGGGAATCTTCAAGGGTAGCTTAAAGTTGACACTTTGTCATCTGGCAGTGATAAGCCCTAAAAAGAGCTGTTGTATGCACTGGAGTGTGTTATGCATAATAAAAATCACTGCAAGAGTTAGAAATGGTAGTTTGTATTCAGCAGCTGAATTATGTGAGGTATGGAATGCTGTCTTCTGTGGAACATTCTCAGTTAAGGGGAATTGCTAATAAAAGGCTGCAAGATTTGGTCCAGTAGATCTTAAAAAGTGTAGTGCTATTTGTGGATATGATTGGCAGGCGTAATCCCTTTCCCACTCTGCTCTGCGTCTTTCTTTTCCTAGTCTGTGCCAGCCATTAGACCAAAACATAATTAAATCTAGTCTGTCAGAACCAAAGGTAAAAGTAAATCATTCAAGGTACTATTTTTCCTTAGAAGGAAGATAGATATGCACACATCCCAGTGGGATTATGGTATCTATTTTTGGTTTCTTTAAAAAAAAAGTCAGCCACATTGTTTAATATAATCCAGTGGTGATCTTTTGCTAACTCTTTTAATGGCGTATACATCTTTGGTATTGCCTTCACAAAAGTAATGATTGAATGGGAGATGTTACTTTTAAAACAATATATGATGCTACCATACTTGTTCCTTTCTTATATATTAAAGATATCAAGTAGTTATTTCCCTTTAGTTGTATCACTTGATACTTCTCATTTCTTCTGTAGCATGAGAAAACAGCTTTCCTCAGTTTCCCTTTATCTTTCACTAAGGCACGTGATGACTTGCTGTTGTACCATCCTGGTGTTTCCATTTTAAAAAGTAGCCATAAAAAAGGGTTTAGGGGTAGGAATGACAGAAGTCTGAGCTGCAGATGTATTAAGTGGGGAAAGGAGACTGAGGGGAGACCTTATTGTTCTCTTCCAGTTCCTGAAAGGTGCTTACAGCGAGAGTGGGGTTGGTCTCCTCTCATTGCTGACAGGTGACAGGACGAGGGGAAATGGCCTCAAGTTGCACCAGGGGAGGTTTAGGTTGGATATCAGGAAAAGCTTCTTTACAGAAAGGGTTGTTAAGCACTGGAATAGGCTCCCCAAGGAGGTGGTTGAGTCACCATCCCTGGATGTGTTTAAGAGCCGTTTGGATGTAGTGCTCAGAGACATGATTTAGTGGAGGGCTGTTAGAGTTAGGGTAGGATGGTTTGGTTGAGGTTGTGTTCGATGATCTTTAAGGTCTTTTCCAACCTGAGCAATTCCGAGCAGTCCTTGAGTCTCACATTTCTTCCCTCAGCATCTCCAAGCAGTGTGTCACCTTCAAAGATGTGGCAGGGAACGTGGGACCTCATGGAACGCAATCAAATAGAACTTAGACTGGGAAGGACTTGTGGAGACAATCTGGTCCATGCATGTGCATTGGGAGTACTGGTATCTGCATTTAAATGGCTTTTAGAAAGATTTGAACAAATAAGGAATTCTATGTATGTCACATGGGTTGTTCACTTTCTCTGCTTCTTCCAATTCTGTCGTTGAAAGCAATTTTTTTTAACTGTACAGAGATGAATATTTCTCTCCTTACTGTAACAACTTTGTGGCACTTTGTTTAGGCTTTCTAAAACTGTTCTTTTTCTTCACAGTAATGTGATGTAATCTCAGCATCAGTGAGTGCTGAGAATAGTCACCACTTAATAGAAGTAAGCCTTTAGTTTGCACAGTTTGAAAGTGTATTTGGATTATGTCCATTACAACTGAGATTAGTTTAGAGCTAAATCAAAGAAGGAAAGGACACTGTATCTGTGCTATGCAGATAAGAACTAATATTTGCCTGTGAGGAAATCTGGTTTGTTCTGCCACTCTTATTTTAATTATGTACCCACTTGGGACCATTTGAGTGCAAATACCATGCATTATTCTTTGGGAGACCTTGCTTCCTGGTTATCTCCAGGAACAAAGTGCTTCAGAGGAGGTTGGATGCGTTGCTCACATTCAGTACTGTGCAACCCAGGAAGCTTTCTATTTTTCTGGAGGGAAGATGCAAGCAATCAGCTGTTGTCTAAGAACAGAAACAGATCTCTTTTTTTTTTTTTTTTTTATATATATATTTCATTTTAGGAAAAAAATGCCTTTTGGAAAGCAAGTGGTTATTAAAGAATAAATAAATAATTAGGAATGTAAATCAAAGCTTTATGATTTAAATTCAGGTTTTATTGTGCTGGTTACTGGGAAAAATAAAGGAAATTGTTGTGTATGCATTGGTATGAACAGGTGCAGCAATTGCTTTTGAAATGAGTCCAAGCAAGTAACATTAAGTCCTCATTTTACAACTCACTGATTGCTGTGCAAAGAGCAGAACTTCCCAGCAGCATAAGCAGATATAATTCCATTGATAGCTTTGGCTCTGAGCCTATTCACTTAAATCAGAACTTAAATTCATGCCTCAGTAATCAAAACCTATTATATTATATAGGTCAGTATTGGTTTTGGGACAGTTCTCAGTATTTTTGAATGCTTACCCTTCCCAGGTTAACTCTGCATTCCCAAAAAGGACCATGCTTGACTTTTTAGCAGTGAGGTCTTGCTTTAGTACACAGCTTTTTGTTTGCTTTGTTCAAACAGGCAAGAACAAAAAGGAAATTAGGCTGAGAAACACTGACATCTACAACCTCTGTTAAGAGACACAGAAGAGGGATGACCGCACCTCCTCAGCCTCAGTCCTACTGACCAGAGCAACTTTGCCTTGAAAGATCCTGATTCAGCTATGCTAACCTTCTCCAGTATTAACTTAATTTCCAATATGTGATTGAATTTCGCTGGTTTAAAGCAAATCTTATACATTTTATGATGTGATGTAAAAATAGTGTTTTATTTGCCATCATTTAATCGAAAGAGAAGTGATGCTCTCTTAGAGCAGCGTTATTTGCTTCATGTTTGAATGGTGACATTTCCAACTTAAATGGCCCAGAAAATTGTTTTCTGAAAATAAGAAAAAATAACTTGAGATGGCTATTGTACATCCAGCACTCACGTTTGCAGCAAATTGCCAGCCTTTTCAATACCTGACACTATGACAAGTGCTCAGCCTGCAGGCGTGAGCAAGTGATGAGTTATTCAGGTCTTAGCTTGCAGAGTTGCTGCTGCTAATGTCATGGTTGGGGCTTTTTTGAAAGTTGATAAGCTGAGCAAGGACATTCTATTGGCATGCAATAAAGACAGCACCTCATAATGGTTCAGGTTTTGTTTTTCTTTGTTTAATTCTTTGTTTAAAGGAGTGCTTCTCATAGCATGCTGTACTCCATTCCAAGTTGTTTGAAGTTAGTAGACCTGAAGTCCCAAGGATAGAAAGCTGTTTATGTCACTCAGTGCTGTTTTTCTATCAGTTCTCATGTGTGTCAGATAACTCTTATTTTCTTTGTTGGAGCTGTTGCCTTAGTAGCTTTTTCAGATCAATTTTTTGTTTTAATTTTGCTCAATAGGAAATCATACCTCGTGAAAACGCTGCAATGGGAAATTATGCATAGTTCATTACAAGTCTTGTGTATTTTAGAAAAACTCCATTTGGATTTGATTGTCAGAAGATAATATTTGTTGCTATTATCTGTGTCACTGTGGGTCTGCCTTTTTAGCTACTTTTTAGAAACTTATAAGTGGCAGGTAGCTAAATGATACTGTGTTTCTGGCGTAGGCTGAGGGAACTGAGCTTTAATGTACCAAAGGTATTCTTTCTGGGTTCCTGATCAGTCCTCATCAAAGAGAGAAATGTTCTCAGAGAGATACTTCTGTGGTTTCTACTGAGTCCAGCAATTGCTGCGATGGGATTCTATGGGCTTAACAAGACTGCAGAAATACCTGTAGGCAAAGACGTGAGAAGTAAGGGAAATAAGGCTTGTAATTATTTTTCTCATTCTGAAGTTTGTTCTTTGATTTAACAGCTTCCTGGAATCTGGAGATGGCACCAGTCGCATCTAAGGTAGAATTTGTCAGCTGTTAGAAAAGAACTACAGATGCACAGAATGCAATTACCAAAGCTGAAGCTTTGCCATGATTCTGGTTATATTTCTCAAAAAGTGTCAAGGAAGACTTCTATAGCAGTCACAAATTATGATACTTACCTTTCGATGGGATGCAACTGTAAGCACATTATGAGGAATACTGCTGCGGAAATAATTTGCCTGGCATATAAATTGTTTCTGCGTGCCATATTGCATGTGATAGTATTCCTCAGGAGACGGGAGAGAGACAGCTGAGCTGCCAAGCAATTTAGATAAATAGTCTGAAAAGGACAAGTGTTGGTTACAGGAGGATATAGGTAATTAGTACTGCTTGTTGTTCCAAGTTTATTTCTTCAACTGAGCAGCCATGTATTACACTGCAAATAACTGAAACTACTTTGGACTCATCTGTAAATTAATTTGCATGCCCAATGGTACCCCATATTTTATAGCTTGGAGTTCTTTGGGACTGTTAAAGATTTCTTCCAAAAATCCTGGTTATTCACTTCCTTGAGCAGAACCTGTGACGTTGCCTAAGCTAGAAGAAATAACAGACAAAGAAGCTTTTAAGCATCATGAAGCAAGAAAGACTTCGAATCTAGATTTTATTTTTTTTTTAAGTCAGTTCTAGAGTAATGTGTCTAAGATCTCTCTAAAGAGAGAAACAAGAAATGCTAGAAACAGCATAGGACTAAGCATAATGCATAATGGATGGACTGACGGGCTACATTGCAATGGATAGGTCTTTTCCAGAAAGTGTACTGAAGAATAAGGTTTATTTGTTTGTTTCTTTTACCAGGAGGTGAGAAATGCTCAAATCTTAATATTCATTCAGATTTTTATATGTTACTTTGACCTCTGGCTTTCTGAAGGCCAGGGGAGCAGGACTTGGAAAATCCTGGAGTGTACACAAGCAAGAGACACCATCCAAATGTTATTTCAGACAGTAAATACAGAGACTCATTCTTTTCATATATCCTGTCTGTCGTTGTTCTGGATGTCTGGATAAATTCCTGAAATCTTATCATACGATAGCGTGTTTATCCTCATCACAGACTTATTTCACTTATCTAAGGTTTCTGTTTTGGATGAGTGAAGACATAATGATGCAGTGTAGTTCTCTGTTCTCTGACACATTTCCAAAATGACAGCATTATTCCCTAGGGTTGCTAGGACTGTAGCCTGGAACCCCTTCATAAATCCTCTCTTGATCCTGTGACGTATCTTTGAAAGCCAAAGATCATTTGTCTGCACGATTTGTCTGATCTGTACTACAATAGAAGAACCATCCTACTAACCCTGGTGCATGTATGCTTCCAATGCTTTTAAAATCTCATTCTTGTTTCATTGTTATTGAACATGAACACCCAAATGACTGCTGTTCCTTTTCTGCAGTTCTCTTTTGGTGGTGGTGTCTCCTCACTGCTTCTAGTAAAATATTCCCTCTTGACATGGCAGCTGAAAGCAAACATGTTCTCAGGCTTCACAAAGGGCTGAGGTGGTCCTTCCAGTCAGAGAGAACATGGCCAGTGTGTGAGAGCAGTTTGGGTTGTTGTTTCTTATTTGTTGTCTGCTGTGTGCATTCTGACACTGCTCCTCTTCGTCTGGAGATTGTCCCAAATCCAGCCAGAAGCAGAGACAAGCTAGTAGCTTTTTGAACAGAACCAATACCAGAATGAGAATATGAAGGAGCTGGAAATTCAGAAGCTTGAGGGATTTCCTACACCACAAATTACAAGCTCTTTCCTACTATAGCATGTGGTGAGTTCTGTTGCCATGATTGTCCTCTCCAAACATAGTATATGCTTGGCCTCATAGTATTGCCCTCACTCACTTTTTCTGTATCAGTTCAGGATTCCCAAAGGACAGCAAGTGTGAAGAACTGCAAACTCAGCTGTCCCGAGGGGGAGTTCATATGTCTATAAACCCATCACAATAGGAAAAGATTAAGTGGAAGAATAGGAGCTGAGGCAAGGCTCTAAAATGCTTGTTGTTTAAACTCTTATTGTGGATGTACATTTTTCTCCTTTACCCCAGTCCCAGTAGTGCAGGCTCGTGAGCCACAGCTGCTGGATGAGTCTGTTTGGGCTTAGTGTTGGTGCTGCCCCCTTTAGCTGCCTTATTTCATTACAATTACATGATTTTGTTAAGCCTCTGTATCCTCTCAGGCCTGTCAATGGAACCTTTGCACAAGAGTGTGTGTTCAAAGTGTGTCTGGCAGTGCCTTTCCATCATAAATCGTGAATGTTTGCCGTGATAAAGTTTGAAGAAAATGGGAAGTGGTGAGTTTGGGTTGTATGGAGAATTTAGGTACTTTAGGGAGAGGACATGTTTTTGTTTTGTTTCTGTCCCCCTTTTGTTGCTTCTTTGGAGAACTGCACTCCCTAGATGGAAGACATAATGGCTGTATGAATTGCTATTTAATCAGGGATGCTAATTAAATCTTAACTTTTAATGCTTTCATGGGAGAGCTGTGAATGACTTGCAGTGGCTGGAATTGCAATTGCAGGAATTAAGTTGCTCTCAGCTCGGTGGGATCTGAAAGTGCTATTTTATGAGGGATATTTAGGATATCTGGGGTTTAGAGGCATTTTGCCTTCTTCCTCACTTCTCTTGGTCTGAACATAATACTTGTTGTTGCTTTTAAAGGGAAATAATCTGAAATAGTGAGGCAGTGAAGTATAAAAAGGAACACATTCATTTCAGACTTTTAAGTAGTGTTTTGTATGTGTATAATTACAGTAGTACATCCAATTTTATGACATAGAGTTAATGTAATTGTTGGATAAATACAAAGCCATTCTTAGCAGAGTACTTAAATTTTCAGCATTGCTGATTTAGTTTTCAAATTCAGTAGGGGAACCAAGTTTCTTTGTCATGACTATCTGCTCTCTATCAGATACCAATGGGTTCCTACTTTTGGGCCTTGGTAAATCTTTTCAATCAAGTGGGTCAGCCTAACTACAGTGGATGAGATGGGAAAAATTTTGGAGACAGTGGTCTATGGAACAGCAAGAACCATTAGCTGAAATGGAAGAAAATCTTTAGCGTACTTTTCAGGCTTACGTAGTAGAGAGAAAAAACAAAGCAAAAACTGTATATTACAACAAATAGTATGCAGATCTGCTTAGAGATTAAGGATAGGATCTATTTATTTGTATCCCCCAGAATTTATAATTTATATTTTGTTAAATATATATTAATGATATTCTGTAATAATCACTGTAAACTTCTTGTCCTCTAAGTGTTGGTTCAGTAATAACATAATCTTGTATCAAATAACGTGTCATTCCTCTATGACATAAGGGACAGAAGGGAGAAGAAAAATATTCTTCATATTTTTGTCTCTCACTGTCTCAAACACACATCCTCTTAAGACAGCTTGGAAAGGCACAGTATTTGGGGGGGGAAAGTAATTCAGAGAAATGTCCAGTATCTGAGGTAGGAGAGAGTACAAAATGGACTTAAGAGATTTTAAATAAATAAAAGCATGAAATAATCCTAGCCTCTGAGGCTATAATAGGAGTTCTCAGCTTTGGTTTTCATAGGATTATAAAATGGCTTAGGTTGGAGAGCCTTTCTTCACAAGAGAGTCACTCCAGCTGTTTGATCACCTTTGTAGCCCTTTTGCCAGAGAAAATCCTTCCTTTCCTTCCCTCTTTCTCCCTCATTACTTCAGCAATTGTTTCTCTGTTGGGTTGGAGCTAGTGAAAATGGAAATGCAAAAATGAGGGTGAACACAGCAAAGGTATGTGAAGTGGGCACAATAATGCCATAAGGCACAATGCCAGATCTCACTGATCAAAGGTCATATGGTCTCTCTTTACTTAAAGAGCACAGGTTAGGAAGTTTCATTTTCTTTTGGGTGAGTGTATTAATGTAGCGCACTGCATTCTTGCTCAGCAGTGTGCCGCTTCTGTTGCTGAAGTATGCTAAACTGTAACACCATGATGACAAACTGGCAAAGACTAATTGAGGGCAACAGAAACTGCATACAGCAAATGACATTGAAATTGCCAGTGCCAACATAGTTGAGCAAATAAAGCTAACTCAGCAAATGAGCATGGGTACTAGACATGCAACAGTGGGTTAGCTGATGAGCTTACTTGAATGGGCTGTATCCAGCAGCGAGATAGCTTTTTCAGAGCCATTTTAACTGTCTTGGTGCTGCACTGCATCGTTTAGTGTAGGCATGTTCTGTAGTTTGTGCTAAATTATGTGATGCATGGAATTACCACTAGCACCCTGAATTCCTCTCATCTGTGTATAAACACAGTAAAGTAATCTGAAATAGTGCCATCCTGGCTTCAGTCCACTCTCAAGCAGAAGAGATGATTTTGACAGTTGAAACAAAAGCCAAGTCTTTCTATTTTGCATTTTAAACCTGTACCCAGAGCTGGGATGAACTAGTTTTGTCATTCAAGATTCTTCCAAGTCTGTTCTATGCAAATCTTGTTCAGATTTTGGGTTACTCCTACCCTGTCCTTGTGATCAAACTCTGCAATGCAAGGAGGGAAATCATTTGAGAGAGTGCATTGGATTTGTGAGATAGATGCCCAACCAAGGTAAACCTACCCCACAGATGTCAGACTTCATACTTTATGCGCAAAATTCTGGATACCCAATTACTAGTGTTCCTTCAAATAAATGGAAATTGGTGAGCCAACTCTTTTGGGTACTGCAAATTATGCTCTTATTTTGTGACAGGAAAAAGACAGGTGTTTTATAAACTTGTTTCTTTGGAGTTCATAGTCAACAGAGTAAGTGACCTTTGAAAACTTGAATGCTACTCCTTTACATGCTGACTCACCTCTATATACAAAAAGGTTGTACTGTGAAACAATTTCAGCCACTCTACTGTATGATCCACAAGTTCTAGAAAATGTACCTTTTGACTGCTAGAGCCAATTCCAGGTTGATCAGTTCCTGTTGGCCTTGGCAAGCATCTTTGGGTGATCCTGCCTGTGCGGGGAGGTTGGACCACATGGTCTCCAGAGATCCCTTTCAACTTCATCTGTTCCATGATTCTGTGATTCCTTGATTCTTTTGGATGATTGTGGCCATCTTATCTTTTTTTCATATCGCTGTAAAATAGACAAATGATCATATATTGCTTTTTAATGTTTAAAAGCTGTTACATCCAATGTTCTAATAAGGAATTGCTCTTGGTAAGAGAACTCTGAGTTATTGTGCAGGGCTGATATTTCTGTAGGTTGATCCAGTGAGCAAATACATGCTTTTCTAAGATCTATTGCACATTTTACCTAGAAATCGGCTTCTACTTTAACAGATTGTCTGAACAGTGCTGAGGTTGTAAATGAAGTGGAATGCATCGATCTTGAGGAGCTGCTACAGGAGGATTATGTGAAATCTTTGAAAAGGAGTGTGGAATTGAACATATACTAGTGTATGGCAGCAGAGGAATGGAGCCAGCCAAAATAACTTCAGGAGTCTGGAAGCCTGCTGACAAATAACATTGCTCATCTATTATCCATAAGCAGCTGAGAGTACTTGGTTGGCAAGAAAACATAACTATCCCAATTTTCAGGCTATTTTCCCAAATAAATTAAGAGACAGTATTATGCATCTGTGATTGCCTAAGGACACTTCTTTCAGATCGCCATTTGAGGAAATTCTGGCACAATAATCTAATTTGGATGCACTGAAAATAGGGGTCATTCATTAACACATGAATGCCAGAAATGTGTTCCATAGTGTATAATATGCACAACTTCTTCCAGTGAGGGTCCTCTCTGCCAGCTCAGAACAGAGCTGAGTGGCAGGCATGCTATACAGGTGATTAAGACTTGGATTTCCAGATGTGCTTTAGGATCACACCTGAAACTGAATTCCTGATGGTTTTAGGAGTTTGTATGCTTAAATACTAATTATAGGTCAGACCAGAATTGGTGTTAGAATGCAGAATCAAGTACTCTATGGCTGCTGCTGGTGGTGGCTCACATTACACTGTTGGTTTTCTTGTTTGGTTTGCTGGTTTGGGAGTTGTTTTTTTTTGCTTGTATGGTGTGGTTCTTCTCTCTCTCCAAATCCCATCCACGTATAGAGAATTCACGTGACTTGAGTAATTTTAGATAAACACAAAAATATTAATTTTTGAGAGAAACTGAAATGGACTTTACAGATTGAGGAGTAGGTGGCCTACTGCTGCTCCTGTTGGTAAGGGTGGGGCAAGGCAGCTAATTGCTGACTTAACCAACATTTTGGTTATAGCTGGAGTTCTTGGAGCAATCCAGATAGGGAGGAAGCTTGAGCTATGTTTGATTTGCTGTTAATTGTATTAATAACAGAGCTGTTGTCCAGAAAAGGACTACGTTCTTGAATTAGAAGTATGTACAGATTTTATTTTTTCTTGAGTTGAAAGTTGATTTTATTTTCTCTGAGAAACTATTCATCAACATAGCTTGTGTTCTGGATATCTTAATGTAGTTTTTATACATGCTCAGTCATTAGTTTGCAAATGATGATTGAATTAGCAAATTAGATTAATATACCCTTGGCAAATACAGCAAACCTTGCAATTGTATGGCTGTAAAAGTCTGAGGAAGGAGTGTGAAGAAAGCAATTTCCTAAAGGAAAAAATCATGCTGAATTATTTGCTGCAGCAAATAAGATTTTGTCTGGTATAATTAAATACATATAACTGATTTTTATTTTTCCTAGACTGTCAGATGGGATTAAAGTGGTATCAGTACGAGTGTTCAAATCACCAGGTGTGGGTCTGGTTTCTTGTATTCTTCAGGTCAGGTATAAATAAATGTGTCTGGCAACCTTGCAGATTGGTGCAGGCTCCCAGACTTATCCATTTTTAGAACAGAATAAGCCACATGTGCAATTACCTGATATGAAAACATTTTTCTTCCTTTTTAAACTTTTTTCCTGATAGAACGTGTACCTTTAGGAAAATTCAAGCTTAACTTAATCTGCAGGCAGAAATGAGCAAATCTTGTATCTTCTATGAATAATAATTCATTCAGATGGCTTATTATTAGAAGAGATAAGATAATCCTCCCCTTTGCCTCCATGGGCAGGATGTTTACCTTCTGACACTCTAGGTTGGACTTTATACTGAAATATTATGTTAGACTCCTCAATATCAAGAAAAATCATGTATTGTACTTACTGATTCTAAATAAATTTCTACCTTGGCATGAACAGCTTTCCTTTTACAACCTAAGTGGACAGTGGGTTGAAACTGGAAAATTTAACACTTTCTCTTCGGCAAGGCTTGACTTACTGACAAGGTTTCTCAGTCACCTTCCATGTCTCATAAAACAGCCCATTTGCCTGGTCTTTGCAAAGGGACACTTATCCCTTAACTTATCCAGATGGCATACTTTTGTCTAGGACATGCAAATTTGCTGCTACTTGTTGGTCTGGACTTCTGATCAGCTTAATTACCCCAGTTAAGTACAGCGCCTGTGTGGCACTGATGGGTCTTTCAAGTCAAGCTGGCAAGCACTAGTTCTGCGTTATTGACTTTGAGGGGAAAAATGTCCCAGATATGGACTATAGTTTTCAGGTTGCAGAACTAGTCTCTGGATCTGAATTGTCCCGTTCTCTCCTTGAAGAGTGGGTATTCACCAGATGGTGTCTTGTCTTTCTGTTTGATAATAGTGGCAGGCTTTAATTAATGATAGAAAGCAATAGTCAGCTTTCAGTCATGAGTAATGTAGGTGTTGGTGCATGGATATGTTTTGGTCAACTTACTGTAAATAAAAATTTTGGGACGGTTTTTTAATTTTTTAAAAATCCTTTCAGAAGGTAGGAAACAGTCTGAGCTTATACTGAAGTTAGCAAAGTGGGTATTTGGTTATATATTTTAGATAAATGACTGTGTGAGAGCTAGCCATTCTCAATGGTCCCAAATTCTGCTGTAGAAAATGAGAAGTGATGCAGACAGGAGGTGCCCAAGGAGATTAAGTTTATTTCTGATGACCAAAGCAGCAAAACCTAGAAGTTTCTTGGCATCTAGAAAGCTAGAGATGGGTTAAACCTAGGTTACAGTGATTGGGTTATAATGCACCATTTCTCATTACTGGAAACCTTTTCAAATTAATTCTGTTCTAAAGACTAACAAGAATCATCCCTCAGAAGGAAGGATGTTCAGAGTGGTGCAATTGTTTTAGAGCAGAATCTGTCTCAACTGTTCCAGTGTAGACTTAAAATGACTTGGGCCAGGAGTGAAACCTTGCCGTGTTGGTATTACAATGCTGTTGAGCCATCAGTTAACAACAACAGGTTTTCATTTGCAAAATTGTCAAATATACCTTAAGCTTCTTTCTTTTTCTTTCTCCTACATTGAGTCAGCTTCCTGATTGTCCTTATCATTTCAAGCCAGAGAGTTTTATAGATTTGTTGGGCACCTCAGTATTGCAGCTTCAAATTCATGATTTGGCAGGAGAGGAGGGTGGAGAAATTCTTGTTTTGAATTAAATAGCTTTAAGTTCAGAGTGAAATCCCATTTAAAATTAAAGGTTTGGATTGAAGTTTGAGGATCAAAGAAAATAGAACAGAAAGAAAAAGTGGCTTTAGCTTGGAGCTGCATCTGAAAAAGCTAACCTCAAATTCAGGGCTTTCTTTTCTTTCTCTCTTCCCACTCCTTCCTTATCCTCCAAAAAGGATATTTCCTTTAGTTTTTCCTGAAAGAGGCTTAACGGCATTAATATGTGCATGTGCCTGCAGTCTTTTATTATTTTTTTTTAATGGTTTGCAGTATAACTGCATCAAATCAAATGTATCAACAGTAAAGCCTTTTATTTAGACTGAAAATAGGGCTATTTAAAATAAGCTATGATCTAAAATCTAGAGGCAGTACTCAAAATAGAATCATTTAGAATTAGCAGTGTTGGCAGCTGCTATTGTCAGTCAATAGGCTTGGAAATTGGAAATACAGCATCTGCCATAGCTGCCTCCTCTTCACCAGGCTTGGGGAAGTTCAGTCCAATGTTGTGTGTGGCTGCTAAAATTGGCTAAGAGTTTTTCTGAGTGTTGTGGGGGAAAAAATATGAATCGCATTAAAGTGATGCAAATTACAGGAAGCTTGCCTTGCATAAAGATGGCATCTAGAACTCTAAAATTGCAAACTGTTACCTCTGTTTGTCAGAATGTATTTCTACCCCTGAACATGATGCATGGAACTTCGTGAATCCTGTCTTCTAGGTGGCTCTCAAAGTTTTAGACAACTTCTCTCTCTGGATGTCATCCAAAGTGACTTGTCCACTGACACAGAGAAAATCTGATCTCAGATGTGCCAAGATGTCATCCTGTGAAGAACTTGTCCATGACACATCTAGGCAGTGTTTTCAGATTTAAGACAAACCCGAATAACCCAAAATTTAGAAACTGGAGGTGGCAGAAGAAGAACAAAAACCAGAGGGGAGGCATCCAGGACAAAAACATAATCTTTTCATTGCACAAAGCTTGATGCTCTATTAAATAACAGCTTTTGTAGTTTATGATTTATTTTCATAGTATTTTTGTCCTTTTGTCTTCAGAGTAAAACAGAAAAATGAAACATTTCATTATTTTTCAGGCTGATTAAGACTCATAAACACTGAGATCTCTCTTCCCACATCCTCCCCTACTCAGATCTCTCAGGTTTTCCTCATAAAGGAGATGCTCCAGGCCCTTCATTGTCTTTCCAGCCCTCTGCTGGACTCTCTCCAGTAGTTTCTTGTCTTTCTTGAACTGAGGAGCCCAGCACTGGACACAGTACTACAGATGTGGCCTTACCAGGGCAGAGTAAAGGGGAGGGATCGCCTCAGCTCAGCCTTCTGGCCCCACTCTTTTTAATACACCTCATGATTCTACTGGACTTCTTGGCCACCAGGGCACATTGCTGGCTCATGAATCAACCTGTTTTCCACTAGAACAACCAGATCCTCTGCAGAGCTCCTCTCTGGCTGCTCAGCCCATAACCTGTACTGATGCATGCAGTTAATTCTCCCCAGGTGAAGGTCTTTGTACTTGCCCATATTGAACCTCATGAAGTTCCTTTCTGCCAACTCTCCAGCCTGTCCAGGTCTTTCTGAATGGCAGTACAGCCTTCTGTTGTGTCAGCCACTACTTCCAGCTTCGTATCATCAGCAAACTCGATGACAGTACGTTCTATCCTTTCATCCAGATCACTGATGGAGATGTTAAACAAGTGTCAGGTACTGGTTCCAAACTACTAGTTACAGGCCTCCAACTAGGCTCTGTGCCACTGATCACAAGCTCTGTTAGTCAGCCAGCTCTCAATCCACCTCACTGTCCACTGATCTATTTCACACTTCTGAAGCTTATCTACAAGGATGTTACAGGAGACAATATCAGTAGCCTTGTTGAAGTCAAGGTATAAAAAATACACTTTTCTCCCCTCATCTACTTACATGACATCATAGAAGGCTACCAGTTGGTCAAGAATGATTTCCCTTTGGTGAATCAGTGTTGACAAGTACTGTTAACGTTTTCTTTGATTCCCTTTGTGATGACATCCAGAATAAGCTGTTCCATCACCCTTCCCAGGGATGGAGGTGAGGCTGACTGGCTTGTAGTTTTGCAGTTCTTTCTGCTTGCTCTTTTTGTAGCCTGGAGAGACACTGGCTTTTCTTCAGTCCTCAGGCACCTCTTCCGTTCTTCATAACCTATTAAACATGATAAAAAGCAGCTTGGCAGTCACTTCTGCCAGCTCCCTCAGTGCCCATGGTTGCATCCGCATTGAGTTTGCCTGGATAGTCTCTGGCCAGATCTTCCTCAACCAAAGGGAAGCCTTCCTTTCCCCAAACTCTTTCCCTTGTCTCCAGGATCTGGGATTCCTGAGTGGCAGACTTACAAGTAAAGACTGAAGCAAAGAAAGCATTCAGTATCCGCCTTCTTGGTGTCCTCTGTTACCAGGGCACCCACCTCATTCAGCAGCGGATCTGCATTTTCCCTAGTCTTTCTTTTGCTATTGACGTGCTTAAAGAAGCCTTTCCTGTTGTCCTTGACTTCCTTTGCTATATTTAACTCCAAGTGGGCATTAGCCTTCTTTGTTGTATCCCTGCAAGCCCCGACAGCATTCCTGTATTCCTCCCAAGTGGCCAAATCCCTCTTCCATGTAGACTTTCTTCTTCCATTTGAGGTTTTCAGTGAGCTCCTTGCTCATCCATGCAGGTCTCCTACCACTTTTGCCTGATTTTCTTTTTCTTCTTTCTTTCGCTTTCCTCTCAGAGGTGCACTGATATTGAAAGAAGTGGTGCTTGAATGTCAGCCAACTCTTGGGTCCCTTTTCCTTTCAATTCTATAACTTGGGGACATCCTTGAGTAGGTCCTTGAAGGGGTCAAAGTGAAGATGTCTTTTTTTCAACTAATAAGCATTAATATCAGCATCTGCATTATAGCTGTCTATTTTAAGATGGCATCAACTCTAAATTTGGCCTGTTTGTATACTGGGAACTACATGAAAAACTTTATAGGCTGTGTCCTTAGTGAAATTCAGGGTGTTGATCTGGATCAAGTTATGTGAGTTTCATCTTTGCAGACTTGGTTAGGACATACAGCGTGCAATAGCGGTGCCTTTGCTGCAACTCCCCCTTTCAGCAGCGGGCTCCTGTGTAGCAGTGCAGCAGTGTGAGTTTTGACACGGAACAGGAGATAGTCACAGAGTGGTGATCAACAGCACCTGTACTAAATATGGGTAACTTCTGGCATGAATGATGCTTCTTCTGATGAATTCTGGCATGTAAAGCAATATGTTTCTAGCAAGTCTTGCACAAAACATCAATGCTTAAAAGAAAAAAATATTACATGCTGACAGATGGGATATTCTTGCAGACCTCAGACAAACCAAAATCTCAAGAGTTTTGTTCAGCACACGCAGAAGGAAAGCAGAGTGTTTCATATCATGTTTTCACTAAAGGAAATATGTATATCTTTGGGGATGGAGCAGCTGCCAGTGAAATAGGCAAGCTGCCACTTTTTGTGGGCTTCTAACAGGATTTGTAACCCTCAGCTATTGGCTGTGGCAATGTGAATGGGGAAACAGCATGAACACTTCAGCTAGAGTCTGAAATTCCTTCTTGTGCCTGGGTTATAGCCACCTCACGCTATTTGTCTGTGGACACTGCTTCAGAAATGTAGTGGTGGTCTTTTTGGCTCTTGTCGTTTGTGTGAATTAAAGTCTTAATTTATATTACAAATCATAAGGAAGATTTGGAAGTAGAACGTTACTTGCCAGCAAACATGTACGTAGCAGATCAGGATATTCTCTAATTTGGGATGAGAAATAACTCAATGATTTACCATGTTGGTAAAAACTAAGTGACAAACATTACCTCCAGTGAATTACACTGAGATTTTATTTTATTTTGCAAAGAGGCAGGCTCTGATGTTAAAAGGAGCCCTTATGTGTTTTTATTTGCCTTTACAAGACAGGGAATAATCTCTCACCCACTTATTTGTATGTGCTGGAAATAAGAAGAGGCTGTTAGAAAAGTGTAGCTGTACTACTACTGAAGGCCAGGGGTGGGAAAGGGAAAAGAGATGGTCAGGAAGAAGAGGTCTGTTTGGGGAGCCAGTCCTGTGATGGGCAGCTCCTGTATGCCAGGCCTGTGATTGACCTCTCCAGCTCAGAGCAGGACAGCAAACCCTACTGCTCTGCAGTACCTGAGGCTGACTTGCTGCTGTGAGCCAGAGGAACAGGTGCCATTTTTTTCCCTGTGAGTGTGTGAGGGAATACTGAAAGCAGTCTTCCCAGCACAAACCAAGGCGCTGACTGTCACCCATCATGTCCTTTTTGAACTGTTCCATGTTTCCCTAACAGCTGTGTTTTGTGCTGAAACTCTGAAAACCACTGCAGAATCAGAGGAAAGGCCTTGTGTTTGCACAATGCAAATGCTTCCCAATGTTATTTATAGTTATGGAATGATACTGATGTGAAGAATAATGGGCAAAACCATTTTTATATGTAAAGTTATTACTCTGTTCTATAAAATGTCAGGTAGATGGAAATACAGTCAGTATATAAGAGCCCAAATAAGGCTGTTCTTATCTAGACAGCTTCTCTAGAGTGAAGCTTATTGAATATGTAACTGTAGTTAAGTTTGAAGTGGATGTGTGGATTGTTATTTTAATGCAGTAATAGAGATAATAGAGATTGTGTTAAAGACATTATTGCAAAGGAAACAACAGAGAAAACACCATATTCCATAAGGTAGAAATCATACACACAAAAAAAGTTTAAACAAATATGTACCCCAAATTGTAAGGGCTGGTTGGTTCTGTCTGTAAATGCTAGAACTTTGTTCAAAGACTGGCCTCTGGTAAGTAAATACTGAGTAACAGGAGCAGATACTGCTACTGTCAACTGAGCAATAATACGCCCAAATAATATTTAACTACCCACAGCCTTGCTAAAAGCACTGTGGGATTGACTGGGGAGTAATGTTAGTCAGCACAAGAGCCTCGCGAGGAACTGATGTGAGGTTTATGTAATTCCACAATGAGTGGGAAAAGCTTTTGACTCCTGGAATCTTCTTCCAGGATCTGTTGTCTGTTTTTAAGGAAAACTGTACGTATTCCTACAAAATCACTACAGGATTTATAAGAAAATACTGCTATTCTTTAAACAGGCTGAGAGCTGTCTCCCAGGGTTGCCAGAATACCTTTGCACTTAGGATACTTGTGGCTTTTTTCATTTCCTTAGCTCTAATGATAACAACAGTAATAGAATTCATTGTTTGTCAAAAAATAACATTTTTTAAAAAACTTCCTCACCTCTCTCTCATCCAAAAGAGCTTTGCTATGCACTGTACTTCTCATGATTCTGTGTTTGTTGTTGGTTTCTCACTTCAGAAAGAAATATGAGGCATTCTTGTGAAGGATTAAGGGATATGTATCTGCTTAAGCATCTCTCCATTATATGCTCTGATGGCAATGCTATATGACAGATAAGATCTTTATGCAAATTAGGTCTTATTATCTATTACACTAAGATTGAATTTCACACTGGGAGAGTTCTGTATACTCTGAAGATGAAGCTCATCTCAGTGCTGAACTGAAGCTGCAGTTGGAGAGTAAATACTTGTGGTTTGGGCTCAAAATTACATGGATTGGCTCAGCAGGAAGCTCTGTGTCAATGTGAGCTCAAGAAATGTGAGCAGTTCTGATGAAGTTTCTGAAGGACTGGGCTATTTGTGCTTGGGAAGCTCAGAAAGTTGAAAACCTGCTGGTTTTACCTCTTGGTGGTGGTGAGGCTGTCTTCAAGTCAAAGATTAAGTCAAAGATATACATGCAATGCCTGACCACTGGTTTGTATCGTTGGATGTCCTCGAATGTCCAGTGAGAGATGGATAAGTGCTGTAGAAGTGCTTGCGGGTGGGAAGAACCAAAGAGCGGGTGGGACAGTATTTTTAGGAAACTATTTAATTACTCTTCTTCATATGCAGGCTTTGCTGAGTATCTTGGAAGAGTGAAAAAAAATTTTTTTTAAGGATAGGTAGAAATGGGAGCAAGTAGATCTGTCTTCACGTCACATCTTAGACCAAGCTTGACCAATCTTTTGCATTTTAAAAGCATTCAAAATTACTTTATTTGAATGTACTGCTTTAGTTACATCCCTGATGGTTTTTCAGGGCCATCTTTTGATCTTCAGAAGTGTTTGTTTTTTGGTTTTTTTTGGTCAGACCTTCCTCAGGTTGCTGAGATGACCATATTTTTTGCATAAAATCGGTGATTGGACAGTACTTAGTGTAGTTGTGTTACTGTTTGAAAAGCATCACAACCTCAAGCCCATGCAGCACTTTTGGGTAACTGTTTTGAAGCAGAGATGGCTGTGGGGGTGAAAGAGGAGGGCTGAAGTACAGAACATGCTTGTACACCTCCTAAATACACAGTAAGTACTTCTATTTGATGTTTGTTTCATAACTCTCTCTTCAACCAAACTTTAATACATTTTTTTCCAATTAAAAAAAAACCCAAAAAACAGACTGATGGTCATAAAGTGTTTGTAGTGCAGTGTATAGTATGGAATATAGTACTTCATCTCAGCTGGACCACCTCTGGACACATCAGCTTCCCAGGATTTCTGGACAAATTTGCACCAGTGGAGGTGACAGCTTTGCATGGCCATCCGGAACGTGGCTTGTCTTTCACATTGCTGTTGCCACTGCTGAAACACACACCACCCACCCTCTCACTGTGCTCATAGCCACTGTTTGGTCTCCACTAACATTCAGCAAGTGTCAGTGAATGTCAGTGGGTGCCATTTTTTCCACATGGAGGGATTCAGTTACACCCCTTTGCTTCATATACACTTCTGTGTCAGATGCCGTTCTCTCAGACTGCCCCTCTGCTGCTATCTGTTACAACAAAAACATGTAACAGAATGTTGGCAGGAAGGTTCAGCCGTACAACCAACATCCATCTCTGATGTTGTGGGCCAGCATGTTAAAATAGGAGACGTTACTTTCAGAGTAGCCCTCATAGATTTCTGCAAGAGCTGCTGTTGTCAATGGCTAAAAAAAAGTCTCTTCTGTACAGTTGAATAGATGCTTTCATCTGTAGTGTACTTACTCCTGTATATTTGTTTTATTCTGGTTTTGGTTTGGTTTGCTTTTTTTTGTGGGGTTTTTTGTGTTTGGTTGGTTTTTTGGTGTTTTTTGTTTGTTTGTTTGCTTTGTTTTGTTTTGTTTTTTGTTTTTAATCAGAGAGAAGATTATGTTAAAGTTGAGTGGCGGACCTGTGGGGAGAAAGAGCAGCTTTTAACCTAAAAATAGCAAGCTTCTATGGACCAGTGACTGATCTAATTTAGAAATTGTATACAACACTGTGCTTTGGGCCAAGTTTAGAAATCATAGAATCACAAGGTTGGAAAGGACCTACAAGATCATCTAGTCTAACCGTCCTCCTATCACCATTACTACCACTAGGCTACTATACCACATCTTGTAGCACATCATCCAGATGCCAACCTTTAGTTGTTGGTATGTTATCTTCAGAACGCCTGATGTGCTTCACTGATTAAACATGAGGACTCAGATGTAATTATATGATGTTTAGTTTACCCAAGCTAAGCAAGAGAAAAGCATTACAAGAAGGGCCCCTTACATCACCTAAAATCTGTCAGTATTTTTTCAGATAAGGCCCTGCTGCCACCAAGTTTTTTGTCAAATAGGTATTTGCACAAAGCCTAAGTCTGTACAATTACTTTAGATAAAATCAAAATAAAAAGACACTTGCATTTAGCGCGTATTTTCGTGGTGAAAATCAAATTGCTTTCTGCTATTCCCACCCACACTTGTCTTGCTTCTGATTATTATTGCTGCCGTTGCTATTTCATACTGCAGAAAAGCAAGTTTAGCTTCAGTTCCCATTTGTTCAGTGTGGTTTGCCAGAGCTCTCTGGAGCATTCAGCTGGGAAATCAGATGCTTGTGCTGTTGCAACTGAGGACTGATTTTGTCGCAGTGGTGCCAAATTCCACATAACCATCTTAAGAAATGAAATAGGAGAGCAAGCACAACAAAATACTTCTAGGAATTGTGATAACTCTTCATGACCAGCAGAGACTACAAACAAATTCGATAGAGGTGAGCCCAAAGGAAAAGAAATTATTATGCTATTTTGTTTCCTTATTTGTTTGTTTTTATTTACATGTTTACATGTAATTTAACAATTGTCCATGAAGGAAAATTCTCTTCCCAATAAGAAAGCTGGTGGCTTGTTGAGTCTGTGCGCATTGCACAAAGTACTGAACCAAAATGAACACACTGTGGAAGTTTCAGTTCAAGGGGCCAGATTCTTAGGAGACATCTAAAGTACCAGTGGGAGAAGTTAATAGGAGCATTCTTCAATGCATATGGGTTTTTGCTACATACATGTGTAACAGCGTGTGTGCTATCACTTGGTGTGCAATACCTATGTGCTTCCAAGCAGGGGCCTTCCTGTAAAAGAATAATAAAACAGAGTTTTCTCTGTGAAATGGAAGACCATTTTATGAGTACTCTTTTAGTACTTTCTATATTTCAGTCCCATTTCATACACTCCAGGACACTGCTGACATGAACTATTTTGCTATGAAACTTAGTATGTGTGGTGTTCTCTTGACTTGATTGCCCTGTACAAATAGAAATCTAAGTGAAAATAACTCTTGGCAGCAGTGGGCTCAACTGGAGTCCCATTAAGGTCAGAGCAATAATACCTTCAAAGTTATATGAAAGTGATGTGGCACTTTATATAACGGTGCTTCTTCAGAACTTACTGTATGGAGCTGCTGTAGTCCTGCCTTGTGTGAAGCCCTCAGAGCTGCTGTGCTCTGGGGAAGGAGGAGCACAACGGATTGGAGGGGAGGGGGTGCTCCACTTTGAATGAGGCAGAGGTTACAGGTTCTGTAGGAATGGCAGTTTCCTGCTGCACAGCTTCTGCACTGTTCCTTTTTTGCCTTTTGATATCACTTGTGAAAGATGATAGGAATATTGCTGTAGACTTTGATTTTATGCAACCAGTTCTAAACTTTTTCAAATCCAATTTTATGCAGGCCAGAAGAGAGAAAAATGCTTTTATTAATGAAGTGGCACTCTCTTTGTTCCGGTTTCCCTGGCTGTGCTTATTACCTTGGCTGTTATGTGTGCTTGGCTCTCTCAACTCATTCTTCTCTAATGTGCTGGTGATTCAGGACAACCACATGGTATCTAAATCCCTATTTTAGAGGGCTTTCTCCTCTTGGCTGAGCAACCCTAGTAACTGAAGTCAAGGAAGCTCTATTGTGCATTGAGGAATGTGGTGGGAAGCTACCATACCCTTCCTAGTACACTCAGTGTTGGCACAAAGGTGCTGCGGGAGCAAAGGCTGACTTATTTAAAGGATCTCTCCAGCTTCTTCCCACAAACCGAAACACTGAATTGCGAGTGTCCTACCTGCTCTGCTGGCTGACAACTGCAATTTGTCTTTCCTTTCGCCCAAGCCAAGTCACAGAGCTTACATAAGTATCTTTCTGTCCCATTCCACGTTAAACTCATTTTAAATTTCAATCCCAATGATGTGAGAGAATGCCTAATCAATCAGAAGGCGTGTACCAAGTATCTTAGTTGCCATATCACCCACTCTTGTTCTGGAATGTTGTATGCAAGTCATAGTTGCTCATTCCAAATCAAGTGCCAAATAAATAAATAAAGATCTAGTCTGAGACCTGTTCATAAAAGTACTAGAACACCGTGATGACTTTCACAGCCTCCTTTGGCCAGACAGAAACACTTTCAGTTCTGCATCTTCATCAGTAGGTGGTGCTGGCTAGCCGCACATTTGTTAGTGCTCTGGAAGGTGTCTGCACCTTAATCTTATGAACAAACATGGGTGAGAAGGTCAAAAGTACGACGTGATCTCAATCTAGCCTCAGAACGTAAACTCAGTTTTGTCCATAAAATGATGATCTGTATTGCCTTATGCAAAGGTTGTTGGGCTTCTGAATGGCTGCCAGGATTGCTCAGACTTCTCATGAGCAGAAGTTTTTGCTTTTCTGATTGGGGTGTAGCAGAAATCAAATATGAGGCCAGTAAGCATGGGCTTAAGCTTTGCAGTGAGGGCTGCAGTTCAGGATTTAGTGAATTACACATGGGAGCACCACACTCTGTGGTACTTTTTGAGGGGATGTAGCAGTAACTGCAATTACTGCTCTGAATGCTTCATCAGTCTGCTACACGCTGCAGCTGAGATTAAGACTTGGTTAGCAAGGATGAGTTTCAGCTCACCCAGCTGGAAACACTTGCTGTGCAGATGTACGTCAGCTATGTGCCCTGGCTCTATAATCAGCATTGAGAACTCATACTTAGATCAGATGGACCTTGCTGACATGAGGGCCTTCTCTGGGCACAAGGGAAGCCTGCAGCAACTAATTCGGGTAGAGAGCTCTGTGCTGGCAGTTCTGACATTTGCTTGGATTAATTCTGTCCTACTTTTGAGAACCTCAAGAAGCTAAGCTCTGATCGGTCATAGAGCTTTTTTAGGTAGGCATGATGTCATTGTCTTTAAGAGCATGTATCAATCCGAGGGAGCTGGGGGATGGGATATGGGTTGGCCACTTGTTCTCCCCCATCAAGATGGCAGTACTGAAATAGGAGCCTTTTCTACTTCATCATCTCAGATATGGGTACCTTTTATCTATGATAGAGATGCACTGCCAGACATGTCTCACAAGAAGGAATTTTTCCCAAGCCCTAAAACAGAAGTAAATACCTTCATTCCTTGGTGGAGAAAGCTGGAGATGAAAGGTTGGAGGACCCTACCCCCATTAGAAAGCATCAAGGTGAGCACTGTACAGGACCCCCATGAAACACTTTGAGAACTCTGTTTTCAAATCGTATATGGATTTTTGGAGTCTCGCCTCTGCTTTTAGGAGTTCTAATGATTTGTTCATAAGAGATACATATTTCCTGACAAATAGATGTTAAGAATAACCTAGACTGTAGACAGAAATGGCATTTGGTATACAAAATTAGATAAGCTTGCATACAAATATGGAAAACTAAGCCCACAGGAAAGGGATAGATGTCTATACACAGAAGGACGTGTGAGGACAGAAAAGTACTCACAGTGATTTTCCACCTTTGCAATCAATCTTAAAGTAGAGCAGAGAGGAAGTTTATAAGCATGATCCTCACCCCAGCAAATGTAACAGGTGATTCTTCCTCAGCTTCCAACTGAAGTTCTTTTTAATTGGCAGGTATGTCCTTGAGTTTCTGGAGGATTAAGAAGCATTTTAATACAGCAATCTGAAATGAGAAGATGAAGAAGAACACTTTTAGTGGAAAATTGTTCGTGTGATTTATTTTTCTTTTTGACATAATTTACTATTAGAAGTGAATGACTAATAACCTTGATCTACCTTTCCATAAATCTATAAATAAATGTTGATCTTTGCAGGAGCTTGTGTCCAGCACTGCCAACATTACCATAACATGGAGCTTCACACAGGAAGGTATTTCATTTGTTGAAGTGTCTGTTTTGAGGACTGGTAACTGGTAAACGGTAAAAGGAGCTAAGAAAGGGGGACTGCCTAAAGAAATCTTTCATGCATGGGCATACAGTAGACATGCAACAAACAGTAGCTCATTGTGGTTTTTTCTTATTGAAATAGAGGTGTGGAAGCCTACAGAAGTTGCATGCACTTCTTAGCTGATTGGAATATCCTAGGTTCTTTTGCATAATGCACATTTGCTTCTTTCATTTTTCTCTATTTAAACTTTGAAAATTGTATAGTAGCAGTAATGGCAGGTGAAACAATTGCTAAACTAACTGAGGCGTGCTTATTGCAGACTTGTACTGAAGAATGTACAAATTAAACTTAGTAGAACATTGTATTATATTAATGACTAATTATAACTACATAGGAAACCCAGCATCATGATCCAATACTAAGTTCTGTTGCTTGATCTGGTTTATTTTTTAATCCATTTGGGAGGATCTCAGATTAAAGTGTTTAGAGAAGCGTGCACAGTTCATAACTTTTTCAACTCACTGTTAATGGTAGGTATTTGTTGATGACTGTAACCATAGTAGCACCTTCCTATGCATAAAGGAACTTTATGCTCATGGGATTTATCCTCTAGCTTTTTAATGCAGAGTGATTAAATGGAATAGTTTCAGTGTAAAAATTCTAGGCTGTTAAAGAGAAAACTCTTCACTGACTCATCTTCTCCAGAAACAGGGGTATGTGCTTGACCTTGTGGAGTTGAAGAATGTTTGTAAAAATCAATTAAACTACCCTATTCCTGTCACCAAAGAATCAGGGTTAAGCATAGCAGTCTTCATTTATGAGCGCACAAACAGCCTTTTTTCCAGCTTTCATTATGGCTGCTTCTCCATTACATGTTTTGAGCATAGCGTGCAGTACATATCTGCTGTGTGCAATGCGGTGGGCATATTAGGATTAGTTATCTGTAGACAGGGACTGTAGTACCTGCAGACTATAGGGAAATGAAAAATAAGTAACTGTGGCTTGGCGTTTGTTTGGAGGACAATGTTATATTTGATCTCTTCGCACTGACTCAGTCAGAAGCAGTGCCGAGGGCAGAGCACAGCTGTTGGTAGAACCCCCCAGCAGCCGGGCCCTGCTGAGTGCCCCTCTTGTGCCTTGCAGAGCGTCCCGGAGCCGCGCACCGCCCACCGCCCAGGGCTGACACTCGGCCGGGCCACGGCGAGCCGCAAAGCTGCTGTCCACGTGGACCGGAGCTGAAATCCCTCGTCCGGCGGCCACCAGAGCCTCCCCCGCCAAGCCCCGAGACATGGCAACAAACGGAACGAAAGTGGCCGACGGACAGATCTCCACGGAGGTCGACGCTTCCATCACCAATGACAAGCCTAAAACTTTGGTAGTAAAAGTGCAGAAGAAGAAGACGGATCTTCCGGACCGAGATACCTGGAAAGGAAAATTTGACTTTCTTATGTCCTGTGTAGGTTATGCCATTGGTTTAGGGAATGTGTGGCGATTTCCATACCTCTGTGGCAAGAATGGAGGAGGTATGCTTGCTCTTTATTTCTAACAACTTTTGATATATCTGCACGTTAGTATTCGCTACAAAAATTATTAGAAATCTGTTTCAATAGAGGGTTTTTTTTTTTTTTTCCATCTGTTTATGTGTGGTTTTAGGGTTGGTATTTTTTGCTTTGCTTTTAACTAGATCATGAGGGTTGGAAGCATCTCAGAGCAGGGCGCTCTGCTTTGAAGTCTGCTGTGCCCTCGAGTTTATTCTAATGTCTCATTGGCAAGTGCTTATAAAAGACCATAAGGTATTAGAGAAGAATTGAAGCACGTTCGCCTCCAACCCTTCAGAACCCTCTTTTGGATTGAGTGTTTGAGAGGATTGCATAAGGCTTGTAACTCTTACTCAGAGCTTATCATCAAAGGCTGGCTTCAGCTGGAAAGCAGCCAAAGCAGCCAGTTGTGGTTAAAGCCTTTCTACCATATGCGTGCTGCTCTTATAGATGAAGACAACAAAATGCATGGTCCTTTGTATTTTGGTTTTTACTTGAATAGAAAGTATTTATGTGATGGGGAGAGACATTTCCCCCCTTAGCAAAACCTGTTGAGATGCTGGTTCAGAACTGTGCATGTGCTTCTCACTAGCTGTTTTAGCAAGCTACACCTCAGAGGAAAAAATGTGTGTTTCTTTCCAGATATAATAGGGATGGAAAAACTAGAAACAGTAGTGGCTTTCTGCACTGTAATAGGCTTTTTCATATTTCTGTTTAGGTGCATTCCTGATTCCCTATTTCCTAACTCTAATTTTTGCTGGAGTGCCGCTGTTTCTTTTGGAGTGTTCCCTTGGTCAGTACACATCTATAGGAGGCCTTGGAGTGTGGAAGCTTGCTCCAATGTTCAAAGGTACAGTATAAATTTGTATTTCTTTCTGTTTTTCCGTGTTGCAGACGTTACACAAAGTGGCAGGGCATGGACATTTCTTCATCTTCATTTCGACTGAGACTGTCATATTTTACAGCAGTTCCTAATTTTATGAGGTGTAACTGGCAATTTTGAAACAAACTAGGGTATTATTCATTTCCCTTCAAAAAGAGGGCATCAACAGACTAATCTTGTGAAATGTAAAGACTCATTTTTGTTAAGAACATACAAAGATGGTTCAAAATCTAGCAACCTGTCTGAGCAGGTAACGAACTTGGTTCCTCAGATCACAGCATTTTGATAAACCATGTTTCTATTATTCCAGGTCAGGAACGTTGGTATCTCCTTTTGTTTTGTACTGAAATGCAAAGGCCAGGCGCTTCAAAGTTAGCAATTCCAATCTGAACTGCATGAAGGAAAGGTCACTCCATGCTTAGATTTTAAGCTAGTTTGGGTTTCTTAGTGCTAGAACCTTAAGATTTTAGTCTAGATTCTGTACAGACCCACAAGCCTCCCATGCTGTGCTTTCCATCCTCTAATCCTAAACCATTTGATAATTAAGAGCTCCTGAGTTGACTTGTGGACCAGCAAAGGCGCAAGTTATAGACTAAGTTATGAAACACTTCATGCAGTAGTACTGAAAATTAGCACAGGCTGGGATAAAAGGCTTTGTAGGGTGGATTCTGTGCTAGGGAATTTTTTGTTGGGAAAACACAGGTAGATGAAAACATTTCTCACAGATTAGTATTGTAACTATGCTTGAGTTACCCTTGTTGGTAGGGAGTACAATGCAAAGTATAGACTTTGCTTTGCTTTGTGCTTATTATTTTGAATACTTCTTCCTGTTTAGTGTCGTGCAGCAAGTGTCATCAGCCTGAACTTTTTAAAATGCCCCTTAAGAAGTCTCCATGTGGAGCAGAAGACAACTTTCTGATCACAGACCGCCTGACTTGTTTCTTTAGCCTGAGCTAACAGAATAGCATTATAGTAACCATGAAGTACTTTAAACAGTAGACTAAAGGGCTAGCTGGTCTTTTAACTCCTCTGCAATTTGTGTGCATCTGCCAGAAGTTGCTGTGGTACTGCTGTTTCAGAGAATGAATTGAGTTAGCTCTCTTCCCTACAAGTAAGAAACTCCAGTAAAATCTCAGCAGCAGCAGATGTGACTGCTTACTGCAACACCCAGAGACCTGGGCACTGTAACTGAACTAATTAGATTAGCCATCTCTCAGATTAGCCATCTTTTTTAGAGGTACTTCTAGAATTTGAACTTACTGAATCTGGTAAATGGTATTTGCATCATTTGTCCTACTGAATTGCAGCACTTGAGCTGACACTTTTACAACCATTACAGAAAGTTATCTTCTTTTGTTTCTTCTTTTGCAGGTGTGGGACTAGCTGCTGCAGTCCTTTCCTTTTGGCTAAACATTTACTACATTGTGATTATTTCATGGGCCATTTATTACCTGTATAATTCCTTTACAACTGTAAGTATGGGGTTGAGGTGGAGGGATTTTGTTCAAGAAAAAGCAAAGTGGCGTAGCTAGCTGATTAAACTTTCTCACTGTGAAGGTGAGAGATTACACAAAATACATAAAAATCTGTAGGATAAGAATTTTTTTATTCAAGACATATTCTTTAAAAATTCAATTTTTTTTCCTTCATGAGAAATGCAGAATAGAAAACTGAATGTCAATGGAGAAACACAATAAAAGCTTGTTTTGGAGGCCTAGGCTTCCCTTTCTTACTGATTTGTTTGAATTTTCTGATCCTAATCTTCAGAGCCACAGGTCTTTCATCTGTGCCCTTTTAGTTTCACTTTATTACCTGTCTGCCATTCAATCACAAGCATGCCTGCTTTTTTCTCTACCAGGCAGATGCAGAGAATCTGTGCTCAGGCTTGTGACTGCTAGTCCTGGCAATGCTAACAAGAGTGCTAGTATCACCTTGTCTTTCAACAAAGAGGCAACCAGTCATTCCTCTGAGAAAAATTCTAGTGTGTAAAAGGTTGGGTTTTTGTGTTTGTTTTTTCTTCTGTTGTTTTTTGTTTTTTTTTTCTTTTTTTTTTTTGTTTTGTTTTGTTTTATGTGAGAATGTTTTCCAAGCTCGGCCATCACAAGATATATTGTTTTTATATCAGATTCACTCTATTACATAACACGTGTAAATAGGCTTTGTCTATTAGAATTTCAGGAAGTTAACAATGTAATGGAAATTTTGTTTTCTACACATGTCCATTTTTCTAATTGGTCGAACCAGATAATTGAACTCTGATAAGTAATCATGATGTTTTTATTACATGTAGTGCAATGAGAGGTAACTGGACCTCCAGGAGATCCCTTATGATGCCCTTGTTTCTTGTAGCATGCTCAGTGTGCTCTAACATACTGAGAGACATAGTCAACTCCAAAGCATTTGAGCAGCTATAGTAAAGAAAGGAGGAAATATTTTCACATCTGATTCATGCAGTTGATATAAAGGTAAATAACATACGTGGCAGGCATGCACCACAGGGAGATCAGTGCATTGCAGGTCAAAACGTATTAGTTCTCCATTCGTTTTACAAAAATGAGACACTTGGAGTAATGCTTACTTAAAAATTGCTTGACTGTTTAGGATTTTCTCTCCTTCTCTTTTGTAAATAGACTCTTCCTTGGAAGCACTGTGAGAACCCATGGAACACTGACCGCTGCTTCTCCAATTATACCTTAGCAAACACCACCAACATGACAAGCGCTGTGGTTGAATTCTGGGAGTAAGCTGAGAATGTTTCTCTATGCCATTTCTGTGCATATGCAAGGATTAGCTTGTTATGTTTCATATACCATCTTGTGGACTGATTGTCAAATACACCGTTCTGCTTGCTTTTTCTAGACGCAACATGCACCAAATGACTGATGGATTGGAAAAACCAGGGCAGATCCGATGGCCGCTAGCAATTACTCTGGCAATTGCCTGGATTCTGGTTTATTTTTGTATCTGGAAGGGGGTGGGCTGGACTGGAAAGGTAAGATTAAAAAAAATGCTGTAGATATATTTTGATAAAAAATGCCTGTTTTACTCAAATATTTTGAAAATTTATGAGGTAAGACATGCTGGGACAGTTTTCTGGGACGGTTCTGTTAAGCATTGCATTTCTGTCCTATTTGAATTGATAGAGCTCTCTCTCTTTTTTTTTTTTTTTTGAAAGGGCTTGTTTTTCCACAGCTTGCTCCGCCCATCTTGGTTAGGGTGTTCATTTACAGACTTCCTGGCTTTGCTAGGAAGAAAAATCCCTAAATATACGTCTGCTTGCTCCTGAAGGGAATATTCTAGCTAGTTTGGATCGTGGTAGAGTGAGGATGCAGTGTTTTGGCTTCAGTAACAAATATACATTTATTAAACAACTCTTGATGGACTTAGATATGTAACTGTTTAAACTGTATGCCTGAGCTTTTCCCTCCTGATGCTGAATGAGAGCCAGACATGGTTCTGGCCACTGGTATGCTTTCATGCTATACTTCTTGGGGTCTGATTGGTTTCTAAGTACAAAACAGAATTAAAGGAAGTTTACTGTGGGAGACCTTTCTCCAGGAATGAAAGGGTAACAGAATTCGAGTGTTGGACACTGAAGGGCAGTTATGAAGATGAAATGAGAATGTTAAAAATGTTAAAGTAGCTGTTTGAGAAGAGAAATAGAATGATGATATTCTACAAGTAGAGTAGTAGTACTGCAGCCATGAGTCTTGTGGTTTGGGGAACTCCCTTGTTGAACTCAAGGAGGAGAAGCGCTAGATGATCTTTGTGGTCTTTTCCAACTTTAATGATTCTACAATTCATTCTGTGATTGATAAATGCTTCAATTTTACCTGCTGCTACAGTATTTTTGGAGCAAATGCCTGAACAAACACAAATGCTTCTTTTTTCACACTTACAATGTCTTTTTTTCTTCAAATCAGGTGGTGTATTTCTCTGCTACTTATCCCTATGTTATGCTGCTTATCTTGTTCTTCCGTGGTGTTACACTGCCTGGAGCAAAGGAAGGAATTTTGTTCTATATAACTCCCAACTTCAGTAAGCTTTCAGACTCTGAGGTAAATATCTAGTCTTTGTAAACGAAAGTTTCACTGCTATCTCTTCACCTTTCAGACATACAATCTGCTCCTCAGGTGCAGAAACAAATTTAAAAAATAATTATTTCTTGCCATCAGGTTTGGCTGGATGCTGCCACACAGATTTTCTTCTCCTATGGTCTGGGTCTTGGTTCGCTGATTGCCCTTGGAAGTTACAACCCTTTCCACAATAATGTTTACAGGTAAGCAGATGACTGCATGTATTACAGTGGTACTTTTTTCTCTCAACTGGAGTTGCATTCTGTCGTTCTGGATTTTATATCTCTGAATTAATGTATAATCTCTGAAATAAATATTAAATGTTCTACCTATGTAGGAATGAGATGTAGAACTGCATTTACACTAATCAGAGAGACATGACTTGTCCAGGGGGAAACGGAACCCATGCTATGAAATCTAAAATCATGAAATTTATCCACAGAGCCTTTCCAAAGGAAAAAAAATGGTAATACACTGAGCATTAGTATTGCTTTACTTACTGCTTAAAACACCTTATCTTTATTTCAGGGACTCCATCATAGTGTGCTGCATAAACTCATGCACAAGCATGTTTGCAGGCTTTGTCATCTTCTCCATTGTTGGATTCATGGCTAATGTCACAAAGAGGCCCATTGCAGATGTTGCAGCATCAGGTATATAATATATTTTTCTCTAAGTTCTTCAGAGACATCAGTTATTTTTTGTTTGTATATTGCATCCCAACTGCTTCACATATTTGTTTAAAATCTCTCCTTCAATGCATTCTTCTGCTCCCTGTCATTTCAGTAGCACTTAATGCTCTCCCTCTTGCAACCAGTATTTCAAACCTCTTGAGGCAGCACCAGCAGAATCATTTCATATTTACCAGGCCGCCTGCCTTCAGTGCTTGCAAAGCTTCAGCATTGGAGAGTGGTCAGCCAGAAATGCATACTGTGTTGATGCAATGAATACTAATGAATATGTTTACAGGGACTGCATTTATAAGAGGTGGCAGCACAGTTGGCTGTTTGAGTGCTTGACTCTGACATCAGATTAAGAGCCTCTTGCTACTGAAATTCTTAAAAACAACCCGAAAGGAGGAATTATGGTCATTATATTTTAGGACCATATATTCTCAAATTCAGTTAGGTTTTTAAAATCCTTCTACTGTTTCTTGAGGTCCAAACCCTTTGAGGCAGATCAGTCTCTCACTGGTTAAACTACAGCTATGAGCCAATTTTATGGGACCTTTTATTAGAAAAGTAATTTTATGTAGGACAGTGCAATAGATCCATAGATAGATTCTGTATACTTTGCAGTTCTTTGCCTTTCTTCCAGATGAAGAAGCTTACAGAAGCAGAGCAGATGGTTACCTTAACCCAGCTGGTGTACCAAATACTCATTTAGCACTTTTGGCCACAGGGAGGGTTTTGATACCAGAAAGCTTGATCTGAAGTCTGGTGGACAAAATGTGTATTACTGTACTAGCAAACAAATATTGCTGATGAAATATTCTCTTAGAAAATCAGAGAATTTAAGCACCAAAAATAGTCTTCATAAAAAAAAAAAAATCAGCAAAAAATGTTACGGCATACATTGTTGTTACTGCTCTCAACTGAAAGAGGGGAAATTTATGTGAGTTATTAGGAAATAATTTTTTATCCAGAGTGTGGTGAGGCACTGGCACAGGCTGCCTGGAGAGTTTGTGGATGCCCCATCTCTGGAGGCACTCAAGACCAGATTGGATGGATCCTTGGGCAGCCTGATCTAATGGGTGGCAACCCTGCCCATAGCATGGGGGTTAGCATCGGATGATATTTAGGTTCCCTTCCAACCAAAGCTATTCCATGATTCTATGAAAAAAAAATGTCTGGGACATCGATAGTGTGTAAAACAATCTGGTTTTGACACACTTGTAATTAAATAAAAACTACATCTGCAAATAAAATATATCAAGCCAAATCATATTAAGCTTCTAAATTTATTGTAAAATACCTAAAGTAATAGAGTTAAGAAAGATGTATATGATCTCTGGTGACCACTAATCACAAAGGACACTTGGAAATTTGACTTTTTACTTATGCTTCTGTTTTTTCTAGCAAGGTGAGAAACTGATGCTTTGTTTTAGCACCATAAGACAGGTTATTCTGCAGTATTTTTTTATAGTTTAGCACCATAAGACAGGTTATTCTGCCGTATTTTTTTTATAGTTTTACAAAACAATGGTTTTTAAAGACTGGAGCTGCATTTTGGTGGACTGTGTAAACAGTAAAATTAAGGATGTAGTCATCTTAAGTTTACTGTGCTGCTACTTAGAACGCATATTTCAGTCATATCTGCTATTGCTTATAAATAATTGTTTCAAAATCTGCATTGTGTTTGCTCTGACAATTCAAGTGTCTAATGCAGGTCCTTGCTTCACTGGCTTGAGAACTAGATATGTCCAACCAATTAACACAGCCAGACTAATTTTTAATAAAAACTGAAAAATCAGATATCCACCTGAGGTAAAGCACACTAATTTTGTTTCTGTGATTATTTAGTTTCTACAAGTTTCACTCTTATCCTGACATTAGCTGGCTTCCAGCTATACTGTGGCAACAAAAAGAAGTTCCTTCTTCTGTAATAAGAAGTTATGTTCTTCTTCCAGTACTTGGCCCCTATCAACAGTTATTAGGAATGTGAATGAAAATGTTTGCCCAATTACAACTATAAAGCACATTAAAATGTGTTTTATAAAAGAATTCATGGTACAACAGCAAATGGGAATACTATAAATGCTGGAAAGTGTGTTCTCCATTTCTGAGCTTTGTTTCTCCATTGAAATACTTGATGCAGAGCAGAAGAGTAAAGCCATCGGTAATTACTTCAGAGGAAGAGAAAGCCGGTCCTTAACTGAAGATATATTCCTACTCAAGGATACTATTCCCTGTTTACTATACAAAGGTGTCTCCTGGGAGTGACTTCTGAACTTCATCTAGTGTTTTCTTTGATTGGTTTGGGTTTTTTGGGTTTGGAGGGTTTTTGTTTGTTTGTTTGTTTTTTGTTTTTGTTCGTTGTTGGTGGTGGGTTTTTTTTTTTTTTTTGTTGGTTGTACTTTTAATGCAAGACATGTAGTGACTGCACAGTGGACACCATTTAAACTGAAATCCCTGGACAGATGCTGCATCCATGACTAAGTCATTCAGATAAACCCAACAGGTGTTGATAATCCCAGAACCCAATCAACCGCATTGACATTTTCTATCCTTTTTCTCCCACCAGGTCCTGGACTGGCATTTCTAGCTTATCCAGAAGCAGTGACACAGTTACCAATTTCTCCTTTGTGGGCAATACTGTTCTTCTCCATGTTGCTAATGCTCGGAATTGACAGTCAGGTAACGTTGGTGTAAAAATTATTAACAGTAAAGATGAATTTTCTGCAACCAATATGGTACAATGTTGGCTTTGCTCTGTGCTTTCCACATTGCCGGCTGTTATTGGTGCACTGCTTCTGATATAATCAGATAAACAGTAGCAGATACCAAGGAGGGAATGAATTGGAGGAGTCTTTCATTTTTCATGAACTGTTGGAATTTTATGCCAAATATGCAGACAATTTATTCTGCAGACAAAGAACCTTCATGTGGAATGTCAACCATTCAATCACAATACTTTTGAGTTGTTAATGAACTTGGGAAATGTTGGGATATTTTTGTACAATATTTAAATAGCACAAATATTTCTGAGAGGTGACTTCATGCCCTACAACTTGTAAGAACGGTAAATATCGGTTAAATTCTGATTGCACGGTTGGAAATTAATAAAACATGTTTATTTTGAGTATAGAGAAAAAAATACTTGGAGGACCACATCCTCAGTAAAAATATTACCATTACGTTGACATTTCTGGAGCTGCAGAAAGTATCTGATTTTATAACATTTTAGAATCAATCTTCTGTCTCTTGCCTTCACTCTGAAGCACGAATCTGATCAGACTTTTTGAGCCTATTGGCTTTCATATATGTAAGTAAATAATGGAAGAAGTCTAGGTTTCTAGTGGATCTGTGGACCAAAGCCTTCAACTGCAGGCTTCCGTCATAAGAAAGAGCACTTCATCTTGTTAAGCACGTGCTATAGGTCATACTTTTGAATGTTGAATGTTTTTCAAGCTGGAAATCTTTTTGCATAGATCTTTTTAGACAGAAACAAGGATATTCAGAAGCACTGCTTCCTCTGAAGTCAAATGAATTTTCCTTTATCATTTAATGGATGCAGCCTTAGGGTAATGATGAGTGTTATTAAAAACTCCTCCCCTAAACCCAATCCTGATGTTGCAGTGCATCACATTGTATTTTATTTCTAAATTTACTTGCAGTTCTGCACTGTTGAAGGATTCATAACAGCTTTGGTGGATGAATTTCCGAAGTTATTGCGCAACCGGAGGGAAATCTTCATTGCTGTTGTGTGTATTGTTTCCTATCTGATAGGGCTGTCCAACATTACTCAGGTACGTTCAGTAGAAGAATGTGTTCTTATTTCTGCTGTACCATATCTGCTTTATTTCCCTCTTCCACCATCCCCACCTAGAAACATTACAAAGGCTTCAGGAAGAAGACATTAGCTTGTAGGTGTACAGTCTCTGTATGCCCTCGATGCAGTGACAAGAAAATACGCATGTCCACAATCCCTCTTACAGATATTCTCCATTGCTTCCTGTGATCTAGTAGATTGCAGACAGATTGAGGGAAGTGACTGAATTACTGAACAAAAAGGAGTAAAATGAAAACAAACCAGTTAATTGAATTCTAGCTTTAATCTAATTCTTGTCAGTATTGACCTCATGCGTTAGAAGACTTTAAGCTGTTAACATTAATTAATTTACATCGTAACCTATGCTCTACTCTTGGTTTTTATCTTGCATTTTAATCCATCTTGAGATTGGAGTCCTTAATACTTATTCTAACACTCCCTTCTTATGTGTTTTAGGGTGGAATCTATGTGTTTAAGCTTTTTGACTACTACTCTGCCAGTGGGATGAGTCTCTTGTTCCTTGTATTCTTTGAGTGCATCTCCATATCTTGGTGCTATGGTAAACAAGTTTTTTGTTTGTTGTTTGTTTGTTTTCTACATTTGAGGCTGGAATTGAAGCTGGCCTTGCTTTCTGTACGTGTAACTCCACTGAGGACTCCAAGGTGGCTGGTGTGAGGTACTTCTGCCTCTTTAAAACACCCTCTGTATCAGCCTCAAAGTGATTAGATGCTAGGTGTTTCAGGAACACTAGGTGACGTTTCTTCATCTCTATTTTTTCTTTTTTTTGTTTCCCTCTCTCAGTGTAATGACTTGGGTCTCTTGTACCTTGTAACATTTCTTTTCCAGAAGTGATTCTAGGAGCTTGGAGCGAGAGGTGGACTCCTTGGTCGATTCTGTCTTGCATAGTTGCTCTAAAATGTTCAGAAGTCTGGGCTGACAAGCTCTGTGTTTAAAGATGAAGAAATATATATAATATTCTTTCCTCAGTATTTGTATGTTAATTTTGACGTTAATTATGTGTTGGCTAGTTTAAGGACCATGATCACTAAGAAACGTTAGGTTGTATTACAAAATTGATTCAGAGCTAGATAACTGGAGTCTTTCACCTGTCTTTAAATGGCCTAGAGGAGGAAACAGCTTTTATAAACAGCCTATAAATCCTACAAATGTGAATGGAAAATGCACTAGCTAAGAAGTAATAAAGAAATCTAATAGGAAGTTATAAATAATGCAGGAGATGTACCTTTTGGAAGATGATGGAGTGTTGGCAGATAGCAGCAGCAACGGAAGGGCTAGGCTACTCTTTGATTTCATATGCAGTTCTGCATGTATGTTGTGTGCATATACCCCACGAAGTGAAATCTGTGCTGCTGGCTAAGGGTGGTATGGATTATTATTTTTTAAAATTTATTTTGTAAAATATCATTCTAAATATGTCTTTCTTCTAAGACCAATTTATAGCATCTACGCTTCAGATGTATGGACTTCCTCTGTCTTTGCGGGGGAACAGTTTAGCTGGTAGTAGATTAATTAATTGTGGCGTTGAAAAATGAGGGGAAAAAAATGACTTTTGGTTCTTATGAGTTTGCACATTTATTTCCCATTCCAGTAGGTGAAGTGCTACATTGATTGAGGTCTGTATAGAGCTTCCAAATATACTACTTCATTTGTGATAATCTCTCTCAAAAGCATTGAGCTTTCAATTGAATCAGTTACATGATATTTTTCTATATTGTTTCTTATTTTTATATTTAGGTGTTAATAGATTTTATGACAACATCCAAGAGATGGTGGGATACAGACCCTGCATCTGGTGGAAACTCTGCTGGTCATTTTTTACTCCAATCATCGTGGCAGTAAGAAACTTTTATTATATGGTTTAATAGTGATAAACAGAGTGGACTCTGTACTACACTATTGTCATTTCCATACTCATAGTTTCATGCTAGACCTGACCTGATCCTTTACTTAAGGGTGTGAGCAATTCCATTGAAGGCAATAGGCAAACCTTGTCTTTAGAAGAAGCCTGTGCACTAAGAAAATAAATGCTGAACAATTTCAAGATTTATATTAGTTCTCTGGAAATGCTTATTAGTCAAAAGCACAGTTCATTGGCACAGAAGTAAGAAACAAATTTTGACCATTTCTTCTATTCTTAAGTAAAATTTGCCAATCTTTGTAAATTCTCCGTATACACAAAAAAGCCATATATTGTAAACTGAATTCCTTCCGAAGGGCTATTCAGGTAATGGATTACATTTATAAGCTGATGTTCTTCCTTCATGGGATTCTGTGGAATATATTACCCAATTTATAAGGCATTTCTACTGTTTTTTTTCTGTCAAACCTTGCAAGGTTTTAAATAGTGTTTTAAATTCTGTAAGAGATATTGTTTATACACACCAATCTGTAGCCACTTACTGATCCATAGGTTCTATTCTCATTTTCTAACTTTGTTTGGAGGATGCAAACAATACCAAGGCCAGATACTAGAGAGCCAGGCTTTAAGAAACCTTTTTAATACAGAAGTACATTGCTGACTAGTGTGATGGAGCGGTATTGAAACAATAAGAAACTTAGTAGAAACCAGAAACTTAATAGTTGCAGAATTGCAATTCAGATATTTACAGATTTGCAAACTTGAGAATAAGCAAGCAGGGATTCAGTCAGTTGCACCATGCTGACATTTGCCTGTTTTCTGCAATGTCTATCTGGAAGACTGATCTGCAGGCTACAATCTAGTGCCTGCTGCCCTATACCCCGGGAACTAAGGAGCCCTTTTCTCTGTGCCTGGATGTAGAAACAAGTCAATCCAGAAAAACTTTTGAACATAAAACACTCATCCAAATCTTCTCTCTCCCTCCCACCTCCCCGCTCTATTTTGCAGGGAGTATTTATCTTCAGTGCTGTCCAAATGACTCCTCTCACAATGGGAAGCTATGTTTTCCCCAAATGGGGCCAAGGTGTTGGCTGGTTCATGGCTTTGTCTTCTATGGTGCTGATACCAGGCTATATGGCATATATGTTTCTTACCCTGAAAGGCTCCTTGAAACAGGTAGGTATCTCTTTTTCCTGTCTGCATGATTGAATCTTGTAAAAACCTGTGCACACTGACAAAAGATTGCTGAGCAGTTATTTTCTAGTTATATCCTTTCTGTGGACTCACTAACTGAGCCAGTTATTTTGCATCAAGATGAAAAGCATAATAGCATGTACCAAATAGACAAGATGGTGTCTATATGGTCTGTTGTTCAACGCTTTTTCCCACATTAAGCATGGTGCTTATTTCCAGGCTTTGACAATTCCAGGCATTTTGCACCTCAGCTCTTTATACCTATGAAAAAAGTAGCAGTTTGCAAAGTAAATTTGTCCTTATTAATGCAAGACACGCTGTCATCTATCAAGGCAGGTGATGCTGAAAGGAATTGGAGTCAAACTCTCAGAAGTGAACCAATGCAGCTCTTGATTTCTCTGAGTCTGCTCACAGTGAATGTGTTGAGCATCTCCCTACAATGAGGTTAAATATCTGAGCTTCTGTTCTACATTTTGCCTGTTGAAAGTTATAATGGCTGCCTGATTGCATTGCATCTGAGAAAAAGTACAAGTAAAATCGCAGATGTATCTCATGATTATGCTGCATCTTCTGTTAGTCCTCAATTAAATGTTTTCTATTAGAAGTTACTTTAGTGAAGAACATTAGAAGCCACCTTCTTCTCATTGTGTTTTGCTCTTAGCCTCTCCCTGAGTCCTTATTCCATCTGTTAAAAAGGAGATGACACTTCCCATGTGACAGAGGCTTCTAATGGCTTAAATCCATTTTAAGATCCTCAGGGAAATGCTGCTGACAGTGTGAAATGCTAATAGGGTTACTGACCAGTACACTGCTTAATTGTCAATTGTCCTCCTTAATTTTTCGAAGTGTGTGCATCCTTAGTTTTCTCTCTCCAGGCAATAGTCTCATTCTGTGTATAAGAGACACTTCAGCAGTTAAAACACACAACTCTGTCCTCCATGACTATGTGTCAAAATGATTTTGTCAGAATTTCTGGAATATTCTAAAATCAGCTGACAGAGCCATCCTTGCAAAGAGACAGATGATCGTAAACAGAATTGATGGGTAATGGCTCATGAGTTGCTCAGACCTGTATCCAAATATTTCTCTCCAGAAAATTTTACAAGACTTAGCAATGCTTCAGAGGTTTCTGTAAAATATTTTCTGTTATTACTGACATATGCTTTTTCTTACTCCTACGTATTCAGTATCTTTATCTTGGTCTTATGGAAATGTTTATGTGCAAATGGGGAATTGTTTCCTTTATACCAATAATTCCATCTTGCCAGGATTGTAAAAGACCACAGTAAAAGTTCCTCAGTTCAGTCTTCCTGTAGATTAAGGTTCTATTTTTGAAAGCATTTGAATGATTTTCAAATTCTGAAAGCATTGACAAATGTTTTCACCAACAGAGTGAGGCAGGTGATTGTCCTCTTCTATTCTGTCCTTGTGAGACCCCATCTGGAGTACTGCATCCGTGCCTGGAGCCCTCAACATAAAAAGGATTCAGAGGTGTTGGAGCAGGTCCAGAGGAAGGCCATGAAGATGATCAGAGGGCTATGAAGAAGGGTTGAGGGAGCTGGGCTTGTTCAGCCTGGAGGAGAGAAGGCTCCAGGGAGACCTCAATGTGGCCTTCCAGTACCTGAAGGGAACTCAGGAAGGGGAATGAATTTTTACACAGTCTGGTAGTGATAGGACAAGGGGGAATGGCTATAAACTGAAAGAGGGGAAATTTAGGTTAGATGATAGGAAGAAATTCTTTACTCAGAGGGTGGTGAGGCACTGGAACATGTTCCCCAAAGAGATTGTGGATGCCCCATCCCCAGAGGCATTCAAGGCCAGGCTGGATGGGGCCCTGCGCAGATTAATCTTGTAGTTAACAACCCTGCCGATGGCAGGGGAATGGGAGTTTGATGATCTTTAAGGTTCCCTTCCAACCTAAGTCATTCTGTGATTCTGTGATTCTATGATCGTTAGATAATAGGAGACACGGCAGTCACAGGCTTTGACATTCAAAAGTGGACTCCCTTTCTTGGAACAGGTATGTGCTACACAGATGAACTTCATGGCTGGAGAACACAGAAGGACTAGGAGGGACCAAACAGAAATAAAATGATCTTAAATACAAGTCTACCTAACCTTTTGTATTCTTAGAGGTGGTAACTCATAGAAGCTGCAACCGATCATCTCTCGTCTTTCTGACCCATGGAGGGGCTCACCATCATTTCTTTCAGAACCACCATGCTGCCCACAGCAAACTGTATAACCTGTCTGCACTGTTTAACCTGTGCACTTGCAATTGAGTCTTGCCTCTCCTACTCCATACCACAGTCTCCTCAAATTTCTTCCCCCTAGGCATACTCAGATGAATGTGCCCAGTGCATATGACATAAATCATTTTACATGCAGTCTTTCAACTCCTATTGTCATGACTCCTACAGAATACAGTTCAAACCGCTCAAAATAGTTACAGACTGACTAAGCTTTATGCCAATGCCATTCCTCACCCTGCTCCATGTTTTTCTGCCTTCTGCATAGAAACGAGACTAAGATGATTTGGGTTTGTTCCCATTCCAGTAAACTGATGAAGCAAAGGGCTTTTAAGAGTTTGTGTTCAAATCTCAGCATATGAGACATTTAAGAATAACCTTACCTAACATAAGTAAATTTTCCTATTGGACTGAAGTGGGCTATTTTGTGACATACTCAATATCAATAGTATTTTTTATAATGTTTTCAATATATGAGACTTCTTTGATAGCACCTTGGGAGATGGACAGAATTTTTTCATCTTAGCTCCAACACCTAGCAGTGATTGTCTAAAAAAAAAAAAAAAAAAAAAAAAAAAAAAAAAGAAAAAGCTTAGAAGCAGATTTTTGACTGCCTCACGTTTTTTATTGTTCTTTAAACAGCGCATCCAAGTAATGATTCAGCCAAGTGAAGACATCAGTCATCCTGAAAATGGGCCAGATCAGGCACAACAGAGCAACTCTGCAAACAAAGAAGCCTACATCTAAACTTCTGTATTACAAAAGTACACATACTACTCCAGAAAAACAAAAAATATGGTTGAATATGACCACAAATTTAAGTCTGAGAATATAATTACCTACCTCTAGTGGCAAAAAAAAAAAAAAAGAAAAAAAGAAAAAAAAAGATAAAAAGATAAAAGGTCACCTCCATTATAAGGGAATCGCCATAGGTATGATCCAACCATTGTGCGAGCTCAGATGTTGACAGTATTTTGTGTTCTCTGGCAATCCACAGACTGTTAATGTTTTTATCCTTTCAGAACAATAGTTGCATATCTTGAAATTTGTAAACTGATGTGCAAAACCTTTTTAATCTACCTTTTAGCACGACTATTTGAAGTTTTGTGCTACTGATTTTTAGTAGTTTATCAGTACTTCTTACCACTGAATCCCAAGACTGTTATTTCTGACTTTGCAGGAGTAAAATTAAGTTTGGAATTGTTTTGTACAAAAGAATGGCGTATTTTGTAACCAAGTGATTTCCAGTGAAAAAGTCTGCCCTTAAAATTTGTTCTAGTCAAGGCCATTTGAGCGGGGAAAGACTTATTTGTATTAACTGAGAGTCACATTAGGCATAGCCTTTATAAGCATTCCTACTACAAACTGAGTTATTATATGGCTGTTTGTAGTAACGCAGCATAGCATGGCTGTAAACACTACCTGTTCTTAACCTTTCAGGATAATTTTCACATGCAATTGTGAATTTTTTTTTAAAAGCATATACTCTATCTTCTAAAAAGAACTCATCTCTGTGAAGCAGCACTACCTGAATCACAGATGTAGAGGCAAAAATGTGACTTCTAACTTTTTTTAGGAAAATGAGAAGTAACATTCAATTCTTAAGAGCTCTTAAATACTCCCAGAAAAAAAAAAAAAAAAGAGAGAGAGAGAAATACAGGGTATTTGCAATTCAAGCTCAGAAGAGTACTTGAGCTTTTGTTATGCTGTTATTATTACGCTATTATTGCATTGCCACCAAAATAGAAACCAAAACAATGACTTAAAGATTGAAGCTTATCCTTGTAATTCTAGTTTAGGGTTTAATTTCACAACTGTTCTTTTTAATCCATTAAATGACTTTAACAGTTTCAAATAAGCAAATTATAAAATACGGATCATGAGCACTTTGAAAACAGTTTTATTTTTATTTACATATTATTTGTGGTGATGAAGGCAGGAGAGAAAGCTATTTCAGTAATATAAAAATTTCCACTCCGGGCTCCATCTGCATTTACCTCCTAGCTGGAAACCCCATTCGGCTAATGGAAGTTTTTCTCTATGTGGAAAATGCAGTAGTTAGCCCTGTATGGCATTTCTTGTTTGGCAGCTATATGATGGACACAAGGGTTTATGGAAAATGCAGTATTTGATGTTTGATTGTAAATGACTGTGACAGAACTGTGCAATGAAACATGCTTTCCAGCAATTTTTTGTGCAACGTACAATGTTAGATAGCACAATTTATGTAGAACTACTACGTGAAAAACGTTAACTGTGAATGTTGGGTTTTTCGTTGTTTTTGTCTGAAGGTGACAAACGTTCTTGCAATAAGGTATTATTCTCAGAATGTCAAGCACATTATTGTAGAAATAATATATATATAATACACATGTATTTCAAACTACATCATAAAATCTCAGAGTATGTTCGGTAGATTCTAATCTGTTTCATACATAGATCAACTGTAAAATATTATGAGATCTAAGCTACATCCTAAATGGCTATAGCTGAAATGCAAAAGTCCTGTAAGTCTTTGGGGTTTAGAGGAAAAGCGTACATCCTACACACACATTATACATGATACATACACATTATAATTGTGAATTTCATTAGACTAAGGATAAAAATTCCAACTTTATCGTTTAATGTAATCAAGTCCCATGTTGTTCTAAGAAAAATGCAGTATTTAATGTTTGATTGTAAACAATTATGACAGATGTTTGACAGACCTGCTCTTTAGCAAAAAGCTGAACAAACATACCACATAGCACAAAATAGTGTTGTAGAACTACTGTGTGTAAACTGTGAATAGCTGTATCCTTTTGTAGTACTTGCCCTGAAAAAAAAGATTATTGTATGATCATATATGCTTTTTGCAATAAGGAGTTATCTGAACACCAAGCAAATCTATCTCTATATAAAAATATATATGTAATATATACATATTCAAAAATATATACAGAGCCTGTTTAAAAGAGTACAGTATTATTTAGTAAATTGCAACCTGTTCTATGGACCAAATGTAAAATATTTATAAATTAAGATGCATTTTAAATGTCTATAAATGGTGTCATAATTAAAGCACGATTGTTATGTAAGTTTCCAAGAGTTTAGAGGAAAAAGAATAAAGGTTATATTATACATTAAATTCAGAATGATGCAGTCTTTCACTGGACAAAACGCACAAGTGTTGAATTATTTTCTGGGAGGTAAGTTCTACATGTTTTGGTTATTATGTTTAAATATCAGAAGGCTGTATCACACCTGTGACGTTTATATTTAATCTGTTATGCTATTATTATAGTTTAGTTTGTATATACATGCATTATACAATAAGCTGAAAAGGTGACAGTGTTTCTGATTATGGTAAACATGGTCTGTAGCAGAAGAACAAGCAACATGATACTTATCTCAGACTTGCATCTGTCCCCCTCATACTCACTGGGCTCTAACTGAAAAGGGTTACTCTGTGATTTAGTACTCTACAATTTGCAAACAAAGCCAAAACAAATGCATAGGTCATTTTACCAATTCATGCAAGAAAAACTTAACTTTGAAACTTAATCAGTTTTGCCTTTTAGTCTGGAAGATCTGAGTATATGTTTAAAGGTGTTAAATTCCATGTGGTATGTAGGAATTCCGGCTAGTTTTTGACTTCCTGATGAATTAAGACCTAAGGTCTAGGTGTCTAGGTCCACATATATTATCCCAACAGGCAACAAGGGAAAAAAGCTTGAAATTTTCCTTTTTTCTGAGAAATCTACCATTTGCAAAACTTCTCATAACAGTCTATAGGTATACACAGTGCATCTGTCTTGCTGTCACAACGAGATTAAGTTGGATGTTCCACAGGAAAAGCACAAGGCTGAGAGGGACAGGTAGGATTGGAGTTAGGGCAGCTGGCATAGACAAATGTCCAGACTGGAGGCACTGCTAGTCAGAGAAACAAAAATGGCTATAATACCAAAAATGAAAGCTATGCGTTGCAACTAGATAATTAACTCATCAGACTCAAGCTTTAAGCATTATCTGTTTATCATGAAAATTCCTACAAGCAAAATGGTGGCTGGTGTGTTTCAGACTGGCGGAGAACCTGCTTAACCACGGCACTGGAGGAAACGCAGTATTTAATAGAACACTCTGCTGCACTTTGACTTTTTACTACCCAGGAGGCCAACCGACAGCATGCTGGGCTGGGGGATCTTGCAGAACACCTGCATCTATCTGCTCTTGCCACTGCCTTTCCTACTGAGAGAAGGACTGCTGAGCACTTACATCCCATGCCCTCATTCATTCCTGACCATGAGGTCTGCCAAAGTCAAGAAATTTGGAGCTGCATGCTACAGGACAACGTAGGAGGTGGGACCAGAAATAAACACTCACAAAAAGGCTTTTCTTCACCTGCTTCTGTAGAACTCAAACTGATGCTTTTGATTCATCAAGACACAATCTGCAGTTAATAGCACTGCCTGGTATCCTGCTTCTTTAACACTCCTATAGGAAAATGGCAGACCAGGACCTCTGAGCAGCCATAGTAAAAAGCCTCGATTTTAAAAAAAGCTTCATCAGGTACATATCTGCTGAGACCCTGGGGCAAGAGCTGCAGCACCTGAATTCACTGATTTCTAACCCTCAACTGAAGCAAAGCTGAAGCCAATGGGCTAATGAAACAGCAGTCTTATCCTAAACAGCTCTAGAGCCGCTGCTGCAAAAGCCATTTTTCTCCCTATTGGTTGACAACAGAGACAGTGTCATGTGAGTTCCACAGCAGTTTGTCTTACATCTAGGTCTAACGTGATACCTCTGCTGAGGAGCTGAATGCTCCTGTGCTCTGAATTTAATTATCTAAGTAGAAAATTGGAGCAGGACGTCATGCTGGGAAAGAGTCTAAGCAATTTAGAGAACATGATTAGAACTGAAAATGCTTCTGATGGAAGCATCCAAAATCATAAACTTCAAATTCAAAGTGCTGCCCTTGGAAAGGAGCACTCAAACGTGCAAGTACAAGGGGAGGGCCAGTCCTTGTTCTGCTTTTTAAAAAAGGCTGGAGAGGAAGGACAGGAACATGTAAGGCAGATCACAGTTTTTTATTTCTGGAAATGGGGGAAGGAGCAACTTCAATGGTTTTGAAATCCAAGGAAAAAATTAAACCATCTTTAAAGTTTGTTTCATCGGCATAATGTGTTGTATTCGTTGTCTGCTACTTTTGGGCTATATTGTAAGAAAAAGGATGAGAGTTGCATTTGAGAGAAGGGGATGCATTTAGTGCTGGGTGGTTGGCCAGAAAGCAATGCAAGGGGCAAAATGTGGCTGAGGAAAAGGAACCTAGTTGAAGGATATTGTGTTAGTGCTGTGATATTTCCATGCTCTCCCGGAGGAATTTTCTCTTGCCATGCTGCAGAAATCCCAACAGCAATTCAACAAGAAGAATGCAAATAAGGTCACATCTTCCCTACAGGACTGCAGGATGCCCTGAGAGAAAGCCATGTCCTTGTTCGTCAGGAGTATTAGTTCAGCTACGTGTGCTTTTATTCTAAAATAACTCTATGTTGCTCTTGGGTTTTTTGTTTGTTTTAAGCCTGATTATTTCTGCTCTGTTCTGCTCTCGCCAAAATAGAATTATTACAATTAACTATTAAAATCACACAACGCCACCGTTGGCTGATTCTCAAGAGGGGAGGGGCTGAAGGAGACTGGCAGCACTGAAGTTACAGCCCAGTGGCAAGGCTGTGCATTCAGGTGCACACAATCTCAGGCTTACCTTAGGCTTCTAAGTCTGCCAAAACCATGTCGTGGTCATGGCTACATTTGGTATATGTCATCAAACCAAGCCAGGCACAGAAGTGGGTTGCAGTCAAATAGCCAGACAGTCACATCTTGGTCCCTTCCGCTCCAGGAAATGGTCACAACGAAGAGAAGTCTGAAGTCTATTTGACAGTTACCTACAAACAAAGAGACTCGATGAGGAAAGCAGCAATGCAAAAAACCTACTCCCTGGGAGTCTGAGCTGATCAGTTCAGAGCTGTGTGCACTGCAGGAGATGCCAACCAGCTGTAACTGCTACCTCAGCATCCATAAGTCTTCCAAACTACCACAAAGTAACCAGTTTTGCTGATCACTCATCAGAGCAAGACAGAAGGTTCCAGGTTTTATATTCTAAATGTTCTCTTTGTATTTTTTCTTCTCCTTTCACAACTTCTCACACTACTCAAGCTCATAAGCCAGATAAAAGAAAAAAAAAGAAAAGTACATACTCTCTGTATGGGCACTTTGTGCCTCTTGGTGTCTCTTCCTGGGCCTGAATGCCCTGACTCACTACAGCTCTGGTGCATAGAAAGATCAGGCTAAACTGGCCAACTTCTCCCTGATGCAACATGATCTGCTGTCAAGGGAGCAATGGTCCAGAATGGACAATAGTAATTATTGCACTACCTTCAGATCATCACCCATAGCTCCACTAATTCTTCATATCCTCTCTTGTAGCCACAGTGACAGTGCAGTGGCTGTGATAGAGGCAGGTGTAGTTTAGTTCTCCTTCAGGCAGACTAAGCAGCCCTTCAGGACATGATGACAAGGAAGAAGAGCATCAGTCAAGATGATCTTCATGACAAGTGGCACTGCCTGAGTCTGTCTGAAATAAGACAGATAAGAAAGGCATTTTTTTCTACCTACATGCAGCTTTTCCTATTTTTTTCCTCAGTTTATATCTACCTCACTTCATCTCCTCCTGTGAAGTAAGAATAAAAGTGAGAGGGAGAGAGAGATCAGAAGGATCAGAAAACAAAGAGGAATTAAAGAGGGGAATGCGAAACATATTAGTCACTCTGTAGATCTTAGACTTCTTAACAAGTTGATGTAAGTATTGTCACTTTTTATGCCTTCCTCTGCTCACAAACAAGTTGAGGCCATTCTTTCCTGCTGACATTTTATGGATGCTGAGAAATTTTATTTTCTAAGAAATCCGATTTATTTTCAGAGCTGCAGATCTGTATTGTTGCATTTTGTTCCATTTTGATAATGAACAAACACTTGGGTCATTATCTCTAGCAGCTTTGCAGCTCAAGAGCTTGCCTTAAAACAAGCATAATTCACCAAGCAGGTTGCAGCAAAGGGAATGAATAATCCTCAGCTGCCAACCCCACGCTGGACATAATTTGAACACACAAAAGGTTAGTATTCACTAACTTTTAGTTAATATCTGATTTTTTTCATGGTTTGTAAATGGTCTCACATTAAGATTAGTGGCAAATATTTAGTAATCATTTTAAATGTCAAACAGGCTGAAATAATCTTGTGAGTTATTTGTGAGTCATAAGTGCATGATGGTGCTAAATGTGTCCAACACTGCCTAAGAGAAGGACAAGATGGATGAGGCATTGTCAGAGGGACAAAAATTAATGTGTTTTGCCAGCAATGGTGCTTTAGTCTTATTAGAATATCTGCCTTACATGACTTCAGAGATAAGTAGCTAAGAGGCACTGATAAACATTTTAAAGGAACGCTGAGTAGAAAATGGCAAAAGGAACATACAGTTGTTTCTACACCTGACTCTGCCCTGCAGAGCCTAGCTGCAGCCAGGACTGTGCACCCTGCTAGCCCTGTGGCTGGCAGCACGGGGAAGGCAGGAGCCTCTCCTCTGTTACCTGGCTGACACTTCCAAATGTGACCCTTTGGAACGCGGATTACAACAACACAAAAAGGGTCATTTCTGAGTGCCTGAGTACTTCTTCCAAGTGAACGTCTGAGGGTTTCAATGGGGCAAACAGGCTAGACAGCAGGCATCCAGGGCCCAAGAAACCAGGAGGGGCAGAAGAGTCAGTTTCCAGGCTGGATAGTTTTGGCTACATGTAGGAGTCTGTTTCTTTGTAAACCAGCCTTCCCGAAGAGCAACCTCTTCAGAGCAGCACAAGGGGTGATCAGCATCCGTGGGATGCAGCAGAACATGGTCGGTCCTGAGGTCCTGGTGTTGCCAGAGCAGATTCCCAGAAAACAGCTGCAGTTCCTTCTGCTGGGACTGTGCCTCCCCAGGCACCATGCTGTGGGTCTCTGTGGGAGCTTTTCAACTAAAAAGTCTGTCCCAGAGCACACAGATTCCAAAGCAGGGAGTAGCTAAGTATTTGTTTGTGTGTATAAAGCTACATGGTATTGTAAGAATTGAAGCAGCTGCCCTGAAATGACTGAGGAGCATTTTGATGAAGATCTTCTATGAGTAAAATGATAAATCTCTCTCTGGATATGAGCCAGAGCGTCAGGTTCTGTTAGGGAATTATTTCTAGGTTATTTCAGTTCACTGCACTGCACTGCAAATACTGCACTGAATGAATGACCAAAATAATTAATCCAAACATTGGAGAGAAACACCAGCTCACACTGTAGGCAACTAACTTTGCCCTAAAAGTGACAGAGCTCAGCATTTTTAACCTGCTCTTTACCAACTGTCGTACATCAGCAACATATGACCTTTACTGCTGATCTTTGCCCAGGTTTACCTCCAGTCTAGGGGTGATGGGGCTGACCTTTCCCAGCGTGGTTACTCCTGCTGTTAACAGGCAGTATTGGGACAGGAGTTGCCTGTCAGCGTTCCTTTCAAAATTACTCAATTAGACTTGGAATTTGAAGAAAAAACATTCCACTTCAACCCTTTCATACTAGTCAGACAAAATAAATCACTCCTTTTATTCCATTTTTCACGGAAGACACTGAACTTCCAGAAACTGACCCTAGTGATCGATTGAGCCCCACATCCCATTCTGAGATCAGGAAGTCCAGGCTGGGAAAAAGCTCAGTAAGAAAAGTTGTTTTGTACATAGCTGAACCTTCCGTTACAATTCACTTGTGGGAGAGCTCTGCACGGCTATCGCTGCCGATCCATCTGCATTCACAGTGACAGCTGGGTTTGTGCTCACCACGCATTTACTCCATCATCTCTATTGAATTGTTTTGTTTCTACTATTAGCTTGCCTCATCACTGCCACAATTCAGCAGTGTTAAGTTGCACAGCTCACACACTAAGGTAACTCTGCCAGTAACTGAGGTCTGACAATAGTAAGCGCTATATTTTATTTCTCCCAGTGCCTCGAGTTGGCCAAGCTCACACTTGCCAGGTGGTTCCTAAGGAGCTTCTGCAGCAGCTGGAAAGTCACTGACATACCAATACCAAACCAAAACACACAGACAGTCCTCTTACCGTGAAAAACATGGGGAAAAAAGCATGTCAACTTGATGCTTTTTCTGGTCAAATGGGCTATATGCATTCTTTTTTCTTACAAGAGTAATGGGTTAGAAAAGAAGGTTTAAGGTTTCCAACTCAACTAAATAAATGAGTGAGTAAACAAAGTACTGACAATCTCAAGCAATAAGTAAAGTAACAGAAAACTTTGAAGTGAGAAAATAAAGAAAGCAAGCTATCAATCAGCTTATAGAAGTGTTAACAAAGATTTATTACAAACCTGTAGTATCTGTCAACCTATCATTCTTTTTTTTTTTTTTTTCTTTTTATAGCCTTTGTGAGGGAAAGCAAAGAAAACTGGAGTGCGCTGTGGTAAGTATTTTGGCCCCTAACCACCGAAGTATGGAAATTGTATGGGCTTTTTTGGTAAAAACAAAAGACATAAATTCAAGCGCCTGCAATTAAGTAGTAGAATGTGATCTTATTAACAAATAGTGTAACAAAACAAGCCTAGATAATACTAAGGTATCGATCTGTCTGCTTTTTCTGTCAGGGAATTAATTATAATTAATTACAATCATTCAAAGTTATACAACTGTCAGCATGGAATGTTGTGTGTGTTGCTTTCAAGTTGTTTGCTTTTTTAATTAAAAAAAGCACACAAATATGCTCACAAAAGTTTTTTTCTTAGTTCTTTACATTCTGTGTATTACTTAACTTTAAATATTTTATGAGATGGTTTATTTTCTGCTCCTTATTTTCCTTTGTAACTCTCACTGGCTTCTCCAGAGGCTTCTGGCATGCTCATTCTGTATTTCCACATTTCGCTTTGATTTTCTTTATCTCACAGAACTGAATTCCCCAAGATTATGAAACTAGGACTAGTGGATGGGGGTTATTTTATTTACTGATGGCTTTTCAGGAAATAATTTCATTTTTTTCAGAGATAAATGATTGCTGTAGGAATACTGTCATTAGCAGCTTGCATTACCATAAAAATGCAAATCAAAATAGCACCACTGAACCATCACAGTGCTGTCAGAACCTCAGCCCATCACTAAGCTCCTTTTAGCTCCAAGAGGAGAGAGATATACACGTAGCCTGCCTCATCAGGCTTTTTGTTTTCACTTTTCCTAGCACTGTTACTAGCACAGTTCCCTAGCACAGAGGTGTGGGCAGAGAGGCTCGCTCCTTGGGCACGTGTGCTGGCTGCCAGCAGCTCCAAGGGCCATGGCGTCAGCACGGGGTTGGAGGCGTGGAGAGCAGAGTGCGGTCCATGCTACATTAACCAGGAAAGTTTGGAAATGTAAAACTCAATGGGCTGTCAAAACAATGTTCCTCCAATACTCTGCACAGGCCAGCATTTTGTCAGAGTAAGTACAAATGCCAAAACTGGCTGAGTCTTCAAACGAGCCATGTACATTTTTTTAGTGACTGATGTAAGAGAAGACAAAAGAAGAAAATTTGGTTTCCTTAAAATCTGTAACAAGCACATATGCTGGAAAGCGGGGTGGCCCACAGCCTGTAGCTTGTGTCTGAGGGCCAGCTTGTCTCCCCATGGCCTGAGATGGACAGTTCCAGCCCAGATCCAGAGGACAGCATTCAGCATTTGAACTGACCTTGTTGAGACCCACTTCGCAGAAGCTGCCCTAACAGGCCCTGATGATGTTGTCATGAATTTTGTAGCGGGGAAAAAAATTGCACCTTGTGTGATTGTATTAAGCTCAGTTGGTCATCCATATTTAACTTTTCTGTTGTTTCTCATTACTAAAGCTCTTGTCCATATCTGGTCACTGCAGTTTATCACTACTTCCCAGCAGCAGCCCTGAGGGACTCAGCTAGACCAAAACCTCATTGTTTTGAGCATTGTCCAAACACAAATCCAAGAACAGTATTTTTTGAATCACCTTAGCTTTTAAGATAGAGCAAAGGTTCCTTCATCAATCTCCATTTAAGTATTTATTGCTGCTATGAATGGTAAATCTGAGTTTGAGGTACAGCAGTGATCATAGGGCTCCTGGGGCCATGTTCCCGTCTGTGGGATGAGAGGCTGAGAGGACATCTTAATTTCACAGGCCTGTGCTGCCACTTTACAAGCTTTCCATAACTCCTCTCATGTCTGTGTGAGGTGCAATAGCCCACAGCAGCTCAACCCAGGCTCAGTGATGGAAGGCTTTCCTGCCACATTGGTGCATGTCAGAGGACCTGGGCCCAAAGCTAGAACGCAAAACACAAGAATCCATCTCTGCCTGTGGTCCCTTTTCTAGCAGTGTAGTGATTTCACCAATCTGCTTGTTACAGCCAAAGGTACCTACTCTGACAGGGTGCAGCCACCCTTCCCCAGCCCAAAACATGCCAGTGGACTGCCCAAGCTAATTCAAATAACGTAGTTTATCAATACATTGCATCCTAATTGAAAAGTATCCTTAACATGGGAAATGCTCACCATCTGTTTAAAACTGGCCCCACCGTCCAGCTTCCAGTTCTGTTCTAGAAACCTTCCCTATAGTTTTATTCTCCCTTCAGTCACTTCCATAGAACCTTGCAGTTTGCAGAAAAAAAAAAAACAAAAAACCTATATTCTTCTCTCAACATCCCACAGCAAACCTTATAAGCTGCACAGGATTGGTGCCAGACATAGGCAATAAAGGCTCGGTATTACTGCACACCTCCCACATTTAGGGTAATCTGTCCTTTCTAGGAACATCTCTGAAGTACTCTTGTGGTGACTCAACCTGAGTTAGTGCCTTCTTCCTTCTGACAATCAGTCTGGAAGGAATATCAGGTTATTCTTCGTCTGCTTAGCCTCTGAGACTGCCTGGCAGACACTGTTAAAAAGCTTCAAAAGTCTCGCCCCTAAATTCAGCAATTAACAGTGATTAACAGCCTAATTATTGTACACATAGTGTGGAGGAAAAAAAAAAAGAAAAAGACTTCAGGAAAGCAATAGGAATTCTGCTAAAGAAAATGTAAAATATAGCCCACCTAGATGTTAGCCTCCTCCAGAAAGGTGATCTATATGTGGATTTATTGTATATTATTATGATTCACTGAGGGAGAAAATATACTCAACACCAAGGCCCAGTGTAATTACCCTGTCCACTCCCTCTCTGAAAAATACACCATGAGTTTGGTAAGGTTAGATTGTATCTACATTTTTTAAGATAGACAATGGTTTGTTTCTGGGGAAACTGAGAAAGAGAAGCAAAGAAGGAATCCACACCAGAAATAGTAAAAAAAGAAAACCTGTTACAAATAAATTAGGTGCATGTTCTTCTCCCATCAAACAAGAAAATACATTCACTAATATTAATGCATTCTAAAAATATTGCTATGACTTTTAGAGTATTCTATGCTGTCTCCCATCTGTCACACACCTGATTAGACCATGGTTTTAACGTGTTAAATTCAATTTGCCGCTGAACATTAAGTACAGTTGCCTTGGGACATGAGAGATTATGTTCAAAGAAACATTATGAGGTTATTTAAAAAGTTAACAGGCTAAAGAAAGCCTTTCAAGAGATGAGAGACATCAATCTATGCCCCTTTTTGAGTTCAAGACTTTGATTTTTTTAGCAGAATTCAACTTAATAATAAGAAATAATGTATTCAGATGACGTTTGTTGGCTTTTTTTAGAATGAAAGTTGCTATGAAGAATTTTTGTATTTAAAAAAATATATAAATTAAATAAGAAATGCAAGCTGGACATACTGAATTTACACTTCAACAGCAGCTGGGAACCTCAGCCATTACCCAGCGCCAGGCTGTGATGTGCTCTGTAGGTGCCTCAGGCATGAGGCAGTTGCAGCTGTTTCTGTCCATAGCCCACAGGCTGAAAAGACAAGCGCTTACAGATTTGCACTGAAACCAACATAAATGCAACTTAGAAGGCACCTGAGGATTTTTTCTTGTATACAAGAATCTGAGGTCAGTAAGTTGCTCGGGTGCTTCACAGCACTGCTGACACAAACCCTGGCACTGACAGTTTGCAACACACACAATGGGAACGGGATGGGACGTAGCCACAAGAAACGCCACTGTGCACAAGCAGTTGCCCACCTGATACAGTTCTGTTTTAAGTCAAAACTGCTTCAGGGCCATGAGACAGCCCAGAAACAAATGGCATAAAGCTAAAGCTAAGCTCTGTCAAGAGCACTAAATGCATGTCTTTGTGCTACCAGAGATGTTTTCCCTTTAATGCACTGGCACTGGAGGGGGATGAACATGAGCAAACAGGATGTCATTTCTTACCAGCAGTACCAGCAGGGTCTTCTCTGGAGAGCCACCATTCATCTCCATAACACAGTCTATGCTTTGGGAATTAGAGATCCTGCATTGCTTTTCTCTGTGTGTGCCAGATTTGCTGTTACAGTTATTACCACTTGTTCGTTGTTTTGTTTGTTATGTTGGTTTTTTTTTCTAATAGGAGTGCTTGGCCATGTTTTTAATCAACGAGCATGGAGAATAAAATTCAGCTGGTGTAAACTTCCCTATGAAACAAAAAGTGAAGCCACAAGAAACAAGGACTAATTCTTGCTGCCAAGAAATGGCTCTTATCTTTCTGATGTGCAGAGCTATCATCTCTCACAGCATGTTAACAGCACCTGAACAGCTCACAGACAGGCATTTGTTGGCCTCTGCAGAAATATCATACATGGGCTATGAGACCGTCTCTCCCTGTGGACTTGTTGCCTGCAGATCTCTCTCCATTTCCCTTGCTTTTGTCTCTGCCTCTGATTCTCTCACCAACACCTCTGCTGCCATCAAGCTTGCTTAGCTCTGAAATTTCTTCTTACTGTGATTTTTGGGCATGTGCAGGCCACATGCAGCACCAATGAGCACAGCACAAAAGCGAGGAATCTCTGATTCACAAGTACAGGAGAAACATTTAGAAGAAATACAAAATATATACTGACACTTAGAAGAAAAAAATGTTTACAAAATATAAGACCAATTTTTGTATGCCTCACAGATCATAAACAGATCATAAGCTTGCAAGATAAAAGAAGAAAGTAATAGCATTGCCTCTTAAATTTTTGCACAGAGCATAGCTCATTGGTTTTCCTTTGCTCTAACTGAATGTTAATTATGCTTACAAGTGAATTATTCATTATCACTGATATTTTATCACAGAACTATAAAAATCTGTAGGAATCCTGGAATGTTTTCATTCAAGTTTGTACTGATTAAAAACAATGTGTGCATTTATAGGACTCAAAATTAGTGCACTAAAGAGCAAACAGAGAGCTAAATTTGCTGGAGAAAACTATTAGGCAGCCAGATCGGTTGGCTGATTTTAAATTAGAAGAACACACCAGAAAAGCTGTTTGCTTTTCTGGTATCACACTTGATGCAATTCCCATTCTTACAACTGTTTATGAGAGAAACTGCAATACTCTGCTGAAATAACAACATGCTTTTTGGTGAAAGGTTTTCAGAAAGATGGCATCAAATGCAGATACATTATCACCTGGTTTCACCTCTCTATTCCAGGAACAGGTTACCTTCCAATTAGTATTCCTCTCAGATACACCATATATTGCCTGTAATAGTGTAAGCATGGAAGGAAATGAATTTTGAGATCAAGGAACACCTCTGAGGAAGGTAAAATGCCCCCCTAATTACACACTGCAAAAGTGAAAGGGAGTGTCATAGGACTTGGGAACAATGCACTAGCAGCTGCCTGCAGCCCTGGGTCCTGCAGCCCTGGCAAACAAGCAAGAGTGGGTTGAACAGCATGACCTGAACAGCCCACTGACTGCCCTGGCAGCCTCCCTTCACCACAAAAGCAGTGCCCACTGACGTACTCAGGCAGCCCACCCCAAACATCTGCGGGTGGAACAACTGCAGAGAAGAGAGGACTGACTGGCTGTGTTACCACCAGCTCTTCTAGGTCTCAGAAGACACCTTGAGATTGTATTTCATCTATGAAGCGCAGAAAAAACACTTTGCTATCTTACTAAAACCTGGCATGCTTGTAAGTGGAGTCACAGTGGACATCAAAGGGAAAAGGGATCCCAGCATTTGAGGTGTGTTCTGACACAGCACTGGAACAAGTGCTGCTTTAGATTGTTCTTTTGCAACTGATTATCCTTTACATTTAAAATAAGTCATAGAAGAAACTCTGCTAAAAGCCCAGCTGCCCTTTCCAGAAAAAGCGTATGGAGTCTTGACAGAATAGGTTTGATTTACAGATAAAAAATAATTAAGCCAAACTTTGGACATTTGTTTTCTCCCCATCTTCCCTCCTTTGTCCCTTGTGCCTCAGTGCCTTCAGTAAATTCTTACAAACAAAACAGGATGGGTTGGTTTTCGTTGTCATAAGAAACTCAGCTATTAAGCATCACACGCAGATAAATTTAGATAGGCACACATGTTCACTAGTGTGTTACCATTAGCAGAAGTTACCAACTTTGTCTGTGGATCAACTGTGGTGATTTTTAACATGCAGGTACCTGCTGAAGGCATATCCAACTGAATGAGCTGTAGAGTCATTAAGGGTAACAATCTTACAGAAGCACTTACTACTTGTGTAGCTAACTACACAGACTTACAGCAAATGATCCTATTTCTCAAGGACTAATGGTCATCTTGAGAACTGAGAATTTTGGTCTACACTCTTAAAAGAGAACAAAAATGATCCATATCTGCTCTCCCAAAGCTCAGTGCATCCACCAGGCATCTTGATTTAAATTATAATTATTCAAGAGCTAAGAATGGCAGTATTTATAATTAAAAATGAAAGCCAATTTGATACAGAAGAATGTGTATTAATCTGTATTTTTTACTAATTCTTACAACATGCATGAGTGATTTCATTTTTGAAGTCAAAATTACAAAGATTTTCCTATGCAAATATTTCCTCTCTAACACTACAAATTAATTTGAATGAAAATATTGCAATTAAATTATTGCAGATGACATGGTTTTTTTAGATGAGCTAGTGGTGAATAAAAAAAAGCATCTAGTGAGAATCAGGGTAACACATGCTCTCAATCCACATTAACATAATGCTAAGTTAATGATTTCAGGTACAAAGGAACTCTCTGCTTGCTAAACCCACTACTGCGAAATGACCGGTGACAATGCTTTCCTGTCTGGTTTCCTCCTTTTTTGAGAGGCATGTGTGGGGAAAAAAGATTGTGTCCTGTGCTTAAATAGTTAAGCCTCTCTTCCATCAACAAAATTAAATTATCAGGGCCTTTTTATTATTTTGATGTGGGTTTCTTTTAGGGAATGTGCTTAGCTTTGCAGCACTCCCCGCTATGCACAGTATGAACCATTGATGTCAGACCTGGTGATAGATGTTCTTTACAGTTTTTAGAAAAATGAAAACCTACCATCAGCAAAGCAGACTTGGTTGCTACGACTCTGTGGGTGCAGCCACCTGCTGGGTGAACCCAGGCCTGTGCATGGGGCCAGCAGCCCACAGGAGCCTCGCTCTACACGTGCAGACAGAGTGTGGTCCTCTGACACTCCAGACATGAGCTTTGCTAAGGCCTTTGCTGGCTGGTCACTGCATGCTACCACAGCTATCCAAGCACCTGAGCCAGTGGACCAGAACCAGCTAGAGATGAGGTTCTCTAATAGCATTTCCAAGTCTTTCAATTTATAGTCAGCTTATTTACAGCATTATCTCTTGCTGATTGATACTAGCCCTAGTAATATCCTTAATGCTAATTGATGATTTGTTACAGTAGCACTACCAACAATCCCTGATCATGCTAAGCACCACGTGGACCTGGAGCAGCAGAATTCATTTTGAACAACTTAAAATACAAACAGACAACACTGACAATGGCAGGGCAATGGATATAGGCTATGATCTGTGCAAGCCTTAAATGGCAGCAAAAGGATGAGAAGCAGAGCTAATTTCAGAAGAATTAAGCAAGACAACATCTCAATGAGCTAACACTGTTGCAAGGGAGCCCAGACTGCCACAAATATCTCTGCGTGGCTCTGCCCACGGTCCTGACATACACCCAAACGAGAAAAGGACTTTAAGCATGCAGTCAATCACTACCACTTTTGGTGCCAACAGAGCTCAAGAGGAAACAAAGCTGCCTCTTCCAAGCTTCAGAGGAAAACTGGTGAAAGTGCAGAGCAATCTTCTTTAATTAGAAATAATTCAACCTGAGGAAATTGTAACACAGTGTTGTTTGCATATTATCGCTAGGTGAAAGATTGTTTTTATGAATGAGTGACATTTCCTCAGTGTTACTGCTAGACAGGAAGATCCTTAAACAGACTTTCCTCCTACTGTTCCATTTCTTTCCTCTTTTCCAAGTGGTTTCTTGAGAGACGGTGCTCCACTGTTTGTATTTAACTGTCATCATCTGCCCACAAAGCTGATTATTACTTCTCACATCTTTTTCATTTAGCAGAGAAAAAATTCTGACCTTGAATGGGATAATTTTTGATTGAACTGCTTTTGCTTGTTCTACCCTCAGAAGCTCTGCTTTGTACATTTGAATTTTTTTTAGGTCTCAGCTTTGTCAAGAAAAAAGTTGCCACAAACTCCTAAACTAAACACTGCCTCTTTCTTTCCCCTCCATAAACACGTTTTTCCTTAAGCTTCTTTTTGGTGAATAATGCTGATATTTTGTATCTACAGAGGGATATTGCTCTGTTAGATGGTGTTTGAAGAAAGAGAAGATACTTTTTCACTAGCAATTTCATAATGCTCTTCATTTCTAATTGAAAGTCCCATCTTTCCATCACAAGTGAAGGCTACCAGACAGTTTTGATCCCCACCCATATTCACAGAATAATAAAGAGGCAAAAAATACTCTCACAGTGAGCACTGTTAAGGTCACTGCATACGTACATAGCACTCTCCACGTGCCACTGCAACTAACAATACAGCTAGTCACCTGAAAGAAACAAATCCTAAGCCACTTTCCCACTGGTGAAGATGTCCACACTGTACATTGTCAAAACTGCCAATGTATCTTCACAAGTTCCTATTAAACTAGGTCTTGAAGAGGTTTTTTGTACATATGCAATTTGCATACACACATTCCTCACATACATATTCCATCCTTATATATATTTTAGGCTTAATCACACTTGAACAAGTTGCATCAAACAATGTAGTTTTGCTAAGGGGATATTCCCAAAGATACTCAGATATGTGGAGCTGCAGATGAGTGAAGAAAGAGCAGAAATGTAAAAGAATGACAGCAAACATTAAAATCTGTCAGAAGTGAATTGTAGGCTGAATCAGATATCATCAGGATCCACACCATCTAGGCTACTAATGAATCTTGAATTAGACCATTAAGATTTCAGTTATACTTAACAGTACATTCTGGGCCATATGTACGGGGAACGTTTCCCATGTGCCCATACACAAGATTGACAGTGCAACAGTTACACAGGCTCCCTCTCACTACTGCAAAACTACAAACCAAGGCCAGTACTTCACAGGCTTCATCTTCCCTGAGGACCACAGGCTATGCTCAGCAAATGCCTTCTCAGTCACCTCAACGTGCCATCTCATGAAGGACACAGATGAAAAACTCCTCAAACTGTAGTGAGCACACAAATGACCAAGATTTCCTCTACACACTCATACTACTGAAAAGTGAGGGATGCCTGAATTTTATTATTTTAGAATGTATTATGGGTTCATACAGGATTGAAGTTTGGGAGAAATTTGAGGGATAGAGTTAGGAATGTGAAGGAAATATGGGTGATTAATTAATGGAGAGTCCTCTCCAGATTCTGAGTGTATCTATTTCCCACAAAGCTAGCCTCTGCAACATTGTAATTTACCACATTAATCTGTTTTAGAGTCATCTTGTTTTGCCTAGCAATCAAGCTAATAATCGTGTCATATGAGTTTTGCAGCTGGGACAAATTTGAGGTCTTGGGAACCAGCTGGAGCTTAAAACCAAAACTATAAAAGATTCCTTGGAGTACATTCCTCCATCAGTTTTGTCTTGAGTTTTAAAAGTCTGCAATCTGAAGAATTTCCATTGCCTCATTATTTTTCCCAGCCTGCCACAGATGGTCACTATCTGCAGTTGCATTCATCCTATGCTCTTGAGTGGAACAGAAAATTTTACTTTGGCCATCAGAATTTTTTCTGGAATTCCAGTCATTCACTTAATATCCCCTCAGACCGTTGCCTTGGATCAAAAGCAGGAGGCAGGAGTTAAAATACCTGCTGAGTAAGGTGCTACAACCAGATCCAGCAGCACATCTGGACTTCAGATTCTGAGAGCTTAGAGAAATTTTCCACACAAACATTTTGCTGCAATCTTTCACAGATGTACAAGATTAAAGTTATAATCCATTTAGAGAGTTGAATGAGAATGCTGTTGTAGACAACATTAAGAATTTTTTTTCCATATTTTCCATTTTCTATTTTCAACAGTATTTCTGTGTTAGCAGCTGATTCAAGTAAACGAATGATAGCTGCGTTATAGATTTCTACAACAGAAGCTGGCCTGGTGTTCAAACGATGCTGTAGTATGTCTCATACATCAATCTGCAGCAACTTATTATCTCAGCTCTGTATTTCTCTCTCCCAAAAGCTGTCACTTCTTTTCATCTAAATTGGGGAGTCTGTTTTCCTGGTGGAGCTGCAGTTATTCAGATAGATTACAGCACTTTGCTGTGTTTCACTGCATTTCATATTTATCACAAATCAATGTGCAGTACAAATGTGAAACAGAAATGTGTTTCTGAGAAAGGTCAAAACTACTGAGATGCTTAAGGATCAACTTTTAATATAGATTATATAATAAGATTTCTATCTTCACACAACAGTGCTTTGCATGTGTTTCTAGGAGCAAATATGAAATAAGGTTGTCAAGACAGCAAAGCAATGGTAATTTAATTTACTTTTAGAAATATTTTCTTTCCTGCTTCCTTAAAGTACCTCCCTCTTCTCATTGAAGCATAATCATGAGGACCTGGGATCTCGTTTCTCTTCAGAAATTCTTTTTGTTCCTCTCTAGAGGATTTACTTGCTGGATTTTACACTGAAAAATTAGAAATAACAATTTTACATTTTTCTTTATTGAACAAATAAAACTACAGTAACTTTCCTTCATTTGGGATAAAACTCAGGTTTGAAAATAAAATTTACATACAGAAAAGCACAGATTAATTTGAAAAGTTCATGAATCCTGCTAACATCTAACAACTTTAAACTAACAAAAAATAAAATGAGTAAGTCTAACAGTGACTTTCCTGGTTTCACTCCTGTTATTTCACATAGCTGCAGTTAATCTTCATGCAAAACACTCAATTTATCATCACTGCGAGGATGCATAAAGGCAGGCACTGCAGCTAACAGGGAAGGAAGATTAGGATGACATTGTGCTAAGTGCCAAATCTAGACTTTACTGAGGCAGCCCTACCTGTGCTTTCGTGCTGGCAGACTGGATAAGAAAATGACAGGATGAAAGAAATTCCTTCCACTTCAAAGACATGGCTGTGTTTTCTGGAAGGGCTGCGGCAGAGCACCACAGCAGCATGCCAGCCAGGTGTCAGTAAAAAGCTTGTTTTCCTTCTCTATCAGGGTTTTTCCTACAGACTGATTTTGGAAACCCAGTTGCCAGCAGGTAGGAACACAGTTATCACTGGTGGGAACCACTGAATTTGGGAATTGCAACAGAGAAAATACAAAGACAGTGGCATTTAGTTCTCCACTGGCATTTTTGTACAGTTAAGGACTTAAAAGGAGACTACTGCATTTGTTTCTTTTTTTTGCATGTGCAGAATGACAGAAGTGTAAGATGTGGAAAAGGATGTGATAGCCAGTCATTTGATTGGTATGATTCACTGTCTGTTTTGGAACTCAGAGCTGAGGCTCTGGTAGAGTTTTGAAAAATTGTCAGGATTTTAAATAGTGAGTGGAGGAAAGTTATTTGTATCCGACTGTCATTCTCAGAAAGCTGTATCTGAATGTTTTGCTTTGCCTGTTGTGAGGTTATTTTAAATCCTTTTGCCTCAGCGTATAATCAATAAGCAGTTTGTATATACAGAGTGGCAAACTCTGGGCTATCTCAAAGCTGTGATGTGATATCAAATGTAATGAGCAATTAATGTTGCTTATGTGCATTGTGAAGATATTTTTCCAGATTTACATATAAACAATTTAGATCTAAATTCAACCAGTACACTTTGGAAGCAATTTCAATATATCAGCTTCATACGCAGAACGTTCTATTTAAAAAGACAGTTTTTCTAAGTTGAAGCAGATGTTATTAAAAGATGTAGAAGAGTGATATCATGCTGTGCATTATCTAAACTGCCTTTTGCATTTAAAATAATACAATTATTATCATTTAAAATAAGCAAAGAACAATTTTCTCAGAGGAATACTGCCTCTGATAGTATCTAGGTATATTTTACTTTTGTCCAGATTTTAGAAATATTTGCCTACATTTGCACGTTTCTACAGACAGACACTGCGGTACTGCTCTTTTTTTGCCCTTGCTGTGTCCTTAAGTCTTACTGACAGTGTGGTTGACTTGCTTGGAAGCTAGTTGCAGTGACGAACCCCATGTACATACAGTGTCAGCTCCATGCCAGAAGGCTTGTAAGGTGAAGAAAACTTACTCTGTTTTGCTCAGAAAGATTTTCTGGAAACTGTTCATTTGGGATAAGAACAAAAATGTCTGTTGTTGAGTTTGGGATTTTGGTGAGTTCTTTTTTAAAATGAAAAGCAGAAATCAGGGGCAAAATGGGAACAATGAAAGAAAAGATCAGTAAGGAGGGATTTGAAATTACACTCCAACATACGTTTAATTTGCTAAGTGGAAGAGGGTATAAAACACAAAAGGCTTGTGATTTAAAGAAAAAAAGTGCAGTAAGAAGCTGCCAGCATTATTATTTCAGATTAAACTGACTAATCAAATAATGAGAACTAAAATGTGTAATCTATTCTGTTCATAAAACTATCTCAGATTAATTAAGTCTGTAACTTATCCCAGTATATGTCACATTGTCATATTAAGGGTTCCACCTAAAACAAAAAGTTGTCAGGAAAATTAGAATGATTTGATTTAAAATCAAAGGCATGAATATAAGCCAAAAGTCAGTAGAATTTACAAACTGCTTGTGGTCTGTGATCACGTGAAATTCATCATCCCTTACAAATCAGTTATATGGGCAGTATCCTTTTTGTCCTTAAGCTTTCTAGGAAATTACAGTTTAGCTTAGATGACGGCTTTGCTTATTAATGTTTGACTCCATGGTGTCATTTCTGCTTATCTTCTAATAAATAAACAAATTATTTTCCTTTCAACACCCAGGCAAATTTTGATAATGTGAAAACTTTGATTTGCAATGATATTTGTGGAGTTCTCTCTCTTCATAAGCAAAACCACAAATGACAGTGAGAAAGAATTCTTATGTCTGCATTTTGCAGAGTTGGCAACAGCAGCAAACTCAGAGACAGTGATTTTTTTGCTGCCCTGGATAAGAGCATTCACTTTTACTGCCCTGGATACCAGCATAAACAAACATTGTCTGTTTAATTGGTGAAGTTCCATTGCAAGAGAAGGAATACTCAGGGTACAGTGTGCATATTTGCTGAGAAACTCAGTGTATATACACCTGTATTGTGTATTGCTTAGACATACTGTCCAAATGCAGAACAAAGATATGAAACAGATACAAACATTTCAGTGTATTCAAAACCAGGCTGGGAAGGGAAGTATGGTGGAAATGCTAAATCATGGCCCAAATCAGTGACTGAGCACCTGGTAGGAAGGCAGGGCCAACCCAGGGGACCTCAGGTGTATGCAATGTACCTGAGTGACTGGAAGGGGTGCAGTCAGGATCCACCCCTTCCCAGATGTCATTTAAGGGCTGGCAGTGGAGATATGAGTATCTCTTGCTGAAGATCCTTGCCTACCTGTGGCCTTTTGAAGGTAAGCAGCTCTTTTCCTTCATTTCTGCATCTGCTGTATTTGAGCTTGTTCTCTTTTGCTGTAGCTAAGTACTTTGCTATCCTACTATTATTTCAGTGTTTTCCATCCCCTTGTAACATCACAGGAAGTAAGGGTGCATAGGTAACTGACTATTGGAACAGGTAATCCAGTGTGGTTGTGGAGTCTCTGTTCTTAAGGATATTAAAAAACTATCTGTCTGGATATGGTTCTGGGCAACCAACACCAAATGGCCCAGCTTGAGCAGGGTGGTAGGACCAGATGACATTGAAGGATCCCTTCCTACTTCAATCACTTTGTAATTCTGTGGGATGGGATGTGATGGGGTAGGAAGGAACAGGAAACTTCCTTTCAAACTAAAAGGGTGAATCACAAGTGTCCCTAAATGGCAGAGTACAATCACTTGTGTTATGTGATGCAGGTAATAAATATACATCTATGGGGCATTTAAAATGCAAGTCATAAAATTTCCCCCAGTTCCAAGTAACAAAGCAAACTTTTCCAGTTTCTTTTTACTGAGATTCCGGTGGAATGTTCTTTGACCCAAATCACCAGAATTTGGTATGTGCCCAGTCTCTACTGGAATCAGCTGAAATTGTGAATCCACCAGTTTTTCTGGCTCTGAACTTTGGGAATCTAGTAGTAGCAAAATTCATCTGTGCTTATTTGGCAGTAACGCATATATAAAAACACATAATGCTAGTACGTTGCAGCTTTGCTCTGTATGCCATACACTGTTTTGGTTTGAGTTCACATCAGCTTTGATCTACAAGACTACCATGACAATCTGCTTTAGGAGCCATCATCCCAATTCCCACCCAAACAGTGGAGTTGAGCGAAAAGTTCAGGGAACAAAGACTGGAGTAACGGCTTAGGAGCATGAACTGACATCTCTCACTGCACGTATTGGTTACATAATCCAGGCTCATTAGAAAAAAATTCAGTATATTTGGGAGGAAATATCAAGATGTTTTCCTGGTGGCAAGAAAGTAACAGGGCTAATTCTGTGAGTTGGTTAAGTATTTTTATCTCAGCATTAGGTCATTTTATCATCCACTATATATATATCCAAATCTAATTGTTAATCTACTCAGCACTCTATCACTAGCTCTGAGTGCACCAAATGTTTTGCATATGAATATCATTTGCAGCCTCTTACTCCATTTCCTATTTCTGTGTAACAAGGTAGAAGACCTGTATTCCAGCCTACATTTTAAAACAAAGGTGTGATTTCCAAACAGCTGTTTTTTCAGAGGCTTTCTTAAAGTCAGTAGCCTTTTGTGAAATCAGAGATCAACTTAGATTTAGAATAACTAGATTGTATTTGGTGCCTCAAATCTGTTTTTGATGTTCCCAGGCACAATTCTGAAGTTAGCTTTATCCCATGATTATGGGCCTGGAATGTATGCCTTCCCTGGCTTTTCTCCTTACCTAAGCTAGTTAGTAAGAGGTGAGCTGAGCTGAGCTTTTTCCTCTGCCCAGGGAATCTGGCAGTGATGCACCATCCTTCTTAATGCAGAACAGAGTAGATTAATGAAGGTAATTTCCGGAGTCCAGAATCAGAGTAGTAGACTTCGTTAACAAGCTCTGTCTCCTATAATACCTGCAGCCATTAAAACAACTTGTTCCAAAACTACATCATTCCACAATTTCATGGGAGTGATCTCCTTTCCTCATTACCCTAATTTATTCCAGATTTCATAGAGTTCAGTCCAAGTGACTTAACTTATTGTGTTTCAGCAACCAAAGTTTATTCCAGTGCATTTTTCTATTTTATTTACTCTGGGGATCCTAGATTTTGACTTCCAGATCACCAAACTCCTTTACCACAGTTATACATCAGTTGAGTGCACTCTGATCCAGGAGAAAGTCTTCCCCTGGGAAAATAAATGTAGAATAAAAGAGCCTCAGAAAAAGACTTCCTGTCTCATTCCTAAAATGAGCAACTGAAAGAAGGGTCATATATACTCCTCTCCTCTTCCCCTGCTGTTAGCTCTCTCCATAGGTTGTTCACCTCCGGTTGCTAAGCAACATGCTTGACTCACATGCTTCAAATCCTAGTGCACAGCAAATAAAACTCAAAACAAGCCAACAAAACAAACAAAAAAATACTGCAGGGGGAAAATTATGCTGACAAGTAGAAGTATAAACTTCTTCCTCTCCTCCTTCCCTTTTCTCCTGAGCTCAATGTCTTTCACACTACATTAAATCTCATCTCACCGCTCTGTACTAAGGCAAGCAGCACAATCCTTGTTTAACTGGAGCACACTCCCAGGTTGACATTTAAAGAGGGGGGGGAAATAAAATAAAATAAAAACAAGAGAAACAAGATCAGTTCATGAACCATATTTATTTTACTGCTGAAAAATATTGAGACTCCCTCCAAACAAATAACACAACTCCCAAAGGATAACTGCTCTTATGGATGTTTAAAGCCTGCATGTGCCACAGTAATCTAGGACAGGTTATAGACACAGAATTATGTATTCTGCAACAACATAGAATCCATTTTCTTTAATTTTCTTCTAATCAAAGGCGTAAAAATTTGACCATAACGCATTATTCCTCCAGGCTGCCATCTATTTCTAATGCGAAGTCTCAGTGCTGCCAGAACCCCTTTTTTAAATCCTGTTACCCACCTACACAGATGATCAACTTTTTAAGGAAGTAATAAGAATAAAACTCACTTAAGCTATTCAGCAAATTTGAGAAGTTAACATTTCTACGTTATTTTTATGCAAGAAATAAAAAATGAGATTCAGAAGGGCCAAAACTTTTCATTTCAGATTGGAATGACTTCAACATACTTGTGAAAGGAGGCATCAAAGACGCGTTTAGCTAATTCACATCATAAACATCATAATTTTCTAATTCAGCTGAAAGATTGTCTAATCTGGGGATTCAAGGCTAAGTCATTCACAACTGAATGAAGTATTCTGTTTAGTAACTTATTTCTTAGGAGTATCTAGAAGAAGCACAGAACAGCAGTGATAGTCAATATACCAATAGCCAATATTATAATCTGTATGTATGAGATGCTACAATGACTGGACACAATGACTACTACAGAATTCAGAACAACAGATGTTTCCCATGCTCTGAGCCCTTTCCTATAGCCTAGTGTGATCAGAGAATCATAGAATCCTTAGAGTTGAAAGGGACCTCTGAAGGTCATCTAGTCCAATTCCCCTGCAATGAATGGGAACACCACAGCTAGATCAGGTTGTCCAGGGCCTAGTCCAGCCTCACTCTGAAAGTCTCCAGGGATGTGACATCCACATCTCCAGGTAATCTGTTCCAGTGTGTCTCCACCCTCACTGTAAAAGACTTCCTTTATATCTAACCTAAATCTACCCTCCTTAAGCTTGAAGCCATTTCCCCTTGATATATCATGACAGACCCTGCTAAAGATTCTCTCTCCATCTTTCCTGTAGCTCCTCTTTAGATATTGAAAGGTTGCTATCAGGTCACCTTGCAGCCTTCTCTTCTCCAGGTTGAACAGGTGATGGTACACCCTTGACTCCTGCAACAAACCACTATAAAATCCCTCTATAAACCACTATATTAAAAAAAAAAAAAAAAAAAAAAAGAAAAGATAGGAGTCCATCCAGAGGGCATCACCACACGCATTCTCCTCAGTAAAATGCCAAAAGTCAGCAGAGACCTATAAGTACAGATCCTAGGTAGAGATCCTGTAGCCTATGGGGGCAAAACATCTCAGGAGTTCACTTCTCCCAGTTCTATCTTGCCTCACAGGGTCATCTTCAGCATGAAGTTCCTCAAAAACTAACCCCAAGTCCAACAATCTAAGCCCACATGCACTATCTGCCATGCAAATCTTAAGCAGATTTACAGTTTATAGGGTTTTTTTTTTTTAGCCATAACTGTATGTGTTCCTAGAGACTTCAGTAAATCTATACATAATTACTCTTCTATGACAGGAGAGGTTTATAGCCTGTAACACGGTGGCATGATTACATTAAAACAGTAATTATAACCCTGTATGAATTCACAGAATTAATAAACAATAGTAACTAAGAAACAGGAACCCATGCAAAAAGAATCACATAGTACACAGTAGTTGTGACTGAATCGTAGCAGATAACATGATTTTCCGTGCCGTATGAACAGCAAAGAAAATAGCAATGGAAAAAGATTTAGAGTTCTTCGCATACAATCATAGAAATGATTATATTTTCACTTCTAGAAAGTGGTCTCAGTTTGCAGAACCAGAGAAACATCTAGTTGTATAGCAGTCATTGTTCTTCATTACAATGCTACTGTTTCACCTGAACATTCAATAATGCTGTAACACAAATCTTGCCTGAGAGGAGGGAAATAAGCATTCAATTTTGACAGTTTAGTTGTTGAAATTGATGCGTTTGCAGGGAAAAAAACATTTTCACAGCCAGACCTTCAAAATAACTGCGCAATCTTTAAAAGCACTGAAAAAGCTCAGTGAAGAAACAAGACTTTTAGAGTTAGTTTGAAGAGATTAGAGGATTAATGGGTTTAGGATGAGAGAATTGTGAAATGCAAGAGGAAGATCTTGAGAGGGTAAAAACATCTTAAAACTATCACCCATATTAAAAAAAAAGAATCTGAATTATTCTATACATATTTCAAGAGACCTGTTCCCTACACAGATCTATCTGTACCAACGAAAACAATGTAGCAGACAAAACAACTGCTTGCTGCTCAGTTTCTCACATAAAGCCATTCCGTTAGCATCTGACCTGACTTTTCTGTAAGGGTATATCCTTCACAGAAACCACGTCAGAAATAAATTTTCCAAACACACAGGCAGATCTGTTGGCATCATCTGCATCACGAGACAGTAATTCCACAGATCAAAATAGTGACCCAAAAAGAAATAATTAAGGCTTATAAGGCTGGACAAGGTAATTTGCAGCCACAATGCTCATTGGCTGTTGAGATGCTAGCCTGCAGTAGTGCTCCACAGACTGAGCAGGAAGATGGAGAATTGTTATGGATCCACCAAACTGTAAGATTCCACCACAGGCAGCACTAGCAACCACCCTTTTTACATTCCTCGTGCTGTCATTCCACTGTAAAGAAAAGAAAAAGTATGTATGGCTGCTAAGTAGCTTCTCAGCACATGCACATCTCTCTTGACCCATAGCCAGGTAATACTGAAAGACACACAATATTATGAAGACAAAAACTTTGGAACTAAATTTGGTAACAACTAACGCAAGTTCCAAGCATTAATCTATTTTCCTCTGGGGAGAAAAAAAAAAAAAAAAAAAAAAAAAAAAAAAAAAAAAAAAACTTTAATTTAGAGATTTCAGGGTTCCAAGAATTTCATAGACCAGTCAAGGCTCGGCAACAGCACTGCAGTATGGAATGGGCAAGAGTTGCATTTTCACTCACTGATGACTCTTTGGTTAATAACAACTATTAATAAATGATGGCACTTTCTATCAAGGGTGTCATTAAAAAATCATATTTCCACCACTGCAACTTGTACATTTGTGGACAGGCCTAACCCTTAGGCAATTAAAATCCTGCCACTTCTAGATAGCTTACACCAAACCCAGCTTAAGTCTGCCAAGCACTGTGCACAGACTGATGCTCCTACCCTCACGGATCTGAAATCAACAGCAAAGATGGAGGCATTAGGAGCACCCAGTCACAAGGAGTCTGTCACAAATCAGATTATTTTGACATTTTCTTCTTCCTTTAATCACTTTTTCAGTAAATAAACATTTGCAACTACAGCACATCTTATTTTCAGAGTAGGTCCAGATGATCTATGTATCCTGGTCACGCAAAATGTTCCTTAAGACTGTTAGTAAAGAAGACTGGCTCTTCTTATATTAACTATTGTTCAATTACTCCTCATTTCTCTTTGTTAAACTGATCTGAAAATCATCCGGGTGACTAACTCCCATCCTAAATTTGGACAACTGGGTATTTATTTCAACTCCTCATTTACTACGAGTTGTTCAGTTGGTCATTTAAAATCCCCCTGTATTAGTCTTACCCTCTTGGTGGAATCCTGCTTCTCAAATGACTGGAAAGACTCAAGAGTGGTTGAACTTGGTAGCGCTTTAGGATGATTATTCATTTTAAGTTTAAACAAATGTAACTTATCATGAGTAGCAACATGTCTTAATATGCAGATCAGGGAACTGTAGAACAGAAATTGAACTCAACCTTGTCATGCACCTAATTACCCAAGTTTTTATATTTTTAATTAATTAATTTGTCAAATCTCTTCTGAGATTTTCTCTATTCTTTTTTGGACTCCACAGTAGTTCTTTTCTCAGCTTGCCTTCATTCACTGATCAACTGGTAATTTCAATTTCTTGCTTTTAATCTTTCTGGCGAGGTTCTGCTGAGAAATAATGATTTTGTATCTAAAATGGGTCAAATAATAAAGTCAATAATTATATATATATATATATTTAGAGAGTGGCTGGAAAATCAAGAGCTTGCTAAAATGAAATAAAACACTCAGGTGTGAATATGCACTGATTCACAATTCATGCATTTCAGATGGTGAATGCATTTGTGCTGCAGGGCTGCTGGCACTCATGATAATTTATGACAAAACTTTCCAGCTAGCAGAGCTATCTGTGGCTATTTTCCAAGCGCATTACTTTTTTTTTTACTTTTTTTTTTTCTTTCCATTTTGACCCAGCTCTCAGAGTAGGAGAGTAGGTACCCAAAAATAGCACATAGGAAGCAGCAAGAGTATAACTGTGGTAGCTTTCCCTCCTCAGGGGCAGTGATGGTTTGGGACAGGCTTAAAGCATCTCTGATATTTCAGAACTAAACCCAGGGTCCAGATACCATTGTTCCCACTGTGCTTGAGAGCAACATTTGGGAAAATTCTCTTCTCCATCTCACATGAGAAATAGGGCAGTCCTTACTCATCTCTTCTAAAAGCATTTTTCTCACTGCTCAACACCGTACAGAAATAAACGAGGATAACTAGCAAACACTAAGCTAACTAATTGCTTAGAAAGTTTGGCTAACAAGACTTGTACACACTGTCAAGTTCACCAAGGAGCTAAGACAGAGTTGAAGAAGCAACCCACTATAAAGTGTTGCTTCTTTAGAGTCTGGCATTATGAAGCACAAGCAGTGCTGAGGCTAGGCATTCTCTAGGAAACTAAAATTTCTAGGCAAAACTTTTTTTTTTTTTTTTTTTTTTTTTTTTTTTTTTTGTCTGATTATGTCCTGGTTTGAACCCTTCAAGACAAAGGAGAAGGGCTTTGCAGTTTCACGCCAGCTCAGCTAGACATAAAGTGGCATGTGCCACTTCTAAGGGAGACTGTGAGAGAAGGACTAGGAATTCAGCAAAAACTAAGAAGCAGTGAGGCAGCTTCAGGAAGGGGACACTTGACAGCACTTCATTTCTTCTGACCTATATGTTCTGCCCTCCTCTGTCAGTGACACTTATCCAAGCACTGAAAGGGAAAAAATACAAGCAAACAAACTGCCTTTTCTATTCCAAAAAGACATCACATTGGTAAGATGGCAGCTGCTCCAAGAGGTGAAAATTAACTATTTGCCACATTAAAGCCCTAATTAAATTTGTCAGAAATTCACTTGCAAATCAAGAAAATGTGACATAAGCATTTTCCCTTGTGTTTGGCCATGTCCAGAAAATTCTGCCACAGCTGTTTTTTTTTTTGCCACGCATTACACTAATACAATGTCAGTGAAAAATAAAACATACTTTCCATTGCTACAGAGCACTAGCTTCCTCTTCAAGGACTTGCTTGAATTTTTCTGCCATTCAGGCTCAGTCCTCCCCAGTAATAATAATAATCCTGGTTAGTATTTTCACTACTAAATCTGCAATTGCTGCATGACCTTCCCATACAACACAAACTCTATGCTCTTTACGATCTCATTTCTTTTCAAGCAGTGCTCAGCTGCTAAGGTTTGATTTTTGCATGACCCGTGAATATAGATAGTATACTGTGAAAGGCTGCCGCTGGCACTGTCCTCAACTCATGTTTAAGAAAACATTTCTGAAGTGTGGGCGTGCAAAGGATTCTCACAGCTTCTCAGGTTTTAGCGAAATCTCTGACACCTGATGAAGTCTGACACTGGTATGCATACATGACATTCAAACTGACTGATGTCCCAAAACAGCATACCAGATGTAAGCTGTAGTGAGATGATTTTAAAAGCTAGGATAAATTTGTTCATAAGTATTCATTTTATACATATTTCTATTTTAAATAAGTATATTTAAAATATCAAGCATCATCAGGATTCTTCTGGGATGCATGTCACCTTGTGTTTGAACTCTCTTCAGTACTGCTCTTGCTTAACTTAGTGCTGGAAGCTGACCTTTCATTGAAATGAAAAACGAGGCCTTGGGCAAGGGAAGTACAAAATAAATGGACCAAAGTAAAATCCAATGGATTGCTTGAGTTATAACATCAAACTGCTAATGCAAACATTATTCCTCATAAATCATTTTACTTCCCTAAACTTCCTCCATGCAAAATAGACTTTATATGTCATAGCATTTTATCTGCTGATAATTTGCACATTCTAAAATTAAAATTCCACGACCATAGAAAAGCAATACAGAGTTTCATGTGGCTAACATGAGTCCATTATGAAACTGCTGCTTTCAAGTTGGCACTGTCGCATGCTGCTAGTTGAGCAGTTCCTATCAAAAAAAAAACAAGTGGGTTTGTTTAACCCAGTGAATAACAGCCCTCCTGGTCATAAATTACTACCGAATGTTAGTTCCTAAGAATTACAGAGATATTGTGCCAGGCAACATGGATCAGATGGTTGAGGCATTGCTTCATTCCTTCGAGATGTGGTTTCGCAATGCTAGTGAGACAGGTTTGGCCTGGCAGGATTGCATTACAGCACCTAAATAGAACATGTGACTCTTTCATAAGCTGATCCTAAGGCTATGTGGAGCAGGGGTAAATCCTGCTAATGAAAGTTTTATCTGCCAACTCATTTTCCAATTTCATAGTCCATGAATATATAGCGAATGAAGCTGTAACACAAGTTACAAGTTACAGTTAGGACCCATCATTTATATTTCGCTGGGTGGAGGGAGGGGAGGAAGTCTATCACTATTATGCACTATTAAGTCATTTCCTATTGGCAATTCAGCAAGCTCTAAGCATTCAAGAGGGGCATCCCGCAGGTCAGATCCTGGAAAAGCAATTTGAAACATGTTGAAAATAGAGTGTCAAATGAGTTCAATAAACAGGAATCTCCAGAAAGTGCTCCAGATGACTTTTCCTTCAATTCCCTTCGCAGGATTTCCCAAAAATGAATTTTGAGTCTCATTACAGCATCACAACAGCTCTCTTTGTAGCCAGCAGAATTTCTCAGCTGGGAACCTTCATGTTCAAGAAGCAGCTCTCTAATACCTTCAATGTTGCAATACTGGATCCCCTTGATCTCAGGAGAGATGCTTTAATAAAGAAATTCATTCCACGCTTAAAAAAATCAATAGTACAACCGATTGCTCAGCGCGATGCACACTGATCAGTCTCCTGCCTCAAAGACTTCCATTTTCTGCATGTGAAAAAGCAGTTTTCCGCTAATGTCAAATGGAATTTTGCTTTGCCAGGCCAGACTTTCCTTCCAAACAACAAAGCTTTGATTGATTTGTCTTCCTTTAAATTTATCCTAATGAGGACACTAATTTATCCTAAAAGGACACTAATGACCTCATTAAGCTAATTTTCACCTAATACCTATATTACATTTTTGCCAGACCTTGCTTACTTTATTCACTCAAATGACTCCTCTATCAGACACGGACATCCTGCTTGCTGCCTTGGTATGAATACTGGCAAGAAGGGAAATCACCTCTGGGAACAGAACTTCTAATTATTTTTGAGTACTTTAGCCCTCTCCATGTCCATTCCTGGCATTTTTCACCCTTCTCATTAATCAGAGAGGTTCAGTCTCCTTAATCAGTGTACCTGTAGAATCTCTTTGTTATTTTTCATATCCCTCATCAAGTTCAGTAGAAATAGCAATCTTCCAAGCTAAATGTAAATTGGGAATGCTTGCTGAATGTTACAACAATCAAAACAGTTAACTCCTTTCTTATGAAATAAAACCTTGTTTTCCTGCTAAAAAGAAGGTAAGGACCCATGACAGCACTACTAATCTAAGGCTGAGTTTATTCACTGGCTTCTGCTAGGTTTCAGTACAAATGATAATTAACTTCCCAATGAGCCAACAAAGTCTTTTTCTTCCTGGCTTCTAAATCCACAGGGAAAAAAAAAATTGTATTTGTATTAATTCTCTAAGAAATAGAGCAGGAAGCCCAAAGGGCTGAAGTGTTCTACACATATCTTTTTACTATTTGATCCTAGGCATACTTTGTAAGTTCAATAAATTCTCCTTCTCTTTGTGCTCTTTAATGGAGAGAATCTTTCAATCAACTACCTTTATGTACTCTTGCAATTTCCACATGATCCTAAACATGTCTCAGACTATATCTGTCTTTTTTTCTGGATAGATTCGGACTCAGACAGGACTTGACATATGTAATCAATTTATTTGTGTGATACTGGAAATTCTCCTGAAGCATTTGATTTGAAAGGCATTCTCATGTCTGCCTGTATCTTTGGGGAGTTCCTAGCTTGTTAAGGCGAACACGTGAACTGCTGTAAGGAAATAGTGAAGTTGAACCTGCCCTTAAATTGTAGATTTTTCATAACCAGAGCCTATTAGCTGCTGAATTGTCTCGCCAACTGCATGCATTGCTTCTGAGGTTCTGCTTCTGCCAAGATGCATCAGCTGGTTATCTCCCGCAGCTGCTTTACCCTATAAAGTATTTCTACAGTGGAGACTTCAGAGTTCTGAACAATTTTTTTTTTTTTCCTTACTAGTGGTTATAATTCTTACTATTTTTCAAGCGGTAATTAATATTGCTCCTCATGTACATCATTTAAACTGCATGTTTTGTAAGATATGACACTAAGAGCTATCTTGTCCTAAAAGTCTGTCTCTTAGCATTCCTCAGCTGAGGCATGCAGAGTATGGATTGAATATACCTACATTTTTTGTCACATGAAGTCAGCATCAATGACAATTTAGGAGAGGTGAGAGAACACATCTGGTGTTTCACACCAAAAATACAGATTGCATATGTGCTTTATCTGTAAAAGCTCACCCTTTATACACAACTCTGATGAAAACAAAATCTGCTGGCATTCTTTAAGTTATCAAAGCATCCCAGAACTAATTACAGTAGCTATTGCCAAAACTTCCTAACTTCTAAGTTTGTAACAAGAATCTTTTTGTAATTCAAAAACTTTTGGCTATGCTTCTCAAAGGAAAACAACAAAAAATAGAGTCAACAGATATTCTGAACTTCATCCAGTCTGTTTTTTCACTTAGCTTTGCCTTACTGCTTCTTCTCATGGCATGTACCTCACCGCATTTAATTCCCTTTCCCTGAATACATGATAAGAAAGTAGAGAAGACATGATTTTTTGATTAAAGGACAAAGTAGAGTTTAGAAAACCTGATGTCTGTTCTTACTCCTGCCACAGACTTCTTCCTATATCACCTATAGCTAATAGGTCTCTTTGCTCCATCAACTTCTACACACTCTTGTCTGCACAGTTATCACATTGCCAATAGCAAAAATATACCTAAGTATATCTATACCACTAAGAAATTTAATATAGTCTCACTATAGAAACAAAAGAATAATCTATTAAAGAAAAAAACACAGCCATTGCTGAAGCACCTTAAAAAAAACCCCAAATATTATATTTTGCTTTGATATGCTTCTGTATCTGTTTCTACAATAACTATTAAATGAATAAATTACCTATAGACACAGTATTAATTTTCTCTAGCTAAGTGAGTTATGGAGAGATGTGTATTTCTCTCTGTGACTGGGGGCTCTGGCTGTGACCAGGAAGTTGGTCAGGGTAGTGCTGGCTGGCAGGTGTTGCTCTGCAGCAGTTGATGTTATGTGATGCTTGTCAGGCAGACAGCAGCCACTGCAGGCAGCAGCTCTCAAACATATCAATGGTAGTTTTAAAGAAAACAAAACAAAACTCTAGGACAGTTGTAATCTGTTTATTGGTCTCCTAACTACACAAGCCATACTAACCCATTTGCACTTTGTTTTCCCTATCACAGAATAATAATTCCTAGCCAGTGGTGAACAGTAAAATTGAACTAACATTTGTAAACTTCTGTCTAGTAATTACATGGAATTAAACAGAGGAAGAGCAAATACTGAAGAGCACATACAATTCAAAACAAAGCTGAATGTAAAATGTAGGGCATATAGGCATGAATCTCATTTTCTGCTTATGCAGAATACGCAGAGTATTTTTAGTCAGCCATTTCTGTAGAGAGGAGCTGTATGGGAACTGTAGAGTCACGGCCTGAACCTGGGGAAAGGACCTGGTCAGCCCTGAGAGCACAAGTGAAAGGAATTCAGCTGTGTGACTGGAAGGGGTGGAGCCTGGCTGCACCTCTCTTAGACCTCACTGAAGTGCTAACTGCTGCTGGGGAAGGATCTCTTTCTGGAGATCTCCCCTTTGTGGACTTTTCCCCTGTAAGCCCAGATCTTCAGAGATGGGTGAGCAATCTTTTCTCCTTTCCTTATAACACCTTTCTATTGTGATGGTCCCCCTGTCATTACACCTCTTGTATCACCTTTCTATCATGTTGATCTTTCTGATCGTTACAGGAGCAAGCACCAGGTGGCTTTAAATAAATATGAGTTTTTGAAATAGGTATCTGTGAGACTAACTGGCACATTATCAATAGAAAATACAGCAATCCTCTTGACTCTTTTGTACCTCTTTATTTCTGTATCTTCTTTTTCATACCACTGTATTTTCCTTCTCCCCAGACTGTACTGGTACATGGTACATCAGCCTGAGCAGCTCAAAGCCTTTGCTCAAGGCCACTCTATTTCAGAGGGCTCAGGCTGTGAGAAGCAGGCTTGACTGTTCCTACTGCCCTCATGTGAGAAACACACCGTGTCAAATCAGTGTTCTCAGGTTGTCAGGACAGATGCAAAACACTAAGCTGGGGGACTGAGATATTGGATGTATGTTGCTAACTGTTGCTTAGCAACACCTCACTGATGTCACACAAATCATGACCTTAGCATCAGCATCAATGCCGCTGACAGAGACATCTGCAAACAGATCATCTGATAAGGCAGGAAACAAAAAATAACCATTTTATGTCAGCCTGAACAGGAACTGCAGATGCTGTAATGCCACTTACAGGCAAAGAGTACTTTTGCCTCTTGATAAGCTCTAAAAATACGTATGTTAATTAAAAGAATAATCTTCTTAAATTAATAAATTCTGACCTCAAAGAAACAGCAGCTTGAGTGAAATAATTAGGCCATGACTCAATGAGATTTGCAGGGCAGAATTCTATAGAGAAGTGAACTTGGACAAGATACAACTGTAAACTGTTTACCTCCTCATGCATCAAGTCTACTTTTTTCTATTTTGCATGCAACATTTATTTCTCATTCTATAAACTTCAATCAGTTTATAAACATATTAAATTATGGTGTGCAGAAGTATTTTTTCTTCCAGAAGACTTTCATAGCCTGTTTTTTCATTAAATAGCAATACTAAAAAAACTTCTGTTCTTAGTAAGACAAAAAATATAAAGCTTAAATATTTCATATCATATGTTCTACAGAGATGTAAAATGCATATTTCATCCTTATGGACTTGGTACACTTAAGGATCAAAAAAGGAGTTATTCCACAGGTCATTTGCTATTGTTGAATTTGAATTCATATCAGTATTAAATAAAACATGAGAAAAATCTGCATAACTAAGATTTTCAGAGTTATCTCAACATTTATGGTTCTCAGCCTATTTTCTCTATCTAGGAATTGTAGCCCTAAAGAAATCCCATTTGAAAAAGTGCTAAACACAATCCTTCTATAAGATTGATGGTTTTTAAGGTTACTATCATGTGTTTTCAAAATTGATCTGCAATTCTGTGTGAAGTTTTGCTTTATTCACTGAAGCCTTGGAGCATGTCCAGAGAGGGGCAGTGATGCTGATGCTGGTGAGGGGTCTGGAGCAAAAGTCCTATGAGGAACAGCTGAAGGAACTGGTATTGTTTAGTCTAGAAAAGAGGAGGCTCAGGGGAGACCTTATTGTTCTCTACAACTGCCTGGAAGGAGGTTGTGGCAAGGTGGAGGTCAAGCTCACCTCCCATATGACTAGCAATAGGACTAGAGGGAATGGCCTCAAGTTGCACCAGGCGAGATTCATGTTGGATGTCTGGAAAAATTTCTGCCTGGCCAGGCACTGGAACAGGCTGCTCAGGATGGTGGTTGAGTTACCATTCCTGGAAGTATTCAAGAAAAGTTCAAATGTCATACTGAGGGACATGGTTCAGTGGGGAAATATTGGTGGTAGGTGGATGGTTGGTCTGGAAGATCTTGGAGGTCTTTTCTGACCTTTGTGCTTCTATGATTCTATAATTACGCTAAAAATTAGAAGAGAAAATACATTTTAACAAAAATGTAGTTTGAGTTAAATGCAAAAGATTTATGTAAACTTCAGATGATGTTCAGAATTCAAAGCACTGAGATTTTGATTTAACAGCAAAAATTGAAGAAATGCCTTTGTTTTTTATAACAAAATATGTTTATAGTTCGTCCTTTTTCCATTTAATGGAAATAAACATTTTATTCAATGTTAACTTCTTATTTAATATGAAGAAATAAAAGAGAGGTCCAGATTACATTCTTTATTCCAGGCCTGCAAGCATGGAAAACACTCAGTAAACAAATAAAAATTCTGCTGAAGGAATCCACCCAATAAGTGTTCTTGTTCCTAAGCTAAGGCAATTCCAGGATGCTGCTCTACAGATCTTAACACAAAGAGCTATGGAATATTCTTTAATAAAAGATGTTCCCAACTCCTGGGTTTTCTAAGCCAAAACCTTAACTTTGTCCTCTGCATCCTTCAGAAAGGTTTACCAAAATCTGTACCCCAAGAAACTGAGAATGTGTCATATTCCTACCAAACTACTCAAGAAAGAAAAGAATTATCAGAGAATAATGGAATATTGAGCAATAAACAGAACAGAAAGGTTACAAAAAACATTAAAAGAAGAATGAAAACCTGTTTATGAGCAGGACAATTATTATAGCATAGTTGTTTTTTAATATATGAATAGAATCACTATTTCTACATGACATGAGAACAAACTCTGGAGGACTCTACAGTCTGATCAAATTGCTGTCATAAATACTGGAGGCAGTGATAGGACTTAAAATCATCAAATCATCAAAGCGATCTAAAAATTATGAACTAGCAGCTTGTAGTCTCTTGATTTCAATTTATTGTTTAAATAATTGAGAGTTCCAACTATTCCATTTTGCATGTTTGATTTCCTGCTTTTTACACTATTGTACCTCTCATGACCTATACCAGAAGAAAGGTACACTACTCATTTATCTGAAGTAAAAAGAGTGCCTTAGATGTTTAAAGCTACAAAAATTGTTTGTTCTGCTGTAACAGTCAGAAAGGGGGTAAAGAAGGCACGGAAGAGAGATTCTTACATTAACAGAACGGTTTTCATGGCTTAGGTTGGACAGAACCTTTAAAGATCTAGTTCCAACACCTCCTGCTGTGGACAAAAACATGTTCCTTTAAAAGATTGTTGGAAGAATTATGTATCCAGTAAGCCCCATTCAATCAAGCCTTGAACACTTTCAGGGGTGGGGCATCTACAACTTCTCTGGGCAGCCAGTTCCAGTGCCTCACCAGGGTCACCTGCTTCTTTTTTTCTGGGATACTAAGTACAGTGCTCAACTTTACAGCTGGAAGTGTTGGGCTTTGAAAACATGAGATCACACTTTGACGTCTCTTTAAATAGCTTCAGCAGTTTAGAGGCTGTCAGCGGTTTCTGGGCCAGTTCAGCCCAGTTCTGTGAGTAATGGGGCAGGGGGACCCACTGACCCATGCCCTATGAGAGGGGGAAGGGAAAAGGGGGAAAAGGTAGTGAGATGGGCCTAAAAACAAAACAGTTGCAGTGAGCAAAGGGAGATAATTTATTAAATATGATAGCAGCATGTGAGATAACACAATACAATACAGTATAATTGGAATTGAAGCTAATAAATTAAATAAAATGAGAGAGAGAGTGTCCAAAACTGAAGGATTTACTCCAATGCTGAAGGTGAGATGGCTAGGGAGCACACACTGAAGGGACAATCAGTAAAAGAAGGATAATCTCGTGACTCATGAGCAGTTTTATCTTTCCCTCCAAACAGGAAACAAAAACAGAACAGTGAAGTCTTCTGAGTGATGTAATTCTTTTCTTCTGAGAACCAAGTACCCAGAAATACCAACAATCCACATAACTGGAGCATTAACTCTTTAACTCCCAGTGCAATGCATGATGTTATGATGTGGAATACTGATAACAAAAGTCATAAAACAGTCATAAAACAAAAGGAGGTTAGTCTTGTGATCAGAATGCTTGCCTAGGTCTCAGAACACAAGATGCTGTTCCATACAACACAGAGTTCTCAGACCAACACACACAAGACACACAGAGCAAGTTGGTTAGCAATGAATAATGCATAAGCATGAACAAGAATAGAACGAATGTTATCAGTTCATATCCTATGCCACTAGTACGCTTATCTACCATCAGCTTCTCTGCTGATACGCTGAAAAAGAGATGTTACTCTATATACTGAAGTTTCTCATTTTTATAAATCAATTAGCTTGCTGTTTGCTTTTTAAGGAGATAAAAAGGAAACATTAAAACAGCTTCTGCAAAGTGCTCTTTTCATTTTCCCTAGAAGTTTAATGTTTGTCACAAGAAAGGAGGCGTGAGTTGGACAACACAGCAAAGAGGTTGGATGCAATGGGAGGAACGTGATGAATTTATATGTTGTATATTGCAAACAATTCATGCTATAGATACTGCCTTTTATTCTTTTTAACACCAAGATTTGTTTTCTGACATCACATTGCAGATTCCTGTCAGTGATGTTTTCCATGCTAGAATGTCTCCTGTCTCTCATAATCAGAGAGTTGAACTCGATCATCTCATTTGTCTGACCTGAACAGGAATGGCAGACTCAGCCTCACCAGGAATTCAGCTGAGGAAATGAAAATCTCTCTTATCGGTACTTTTTACTGATACACTGTATTGTTTCCCCTGTTGTCAAGTTGTAAGTATGGATTGTTTTTTTCTTTTACAATCAAATGCAAAAAAGTACTTCTTTCTGAGCTTTTGATTGTTCCTTTTGCACCATGGTGGCACACTTGCATTTTCCTTCTCAAAATATTGGGTGAGTGCCATAGAAATTAGAGCCAAAACTTTGTACAGAGGAAGACATCTTTCTCTGTCCTTTATGCTTCTCATGCCAATATTATATGACCAGGCATTTCCTTATGCATTGATTAGGAATGACAAGCCCATTAAAAGCTGCCTCAACAGTGAACAAAGGGGTGGAATACACAGGTTGGAGAAAAATAACGGCCTCTGTCCCATGAAGAAAATCAGTACAAGAACAAGGTACTACTTTATTGCATCCTAAAAGGTAAACATTTGGGCAGATTACAGTTAGATGTGATTCTGCTCTGTGCAGCCCTATGCATCCATTTACCCAGGAAGTTCTCAGATTTGAGCTTTGCTATCATGCCTAAACAGGCTGCTTGTTTCAATGGGGGCCAAGCAGAGACCTTAGTTTTGTTTTCAGCATTTTCTGAATTTGTCATTTAGGAAAGACTATCCTAATTAACACTTCTTGGTGGGATATGGAGCATTTCTGTCACTCTAGGAGTTTCACACTCACTGAGCAAAAGCAAGTGGCTGAAGGGATTACCTAGATACTCACCAGCTTTACAATGATCACAGTTGTGCTGGTGGCACTCCTCCTTGGTCATGCAGGTTTTCAGAGAAAAGTTCTATATTCAGTGTACATTCAGCAAAGAAGCTGATTTAATTGCCCAAATAAAATGCTGCAATCTGTTTTGACAGATATTTGAAGCAATTCCATGATATGGAGGATTTTCCACACTTCTACAGTTCCACAGCTTCTAACTCTTCCAATTGAGGAAGTACACAATTCTCTATTATTTATTTATTTGATTGTTTATTTATTTATTTTTTAAATACAGCATGTCTGCTGCAAATTTAAGTAAAAACATTTCCCTAGAGAGGTATATCCATAACTGTCCCATACCTTCCCAATTTATTATCATCATTTCACCATTTCTGCTCTTTCCTTTGCGTGCATAACTCATATTAATGTAATATGTCACATTACACAGCCATGGTTTTGTACACTTAGTATCTGCACAGATGAGAAATGTACCAAAAAGGCTCTGAATCAGGACACTGCTGCGAGGGCAACATAGATGAGTTTCAAATCCACCATTCTGTCAGAGATTGAGGGAACATCAAGGAGAAGGCTCATGTTAACAACAACAGACAAGCCATTTTCTAGGGGCTACTTAAGCCTTCCATTATTTGGCTGTTGTGTTCTAACAAAATCAAAACTGAACCTACTAACATCTTGAGCCCTCTAAATTATTATAAACTCTAACGTGTGCAAATTTGGATACCAAGTGTTGGAGCTGGGTTTTTGTTTGTTTGTTTTTGTTTTTCCAAGGTGAGAGTGAACAAACATAACCCCAGAGCATGTTTGTAATAGGAGACCTCTAAGCACAGGCCAATGTGAATTTGTCCTTCAGCTACACCTGCCTTTACGTTTTCCAAAAGCCGCTTGATTTGATGAATCATCCCCAAAAGCTTTGCCCCAAGAAAAATGTCTTTCAAGAACTCCAAAATCTGACATGCATTTCTAGAAGTTATATCTTCAGGAAGTCTCCTTCTGGGAGTACTGGTGTGAGGATCATACTGCATTAACTCTGGCCCATGGGCAAAAGCAAAAGAGAAATAGTGAGGAACTTCTTTCTTCCTTTAGACTTGCAAACATGGTACTCCAGCAATTTAAAAGACTAAAGGCTACATCATTTAATTCATGGCTTTGTGCCTCACTCCATGTTAAGTCTAAGGCACATGCTAAAAATTTAAGTCATCATTCGTGCAACACTTACATCTGTATAAATGTTTTGTTCATTACTGAAGTTATTCAGGTCTGAACAGAATCCATTCATTCTGTAGCAGCCTGTCAGTGCTGTGTCAGGGACTGAGAAAATGCACTTCAGGAGAGGTAAATTATCAGAGAAGACATACTTAGGGTTGAAAACTGGTAAATCACAGACTTGAACCCCTCCCCCCCCCCCCCACCAGTATCCTTTTCTGGAAAGCTTATAATTTTTTGCACCATTCAAGTCACGACAGAACATTAAAAAAATAACAATATATGATATGGATGTTCTGAATCATGTCTGCTTTTCTAGTGTGTGACAATGATAATACTTAACCAAATAATGAAACAGTGTTTCCCGTATGACCTTACAGGCCTAGTTTTTGTATGCCCATGATCTACTGGAATGGTTTCACATTAGGATCAAATGTTCATATGATTTAAACAGGAATGAGCTGACCAAAGGAAATGTCAGACTCTAATCATATAAGACATATAAAAAGAGCATATACAGCACTGCAAGATTGACCCAAGCAATAGAAGGATGGATCTCCATCAGATTCAAAAAACAGACAAACAACAAAAAGACATTAAAATATACCAAACAAACAAACAGATAAAGCCTTAACAGAATATGCAAGAATGAGAACTCTGTCTTTATTCCTAAGTATTAATTGGAGATGAAATTGAAGAAAAAATATATCTGAAAGACAAACCGAGTTGCAAGATTAACCCTTTTCAGAAAAGACTTTTGCTAATGCTTTAGCTGTCATTTTCTGGGTCATATTTGCTCCCCTCTACTGAAACTATCCTCCAAAAGCAACGTTTTTGGAGAGGATATTCGATTTTAAGATGTTATTTTTGACTTACAGAAGATCAAAGGGAGTTACATATCCTTGAAAGTGTGACTCCCATTTGGATAAGGGGTTTGTTTTCATGCTGCTATTGTGAATGCAGCCTTAAGTGCCCTGTGATCAAAAGCAGTCAATCTCAGCCCTGAGGGGCTCCAGCACTTACCTGGAAAAAGGCCAAGCAGCAGTTCCTGGCCTGCCTTCCTGAAAGAGCCAGTAGTCTAAACCTACTTAGAAAATGTACCACATGAAAAACAGTCTCCAGAAACAGCATATGTTGTTACTAGAAAATTAAATAGATGTGCATCTGACAAAATGAGCCTAGGGAAGGAACCTTTCCTGCTTAAAGACCCTGACAGATACGGACTTGGCCACACAGCACAGCTCCTTATAAACACTGGCGCATGTACCCTATTAATAAAAATTACTAATACTCTAGCAGGCATGTCCAACCCATTACCCACTGGCCACATGCAGACCAGCAAAATCTGTCTGGGCACACACCCATTGCTCAGCAAAAATCAAACATCAGTGTGTGATCAGCACTGTCTGCGCTGAAACCAGGACATTGAAGAGCACAGTACAGTACTAAATCCACAGTTATACAGTGATGGCAAATGCTGGTACACATTTTGATACACTGGATAGGCACAGCTCTGTGGACAGAGAAAAATATGCAGCCTGATAAAGGAATTTGAGACTAGGCTTCCAGACTGCGAAAATAACATCATTTTGGTATATTTGCAACTTCATTTTCAGTCAACATAAATACACTACCTGCAAATTTTCAAACAGAATGTATAGAGTTGCAATCAGACATTCAACTCAAAAATCAAAAGATAACTCTCTTTACCAGACTTTTATAAGACCTCTCTGACCAGAGAAATACCACTCACTTCACAACCACACCTTATTCATAGCATTGCCTTTTTGCAGTATGTACATTTGTGAACAACCATTTTCAAGGATGAAGCACACCAAGAGTAAAATTTCATCAGCAGTCTCTGATGAGTGCCTTGAGACCTCACTAAGAATTGCTACTTCCATAGAACCAGGCTGATTCATTAGTTTCACAAATATAAGGTCAAGTATCCCACTTGTTTTATGTTTTGGTTGCAATGTTTTAATAAAAGATATATATTTTTAGAGTTTTGTTGCTTATATACATTAACTTTATTACAAATGAGTGCTGTTTCGTAATGCCTCCTATTTTACAACGTTGGCCCATGACATCAGAGGCAGATGGTAGTATGGCAGCAGTGGTTGAAAGTTCCTGCCAATATTCTGCTACATTTTATTGCTGTGTGACAGATAGCAGCAGAGGGGCAGTCTGACAGAATGAGATCTGGCATGGGAGTGCATATAAAGCAAAGGGGTGGAACTGAATTTCTCCACATGGAAAAAATGGCACCCACTGACATTCACTGACACTTGCTGAACGTTTATGAAGACCAAACAGCGGACACGAGCATGGTGAGGGTGTGGGTAGTGCATTTCAGCAGTGGTAAAAGCAACAGTAGGTTGCTTCCACTAGTGTAGATTTTTGTAAGGATGGTATGCAGGCTCTTGTCTATTGCTCATGAATATCCATAGCTAATGGTAGTGACCACATTGACAAAATAGTATTTTGTAGCTGAGAGTTTTCTCTATCAAATAGTGTTATCACGCTCTTTGTATCTGGTGTCATTTCCATGGAAATAAATAGGAAGCATTATTGTTGGAGCAATCTACACATTTTACATGTGGCCCAAGACAATTCCTCTTCATCTGATGCAGCCCAGGCAAGCCAAAAGGTTGAACACCCATGCTCAACAGTCAATTTCCATGGTTGCTGCAATCATTGCTAAGCGCGTGTTATGGGTTTCCTTGTCCTTTTGTCCTGGGAAAGAGCACAGAACTGAAAATTTGTCATAGCTCACAACTATTGCCTCTCAAATTTTTGGGAGCAAAGTAAAATGGAAACCAGAATGGAACCACAGAGATGCAATAGCATACTTGGGCACTTTCAATGTAATACATTTGGGTGTAGTTTAAGAAATACTGAGAAACTAGTCTCGGATCCCAGTTTTTATGGATGCAAGTTGTACAATAATGTACCATCAAGTCTTCAGAAATGGAAAAGTAAGAAAAGAACAAAGTGAAAGACAAAAGTCCTCCCAGAACTCTCTCCAGTGCAAATTTTGTGGTGATTTTCAGAGGTTTTTGGCTGATCTTTTGCTTTTAAAGAGGATTCATCCCAGCAACAGCAGTGAAAGAAATTGCAGGTGCACTGGAGAAGCTAGTCAAGCCCAGAAGCTGCTGCTGGCACTCATTTTTGATTTGTAGCTGGAAGTAGTGAACAACAATAAAGGTGGCAGTAGTAGACTGGAGTAGAAGACTGGAGAAAAGGTCAGAGTAGGGAATCCTATAGAATACTGCATCCTGAACACCAAAACAAATTGGCAAGATGCTACTGAGCACCAAGCACTTAGGAATCTCTGTGCACTCAGTCAGATGTCTGAGTATGAGCTGGTGCCTCTGAAAAATAAGGTCCTCTTTTAACTTGGGGTCCATCTTCTATGAAGCAGGGACTTTTTATTCTGCCATTGTTCACCAGCTGGCTCATGATTTAAATATACGTACATTTCAGTTACTGCTGACAAATCAGTCCCAAATGCTTGCACACTCTCCTACAGAGATTTGAAACACATTTCAAAATGATCATTGGAATAGCATTTGCCCTTTGGACTGTTTTTGCTTGCATACCCCAGTTTTATTTGCATCAGTACTCCCCTAAGGATCATACTGTAAACAGTGAATAAATATACAGAAGCCCTATTTTTCTGGAAGGAAGCCAAGCAAACACCACCCGAAAAGGTAATCTGTCATAATTATTATTTGATACTGACAGTTCCAGTCCCCTCTAGACAGTAAAAGTAATGCTTATCCAACCAAGACACAGCTTCCCCAGCCAATTACTGTTCACCAATAGACGTGATAATCAAGTACAGATCATCAAATGCTCTTTGTGAAGCATCCATCCCCAGAGAAAAAGAGCAAACCCATCACAGCTGAAACACAGGCAAAATTCAATCAAGCAGTTTTCTGTTGGTATTGCTGCTCTATAATAACCTACTCCAATCCAGCACTCACCTTTGACTACTTTTGCAGTCAGAACTCCAGCAACACTTACTGGTATAGATTCATGAAGTCAAGCATGAGGAAGAAAGAGGAAAATGAAATGATAATATCTTCCCCTCTACACCTCTGCAAAGGCACTCTCAAACACCAAGGTGATAAAAAAAAAAAAGATCTCAATACCATAGCCTGTCAAAAGAGCATCCTAGCTACAAAGCTCTCTGTGACCAATACTTGTTTCTACAAAGCAGAATGTCATTAATAAGAAAGAATAAAACAAGAGCATTGGCTAAGGCACTTCAGGACAGAAGTTAACCTAGGTCTCCCACATTTTGGAAATATAAACTAAGAATAAGATTTAAAAATAGCTGAAATTTTACTGGTTTCACTGCTAGTGAAAACAAAAGCAGAGTGAAGAAAATTTCTTAAAATAGACAGAAGCTTTGACATTCAGCCAAACAAATTCAAACTTCACTATCTTATGTAAATATTAAGGTGCAGGTTCTCAGGTAATATATTTTATCAGAGCTCTCAGAGCTCTACTGAGTCCAAATTTATGCCACTTGATCCAAACTAGCACCTTCCTCAAATACTTTGCAATATCAATGCATCCAAAAAGAGATCAGAGGTGGACAGGAATTGTAAATGGAATCCAGTTTTGATATGAGGCTAACCTATAGAAGAAAGAGCAGTTTCAGAAAGATCAGTTCATTAAGTTTTAATGCAAAAAAAAAAAAAAAAAAAAAAAAAACAAAAAAACATAGATAATGGAGTATAATTTCCCACAGTAAAGACCAATATTTGGAAATTTAAATCCAAATTAGTCTAAATAACATTGTTGTGAAATTAGCATAAATGACTCTTTAAAGAAGAACATCAGCTGTGTAAAATTAAAATCCTACTCATAAACAGGAAGATATGCCAGGTACTTTAACATACTGGTTTACAACACAGAACATTCATTTTCTATCTGCTGATACTCCATTTCTTCCATGGAGAGTCTCAATATTGTCTCTCCTAGAGATCACTGTAAATTCCATGGTGTACAGCACTTTAAGCCAGAGTAAATTATGGCATTAGCACTTGTAGTGAAAATGCTAAATCATGACCTGAACCAGTGACTGAGCATGTGGTGGGAAGGCAGGGCCAACCCAGAGGAGCTCAGGTGCATGCAATGCAATGCACCTGAGTGATTGGAAGGGGTGCAGTCAGTATCCACTCCTTCCCAGATGTCATTTAAGGGTTGGCAGTGGAGGCAAAGGTATTTTGCTGGAGATTCCTGATTACTGGAAGCCTTCATAAGGTAAGCAGTTTTTTTTTTTCCTTCATTTCTGTGTTTGTGACTGCTGTATCTAGGCTTGTTCTCATTTGCTATAGCCTGAGATTGTGCTACTCTGCTATTTTTGTTATATTTTCCATCACATTAGAGCATTATAGCACTGAAATCCATTATTTTTGTTTATTAAATTGGATGTGTGTGTGTTAATGTAAGTAAATCAAGTAATCCTATCTGCTTCAACAAGTAAAGCTGAGTTTGTAAAATATGGTATGCAAGCATGCTTTGAAGAGCCAAAGCCATGAAAGTCTTCAGTGGTAGAAGCAAAACATGTATTTTCAGTGTTCTTGTATGAAATGTAAATATGTCCGTTTCTGGGTCCTGAGCAATAGAACAATCTCTATTGTTGAAAAATGAGAAAGAGAGGATGCCACTATGCTGAAAGATGTTGAAACTTAGATGCTATCATCAAGCTACCACAGAAAAAATCTGAGGGAGCAAAGTTGTTCTGAGGCAATTTTGGAATTTGAAAGAATCATTTGAAATATCAATTCTTGAACTGCCAAAGTCTTTCTGATCAGCGTTAAACAAGATATGTTGTAATCAAGGAGAAATAAGTGACCAAGAAGGACAACTGAAAATTAAGTAATAGGACTGGACTTAACAGTGAAACTATGGAACAAAAGGAAATTAATTTAATATTTTGGACATGTCATGCAGGAAAAACTTGTGGATTTTAGATGTTTTGGATAAAAACAACATAAGGCTTTACACCAGGAGAAGATACTTGGAGTGAATGTTTTCACGATTCTACATCTGGTCACTGAACTAAGAGCTAATAAAGTACATTCATATATAATGTTGTCATGCTCAAAGGGAAAGACCGTTCACAACTTAAACTGAAAACTTGATGATAGAATCAGCTGGACTGTCCTCCATTTCTCAGATAAACTGTGGGCAAGCTATATTAGTGCATGGGGATGTTTCAAACTAAAAAAAAGGTAAAAATACTTAAATGACTCGCAAAGTGTTCACTTAGAAAATATGGAAGATGATGGAAAACAAAGTGAAACAGGAAGAATTTTTTTTAAAAGAAGTCGCGCATGTAACTACGTACTGCTTATACTTCGAATTATACTCTAGACGACTGAGCAGGAGGAGTATGTATGATGGAAGAATAAATGAGAGGGAAGTGTTAATCTCCTCTATTCTGTCAGTTGCCAAGTTTAAACAGTCCACAAGACAGCCAACCATCATTAATATTTTTTTTAATGAGTGGAAAAACTGAGACAAGAATTGCAACGAAAATAGAAAACAGTTTTCCAACAGTTTACCCTTCTGCAATGTTACTTAAGATGTCTTACAACAGGAAGTAAATATAAATGTCAGGAAATATGATGAAAGAGAGCTAGGTTTCCAGGATTGCAATAAATAGGAATTATGCTGCAGAATCAGAGGCAGAAGGGTTGTTACTGTAACCAGGATGTAATACATCATGTTTTTAAACCTCTGAAGCGTATTAAAAATTATTTTGCTTTATGCAAAGATGCAGTATGGACCCAGTTGTTACTTAAAATGCAGTAAGCTAACTTTGTATTTAGTTTCACAGCTGAGGACATTCGTGACCTGCCTAGTTTACAGCATCAGAAACTTTGTTGCACAGGGTAAGTATTAAAAGCTGCTAGGCTACATTTTCAGAGTCATTTTTCTGTAGTTAAAATCCTGTGAGTTACATTCCAGCAGTGAAGTTCTTCGTTTACCTTGATAACTTTAAAAGTCTATATGTCTGTCTATATTTGGGCATCTGAATATCTTTGCGTGCAGTTTCCATGGCCTGATCAAAACTCAGAGCCATGCTTCTTTTCCCTGCCATTATTAACAGTAAAACTCAGTCCACTGACAGTGCTGACAACCATTTTCAGAGCAACATAATGGGACTAAATTTTCAAAAGCAGCTTCAGAAAGTATATCTGTAAGTGAGGAATGTACAAAACAGCACTCATGCAGCCTTCTGTAGCAGATGCACATAGCTGCTTGTGATGCATATAGCTGTTTGTGTCTTTCCATGCACTAACCTGTCTGGCTGTCAGCCAAAAGCTGGTTTTATGCTCTTTGCCTGGAAGTCATGTTTATGATTATCATTGTTTTAACTCACTGGGAAGGTAAGACACATTATATCTGTCAAAGAACAACAGCCTAGACAAATAATATAAAACACAAGCATATTTGTTTCCAGGTGGCTTCAGATCTTTACAAGAATTACTGTCATGTGAAGTTAAATAATTCACTTTTGAAAGGTAGCCTGCTTAAAAATTTATTTGTCTACTCGAAATAAAATTCAGATAACTAAGTACGCTAACTAGTAAGTTTTAATCCTTTTTATACTGATTTCATAGGCTAGAACTACTGCAGAAGACCAAAAACACAGTATGCTGCGTTTTAACACCAATGACATAAGAGGACGCGTGACAAATGTTGTTTTGATATGCATGTCCAAATGAAATACAAATATTATGCAACAAAATTTATCTTGTCAGTGGGAGGTATGAAATCATATAAGAAACTTTGTCACATGGACAACCTGACCTGAATATGATTGGGTTATTAGTGTCTTTTAGGAATAGAAACTGCGTTAGATTTTCTTGTTTCGAACCACTGTAAGTCTTGGGCTTCTCTCAGCTGTCAACAGAGCTCCGAATGGCTCAACTTTCCTACAGCTGCCGAGCAAAATATATTCATCAAAACCACTATAACTTCCTTCTTGGGTTTAATTTCCTCTTCTACACCAGCCCCACCCTGGTATCAGTTTTTGGGAGACGAGCAGGCGGTAATTAGCGGTGGTCCTCCCTTTCTGTGTTCAGTTTTCCCTTCCCTGCCGACATGAGTCTCATCCAGCTTTGGTTGGTTTTTGGGAGGCTGCAGAATGAGGTTCTGCAGGTTCTGAAAAAAAACTTCAAAAGTTCCTATTTGCTGCATTAATGCAAGAAGACTTTGAATGGAAATATAAAGACACCTAAATTCCCTGCACGTGGGAAGCTTCCCACCAAGTTCATTTGAGATGCAAACAACACAGATGTGGATGTAGGTGAATTCATATGAGGAATGTTCTAGAGCAAACAGCAGGAATATCCAAGCGAGCTTCAAATGATTATGTCAGAAGATATCACTGCTCTACTGTATTATACATGTTTAACAGTCCTGGAATATCATCTTGGAGTCAGTCTGTAAGCTGTTACAAATGACTTGCAGATCTGGCCCCTCTCAAAAGCGTGAGCCAAGAGGCTCTACCCCTTAACCTATGCTGTTTCAAAACAGATGACAGGTCTCCTCTTGTGGAAGGGTGCAAACAGGAGTCTGAACTGTCACTGAGTCAGGAAGAAAGGGCGTGGAAGTAGTGAGGTTTATTGCCTCTGGAGCTCATTCCAGTGTATGAAATGACAAGTCTGGTTCTTGCTGCTATGAAGTTTGAGTAGATAGTTCAGCAGGGAGTGTATTCAGTTTAAAAACAATAGTTTTGTTATGTTAGATGATGTTCAGCATGGATAAGAAATGGAAGAACCTGGCTTTCAGTGTGGAAAACTGTGAAGAAATGCTGCTGTTAATTGCGAGTAGCTGCTTTTTAAATGAAGGGATTTATTACTTTTCTGGTTTCTCCAAGAAAATATTCTGGGGTGTGTGTGGGGGGGGAATATAATTAAAACCTTGACCATGATTGTTTCATGCCATTACTTGTCGTCGTCGTTTGATTATTTTTTTGTTGTTGTTTGTTTGTCTGTGGTCATGGTTACTCCTGATTATATGAGACTTTGAAGCATCATTCCACCATCTGGTACTTGCCAGAAACAGCATATTATTCCTCTTGATGACTTTGTACTACTTTCAAGTTCAGTAAGAGTAAGTGGTGCGCAGTTTATCTGTAAACACGTTCATCTTTGATATGGTCTCGTACTGAAAGCTGGTTGACAACTCAGTAACTCCCTCCTTCATGGAGTGATTTGAGGACTGCTTCAAAGGAGACTGATTTTTGCTGTGTTACCTAGTAAATACTTATGCGGCCTCTTTCAGAGGTTGTGTACAAACACCTGTTGACAATAAATGTTAACTTCACCTTGCTTTGCACTCAAGTTCCGTGTCTACTGAATTACAGTCTTTATCTGCATTACATACATAATAGACCATGAACTTGAGATGACAAAATTTATCATCATAAGAGCAATAAACCAATATTGCTACTGGCTTGAGGTTCTGCAGCAGTGATTACAAACACATGGGCTACTGATCTTCAAGAACCTGCTATTCCTTAGTGTCTGGTTGCTACAGAGGGACATACGTATGTTAGATGAATAGCCATTGAAACTGGTGGGGCCGGAACTTGTTGATAAACTGAACTCTGAAATCCCTCTGAAAATCTGTGGGAGCTGAAGTAATAAGTTTCAGGTATTGCCACTCTTACTGTTCATCTGAGAGTCCATCTGTGAGCTTCCATTCCCACAGCTGTCTTATAAATGTGTTCTAAAACAGCTTCTTTCTGAGGCAACAGAACATCATCCAAGTGTTTGTTTTAGCAGGACAGTTCTGCAGTAAATGTACAGTGATATGGAGGGAACTTAGTCTTATCCTAATAAGGAAATAAGCCCTGCAGCTGATGAGAATATTTTTTTGTACAGTGAAAAAGTGAATAATCTTTGTTAGTATGTAATGCAATTCTAAAATGCATTCATGTTGTTAAAACGAGATGCATGCTAGGAAAGATCAGGTTGCATGGAGCTTCAGTTATTGGACCGAAACAGTGCATTTTGTGACTCCAAAAGCTGATCTGTAAAAAGCCAAACCAGAGCGAGAGATCTGATATCGGTAACAGTTTGTAGCTCGGCTATTTCTGAGAATGTCTGTGTGCTTGGTACCGTAGTTGGGAGCCCTCTTGTGAGAGATTAGATGCAAATACTTCTGTCCCTGTGATCTTTCACCTCACTATAAAAATGAGATTACTGAAAGGATTCTACTTTGAGTAGAGTTAGCATCTCTTGCAGGACTTTTGGGAATTTTAGGGCTTATTTTTGAGTCTGATTGTGTATGTAAAGGAGGAGGTTTACTCTTGCATGGTAGTTTTTTGTTGTTGTTGTTTATTTTAAGAAGATGTTCTGAATCCCTCTAATCTCTGTCTGGTCAGATGTTCCGTGGGAGAGTTTCACGTATGGACAAAGCTGACCTAAGCTTGTTGCCACATCCACGGTTGGACAGTGGGTAAACTGCAACGTGGGCTGTGTAGCTGAACTGTACAGCGTGACCCAGAAGAAGACATAAATGTAGTTCTACATATTAGAGGGCAGGGAAGGTGTGTGAAGCTCAGCATGCACTGTAGCTGTGATGGTACTAAAAGCACCCAGAGTAAGGGTCTGTGTGGTGTGTGCTCCCCATCCCACAGCATGAGCTTTATTTCCCATATCCTTACTCAAGCAAAAAACCACCAGTGGTGGTTGCAATGGCTGCATCTGTCTTAAACAGATAATCGTCAGTGGTAGCTGTGATGGATGTGACTGGTTGCGATGGCTGCATCTGCAGAGCTCATAGCGGATTCATGGGAAATACAACAAAACAATACCCAAGAGCTAATTTGAGCAATGCACCCACTTAACCACTGTGCTGATCAGTGTACAACACAAGCCAAATGCGGAAGAAAATAATATCTTCAGAGAGAATGCAACAACGACTGAATCTATCATTTCACCCCATAAATAGTGAGTAAGCAGGCCAGGAGCCCCTTCAGCCATCCTGCATGGCAGCTGGCTGCGTGACAGGATCTGCCCTGTGTGAGAGTTGCCTCTTGACTCTTTGCAGAGATTCCTTATGCCTTGACGGTAAGAGATTCTTTGCAACTATGGATCCCTGTTAATTGAGTTACATCTTGTTAAGCTTCGTAAGCGTTGCTAAGATTATATCGCAGATATAACCTTTATACATAAACTTGTCCAAATCTGGTAGCAGCAGTGGATTCAGCTGCACTTAGGCTTCTTATCCCTTTAGTTCAAGGTATTTTGAAATCAAGGTTGTCCACTCTGAACTTTGTGACTAGCCGGATGGTCTTCTGGACAGGTGTGTTTAACCCTATCCTCTATGCAGTAAATAATCAAGTGTACTTTGCCGTTGTGTTGTGTTACACTGCTCCTACTTTCTTATCAATGCCATGTATAATTGCATTTGCAGTAGTCTATGACCAGAGTTGACTACTCATTCTTAAAAAGGGTAAAAAAAGATGACCCTGGGAACTATTGACCTGTCAGTCTCACCTCTGTGCCAGGGAAGGTCATGGAGCAGGTCCTGCTGGGAAGCTGTGCTAAGGCATGTGGAAGGCAGGGAGGTGATACGAGAGAACCAGCATGGCTTCACCAAGGGCAAATCCTGCTTAACCCACTTAGTGGTCTTCTATGATGGTGTCACTGCATCAAAGGGCAAGGGAAGAGCCCCTGACGTCACCTATCTCAACTTCAGTAAGGCCTTTGACGCGGAGCCCCACAACATCATTCTCTCCAAATTGGAAAGATACAGATTTGATAGGTGGACTGATCAATGGACAAAGAACTGGCTGCAGGATCGAGTCCAGAGAGTGGTGGCCAATGGCTGAATGTCTGGGAGGAGATCAGTGGCGAGTGGTGCCCTGCAAGGCTTGGTGCTGGGGCTGATACCCTTTAGTATCTTCATGAGTGACATTGACAGTGGGGTCGAGTGCACCCTGACTGAGTTTGCTGACACCAAGCTGTGGGGTGTGGTCAACACATCAGAAGGATGGGATGCCATTTGGAGGGACCTAGACAGGCTGAGCAGTGGGCCCATGTGAACCTCATGAGGTTCAGCAAATCCAAGTGCAAGGTCTCCCTTATGAGGACAGGCTGAGAGAGCTGGGGCTCTTCAGCCTGGGGAAGAGGAAGGCTGCGAGGTGACCTGATAGCGGCATTTCAGTATCCAAAGGGAAGCTACAGGAAAGAAGGGGACAGACTCTTTAGCAGGGTCTGGGGTGATAGAACAAGGGACAATGGTTTCAAACTTAAAGCGGATAAATTTAGGCTCGATATAAGGAAGAAGTGTTTCACAGTGAGGGTGGTGACGCACTGGAACAGGTTACCTAGAGATGTGGTGGATGCCCCAACCCTGGAGACTTTCAAGGTGAGGCTGGATTGGGCCATAGCGCACCCTTGACTCGTTAGCAAGAACAGAACAAACAGCTTCCTATAGTCATAGGTGTGAACAGTAGAGGGGGGGGGAGGGGGAAGGCCCAGGGGAAGAAAGGGGCTACTGTCACTGCTGGCAGAAGGTTTGGAATCGAATAGAATTAGAAGTGCTTCAGAGCAGCTGAAGTTTCAGAGGTTCTGCTTTCCAAGCCATCAGGTTTTCTGGGATGACTTATGAATATTTGAGGAGGAATTCTGTCTGCTTCTAGTGGTCAAATTTCATTTCCTATTTCCAGCCCTGAACATAAACTGGGACAGACTCTAAGCCAACTCAAGTGTCTACTGACTAGCAGTAGGAAAAAATATAGCTGTATTTAACTGAGAAATATTAAAAAGAAAACAAAACAAAAGCAAACAACAGAAGAAACAACTAAAAACAACAAAAATACATTCTTTTAACTCAACATTTCTCCTGATGGTGTGCTTCTAGCTTGGAGCTCTTACACCTTTCTGCTGAGAACTGGAACTCTGAACTCATATGTCACATCTAAAATTAGAAACGCACCTTGCAGCAGGAAACAAGCCCGAGTTGTTAATTTGCTGGTGTCGTTCCAAGGCCAGACTACTGGTAGAACGGATGGGGTTTTAGTTGTCACTTCCACCACCACCATTCCTTCCACTGGATGGCAATGTTAGACCAGATACCTGACTAAATGGGAGGAAATAATAAAATGGGAATCTGTTACTCCATTGTTGGTAGCAGAGGCACACATCTTCTTTTGCTTATACAGAATTTCTAAATCTGAAGAGAAGGAAAATATTACGTTATGAAACTGAACCTGATGCACAACGTTACCAGTCACAGACTTTGAGGTAAAGAAATTAACATCCTCACTCTTCCATAGCTGATGCTTTGAATCTATGGCATTGTATTCATGGATTTTACTTGCAAACTTATTGTTCATTTTCAGATATATTTCTTATTGAAATCATTCAAACCTTGAGTGTTGGCATCTCTATGTAGTGCTTGACATTGCAGTGTATTTGGTATTTGTTAATGCTGTGTTTCCTATCCTGTTCCTAAGAAACCATGCTTGTTCTACTTGAGTTGGCCAACGTCCAAATACTTCTGCCTAATGTTTATATGCTGTTAAACTGCTTTGTTGAAAAGCATTCTGACTTGGCTCCCGCTTTTGAGAAGGGCCAGCTCTGTAAGGCATTTTTAACAGTTTACCAACTGATTTCTGAATTGCTATTCCAAGATTGTTAAACTTGTATAATTAAGCAGAGCAAGGAAACAAAGGTCAACGTTTTGATTATATATTTTTTCCCCAGCATATTTCCTTGGAGAAAGCAGGAAAAAATAAATCCCATCATTTTAAAAAGCAGACGCTGTGTATTAACAGTAGGTTTATACACAGATAAAGATTTCTTTACGGTTTTCCACCTTGAAAGCCAGGTTCTTCAATTTTTTCTTTAGGTTGGACATCATCCAACATCACAAAACTATTGTTTTTAAACTGAATACACTCCCTGCTGAACTATCTACTCAAACTTCATAGCAGCAAGAACCAGATTCATCATTTCATACACTGGAATGAGCTCCAGAGGCAATAAACCTCACTACTTCCACGCCCTTTCTTCCTGACTCAAGGGTGCCTTCCAGTGACAGTTCAGATTCCTGTTTGCACCCTTCCACAAGAGGAGACCTGTCATCTGTTTTGAAACAGCATAGGTTAAGGGGTAGAGCCTCTTGGCTCACGCTTTTGAGAGGGGCCAGATCTGCAAGTCATTTGTAACAGCTTACAGACTGACTCCAAGATGATATTCCAGGACTGTTAAACATGTATAATACAGTAGAGCAATGATATCTTCTGACATAATCATTTGAAGCTCACTTGGATATTCCTGCTGTTTGCTGTACTTTCGCGATGTCAGTGTTGTTATACTTCTCAAAACTTTGTTGTGTGCCATGGAATATGTTAAACCTCTACTTCCTACCTTCAAATATTTCTAAGAAGTTGGTGATTAGGGAAAAATAGCTTATATATTATAAATATACTTCAACTTAATAGTAGTTAATATTACTTAATATAATATATTCAGACTTAAGCTATGTTATTTTATTGTGATGGGAGAATTAATCTTGTGAACAGCTATATGAAGCAAATTCCTAAGAGCAGCTGAGTCATTTTGTGCATAATAATGAGCGTAACACAGATAAGTGCTGGCAATGCAATTTGACTATCAGTCTCTGTCATCTGGAGCATGGAGCATGTGAAGCTTGTAGCAGCTGCAAAGAACAGCTGTAACCCAGGTCTATTGTCCTTGTGGCCATCCCATGTATATTTGAAACCTATTAATGGCATTTTTAGGCCTTGAAAACTGGATGGTAGTAATATAAATCTGAATATTCTAAATGACACTGGCTCATTAGGCAGTGCTTTCTACAATAATATCTAATTTTTGATAGTTCACTTGGCAAATGAAAACACATTTGAAATGGTACAAGTGTTACAGCTTTACAAATGCAAGCAGCATTTTCTCACTTAGCAGAGAGGGAGAGGAAAACACTCAACAGATGTATCTAATTGCTTCTTCCACTCCATGTACTTTTTCTTCCAAATGTCTGAGGGACGATGTTGCCTTCATATGAGGGTGAGGTAAGTAGAATATTGCCTGGTATAGAGATTGGGTCATGAACAAGATCCAGATGGACTGCTATATTCCATAGCAAGATATGGAAGACATATACTTTGCTGTTTATTTACCCACTTTCACTAATTGCTACACACAATGAATAAGATCCCTGGTGCGTATTTCAGTCTTGCACTATTATAATTCCTGGATTTGGAATCTACCTTCTTCCTGGTATTTCCTGTTTAGCAATTTTTTGTTTTAACAGTTTTATACCTTCTAGATTTTTAAGTATTCAGAGAACATTTGGATTCCTCCCAGGCACATGGAAATGATAGAAGCTGTTTTGGTGGATATGTGATTTTATTCTTATTACTTAAAATACAAGAAAAGAAAATGTTAAAAAAAAAGAAGTTGCTGATATTAGAGAAAAATAAGGTAATGAAAAATAAGGTTCAGGGGGAAAAACAAGTCAGAATTGTATAATTGGGGCTATTAATTATTCCAGCATAAGCATCATAGACTTAGAGAGTCTGTAGCCCTGGTTGTCTTCCTTGCTCCATGTTTTTAAGTGCATTGATGATATCTAATATGTTTTAGCATTACTTCCTTTACATGTGAATGACTGCTAAAGTTCCTGTAGGATTTTTTTGAGCTGCCCTTATTTAGTTATAATAATACCTATTTTCCAATCCCCACAGTCTGCTGAATTAATACCCAGATTTAAAAGCACAATGTACAAAGATGCTTGCAGCTGAAAACAGCGGTCCAAGGGGTTTTAAGTGTCTCATCTTGATTTTCATTCTAAAACTAAGTCATCATCTTCACAACTACAGTCAGTGTGCTGGTATACTGCTATAGCACAGCCAACATTATTTACAAATTTCTGCTTCTGCTTTATGGCATTGCTCAGCTGTGGAAACTAAAATCCATAAACTTAAAAGAAAATACTTCCTAATTGAGCTCATGTTCATAGGAAGTTATCAAATTCTCATAGGCATGAAATGATCAACATAACTTTTTCTAAAGCATCTAACTGAAGCTCAGGGCCCAGGAGTTTTCCAGGCAAGACTAATAAATACTTAGAGCAAAGACATCTGGTTCAGTTTCATAACGTAATATTTTCCTTCTCTTCAGATTTAGAAATTCTGTATAAGCAAAAGAAGATGTGTGCCTCTGCTACCAACAATGGAGTAACAGATTCCCATTTTATTATTTCCTCCCATTTAGTCAGGTATCTGGTCTAACATTGCCATCCAGTGGAAGGAATGGTGGTGGTGGAAGTGACAACTAAAACCCCATCCGTTCTACCAGTAGTCTGGCCTTGGAACGACACCAGCAAATTAACAACTCGGGCTTGTTTCCTGCTGCAAGGTGCGTTTCTAATTTTAGATGTGACATATGAGTTCAGAGTTCCAGTTCTCAGCAGAAAGGTGTAAGAGCTCCAAGCTAGAAGCACACCATCAGGAGAAATGTTGAGTTAAAAGAATGTATTTTTGTTGTTTTTAGTTGTTTCTTCTGTTGTTTGCTTTTGTTTTGTTTTCTTTTTAATATTTCTCAGTTAAATACAGCTATATTTTTTCCTACTGCTAGTCAGTAGACACTTGAGTTGGCTTAGAGTCTGTCCCAGTTTATGTTCAGGGCTGGAAATAGGAAATGAAATTTGACCACTAGAAGCAGACAGAATTCCTCCTCAAATATTCATAAGTCATCCCAGAAAACCTGATGGCTTGGAAAGCAGAACCTCTGAAACTTCAGCTGCTCTGAAGCACTTCTAATTCTATTCGATTCCAAACCTTCTGCCAGCAGTGACAGTAGCCCCTTTCTTCCCCTGGGCCTTCCCCCTCCCCCCCCCTCTACTGTTCACACCTATGACTATAGGAAGCTGTTTGTTCTGTTCTTGCTAACGAGTCAAGGGTGCGCTATGGCCCAATCCAGCCTCACCTTGAAAGTCTCCAGGGTTGGGGCATCCACCACATCTCTAGGTAACCTGTTCCAGTGCGTCACCACCCTCACTGTGAAACACTTCTTCCTTATATCGAGCCTAAATTTATCCGCTTTAAGTTTGAAACCATTGTCCCTTGTTCTATCACCCCAGACCCTGCTAAAGAGTCTGTCCCCTTCTTTCCTGTAGCTTCCCTTTGGATACTGAAATGCCGCTATCAGGTCACCTCGCAGCCTTCCTCTTCCCCAGGCTGAAGAGCCCCAGCTCTCTCAGCCTGTCCTCATAAGGGAGACCTTGCACTTGGATTTGCTGAACCTCATGAGGTTCACATGGGCCCACTGCTCAGCCTGTCTAGGTCCCTCCAAATGGCATCCCATCCTTCTGATGTGTTGACCACACCCCACAGCTTGGTGTCAGCAAACTCAGTCAGGGTGCACTCGACCCCACTGTCAATGTCACTCATGAAGATACTAAAGGGTATCAGCCCCAGCACCAAGCCTTGCAGGGCACCACTCGCCACTGATCTCCTCCCAGACATTCAGCCATTGGCCACCACTCTCTGGACTCGATCCTGCAGCCAGTTCTTTGTCCATTGATCAGTCCACCTATCAAATCTGTATCTTTCCAATTTGGAGAGAATGATGTTGTGGGGCTCCGCGTCAAAGGCCTTACTGAAGTTGAGATAGGTGACGTCAGGGGCTCTTCCCTTGCCCTTTGATGCAGTGACACCATCATAGAAGACCACTAAGTGGGTTAAGCAGGATTTGCCCTTGGTGAAGCCATGCTGGTTCTCTCGTATCACCTCCCTGCCTTCCACATGCCTTAGCACAGCTTCCCAGCAGGACCTGCTCCATGACCTTCCCTGGCACAGAGGTGAGACTGACAGGTCAATAGTTCCCAGGGTCATCTTTTTTTACCCTTTTTAAGAATGAGTAGTCAACTCTGGTCATAGACTACTGCAAATGCAATTATACATGGCATTGATAAGAAAGTAGGAGCAGTGTAACACAACACAACGGCAAAGTACACTTGATTATTTACTGCATAGAGGATAGGGTTAAACACACCTGTCCAGAAGACCATCCGGCTAGTCACAAAGTTCAGAGTGGACAACCTTGATTTCAAAATACCTTGAACTAAAGGGATAAGAAGCCTAAGTGCAGCTGAATCCACTGCTGCTACCAGATTTGGACAAGTTTATGTATAAAGGTTATATCTGCGATATAATCTTAGCAACGCTTACGAAGCTTAACAAGATGTAACTCAATTAACAGGGATCCATAGTTGCAAAGAATCTCTTACCGTCAAGGCATAAGGAATCTCTGCAAAGAGTCAAGAGGCAACTCTCACACAGGGCAGATCCTGTCACGCAGCCAGCTGCCATGCAGGATGGCTGAAGGGGCTCCTGGCCTGCTTACTCACTATTTATGGGGTGAAATGATAGATTCAGTCGTTGTTGCATTCTCTCTGAAGATATTATTTTCTTCCGCATTTGGCTTGTGTTGTACACTGATCAGCACAGTGGTTAAGTGGGTGCATTGCTCAAATTAGCTCTTGGGTATTGTTTTGTTGTATTTCCCATGAATCCGCTATGAGCTCTGCAGATGCAGCCATCGCAACCAGTCACATCCATCACAGCTACCACTGACGATTATCTGTTTAAGACAGATGCAGCCATTGCAACCACCACTGGTGGTTTTTTGCTTGAGTAAGGATATGGGAAATAAAGCTCATGCTGTGGGATGGGGAGCACACACCACACAGACCCTTACTCTGGGTGCTTTTAGTACCATCACAGCTACAGTGCATGCTGAGCTTCACACACCTTCCCTGCCCTCTAATATGTAGAACTACATTTATGTCTTCTTCTGGGTCACGCTGTACAGTTCAGCTACACAGCCCACGTTGCAGTTTACCCACTGTCCAACCGTGGATGTGGCAACAAGCTTAGGTCAGCTTTGTCCATACGTGAAACTCTCCCACGGAACATCTGACCAGACAGAGATTAGAGGGATTCAGAACATCTTCTTAAAATAAACAACAACAACAAAAAACTACCATGCAAGAGTAAACCTCCTCCTTTACATACACAATCAGACTCAAAAATAAGCCCTAAAATTCCCAAAAGTCCTGCAAGAGATGCTAACTCTACTCAAAGTAGAATCCTTTCAGTAATCTCATTTTTATAGTGAGGTGAAAGATCACAGGGACAGAAGTATTTGCATCTAATCTCTCACAAGAGGGCTCCCAACTACGGTACCAAGCACACAGACATTCTCAGAAATAGCCGAGCTACAAACTGTTACCGATATCAGATCTCTCGCTCTGGTTTGGCTTTTTACAGATCAGCTTTTGGAGTCACAAAATGCACTGTTTCGGTCCAATAACTGAAGCTCCATGCAACCTGATCTTTCCTAGCATGCATCTCGTTTTAACAACATGAATGCATTTTAGAATTGCATTACATACTAACAAAGATTATTCACTTTTTCACTGTACAAAAAAATATTCTCATCAGCTGCAGGGCTTATTTCCTTATTAGGATAAGACTAAGTTCCCTCCATATCACTGTACATTTACTGCAGAACTGTCCTGCTAAAACAAACACTTGGATGATGTTCTGTTGCCTCAGAAAGAAGCTGTTTTAGAACACATTTATAAGACAGCTGTGGGAATGGAAGCTCACAGATGGACTCTCAGATGAACAGTAAGAGTGGCAATACCTGAAACTTATTACTTCAGCTCCCACAGATTTTCAGAGGGATTTCAGAGTTCAGTTTATCAACAAGTTCCGGCCCCACCAGTTTCAATGGCTATTCATCTAACATACGTATGTCCCTCTGTAGCAACTAGACACTAAGGAATAGCAGGTTCTTGAAGATCAGTAGCCCATGTGTTTGTAATCACTGCTGCAGAACCTCAAGCCAGTAGCAATATTGGTTTATTGCTCTTATGATGATAAATTTTGTCATCTCAAGTTCATGGTCTATTATGTATGTAATGCAGATAAAGACTGTAATTCAGTAGACACGGAACTTGAGTGCAAAGCAAGGTGAAGTTAACATTTATTGTCAACAGGTGTTTGTACACAACCTCTGAAAGAGGCCGCATAAGTATTTACTAGGTAACACAGCAAAAATCAGTCTCCTTTGAAGCAGTCCTCAAATCACTCCATGAAGGAGGGAGTTACTGAGTTGTCAACTAGCTTTCAGTACGAGACCATATCAAAGATGAACGTGTTTACAGATAAACTGCGCACCACTTACTCTTACTGAACTTGAAAGTAGTACAAAGTCATCAAGAGGAATAATATGCTGTTTCTGGCAAGTACCAGATGGTGGAATGATGCTTCAAAGTCTCATATAATCAGGAGTAACCATGACCACAGACAAACAAACAACAACAAAAAAATAATCAAACGACGACGACAAGTAATGGCATGAAACAATCATGGTCAAGGTTTTAATTATATTCCCCCCCCACACACACCCCAGAATATTTTCTTGGAGAAACCAGAAAAGTAATAAATCCCTTCATTTAAAAAGCAGCTACTCGCAATTAACAGCAGCATTTCTTCACAGTTTTCCACACTGAAAGCCAGGTTCTTCCATTTCTTATCCATGCTGAACATCATCTAACATAACAAAACTATTGTTTTTAAACTGAATACACTCCCTGCTGAACTATCTACTCAAACTTCATAGCAGCAAGAACCAGACTTGTCATTTCATACACTGGAATGAGCTCCAGAGGCAATAAACCTCACTACTTCCACGCCCTTTCTTCCTGACTCAGTGACAGTTCAGACTCCTGTTTGCACCCTTCCACAAGAGGAGACCTGTCATCTGTTTTGAAACAGCATAGGTTAAGGGGTAGAGCCTCTTGGCTCACGCTTTTGAGAGGGGCCAGATCTGCAAGTCATTTGTAACAGCTTACAGACTGACTCCAAGATGATATTCCAGGACTGTTAAACATGTATAATACAGTAGAGCAGTGATATCTTCTGACATAATCATTTGAAGCTCGCTTGGATATTCCTGCTGTTTGCTCTAGAACATTCCTCATATGAATTCACCTATATCCACATCTGTGTTGTTTGCATCTCAAATGAACTTGGTGGGAAGCTTCCCACGTGCAGGGAATTTAGGTGTCTTTATATTTCCATTCAAAGTCTTCTTGCATTAATGCAGCAAATAGGAACTTTTGAAGTTTTTTTTCAGAACCTGCAGAACCTCATTCTGCAGCCTCCCAAAAACCAACCAAAGCTGGATGAGACTCATGTCGGCAGGGAAGGGAAAACTGAACACAGAAAGGGAGGACCACCGCTAATTACCGCCTGCTCGTCTCCCAAAAACTGATACCAGGGTGGGGCTGGTGTAGAAGAGGAAATTAAACCCAAGAAGGAAGTTATAGTGGTTTTGATGAATATATTTTGCTCGGCAGCTGTAGGAAAGTTGAGCCATTCAGAGCTCTGTTGACAGCTGAGAGAAGCCCAAGACTTACAGTGGTTCGAAACAAGAAAATCTAACGCAGTTTCTATTCCTAAAAGACACTAATAACCCAATCATATTCAGGTCAGGTTGTCCATGTGACAAAGTTTCTTATATGATTTCATACCTCCCACTGACAAGATAAATTTTGTTGCATAATATTTGTATTTCATTTGGACATGCATATCAAAACAACATTTGTCACGTGTCCTCTTATGTCATTGGTGTTAAAACGCAGCGTACTGTGTTTTTGGTCTTCTGCAGTAGTTCTAGCCTATGAAATCAGTATAAAAAGGATTAAAACTTACTAGTTAGCGTACTTAGTTATCTGAATTTTATTTCGAGTAGACAAATAAATTTTTAAGCAGGCTACCTTTCAAAAGTGAATTATTTAACTTCACATGACAGTAATTCTTGTAAAGATCTGAAGCCACCTGGAAACAAATATGCTTGTGTTTTATATTATTTGTCTAGGCTGTTGTTCTTTGACAGATATAATGTGTCTTACCTTCCCAGTGAGTTAAAACAATGATAATCATAAACATGACTTCCAGGCAAAGAGCATAAAACCAGCTTTTGGCTGACAGCCAGACAGGTTAGTGCATGGAAAGACACAAACAGCTATATGCATCACAAGCAGCTATGTGCATCTGCTACAGAAGGCTGCATGAGTGCTGTTTTGTACATTCCTCACTTACAGATATACTTTCTGAAGCTGCTTTTGAAAATTTAGTCCCATTATGTTGCTCTGAAAATGGTTGTCAGCACTGTCAGTGGACTGAGTTTTACTGTTAATAATGGCAGGGAAAAGAAGCATGGCTCTGAGTTTTGATCAGGCCATGGAAACTGCACGCAAAGATATTCAGATGCCCAAATATAGACAGACATATAGACTTTTAAAGGTATCAAGGTAAACGAAGAACTTCACTGCTGGAATGTAACTCACAGGATTTTAACTACAGAAAAATGACTCTGAAAATGTAGCCTAGCAGCTTTTAATACTTACCCTGTGCAACAAAGTTTCTGATGCTGTAAACTAGGCAGGTCACGAATGTCCTCAGCTGTGAAACTAAATACAAAGTTAGCTTACTGCATTTTAAGTAACAACTGGGTCCATACTGCATCTTTGCATAAAGCAAAATAATTTTTAATACGCTTCAGAGGTTTAAAAACATGATGTATTACATCCTGGTTACAGTAACAACCCTTCTGCCTCTGATTCTGCAGCATAATTCCTATTTATTGCAATCCTGGAAACCTAGCTCTCTTTCATCATATTTCCCGATTGTTTCTTTGCCTTAACAGTGAACTGTTTGACCCTTTCACACACTTTCTATGGAATCTGTATCTATTCATTGAGACTAGATGTAGCTTGGGAAAACATAAAAGGTTTAAATTTCTGTTCTGCCCAGGACCTTGGCAGAAGGTTTGAGATGGGTGAAGTTTTCGGAGAGGAGCTCTTGGTCTGTGGTATCCCACACTGCTACTACACCCTAAGTTTGAAGTTTGAACAAGATTAATATGCAGCAGTGCTTTGTAATCCACAGTGCTGGCATTTTTTTCCCACATGCTTCCAACTTGGATATATTCTCTTTCCTTGAGGCTGAGCCTTTCTTCTTCATTATCTTCATAACCTAAAGTCAAGAACAGATGCTCAGAGAATTAAGCTTAACTACTGGCTGCTCTTATAAGGCCAAACCAGATTACAGCTTTCATTTAGATTGTTCATTTATAATGTCCTGTGCCCTTATAGTAACAGGTACAAGCTTGCATCTATTATTTTTCCAAAAGTATTTTACTGGAAAACAATTTTGCTCCTGCATTTTCTTGTAAAGCTATTTGCTAGACAATGCTTATTTCCCTTCTCCATACTTAACAGCCAACACATTATTTTCATTCTGTATGTGAATTTAGTTTCATTTCTCAACCTGTAGAATTCATCCTGAAAATAACACAGCTTGGAACAAAGCCAAACACACTGAATTTATGTCAAAATATCTCCTGACCAAAATCGACAGTGTTGCACGAATTACAAGCACTTCCTGTTAATGCCATCAGTAAGGATATCAATACCTAGGAGGACAAAGAGAGGATTCCTTGCTTTCACAGATTCAGAAACAGGGACTTCTCCAACTTCATTGCTTTTGCAATTCTTGTATGTTCCATTTAAATTCACCAAAAATATTTGTTAATCCACTCAAACCAATCAAACAAATTATCTCATGTAGATTATATTGCAATTTATAATACAGGCTAAGTTTTGTTAAAATTTGTTAGAATTTTTTTTTTTTTAACCAGTACTAGCTATTAGAAAGTTATAAACATCAGTTACCAACACTGTCACTGACTGAGCTATCTGTTCTGAAGTTGGGTGACCAGACTAAAATGTTTGGTCCAAGAAAATATCTGTTTTGCCTTTTGCTTGCCTTAAACTCAGTATGTACCTTTCATTTTGCTACATTACTCCTCCAAATGCCAAGAACTGTTAGTGAACATGTCCTTTTCTGGGCAGTTCATCACCTGCCAACTGAGTCCAGTGAGGATACAATTAAGTGAGTGATCCTCCTGGCTCATCTAGCGTAGTGGAAATAAAACATTCTAAGTGGTTAGCACTCTTCCTCAATGCGGTGTCAGTAAGTTCCAGTTAAGTCTGTTCATGAGCCTTCCCTAACATTTATCCAAAAGGCAGAGGCTTCGGTTCAATTTCCTCCTTACACTGAGTGAGGGTTTTCATACTTTTATCTTTAATAAATTGTCACACTGTCAGCATGCCAGCAGACTGTTCTCTACATAGGATTAGCAGTTCTTTAAAGAGGTAGCAAGAGAAGAAGCTCTCACTTAAACTGTACTGCGTGACTGATGAACTGGAATAGAAAGGAAAAGTGAATACAGAGGAGGAACTTATATTCTTCAGCCTAACATTCCTTCAGGAATTTTCTCCAGTTGAAGGAGTCCTCTGTTCCAATCCTTACTCAACAAACTGTTTCCAGATGTTATTTTTCTGAAGATCCTTTCTAGTGAATACATGGAAGTCAAGTTCCTATTTCTCCTGTGTGGGCCATTTAAACAATACTTGACCTGTTAGAGTTCAAGTGTCCTTCTAAAGGAAGGATGATGAAGCATTAGAGAATTAGACAAGTCTAAGGATTTCTTTTTCTTTTTCTTTCTTTTTTTTTTTTTTTTTTTTTTTTTTTACTTTGAAACATGAGTAAGAATATACACCCTATATTTTAAGAATTCAGCCGGAACTGCAATTAAAAAAAAAAAAAAAAACTTGCACATTTTGTCTATTTTCCTTTTTTTGTTTGTTTGTTTGTTTTGTTTTGTTAATACGTTTTCCTGTGGAAAAATTAAAAAGAAAAAGCTCTAAAATATGCAAATTGTTGTTTCTGCAATGAAATGGCTTGCTGTCTCTGCATAGCATGCCAACCTTTTCCTTCATTAACTGTATCATAGCTACTTACTGCTTTAGCCTATTATGATTCATATGCTCAGCTTTTAATTATCAACTCTTTATATCTCCTTATAGGAACAAAGTAAAATGCAATTATCTCTCTGCACACATGAGCTGCCCTTTTATATACTGTCAATCTGCATATAATGATCTTGCAACAAAAGAAAAACAGACATATTCAACCACCAGCCCTTCACCAGGATAAAGCGCTTGTAGAGATTCTGGACAGTTCTGGATGTATAACAGTTCTGCAGATTTCCTTCATGTGATTCAAATGAAAGCTTATAACATTACTGTGGAATACAGTATGTTTTTGTTTCTATTGATGATAGTCTATTATTTCATTTCACTACTGACATCAGCAAACAGATCTGGGAGTAGAACAGTTCCTTAACTTAAATGATGTCTTCAGCCACTCTTCCTTATTGGCTCCTTATTTGTTTCCTTATGGAGGTTATTAGTTACAAAAACTAAAATGACCAGACCAGTTTTTTAAAAATACATATTTAGCTGTATAAATTCTACTAATTAAAGCAATGTAAGCCAGTCTTCACTTCTAAATTTAGAGAATACTGCGGTTTATTCATGTAAGAGGAGGCACAGCAGGTGACCAACAAGGAGTCAAAAAGACCCCTTATCTCTGTCATCCATATTTAGCTTTTGAATGGAGGAGACAGTGCTTGCAACATCAAAGCCATTATGCTTGTTAACACTTGTTAAAGTAGTTCTATCAGAACTCAGTACTTGTCAACTGAAGTTACAGGCAAAGCGCACAAGACTAATCAGGGAATTGTGGTACATTAAAATGCAACGCCTGGTCCATATTATTTCTCCAGGCAGGAAGATATAGTTCAGGCAACTGTGTGCCTGCAGAACAGTGCCATATGAAGACATCTTTCCCACAGACTACTCAACTAGGAGATCAATATATTTCTACATTCATACAAAATATTTGTTTCTATGTATATAAGACATACTTCACATGCCACTCAAACAAATGTGCTTTTTTTATCCCCTGAAGAATCTAATTCAAGAGCAAGCCAACATCTTTTGAATCTGTCTCTCTGCTTGGAGAGCCTGTTGGACAACATAGCCAATCCCAAAGGCAGCCAGATATTAAATTACTACCCATATCTGCACTGGCCAGAATCCAATATTTTCATCACATCAGAATGATAAAAAAAAAAGAGGCACGTAGTCAGTGGAAGATTATGAATGTGCTGATTTAATGTTAATCTTCTGAATGACATGAGAACTGAGTTTGTATCTGTTGCCTCAGATTATCAAAAGTTATCATTTTTCACTAGTCATTCATCCTTATTTATTTCTTTGTTTACTCTTCAAAAAGGATATATGGGTGACTTTCCATTCAACTACAGATGCAATTTGTAAGCTAGCTCTGAAATTTCATGAATCATTAAGCATTAGTCAACACAAGCACATTATTATATTTCTATTCCTCAGTGCTTCCTAAGAAACACATTTTCTGTCTTTTACTTCCCTTATGTTCCTATCATTCTTGCTAAGTCCAGTTTCTGCATAATCATTACGGCAAGGCAAATGGACTTAATTTCTTTCTTTCTCCATTAAGACGAAAAGCAGAAAGCTTCTTCTTGCTGTAACTCAAAAACATTCACTTTTTTTTTTTTTTTTTCTCTCTCATTACTTGAAGCAACAGACACATCCCAGCATCAGTGGAAGATTTGGTCAGTTCCCTTCTTTCAAAAATCTTTTTACTTTGTTCTGAGAGAGCAGACAGGAAGAAGAAAAAAAAATCACTTCCCTTTTGAAAATGTTTTCTGTGAGTTATGTCTGTGCATTTCTTATGCACTGAACACAATAAAATACAAAGGAAAAAAGCCTGGATACTTTTCTGGCTGTGAACTACAACTGAGGAACAAAGCATTCTGAAATAATTTACCATTATTATCCAAAGTGCAGGTCATTATTATAAAGGAAAAAAAAAATCACCCAGAAATTCTTATGGAAAGGAATCAAGAAATCATCTAGCAAAATCCTGAACCTCACTTTTGGGAAAAGAAAAAGTACAACTCACTTAGCTTCACGCATATAAAGCCCTTGTGTTGTCTTACTTAGTATTCTCTCATATAAGATAGACAATGATGCAAATACAGTTGACCTTGTCTTGGTACAGGAGCATGCATATCTATATATCTGATATGATAAATATATCTAATCTGATTATACTGTAAAGGATTCACTTGTGATATTTCTTGTGTTTAATTTAAAGTTCTTAATATTTTCTGGTGATGAGCACAGTGTCTGTATTAACAAAGCAAAACAAAGCACTAAAACTCTCAGCTGTGAAGCAGAAAAATAAACAACAAACACAGTGGAAGATAAATACAATCAGATGAAGCTTCTCAAGGGTCTCCCGTAGTTCCACTTATAGGCCTACTTTCTATTTGAACTTCTCTTGTATTTATTAAAGATCCCTTTTACCACCTAAAACTATTATTTACATAGTCTTTATACTCATGCCAACATCTTTTCGATGTAAGCTAGTAAAAAAAAAAAAACTGCAATCTGATGAATTCTACACACACCTTGTATGAAAGACTTCAGAAACATTTCAACAACCTTTAGAGTATAATGCATTTGTCTGTGTACTACTTTTTTCATCACAAGTACAATCCAAGCTGTTTCCCACAGATTCTCCTGGTGGTCTAATTGCTCTTCTTTGTAAAACAGAAAAACAAAGCTAGTCTGATCAACAAATCTGATTAACAATGAATACAATTTTCAGATATAGGCAAGATATATTGATGCTACCTATTCCTTCTCATATTATCCTAAAGTTAACTTATTTATTTTACTGGAAAGTGTTCAAAATCACCTTGGGAAGTAGATTTATATGTCTGTAGCAAAAGTATGTCAGAAATTTTCTACTCAGCAGCTGCATCATACATTTCAAGAACTAACCATTAAGGACATTAACTGAAACCTGTGGAACAGATTTTAATAACATTTAGTCACACTAAAAAGAATTGAGCTTAAGTAGTTCAGAGTATGAACCATGTGTGGTCTCTTAGCATTCATCAACGTTCAACCCTGAAAAACTTGTAAGGAGCATCTAAAATGATCTTATCTATTGACATTAAGAGAACGTTACCAAAGAAAATACTTCTAAAAGAGATAAAGTTCTGTGCTAAAACCAAATCTTCGAGCAATTCACATTCCCTCTAAGATGTTTCACCTCAAAAAATCTGAAATGACCTTCATTATGATAACAGCTGAAATTCAAGATTTTATTTGAAGTAACTTAATCCTAATAAACAGGGATTTTAAAAATTATCAAGTTTTGTTTCAGAACTTTTTCACACATTAAGTTCACACAAACTGCAGATGCAAGCTTTTGCCAGATGCAGCTTATACCAACCTACCACTGAGGTCCCTCGAGATGTTTTTTGCAAGTCACCCTCCTTAGGAAGTATTAAGGATGAAATTTTTCAAAAACCATGTTTGTGGGAGTGCCAGAGTGCTTAGTTCTTTCCTCTACCTTTTGAGCATTTCCAAGACATAAGAGTGGGAGGTCACAAATTCATTTATTCTTCTGACACAAATAGCATAATGGAAAATTAAAAGAGAGATACTTTGTTCTGGCAGCTAGGTTTCCTCATATTGTTTCTTGAAAGCCAAAATAATAATTAGAAGGAAAAAAAAGAAATTAATTGGAAGCAAAAACATGCAGGATCTACCTCAAAGAATTGCTGCTGAAGGGATGTAGTCTTCATTTGTTTTTCAAATAATTTCTTTGTATTTTGAGGTGGGTTGTTACTGTAAAATTCCGGTCAGAAAATCAGTACTGGTCTAAAGACCAAGCACAGCATAGCCTATAGGATGGCTAAATGTACAGCCTGTTTTTTCTGAAAGTGGGTCTAGCTCCATTCTGTAATTCAGTTGTCTAGAAGAGGATGTCACAAAGTGTTGAAAAAGTAAAAAATGACAATCTTATATTTACAAAGCATTGAAAAAAAAAAAAAAAAAAAAAAGCTTTAACAAATAGCTACTAGATGATAATGAAGATTACTCAAACTACCAAAAGTTCTCACGTGTCTCCTTGCAGAAATTTTTGGCTTTGTTAAGAAGGCATTGGTGGGAACAGCCAGAAAGGTGACCTGGTTCTAGTGGGAAAAATACTATCAGAAAATGTCTTCTAAAGTATTGACAGAAGAAAATGCCTGCCAGCCTAGGAACTGCTAGCCTGGGAACGGGAACCTGGAGTATCCTTGAGCAGCAAAGTTGGCCTCTTTAAAGGGAAGCTGGATATCTGAGGATCCTGAGACATGAATTAAAAAAAAAAAAGTAAAAACCAAAACCAAAACCACCACCACCAACCAAAAAACAAGGAACTGTAGCAGCAGCTTATTATCTGAAAGGATGAAAATAGTTTGCGAGAAGTAAAATTTTACCTGAGAGAACAGGAAACATCATTGTCTTCTGGTTGTCTAAGGTGAAACAGAGATCAGCAGCACCTACTGGCTGCCCTAAGAAGTGGTGTCCTACGCCCTCTTATGTCTCAGTGATGGAAGAATGACTTGCTTTCTATCCAAATAAAAAAAAAAAAAACCAAAAAAACCAGAGCCAAACTCTCTGCGAACTTCCTGTGCTGCACACACTTTCCTACAGGATTTCCTAAGCAAATTAAACCATCACTGGGGACACCTGACTCACTTCAAACTCCATTACATGGACCATCCTCAAAGTGAATAACTTTGTTCATCATTTGGTCCCTATCCTAGTCCCAGTTCTGGGGGATGTTCTCTCCTCAGATCAGTTTTCTTTGTCAGACCCTTGTGAAGCCAGTTTGACATCCATTGCTGGGACCAGTTTGATACACTTACACTTTAGGGAAAAGAAAAAATACAACTCACTTAGCTTCACGCATATAAGGCCCTTGTGCTGTCTTACTTAGTATTCTCTCATATAAGATAGGCAATGATGCAAATTGAGTTGATCTTGTCTTAGTACAAGAGCATGCATATCTATATATCTGATATGATAAATACATCTGATTTGATTATACTGTAAAGGATAGCAGAACCAGAACTTCATCACACCAGCTATATTCAATTGGGAAACTGTATTTAAGTGGGCAGCACAACAGCAGCCTCTCAATGCCTACAAATAAAGCAGTTTCAGAAGTTTATTTTAGGCTCAAGCATCCTGTAAAGAAAGTCTCTGAGGCTTTGTGATTTGGAAATATTATGCAGGAAATACCATCAGCCAGTGATTCTACCTACTGAATACAACTTATACCAGTATGATGCACATTATTAACCTCTCCTATTAGGTCTATATAATGAACTATATATTTATTACTGAATATATATGAGATACAACAGAATAAGCTGAATTTGCCGGGGCAAAGTCTATCTCAAAATATGCAAGAAGCTTATTCCTGAAGAAAAGTAGGGGTGTAGAGGAAGCAACTGTGTGGTGGCTTTCTCCTTAAAACTCAGTCATGTATGTGGAAACAATTCAGGTCTTCTTACCAAGGCAACTTGTCAACAAAACTAAATTCAAGTTTCACTTCCTCCAAGTTCTTGCAGGAACTAAAATAATTTCCTTTTACTACTGGGACTCTGCCAATGAAAACCAACCAGATCTTTCCCTCTGCCTGTACTGAAGAAAGGTAAGAGAGGCAAACAGTGATTTATTTTCCCTTAGCCTGAAAATAAGATTCTTCTTTCGCCTTAGCATCACTGTTACCAAACCTCAATAACTTCATTAAACATCCAAAACCCACTTAATTTTTCCTTTTCAAAAGTTATTTCTCAAGCATAACATTCCCCTGGATTGCTCTTACAGTGCACAAAGTATTTTCTAGCATCAGTAAGAAAGAGAGCTATATGAATTAAACCAAAAAGTGTCTGTGAGCACTTTTGTATGCTCTTGTTGATGGTTTAATGGCTAGAAGTTCTGCTTCACAAAGTGGAAAACCATGTATATCCACTTGTTGTGGAATAATCCTCACCTTTCAGCTAAAAAAAAAAAATAATGCCTCAGATAGGCTGTTGGACTACTGATATTTTCAAAAATATTCCTGCAAACAGCTCCAATTAAAATACAGTGGAGTCCTTTCACTAGCTAGATTGTACTGATTCACAGAGCCAATAAGGGACCCAGCAATTGGCAAGTACTCTTAAAACTTGTAGAGAATTACCTCTTTTTAATAGAAGCTACAGTACAGAAACAGGAATATAAATAAAATGTACATGGCCAGATATGCTAATGTGGAAACATTTAATTGATGTTCATGAGAAATAAAAAAATACAGTAGGAAACAGCATTTGGAAGTCAAGCACAGCATCTCTGGCTCCTGCAAAGTCATCAGCTCAAAGCTCAAAAGCAGAGATACGAATTGCTTCCTGCCAATATGCTGAAACTGTTCTTAGAAAAAGCATTTAGAACTAATCTATCCATAGGAACATAAGCAAGCACAAAAAGAACAAAACTAACATTCGCTGATAGAAAAAAAAATAAGATAGAAATAGAGTAGTTGCAGACTTAAACACATAAATGAACACTAACACAGCATCTAACTTTGTATTTCCTCCTCTCAGACACTTCCAGAATGCTGATTCAGTCTGAAAAATAAATAATGTTTTCTATATTGTGGAAAATTTAATACAAATATGTGTACATTTATGGAAAAATGGAAATAATTTTATTAGGAATAATCATCTGAAATTGTGTTAGAAAATTGTATTGTGGTTAATTTCTTTATCATTAAATATAGATGTGATCTTTTAGTTTTGGGTGGTGTTTCCTAACCATCAAGACAATGGATCTGGAAGTAGGATTTTCTTGTGCACTACTGATTGATTCTACATTTTATATCGTTAAGTGTTCCTTGTGGCAAAGTTAAGAATGAGTTGAAAGACAGTCAAAGTAAGGATAATAAAATTTTGTTCATTATTATAGAACTGGTTTGCTCCTTTGACTTAATCACATATCAACATACAATCACGATATATAATAGTGTTTCCTGGCTCACAGTTACCCCTAAACTGTACAGATCTAAAACATTTGAAATAGTGAAGCAATGATAAAAGTATGCTTTTAAGCACCAAGTCTGAATACTTAACTTACATAGACAATCAATTGCACAAACAAATGTCTTTCAACTTTCTCTCAATCTGATTTAAATTAGCTAAAATTTCTTCACTTTCAAAGGTAGAAGGAACTCATTGCTCCCTCACCAAGACAAATATCTCTATTAAGAGCATTTAAGTGAAATAATAACTTTGTAGAGGGATTACAAGATTTACTTATAGTCTAAGAAGTTGTCATCTTTGCCAAGATCAATTCAGCATTTTACCAGAATACTATTTTGCGCACACAAAGACACACTATAATGAAGGGCTGCAACACCGATTCTCAATCAGTCTAACATAATTTGAGTACAACTTCATTCCAACAGTAAAATCTTTGTTACTCATGTTTAAATTTAATAGCATTAATATATTTTTAAAGTGATATGAAATGACACTCACTTAGCCGTATCCATATGGTAAAATATGCAAGACTTGTTAAATATATACATTGTCACCATCTATTTCTTATATGGCGTTTAAAAAAAAAAATTCAAACTGAAGTATTCCCAGGCAACGTACATAATAATATTTTTTTTTCCCCTCCAGTATAACCTCTTAAAGGGGGACTTTCATAAAAAACATCATAATGCTTTTTAATGCCTTGCCTCCTCATTTCATTTCTTCTTCATTTCAATTAATTTCTTCTGAAATTTCGCACTAGTTGAGTAATACAACACAGAGAGGCACTAGAATCTCTGTTCTCGGATGCTATTTAGACTTGGCTAACAAAGCCATGACCCACCACACCAAGGACTGGAATTAGCCCCCCTCTGATCAGAAGGCTTGACTATGTGACCTCCATGGGTTCTTTCTACCTCATATTTCTAGGATTCTCTTTCTATTGCAACTGTGCAGAGCACAGAAAGCAAACCTGATGCCACCAGTCTGATTCTTACTGGCAAAAGCTGCTATTGAGAGACTAGGGTGCAATATCACAGTTCAGCCAACTTCTACTATCACTTGAGGATGAATGATGGAGTACAGGGTACTACTTTTCTACTTGTAGAAAGCTTTGGAGGCCTGTAAGTCTTCCTGAATGATTACATGTAACCTTTGCCTTCAATAGGATCTTCCCCTGTTCCAGTCTTCAAGGATCATTGGAGCCTTTCCTTTTTTTTTTTTTTTTTTCTGGTCACGTCTGACATTTATTAAACTCCTGTGACATAATACAGCCTTTTCCAGGGCTAGAAGCCTGTCTTTTATCTAGATTGTTTTATCTTTACTGCACAGTTTCTATAACAACTTTGTTTTATCCAGTTCCAGAATAAATCATCCATCATAAGCATAAAGGAAAACTGAACTTATTTATATAACAGAACTCATTTGCCCCTATCATGGGGTGTCTGTCAAAGACACTGAATCTACAAGAGAAAAATTGGGCAGTTTCAAGGATCTGCCAAGTCCTCAAGTGTTTTACAAAGAAGACTATTCTGAGAATTCCAGGGAAATGTCTTCACTACAAAACTTGAAGGCTGTAAACATCAGTATTAGCAATTTTTTTAGGTATTTGAAGCTATCTTTCTGATGAAAAAGTGCTTGGCCTATAGCTGAAATAAGCTGATCACCCAAATGGACAGGTAGGACTTGCCATGCCTACTTCATTTTCCCTCAGCCATGAGAAAATGGTGGAAAACAGATATGGGTAGACCCAAGAATTTTCATGGAGAAGCATCTGTAGCTCCAATATAGGCCACACAGATGTTTCCGAAACTCAGATTTCTCTTGCTTCATATATGCCTAGCAAATATATGAAACTAAACCAAAACAGCCCATGCAAGTGTCTAGAATTTTTCAAGACACATTTACACCTCTGCTTTACTATGCAGCAGATGCTGCATTTAAAACTAGGGAATACACTATTTTCACTTCACAGGCACAGTGTTTCATGTTTATTGTGCTTTCTGAGGAAGCCATAGTTTCAACCAATGGATTCCTCTGAAGCCAAAATTAGGCTTCATATGTCTACACTTTAAGTACATCCACACACATACAATGAATGAGCAATGTATTTTAACTATAACTTCCAACATTTTTGTCTCTGACTATTGCTCATTATTTCAGGTTAGAATGCACATAATTGAGTTCTGCCTTTCAAATGACAAGAGAAGCAGATTGTCCAGACAAATAAAGCAGAAATATATTTTCACCCTTACAAGTCATGTTTAGGCCTTTAATTGCAGACAGGAGTAAATGATGTTAGAGCCAATGCAGTCCAGAAAATAGAAATATTGCAAAGGGAGCACATCAGAGCTAATTTTGTTAACGACAATTTCTAAAAGCAGAAGGGTGGTGGGGCTGGGTGTTTGTACAGTTGGAAAGCAAGATCCTGAGACAGGAGCCCTGAAATCAAAGCTCAGCACCAAATAGAATAACAACTTTTTACAATTTCCCTGTTCACAATCCTGGCATGCCAGTCACGATGACTAAAAAAAATACCTGCTCTGAATCAAAGTCCAGGTAGAAGAACTTCCCTGTTAAGCTCATTTTTGGTACCCAAACTCACTACAAAAAAAAAAAAAAAAAAAGACAAAAGGCAATTTCTTTTACAAGTTCACAGGAAGAACATACTGTCTGATGCCACAAACAAGATATAGACAATATGTTACAGCTTCCTATATCCATTGAAGAACTTCTGTAACATCTGCAAACATTATCAGCTTACACATAAAAAGTCCTCCATCATGTTCTCTCATCTGGAAATGGCTTTAGTCTAACATCTCTTCCTTAGTTTGTTGTTACAAACTGGACTGTTGTGTGGATAAAGAATTGGCTGGATGGCTGCAGCCAGAGGGTTGTTGTGAATGGCTCTACAACTAGGTGAAGGCTAATCACGAGCAGTGTCCCCCACGGGTCCATCTTGGGAACAGTGCTCATCAACATCTTTTATCAGTGACTTTGACCATGGGATTGAGTGTACCTTCAGCAAGTTTGCTGATGACACTAAGCTGAATGGTGCAGTCAATGCAACAGAAGGAAGGGATGCCATCCAAAGGGACTGGGACAGGCTTGAAAAGTGGGCCCATGAGAACCTAGTGAGGTTCAACAAGGCCACGTGCAAGGTGTTGCATTTGGATTGGGGCAATCCTAGATATGAGTACAGACTGAGAGATGAACTCCTTGAGAGCAGCCCTGCTGAGAAGGATTTGGGGGTCATGGTGGATGAAAAGCTGGACATGAGCCAGCAGTGTGCTCTTGCAGCCCAGAAGGTCAGTGGTATCCAGAACTGCCTCAAAGGAGGAGTGGCTAACAGGGAGAAGGAGGTGACTGTTCCCCCTCTGCTCTGCCCTTGTGAGGTCCCATCTCGAGTATGCACCCAGGCCTGGGGCCCCTAACACAAGAGCGATGCAAAGATGTTGGAGCAAGGCCAGAAAAGGGCCACACATTATTGGAGAGCTGCAGTACTTCTCCCATGAAGAAAAGTTGAGGGAACAGGTTGCCCAAGGAGGTTGTGGATGTCCCATCCCTGGAGGCATTCAAAGCCAAGCTGGATGTGGCTCTGGGCAGCCTGGTCTAGTGGCACACAGCAGGGGGCTTGAAACTAGATGATCCTTATGGTCCTTTTCAACCCAGGCCATTCTGTGATTCTATGTTTCTATGATTCCATGAATTGAGATTGCTAGCTTGGAGAAGAGAAGGCTCCAGGGAGACCTCATTGCAACATTCCAACATTGAAAGGAGCTGACAAGCAGGAGGAGAACTGACTTTTTACATAGGTAGATAGTGATAGGACAAGGGGGAATGGATTTCAATGGAAAGAGTGGAGGTTTAGGTTAGCTATTAGGAAGAAATTCTTCACTCAAGGGGGTGACAGACTGAATTATTTTATTATTCACTGGAATTAGTTTATTTGGCCATTGTCTAAGATAAACCTGAAACTGTTCTAAGTTACATGAAATCTAATAATTTGCAGAATGAAAAAAAAAAAAAAGCAAAAACAGTTGTGGCTACTTAGCAGACAGCTTTAAGTATAATTAAGAACAAATATAAAGAGATACTTATGCAATTAGTAGCCTGTTGCTCAGTCTTCCTAAATTAAAACCAATGGTGTTGCAAATCACTAATGCTCCATATCACAACATATAAACATAACCCATTTGGTTTATTTGAAATCCATTTATTTGAAAGGCTGTCTCTAACAAGTCTTTGACAAAAGTACTCTGAGTAGTGTGTAATAACAGGAGGCTTAAAAAGCCTGCCAGGCTGTGTAAATTGTAGAGTCTTAACATGTGTTTTATGAAATTCTTCTTTTAAATATCCTTTCACTCCTGCCAACTTATTGGTAAACATGTATTACTTATAACTTTTCCTAGCAAGAGAAGAGTTTCAGAAGAAGTACAGAGATATGTAGCATGTTGCAATAGGGGCACATCCACCAAAGTCCTTCTCTTGAGAATTCTAGTGCCCTCAGTCACGGCATCTTGCCAAGCAGCATCCTAGCCTCATTTTTGATCTGCAACACTACATATAACTAAGGATAATTTATATTCAGATCCTTTCTAAAGAAATGCCACATTCTACCTTCAACATCAAAAAAGGCACAGGTATTCTAGGGAAGCTATTTAGAAACTGTTCAGAACAAAATATATATATTAGCTGGGAGATAGAAACATAGTAATGCTGCTGCACTACTTTAAGGCTCCCTCAGGCTATCTATGCAGGGGGAAAAAATGTATGGCAGAGGTCAAAAGTAGAATAATCACAGAGAAGAACTGCAACTGGATGTTAAAAGGAATTTTAAACATTTCTGACTTTTAGTGTTTTTCCAAAGGGAACAGCATCAAACCTATTTGCATATAACAAAATGGTCAAAACAACAGCAAAGGGGACTGAATGTGAATTGCTGCAGAAGCAAAACTAAGTGTTATTAAGTGGGTTACAGGTAGCACATAAGTTGATAGCACAGAAACTGCTCTTTAATTGCATAACAAGTGTGAATATGAAAGGGCCTTGGTCTCCTGCAAAACTATTTTCCAATGGATAGCTTCTCAGCATGTTCAGATGCTGTCTGACACTAATGAGGAGACAATTCTTGCACAGGATTGCTCTGACCACCTGAACAACTAAATTTCCAAGTGAGAGGAAAATTTTTAAAAGGCAGAAGCATACATTTGTTAGGAAATTGTTCTTATCATAATGGGATAGTAAGAAGATTCCTTTAGTAGCATCAAGATATAGCTTATACTTTGCCTCTCACTGAGGTGTGCTTTTTTTTTTTGCTAGTGATACTATCCTCCTAGACTTTGTGCAGGAACGTGTATTTCCTGCTGTTTTACTGGTAGTTGGTGGGGACTGCAAAATTAACAACACTCTTCACCAGTTCTACAGACAAAACAGTTACTAAGTGCCTAACAATGCTGTTTGCAAAAGCATCATTGCATGAATTCTTTATGACTTACGCAAGATGCAACAAATTATTCCTTTTGAATCCATACACAGTTTTTTGTTGTTGTTGTTCTTTTTTTGTTTTTGTTTTTGTTTTCTGTGCAATACAATCCCAAACAGGAAACTAAAAAAGTGAGGAAAAATAGCACGCTTCTAGATAAGAGTGGAAATGGATAAGTTACCTTCCCCAAGTTGAGAGAGAGGGAAGGAAAAAAGAACGATGTGTATTATTAATACAAAACAGATATAGTGGACACATGATAGGAAAAAAAAAATCAATTCAGCTAAGATATGCAATAATGTGTTCTAAATTTGAGATTTTTCAGGTCTTAAATTGTTCCACTCAAAGCCGACTGTCCCATAGTGAACTACTTAACACACACTGGTTCTCGGAGGGAAAGCAATGACTCTGTGGCTAAAGCAAGCACAAGGGTGACTGCAAACAAGGATTTGATTTTGTTGCTCCAGATTGCTGGTGTTACTTCAGCTAAATGAATCTCTTCACCTCTAAGAGCAGCTTTCCTTCCCACTGTAGACAATATGCCTCTCAATCTCCACTTATACTTTGGGATTCACACCTACCAGCAAGGGTCTTCGGGATACGTCTGGGACTAACGTCTTCTCGAGAGCACAATACAAGTGGCCAGAGCTTCGTCTGCCCTTCTCGGGGTGGGGTACACCGATCCCACCGAGGTCCCGCTGCCCGCCTTGGGCAAGGCTTTCGTCGTAGTTTCATCGTCCAGAAAGACACGTTGAACTAGAATCAAATTGTTCTTGGTACGATGCGAATTCCTGGCAGCGACGCTTCACCGCCCGCTCCCGGCTGGGCGGACCCTACGCCGGGCTATTTCTCGGGGTACCAGCGCCCTCGGCCGGCACTCGAACCCTGGAGGGAAATGTCGTAGCGAGCAGAGCTGCAGCGCCGGAGCGCGACCCTTCAGAGAGGGGGCGGGCAGAGCCAAGCTCTTCGTCGGGCTGCACCGGTCCTGAGTAAGGGCGAGCCTTGCTTCACAGTGGGAAGGACTGCTGCCAGCTGTGCACCCCCGGGGCGGGACAGAGCATCCCACCCAAGGAGTGCGGCAAGGAAAGGAGGCAAAACGGGGGCCCCCTCCCCGTTTCTCTTTGCGGTGAGTGAACCAGGGCACGGTAGCGGGCGGGGGAGAAGGGAGCGGCGGCACCCTGCGCTCGGGGGCCGAGAGGAAGGGATTGCAGCACCTCTCGGAGGAGCGGCGAGCAGGTCGCGGCTCCTCAGCTACCCAAAGAAAGACACCAAAACACGTGCCACCACTCTGGATCTTTAACTACCTTTCTCGAGGCACTTCTCTGGAGTCGGCTACTCCTAATCTGATCATCCCAGCCGGCCGCTGGTAGCTTCCCTCTCTCAGCACTGCAGCCTGGACAGCCCAGAGTCCCCGGGCAGCGAAGGGGTTCCCGTACGAGCAAATATTCAGGCTGTACGCCGCTATAGTGTGCACAAACCGGTATTTTTTTCGAGCAGAAAAGCGAGCAGCAATACCGTCAGCTCAGCCAGCTCTTGTTTTGCCATCAGCTGCCAGCCAGATGAAGAGCAATTTGTTCCTTGGTGTTACATCCCACACCTGTCTGACAGCAATCAAACTTTTTCAGGGAAAAATTCTAGATACATTATTTTGTATCCAGAGCGTCCTGGGGGGGGACAACGGAAGTGGGGGTATATTGGGGCCATAACTTACTCCAAACCTGTACTATAAGCAGTTGTTCATTTTTGTCTGCCCTTCCTGCACAGACACTGAGGGGGAACGATGGAGAGGAACTGGGCTTCTTAGATGAGCTGCTCCTCATTTATTATGTTTATTTGCAAGACACCAGGCTCCCTAGCATTAACAGACCTTGGGCTCCACCAGTTCATTTTAACCATCTGCATAAGATCTAACAAGCAAATTATGACTGGAGAAGAGTAGGAAGTAGCTGAACTCTGCACCAGATGTGCATCACTGCTCCCCATCCCCCAAACAAGGAAAAGTGGTGACTTTGGATGTTAAATAGCTTATTGCTAAAAGAATGAATTCCTTCATGTATTACCACAGTAAGGTTACAAGATCTTTAAAAAGATTAATAGCTTAATATTGATTCTGAATTGGAGACTTCTTTACCCTCCCATCCCCCCTCTTCCCCCCGAAAAGGTGCTTTAAGGTACCTAAGTGAGCTGAAACTTAGCCTTTCAGTAATAGATTTTAGCTTAAAAGCACTAAAAGTTCATGTGAGTTGCAAAGTTGCAATTTAACATCATTTTGGTAAATCACCAAATAATTTATTTTGGAGGGGGGGGGGGAGGGGGGGGGGGGGGGGTGGGATGTGGATGGTGCAGGGGAGGCGGTAAGAGGAAAACTCACATTTTTCATCTGATTATTTGGCCCCAAAGGGTTCGGTCTCTTTTATAAAAACTTTTAAAATCACTACTCTGAGCCCGTCTTTAAATAAAATAAAATGAATAACATGTAGTATAAAGAAATTTCCTACTATGAACTGTAATATTGGTATGATCACAAACTTGTCTCTTGTCCACACTTATCCTGACTAGATCTTAGCTCTGATAAAAGAGGAATTCTAAGATTTTTCTTGAAAAAGAGCAACATTAGATTCTTTGCTATGTATACTAAGAGCTAGAGAAAAGAGAGAACGCCTTGAAGGATCTGGTTCCAGTAAACATCTCTTTGTTGGAGTTTAGTGGCTTCCCCTGTAAAACAGTAAGTTTTCTCCTCCTTTCCGGCATTTCCTCAGGACTCAGAGACATTATTCATAGATGTCTATCAGACTTCACAAGTGGCTAATGTTCTGTATCAGACAATAAAGCTTCCTTTATCCAAACCCAATTCAGTTAATTTAATTTGGTTAGCTCTTCTTGTTTCAATGTTCACAATGAAATATAGGCCCACTGCTAAAGAGGATTGATCAAGAACGCCAGCTAAAACTGGAAAAAATCTATCATCTCCTGATAATTTTAACCTAAGACACATAGCCTTTAAAAATAATATATTCTTCTTCTTTTTCCCTGAAGAAATATGTTTTGTAGTATAATAGTATCTAGAAAATAAATAGTTGATTAGACTACTGAATGCGTGTATACATCGACAACTTATATTTAGGAAAGTTCAGTTTTAGTATATAAAAATGAATGGCTGGTCATCAGAAGACAGCAGCATTATGGAGCTGGGGGTGATATGAAATAAAAACATCCAGACTTCCAATGGGTTTCCAAGTCTTACTTCATGCAACTAGAATTTGAAAGATACTGAAGTTACATGTTCATAATATCTACATTTAGGTTGCACTGTTGGTATTCAAAATGGGGTATCTGAGATCCCCACCTACTAATATTGACTATGCTGAGTATATTGTACTTAAAAAGTTACTTCAGTTCTGTATTCCTCGGAACAGATTTCAGCTGTCAGAGACAAACATTAATAAAGACCTTAAAAAAAGAAAGAGAGAAATAAAGAAAGAAATGCATTTTCAAGTAGATAGGACTACACAGTTTTGCTGAGGACTCTCCAGGTAGGCTTCATTTTAAACTTAATATGTCAAAGACAAAAATTTTGACTTCTGCCTTCGGTTGAATAGACTCCATTGGTAACCTAGCTGCATATAGCAAGATATTGATTGATACCAGGTTAGATGAGATTTTTAGGCTGCTGGTTGGGTGTTTGCTCGTATGCTTAATTTACTGCATCAAAGGACACAAATCATTTTAGATGTTTGATTATAATATTAAATATAACTTGAGCTCTTTCAATTTTATATGCTATGCACAGAATTCACCATTTCATTTGCCAATTTAGGAACCATTCTCGGAAAACAATACTGGTGTGCTTGAGTTTCCCCACCTCCCTTTGTTCAGTTAAGCATCTCCAGGGTTGATTTCTTTGTTTTTTTTCTTTTTCTAAATTGTTTTCAGAATGTTCCTATGTCAACAGCACAGAGGCCACTGTATTCACTGGTTCTGCTGGTAAGTAATGAGCCTGCAACTGTGTTCCTGCAGATTAAGGGTCTCCAGATTATGAACCACATCCAGACATTTTTTCTTTTTGAATAAGTAATGTTTTCCTAGCCAAGTTTCTGTCAGTAATTGAATGCCAGGAGATGTTTAGTAATTAGTTCCTGATACTATTCCTGTAGCTCTCATTAATTGTACAGGCCCGTATTACTTATTTTCCCCTCTCCTAAAAAAAGCAAGTAAGGAGGATCAAGAAAGATTGCTGAAGCTCAGGGAAGCTAGGATGAAAAAGGAGAATATAGTGTCTTTGGCACTAAGATGTATAGAAATGCACAGGAACTCTTCCTCTGTTTTCAACTATTAAAATATATCTCTGGGCATTACAATATATGGTTTTATATTCATCAGTACTGAACAAAATGATAATTCAGATATGCAGAATGTGTTTTGGAATATACCAACTCCAGAGATAGCAAAGACATATATGCTCTGTCCTTAATTATGCATGGAGAAATAATGCTTTCAAGAAGTCAATCCTAAATTAAATCAAAAATCCAAAACAAAGTTAAGAGCCTAGAACAAGGTAATGAACTAAAAGATACTGGGTAAGCCTCTGTAAAAACTCTAATTCATGTAGGCTTTCAAGACTCGGAATTTTGAAGAGAAAGAAAAGATGTGACATGCAATTAAGTATGTACCATAAGTACACCAGGGAAAAAAATTTAAGGGACTTACACATGAACAGTGTGTGAAAGCACTGATAAACTGTTTATAGACATGAGCATTTACAGAATAAGACTTGCATGCCAGAAATTGTAACCATTCCTTACAGAATAAAATACTGTTTAAAAAAAATCTTTGCCCCTTCACTATTACTCATTAACTTTCGAGCAGTTATAGAAGTTTAGAAGAGCATTTCAAGCCATTCTATATGAACCAAACCAAACTTTACAAGTCTGAATTTAGTTTTGTTTTCTAGCTTCTATTCTGGTATGGGCTCTTCATTTTTAAAGTATCGATTAGTATAAAATTATATGCTCATCTATGGAAATTAGTTAGGAAATACTTTTATGTTTTGTGTTTTATGTTTATACAGTTAGATACAACTATTGCCAGTATTTTCTGTTCAGATAAGGATTTCTCCACACAAGAAAGCATTTTAGATGTATGTTAAGCTCCAGTAACTTTTATTTTAAATTACTCATTATGTAAAATACTGTAGAAATGTGTTGTGTAGGGAAGACCTAAAAGGGGAAGTGACAAGGACTACAGAGATTGAGCGTATTTCTTTTCTTTTCCAGAGTTCCAGAATTAAAAATTACAAAGCAATCCAACACATTTTCATCCAGGAGTATAAATCAAGATTGAATTTCTAAGTCTGGGGCATCTTCTCTGATTTTTATTCTCTGTTCTTGTACACAAGATGTCAAAAAACACGACAGAGAACTCAAATTACACTCACTCAGCTCTTCTAGGTTTTCTCCTGGCTAGCATTTCACTGATCACTGTTGTCATGAATATATTAGTATTATGTGCTGTGAAAACTGAAAAGAAGCTGCAAACAGTTGGCAATTTATACATTGTTAGCCTCTCTATTGCAGATCTTATAGTTGGTGCAGCTGTTATGCCCCTTAATATTGTTTATCTCCTAAACCGTGTGTGGACTCTAGGCTTAACAGCATGTTTGTTCTGGCTGTCAATGGATTATGTGGCCAGTACTGCATCTATTTTCAGTCTCTTCATATTATGCTTAGACCGTTATCGTTCAGTTCAACAACCACTGAAATATCTCCAATATAGAACAAAAATGAGAGCATCACTGGTGATTTTGGGAGCTTGGTTGCTCTCTTCCTTATGGGTCATCCCAATCCTATGGTGGCATGATTCTGCTAATGATGAGAAAAGGAAAGGAAAGGCAAACTGTGACACTCAATTCTCTCATGTCACTTGGTTCAAAGTGTTGACAGCCATTGTCAATTTCTATCTGCCCTCTATCATAATGTTATGGCTCTACTGTAAAATATTCAGAGCTGTTCGAAAACACTGCCAGCAGCGAGAAGTCGTCACTGGATCATACTGCTCTTTCTCTGAAAACAAAAATGTAATTCATGGTAAGACAAAGGACAAGCAAAATATTTGCCTCCAAAAGCAAATCTTACATGAAAACACATCTCATAAAGACAAGCAAATGTCCTCTGAGCACAAAAGTACGGCAGCAAAATATCATTTCAGTAATTCTGACAAGTCTTCAAAGGCTTTTGTTAGCAGCAGTAACAGCAAAGCCTTTCAATGTAGTTGCTTGCCTCTCACCACTGCCCAGTCTGAGCCAGATCTGGAGAAAGCAGGAAAGAAGTGTGTGTGTGTAAAAAAGGACAATAAAAATGAAGAGGACCCTCACTCACAGGACAGTGACTTAAGTGCTACATCAGACAGTGATACTTTCACAGAGAACGTACCTTCTGGAGAGCAATCCAATCCTAATCCTGATAGAGCCTGCAGTCCTCAGGAAAATAAAGAGAACAGGGATTTCAGAGGACTGAGTTACCTGAGGAAAACCTGGCAAACCCTGCATACTCATTCCAAAAGTCGTCTTCGAAGACAGCATGTGAGCAGGGAGTGGAAAGCAGCTAAGCAGTTAGGGGTCATAATGGCAGCCTTTATGCTGTGCTGGATTCCCTATTTTGTGTTATACATGGTAACTGTTTTCCAACACCGTGAACAATTTTACACATTACATATGTTCACTATATGGCTTGGCTATGTGAATTCCACCTTAAATCCATTCCTGTATCCTCTTTGTAATGAGAATTTCAAGAAGACATTCAAAAAGATCCTTCACATTCAGTAATATCAGACTGGCTTTTTTTCTGAGCTAAAAAGCAGCACGTAAAATCAATCAAATGAAATGTTCCAATTTCAAAGGCAAATATGGATAAATTAGAAGGCTTTGGAAAACTACGTTATAAACTTGTGGTTAGTAAAAGTGGGATATATGCATGTAACAGCTTCAACATGTTTGAAGAACTAATTCTTATCAGGAATCTGAAAAGCTCAGTAGCCAGTCTCAGAACTGTTACACTATTGTAAATATTTTACGATTTGAGATTCTCTCTTTCATCATATAGAACAAAACTGAATGTACGAAAAGAGATAATCAGGGATTATAAGTTATTCAGCTACAGAAAAGGCAGAAAGAGAATACTTTTCTGTGACCGGTCAAATATTTCTTTTCTCCTTTAACTTACTGCTTTAAGCAGGGAACACACTGCTAGGGGAGAGAGATCTTCTGCAGAAAGAGGTACTTTGCATAGTTAAAAAAGAAGCTTCTACTGAAAAAAGCTACCCCGTTTATTTATAGCTTTCTCCAAACCATACACTTCTTTGAAAGTCATATTTTAACCACAGTATCTAGTTAATATAATGTTTGCTTCATTTATACCAGTACATTCTAACTTCACTGAAAAAAGTAGTATTATTATGTCCTACACATCTTGCTAAGACATTCTGAACTCAAGATAGTATCAAGAAGCGTAAGCTGTTGTCTCCGAACTTAGAGAGTGTAGCTGATTATGGCCTATATGTATTTTTATTCTTTCTATGACTTGGCAAATAGCCTACGCATGCAGCAGCAATGCTAATGCTTATCTTTATGACAGGCAAACTCTTCTCGCTACAGTGAGACAATGTCCTAAGCAATAACTCAAGCTTGCAAAATAGGAAATAAAATACATGAAGTATTTTTACATTTCCTGTCCCTTACTTACATAAGTCGTGCTGTAAACACCATTAAATATTTTAGAAGAAACAGAATGATAGAATACTTAAGGTTGGAAGGGGTATCTAGAAGCCACTTAAATACAGCTGTGCTTTTACAGTATTCTCAGGGCCTTATCCAGAATTTCAACAATATACATATGTTAAAAGGGCTTCCTTTGAAAAAGCTAAAAGGCAGCTTTGACAGAGAGGTTTGCAGGTAAGTTTCACCCTAGCAGCTCAAGTCATTCCCTTGTTAAACCATCCATTTAACTGTTTCTAAGTATGAACAGTGCAGTGAGATAAACCTTACTTACCAATCAAAGGAAGAAAACATAGTTCCTTAGCAAAAGAGTGCATAGTCACCTACATTACATGAGCCAACTTATTAGGAAGCTGATGATTTAACAGAACAGTTACAGCATAAACCAAACTCTGCAGATTGGGAAGGAAGATGGAGAATTGAGGCCAAGGAAATCTCTGGTCCTGTATGATCCAAATATGTCAAGACTGTACATCTGTGGTACACAAGTAAAACATTCATTTCTATACTGTGATGGAACTAAGCAAAAGAAACATTTTGAGCGAACACTAAATCTGACCTCTGGGGCAGAATTACTATGGGACTACCGTTACACTGTCAGTTTTAAGAAGACCAGAACCAGATAACTTCGCCTCCTGCAGCGGGCCTGCTTTGCAGGGGGGCTGGACTCGATGATCTCTTGAGGTCCCTTCCAGCCCCTACAACTCTATGATTCTGAGACTCTGTGACACCTTCAGCAGCAGATGTCATATTTGTATATAATGGTGAATTGCATTTAATGGTGAATTTTCCACACATTTCAGGAAGGGTGACTAGAGAGGCATCCTGAAAGTTCAGTGTCAAAAGAATATATTATCACTGTCATTTTGCTATGCTTATGAATTTACCACTTTTAGAATGTTTGCTTGCTTCTGAAATAGCTGTTAGTTAGCTTAACAACAAAGGTCTGACGGAACTGGAGCTGTTTTAACAGTGCTCTCATGAGTTTGGTGCAAAAAGTTAAATGGATGTTCTGTGTATTATCTTTATTATATCAGAAGACAAAAATTGTAACAGTTGCAGGAGTAATTCTCAATTCTATGTTCTTACTGATCTTGAGCTACTTAGAGTCTTTCTGTGCCACACATGCCTATTTTGTAAGTGAGCATGACGAGACTTAGAAGAACAATTAAACACTTAAGACATTTGCATCATGCTTATAATTTTTTGATACAGTACACTAAATAAATGCAAAGTATTATTATTCTTTCCGTTTTATATCTGTTAATTAAATGCCTGAATGTCAATAGATGTTTTTAAAGTACTTAACATTAAATGAAGGCCTACTGTCTCTGCACTTTTCTAAGTGGTTAGCTTGATATTTTGAAAAATGCACTAAATTAATTAACATAGTCTAACGTATCAAACAAGGTTCAGAGATTGATTAAATTTGGTCTTAAGTAGTATTCAGGAATGACTGCAATCAGAGAACTCTAATGTAGAAAAAAAATATGCCAAAATATACAGATAGAAGACAGAAGTAGTAACATTCATTCAGAAATTATGGCAACTTTTGCACTGCAGGAACAGTGTCTGTGCAAGTAATAAAACAACCCTTTTTCTTTTAGACTACAGAGCAGCAAATTCTGAAACATACACTCTTATTCAATGCCATTCACAAACAGTTCTTAAGATCAATAGCAATTGTGCTCTTTTTTTTTTTTTTTCCTATTATAACATGCAACAGCGATTCCAGATAAAATAGATGGTAATCTAGGTGTGCACTAGGGAAATAAAAGAAAACAGCATACTGATTCAAGCCACAGTCACTAATATATAGCACTAGAAGACAATAACCCAGGGGCTACTTAGATGATCAAGAAGTGTTGATCATGGCAATTACCTTTCCTGACTTTAAAACGTATTAATAAATGAAACAGCAACTATAAAAAAAAAAAACAACAGTGAAATCTGGCATTAAAAAAAAAAAAAAAAGATCGCCATTAAAAAATCAAAGCATACTTCTGGTATGACTAAAAACTCTTCAAGTACAGAAGAACTAAAATTAAATTAATAAGCTGCCTGGATTATTTTTTTTTAATGTCCTTTCATTTTTGTCCATAATCTAAATGTGGCAATTACAAAGATGGGGAAAATTGTCATAGTAGACTTCTCTCATATGTTAGATAGAATTGGTAATAACAAAACAGGAAAATTGGAGACTTCCTGTCTTAAGCTTCCAGTTAGCGAAGTATGTAACAAGATTTATCAAGTTTCTTCTACTGAGAAGCAGAGAAAAGCAAATCAGGGCAAGGAATGAAGAAACCTACTGCCATATAGGGCCAAGCCTCCAGGCGTGGTTTCCTGCAAATATTTTCAACATTTTCCAGTTAATAAACAAGGTCAGAGGACTCACAGTTTTAAGTGAATGAAATGAATTTCTTGGAATTTCTTGGACTGAAGTTCTACTTTGAGGGTGTGGTTAGAGCAACCAACTTTAAGCAGCAGAAAAATATACTCACCCTTCCACTTTTCTTTGTGTCAATGGGGACATCTAGTGGGAAATGAGCAGAATTGTGGGATTCTGTATCAAGTACGACGTAGCATGCAAGTTTATTAAAGGAGGCGTGTAATCTGGAAATGGATCCTGCCATCTAATATGTGTTTCATTCTCTGCATTATTTAACCCCTGCAAAGCTGCCATCCAGGGAGTCCCCAGCCTACAGTGATGTAGCAGGCAATATGCAGAGTTAGTCTCTTCCAGGTACAGATTTCCCATTTGACGTGTCTTTGCTGGCCTTGGTGAGGCTCCACTCAGCCACAGCAGGGTGTTGAGGCTCCTCATGGAGCTCAGTCCTGCAGCCTTTCAGCTGCTGCCCTCACTGTGGTGTCATCCAGAGGCCCGAGCAGGGTTTCCTCATCCAACCTGGCGATAGGGGTGTTAAACATTACCAGCACAGGTCTCAACCTCCTGGAAAACCCCCATAACCCACTGGTGGCTGCCTTCTCCACCTGTTGAGCATGGCTTTCTGTGCCCAAAAGCTGGGTTTTAAAACAGCTTGTTGACCACCTGTTCAATCTGTGTCTTGCTCAGATTATTTCTCTTGCCAGGTATCATTGAAGGTAAAGGCTTCAGAGACAATGCCTATATTGTATTAGGGACTACATATATTGGCAGCAGCTGTGGTACCAAGTGTCACGGATGGCATAACTGGGCCGAGGACATTTGCTGACATAAAACTGGGAATGTCTCTAGCATTCAACCACCATGCATTTATATGATCACCTGCAGAGATTCAGCTGACTAAATATGCTTGATAAATCTGGAATCCTTGAACACTTCACTAGCACATCAGAAGCATATTCAAAGAAGAGCATCCTTGTGCCGACTGATCTGGTATAACCACAGAGGAGGAGCAGAGGGTGGTTTTCAGTCCATATTACTTCACGAGCCGTAAACAGAGTGTACTTCGTATCTTCTCGCCTATTCGTGCAGTTGTTACAGCGAATGCACTCAGGACGGCACAGAAAAGAACCTTCAGAAACGGCCGGTTTGGGCAGGGCTGCCGCGGGCACTACCTGCACCACACCGCGCCGCCACAAGGGAGCAGCGCTGCGCTGACTGACATTCCCGCCCCGTCCCGCCTCAGGCGGAGCCAACGGACGGGCGCGTGCGCAACGGTCGCTTCTCCTCCACGCGCCCGCTCCCTTCCCGCCCTCCTCGGTCAGGTGATAGAGGCGCGGTAGCGTCATGCTTCGCGTCAGCTGGCAATGCCGGAAGTACTGCGCGCTGGAGCCGGTGAGCGGCCGCGCGCGGTCGGGGGCCGTCTGGCGTGAGGAGGCGGTGGTGGCTGAGGGGCATGGAGGATGTCGGCTGCCTTCGGGCTCCCGGCTGCGTACCCTCAGCTCACTGTACCCTGGGCTGGCCTCGGTTCCAGAAGGGGAGTTGGGGTTCTGTCACGGAGGGCGAGAGTGAGTTCGTCCCCTGCGGTGCCGCAGTGAGGAGGCGGCGCCCCCGTTGCGGGACTGTGTGGTGCGCCCCGGGCAGCGCCTGCCGCGCTCAGAGGTGGCAGCTGAGGGGCAGCACGTCTGCAAGTGCCTCAGGCGGCCTTTGCGTGACAGTAGTAATCTTTCTGGTACCTAAAGAGAGGTGATGAACGCTAGGGAGGTTGACTGCTGACACTGTCTGATAGTGAGCAGTTTTAAACTAGAAAAGTCGGGAGGCTTAGGTTAGATGTTAAAGAGAAGTTCTTTTTCAGAGGGCGGTGAGGCGCTGGCGCTGCTGCCCAGAGCTGTGGGTGCCATTCCTGGAGGTGCCCCAGGCCATGGAGGGGCCCGGAGCAGCCAGCCCATGGCAGGCTTGGGGCTGTGAGGTCCCTTCCATCCTAACCCTGCTGTGATCCTAGAAATAGGGAAAGCTTTCCGTGCTCCAAATATAGGCTTGGTAACAAGCATCAGATAAGCTCAATATCTAGCTCAGCTTTTCTGAAAAAGCACCTTAGATAGTGGTAAGATATACTAATTTCCTTTGCTACATAGAAAGGAGGTCTTCAGAGTATTCTCTATTCTATAGTGGAGTGGAATTTTTTAGACAACATGGGCTTTAAGGTGTTTTTGTGTATCTGGTTTAAAACCTGTAACTTCATGATGGTTCTAAAGGATATGTAACTGCAGTCATATTCTTATGATAGATTACATCCTCCCTCAAGGAGAGGACGAGTGTTAATGAAACACCTGCTCTGTGGTTTTCTGGACGTGTTTTTCAATTAGACTCATCTGAATGCTTGCATGTTTAAAAGCAAGTGCAAGGGCTTGTCCTTTTCTTCTGGCAATTGTTGTTCATTACACTTGTTAGATTTCTTGCCAGTTACAGAACTCAGGAGTTATCTCTAACGTATATTGGTAATTTTTTTTGCTTCAAGCTCACTTTGCAGATGGGCTCTTGTGAAATTCTGGGTTCTGATGTCTCTTTATTCCTCACATTCTCCTTGTGATGGTTAATACTGTTAGAAGCTGTGGGTTTCTATCTGCAAGTTCTACAAAATGTACCTACAACACGTTTATATGTAACTTGTTGCACAAAATATAATGTACTGATCTTGTATAAGAAAGCATGTGAGTATTTGCATGCAAGTACATAAAATTATACTTTCAAAAGTGTCAGTAGATCAGAAGTGATTGTCTATTCTGTTCTGTTTACACACGTATAGCTTAGTGAGGTCCTCTGCTCTTTAAGTACAGGTATAATGGAATTAAGTAGGATGTTGAAGTTCCATCACAGCGGATGTGCTTAGGCTGGTATTTTCAGCGTGTGGTACATGGCTGCTTGGTGTTGTCATCTGGGTTCTTGGTCATTTAAAAATATTTGACTGTACACTTTGTTGGGCATGTCACGTGCATGTACATAACTAAAAAGGGGAATGGGATAAAATGAAAACGTATTCCATAGGCTGAAAAAGAACAAATAATTCAAAGCGAGTAAATCTCTAGTTATAATAAAGCTTGTCTGACAAAGTAGGCATTGACTTCATGTTGCTTTTTGTTATTAATTGTATAAAGTACTTTCCTGAATTTGCTTCTGAAAACAAACCAACAGGAAGAGGGTGTTTATGGATTGGTTTTGATTAGGCAGCTAATGAAACTCTCATTAAAAGTTTTATTATAGACATTTTGGGATGACACGCAATGCAACCTGACTCAGTTACTGGTAATGCCTATGTGACATATGAGTGTTTGCTTGTCTTATGATGAGCAATCTGTAGTAATTTTTCTTGGAAAAAAAAAATTGGTGAGGTTTAAGACCTATGTAGTGAAGTTTAAACTAGCTGGTTATTAATACATAAGCATATGTGACTTTTACATCTTAAATGCAGGAAAAACAAGTCTTACTGAAATGATCAGAAAATGCCATGCAGTTACTTCTACTTTGTATAGCCACTGTATAGTCAAGTTTTCAAGAAAATAATTTTCTTTTTGCTAATAGAAGTCATATGAAAAGGTGTTTTTATGCAAGCTGTGAAAAATTTGATACCACAAATTCCAGTTATTAAAAATTAAAGTTAAAAAAAAAAAGAAAAATAAAGTCAAATTAAGCAGGATAAAATATCATCTACACCAGTTAAAGCAAGACATTGTGACAGAACCATATATTCATCGTGATGGAAAATATCTAACATATACCAGAAGAATATATTTCACAATTTACACAGAAGTAAGGAAAGCTTGTACAGTAGGAAAAGGAGATCATCTCTATACTCTTAGAAACAATAGCACAGATTACCTCAAAGACTTGGCTTGAGGAAGTGTTGTGAAAGGAAAAACATAACTGTGTCTTTCTGATTAATTGGAGAAATTCTTTCAAAGAAGAAGCTGGTGATTTGGCAGTCATGAAGAAATTAAAAGCATCTTTCTTTTTTCCCCCATTCCAAAAAGCATGAAGAAAATCTGTGAAAGCTGTTTTAATTGCACCAAGTTTCTTAAATTTTCAGAGGAATAAGATTTTCTATACTTTACATAACAAGGTATATTTAAAGGAAACTTTAAGTAGTTAAGTGTAATATGGTCATTGGAGCATATACTCATACAGCTTATCTGCTTTTACAGAATTGTCTTTTCTTGTATGTTTAATAGTGAACTACAATCATGGCAGCAGTCAGTAATGAGTCCCAGAACCCTGTGGATCCTGGAAGTTCAAAGCTGCAGTTTGCTCCCTTCAGTAGTGCCTTGAACGTAGGATTCTGGCATGAACTCACCCAGAAGAAGCTCAATGAGTACCGATTAGATGAGACTCCAAAAGTTATCAAAGGATACTACTACAATGGTAAGTGGAAACTGAATGTCTGTCTTAGTTGTTTGGGTTTCTCCTGTTGTTCCTCTAAATATTCATATAACATGTTTTAGGTATTTTACTGAAATATTGCTAGGATTAGGAGTGCTGCTGAATGAGATGGGAATTCTGGTGTGTCCGTGGGTGTTTTACGAACCCTAGATTAGTTTCTTTAATTTTAAAACATATGTATTGTAGTTTAAAAGATGCATGTTGCTTTTTTTTTTTGGCCAGGCGATCCATCAGGTTTCCCAGCTCGTTTGACGTTGGAATATAGTGCCTTTGATATGTAAGTATGTATTATGGTTCACCTTAATTCATATGTGGAGAAGCTGGAGAAGCTTTCCTTGCGTAACAGTAATGCTGTGACAGAGTATCACTTGGAAAAAATCTGTAAAAGATCAATTCACATTCTCATGAACTTTATAGCTGCAGAGAGAGTATTTGTGACTCAAAGTACTAACTCCCTGTTTTTGAAGCAGTGTATTCATCTGAAGGGCCAAGCTTAAAATACACTGAAAAGTCTCAGTTTCACTTACTGTTTATATGTGTTTATATAATACCCTTTTTTCCACATTTCATAGGCTCTTTTGTGTAAATAATGATTTCAGTCATCTGATTTCTGGTTAAAGCTTTCTTAGTATCTTTATAAACGAAATATTCTTCCTTTAGAATTAAGGTCTCAAAATAGCTTTTACAATCTCTGGTTGTTACGTTGTAATATCTTTGAAAGTAGTATTTAACCTTTGACTGAAATTTCCTATTTTTCTTCTACTCCCAAAGTGAAGCTAGAGCAAAGTTGTTCTGTGTATGCAGCAAAACTGAGATAAGAGAGGAAATCCTTTTTTTTTCCATCCAGTTTTCATTTTGAGCTAATGCCAAATTAGTATAACTGACATAGGATCTGAACAGATGCCTTCATAGTCAATGCCTTTTTTTTTAATTGGTGGATCACAAAGTTGTGGATTACAGAAGTGAATTTCTCTGCCTTCTTGGGATATTAGGAGTTGTAGCAAGGCTTATTGTTTTTTGAGATAATTTCATAGGACACAATTTTTATCTAAGAACTTTTTGATGTTATACTGAAAGTGTGTTCAGCATGTGCAATTGGAAGAAAACTTAATATTTTAAGTGTGTATTTCTTTATGTGAATGAAGTATTGACATGAAAAGTTCAGTTTTAATTCTTTCTTAGTGTAAGTCACATTTATCATTAATTGTTTGTTTGAATTCATTTTTTATATTTTCCTTCAATCTAATTCTAATTTTCTGCCTTGCTAGGAAAACCCAGATTCCTCATGTGTTTTGAAATCATAATGTGGATGTTCTCTTGCACAGGTTCTTATAACGATCCATATTTAATAAAACATGGTCACAAACATATTTTCAGCAGAGCTCTCATTAGCTTTTGTTCCTGTGCCTCATTGTTTTTCAGTTTCTGGACAATTTTACCCCCTTAGGAGAGCAATTACTGCTACTAGTGTTTGTGTGGAAGATGTTAGTACACAATTCCCAGTGTTCTCTTTTGTTGTTTTTTTTATTCAGCAATGCTTCAATACCAGCACGTTGCTGTCCTGCTTTTGGAACATTGTATAATACCAACACTTTTGAGACTTTCAAGTCCTGTGATAAAAAATCACTTTTGGAAAAAGAAGCAAATGAGGTAAGGTTAAAATCAAATCAGCTGGTTGAATGGTAACTGTTGAGTCCCGGCCTAACCAATGATTGAGCACCTGGGGAAAGGATCCAATCAGCCCTGGGTGCACAGGTGAAGGCAATCAGCTGTGCGACCAGAAGGTTGGAGCCTGGCTGCACCTCTCTTAGACCTCATTGAAGGGCCCATTGCCACAGGGGAAAGAACTTTGGTTGGAGATCCCTCTCCTGTGGGGTTTTCCTTATGAGCCTAGGTCTTCAGAGATGGGTGAGCACTTTTCCTTTCCCTTTTTAACGCGTTTCCATTCACGCTAGTCCCTTTGTCATTGCACGTCCTCTATCACCATTCCACTGCATTGATCTTTCTGATTGTTACACTGGTAAAGAGATGGTTTGAAAATAGCCACTGATTTGCTTTATAGCCTCTGACCCCCCAAAATTAGAGAGACTGTCCATACTCACCCATATAATTTAATTTATTATGGTAAGAGAAGTTTGATACTTGCTTTTTTACTGTTCTTTGCAAGAACAATAGAGAATAAAAAGAAAATAGCAAGTTGATAATTATACTTGAAGATCTTTTTTTCATTGTTCTATAAAGCCGTGTATTAAATTCAGTGCTTACTAGAGCTGCCAGTGACTTGCATCCTATAGATCATATTTTTAATTTGTTACAACATCCAGAAATCAGGAAATGTCTATTTTAAACTGAATTACTGCAGTCCATCTATCAATGTGACAGAATGATGGGAAACAGCCAGAAGTTTGAGATAAAGCAAGAGAAAGGTGGCTGCCAAAGGAAGGGGCTTATCTGCTTGTACTGTAACCAACTCATTTAAATGTGAGGGCTTAGGGAGAAGAGCAAGTCTAACAAAGGCAACTTTTTATTTTTGAGATGCTTTACTTTGACCGGTCTTCAATTCCTTGGATTAGATTTATTGGCTGCCTGCTGTCTGTGGGTAGCAGTTTTCATGTATATCTTCACTCAAGGCCTGTTGTGGCATAGTACTTCCAATTAATGACAGACACAGAGCAGTTACTTTAATTATGTTCAGAGAGTTGAGGATGGTCAGAAAGCTTTATTCATTCTTGCAGGTTGTTTGTTTATTTTTTTTTAAGACAAAGAACAAACACTCCTTCCTCCTATGTATTATGGTTTCTTGTCTCATGAGTGTACGGTGCACTGCCTTCTTGATTGTCTCAACTGTTTTAGTCAAATTTCAAAGTAGCTTATTCACTTATCTACTGTATGTCACTCCCATGAGTGAAAAAGAAAATAATAAAAGACTATACTACTAATACAGTATGTTCTGTATTGTGATAATAGTTCACATACATGACAGGCTGCTGAAGTTTTTTTTGTTGCATTTAATGTTCCCCAACATTTGTAGCTGCTGTGTTAGTACATGTCTGTATTGCTTTTTTCTATTTTAGCATTGATAATGGTTTGGATGAGATTAGACATGGAAAGATCACAGTGGATTCCAGGGAACATTGATATCAGTATTGCTTCTGTAGCTGGAAGAACTAAAAACTTGTATGGCTGCTCTTAAGATTTTTGTTTGTTTGTTTCTCAGTCCTTTCTCTTCTTTCTTGCCTCAACTATCAATTACAGATATGGGAATCAATAAAATCTGGAGCTGCACTTGAAAACCCTATGCTCTTGAACAGGTTCCTGCTGTTGACATTTGCAGTGAGTAATGATAATGTATCTTAGAGCACTGAAATGGAAATGAAGTAGTAGTTTCTTCTCAGGAGAACTCGTGTATTTGTATTACCGTATTCACATTATCAGAATTATTCTCAGTCATTCTTAGACATTTTTAAACATCTCAGAACATTTTAAAAAAACCTAATATGCCATTCTCATGTACACATAAAAGATTTTATAATGTATTCTTTAAAAAATGCAGATACCATCTCAGATTGCAAATGTATCTGAATATGACTGCCTTACAAATATCAGTAAAAGCAGAGCAGCTCTCATGTTTAATGTATTTGCAATTTTAGTGCACAAAGCTTTGACTAACAGACTGAGGTATTGTAGAGACCTTGTTTGCTGAAGTCTTGATTAGAAGTGTATATAGAGAAGTCCTCTAGTATGCTTGGGTTTTTTCAATTCATGACAGTGACTTGTCAAATAACAACTATGGTTAGTACAAACAGAAACTTTCTTTAATTTATATGTTTATTATCTAATCTTGGTTTTTTGTTCTTGTTTTTCCCCAAGGATTTGAAAAAGTATCATTTTTATTACTGGTTTTGCTACCCTGCTCTCTGCTTCCCTGATGGAATACATGTAATTCAGAAACCAGTGTGTCTTGGTGACAGGTTCTCTTTAAATCAGGTATTCTAAATACAAAATGTTATGAACTCTGTAGCACTGCGTAGATTTATTGCCATAAAGCTTAGTATTTTTGTTAGCATATACTGAATTTTCAAATCTGATTCCTTTTAAACTCTTCACTTTTCTTATTCCCACTTTTTTTTTTTTTTTAGTTTACCCCCTTTTTTTCTGTAGAAAATCTCTCACCTTAACATCACTTCAGCTTTAAGTTAGATGCAGGCATGGCGGACAGTTCTTGAAGGGAGGTAGTTACATTGCTGTGTGTTTGGAAACTGCTGAGTCATGGCCCGAACCACTGATTGAGCACCTGGGCAACAGACCCTGGGAGCACAGGTGAAGGCAATTCAGCTGTACAACCAGAAGGGGTGGAGTCTGGTTGCACCTCTCTTAGGACCTCATTTAAGGGCTGACTGCCACTGAGGAAGGATCTCTTTTGGGAGATCCCTCCTTGGTGGATCTTCCCCTGTGAACTTAGAATCTTCTGATATGGGTGAGCAATCTTCTTCCCTTCCTTTATAGCACCTTTCTGTTGTGCCAGTCCTTCTGACACTGCACCTTTGTAATGCCTTTCCCATCATGTTGATCTGTCCACAGATGTGGACAAAAACACTGTACACAGTGTTTTTGAAACTTCCAATTATTTAATGAAAGGTTTTAAAAGGAACATACTCTGTGAGTGATCAGGAGAAATGACAAAATTCTTGATTAAATGTATGATTTGACAAGAAAAACGTTGGTAGGGAGTAGCTTTTTAGAGCATCTGACAATGATTTGTAGTATGTTTCCTATTTCAGTGCAAACGGACTAAAAGTCAAGTTTTCCAAATACCTTTTTTCTCTGTGACAGTAGTTGATGTGAAACTTGAAGTGTTCTTTTGATGTTGTAGTAACCCATGAGAAACAGTTCTCAGGTTTGTTTTTTTTTCACAGTGGTAAATACTTGTCTCATTCCCAGAATGCCCCTATACTACTTCTGTAGTAATAACACTGTAACAGTGTTGTCATTGTCCAAGATATTTGACTAAACATTGGAAACAGATGACAAAATAAACTGGGTGATTAAGACTCTGTGGTGTAGTACTGTGATTAATGTTTGCCAACACATACTCCTGTATTCTTGTAGTTTGGAAACAAATCAGAGAACATTTGCTAATGTTAGAGGGGAGTACATTTACTTGCTTATCAAGCTACTGAGACTATTAGAATGAGATTTTATTTTATTGTTCTGTTTTTTTTTTCTATCAGTAGGTCCATTTGCTGCAATGGTAACTGTGTACCTGTTTCAAATTTGCATTGACAATTGCAGTTTTAGCAACTCGCTTCTTTAATCTGTTATTGTGGTAATATTAGACTTCAAAATTTCTGAATACACTGTATTCTATAATAACTTGAGTGAGATAGCACTCCTAAATTCTGAAACAATTGCACAGAATCCTAGAATGAATCATAGAATGCTCCAGCCTGGTCTTGAACCCTCCCAGGGAGGGAGCACAAGGATACATTTCAGTGTTTCCTTATAGGAGTGTTGCGACTATTGGTTTTAATTCTTCTTGTTTTTAGATTCAAGCACTTCAGAAAGCATATGATGAACTTTGCCAGACAGAAGGGGTTACAGCCTTTCCTTATTTTTTAATCAAGTATCATGACAACTCTGTGGTTGTATCTCCTCTCAAAAAGTGGGATGGTTTCTTCCAAGATCAAGGGGGAAAGGTAATAAGTATTTTACATTTTTTTATAACTTGCACATACTTAATTTACAAGTGATTTGAAACATGCATGTAATACTGAATTGAGTACATTTGCTGATGACTGGCAGCTTGGATTGACTTCTGTGTCAAGAGTTAGGTGTCTGCATCCTTATCCAGAATCCAAGTAGCATCAAATTAATGGGCAGCTTTAAATCTGAGTTCTGCATGCTCTGTTTACTGGAAACTGAGATTTTATAAAGTAGTGTAAGTGTAGTAGTGGGTCACAGGCAAGAGAGCACTTAATTAACATAGGGGTATTTTCTCTTGCATTAAATCTGTAATCATTTGGAACACGTTTCTTTGTTAATGTTCTTTTTTTGAAGGGAACTGTCAAAGAGTTATCAGATGCAATTTCTTCAGTGAGCTGACTCTGAAATTTGTCAGTATTTCTATGAGCCAGTTGAACTTGCTCCCCTAGAAGAAAAATGTATTTGGTGTTACTGAGTTAATTTGCTGCTAGTTTATTAAACAAGGTCAACTTTCTGACAGGTCTCATGCCTTCTTAAGTTAGCAAGTGTAAAGCAGTAGCAGTGTATGGCTGAAGGAGGAAAGGGGAATGGACCCCTGCCTCTCCTGTGTTTATGCATTAGATTGGCTTAATTGCATTTCAGACTGTTCCTAGAGGCACCTCACTGATGTAGAAGAGTTGCTGTAAGTTCATCAATAGGTGAAGCAAGAACCAGAAAAGAAGAGCTCTGTAGATGTGGGAGAGACAGGTAGCCCTAGTGATGAATGAGTTCAAATTTTCAGCATATCTAAATGTAGACAGTGGCATCTTTCTGATTTCTGGTTATGTTTTAGCTCAGCACTGAATGTAAAGTAAATAAGCTCTGAGTTTAAGTGCCCCACTTAAGTGCATGGTATTATACTGGTTGAAGGTGAGACAAAACGTCTAGTTCCTTTTATCTATATCTCATCTTGAAGGGTTGGCTTTACAAGTTATTTTTATATTGTTTCTTCTCCTTTGACTTTATGTTGGATTGACCCCTTTTGGTTTTGGATCCCAAAACTGATGCAGAATTTTGTTTAAAGAACAAGGCTTCTGTTATTGGGTTTTCCTCACAATGCCTTATTTAAAGAAAGCAAGGAAGGCTAATATACTATAGCAAAATGTGAATGTCCATAAAGAAGCTGAAGTGAGAGCTCTGAAAGCTCTAGCAAATGTTTTACTGAAGTCTAGTGTGACCGCGCAGAAAATGTATGTAAAAGCATAAAATACATATATTGTCATCCTGTGTCCAACTACTTTACATTAGAAATACCAGGTAATCTTTACTGTGAACTGAGTATCAGTATTGATAGATGACGTCTCAGAGCAATTTTATTTGCAGGTGACAGTTGGAGTTTATGATCCGTGTAATTTATCTCACTATCCAGGATGGCCACTGCGAAACTTCCTGATCTTGGCATCGCATAAATGGTATCTGTTTTATTATCTCTATTATTTCCCACAAAGAAAGATGCTATTGATTCGTATCAAAAACCTGGAAAAAGGCAACAAAAACCCACTGGATTTAACTTTGAGATTACTTGTGTTCAGTGGTTCTGGATTTGCATGTACTGTTGTAGTGGAAGTGTTATATCATGGCCTGAACTGATGATTGAGCACCCGGTGAGGGGGGTGGCTGGCCCAGGAAGCGCAGGTACAAGTGGTTCACTTGTGCTTCCTGTGTGACTAGGAGTGGGCCCTGGGTCCACCCTTCCCTGGGCTCATTTAAGGGCCAGTCTCCAAAGTGAGGGCATCATCTGGATGCAGGCCGCTTCCTGAGAAAGAGTGCTCTGTAGCCAGAGACTCTAATTATCATTTGGGCGAGTCATTATTTTCCTGTATATGATTACTGATATTCCTTATGATACTTTGCCTGCTATCACAAAGAGCTTACCAGAAGCAGTTTCAGTGCTTTCAAGGACCGACAGCTGTTCTTCACTTCAGTCAGTTATAAATTCCTGGTATTCCTCATCCTCACTTGCGTACATGTATATGGAAGTATGTGCTTCAGTACCTGCCGATACCCTCTTTTAGGCTCTAGCTGTTTCAAATCTTGTTTGAAATATTCTATGATTTTAGGTAATTAATTATTACAAGTAATAGTAGACCTAAATTTTGAAAATCAGATGCTCTTAGTTTTCTTGTAGCATACTTTCTGATTTATTTTTTTGTTGGGCAGGAGTTGGATAGGAAATGCTTTTCAAACACTAGACTATAAAACTATTGTTTAACTAAAATTAGGTTACTGTAACAATAACATAAGTTGTATTTTCATAGTTCTGACTTCTGCATTTTGTTATGGAAAGTGCATCAGGAAGGAGAAGAGATCAGGTACAGCATTTTCTGGATGTACAAGTACCCAGAGTGCTTTATATATTCTAAGGTTCTTTGGTTTTTAGGCACTGGAGCTCTAATTCTTTGACTTCTGGAGTTGAATCGTGAGGAGGAAAAAGGGTATTACATCAAGAACTATAAAAATCTTATACCTGCACTTCCCCAAGGCACAAATATGTCACGTCACTTAATGTTTTCTGATACAGTTTGTCCAGCAGCACTGAATAAAGGACAGAGTACATACTGCTAGCGTCATTTCATTGGAGTTGTCTCAGAAAAGTGTGATCATTTGCATGTGCTAAACAACTGTTTATAGCCAATGAGAGCAACAGTGTTCCACTGCTAACAGAAAAAATCTTATTCAGAATCTACAGAAAACTGAGATTTTGTGTAGTAGTGTAAAAATAAGTTCCTTTTCTATAAAAGAAAAACAAGATTCATGTCTTTTTGTATGTTTTCTTTTTAATTGCTAGGGGCAATATTCTCCAGTCAATTGAAGTGCTCTGCTTCAGAGACAGGACCATGCAAGGGGTGAGAGACATAACACACAGCATTATCTTTGAAATAAAACTTCCACAAGGAGCATTTGGCCCAGGTAATCTATTTAAAAGACAAAAATAAATCCCTTTTCTGCTTCTTCCTTCTCAATCGCTGTGAAGATACAAAAAATAACTCTGTGAAATCACTGCTGTCACTGCTTACACTAAGTTATTTCAAACAAATTGAAAATTATTTGAATGTTCTTAAAAAAAAAAAAGGGTGAATAGGCTTTCGTTCTTATTGAATTTGTAACAGGATTTGCAGAACTTAAGGAGAACATCTGAGGAAAAAGTTATTGTGGAGTTACAGAAGTCAGGTAGCAATTTATAGTATTTTATACTATAGGAAGTGACTTTAAGAGGTCTTTTTTTCTTAAATTTCTACACAGTCTCTCAGCAAATGCTTATGGTAGTGAATTTCTGTGATGCATATTTTTCTGTGTATTTATAAAAATAGTGAAATTCAGTCCCATTGTGAGGTAGACAGATGTGTTTTAAAGCAATCAACTTGTCACATTAGAGCAAACTCAGACTTTATTTCTGTCTGCAGAACAATATAAACTTTTTTTTCTACCTTACCTTGTCTAAGGAGTTCTGGATGCTTTACATGCAATAGCTGGGAATTGTTTAATCATTGTAAAAATAGCGTATGTAACTACTGAATTTACAGATAGAGCCTTTTACAGATAGAGCCTAGGGAACATGATGAGGTGATTGAAATTGGCAAAACTTAGTAGTGAATTCTGAATTTACTGAATGCTAAACATGCTAATCAATTTGGCATTCAGGATCACTAGGCTTGGTGAAGAATGATATTTCCACCTTAGGTGTAAAGCAAGCTAAGCAGGCAAAAGCAGCACATTGGGCATCTGGTATTAAAACTAGCAATACTTGTGTAGCTGCATAAACTAGATTAAGATGCAGGTTTAATAGAATAATTAGGTAATTAGATAAAATAATATTAGATATTTTATAGATAAAATTAGATAATAAGAATAATACAGGTTTAATTTTTTTCCAGTAAGTTTAAATCTAACAGAACTTTCTTTTCCTGTCCTGTGATATTAAGGCTTTCATTTCTTTTTCCTTCCTTATTCATGAAACAGATTGTCCAAAAGCTGTTGGATGGGAGAAAAACCAAAAGGGAGGCATGGGTCCAAGGGTGGTCAATCTCAGTGAGTGTATGGATCCAAAAAGGTTTGGTTTTCATCTTCTCAATTTCTGTAGTTTCTTTTCTTGGGTTTTAGTGATAACAAGTTGAAATGTGAAATGCAAGGATCCTGTCTCAATCGAGGCAGTAATGCATACACTAAATGTTTTGAAGATTTTGCAGTAATGTACTGTGTTTGCAGTAATATACTGTGTAATCTTTGGTCCTACTGCAGATATGCACTTTATTAGAGCAGAGTGCACTGTAAACAGAAGACATTTCTGCAGTTTGTGACTAGCTTAAAATATCAAAAACATTTAAAATATAATGCAGTGTTGTAGGCCTGTTGTTTTCACTGAATTTTGTAATCTGCAGGTTGCTAAATATAATGAAAATTAATATGGAGGACAGTTCATTGTTTTTCAAGTGTTAGGATGTGACAGGAAACATGACCTCAGTCATTTTTATTATTTTGCACATAGGAGTGTACTGGCAAGGGACTGAAAAATGGTTTAGCTTTACAGCCTTCTGGCACTTCTGCTTTCATTGTCCACATGTATGTGCTTGCCTTTCTGACACTGTGAGAGCATGCTGATATTTTATCTAACAAGCTAAGGTTTTTTTCTTGCAATTGTGGTAATTTAGAATGTGTTCATAGACATTGGTGAACGTTCATCTGAGAGATTCTCAGTAAACATACACAGCAAACAGAAAGTAAACATTTTCACTTTCCCTACTTGAAAAAGTTGCTTCAAATGTAATACCTCCTACTTTATTGCGTTGGCCCTTGATGTCAGAGGTGGATGTTGGTGATATGGCAGTAGATGCTGAACCTTCCTGCCAGTATTCCATCATGCTTTGTTGCTGTGTGGCAGATGGCAGCAGAGGGGCAGTCTGACAAAAATGTCTGATATGGGAGCGTGTATGAAGCAAAGGGGTATACCTGAATTCTTCCATGCAGAAAAAATGGCATCCGCTAACATTTATTGACGCTTGCTGAACATTTATGGAGACCAAAGGTTGATGTTAGCACAGTCAAGATGCGGGTGGTATGTTTCTGCAGTTTTGATAGCAATATGAAAGAAAAGCCACACTCTGGATGGACTTGCATATCTATCATACCACAAAATGAAGAGCATCTATCACTGTTTTACAGGCTGGTTCAGCCCAGTTCTGTGACTAGTGAGGTGGTGGGGGCCCATGCCCTGTGCAAGGGAAAAAAGGGTAGAGAGATGGGCCTTAAAGAAGCAATCTGAGGAGGAACAAACTAATTTACTAAATTAGATATCAGAATGCAAGATAACATACTATAATACAATATAATACAATAGAATTGGAGCTAATAAATCAAATTAAATGAGAGTGTCTGAAAGCTGAAGGCCTTGCTCCAATGGTGAAGCGAGACAATCTAGGGAGCTCACACACTGCTGAGATCAAAAAGGAAGGTCAAGTGACCTATGAATGACTAGGGGGATCCCATAAATACTTGCCCAGGACCAGGAAGAACACTATACGCTTGTTTATCAGGGCTTATGAGGCTGAAGGTGACAGATTCCTGGATTGCATTCTTACAATAGTGAGATTTGGTGTCACCGTTATGAACCAAAGTCACTACATCAGTCTGGAGTAGCAACATGGGAATTACTTAGCAAAGAAAAAGTTCAAGATGCATCTCTCACTGGGTAAAACCGATGTGCACTGTCTTTTGGGATAATAAAGTGGTGATCCTTCCAGATTTCCTGGAACCTGGACAAACCATCATCTCTGATGGCTACATTGCCATGCTGACTAAACTGAAGGCTAGAACTTCCAGAATTGGACCAGAGAAGACAACCTGAACAGACAATATCTGTTCAGGCTGATGAAAGATGGTCTATGTGGGTAGTGTTCTACTAGCAATAATGTGATCTGCAGCAGCTATGAAACAGCAGATCATCTGTGCTGTTGCAGATCTTGACGAGCACTGCATGCAGGCTCTTGTTCATTGCTTGCAGACTTTTTCTATTTTTGTTACCATAGTAATTTGCTATTCTTACTTAAGCAGTGCAGAGTTCTTACAAGAATGTCAATAAGTGGTGTTTAGCCAACACATTCCTTCCAGGAGAAAGTTTCAAAGAATATATCTGATATATTTAATAGCTAGTAAGCAAACTATAGCAGATCAGTAATTCTGTTATATATGTACCTAGATATCTCAATGGCAGAATAGTTAGAAGAATTTATTGCAGTGCTCCTCAGAACATAGTGTTGTTGTCTCACAAGTGGACAAACAACAGAGAAAGTTATTTCAGATGTCTTTTGATCTCCACCTTAAGTGGAGATAAGCCTTTGAGACTAATTCTTTCATATTACCTATATGTTGAATTGTTTAGACTATGTATTGATGCTCTTGCTGGCATGATATTTTCTGTTCTAAGCTGAGATATGCTTCACTCTTCCCAAGAAAGTACAAGTATTCCTTTTCTCTATATATGTAGCAGTGTTTTATGTACATTCTTTTGCAGAAGGAAAAGCTCAAATTAGATATGTCAGCCTTATTTTTATTTCTTATCAGGAAAATAAAGCAGTCCCTTCTTCTCTTGGCCCATTCTTCTCCACAAATTGTATATTCTTGTTGCACCTGAATGCCTTCATATAATGGAAAGATGGTAGATATTGGAACAATAGATCTCAGACCTAGTGAGTTTGACCTGAATAAGAGATCCAGAATAATTTAGGAGACCAAATGAAAACACGGCTCTGTTGTCATGAAGAGCAAAATTGAGAGAAAGACAAAAGGCAGCTGAGATCAAGGTGAGAAGGAAAAGGTATTATGAGAACTACTGGCACATGCCTTGAGGGAAACATAAGGAGTGGTCTATTCCACTTCTTTCTCTATTTTGGGGAAGAAAAGCCCCAGCAGTTGAAATAGGTCTTTGCTTTGTTTGGAAACAAACAAGAAAACACAAAATCAAAACAAACAAACAAAAAACCAAACAAACCCCCCCCCCCCCCCCCCCCCGTAATATTCATCAGTGTTACTATTTATTTTGTGGTATAGGTTAGCAGAATCATCAGTGGATCTTAATTTGAAATTGATGTGCTGGCGGTTGGTCCCTACTCTTGATTTGGAAAAAATTGTGTCTGCCAAGTGTCTGTTGCTAGGAGCTGGTACTCTGGGTTGTAGTGTGGCAAGGACTCTGATGGTAAGTCTTGAGTTAATTATAATCTGCTGTTTCTCAATAATTCTACCACTTTTTTTTTTTGAGCAGCTGCCATGGCACATAAGGAAAAAGTTGTATTCCTCTGCGTTAACATACACGTTATAATTTACATTATAAATTGCAGGAAAGAGAAGAGATCTGTAGGAAATGGAAATGACTTGGGGTTCTGCTAGTAGCAGAACAGTAAGAGAAACTTAACGTGATAAGAATAGTTGTTGAATTTACATTAAAGGATTGAAAATCTCTGGAACAAATTAACAGACTTAGAAAATGAAATTCACAGTGAAGCATGTGAAGTAGCTGCGTTGATCCTTACTTCCAAGAATCTTTATCACATCTCACTTAGTGAAGTTTTGAGGGGTTCAATAATAAATTTGGACAGACGAAGTTACCTGTTCTCTTAATTAAGTGCAAGAACAGAGTTATTGCTGTGAATAGCTTCAAAAGCTGATCTTTCTAGAAAAAATTGAGCAGAGTGCCTCTTAAGTTTCTGTCATTGGAGACTTGAAATTATTTGACTAAGCCCATTGTATTTCATATGTTCATTACTTTCTTGCTTAGGGTTGGGGTGTCAGGAAGATTACATTTGTTGACAATGCAAGGATTTCATACTCCAACCCAGTACGACAGCCACTGTATGAATTTGAAGACTGTCTCAGTGGCGGGAAGCCAAAGGCACTTGCAGCAGCAGAGAGACTTCAGAAAATCTTCCCAGGAGTGGTAAGATTATTATTTAAATCTCCTAATAAATCACTTAAGGGAATAATGGTGACTTTAAATAAGTACGCAGAGTTCTAGTATTATTTATTCATTATTAAAACCTTCATGTTGGCATGGTAGAAGACCCATCAACTGTTCATATTTTTTTTTTTTGCTTTGGAATTGAGATTGCCTTTGATTAGAGTAGTTATGCTTGACAGGGCTTAACTGGCAAGCAGTATCTTGACCACTGATTTTAACCAGTAAATGAGTACTCAGATTGAAATGTCAGATGATTTTTTGCTTTTTTAAATTGAGAAATAAAAAGCAGGAATACTAGAAAATAATAATGTAATTATAAGAAATAAAACTTGTTTGTGGAAATCCCAAACAACATTATAGAAAGCATGATTTTGCATGTAGGAAGAAACACCAGAAACTTGTATTGTGAGTTTTCTTGTTTAAAAACAACCAGGAAAGCAAAAGACCAGGGTATGTTATGGAATTGTGAGGATGTGATTAGGCTTACAAAAGCATGCCTCATTTGGAGAGGAACTTGCAGTAATAAGAGAGTCAGTAACAATACTTTAAGATAACTTGTATCAATAAAGCATGTTTTTGAACATTGATAGTTATTCAGTATTCAGGGCTCTACTTGTCCCCTGTAGGAGACGGGGAAAAAAATTAATAAATCCTTTGATACAAATATTAACCAAATTAGTTTCTCCAAGCTGCTATATGTGTTGGTGTGTTGGCTGATATATCAGTGTTTTCCTTCAAGAATACTTAGAAGGTGTGAAGGGTATACTTTGTTCTTCTGGTTGTTTGACTCCCCTGGGTTTATGATTTGTGCATGCAGTTGCTCCATACAAATGTGCTTTTCACCAGTCTCTTTTCATGTTTTTTTGTTTGGTTCATCAAGCCTTTAAATTTTGCCTTTTAAAATTTTCAGTTTCTTGTAGTACGCTGACAAGAAAGGAGGCTTTGGCAAAGCTGCTCCTCTAACGTGTAGGTGGATTGGTTGCTCTGTGCCAGCAGATGGCTGACAGATTGTGTTAGTGTGTTTACAAAGAAATGAGTTAGTTGTCTGCACTGTATATGCTTATTTATTTCTTGATCCATTTTCTGCTTAATATGCGCTGCCCAAATAAGGAGTTGGAAGAGACATTTCTTTCTGCAACGGGAACAGGCTTTATGAGTGGCTGTGGAATGGAAGCCTCCAGTTATCCAAAGCCTAGAGTCACAAGCCTCAGAAGTTATTTTCTTATATATAAAGATCAGATATGGATTTTATTACATGAATTACGTGAAAATTGCATGAAAATATTTCTAAAATTTTAGAAGTCCAAATTCTTAAAAATACGTAACTTCATACATATATTGGAAAAGCATTGGTGTTTCAGCCTACATCAATTCAGGTGAGAAGTATCTGCCTGAATTCAACCTTATATGTGCATGCATTATTCAGAGAGGAGGCTATTGTTCAGAGAGGAGAATGAAGAGGAATTCATATTTATCATACTGTAACAGAGTTGATATTCAGTATCAGAAAGAAATCTAGTAGTTGTGTGTCAAGTAGCTGCAAAGATAATCGAGGTTAACGGTTTTGTTTTACTTAACAACATAATCTTAGTTGTAAGCAAGATCTGTCTGCTTGCTTTGTCATTGTTCCATTTGGGACTAGAAGCAGTTCAGTTGTCTTCTGGAGCTGATTTGCTAGACCTAATGAGCCTCCTGAGAGAGCTGGGCTGTTTAGTTGTGGCACAGAGCTACCTGAGCATTATTGGTCTGCTCTTGTGACCCAAACTAGTGTATTTGCATTGAGCTGCTCTGTTCTGGGTAAGTGCAGCCTCTGAGACTGCCATTCACTCAAACTTTTGCACTGTACGGTTTAAGGTACCTGTATACAAAGAGATGCAAAGAGTCAAGTTGCCATTCTGCCAAACAGTAGCCCTACAATTTGTGTTGCACTTTAGAGTAATTCTATTCAGTCAAAAGTTTGTTTTAACGTGCTGTTGTTTTTCTATACCTCCATCCAGAATTCAGAAGGCTATAACATGAGCATCCCTATGCCAGGCCATCCAGTGAATTTTTCAGAAGTGACAATGGCGCAGGCTCGGAAGGATGTGGCTACACTTGAAGAGCTTATTGATGCTCATGATGTTGTTTTCCTACTAATGGACACTAGAGAGAGTCGATGGCTTCCTGCTGTTATTGCAGCCAGCAAGAGGAAGGTATTGTAGCTTATCTTGCTAATAAACTTGTCACTGCATTTCAGCTCTTGCATATAAATTGGCTGTATATACCTAGAAGAACTGTATAGGAAAGTGAAATGATTTGCCGACTTATATATATTTCTATACAGAAATTTCTCTTGTTTTCTGTAACCTTAGAGATTCTGTATATTGCTCAGAGTCTTCTCTCCTCTGTGTCTTTTAAGAATCTCCAAATGTAATTTCGTGTAAGAGAAGCACAGTAGTGTGATTTAACCCAGCAGGTGGCCCAGCACCACACAGTCATTCGCATACTCCCTCCCTTTCCCAGTGGGATGGGGAAGAGTATGTATTACAAAAAAAAAAGTAGAACTCGTGGATTGAGTTAAAACTATTTACTAAGATAGAGAAAAGAAAAAGGGTAATTACCACAAATTTATATATTTTATGTATAAATATAAATTAAAAAGTAAAAACTACTTGTTACATAGTTATTTATTTATACTAATAAGTGATGCACAAGCAATTGCTCAGCACCCCCAACCAATGCCCAGCTAGCACCCTGAGCAGTGGAAGAAGATACCAACTCCCACCGCCTTCAAAACTCCTTCCGTGTGATGTAAATATGGTATGGAATATTCCTTTGGCCAGGTTAAGTCAGTTGTCCTAATTCTGAGAATGGCCTGGACTCTGTGCAACGTTGTTTAGCAAGCAACTATAAATGTTGGTGTGAAACTAAGACAAGTAAGGAGGATGGAAAACATTCAAATGTCACTCTTTCAAAATCTCAAAAATGAAAAATCAGAAAACGTTTTCTGAATTTAAAAAGCATGTCTGTATTTTTTTGGTCAAGAGTTAACTTCATTTTTTTTCTCATTACTTTATTGGAAAATAAACTGTTGTGCTGAGCCAATGCTTCCAGTAAATGCAGTGAGAAGATACAGTTGAGAAAAGAATGAACTACAACTAGATTGAAAATGGATATTCAGCAGTGATTTGTAGTACCAAGAAAGATGATAAAAATTAACAAGTTAATGTGGCTAATTCTTGAGAACTTCCTCAAAGTCTGTCTTTTAAATTCCTGTCTGTAAGAGTGAAGAATGATGAAGTGTTGTACTAGAATTTTGTATCTGAAAATATCTGCATGTTAAGCAATGGTAATATCTTCTATATTTTACTTGCTAGAGTCATTATTTCTGTTTCTTTTTCCTCTGTAACTTGATAAAATCTACTACTTTAAGGATGACTTTATGATATTCAGGTCACAACAAAACTTTCTCAATATCTGCTTATTTTTCATATAGAACTTCAGATTACTCTCAATGCTTGTCATACTGAAGAGAGAAGGGAAAATGATGACAAAGTAATTTTGTATCATAGCTGCTTTTACTCCCCATGTGACTAAATAGATACACATGAAGACCATAAGTAATAATTACATGCTTTCCTCACTGAGCAAAGATTTTTTTGATAACAGATGTGTTGCATTGCTTTGTCACATGTTATTTCAGACCACAGTGAAATGAAAAGATTACTTATGGTATCTCAAATGACGTGAAAAGTTATTCTTGGTCACCATTTTGTACTTATGTGCCATTTGGTATATTTTAACACTCAGAGCTTCAATGTTTGGTACAGAATATGCAGCAAACTTAAGAATAAACTCTGAGCTGGAACTGATATGAGTTATTCTAATAGCAGTACTAATTACTATATGAATATTAGGCCAAATATGAATATGGGGATGTTGATCCATATCAGTGCATAGCAATTCCAGTCACTTCAGTGAGATGCTGTGTGTTGGTCTGAAGTTGTCTTCAAAAGGCAAACTAGAACCCGCTTATGGACTTTATTCCAGTGTTGTTGCACAAATTTAGGCATGCTTGCAGACAAAAAAGTTGTTTGTATCAAATTTCCCTGAAAGACAAAGGAAAACGATGTTTTAAGGACTTCTGAAACACTTTTATATTACTTCTAATGCTTGACGACTGGGATTTGGCACATAGCAGAAAATCCAGATTTTTTTTTTATGGCTAGGATGATAAATCAGTAGTTATTAGATTATTCATCTGACTAAAGATTGTGTGGGTTTTTCTGTTTGATGTTTATGATAAATAAAACCTGGAGGTTTTATTCCCCTCCCCTTTTGGCTCACTTCATATTTGTTGTTCTCTTTATTGTTCATAGCTGGTCATCAATGCTGCCCTGGGGTTTGACACGTTTGTTGTTATGAGACATGGACTAAAGAAACCCAAACAGCAAGAAACTGGCAATGCGTGTTTCAACACTGCCCCTGGTCCTTCTGACCTTTTGGGTTCATCGCTCTTTTCAAATATCCCTGGCTACAAACTGGGCTGCTATTTCTGCAATGATGTCGTGGCACCAGGGGATGTGAGTACAGTGTTTTGCAAATGGTGACCATTATGTATCTCTCTTGTTGAACTGAATTTTTATTTCCTTTAAATGGTATTTCATCAGGGATTCCTCTTATATTGATATTCACAGGATTAAGAAATAGTTCATCTTTTACTTGGAAGATGAAAAAAATGAATTGCAAGTCGCTAAAGATATATTGTTTAGAACAGCTTAACTACTTTTGCATTACCTTTTTTTGGAATTATCTATCTTTCTAGTCTACCAGGGATCGGACATTGGATCAGCAGTGTACAGTCAGTCGACCTGGATTAGCCATGATAGCTGGAGCTCTTGCGGTGGAATTAATGGTTTCTGTTTTACAGCATCCAGAAGGGTGAGTCATTTCTGAGAAGAGTGGTGTTTAAGAGATATTCCCTGAGAAATCAGAGTATTTTATATAATCTTTTGGGAGAAGGAGGAGGAGGTGGTACACATTAAGTAAGGGAATCTGTAATGCGTTATGTTGCCTATAAATTAATGTAATGTATGGATCTTGTATTACCTGTGTTACTGTAGTGTAACAGTATTTAAGAGAGAAATGAATGATCAAAGTTTTGTTTTGGAGATGGGCAAGTTTTTTCTCTGGTTTTAAATGTATCGAAGTACTGAGAATATTTCAAAAGAAATAGTGTTTTCTGTTAATAGATTATTTACTCAAGAGAGCATTTGAGTGCAATAATGAGCTGTCATAACTAGTTTTGTCACAAGAAAGGCTTTAAGATAAGTCAAATACTTCAAAATCCTAATTAAAATCAAGTGCATGTGATACACAAATGTCTCTGGAATTTTCTAATCCAAATTTAGGCTTATTTTCTATCTTTAAAAATCTGTGAAAGAGGAAGTGAGTTAGGATTTGAATGCAAGCAACTTACAAGTCTGACTGGTTCTGAAGATTTTTGTATTCCCATGCTGGAGCTTAGTTACTATGAAGCAAACTTTCCAGATAGCTTGCTTTCCAGATTCTACACTGCAAGCTGCAATGAAGTGGAAGCTTAATGGAAACTTTGACTGTTTAGTATGTTGTCTTGTTCTAACTTTCCTTCTTGGATTTTTGTCAGTGGTTATGCTGTGGCCAGCAGTAGTGATGATAGAATGAATGAGCCACCTACTTCTCTTGGACTTGTTCCTCATCAGGTAAGAAATCTGTGAGAAAATGCTTTCGTTTAAAATCTTGGTACTGATATAAGGCACACATCACAGCTTGCCTTCTTAAAACGTTCTGTATGCTGATCTGATTCCATTCCCAGAAGGAACTGAGTCTCCATATTTGAATTGAAAATAATTAAGAATAATGCAAGCCAGTGTTACAGTGTTGCTGACAGTGCTTCTATCCCAATGCTACCTACTTACCAGGAATTTATTTGGAAATAGAGCCGCTAGCAGGCAGCATGAGAATAATGCAACCTCTGTTTTTTCCTCATCAAAGCTAAGAATGTGCATCTCAAAGTTGCTCTTATTCTCTTTTTCAACTCCAGTTGAAATTCAGATCCAACCAACTCATTACTGTTACAGTTCTCTAAAATATTCATGATTTTCTGATGTAGTACAGAAGTCTTTGTGATGTTCTACTCATCCCAAACTCCGGCTACAAATTTGTGTTTAAAATACCATTTTTCATATTGCTGGATAGACTGTCTTCATTAGTTCTATTGACAGGGTCTTTTAAAAAGCTATCTACTGAACTTATCAATGTAGTCATATGCCCTGGGGTGTATCACTGGGTATTTAAAGTTCTACACACTTCTTGCTTTTATTGCTTTTCTAAGTGTCTCTTTGCTCAGGTAAAAAAATACATATATAAATTTTCATCTTAAGTGGTGCTTTGGTGTTCTGTTAGCTTTCTGTGTTCAAGGTGAATTTTGATTCAGAAAAAGCTAAAACTGCTGCTGTGTTTTTTTTTTTTTGAGATCTCCAGGTAATCACAGAAATAAGTCTAAGTAAAACTAGTCTATTTTTGTTTTCTTATAGTTTTGTGTAGTAAACAATAACATGTGGATCATCACATGAAGTGGGGTCCTTGGTGTTCATTCTTGGTCCTTCCTGTTAACTGGAGCCTCTCCAGGTCTCTTTCAGGAGTCTGTCTCCTCACACCCATGGAGTTTTTTGTTTTCGCTTGTTACAGTGGACATAGGGTAGTTCTGCAAATACTATTACAATCAGTGGTCTAGAATTTTAAAATCACATATTAGTAGTGTTGTATCAGTGGAAAAATTTAGGGATGAACAGCAATTTTTTCACCTCTAACATATAACCTGAAAATGATATGTTTAACTTCTTACACCATGACTTGTTACTTAGTTTTGCAGTCTGATAGCTCAAACTCCAGGTGGTGCTGTGCCTCTGTCTTTAAAAAATCTGGTGCTCAGATAGTTGTATCATGGTTTGTACATAGAAAGAACTGTAATATATGCAGGATAAATTTAATGCAGCTCTTAGTGGTGGTCATCACTGTATTAAACTGTATTACCTTACTTACAGCTATCTTCATCTTTTTACTGAATATGTATGTCCAACTTGTGACACTTTGGAAACCTGTTTTTTATAGTAGTTGTAATTTTTTCACATTCTAGATCCGTGGCTTTTTATCAAGATTTGATAATGTTCTTCCAGTCAGTTTGGCATTTGATAAATGCACAGCCTGTTCCCCCAAAGTAAGTCTGCATTTTTGTTGTACTTCTACTATGTACGGAGTGGCTTTGCTCTAGGTCACTTGTAAGATGTTATAATCTGCTTTGTATTTGACATTTTTATAAGGCTTGGAATCTGTATTCTCACTCTAGCTAAAGTTCTGTTGCCCTTGTGTTCTTTTTTTAGCTGCTTTCTGATTTTTTTTTTTTTGACACAGCCTATTAGCATGCTCTCTCAGTGAAGATTTTGCTCACAGCTGAAAAACAAACACCCAACAGATTAGGGACAACACATTTCAGAAATGTTTTGTCGTGTAAATACTGGTAAATGTTTCTAGCTTCATAGCAGGGAGTACAGTTGGTATTGTTTTTAAGAAATTGTTTTTGGTGCCAAGTGAATAAACTTAAGTTTACCTGTCTTGAATTTAGACAATATATTTGTAATTATATTAAATTTGTATTTCATGGTATGAGGCAACATATTAAGAGCATATTAAAAAAAAAAAGAACCATTTCTGTAACTTTTTATTGAGAAAACTGCTTCATTTTGATGCTAGTGTTGACAGTCCTGAGTCACCTAATGGATTTACAGCTGTTGCTAGAATCTGACCTATGTCTTGCCAGAACACTAGGGCAGCTCACTAAATGTGTCTGTGTGAGGCCTCCTCTTCAGTCCTGGATTGTTTTCCTCTATTGTGGCCTTGAAAAGTTTTTCTGGCAAGTTTTCTATGGCCATGCAGTGCAAAGCTCAAGAAGCTTTGGGATAACTCAATATGAGGATTCAGAAGTTTTGACTCATTATTTGGCCTGCTTGTGAATGCCATTAATTTAGTTAGCTTTTATGCACCTAGAGACTTACTGCAATAATTTCTTTTCATTGTTTCCACTGTGCTTATCCTTCCTGTTTCAAATAGCTATCAAAAACTCTTGAGGGACTATCTTTTTTTTGAGATCTTAAGGTGTCTTGCAGAAACTTTTTGTACGGTATTCCTGTTATTCCTCCAGGCTGTCTTGATATGTTTGACAAGTTATGATGGAATTTGTGTCCATTTTCTCCTCAAAAGTTCAAGCACAAAACTTAAAACTGTTGTTATTTTTAGGAATGTGTTTACTGTCTTAAGTAGTTGAAAACATAGCAGTAGTGAGAAAGAAATGAGTATTTTTTTCTCTCTCTCTACTGCAAGTATGATGGGCAGAATTTCTGTTGCTTGTAGTATTTTATAATTATAGAAATGGGAAAAACTGTATGATGTTGGAGCCTGTGAAGTTAAAGTTTTAGAAGCTTTTTCTTTTTTCCTCTATCTCTGACATAGGACATTGATTTATCATAACATACATTGATGTAGATAAATTAAATGCAGGTATCAATTTTTTCTTAGCAAATCATTTCCTCTTGGAGGTCATTTTAAGAGAGCTCTGTTTTACATAAACAGACTTGATGATTTAATAAAAACTGACTTGGATTTTAGCAGCTGTGCTATTCCCAGAGAGATCACTTTTCATGTGGTTTGAGTATTAAATTACTTTTGTGCTGAAAAAGTTGCTTCATTGGCGCACGTATTTCCTTACAGTAGAAACACAGCATTTGTTTACTTTGCTAACTTTCTGTTTATTAGTGTAAGAGTATGTCACCCTGTATTATCTGGACGTCTGATGCTAATACTTTGAAATGACAAATCCAGTTTAATTATAGCCCATATGTTGTTTTTTGTTTGTTTGAATGTGCTTATGCCAGGTTTACTATAAATTCAAATTTAGTGCATGGAGCTAGGTTGCTTTCTGATACTACTGAACTTGCTGGTAACTCATTTATTGTGTTCATTCTTATGTCAGCATTCTTATTCCTGAGCACTTGTCACTCTTCAAACACAAATTAAATGACTAAGGAGCTCATTAAAAACAATGTAGTAGTACAGCTGGATGACTTAGGAGAAGCTACTAATGATCTGCATGTTTAGAGATTACATTCCACTTAGTTTTGACTTAGAGTCATGACTTAGTATTTCTGTTTCTGAAACTGAAGAACTCAGACACCCTAGCAGCCAGCAGTTCCTTACTCAGAATCGTCCTAAACAGGCTGCATGCCAGAGGAGCTTCCCACAGGCAATTGTTGAGGAATTCTGGGATGGTCACAGCATCTGGGCCAAAGTTTCTGTGTATGATCTCCCCCTCTCTATTTTTCTGGTTCTGCACAGTTGTGTTCTTGAAAGTATCTTCTTTCAAACTAACAGCACTGCACTTGGCCTGTTTAACAGTAGGTCTGAGGAGCAGTGTAAGCTTTCCTGTTGCACTTCTCTCATCTATGGTGAACTTAGTTCTGAGGGGAGTGAGTCCAGAGCTCTTTGGTTATAGATACTTGATTTTACTAACTGCTCTCTTAAACAACAAAGATCTTTGACTTACTACTTAGTATGCTAACTAAGCTGCCCCTTTACCCATTGGGAGCAAAATAAGGTTACTTTCTCATAATATTATGGTGAAAAGCATTACAATTGCATATGAAAATAGAGTGGTCTTGATCCTTCCAGGCATCTGGCTAATGCCTTGAAACATGGATGTTAAAATATTTATCTTTATTAACACTAGCAGCTTATTATTTTTTTTATTGAGGATAATGAAAATTTGCCTGTTCTTACTTCTCCTTGTACATCCTGGAATGAACCATAGGTTCTTGAGTTTTCCTCATTAATTCACAGTTTAATGTCAGAAAAGAATGTTGATACTGCCCAATTTGGATATACTTATCCTCTCTTTTCTTGTATAGCTTACAGATATTATTTCAGATTTATAGTCCGTGTTTTGAAAAGCATTCTGATTTTCCTTAAATATATTTTTCTACTTCCCTTACTGATTGTTAGCCACAGAGTACTGTTACTGACTCTACCTTTAAAGGCTTTTCCAGTTTCACTGCATTTCATGAAGGGATATGCACCAGGATCAGGGATGGCATTCCAGGCACTGTTACTGTTTGTTTTCAGTCAATACGTTTCCTTGCCCTTGTAGATGTTTTCCTTTTTTAACATCCTCGGAATAGATTAAATGCTATTGCTGTGACATTTACTAAGTGCTTGCATAAGTTATTTATGGGTGTCTCAATTTTGAAATCTACTCCCATGTTTACATAATGTTTGTTTTCATCTGCTAACTGCTTTGCATGCATTTCTACTTTACATGGTTCAGATCAGTTATGGCAGTAACCTGCATTTTTCAGAGACTTTTTTTTGGAGTTGACATGATTTTAATTTCAGCAATGCCATTGATACTTGCTCTGGCTGCATTTAGAAGACTTTTTTTTTCTTTCTCCCAGTAATAACCTACATGTTTCTCAATTTAAGTACTGCTTTGATGTGTAAGTCCTGGGGGGGAAAAAAAGGTTTTCTTTTTTCTTAACAAAAAAAAGCTAAATCATGCATGGCTTGCAGAAATGATGGAGGAAGCAGGGAGAAACACTGCAAAAACTTATAAGAATGTGGAGAGTTATTTCTGTCACTGTGCTGTAACATTGTAATTGAGTCTATTTATAACTTATTTCCTGAACTTACATATGTTAACATTTGACACTTCAATGCACAGTGCAGCCTGAGTATTAATATTGGATAGATTACATTCAGGCTTAAAGAATGCATCATTAATATGTATCTAAGTGTGTTTTTCATATACTGAGTTAAATGTAATACTTTTTTACTCTTAAGGTAGTGTAGAAAATTGCTATTTGATAAGTGATGTACAGCAATGTATCAAGTCTTTTTAGGCTGCTCCTCAAAGAAAAGTCAGCAGTGGACAGGAGCAGGAATCAGGATTGTTTTGCCCAGAATTCATAAAACTTCAGACTGTCTTTTAGCTCTGTCCATATAAATTTCAAGTTCAGTAAGAGAATTGAAGTAATACATATTTTTTCAGAATTAGTCATCATAAGGGTGTTTTTTGCTCGTGGTTGCACAGAAGGTGCATGTTCTTGAAAATAATGCCCAATCTTAGTGTTTCAGGAATACCAGATTTTGATTATAAAATCAGCCTACGCTACATTTCCTTATCTCAAGCGAAAGGATATGAACAGACGTAAGCTATGATGCTTGCTAAGAGTGCTGCATCACACGCTAAGAAGTGAGCCATGGAAATGCAACCATTGTAATCAAACTTTATTCTCTTAGAGGAGAGCAAATATGAGCAAACACAAAAATCTTAAGTGTCATTAACTTTACATATTATTTTGTGAACGGAGAAGGGTGAGGAATCAGATGTGATCTTTTGTGTATGGGGTGGGTGGAGGAGGTGCCTCTACAGACAGGATGGATGAGAATTAGAAAATGGATCTTAGAAGAGCACTGAGGTCTAATGAGTTTGGAGACTGAGCTCCTTATCTCTGTCATATACCTGAAACAATACATGATATTATGAAATATATATAATTAAGTAGACCTGCATATGACAACAGTGCCAGACAAACCTTCTTGCACATAATGATGCCACAGTAAATGGTGTTGGGAAAGGTAGAAAATATTTCTGTTCAATCTTAAATCATACCATTTACAAAAACTCAAAAAGCAGGCTGAGGTTTTCATGTGTTATCACTATTGTGGCTAGAATGTAAGAGTTAAATATATATATATAAAACTGTTTTTCAGAGTTTTGATGTGCAGGCTGGTGGGCATTTAGGGATAAGATAGGTCTTGACACCCAAATGGGTGACTCCCCAAGTCAACAGAAGAGAAAGGATTGAAAGAAAAATCTTGCTGATGTGTCATATGGTACTAAACAGAAAGGAGGCTGTTAGAAAGTTCAGTCAGGTCACAAGAAGGATGGTTCAAACTTTAATGAATACTGCTGCTGACAGAGGCTTGTTGTCTTCCCTACCCCTGGGCACCATGATGCTAGCAATCTTTAATGAGCCATTGCTCTTAGCCCTTCTGTTATATCTTCCTTGTAACTTTTAGCACGTCTGTTAAAGAGAAAACTTCTTTAATCAATTTGTTTCTGTTATGTTTTCTTCGACTAAGACAAATGTAGCGAACATACATAATTGAGGAGATGTTTCAAATTAAAAGCTCTAGTTGGAGAGTTGTTTTCCAAAAACTAATGATGTTTTTTTTTAAAAAAAAAAAATCTTGCTCACTTTTTTCTTTTGGATTTATTCTCTCATGGTCTATTGTAACTAATTTAGAGTTACAGCAGAGACTGGTTTGTTTCTGTTATTACTTTTACTTGGAGGAGGAAACTTGTGTCCCTCTTTACAAATCAGTAAGACTATCTTAGCTTATGTTGTTAGTGTATTAAAAACTGACATGGCTTACAGCAAGTTAAAATCAGTGTTTTGAGACTAAACCACTCATCCAAATATTTTCATGTGGGTGAGGACTTGTTTTGGGCTCAGGCCTCTCAGCACTGAGAGGGGGATGCATTTTCAATACTTCTGACTTCAGGACGAGTAAATCTTAGCATCTCAGAGGTTAGCAGCTGTATGTGCAGTGCCAGAATGTTTGTCTTGTGTGTGGGTGTTTGCAACTGTGTTTAAATGTTGAGAACTGGAGATTTGCAACTTCTATGTCTTGCTGATTAGAAGCAGCTTTTACTGACCAGTCCTCTGTCCTAAGTTGTCTTTTTTTTTTTTCCTAGCCAGTCCATTTGTCTTCATCATACAAAGGTTTTGCTCCCTGGGTGGCAGATGCAACCATTAGATAACTTAGGGAGTTTAAATGCAACATGGCATAAAATAAATGTTTAAACAACAACGTAAAACAACATTCCTTCCCACATTATTATGGTTTGGGATCTTGTCTTCAAGGCACAAGGGAGAAAAGACCTAAGTCCTATTACAGAGAATGTTTAGGAGCTGCTCTCTTGTATCGTGTTCTTTGCAATGGAAGTTTTGTTTGAATGATTATAATGGTTTCTCCAGGGAAAGGGAGAAAAAGGAACAAAAAGAGAACATAAAACTCACAAACTTATCTTATTCCCTCTTCTGCACCAGGAAATCAGTAATTATACTGTTAGTACTGTTGGTTTAGGAGTAGTAGAGCTGCTGGATTAAGAATCCCTTTCTAGCAGTAAGTAACACGCTTTTGCTCTTCAGAGAAGAAAACAAATAATTCTGTTATCCTCTGTTTCTTTTATTTGGTGAATTTAAGTGGTTCCTGATGTTTAAGTGAAATAGCATGTTGATTTTATATGGACCTAGCAGTGTAATATATTAGAAGAAACAAAGTGGTGTTGCAAAGAATCACAAAATTTGGCCTCAGAAGCAGCTGGTGTAGCTGACTGTTTCATGGAGTTTAACAAGCTTCCTTGTTTTCATGTTAAATAACATGAAAATGTTTTTTGAAAAAGTTTTTCAGTGATCCAAAGTGGATGCAGAATATCGTTCTAAGCAGTTGTAACTGGATTTCATTAACTATTTTCTCTCCTGTCAAAATAGAAATCTTTGTCATCTGAACAAAAGATGAAATTTCCCTTTTTAAATATTAACTCACAGTAAAATAGTTGAAGAGGAAGGAGGAAGAAACCTGTCAGTATTAAAAATAATTGATTTCTGCTTCTGGCTGGTTGTGTTTCTGCTGCATTCCAAGTAAATTCTGTGGGTCCTGGAGGATTTTTCTTCCTCCAACTTGATTCAATTTTAATTATAATCAGTAAAATGTAAAAAGATTGTCAGTAAGTAGGAAAGAAATGGCATTGCCATAATTTTCTGGCATTTATATATTGTTCAATATTTGTGTCTAGAATACATTTGAAATTAGTTATTCTAATGGCAGCTTAATGGTCTTGTCATCTTTCTGTGAAGCTCTTACAGTGTCACTAAAACCAAAACTGAACTAAAATAACTTTGAATTAAAATAGAGTTCCTGACAGGCTTTGTGTAAGACTTGCAAAAACAAACAAAACAACCAAAAACAACCACCACAAAACAAAACAAAAACAACCAAATGTATTTTTATTCTTTATTGTTCCGTTATATCAAGGATTCCATGCCTATTCACCAAAGAAAATTTGGACACTGAGATGAGGGATGTCTTAAAACAAACAAACAAACAAAACCAAAAACAATGATTGGGGGTGGGGCAGGAGCTCAAATGGTGCTGTCTGGAACATATCTATCTCAGTATTACTGACTATTTTTGTAAAATCCTTTAAAATGTTGATGTATTTAGTGCAATAAGCAAAATACGTATTCATATCACTTATGTACTGAGTGCTAATTATCAGCAGTTAGATCAGTTTTTCTTATATACATCCTAACTTGAAAAATTGGCAAGTTTGCATGAAATTTTGATTCTAAATCAAATGAATGAAAATATTAAGGAATGCAGGTTGCTGTCCAAAGCATCTTTTTGCACTGATAATTCTGATAGACATGTACTTCACATTTATCTGGTGCAGCACGATGTGCGTTTGCAATTTGGGCCACAATTCTTTTGCATACCAAAAAGTAACAGCAACATGCTTTGAAGGAACAGAAATACATCCATTTTCCTCTATACCATGGTCAAGTCAATATGCATGGTCTTGCAATACTTGTCTCATGGAAATGAGTGATCATGTGAGAGTCTGTTTGCATTCTTCTACATATTACAACTTGCTTTGTTACAGTATCATATTCAAGTGATATTTAAATGTGTAGCTTTTAACATTGGAATGATGTACAATGGAAATAAAAGTAAATTATATGTTGCAATTTCATGAGATCAAAGAGGTAGGGACTATATCTTTTCCTAGATAATTTTTAGTGCCTTCCTTTCTTCATCTGTTGTAACTTTTCTCACATGCTTCTCCAGCATTCTTCTCATTACACTCTGACAGGAGGCTGTCTACATCTCTACCCATTTTCTGTTATTAAACTTAACAAGTCAGGAGCCTCATTTTATTGGGCAACTGTTGCTTTGTTTGCAAATGCTCGTTTAGGTATGTTTCAACAGTTTAAAATTATACCTTTATTGAGTTTTACACACTTTTTTTATCTTTGCTTCAATCTATGACTGCCGAAATGCTTCCAAGATGCATTTTTGTATTTTCTTTGGAATTGGAAAAGAGTGAAGAAAACTGAATTTTGAATGATGGTAGTAAAATGACTGAAACTGATGAAATCCACTGAGTTTGGTCTAAATGCTACCCTTCTTCCCAAGCTGCATTTTATAGGTATTGTAGCATTAAAAAAATAGATCTGCTCTTTAGTAATCTGTAAGATACTGATTTTTAAGTCGGAGATCTGGTTTTAGAAGCCACTGAGCAGATGCAGGTTTTGCTTAAGTAAGCAGTAGTTTTTGGTCCTTGGTGTCTGACAGGTCAGGCCTTACTACTGGACTGCTGATGGCAGGATGAAATAAATAACTTCATTTATATGACTCAGTCGGCATTGACTTCTTGCTTGCTTTTGTAAACACTTCAAAGATTAACCATCTAATCTTTAAAATGTTATTGTATGGAGAGCCAAAACAGTATTCAGTGCAAGTGAATTTGCTTTTCTGTCAGAAGAAAGTTTAGTCCATCTGGGGAAGTGCCCTTGTTTCACTTCCAGCTTTAGGTCTTGTCTGAGGAAAACGGATACAGTTTCAGAACTTTTTCTTATAGTCAACAATTAGAATTGTGCTATTGATGTCTCTCCTTTCATATAGATAGCAAGAATACATTATCCTGCCACGATTCATCAGTAACCTCAGGTGTAACGGGGGAAAAAAATGAGGATCTTCTGCAGTTTCTGTGCACAGGATAGTGACTAATGCTAGTATGGACTGGAACCAAACATGTTGTTAAGTGCTGATGAGCTGATCAGCATAAATTTTGAACAGGAAGCAGAATAGGGATAAATAAAACTGTAAGTATGCATCAAGTGTAAAATGTGGAGCAAGCAGGAGGTGCCTTAGGTGACTGAATAATACACGTATTAACTTAAACGGATTAAGACAGATGATCTAATAATATTGTCTACTTGAAAAATTTTCTCTGTTCTCATTCTCTAAATTGATGGTGTTTTCTTTTTGCCCCCACTGCTATCTTTTCACTTGTGTTTGCTAATGCTTCCAGACAGGATATGTCTTAAATTTGTACATTATTAATCTAGCTGTTTTACCTACTTATATTGGTCTATCATTTTGCATCAGGGAAAATAATACACATGTTGCTCTGAAAGTAATTCCTATCATTTACATCTGTGGAAACTGTAACAGAACACAATGTCACTATTTGATAGGGCTGATTCTCAGCTTCAAAACACTATTTTTCAGCATAGACACCACCACTAGCTGTGCATTTGCACCAGCAATGGGCAAGAGCCTACATGCTGTCCTTATTAAAAAAAAAAAAAAAAAATCTGCACCAGCATGGGTGACCACTGTTGGTGTCACCACTGCTGAAATGCACCATGCACTGTCTCACTGTGCTCACATCTGCTGTTTGGTTGCCATAAACATTCAGCAGGTGTCAGTGAATGCTAATGAGTGCCTTTTTTTCCCACATGGAGAAATTCAAGGACACCTCTTTGCTTCATACACATTTGTGTTAGATACCATTCTGTCAGACTGCCCCTCTGCTGCCATCTGTCACAAAGCAACAAAATGTGACAATATTGGTGGGAAGGTTCAACCTCTACTTCTATCCTGCCAACATCTGCTTCTGTCATCATGGGCTGACAGAATAAAATAGGAAGCATTACTTTCAGAACAGCCCTTGTGTAAAACATGTCAAGGTTATTGCAGAAAATCTCAGAATGCATGTAATTTGGGGAATTTAATGTGGACAAAATTGAATTTAAACTGAGATCTCTTACCTTTTAAAGAACACTCGTGAAAATCCAAGGTTAAAAATTCCTGTCTAGGCCTTTTGGCCTGCCTGTTCTTCAATAAACTAATACTCCCATCTTCCATCAGTTGCAATTCAAATCAGTACAGGTTACAGCAACAGACAAAACACATCTGTGTCACCATGTTTCTATTCTAACTTAAATCAGCATTTTCTTAAGTTTTCAACATAAAACTGCACTTGGATTACTTGTTAAGGTTTTCTACTGATATGCTTTCATTTTCAGTAGTGATTATGAGAAGGTAAGGGGAAAATTGTGCATGCAGAAAGTGTTTTAATTACTTGAACATCAGCCAAAAATGATGTCATCTTTGCCTTGGGGTTTATAACCTTCCAGTGTTTTCAGAATACCCTTCTTCAGCTTGCACCTGGAATAAAGCTTTGCTCAGAACTTTGTTTTATGAGCTGGATTTTACAAGTACATTGTGTGTGAATGTCCAAGTATGGATAGCCATTAGTAAGCACATTAAGGTAATACTCAACAGAGTATTACCAGAAGATGAAGCATCTTTAGAGTCATCTTTGTGTTCATAGTAACAGTCAGACTTTTCTCTTCCAAATCATGAACAGAGTCTCTTAAAAATCATATGGTCTTCAGAAAAGTTCACTTTTCTTGTGTTCTTCTTGTTTGGATGGATCACCTTATTAGGCTGTACATTTTTAGAATGGATCACAGGATTGCTTTATTGGGCTTTTTTCCACTCTTTTACAACTCCTAAGGACTAAATGGCAGGAAAAATTGAGACCCTCATGAAACAGCAAGACTCTAGGAGGAGACTCTAGGAGCCAAGAATATATATGTATGTATCTTTAGGAAACCAAATTATGGTTCTCCTGATAAAAATTGAGTTATATCCAGCTTTGAAAAGTTTGAAAACCAGCAACTTTTGTTTATCTAATTTTACAAGCAGATGTTGAAACCAAAATTTGTTTTCAGCATGCTAAGATTGACTGTAACGTTCTACTCATTCTCCAATGCCTCTGATAGAGAGATAGCATTGTGCAAAAATATCTGGATTTGTAAATGTTTGTTATTTTTGAGAGGAAGGTTTTCAAAGCCAAGTGTGTTAAACACAGCACCCTTGTTATTTTTGAGGTATGTTGTCCATGTGTGGTTTTTTTTACAATAAATATAGTAGTATTAATCTGTAAATTCTTTTGTGGAAGCTAAACAGCACTCAGGCTCTGGATACGCTCAGTACTTAAATACTTGTTTAAAAAAAAAAAAAAAACCTAAAAATTTGTGACAGAAATAAGCCATAAGGCATGAGCCAGCATTACGTGAGTTGTTAGGCTGTTGTGATTAGGAGTTTTTGTATGCTTCTTGAGCTGTATAGTAACATTCATCCTACAAAGCAATCTTGGAGCCAGATTCTCTTTTTTGAATGCCTTTTTACTGAGCAATTCTTTGTGAAGAATGCTATTAAAAAGAATATAACACCAAAGCTGTACATCTGTTTCTCATTTCTGAAGAAGTTCTTTTATTCTCAGGCCTTCTGTTTCTTTCTCCTACCATGAGATTCTTTTTTTCTTCTTTCCCCCATTGGTAAACAGACAAGAATAAAATGACTGCTAAGAAAACGTAAATGATACACATCAACTCACATGAGTCTTTAGTAATGCTCTAATTTGCCCTTGTTGTGAAGAGGTGAGTCCACACCTATTACAGTGCCATTGTGTACGAAGTAATAATAATTGTAGCCCTGATTCTGTGAAATGAAGACTGGAACCACGGCTGTGGTGTCAACACAGGAGGAGGTTTGAATGCGGTACAGAAGAACATGGTATTAACACTTGTTGGATTCTCCTGACAGTAATTTTCACAGGCATAGCACACATAAGGTTTGCTACTGTCTAATTCTCCTCTTGATCTCTGAAAAGTGACTTGCAAGTGCGAAAAAGATGAGGGTTCTGTAATAAATCTGTATTGCTCCAGCTGGCCTTACTCAGCAGAAGAATTATTACTTCTGGTTCTTTTTGTTGGTGCTTTGCAGTTTTTTTCTGCTTGAGAAAATTTATCGTTCCATAGTGACACATCAGTGTTATGACTGGGCAGTGATACGTTTATTCCCAGAAAAAATCCTGAGGGTTTTTTTTTTTTAATATCTGCTGTCAGAGAGTCACTACTTTGTCATCAATAATAATAAAAATGGCATCTCTCAAGTATCTGTCCTTCTGTAAAGTAGTTATTCAGAATGATCGTAACTGGTACCAAGTATGCTGTTAGCAGTGAAGAGATTGTAAAGAACTAAAAAGCAAACTCATGCTAATCACGGGCCTTTGGGCTGTGCTGGACATGATTAAGGAAGAGAAACTTTCCTTTCCACCCAGCACCAAATAGGGTGGTGATTAAGTCTGGAAATGTTTTATAAAATTTCTTTTTGGCTACTTGATGTCTAGACTGGCATTATTCCTGATGACCTGCAGAGTATGCCTGTGTGGTCTTCTGGCACATGGATTTGAGATGAGTTTTATTTTACTTCATTCTTTTTTCCTTTTGAGGTATGTTCAGTGACTACTGAACAAACCAATGCCGCGTTACTTTTATCAGATGACAGGTGTCACTAAACTTGTGTAGTAAAGGCTAGACATGGGCAAGTTAATGGTATTTATTCCTTTTGTGATATTTATTGTGGAGTTTTAATCATCTGAAATTGGAAATAAAGTCCCTGAAGGTGACAAAAATGTTGTTTCAATTGCTGCCTATATTAAGACTATTTAATTGCAGTGTATGCTTTAATGATACCGCCCCTGTTCAGGTAGCACACTGAATGATGCTGCCAGGTCATTCTTTGGCTCCCTGATAGCTTTTCCTCTGAGTCATGTGACTGGAATTTTTATTTTAAAGCTCATTAACAGTTATTCTGTTCAGCAGATCATTCCCACTGTAAAAATGTTTAACAGCAAGTACATTTTTTAATAAAGTTTTTCAGGCTTCTCCAGGTGCTAATACAAGAGAAATAATCTTTGTTATCGTAGGCTTAGATTTTTAAGGTAGCATCTTTCCTTAGCCTGACTTGTTACCTTCACCCAAGTTTGCCGTCATAATGCTGTGGGAAGTCTAGAACGTGATATAGTAAAGTTTCTTTTTTGAGCGGAAAGTAAGTAAATTTTCAGATCTTTCCATAATACAAAATTTGGGTGTGTAAAATATTCCTGTATAACTTCTTTAAAAAACAAAACAAACCCCGAAGCTTCAACTCACTGGGTACAAAAATTATACCCCTTTGACCTTTGATAGTTTTGTGACCTTATTCATGTTTTCCTAACATACATTTTGAGGACACTTTGTGAGAGACTTCTTAGCCTCTTCCACAGCGATTACAATACTTGGATTGAAGGAAAAAAAAAATGCCAGTTGATTCATCCAAAACCAACCTTAAACATTTTAAATGTTGGTGTAGTCATGCAGCCTGCTTTATTTGAGCATGTGAGAATTCATTTACAGCTGTGGCAAGTAATACAGAAGGGTTATGCATGTTTATGTAATAAACCAGAGCAGTTTATATGGAGGACCCTGGCAGTCAGAAGCAATGTACTTGCTGAAGAAGCAATACCTGGGAAGTTGCACTTTAGGCTTGAGTCACAGTTCTTTGAAAATGAGGATCAAGGCATGTTTAGCTGAGTAACAATAAACTAGATTTGAAGGCTACTCAATAGACATGTTTAATGGCACATAGTATGGTCGCACTCAATTTCCTGTTCCATTCCTTTTATTGGTATATCCCAACAGTGTACGCACTTTGTAGACTTTACCTCTGAGAAGAGGCTATTATGTGCCATAATGTTTTAGAACATGACTATGGCTTCATTGCCTGTAGGCTGTGTATTGTTTTAGTATGCCATTAACTGTAACCTGGCCAACATCACTGAAAAGATGTCTCATAAGTTTTGTATTCTGGTTCCAACAAATACAAGTAATAGCAACACTATTATAATAGATAATGCTGATAGCTTCACAGATTACAAACAGGTAAGACTGTGAACGTGAAGTTTTATAAGCTGAGGTGTGTATGCAGTGTTTCACAAGGAGCCAGATGCAAGAGACCTCTGCACATCTGGTATTATAGAGTTTTGAAATGTGGAATAGTCATCAAAATGTATATACGTACCTACACTGTAATTTCACAATGTATATTATAAGATAATAGTAGGAGGACGCATATCAAATGGATACTGAAGTGTCTCAGATCTTTGCATTGCGTCATGTACAGTTTGTCTTAGTGTGTTTGTCTCAGGAATATGCAAACAAAAAAATGCAGCTCCATGAAATGCAGCTAAGCAATTCTTTCTGTTTATAATTTTTTCATTTCTGGTCACATGTATTCGTTGTTGCACAAATGCACTAAAAGCTGTAGAGAGTAAAATGAATCCTTAAAGTATAAGGAGCAGTTTCTCCAGATGTAGTACAAGAACACAAAGTGCAGTTTTGTTGTAGTATTGTTTTCAGATGCATATATCATGTTTAAGAACATGACAAACGTTTGTTATAGTTGCTTACATCTGACTTCTTTCTCTTTATACTCATTTCTGTTGATTTTATTTGTGCATTTTGAAACCTAAGTATGGAATAGGTGCTTTTGCTCCTGGGTGGACATTTTGTGTGATTGAATGAGGATCCCACTCTTTTTCACCAGTAGACTAACAATTCTGTCAGCTAAATAGGAATGGTTTTTTGAGACAAGCCTGAATTCCTGTGGGACTCGGGAAGAGCTCACTGGACCTGTTTTGCTGAAGTATGCTGTTGACTGTGCAAGTTCCCACAGTTTTAAGATTATCTGAGGCCTTTAGGAGTTGTTAAATTACAAAAGAGTGAGATTGTTGAGTGTAAGTTGTAATTTTGGTTGAGATAAATGAATACATACCGAAGCAATTTTCTGGTCCTCCATCATTCCCTCAATCTTTTTTTTCTTATTGTCTGAAGAATAAATGATTTGGGGGCCAGGAGGACAGGGATTGCCTGTCTGTTTCAAACCTTGGAAAAAGCTTAGTTGGTTAAGTGGCATGTTAGAATGAAACTGCAGTGCTTCCAGTTGTTCTTTTTCCTTCTTTTCTGGAGGAAGTGAATTCCACTCGTTGCAAGGAACTTGCCCATCCAGCGAGAGTGGGTATGTTTAAGGAAAGCGTCAGCTGTACAACTTTCTCTTCCTGCTTCTCTCTTAAAATAATAGAGATAGAATACATACTGTGATAGATTGGGTGGCTGCATTCTCTGCAGTGGTGTTCTGTATAAATGCATCCTTGGTGTTTTAGGCGGGATTGTTCTGCAAGAGCTCTACCTCTTAGTTAAGTTAAGATACATTGGAACAATCTTCTGCTATGTTTATGTAACTCAAATCCTTTCATGACATTGCAACAAAATTTTTGTTTTTTCTGTGTCGTCTGTTTTGTTATAAACTTAAAAATACCTTTAAAACAGGAAATGTTAAACATCACATTTCTTCCCTCTTCCCTCCACTTTTCCCACACTTAGAAATTGAAGTAGGAGAAATGATCATTCTTTCTTCAGTAACTTTTACCTGTGTACAGTGTGTATTAATCTTTCAAATGTTCGGAAAGCTTTTATTTTGTGATGAAAAAGAGATGATGAATCATTTATTTTAAATCCTCTTTTGTTCATCTATTTGTTTGTTTTTTGACAGGTCCTTGACCAATATGAACGTGAAGGATTTAATTTCCTAGCTAAAGTTTTTAATTCCTCGCATTCCTTCTTAGAAGACCTGACAGGTCTAACTTTATTACATCAAGAGACACAGGCTGCTGAGGTAAGAAAATATGCTTTGGATATTAAAGGAAAACCAGGTGGTTATTTTCAGCTGTGTAACCATATGAGTAAATGAATCATTGGTAGAATCAAGCATTAATGTTTGATTTACAGGATGATTTACATGAGGCATGTGTGTATTCCATACAGTGAGTTAGGAGGTGTCCTCTAACTGTTATAAAATAAGAAATGCTGATGTGAGAGATCCTTTTTTTTTCTTTTTTATTTTTTAAGGGCAGGTGATGTACAGTATGGGATGCATGTTGACAGCCAGTTAGAAATGCGTAGCACTGTTCATAGAGCATACAGGTACCAACAATAGGTAGTCGTGATAGCACAGAGTCCACTTTGAACTTACAGCCACAGCATTTACACAAGTTGCCAGGTGGTTTTTGCTGCTGGTTATGACTGCAGTTTAGACATTTTTGAAAATTGGTCACAACTTTTTAATATCAGAACTTAGAAGTGTTGTTTTTTTTAAAAAAAGAAAAATTGACTTGTAGTATGTGGTGTAAGAAAATCATTTATCATTTTAGCCCAATCTAAATTACAATAACTATGTTTTTTCATGGATTGCAGTATGAGGAAAATAATGCTGTTCATTTATTTGTTTAGTGGCAAGAATTGTAATTAAAAGATATACTGTGTCTAAGAAGTTGTGATATTGAGACTGTTCAATCGAAGAGTATCTGTCTTAAAGTTGTATTTAACAATGATTTATAATCCTTCCTCCATCTGCAAATGTCTATGCTCCTCAACATAATTTAATTGTGGTGCAATGGTATCATGTGGATGTTTCCAAAGTTGGCTTTGAGAAGTGATTATTTTGTTACTGTAGCCTGTGCAAATGCTATAGCTGTTTTTTCAGCTGCAATTGGCTCAACACTTTTACTTAATAAGGTTTGCAGGAATAATAGTGACTTGACTCTCTGTTTCATGTTTTAACCTTTTGAAATAATTGGAGCAGATGCTGGAGACATTAAACCATAAAATACTTGGTGCACTCTTAAATCAGACTAGTGATGCCTACAAAAACTTAGCATATATGAGGGGGATCCAGTAAAGCAAAACAAATACTCCTTACCAGGTGCTACCCATTAGCAATAAGAGCGATTGTAGTCTGATTGCCATCCATGACTTTTAGGATGCTTAGAAGTCGTTAGTCAGCTAATGACAGCATTAGAAAGAATTATTTCTGCCCTAGTTAGTAATAAATTGTTTTGTAGGTATTAATTTTTTAATTTTACTGCTTCATACTGCATGCATGTGTTTATAAAGTTTTAGCCACTCTTTACAAAATGTAGAGTCTGCTGCAAGTTTATTGTAACTTTGTAAAGCTCAAAGTTTAACAGAAATAGATGGAATTAGAGTACTTTCAAAAATCTTTGAGTTCAGTAGTGAGGCTTATGTAGTGATGTCATTGTTCAAAGGTGGCAAGGCAGAGTAGTTCTATATAATAAAATAGTAGTGTAATTTTGTTTTGCAGATAGAATAAAAATAAAATCCTGTTCAATAGAATGTTGATTACTCAAAATCTATGTGCAATTTATACAGCTGAGTTGGAAGACTGCCAGTTGACTTCTCTTGCTACTTTTGGACTCCTCATAGCAGAAAGTATACTCTAAAATTTAGATGATATTGATTTAAGATCAGTGCACTCTAGAACAATTTAAGATGTTCTTGATTCCTGGTATTCTAATGACTGCAACAAAGGTATTAAGAAAATGTGTTATGGGGTACCATGTATATTAAGAGTTTCCTTAGGTGCTCTTTAACCCCAAGGTGAGAGAGGTTTCAAGGGACGCGTATGGCCGGCTTTGATGATTAGAGTATTGAGTGTTTGGCTGTTCTACTGTTCTGATGAGAAATGACTTGCCTTTCTGCACTCTCATTCTTCAAAGAGATTTTGCAGTTGAAGTTTGGCTTCTAATAATTGAAGATTTCCTTTCTTTCTATTGAATAGAATTTCATCCAACATTAAGTTTACTCCAGTGATGCAAGAGTTCTTTTTGTAATTCATTACAGAGAATCACTGATTTGGACGAAATGATTTGTTGATTACATTTGGCTGATAAACTTGCATCAAACATGGAAACATACATCTCTTTTTTTTTAAAGGAACTCTCTTAAAATCTTGGTTTATTAAGAGCATTTAAAGGAGTGTTTTACTCAGGCAGCTGTCAGAAGGGTTGGAACTTTTGTCACTCTGATACTATGTTTCAGCAAATTGCATCTGAAGTTATATCATTGGCACTTCATTTGCCTAAGCAAGGCTGCTTTCATGATGTTGTGTTTGTATAAAAGCTTTAATGTGCAAATTGTTAAACTGGTCTTGAGGTGCTCAAAAGAGGTCCTGGATATGCCATGCATGTTCTGTAAGAGAGGCTGACCACATTAAGCAAAGCATTTTTGGATGATCTTAAGTTTCTATGAAAACATTACCTTCCCTACCTGCTTGGTATAGGCTGTGTTTGCTCAGATTGAATTTGCAGTAAGATATGTAAGACTTTTCACATACTAAATACCTTTATAACTTGCATTGTTCAGTTTCCTCTTCTGTGCTGTGCTGTTGACCTAAGTATTAACAGCATGTTGAAATTACTGTATATTTTTAAAATGATTGGTGTGTATATAGCGATAATTCAGTGTTCAACAGGAGAAGAATCATAACGCAAATGAAGTTTGTGGTTCTAATTTTATACTGGTCACAAAATAATAGAGCACGTGTTTCTTTAACATAAGATGCATCAGGAAATTATAAATGTTCTGCATAGCTCCCTTAGTATGACAATTTACTGAGTAAATATTATTAGCAAATGCTTTTATTCTGTCTTAAAGTGACAGTAAATTTCAGGCTTCTGCTTTTCCCAGACTTTGAGGTTTTGTGGAACGTTTTTTATCATTTCATACCAGTTAGATATTTATGTACAGCTTCATCAAGAGACGCTGATGACACACGTGGCTTTGAAAGCCAAAAGAAGCTGTGGGAAACTCCCACATCAGCACTTAGGCCTTGTTTCCACAGAATACAGTTATTGCTGGGACCTACCCAAGCTCACTTAAAAATTGCACTCCTTTGTTTTGGTCACTTTGTTTCCTTGCTCCAAACCTGAACTTGCAAATTTAAGAATTAATACTTTGAGGGGGAAAAAAACCTGACAAATATCAGTAAAAGGAATGGAATGCTTGGTGATTGACTCATACTGATACGTGGGTTAGCAACAGCTGGTAATTTATCTCATTTATTCATGGACTTTATTTAAACTGTGAATTACTGTCATAGTGCCAAAACATTGATAGAGTTTAAATCTCTCTCTAAATTTTCACCATAAGTCTTGATTAGCTATAAAATGGAAAGTACTGCTCTGGGTAAACTCAGTCTCATTGGTTTTCATGTAAGGAGGAGAAGGCTATGCAGCAATAGCAGTCAGTGCCTCATTTTATGAGCTGTAATAAAAATTAGCTGTAGTAATATAGCACCATTCAACGTGCCACGAAACTGCTGTATTATTAGTATATAGTCTATGTTCCTCATAATACATGCATAGCATTTGAGCACAAATAAATATAAACAGCACTGATCAGTGGACATTAGTACTGTTCTGTGTCAGGCATTTTCTACCAAGAGAGGTCCAGGTTATTTGTCCTTCTCATGTTTCCTGTTTTAACAACATCAGCATGGCAAATATAGTTGCAAACATACTCTAATTTTCTTTTTTATGAGCTAATTTAATTGCTCTCACTAGATCAGAACTTATAATGAGGAGTACTTGAGTTGACAAAGTAACGCTTTAAGAGAATATTTTTACTTAATCATTAATTTTAACTGAAAATGCACAGGAAATTTTTACTGAACGTCTGTAACTAAGCTGTAAAATCTGAAAAAGTGATGGATTTGATGTGTATAGAAACTAGTTGTGCCACTAGAAAACTCTTTATGCTTAATCACATTCTTTCCTGTTGTGTTTCATAAGACAGAAGGAGATGTACCCCAGTTTTCACATGTAGTGGTCCATCACAGTGGATTAATGTGAATGAAAAATTTCAACATTCTGGCATCATTTCTGTGCTAGTTCCTGACATTGCTAGGCTAGTTAACACCAACTGTCACAAGTGACAGAAGAGGACTGAAAGAGCAGTTCTTGGAGTTAACCAGGGATAGGGCATGAAGTTTGTGCAAGTACAGCAGAGCACCTGCACCACGATGTATATCCCATCCCAGATTTTCTTTGGCTTTGGACTAGAAGTGAAAAATAGATGTTACACAGAGAAAACTTTTTTCTTTGGGAACTTCTGATGCTTGACTGAGGCAGAAATGTTGCACATCTCTGTTGCATGCTGTCATGTTTCCATTTTCTGTTTCCATTTCACCTACCTGGTATTTTGGTGAGGAAATACTGACTTGCTTGCTTTGACTGCTTTGTTAGCAGCTGTAGGAAAAAAAAAAAAAGAAGAAGAAAAGAAAAAAGAAATCTACAAATCCAGACATAAAATATAATCCCCTAAAATAGGCAGTCAAAGGAATTAAAAACTCAACTAGATTTCCTGTGGAGGTAGACTTTGGAAAGTGCCTTTGCTCCCTATTCCTAGAGATTACTTAAGATTCTTAGGATAAAGCAGTTCTCAACACCATGCCTAAACACCGGTATGGAGTTATATCAGTGATGTGTCACTCCAAGACATCGAAGTTATGTACATGAATTTCCTTTAAATTCTCATTTGCTATGTCTGGCAGCTTGCAGTTTGTGGGAAGTTGCACACTGAGATTGTAAAATCTTTCTTCATAATCGAATCCAGATGTTTTTGGCTTATTTGTTCTCTTCTTATACTCTGTTTCCACTTCTCCCTGTTGAGAGGGGCACTAGTACCTCACAACAGTAACCATGTGCTTGAGAGATATACTTGCGTGGCTAGGAAGAGACGCTAATAACTTTAAACCTGTGATAGATCTTACACTCTATCTTCTTTTCCTGCTTAAAATGGTAAAAATCTGCATGTTGTCAGATTGCAAGTGTGCAAATCTACATTTCCCTACTAATTCATTACTCTGCATTTACAACAGAGAGGGTTTAGGCAATGGCAAGCTGATGGATGTGTGCATAATGTACTGTACCTAGACCTTTCATGTTGTGTTTGCAAAGATTCAGGTAGCCTCTGATTCCTGTCAGTACTTGCTATGCTAGATTTATAATGAAGACCTGACAGCAGACCTGATGAGATTTAATGAAATTAAATGCCACTGAGGTCACACTGTTTAGTGAAGGCAGTAACAACAACATAGAAATTAAAAATGAAAACCCATGCAGTATCAAAGTACTCTTTGTCTCATGATAATTGGGTTCAGAAATCCCTGGCATAAACTTTTAGGGAATAACCTTTTAACATCTTGATAATCTGCACTAAATAGATGTTCATTTTGTGCTTTTATTAAAAAAAATTAATTATATAACTGTGATTGGAATCTGTTTTTCTCTGTAACTTCAACACTATCTATAAATGTATAATAAAGTTCCCAGATCTCCTTCACATGAGATCCAGCCAAATGATCTTGCACGCATACAGGTATGTCATGCCTTAATATGATTGTGTCTAAAAATTACTATTTATTTTTTTTCTCCTACCCTTACTCTTTCTTCCTACTGTCTTGCTATGAGGAAGCTCAGAAGCCCCTTTGAGTCACAAGAGATAAAAAGTGTTTGTAATTCTTGAAGTAACCTCAGAAAATTGTATCTATTTTGAGAACACAGTTCCTCTGCTGGACTTCTGGTGAAGGCAGGATAGTCACAATGAGCAAGAAACTGAAGTACTGAGACAGAAATGAGTGTGTAAAAGGAGAGGTGGCCATGATCCTGTAGGTGCGGTGCTTTCAGCCTCCTTCCTTTCCCTCCTCAGGATGCTGACTTTTCTTGGCTCATGCTGTAATCAGCTTTCCTTCCTTGTGATTTTGGGAATTAGATGTTGGCAATGATGAGAAGTGCATTTTCCAAAATATCCAGCCAGTTTTTTTGTGGAGGTGGCTTTATAAAAACAACACTTTCTTTTGGGCTAGGCTACAATTCAGAGCTAGGTATATCGTTGCTAAAATAATAGTTGGCAAATTAGGATTATAATCTGTTTGGTTCCTTTTTGGGGAGTGGAGGCATAGGGAGTGGGGATGATTATTCCAGAAAGATTTTTGAATTCTGTTGATTCCTTTCTCTCTACAAAGAAAAATCTCCAGCAAAGAAGAGAGAAGTGATATAATTTAGGAATTAAATATCTTTCATTCCAATATGTTCTGCTACAATGAGGAATGAATAGACTGTTCAAGATGCATTCTATTATTCTCATGTGAAGAATAAGAAATTACACAACACAGACAAACATGCTGATAAACTTTGTTTTATAATTAAGAACATAAATTATACAATGTGCATCTTAGTGCAAATGAACAGTTGCTGAGTATATGGGCCCCTCTAGATTACTTGAGTGAAAAAAAGGAAAAAGTTTGCTGCTGGACAAATTACTACCAGATGCAGATTTCAATAAACACAGACTATTGTAGCCTTACCCAAAGGTGCTATGAATTTCTTGAGGCAAGTCTGCCTCTGCATTCACTAAGCTGTTGAATGTTTGAATGTTAATGAAGTTACTGTATTATGTATGAATTCACCCATCCCCCAGTCTTTAATGTACTTTGTCTGTCTTGTAGGCCTTTAAATGTTGTCCTTAAGAGTATATAATCAATAACTATGCTTGCATTCTTTTAACAACCTATATATTCTCTGTAAGTGTCTCTAAACCTTCTCTTATGACATTTGTTTTAGAGAATTGTACAAGAGAACTTGTGCACTTACCATGCATACAAATTAATTGTATGAAATGTGAATTAATATATCACATATGCAAAGTGCATTGCTATTTCATTATTGTCGTCATCTGGTTTGACTTCAAGACCTTTCTGTATGAACAGCAGTAGCTTTTTTCAGCTTTATAAGCTACTTTAAATACAGATGGAACTATTAATTCATAATAAATGAAGTTGATAATGTTAGGAGTTATTGAAAAATGATGCTGATTTACTGCAATTTCTCTTCAATGTTAGTGATTGTTGGTTCATATGACAACCAGAGACAAAGCTAAGGAGGTTAAGCATCTTGCATTTTAATAACAAACCATCAGCATAAGACTTAGTCTTTTGTGGTGATCTTTTATGGAAAAATCCTTGTATACTATTTCTCAACTTAAATTTTCATAAGTTATTAGCATTTGATTGATATAATTATCCCATTCTTCATAAAATTGTACTTATTTAAAGATTTGCATCTTTATTGCTACTGTAATGCAAATATTGTTGGCTAAAGTTGACTAATTTTGCTGAGATATAGAAAACAGTGGTGGATCAGTAACAGCAAATTTTAATAGCCCTTAAAATGAATATTGACCATAGCTCTTACTGTGCTGAGTTATCTTCCTGTTTGATTCTGAATACTTTCCAGGCATTTGCCCTTTAATGAGTGTCTCTATGAGTGCTGGTATTTCCTTTGCTTTATGCCAATTCAGGTTCTAGTGAAGTCACCTTTTTAAAGTCTCTTTTCTTGAACACATCATAACTTGACTTCTATGAGTTGTATGCAATGAGTTGTAGCACTCCCTAGATTCTGAGTGAGCATTGGACACTGAAGGTGTTATATCAAGTAGACACACGTCCTTGTTGTCTTCAATTAAAGCACTGTGTGCTGATGGATATTTCAGTCATTCTGTAAGCTTAGGGGACTATAAGGCTGTGTGTAACTGATATCCTGAAGCCTTTGTTTATGAGGGTATATGTGCGGATCTTGTCTTAGAGTATAGAATGTTGCAAAAGGTTTGTTGAAAGACTCATGATTCTTTCATAGCAAATTTAGGTAAGAAGTTAATTGATTTTGTTCCAGTTAATACAAAAGCAAATATAATAGAAGTAGTCTGTTTGGAATTTATTGAAAGTAGTATGATTATAGAAATAGTTGTAGAGAAACATTCGGAGTTGCAAATGTATTAGCACTTTGTCATCTTACTATAATGATTCTGTTTAGATACTTCTACTGTATGTGAAATGAACATACTGATTTTTTAAGTGCTGTCTCAAGCTTGCCTGACAATGAATTTGATCCTCTGCTAGTTGTGAAATCATGTAGGTTAATCAGGAAACATAAAAAAATACATAATTAAGGAAATAATACGACTATTACTTAAAGATAACATCTAAGATACGTACTTATTTTGCTATAACTACTGCAACAAGAAAGGTCGCAGAAATAGAGAAGGATTACACAAACAAACTTGTGAAGGATTTAATCATTGTTTTCCAGCATCTCAAGGGATGGGGGTTAAGAGATTCAGTTTTAAAAGGGTCTCTGTTGTTGAAAAATTTATTTATCTAGTGTCTACTGAAATAGCGTGCCAACAATAGCAAATTTGAAATGAAAGTTAAAAAGAGAGAAAACCACTACTGGAAGAGAATATGAAGGCATAACAGAGCCATTTAAAATTATTACAGTGCAGCAACTGTTTTTGCTAATGTTTTTTGGTTATTTAAAAAAAAAAAAAGTCTTGTAAGTTCTAATTCTCTTTGTCTTCTCACATTGAGTAACTATAGTATATGAAGTTTGCTCTGACTCATTCTTCCCACAAATACTGTTTCTTTAAATAGCCCTTGTAAAAACATGCATTTCACATTAATTATCTTAGTTGGCAAATGTGTAGCCTTTTTTTCTTCCTGGGTGAGTGATTTATATGTCCTAATCTGTGGATCTGCCTCTGCTCTACATGTGGTGCATACCAAACTAGGGGTAATACTACGCTGTATGCTACCTATGATAACTGCACTTGGGTTTTGGAAGAATGGAGTTGGCTGATAAGAGTATGTCAATCATTAGTTTCATCTCTTTCTTAACAGGCAAATAGCCTTATATGTAATACATTTTTATTATTGTTAATGTTGTATTTATTTTGGAAGATGACTCTCATGACATTTAGGCTTCATTTTAATTCTCAGTAGCATTAATGAGTTAATGAGCAAAGATGGGGGCAAATGGAAAATAAGATGTTATTTCCAGTCTCCAAAAGAAACCTTCATTGCATGAGTTTTGCTCACTATAAGAAATACTGAAAAGAAATGTGGAAGTTAAATGATGGAAGTTCATTCATATGAAGAATTAATGTGCATCTGTTGTAGCTCTCACATGTGAATGGCAGCTGAGTACTGTATTTCAACTCTGTAGGCAGTCATAGCATTATTCTAAAGAGCAGTCACAGTTGTAGGCTTTCTTACTGCTTTTATAGTACCTTAAATTTTCTCTGATAGCACAATGTATCTTTCATGCTCCTATGGCAGAATTCTATACTGAATTAAATATACTCAGGTTTTTCCAACTGTGCTAGCATATGTTCATGGCAACAGCACATATGGATACTGCTATGGTCATCACCTACTCCAGCTGTCTTGCATTGCCCAAAGTGAGAGATGGAATAACTGAGAACAGCCTTTGGAATCAGTCCAAACTGTGAAACTCAAGCTCGCGCTTTTTAGACCTGTAATGAGATACTTAGAATGTTGATTTTTCAGGACTTTCAGGTTTGTGTTGGTGGGAGCTACTAATTTATAGGCAATAGCTGGAGGATGATGTTGTGAGAGCTCTCAGGACAGTATTAGATACAGGTTATTGTGTTTGAAGAATTGCTAGGGATTGCTAGAGTTTAAGCTTACTCATGAAAGAGAAATATTGTTTTCATGAAGACATTTATAAACTGAGTGAATATTATGACTGTTGAGCATTTTGCTTTCAAAGAAGTGTGATTTTTAGCAGCTTTAGCATAAAATCTACTATTCTTTATTCTGATTATAAAGTGAGATTTTGATTCTCTCTCTGCTGTTTAAGAGGAAAACATAGAACTTACATGGTGGAGAAAATTGCACATAGAGTAGACTGCCTATTTAGAAGGGTAATTTTAATGTGAAGGGATAAGGTAAATTAGCAAAACAGTACCCAGAAAGTTACAATCTGATTCCAGTATCAAAAACAACTTCTCTGTCTAGATCTTCATTGTATTTTCTTTCTTTTTTTTTTTTTTTTAATTCTGTGTGGGACTCTGATTAGCTAATCTGATTCAGAAAGAGTATCAAGAGTACTCTAATTTCATATTTAATATGGGATCTGATTAATACTTCAGGCATGCAAGACAGCTATAACATTAATACCGTTGCTACTACAGTGAGATGCTATTACAGACATCACAGGACTTGTTATACTAGGAAACAGGATCACTTTGGATTAAAGGAGTTGGCAAAGTCTGAAAGATTTTATAGGTGTTGGTGCTTTCAGTTGTATGTAATTTCATTATTTTGTTCAAAACATTTAGATCTAGAATTAGTGAAGCATAATAAATGAATGAAATATGAAATGAATCAGTAGATTTGACAGTCTCTAGCTGATGTTGAGCTGGTGATGAATTTTAGTGAGGTATTCTTTAAGCCTCCAAATTACTAGGTACTTAAAGAAAGTAATAAATTAAGCACTTATATGGAGAAACCAGTATTCTTTATAACTGGAGTGATTTGTCTGATAAGACACAAGGAAATGACCAGGGGGCATTTAGACTGAATATCAGTAAGAATTTCTTCATGGAGAGAGTGATCAAGCATTGGAACAGGCTGCAAAGGAAGGTGATGGAATCCCCATTGCTGGAGGTGTTCAAGGGACATGTGAACATGGCGCTAAGGGACATGGCTGTGTGGTGGACTTGGCAGTGCTTGGTTGATGGTTGGGCACGGTGATCTTAAAGGTCTCTTCTAACCTAGATGATTCTACAATTCTGTGACATGCATGAGAATTTAAACATATATCTTAAAGGATTTATTGTTCCAATGCATGTGAGAGAGGAACTCTCCTTCCTGGAGGAGGTGTCTGTGGTCTGAGTCTTGGAGGGAAGAGGTGGAGAGAGCAGTCAGGAAGCACAGTTATGAGAGAGGACAATGTCAGTGCTATGTGTGTCTAAGCAAAATAAGCATTCAGTGCCCTTGAAAATCCTGTCCTGGGGACAGAGAAAGGAATTGGCAGCTGTTGTAGTTTGGAAGCAGTCTGTAGCTTGTTGAAATACTAGGTAGGCCAAGTGAGTTAGCTATAAATGTTCTGTGATTAAGAGGTACACAAAGAGTATTGAACATAGTTTTCAATCGTAAGGCAAAACGAAAGTGGGAAAATATGGATTTAGAAACAAAAGAACTGAATTCTGGCATTTTTCTGCAGCATCTCCAAAATTTAGTCACGGTGTTCGTGTAATTAGAAGGGACGATGAAGCAGAAATTCCAAGCAGCACTGTGGTGTGTTGGACTGCTTCAAGGTCACTTTCTTATGTGAATTAAGTGTTCCATGTATGCATATCCTGTCAATTTAATCACTCCATTCATCTCAACTGTATACAATTTGCTGTATTTTAAAACTGCTTCATTAACACGGCTTAGAGACTGGTGGGACGTACGTAACTTGCTGCAGAAGGTTGCATCCCATTCCATTGTATGAAGCCTGCAGTACTGTGGAGATGTTACAAAACAATTATTGTTTTAACATCTGGTTAATTTCAGAATACTTACTGGGATATTGGATTTAGTTAAGCAGTCATCTTTTGCTCATTACCATGATGCAGAATTAGTGTTGCATGCCTTAATGTCAGTGTTAAGTAAGTCTAAATGAGAAACGAGCAGTAACCAATGATGAAAGGGTTTTCAGTTTTGAAATGCTCTTCTTGCTGCTTTTGTTACAGGCTGGACTAGAAAAGCGAAATATTTAATGACTGAAATTGTTCTTCAGTTTCAGTTGACATTTGCTTTGTAATGTGAATCAGGAATTTACTTCTGTAGAAATATTACTAAATCCCTTTTGCCTTTGAGCTATAGACCTGGATGAAATCCAGTGTGTGATTGGATTTCAGCAAATTGCAGAAGTCCTTTCTCAGTCTTTTAAATTTTGCACTTAGGACAAAACTACATCGAAAGCTGGAGTAGATGTAGATACAACTATTCCATGATCAGGTTGTTGGTTTTTTTTTCCCCTTCACATGCAGTCATTACTAAGTTAAGCTTTCAGCACTAATAAAACATTCCCCTGTAGAATAAAGCCTGTAATTTTTCTTATATGTTATCTTCTGTTCCTTTTGATGTATTCAGTTTTATGGCATTGAAGTGCTTCGCTGGATAGATGCAGCAAAGACAGAGTAAAAAAAGAATCCAGGTGCATGTTGTAGAGTTTCTTAGGGTGACATGCTTAACATATTCCAGAGTGTCTGATAGTGATGCATCAACTCCTGTTTACAGTAGCTTATATGTGGGTGGTTTTTTAAAATGTTATGAGCAGATAGTATGCTCTCTGTTATCATCTGCCCGAGTGACTGTTGTCAGAAGTCTAGTACAGTATGTGGTGTAATACCTTTGAGACACACCAGTGCGTTGTGTGTTTTTATACTGACAATAAGTAGGAAGAGAAGTGTGGAGAGGATCATTCTGAGCTACATGAGCACTGTTCAAAGCAAACCAACCAACTTAGCTGACTGGCCCTAACCACTTTGGCCTTATAACTTTGAGAGTAAAGGAGCATCTGCAGAGCCAGCCATGTGGAGAACATTTTCTGGAATGAAATTTTGTATACTCATCAGCAGAACCTATGTTCCATAGTGCATTGGAATAAAGTAACTTTTCATTTTTTGCTTCATTCAGTACAAGAGATCATGGATTGAAAATCTTAAAGACAGTCTGTTTTGTTTATATTTATTTAGATATGGAGGCATAGAAATTATCTCTTGCCATGTTAGTGGCAAGTAGGAAAAATCTGTTAGTCCACAAAGAACAACAGCTGGAATTTATCTTGTCCTGCAAGCTTTCAGCTAATTTTTCTTAGAGTGTCCCACCCAAAGGTATTTTTCAAACTGTTTGGACTGAACTCTTTTTCTCTCTCTTGTGTCTATATTGACATAGTCACACATGTTGTTACTATGTAAGCCACTATTATTATTTTTTTTTTTCTTAAATACTTTCTGATTTCCCTGTTACTGTGACAATTTTGTTGCTGTTGGGTGATGGAGCTATTTCAATCATGGGCCACAAATGCTTTCTTTTAAGTATTCAGACTGTCTCATCCTTGCATTGTGTTTTTCCAGTTTACTATAGAATGCCAAAGTCCTATTCCAACACAGTTTTGCTGAAACCTTCCATTCCAGTTACTATTTTTTAAATTTTCTCAGTATTGCTTTTAATTTTTCAAGATGTGTCGTCACTGTCATTTTAGTGGTGAAATTCTACTTTCTCATTCACTTACTTTAATCCCATCTGTTGCTAACTGTCTGACTGGCTCATAACATTTTTTCTCATGCCCTGTCATACATAATTTCTCTATTTGGTTTATACTTCTCAGCATTATCCTCAAATTTCTGCTTTATATCATCTGTATGTTTTATTTTAAGTAGGTAGCTGCACAATTTAAAATTAAAAGTTAACCTTTTCGGCTTCATTTACAAATTTACAACAAATTTACAAAATTGCTTAATGTACTTTATGGCAAACTGAAAAAAACAGTTCTAGACTTGTGTTGTATTGTTATTATAATGTAGTATAATGACACAGGAATACTTCTCAATGGAAGATTTGATTTTCTGTCAGAATCACATACAGAAAATTTGTTCCAATTCTATTTATGACCACAAATGTTTTGTGTTTGAACAACTGCTTTATTAATTAAATGAATTGCATTAGTAGTTACTGTGAAGCTGTTGACTGGTTTATCTTTAAATTTATTTCTATTTTAAATTTTGCTTTATGAAGACAAGTGCTTAAGATTAGGATCAAGTACTACATTGGTATTTCATATATTTTCTTTATCTGCTGTGTGTGGGATGCCAGGTATGCCACTTTCTGGATTCACAGCAAACTTACCTTGCCTCATTCTTTTTTTCCTTAACCTATACAGTCAATTTAGAGGTCTGAAACACAGATTGATTTCCCTTTCTTCTTGTGCAAACATGTGTCTTCCAATAATTTTATTCTCATTGAGCAATCAGAAATTGCAAGTACCTGTTTTTCGTGTTTCTTAAGTGTCAGGTGTAACTGAACAGTCACTTTGGAGAAGTATTTGTCAAGCCCCTTGCCCCATGTCAGCAACCTTCCTCACCTGTGCATCAGCTTATGCCTGGAGTATTATTCTAATGCCTGTTGCTAAGACTTGTTACTTCATAGGTTCGAACTTCAAATTTACATTTTAAAAATTAATGTTCATAGAGAAAAAGCTTGGAGAAGCTTTCTTCTTTTTGCTTGTTTGTTTAATTAGCCTTCCCTTAGTTCTCCCTGCCTGAGACTAGTTTTTGATCTAATGTAATTTCATGGGTTTCTAGAGGAAGAGGAGGGCTATATGTGTGAGGATGTGCTGCCCCAGATGCAGAGCAACCTCTGTCTTTTCCCTTAAATGTTATGTATGCATGGTCAAAAATACTCTGCCCTCAAATTTGTGCTAGTAGTGGGCTCTGACATGAGGCAGTCCTGTTTTGGCTCATACATTTTCTTTTAGGCTTTTCTGGTAGGATTCTGAATACTTTTTATTAGATTTTTTTTTAAATTATTTGTTATTTTGTATTTCTCTCATAAATAGTGATATAATTTCTCCAGAGTCCTGGAAAAAGAGGGTACTTGAAAAAGCAGGATTGAATCTCTTGTGTTGCTGTTACATGTTCTTTTGTATTGAAACTGCTGTTGGCCTGGTAGGTCACGGTTAGCTCATTTAAGAGCCTGAGCATGTTGAATCTCCCAAGAATTCCCATGTATGCTTTCGCTTCCATACATACAAGCAGGAAAGAGGAGCCCTTTCTGTTACTGAATGTTCACATGTTCAACTGAGATCTCTGTGCATCTTTATTTACCAAACAGAATAGCCAAGTAAGTGAAATACCAGAGAGAAGTTTGTCAGTGTTGTTCTTACCATTCATCTAAGCACATTTTAAGACTAGCTTTTATCTCTGGCAAGTGAGTGTCTATTCACAGAACAATACTGGAAGTTCTTGGAATTACAAAGATACCGAGTTGCTAGCCAAATTTTCCCTGGCTAAGCAGTGACAAAAGCTGCCAGTTGATTTGAGTTTTATGTGCTGATTTTTTTTTCTGTTGAGAACTACTGTTCTCTCTGAGATCATCAATACTAGCATTCAACACTGGGTTAGAATTGCTGCTTCAAGAGTTAGAATGTGAATTTACAGTTACAGAACAGCGATCAGATCATAGCTGAAGTTGTTCTCCATGAAATTTTGTAATTAAATAAAATCCCAGTATATTAGTAATTTTTGCAGAATGTTCTAATCCAAAATGAAAATCAGATGTTCTTCATGGAAATAAGGAAGTCCGGACAATGGGCATTGTATTTAGGTTACAAGACTTGTGGTCTTTACTTTTTTAAATTTTCATTGTTTATGTTTAAGGCAAGTTTTTGCTCAGCTTAAGGAATAAAACTATTAATTTAATATCTTTTTTTTTAATTGTATCTGAAAATATTTCTCTTGAATTGTATAAAAAATCAGGTCCTCTGGAAGTTCATTGCCCTTATGAATGGAGGCCTGGTGAGTGTGGAATTTTTATGACTCCCTTAAAAAACAATTGCAAGCATTCCACAAATAAACAATACAGTGATTTGAGACAACATTTTAATGTTTATTTTACAATAATTTGTTCTCCAGTGTTTCTTTCAGTATGGTATTTTGTAACTTCTAACTTTACTAAGATTTCTTTTGGAGCAGTAGAGAGAGAGTAGGACTTTGGACCATGAGTAAATGCAGTTCCAACAGCAAGTGCAGATGTGGGACCAAGTGTGCTATTGGTTCAAAGTTTCCACAGGTTCTGGAAGGAGAGCCAAAATAGTCCTGTTACACAGGCCAGCTGCTTTCTACTTCTTTGTGCATTTTGCAGTTACTTTAGCTAGTTTAATCCTTTGTTTCTCTCAATTAGTTTTTCTTTCTGTATTTTTCATTAATAAATTTCAGATGTGATTTTGTGGGAGTTTTTTTCCTCACTTCTTTCTGGGTTGTTTTTGATAAATAGTTAACTGTAGTAGTAGTTTTGTCAGTATTGGCTTTTCCAGCTCTGTGTATAAGCTCCTGCAAGCTATAGTTAATATTTTACTGGCAAAATTAACCAGTGCACTGTTATTGTGACAGAAGCAGTTCTTGGTACAGTAGAAATCCTAACATTGTTGATACTGCAGAAGAGATTTATTTGAAAAACTTGGAGAATCAGGGAAGTCAGCATCATTGGGTTGCTCATTGCCCAAGAGATAGCAGTCATGTGCCTATGAAAGCTCTCATTGTTACTTTTGGACAAGATTTACTTTCTACTGCACAGTCTGCAAACAATCGAAGAGCTTCCATTATCACCAGAAGTTCCATTTGAATTCAGAACATGTTCAGCTGATTTTGATTCTTGTCAATAACGTTAAACTAACCCTGAGTGAGCTCACAGGGGAAATTACAGCATTTAGAAATGAGAAGATGTTATGCAGGCAGTATGAACCTGTTGCCTGGGGTTTCAGACAGACACCTCAGCCTTAGTTTCCACTCTTCTGTCAAACTTGTTTATCATGTGTTCACAGCTCCTTTAACCTGTCAGGCAGGGGAGAGAACTACAGAAAAGTTGCTGCCCTGTGTGTGGAAGTGAACTACCAGCTACATTGTTCTGTAGCTGGGAGCAGGAGATGGGTAAACAGAGGTAAACAAAGCCTTCTGTATTGGCATATGAACAACAGAATAGTAAAGCATAGCTGTGGGGATCAATACAGCATGATTTATATGATTTTATATGATTTATATTTTTGTATTTATCAATACAAATCTGATTTGCAGGATCTTTTTCATTTAAGAGAGGCTGGCAGTCTTTCAGAGGTTACTCCTGTCAGAAAATCGTAAAGTGTGAGAATACAAATCAAAGGTGCGGTGATCTCCTTCCAATTAAAATTGTCTTAATTAAGAAGGTGCAAGAAGTCAGTCTGTTGAAAACCAGATACTTTGTGGTTTTGCAGAACAGCACAGGGATAGCATCACAGTGCAGCAGTGACAGCTTATGGTCTGCTGGTTGATGCTCACAGACTAAGGAAGGGAACAAGATGCTGTGAAGCAGTTTTACCCTGCAGACTCTGGAATTTCCACAGTGCCTTATTTTCTTGTCTGAATCAGTATTCTTGACTCATAACTATGATGGAGTAATTTACATCCCCGTCCCTGGAGATTTTCAAGGCGAGGCTGGATAAGGCTCTGGGCAACCTGATCTAGCTGTGGTGTCCCCATTCTTTGCAGAGGAATTGGACTAGATGGCCTTCAGAGGTCCCTTCCAACTCTGAGGATTCTATGATTCTATGATATCATGTTTCAGCACTGGCTTGGCCTCAGCGAAAACATGAAACAAGTGTGTGTAAGCTCCAAATATATGAACTGGGTTCTCAGCTGAGTGTTGTTAGGTAGTAAAAATGTTGCTGGTTTTATGTAACTTCAGTCTTGATTGGATTGTGTGATTTCTAGTTAATTAACAAATATGACAGAGATTTTCTTTCAACGGCATAAAAAGTCTTTGGGGAAGGTATGAATTTTTATTAGAGAGGATCTGTGATATCATGTTCTGTGTTTAGTTCTGCACTCCAGTGTTGGTGTGAAACTCATAGAAGCAGAAAAAATGCCATTAAAAAAAATCTCTTTCTGCTATGTCACTGTGTAAGAAAGTGATGTTTTTATTTCTTAGTTACTGAAGGACAGTTTTAGTTGTAGGGATTTAGAAGTGCTCTGCAACTCACTGGTTCTGAATGCCTTCAATCTTAGGTGATACTGTCTGACTCACAGAATGAAAGGCCCTCAGCAGCCGTATGGAAAGTGACCTGTTCAGACACCCAGTGACAAATCTGTGATGATGAACATCCCTTTAGAGTGGGGCTTATGCAAAATAGGAAATCTCACATCCTCTCTGCTGACTGGAAGATGAGTCTGGGAAAGCTGATGTTACTAGTGTGTCAGCAGTTCCAGTGAATTAAAGGAGAGGAGATCAAATTGAAACCTGAATGTCATCTATAGTCCTAGTGCAATAATGAAACTGTGTTTAAGCCAGAGAGCTTTTCAGGTTGCTTTTGCTCAGCAGTGTCTATACATCTGAAATAATTCATGATTCATTTTGCAAACTCCTTTAAAATTTTGTTATGAGACTGCCCAATTAATTCTCCAAATCGTAGATTCGTAGAATCACCAAGGTTGGAAAAGACCTCCAAGGTCATCTAGTCCAACTGTCCACCTACTACTAGTATTTCCACACTAAGCCATGTCCCTCAGTGCAACATCTGAATGTTCTTGAACACCTCCAGGGTCAGTGTCTGAACCACCTCCCTGGGCAGCCCGTTCCAGCACCCAGGGAGTGCAGGATAATGAATTATGATAGAAATAAACAGTGACAAATAGATTTCATGCCAGTAAAAAGGTTAGCGGATAAGTGAATTATCACAGAGGAAGAAACACATTGGTATTGTATTTTCCTCAAAATTCTTTGCAATATGAAATGAACATGCACCCTCTTACATAATTAGCAGTTGTTTACTGAGGGGAATTTTGATACTTTTATGTTGTTCTAGCTTTTGATCAAAATTTGCCTGCTCTGCCTTGTTCTGGCCATGTGGATTAAAAGGTTCTCTTAATCTTAAATACAGATTATAATTCTTTCTTTTTGAGTGCACTGCCATAAAACTGTGGCAAGTTTCCAGATTTCTTTCATTAAAGCTTTCTTTATTATGGCTTCTTTGGCCATTAGATGGTTATGTGCAGTGGGTACTTGATTATAATTTGCTGAAACTGGGAATCAGTTACAACAGTAATCCAGTTCTGTAATTAAAAGAGAGCATGTTTATACCTGCTAGGATCTTCTGAGAGCTCCTATGGGAGAGGGAAAACCAAATAGTTGCAAGGCAGCAATTTATGCTAACAAAACGTTTAGGCTTTTTCATCTGTCTATATTTTGTACTACGTTGTGGAGGTGTGACTGTTGGCATCACAATTAATTTTGAGCCAAAATCTGTGTTTGTGACTGAGATGACAGTTTCATTTGCCGTAAGCCTCACATAGTTTGTTTCTGTTTTGGATTTGGGCTGGAATTGGCATTTCTAGCAGGAAAGGAGTGATCGGGGCAGTCCTTGAATCTAATCCAGCTTTTGTCTGCTTTTGTCAGGCTCTTGTCTGCTTTTGTCAAGTAGTTCAACCTTGCTTTCTGTATTTCTCCACCTGCTAAGTTTTGAAAAATCGTGAGAAAATAACCAGCATTGAAGTGATTTTAAAATAGAATATTTCATAGATGTATGCCTCATTTGCTTCTGTCTTTTGACTGTTGTGGAGCCAAAAGAAAGGTTAAGTTGTCTAAGCTGCATAGTTGAACTTTCGGACAAGGAATAGCATAAAATATCTGATGGTAAAGATTCTTGGTGCATTACAGATAAATATCTACATGATGAACGTAATAAATTTTAGACAATATTTTTAAGAACACTGTAATTATGTAGCAGGTTTACGTTACTTTTAAAATTGTGTCTGCCTTCTCTCCTTGCACTCCATAGTTGATGTCCCTTTGGAAAAGGTGCACATAGAGAACTTTTGTAGGATCTGAATCTGTGGAAGTTTTTTTGAGATGAAGCTACTTAGTAGTTTGGGTTGGAAGGAGCACTTAAGATCATGTAGTTCCAACCCCTTGCTATAGGCAGGGACACCTCCTCTACCCCAGGTTGCTCACAGCCCCACCCAGCCTGGCCTTCCAAGGAAGGGGAATCCACAACCTTACTGGGCAACTTACAAGCATGGATTTGGCTGAAAACAATTTTATATCACAACTCACCAATAAGGAGATGTAAGCACTGTAAGTGCAACAAATTCTTCTCTATCAGTCTGCAGTGATCTCTCAAATTAAGGAAATATGATGTTCCTTACTGACTGAAATGGATTCTGTTTTAGACTACAGACAAAGCAAAATCTAATTAAAAATTAATGAAAGGTGCATACTTCAAGAGCTCATTCAACAAAATCTACTCAGAAATGTTGATGGTGTAATTGGGAGTTTACAGTCTTACCAAACAAGTGAGAAATGCTGTGCTGAGTATATCAAATAAGACGTGAATAAAAACAGTAATTGAGAATTGTATGTCTTTATTCATTGTAGTCAACTGTAGTGTTCTGGTGAACATACAATATAAATGTGCAAGTCTTTTGAGGATAATTTAAATAACTGGAAAACTTAAAGTTACCTGAGAAATCCTTCCTCTTTTAAACAAACCTTTTTATTCTCTTTTTGACTTTTTTTTTTTAATAATTTTGTTGATTTTGGAGAAAGGAAAAGGCGTTTCTTGTGAATCTGATCTTGTAGATGGCAAGTGCTCCCACTTCCTTTGCCAATAATTTATTTCATATGTATTCAGTCCAGTTTTCTGTTCACATATGTGAAATAACAGTTTGGCATATGGTAAACAAAATACATACACTGAAGAAGAAATAATTGTTCATTTTTTTTTAATGAAAGTATTTATTTCATGAAATAATCCTTCCATTGAAGTAAATAATTAAAGTTAAAATAAATAAGATCTTATAAGAGATTGCACAGTAATTATGTAACTTTTAAGAAACAAGAGTTCATGGTAATGAAATACTTTCATTTTACTAGGTTTTTCTTGGAAAAGTACATTATCATGTGATGATATACCACAGTGTGTGAGAGTAGTTTGCTGGTACAAAATCCAAACATCACAAAGTAATTTCCAAAGACCAGATGTTTATCAGTTCCCTTTTATGGAAGAGAACAGCAAGGTTCTTATTTAAAGTTTGTCTACTGGAACTTTCAGTCAGCTTTCATGCAGTGTGACTGAGCTCTCGTGTATGGCCCATAAACTGTGTACTTTTGAAGAAAGAAAATAGCTTATATGGCTGCATCATCAATAACCAGAACATTAAGTTTTATAAATGTGAGAAAAACTAGTTAGAGATATTTCTGTGTTAAGTAAATATTTGGCGTGGCTTTGGTTCAGTGTGGCCCATGCAAGGCTTTTTTAGCTCTTATGAAATGAGGATGAATATACCCTTGGTTTTTAGTAAAATGGTGATGTTCTCTTCTGACTTTGTGCACTTAAAAGAATTTTTAGGAGTAATGGGACAGAGGACAGAGAGTGATTCCTTTAGTTTTAGGCAATAGCTAAAATACAATAAAGACGTGAATTATATTTTTCCAGGAAAAAAAGCTTGTAGGCAGTGTGGTCGTAGTTCTGCCTATGCTACGACACTGGGCAAATTAACCTCTGTCTCTCATGCCTTCCTACTTTGTGTCTGCTTGTCTGCTAGCTAAGTTCTTGGGCATAGCTGTTATAGTTCAGTTCATTTTTGTTCTGTGCAAGGAGGAGTGAGATTGTAGTCTTTCTAACACAAGACTTAGGATGCAACCAAGCTGACTAAAAATACCACAGCTTCTTCTTAGTTCATATTCCCTTGAGTAAAACTCTGTAAGAAGCAAAAGATCTCAGAGAATAACAAGCAAGCTGCTTGCTAGGAGTATATAAAAAAGGTTGTTGTTGAGGAAAGAAAGCAGTTTTTGTGAGGAACCTCAGCTAGCACAACCCTGAAAAACACAGCAATGTGAAACAAGAATTGCTTTGAATTCAGGTTATGAGTACCTTTAATGAGAGTGCTTTGCTTCAAGCATATGCCATTTATAACAGGTAGGTATTGATTAAATGGCTTTGACATATTAACACGCTGTTTTAGCATAAGTAATGAGCATCCATTTCGTAATGCTTCCTTTTTTTTTTTTTTTTCAATTCTAATTGATGCATGCACAGTCAGGAGTAAAATGAAAAACAGCAATTCCCAATATGAGATGAAGACACGAGAAACAAGTGAGCCAAATTGTTGTGTTACAACAAGTTTTTCAAATACTCATTGTACATAATCACTTCCACTTTATAGGGAGGTCACAAAGCTGTGTGTCCTGAAAGCTACATGTAAAAAGCCTGAAAATTACCACTGAGAGCCAACCCTGAAGACTTGAGGAAAAAAAATAATTCTTGGCAGCTGAATAACCAAGATCATGCGAGAGCAATTGTAGTTGGGAACTTAATCTTTAGCCTGCAAAACTGTAGTAATGTTTCCCTGAGCAACCCAGCTAGTCATCTTACCCAAAATACGGTTTGTTGATTCAAGTTCTTTTTCCCAATTGAGCAGCATTACATTAATTGACTCTGGTTTATCTCCGAGTATCTGTTTTCATTTTTCAATTACTGCCATTTATTGTTCATATAAGACGTAATTGAATGCTATGAATATAAAGAAACAAAATTGACTATCACATCCTAGTATTCACTTGTTTAAGCAGTTATAGTATTTTACAATTTTTAATGCTTAATCATACAAAAATTAAATTTAATTCACTTTTTAAATTTCTTCTTGTTTTTCATGTATTGATTCTTGCATACTACTTACAGACAGCAAAGCAAGCATAAAGGAAACAGCTTAAATCACTGCCTTTGCTTTTTTTTTTTATAATTTATTTCATCATTTACATTTGCCTTTCTGGTTGGATGTCTAGAACGTAAAATGTGCATTTGTTCTTTTTGTTATTCATTGTTCACTGTATATTATTCAAACTTTTCTACCTTTATACTTTTCAACTTTTTTTCAGTAGATTAGGGTTTGAAAAATAAAATGTTTTGCTTGTCTTACCTAGTTAACTAGCATGATTAGCAGGAATAAATGTGAAGTTCACTGCAGCGTTGATTTTTTTTATCATTTTGAACCTCATTAGAATTTGACCCCACGTTCTGAAAACTCATTATTTTTTTCCTATTATATTGAACATAAACTGAATTAAATCGTAAGAAATGTTTCCAGAGTAATTGTTTGACACCCACACGCGTTCTCAGGTAGTGAATGTTACAGTAGGTATGGCTGTTATGCACTATTGAGCAGTGACAACATGGTACTGGCCAACATTTTTGATGCAATGGCATTGCTCTTGTCCTTATTTTCATTAAGATTGCATTAGGACTTAATGAAGCATGTCTGCCTGGAGTTCTGCATTAAAAATGATTTTAATCCAGCATGCACCAAAACTGTGTTCTTACTAATTAGGAAATAGATTATGGCATAATTGAAGGGCAATTTAAAGTGAAAAAATAGACTGAAGCTTTTTATTTCCTCGTCCTGTTCGCATGTTGATGTCTGATTCTTTGCGGTCACACAGGGTGTTCTTTGATTCTCTGTTATGGTTTCTTAGGATATCACTATAGTTCTGCAAAGATTAAATCACTTAGTACTTCCTTTAAAACTATTCTAACTAGAGAATGTAGTTAAGGATACTTTAATCATGTATTTACCTGACCACTGTCACAAAATGGCTGATAGACTCATGTTCAGATAGCTAATGTTACCAGGTTATGTGATAACTGGAGGCATAGAGGAGGAAGCTAGACAGAAAGCAGAACTGTCCTCTGTGATTGTTCTAGTTAGAAAACAGAAAGCTTCTGACATTAAAACTGCATATTCTTAGACAGGCATGCATTCTTTGATTTATTTCTCTAGTCCAACAGAAAGAGATGTATTCTTCCAGTGAGTTTATTAGCCATCTATTTCATCACTACTCTGTGCTGTGTGTGTGATTATAAATGCATGTGTACTTGATTTAAAACGGCTAGTTGCAGCCTGACAATAATGTAACAAAAATATATAGTAAGTTAGATGATAATTTGGCTTATTTTGGTTCTGAAATGTATATGTCAATCCATAACTTTAGCAAAGAGTGGTCTTGTTGCTAATCAAATTGTATTAAGGTCCTTGTTACACAGATACCATCTGTTTTTATGAATGTGTTAAATAAGCCTTGTCTCACAAACCCTTTGCTCTTACAAAGAATTGAGGGTCTGTAGCTATTTGGAGAATGTTCATTCAAGCTTTGCTATAAAGCAAATGATAAGCCAGGTTTCCAAGCACAGTCTTTTCATGATTTTAACTGTAATATTAATTTATTCCAGTACTTCTTTCCACAGTTACAGATAGAGTCTCTCCATTCCTACTGTGTGTATTTAATTTAGGTATTTGTTGTAGAATTCAAATGTTTAAATTAGAATTTAATGGTATTTCATGGTATTCTTCTTTTGTGCCGTAAGTTACAGTTAGTGTAGTTACCTCACAGTTACCACCCCATTTCAGGAGGTAGTTTTATTGAATAATTTCCTAAAAATACAAATTTTCTTGAAGATATCTGCAAAATACCGCTCTGGCTGCTTTGCTGTGTTGAATAAAAGCTAGAGTAGATTATGATACCTATGATACCTACAACGCTACTGTGTGAAGCCCATGGGGAATTTCTCAGCAACTATCAGAATTTTCACGTGCCGTGATATACTCTTGAGATCTGAAACTCCTTGAAGTTACTCAATACCAGTCAACATCTTCAGGTTATAAATTACTTTGTAATTAACATAATTGAATTTGAAAGAAGATCACATATTCCCTTCTTAAAAGCTGTTGCTTATGTAGCAGATTTTTCTCAGGTTTCCAGAGTAACTTTTCCTTGGGAAAACAAGAGGAAATATAATAAAAAGGAATGTGGGTTTTACAAAATTGAATTCCTAATTACATGGTCTTATACTTGGCACTTCATCAGTTAGCATGTCTTAAAGATTTCAGAGTTCTCATATGTTCCCGTCCTTCACAGGTATAATAATTAATTAATTAAATTGTACCTTCAGCAAATGTGGCCCCTGTATTGCCACTTCACCTTCAGGCCACTGACTAATGCAGTTTCTTACGGAACGCTGACACATTGAGATGACTAGCAGAAAAAAGAAGCTTAAGCAATGAAGATGTAGTAATAAATTAGCTTTGTATTTATGCTTTGTTGTTTTGTGTTGCTAAGGAAGGGATTTAAAAGTTCAGAATATGAAAGTTGTATTGGAAGTAGCTTCAATTTATTTTTTTCCACAGTTCACCAGTTGAATCTCATTCCAGTGTATTATAGTGCTCATCTGCAGATATTTGAACTGTGGGATAAAAATAACACTAAGTGCAAATTTGGACAGTGGCTTTTGTATGCACTTAGCTCCTGAGCTATGCTAATATGTAGGGCCGCATCTGACAGTTTTTGCTGGCAATTGCTTGAAAGGAGTTTCCATTGTTAATACTTCAGCCAAACTGGTATGGCTTCATGTTTGTAGAGTGTTGCCTCATGACTTAAAGAACGTATTGTGATTCTTTGAAAATGTTAGGCAGAAAAACAAAACCTGAAAGAAGCAGGTTAGCTTGCCCTTTGAGTCATTAGCTGATACAAGAGACTTAGCATTTTCTGAGTACTGATAGTATTATTCATCAAATATTTGAATAAGAGAAAAAAGAGGAGGTCTTTGGCTTGAATTTCAGATGTTTAAGACTTCACAAATGTCTTCCAGCTCTTCAAGTGAACAGTAGCCCCTGTTGCTTGTCTTTGTTTCCCTGGGTGTATCATAAGAGAGCAATTGTAAAAAATCAGCCGTAAGGGCATACAAATGGAAAGTAAACTTACTTGCAAGACTTGTCATTGAGCTATGAAAATTTTTTATCAATGTATCTGGCTTGTGTTCCCAGAGAAGCAGTGGTGTTGAATAGACAACCAAGCCAATGCCTCCGTCCTTCCTCCACTTTCTTTACCATGGTGTGTTTCTACGTGTGCAATTCTACAGTGCCAGAATGTGACCAAGGCCTGCTCTGTTTTGGTTTTAGTTAATTGGCTAACTGACTAGGAGTCAGTTTTAGCTGTGGCACTATGGTCCTTCTAAAATTGGTATGAAGACGGGATTCTTTTTTGCAGAGTTTGGCTTTGTTTTGCATCCGGACAGCTGTAGAGGTACTTGCAATCCCTTCAGTTATGTAAGATGCTGACTGAAATCCAGCATAGTACAATATATTTGCATGTGCAATCTCACAACTCAATATTATATGTGGTGTTTTGAAAACTAAGAAAGTGGTAAAACCTTCTTTAAAAAGGCTCAGTGAGTGCTGGAATTATTTGTGCTTTCATGCTGGTTTTGGTTTAGTTGTCTTAAATATAAAAATATTTAGCAGTCAGGGTAGTTGTTGACTGTGTGCAAGTTGTCTTTTGGGGGATTTTTCTAATTAAATGTGCAAAAAAAATAAGTGTTGTTTGGCTTTAGGTGCACTTTCTCCTACTTGAAGGAAAATAAATTAAATGCCTTTTCTTGTTTGGACTTGGTCTTAACTAAGTAAAACAAGTTCTTGAGTGCTTGTTTTGACTGATTTTTCCCATTACTCAAAAAAATAATATTAGACCTGTCCATTGTTCCATTCACTATCTATGAATAGATATTGAAATCTAGTTTCTAACTGAGGTCAAGGTTTACTTACAGAAAAGAGGAACATTGTATAAGAGCTCTCATTATATAAGTGATGCAGGATTCATTTGTATGGAGGGAGCAAAAATTCTGCTATTGAGTACCTTTGGCTACAAACATTTATAATTTTACAGAAAAATAGTCCTGACTGTAGCCAGCTAAACAAAAACGTGATGAAGCATCAAGAGTTTTATATTAAAGTAACAATGCAAGCAGGAGAACTCTTCATTCTAGAAAAGGTTTTCATTGTATTTGGAGGAGTAGGTTTTATTTCAAGTAGTTACTTTCCATACTTTACACATTTGTATCTAATCCAAAAGCTTGTTGATTTGCCTTTTTTTTTTTTTAATAATCCCTCAAACCTAACAAGGGCACTGCACTTGGAAAAAAGTATTCTGTCTTCCTGAGCATGTGATGCTGACAAATGTGGGAAGAAAAAGGGTGAATTTAAGCAGAGGAACAAATCGTTAATTTCTTACTTATAGTTTATGCATAAAATATTTAATTCCACATTAGTAAAATGGTCAGTCAGACTGCCGGGGGTCTGAAATGCTACAGCTAGCATCTGATTATTATTATTATTTTTTAATTCTTGAGATGCCAGAAAGAGTCACACAGCTTGCAACTGGTTCCTTACAAGTGGGAGCAATTCTCTGTGGAGTGAGGGCAGTGACATTACACACTGCAGCCTGAGGAGGAGGTATAAAGTGACTTTCCTTTACAGTTGCTTGCAAACTATCTTTGCAGCACTGAAGTGAGAGCCCAAGAGCAAATCTTATATTTCAGTAGACACCAATCAATTACTCAGGAGACTTGGTGCTGTTGGGGCCTGATTAGAGGAGAGCCAGGTCTGTCTGCTCTGGCACTTTGGCAGCTCTACATCTTGTAAACGTCTGACATTGCAGTGCATCAGTAGCCATCTTCCTCCATCTCTGCATGTTGTTCCTCATTAAAGAAAAAAAAAGAACTTCAAGATAAGGCCCCTGAGAATAGCAGTTGACTGAAAGACATTCTTATGCACTTTTCTCAATCTCTTGTTTCGTGTTTATTAGTTCTAAATCTTGCTCTTTCAAATGTCTGCTTCAAAATAAGCGTTTATGAGCAGATGTCCTTGTGCAGGAAGCTGGCCCTGCTGTGGGCTGTACTGACAGATGTATAGCCATCAGGGTGAGGGGAGAGAGACTGCACCTGAGGTGCTGTGTCTGACACAGGCCCAGTGTGCCAGGCTGAGGTGCTGTAGGCCCAGTGCAGCAGAGGTTGTAGGGAGTCTGACTGAGGTATGCCAGAATGGCTTTTGGGCAGAGGCACATGGCATACGAGATGTTGAGACAACTGGGTTTGTTCTGCTTTGCGAGCAGGTAGGTGGGGGGAGATCCTTCCTCACATACCTGAGAGGAGTGTACAGAGAAACTCCTGGAAGCACACAGTGACAGAACAGTTGCAGGATGGGGAATTCTGGCCTCATACAAGGAACAAGGTGGTTAATTTTGCTTGCTTGCTTGATTCTTACAATGAGAGTGGTCAAATGCTGGACAAAGGATGGAGAGACATTGAGCATCTTAGAGATGCTCTGAATGCAACTGAACAGAGCCTGAGCAGCCTGATGCAGTTGGCTCTGCTTGGTATGGGGGTTACAGTAAATGGGCTCCAGATGTCCCTAACCTAATTTGTTACAGGAATCTCAGAAAAAGTATAAAAATTCTTAGAGAAGAACACACAGGCCTTGTAATTCATGCATAAATCTATCACTGTTTTTAGTTCTGGTGTTTCAATGAGCCCACACTCATGCAAGTTTTGTTCACTCAAAAACTTTAAGATATGCTAAAATCTCATATTGAGGTTTCCTGTTTAATACTTAATGCTGATAGGAATCCAATGTTTAACCATGCTTTTTAGTTAGCATTGATAGGAGCTGTCTTTAATTGTATCACTTAATGATTTTTTTTAAATACAATCTTCATCAAAGTCATTTGAATGTAAGTTTTAATTCATGGATTATTCACAGTTGATGGCATGGAAACGTAAATGGTTTTGCAGCAGTAGAAATGAGAGCTAATTTTCCAGATAGCTAAACATACTCAGAAAGTTTTCAACTTGGTTGTTATTAAATATAGGACTTGCTATGAGAGCCCAAGAATTATCATCTGAGGCAGTTATTCATGAATACTGCTTCTGAAATTGGGAAGTATGTTGACATACATGCAAAAGAAAAAAAAAAAACAAACCTTTTTTTTTGCTAGACTTCAGTTTGATACTAATTAAAGCTTTCTCTGGTGTGAAAGACTACTATTTTCCCCTGTAGCAAAGCTTCTGTTTCTGTTTTGTCGAAACAGTTTTGAGGAAGAATTGCTGTTCCAAATTAAAAACGAGTATCCTACTAGACGATGTTGTTTCCATCTCTGTCTTGCTTTCTGAAGAAGTAATTTATGCTCATAATTCTAGTGGTTTCTTCTGCTAGGAAGTGACCAAGATCTTTTATAACTCTTGCATTTACTCACTGATATAGAATGCTATGTATCATGTTGAGGCCTATGTTTGGGCATGGTAGCACTACCCAGTGCATAAATCTCTGGAAGCAGAGTTGACTGTGACCCTTCTGTTTGTGCTTGCCATCAATTTTTATGTTAGTTAATAACTATCTAGCATAAATCTTTTTCCTTTAGAAGTAATTCTGATAGACCATATTTGGATTTAGGCAGTGTCTTCACATGCTCTCTTTCTGTAGTTGACACAGTACATCTTTTAACTGTGAACATGTCTAAACTATGTTGAACTATGGTTAGTAATAAACATACAAAACCAGTTTTGAAAAGGTGAAAATCTTTTAGTGGAGCCAAAAGAACTTTTGCTTTTGACTTATATAAAGAGAAATAAGCTTTGTGCCTTCTGTGATCACTTTGAAAACCGAGTAATTTCTGTGATTCGTGAGATAAACTAAGGAGAGTATCCAGACTGAGTGGGAGCAATTTTGGGGAATTCTGTAACTGCATAATTTTCACAAGCCCCAGTGTGATCTGTACACCCTGCTTTTCATACAAACCATCAACAAGAAAAAGTATATACTTCAAAACAAATATTAAGCTGTTGAGAAACTTCTTAATTTAGTCTGTACAGCTACAGGAAAAAAAAAACAGCAACATATAATATACTTGTCACTATTTTGTGCAAAGACACTTTGTGTTCTAGTACGATGTTTTTTAGAGTAGATTTCAAAGAGTGCACTTTTGAGTTGACAGTGATAGTTGATGCACTGATTAAAAAACATGACAATTTACATTTATTGCCTAAGTTGTTAATGTACAACATCATTCGTTCAGTAAGAAGCTATGCGATATTGAACAATCAATTTAGTTTATGAGTGCTTTGGGAACATTTTTGAGTTTCTGTTTCTCAGTCTTACAACATGAGTAAATGAGAATTGATTCCAGCAAAGGCTGCTGTAAGTAGAATATAAATTGGGTTACTTTTTCTAGATAAACTGGGAGTAAGGTTTTAAAATTGTAATTGGAAATAAAGTACAGAAAGCTTGTTTAAGTTGTAGTTCTTTTAACTGTATAAAAAAAGCAGTAACAAAAAGCCTGGGTAATGTGTCTGACCACGTTGGTTTTTTGTGTGTAAGTATGAAATGGCTTTCAGTTTACTTGTAGGACTTGCATTTGATATTCAGTCTGTGTGTCTAGATGTAGTATGTATGTATATGCTAATGTAAGTCTTGTAGCTTTAATCACATAAAATGGTGGAAGAGTTTTAATTTCTGGAGTAATCTTCAGAATGTTTTTGCAGTACTGCACTATGCACTCTTGCAATATCTAAATCTTAAAACTCATCTATGTTTTCTGTGCTCTTGCTTAGGTTAAGCAATGGATGCACTATTTTGTAGAAACAATTATAATTGACTTCAGCTACTTTTAACTATTTGCCTCAGGCTACTAACTTAACTTTTTCATTCTCTGAATAGTAACCCTGACAAGAAGCCTCTCTGTTTCCTGTTCTTAATTTCTGCCTGACTCTGTGGACTGAACTGTGTGACTTAACTTTAAAATGAGGTGGTGTGTGTTCCTTCCCAGTCATAAGACATATCACTCTATTCCAGGAAACACCACCCACTATTGTTTCCAAGCCTTTGCAGATCTTATGTACATTAGGTAATTTAATTGTGATACAGTAATTAAAACCAGAAGTTCTTTTGCTCCCTGCAAAAACTGTATTATGTTTTTTTTCTAATGTATTTTTTTTAAAGATTAAAGCATTCATATTTTTAGCATAGTTAGACACAAATATATTTAAAAGCTATATAGAAATTTTAATGCAACTATATTGTTGATACCTCAACAGAGAATACTTGGTTCTTTTAGTTGTGTGTATTCTTAGAGTTAACATGCAGTTGTTATTTTAAGTTAGCAGTTTCTATCCCTTTTGTAAGACAGCCATCCCTGCCGTTTTTCAGAATGCTGAGTGTTACTCACTGATTTCTTACTAACCATTGACTTACAGATGGTAAGACAACATTTTTTTCAGAATAGTTTAAATCTCAGACAACTTTTTTGATTTCTCATTTAAAGCAAATTGAGAAAGCCCTGCCACAGTGGTAAGAAAATTTTAATATTACTGTAATATTAAGGATGGAAAATATGTGCTAATCTTTGCGGTTGTAGTAGAGACAGCAAGACATGGAGGAGTACATTTGTGGAGTACTTTTAGCATTCAAAAGGCTGTTGAGTATTTAGAGAATCCATCCGTTTAAATAATCCACCAAGACATAAACAAGATTACTTCTATTAACCTCTTTAAAACATGTTCAGAATAGACTGTAAAGTGTTAGCACCAGGAATCTGCTCTCAGTTGACTTGTGCGCTCTGGAAATGCATCCAACTTGTTGTATATGAGAAATGCTTGATGTCTTTTCTTTGTGTAATCCTGATATCATTACACCTCAGCTTCTAATTGTCTGTCATTCTAAAAGATCTTTGAAAATAGCAAATTATAATAATGTATTATGTACTGCAAATATAAGAGTGTGATGATAACAAGCCACAGTGAGAGAAAAATGTCTTATTTCCAGCTTTAATTTTTACTTAGTACTTTCAGATGGTAGTAATAGTAATACCCACAACTTTTTTTTTTCTTACTTGATTCTCATTGAAGCAATATAATTAATTTCTGTAAAAGAAATATTACAGCTTATCTTAAAGTAGAAAAGGATTCTTTACTTAAAGGGGAAAACCTTGGTGAGTTCATGAACTTTTTCCAACAGTAGAATTAAGGCCTTGGTGTGCCAAACTTATCAAAGACATTATTCTGTTAGTGAAGATGAGAAAGAATAATGTGAGTGGTGTTTTAGTACTGCTAAGTCCTTACAAGCTTTTCATTTGAATGTTTGCATTAACGAGTATTGTATAATGAAATCTGTAGAACATGTTGCAGCGTTGTATTACCTCCGCCAAGCAACATCAGTGTGCATTTCAGCTGAAGAGACATGCTGAATACTGAAACGAGTCTGAAAATAAATATTTTGATTGGCCACATCTTTAAGATGTTTTAATTGATTTTATTAAGACTGGCATTCCTCCAAAGCTGCTGCACAAATACATTTGGATCTGATCCTTCGTCGTTTAAATAAATGCCAAAATTCCCACTGACTTCAAAGAGAGCAGAATTAAGATCTTAGTCACTAGAAGACACGTTCTGATTTTATCTCTTGAACAGAAGAGTCATGCATCATAGTTTTTTTGAAAGACAGAAACAAGTATCTGAGGGGAAGTGGCAACTGAGTGAGTTGTCTTCATTTGAATTAATAATGGAAGTGTTTATTAGTTTACTCTGTGAAGACAGCCTAATGTTAAAGATGTTGACTCTCATTAGACATACTGTTAAGCCACCAGATACCAGAATTTTACTCATAACAAGCCTACTTCCATAGGTGTTCCAGTTGTCCAAATTATCTATTGATGAACCTTTAAAAATTGTCACAGTGATGCTCTCTTAGGTTTGTTACCTGGATCCGTTAGCTATGGCTGTATCAGTATAAGGAGTAAACTCAGAAATGTTTGTTGAGAATTTTATTAGACTTATTAGCATAGCTGGAAAAGCAAGTTTCTCCTTTGTTTCACTGTCATCATTTTCCCACTTTTTTTTTTTTTTTTAATCTCTTTTTCTTCAAAGGTAGGTCAATTTCCTAAGTCATTTCTCAGTGCGGATTGATAAAACGTTGTATGGGCCATCCCTGAAAGTATGATAATCTGCAGCAGTAGGCAAGAGTGAGCAAGCAGAAAGCTTGTTAGGCTGATTTCTCTGCCAGAGCTTACTGCTGGAGTCTTAATTGGTTGATTTTATCAGATTGGAGAGAATTAAAGTGGTCAGGACTAAATGTGGAATGTGAGCTCAGAGATGGTTTGATTTTATGGAAGGAGATGGGTGATTTTATGAAAACTATTTTGTTGTTGATAGCTGGATATCAACAAATAGTTTTGTTGTGCTTTTCACTGGAATACTGGCTCAAGAAAAGTGTTTTCTGGAACTTTCTAATAGAAAAAAAACTAAGTGCTTAATTATAGCTCTTTGTTATCTTCCTCTTTCCAGATTCTCTGTCTGTCCCTTGCCATGTCTCACTTTCTCTGGATCCACAATGGCAGCAATATGCTCTTAGATTTTGTAGTTTAAACACAGTTCTCCTGTTCTATCCCAGTTGCACCAGTTGCTTGTTGTTGTTGTTTGTTTGTTTTGTTTGTTTTTATTCTCAGTTCCACTGGTTTATAATATAATTATTTTTCTTCCTTTGTATCACCATTCACAAGTCAGCTAACATATGGTATCTATAAGAAATATTTAAGAATTTTGGCCTGAAGAGGAAATTGCAGGTAGTTGTCACTCTACTAGTTGATACTTGACTCAAAATATTTTGAATGTAGAGATGCATTTACAAATAAGCCAGAATATCCTGTTTGCAGGAAGACAGTAACTGGTAGGAGCACTGATGGGAGTGAAGCTTTGTAAGGCAGGCTGATTCCTTCCATAGGCACAAAGTTTCCTTCCATAGGCACAAAGACCTTCACTCCAAGTAGCAATGTTCCGGTTAGTTTGAACTTGTCTCAGGGAGTCATGACATCATGACAGGAGTCCTGCAGTGCTACTGTAACATGGTTACTTAATAGCAACGTGTTCTGAAGAAAAATAGTTACAAGTAATGCCAGTTTTAATTATTTGACTCTCCGGTGACAGTTCGTGTGTAGTTACTTAATGGCTAGATGCAGTGCAGAAGAGGAGAGCGGGAGCAGTGTGTTTTGAAGACAGTCCAATATTTGCAATAACATGTAACTTGAAACAGTCTGAAGTTTAAGGTTACGAGGTACTAATAGGGGCTGCACTCAAAGCTGGCTACTGTGTTTCAGCTAACAGATGGTAATGTCTCACTGTGACAAGCAGTAATCAGAGTGTAAGAACATTTCTGCATTGTTGTCATTATTAATTTTTGCAGAAGCCTTGGCACAGTTACTATTCGCATAACGGAAGTTAGCTCCAGTAACCAGCTCTCGTTGCTACAAGATGTTTAGGAGGAGGCCTTCATGTTAGAAAGCACAGTTAGGACCTATGAAAAGTTCCATAGTAGACATTTTTGTTTCCAAGTCAGGGTATACAAATGTGTGCAGGTAGAGGAATGTTCTTAGTATTCCAAAACCAGACTGCAGGTAAGAATTTCTGTTGATGATGGGTTTCTTGCTGGTTAAACAGAAAGAGTTTTTCTCTTTGAGCGGAGAAGGGAATTTCATTCAGCTGTGAAAGACAGCTGATTTGCCTTGGGGAAAAATGTGTGAAGAAACAGATGTCCAAAAAAGGAGATGCACTGGGGAATAGAATAATAGAAACTGCCAAATAAGAGTTTATAAATGAAGCATGTGAAAGCTTACTGTACATTAAGTAAAATCGAATTTAATATTACTACATGCCACGCAGTACCTTAGCGGACTCATCAAACTAACATTGCTTTCGTATTCACAGTATTGATTCAAGCTTTGTGTGATTGCAGAAAGTCTTTGTCGTTTTCAGTAAGAGTATGTGCATGATGTAAATGTGAAGTTTAAATTCTCATAATGAATGTTGCCTGGATATTTCCGTAGGATATTTTGACTATATTCCTTAGAATGTGCTGTGTTCATAAAAAAAATTAAAAACAGGAGTTCAAACGTGGCAATTCAGACTGCAGTGTTATGAACTCACTTTGTGTTTTGCAAATTCCTGAAACGTGCTCTCTATAGATCTAATAATGTCTCCAATTATAGATATTTCTTTAAAGCTATTATTAGCAAAATTACTGTTTGGGATTTCTGTTCTGGCTTTTTGTGAATATTTATGTGCATCTTGGGAATTATTTTAAACATTATATTTGAGAAGACTTATTTGTGTGCAGTAAAGGTATGAGACGTACTCTGATAAGCCACTACAGCCTATTGGAATTAAATACAGTAAATCTGTTCCTATTTCAAATTTGCATATATTTGTATTCTGCTGCTGAAGCTGAACATTTGCTCGCTGTAACTTTGCTGGAGAAAAAAATCTCATTACCATATATATGTAGGTCAGCATAAAACGTAGGATTTGAATTTTGTCTCAAGAAATTCTCTTCATTTCTTTGTGGCTTGTTTGTTTTGACTGTTTCTGAAGAAAGGAAATGCTGTGATTAAATAAGCTTGATTATATATCAAAGACATAGAATTGTTTCCAGTGATGTTTCTTCATCTTTACGTTGCAAGAACAGTTTTAATGAATTTGATTTGTAATTACTGCCAGAGCAACAATTCTGAGTCTAGTCACCATACAGAAGGTAAAAAATACAGTAGGATAAATACAGGCTTAAACAGGAGAGAAAAATTACGTTCCTGCTTGCCTAGTGTTAACTCCTGAGCCTTCCCCATTGCCCCTCCATTTCTGATTCCTCCCCCCACTCCTATAGCCATAAGCACGTTGTTGTGTTGACACTGGCAATCGAACTGTCTTATTTTGAGTATGAAAGAACTACTTTTATCATTTCTAATATGCAGCCTAGGGCCAAAAGAGACAAAGCAATTTAAAAGGACTGGGTTCAGAAAGAGGCTGGAATTCCCATTTTACAGCCCTTGGGAATATGAGTTCAGTAACCAATTCTAAAGCAGTTATTTATCATGATGACAACTGCTGATCTGTTCGTACTTGGTCAGCTGAGTTTCACACTGTTTGATGGCAACTAGCTCTTTGCCATCCTTCTGTTTAAAAAAAAATAATAATTGATTAAACAATACAGCAGATGTCTGTATTGTTTAATCAAATTTTTTTAAAACTTCTAAAATCATTTTATTGTCTATTAATTGAAGAACTTAGACTAGAACACACTTTCAAAGAATAACCTAATCCTTGAGGCAAATGTAATGTCAATACTGAGGCCTGCTTGTTATCAGGGAGCATCCTTGTGTGGTACTATCTTTTTCTGTCCAGGATAATCTCTTTTATTAAGTTCCTTGTGGTGCTCTTCCCTTCAGGCTGTGTCCTCTTTCTCCAGTCTTTTACCTGTGTCTTATCTTAAGGAATTTTGTATTCTAGTAGCTCTTTGTTCTTTATTATTGTCAGTACCTGTGCACTTTTTGATGTGCACCCAGCCGTGCATCTGGTGACCTAACTTTCAGTTTGTTTTAAAAAGCATTTCACTTTATATCGTTTCCCTTTTGATCTGTCATCACCGCTGCTGTCAGCTGACACTTTCCTTTTACTGCAAAAGGCTCCCCGTCTGTAGTGGTATTAAAGCTCTAGATAATACCTTTTTAATCTCTGTTTCTATGAAGCACTTCTGATAATCTCCTAAAGCCGAGGAATGTAACTATATCACTGCTGCTACTTTGTCCTGCTCATCTGATATTCTGAGTCTGGTTCATGAGCATGGAGAAATGCAGTAGTTATCTAATTCCCCGTTGACTCACCATGTAATTTTCCATAAGTTTTTATTGTCCTACTAAACTTTGTGCATGAACTTTAATAGCTGGAATAACTAGGAACTTGTTCTGTTGTATGGATGATTTTTTGTTTCTCTTGTTAACAGCGCTGCCATCGATTTTTTTTTTTTTTTTTAAGTTTCCTCTAAAACAAGTAATGTGATGTGTCTACCCAGCTTTGTACTGTCATACGTAGATTTTTCAGGCTGGACCAGGCTCTGAGGAACCTGATGGAGCTGTAGGTGTCCCTTTTCATTTTAGGGGAGTTGGACTAGATGGCTTTTAAGGGCCTCTTCCAGCTCAAGTGATTCTATGATTCTGTACAAAAACCATTTCCTTATAACATGTCTTTATGGTTCCTAACTGGCCCTTCTCTGTTCACTAGAGGATCTGTATGGCACTAGGCTCTGTGAGATGGAGAGATCTGAGTGCAGTAAGATCTGTGTAGTAGTTTTTGTAGAGATTGACCATGTTGCAAACATCATTGTGAAGCTGCTCTCTGCAGAGCTGGCACTTCACATATCATTTCACGATCAGTTCCTCAGTTTCATCTTAAGGCTCCTTTCCTTCCACTATTGAAATAGAGGTAGAAGAGGAGTGTTAAAAATTGAGGTACCATTACCAGAGCAGGGGAACGTTTGTTTGTTTGCAAAGCACAGAACTACACTTGTTCCTTACACAGCTGATTTACATGAGATTCACCTCAGTGTTGTTTCTAAATATCTATTTGTGTCTTGCACCTCACTGTTTAGGTGAATAGCTTTCAGCTGTTTTGGGACATGGATAAAAAACTTGCTAGAATATCTCAGAATTAGCCATGTGCTACTTGCCCCCACCCTTCTCTAAGCAAGGAAACCAATTTGAATTCATCTACCAGTTTCATCTGCTGCCTGTTTGTCACGCTGAGGTTCCCTGTGTATTTTAAATATATTATTGCTGTCCTCAGTGGGCACTGAAACTTTGAACATTCTTGTTTCGAAATTTCACCGAGGCATACTTAGACTCTTACAAAATCCCTCACAGACATCAGTGTGTGTTGGCACTGCATGTCTGTTAGGACTCGGAGACTCTTTGATTGCTCATTCACGAGCTTCTATTAAAAGATTACTTGTCTTTTAGCCAGGTGTATGGCCAACCTGTGTAATGGCGTCCGTATGTGTAGTGTTCTTGCTGGCTTAAAAACAAGCTTCAAGAACTGATTGACCTATGTGGAAACAGACTGCACAGATGTGTTGTAATATCCTTCCCACTTCAGCAGACATGACTAAACAGACTTTGTCTGCTCTGAACAATTAAGATGTTTGCCAGTGTGAGCAGGGCCCCATGCAAGTTCCAGCTTGTTTCTGACTGGTAGAGGAGTTTTTCAATTTGTGCAGAAAGATTTCAGCTCTTTGTGCTCTCTCCATTTTACAGTTTACTCAGGAACTTTTAACTTTGCAAGAAGCACCTTAGGCTTTGCATAAACAAAAATACTTTCTCTCTTCTAACTTTCCTAGTTTTTCCTCATTCCCTAGAAGCAGTATTTACATGGCCATAAAAGCAAACCTTGCTTTATATTAAAACGAAGAAAACCCAGTGATGTTTATTGATGACAACAGTTTTCCTGTCACTATGAGTCAGAATGAACGTGAGAATCTGTGCTTAGAATTTTTCCTTATTACGGAGGCTCTTGAGTGTAAGAGTAGAGCTGTTGAGTGATATCCATAGGATGCAAACGAAACAGAGCTGATGCTGTGTAACTGATTCCAGTAGGAACTTTTTGCTGTCAAATAAGACAAGGAGCAGAAAAGTCACTTCTGTCAGGAGGGTACTAATAAAAGCTCTGAAGAAAATAAGATTAGGTTTATTGCACTGAATAGTGTAGTCACTGTGAGTGTTGGTCCTGCAGTAAGTTATTACAGATGCATGGCTGGACCATCTGCCTCCTCCAAAGGTGTGGCTTCCAGTGTGAGAAAATTGGGCTGTCCTCGGGCAGATCCATTTGTCTGCTGAGGTTGGCTGGTGAACCAGTACAAAGTCTGTTCTCCAAGGCTGACCTGATGCCTTTAGGAATTACTACTTCATGTTCTCGTATCTGTCTGGTATGCTGAAAAATGTGACAAATTTGAAGTGCTGAACACTTTTTGAAGAAACAGCCTTAGAGTATGAAACATACTTATCCAAACCTGGGATTTGATTGCTAATGTATTTTTTTTTAATTCATCAGTATAATCAGTTAATATTATGGAAGCATTTTTTGTTCCTGAGATTTGATTTAGCTGTATCACTGCACAGATAAATACAAAAGTTTCTATGAGCAGCTACTTCCCTTACATCAGCAAAATCACCCAGAGCAACAATACTTGAATATCAGACTGCCAAGAAATGACTACATCAGGAGTTAATCATTTAGTCTTTTGGAAACCCTTTGAACTAGAAAAAAAAAGTTGTATGACTTTCAAAAGAATAATTGCAAAGCATGTATTTGTTAATAAGTATAGGTTATTTGTTCTGTATTAAAAATATTAGACTGTATTTGGCTAAAATGTTGCTACTTAGAGTTTTCAGCTGAGAATATTTTCACCACAGTACATGCTGAACAGCAAATGGAAGAGAAATACAATGCTAATCCCTTTCCTCACCAACAAATAGGCCTTTAAAGTAAATAAGATGTAGTTAAGATGCTAAACCCACTAGAGGATTCAGTTAATCATGATGGATGTAACTTAGTCATATGAGTAACATCATAATTGATACAATTTGAATTATAACACCTGACTACCGGTTATTCAATATTATTGAATGTGTTCCATTTATTTTTGAGGATTATAAATGAAGGAGTTATAAATGCATTATCATACAATTTTGGTTGAGAATGTATCCCTTGTGGATAGATCAGTGTGGGAAGAAGTCCCATTATAACTGATAAAAAAGATGAGTGGACAACTGATGCACTCCTTAATGGCAGAATGATACATAGTCTGTAATTTATGATAGGAGATGGCTTGGGCTATCTACAGAAATAACACACAGTAAAAGACAAGGCATTTGTGATGGGCGAATATAGTGCCAGCATAGAGCTAGAGAGAGAAGTTAAAATACATATATTTGTAGTTGGAGTAACAGATCTAAATGATAGATCTGTGCTTTGAATTGGATTGAAACAACCATCATATCCTGCAGAACACTGAGAATTTGACAGGGATTTAAAGCATAAGATGTTGTGGACTTTGCCAAAGACCTCTGGACAGACAGGACAATGTTAAAAATGTTTTAAAATCATCAGGTTGTATATCTCAAAGAAAGGTAGAATTTTATCTAATATCCAGGATGTCTAGAATTACTGAGAGGAAAAAGAAAGGAGAGGATTTCAAAGCAGAATGAACTTGTGCTTAATACTTCCTTACTTACTGTTCGGAAAAAAACCATTATTTCTTTTGAAACTCCTTTGTTCCGATGTTGTTAGTTTTGTAGATTTAAACCTATAACATTTGAATTAACATTCTAAGAGTGCTCCTCAGAATTTTTTTCAATTTTGAGAGAGGAGTTGCAAGTGATAGCTCAATGTTTATCTTAATTTTAAAAAGTAATTTTTGTCTGTTGGTTTGTGTCAAGTCATCTTTGGAGCATGAGGAGCAGCTGAGGGAACTGGGATTGTTCAGTCTGGAAAAGAGGAGGCTCAGGGGAGTCATTATTGCTCTCTGCAACTCCCTGTAAGGAGGTTGTGGTGAGGTGGGGTTGGTCTCCTCTTCCAGATAACTCATGATAGGACATATCGGTAATCGTCATCAGTCAAGCCAGGGGAGGTTCCGAGTAGATTTTAGGAAGAATTTCTTCTCCAAAAGAGAGGCCAGGCATTCAAATTGGCTGCCTGGAGAGGTGGTGGAGTCACCATCCCCGCTGTTCAAGAAACACGTACATATGGCATTTAGGGACATGGTTTGTGGGCATGGTAGTGATGGTTGGACTACATGATTTTAGAGGTCTTTTCCATCCTTAATGATTCAGTGATTCTGTTTTCACCTGTGCAATATCTGTAATCATCTATTCCTTTTAATTTCTGCCTATTATATTCTGTAAGAAATTAAAGAGCTTTATACATTGAGTGAAATATAAGGAACATTCACTACTGGAAAGATCTTTATCCTTTGAACGTAACATGATCTTAAATGTTTATAAATGAGTATGACCTGGGCTTTGGATGTATCTGAAAAGAAAGCACATCATCAAACTGCTGGTCTGCTTTACAAAAAAGGAAAAGCATGATCTGCTTTCAGCTGCAATTTGTTGTTCTGGGGCTGTCTCAGCTGAATTCTGTTGTAGCCAAACTTCCCTTGGCAGCTGGCTGGAAATCACAGCATGGGAATATCTCCCTGTAGGCCCTGCCATGTTTAAAAATTTTAGTGTTCAAATTTAAAATGCTTAATTGTTCAAAGTTATGCAGACCAACCTCTTGAGTATATTCCAGTTTTTTCCTTGAGGAGGAGGCGGTATTGAAATGAAAAAAAAAAATTAAGAAAATGTTAATTTAGTGCCACATAGAGGTAAACTACACTTCTATAGGGCAGGTGACCTGTTGCAGGCTTTAAGATGAAGGTAGTAGAAAAATGCATTGAACAGTCTTGGTTTATATTCCTGTTTTGAAAACACACTAAATATATTTGCTGCCCTGAAATCAAACTTTTTAAAGCAGCTTCTTTCTCTTATCACTCACAGTTGGATTAACATGTTCTTTCTGTGGTCCCTATTGATCCAACAAACTCAGTGTAATTGCATTTATATAGTAGGCAAAAAGATCAAAGTAGTCCCATATGGGGAAAAAAGACCATTCTGAGCCAAAACAATCTGTTTGGCTTGTAAGCAATTGGAAGCCTTTGCTATAGCACATCTGCAATGTACTCTGCATTGTAGAGCTCCATAGCATGGCGTGCTGCATCATTCGAGTTAGTGTAGTAATACAGAAATCTTACAAGTAACAGAGCTTTGCTCGGCTTGATTAGACTAAGAGAACTTGTAATAAAAGGATTGTTTTGTACTGTATAGATCATATTGCAAGGTTGGAGTTTATTGCTCTTCTTTCTCAGAGCATTAGGTTCAAACTAGTGAATTCAGTGGAATGAATTTGTTTTTTTAGTGGTGAAAAATTTCCAGTACTTAGAGAAACAAATTGCTTGGCACAATCATGCCATCTTTAAACAGTCCTGTGTCATCGTGTTGAAGTAAGATTCACCTCCAGTTGGGAGCAAGTCCAAGTATTGCTTTCTCACTGCATTCTGGAAATGAAGAAGGCCGACAGGAGAGCAGGTGGGTTCCACTTTGTTAAGGAAGATCTAGCAGGACAAATACATCTACAGAAAAGGAAAATGAGGGGACTAGGTAAGGAGATTTGATAGCTTGGAAAAATACAAGTATTCCTAGAAGATTAGTTAGCCCAAACAGGTGTTGGAATGATATGGTCAGAAAATTGAAAACAATTTGAAAAGAGTTATAGAATCTAAAGTCATGCAAGACTCTCCTAGCAAAAAACTTGTAAACAATGTAATCAAAATTCTTGTTGATTCCATTCCATATTAATGGAAGTGATTATCATAAAATAATTCAGATGCTTGTACGCATTTGCAGCTGAGTCTAGGTTGGACTTGTGGTTTCAGAACTGTTTCTTGTGTCTCTAAGTAGGTTTTTAAGTGAACTTCAGGCTGCCTACATTATATTGAAAGTTGTGTAATGTGTGGACATTGCAAATACTGTAAGAGTGAGTCAGCATGCTTGTAGAAGTCTGTTCTTGCTGATGCACCTTGTGCTTTGTCATGTTAATTTCCTGTCCACTTGGAACAATAGAATTCTGGTAGAATTAAGCCATAAGCCTTATCTGCCTGTTGTATCTCTACAACATCTCTGCCTTCACTGTGTCCACATTTTAATAGTTGTGCTTTTATATTGATGCTTGCTATTTCCTATTTAATACGTATTTCACATTATTTGATAAACATAACAGAAACAGTGATTGGTAAGATTGTAGTAACTGTAGAGGAAAACTGACATGTGAGATTCCAGTACTTCAGTAAATTTTAAAACTGTATTACAAGAAATAAAAATCTGATTGTTTCTGTGCAACTTTGCATTGTAGAACCACAAACCATCTTCTCTTCACTTAGTTTCAAACTTAGGTCTTCAGAAATTGTTTTGGTTACTTACTATATGAAAACCATTCCTTCTGCATAAGAGGAGCCACAGTGTGGAAATATAAGAGATAAATGGATTTGCTCAGGTTTAAGAATGCTAAGGGGAGAATACTTAGTTCTTTTTTTCTCAGCTACCTTGTGGGAATGTACTGAAAAGATAGAGATGCAGAGTGAAAGCATGAGAGGCAACAGGCACAGACTTCAGCATCACACATCCCAGTTAGATAGAAAGGAGAAAAAAAATCAGCATATTAAACTTAGCTGGCCCAGGCCCTAAGCCCCATCCAGTTGGTCATGCTGTGAGGGGAGGATCGGATGGAATGATCTCCACAAGTATCCTCCAGTCTGTATTTCTGTGACCCTGTATTGCAATGCTGAGTGTACTTCAGGTGTTCTGTTTTATAATCTCTTTGTTGTTGTCTGAATTGTTTAACTCTGAGGGTCACTTGAATGGCTTGTATCATAAAACTGCTGCTCTTTTCTTAATCAGTAACTGTGAAATGTTTGATTTTGTGTGACCTGCAAACTCATTTACACGTCTTAGATATCAGTTAAACATTGCTTGTGAATTGGAAAGATTTAGTGGAACGTGGCAAGCTATTGATTTACATCAAAACAAAGTCTGTGTAGTTGGAATAGAATATACTCAGATGTGTAGATGGTGATAATTATTCTGACATCCATTTATGCATATAATTGAGACTTCCTATACAAGTTCATGAAACTTTAAAGTGAATTTGCATTTGCCCATTGTGAATTTTTTGCAGGATTTAGAAATTAGACAAGTATAAATGTACACATCTTTTTACATTTAAAAATATAACGTCCAGGCTCATCAAATAAGGAAGATGATAAAAGAATTTGAATGTATAATTTTATATACACTGGTGTTTTTTATCTTCATTTCAGTCAAAGGATTTATATCAGAGCTAACAATTGTTGTGAAACTATTTAAATTACTTGTGGCTTCATTGAAACTCTTGTGTTTGGATAGTTGCTTTTTGGTGGTAGTAGAATGAAGTTTCAAATCCCACACCAAAATACGCTGATGGAAATAATGGCATCTTCTTGATGGGGGCTGGTCGTTTGTTTTTGTGCTGCTTTGTTCTCAGCCTTTAAGAGCCTGAGGAAAAGACTTCATTGTAGAATATATCGTCATAGGTAGGCATCATTCCAACAGCTCAGGTGCTGTGCCCTGAAGATTGGCCTTTGCAACTCCAAAGCACTTGAAGAGGTTACCTTACTTTGGAGGAGGAAAGAAATTAGCTTTGTATTTGCGTGCTTCTCTGCTTTGTTTCTTCCTGGAACAAAGAGAAACAATGGGAGGAAATGTGTCAAAGGCATTTTAACAGCAAAAAAAAACCCTTGTATACTTTTTTTTTAATTGGATGGTTATAGAATCTTTTAGTCATGTAAAAAGCAAATGAACAGCTTTAATGAATGTTTCCATAAAATAATCTGATAAAATACCTCAGAAAACTGGAAAAATAAAAAATACTAATTACTGTTGAATGCTACATTCTGTATGTCTGTTTGAGACACAGTCAGAAGAACGTAGTTGCATTTTTTTTTCTAATTAAGTATTTTTGAAAGTATTTAAAATCTTCAGATGCCAGTTCTGCAGGATGCTTAGAAAATAGTCTGGTTTCAAGTGTATAAGCTGACTAAGATCACATGCTAAGGAGCTTGCTGAAATTGCCTGCTGACGAGCTGTTGCAGTAAGTGTATGTAGTTTGATCAGAGTGTAAAGCCTGCCATGGGAGAGGATATTTTGAGAAAAAGTCTGTGATCCCTCTGTCCTTAGGTCCTAGAGCACTTTGTGCTCAACCAAAAGGATACAAAAAAGGAATGAACAGTGAAAGGATAAAAATGCTAGACACTTGTGTCTTGATAGAATAGAGGGCATGAGAGAAAATCAGTCCTGAAAGATGATCATGGGGCTCATAAACATACCACAGTTGAGTTGCCAGGATGGAAATCAATGGGCTAATGTTTGCAGCTCATATGAAAAGTGAGGCCACACATGAAAGAGAAATACAGAGAATAATTATTGGTGTTGGTTATGATCAAAATGAGGATGCCTTGTGACCTTGACCTAGATTTTAAGCTGTGGCTATGGGCTGAAAATAGAGAATTTTGCAATGTCTATGAAGGGAAAACACGTGTCAGACACCACCAATGACAAAAGCATGAAGTTGGTGTAGTTGAATATTATTGCAAGGTATGAAACCATCTGAACAGGAAAGACTGTGGAGTTTCTAGCCAAGAAACAAAAAAGAAAACTTGTGTTGATAGCATGAGTGCCAGAAATTAGTCATCAGTGTGAACTAAGTAGGGTATGTGCATTGTGAACAGAAATTATCTTCTGTATTTGGGATATCTCACCTTGTTGAGTGGAGTGTAATGAGTATCTATGGTCTAAAGTGTAAGGTAAAACTGATCTTGGCTAGTTTTGTTATAGCAAGTAAGCAACCACTTCTGAAAAAAATCCAACTATAACCTGCTGCAGAAATAGAAAACTGTTGGAGCAGAACATGTAAGTGTGGATTGGATTAATGGTTCTTGTGGGGGAACCACTGCAAGTACTGCAGAGCAAGCTATTTCTACTGGGAGCAGCACGGAATACTTACTTAGGTGCATTACCTTCATTTCTTAGATAGCAAAGAAAATTATGTAGTGTGCTATGCAAGCTCTGTCATGCAGCTAGGTATAAGGTCTGAGCAAAACTAAGCTCTGTCACTGCTGTAGAATGCTGTTTCTGTGTTGGTAGTGCATTTACAGTTTTTTTTTTTTTTTCCCCTTGTGCAGAGGGGGATGGTTAAGGAATTGTTTAATATGCAAAATGCTTGAAGTTCGTTTTCAGTTTCAGTAAGATGAAGCTTAGTGCTTACTCTGCATCGGGTATCTGAGATGAAAGGAGGGTGCTGAACTTTGTAATTAGCATCCCTCAGTCCATACTGAAAAGCTTGAAAAAGCTGCGTGCTGGAACTTGTATCCATGTCATGAATTTCAAGTTGTAAGTTTGTTTCTGTTGTCACTCTTGAAAGATGCAGTCTCTGACCCAGGAAGAATATTGAAGGAGCCAAACAAGGACTGTTGATGCGGCCTGCTGTGCTGAGTTCATCAAATTATACCATATAGGTTCACACATACTTTGTAGAATTAGATTGTCAGAAGTTCAGGTCTATTTTCTCTTCAGTTGAGCATGAAATAAAAGCATCTTTAACCTAGTGCCTATGAAAAAGCTTGTGTTGAATAGACGTAAAATAATTCACTTTAAATTTAAACATATGTTTGAATATATTCTTTTGTCATTTGTTTCACTTCCCTGAGTAAGGGTACGTTTCTAAATTGAGATGCAACATATGATAAGATGTAACTGATGTGGGAAGCTGCATGTTCTCATGTGATACTCAAGGGTGCTGTTTGTTACGTGTAACGTCTAATTTTCAGCCTCACCTCTGCCAGTAGAATTTTCCTTACTGTAAACCATATTTGGAGCATTTATAACACAGTAAATACTGAGGTTTGTGTAAAGGTAGTCCAAGGTTTTCTAAGCAGTGTGTATTTGATGCACATGTATGTAAATTTATCTTAGTTCGGTGTGGAAAGGGGTGTGTGGGGGTGGTGTGTTTGTTTGGTTTGTCTCTCTTAATGAGGTGGCCGTTTCTGTGCAATTGCTGCTGGATCACTGCTGGCAAGGATCTTAGAAATCCTCCTAGGATGTGCTGATGTTCTTGCAGGTTTGTTTATAAGATAAACAGAAGTTACCTATTTGAATTACTTATGTTAATTCTAGGATGCCAAGTCTTGTTTCCATATATGAATGCTAATTTTGGAACCATAGCCACAGAGGTTACATTTCAGGTACGAGCTGTTATTGCTGCAGGAAGGAAATGCAAAACTCTTTCTCTAGGATTCATTAGGATTATTGAAAATGCCATCTGGAACTGTGTAAAATCATTGGGAACTTGTGATCAGTTGAATTAATACAAAGGGTTTTTTCCCCATTCTTCCTATAATGTAAGACATTTATACTTGTCATTTTAAGAAAACAATTTCTGGAATGATATTATCCTGAATAGTCATAATTTGCATCTCACATTTAGGAACCTCTACAAAGAAGTTCAGATATGAAAGCATGTCCTTGAAAGAAACAGGTGCTTTGAGGTAGTCTGTCCAGGCCTTTTATTTATTTATTTAAGGGGTTGGATGGAGGTTGACTTTGACAGCTGGTTTATTATCTTCCTATTTTATGACTTCTCCTGTCATCGCATGTAGCTGCATTTAGATTGACTAACCCAGGTGTGCTGCAGGACAGAAGAGAAGTGAAAACAAAATCCAAATTCGTGGCTTGAACTGGGGATCAGATTCTTGGCACTACACTCATTTTAGACGTTATCTTCCATGGCCTTCTGTATTTCACCATTTCTGTTCTGCAGAAATTTCACTGTTTTGAAGTACCAGCCAAAATTTGTATAGCTATGAAGCATGTAGTCTAAACATCTTTTCATGCAAAGGTGCATTCCTATTAACTAAGAGCCTATGAGGTATTATAATTTAGTTATTGGTACTGACAGAATACGAGTTCTGGCCAGGCTCATGTAACTTGTTTTCTTTAGGTTTACATACAACTGTTAGCTTACATACTGAACTTTCTCATTGTTTCATGTTGTCCTCTTACCTCTGCATGTCATTTATTAAGGTGCCACTCCAGTCTTAACAAAACTGCAGAAAGCTTCAACTTGCAGACTGTAGTTGTGACTGCTCAGATAGATGGGGTGCAAGTTATCTTACAAAACAGTCCTGCACTAATTGCTTGATCACCTGTCACTGCAGGAGAGAGAAGTCTCTTCTTCTGGAAGTAAAATAGCATAATTTTCAAATGTTAAAAAATGATTCTTCTCAATTCAGGATGTTTGCACAGCGGTTAAGTAACTGTGAACCTCAGTTTCAGTCCTTTTGCAAATATTTTTATGTTGAAGGACTCCTAGGAAATACATGTATTTCAGATAGAAAATTATTTAATTGTTATTCTTTTCTCCTTACTTTCCTGCTATTATTACTAATGCTGTATTCCAGGGGTCTTAGTTTCTCAATGTCCCTGACTAGCTTGTGTTGTTCAGATAACAGAATACATTTCAAAGGAAGGCTGCTCCCACAGCCAGAAGCCTGGATTACCTAGGAGGCACTGTTGGCTGTGCCATGTGCTGGAGCTCAGGAGCTGAGCTTGGACTGTCCGTCTTCAAGTTGCTTGAGGCCCTCACAAGGGCCCTTAATATTAAGGACAAACAACAACAAACCTGCATTCTTCTCCTTGGTTTCAACAAAGAGAAATGAGAGTTAGAGCTGCTCTTTGTGCCATATGGACTGTTACAGTAATGCAAGCATTGCACATGACGTGTAGAGCCAAAAGGCTTTCTGAGCTTTACAGAAACTATGGAACAGCAAGACAGTTTCTGGATGGAAGTATTTTCATATCACAAAATTACTCATGTCGCTGGCACCCTCACCAGCCTTTCTTTGTGAAAAACAAACAAACCAGTGAGTACTTGCCTTCTCACCCACACTGCTCAGATCAGAACTGATGATGGGAAAGCACAGAGCAGAGAAGCTGGCACTGCTCCCAGTGCATCTGCTTAGTAGATAAAGAAGACTTTTAGGGATCTCAGTCCGTTTTTTTTCACTTTTGCCTTTGATTCGCCTCATGGCATTTATTAAAGTATTTATTGCCTTTCTTTGGGGGTGATTTTGAGGGTTAAAATCGATTGTTTTCAAAAATTAGGCTCAACAAAGATGGACTATCAGTCTGAACTTTGAATTTCTTACTTATTGCCAGTTTGAATCATACCATAAACACTATTTAAAGATTTTGTTTTTCATATTTCTTTTCCACATCCTTGACCCTGACTGGTAAGCTGGACATTTGTGTTTGCCTTGGCAAGCTCCAAGCTGCTCATCTAGGGCAGGATGAAAACTCTTTTTTCCTTTTGTAAACAAACTGTTCCTTCAGTATTTTCCATAAGGATTTACACCACCATTTTGCAACGCTTCTAGGAATTGAGAAAATCCTGCCATTCAGAGTTTTCATTTTATGGTTTGTAACACTGCAGGAAAATATTTGAGCAATTGCTTTCTGGGGTTGGATTTTAAGAACTTTTTTCAGAATGTTTTCAAATTCCAGAAACATTACATTTTGTCACAAAGAGTTTTATTAAAATTATAGCTTTTTTTTTATATTAACTATTCAATCTTGCTGTGTTGAACTCTGAATATTTTTAGAAGGATTTGAAAGATATTGAAGGAATATCTTCCTGTTGGTGGCAGATTTTGCTGGCGGAGGTGAACTTTTCTGTTTAAGTGATCAGAACCAAGTAGTTCAGAGGCAGATCTAGCTCAAAGATTTGTATCCATGTTCTTCCTGATCACAGACTATACAAGCCTTTACCAAGTGTATTTGCCATGAACTAAACCTCCAAAAAATCATAAAAAGCCATTGGTTCTGGTCAACAGTCCATAAATGTTATTTACTCTATCTTTTAAGTAGTAATACTGATTGTATAAAGGCATATTAAAAATGTATTTGAACTCCACAAACTAAAATTACACTTCCTTTTTTGTTGCAGATCTGGGACATGAGTGATGATGAAACAGTCTGAAAGTCAGCTGAATAAGGTGGAAGATGACCTACTTTGAACTGTGTTGCTGCCTTTTATCTGTTATTCGACAAGTTAATGATTGCTTACCCATTCTGACTGCCATGAATATGAACAATTGTAAACCACATACTGGCATGAATATCTTCACTGTAAAAGCAGTCATTTCTGGATATAACTCTTCGTATTTTCATTTTCATTATGTAAATAACCAAAGTAATGTGGTTATGTTTAAATCTTATTCCTTTTTTTTTCCCTCCATTTTCTTAATGAGACATACATAAAATTTGCTGCTTTAGTAAACTTTGGTATTTCATTTGTTCCATTTTTTATTTTGCTTGTAAGCAGACATGTCTAAGCAGCATCTCTAAATGCTTTTTCTTCATCTTTCCAACACTTGTGTACCTTTACTTAGAGTTCATTATTAAGTTGAGAATATTCTTCTGTTGGGAAATAAACTGCATTCTTATTTACAGGAGAGCAGGAGTAGGTTAAAAACCTACACTTGCAGTGTATATCATGTTGCTTTCTATTTCAAAGTAAATATTTATAGTACAATTGATTCCCTTTTCTTTATTATGGTATGATTGTTCTTACCTGTGTCAACGGAGAAATTATTCTCTGTAAAGATTTCATAATTTCATTCTATGGAAGAAATGTGGTTTGACTTATATTTACACAGGAAAGACCAAAATGGATCTGTATCATACTCTCTGCTGAAGTTAAGAGAATGTTCTACTATGTAGTTAAAATTGCTTTGAGGATGAATCATTGATTCATTAAAAAGTTGTAGTTAAATGTATTACCAAAATAAGAAATTGATTTTCTAACTGTGCCATTCTTGGTTGCTGTTGTGTATTTCTTTACAGGTGTTAAACACCGATTCTGATTTTCATTTTGGCTGGTGTTTAAGTATTTCAATTTCTGCAGCATCAGGAATGGCTTCAGATATTATGGCTGATACTGTGAGAATCTTTGGGTTCTCAAGGATTTGTAAAAATGGATTTGTAAAATATCAAAGTAACTTACTACAAAACTGAAAGCAAATCTATTGTTTTTTGTCTTGCAATAGGTTTTAGAAGTATAATTGAAATTCATTTTAAGGCTTTATATTGTGGAGGTTATGGACTAACTTGCTCAGAAAAGAAGGCAGAATTGCTTTATTTGGCAACCAGTCTTTATTTCTATTATACATTATGAAAATTAGTTGACCAACTAGTCAATCCAATTAATTTAGTTTGGTTTACTTCCTTTAACATAAGCTCTGAATATCTGGTGCAGATAATTTCACAGCTTCTCTCTTAGACCACATCAGAGGATGTTCTGTCGGGTCAAATTCACCTTAAAAGCAAGGATACCTGCAGCTCCTATATTCCCATCATAAAAGAAGACTCACTGAAACATGTTGAGGTTAGCATTAGTTGTTATGTCTATTTCTTTTTGTGATCACTAAAGTAGATTTAAGTTTTAAAGTCCTGTTTAGCTAACTTCATTGTAATATATATATCTGAATTAAATATATTTTTTGATAGGAAACTGATCTTTTGGTGGTCAGGTAATGATCAATAAGATTGATAACATGTGATATACATTTTTAAGTAGTTTATTAACATACAGCATTACCTATGAGCTGTGTGATTTGCATGCTGTAGTTCTTCTGGAATGGCGTATCGGTAGTGGGTAGTTTAAAGGGAAAGACTCGCATTTTTATCTTTTGGAATTGCTGAGTGTAAAAGTCTTCTGCAATCTTTGATTCTCTGAAACTTTAAAACTAGACATCTTTTTAAAAATCCCATAAATGTTAACAGTTACTTTAAATATCTAAAACTTTGATTACCTGTTAAAGTTACTTTCAATTTAAAGATGCAGTGTATCTATTTAACTGCAGCAGTATGCAAGATCTAAAGATTTGGAATTCAGGGTTAATATGATGTTTCCTTACCTCTCTAATTTCAGTAACGTACAGTTCTGAGGCTGATCTGCTTGCTGTACATATGCTTCCCAGATGTCCCTGATGTTCTGAAGCACTTCAGTGTGTCTCGGAATAGCTTCCGTTGTCTAACTTTAATGTTGTTTTCTTCCTCTTTGTTGAACAAAATGATTCTTATTCTGCTTTTATTCAATTTCTAGGCATTAATTGAGTGAGAAATCATAAGGATAAATGGAAATGAAATGCTATTAACATTTCCATTACTGTTCAAATTCAAATACCATTATCAGATAAGTGCATTTATTTACTGGCCTGTAGGTACTTAACAGAAGGTTTTTGGCACTGCCCTTTCAACTGCAGATACTGGTGTTTAATGGAAGTTAAACTTCGACCTTTCTTCATGAAGGAGGTAGGAATTGTGTTATTGCTGCGGTGACCACCTAGGCCCAAAGTAATTTATTTTAGAACCCAACAGCTACCGTGGCCCCTCGGGAATAAGCTGTATCTGTTGGGAAGAGAGAATGAACACACTGAGGAACCTACTCCTTATTTCTAAGATATCTAACAGAAATACAGTGACATTACATGGCAGTGTTGGTGGGACAATATCTCACAGAAGGCCACTTTGACATGTACATATTACATCTAGGAAGCTATTTAATCTCAATGGAAAGCTGTAACATCAATTTTGTGTTTCATTATTATAACAACTCATGAAATATTTCTGTACTGTATTTATCCTGTGCCATCTCATTGTATGTGCTGGCTGAAGTCTAGAACTTGTTCAGGACTAATACCACGTTCAGTCTGGAATAAATTTCACTTAGGACATGCCCTTTGTATTAGATGTAAATTGATAGTAAAATTTTACCCAGTATGTGGTTTGGCCAATGTGAGAATCTGCTCCACGGAGCCTGGGATAGTTTGAGTCTGAAGACTTCAACGACTTCATCGTTGGGTTCTAAAAGGGAGAAAGTGCACAAGTGTGTAAATGACACTTAGACCCAAGCAGAAAGATTCATGATGACCCAGATCATTTGGTATAGAACTTCACCAAGGAGTGGAACCGTGGGATTTTTATTCGTAGAAAGCTGATGACTCCCAGGAAATAAAGGAGGATTCTGGGTCAGTAGAGATCAACAGCAAGAAATGTATTCTTGTACATCAAGTGGAATTCTAGTAATTGCTCCAGCCCTTACAGCCATTGAGCTTCAGTCTGGAAAAAATATTCCTTCCTTGTGCTCTGTATGGCTGTGGTATTATGTCCTTAGAGAACTCCAGTGAGATGGACTGAAATTTCTTTTTTGCCATCAGTACTATTGTTCCACTGCTGGTATAATGTTTTTCTGTATGTGATTTGGCTTCTTACCTTAAATACGTGCAGTAGAAGTCATAGCAAAGTTGAATTTTTTTCTATGTATAAGTGGTTTCTTTTAGTTTATCATCTGTCATTTGTAATTTTTCTCCTTTTAATTTCTCACAGTCAGAGAAAACTCGTAGAGTTTTTGTGTTTCTGAACTTTTTATTACGCTATTATTTAGTTTTCTGTGATTTAGAATCACATTATAGCACTTCTGTTTCTTCTTCCTACTGAGTGCATATTAACTATTCTCATTGGAATTGCTAATACTTGGGTCATCACTGCATTACTCTGGGTCATTTGACTGAAGAGTTCACCCAGTTCCCAACTTCTAAGTTTTCTTCCTGTTCAGATTTTTAAAAAAATGTCAGATAGCTGAGAAGTGACTGAAAGTAGACTTTGGTTTTCAGGATTCCCGTTAATGTCAACTGTGTGTGAAAAGATCGCTAAACTTCTGATGCCAGTCAAGTTTGCCTGTTTCTTACAGTACCAGTGAGCCATTACTGAATCCATAAGGATATTTGTATATGGTTTCTTTTCAGAGCATAACCACATCTTAAGAGTTCAAGGAGAGTCCTAATTCTCTTTCTGTGAGAAGAGGAAGGATAGCTCACGTTCTTTCAATCCTACATATGTTGCAAGCTAACACATAATCAAACTGTTTTTGTTGTTCTTCCAGTTGAAGGTATCTGTATACTGCACAGCAAGGCAGCCAGTTCTCTAACACAGTGCTATTAGCCATTCTCTTGTCTGTTGGTTCAACGTTGGCATTAGAAGTACACAAAAGCTGAAAAGAACATGCAGCTGCATGGTAGGCTTTTTTCTTATCACTTTTCCAAATTTTTACACCTAATCTTCTAGGTTTTTTTTTTCTTTTTTGTTAGTTTGCTTCCATGCTTGTTTGTTTTTAAATAATAATGCAATACTTGTAATACTTCGCTTAGAAACAAATAAGCATTTATACTCCAAAGAAAAGCCATTAATGAAAAATTTACAACATGGCCAACTTAACAGACTTCCTAAGAAACATAATCTGGAAGCTGTCCTCAGCCTGTTACCATTTTTATTCGAAACCCGTTGACATGACTTCTTTAATTGTTTTATGTTTCATTCCTTTTTCTAAATTGTTTTCAATGCAAATATTGTGCTCATCATGCATAGCCTACCAAAGCAAAACTTTTCTTGTTGGACGATTTTGTGTACCTTTTTTCTTTTAGAGGGCCTGGACTAACAGCTGTGTAAGGCAGAAATACCGCCTAGAAGGATGTCATACTCTTGCATTCTGACAGTGTGTAAATTCCTAATCTATGAAAAACCTGCCTACCTGTCCCATTTAAATTCCAGATCTCTTTCCCTTAAAGCTCCCTGGATTTTCTCCAGAGCTCTAACAGTGTTTAAAAATACTGTGGCACCACATAGGTAATGTTATGGGTTTTAAATTAGTGTAGACGTTAGTTCTCTGTTATCATTTCAGCTATCAGTATTTTAAAGTTGATTTTCTTATTTGTGCAGCACCTGACAGGAATTGCAATTAAACAAACAAAACAACAATTTAAGTGACAAAGAATGTTTTCAGACTCATTTTACTTTTAGTGATACCCTTTGGTCCTGTACTACTGACAGCAGTGACTTTTCATGGTGAATAGTTATGGAGGAATGAAGGGACAGCAGGACTTTTCCTTTGGAATAGCATCAATACTAGGCTGACTCAGAGGGTTTAACAGTTCCTGCTTTTTTTCTGATTTTTTTTTAGTAAGTTCTCATCTGTAAAATGGAGAGAAATTGAATATATATATATATACTTAGCAAAGAGTGGCTGTTTTTTTATCTCAGTTATACCAAAAGAAATAATCTGTTGCTCTGACCCATTGTTCCATCAAAGTGTTGCTGAGGGTTGTTTGAAGTTGTGCAGTGTTAACCAAAATGGGCTGTGGCCTGGGCTCATTTGTCGGCACTTCACTCTTAGGTGCAGTAGCTGAAATGCAGCAGTCTGTATTCCACCAGTCAGTGACTGGTATTTTGTCCAGGTTGTAGTGAATTCTTCTGAATGAGTCACTTGAGAACTATATTAACCTGGCCAAGGAAATTGGCTCAGCAGAAGGGAAACTTAAGCTACTCCCAGAAGAATTAATAGCAATACACTGAAGTAGCAGTGTTCCTGAGTAGCATAAGGTATTCTCTATCTTAGAGCAACAAATTTTTCATCTCGTTTCCCAATTCAGACGATCCCATTCCAGGATAAGGGTAAAGATGAGTACTTCAACCATCTATAATTTCAAGTACTGATTGTTGCCCCCAAGTAATTGACAACACAGTCTCTGCTGATTGCAACTTCACTGTAGCGTTTTTTCACATCTCATGGAATTATTTTGGACATTCTTTGACAAGATTGTCAGAGCTCCCAATGGCCATTTGTCTGAACTTCGTGTACTAAGTGTGTTTTAGTCTGTTTAGCCAGGCCAGGCCTCACCTGCCGTTGTACCTTCTTGCAGGCACTTCCTTCAACTTGGGAATAAAAAGGGGCCGTCAGGAGTTCTAAAAGAGATGTGTTGTTTCCTGGCTGGCAGGGAGTATTCACTGTGTTTGTGTTTGCTATAGAAGTCCAAATGCCTGTTCCAACTTGCTTTTTGAATAGATACTTAGATAGGATGTTGATATGAAGTACAATGGACTTTGCCTCTGTAACTGAAGGTCACATGCATATAGTGTTTAACTGCTGCAAATAAAAAGTATGATTTTTTTTTTTCAGTCATTCTGTTTAACTTCCCTCCTTTCCCATACAGTTACTTTCTGCTCTTAAATTGTTTGGCAGTGGACTGCTGCTTCAGGAGCCTTGGAGCATCCAGTAATGCAGGCATATTTGCTTTTCAGCACCAGACACTTGATTTTTGTATGATCTCGCCAGAATAACTCATTTTTTTTTTATTTGTTAGTGAAATGATCTTATCCACTACATAAAAAAAACAAACAGGAGGCGTTATTCTTTCTCATGGAAGAGGCCACTAATGTTTTCCTCGCTTGCTTTTTTGGTGCAATGTTTGTACTCTCTTAAAAACCTTCAGTTTGGCATCCCTGCCGAGATGAGGCAGCGCTGAAGGAGCTTGCTGCGTTTGAAATGAAAGCTGGCTTCTCATTTCTGGAATAATTCTACTTTCTAAATCAAACCAGTGTGGGCTAAAACTGTGTGTAGAAATGCTGCTAAAATTATTTCCACATCATGTCAACGTGGACCTGGAAGAACTGCTGGGCAGTGAAGGTTCCAAGTCTTGCCTGCCTTCTCTGAGTGCCTTTGGACCTCTGATTTTTGACAGCCAGGAAATCACTGTCTTCTTCCCCTGTCTTCTCAACCCCTGTGAGTATCTCCTCTCCAGCCCAGTCTTCCCCTCACAGGCAGCAGAAAGGTGGACAAGCAAATTCGTTTCTAGTGACAGATTTCTTTCAAATTTGTGCAAGAGTGAAAGGAAATCTGTAAAGCAGTTGTGATTTTGCTTGAAGGTTTTGCTTTGTCTTTAAATGTCTCTGTTTTCATTTCACGCTTGGAAGTCTGACTTTCATACAGTATTTCTGTAGGTGTTACCACTTCCTCAGGAACCTGTGGCTCAGGCAGTGTATAAATGAAATGACATCACTGGCAACTTTGTTTGAATTGCCTATTTCCTAAATAGGGACTGTTGGTTTTTTCTTTTAATACTTGCATCATTGTTTTCTGTTTTGTTTTGGGTTTTTTTGAGAGAGGAAGGGGAAATGAGGGTTTTTGATTATCTAGAGCTATTACAAGTAACCAACTGAATGTGTTTTATCCTTTTGAATCATTGAAATCAACAGTGTTGAAGTTTACTTAAAACAGGAGATTAGCATTTTTACACAAAGTATTTTATGAATGAAATCATTGTAATTATGTGTTAGCAGAGCTGTTGGTATAAAAAATTCTTAATTTACTGCTGACGTGTTGAGAGAGGGACAGGGGGCAAACAAGAAAAGCCTGAGCATAATTTTTCATTATTATTTTGGAAGTAATGCAAACAAAAGAACTGTGTTTTCGTACTACTGGTTAAGGTTCCGTTTTGAGTGGATCTCCCTTGCTGCTCCCTCACTAGTGTGTACACTATGGGAGATTCTTGGTATGTTTCAGTGTTTCCTTCCCTGTAACCGATATTTTTCAATGATATCATTCTATAAATATGTAGTTAAAATGTAAAGACCTGGAGTAAAATTTACTTGTAGCAGGGTGTCTCCAAAGCAGGCAGGAGTACTGGTTATAGCAGGCATAGTACAGGGAAACCTTCAGCAGCTGTGTTTCTTCTTTGGACAAATTTCCCCATGACGTCACTTCAGGAGTTGGCTGTTAAACTGTGAAGAGTAATGTCAGGAATTATTGTCATCAGAGGAACGTGAAAAGTTGGATGTCTGTCTAGATCATTTATTCATAGTGCTGCGGGACAGGCTATGAAAGTGTTGCATTTATTTGTTATTGTCATGCACAAAGGATCACTGTCCTTTTGTTTAAATAGCAACAGCTTTGGAACTTCGTAAGACATGAATACAGCAGAACATTAACAGGCTGCAGCAGGGTCCTTTTGGCTATGCTTTGATTTTATCAGTTCTTACCATGTGGATAGTCACTTTGTGGTTGCACCTTAAGGGAAAACTGAAACAAGGTCTGTGTATTCAGGGAGGTGGAGTCAGTGACTACTACCATAGGTTATGGTTTTTCTTCTGGCTATGTGAGTTCATGTCAAACTTGGGCACAATTAAGAACTACATCATTAAAGTTATTGCACTAAAGGAAAGCACTAAACCAAAGTCTTGGGGGAAAAAACAAAAAAGGCTATGTATGTTTCTTAGGGTTTTGTTTTGTTTTTAATAATATAGATGGCCTGGCCTGGTAATTTCTTGTGGAGGTTTTTTTTTTTTTTTTTTTTTTTTTTTTTTGGTGTGTGTGTACATGAGCTTTTTTTTTCTTTACTTAATATTTCAGCCACCCTTTCCAAAGTTTCTGTTCATTCTCTTTTGCATCCTTTATTTTCTGAATGACCTTTTTATGCAGGCATCCTGTATGCTGGTAATGAAAAACTCTTACTGAAGTTCCACCCAATAGCTATTGGAGCAATGATTACATGTTATTAGTGGTACTAAGTCAGAAATGCTTTGAGATGATAGATGGTATAAATGTAACAGCATTCCAATTATTTGGTGACATAGACAAAATATATATATTTTTTTCCCCACTTTAATTAAAATATTTACTGTTGAATGTCTCTTGCATGCCAAATTAAGTAGTAATTGTGGTTTTATCTGCTGTAGTAGTTAGGAATGAGTGAGCTATGCATACCCTGCCTCATGAAAAATGCAGGACAGCAGCTGATGTATGGAACAGAGTTGGACCATTCTCACCAACTGCCTGATGCTTTTGATAGACTAGTGCTCTCAAAAATCCCAGGAGAAAGACTTTTAATTTCCTTGCTAACTTCTTAAATAGAGATTTAGCAATACTTAGAAGTCAAACAGTACAAATTTAAGACAGACTTCTTTGTAACTGTTTGCTCAGATTTAAAGAGGAGGAAATGCAAGCAAGTCAACTGGTGTGTGCACAGCATTTCTCTGTTTCAGAATATGACCTAATGATTGTTTTTAAATTATTTTGTTGCGATAATTGTAAGTGATTGTGGCTTCATACATTTTTTGAAGCCAAAATGTTCTGTTCCAGCTTACATACTATGAAGTGAGTTTAAAAGCACTTATTATTTAAAGAACGTTTGTCCTCTTTGTAACTGTCAGAAAGGTGGGAGGAAGAATTGAGACAGGACACGTACACAGTGGTCACCATTTAGTTTTGGCTTCCATTTGAGAGGGGCTGCCATTTAATGACAGGGCACCACCAGTATTTTGGCAGGGATCTGCTAGCTTGCCAAATATCAAATTATTTTGTGATTGCCTGTCAGACATTTCTTTACACTGTCACACCTCTGGGTATGACAGTCCACTATGTAGGGCACTTTTAGGATCATGAAGATGGTGAAGGACCTAAGATAAGATGTATGAGGAGAGCCTAAAGTCTTCTGGTATGTTCAGCCTCAGGAGACTGAGGGGAGACCTCATGATGGCCTACAGCTTCCTCATGAGGGGAGTGAAGTGGCAGGTGTTGATCTCTTCTCTCTAGTGACAGGACCTGAGAGAATGGCATGGAACTGTGAGAAGGAAGGGTCAGGCTAGGTGGTATGGAAAATTTATTCACTAGAGGGTGAATAGGCTAGAGGCTGTGGAATAGGCTCCCCAGGTCGTGGCCTCAAAGCTGCCAGCATTCAAGGAGTGTTTGGGCAGCACTGGAACATGGGATTTGAATTTTGAGTGTCCTGTGTGAAGTTGGACTTAATGGTCCTAGTAAATCCCTTCCAACTCTACGATCTTTCCTTCCCATCCATTGCCTGAGCTTGTTTTAGTAGAGTCTCTTCTGTTGTGTAAGTACTTAACACATCAAGACCAACATTTGAGTCTACTAGGCAATAGAACAGCAGGTGAATAACAGATCATACAGGTAGATCTCTAACACTGTCTACTAATGCCTTTTAATTTAATCAGTTTGGTCGTGGAGGTAGTGAAGTTCATTTGTCTCCATTTTTGGATGCTCAAAGCCAGACACCAGTGATGTCTTAAACTGGATTGCAGAATTCTGAAGGGAGTCTGATTTTACATGTAAAGATAATCTTACACAATTAAGCATGTATTTTAAAATTTTTATGTGTGTAAAGGAGAAATAAATAAATAAATCTGTTGTTAACTTTTAAATGACTGCTCTGTCAGTTTTATTCTTCCTTGTGTATATATGCTAAAAATTATGTTTACCAGAGGAAACATAATGTTTTGTGTGGCTGTCGTGGTCAACAGCAGCAATTCAACTCCTCCTGTTGAGGAGTCACAGTAGAGCATTTTTATTCTTGTGTAAAAGGAAAAGGAAGAAGTTAGCTGGGTGCACTTTTTAAAAATGAGTTTCTGGTTTTGAGGCTTATGTTTTCTGCTACCAGTCTGACTGCTAGAAGCTTTAACTGGTTGTTTTGCAGCAAGTGCATTCTGTTCCCAAATGGAATCAAATCCACATTATGCCTGGGTTGTTAGCATAGTTGGAAAGCAGAGTAATATAAATTAGCAATCCAGTCTAAGAGTGGTTAGAAATAACATCTGTTCTGTTTTCCAAGGTTTGTTCTCCCATTTTAAGTTTCTGTGCCCTAGAATTAGAGGTTTGGGTTCTTTTGCAAAAGGAAGGTGCGGATTGACTTTGGTAATGGAAGAGAAGAATTAAGGAGCAAGAATAGATCATGAAATGGAAGACTGGGGTAAGAATTAAGCCTGTTCTTTATTATTATTATTTTCTTTTTTAACAAACATTTCTTGTTGAGTTTTGGTCATTTATTGTAAAGGTAGTTTAGAGGAGATAAAACCATTTTCATACATTTTCTGGGTGAAATACAGAGAGCTGTTCGTGAACCAAATACAAGGTGTAAGTAAGTAACCATCAATTGTAGACTGTTGGACTATCTCATAGTGTTAATGACATGTTTGCATTTTGCTAAATTTTCACAGTGTAGACATTGGCTCTTTTCCCCAGTTAAACTTTTCACAAATGAAGTTCAAAATATATCTAGCCTTACATATACAATCACTTACTTCACAGAGGAGCAAAGAAACTTCAGTTGCTAAAGAAGAGCAAATAAACTGAAATCCTTTGAAATGGTTCCCCACTGCCCTACATCTCTGTTGTAATGAAGCTCCAGGCATTCTTTTTGTCCTACTGTGTTAATATTTCCTTTTCCTCCCCTGTTTCCATTGCAGCTGGGAGATAGGAAGGGCAGAAGAAAAGCGCAAGTGCCAGGAGAAGAGGATCCTGGAGGAGGGCCAGGAAACACAGCTATAAAGAGATTTGCTCTCTGTTTGAGGTTTTAGGAGCAATGGATCAAGGATGACCCAATTTAGGAGCTTTCCCATCAGAGGTACAGTCATTGGCTTTAAGTAACTTACATTCCTCCCAAGAGTTTTAGTTCATTTTCTGGTCAGAGCCTGTGTATCGGAAATTCTCTAGAGGTTTAGCATCAATTTTCTTCTATTTCTGGGCTTCCTCTTGGGTTGCACTAACTATAAGGTTTCAAAGATTTACAAGGAGTACAGGTTGGGCAGTCTTTTCTCTTTAGCTCTGTTGCAAAAATTAAATGCTACTTAAAAGTCCCCCAATTTTTCTAAAACTCTCAGGGAAGAGAACATTCTTAATTTGTGCCTTAACATGTGCTCTAGAAGTCTGCTTCCCAAAGTAAGTAGGCTTTTTAGACCCACAAACAAAGGATCTTTATGTCTAAAAGCTTCATTGTATGATCCCACGCCTTAATAAATGTTCCATATGCTCTCTAAACACCATCCTGTGTGGAAATTTTGGAAGTGTTTTGGTTTGAGGTTGTAGTGAGGCTCATTCATACATGAGGCTTGCAAAGCTAAGCAGTGGAATTTTCCCAAGGAGAGAATCTCTACTTTTTGTCAGTCTGACTAGTTGGGTAGATCAGACTTTTCTCAGCTCTCAAAATGTTGTTTCTGGTCTCCCAACGCTGTTTTTGTTTCTGTTCTGTTTTTCCTGGGTGCAGGGTGGGGAAATTGTAGGAGGGTGTTTTTTATATTCCTTCAGGTCCTGGGAATCTCTTTAATTTAAAAATGCACATCTGTTTGGTGAGTGCGTAGAAAGACTTCAAAAGGTGCAACTGAATGGCTCAAGAACAGAATTAATTCCAAATGCAATTGCTTATAATAACCTGATTTTTACTTTAATTTTACTTCTGAAAAAATTTAAGTGAAATGTCTTCTCATGCAGTGATTTCAGTAAGTTCTATGAATAAATAACACAATTGTGAGATATCAGTGTTACTACTTTACAGTTGCTCACATGAGTTGCAACCAAAGTAACTGCATGGCAAGAATGCTATGTAGTCACTGAAATACGTGGGTATTGCTCTGTTATGCCATGGTATCTGTGCAGGACAAGCACCCCACAAAACAACTGATATTTGTACAGGTAATACAAAAGCAATTATCTGTATCTTTTCCTTAGTGTGTTGAAACAGAAAGCCAATTTTTTAACTGCTGTGGAGTAGTGTAAAGAAGTCCTGAAGTCCAAATCCTGCTGATTCTCTATAAGCCAGATCACATATTTGGCAGCTGTGATGTTTTATACTCTGTATACGTGCAGTAAATGTTAAATTCTGCCAGCTAATCAAATTGGATACACTCGTTTTCTTTCTGGAGCTCTGGAGATCAGCATTCTCAGTGTAGATTGCTATACTATTAATAGATCACAGGAAGAAATCCTTCTTTTACAGTTTAAAAAAGTCAGTTCAAAGAACTGTCTACAGTGGCTGACTTTGAAGCCTTGGGCAGATTTGACATTCATGGTCATTGGCAAGTTAATATGGCTATTGTTGTAGATACCTATCTATACCAGCCAGAAGAGTTGTATGAGGAAGGGAGTCTAGGGCCTCACCTGGGAGCTGTGCGTTCCCTGTTAATGGAGTCAAGAGAAGGCTCTAGTAGGATATATAAAGAGAGGAAAGCAGTGGATTGATATGTGAGCTACAATTACCTGTGCTAGTAAAATTCTCTCTTTTCTTAGTGGAAAATGCATGAAGTTTACTCATCTTCACCACAGAAGGACAGAACGTTGAGAAGATGGGATCTGTCATGAAACAACTGTTCAAAGGAACAAACCCTTCTTATAGAAAAAAGTACGTTTTCTTCCCTTCATCGGCTTCTCTTTCTCTAATGATGTATTATGGGTGGATCTGCTATTGACTTTAGTCCTTGGCCTTTGCCCAGGCATTTCCTGTGAGAATTGGTAGGACCAAAGCTGCCTCCAGAGTTCAGCTACAACAGGGCAGAGCAGGAGGAGAATCCCACTCCTCTTTCCTCTATTTCCAGGCAGAAATTTGTTTATTTGTTGGATTTATCACTAAAGTTACAGACATGTCAGCAAAGTCACCACTTGATTTATTACTGCTGATTTTGCATCATCCTGAAAGGTCAGAGCCTGACTCACGGAGTGCATTTGTGAGACTGGAAACAACAAAAGCGGTACTTCTTGTTGTGAGAAGAGCTCATGGAAATTTTCAAAACGAGAGCCTCAGAATCTCGCCGTGTTCCACATGGTGATGGCTTTGCATGGCTGGTTTTGTTTTATTACTTTCTTTTTTCCAAAAACACGTCTGCCTAACTACATCACACTGCATAGCGTAGGGCAGTGCTGAAGGGAAGCTGAAAGCTAAATTAGCAGATTTCTGAAATGGCAGAGGAGTGGTTCAGAATGAAGGCATCTGAAATAGCATGTTTTAGATGTCTACAGTGCAGTCTTTAAAACTGGAAGTTCATTTTACATTTATGTGGTTGATTATTCTGAACCCTGTTCTTAGCCTATATTCAGACAGCCACATCTATATTACAATGCATGCTCTTCTGTGTTATTTTCTCCTGGACTGTTCTGCTTTCTTGGTTTTTGAGGAAGGTTTTCTCAAAGCAGAAGGGAAATTATGTATGTGAGTGTTGAGGGGCTCTGCTAGGGACTCACTTGTCAGCAGTGGGAGACCAGTGGCTGCTGCGTGTGCTGGCATGATGCAGGAAGCCAGCTGATGCTGATCAGTGATGCTGATGGCAGCTCCTATGTCAGGACATAAGTCCTAGATTACGTTTTCTCAACTCTGCAGTTCTACTACTCTGGTTTTGTTTTCAAATTCAGTGTTTTAATGTCAGTATATAAACAGAATAACCAGCTCCAGCAACAAGAACAATGTCAGGAGCCATTAATGACCTGAGAAGATGTTTGATAAATGAAAGTAGCGTTAGGGTAAATAAAGGTGTGACAATGAAAGCAAGAGAAAAGGACTTTGCTGCTGTAAACTCTGTAACAATGCTACATTACCCGTGGTGCTTTTTGAATACATGCATTTTCTTCTGAAGAAACTAATAGTGTGAGTTTTTTTGTAGCCTAAGCAGGAGCCCTTTTGGAAGGAAAAGGAAAAGGAAAGGCCCTTGCTTTAATCTCCAAGTATTGTTAGTTCTTTCCATTATTTCCATCCTCACTCCTTGCTGTGTGCTCTGCCCACCACCTCCACCCCACCCCCACAGGAAAAAACAAAAAGTTGAGGATACTACAGTGGATCAGTAGAGAACAAAGGTTTCACTTTAGGCTGAGAACTTTTTACTTTTTTAAAAGCTTTTTTTTTTTTCCTACAAGCAAAAACCCCATTTTTTAATACTTTCTTTTAACTAATGAGAAGGAATATAATTGAAATAGTTTTTCACTGGTATGTTTTAAATGTAATGCGCAAACCGTATGTCATTAACCCCTTATCTTAGTATTTCAGGAAGCAAGAGATTTGAGCTTTGTGTTTTCCTGATTTAGAAAAAGTATCATTGATTCCACCTTGAATAGCAGGACACCATCAGAAGGACTCTGCTTGCATAGCATTTGCTCAAACTGAGTAAACAGTTTAAAGATAAGCAGCTTTTTGACTATGAAATGTAGCAGGCGTGTGGCTGACACAGCTTCACGCTGAAGATGCCTTTGTGCCTGTCTTTGTGATGGAGAGCACACAGATGTTCTCCTTGACATTTAAAAAAACCTGCTGCTTAGCAAAATAACATGTAAAATTAGAACGAACAGTGCAGCAGTGAGTAGTGTAACTGGTTAGCCTGCCCAGCGGAAGACTGTCTCATGTCAATGTAATGGAGCGTGTTCTTATTGGTACTCAGTAACTGCTTCATCATTATTTAAAAATAGCCTATGGAAAAAGAAATTCTCCTTTTCTGCCTCTGTTAAAATATAAATGGATGCTAATCTGAATATCCATGTATGACTAATTCTGTGCCAACCATTTTTAGCAGGGAGGCATGTCAGTCGGATATAAAGGCTGAAGTGATACCCCAATTCGCAGCTGTAAAAACTCCTAAGTTAGTGTACTGCTGCCTTATGAACTGGTCTCCTTTGTGATTGCCTTTGTGGCAAAGGAAAATATGAGAAATCCATATTTAGTGTTTCTTAGAGATGCTGCTGTCACACGGATGGAGGCCGCCTGCACTGCAGTGTCGTCCACTTCTGGCAGCATTGCATGGAGCACATGGCAGGAGCAGCGTATCAGGAAAGCTGCTGCTCTTCTTTCATTTGGAATGAGTGTTGTTCACGTTAAGCACAAAGCATGTAAAGAGACTTCAACAATAATTGTAGTGAAACATCTGGTTCCCTCCATGAATTCTACCGTGCTGGTCCAGGGCGAGCTGTCTCTTTTAAGTCAGTTTAGCAGTGTGGAAGTTCCTGAGGAGAGGGAAAATCCTGTTAAGTGATATTTGGGAACATGGAGTGTGTCAGCAAGGAGACCACGAGCATCGCCCCTGATGATGGTGTTCCCTGTCACAGCCGAGGGGAGCATGCAGAAGCAGCCTGCAGGGGTCCCAGCCTGGCACCAGCAGAAGAGTCGGTGTGCTGCTCTGCTCACAAGAGCGTGCCTTTATATATTGGTGGTTTTTGAAAGCCTGATGACCACATTTGCCAAGAATTAAACATTTCTGCAAGTAAAAATGAAACCTGACGTCAAGCTAATCCGTGGACAAACACTAAGTGCCTTTCCTCACTAGAATCCTTGTCTGGAAGCCTAAAGACCAAGGAACTCAAACCTACTTCTGAACTAAAAGCTCGAGGGCCCTGCAGAAGATTGCCAGCTGGCACAAGGTGCTCATCCTACCCTTTGAAGGTCAGATAAAATGTAAATGACCAGAATTCTCCTCAGACTTCTTTTAAAACAAACAAACAAACAAGTTTATTGTAATACATTTTAGCCTCTGTTTTTGCAATGGCTGTGCTACAGTGGGCTTAATCTTCTGCAGCTTGCTTTCAGCCTGTGCTGAGGGACTTATGTGACCTGCGTATGCTGTAAACTAGTAAATGTTTCAGGGGAAACCTCAAATTAGAGAAGTGGAGAAAGGAGTGATGTCTGTGGCTTCAGATCCAGGATGACAAGATCTGCTATTCTTTGCTTTTTCATACAGAAATGGCGGTGTTTCCCTGGGACAATGGTTGGACAGGATTAAGCCTGAATATGTTTGGGAAATTTGCTGCAACCAAGAGGCTGAAGGATGAGCAGCAATGGGCAGGCCGTGTACTGAGGTGAATCTAGAACTGGACTGGTGCTCAGAGGACTATGGTTACAATCCTGGTAGCCACACATACAGAGGTAAGTCATACATACCCAGTTTTGCTGGCTCCCTGAAAATTACTCCTCCTCCATCATTAAAGTTCAGATAATTGAGTCTCTTTCAAGGCTTGTGCCCTGCAGAAAAAAATCTTATGTGTATTAAATATCACTATTGGTGTGTAGCACTACCTCCTGTGAGCCTCCCAGCACCGCTCCCACAGGAGCAGAGCATACTCCATTGAACGTGTGTTTGCAGCAGCACTCCCCTGTGCACCTGTGCAGACGGTGTTGTTGTTGTGTGTGGTGTCAGGAGAGCACCAAGTGAAACCAGGACAGCTTTGCCTGAAGAACAAGGCAGCTGCTGTGGAGCTACTTGTAACTGTAGTTTGAAAGTAGGCAATTAAAGTACCTACCTTGACTGTCTTATCTCCCGGAAAAGCACTTGAGATAGTTGTTCCTCAGAGAGGGGCAGAATGTTCCCATTACTGGAGAGGTTAAAAATTACTGTTATTAAATTGGTCTGTTTTCTGATGTGGACCTTTAAGGGATAAAGTGTGCTTTGACGCATAACGTAGTCCAGCTTTGCAGTAACTTTGTCTGCTATGGAAAGAGAGAGAGAGACATCCTTAAGATGCTATGTGTAATGCATACTTGGATCTGTATCTATGCCAGATGAAATGGAAGCTTCCGTGTATCAGGAAGATGCAGACAAGTTTCCTATTTCACTGTTCCTCCAGAAGGATCTAAAGATAGTGGTGAATGTTCTCAGCCAAGCAACAGTGTGCCAGCTCTGGTGAGCAGAGCTCTTACACAGCATTTAAAATACTCCTCATCCTTTTTGCCAGGATCACATTAAGCAACATTGCATATTTGTATGGTGTTTGGATACCGGAGACATCTTCATTCACGTGGCCATTGTGGGTCATCTGTTTTATAATGTAAGCAGTTGTTGTGCAGTGGGTTCTAACCTGGCTGTTGCCCCAAGGCTTCTGAGCGAGCCTGAAAAACAATTCTGCATCTTTTCTCTCTTGACTGATTTGGCTTCCGAGGAACAATTGGATTTGTTCCCACTCTTAGCAGTCCCCCGCACCCCTCTGTGAGCATTCAGCCCAGCTGCAATGGCAGTTCAGCTGCTGCTTAGGAAGCAGCTTCTGAACTGGTGATTACAGCTCCAAGTACAGTGGTGAACTGGTTACAATTTTGAGTTTTGTGCATGTGCCAGTTTTGAAGTCTAGCAGTTCAGTTACACTGTGTAGTAGTGTAGCTGCTTTATGAGCAGCTGAGCAGTTGCAGCAGATCCCTGCTGAGCTCTCTGCAGCAGTGGCAGAAGTCTCTGCAGCCATCTGACTCCAATATGCCTGCATTCAGCACAAACCAGGAGGTTTGTTGGAGGGATCAACACTTGAGCTTGGTACTGTTTTTAAACTCCGTTTGCTGCTTCACTTGTTCTTAGTTTTAAAAGAAAGAATGAACGTTTTGGTAGGTCCTTTCTGCCCTGCTGGGTAAGCACAATCTGCTGGATAGGCTCAGCGGTCATTTTCCAGTGACTATGTTAGTACAGATTTGGCAAGTAAGTTATACACGCCTCTTTTAGCGTTGTTGTGTCAAGCTATCATTATTAATTTACCCTTTATATTTTATTTGTATATAAAGTTCATTTTCACAGCTAAAGCAGCTTGAGATGCAAAGAAATTGTGTTCCAGAAAGGTCACTGACCGAACTATATGGAAAGATCTGAACTCAGTCCCTCATGTATCTGTTTTGTGAAATGAAAACTCTGGTTTCAATTCAGGGCAGGGCAGCAGCACAGCTGGATTCTGCTTTTCATTTTGCTCACAGAGAAAGATAAGCCATTACAAATCATATAGGACTTGCTTCATACAAAACATGTATGTACAAACCACTTCTCTGGGCCGTGAAGCTTTGCTTTTGTGTCAAATTACTGCGTGCTACTCATTAGAGAAATAACATAAGAAAACAAATTAGTCTGTTTTTCCTTTTGCTGCGTAGAAAATAGAACACACTTAAAGCTATTGACCTGAAAGATAGCAGTGCTGCTTGTCCTGTTTCATGTAGTCCCCAAATTGTTGATGTAGGGCTAACTTTTTTTCCTAAAAGGAAACCAGCTCCCTTCAGAAAGCAGACTGAGAGGCGTATGAGGCTTGTTGTGGTTGGCCTCTCTCCCAAAAACTCTTAAAGCGTGTACTTAGGCTTCTTTCCATGGATATTTAGAGAGGGATGGTTTTTCAGATGTGTTAAGCTCAACTAATCATTCTTCATGTGTTCTTATGCAATCATCTCCCACTCCCCAAAATAGTCATTTACTTTAACACAATGTACGTCCATGCAATGGCCTGCTTTGTCTTTCAAGCCATTTAGACATTTCGAATACAACAGTAACAACTTATCTTGTTATTTTTAGGAGATCCTTTTGGAAATTGGGTGACACCTCTGCTACATTCAGAGTTGAGAGACCCTTGCCTGATTCAGCATCATTCACCTGAACCTTCCCAAAATCAGGTACTTAGAACATTTGCTTTTAAGGTTTAATCGTCTCTGGTTAAATGAATGATCTTCTATTGAAATGTTGCTTATCCAAATCAAGGTCACTGCTGTATCTGCATTTACAATTACAGCCGTTGGCTTTAGGAAATAATTTCCACTGTCTAGATAAAACCTGCATTTGAAACAATACAAAATTAAAGGAAATGAAGACATTGGTCTTTTCACAAATGGTACAGAAATGTTTGACTAGCTGCTGTTCTCTAAACTCTTCAGGAGCTGCTGTTGGTGAGCTACACTAGGAACACAAGCAGCTGCCTCAGCCCTGTAGGGAAAGCAATACTGGGAAAACAGTCAAGGAATCAAAATCAGAGGGAATTCTGCCAGCAGTGCATTCAGTGCCCGAGATGTGCTCCCAAAGCTGCTGGTATTTCTGTCCATCGCTGCAGAGGCAGCAGCAACAGCTTCTCTTTCTAATTGCAAAGAGTATTTCTTGACAAACTCCGTAAATAGGGAGGGATAAAGAATAAAGCCCTCCTTCCATTCAACAATGGGGTAAAAGAATCCCAAATGAGAAGAGTTTCCTCAGAAGGAAAAAAATCAGGACAAGAACAGTAGTTTGTTTCTGATTCCAGCTCATGTAGTATAGAAATCAGTTTCCTTTCTTACCAAACAATACAGAAGAGTATGTACACACCTGTGATTTAAGAGCACTTTATTGTTCTTTAAGGCTACTTTTAAGTACAAAAAAAAAAAAAAAAAAAAAAAAAGATGGCCTGCCAACCCTTTTTTTTTTTCTCCAGGTGAAACAAGGCCACAAAAGAATGGTATATTACAGATTTACAAACACAGAGAGAATCTTTCAAACTGAACTGTAGTTAACCTGGCTCTGTGAAGAAACTTCACCACATCACGATGGTGAGTTCAGTTTAGTTTCCTTCCACCTCCCCCCAACCCTTTGGCTTTCATGGCATTATTGTCTTTAATATATGTTTTACTGGACATATCACATTAAATCTTTATTGCCCTCAAATCCATTTACCTATCTCAGATAAGTAAATGTAACCTTGTAAAACAGCTATTATTGAAAATATTAGCTTTAAAAACATTATTCCTGTTTACAAAGAAATATAGGAGTCACATTTTCCACAGAGTCCATCTACAGTATTAGTATTTTACTGTTATAATGCTCAGTAGCCTGTAGCAGTAACAAACTAGTGGCTATTAATGCTAATGCAGTGTTCTCATAGAATAACTGTGTTCCTGCACTTTTACTGTATTACAGACAAATCTACAACAAAAAAAAAAGATCAACTTTTTTCTCCAAACAAAAAAAAAAATGAATGATTACAATAAAGGAAAGGGAAAAATTAAATAGCTACATATCATTAACAAATTAATTGTTCCTCAAAAAATACCTACAAATTTCTCTGTACATTCTTTACGCACAGCGTAACGATGGTCTTAAAGTTACCTATATAAAAAAGTGTTTTTTAACAATCTTCCTACAGAGAGTAGGGTACTGAATGCCAAAGCAAGGAAGCGTTGACTACCCAGTAAGATGGAAGTGAAATGTGTAAAACTGGGGGCTTGGGGTTTTTTTTTTGTTTGTTTTGTTTTTTTTTTTTCCTTTTTTTAAAAAATTTTTCAAAGAAAATTGAGCAGCCACCTCTCTGCAAGAGTAAGAGCCAATCTCCTCACCTTTCTACCCTGCACCTCTTCCAAATTAAATAGCTTAAAAAAAAAAAACAACCAAAAAACCAAACAACACCAAACATAAAAGCCACAATGGACCCAATACTGTAACACAGTCCATAATACATCACGTGTAGTTCATCGTCCAACTAGTTCTAACTTTTTACACTGAGCCAATGCTTCCAGGTACGCAGTATAAAAACAAAGGCCTAGTTGCAACTGTACTGGGAAGATGGAATGTATGGGGAGAGAAGTTATACGTAACAAGGAGAAGCGCTTCGTACTAGCACAGCTGTGGGATTTATGCCTGCCTCTATTGCCTAATTTCTAGTTAGTAGCTATTAATACAATAAATGCGGTAATACCTGTATAAAGTTTTCTAATGGAGGAATGTATGCTGCAACTTGGCGTAGGTTTATGAATAAGCTTACAAAAATTAAAGATCATATTTCACAAACTGTAACAATCTGTTGTCCAGCCAAGATACGCAACGGTAGCAGTTCCTGCAGCTAGTTAAAGCTGGATTACACAGACTTGGTTGTAGGAAGCAAGTTCTGCTAAGCAGACAGTGCTGCAGACAGAAACAATGACTCAGCCGTGCGCAAAGCTATAGCATCCTGTACCACGCATCATATATTTCTAACCTGCGTCGTTTGAGGCCTGTCCTGAGGCTGTCCTCTTTTGCTGGCTGCTACTAAAGTGAATATCAAATACAAATATCATAGAGTACAACTGTACCAGCAGTAAGTATATCTAGGATTGTTACTGACAAAAATAAACTAATTCTGAAGAAAAGCTAATAAGTATTATGATTCTTACCGTCTATACATTAATAGATACCAGCTATTTTTCATAAAACATGCATCGTTAAGCACTATTGAACCCTCCAACCTCAGCTCTATTCTAACAAACTGCAGTGTTTAGGAAAAAATGCCCGTGTTCTGTAAATTATGCAGTCCAGTTGCAAGCACTAAGCACCTGAAATCTAAAGAGAGAAAGACCTATAACCTGTATGAGACTTCCCCTTCCAAAGCTGTTTTGCTTTAAGAAAAATCAAACTGATAGAAATGTCACCCTTAAACCTTTTTTTCAGCAGTTTGCCCTCAAAATATTAGCATCTTTCCAGAAAGTTGCTATGCAACTTCATTCCTCCTCCAATAGTGCAAATCATACATGACAGTTCTTTTCAAGTATATACATACAAAATTACTTCACAGAGGGAAAAAAAAAAAAAAAAGTAATGTAAGCAAACCAGACAAATTCTAGTCTCAAGAAGCTAGTAAAAGCAAAAAGCATTTGGGTCAACCAACTACATGTAATGGCTTTTGTGGATTAGCGTGCATTTCTTTTTTTTTTTAAAGGGGCAGCAGATTTGCATCAGAGGTTTCTTTGGTAATTGAGGCAGGAAAAAGGATGCTACATCGTATGAATCTTTATGAAATAGTTCCTGCTATCATCTTTAAGGGCACCCTTTTACAAATAAAAAGTGAGTACACAAAACACGTGTTGAAAACTAATCTCCCCTCCCCCAACACTATTTTAAGCACTGTTCAAAGCTCAGTCAAACCATGCAAATTCACAAACGTAACGGTCCTCTCTTCATGAGACCACAGAGGGCGAGTGATTATGATTGACCATGTGGGAGGATGGGGAAGACTGGCCCCGCCGTGAAGCAGACTCGGGACTGCTCGACACTCCGTCCTTCGCAGCTTTAATCTGAAGCCATGTATCCCCCAGTGCTTTGGCAAAGTGGTCATCGACTGATCCTGTGATGGACACAGAGTTTGCCACTGGCTCAGGCTCCTTGTAATTCTTGCCAAGGCTTCGGCGGAAGTGCTCTTCCACCACTGGGTCACAGGCAGTGGTAGCTAGACAGGGAAACAAAGCAGAAAATGCATTGTGTCAGTGCAGAATCCTGGCACTGATTACTGGATGCAGGATCCTTATTTTCTTCCCATTTTCCCATCATCTCAGCATAAGGCGAGACCTCTTCACATCGTTACAGAACTGGTAGCAAATGGAGCGGGGAAGATGATGAAAGGATTTAAAATAGAAAAGAAGTGGAACTAAGTATTTTGTCTGGGACTTGCACTGGTATTTTCTATATAATTACAGTTCTTCCTTCAGTTAGAATTTTTACATAGCTACAGTTCTGATTCTGCTCTGGGAGAGGGCTTCCACAATGCCATATAGGCTTAAGTGGTATTAAAGATGGAAACAGTTCATTACAATCAGCTCCCAAGCCCTCTGATATCAGTCAGTTGTACAGAGGACCCTGTTCTAAATTACGGCATGCCAAGAGCTGGTGTCAGGGCTTCGTCCTACTTGACGTGCTTGTTACAAAAGCTAGTCCAAAAAGAGCAGAAATCATTACGTCTAAATGAGGTACTCCTGGTATTAAAGTGGCATCACGCTATTAAAAAGGAGTAAAGAACCTTGAAAATCTGATAATAATTTCTCAAAGAACTGCAATTTTACCATTTAGAAAGAAAAACTGTATCTCAATGAAGCAGCTTTTCTAGAAAACCTCTAACATCTTAGATCTGGTAATTACTGATTTCTTCAGGAACACAGCTTAGCCCCCAGGGTTTCACTTCAGCTTCTAATTCCAGTTTTCAACAATACAGTTAAAAATAAAATCAATCCTTCTGGGGGCTTTTAGGTCCCTACGTATATGTGAGCAGTATTTTTACACTGACCGACACTGTCTGGCTGATGAAACTGCCATGGACTTGAACCAAAACTCACATTTTGCAATGCTGTGTGCTCAATCAAGGCATCAGCAGGCAAATGACTAGATAGGAAAAAAGCTGTGCTTTCCCCTAGCTACACAGTAAGAGAAAGCAAAGAGAAACAGCCCAAGGTTTCTTAGTAATTACTGTATGAAAAGATTTCATGAAAAGTACTAATTGCACAGAGGGTAGAAAGCTCCTTGCCTGGGTTGCTATAGCAACTGCCCTCCAAAGCTTTTTTGTGCTATCCCTGCAGAGAAAGGTGGAGGGTTTGTGCTTTGGAAGAGGATTTGTATCTACAGGAAAAGATTTTGTTGCTGTAGCTGAATCATAAACAGCTACTGCCGACTGAAAGGCTGGGAAGTATGGCACGTACAGTAAGAGCATGGCTGGATTTGCTGGTCACGTCTGCTTGCTTTTTGTTAGTTAGACTAAAATACATATGATGACTTATTTGTCAATACTTCTCAAAATAAGAGAAAAAAACACCTAGTTTTGAAGTGGTATCTTTTGTTCAGGCACAGCACTGACAGTGAGAAGACGTGCCGGTGTGTGTGTGTGTGTGTGTGTGTGTGTGTGTGTGTGTCTTTGGGTAGGAAGGATACAGAATGAGGTGCCTGTTGCTTCACCTCATTTTATTCTTAGTAATACACCAAAGCCTACTCAGCTAAAGTTAGCGAGGAAATGCTGTTCTCCAGTTGTTACCAGGCAGTTAGTTTGAGTGCTGAGATGTAACTTACTGCTAGAGGGTCTTCTGTAGGCAGGCACTGCTGAACCGCAGCCACTGTGAGCAATGGGGCAGTGAGAGAGGTTGCAGTTCCGGTTGTTTGCAGAAGCACACGTAATGACGGACGGACGGTTCTAATGGGGGACAGAAAAGGAAACTTCCACTCAGTACGGCAGCTGGACATCATCTAACAGCAGTTCTTTGCATCTGCATCATCACTGGAGATGCATGCAGACAGAACTGAAGACCTTCACAGATCTTACAGATCTTCTGAGGGCTAATCAAGTTTCAGTGGCACCATTTTGCATTCACAAAGTAGATCTCCTAGCCTAATTCTGTACTCCAGCCACAAAACAATCAAGCCCATACGCTAGAATATATGAAAAGCTCCTGAGCAAGTCTTGACTGTATACACTTTCCTGTTATAGTTCATCTGCTTTTCTAGCACTACTTAATAAACATCATCCTTTTCCATCCTCGACACATGCAAATGCCTCAGAATATATATTCATAAAATTTGAATTCCACAATGTATACTTCATACAAAGTGCAAATATAAAATATTCTTATTATAGTTGTTTGCCATATCAATGTTGCATTGAAACAAAGCCTTAGGAAAAGAAATGACCTTCTTCTCTGAGGTACCTAAAGGTATGGAACTACACGTGCTTTGGATCATGGGCATGCTTTACCATATGAGAAGTCCATTCTGCCATACTCAGTGCAAGTTAATCAAGTGTCCAAAAGATTAAGAGAATTAGCGGGATTAACACAGTTTTAATTTCTTGTCCATTTTCTAAATCCCTGCAGCAAAATCAGCAAAAACCACTATTTTATCTACCACATACAAGGTAATGCAGCACTTCATAATGAAAAAAACTTTTCTGTTCTTCAAGAGGAAGAAAGAAGGGAGAAGAGATGGGCTTTCAAGGGCAGGTTTAATGCTATTTGTATAGGCACAACCAGAACAAATGCCACTCACACCTTACTGCATGCACAGCAATGTCAGAAAGTAAATAAAGAAAAAAGGTTTAGCTGTTTAAGAAATATATACGTGCTTCTTTAGACATGCAAGATACGAGAAGCAGAGAGAAATAGTAGGAGAGCTTGTCTCAGGAATGTGTACACCACTGCCAAAAACAAGAGGCAGGGATAAGGCATCGTACAGAACCCCCGGTATGATTCTGCGTGTGCAGGTGCACCGAGCAGACTGTGCCTATGTATATAAAAAACACTGGGATGAGAAGCTGTGAATGTAAAAACAGCAGCTACTGCAACTGAATACCTGTATACCACCTAAAATAAAAGGTATTTTATCTTCCTCTCTGTCGGAAACATACAGTAAGATAAAATCCCATTCAACATGCAAGATGAAAAATATATAATGTATTTTCAATACATTATTTTTCCCTTGTACCATTTCTACTCTGTGATCTTAGCCATTTCTCACCTCAACATCCTATTTCCTCAAGAAAGAAGACTGGAATCTAGCTCAAGATATCAAAGATAACAAAATAGAGGTGAATCTGCTGATGGGTAATAGGAATCAGCCCAAGTCAAACACTAAAACAGAAGAGCGTCAGTGGTGTTAGCTGCCAAGCTAAGAAGCAGCAGTCATGCTATCAAAGGGCAGCAGTGGCGTCACTGGCAGCCTGTCCCTTCCTCCTCTGTCATCACTGAACGCTGAGAGCAAAGAAGAGCTGTTCTGCACAGAACAATTAACTGTGAGCTGCGTGCCGAATGATGCAAGATAGCAGTGACACTGGTGTAAAGCTAGGCAAAATGGTGTGGCAAAATGTAGATCAGTGTACGTAGCAAACCGTGGTAGAAATGTACACAGTAGATATAACGTACACGCTCCAGTGGAAAAAGGCTTTCAACAGATTGCATATAAAAAATCCCAGCCTCAGAAAGATCATCCACTCCACGTATTTACCCTTTGCAGTGCATCAGTGGAGGGGTAGAAGGAAGGAAGAAAGGAAGGAAGGAAGAGCTTGGGTATACAGGCCAGTCTAAGTTCTCAACACTGCAGTTCATTATAACTCAATTATTGTGCTTCACCACTCAACTAAAGCGAGCGAGGATAAAAGCAAGCCTGGCACATATGAAAACTGGTTTTGTATAACTTGCATCAACATGCTCACCTTCAGCGCTTCTCCAGGAAAACAAACAAATACAATGCAGAAAAAAGAGCCAACAGCCAAAACTAAGAGAACTAATAAAAAAAACCCAAACCACTGCAGTGTATGGAGCAATAGTACAGAATTACCAAAAGTCATTATTTTGCTTTAGGAAAAACTATTACAAATAGTGATACAACACTGATCTGGAGAGCACAGTGAATGCTTCTGACTAGCCAGGACAACTAAAATCATTGGAGTTTCTGTTTCTTTCACTTGGAAAATTCAGTGCAAAATTCAATTAAAACCCTTTTCTGTCTTATATCCAGTTGTTCATCAATCCTAGCAGCATGAAGCTGGCGCAGGGCAGGGAAGCACTCACTGATTGCCAATGGGAGCACATATAAATGCCCTCTACATAAGCATTGCATCAGTTATTGCCTGACAGGTACCAGAGCCTCACTTAGCCATGGCAACACTGACTTAGTATTCCCAATTCAAACGCATGCGTTCACAAGCTTAGCAAAGCATGAGAAGCAGCAGCATGGCTAAGAAATCTCTGACAGATGCATTTGAACACTAGGAATTTAAGTCACGTTAAGCACACTGAGCTGACATTCACTGTGTTTTTTAAAATACAATTTGCCTGAAGAATGGTATTGCCTACCTACTGTAACTCACAATATGTTCTGCTTACGTCTGGGAAGTCCTCATTGTGTCTGCAGCAAGGATTTCTACAGCCACCCACTTCCTTGTCAACCCAGAAGCCAATACCTGCTGCCGTTCCACAGAAGTCAGTGTAGGTGTGATGCCAACTGTTCGGGTTGCATCCATGCTGTTTTTGGTCAGTGCGAGAGGTTGATCCATGGTCAGACTTGGGATTGAGGCATACATGTGATTGGCATGAAGGCTCATGGTTGGGGCAGCAGCCCTCTCTATCGGGCTGCGACTCCTCTCTCTGTGCTCCTTCCGATAATCTCCATTGGCAGTCTTGTTTCTAATAAATGAGAAAGAAAAAAGTCAAAGAACTTACTGGTTTTTAGAAGCTACAGTGACATATGCTGCATTTAATCCCTTTAAGAAATGTGAGGCAGTGCATTCTGCTTGGCTTTGGAGGAGGGGTATAGCATCCCTTGGTGAGGTACCCTCGTCTATCCAGCCACCTCCCAGTGAAGGCAAGAAAATGATTCACACTTGCAAACTCTGGCGACCAACGTTCACTTTCAGAACTCTTCAGCATTTTTGGAATTTCTTAAGAAGCTTTTCTAAATGCAATGAGTTAAAGTAACAACTGGTTATAATATAATATAGGTCTTTGTTATCATCAGTCACCTCCTCATTTGGAATACTACTAATGGAACTCTGCCTCCTAACACTGCAGTATTCTCTAAGCACTGCTGAAGCCCAAAAGCTTATTTAGCTGAAGGACAGGGGATGGTAACAGCAAAATTCAGTGATTCAAAGCAGGAAGCACAATTTTCAGAGAAGAAAATGAAAGAGAAGCAAACTACACATCTCAGAACCATTTAATTACCATTAATCTTCAAAAGAATAATTTCAAATTACTGCTGAACAGTAAATCTCAGTGAGGAGGTCTCAGACACTCACACAATCAAGCTTTCATTCACTGCAACTAAAACAACACTGATTTTGTACTCATGTATGAGATATTTCACTTTACACCGTACTTCTTGCTGTATGGGCAGTACACACATCTTCATTACAGGAAGGCGGTGAACCAAGGAAAGGAGCTTCACCCACCCATCACTCACAGCCACCTGCTGACCACTGGCTCAGCGTGGGTCCGCCCGGCAGGTGGGAACACACGGCTGCTACCAGTGAGCACAATGCACCACCTCAGCCTCGATGGCAACCTCCCATGATGGATCCCACACGTTAAACTACATGCTCTATTAGATATCCTTTCCTCACAGCACTTTCTGTTCATTTCCATTTAACTTAAAATCTAATAGCTTGGTCTGCTATTGCTTTAGTTCTTGCATTAGGAGAAAGCCATGACTTCCTGGCTCATCATCTTCATGCCATTCTTGATTATTCTTGCTTCTCTCAACTTTTTTTCTCCAGGGTACTACTTAATTTTCCTCAAAACTGTTCCAATAGCTGTGGTCCCTCTATATAAGAACTAGGAAAGCCATCCTGTGCTCAAAATGAGGGTTTAGATCTCCCTGTATTCAGGAACAGAACCTTTGCTGAATAATTCCATCTTCAGCCCAATAGAAGGGAAAAGTCAAGGGACAAGTTGTACTATTTGTTAACTGCTCAGATCCCTGCCCTGCTGGCTAGCACGTATCCCTTTTAATTAATTACAAAGTAGTAATTGTAGATGGCTGGAATCAGCCATAAAACCTAACCTGCATGGTTCCACAGCCAGTGCTGGATATGTCCTCTGAAAACCAAGTGTTTCTTGAATCCTCCTTTGCAGGCCAGATTTAGATCCAACAAAGCAGCACACACACCACCAGGAAATACATTCTCTCAGTGTTACATCTCGGTCCCCTGCCAGCTCTGGTACCATTTCAGCTCACAAGCCTACTTCACAGATCAGCATTCAGAAGCAAGCAAGTTTAGGATTGCACTGCTCTGAGCCAATGACATGCAAACGTGAGACTTAATGGCAGTATAACAGATTCTATATTTAAAGCACAGTAGCCTCATCTTAAATTACAGTACAGAAAACATTAACCGAACATAACAAACTCTAAGCAAGTATGGAACTTCATGAATAGCACACCTTTACAGGTTGCTTCTGTACCCGGACAGCTGCCCCTACACGGCTGTAAGTAACAGATGAGAAGCCAGCAGAGCAGGCAGGGTTCAGGTGATGCTAACGGCTCACTGCAGTGCGATATCTTTGGTGTTCACAAGCCAAAATCTCACTGTTCAACTAAATCTCACTTGTCTATTGCGATTTAAACAGCAATTTGGAGATTAAAAATACAAATACAGCTAGAGGAGATTCCTACTTTTCACTACTGCTTCAAATTAAAACAAAAGAAATAAATCCCTGTTCAGAAAAAATGCAGCTACACCAGGTTGGGGGGTTGGCTTTTTGTTTTGGTTTGTTGGGTTTTTTTTCTGTCTCTTAGAACTGGGATTTCAGCTTCTTCATGCTGCATTTATAGCAGGGGGGAGGGGAAGCTGTCAAGTGCCGGTGATGAACAAACCTACTGGAATTTCCAAGCTTCATACATTTATCATTTTGCACAATATTTCACTCCCCGCATTAAACAAGCAGTCACGGCCCTAAATGCTGGTGAACGGGTAGTTCTGCCAAAACAAATGAAGTTCTCTGCAAAGATTTTTGAAAAGAAAGGGATGAAGAAACTGGGAAAGGAGTCTGAAGGCAGGAAGCAGAGCACAGCTTCCCAAAGACACCTAAAATTACCGAGTTATCTCAGTAACCTCTGCAGACCACACCCCAGCCCCTTCTGTAGGCAAATAACTCCCTTTTCCTAAATTAGAACAGCAGCTCTTCCGGACAGGGAACAATTCATACCCGGCTCTTCAAAAATCCTCTCAACTCATCTACCTTAAAACAAACAGTCCTGGCCAAAAAATGGAAAGTAACTGCAGCATCAGGCGTTAACTTCTGTGAGCCCAGCTCACCATTTTACAGCACGGTGCAGTAACGTGATAGCTCTGCCCTTGTGAAAATAGCCCAGCACTTCTGAGTCCCTCCTGCTTCAATATAAATAGCAAACCCTGCAGACATCTGACTCCACTTGTAAAACAATTGTACATAAAAATATGTATGCGCAGAGTATTCATTAATTCAGCAGTTAAGTAATGCAATTTGAAAAGTAATTTTGTGTTAGAAATGCCTTGATGCACCTGAAAGTTTTCCCTTTTTTATTATTATTATTATTGACGGAATTAATCTGAAAAATGTACTTAAATTTGCACTTCCTATCTGCACAAGATGCAGGCAATTTGTAAATTAGAAATAGTTCTGTTCTTGCTAAAAAGCCAGACCACAGGAACAGTATGAAAACTATTATTTTATTAACTTCTGTGAAAACAGAATGCAATGTAAATATTTCATTAAGATATTTTGTCTATTTTCCTTCCAAGTACAGCTATGAAAATTCTGTTTTGGAAAACTGTTCTGTTCTTGTTCTGCTGTGAGATGCTTTGTCTGAAGGGGCAATCAAAACTGCATGTGCTTCAAGACAGTTATAGAAGTGAATGAGTTTAAAAATGCCGCATGCGCTGAGCCAGTACAGAGATGGATCTCCTATTTAAAGGTAAGGGTGAAAAATTCCACAGGCAGATCCACGTTTGACAAATAATTACAAAGCATACACTGCAAGTTAATCCAGCTGTCCAAACTGCCCTATCATCCCCCAGCTCCATTTTGTCTTAAGCATCGCCACAGGTAAAACTCTGGAGTCCATCTTCAGAGGTGAATGCACCTCTGTAGTGCATCTCCAGTGGCTTAAAGAACAGCCATTGGCACCGGTGAGAACCTGAGCACCCCCAGGCAGCGAGGAGCTGCTGCCTCAGCATACACAGCACCCTCCCATCCCCCTCTGAACAGTTTCTCAAGCTACTCGCAGGTTTACTTGAACAAAATTATTCACGACTCCAATCTTAAATTCATTTCTCTTGCACTTAAAAAACAGACATTGTTTTCCATGTTTCTCCCCAGTGAATCATAACCGAGGCTCCGGCACTTACCAAGCATCATGTGCTCAGATGGATGTCATACCAAAACCACACACATCCTGACTGTTAGCTGGAAGTCTGCTCAGTTTGGTTCTCAGTGTTTGTTAATTGCAAGCAGTGTTTCAGCCTTCAGCAGGAAGTCGTTCAAAGGTAGCTAAAATGCGCTGTTCTTACAGTCTTTTGTACAACCTTTAAATGCAGCTGTTCTGTTCACTGGCACAGAGTGGCTGTAATTCACACTCATCCTACAGGAACCGCCTTACGCTGCCAACTGCTTCAGGAAAAGGAAAAAAAGAGGCCCACCGAAAGGGGACAGTTTTGCTTACACTCACTTCCAGCCCATAGATTTGTAAGGAACAGATGCCAAAAGTATTACTGTACCTCCAAGTAAAGAAATCACAGACGTTTCACACTCCCTTTGGCAGCAGCAGAGCTCTAACTTGAAATGATTGTACTGCAGGAGTGTGTTTTACTTGCAGAAAGAACAAGTATCCACTTCGAGTGCACGTGAGACGGTTTTCCTTATACTAACACAATATGTAATGTTGCCAACTGTAAGTTATTTCATTTGTGTAACTTAGTTCAAACTAGCATCCTCTGTAATACTCATTTTTTGACATCTCCTACTGTACTACTTACTCATTAATCCTTCAGCTTGAAAGATGACAGCTGCTTTTGTTGAAGCCTACTTCAGGATTTGTAACCCACTGATAGCAAGTATCCTCTTCACACGATGGGGATCACTTCCCACAAAAGCTCTGTTTACATGCATTAACTCTGTTATTGTGAGGTAGCAATGCAAGAATGTAAGAAGACTTTCTATACTAATGAATGACTCAGAGGGGACAAATCCTAAGTGGTCCTTGCTCACGATTTTTAAGCAATCTGAATTCCCTAAAAACAAACAAAACCTGACGATACTAACTAGCAGTTTGCTCACTGAGCGTCAGCCAATTATCTGAAGCATTCACAACATGAACAAATAGCCCAAGCAACCCAAATCAGGTCTACTATGAAAGGCTGCCACCAAACCACATAGCACGTTCCCATCCCATTCTCTTAGTAGCCTTTTCCTTATATGGCTTAGCACTCCATCCTCAAAGGCTTCCAAGTAGGCATTTTGCAAGAGATTATTGTTTTGCAAGAACCATTTCCTCCACAGAATCTGGAGGGCTGATATGGTTTCCTGACAAAGATGGAGAACGCTTCCCTTTTTTGCCACAGCTGTTATTTAAGTGTTGTCTGTTCGGTGTATCCCCAACTTCAGGAAACCTTTTAGGCTCCCTGGAAATCTTGTTCTGCCCAACGCACTGATAACGCAGACAGGCCCAGGGCATCCTACTGTTGCCCTCCAAGCACCTGCAGCTGCTGGCCTACCTCCTGCTGTGGCTGTGGAGAACAGCTGGGGCTGGCAGACTCCTCCGGAGCAGCAGCTCTCCATGCAGCTGGCTGCAGCAGACCTCTAAGCAAGGCCTGCATCTGGCAAATCCTCTTCTCTTTCGCCGTCCACGCGTGTATAACCAAGGGAAGAAGCAGGTCGCTATGTTTTCACCTTCCACCCCAGGTTACAATCTACTCAGCAAAGGTACCCAGGATTTCAAGCCCTGCCTTGAAGCTTCTCCAGCCACCTATTATTAAACATCACTCTTTCCAGACCAGAGCTTTTGTTGTGCTGAATTTTTCAACTTGAGCACCATGCTCAGTTTGGAGAGTTAAGCATCTTATTTACACAAGTTCTGTAAGAGTCAGAAGCATGCATGCACCAACCCGGGCTGCCTTTCCCCTGCTCTCTCCACCCCCTGTTGTCAGCATTCTGCAATTCCCTGACAAAAAAAAAGAGCAATTCACTATTTTTTCCAGCTTAAGAGCTACAGCCTGTGGAAAACCCTCTGAGAATTTACAATACAACCACTGAAATCATATTAACAAGAAATAGGATAACCCCACATATAAAAGATAGGTCATACTTTCTAAATTTATCTTCACTAAAACAAGACTTTAAGAGTTAAAACTCTGGACCGAATAGTTACTGCCAAGTGTAATCAGCACTGAGAAGAAATCTCAGAGTAAAAGAAAGAAATTAATAATAAGCTGTCCCATTACCGCCTGCCAGCAGCATGCGAAGTATTCAGATACAGAAGAGCTTCCCTTCTTGAAGGCTTAATGTTCACAAGGATGAAAGAATGCAGGAGAACCGCATGATGTAAGGCCTCAGTCAAAAGCCAAACCCACAAAACTGAAACCTACATCTTATGTACAGTAAAATCAATTAGACACGATCTCAGATCCCATTTTCCTCATGGAATTATTTATTTATTAGTTGGCATTTGGTCAACTTTGCCCCAACACACAGACAGGCGCTGTGAAAGGTGCCACTGCTTCATACTGCAAGCCGTTCCCTACACAGAGAAGTCCAACTCTGGGATTTGTTAAATGAGGGATGATGTCACTGCTGCAGTACACGCGTGCACATCCAAGCCAGAAATGACGACCACGTTACCTCACTAACATAGGTACAGTGTGCAGGCTATCTGCTTCCTTAATTCAATATTTACAGAAAGCAGTCTCCTCACCCACAAATTCTCTGCTCTGCCTGCACTCCTCGCCTCCCAAACTCCTCAAGTAAGCCTCTGATGCCACACCCAACTGCTCATTCTGAAGAACCACGGTTTTTGAAGAGGTTTTACCTGAGGGTATACCCCAGAGGTAATTAGCAAATTTTAACATACAATAAATATCTGCAAAAGGTCTGAAGTGATCTCATTCATTCTCTGAAGTAACAATAAATATGAATTGGACTGTTAGAAAAAACAAAAAACTGCCTGATAAAGTGGAACAATAGAAGAAACTTCCAGCATTTCATTATTACCACAATAACAAGTGTCCAACTGTAACAGAACATTGCAGTAATTGTAGAAAAGTTTCCTAAAATGCACCATTGTGGCTATGATTCCAGGAGTGTAAACATAAGCTCCTTTCATCTCCTCGACATTCCGTTAAAATTGGGCATTTAGGTGGAAACCAACTGCTGACAAAAGCTCCCATCAGCTCGGAGTTTTCCGGGATTGGAGACAAAGGACATCCAGCCAACTCAACAGCCAGGAGAGAAAAAACGTGCTGGTCCTTCAACCTGAACGGCACATCCTTGGGCTCACTGTTCTCCTGACTGTGGGACAGCCTCAGGAACTGCACCATTCTTGGGAGGGAGAAAAAAGTAACCAAACCTTCAGGATTTACCTGCTTGCACCACGATCCCACAACTCACACAGCGGCAGAGCAGCTCCAGCGTCCTCCAACAAAGCTGCACAGCGCTACCAGAAAAACGTGATGGAAGAACTGTTTCTGCCAACTGTGAAAGCCAAAACGCAGAAGATGTGAATGCTGCAGAAGCTGAAAAAGGCCCCGCTGAGGATCAGTCTGTCTTTAGAAGATGCAGCTACTACAGAGTACTTTTTTTTTTTGTTAAAGATAGTCACAGTAGAACTGCAAAACTCATACAGATCAATACTGGAACTTAATGATAGGGTTGTCATTTCTGGCTCAAAAGGTCCTAGAACTAAGGTTTCATTTCTGGCTCAAAAGCAGATGATGCAGAGGTACCATGGCATGTGGGTGCTTGAAGGCACAATAATCACATTCGGAGAGCCAAATAAAGCTGGTAAAAGAGAGGGGAGCCAGCCACTATTCACATCTGGAGTGCAAGCCAGGCTACTGCGTATAAAGAGATGAACACACCATGAGCAAGAAAAGGACATAACTGCTGGAACAGAAAGTAGAAGGATCTGCATAGAAGCCTGAACTGTTTCATGTCCATAAGGAACTCCAAATTGCTTGGAGAAGAAAAGCATCCAGAAAAGCAAAAGATAAAACATGAGATTGCAGAGACACTCCAAACTTTCCTGAAGTTTCTAACAAGCAGGAAGGAATATCTGATAGGAAGAGCAAAGATGCTTCCAGGAAAACAGAGGGCTTACTGCAAAAATTCAGAGAGAGCTATAAACAATTAATTGGTACCCAACTGCAATGCCCACCACCCAAGAACTTTTGGCAGGCAATTCCTCTTACATTCTACCCATTCATGTGCTGGGTCACGTGCAGCTTTTACAATTCAGCCATGTTAACATCCTTTTGAAGTCAGACTTGGCACATGCAACAAACCTTTTGTACTGAGTCACTGGAAAATACTGTAAAAACTATTTATGATCACATAGAGAAAACTGTGGGCCAACGTCAGGAGAAAGCTTGCATATAAAACACACACGGCAGCGGGTCATGCCCTAGTGCAACAAGATTAGCCACATACATGTGTGCTCAATGTTGCCAGGGTACATCAGTCTGTTCTGCAGGCTCTGGAAAAACTTGGTGGTGTTGAAACTCAATGGTGAAACTGCAGAACTGTTAGAGGAAATAAAAAAGGGCAGTTACATTTTCTTACGGTATTTTCTGGTAGTTCCTTACAATACTTTCTGCTTTTTGATTTGAAAAATTACTTTCATTCATTGCTTACCACACATCATGTAACTATTTTTGCAAAAGCTAGGAAGAGCCAGCTTAAATCAACCTGAGAACCCCAAATTTGCAAAGTTATGGGGTATTATTTAGTTCAATCACATAAAAGACTGCAACAGGTATGCTCAGCATAGAGGAATGGCTTAATCATTTCCATCAAATAGATTCTGTGCATAGGAAAAGATGTCAACAACACAAGAATGGAAAAATTATGTAGGAAGAGCTTGAACAACACGAACCACTCGAAATAAAGTGACACTGCTGGAGTTAATGATGTCAGATCAGCAGGAGGTAGGATGACAGAGATTTGTTTTCCAGCTTTAACAATCCTTAAAGACAGAAAAAAAGGGCCTGGGATCATTAATGCCTGGAAATTATGGTCCCCATCCATCAGACAGGCAATGTAGTGTTAGCTGATGCGAAGCGGAGAAAGATGCAAAAGTGCATTCATTCACTTTGAGACTTCAGAAATACTCACAAAAGTCTTCGCACCTTCACAGTAAGAGCAGTGTTTAAATAGTTTTTTACAAAATATGTTTCATCGGCTGTCTTATAAAAGCAATATACATTTCATTAAAACTTTATTGAATCTCTTTATAATTGCTGTAAAACCTGAATTACGGCAATCTCTAGAAGCACTATAAAGATGCTAACAGCTTCACTGCGTTTTGCATAGCTGTTCACAGCAATACAGTGAGAGGCTGATAAGCAAAGCAGCACCTAGCAGCGGCAGGTGCTCTGCCGTCGAGTTTAAGGTGTCAGAGCCTACAATCGACAGCAACATCTCACTTGTGGCTTAAGGGAGGCTTTAGTTACAATTTAAATGACAAGGAAAAGCATTCAGGGGTTGTGTTTCCACCCCGCTTACGAGACCGATGCACGAACAGCACACGATGCCGACGGGAAGGCCGCGCCAGCGGGGCTCAGGGCTTCCACCCGCCACGTCCCACGGCCGCGCACTCGGGCACGTGGCGGCGCAGCTCCTGACGGCCCGGCCGGGCTGCGAGGGGAGCACCGAGCGATGCGACCGCCGCGTTCTGTGCAGCGCCGGCACATCTGTGCCACATTACAGACACCACGAAGCGGCAATGAGCGCGCTCCGCGGCTTCCCCCACATGTTTTGCAAAGTTTTTCTCATGGCTGCGGAGAGGCGCCCGCCCCCCGCTCACAGCCGGGCCGGGAAGCACAGCACACCTCCGGCTCCACGGCACGGCACGTTCCGCAGCACTATTTACATCGTGAATGAGAAATCCTGGAGAGCTGAGAGCGGCACCGCTTGTTTACAGCGCCGGAGGAGTTATGTAAGAGACGTAAAGCACCGCTCCGTTCGCACCGAGCAGCGCGGCGGCGTTTTCCAGCGGGGAAGCGCCCACACGGCCGAGCCCTGCCCTTTCCTCTCCTCTCCTCTCCTCTCCCGCCGGCTCCCCCTGACCGACGGGGGCCGCCACGGGGGCGGGAGGCGGCGGCGCGGGGCCGCCATGCGAGGCCCGCTACTAACCTCAGGGTAATCATTGCCAGGGCGCGCGAAGGCGGCCGCGTCCTCCCGCAGCCCGCCCGGGGCCTCACGAACTTGGCGAGCGGCTGCGGCGCGGAGCGCGGCGCCCCGTCACGATAAGAGTCCCCGCCGGGCGCCGGGACAGCGCGGCCGCACCGCCCCGCGAGCAGCTCCGCTCGGGGCGCTGCCGGAGCCCGGGAGGGAACCGCGGCCGCCGCCACAGCGCCGCGACGCCGAGCGCGGTGGGAGCGGGCGGGGGCTGCGGGCGGGACTCGGCAGCGCCGCGGCAACGGGTTAAAGTCGGGAGCGTCTGTTGGTGGCGGTACAGCGGGACAGAAAATGAAAGGAGACCGTCCGGTCCGGCGCTCTCAGTCCGGGGGAAAAAAAAAGGCACTTATTCGACTAGAAATTAATGTAATATTTTAGTCCAAGTCTTACCCTTACAGAGTCATTGTCTATAGCAACCGTGTCCATAACACTCTAACTCTCAAGAGCACAACTTTCTAGTAAATGGCACATCTGTCAAACTGCAGGAAACATCTGGGAAAACGGTTAAATAAAAGAGGTGAGATTAAGCCCTTGTTTCCATATGGCTGGGATACACAGCTAGGGTATGTCTGTCAGTGGTACCAGCTCTTTTTTACCCCTTGTGGTATCGGGCTTTGGGGCCGGTGTAGTTATATAACTTCTGCAACGCAGAATTTCCCATTAGGATGCAGGAAGGCCCCCTGGGATGACAGGGCAGCAGCAGGGCTCGGTGCTCTGCACTCTGCCAAGTGTTGGCGCAGCACTGCGCACCCACGGCAGCCAGGAGGCTCCGTGCACGTCCACGTCCAGGCAGGTTTTATGCCACTTCACCAAAGGAAGGGAGGTCAGGAACGAGTCTGGACCCAGCTAACAAAACCTTCCTATCTGCAACAGACAGCTCTAGCACTGCCTGGTTTTTCCAAGTACTTACACATACAACCAGATTTTGGCAGATCGGATCTTTCTGTGCACAATCAAAATGCTCTTAATCCAATTGCAACCTCAGAGCTGCCCTTAACAAGCACTGCACATGTGCTTGGCTACCGCCTCCTGAGCTGAACGGGGTTTGACTCTTTCCTGAAATTCCCCCTTAAGAATGTCTGCAAACCTCAGTGTTAAATATTAACTCAGACACACTCAGACTCACCAAAGGTTCCATTTCGTGTACATTTGTTGGAAGCAATTTAATAAGAATGAATGGAGTGGTCTCCTTTAATAGTTAAGAAAATATGTCTAATTTTGGTTTATCATTCGAGGAGAAAGCAAGAAATAAAAAATAAAATAAAAAGACAAAAGAAAACCCCTGGAAGAGCAATTTGAAACCTGCTATGTAATCCTTTGTCTGCTGTAACCAACCAGAGCCACAGTGTGCCAACGCCACTAGTCGTGCAGAGACCTTCAGCTTCAGCAGAATCTCTTGGCAAACACCAGGTTAACTGCAAATACTTCAAAGGCACATTCACGTTAGGAGAACTGCAAGCAAATGTGAGGCACTGGGTGTTCAGAGCTGTGTGGGGGTTGTTTTTTTCTGTTCTCATTTGTCACAATACAATGACAGTGTAAGCACATGTCTTAATATCCCATAAAGTCTGGAACGAAAAAGGCAGTTAAGAGCAAAAAACTCTTCTGAAAACTCCCACACAACCTCTGCAGCCCAGTTCTAAATCTTCAGGCCTTGCTTGGATCCACAGCCAGCCTCTGCCTCAACAGGGACCTGCTTCTCTACAGAGCATTTCTACCTTGTACCCTCTGCCTGAGAACGCCAGAGAAGAGCAGGGAAGAAGGTGATGGGGTCTCTTCCTCTAATAAGGAACATAGTTAATTTATTCATTACTTCACACCTCACTCAGTTCCTTGCCTTGAGCGACTGCAGGCTTGAAGAGGACACAGCTGACCCTGCTTGGAGCAGGGGTTGAAAGAAATGATTTCCCAGGGCCTAACCTAAATTGCTCTATGACTTTCAAATGCAGAGAACTTTCAGGACAGCTTAAAGGAGATTTTTAAAAAGTAGTGCCAATGTAACTTCTACCACAGCGTTAACTGAAGTGAGCAAACTGCACTGGATAGCTCAGTTAGGTGGGAGCTTCAAAGATCATCAGGACCAGCTGCCTGACCACTGCAGGGCTCACCAACTGCTTTGGTACCTTACTGAGAGCACTGTCCAAATGCCTCTTCAGCATTGACAGGCATGGAGCACCAGGCACCCTCTGAACCCGTTCCTCTATGTCTGACCACCTCTCTACAGTAAATAATACATTTTCCCAAATGTCCACTGTTCAATCACTTTTAATCTATCATTTTTTTTCACTACAAGAAGAATCCGAACCATATATCATGCAAATCAAGAGATCATTATTCTTCTACACATACCCAACATACGCTAATCTTGGTAGTGTAATGGTTTTCCTATAGAAATTAACATTCATTGCAATCCTAATGCCACCAAGCCATACAGGAACTGGTGCCAAGAGACAGAGGAAAGTGCTCCGTTCGCAGCACTGTATCTCTACAGCCCCAAACCACAGTGCTGTCTTTCAGCCTGATGCGCTCTGCAAGCAAAGAAAAAATACTAGCTTTCTTCCAATGGAAACCCAAACAGGCAGCTTCATGTACGGTTTTACCACTGACTCAAAATCTGAATGCTTCTGAAGATGTCCATGTCATTCATTCTCTCTAGCTGTAATCACAGTGATGTGATACCACAACTTGCTAGCAAGCAAACTGCTTTTAAAATCGCCACACCACAGCCATAACCTATTACCCATAGCTGCCCCTGTTCCAAATGCAGTTATGCTCCTCCTAATAAAATCAGAGCTGCAGTAACAGCCCGGTGTCATTTCTTAAAAAAAAAAAAAAAAGTCAGAAAAAGGAGTATTTCTGTGCTTCTGGCATTTACCGATTTGATTTGCTCTTTGGTAAACAAAATGCCATGAGAAGAAACTGTTATCAGACTTCTCAGTTCCCTGCAAGGACTCTTAAGGCAGAAATGATGCCTGCTGGGAAAAGGCTGATGTCAGCTCTTAAGAGCTCCCTGCAAGGATAAGGAGGCCTTTGTTTTCAGCTGAACTGTGAAAATGAGAAAATGCCTCCAGCCTGACAAACAAGAAACCCACATAACATAGGTCAGGCCTGAGACCTTTACTTAAAGGTACAACACACTTCATTCGCACTCCACCTACATCACAATGCCCAGATACAGATCACTTTATACAGCAATGGCTGTGAAGAGCTAAATACACCTTGGAAATGCAATAAGGAGACCTCATTTGTTAAGAAAGACTGGTATAGCTCCAGCCCCTTACCAGTCAAGTTCCTAATTACTCTCCTCTAAATCGAGGTGAATTTAGAGAAGTCACAGGAGAACAAAGCCGTGTTCCAACGTGAGGCTTAAAATAAACTCACTGCTGTTTTACAGAGCATCAGAAAATGCAGCACAGTACACAAAGCACGTTTTAGTTCAGCAGGACTATGCTTCAATGAATGCATTTTAAGTAAAGCATCTGAGAGACGTACAAGTGTGAAATGCACACAAAGGGATTTCGTACCACAGCGCCTGGGTTTGAAGGGGAGGTGGAAGAATGGTTTTTATCCAGTGAGAAGTTTGTGGGTGTCACTCCTACGACAACAAAAAGACAGAAGCTGTACAAATACAGTCCAGCACACTGCCATAAAATACAGACCTTACAAATGTTTCTGCAACGTCTCAGGTATATACTTTTTTTTACCCCAAAGCTGAGAATTATCTCCCCTGAAAAGCAGAGCCTTCCATAAATTTGTTCTTTGCACAGGAATTTTAGGAGCCTAAAAGAATTGCCAGGGCGTACGATTCGCTGTACTTCAGAGCCCTCTCTGCTCCACTGGTGGTGTTTTTTCACAGTAGAAGTAAACATACCTGAGCACAGCCCCAAATGAACTTCACCTGAAAGATACCTCTGGGAATTACACCTGAGCAAGGATTATCTTAAAGCATTCTATTTCAGAACAGAAGGCTGGAATTGCTTAATTCCTAACAGAATATCCAAAGCACGCACATGGATTCATTCCCATCGATGCACAGTGCTGCTAAGAGTTAACATCAAATTGCTAACAAAAGTTCTACCATTTATAATGAACCACGGTGCCCAATTCTCATCTTATTGAATTACATTGCCACTCACAATATGCTGCTGGTAAGAGGATGAATATTCAATTGCTTCACAGTTCTACCAAGACCATCACAAAGACACAGATGTCTGAACAAGAGATGCTTGTGGTTGTAAAGACTACTGCCTTCCAAGCACTGACTTCCAGATGAACAAGATCTGTCCATTCTGATCAGTTAGAATAACTGAGGACGCTTAGCTGGAGGAGCAGAGATTTAAACAGTGCTATGTGGCAAAGGTGTGTGTGATACTGACTGAACAATTTTTCTACCAACAACGTCCTCCCTGTGTGTTCAGGGCACTGAAAGCTGAAAAGCTCAAAATACAAACACTAAACCTCACGTTTATAGTCCAAGTCACAGAAATGTATTTGCTGTCACACTGTATCAGTAACAAGGGCATCTCTCACAGATTTGCTTTTCCAGATTGAGTATTATCAAAACTGAACTTCTAGAAGCTCCAAGTCACTACAGTAGGAGCACCATTACTGTGTTCCATAAAATACTTCTTTCTCCAAATTTACTGCCTTTTTGTCAGTGCAAACAAATCAAGCTTCTACAGTATGTTTCTCATACACAAAATATTTTAGGACAGTTCTGTAAAGTTTGAATAATCCACTTCAACTGTTAAATTAGAATGAAAAAGCATTATGTTAGATCACGATTCATATGCAGTAGGAGCTTTAATTGAAATAGATTAAGTCCCATCACATGAATACTAGGCAGGCAACCAGTGCTTTTTACTAGCAGAAGATGTGCCTTTCGCATACAAAAAGAAGGCATTGAGTAAAAATGTGCCATTCTGGAAAAGACCAGGTCGAAGGGATCACGTGGAGTAACTGCCTGCATCTTTCAGTTTTGAACACTGGTTGCACATGAGTCTGTTGGTTCAGACTTCATTATTTTTATAGTCTCCACTGTATAAAGTGTTATAATGTATGTAACTGCCAGCTGTGTTTTATTTCATCACTAGCATATGAATTTTTACAAATCACACCTTTTCCCACAGAGTTACATAATAATTCAAAAATGCCATAAAATTCTTCAGATGTGTCATGTACGTATGCCACAGAAACAGAGCATGTGGTTCTTTCCAGTACCACCATTTTCAGCGCCAGGGAAAGGCTATAAATAGTTAAGTTTTTAGGGGAGAGAAGGTATGTTGTAAATGAGAAGTCTCCCTCTGCTTGTGAGCATTTATTGTTTTGCATTACTTCAGTGCTGGATTCCTGATTCGTAACAAATTCCAAGACTGCAGACTACAGGCCCAGCCTCTGACTAACACTATGGTGATTTATTTGAGGATAAATACCTCAGTCCGCATCTTATGACTGAACACAACAGTCCACAGCAGAGTGGAATGCAAAGAATGCAGAGGCTGTAAGAGCTGAGGCAGCAGGGAACGGCGCTCAGCTATCAGGCTGCCCTGGACTGCTGAACTGCTCCAAACACTTCCTCCAGTCAAGAATGAAAGGAATTCTCTAAGCCTGTACTTCATGCCAACCAGACCTGCATTCCTAGGAATGCACACAGCAAGAATGGCATTTGATGATTACCCAACACGTGCACCTAACTCATCAACACCTTACCTGTATGAAAAATTCCACATCTGACTGTCAGAGCTGGAGTGCAATCACCCGAGTAATGTTTAGCAACAACTGCAGCTTGCCCAGTTGTCAAGGCAGACTACAGAGCAGCTGGCTCACAGTCTCCTGGCCTCTGAAAAATGCAAACCACTTCTGTTTCTCCTCCTCCTGCTACCCCACCCCCAGAGTACAGACTGCTCAGAATCTGGGGAAGTGAAACCAGCAAATTACAAAGAACACATGAACAATGCTTTAGAAACTGCAAGGTTAGTGTATGTGTTTTGTTACAAAGTTAAGCTAATTCCTGTTGCTTTGTTGCATGCAAACCAAACAAGTCATCGCTCATCTAATCGCATCAGCTTTTGTGCAGAATTTCCATGCAATCTGGAACAAAGGAAAGATCTACCAGGAAGATTTAGACACAGTATGATTTTAGCACATACAGAGATGAAGAGGGCAGCACTACATCCTGTGAAACAGAAGTAATTAAAAGCCAGACACTTACAGATGTGGGTTGAACATTCGACTCATTTTAGAAACATGTTCATTTTCACAGTCTATCTCATCATCCCCTTGGTCCATGCTGAGCTTTCTCTTATTGGGGCTGATCGGAGGAGGGCCTGTCCGATGGTTGGTTAGAGCAGATGATACTGGGAGAGACTGCATTCTGGGCTCACCTCTTAAAGCCGCTTCACCTACAGGAAAAAGACAAGCAGAGATGAACACAACAGGAAAATGAGGTAGAGCACAGTGTTTTTTAAAAAAGTTATTGCAGACAGAATTCCCAAACAGATGTCAGGTGTGCAAAGGCACATTTAAACACGGTTTTAAGATAAACAAGGCATTATAAGCCATACCTTATTGTTTCACGCATGAACAAAGCAACAGTTGAGAAAAGGTAGTACAAGAGGGGTCAGCTCACCCCAGATGATCTGAAAGGTTGCAATAACACATCTTTCTAACAGTATTTTTATTCAGAAGCACTCCTTACAAGCTGCCATTCCAGCATTGAACTTTCATTACCTCATCCTGCAAAGCATGACTATTTGCAATGAAATATGCTTTGTTCCTTTCCTTATGGTTGTGGTATAAATTCCAGGTTCACATTTATGCCAAATATTCAAGATCTAAAGCTGAATAAACATTGAAATTCTCAAGTTATTCTCTTTAAAAAAAGCTGTCCAAAACAAGCTTGTCTGGTATATAACTATGTGAGGTAAAAATTAGGGAAAAAACTGGAACTTGCTTTTGCAAGTGTAAGTTTGTCTGCAAACGTCCTTCTCTAAACTTTTGAACTGCATTTGTTGCAATATACAACAGAATGTTTTCGACAGAAGAATCACACAACTTCAATCCTAAGAAAGGCATTTTTCCATGAGGCAAACTGGTGGTACTCAGTCGTTTATGAATTCCATATATTTTCTGATAACACAGAAAACGCCACTCACAGCATGGGGGAGTTATGCATAAACAATTCCAGAAGCGATACAATTAGCTTGCAAAGAAACGCATTCACACAATGTTACTACGCGTACATTAAGACGTGACCACATTCCAGTGTTCCCCTTTCAATTAACGGTCTCACTGAACGCAGGGCCTGAAGCACAGCGCTGCACTTTGCCAACAATTACGGCCTGTACTGGAACTCACCATCCTTACAGCCACGGGCCATATTTAGACCTCGTAGGGATTTAAAGACATTAGAAAAGGCTTTTGCGGCTTTGAAAGGGGCTCGAGGATGGGCTAGATTAATCAGGGTCACCTATTCAGGCAGTAGCCCTGAAACAGCTACTCTTGCTGGAGCTTAAAAGTTGTATTTTTCCTACACTGCCAGAAGCATTTTGTTTTGTACACGGCCGTAATTTCCAAAACTAAAATTAGGATAAAGTTAACTTCATCTGCAGTCCCGAAGTAGCTGAGAATAGAAATCTTTGTGTGCCACCGCACATTTTCACATCATCGCTGAGGCAGACGATTTATAAAACGTTGACCTAATTCCACACAAAACAAATACCATTTTGTTGGAAAAAGGAGTCAGGAGAAAATCTCCTGAATGTTTACCAGTAAAAATAAGCGTTTTGCCAATTTTGTCAGCATAATATAAACTAGCAAATATACACTGACCTATAATACACCACAAGTCATGATTTCTATAAAAGACTCTGGCACCAGGTTTAAATTGGAACTTTCCATCTCAGCTCTAAATAGTAAAAACTGCGCCCTGCTGCAGATGCTGTGAGACAGACATGCAGACCCCTCCTGTACGGAAGGACCAAAGCGCCCGTTGGGAAGCACCCCCACCCCATCCCTGTAGTGTCACACGGAGCTCCTCTCAAAAAGACCTCTCATCTGAAATAGTCTTCCCCGCAGTACAGTTCCTGTAGTTTTTGCCCTTCTGTTTTGAGCAGATATCGATCATGTTCTGACACAAACTTCAGAAGTAAACCACATCACACTGGTTTCTCTTGGGGAGAAATCTCTCTCACTTCTCTCTTTGATGAAAAGTTTTATACCAATGTCAAAAGACGAAGCTTTCATCAATTCAGGTTCACGATACTTTCATCCCACTCATATGCAATCATTCTTCTCTCTGTAGTATCTCAGACAACTTCTGAAGACTCAAAATTCCATTGAAGAAGTTCCAGGTCTGCACCTAACTCCTCCTGAGTTCTCCTGAGCAACTCCTGACAAGAGCATGGCCCCTCTAAGTCACAGAATCACAGAAAGCTCACGTGAAGCCAACTGCTGCTCAGTAAAGATAATTTCTAGACAATGTCCCATCTTTCCCTTTTCTCAACCAACAGCCAGGTGCCGGACACTACACAATTACCTACTTTTTCTTTCTTTAAAAAAAAATAAAAATCATTTTATTATATGTATGATAACAACAGTGTCTATCTACTAACATTCATTTAAGTGCAAAAATCTGGTAAAAGTGTTGTTGCTGCCTCACGTTGGAAGCAGAGACCCATTTTAAAGACACTCAGCAAAGCAAGGGTTGGCTTCTAACTAAAGCCTGTTGAATTTGATAGTGCATTTTCCTGACTGTGAACTAACGTGGTCTTCAGCACATATCTGACAGTTCTGTTTTGTACCATAGGGCCATTCAGCCAAAGCTTCAGCTTAATGAGGGCAGGTGGTAGAGGCGAGCACTGGGGCAGGAAGAGCTCCTCGCCCTCGGTCTGCAGGACAGGCAGGAAGACACCAAGCATCTCCTCCAGGCAGAGCCACACGGCCAGCGCCCAGCAGGCACAAGGCAAGCAGGGAACAATGCCGGACAGAAGTCCAGATAACAGGGTAAGATTAAGAAGAAAAATATCCCTCCATCGTATATAGGGATAAATTGCACGCTCATGGCTTACAATTTTGATTAGGGTTAAAACTGCTTTATGTTTAAATAAAAGATGTCTTCTTTCCCCACCACTTTACTCCTTCCCAAATGTGAATTGAAACCAGAGAGGGAGAAACCACAGCAGAGCCTATGACACAAGGCGCTGGTTTGCTGACTGCATTTGTCTCTCCCAGCTGACCGCACTCCATGGTAACCAGACTCACACCACACAACTGGCAAGGCAACACTCTGATAAAACAACTCTGTTTTACAAAATTCCCCAAGACTAAGCTCCAGTCTTCAAAATTCATTACTGTGAAGGCTTGTGTCTGCGCTGCGACTGAAAGCATGGATAGCAAACACATTTATTGTGCCTCTCATAATACTTCCCTTTGTTTCAGTAAGCAGCTGGTGTGAGACACTCTTGATCTGCTGCTTTCAGATAGTTCTATGTACAAGTGTTCATACCAGTCTTTTTTTTTTTTAATTAAAACTGTTAGGTAACATGATAAAACACAGACAAGCAAAACCCAGATAACAATGTGACGTAGTGTCTGCCTATATGCCAGCACTGCAGTAGCACACTCACTCAACAGAAGTTAAGGCAGTCAGCAAGAACGTTCCTTATTTTAACCACTTAGAAGCCTAAACTGCAAGTGATTCAAACTAACACAAGCAAATAAAACATTTGTAAAAACAGCATGTCTCCTTTTGGACATAAGCACCACCAAGATCGTTGGATCTTTAACATTATTTTTGTTTCTCTTGCAGTTCAGTCAGCAGTATCTGAGTCCCTACTGAAACGTCCATGCAATGCAAACATCACAACAGCAAAAGTCATGTTTTCACAAGTGTGGATTTGACAGCGAGACACCAGAGAAGTCTTAAAATATGCCTGAGAACTCCAGGGGTTACTGAAGATTGGGGAAAAAAAAAAAAGATATACACTATTTTGGCAGCTAACTTCCTTCCTCTCTGACCGAGCAGCTCTGCACTAAGACATGGCTATCGCATCCTATCCCCCCTCCCAGTTTCCTTTTCCCGCTGGCTACTGTTAATCCATAAAATCTGTGCATTAATTACAATCCAGAAATGAAAGGCTTCATCTTCCCAGCTGAAGACTGACACGACACAGACCTCAGAGCATACTGAAATAAGACTCCTTAACAGAACATCTAAGTGCTGCCCTTGCCCACTTTACTTTTCTGTTCTGCATCTGACAAACAGATTTGTTCACAAGAATACATTCCTGACACACTTATTAACTTCACAAAAAAGCCTTCCGTTCTGTATCAACAAGCTCTTTACCTTTAAGAACTTGAACTGAATTACCATGACCTCAGGCCACTCTAGTAATTAATAAAATCATGGGCATGAGCGTTTAACAGACTTTAATTAACGTGCATTACACCTTTAATTACTTTTTCCAATATCTTCCCGCAGACAAACTCATTAGCAAAAGGGGTTGGTTCATGTTCCCAGGGTCAGCCATTCCCAGGAATCAACAGTACATTGAAGGTCTTCAGGGCCAGTTTTACCTACTGATCCAAAATTTAGCTCTCATCACATATGAAATATTTCTGCTGAAACGACAGGACATTCACAAAAGCTATATGTATGTCAAGATGAAACTGCAGAAGATGAAACAAGTTTGAATTGAAAACCAACAGGAATGTATTTATAAACTGCTGCATGTTTCCTTCTACCACCTCTCACACAAAAGTCCGCGTCAACACGAATTGAGACAAATGACATTACAATTCCAAATCATGGTCAGAAACCACTGGTTTGAGATACTAGATGTCAAGCAGTGAAGTCACTGCAATATTGCTCAACTTAATCAGTTATCAAAACAAGTTATCAAAACCACTAAGAATCAACACATTGTACCAGCGAATTAACATGCTGATGTTGTCAAGTGCCTACATTGGGTATTACTTATACCTTGCATACATTGTGGTATCTCTGAAATGATGGAATTCCCCAAAAATTTAATCTGTGCAAAATATTCAGACTAAACTCTTAAAAGATTATAACTTAAGGCAAATTTCCTTCACTTGCATGGCCACAGAAAATGAATTAATCCATTCATACATCTCAGTAGTAGATCTTTGTTTTATGATAAAATATCATTTGTGACTGCTTAGGTTATTTATTTAAGCTCTGGACATTTCTACAACCTGATGCAAACAAGTCTTTGTATCACTACATTATTTCCGGATGACACTTTTGATACAAGATATGACTTAGCTTAAATAAGAATTAATTAGAAGTACACTGTCAAATGCTGCAAACAAGTCATATTAGTACTCATTTGCTTTGTAGTATATAAAACCAGGCCCACCTGGAGAACATAATGAAATAGCAAACTACAAGAACAACAAGAAGATTAAATATTAATGAGAACAGCCTAATTGTAAAACACTGTTATGAAACCGTATCTTGGAAGTATTTCTTATTACAGCTGACAGATTTCTTTCAGCAGCAAACTTAGTAATTCACGTATCTGACACACATTTTACTGACTTTCTTGCAGGATGACAAAAAGCTAATTTAGGAAACAAAAGAATCACATACACATTTACAGAAAAATTGGCAAAAGCCTGCTCTCATCAGCTTACAAAACATATGAAAAGCACTTACTCCTGGAACCACGCTCTGGCTACCACTGTGCAGAGATACGTATGCCAGAAAACCCGTGGCCAAAAACAGAATACAGAGATTAAACTGACTGTTCTGTTCTGGCTCCTCTATCTGACCATGCCTGCCAATGAGGGACACATTACGTTTGACGTTGCAAGCAAGAACATAAAACAGTGACCTCTGCATTCAATCACCTCCACCCGCTTTTTACTCCTTTCTCATCCAGAAGACTGCACTGGGAAAGCAGCCAGAGTTCAGGTACAGCAAGACCACTCGTGGAGCACAGGGATGACTGCTTGAGGATCCTTTAAAAAAACATCTTTGTTCATCAGGGCTGAGTAGCACAGGCTAAGGCAGATTTCAACTTAATAGACCTTCCAAATGCTGCATTATATAAAACAATAGATACAAAACAACCAATTGTGCCACAGACCCCCCAAACCTGTCACTGCCTCTTCAAATGTACTGTGAAAAACTGATTACAGCAACTTACATTCTTGTGATACTGGAACAGCATAGCTATATGAAACAGCACAGACATACCCTCTGCACATAAAGACTTATATGGACAGTTGATTCAATTCTACAAACTAATTCATAAATACAAGTAAAGAAAAAGCACTTTGCTGACCACACAAACTGAGGTTGTAACATTCTCTTCGCTCTGCTAACCTGGTACCGACTGTGAGCATCTCCTTCTAATACACTTCTAGTTGTAAATAAAGACAAAAATTAACTGTAAAAATCTATCTTTGTAAGTAGGCAGTAAGTTGATGGTATGGAAAGGGGAAGGACAGCAGATAAGCCAGAAAGAAGGCAGGCTGGAGGAAATGTTAATGCTTCAGTCTGGCAGAGCTCCCTAGTGTCATAACATCAAACCTCAAGCATGCTATTTCCTCTGTCAGATTTCAATTTTCACACCTCAGCAACTGTGACTGTGGGACTGTGTTTAGTTCCAACCCAACAATGAACTCGGGCTTATGTCTAATTGTAGAGCATGAGACTATTTGAGAAGTCTGAAGATGTCCCTTTAGGATAATGGCCCAAGCAGTAAACTCCTGCAGCACCTCTCTCAGCTGACTGTTTGTAACATCTTCCTTTCTTCTGCTTAGAGTGCCTGAATTCATGTAAACTATGGCTAAAAAAAGATTTCAGTTATCTGGTAGACAAGATGTAAATGAAATCAATGCATCACACTGATCTCCAAATAACTAGTACCAGTGTCTTGTTTCCATCAATGTCAAAATACAATTTCCCTTGGTTTGACTCATTTATTTTTCAGCTCAGAAAGCAAGGCTGTTCCCAAAGAAAACTCCTTTCTTGGCTTTTCTGCCAGCTCTCCTGAGAAAAACCTATATCAAACATTTATAGTCAATTAGGAGGCACTGAAAGTTAACACAAGTTATCATTTTATGTTTGCTCAATGTGTTACAGGGGCTCATATATAAAAGAACGATAAGCTGCTGTGTGAAGTAGAACCACCGAGTAAGACCAAGGACATGCCTTCATATGGCACTGTACTTGAGCCACCTGGCCCTGCTGAACAACACTGGCCTCGGAATGAAAGCAAGAACAAACCAGGGAGAGAATAAAAGAAAGGAAGACAAAAGAGAGATGTATCATTTACATTTTCACCTCCTATATATGCATAGAAAATGTCGGTTTAGTACTTACTGGTCAGCAGAAAGATGCATGATGCATTTAATTCCCTGGAAAAACATACTGCATCATAAGCACTGTAAGAGGTTTTGGTGTATCCCTACAACATGCTCATGTACAATAATATTGAAATTCAGTCATTCAAGTTATTTCCCACGCTTAATAGATGTTTTCTCCTCCTGGAGTTTACATGTCTAACGATTCTGGGTCAGGGAGGTGAACTCCCACCAGCCTTGGCGGCTCGAGGTAGGGCACATCTATTTCCTCTGTGTACCCTCACTGCAGCACCTACTGGGACACGTATACTTAACATGAGAAACAGCCCGTTCTGATAGGCACAGTAATTACCAACAGAGAAAACAAGTCCAGATTATGTAATTAGAACTACCACCACGCACAGCTTAAATAGTAAACCGATCATCAGAATTCAGTTTCATTTAATCTGTTTGAAAAACTGTTACAGGGCATTCCCTCACACATTTTTGATACGCAGATTTTAAAAGCTGCCTGATAGAAAGACTTTTGTCAGTGTTCAAGTCTGATTGTAATAAAAAGAGTAATGTAAAATACTGTTCATAAAAAATTGTGAATGAAATAGAACTGTACATCAACATGTTGAAGACACTGCTTGCCAATATAATGGTTAGCTTCCAGATCTAGGTGTTCTTTCTTTCATCACTCAGCTCAATGACTTATTGTATAATATAAAAGACAGGAACGCTAAACAGATCAAAGACTAGTCTGTCTTTCAACAGAAACAATCAAAGCTAAAAGATCTGCCATCTATTTCAAATGCAAATTGAAGTCACAGCAAGATCACAACAGAAAAGAAAATGTTAGATCAGATACTTAAGCAGTATTTCAACATTCTAAATTATACCTCATAGCAATGTATTTGCACACACTGGCAAAGAAAGACAACGAAAGCACAGATTTAAATAGCTCTTCTTAAGCAGACAGAAAACATTTGTTAACCTCCCACCCCACTGCACATCTTTTATTTTCTTAGATACTGCCTCTGCTAGCAGACAGCAATGTGGATACTCAGGTCTGAAGCAAAACAGTTTGCTCAGCACTTTCTAGACGGGCATAGCTAGGAGGGCTGCTCCCAAAGTGATGCCTCCTATTTTATGATGCTGGCCCACAACCACCTTCCCTCCAGTACTACATGACATTTTGTTACCATGAGACAGATGCAGCCCTCTTCTTCATTGCTGGTAAAAACATAGAGCTAATGGTGAAGACTATGTTGAAAATTGTGTTCTGAAGTTGAGAATTTGCTTAGTCAGATAATGTTACTGTGCTCTTTGTATCTGTTGTAATCTCCATGGAAATAAATAGGAGGCATTACTTTCAGGTAGACCTACATATATAGGTTCTGCCTTACAGTTCATTTTTCTTGGGCATTGCGCACGTAAACTTTCCCACCATTCTGTCCTACTTAAAACATATTCATTGACTGAATATATTTCAGAACAGAATACAAGACTTTGATATGGTTTCTCAACAGATTGTGAACTTTGGCTTTCACAGAACTCCTCAGCAACACAAAGATGGACACGATCTTGTAACAAAAACTGAACTCCAGACTATTGGGCATCTCTTATGGATATAAACACAGTCAGTATCTTCTACAGAAAACATTTTTCAGGCATAAATTTTGGGATGTTTACTTGTAACATGAGCATATGAGATCCAATAAATCATACACTGTTTCTTTCATGAATATTTGAGACAAAAGCTGTTCAGCAAAAGTAAAAACTACGAACATACATCCCATTTATTAAAATTGAAGAGTAGATATACTCTCTGGGTACACTGCAAGACTTTATAGTAGTTTATTACAAGCATACTCCAAACACATTTTCTCATGTTCTTCTCCTTTGCTAACTGGAAGGTAGAATCATGAGAGAAAGAGGAAATAAATGTTGTATCTATACAACAAAAACACAAGAGCAAATACATTCAAAAATATGTTAATAAAAGGTATGCATCATGCATGGATGGCTCTCTCCAGAAAGGATTTAGAGAAAAGCAAGGTCACTGCTTGTGTGCAACACCTTCAAAGAGATAAGTTCCCAGTCTGGATTCCCATTTGTAGCATACAAGTGACCTTGGAATGGAAAGAAAAAAAATGAAAAAAAGCCATAAAAATCAAAGAAGTCTTGGCTACTGCAGTTTTCTCATATGGCATGTGGCCAAACAACCAAATGCCAGAAGCTCCTCCTGCCACAGGACAGGAGATGGGACTGGAGGGCATGCCTTATTTGCATGTGTATGGACAGACACCTGACTAGGAGCTGCTTCTGCCCTCATGGTTGCCAACATGATAATCTCTTCCTAACTAATGTGACATCCTTAGTGAGAGAAACTAGATCTTCCATTTCAGTTTTCATTTTCTGCTACGTTATCGTAGCCTGTCTGAAACAGGCTTGCATATTCAAGGAACACAGAGCCCCTTCAAACAAGCTGGATGGAATACTGCAGACTGTAATCTACAGTATCAGAACAATTCCAGCCCATCTCCACAAAGAATCCACTGTATGGAACAAAATCCCTTTGTCTTTCAAAATGGACTCAAAAATCCCTTCTACAAAGGGAAATAGAGGAATGACAACTGGACAGGGCAGAATCCAACTGCAAACTACACGAGCCATCAGGATAAAAAAAGATACAGCCTTCTGACATGCTAAGAAAAAAAAAGAAAAAGAAGATGTCAGTTTGCCAATTCCCTGTGCTCGGAGTTTTACTGTAACTGGTGGTAGTTGCTCAGTAGGCTGAGCTATGCCACAGCCAGTGTCTCTGCCTGTACAAGACAAGGGATTTAAATTCATCATGCTGCATAATACAGATCTTCCACTCATTGACTTTGTGTTATTCTGAGACATAATGCAGTAGTTTTACTTAAATGTGGCTCATATGCAGTGTTTTAATAACTGAAAACTTGCAAAGGCTTCATCTTCTAGAGGAGCCTGGAGAGCAGAGTGACTCATGAGATGGAGAAGAAAGGACATCATATAGTTTCTCTGAAGGTAGCAGAGCTGGTATAAAGAAACCCTCATAAAAAATCCCACCCATTACTGTTCTTTCTTCAAGGATATCCCTCCAAAACAAACAAATGCACATGGTTCACTATTAGGGAAAAAGATAAAATTAATTTTAATCTTCTGACAGAGCAGTTTTTAATCTTGTGTCCATGACATGTAACTAAGGTAAGTAATCTATTGGGAAAAAAACAAAAAAACAAAAAACAAAAAAACACACCCTGAAATGAAGAGCTCCACAGAAACATCTTAGGTAACCACAGAGTACCACAGCTTGAGAACTTCTCTTCCCCTAGAAGACTTAGTTGTTCAAAATGTGGTACCAGAGAACAAAATTTTTTCATGCGCTTCTCAAAAGGACATAGGAAACAGGAACTGAAGCGACACTCCTACCCATTACAATAGTCCGTACTACTATGTGGTGACTGTGGCGACTGAGGTCGATAGAGGTGGTCATACTCAGAGATCCAAAAGAGAAGACAATCCACTGACACCAAGGAATAGAAAGAAGCCCAATCTAAATCAGAACTGACCTGTTTATTTCAAAAGAAGGAGGATCATCCATGGAGCCAAGCTGCAAGGTTACTCATAATAAATGTTTTCTCCAAGGGAAAGCTAAGATGGAGGCAGTGATTGCATTTGCTACCAAGAAGTTACATGCTGACTGGATGGCCTTTCTCACAGATTTCTAGGCATTGAAGGCTAGTATTCCAGGACGCTTGGAGCAGCAGGACACAAGCACAAATCCATGTTTTTTAAGCTATCTTTACAATCATGAGACTAGAATGGGTGGCACGTACTGAAGTTACAATCTACCTCTCAAATATCTATAATTAGGTCTTCATCTTCCTCTCCCTAAATGTACGTAGGTCACTCTGAAAGTAATACCTTCCATTCATTTCCATACAAATTACAACAGATACAAAGAGCACAGTAACACTGACAGAGCAAATTCTCAGCTACAGAATGCTATTTTTCAACACAGTCACCTTCCACGTCAGATGCCAGTTTGTCAGACTGCCCCTGTGCTGCATGTGTCTCACAGTAACAAAATGTCATGGAACAGTGGCAGGAAGGTTCCACCTCTACTGCCATCGCACCAACATCCGCCTCTGATGTTGTGGGCCAGCATCATACAATTGGAGGCATTACTTTTGGAGCAGTCCTTGTCTTCAGCTGAGTCTCCCTTTTGATTAATTAACTCCAGGCTCCTTGTTTGTTTATTTCAAGCTGCAGAAGACAATTCATTCCTGACAAAACATTGGAAAAAAAACACGCAGATGGGCTGATAAAAAGAAGGTAACAAGACTGTCAGTTGTTAGGTCTGCACCCCATCATTCATGTGATGCTAGCTCCACCAGATCCAGAAATTAGAGTTCTCAGTATACTAGTATGAGTATCAGTCCCTCGTTAATTACCTAATAAACCCCTCCCTATTTACTCAAATGATGTACATTCTGAACATTTCCATAGATCTCTACTTTCTACCACATATTAAAGATGTCCTGCTCAAAATTAAGTATATACTCTATTAAATGCAACTATGACCATATTAAATGGAACCAAGCAGCCATTTCAGAGGTAGCAAGATAATATATTAATTTAAAGGTTTGGAAGGAATGCTTTAGGTCACAAATGGGTTATCAGCCTGCCTTCTGCTGAACCTTGTGTTGCATGGCCACGGTTAATTGAAGCTTCTTACCCCAGCTCACCTTGTGAAGAGAATATAAAACTAACTGCCAGCATCAGTGGACGCATTACTAACAATCTAACACAAGGTTTAGCAGTTATGGCAAAGTATGACAATCAAGGCAATGTGAATGTTACTGTCAGCTTTATCCTTTACTTACGTGAATTAAACCAATTACAACTCTTACCCCCCACCCCGTAAATAAGGACAACACTTGCTATTTCATGGAGTAGCTGAAGTTTGAACTGGAGTCCTTAGGAGGATTAAAAGAAAAAATGGACAATACATTACAAGGAGTATTATGAAGTTTGTTATCACGCTGCTTCTACATGGATTCACTGAGAAAAACTTGAAACCAAATAGCGTAGTGTTGAATTTACTATAAAAGAAAACAACCCTCACTATAACTACAGATTAGCTTTTGAAGCAAGTATACTGTACATCTAAGCAGCTAGTCTTAGAAATTAGTCTTAAGTATTAAATTAAGTACTTTTGAAAGGAAGAGAACTTTATTTTTAACTGATAAGCTAAATTTGTTACAAAAAACACTGATAATAGAAGCTTTTTCTTAGAGACAGAAATGAGTCAAGAATCAGTAAGCATCATTGCTAGTGCTGGAATTCCTATTTTTGACACCTTTGGTAATAGCTCTGTATGATGCCTACAGCAAGACAAGAGCCAAGTGTTCACCTCCTTAACTGCAGCCACCAGTTTTAGAGCATTCAGCAGGAAAAGTGTGCATGTCAGCATTCTCCCAGCTGGCTCTATGAGATTTAATTTATGCCGACCACAGAGTGACTGCGATAGCTCTCTGAGATGCCACAGCATGAAAACTGAAGGGTGGGGGTTAAACAAGCAGCAATGCACACCAGATGTCTGAGGAGGACATCTAAAAGATCTAGAGCACAAGGAAGCATATTTTTTAAAAAAATCCCCTTCGATGCCATAAATATTTATACTAAGTCCAAGAAACTGGCTGAGTTTGAACTTGTCCAATATGAGTCATACTGCACTTCCCTTACCCCATCTCCATTTAATGCGTTCTGTATAAAACCACAACAAAGGAGGTGTCGTAGTTAAGTCAACTCTTTTTAGATATATATGTACACTAAGAGTAGTTTTTGCAAAGCTTCTGCTTTTGAATGGATTGCTTTCCAAAGAATATAAAGAGAACAACCGAATAGTCTTATTTTACTTGGCCAGCTCTTGTGTGGTATTTACTGGTCCCCCTAGCTAATTTAGATTCATAGAAATAGTTTCCTTTTGACTAGACAACTCTAATTTTCTCCGTATGGGCACCTAATTGCAATTAGGAACATGGCACACAGAAGGCAATTCCAACTGAGTAATCTGGAACCAAGAAACAATTGTTTTCTGAAAGGATATGCCTTAAAAGTGTCAAAATCTGCTTATTTAGAAAAATGTCTAAATCTACTTTCAGAAGCGAGATATCCCAAACATTAAGAATTAGGTTACAAAATGAGAAGTCACACTATCATCTCTACAGTGCAACCAGAGTGCACTAGTGTCATTTTAATGTGAGTAGATACTCATTCCCAAAAACACAACAGCTATCTAAAAAGCTCCAGCAACTTAGCAGCTTCTATTCTCACTTTTATTACGCAGAGGATTGCTGGGCTGGGCGTTTAGTAGATGGTAACTACAAAGACTAACACGAATCTGTGGTTCTGTGATTTCTGGTTACATGAAACAAAATTTCAGTATGGGCTTGTATTCTGCTACTGCAGCGCCATTCCAGTTCTGGTGGGCAAAAACACTGATCTACTAAGCTTCTCTTATTTCTAAATACAGTTCATGTTTAAAGACCAAAAAGTCTATTTTTGCATGCTGAAGAATAAATGTTAAGCCTTGTAAACCTGGGAAGTATAATGGTCAGTGGTTTCCATGCCTGCCTTGTCAAATGGGTTTCCAGGAAAAACTACTGTTTTTTAAACACAACTAGTTCCAAACTTTTCCTGGGAGAGCAATGATATTTCCTGGAACATGCTAGCAATGTTTGGAAGAATAGGAGGAAAGTTACACACTACAGTGCTCAATTCTCACAGTTGACAAGGAATATTCCGTAATGTTGAGGAGTGAAAAAGAATGTTTTAAAATAATCAAAGATAGGCTCTCGTAACAATAAGTATCCTGAAAAGGCAGGAGTCACCTTCTCCGTGAAGGAACTAAGCCATTACTTATCTATTGCGAAAGAATAACTTCTCCCCTTCTCCTTTGCCACAAAAGCTGTATCAACTTTATCCTGAATATTATCTACCACAATCATTGTGTACTACACTGTGGATGTTCTTGTCCTTCGGATACAAATTAGGCAGCGTCACATAAAATTTCTGGAGGGAACAGCTGCACTTCATCGTCAAATATGTTTAACAGGTTCTTTTTTAATACTGGCAGTGACAAAGTTATAAGACAGATTAAAATAAACTGGAATTGATTTAAAAAATCTGCTGCCATAAAATCGAGGTAGAGCAAACATTCTAAAATTCATTTCCCGCTTTTCCCTCTTGCACACTCATATTACTCGTTACCACAAGATTTTCAGGAGCTAAATTCCCATAAAAATAAGATACCTCAATATCGCTGATGAAGACTCATCAACTCATTAAAGTTTCCAGACGACTTTTCTTTAGCTAGAATCTGTACTGTTGTGGCCCCTGGAATTGCTCAGACTTTACTAAGGCTGTAAAAGAAAATGCTGTATGGGGGTCTTTTCTAACAAACAGAATGCTTCAAGCTTGTCTCATCTTAGAATCAGTGACAAACTACTACCAATGTTAAAAATAAAATCTGTCTAATCCCATCCATCTCTAACATGAACTTGACAAGTTGACAGAGATAACCCTAATTAAGACCTTAATTGCCTGTTCAAGATTGCACTTACGCTAGTTGATCTACGGCCTCTTTCCTTCACACCAAGGCCAGGGAGGTTCAGGTTGAGTATTAGGAAAAATTTATTCTCTGAAAGAGTTGAAAGGCATTGGAACAGGCTGCCCAGGAAAGTGGTGGAGTCACTGTTCCTGGAAGTTTTCAACAAAAGGGTAGATGTAGCACTTTGGGTTGTGGTTTGGTGGCCATAGTGGTGATAGGTTGATGGTTGGACTAGATGCTCTTACTGTTCTTTTCCAATGTTAATGATTCTATGATTTTATGACAAAATACATGCCACCACACCAAGCTACATGCACCATTACATCAACTTGCAGCGACGGGCATGAGAACATTGGCTTTTTGTTTAAAAAATTGTTAGATGAAGCACCAAGGGAAATGTGCCTGCAGGAAATAAAAACTGCATCACAGCACTTGTGGTGTGTATGTGTTACTGCACACACGGTCTTGGCATAGTGCTTATACAACAACATCTAGCAGCACTTTATCACACAGTCAATTATCTTCCAAAGTGCATGGCTTTTACTGAAAGGGAAAGGAAACAATGACTCTCTGTGTGTCAAGCAATCGTTCCATGCAGAACTGCAAAGTAATTCTGAGGCAGATGATACAGACTGCACGATAATGAAAAAATGGGCTGGTTTTAAACAAATACTAAAAACAACAGCACTCAAAATTCTTTAACACTGAAAAAGTATAGTACAATTTTTGTAAACACTCCTCCACAAACTTGTATTCATCGTTACCTTGTGCTATTATCAGTGAAGAATTACAGGCTCTGTCCCGCTGGATTACTGTTAGTGTAATCAACTCGGCTAAATAGCTTGGCACCCTGTCTGCATGCAGCATGTTAAAACTCTGTAGCCTATTCAGCCAAAATCAAATATAAAAGCCCATCTGTATTAATTCTAAGAAGAAATTAATAGACAACTATTTTCATGCAAATCAGAGATTTAAAAAAAGGCAAAACCAATACATATGGATGAACTTTTTCATTCATAATTTTAGATTCCATACAATGAAGACTGTTGTTTAAGCTTTTCGTTTTTCTCTAGCAGTACTCCATACAATACAGTGCGTTGTTCAAACTCTGGAGCAATTTAAGCTTTTTCAGTGTCTCCTGAAATCCCTGGATTTATATCCAAAGAGACCTGGCACTGCAACAAATTTGACTTGTGAATAACAAGTTACAGCCTTTAAGCAAATTGCTCATTAACGGAGAATTCAACTTACTGCTACAAATTTCACTACCTTTTATCTCAGAAAATAAAAAAAAAGGTATGAGCTGCCTATCTCAGCCGCTTGAAAGTTGTGGGATAAGGCTATTATTTGGTTTCCTAATTTCCTTGTTTGGATTATCAGTACACATGCTGAACTAGCGTTGTTATAGATTCTCGTGACAAAACCAAAGTCTAGTGTGATAAAGGGATAGCTTTATTCAATTAAGCAAGGCGGTAAAGTGAGCAAAACAGCGCTGGGCAGCCGAGGGGAGTTTACACTCCACCAGGGTCGCAATTTGAACAAAGGATTTGCTCTGTATTTATACTATTCTTATCTCCTGTATACATTCCAGTCATTCTTGTACGTATACAATTCTTATCTCCTGCGTACATTCCAGTCATTCTTGCGGCTGCGCAGGTTGTTGCTGGGGGATTCATTTTCCTGCCTCCTGATGGTTGTGGAGGTGAAAGTCAGTAGTCTTTTCCATTATTCTTTGGTTATTTTCTAGCAGCTTATGTGCCCCGGGCCTGCAGCTTCTTAGTTTCCGTCGTTTACAACACTATTTACATTTTACAACACTATTTACATTCCCGGACACCTGAGAAAGCACCATTGAGTTTCGATTTGACTAACAAACTTAACCCTTACCTATCACAGCGTCAAGGATGAGGAGAACAATAGAATCCCAGGGAAAAAAAAAAAAAAAAAAAAAAAGCTTAAATACAACCTACATCTATCTTGCCTTTGCTGAATGAGGAAAATAAACTGAATTTATATGTCAGTAGTGAATAGGAAATTACCAACTTCATGTTAGGAGGAAATGAGTAAGAAAAGACCAACTGTTAAGTCAGAGCTTTTTAGTTTTTCATAAAGATGAAAGACACTGGGAAAAAAAAAAAACCCTCACAGGATGTTCCATAAACCAGGGACAGTTGGTAATCTTAATGTGCATGACTCTGAACAGAAATTTTACACTTGATTACAAAAAAAAAGAAAAAAGAAAAAACCAAAAAATCATTAGGAGAGAGATTTCTAACCCATTTCTTGTTTCACTAATTCTTAACAGAAGGATAGTATTAAAGTAATTTTATACATTTAGAAACAAAACCAAACTTTGGAGTTAATAGCAGAAACTGATGTTACAATACCAAGGTAAAATGCAAGGTCAGCAAAGAAAACGGATGGAAACTATTCTTTAGAACTTAAGAAAGCAGGTTATATTTCATTAAAAAGCAAATGAAGCTAGCAGAAACAGTTTCAGGCTCCACACTGGACATCAAACATCTACATGGACCCTTCTGGGAAGATGTACATATATCCAAAATGGCTCGCAGTGCCCTAAGACAATACATAGCTACTCAAGTTCAATACTGTAGCCAACTAATGCTTCACTGTTACAGGAAGTCAGAGAAATAATTATGTAATATGCCACTAACTAATGTAAGCTGTCCTGAAACCAGAAAGGGGTGGGTTGGGTTTTTTTTTTTATTTTATTTTTGTTTTTTAATAAATCTGGATCCAATTTTCTTCATTAAAAAACTCCAGTCTTCTGGACTGTCCAGAGAACCCTGTATAACTATTTCAAGTGCTCCAAGTCTCATAACATGCCTGGGGGATTTCTTAGCATCTTATTGCATTTCTTTATACCTTTCCCAGCACAGCCGTTCAAGCCTTGAGAATGCAGTAATAACACAAAGCATTTGAAAATGCGAGAGAGGAAGGAAGAGAGAAATCTGCCTTCCAACGTACAACCATCTGCACAGTCCCTCGGATAAACAACAAAATGAAACGGATCTTTCACTTGGAGACTGCACCTTCTCATACATACTCTATTTGAAACAGGGAGCCAGAACTGGCTACAGTGCCCCTGGATTAGTCAAAGAGCACAATCACCTGTGATTTGTTTTTGTTTAACCCAAAGCCCTCTTGCCATTACCTCACACACAAGGCTTTCAGAGAAAGAATATTAAGCTAAAGTTAAGTGAGTTTCCATTGCAAAACAAGATACAGATGTTCTACCTCTGAATACATGCCCAGATCAAGTGCTTGTTATTCGATATGAAGCACTGGGAATGCCAGACTGGTACAGAATGGCTCCGCTTCATGGCCTCTTCACCTCAGCGAGGACAACAGTCTCCCAGGAGTCTTCTGATGTCTCTAAGCTCATTAGGAAGAAAACAGTGATCTGAAAGCGCTACTCATTAAGCTGGCCATTGCCGTTAACTGGCAGCAAACGTTTCAGAGGATGTCAGATGTATTCCCATTAAAAATCAGTATCAAAATGCTGAGTCAACAAGCCTCTGTAATTATTTCTTCCTTTCTATTGCACAATTACAGTCAGTTGCTTGAAATGCTAATAGTATTATCACTTTTCAATCATTGAAAACTAAACTGTCTCATCTGGAATTTTAGCTTTCACTGGCGAAGACTCAAACTTTTTTTTTTTTTTAAATGCAACTTGTTAAAAAGACCATGTCATTAAAATTGAGGTTTTCCTCCAAAAGCATCGCTTAGAAATGAGATTTTATCACAGAGCATCATGAGAAGCTCAGAACTAGTAATAATATTGAGAGGATGCTCAAAAGGACACAAGTTAGCAGCATGGAACTAACCACCCTGAGGAAAGGAAATGACTTACTCTGTGGTTCTAAGTTATGAACTCCTATTCAGAAACTCTCACCTCATCCTTGGTTATAATTTTTATGCTGGCTGGGATTGTCTTAATTACACACATGTGCAAAGCTTTCCATCATAGTACAGAATCAAAGAGAGCTGAGGCTGGAATATGACGTCTGGAGATCATCAAGTCCAAACCTCCTGCACAAAACCAGGGTCAGCTAGGGCAGGTTGCTGAGGGCCGTGTCCAGTTGAGTTTTGAGTTATTTCCAAAGAAAAATTGCACAAACTCTCTGGACAACTTGTGCCAGTGTTTGACCACTCTCACAGTTAAAAGAAATACATTATAAATAAATAAAATTATATCTTACGTTTGAAAAAACTGTCAACTCCAGCTAGGAGCACAAAGTACTCTCAGTGAAACCTCAACTCCTTCTTTGGGGTTAATGACAGAATTTCTAGATCTGCCATTTTCCCCCCATCTCACAAAAAGCCAATGTTCTGTCCATAAGGCAGATCCCATCTATATTAGTCATCATTATGCCCTCTTCCCGTACTCCACTGAGTAAGGCAAAATGAGAAATATGTTTTCTGAACTGAATGGCTCTCTGTGAATAAATGGTCTCATACTCACTGGAGTGTGATCATGACACTATTTCTTATGAATGGAATGAAATTATCCTGAAATTAATCATGAAATTATCTCCTTGAAAGCAGCCCTGCAGAGAAGGACTTGGGGGTCCTGGTGGACGAGAAGCTGGACATGAGCCAGCAGTGTGTGCTTGCAGCCCAGAAGGCCAACTGTGTTCTGGGCTGCATTAAAAAAGGAGTGGCCAGCAGGGAGAGGGAGGTGATTGTCCCCCTCTACTCAGCTCTTGTGAGGCCCCACCTGCAGTACTGCATCCAGGCCTGGGGCCCCCAGTACAGGAAGGACGTGGAGCTCTCAGACTGGGTCCAGAGGAGGGCCACTAAGGTGATCAGAGTGCTGGAGCACCACTCCTATGAAGAAAGGTTGAGGGAACTGGGATTGTTCAGCTCAGAGAAGAGAAGGCTCTGGGAAGACCTCATTGCGGCCTTCCAATACTTGAAGGGAGCATATAAGCAGGAAGGGGAATGGCTGTTTACGAGGGTGGATAGTGATAGGACAAGGGAGCATGATCTTAAACTGAGACAGGGGAGGTTTAAGTTAGATATTAGGAGGACGTTTTTCACCCAGAGGGTGGTGACACACTGGAACAGGTTGCCCAAGGAGGCTGTGGATGCCCCATCCCTGGAGGCATTCAAGGCCAGGCTGGATGTGGCTCTGTGCAGCCTGGTCTGGTGGTTGGTGACCCTGCACATAGCAGGGGGTTGAAACTGGATGAGCATTGTGGTCCTTTTCAACCCAGGCCATTCTATGATTCTACAAAATTAAGACAAATCTGTGGTTTCTTGCACCTGTCTGTCAAAGAAGACTAACCAAATGCTGACATTAACTCAGTAACCTAAAACTTGCACACTACATATTGCTATCTGTAAGTCTTGCTGGGCAAAACCAAGGAGGACTCCTCATGCTATGCAAACTATGCACTTCTATACCATGTTGAACTATAGAACTGTCAAAGGCACACTATAGAAGAACTTTTCCCATTTCTTAAGCATCAGGACATCTCTTATGTATAAGCTACAGCTACAGATCAGTGGCACATTGGCACCTCCAGTGGCTTGTGACTGGAGGTAGAAGTTTAAAATAGAGTAAACATTGTAAAATGACAACGGTACATTTCACCAGCAAACAAATTATCTCAAGAAGGAACAGCAAGAGCTTCAAGAGAGAATCTAAAGGAATAAGGAAGTCATCTCCCTTATTTCCTGTAGTATATAGGTCCATACATATGGTATGAATCCAGATAAGACATATAATTCTTTCCACTGAAATTTCAAACCTATAAAATAGATTTGAAATATATTTTTGAAACATATATTGGTGTCTACATCTGCAGAATACTTTTTAGGAAGACATCTACTTATAAGTAGTTCAAGTATGATCTTCAATAAATCCTAATTAATGAAGTCTGAAAGGGCACTTTGTTCTCAATATACTTACTACTACAGCAGTGTCCTTGAAAAGACAAAATCCATCACAGCTCATACAACTCTTACAAAATAAATACTATGGCAGAGGAAGATCTGTAGGCATCTCTAAATCACCCTTAGAGTTCAGTACAGATGTTGTCAGTGACTGTTTATACTTTTTAAACCACTGGGATATAAACACCTCACTATAAACACCACTGAATTTTTGCCTTTTTTTTTTCATTTTTTGTGTGTTTACTTTAGTGTTAAAAATGTTAACTTCCATAATAAGGAAAATAGCAACAGATGTTTAAGCTAAACAAAGACTGCTATAGTAGACTACTCTGAGCAGCTTTTAACTTCTGAAGCTAAGATCTATTGAAATAACAATTAATGGAGAAAGGGGTGGAAAAACGGATCTGGAAAGAATCACCCATTAAAATTAGGCGTAATTTTAACGAATTGAACTAGTGAGCCAAAACTACAGTTTTTCTGCCTTAGTTAACAAAACATTGAGGAACGTGTGCTACATAAGTAGAATTTTAAGCAAACTTCATGGTCTTCATCAGAAATTGTCACCTGCCTCCAAACAAAGCACTGCTTACTACAGAGAGCAATGAAAAGTTAAAGGATCCTTCAAGTTGTCTTTTCTTAATTAGTCCTCTAACTATAATGAAGAAAACACAGATAGGAAAGAACTTGAAACTTCAACTAGTCTTGTACTATCTCAGTTCTGGATTACTCGGTACTGATACAAATGCTCAATCTTCTTTAAAAACAGCTTTATTCAAGCAAGTATCTCCATATTTGAGCAGGAAAGAAAAAGAAAGAACAACAACAACAAAAAATCAAATTTTAACAGTTCTATAGGGAACTCCTCCATTTCCCAAAGGAAGGAATTGTGTCCATTCTGATTTAATGGTAGAAAAGATGTTATTTTCCAAAGAGAAGCTCAGCAATCTAACTTCTGGCCTAGTCCTTTTTTTGAACATATGAATAGGCATTTTCTATTCCTACGTGTGCTCCTTATTGTTTCTTCCCTAACAACTACAGCAAGTTTATGTTCCAAATGAACATGGAAAATGTTCCTGCTGAATCAGAAGAAAGATTTCTGCAAGGCTTGTGTGTGGCTACAGCAAAAACAGTTCTATTGCCAAGCCGAATAAGCTCTGTGGTGCCTTTCTTTCCAGTCAAAGCCAAGCCATAACCACTTCTTCAAACTGCACGTAGATAAAACTCCACTAAGATTAAGAAACTTATTTTACTCTATTACCTCAGGCAACTTCAAAATAGGACTCTTAATGCTTACAAAATGAAGAGCAAACGCCAACCTACATTAGCTGGAGACAGCATAGGTACAATTCAGAGTCCAGCAGAGAGAAAAAAATTACATTTTCCAACTAGTTGTGTAATTCTTTCCACAGGGGATGGGAGCGTGGGGTGGTTCTTGGGAAAGGAGGGGTGTGCGCGATGGAGGAGGGGGAGGCATCTCGCAGCCAGGGCTTTCTCTGAGCTGTGCAGGAAATGAGAAGTCAAACAATGGGCTACTCTGTGCTCTGCAGCACGGCGCCTCTGCGAGCCCCATGGCTGTGCACTCAAACTCTTCATTGTTCGCGACCCAACTGCTGAATCGATGTAAAAATTATTTCGAGCTACTCTGTATAAAAGCGTCTCCCCCACCTAAAAGTGGCGGTGCCCGACTGCTAGGTAGGATTACAAGCAGAAATGTAAATTAATACCTACACCCATATTACAAACTATTTCCTCCACAGCTGCAGACATTACCAACAAACACTCTGCCTGGCAGACACAGAAGGAACACAGTCCTTTAAACGAATCTAACTAATGTTATCTTCAAGAAAAAAAAAAAAAAAAAAAAACAGGAAAAAAATTATGTGAAAAGGAAAAAAAAAAAATGTCCATCCCTCAAACAAAGCCGTACTAACAACACAGATTGTGAGGTATCTTAAAGCCAACCGTAGAGATCTCCTTTCAGGAGGAAAATCCATGCTCACAAAGAACAGAAAACACACCCGACAAAAGAGCTTTGTGAAATGAAAGCATTACCTTCGTAGCACAGAATGCCAATATTGTTGTTCATCTTGTCCAAGTATTGGTAGTTCAACAGGTCCATCTTCATAAATAGCATTTATCGGGCTAGCAAAAAAGACCAGCTTGTTTGCTTTCACCCAGATTCAGGGAGAAGGAAGCCAGGCAAATGGTGCTGAGGACGCTCCCGGCCCCTGAAACTTCACTAGCACAAGGCCCAGCCTTCGCTAATCAAAACAAAGTATATTAAAGGAAAGTTGGAGGGATTAAAACACACACGCTCCCTTCCAAACTTTACAAGCTAAAAGTATATTGCGTCCTTCAGTACAAAGAAAACTGTCTGAAAACTTTTCAAGTCTTTTTCCAAATTAAAAAAAAAAAAAGAAAGAAAAAGCAAACAGAAACAAGGGAAATTTCCTAGGACAAAGACACACTAGTTCTCCTCACAGCCCGCTGCAAGTTAACTGCACTGACATGCAGGCTATGCTTGGTATGACTCGTATGTAAACCAGCTTCCTCTCTCTATCAGGCGGGGAGGACTGAGCATGCTCAGTGAATCCCTGGAGCTCTTCAAATGTCAGGGATATTTTCTGTACAAGATCAGGCTCTAAATGCACTAAGTGTTTGAAAGAAAGAGAAGGAGGAGGTGGAGAGCCTGCACAGAAGGGGCCTGTGCAGCAGGGGCCATGTCAGAGCCGCTCTGACAGGAAGCAGCGCTGCCACTGCGAGCGGGAAGCGAGGGCGGCACGGCCGCCGGGAGGCCTCCATGCAGGCAGCGGCCCGACTGCGGCACCACCACAGCACAGCGCGGCCATCTCTTCACATTCGTTAGCTCTCTTGCTCTTTTGCTGTATTTCCAAGCACGACCTCAGACATTGTCCTGTACCGTTGCAGTGAAAAATAATGCTATGTAAGAGTGGCAGAGCAGAACAGCAGCTGTGGTCTGACACAGGCAGCTGGTTAGGGAAACGTGACACTGAGGGTTTACCTGTGTCCGTGCTCACACGCACCGCTACTGTTCAATCAGTACATCACTACATTTGATTCCTTTCAGGTATATTAGTTGTCAAAAATTGTTTGGATTGTTAGAAATTGCTGCAGCTCCACGTGAAGTGGCGCAGATGATGGAGGTTTCTACAGCAGTTGGTCTCATCCCAGGATGCAGTCAGCCCTTCTGCAGTTCTAACCTTGACCACAAAGGCTGGCGCTGCTTGTACAGATGTGCATGACTCATCCGGAGAGGGCAGAACATCTGCATAGAGGTAAGCATGTGCTAACCTAGCAGGCATCGGCTTGCACTTCCTGTGGCTAATCAACACCTGAAGGCTGATCTGACAGAAATAGAGAAATAAATTCCAGAGAATTTTAGTCTAAGACAAACAAAAAGGCTAATGGCGTCCTGATCTTGCCTCTGCCTCTCTCTCCTCTTTGAACTGGATGGTAATTCTTCCCTGCCTTCCTGGGAAGGAGAATTTTAATGGTACACAGGAGAGCACACAGTCAGTGAGAATCAATAACAAACTTTAATTTCCACTTTGGGAATTCCTCTGCTTTGTTAGTGCATTACAGAAGCATTTTGCCACAGCATTTTGAAAAGCACTACTGGAACACTCTGGCTATTTCAGGGAGACGAGGTAATTCAAGTGAAGTTACTACTGATAAATAGGAGTAAGAAATTTATCTCCAAGGAACATTTTCCAGAGCTCAAATAAAGTTTCTCCTTCCTTCAAACATGAGAAACAGTCCTGCGAGCTATCTGCCTACATACTCCATTTGAAGGAGGATGTCCACTGAAGAATGCTGAATTTGATACTTCAGGAAATAAGCTACCTAAAAGAAAATCTGCATTACTGAGGAGATGAAGGTCTGTAAGTCTTTTATTGATTATTTATATGTTAAAAAGGCACTCTCCATACTAGAAGTATTGTTAATCTTTAAGACTAACATGCTGGAAAAGCTCAATGCAGAAGTAACAATACATTTCTCACATAGCATCTAATAGAAGGGTTGCTGTTGGCTTTTTTGTTGTTGTTGTTGCCTCACAGGACTTGTTACTGTTTAAGTTGCAATCACTCATCTCCAGACCAAAGTAATACACAGTGCTTTCCAGCAAGAGAAATGATTTTAATGAAGAACATTATCGTTTTCAAGTATGGGGGCCAGAAGATTTAAGTAGCAGATCATGTGCATATACAAAACTCCAAGCTGTTGTACATCAGTGTTATAGATTTTCACTTAATAAGGGCATGGAGAGAAGCATTAGTGTTTGAAGTTAGAAACAGACAAAAATCTATACCTGCAATGTTAACAAAAAGAAACAAGTTTCCCCCAAGTTTTGTATGTAAGCATGGAAAATATAGGTGCTATGTACAGTTTTTAATATTGACTGCATCTTTCAGACTCAAAAGCATAGAATTATCAACTACTCTGTTCAAACTGCTGTTCATCACACACTTCACCAGTCTGAGATACCTTGCACTGAGCTGAAATCAATCAGTGCATCAGTAGGTTAGATGTGACATACATAGTTATTAACATCACCCCAGGATAGTTCTTAGTTCTTTTTCCGTACATCAATAGTTGCTACCACAACTACATGCCATACTAGCTCAGTCTGATATTATCTAAAGTACTTCTCTTAGTATTGCACACGCTTTTCTTCCATAAGGCAGATAAATACCCAAAGCTAAATATAATGTTCAGTACTCTGGAACTTCTAACACAACAGCAACCCCTAGAGGTAACTGAAAATCCACATAACATCTTTCTGAATCCCTCTGGACTCCACATCTAAGTACATCAAATCTGACTCTAATTAGCCCACATAAACAGATGAGACAGTTCAACCTCTTTGTGATCTTCAGATTCACTTTTAACAGAGAAAGCAAAGGCAGTATTCACACAGGAATGCCTTTCCATGGAAGTATTCTGAAGCAAGGAAAGCAAAACCAAAGTGGTTCTATTAAGTAGGTAAATCACGGTTGTCAAAACTGGGGGACCAAATACATACTTTGACAGCTAGGGTCTTCATTAAGGTGGAATTAGATAAGATTGCCTTTTCTACAAGAAAACAAAACTTTCCCTCTTGCAGAATACAGTGGCAGATCTACAGAAGTTGGGAGAAGCAAATGGCATAGCAGACTCAGCATCTAAACTCCATATACCTTCCCTGGACCAGCTTATGTTTGGTTAAATGGGCCGATACCCCTTCGCAGCTGGAGCACATAAGGAGCACTCCTGGTGAACCTCCATCAGCTTCTCATCTGAACAGAATCTAGCTTATGGCCAAGAACACTCCGACACAGACCAAGGACAATCAGGAGATGCATTGTTGAAAGCAAATGCTTGACGCAGCAAGAGCCCTGTTACTGACATAACCAGGGTGACTAAGCGCTGATGAGCAGAAGACAGCATTTTTGAGACTTAAAATCTTGTCAAACATGTCCTTTCAACAACATACAGGGCACATACATTATTGAATCACTTACTGGTTCCTAAATACTGGTGGAACTCTTCTACTATAAAAATATATAAATCTCATCGATTTAAGCAATAACAGGAATCTTATTAAAAAGTTAATCTATACTTGTATATCAATTACCTGAATGTAGGAAAAATTGGCAATTCCTGCATATATCACATCCATAATACTAGATTTGACAGTAAGAGTTTACATGATTCTTACAGCATTTAAAAATATAGAGCGGCTTCAGAACAAACGGTTTCAAGAAGCTACCTACAATGGAGCATTCTTATCTGCCTTCTCTCTGATGTCCTCAACCCTGACTAGTCTTTCTACCTGTCTGTCATAGCTCTCACCTCCTGCTTGCCTCTTCTCTCATTCTTGCTACTGTCTTAGGCAGTAGTACTGAAGAGCCCACAAAAACAGCCTTGGTTCACACTCCATGCTACACACCATTTTTCAAAGGAAAAACGTACAGCGCTCGCTGACACTGTAGAAGAAAGATCTGGAATCTGCTCACTTGGACACATGACTCAAATTTCATTCTTGATGATCATCAGCACAGAGCACCATTTTGACAGTGACCAATTTTGCAACTTAAGAGAAAAAAACAGAGTCTTAATAGAACAGTAACTAACTGATGTAGAACACCACCCATTTGACTCCCATTTCTGCATGGACAACAATAGATGTTACAGATCCTGAGGTTGGGAAGGCTTTTATGTTCTATCACCTAGTTGATATGTCAACATCCTTAATGAAAGAGGTTGGAGGAGTAAAGCAAGAGTACTTCAGATACAGGCTCTACCTTTTCCATTCAACTAAAAGAGACTCTAGCTAGCAGCTGCTAGGTGGCGATGTGCCTGAAGGAAAAAATAATACTATTCCTTTTCCTCCTTTTCCTGATATTCAGTTGCAGAGTTGCTGCACTTAACACCAACATTTTTTTTTTTTTTACCGTAGTTACAATATATTTTACCTGAAAAAAAGTAGATAAAAATTCTCATCTAAGCAAAATGGAGTGTGTGCTTTTGAATAATCTCAGATACAATAAGAAGATAGAGCCAACATGTATAAAACACACAGGAAATTCAGAACTAGATGACAAGGAAGCTGCTTGCAGAAAGCATTATTTATCTCCTACCCCAGGATAAACTCAATTTACTGTTGTACCATACAGTGATGTAAGGCAAAGGTTTGAGGACAGAAGAAGCAGGGGTAAATACAGGCAGATGACCATTCACAGCAAATCTCACTTTATTTCCTAGCAGCACCTAGCTCTCCAGATCACAATAGAAAATGGGCACAGGAGGCAGTACACGATGCCACTGGCAGCAGCTGCTGCTTCAGCAGGTACCTCTCATGTCCAGAAAAAAGCAGCTGGCAATTCAGGTAGCAACCCACTTTGTTTCCATCAGTTGGATCACACTGACCCAGGACTTCAGTCAGCTACACATCAGTGACCTGTTCTCTTACTGCAGCACAAAATCTACGTCTGCTTTTTTCAAAGCTTACAGGCTTTTTTACAAGTGTTTTAGTGAATGGTAAGTAGCAGTATGCAAAGTACACATTCTGGTGATCGTTCTAAAACAAAATATCACTAAATATCTATCTAACAGTTGTGGAGAACTGTAGGGCAGTAGAGGCAATGAATTAGGTGATTGGTTCCATGGTTTACATGTATTCACTAGTACCTGATTTATCTTGACTTCATTCTTTGACTACTTGTTCAAACAGAACAGCAGAGATCAGATTTACCAAAAAATATCATTCATTTCCACATACTACTTTGCCACGCACAATTTACTGGTACTTTTTCTATTCTCCCAAGCTGGGTTAAAAACACTTTAAAATGCAGATAGAATACATAACAGATAAATCTTGTTTATCTAGGTTGGAAAATTGTTAGTTGCTAATTAAAATCTTGATAATCTTTCCTGTTATTTGCATACTAATTTAAATTTCTGAAGGGTTGATGACAATCAGAAACATAATTTATCTTGAGCTACAAAGAATGTCATACGCCATCAGTCTCCAGATGCACATGCGTGTTAAATTTGCCATGCCCTAGAAGTTAAAATATAACGTGATGGAGAGGGGAGGGAGAAAATTGGAAAGAGTGCATTAAAGAACAATGCCAGTCCTAAGTCAGCTTGATGTGAAATGCTCAGGCATCTGAAACACTTTTTACTTAGGAAAGTTAGGAGCCAGACCATGTTTAAAGGCTAGATTTCAAAATTACTGTGCATATCCCTCATCTTTGGGAAGAAGCAAATCCAGTTTCCAGAAACCACTAATTACAGGGTTTGAAATAAAGCAAAGGGCTCTAAGATTGCTACAGTCTTTGAAAAGATTTCCCCTTTATTGCTAGCTTGGCGAGAGATCAAATATACCCAGTGCCTAACTCAACTTACATGTCAATGTATGTAAATCTCCTTAAGTGTATGCATTTGACCTTGTTTGCACAAAGACTGAATATATCACAGGCAACACAGGTAATAATCTTATAAGTCAGATGTTAAAAAATGAATTCCAATGCTATCTTGCTAGGAACCTTGAAGTACAATCAATTACAACTTTTGTCAAAAAACAAATTAATTTTGGCTTTTAAACATTACAGTAATTACTTATCCTAGACATTAGAATGAGAAAGTTAATAAGCATTTATTACAGGATCCAATTATATAACTCTCAAGCCATTGCTTCATTAAGTTAAAAAGAAATTTCATTCAACTTTTAAGACTGTATTTTTCCATGTGAGGGTTTTGTTCTCTACTATTAGAAAAAGCATTTTATCTTAAATTATTTTACAATAATAAAATTTAAAAAAATTTTAAAAAGAAACAGCCAAAAACAAAACCAAAACACAACAAAGAAAACACGCACTTATCCTGAACAAAAACACACCAGCTACCCAGGGAACAGTGCCTTTACTGAAGATGCCAACGGATCTAATGTCCTCTGGATCAAGCAGAAGAAAACAGTAAAAAAAGAACTACTGCATACAGGTATCCATGTTATACTTGCATTATTCGAAGTAATAATACAAGGAAGAAAAAAATACATTTATGTGCATTATATATACGTGCAGATACATGCATGTCACATTCTGTATCACATGTAGAGAATGTTAAAAAAGATGCATTCACTCCTTTAGTTCTACTTGTTGGTAAGTACAACTTTACAGGTCTCAGAAGTACAGAAAAAACACTCCCAATAACTCTTTATAAGGGAAAACTTTTCAGTAGTCAAGACTTCCCTGTTCCAAAATATTCCATCACTTTCAGAAGTTCATAGTCTCAAGCCTTTTCAATCACTAACACTGCTAAGAAGCTGAAACCTGCCTTTCCAAATGGATCCGAATTACCACTTCCAGTCCGACAGCTACACAGGGTAAGACATTTTCCTCTCCAGATGGGCCATTTTCAATCTCAAAAATAAACACAGAAATTGTTGAAATTTCTCTCTCCATTTTTCTATGAAAAAAGATAATTTTTCTTACTTAGTGCCCCTTCCCTCCCTCCCCCCCCAACCTACTAGAAATGGAAACAAGACACTTGCTTTATTTCCAGCTCTCTGACAAAACGTCTCCTATCATTTCTTTGCACAGCTGGCATTAGCCATTCTTGCAGCATGCAGTGGTCACAACTGTCACTCACCATTTTTAATGGAAGAGGCAACTGTAGAACAGGGAAAGTACAAAAGCAACAGGGGCCAGCAATGCTAATAATCACATTTTAAAACCAAATGTTAGCATGTGATTTACCACAAAGAAGTCACCCTGTGCATGACTGAAGGACCTGGTCAGTGTCTGCCTGTCACCAGACCAAGGTGTCATTGGCAGATGCAAAGCTGAAACTAATAGTCTGTGTTAACTCCAGTTCCCTTTCAAAAAGTGCTTTAAAATTGCAAATACCCTCTTCCCCCTTTCACAAACAAAAGCTTTTGTTTCAGTGATTCTAATTCACAGTTTCCCCAAAACTCACATCCACCACTCTTTCAATTCCTGAAATGTGGTGCTTTCCAAACAATAAAAATATTCCCAAATGTCCCCCAAATCTCCTCAGCTTTTGAAGCGTTTCCCATCTTAACATCCCTTCTCACTTAACTCTCCTCCCTTCCAACTCTTCCAAACACTCTCTCAGGCCATGCTCTCCAACTGCTCTGAATTCCATCCCTTTCTTCCTGCATTAAAGTACCTCCTTGTCTCATCAGCCTTAACTCTGCAGTCATCTCAGAGCCTCCTATTCTCTCTCACATCTCAACACTCCGGATCACCTTAATCCAAGTGTCATATTCCATATTAGGCCTTAAAATTCACACACTGACTTTTCACCTCTTACAGCAGCTACAGCTGCGGGGCTTTACTAGTTTGGGTGCTAACAAACATGTACGCAGTGGCAGGCCAGGGCACACACAGCACCGAAACATACATGAGGTACTGATATCCCAAAAATGAAATAGCAGATCCTGCTTTTAGTTTTGTACTGCCTTCTCTCTCTGCCTTGGTCAACTGCCTTCTGACCTTTTATTGCCTTTCTCTGAGCCACGGGTCCTCTCTGCTACAGCAATAGAGTCTTAAGACACATAAAACTTGCTTCTGTTAACCTGGTAAAACATCAGCTTCTCCCCGGAGTGCTAGAGACAGGCAAAGTCATCCTGAGTGTAACAGAACCCATATACCCCTCCTTCAAGAGGGCAGGGTGATAGAGACATTATTTTGCAACAGGACTGATGGCTAAGGGGGAAGGAGCCCAAACAGCCTCAACATCCTCTCCTGATAAGACTCCACTGTAAAGAAAATTTCCTTTTGAGATAGATCCCAGTTCTCAAGCAAGAAAAAAAAACAGCTGTAGAAGTTGAGCTGAGTGTAGCAGAGAACAGCTGTCAACTAAACCCATCTAGCCTTTGTGCATTTCTTGCCCGATGGTACGTTGTGGTATTCAGATGTCTCTCTTTGGGTATAACGAATCCAAACAGTTAAGTCCCATTATTACTGCTGCTATTCAGTTCACTCTCCTCACCTCTCACCCTGGCTACTGGTGTGTAGGTCACTCCTGTAATCTGCTGTGGTCAAATCAGACCTTTTCTTTTTATTCAGCTTATCCTACATACATAAGGCCAGTATACCATCTCAGGATTTAAAAAATACAAGCATGAACCACATTGATCAAAAATCTGCAATACAATGAACCTTGAGTGACAAGGGGAAAAAAGTAAAAGCAGCGACAGCTCTAGGTCAACAGCATTTAAAAATACAATATATCACAGCAGCGTGGACTGTGTTATTCACAGGGAACAAACTTTCTACATTTATATCTTTTTTTCTAATTATATCACACCAATCCTAAATGAGGATCCCAATACCACTGATGCTGCTACACTGCATATTAGCAAAATTTAAATAAGAATATGAATTAATTAACTCAAAGCTAGGTAAACACCATATGATAGTACAGAACTAGAATTAAATTGTCCAGATATCCACTGCACAGAATTTTACTTCACTTTGTCCTTTCACCAACCTGGACTTTGGCAGGACAGAAAGAACACTGTATTTAACTCTTGAGTTTAGCCTTCCACCCACAGCATAAAATTATGGCTCACACTTACTGTATCAAGTTCCATTTGGGGACATGGTTAGAAACAAAAACAATCCAATCTCATTGTGAAATAAGGCAGTAGAGAATTACTAATCTTTAAAATAAGGCTAAACTATTGCAAGACCATATTTCAGAAGACTCATCCTGCTAGTAATGATACCATTAAATACAGCAAGCATACATAAGAATATGCAAACCAATTTACTATACAAAGTACAATCTCCTACAGTTATTTGAAAAAGAAAACATAATAGCATCATAGAGTATCTCAAGTTGGAAGGGACCCACAAGGACTGTCGAGTCCTGGCTCCACGCAGGACCACCCCAAATCAAACTGTATTTCTGCGAGCACTGTTCAAATGCTCCTTGAACTCCAGCAGCCTGGGGCCATGACCACTGCCCTGGGGAGCCTCTGTCAGTGCCCAACCACCCTCTTCAGTAAAGGACCTTTTACTCATGTCCAATTTCAAGCTAAGCTTTTTACCGACTCATCTTAAGATTTCCAATATTATAATTCTCGACTTAAGAATGCCATTTACTTACCCTTAAATGATATAAAGAAAGCCATCAGAAGGGCTTTGTACATCTAGAAGAATACGAGTCTTTTCCTGAAGTGATTCTTATCAGGCAGAATAGAAAATCCAACTTAAGTGCAGTTTCAAGATAGACTACATTTTCAATTCCATACAAGTAGATATTTTCACAGAGAAATGGCAGGGCAAAAACTTAATTACATAAGTCATATTATTGCCAAAAAGTCTGGGCTTGCTGCTAACAGAAGTTAGATAAATTGAACAGTCACATGGAAACGATTGCTAAGGTTGGGTAAGAACAATTAAATACGGAATCATTTCATTGGTCTGAATTACTGATTTGTTGAAACGATGACAAATCAAGAGATGAAGACAGAACATGCACAAACAAAAGCATCTAAACCATGCATGAAAGTATGCTTTATATACCTCCAAAATCAAAGGGCCTCAGTTTAGAACCTTAATATTCAGCATAACTGAGTTTATGTCAGCCTTGGTAATTGCTTTGGAAGCAGGAGTCCAGCAAGTGCGATCAGCCCTGACTATAAGCTGCACTATGAGCTACGTGGAACTGAAATGCATACATGCATACCAGAGCCAAGTCTGGTTTTGCCAGTATTGTTCGCTGTGCAGGTTTTCTTCGCTTTTGTTTTTAGAGACAGAAGTATTATAAAGGTTATTAAACATAACAAATAAAAACAGCCAAAAATTCTGAGCTGGAGATGTTGTGTTCTTTCCATTACACATCTTAGAAAGTGGTTTTCAAGATAAATACTGTTATACATTTTTTTTAACACGGAGAACTATTTGAAGAGTCTTACAATGACTGAAAACCAAACACCTGCAAATTTTGAAAATGCCAAGAAAAGGATTTTTGGGGGTAACCCCTACTTGCCAACCTTCCACAGTTTTACTGTATAATCATATTTGATGATCTCACAGGCTACTTATTTCCACAGGACCTCACTTCATTTTGTGTAAAGAAAGATTTGCTGGCTCTGGTCCTGAATAATGATTGAATTGAATCATATCAAAGGGGTGTTGTAAAGGTTAATTAAAGGTTTATGAAGCTTTGTGACTGTGCAGTGGTAAGTGTCATACAAAAACCTACAAGGAATTGAATAATCCTGCCTGTTGAGCCTTGTTTGATTAGTGGGTAGAAAATAAAGTTTTGGCTCCTCACCAAGCAATTCAGGAAAAAATACCACATAGTTTTTGCAGTAGCATTGCTCCTCTCACTAAATGAGACTCTGCTCTTATATAAAAAGTAGCTTATGATACAGTGATCTGCAACATGCGTTCTGAAGATGGAAGCAGAATTTAATTGCCATCTTCACAAGGTCTTTCCAACGCTGTATTTGATTACATAAGTTTTCCCTCACAGGGCAAGTGAAAAACAGAACGACCCCCAAGTACTGTCCTCGCTGTTCCACAACACCAGTACCCACAAAATTAACACCGAGGCTGACATACTAAAATCCACCAAACAGGCAAAATGCTTTTGTCTTATCCCCTTTCCAGCTGACCATATGGCCTGGTACTTGACCTATGCCAGTCTCACTCTCCTGTAGCTAGTGCTATTTATTATCTGAGTCTCAAACTCCCAAGTTCGTTCCCAACAATCCTTTACTACCAGTACCTACTTGTCCCAAACTGTTGCCCAACCAGTCCCAATTCCCATATTCTCCTGCCAAAATCCATTCCTGTTTTCCAAACCACGCCTTCCTTCTCAGACACCTCACCTCAGTCTGCTTTCCCCACTCTCTGCCTCAGCTCTCGCACTTGAAGACTTTTAAGCTGGAGACATCCAAGCCCGGCAGCTCCTTCCTCTGCACTGCCAGGGTCTGCGACTGGAGCAATAGGTCATTCTTTATGACATCATTGCCACAGATCATTAAAACAGAACTGATGCTCTGTTTTTCATGGATACTATCGATTTAACTACAACATGAAAATAAAACATTAAAAAAAAAGCAATATACAGCTTAGCTATAGACAATAGAAGATCTCTGTTTTCTTTTAAATAGTCCATTTTATTTATCACAAACTTTATTGAAGTTGATATTTTACTAATTTCAAGAATAATTAAACTTATGCTTGAGAGAACACCACACAATGGTATAAAAACAGGACACTACGTTAAAACTGCTTACATCAAGAAAGAAAAAAGTCAAATTATTCTCCTCTATTCTTCTTTTCCATTTCTGATCTAAATATCCATTAATCAAGTCCTCCATTAAATGATGCTACAACTCTTTATCAAAGAAAGCAAAAGCAAACATTGCCACCAAAATTAATCCTACAGGCTATAGTGGAAGAGGATTAGGGAAACAATTCACTGCATCCCTTGTAAGTCAGATTGTATTTGTCATGGCAGGTAATAACACACTGTGATGTCTGTGCCTACAAAGTACAATGACAGCTATGCACAAGAGAGAAATGCAACAAAACCAGTAAACACAGTTGTCATTTCCCAGTATTGAGTCCTTCCTGCCATTTTGGTGGTGCATTTATACATCTAAAGGGTGAAATTGTTTCTAGAAGGGAAAACAGCAAAATCAAAATCTCTGTACGAACCGTGGTTGAGCTTTCCTCTGCTCAGATGCATAACCAGTCCAAACTTCAACTCCCAACATGTTTTCATCGGCTTGTATGTTGCTCTGCCAAGACTAATTGACAGCATGCATTTACCAAACAACCTTTAGGGCAGGGCGAGAGAGCTTCTCTACAGCTGGAGAAAGCAGTTAAACCGTTCTCCTCTAAGGTGATATCACACACTCCTGTTCACACTTGCAGTCACATGAAATGCAAATCACAAGATATGTGGATGCATAACTAAGTATTTAAACCCACGGCACTGAAACCGAAGGATAGATCCCAGAACAGAAAGCATTTACAAATATTTAACATACGTCTCAAGAAAAATTAAATATGGCAGAGATACAACTGTGCTGGAGTCAACACAACAAAATCCTGATGTGCCTGCAACAATATTTATGTTTTATATTTCCAACTATGATCACAGACTTCTTAAAGCAAATGAAATAAGGAGAGACTGGTTCTGAAAAATTAGAACTTAGCAGTGACCTTGCCCCTTTTCCCCCTTGTTCTTTATGTTGCAACTCCGTAATGTTGCAAAGTTTTGCAATACTTACGTTTTTCTTAAAGCTCCATTTCTCCCAAGGGTATCTGGGGAAGTTACACACAATTTATTTTTACCTTTTAAGCTTTTAATTCTGAAGAATAAACAGATAGTCTTGGAAATTATATCTCGGAGTCCAACAGCTCAAAACTAGAAAGTAGTGAAAACTTTTCAATTGAAACATTTTGAAGGTCAATCCTGAAGTGCTAAAATGTTTAGAGCACAAAACTTTTAAGAGTATTTATTCATCTGCATTGTTTTTAAACTTTTTTCTTATGTGTCTTATTCATCAAATGCCCTTCATCTTTTAGATATCTTCTTCTGTCACAAGACAAGTTCACTATCTTGAGCTTCCTCTGAAGTTACATATCCAGGAACCTCATAACACAAAAACTAAGAAATCATCGTATGGAAATACTTGCAACAGACATCCTAAGAGGAAGTTTCCCAGTTATTTTCCACAAAGAGAAGAACTCAACAAAACTAAAGCCGTGTGATCAGTGTTCTTATTAACATGTTTATTAATAAAGCTTAATTTTCTAAAATAGAAATATTATGTGTGTAACAATTTCTGTCTCTAAGGAACCTAGCAAACAGGAATATATTCAGTTTCTTCCTGAGGCAAGTATCACACCTATCTCACAGCTGGAGAAATCAAGGCAGGAAGGTGAGATTTACCTGGAGGCACAGAAGCTAGTCAATTCCTGACTCTCTATGCTGGGCCAAAGACCACACCTTGCTTTCATCCACTCCAGTAATTAAAAATAAAAGAATTTTTGGTCTGTATATTCTTTTCAGGCAGAACCTGTCTGACCTGCTAATTTACTGACAATGTATATGAAAAGTCACAGGAGAGACAGCCAGTAGAGAATCTTGATTAAAAGAATCCTGGCCCTGTACATTTCTTGTAGAATACCTACCTCCTTTTCCTTTCTCTGAACTGCGTTCGTTCTGCATACCACCTTCTGCAAAAACTTTAGTTGTGGATGATGCAGGATATACATTCTATCGAGATTCCCGTTCTACAGAGGCAATGCCTTCTCATTAGTTAATTCAGTCACTAAGAAAAAGGCAAATACATATGGTACTGTCTCCCTGTTTTTTCAGATCAAGGCAGAACAAAACATCTAAAAAGAAACTGCAAGGCGGTAGGCATTCACAGAAAGAACACTGGTGGAGCTCAGATTCTTCCAGGGACCACAAGAGAGAAGACCTGATATTCTCACAAGCACGTGCAGCATGCATTTATTCTCTGCAGTCAGCTGCTTTCATAAAAGGGAGCGAAGGCAGCTAACTCTTGCCTGTAAATCCTAATTTGCAAGCCTAGCATTGCATTAACTGTAATGTTGCTGTTACCCAGCCCTTGGGTAACTGGTTGAAATGCACATCATCTGACGCACTGTCTCACTACTTAGATTCTTCTTGCAAACTTTTACGCATCCAGGTGAGCACAATCTAATTCTTAACTTTAACTAAGAAAACACAGCTTAGCTTTGGTCTGAGAAAGACTTCCTTTCAGAGCTTCTTTGCATTTAAATTAGAATATGACTGACTCCTCCAAATACACAAAAGCTACTCAAAATAAGTATTCTTATCTTATCAAGACTTCATATCCACATAAATTACATTGAATAGAATTTCACAATACCATTCATGGAAACAAGTATTGGAAATATCACAGTCTTGGTAAAATAAAAAATAAAAAAAATCTGCAGTACAGGTGATCCCAAGATCAAAATACACTTTACAAACTTATCAGCAGAGTTCAGCTATAAAGGGAAACATACCATCAGAATTATATCACATACCCATACCAACACAGCTCTCCATGTGTACCCATCATTTCTTTAGGGAAAAGTACCTTGCTGGGATGGCCTGAAGAATGTAAACAGGTGCTGAAGCTGTGCCTGTAAATTTCCTTAAATGAATAATCCTTCCCACTCCAAAGCCAATAGGTCCTAATATTTTATTAGATTGGAACAGATATACAACAATTAAATGAACAACATAAATACCACAGCAGAGCAACTGAGCTGCCTGCATAGAACAACACATACGTTATTCCCTATCAAAAAAGGCTGTGTGACTTTTATTTGTATTACACCCTATGCTACCAAGAAAATCATCTCAGAAGAGCCACCTACCTTCTTTACACTCACCTGTTTTTCTCTGAACACAAAATGTACACATGGAACAGGAATTTCATACGTTTAGCACAACTTTTTTTTTTTTTACAGATTAGTAATTGCACTCTACTTGCAGAGCAGTCACTAATCTCATATCATTATTTACTGATAGGTAGTGACAGTTTCCTTTTACACACCACTTTCTCTTACCGTTTTCTACGCACTTACTGAAAACTGAAAGCTTCTATGACTTCAGAAGCTTCTGAACTATTTATGCTGACTGAAATTTCTCTCCAGTTGGACTAACACCAGAGAAAGCCATCACAGTACATTTGAGTGTCAGTATTACACAAGTTGTAATACTACTAGACAGGATAACCACCCTGGATTTAAAGCCCACTCGATTAAAGTTTTCTTTGCCTGCTAGAAAATAGAATTTTTGTCAGGAATGTGTGCAGAGGAGACAATCCCAGGGAAACCAATCAGCCACACCAGCCAGCACAGCGTTGGCTTGGGATTAAATATAAAGAATGGTATCTGGGGACTATTAGAGATTATTACATATTAGATAATTTGTTACGTTTAGAATAATAAATGACTATCAAAAAAGAATGACACAATTCAGCGAACTGTACTGTTCTGATAATAATCAAAATAAATTCTGCATCTTTGGATGTCAGGGCAAAACCTTGGGTAAATTCATTTACCATAAACTCAGCAAGACAGTGATTGCAGATAAACGGCTGGAATTGCAGGATGTCAGTAGATGACAGTGAGACCTCCCAAGTGAAACAACCACATGCAAAATTAATAGAAACATCAAGTTCTTGCCTTCACACACTGACACGTTCCCACCAATACACACATTCCAATTAAAAAGCCTGTTCTTTAACTTATTTGGTTGAGCTGCAGAAAACTCTACAAAGACTTGAATCAATTTGAATGGTTGTATATTGATGCAGTGTGCGTTAATTGTAAGAATAAACTCTGAACTGATAGTATTTGGTCATCATAAAGGTTTGTAACGGTTCCAATAAGTCGGCCTTTGTGTTAGTTTCCAAGCTGCTACAAGACAGGATAAACAAACTGTAAAAGGCTACAAAACCAGTATCTGACTGCTTAAATAAATTGATTCCTTTGCAGTCGTGGAGAATTCTGCTTTACCATACCCAATGTGCATAGTGGAAAGGAGTCAGAAGAAAAATGACATGCTGCACAGAAACAGTGATTTGACTTCACAGAATGGTTTGAGTTGGAAGGGACCTTTAAGATCATCATCTAGTTCCAACCCCCTGCTATAGGCAGGGATGCCTTCCACTTCGGAGACTGAATTGCAGAAGGCTCCTCAGTAGCACGTCTGCCAGTCAGTGACAGGCAAACATCTCTGACCCACATGGGGAAAAGAGCCTAACTGGCCCGGGTGCAAGGCAGTGCATCAGAAAATTGAGGAAGTAGGGAGACACGACCCGTTCACCTCCTTCCAAAGGCAAGACTCAGCTATCTCCTGAGCCTCACCCTCAGGCACTCAGCTCCTGCAGATTTCTGGGCTCAGCACAAACTGGACCTCACAGTGAGAAGCACTCCACTGGGAAATAGGAAGGCACAGGCTAAAACGGCCCCTCGAAAATTCACACCACTGCAAAGAAATTGTTCTAAACATGTACCAACGCAGGGCAACCTATCTCATAATTTCTCCCCCCCTATTTTACTGTAGTTCTCACCACATCTCTCACTGTTAGCAATACACCTTCAAAAGAGCAAATCTCAAATGGCAGTGAGGTACTTTTCAATTAAAGCTGATGGCCCAAACCACTTTGTTCCACTTTTCTGGGCACGTACTCTCACCTGAAACAAAGCATCTTCAAATTATTTCTTGCTATTTCAGTAAAAGGCTGAAGAAACTCACACTTTAACTAACTAATTAAATAAATAAATAAAATAAAACCACAAGACTGGCATATTACTTAATTACTGGCTAAAAGCATCTAATATTTAAAATATTTCACTGCATTAGTACAAATAATTTCAGTGCAATTTCTCAGAATTAAAATAATCAGTTATTTTACAAATGATATTAAGTGAATTTCCTCACATTAGCACCAAAAGCATGAGGACACCAGTTCACAATGAACATTTAATTAAATAGTCAGCCCATGAACTTAATTCCAACAATGAGCTGTACATTCATTTTCAGCCTGCAATCTATTACTCATATGCACAAACCAAAGAACTACAGAGCAATCACACAATACTGCCTCCACAATGGCAGGTAAAAAGCAAATTCAAAGAAAGACTTCAGAGAGTCTCAGAGAGACACACTTATCACAAACACCAGAACTCATTTGCATGTTCTGGAGGGCATAAAACAATTGTACGGATTAGGAATGAACGCAGCTCTCACATGTGCAAACCTCATGAGGAGAATTATGCAAAAATTACCCAAATGCGTGCAACCTTTAACACATGGCTGCCTTCTGCAGCTGCCAGGACACAGGGTTATCAGCAGCTGAGCTCGCATCCAGCTTGTGATCCTAAGGAATATATATATATAGATAGAGATAGATAGATAGATATACACACGTGTGTGTGTGTGTATCCATCTTTTCAGGATTTAAACTGTTATAAGCCATTTATCAATACTGATTCATTCTTCTGTATTTGCAACAATTCTAATTTTAAAACAGCTGGCAGTTGGCCCTAAATGCAAGGCTTCAACTATTAATTTTTCACAATCTCAGTCTGAATGCACACGCACAGCTGACTATCTCATTTATACACACACAAGTACTCTGTAAAAGCTGTTCGTGGGTTATAAACAAGTCTTTTTTGCTGTTTTATCTTTTCTTTGCTTTAAATGAATGCATGTGTGTAACTATTTTCCTTCATATGTTTGCTTTTAAGCACCGGCTTAAAAAAAAAAAAAAGCAAGAAATAAAACAGCTCAGACCAAAATTCTTCAACCCAGAAATATAAGTACAGAGTACATAGAGAAAACCAATTACACTTTGAAAGGTTAAGATCACAACATAACAAATTTAAGGAAAAAGAAAACTAAGAAAATGATTAACATACACCCTTTCTAAAGCTCCTATATCTGCCACTTCTTTTCACAAACTAATGGTTAGAAAAATAAGGAAAGGTCTGAAGAAGAAAATTTGAAATCTTCTTTGAAATCTTACAGTACTGCTGTAAAATACGATCTCACGTGAGTGCATATGATTCTACCTCTACACTTACAGTTATTGCACAGAGGTTCATCACTGCAGCCCAATGTCTACCATCTCATATCTTGCTGGCACATCACCTTCTGGCTTCTCATAACCACCAAAAACTAGCACAGGAAGGTCCCACAAATGTTACATCCTGCTGGAGATCACCTGAGTGATCATCACTCTGCTCTACCAGGAAGTCCTTCTCTGACACTCCTTGAAAGTTTATTTTGGCTTGCAGCATTCATCCCATGCTGGACCCACGCTCTCAGAATTTCCTTAAGGATACAGCACTGCAAGGCAGCAAGCACATACCTACCTTGTTTGGAAAGTTACTTAGAAAGACTCGAGCAGTATCAGAAACAAAAGTACACTACTGTTGTTAATAGCTGAAATAGTTAAGGAGAGCCTAAGCGCACACATTTGAACACCATCACATCGCTAGGAGTGAACAGCCAAAAGCAGCAGTGAAAAACTACATTCTTCTACTGTCACAATCTCTCATTATCATTAACATCATGGTATGACTCAAAACAGACAGCAGCATTAGTGGTTCTGCATTAAGGTCAGTGGAACAGCACATACCACCAACTGTATTTTGAGAAGGAAAAAAAACTTTAAAACAAATTTTCAAAAGATCCAACAGACATATGAAATGTAAAAATAAACCAATTACCAGTAAAAAAAATAAGGCTTGATAAGAAGATTAACACTGAAGGCATGTAGGAATAAAGATCCAAGTTATTACTTCAACATGGCACTGTGGTTATCAAGTGGATACAGCAACTTGTTTGGTGCTCCTCTACCTATAGAAATTGAGATGTTAAGATTTTAAGGGAGAATTAAGTGCAAGAAAACTAAGTTTTCCCTCTCCTGAATGCAGGAAAATTCTTGGAACCTTTCAGCAAAGCTGCTGGCTGAGAACCCAATATTGTGCATGATTATTAATGAAAATTATTTTATTAGTAATGGTAAAATAATGGAATTTTCATACAGCAGACTGACAAAATATATGCATGTATGCCAAATGATGTTGTAAGTTACATCACAGAGTAAAAAGTTATGTTACAGAGCACCATAATAAGCACAGTAATAATTCACATATGTAAATCTGCTACATGTTCTTTCCCATAACCCACAGCCAAACTATGAAATAAAGTCACCAAATACTTGCAGGAATCCCAACACAGATGCAACACCCATATTACATTCCAGCACAGTTACGTGAGGCAGGCTGAACTGACATGCTTCGGGTGCGAGCCAACAAGTAACTGTCCATGGCTGAGAAACAGCTTCCTTTCAAATACCTGCTGCAGATTTCTGCTGGTCACAGGATGTACAGCTCTCATATAGTAAAACATCACCAATTCCAACAGAGAAGCAAAATACAACTCTCCCTAAAAATATATCAGGATACAATTGTTTCTAATTTTAAAAGCTAACAGTTTATTAGATGGTCTTCCTGCTGAGAGCTTATAGCTTACTTTAACTTCATTCCTTTCTCTGATCTTCTGTGGGCCAACTTCTTGCCACTTCCACTTTCAAGATGATACTATTAATTATCTGGCTTTCCGTGTGTTTGTTGTTGTTGTTGTTGTTTTTGTTTTGGGGTTTCATTTTTTGAGTTTTTAAGTATCATACATGAAGAAGCATAGCCTATGTTTTAGATGGGAATTTAATTACACATGCTTCTCAATACCCAGCACAACCATGCCTCCATACACTGTTGTAATACAAGTAAACATTATGAAAATACACTACTTTTAACCTGAAAGATTCTGCCTTAAAGCTACATAACAACTTGTTCTCATCATTCATAGAATCTTCTTCTGCTGACACTATTTTCCTTTTGAAATACACTCGTAGCTATTATAAAAGGGGTTATCACGTGACATTTGGGTGAGTAACCAAAGAAGTTAGAAAAATTCAGGAAATTTCATTCCTGATGTCAAACTACATTCCAATTCTTAACTATGCTGGCATGCTCTGGGAAGCAAGGAGCTGGTCTGTTCAGAAAGTTAAACTGACCTTTAAAGGCAAAACATCTGTTGAGAGTCATGAGAAGTTCACTCCAAGGGATTAAGGCAGCTGACGAGACATTAATGTAACCAGCTATTGCCATTACATTGGATGAAGTCTATAGGGTACCATAGCCAAGAAGAAGCAGATAGTTCAGAGGTTTCCATCAAGATTAGATAACTGCCTACTTTAAAAAGAAAAAAGTGGATTTTTATTGAAAGGGTAGATTAAAAATTTGTAAATTGTTTGTTTTTTTTTTTACACTAAAAAAGCAAAAAATCCCTTACTTTCTTTCATATTCAAACCATGAAATAATTGACATTCTTAAGTTTTTTTTTTTCCTTATTTCATCAATTCAACACTACTTTCTTAAGATGTTAATACAACAATTTTAAAGCTAATTAACTATTCAACTCTACTAATTGAGCTCATAATTTTGGTATATAAGAATTGCAGTTAGATCGATATGGCATAACAGAGCAACCTATGTTGTGCCAGCATTACGCAACGTGTTCTGAAACTGACTCAAAGACTGAGGCCCTTGCACAGTAAGCCTACAGATTACAATCAGAAGGCCAACACTGCTGAATTTTAACATATTTGAAATCTAGACCACTACTGGAATGACGTTGTCTACTGACAACATAATTCTGTGGGCAACAACTACTGAAAGAGGTTCGCCATTTACATCATAATTAGGAGGTAAATTCAGACTTCTTTTCTTTCCAGGTCAGGAAATGCATGAGGGACATTAGGGTTTAAAAAAATATACATAGGAGAGGAGACAGATGGAGCCATAAATGAACTGTTGCTCTTTTGCTATTATGAGCCAGATATATCCTGGTCCTAAGGAAAACAAATAAAGGCCAGAGATTTATCATAGTAAAGTTATAGCTGTAATACACAGATGTTCCCACATGAACCGAACAGACAAAAGGGGCACAACCCAGAAAACAAAAGCCGTTACTACTGCCACAGTTACAGGAAAATTAAGCCTGGTGCATGGGATAAAATGAACCAATTTTAAAATGAGAACACAAGAACACACAAAAGCCTTTCTGTCCAGCTACCCTTTAGAATTTCTCTTACAAAACAATAAATACATGCAAAGCAAATGTAATTCCTGCATCATGAAGGTATTATCATCAGACACAATATTGTTGCAGCAGATGGACAAGAATGCTTTGTAATACACTTAAGGATTTTTTTTAGACAAATTTTAATTAACGTGCAATTAAGTTTAAAATCAGAGCAGAAGTAAAAATAAAAACAACAACAAAGGGTTGTAAATCACTTCACAACTTGCTAAATAAGAATCATTTCTCCTTTCAGGATTATGGACAATAGGCATTTCTGTAGTGGCATTGTTTGTAACTACATTAAAGATTTGTCATAAGAGTTATACAAGTAAGTTCATTTTTGGTTCGACAGCAAAAGAGGGACATTTATAAGTAAATCATGTGGGGGTTTGCTTCTTGGGGAGAAATACACTCTCTGTAGCCTGGAGCAAAATATCATTTTTTGTTTTTAATAACAACAAAAGAAATGAATTAGTAAAATATCCCACTGGACAACTGGCTCTATTCTCCCTTTATTTCATTAGCCATTAACTAGGACACTCATATGGGACCAGGAAAACGCACATTCAGATTCCTCATCTTTCAAGTCAGAATCTCAATGGCAAACCATAAATAAAGTCCAGACTATCAGCAAGGGAAGAGAAAATACCAAACATATGCTCATTAAGAACTGAGATCGATATGTTTACAACAGGACTCCAAACACTCTGCAATCATTTCACTGATGACTGTAGAACAGAAAAAAGGAGTCAGCGACCTCAATTTTAACACCACAGTCCTTGTAAAGAAATTAACTTCACAGTGGCAATACTGTTTTTAACATCTTTTGTGTATAAAACCGATATCTTTAAATCAAGTCATCCTTTGATTCAGCATAAGGTCTTTAAATCAAAAATGAACATAATGCTTTCTGAATCCTCCTTTCTTAAACACAGGCTTTTAATTTGCTTACAGAAAAATGTACTTCCTTATTTGCCTGCTTGCGTAAACAATGAAGAACTGTTACACTGCACCAAAGACATTCTCTTTCCCAAAACGTCCTGCTTTGCCATCTGGAAAATGAGTAACAGTCACTGCAGAATGTATGGCATCTGGTGGATAGAACCTGAGCAACGGGAGGGACAGCATGCCTATTGGCAAGAGCCAACCAGGAAGTTGTAAAGCATTCCTGCTTCTTACCTTTTCAGACTCAAGGATAAGATGTTGCAATGACTACAAACACAATCAAGTACGAGAAAGGACAGACAGCAGAAAGTAGCCCAAATCCAAAGTATTTCTGAATCATTCTAACTCCCTTCTCTCTAATGCTGTCCCAGATGAGAGTGCGCTAGCTTTTCATGTGTGACACAGCATGTGTCCAAGCACACCCTGATTCTCAGTGTTCTTACAGATGTGGAAAGAATATCCTGGGAAAGCACCCTGCATTTCACGAGTCAGCCTGCAGCACTCCTAGCTAAGGAGGAACTTGGTTGGTTTTTTAATGAAATAGAACAATCCAGTACGTTAAAAATGGCCAGGTTTTCACAAGCTAGTATATTCTGCCTAGCTGTAAAAAATCCCCCATTTGTATACTCCCAATCACCCACCATAAAAACAGAAAAAACCCACAATGACCGAATAATTTTCCCCGTATTTTTCCCCAAATGCAGACAATAACAAATATTTAGTTCTGTAGAATAGACCAAACCGAGCCCAAAGTCCCAGATACCCCGTTTCAGAGACAACAGTCATTTAGAAGCATAAGCACTGACAAGTTCCACATGGTTGTGTATGTGCTATCATGCTTAACAATATGGTATTCACTCAGCTGCAGTTTTCAGAGCAGCGGTTGGTATCTGATGACAAATTCCATTCTAGTAAGAAGATTCTTTTCCCTCCCTGTGCCAAACAACATTTAAAGAGATAGTGTTTCAGCAAACATAATTTCCTTGGAGGTAATGCCAGCAATCACTGCAAACACTGTATCACCAATTAGGTAGAAGGGATTCAGAAAGAAAAGACTTATTGTCTGGCTGACATGGCTCAGAACTCGAGCAGCCGGTTTCTGCCCAAGCCACACTGGCTTAGAAAACATCTGCTATGCCGAAGGATGCTACAGCATGTTTATCAACTGCAGCCAGATAATGTCTTCAAAATGTTTTAAAATTAATTAAAAAAAAAAAAAATTTAGACACTTTGTTCCTGAAGGCATTACCACCACTCCACTGAGTATGCTAATGGTGTTCTACTGCTATTAAAATACATCTAGGCGCCAAGCAGACAACAGCCCCATTTTCCAGCCTATTTAACAAGTTGAAAACGTAGTGCGACTCATTCTTTATTTCCTTGCTACAATAAACTTTGAGGGAGAATAAAGGGTGAAGTTTTGTGGAGATAAGAGTATGGAGGGTGGAGGGAAGCACATCGAGGAACAAGTTTTCCCTTTTAACACTCCCAATTTCAAGAAAATCCTAAAAATGATGAGATGGCCCTGATGTCATTTCACAGAAAGCTCCTCTCTGAAAATATTAAGGTCAGCTATAAAGTGTTTTTGGAAAACAATAGCAGAAGGTCAGGAATACAGCCATTTGAGTATTAAATGAAAAAAAAAAAGAAAAAAAAGACGAACTGATATTTAAAACACAGAAATATAAATATTTTCCTAGTCTATATGGTTCATAAATCCAAAAGCAGAATACTACACGTCATTACTCACAGCGTTTTATTATTTAAGGTTTTTGGTATTCATGCAGCAACAACAGATGACTCAGGCTGCATTTCAATGATCGAACCACATATGTTTTTCCATCACACTGCTACCAAACAGAAACATCACACTTCCATACTTCTCCTCCTTTCAGTACTAACAGATGAGTTATGCCATAAATTCTGCTCCAAAACTAACAGGACTCCTTCTTTCCCCATCACTTATTAAATAAATGACTAACTGACAAATCTGGTTTTAACACCTTCAATAGCTGTTGAGGGATTACAACCATAAATACTACTGCTTAGGAATCAGATTTTCCTCCAGAAAGCTTAAGTTTCTGCTTTGCTAAACACAACAGATAAGCTCTGACCATAAGAACAGTTTTTAATTCATAAGAACTATCCATCACTTCGTGGCAAAATACATTAGGGCTGGGATTTTAAAGCACAATAATGTTTCTGTACCAGACATACCAACTATACAGCCTAGCTTAATTATTTGAAGTTGATTAAACTAAGCCACATGAAAGGAACTACTGCCAAAGAATAATAGACATCACAGGCAAGAAGTGCAAAATAGCAATTCCAGGCTTACATGTAGAAAAAGGATATCACATGCAACTCCTCCACATGTTCACAAAGAACGGCATGATCAAAGATCATCCTTCTTTTAAATGCAGTCCCCTATTGTAGGGTTTCAAAACGTAAACAAGGACTCAGTTGTTATGGAATTGGCACAACGTAGTGGAATGCAAAGCTATTACCCTGGACTTCCTTGTGCCATTTATTAGCTGTTTCCCAATCTTTCATTTCCTTGTGGAAGTATATAGTCTTCTGTTTGCCAAAAACAGACTTCTCACTATGTTATCCTGAGAGCGTAAGAAACAGCATGCTTTTTCTCTCTTCCATTCCCATACTCATGAACTGTAATTGCTCACTGGAAGGAGGTATAAGCAACATGTTACAGGACAAATACTCAGCGTTCGCAGTGCTGTTCTGTGTGTGCAAGCTCTCATTAGCTTCTTCCCTCATTATTTTGTCTCAATAACAACATTATGCTTTTAAATCACTGTTTATAACTGAAAGACCAATTCTCAAAATCCTTATTTTTACACAAGATAAATACAAAATAATATTTCCCAATGTTTGAGCATCTGCAGTCTGACACAGTTATGGGAGGGAAAACTGCATTTCCAGTAATGACTTCCTAAAATATTACCATCTGAAACTGTGGTCTTCCCAAATTAGCCACCATAAGTCCTGAAAATATGAAAGATCAATACAATTCCAGTAAGAGTGGTTTAGGGAAAGAAGAACAGAAGAGCAGCATCAAAAATCTCATAGTAAACTTGACTTTTGCATCTCTACAATAATCAACATTTGTTCAGGTGTCTAGCTCTGACAACATTAAAAAGACATCATGCATACACAGGCCTTACAGATGCTCTCTTCATACAAAGCCAACTGAACAATGATTGGCTGGGGGTGGGGGGGAGAAGCATCACGCAGCAATACCTTACAAATGCCATTTACAGATGAAGAGTTGTACATTACCTACCCTGGAACAGCTGCTCATAAACAGCGCAGACTTCCTACGTCCTTTCCCTTCTCTACTGGCAGTTCAGCGATTAGTGACAAGTCTTCAAGTGACAAATTAGCTCCTTGCAAATCTCATATTATTTTTTACCTTGGATGACCATAAGCACATTTACAAGAAGATTTACTGATCCATTGGAACCTAACCACTCGTCTCTTCAGAGTATCCTCATGTCAGGAAAGCATCTGGCTTCAGTTGTTTCGTCTCCATTCAAGAAACAAAATATTTCCACCAGGCAATGTATAAAGGACATCAGGAATTGTCCTTTAGACAAACTTCTGTTCCAGCACAAAAATAAAAAATAAAACACTAATGTTTTTATTACTGTGCATTGTGACTGGGATATTAACAACTATGTAGAATTCAATATGGGATACAGAGATACAGAGAAGAACCACTGCTAAAACTGCAGGAGGGGAATGCCAGGCACTTCACTGGAAAGCTCAAGGATGTGTGCCCAATTCTGGCCTAGGACTAACTTCAGCCTCTTAGTATCCATTCTGCAACACAAAGTGAGCAACACTTGCTGGTACAATTTCCACAAGTCAACACACAAAAAAGCTCAAGTTCAGCAACTGGTCTGGGCTATTATTTCTTCCTCCTAGCAGCTTTCCATACGATAGCATGATTGGTGCACAGTGCAGTGTGCACAGCAACAGGACAAACTCAGAGACGATCTAAGTCAGAAGTTGCAGAGTGACATAAATCTAATTAAGTCTAAGTAGTAAAACTAAAGGAATGTAAATTAGAACCAGATACACATCAGCTTCCTCACATGCGAGTTGTGCTGAATCAGGCTTCCTCTGGATTCTCTAAATCCAGCCCAACATTCCTACCCCATGGAACTCAAAATCTAATTCAAACTAGAATACTTAGGCAGTAGGCAACAACAACAACAAAAAAGCATCTCAAACTTAAGAAAATTGATAATGCATGCTAAAAATATGTGAGGACTACTCCAAAAGAAGTCCCTCCAATTGTATGTAGTAAAAGAACACAGCCAAAGGAAAACAGGCCAAGCTTTTGTCTTCCCTGCAAATTTGCAAGTTAGCTTATAAGAGAAATTCCCCAATCCAAAATAACAGAGAAATCTCCTCGAGGACTTTCACTGCTGTTCATTTCACCCGTAACAGTCAACAACTGCAGCATTAAACTAAATCATCCCACTGTAGTAGGATCAGTACAAATTTGCTCCTTATCTAGCAGAAAGGTGAACATGAAAGAACAGCAATATTCATTATAAAACAGACACAATAACAGAGAAGAGCTCATGAGAGCATAAAACCATCACTTCTCAAATATCTTCAATAGTGAGCTACTGTTATCTTGAATACTTGAATGGACAAACATGATGAAACTTCATCTTCAAACATGCAGTGTTTGTTTACTATTGCAAGTACTTCAGTAAGCTGATTAGCAGCAGTAGTAAATGAATTCTTTTATAAAACATTCAAAACTTTTCACTTTTCAAAAAAAAAAGTTCACAGAATGAAAGAGCAAAGATTAAAAAGAAAAGTGGAATCAATCTTAAGAGGTGACAATGCACAGAAGATACACACAAAAGCAGTTTAAAAGCCAGAATACCATTTTTCTAGTTAGCATCTATTCAGGTTGATAGCCAAGAAACATACACTACTCAGAAAAAAACCTGAAAAACAAAGTTATTACTAATACTTCATTCTGTAAAGTACAACTGCAATTTGCCAGAAATGAAAAAATTCTGCTGACATTGGCTAACACACCTTAGACATCTAATGTGAATGCTAAGAGAAGTGAAAATGCTACCCATACGATTGGCAACACGTTACTCCATTGCTGCAACTGACATTTACCAAGCTAACATCCTGTGCTCATCATTTACTAGTGCTGAGAGGAAAATGAAATGCTCAGTACTAATTCTAACAGTCTACCTCCCAGTTTTTATAAGCTGGAAAGAAATCTCTGCCATCCATCCATGCACACCCAGTTATGTGTTCTTACAAGAGAACAGGCCTAACTGAAAACATTGAGGAGTGTGAGTTCTCAAATCCTCCTTAGCTGGACAGCAGTTCCACTACAATTTTTTTTGCCTACTAACAATGCAAAAGTAATTAGGAAAAGTTGGGCACTTTTCTATAGATGGCTAAGCACATTTTAAAATGAAAGGAATTACTGTTTTGCATGCTAAGCAATTTACATGCAATATATTGTTTTCTCATTTGAGGAAGACCATGTTTTAAGGGCTTCTGAAGACATCTTCCTACCTGTCAGATTCAAAAAGCTGCAAAAACGAGCAAAGCCAACCCCTAGGCTAATACACAGTGCAAACATAAATATCCAGATCCAACAAAAGAGAACTAAGTTTCAAACTTACGTTTCTCGTCATCAGCATGTACTAGAGAGGCTGCTCTTGATAAAACATCCAATGGAGTCTCCATTCCTCTCTGGATCCTGGAAAATTCAGAGAGGAGGTCTTAAATTTTATAGTGCTTCAACAGTACACAGTTATTTGGTCACTAAATTACAAATGCAAGAAATCCTATCATCTTTCCTGGTGCCCGTTTTAAGGTTTCCTTCTTTTCTACATGCCTTCCTTCCATCCAGACAGCTACGTGAGACAATACCCAAAGATGCAGCTTGCCTGAAGTAGATAGCTGGCCCAATAATCCACATCAGCTTAAGACTGCTTTAGACCCAGAATCTTCAATAAATTTGCACCCCATATCCTCCTATGCCCAAAGTGAAATTATCTGAAGCTTGTAAGCTATTAAGCCACTTTCTTATCATGAATGTACGGTCAAGCCTTCAGCGGGCATCTGTACGCCACAGACAGAAAACTGTAGCTTATATAATCACCATCACACCTCAGTAACTTCTTGTACCTGTTCTTTCCCCATACAACTCACATTATTCCCATACTGAAAAGATTAACCCCCCCCTATCCCATAACAATGTATATTTTAGGAGCTTACTAAGCCAGTCTCTTCCACAAAAATAAAATAAAAAAAAGTTAATAATGTTTACATAAGTGCCACATAAATGGCTTCAAAACTGAAAAGTTCTCTATGTAAGAAGATATGAAAGTGAAAGTAAAGAGGAGAGTAGCACATTGTCAAGATGCTTTCACTGAAAGGCCAGCAACTTGTATCTGTTTTAGAATAAGACAACTGCAGAGACAGAACCGATGGGAAAACAAATAGAGGAAGAGAGACAACCCTGGACTGCTAACAATGTCTTTGCTGTTTTTTTCTTCCTTCCCAAAGCTTGTATGATAGACTGTCATAAAAATGGCTCACTGTAATTTCCTCTTTTATTTCCAAATCACACTGAAAAGTAAGAAGAGAAAAAGAGGAAAGAAAGGAAATCTCAGACAGAGAAATCTCAAACACGTGTATGTGAGCTTAACAACAAGCACATGTTTGGGAAGCCATTTCTTTGACTTTGCACTATGAATAATAAACCTCCACTATCCTTCCTCCCTCTTCCTAAATAAAGTCAAAGACTCTAAAATTAATCAAAGATTTTAAAGCATAAGATAAAGGATTCTTAAGTACGTTTAAGTTGCCATATATTTTTTCAAAACAGACTTAAAACCCCTCTTGTTTCCACAGAACTGCCAAGAAGAATGGAGAAACTTGCAATAACTCAGCATCACACTCATGGACAAAGACATTCTTCCTTGCTGTCAGAATCAGCTTCTGCTCAAGAATGGTACTTTAACTCAGACAGACCAGTCAGCCCATCTCCTTAAAGGCAGTTTAGGTAGGCAACACATTTTAGAAAACGAGACCTTAGACTCTGATTTTACAAAGTCTGTCTTAACTAAATATTTCTTTATTTCGTTTTCAACTTCTCCCTCTTCCAAATCAAAGCAAACAGTATTCAGTAGGGAAATCTCCATCACTGCACTCCGATCTCTCAGCCCGCCATGCTTGGTTCTTTTCTCCCTTTTGTTTCCCAAGGACTTTAAAACAGCACCACTTTATTTCCCTCTGACTGTTGATCACTGACCCTCTCACACAGACTCTTCTAACAAAGCAAAAGCTCTGCTGGAAACAAAGATGACAACGTTTCTGATCAGATGAGGCAGCTACACCAAACTGACGGCTATCTCATGATTTAGCACTAACCAGCTTTGTCCTACATGTCAAAAGAATGCTGGGTTTTTTTGGTCAGTTCCTTAGAAAATCTCTCGGTAAAGAATAACACAAAAAGGTATTATAATGTCTTTTACTGAAAACAAGTTTTCTACTGCTGCTTTCCTCGAGTGTTTCAGTAATTTGGGAATAACGAGAGCTTTCCAGAAGGCGCTCGTAGTAAGAAAGTTAGCTGGTGACAGAAATCTGCCTTGAGAGAAGGAAACAGGAACCAAGGCTGAATTCTCCGCAGGAAATCAGACACTTTAAGAACAACTTCAGCACAACTGCCCTCAATATAGTTTTGTAGCTTTGCATGCTCTTGGAATTTTACATCATGGAGAGTTACAGAAGTGTTTTGCTAACAGTTAATGCCCTGTGAAGAATGTTGTGCCTCTTCAAGAGCTTCCTTGAAGGGATGCTGCTCATACAGCCATCTGCAAACGCCAGGCTGTGATCCCACATATGCTGTGATTTTTCCAAGATGCTGCGCACATTTACAGTTTTAGAAAGTACCTTCAAGGAGCTAAAAACTCCCAGGCTATATTCAAAGTGTATGAAATATCCCTCCGTCCCTAAGTTAAGCAAACAACTCAGGGACAGCAGTTGAGAAAAGAAACAAAGGTTGCCTACGAGAATGAGAGGAGAATCTTCCCTTGGTGGTTCAGAGCTTGAAATCCTCATTTGTCTCAGAAAGAACAGCAACTGCTCCATGTACTCAGGCAGCCTTCAGAGGACAGCCCCATCGCTCCTCTCAACAGCCATATTTCAGAACTGAAGGTTGAATTCCCAGGGTATTGGTAAAAGCATTAACTCTGTTATACCAAAACTTCTCTAAGCAGTAGAAACAAACCTAAACCCCAGCATTTTAGCCCATGTGCTAATTGGTCTATATCCAGGTCTCAAAAGGGAAAACAAGTGCCTGGCAAGATGACGTACACAAACTTAACTTCCTCTGGCTAGACTGGGTTTATACACTATGAAACAGTTTAACTCTCGGTTTAAGACTCTTGTAAAAAAAAAAAATCCTAACTGTTTAAGCGGCGTGAGCTGAAAGTACTTTTACAAGAGCTTAAGGTGCTTTTATCTGCAGTAATTTCAATTATTAGTTATTGGCTACTGCTTCTACTCAGTATTTCCCTACTCTGACATCTCACCTGCACAGCAGCACAGAAACATTCTGAAAAATAGCAAAGACATAGAATGTAAAATCCTATCTAAGAGATGTTTAGTAACTTATTTACTGCTCAGACACCATCCCACTGATTATCACTGACTCATCAGAACATAATACCTGTCAGTATAATGAAGCAACACATTGTTTTGCCCCTTCTTTTCAAGCTTCTGCAAATGCCACGCACAGGTACGCTCAGCTTAGCAAATGCCTGATAACATTTGCAGAGTATAGCATCAGAGAAATCAGACCTTCTAAAAATGAACCATTAAGTGTTTTCATGGACTTATACCATACCCTCCGAGCATCAGAGAAGGAACACGGGTCAAAAACCTAAACCTGCCTGTTTGAAACTTAAATTAGAAGCAGTAGGAAACCAAAGACAAACTGCAGACTGGACAACAGGACGTTCATGCAATCCCACGACAGTTGTTACTCACAGCAGGGTATGCCAGGAAGGACTTCCAATCAGAGACAAACTTCATATCTGATTAAACAAAACGGGAATAGTGAAGGAACAGAAAGGAAAGAGAAATTGAAAAGATAATGCTTGCAGCAGTAATCAGCATGGAGCTATGATGGCTTTTGGCTTGAAGGGATCTTAACTAGGAACCAAAGTAACAAGGTAGAAATAGGAAAAGGGATACATACATTTAGGGATGAGAACAAAAGGTCTGCACAAAGACATGCTGTGCAGATAAAAAAAGTGAGTAGGGTGTAGACATAGTTTGGACATGAAGATTTAAAGAGAAGTCACCCTCATAAGAATAGGTGGATCACAGGTCTGACTGACATACAGAACAGCAGAGCAGCCAACGGCTCTTGCAAACAAGTTGATAAAAAACTTCTGAAAGCAGACAATACTATGAGGTCTCCTTCAAACTTGCTGAGTGCAAACTAGAGAGAGACATCTGCATGGTGCCAAGGAGAGCGAAAGGCTGAACTTTTCAATGATGGAGAGAAAAACCTGGTGCTTGAATTCACGTGCCTGGGGAAATCACAGAGATGAAGTTGGAGGGAGAGAAGTGGATTAATAAATAAAGTCCTTCATAACAATGAAAAAGTGAGACAAAAAACAAGATACTCCAGAAGCAGTGAGGGAGCGAGGATGAAAGTGAAGGAAGTGTAAATAATCAGAAGTATAAGGAAAGCATGGTTAATTGAAGAGCACAGGCAAACAGGGCAAAAGCAGCCGGCACCTACAAGGATGCAGGCAAAGTGCCATAATCCCAAGTCAGCAGAGAAAGAGGGGTATTTCAGTTCATTTCAATGAAAGAAAGTGCAATGGAAGAGGAAATCCAGACACAACTTCTGAGTACAACTGAAAAGGCTGCAGAGGAATGGAATATAATGCAATAATTTGTTGAAAACCAAGTAGTCAAGAGCTTTTGTTTTTTCAGATAGGAGAGAGTAAAGCATATCCGCACTGTGAATGATGCTAATGAAAAGCATGCTGGAGTCGATATACGTCCTCAAAAGCCACAACATGTTGAAATTCCTTCAACTGCACCTACACCACAACTCCTATTGGGGGATAAATAAATCCTATGTTGAGATAGCCATACAAAACGTTAACTGTTAAGAGTTCAATTCAGGTAGAGTTCTGATCATGTATCTCATTTACAACAGTACAATCATCACAGTGAGTTTCAGCTATTTGATCAGAGGAGTCATCAAAGTACCACTTATTTTTATGTTTGTTTAGTATCTTGGGTTCTTACTGTGCTTGTTTTGTATGTGGAAAGCATGAAGAGCTAAATCTCCAAACAGAAACAACTTGATGATTTAACTTGCCACGTATAAAACAGTAAGCTTAAAGCAAAACCTTGGCATTTAATGTTATGGTTTTTGTTTTCTTGATGTGCAAATCCTCTTTAACATGGAAACGTTCTAAAAAGAAATCTATTAATAACAGTATTTGAATTAAAAGCTAACAAACATAAGAAATTAAACAGGAAAAGTCTAACTCAACTGTATCTTGAACCTAAAAAATCCATCATGTTACAAATTCTGATACAAAAACAGTATGCAACATCTAAATACAGTAAAAGGAACCAATCAGAACCTTTTATAATGGAAAACTTTCAAACACCGAAAACAGATCAACCTTCTGAGTGTCTCCCAATCATGTTAGTTATCAAAGCTATATATTTATATACATAGACATATATATCTCCTGTCACCTTGTAATGCTTCTTCAGTTAACAAGACCAAGAGGTCTATACCAACTATCTTCCACCAAGATTAACTACAAGCCCTATTTCACCCCATTAGGCTTCCAGCAGCACCGCTGAGTGCTCAGGACTTACAGAACCAGCCTAATTGCTACTCCATGCTTGCTGGTAGCACTCACAGCACTGAGTCATAACTGAGCAGGGATGAGGAAGGCCAGCAACACAGCATCCTGCACCAAAATGCCCCATTCCTCTCAAACAACTCTTCGGAAAAGTTATACCACAGCAAGAGCACTTGACAGGTTACTCTGCTTCGGTTTAACTGCACAATTCCCATCGCTTCGTATCGCTGATAGCCCTGCAGCAGCGGTGTGAAAGGAACATGAGCTGCCCTCACAGCTTCTCTCGTGTCAGTGGAAACGGCCCTTCAGTTCCCACTTTCAAAAGAGGTGCACAGGTGTCACCTGCTGCCAGCCTGGCTCTGAAAATTAATTACTTCTGATAACACCTGGGAAATACGAACTCAGCCTGACTGAGGAGACTGAATCTGCACCACTAAAGGCTAAAAAACGCTCTACAAACAGAATATACCTGACAGAGTGAAAAGGCTCTAGCAGTGCCCTTAGGACTCACTCGACAAGATTCACACCACAGGACCCTCTGCTGCTGGTGGAAGTCCGAAAGAAAAATACACGCTACTGAAGCCAAGGTGTGAATTTAAGATGGCAGTCGAAGTACTGCTTTGTCGGTCCCGGAGCTGTGCAACAGGCTTCCAGACAGAAACTTAGGGCGGCTTATTTCCCAGCAGACGGCTTCAGCACCTTCTGCCGTGACGGCGCAGGGCGGCGGGCCGTGAGGGCACTCTACAGCCAGGAGGAGCCTGAGGGCACGGCACGGCACGACACGGCCGCCGGCAGCCGCCGCTCGCCTGAAGCAGGACCCAACCCCGCGAAGAAAGCCGCCCGTTCGCCACGGCTCCAGGCCCTGAGGGCAGGCACGGGGCAGCCCGTTACCCGGGGCAGCGCTCACCTCCCCTTCTCGTCCCGCCGAGGCGGCAGCGCCGCGACCGCTCCTCAGAGCCCCCGGCCCCGCCAACGGCCGCCGCCAACCCCGCGAGCTGCCCCCGCCGCGCCGACACACGTTCGGGCGCCCGGCCCGGGAAAAGTCCCGCAGCGCCGGGAGTTCTCCCGCGCCGGCAGGGCGGCGGCGCCCCGCCCGTCAGCGGCCCCGGGGCCGCGCTCTCCTCCCGCCGGCACTCCCCTCGGCGCCCCGGGGCCCGTCGCCCCCGCGGGCCACCTGTCCCCTTCCTCCCGCCTCCCCGCTTCCGCCCCGCCGCGGCCGGGCTCACTCACCAGCGTGCTCTCGGGCGGGCGGCAGGCGGCGTGGCCGCGGGGCCGGGCGGGCGGCGGAGCGGGGAGGCGGCGGGCGGGGGCGGAGGGCCGCTTGTTTACTCCCGGGCCGGGGCGGCGAGCCCGGGAGCGGAGCGGAGCAGGCGCCGCTGGCCCCGGCGCCGCTCGCTGCACGGGCCCGGGGAGGAATCCCAGGAATGATGGAATTCTGCTAGCAGGTGGGGAGAGCGGGGCGGCCCCATTGGCCGGGCCGGGCTATGAGGTCAGCATAATTAGGGTAATGAGGCGCTGACATCATATCCTCGCAGGTAGGAGAGAGCGGCGCGGGCGCCGAGGAGGAAGCGGAGCCGCGGACAGGCCCCGCCCGCCCGGAGCGCGGCACGGCCCTCACGGCAGGAGCGGGGCGGGGCAGCGCCCGGGGGGGTTCGCGCGGTGCCGCGGGAGGCGGCGGGGAAAGGAGGGCGGGAGAGCAGGTAGTGAGGGACAGCGCCCTGCCTGCTGCAGCGCTTCGGAAACGGTGGGAAAACGGCGTTTCTGTGGAGAACAAAGCAAAGCAATCTGAAAAGCAGATGCAGCACACGCCTTTAGAATTAAAGCGTTCTATCGTTCAGCATGTGAGAAAGGCGCTCCCCAGCCCCCCGTCAGCTCAGGGAGAGGGGCGGAAAGCAACTTTTCCAGGCTCTGTGGTAACACACTACGCACCGCCTCCCTCGCCCTGCAGCCCCCGGCCACAAGTCCCCTTTGCCGATACTATAGCTCCGCCTGTAGTGCCTGTTTACGACTTACTACTCCCGAAGCGTGGTAGGTTTGTTTGGAGGAGCGGTTGTTCTTTTTTTTCCCGGAGTCCCCTCTTGCAGTCGGTGTGACTCATTCAGCCCTCTGAGGAAGTAGCCAAAAAGCAGTGTGTGTGAAATGAGAGCTGAGTGACTGCCTTGGACGACGGGGAACTCTCCTGCACCTCCACGCTCCCAGAGCCGGGGCTCCTCTTCAGTTCCAAGATACCCACACATTAGTGTGGAACACCACCCAGCCCTGGGCACCATCCACTCCCTGCAGCAGCCCACCTGACCTGCAGGAATGCTCATTCCAAACCCCAAATTTTCAAGACTTAAGCACTTGAGCGTATTAACACGCTGAGCCCGCCTTCAGACATTTCACGAAATGAAGCTGTCAGACCTGTAGATGTGAAAGAACCACTTATCAGAAGCCAAGATCATACAACTTACAGAGGATCAAAGAGCATAAGCACACTAATTAAAGTCCTTACCTGATAAAACAACAACTAAGAGATAAGGAAGTTTTTCTACTGGGGCTGCTTGCAGTACCCTAGGCCATCATCTTATGACCCAACACAGCCACGTCTCACCAACCCCTGCTGCAGAGCTTTGTCACAGTTTTCTTGCATAGATAAATACAGAGGGAGGGGACACAGTAAAGGCATACATACATGTATGGTCCAGGGTCTGTTGCCCGCTGTGAGCATCAGCCCTCTCTTTAGGAATTAGGTCCAATACTGTTACATTTTTACTCTTACAAAATGTTGGGAGGAACTGAAGTTTCTCCAGAGGCCTCTTGGAGTCGACAGCAAAGGAGAACCGATCAACCCCAGTTCCATCACAGGAGGAGTCAGGGATGTGGAGATGTGGTAGGAGCTGGAAAGGACACCGGGCAGCAGCCATATGAAACATCTCAAGCTCTTATATGCTCATTATATTTCTCTTACTCAGCTCATCCTTCCTTCTCTCAATGTGACAAACATACATTCTAACACATGCATAAACAGATAAAAAGCAGCACAGCTGTCTCTCTTTGCTGAAGGAAAAAAGCACCAAGACACAGAAAGGTTTATTTTAGCTTCTGAAAATGGGACTTGCGCACAAAGGAGGGGAGGAAGCACAGCTCCCACGTTTACACAGCACGGCCGCCAATGCAGAAGCCCCGCCAAGTGGTGTGGGGAGGCTGCACGGGAGGCAACGGTCAGAGGCAAACCCTGCACCCTGATCCTGCAAAAGTCAGAGTGTGATGGGGCTGTGCTCACCAACTCTCATTTTAAAATCTATCACAATCATGCAACTGATATTGAAGTATTTTCGCATCCTCGCAAGGACAGGTCATGAGATCTCAGGGCCATCAAAAGCTAGCCAGAAATGCATTCCAAACACTAAATGAACTCCAGATTCAGGCTCAGCACACTTACTATATCCAGTGGACTGATTTCAGTGGCTAAAAAAAGTGAAAGGCAAGAAGTATGACAAATGTTATTTTATACATGCCTTTAGGATATAGGATAATAGTTACAGGTTTTTATTTTTTTGTTGTTTTATTATTTTGGTATTTTAATACTGAGCTGGATAGCATTTTCATTACCAGGAAGAACAGGAATTTATGATTTATTTTTTGGAAAAAAACTGTAGTCAAAATAGTGATGTAGAAATTATTGGAGGAAAAAAAAATATTTGAAGTCCCAAACACAAAAAAATACTTTGAACTAGGGAAAACAAAACCGCAGGCACTGAGAGAAGATCTCAAATAGACACTGGTAAGTATCATGTGGATGAATTGCTGTAGACTAATTACAAACCTTTTGAATATGTATCTTCAAGGAAAAAAAGCACACCACTCCTGTTTACAACTGCTGGAGGGGAAGAAGGAGGAAAGGTTTCTTTGTTAAGGAGACGGCTCCTGGGATGAGGAGGAGCTTGAAAAACAGAGGTCAAAACAGCTTTTGATCCTTGCATATGCTATTACAGCCCCCAGCAGAAGTTTTAGAAGAGTATTTATTAAACCATCTAAGGAGTCTGAGGAAACATCAGCCTTCTGGGAAAGATGACCCTATGCATTCCTGCACAAACACTGCTAGTACAGACAGACTTCACCACTGAAGTTAGGCATCAGCATTTGTTGAAAAAACAACAATAAAAAAAACTGTTAATTGTCAAAGCTGGAAATCACCAAAAACAAATCCTAACAGCTATCAAACCATAAGAGAAACTTGTTTAAGGCACTGAGCTCAACACATGCTAATATTTAGCCAAGCTGTTTAAAGGCAAATTCACAGATTAGTAAATCAAAAACAATCTTGTTTGATGAACAATATTTTGGCTTGCTTGGGTGTTACAATTTGTTTTTCATTTTGCACATACTTTGCAAGTGAATGGTATCAAAGGCTCTTTGCTAAATGCCAGCAGAAACCATACTTCGCTGAAACATGAAAACTGACCAAGAGCTGACAGTTTATACCTGAACTAAGATGAAAAATTTCAGCCCAAATTTAGGCACCCAACAGAGAGCTTAAGGTGTGACTCAAATCCCAGAACAGACCACAGTTGAATGGACACCTGTTCTTCCATGTGTATTAATCACTGAAAAGTGGTAAGTGGAAAGGGGGTGGGGTGAGAAAGGTAGTGAAATTCCAGTGGAATGACACACAGTGTTACTTCTGCACTCCATATGCCAACGCAACAGAAGACTTACCCAATGCCTGAGGGATCCAGAACAGCAAACGAGGACTGGAAGCAGGCAGCTGAGGCACAACATTATGGTACACCTGTGGACCAGGAGGAACCAGCAGACAAGAGAAATGATTTCAAGTCAAGAGCTCTGAGTGTGCATTCCAGTTGCAGTAGTATTACCTACATTTTCTGCTGAGGAGAATGCTTGTCAGCCAAAGATTTGCTGCCCTGAACTCGTGTCAACACATGGTCCCTGAGCCCACTGAACAGAATCAGCTCAATATGACAAGATGCTACTATTTCATAGGCAGCACAACCTGCTTTCTAGGTGTACTTTTAAGAAATTTCCTGGAACAGTTACCATTGCTTCACAGTTTGTTTTAAGGTGCTTAAAAAAAAAAAAAAAGCTTCTCCCTCCCCAACTCAAAAAAAAAAAAAAGAGGATAAAAAAGGAAATATATCAAACAGATGCAGTCATACATAGGGAGAGCTCATGTCCTCGCTCTGCAGACTCTACTCCTCTTCCATTAATCCTGTAATTATTATTGAAATTAAACATAACATCTGTTCCACAACCAACTGAGAAATTAACACATTTCCACTGTAATAACAGTTGGTTAAAAATGCCTTGGGCAAGTACTTCCTTACATGTGGACCACAGCAGTGATATGCCTTACTCTGTCAGTGATATTAGCACTAACTAGACAGGGATACTCAGTGTGGAATGAGGCTCAAACCTGTTTTGTTAAACAATTTTCAAGTGATTTCAGCTTGTAATAGTTAGTAGTAGCAGGGGGTACGTGTTGTGTTGTTAACTGAAGAAACACCCAAATCTGAAGAGATGGAGCTTTTTTCTCTCTAAGTGCCCATAGCATGCAGTAATTTGCCAGCACGCATCCACTGCATGTTAAAAAGGAATTGACTTCTTCCAGCTCCTCGCTGCAATTTCACTATTTCACTTTTGCTGTTTTGAGCAGCAGCAGTAAGAATACTTCTCTAACACCACAGAAATACATGAAGCTAACTCAAGTCTAAACAGAAGATAAGATGTACTTATCTTCTTAGATGTAACAGAAGATAAGGTAAGATGTACTAGTAGAAACACAGCACAAAGATAATTAAGTCTGTGCCACAAAGCAAACACTTTTTCCTAAGCTAACACAAAACAACACCGTACATACACCTCTCTGAAAGTAATGCCTCCTATTTATTTCCACAGAAACTAAACAAAGATACAAAGAGCATACATTAAATGATAACAAAACATAATGAAATACTGGTGGGAAGGTTCAACCTCTACTGCCATATCACCAACATCCACCTCTGAAGTGGTGGGCCAACGTAAAAAGGGAGGCATTACTTTCAGAGCAGGCCCGTACATATCACAGGCTACATAAGGTATGTTATTCATGCATAGTATCTGTCAGTACAGTTATAATGCATACATCTATTTATATCTTCTTTAAATAAAATATTTTTTATCAATAACAGCATCTTTTAAAACCATGTCAAAATACATTTTTATCCAAAACAAATTACACAGCCTCACAAGCAAACAGACTTTCTTCAATGCCAAGATTGCTAAACTTTGAATCTAAAACTCTTCTCTGTAAAAATCTAGATTTGTTTGCATTGCATCTCAAAGCTATCTTACATAAAAACACAACCAAATTCAAAACATACCACATAAGATTTTAAAAGACGCTAATTTTTTTGAAGATAGTTTATTATTTCATTAGAACATAATGTGTTAAATAGCAGTAATTCCAGACAGACAAGTCGATCCAAACTGTAAGTTGATGGAGTTGGTTATTTATTACCTGCTTCAAGACAAAGCTTGCCCTCTTCATTACCGCCTGCCCCATCATCCAAAGGAAGATTAAAAGAGACTCTATAATTTCAGTTGGAGCAGGGTCAGAACAGAAGCATAATCTTAAAGCAAACAGTAAAATACTTCCAAAGCTGAAGTATAAATATGAACACCACTGACTCCATTGTCTCAGAACATTTAACCACAGGTACTTTTGCTTGCTTTGTTCCAGGAAAAAAGATTGTACCCTATGGTGATTCCCATAAGATGAAAAAAGATGAGATACCTAAGCAGAAATAGGAGTGTCAGATTAACAGATTAAAAGCACTCTTCAGCATTAACCCACTGGTTTTAATTTGTAGAAGTTTTGTTCAAGTTCATTAGCGATGGTAAAATGGACACAAACAATGCACTGCAAAACCCTGAGTGATAAACTCAGTGTAAAACAAAGATCAGTATAATCAATGATACTCAGATGTAGTTACATATTCAGAATAATAAGTTATATACATTTTTCCTTGATCTCACTCCCCTTCTTGTGCAGTTGTCACATCCATCTAATAGATTTCACTTACTATTGGTTCTTATTTTAATTTTCTCATATGTAAAAACAAATTTGAGGGTAACTGGGATCTTTAAAATAATGAACAGGTTGCATTTCATGATCAGATGCAAAATTACTTTGAGTTTACGTAGTAAATCGGTGTAAACTACATAATTTACATACATTTCAAAGCTGCAAGAAAAAATTTAAGTCAACAGAACTGTTTCTAAACCAAAGACATTATCAGCAAATTACTAGATAGAAGTAACCTGCTATTGGAAAGACTCCTACTGAAATTACTAGAAAGCTAGAAAGGGAACAGAAGAGATGCAACTTTAAATGACTAAACCAAGGATGAGGATAAGAGTTCGCCATGAACATGCAGAACCTCCTCATCCAGGATGTATATGCCTCAACACCAGGCTTGTGAGGCAATTAAGGAAACAAGACTTCAGTATGAAAATAGCTCAAATTTAAAAAGCCTTGCCTCAGAACGTAGTGCACTCCAACAGGGTCATGAGATGAGACATTGGGAGAGATGAGACACTGGGAGGATTCTTTAATCAGCTCTTCCCCCCTCTCCTGCACTCCTTCTCAAGGCATCCAAAGCTACTGACTTCTTGGCTCTCAGTCTTGTCTTCTACAGGGACTGAGCCAGACGTTTCATCACTGCCAAGAGCAAGATAATTTGAGGATGGCAACATTAAGGAAAAAAAACACCACCACACACTGAATGTCTCCTTCTCATGTTTCACTACTGATTTTAAAATAGGAGGTTTGGAGAAACTTTGGCAGGAGACAGAGATTAAAAAAAATCCACTCTGTGGGAACACAACCTTCCACATTTACCAAGTAAACCAACAGAGCTAAATAGACTCAATGTAAGAGAAGACAAATTAATTCAGTAAAGCTAAAACGACACATTTAAGTAAACAACTTAGTTAGTTCAATGAAATAGAGGAGGTATTTTAAACATGAGGCTCAAGTCTTTCAAAGAAGGCCTGATGGTACAAAAAAAGTAAGTGAAGGAAGCAGGAGACAGAACACTGTCCACAATTTATTTTTTAACAACAACCCCTTATGGCTGCAGCTGCTAAGAACCAAATTCTATTCAAATTTAAAACCAGGAAGAACCCTCTCAATAGCCATTACATTTGCATGAAGTTTCAGACATATCAGAATATTGGTCCTTGCAGCTGCATGACCTTCATTTTCTCAGAACAATATGAGTAACTGTCAAAATAGCTATCCAGCACTGATGGAAAGGTTGTGGCAGAGCACGGGATTGTGAAGGTAAAAGTGACATGAGTTCTTAGGCTAGACTTAAAAAGACATAACTGAAGTATTTACTTATACATGGACAACGTAACAGCGTATAGTCTAAAGCTTCACCTTAATGTATTAAAACTTAAACTCATTTCTTTTCTAATTTAAGAAGTCTGAATATGTTAAAACAGGCAGGAATAAAACACAGCCTCTTCCCTAAAGCAGCCAGGATCAGTTAACACCCGTGCTGTAGATTTTTATCTAGAAAAAGAAAGGTAAATGAGGTCACTTGATACTTTGGTTTCATAACAGAGAGAAGGATCAGATGTTTACCCAAACCAAAAAGATACCAGAAAATAGTTACACAAAGGTAATGTCTACTCCTCCTGCAGTAGATAATACAATTAATCGTCCACATACTCACAATATATAGCCAACAGAAGTGACCTCAAAAATGAGAAATGTTTTGTCCGCTGTAAACACCTTACCCATTAAAAACTATCAGACACATACTGACCTGACATTCTGACCTTTAAAGCATATTTCAATTTCAATTCTATTTTTAAATTAATTGCTGGGAAAAGGCATGAGTCATAACCCTGGTTGGATCCCCCTCTACTGGATACTCACCAAGTGCTATGTTTGTTCTAAAGTTTCCCGAGGCAGAACAGGCTCCAGTATTATCTCTTCAATCAATTAAAAAAAAAAAAAAGACCCTAAACCATCTGGGAATACTGGCCTCCATATCCACCTGCATCTCCCCAGTTGGAGAAAGATGTTTGTCACAAACATCAGAAAGATATGGGATACTACAGAGGTCAGGTCTCTAAAAGAAAGGAGTCGCACTTGTTCAGCTATGTGCTACCTAGAGGCACCTTGTTTATGATAAGGCTGCAGCTGTTGAACTCCATCTGTCAGTCAGGTTAGCCAACAAGCAAGCTGAACTAAATGTAAAGAGAGATCGTCCTAAAGTGCAGACAAGAAACAGTGTCTACAATTGAAACAAAGTTAAATACATTCTATATATAGCCAATATTTGAAGGGTCATACAGCCAGCCACCTGGAGAAACTATTTAAATACTTGGGAAAAGGGGAAATAAAGTGATGAAGAACACCTCTTATACACACTTATGGAAGAAGTCAGCACCTTGTGTGGCACAGTTTTATGCACTCATCAGTTTAGGAACAGCCAAACATCGTAATGCTAGTCAAATGGGTTGCTCAGAACTAAAGGCAAGTTAACAAAAAGACTCAACATCAAGATGAAAGACTGTAAAAAGCAGAAACAAATCTATGGATTATGTACCCGGCCATTTTTATTCCCCATTCACCCAGTGTTGTGCCGTTTATTTCCTCCGAAGCATGAGATGAAGTTACACTTCACTGGCACTGTCTATCTCAGAGCCAGCCAGGCCCACAGTGCTGACTCACCTACGGAAATCCTTAGTACTTTGATTGGGCCCAGGCTCTTCAGTACAAAGAATCCTTTTCAACACCAAGAAATAAATCATGTACTCGGTTGCCTTTAATAAAAGCACTGTTACACAGAAAAAGAGAGAACGAAGCATGAAACAAAATCCACAGCAGAATGGCCAAACCAGAAAAGAGGGGTGTCTGAAGAACAGAACAAAAGACTTGTGAATTAATTGAAGAACAATAAAAGAAAATAAAGCAATATGGAAATAGAGCAGGGAGGTACAAACAGGAAAGCTACAAAAGGAGCAAAAAGCTGGGGTGACTATTTTCACAAAAGAACAAACACTCCACTGTGACAGTCAGTAACATTCTCATGTACTAACTTCCCATGCAACTAGTTATTTTAGTGAATTACAGCTGTACGACCATAAGAAATCATTTCCACATACTGTTGGGAAACTTCAAAAGCAGCTAGCATGTCTGAAATCAATCTCTCTTCTCTTAAAAGTTTTACATAGCATAACGTTGTAACAACCGCATGGAGTATTTTATATTAACAATAGAGAGGAGTTCAGACTGTAAGCTGCTCTGGGCTATGATTCATTCATGGCTCTCTGCCAAAAAAATAAATACATTCAAGACCAATGGCCTCAAGGGGAAAGGTAGGCCACTTTTTAAAAAGCACAGAGATAAATGATTTACAGAACAGAATACAGTTTAAGATTTCAGCCTATATGGATTATGAGGAAGAACTTCAAGTCTCACAAAGATTTACTACTCAGAGCTGAATACTGGCAGTGTATCAACAGATGGAGTAAACTAGGAACCATTAAACTGGGATTTGCAAAACTCTCCCTAAAGAGCATGAAATGACCAATTATATTACTGTACACAAAGAAAGTTCACAAAGCCAAATCAAGATAGGCAATGGGTATTTCATCCATGCAAGACAAACACAGCAAGTTCAGATTACAGGCAAACTCTGCAGTAAAGAAACACCTGCACAGTGAAAGACCAATCCACCAGCCACACAACAAACAGTTTAAAGGCTGGATGGGTTTGATGCTATACAACATCTGCTGCATACAGTGTTTAATTAGCTGCTAACAGCAAGCAGTACATTCCTTTTTTTTTTTTCTCCTTCAGAAGAACTTTATTTCTTGACTAAATGCCCTTGTTAGCTAGCAATGTTCAGAATTAAGATACCTCTGCTGAACAACAGGAGCTGAGGTCAATTCATTCTTACACATCAGAGTGACTTGTAATAGATTTATAATTTTCTGATCCACACTTTGTTAGCAAGCACCTTCTAAGACACCAAAACCACTTCTGAATTTCTGACTTTAACATTCAGAACTTCATATTTCATTGGTTAATTTTAATTATTATATATTCATATGTATTTATATAATAATCATATTTAGTTGGCTAATGGTTTTAAAAGAAAATTGTTGTTTTCTTCAATGCTTCAGTAGAGTTACAATTGCATTTCATCATTTCAAAGTTTCTAGATTAACTGCTGCTCATCCCCAAACTTCCCAGTAATGAGAAATTTAAGCCTTTAAAAACACTGAGCATCTTACAATCCACGACGCCCTCAAAGGATGTTCCATTTAAAGTTAGGTATACACTTCTCTAAGGAACACTCCTCAATTTAAAAAAGAGCCATAAACTCAGGGTAACAAGTAAAACACAAAAAAGCACTGAAGAGAACGATCTATTACTATCCAGCCTTCATAATGCAGCCATCTCCCAATGGATCATCAATGTCCAACAATATTCATACTGCACACATTTTATTTTACATTTTTAAACTTCTGTACATTCAAGCCCAATCCATACATTTGTCAGTCCCAGAAGGGAATGAAATACTTATTTAAGCAATGGTAAGTATGCATGCACTTTAAGTCAAGCATGTGACTAAATGCTCTGCTTGTAAGAATTCTCAACCAGATGTTGAGCAATCTTATGACACATGATCTCCTTCAACCAGAGCTTGAAGCAACAGTAATTTACGAGCTAGTGGTTTTGCATCCTGTGGTACTGTTATTTAACCAAGTTTTAAAAGCTCTATCTTCATCTTTACACAGGAAAAAAGTATACAAATAAAGATGCAGGTTGTCAGGAAGGTTTTGTCCAATGATATTACTTCCCCAGTATGGCTCAAGACCTAAAACTTCATGTAACTGCAGTACTACAGGGGAAGGGAGCTCCTTAAAATGGTAGGGCATCTGGTTTTGCCACTGATAACTTTTTAATTGGGCCATATTGCTTATTCATTCTGTGGGTCAGTTACTGCTTCACCTGTGGACTACAGATGATTTTTGTCCCCTTCAGTTTGTACATTTTTGTATTGCACCAAGAAAATTTGGGATTCTAGGTGGAACAATCATTCTAGAAATGTAACACTTATGTTTTTGGTTACAAAGAGGAGATAAATGAGACAGAACTTGAGCTTTTAGCCTTAATTAACTAGTCACATGTTCTGTGGTGTACACTCAATAATTTCCTAACAATTACAGTAACATGCAGTAACTGGAATTTCTAGAAACAAAGTTAATGAAGTTTTTAACTTTCAGAAATGTTTTCAAAAGCTGACTACAAGAACAGAATGCACACACACACACGAGAACATAACTTCACTAAAAGTCATCATATCGAACCTTTCAAGGACAATTGTGAGAAGATAACATTAAACACTATTAATTGCAGGCTTTAACTTTGTGAGTTTTTTTGCATACTAAGCCCTCCAGTAGATGGTGACTCTCTTCCCCCTAATAATACAAAGGACCATATTAAAAATTTGCAAACAAACTGCTGGTGTAAAAACTGGTCTTAGCTCCCAGGCCTTCCCATATGCAATTTTCCCTATTGCATACTTCCCTTGGAACAAAAAATAAAAGCTGTTACCTCATTCGATGAATGTATCAGGCAGTTTTGACAATGCTGCACTTCTTACTTGGCAACTAGCTCATTCAAAAAGCCATGGCTCCCTTCCGAATTCTTTCTCGTGCTGTTCCTCTGTCTAAAAGCCTTCTATCTGCCAGGGTGCATTTCTACCACCAGCATCCATATTCTTAGTTCTTAAGAATTTTCCAAACATACACCTCAGTAAGTCATTATCTGATTTCAGATTTCTTTTAACTAGGGCTTATGTAAGAAATACAAGAAATTGAATGACTAGTTCAAATTCTCATTGCACATGAAGTTCACTTTAAAGTGGATTTGGTCTACTTTGTATAAAACACTTCTAGATTATCCACAGAGGAACTCTTCATGCAAGAAAAAAAAAAAACAATCTAAAATCAGGGTTAATTTCAGCAGTGGTTTAAATGCCCTAGATTTTCTTTTTCCTTCTCTAAATCAGGGACTTTGGCCTCTTAACAGAGACACAGAATACCAGTACCATATAAACCAACATTCTTTCTCATTTCTGTAACTTCTGCAGAACAGAGCACCCACCCGGACAATCAGCCTCCTAATATTAGAAAATGGACACAAGGGGTTTTGTCTTACAAACTCTAGATCTACTACCAACTGATGAGCAGTAATGTGTTAGGAATGTCCTATGACTTCAGAAAGTGACTTTCACTTCAGTATTTTTCTCAAAAAAAACCCCTCAATTATTCAACTTTTGCCATTTTAAGATAAGCCATATTTAAAAAGTTCCCCCACAACTTATGCAAACCTTAGTCAGTCATATTAAATAGAAGAATACAGTTTTTCCTTTTTTTTTTTTTTTTTTTACATTTGACTTAACCGATCCCTGAAAACTGCCACCAATTTCATTCCAATGTTTTTAAACATGATTAAATGAAGCATACCTTGAGAAATGGCCCTACCAACCATATGACACACAAGAAAAAAAATACATACTAATGAGGAAAGTATTTCCACTTTTTACTCTTTAAAAAAAAAGACATTTTCACAAATAGAATGAAAGTGTTCAAGTTACATTAATAATAACACCCAAAGTTTGCAAGCCCACCTAAATCAGTGCCAAAAAGATTCTATTTACAACAGATGCTTCAAATTTATTGTCACATATGAACACTGCCATAAATTTCCATTCCTTAATGGTATCAGAGATGTGATGTAAGAATTCATGTGATGGTCCAACTTCTTCATCACAGCTCATTTAATTAAGCAAGTGGTTTTATCTTTGTGGACATGATTTTCAAGAACCAAAGAAGCCAATGAATTACACAATAGGTACTTTTTTTCATAAAATTCCCAATTTTAAAGCATTTCGATAAAATCTTTTGCTAAAAACATTTCATAAACGTACAAGCAGATGCTGAAGGTCAACAAAAGTATAACACTCCTTACAATCTCTAGCTATGATTAGCTATGAGTGAGGCAGTTGTCACCTGAATCTCATTAAAAAGAACATACCAATTTTACAAAATGGACTTATACTTGACAAGCTTCTTGGGCTTTTCACAAAGTCTAACCTGCAGACATACCCACTTAGTATCGTCAAAAAATAATAATCTAAGGATGAACTTGCAAGCACAGAAATAAATCTATTTAAAGCTATACGGACACTCCAGTTCTGTGTCTGAGAGGACTAAAACTGGAGAGCATTTCAAAAGACCCTTGGTGGCATTTTCAAAAATAGAGCTATTAATACATAGAAAATGAATGGCTTTGGTTCTTACTGTATGTACAATTCATCACCTTCACCCAGGGTTTCTGAAAATCCTTTGAAAACCTAATACATATACGCAGTAAAAATTTATTTCAGTATTTACACAGTAATTCCTTTGCCCTACTGCCATCAAATCTTCCCCTCTAATAAAAAAATCCTACTGCAGTAGTAAAAATGGACAGGAAAGGTATTCAAACTGGCTTCTTAAGTAGACTTTCATCTTTGCAAGTAGGCTCAGCAACACCTGCAAAACATTTGGAGGAAAGGTACCGCTTGTTTACCCATACATAGCGTGTCAAGACTCAAGATGTCTTCTTTAACCATCCTTTTGTCATTTTATACAATTTCTTCATACTGTAAGTTACAGATTTCTTTGCCCCTTAAAAAAAGAAAGAAGACAAACATCAGAAAACATCAAAATTCTGGAAAGTTAATCCATATAATAGATTTTCAGTAAATTAACTAAAATATAAAGGATGACATAACCTGAAACATCAAGCAGACATGCAATAACTCTGCAATAAATCTGTCAGTCATAGCATGGTAAATAAAGGCAGAAAAACACTTCTAATACCATCAAAGCATGCAAAAAATAGGATCATTCTGAAGGTTCTGCAGGCCTGACAACAGTGCTCAAAAGCACATACAGAGAACAGGTGTAACATCTGTATAGACACATTACAGAACTCCCAACTCCATCTGTACTGATGGAAACTTCTAAAATACAACACTGTTCCAAAATGTTCAACACCTAAAGGCTTTTAAACCACCTTTGTCTGCTGCATACCCTCACCAAACCAGTATGTAGTACTTTTCAAGCCCTCCCTAACCTACTACTAGATAGCACATCCAGCTGAGTAGGATCTAGGATCATATTCCAGACAAGAAATGGACACCAGCAACCCGGTAGCCTTCTATTATGCAGCTGGACACAGAAGCAGGACTATTTTAGAGGAATCCACACAATTAGGCACACAGGTTAATTAGCAGAGCACATCTGTGATAGGAATTTATTCATTGAAGCATGTCACTGGAGACCACCACCACATTGTGCAGATCAGATTAGGGCTAATCCTCAATAACCAGAGCTATACCCAAAGCTGGGCAGCCAAAGCTGTGCTGAAGAGATAATGAGGAAAAAGAGAACGAGAGGCGAACCAGAAGATAGACAGGACAAAAGAACAGTCTACTCAAGCAAGACAAGAGTACACGACTGGTTGACAAGTTCCATCCATCTAAATGCTACTTCACCAATTTTTCTAACAAGATCTTAGCTGGCTTTGCCTGACACTGCACCCCAGGTCTGAGGCACTCAGCTGCCATGCTGTGAAGTTTTAAGTGCAACTTCACAACCCCACAGCTAGAATTTAGAAGCATCACACTGATGCCCATCTTGATTAGACAATCAAACACTGCACACCACAAAAAGTTTCCAAAATGTCATTTCAGCCCCTAAGGAGAAACAGCCCCAGAGCACTGCTACTGAAAGGCTTGCAAATAAGTAGAAAAGTGTACTGTTTCCTCATAGGAAATGTGCTCCCAACTTTTGGGGTGGAAATCTGTTCTGGTTTCAACAAGTTGTAAAGTACACGATAACTTTCTTGAATATTTTGTTATTGCTTCATCTTAAGTAATGGCAGCTACCATTGCATAACTGAGGGAATAATGCATCTGCAAGAAATCAAATCTACTCAGCTTGCACAATAAAGTGACATCCGTGTCCTTAGGTAAAAGCAGCAACACTGAAATGATGGCTCTGGAAAACCAGGTTAATAAGGCACATACCCAGATGAACTGAAGTCTCATAAAATGAAGAGCAAAAATATACATAACATGATGACAGATTTGGCAGCGCTGCACATATCTAAAGTATGCTATGGACTCCAGCATGAATAGTCTGGCACAAGGATCTTATCTGGAACAACTTTGCTTCAGAGTAACTTGCCTAACTCTTGTTTATAATAAACCTCATATTAAGCCAGTGTATTTGTAATAGTCTAATATCAGCCCGTAGTTCCCCACAAAACTTTGGTAAACAACATGCCCTTATGCTAGGCCTATAAAAAGGCAGGCCTTTCTCAATTTCCATAAAGATACACTGCATTTTGCATTTCAGATGAAAGATGCTTTCATTACCAGTAGTCTAGAGTCACAAAAAAATCAAATGAGCATATAGTAATACAGAAAAGCACCACCTGTACTCCAGAACAACTACTTTATGAGCCTATCATAAATCATTCTGCATATTCTGTGTATAATCAATTGGACTTTCAGTTTATCTAGGTGTAATTTAAACAAACTCAAGTCAAGCTTTTGCAAAAAAATCATCCATCCCTATATTTCAACTTATATATGGGATGCATGTGATTCTGTAAGCTCAATTTTTCTACTTTTAATAGGCTTTCATTAAAAGCAAATGCACTAATGAAGTCAAGGTTATTCTGTTATAGCATCTCAAGCAACAAGTAAATAATCTTGTAAGTTCCCGAACACCTCACACATCTGCATTAAAATTGCATGCAGTATAAGAATTCCAGTGGCAGAACAAGGCCAGACTTGAGCTCAGGCATAGCACATAAATGAAGTAAGTGCTTCCCATCTCAAAAGTTTAAGCTACGTAACTGCTTAGCTTTGACAGTTACTGTCCAATCTCTTAGGTACTATACTTCCAGGACACAACCCCTCCAAAGCTGAAATTGCTTCGCCAGAATCGATGTTCTGAGATTCCAATAAAGTCACTGTAGTTCTAGAAGCACAGTATAGCATGTGGCAAACCAACAGTAACACAGCTGCTCCAGCCCTGCAGGACTGTAATTAACTGAGTTGGCACAGCAGCCTGCAAGTCAGCTTTCTCTATCAGCTTGCCAGCCTATTCTGCCTCTTGCAGCAGCTCAGCGTTAAGAACTGTTTCTTCGTATTTTCCCCCTGCAGGGAGAACTCTGCTGAACTCCACCCACTCCAGCCATGAGCCTAGCATCTTATATAGTAAGATGCTTACATTTCTGCCCTAGCACATCACACTACAAAGCAAAATACAGGTTTATACATACAGCTGGTTTCTTAAAGCAGCCCTAAGGGTGATGAGTCACATCTGTAGTAAAAGTTAATGGTTGTAATTATGGCTCAGCCTCCGAATCCAAAGCAGTTGGACCACATGAAAATGTCTTTCTACTTTAGCTATGAACCTACAAGTCGGTGGTTCCACACTCCCTTTAGATTTTTCCACTACATGATAGAGAACAAAGACCTTACACACATGGAATCAAGACCACAAAACTTCAGCGTAAACATAAGCTGTATCTGGTTTTGCTTAGCAGTCCCATGGAAGTGTTTCTGTTACATTATAGACAAATTACTATCTTACAGGTCCTCAAAGTTTCCCCACAGATATAACTGTATGCTGCATTCTTTATTTCCTTTTGAAATAAAGGATTAATGAATATACTGTTGAAGAGCTGTCATGCTATACAGGGCATGTAAATATTTGCATATTGTTAGTGCACAGACACATACAACTTTTTACACATTTACAGAGAATTGCAGTGTAATGCAGTATTTGTTCAGGCAGCTGATGAAGCTGGCAGTTACTATGAAGCTACAGAATATTTATATAGGCTGCTCCCTAGAGTTAACAGAAAATACACCCATGCAGGTATAGTATACTAACAGCCCAGTTCTAAGAAAAAAAGATGTTATTCAGAGCAGCTAACAAGCATGTGTGTTAACTTAAAAGGACCCTGAACAACTGATTCTTGAACAATTCACCCATTACGTATTTCTAACATTTTATTTATAAGACATTTTCAAGGCTTGCAGCATTCCTCTATTAAGATATAAAGAAGAAATCTAAGCTGAGTATCAGTGTCTCTTTCAGACGAGCAAAATAGAAAAACTTTCCCAAAGACCATGCAGACTCTGACTATGTGGGAAAATAAATCAAACGATGGTGCCATCTCTAATGGGAAACAGAGGGGCAATCGCACCACAGACTCAAAAAAAAGACAGACACATTTTCAAAAACTAAATAGGGCACTTAAAAACAAACAAAACCAGAGCTTGAGCTCAACTTTAAAACCACACTGGCAGAGAAAGATGAAAAAAGTTCTTTTAAATGGGCTGAAATTCTTTATTTTGCCCATGCTATTTGCCCACACTGTTAATACACAGCATACCATCCCAGCAACGACTATTCCCAATGTAGCATTGAATTCAGGAGCATGCCCTGCATTGGACTATCCCATCACAGATCAGCACATAGGCATTTCACATTTTTGTTAAGATAAAAGAATCAGCTACAGAAATCATTTTGTGCCCCTCATTACAAAGTGATGGTCACACAATGAAAATTAATTCCTTCACAAGCAGACATGGGACAGAAGTACTTATATAGTTACCAGCAACAGGAAGGAAAAAAAGCCAGAGCTTATTTAATGGGGCTACTGATTTCATGATCCTTCCATACTTTTCTTGTACCCTAGCTAGTATTCTTAACGTAAGCACTGCAGAAGAACATAGCAGATGAAAAAGAACTGGAGAACCATAATACTTTTCTTAAAGTCTCTACTATGATGTGTAAAAATAGTTCTTAGGGGAACAGAACATTACACAAAGTTTGGTTAAAGAAGTACGAAAGAAATGCAGCATCCTTAAAGATTAAATCTAACAGCTGAAGACCTTCCTGTAATACACATTTATTCCATGAGTCAAACAGATACTTTCTATGTAGAAGGAACGATGTTTTGTCTGTGTACTGTATGCACCTATAAAAGTCCAGGCTGATAAAGCCCTGATAAGCAGCAAAGCAACATGAACAGCATCAACGGCTGCCCCCTAGTGACAAGTGTTTTAAATTAAACCACGGCTGGGAGAAGATCTTTGATAGAAGACCGAGAAAGTCTTCAGGCAAACTGAATTACAGAAGTTTGGAAATAAATACTAAAAAAAACCAACAAACAAGAGAGCACTTAAAGGCAAAAGGCTTCTAACTGCAGACTTACTAACCCTAACCACCTCTGGAGATCATGGGAGGATCACCAAAGATCATAAAAGCCTTAAATCAGAAAATACGGGCTCACATCCCTGGTCAGACAAATTGCATTTCTTCATTAACACGCACTGCAATTTCAGTGTTTATTCACACAATTACTGTTTCTGTCCACCCTCAGTGGGTGACACTGCTGAGGTCCTGGTAAGTCAGCAGGCAGGTGAGGAAGTAGCGCCAGGCAGCGGGCAAGGAAAGCCACGATTTTCAACATTAAAAATAGTGGAAGAAAATACATTTAAAAGCATCTAAGTGTTAATTCTATATAACTGGATGGTCAGAAGACAACTAAAGTCTATTTTAAAGAAAAAAAACAAGCCACCATATAAATCAATAAGTTAAGACAAAGGGAAAACAGAAAAAATCAATAAAAATTAAAAGTCCTACTAAAACTTACATGAGGACCTCCCAGAAGTCTCAGTAACAATATAGGCTGAGAGTGATTTGCTGAATGACACAAAAGCAGCTAACAACTCCCAGAGGTGACTTTGTCTATCAGGCTTTCAGCAGACGGAGAGTATAAACAATCTGACAGAGCTTAACTGCTTTTATTCCTATTCCTGCAGCTACACACAACAACTCTGCTCCGCAGCTCAGGCAGGCTGCTAACTTTCACAAGTGCTGCATTCACACACAATAACTCTGCCTTTCACACACCTTCCCTCTGATTATTTTGCACTACAAAATCCCTGTGGATTTAGAACCAGATAGGTTACAAGTTGATATTTCTAAAAGGGACATGTTGTGATACAAGGCTTGACCATTAGCGAGCCATTTTAACAACAAACCCTAAAAGGAATGCTTGACTTCTTTACTTGGAAACCTTCCATTTGAAACTAGCACATACAGCATGTCTAGCTTATAAAACAAAAGTGCAGTTTCTCAGATGGAGTCAAGGTTCTTACTCTGCATGAACTACTAAGCAAAGCTTGGCAAAAATTGAGAAGTATAACAAAACCACTAACAAAAGTATATAAAAAGATGTAAAACAAGCACAACTATTCCTGTTTACTTTCCTCAGCAAACCACTAATGGTTCTGAACACTGCAACCGGTGTTTTCTCACAAGGAGGCACGAAGTGCAACATGGGGCCACCAACTTTAATAGCAAATGGGAAGCGAACAGCAGCTGTAGAAATCTGGATAAGGATCACTTAATAGGAATGTGGATAGCTGCTTCTGAAACCAGTAATGATGTTTTTTGTATGTAATTGCTTTTGAGGACAACAGGAATAGGCGTGAATGAGTTCAGACAGTGATATGAGCAATTTCAAGCAAGCAGCAAAGATTTCTCATTTTGCAGGAATTAAGACGATCTCCTGACCTCCATTCTGTTTATGTTAATGCAGATTCAGGTCTTCAGCTTTTCTTTTAAACTGAGCTGCAGTCCATTGAGCTTTTAAGAAGCCCAGATTTTTACATTTAAAAAGTACACCTATACCAGAACTCAATGACAGGACGATGCTTCGGCTACACAACTGGCAGTGACTTTTGTGCAGTTTGGAATACTTCAGAGGCTTAAAAATATCCCTATGTTTTCCTATGTTTCTACTCAGGAAGTCCTTTTTTGCCCTCCACACTTCTCTCATGGACTTTGTAACATACTCAACTCTTCTTCTAAAGTACTTCATTGTGAAGTATGAGAGTTACAGTAACAGCTAATGCTTATCAAGTATATAGGCTTAGTATGGAATATAGAGTTATCTGAACACACACCTGTTTCTGAACTTGGACAGAAACTTCAGCCCCTACGTTCTGTCCCTCTAAACTTGTCCTCTCCTTTATTTTATCATAAACTAATCTGATAGTCTACACAACATCAACACAACACATGGATCACTTAGAGATCCACTCACATGTAGAAAATAAAGAAGTTATCACGTAATTTGTCTTTTTTTTAATATAATAAGAGCAAAAACAGTGCATAACAGTCAAATCTGGCCCACATCAAAAAGAAAACTGAAGTTAGCTTTTGTTTTGTTTTGTTTTTTGTTTCATGATTAGGTCATGTAGACTCTGCTCTCATATTCTATAGGCTTTCAATATTTTCATTAGACACTTAGAAATTTTATTCCCTAAAGTCTCTTGCAAGACAGTCGTGGAGCCCTATAATTTTCACGCTGTAAAACCAGAAAGCTTAGAAATCACACACATTCTTACCAGCTGTTAGTATGGTTTTAGCACTCTGCACTATACTGGAAGATCTCACAATGCCTGAGATGCCTGCAGATAGAAAAGCACACAGATGTTACCCATCTCAGAAGCAGTTTTGTGGGGATTTTTTTTTTTTGCTCTATTGTCTAACAGAAAAAAAAAGTTAAATATTCTACAGTTATATAATTAGCCAGCTTGAAAGTACAAATTGTACTTAAACTTAAAAAGTACATTTTACCTTCCACTTTGAAATATAATTGAAAATATAATTGAAAAATAAACTAATTGAAAATATAAACTCAAATATTTTTGCTTGTTTAACAGGCAAAGAAAGTCAATCTTAAAACAGGTAAGAAGTATGAATTGATGACGTTCATTCAGCTAGTGATCAAACCAAGATCCACAAAATAAGCAAAAATGATTCAGTTATATTCCACCTAAGCATGGTTTAGATCAGAATTACACTCTGTTCATTTCAACCTGACATGGGCATTTTGCACTTCTCTTGCCAAGTAGGGTTGTTTATACTGTGCAATTTTTTATATTGTGCAGTCTGGCTTGGTTAAAAGACCAACTTCTGGAGGCACCACTTGTTTGTCACTTCACAGCACAGCAAGTCCAGTTCCTATTATCCATTCTTAGGTGTAAATGGAATAGTATATAAAAGGATACTTTCCAAAAAAAGCTTTAAGAATTTAAATTTGTACTCACGTATTTTTACATATATATAAATACAAAAGTACTGCTTATTACTAAATATCTGAACATGTACAAAGGCAGCAGTCCCAGCATTAAGTCTTCCAATCTGAAAGTTATTTTTCTGCATTAACCAGATTGTAGAAAACAATTTCAAATATTACTTCTAAAACCTTATTTCAAAGCTACCTGCATAAAGAATAAACCCTGAACAAGTAAGAGGAATACAATATTCCACCTGAACAAGTTTCTATATTTTTGAGAGTGAATAACAGAACATGTTGAACTAGTAAAATACCTAAGGACAATGCAATTCGGTTTGAGTACCCAGCTTAGTCCTACAGGATTACTAAATGGTTTGCTCTGAGCTGGAGCTGCACCACGCTGCCAGAAGCACATCAGGCTTGCACTGCCAGATGCTGTACCTTCACTGGAGAGTGGCACCACCAGGGGCTCTGCTTCACCACAGGAGAGCAAACAACTGAACTGCAGGTGCTGAATGGCAGCTGGTGGAAAGGTCAGAAGGCAGACAGGCTGCGTGGGCTGTTCCTGGCCAGCTATGCGCAGCTTCTGTAGTTAAAGGACAGAAGCAGCTCACAGGAGACATATCCTGGAAGAACCTATTTCTGCCCATGGATTGCAAAGGGAGTCTAAAACCCATCTCACTGGAGGAGCTGCCCAAAGAGGGGCAGGGACTTGTCCACATTTCCAGGAACTCTGTCTTCTTCAGCACCAGGTGGCCTTCAATCTCAGGGAAGAGAACTGCCATGGAGTAGGTGTGGTCATTCAGGAGGGGAATGCTGGCCACGTCCAGGCCATTTGTCAGTTTAGTGTCTGCTTGTAGCTCAGCAAAGGCCTCTACGTGCTCCAGGGCCACCTAGGACTCCAGGCTGTCCAATCTGCAGCTGAAGACATCACAGGACTTGCACCTGTAGGCGATGAGGACAATGATGACAATGATGATGATGAACAATAGCAAACTGCCACCACCACCACTCCTGGTGGGCAGGTTGTCTGAGAAGATCTGCAGTATGCCTGGTGAGAACTCAAACTCTCCAGCCTTAACCCTGATTCTGTGCTGGCCTGTAAGGTTAGGCAATTTGCAGAACAGCTGGGTGTTGGACACAGTCAAGGTGCAGAGAGTGTCCCTGACCAGAACTCTGTAGTTCAGTTGGGAGTTCTCAGCAGCTGGAGGGAGCAAGTTCCTGCCCTTCAGGATGATGACAGAGATGGGCTTCAGCATCCCTGTGGGGCTGAGCAGCTAGAAGACAGGGTTCAGGTAGTAGAAGTTGACGGTGACAACAATCAGCAGGGCCTGGATGTTAACCATGATAAACACAATCTTATCTGGCCAGTAGCCATCCTCAGGAGGGGCTCTGCTCAGGGCTGTCGATGGAGGGCATGCAGCATACCATGCTGGTGTCACTGTACACAGTACAGTTGTTCTCTTTCAGGGCTGTAGTACTTGGCTCTGATCTTGGGCTCCTTGATGCCAATCACAGTCAACTACATTCCATCACTGTTGATGCTCCACTCTGGATCAATCTTTTTGAATGGTGGAGTCCTCCATGTAGTTGTACTTGACCTCCAGGTTGCTCAACTCTGCCCAGTTGATGTTGATGATGGAGGACCTACTGGGGGCACGCCCAGGTCCTGCATCAGATCTTGTGGTCATTTCTCTCTGAAAAGGCACAGGGTCATTCCCCCCGTTCTGACAACCTGTTGAAAGGGCTGAAGCACCTCTCTTATGAAGAAAGGTTGAGGGAGTTGGGCTTGTTCAGCTTGGATAAGGCTTAGGGGAGACCTCACTGCAGTGTTCCAGTACCTCAAGGGAGCTTACAAGCAGGAGACAGACCAAATTCTTACATGGTCTGATACTGATAGGACAAGGGAGAATGTTTGTGAAGTAAAAGACTGGCAATCTGACTAGAAGCAAGGAAAACATTTTTTTACTCAGAGGGTGGTGAGGAGATGAAACAGGTTGCCCAGAGAAGTTGTGGATGCCCCACCTCTGGAGACATTCAAGGCCAGATGGGATGGAACCCTGGGCAGCCTGATCTAGTGGCTGGTAACACTGCCCATGGCAGGGAGGTTGAAACTAAATGATCCATGAAGTCCCCTTCAGCCTAGGCCATTCTATGATTACCCAGAGTCTAGAATTCAAAAACTTCTTTGATGACAAAAGTGAAAGAGGGTTTCTGTTTTGTTCTGAGAGTATGAATGGCTTAGCTTCAGAAAACTAGATTTCTAGATTTAATGTTTTGATTCTGTGGTGCTGCATTAGTGTTTACAAACCATAGTCTGAGTCTGCAATAACCTACCTAAATGCAACTACCAAAATAGGTAGCTCAGGGTGGACAACCAAGAGCAAAAACTAGACCCAACTAACAACCATTGTACTGAAATCAGTGTAAGAGCTCCCTCTGCAGCTGGCTGGTGTTTTGTGGCTCACAGGCATCCAGGCATCTTTCATGGAGCTTGCAAAATTGGCCACCTGGAACTAGGATGCATCAAGTTCCTGAAAGGATTGTTCAAGTACTAAATGTATCTATTTATCAGCAGAATAATGAAACACTGATGTCTTCAGAGTAAGCTTTAACTTGCTCGTACTCAATCCTGCCTCAGAGAAGCTATCTGCGATTACAAGAAGCAATTCAATCCTCTTCCTCAAAGCTTCAATTCTGTCAGAGCATCACATATCTGTAGGAACTAAGGGAATTGGACAGGGTAATGCCAGCAAGCTAGAAAATTAACTTAGCACTGAACTGTAAGACTGGTAGGATAAACAGCTTAATATTCAAATGAAGTTATGATAGCCAATAAAATCCTGAAGATAGAAGCACACTAAATAGAGTTTGATAGTTTAATTAGATCATAAAAACTACTTTCAAGATTCAAAACCAAATATCTTCTTTTTCCTATAACAGCAGGAAAGCTAGTTGCTAGTATTTCAGGGAGTCTGTTTGCAAACAGACAAATAGAATTTTGGAAATGTATCTCAAGAATAACCTAGTGTTCTTCCTTTAATTCATCCTTCTGAACTGGAAGGCAATACACCATAAATCTTTATTTCTATTATGTCTTAAAGGTGATTAAAGATATTGGTCTAGGCTCACCTTGATGCACCACTAATCCACAATCAGGGTCATGGGCAACTTGCAGTAAAATTTCTTCCACATCTCTGTTTTTCCCAGGAGGGTCTACCAGAGAAGTTATCTTTTGCTGCAGACTCCTTGGCAAAGCCATTAGTTGTGTGAATTGACCTTCTGGACTTTTATCGATCTGAGCATTACAAAAAATAAAATAGGAAAAAATTGTGTTAATGAAGTAAATTCTATTTTCAAAGAAGACACACAAGTCTTCTAGCTATCTTTGGCCTGTGACAAATATCTCAAAAAACTGTTTTTATTCCACATGTAAAAGCCATTGACAACACTAATGAGATCTCCCCATGCAGCATCTCAGTTCTGAACCTGAAGAATAACAGCGGAAAGATGTTCATTTTTATCCAAGGGAAAACTAATGCACACACATGATCTTGTTGCTCCTACAAGTAACTTCCCATTAAAACTGTACCATTTCTGCATTACCCTATTCCCTCTGGAAACATAAATACACTACAATGAAAGAAAATGTTCCCAAATAAACATTCAGCTCTGTTTCTTCTGCTGAATATAACCAAACTACACACATGAAGTTTACTTTGAAAAATATTTTCTCTGCTTTAAACTCAAACTACATTTGGTCTGAATAATTGGGAGGAAACGTTCATTTCACATTTTTCAGTCTACATCAGAAACACGGTGACTTTTTTTGAATATCAACGTGCAGGGCTGTACACATTTATACAAAAACGTAAGAACAGATACTGAGAAGTATACAACAGAACAGGTCTCTCCAAAACTGGGGGAAAAGATTAAGAACCTGAATACTCCCACACATTTTCTGTCATTTTTTTGAGACATCAGGCAGGAGTCTAGTTGTCCTGCAGTCGTTCCAGTCAATGGGAAGAAAATGATATCCAGATGAATCACCCACTGACTACAGCTGGAGTCAATAAGCAGGCTTTTAATGTTATGTGGGAAGAACCCATGCCTGAACCAGAACTATAAGAACTAGTGTCTGCTTTCAATTGTTTTTGAATAATCTTTTATGGAAGATTTTTCTTTGTAATTTCAAATATGTGTCCTTGGAGAAAGGGTTTCTATTTTCTGTTAAGCAGTACTCCAGATAGCAATTACCTTCTTTGGCCTTGGGAATAACAGCAAATATCCAACACAAGGTGTGGGCAATGAAGTATTAATCTCAAAATCAACAGTAAAATGATAACAATTGATTCACTGCTTCAAGGACTATTAAGGAATACCAAAAAGACGTATTATCTAACATATTTGTTAGATAAAACCACAAGGTTTTGTTCAAAAGTAATATAGAAATAGGTGCTGTTCTAACTAGATATCTTCTTGGAGAATGGAGTACTGATTCTATTCAGAATTTGTTTAAATACTTCCTCCATTAAGGTGTACAAAATCACATTGGTAAGAAAACAGAATGCTGCCATATAACAGATTTGCCTATGTGGCACTCAAAAGCACTGCAGTAAAAGCTTTTACTGTACTCAAGGCTGCTTAAGCGTGCAACAACTTGCTTCAGTTTCTAAAAGACACATCCTAAAAGGAAGCATTAGAGAGTTACTTACCACAGTGACTTGAGTATAAAGCAGTAATTCACGTCCATGAGACTACTCATGCTATAAGTAACATAACACTGAAATGTAATATGCACATCCTTGTGCTAATCTTCAGGTGTGATGTACAAGAGAAAAAAAAGCTACCAGTCCCTTGACTGTGGCATCCCGCTTCTAATTGCAGAGTTTCACTTGTACCTTAAGCCAAACATGGAGTTCAGTACACCGGTCATTTTGGACCAGTTTCCTGACTAAAAACTTGGATTTGTTCAACAAATCTTCATAATTAGCACATAAACACTGTTTGGTTTTTTTTTTGAGATGAACGTTTTGATTGCAGAAAGTTGCATCTCTAAGTTATTTTTTTTTGTTTAAACACAAGCCATACGTTTATTAATCACTTCCTAGACTGCTGTCTCAATATAACATTCATTAGACAACACATTTTAGAATTATCTTCTCTTGTTCCCTTGCTAGCATGCCAGCCCCATGGCCATACTCAAAGAAAATAAACAAGTTAGTACATACACAGAGGCCAATATTTAAGGCAAATTTTCCAACTGCAGAATTAAACAACTGAAACATAAAAGCAAATATAGTGACTACAGATGCTTGCTTCAGCATGCTTTCTGCCAATGTGATAAAGCACTTCCAATTGTTTGTTTTAAAAATGTTTAGAAGAAAAATACTTGCCTCTAGCCTTCCCAGATGGTGCTTATATACCACTTGAGGGCAGTCCTGTAATATGTTACTGTACAGCTTCTGAAAATAGGGAACATTAGGTTTCACTATGTTCTGCACCTTCGATCTGTCTTCTCCTATTATCATTCTGAAATCACCTAGTCAAGGAAAAAAAAAAAGTTAGTTCTCCAGGATGAAACCAAAGTCAAATAAGGAAAATATAACAAAAACCAAAGCTATTACTCAAAAATATTTTTCAATTCAATTTCTACATAATTCATAATTAGGTTCTCTCTTCTAACAAAGAAAAAATACTATCAAAATAGTTCAACCACAGAAAATAAGGTTCAGAACCGTGATGCGGCCTCTGGTATGCAACATTATCAACCCTTGCATCCACATCTGCACTTGGACAACAACAAATTCTAGTCGTCAAGTCCAGGCTCTCAGTCAGCAGAAACTATATTCTTTCCAATCAGACATCAGCTTCAATGGCTCCCTAAACAATACTAGTGCACAGCCCCAGTACTTTGTATTCAAAACCAAATAACCTTCATTTTTCCATTACTAAAAGAAAATAACTTGCACTGTCTCCACACTTCAAGGGCAGTATGTGAAATACAGCCATTAACACATGCTCAGACCACAATGCTCCTTTTCCTTTGAACCAAGTACTACGTTAGATCGTAAAAAAGCAACTCCTTTCAACACCACTGCTACTTTTCTGACCTTATTTTGAGACACTGCTCAGTAACTGTAAGGAGAGAACTGTATTAGAGTGTTCAGCTACCTCTGGTATGTGCCACCTTGTTAGCTTTCAACATTACCAACCAGGAGTTAAAAGCTCAGTCCAGTTCAAGTCAACAAACAAAATCCTGAATGAATTCATTTTCTCTCCTTCATACAGTTTGGATATAGATGCGGTTGCAAGGTAGCAACTTGCTGGCATTACTTCGTTTGTTTCAATTTATGCCAATCAGCAAAACACACTTTCCCCACAGTAGCACTGTCTCACTGATTTCAAAATACACCAAAACCAACAACCAAAAAGAATAAACATCTTCCAACTTAAAGCACAAACAGCTCTTCTCAGCACTTATGGCAAGAGCTGTTAGAGTAACACAAAAATCAATGTTGTTTACTAGTACTCCCCCTGAACAGTTTAAGATTTCACAAAATGGCAGCAAAATGAAGTGTCTCTAAACATGTCAGTGACAGCTCTTTCCCTGAGCATTCCCAGCTGGGACTCTTCGCTTTAACTGTATTCACACAGCAGAGGCAACTCCAACATCTCAGAGTATGGTAACTGATCTCATAGTTTTTGTTAACATCCTTGTTTCTGATATGTACAAAGCACCTTGGTCAGTGCCCATCAACAATCTTGTCACTCTCAAACAGGTAATGATTCAGGAAAAAAAACCTGTTATGAGAACAGTAACACTCTTCATAAGCTGCAGCTTGGCTTTAATGAATTCTACCTATGCTGTGGGGTTTGTTTTATTTTTTTTAAAGGAATGCAAGGCCAAACCCTCATTTTTATACAAGAAAGTGCTGTGTAAAATACATCCACAAGAAAACTTTCATAACCATTAAAATGTCAACATTTAAAGAGCAGTACTTAATTTTAATATTGTACAAAAATTATAATTTAACTTAGTTTTGGTATTGAAGATGCATTTGGAGTAGGTTTTCTATTCATTTTTGGTTTTGTGTTTTTTTTAATACCACTTCAGTTTCATATAATTTCATAACCTAGGAAAGGAGAAGATCCTCTTACAAAAAAATAAGTCAATAAATACCAACTATGAAATAAGTCTTAAACACACGAAGAAGAACTTTAAACACAGCACACTCAAAAATTAAGTGCTAAGAGCATCAGGATCTGAGATGAATAAACATCACACACTGAATGAGGAGAATTTTTTTCCAAGGTTTTGAATGATTAATACCAACATATAATCCATACAAACATAGTAAAAAAAACCACTTCACCATAATCATCCATACCTAGCTGCTTGTAAGTCAAGCAGCTATCTGACAAGTTTTGCTTATGTACCTGTACCTGTTCCTCAGTGAATAAACACAATTTTGCAATAGTTATGTACACAGCCGTAAAACACAGTTACTAGAGCATGCAAAAGTGTAGGCCCAAAGCAAAAGTGTGTTTCATATGTTCTAAGTCACCTCTACTACTCACACCATGTACGTGTAGTACAACAGCTCCAATTACAGCTTTTCTCCTCAGAGACTTCAGAGACCATATACTAACCAGAATAGGAGAGTCCTGCAATCTGCATATAGAGGTCTTCTTCAGAGAAACTTTCTGGTAACATGAGAAAGGCTGCTGTGACTGCACTCTTCAGATTGCTAACAAGGGCAGCTTGCAGCTTGCCATTCTCATTCTGTGTCAGGATTTTCACCTGAAAAAATCAGAGTCATTGGGAGCAAGACTTCAGGAAAGTGCTACTGAAGATGGAGCTAAAAAATGTTACTCAATCCAACATTGAAAATAATACATTTGAGATTAGATCCTACTATTGTACAATAAATATTTCAGTACCATCTTTTGCTCACACTGTGGGTGAGGGGAATATCTTTTTAGGTATTAACAGCCTACTGTAAAAGGCCGTTTTTACAAACACTTTTGGAACCAATCTAAGAAACAGCTATCAACTTATCTCTGAAGAGCTATTCACCTTTTCATATTCACAAATTTAAGATTCATAAAACAATAAGTGTGAAAATGTCAGAGATATCTCACATAGCATTAATGACATAGTAAGAAAAAAAAGACTACTGTCACCACACTGAAAGAGCATGGAACAATAGAAAAGAGAAGTTCTCCTATTCCCCCTTCACTCTACCCTTTTTGCCCCAAGAGAGGACTCAGAGGACTCCTTTCTGCTGCTCTATTGTAACACCTGAAACAGTTTCCTAAATATCTTATCTCCTCCTAGAAGTAGCAGGCATTAGTTTTTACTTTGTATGAGGAGAATGTCAAACATTAGAAAAAAATCAGCCTGGTTTACAAGGTGGCTGACAATGCCCTTTCAGAAATAACTCTTTCAAGAATATATTCTGTTGTGAGTCTGTCATTCTTATAAAGGGCAGATTCTTAATATCTGTTTACTCTAGAATATCTACAAATCCGCTGGCAGTGAACAAATTCATCCAGCTTGCTGTTTCCCTCCAGAAGTGAACATGCATGCAAATAAGTTGCGACATTCCTCAAAATTCTGCTCAACAAAATATAATCTGAAAGAGGTAAGGTATCATTTCAAGTAAATATTTTCCTTTAGACTCAGTAAGGGAAGAAGTAAGAGAATACAATGTAGCTGCTACAGAAAATTCTCCTCACAGAAAGGACATATAGGGCTTGACCTTGCCATCAGCAACCCTGCCTGCAGCATGAGGCTGGAACTAGATTGAGGTCCCTTCCAACCCAAGCCATTCTATGGTTCTACGGTATCAACAAAGCAATGTCAGGGCTGGCTGATACCATGTTCAGAACTACATTCTTATCCACTGCAAAGTCTCTCAGAGTGTAAAACAATCTCACTTTGATACAGCAGTGAATGCAACAGCATACAGGCTGCTCACTTCAATCCTTCTGCACTAAGGTAGAAGTTTGCCTAATATCAACTATATACAGTAGTGTGGGATTGGTCCAGGATGATCATTGAAATAGAAGTTCTTTTTTCTCTGGTTTTTATTTTAAAAATAAGAGTTCATTGTACAAGCAAACATTTAAGAATCCCTCCCAACTTCTCCTACAAATTACTGCTGTATTTCCTAGCAATAAAATGAAGGATGATGACAAAAACTACTACAAATTTATCTGCTAGGCAACCCAGAATAAATTTGATTTCCTTGAAAGCTATGGAGTCTACTGAACGCACACAGACTTTAAAATATATCCAATATTTAATGCAGGCCAGTTACAAGGTCAACTAATATTTAAAATCTCATCAACTAATTTGATGCCCTTTCATAGCTCACTGCTACAATGAAACAACAAGGAAAGAACAAAGCAGCCTGTGGTGCTGCTATTCCCCAAGGAAGACCACAGCCTCACTTCAGTGAAAAGAATCATCTCCTTTGCTAAAAACACTCCTTAACACATATCAGATTTTTTTCTCCTAGGGGAAACAATATGCTGGGCTTCAACATTTAAATGCATGAGAAGTTGCAGTAGTTATGCCATTTATGAAAGAATTCTTCTCTTTTTAATTGCAGTGACAACAGTAAATACAACTGCTTACCCTATTACTCTCACTCTATGCTTAAAAATAATCATTAACATTTTAGATACTCTAAAAAAAACTGAGAAAGCCAAGATAGGTGTTACTTGTGCTTGCTTATTTCACTTTCTAGTTACAGAAACATTTTTTTTCCAAGACACTTACCAGTTATTAAAAAATTAAAGCCAAGCTCAAAGATTTTCAACACAGTTAAATGGAAATTTAGTGAATCAATATTATAGTTGTAATTTTAAGATGAAAAGCAAATTAACTTTTAACACAAAAGAAGCCTATGAAGAAAAGACTATTTCTGAACTGCAATTCCAAACTCCATCTATTCAGTCAAACATTGCAGAAAGATTACTTGATCAAGGCAACCAATTTATAATAGAAACAAAACCTCCTGTGAAAATTACACCAGGATTTCTAAGCTGGAGCAAATGTTTCAGCACATGTGCTAGAATAGCTTGGATAGCTTTCACTCACATAGAGACAGCTTTGTAATGGAACACCAGAAAGGCCCTGAGCTCTTTCACATCTACACGAGTGAGAAGAAAACTCCCAAACTTAAACAATATTCATCTGCCCGCCCAGAACTAGCACAAACAGCGAATGCTATGCAAGAGGTTACAGTGCACAAGAGAACAGACCCAACCCTATCTGCTTTCCAAAAGAGGCTTGTTGTACATCCTAAGGAGAACAAACATTCCTACCACTACCACTTAAAACATATACAGCAAAACATCAGAGGAGTGGACCAGAATCAGCAGACATTTGTCATCTGTACAACAGATCTAAAAAACAAAATTGGGGCATGTCTGCAAGCACAGTATAACGTTTTAAAATCCAACATAGAGATTTTATGGATTCTGCAAGAAGACACAATCTAAACATTCACCAAGTAATTTTTCAGTCAAATTCTACTTCAAATCCTTCAGGCTTTATTCAGTGTAAATTCCTCTAAGTCTTATGAAAATAACCTGGACCTACACATGAGGATCTCTCTGGCTGTCTCATTAGTGACCAAACAAAATACCAAATTCTGCCTCACTATGCAAGTGTGTAATCAGAAGACACAAAGCATAATTTACATACACCAAGCAGTAATTGTAGTTGCACTGAAGGTAAGTGCTCAGTATTCACAGTTAATGAAAAAATAATGAAGGTATTTTCCCTTTTACATTTAGGTTTATTCTTTACAAAGATAACAGCTGTTCTAACCTGACATAAGTCAGGGGAGGTAAGGAAAGTTAGACTGTTTCAGCGCTACTATTTAAAGACACACCCTAAGATTGTCTTTAGGAGCATAATTTATTTCTGTTCTATGACTTGAACAGAGCTCTCCTCACCTCCAGTCCAAGGAAATTTAACTCAGCACTGCTGCCATCTGCTGAAGGCACACTGAATCAGGCACTCATGGGAATGACAACCAACATTCTTTACACGTTACAGTTAATTACAGATATTTAAACAAGAGAATGAACTAGACAGTAGCCACACAGCAGTGCAGCTTTCATCTTTACAGAGTTCCATTATTTTACTGCATTAAATGCTGGTGACTCCTCTAATTTGTCAGTGATGGTAGACAGACTATTTACCTTGTGTTAATACAGTAAATCTTGAATAACTGGTCTAAAGGCAGAAAGCTATTGTTAACATATCTTTTCTCACAGAATACAGAAGGACATTACATTTCACTTCTTTTCTGAAAGATTACCCTCTAGCAATACTAGATCAGGGTGATTTCTTCAGTGCAGACTCACAGATCACTAACAGTTAAAGCTAAAGCTACAACTAAGTTTTCCATTCCTGTAATTTACTACATTTCAAGTCAGATAACAGAAGAGACTAATGGCTACCGGTTTTTGTAGGCGTCCAGCAACATAGAGGGTCTTCCAGTGAAGTAAATCATCAATCAGGGTATCAGTGCTAATTACACCATACTTTATCATCTGAAAAAAAGCATAGTAAAGGTTTCTGAATAACAATGTAGTTGTACTGTTTTTGATATATGAAACTTAATACTACAACTGCCATTAATTCTAAGAAACATACACTGCCAATAAAGGGCTGTATGCATTAAATTAACACAATTTAATGTCTACATCTTTTTTCTTTAACAGTTTTTGCACCTAAGTATTTGCAGATTTTCTTCCAATACACCTTGACCATAAAAGCTCCCCTTTGACAGCACTTAGAGAATTGCTCTGCAAGAAGAGGATCATACAAACAAGAGCCACATAAATGGCACAGCTCCATAATAGGTTTAGGGCTTTTTATTTTTTAATTTACTAGAAAAATAATATGAATAGCAATATTGATAGCAGCATCGCCTGAAAACATGAACTCCTCCATCCCCTGCCTCTTACCTGCACTCCTCCTTACCACATACATTCTACATGTAGTCCTTATGTAGGACTTGCTGGACATGTAACCGCTTACCTGGAACTATTAACTGTAACCAAACCTCAAAAACCAGGATGTTATTAGACAATAAGTATGTGAATTACAACTTCCTACATTAAATATGTTCTTTTTATGTCAAACAGTAAAAATTCAGTTCACTACTACTATGTAGTCAGCTGCTAAATTTAAGTCTGTATTTCCCCATACATACAACAGTGATACACTTCACAGTCACTGGCAAATGGCAAGTGATACAGAATGTAAACTCAGATTCACAAATCTGGTGTTTGTGAAATAGTTTGAGATCTCAATATTGAAAATATCACCAGTTAAGCTGCAGTCCCTCAAATGTGCTTCCTCCATGAAAATCTGCTTTAAGCTAATCATTTCAATACTTCACACACAAATATTTAACTTTCCTGAAGTCATACTCACCCTACCATTGCACGGCACTAAAGTATTGTAGTAAATTCCTGCTCCATAGCTCTGTATATTACTTATCTGTTTTGGCCCAAACACTTTTAGGAAAGAGTAATGACTCTTGTTCTTTAACAAGTTCATCATGTGCCAGGTCACCGAGTCATCAACTGCAAACACGAAGTCCAGCATATTGTTCTGTGGATACAGAGAAAAGAACTGGTTTTCCAATGTCAGTAAGCAAGTAATGTTAATCACATTAATTTAATATATGTATAATGATTAATTATACATATATTATTTAATATAATAGATTTATTATTAATAATAATTTAATATATGTATAATATATGGATATCAGCTAATTACTGCAGACGTGAATAAAAAAATAGAATACACACACACACCTTGAGGTTGGACAGTTTAAAGGCTCCAGAGGAGCTGTGTGTTTACTTGATTAGCCCACCAACTGCAGTCCCAAACTTTCTTTGCCCTCCGGTTACATTACTGAACTGCAGCCTCCTGAAGCACAGGGGAGCACATCTCAGGATCTCAGAGGACAGCTGACAGCTCAGCCTAACAGCTGAACGTGCTAAGGGAGGTGTGGGCACACAAATCACCAGTCAGCAAGAAGCCACACCTGACTGTGCTCACCTGCTTCTGTCAACAGAACAACCCAAACGCTGCAGGTATGGGCCATGAAATGCATTCACTGCTCTACTGAAGAAAGCAGCCCAGCATCCCTTCACACAGACACGCTGGAAGCTTACCACCAACTCATACCTGGAGCAACACTGCTTCAAACTCCTCAGTAAGCAGTGCAGAGGCAGGCCTCATTCTGGGCTGCACCTTAGCTAACCAGCTAGTACTGAGTACTGAACTACCTTACTTCCACTTTTTTTTGTGAGAGTGAAACCTTCAGAGCTCTTAAATTCCTACTATCTTCTGTTTAGACACATTCAAAGTCACATTCGTGGGGAGCAGTAACAGGTAAGTAAGCCCTGGTGAGCTGTTTAAGAAGGTCACACACACACCGACAGGACCCCTTTTCCAGCCCCCACGCCAAGTGGAGGCACTAAAGCAGGGGAGGACACCCGCGCCGCAGTTCGTTATCAGTAAGGGTTTGGGGCTTGTTTTCGCTGCCTGCCTCCGTGCTTCATCCGCTCGCACCGCGCTAGGGACAGCCTCAGCACGGCACCGGCCGCCTCCACACCGGCAACACGCAACACACGACCCCGCGACCACAGCGGCCTGCGCCCGCCCAGCCGCCCGCCGCGCTCACCTCGCTGTGCCCGGCCGAGGCCCCCTCCTGCCGGAAGACGCCGGAGCCATAGGCGAACGCCAGGCTGAGCTCCTGAGGGAAATGAGCCAGGACCCGCCGGAACTTCACCCCCGAGCTCGACAGCACCGGCAGCGCCATCCCGCCGCCACAGCCCGCCTTCCCACCGCCCCTCCTCGGCGGAGGCGACGGCCGCCGCCTCCTCGCCGCGCCGCACAGCGCCCCCTGCCGTCCGCCGCCTTCCCGCCCGGCTCAGCGCCTCCGTGCCGGGGCGCCCCGTAGCGGCCGCGCTGACGGAGCCGCGGACGCCACCTGCCGGCGCCTCGGCGCTCTGCTCAGGGCGGGCGGCGACCTCCGCCCGAGGACAGGCACAGCGCCGCAGAGCACCAGGACAGCGTCCTGCCGCCTGTCAGGCGCCCTGAGATGCCCTCCAGGCGCGTTGTCTCTGTCCCCTCGTCTCTTCCGTACTCTGTGCTGATCGAGGCTTCCCCGAGGAGCTGGTGTGGATTCTGTGATCCTCCACACTTCTCCCGTGCTAGGAAAACAGAAAGCCCACAACATTTAATCACCACATTTTGCTCTCCAACTCACACTCTCTCGTGTAGGAGATACTCTGCTGAGTCTGTCTCAGTGTTAATTTCCAAGTTCTGTGTAATTAACTCAATGAGAGTATTAAATGCACTAAAACATCGTGTTTAAGGTGGAAGCACATCTTGTCTACGCGTTCCCCACACCTGCCTTCCTTAGGATCACATTACCCTTGCTTTTAGGGCTTCCAGTTGACCCTACAAGTGGTGTTCAAGTGGGATCACACAAAGAAACATTTTTGGGAAACTATTTGATATTTGTCATCCTGCCTAAAACATTGAGGTGGAAGATATATTAGACAACAGCAATCCAATTAAGCACTGGTTTTATATAGACTTTTAACTAGCTGTAGTAACCTAGGAAATCATTAAGCACCAGCAGAAATAAGCGTACTAAATGCTCTGTTTTCCAGTACGTTTTCTGAATCTAAGAAGAGTCATTCTTAAACCATGGGATTGTGTTTGTTGCATGCTGTTATAAGTGGTACCTCCTGGTTGGTTAATAAACAGCTTAATTAAGAATTTAAATAAGCTAACAGAGGAAAGTGGTGTTAGTTATAAACATTGCTCAAATAGATCTTCCTAAAGCACTCAGAAAACTTAAAGCATTCAAATATTGACATTCATTTGTTGCCCAGGCTTATTTTCTAATCTTTGCTCACATTCTTTACAGCTATCTGTAAACTCTAGGAAAGATCTATAATTCCCTATCAGTGATTGTGTTTAAAAAAGGATCAGAAGAGAGCAGAACACAATAGCTCATCATTAGAATTACTAAGAGGGAAGGAGGAAGAAGATCTAGAAGTGTTTAATTCTGATGAAGCATCATGAATGAAAACATTTAAGTAATAAAGACCTCCTGCCCAAACCTGGTTTCAGGGCACATTCAGGAACTTCAGTAACTTCAAAATAACTGAGAAAAGGATATATGTAATGCTACAATATGATGGAAAGTAGAACAATAGCAGAGCAGCACAATATTCATCTGGAAGAGATAAGAACAAATACAACAGCTATAAGCACACAAACAAACAAACAGCCTACTTTTGCAATGCCTCCCAGAAGCAGGCATCTCCTCAAAAATACCTTTACCTCCCCCTGTCAATCCTTAAATGAGGTCTGGGAAGAGGTGGATCCCGGCTCCACCCCTTTCAGTCACTCAGGTGCATTGCGTTGCATTGTATTGCATACACCTGGGTTCCCCTGGGCTGGCCCTGCCTTCCCACCAGGTGCTCAATCACTGCTTTAGGGTGTGACACAGCATTTCTGCTGCAATGCCTAATTTACATGAATTTGCTATGCTATATAAGATGCCTATTTGCTTGTAGGGCCCTAGTTCTGAAGGGGCTACATGGGTAACTTCTATCTTTTTAAGGTAAGTTTAATTTCATTAAATCCAAGTAAAAATAAATATTAATTAAGTATATTTTTATGTAAGGAGTGGGTGGTATTGGTCTGGGTTAGTTTTATTATGATAAATAATGGAACAGGAAGACCTGTTTTGGTAGCAAATAGTTTAATAGCATTTTAGAAGGCTATAGTTATACTGGTAGCTACCACATTAATTTAAGGTAGCAAAGTACAGTCTATGGATGGAATAAGATTTCCTGAACTTTTTTTGTTTGTGTAGCTGTGATCTTAAAGAAAGTTTTAGGGGCAGTGAGGCTGTCAAAATATTCTAGAGTAGTCCATCTAAATCTTTGCCTTAGCAGCTCTGAGGCTTCCAAGGTAGAGCTTAAATCTGAGGTATGTTTCATTCTCATGTTACTGACTTGTAAACTGGCTTTGTTACCTGTAGTATATTCAGTTTTAAGGCTAATAGTTTCTGATTTAGGACAGATTTTTAACAGTCTGAGATAAATTTCTCTGAAAATTGTGGTGTTTTTTGTGTCTTACACTGACTTTGAACTTGGCCTCTAATCTGTTTTCCAGTTTAACTTTTACTTTACGAACTCTGACAAGAAAGCCTGTAGACACCAGAAGGTCTTAAGCTTCATTTACACTTTCAGCCCGCCCTGCTGTTGGAGGGGCAGTTTGCTTCTACCAGTGTAGGTGTTTGTGTGGCTGCATATCAAAACAGGTTAGAAAATTGATGTGGGTTAAAACCAACTATCTTTTAAAATTAGCCTAGTTTTAACTAGGTCACTAATGTTGTACTTTACCACATGTTTGTGCTGGTGGAAACAAGAGACAAATTCTTGTTGACAGTGCTAATTTGAAAGATACAAGTGCTTGTATTTTCCTAAAAATCTCTTACTTAATATCTTGACTGTGATTGATTCCGTGCAGTGAAGCTGTGTGAGGAAGGGTGCAGTACATCATGTCACAGTTGTCTTTTGCTTTTACTCCTTTTTCAGTCAAGCAAGTTCTGATATTGCAGTTTATTTCTCATGAGAAAGCACAACAGAGTCTAAGCTTTTTTTCAGCTCTTGCCACTGGTAATAAAATGCATATAGACCCCCCCATGACTAGAAAAGCAATTTGTAAGTGTACGCTTTCATTTCTATTGTACTGTTGTGCTCCCCAGGTCCTTAAAGTAAAGGAGTCTCACAGATGTTGGCTCTGTTCAGTGTCTGAATTCCAAGTGGTATATGCAGTTCAACACGTGCTTAGCCTAATATTGAAGTATGTTTTAGGGTTAGCTCTTCACAGCCTCATCTTAATACCAGAACTCTCATTGCTGATTTAAAGCTAACTGTTCTTACAAACTTCACATAGAATTCTGAATACATACTATGAATTCATGAGTTGATCTGATAGCTTGGAGCTGGAATCAAGTAATCATCTCCACAGTGTCAGAAATGCTGCTTTACATGAAATTAAGTATATCACCTGTGATGGTGCTGCTTACTAAGAAAAAGCTTACTGTTCATCTTCTGATTTCATCTTTATGGATCTTAAGAAAACTATTCAATATCTCTTGAGGGGGGTGTTAATAGGGTAGCATAGGCTCTCTGCAGTGGTGCCCAGCAGTACGCACAAACTGGAACAAAGTGAAGTTCAAGAACAATATAAGGAAAAAAAATTCTATGTTGAGGGTTACAGAGCAGTAGAACAAGCTGCCCAGAGAGGTTGTGGAGTTGCCTTCTCTGCAGATATTAAAAACCTGTCTGGATGCTTTCTTGTGCAACCAACTGCACAGCATCTGCTTTCACAGGGTGGTTGGACTGGATGATGTCCAGAGGTTCTTTCAAACCCCAACAACACCGATTCTGTGATATTACTCAAGCAAAACAGGCAATGTTGTGTATTTTATGATAGAGGGGGACCTGTCCTGCCTTTCTGTAGTATATATCTCTTGCAGATGGCAACTTCCTGTGAGCACAGAACTACTAACTTGTATCTTTAGCCACTATAACAGTATTAACAGTAGCTTTCATAGTGTCAGCATCTGTACCAGGAAGCTGTATCATACTGTTCCTTTTCAAAATGTCTGTGTTTCTGTGCTTGTTATTTTAATTTCTCAATTTGTTACATTTTTGTTTGTATGTTGAAAAGCACAAATTATATTAATTCTTCTTGGTGAAGCTGCTTATAGCCATGAATTGCCTTGCTGTTGGTATATATTAACAACAAATACCACCATGCATGCTCTCTGCTCCTCTCTCACATTGGAGCTGCCTCCTGGTAATTACCTCTTGTGGATTTTAACTGAAAATACTGATTTTTAAGCAAGAGAGTAGGAGAGGACCACAAATGTTTTTTTTTTTTTCCTTAGGTTTGGAGAGCTTAGGATGTAATGCCACTTGGAAGCATTTAAGGAACCTGTGCTATTTGTTGATAAACACTTAGTAAAGCTTTCCCTTTGCAGTGGGAATGTGAAGTCACAGCTAGAACGAATGATTGAGCACCTGGTGGGAAGGCAGGGTCAACCCAGGGGAGCTCAGGTGCATGCAGTGTATCTCAGAGACCAGAAGGGGTGTAGCCAGGATCCACCCCTTCCCAGATAACATTAAAGGGTTGGCAGTGGAAGCAAGAGTATCTTGTTTAGAGATCCCTGCCTGTCTAAGGTCCTTACAGGCCTTTCAGGGGTAAGCAGGTTTTTATTTTATTTCTGAGCTGTCATGTGTGAGTGGATCCTTACTGTGGCCTGGGACCTTGCTGCTCTGTTGTGTGTTGCATCATGTTACACCATTCCACCTCCCCCATACAGGCTTATGTGTGACCCCGTGACTCACCAGTATCCAAGGGTTTTTCTTCAAACAAGGACAGAGATGAAGCTCAAAATTTCTTGGTGTCTCTTTTGGACCTGTTGATGAAACCAGCTTAGTCATCAATATCACCAAAGTGGGAGATTATTATGAAGAATATTTAACAGAAGTAAATGGATTATTACCTGGCAATGATAACAGTGAGAATAATGAAAACCAAAAATTATTTCAAAAATTAGTTAAGAAACAAAATGTTGGTGCTCCTTCTGACTCCAGTTCTGTTGTCTTGCTTATTGTAGTCAGTAAGTTCAGTAGCACACTGGCAGTGTAAGGAGAACTTCATTTTACACATCAGCACTAACTCTTATGGAACACAGTGAAACATCATGAGACAAAATCTGTGTTCCTTTCTTGCAGGTGGTGTACTGCAGACAGTTTCACTCCAAGCTATGTAATTACTTTAATCACAGCAATGTTTAATGTTTGAGCAACTGACTTCCATATAAGACTAAATATTGCTTATTACCAGCAAGATCCTGTGGTAGCTGGGAGCCACTGTTTTGCACAGAAAAATCAATAGCAGTCACTTTTTTTTTTTACTGAATGCCTTAAACCACCTTCCCACTTGATAACTTTAAGGGAGGTTTCTTTACTTTCTGTAGTTGGATAGAAGCAATAGGGAAAGTCAACATACATTTCAGGTTTTTATATTTTTTTTTCTCCTCTGTGTCGCAGTCATAGAATCATAGAATTGCCAGTGTTGGAAAAGACCCACAGGACCACCCAGTCCAACCATCTACCCATCACCAATAGTTCTCATTAAACCATGTCCCTCAACACAATGTCCAAATGTTCCTTGAACGCCTCCAGGGTTGGTGTCTTCACCACCTCCCTGCGCAGCCCATTCCAGCACCTATCATCAGACAGTAACAAGCCAAGGTGTTCCCTTGTGCCATTATTATATGGGACATAGGTTATCCCAAGTTCACTGCTGCTTATCTAAGCACTTTGGAATTATTAACAGCCCTGGCTCTGGAAAGGTAACAGAGCACTAGCTGTATTTTCAGTGATGCAGAACTAGAGTAACAGCAGCTGGTGACTTGTTGGCAGTAGTAAGGTAAATAATGACACACCCCCTGGAAGTGATGTCAGTAACAATTATGGTGGTAATAGTGCTTCCAGGGACACTGACAATAATAGGATGTTTCCTGATTGTCTTTATTTTTAATCTGTTTTGTCAGTAATTCCAATTGAAGTAGTATATTTCATAAACCGTAACATTTATTAAGGACTTGGTTTTCCTGTTATATGCATAATGGCCAAGTATATTTGTCTGAGGGTGTAATGATTTGAAGTTCTGAATGTCCACCATGTGTTCTACATATTTCCTTAGTATCTCTCTGAATTTGAGTTGATCAAGATTGGACTAATTCAGACACTTCTACATAACAGTTTTTGAGTGTGAGATTTTGTAATGTGCAGATACAATGTGTGCTGGAAGAACTTCATTTTACAACAACTTAAATTCAAGTGTTTTTAACTACATCATTATTACCCGTATACTAGTATTTTGAATTTGTTGATAACCAAGGCATTTCTACCTTCAATGCAGTAGATTATTTATTAGCCTAATAATTGTGTCTGCTCCAAGTCATCTATTCTCATAACCATCTATTACTAAAGCAGCACTGAAATTCTCTGTGCAAAAAAAAATACATGGAAAGGATCATTAAGCTGAATAAACAACTAATGATGCTGAAAAATACATTGCAGTGATATTTTAAGCAAATGCTTGTGTGGGCTGCGTGAAATCACGATGAGCTTATCTCCCACAATCCTTTTTGCAGCCTTATTACTAAACAAGTAGTTTACTGCTGCTTCCCTTTACCTGGACAGGCTAGTTAAAGCCTTCAGGTTCCAAAGAAAAGATGGTGGAGAACAAGGTGACAGGTGTGCATAATGGGATAAATGTGAGTGAAGGTGTGAATGTAGAAAGTGACTGACTCACAATCAGCGACCTTCAAAGTCAATTTAGGGCAACTTATTTAATTTTGCAGAAAAATTCAGTCTTAATGAGGAGAGCACCTTTGTTCTTCATAGTTTGAAGTGCTTTATCCTTTTTGGGTTCTAGTCCAGGGTAGTCACACACTAGATTAGGTTGCCCAGGGCCCCATCCAACCTGGCCTTGAGCATCTCCATGGATGGGGCACTCACAGTTCTCTAGGCAGATTATGCCAGTGCCTCATCACCCTCTGAGTAGGGAGTTTCTTATAGGTAATCTAAATCTGCACTCTTTAAGTTTAGAGTCTTATCTTATTGCTACTCTCCCTGGAAGAAGTGTCCCTCTCCATTTTCTTATAGGCCCATCCAGGTGATGAAATGCTGCAGTCAGGTGTCCCGGAGCTGCCTTTTCTCCAGGCTGAGCAGTGCCAACTCTACTCAGTCTTTCTTCACAGCAGGCATGCTTCAGCTTCTCTAATTGTCCCTGCAGCCTTCTCTGGACCTCTTACAACAGATCCATGTCCTTGCTGTGCTGGGGGACCCCAAAGCTGAGTGCAGTATTGCAAGTGGGGTCTGAGAAGGGCAGAGTAGAGAGGGAGAGTTACTTCCCTCACCTTCCTGGCCATGCTACTTTTGATGCAGCGCAGGATGTGGCTTGCTTTCTGGGCTGTGAGTACATGTTGCTGACTGAAGTTGAGCTTTTCACCTGCTAATACCCACAGTCCTTTTCCACAGGGCCACTCTTTGCCTAGCCTGTGTTCGTGTTTGAGATTGCCTCAACATCTTGTTAAAGATGTTCTCAACAACTTGTTGAAGAGCTCACACTTAGCCTATCTGAACTTAATGAGGTTCACATGGGACCACCTCTCACGCTGTTTTCCATGGAAAAACCTTGTAAATGTTGTGATTGTATCTCAGTTCAATTTGACATAATGATTTGAACTGTTGTATGATGCAGAGAACAAAAATTTCTATTCCTTCTGACCTCATGGTGTTCTTGAAATTTTCTGTGCCTTTGTAATTTCCTTCTTGGACTTGTTTGACAAAACAGATGTCAAACACAAAAGACACATCTTTACCTGAAAGCCATGAAAGCAGGAATGCTTTTTATTTAAATAAAAATCATTTGCAATGAAGAGCTCTGAATGTAGATCAGAAATTACTGCTTTCTGGATGTTTTAAGTTTTGGATAAATTGCTCTGTTTGCTGAACTCCTAAATGACCTAAGCAATTATTTGTTTTCAGGAGAGGGAAAAAATCTTACTCATTCTAATTATCCATCTTATTTTGGAAAAAAGTAGTACTTGTACGTGACTGTTCGTGGAAAAGCAGACATTAAAAGCAGTTCTGTTAGTCACTGCTTCTAAGTTGGCACAGAAGGTTCTCAAGTTGAAACAAGAAGGTGTCAGCTGCATGTCTGGGTATTTTTAGTGCCTTTCTTAGGCTCTAATTAGCAATGTCTTAAAGCATAGTCAAAATTCAGATGATTCCTGGACTGTCTATTTTATGTCTTCATAGCAGATGAGAATAACAAATTATTGTAAGCAGAAAAAATCATGCATTTGTCTTTCATACTAGGATCTGTAAGTTCTCCTAGGGGTATGGGTTGACTTCTGTAAAGCTTAAAAGACTTGTGGCAGCAGCTCTTGAAAGGGTCACTCTGTGCTGTCAGGATGTAGATGTATAATGATCTTTGAGGAAAGAGGCTGCTTCTGTAGGCTTGGGCAGAGTTGTACAGCTCTGTCAAGTCTTTACCAAGGAAAGCAAATGCATGGGACTTGATTAACATTGCATGAATTCTATGCATACGTGGGCCAGAAATCTTTGATATGTAGCTTTGAGTCCTTCCTACTGCAAGCTGCTGTTAACCCTTGTTTTCCAGATAAGTGATGATACCAGCAAAAGCAGAGAAGTTAGTATAGTTACTTCGTGCCTCCTGTCGCTGGTCTCTGGCTATGTAGGAGGCTTAGTGCTCAGGTCTGTCTTGCTGCTGTCTTCCAAGAGAACTGAAATGCCATCACTTAAAACACATGTTTTCAGAATAAAATGCACAGTTTCCCAAAATACTGCATTGACTGAGTAGTTCACCCACTTTAAGCCAAATTTGTGAAGAATTCAAGCCAATTAAGCTGGCTCAGATCTTGCTTCTTTAAGACTGCTTTATTCCAGAGCTAGAATCAATGTCAAGTGTTTCTATTGACATTTTGGGAACTATATATACATTTATAAAAAAAAAAATATTTCTTCATTAAAAGCAAGAGCATTGATGTTTGTGAGTGTCTTTAGAGTTGGGTTTTAAAGCCCTCTGTGCCTGGCAGATATTTAGTTTTCAAAAAAAATAGCATGAGGTTTAAATAATCAAATAACCAAAGGTAATTGGCAATGAAGGATGCATCTCATCTTGGCAATGAGTGATGTTTTTTATGATATGCACACATTCTCAGACAAAATGGATCATGAAGCAAATGATTTCTTTCATTTACAAAGAGCGCTGGGGAAAAACAAAGCTGCAGAATACCAAAATGTTTCCATGGGACAAATGGAGGAAAAAGCACATTAAACTGGTCTTCAGCAGAAGATTCCTTACTGTGTTGTGAAATCTTCTGCTGAGGTCTCCTCTGAGCAGATGCAAGCCATGAGTTTGTTTTGCCTGTAATAACAAGCTGTGGAGCAGAGAGTAAGAGTTGATGTCTACATGGCTTCTGGTTATGCAAAACAAGCTTTTTTGCTTGTGACATACCCCATGAACATACAGTTAAAAAACCTAACCTGCTAGAAAATTACCAAGATAAGCTGATTATGGTAATACTGTGAGCAATAGCTCCTTCTCAAGTCAGTCATATCCTCAATGCAGCTCTAGAATGAAGTATAAATGTATGCATAAAAAAGAATACTTGTGTTATATGCTGAAGTGAAAGAGAATTAGTCAAATGCCACAGAACATCTTGAGTGTCTGCAGCATAGCTGTAATTTAAAATACAGCCACAGATTCTCTTTCTATTCAAGCATTGAAAATTCAGGTATTGTGTATTCTGCAGGTAGCAGAGATTAATTTTGGATTCAGACACTATTCCTGTCTACAATTTACTCATTGTATGCCCATCTCTAATCAAGTGTACAAAACTTTTCATGTATGTATCTTTTCATTTTGTGAGGTTGCCAGTGCTTTATTTCAGTACTATCACTGTCATTTTTTTGTCATTCTTATTCTCTTCCTTCAGTGCACCCGAATCCACCCCTTTATCTGTCCACTTCATTGCAAACTTTTCCCCCTCAGAATTTAACAGCCTATAACAGACTGACATTCCCCTGGAAGCAGTGTCACTTCTGTCTGTCAGACAGGCACCTTCTCAGCCCTGTCCTCACTGACCAGTGTGCTAATACAGGAGGGAAAGCAGAAGAAACACTGAGCTGCAGCTCTAAGCAGGAAAGCAATAATTGGCTCTACTAAGTATTACGCTCTTGTTTCTAGCAGCCATGGAAACCTTTCAGAAAGGTGAGATATGAAGTCCAGGTGGAATATTCTTGTTATTTCTTATGCCTTCCTTAAGGATGGTTGTCAGGAATGGTGCTCATGAATGATAACCAGGGGAACCATTTTACGTAAGCTTCCCAGTGAGCTGCTCCTGCATATATGAATGCACTACACAAAAATACTCTGAGATCCAGAAACATAACAAAAATATAGCCCAGTATTATTTAGAAACACTGCTGAGAACATAGACTCTTTTGAATGTGTGAGGGCAGTTTAGTGGTTGTGATCACAGTGTGTTATGTTACACAAACACAGCCTTACTTGGGAGTTGGGCTTTTTCAGTCACAGGTTTTAGTCTCAACTTCATAGGTTTTGTTCATGAAAAACATCTATAGACTTTCGCATAAAAAAACTCTGGAGGGTGACTTACTCATCTACTGTGAGATTTTCTATAGAATTCCAGATCATTCTGTGGCCAGAAAATTATAGCAATGAGGGCAGTTCTCTCCTCTGCCCTGTGGTATTTTATTTGAACAATATCGGCTACATTGGCCTCCCGAAGCTGCTTTTTGTTGTTGTTAGCTACAAGAGAAGTATCACTTTAGCCATCTTCCATGTGGTCAATCCATGTAAGCCTTGTTACAGTACATGATTTAATAATTAAAATGGTTCTCCTTCTGACATTTCCTTTCCTCATTTAATTTTAAAAGAAAATTGGCAGTGATCAAATATATAGAGCATTAAGAAACTGTATGCAAGGTAGACCAAAAGAAAATGCATTTCTTACAGGCAGTCTTATACTTCTTTTTTTTTTTAAGAAAAACCTTCAGATTCATAATCTGATGTTTTTCTGAATCTAATTTGTTTTTGATCTATTCAAAAGCAGATTGTATAACTTCATTAAAACTTTCTTCTTACTATGATTGTTTTCCATTGTAACCCTTATGGAGGTGGCTTTATGGCTATGGGTTTGCTGTGGGTTTTTTTTGCTGCTGTGCCTGTGCTTGCGATGGCAAGACATCCTCATGACTTAAATATTTGCTTTCATTTCACACTGTCTTGAGTGACAAGAAAACAGACTATTTCTTCTCATGCTCATATATCAGGTTTTGTTACTAAAATCTTGTGGCTTTCAAATGCAAAATAAAATCTTGTCCTGTAAGATTCTTTTCCAGTGAGAAATCACTTCAGAAATGTTAGTATGCTGGGTAGTAAGGAGATTTCAATATCCGCTGAATGTTATCTAATTCATTTAAGGATATTATTTGAGATGCCCAGTGAAGCTGTATTCAGAGAGTAAAGATCAATTCAGCTTTTATTTTTACCTTCAGCTGCCAAGTGTCTGCTGATTCACTTCTGTTAAAACTTGGTCTGCTCAATGTGAACTTGAGAAGAGTAATCAGTTTTGCGATTGTTGATTTTTTTTTGCATCTGCTCAATTTCTTTATTCAAGAGTGCTGTGAGAGCTGTGTAAGTGAAATAAACTGTGTTCCCATAGCAACACATACAGACCAGAAGAACTTCCAGATTATGTAGAATCCTTAAACACAACACATTAAAAACAAGTAGTAAGGTAGTTCTTCAGTAGTGAATGTGAAGACTAAGATAGGTCATATATAAATGATAAGATGCTGCTTCCTTTTGATCTTTGCCCCTGTGTGATTTTCTTGGCAAAAGCCTGGAATCACAAAACTTGTCTGACCTCACTGCTGAGTTTGCCAAGCAGCCAAGGTTATGACAGTAGCAGTGCATGTGACTCAGTGAGGTCACTGTATGCATCACGTATTTAAATATTAAGATCCTGGCAAGAGGATTTCAATGGAGAAATAGAAAAAGTCTGTTTTGGTTTTTTTTTCCCCAACAAGTTGTACTTTTTGAAGTGCTTATGAGAAGCAGACTTTGCTGGTAAATGGGAGAAAGTTGCATGTCTGCAGTCTTGTGCAACAAACCAAGAAAGGAAAATCTTGGTCCCTTCTCACGTGCAACTTGATAGAACAGCATCAATCGTGAATGAACCTTGATGGAGCCAGAAGGCAAAGGATTGAAAGGGCTCATATTTGAAAAGTAGAAAAGCAGGTATCTCAAACAAATGAAAAATGATATTTAGTTTTATACTGTTTCTAAATTGTAAATGCCGTAGTACAGTTCACTGTTATTGGATCCAGCTTGTGTTGAAAGTCTAAGAATTACAGAAGTACAGTATGTTTAAGATGAGAAACTATGTATGACCAACTCTTCAGTGACATGGAGCAGACAAGGCTTTTAGTTTTTTTAATTTCCAGTTTGGTACACAGAATATAAGTGGGTATAAATTCTATCAGTTTGTAAGTTGAAAAAGTAGAACTTCAATATTAACCAAAGCTGAAAGTTCATGGAGTTGCACTGGATTAACAATTCCTTGATAGTGAAGGAGAAAATCTTGACTTGTCCCCATTCATTCCTCCCCATGATCTCACACCTTGGTTTCTGCTCTCTAGCAGTTGCCTCAAAGCAAGGTAGGCTGATTCAACTCCTTCACCAGGAAGGCACTGTGCTCTGAAATCAGATGCCACTGCTCCCATCAGCAGACAAGCACCTCAAATAAGCAATAGTTGTCTGTGTTTTTCTCACCCAGCTCTATCACCAAACAAGGTCTTTCAGAGCAGCACAGTTTCTTGGCTTGCTCTGGGAGAAGAAAATTTCAGCATGGTCTAGGATTCATTTATGTCTGTGGAAGTCTCAATCTCATTAAGAAGCTGATATGTGGTTTATAAGTAAGTGTCTAGATAGTGTAGATTATGTTTAGATTATGCTAGGATTTTGTCTTTTTTTGAGCTCTTGGATAGCTGTGTCACATTCTTAGCTCTTTAACTAGTCATACAGAAGAATTAATCAAAACTTTTGATGTGTGTTCCTGACTGCTTTTGACATGGTCTTGATAGTTTAAATCCGTGCTAGTATATGCCATTTATAACACATTTACAACTTCCTACATTGGTGGAATAACATATTAATGCTAGAATTGATTTATTTTGATTCTCCAGACCATTTATGAGTGTTGATGGCAAAGTACTTTGGATAATAGGAATGCAAAATCTGATTTGTTGGAGGACCACCTTTTCTCTCTCCATTTTTCTTTCATTATTCTTTGTCTTGCTTTTGCCAGCTGGACGACCATCCATATTTCAGTGTTTCTGCAGGTTTTTTATTACTTTATGCTAATTCAGTACTTAAAATAAAATGTGTGCTCTGTATCTTAAACTTCATTAAAAAATACAATTTCGAATATCACTTAGGCTAGAAAACTAAGAATTTACTATGAATTTTAATTAACTGTTTTGCTGAATAATTTATGGAAAATATTAATGTAAGTTATTAGCATTTCACTTCCTCTGAATAGGACAAATGTCACTACGTACTGAAAACCAAAAATGTGCTTTATCCTTGACTTCACATGAGGTTCAGGCAGTAATGATACTGTAGAACACAGATTCTTGGCCTAACAAGTTCATCCAAGTAGCAATATGTATGAAAACCCACAGCCACATCCTTGCAAATCCCATGCTTTTTTCTGCTTCCTTTTGTTTGTCACTTGTGCTTTTTACTATTGCTGCATGGCACGTATGTATTTCATTTGATGTGTCAGATGATTAAAAACAGTGCATTAACTCTAGCATGCAAGATATTTTTAATGCATTTTCCATCATGCAGTGCATTCATTATTTTTCCAGGTATACTGTGAACAGGCAAGTATGGTAAGGCAAAAAAGAAAGTGATCTTGAAATGTTTTAGGTAATTTGCACTCCTGTGATCTGCAAGAATTTTTTGTGTTCTCCTACATGCTTGCAAACCTGTATTCCAGACTACACAAATCAGTAAAGACCAATAAATATTTTGGTATGCAGGTGATATTCAACTGCTTGCAACTTGTTTGGAGTGAATGTCCACGGCAGAACACTGCTTGTTTTGCAGAATCCAAGGAAAAGTCCATAAAGACACTGCCCAGTGAATTTCAATTATCAGGTGTTTAAACAGAGTCTAGAGACATTTATGTTATAATGAAAGAGATACAAACGTAAAACGTTTGAAGATAAGCACGTTAAGTTTCTTTAGTAAGCAGAGAAATTATTAAAAATGATTTATTTTGTATAGGTGGTATAAATTCTAGATAAATACCATAGTTTCTTCCCAGAAGAGCAAAATATACTAAAGACAATGAAGGTCTATTTGCTGAGTGAAATATGAAATTGGTATCCATCAAGTCAAACTGTCAAATATGATTATAATTTCTATGTGGGAAAGAAACTTGAATTAGATCCAAGGATATGCAATCATTATGATTTAAGATAATCTGTTAGTATAATACGACTATTTGTGTTTTGGTGTGTTCAGGAATATCTTTAATTCTTATTTAATACTGTCCATTGCCTTCAGGGTTGTGACTTTCTCATTATGTATGGATATGAGCTAACAAAAGTCTTGCATCTATGTAATCACAAAGTTGACATATCAGAAGCTGGCTACAAAAGCACTTTTATTCTACAAAATTTCAGGGGGGGAAATCTGTTGATCTGGATGATAGTAAGATTTTTAAAGCGCTTATGAGAAGAGCAAGAAAATATCAGTCCAGTAAATAATCTACAATATTGAGACCTACGTTCCCTTCAGAATGTGCTCTGCCACTGTCCTAAACGGCTGCCTGTAGGAACTTCTCTGGTTTTGAGATTAGATTACCATAAAGCTCTCCATTCTAGAAATTGTATACTCATGTGTAAATATTTATATTGCCAAGATTCCAAGTATCCCGTGCATAGAAAAGTCTTGCTCTGAATCGTGGATATGATTTGACACAGAAGCTGTGTTTTGGGGAGGGGCTGGATGTGGAGCAGGCCTGGACCATTGGCCAATTCTCCAACCTGGGTTATGGGAAAGTGATAGCAAAAGACTAAAACCAGACTTTTTCACATTCTAATCAGTTGTCATGGCCAGCAGATTTGAGTTCATTTGGGTAAATTCCGGAACATGCCTAATGAAAACTTTCCCTAAACAATCCTCGAATCCTCTTCTATGGCCTTTCTTTGAGTCACTGTCAATGCCAATCAGGTAGCTTAGGATGTTTTACCTGTATGCGTTTCCAGGTGACTGCCCTGTTCTTCTTTTGGGTCACAAGTGCAGAGTCTGCAGGGCGACTGACAGGCAAGGCACCACATATGGTGAAGGCACCAAATTCTCTTCTCAAACTGGCTGTTCATAGTTCTTGCATGTTCTTGAGCAAGCTGTCTGCCTGCAGCCACTGCTGCCATTTTGCTGACCTGCAGTGTAGGTAGTTCATCTCACGTGCACTTTTTTAACTATAGTTTCCAGTAATAGTAAACATAGATATGCAAAGACATCAAATATTTTTCTCTATGTGAAATTAACAGTTTGACTTTAAATTGCAGTGTGCTGGGAATGATAATTAGCATCCAATATTTCTGTATGATTAAAAATAGAAGACAATAATAAATATTTTGAATGCTTTTAGCACCGAATTCCCTGGTTTAGAGAACTGAAATACTGTCTTTTGCCTGGATAATTGATCTGTGCTAGAGATGTGGTTGTAAGCATCTGCAGTTCTTGTAGCAGTGTGTCCTGCAGAAACACATTGCATGCTGCACAACAGTCAAGTTAGTGCTTTCTTGATAGCTTTTCATTAAAGGGGATTCTAAAGAAATCAGTATATTTTCCTGCTCAAGTGGTGGATATAATCAGGTCAAAATGTAGAGGAAATGGAAATCATCTTGATTGTGAATAGTTCATCTCTTTTACCATGCTTTCTGAAGAAAATGAGATAAGAGTAATAATATTAAGCATTACTTGTTTGAGGCGCATGAAGTAGCACTAAATAGCAAAAAGATCTTTGTCTGGAAGTTTAAGATCAATTTATCAGGAAAAAAAAACTAGTGGAGGGCTGAGTGGACTGCCTATCCTTGCTTGACCTGCATGTGCTGTAGGTTAGTAAAACTTAGCACTTTTATTAACACGTTCCTTTTGTCATCTAAAAACCAATAGATGGTAGCTTGGTTTGCTCTTACTGAATCTCTTCCTGTTCAAATCTCTCTTGCTTACTTGCTGGCTGTCCAGAAGCACTGTGAAAATGAAGCCATATCTACATTTGAATCAGTAGATATGACTCAAATATTCCAGTATTTTCAGAGATATTCCTAATACCTACTGCTTTTTGCTTCAAGGCATAAATTGATTACTGCAGAAATCAGAAAAGTGTTCTCTTCAGAATCTCTGCCCGCTGCTGTAGGGAAATGAACTGGACAGACATAATATGGCAGATAATTTTTCCATTCTAATTTTTCTGTTAATGTAAAGTTTACTCTGAATGTAATTACAGATTGGCAAGTACACATTCATTCTAATTGCATTTCATGGGACTATTTAATCTTCATAAGGACACTGAGTCTGCACAATGTCTGTGTCGTAAGCAGTGACTCACCAAGAGGAGGAAAAGACAGATCTTTCTGGTTCTCTGCGAGAGAGTAAATGGGTCTAATGAGGTAGTGGATCTTTAATTTTAAAATTAGTCTCCTTTGCAGAGTACCATAAAAACTGCTGCTTCATTCTGACATTAGGTTAGAAATAATATCTAATAATTTATTATCAAAATATTTGGAAAAGCTCTGTTTGTCATATAGCTGAACTTCAGGGTTTTTTGAAGCAATTTTACAGTATTTGTTTTTCCTATAACTAAATATAATTTGAGAAAGGAGAGGAAAGGTGTGTAAAGGAGAAGAATAAAGATCTTGCTGCAGCTAATATAGCAGGATTTAAAACAAATTGCTTTTACAATTTCACTTTATAAATAAAGAGGTCTGTTATCACTAAGATGTAGAACAGAGGAACTTCATACTGATTGTGAACCTCCTGATTCATGATGAGAAAACTGCAAGAATGCTTCCAAACAAGCTTGAAGCTAGTCCTGCTGGGTCTTGATTATTTCTTGTGTCAACTGATTGCTAGCCTTTTTGTTCTTCTGAAATTAATATTTAAGGATGTGCTTATACACTGCTAGCAGGAACCACACAGGTGATGCCAAGATACTACATTAAGAGGCAATACATGCTTTCTAGCAGGAGTAAAAAAAAAAAAATGGTATGGGCCCTTTAGATGAAGAACAGGTAGGTCCACTCTGTGATAGAGAAAAGCACTGCATTCATTTGTATCTGAGCACACAAACTGAAATTTTCCTGTCATGATTAAGGAAAACATGCATGCCTTTGTAAAAGTGTCCTTCTTGTAAAGCTATTCATGGAGGGTTCATCTCTGCTCGGGGATGTACCTTAGCGTGACTGAAGTACACTGCTGCCTGGACAAAGTGTTAAATAGAGGGTTTAAATAGTTTTTTTTTTCCATTGCGTCAAATCACACTGGCACATCTTACCACAAAGCCTAAGAGATACTGTCCCAGTAGCTGTGGTATTCCCACTGGATTGGTAGCAGACAAGACAGTTATTCACCTCCCTTTGGAGAAGCTTGTTATCTTGGGCTTGGCATGATGCAGTCTGCCACTTCACAGCTCCTGCCAACTTGAGACCAGCACTTAGCCACAATGCTGAGGTATCCGGGCAAAAGGTTAAACTGGAGACCAAAATACTCCACAGTTCCCATGGGTAGCACAGAAATAACAAAGTGGCGTGTTAACTTTGAGCACATCTCCAAATCTGTAAGAGTGAAGCTTTTCCCACAGTGTTTTTGAAAATGCTGGATAAATACAGACAATCACAGGGCTGTGTGACCTCTTCTAGAAATTCACGTCACAGTGGTTAAAACATTTACCTTCTGATTATCTGTTTATCTGCTTGTGGGCAATATTGGTGGTAGGTGGACAGTTGGACTGGATGATCTTAGAGCTCTTTTCCAACCTTTATGATTCTATGATTTTAAAAATTACTTTTAAACATTAAAACTTAATAAAAACAGTAAATGAGGGTTGCTGGGATTTTTTGTTTTGATTTTTGATTTTTTTTTTGTGGTTCAAAGTTTCACAAATTCCAGTAAAACATAATAAGCTGAGCTTTGTAAATTGCAGTCCTACTTAATCACTTTTGTTCTGAAATTAGGAAAATTGTTACCGGGAACCTAGGTCACAAGCCTGACTTCACCAAGGTAATGATTTTTTCCATAGTATCTATGTAGCACTCATCTGTTCTGTGATCTGAATAATCTTCTATCCACCACTCATCTGCAGAAGCTTAGCTCCCATTTACAGGCACAAGAAGTAAATCTACAATCTTTTTCTCCCAAACTGCTCTATTGGGGTATGTGGCGGAAAGCTTAATGGCATCCTTTTGCCTTGGACTGGATGAAATAGGATAGAAACAACATTCTTAGTTTTATCTGACAAGCTGTATGATTGGCAGTAGAAAAATTTGGTTCTGAAGACTGAGTCAATACTACACGTAAGGCTGAAATGTTTGTACAAGTTTTGCAGAATTTTTCACAGCTGTTATATTGTAGAAGACAAATCCCTGATGTGTTTTATTTGAGGGAACCAGAAACAGTTTTGAGACAAAGCATTGCCGACTATGTGAAAGTTGTAGGTGTATAGGGAAAGTACATATTTGGATTTAAGGATATTTCATACAATTAAATCTTAAATTAAATTACACGGGTACAAAATTATATCAAAATTTAAAGCAAAACAAACAACTGTGGTGTAAGTAGCAATAATTTTGTATACCAAAGTCTTGCACCTCAGCAACCCCTGCTATCAGTACAAGCTGGGGGATGAAAGGGTTGATAACAGCCCTGCCAAAAAGGACTTGAGGGTATTGGGGAGTAGTAAGATGGACATGAGCCAGCAATGTGCCCTCACAGCTCAGAAAGCCAACCATATCCTGGGCTGCATCAAAAGCAGCGTGGTTGGCAGGATGGGAGAGGTGATTCTGCCCCTCTGCTCTGTGCTGGTGAGACCTCAGCTGGTGTACTGTGCCCAGAAGTGGAGTCCTCAGTACAGGAGAGATGTGGACCTGTTGGAGTGCATTCAGAGGAGGGCCACAAAAATGATCCAAGTGATGGAACACCTCTCCTATGAGGACAGGCTGAGAGAGCTGGGGCTGATCAGTCTGGAGAAGAGAAGGCTCTGGTTAGACCTGAGAGTCACCTTTCAGTATCTAAAGGGAGGCTGTAAGAAAGAAAGGGACAGACTTTTTAGCAGGGTCTGTTGTGATAGGATAAGGGGAGATGGTCTCCAAATAAGTGAGGGAAGATTTAGACTGGACATAAAGGAAAAAGTTTTTTGGTGGATGCCCTATCCTCAGAGATTGTCCCTGTTCATTGCAGAGGAGTTGGACTAGATAACCTTTAAATGTTCCTTTCAACTCAAATGATCCTATGACTTTGATTATGTGTTCTGAAATGTGCTTGGAGACAGGCCTATGCGAAGATGCAGATTGAGTATTTTGCTTCCAAAGTGCTACTTACCTTTCTTTTGTGTATGTCCTTTGTGAAGTACCGATTAGAATGTCAGCACATGGTTCTGCTCTTTGAACACAAAACATAGCACTTAACGCTGGGGATTTAAGATCTCAATTCAGTTCCCTGTTGTGTATGCTTTGGAATGCTGTCTGTGGTGACATGATCATGTTTGCTAACTTCTGCACTCATGCTCTTTTCCCCCACTTTCCTGCTTTCTCCAGAATGCCTCCACCCTGTTGATAGCATGGGTAGTTTGGACAGAATGATTCAGAGCTGTTCAGTAAATGAACAGACTATTAAATTTCCCCTTCCTATGCTTAAAATAAAAAAAATTAAAAAATGATGGCAACTATGTCTAAGTAGACATCTTCTTGTATTTGTAGAAATGGTTTTCAAAAGGATCTTAAGCCAGATGAGTTGCTGGAAAACGTTGAGAGTTCAAAAAATGGCTGTCCAGAGACTGATTAAAATCATGAGGCCATTGATTTAAAAACTTGCATACTTTTGAGACAGAATTGCCTCTGGATAGAGGAAAAGCTAAAATTGTTTTTTAAATGTTGAAGTAAATATTGGTGAAAAGTGACAGGGAGAAAAACACTTTTCGTGATTATAGGTGTTGTGATGTAAAAGAGGATGAAAATATTTGTTTAATCTAAACACATATATGACACGTTACCTTTAAAAATGCCTGAGTCTTTTTGGCATGCTTTTACAGCAGCATATGGAGTGATAAATGTGCCACAGTTTCTCAATTCTGCCCTTTACATTCTAATTAAAGGAGAAACAACCCACTTATCTGACTGTTTTCCAGAAGGAGAGATGATGAAATTTATGGTAGTTTGTGAGTTGGAGCCTTCTCTCACTTCCCCAGCACAAGGCCTCAGAGAACAGAATCTATTCCATAACTATTTGGTACGGGTAGGAATTTTTTAATGAGAAAAATCTTGACAGAAAAATATCACAGTTTACTTCTTACCCTGAGGCAGGGCAAACAATGAAAGACTTCTTATGTTCTCTAGTAATGGTGGTGTTTTGGATGAACAAACATCTGATTTTTTTTTTCTCTCATGGGGCTAATCTGGCACCTGGATAATAATTCTAACTGATAAAAGTTAACTTTTCAGTTTTGTTCCCGATTTCTGCGGGTGAATAAAGTACTCTTCAGAATATTCTTTTATCAATAATTCCATACATATGATTGGAGTTTATTATTCAGTCTCAAAATCACAGAGTGGAAGGGAGCTCTTGGAGTTCCCATTAGCATGCTTTTGCTGCCTCATAACTGTAATTCATGAAACTAGGTGTCTCATTCCGGGAGGTGGATTTTTGTATGGACTTCAGGAACATACAAAAAAGTGAGGTGTGGCAGAGGTATAGATTGCTAAACTAGTGATAAATAAAAGACTGCCAGAACTAAAAGCAGCATAGCAGTTCTCAGCCTTCTCCCCAGAGAAAAGGAATTGAAGAAGAAACGGACCTGGGGGTATTGGTTGATGCTTCGCTGAATATGAACCAGCAGTGTCCAAGAAGGCCAATGGCATCCTGGCTTGTATCAGAAATAGCACTGCCAGCAGGAGCTGGGAGATGATCATCCCTCTGTACTCAGCTCTGATGAGGCCACGCTTCCAGTACTGCATTCAGTTTTGGGCCCCTCACTACAATAAAGACATTGAGGCCATAGAGGATGTTCAGAGAAGGGCAGTGAAGCCAGCGAGGAGCCTGGAGCGTAAGTATTATGAGGAGCAGCTGAGGGAGCTGGGATTATTTAATCTGAGAGAGTGGTCAGGTGCTGGAACAGGCTGTCCAGGGAGGTGGTGCAGTTGCCATCCCTGAAGGTGTTCAAGAAACATTGCAATGTTGTACTGAGGGACATAGGTTAGTGGGAAATATTGGTGGAAGGTCAACAGTTGGGCTGGATGATCTTGGAGGTCTTTCCCAACCCTGGTGATTCTATGCAGGCCCCAAGCTTGAAGTTGTGACTGCTGCCCCCTTTTTTTTTATTGCCTTTCAGATTTTGGCCAACAGTGTTTTAGAGTTGCTCAACCATAAGCTTTTATCAGATGTTGCCTTAGCCTCCCATTTGCCAGAGAGATCACTGTGTTCCAAAACCAACTGGATTAACTTCTATTAAATCACCTAATTTTAAAAGAAAAATTACTTAAACTTTGTCTTCCACAACAAGTACTCTTACAACTGCTTCTTTCTCACTTCAGAGAACTTTCTCAGGCTTCCCACCTCTCAGAATTGGTGTTCCTGGTTGAAGAATCCCCATTTATCAGTCTGCTTCTTCCATATTCCTTACTGTTGTTTTTTCTCCTTCTATCCATCATTTCCAGTTCACCTCATTGTTTGGGGTGGGGCAGAGGGGAGCTGCAGTTCTTCAAAGTATTCTTGGTAAAGGTTGAGTACTGTAACATCTAGATTCTTCTCCATTCTTTCTGTAATACTTCCTTATATTTTCATTGCCTTCTCATGTTGATCTTATGTTTTTCAAGAACTATCAGACTATTTTTCATGTGTTGCCTGAGAGACAACACCTAATGTTAAATGTGTAATTGGATAAGCAAAGCCATTTTTCCTGATGAGTTGCTCTGCACTTGGTGATGCTGTATTCCATTTTTTTCTTCCAGTTACCCACAGAGATCCTTGAACTGTGCTTTAGATTTTAGTACACTGAAAAACTTGTGGTTCTTATTGTATTACTGAATATTTCTGCAAGCACAGAACAGTGCCAGTTCCACAGACCATGCTTGGTGACCTCATCATGAAGATTTTTTGTGAAAACTGTCCACTTACTGCTAATGTTTTTTATGTTAATTTTTAAGAAGACTTTTTTGTTCTAGTTTTTTTTCTTGGAGAGCCTTTGGTGAGGTATGAGAGATTTGAAAGCTCCCATTGATATAATATATTTAATTAACTGTAACAAAAACAGTGATTGAATTCTTTAAAGAGCCCTGAAACATTGTACTTAGCTTTTGTCTGTGGGCTGTATTTTTCACTAAGTACAGGGAATGTGAGCATGTTTAAAATTACTAATTGTATTAATACTTGTTTAAGTATCACAAGTAGGTAGGTAATAAGAAGGGCTTTTTCTGCAATGCATTTACTTCTATTTAAGATCAATTTTAACTGTCAAATTAAATACTTTGCACGGGAAGTATGTGTTACAACAAAGGGAATGTGGGAAAATCTAATAGGAGGCATGAAGGGCAGGAATGATCACAGGCACTGGTAACCTATGCTTGGAGGGAGGCAAGCTGTTCTGTGCAGCAGATGTTTACCTCTAGCAGCTGTAAAGTAGATCTGCACATTCCAGTCAGTTTGGTTGTCGCCTGTTGGTTTTGACAAAAAACTGCTACTACTCTGAGCATAGCTATGTCCAATCAGAAATACAGGATGTAGTTAATTTTAATTTCAAGTGCATATTATTAAATAAACGACAGAGTTGGATAAATAGCCTCTAAATAGCCTCTATCTCTGATCAATTCATCATCTGTAGACAGCAGAGATTTGACTTGCAAGTAATTTGACTTATAGGTAGGTATCGTTTAATGTGTATTCTCTCTAACTAGAAGGCTCCTAAGTGGTTTTTTTTCCACTAGGCTTTGTTCTTACAGAACACTCTCCAAGCGGCATGCAGTGGGAGGCAAACTAGCGAAGTAGTGTGGATCAGAATATGACTGATGGCAAAACATTCCAAAAAAACATTAAATGTCAGTGGAGTCCTATTGATTTAGTTTAGTACTCCATATTTATCAAGGAAAGCTTACACTGTTAACTAAGTCTGTCTTCATGGCAACAGCCTACTTTTGAAAAATAGGCTGGAGGTATAAAGTAATGAGTTATATTGGGACATACGTGCGCTTTTAATCTTAAAATGTATCAAAACCTCTAGCTAACCTGCTTTTTCCACAAGTTCAAGCACACATCCCTTTTATCCTACCTGCCAATCCTCTCTCCCCAGATATTTCTACTTCAGTAGAATCCTACTTTATTGCTAGGACAAGAGGCAGCGGGCACAAACTGGAAATCCAGTATGGAGGAGACAAGCAGACAATAATTGTCAGCACAACCAGCTTTGGTTTGTGCAGTGCCTCTTGTCACAAAAGGGGCTGCAGTTTCATTTTTTTTTGAGACATGTCAGGTTTATTGTTGGTGTAACGCATTGGCTCTGCATGTACCTTACGTTTACAGTCAGCATGTCACAAAAAGATATGACAGCCCTTGTCAGGTGAATTAGCCTGTGTTGTGGATTCTTAATCTTATAAATATTATCTTTCAGAACTTGTTGTGAAGGTTTTTTTCTGAGAAATTGAATAAAGAGAGCTTAACAAAAGCAGTCTGCTGCTTTCTGCTATCTAAACATCCACTCAAGAGGCCAATGATTAGAAAGCAGTTAAACAACTTTTTTTCTAATTAAAGATTAAGACCAAATTCTGTAACAGCTCAGATGTTTTTGTTGCTGTGCTTCGTGTGTATTGTAGAGGAAAGCAGGACTCAAAGGACAACAAATCACAGCAGTCTAAAATTACCAGCACAGACTGCTTGTGTAATCTGGCTTCTGTGTATCAGGATACAGACAAAACACAGGGCAACTGAAAACACCTGCTGATGTCTTCAGTGTTTACATCTCTGAGATAAGTCTGATTGTGGAATAAGTGTTTCCATAGCACTTAGCTGAATACTGGATTTCTCTTGCCTAGAATTTGTGCGTCTGTGTGAGATACTAAAATAGCTCTAATTTTGTAAAATTAGTGGTGGTTCCATAACGCTTTAATAAGAACTGAGTCTGTCTCCAAGCTTTGTTGCATCTTACTGCTGGGAAGAAAGAATATATTTATTCTTGGGGATAAAAAAAAAAAGAAACAATCTTCATTTTCAGTATGATCCATGTTCTTTGTCTTGAAAAGTCAAATACTGTTCAAAGCTGTTGTTGTTTAAAAAGGCATTAGCTACTAAGATCTTTTTCTGTATGTTCTTGTCTTATGGGATTTTCTAACAAGCTATGTGCTATGTCTTTTAGCTAAGAAAATTCAAAGTGTCATAGCTTGTCTTAATGGGCTGACTTGTGTATACTTAACTGGTTTTCAAAAAATCATTATTTATTTCCCTCTCTGATAGGAAAACTGGGTAGGGAGAAGGAATTTGGATAGGATACTGATTTCATTAGCATGAATGGAGTGAAACCGAAGAAATACTGTCCAACACAGACAATTCAGTGTATTTAAATATATTTTAATGCTACCCTCACTGAATTCTTGAAAACAGAGCAAAACAATGAGAAATGTATTTGTTTTGAGGACAGAGAGATTTGGCTGAGTAAATCTTATTGGTAATACATAAAGTGCATCTATTTTCTAGCTCTGCAGCACTGACAGCAGTTATTGTATTTCTTGCTCAAAAGTGCCTACTCTTATCATTGTTTAGAGTTTATGTTGATAAAGTGCTTCTGCTCACCCAGCACTAATATACTAGGATAATCTTAATCTTCTTAAAGACTTATGTTGCCATATAATGCAACTCAAGTAAGAACCCTGGGATGATGGAGTAATAAGCACTGAGGGGAAATGAAGGTGGTAGCTCTCAGCAGAAGTAGTTTCATGACTATTGTAATTAAATATATGAATAGCTTTTGGGCATGTCTTATTTTGTTATTCCACTTTACAAAGTGCTGGCTACCAAGGTGCAAGCATTGTTAATATTTTGATTTGTAATTTCACTGGCTAAGCACCAGATATTCTGGAGCTTCTTATTGCCAGGAGTAAATGTACCTGCACAGCATGCTCTGTACTACTGTTCAATGACTGTTATATCCATCAGTGCTGCCTCTTCTCTGTAAAAGCTGTCATCACTTGGTCCAATTCCATACAGAACAATATTCTGCTAGATCATCTTTTACTAAAGGATGTTAACATATTCAAAATAATAAATGAAATCTGTGATAAAGTGAAGATTTGGTTTAGTAAATACTAAACTGAATAAGACAGTGAATGGTAATGAGCAGTGGGAACCAATCATGCCTACAAACTAAAAATGGCAGTAGTGAGCTTTCTGTTTAGTGCAATATGTGCTCAGGTCAAATTAGTGCAATATGTGCTCAGGTCAAATTACCTCTCATTTAGGGAAAATGAAAGCACAGCTATTAGCCTTCAATAGGACACTGTGGAGGACACTGTGCTGCTCCTTTTGAGAATGTTTGCCTCCTTTCTGACATGCATATTAAGAACTGGGAGTAAATATTCAGATATTTTAATCATCTTGCCATTTTGGATTAGGCTTCTCTACTGTACTGTGCTTGTTTTTTATCTTGGGAACCATATGTGAAAGGCTCACAAGAGTCAGTCAGATGGAACATCTTTTTTTTAATTCCCAGAAACCAAATAGCATTCATTTCTGAGAATGTAGAATGGTCTGAAGTGTGATACTTGTGTGGTTAGCTTTTGGTAATACCGGTGCTGTGCAGCATGAATGTGTAGTATTTGCAGCATTCATTTATAGCTATGTAAACATGCACCTATTTAAGAGGTTCATCTAACCTTTAAAATTGGTTAAAATTAGAAGTTGCACATAGAGCTCATCTACTAAAAACAAAACAAATCTGCTTTTGCATTTCTATCCCTTCAGCACTAAGAATTCCAGCTTAATGCTTTGTTTTTCTACCAGCACAAATTCTTTTTGTATCAATAATGACATGTTCAATGTAGTAATGTTTAAATAAAATTAAAGTTCCTTCAATAAACATAGAGCAGATAATGGAAAAAAAAAATAAAAAGGAAATCTGGAAAACAAGGTGCACAGATGAGCAAACAGAATGCACAGTTAGAGAATTTCATTTCTGATAATTTAACATATTTTGAGTGAGATCTTGTGCAAAATAGTAGGCAAAACTATTTCATAATATGACACATCTTTCTTTAGAGATGTCCTATATAAGTAAGAAATAAAAGAGTATTTTGTAATAAAGATATACATACTGTCTTACTGTAGTGATTCTGTTATGATTTCTATCACTCTGAGCTTTCCTTATTCCACTCTATCTGAACTTTCATTTTATCTGCTGTCCTTACAGCTGTTTATGAGGGTGGATAGTGATAGGACAAGGGGGAATGGTTTTAAACTGAGACAGGGGAGGTTTAGGTTAGATATTAGGAGGGAGTTTTTCACACAGAAGGGTGGTGACACACTGGAACAGGTTGCCCAAGGAGGTTGTGGATGCCCCATTCCTGGAGGCATTCAGGCTGCCCAGAGCCACGTCCAGCCTGGCCTTGGTCTGGTGGTTGGTGACTCTGCACAGAGCAGGGGGTTGGAACGAGATGATCATTGTGGTCCTTTTCAACCCAGGCCATTCTATGATTTTATAATTGATTCTACATAGTCTTTCAAGACAAAGAAAACAAAATAAAAGTGTATAGTGAGTGAGTCTATGACTAGCTTGTGTGGTATTTCATAAAGTACTAATTTCTTCAGATCATTATTGAAATCTTCAGAAGTTAAGTCAATTTAAGATGAGAAATGTAATGGTATAAAAGTGTGGTGGTGTTTGACAGTTTTAATTTGCTACAATTCCTTAAATTACTAAGATTTTTTACTTTATATTGATTGAACTTAATTTTACTTGTAGCAGAATACAGTCAAATTTGCTTTATGTAGGAAACATCTCAGACTTGAGAAGAAAACCATCAATTGAAATATGATACCCTCTTTAATTTTACACCACTAATCATGCTGAATGTATACTGAACTTTGTGCATATCTCCAAAATTAGGATTGTAATGCATCTCAAGAAGTCACATGGACAAGTAGAATTCCCTTCTTCATGATACTAAAAGCTAAAAATTCAACATGAATGAAAAATAGTTCATGTATTTCTGTTACTACATCATGATCATATATGTACGGAGCAACCTTCTTTGGTGCTCTCTATCCCTTTGTTTCTTCTTTAAAGTCAGGAATTTTACAGAAATAATGCTAGAGGTGAAAGAGAAGTGAAAAAGATGACAAAGTTAGCATTCCAAACAGTCTTTCTGATGGTCTGAAATTATACTGAAATCTGGTAAGAGGAATATCTAAATGAGTTTTTTGGTCCTTGCTATTCCCTTTCTACAAAGTTCATATGATTCTGTGCATGTAGTGATAAAGATATAAAACAGTTGTCTGTTTTGGGTACTGAAGTTCTGTATTTATAATTAAGTAGCCATTTAGCTTTCAGTATGAAAGATTTGCTTTACCAGAAAAGACAGACTTGCTTTGTTGATGTTGATATCTTTGTTTTTTCATCTTAATAGTCAACAATGGGACTGAAAGAAGCCAAGGTTCATTTGGGATCAGATACACCTAAATCACTGCACTTCGATCCATTTTTTTTTTTTTGCAGAAGAACTTTGAGCTTTCATAGTCGTTTCTATTGCTAACATGTTTTGCTGTAGCATTTACATCTAGAGCATTTTCAGACCATCTGCAGCAAAGCTGTGTGCAAAAGAAAAAAGTCATTACAAACTCCATGTTCTTTATATAAATCTATTCTGTGAACCCCTCCTATCATCAAGGCAGGTTTTTATCTTGTTTTTTTTTCTTACATGATGGATGTAATACTGCTGCTTATGTAACAATGCAATGAGTTTTTTTCTGCTGGAGGAAAAAGCAAGGTAACCAAGCAACAAAAATCCTTTTTTGCTTTTAATGAAATTGCTTTCCCACAGTTAGGATACTAGCACCAATGCTTTTAGGAGTTGAATAGTGAAAGCTTTAGAGATAGCCTTCCTATTTTCCTTACGCTTTCTTTTAGTAATGATCAAACCTATTTCTAGAGAGAAGCTATGGTGAAGCATGATGGTGAAGCATTGTACTCAGACACACCCTCCTTCCAAAAAAAATGCACTCATTTTCACTAGGATTCTGTCTTGGAATGCTTATCTGCATGTGCGGATCAGACTATGGGATCATGGCACTTTCGTTTCAGTAATGTTCTTCTCATTAATGCAGATTTTGCTACAGGTGTTAGCGCTTAAGAACTTCACATTAGCATATGATGCCTCACCTAAATTATAAGATGCTTAAGCTAGTGATTACTTTTGTCTTTTATATCTTTGTATACGTTGTTGTAGTCAATACAATGTGACCTTTGCTTTTGCTTGAGGTCACTAGGTCCTCATGCAAGAGAAATGATTGTGAATCTTAATTTATATGCAGTCAAATATTAGAAACACAAACAGATCGTAGAAACATGGTGAAATATCTTAGCAGGCAAGAATACTCACATCTCACATCTTAAACTCAAAGTCTGATGTTATGAAGCAACTGTTTTGGTACTGACAGTATAAATACAAATACTATATTTTGTTCAGAGAATTCAGTAAGTATATTCTTCTTGAATTTTTTTTCTTGAGCAACATTTCATATGAAAATGTCTTAGTATATCAAACTCAACAGAGTCTCCAGTGCATCACTGTTTTTTCCTAATGATCCATGTACGAATTGCTGAATGAATTAAGAAGCACACAGGCTCTATAGCCATGGTCAAATCAGTGCTTGCTGGGTAGTACATGCAGTACTTTATCCTGCATGGTCAAGGGGCCATGTAAAATGCCTGAGATTCAATTAGCTCAGCCTGCTGTTGATTTTTCTTTCTTTGCAACAGCAGGAAGCAAAGTTTGGAATACAGCTCCTTAAAAATAGGCACCTTTATCTGCATAGGCGCATCATAAACTGATCACAAAACTCAAATAACAGTAAGTCAGCCACAGAGGCTGTCTGCAGCTTCCCAACATCCAAGAGCATCAGCCCCACCACCACAGCCCAAGCAGCAGCAGGGCCATCTTGCAGCTCAAGGGCTTGGCTGTGCAGAGGCCAGTGGGGCCAGATAAGGCTGACCAAAGACCTAGCTACTCACAGGCTAGATGCCAGTGTCATCATCTTTGGCCTTTAAGATCCAGACTTGTCCAACATAGCTGTTGGAGTAGTAACAGCAAAGTCTTCTGAATTCAAAGATTGTGCAGATGGTTCCCAGTTCTCCTGTTAGAGCTCAGTCTCTGCCTTTTCCCCCTCTTACTGCCCAATCCCTCAGTGGCCATAGCAGACAGGAGGGAGCAAAGGGTAGGATTTCTACTGCTGCTGCAGTGATGTATTTCCTTCACTGACCCTGAAGAAATGAGGTGTAAGTGTGAACTGAGACAGGACTGTTGATTTGTCAATGCTTCCATATTCTAAAGGTGTTTCCAGTCTTCCCCAGGCCACATGTTTGTGTGTGACTTCCCCTTGTGAGCTGCTCCCTGGCTCTTCAGTCAGTCACAGTTCCTTGCTGGACCTTTCCCTCAGTTGTACCACACTGCGAACTATTATTAGAGATTTTCTCTAATTAATTTTTTATTAAAAATGGCAAAAAAACTTTAAAAGTTTAACACTTCTTGAGTAAATAATTGTTAAAAAATAGGTGAGGAGCGAAGCTGGTAGGTATTGAATAGAATCTAATGGAAATTAAATATTTACAGAACTGTGACTCGAGCTGTACAAATTTTTAGGTGGGCAGAAATGATCTCCTGGATGGCTTTGATCCAGCAAAGCACTTAAGGCACAGGAGAGTTTCATTGAGATAATTGAGAAAATGTATGCGTGTGTGTGTGAGTGCTCTGCTGGACCTCAGCCTTGAAAACATTATGCCTCCATCTGAGTTCCATTTTTAGTTTTTATTTTTATGTAAGGACACATCTTAACTGGTTCATTGCCTTGATATTGTGACACCAGCAAGAGATGATATCAATCCATAGGTGTCAATCAATACCTACAAATTGAAGTCAAGGATGATTTTTAAAAAATAAATATTTAATAATTATCCTTAAGAGGCTCTAAATCTGTCCCATTTGTAATAAATGACTTAGAGAAACAAATCTACTTTTGAACTGAAGTGTACAACTATGTTCTGTCTTGTGATGATCATCTTTAGAAAACCCACAAGTTTTAAAAGCTTTCTTGAGTCCCTTTCAACAATGTGAGTTCATGGATCTGTTTTAAGGGGAAGTATTTCTGAGACATGCAATTTTATTTATATCTTTCTACTTAGAAGAGAAAAGGTGCAGGACATGAATTGAAGATGTATGTATAGCTCAGTGCTTTTCTATCCACGCTTAGATGCAACTTGAAGAACAGTTTTTTTTTTGTTTAGTCCCCTTGAAGTTAATAGGTGCTGGCACAGCCTGCCCAGAGAGGTTATGCGTGCCCCATCCCTGATGGCATGCAAGGCCAGGTTGGATGGAGCCCTGGGCAGCCTTATCTAGGGGTTGGTGACCCTGCCCATGGCTGGGGTTTGGACTTGGATAATTTTTGAGGACCCTTCCAACCCAAGCCACTCTAGGATCCTGTAACCATCCAGTATTTCAAAACTCTGGTTATTACCAAGTCATTCTCTGCTCAAGTCTAATTGGATCAAAATAATTATCCTTAGTGAAATTATCATTGCATTAATTTTTTTATAACAACCAAACTGTGAATTATAAATTTTCACAATTAATCAAAATCTTGAAAGTTTTCATTTGATATAAAAGCAGAGCATGAGATTATGAAAATTGATATATTACAAAAAATTCAGACAGTGTAAGAACGTGAGACAGCACACAGAAGGATAACATCCACAGTCATTAAGTCCTGAGGATGAAGATTTATAACAAATACAAAATTCATTTAGTGACACTTAACACATGCATGTCAATAAGCAGCTGTTTCTAGCTTCCTGAGCTAAACTTATGCAGAGCTTTCCTATACAGGAAAGGGGGAAATACAATGGAATCAGTCCAGGATGGCATTTGGTACTCATGACTGCTGTACTGTCAAGAATGAGATGTCTGTTACAATTGTTCAGCCTTACGATTTTACTTATACAACATGATTGTTATGAGGAGTAGTGTACAATAATTTAGCATTGAACCCCCCAGTGCTGACTTGAGACTTCTATGAGCTGCTTATGGGCTGAATACAGAAGTTTTCAAATTTCAGTAGTTTTAGAAAAATATAATTTGTCTTTCACAATATATTTCCTGGTCTGTCTCTCTGGTACACTGGATTTCATCTGCAGACTCTAGTAAGGACATTTTCTTTGTTTTGGGCTGTTGGTTGGTTGTTTTTTTTCCTATGGGGCAGGGCAGAGTTCTGCCTTATACAAGAAAATTTATTGGATCATCATATTTTTAAACAAAGTGCCAAAAATATATTCCCATTATGAAATACAAGCTGTTGACTTCTCTTCAGAGGAGGCATCATGCCTGGAGGACGAGCAAACCTGAAGTTTCTTGTTACACTAAGGACAAATTGCTAACACTAATCCCAAATGCATTCAAATTGGTTACATGTCCCTAATTGTTTTGTTTTATTTATTTATTTTAACAGCATATCTGTGGATGCTATGTAGTACCCACCTTTTAGGAAACTGTTCAAAATGTATTTTATTTTTTTAATTATATGTATCTGTTACTGAGTCCTACTTTAGCATATTCATAACACTGAACAATTTGAGTGTCAGTAACTGCTCCTACCCTGGCAATAATGTGTGATGAAGGAATAAGGATATGACTGATAACGTTTTTTGACTGTGTAAGTGCTGCTTATATTCTATGTATCCTCATAGTCCCTGGAGATGTTTAAGGAAAAGGGTGGATGTGATAGCTAACGACATGGTTTTATCAGCAATAGTGGTGGTAGGTGGACAGTTGGACTAGATGACCTTAGAGGTTCTCTCCGTGATTACAATTCTATGAAAATGCTATTACTGCTTAAAAACTGGATAAATCTTTTTCCCCTGCTTTACACCACCTATATCAAAATAAGTATGTTTAATGAAGCAATCACATTAGATTTCTAACAGGAGAGTCATAAAAAAAAAAAGTGAAATAATGTAATTGGGATGGAGTTTCCCTTAGGGGAGTTATAACATGTTGTGAAAAAATAGAATTAGTGCCTCCTGGGGAAGTGAAATGTGTGGGGGAAAAAAAATAGTGTGACTACTGAGGTCACCATTTTTTTATGCTTTCATGGATAGCATGATGGTATGTCCCAAGTTTATGAAAAACATACAATCTGTTGAACCAGTAAACACAAAGACCTTGAGTGGTATGCATAGGATATCAGCGTTTAATGTCTGCCTTCTTCTTTGACTGGAAATAAATTAGGGCTTGGAGATGATTTTTTTTTTTTCAGAAGCCTTTCTTTGTTGTGTGGCTGTTTAAGGGCAGATTTTTACCTCCTTGTTTTTCATAAATATTAGCATTCCATTTGCATTAAAAAGACAATATTATGAGCGTTTTCAGCTGAGTGGTAGGAAGTCTGCCAGACTATCTTGTTTGGATGTTCTAAAGTGATTGAGCATATAGTAAGGTTATCTACTTTTTTTTTCTTTTACTGGCATTACCTGTGCAGGAAGATGTGCAGTATGAACAGCTCTATATCAGAATTACAGAGCATACTGCTGTATCTTGCAGCTTCCACAATCACGTCTCTGGTTCTACCTCAGTCAGTCTAGTCTGTCTTCACTGTATCATGTGTTTTGCAGCCTTTTTCACTGAGCTCAGTAAGGTAAAACTTTCTTGCTGTTTTTATTTGTATATAAATATCAAACTGATACAGAATTTCACATTTCATCACGGTGACAATACATGAGACGTGAGTACACAGTGCTTTATTGCTTGTAGTTGAGCCTAAGTAGCATCCATAGGTTATTATTGCTTAATGTGGCACACAGCTCTCTGAGTTCTGGCTTGTTTTTAGCAAGCTGTTTTGACTTGCAAACAAATCAGTCAGTGCCATGTAAACTGTGCAAATCCTGCCTGATGAGCCAAAGCTTCCTGACATATTTGTCAACAATCCTGAATGAATAATGTTAAGTGTACTGCTGCACAGATTTTCAGCAAAAAACAGGGGTTGCTGGGGTTGTTGTTGAGTTCTTTCTAGGTTTACAGATTATAATTCTTCCTGCATAAAAATAGTTTAAGATTATACTGGTTCTTAATCCATCGTTACTTATCAGGGCTCCTTGAAAATAGCCAATATACAGAACTTCTGGCATGCTCTTTAATTTTGACTCCTACAGTCTTTGGAACAATGACCCAGTGCAATCAGCTGACAGTTAGGAGCCTGCAGCTGTGCCCTTAGAAATATGTCATTCACAATCACAACAGAACTGTTAACACACATTTCTGATAAATTCTGTAGCAGTCATAAAGAAGGTTACGAAAGATAACTCAACTAAGTGATTGAGTTTTGAAAAAAGTCCTCTAGCACACTGTCTGATTCTACACATGGTAAACATCTTGCTATTTTCTGACTTATGACTTTGTTTAGAATGACTAAAGAGTATAGACTAAATAATCAAATACAAATGAAATTGTTTGGGAAGACAGGTGTAATCCCATTGACCTTATGAGAATGTTATTTCATTATATCTCATCCTCATAAGTACACCAGTTCCAATCAATTAAATGAATATTTCGTGATGGCAAGCACTGGGAATACTCAGAGCACATGTGTAGGCTCTCTTAACTTGCTGAGTACCAGAGAATAGGAAAAGGCTTTTAGAACTCATTAGCTGAGGAGTAACTGAAATGCATAAGGAGCCCCTTATACACAGTAACTACTGCAAATGCTTATATGAACCTATTGATCTACCCACCTTCTTATCAGATGTTTCTCTCACTGATAATTTCCCTGTGCTGTGGATAGGATGGTAGGGCAAACAGGCCAAGCAGATATCTATCTTTCATTTATCTGTATTTCAACGTTTAAGGATTGTCCGAAATAATTTCTTTGGAAAAGATAGAAATCTCAGCACAAGCAAGAATTTCTTTCACAAAAAGTTGATTTCCTTTTTTACTCCTACGTTTGTGATTAAAGGGCATTGGAAAGCAAGCAGATATTTGTTTGCCTGTGTACTATTTAAAATAGTAATATTTTGACAAAGTTAACAGCCTACCACGAAAGCAAATGACTAAGTAGCGATCCCAAAAGCTTAGCTGAAACCCTTTTCCATCTGCATTGCTACATGGATCTTGTAAAGGACAAATATCTTGGTTTGGGAGCTCCTCAATGACTGAAAAGCACAAGCACAAGTGAGGCTGCCTTGCTCACTAAACGCCATTGTGGTTGCAGTGATCTTTACTTTGCACTTGTGTTAGTGCAGAGCTGATTTTAAACATTACTTTTAAACACCTTTTACTAAGGGTAGGCATCCTTAAACAGGAGGTTTTTATTAGGAGGGAGAAGAGTGAGAGAGAGCTATTGCAAAACTCCCTGTCCTTTATGACTTATCCCACATCCCTCTGCATCTTTTGAGTCTGCTTTAACTGATATCTGCTATAAAGTATGCAAGAATGGGGGGGGGAGGGAGCGAGCTGTCTTTCCATCTTTAATTGCATTCAGCTTCTGAGAAAATAGGACTCTTGATGCTTCCTCTAACACTAATGAGGGCTAAATACTTTTCCAGTGTTTTTCTTATCATGAACACATACAGTGAAATTGATCTGGACTGCCACTTGGTAGCACCATTTTCATTTGTTTCCAACTTAAAAAAAAAAAAAAAAAAATCAGAGGAAATTATTTGGGACATGCTGCAGTCTGACTCTTAACTGGTAACACGTACCATGATGCTTGCAGTTAGATCCCTGGGTTGTGTGAACTTTTAAATAATTAAATAAAACTGTTTGACCATGTCAGTGGCATCTAATCAGGCAATGCCAGAAACAAACTGTCTTTACATATAGATGAAAGCCAGCGGAGATTCCTGGTTTGGGATTGTTTGTGCATTTTGTAAAACTTTCAATAATACTGTGTTGTAAACTTGTACCTGATTAATCACATTAGAAAGAGTTTGAGTGATTACTGAGTAGAGGAAGTATTAGAATACCTCATACTGCTATGCATGCTTTGGGAATATCCAGCCAAAATGTAGAATGTTTCCACACTGATCTCAAGATGATGCTTACATTCAAGACTTAACGAAAAGAGGTGCTAAGAGTAATAATTTTTCAGTAGTGTCTGTATTCATGCTATTTTTCATACAGCAGTTTGTTTACAGAGAGATTAATTCATCTTCACAGGAATCATTAGTAGAGACTGTTATGCAAGGGATTCTTAGAAAAGAGGGTACTCAAGCTCATTTTGAAGCAAAGCTGACTGTAAGAACTGATTGTCGACCTGAATGATTTATTGTGTCTTAAATGCAGCCAATGCCTGATGGTTTTTTAATTCAGCATTCTGTACAGTTTCCTCTCATAGAGTTAATTTTACCTCACTTGTCTTGATGGCAGGGAAAATGGGCTTGACTATAAACAGCAAGCAGGTTTGCCCAATTGCTATTACAGAACTGACCACCATCCTCAGCTCAGTGACTGCAGAAATATCTATAGTATATAGCCAAGTTACTGCTTAAACACAGATTACTTATGCTGTAATTGCAATCAGAACTGACAGCTCTTTTCTTTCTTTTTCAACTGGTGAAGGTAATTTCTATAGCTATAAAATACTGTAAATAGAGATGGGATACAGATGAACACGATGGATATTGCAATGTTCACTGACACCATTTCAGAACTCTCCTCATTTGTGCCAGGACAAGATGATAAAAATAAGGATCAGAAGGATATACTCAAGGCTAGAGTTATGTTACTTAGCATGAAAGAACACAGACGCGCAATAATTAAAACTTTCTGAAAGATAAAATGGAAAAAAAAAGTGTGGTATATTAGAAACTTCCATTTACTTGGCAATAATTTCTGTGCATTTTATTCACAAAGATTGCAAAAGTGAATGTTGAATTCAGGATTTCTCCTTCCTTGATGATGTTTCATTTCTTTCAGTGAGTTTTGTTTTAGAATAAGATACATTCATCAAAAACAAAATGACTTTCAGTATTTTGTGCCTATTGGGAATGGAATGACTGATCCAGCAAAACACTGAAGAAGGTTCTGCTTTAAGGATGCAGTTAAGGGTCTTACTGTCTCAGGCACCTATGTCCTGAAAAATCACTAAGTCTTTGGAGTTGTCAGAACTTGGTTTGCAATCCATTTCTTCTTTGGCACTGCAAAGCTGTTAAGAATGATGAACCTCTTCTAGATGTAAGAAACGCTGTGTAATGCACATACACTCAGGCAGGACTTGAAGTGATGGGACAAGGAGAAGGTCCCGCCATCTTGTGAACAGCTATGAAGACTGGTGGGGAGCATCACCTCGAGATGCCTGAGATGTATGCTACATGCACAGCTTAAAATTAAATGGATGAGGTTTTAGCACAATCTCTGACACAAGCGGATCTCTCCACTGTGTTAATTTTTACCTACTGTGCGATGCAAATTAAGTCTCTCACCTATCTTATTGTCTTGTAAATAATGCATAGGCTTAATGATGTGTCTATATAAAGCCACTGTCTTCTAAAAGTTTTCCTGCATAACAGCTGATATGCATTTCCATAAATACTTCTGAAAATGACAGCGTGGAGCTTTTACAGTAGTTTTACTGTGGAGCTCCGTCTGCCTTTCAGAGACTTAACAGACACTGTCAACACAGCTGAAAATTCGGCTGAGGAAGAAAGTATCATTCTCATTTTGTGTCACTGGAGCAGGCGTACTTCAAGTATGTTGCAGCTTTTAGCAGTGTTGCTGGGATTCTGTTCCTTTATTTCAGCGAGTGACTCATACTGCAGTGCAACTAGAGGCATCACATTCACATCACCCATCAGCTTATTATTCAGGGAAAAGCAATTGTTAGCATGGTAAAATATTCCACTGAATACTTCATGCTTCATTTATGAAATATTTGGTTTAAAGGAAAATTCTAATCTCTACAGCCTAAATCATCTTAATACGTCTCTGATATCCCCCAGACCTCTTACTAAGATGTTATTTCCAATAATAACTTCTTGTTCTGCTTTTGTAGCAGCTAGCAGTGTGCTTGCAATCACAAATCTTACCTGCAGCCCTGCTTCTATAATGGCACACGTTTAACACCAATGGCACTTTGCAGAACTTCACTCTGCCTTCAAACTGGGATTTGCTAATGGGATATATTGCCTGAAGAAGAAAAAAGTTTTCAGCAACGCTGGTAGGTTCAGAACAGAAGCTGAAATATTTGGACCAAGTGTAAAAGTGCGTTCCAAAGCTACATTACAAAATGCTGGTTTTTACTTCGTTGTTGGATTTTCTCTGCAAAGTTCATTCTTTATATTTAAACTTCTTTACTTCTGTTTCCACTGGAAAACCAGGATTCTGGGATCTTCTGTCCTCCACAAGTATTAAATAATTTTCTTATGTGTATTTTAAAAAATGTCTTATCCTTGTTTTTTGGCAAGGTTACTCTAACTGCTCCTTTTCATGGTTTTTATTCTGCTGGCATCTGCAGGCTCCAAAGGGATTTCAAAACTAATCATTTCCTAAATAATCCCCTTTCTTAAAGGAAACCCCTAACAGTAGAAGAAGGCCAGAAAATTGGAGCAAGTGTGATGCAGAGTGGACACTGTAGCTAATCTCATGATGTGTTCTCACCAATAGTAATTTCCACTGTGTTTGCACAACATTTCAGAGATATTCTGCTTTCAAGTACATTAATTCATCAACACTCAATTAAGTTAAATCCATTTCTCAGGACACGCTGCTGTTTTGCAGGTATTCATTTTCACAATATACAGCTTAATTACAGTAAGCTGAGGTATTTTTATTTTTTCATTAACTGCCACTAAACTGCTGTGGCTGGCCTAATAATATTCTGTCAGTCTGCTTGTTTCTACCAAGCATGTTTTATTTCATTATCTCTTAAATCCTTTTTAATTCTTCTGGAACTATTGCCATAGGATCCACTCATGCTTTCATTTTAATGAAGCAAATTGGAGCAGGTTTTAATCTGTTTCTGCCATAAATTAAGCTCTGTGACTGGAGAGACCTGCGAAGATTTCAGTTGAAATCCAGTAAATTAGCCTGTTGAACAAATCAGTAGCGATGAAATGGCCAGGAAAAGAAAATGAAACTTTTTAATTTTGTGGTTTTTTGGAAATGTCACCTTCTTGCACAAGATGTGCAGGTGACAAGATTGGTTTAACTGTGAATGAAGGACTGCAGCTTTTTCTGTGAATCATCTCCCCACATGCTTTAACTTAAAAAAATCACCCTGGAACAAGGTAAAATGATGGTCTAAATGAAAGCTTCCACTAACTCTTATTGTTTCTTGTTTCAGGCTTTAAACAGCTGTCAAAGTATACTGAAGCTTAGGGAGTTATACTTTTAGTCCAGGCAAAGACAGGACAAGTCTAGAGAGTATGGACTAAGTAGGATTTGTAAACCCTTTGTCTTCAACAGAGGCTGAAAAAAATGTTGAGAAAGGTAGTTCTAGGTAAACTGGTTTTGCCCTATCAGTAAGCTTCTGAATGAAAAGCTATTTTCTCCACAGCCCCTGACCCACCGCCACCACAACCTTGCGGACAGAACACAAGTTGCTTGAGGTGTTTTAAAACTATAAGATCTTTTACATAGGATAGACCTCAGTTGGAAAAGGCTTTCAAAGATCATCAAATCCAACTGTTTGACCACAGTGCTAACAAAAAGTTTAAGCATATTATTGTGGACATTATCCAAATGCCTCTTCAATACTGACAGGGGAAGAGGCATTTGGGTAATCAATTATCAATAATTACTGACGATGTTAATTATTTGTAATTCAGGTCAGATGTAGTTATTTGTAATAACCTTCATGTATTTCTTGTTAATATATTTACTTAAATTTACTTTTTTTTTGCTATTGAAATTTTGGAGTATCAATTTGATAGTGAAATATCACCATTTTCAGTTTATTACCAAAACTCATACTGTATGAACCAACAGCTTTGCTTGTTAGGAATTTTTTTGCTTTCTTCACTACTCACTTTGTCCCAGAAATACAGTAGCTATGGATCAGAATATGAAGACAGTGGAAAGTGAACAGCACCTGGTGAAAGTTGGCTGGAAAGCAGCCGTGTGGAATAATCCACAATTAGAGCTGAGCGCTGTATTGACTGCTAATTTGTCTCTTCATTTGTGAATTGTAACAAGATTGATGTTTGCTTTTCTGTTTACTTTCTATCAACTTACTTAACAACCAATGCAAAAATTCAGTTTCAAAAAATCCTGCTTCATGTTTGAACAAAACCAGCTATTCTCAGAACATGGGTGTGAACAAACTTATCTTTTTAATAAGCTGAGACATCAGATTGTTTAGAATTTCAGTAGACGTTTCTGATATTTCTGGATATTCTACTAAGTTTTTGTAGATACACTGGATATACCATCTTTTCTGCTACAATAGGTAGTTGCTGGGTAAAACAGTACTCGTGTCTTGAGAAACTTACAAAGTAGGTGACTGAAAACCTAAGCGTTAATGCAGTTATGTTGGACACAGCATTTATCAGCCATGAAAAGCTCAAACCAATTGACTGCAGTAACCTGAGTAAAGACTTATCCGTGTACACACTATCAAAATTAAAACAAATTATTGATCTTAACAGGGAAAGTACCAGAGCTTATCCCTGAGTAACGTCTATGGAAGTATTCTTAGAAGTATTTAATTCTGTTTTTCTGAAAACTAAAGCACAGCTATCTGCATCTCTCTCTTTTTTTTTCTTACATTAATGTCTTGCAGAATTTTCCATCATCTTGTCACCTTGCAGGACTTGCTGTGAATGAAGGAAAGCCTGGATTCTAGAGGATCAGTAAGGTATGCCTGCATTCCATCTCACAGCTAATGTTTTTCACTCATATCTCAAAATAACTTATATAACATATCTCAGAATCCAAGCTGTACCATCAATGTTGTTACAAAAGGAATGCTATCGCATTTTGTCTCAGGCCTTGAAATCACTAACTTAATTTTTCCACATGGACGCAAATCCAAATGATGAACAAAAGAGAAGTGAAAGAGTGAGCAAGAGACCCAAGTTCTTCTTTGATCCCTCCATTACACTGAATTTCCTTTGAGAGTAACATTGAAATGACCTTTTTTTTTTCTTGTGTTTGTCATCTCAAAAAATTTGCAAAGGTTTGATTACAGTACAAGTAGGAGTGCATTTGGTAATTTGTTGAGCATATGCAATAAGATACCAACGTGCTGCTGATCCAGAATGGTGCACATGCTCGATGCCTGTCTGTCAGTGTATCAGTCAGCAAAGAAAACAAAAATATTAATAAATGTAATAGTAATCATTATACTTTGATATCTTTCTTCCAAATGGTCCTACGCAGCTTAACTTTCATAACAATTAGCCATATTTGACTTGGATTTTTATTCCCTTCACTGCTGTTTGAAGTGTATACCTGAAAACATTTTGGAACTCAAGGGAATACAGCTTTCAGTGGTATGAGTGAAGGAAAAACACTTCACTCTAGGATGACTCAGGACATGAGATCTGTTTCTCCTACTAATTTACCACAGGAAAATTTGCTAGAATTCTGGAAATGTGAACACTGTTTAAGAGGCCCTTTTGTGCATTTGTCATCCATTTACCATAATAGAGAGCTACTCGACTGGGAGATATTGCAGGTGTTGTGTATTACAGAGCATTCAAAGCACTCCCTACGTGTTACAGCTGGTATACAAAAGATCATTTCAAATGCTTAAAAATGAAGCAGTTCTATAGTAATGTGACCATATAAATGCATATGAAAAGACAATATGTTGTCAGAGATCCAATTCTCTGTTTAAAAAACGTGAAGAAACCACAGGCAACAGCTGCTCAAGAAAAAACAAACTGTTTAATACTACAGTTGAATGACTATTCCTGTAGTAGTGGTATATGAAACCTTAGCATCACTGCATCCTGCAAGATGCTGTCACTCAAAACAGACAACTCAAGACCAAACTCATCATCCCATCTTCATTTCTATTTTTTTCTCTAAGAACTGAGAATTATTTGTGAGCTGTCCGACTCAGTGCTGGATAAAAGACAGTGCTATGCTGTTTCATTAATGAACTGAGCACTGTAAAGAATATGCTAGTAGAGGATTCCTGGACACACAGAGCCACCGGTTTTAAGGGTTAACTTCTGTATAAATACAGCACTGACAGAAACTCTTACACTGTGCACTGTTCAGTCTTTTTCTGACTTAACCTTTACTGATCCACGCCTATTAATCAACTCTAAGCAGTTTTTATTAATGTTTAGGATGATATAAAGAATGTTCTTGGTACTAACGATGCAATGCTTTCTGGATTCTGTTTTTAACCATTTCCCTTATTGGTGATGTCTATATCTCTTGGATGAGGCTAGCTAATTTATTTGCTTTCTCCTAAGGGCTGCTGCAGCAATACAATGACTCAGCTAATCTAAATTGTTATCTGTTCTGGCTGAGTTGAAATATTTTCCCTGTCTATGGAACCAAGCAGATTCTCAGTTTCAAAAGAAAATGTATATTAATTACAAATAAAAACTGGGTAACTGATTTCAGTTATTTGTCAAATTCTGTGATAAAGTTAAACTTCTTGCAAAATATAAGCATCTGACTGTTACTGTACATGGCATTATTTTTAACATTAATATTTGTGCCTGGATTTTAGTATGGGAAAAAGAATCTTAATGGAAAGCACAATGAATCTTTGACAAAAAATGAACATTGCTGTGCCAATAGGACAAATACCAAATATTTTTCTATAAATAAAATGGTAGGCATTGAAATAAAAATCTCCCCTATAGTTCTTATAGCTGGCAAAAGTGATCCTGTCTTGCAATGAAGGATCATTTTAGGATTCCTGCCTTAGAGGAAAACCCATTTGTGTTAGCACTGAGTTCCCCTGTATGCTGTCTTGCAAAACAGCTGGTGTGGGTTAGAGGCATTGCCCATACTGTGATGTTCTCTTGGAAAATGTCCTGTCAGCTCTCAGAACTATTTATTTATTTGAGGACAGAAATTAGTATAACTTGAGTGTCTCTCCTTGTCATGGCACAGAAAGAGGTATGCCCCTGTAGTGATGCCTACTTTCTAGATCAGAGGTAACATCAGTGAAAGGACTCAAGCTCTATCTGTTTTAAGACTTTTTGTCTTGCTTTAAGGGAAGTATTTCTCTAAGAGTTCTTGAGTTTTAACTTCCCACCTCATGACACTTCACACTTCTTCCTTCCATGCTCTGTTTGATTTTTCACTCACAAGCTGTAGTAATTGTTCTGCTAAGGGGTTGGAGGTTAGGTTTTTCACACCATACCATTGCTAAATACTAATTATTCAAATCAAAATGTAAGGCCTTAAAGTCTTATAGAGATGAGCAAAGGTCAAAGGGGCTGACTCCGTAACTACATGCTATATAATATTTATGGAATTCAATGATCTATTACATTACTAGGAAAAACCTTCCAATATTATCCCTGATAAGGGGAAAAGTATTGTGTAAGCAAGAACAACATAACCTAGTTTGCATGCTTTGTATTGATTTGATTTCACAATGAAAAATACAGAAATAAGATTATTGTAGCAAAGCACTTCTATGAGGAATGGGAAAGAAGATTATTACATACCTTTTAGTTGCTGTTAAGTCTTGTAGCATCTCTGAGTGTCAAATGTCAGATTATGGATCTGAAACAGAGCAAGAGATAAATGAGAAAAAAATAATCTCTCAAATAACCTGGGAGTGATTTTAAGAATGATTTCTTAATTGTACTTAAAGCACAATTACCTTCAGAGTGATTAAAACATACCATTAGTGTAATGCAACTGACTCACAGAAGACCTATTAAGTATCAGAAGTTAAAAAGTCATTATTTGTTAAGACTTTCAAATCCTGCTCAAGACTAAATTTATAGTTCTGTCTTGCACCAGCCTCTCTTCTATTCATTTTAAAGAGAGGAAAGTAATTTTTTTTACTCATTTGTGGTCTCTGAAAGGAGTATAACTCTTAACAGATAAATATAAAAATTGATATGACAGTTTTAAGAGCAGTTAGAGCATATCAACAACCATTACTTCAAGAGTTCAATTCACGGTATCACATAAACATTGTCACTGTGACGCACTATTCTTGACAGTACAAGATACAGAGGTAGGTTGGTACTTGCATTTTGTACTGCTGTGAACGTCATAAAGGTTTGTTTTAGAAAGCACTCAGACATCCATTTTAAGTCCAATTGATTATTCATGGGTTCTTAAGCATCTATGTTTCTTTAAATGGCCAAAATATTTATAGTGAGGTATACCATAAGAACATTAAAAGGCATAATGATTGTTATGTAAACAATGGAAGAGTGTTCCCGTGAATATAGCACTTAACTACATCATGATTTTGCAATGTTAGCATTAGCTAAGGGAATTCAAAACTATTCTCTGGCTCCCTCTGAGAAACAATAAGGAACAGGTTGAGAGCCTGGGGGTTAAGATTAGGAATGGAACCAATAAAGGACAATGGTGATTAGGGTCTGCTGTAGGCCACCTGATCAAGGCAAGTCTGTTAACAAGGCCTTTTTGCTTCAGCTGCAAGGACTGTCCTGTTCTCATTCTGATGGGGGATTTCAACCATGTGGATATCTGCTGGGAAAAACAACACAGTGAGCTGCAAGTGATCCAGGATACTGCTGTTGTTCATAGATGATAACTTTCTGGTTGAGGTATTGGACAGAGGTCAAGTGTGTCTGGGCTTGGCTCTCACCAATGCAGAGGAGATCATCAAAGACGTTAAGACTGGAGGCAGCCTGCGCTGCAGTGACTGTGCCCTGGTTGAGTTCATGATCTTGAAGAACATAAGCCTGGCAAAGAGGACCCTGAGCTTCAGGCTGTTTAAGGAATTGTTGGATAAGATCTCCCGAGAAACTGTCCCTAGAGACAAAGGGATGGAACAAAGCTGGCTACTCTCTAAGGATACCAGCAAGAGCTCTCCATCCTTCATCTCCAGGGAATAATACAGGGATGCTGTCTAGATATGCAGAGGCAGGGTTGGAAAAGCCAGGGTATAGGTGGAACTGAACTTGGTGAGGAATGTTAAAAACAATAATGGGTTCTATAGTACACTGGTATGAAGAGACAGGCCAAAGAGAGCATACCTCCTCAGGTAAATGAGAAAGGAGAACTGGCTACAGCAGATATGGAGAAGGCTGAGATGATCAGTGAGTGCTTTGTCTCAGTCTTCACTGGCAGCCAGGATTTCTCACATCCCTGAATTAGACGTCAGGGGGAAGTTTTTCACTCAGAGGATGGTGAGGTACTGGAACAGGTTGCCCAGAGAGGTTGTGGATGCTCTGTCCCTGAAGGTGTTTAAGGCCAGCTTGGACGGGGCCCTGAGCAGCCTGATCTAATACTTGATCTAGTAGTTGGCTACCTTGTCCCCCTTGATATGGGGGTTGGGACTTGATCCTTGAGGTCCCTTCCAACCTAAGCCATTCTGTGATTCTTTAATATTGCAACTGATGTCTTTGTTTTACTTTATAGACTAGATCTGCATTCATTGACAAAGGTAGAATTAAAGGTAATTTTTGAATGTTATAGACACTGCCTAGTATTTGCTATTAATTCATCTCTGAGAAAAAAAAATCAGTAACAAAACAATTATATTGTTAACTCATTTGCTCTGACCCTTTCAATTATTTGCTCACCTTGCATGTTGTACATTAATGGCTTATCAGGTTTTCACATATAAGCTATTCAAAATTAATTTGTGGTAACTAAAGCAGCCAATTAATTAGTTAAATAAATTAGTTAAATCTTAATCATTTTGTAAGTCATAAAAAAAGAAAATCATGATTTTATTGTGAAGGACAGATTGGAGGTGTCACATAGCTTTTTGTTTACTACCTTTTGTATAGGATTGTGGTTTATGTTTTTTTAATTCTTTTTTTCATTGGTAGCCAGTCATAGGTCTGTTTTTCACTACAGTATTGCAACTGACCTTAAACTTATCTATTCAGTCATTTAAAATACACATAGTGGTAGCAAATTCTTGGTCTGCACTTCATAAGTTGGTTTAAAAAAAAAACAAACACAAAACACTTGGAGAAGAAAAGCATTAAAGAAAAAGACCAATTTTGTTCTACTTGGTTATACTGTCTTTGATTTAGTTGGCAGACTTTTTGGTCTTCAGAGGTTGTTCATACACTGTTTAGATTCTCATTTGAAGATGATTTTTTTAGAAAGTATTTTTGAGTGTTACCTGTTTAGGACAAATCTTAAGGTTTCATGGGTCTGATACAATTCAAGCCTTCAGCTCTATTTTTAGCAGAAGAACTTTTTTGCTTCTTTTCCTTTTATCTAGTATTTATGTAGTATTCCTATTTATTTTTATTCTTTAGACGACGAACAACATAATTTTATGTTACGAGGTAAGGTGCAAGAGCATTGAGAAGCTGTCCTTTAGAAAAATGTTTAATCTTCTGACTGTCAAATTCTAATGTTACACTTACCATGAATATATATCTTATGTTGGTTAATCATAGTTCCTATTACTTATTCCTTTTGGAATGGTGACTCTCCTCCACACTGAAAAATTTCCAGATTTTCCTGACAGAATTATCCCAACATTGCATATGTAGTCTGTAAACAGTTTGTTTGGAAAGACAAAGACTCGTGCAAAACAGTAAAGGTGTCTTGGTATTTGGAGTTGTTATACATTACACAAAATCAGAAGGTTAACTGTTTCTAAATTAGTCTTCTAGATTGCATGAGGAAACATCTCCACTGAGACACAATTAAATTACCTGTTTCTGAGATCAGTAGTATAATAAAGGCTATGCTTTCAAAGTTAAGAGTAGAGAGCACAAGAAAGACAAGTCACATACTCATATTGCATTACTGATACACTCCTCTAGAAATGCAAGTAAACTGTATTCTGTATATGCCTTATTTATAATATATGTATGTCTTAAACATGCCCTTTTATATACATTTAATTTGTCAGTCAATTCATGCAATTGTTCAATTTTTGCTGTACGCTGTCTTTAAACATTACTTATTTAGATTGCTGTGGCTTGAATACTGAAGAATTTGAAAAATTGCCTTCAGTCTTAATAGAAGTTTAGTCTGAGTAAGGCTGGCAGTATTTGACCCTTTGCATAAGGGTCAAATACAAATCCCATGTTTTAAGGGTTTTATTTATTTTTTAATACATTAATACAAATACAAAGAAACATCAAGTGCTTTTTACTAGGCAATATGCAATTGCCTAGTAAATATTGTGAACCAAACCTAGTAGATATTGTGAACCAAAAAATCTGATATTTATTATTGCGAAATGGAACACAAGACTACTACTAGTATTGTAGCTTCAGATTTTGGAACAGATCATGAGAAAAACTATTTTAATAGACTGTCTATTCCATAATCATTTATTTGTTCCATAGTTATCAATCACATAGATTGTAACCCATCTTCTTCGATCGCAGGTTGTCCTCATGTTCCCTACGGAATTTTCTGAGACTCCTCAGTAAGCATTACTCATGAGACTAAAAAGCTCTTTTCTTCCCTATTAATTCATACATGCTCAAAGGTTGCAAAGGTAAAAGTACTGACTCAAATATAGTTTATAAATTAAATCCTGGTTTTTCTATATAGAATTTACTGGACTGCAGAGCATGGTGAGCATGTAATACAGTACATTTTTTTTTTCCAAGAATGCTACATGGGTTTATGTTCAAGGAAATACTGCCAGAGGATCGTTCGCTTTTCTACTGTCAAGGAGACAAAATGTTCCTTTTGACATCACTACAAGTTAAGTCAGTTCGGTCATTGAGCCCCTTGGAGATTATAGCATCTTCTTCCATGCTCTTGCCGCCCTCTCTTTGGGATTGTTATGGGTGAAGGAAGAAGCTCCTGTACTGGCAGCACAGTGGCTGCTCTCCTGGGACAGAAGTGGGAGAAAAGTAGAGTGTTTTTTATTGCCTCTCTAAATACTGCTACAGCCATCAAGTTCTCTCTGAATGCTAGAATCGTAGTTATTTAGGCTAGAAAAGACTTTTAGGATCATCAGCTTCAACCACCATCCCAACACTACCAAATTTATCACTAAACCATGTCCCGGCTGATGCAGAGTAGATTATACATCTTACTGTGTTATTTTTAAGCCGGAAAATTGCAAGATATTTACAGAAAATAATAAATTCAGCATTTACACAGAGAAACAAAACCAATATTTTTTATAACTGGAATGACACTGTGCCTGATAGAATGTGAGGAAATACCCTCAAGTTGCACCAGGAAAGGTTTAGACTGAATATTAGGAAGAATTTCTTCATAGAAAGGTTGGCCAGACGTTGGAATGGGCTGTCCGGGGCAGTGGTCCAATTGCCATCCCTGGAGATATTTAAGAACAACTTGTACGGTATATTTCTTGCCAATGCAGAACTGTTTAAATTGGTATGCTTATAAAATGTGAAATTGGTCAGGTAAGTATTTACTAAGCTGACATAAATAAAAGAGAGCTCTTGTGCCTTCATTTACATTAATACATTTGAGAATAATGTAACCTGAAAATTTTTAAATGGAATTGCAATCAGATATTCAACTCAAAAAATTGAACATGTCTTTATCAGATTTTTATAAGCCCTGTCTGAGCAGAGAGAAATATCCCTTATGTCACAGTCATGCCTTACTCATGTTACCACTTTTTGGCAGTTATGTACCTTTGTGAACAGCTATTTTCAAGGATGAAGCAGAGGAAAAATGAAATTTCATCAAAAATCTCTGACAAATACCTTGAGAACTCACTAAGCATTGCAGCCACTGACCTTGAATCCATTAGCTTCACAAAAGCAAGGTCAAATTTCCCACTAGTTTTATGGTTTTGCTGCCCTCCTTTTTATGTTTTAATAAAAAATACGAAAAATTAAAATATTTTGTTACTTATATATATTAAGTATATTATATATTTTATGAGGGCTGTTCCAAAAGTAATGCCCTCTATTTTATTATGTTGGCCCATGATGTCATAGGTGGATGTTGGTTGGATGATGTAGAGGTTGAACCTTCCTGCTAATATTCCATGACGTTCTGTTGCTGGATGACAGAGGGGCAATTTGACCAAATGGCGTCTGACATGGAAGTATGTGTGAAGCAAAGGTATGGAACTGAACTCCTTTGTGCAGAAAAAATGTCACCCATTGACATTCATCAGCACTTATGAACGTTTTTGGAGGTGAAACAGCGGATGTGAGCACATTGAGGTGGTGGATAGTGTGACAGTGACTATGGGTCACCTCCTCTGGTGCAGGTTTTTACGAGTGCAGCCAGCAGGCTCTTGTTCATTGCTGATGAAAGTGCATAGCTAATGGCGGTGACTGTGTTGAAAAAGTGTTTTGTAGATGAGAATTTGCTCTATCAAACAGTTACTGTGCTCATTGTATCTGGTGTACTTTCCATAGAGTTAAATAGGCGGCGTTGCTTTCAGCACAATGTATGTGTAAGCAGCCCAAGACAATTCCTCATCACTCAGTGCATCCCAGGCAACCAAAAGGTTGGACTCTCATGGGCTAGGTAATAAAAACTTAGGTGTTAAAATGACCTCCTGACAAAAAGAAAAAAACAGTTTGGTTAATTTGTGCTCTCTCCTAGAGATCTATGCTCTGTGCTCTAGGTAAAAATATAGGATTTTGGAAATATAGAAACTGATTTTGTGTCCTTTCTAATGCAATGCCTTAAACAGTTACTCCCTGGAGTGCCTATTTTTGTCATATCTTCATATGGCTTAGCTGTACTTCTGCCACCTTGGACAATAAAACACAAGGAGGATCAGAAATAGAAAACTGGCATGTTTTTGCTTCAGGGACATCATAGCAGCAGGTGTTCTGTGAGAATTCAGTGAGTCTGTCTACTGAAACTAAGGGAAAATGGGACTGCTGGAGGCCAGACACCTCTGGTGAGAGAAGTTGTCACGATGTATTTGGAAAATTGCTTCTTGGAAATTTGGGTATGTTTGATAGAAATAATATTGGTGTTAGAATATACATGTGGACCAACCTTGTAAGAAATGCATCACACATGAAATGAACCTGAAATTTTAGTTTTTTAGAATGAGTAATGTTTAAAATTCAGCAAATCCATTACACAAACATTGCTTTCATACTAACAATCAGCATTCACATAGGTGACTCAAATTCGTGTTCATGAAGAACAATAAATAACTATCCTGCTACCTGTAAGGGAGAAAAATATTTAAAGAAAAATCAGCTATTAATGAAATATAGAAAGGGGTGTACTGTAGTATTATCAACTTTATTTAGCAACTCATGTTATTAGAGATACTGTATGTCACCTTTATACACTGCATGATTGGCATAGAGTAAACATCCACTTCAGCCCTTATTTTCTGTTTCCTTTATACGTAGTTTTTTATCAGTCACAGCCATCATCTGTCATATTTCTATGGAAAATGTATGGCAATTTTTGATTACCTAGTGGTTTAAATAAACTATGAGGCTTTTAGCAAGGCTCCTACCCTGCATCACTGCAAGGATTGCCGGAGATATGCTACATTCTAGAGGAATACATTCCTTGTTTGCCTTATTTTCAGCACAGAGATTGTCCAGCACTCATTGTGGAAATGGGCCTAAGTGCCCACTGTTCCAAACTCTGTCACACTGTCAGCTATCAATGTTCTTTCCCTGTGGTTCTGTCTCTGTTCCTGCTCTCACCTAGCTGGCAGGCAGGAAATGCATGCACTGCTTTACTACTGCAGCCTTTGCACCACAGGTGTGGTCAGCTAGCTTCTGCCTGCTTGTAGGCAGAGCTGTACTTGCACACCGGGACATAAACACTAGAAGCATGCCGTTAACTGATACACATGAAATGTAAGTCACGCAAATAATGGAATGTTTTTTTTCTAACCTAAAGCATCTAAGAATGCTTTTTTTCTGTGGTGCACAGAAGCCCATGTGGCTTGTAGTACATACTAGCACATAATTCAAAGAAAATAATTCCCTGGATTCTTCCCCTTTCTGTTTACTATTACTATATGCATAATATAAAGTACAGCATAGTAATTGAAAAGATGAGTAATTTTTGTCCATTGAATGTAATTACAGAAGTCTACAAAAATATTTTTGTCAATGAATAACTGGTAACATGAGATGTTAAAAAGATTTCATTTAAAATGTATTTAAATTCAGCCTGCTCAAGTGTTAAGTATCCCTGATTTCTAATATGCATGACTTGGCTGACTCTTTCATTTGAAAGATATACAGTTACCTCAAAGTTACTTCTCTCTAAAATGCTGATGTAATATTAGGATGCATTTGACCAGCCTAAGGTTTAGGTTGACATGATAATAGTAAAAGAAAATGAATTCAGATCATACTGCTCCTAAGCTGCATCTATGAAGGTCACTCTGAAAGTAATGCCTCCTCTTTATTTCCATGGAAACTACAACAGATATAAAGAGCACAATAACACTATTTGATAGAGAGGATTCTCAGCTATAAAGCAGTATTTTTCAATACAGTCACCACCATTAGCAATGCATTTTTGCCAGTGATGAATAAGAACCTACATGCCACACTCATAAAAATCTGCACCAGCTGAGGTGACCCACTGTCTCACAGCTGCTATGATAGCATCATTGCTAGGAAAATGGTGCTCAGGAAGTCTGTCTTTCATTGGCCTGAACAGATGGAAATCAGAAGGTGCTAAATCTGAGCTATACAGTGGATATGGTAGGACAGTCCAAACAAGACTGGAAACATGCCCCAAGGTCCTCAAACTGAGAAGGCATTACTTTCAGAGCAGCCCTCAGTTTTGAACTTTTTTAGTTGTTCCTTTGTTAATACCACTGTGTAGATGTGAAAAGTCATTATAAAGTGTACTGATTTGGATACTTCATTCTTGGCCAACACAATTAATGTCCAGTAATTTGATCTTTTTTTGCATTGTGTTTTCTCTGTTAGGAAACAAGACCGAAAATTTCCATTGTACTCTCTGCTTTGATATTGACCCAATTTATGATTTTTGTCACTCAACGTACCTGTGATTCATTATTCTCACTTCTTAAGAGATGTAATCAATGTTGAAATAACTCACAAATGCGTAGTGAGGTGTTGAAGTATCATGAATAGTGAGTTGGGCAAAAACATCCATTATTAGTTCTTTCAGGCAGTGTTTTACATAATATTATATTTAGCAAGCGCTCTGTCATTCTACTGATACACTTTGAACAAAATTTTCCATTTATAGTAGGAGCTACAGGAAGAGCTCTGCCTTCTGTTTTGTTCTGCCCTAGGGACCAAGTTCATTGAGGTTTTGGCCAAGTTCTGCTGCCAGTTACCTTAGTGCAGTGCTGGCTTTCTAATGTCATTACAGTACTTAATGGTTGTTTTGAATGGCTGTAATCTAACAGATGTTTTAAAAACTCTGGAGTCTACAATTGGAGAATGACTCTAAATTTTTATAATTGTCATCAGCATAATGGAAGAAGTAAAAAACATGTACATCCTAATCACAGAGGAGCTGCTAACAGAGTAGTACATAATGAATATAAACAGCAAATGTAAAGTTGGACATACCTGTTCTTCCCAGTTGTACGCCTCCAGAGTGCACAAGGTGTGTGAATGGGGTTCTGCTGCTCCATCAAACATCCAGCAGCCAAGCTGAGGCTGTTGGCCACGATTAAAGTTAGGATCAGTCTGTATAATCTTAATGCAATTACTTTGCTGCATTGAGAATGTACAAGAAAGTACCGCAGATAAGAATCAGATTTAATCAATCAGAAATCAAGTTTTCCACGCAAATATGTTAACAAGGATAGAGATCTTCCAGCCCACAAATGGGAGCCAGCTAACTGCCTGATGTTTAATCAGCTGTTAATCCATTTTACAGTAATGGATCCTGACATTTAAATTGCTCCCCATCATATTCACTGGCTGCACATACCTTGCCTTCATACAAAAGAGTACAGCTGACACTGAAGGTAGGTTTTTGGCCTGCAAAAAAGCCCTGCTTAATACTTTTGTTAATGTGCAGAGTGGAATGGACTGTAGTTCATTCTGCCGTGCTTAATTTCTCTTTGCAAGACTGGCTGCTTGTTGTCAGTGAAACCAGCACTTCTGGTAGTGCATAGGAAGCAGTTTGGCCAAAGGGGGCTGTTTTTCTACAATCACTCCTCTATCTAGAACAGCAATTTCAAAAATATGTATAATTTTTGAGGGAATCAAACTGATTGAGTTTTTCAGTAATATCTTCAGCGGGCAGCAAAGCAGTTGGTACTCCATAAAAACTCTTCTAAGTTTGTCTTTAATTTGGTCTACAGCCTTTCAGAAGAGAAGGTAGGAGGGATTGTTGCTGCAGCTGTTAAAGTGGGGAGGAACAAACAGCTCCTCAGTCTTGTGCTTTTGCCATCTGTGAACATGTAATACCAGTGGAAATGATGCACACGCATTTGCCACAGCAAAGTGCAATATTCCACTGCCTGCAAACGACTTCTGTGCTGTAGGTCATTTAGCTGTGTAATTGCATTTACAACCAGGTTTTTGGACAGCCTAATGCTACAAAGAGCAGTTTATCCTCCCCAGGTCCCAACAGCCCTCTCCTGATCCAAGCACGGCTCCACAGCTGCTCTGGAAGCACAAGGCACTGGCTGGGGAAAGGATGGGAGCACTCCAACTGCACTTCTGGCCTCAGCTCTTTGCACTTGTTCAAGCACTTGAGACTTCACAGCAAAAAGCTGTGACCTATGCTGTGGCCCAGCAGCATGAATGGGTTTTTTCCCCCCAGTTTTTATGGATTTAAAATGTAGGTGTTTTTCATAGTCCTTATACTGACCGAGGAATTCTCCAAAATAAACGGTCGGGCACTGGAACGGGCTGCCCAAGGTGATGGCGGAGTCATCGTCTCTGGAGGCGTTCAGGAAACGTGGGGACGTGCTCCCAACGCCTGCGGTTCCCGCCAAGATGAGCTTCCCCACAACTGCTGCAGTTCCCGCCGCGATGCTCTCAGCTGCGCCCTGCGCCACCTCACGGCACGCGTAGTCCGTCCCTGCGTGGTGAGCGCTGAGCGCAACCGCAAACAGCTCGGCCTGGAGAGTGCTTCTGCAGCTGTGCCCCGTGCTGTTTGCTTCCCGGGCTATAAATAAAACCTTATTCGCACACGCAGTTGACGCCAAGCACCTCACAGCCTCGCGCCCTGACTTGCACCGGGTGACAGGCCGAACCCGGCAGCTCGCGTAGCCCGAAGGATGCTTTACCGCGGGGTTTTAGCTTAGCTACAGCCGCTGTCGCTGGCGGGCTCGGCGCCAGGGTAGACCCAGCCCGGCAGAAGGCGCGCTGGGGCACCCGCTCCGCTGCGCAGCGTTGCTGCTGCTGCGCCCGGCGGCCTCCGCTCAGCTCCGCACCGCCGCTGCACGCGCGCCGCGCGCTGCTGCCCCCTCGAGGCGGGCGGGAGCGGCGGAGGCGCGCGAGCCGCAGCAGCTGAGGTGAAGGCAGCGCCTCCCCGCCCCGGCCGGCAGTGAGGCGGCGACCGAGCCCGGCTGCGGATCGCAGAGCCCGCTGCGGCGCCCGCCGCCCTCCCGCCCGGCTCCGAGCCCTCGTCCAGCCGCCCTCCACAGCCTCGCCTTTCTCCCGCCCGGCCAGATGATGAACTTTCTGCGGCGCAGGCTCTCGGACAGCAGCTTCATCGCCAACCTGCCCAATGGCTACATGACGGACCTGCAGCGGCCGGACCCGCAGCAGCCGCCGCCGCCGCCTCCCTCAGCCTCCTCGGCGCCCGCCTCGGGCTCCCCGGCCGCGGAGCGTCGGCAGCCGCCGCAGTCGGCGCCCCCCCAGCAGCAGCCGCCGCCGCCGCAGCAGTCGGCGGGCAGCAGCTTCTTCAGCTCCCTGTCCAACGCCGTGAAGCAGACGGCGGCCTCGGCCGGGCTGGTGGACCCCACCTCCGCCTCCTCCTCGGCCGCCGGCAGAAAGTTCAAGCTGCTGCTGGTCATCGACGAGCCTCACACGGACTGGTAGGTGCCCGCGCCCCCGGCCCCGTGCTCCCCCTCCCTTCTCCGTCCCTCACAGCCCCGCTCCCCTTCCCCTGCCGCGGGATCCCGGGGGGGTGGTGAGGCGCGCGGGGCGGTGCGCGGGGCGGGAGGGGCTGCCCGCAGCCGGGCTGAAGCGGGGCTGGAAGATGGAGCCCGGACCGGAGCCCCGGAGCGCCAGCAGGGATCGGGAGCCGCGTCCGTCGGCACGCTCAATAAAGCTTATCTACCGCACCGAAACAGCGTATCCTGTGTTCAGTGAAATAAAGAATTCGTGCGAGCGCGGGGGGTACGACTTGGTTTTGGATGCCGTGTGGTTGTGGCGCTACGTGCGCTAATTCATATTGATGAGCGCGCTTGTTTTCGTGCAGAGCTCACCGGTGCTGGTGCAGCTGCTGAGATGCGTACTGGGGCGAAGGTCCTTCAGGAGATCGGTGGCGAGCCGGCAGTTGTGCCTTAGCTCAGTGCATGCGTATGATGATTAGGGTAATTAACAGCTGGGCTTTGATTTGGTAAACCAAGCCGTTTGCTTCCACGATAAACACAGATACGTGTGATTTACCAAAGCCAAACTTGTACTGCAACTCGTTCCTTCTGTGCCTCGCTGCTGCCCGTGGGAGAGGTCACAGCTTCTTCAGACCCCGTGTATGCCGTAATGTTGTTTACAGAAAGGTGCACGTTTATTAATCGTTATCACTGTTCCCTGCGATGTGTTTACATGTCAAGCTGTGAATCCCCACTCTTGGTGTCACGAATTGCGGTGTATAATATCTAAATGATGCCTAAAAATAATACAGAGTAAAACAAGTGTGTTGTTACAGCACTGACATCATTTGGTAATGGATTGTGGGTCTGTGATTTTACTGTCAGCTTCTCGAATTTGTATCCCCACTGCCCAGACATACGTGTGCACTTCTGATTTGAGACCGTTTGCTTTGAAATAGTACTTTAATACTCAATACAGAAATTTAAGCGTAATAAAAATGGAGTTATCCATAGCAAAGATACTACGATCGTTAAGATAATGTTACCTGTCATGTCTCCCTTTAAAAACAAACGACAAACCCGACAAGGCTGTTGTATCTGCCAGACTACAGAAAGCCTCTGTGCCTACGTCACGGAGATGCATCCATGGACACTGCTCACTCCCTTGCAGATACATCTGTTTATTTGACATTCTACAGTGCACATATTTCTGCTTGGTAAATTAAATATCTAGCTGTGTTCATGAAGTTTGTTTCTGGTAGCATCTTTCTAGTACCGAAGCCAACCTGTGTATTATAACCATGCAATGTTTTACATACTTGATAAATGCATCCAATGTGAGCACAATATTTCAGCAAAATCGAAGCTCTTAAAGGTCTATTTTGTGAATGCCACCAACTGCAGTTCAGGTAGGAGACCAGATGCGTTCTCAAATGTACACAAGGTCACACTTGCCTGCTTTTTCTATATTTTTTTCCTTCTCATGGTATGCAGTATATATATATATACTAGTTGTATCAAGAACAGTTTGTTGTTATTGTGCTGGTACTGTCTCTCTTTTCCCTCTAAAAAGCTAATCAGGTTGCAATTGGGGATTTTAAAGTAAGTGCTGAAATATAAATGTGTGTATTCTGATAACATATGCAGAAGAGTTTGTTCCATACCTTTGGAATTTTGGACACCTACATTGGAATATTGGACTGCAACAGGATTTGACTACATCACACTTATGAGCAGGCTTGGGTTGCACTATTAGTGATAGTTATATTGAAGGCTGGAAGTGGCAATAGATAAATGACAGTGATCTGATGGCTCTCTCTCCAGCTCCCTGCCTGGTATGATGCACTGACGTACGATTTAGTGAGATGAGGAATGTAGAGCTGCTGTCATGTGATACATGGAAAAAACACTGTCAATAACAACAACAACAAAAAACCCCAGTACCAAGTAAATCTCTTATGCTGAATGTAGATTCCCAAGAAACGATTTCAGTTGATTTATTTAATCCTGAGATGAAGATTATGTGCTGGGAATTTTGAGCTGCATTGTGTTTTCCTTACATTGAAAGTGTATGTATTGCCTTTGGGTTGCAGTCTCAATAGAAGTCAAAGAATTTCAACCTGGATCATAATGCAATCCTACTACATCAGTATCCTCTTTCTAGCAATCTCTAGAGTATGTATTAAACACCTTCTTTTGTGAGCTAGACATATTGCCCCTTAATTTTAGTACCAAAAGTACATTGTGTTTCTATTATGTTTAATTTCTATTAGAAATTAATTCATGCTTGAAGTGTGAGATCTAATAACCCTTGCACTGTTGTTGTTGCTAGTGGATTCATATGGGTTATTTTACAAATAAATGAAAGTCCAGTTGTTGTTTGCATTTTTAATCTTGATCTAGGTGCCTTCTATAATTTTCTTGTCTTAAAAAGTTCTTCCATTCACAGGTTTTGAAATTATTCTTTTACTGTTTCTTTTATGGCATAGGGAAATTAACTTATCTGTTCTAATTTGCATATTTTGCCATGCTAACTTGTCTGAGTCTTTAAGGAAGGAAAGCAAGTATAGTCATCTTGTCAAATCATGCTCCTTACTCCACTCAATCAACTCCATGTTAGAACTGTGAGAGATTATTTTCCTACAGGCTCTTCAGAAGCTTGCAGCTATGTAAATGAGAGAGACCTTCAAGGTCTTCCAATAAAGACAAGACTGCAAAATAAGCTGATGTCAAAGGCTTTGTATTGGTTAATACTGTTACCCCTGCCTCCATGACAAGTGAAGGAAAAAAAGAAGACAGGATAAAGCTTTCAGTCAGCTTCCAGAGACAAACCCAAGACAAGCTATACTCACTGCTTCTGGTTCTGACAGAATACTTTCTCCTGGTCTCCTTCTACATCAAATGATCCTTTGGTCCAAAGATGGAATAAAACAACAGTCATTTTTGTCAGTTATCTTTGAAGCTTTCTCTCATTCTAGGCTACCACTATAAAGAAGGGATGACTTGTAATTCCAACACTCCTTCAGATGAAACAGTACTATTCATTTATATAAAAGCAGTGGAAAGGCTCTTCTTATTTTCTGGCCCATTCTTTATGCATTTCAATGTCATGTTCTTTTCATCTGCAGCTGCATACAGAACAGGTATTTTTAATACCTTCATTGATGTCTAGATCCTTCTCCCGAGTTACCACATCTAGTTGAGAACCTTGCAATGTACTTGAAAGGAAGAAGTCATTTTGGTAGAAAAACAAATGATTCCCAGGCACTTCATGCATCTGTTAGGGAAGGGGAAGCTTCAAAGAACCCCTTTTTACTTTCAGACTTCATGTAATAGACTTCATCCTGATTATTTTACAGGTGTAGGTATCTGTGTTGCTGTTTTTACAAATGGAAGAAGCTAGGAAGTAAAATCTTTTGCTCAAGGTCATTCAAGAGCCTAGTGGCAGAGCTGAAATAAAACCTAGATATTTTGCTTAACCTTTTATTTCTCCTTTTCTAGCTGTTTTGTAAGCGTCCAAAATTTTCAGCTAGATATGCTTATTTTACAATGTATTCAATTTCTTCAGGAAATAACCATTTTGTACTGCATGCAAAATGTGCTGAATATTCAGTTCTGTGTGAGCAATTGGTTAGAGGGTGTACATCAGTGGCAAGGTGCCAAAATGCTGCGTATGTAAATCATTCTCTTTATTGAAAGCTTATGCCTCTTTAGAAAGTTGTTTCCATACTGAAAAGTAACTATTGCTTGGCTGGTCTCGTGCTTCAAAGATCGACTCATTGGCTGTAGTGATGAAAGAAGCAGATGGAAAAAGCACAAATCTTGTAAGTATCAGTGCATTTCCTTTCTTCTACTTTTCTCCCCACCCCAATAATTACACACTTCTTGTAATGTTAGCTGCTTTAGTAGTTACCTATCTTTTGATAGGTCCAAAAAATCATTTCCAAAACCGTTGTGCTACCTGTGGGCTAATACTGCTCATCATGATGTTTTTAGTCTCTCTGGCATTATCTCAGTGTGTAAAGACACTGATTTATGATACAGAAATTTACTTCAGTTTTTTGTTTGTTTGCTTGCTTGTTTGTTTGTTTTTTCATTTCTTCAGGCAACTAGAAGGTGGACAACAGTTTCAGTTACAGATACTTATGACGTTATGTATTAGGGTAACTGCCAAATAACTTGCATACTACACGAGGATTTTATTGTGTTATTTCTGTAAGGATGGTTCAGTTGTGCATAACCAACTGGGCTCTGAGTATTTCCAAACCAAAGTTAGAACAAATTCTTATTCTAGTCTATTAGATAGCAATATGTTTTAATAATTGCACCATTCATTGCAAGTCATCTGTTAACAAGTTTTCCAGACTTAGAAGGTGTCACTTTCACTAATGCATACATGAGGGCAAATGCTTTGCCAGAGCTCTTGATAATCTTCTGGTTAACAGTAGGATAACAGTCTCTGGAAGGTCAGTGTTCTTTCCTGTCTCCTGGTATTACAAAGCACACTGCTACTCGTAGAAGTAATAAAGCCACAGTATAGAGTGGGGAGGAAGGCCCAAAATGGAGACACATTGTATAAGCAGTAGGGATTGCAGAGGAAGGGGGGATTGAAAGTGTCTCCTGGCACTCATCTAGGGGCTGAAGGTGAATAGTTTTTCTAATCAAGCCATGGGAAGAGGCTGCTGTGTTCCAGAGGTGTAGGGAGACTCGTTTTTGTGAAAAGTGTGAGGTCATGCAAAATGTGGATACAAGCCTTTAAGCAATGAATATAAAGAGAAGGTATTCTTATAAGCTTGTTTATTTTATACTGGAAGAAAGGCTATAGGATAAATTATTTCTGTTAGTTTTAAAGATTATTTATTTATAACAGCTGTGCCTTTTGCAACAAGAAGCTCCAAATAGAAAAGGAAAAGCAACTTTCCTTTTGGTGTAACGCTCTAATTCTTTTGCAAGGAAGGGGTAGGGTCCATAAACTTCCTGAAATTTAGCAAAAGTGATAAAGATTCTATTTTTGTTTCTTTTTAATTCTTGCTTCATATAACATCTTCATGTTTTGAAGTGATCTTTGTGAGGACTTTCATCCACATCTTAAAGAATTGACAATGTTGCAGACTCGTTATGGTTGTGCCTTTGGACTAAGTTCCTAATACCCTTAAAAGTGGGATGGCAACCAGATTGTTACAGGAAGTCAACATGTGCTTAGACTGCTTCTTACAAGCAGGTGGTTAGAATGGTATTACATCTCAGCACACACTGCAGTTAACTCTATCCTGAAGCTCTGCATTTTTTTTTATCAAAATAGCAACATAATTAAAGAAGACACGAAGACATAACTGCAGTGAAAATGCTAAGTCATGGCCTGAACCAGTGATTGAGCACCTGGTGGGAAGGCAGGGCCAGCCCAGGTGCAATGCAGTGCACCTGAGTGACTGAAAGGGGCGGAACCAGGATCCACCCCTTCCTAGCCCTCACTGAAGGGTTGGCACTGGGGGTGAGAGTATCTCACTGGAGATTTCTGTGTGCCTGAGGCCTTCTGAAGGTAAGTAGATTCTTTTCTTAGTTTCTGTGTGTGCATCTGTTGCATTTGAGCAAGTCTTCTGTTGCTGCAGCCTAGGATTTTGCTGCTCTGCTCTCATTGCTGCACTTTCCGTGGTGTTATGGTAATCAAAAGTAACGTTGCCATGAGCACAAGCAGTGCACTTTCTGCTGTCTGAGAGGACAGCCGAAACAATGTGAGATGTTTCAGAAATGTTTACTTTGAACTCTTATCTACTGGTATTTGAGAAACCAGGTAGTTTTTACTGAAGGGATGAAGCTCTGGCACAAGATGCTTTATTTGTTCTTTGTCCCCTTTTTGTTCTTCTTTGTTTGGTTGTTTTTTTTTAACCTTAAGTGAATGCTGAGCAAGAATTTAAGAAGGAGGACATGCTGCTGAACCAACTGAAGTAAATGGTGTAGTAATGCGTTAACAAATCTGACTGAAAACAGTTTCATTCAAGTTGTATTTCATGTCTGTACTCTGAAACGACCAACTGATACAGTTCTCCCCCAATGTGTGTGTTAGTATTTGGTGATAAGGCAAGAGAAGATTCCAGAGGGTTTTTCAGTTCACCTTCAGTTCTGTAATAGTTGGATGCATTAGTATAAATAGCAAAACTCAGTATACAATAGAGGTTGCCTTTTGACAAAATCTTATAAAAAATAAAAGTAGAAAACTCTTACTGGAAAGAGCTTTTATACTCCAGATTGTGATTTACCTATTTAAACAGTTTCTTACCTGCTGTGATGTAGCTTCAGGCAACGTAGTGTGCATGAGATGCTCATTAGGAATTTGAACATTCTGTATTTGTTCATTTTGGATTTTCTCTGTCATCCCCTCCGCCATACTCAGAATCATAGTGAATCTTGCAGTCTATTTAGTTGAAAAGTGAAGTGTCGCCATAGGACTTTCTGTATTTTGAGCTGTTTCTGTTTTAAACAGATGTGTTAGTCTCTGATCTGTAAAAACTACAGGACACAGCAAGCTGTACTTCTTTTTATTAAAACTGTGTTTCTCCGAAAGATCAATGCTAAATTAATATTCTTGCAGTATATTCTTCATATAACACTTCAACATTTGCATTTTTAGTACCCAGTTTGTAATAGTACAGTGAGATGATTCATATGCAGTGTCGCAGAGCTTTATTACCTTCAGTATTCATCCAGCTTGCCCCCAGCAACTGCTCTAAACTACAGAAATCTCTTTAATATTTTATATATTTGTAGATAAAATGCACTTTCAACTTAAAAATAATATGATAAGACTGCAGTGTTTGTGTATAAAGTTGTGTCTGAAGAGGGGAACCATAACTACAGGAAGTTGTATTTGGATACAGAACCTCTGCCAGACTGGATGAAAACTGCCAGATGAAAGGGTAATTACAAGTAGGTGGAAAAGCTGTAAGGAAATGGCAAGGAGAGTCATGAGCTATGAAGTAAATATTGCCTGAAATAACGATATTTGTCCCAAAGATGAGGCTGCTTACAATGTAGAGTGAAAGAAAAAGTGTAAAAAAGTGATAAGACCTTAAAAGTGCCATGGGTGGGAGGACATTATAGCTTGGTCTAGAATGTAAAATATTTGCTTGATTGCACTGCTGCTTTTGCTAATTAAACAGCTCTGTCTGTGCTAAGTCAAACTGACTTCGGAGAAGGAAGCGAGTGCACTTTTAGACAGCCAGATGGAGGAGAATGAGGATGGGTGTTCGTGGTAACATAACTGCAGACTGTGAGTAATTGGAGACTTGCAAAAAAGTAGAAAAATTTTGTTGGTCAGTTTTCCAATACCCCTTTCACCACAAGCGTGTATCCACCTGGCTGAAACAGAAATATTCACAAACTCTGATAAATACTCTGAAAAAGTTGGTGACCAATGTAAATCTGTTTGTATATTTGCAAGCAAAATGTATATAAATGGTAATTCAGAAGACACAGCCTTAAATCTAAAGAGGCTCTTGCTGGTTTCCCTGTAGACAGACCTGTGGTGGTCTTCATCAAATTCTGCTGCTGCTAGAACATGGCTTGTAAAGATAGTATTATATTTGTTAACTTGTTGCTTTTAGCAATAAGCTATTGCTTTTACAAATCAGCTACTTCTATTTCATTCAATCACTGTTTGGTAATTTTGCAACTGTGGAAATTGCAGCATGGTCCTTGGAATATTGCTCCAGAGGGGACTGATTTTCAGGGCAGAACAATGTCTAAAGCAGAACAGCAACGACCCTCAAGCTGTACCTAAAGCTGGCTGTTTTCTGGTTTGGTGGAGTCAGGCAATAACAGGGGACATCTGCTTTTCTCATTGTGATTGTGGCTGCCTCTCAGCAAGTGAACTGCCTGGGCTGCTTTGCTGATGAAGGCCACCAGAGGATGCCTGCTTACTCTGCTCCTTTCTGAATTTCAAACATCAGCAGAGATGGGATTCAGTTAATGGATGGCTCCAGTAGACTGTGCTGAAGAAGATGGGACTTCAGGTTATGGGTTTTTTTTTTAAGATCTTTTTCTTTTTTTAACCTGCATGCAGCAGCTGTCTTCATCCTTCTTCCTGTGTACCAGTTACTGAAGTGAGCAGAAGACATGTGGGATGTCACTTAAGTTGCTGAACAGGAACAGTGTTCTCTTAACAGCTTTTACCTCTAAACACCTATGTTTGGACTCAGAGTGTTTTTTGTTGTTACTGAACTCATACAAAAGGGGCAGGAGGGTTCAAGCTTTTTCTTTCCTCTGTGGGCATCAGGACGTAGTCTCTCCTTGTGCAGACAAAAGTGTAAATGTACTTAGCCTGTTTTTGCAAAAAGCTCTGTGGGATGCGTGGTGTCTAATGAAGCGTGATTGCCTCCTTTTTCATCCATTACCAAACAGAGAAGAAAAATGGCACATAGCACCATCAGCCAGTCTGGTGCCAGAAGCTGCAACTGAAGGCGGTTTGGGTGCAGTGTTTGAAGAGGAACAAACTCCCTACTATTCATCCTCAGATTGGAACCCACTTCTTGAGATGAGAAGAGATTCTGCAGGAGCAGAATTACAAGTTCTTAGACTCTGTGTGGAAATGCTTTAGCTCTATGTGCCATGTTCCTCAAGAGAAGAGAATATTTTTAGATTTAGGAATTCAGGAAGTAATATTCATGGTGAAAAATAGGATTATGTGCAATATATAAATCAAAGTAAATGATGTTAATCAGTAAAAACAGCTTGTTTTAATGCATGGTTGATCAAAGTCAACATCTCTGCTGAATCTGCATTTGTCTCGTGTATTGTAACGGGTAGCAGTTAGCATGTGAAATGGATTTCATTTTATGCACCACAAAGAGCGGGATTATTGTGGACCCATATAAAGAGGTGTGTGTGTATGTATATCAGTGCACATTATATATATATATATTCTGCAGTATATCAGGGATGCTTAACTGAATTCCCTGTCCAAGGTTGTCCGTCATGGTAAGAACAGAGTATTTTGTTTTGCCTGAAAACTCAGGGTAAAGAAAAATCCATGCATGTGAAACTAGTAGCAGTTCTTTAAGGAAGTAAACAAACCAAAAGAAAGGTTAGAAACAGCTCTGATCAGGTGGTTCGAGTTACAAATATATACTCATCATCCATATCCTTTAAAAGAAAATTAGATGCCAGGGCGCAGCCCAGCCTATATACTTTTATTCTCTTCAAATGGAGTAGTTGTATTTCTGTTCACGCTCAAATTGAATCGTTAGTAATGCAGAGTTACTGTCTTTTACAATTCTCTTTATCAGCTCTCTCCATTAATACTGCTGAGTGCATTCTGAGGACTGTGTGCAGTCATTTATCTAAACTATGTCAAGAAATAATACAGCAAGCTTCTAGAATTATCCAAAAGCTGAAATCTTTCTTTAATAATATGTCAGAATTTTTTTTTTTTTTGAATTGAGTGTTATTGCAATTGTCTAGATAGGTTGAAGGGGAAAACTCAATCTGTGTTTTCCATTTAGTTGTCTTTTTTAATTAACAAGGCCTTATTTGACCTTTATATTGAAACAAAAATGGCATATTTAACATGTTAGACTGTGGAGTCTAACAAATGACAATGGAAGGTACAAAATACTTACTAGCTATGGAATTATCTCAACATTTGTTGATTTGCTCTTGCAGTTTTTCCATGTGAGCAGTTAAGTACTTGCATATGCTACCAATGGATTTGTGGGGAAGTTGTAGGTTAGTCATGGATTTAATATTAGTTGATACTATTCAAAAGAGCAATTTCAAACCACTTCTTAGGGATCGCTTGGTTATTCTGGAAAGTTTACTCCTGGTTTTAATTTGTCACCTTTTATTTGAAAGAAGAATGGATGACATGCTGGTTACAAATTTCTAGCTACAAACCAGGGTGAATATGCAAAAACAAGTTTGTCCTGTTACACAGTTCTTTAAATCTACCTTCTTTGTTTTAAAGAAGACACACTCTGTTTTTCCAGTAATAATATTAATTGAAGATAACCCCATATGTTCTTGGGCATGAAATGTAGAGAACTCCCTGAAAATACAGGATTTGTAACATTCATGCTAAATAAATATCCTGTTAACGAAAGGAAGTTCATAAATTGAATTATATGGACTTAAATCCTCACCTGATCTATGTGCATAATTGAGCCATGTTGCCCAGGACGTACACGCAGAAGAAATAGTAGTAGTAGTACCGATAAGCGTATGTATGCTAGAATTGGAAATTAAAAACTGGAGCACAGGCCACAGTTAAGATGGGCCCTTGTTGTAAACATGCTGAGTTGTGCTCAGTTGTTGCCTGGCTAGATAGATTAAAGCCAGCATGTGTGTACCTCCCTGTGCCATAAGACATTTAATTTGTCTTTGCGTGTTCAGTGGCTCTGTTTTTATACCACAGAGTATGTGCAATAGGGAGGCTGATAACTTTTGCTCAGCAATAGTAATTAAGTGGAGAGAGGAATTTAAAACGGACAGAAGAAAATCAGTTTTTGCACTGAATTACTGTTTACCATTATTTCTGTACTGCTTTTCACATAGTTCCGTCATAAGTAGCAAAACATATTTATCCTCTGAGGACTTAGAATTAAATTAATAAGTACTAACATAGAATGTTCAGCTGAGTACTTACAGTGAGGTCTCAGCTTGGCAATCCAAGTGTTGACTGTTTTGAAATCTCGGGAGTCTTTGAGTAACGCAGTATACTTTGCTCATTTGACTGTTTTATAAATAATTCTGCCCCTTTTCTTTAATATAATTTCTGCAGTACTGAAACTTGCCTTTCTAGTCCTTTCAGACACTTTCTACGTCATTTGAGAAACATTTCAGAGAAGGTGGCATTGGCCTTCTGGCAGCTGATGGGCAACAAAGGCTAAAAGCTTTCAGTTGTAGCAAACTATAGGAACAGATTTCCTACGTTCCTAAATTAGGTGCCAGTAGTGCAAGCGGTTATGTCATAGAAGGTTCAGCATTTGGGTGTCTTCTGAATGTCCAGGATGGCTAAAGATTGTGATTAATATAATATTTTGCATATTTGCACTTTATTAAACAAACACAATACATTTGCCTCATATTTAAAATAAATATATTTGTTTGTATACAAGTAATGGATCTGGAAGTTTCCAGCCAATTTTTATGAAAATACATTTGTGAATGTTTCATCCTAGGACTTCAGCAAAATTCTTACAAGAGATATGGGGAGGGAAAAGGGAGGAAAGCGCTAACTGTTCAAATGGGAGTAAGGGTTTGTTTTTATTAATTCCTAAAGTAGACATTGAAATGCTGGAAATTCAGTCCTATGAAAATTAGTCGTGACTGAAATGTATTTCAGCTTAGAGAAAATCCCTCTTCTGGGCAGAAGTCAGCACCATGACTCAGCTGCTGCTCTTTTCTGATAAAATGTATGTGGGTGGTTATGCTGCAGTAATCTCTGTAGCCTTCCCTTCTGTTAGTGCCTACAGACATTTTTCTTACACCCACGCATGTTCTCTGGTTCCATACAGCAGATTAATAGTTCCTTTGTGACAGTTGGAAGATGTATATAGCAGATTCTGTGCTGTGTGTGTACAAGGGATGTATGTCTATTGTTTTAAAGAACGCACTTCTAAGTAAAACATATGTAGTCAGAAATACGGGAAATATGTTTAAATAAAATTATAAATCCTATGTGTGAACGCTGGGACATCTCCGTTTTCTGAACGCTAGGGATTTATCTTATTTCCAAGGTGAATTGTACTTGTTTTTCAGCAGAGATTTGTTGTTGTTTAGTCAGAAGAAATCACTAGAACAAACACCATATAAAATGTTCATGCTAAAATATCTTACAGTAACTTTAAAAGCTGTTAGGTTTTTTTGTATTTTTCTTTAAAACCCAAAGGTGCTGGACAGCTGCGGGAGTCTTCAGCAGGTGAAAGCAGAGAATTTAATAAGATCAGGATTGCTTGTGTTTTTTGGAAGACAAGTTGGAAGACAAGACAGCATGAGATTCGACATTGCTGTGTCATTCCAAATGAAATGAAGAGGAAAAATGAGTAGAACTTATTTTATAGTGAATATTCTTTTATAGTGTGTGTGTGTATATATTTTTTCTTGCTTTTCTGAGTGTTTTATTTTTTTATTTAAGAACTAAATTATATTGCTGTCCATATATAGATAGTAAATAATCTTTGTCATCCTGACTTTATAATGCAGTTTAGAAGTCACTGAGGACATGTCTTCCTGCATGTGTTCTCATCCACTGGGAGCGTTCTAAGAGGATCTGTTACCATACTACATGCATTACATCTTTACTGTGAGTCTGAACTTGCCAATCTTGTTTATTTGATTTATATTTTTTAATCAGTATGAATACGTCATAGTCTAGATCTCCTTTTTTTTTTCTTTTTTAAGATTTTTTTTTAATACTACAGAATCTAAAGTGTGCATACAGGGAACTTATAGGGTATGTTGTGTGGGACCATTACTAGAAATGGAACTAAATAATGAAAGGATGGGACAGGAAGGAAAAGATTTATAGCTCTGTCCACTCTCATATGAGTGAGAATCTTTACCATTAGTTCATACTAACAGGACATCATTTTGTCAAAGCACCACTCACTAAAATGGCCCGTATCTCTGCTGTCAACTGCCCTATCTTGAAGTCAATTGTTGCCCCAAGTCATTGTAGTTTTCCTCGTGATAGTCAGGCACTTTGAGAATGGCCTGCTGCATCTCTGTTAAAGAATAACAGTGATCAAGTAACCAAAATGGATGAGATCTTTTTTTTTCTGGAGATATCTTTTATTATAATTGTCAGGCTTTATTATTTATTTTTTAAATAAAAGCTCCCAGCTATGTTTGTGTTCAGGTGGATTTACAGTAAATAGAAAGATTTCTTTTAAAAACATTTAGAAACAGCATTCAGGACAATAGATAGATTGATAGGATAAGTTTCTAAAATATTAAGCATTGCTGAGAGGTACTAACATGGCATTGACTGAATATTTGGTTTTTTTTCCACTTATAACTTACAAAGCGTAGAAAGTGTTGCTTAAAACTCTGAAGACAGTATCTTCAATCTGTAGATATCTCCCCCGACTCTGATTATGTCTTGGTTTGTGTAAGTAACTCATACTCCCTTCAGGCTCTGTAACAGCCAAAGTAAAGGTTATCTGAAATAAGCAAGCTTCGTGCATTGACCTACATAGCGCATGCATGACTCACCAACCTTGTAGTCAGTTTGTTTAGGGCTTACTGTTGGTATAAAATCTTACGTTGTCTGCTTTTGCTGTTAGCCTTAATTCTAAGTGGATTTTTTTTTATGGTGTTAGACTGTATGAAAGAAAGTGTGTAGGCAAAATTAATAAGGACACTGTGAAAAAGTAGTAATACCCCCAAATGTTTTTCAAGTCTGAAAATGGAACAGTTTCTTCTAATAAAAGTAATGTTATTCCAGAGTAAGTCTGCAAAGGAAGCAAGGAGACAAAATTACGTTAGCTTTGAAACAAATTATAACATAGTTTTCTCTGTAGAAGTAACATTCAAGTCTAAGTGTTTCCTTTAATCCAGTAATTTAACTAGATTTACCTTTCAGTTTGATGACATTAACTATTCAAGGTGAAGTGATAGGTGCAGAAGCCATCCCAAGGGTTTATTGTGCACTGATGTCTTACTGTGATTGTGTGCAGTACTTGGAGGGGTGGTGTAACAAATTTGCGGGCTGCTCTTCTGGTGACAAAGCGGTGAAATGTAATTAATACATTCCCAGACAACAGCTTGTAGCCATGAAACCGCACTGAACCCTTTCTTTATGAAATGATTGTATTATCTTTCTTTCTCAAACTACTTTTATGTCCTGAAATCAGAAACTGGCTTGTTTGTGCTTTAGCCAGGGTAGAATTACGTTAATTACTTTTTTAGAAAACAGTTTTTGACAGCACCAGAAGGATGTTCTTGCTGTCTTTTATTGCTTGAGCTCCTAATTAAAGTGATTGATTGATTATGTATGTAATAATGTCCAGGATACTCAAAGACAGGTTTGGATGAGACAAGCAAGATGTGCTTGTTTCCAAAAATGATTGCCTGCTTATAATAACACCACATTTAATTGCATATAACATTAATTTCTGCCTCTATTTACTGTGTGTGCTCTGACGGATCAGAGGAAAAATACACATAGTTGAAACAAAACATGCATTTTCATGAAAAATTAAATGAAACTTTAGGGAGAGGTATACAAAAGTTGAAACATTTTTGGCAACAATTCAAAAAGTAAATCTCATTGGAAATTATATAGATGTAATTTATGTACTATTGTAGTACTATGTGTATGTTAATGAATTTCATGGTTCTCTATGTATTTATTTCTACAAATAGATAATGGGCTTAATAGTGCATCCATGGAGGTTCTTATATATGTGGGATACTGAGTGAAGCACAGGAACAAGCCAGCTGAGTAGTTGCCAATCAGACAGCTAGAACAGACTTATTCTGAAGAAGATGGTAGTTCTTTCTGTAAACCAAATTGCAAAGATGAAGTGGTTTTTCGTTAATCACTACAGTGTATTCTTTACTATTGATTAGATAATAAAGTAATATGTATTTCTTTTAAAGATAGAGAATAGTATTTAAACAATAAATAGAAAATGAAAGAAGAGATGTTGAGTTCAGTCCCCCAGATTCCGTGAGAAAGAAAAGTGAAACGTGACCAGTGCCGTGGAGAGAGGTTTTATATGCAAGGCATGGGTTGAGCATTAAGGGGAAGGACTGAAATTTTTCTTTTTCAGCATGTGAAAAGAAAGTTAATTTCTACTGTAAATATTGTCTGGAAAGATACTTTCACGCAGTCTGCCTCAAAATGATAGAGTTGAGAACACAAAATTTATGGAAGAGAAGTTGCTTTTTTGGTTGTAGTTTTTGTAGTATTTCATCTATTATTTCGTTGTAACTATCATAAACTGTATATCTTGTTTCTTTTCTAACAAGAAACACAAATTCAGAAAATGTATGTTGGTGATGCACAACATTTTGTGACAACCTGACTTCCATAATTTGCCTTTACATGGAATGCTGTTTTTTCAAGGGATTTTATTTGAACAGGTCTGATTTAGATTTCAATTCACAAAGCAATGTGAGCACTTTCTGGGAACCTTGATATTCCAAACAGATGGGAAATAGGTCTCCAAACCAGCCATGTATTATTATTAATTCCTGTATTTACTTATTTGTCTGTCTAGTTATCTATTATTTAATGCACAGGTTCTCTAAATAAATAGGAACTCTGCTCTGGTTACTAAATGTGGGACTAGAATAATTTTCCTTACCGTGCTTGGCAACATAGTCCTAGGTTTTCATTAGGTTTAAGATCAAGCAGCACTGATTTACATTATGTGATGTGCTCAGATCATTTAGTATGTTCTGTTGTAGATTGTTTTTTCTAACAATAGTAGACTGAGGATGATTAGGGGTGTTTAGGTTTGTTGGTTTTTTTTTTTTAGACTGATAATGGTTAATTGCTGATACTAAAGCCATGAGTTGGCTGAGAATGTTTTGGAGAGTGTAGCAATGCATGAGCATAGGGGGCTAAACACAGTTCTCATCTTAACTGTTCTCATAGTGGTACATGGAATCCTATCTGCGCTTTGTTCTCATTGCTGTATTTCCACACATAATCACATTGTTCTTGCGCCAACAGTCATGTGAAGTTTAATATATTACCTGACTATTTGAGGTATTGTAATACATAACAATTTTATGTATCCCTACAAAAGAGAAGGAGGAATGTAGTATGAATAGCCTGGCTTCTGATCAGCAATCTTGCTATTTTTCTCTAATTAATGGCTGTGACATTCAGGGAGTCATTTTAATAATGTGAGCAATAATTGGAAGTAAGGTGCTCTGTCAGTGATTGCACTTGATAACAGCCTTGGACAAAACAAAAATGAATCTCCAGCTATGACAATTATGTCAGTGTTGATAAGTCCTCTTTCTTTTCTGCAGGGGCTGTGCTTTGCTTTGCTACAACACTACCACCCTACTGCAGTTTTTTTGCTTTTTTTTTCCTGTTGTGGATACATCTTGTTTTCGCCATCTACACTGCTTTTTACTGTTCTCGCTTTCCTATTAAAATGACAAAACAGGAAGCAGACTTCAGTACTGTCAAAGATTAATTCTGTATGATGCACGATAGGTAGAATGTAGTCAGTTATAAACTGTGCGAATACTTAGAATTCTAAGCATTATTGTAAGACAGTAGGAATTATTCATCTCTGAGGAATCAGGGTTGTGTGTCAGCCTGTATGTGATAGTCTGTGTGATGATTTTATAGCAAAGTATTATGATACTGACACAATATGACTTTGACATCTACTTTTGTCACACTGTTTTTCACACGTCTCTTAAAAGTGAACTTCCTTGAAGTTTTGATTTGAAAACTAGGGAATTCAAATGTTTTAGTAAATATACAGGAATAAGAATATTATGTCTTAAATAATCATGAGTGATGCATAGATTCTTCTACTAGTCATGATCTTGAGAAGGAAATGCAGATTATTTTGATGTGGATTACCAAATTTTTATTTGATGTGTGTCATTTGTGCTCTTAGATGCTTTACTGTATGTCCCACGCTTTTGCAAGTGACGTGCTATACAAATTGCAAGCTGTACAGACCTGACTCACAATCAACTGATGTTGATTTTTAAGAATTATTTATTAAATTCTTGCATCTCAAAGAAGCATCAAGGGTAAAAACTTGGCATTCAGCATTCCGTATCAACAGGCTATGCCACAGAATTCTGCCAATAATAGGCTTAGACATCTCCAATTGACAGTTTTTGAACTTAGAAGTCAAGACACAAATATAACTGTGCTGCTGTAATTTCATCATTTGTAGATAAACATTCTTTTACCAGAATGTTTATAAAATTCTGGCTAGCTTCATAAACATTTTGAAATTGCTGATGGGCTCTTAAGTTCTTCAAAGGTGTTAAATGTTCTTAAAATAATGGTTTTGCAGCAGTTCTGGTAAACTGCTAGCTTTGTTCTATGGGTCAATCGCTGTCAGAGGAGAGAGTGTCCTTTCTGAGCTCCTTCATAAATATGAACTCTTCCCCATGAATGTCAGGTGAAATGCAATAAAATCTTACTCTTCCATGAAAGTCATAAGGGACAGAAAATATGAAAATAATGCCATACATTACTGTTTGGATTGCTTTTACACTACATATTAAGAGTTTCAATAGGCTCTGCTTTTGATAAAGGTGGTTATAGACAGTATTCTCTTCTGTTTTCTGCTCTGTTCATCATCCACAGTCTTAACTTTGTCATCTTATCCCAGGCTTATCTTGTAGTACAGGAAATATGCTGTATTTATCTGTTGTTTAAATACACACATTTTTTTCTATTTATCTCAAACTATTTTCAAGGTTAATTTTGTTGAAAGGTATATTTTCACTTCCCCTAGCTGAAAAATGGCAATAGGAATGTGTGCTGTGCTCTCAGCAGTTTTTCTTGAAATAACTGTATGTAGAAGAAGAAATTTAGAGAAATGATATGGGAAATACATTCTCTTCAAAAAGACATTCTCTATTTTCTACACTGATTTATAGAAATCACTGATGTGAGGGTATGACTCCTGCATGTAATTGTAATGAAACATTTTATATTTTCAGCTATGCAGTTTCTGCCTAACTTAATTGATCTAATTAATGAAGAGTGATTAAAATAGGACCAAGCTTTTGTCAGAATGATCTGATACTGACAAGACAGTTAAAACTGTGCTTTAATGCTATAGAAAGAGACCTGCTCAGGCACTTCATGCACTCTATATATCACTTAATTTTTTTTTATATTGATATCGGGCTCTGGCACTAGTGGAAAACTCAGGTTTAGTATGAGATATTAAATATAAGAAATTTAATGTAAATTTTGATGCCTTTGCCCATAATAATATCTGTGGAGGTGGGAAATCTTAGTATTCTGTTTCAATTCTGACTCTGGTGAAGGTGATATAGTTGTTAAAGTATATCTAAAAATGTATGTTGTGGACTTTTTGCACTAATCGCGTATCATTTTATTTCTTTGAGTTTAACCTGAGAACTGGAGGGGAAGTCATTCGGTTCCACCAAGGTATTTACTTAGTTACTGCAGTGTATCCTTGGTGATAGATTTTGTGTAATTCTGAAAGATGAGGGGGAATATTGTTTTGTAAAAAGTTGAGGGAAGAGGGAGTAAGATCACAATTGCAGTTCTCTACTGAAATTCACTCCCCAGTCTGTTTATAGAGCAGGTACATTTTCTGGATCTTGAAATCCGTAAGATCCATATCATAGGAAAAGATTTTGCAGATGAGGAGCTAATGCACAGCTGGAGTTCAAGCTTGGAAAAGGGTCACCCTGAGTGGCAGCCAGGGGATTGGCAAAGGAGTTTCCAGCTTCTGTGAGATCCAATTTTGTTGACAGGTGTGTGCTAGCAAGGGGGCTAGTGCAGGAGTTGTTTAGGTTTTTTTCCTTTAAATAAGAAAAAAAGGGGCAACAAAGGAATTTAATAAATGCTTTTCTCAAAATAAGTCTTGATACCTAGGAGCTCTTAGAAAGTCTTAACTGTCAAACAGTAATCGTACATTATGCACAAATGGATTTCCCAAGTGTGGGTATACAGATGACATCTAAATTGGTTCCACTCATACAAAATACTGTCTTCTGACTTGCAGATCTCGTCTGAACTTGAGGAGATAATAGGCTGACTCCTGTTTTATCTATGTAATATTTCTTTTAGACAGAGTTGCTAATACTGGGTTTGTTTAATGCAAAAAATGGTGTTCTCTTTTAGAAAGCAAATGGAAGGATAAGGGATGGAAGAGAATAGATCTGTAAACTTGGTTCTACATTTTACTTAAAGGCTTCTTATAAGCTATGTAAAGAGATTAAAATTGAATCGTATGCTTCTATCTAACATATGAAATAATTGGCAAAGAAATATTCTGTCTTTCTAGCTGGTGGAAAATTTCAGCTTCTGACAGGGTAAACATTACAGATATAGATGGCAGGGACATAGCACAACAGGTGTTTTAATATTTTTTTTTCCTAAAACCCCGATAGAATATGCAGGCTTATGCAAATACAGCTTTTCTTTTTAAAAGTGAAAGCTAGAATGTTTATGTGGAACCTGAGTATACAAACAGCCTCAATATGACGTGTCTGAAGCATGCTTGAATAGGTGGGAGTATTATGAATAATCATCAGAAATACCTATATTTTATTTACAAGAGTACTTACAAGATCAAAACAAAGCAGTAGTCCTTCAGTTGCAGACTGTCCTGTTTGCTCTTATGAACAATGATGACATTGTAACTCAAGTTAATAGATCAGGTTAAAATCTGTTTTTTTGTGATTGTTTTTTGTTTCTTTATTAAGGATACATTTATTGATTTCAGTGATATTATCTGGATGTGGCGTAGGAATATAAATGTTTCATTTATACACTGTGTGATTTCAAAATATCTTTTAGTAAATGCTTTTTTTTGCACTACTTAGCAAAATTTATTCCATGGCTGGGGATCTAATTTCAGCAATGCAACAGGTATCTTCCATTATAGTAAGAACAATTTGATATCTGATTTTCTATAACTTACGGTTTTGTTTGGAGCAGTATTTTGCTAATACTAGCTAACCCAATAATAATCTATTAATTTATTTCAAATGAGAATATCTAATTAGATCGGATGTGATTTCCATGTGTGGTTCTCAAGGGAACTTGTAAGATGACCTTCCACCTCTGCTGTGTGGAAGCTCAGGTCCAACAATACCAAAGCATTTAAACCACAAGGGTGGAAGTTTTTGCATTTGGCCGCTCTGCAACGCTACCAGTTAGTGGGAAGAGGGTATGAGGGGTTTCAGTTCCAGCAATTTCTGTCTGTCTTCTGTTCCTCAAGCATAGGAAAACAGCTCAGAAACATAAAATAAAAAGGTCTACTGGTACTAGCTGTAAGTCTGGTGATGCTGTGAATACTAACAACTGGCTTTACTGATGTTTCTATGGAAAAAAAAATCTCAGAATTTTATGGCAGCACATAATATATTTGCATGTGTTTTCCACACACAGCATATGGCAATTACTCAGATTGCAGCAGCCAAGTGTTAGGCACTTATGTTACTTATTTCTAAGTTTATTTAAAACATACATTGCTGTTCTGATCAGATTTATGAAGATTTTCACGTTGTCAGTCCTTAACATGGAGTTGAGTCCTTCAGTTACCTTTATTTGTTATGATTCCAGTTAGTACTTACATACTAAACAACAGAAATAAAATACAAGAAAATTGCCTCTTATTTCTTACGTAGCTGAATAAATCTGTATCTTTGAGATGCAGTGGTAGGATGCTTGTTTTATACTGAAGCTTACCTGTAGGAGCTTCATTATTAAACAAAACAATTTTATATTAATATTATATGGATTTGCATTTTAACATTTTTACAGTTTATTAAAATGGAAATCGATTTCATTTGTCATGAAAAATGTCAGCTATGAACATGAAATAGGATCAATTTTAAGTGCTGCAGATGTTGTTATCTGCAAATTCAAAGTAACCTGTTTCCAAGCCTTATTAGACAGAAATTTTAGTATTTATTCAGAGCTGTTTTCACTGGAAATCTTAATTCTTTCAAATGGGTTTCTGAGCCAAACATGTACTTAAGAACCTTTGCAATGATGATTGAGTGTAATAAGCTTTAATTAGACAGTTAAAGCATTTTCTTAGTTTTCTTCGGTTGGGTCAGTAGCAGCAATATCCTATTCTGTTCTTCTTCATTCCATTCCATTTTGGAATCAGTCTTCATTGAGCGTGTTGTATTTACAGGAGCCGTTTCTGTGTCTGATTTCTTCCTGGTGTCACATAAGGTGAAGCTGACTAAAGATTTGGTGCAGAGCAACTTTAATGTGTGGTATCGTTTAACGTAGCCCAGCAGACTGGCAGCTGTGTTAATTGATTTAGATTGGGTAATGTCAGAGGTGCCTGTGAAAAGTTTGTCGTCATTGTCGTTTTTAATACAAACTTGCAAAGGTTAGGACTGCAAAGACTGCATACCCTTCAGCAGGTTATGCATGCGCACCCTTCATAATTCTTCCAGCAGGATGTCATGCCAGATGATAAATTAACTTAATGAGTAGAACTAATCCCATCTGTCATGTCTCTGTGCTGAAAAACCACCAATTTCTCAAATCGTAGCTTAATATCTGAAGAAATTGTGTTCTATGCTATGAAATCTTTGTTAACTCTTACTGGTAGATCTATGTTGCAGATACTTTCAGGTTCTAACAATTGTCAGCAATGAAGATAGTAAAGAGAGTTCTGAGATACTGATGATATTTTATGTCTGTATGGATCTGTTTTTTGTATAATTTCCTGAAAGTAACATATTCTGCTGAAGTGCAAGATCAAAAAAAATTTGTATAAAATAACATACGTTATTTTCCAACTTTCAAGAGAGCATTCATTACTCTCTTTTAGTTATTAGTACTGTTTGGCTTGCCTTTTCTCCAATAGTCTAAACAGTGTATCCTGACAATTTTACAGAGACCTTAATTTTACTGTAGGCAGAGTACTCAAAGTTTTGATTTGATAAATATAGCTGGCTTACCCAATGAAAGTTAAGAATATTAAATACACAAATGTTTTTGAGAGAGAATGTGTTTTGTGTGGGCTATGGAACAGAAATCAAATTCTTTGTGTTGGCTAAGTGGAAAAAGTGTTGTTTTGACATAGTTTTGTAGCTGTGGATGATGTAGTTGTTCCAGTTATTTTGGATTGTTAATGTTCTGTTCCCAGTGCATCATCTGCGGAGCTCCATTTTCTTTTTTTCATGACAGTTAGTGATAGCCTCATGCTTATTTGATAGTAAAATACAGTTTATAGGTGACAGGTCTCTTCAATTTATCTGTTAAAGTCAGGCAATCTTCAGGCTTTTGCTGGAAAATACACTTTTTTCCCTAAATAAATTTCTTGTTCGGTTTTCTTTAAAAAAAAAAAAAAATTCCTCATTTACACACTCAGTGATAGAAAATGAATGCTTGATTTTGGAAAAAATACAGCAGCAGATTTTTACAGGTCAGGCTAATAATTTCTTTTTGTTAGTGCTAAAATTGGAGTTGGAGTGTTAAAAACAAACTACAAAGCACAGCCAGTTTTCAGATATATTCAGAATGTTCTGTTACAAATGATGTGGCTTGCTAATTGCTTTTAAATTAGGGTATTTGTGCCTATGATGATCATTGCAAAGCATCATTAGTGTCTAACAACTGGAATAGTGTTCTAATTGGAGTTTTATTTTTTTTTTCAAAAGTACTTGAGGATTTGGTGCTGTGGACTTTGCAGTCTTATTTTCAAACATCCTTATCAATGTATATCACCATGCCATCCTCCCAAGAGATGTAAAGTATTGGGTGACTACGCTACATAAATTGGGTATGTTTTAGAGGGATTGGTTAAGTCATTTCTCAATCTAATATCATTCCTGACATGCTGTTTCAGGATTTCTGTGATGTGTGTTGGGTTCAGCGTTAATAGGTCAAATAGCAAAAAAGAAAAAATCAAGCTACTGATTGAGCTGGCAGCCAATTACACAGTCTGCAGTAATCAAAATGGGGGGAGATTAGAAAGACCACATGTTCTATTTCTGTACATCGTAAAGCTGTTAGGCCCCCCCCACATAATTTTTCATCTCTAGAAAATCAGAAATAAAAAAATGTATTGATAGCTAGTTTTAATTTGCTGGGGTGGCTGAAAATGCTGTGATGTTTGTATACCTTAAGTTTGGTAAGCGTACCAATAATAGGCACTAATGTGTGCGAATAGAGGACATTCGGTAATTTACATGCATCTTTAACAGCAAGTTTCTCTATGCTGAAGTAATTTTCAGAAATAATTTGCAAGTGTGTGTGTGTGTGTATATATATATATATGTATATATAAACCAGTGGTTTAAGCCTGCTCTTTAGGTTTTTTTTCTTGTAGCTATGAAAACAGACCTTTTAACATTAGGACTATCTCCATTTAGCTGATATTACTACAGAGTTCCTTCTTTTTCTGTATCCGCACATCCAATAATACCTTTGTAATATCACAGTCAGAACTCATTCAAAGCTTCCCAAAGTCAAGTGAGAATATCAGAATCTCACTCCTCTCTTTGTTCACACTTTTCTACTATGTAGCCTCAGTTAGATGCTGCTGTTTCATCTTCTTTTTCCCTCAGGTTGTCACCAGCTTTTGGTGACTGTGCAGCTCTGTGCCTCCAGTGGCAAGACTGGTGCCCAAATAAATGACTATAGCTGCTGAGATAGGAAGCAAGTGGGGAGAAAACAAAAACAAACGCCTGAAAAAACATTTCTAATTCACAAATGATTCAGCAGTGGAAGGGAGCAGAAGTTTTTTTCTGACTTATGTTTACCTGCATATAAAACTCTGAGTAGGGAGCTGTGAAATGTCAATGGAAGCAGAGCCGTAGGAAAGTCTGCAGCTGGTAGGTGAGGTGGTTTTTTGAGGTTCTATTGTGTTTTGTGATCAACAGATAGCGAAAGAGCAGTTTCTTTCCCTAGGGGTGGAGCTGCCTCCTGTTTTGAATTTGAACAGAGTGGCTGTATGTAATTTTTTTACAAGCCATAATGTGAATTAGGCAAATCAATACCATGTGTGCAATTGCTTGGCAGCTGTTTGTATTTCCATCTCATTAACATTAAGAAAGCTTACCTTTTAACTTTCCATATTAGATAATAATGATTGTTTATTTAGTCCAATAATTTCAATAAAGCAGTACTGTAGGGGGAAAAAAAAACCTGTAAAACTCATTTGCAAACAGTAGAAAAGGGGTAAAGCTTCCTGCTTCTGTCCTGTATAAACTGATGCACTGTTCTTGCAAGGTTGACTAGTGCTGAGTTAAAAAGTTGCTTTTGTTATGGCTTGTTGTGAATCTTATAGAAGCTTAGTTTAATCTCTTATTTTCTTAAAATCTCGACATTTTTGTGGCAGTGAGATGTTATTTAATAATATTTTACTGATTCTGACATTTCTTTCCGTTCAATTGGGATTGATAAAGAATCAGCTGTTCTTTTTTGATGCATTTGGAAAAAAGAGAGATTCCTGATCTATTTGTAATTTAGGTCAATTATTATTTTACATATTTTTTGCAAATTCTTAGCTTCCTTCCTGAAGTAAGCAATCGTGTTCTTCTACTTCTAAGTATTTACAGTCACTGTAATAGATAAGGGATTCCTCTATAAGCAAGAACATTTTTTTTGTCATTTTATTTATATATATATATATTGCGACAACTACTGCGGATTTGTTTATCTAAGCTTTTTAATGCATTCTGTACAGTATTATGCTGATTTTTTTTCTGTCAAAATTCAAACATTAATCTTTTTTAATCCTTTTCTGGAAGGGGATTAGCAATAGCATTTCTTCCATCAGCCAAGGACATTACATCTCAGAACCAGAAATCTTCCTTGAAATACTTTTGTTTTGTTTTGCTTTTTTCATCTATATTAGTAATTCTGATTCAAAATGGGAGAAAAAAGATTGCTTAGAATGTTTTAAAATAAAACATACTTCTCTTTAGACCTCTTAATATTACCTTCTTGATCTTGTTGACGCATTTGTATTACTCATGCCTACCAATACTGACTCAGGATACTCAGTTTTTAAGAATTCTTTTATTATTTGCACATGTAATCTATACTGACTTCTGTTAAAATAGCTATTCAGTGCTTCTGCAACTGTACTCCATTGGCAAAAGTGCATGTGTTCCAGCATCTATATGTTAATACTTAATCTAATATACATTTTGCGATCTGTATGGTGATTTCATTTTGCCAGCCTGAAGGTGGCAGGGAGGTGATCATTGCTGCAGTACTCTTTGTCCTTTCTTTAGAAGGCAGTGAATAAGCAGCTGGATTTTTTCAGGCAGTTTCCCATGACTGGAGAACTGAGGCATGGAATCTCTGTGGGAGGGAGAGGGTGTTTGGGAAGGGGTGAATGTCACTAAAATTTCTTTAAGACTTTTGACGGTTGGAATTTTATGTATGGATGAAGAAAGTGAGGGAGATGGAGTCTGTCTTTAACAGTCAGATAGCTGAGAAAGGAGTGTTTTGGTGTGCTTGTTGCCAGAAATGGTACACATTTTAACTAAGACCCATCAAGTAGATTACATGAGTTACAAACTGAAATGTAATCTATTATACTGAAATAATCTGAATGTCACAAAAAAGAGCAAACGTTTTAAGGTTTGTAGCAGAGAAGCATACTAAGAGTTGGTATATCCTGGCTTCTTGGTCCATGGGTTATGTATGAGTCTGTAGCAGGTAAGTAAGAGAGCCAACTTCAAGGAAATTATACCCCTAACAAAACCTGTGAAACATCTATATGGCTGGAGAATTATTCTAAGGATGTGGAGAACTGCCTTTCAAAGCAGTGCACCACACGTTGCATCCTCCTAAGGCTATTGCTGTGCAGTAGTGTTCTGCCTAAACCAGCTGGTAAACTGTTAAATGTTTCTCTTCTCCACTGAACAACATAGCATGTGATATAGTGGTATGTAACACTGCCAGCAGCAACAGGACTGCAGGGCAGCAGGTGTGCTTAGCTGAACACTTGGATGGAAAATGGGAACGGCTCAGCATGGAACTGGCAGCAGGGTTTTAGGGTGTACCATATGCATACAGAGATGCTTGCAAGGAAATAGCAAATTTAGATTTACACCACACTAGAGAGGTGTCCCTTTCCAGTATTGTTAATCATTGTTCAATAAGTAGCGAAGAGCCAACTGGGTCCTGTACAAGCACAAAATGCTTCTTCCTGAGAAGATCTCATAGTACTTTCATAATAAATCGTTTTTATACCAGTAAAGGTAGAAACACAAAGAGTATGAAATATCCAAAGCATTGTAGAAAATGCTTAACTAACTTAAAAAAAAAAAAAAAGCTTTTTTTAAGTTGTAAAACGATCGGATGAAATAACCAGTGATTATGTATTTCCTTTTTGAAGTGATAACTGTCTCTAAGTATTTTTCTATCGTTTTTTAATTTTCATAAGGCCAGGAGGGGTTGGGATGACAGAACGAGCCTTGCTTTTATCGGAAGTTGAACTAAGTTTTTCAGTAAAAACAGTATGCATATGTATGAGATTCATCAGGCTAAATAAATCTGCTGTGTTTTCTAATCTTATCTGCTGTTTTTTTTTTTTCCCTGTATCCTTAAGGAATGCATACAAATAGTAATTTTTTTTCTCCCTATAATTTAGCAAGATATCAAGTGCAGCATAGGTGTTATCAGGTATTATTAGGTGCTGGATGCAATTAATGAGACTGGGAAATGATCACATTAACAACCAGAATTTGTAATACTATGAAAATTCAGTGGCAGGATGTGATAGAAAATGTGTAATACTTTGTGTTTACAATGCAACTGCTTTCTTCTACAAGATGGATGAGCTATATGAATAAGGTTGTAGCCTTTCTTTAATAATACAAATCTCTATTACTTCTACCGATCTTGATCATGGTGATTATATGCATAAGATATTTCAGTTACTTTTGACAAACGTTACTCAGTACTACTTAGATGTCTTTTGATAGCTTTCCTTGCATTTAATAGTGGATGCTGCTAATAGGCTAATTGTGTTTTGTGATCAGGCGCTGGGAATAGCTAGTAGCACACTTCCGAGCAGGTGTTCTCAACATATCTCATCAGGTGGGATCTGAATTTGATGTGAAAGTATGTGTGAAGTACTAAAAAACATTTCCAAAAGCATTGAGATTAATTTTGGAAATTCTGTTCAATGCAGCAGCCACTGAGTTTCCAACAGAAATGTAGGAGCAGAATTCTACCAGTTACCATCTATAGGTTTGTTGTCACCTAAATGAAATTGTGATTAGTTCCTGAATGTAGGATTTTGGCTACGTAGGTTTAATTAGTCTGGTATGATTTCTCATTTGCTGTGTTGCCTTTTTTTCACAACTGCTTGTGATTTTTGCAATAATCAAATTCACCAGTATGTGTTTTGCCCAAATCATGCTATATTCTTCCTGAATAGAGGTAATTAAAGTTGGTACTCAGCAGGTAAAACAACTTGATTCTGCTCTAGCAAACAGAATTTAAATGTGAAGGTTGATTGTCTAAGCTGCGAAGTTCTGCTGCTAATGGAAGTACTTGCTTTATTTTGGGCACTTCTATGCTTAAGTGCCTAAATTGTGGAGATTTAGGTGTGATTGCAGTGGAAAACCTGTTACAGGATTGAAGAACATATTTAGGGAGAGAGTGAAACTGCTGCAGCTCTTTACTAAATAAATGCTATACAGAAAAAGCACAGATAACAAGCTTGTAGTGATTGATAGTTTATGCTAAATTTGAAATAGGATAGTATTTGTATTGATATTCAATATACCTGCTTGATGAATCAACTGAACCTGATTACATTGCTGACCAACTGTCCTTGTCCTTCAAGGGAGAGGTCAAATATTGAAGATCTAGGTGTGTCTGTCTCATCTAGCTAAGATTTACATACTGCAGGATTCTGGGCATATGCCACTGATTGCTGTAATTTTCAATCATCTTTGCTACTTTACTTTTTTGTACCAACCAGGCTTGATGTCTTGATATGTGAAGCTGTTCACTGATCAGTTAAGAATTAAGATAACGACAAAAACGTAAAGTGTCTGCGATGGCATTACCTATAATTTTGGATGGTGTTGCAATTCTACTTGGGTCGTAACAGAGTAATGAAGGAGAGCGAGTGGGCAATTGCTCTTTGTTCACTGTGTTACTTTTCTACTTACTGTGCCAGCAGTCAGCATGGATCTTGTGACTTCTGCTCAGATGAGTAGGCACAGGACTATAGGCATCAGTGTTTGTGTAGTTAAATTGTGATGGTTGTGAGAGGTATAGAAAAGCTGCTTTTATCAGTTTTTTCTTTGCTGTAGCAGTCACATATTTGAATTTAGATGATGGATTTGTGATTCTAAGTTTCAGACAAAAACTGTTCACAAAAGAAGTATTATATAACATCTTTTGTGTGGCATTTGAGCAAAATCAGTCTTAACAAGGTGCCAAACACTTGAGTCAGCTGGACACCAGGGAAGTCCATTCTGCTGTGCACCACTTGATAGAGGGAGATCCCAAGGTTGGTGCTGGTCGCTTTACCATCTGTTAGAAAATATACCTGAGTAAGCAAGGTAATGAAGTTGATGTACTTTTTATACTGAATTTAACCAGAAGTGTCTTACGATGACAATTACAGGGGAATATTTTGATACAAATATAAATTTGTAATCTGTGTCTGAAGGCAATGATATGTACATTAGTTATGATCCTTATTTTTCATTTGAAAATACACACCTGTGACTGTTCCTCCAGGGACAGTTTTCTTTCCTAGTTACAGGTCAGTTTATAAACAAATAACTGATGATAGATCTTTGTCAGTATGATGTAGGAACTTGTGGACAACACTGAGTAGAACAAAATGCTTTGCACATTTATAAACATCTCTGTACTAAGTGTGTGTACGTATAGGCTGTCCATTTAGATGTGTGTATAAAACAAGTCCATTGCAGAAGGACTTTTGTCAACTTGCGTAGCTGCTATAGATCCTGTTTGGAAACAGGGAAAGCTGTTATTTAGCAAACTTTTTCTATATATTTTCTATATATTGGTCTAACAAACATTTAAAACATGTTATGTGATATGCAATTCTTCAGATTAGAAAATGTATGCTTCTGTAAAGGATGGCTTAAGATAGTTTAAAAATTACTTGGGGTAGGTAAAGTTTTCTAGAGGATGGATTTCTTTCTTGTAATTCCATATGTGTCACCTTTATTCAGACTGTAGAAGAAGGTGGCATAGTATGTAATTGGATCCTTTCATGTTCACAGAGGAAAGAAAAACAGTTATTCTTTCTTAAAATTGAATACATTTACTGATTTCAAACACATGGTACTATGAAAATGTCCTCCTAGGTTTTAATGCTGTTGCAAATAGATTATTGAGGTATCTGGTGTGTTTCATTGCAGTGGACCTTTTTGGTATGTCTTTGCTTTTATCTGTTTTATTAATCAACTTGTACTATACTCATCATGAAAGTAACAGGGATGTAAAAATGTAGACGCAATAATAAAAATGAAGAGTTGAGAAACATCATAGTGGACAGAACAGAAAGAGAAGGTATGAATCATCCCCTTTTATAGAATCCATGGCAGTCTTTTATGTTTATATTCTAAATGAATTGGCACTGTATTGAACTCCTTTCGTTAGTCTCCCTTTTAACTCCCCTTTCAGTACAAACACACTTTGTCATTCAACTCACACTTTTTTTGGACCTTTGAGTTTTTCCTTTTCTGCGGGCTTTCTTATATTGCTACCTGTACTGACTTGTTTCTAATTGCAACTGTGAAATTTAGGTGTGACCATGAGCATTCAATCACACAACTACTTATCTAAAAACAAGGAGATCCTTTTTGCAAGGATTTTGCAAGCTTTGAAATTCTTAGGCATGTCTTGCTATGAAGTTGTGTAGACCAAATGAGATTTTACTTCTGATAATTTTTCTTTCGGACATCCTCTAGGGACTGTTTCATATTTTCAAGCACACTAAAGACACTTGTGTATTTGTGAAAGGGGACGAAATCATAATTTCACGTTTAAAATTAAGCCAAGGGCTGAAGGAATTTAGAAGATGTCTCACTGTGGCATTAGAAAAGAATGAAAAGTGATAGCTAAATGCTCATTTAATACTCTAGTTTTAAAGACAGTTGTTATGTGAAGTATGCCTGTGGTTTGCAAAAAGTAAATTCAGTTTTGTAGTGAGCATGTTGTTAAGAAAGGAACTGGCCTTGTCTGACACAAAATAAACAATATAAAATAAGACTGATGGATGAGAATAGCATCTGTGGCTCTATGGGGTAGAGGAGGAATAATTAGCTCCCTGTCTGCTACTCTTCTGGAGTAGAGTAATATACAAATGGATGTGTGCTCTTTGGGACAGGGTTTTTCATTTTGCTGAAAAAGGCTGGAAGCCATATGTAGGCAGATAAGGAAGTCAGCACAATTTTAGTAACTATGTGGGGGAAGGGGCAGACATCTGCTGATTTGCCTTCAGCTGTAGAATCTCTAAAACGAGTCTTTGAAGCCATAATAGAAATTTCAGTGGGGAAAACATGTAGAGATATAGCCTATTCGTTGTGGCAATTCTTTCTTTTCTATTCTTGTGAGGGTAACAACCTCATAAGAGTAATAAAAATAATGAAAAAATATAGGTATTGCTTTTTGTCTAAACCAGTTTATGCATACAAAAATGCTGGAAAAACAGAAGCATTGCCAGTTCTAGGCATTCAGATAGAGTCCCTCAAAATACTACTTCATCAGAGCATGAGACTTAAAATATATATATATTGGTTATGAGAATGAAAGCACAAGAAATCAAATATTTTTAAAATTTTCTTCTATTTAAGAAGTTAATTTTTTCCCAAACAGCTTCAAGTATGATAGTTTGTCTTTCTCATTTTCACCCAGTTCAAATCAGGTTCTCATCTAATTATGGTGTTAATAGTAAATATTCTATTGAGATTTAATATTTTTGAGGCTCATGTCATTAACTGTAAAGTCTGTTAAGAGTATTAATGAGTCTGTAAGTAAATAATCTACATCCAGTTTGGTATCTGATTTTTATTGATTGTTCAGCACAAATCATCTTTAGCCATTGGGCTTATCTTATGGAATACATATCAACTGCATTAATGATTTAACAATTATTTTGAACTTCTATATAATTTGGTTTTAGGGAAAGGATTTACAGCAGTCTTTTGTCTGGGCTGACAGTTTTCTTGTTGAAATTCTCTTGTGTGTTAAATCTGCCAGGCACAGGCTGGTGCTTGATATGCAGGTGTTCATGCATTTCTCCTTCTAAACCAGCTAAGCAAATTACACAGATGAAAGATAAAGTAGGCAAAAATAAGCAATGCTTACAGTGTTCCTACATTTTTTTTTTCTAACAGATATGGAGCTCTGAGAGCTTTTTGCCTTCAGCTGAAATTAAAAAAAAAAAAAATCTTCCTCTAAGATCACTACTATTGAAACTGTGCTATTCATGCATAAGATACAAATGCCTTCCCTCTAAAATGTTCCTTCGATGTAAACTCCTTTGTTGTAATGGGTACTCTGAAATCAGAGACCTCAGAAGCCACAGGTGCGTCACCTACAAAGGCCAAGTATGATGTCTGAAATATTTGGAGGGGACTTGTCTGTCTTATTCAGATTAATACATAACTGTGTTCTATTCAAATTAATGTAGCAGGAAGATTTGTTAGAAAATGATACTCATAAGCTGTCATAAATTATTCTATATGTATATACTTAAATGCTTCTTGGAACTGGGAACTTAAATGCTTCTTGGAACATACTATTGCTATGTAATGTTAAATTCTGAGTCATTTGTGTTTGAAAAACGTATCCTTCTCTAAGGCACGCGTAGTGTGCAAGTGACTTAAGCACGTGGTATTAACTTCTGCAGTGAGTCATGGAGTGAAACAAGAGGAAGAATAATTTGGGATTAGGATTTTACATAATCAAAACCTTGCTTTGATTTTTTTATTTGAGAATCCTTTCTGAAATATCTTTTATTTGAGAGACAATTGTGTAGAGGAAAGTAAACTGTTTTACATAGGAACATGTGTTAGAGTTATTCTTTTAGTTTTCTTGCATGTCATCTTGTTCCGCTGTGCTATGAAACTCTGATTTGATTTTCTTCTATTAATTGGCTTTTGATTCTTTTGGCCCTTTTAGTTTGAATTCATGAATTCACGTTATACTCAACATTTACTCATTTTTGAGTACAATTTTATGTCTTCTGTAGTGTATTTTTCAGAGTAAAAAGCATCTATCTCCTGTAATTATAGGATATGTAATTCTTTTATCTTGCCTAAGGATTGACTTGCTTGGAGGAAATTCATCAAAGGAGAGGGCTCACTTGTTTTCATCAGCTTCTTAAAGCTTTTTCTCCTTGTTTTTATTTTTATTTATTTTTATTTTTATTTTTCAGATTTTTATCTTTATCATTGCAATGAAGAATAATACACCATTGTCCTCAACTGTTTTCTGGTGATTGATTTAAATAGGTCTTTATAATTGCATTGGGGTTTTTAAAAATGCCAAACATTAGATGGCAATAATGCTACTGATAATTTAGAGCTGGTCTTTAGCATTCTTACCTTATAGCAATACAAAAAAAAATGAAGCACTGTCATTATTCTCCTCTTCTTTCAGTGATATCTGTAGAGCTTTTCTTTTTCACAGTTTCATTTTAGTCTCATGTCGCAACACTGGAAGAACTGGTAGGCATTAGAATTCAGGTGATGAAGATTTACTTAAGAGTTGGTGAGCCAGGCTGCAGAGGAAATATTGGATTTGTCTGGCCTAGAACAAATGTTGCTTCAAGAAATTCCTGAATTTACTTAATATAATTAAATTCTCTGTAAATGAAGGCACTTGTTAAAAGCACCAGAACTGTTTGCTATAGGGATCTTTTATACTGCAGGTTAATCATTTTCATTTGATTTCTTTCAAAAAAATTTGTTACTAACAATTTGCTGTCCTATAGAGCCATGCTATTTGTTGAATTTTGCAAGTTGCATAAAGATGGATTTTATGGATCTATTTTTGTGATCCTTTAAGGTCACATACCTTTGCTGTCATTTAAAGTTAAGATCTTCTCCTCACCTTCCTGCTGCTTCAATGCCAGCACAAATGTTCTTAGGACAGAAATATAACTGCTAGACTGCAGCCCAAACTTAATTAGCTTTACAGTGGAGGTATGTGAATGCTGTACTGGGATGGTAATGTGCAGCTGCAGCCACAGCGAGGGCCAAGGAAATTCATTGGTTTTGGCAGAACTGGCTTCTAAAGTCAGCTTTAAATGGTTGTGAAAGTTTCATGTCTCTCTGGATTGTTCCTCTCTGGCTTTGTTCTCCTCTTCCATGTGAGGGCATGAGGAAAAAAACTCAAGTTGCACTAGGTGAGGTTTAGATGAGATATCAGAAAGTCATTCATTGTGGAAGAGGTGGCTGGGCATTGGAGTAGACTACACAGGGAGGTGGTGGTATTCCCACCCCTGGAAGTCTGGGATGAATTTGATTGTATGTGTAATGGCAGAAATGCGAAGCCCAGGAAAAATATAATTAAGCTTGGTGCAGAAAGCCATAAATCATTGACACTGTTTGTTTAAACAAGAAGAAAGGAAAAAAAACTAGTTATATTTAGCATATTTTTGCTCTGCTTTCACTAGGAGGTTAGGCAACAGATGACAGAATAGTTGTTGATATAAGTTTCACTGTGTTAACTTACTTTCTGTCATCCTAGTGATGGTTTGCAAAATACCGTATAATTAGTGATTCTTGACTCTGATACAATACCTGCACACTTAGAAAGAAAGGCAAGACTTTATAAAGTCAAAGGAAATTTGACATGCTGATGTTGGCAGACATCTACACACATGTATGCACGTATATGTATGCATATATGTGTGTGTGTATATATAGGCATACACAGACATAACTACCGTTTCAATTTCAGGTAAGATTTCTGTTGTCAAAATAGCCAATTTAACCTGGAACAGAAGTACTGCATGTAAAAACTGTACAGAACTATCGCAAGTGTTGACAAGGTTTTTTAAAATTTAATATGAAGTGTGGTACTGCATGTACAAGGAGGATGAAACCCAAACCCCCTCAAAACAGCTTGCAAAAATATAGCAGAGGAAAGGAAAAAGAACCTGAGAAAGGGAACATTTCAAAATCTTGGTGTGGAACAATATTTTGTGTGGCTAGAAGGAAAGCAGAAAGTAGGGAGAAAACCTTGGTGTAGTCAGCCTGTATCTCACTTTACATAACACATGTAGGTATCTAGCTGAGGTGAAACTTAAACAACAATGGTACAACTTCTATGTAAAGTAGCTAATTTTGTCTCTAGAAGACTCAACAATTTGGTATCAGTGTCAGCAAAACAGTACAGAAGATTGTAAAGAACTCTCCTGGGAAAAAGGAGATGCCAGTTCAGAGAAGAATAATGATAGTTTTTTTATCTTTCTTGACAGTTTTGTGAATTTAATGTCTTTCCTATTTTTTTTCAAACCATGACGATTAATTTCAATTTCATCAAATTAGTCTGTGCCAGTCAAAACTGCTTGCTTCAGCAAGTTTGAAGATGGAAGCAAACACTCCCATGTTATGGAGAAGGCTTAGCAGTTAATGAACATAACAATATGTTCTTTGGGTCTGATTTGCATTCTTAGTGTTTTTAAGTGAGATAGCACTGATATTTAATTGGAACTGAACAGTAGTCACGGCATAGCAACTGTTCAAGTCGCGGCTAAGTTCATCTGACAGTTGCTTTTTCATGCCTTCAGAGAAACCAACACAATTTAATAACTGTCCTAATATTGTGAGCACTCAGTTTTCTTGTGTGCATCTTTCTTTCCCATTCTGTTTTCTTTCCCCTTTTTCATTATTGCAGCTTTTGGAATTGAGTAAGAATCTCAGCTATACTTTCAAATAAATAAAAAGTTGACACTTCATATGAAGAGAATTGAGAGTTTACAAAATGATACATGATTCTTTTTATTTGCTGTATACTATTTTCCTTAAAGTTAAAAGTATCTCTTAAGTTTAGGAATCTCCTACTCTAAGCTTGTGATTTTTGTCAGGCCTGTGACTCAGAAATTTATTTATTTTTTTGTGTTCTATGTTCTTGCTCTGACAGATTTTTGCCTTCCCACAGACTGCTCCCATCTGTTCAGGGTGATGGGTTTTCTGTCTGTACTCAGGAGGAAGCATATTGTGGAGTTTGAGTGAGAAATTTTACCTAGAGAAACCACTAGTTCTTGAAGTCTAGTTCAACTTGGTTGCCAGGACTACTGCATCGTAGGCAAATAGAATAAAAAATTTGCAATCCTCTTGCATAAAATTGAGAATTATAGCCTTCCGACTGACAGAGAGGAGAAAAATGTGTGAGAATGAAATACAAATTCTGTGTAAACATTGACTGTGGCATGTTTGAGACTAGAGAGGTGGAACATATGTAGGTGGATGGGTGGGGAAGAAGGGAACAGGAGCGAGAAAGTGTGAATCTGGGAATGGAACAAAAAGTGATAATACATTTTGTTGTGCAAAAAAGTAAAATCGAAATAGGAGATCTCATTAGAATTGATGACTTTTCAAAATACTACCAATGCCTGTCGTTTTGAAATATTCTAGCTGACAAATCTGATAAAAATTCACAAAACACAGTGATTTTTCATGTGCATGAAATGAGTGACTGTTTTGACAGTTGGCCACTGCCTTTGAAGGCTTTTGTTGTTGTTGTTGTTTTGTGTGTGTGTGTGTGTGTGTGTATGTTTTTGGGTTTTTTGTTTGATTTGTTTTTTTCTTTAAATCAGTAATTTAGTAAATTTCATACTTGTTTCTGCTGCTGCCCGTCTGTACTGGATCACCAGTTTACGGTCTTCCCAGCAGATGGCGGTGTTCAACCAAACATGGGGGAAGCCTGCTCTGGTTTTGTTTCGTACAGATGGCAATTCCTGCAGAAACTGGTTCGGTTACGTGGATTAAGTAAACGTAGGCTTTGTAGAAATTCACCTTGTTTTGTTTTGCTTTCCTTTCACAGCAAAGTGGTGAAATTGGGCAGCTCATTAAGTTTAATTAAAATATAAAAGATATGAAATAACATAAGGAGATGTCGAATGTTTTGTCTTAAGTAATCGAGTGGACAATTTGAAAGGCATCTAGAAGGAATATCTGTAATTGCTGCTTTATTAAAAATCCCAAAGAGTGGTTTTGGTTGCTCTTAAATCTTAATGGAGGAATCTGATCTTACTGGCTTTGTATCGTTACTGCATATTATGGCAATATATTTTTAAAAAAGGACCTACTGAGAATTCTGGTGAGAATTCCTTATCAAAAACAGTGTATAAGATTCATAAGGTTCAGTTTTCAACTCAACAGTGTGAATTGCTTTTAATTTAAGTTCTGGATTAAAAAAAAAAAAGAGAGAGAAAAGAGAAAAGCTGCATTTACAGAAAACAGAGTTATAAAATTGAATTTCTCAGGTGGCATATTCAGGGCCACAGATAGAAACTGCTGTTCTTATATGTAGTCAGAAATCGTATTTGCTGATTTTATTTTAAAAAACTAATTGCCCTGTCTAGAAATCCCTGTGGCATTTTGCTTTTATCAAGCTATTAGGAATTCAGTGATTACTTTCTCATTTTGCTGTGTTGCATTTTTTCAGTTGTTTGTTTTTGTCTTACTTTCCTATTTCACAACTGGTAAAAATAAATATTTTGGAGAAAATGGCAGGCAGGCAGTTATTACATATGAATTTGATAGGAGAGCTGTCTGAAAACAATCACTGACATAACTAAAGTCTAGTTTGTGTTGATGCAGTAGTAAGCTAGAATGAGCGTAGCAGTGCTTCTTTCTTTAGCAAACTAAACTTGCAGTGTGAATATTCTGATTCTCTCATTCTGAAAGGTTTTTGACACATCCTGAGTTTTTGTCCCAACAGGCCTTATTGTAGAATAACCAAGAAAACATTCTTTCTCTGAATGCTGTTATTTGCTCATGTTTTGTTTACTCACTGGAACGATCATCCTTGCCCAGAGTCATAAATTCACTAGCAAAAATATTTACCAGTAACTAGCTGCAGATTTGGGATGTTACGTAACAAGGACTTGCACACGCCTGCTGTTTCCATCTTTGCCAAGTGGCAGTATTTTCATGGGAAAAGTACTCCCGTCTTTTTCTCTAACGACTCCTCATCCAAATGAAACAGTGCCATAATCTGCAGACTTCTGGTTGCCCAAGGGTCCGTTAGTGGAGAGGTGACTAGTAGCATAAGTGAGCCACTTCCCATTAGGGACTGAAGTGAGTAGGCGTAGCCCATAAAATGATGTAGAACTGGATTCAGTTCATCTCCTGGGCATCCTTCACTAACATGATGTATATTGCCAACTAAATTTAAAGCAGTCTTTCCACAGAATAGCTCCTAGAGGGAAGATCTGCTCAAATCTCCTAGAACTTGGAACCACCTTTGCTATTGTGTGCTAAAGAGAACAGGTCCTGTTCTCACCCCTGTAGGCCCTGAGGAATTAGTCACGTAGATGTGAACTGTTCAATTATGAAACTATTACAGCTATTGCTATGTTTTGTTATATGTCAGAACAGAATATTTATTTGTCTTAGTTGTTTTGTGTCTGTTACACTGCCATTTTTGGCAGTGACTCTCATAACCATATGATAATTAACAGCATTTAGTTGAGCAAAAAGTAAAAGTAAAGCTCAGCTGGGAGGGGAAAGATGTTGGAATACAGTTCTGTGTTCAGCAGATGCTTCTGCTCATCACAGCTGTAATGTACTGCCAGTCAGCTAGGCCCTGGGCTCCTGGGGGACTTGCAACACAGGCCTGTTGGGAGAATGCTGCATACTGCATACTGCTGTTGGCATACTGCTGAATTTCAAAATCAGGGATTCGTGGAACAGCTTATGTTAGATTTTGCCCCTCTTTCGGGGCTGAATGTGACCTTGGTGTAATCTTTCATTGCGGGCTGGTGCAGTTGCACAGCAGGCACTTGGGGCAGCGTGGGACTTGGTTGATTCCAGTGTTTATTAAGCACTAAAAACTCGGATCAAATTTGTTAAACAAATAAATGAGGATGTGAGCGATTGTGGGATTTTGTATTAATGACATGTATAGTTGGACTAAAATGAGTATATTGCTCATGGAGATTTCTTAGTTTATTATTAAATTTGGCTTCTAATGAGGTGAATTGTAAGCAAATAAAGCAGTCACACATCTGCTTACAAAATTCCAAACATGAGACAGTACTTTCATGAAACTTAATGTCATATATCTGCATTACAATTCTCATATTTTATGACTTCTCATTTGTCTCTACATCCTTGAGGCTCATGGTATGTTTTTTTTTTTGTTAGATTCTGCTAGACTTCACCTTTTTTATGGACAATATTTCATTTAGGGAAGGGCTGGGTACTGCTATCAGTCTAGTGTGTTACCTGTGGTGCCAGTTTATCCTAAAGAAAAAATTTATTCGCTAACTTCAGCAGTACCAGAAAATTCTGTTATTCTCCAGTTCATAATGGGAGGCTGGAAGTCTTTAGGAACACAGGCTCTTGTTTGACTTTTTAGAGAATATTAAAATCAATAAAACAGTCTGTATTTTAAGTACAGGCAAAATTATGTCTGATTATACTTCTAACTGTAATATTAGCTTAGTTTTATAATGTACTTGGAAAGCTTAGTTCTGAAGAGAAGAGACTGTTCCTTTCAGTGAGAGGGAAAAACTTCTAGTGATAAAACAGAAGTCCTGGTATGTCTGAAAACATAGACAGAAAGAGATCATGGAAGTGTCAAGAAGAAGTGTCAAGAAGAAGAACATACTCACTGGAATAGAAGGTCAGATAGCCTATATTCTGTATTATGCAGCACTGCATCATCACCTTATCACATTATCGTTTTTACATGCTGGATGTTTCACATACAGCTATACACAGCTCAACAGCTACAAGAAGAGGGAGCTGTTCTTGGAATCTGCCACATCATTCTGTGCACTTCCCTGCAGAACATGGCATAAAATGTGGTTTAAAAACAAAAACAAGAAAGCAAAAAGACAAAAAAAAAAAAAGTTAAAATAAAAGAGTAATATGGAAAGCATGAGCAATTACTAGTAATTTAATCCATTTCAAAATCAGTAACTGTTTCCTTGTGGGTTTCTGCTAGCCCTGCATTAAGTGCATATAGACTGTTCATGTTGTTGCTGTTAATATGCTTTCTCTAGTAGATCTAAAACTATTTACAAGTAAGATTCATACTGTAAATCATGCATGTACTGTATATCATGCATAACATCAATCATTCAGCACAAGTATCTGCCTAACTTTAGAGTAATTATTTCCTCTGTTTTCAGCTCCTGCCTGTCACTGCTATCTCCTTTTCTTTGAAAGAGGGGTTCACTATCATGAGATAATGACGAATCTGTGTTTTTCTGTGGCTAGAAACATCTTTTTTTTTTTTTACCAATCTGATGTACATTTCTTTCCACAGAAGAGGGCAGTAAAAGCCATATACTTTCTTTACTGTGCCTATGAAGGTAATAAACCAAATTAGTTAAGCAGAGCTGTAAAGATGAGGTTTTTCTGATTGATCAACGTGGAGAAATGGGGCAAAAAGTGACCATCTAAGTCTAATCTTAAGTTACACTAACATGAATAAAGATTAAAAGATTTGCTTGGGATCTTGACTTCAAGGCCACCTCTAGTATTCCTGTAACTCTGTGTCTACTTGATGGAGGTGAAAGGATCTCTGAACCAAACATCAAAGCAACTGCTAGTCTGTGAGAACTTGTTTAATCTTTTCTCACTTAAATCTGGTTTGGTGTTGATGAGCCCGTACTATAGTCACGTGGCTTTGAAATCCTCATGGAGAGTCCAGCTGGAAGAAATACTCTGGCTGCCTGTACCATCATTGTCATTCTCTGCAATGAGAATGCTTTTTAGATTGTGTGTGTGTATCTAACAGGATATTCTGGCTTTTGTGGTAATAATCCCTTCTCCTATGCCCAGCCTTTCCCCTGAGCCTTGTCCCTGTGTGTACGGTTGAAGACGTAAGGTCTGCAGTTAAGGCTGGAGGTTTGATGTTGCACTTAATCTAGTTTAGCTACAATCTGTGGCTGAAAGGCACAAATTATCTTTCTCGCCTTCTCTTCAGACATATGTGAGTTTTGCACGCTTCCCTTTTTGTGTCATTTCACTGACTGATTTGTTCAAAATCTCATCTATAGGATAAGCACAAAAGGAAACTGGAGAGTTTAAGGTAGATTTTGTGAATTAACTGCAGGGTTTCTGAAGATGAAAATTCACGCACGATAGCCCAACATATTACAAGGTGGTAACCATTTATAACATCTCCAGGTGTTAGGGAATGTAAATAGAAAAATTTAAGGGCAGATAAATTTCTGCTGAAGGGTAAGATAATGTGGGTTCAGTCTCAAAGATTTGTTCATTCTGGGCTGGCTATTATCACTTCATTTTCTTTACTTCAGTAGGAAAAAAAGTAAACTCAAATATCCCTTAATGTTATTTCTAGCTTTTAGTCCTAGGAAACTCGGAGCAACTGATGCCGAATATGCAGTTTGAGTCTTATAGCAGTAGGAGCCATTAAAACATTCAGCAGCATTTAGAACAGTAATCTTTCATAATTGGGTTAGTGGTGTTTTTCAGTATAGAAGCTTGGACTTTTTATTCAAAATGCAAATATAACCATGGAAAAGCATAGTGGTGGCTTGTTCTAATGAGTCTAACAGATTTGGGAAAGGTTATATAACATGTTGCATCAAGTAAGAGGTCTTCCAGTGATGAAGGAATGAACATTTAGAAACACTTTAATTCGTCATCTTGCAAAAATAACCAACAACACAAATTACACTGTGACCATAAATCTAGCAATGTGCTAGTGGTAAATATTACATAATTGTAGATGAGGGATTTAGAGACATAAACAGAAAGGCAGTCTAGCACTTGGTCATGAAAAAAGTTCATTTTTGGTAAAGCATGCTATTCAGAAAACTCAGCAAATTTAAGTCCAAATTAGATATTCAAGAGTAGGAGGCATATTCCTCCTGATTAAAGCTCTATTGAAAATACTGTATTCAGGCACAAAACAGGGTGACAAATAGAAGGGATCCTGATTAAAACAACAAAGATGGTTCTTGGCCTGGAAGATCTGTACTGTGGAATTAAAAATAAATAGCCCTCTTTTGTTTAAATAAGCAAAGATGATAACATTCTGATATGTCAAGGGGATAATTTTTTTTGTCTTTAAAAATGCTATTAATAAATTATGAGATAAAAATTGGGATTGAGTCAGATTGTGGAAGCCTCTGAAGGTGCCACATACAAAGCTGTTCTGGAAAAAAACACTCTAGCAAGAGGAATATGTAGCACAAGAGGGGAAGTGGAATGATTGCCAGTTAATCAGCTTGCATTCTTTATTTCTCAATAGTTCATTATTTATCCAAAACATTTTTAGAGTTTAATTTCTTTGGGCAATTTCTCTATTGTTTGGACAAGAAAATCCTCTACTGAAAAACACATTTTCATGAGCTCAGCCATCACCTGTAAAGGGAATGGTAAAACAGTTCTTAGACATAGTTTAGTGGTCAATGTTGGTGGTAGGTGGGTGGTTGGACTAGATGATCTGAGAGGTCTTTTCCAACATTAAGGATTCTGTGATTCATGCCTCTGAGGACAGACTGCATGAAGGAGTGAGCTCTGTTTTTTATCATATATTTAAGAGAAAGTTCTTCATTTCAGGTTGTAGAAGTCAGGGAAGAAAAACTCTGCACCAGAGGATGGTTGTTTCCTACAGATGTCTTGTACTTCCCAGTTAAGTTTGAACTATTCAGGTAAATGTACTTCTAAAAAACTGGGCAGATCAGCAATGAATAATCCTATTAGCTTGATAGATAATCTGTGTGATAGATTCTAATATTATAAGGCCATCTGGAGTGATTCCATGTCCTCGTATACATTAGGACTGCAAGTGCTTGGTTTTGTTCCCAGTAATTCTCTTTCCATATGATGTGATGGGCAAGTTTGGCATTGGAATATCAGAGACAGTGATTTCAGGTAAAGGTGTACAGTGGAGACCGAGACCAGTGGAAACATCGCAATGTCAAAAAAAATACGGCAGTGTTGTATCACTGGACACAGAGTGTGTTCAGAATGCATTTCTACTGTGACCTTTGATTAAAGAGAGGCCAAACCGCAATGGTGAATGTTGCATTACTGGCAGAAGCTAGTGCTTGAACAGTGTTTTTCTCCCTTCAGAAGGCAAGGCCATGACTTAATCTGAAGCAGTGCAGTAATTGTGTCATGCGTGTCATACTGTTCTTATGAAACTGATCAAGTTTCTGTGACTTCTCAGATCACACAGCGAGTAACTGGAAAGAACAACTCTTGTATCCTTTCCATTCCAGTGTCTTCATTGAATTTGACATTTCATCAAACTCAGTGATTAACAACAGAACTTAATTAGCATGGTGCAAAGTTGAACTATGGAATCTGATAACATAAGCTGTATTTTTTTTTTTTTTTACTTCAGAGCTGATAGAACATGCTGCTCTTCAAATTTACAGGCTCCTGGTAATGGAGGTTAATGATAATCTAATTAACCCCACCTCAACAGGGAGCACTACTAATGCTAGGAGTCGTGCACGAGTTGGTACATTCTGTGCTGATTTTTGTGGTGGTGGTCTGCTTCTTTTAAGGCAATTCTTGTTTTCTTAAGCTATTACTTTATGTTTTGCATTAGTAAAATACTCATTAGATCATGTGCAGAAGTATAACTTTACTATGAAACTTTTGATTTTTTTTTTAAACGAATTCAATAGTCATTTCTAACCAGATTTGAACTTGAAGACTGGATTTATTTTTTGTTCAACAGTTTTTATTCTCTCAGCTAGTGATCCAGATATTAACTTTTTGGAAATCTGTCTGCTTATGTCTGAATCAGAGTTTGCCAATATCTTTATATGCATGTGGAAATTCCTGTGAACCAGTTATTTGGGACTGTATGTGTATGTGTAAGTTACCTGGCTTCAAGTGAATTATGCTGTTTATACACATAGACAGGCTGCAATTTGTGTACTCTAGAGGGTGCTACTGTTCTAATTGGTGAACAAACTTTTGCCCAGTTGTAAACTGGCACTGTAATTATTTTTGAGCATACAAAGCTCTTATTGAAGTGAACAAAAATTGGATCCCACTGTTCTGGCGTGACTAGAAACTGGTGCTTAAGCGGATCTAAGTGATTCACTAAATTGACAAGAAGGGTAAATTGCAGTATTTAGGTGTGTGAGGTGCTGTGCAGATAGGAGACTTACATGAGCAGGGGCTTGCAGGACTAGAACCCATATTTTTACAGGATGTGTACTCTTTACTAAAGGCTCTTGCTGGTAAACTCTGCACTGTGGTGTTTAAGAATGCAAACTGAGTTGGCATAAGTCTGTTGCGTGGTAGGAAATAATTTTCCTGTTGATTTTGTTGCCAACTAAGTATAGTTCCAGTGTTAATGCTTTGTTCACTTACATCTTTTGTTTCATGGCATAGTAAGGTATTGTGGAAATGTACATAGCTGCTCAGTGATTTGAGGGAAATGTTTAAAATATATTTTAAATAAAGACTGAAACATTTTTACTACTCGCTGCTTCGTTGTCCTTGCCAAAACTAAATAGCATGAGGTCATATTTGGCTGTGTCTATGGCAACTCTATATTTCATAGTGGTTTAACTTTAAATGTGAAAGATTTTTGTCCAGAAAATTAATTGTGAAGCAAGAAATTCAAGATATGTGAAATATTTATGCATAGATTCTGAGTACAAGTAGTTCATGCTAATAACTGTAATAAGGAACAGTTATAAGGCACTCAGGTGCCTTGACTAGAAGTCCCAGTGTTGAAGGCATTACTCCATTTCTGCTGAGGTGCTGCAGGAGTTCGTGTACAAATATTCCATGCTTGGGGCTGAAACAAATAAGGTGTAACTAGAATTTCAAACTACCTTTCAATAAAAGTCTGCAAATTAATAACACTGTATTATTTTATTCCCCGTTTTCCCTTAGGAAAAATAAGGTAATTATTTAAGTAATGTCTTTATGATAGGATTGCAAATAGGAAAATAATCAAATAAGGCATGACTGTATTTCCTGAGCATGGTAAATAAAACACAATCTAAGTTCTATTTCACAGCATACTCCCAGTATGAGTACCTCAGAGTTTCATCTGGAATTAGAATCGTAGAATGATTAAAGCTGGAAAAGACCTCTAAGATCATCAAGTCCAGCCATCGAGCTATCATCACCATGCCCACTAAACTGTGCCACATCTCCACATTTCTTGAACTCCAGGGACAGTGACTCCACCACTTCCCTTGGCAGCTCATTCCAATGCCTCACAACCCTCCGTGAAGAAATTTTTCCCGGTATTCAAACTGAACCTCCCTGGGTGACTTTATGCCATTACCTCTCTTCATACCACAGTTACCTGGGAAAAGAGACTCCCACCACACCACCACCTCCTTTCAGGTAACTGTAGAGCATTATAAGGTCTCCCAAGCCGCCTCTTCCTCAGACTGCACAATCCCAGTTCCCTCAGACACTTCCCATAATTGTGCTCCAGACAATTCACCAGCTTTGTTGCTTTGTTTCTCTGGACATGCTCCAGCACCTCAATGTCTTGTAAGCTCTTTTTTAAAGAGATCCAGATAAAATCTTGCTGTTTGTGGATCAATGTTTGGAGAATATTATTGAATATTACACATTTTTATATGGCTAATGTTGGCTGATGCCAATTTGAAAACAGATTTCTTTGAATGTTAGTGTTCTGCTTGTTTTCAAGCCCTAGATGACATAAATTTGGTACTTACTACGCTGTTTATTTTCAAAGCTGAAGTCATTTGTTGAAACATGAATCATGCCAGAGCGTAGTTGTTTAAAGGTTGCATCATCTCTAAATGATGCTGAAGTAGAAAAAGTAAATTTAAAGGGGTAGCATTGCACCTTAACTAATGTTTGGAGCACATTCTAATAAATGCAATAAATGTTATGCTGAAGAACAGAGGAGCCTCTCTTTGACTTTGTGGTTTCTTTAGTTCTATTTCCTGTAATGAAGTAATCAGCTGCTGACATTTGTTAAAGTATGTGCTCTAGTTGGCTTATTGTCTCTATATGGTCAAATTACCATTCATCACTGAAGAAACTGTATTACTCTGATTGTTTTTCAGTGTTAAAGGGGCAGCTATGCTATAAATTCACTCAGTTATGTAGCTAACATAATTCTATTTTAATCTGTTATATATGATGTCCAATAATGTATTTATTGTATGCATTGCTGCATTGTAAGTAAAAGTAGTTAAAACGTTTCCCGTAAAATTCAACAGTAGCCTTGCTATTAAACTAATTATCAGAACCAGAGTTTTAAATATTCTTTTCAAAGCAGTGAATCCTTTTTTAAAGAGACCAGATCTTTAAGCTGTCTGTCCCTATGAATTGGTCACTTTTCTCCTGAAACAGGTCCAGTGTTATCTTTGAACATGATACCTTCCTTTCTGCCCCGTGGCTTTTGCAGTCTTGAGTAATGTTGAGATGAACATGGTTGAACTGGTACTCCGTAACAAATATCATTACAAGATTTAATTTTGTCTATACATCTTCAGTTTTCAAGTAATTTTTGTAATCCCTGTATGAAATTTCAGAACAAATTTGGAAATAAAAAGTTATAAGTAATATAAATAAGTAATAATTCTGTAAGTTAGACTTGTGATGTAAGTTTATTTATCTTTATTGGCAAAATTATTTGGTAACATTACCCTCACTATGCAACTCATAGTGAAAGAGTGGATTTCAGACTTAATATCTTGTCTGCATTTATTGCAAAAAAAACCCAACAACCCAGTGTGAACCAGTAATACACATGCTTTCTTTATTATCATCTTACTGTGTATTCATACAGAACTCATTACTGAACAATATTTTAGTATCACACTACAGCATAAACAATTTCTTTGCTTATTACCGTCAGTTATCCAAAAAAATTGAAGAGATGGTTAAGAAATATGTTGCCAAGGGCAGCATTTGACATTGACCATTAAGCTATTGGATTCTTCTAGTGGTGGGCCTCACTGGGAAAAGGATTTTCCAAAAGCAATAATGAGTTGCTTTATTACATTGTTTAGATCACTTCCACTGATAAGATAAATTTGGTTGAACATAACAAATAATACTTTGTCCAATGTTGAAAATGAATAAAGTAACATTTTGTTGAAACTTGCGGTGTTGTATGTTTTGTTTTTGTTTTGTGTGGCAGATTTTTACCTGCTATTAGTAAAACTGGGAAAGGTACTCTAAGTTTTGGCCTAAACAAAGAAGATAAAGGGATACCATATTCCCTTTCTTTTTTAACTACAGAGTGCTTTTTCAACAAGTTGTTTTGTTTGTTTGCTTATTTTCATTCTTATTTACTTCAAGGCAGATGATTACTAGATTAGATACACAAGTTGCAGAAGACTAGAAAACTGTCTGCTTCTTAGGCCTGAGAGATTGGACCATTGTTTTATCATTTTATACATTGTTTTATAACTACTGCAGTTCATAACAGCTCATAATCTCTCTTTCAGATTAATTATAATGACACTTTAATTTTGAAAATCGCATTGGGTGATCTTAGAGAGAATTAGAAAACAGTATGGGAAATCACAAAACAAAATGGGATATTAGAGACAAAAGTGTAAAAGAATTTTTGTATAAAGGAAAGAAGAGAATCTTCATGTATTATTGATTACAGATCTATATCCTTGATTTTTATCTCCCTTTTCTTTCCTGCAGGGCCAAGGCTTTTCGTGGAAAAAAGGTCCATGGAGAATATGACATCAAGGTTGAACAGGTAATTAAATGACTCAACTATCCAGATTGTATTTTTTTTGTTAGCATTGATAGATATACAAACATATATAGTGTATAAATGGTATGCATGCTGTATATACATAAAAAGGCTACTCCAAAAGTGATGCCTCCTATTTTATTATGTTGGCCCACAACATCAGAGGTGGATGTTGGTGATATGGTAGTAAAGACTGAACCTTCCCATCAGTATTCCATTACATTTTGTTGCTATGTGGCAGATGACAGAAGAGAGGCAGCCTAACAAAATGATGTATGACATGGAAGTGTGCATGAAGAAAAAGCATGTAATAGAATTTCTCTGTGTGGCAAAAATAGCACCCACCGACATTCATCAATACTTACTGAAAGTTTTTGGAGACCAAATAGCAGATGTGAGCACAGTGAGGCCATGGGTGGTGTGCTTCAGCAGTGACAGTAGCGACAGTGAGCCACCTCCTCTGGGGCAGCTTGTTATGAGTGTGTTATGCTCATCCCTGTCAAAAAATGTAGGGCTATTGGTTAATTTACTTGTGTGTTGAAAATTATTGTTCTATAGCTGAGAATTGTCTCTATTAAACAGTGTTATTATGTTCTTTGTATTTGTTGTAGTTTCTATGGAAATAATTAGGAGGCATTACTTTTGGAGCAGCCTACAGACATACATATGCATACATGTAGTCCTTTGTACTTTAACAAAAACTCTCAAGTAAAAATGGTAATGTGGATCCAGCTTACCTAAATTCACTTTAATACTACAACATCTTGCTTGGCTCTGTTCTTTACACCATGAATGTCTGCCTCGTGTTCTTGGCTTGGAACAGCTTCACAGGGATCTTCAACAGTATTGGTGGAGAGAGGGGAAAAACAAAATGCTATTTCATCTCCAGATACTATTTGCGCATGTCAGACTGTGCAGTTGATAACGTGTGCATTCTTTACTATTAACAAAAGCTCTGCGTGGCTATGGTTTCCTTCATATGATCTCCCTTAGGACCAGGTCTCCCTTAAATCACTATGAATTTGAAGGTTTCTGAACCCTCTTAATCACTTTGTAATACATCAGCACCTTAAATTGTATACAAATATTACTAACTTTAGTGTTCTTTTCTTATTGCCAAAGAGTGCTATTTTTGTACTACTTACAGCATCCAACCTATAATCTACAATATTTTCTGTCATGTGCTAAGTTTTTAAAGTACAAAAACCTACGCTATGGATTTTCTTAATTGTATAACATCAATGAATGGGAGAGATTATTAGTCAATCTCAGATTAAAAAAAAAATGATTTTACAAGATACAAATATGTCAGTCTCTCACCTTTTCCATTGTTTTTACAATAATCTTAAATGTTCCCTTTGTGTTTAGAACATCATTATAATGATTCAAGGATGCATGTAAGCATATGGAATTTAATGAAGAGACATCCGTGCTTGAAGTCAAGAACATACTTAATCCATTGAGTTGGAATGGTGGCTAGAGGAGTCAATACCTGCCTTAACTGATGGCTAAATTCTTGAAGTCTTACTCAGATTTCACTTATAAACCTTCAATTATAAAGTTTTTCAAGAGCAGATTAATGAGAATTCTAACAGTCCCTATCTTCCGTTAGTGTCTGGGATAGCACAGACACTTTTGTTTATCCTCCAGAAGACACTTGGCTGCATTTCAATTATTCTGCTGTGTAATGTTATTGTAAAGTGCTTGGAGAGTCTAAGCTGATGAAAGAGTGGATAAATGAAAAACATCCTGTCTGTTTATTTCAAATAACTGTAGATTTAGAGTATGGATTTGGTTCCTTTCAAATGCCACATTTCCAGTGTGAGAACTTAGAGAAAATTATTTACTTGTGAGTTTTGCAAGTCAGTTGTTTAGTAGCACCATATATTTTTGAAAATAGAGTAAAAGCACAAAAAAGAAAGTAGTGAAGTATATGAAGGGAACAGGAGAAAAATCATGCTTACTAACTGTCATACAAAATTATTTGTCATATTTCTCTTCACGTTGGTTTTATGCTATTTGCTTCAAAACATTAGGTATGTTTTTGTTCTGCCTATGTTAATCTCTATTGTACACCATACCAAGCAACTATATAATCTCTACTGCATCACAGTCCTTCCTTATACAGCTTTTTACTTTATTTATATTATATTTTATCCAAATGTGCTATTACCCATACTGTGACCCACACTGTTGGTTTAATATCCTTTCACTGCTCATTGTGTTTCAAATATATACTGTTAGCAGTTCAGATACGTAAAGAAAGGGCTTTGGGGGGAAAAAAGGTAAAATAATACAAATTGGCTAATGTGAATCCTCTTTTCATAGGCAGAATTTTCAGAAATCAACTTGATAGCCCATGCTGATGGCAATTATGCAGTAGATATCCAAGTATTTCGAAATGGCACTAAAGTTGTCAGGTAAGAAAAACAAGATAACAGCAGAAAACAATAGGTGGCATAATTTATGCGAGTAAGATGTACTAACTAATTTTGTGTGGTGGGGATTTTGACAAATAGAACACACCTTGATCACTAAGCATGATGAGTATCTGAATATTGGAGTAGATCCTGAGACAGGAAGTAAACCTCTCAATGTTTAAATCACGTGGAAAATGGAGCAGGTACCCTTTGAGCTGTCTGAAACTGGCTCTTGACTGAAACTGACTATAGCTGCTGAGATTTTTCTCGCAGAGGCCACCCATGTAGCTCCCCACTACCAAAATTTTGCCATGTAAGCTCAATACAAAAGGGAATTAAGTCTTGTATAAATACATGTTTGGGAATCAGAGTTCTCAATTTGAGTGTTATATTTCTGTCAGATTTATGGCAGTCTTGGTGATTTAGTACATGCCAGACCGCTATAGATGAGAAATAATTGTTTTTAGCATTGAGTGTTTTCTATTCATTGAATCATAGAATAGCTCAGGTCAGAAGGGACCTTAAAGATCATCTAGTTCTGTTGGGCAGGGTTGACAACCATTTGCCTGCTTTACTTATCAGTTCCTGAGCAATAACAGATATAGAAGTATCCCGAGAACATATTCACAGTTTATATAAGTGATTTATCTTTCAGTGGCAAAAAGAAAATAAAACTGAAAAGCCACGATAACTTGTCTCTCCTCTTAATAGAGCTGCAATATTTTCTAGATGTTGATATTCTCAAAAACAATTTGTTCATTTATTAAAACCAATGTGTCTCTTCCTTGCTAGGTCATTCAGACCTGATTTTGTCCTTGTTCGGCAACATTCATTCAGTATGGCAGAAAATGAAGATTTCCGAAACTTGATCATTGGACTGCAGTACGCAGGCATCCCTAGTGTCAACTCCTTGGAATCAATCTATAACTTCTGTGACAAACCATGGGTGGTAAGTGATGTACTGAAAAAGTTCTCTTGGTGCAAACTTAGGAACTGCTTCTGTTTGCTGCTTTAGTTCTTGCTCATGAACGCTGAGTGACCAACTGTAAAGTCACAGAGCAGTGAAACATTTATGAGAGGAATAAAAAGCAAACTAAGGTATTTAAACCATTTTTTCCCCCTAAAAGACAGTGTAGGCAGTGTGGAGATAGAGAAAAATATTTGTGGTATAAATACTGAAATAAGTGAGGAAACTAATGGAAAGCCTATCCACTACTAACATCCTTCCTCAAGTGAGGAACGTATTCACAATTTGTGTGGGAAAAGCAAGCTGAGAATATTTTTCATATTTGTGGTTTTGAACATAATTTAAAGACTTTTAGCCAGTGTTTTCCTCATGCCTGCAAATTTTTTGGGGCTGTGCTTCAGCAAGGAAACCTGAAGCTATTAGTTTCATCATTTGAAAGCTCTTTTCATAATCTTGGGCACATTGGGTATGAGCTGACCTTTTTACAGTTAAACCTGGAGTAATGAGGCACATTGGAGAATCACTGATAAAGTTTCAGTGTAGAAGCTAATTCTGCTTCTCACTGCATACTCTGTAGTGATGGAGGTAGACTTGGTTGATATTTTTGTTCATAGAGAACAAAAATAGCAGGAACAAGTTAAAATATGATGCTGTATAAGATGATTATGGATGGTACTATCATTTCCTTTAATAGATGTGTTCAGTTGCCAAGACCTAATGAAGCTTTAAAAAATACTACTTGCTATAAGTAGGCAGGAAGTCCTGTTTTTTTCCTCTTGATGCTCAAGTTAGAAAATAATTTAGTATAAGTATTTTTCATGCTAAAGGAAAGCTTTATTGTAATACTTTGTGGCCTCAAAGATGTTTATTTTGTCTTACATTTAGTTTTGAAAACCACTGCAGAATACTGTCAGTGTGTTGAAACATACATATCTTGCAGTTAATTTTATCATACTTGCTGCAATAAGCTACAGCAGGAAATAAAGCATTGGTAGAGTATTCACACCTTTCCAGAATACCTATTGTACATTGCTGAATGAGGCACGTTTAAATGCAATAATTATGTAGTAAAAAGAAACCAATATTCTTCTGGTGGCATTAGTGTGGTGGCTCTTCCTACACCAAACCAAGATGTGTTTCTTCCAACTGATCTCATTTCACAGATGTAAAATGAGCTGATTCTCATCTCTGATAATAGCTGAGAGTAACTGAGTGTTGTAGAAATACTTGCTGTAATAACTGCCATATCTGCTTATGTTTGATTATTTATTATGTTTGATTATTTATTTTCATATATTCTCTCTTGGGCTTAATTTTCAGTACTATTTCCAAGCCCAGATATGAATGGCATTACAATTTTTTTGATCTAAGCTTACTTTATTCAAACATAAAGAAGAATGGTTTTTGTTTCATTGACAGTTTTCTACTTTGCTATTTCTACCTCTGACAGCCAGGATACATTTTATTTGAACTGCTTAAATTTTACACAATCTCAGTACATTTCACATCTCTTGGATGTTTCCTCTCAAGATATCTATCCTGAAGAAGTTTTAAAGTATTGGGTTACTTGTTTCAAGCCAACATCTTTCACTTTAAAATTTACTGCCGTATTTCCTTATAAAGTGAATCTTAGCATCAGAAGAGAGCATATTCAGCTACCATGAGTGTCCATGTCAATTTTGCAGTAGTGCAAGTAAGCAAAAATGTGCATAGACAGATGGTAGATTAGAGTCATCCCTTCACAATGCATTGTGGTTGGCTTCCTGAATAATTCTCCTGTTATCATGGAAGATCTGATATTTTTTTATGGATGATACTTCTATAAAAAATTGCAGATTTAAAAACATGACAGTACAAAGTAAAGCTACAGATAAAACTCAAACTATCATCCTTACTAGTTGATAAGAAATAGACCTTTTCCATAATGGAAAATTTGATTTGCAGAAGTGAATTAAGATTCTATAACAGCAGAAAAACACAATGGAGTGTTAAAATTCTATAACAGCAGAAAGACACGAGGACTCACTGCGTTGGACCCTAGGGCTGAAAAATTACTGAATTAGCTGTGGACACCAATCGATTGTATTTATGTAAGTGTAAAATCAGGAGCTGTATCGATTTTGTAGAAGGGGAAGTCAGAAGTTATGCTAATTATAAGAGGGCCGTGGAATAGAACGAGTTAGAATCCTAAATACAAGGTCTTTGTTTCCTAAGTTACTCTATTTCACAGTAACAGGTCTTTGCCTTTATTAGAATGTAGAACACAGCATTTTTTTCAACTCAGGAAACAGATTGGCATCCTGCATAAGAAACTACTGCACATTCCTGTAATTTTTTGATAGAATACTTTACACTGCATCTGCAGATGCAGGATTCTGTGTCACTGCCAATAGGCAGTCAGCAAGTTTGTGTTTAAACTGTGTATATTATTGAAAGATGGGAGTGTGGTGGGAAAGTTGCCAGAACATAATCAAAACATTTCTAAAATCAAGTCTTAAATCCTGTTTTCTAGTGTTGGGACATACATAGTTCCTTCAAATGCAAGTCAAAAGTTCAAAGCACCGTATAGCCCTTTGAAAATTTAAGATGCTAGCAACTGTGGCAAAGAAAATATTGAATTGAATGTATGTGTGGTGAGGTGTTTGCATACTGAAATATGTTAATGATTTGGGTTATTACAGAACTTCTCTTATTTCACTTCTGTGATAATACCACCTACCTCATGAAAAATGCATGATCCTTGCTTTTGAGATGGTTTCTACTTAAGTGCTAGTATGAACATCAGAACTCAGGTTGAAAGCATGAGTTTTACAAATAGAGACTATTACTAAGTGCTTATTGAGCTGTGGAAGAACTGATTTAAGGTTAATAACTTCTCACAATAATTGGAATGTTTCCTTGCATTGTCATGTTGCAAAGTCATAGGTTCTAATGAGATAAATTTGGCCTAGTTTAATTTATAGTTACACTGGGTTCAGTTGATACAGAAACATATGTTTTATTTGCTGGATTTGTAATCTATCTTATAGTACTCAAATCTAGTTGTGTGCAGAACCTGTTACCTCACCTACAAAACACCAGGATTTTTTAGACCAATTATGTTATTGTCTGTTGTACTTCAGAAAAATTAATTCCAGAAATAGGTAAGACCTTATTTCACTGAGGCTTGTGAGAATGTAATCTTTCTGGTAGTATGTTATGCAAGTAAGCCAAGTATGTAATTGCAGAGGACAGAAGTAATTTAAAAATCTGAAAACAATGCCAATGCTTGAAGTAATCTTATGCTTCTGATTATTGCTGGGGTAATATATTTGAAAGAAGAATAAAATCCATTGCATTGTGTTGATATTTTAAAGAAAATATATAATTGTTTTGCCAACATTTTTTTTTGCATACTTTCTATTATCATCAATGTGAAATTTGATTGTACAAATGTTTGCATCAAGTGAACTCTGCCCTTGATTTTTACGTTTAATTGCAAATATTGATGATAGAAGCACAGTCTTGGAGTACTACAAATCACTAACAGTGATCCATAGTAACTGTTCATCCGTACTTTGTATAGCAAATATCCAGTAAGTGGAATTATGAAGTGAGATAAAATTTAACAGGTGAGGTTACTTAATATACAAACTCTGGCTTCCGTGTCGGGAACTGTAAGGTTCAGGTTCAATGTCCATAGCTGCTATAAATAGAATACTTTTTGATTAAACCCTGGCTATGACATAGCAGTTACTTTCATTACACAAACTGAATTGGTGTTTCTAGGTTCAGATACTGATAACACTTTAACAGAGCATAGATGACAATTCCTGCAATTGTATGTACTAAATATATACTTTTGAAGAGGAAGAAAATCCTTGTGTAATCAACCTGATTCCATGATGGCTGTTCTGACTCTTCTACTGAGGAGGAAAACCATAGCAGCATCTGTAGCTGTCTGTAAATCTGTTTTTTCGTTAGCGTGCCTTGAGAGGCTGGTTGGTTTAGAAGGATTCAAGGGTATATTTACACATTAACTGCACACTCATTCTGGTGAAGGAGATGGCAGAACCTACAGAAAACATATGAGCATTATGACCTTAGCTGCTGCCAAGCTGGTGGAAGCACTTGAAGCAGAGTTATAATCACAGAAGGGATGTAGGAGCCCACTGTAGTGTGTCAGGCTGCTGCGTAGACATAACAACTTGTGAAGGGTGTCTGTCGCTGCATAGATGGGAAGGCTGGATGCTGAGCAGGCTCAGCTTCTAGTGAAGAAAACTGTTGGCATAGTGACAAAGTGCTCCATCACTGTCCTGTTCAGCAGTGTGGAAAATGAAGGGAGAAAAATAAGAATTCTTTTCTGGTCAACAGCTGCAAGAGTGGAATTAAGATCCAGAAAACAGACTTATCTGTATTTTAAAGATACCTGAAAGATTCTGGCTTTTCTTATATAGAGTTCCAGATGTAAGCCTGTATACAAAAGATCACTATGACTTTACTTCATTATAGGAATTTATTGCTATTAAAGATTTTATATGCCAGAGAAGTGTGATAATATACTCTGTTATGCCAGAAGTGATTTCCTTGCTCATCTGCATTCATTCTGAGGCTGATGATATTTTTTTCCTTTTATCAGACTTGATTGTATTATAAATATCAGTTACTCTTTGTGCCTTTTCCTACAGTTTGAGTGGACACTCAAGTGAGTTTTGAGCAAGTTTGAAATTTTTTCCATCTTGCTCCTTTTGCCAAACTTGCGTAACTCCATGGCTTCATGTGTTGAATTTTACTTCTGTTGTTTTTGCAGATTTTCTCCTTATTTATCTTCATCTTTCCCTTACTGAAAACTTTGTTTCTCTGTCCTCACCTTCCTATTCTGGAAGGTTGTTTTTGACCGTCCTTTGTTGCTTTCTGATAGTATGGTATTTTCCCCTGACATGTTTTCTCCTTCATTTGTTGTATAAGAAGTTGCACTTCTGTGCTTTCTCACTCTTCAAGATATACTTTCATAATCTGAGCTGCAGGCTGGGGCACTGGCAAGAAAGTAACAGGCACTCTGCAGGGTGAAGCATATAAAAGAAATGAGCTCTGTTCATTCCAGCTTCCTGTTGACAGAAATTATTGAAGCTATGCCAGTAGGCAGACACAGGCACATAGATAAGTTTCAATATTGTGTCATAGTGTTTTCTGGAGAATGAATAACAGATGAAATGAATGTCCATAAGAAGAAAAGTCTTTTTGAAAATCTATTTACTGTAAACTTAATTTTATGAGTCAACCTACAGTGCTATTTTGTCTTAATGAGATAAAATATAAATTTCTCACCAAATAAATTGTTTTCAACCACACTATCAAGACTGATCTACCTGATAGAAAATACTGGGGACAGCGAGCAGCCAAAATATGGGAGTATGTGGACCCCACCCACTCATGCCATTTTGTATCCTTTTTCTACTCTTTGACTTCAGGAAGCTGTGGTAGCAAAAGCAGTTCCTTCATTTCAGGAGCGGAGACCAAGGGCTGCAACTCTCTTCCTCAAGCACTGAAGATTTGCTTTCTTAGGTACTGGATGTCATTGCATGACTGATAACGTCTGAACAGGTTCATGTCACAATGTGTGGCAATCCCCTCAACAGATTAAATTTGCCTCTTTGAAGGCAATTACTCAAAGTGAGGATATATATATATATATATTTTTTTTTTTTAAACCAGTTTTGTGGCTCGTATTCAAGCAAAGGGTATTCTGTAGGGCAGCCAGAGAACTAACAGTCCACATGTGCTATTCTTTCAGTCCTGATCTGAGCAGAACTTTAAGCAAAAAAACTGTAGTTTGCTTCTCCATCAGCCAGGGGAGATTTTGGTGTCTTTGCTCAGTCTGCCAGCTAAAGCTAAAACACACTGATGGATTTGTAGTGCAAGGGCTGAAAGTAAATTCACAAAACTGTGTCAAAAGGAAGGTAAAAACATTTTAAGCTTTTTGGTTAGAAGTAACTTACTAGCAAGTTTGAATGCTAAGTTGGAGCAAAATACATAGAAATTTTTTTTTTAAATAATTACAAAGGAATCTACATGCAGCAAACAGTCATTTCCCGTTTGTACCTAGTTATAGAGAAATTGTAACTTCATTCATGCAATAAAAAGCAGATATGGATTTGCTTAATTTTACTTTCCTAAAATATGAAAGTTCAATGAAATTACTTGAGAACAGCAGAGAACTTTAAATAATGAGTATGCTGCAGTGCAGTGGATTTGTTTTCTTTTTCATGCAGCATGCATCTTGTACAGCACTGTATTCATAAATCTTTGAACTATGAAGTACTTACATGCAAATTGATTATATTTTTTTCCTTTGACTAGTAGCTAATGCTATGAGGCTAATTTAATGCAAAAGTAGTTTCATATTTTTTTCACTACATTCTTGAATTTTTGTGCAAAGTTATTGTCGCTTTGCCCTGTTCTTCTCTGCACTAAGGAGCAGTAATGGGAGCTCTTGACATCCATTGTGGACTTCCATTGCACTGAACATTTCCAGGGGCAAAAAGTCGAAGCAGATGTCTACCAATTTCTTAGCTTCTACTGAAAAGAAACTATATTTAAGTAAAGTCTAGAAACTGCCCTACCTATCACTAACATTCCTGTTCTATGAAGTGCTTCTCTAGTTTACAGTTCAGTTTATATTGCTATAGAGCACAGCGCAGTTTGGATGCTGGCCACCTCAGAGAAGTCGTGAGACTTTCTGTGCTGGACTCGAAAGAGAGTATGTTTGCTGATCCTGTCTTGGGGGATAGCATTCCACCACTGGGCTTTGCCAACAGATAATATGGAATTTTTTTATCAGTTTTCCTCATCTTGTAGCAAGAAGATTGGGAAAATTCATGTAGGTAGGAAGCCCATATTGACCGAGTTTGAATTTTGTGAACAAATTTGTACGTGCACATGATTGTGTCTATGTACATTTCGAGAGAGGAAAAGATAACTAGATATCTAGGCAGTTTTAAAGTAAGTGTTTACTTTTCAACAGTTCTGTATATAAATAATGCATTGTTTCTGAAAACTTCATGTTGAGACATCTGAACACCTGAAAAAAAATTCATTAACTTACAAGGGTCCTTAACAATGACATTGGAGGGCTGTATCTGCAAAAGTACTGTATGCATTGTAGTAGGGCTGACTCTTCCTATCCTACTGTGAAGCTTCATTGAATTATATTTCATTATTTTCTCAAAATAAATATTTTAACTGGAGAATCTCATACTGGGGGAAGGGAACAACAAAAAACCCATGCTACACAGTAAAATCTCTTTACTGTAGCGAGACTGAAATTCTTCTGAGAAGTGCTTAAGCACATGCCCAAGTCTCATTAAAGTAAACAGGTGCACAAATGTTTCCTTGAGCAGGCAACTGAACTCAATGTTCCCCTAACAGTGGAATCAACTGCACATTCTTATTGCTGCCAAGTGCACCCAAGAAAGAGTTTTTATTTCAATGACTCAGTTCATAAAATTGTTTTTTTCTATCTTTTCATTCTAAAATAAGAAGTTCCAAAAGTCATCTTGATTTTGGCTGCATGATATGACTAGTTTGTCAGAAAAGAACACCTCTTGATTTGTTTCTATGCTTTGTGCTTATAACAATTATTTTTTTAATTCTCATATTTCCCTTAAATCTCACTTTCCTCAATGTTTGGACATTTTGTCATTGCCTCTTTCATTTAGTCAAGGTGTTCTGCATTGCCAGATGCCTTGCTTCTCAAATTTGCAAGTCAGGATGAAATGTTTTTCTATCTCTGACTGTGATCCTCTTCGAGCTTTTTTTTTTTTTTTTGCTTTTTTTTTTTTTAGCATCCTGCTTTTCTAACTCTTGGTGGGGAAAAAAAAAAATTACTCTCATGAGAGCAGTTTATACGTGGGAGCTCTGCACCTTTTCCAAGGGCATGAGGATTTTATTTAGAGGTGACTTTTGTATTATCCTTTTGAAGTTCTTAATGATTTGTTTACCTTGTCAGATATAACTGATGGAAAAGTATTTCAGCAGTTATTTACAGATGTGATTGGAATTGAAGTGAGAGGAGATGTATTTATACTGCAGGAGAGCTGTGGAAATCAAATAAATGCCTGTGGAAATTCTGGGTAACGTGAAGCAGAGACTCCCAGATCTTTCTGGGAAGGATCAACACGATCCACCCAGGCTCAATAGCTTCATTTCAGTAGATGCAGATAGACATCCCAGTGGGTAAGGAGGGAGTTGAAGATGAAGAAGCTGAGGAGATCGCAGCTGCAGTCAAGGGGGAAAGGGAGGAAGGGAAGCAAAGTACAAGATGCTTGTCCCTGAGTAATGGGCTGAGCAGCAGGACTTGAATAAAAACCAGTGTGGAAGGGCAGCTCAACTTGGTGATCAGCACCAATATTCTCGTGTGAGGCTGGACCCCAGAAGGGTTGGGGAACAATCCAGTTAGTTGTAAAGTTACTGCTTTAATTATGATGCAGGTTCCCTATAACTCATCTTTCCATTTGCAGTCCAACTATGTTATTTGGCTTTGCATAGTAATAAAGGAAAACTATTGCAGGAACATTAAGATCTTCTGTCAGTTCCCATCTTATCTGTATTCTGTTAATGTACCCAAACTGATTTGTAGGCAATGTTTCATTGTTAAGTTACCACGTCAAACTCTGAATTGGCTTTGAAAGTTTGAATACTTTCATTAAGTTGTCTGTCAGATCCTGCTAACAGAAAGTACTGAAGTTACAGTCTGCTGTCTGTTCTCCGTGATTCTCATAGTAAGTATCAACACATCAAATGTGTATATACTTTTTGGAAAAGTACTTAATGTTTACTAAGTCATAATAAAGGAAACATAGTTGAATCACAGCAACGAACCAGTATTATGAAGAGTGCAAAAAGAGTAATGCAGGTAGTAGAAGTGAAAAACCAATACCAGCAAATACAAATACAGACACTGTAAAAAAAAAAAAAAAAAAGGGGGGGGGGGGGGGATGATGAAAAATCTTAGTTAAATTCACTCCTTCACAGCACAACTCTCTAATATACCCTTCCACAGAATCACTTAATTTCTTTCCCTGCTGAAGGGCCTACAAGTGTTTGTTGCTCGGTCTGCTGGCTTCCAGGGGCCTGCTATCTGTGCTAATGGTACTGAGTGTTTGTGCTTTTGAATGTTTCTTACTATGATGAGGCAGCCATGTTTCCCCTGAAGGACCAGACTTACATGCCACAATCTAAAAATGGTTTTTCTTCATCAGGACACTTTACAGGGTGGGATCTGAAAGGGGTTAAAAAAAAAAGTCAATCTGTCTCAACATTTGGTTAACATAGTCCAATCTTCCAACTGTTGTTCATCATCTGCTTTTAAGAAATATATGTTCAAAGAAAGCTCTCAGAAATACTGAATAGCAAAATTGTTGGAAACTTTAAAAATTTTACTTCAGTAACTTTACCCACTAACACTGATATGCATTTAATTTATTTGGAAAAGGGTACATTTTCATTTGGGAATACAGGAGTAAAATGCTCACAGCATTATCTCAGTGGTCAAAGATAACTTAAATCTCAAAAGCAATGTTTTTGTTTTTGTTTTGCAACATAGTGATCAACTTTTTTTTCCTTGTTTCTCTACTGCTGGGGAATATCAGCTCACCTGGTTTAGAGTGCACATCATCATGTGAACGTTTAAGTTGTTACCATGCAGTATTAGATAGCCCCTTGAACTTTTTCCATTGTCAATTGAAGCCAGCCTTAAATCGTAAAAGGCACAGATAGTGAACACTCACAATAAAGGAAAATCTGACAAAAATGGTCATACAGCATGTAGGTGAGAGGCACTTCCCTAGAAGGGTACAATTTAATAGGCAAATGTGAAGTAGTTTGTTGCATCAAAATTTTATTCAACATACCATGAAACTCTCCACTGGAATGGACAATGTTATAACATATCCTTCCATCTGGAAAGAGAGACTAGAAACTTGCTGTAATTAAAGGTAACGCAAAGCACCATCATATCTAATTAATTTTTTAAAGGAAAAGTTTGCAGTTTGTTCAGGAAAAAAAAAAATACAAGCATTTCAGGGATGAGATGATTGTAATTAAGCATATTTTAACTCATCTAAAGCAATAAGTCATTATTCAAATCTTTGAGATTAACCAAGTGACTTTTTGCAACCATTCACTGATAGAGTGTGATGTGTAATCAAATCTATGGCATTCTATTCTTAGTGTAACAAATCCCATAAAGCTTCTGTATCGAGTCAAGAAATCATTATCTTTCTGATTTATTATTTCTTATTATCTATATCATACTTTATTGGAGAGGAGAAAAAGTGATTTTATCCTATTCTTTTTGAGAGGCACAGTCTCTGAAGGAAGACTCCTGCTGAAATATTAAATTCTTTGAAGTTATTTTGTTTCATGACTGTGAAAAACTCACAGGACTTTTGACATTCCTACAAAATACTTTGTATACATACCATGTAGCTCTGCCAGTGTCCTCTGTTTCATGAACATCCCATACCTGGGAACATTTAGCACAGGATTAGATAGTAATTCAGTAGTTCATAATCTAAAAATACCTTGCTCTTGCCCAGGTAAGAAGGTAATAAACCTCACTGTGGTTTAAAGGCCTAATTTAAGGTCAGACTAGCTAGTGCAGTAAATTGAAACACGTTCAAAACTTTATAGACAGAACATTAATTAGGTCATTTTTGTACAGATTGTCTTTTTTCCCCCTTCCTTGGGTAAGGCCTACAGACAAATCAGAATTGTAACTGCAGTTTCCAGCAGGCCATTAAAATCCAGTCCAGGTAGAAAAGCAGAAGAGATACACTGAATATGGGATACCACACTGCGTTTGCAAGCTCTGTGCATCTTCTCAGCTATCCAGATAGAGCAGGATTTTCAGAAGTGGTAATTTGCTTCAACCTGTGTAGCTGATGGTTTTTTTATTTATTTTTGGTTCAACTGCTCAAAAGGAAAATAGAGAAAATGTAGTCTAGATCACATTTAATTGCTGTTCTGTTTTAATGAACTTCTTGTTAATTTCGTTTTTCATGAATTGCCCAGTAGGATTCAAGGAAAGTAGGAAGAACATTCAGTAGTTTATGGATGTACAACTAAAATGCCAGAACTATTATGTGAATTTGGATTGAGTTTATCAAATCACTTATTTAGGGATAGAGTTCAACAAGAAATTCCTAAAATTGTAGAAGTGAGTGAAGCAGAGATCCATTTGGAAATAGGGATAAATCAGCCCCCTGTCTGTGGGATATCTGACTTCATTTATCTTCTCTGCCTCAGGAAATTTAAACCTACTTTTCCCATGTGCTATTCCATAGCTTAACTACTAGATTATATGTATTTCAGACTGATACATGTATATTATATGTGGTTAGTACTATTTTAAGTAAGTAAACATTTGTCAGCATTGATATGAAATACAGCTTTCTTATGTCTTGAATGAATGTCATTATCTCCACAAGGAGTATCATTTTTCTCACTGTCTTTCAGTAAAAATGGGGGAAAAAATCAGAAAAGAATCACAGGAAATCCTGCAAATAATTTTTTAAAAAAGAATTTTACCTAAAGGTAGATTTATTACCAAATGATTTATGTTATCATAATGGTTTGGCTAAAATCATGTATTTAATAGACAGTATTTCATCATGAAATTTTAAATTTGGTTCTTGAATAAGGACAGGAATAAATAGTAAGTTGTCAGGAATTCTATTCGTAAACCACCTTATTTTGGTAGCTGTGATAATATTTCCTTTCCTTGAGGTCTGTTTTCTACAGCACATATCCAACTCAAATTTTTTAGGCTTCTGGTGAAAACTATTCATCGTTAAGGTATTTTCCACTGGCCTTCAAAATTTAAATATGTGTTTTACCAAACCTAAGTAAACACCACTAAATTAAACAAATTTTCTATGCCAGCTGGATATGCAATGCAAAGCTTTCATCATTTTTTTTCCCTTTAAATGATTTTTACTATCCCTTCACCCTCAATTGCATTAACAGAGCATTTGATCATACCGCATCACAGACAGACTTGTATTGTTCTTTGCTTTTTTCCTGTTTGTAACCAGCAAATCCTGCTATTCAAACTGTTGTGCTAATTTGTTTATGTCTCATGTTGGCATAATGACAACTAAACACATCATGGGCATGTACAAGCCAGAGCTTTGGAGTCTTGAAACAATAGTAGTCTTCTGACTGCCAAAGTCATCTTGCTCCCTAGAAACCTCATTTGCTAAACTGTAATTTCAAGAGAGATTTGGGTTTTTGAACTGCTAGAGCAGAAGAGCTGATCTGCTCACTAAAGAGAACAGCCCTTAAGTATGTTTCTGTTTAATAAAAGATTGCATTTTTGTGTTTAAATATTACTTGGTTTTTGTGTTCTTACTACTGTCCGCATTATCGGTAGAGTGGGTATGCATTGATGAAAGGGCCCAGAGAGAAAATGTTAATAGAACAGCCAATAACATGTAACTGTTTAAATTATCAGCATCACTATTGATTGAAGACAGTGGAAGAATGGCTATGTGGCTAAGGTACATGGCTAGAGCGTAGGAAATTAAAATTCTCTTGTTTCCTCTTCATCTGACTTGTATATGACACACGGTTAGTTATTGCTTTTCTCTGTTTTCCAATTTTGCAAAATTGCTTTTCAATGTCACTGAATTGCCAGAGGTAAATTACTGTGAAATATATTTGATCTTTGGATTGAAGATGGTAGGAAATGCAGTATTATAATGATTTCATCACAAAGTCAGCTTAAAATATGTAGAATATGAGGTGTCTGAAAGTCAGTATTCCAGTTTATTTCATTTCATGTAGGTGTGAGGGTTAACTCTTAGAGATACTGTTCTTTTTTTCTCTCTGTATAAGATGTCATATTTTGGGTGGATTAAAAAGATGTATAGAACTGAGAGGAGAGAAATTAGATGGTGTTTGTGTATTTTATGATGAGTTTATGAAACACGGAAGACCAAAAGCAAGATGATGGTATAAGAACCCTTCAGCAGAATGTGATTGGTCTCCTGAGATTTTGTTTTGCCTTGTTTTACAGTTTGCCCAGCTGGTGTCTGTCTACAAAACTCTGGGTCCGGAGAAGTTCCCATTAATTGAGCAAACGTTCTATCCAAACCACAAGGAAATGGTATGTGCAAGTACCGGTACGGCATTAGTTAACTGGCTCTGTTAAATAGTAACTGTAAACACACACGATCCATTTCTCACTTACTATTTTAAAAGCTGTTTTGGTAGCTTTCAGAGGGGTGAGTTGTGGTGACCACTTGAAAGCATTGTGGTGGTTAAATGAAGATTTTCAGATCTAAAGGCTGACATTTTTTTCAACTAATCAGCCTCAGACTTTCAAGAGATTAAATGGTTGTAAAGACACAGAATAACTATTAAAGTGCAAGGGTTACTTTTGTGTTTTGCTTCAAACTAATTCTTTAAGATGTTTGAAGAGTTCTTTGTCTAGATGATGTGCCTACAACTGTAGAACTTTGAACTTACCGAAAATTAGCGAGTTTGTGACTTACATGTTCATGTACCTGAGCTGACACTGTTTGACTTCCAGTCCTTTACACACATAAAGGTATTCATTAAAGTGACACTCATGATCTCCACTAAACTTTTCTTCCTAAAATAAAACTACCCTCCAAATTTTCAGTCTTTAGATGGAAGTAGTTACCTTCATCCTCAAGTTGTTTCTGAAGGTAGATTGGAAGAGGGTGCATCAGTGTGACTGTTTTCTTGAAACTGGTCTGGAAGGATGTAAACATAGTTTCCAACTTGCTGATGAATGTGCAACTGTGATTATTTTTGTGCCTGCACATGCAGGATCCACATAACCTAAAGAAAACATACCTTATTCTGGACACATTTATATTCTTTTTATGTGTTTTCTAAACAGAAATTCTTTCCCGAGTGTATTTTTTTTTTCCTAGGGGAAATACCTTCACTGAGAGAGTGTACAAAGTTGTATAGGGGCATCAGATATTTTTAGTATGTAATCCTGATCTTGCCCATCTATTACACAGCTGAGATTCGAGTGCATCAGGTACCACTGCAACATCCTGATGAATGCATTAGTTAGGTGTTTATTTAAGGTCCTCAAGCTGTGATTGCTTTGTCCACTTTGAGATTGATTAGGACTTACCACAGATGACACTTTAGACTTATCCAGTTCTCCTCTCTGGTCCCTTTGGACTATTAACTCATAGATGCTACTCTTTTATTGTATATGACACTGAGGAAAAGAGCTATTGCTACACGTACATATTTAGGAAATCTGCTGCACAGAAGTTTTGTGGAGTCAAAGGAGAATGGTTACTGATATGGAGCAGTAGATCTAATTCTGTATGGTTAATACTTCGGGAATTGAAAGATGTTTTTGTTGATGGGTTTGTCAGGAAAAACAACTTTATAAAATGTATATTTTTATGTCTTGGGGATACACTGGTAATAGGTAGAGAAGTAGAAGCACTTCTTTTGTTTTGCAATATGTTTTCTTTCTTTAATGCTATATATTTTATCTCCTACTGTTCTTAGAATGGTCAAGATTAATGCTCTTCCATTATTTCCTGCACAAAAGAATTGTTCTTCGTTATTTTATCAGCCACTAGTCATCGCCCTATTGAAAAAACAGACCTTTTAATGTATTTCTTAGATGTAATATATAGGTCACTCTGAAAGTAATGCCCCCTATTTAATTCAGTAGAAACTGCAACAGGTATCAAGAGCACAATAACACTACTTGATAGAGGCAATTCATACTATTTTTCGACAACTAATTGAATAGAAATTTTGTAATAAATCACCAAGAAGAAAATTTATGTATTTATTTGACATATTTTGCTTGTTTAACAGAGTATGAAAAATATTGATGTTTTTTCCCTTCTCCTTCCCTTTGGTTATTTTGTTCCTCTACATTGCTTATTAATGTCTGAACGGATAAGTTAGTTGTCTTTTGTTTTGAATGACTCTACTCTCCACATTTGAGTAATTCTTTTACATATTTTTTTATGCAATGTTTATTAATCTAGAAAAATTATTATCTGTTTCAGTATTGCATTGCTGTATGTCATTCAAATATGCTGTAATATATGATTACGCTGAAGATCATTTGTGTGGTTTTGCCTTCCGATGAAATTCTGGGGAACTTTGTGACTTGAAAAATAATTAGGCACCATCACATTAGATAGCATTTTTATTTGAGTTATTTGAGTAGGTGGTAAAATTATTTCAATATCAGAAGTTTCCTACTTAATACATTGAAATAATATGGTACTTGAATTTTTATTTTTTAACACTATTTTTGGCCTGCCTTGTTTGCATTTACTTTTACAGAATGTTACTGTTTAACCTTTTTGTAGTTCCTCCTGTGCTCATGCATTCATGTCTTATCCCCCAAATTACAACCTAGAGTTCCTTTCATCCAGTTCAACCCACTGAGGGGTAAGGGGGAGAGCAGGGGAAAACTGTGGATCCGTGAATTGAGTTTTTGGCTGAGCATGCCAGTTGTGCTTCTGGTTCTTTCGTTTCTTTCATTCTCTGGTGATCGTTTGTACTGAGTCTTCAGGCAGCAGTAAAAGGTAAATAAACAAAGATGCCATTCTTTTGTGTAAAACTGGAGCTGCTTTAAAGAAACACTTCTAGAAACAGAAACATTCATCTCAAATTGATTAGAACTGTACAAAGTGCTGTAAAGCTTTCTGTACTCATTGCTAGTTGAGTCATATTTACAGCCTTCCCTCAGTAATGAGTTCCCTTTATTTCACTACATTCTCACCTCCTATGTTATATCAGGAAAAAAAAATCTTCACTGTAATTGCTGGGCATTTTAATAAAACTTAACTAAAACCTTGTGTCAAAAGAGAAAAAAAACAGCAATATTTAAGGATTTTATTTTTCCAGGTAAATTTCCATTTACCTGTACCATTTCCATTCTCTCATCTTTTCTCTAGTTTAAGTCATGTAAGTCATTTTCAAATTAAAATAGAATGTTGTACTAGGCTGTATTTCTGCTCTGACCTTCCTAACAACATGCTCGTGGTGTCAAGAAGTAGAAATAAAGTTGAAAAGTGACCCGCTGTTAATAATGTACCAATGCCACTGCTTTTTTTAAAAAAATCTGTGTGTAGGAAAGTAACACCCAGAAATCAGCACAACTTAATCTTTTTCATAATCTTTATCAGTTTTTCAGGGAAAATAAGAAATCATTTTGAGAGGGTTTGATTTTCTTAAAATCTTTTCTTGAAATATTTATTGATGTGGAAAAAAAAACCAAAACGAAACATCTTTTTATCAACCATTATGGGAAGTTTGGCAAGATTTGTGTTCAGACAGAAATCAAACTGGACAGCCAATAATTTTGAAACACTTCATATTGAATATTTTATGGCAGATCAAATATAAAATGTTTTAAAAACTCATTATAACATACAATTCATGTTATAGTTTGTTCATAAATACTGAAGAAAACATTTATTTTTACCATGTCTACAAAGAAGGCAGTGAGAGTTTGGTTAGTTCAGTTTAAGGTCTACCTATTATAAAACTGAAAGAGAAACAGAACTGTGTTTAATTTAAAAGCAGAAAATATCTGTTCTCTGCTGAGTGATATTCAAAATGCACCGTTACATCAAAATATTTTAGGAAACAAATGCTATACTGTCCACATGTGAAACATTAACTTGACATGTGCTTGATTTGGACCTTGTATTGTTATTAAGCTTTTGCAGACTTGTCTATGAATTGTTTTGGTTTGACAGGAGGAAATTATGCCTGTTTTTTTGTTGTTGTTTTTTCTTTTTTTTTAATCTGTCTGTAAGCTGTTAATATAAATGCACAGCAATAGCAGCGATTAGCACTGCCAGTGTTGTCTTTGCAATATCAGTTCCTTATTGGAAGAAAAGTGGCCTTCATATTTCCCTTAGGTAAGTCGTTGTGTACACACGCATATGTCAATGGCTGAAACTGGACACGTGGTAATCTTTTGTTTGTCTTCAGCAAAACAGAAAACTAAATGGACGTTGTATCTGGCAGCACAAATGTATGATGTTTTAATTTAGGACTGACTGTAAATAAAAAGTGACAGGCAACATTTATGTCCCTACTAAGGGACATAGGCGACTCTCCCTCAAAGGAATAATGCTGAGTGTTCCTGTTGGTTTTGCAACGTTTGCAGTTCTAAATTCCTATGTGAGTAGTATGAGAGAGTAATCCTTAGGCAAAATTGGAATGATTTTCAAGAAACCCAATAAAGATAACTAGATTATAACGTAGGATCCATAACTTGTATCACTGTTCTTATCCAGTTTCTAAAACATGAGCACTACTTGAACAGCTGTCTAAACTTTGGCTCTTAATGAGACAAATTATGCAGTTTTACCACTGTGAATTGAGATGCTTTCATAAACTTAAATGTGTGTGAGATTGGCTACTAACTACAGTAATCAATTCTTAATAGTTAAAACCCTAAAAATAATGGAAGGCAAACTGTTGTAACTCTAGTATAAGTTCACGGGTTGCCAAACTCATTCCGACAGATTACAAAGGACATTCATGAATGAAAAGTCATTAATGTAAATTTATTATTAAATATGGTCAAATATTTGAGGGCTTTTTAGAAATCTCTTGCAGTGTAAGTTATTAAATATCTTGTGCATATACTTTTATATGAGTTTCTGAAACCAAGGCTTTAACAGTGCTGAAATCAAATGTCCTAGTCACATAATTAGAGAGGCACTATTAAGTACTACAGCTGCAGTGATGACAGATGTGGTTTCTGTAAACATGTAAGCAGTTTTCACCTGTTGTTATTTGTGTTGATTCCATAAAATGCTGAAGCATTAGAACATCTGCCTTTACTTTCCTATGGACTAGCTATACCTTGTAGAATATTGGGTTGGATATTGGGGTTTTGATTATCAAGTTTGTGTTTTAACTTAATTATCAATGAATGTTACAACTCTATAGTTAAAGAAACCTGTGACATAATTAACAAAAAAAAAAAAGTGGAGCACAGATTGTTTTAATCACAGAAGTGTTCAACTTGTTTCAAAAGGTAAGGAAAAAACAAGGATTTTTGAATCTTTTATAGCAGATTGTTAAAATACTTTACATATACACTGTACAATAATACTTTTGTATCAGAAGACTTTCATATGGGGGAAAAATAGTTCTATAAAACATTCATTCGTTCATCAGAACAATTTGAAATAAAACGTGGAGCTCTTTTGGTCTGTAGGTTAGCAGAAATAGGGGACAGATTTCTGACCATTCTTATGTTCTCATACATTCATATTGGTAAAAAAAAGGAAACTTGTTATGCCTTATAAAACACAGAGCAGCATTCTCAGTTTGAGCCTCTCTGTACAAAGCACATCTTAAGGAGTAGCTGTCTCCAGGAGCTTTGTTCCTCTTCTTGCCTGAGTGCAAATTCCAAAGACTTTAGCTTTACAGGACAATTTGTTTTTGTTTCTAAGCAATGGATACATGAGATGATAGCAGTTCAAAGCTGTGAGCGTGCAATTTTTGATGGAATTAGACTCCAAGGCTTTTTAGGAAGTGATCACTTTAAGGTTCGCTGATGTCAATAAACTCTTTCTCTGGGGGAGGGCCACCTCGGTACCAGCTGCAAGTGCCATCACTTCTCTTGATACAGGCGTAATGCTTGGCCTGGTGCCCGTATAGCTTTCTTTCTATCAGCCAGTCTGTCCAGAGGCACTCATTTGGTGCAGTGATTGAGCAGGGCACCATGTAGCAGGTAGTAATCTAAACGTGAAACAGTACATTAATTCAGTAAATTGAAGGTCTCTAAAAGAACAATAATATACATGGTGTGTTCCACCAGTGAAAAATGCTCTTTCCTGAGCATTTTCTTTAGCTCCACTACTAAAGAGTATTTTGTTCTATACTTACTTTGCAGCCACAGCCCATTTGATATCTCTGGTTAAGACTCTTCTTTTGAGACAAGGATAAATCATCCCATGGTTCAATGTAGTTGCATAAATGGATGAGGACTTTACCATCATTTAAAATCTGGCCTACAGCATGGAAAATAAGGAAAATAAGGCAAGCAAATGAAACTATTTTCTAAATACTGAACTAAATTGAAGTCAAAAGTTTGTAATTAATTGCACCAAATTTGTCATACTTCACAGTTTTTTCAGTGAACTTTATTTAAAATATCAACTATCCTCCTGAATAGATGCTAAAGATTTAACAAGGACATTTCTCAAAAATTGCTGATAATCTGCAAACAAAGGCTGGATGTAAATGAGATAATATCTTGGACAAGATTGCAAGACTCCATAGGTATATATACTTACAACACCAAATGTGGCATACCGTAGGTACGGGTTGTCTCACTAAATATGTTTGCATTCATAGGAAAACTGGTACTGTTGCTTTTAAATGAGTAATGATGGCAATGGCATAGTTCCTATTCACTAATTACTTAGTTACTGGCTTCAACTTCCTCTGAAACTGTTTTAAGATCTTCAGGTGAAGGATGGAAAGTATGCAAGATTGCATGTTAACTATAGCTTTATACAACTTGTCCATTTAATTCTGTTTGTATTAATTAGACAGCACAGAAATATATAGTTTATTTTTTCAAAGTTAGTGAAATTTGACATTGAGCATTTACCTTTTTTTTAAAAGAGGTACATTAGTTTTGTTGTGTTTTACCTGTCAAAAGGTACTGTTTTTTGTTGTTTGCTTCTAGTTTCACTCCGCAGAGTGATGAATCAAAAGGAGTATAGACATACTGGACATCCTTGAGCTTTTCAAATCCTTTAAACATCTGAAAATTATCAGAAAGTGAAAGTCAGAGAGGGAAAAGAAACATGAAAAACTGTTGCAAGCAACAACTGAAATAAGTATATGGTTCACCTTTTGGGAAAAAAAAGGCTCTGAAGTTTGAACTTCTCTGAGAAAATACCAACTACGAGGCCTCATCTCTACATAAAATGAATTGTCTGTTATTTTAGAAGGATATTAGGCCTTAAAAAAAATCATTTTAAAATCTGATTTTTTAAGTGTTTTTACTGGCTCTCTAAAGCTTTCATTATATTCTACTCATGTCTCCCATTTAAAGAATGAAACAGACACAGCACTCATCTTAAACAAGATGGTGCAGTGTTGAATCTTTAAAGATGAAAAAATTACTGATATATTTGCATGGAAAATCTTATCTTGATCAGTATGGTGTGCAACTTGAAGAACATAAAATGTGCTAGGAAATGGAGCACTGTTCCTATACTCTGTCAGTAAAGCATACTGTTTTTCCACATCCAGTTGATAATTTTGCCCCACGCAACCTTCTCTAACAACTGTTAGAAAATGAGAGCTAGCTCTTAGAATTTCTATCCTGCAGCACCGAAATGGAGAGGTTCAGAACCAAAGCCCATGCAATGTTCAGATTATCTGCTCCCTAACCAACACTTCCAGCTCTGGCTAAGTGAACCTTTAAAAGACAGAAATAAAATTAGTTATGTCCAAATGTGAGACAGAACCATAAGACACTAATCAACTTCAGAAAGCCTGTCATCACCTAATATGACATAACTGAAGCCCCAGCGCTTGAGGGGCCCTGTTTTGTTACATCATGCTGTGTTGACAGCTGTGGACAATTGCAAGGTTCACAGCTCTCATGGGCAAGCTCTCTCTGTTGCAGCTGGCCTCCCTGGAAAATACATTCATATTACTCAATTTCTCTCCAGAGATTTAAATAGTACAGTGTGCTACAAAATACACAGTAATATGTTAGGTTTTTTTGAAGCCTTATTTATAGAATTATAAAAATAGTCAAAGGTGTTGTCATTGCTCTTCCCATCCAAAAACATTAGGCACTCATTTGAAATACTTAGTAAAAGAAGAAAAGATACTCAAAAGGAAAAAAAAATCCAGAATAGCAACTAAAAACAAACAAAAACAAACAAAAAAATCCAGCATCCTGCACAGAGCTACAGTGAAAGTAATAGAAAATGTGTGTAATGATGAAGGACAGTGTGTCTACTTTTATTAGATAGAAGCTGAATGTAAATGATCTTCTCAAGAAGGTGAAGAAGCAGAAAGAGGCCGTGTGTGCTGCAGAGAATCTGCCTCATAGCTAAAGCAGAGCTCCAGTTGGAGCCCCAGGCCTTCCTCACTCCCCATAAAAGTCTTTGATTCCTGTCATCTTTGGAACTCGAATCCCTTGCTTCTGTTACACTTAAATCTAAATCCACCTTATTTGGGGTATAGTAGACACAGAAGTTTAGTACAGAGTAACTGCGTGAACTGTGCAAGCATCCTGTGTGTTCACTTTCAGAAACCTTAGACTGGAATACATTTTATGGTAGGATGTAACTTTATGTGAATAACTCACTATTTGATCTAAATTATCTTAAGAGCCATACAAGGACAACATAAATTTATGTAATATACATGTATATGCTTATCTGTACATGAATCAGTAGCAACAAATATTGGAGATCTGATCAATATTTAAAGGAGCATTTTGAGTTTTGCTGAAGGTAGAGTTTGGTATTAGTTGAATAAAACTATACAATAAGTGAGGAACAGCCATAGGCCCTCATCAGGTTGTTGTTTGTTTGTTTTGTCTATGATATTCCAGCTCTGATTTATCTCTGGTTTTGAGATAGATATTTGTTAAACCATTTGTTAAATTTTTACCCTTCTGTTTAGCTCAGTAAATTGTATTTGATCTTCTCTGTCATTTTCTCCGAACTCCTGAAAGTGTGGATGCTTTCTGAGTAAATGGCTAGGATGGCTTGACCCAGTTCTACCTTCTGATATAATGCATTTATATCTGATGTTCTAGTAGGACTTTGTTGAAGGAAAATGCACAGAGGAATTAGAATGGAAAGATGTGAACTCAATAACTAGTCTGTATGGATACTGACACTGTCCTGCTGAGGTATGCAACAGATCAGTACACAGCTATTGCTTTAAGATTTTAGAATACTTTTTTAAACGACTTGTGTTACTTTCAGGGCCTAAGGCATGTTCCCATTATAACAATTGCATTCTTCTATCTTATTTGTTTTCCGAGACTTTTCAGCCATATGAGGGCTTATTTTCTTAGCTTTCAAACAACATGCATCACTATAAAGTATACAAATTATTATGTTTAGTTATCAGCTTGAACGTCATCTCATACTCCCACTGTGCACAGACCCTGCCCTTTTGTAAATGAAGTCAGCTTAATTCTTTCAGAGGGATTCCATCCGTGCAGCTTGCATGGAATATACTTAGTATACACTTGTATATACCACTTTCACTTGGTATAAGGTGTTGATATCATGTAGAACATTGATATCTTAGGTGTTACCTCACTATGATAATATAGGACAAAATATTGCTAAAGCCAATAGCACTGTTTTTATATTCAGATGGCTCCTCAGAATATGCACAATTACCAAGTCAACAATAACAATGCAATGAAAGCAAATATTCAAACTGCATATAAATCATGTATTTTCTTCTCACTTTAATATAATGCTGTAAATATTATCACCATGAATGAAAATGAAATAAATTTACAATATATATGGCTTTTAAACATGCCAGCTTGCATATAAGAAATGAATAAAGCCATCATTGCTCAATTTTAGTATTTCTGAAAATGAAAAAACCATACTGAATATTTCTGTCCAGAAATATCCATCTTTTAATTCTAAACCAAAAATATTGGTTTTAAAATAAGAGGACTATATATTTGGTAACAGCAGTAGCATAAAACAGTCACACTAACACTACATGTCAAATTCCACAGTGAATAATATAAAAGGAGAGCAACATTTTCGCAATTTATAGTTGAAATAAAATGTGATCTCTACAGGTTCTGTGAAAATGATGAATTCTTCATCATGGAACTAAATCACTGGTCTGGAAGAACTCCACTAAACCTAATGGTGATTTTTTGAACAGCAAAATATTGATGTAAGTTTAGTTTTGCTAGCATTTCTGTAACAGATTACATGGCCTTCTATCTCATTAAAACCATTAGAAACAATTAAAAAGATGGTACAATATGATAGATTAAGAACATTAATGAATGTGTCCCCTTACTGGAGCTGAAAAAATAAATGGAAAAATCCTATGAGATTCTGAATCATTTTATTTTGTGCACTCCCATTTGCTCTCCTAGCAGCATTCACACAAATTGATTTTTCTTTGAATAGCAGGGAAGGAATTCTGCTTCTGCATATGCCCGTATTCACTTGTGAAACGTGCTCTCTATTTCAGCTGGAAATGCTTTCCTGCGCTCAGAAAATTTCTATCAGCCAGTCAGAGTTGCAATACCATGATGCAATGTTAAGGGGCCAAGCATTCAGTAGAAACAGAAAATAAGCAAAGGCAGTGAATGCCACTTGTAAATTTAAGTATGTTTTCATACAGCTTTCATAAAGCAATTTTGAATAAGAAAAATTATTTAAAAATATGCTCATTTAGCAAATAGATGCCTCGCTGATATTCATAAGTTATCAATTTTTTTTTCCTTTTTTGTCAACCCTACTCTTAATTCTGTGTACTTCACCTATGTCTAACCTTGATACCAGCTGGATCCTTTTCCAGCTTTGAGCATTTGGACCTAAACTGTAGCAATATACAGAGGTTATCAGTATTGAACTTCAAATTAGCTGAGTGATTCCATGTACCTTTATTTGTTTGATTTCATACCGGATCATTTTGTGGGTATCGAGAGGATCGTCGCTGGCAGGAACCACCTTTTCACTGGATATTTTTGCTCGAATCACTATAATAGAGGGAAAAAAAAAGTTAAATGCAAATAAGCATATGCCTGATTTCACAAGTAATAGCTTGAATTCTATTTTTCTTCTATTTTTATTGATTTTAGCATTTTTATTTACACTAGCTAGAAATAAGTGTTAAGCCATGTCAAGCAAGTTAAAGGCTGAAAATAAAAACCAATGGTCTGCCTCTTAAACAAATACCTTTGGCAGAAATATGTTCAATTTCTTAGATATTTTCTGGTACTTAAGGCCAAAATTTTTCAAAGTTCTTAATGCTACCCTTAAGATATCCTTAAGTAAAGCAAAGCTGCTAAGCTGATTCTGGTTATGGCTGCTATGATTCTGGAAATCTGATATAAGTTACCCCTGAGTTTTGATAAAATTGTCCTTCAGGTTGCTAATAACATGCTAAAATCTGCGGTCATGAAATGCAAAGATAACAATTGTGTTGCATTCACTTTCCTAAGACCATAGATTTTAGCTTGTTTTTACCAACCTTAATTGCATAAGTCTGTAGAATTGAATTATTTTCTTTCTTGACACATTTCACTTATTTCCTATTCTTAAAACAAGGAAAGGAAGAAATTCTATGATAGAAAAATAGTTTGTTCTCTTACCAATGTTTATTTTGTGTCTCTCATCTATATTGTTTAAAACATACCAGGAATATTTGGCACAGGGAATAAAAGCATACTAATAATATGGTATATTTCATTGAGCCCAAAGTTTTTCTAGGGACTTCCACCACCCCAGAATTATTTCTAGTCCAGTTTTGGCTTGGCTCTGGATCACTGTTATTGTATTTTCTCTGCAGATGTGCTACTTGTTAGAACAAGCTGTATCTCCATGGAGAGAGAGTGGCACAGGCCTTGGCAATTAATAATCCAACCCCACTTCTACTCTAAATCTACCTTACAATTGTGCAGAGATAGGTCTATCCAAGGATGTCTGCGTTTTTTGAAGGGAACAGTGGAATTCCCTTTCTCTGTCATAGTTATGCTTCTTCATGCGGGTATCAGAGACCAGAAATTATTCTTCAGCATTAGAACAACTTCCAGACTCCATGAGATGTTGTTCTAGAGTGTGTCCATTCTTATAGTGAAATCCTCATACTTCTTGTTCTCTTCAGAAAATCAAGCTGATGTGGAGGAAATCTTCTTTTGCTGTCATGCTCCCTCTCATCTCCAACAAATTTGTTCAGTAAATTAACTAAGTAAAAGGAATAAGAAACCCAAACCGCGATTTTTCTTACAGCCAAATAGAGGTCAGTTTCGTATAAAAGTGGGCAATTCTCATTTCCTCACTTATTAGCAGAGCAAACTAGATGTAAAAATCAACATGGTGCAAATGCCTGCAGCTTCAAAGCTGGAGTCCTCCATCTTTTGGCAAAGGGTTCCCTCCTCCCAAGCCATTCAAACTCTTTAAAAGACCTTTAGATTTACTGATTGGATTGAAAGGAAAGAGTTCTTTAAAGTATGAGCAGCAAATTCTTCATTTCAAATAGTAAGTGGCAGCATCTCTGTAATCATCTGCAGATGTGTTATGTTCCCACAAATTAACAGTACTTCTAAGTGCTTTGATCTACTTCCAGACAAAAAGTGTTGTGGATTGTTTGTGCTATACTGATGGAAAGGTCAGATTAGAATCGTGTTCTGTTTTCTGTTGTTTTCTTTACAGCAATACTTCGTAAGGAAAGGTTTTAGCATAAAAAAGCTCATTCAATAGAAGGTAGGAGGTGTGACAACAGTTAGAATTTAGACCTATCGTTTCCTCAGTATCACAGCATGTTTTATATGCAGAAAATATCTTCTTTCATATTTACTGCAAACATGTAGGATAATTAAAACTACTTTTCCCCTTTTGCTTAATATTGAAATATTACTAATGTTCATATTTGTATTAAATTGTTGTTAACATCTTACAGGAGCGTTACAGGGGTTAGCTACCATACCTCAAAGAGTCTCCATGGCATTATGTAAGGCAGTTTGTCATTATGAGATCTTTTTGTGGGTGTGTAGAGAGAAAAAAAGAGTGAAAAAGAAAAAAAGGAAACTTGTTTGTTTAAGAGAGAGCTTCCAGATGGTGGAATTAGACCTAACTGAGATGTATTTTTTTTTTAATGACAAGAAAGTTTTTACATTAAAGGATGTCTAAATCTTTAGTTATTTTGGTTTTACATTTCTCCTGAAATCAGATTCAAGCACACACAGATCTTTTGGGGCCTTTTAATCCTCCTTATTTCTTTCTGTTCTTTGATTTTTATTTTTTTTTCCCAATCAGTCCTTTAGCTGTCTCCTAAGACCTCTGATTCATGTGGTTGCTTCTGTTTTTAACCACAAGCACTTCCTGATTTAGCATTCTTGGGCCCAGCCATCTCCTTTTCACTCATGGTTCAGAGAGTGGTTATAACTTAAGATTCCTCCTTGTCTGTACTTCTTTTCAGTAAATGGTTTCAGCTGTACCATTGCTGGGCTGGCTTCTCTTCTTGGCTGAGAACAACCTCTGCATGTTTTGGGCAATAATTTCATTTTATTTCTCAGACGGTTGTTGGTTCCATATGAGAAATTCCACGTGAAATGCGTATTTTATATTCTAATGCCAATAATTGTCTGCCTCAAATTTGTTCACCATTAAAAATATAGGATGAATTTCTAGAGACATTCATGCTAATATTTCAGTAGTGAGAGGCTGCATTTATGCAGTGCTCTCATGTTTTGTAACTCATGGTATTTTAAGAAATATTTTGTGTTCTAAGAAACGTTTTGTAGCTGAAAACTGTGTTGGGTAACTGAAATAGAAATGAATGTGATCAAAGCTACGCAGGTGATCAGTTAGAGCCTCAAAACAAGAATCCTAATGGCAGCTATTGGCTCCCACTATCATGTTGAGTCCAAGCTGTTAAGTTGCTGCCCCTCTAAGCAGCTGCATTAGGGTCGTATCATATTGCACTTATAGGAGGGCACTGCTCTATTTAGTAAATCAGCTTGGCTATTGCACATTTATTATTAGATATCTATGAAGGATATTTTTTTCCTTCTTTCCTAAATAATATCTTCCATCCATTTCTACATCAATGAAAGGTAATTTTGAATTGCATAAAGGACAGAGCTTACTTAGCATAACATCAGATATATTTCTATTTAAACAAAAGAAGTGTTGGATTTTATATAATGCAGGCATGTTCAAAGTTAAAAAGTTAGGCATTAACCATGTCTTTTCTAATACTGTGTGGTTTCTCTCTGAAATCAGATACAGTAATTGTTTCCATGTACACAAATGTTACCATCACCTCATCTAATAGGAGGCATTTTATGTGCATTGACTTTTAAATATATAAACCTAAAAATAAATTTAAAATAACGCAATGGCCAAGAAGAGTGCAAATTGTAAGGATGGGCGGATATGGAGGCAGACACTTGGAGCTTTGAAAACTTTTATCATCTCATTGTTCTCTACAAATGCTATAGCTGAACTCCCTGGACAAAGTTATCAACATTGTGAAGATCAAAGTAATATGAGAAATATACACTAGTATTTAGTTATCTTATTTAAGTTGGGCTTAGTTCAGTAATTTTGTTTCCGGGGTGTAATTTCCAGAAGACTGAACTATTTTTCTTCTGATTAAAAAACAACAACAACAACAGCAACAAAACAATTGTAAAGGCAATTGGAATAGCAGTAGATGTACTTCCTTTAATTATAGAAATATCCACCAAGTGAGGAAAACATGTAGCCACACCCTTCTCAGATGTGTCAGGACAAGAAAACTGGCATGAGTTGCAACTAGAAAAACTGCAATTTAGAAAAACATGGGGGGAAATTACAGCGAGGTGTCGAAGGGGTTGTTGATGTACACAAATATTGAGAGCTTATGGTAGAAAATAATTTGCAAGGAAAAGAAAAGGAGAGAAAAGGGTGTGGGAGGTGGAGAGAAAAGGGGGAGGGAAGTGAAAGAGCTCTCCCCTATGGCCAGACAAGAAGGGAAGTGACAATCTCTGAAACAAATGTCCAGCCTGGGCATCCAGTGCAGCTGGTGATAATTTTCCCATAGTAAATATGTAGTTGTCTACAAGACCTTCCTGCTTGATAATAATAGTAATATTGATACAATGATATGGGTAACACTAAATGGAGCCTGCAGTATTCAGGAGCAGATGTTGCACACAGACTGGTTGGAGATTTGTGCATGTATGTTACTGTATCATGTTTCTCTAAATAACTGTTAGCTACTTTGTTATTCCCTGCTTTGTTCTAAGCTAAACTGAATAACAAAACGGGTAAGTGCAAGTCTTGTGCTCAATACAGCATCTTCTGTAAGAATTTGTCATACCAAGAGCAGCAGGGTTTGCAGTTGCAAAGGCAAAAGAATGGCAGTGTGAGCCCAGAACAACAGAATGAGAAAGGGAAAATTCTTAAGATTCATTTAATTTTCTAAAATATGTGGAATGACTTAAAAGCTGTTCTTTCTATCTATCTGACTTCTGATGCCTGAGACTTAAATCAAGCTGTTGCCAGATGCTATTGCCCTGGTACTCTTGTAATGCTCTTGTATTGTCCCCTAGGGAGAAGGAATAAGTGGCAAACAGGAATATAATTATTTGTATTGTTCTGAGGGTCGTTTGAGGATGGCATTCCAGATATATACGGGAACAGATAAAAGAAAGCAATTAGACTTACATAGAAGAGAAAACAGAGTGGTGGCGGTTGTTGGTTGGTTGGTTTGTTTGTTTGTTTGTTTTCCCTGAAATTATGTAGCAATCCACATATGCAGTATGAATAAAGCAGAATTGTGGACACAAAATATGTAAGGAATTGGTAATTCTACCTTCAAATGAATTTAAATATTAAAAAAGTCCTTCTACCAAAGGGGAGTGGGAAGGCTTCTTATGAAATATTAGTTAAAGTAGTTACGTTTTGTATTTACACTCTTTTTATAATCCCCACTACGAACTGAGGGTTATCTTCCTTCTTAGTTGGGTATATCAAAATCGAAATTCCTGATTAATCCTCAGTTTACTTGATATTAATTCTTATTGGTGCCAGTACAAATTTGGACAACCTGATAAAGACATGCCTGTCTGTTTTTAAGAACGTAGACTCCTCACTTAAATTAACTGTAACAGCAGGGACTATGTCTGCTGCTTTTTAATGACCCAAACTAATAAGTAATACTATGCAGTGCCAGCATCATCATAATAATGGTATGGTTTAATACGTTGCCCTCATCCTGAGATGTTTAAGGCCTTTTAAAAGTGAGTCCTTTAACAATGAATATTCTGGTTTCTTGGTTCATGCTGAGGGATTTGCCAAGTAGTATCTCATAAAAATGCCATTTTTATCCTGTTGCCATTTATAATTTCCTTCATTTCTCTCTGCTCTTACTCCAAGAGCCCTAACCCTCGTGCTGAGTTCATTTCACGTATTTTCAGCTGAGATGGCCTATATTGTATGCAAAATAAGACTGAATTGTGTTTTCAAAAACTACTCTATGCTTTATTGCTTCTGTTATTTGGTTTTCAACGTAGAGGCAGTTTAATCCTTTGTCTATATCTACAACAGGTAACCTGAGTTAAATCCAAAGGTACCTTGCACTTGTGGAAATTGACTCAGATTATTTGTGATCTTTCAGAATTCTGTTGTTGCAAATTTAGTGGAACACTGAAAGTGCTTTGTCTTTCGTTCATGTACTCATTTTTAATTTCTTTAAAGAAGAATCTAGCAACCATGTGGTCAAGGTTCTATCTTTCTAAAGCAAAATACATCTATTTCATTTAGTTCTATTTTTTATATATATATATATTTTATGGTTTATGCTGGCCATGATTTCCTCTATGGCAAGCAATTCCACTAAGAAAGACCACTTTTGCTGTAGTTGTACAATTAGTGTACTCTTGATTGCCTTTTTTTTTTTATCTTTTAATCTAATTGATGGCCACCATCACCACTCTGAAAAAATAGTTTAATGTATTTTTTTCTTCCTGTACTGAAGTGCCTGGATTCTAGGATGGGGGGAATAGAAGCTGAGTCTAATCTGAAGGAAAAGCGGTGTATTTTGTCAAAGTGGTTCACGTAGCGTTGGTGGGAAATGAAAGAGGACTCCCATATTATAACAGTTGAGCTACCAAATCATTAACAGTAACACCAGTTTGAGATACAACAATACACCATTCTGAGAATAAATATAACAGATCTGATATCTGATGCTGTCATAGGCAAACAGTGTATGTTCCACGTAGTTTTTGCCTTTCATGCTTACAATGTAGAGGTGAATGCAACAGTTCTTTTGCAGCACTGATTTCTGAACTATCATGCAAGCCTCTAGTTGTTGCAGACTTCAAGAGAGAGAAGGATAATCACCTCAGTGTATCTGTTGAGATGCTAGTTCACCTTTATTGTTTTCTGAGTGGAAAACTAAGATTAAATACCTATACTTTCTGTTTTCTTTGGAGAACCAAACACAATGCTCTTGAATAATCTTTAAAAATCTGAAAAAAGAGCAAGTGTGTTTAGCAAACAGCTTATCTATCAATGTAGATTTCAACAAGGCTGATTAGCAAGCAGCAGTTTCATTTCCAAACAGTGACCTAATTGAAACTGTTGTACTGGTTCAATTGTAAAGAGAGTGCAGCAGCAGCAAAACTTGTCCAATACTGAGTGAAACTCGAAGCATCTTTTCCTCCGCATTTGTATTTTTTAAATGTAGGTATGCATTGTTAATAATCCCTTTCTCCACAATTCCTAGAACAAAAGCCACGGAATCTATATTTCAAAAGATGCGTATGTTAGATAGGATGTGAACACAGCCTTTTCCTCCTTTGTATTTTAGTTTTCTGATATTCCATTAATAAATGTTCACAACCATCTGTAAAATAATTAGATCAATGGTACCATAATCGACTGAAACACACTTTTTGAACATCACAAGAAAAAAAAACAGAGCTTGATAGACTGTCGGGACAGAGAGGCTTTGGATCACAGATCTTTTGAATAATATAATTATAGCAGTCTTTTGTCCTCTGCTCTATGGAAACACTCTAGAAGAACATTGCCTTGTTTTGTTTATGTTTCCAGTTGCATGAGAAGGTAAGTGTGGTGAGATAACAGTATTATGTGAACAGAAAAATCAAATCCTTCTAAAATTTTACTACTTGGTCTGAAGGAGCCCCAGGGAGATTTTTGAAAGGGAGGTTTAATTTAAAACTCAAGAACTGAGCCAAACCTAAGTTCTATTAATTCAGTGTAAAATAGAAAACAGAGCCAAAGATGATGGATAAACCTATATTATGCACATTGAGGACAAAGATCACATGATCTAATTTAATATTAGCAATATTGGTATTGCTAACAATTATGGGTTCTTCTAACCAATTAACGTTGCTGCTGTGTAAATGTTTTGGTTACACCTTTCTTCTCTAGGTGATGAACTACAATTTTTTAGTATCATTCACTGCTATTCATGGTGTTTCTGTTTAGAAAATAACAGCATTCCAAAACTCACCTTCCTGAAAAAAATACATATCCTTCTGAAGTCTCTAAAGCAGAAACAAATAATTGTTATATCACTATTTCATACGGGTACTAATTTGCACTGATTATCAACTTTTTTCAACATAAATGCTTTGCAGACTTTGATTATTGTGCTGTGTTTTATTAGTGGTAGTTCTAGTCTGCATCTAAAATGCATTTCTTTTGAAGCTCATTAGGACTTTCTGGTAGGTCAGGATTTTGTGAGTCCCTGTGTGTTTTTGGCTTGGGATGCAAAAATTCCTTGTGTTGAAGGGAAGAGTTGATTTAGTTTGGCTTCCTTGTTAAACCAGATTATGCAGTCCTTTTATTGTTATTATCAGAAGAATATATTCAATTTGTAAGAGCGAGGTTTTTATAAACATTCACATGGAAGAGGTGATTTTTTTAAACAGATATGCACTAGTCTTAACTTATTTATTACTTAAAAAACAGCATGATTTCCTAATGCTGTTCAAGGTCACTTTTATTTTTCTGCACTGTTTTTACAGCTGCTACTCATGTTACCAGAAATATTTCTCTCTACTTCACGAGCCTCAAATACCACCACATCATTTGACTAGTAATCAACATCTGCCTAATTTCAGCTGAAGAATAACACTCTCTTTATACTCTGAAGTCTGTAGAACAACATACATCATGTTATTGTAGATTTCCATTCATGGCTGCATACCTCTTCCTCCATGCGGAAGAAACCCCGTACTGTTGAAATACTTTTTAATGAGAAAGTTAGGGATTAAAATTGCTAGATTAATAGGATTAAGAATCTGGCAGTATTTTACGGTCTGTTTTATATTATTTAGTCATTGTTCATAAGCTTGCAGTTTGTTTTCCACACAGTGTATGCAGAATTATTTTGACATCGTGGGTTTTAATTTCTTATCCCTATAATGTACTGTTTTAAATAAAAAGATGGTTCCTATCTTGCACTTAGGTCAGCAGTAAGTTGCTATTACTAAGTTACTTTTAAATCAGTGAACTGCAGTAAGTGTGAGTTTTTAACTCGCAGAAAAACACTCAATTAGCTCAGTTGTATTTTTTTCCACTAAAGTCTACTTATTTTATAGTCATCACTTATGTTCTAATTGACAAGTTTTGTGCTCTCTGGATACGTCTCTTTAAGATTCTGTCCTGTTGCTCACTATTTCATGATGCCACCTCATTTTACAGCTTCAGCTTTAAAGCTGTCAGGAGTGCTGCCATAAAAATGTTCAATGAGCAAAGGAGAAGAGAGTGACAGCATTTTTCCAGACTGAGCCCCCATTTTCATGCTTAAATGGCAGGATTCTGAAGAACATTTACAGCAAATTGGAAATTATTTCTTAAAGTTGCACGACATTGAGAATGTATTCTTACACTGTGATTTGAAAAGAGAGTAAGGAAATTAGCTACACTGGAATTTTGAATTTAGTTCTCAAAATGTTTGCTTCTGTCTTAAAAACTGAAGTAGATATAAGGTTATTTGTAGCTTATTCTGTTAATAGCTCTTATTTCCAAGAGAAAATACTTTATCTAGCTAGTGAAGGAAACTTTACTTACATTCTGCCAAATGTTGTCTGCAAATGGAAGGAATTGATTAAGTACTGTCATTTATCCTTACTTGTTGAGGGTATTCAGAAAGAATTAGCCTGTTCCAGCCTGGGTAAATTAACATCTAGCTTCAGGCACAACGATTCTGTAAATCTCTCTGTTCTTAGTCTCTGATAAACTCAGAAGATTGTTCTTTTTCTTTCCCATAGCAGCACTCAATTCAATGAGCATGAATGTTGAACTGCTTTATTAAATATTCTGCAAAGATAGGTACAAATGCATGTAGTTGTAAGCAGTCATTAGCAGCAGAGCATCTTCACAATGACTGTTGCAATCCACTGCAGGAAAATTCACATCTGTTTTTTGGATTTTAGAAAGCATTTTGAAGTTTGGGGCTCCTGATGCCAAGAAACCAATATGTACCGCAATTATGATTTAATTCTAATACATAGGCATTCGCACCTTTGAATGGTTGCAGACCATTTTGAGAGCCTCTCTAAGTGCTTTAGGAGCTATTTAAAACTAAATAGCCTCCTGGATTTATGTAGTGTAGAATTTTAAAAGTTTAATTTCAGATATTATGAATGTGTACAAAAGTAAGCATAGCAGACAAGTAAGAAAAATTACTATGTATTTATTTCATGTTTATAGAAGTAAAGAAACATATCCCTTTTGTTTAACTGATTTTGGTAGGACACTGCACACCTTTGAGATGACAATAATCTCTTGCTTTTTTTCATATTCAGATTAATTCAGATAATTCAATGGGTAAATGTAATAAAACTCTTCCAGTGGCATGCTTTTTCAATGGCAGTGATACAAATAGCCTCAAAACTTCTTCCCTCTAATACTCTTAGTAGAAGCATGCTCAGGTGATGTGCTTTTCCTATTGTTTGTATCTGTATTTTTTCAAGGAAGAGAGAGAATTAGAATAGATAAAGCCTAATACATAATTTCTCGAATCAAACTTTACAATTCCTTGAACAGCAATTCAATTTTCATTTTTTCAGTTTTGCTAATTCTTTCCAATCAGTGCTGATTTATCCTATAAATATACCTGTGCATTGTTGTCACTGATTTTCACTCTAGAGGCAGAACATTCACACTCAGTTTGCTAGTTATGCCTCTAGAGGCAGAACATTCACACACAGTCTGCTGGTGATGCAAAACTGTGGGGAGTGGCTGTTACACCGAAAGGCTGTGCTACCATTCAGTAAGACCTGGACAGATGCGAGTGTTGGGCAGGGAGGAATCTGATGAGGTTTAACATGAGCAAGTGTAGAGTCTTGCACCTGGGGAGGTGCATGCAATAACTGCATGCATCAGTTCAGGTTAGGGGCTGAGCTGCTGGAGGTGAGCTCTGCAGGGAAGGACATTGGAAGGTCCTGGTGGACAACAGGTTGGCCATGAGCCTGTGGCCAGGAAGGCCAGTGGGATCCTGGGGTGCATTTAAAAAGAGCATGGCCAGCAGGTCAAGCGGGGTGATCCTCACCCTCTATTGGGCCCTGGTGAGGCCACATTTAGAATACTGTGTCCAGTTTGGGGCTCCCCAGTTGAAAATAGAAAGGTATCTCCGGGAACGAGTCCAGCGGATGGCCACATTGATGATATAGGGCCTGGAGCATCTCCTGTGTGAGGAAAGCTGAGCAACCTGAGTCTGTTCAACCTGGGGAAAAGAAGACTGAGAGGGCATCTAATTAATGTTTATAAATATCTAGTTCTGCGATTCTGTGATTGGTATCAAGCAAATAAGATCTGTCTCCATTTGGTAGACAGTAATATAAATATATAAACGCAATACAATAATATAAATACAGCAATATAAAATATAAATGCATATTATATGCTAAGTGCTATAATCTTTCCATGCTATGGAGAAGTCCAAAGGTGTTTAGACAACTCCAAGATGCAAACTGTGTGAGGCCCATCTCTGACAGTGAGGTGCCTGAAAGCATGATCTCTGATTCAGGGATCTGCCCAGGGTCTGAAATAGCCTTTGGTGAGGCCACATTGTCCATTCTCAAGCAACGATTTCAAGAGTAGGAATTTGAGCAGCTGAAGGAACAAGGATTGTTTAGTCTGGAGAAGAAACCCAGGGGAGACATTATTGCTCTCAACAACCCCCTGAAAGGAAGTTGTGGTGATGTGGGGGTTAGTTTCCTCTACCAGGTTACTAGCAATAGGATAAGAGGGAATGGTCTCTAGTTGCACCAGAGGTTCAATTGGATGTTAGGAAAAAGTTCTTCTCTGAAAGAGTAATCAGGCGTTGGAACAGGCTGCCCAGTGAAGCGGTGGAGTCACCATTCCTGGAGGCTTTACAGGAGTGTGTAGATGTGGCACTGAAGGACATGGTTTATTGGCATGGTGATAATGGGTCAACAGTTGGACTTGAAGACTTTTCCAATCTTAATGATTCTGTGATTCTTTTATGTTTTTTTTATGGGACTCTGTGGCATCCCTGTCTTCAGTGGTCTTTTATCATGTGATGTAAGTATTAACATTTGTGTGACTGTTATAGTAGTTAACACAAAGATTAATTACACAGTTGCTTAATTTTGTGTTACACTGTTCACAGCAAGTAAACACTATGAGATTAAGCATATGGTGGGAGCATATAACATAGTAAGAATAAAAGTCTTGTTTCACTGTTAGAATTTTTTTCCCTTAACTTGAAAGAAGTACTGTCTACATTTCTAATAGCTTTTCCAAAGCTGATTCTCCCCACGAGGCAAAACTACTTTCCACTCTAATATTGCACAAATTAAAATACTCCAGGACAAAATAAAATATGATATTGCAGTGAGGCAAAATTGTGTGGCATTGAACCATGAACTAATAATGTGATATTCAATAATACAGAAATCACATATTGCAATTTTACCCCCAGATGAACTGATTTTGAAAAATTAATTCTGGTGTATTTAGATTTTTTTTTTTTAACTTTTATTTTCAAATGTGATTAAAGTGTAATATATGATCTGGCAGATTTTGACAATGACTGCTCACAGTGATCTTCTGAGATTTTGGAAGGCTTAAAAGGCTGCCAAGCTTCAGCTGTAAAGCTTCCATCATGTTTTGAAATGTGCCACTTGTCCTTAAAGCTGAAGAATTCTTCTCTGAAGCTATATTACATATTTACAAGGGCTATTCTGAAATTAATGCCTCCTTATCTTACGTTGGCCCATAGTATCAGAGGCAGATGTTGGTATGGCAGTAGAGGTTGAACCTTCCCACCAACATTCCATTACATTTGGTTGCTGTGCTGCATATGGCAGCAGAGCAGCAGTCTGACAGAATGGTGTCTGACATGGAAGAACATATAAAGCGATGGGGTGTGACTGAATTCCTCTATGTGGAAAAAAATGAAACTCGTTGACATTCATTAATGCTTGCTGAAAGTTTATGGAGACCAAACAGCAGATGTGAGCACAGTGAGGCTGTGGGTGGTGTGTTTCAGCAGTGGCAGTAACAGTGGGCCACCTCCGCTGGTGCAGCTTGTTATGAGCATGGCATGCAGACTTTTGTTAATCACTGGCAAAAATGCAGAGCTAATGGTGGTGACTGCATTGAAAAATAATGTTCTGTAGCTGAGAACTTGCTCTATCAAACAGGGTTATTGTGTGTACCTGTTCTAGTTTCCATGGAAATAAAAGGAGGCATTACTTTCAGAGCAACCCATGTATTTGTACTTAAGACATTTTAGTTTTTTTATTTCTATTGCAGTGCGGTGCCAATATTCAGTTAAAAATATCGTTTTCGATAAGTTCTCAGGAAAAGAAATCCACCATAAAGTAGTTGAAATCAGAATGCAGGCATCAACTCTAAGGACAGGGCACCGGTGTGACCTATCTTAGGAGTGTAAAGTATTTACTTATTTGTCCTACTACTCAGAAAATAACCTTGCTTTTGCCTCAGGGGAGAATACAGCTTGAATTAAAAACAACAGACTTGAGAAAGGAATTAGTCCTCTCTATGTATATAATTTCTCTCCTGGTTGTGTAATTTGATGTGAACATTGGTTTAGAAGTGAGCTCATGAATTACTGAAGTCAGTGACAAAAGGGAAATCTTGATACCATTTGATCAACTCAGTTTCAGTCCTGGCTTCTCTCCAACATCTCAGAGAACATTTCTTATATCAGCTTGAAACTGTGGTGCCTCGTTACTGAATATGAAAAGTTAAACAGCCCATTCTTGTTGTGTTTCATTTCCATAAGGAAAAAGCTTCTTGATTTTTGGTGGGGCATGTACTTAGCATCTACAATTAGTAGTGCAGTACATGGAATTACTATTTAATAGATCTTCCATCTCCATTTCAGGCCAAAGTAATCAGAATTATAGGTGTTCTTTGAGGTTTGAAGGCAGTCAATGCATTTTAGGAGGATCTCAAAACTACTGAACACAACAGGAATGTATTTCTTTTTCTAATAGAAGATGTCTTTCTTCATGGCGCTAGGCACGTCCAATTGATAGAGATTTACCTCTCTTTGAGCTGAAATGTAAGACTACAGAGAAGTTCATGAGAAATTCTCAGATTTGTACAAAATCACACTCCCTTGTGGCTAAACAGGAGGATGAGCTACCACACAAATGGCAGGACCAGCATAACACTCATTATTTTCTGTCAGGATCTTCAACCCTATAATTGCTGCTCTTCCTATTGAGGACAACTACGTAACAGCTGCACTACTCTTCACTCATTTGCAGTTTTTATTTTATCCAGCATGACACCAGAACCAGAAGCACTCTCTTTTTCTATGTCTGTCGGAAATCCTATGATTTCTGTCAAGTTACTTAGTCTCTGTGGTAAATATTGAGTATTTTTAGAGTGTAAAATCACAAAATCCTCCTGACAGAAGTAGACAAAATGGCACAGTACTAATCATTTGATCAGAAGAAAATTGATAAGAGCTTGTGCCAGAATTTATTATTTGCCTGCTTTTTATCTTGTGTATCTCATATAGATGCTAACATTACTGAGTGCCTTCAAACGTTTATTTAGGGACTCAAGTAGTGCCTACAGATTCCATCCCCTCCACCTTACTCACAAGAGATCTTAAAGCAGACTTAAAAAGTTACAGACTTACAGTGAAACTGAGAAATTATGCAGTAACTGAATTACTTATCATGCTCAGTAACCCTAGGAGCAAAACTGAGACTTTGTCTCAGGTTTTACTTAATGTGAATCTTAGAGACATAGCATGGTTTCTTGGTTTTAGTATGTGATATGTTTTTATTCTGTAAGGAAATACTTGAATGTGTCTATGGGTACACAGATGAATGAACTAAATAAGTGAAAAAGACTGAATAGTCTCAGTAAGAAGCTGGATTGACATTCGGCTACTAATGATTTTGGTAGGTGAAGAGCCAATCTCTTTGTTTATTGATATTTTGGAAGTGCAGATATGTTGAAATTGAAGTAAAAATGTTGAAGTATATGTTTTAATTTTCTTAATCTTGAAAAGTGTAGGTATAAAAATTTTTTATACTACTAGCAGGAGAAATTTGACGTGTACTGCTGCACAGGATATTTAATAACATGGCCATTCCCATTGAAGAACCAGGCGGTGCAAAGGATGCAGGTGTGGCTTCAAACCTGCTTTGCTTCAAAAAGAAAGAACAGCTGCGGAGGCACTGCCCTGATTCCCCTTGGGGCGCTGCTGTGTGGGAAAACTCAGTCTTGTGCTGCCCACTTCCCCAGGCCAGCCCCAACCCTGGCACAGGGGCTGGAGAACCTGCCTTTGCCAAAGTGGTTAGTGGAGGCTTCTCTTATGCAGGGCAAACTGCACCACAGGTCTTCTCCAGATCCTTTGAAGCCATTTTGATCTGCTTAACAAGATGTACCGTGTCCAAGGCAAATCAAGGGATTCATCCATAAATGCTTAGATCAGGTTTTAAGTATTACATATGTGTAAGTGCATATATGTATGCATATCCAAAAATATATTTACAAATATTTATTTGATATATATATACACACATCTGTCAACTGTTTTTTAATATATAGAAATGCTATTTTAAAATATGGATGATAAACAAAGAGATCCATGATACAAGTATTCCTGAGGTGAAAAGTACAATTTACTTCAAAAAGAACAGGTATGTAAGTGAGAGCTTGAGCACCGAGTCCAAATATAAAGTAGTATTATTTTACAATCTTTTGTTTAAACATAATTAAAAGTATATATCTACCATTTCTAATACATATATAAGGGACCTTGTCGTAATTAGAATGGCCAGAATGAATTCCCTAAAGTATACAACTTGTTACAAGTATTGTGAGTTTCCTCTATATGGTGAAATTATTTATTTAGAAAACTCTCAAATCTGCTGAAAAACTTATTTTGGTATGTTTAGGAATGCAGCAGATTAATATCATTAACTGTATACATACAGAGTTAAGCTTCTGGAAGTACAACTTTATTTTCTTTCGCACCTGAACCCCAAGTTTGTAATGCCTGGTGTAGGTAACTCAATGAAAAAGATTGCTTAACACAACCAGATTAAAAAACAATTTAACTGATGGCCACAAATAGAGCTTGGAGTTTGTCATGGCTACAAAGATTTTCTGTCAGAGTATAAAAGCAATTAATCAGTATGCAGAAGGTATTGCCTGCCCCATAGAGATGCTAATTTTGTGACACTTTGGAAACTCATGTTCTACATTTACTGTTCACACTAGATGGAAGCTAACCAGCCTCAGCTTGAGCTAATGAAATCAAAAGACTGCAAAATGACACATTTTCCTATCCCCCTGCAGTATAATTTTGAGATCTTAAGTCTCTTTCTAAAAGTATTTTGACAGCCACAGCTTCGATTGAATATCATGACATACAGCTATCCTAAAGACTGGAAAATCCTATTTGTGTAGAAACCCTATAGCCAGATTAAAATAAATACAGGGCATATCAGTTTCCTGCCCAAGTATTTTTGGAAAATAACAGCAACAAAGTAAGATATTGTAGTGCAGCAGAACAAAGATCAAATATTTCAACATGCTGTCAATGGGGACTTTTTTCGTTTTGCTTTCCCAGAGTGCTGTAACAACTGTTGATATGCACAGTTACAGTGGATGTGCATTTAGATGGAGTAGTCTGCTATAGATACTGTGAACAGTCTGTTATAGATACTGTGAACAGTAAACATATAGAAGTCCACTTATTCTTTGCTGCTTACTCTAAGTTAGGAGCTAACATAGATGTTGTTTTTATGAAGGAAAAAAAAAAAAAGCCCACTAAATAATACAGTCATTTCAACAATCTGTTACCACAAAAAAAAAAAAAAAACCACCAAGAAAAACAGATCAGCTACTGCCACATTTTTCTTCCCATAGCCATATGTTTAAAAAGGTTGTCTGCAGTCATTTTGTTCTAAAATCCTCAGAGTCGAAGCCACATGGTTAAAAATATTTCTCTACAGCTGTACAAAAAAGAATGCAGCAGTTAGATGAGCTCCACTCGATTTGCTACCAGCAGTTCAAAGCACGTCGTTGTTAATGACTCACCTAAAGCAGAATCGCAGATGAGCTGCTGCGGATGAGCAGGGGCACAGCTGCACGCCTCCACCAGCTCCTGAATTCTGTGGGTCAGCAGCAGAAGCACTGAAAACAACAAGGTACTAAGTACAGGATTCATGCTGCCTTAAGCACAGCTAATCGGTCTGCCAAGAGAAAATGCTTTCTTACTGTTGATTTTTATATCTAAACTTCCTACAAACTATCTGATTTCTTCTGCGTCTTCAATTTCAGCAGACTTGGGTGGTTTAGAAAAGCCCTCTAATGCTCAGTCTGAGTATACGCTTATGTTAACTGACTTCTAATTTCCCTGACATAGGAACCTCTTATTTATGGCCCAGACACTAACTCGTAACTCCGCCTTCCTTTAAGGAAAAAGCACATCATTGGTGAAAGTTATTGCACCAGAAGTGAGATTACCTTAGTAAGCATTGCAACGTTGCTGTTATGAGTCAGTATAACTATTAATAATCAAGAGCCTTTACAAAAACAGCTTTTACGAGTATCTGCAGTTAATTTCATGATCCGTAGCAGAAAAAGATTTTTATCTTGATCTAGTAAATTTTCTTCCAGCCTGAATTTACAGAATAAATCTGCTGCCTTTTCTATTCTGGTCAAGTAAACAGCTGTCCTTCATTAAACTCTGTTTTCATTTGCAGTCCTTGGTCTTCCCCTGCACTTCTGTGCATTTTCTTAAGATGACATTCCTGTTTGCAGGCTGGACAGAACTTCATTCATGAAAAAGAAATGTTTCAATGCTCTATTTGTAAGAGTAGAACAATTAGCAGCTACAGGGAATAACGAATGAAAAATAAAAGCTGCAATAAAAGGCATTTTTTATTATTTTATCAAAGATTTAATGTAGATTTAATGTATGTTGGAGGCACAGCTTTTTCTCTGCATCAACACAGATCTGTATCTGCATTTTCTGGCTACTGTTATGCATGGAACACACATAAATTCCAAAGTTTGGAATTCTTTTTTCACCTTCAGATCTTTTGTTGATATCAGAGTCTGGATGTGTTCTAAATGTTATAAAGTAGTAATGTAGTACTCATAGAAGGCATAGATTGATACGGAGGACAGAACTTAAAGGATTGTATTTTTTGTCCCAATTCCAGTTTGAGAACTGAAAATTCAGTAATGTAATTTGAACCATTTTAGCCAGGACTCCTGGAAAGCTACTTTGTCAGGAGTTAGGTGTACACAAAGTAGTTTATTATCTTTATAGAAATGTGTGCATGTTCCACAGCAGAAGGTTGATTTTATTGTTAAACTGTAAGCGGTCATTTTGGCAACTAACAGGTTGCTTTGATTCTTTTCAGTCCTCTCCAGGTAGAAACTCGAGTGAAAAAAAATCTTCATTCTTACCTGGAGGAAACTTAATTTTTCAGGAAGTATTTTCACATGAATAAAAAGTTGTGAGGTTGAAACCTTATCCAGGAAGTTCAAGCTAACTTAAAACAAAGAAACAAAACAAACAAGCAGATATTTTAATGGCATCTGTGATTTATGGTCTGTGGTTGTAGGGCTACTGACATTCAGATCTCACTTCGGGTGGTCGGACTGGAAAGTGATGAAGGAATTAATTAAGACCCACTGACTGGTTTCCCAATAACTTCACATGCGTGGTGCCATAAACCATCCAAATAAGCCAATTTGATTACTGTTACAGTAAAATTCAAGTAATACAGTGTGCAGGGCTAAGCCTTCTCTTTACATTGATAATGCAGCTCTTCCTAGTTGGTGGTTAACCAAGGAAGGTATTGCATAAGGTTGTACAGAATAGCACATTAAGATAGCATACTCTCCATGTTTAGAGGAATGAAATCTAGTACAATCAAAATAATTGTACAGTCAAACTAAAATCATTATCCTTGTAAAATAAATTTTAAAATGATTGTGACAAGTTAAAAATCAATTCACAACTGCCTATAGATATAGCTGGGAATTTAATAATTACATTCGACTGCAGAAATGTAAACATGCTAAAACCAGATTTTGTGTGGTAATTGTACAGATGCCATAAAAAAAAGCATTTCTTGTGATCTTATATAGTTTTGTATAGTATTGCCTGCAGCTGTTCTTGGAACAATTCAATTAGACTTTCAAGTGTATTTCAAAGCTTTTTGTAGGTATGCAGAACACCTGGAGTATGGTTACATTTAGAGAAGCAAGTGGCTAGGAAAGGGCTTCTTATTCAATGTATGTATCCACAGATGGTCTCTCTAGAACTGGTCAACATTGTAAGAGAGATACTTGGAACATGTTATCAGCAACAAGACCTTTCAGTGGTAATATGAACTTCAATGAAACTTACGGCTGTAACGTTTCTGAACCATAGCGTGGAACAACTGGTTACCCGCAGCACAACACCGAAGGCAGACATGTACACCACACTAATGAGCAGTTCTTTGATAGGCTTATCTTTCAGATATTCATGAAAATGTTGATACAATATTGTTATTAAAATGCAAAAGGGAAACAACTTTGGAGACTTCAGCAGAACTGTTTTCTGACATTTTCATTCTCAAACAAGAAGTTTTGTCGACTATTTTTTAATTCCTAAAGCAAGGCAAGATAGCTGAGGACTATTCTTCATAGTAGTAACCCATTTATCCAAGGATCTGAAGATTATCTGTAGCTCCTACTGATATCAGTACAATAATTGAGAACCTTTTAACCTCTGAACAGTGTCAGTAAGCATTAGATCTTATCTTGAAGACGCACTGTGCTTTTTTATATTGCATATTCATATTTTTCATCATATTAAATTAATTTTAGATCTGAATATGTCAGTTAGATTTTGACCTTGCAAAGCACAAAGATTACTTCCAGAAGACACAGAAATATTCCTTGACCGATTTGTAAGCAAAGTAATCTCTTATCACAAGCAATAGTAAAGAAAAGATAGCCAACATAAACCAAGAAACATTTGGTCTTTTTCCTGTTTGTATAAACAGACTAACAGTACAGGGCCTCTTTGACTGTTATGTTGATTTTCCTTTAGTTTGATACGTAAACCATGATATCATAGCAAATTGTGTCATAACACTAATGAAGCAGGAAGCGGGACTAAGCAGCGCCCACTCCTGCTTATCATCTGATATAACTAACATTTGCTAATAAGAGGCAGAAAACTTTGTTTCTCAAGGGGCACAGTCAGACTATGTCAGTTCACTACTGACACAGTAGGAAGAACACTTGGCAGTTCCTCTTTTTTGTCTAGCTAAATAAACTTAATACTGAATAATTTATCTCTGTTTTCTAGTAAAATCCAATTAAATAACGAAGATGGTGGATCATTCACCATATTTGTTGATGTGTATGATATAGAAAGAAAGCAGGAAACTTGACTACAGTCAAAGTTTTGATCAGCATCATCTCTTCTCAATGAAAACTCTAATTTTGCTTAGTCTTACAATTCTCAATGGGGCTTTTTGGACAGTGGGTTATCTCGTGCCTTATTAATTTTTACTATCCATCATTTACTATCCATCAGGTTCTATCATCAGCATTCTGGAAAAGCTTAAAGGTCACTAATTGCCAGATTTGTTTCTTTTTTTAGTGAATGTCCCCTAGCAACCTGTATTAAGAACACTAGACTACCATCCATTGAATTTCCTCCGTGCAGGGTTCCATGGAGAGAACTGCTGCTTCCCCTCAGCTCCAGAAAAAACTCATTGCTTTTACGATGTTCTCATTTCTTCCCTGGCAATGCATCTCTTAACTATCCGCCCTCTATACTTAATTTTTCATATGATGCAGCATTGTGAAGTCAGTTTATTGTTTCCAGGAGATTGATTAGGAACATTTCTGTGAGCAGACTTGATTTTGATATTTGAGTTATGTCAGGTTGCTCTGAACTGCATTGCTTAGGGACTGGCCAAGCAGCTTTTTCACAGGCTCTGAAATTGTAAAGGACTATCCAACAGAGAGCTTGCTGCCTGTTCCAGCTGTAGAGCAGTTTGAATCTACATGATGTATTTGTCTGGGCTGCCTGCTCTGCACATTAGTTCCTGACTGCATATAGGATATAGTTTTTTAACCTATATCTATCCTATTCTCTCTCTATTGTGGGAAATGAACCTTACTTTAATTCTAAAGTAAGACTGTAGGCAGGATTCTCCACAATCACAGTTTATCTGTTCTCTTTTTGATGCTTTGCTAGAGCTCTTTTCTCCCTAGTTTTCATTTGGCATTGCATTTATTTTTCCTAAAAACTACCTTGTATAATCACAATACATATCTCATACAAAAACCATATAATTATATTTTAAAAATCCAAATTAAAATAGTATTTCACAAAATATGAGTTTTCATGGATTTTAAACCCTAGTATCTACACATGTACTACTGCCCACTTAAAAAGGCATGGTACTGATAGCTGTCACTTCCTAAATACTATAGAAAAAAATATGCATTCATTTTACATTCACAACAGTTTGGATCATTTTATTATAAAGTTATGGAATTATATTGTTTTAGGGGCAGCAGTCTGCAAAATAGTTGTGAGAATGATTGGAATGGAATGAAATATTGACATTCCAGAACCAGAATATAATAAATCTTTGCCAATAAAATTGGTCTAGATCTCCAATCTAGAATTTCTATTAGAAACCTGTGAGAACTGCTCTTTTTGATTCATTGCTGTTAGACTTATCTTTGCTTGTTCTTAAAAATTCTTTTTTCATGCAGTACTGGAATTAAAAGTGTAAGATTTTTCTGCTGTCACATCACTGGTGTATTGACTTAGTTAACTTTTGTTTAATTGAACAGCATACGTGCAGACAAAGTTAGTTTAGACTGATTGCCTGGTTCAGATTTACTTGGCAGTGTCCTGTTATATAAAGTAATGTTGAAGTGTGCCTTGATTTCAGTGAGTACAAAGAGCACTGGCTTCATCAGATCCAGTCTTATGAGGTGATGTTAATGGCAATGGAGGGAACTATGTACAAGGCGTACTCAGAAGACCCAGTTTTGCATCAACTCCCAGTGGGTGGGAAGTTGGGTGGCCCAGCATTTCACAGGAACCTATTTGTATTGCACTCATCTAGCTTATAAGCTATTTTAACTCTCTGTTTTGAATAAATATATCACAGTTAATCTGCATTTGGCTCTCTCCTATGACTTTGTACTCTAATCAAATCTCAGCTCTTTTCCTTTACTTGAGCTTTTAGTTTTCTTTCATGTACATGTTTCTGAGAAGTTAAGGGAGAATCCAATATGCTTTGTATTGCTACTTGTGTAAAGGGAATATAGGATGTTTCTACAGATTTTACACCTATTTTTTTTTTCTAGAAAGGTACAAGACAGCAGAAAATTTGTCTTAACATCTCTGAATTGTTCTCTGTTGACAAACAGTAGCTGCTGACGTGTGGTGTTCTGCAGTTCTTAGTGATGAGAGGAATATGTTGAGCTACCCCTGCTGGTGATAGAGAACTTCTGCACGTTCAAACCCTAACTTGTCTTGGGTTTGTTTTCCTTAAACCAAGTAGATTACAGAAAGTACTGCTTGTTTATTGATTTAGGAGCCTTCCTGCCTGTTTCTGAGAAAGAAAAAAAAAATGAATACAAGGACACCTTCTTTATTTCATTTTTAATTTCCTTTCTCCAAAGCAAGCAGAGCAAAATTAGATTCAGTCTGATGTGTGTTCCATAAATAAGTTACGTGGAAGTAGAGTGGCTAAATGAACTTTGCTTGGGGATTATTGGAAAGACAAATATTTAAACAAGGTAAGTCATGTTCATGAAGTATTTTTTGTGTGTGTGTTGCTACTTTTTTTCCCTTTTTTTTTCCTTCTATTGTGGCTTTCCTAGTCAATACAACCATTCGGAAATTAAATACAGCGTGAATGCTGCCTCCAAAAAACTGCTTTCTGCATTGTTTCCAGCAGAGGGCTTTTGTCTGGTTTATTTTTGTATTATGTCTTAACATAATTAGAAGTAAATTCACAAGAATTCCAATTCCAGGTTTTTTTATAAGAGAATAACAAAGCAAAAATAAGTTGTTAGAGAGGGATGTCAAATCTCTGATTACTGCACACATCCTGAAAAGTGAAGGTACACTCATCAGGCTAATAATAGTGCTGTGGCTGCCTCTAGTTACAGTGTAAGTTTTGTTTCCTTTTAAAATACCAGTTGAGTTTATTTTGTCAGGTTCACTGGGAGGACATGACTCTTGTTGATAAGTTCAAGATTTTTTTTTTCTCCTGCCGCTGCCCTCGAACTGCAAACACGGGGCAAAAATTCAGTTTGAAAGAAATCACAATGATGAATTCAAGAGGAAGAGAATCACTGAGGGCTTCTTAGTAAGCAGTACACTGACTTTTTTTTCTTAATCAAAATGCAGTGAATATGCAGGTAGCATTAGAGTGTAAAAATATCACAGTTCTTCATGAACACAACATTAATCAGATCAGTGTTCGTGAGCTTTATAGTTCTGTTAATAGTACTTGGAGCTGGCAGATATAGCACCTATTTTAAGACCTTCCTTTCTGCAGAGCAGTTTTTGTGGTGTTCTTTAAACTTCCCAATCCTAAATCTTTTACAAAGACAATGTATGTAGCACATCAGAAATATCTTGGAAATATTTCAGAAGAACATCACGATATTTCGTAGATTTTCAGAGTTTAAAATAGGTTCTGACCAGTAACTAATGAATCTTTCAATTTAATTTGTTCTTGAAGCCAGTTTGCTACTCATCCTAGAAACACGGAAAAGGAGTGTTTGACATAATAACTTACATCAATGGGAGAGTGAAAGCCCACAGCGTCAGACATTTCAAAATGCTTTGTGGTCTCCAGCTAGCTAATCCGACACTGTGATGTGACCCTGAGACACTTAATGACATGAGAAACGTGCTCTGTGATCCATTCGTTGTGAATGCATGCTTGCCTTAATTAGTCTTTCTTCAGCAATTTGAGAATATTGGGTTCAATTTCTCCCTAAATTTGGTAATTCTGTCAGTGTAAGTTCTGCTTGAGATCTATCTATCTATCTATTATAAATCTAGATAGTTTGATTACAACTGTAATTATTTTGATAGTTGCCCATCTATATTAGGGAAAATTAATATAGTCGTTGTATCTATGTAACTAACTGGGAAGGAACTTTCTATAAGGGCCTGTAGTGACAGGATGAGGGGAAATGGTTTTAAAGTGGAAGAGGGTAGATTCAGACTAGATATCAGAAAGAAATTCTTTATAGTGAGGGTGGTGAGACGTGAACAGGTTGCCCAATGAGGTTCTGAATGCCCCCTCCCTGAAAGCATTCCAAGCCAGGCTGGATGGGGCTGTCCCTGCTCCTGGTCTGCAGGGAGGTGTCCCTGCCTATAGCAGGGGGTTGGAACTAGATGATCCTAAGTGCCCCTTCCAACCTAAACCATTCTATGATTCTGTGATAATATCTTCGGTATTTCTGAACTAATACTAATAATTCCAGTAAAAAATGTAGAGTCTGTGACCATGAGAGGTGTTGAAGGAGCTTTGGAAAATTTTACTGCATGTTTGTCATGTGTTTTTCTTTCTCATTAATTCACAGTAATATATTATTGTGTATGGTATCACTATTTAATTTATAATAGAATTCCCATTTATCCTAAAAAATAAATAGATGTCCTGTATTTATTATTCATGTGCAAGGGTTCATGCAGTATAGTCCATCTCTCATATATAAGAACGTGTCAAATTCATCAATGTAATTTCTGTTGTTGGTCTTCCAATTTTCTATTCTGATTTGTTACCTCTATTTTTAATTGTCACAGTAGAATTTATACTACTCTGAATTTAAGAAAACCTTTCAAAAATAAGCAATACTTTTGTCAAACAGCCCTCCCCCCAAAAAATGCTTTTGAAATTACACATCCAATGACTTGTATTAGTATCAACTCAGCTTAAAACTGATCCTTGCAGACCTGCCAAACCTTCTCACAAGATAACTTACTACCAAGTAACTATAATGGGAATTTAAAGGAAATCCATGGAGCTGGTACACTTTCAGTGTCAGTAGCACAGCTGTATCACACATAATGTTTATCCAAATATATGAAAAGTCTTGAGGCTGCCTGTTAAGACAAAGTAACAGGAAAGAACTGACTGGAAAGAGGTGAGGAAGGGACTCAGATCAAGTTATTGCTTGATAGTACAATACCACACAATCCTGGAATCTAGTTAGTGTTAGCAAAGTGATTGCATGATGGCACATTCTCCTTATACAATGGGAGAACTGTGGTAATTAAAGCAATACCAGGAATAAAGAAAACACTGCTTAAAAAGCAAAATAACTACAGCTTCATCAGCCCTGGGTTCGTGGGCCTGTCACAGTGATAGAAGAAGAAGAGCACTGGGAACACTTAATATTTCACTGCCTTTTATGCTACCTGTTTTTTGTCTGTATGATATCTGAAATGCAATACTCAGCGCCTTTTTCTGCTGCAGCAACCTCTTCACTTTGTCTAAACTGGGATGTGGTATACCACAGCAATCTTGATACTGGACTCCAGAGCAAAATGAATTGTCATTCCTTAAATGATGTTAGCACATTTTCACATTTTTCTCTGGGAGAAAGCAGAGTTGGTTTTGGGTTTTTTTGGTTTTGTCTTGAATTAGTGTTTGTTCCTATGGTCCTCAGAGGATTCCACAGCCATGGAATCACAGGAAAATACATGGTCTTCTTAATTACAGGAGTGCCATTTGTACTGCTATACTTAGATGTCTGCCAGCAGTTCCATTACCAACCCTGCGTCAGTGGTTTATAGTTCACTCATAAGGCTGTGCTGCTGCCCTTCTGAATTTAGGCAATGATTTGTTCCCTCCCTCTTCAAAATTGAAAGAAAGAAATATAAAGTAGCTGTTTTTAAAATGTGAGAGCAATAAATAACTGGATGCTGATTGACTACACAGGCCTTTGCACTCCTACAGTTTACAGAGAAATTTAATTTGAAATTGTAGTATGTCTGGCCCTTACTCTATAAAGCTTTGACAAGTGCTTTTGGCTTTCTGAAGCCAATTGAAAATCTCAGTATTATGTAATTGTCAGTAACTGACAGCTTTGGAAAAAGCAGAAGCAAGAACAGAAAACATCTACATGTAGTTTGCATTCAAAGACCAACTCCTGAAATGCTTCTTGCATCTCTGCACGCAGTAATAAAACAAGGTGATGGTATCACAAAGTATACTCGGATGTACAGCTTGGTTACCTCCTGCATTCCGTACTTCAGCGTAGCTGAGAACACTGAACTGACACTGTGTAAATACTGTCACGTGTAAAAAGCTGCTGATTCAATAGAGTACTATTTTACCTATTCTGATTTTACTCTGAGTTAAATTCTTCTTTGCTGTTGTATACTTTTGTCCTGTTTCATACTGCACCCAAGAGATAAGCACAAGTTTTTTAGTACGATAAGCCTTGGAAGAACATAGCATATGAGCACTAGTATTTTATTGGGTGAATTACTAGAGGAGTTCTGGTCTGTTACTTTATTATACATGAAGTTTTCTCTGTTCATGCTCACAAATTGAAGTCTCAGCTACAACTGTGTCATATAGTGATTAAAAATAGTATTTCCAAAAATAACTGTTAGGAAATAATCTTCTCTTATGTCAGAGAAGAATTCACTTCCCCAGTGAATTTATAAATTATTTCTCAGGAAAGGATGTTCAGCATTACAAGAGAAATTCCAAGACTCTCTTGTAGAGCCTTCAGATCCTGACTGTTCCCTTTTATCAGGACCAATACTATTTTGTAGGGAGTGGAGACAGATATAAGAAAGCAAACAAGCCCGTTATGCATTTTCCTTCTAAAACAGCCATATACTTTTCTTTAGGAAATAAGAGGGAGGGGAAAGGAATAGGTAAGACTGATTCCAGTGGCACGTCTTGTTGTACAGCAGTGAACTGACTGGGAATTGGAAAGTCAGGCGATGCCAGCCATCTGCTGTGCCTTCTAGAAAAGCTTCCATGACAAATGTAAGAAATTACAAGTGGGATGCAGTGATGGGTGTCAAAGGTTCCAGCTATGCCATGATAGGCACACCAGAAATGTCAGTGAAATACTGATCATATCTTCCTTAGCTTTACTGTCAGCCTTGGCTGGATGGTCTTTTTTCTTTCCCTCTGTATAAACCATTCAGAGCAGAATAAAAATGCCCACTAGAATCAGAGTGCTAAAATCTGGGTGAGGAGTCTTTAAAGACTTACACTGTAAGTATAACATGTCATGTATCCAACACGGAAGAACTGCTTTGCTGCAAGTAAACCTCAGTTTTAAAACTGACAAGAAACAGAAGAGTTGACAATGAAGTCTGAACTGTTCAGTGCTTGTCCAGATCGAAAGCTCTCTACAGAGTGGAAAGTGTTTTCATTATTTTTCACGAGAGAGATTTTCCTCTGAATCCTGAACTAACTTTAAAAATAAGTTATTGGCATATCGCTGCTTCACAGGGCTTCTTCCTAGAACTGCCTCTCAGACCTTCTCCAGTAGATTCATTTTGTTGAAATGGAACCTAAAGTAAGCACTTGTGACTTGGTGATCACCTGAGATGATGTAAACAGAGCAATATTCAATACAGCCCAATTCAGTATAAACTAACAGTTGCATTTGATTGAAATATCAGAACAGTCTGTGGATATCTATTCAAATAACCATGTGCCAAAAGCAGATTTTCCCTCGTTATGGCTGTTAAAATCATTTTCATACATGATGCAGCTTAATCACTTAACTCACAGCTGACTTCTCTAACGTTTCCTTTCTGTTCTCCCTCTCAGCTAACAATGCTGACATTTCCTGTTGTTGTGAAGATTGGACATGCTCATTCAGGCATGGGAAAGGTGCAGATGCTACTTACTGCATGTTAGGAGGCTGGGTGTTGGTCTAAAGTAACATGCATGTTCTTATGTTTCCTGGATATTTTAACTTCTCGCTGTCCAAATACTGTCTTTGATCCTTGCCCTTGCAAATCACTGCTTGTCTATTATTCAAGAAAGCACCTCTCTTTAGAAAAAAAAACCTATATATATTAACATTTTTATATTGACACCTTCTCAGGCAGTTTATGTGTTGCCCTATTTGGGACGCTTTTGAAAACACACTGAGATGCTTTCCTGAAGCAGAATCTTGTTAGTTAATTTATTTGACTGTGGTGAAACTATTTAAGAGTCAGTGTCTGTTTGCACAGTCCAACTTTTTGGACCTGGGATTCTAGGACAGTTTTCCCTTGGTTCTCTACTAGTTACAGCCTGATCCAGACTCTTGCTTCAGTTCTTGTCTTAATGTATTTCTGTGATTGTTTCATACTGCTATATAACTGCTGCTTTCTTTCTCCAAAGTAATTGCATTTCAGTGGTGAGTACTGTTGTTTTAATACCACTTCTCTCACAATGATGGTTGAAGTGATATGATTTAAATCACACTTTCTTTGATGTCAGTGAACATTTGCAGTCATTACAGATTGTTTCTCTCATTGAATACACTTCAATACTGTGTTTTATATTTTAAAACAAATCATCAGAGAATAGTTACATTTATCATCTTGAATCTCCAAAAGCTCTACAAACACATATGCCACAAGATACAGAAATAGTAAGCTGATTTATTTGTATTCATTCAAAAATTGTGCAATTTGAATTGTATGCTATGATCTTTTGCCTACAACTGTTTTGCTTTATTTTTTACTAAGTGCGTCAGAGGAAATCTGGCAGCCAAATTAACTGGGCGCAGAATTAACCACTAATTACTTAAACTGTAGTTTCTGTGGATTGCATACATGAAGTATCATAATGTTTATATCATACTTTCAGTGTTCACTTCTCACTTAGAGAAAACAGATCTGTTGGACAAAAATATCCAGCATATCAAACGTCTACAATAAAAATCTAGGTTATTATTATTTTTTTTAGCTATAAAGTATTTTAAGTCCTTAAAGACTGAGTGCCAGTCTTTCGTAGTGAAACACTTACTATCAGAGCCCAAGTAATGGTTCCTCTTGTATCCCAGTTCTCCCAGAAGGCTTTGCTAGGAGTAGTGTTTCCACTTGTAATTAGATTCACACACAATATTCAATTTTCAGAAATGGAGTTGAGACCAGGAATTGTATCTGTTTTGCTCGTTCTCAAATGACAAATCATTCTGAATCCAAGAGTTGAGAGCAAATACTGAGGCCATTTGGCCTCAGTATTTGGCCTGACTCCTCACTTCAGTGGACACCATTCAATACACAATTCCTGTCCCAAAGCTGTGGGCACTCTAGGCTACAGGTCCTCTTTTAATTACCATTTGACAATGGAAGCAAAAGAGATGCTGGGCTTGCAAGAATTTGCAAACTCCTCTAATATTAGATAGTGTGATACGTAGTAATCCCTGCACGCTTTCCTCACCTTCCTGAAATGCACTTTGGGTAAAGAATTATTGGCATTCCGGTTTCCCTCTCCTATTTTCTCCCAGCCCTAAGACTTCTCTTCTGATTCGTGTTTTCTCCCTACTTCAGCTAGCTTCCTTTGAACTCAACTGTAGAGATAAGATCTCCCTGTCAAAAAGTAATACCTCTGTCTCCCATCTAATGTTTCTCACTCTCCTTCTAAAACAGTATTCCTCACATTTATCACAGTTTTTTAAGTCTAGGAAATTCTACTCCTAGAATGCCCGACTCCTTGCAAAGAAGCAGGACAAATGGGAAAAGTGATGCCATCATCTTGAGCCAACCTTCTGTGTTCCATGTGAATGGGCCCTCATCAGAATGTCATGAGCCTTCATGTCCTCCCTCCTGGGAGATACATGACACAGATGTGACAGTACGTGGTGGGCACCACATACGTGCAGTTACATGAGCGGTTTAGAAAATCATGAACAATTGTATAAAACTAGTGTTACCACACCTTTAAACATTCTCCTAAAAGCTACTGATCTAAAAATTATCAATCAAAACTACTAAAAGAAAATTGAAAATAAAAATCCACTATCTGCAAGTTGCTTTCTACGGATGAGCAGGTAATATTTTGCATAGAGAATTAGATACCTTAATGCGGGACTGTTACAGAATCTAGAAATCAGATAAGATATCAAATGCCCTTTATAAACTGATGCTATCAAAAACCATATTTTTCATGAATGCCATTTGAAACTGAAGTCTACATTTTATTTCTAATTGCTGTTTTTTCTTTTGCATTTGCCGTTTACTTGTGGCATGATGACTACAGATCAAGGTAGACAACCACTACGATTTTCAGGACATAGCCAGCGTGGTAGCACTTACTCAGACCTACGCCACTACTGAACCGTTCATAGACTCCAAATATGACATCAGGATCCAAAAGATAGGCAGTAACTACAAAGCATACATGTGAGCCAAAAACTTATCTTTTCGTCGTTTGTTTGAAAGTTGATAAGCACCAATAAGTTTAAGACTGTTGGATGAGACTGAGTAGAAATGTGGTGACTCCATGCCTTCATTGTCATACTCCTCAGAAAGACAGTGTTTTAGACTTTCTGGATTTGTCAATGCTTTTTTCTTTAAGTTGTCTGTCATTGGGAGGAGGAGAGTAACATAACAGGTGAGCCTGCCAGAGTAGTGTTCCTAACAACTTTTAATTATTTTTTCATTTCAAAAAATGAAAGGGGCTTTGTTTTTTAAAGAGAACTTGTTTTTGTCAAATGTTCTTTTCCCTCTATATTTAGATGGCATTCATTCACACCAATTTGAATGATGAAACTTTAATGGGAGGGAGTACTCTCCTTTTAACATAAAATAATAAGAAAAATCCTTATCTTACAATGGCCTTCATATATAAGGGTAAAAATCTCTTCTAATTTTATAGAGATATGTTTACAGATCATGACTATATGAGAGGCTAAAATGTTGTTTCAGTTTTATAGCAGCAAAACAGATTATGAGGTATAAACTGATCTATGGTAACTGTCTTTATGCATATTTTTACTCTATTTCAACTATCAGTTATCAGCGTAATTTGACATTCAATCATTTCATCCATGTTTTTCAGATAAGTTCATTCATCTCATGCATTTGTTCCCTCATGCTTACAATTCTGAGGCAAGAAAAGAATACTTGGATAAAAACACACATGTATAAGAGCACACACGTATACATGAACATACATCACTAGGGACTCTTGCAATGTTGGAGGCCTGAGAGATTTCTTGTATGTTGACATTTGAATTAAAAAAACAAGTAAGATATACGCAAGTTCTTTATCAGTAAAAATAACTGAACTTCAAGCAACTCATAAATATAAAGAGAAAAAAAAAAAGTAGTTAGGTTAAAGAAAATGCATGAAATATTTTTTAATATTGAAGATAGAATTAACAGTAGGTCTCAAGTAATTTAGAAACAAGCAACAAGCCCTATTAGAAGTGTAGAATCTCCTGCCCAGGATGGGGACGAAGGGCAAAATATATCTCCTTAGGTTGATTCTGGAGAGAGTACTGTGACTCCGCCCCTATGACATCGCTGTCACAGGATCAAAACTCTGAGCAATTGCTTGCCTCTCCTGACATAAAAGTTGGAGGGGCATTTGTAAAAGAATATCTAAGATTAAGTCTCTCAAGAATAATTTAATGGTACATCTGTCTCTTGATGTACATCTGAGTGGAAAAAAAGAACAGGGAAGGACACAACACAGAACAGGGAGAACAGTGTCCCTGTAGGTCAGATCTATCCAGCAGTACAGACACTCAATTCTTCTGCTTTATTTTGAACCTAAAACTTTCTAAATTTTGCAAAAAAAAATTTGAGTTGTACACAATGACCAAGGCAGAACACTCAAACATATTGCAAGGATGGGGTGGTGTCTGGAACCCTTGATTCAAAACCCCTTTTTTATTAGTGATGCAGTCCAGAATCTCTAGAACTCAAGGTCCCTACAGAATTTCAAATGTGTTGGTCCTACCTGAATACACATCCTTTCCCTTTTGTTTAAAAACAAAAACCAAATGCTTCTGAATGAGTCCAAACCACATCTTGATCTGTTCCCACCTCTTTTCCAGACCACTTCTACCTTTCTGTATCTTAGTCCTTACCTCTTATGCCCTAATCTTCATTTTTCCTTGCCTTGGGTTCTCCTCTGCCCCTTTTACTCTAATAGTGCCAATTAACTACTGTGCTCTCCCTCCGCTTCCAGTCACCATTCAGACTTCCCTCTTTATCTCATACCTTTTCATGCAGCCATTTCAGCCTCTTCAAGTCTAGGACACTGCTTTTCTCTCTCATGGGTGCTTTGATGCACAAATTTCTTGTACTCCACTACATATCTCTCACTTCCTCTGTTGTTTACAATACACAGAGTTGATTTATCTCTGTCTTACAGTTCCCAAGTGGCACAGTCTTAGCAGTAAAGCTCAGCCATTAATGGTTGGGACACACCTCTGGGTGCCAGTAGTCAGATGCAGTGTTAGTAATTTGATGGTTCATTCTCTGTGATAGAACCTGAACCACTACATTTCATAGGAAGGTGTTCTACTTTTTTTTTTCCTTTACTTTAAATTAAGATTCTGTTCAATCTCTATAGTAATTATTGTAGTAGTCAGCCACAGCAAGTTTGTAATTTTTTAACAAGAATGTTTCTTCTTTATAAGTGAAGCAGTTGGTGTAAGGATCAGAGAGGAAAAAAAAGAAAGAAAAACAATTAAAATGGCAGCCTGTTTCTGCTAACTTTATTTATTTTTACGCTTCTGTTCCCTCAGAAACTATGGGTTCATCCAGATGCTAAAAGCCTAGCCATCATTTTTTCTCTACTTTCTTTCGTATGGTTAAATCACAAGAAATGAAATACTGATTCATTTTTACAAAGCATTGTGAAAGGAGATTTACCAAATGTCTATAAAATTCTTCATATGCATACATATGCATTATGTCAGTAGTATACTGTTTTTCAGCTGGTTCTCATTTTGTTCTCTCACACAGGAGCAGAATACTTAGAGAGCAACCACAAAAAATACAAGCCAAGTAACTGTTTTTCTAGTTTAAAGAGTTATGAAGAATTTCATTTTTATAATTCTGTGGGAAACTGTGGTATAAGTGGATCCATGACTCACAAAACACTGGTGCTTATCATCTGTCAGTAGAGATTATAGCCAAAATGCAACACTGGATCTCTCTAAATACCACAGCTTCTCAAAACAGTTTGTGATGCGTGCTTAACAGCACTTGGTACCATTACAGAATTCATCTGACTTCAAGGAAATAGACTTTAAAGGATCAAATAGAATGAAGAAAAACAGAAATTCAAAAATACTGCCTTTAGAGATCTCCTCTCCAAACGTAATAAACTGAATGCGTAGCAATGTACTTTGACCAAAACTTCAATAAAACGAAAGTAGAGCATAGCAGCTGAAGAACAACAGTGCTGTAGTAACAAGCTGCTAAATAGACTACCTACACAAGAATTGTTGGTAGATCTTTCTACTTATTTTGTGACAATACTTGTCCAGACAATTTGGAATGCATGCTTCAGATAGCACTAAACAAAGCAGAGAGCTGCTGGCAAAGAAAAAGGTCAAGTTACAATATATAGCAATCATAATTCCTCTTCTTCCCTAATTTAAAACAGTTTTGCTTCATGTTTACAAACACCAAATCAAGCGAAAGCATGTAAAGCCTAAGTGCAAAGCATTCAAATATATTTGGAGTTGGTTTCTGTATTATTTCCTATTTAGTAAAAAAAGGAGGAAATGATGTGGATGGGACTTTGAGCGCGCTGGTTTGGAGGGAGGTGTCCCTGCCTGGAGCAGGGAGTTGGAACTACGTGATCTTAAAGGTCCCTTTCAACCCAAACCATTCTATGATTCTGTGATCTTCTCTACTTAACAGTGCTAAGATTACCTCAGTGCAGCTGAGCATCTTAAACTAAATACTTGCTTGAAGTCTTCAGGATTTTTTTTTCTAAATTGGTCGCATTTTGCTTCCTAAAAGACTCCTTAAATTTTACATGCTAAGGAATGCCCTTTGAGAACTCTGCAACAGAGTTCAGTCGTGATGTGTAAGAAGTAAAATCTGCAGAATGTATGTGGAGTAATAGTGAACTTAAACATTTTGACTGTTCCGTAAGTACACACACATATAAATATCACTCAATTTCCTTATTACTGAGAAAAGTCACCTTAAATACAGCTCTGAGTGTGGACCTTCCCTTTTCGTTATTCTCTCATAACAAAAAATGAGGCATATTAGAACTTTATGCTTTAAAATCCAGTTAACTTTGAGACTTTCACGGAAAGGTTGACATTTCCCTACAGTTGCTACTGACCCTTGTAATTAGATCAATAAAAACTATTGCTGCTGCCTAGTAAACTTTTCATATATTACAGATATTCCTGTTATACTACTGACTAGAAGCACTTCATTATTCGTCTCCTAAGCCTATCCTCAAAACATCATTTAGGTTTCAGAAAAGAGTAATCTCATACTTGGTAACCAACCTGGTGTCTGAGGAGGAGAAAAAAATATATATATATGTATATATTCTATTACTTGCAGATAAAATAAAGGAAATTGAAATAAGATGCTTAGATTATATTCACAATGTAGCAAAGAGAGAAAACCAGAGGAAAAACCAAAATCAAGCTCTAAAACAGAACGGAGATGTTCAAAACTGACATCTTGATTTTCAAGTATTGGGACCTAAATCTGCAGTGGTATGGATCTGAAATGAGAAGCTGAAGCTTCGGTTCCCTGATATTTGTGTTATTGGTCTGTTACAGGTTATTCAATCAATTTATAACGGATAAAATCTTCTTAACACTTGCACTTAATCATAGTAGTTTTTAAATTTTTCTGAAATGAACTAATGGGGAACAAAAAATTCATTGTCATGCATCATAACATTGTGAAGCCTGTTGCAATTCATCATGTTTTGGATGCTATATTGTAAGCTGCCAAATATGAAAAAAATGTAAACACTGCCTTAGTATCCATGTGAAAATCAGAATAATTTAGGAGGTTGGAAAAATACAGAACTACTGGCTCGCTTTGTAATGTTTTTCCCCTTTCAGGAGGACTTCCATATCTGGGAACTGGAAGACAAACACAGGCTCTGCAATGTTGGAACAAATTGCTATGTCAGATAAGTAAGTCAAGTCTCATGTAAAAGGTAATTTAAAAAAAAATATTTTAAGCTTTGTTTTTTTTTTAAATCACATTGGTGTGCAGTTTGCAGTAAATGAAGATCCTCTGTTCATTTTGGAAAAAAAAAAAAAAAAAAAAAAAAAACTTGGATGAAAAAACATGAGAGAAGTGTTTGCCTATGAGTTGTCTCAGTTAAGTATCCAAGCTAACTATCAGGCTCACATGCTTACAGGCACCCTTGACTCCTAAATATATATCTGCACCTAGTAAGCTACTGGAATTCCCTTCACAGTATGCCATTTTCAGATCCAACCTACCAGTCATTTCCTCTGGTTCACCTGACCTCTTTTACTTTACCCCATGTCACAGTGTTTGAACTTTTTCTCCTATATCACACAATGTAACAAAGCGATTTGGTCTTAACTTTGCCTATTTAAATTGTATTTCTCTTTTCTACTAAATTGCTTATTTGTCAGTATTGAATCTTCCTGTCAACTGCACTGTGTGAGTCTTTCTGCTCAGATGCTGAGATATAACAAAGCTTTCTTCCCCTCATGTCATCATTCCTGCTCTGTACTTTGTTTTATTGTGCTTTTCTCTCCCATCCTTGTTCTGGTTACCTCTTAACAATTCAGTAAATTGGTCTGCAGTACATTTTGAAGCCTCACTCTGCTACTGCTCAATACTGCTCATTTTCTCCGATCACAAAATATAGGCCTCTTTTACATGCAAAGAAAAGCTGTGGCACTTTTTATGGCTAAGAATTTTATTTTGTTCACTTTCTGCAAAGATTTCTCTTCCACATTACAGCTTCATTTTCCCTAAATTTACTCCAATCAGTCAATACATCTACAAATGTTGAAAGCTCTGTACAGTAGAATTGTAATCTAAATGGTGCTTTAAAGTTCAACACCAGTCTTTTTCTGTTCTTTGCTTGGTTGTTTGGTTGGTTTTGTGTTGGTTTTTTGTTGTTTTTTTTTTTTTTAAATCTGGACCTACAATTACTTGTAGCTGAGAGAAACTGAACTGAACCATTGCCTGCCCTAAGAAAGGTGAAAACAAATAAGACGGGAATTACAACTCCCTGCTGTCCAACCCCTGTCTAGACTGTGTCCTCACTGATCTCCCCTCTGGGGATGGAGTGGAGCCACATTATTTTGTCATTCTCACTCCCCTCCCACCTTCCTTCAGACCATGAGGTTATGCTTTCACTGAGAGGGAAAGAGTGTGCTTTACTCTGCGTAATTACAGTCCATGAAGTACTTCTCTGTAAAAAAACAAGCACTTTAATTTGGCCATAAGGAAAACTAAATAGTATCAAGCATGTGCAATGAGTACAAAGTGCTAACCCTGCACAGCCAACTCACTGTAAATGCTCTGTGCTGCTTTAATTCTGCTTCCACTTTTGAATGTAACATAATTAAATCATATAGGTATATTCACTCTAAAAAGCAGTAGCAACAAACCAGAACTTTTATGCTGATGAAGACAAAAGCATAGAAAAGAGGGCTGTGTTCTCGTAACGGCAAGGGTATGCCATAATTTTAGTCTGATTACATATAAAGCAGAGAAAGGAAGTAAAAGAAAATTGAAGTTTTCTGAAGAGCTGAAGTACTTTAAAGACATACCAAAAGCAATCAAATTTGATGCACGTGCACTTCAGGGTATTTATAATACATCTTATGATTTAGAAAGAAATGTGTTTTGAAAGTGCTGCCTGAGTCACTATTGCTGACTGAACGCAAATGTTAGTCTAGAAATTCAGTAAAGAGGAATGTGGAGCAGAAAGGGATGATGGTGTGGCAGAGAACAAGCAATTTCAGTGTTATATATTCTTACTGAACCCTTCATTTCAGAGAGGCACTGCTCCCCGGTTGGGCCAGAAGAATACAGACCTATTGTAGTTGTGCACACCTCACAGTTCGTGTCAGACAGCCCTTTGTTATCTGACAGTTCAGAGGATGCTGCATGCTACACTGATTCTGGGAAGATAAGGACCACGGCCTCTGGTCAAACCTGCTGTGTGAGCCTTGGGTTTAAAACACTACACGGTAGCCTACTCAGGACCTCTCTTCCCAAATGCAATTGTCTTTCTCCAGCTGTGTTTGTTGGAAGAAGAGTGGCTACTAAATACGTTCTTACTTAAATCTGATTAATTTTTCAATTTCTTAAAGAAAATATCTTCCTTTTTTTTTCACAGAAACTTCAATTATTTGTTGTTAAAGACACGTTTTGCTGTCCTCGTGGCTTGCTAAGATACGTGGTGATATTTTAGAGCAGAAACAAAGGTTGTTTATAAGCAAAGGTGTGCAAGCAGTCCAACCAATCAGAGCATCTACAGATGCCGAAACTGTCAGGACTCCAAAAAAAACTTCTCATTTTGGACAAAACATTTTTCTCACAGGAAGAAAAATATTTGCTAAGATATTACCATCAGGATTTTTTTCAAGCAGTTGTATCGATTTCTTTTCATTCTGCTTACAAGTTTTTTTTTTTTCCATGAGAACAGAAAATATGGAGAGTGTGATCTAATAAGTTTACTTGGAAAGGGGACCATTACTAAAGATATTTTTATATGAATAAGACTCAGCCCAGCAGTGAGTTTCTTTTCATCCTACAATGAAGTCAAATGCTATGTTTATAACATCATTTTTTTTTTTTTTGCAATGGAAAATGGAAAATGATATGATGTGGCATATTTATCATCATGGCTTATAGGCTGGATCAGGGGAGGGTCTATAAAAGGAAATAGCCCTTATTTATACTAGCCAATGAAAGAGAAAAAAAGTCTATGAGAAATGATATAAACGACTGCTTTAAAACTGCTCTTTTTTTTGTTTGTTTGTTTGTTTGTTTGTTTATTGGAGGAAAACGTTCTTCAATTGGTGGAATGGTGATATCTGCCTGTATAAGCTTTCAAGATCATATCATCACTTGGTGATGCCCAGACACAGCTATGTTATTAGTTAATTACAGTTATCAATGCTACTTTGCATCCTAGCAGTCAATCCTTGCCATTTAGCAAACATACACAACTTACATCACCTCAGAATGCTCTCAACAAAGTATTACGGCTCCCTATATATGCTACTAACTGTTCTGTACTTGATCACAGGAATTGCCTCACTCCTTTTCTAGTAGGTCCCCCTTCATTCCCTTGTTAGTCAGATAATTTCTCTATTCATAGGATGGATTAAGCTGTTCAGGCAAGAAAAATAAACCATATTACTGCATGTAGAATGGGTTAGCTGTCCATTCATCAGACCAAATTTCTTACCATGAGGTTAAAAATGCAGTGTTCAGTATATGGAGAACTGTATTTCTTGTTAGAGTTGTAGCCATTCTTCAGAATTTTCTAAATTTCTGTTGAACTTTCCTGTAACTGTCTGTAACCCTACATGAAGATGTTATGTTTGTCTGTATGCTGCATACCTTTTGCATAGCGTTGTGTGACTGTTCCTCTTCTCTTGTCTTAAGGCCCGCCGCTTCTTGATTTTTCTTTTGCCTTCTTCAGTATACAGAAAAGTTGTTACTTTGGAATACAGTTTGGTCGGTAATTTAGGACAGAGAATCTCATCCTGGTTTCCCTGATAAAAGGATAAAACCCATCCATAATTAAGTACACTTCCATGAGTGACAGGGATGGTCACACTTGTATCTATTGCAGATGTGCCAGTTGGAATTGCGCAGGATAACGGAAGCCCCATTCCCTGCCTTAGAAAGTTCTTTGGCATCACTGTGACTACAAAAGCTGCTCAGATGCCACTTCTGTGGATCTCCCACATCGTGTACAGTCACTAGCAAGCTGTACTAGCATAATGGCAGTGGAAATGCAGAATGGGATGCCCTGAAATAATATTTGTGCTCCAGCATATCTTATCACAAGGTTACTCACAGTTTAGAGCAGACACATATTTGGACTAATATAAGCTGGGACAGAAGCCAGTGTAACGTTAGGTCAAGATAGAGAATCACAGTTTTTATGGATTCTACTTGGAAAAGCAGAGTAATCAGGCCAGGATCTCTAAGCTACTATTCTAGGAAATACAAACTCAGTAAAGCTGACAAATCAGTGAAATTCTGTGTTTCAAGCAAACTTTATATAAAATACAGTATTAGATAAAGGGTATAGAAAAACAAGAGCCTAACGAGATACTTACAGAAAAAAACTGTTTTATAAAACAGGTACAAGCTTTGGGTTGACACCTGTTCTGAAATCTTTGGTGGTTTGGACATCTGTGCTGTTAAAGCTGTGCATGGAAAGGATGGAAAAGATTATATTTTTGAGGTAAGCAATCCCACCCTTTTCAATATATGCTTTATATATTACAGATACGGAAATGAAGAACATTTGTGATAGTTAAGCATTGGCTTATTTGTGTTTCTGGAAATACTGTATTTTCGAGCAGTGTTTAAATCATACTACAAAGCCACAAGTCCAAGTTAGTGGCTACACTTGCTGGAAAATGCAACCATATCATACGGTAATGTTTTATAGTGCTTGAGGAAATCTACACAAACTGCAGAACAAAACCAAACGCAGATGTCATATTTTCCCAGCCCTTTTGACTTCTTTCCTGATCAGGCTTAACAGCTTTTCCTGGAAGGTTTATAGATAGCATTTTCCCAGGGGAGCCCCATCAAAATGGGGGCAACATGGAAAGGCAAATTAAGAACAAAGTGGAAACAAGTTTTTTTTTTTCTATTCTAAATGTTACTTCTAAGATCTGATTCCTCATGAAATTCCAATGCTAGAAGATATTGCTGTAGATCATTTTGAAAGGTTTTTTCATTTACCTTAATTATGGATAAATACAACTTTGTTTAGCCATGAAGCAATCACTTGCCAAATATACAAGTCAGGGGGTTTGTATTTGCTAAAGGAAAAACTAACAGTATTTTTTCCAAGCCATGACAGTAATCTGGGATCCAGAAAGAGGTAATGGATGGACCTCCTTTAGTCATCCATACCCATTTATAACAAAAAAAAAAGCTTTGCATAACAAAAATCTTTGTTTGTCACAGTGTTAAATTTTTTTAATTTCATAAATTTATTTACAGCTATTGCAAGTGCTAGGAATTCCCAAGTCAATTTATAACACTTTATAGAGCACTGTCAGTAGTGTACACAAGAGATGATGCAATTAAAAGAAAGAGTGAATAGATGCATGATAATTCTCGCTGTCTTCAGAATCAGCTCAATTGTTTGGCAGATGGTAGTGCTCAGGAATACTTAGAATGTATGGAACCCATTGAAATGTAGAACTGTTTGCAACACTCACACTGAACAGTGTCTGTAAAACTTATGATCATTTTCTACTTAAATGCCAGCTTAAATCAACAGTTATCATACTATAATTATGACAGTTACTGCACTATAATTCTGTGATGTGATAAAGAGCAAAAGACCATCTGTACCTGTACAGGAAAAGTTTCTGTCTTTTCTTTGCTTTCAATATGGGAAAATAGATGCAATCAAGGAACCAGAGCTGAACAGTACATTCAGTCTGTAAACAATGGCTTTACACACCAATTGCAGTGCTACACTGAAAACGCTGCTCTTAAGTTGTCACAGTGAATGGTAGTTCATTTCTTACAAAACTAAAGCATTCTGTGTCATTCTGGACAGAAAAAATACAAACATCCTCATGCATTAAATAATGTATGTAGGTATGGCCACTTCGAGTGTTCAAACAGCATAGCCACCAATAGGAAATCATACATAGATTTTGAGCAGCTTCAGAGTGAATGTGAATCACATTACAACTGTGCTAAAATATCCTTTATATGTTCAGCATTCTAGACAGAAACAAATTTCAGAGTGATTCTCAGTGATTCAGCTGGGAGAAGAGCACTTTACAAGAACTTAACGCATATATATGTTTTGACACAGGTGTTCAACAAAGGCTTTAGAATATGCATAATTCAAAAAATAGTTTTTAAATACCCACAGTACTTAGGTATTCCACATAACATCACGTGTGCTCCCAAAAAATCATTCTTAACTAATGTTAGAAAAAGTTACACTTAAATCATTGTTAAATGACTATTTCTGGAAAACTGTTAATTAATTTCATATTGTTCATTACTTTCACATCCTAGAAAATAATTTTATGTTGGTGATGTTGCCATTCAGCTGCTTTGTGATGGTCATTTTGTCATTCTGCTTTCTTTCATTCCCTGGAAACGTGGCGCAACAAACTGTACCAGGGGCTGATGCTACAGAGTCAAAGTAACAGTGCCTCCTGAATGTAGTATTCTAGCTGCACTTCTTAGAATGCAATACAGTAAAGTGATTCTATTTTAATCTGTGACCTAGTATGGCACTCTTACATTGCAGGTAAGAATATGTTGGTTCTTAATGTTAGATCCAGTCATCATACTCACATTTTCAAGATGGTAAACTTTCAGTATTTTAGTTTCTCCAATAGTTTCTCTTCTAAATGTATGATTGAAGTGATGACAATTTGACAAGTTATTCTATGAGAATTTGAGAACATATTCCAACCCTCCATGGCCATTCAATTTATGAAAATTATGCTTGTTGTTCGAGTAATGCCTGCTCAGGAATAATACAGAAGGTTTAGAAAGCTAAAAAGAAAGAAAGAAAAAAAAAAGAAGGATGTTTAGTGACACTGAAATATAATCCCAGACTCATAATTTCTACATATGTAAATCTTCTTAGGAAACAGAGAGAAATATACAGATGCTGATTACTATTAACTTCTTGTAGATGCCTCCCTGGTGGGATGTGCATGTTCCTCTCACCAAGTACTGTAGTAACAAATAACAAGAAATTGCAGTGTAAATACACCTTCTCACATTTTCAGCTTTTGGTTCTTAATTTGGATGCATTTTATAGATCTGTTTTCTTGGTGCTACTTTGTGCACTGACATCTTTGTACTTTCTAAGCTACTCTAGATATTTTAATGAGTTCAGGCCAATCCTATCATTATTTTACAAACATTATAAAACAAATACATTTCCAGTGTACCATTCATCCTTCCACGCTGCTGTAAATGCGACGCCCCTGGGAATTCTGAAGTGTCCGTTTGAGCCTTCTTGTTATGCAGATGAGGGATAACTTATGCATCCCCAGGAAAAAAATCCAGACTAATCTGCCAGAAGACAGCAAGGACAAAATACTGCAGTCACAGTATCGTTCAAATGTAATACAGCCTCTCTTTTTCTGTGAGGCTGCAAGTTCTCTGCAGTTTTCTTAGATGGGGGCTATAAGAAGTAACTTTGCCTTTTAAAAGAAGGTTTTCTAAAACTTGTTCCCCAGAAAAAAACTTTCTCTAGAGCAGCCTCGTGGGGTTTGGGGTGTTATTGATTGGTAGGTTGGTGTGTTGTAGGGTTGGTTGTTTTGGGTGGTGGGTTTTTTTTATTTTTTATTTTATTTTTTTTGCCTTTTACTTCTGTGCTCCAAAGAACCGTCTCCAAACCCCTTCAAATGAATTCATTGAAAGGGCTGTCAGGTTGCTCAGGAGGAAGCCCAAGTTATTTCTCTGTGTAACAATCATAGCTATTCGTATGGTTCCTATTCTTTTTACTTCAATTTGAATACTCAGCTGCCAAGCATCGTTACACCAGAGACAAATTGTAGAAATTAGAATTCTATGAACACATCATTTCAACATACAATGTTTTAACCACTTTAGAACTTTTAAAAGAATTGTCTTTATAACACAGCATCAAATTAAAGTCCATTAAGCTTTAAAAACTTAAATGGAGAAAGACATTTGATCTTTCACTTTTACAATTAATACTGCTGTAGTTTAATAGTAGAAGGAACACAAAATGGAGTGTTTCTTGTTCCTGACCACTGAATAATACCTTTTTCATGACTCATTTCTGGAAAACCGAGCCTCTGGGAAACAAAACAGAAAGCTCATATAGTGATGATGAATGCAGTAAAAACAACAACAAAAAAAAGGAACAGAATCCTTTAAAGTGGCCTCATGGATAGTTACCAAATTTTGCTCAAAACTGAATGGGGGAGTGGGTGGGGAGGGCTGCTGGAAGAGTCTTATTCCTGCCTATTTTTGTCCTCAGCTATATTAAAATTAACTTCTGAGTGGCTTAAAACCTGGCAAGATGCACAACATTTGGATTTCCTAAGGAATATTTGCAGTAACTGTAAAACAATTTAAGAAATTAAAAAAACAGAATTTGATTTTTTTGAAGTCCCAGAATAACAGACAGCATTTCTGACGGTGCTGCAATTGTTTGAACTGCTAGAAAATATAGCGCCAGCTTTTATAAAACGTATCTGTTTTACAGGATCTAATGATGCAGCAGCAGCAGTAAGTATGCTGTCTTTTAAAGACTTGGGTATTTTCCATATTCACTGTCCTGAATAATATTGGCAAAAGAATAGATGAGAAGGGAGTAAAGGTGACGAAACCTGTACCTCATGCAGTGTTCGCGTTCAGTTTTACTTATGGTTGTAATTCCTTTGAAATGTTATTCATTCTATTCAGTTTACAATTCATTCTGAGCTATGTCACCATGACACAACTTTAAGGAGCCCAAGACTGTAACACTGTACATCCAAGTGCTCAGAAGCTAGGCTTATTATTCTATCTGAATCATATCCAGTTCCAAAATTCAATACCAAATACTGGACATGAAAATATATTCTTTTAGTATTAGTTCATGGTATTATTGTAAGAGGTGTCTCATAAGTCACAGACAATTAGAATGGAAAGGAGATCTGCACGTCACTTTGCCCAGTTGCTCGAAGCACGTCTAACTCTCAAGTTGTTCCAGACCTATCCTTACAGACATAGGAGAGGGGAAATTTTCTGTTTCTTTTCATTCCAGATTGAAATACAGTTACATGAGTTTGTGTTCAGGCTGTTGGGTCCCTCACTGAGGGATGTTTGATTCACTTTCCCAGCCATCGTTACTCTTTTTCTGCAAATCTTGTTATTCACTCACTGCAGGAGGGACCGTAACAATTTTCTTAGCTGCCAATGTTTCCCTCCAGTACTATCCCTGCCAACTTCTCAGGTGTGGTTACATTTCCAATTACAAATAATTCCTGCATCTGCTGTAGAGACCTCTGGGAAAGCCCCATGATTACTTCATATCCAGTCACTTCCTTACTTCTCAGAAATTACAGCACCTTCTCTTACATCCCACTCAATCTTAAATGACCTTCTCAAACTATTACTTGTTCTTAATGTCAGTTACTTTCCCCATACTTAGAACTCTTCATTAAAATATCTTTCAGCCTCTGCCTTTCTGGTCAAACTTTTCACCACAGCTGCAGACATTCAGGTCCCATAAAAAAACGCAGAAGACGAACACATTCATAAAATAGCAACAATACAATCCAGCTTCTCTTATTCACAGACCAAAGTAAATGTTTTGGGTTGGTTTTTTGTTGTTGTTGTTGTTGTTGTTGTTTTTCTCTCAGTCCTCACACTCTCAAGCATGGACCTTCAAAATTCCTCTGATTTGTGATGAAATTAATCCCTGCTCCCTCTGCACTTGCCTTCTCTTGAAACTCCCAGGTCTTTTTCCATATGAAATCCATGCGTTGTTCTCCTGTCAGACTCCGTAGGCACTTCTGACTTGCACGCATTCTATCTGCTCATTCTTATCCCTCTCAGCATTCTGAAAAACAACTTTTTCTCTCACCATCTCAGAGTTTTTTACATTTCCCCTCCTCTTATCTCTGCAGCTCCATCTTTCCCAGCACCATTTGAACTGGGTCTTCATAAAGCTGTTGATAAGAGATCTTTCATAATTCTTTGGTGGTAAATATTTTATGTACTGGAGAAGTATGTCTAGACAATGGCAGTTAGTGTAGTTTCTGCTTCAAAATGGTGATTCCTTTGCAATTACTGATGTCTTATATTTGCACTGGCTCCCTAATTAATCCCATCCCATTTCCTTCGATGGTCATCATAGATAAATAGCATTTCTCGTTTCCATCTTGTCAGTCTTAGTTTTGCAGCCAAAATCTCAAATACTTGCCTTATCCACACAAGCAGCAGCAGAAGGCACAAATTCACTGAAGGGTCACATCACTGAAAGGTGTTTTATTTTATCACAGAATTTTGTTGACTTAATCATCCTGCTGTAGTTTCTATATTACTGCTAATATATACAATTAGTCTCTCACAGTTTAACATAAAGTTGTGTCAAATGCATTTCAGCATATGTTTTATGGGTGATAAGAGAAATTCATCCTATAGAATTGGGTACTGAAATGCACATAAATCAAAGATGAAAGTAGTATGAATTACATAATCATAATTCAAAGTGACCTATGTTTTTACTGACGTCTACAAAAGCAACGTTTTAATCTGTATAGATTGCAAACGTCTTTCTTCTATGAAATCTTCATAGTGGGAAACTCCAGTATTTTAAATAGCTAAACTAGATACTGAAAAAAGACCTCGCAAAGTGTTTAAATGATATTTTAAGATGAGTAGAGAGTGTAAATAGACTGTTTATAAACCAGGATGCTGCCTGTGTTTAAACTTTGTCAAGCACTCTAAGGGGAGAGGAGTGCCATCATGACATTCCTATTAATCATTCACAAGTTTTAAAAGCTCTGTTAGTGTTACACAAAATATTTTTAATTCTTACGATATGCTTATATAAAACATTTGTGATTTCTGATAACTTTCATTCATTATTTTACTAGGAAGGAGAATAGAAGTACAGCAGCAGCAACAGTATAGCAGCTAACAGAAGGGTTCTTAAACAGCATCAAAACCTGTCACAGTGACAAATGGTTCTCAAGGACAAATGGCTGGGTTTTTTTTTTATGTCATATGTATTTGAATCTGCCTCAGTAGGTGAGCATGGCGGCTATACTTGCAAATACTATCTTACTATCGTCAATAAATTTAAGATTTTATTTAGAATACACCTGAGGTGTTCAACAGAGGCTCCTCTGGATCTAAGGAATGATCTGCTAGATGATTTCCAAATAGTAAGCCCTTCAATGTTAAATCCAAGTCAGCTAAGCATTGCTGAATGGCATGACCACAAGCCAGTTCAGGCCAAGTTGTTGCATATCTACCAACCATTCTGTCAAGCCCAGCAGGGCATATTCACTAATTAAACAGCTTGGATCATTGCCAGTGAGTCTGAAAGCGTCACACATTGTGAGTGCTTAAACTGCTCGAGTTGTGCTACTGAGTTCCATGGCATTAACCAAAACTAGCCCATTTTTGTCAAGGACACAGAGGGGTTGTCTAAACTCCATTAAGATGTTGCTGTTGGAACCTTGACATGTATTATCTCTGTTTAGAGATGTTCTAATCTCACACTCATGTTTCAAGACACACGGGGTGAAAATCTGAAGGAACCAACCAAATTAGACCGATTTATCCTTCTGGCAGCTGTCACAAACTACCAGTCTAACAGTGATAACTCCTAACTTAATACTTTTCTGTCAAATCATATATCTGTCATAGGTAAAAGTCCAGCACTAACCTATCATTTATTTTAGTTTAGAATGTGCACAGTAATTTTCCATTCCAATATATTGAAACATACTCAAAACTTTATGTTCTTTTCTCTTGCTACGTTAATGCAAAGTTTAAAGCAATGCTGTCTAAGAAACTTTTCTTATGAAACTTTGTTTCATCTGAGCAGCCAAAAGGTATTTTACAGCTGGTATTAGGCCCTTCAAAATTGCAATGGAATAGACTTTATGTTATTTTATAACTGTCAAAGCTGAGCTGAGATAGGTTAAATGAATTACTGGTGTATATGTGGAGTTTTGAGCAACACCTCAAAGCTGCTTCTTTTATCCTTGGCCAAAAAAAGACAACTTTTCTATGCATTCTGGTAAACGTGGAAATAACTCCCAAATACAGTTATGTGTAAGCAGTCGTAGAAGTATTTGGAAATAGAAACTCAGAGTCAGAGCCCAATCCTCTGGATCTTCATCCTATCTAATCCTTTGGAAGGATCTTATTTTAGGCAACTTCTTTCACGGTAATTCCAAATATAGTTTTAATGTAAGTGGATCTTAAAGAAAGTGAGGTTTCCTTTCTCACACTTGTCATGCTTCTTCACTCAAGCCTTTCTTCTTCATGCATTCATTCATTTTTAGGAAACATTTGCTCTAGATCTCAGCTCTTTGTTTACTTTAGGTTTATCTTAAATTCTCTTCACTGTGAGAAAGCTTAGAGGAGACATCCTAGATTTGAAAATCCCAAAACAAATGTTGTCAGCATTTTGATTGCCTGTATGCAATGTTAGTGTCTCTCATAAATCAACAAACAGAAGAATAATGTAAACATTTTTGGGCTTCAAGCTAATACTATCGGAACAAAGGTTTGGTCAGCATCAGTAAGAATTTCTATAGCACTATAAAGGAGATAGTGTGCAGTGTAAGTTAATGGGCTGAGGAGTTTTGTTGGTTCTACTATACCCTTTCATCCCATAGAATGCAGAACCACCAGCTCTATTCCCTTCAGTCTGATCACTGTGACAGCCCTACAAAGAACAACATTCTTCCACTTTGTAAATGTTTTGCATAATCAAGTCTTATGACAAAATTTCAGTATCTTCCCTTCAACAACACGAGCTGAGTAACTAATGAAAAAAGCTGAATGTGCCAACTTACAGCAGAATACCTTTCTGAAGAGATGGGAATCAGCTTCTCCAGTCCAACTAGCCCTGCATGCTGTCAGCAGAGCCCTTTTTCTAGAGATTGCTAGAATATCATTTGCTAGAGATTGGGTAGGAGTGAGTGACATTTATGAAGTTTCTCCGATCATTAGCACTCCCAGTTGCCTGTGGCAGAAAAAGTCCTCCAGCAGTCTCTTGACTCTGTTGAACCTTTTCAGTCTTCTTCCATTTACCTGCAGTGGAGAGAGAAGCCAAAGATACACAGGGAAGTTCACTTCTGGAAGTACTAAAACACCTCCATATAATTCACCAATATGGATCACCTTCTAGATCTGGGCAAAATCCATGAGGATTCCCTCTTAATGATGCTTTCCTTCTTCATCCACCACCATCCTATCTGTTACCAGCACAGCTTACTACTGCATCAGCTGCAAAATCTGTCTACACTAGTGAGAGTTTTTGTGTGACATCTTCCATCTGGCACAGACTGGAAATTAGATGTACACAATTCAGTTTGTACAAACAATCTAACTGGGTCAGACACAACAACATCCATAGAGTATATTACCACTAATGTAGTCCAACTACTTTATCCTTTACAGTCTTTTATTAATTACTAATATTATTGCTTGTGTTGTAGGCTTCAGTCACTTGTGATCCACATCTGTGAGAAACACCAAAATGCAGAGCTGCAGAGCTGTCACCTTTTTCTGAACTGAATGAAAGACTGCAGTTTCTCAAAAGCAAATTAAATCCTTTGTTACTGCAGAAATAAGAATGTATGTTGCCATTGTGAATAGCAGTCAGGGTCACTTTGTTATCCTTTTATTTCTCATGAAACACACAGAGATGCACATAAAAAATAGGCTCCCTGTAGAAGTAACAATACCTCTGTAGAAATAAGAAATCCTAATCACCCACTGAAGTGAACAGAATTCACTATTAGTTTTATCCATTAGAACAGCTCAATGAAATAATTGCTGAACTGTACTGACCAGTAACATGTACCATGGAATGAAGTACGTTTTTATTGGTATAACTTGTACCATTTATACAGATCCCATTTGTGTTTTGTTTCTTTCTTTTTCTTTTTTTTCAAGGATCACCTGATATTCTCTGCAGATGTGGAATAAGTTTACTTTCGCGCCATATTTTATTTTACAGGTAATGGACTGTGCAATGCCTCTGATTGGTGAGCATCAGATCGAAGACAGGCAACATATAACTGAATTAGTTGTAAGCAAAATGAACCAAATGTTGTCCAAAACTCCTATACCATCTCCTCAGAGACCCACTGCCACTCAGCAGCCTCAGGTAGGAAATCTTTGTTTTTAAAATAAAGCAACCTTTCCTATACTGTTACACTCAACATCTTCCTTCCAGAATTTGGCTGGACAGCTATGCAGATGTACCCTGAGCTACAACAATTCAAGAGCTTTTCAATATGTTTTAAAGATTTGTCATATTTGAATGAGATGGATGGATGTAATTGAGTAGTGCGGGGTGTTTCTTTATTGTTTTGTTGATGTGGTTCTACAAGGAAACCCACAGCTCCGGATTCTATGAATTACCGAGTTTTGTATTATTTTTATTCAGTTTCATCTACACAAAATGTTATGGAAGTTTAAATATCACAACAGTCTTTGCCCTGAGGATACCAGTAAGAATGCTAAGATAATAATTCTTGCTCATGTGCATTTCTGAGACCTTAATTAAATGCTCATCTTTTTATGTGCTACAATTCAGGCAAATGCCTCTCAAATCTAGGAAACTCCTGAAATACGTTTAGCATTCTATCAAACTAGTTTCAAATACTGAAAAGGGATGATTTTCATCTATTTTATTTCATGTAGTCTGATAATTACATGTTGACCATAGAATTCTGTCCTTCCCTTTGCTACCAGCTGTCTTTCAGACTTCGGGCATTATCCTCATTTCCATTTCTGTGCTTACAAATACAAAGTCTCTTCCGTTGACACTTCACAAAACTTCTGTGGGTGTCATTAATTCGTACCAGATTTTAAGAGCATAAAGGGGCCACCTAAATGCTAAACAGCAACTCTTATCAGTTCGTAGGCTAGGCAGCAGGTCTAACCAAGAACAATATTATTAGCTTCAACTTTCATGTACTTCTTTTAATATACTGAAGGAATAAATCATGATAATAAACTGTTAAGGACTGTACTATTGCTTTGTACCAGCGCAGCTCCATGGCGATCAGTTAATTAACAAAGTAATCCAAACTATATTATGGAAATTACCAAGCCGAAATCAAGAATCTATTTTTACTGCCAGTAGGCTCCAAACCAGGTAAACAATTTGAAAACACTTTTGTGGCATACCTCAGACAGACAAGTTCTTGAGGGAGGGTGACTAATTTGTTCTTCAAATATATCATCATGTTTTAAGTTACAAAAATACACCATCCCACATAAAAAATTGGTGTGGCTTCTATTTCTATTACAGCCACTCAAACCTAAGCACACATTGCTGAACCACACACAATGGAGACGTTTCCATCCAGTATGACTCAGGTTTATTGTATAGAGCACTGAAAAAGAGGGACGATAAAGGGAAAAAATAAATCACCTTATACCAAAATGTGATTTCTTCTGGGACTGTAAAATCAGTCATATATACAAATGAAGCAAAGTGTCAAATCTGGAGTTGCCCAAAGTCTATGTTTCAACATAAGTCAAAATTTGTACCAAAAATGGGCAGATTCACAGTGACTTACACACTTTAAATCACTAAATCTAAGGTCCTTCATAAGCATGCTTCCCTGGATTTCAAAGAAGACAAAGATGGAAAAATGTTTGTGGTTACTGGTGTCATACGAAGAAACTGGTTGCCTGTTGTATGTAAATGCAGCTTTTACTAATTTCCACATAAAACTGCCTACACAGGACCAGATGTAGAATGAAAACAGGACAGGCAACATTTTTGGAAAGTTCCTGAATTCCTCAGTCATTTCTGTCACCTATCATGTCCATGAAAAGGATTTTTTTCCTGTTAAGCAAAGAAGCCTTGGATGAATCAAAAGATAATATTTGCTGGTGAGCTGTTGAATTTCTACTATATTTCTACCAATAAGTTTAGGTTACTGAAAAATTCAGCCTTTACTAAAGGCAACAGAATGTTATTCAGCATTAATCTTACTTGCCTTATCGTGTCCCTTAATTATAAATTACAGTTAATCAAATCAGAGATATATCCCTTTAGAATATTTGCAAATCTTTTAAATCAGGTATCTCCTTATGTGTATTTCATTTATAACGAGGTTGTTTTCCTAAGAATATAATTAGTCTGTTAAACCAAGCTGTCCTGTACATCTTTGAACAGATTTCTTCTTTTCTAATCTGAGACGTTATTTTCTATCCTTGAAACACAAAGCCCATTCACCTGCAGAGAAAGGAGAGTGAGTGCATATTCATGCAGTCCGTATAAAACGTGAAGCCAGGAATTTATCCCAGATAAAGTATTGCATGTCAATGTGTGGTCTAAGAGACTAAAGTAACACAAATACCAAAGAGTCAAATGAATTGAATTGAATTGAATTCCCTTATTATCTACGTTTGGTTTTTTTTTTTAATTACTTATAATGTATCTGTGGCATTGGGTTCATCATGCACAAAACAGTATTTCAGTTTATAAATGTCCTCAATGGTCAGTACTGTTCCAATTAACTAGTAATCCATCAGAAAACAATGATTAGGAAAACAAGCCTTTGTTTAGAGCTATGCAGCCAAATCTTGATGGAAGCAATTGGCCTTGGAATATGTTCTGAAGGCCAACAAAGTTCCTTCTGTCAGAGTGCCAGAAGTAGCGAATTCCAAAACTAAGAACCTCAGAGAACTCTGTTGCTCGTGTTGAAACCTCAGAAGTGCAGATCTCATGATTCTTAAACCTGTTTAATTTGAGATATCAACTTATTTATTTATAAACCCTTTATAACAAGATACACTGAAAAGAAGAGAAATAATCAGTGAAGGTGAAAGCACCGGTATACAGTTCTTTCTGTTGCTCCTCGCCCCCCTGACTCTGCAGCCAACCAACTGTGTCATGGTTTTGTGGCCTCAGCTTACTGCATACCTTTGACAGCATGATCAAACCATACCAGGATAGAAAGCATTTTTAATTACAGGACTCAAAACTTACCAATTTTGCTCTTATCAGTCACTTTATGAGTATTCCCACTACAAAGAAAGCAAGAATCCCTGGACAGCTTTATCTGCCTTATATAACTGTACTTAGTTAAAAAATTCAAACAAGTATTTTATTTCTATTTATTTTTTAAAAAATGACAGCTTATTTTACATACAGCCATGATGAAAATGTTCAGTAGAAATATATCTAGGAATGTTCATAGGAACATAGGAATGTTCTAGGAACAGCCCAAACTCCAGGTGTTCTACTTGTAGGCAAAAAGTGGAAATCCAAATTTCCTGCTTTTGCAGCGTCTTCTAACACTTTTGACACGTCTTCCAAGAAGCCTCTCTCAAATCTTTCCTTAAAATACAAAGCAATATGTGAAAGTACCCAGTGAAAAGCTCTAGGTAGAGGAATTGCTTAACTCTGTCTCCATCTTTTGACAGGAAAGATCACTGCTGGAAGTTCTGCTGTGTGGATTTGCAAAACGACAGGTGGTTGCTCAGTAGAGGCTATTTTATGAGTGCTTCTGTAGCAACATTTATATATAAAACAATATTAGTAAAACACATTTAAAGCTGCATATCAAATCATGAGACTTATAGTGATTAAGTGAATTCTTTGTAAAATATTGCATTATACAAGAATATTGCCGTAAAATTCAAATGCTTACAGTGATACTAGCAGTTGAAAATAAGGAAAATTCTATTAAGAAAATCTTATCTCAGTACAGCCCTGTTGAGAGCACGTTGCATTATCAACAAAAGAACAAGGAAGTTTATATCCTTAATGGAAGGAAGAAATGCATTCACCAGAGGCACAATATCCATAACCACATAAAATCTCAAAGAGCAGAGCATTACCTAATATCCTGGTTACTTTCTATTTAAAAGAAAGAAGTAGCACACCAGCAAAAAAATCCAAAAATCCAAAAAAACCCAATAAATAATGCAGAAGTAGAGGATGATGCTTTAATTGTTTTGAACCCAGAACAGCAGAACTTGGCATATTTCCTTTCATAACATTCTATTTTAAAACATTTTAATACTTTCTTTACTTTCTACCCAGACGAAAGTTCAGTGCAATTATTTTATGTTCAGAACAGATTAGAGTCAATGAGCTCCTCCTCACTCATCTTCTGATATACAGACATACAGGTTGATTTTTTTTCTAAGTTTTGTCTTTATCTTATTCATTCTTCACTCCCTGAGCCCCAACGTGATTTGAGTACAGCCACAGTTCTCTCCAGTTTATTTTACTACATTGAGAGAGCAAATTGAACCAAATGTGAACAGAGTAGATAAAAGTATTAACTCCAGAGAGAAAAGCAAACTTATCAAGTTACCTATCCTTGTGCTTCCATAATAGTAGTTACAGTTCTCTCCCACTCCATCTGCTGTATTTTCTATTTCTTTATTTCAAAGCAAACTCCTTATGATGAGCAGCATTTTTTTTAATCACTGAAGCTTTTATGCTAGGTAGACAGTATAGTTACTTGATTTGATCTTAACTGAAGGGAACACACGCAACTGGGAAGGATCCCTGTAATCCATCATGGAGATTTATGGAAATCCAGAAGTCAGTATTAATCTGCATGTTAGGAGTAAATTTTTCTGCACTAAAGTCCAGGCATGGATCTCATTTCTGAATGATGCTCTGCTTTGCAGTCTCACAGAAGTTCACCTGCAGTGTAACAGTTGATTAGTTGAAGAGCAACGGGGCCAAGATTACGTTTGCTAGAGCTCTGTGTCATCCATCAGCTCCTGATGCTAAACCTACTCACACTAGCCAGACTATGTTCATACCACCAATCAGCACCACCTCCAAGAACTTGCTGTCACAGTCCCTCTCCACTTGTTGCAAGAATATACTTTTCATACCTATTTTTTAAAGGAAAGGTTGCCTTCTATATGAGTGAAGGTAAACATAGAATTTGAGTGCTCATACATGAAAATCCTATTGAGCTGGCGCAAAGCAAATCATTCCCTGTTATAATTATACCTATAACAGACAACAAGAGTAATTTAAGAACTGCCTGCATTAAGGAGGTCGTGAAATTATCTGATGAACTAAAACTATATGTACTGCATTTCTTTGGTAGACATTTAATTAGGAGATAAATGGCAGCTACATCATCTGTCCATAAAAGAGACGTACATGGATTTGTGGAGTAGTATCTGATAGAAATTCAGATCTTAAATATACTCAAGAAATTAGCCTGAGTTCCTCCCTGCTTAGGGCAAGGCAGCACAGAGATTCCATGATACTACTCTATGCCTCTTCAATTATTTCTATTTCCAAACTACTACATCACTTGCTCTGTATGAACAAAGCAGTATTCCTAGCCAATAGACAGGTAGCATATCTGTGTAGCTGTTAACTGAGTGTCTTCTGTGGCCTACATTAGCATACAGTGAGCTCTTTTTATTGTGTGTGGGTACACCAGAAAGTTTCTTTACACTCTGACAGCCATCAGTGACTACAAACAAAATCCTATTACTTATTCTTGACTACTTGTTCTCTACATCTGCCTACAAGTTCTTTTAAATGATAGTTCCTAGGAAGCAAACTGTTTGTTGCATTAAGATGTTTACTGACTTACTGTTGTGACTCAAGGGAAAAGCAGTCAGGTAGCAGCGAGATGCCCAAATCGTCAGAAAATCTAAGACTGTCATTGAGACTCATTAAGAAGGGGAAAAAGCATTGCCGAACCATATATACACAACAGGACGCTAAAAAATACGTTTCAGAGGTCATATAAGTCAAAAGGCATTGTTAAATTGCAACGTTACAACAATTTTTACAAGTTCTCTGTCAAACTGGAGGTTCGCTCCGGTCACCGCGCTGCGTTCGGGTTCCTTGAATCCCAGCGACACCTCGTGGCCTTGTGCTTGTGACAGCTCACGTCTGAGCCGCAGTACGCTGCACTCAGTACAACAGCACACCGCAGCACACTGCAGAAACTGCCCCACCTGTAGCAACAGGTTGGGTACACGTTTACCCATTCGAAATGCTCTCTCTCCTGCAATTTCTGATAACTCAATTATAATGCATTTACACAATTTAATTTCATGGTTTTTAATTCAGAATGCATGTGCTTAATATGTACATGTATATAATTGTACATATATACATGTGCAATATTTAGCTTTGTATATTTGAACAATAGATGATTTTAATCAAAGGGTTTTTTTTAACCTTTTGGTTATTTCACCTTTGTGAAAATACAAGAAAAACAGCTGCTATGATTTTAGATCCTAATCTAAATGCATGGAATTAAGAACAACAGAAGAAAACAGAATTGAAATGGACTTAAGAGCTGGGTGCTTCTTGTTAATAGGCATGAGGAAAGCACACTTCATTCCACCTATTATTTACAACAGCCAAGTTTAATTATCACACATAAATAATGATAGCATATATTTTACTACACCAATTTTGTCCACCTTTCATTATGGCATCTGTTCAAGGCAGATCCTATGTTCTTTACAGAAAAGACAGGGATCACAACAGGCTTAACTGATGGATTAAGGGTACTTCTGAAGAGTTCTGGCTGAGATATCTAAAACACTATTTCATTACATAGTTTGATTTATTTTAAGTAATTAAGCTTGACATTCAGAGAGTGAGATACTAAAATCAAAGTTCATGCAGGAAAATAGACCTTAGGCTTTTTGACAGCAGTAGGACACAATACACAGATGCTGAGCAGAGATTTCATTGAAAAATACTGTAAAATTTAATATAACCTATTTTAAAATGTTTATTAAGATCCTGTACCAGTAGATGGAGTAATCACTACGGAGGTCAGTTCGTATTGCTCAGTTCTGCTGCTGGTGATGTCTGCACAGCTGGTTTTGGTGGCTGGCTGTGAATGTATCAGTTAAATGAAGATGATTAAATCAAAATACGAGTAAGTGCTCATCTTTCCTAGCTTGTTTTGAATTAGTGTGCCACAACTAAACAAGTGTGCCTTTATAATGCCCCTTTTAAAGGGATCTGGTGATACTTCAGTACGAAGAGAAAAGACACTAAAGGGCATATATTAGAACGATAGGATTATTTGGTTAAAATTTTTACTGACATCAATAGGAATTTGTGAAAACAGAAGTTTTCAGGATGTTGCCTTGGTTTTGTGGGCTGTATTTTGGTTTGTTTGTCTCTAGATTTTTGTGAGTGCATTTTTTAATTAGTATTATTATTATTGTTTTTAGTTCTGACTATATTGAATGTTAATTGTCAGTGGAGTATCTGGAAAGAATACATGCACGATCTCCCTGCAGATAAGCTGAGTAAAGCTTGATAACAGAAAGAGTTGCTCACAAGAATACTTCATAGAAGAGAAAAACAAAGGGAAAGATCCCATAAGCAGTGTGCCAGACTCCAGCATCAGGCCTGGGATGATCAGAATAACGTGTTAGTAGGATAGGTAAGTAAGGCAATAGCCTTACTGCTAGTAATTTTTATAATACATAAAACCACAAAATGCTAGTTAAAACTGAAAAAAAAAACCCAACCATATTAAAAGTACTACTTTTTAAAACATATTAATAATGCTTTTGGTCAACACTGAACAACAAAATAATGCTTTTCTTAACTTTCTGACCATCTGTCTTCCAATCTGCCCATTACGTTGGCAGAAGCAGATGTCTTTAAGAATTCCAAGACTCCGTGGTGACTAACCTCATGGTGACTAACCTCAAGAACAAAGAAAATGTTTAATTCTTAAGTAATCACGAGCATTCCAATATAGAGTATATGTTCTCAGTAGATTTTTGTGAGAAACAGCTTCCATGTCCCACAGACATTTCTGGGAGACCTCAAGAAGATGTCTGCAATCTGTTATGTAGCAAAACTCAAAAATTAAAACGAGGAAAACGGTGATCCTATCACTATGGAACACACAGTTGGTGCCACATAAACAGATACAAACATAGAGTCCAAGTTAGATCTCTTTGTTTGGTCTTAGTGCTATAATTACTATCACACAAAATCCTCTTGGTTTTTTCTATTTTATCATATTTTTCATCTATTTCTACTCATTCATTTTGCTTATCTAAGCTGAACCTAATAGAATTATCTTTTTTTTTGGAGGTTCTTCCTTCGCCTCCTTTCCTTTCCCCACTGTGCTGGCTATTTCTCTCCTACTTTTTTGTTATTGTTCTCTGTCAGCACTTGACTTTTTTAATTTGGTTTCTCTGAATTTTAAGTCATAACCTGTTAAGCAAAGCCGTTTGGCTTTATTCCATGTTCACCTTGCAAGGATTCTGTCCCTCTCCCCAGTAGTCATCGCCATAGTTTATTTTGAATAAGGACCACATATTAAATAAGCATTACAGTTTTTGAACATGGATAACTACTAAGAGAAATTAGAGAAAAATCCAAGACAGCGCAGCTCATTTTCAAATATTCCTGAATGACCAATTGGGAAAAAACAAGCAACCTCCCTGTTTCTCCACCGCTCATCTAGTGGTGGATCAGTGCTCCCTCTGCCTAGCTGCCAGTAGTTCAAGCATCTTTTCACCTGTTCAAAGATCATTGTCCAGTATCTCCTAGCTCATAAAAGTGACCCAAGAAGGTTCTCAGATTCCAGCAAGTTACCAGCAATGCCTACATGTGGCTGTGTGCTTGTGCTGTATCAGACAAAGCAAGGAAAGAAGCCCACACAACCACTGGCAGACAGGTCTTACATTCTGTTAGAGTTCTGAACTTTACTCTTGTTTGGGGTATGGCTCTTAGCTCACTGACTAGCCCTTTCCCAGGCCTTTTCCTGCTCCACCATTCTGTAACACCGATGCAACAATATTCTGATAAACTACTCATTATAAGACCAGACTTGAGTTAGCTCCATCTTTTTTCAGACTTTCTGTTTCAAAGCACAGATTTCAATTCTGAATGGATCCAGTAATGATGGATCATTGTGACTCCAGGTTTTAACTCTTCCTGTTCCTGAAAGGATCACTTGTCATCCCGTATTAAGAAGACCTGAGGAACTGATACAGCATAGCATCAGCCAATGTCCCTTACAGTTTCAAACAAGAGCACAGGATTTTGACACTATCAAGCTCTAAGCTAGAGGCTTCTATGTACACTGAGAAACATTTAAGGAAGATTAACTTTCCAGTAACTAGATAGGCTTCTAGATATGCTGTACCACTTTCATTTTCCTGTCCATCTATCTTACAGCTCTCTTTCTCTGGTATAAATATGCATACTCATTGCATTTCAGTTCCAGCTGCTTTAGCACACAGGGAGCTCTCTCCTATCACATAGTCCACATTCCTTCCTTGTCTGTGGGGAGCAATTTTTTACTGGGAAGAACTGCCTGAAAGCTGCTTTGCAACAGCATACTTTTAATGTTCCCTTTTCAAAAACTGAAGTTGAAATCTGGCTTCATTAAGCAAGAGTTGCAATAAAATCAGATTGCATCCTTGTCCATTAGAATTACCATCTGCCTCTGGAATGGGACCAGTTAACTTCAACAAGTGCCGCTACTTGTTAAGAAACACTTTTTTCTGCTAAGTTGATATCCTACATTTTCTATAGAAATTTCATGTTTTGTGGTAGTGAGTGGAATATTTCTTTTTTTCAGCAAAATAATAGAAAATAGATCTGGCATAGGCAATGTGATGTCACCTGTTTCATTGTCTAAGGGAAAATACTGAAGTGTGCCATTAAACAGCAGTAAATCTACACTAGGATGTTCATTTTTCAGAGTGTGTGTAAAAATATTCAGGAAGAAAACTCTTCTCTAGGAAGAAATCAGTTATCTAACAATGGAAAGCACTTTGTATACAAAACATAAGCTATAGTACTTTTTGATGTTTAAAACCAAAACTTTTTCAGTGCATGATGTAAATACAGTTCCAAGTAAAAATTAAGCTGCATAGCTTGTTTTCTCCTCTTGGCAGTCATTTCCCTTCTTGTTCAGGGGAAGATTTACAGGTTTCGCATTGATAATTTGAAGAGCTGGTTGAGCAACAACAAAAGCTGGTCTAAATTTTTTAATTCTTTATCACAACTTCAACATGAAAATGTTCTAGGCTGGCATCAGTTTTGCCGAGAGTATCTTTGGGGCAAGGCTGAATACTGAAACTCCGAACAACTGTAAAATGTGGGAGCGGGTTCTCCTATCACTAGATGATAGCACAACTAGATGGTGAAAGTGGCTTCTTTTTGAGGTGTGCCTTACCACGCCTGCCTTATAATTAGAATCAGGCCTATTCCACTGCCTGTCTCAGTCTACAAGGAATAAATAGCAAAAACTTTGTTGTCATGTTAAGCCCTACTATCAAGGAAGCATTTATAAGTCACCTATACCACATTCATCCTGTAGAGAGTAAGATCTGTTCTAACAGCTGGTGAGTGCCCTCACCATACTGCACACTGAAGTTATAAAGCAGTTAGCAATAAGACAGTAAGGAGTTTCTCTGTTTTTGGATTCTCCATATCACAAAGTCAATTCAAGGTCTCACTGCTTTGCTAAATAATACAGTATGTGCTTATTTACAACCCAGTTTTATTCAGCTAATGCCCACTTCTTCTTGGTTCACACTGTCCTTTAGTCTAGCTTGTTCCCTATCTAGTGCTTTACCACTACAACGTTGTCATAAAAAGAACTGTACTGCCTTCAAGCCTCTTTGGCTAAACTAAGCTAGCTGAGTTCTTCCACATGCTCTAGGTACAGAGTCTTCCATCTGCCTGATCAGTTTAACTGCTTTAGCTTTTCTGCGTCTGATCAGCTTATATTCATCTTTCTTTACCAGAGGTGATGTTCCTCTATTGTAAGGACTAAGTATTTATATCTATGAGATTTTTCATGCAATCATTTGCTATTGACACCCTACTTAAATAATCTAAATTACCTCTCTGCTTTGCAATCACATTTCTTCTTAGTCCTTTTGTTAACTTAATTGTTTTACTATTTATTCTTGTTTCTTTTATGCAATCAACCTCAGCTTGTACTTTGGCAGTTCTCAATTGATCCTAATATTTCTTGATCTGAAAAATACGGCTTTCTTTAAAAATATTGAAATACCTATGGAAAGCTTCTACCATTGCATTACAAAGAAAACCAAATGAAACCCAAAAACAACAATGCATGCTCCAACTTTAGTTCACAAAGGCTTCAAACGCAGCCAAATCAATATCAGTTTTAGCTGGGACTCAGTTTAGCATCTCACTTGCCTAGGGGCTATTTTCCTGCCAAGTTGCTGCTTTTGCTTCCACCCTTTTCAGCATTCTTCTGATTATTCAAAATTCAAATATATATGAATCTCATCTCCATTTACATAAACAGATAGAAAAATAAGTAGCAACACTGATCAAATTATAATACAGCATGTTTAAGAACACTGTTTTACTCCAGTTTTACCTAAAAAATTCTAAGGAGGTTGTTTCAGGTGAATATGGAAAAGAAAGAAGTGCTACAGAGACATCTATGGGGACTTCTATTTTAGACAAGTAGCAGGGTTTTTGCTCTGGCTGTAATGAACTTAGCCAATATTCTAAAGACCATTATGCAGCCAAAGTATTGATTTTTATAGATTTGAGAAGTCAGTATTGCATTCCTGAAGTGTTCTTGGGACTTTTTGCATCCACAAGTACAGTTCTATTTTTTCTAATAGTTATGTAATCAATAAATTCCCTTTGAACAGGAGAGATTCTGTAACCAAAGATAGATAATGAAATAGCAATATCAGCAATCCTCTCTCTTTTGGGAATTTTGATGGGATATAAAGGCTGTATTCCTGAAATGAAAGCAAGAAGGGCTCCTTACCACAGCATTTACCACACCTCACTTAGGGAATTTTAAACCATGCTGAACACTGCCATTTCCCATCTCTGCACTACTGATGGCTGTACAGCATGGTACTACTAACTGGCAAGACTTGGACATCCAAATAAGAATCTGTTCAGGGCCATTTTCCATTATATAGTCCACATTCTAATCCTTGATTGTTGTATTGTTTGAATTAACAGTCAGCAAGTTTGTAGATGAGAACTGCAGTGCATGAAAACATGTTTGTACTGAAAGAAACTGGTAGGAGGGTGAGCTTCTAGGCTGGGCAACAAAGGGAAAAAAAGGAAAAACAGGAGGGGTGAAAACATCTACAGGACAGGTCTAGTCCAGTGTCTGTTCAGAGGGGCTGTGCCGCTTACATAGACTTAGCAGCTCTTACCATTACATTGGCACACCACCTTGGAGAGGTGAGGAGTAACAGACTGCAGTCAATTTGCCAACAAGTGGTGTTTTAAAAGAAGCCTGGATTTTATTAAAGACCTTGGCTCAGGACAGCAAACAAGAGTGGTTCAAAGCCTGTGTTTAACATCAAGTATCAAGGCTTCTGACTGTCTGGGAAGAAAAAAAAAAAAACAACAAACCTCTTGAAAAAAGACTGGATTACTACAGACCATTGAAGAACCATGAGTAAGATTTCTCAAATAGGAATGTAGTGCTAATTAGTCTTTTTGGGTCAGCCTGGGTGGGTTGGCTAATTAGCAAAAGTAATATACCTGTGTGATTGGCCTGGAGTGTGGGTGAGGTTCCTGGAAGCACCAGGTGATATCTGGTGAAAAAAGGATGTGTGGGTGGTAAAATCAAGACAGCTGCAGTCAATGACTGGAGTGGGGAAAATACATCTCCAACAGAAAATGCACAAAGGCTTTAAACTTCCAGAACAGTTGAGGTGAGGATTAGCAAGCTTCTATAAGGTTTATTGAAAGCCTAATTTAGGATAAAATAATTTCTTGGTAAGATAGAAAGATATGTGGATTGCATAAGTACTGATGTTGTCAAGTCAGTTAAACAGCGTGTGTGATAAAACCTGAGACCATTTCAGTGCAAGAACAAATGGCAGACTTGCTTCAGCCTCAAGGCACAGAGGAAATGGGGGCCCTACAGATGTTGTTTTAGTATTAAAGTGATGTGAATTTACAGCGTCAGCTTGTTTTCAGTTTCTAAATAAAATATGAGCTTTCCCTATGTAATCTTTTAGTAGAAAAGTAGCTACATGCATATTATCTCTGATCTTTGTCACTTCACAGAGCTCCTCAGTGTATTTTATGGTCTTTTGCAGGGCTAGTAGGTCTACCTCATGCATTAGCATGTGTATTAGTAGTAATATTCTGTACAAAAACACTGTGCGTGCTCTTTAACTAAGTCATGTGGTCACTTCAGTCCTCCAGAAAGCTTTTGAAAGTCCTTAAAGCCAAGTGCTCCCACTTTCCCTTTAAGGGCACACTCCACATGTCATACTTCAACACCAAAGGAAACAGAAGCTCTCTGTAATGCAGAACACCCAAATGCCCTGGGGGTGTGTAGAGGAAGGTGCCAGGTGCATCAGAACAATGGTACTAGAATATGAAAGGAGTTAGCTCCTCTAGGGCAGCTTTTCAAGGTTTTCATTCTCTGTGCTAATTTCCCCAGTATCCGAGGAGTTACTGATGCATATATATTTTCTTTCCAGCAAGCTCCTGTGCTGAAAATTATATAGAGTGGGTACCACAAATGCTTAATGAGTCATTAAAATAGGAATAGGATAGAAATTCAACTTTTATGTGTGGTTCAGACAGCTAGAGGAAGAAGAGAAATAAAACAGGGAAGACCTGAAGTCACACTAAAGCATTTTAAAATTATCTGGTGGCAGTGTATCCTCACCTTACAGTGATGTTTACTGAGAGCTATGCAACTGGATCAGCTAACATGGGGATGAGATTTTGTCTCATTCATTTTGTATGTATCATTTTTACACCTCGGTTGGTCTTCTGAAGGTTGGTAACTCTCAAAACTTAGTTTTGGACTGTCTTATGTCCTTTTATTTATGTAGCTAAAGCAGACAAAGCGATTTGGAACAGCTGCATACAACAGAGCGTTGTTGCCTTGTAGCACTTAGGAAGTACAATTTCTAGATCGCTGTGCTGGAATTTGGATCACTGAGTAATATTTATTTCTACAGTTCTGAGATCAAATACAAAACTATCAGAAAAAAATAAGTTTTGCAAAAACCCATGTTACATTAATTTTACATTTACTATTTAATATATTCTGGGTTTTTCCTTGTGACAGATGGCAGTTTAGTTTCTGAATCCTAAAAAAAAAGAAAAAAACCACCCCAACCAAAATAGTGTGTCCAATTATTTGACATATTTCATTTTTTTAATATAAGAAATGAGTCCAAGACGAAGCTTGGATTCAAGTGTTAATGTTCCCAAAGGGTTTTCTGCTCCAAGATTTTGGTTCAGGCCCATCTTTTCCTCTGGACAAGTATATATTCGAAAATGATACTGCTGAATAAATCTACTGTTTTGAAAATTTAGTTATTACATGTGTTTCTAATAACATGTCAGATGGCGTAGCATGAAATAATTTTAATTATTTTCATTATTTGTCTGTGGCTTTTGCTTCCTTCTTTCATTTTGCTTAGCAAAGTAGTTAACCTAGAGTAGTACATCTCTCTTCCCATTTACAGTCAGAGAATCAAAGTGAAACTACCACTGCTGTGCTACTGCTTCCAGAAACAAATGTTATAAAAATACATTATTTCCTGAATCACACAAAGGTATCTGTTGAAGTTCTATTCAGTGTACTCTAAAAAAAGGCTGCAGAAGTGATGAGATACAGAAAAGTGGTTCAAGGTGCTGGGAACTGAAGAAGGAAGACCATACGCAAATAGCGGTAAGATTTGAGAAGGCACTACTTACATCTTGATCACGTGCTGCAAAGGGAAAACAAGTTGTTGTTTGGTTTTGTGTTTTTTTTTTTAAACTCGGTTTTGGATTAGTCTGGGATTTCTGTGTCATGGCAAGCACCAAATAAAGTTGAGAATGTTTTCTGGAGTAAATTAAAATTGTATGTTCAGCCCCCAGCCAATAAAGAGATTTCAAATGAAAGTAATAGCAAATTAGTGGAAAACTGGAACTAAGCTACTCTAATTTTCTTCTCTTCTGTTTTCAAATATGTTTTCCAGAGTGGATCACTAAAGGAGCCAGAGCCAAACAAAATTCCACCTCAGCGACCACCACCTCAAGGTTGTTTACAGTACATTCTCGACTGTAATGGCGTTGCAGTAGGACCAAAACAAGTCCAGGCTACTTAGATAATTGAGACTAAAAGCAAGAGTTAAAACAAAAATGAAAAGTAAAAAAAAAAAATAAAGAAACAAAAACACAATCTTTAAAGCAAACATACCAGTTTTGTTCAATTTTGCATTGTTCAGTGCTGACCTGGACTGTGTTTTTTCTATGCAGTGTCAACTATACCGTCTGGTTGTTTACTTGTTCATGTCTGTGCGTGTAACGCTTACCTACCTTTCTCTGTAAAACTTGTGATTTCAGGGCTGTTGTCAACAGTGTACAAAGAATGTGCCTCTTTAGAGCCCAGTGCAACTGTATGGATGGTTAGACAGTATTTCTTAAGTATTATATATCTGTCAGTGAAATACCACCAAGGTTCAAATCTAAATACTTGGCTTACTCTGTGAGTGTGTGCACACTATGCTCATCGCCTTTGTGTGTGCGTGTGCGTGCGTGTGGGCATGACTAATAGGTAGGTGATCCAGAAATATTTTTTACAGCCTAGGTTAGAATTTGCTAGTGAGGCTTTTTATTTATGATTTTATAAAGTTTGTTAACATTTGAGTTTTACTTATATGCAAGTGGAAGTCTAATATTTCAGAGACTCGATAAGTGCGATACGGTTCTTCCCAAGGAATATTTAAAGTATCTTCTATTTTACATACTGGTATTCATATTTTTAGTAATTCTGCATTAAATTATTAGCTACAAAGCTATGTAAATGGGCCACCTATGTGCAATATCTCAGTGAAAGTGTGAGTACTTAATGTATCTTAGTTAAGTAGTACCTTTTGTTGTAATTCTAAATTAGTAATATCTATGGAGATTTTTAAGTAAAAAATTAATGCAAATATTTTAAAAATCTTATGCTCACCTAAGAGTTAAATCCCAGGTATTTGGTGAGAAGTACCTCAAGGACTGTTAAACTTCCTGTAAGAGCTCATTTTTTTTCCTAAAACTGAGATGTATGGATATGGTAGACCAAAGTAACTTTAACCAGCTAGAGATCTTGCAAGGCAAAAATATTGGTGGTTTTCTTCACCAGCTCAGGTCTATGATTTTAAGCCTAGAAATCTCAAGATAGTTATAAAGAAAATTTAGTGCCAGTGTTATCCACGTCAACAGGGTTTAAAACAATTGCTTAAAATCAAATGTGCAACAAGACTTGAGATGCCTAACAACTGTTAGATTTTCTGTAGGTAAATTATTTATGATTTTTTCAAATCAGTTTATAATGTAGCATTACAAGAAATATACAAATGGGCAGTTAATCTGCTGTGAGAACTCTGGCCAAGAGTCACAAGCTGCACAATGCTAGCATACCATAAAACTTTGCTCTGAGTGAGCCGTGGAGCTCTGATTTGAATTTAGAATATGTACAAAGATGAGCAGCCATTAGTTTAGTGTGAACAATTCTGTTTAAAGGGAAAACAGCTTTGTGTTCTACTTCTGTTTTTCCTGTAAACACTGAGAAAAAGAGAATCAGTGAAAATCATCATTCTTAGCATTTCTTTTCTTTGTACAATCTGTCTGGTAAGATGAGAATTAAGGTATGCATTATTAGCTATTTCAGTGTGTGTAGTAAGTGCTCCTGTTTACTACCTATCAGTAATTTACATGAATATTTTGCTTTAGTGATTGGCATTTGTCTGGGTCAGTGATCATTCCCATGATGGCATTGACTATTTTGTTCTATATTAAGAAAATTCCACATAGAGTCAGGTTCACAAATCCTTACCTCCAGACACCATAAAAGTGAATAAACAATACTGCCCTGGGGTGAAGAAATGAATCTGATGACTGATTTTATTTAAAGCAGCTGGTATTTTTTTTTTTTTTGCATGTAGTAGTACAAGTATTCACAAGTGCTTTTCACATGACATTTGTGAGCTGTGTGTGCAAAGAAGAGATGAGTGTTTCAGAGAGGATTTCAGCTTATTGACTGTAAAGGATTTACAAGGGCACACACTACTGCTACATACTACAGACAAGAAGCAAGCCAAAATGTCTCTGCATGTAAGCATGCTTAGGTGCAATATTGTGGTAACAGGGAACAGATGTTTTACAGTGTAGGCTTAATGTTCAGTTTTGTTATTTTTGGTAAAAATTTCTTTCATGATTGTTGCCTTTTGTACAACCCAGCTGCAAGAAAGTGAGCAAATGCTGGAAGTGTGACAGCAGTATATCTTTTATGTGAAATATCTTGTACAGCTTAATGTGCAATAAAAGAAAGTTATATCTGTCTTCAGTGTAAAGTTTCTGGCATTCAAGCCTGTATATACAAGTGGGGGAAAGAAACCTTTCTGTTTTTCAATATTGAGTGAAAGGAGACTAATAAGAAAATGATCTTTATTAAGATGTTGCAAGACCGTGTTATCACCTTCAAATATTTCCTACAAAAGTGGTTAAAATTAATAAACGATGAAGGCACATTCCTTAACATACAGTACGTGCTATTTATCTTTCTACACCACAAAACACTGCTATAACTGTACTAAGACTTCTTGAAGCCTTAGTACGTGCTGTTCTCAGACACATACACTGGAATCTCATATAGTAAGTGGAAAACTATCTATTATAGCAATTTCTTTTTTTTAATCTCGAATCGCAACATTATTTCCAGATATGAAGATTTTCTCCATAGAGACTCAAGTAGGTGAAGCCTTCTACTTGCACTGAATATAAGTGTAAGAGTAAAAATTCCCAAATATTGAGAACACTGTATAATATTTACTGTTCAGCAAAGCTTTTCCCCTGACTGAAGCATTATACAAACCAGTCTCTCAGAATTTCATCCTGTCCCTTCCTCCCCTTAACTCTTATGTCCCACGTGCTTAGTCATGTGCAAGAATAAAGTTTTTTCTGACAACTGTCAGCCAAGAAAACCACATTCAGACATCTCATATGAGATAAAAGCAGCACAACCACTGATATCTGACACAGCACTATTTCAGTCAGAAAGCAGTAAAAAGAAAAGCCCTCACTGATGATGTAGCATCTTTCAGCCACAGATTTCACAACTTAACTCTCTACCACAAGTGGTAATTTCACACTTGCTACAGTATTTTTTCAGCATAATTCCTTCTCAGTGGGAAGATCTCCTTTTGTTTCTTGTAATGTTCTTCATGTATCTCACTAAGGAGTTAAGTTATCGAACGATTTTAAATTAGTTTTGTTGCCATAAGAATGAATTTAAGAGGAATATTACAAAAATAACATCTGTACTTTGGAGGAATAAAATTGTAATAACTACACAGAGAATAGGAGCTGTATTGCTGAACTAGATTCTGTTGGTATATGCAATTCTCTCACAGCCTCTTCTTTAGCTGGGCCAAAATTATACTGGCTGTAACTCCACTGACTAATTTGAAGGCAGTAGGGTTACCGCTGGGATAATAGCAGTTTTATGGATGCTCCAAGCAAGCTTCTAATGTACCAACTGTAAACTGTAGAATTGACTACGTTAAGCTGCAGTGCATAGAATTCCATAGAATTTTGCCTCAGAAGTGTAACTATCACATTCGAGGATTATTTTAAAGTGTTGGATATGAATCTAATAAGAGCTCTTTGATACTATAACATTATGAAGTTTTTCTTGTGCTGAACCTAGGGGGCCCAGTGCAACCCCAAGGAATGCAATCACAAAGCCAGGAGCCATTGCAGCCACAGCGCATGTACCCCCCTGGGCAGTCAGCAAAGCCCTCCACTTCCCAGCCACAGCGTCCACCCGGACCTACGACCCAGCAGCCACGTGCCCAGGCTCAAGGTCCTTCCAGCACCCGAATACAAAAGGAGGCAGAGGCACAGCCTGCACCACAACCACAGCCTGCTCCACAGCCACAGCCTGCGCCTCAGCCCGCCCCGCAGCCCGCGTCGCAGCAGAAGCCTCAGTCTCACCCACAGCTTAAGTAAGATTTGTTTTATCAGTTTTCTAGTCTCCTCATAATAGTTACATTTTGTTGTTGAAACTGTAATTTGAGAGCTTGTCTGATATTCACATAAAGATGAACATACGTTCCCCAGTCTAAAATGAGATTTCAAAAAGCTTATTATCGGTTTATCATTAGAGTAGCATTAGTTACATCCTGTGCTATACAAGATTTCATTAGTTGTGCAACTTATGCCCCAACTAGACCTGATGTGAAAACTCTTGATCGTTCTCTTTTATTTCCCCTCCTTTTTATGTCACTGACTCATGATCTGGGTGTGCTATTCGCCTGCACAGAGAAGAGGAAGTCTTATCTGTTTCAACTTTTAACCTTGCAGTCACTCAAAAGAACAGATTCCAGTTTCAAAAGGCCTATCTCAGAAACAACCCAAATGAGCAAGCTGTCAAACTGTGTTTACAGTAACGTTCTGGTCATGGTGCACATTGCTACTGTCTGTACAGCACAAGTAACTCAGACCCTTTCTAGAGATGTCAGCAGGACTCGCACAAACACCTCCCTGTAGCTACCTCACTCCTTCATGCACAGCATGAGGCTGTTGCTCTATATAGCCAGCCACACGCTGCAGTAAAGAGTGTGAACAGGATCTGTAGCCACATATCCTCACAGAGCTTTAAATTAGTGAATGGAAAACATAGAGAGGGTATTAGCAGTGATTTGCTGTTTTTCAACATATTGATCCTAACGCACACTACTGCCAGTAGAGTCACAGATACATTGCACTTAGTTTGGTAAGTAAAAAGCCATCATTTTTTTCAGTAGTGCAAATTCCCCCTTTCCACCAACTCTCATGTTTGTACTGGTGTGAAGCAATTCTGAGTCCTCACCTGAACACAATTCAGCCAAACAGCCTTGTTAGGTGTGAAGATGCACAGATTAAAACAATGGTCAAAAAAGCTTAAGCATATTTGCTTCTGAAGAACGTGTTTTCTTGCATTCCTGGGACAGTATATTTCTATATTTTGTTTTATAAACATAAAACTCCAATTGATTCATCTATTATTTATCTAGAGAATAGACAGCTCCATTTTCTTAAGCAAGATGAAAGACCCTAAATTAGTTTGAAACTTAATTTGTTCATTTCTGATATGAAAAACACTGTACCACATACATATTCCCAGCTTTCTCCTTTTCCTCAAATGGAAAAGTAGTCTCTATATAGAATAAAATAGAATGAATTCAATTTTTAAGATGGAAACTATGTAAGTGTAGTTTTTCTAACTTTCAAGAAGTTTTCGGTCTGCACCAACACTCAGATCTCCTGCCTGTAGGATTAACTCTATTTGCATGTGCATACTTTGTATTCACCCACATGCTGTTGCCTAACCTGTATGTACATGTTATTAATCTGTGAATAAATATTTAATTAGGCTACTTATTGTGTTACTAATCAAGTCAAGTGCTGCTTCCCACCCTCCCTCTTTCAGTGAGTACAAACAAACATTTATCAGTCTATTCTCATTAACACAACTATAATTTACAAAAAACCTAAAACGCCTGTAGCACTGTTTGCTGTACAGACCTAGAGAAGATGCAAACCATGGGGAGTATAAAACAACCTGAATAAGGAGAGTGTTTAACTCTAGCCAAAACTGAAATCCTACTATTGTACTGCGAGAAAAATGAAATCAATTAATATATTAGGGCATGGACATTTTCATAAAAAGATTATAACTCGTTATTGTTTTATGTTTAAATTCAAACCTACCTTTTAAATGTTATTTCACCTGAGTTCGTTTTAAACTTCAGACATTTCTTGTATGTTATTTTATTCATGCTTGCAGAAACTTAAACCGCATGCACATGATAGCACTAAAAACAGAATAGGATTACTAGACTAACTGCTAAAAGAGAAGCAAAGTGATACCTGATCTGGGGAGTTTGTTCAAAGATACAAATTGTCACTAAACCACCATTAAGTTTGAACATTATCTGACACACAGCAGTGGACCCCATTACAACTTTAGGTCTTGTTCTTCAAGCTCTCGTCATGCTGTGTTGGGTAGTGATTTGGATTTAGTAGGCAGGCTCAGTTTTGTCTTAAGTTCTAATGTACGTCATCCAGTTTACTGAGATATAATGTTTCAGATATGTAAAAAAGCAGTATGTTCTCTAAATAAAAGATTGTCCTACTTCACAAGTCAAAGTGCAGAAGGAATGTGATTTATTGCACCAGCTTTGTATCCTATATCTAACCATATTACTTGTGTTGAATATTCATTTTGCTCAAATGGAAATTGTCTGTATCTCACAGCCATTTTTCCTTTCCTTCTAATTTATACAAGTTATATGTGAATGGAAGTTGGTAGACAATATGACCATACCAAACATGTTGCATTTTTGTCTTGCAGCAAGTCGCAGTCCTTGACAAATGCCTTCAGTTTCACAGAATCCTCCTTCTTCCGATCATCTGTGAATGAAGATGAAGCAAAAGCTGAAACTATTCGAAACTTGAGGAAATCCTTTGCTAGTCTTTTTTCTGATTAGCTGGCTTCATCTAAATGCACATAGCATATAGTCTAAAAACTACGTGAATGTTACATAGGTTTTGTTTTCCCTGTGACAGTACCTTTCTCTCCTGTGCTAACTGTTGTATTAAGCAATATGTTAAACTTACAAAAAGAAAAAGAAAAAAAAAAACCCAAACAAAAAAACCCACAGAAGAAGGACTTTGATGAAATACCATTTGGGAACATGTATAGTGATAAACAAGGTAGAGCTCTATTATGAAAACAGAATGCCAAATTCTGAAGTCCTTATCTATTGTAATATTGTGGCCTTACTGTGACTGACTATATTATCCTAATTGAGACTTCTCTGTAGATCTGTGTTAATAAAGCATTGAGTTATGGGTTTCTTCTTGCTTTACCCATTTCCAATGCATTGCAATGCATGTGTATTTTGTGTGTAAATGTTTTGTACTGCAAGAGTAGTCTTGATTTGTTCTTGCCTCCCAAGTTTAGGAGGCAGTTCACGCTGACGTTCTTGTCAAGCTGCATAAATAGCGTGAGAAACTGAAGCACTTTCTTCCTCCTTATACAATCTTTCCATCAGCTGACTGTAGATTTCTGATGTATTGCTGAGTTATCATTACACTAAATTAATGTCATAAATAGAGTGTATATGTACTACTGTACTCCATATGTCTATTTGAATTTATTTCCAAATTGTAACCATAACTGAGTTTAGTTGCAAAGAGTATGCATGATGTTACCCTTATTTTTGTGAGCACCTTCTAATAAATGTAAAGTCCCATGCCTGTTTAAAAGATGTCTTTGACAAAGATTGTTTCAACATCAGTATATATTGTCTGTATTAACTGATATCAAAAGGGTACTTTTGTGACGATTAAATATTTGGACACAAACTACTACTCTAGGAAAACAGACTGTCAGAAATAATTCCCTTTAGACTGGCATCATTAAAAAATATAACTTTTAGGAAACACGTTTGCATTTTCTAATAAGGAATATATTTGTTAAATATTTCTCTACCTTGCAAAAACAGAATTGATCCCAGGCTTTGAGATACCAGCAGTATTTTTTTTTAGTTCTCAAAAGGAAACTGAAATTGATCAGTAATCTCTTGACCATCCCTTTCCAATGACCATGATGTCATTCTGCTTATCCTGAATTGCGTGCAGCAGTATTCCGTGCTAGGAAACAGTGCTAGCAGTGGAAACATGAGAAAATAATATATATATTTACTTATATTAGCATATCTGAGGTAGAAACAAGTAACACGAGGTTAACTTCTATGGACTTTATAATGCGTTTGTAGAAGTACATCTATTTACCTCTGAAATTTTACTCTCTGTACTAGCTCACAGACACGTATTAGTTTATGAAGCATAGAGAAATCAGAATAACTTTGTCTACATAGCTTCTCTCAGCAGTTTTGGATCTTTTGGACAAGGAGTCTGTGTTGGGCCAAGAGTCTGGCAACAAAGCATGGAAACTTTCACCTCAAGTGATGTAAAAATTAAGTTCATACATTAGCATCTGATAGTTGCCTTAGAACAATGCTGTCCTCCAGATTAAGACTGAAATCTAGGGGCAGGTTTGCACTGCAACATTACAAACTATAAATACATGGTACTGCCCTCGGAAGGATGGAATCTCAGTCTCTGCCATGGGCACATCATCTTTGTGAAAAAGCCCTCAAAGAAGCTCTCTTACTAAATTAAAGATGATTCTCTCTGTATTATTTTTTCACTCCCTAGGAAGAATGCACTGAAGACAGAAACCTACAGTTTAGACTCCGAATTCTGTGGCAAAACAGCACTCCTTAAATATCGATGTTCCTATTAATTCATAAACACCATCAAAACCGATTTTAGTTTTGTCCCCTTCCTGCTCCCCCCTGGGTTGAAACACCCTTCACTAGCAGCAATAACAACCCTGAGCAGTTCTATAGCCTTTTATGTCTGAGAAGCACTTTACTTTTAGATTAGAAAGATTAATCAAAGTTGCTAACGCAAATTAATTACTGCTACAGAGAAAGCATGGTAATTATGCATAGTTTGGCATGGTTCATGATTAGTACATGCCTAGTTTCAGCAATATAGTACAATATGAACTACAGGTAGTTCATTAGTCCAGACCCCAGATTTTGACTTGAGGCGAAGTTTCTTGCTCATATAAAATTCCCTCCCACCTTTTCCTGGGAGAAAACGGGTTTCACTGCAGTCTTTGTTTTACCATCTGGAACAAAAAAAAAAAAAAAAAAAGAGAGAGAGAAAAAGAAAAGAAAAAAGAAAAGAAAATCAAAAAGAGAGCAAGATGATGCAATCAAATCTGCATGGTGTATCCTCCCACACAATGTACATAACACACTGCCTCCCCGCAATGCCAAAAGTTCTTTATATCTCCAAGCGTGCTAAAGCGTGTCACATGCAAGCTCATGCATGCTTATGTTCCTTATGTACTTTTTCATAGTTAAAAAAATTTTTAAGCAATCTAAGATGTGCTGTTTTTAAGCACATCTTCAGAATACCTATCAGAAAAAAAGTAGTGAAAAATCTATTCAAACATTTATTCTCTGGTTTGTATTTTTTCATTAAATAAATTGTGTTTTGAATACATGTGCAAGCTCTAAGTACCCAGTTATCCAATACAGTGCTATCTAGGTTTGCATAAATGGTAACACGGAAATAACGTGAGTGTCTGAAGTTCAGCTTTGGGAACGCTTGCCTAGACACATGAGATGTGTACTTCATATGTACCTTTTCCATGGAGATGCAGATTACGATGCCACAGGTTACTATGCACAGTACTCCATCCTTTTTGTCATCTTCCACTTAAAGATCAACGTAATATGAAATCTATAGAGCTACTTCATCAAGTTCAGTTTTAAGACTGAGATGGAGTCATTTTCTGACCAGTAGGCCTGCAGCCATTCAAAACACAAGCAAATTTCAAAAGATTGTAATTATGGATGAATATGGATGTTAAACTGGCTTTGAAACCACCACAAACTCTTCAATAAAAATTAGACAAATAGTACTAAGGTACTTTGTAAATACTGCGTGTAATTTGTATACTTCCTCCTCCAAAAGAACAAAGTTGTTTATCTCAGCCAATGTTGTCTCAATGAATACATCACATACAATGAAACTTATTTACAAAATTGAAAAAGTCATTGTACAATATCTGCGTTGACGTGGTTGTTGCCAGTATTTGGATGAATACTACAAATAAATTTCCAAGCAAGTTGTTCATTAACAACAGTTTCCAGTGATGTTGGGTAGGATGCAAGTGGCTGAATATACCAAACAAATCTACCTAATGCCTTTTCAGACATCCGTCTTAGTAAACAGGATCACCACAGTGCTGGCAGTGGAGGGGGGGGACAGCAACAATACAGGGCTATTCTCAATTGTCAGTCCAAGGCCAAGCAACACATATAAATCGACCTAAAGTGGCAGCAGGCACTACTGAGCTTCCTCTCAGATAAGGTTTTTCAGTTACCTTTTTTTTTCAATCATTCAGGCATGGAGTAAGAACCAACTTAACTGAGCTCTGCATTTCTTCTTCTCTGACTAACAAAGCTATCTAGTAAGCCAGTGCTGCAAATAATGATTTGCAAATTTTTATCACTAGTAGAGTTTATTTTTCATACCAAAAATAACTAGAAGTGATTACTGACTCAGAGGAGATTAAGAAAGATTATCTAAAGTGTCACCACAAATGAAATTAAGTCCTGATGAGAATACGTCTCCAATATGGAAATGTTTTTATTAGACATACGTAAAACTGTTAAGATGGTTTTAAAATCTTGTGTGATAAGTTTCAAAATAGGTAGCTAAAATTAGTTCACCAAATCCATATTCTATTACACAAATAAGCAGCAAAATTTGCAAAATGATGTTTTCCTTACGTCCTTTAATTCCTCCTCCTCTTCTAAGGAAGAATGTTACACCTCAAGATAATAATTTATATCAAGTTTCATGAAGCACTGATTTGGCTGCGTGCAGTTAGATTCTTGCACCTCAAAAAATGTTTTAAGAAAGAATGCAAATAAAATTAGCCTTAAGAAAAAGAGAAAGAATTAAAATAACATCTAGATTGTCAGGTATTCTCAAGTATCCTTGCACTTAAAAGGAAGGAACAGAAAAGCTATTTCCCTGCTTCGTTTTCAGATAGCTCAGAAGTAAAGAAGATGTTTTTTGCTTTTTGTGGAGTTAACATTTTCTTCCCACAGGTCATGTCTCATAGAATTAGAAAGAAAACCAATTTAAACAAAAACGAGACTGGGCTTTTTCCTTTTCTTAAACAGGATTGAGGTTTTAACTTCTGTTGTGACATTGCTCAGAACTTCTAAGGGTGGATGCAGTATTTAAAAACTGATCCACTTCACAGTAGAAAGTACATATTACAGAGAAGGCAACTGTCTTCCATTGCTAAACCTTTGCTCCGTATAAGCAACAGTAACTAAGTGAAAAGTATAATAATCTGACAAGACTGAGAATGGATTGAGAGCTTCACTCTTTACACGTGAACTTCATTAACATCTTTCTCCTAATTATTCTTATTTTACTCACATGTGCCTGTTCTTCTCACCAATCCCCATCAGCCACATTCCTCTTTAAGGATTTAAAAGCACTGAGGAGTACCCAAATTTTTGTTTGAGGGCAAACCTTTGAATTGTTCTCATCTCATGCTATTGCTCTACACTTCCTTATGCTATGAAGATAGCTGGAGTAAGTAAGAACAGATTGTTGATTGTTCATGTTCTCTTCTTGCTTCCTTCACTAAAAGAGAAATTTTGGTAAAGATCGTGTAGATTTTTAAAGAATATGGATAGGCTATGCAAAATAACTTCTTTCTGTCTGAATGAGAGACAAAAAGGAGAGCAAACAAAACCAGTAGTGAAAGTGGGTCACCATTTTTTAGTTTAGGAGCTACTTATCAAATGTCTGTTACAAAAGTTACCAGAGCAAGTCTCTTTTTCTTTCTTTTTTTTTTTTTTTTTTCCCCAGAGATAATCTAGTATAGGGACTTAAAATTATAATGTTAAGTCCCTCCCGTTAACTACAGGACAACTGAAGTAATGAAGAAGCTTTAGACACACTAAAATTAACAAGGGTTATGCTTTATTAGTATGCTATGTCACATTTTGAGGCTGTAATGAAATCTAAAGTACGTTTTCTGTTTTACTGTAGTTCAGAACAAAAGAATTAGCATGGTTCGTGGAAATCAGATTTCTGCCTCTAAAATAAACTAGGAAGAGTGAATGCTTTACCCTCAGATACTTCACATAAAATTCTCCCACTTAAGTCTTCTTTGCTTTGGAGAAAAGGATCTATTGGGCAAATGTTTCCCAGTTAATTAGAAGGGGATGTCAGTGCAGCAGAAGAATATTTCTCTCATTCCCAGTCATTGTAATAAACTATGAGCATGTTGCTGCTTCATTCATAATGTGACTCTTCCTTCAAGGTCATGAGAAGATTTAATGTGGAAAGAGGGTGAATGCATCCTTTCATTAGATATCTGCAGAATGCCATAAGCTAACGCCTGAGTTGTCAAGTGTTCCCTAACTGGGGATAGAGTATACAGATCTCAGGCTGATGATTATGTAAGTTTTAAGCCCTTTAAACAGTAGATTGCTCTCCTGACAGCATCCATCTTTGCTGAGTACTTTGTAGTTCTAGCTAGTTCAAACCAAACTCCTATAGCCTGGGTATTTTTTGCATATTTTTCTTTCTTTGTAATCTGTATTAATAATAGTGTCATAAACACGAATAGATCTTTAGGTATGTTTTTCTCTGTACATTTCTTTCAGTCACGTAGAGTTTGAGACTACATGTTCCACTGGCCTTGTGTATTAAGAAATGTGGCGTGCTGCTGGGGAGTCTGCTGCTAGAATTAGTCTGTGAACAATCCCTACTGCCAAGATGCAATGTCAGATGCAGTCTTTGTAAGATTTGCCTCACATTTTAGATCAACTAACAGCTCTGAGGGCCAGATATTACAGCTTAAGATATAGGGAATGCTCCTTTCCTCCCCACTTCTTATTGGGAAATGGAGATTAGTCACTCTTTGTCCACTAGCTGAGCCAGGCCTAATTACTACACAGAAATGACAGTAAATCAGAACTGTGATGAACTCCATTAGTTAACCACCTTGGTGACAATTTAAGTATATTAATTAGGAATAAGTGCTGCATGATTCATCTTAAGACTCCTAGGAAATTGGGTTATGTTTCCACATAGAACAGATTCTACCTCAAACACTGTTAATACACAATCCCAACCAAACATCTGTCCTTTAATGATCTTGAAAATGGGTGTTGCTAGCTACATCCACTGCTATTTACTGTAAAGACATCTTTGCTCGTTGCTTGATGGAACTGTAACAAATTTGGGTATATGGAGGAGACCTGCAATTTGAATGCCTCTGCCCCACCTGTTATGGGAATGTCTCTGAACTGGGATCAAGGAAGCATTCTTTTTCTTATTTAGATGTTTTCTGTCTGTTTGCAAGCCATGACTTAATCTATTAAAAAGTGAAATTATTTTTTTTTAAAGTACAATGTCCCAATCTCCTCTAACCTTAAACTCAAGTTCACTCGTGATCATCGTATTACAATATATATTCATTTACTCAGCTTTGTTTTACAGCAGGTTTCTGAAGATGCTAGGTTTTTTTTTTCCACACTTTTTTTTTTTTTTACTAGAAAGGGAAAGCATGTGCACTGACTCTGAGGCATACAGAGCTGATGTAATTTCATGGCAAGAAGACTCCTGCTGCCCTTAAGAATGTTAGTACAAGTTCTGAACTGACTTACCCTCCTCTGGAATAATTATGCATTCCACTCTGGCACATTTTATCATGCAATTCTCCTGCTTTGTAGATTACATGTCTTGAGGAGGTACAAAAGGGAAGAGCAAAGACTTTTATTTCTGTACATGCATCTAACAATTATATACACACACACCTCAAATAGTACTTTTAAATGTAAAATTATGTGAGAATTTACAGGCGTATTTAATATGTACATTAAATACAGGTATCCTTTCATGCATCAAGGAGATGCAAGCATCTCTTGGGAGCAACACAAGGTATGGAGAAAATATATTGTTAAATTATAATTGAACAAGCTAGAACTTGCTCAGGTTAAACAGCCCACCCTCAAACTGAAAAAGCCAAATTACGCCCTCAGCAACTTCTGAAAAGCAAACTGCCTTCAGTGGATTTCTGCAAATTTAACTGTCTAGAGCCTACAGCCACATCAGAATAAGTCTCAATGATCTCAGAGATTAAGCAGTCCCTGGCCGAGTAAGTATTTGGATGAGACCACTTGGCAAATCCACATAGTATTAGACATCAGCACAGGATGCATTTATAATTGAGTGCTTGAGTGTGAGGGAGTGTTCACAACATCAGACTTACAGATATCATGAATGTACCTTCCAAAAAGGTTTTAGGAGGGATTTATTAGGTTACCTCTCTCTGACTACAAAAGCCTAAAATAGGTTAAAATATATGAAAGCTTAAGTGGCCTGAGTTCTCTCTGCAAATAGCAGATAGTAAAATCTGAAAGAAGGTAAAGACTGAACACAATTATCTGTTCTGAAAATGGAGAATAAAATATGACTACCTTTAAAGGCAATAGTCAAAGTCATGTCTTATACTGAAAGGCATAAACACGTCTGTTACTAGAGTCAGCAGAAGCACACTGCGATATAACTCCTCAGAATAAAGCCCTGCAGAGATTTTACTGTCCTTACAGTATCTCCTTCAGATAAGTGTCAGTATATCTTCTTGAGGTTTAGGTATTTCAAATAATTATTTTTGACCTTCAAGAGGTTGTGGACAAAACTTGGAAGAGGAACAAGTGCTAGGAACTCGTCTTATGCAATGACACGAAATCTGGTGTTTCGTTTTGAGCACTCCTGAAAGTCTAATTCAGCTATGAAAACTCTCTCCCTTGTTCTACTAACCAGGTAATATTATATACTGGAAACTTCTGTGTACTGACTGGTCAGTATTACTGAGTTGCAAAGTCTCTGTGTTTCTATAGGATATGGAAAAAAAAGTCTTAACTAAAAAGGTTACAGAAAGACCGAAGAGTATCTTCAATTCTTATCAAACTCAGGACTTAAGGAAATCTAACAAGCCAAAAGAGTAGCAGAATGGTTAACTAGGACTTCTGGACCAATCTGTATCTGAAATGCTGTGTTTAAAGCTTACAGTCCTTGCTACTCTCTGCACGTATCTGGCTTCCCATTCCAACCAAAAGCTGCTTTTCTACAAATGGGTCAGGTTTATAATGGGGGAGAATACACAGAGCATCACACAGACCATCCTGGCAAAATGCAGTTATTCATTATTTTTATGCCTGTTCTCCCCACTAGCAAATTAAAATCTTTTTTTCCTCATTTATTTCAAAAGTCAAATTTTCCATCAAGTTCAAAAATAACATGTGAAGTTGCTAAATAGTACCGATGCTTTTTGTGCTCCCTCACACATATGGCTAGTTGAGAATACATAGCAAGTCCAAGCTTGAAATGAATCTTTTTTTTAAGCAACCAGTATATAACACTAAACATGATTTAATAATGGAAAGACTGGCACAGCCTTAAAGGAATATCATCAAGTAGGCAAGGTATGCTTGTGACTTATTATAAAACAGTTAAATCAGGTAGGAAGCATAATCCAGATTCTTTACATAATTATGGCAGAAGGGTGTGGAAAAAGGAGTATCAATTACTTTTTAAATTGGAGAACTTCTAACTGTAGAAAAAAAAGCAATACATCGATCTCCAATTTCTCTCATTTCCCTTGAAAATGTCTGTAATTTTTCATTTATTCTTAGTGTTATTGCCAAGTTAAATGCCAGCTTAATATTTTGCTGACACTGAGCTTATTCTTCTGACAAAGGAGTTAGTAAATTTTTTTTCAAGTTTTAACATGTAAATCTGAGCCTTCTCAGGACTGTGTCATCTCTACGTAATCAAACCGCTCACAGAAAGTAAATGAAACAATTTCTTGTCCTTGTTCCACAAGCAACAAAGCCTTATTAAATTCAAATTAGTCACAGAGAGAAATTGCTTGGTTATAATAATGAAACGGTGCGATGCGATATTAAGTAAGTCAGCAGAGAATTGATTTAATTTATTGATTAACTGATTGATTTAATAGACTAAAGACAACTGTATTTATGAAGAACTTGTTATTTTACGGGGCTGCATTTTAGTTAAAGCACAAATCATTTCTGCTGCAATTAAAAACAGATTGCTGTGTCAGATGGCACACAATGGAGACTTGCAGTTAATTTTAAGAATGAAATATACATCAAAACAGTATTTTTATGTTCTGTATTTTAAAGTACTTTTGTTCTGGATCTCTGTGTAAACCAAGCAGTAGTTCCCTGGTAAAGGACTGGAATTTCCGCAGAAGTCCTGTTCTTTGCAGCCTCTCATTTTTAATCTCTTTCTTCTTAAGAGACCGAGACCAGAAAACAGAAATGTGATTTGTACACACTGGGTAAGGTCTGAGGAATCAACAGTTCTTTACCAACGCTATTGAAATAAGAGGTGTGTCTGTGATTACCAGAGATCTTCCGGTGATAAAAGAAGGATTGCATCAGCTTTTGGCTCAGTGTGTCAGAATGACTCAGCAGAATGTGTTTCCATTCTCTTTCCGGTTGGAAGATGTTGAACCTTCCTTAGTACTTTCTCTTAAAACGCCATGGCAAAAGGGGGATGTTAGATTTCTCATCAGAATAGCCTGACTGTCTTTATTCATAGTAGCGTAAGAGCCATACAGAGTTCACTAATGCCATTCTACCACGTCCTTTTTTTTAGCAAAAAGAAAACAAAGAGGTTTGTTTCAGAAGCTCTGCAGCTGCTCCGTAGTTAAGTTATCACATCGTTTGGATAATGCATAACACTGGAAATTCTGATTTGGAATCAAAACTAAATTGTGAGGGGTAACACTTCAGGTAATTCTAGTGATTAATCAGTCCCTTCCTCAATGATTTTGACCCTCAAAGCACAATTTTCTCCTTTCTTTAGAAATTCAGAAAAAATAAATAAAACACCTAAGTCTACATTTTGGATCTGACATTAAATTACCATCATTATCAACATGCAACTATGCGAAATGTATTTTTAAATATTTTTCTTATACTTTCCTATTGCTAATAGTCAGAGATTGAATATTGAATTCTATAGAGCACTGGATTGACTCAGCAGGACATTTCTTGTGTTCTTACTTTTCTTCCCTGTAAGTAATGAGTTTGTACGAGTGGCATTAAGGTAACCCAAATTAAAACTGATCTGGCAACATTGCCGAGGTTTCTTCTGAAATAGAATTGTAACTGTGTACGTCAACAAAATCAAAACATGCCAGAGAGACATTTGAAAGCTGAGTAAAAATCTACCCGGGTGTCTGATTTTAGTCTGCACTGGATCAGTCAGTCTGGGTTAGAATCAGGACACTTTACCCGTTCCTGGAGAATTCTTCTGATTGTTTTATCTGCTGCTATTACTGAGAGTTAATGTCCAACTACAGGTAGTTTACATTTGCATGTGGCCTTTTATCTACACTTCTTCCTCTCCACTCAGCATAAGCTTAGGTCAGCATCATCTGATTTAAACTAAGACCACCACATCTTACTTTCTGTTCTGCCTTGCTCTCTGATATTTAGATCACTTCCTTGACCGCTGTCAGGAATCAATTTCAATCTGTACATACTTTAACAAGATGATTAAACAAGATATCATGAGACTATACTAAGTACATTTCATCATCGGTGACAGACCCAGTACTTCCTTTAGGCTATGCTGTGCTTAAAAAGTAATCTCCAACAACTGGGAAAATCTAAAAGCTACATTTCCAGTTAGCCGTGTTCTTAGAAAAGGAGCCTGAAAAGATCACAATTATAAACATATGGGAATAAAACTGACAGTCAAGAAAAAGAACAGCTATTTAAATCAATCAATCATTGTCAGATATCATACAGTGTTCCAGAAAGTCTGCCCATTCTGAAATAGGATTGTGTATATTCTAGTTAAAATCATCAAATTTGAAAGGAAGTTTAAAAACATTTTTTGAGGCCTGCCATTTCCTTTGCATCAAGTTCAATAAGTCTGAAATAGGTGATGAAATAATGATGAAGTCAAGACTAACTTTTGTGCACAATTTGCACAATACAGTTCTAAAGTACAATCCATCATCTAATCTGGAAAAGTACCTCAATGCCAACTGTGGTTTTCAGCAACAGGCCCTTCTGAATCAGCACTGAAAGTGATTTAACAGCACAACAGATCAAGCCCCCCAATTACTTAGGTTCTGACAAATGCAAAAAGGCTAAGAGATTTTCTGCTTATTTAGTTGATCTTGCTGCAACAGTGTTGAAAGTTGTTTTACAATAATTGAACCAATTTATGTGGTTTTTGCAGGAGTCGGTCACATTCCTGGAACAGACTGAACTTTGAGAGACTGGTTTTCTATGTGAAATAGTGGCACCCGATCTGCCGTTACGGTAAGCATCCTCTGTTCACAAAGCCTACACCAAGAAGAGCCCAATGTATTTACAAGCTAATTACACTTATCACTGAAGGCTAAAAATCAGGTGTGCACTATCAGGAGGACGTAAGCCAGAGAAGTCCTTAAAGTTGCAAAATTGATAGCTGCCAAACACAACAATCATTTTCATTTTAGAGAAATGGAAACATGGTTATTATGTGTATCAGAATTAACAGGGTATATTCTTAAGGGAGGAAATATTTTAGTGGTAAAGATACCAGTAAAACTTTTGTAACTCAGCAGGAGGACAAACACATTGCTTAAAAAATCAGAAGCCTCCTTTTTGTCCAAAGCTTCAGTAACCTTCTCAGAGTGTTATTTTACCAAAAAATCCTGAAAAGCAGGTAACTGCCAGCTAGGACCAATTATGCTGCCATACAAGAAAACTGGCAATGAAATGAGCAGCATACCAGAACACAAATACAATTGTTCCACAGTGAAAGATAAACCACAGGAACCAAACTTTAGTTGACAGAAATTGATAGTACAGGACCCTTCTGAGTGAAACACTGCAGAGCAGCAGTGCAGCTGTGCCATGATAGAGCCCACAGCACTGCAGGTTGTGCAGTGCCAACTGCAGCGACAAAGCCCAGATGGTTGTTCAGCTGTGCTTGCACTGGATCCCTGTGTGCTATTTTCCAGCTAGTGAGCAGAAAGAACTTAGCCCTAAGCCTCAGCAGGGCTCTCTTGCCTCTGAGGAGGAAGAGAATTTTTCCCAAAAGCAAAATTCAAAATAAATGAAGTCCACCCAAATCTGTAAGACTTACTGTCTAAACTTTAAAATGTTCTGCAGTCTTATCTATGTACATGTTTACTAGTTTACTCCAACTGAAATGCTTTTCAATTGCTAAGAGAAAAGATGGTTCACATCAGTCTCCTGCTTCACAATGTATGTAATTTGTGTGTGTCTTGGTGCCCTGTATTATTTCCTACTCTGAGGACATCAGCTTTTTAACAGTGTACTAAAAATGTATGCCAAAGACTCACTTCATTGCAAAAGGTCTACTTTCTTCCATTCAGCAGATTTAGTTAGAATTGATCTTCCAAGTCTACTGACTATCTTCTCACTAGAGATGCCAGGCAACTGTTCTTTGGTTGTTGGCTTCCTTAGACTAATATTAAAAATGATCTCATAGTGAACATTTCAGTATTAGAAATCTTCCATTAAGATATTGGATCACTTAAAATATTAGCAAAAACAAACAGAAGAAAACTTAGTAGGATGCTTTAATTCCATCTTATCCCTTCCGCAACGCGCAGAGATTCCGGGTAGTACTGAATTAATGATTTGTCATTCAATTACTATTGGCTTAACTGCTGTTAATACAATGTTCATGTGCTGTAAATTCTCTGCTTTTACATTAATCATTAGAAACTAAGGCATTACACCAGCTCAATAACTGCAACCACACCCAGTTCCCCCAGCATCAGATAAACACCTGGTCGAATTTGTCCAATGCAAGCATGTATGAGATCAATCTTATTGATTTTATGAGATGGCTACTAACCAATCTCAGTTTATTTTAACTGTTCACGGAAGAGTTTTACACCTTTATGCCTAGGTTTTGAATTTGAACTTATCTGAAAGAGAACATAATAGAATGAATGCTTATTATTACACTAAAATGTAAAGTTTTAAAGTATTAAAAACCGATCAAATAGATGCATTTTGGAAGAGCAACACTGGTTACAGCAAACAAATCTGGCTAAAGCAGCTTTCAGTTCTCCTTTAGTTCTGAAATAATGCTTCCACTGTCTTAATACCACAACAGCATTAGAGAAACTGTTATTCAATTAAGTTCAGTTTCAGTATTGAAAACTTTGCCCATCCATCAGTTTGGAAGGAAGAACATGCCTAGCATGACATAATTCCCGAGTAACTGAGAAAAAGAAGAGATTGCTCTGAAGTGCTCTACTTACGAAAAATAAATAGTATTCCACACGCTTTCCAGCAGGGGGCAATGCCATATATAACTGCTGAATCACATGCCCTGAACCCTCTGCCTCCCAGCGACCGGGGGAGTCACCCCTCATCGTGTAATGGAATTGGACACTTTTTGGTTAGACAAATTCTCCTGCCAAAAAGCAACCGGGAAATTTCAGGTTATTACTGAATGTGGTATAACAACCAACTTGTATTAGTTTTCCTTCCAAAATAGTTAAATGACACTTAGGAGACCCAGTGCTATTAAAGCTGAAAGCATGGTAAAATTCAAATATATTTAATCATTTCCTCGTTTTTAATTTTTTTTAAACTCAGCTTGGGCAGCATTAGCTTGGAAACTTCCGCCTCCAGACAATAAGAAAACTTATGAAGAGGGCCTGCAAAAAGAGGAAATAATACAACTTAACAGAGAGACAGCAGGCTACAAATAACTGAATGACCTACAGAAATATAGCCAATTATGTCCTATATTTTACCTACGATAACAAAATCCTTTTGAAAATGAATGCATGACTTTGAAAACCTGCTAGAAAAGAACTTCAGTGCTCTAGAAATAACACCAAACAAAACAAGCAAACAAAAATTCCACCCCTACAATTAAAATTTTCCTGTCAAGTTGTTTGGCTGAGTATATGCAAGCACTAAATTTCACTTTCTTGTTTATTACAGCTGCAGGAAGGAGGCTTTTGGGGTTGTTTCTCTGGCCCCAACCCAAGTGCATGTACACACAACCACACTGCCAAATTCCCCCAGTTGACAGCAGAGAGAAGGGAGGAAAATGAGAGAGCAGAAAAAGAAGAGAAATAAGTCCTATTTTTCTACCTCTAGGCTCTGAAACAGGTCTTGGCTGCACTACTTTTAGGAAAGATACAATTGCAATTAAACTCCTAACAATGTAGCATACCTGTTAAAAACAAATGAACAAACAAAAACACATTTCCATAACTTTTATTGTCCTGTATTGTCCATGTTGTACATGGACTCTGTAAGTCCTACTTTAAAATGGCAAACTGCTTTTGTGCTGAGCCTAGTATTAGAAGAATACTTCCTGCTCTTGGGAAGGAAGGCAATTCAGACATAATATGTCAGATCAGTCCTGGGATTATCTTCCACAGGCACTCACCTCTCTTCCCCTCCCCATATTCTTCCAATAGCATCACACTATGCCGAATACCAGTAAACTGCTGTTCATTGAGGACTGGGCTTATAATGTGAACATCACGGTACTGTACGTTTCTCATGTTAAATGAAGATCCAGACTTAGGTTCTTTTGAGCATCTAGAGCTTAAATGTCATGGTATGCTTAACTCTTCCTTTCATAATTGGCATATAGATGTAAAATACTTTCATCTCCCATGTCTTATAAAGCATAACTCAGTGAATCTCATCACTAATGTAGAAAGCATTAAGCAAATATTTACTTTGCTCACATTAAGGAAAGTTTCTCTTTGTCCTGAAGTAAATTACTTTTCTTCTGTACTTCAGTGGACACCAGGTTGCTAGAAATCCCATATCCAATCCAATCTATAGCATGTAACAGCAACTCCATGTAAAGACAAAAATATTTACTGCCATTCATGAATAAAGAACAAAACGGCAGAATCCATTCCTGCTATTTTCCCCTGCAAGTTCATAAAAAATCAGATATAAAGATTCAAACTCTGGTATTTCTTCCCTTACCCCTCCAAACAGTCAGGAGTGGAAGCGATCATCAGAAGCAGAAAAGTATTTTGATCTTTGTTACATTGGGACTACGGAGTCTAAGCAACTATTTTACAAGACATTGTAATTGTTTGTACTTGCAAAACTGGATTAAGAAATCACTGCTATTCTTAAAACACATTTATCACATACATACAAAAGTCAGCATATTTTTACTTTGAGCTGAGCCTTCAGCCAACCACAGTGAGTTACCACGTACCGCCCACACTCATTCTCGCATCCTCCCCTTCCCCAGAGCAATCACTGCATCTGGCTAGCGTAGCACAAAACAGCTTCCAAAATGCCTTACCGGGGTACACCTGCCCTATGGATGACCCATGTGTATCTCACCTATACTCTATTGGTGTCACAGTTTCCAGCAATCTCAGTGCAATTACTGAAACAGCCATTAGAAGTGCTGAACAAAAAAGGTGAGATTATGGAAAGACTTAAGGGTGTTTTTTGTTTGTTTGTTTTGTATTGTTTTAGTTAAGATACAAGCCCTATTTTATTCCAAATGAATTGAGAATTCAAGCAGTGGCATCAGAGTCCTTTGTAGTGTAGCAAAGATAAGCAAAAGAGGCAGCCATAGAATGCTAAGTTTCATCAGTCCTCTAGAATTCCTAAGTACAGTCCTCTACTGAAATTTTTGATGTGTAAGTCTGCCTAATTCTGTTGTAAATGCTTCAAAAAAACCCAACTAACTAACACTATAATTGAAAAATAGCCTTAAGCATATATCACAGCCACAGTCAGGTTAATGTCTGAGTTAGGAGACTACAGCTCTCGTTTTTGTTAGCAAAATCAAAATCAGCATCCACACTGCTAAGGTTTGTAACAGTCTGCAAGGAAATTATAACGATGAGGGACTCAGAAGCCAAAGTTTCTATATGTGTTTATTTTCTCTATTTCTTTCTTTCTTAAATGTCTATCTTTTTTTGTCTCACTTTAACACACACACAAAAAAATCTTTTTTAGATGTGATTTTATCTTTCTACCCCTTTATTGATGCATTCTCCTTTCTAATATAACCTGGAAAGCATTCGCAGCCCTTTAGCACCATTATCTCTGCCATATTGCTTCTAAAAGGAGGTATGGTTGGTCTCCATCTCCAGTGGCAGGAACAGCACTCTGTCTACATTCTTCACAGAAGATAAGAAAAAAGGAGAATGGATTTCTTCTTTCTTTCTTACCTCACCTTCTCTTTCTTTCTCCTGAACAGGAAAAAAATTCAGACTTCTTGGAAACTAGATTAAGTATGTAGCACTTTACATGGTAAGAAGTAGTAGTTCTCTCCATTCTGGTTCATTCTGTCCCTATAGTCCCAGAAACCTCTCATGAATCCTCATGATATCACTGTACATTACTCATTATAATTTCTCTTAAAGACATTAAGTAAGTAGTTGTGACACAGCACCTATAAACAAGATATCCTAATGCTTTTCATAGGTACTCCTGGCATTCTCTATTTTAAATTGAGTTCCCTGCTACTTATGGTCTATAGCAGATGGTGAATTACAAGACCTCCATAGTTTCCTTTCTCCATAAATACTTCAACATACCTTCCTTCCCTCTATCCTCTATATGCAATCTTCCTTAACAAGGAAAGTTAAATTCCCCTTCTCTAAGAAAAACAAAACAAAACAATTTCTGAAAGGAAACTTAGGAAAATTCATTTAAGTTATTTGAGTCAAAATATATTGTTATGCCCTTCTTGCTGGCTATGAATGCTGCTTAGCCTTACCTAAATTTGACCACTGCCAAAGAAGGAAGTCTATTTTTTTTTCCTCTTGGCAACTCCATTGGAGGTACACTATTGTGTTCCCAGAGTACTCGTTCTCAAAGGCTATTGTGAATACTGTAGTAAACAGAACGCTCAGCATCAGGATGCAAGAAACAGGATCCAAGGCTGAAAATATTTGCCAAGAGTGGATGTGACCGCTGCCCCATTCAATCCTGGATGGTACAACAGTTCATCTTAGCTGCTAGATATAGCACATTCTGTAATGAGGAGGACAAAGGTAGCAATTACTGACAAATCATGCTGTTGGAGAAAACAGCATCAGGATGTTAAAAAAATTTCCTTTCCATCAGGCAACTAAACAACGGATCTCAATTCCAGATAGTAGGTTATAGTCTCAATTTGTATCGGCATATTTCCACATACTGTTGTGGAGCTGCGTGATTACGACAACTGAGCTGATGACAACTGTGAATTTGGCCCACAGATTGAAAATGAAATACTCAGAGTATTTCAATTAGCTCCTTGGCTTTTTGGCAGAACATACGTGATTCAGACTTGCCAAATGATTCACATTTTATAAAACTAGAAAAGAACCAGAAAGTGGTAAATCTAAACATTTAAGAAGCTAATATTAAATACAGAATTTCACAGAATTAAACTATAAAGCTAGAGTAGCGTTACATAGGGAACAAAGTACTGTGAATAGCTATGGAAGAACTGATGTTCTTTCATTCAGATTATGGAAAGAACAGGGGAAATGCAGATGGGGAAGAAAAACAGAGTAGATGATAAATCTGATGTTAAGAAAAATATTTAATGGATTTTAGTATTAATTAGTGTGTTTACCATAGTGGAAAGAATGTATCAGGGCAACTCGAAATCAAATAACTGCTTGATACTACCAATCATCAAAATTCAGGCACATCAAGAAAGACACTGTTGATGTTAAAGACAGAAAAGATTATTATCTGATTTTATCCCCTGCATAATACAAACCATAGAAACTTCCTTATAAATTGTTCCATCAAAATTGTAGCTAATTCTTTACAATTCAGACATATCTCTAGAGACACATTCAAACTCAGATTGAAGGTTCTGAGTTATAATACATCACTTGTTTCAGTTACATTTTTAATCTGAATCTATGTAGTTATTGCATCTTCTACCTCTTTCTCTAGTTTCTGCTGTTAGAAGAACAGCATAGAAAGATTAAACATAAAGATGATTCTTGCTATGTCTGTACACCCATTCTGTCAAAGCAGTCACTACATCAATCAAGAACTTTCTGATAATGCAAAATCTCTGTGCATAAAGATGTCAGGACTTGTTCTCAGTCTTAACACATCATCATGAGCCACCAACAAAGTGGCAAAAATATGTGGTACTCAGTTAAGGAGATAAATGAATACCTGCATGCACAGAAAAGATTCGGGGAAAAGTTGTCCATGAGGAGGACAATATGAGCCTTTTGCAGGCACAAATAATCCTTGAGCAAAGCAGGTGTTTATAGAACGTCCTACAGAACCGAATATCTTTACAGAAGCTGTTTCTCTCACTTTTGCCATTTCTAGTGCCTTCTTCTCTTTTATAGTTAGGAAGCACGTTTAGAAGTCCAAACAAGAGCTGTCAGATAGTTTCCATTTATGAAAGGTTTTGTTTTGTTTTCTCTGTAGGAGAAGTAGGTTTGGGGTTTATTTGTTGAGGTTGTTTGTTTGTTTGTTTGTTTATATGAACAAATATTTCTGTCTGCTGACTAGCTTTCATCTATGCAAGTACAGGAATCTGAAACTGCTTTTAACAGTCAGGAGACAAAGGCACAGAAAAGTAACTGTTTTATTCTTCAGATCACAAATGGCTGTTTTCCATTATGGATTGCAGACCGTGAACCTAAAAACAAAGATCTGGGGCAAAGAATCCTCTCAGAAAAATACTCCAAACTAGGAGGAAGGCAGCAAAATATTATATTTCACCTATCTTAAAGTCAGACATAAGTTGAGTCTCGATTCCTGCAGTCATAGGCACACACATACACATTAAAATAAATAATTCTGTTGAAGTGACAGTAGATGTGTGTAAACGTGGTACCGTGGTGTAAGTTCAAAAACCAATACTACAATGCTACTTTTAAAACAAAGAGTATGCAAGATTTTGAATGACACAAAAACCCTTCTCAAATTTTGAATCATTCGAAGTACTGTTCAATCCTTCAGTTCCACAAGGAAGTCCGTAAGCAGATCACATCGCCTCACTGGTGTAAGCAGCCAAAACAGCATTTAGAAGTAATAACTTAGGAAAATATTCACTTTTTATTCCAGATACAACTAAAGCCACTTTTAAAAAAGAACAGTCTGGAAACTATCACTAGAGCAGTGCTTTAAAAATTACTCACAGCCTAATTAACATCTGCTTTAAGAGTTTAAGTTATTACAGTCATTTATCTATTCGGAGCATCTTGTACAGATTTTTAATGTTTAACATTTCTCCCCATAAACTACTAGTGAAAGGCATCCACCTAAGAGAACACAGCAGGTAATTCTCACCTAATGCAATTTTTCCTAATCACAGGATAGGTAATAAACATAGGAATGTAGTCCATTTTAGAAAGCAGGTGTAAAATTCTAGCGTCAAAAGAGAAAATCACAACAACAACAAAAAGCCTACATAAATATGAACAAACAAGAAATAGAAATTCTATAGCTGGAAAGACAAATAAATGAAAAAATTATTCTCCAAATGTTCTAACGTGTGTGACCTTACTTTATATTATGAAACACACTTAGAAACATACAGATCTTGGAAAGGTTCTCTTTCAAACAGTTTTGCATTTGCAGCTGGTCTTTTCTGTAACACAGCTGGCTAGAAGTTTGATTAACCAAACTGCAACTATCCTCCTACCAACAGCTGTCCTATTCTTTTAGGGGAATTATTCCTTTGAATTTCATTTCCCACTGTTAGATTAGGTTGTTGTCTTACTAGGGCAAATGGGATGGATGCTGGGGAACATACATAATGATAGAATCGCTAAGGTTGGAAAAGATGAGTAAGATCACCTAGTCCAACAGGCAACCCATCCCCACCATGCCCACTAAACCATATCCCTCAGTGCCACATGTGCTCTTCTAGTCTCCACCACCTCTGTAGGCAGCCTGTTCCAATGCCTCACCACTCTTTAGGACAGAAACTTTTCCTTATATCTAACTTGAATCTCCTCTGGTGCAACTTAAGGCCATTAACTCTCATCCTATCACTAGTTACCTGGGAGAAGAGGCCAATACACCATTCAGGCAGGGAAGAAAGTTTCAGCACTGAAGAGCATTGATTTCCATCATCTCAGACAAACTGCAGCCTCCAGCGCATGCATAGGAGTGTTTCTATTGTGTCTCTAGGACTGTGTTTAGACACAGTAGAATGGAGATCTAGGAATTTAACTCTTCCTAACCTCCTTTTATTTTTCCTTAATGTTTATTATTATATGAACTGATCTAAAGGCTCTGGAAAGTCTTTCTGATCATGATTCTAACAGTTGTTTTAATTTGGTGTGACATTTGGGATTGTTGTTGTTGTCACTGTTGTGCCCTACACAATAAGCAATAAATGAAGAAAGTTTTTCTTTTAACTAGTTCATGTTAGTCTTTAATCCCTTTTAGCAGCATTCTGCATCGACTGAGAACAGAAAAGGTGTCTAATTGAAACAGCAGAGAGAATAAGAAGAAAAGAACAACTGCTGTTCACTAATGCTATATTTACTAAAAGATGTGTTCTGAAGCATACACCTGGTATCACTGCTGCAAAGTACCCAAGAGAGTTTGGAAGAGTCCTTCTAGTTCCTTGCTTCCCCAAGCACAAAAAGAAAATCAAGGCAGCGTTTCAATTGTTGTAATAATGAGGTCAGAAGAACACAGAAAATCTGCTCCTAATTATAAGAAACCTCAGAAAGCCTTCTTTCCTTTTTCTGTGACCCCACCCCTACCATATACATAATTTATCAACTAAGTTAAGCTTCGCTGCTTTCCCTTTTCTCACTTTCCCATTAGGAAGCCAACCCTCTGAGGGCCCCAGCCAGACCCGTGGTTCCCAAACTGCAAATCATGATGCAGTCTTTCCTTTTTTGGAAACTGGGTGAAGCTATTTGCTACTGCACAGAAAAAGAGGATGCTAATACAGGCTGCATATGCACTGGACCAAATTCTGATCTTGGACACCCACACAATTCCTGTTGTAAGTCACATGCGTGCACATTTCTGGCAGCAGGATATGCCCACTTGTGCTGTGTCTTAATGCATCAGCAAGAGTGGCATGCCTGCCTTTTTAATAGAAACAGAAGTGTAAAGAGATGATTTTTCAAAGCTTAGGGGCACAGGCAGACTGATAATGTTCCTCTAACTGAAACTGGATGGGTAGAAAAAGACTAGTAATCAAACCAAGGATAGAAAAACAATTTTCTCACTTAAAAGGGATTTTACAAGACTGGCATGTATCCATGGCAACTCTCTGCTTTTAATGTGGGTTGAGGGACATATTTCAATTTTAAATTAATTAAGGAAAAAAATATAATTTATTCAAATTGTCATATGAAAGAGCTTCAGCAACAGCATCACTGTTATTATTTAAGCTTAATGAACAGGGTAGGTAATAGATAATTGGCATATGGAAAAGCTGTATGTTGTTACAACTAAAAGCATAGCTGGAAGTGAACACTACTCAAAATGTTGAGAATAAATAGCTACAGAATTATTTTTTTCACATGTTTGAGGGAATATACAAAATATGCTCTTATAAATATATTTACTGGATCTCACGGAATACTCTCAGGCTCAAATGATTCTAATGATTCTATGATTCTAATATTCGTTCTTAAAATACAGGAAAATAATGCAATCAGAAAGAGCTATATTTATCCTCTGGAAACTTTGGTTTGCTGTCATATGCACAAATCTTGGAGCAGGTTGGTTCACTTTGTTCTCTGTTCCACCTGGCTACCAGAAATCATTGTCTGTCCTTCCCAATTTAAGTGGATTCAGAATACTAGGGAAGCAAATTAACATAAATGGAAACAAGAGATATTGTCCTCTATTTCAGAAAAAATCTGCCAGTAATAGAAATGCATATATATTTACAAGGAAGGTTTCCCAAAAATATAAGCATCAATTTGAAGGAAGGGTTGATAAAACATAAAAACTTAACCTGATACACAGATCAGGCTGTAAGAGATCACATCATACAATTTAAAAAAAATAGGAATATTCTATTACAAAAAAGCAGAGGTGAAAAAAAAACAAAAAAACAATCTGTACAGACAGAGCTGAGGTTTCTAACTAATAAATGTTAAAAGGTACAGTCATGAATAAAGAACTCCAGACGAAAAGACTAGATCTGTGTGATGAGTAAACAGGAAACTGGAGACAGAAAAGATAGAATGGAAGGAGTTTGCTACCATATGCCAAAGCAGTCACCATAAAATACTTGTTTGTTCTGAGCTAGGATTGGAGGTATCAGTAAGTTAATACAGAGGAACAGGCTAAATTCTTGAAACCAGTAATAATTTTTCCATCCTGTTCTGCTATCTTTTCTCTCCCTTCTGTGTACTTCATATCTATTCTGTGGATACTTCATAACTAAATATACTTGAGCTATAATAAATGAAATACAACTAAATTTCAAGCATAATTTCTCAATTGAATCAGATTTTCTTCCATATCATTCTACTTTTGTTTTGGTAACCTATTTCTTTTGGTTCTGTATGCAGTAAAATGACAGGTAGGCAGGCAAAAAAACGTAAGAAGTTTTCAAATGCAAGTAGGACAGTCCAAAGAAAGTTTACATGCAATAGTCTGTCACCAAGTTATAGTCTGCAGCATACTAACCTGCTATGTTTTGCTTTTAACTGGTATGTATAATACTCATTAGTATGTATATTAGTACATATAAGACTCAAATCAGCATGTCATTGTTCCTGACCCAATGTTACTTTTCCTCCATTTCTGATCCAACTTGCTATTTAAATTCACCAGGATGTTTGCTCCTGTTAGCTAGGACATTCTTTTTTATTATTATTATTTTTTGGCATTCAACACTTCGTATTAAAAAGAAAATTCTATACTATAAATGTTGAGCCATCCACACTCAGGAGAATGCTTAATGCCATTTAATAAAATGACAAATAATCTTTACAGAAGATACTTAATATCCTTCCATGAGAAAGATTACAATACAACACAAATGAGAAAGCTTCTGTATTGATAACGAAGGGTTTCAAGAACACAGTGGGCAGAAGTCCTAACACACTTGAAAAATATTTAACTGAACAATAATGGAGCAATGCCAAATACTAAAAGTTACCAAAGATAATTTTAATTGTTGTAGATATAATAGTGTTCAATGACAGCTGTTTTGGAACAAAAAGGTTATTTCCTGCAAATTATTATAATATTTTTTCTCCCAAAATAGCCCCCTGATTCACTGCTAAAGTTACCTGACATCCTCCAATGGTTAGCACAGAGCAAAAACCAGTTACTAACTTTATTTTTTGAGAGTCAAGATTTTAAAATAGCGATTTATTAAAAAGTCTAACAAGAGTCAATGCAGAAGAGCAGCTAACAAACCAATAGAATGAATGAAACATTTATGACTCTAATACAACAGCTATTTCAAGCGGAATTACCTGACCATATCTTATTTTCTTGGACTTCTGCAAAACAAAACTCAAAGATGAGTAAGGATTAAAGGCACTACCCCTCTACCCATCTACATTCCATGCGTGTTGGCAGCACATTTTTCTGATGTAGATTTAATCAGAGTAAGCAGATACCGACTACACAGTAGTAACCAACTCATCTGAGGCCTCTGAGTTTAGCACCTGTATACGTTTACACAAAACAAGAATTGAAAAACACTGTGTCCTAGGACTATGAGGACTTCTTCACTATGCTACTGTCAGTATTCTCACACTGCTTGTGAATCCATGTTTTAAGGTTAGCAGTTAGAGATCTGTGTGAGCTTATTTTGTTGATGCATACCTAGCTGGTCACACCTTTAGTGGAATAAGAAAAAGAAGCCTATGCAAAACATTGTGTCAGATGCAAGAAAATAATGTTCACATTTTATTGTTTTGCTGCTCCTTGTGGTGATTCTTTCAGAAATAACTAATAAAATCATATAATTTTAGAATGCTTAGCACTATACAAGTATATATTAACTACAAAGATGAAAAAGAAACTTCGTATTGTGTTACTGAAGGATACCCTACTGACACAAAAACTGAGGAAAGTATTTCATGTAAATATATTGTTAAGGGGTTAACTGCTAAAATAAAATTATGAGGGAATAAATACCCCTTCTTCACACTTAAAAAGAAAAAAAATCTATATAATTGTCCAAATGGTTCTAATTCTTTTTTAGACTTTATGATCTATATCTGTCCTAAAGAACTGCAAGATGTTTAAATGTTTATATGTATCTAAGTATATTAAACTAACTTATTAGACATCTGAAAAAACAAACAGATCTACTTTGATACTTACATATCCTCACTTTAAAATCTTCTATCATTTCTCTAGGCAATAGAAATCAAAGTTGTGATATCAAATTGAGATCCATCCCACAGTGACTGAAATGCCAAGAAACTAATCTTTATGGCTCAATAGTATACTGGGAGATGCTCTTGATTCAATGACCTTCACTGGGATTTAGTGGTAGCAGTGTATACTGCTTTTCTACAGAATCATCACTTAGCTGAGCAACAGTATTTCTGACATCTATGTGGAGCACCCTGGAGACTAGGGTAAAATATGTAAAAAGCAGGGATTTTAAAAATAGTATTTCAAATCAATTCCATCACAAGAATGTATAAAAACTATAAAACAGGACAAAGGTTATAGGAAATGGAAGTATTGAGTGATCCTCATACAATCTTCCAAAAGAAACAATGGGAGGACGAAGTTAACTTTAAAAAAAAAAAGTTATTAGGGAATAAATACTCCTTCCTCACACTCTTAAAAAGAAAATTAAATTATCTTTGTGAAGAAACACTTATTTTGAACCTGGAAGCAAAGTTCTCTAGATATTTTCAGTTACACTTTGCGCTTAAGAGTTTCTGGTCTTCTTTACTGGAATCAATGAATTGTTGTGTGAGAAAGAAATAGCAAATTACATGAAATTAATTACATTATTGATATGGTTTTTGACCTGCTGATAGAATTATATACCAAATCCATCAACGAGCATGAAGCAATTGTATAAATACTAATGACTTCAGTCTCACACCATTTTAGTAATGAAAGTATTATTTCCACTTCATATATGAGTAAAATGAGCCACAGCTAAGTGACTTAGCCAGTGACCCACAGGAAGTCAGTGACACAACCAGGAATAGAACATAGACCTCTCAGCAGCTAGTCCCATGCTTTAACCACAAGACTAGCCACCCTCTTCCCATACGATATTAGCACAACTCTAAATCTTGGTTGCATCAGCTACTAATTTAAGATGTCTAAATATGTACAGTTGTAGAAATCTCATTTTCAAACACTGGATCATTTACATTCATAAATCTGTCTTAAGCACAGAATGAATTAGGATAAAATGTTTTTAAATGAAACTCAAAATGACCATAAGCTTTTTGTAGCTTTAAAATGATTCCTTCAGAAACCAATTTCTGATCTACCAGCAGATCTGATGGTAGTAGCATATGCTTGATTTTTATGCTTTATTACTGTATATTATCTTGCTTGAAATCTGTTTGAGACACAGTTTAGACCCATCCAATCAGAATGGGATTATAACGTGATGATAATACCCTCTTACAGAAGGATCAGACAATCCTAAAAAGAAAGTTATACTCTCCAAGAGAGAAGGAAATCAGAGAAGTTGAGAGTTGGGGAAAGACCAAAGATAATGAATAACTATTATAATTAGAGGTACACAGCCCGATGTGATCTCCTCTTTACAGAACTTAAAGCAGGTACGATTTGGATTTTGATCTCTTCTTATCTAAGCCTCAAAGTTGAGGAAAAGAAGGATCATTTTTAGTTAAAACGGTTCTTGTTTTGACCCGCTCTACAGTTATCTATGAAAAATCTGCATTCTGCCTAATCCTATCGTTTTTGCTGGATCCAAGGCATTGCATTCTGAGTGCAGTATAACAATACCGTAGTGCGATCTCCAAAGAGAGTTGGAATCACACCAAGGGAATAGTCTTCTGCCATCACATAAAGAACTGTGTTTCATACAATAGGTTTTGCTGTATTTCCACACTAAACTCCACAGATAATAATGTAAACTCCTGATTCCCTTCAAATAAAACAGTATGTAGAAAGAATGTGATAATTGAAGATAGGCGTGTGGCAGAATATTATGAAATACTTCTTACAAAAATATCTTCCCAGAAGACCAAAATCTGCCAGTAAAGACAAAATAAGATATGCTAATACAAAGTTCTTGTTATCAATAAAAGAACAGCAGATATATAAATTCAAGAATTACATAAATTAGATAAAGTAGACACAGTAACTGTAAGAAACAGAGCAATAGAAGAGCTTCTCAGCTTACTTGAATCATTTTGCTTTAAAGCAATGCAATTTACACAGCCAGAACTATTCTTCTGACTGCTAGATTTATAGTCATGCTGCTAGAGTATGAGATTGCCCTCTAGATGTTAAGCTTGGCTAGATAGTTTTTCATTCTTTCCAATGTACCGAGATGGGACACACTGTGTGATTTGTAACTTCAAACTTCTGTAATGTACCTGGAGACTTAAAGCACAGACATAATGGAAACAGCAAAATAAGTAAATTTAGAAGTAGTATATTTGCAGAGTCTAAAGACATTTCTCACCTCGGTATCCTTAAAAGATTTCTACCCTTTTCAAGCCAACAGTAAAAATCACTGTATCATAGACAGAGTCTCTTTAATATATTCCGTGTTGTAATCTAAGATCAAGCTTCAAAGACCTACCTGATACACCTTAGAATTAGTTGCATAAAAATTCCTTCAGTAATATGGGAAGAAAAAATAAAATTGTTTAAGGGAGGCTATTTGGGTTGCACTAAGATTCTTACCCATTCTGAGATTCCACACAGTACTTTCTCATTTCAATGGGATTATTTTTGCCGTGATTCAAGTCAATCTGCTTCAAAGTTTGTTGATATTAGTAATGTGTACACAATACAGAAATAAGATTTTTTTTCAGATGCATTAAATTTCAGATGCATTTACTTAAAAACATAATTGATCTTCTGTGAAGACAAGTTATCATCTAATTTTAAAACAAGAACTGATGCTGATGCCCTTTTCTGCTTTTCTTTGAACTTAGGGAAGAACTGCCCATGACTCAGGAAGGCCTGAGTTTGACATTTCATTCTTATTTCATAATGCTTAAATGTCCCAGCCAAGCTTAGGAATTCATTCAGATAGTAGGGCACAAAGTCCCCATAATCAAAAACTGTGCAGGAAAATGATGCAAACAAAACCTGTTAGAGAAACTGATAATTTCATTCTAATGGCCATTTTATTATGGTAAAAATAATATCTAGAATTAATTTTAGAAGATATGGGCATTAGTAACCCACTTTCTTTACCAAAACCAAAATCAGTAGGCTTTCTACCTTCCTCAAGTGGGAAAAAAAAAGGTCTTTGTTGATAAAGAAAGCCCATTAATTCAAATTATAAATGAGGTGTATTTTTGACTGCCAAAGATAATTTATGGATTCTTCATCCTTTGATTCTTCAAATGAAGATTAACTATCATTCTAAAACATACAAAGCACCATATACTACTACATAAAAATCCATGTTAAGCAGGAAATCAGATGAAGTAATTTATTTTTTCTTTCCTGCCTCAATCTGCTAAAATACATATTTGCAAAACCTAAGTAATTTGTACATAAATAAAATGATATAGTATTTGAAATAATTCTCTGGAAGCTCTGGTTGGTTGCTTTCTTTGGACTACATTAGATATGTCTTTATTTCACCCAAGTAATTTAGTTTGAAGTATTATTTATTTATGCATGTAGTTTTATTTAAATTAATGGTAAAATTCAAAGTATGCTATGTTTTTCCTCCTTTAATTATGAACTTATTAAAAGTCTAGCCTCAAATATGAGCTTATATTCAAAATCAGATGCTCGGCGTTTCATGGAGTTTTAAAAAATGTGCACGTTAAAAGCCTAGATTTTCTGAAGAGCTCCTCTGTTATTCAGACATTTAAATCAGATGAGTATATTCTCCACTATTTTGCAGACAACAGCGCTCTTCCTATTGTCAGCAGAGCTAAATTTTAGTGCTGTAGAGGTGTCCAGCTAAGATCTTTCCTCTCTGAATATACTACTGAAATTTTACATGAGATGTTGGAAAGTGGTTAGAAATAGTATTAAGTATTTATACCTCTTTTATTGGTGTAATATTTTTTACTCACATTTGCCTGTTTATTCACCCGTGACATCTTGAACTAATTCTGAGGTTTTGTTTCACTTGTTTTCAGCCCCTGGCTTCTAGTTCTGAGTCAGTGCAATACCGAGTAGGTATTACTGCAGTATGTTAAAAAAATCCAGAAGAAAAGAAAATATTTCCACTTTTCTAAACCTAAAATTTTCAGACAGTAGGAAATGCATAAACTGAAAATAATTCCCTGATGTGCCAAGGTAGAAGTAATACTTCAAGCCCATACAAATAGATAATTCTCATAAGAATTAACACAAGGCTTCCAGTCTCTGCAGAGATTGTTCTCATAAACAAAACGCCACAGGCAGTTTGTATCTGTGAGAAGTCCAGGTAATTTGATGTATTCAACTCTAATCTATAAATTGCCTTCAGTATACAAATAACAAAGCAAACGGAGATTTTCAAAACACTGGATGACTAAGAACTGTGAGGCAAATTTAGGATCTTCTGAATCTTCTAATGATGTCCAAGTGATCAGGAGTTCTTAAAGATAAACTGCTGCGTGCTGGGGCACCTGGATTTACACAGTGACTCTCTAAAGGCTGTTGATCTTATGACTGACTTACAGCATCTAACTTTTTAATAACAGAATCTGGGGATGAAATAGGAGGTCATATGCTTGTTTGAACTTGCTCTGTCTTGAGACTTACCGAGCATAGCCTATACCACTTCTTTTTGCATTCCTGGGAGGGAAAGGGGATAAAGAAAAAAGAAAGAAAAAAAAAAAAAGTAGGGGTGAAAAAGAATTTCATTTACCTCTGTCACCGCTAAGAATCTTTTCAGAAAAGCATTTACTCCTGTCACAGTGGGACACAAACTGACGTGAGGTGAGCGACTACACGCAGCGCAGAGAGGAGTGAGCTGGAGAAGGGGAATGCAAAAGAGAAAGCAGTTAGCAGCCGGAAAGAACTGAATTCTCAGTTACAGGAGATTGCAGAGAGCAGAGATCAAATTCCAGATCCACTCCAGGGCCCGCGCTCTGTCCTCACAGGAGGTGCCCGCGCGCGATTACGCTTAACGGGCACGGACCCGGAGGGAACTGGCTGGGGTGAACAGATCGGGTCTAAAGGGGAAAGGAAGGAGAAGGAGCGCCTCCTCCTCACTGACCCGTTCGCTCTTCGAACGCCCCGGGCAGCTTCCAGCCCCGTGCTTCAGCCCCGGCTACCGCCTCGCCTCGCCTCGCCGCCCCCGCCCCGTTCCCGCCAACGGCAGCCGCGGCGCGAGCCCCGACCCGCGCAGCGCCCACAGCCCCGGGCGCGAGCTCGCCCCTCGGCGGCGGGAGGCGGTGCCCCGGCGGGGAGGCGGTGCCTGGCCGGTAGGATGGGCCGGCCCGGGGAGTTTATCCCACCAGAAGGGAACAGTTTCTCCGGCTGAGACTTGACAGCGCCAGGTCAGTGTGGGTTACGGGGGACCTTCCCCCGCGGCGAGGGGGCCGGTGGAGGCGTGAGGGGGACTGGGAGCGCGAGGGCGTGTGGGGGCTCGCGGGGGAAGAGGGGCGGCGACGGCGGCTGAGGAGCGGCTGTCGGGGTGAGGGAGCTGCGCCCGGCGTGGGCTGGGGGCTCGGCACCGGGCCTGGGGAGGAGGCCACACCGCCGGGGATGCTTAGAGTGGCCGGGAAGGAAGGTGGCTCTGAGGGAGCGGGAGGCGGGGCGGAGGGCTTTTCCTGGACGGAGGGGAGAAACGGTGGGCTGAGGGAGAGAGGGGCACGGCTCGGGAGGGGGGGCAGTTAGGGAAAAGCTGCCAGGACCCGGCGCCGTGGGGCTGCGTGGGCGGGCGGAGGGGATGGGATTGCCCCGTAGCGGGCGAGAAGGAGAGGTGAGGGGGCGGGAAGACCCCGCGGGATGGCTCCAGGTGTGCTGCCGGGCAGCGCGGGGCGGGCGGAGCCGGTGCTCCGGGGCGTCGTGCCCGGCGGGGAGCAGCGGCGGCCTGCGGGAGGAGGGCGCGTGAAGGGGTCTGGGGGGGGGGGGGGGGGTGCGGGGGGTGCGGAGGTGCTGCGGGCGGGCGCATCCCGCGGGGTGACGGCAGACCGCCGGCTGTCCTGTGGTACTGCGTTAGGAGAAGGGAGAGAAACCGGGAGCTCGCTGGTGGTGCTCACCTGGCCAATGCGCTTAATGAATGAAAAGAGGTTTTTTTTTTTTTTTTTTTTCCTGTGTTTTTTTTTTTCTTCTTCTTTTTTTTTGTTTGATTTCTCAACCGCAGCGAGTCAGGGAGCCCTTATGAGCCTGCAACAAGTGAGATGCCGTGTTGAAATGTACTATGTCTTGATGGTATGCCTCAGGTTTGCAGGGGCATTTTGTAATCTTCCTGGTGTCATTTCTCTCCAGGGTATTCTACGACTGGAGAGTGCAAGTTCCTGTGGTGTTGTAACTTCACGGCACTGTGTACACATGAGCATACAATGCTGACTTAACAGTGATGTATTTATTAATAATCAGTGACGTAAGGCTAGTATTTACTCGGAATAGCTCAGGAAATTATCGGTTTCTCCCCATGCTGTGGGCTGTAGGTGCCTTAAATCGGAAGGATGGATTACAGTTATCCTGGAAATAACTGAGGCTGTGGGCTAGCCTTCTATTTGTGACCTGCTGCCCCATCTCTGAGCAGGCTTTGGCTGTGGAACATGATTGTAGCGTTCCACTTAAACATGAGTATCCAAAACAAAGATGTATAAGCGTGTATATTTCTAGTAGCAATTAATCAGTAATTTAGCTTTTAATACGTGACTATAATTTGTTACTAGTTAACTAAAAAATTTCGAGTGTACATCAACTGTGTATGTCATGGCACTCAGTGCTGTCCTTGGGAAAGAAGTTTCATACATTTTGCTTGCGTTAATAGCAGGGTTTATTGCATGAAGTAGCGTTTGACATCATTATTCTCTGTGGCTATTACAAAAAATAGCTGCAAAAATGCTTGGAGATTTAATTAAAAGATTGTAAGAAATCTCGCAGTGAGTTAAGGCACGTGATGCAATATAAGCATGAACTTGTCAGGGGGGAGAGAACTGGAGAAACAATTGGCATGAACTCTGACTGATAACCAATGATATATATTTGTATAATTTAAAGGTATTTTTACATAGCTTTTGAGTTCAATTATTCTTAGACATCAGTTTTGTAGGATGTACCATTAACTGCTAGTAGTTCAGCGACCGTTTATCTGTAAAAAGCATTTTTCAGCAGTGCCTCTGTGTCAGATTCCTGGATATCACGATTTATTAAACAATGCTGCTCAGTGAAACTTCCATTACTATGTGATCATTACACAAATAATGATCTTTCTCATCTGATGTAAATGTGTACTTCATGTAAGGAAATATCACAAAAAGTAGGTGGCAAGACGTTAGAATTCAGTTGAATATTGGGGCAATGCCTTACAGCTTTCCATATGATATTGATAAAAACCCACTATCAATGCTGTTTCTGACTCTGTGAATTTTTGGAGATGTGTGTCCATTTAGAATTCAACAAAATGTAGCTCAGCCTTCAATTACTATCAGTATATTGTTTTCTACTTCTAACGGTGACTAATAACAATCAATTTTGCAGGAAGTTATATTGTAGGAATAGGGGAAAGTTTAAAAGTAGAAAGAAAAATCTGTATTATACTTCTAATTATGTATTCCTGTCTGGTATACTGTGGGATTTTGTTTTCCATCTTCCATTTTTGAGGCCTTCTTTTCTTTTTCACGTATTCAATGCACGTAAATGCTAGTATTTACTAGCCAGGTTTTGTAGCCTAATTGTGCATCACTAGATACTTGCATTTGATATTCAGAACTTGGGCTTCTTTTACTAGTTTTTATCGCAAGAGTTTTTCCAGTACTGTCCGCTGACATACAGTAAAACAGTTTCCAGGGCAGTTACTCAAAAGAAATTAAAATACAATTATAAATTCTCCACGCTGTGTTCTCTTGGAATCAGAGGTACAATACTCTCCACTGGTAGTTGCTACTAGTTTCATCTTATTAGTCACTGCTAGACTTGTTTAATAACAGACTCTGTCCCAACTTAGCATGATATTAGATGGTTCCTAATTACTCTCGACTGTATTTCCATAACCATTATTATTTTTTTTATTTTCGGGATCTGTTTTTCAGTCCCTTTATAAGAAATGTTCTCTGTGTGTCAACTAACTTTTTGTGAACTGTAAAAGGAAAAAGTTAGCACTCTCTTTCCTTGTATTACTTCTGTTATCCTCAACTCCTATGTACCCATGCCACAAGCACAATGTGGGGCTTCCCAGTAGCAGGTCAGTTCCTAGGGATTTAGCTGCTATAGAGCACTTTGAAAAAATCCCCATACCCACCTCTCTTTTTGGTGGGCTGTTTTCTTGTTTGACTACAAAGGCGTTCCTAAAGCTGAACATAAATGAAAGAGCCATAAGATTTGTCTTCAGATATTTAGATTCCCATGAACATGAAATGAAAATTGAATCCTGCATTAAATAATAAAACTCTAAGATTTCTTTTACTTTGCTTGTTTTCTCCCCACCTCCCCAGCTGCTGTTTTGTAGTGGTTGTTTTTCTCATATATAACAAGCAAATATAAACCTAATTTTTGCAGGGTTTTTTTGTTTGTTTGTTTTCCCTGCTAGCTTAGGGAAAATGAGGGAAGCAAGGCCTATCTGCAGACTTTGTGCCTCAGAACTTTCACGGATCTTGAGACAATTTGATCACACTCCAATATTCCTCCCTCTCCAACCTCACCTTCCAGCATTTATTTGGTCTCTTTGTCCCCTCCTAAACCACTCATGAATTGAGTGATTGAACTCAACTGAACTAAAGAATTGCATCATTCTCTGATTCTATTCGTGATACGTGAACAATATAGCTATGTTTAATTACCTATACTGAAGTAATGCCTAACAGCCCGGTCAAGATTTGAGCCGTCTTCCTTCTCACTGACATGAGAAGGTTTCCTCTGTCTCTAATACCAAATGATCTGTATCATGAGAACGCAAATAATTACAGATTTGCAATGGAGACAGGATGTAGTCGTGAGATTGATGCAAAACTTCTAATTCACACTTCCAATGATTTGATTTATGCTTGCAACAGTAATAGACTCTTACAATAGTAGTAGTTTCTGACCTGCATGACTGCAAATGGGGTAGGAAAAAAAAAAGGTAAGGTTTATTTTTTTATAATATATTTCCAAACTTACAGTGGGAAGAAAAAAAAAAGAGTTCTAAGCAGCACCTTATTGTCCGTTGCTGTTTTACTGACTTCCACTGTAAATAGGAAAAAATACATCCTGCTTAGGAAGGAGGAGGATTTGTAACTACCTCAAAAACCAGGTTGTATGGAATCAGCTACCAGGTGATGCTTTGTGGACTTGCTTCGGTCACCCCCTTCCCTCATGACTAAGCAGATCACCATCATGCCATGCAGTCTGCACATTCAGGACAAAGTCTATGAATTCAAGTCTATGAATCCCAAAGTCTACTCTGCTGGTTGATAATTAGCAATTTAAAAAACACAAGGCTTACGTCGCTTTGTGTGTGTATGTTCAAGCACAAGTGTGTGTGATGAACACTGATGAATGTGAATGTATGGTTATGTCTGTATTTCTCAGGCGTGTCTGTAGGTAATGCATTAATCCTATGTTATGGAAAGACTTCCTGCTTATCTCAGAAATGTAGAAAGGCTATATATAACTTCAGATAACATGCTGTGATAAATATTGGATAATATCCAAACAGAGAAATACAGACAACATTCCACTGTACCAAAAAAGTTGATGCTGCTTTGTTGTAAGATGCGTAGTCTAGGAAAAAAAAAATGTCCCAGCTTCACTTAAGTCAGTGGAGATCCTGGCATTTTGGTAGAGTCAGGTTTGCAGTCTGCATGCAGTGTTAGAAATTTTGTTCTTTGAACCACTTGCTTCCACTATTAAAATCAGGTGGTGGTTTTAGTATACAGAAAATACAGAGCCTAACTCTAAATGAATTGCTGTTTGTCCAGTGAGGCTGAATGTCTGAAATGAAATAGCCATGAATATGAATGATAATAAAAGCTGTAGGTATTGTTCTTTAACTGTTTCAGAAATGAAGTGAAACGGGAGTGAAAGGAATATTTCTATTCCTTTAGTTCTGGAATTTGTGTGATCAACTTCTTTATGTACTTTAAGTGAGATGGTTGTGTTTTGCTACAGACCTAACAGTTGGGATTAGTTTATCGCAGGCCTTCAAAACCAGCAAGTGTTCCAGTTTTGGGTCTTATAACAGCTGTTGTAAGAGGAAAAAATATACTTCGTGCTGTTTTACGGATCATTGGTGATAGTAATTTCATGGCCTCCATGGAGGAATCGCGTCTTTCCTCTTTATCACAAATCTGATTCTAACATGTTTCAGATTACCTTCTACCAGAACCCTGTTTGTTGTTTGTTTTTTCATAGGGAACTTCCAGCTATGGTGCATCTGATTTACCTGTATGTATTTATACTGTTCTAGAGATGTTATTTTGTATCACAGACACTTTTAACTGTCATGGAATACATGTGTGAGGTAAAGGAGAGTGATGGAAGTTTTTGTAGTGCATCTTGTGTTTTTCCACTGAGGAGAGGCACATTACTTTTCAGAGAACTTCATATTTGCACGAAGTAGCCCTGCCCAATTATGATCTGGTCTTAAACTTTTTACACAATATGTGATTACAGTTCATTGCATAAAAGAAGATTTTATGTTATAATGTTGCATTATAAGTCCATAGTACTTGTGTGTTTGTTTTAGATTTATTGAGCAGAGATGTTGAGTAATTTCTGTAACTATTCACAGTTGTGCAGCAACAATTTTGAAGTTTGGGAAGGTTTGGACTTACGTTGCTATGCACATAGAAATGGAGTGATATACATTCTCACAATTTATTCTAGGGGAATATTTTAATATTGCTCTGATATAATGTCTCACCCACATTGGTTTGAAGAATATGTTAGACTACCAAAAGTGTCAGTCTGTTGCACTAAAAAAAGGAACTATGAAAAGAAAAATGTTAATTACAGGCTTTAACACTCACACCAAGATCTTCTAGTAGGGGTGGTCAGAAAAACAGGTTTTACTACCTAGGCTGGTGCTTTGTGGTGCTATCTAATGTGGGGGCTTGTGGAAAAATGCAGCCACTTCTATTTACTGCCTCTCATAACGTACATATTTCCTCATGATAGGTTCTGACTTTTTTTTTTTATGTCTACAGTAAATAAAACTGAAGAATTTATCATTTCATCTTGAATATATTTTACCTTGAGTTAGCATTCACTGTTCCCTACAGTGGCACTTCAGCTACAATATATTATGCGGAATCTCGTTTTTTAAGCCTGTTATAGTGCAGAATATTGCTGAATCGATTACTAATCCTATCTAGGAATTAAAATATATTCAGCAATCTTTTTTTTTTTTTAGCTACAGCCAGAGTTATCTGTAGATCAGTGAGTACAAAAGCATGTGAGGGCAGAAGGTTGTCTTATATGCCCAGAATGTTATCTGTTTTCTCTAACCTTATTCAGGACCATATTTGATTGAATCATGAGGGAATCTGAAGAGGCCACAGGCTGAGGTGCTCATTCCTTCCAGAACAATGAGAAAGTCTGCTGTTTGTTTTGTACCTTGTAGGATATCTGAACCCCAAAGTTCTAACGCTCACCCAGTGATGCAGCTATTCCTCTGAAACTGCGGAGTAAACTCCTGATAGTGGCTGGATTTACTTCATGGAGTTCCTAACGTCTGTGACAGTTTTTACTGTAACTTTTATTTATCATCTTCTAGATGCCGTCATTTGCACTTGAACTATGAATATCTGAAATGCCTGATCTGCACATCAAGACATGTTAGCATGTTTAATTTTTAGACGTACTAGAAATATTGAGAAAAGCAGTCTAATGTATTTATGTTAAATATCCCAAAGTAATTTTCAACATGAGTAGTTTGGCAGATGACTGTGTGTTACACAACTCTCATGTAGCAGTGTAGATTTTTATAGTTTTTGCCTAGAACATGATTAAAAGAATGAAAACAAAAGTTCTGTAGATACGCTTTCATTTTCAGAATTTCCAGCTGCTGCTGAAGATGTTTTGAGATGATAAACAAGATGAAACTAAGCTGAATTTAGAACAAAGGAATTAAACAGTTTTCTGAATGAAATAGGCACTATTAAAAGGGTGAGGGTCTCTTTTTTTTTTTTTTTCTGGATTTCTTTCTTCTTTTTTAATTTTTATTTATTTTATGCTAGAGGCATTGCCAGAACTGCTAAATTGGAATGGAGTAATTAAGTAAAGATCTCAGCTAAATATTAGTTGTTATAATTAACTATAAATAAGCTTCAAAATCAGTATTTCAGAAGGCTAATGTGACTGGGTAATGAATTTTAAAAAGGGAATGAAAAAAGCAAACATTGAAAAATTCAGGTTTCAGGTTTTTAATAAGTTTTGAAGTGTTTCTCATTATTAAGACAATGCAAAATAACTTCCAAAAAAAAGCCCTTGGAAGCTTCATTAGTTGTTCATAATAACTTTTTTATATTGGGATGTTTGCACTTAAGAAATGCAAGCAAATTCTGCAGTTGCTTTCCATCATTAGTATCCCAGGTGACCTTGTTTCTGTTTTGCAACTTTCTTGGTGAAATAGTTATGATCGCAGTTTGCCTGTCGTCCTGAACTGGTTAATAGTTTTAGTGATGTGGATAAGAGCATTATGGCATGATGAATAAGAGACCCAGGAGAGTTCCTTGCACAGTTTCCTTTGGGTACTGCCCAAAGACTTATTCTTTGGGTCTGCCTCATGTGATTAGGCTGGCTAACTTTACCCAGCTACATTGGGTGCGGTGGATATTAGTTTTGTTCACAATTTCTTGTTTAGTTTTTTTTACTGTAGTCCAGTACTTTGCATAAAGCACACGTTTGAAATCATTGTCTGAGTTTAGGTTACTTCTCAGGCTAGATACAGTAGAACATAGGGTTATGCAAGTTACTTTCTGACATAGATAACTGCATTTGAGGAATTACTGTCTTAAATTGGGTTACTAGTTTCAAAAGAAACGTTAATTTCAGCCCTGTTGACATAGGAAAGAATTCTTGGCAAATGGTCCTAGTCATACTGGTAAACACTTTGGTTCAAAAAACACCTTTTTCCTCTGGGAAATATATTTTCCTGTAGATGTACCTTGAAAATTTTGAGGAAAGAAGATCTTAATAAAAAAAAAAAAACATATTTTCCTAAAAACATACCTTCAGGTTGTAATTTATTAAATTAAAAAAGAAAAAAGCAATTAAGCATGCTAAATGTCGCAGTGCATAGTGCCTGCCTGGTTATGAAACGAACCTGTGTCTATCGGTCTGTCAGCATTTTTCTTGTTCTGTGCATTGAAATGTGGTATCTGTCAAATTTTTAACGCAACACTTTTCTTAGGAAAGGCGTTTTTTATGCAAGAAAATAGTTGTATTTGGTGCAACAGCCCTCTGAGCTGCTCACAGCATGCTGCTTCATCTTTTGTGATGTAATACTGAGGATGTGGAAGTCACGTGCATTTCTTTCCATTCTCTTTTGGGTCATCAGGGTGCCGCTTTTGAGTAGGTGAGAGATCAAATGGAAACCCAGAAAACTGCTTTCTTTATCTTTTATCAATCTTGTTTTGAAAAAAGAACAAAAGTATTACCAGCTGATTGTTCTGCTTTGCAAACAAAAATATCCACAGCAACATTTGTGCAGAATAGGTAATGTGTGAGATAAAGGCTTCAGCTTTGTGGAATAGTTAGATGATCTGTCATAGAGGCTCCTGGGGTTTGGTACGATTAGTATAAGCACAGTGGTGGGTTAAGACAGGGATCTCAGGTCAGTGTGGGACTGTAGAGGCCCCGCGGAGAAGAGAGTTGAGAAAAAGTGAAAAAGGTGTCCATAATGAGTGTTAGGAAAGGAAATGAATTTATTATTTAAAGGAAATTCAAAGGCAGGCAAGGGGAAGATTGGCTAAGACTGATATTTTGCTTTATTTATTTATTTAGGCCTTTTGAAGTTTGCCAAAGATATTAAAAAGAAGAAAAATTCTTTAAAAATGCAGATGTTTGAATTTCTTTCTCAAAGTTTAAAATTTATTGTTGGAACCTTCTTGATCTTGGATTTTTCTCTCTGGTCTCCTATGAGATTTTCATCTTTTCTCGATTTAAGATATGCTGACAGTGCCATAAAATGATCTTTTACTGTATTTTGGCATTAATACTCATTGTTCTTTTTTTGCCCAAGCTTGTTCTGTTTTTTAAATCTAGCCTTATTTATTACTCCTTTGAGAATAGGAACTGTATGATACGTTAACAACAAGTGACAGCTTTCCTGTCAGTAAGGACAGGAGAACAGGCAGCGAGTATTGCTGAAGTCTGAGGTAAGTTTAGAATAACAATAACTTGTACATACGCTGAATTTGATATACTGTAGTGTGACTGCATTCTCTGACGCAGGCTGTGCAACAGATTCCTGTCTCCTCCCCCATCCCCAACAGGAAGGCGTAGCAAAATGTTATACAGCATGTAGCAATATTGAATGTCTTCTGACGTTTGACCCTTAGACAGGAGGGTATCTTTTGTTGTTGTCACTGCTGAAGGAACTATATTGTGAATCTCTCAATGTCAGAACGAACAGATACAGTTAAATAATTAAAAACTAATAGATCGATAGACATGGAAACAGTGAGAGAGATATAGTAGGGCCACCTACCCCTTTCCTCCCCAGATCTGCATTTTGAAAGGAAGAATAAAGGGAGGAAAAGGTTTGAGGTCAGTAACACGAGAGTCCCAGTTTAAGAAAGACAAATGAGAGAGAAACACCCGTTGTCCTTGAGGGAAAGCAGAAAAAAAGCAAGGAGGAAGAAGAAATTGATGCAGATATGGTTGCCACTTCCCTGACAATTACTCCAGGAAGGACTAATGAATGTAGTGATTATACCTGGCAGTACAGGAATTCTTTGTAGCTTAAGACTTTGAGAGTTGTAGAGTGCTCATTTAGCAATGAATATGGAAATTAAGATAAAGTAGGCAAAATACTGAGTAGAGCTGTTTTGTGATTCCCGTGTGTCATATAAACTGCTTCATAGCTCCTCAAATGGTGCATCTTAGGCTTTTTGAAATTAGAGGAAAAAAATGGAAAATCTACTACAGACCTGGGTCTTACATTGGGAAGCAATACTGACAGATCTCACAGATGTTTCTGCCTTCATCTTCTATGAGTCATCTACTTACTAACAGATTTCCTTATGCCCTTTGAGGCTGTACAGTGCAACTGAAGAACAGTCAGTTTTCTTCTGCAATTACAGGAGTTTTTAGTCCTTTACATATGGGATTATTTTAGCTCATAAAAGATAGGGGTGATTTTGGGGTGGCGATTTTGTCCAGTGTATGTTGTTACCTGTTTTCAGAGCAGGAGAATCTAATGACATGAGTAATAAGTGATTTCCAGCTGGCTGTAATACTACCATTTTTATGTAGTGTGTTTCTGAAGCAGCAAAATACGTATTCTGTTTTCATGTGACATGAAGAGAGATAGGTAAATGTTGGAAGGTAATTAGAGCTAAATTATAATTTCACTCATTTTGTCTGTCTAAGGACCTGTCAACAAACTTTTTGTATTTTTTTTATCTCTGCCATTTCCTTCTGGCATAGATACAGTGTTTCACTGGAATGAAGTGCCAGTTTGGGAAAAACAGCTCAATATATTTTATGTTAGTGCTCAATAAAAGTGCGTACGAAGGAAATGCATGTTTGGTGAGATTTATGAGGTTTGTAGAGAGATTTATATTCACACTGATGCTGAGTGCTTTCATATTTTTATGCTTCTCCTTCCTGAAAGCGAAGACTCCTACATGTGTTGTCAGCTAACAGGCAGAAAGTGGCCCTGCATTTAGGAAAAAAAATAAAGTTGGTGCAAAATTAAATAACCCAGTGAAATTGGGGGGTGTATAGGAAGAAGAAAAAGGTGTTTATACTCCCTAGTCTCACTGCCGTCTAATTGAACTCAAGGCTTGATCCATATCATTCAATTAAAAAGTATTGTAACCTGGGCACAAGCTCTTTTTAACTCCATCATTTAATTAAACTGGATAGTTAAATGCTTACATTCTTAGAATTGTCCCTGGCCCTGTTTTATATATATTTAATGTCCTACTGTCCATTCCAGGAATTAAAGATAATTAACATTGTAACTCACCCTTAGAGAATACATTACAACTTGTTTGATCTGAAAATTCCTTTTGGCTCAAGTGAAAGTACACAGTGCAAACAAAGTTATGAAATGTGTACACAAGGTGTGAGAATAGGTGGTTATACTTGTGTGTAACTTTATAGTTCTGATCCTTCGGGCTAGTCAGTGCAATCTAAGCCTTGTGCTCACCATCTAATTGATTTGGATTAGGTTAGGACCAAATCAGACTGGTTTATTTTCCCCCTTGTTATTAATAATAACCGAAGATTATTGCTATTATTACTATCAAACAGAAAACACAATTTTAAAATCTAAATAAGATGAAAATATATCTTAAGTGTTCAAGATTTGAGAATTAAACTACTTGACAATGTGTATCTTCTATTTTAAACCTCACTTCTGTTGTATAAGTTGATAAATATTTTTATTCTTAACAATTCTCTCAGCTATGCCACTTTTGATTCAGTTAAAGGGGCGAAAAATACCCTATGTTGGTAAGACAAAGGTATGGCGAGGACCTGTTGTAGGTAATTAAAAAGATAAACTATTCATGAAGAAACAGTAAGTAGTAATAGCTTTGAAGAGAACAGTGGTCCAGCTTACAAATAAAAATCTGACAAATCAGAGACAGAATGCACAGTATAAACTAAGGCCTTAATATTTTTAACATATTGTCAATCTCAAGAGCAGTATGTAGAGAAGGAAGTGTAGCTTGACTTTGCAAAGGCAACGTCTGCCTTCTTATTATCTTGAATATGGGGGTCTGGAGATGGAGGAGGAAGCACTGCATGAAAGCAGTTTACATGGAGAGTAATTCAGGGTATTCCTCAGTGTTACTCATAATTGGAGAGTAACTTTTAAAGTCACTTTTTGAAGCAAGCCAGTGTCATTTTTAACCCATCACAGTGTGGATTAAATCACTGTTCCGTCACATGCAGTGCATGCAGGAACGTGGCTGCAGCCGGCCTAACCTGCATCAGGAAGAGTAATCCAGAAATACAAAGTTCCTTACAATCATCTCCTGTTTTCTGAAACTTTAAGGTGTATTTTTTTCAAATTGCTCCACTTTTGAAAATCTTAAAACAGAAATGGGAGAAAAAAAATGTCTGGCGGGTTTCTATCAAATCAAATTTCTCATATGATTTGTAGTAAGAGTAGCACAGAAAGACAGAGGAAGTAGTATGTGCATTATCCTGGCTGTTAAAAAGTATTATTCTGTCCTTACGCAAATGGTTCCTTGATCAGTAGAACCAATGCAATTAGCTTCCTATGAATATGTTTTCTTAGGAATTTTTCTTAGGGATTTTCTGATACTTACAGAGTGAACTCATACTGATGATCTTTAAGTGGTCATGCTAATGACAATTTGAGCATATTCTGATCAAACTCCTCTATCTTGTACTTAAGTGTGGCTGAAATAAGCTGGCGGTTTCAAAAGATCCTGGGCATGAATAAAGAAAGACTAACATAGATGCTCAATTGGAAACAGCAGAAGTTTTCAGCATTTGTGCTTTTTGGGATGACCTTTATCAAATGAAATATTAGTCTTTCAGTGCTCATTGTTTTGAGTCCATGTGTGAAGTAGATGGGATATTTTCATAATGTGGCTCAAATTGCACTTCAATCTGAATTTAAAATATTCTGAGTACTGCTGGGATTTGCTGGTCATCTTCTGAAGTGTCTGAAATATCTTAGTTAATATTACCTCAAGGAACTGAAAGCACCAGAAATCGCATAGTCAGATATGTTGCCTTTTGGTAAATAAATCGTGACTTCCAGAAAAGAAGAGGCAGAACAGCATGCAAACATTTTCAGTTTATTCTTAATTACTCTGCCAATCCTAGGAACTCTTTTCTTTTTTATATGAACCACCGATTGTTGTTCAAAATTGTTTTAAATAATAAATTCATGCTTGAAACTTTTTAAAGAGGACAACAAAGCTGCAGATTGTGGCCTCTGGGAGAGTAAATGCCAGGGTTAATTTATAACTAAAGCAAATGTATCTGTAAAAAGAAGAAAAGTTCCATAAGAAATATGTTAATGACAAGAAAAAAAGAGGCTTGATAAAAGATATCAGAACTTGTTTGGCACCAGTGATTTTATGACTGAGGAATTCAATTATAGGTGTGTTGTGAGAACCAAATCACAATTCTTTAAATTGCTAATGGGAGACAAAGCTCTTTATCGTGCTCTGAATGTGTTCACATGAAATGTGCAGTCCTGCCCTCTGTAAATAAACTTCTGGTGTCTACACTATGCATATGCATTGGAAGTCTGTGTCACTGAAATAGGAAAAGATGCATGATTTCTCTTTCTGTTGTATGACTTTTCAAACATGTCTGCTTCTATACTCTTCCATTAGAAATGAGGTTAACCAACCATCCTGTATGTCTGTACTACTCAGCTTTGTAATTTTTTCCTTCTTTATTATTAGCGTTCTTTAGAAAGTCTGTGGGTTTGTTTGCAGAAAAGTTTTATTGATGTGTCCTGCAGCTCTGTGCAGTAAATCTCATCATTTTGGGTTTTTTTACTCCTTTATCGGATACGTAAGTTTCGTAGCAGTTTTTAACCAGTAAGGTACATAATGACATTGTACTTACCCAAGAGACAGATTAGCCTTGGATCAATTGCATATTAACTCCTACTGTCTATGGATGGTCTAAGTTATTTTTAAGGCTCTCTAATTGCTTGTTACAGTAGTAAACCAGTTACCTTCCATCAGTCATTGAAAGAGGAATGGCTGTTTCTGGAAATGCCCATTATTTAAATTTGGACATCATCATCTTGTTGCAAGAGAACTAAAGGATTAGGTTTTGTGTTATATGCCCAACGTACAGCAAAAAATGTGCAGCACTACTGTGAGAAACATTGCAGGCAGTATGTGAAGTTTTTCCTAAATTAAGTTTCTCTAATAAGAACTTCCTTACTGATTAAAACACTTAGGACCAGTTTGAATCGTTGTATTGTTTGGTGGCCATGTCGTTGCTATCATGTTTAAATATGATCATGGTGAACTCATATTATACTGGATTACATTATATTACAATGTGTCATCAGTATAAGAATGTTACATGCACAATGCCTATCGAAAGTACCAGATCAGCAGACCTAATATTTAAAAAGTTAAAGAAATTTTCTTTTTCATCAACAGTTTCTTTTCTTGTTAAGATACCTGGATCTGAGCAAAAATGTTTGCATAGGAAATGCTTGATGTTCAGAACTTTTACACTGGATATTGAAGGAGCAAATTATTCTTTTTAGTCATCTCTTTTTTGACCCACTGATTTTACTTTTCATGAGCAAGTTATTCTCTTCTGATTAAAAACTACTTTAAAATATGATGATTTTTGCAATCTTGACCGCTTGAAAATTTTAATTTATAGGAAGCATTGTTCAATTTCTGATCAGTTATCTAATTATCTCTGTGGCTGTGATGATTATCTCATCAGCATAGACGTGGGCTTAGAAACATTGAATGTATCTGTCTTACATGTAGTAAACATTTTTAATAGTTCAAGTATTTAAACAGTGTTATTGGTGCCTGGTAATCTGCCCGTATCGCAGATTAAGGGGACAAGAGAGATCTCCTGTGCAGAGCAGCTCACAGCAGGAGACTATTTTAGATGTTATGAGTCACTCTGTAGAGCAACCTGTCTTACTGACCACCAAGGGAACTCCAGAGATATTATTCTTTCTGAATACCTGCCACAAAGGAAATTTTTTTTGAGAACTGACTTTCCAGCCTCCTGTTTTTAGATCAGCTTCATGAGGATTCCAGGAGGGGAAAAAAAAAAAAGCTAATATTAATAAGCATGGAAATGCCGAAGTGTGTGTGAATTTGTGATTCAAGATCTGTATCGTGAAGAAAAAAAAGAACGCTGTAGAGGTAGTAATTTATCAGCCAAAGGAATATGAATGTGTTCCAAAAACAAACTGCTATCTGACAGTCAGTGCTACCCAGATCCTCTGAATGCAGGGAGTCCTTAGAAAAATTCCTCAAAGCTTAATCTTGAATGACACTGCAGAAAAAAAATATGGGTGAAAGATTCAGGGAAATACCTTTGTTATGTTCCTGAGGTTTTTTTTTAGTTAATGTACCGCATGACTTTCCTCTCAACCTCTAGGAATGCATTGGATGTTTGTCAAGACCACGAAATTGTCCGTACTGTAGAAACGTATGAAAGCCCTCTGTATTTGGAGTTGCCATTGCTCTTTTCCTTATCTGTGAAGGAAACACAGCAACTCCCACTGGGGAAATTTCATGTTAACTTGATCTTAAAATAAAAAATCAAGGGAAAGGTCATATCCTAATAAGCTGTGCAAATCTAAATTCCCAGGGAGCTTCGAAATGACATTGTATGACTAGAGCATTAACAATTTTCCAACAATGTATTTTTGAATTGCTTCCAATAGAGTGTTTTTAACATCTGAGAACAAACAGTGAAATAAAGATACAACTGGCGAGATAAAAGATTCAATTGAGCTCTGAGATTCACAGTACATCCCCCATTGATAATCTGGGGGCTTTTTTCTGACAAACAGTGGAGTCAGCAACTTTTTCTGCTTTCATTCAGACATAAATCTTGTGAGGAAGCTTTTTTGTTGATTAATTTACATATTGCTCTGATCTCAGTATCAACAGTTCCTAGAATTGTTTGGTAGGCTACCTAGTAGGTTATGTATATTTGGTTCTAAAGGAGATTTGATTGATATTATGCTCAGATGTTGACCAAGAGGTGCAGAATTCCTATTGAATAATTTGCTCCCTCCTTTGCCACCATAAAAAAAGGTATATTGGGAATTTTGCAGTTTTAAAGGAGCTAATATGTAATCCCCCCCATTTTTTTGTCTAACTCAGCGTATTTTGTAGAATTGAACAAAATATTCCATAGTCCCAAACTGTGAATTGAGTCCAGTACCAATTTACTTTTGAAAAAGAATGTTCTAGAATTTAGACTTTCTCAAAACAAATGTAAAAATGTCATCTAAATATGTTAGCTTTACATCATATGCTGAATACACTTTGTAAGCCCATCACTTACATAGGAAAGGTATGTCCAAGTAAAGCTATGGAGAGAATGTTGTCTTGTGACCCAAAAAATCCCAACAGTTTCTGTTTGCAAATAGTGTTGGTATTTAGCCTATTTTGTGATAAAGTAGAAAGTGACAGTGATGCTGTCTAATTGATATTAAAAAGCAAAGGTGAGAATCAAAACCAGTTTTAAATCCCCAAGCTCTGCCAGTCTGGATGGGTGTAATGAAATCAGATTTATAGTTGTCATTGTTTTCATCCTTGTCACAGTCCTCTAAAGCAAAGCACATCCCTGATAGTGAAGGGTAATTTCAGCTGCTGCAAAGCAATCTCTTTTTTTGTACAGGCTATAATAATAAAATTTAAAACAGATATACATAGCTTGTTTAACAAAAGACAGGAAGTATTGGGTATGGAAAGTAGTTTGTTACTGATGATTGCTTCTGATCTTTTGGATTTGAAGGGGTTCAGAAAGCTTCATTGTCAGCTTTGCATGCATCTTAAATGGCAGGATGAGATGTTTCTTGTGTTCAGCTCTAAATTACAGTATTTTACGCTGTATGTAATTCAGATGTCTCGTAAGAACTTGGTGTTTGTTATAATCTCAACTGTGTTTTAATATGATTCCTGTAAAGTACAACGGACTCTTTGAAGAGTTTGTTCATTTGTGTGTTAATCTTTTTTCAAGTTCAGCCTATAGAAATTTGGAAGTTACTGATTTTTGTTTGCTTGCTTGCTTGTTTGTATTAAATAATAACATTAATTTAGCTCTGTTTAAGAACAGTGAGAAGCCAAAGTAACTAATCCTTAGTATGTAACAAAACCAGATTGAACGGGGCTTTGATCAACCTGGTCTCAAAAGTAGGAGATGCCCCTGCCCATGGCAAGGGGTTTGGAAATAAATGATCTTTAGGGGCCCTTGCAACCCAAGCCATTCTCTGATAAACCAAAGCCACGTGATTTTTTTGTTGTTGTTGTTCACAAGCCTGCCTGAAGGGTTACATGAAGTCACAGTAATAGTTTTTAGTTCCTCACGCTAAACTTGCTTGCCTAGAAAATGAAGGTACTTGAAGGAACAATGAGGTATGACAAGGTTATCTGTTGTTATTTTGCCCAAATTAAAGATGAATAGTTGATTCATTGTAGAATCATTTGAGTTGGAAGGAATCTTTAGCATTTAATTTAATCATAAAGAATTCAAGTATTCCATTGTATAATTTGTGCTTGGTATTTGAAAATGCCATGGATATTTAAATATACTTTTACCTAATTATTTGAAATAACATCGTCCAGAAAGTTAATGACTATTTTTCTGCATGTTAACTTACCCCATCTCAGTAAACATTCTAGAAAGATATACATGTTCTTTACAGAGAGCAATATTGAAATACATATTTTTGTCTTGAATTGGATTATACACATCTGTGTGCATGTATGCATGGCTGAAAGACTTGCTGTTAGTCATCCTCTTAGAATACTTGCAGAAGGAATTTTTTAACTACTTTTAACGTAGAAAAAAGGAGATGATGACAAGAACACATGACAGAGAAGGGAACTGAAATTTTCTCTTTCTTCCCCTCTTTTTAATGCTGTTAAAATTTAGTATAGCTGCTCTGCTTATACTGCTATAGTTACTGTTGCACAACTGTGGAACTATTAGAACTACTGCTTTAGAGTTAAGAACTTGGTTGTATACTTCTCAATTAAAACTAACAAATGCTGTCAGAGATGGAAATGGAACAGCAGTTGCTTGTTCTCTTTATAAAAATTAAACTTATACAAACTGAGATCTCTACAAGCAATTGTCAATCTCATATACAGAGCTGGAATCCATATGAACGTAGGTGACTGAGGCACAGTGACTTTTTAGCTTACTTTACTAGACACTGAAAATTTTTTTTAGCTGAAAATAAAGGAATTTGAAAAATAACTGTTTATCATCAATTAAAGTAACACACTTCTGAAAGTAAACATTAATACATTCTTTTTTCTTAGCAGTAGACTATTCTTAGCTGTGGATACTCTGCTTTCTGGTTTTTGTTTTTTTTTCCTTAAAATGATGTCATCGTAACTCTTGAAAGTTCCATGACAAAAGTAGGAACACTACTTAGTATCTTCCTTTAATAGAAGGAATTGTACAGTCATACATTCACTATGTAGAATTGTAGGATAGTTTAAGCTGCAAGGGACCCCTAAAGGTCATCTAATCCAACTGCCTTGCAATGATCAAGGTGCTCAGAGCCCATCCAGCCTGACCGTGAATGTCTCCAGCAGCGGGGCATCCACCAGCTCTACGGATAACCTGTGCTTCACTACCATTACTGTTTACAAAATTAAAAAAAAACCACCTTTTTCCTTATATCCCGTCTAAATTTCCCCTCTTTTAGTTTGAAATCATTTCACCTTGTTCTGTCACAACAGACCCTGCTAAAGAGTCTTTATAGCCCCTCTTTAAACTACTGAAAGGCTGCTCTTGGATCTCCCTCAAGTCTTCTCCAGACTGAACACTCCCAGCTCTCTCTGACTGTCCTCATAAGGGAGGTATTCCATCTCTTGCATCATTTTTGTGGTCCTCCTCTGGATGCACTCCAACAGGTCCGTGTCTCTCCTGTGCTGAGGACTCCACATCTGGACATAGTACTCCAGATGATCACCTCCAATGATCACCTCCTTGACCTGCTGACTATACTACTTTTGACAGCCCAAGATACAGTTGTCTTTCTGGGCTGCAAGGGCACAATACTACTTCATGTACAGCTGCCATCCACCAATATACCCAGGTCCTTTTCAGCAGGGCTGTGGTTTCATTCTTACATTGCCCAGCATGTACTGATAGTGGGGATTGCCACGACCCAGGTGCAAGACCTTACCCTTGGATTTGTTGAACCTCGTGAGGTTCACCTGGGCCCACTGCTGGAGCCTGTCTAAGTCTCTCTCAATGGCGTTCTGTCCCTCAGGTGTGTCAGCTGTATCTCACCGCTTGGTGTCATCTGCAGACTTTGTGAGGGTGCACTCAATCCCACTGTCAGTATCATTGATACAGCTATTAAAGACCCCTGAGGGCCACCACTTGTCACTGATCTTCATCCAGTCAAAAGTTTGCTGCCTGTGTATGTTAGTGTGATAAGAATGAGACTTGCTGTGTGTAGACACTGTGGTTTAAAGATCACTGGTAGTAGTAACTGAAGAATAATATCAAACACAGTTTTTAAAATGGTAGCTAATAACCCAGGCAAAACCAGCAGCAGTTAACACTGTAGAACTGGAGAATGAGTGTTCTTTCTTGTCAGGCGTATATGTTTGTTTAAATATTGAGATACTGAACAAAACTTTTTTTTCCTTGGAAAACTACATTTGGAATGGAATTAAATGTCTGTCAAATTCTATCCTGTTCCAACGGCTCATGTCGGATTCTCAGAAAAGCTTGTGACAAGGAGGCCTTTTCTTAGAAAACTAATGAGGAATGTGTGACATAAGGCTTAAATAGCTGTGGATAATGGCTGAGCATGTACCCTGAATGCATGTATTGCAATATTTTCTTTTTGATTTGCAAAGGGAGTTTTGTTTATTAGCACTGGAGTGTAATGCTAATAAAAGAGAGCATTAGAGTAGAAATTACATAATCAAGATCATTTCATTTTTTTCTAATGGGTTGGTTAGAGATTGTTAGAAAAATTGTTACCCCATCAACTTAGATTTTACCCTAGTTTGTTTCCGAACTCAAGGTAATACAGTTACATTCTAGGGTTTCTGGGTATTATCCATCCCCCAGTTAGTTTGATTCTGGGTTCTGGTGTATTTTCTTCCTCTGTTCTGTAATGCAGTTCTAAGTTCCAGTCTGCAGGAATACCCATCAGAAATTTTCTAACCATATTCCCATAATTTCTATAGGAATTAAGGAATACAACCATATGAAAGGAAGTAAGTTGGTGTTAATTTAATGGCAGCTGAGTTTTTATAGTTGCTATGTTAATATTCTTTCTCAGATTGCTATTACTTAATCATAGGCTACATTTAAAATTAATATTTTATATCTATCTCCTATGATAGTAATTTTCAGTGCTGAGTTTTGTTCTGTAAGTTTCCACCTACTTTTCTTATGGGATAAAATATGGAGTACATTGTAATACTTCGTCATTTTTCATACTGACCCTAAATTAAAAGAATGTGAAACGTTCATGTGATGCTCCTCCCATGTAGTGCAATAGAAGATTCACACGTGAAACTGTTAGAAGTAACTTAAATTTGGAGCGCAGGTCATAATTAATTTACTGACATTCATTAAATATTTCTTACTATGTTGCAATTTCAGTTACAAAAGCAAGCTTACCCTACTTATGACCTTATTTTACACACCTGTGTAGACAGTCTGAAGTCACCCTGATATGTGATATTTGTAAAGTTATGTCAAAGAATCAATATGTAGAAAGATGGAGTACACAAGATGCAAAGAGCATTGATCTAAATGTATGATTAGCATCATGCAGCACTGAGAACAATAATTATTGAATTACATGTAAAAACGTGTCAACATATCTTTGGACTATTTCAGAGGGTCAAAAGTACAGTAGTCAGATGACAACAGATTGCTCTATTACTGAAAAGTGGCAGAGCAGGTTTTATGCTTAGTTGGTACAGTTGAGAAGGTTAATTTTTCTGCTAATTTAAAAGATCAAAGAGATATATTTGTGCAACAGATTGTAGATGTACAAAAGTTCATGTATATCTATAACTGAATTATTTTAGGTGAGTGCTTTTACTGTGGGCTATTTCAAACCTGCTGGTATATGAAATTGAAATGGAGTACCTGGTTTTATTTTGCCTGCAGTTTAAGTTGTCAAAATAGTGGCAATAATTGCGATGGAATTAAGAGTAGCATCCTTCAATGCTTTGCTGAGCAGCATACAGCTCCAAAGGTGTATGTCTGTTGCTAGTAGCACCCTTCCAAGTTTAGAATTGCCTGACAGAAGAGTTTCAGCAGCTAATGAAGATGCACTTCTATAACAGTGTGTAAAGTACTGTACTCCAGACAAAATCTGAACTCATTCTTGTGTTAGACTGCTTTAAGGGACATCTAGAAGAGAAAAAATGTGGTGTGTTATGTCATCTCTGTTGCATTTCATGCATTTCCCCAAGTTTGCAGCAGTGCTTGAACTAGCTTAACACCACAGAGTTTAGTGACAGTACGTGAGCATTTACTGGGTATCTTACTCTTGACCTAAGTCAGAAATCAAATTCATTTTTAAGGATACGTGTGAGAAAATGTGTTCCCAGCTATGCTGAGGTATTTGTTGTACTTAATTCACAAATAGCATTAAGTATGTTTGTTAGCGAATGACTTCTGCAACACGGTGCTTTTTAAATAGCTGTAGGTTAGAATATTTTAAATTGTAGCAAATAAAAAAAGTGCTTCATCAGAATATATGGGTGGTACATTAAAACACGCTTTGCGTTTTTAATATTTTAGAAAATGACAGCTTTGTGAGGAAACAGCTCTTCCTGATATGAGAGAAGCATTTTTATGGATAATTTGCAACATATCTGACTGCCAGGAAAAACTTTAAAAGTGGGATTTAATTCAAGGAATGAGTTTCAACTCATGTAGCATTTGTTCCTCCTCCTTCTCTTCCTGTGGGAGTATTCATTATTCTGCCATGGCAGGGAACAGAGTTTAGGATATTAATGAGTATATTTTACTCTATTAAAGCTGTGTGTCTCATTATCTCATCTCTTGGAAACAGAGATGTGAATGTTAAAAAAACACTGACTTGATGAAGTCTGAGGAAAGGAAAAATCCCAGGCTACTTACCAACAGTCTCATGCGTCTGTAAAAATATCTCAATAAATTCTCTGCTACTACTATGTGAGATGAGAACGTTTTATTTGGTTATTTGGATATTTATATTATAAAAATGCATCAGTGCTTGTATCAAATTTATTTCACCTAAGATATCATATAGAAATTAACTGGATATTGTGAACATAACTTCAGTAGTAAATGTTGGATGTTAATATTTCAAAAAGAAATGCAAACACTATGTTCAGATTTGAACTCTGTAGTGAAGTGCATCTATTGTATATTTTCTTGCTAGCTATGTATCCTAGCTGGTAAATATTGACCAAGAACTATTTTTAAAGAATAAAGTCCATGATTACTATATTAAAATACATTAAAAGACATAGTCATAATGACCTAATGATACCAAAGAAACAGTGAAGTGTAACGTTGTCTCGTAAATAGCTGCAATGGCTACTCTCCTCTGGAATATTTTGTTATACTGACTGCTTAAGTCTTTGCTGGTTTGGCGAAGGCTTAAGAAGCCATTGAGGAATTTGGAAGTTTTCACATAATGGATCGTGTGTGAACACAACACAGATTTACTAGATAGTACTATACTTAAATATTCTGGGCCAGTGTTGTCCCTTAACTAAATATTCAATAGGCAGATGGCTAACTGACGTGTTGTTTCCTGGTAGCTGTGAGCTGATTGCATCGGCTTTGGGCACAGTGCTATCAGTGCACTTAGTGAGAAACAGGAATTTTTTCATAGAAACTATGAATAGTTGTTATAAGAGATGTATTTTATACATATAAAACATATTTACAATGATTAATTTCCTATTGATCTATGTTACAGTATACATTGCGAGAATTCTGCATATGCATATAGTTTAGCAATACACCCTAACTAAAGAAATCACTAAATTGTGTGAATTATGATTTTCCAGTAGTTAGTAAAACTTTTACTAGATCTGAGTAATACAGCATCTACCCAGTGTAATAAACAAATGCCAGCAATAAAATGTGTCTTAAAATGAGTCTTCAAGCCAAGTACAGTTCTGAGAATGCTAATGTACTTGTCAGTTGTTCTGTGCAACTTTCTAGTTGATAAAGCTTGCATGTCTCTGTATTTTAAAATCAATGACTTAATTCAGTCTTATGAGGCCATGTATATGACAAGAGAAGGCCTACTCCTTACTACCTTGGCACACTCAGTTATTACATTTTGCCAGAGGGGGCAAAGGTCTCCCTTAAGAAGCCAGTTTTTTCTGATTACAAAATTGAATGTGATTCATCGCCAATCTATCAGTATCCTTTTTAAAATCACAATGATTCATAGAGAGTAACGCCTACATTTTATGTCATGAGATAGTTTTACAATATTGCCAGTGCAAGTTAGAGGCATGTTGTTGTTTCTGATTTCATCAAATCCCTCAAAACCAAAATTACTCAAATCTGAGCCCTAGCAATGCAATTAGGCATGTGATAAGTACTGATATGTTGTCTTTACCCTTTAGAATCTTGTAGACACTTATTTGACTTTTCTTTTAACAGAAGAATTTTTGTATTTTTCACACTTTTGTGCTTCTGCTTTCTGTGTTGTTGTTCAGCAAATGAACTAACCATTTATATTTTGAAGACCATGAAATATTTTTAAGATATTTTCAAACAAAGAAGCATTGGAAGACATCAGGGTGGCATCTGTCTGTAACACAAAAACTGCCATTTTTCTGTTCAAGCATTTCTAAGAGCAATTTGGGGGTCCGTTCCCACAGATGCCAAATCTGAGTTAACAGAGCAGCAATCATCTCAACAGCTCAGTGTTCTGCCATGTTTGTGCCTGTAGCAGGACATTTTCATTTCCATTGTAAGCAGTTTTTTCAGTGGGAGCCCAACGCTGCATCTCTTCCAGAATTTTGTGGCTGTGTTCTCAATGATTTCATAGTGCTCTTCTTCCTAAATCTGAGGTATCTGTACAGCTTTTCCAAGATAAAAATCAGTGTTTCTAACACCGGTTATCATCCCTTGTCCAGTGTTCTCAGTTTCTATTTAAACTACCAGTTGTGCACAGCATTGCTGTTAGTTATCTATACCCTGAGAATTTGTATTGAGGCAGCCTGTGATTTTTAAGATTGTTTCTCATTTGCATTTGTATTTACAGTTGTTTCTGTTGCTGCAAAAGTATGAAATATTGCTAATTCAAGTGAGAGGCTGGGGCCGTGTGCCATTTTCTGTGAACTATAGGCACAGAATAGAAAATACATGTTAAATGTAACAGATCTATTATCCTCAAATTGAACTTTTTTTTATTCATCTTTGTGTTATAGCAACTCCGTGCTAAACATTGTAGTAGATGTTATGGACCGTGCTTTGAAGTTGTTACAGGGTGTAGTTGTGAATCAGTAACAGGAATAAAATACGTTTCCTACCGATTTATGAGTTGCTTGCTTTTGTCCTCTCATGTTTGCACTTCCACCATTTCTGGTGTTTTACTGTGCAGCCATGGTGAGAGGGGTGGATGCAGTGACATCACCGCACCAATCTTTAAATTGGCTTTTTGTAGGATCTCAGTGTCTGTTCTCTTCAGCACTTGGATTGCTGAGCTTTGGTTGTTAAGACAACCACTCTGGCACTCCGTGGTTTATGTTGTGTGGCAGAAATGGCATCTCGTGGCAGGGTTTCAAGACGTTCCTGGGAGTGTCGGTGGTTGTTGTTGTTGATTTGTTATTTTTTGTTTTGTTTGTTTGTTTTCTGTCACATCTTTAACAATCTGCTCAGTTCCAACTTTTTGCTGTCAGGGTTTTGGCCCTGTGTTTGTTTTGCTGGTTAGTACAGCAGACTGTAAAACAAGATTTTCATAAGCTCCTATTCTTCCACTTAGTGATTAATCTTTGAAGTGCACTTGTTGGCTGGACTCTCCCATGCTAGTGATGCATACCTCTTCCTCTGAATAAAGATATATCAAAACCATTTTTTCTAGAACCACCAGGCTTACTTTTATATTGAGTGCTTATACCTATTCTTTTGAACGTGTGCTGTGTTGCATCCTTTTGGTATTGCTGGGTATCTTTCCTAGCAGATGTGTTTGTTTTTTTGGGCCACGTTTAGATGGCTTGAGGGTTGAATCTAAGAACAGAGAAGAAAATGTTATCTATTGTCTTCATCCTGTGCTTAGAGTTAGGGTTGCAAAGTGGTGAACTGAATCACCTGAGAACTTATTTCACTAAGTCACTTGCTATTGTGGAGCTAATTCCTGATGCTAATTATTGCTGGAAGACACGAGGTATTTCCCACTTCTTAAAGGAAAATTAAACAGCAGGGGTGAAACATGCTTCTGCTTTTTCAATATATATTCTGGCTTTAGTTTATCTTTCTCTAGTTGCAACAAATTCATATAAGTTTTGCTCTTTTGTTTTCCAGTGAGCTTAGTTTCCATTCCTGTAAATAGTTTCAGTAAGTTCATGCTTAAATTAAAAATCGGAGGTCAGGTGATACGACAGTACAGGCAGGAATGATGTCCAAGGTGCATGCCCAACAGTTTTCATTGCTGCTACAATACACAGTTCTAAGGTGGGAATGCTGGCGGTAGTGCTGAGTTTTCAAATAAGACTGATTGTACAATATTAAAGTTTGATCTAAGTGAGTTTCCTAAGTAAGCCCGTGTGCAATTTCCACAGTTGTAGCCTTTCTCACTTGTCATTTTCTTGGAAAAATAGTTTTTTGGTTAAGTCTGGTAAGCATCTTGCAGCTCTGTGCACAAATCATGACATAAATAAATGGATTTCTGCCTTGAATTTTACAGGCAATCATGGATGAAGATAAATTCTTCTACTTTTTGATTACAGTAACATAACATTGCAAGACTCTACAATGGAACTTTTAAAGGAAATCCTCACATCTTTTTGCTGCTGTTTGTTTTTCTTACCACTGTTTGAAGCTTACTGAACTTGGCAAAAAGTCCTTTGAGATTTTGTCAAATACTGAATTGGTTGTATCAGCCAACACGGCTCTTTTCATGTACTTTTTTGCTTGTTTGTTTAAGAGTGTCACCGATTGTGTCAGCAGAGTTCTTGGAAAGAGCCTTTTTAGTTATGTTGTGCTCCCTCTGCTGACTCTGCAGCAACAGAACACAAAGGAGTTCGGGTCCTACACTATGGGGTGGTTTGCTAGATTTGAGAACCTGGAGACCATACCAGCATCATTGTTTTAATGAATTAAATGAAATCTGTCCAAGAGCATTAAGTCATTGTTTACAGTATAGAAAAAATGTATGCGTTTTGGCTTATCCAAAACCATTTGGATAAATAGTGCCTTTGTTTTATGCAAATTTTCTTATTAGATGAAGTCCAGTATACAGACAGATACTTTAAATGAAAAATGTATTGTTCTGTTGAGTAAAGAGATTCAAACTAGGGTTAAAGCCTGACTGTACTTAGACATGATCATGAATACAAAAAATGTATGGAGCAATACAGTCCCCTCTGAAAGAGACTGCAGTTTGAATAAACACACGAAGTGAGGGAAAAAAAATATCATGCTTTCACTGGACAGGTGGAGAATTGAGATAAAGAGCACAGAGTAGTATTTTTTTTATCCTTCAGAACGAAGTAGGTGTAGTAAGATAATGCAACTTTTCCCTAAACAACATGAAGAAAGATTAGTAAGAGGTTATCTTTTTTAAATCTGATTCTTAATAGAATTCATGGCTATTTACACCTTCCAGATACGTTGGTGAGTTACTTTTTGAACACAGCATATCACAAAATCAGACCATATGCCTCATATTTAGGACCTGAAAACAGCACTGATGAAAATGTTGGCTTAAGCTATTTTTGCATTGCCATAAGGATTTCTGTGTCAGAGGCAATGAAAAAATTGAGTTATTGAAAGGCAAATGTGATTGCTTTATTGCAGGATGGTCCTTATTCTTACAGTCTATCACAGCATTTCCTTCACGAAAGATTAATGAAGTTCTCTAATTAAATGGATGTGGTACCATCCACAAGTTGTTTAACTTAAAAACAAACAAACAAAAAAAGCCTTACAGTAATTAGCATTATGTGTATCTATGCTCATATTTACATTTGTACCTATAATATTATTACGCCATTGCCTTGACTTTAGCTCCTTCTCTAAGCTGAGATGCTGTAGCTTTTCTTTTTTGTTGTTGATTTTCTGTGTCTCCTGTTATGCTAGGATGTTTTGTTTGCTTCACTAAATACCTAGAAGGTCACATTTTGGTAGTTTTGTCTGGAAAAAGCTTGCCTAGAATGCAGTGCAACAGGCCTTTCAGGTTAACTGGGCATAGGTAGTCTTTATGGCAAAGAGTAGGTTGCAATCCAGGATGTTTTTCATACCGTGATGGTCTCTGACATTGTATTCTGTGCTTTCCTGTTAAAAAAAAAAAAATCCACTGAAGAGCTTCCTTGCAAATTGGAAATCAGTTCAACTTGCAGCGTCTACTGAGTGATACAGTTCTCACAGTCAGCACTATGATAAGGCTAAGCCATACAAATACTAGCTTAGTTCACGTGCCTTCTTTTACTTCCTTGTAGACAATAGTTAGCTGTTGGTTGTGTGAGATTAAATGCACGTGAAGGGAGTTATAGCAACTGGAATCATCTCTCAGTTCTTAATGGTAGCTCAACAGCATTCTCTTTCAGTTCTGTTTTTTCTTGATGAAATATTAAACCATATTCTTTTGGCTTTATGTGAATGACATCTCTGCTTGTTCTCTGTACAGTCTTCTCTTGGCTGAGAATGATTATTTTGCACATGGAAATCTTTTAATCCAACTTACCAGTTGGATTAGCCTGTTGTTACATGAGTCTCATGTGAGCATCTGTGAATCTTATGAAAGAGTTCTTGATTAGTTTGTTGATGGGACTTACGCTTTGGATGTTTGGTTTTTGTTGTTTGAGGATAGCAGTTGAACATTATTTTTGCAAAGGAAAGTGCTGGTATTCACCTTTTCAAGGGGAAGAAAAAGGACAAGATATACAACAGAAATTAGGTAAAGTTCCATGCAACTGAGAAGTATTTTGTAAACAAACTATTAAACGTAGGAACAGCTCACACATTTTAGTTTTCAGTAAATGTAAGGATAAAATTGGTACATATATTTTTCATTTCTCTAATATTTATAATACAGATCAGATAATATTGGAAAAACTCATTTTGCTTCCACGGTAATAGTAAATTGTATTAAATTTAGCAGGATATCTATGGTTCAGCTAAGATCAGTCATAGGTAAAGAAGATTAGAACTTTAAATCTATGCTGAAATGTTCTGATTTTATATCCAAAACTGAATTCTTATAATTCTGAAGTGCTTATGAATATTATTGATTTGGCATCATTAATGCCTAGCTTTTGTTGTACAAAGAAATTATATATTATGTGCATTGTGATCCAGAAGTAGACAAATAGATATTTACAGCATAGCTGAGGTTAATAGTTTTCAGTGGAAGAAAAGCAGTTAATAATATACATGCAAACTACTTTGTGTTAATTAAATCCTATTTACTTCAGTCATTTTAGCATGCTAGACCCATCTTTTAAAAGAAATCTTCAGATTTACGCAATTGTGTGTATGTATATATATTTTTATGTATGTGTAGTACAATTATGAACTTTGCAAGTGGCCATCTTAGGCAACATAATTCTTTTTTAATTTTGTCAATTTTACAAAAACTAAAAGTATACATTTTTTGTAGTCAAATCATTTAACAAATCCCTTTTTAGTTGTCTGAAGAAGTGGTATTTACTTACCATGGGATGTTAACCTCTGGAAGGAGTGGAGTCCATAGTCTTTATTCTTATTTGTGAATAAAGGATATTCACAATAGGATAGCATGTGAATCTTTGTATCCTATCTAATGGCTGAAACCTTTGGAGGGGTAGATAGTTGGCTGACTGTTAGGGTAACCTAGCCAAAAGTTCATCATTAAACACCGTTTGCTTTACAGAACTCTACTTTATCGGGCATGTAGTGATAGCAGGGGCAGTATGAAGGAGCTGTAAGTTGCCCTTCTGTTCTGGTAGGGACAATGTGTATGATGTGGAGCATGTGCTACACCAGGAACACTTGTGTTCTCACTGCAGTGGGATTTCTTGCCTTAATTTTAAGAATAAGAAACATCTTACAGCCACTGATGTCAGTGTTCAAGGTTGTGCTGTGAGCCCTAAGAGGAGGAAGAATTACGGTGGCTTTTCTGAGGAAAGAATAAGAGAACCACAACCATGTCTAGCCATTACCATCTTGACACTTTAGCACAGTTGATAGGGAAGGGCGGTCACTGTTGTACTTAATCTCCCTGTCAAAACAAAGGATCATCTCAAAGTAACAGAGCAGATCTGTTCCATTATATTCATTTCGTAACAACGGTTTTGGAACTGTGGCAGAGTAGTTTTGACTAATTCCAAATAGACCAAATCAAATAAGTTTCTGTCATCCAAATGTTAAAAGCTATTTACTTAATGGATCTGAAGTCTGAATTAAACGGCCAAAGTGACCAAGTTATTTTAGTCCCATAATCTGTTCTATTTTTAGATTAAAATGTCCTTTTTATGAATCATGGAAAACTAAATATGAACACTTGTTATGAATCAGTTAGCGGAATACAAACTTTTTCATAGTTGAAATATGTTTAAATCAGTGATTTTTGTTTCATCTGACTGTCAGATAAGCATCTGACTCAGATAAACATTTTATAACTCAATCTAGATGTATTCATTTTGCCAAAGATTTTCACAGATTGAAGCTTTTTGTTTATGGCTTTCAATTTCTGCATAAACATATATGGGATTTAAGTAGTTATAAAATAACTTTCCTCGAGCCTTGCATTTAAGATTCTGGTATAAAACTTTTGATGTACTTGACCACCTAAAGATTTCAGAATAAAACTATCATTATTTAATACCAACTACATTTTTTTTCTTGATATAAAAAAAACAACTTTAGTATTTAAATGTTATTAAGAGATGCAGTTAAAGTCAGTGTAATCAATCTCTGTAAAAATGGTGAACAGTTTGTTTCCAGTGGTACTTTAATTTCACATCATGTTTTTTTTTTTTTAATGACTCGCATACCTACTAAAGCACACTAGTTTTCTACAAAATGATCCATGAAATTGAATTTGTATTTCACCTGACCATTCACCATTTTTTTTTCTCATGTATTTTTTGCCAGTTATTCACTTGACTGCACTATTGTTCTGTGAATCCTCTAGTTGTCTTTGCTGCCTTTCGAAGTACATATCAGATCACTCTGGTAGCATACCTATGACATGCTATTCAGTTCCAAGGGTAGCCTGAGCACTGGGTGCCAACAAAACATCATTTGTTCTCATGATGTGTATGATATCAGAGCCTGTGTATGAAGAACCTCAAAGCTGTATTAGCCGTTCAGTAATATCCATGCAATATTATTAAACGGACTATATGGTGAATAACTCAAGCCAAATGATGAAGGGAGACGAGACTTTCCTTTGAAGTGTACACCTGAATGTCAATTTGCATCTTGGCTCTTTGTGCAGTAGACAATTAGACCTCAACTTGGGCTCAAACACATTACAGAAATAACTAGCATCTTTAAAAAGCCTGTTTCTTTTTTTGTTTTCAGAGATTACAATGGTTGACACAGAAATGCCGTTTTGGCCCGTTAATTTTGGAATTAGCCCAGTGGATCTGTCTGCGATGGATGATCATATGCATTCCTTTGACATAAAGCCATTTACCACTGTTGATTTTTCAAGCATTTCTTCACCACACTATGAAGATATACCTCTTGGAAGAGCTGATCAAACAAGCATTGATTATAAATATGATATCAAGCTCCAGGATTGCCAAAGTACGTTTTTTATTTTTCAGTATTTCTTTGTGCTCACATTTGCTTCATTCTCTAGAAGTTGTACCACCAGCAAAAGAAGTGGATGGATTCAGATGCCTAAATACAGGGATTGTAAATCCAAAAATCAGCATAGATATCCACGTGATATTTGGATAGGGCAACCTTCACTCTTCTAGAGTAGCCTCTAGTGATTAGACAAGGTGTCATATAGTAACATCCAGCATAAATAGCATATTAATAATACCTAGAGCTTTTGAATTCCAAACAGACTAAGAAACTGACAGAATGGAAATATTGGCTGCCACTATGTTGCTAAAACTTTTATCAGTGTTCTTAATGCGCACATAACCTCGAAGCTTTGTGATCTAGTATTATTATATAGTACAAAAACCCAACATCTTTCCCCAGTTATGTGAAGATAGTACACAGAATTCTCCTTTTAAGAAAAACGAAAGTAGTCTAGTCTGAAATAAATCACTATTGCATTCCTACTCATAGTAAGAAGTCAGGTTGCTGTGCCTGGAACTTTTTTAAAGATTCTGAGTCTATTTAAATCTGACATCATTTTTGTAGGAATTTTTCGTGAAATTCTGGCTAGGAGGATTATACAATTCAGTTTTGGTAATAGAGAGAACCAGGTGCTGTGTACTTCTGAGTTATTTATGAAGTGAATTAAAATACATTTTTACTGCCAATAATTTATTTCTCTTTTGCTTGATTAGAAAATTCCATAATATTTTCATAACAAACTAGAGAGTTGATTAGCTGAATCATTAGACATGCTAAATCCTATTGGTCTTTACTCAGCTAACTTTCTGCTTCCTTTTTTACCCTAGTTTCTGTAGAAAAGAAAAGTTCCTGGTTTATGAGTATAGCCAAACAGAAAACAAAACATTCACATTATGGTAATACTGCATCTGTCATATAATTCCTGGAGTGTGATTTGATGTAATGTTATGGTGTCAGTTGTCACAACTTACTTCTTTGACCAGCAGTGACTGATTTAAATATATCACATTTGGTTGTTTGAGCTTATTCAATATTACAAAGTGCTCTCTCAATAATTAGAAATTTTGAGAAGATTAATCTCTAGACTGCATCCAAAGCTAAGCAGTATTCCTAGGAGAGAGATAAATTTCATTAAATATACAAATTATTCACTGTGGGTTTATTAAGTGTTTTTCATGAGATTAAAGTGACCAGTTCTTCCCTTTGCAGTAGTTTCTTCCCTTTGCAGTAGTTCTGAACACCTTAAAGTAACCTAATTAAATACTGACAAAAGGAATAAGACCTCTTCAGTATGAGGTCTCCATGTGCAAATTTTACATATCTATCTTAAAATCATTCCACATTCCAAAGCTGGAAAGTGAATTTGTGACATGATTTCTATATGCCTCTTCAAGGTACAACCTACATACTACCAATGAAATAGCTGCATACAGCTTACATTCCCTTATATCCTTTGTTTACTGCTGTCATTTTGTATGGCAAACCATACCTATGAATCTGGCTGTGTTTACTGTGATTGTTTCTGATTCTTCCTTGCTTCTTCTTCTACCATATGTTTAATCGTACTTTGAATTATTCATTTTAATCTTCTCTGTATGCAGGTGCAATCAAAATGGAGCCTCCTTCTCCTCCCTATTTTTCTGAAAAAGTGCAGTTATACAATAAACCTCATGAGGAGTCTTCCAACTCACTTATGGCTATTGAATGTCGTGTGTGTGGGGACAAGGCCTCTGGATTTCATTATGGAGTGCATGCATGTGAAGGTTGTAAGGTAAGTTGTCACAAACATGTTTTCTCTGAAGATTTGATACTATTTTCATTTAAATAAGTTTTAAGTCTTTTAAATTTTCATACACACTGCATGCACTTTAGTAAGTGGAAGTCTTAACATGTTTGTTTTTATCATTTATGTTACTGATCTATTTGAATTTTTTGTGCACTTCTACTTTTGTTAGTTATGCAATTCTGTTCCTTTCTTGCTGTCTTGGACATCGTTGTATCTCCATGAATTCATATAATGAAGCAAAAGCAGGCTTAGTATGAATTTCAAACCCCACTATTCTAAGCAATTTAAAATTCAGACTCTGTTGTTCTGATTGATTAGTTTCTTTACCTGATTTATACATTCTAGGTGACTAAAGAAAGGGTCGAATGATATTGAAGAATGTGGCTATCCACTTTAAAACATCACTGACTTCTTTTGATGGCAGTGTTTTTTAGTGTCCATAATAAATAAAGGAAAATGAAAATTGATTGTCCTCAAGAATGAGAAGCACCAGAGAAAGAAATTACATTAAATTCATTGAGTTAAAAAAAAAAACAAAACACATTTTATATTCAGGTTGTTGCTATTTTCGGTATCTTGAGGAAAATAAGTGATAGTAAAAACCCAATGCAAACCTTAACTAAAATTTTGAGCACTGAGTTAGGAATATAAATAAAGCAGTGAGTGTGTTCTTGATTCCTTACATTACAGAGAACCATATACACATTAATCAATATTATGTTTTTATTATTGTTTTTATTCTGTCGGGAAAAAGTAACTGTTACAATGAACAGCTGATGAAAAATTCAGATCAATAATAAGTCATTAATAAAGATTATTTCAGAAAGTACTTTTAGACTGTCAAAAGACAAAACTGTGAATTTCCATAACAATATCCGTCCTTACAAGACCTCATAAAATTTCTGTTTAATAATTACCATGAGTTTGGTATCAAGTTTCTGAATTTTTTTATGTGCCAGTGTACTTTGCAAACTTGTAAACAGGAACGAACTAGAAAATAAAACCTCGAAGACAGAACCCAGAAATGTACATTGCAAAATTAGGTTAGCATGGTGCAAGCAAAAAGAAATAGAATAACCACCTGCCTTAAAAGGAACCTTATTTCCCTTTCTCCAGCTCACCGTTTCTGTAGTACTGTCAACTTATGTTCAAAAGCATCCTTTCGACCCCATTCATTCCCATCAGTTTTCATATTTTCTTTTTTTTTTTTTAAACCTTTACCCATATCAAGCTGGGCTGAAAATGGCTAATAAGTTTAGAATGGGAGCATGCTGCTATGCAGATATGATTACACAATCATTGCTTTCTTCAGAAATCTGTCTAATACAAATTTAGACTCAGTGTGCATGCAGACATGTGCTTGTATGTCTATACAGAATTAAGACAGTGATGCTGGCAGTCTTTATTCTATCCTTTTACATGTTTTTTATGTTTATTACAGGGCTTTTTTCGAAGAACAATCAGATTAAAGCTTATTTATGATAGGTGTGACCTTAATTGTCGCATCCATAAGAAAAGCAGAAATAAGTGTCAATACTGCAGATTTCAGAAATGTCTTGCAGTTGGAATGTCACATAATGGTAAGTGTACACAGCATATTATAAAACAGTAGTTTTGATTAAAAAAAAAAAAAAAAAAAACATCCAGCATGAGTTTACTGAGTTTGCTGTAATGTTTTGAGCCTAATGTTTCTTTATGCTAGACAGTGTAGAAATATGTATCAGAGAGACTGCCCAGGTAGACTGTGTATACAATTGGAGATTAATTAACATAAAAATCAGATAGGTAAAGATTTGCACTTGTCACTGTATACACAGTGTAACCAGTGAGTTGGTTTTACTCTCTGTCATTCTTGCTCATGGCACTATTGGTTGTTCTTCAAGAATGTATTCCTAGTGTAATTTTTTTTTCCCAGGTCATGGTCAAGCTGGTAAGGCATATTCCATACCATAGCTCAGTATTCCTTTGAAAACTGAACTTAGTTATGAAATATGGAGCAGAGAGTTTATCAAAAGTTTGTGAATAACAGCAACTTAAATTTGATGCACAGGATGCTTATCCAGGGCAGTCAGCATCGCTGAGTTAACTTTTCCTCATGTTAGAACACAACATACTTTGAACGAATGGGCCATATGCTGTACTGTTTAAAAAAAAAAAAAACAAAACAACTGTCCTCCTCCTCCCTTAGGATACCCACATCTGGGCATAGATTCCAATGTGTGGTAAGTAGGAGTGTAGTGTTTCTTAGCATGCTCATTCAGCTGTTGGCCTCTCATCATATAGTGTGTATAGCTGTTATTCCTCTGTACTATGCATTGTCTGACTTCTCCATCATCCAGAGGTAAACATCCTCCCATCTGTGAACTGTAAGCAGCATTTCCATTTTGTATATGTTCTTTGCTTGCAAAGCTGTATGCAATTGTGTATGGTTCTGTGATTGCCTTCTTTACAGTAGGTAAAACAATTAACATTAAGCATATCACTATGCTGCTCTATTGTATACAATATAGAAGAAAATCTCTCTGAATTTTATAATTAACACATCAATTCATTTAGAAATACTTATTTAGGAATGTTTGGACAGAAAGACATAAATGATGAAGATTCTTTGCTGTCTTGCATTGGCAAAGTTTAGTAGAAACAGGAATTACATGTCATAACATGGAGTCTTATGGAATTCAAAGGGTAAAGAATTGCAAACATGACTGGGAAAATAATTTCTGTGGTTTTTTGTTTTTTGGTGTTTGTTTTTTTTTTTTTTTTTTTAACTTCCATTATTTTCACTATTAAAAAAAAAATATTACAAAAACGAGTGCACTGTCCCCAAGAGGAAAACTTAACTGTGGTTTGTGTAGTTAGTACACACAGTGAATGTAAGTAGGGATGGGAAATGTTCTGCTAATAGAAAATATGGTTTTCCCATTCCTGGGATGCAACGGTAGCTCTTAAAAATAAAACTAATTTTGAAATGCTACTGTGGGTATTTTTATAGTGATTCAAGACCATTTTGTTATTTTTTTTCAAGGTGCATGCCAAATTCTCTCATAAACTAGCAACATGGTTTCCATTTATAGCAATGTGAACCATGTGCAGCCCTATCAAAAAGGGGAACCTTGAGTTCATTCTCTCTGGTTTAGCAGTGCAAAGGGCCCAGGAAAAATTTTCACCTGCTAATTCTTCCTGGACGGCCACAGCAAGGAAGAAGCTGTGGCACCAGCAGGGACCATGGTTGTGAGGAGCAGGAGTGGGGAATGGCTTTGCTGTTTTTCCCAGGGCTTGAAAGAATGCTTTCATTGACTTTTACCATGAATTCACTTACCAAGGAGTTAGTAGTGCTTATATTCAAGTGTTAGCTTCTAGATTTGTGTTTTTTGACTGCTCAAGTAACATCAGATTGTACGAAGCAACACCCTGCTCCTCCATCATTTATAAACAAACACATATCTAAAAAATAAATAAGATTTGCCTTTGAAGACAGAAGTCTACATAAAGAAACATGCAGAAGCACAACACTGAACGTTGTGAATGGCACCGAGACAGCTTCTAATGTTACATCTACAGCTTGAAGTTTGACAATTTGGATAGTGAAACTATGTGAATTTTAAATGCTTGGAATCAGAATGTGGATTCCTTGTGCCTGAGGGTTCCACTCTATGGTTGTCTTTTCATAGATACATTATTGCAGAATGAATAGTTAGGGCACTTAAAAAAAAAAAAAAAAAAAAAAAAAAGGGGGGGGGAATGCAAGGAGACACTTAGCAGCTAACAGCCACATTTTTTCATTATAAATGCTGCATACCACTTAGCTGAAGGTTAAGAAAGACAGTAGTGTTCTCATGCTTTGGATATTGTTTTCCTTTCCTTCTCTAACCACAGTGCTGCTCTGTGTTTAACCCTCAGTTGCTCAGATTGTATTCTGAAATACCATTCAGCAGAAGTTTTGTTTTTATTTTAGAAACGTTACCAGGTTGTTTTTTTCTCTGGCATTAAAAATATTTATATAAAGCCACACAGCGTACTGTGACAATATGTCTTTATTATCACTTCTGGGAGTAAAGAAATAGATGGTGAAACCAGTCTCAGGAGGGAGAGACAAACAGAAAAGAGGGAAGGTCCTGTAACTCACCTAACAGAACCCTGACATATTCCTCAGCAACCAGGAGTGCTGTGAACTCCTCTTACCCATTCTGTGAACTCCTCTTTCTCTGCCGTAACTTCCACAAGTATTACCAACCCTTCCTACTTCTCATCTCAACCCAAATTCCACTGCTGTTTCCCACATTCCCTCTGTAAACCCACTGACCTCTCCTTGACTTTATCTTAGTCCCCTGAAAACAACGATTTCTCCAAAACAAAACTACTAGGCTAGTACCACAGAATTGAATTTTGACCCAGATTTTGCCTGCTACAGTAATAAAAACTGAACAATCTATTGTAAGTAGTATAATATTTATAAAATATACATTAAATGTTAAAGAACATTTATATTTTAAAATTATATTTTTGCCTGTCAAGTTATAAGTTAGGAATTTTTGATTCACAGCTTTCTTTTTGTTGTTAACAAATCATTAGGTTTAAAATACACTTTCGGATCTGAGTGACATTTTGTTTAGGAAAATTTAGGAATTTTATCAGAAATTCCCCAAGACACATATTTTTGTGACAGAAAAAGGTGGGGGGGAAAAAAACCCTATTGTTTTCAATGCCTCGGGGAAGTATAAAAACTATTTTAGAGCAAGTTAATATTAAAACATAGGACGGGGAAGCAATATACCATCTCTCTTTTTTTTTTTTTTTTTAATCCCTTGTTTTATTCCCTTGTTTGTACAAAATAACCTTGGTGAAAGGTATCCATAAGGTATACCTTATGCCAGGTAGATTCTAGATTCTGTGCTGGCTTCTGCAAACCCTAAATTTCCAAAACAGTTTTCACACCAGAATCATGTCTCATACTGTTTAGTCAAACTCCATTTCTATAGTATTTTAAGAGTTAGTATGCTTACAGTATGAGTTTATATAATTCATATCAGACTGTTAAGTATGTATGATTATTAAAGGTAAAGGTATTATATAATGCCGTAAGTTAATTTCATATGAAATATCAGAACGGTCTATCATAGTTTATCATAACAAAATACTTTTCTAGCCAAAAGCACGTAACTCCTGGTAGAATTACGAAATCTTTCAAAGGACATGGGGTTTTTTTTAGAGCTGTTAATTGTTTCTTATGTGTTAAGAAGTCATCAGGTCATACTCCACATATTTCAAGGAGTGATGAGCATTTTACAGATATAAGCAACTCTTGTCTCTATTTTATTAACAGTCCTTTATATAAGGCTAACATTTACCTTGCTTCACTTTCCAACTTAAAAGTTCACTGTAATAGTCCAACAATTCTTGGTAGACTTCACTGAAGAGATCAGTTTGCAAATGCTTCTTCAAAAAAGACAATGACGAGGAGCTGAATGTATTGCCAATAAACCAATCAGAAGCATCAAAGTATTGAGACTTTTCTATTGATTAAGCTGTTGCAAAATGCATATTTGAAAAGTGGACTAATCTGAATCATAGAATTATCTAGGTTGGAAAAGACATTGAGAGATTATTAGTGGCTTTTTGAGCCATTTTAAGCTAATAAGAAGTTCATTGTTTTTCTGTGAATGGTTTACTGTTAGCATTGAGGTAGATTGGCAGTGATGTCTCACTGAAAACTATTGTTAGTTGCTGATTAGGAGTACTCAGTATTCCTTAAAGGAGAGAAAAAAAGTACAGATGTATATATGATCTAAAATAAATACCAGCTGGCGATCATTCAAAATTTCCCTCATAAAAAGCTGTAAGCAACGGATATTTACAGGAAAAAAAATAAATCAGTTTTAATTTGTTCCTACTGGACTAAGTTTTGATTCTCAAAAGTAAGCAATAAGAATGCCCCCAGAAATGAAACATACAGCTTGCATCACTCAGAGACCCAGTTTCCTAAAAGAGAAAGTAGAGTAGTAAAAAGCAAACAGAAAAAAAGACACTGGTATAAGAGAACTCATCAATAAATACAGTAAATGCTATTTTTAAATATAATTATTTATTCTTGGAAAAAAGTGTCATTTTTTTCATCAGCATACTGCAAGCATCCTGCAAGCAGGAAAGTGGCTGACAATTTCCAAAATAAACATCCCTAGTGTAATCATATGCATGACCTTAGGAACAATTTGTTCTTATCTAGGGAAGGCATTAACCATTGAAAAAATATTAATAATATTTCTCTTTCCTCTTACAGCTAAAAAATGCAAACCTTTATTTCTTCCTCTGTTTTTTGTTTTGTTTTGTTTTGATGCTCTGTTTCTCTGTTTTGTTTTCTTGCTGTAAAATAAGTCCTGTTTACTGAAATACCGTATGATAAATCAGTCTTGATCTTGATGGTTCATTTGAACTATTTTCTAAGGCCATCTCTGTAAGTATAAACAGTGACTTGGCTATTAAGCACATAGGTGTCAAACTGAGATGTTTACAGCCAACCTGACAGATATGTAGGGCAATTGAGATCATACGACTGGGTGGAACCCTTTCCTGTTCTTACAATATAGCGATCACATACAGTTGTGATGAAGGACTCAGGCTTTTTGTAGTTTTTTATTCCCTGTACTTACTTCTTTCTCATTCTTTAACTATTTTGGTAATATTTTAAATCACTTGATATGTTAAGGTCTGTTGAACTATTTAGGAATTCATTCCTGCAAGGCATGTGAGTGTTTTGTTTCTAAACAAATGAAAAAGCTGAGATCCATATGGTGATTTGCCCAAAACAATACAAAGCTGAACAGTGGTTCCTACCCTAAGTAAACTGAATTTTAATATCTTAAAGACTCTCTATATTTGATTTAGGTTGGAGGTAGGATCAGTGGTTTTCACCAACTCAGGCTGTCAGAACTGACAATAGTTCTTATGTTTCAGAGCAGGGTATTGTAATAGAACTATTTGGGCACATAGGTTATTTTCTTTTTGAGACTGGTTTGTTTACATATCTTCGAAGCACTTCAGTAGTTTGCCTATATTAGAGGTGAGAAACATCTTCCTCCTATTTGCCTATGTACTGTTTTAAGAAAAAATTGAATAATTTACAATAAAAGATGTCAGAAAAATAAAAATATGCATTTGTGGGTGCAACTATAGCTATGGTAATTACTTGTCATCTTCTTCAGCCATCAGGTTTGGGCGAATGCCACAAGCGGAGAAGGAGAAGCTCTTGGCAGAGATTTCCAGCGACATCGACCAGTTAAATCCTGAATCTGCTGATCTGCGAGCGCTTGCCAAGCATTTGTATGACTCATACATAAAGTCCTTCCCTCTGACCAAAGCCAAGGCAAGGGCGATCTTGACAGGAAAGACGACAGACAAATCAGTTAGTTCCCTCTGTTTTCTTTTTTTTTTTCTTTTGAGTAAATGATTTACCACATTGACAACACATCTTTAAAAAAAGAAAAAAATGCTTTGCTGTTGGCAGTTGCATGTTTCAAGCTGTGTCTAAAACACAGGAAATGTTTTTAGATAGGATAAGTAAACATCATTTGAAAAAACTCCAAGTTCACCTAATAAAATACTTGAAACTGGTACAAGAATTTGAAGGTCATCTTAACCTTTTTGTATTCTCTGATCCATTCTTCCCGTTTTTCTTCTCCTTTACCAGAGGTTATCTTCCACAATATCTGTTTTAAGTGGCTATCTAGCTGTCAGCAGTTGGTGGCTATGCTATTCAAGCATCCATATTGTAGCATGTTATCATAGAATATTATCACTGCTGGCAATATTCTTTCTCGTAAGTGTCAAATGATTCACAATGCGAATAGCATCAGAGGCTTTAACTATGATGTTTATTCTTATGATGCTCTGATGACTTCCTGCATTTAACTAGATTATCATGGATCAGTATTCTATGCTGGTACAAGTTGAATTTTAGGAGAATGCACAAGAAAATCTTTGACATAGAGATAATTTATGGGTTCCTTTGCAAACTTCACTCTCAGTACTTAAGAGCCTTCTGTGTCAGTGGGAAGAAGGATGAATAAGATCTGATGATTGTGGTAGATTTTTTTTTTCAATTTTATCACTGTTGTTGTAACTAAAGATCAAAATAACATTCCCCAAACTAGTAACTCTTAGTTTGATGTATTTTCTAAAGCAATACGCAGAAATTTTATTGCCAGGGTTTCAACAGACTGTACTTAATTTTCTTCATAAATTTTAAAGGTACGAAAAAGTATTTCATTTTGTCCTAAGGACTTTTGAAATCATAATTTGAATGTAGTCTCTAGTTTGGTTGCAGCCAAAAAAAAAAAAAAAATCCACTTTTAGATGTGACTGACATTTTCAGTTTGAGTAGCTGATTGTTATGGAGTGTATGAAGTTTGAACTACTGTCATTGATTTATTCTGCAGAAAGCTGATATACTGAGTCTACTTGACGGTCATTGCTTTTTCAGAGTCTTTCCACTAGTTCCCTCTCTTTATCAGAAACATAGATTACTGGGAAAGAATTAACATAGCAGTTTAATTTACTTTATTTGCATTCTCTATAACTATGTTTTTGGAATGGGAAACATACTGCAAGCAGTGCACATGATTGTACATCTTGTTTACTGTCCTTCATCCTAAAAATGTCACCAAAGGGCCTGCTTTTTTCCAAACTGTACACTTGTACTACTCCTTGTTCATCATAAGCTTCATACTGTGCTGTAGTGATTATATGGTGTGATTGGCAGAGGAATAAAGGAGGGAAGAAAGATCAGCCACAGATGGGCATTCATCAGGCACAAAAAATCCCTCTGCTAAGTGGGTATCATGGCAAAAAGAAAAGCCAACAGTGTTTAAGCAGAAAGCATGGAGATATCCCCCAGAAGATTCTGACTATCTATTTTTAATAAATTATAGGAGAAATCATATTGTATGGAAGTTGCATGGATATTTTTTTTATTATTCAGAAGCAGAATCGCTGTACTAAGAGATTCTGTTTCTTACTATATTTGATTCTCTGAATTTGGAAACAAAGAAAATAACCTGGTTGCTTTCTTCCTTGTCCCACAATTACTACTACATGTATTAACAGTGGATAAGAATATTTTCCAAATTTTTAGAGTAGGGTAGCCAGTAACAAACAATTCATAGTATTGGCATTCAAATTATTAGATTTCAAGGTTAACGCTAGCTGTTAAGTGAAATTTCTTTTATCTGTCTTAAAATTAGACTATTAGACTGCTTCAGTTGAAAATGGTCAGATATGCTATGTCAATGGGTCAAAATTAAAATTGTGGTGTTAGTAATTCATCCTCTTTGGGATATACAGTGCTTGCTCATTTGACAAAAGTTTATAGTAATAAGGTACATCTCAATCTTTATTAATTTACTTTTTTAGCAATGTTGAACTCTTGAGTTCCATCTTCTGATGTCAGTAGGGTGGTAGTATGAAGCATTCATTCTGAATTTCATGTACATGCTCGGAATAGATTAGTTTTTCCTGTACTTAATACTGCCACTTAGGATTTTCTAGAAAGAATAGGAAGGAATGCCCTACCAGTATTAATATATGCATTTTTAAGTCTTCCCTCTGTCTTATTATTCCATTGTTTCACATATATGCATATGTATGCATGTATGTATACACTTGTATATAGAATATTCTTTCTGCTACCAGAACAGCTCTGCAACTTGAAAAATACCTTATTCTGCTGACTTTTCTCAATGCTGTGTGTTTATTTTCTGAGTTTCGCACCAAAATCCTAGTACAGGTGGGGAAAAAAACACTGTATTTGACTGAAGTTCATGGTCTGGAAGTATGGTTGCTTGTTGTTACTATGAAAGTGACCAGTTTCATTGGTCATGTAAGGAGCAGAAAATTGAGTTAACCAGTTTGGAAAGTGAAATCCTGTTGTGTGGATATTGTTATTGTAGTTCACACATAGACCCTTTGTTTTCCAAGCAGCTTTATCAGTTAAAGACAAAACTATGACATGTGTCACCCCTCCCTTTCTTCCTGGAGAAAGTGTGTTGCAGTTCTGTGTTCAAATGACTGACCACTTTCACAGTCTCCATCTGCAGAACTGTGGGAGTAGTGAACTCTAGCTGCTGGTGGGTAGTAATAAGCATCTTTGGGCAGTATCATCTACAGCCACCACACTCAAAAGAGAGTAGCTATTTGCAGTTATAAAAATTACATAACAGTTTAGCCCTGAATAGACTTGAAAACTGGTTTAATGAATTCGAAACAGAATCAGCTAATGGAAGCTCCTACAATTCTGAGAGGATACTGCTGACTGTGTATGGAATGGCGTGGGTTATTTTTATTTTCTTCTGCAGCTTGAAGTGAATATAGAAAAGAATGAGTGCCCATGTGAATAAGGCATTAAAATCAGTGATGATTAAGGATCTTAAATTAAAAAACAAGTTTCTAGTCCAGTTTTGTAATTCCTTGTATTTTAATTAATCAAGCATGTTAACAAAGCTATTAATATCAGATGTTTGTTCAGTGCAACATTGAACCATTTAGTCATTTGTCCTCTAAGGAAAGATTCATCGGGTAAATTCAAGAAATCCTCAATTAACCACTTATTTAAAATCAGAAGATGCCTCTGTATATTCGGGAACAGACTTTTTCCAGATCCTAGCAAAAGTTTTCTTAGCGTTGCTTTTTCTAATCTGTTTTCAAAATTGTTTTTTCCAATTGAATTTATTTCTCAGTCAGACTCATTCTTGTGCTCTGAATTGTGCTGTTGCAGTTTGTATCGTGTTATTTGTGTTTTCTTCCCTCACTGAGAATTATTTTTAAGCTTAGATACATCCTAACCTTGTGATTTTTAAAGTAGTTGACAGCAAAGGGTTATATTTATCAGATGATTAATGCCATTAATTCTATATTGCTTCAAGTTTTATCTTTCTATAACTGTAAAAGAGCATAGCAGCATATGAAGTAATTAAAATGTGAACATACAGTGTCTCTCCACAAAAATAAACTGTATCATCAGAAGTGCAGACATTTTGCTGTATACTTACTAGTTACGTTTGATATAAACCAGTAAAATTCAGGTAAGAGGAGTAACACTTTCATTTTGTGTGAGTATTTGGAGCTTTGAATTATAGTCTCACAGAACTTCTGTAAAATGGGAGAGAAAAAAACAGAGAGGACAAAAAATTGTGAATATTGTAACTGTTCCTACCTCCCACCCTCCCAAATTAAGAAAAGTGTCACCCAAAGTCCTATTTTTAGCATGTTCATTCACAGAACATGAGAAAAGAAGAATTACTTACTTTTTCTGTAAGTCATCTTAACATTATGAGGACTTGATATGATTTAATAGGATTATAAAAATTTAACCCAAAAGTGACTACCCTTGATGCACTGCCCAGGCATTTCTAAGTGTTTTCTGCTGAGTTGTACCTCGGTATGTTACTCCAGTTTCTGAGGAGTCAAACGTTCATAGAAAAGACGTGAAAGTAACTTGTGTTCTCCTTTCATTTTTAGCCATTTGTTATTTATGACATGAACTCTTTAAGGATGGGAGAAGATCAGATCAAGTGTAAGCATGCATCACCACTGCAGGAACAGAACAAAGAAGTAGCAATTCGCATTTTCCAGCGATGTCAGTTTCGCTCTGTGGAGGCAGTGCAGGAGATTACAGAATTTGCGAAGAACATTCCAGGTTTTGTGAATCTTGACCTGAATGATCAGGTAACTCTCCTGAAATATGGTGTCCATGAGATCATATATACTCTCCTGGCTTCTCTCATGAATAAAGATGGAGTTCTTATATCTGATGGACAAGGATTCATGACACGGGAGTTTCTGAAGAGTCTGAGAAAACCTTTTTGTGACTTTATGGAGCCCAAGTTTGAGTTTGCTGTGAAGTTCAATGCACTGGAATTAGATGACAGTGACCTGGCAATATTTATAGCTGTCATTATACTAAGTGGAGGTAAGAGCTGTCTTTTATTTATGATACTATGGCATAGAATTGACACTTTTAATTCCTGTCCAAACAGGCAAGTGCTCAGCAGTAAGAGATGGGAGTTTATTTACAGGTAGTTTTTGAGTAGCTTTCAGCTCTCTTGGTATTGTTTGCTACTTTTTCAGTTTCATGCAGAAACTGAAAATGTAAATGACCTTATATTAGTGGTGGAGCTGGAAATGTCTGCTGAATCAGTAGGTCCTGTAATTAAATAAATCATGGCTATCTTTTGGAAAAAAAAGAATGGGTGGAATTTCACTGGCAAAATCTTCTGACAATTTAACTTCTGCATGAGGATTTTTCAAACCTGCAGCTAAGTGTGGCTTACTACTTGAACACAAATAACTTTGACTCCATAAAATTTTCAAACTATATGTGGCTTACAAGATGGGTTTCTATTGGTTTTGGGTTTTTAATTCACACCAGGTTTTGTCCACCAGTAGGCTTATTAGTAAAGTGTTCTGCAAATGCCTCAGAAAAACAGGCATTTGTGTCTGCTCTCTTCGTTTTTCCAAAGCTGCTCTGTTTGTGTTGGTGTTATACTTTGAGCAAACATGAATCTGAGAGCCCAGGTATCGTGCTACATTCATTCTAACTCTTAATTATAAAGACAGTGGATTTTCAGCTTGTATTGGAGACAGTCTACTGAAGATTTTAACTATTACATATTTCAAATTAACACCCCAAATATAGTTCACTTAGAATCCTTTCTACCAACAATTTGTTATATCAGATATACATTTCAGATCAGATTGTGGTTCTTTTGCTTTGGCCAATACTATCAACTTAGTGATGTTGCACAAAGAAAATATAACCAACTGATCTGTGTGTATTTTGGCTTAGATCGCTGGTGCAGATATCAATAAGAGGAATGTGCTGAATGTTCTGAATTCAGATCCTCCACAGAGCAATGCAGAGTATTCTATTATTGAATTATGTTTAAGCAATCAAACACAACAACCACATGCTATTGTTCTAAAATCAAACATTCTGTTGATACAGCATTGCTTGTTCTGCGTAGCTGCTTATACATTTAAATTCACATAAAATTTCTTCTGCTGTTTTGTTTCATTCAGTAAAAACGTGGTATTGTAATATGGCTTATTAGACAACTAAAGCCATTTCAAATAAGTACAGTTCCCAGAAGATGTTTTCTTGAGCAAACCTTTGAACACAGTGATCCCTGATGACTCTGAATTAATTCAGTACAGAAAAATATGTATATTTTTGGTTGAATTTGATGGAGGAGGAGAAATTACCCTAGCCTATTAGGGCACAGCCCAAAGTGTGCCAGTATTTTGCATTTTCTAATACAGTGAAATTTAACAGATGAAAAACAGGCCTCTCAAAATGCACTCCTGATTGCAAAAAGGGAACTTGCAATCTGTGAAACTAGTTCTGCTACACTTCAGTGATGTTTGGTTTGTATTAGAGGAAACAGGTATGATGTAACTAATAATACGTTTTAGATCTCAGGAGAACAATGACCCACAGAAAAACAATAATTGAGTGCTCTGAACCAGATTTCTCAACAAGACTTCGTTATTTTAAGACTAATTTGAAAACAGAGATCCATAAAGAACTACCTGAATTTTACTATTTAGTGCTTAAATCCGTTCCCTAAATGTGAATTTGTCCTCTTTAGAAAAATACATTGATTTTATAAAAGATTTCTCACTATCTTTGCTCAGAACTTTTCCGTCTAAAAAAGGATTATCATTATTTATGCAAACTGAGATAATATTTTAAAAATGATTAACATTTGCCAACAATTAGAGAATGGCTTTATTGTGTAGCGTAGAATTAGATACTACATATATTGAAGTGTATGTATTCTGTGATATAGAACAGGAAACCTATTTCTCGGATGTCTTAGATGCTCTTGATTCTGTAAGAATTTCTGTAAGAACTTTCTGATTATCAACCAGAATCATTTCATTGAGGATAGGATTTCAAAACCAGTACATAGTACCTCAAAGACTTCAGTAGCTCCAGGAGTACCGTGAAGTTGCAGTTACTTCACAAAATCCAGTGTATTATCATATAAAGATATCCTAAAAAAATTTTGAGATGAAAAATGAACTTAGCTGAATCCTCTCAGTGAATTTGTTGTAATAAACGAATGCTAGTGCTGCTGTCTACCTGAGTGCTATCTCCTATGCAGCTCTAAAGAGAAGAGGGAAGAGAAAGATAATTCCAGCTGGAAAATCACACATAAAAAGGTTTGCCATGGATCTTATAAAGCTGTTCAACCTTTTGATATCAAAATAGTTGACTTTGCATTATATGTGACAGTAACAAGAAACTGACAAATTAGCTGTAATAGCAACAAATTGAAAGTACTCCCACAATCATTTTATTGTTTCTGAGGTGCTCAGTGAAGCCACACTTTCTCAGTGATTCCAGACATTACTGTGAGCTCATTAAGAACAATTTTCAGCTTTATAATAATGTCTGCATATTTTGCTTTAAAATATTGCTGTACATGCCAAGCAAATTCTAGTATTTTGAATTTAATGAAACAGAGATACTCTGAGCAGTAGGATATTACCTTGTTTGTATGAAAGAGATACTTTATACCATTAACAACAATTCTAAAATTCCATTTCAGTGTTCTTTTACTTACAGTAACATTGAAACATATACTTAGGTAAAGAGTGAAGTCTCCTTTTTTCAAGGTGACGTTCTTCTTCCCCATTGCGTAACTCTGTGCCAGTGAGGCATTTCCTCAGTGAGTACTGAGTGCCTTGGTGAACACGTTCAAGCCTCTTAAAAAATACTGTGTATTAGAGAGCTCAAAATGAAGTATAGCATAATAAGAAGGTTTAAGAAGAAGTTGATATCTGTTTGGTAATAGTCCAAGCTTTCTTGGATTTAATCCATGTTTATAAACAGAGAAAACTCAGTCAAAGCAGTTGTTGTCAAATAAAGAAAAAGCTCAAAAGGTAATTTCATAGCATGTTTATGTATTATGGATGGGCCTAAACTCCTGTAAGTTATTATATGCAGTGTTTAGGATATAGTGGTGGTGGAGAGTTGTGGTAGGACACACCTGTAAGGAAACAGACGCTGTTAGTCAACACACAGGCTAATATTTGTAATCAGAAAGGTTGCTACGTTCACTTTTATTGGTCTCTGAGCTTTTTTCTTTACATACTTGAGCTGTGAATAACAGCTGCTTGTTTAATCACTGTATTCAATAATTTTCTTACAAGCTGAGGTAAAAAAAGAGATTGAAGACTTTTCACAGAGTAGTACCCAGAAATAGTCCATACTTGACTCCTACCCAGATCCTGCTTTAGCAAACCTGTTAGAATAAAAAACTGCTTCCTAATCAAACCAAGAACTGCAGATAGTCACTGTGGGCTTTGAACCAAAATTCTGCTGACTCCAATACATGTGACAGTCTTAGAAGAAAAATATATTCTGCTGAATCATATGTGCCTCAGCAAAAGCAGTAGTGAAGTTATTCAGTGAGATATCTTTGACTGCTTTATCATGTTAACTTTTTAGAATGTATATTTAAGTGCAAAATACACTTTGTCAGAGATAGTAAAATATGAAGGTACGGACAAAAGCATGCAGATTGCATTTTCCTATGTGAGGAGTAGAAAAAGTTGCTGTTAACGTTAGGAACACGAAAGAAGCATGTATAAGAAAAGAAAATCTTTTTCCCTGAGATATCATAGGACACAAGTTTACACACAGTCATACTGCTGAAACAAAACTAGGGGAATATTAGTCTTCCACAGCCACGATGAACATTTTCTTGGTTTTAAACAGTTTCCTGATGAATTTTCAAATGAAACATCAAGATGACAATGAATTATAACCTAAGAAAAAACTGGATAAAGAAAAGTAAAAATAAGAAATGAGATGTGGTACTCTGAATGGATTAAAGACAGGTAGCAAGTAGCAGTGAAAAAACCTTAGACTTTAATAAATAATCTTCTTTATCAGATAGGCTGAAAAGTAGTTTCCAGGTTGCTATCCTCTCTCTCTTCAATCATATCAAGTCCTCGTCCTTTGGCATTCATTAACCTAATTTCATTGTATCATAAGAATGTCCTGCTACAACCCATTTGCTTTTGTCTTCCACATCCCTCATCGGTTCACTTTGCAGTCTTCTCTGTGAGCTTTCAAACAGCATATTAGATTCTGTCTTGGCCTCTTCAAAGGCCTCCACCACCCTGTCTCATCGAGTTTCTTCCCATTTCTGTTTCTGTCTACTCCAATCTAATTGTTTTTCAGGGCTCGCTGTTAATCATTTCCTTTGTATTTTCTTCCACAAGCCACATTTACCTGTAGTTTCCTACATTTGTGTTTTCTCTCCTGCACAAAATACATTTTTCTTATTGTAACCCAGTGATTCTGAAGCATATACAAGTAAAAGCATCTGAACAACTTGAAGTATTTGATAACATCTTGAAATAAAGCCTTTTGCCTCTTGGTTCCTTTTTTTTTTTTTCCCTCCACATTTATATATGCATCTTGGAACAGAAACAGCATTTTCCTCTGTAAGAAATTTGTACTGAGAAAGTATGGCAAACTGTCAACACCCAAAAATAATGTCTGTATCCTGAAGTTCTCATTCATGAAAAAAAATCCCTCTTGTCTTCAATGGAAATTTTCCTTCCTACTGAATCGGCCTATTTAAAAATAACTTCTTACAATCTCCTAAGCTTTTGTCGTAGTCGTCTTTTCTGACCATGGTTCAGTTCAGTCACTGCAAAACCATTGGTCTGTTTTTTTCAAAAGAACTTACAGAAGTTAGGTTCTTAAATCTCACCAAACTCCAGTTTACCAGGCATACATTTTTCAGTTCCAGTCTCAGCACTGATCTCCTGTGTTTCCCTTCTGGACTCTGAGATTTGCTCTAGGGAGCATGATGTTTGAACTGAATTTCACTTCTGAAATACTTGCACTCTAAAAATTCCCACTACAAAAGAAGCAGGGAGCAAACAGATTAATCTCAGAGGAAATTGAGGCCACAGTCTTTGTGCTTCTTGATTTTTCTATCACTGAATGCTGAGTCATACTCAGCCAGTTCAGAGTTGATCTGCAACACGTAAGTAAAATTTAAAGCTATTGCAACTCAAAGCTAACAGCTTTGAAGGATTCCAAGCTTGGAATTTTCTGAAAGATATGAAGAAAGCAACTAGGGGTTTTTTTGCAGCACATGCCATCTAAAAATAACTATCTGTAATTTATAAAAAATTCTCTTAAGAATTTTTTTTTAATGCCTTATTAATTTCATTTATCAGTATTGTCAGAAAAGAACTGTTTGTCTGGAGATGGTTTCCTACTTGCTGTTTTTTCCAACAAAAATGCTTTTATGATTCTGTGGTTCTGTATTTACTTACAAGTTTTCTGAACTGTATTTTAAGGTGTTATCAGTTGAATGGTATAAATAAGTGATCCTTGGAAGACAAAAACAGCTTATTAGCATGAAGTTCCAAAGGGAAAGATTCCAGTCAGTTAAAACAGAAGACTATTGCATCATAAAGCCACAGTCAAATAAATATCAAACTTGCTATTATTTCCTACTTCTGAAATACTATTCCCAAACCTCACTTCTTTGAGAGTTAGCTGCCTGTTCCTAATCAGTGCAGTATTCATGGCTTGTGTATATTCATTTGTGTCCATGCCAGCTCTGCCTTTCAGTTTACACTGCATTTTTTTTTCTCATTTAAGTAAGATCCCAAATTATTTACAAAGATGTTTTTCCCCAGCCTTTTTTCTAGTATACAACAGAACTGCAGTTAGACAGTAGAATTGGATGCACAGAAAGATTACTAAGATTATATTTTGAAAATCTCAAATGTAGATCAAACACTTGCCCATTCTGAAAGGGAAATAATTCCTTTGGAAAAGTAACTCAAGGCTAGCTACAGCCATTACTTGCTATTGATAAATCTGAAATAAATTCCATAGCTATACAGAAAATGTTTTTGAAATTATTGACATTTTTTTTTCATAGAGTATTCTGATAATTGGGATCCTTACACAGTAGATGTGAGCATTACCATATGTGAGGATTTAATTATGTTAAGCAACTTAATTTGCTTTTATGGCTGTAGAATCAACTACTTTATTATTCCAAGTTAGGAAAAAGAAAAAAAAAAAAAAGGATTATGTTAAATAATGGCAACCACTTAAAGATAGTTGGAGGGAGGCAGACAGAAGTAACAAAACAACTGTCATTATGCAAGATAATAATGATGACCAGTGAGGAAAGGTTTACTTCTTTTTAAATAATAAGATATACCAAAGATAATCCTGGAGTCTTGCAGCCATTGCAGTGCATGTAGCTGATTTTTGTTGTAAACATTCATACCAGATTCCTCCTTATGGAGGATAAGTCTCTGTTGGCAGGAGCCCAGAAAAGGTATTTTCTCTGCAAACCACATCTATCAGTTCTTACTACTATAAGCATATGTGGCTAAGCTGATGCTAAAAGCTATCATGAGATTTCCTAACAGCAACTGGAACTCAGATGTGGCGAAGCACTGAGCCTGAATTTTTTAGGTGTCTCAGATTAGTGACTGCATCAGTCCAGTTCTGTACTCTGTCATGAAAAATGTCTCTCTCAGAAGCTGAATTTATTCCTTCTTTCTTTTGATAGTTTAGCATGCATCTTCACAGGAAATATTTTTAATGGTAGCAACTGCATGCAAATTCACCTGAGTATATGTTGATTTTCCAAAACTGGATTACTTCATACAGGCTTTTTATCCTCCAATTCATTGTTCGTTTCCATAGACATTCCAAGATTACAGTGAAAAATGCATTGCAGTACTGTATAAACCTATCCTATATGCTTGAACTGTTTTTAAGACTAATTCTAAAACTTCTTGTAGCAGATTCTAGTAAAATCTTACAAATAAGTACATTAAGAGTTTGTCAAACAGTTGTCAGTAAGTGCCATATGTAAATGCTTGAATAGACATAGACTAAGAAATTAATATATTAGATTGTTGTTTCCATTTTCTTCATAAAAATAAAACTCCCCCTCCCTCCTTTTTTTCCTAGATCGCCCAGGTTTGTTAAATGTGAAGCCCATTGAAGATATACAAGATAATCTGTTGCAAGCTTTGGAGCTCCAGCTAAAGCTGAATCATCCAGAGTCATCACAGCTGTTTGCAAAATTGCTTCAGAAAATGACGGACCTCAGACAAATTGTAACGGAACACGTGCAGCTGTTGCAAATAATAAAGAAAACGGAAACAGATATGAGTCTTCATCCACTCCTACAAGAAATCTATAAAGACTTATATTAATGGCGATAGTAGTTCTTATCCTCTGACATAATGTATGTTCTTCAGATTGCACTATTTCTTTGAGAGAAAACTTTGCATACTTAAGAAATTACTGTGAAACAGCATTTAAAGAAGAGAGAGCTTAGTATAGTAGATCTATTTTATGCATATTGTTTATAAAGACACATTTACAATTTACTTTTAATATTAAAAATATCTATATCATGAAATTGTTGGCAGTATTTTCAGAATTAATTTTTTTAACTATCTTATTTCCTAAAATTGCTTGTCCAGTATGATTGATGCTTGCTTCACTGAGGTTGGTTAAGCATGCAGTTAAATTTTCAACTTAAAAATAAAAATCTTTCTCCTTAAACATTTCTAGGGAAACATTTTAAGTATTATGTTTGATTCTGTGCTCCCAAGGCAGCGGCAAAATAACAATGAAGTTGAATCATGGATTAGCACAACTTCACACAAGGACTCAAAAGGTAAAAGTTAGACATGTCAGGTCTAGTAGTTGTTCCTACCATAATAAATTTTCAAACTGATAGAGTTCTGTAATGAGGACTTTGTATACGTATGAATTAGGCCCATCATTTATGGGCACTCAAAAACTTGACTCCATTTCAAGCATTAATTGAGGAATATACACTGCTCATCACTTTCTTAGAGATTCTTAGGAAGCAGCCTTTTCACTTGCTCTGCTCATACAGTTCCAAGACTGGAGAAGCAGTCTGCATGGAGATGCAGTGCAGCTGCCTCTCTGCCATTATCTGCAATGCACATGCCACACCAGCTAGTGCTAATGCAGCCTTCAGCTACTCTGGGAAGTCTGTTGCTGGAATGGGTTCACATCATACCAAAGTTATTTGATGAACTCTCATTGAAAAATATACTCAGTCAAAATGCTGTGGAAAATTGGAATAGGATGACACCTCTTAAATAAAAGCAAGATTTGAATTCATTCTTGAAAACATAAACCTGTAATGGAAACCCTAGTATATTAATTTGACTTGAGATGTCATTATTTATCACTGGGAATGAGAATGCTTTTGAGAGGTTCGATGCTTTAAGGCTGCTAATTTTATTTTATACATTGCTCTATAGTGTCAAACAAGATTTCCACAGGGAGCAAAGTATAGGAGAATGCGTAAATTTTTTAGAAGTAAATTTAGTTACACTATCTTCTTTTGGTATTCTCAGTCCAATTGTGAGATTCCCTTAGATTCACATGTATTGTGGCCACATTTACTGTTTGTGAATGTGTTTCAGAAACTAAAGCAAGTATGATCCACAGTGATGTGCTCAAGAATGGAATTTTGGAAAGAAAAAAGAAAGCCACTAATTGTAACACATACTATTGAAGCAAGGAGTGGTCCTTAATTGAATACGTGGCAAGAAGTGTGCCTTAAACTTAGACACATTTACTGATGATATGTAAGCAGACCAAAAGGGAGTAGAATTGGGAATAGGTGATCAGGCTCAATTTTCAGTGAGTCTAAATCCGCCTTCCTACCAATGTGGCCCTTGGAAATCTTAGTTGGTACAAAAAGAGGCTGTCAGAATTAAATATTAAAATAAATCCTTAAGCTTATGCCTTACATACCTGAAAATATTTCCTACTACTTATTTCAGACAAACTCTGGGCCTATGGTCAGTAGTGAGCATTATGCCTACCAGGAAGTGATTGGAGAATTGGATCATTCAGCCTCAAGGTTTAAAATCCACAGATGAGATTTCAGTGAGATGAAGTCAGTGTGAGGCTAAACAGCTTTGATCTTCACTAAGTTTCAGGTAACTTAGGAAAATTGCCCTACAACAAATGGCGTGTTGTTTGTTAATGCTCAAATTGCATGTTTTCCTGCACTTTAGATTTAGGTACGTTGTGTGAACTGAGCATTAGATTCTGACAGGGATTACATGCACGGTATTTTGTGGCTGTTACCATTCAAAAGAAGTTTTTCTCACGAATTTGTTTTCCACTGGGCACTGGCCATTTGAAGTTTTGCCATCTATCACTTAGTGGAGAACCTCTGTTTAATCGCAGAGTTCATCCCCTCCTGTAGGAGGACATATCAAAGACTAACTGGTACCAAGATAGACCACAGTTCCAACACCAAATTCCTATAATAGTAACACACTGTCAAAAATATTAATCTGAGACTGCATTTCCCATACAATCCAATTTCACATTGGTATCACTAGAAATAAGATACCAGAATTAGTTTTAAATAAAGAGGAATGCTGAGGCATATTCTTACATAAGTTATTATTAAACGTTATTTGAAAAGGACAGTGGAAAAGGTGCTTTGAAAATGAAATTAAATTAGTGACTTTGTTACAGTAAGAATTTCTGTGTAACTAAGAAGCACATTAACTCAGAGACCATCGTTCTACTTCATTCCAAGTGGTAGTACTTCTAGAAGTATCAGTTTAGCAGTTGCACTGCTTGAGGATTTCAGCCTAACGCAGACATATGCAATTCATATATTTTGAGAGTGGTAATGTAATGGCAGTCATAATGCTCTAAGGATAGAAGAGAAGACAGATTTGCAGGAACAGGTGTTGTCCTTTATAATTATGGGGGGACTGAATGCCCAAATAGCCTATACTTTTAATTCAACTGTATAAGCTGCTTTAATAAAATATATCGTTCTCCCTACATCCTGGCTTCTCTTACATTTTGATAATTTTTCATCATGTTTTCCTCAAGCCATGGAAAATGTTAATTTTTATGTGAATTACTAATCACAGAAATGTTCTAATTCTAAACGGTTACATCATGGTTAGGAAGTTTTGCCTAAAATACTTTTCTACAAGAATAGGTCTTAAGGGAAAAATGTTCATTTAATGGACAATTGCTGTGTACTAATTTAGAACAAATGACTGTTATGAGGATATGAAAACATTTTCTCAAAAAACAGTGTTTTCTCTTGTGAATTATGTTCAGAATTTTGATCTAATTGTAAATACTTCTTGTTTCTATGGGATTTTATTTATTAAAAAACAAACAAAAAAAAACCTTGCTAATGGGAGTTTAAAAGTAGGTTGTAATATTTTCACACTCTGGAGTTTTGGTTGGTATGTGCCATGCCATAAATGAACAATTTGGTTTTTGATCTTCAGTGCTACTATCAACATTTAGCAACTCAAAAATAGAAACAGTCAGCTGGTAAATGCCTTACTTTGAAGAACTTCACTTTGCTTACGTTTTACTGTTCTTCTTTAGTCATCTAATCAATATATTGTAACATCTTAGAGATGATGTGCCAGGTGAGATACTGGCACACTTCCACAGGTTTTAAACCTTCTGAGATGTTGTTCTGCCTTGCATTTTTACACTGATCTGCTATTGCAGTAGAGAAAAAGCTCAAGGCAAATCATATGCAGAGAAAGTCATTGAGTATACCTGCATGTACCCAGCAACTGTCTTCCTGTGTCCCTCACTGTGCCAAACATGAACTAGTCAATGAAGTGTTTCTTGCAGAAGCAAGAAGTTCTTCATCTAATAGGAAATAGAAACTTCTTCAGACAGTGTTCGCTGGTGACCATTTCTCTAGAAAATATTTATATGAATGTCTTAAAATGAAAATTTAACTGAGACAAATACATTTCCAGCAAGACCATTATTATAGCAAAGGCAGTTGAGACCATTTTAATCATTGCCTCCATAACATCAGTGAAAAATCATGGAATCGTAGACTATCCTAAGTTGGAAGGGATCCACAAGGATCACCAAGTCCAACTCCCAGCTCCACCAAGCGCCACGCAAAATCCAAACCTTATATCTGAGAGTGGTGTCCAAATGCTCCTTGAACTCCAGCAGCTTGGAGCTGTGCTCATTGCCCCAAGGAACCTGTTCCATGCTCAGGAACAGGCCCTTTGGTGCAGAACCTTTTCCTAACACCCTCCTGACTGTCTCCTGACACAGCCCTGTTATTTTCCCTCAGGTCCTGTCACTGTCACCAGAGAGCAGAGCTCAGCACTGTCGCTTTACTCCCTGTGAGGAGCTGTAGGCTACCATGACACCTCCCCTCAGTCTTCTCTAGGAGTAACCTCAGCCACTCCACATGCATCTTGCCCTCCAGACCCTTCACCATTTTCACAGCCCTTCTTTGGACAATCTCCAACAGTTTTATGTCCTTCTTATACTATGGTGCCCAAGCCTGAGCACTGTGCTTGAGGTGAGGCTGTGCCAGCACAGAGCAGTGTGCTCTGAAGGTACTGGGGCAGTACCTTCTATTTCCCAGCTGGCAGTACTGGGCCTCATGGACTCCGGGGCACAGTGCTGGCTAGATTCAACTTGCCATCAACCAAAACCCCTCAGATCCCTTTCCGTGGGACTGCTCTCCGGCCTCTCATCCCAGTCTGTACATAGCCAAGGTTGCCCTGTGCCAGGTGCAGAATCTTGTATTTGGTCTTGTTAAACTTCATGCAATTGGTGATTGTCCAGCCCTAAAATTTGTTGAGATCTCAGCCTTTCAGTATTGCATAAAAGGAGGCAGTGAGTTGTGCATTTGTAACACAGTCTTTTCCTATGGTAGGTAGCCCCTCAGTAGTCTAAAATACTGAAGCCCAGAAAATGAACTTCCTGGTAACTGTTGTCATGACTTGCGTTACAAAACTTCAGAAGTTTTGATAGGCCTGCCCTGCCCTTTCACTTTAACGTACACACTCTTATTCTCAGTTCACCATTGGTACAGTTAAGCCTTTGAGGGATCAGGATTCAATATTTGATTTGCAATTGTAAACTCTGTCCTGGAGTACATTTTAATGGGACTTTTTCCTTTTCAATTACATATAATATCTCTCACTTAAATGAAGGTAACACCAACATTGTAAACAAAGCAAGACAAAGCTGCAGCTTGAGATTTATAGAAGGAAGAAAATATAAATGATGGCCAAAAAAAAGCAACAGCCTCCTGAATCAGCAGCTCCGTCATACACCTGTCAAGCATTCAGCTTCATTTTCAAGCATGGGAAGAAATTACGTGCCTGGTCTTAAATCCCATTACAACTTCCTTGTCATTGGTGTTTAAAAATCAGCTACATAAGTGTGTCTCCAACTACATAAATACAGCAATATCCTTTCATCAGCACTGACTAGCTCAGAATGAGTTGATAATTGTAGCAAAAACAATTTCTGAGTTTCTGATTATTCATTTTCATAGATCAGATGTAGATACGAAGTTAGACTGGAGAAGCAGCACATGATAGGTATTGCTCGCTAGCTTTCAGAAAAAAACCAGTTGCCAATGAATGACCCAAGAAGAACAGAAAGTCATGGTTAGGGAAAGATTTCAAGACTTCACTTGCAATATTATTATATTGTCATATATGTGTGTATGCACATAAGCAAGGACATAACATGCATGCATAGTACAGCGTCTAACCAGCAACCATTAATTACTAGTAATTAGTAACCCAGTGGTGGAAGAATTACAGACAGAAAAAAATTGCTACTTCTTACATTTTTGCTTGTACACTCCGAGTTGCCTCAAAATATATACCAACCATTTTCCAGTATAAAAATAATATTTAGATGTAAATATTTTTACTTCTGCTCAATCTTTCTTTACTATCTGACTCTCTTTTTCACCAGTCCTCTTCTGTCACACACTTTCAAAGCCATATAAATTCAGATGCATTTCTGCTCAGCATGGGAGCTCTTGTTTGCTATGTATTTGCTCAGATCTCAGTGTAGAGCTGGAAACAGGTATCAGCAACAGCAGCTCAGGATATGGATGGAGACAGTGTCATTTCACTGGGTCTGCTCATTCATCAGACCTGGCAAATTTGGTCAAACAGGCAAACAGTCTTTTTCAAAGACTATACAGTGGATCTCTGTTGATGGAACCCTACTATCTGGACATTATTGTTTTGTATAAAAGCTGCACGCTTATGAAGATACCAACACATGCAGTATGTAATCTTCGAAAAGGACCTGAATCATACTTGTTTGTATGCAGGGCACCTAAAGTTCCTAAATGAGGTAGAGAGTCCTGCTACACTTGGCCTTTTAGAGACCAGCACCGTTTCAAGTTGCTTGCACACCAAGACAAGGAAAGCAAAGGAAGGAAGCAGTAGGGAGATTTTATGCTGTCCTATTCCAGATCCACAGATGAGAAACAACGTTCAGATCTGTACCCAGTCCAATTGCTTAGGCTGGCTCTTACAGATATCTACATTCACACTTTGCAGCAGCCAATTGCATTGTGAGACTTCGTACTAGCAAGAAGTTAAACAAAGACAGCAAATAGAGTATCTACTTTGATAGGCTCCCAAAATATGAATAGTTACTTCATTTCACGCTCTTTCACGACACAGGTTTTTGTTGTGTCAAATCCTGTGCTAGGTTGATGCAAGAAGATAGTCTCTGCCCTGAAACTCATACAGATCATACAGCAGGAATTCTCTGGGCCCTATCATTCAAGCCTCACTCAAAGCAGTAACTTTAGATCTTCAGGTTGAATTGACTGGGACTTCTTTTAAATATGAGACTGATTTACTTCAAATAGATTTTTGCAAATGGCTAAAATCGGTTTTCAACTCTGGAAAGGGACAAGTTTCTAATAATGATATTGCTAACTGAATATCACTTTCAACTATGTTTTAGAAAAAGGCATGCATGGTAAGCAGAAAAGCCTTAGCTGCAAATGAATATAGCCCTTTTAGATGGTTTAAGGACTTTCTTTTTAATTATTAAGCTTCCTTATTGTGCTGGAAACATCCAGCATTTTCATAACAGCATTGGCCAAGAGGAATATCCATTGCTCATTATATTATATGCTCTTACCCAACAAGGTTTTTTTAGTTCAGTAGAAACAGCAAGGGAAAACTGTACTCTCTAGAGGCAGGGGAGGGAAGGAGAAATACGCAGTACCATTGGTTCTCACACTGGGAAGAGCTGGCAGTGCAGGAGAAGATCTTGTCCTGCTTGCTGCAATGATGATTAAAGCATTCTGTTGTGTCAGCATATCCTCAGTTTGTTAGTGCTAACTCTCAGCTGGCCATATCCTGCCAGATTTGCAAGCAAAGCCTGCCAAGCCATCTCAACAAAAATGTAGCTTTAAATATTATAAATGATGCTGCATTTTACTGTGGAAATGTTTCCTGAAAAGGCTGTTCCAAAACATCCTTTATTGTTGGGGGAGGGGAGCAAAAGGGGCCTGGGAGAGGGAGGAGGGAGGAAAAAGAGCTACTTTTAATAGATTTTTTTTTTCTTTTGAGGCCAGAGATTCATTTCACATCATTCTGCAAGACCAAATGGATATTTTTTTTCCCAGTGACTATAAAACATTACAGTAATAATTTTGTATGTAAGTTTTGGCAACTAAGCTTGGGGTGGGAGGAAGGACATAGGGCATCTTATTTTATAAGGGATTGCAGTGAGGGATTTTGCAACTGATCAGTTAGTAAAAACGTTTTGGTGGACATCTGCTTACTGGCAAGGGAGATCTCTCTTCTTCCCATTATATTAAATAAAAAAATTACTGCGGAGTGAAGGAGGTTGCTCTCATAGCAAGGGCAGGGTTTGGATTCTAGACCAAAAAAAAAGGAAAAAGATTTTGGCCTGCGTTTGATAACAAAATTGTGGTATGGACTGTTCAGTGGATCTCAACAAATTGGCTATTCTTAGGAGAATTTGGTTCCCATGTTTCTTTTTTTTTTTTTTTTTTAGGTGTATGACCTGGAGCTAAATTTGTGGGAGCTAACCTACACTTAATGTTCCAAACATTTGTGCTGACAGTCACAGAAATTCAGAACTATTGAAATTCAAAATTCCAAATTTTGACCCATCTGCACAGCAATGTTCTTTTAGTGAGAAAATTGTCTCACAAAATTCCTCACTGTTCATCCTTGAAATAGAATAAAAGTGTGAAGCATAGTCTAGTTAGGTGTGTCTGAATCCACGTTATTCTTACTGTTTCTTAGCTGAACTTTAATCAAAAGATGCAACAGGTACCCAGCTGAACATTTCTCCACATCTTTTGTATTTCCTTTCTCTTTAAACTTCACATTTTTACCGCATTTTCACCAGATTAATTCTAGACTGACAGTCAATCAAACCTACAGGAGCTGTGTTCTTACAGGCAAGATGTCACGTTATACAAACTTCTCTGCATACATCTCTTTAATTCCAGACTCGGACTCTTTGCATATCCACACTGAGGTACAAATATTAAGTATTTGTAGTGTATGATTTTCTGTAATAAAATGGTAACAAGAATAATAAAGCCAGCTTCCAAGGAGAGCTGGATTTTCAAGGTGCTTTTCCTTTGCAGGATTAATTTATGGAACAAGATTTCCCGAATGTTATTTTTAAGCCTACACTTGCAGCCCAATGGTAAAAGATACTGCAAGTGACTATTAGAAATGGTTTTAAAGTTATTAAATTTAAACACATTAAATGGTTATTAAATGAATCTCTTCTTGATTGTGCAGCTGCTACTGAGAAAAATGCAAATTTGAGAGGATGATGGAGAATTTAGTTACAGGGAGTTCTCTACTTTCATTGCAGTATGAACTCTATGGAGAGTGATAACTGCAATTATCATTGCAAAGGTCCAGAGTCTGCTTGCAATTATAATTCAAAGCTGGTATAATGTTGTTAAAGGCAGTGGCATTATACCAGAATGAAATCACACTGGATGAAATCATACTCAAATATGAATTCTGAAAACAATACAGAGGTGCAAAGGTGGTATGTAGCAGTTATTTGGATAGTCTAGGTTGGCACCCAGCAGTAAAAATCCTATACTCATGAAGTGAATGCTTTCTGATGTGAGCTATTTTTTGATCCCCATAAACACAACCTTTACTTTCCTCTCTGTGGAAGATTGCAAGGCACTTACTTGCAAGGTGTCATGTAAGTGCAGTGTATTTCTACCTTCTACTACCACAATAAATTGTTATTACTGGAGATTATACAACTTAATACATATATTACGGGGGAGGAGAAAACAGGATTTAAAGTATCCACTTACAATGTTTATTGGTGATCTTTCACAGATGTTCTGTCTTCACTGCATTTCGGTTTGTACATAGTAAAACAGTATACATTAACTAATAGGAAGCCTGAAACATAAGTAACCAAGTTACATAGAGTTTGGTCCAAAACCTACCAAATCCAGGGCAAAATCTCCAAAACTCTGATCAAGCCTAGAATGTGATAGTTGTTCTTGTTTAGAGAAAAATCATACATATGAAAAATCATGTTATATATGACGTAAGTGCTTACATTTTGGATTCTGGCAGTTCTCAATCAGACAGGAACTGAAGTTTAGTAGAATGGATGTGGGTTGTTCTGTTCCAATTGGTCTGAATGCTTAAGAACTGGGCACGTTCAGTTCACTAGTTTCCTCATCTCCCATCCCATTTTGCATTTTCATCCAGATCAGCCCTCCCAAGTGTTGGATGCTTGCAAAGGAGAAGAAACAAGGCAAAGGAACTCCGGGTATAAAACATGCTTAAGTATTCCTGTCTCTACTCAGTTCTACTTTGTTTCTGTTCACAGAAGTGCTTCTGCTAGTGCACAGTCCCAGTGAAATCACCTTCAAATCAGAAACACTTGTAGAATTGGTCTCCAGAGAATTAAATACAATAATGAGTTTCAGTTCCTTGACATTACCACTCACTCTTCAGTAATTAATGAAGAAATAATGTGCCAGTGTGCCAGAGTAGGTTTACAGAACAAACCTCAACTCAATTTCTAGCAGAAGCATTCTTTCATATCCATGTTCCTTTTTGTTATTGTGTACAATGCCTTCCAAACTGAACAGCCACTCCTTGTAGACAGTAAGATCACTCACGAGTGGTACTCCCCACTATGCTGTTAAGTGTGAGGAGTTTGGGTACTGTCTGGGTGTGGTTAGTACTCACAATAAACAGGATTCCATCCCAAATGGAACACTGGGGATACCTGTCCCAAAAATGGGAGAGGACACTTGCTAAGAAGAGTAAATGTAAAGCTTTTCGAAGAAGAAATTAGACATTAAAAATAGTGAAAATAGACTGTCAGTATTGTTACTGCTAATTTAGAAGCACAAATTGAGACTCTTGCCAGCACTGCCAACTCTAGGTTAGGCTGCCCAGCTGATTTGCAGTGACTGAGACATTTCCTTCTAAGAGAAGAATCCTCTAATTTCCACTTGCGGGAATATGAGAATTCAGTTCTAGGTGTTACTCAGACAAGGGAGAGGTGATCTTGTACAATGGAGAGGGTCTATTGGTTTTTCATAGTTTGTACCTTTTCATATAGAAGTAACTGCACAAGGCGCTGACTCTCAATACAGACTAGAGGACAGCTTTGTGGCTGCTGTTGCTGCACCCCAGATTCTTCCCATTGTCCCCAGTTCCTGTTGCCTGCATCCGGCCTGTGCCCTTGCTGGGCGTGAGTGTCTGTCTTGCTCAGAGTTATGATAGTTTGGTTAGCAGCCAAGGGTCTGAGGATACAAATTATAATAGCATTTCCTTCCCCAGAAACCATTGTGCCAGGGGATGAGAGCTATGCAGACCCAGCTGTTCCTGCCTTCTGCAGCTATCCTGAGGTCAATGGCAGCCTTAAGGCATCTCAGGAAGGAGCATCTTGCCAATTCCATAAGGCAGCAAACCTTGTCTCCAACAGCTCCAATTGTAAGAAAACTGAGTGAGAGCTTACAGGCAGTTTTCCTGCTGAGCATGGATGTATGATCAAGATTAAAAAAAAAATGATCACAGTGGGGCAGAAAACAAAGGTGGATTTCTGCAAAAGAAAATATAAATGTAATCCACAAAATGAGCTTCTAGTCTGTACTGGGACAAATATGAAACTGTTTAAAACTTCCATGACTGTATCAGGAAATATTTCCCTATGTGGAAGCTTGTTTGGCATGTGTGAAAACCCTGGTTCAGGCTTATTTTTCTTGAGCTGCAATATTGGAATCTGCTTTTCCTCAGCTCTGGCAGGTATCTTAACCATTGCAGCATTTCTCTTCCAGTTGTTTTCTGACAGACCCCTACTTCTTAGCACAAATATATCACTGAAAGTTACAGTACTCATCTGGAGGGCAGTGCAGGGTCCTGAAACTTTTGTTCCTTGCACTACTGGTGGGCATTTTAGCTCACTGGCCAATCCTTGTCAGCTGTTTGATCTTTCTCCCTCTTTACTCTGTATTTTGTCAGATGAATAATATAAGGTCTGGTATTCAGAGGTGCTGAGCAACTTGATTCTAAATACTTGTATATAGATTTAATAACCTAACTTCAGGCAGTGGTTTTGAAATACTTGTGCAATTCATACTGTGAGATAGTGTAGGGACCACACCGTGTCCAGGAGACACAACAAACATTCTCCTTTATGTTATAAACAAGCCTTAAATAAGTACTGGATGGAGCTATTACCCAATCTGTTTTGTTGTTGTTTAATTTAAAAACAACAACAACAACAACAACAAACATTCCAAAGTACCCTACAGAGTTCTGGAAAAACATCTTGTGAACAATTTTTTTCTTTTCAGTAAAATGACAATAACAAAATGAACGAGTCCCATGCTACAGATCAGACAACGTTTCTTAACAGGGTTTTAAAGCTTGTTGTTACACAAATGCAATTCCTATTGCCAAGAGTAAGCTAATATATTCTTGGCATGCTTGGTAAGTCTTAAATCACAGACGGTGGCTCCATTCTGCTTGGTGTCCAGAACACAAAATTTCACTTTGATAGCTGCATGGTAAAGAACTTCTTATTTGAAATAAACCTTATTCCACAATAGTCACACATTAGGAATAGACCTCCTCGAGCACAATAGGTATTTTGCATGTGTTAGTGCTGCAGGTCATAAGAATGTTGACATATGATTATATCTTCTGATTTTCTTAGAAATTACCCCACCTGCATTTTAATGCTGTTGCTATAATTTGAACTGAATAATTGCACAATGGATTAAGAATCCACTTTGTTTTATTGGGCATTTTTATATGTCTTTCAAATGTGGTTTTAAACAAAAAAATTCTCAAAGTCCAAGTTACACCTTTACCAAAGAAAACATGTCGCTGTACTCAGACTATTCTCAGCTATTCTGTTCTACAACAGTATGCTTGATCCAGCTAATACAGAACATTTTTATTGAAGTGGGTTTTTTGCAGACAGCTGAAAATGCCTTGTAGCAATCAGTGTCCAGCTAGATTTGTTTCACTGATTGGAGGAAGCCGATGCTTTGAGGTTGTAGGTAAGTGATTAGCCTGAGATCATCTAGACAACCAGCTGCATACTAAGCTTCATTATCAGTTCCCCCTGTCACAGCATCTTCAGCAGTATTCCTCAGAAGTTTTCTTTTTCAGAGGAAAAATCCACTGGCCAACCTCTAAATCATTATTAGATTTTAATTTATGAAGAAGAAAGCTAAGTAGGACAATGACTTTAAAATTTCACTTCCCTAATTGTGCGTCTGCTTGAAAGTGAACCACTCTTTTTTTTTTTCCTAGTGGTTTTGTGTGCTGCTCTCTCATGCCTTGTTGAAGAGTAGGAGTGGCTGGATAACATGTGAAGAAGCACTCTAGTTTACCGCAGGTCAGTGTAGCTGTTTAATTAACATGAAACCAAAATGAAACTGTTTAATGATATGTTCTCTAACCAGTGTAATGCATCCAGGCAATGGTTTAGAGCATACTTCTGGAGCTGTCTTTGATAGGACAGAATTACCAAGAGAAGAAGAGAAAATAAAAAAGACAAAGATTAATTGTTCATTTTCTTCTTTGCTGAAGTCTTCACAGCAAAAGGTTAATTTCTAACAGATGCTTAGAGCAATTAAAACTGGCAACAAACTGGAGTATGGAGAGTAAGAAAAGAATAGGTTAAATTTATGTTCAGCTGGGCTAGAAATATTCAAATTAGCAAGCTGTAAGGAAATTTACCCTGGAGTATTTAAGGAAATAGCTAAAACAATCTGAACCATTAAACGTTTATCATTAAGAACTCATGGATCATGGAAAACAAGTGAGGTCTCAAAGGGCCTAAGAAGGACAATTTTATTCTTCCGTTTTCTAACCCTCTTAAAGGAAAAAAAAAAAAAAAAAAGAAGACCATCATTATGGATTTGCCAACTTCAAATACCCAACTGGTGTCTGATCTTTCTGAACTTTTGCTATTCAGTCTGTCTTAGAGCATCTGGGCAATAGCAAGATAACAAGCAGTCCACATTTTTGTCAAGAGTAAAATCATGCCACATTAATTTCATTTCATTTTTTAAGAGAATAACTGACCCTCTGAATAACAAGGAAGCAGTAGATGTGCTATAGCATGACTTTGCACAACTGGACGTAAACAAGCTAGTGAAGCTCTGGAAAGTGAACCTATTACGAGTGCAAAAATGAAAGAAAACATATTTCTCAATAGTGTGCTGTGAAAAAGAGAAATCACACCATCTGGATCACATGGGAGTTTTTCCGAGCAGCATCTGCTTAAAAGTTTTCCTTAATTATTAGAATAACAGCATATACGGTGCATGTAGAACATTTTAAAACCATGTCACAGTGAGAAGGGGATTTATGTGTTCCAGAGCATAAGATTTTAACTTAGCCTGATCTTGAGCTAAGTTCCTGAAATCAGTACAGCGATATTCAGGAAACAACAATGCGAAGTTTTACCTGTACAAGAGAAAATGTAACATACCATTTAAAACTGTGAAATAGGTGGCAATGTAACAGTGCAACACAGCACGAATATCTGGGTAAAGCAAATTGCAATCCCAATACACAACAGTATTATGTTGCTGTTGCTAAAAAAAGCAGGCACTGCTTGGTAGCCAAAACATCTGTTTGGCTGACAACTGATTCTTACCACTATTACCCGTGGTTGTCTAGCCCTTGTCTTGAGTTTGATGACACAGTCCTCTGGTGACTGCAGAGGACATAGGAAAGGGTGAGTGGGAAATATAAAGAGCTACAAAAAGTGAACAGCCTTATTTCATTTCTCATATAGGATGTGGAATTCTTTTTAAGGGAGGCGAGGAAAGTCATTCTCCCAAGTCAGTGGTAAACAAACCTCTAATACAATCACTGTAGTCATTTCTAGATGGCATTTCAAACATATCTATGTCAACACTGGCTGACAATGCATGCTTCAAATCCAGGGTATACTTAAGAGACAGCAACTCTCTTTCGAAAGACATTTTGAAACCAGATGATTGTATTAATCTGTCTCTCCCTTTCTAATGGATGCTTAAACTAACCAATCTCTCACGCGTAGTCTAGTGTTCCCACGAATTGCTGGAGAGAAAGGACTTGATGTTCCCCAGTTCAAGAAAAAGCCTCAGGAAATTGCAAAAAGTCCTAAAAAGCCACAGTTTGTTTTCATAACATTCTTTTCCTTTTAGAGAAGTAATAGATAGTTTTTAACATTCTCTCTGATATTTCAGGAGTTAATGGACAGTAATGATCTAAAAACCACAGGAATAAAAATGTACGGCACAAGACACTGGAAAGATGGCTTGAGTAATTACCAGGATTTAATTTATGTAGGAAAAAAATGATGTATAGATTAATGTGTACGTTAGACCAAAGGGTCTCGGATGTATATATTTTTCATTTTGTCAGCATCTGTTTCTGTCTAAAAGACGGACATCCAAGTCCATTCTACAAAGATGGGAGTTCAGCATAGCACAGATCTCCTGCAAAGATCAATGTCTCAGTATGTGATATGGCTCACACCTTCAGGCTAAGGGTGTAACTTTTAGATGGCTAAATAAAATCAAGACAAGTTGTAGCCAAAAATAAGCTCCACAGTATTGTGACACTCTGTGTCTTCTTTCCAGTCATATAAAGGAGGTTTTTTTCTCTCACATAATATATGAAATTATAAAGGAGTCCACTACAATAAATAATATCAAATACCTAGCAATGCTAGGTTTCTATTAATTCACTCCTCTCTTTTTCTTCCCCCTCTGGTCTTCTTTTTTCATTTGCACTTTCACATGTGTGATACTTCTCAAATAATCAGGACAAAATTATTTTGTGTCAAGCAAAAAAACACTTGAGGCACAAAAAAGACTATAAGTCTGTTTAAAAATCTTAATTACTCTAATCCCCTCCACTTGTTGTGATTGTGTATTCTTCTTCGCTTACTGGGAGGTGGTTGCCAAAGCTGTTTCCAAGTCTTCACAAGTGCTGCAGTTATTTCACTTCACTGAAGACAGCCATCACTGGGTTTTCCTAGGAGCCTTGACACAGCCTTGCTGAAAGCATTGTGAGATCTGCTCTGTATGCTCAGTCCAGTACAGTGTTGAGCTTCCTATGAGGTGGATCTATGTCATTCATTTCCACTATATGCACATGAAGATGTTAGAGGAAGGGCATTCAGTGTCTTTCAGAAGACCATCCTAAGTCTGAATGTAGAGCTCTCTGTGTTAGTCCATCCATCTGGAAATCATCACAGGAGGAAACATTTGAATTTGCAGTACAGGTGTTATAATACTTCTCTTAAGATTCAAGAAAAAGAGTTCAAATTTACCTTTCCAGAAAACATGGTCCTGCCTTGTTAGAAAGCCTATTTCAGAATGCACTGTGCATGTTGCTGGGGTCCCTCACAAAATAGTGGGTGCTTAGAACTAGATGTTCCAGGGGACAGTTGTCCTCTTAGTTTTAAGCTGCTGCATTTATTATTAGAGGAGAAGCAATACATTAAATACTTTCTTAATGTTTGCTCCTATTAGGCAATTGTATTTGCCATGGGGATAATAGGCAACCAGGGCTGGAAGAAGCAGCAATGTTTGCAAGCTATGCAAGGGTGAGGTGAAGATTTGAGTAGGCACATCCAAGAACAATAGAAGAAGGTTCTGCAAGGCAGGCTTTCCATTTATGTGTGGTCCAAGTATTCAAATCTGAGGAATTGCTCCTGAAGCACAGAGTACAAAATGCTCTAAACAGATTGAATTGAGCAACAGATTATCCTGTGATTAGCTCTCACTCCTAACAGAATTAGTGCTACCATGCTTATCCCTATAAATGAGCCAGTTATTTATTAATTACTTTCAAAGAGGGAATTCTCATTCTCTATGTATGTCTATACTGTTCACATTAGTAAGGGTTTATCCACTGATAGAAACAGCTTACTAAGTAAATGTCCTCACCAACATCCTGTGATAACAGGATTTGTAAGTAAACTGTGTTTCATCACAGTATTTCCTTCATTTAGCTGAAATGTGTTGTTTTCTTCCATTTCACTGGCAATAACATTTTTCAGGTGCTTTCATTTTCTGGTGCTGCCAACAAAGCCTGCAAAACCCTACCTTTGAGACAGTAAATAGACTAACTGTGTTTAACTACCTGTGTGAATGTGCAGCTCACAAATTTGCTCGTTAAAAGGAAAAGATTTTGCAGGAGCACAGACTACACGGGCTACCATACAGCAGCATCTGCTGCACAAAGGTTTTATACATAGGACCTCAGATAAATGTGATCAGAAAGATGGAAACTATACAGAAATGCTCCTCTACAGCAGTCACTCTTTCATATACTTCTGCTATCTATTTCTACCTTTTTTTCTTCACACTATCAGGAACAGTTAAAACTCTCAGATCCTATCTTAGAACAGGAGAATGGATTAGAAGATCTGTTGGTCCCTTCTAGCACCACTGTTCTATTTGTGTGTTTCAAGCCTTTCAGGTCCTTCTCCAGAACTTCAAAACTTGCTTTCCTTAAATTTCAACACCTAACATTGAGACCCCACACGTTCTTAATTGCCTCTTTGAATGCCAGTTCTTTGGAGCTAGCAACGACTCGATAATTAACTTTGTCTGAAGTAAACCAGGTGAAATGCAGTCTTGACTCAGAGCCTTGATTTTACTTTCTGTGTCATTTTGTGTGTGCTTTAAAGTAACAGAAAATAAGCACTGGACTAGTTTAGTAGGGGCTGAAGATTTAAACATAAAAATCACCATAGATTTTATTAGATTTAGATCATATAATTCAGCACTTCAGAGAAGAAAGAAAATACTTTTAGAGGAAAAAAAAAACAACATTCTTCTGGTTAGATGCTGTCAGAAATCTTTTCATGAAGTAATTCAAGTAAATTGGTGTTTACCTATTTTCCAGCTTAGTTGTTTCTCCTGCTATCAGCAGGCTAAAATAAGTATGCAGTAACCTATAGCTGAAGTGAGTCCCCAGTCTTAATCAGCTTTTGCAGTTGCTCCCAGAAAACATAATGATGTTTCATTATTGCTCCCTCATTGCCCTGGGGCCTGTTACAGAATTTACTAAGACTGCACCATTCGCCAAGGTATAATAGAAAGAAGCAGGTGGAAAAATAAAATACGATTTTAATTTCCTGCCATGTACTAACCTTTTACTATACCCAAAGCAAAGAATGATTTAAAACAAGATCTTACTTTTTGTGTGTCACTTGATTGATGAACTGTTTCAGTAATTCTCACTAAATGTATTTAAAACATATTTTTCCCTGCCACAACATGCTCTTGGATTTCTTCTCTGGGAACTTGTGTTTACAGAGCTTTGCAAAGCATAAGTGCTGTAGCTGAGTTAGCAAAATTCCTTGGCTTGCTTGTGTAGGATTGGGCATATAGACAAAATACCGGAGTGACAAACTGTAAGCAGAATACCACTGCTTCAGTTCTGCCAGATTGATAGCAGGGGTTCACTGCCAGATGATAAAGAAATGACGAAATTATCAGCAGGAGAACTTGGTGACTTACAGACTGTACTGGTGTCTGATTATTTCTCCCATTGGGGAATACAGGATTGGGTAAATGTCTAACTACAGCAGAATCAAACCAAACCACTTGGCACTGACCTAGAGAAGCAGGACATCTAGAAGGAGTCGGTGACTGATTAACTGAAGAGCAAATGTCACGCTAAAGTAGACAGCATAGAGTGAATAGAATGGCCTCTTCCTATGGGTTTTTTTGACTGCATTGTACTGCTCTGTATTGTACTAAGGTCAGCCATGGTCCCTTGCCAATTCTGAAATAAGCAGTGCAGAAATGCGCACTATCCCTCCATCCCCAGAAATTAAGTGATGGTTGTTTCCAACAGGTAAACCCTCATCCACTGTGTGCACAGTCCTGTCACTCACATGACAATATACCTTCCTTCATAAGCAGTTCAGCAGGAAACAAGGTGGACACTCAGAAAAAATACTACTTGGACCTTGTATCCACACATGAGCATTTAATCTCTGGATAACTGACTGCCATTATCTCAAAGTAAATAGTCTCCATATAAAATCTAGCTTGGGCACTCCCCAGTCATTTATCCCAGAATACAAATGTGTGAGCTTTTCTTCTTTCTCTGATCCCATTTGGCAGTGGAATATGACCCCATCCATATCTACTCTGAAGAATCTCAATCCTACTGCTTTTTTTTCACTTTGTTCAGAAGTGCAAAGTCCTTGCAGCTTTTCACAGGCACAACATTCTCTCTCTTACCAACCTGACTGAGAACACATATTATGCTGTTTCATAGATCACTTCCTTAAGCAAAACTCAGAGGGAGAATTGCTCTGCCTCAAAATATGAGTGTTCTTAGAGTGAAAAAAAAATATATATATATATATATAGTGAAACAGAAGCACTTTTTACAAAAGTAAACACTACTTTCATTCCTTGATAGAAAAATATCTTCTTGCTGAAGGATGAAGTACTTTGTGGCAAATGTTCTCATTCCTCTTTTATTTTTAATCCAAATTCCTGGCTGTAATTGGCCTCTGGTCACATGGTATTAGTTCTGCCTGAACATCCTCGGGTGTTAGCAGAAGTCATTGTAAGTCATTTTCTCAGAAAGCGGGGCTGCATTGCATACTGTCTCTAAGCCAGTCATGATAGTGAAAAAACTCTCAAATGCAGCAACACAAGAGAATTCCCTTGATGCTTTCTGTGTGCAGAGAGGTAATTTTCACACCTCCTTTCCCCGTGCATTTGTCAGCTAAGATTAATGGGGTAGAGGACTTGAGAGAAAAGGCTGTTCTGACATCAGGGGAAGGGATAACAGAGCCAGAGCTCACACACAGGAGAGGCCTCCAGTGAGAGACAACTGGAAATCATTTGTACACAAGTGGCTTAAGACAGATCTGTAAGCAGAATTACAGTGTGGATAATTATCGCCATCCTTTTGAAATCTCAACAGCATTTGGAAAAATTGGCTTTAATAACGTTGAATAAATGTTTGGACTCAAACTTCAGACCAATTCTCTACAGCTACCTGTCATGACTTTTGACTGATCATTCTCTTACTCAGTTGTTTCAGCAAGCAGCTAGATGCACCTGAAATCTTAAACTGCCTAAGCTGCTCTGTTCCCTGGGCTTCTATTCCTGCTTCTTCATCTTGGTAGCAGGTGGCACAAATTTTTAATGGCTGATCAAGAATTCTCATTTTGTTTTATGTCTGCCTTTGAAGAGGAAAATCCTCTCTGGTTACTGAAAATTGAGTCCCATTGAATTTATGGCTGTAAGTTCCTACTTATATCCATGAATATGAGAACAGTATTATTTATTTCATGAAATATTTGATATTTTTTCCCAACTTAACAAAATTATGATTCATTTGCTGCTCAAAGGTAGAAGGGAACAGAGTCCTTCCTCATGTTAAAGGATTTGCCTGTTGGCCCTTAGTGTGAGGCACTATTGATGTGGAAGCTTCTTTGCTATTCAATAGAGGAGGCATGGCATATGGTGAATACCTGTTTGTGAAGTCACTGGTGTCTACAGAACCTCATCTACAAAGCCACTTTTAGGAGCAAATGTTAGTTTAGCATTTGTAACCATTCATTCCTTATCTTTGTTGAGATAATGAACAACAGGCCTTGCTGATTGACTGGGTCCTCTTCTAAATGAACAGGAATAATATCAACATGTTTTCTGTAGAGTGCTATGCCATATATGTACTTCTGTCCATGTTTCACTGCCTTTACCCTGTTCAATACTTTGCTGATCTAAACTAAAATTTACCTGGTTTGTATACAGTAGCAAATATTTTTCAAGGAACAGAACACATGTAAAGCAAAAATGATGCCTACTTGATGATACGAGATTCAGCAGTGCTAGCATTAGCCTATTTTCCAACGTTAAGATTCAATTCTGCTTGAATTATTGTAATTTAACAGAGTACTATTTCTGAAATCTTCTTGTAAATGAACACAGCCAGTGTCCATTCACACTGTATTTACCAGCTTACCAGGCTCTCATGGGAGCCTTAAGCACGTGCACCAGTGCTGAATTTGAACCCTGAGATTTTGTATGGTAGAAGCAGAAGATAATGCTGTAACTTAGCTGCTGATGAATATAGATAATTGTAAATTGGGCAGATAATTTTCTGTAGCAAATTTTAAGCTTTCACACGAAAAGAAATTGAATAATTTATTGTTGGAGCAAATAATATCTATTCAATGCAACTGTGTTAGGGTCAGTTTTACTTCCAAATTAGTAGCTTGAGTACAAACTGAACTATGAGGCTGAATTGTCGGGTTGTCAGGGTACTAACTGAGGGAAAAAAATGACAAATCTAGTTCCTTTACACCTTACCCAGCAATTAAAATAAAGAGAATGTAAGTTTTTTTATTCTGTTAAACAACACAGGCAAAGAAATTGCTGTATTCTGACTAGACATAGGAAGCAGTTATCTTTTATGGCTGTTCTATGCTAAGTAGTGTACCTACAAATTAAAATGAATCTTTCACAAGCTCTTCTGTAAGTGAAACCTATTTACTAAAAACGTGCTGTGTCTTGTCACCACATGGGTGTCTCAGCATGGCATCGTCTTCTGGTATCGGTCTGAAAAAAGAGGAAACACTGGGAGCAAAAGCGATACAGATGTCAGGTGACATACTTCTGCAGAAAGAGGATGCTTTTGGTCACACAAAGTGTGTGGATCAGCAACCGCACATATGTTTATGAGAAAAGGATGCTGCTGGTATGCTGACTTTTTCAGTGCCATAGCTTACACCAAAATAGAGTTTGTTTTAGTGCCGAATTGTTCTGGAGGAACTTGAAGAATTCACACAGGAAAATTTCAAAACACCCAATGCAGTTTTAAAAAATGAGTAAATTTCAGAAGAGATTGTGCATTAAATAATATTCTGTTTATGTCTTATCCGTATAGGCCAAAGTGAAAAAACTTGCTGCAAATGATTTGTTTCTTCGTCTCTGTGCTCATTTGGGAGAATGGAGCAGATACTGACAGCAGGGTGTTCTGGGAAGGAGCAGAGGTGAGCAAAGAGATCATGTGTTCCTGCTACATTTATTGTCATTTGAATTTGAAAGCCCCATTTGCGTCATTTAGCAAGCTCTGACTTCTGCTGCAACCTTTAATTCAAGTTCCTGGTGAATCCTGGACTCAGTAGCCAAAAAGACACTAGGGGCACCCTTGAAATAAACTTCAGGCCATAGAAAACTAAAGGATAATTCTTGTCAGTGTGCTACTGTATTTTAACAGTACCTTTCTGATATGCATGGCTTACTAAAGACAGTGAAAGCCATCTATTCATCTTCCTCCAATTAATAGACCCTCACATCTCTTTATAGCAACTCTGTTGTTCCCACAGTGATGAGACTGTCACATAAATTACACATATACAACAAATACAATTAAATATAGCTCCAGAAATAGGCTTGCCCGCATTCCCATTCCTCCAAAGACCGCAAAACCCTGTGGCAATATTCGGATTATGGGTTGCTTCCTTAGGGTCACTGGAATGCTAAGGACAGATATCTTGAATCTTCTTGCTTTCTTAGACATTAGGACCAAACAACAAAAACAAATAAACAAATAAATAAATAATCTAGGGCCAAGTTACTTTTACTATGTTTTGAAACCTTATGTTGATGTAACACAATCTTGCAGTGCTGCAATAGGCCTGTGTTTAAAAAAGGCAAAAAAAGTTTCACCTCACCTCAGTACCAGACAAAACCACATGAAGTTTGTGAATAGCAGAGGTTTGGTGTAACTCCAAAATGTGAAGAGCTGCCTGTGGTTTATTTGCCCTAGTGCCCTTTACTTGCCTTGCAAGTGTCGGGAATTAAGTATGATGATTAAATATTCTATGTTAAGATGTCAGTCCCTAATATTTCACTGAAAGGAAAGAGAGCACTCATATGGGAAGGAATACAAGGCAGTGTGTTTGCAAAATGCAACTGGAAATAATGAAATACAGTTAAGAGAACTTTGGTTAAATAATGAAGGAAAACTGAAATAACGCAACAGAAAAATTGTTCTTGCATGGTAAGTTCAACTGCTTAGGACCCCAGTTTTTACCCTAGTTTTTAGGGTCATACTTAGAGTTGCCATGAATTGCCTTAATCTTCCTGTGACATCTGTTTCTCACTTACAAGAGATTTTAAAAACTAGGAAAGATCCTAGTGGAGGAATAAGGAGTATATCCTGTACTACTGTGACAAAGTGCACGCAAGTCCTGACTTTTGTCTCTCTTCCCTCTGAAAATTCTCCCCTTTCTGGCAGCAATGTGAAGAGTGAATCAACATCTCTGAGCCAGCGAGGGTAAAGGAGACCAAAGGCTGCAAGCTTAGACAATACACAGCATAGTTGGGACTGGCTGGCATGGTCATATTATTACAGGAAAGAAGGGAACAAAATGTAAAAGTCTAAATTGCTGATTGTCCCTTTATGATAGGGCATTCTAGGAATTATTTAACAGGTTCTTGCTTCATGGACAGTTCAACAATTAGAATCAAAGAAATAAGCATTTCCTGCTGTGTACTTTCTAGCATTGCAAGAAGTTTAAAACTATTGAGCAAAAGCAGAGTAGGAGATAACTTGGAAGGGTTTGCTTTAAAATCCAAAGCTTGGTATGATTTTCTCAACTTTAACAGACATTAGAAACCAAATAGAAGGATTTACTTTAGGATCAGGTTTAGGTTGAGAATGTATTTAATATTACTGATCAGTAATGACCTGCAGATTGATTCAACAAAATGCTGGCAATTTTACTGTAGAAAGCAATTTTGTGTTGGTGAGCAGTCCTTTTCACCCCTTTCACTTCTTTCTGTGGTTGTGAACATTGCAGTACTGGTTTCATAAGATGAAGATTCTGGCCACTCTTGTGAAAGAAAACTCATAGAATTAAAGCTATTAACACAATTCCTAGCCAGTTTTAAAATATTCTTTCTACTGTCCCTGACTTTACTTGCCATTATTGTTGGTGAACTCAAGTTTTCCTTCTTTCTAGAAGGCTTTGTTTAATTGTCTGTATAAACTGACTGCTACTGAAAATTCTTCTCCCTAAATTGGTTGCAAATGGGTAGTAAATTATCACCCACCCTTGGCTTCCACAGTTACACATTCTGATAATATCACCAAAATAATGTGTACCACAGTCAGACTCAAATGACATTGGATCCTTTCATTCAATGGCACTAGACAGATAGCAGTGAAGTATCTCTAAAGAAAGCTAGTACTTTGGTATCTCCTTTTTGTTTTGGCTGTACAATGATAAGATGTAGCCAACTCCAGTTTTTCTTATAAAATAAGATTATATCCACTACCTTTTTTTCTTCACTGATAGAATCTGCTAATTTCGAGTACATGCTGCTTCACAGAAATGTTAAATAGAACGCACCTCTTATCTGTTTTCTTACTTGCAGTGGGCAGCTTAAATGTAGATATGCTGTGGTGTACATAGAAGTTATTACGTCATCGGTAGTACATACATTGAAGTTATTTATATACATTGACCTTATTTAACTTTCCAGCAAAGTAGGAGAGACTAAACAGCTGAGTTTGCCTTGAAATTCTGATATGTGGAAGAAACGCTGGTGAGATTATCTACATGGATATTCTAGGCAGAAATCTAAGTTACAGTGATGAACTCCAGGTCCTTCATAATCCTAAACCTCTTATTTAAAAAAAAATGATAGAAATAACCTAAATAATGTCTAGCCTTTCAATAGTTGTCATTGAATGTCATTATTTTGCACATCTCTGAAAAGATTGCATGTGTGTGAGTAGCAGAGAAGCAGGGCTGGCACTGGTGGTCCAGGATCACAGATCAGACTCAAAAGCCATCTTACTTTGTATGCCATCACCAGAAGGGGAACCACTGTACTGCTGTGTCTGTGGCTTCAGAGCTGGTATCAATGGGAGGGCTTCTTTTCTCTGAAATTTGACATACCATAGCTATTTCAGTTGTATTCTGAGAAAGAGATTCTCTCTTGAGAATTACTTCAACTCCATGAAGTTGAGATCTTAAGTGAGGATGTCACACTTTTTTTTTTTTCCAGAAATGCAACAATTCACCTTATTTTTTTACGCCTTCCTTTGAAGCAGGAGGAAAGGTCTCATTTGAACACAAAATACTAGATTAGAATGAAATGAGATCTGTCACGGTTTAGCAGTTGCTATATGATTTTTCTGGCCTATTAGGGGATATTTATATGAGGAGATTTTAATTAAAAGAGTATGAGAGTTTTTGTTTCTCCCCTCTTTTCTGATTCAGTGTCATTTGAGTCTTGTCAGAAGGAGTTGAAAGCAGAAGCAAGGAATTCATTTTGTAAGAATATTTGCCCTGTTTTATTGATACAGTAATTCTGCACTGAAGTAAATAATTGATGGTACTCAGACTCTCTAGAACTGATGCCATATGAACAAATGCCAGATCCCCATTCTATCAGGTGCCACAGTGTTGTCTTTTCTGTGTTTCAGAATCTGGACTGCTGCTGGTTCAGAGCTGTAGGGGTGAATGAACAGTTAAATTCTCTCCTTACCATCAATTTTACTTTAATCCATATTTTTGGGATCTTTTCAATTTGCTACTGCTTGCATACAGGCCCTGAGCGTGCTTTAGAAAGCATTCTCAAATTCCTACTGCCTCCTTAGGGGACCAGAATATTCCTTACGGAGTAAGAAGGTTGATGGAGATTTTAAATATGCATTATAGATACTTAATGGGATGAAGGAGTAAATTTGCATTTAGATAGATATTACTATTTCTATGAATACATAATCATTTTACAATGATTTTTAAAGGAATTATGAGAAATTATCTGTCTTAAATAACAGTTCTCTGTTAACATTAAAGTAAGTATGTAAGTTCTTTCATTCTATTTTGCAAATAAGGACAGTGAGTGACTGAGGTGTTATGTCCCAGCTACATGTCAGAATGTGGAATAGGACTCAGCATTCAAATGTGTAGTCTAGCATCTTGTCTTGCTTAGACCACGGAGCCTCTAAGCCTGCTGGAAAGGTGTCAGAAATGTGGCATCTTTGTGAAAGTCCATGGGGAAGGTATATAGGCCTTGCATAATAGTCAGTTGCTGTTTTATTTATTCCAAGTATTCAAATCCAACCACAAGTCATTTTTTAATCAGACAGTGTTGACTCAAGGGATTCATACGCCCATTGCAAGAATTGATGCAATCACGCTACAGTCTTGCAATGAGTTGAGTTAATAGTTTGTAGTCCCAAGACTTTCCATTAATACACATTGCTGACATCAGGCTGTCATTGGAGAATCTTTCCATTAATATATGTAGTATCCAGCACTATCAAATCCTAAGATTTTTGCAAGAATCCATAAGTGTTTGTATGATTTTCCTAGCAAGGGAAAAATGTGAAAGGGCTGATGCATACATACAACTTTGTCATGTCATGTGTTTGGTGACAACAGGCACATAGAATTATGTGCATATGAAATCACATCAACTATTGCTAGGACTGGGGACATCGCAGAAATATTTTTTTGCCAACTATACAAGCCTGGAAAATGTAGCCTGGTTTCTGGAACGCAAGGTTCTTATTAGAATTCCTGCATACGTTCAGAAGTGTAGAGTACTGGAGGTCAAATTCGGTCCTCAAATTAATCCACATTATGCCCCATATCAGCAAACAACAGTGACCCGCCTGTCACTTACAATAACCTTGTGTATATGTAATTGATTGAAGCTCAACAAACATTTCTTTTTGAAGTTTCAGGAGGTGAACAGTAGTCAGCAGTTCACTCTCTGGACTTGTGTTAATTCTCCTGGATGAGAAGTGAAAAAAACGATTTTTTAATTGGTCAGCTGATATGAGCAAAGTACAAGTCTGTGCTGAGAAAGAAGAACTGTGTGCAATCTGTGTTTAGAGTAGAGTTGTCATTAGTTTAAACCAAACAGCATGTTTACCAAAGATTGTGTATGGATCTCAGAGAATTTCTCAAGCATTAGCCAGTGTAGTCTTTCAACACTTCTGAAAGCTAGATAATATTCTGTTCTTTAATAATGCAACAAACACTTTACACTGACTGTATTAGAATTATTTTCTCTGTTGGTTCATTGATTCAACAGTATAGTAATGGAAGGGGAAAGTATTAGCTCAGCACAAACTATAACTCAGTAAGCAGCACTGGTGGAAACAAATACCTTCAAGAGCAAGGAAAATCATTCTTTAAAAAAGCAGATCTCCTGGATGTCTCAATTTATAGTAAAGTAATTGAATGATAACTTAAATAGAAGAACTGCATGAATAGACCAGCAGGCAACCAAAAAATATAATTATTTTACTAGCTTGTTATCAGGTTGCCATCTGGTGATGTCAAACATTTGATAAGACAGATTAGTTTTGTATCTTTTACATACTGAGATTGATAGTTTTGCTTTAAAAGTGCACTGTTGTTATAGTGCTCGCCACTCATCTGTCTTCAAAAGGGAATAATAACAGTTGCAGTCCTGATTTTGGATTGACAGATAAACTTACAGACAAGAAGATGAAATTCCAGCTCCACTCTGAGTCTCAATGTGCTGCAGAATTCAATCCCACTAAAGTTATAAGGCAAGAAGCTAAAAACCGAAAGATGCTTTCAGGAAGATAAGAGAGACTTGGATACGCTCATCAGGTGGCTACTGAAAAGTAGTTTCTAACAGAAAGTTAAGCTGAGCCACAGTGAGATGAATGAGCTGACACCAAGAGGCCGAGCGTGTGGTGGTTTGTTTAGCATGCAGACGCCTTGATTTTCAGTCTGCTGTCCTTATGCTGTTCTTGTGTCTAAAAATAAACCTCTTCCCACAGTGAAGAAAATCATTTACTGGCAGTTGGGCCTGATATAAGAATCAAAAAAGAAGAAAACATTAGCTGTTTTTCTACAGAAAGAACTTAATCAGCAATTATGAGTTCCTTTAAAACCTCAGTACGTTTAATTCTCCTTCCTTTTACTAAGCAATCTTCCCCTTCAAGCTTCAATAATTTGTTTCTCAACAAAAGACAGAAATAGTTTTAGAACAGCTTTTACTAATGTTTACTGTGCCATATCATGCTTATAAAATCTTTTTTAATATGTAACCATTTAACTTCTCTTGGCAAGATAAATTCACAGTGATACAGATATTTTGTAAATACCATACTCGCTTAGCACCTGAGTCAGAACAGATTATAAAAGAAAATGGCATTTCAAATAGACTTGTTTTTGCAGTATAGTAAGGTATATTAAGCAAAAACTTTCAGGTGAACTAGAACCAAGAGTTCAGTATGTTCTTTATATTACAGATGGCAACTATGTGCCCTGAACTTCTGTGAGGGTATTTCCGAGGTCATCAGCGGTCCCATGGGGGAAATGAGTCAGCAAAAGCGTAAGTGATTTCAACACCTTTGTTATAAACTCAATAGATTAGTAATAGGAACTTTACAAAAGTTTTGCTAATTTAAGGCCTGCAAGACTTTCCACTGAGTAACTTCTGCTCCACAGAACGATCCACACTGCCACAGTATTTGCATTAAAGCAGTGCTAGGGATTCAAGGAGGAACAAGATTTTACTTTTGCTGCTATATCAATCCCTGCCTTAGCAAATGTTAAACCTTACCCAAGGCAAGACACAGCTAGCTGTTATAAACTCAGTGTTTGATGAACATTAAGGTTCTGAGGATATTACTGTGACAGAGAAAGACAGGTGTTCCTGCTACAATTTAGAAGTTACAGAAGAACTTGTTTTTCAAGAGGTAGATAAACCTTGATTGGTTGTACCATTAAGCAATACTAATAGGAAAACTAAACTAAAGAAGCAGTTTTCACTCATACACACACACAAAAAGGTATCACAAGCCTCTAGAGTGTGACAAAATAAGGAAAAGCATGTGTGCCTTAAACTGTAACATTCTTCAGAAGTAAGCACAGAAATCTGTATTTGATCAAAGGGGAAGGAGGGTATCACATGGGCATATCAGTGGACAGGAAAACTGGCCTAGTAAACCAGGTGACTGCCAGGATAGCTAAAGCACATTGCGTACGCAGTCATCAGTAATGTGGGTAGTAAAGGTCAGATGTCATTCCATGACTGTGGTCTGTAAAACATAATGAATCTGTCCCTTATATTATATGGTTCTACAATTAGGCTCCCAAACTGCAGCTACACCCTGACAACAACTTGCAGGTAATACAAGTATAAGCAGAATGCAAATATGAAATATACATGTCTGGGAGATTATTCCTTCATGAAATTTTCTCTTATCGTTCCCCAAATAACTGAATTCTATGTAACAGCACACAGTGATTCTATGTCCACCAGAGTGGACAATAATGCAGCAAACTGGGAAGTTTTATCCCATTGTTCCAGGCATCCTATATATTAAATTCATACAATCATATCTGGAATATATAAGTTGTTTCAGACTTGAACTACTTTAGGAAGCCCACACATGAGCATTCTCATGGGCATATTCATCAGCATCCTCTCTGGTTACAAGTGATTTTCCAAGTCCAAGATCCAAATACCTAATGCAGTGCCCTAAAAGCATTTTGCAGAATTGTGATTCTCCTACAGGACTTTGTGGGTACAGTACAATGAATGTAACATATTCGTCCATAGGTGGAGCTTTCCATCTGTGATAGGTTGAAGGTGTTAAGGAATTCAAACGTCCCTCATTTTTCTCTAATGTTTCAGGAGATAATGAAATGGAAATCACGTATATTAAATGCAAAAAATGTTGAAAGCCAATACATTTTAGATCAGTGGATTACAGGTGCAATTTATTATCTGTTGTTGTAGGGGAAAAGGTGTAAAAAATGCTGTGGGGAACAAGCTTTAGACATTCTATGTATAGGTTTTGTGCTGCATTGTAGCGACAAGATTGTTGCTGTTCAAATGCAGCTGCCTATATTGCTTTGGCTGCTTGCATCTATTCTGGATTTACGTATAATGAGTGAGAACAGAAGAACTGTAGCTTGGTGTAAATTTTATTTGAAAATTGCCTTATAGAAGCATACAGTAAGGGCTTAATTAGGTTACTGAAAATGCTACAGTTTTTACTTTGTGGTAGTTTACGTGCAAAAGCGATCTTGAGGTAAAAGCACGGTGAAGACCATGCACTTCAGTTTAGCCTTGAGTTAAATAAACCAACATCAGCATCCAGTGTGGGCTTGGATAATAGCTCAGTTACATAATGGTAAAAATAAAGTGCTTAGTCTCCTCTTTTTACTTGGGAATAGGTCTAACAGTTACTAATTTTATGTATTCCAAGGTGAAAAAACTACATTTTGAGCAATTAAAACTATTTCTTCTGTAATATCATAGCTTTTGTATTAGTTCATCCACCTACATGTCAAATGCAACATAAAATATCACTTTTTCAGAAGGTTAGCAATCTACTACTATACATTCTCTGAGATTTGAAGTGCCATTGACTGTTCGGGAAAAGCCTGACTTACCAGCTCTGTCCTGTTTTTGTCTCTAAATTTGCTCATGTTGTTAATATAATCTTACTACTACGTTCATAGTAACACAGTCACCTATTTCAGTGACCATGATCACAATCATGCAGCATGTGCAGGACAACCAGGGGATCAGGACCAGCCAAAGGCAGGTAGTGCTTAACCAACCTGATCTCCTTCTATGACCAGGTGACCCACTGTATTATCCTGGAGAATCTGGCAGTCGGTAGCTTGGATAGGTACGCTCTTTGCTGAGAAAAAACTTGCTAGATGCCTTTGCCAAGAGTGGTGGTGAATTGAGTTAAATCCAGGTGGTGAACAGGCCACAAGTGGTGTTCCCCAGGGGGTCAGTACTGAGGCCTATTCTTTTTAGTATCTTTTTTGATTATTTGGATAAGGGAATTGAGTGCTGGTAAGTTTGCAGATGACACCAAGTTGGTTGGAAGTGTCGATCTGCCTGGGGTCTGCCCTATAGTGGGTTCTGGACAGATTAGATCGATGGGTTGAGGCCAACGGGATGAAGCTCAACAAGAACAAGTGTTGGGTCCTGCAGTCGGGTCACAACAACCCCCAGACAACACTACAGGCTTGGAGCAGAATGGCTGGAATGCTGCACATGGGCCAGCAGTGTGCCCATGTTGCCAAGAAGGCCAATGGCATCCTGGCTTATATCAGAAATAGTGTTGCCAGCAGGAGCAGGGAAGTGATCATCCCTCTGTACTCAGCTCTGGTGAGCCTGCACCTCAAATATTATGTTCAGTTTTGGGCCCCTCACTACAAGAGAAGGGCAACAAAGCTGTGAAGGGCCTGTAACTCAAGCCTTACAGGGAGTGGCAGGGGGAACTGGGATTGTTTAGTCTGGAGAAGGCTCAGGGGAGGCCTTATTGCTCTTTACAACTATCTGAAAGGAGGTTGCAGCAAAGTGGGGGGTCGACCTCCCAGGTAACAGCAATAGAACAAGAGAATGGCCTCAAACTGTGCCAGGGGAGGTTCTGGTTAGATATTAGGAAGGATTTTTTCTTGGAAAGAGTAGTCAGACTCTGGAGCAGGTTGCCCAGGGAAGTGTTGGAGTTGCCATCTGGGGACACATTTAACGAAAGGGTAAACATAGTACTTAGGGATATGGTTTAGTGGACAGTATTAGTGGAAGGTGGACAGTTGGACTAGATGATCTTAGAGGTCTTTTTCAACCTTAATGATTCTATGATTTTATGATCAGAGTTAACATGCTTATATTTTCAACTCTTACTGCAATGTAGAAGGTCTTTCTGGACCACCTCCTTCCATTTTGCTCTGTGATTTCCAAATCAAGTCTTGCTTACAGAGCCCTTCTTACTAAGTACTATTCAAATAGACTCAATACTCAGTAGACTTCATCTTGCTATAAAGACTTCTGCTTTAGTTGAAGCAGCATGCCTTTATAAGGGCATGTTTTAAAGGGCTGTGATTGATTTACCCATTCAAGTTATAATCAGACATGATCATCTGAATTATGGAAGGTGTTTCATAAATGAGTATACTATTAAACTATTTCAGACCAACAGCATAGCTTTTTTATTCAGTGAATGTGAGATGTGTCACTTTTAAAGCAGTGCTGATGATCCTTCTAGTTTTCTGCTCAATCTCTCCTTAGTAACAATGATCAGGAAGCAGATATGATCAGTGAAGCCTGTCTTAGGCTGATATTTACCTCTGAAACTTCAGTTTTCATGCCAGAGATCTGTTGTGTAGCTAAATTAGTGAAGACGCAGAGCAAAAGAGTTAAGATGCAGTCTCATCCAGTTCCTTGAAGTATGTAAGATGTTCTCAAAGCCCAAGTCCTGGCAACCTCCATGAAGCTAACCACCTATGCCGGTATGACTTTGCGTTACGTGGCTTTACACATAGAAAAAAGATTTCCCTACTGTTTGCACATTTTTACATCAGTTACTTGTTTTTTTCTTCTAAAACCTGGATTTCAAACTCTACTGTGCCCACAGTTGTCATCCTAGACAATCCATCTGTTTATTCCTTACTCATTGTTCAAACGTGTCCTCCTCATGTAATAACTATGTGAACAGAACTAGCGTATTTGGTATAGCTTGGTCTGTACTGCAGCAGCAGAAATATCCTATGTTTTTAACATAGTTAGGCCAAAATTTGTTCTGTAGTAGCTTCAGTTACTACCATAGAATGTGCCATCATAGAACAGGAAGGCCAAAATAGACTGAAGTACTTCTATAAGAAATCTAGAGATACTTGAAAGCTATTTGCCATGCTTTCTTTCCGAGTCTCATCTAAGAGCAGTGTACTTTAAAAGCATCCCCTCAGCTTTTTGTTTCACTTCATGCTCATGACAAGCCCTGTCCTGTGGATCCAGTAGCAGCTATATGATAAACCTTAACCCAATACTTTGGCTGAGACACTAAAGAAGCAGAGCCCAGCAGGTAATGGGGAAATAAAAAAATAAAAAAAAGGATTTAATCTACACTTGAGTTCAAAAGGTACAGAGAGAGGTAATGAACAGAACACAGGAAGGGCAGGGACAAATGAGCCAAGGAACTATACAAAGAAGTACAAATGAGATACTAAGCCATTATAAGTTGCTCACTCCGTTTATGATAGGCAATTGTTTGCCTTTGTGTGCTCATAAATGCATCTAAAATAAACAGAACGTTTCCCAGTATAGGCCATGGCACTGTTTTTTTTCCTGGTAGAAGTTTTAAGAATACCATAGGTATTTGAAGATGCTGACATGAAAAACTCAACAAAAGAACTACAAACCTTTTCCTGTTATTAAACAAACGGAAAGTAAACATTCAGGATTGGGATATATTCCATAAGAGGATGTTCTGTCATTTTGTATTTTAAAACATAAATACTTCTGGCAACAGATTGATTTATTTGGTTTATTTCAATTCTTAAAAATGTGATGATTTAGGAATTTCTCCTGATTTACTTCTTGTTTTGTCCTTTTTTCAGTTATGACATAGGAACCTAGACAGCATTTAGGATGAGCTTTGAGACATATTTCAGATAATATCTGAATTCCAATAGGATTATTTGTGCAATTAGAGGCAGACAGCCATGTTAAAGCGTGCTCCTGGGACAGAGAGTGTTGAGATTAAAAGGAGTGACACCAAATTTTGTTGTACAATAAAAAGTTTAGGATGAACTTTGAGACACATTTCACATTCCTTAATACTGTAAATGAAGTAGATGTGTTAGAGACAAATTTAGTTTTACATGAACAGTGAATTTTTAGTGCCTAGCTTGCAGCTGGTTCTGAATTAGTTATTTCATTAGTCTTTGAATGATGTGATACACAGCATTCTCTGAAATTCATTCTATCGTTATGTTTAATATTACTGAAAATAGGGGGAAAAAAAGTCACTGGAAAGGGAAAATGGTTTTGCGTTGAAGTAGGGAAGATTTAGGCTGTATGTCAGGAGGAAGTTCTTTACTATGAGAGTGGTGAGGTGCTGGCACAGGCTGCCCAGAGAGGTTGTGGATGCCCCGTCCCTGGAGGTGTTCAAGGCCAGGTTGCATGGGGCCCTGGGCAGCCTGGTCTGGTATTAAATGTGGAAGTTGGTGGCCCTGCCTGTGGCAGAGGGGGTTGGAGAATCACGATCCTTGAGGTCCCTTCCAACCCAGGCCATTCTATGATTCTGATTCCCTATTATTGTTAATGAATGGGCATACAAACCACAAAGACATTACAGAGGATATAAATAGGTACCTAAGTTTGCAGTAATGCAGGTAATCTGGGAAGTGAGTAAAAATATTATCAGTTTGGCACAACGAGGCAACTCTCCAGATACACTGAGGCAAAGGAGCAGACTGATGACAGAGGTGCTGTCTGCCAGTTCATGAAAAGAGATGTTTGGAGCTGTAGCCTGGCACTTTCCATAGCACTGCACTCACTACTTTGGCAGGAGATGAGCACATACTGAAGTGCAGGTACTGCCATTCACAGTTGTCATAACGGTCCCTTGCCCAGCCAGAGCAGTGATAAGCATCTTCAGTAAATTAATACCAAGGCCAAAAGCTTGTTCACATACAGTTGGTTTTAAATTGTAAGCATAAAAAAGAGTGTGCACTCAGTTACCAAAGGCATGTCCACACGCATAGCATCCATTAGAGAAGTAGGTAAATACTGGATATCAATATTTAAGATAAATGTAATGAGCAAAGTAATTTTTTAACAATTATTCAGGCATAGCTAAAAGTCTGCATGCATCTAAATGCTAAAATAGAACTGTATATGGGAAAACTAGAAGCCAAGCTGAGGGAAAAAAAGCCACACAACTTCACTAGTGTGAAAGTCTATCTTGTCTTTACATCTTCCAGTGGAGCACAGCACTTTATATGTATTTTGCACGAGACAACCATATTCATTGCAGTTATGACTCAAAAATTGCTGAAATATGGACATCTAGTGGAGACATCTAATTATTACAGTTTTCCTTCCTACGGAAATACAGAACATGAAATGGCCTTTTACTGACTGTCTTGCTGGAGCCTGGAGTTCTCCTTGCCTTTCACTGCTTGGCCAATTGCTCAGTTGCAGGAGGTGAAGGTGACGCAGCCAGAACTTGGCAAAATAGAAGCTGTGCATCATTTAACTTACATGGGTGATTGATGAAGCAGGAAAACTAATGACCCATGAAGGAACAAATGTTTCTCAAACAAGAAGTAAATAAATGTGATACTGGAGCTCAAGGGATGGGTGAAAATCAGGGGTTGTAAGTGCCCTTAAACACCCCTGAAATTGCAAGCTCAGACCTTTTGCATTAATTTCTATGGGGAGAGGGAAAGCAATAACTTTGGGGTTGTTTAAAGCCTTGATGCAGAGAAAATTTAATGTTCACATCATTTCAAATGCATAAAGTTTGTAATACAAACCAAGAGCTAGCTGTGAGGGCAAAAAGTGCTCGTGCACACTGCAATGTCTGCAGAAAGCCCTCAGGTCATACGCTGATGGGATGGAATGTCAGCAGGATCAAATGGTTCCATAGGACTTCCTCACTAAAGGGTGTTTAAATCTCCACGAATGCAAAATCATGATAGCTACACATTCATTTTTAGCGTTCTCTTTTCTCATGCTATCCACTTATTGCTGTCCACCTTGGGATTTCTGCTGCTGTGGGATTTCTAACTGGGTTGATGCGTGGCCAATATTTGTCTGACTTCTCTTTTTTGGTCTCCTGTGAAAACCATCTGAAACTAAGCAGGAACTAACCTTGATTTATTTCTTTAATTAAAAAAAAAAAAAAAAGATTTTACATATTAATAAGAAATGAAAAGTATTCCCTTGCTGGTTTTTATTTTTTTATTTTTTAATTTTTTTAAAGTTTCCAAAAACAGACCCATATCTCTGTCAAAGTTAATGTAACCAGAATTGCCATGGGAATTTCTGCTGATCCAGAGAAACTGGAACTGCAAATGTAAATAACAGCCTATCCTCCCAACTACTGCTCAGATCACCTTGTGAGAAAGAAATGGGCTTTATTTAAGAACACATCAAAACATTTCTCTTGACTACAACTAGCATGGGCTAAGAAGATTTTGCAGGAACATCTTGTTGCAACCAGAGAGAGAAATGAATCTAATGATAAATTATGACTTATTTTTTTGTGAGATTCTGTGCAAAACTGTTTCTTGTTTTGTATGGAATCCAAAATTGACTAAAGACATTACTAGAATATGTCATTCTTTTACAGTTTTATTACTAACTTCCTTGAGAAAACACAAGAAAATGCTACATGGGCAAATAGTTTTACAGGCTGATGTTTCTATTTCTTCTAATAAGGCTAAGATTGTAAAATATGTATTTACAAAGTACCTCACCTGTTTTGGCTGAGATGGGACTGGGAACTAACTTTCCAACTCCTTCCAAAAGTCTCCAGACCCCCCAGAAACAACCCCTTTTGTTAGCAAAACTCTCCAGCACTTTCCTGCATATTGAAATTAGTTCTATTGGTAGTAGAGTCTCCATATAATGAAAATTAATTAATATTATATTTAAAATGTTAGTAAATCTGAGTTTTCATTGCATACATGGAATATACTTCATCTAACTTCCAGGCGAACTTGCAATATGACTTTTCAGAAAGCTGGCATCAGTTTGGACCTTAATTGAATAAAGTCAAAAGGATAATTAAGCTCAGTATCAATAAGTAGTACGTAATGGAGTGCCCTGCATCAGAAGCAATGAATTGGCCACGTACAACATGAAACAGTCTATTCTCATGAAGACATTACTAAACCAAAAGACCACATGACAGAAATGGAAGTCTGAGAGACGATTTAACAAAAGGCCTTCAGCCTCTGTAGGGCAGTACAGGGTATTGCAGTTTCCATGGCACTGCAGAGATCAGAAAAACAGAAAGGAGAAATCCTGAAAACTGCCACAAAAGTCATTCGTGGTCCTTTTAGTGCAGTCCCTTGTCTCAAGGCAGGATCAACTTCAACTGCGTCTGAAAAATATTTATCTGGCCTGCTGTTAAAATTTCCACTAATGGAAATAAAACAAAAGCATCTCCCTCTCTTTAATGGCCTATTTTGTACATTTTACATTTTCTAGACCGAGTCATTGCAGTCTTTCCTTGTGTCACTCTTGTCACTCTCTTCTTGACTCTGTCCGGTTGCTCTATATTTATCATGACCCGTTCTTCTAACTGGACACACTTCCGTTCAGGTTCTTAGTAAAAGAATTGCTTGTTTACTTCATGCTTTGGATATGGCACCCCTGCATACAAACACCAGTATGATACCCTTCTTCACATTCTGACCGATTTCCAACTTGTGGTTCTCTATAATCCTCAGCATCTGCTTTGCAGAGCTCCTGCCCAGTCATCTCGCTGCTGCTGTCTCATTTGCTGTCTCATCACAAAAAGGGAAATCCAGACATCTGCGAAAGTGTCTGTACAAGTGGTGATATTCTAAAACAATACATACGTATACTGTCATGACTCATCTTGAAGTGATCTTGTCCTTCAGATTGCAGTTTTTCTGGTTGAAGAACAATCTGGACTTACAATCAGAAAAAGAAATGGGAACAGACATGTATTCTGCATATTCAGTGGATGAGTGTGGTTTAGTTAACCGACTGCCTGGCGTACGCTGTGGCTTCCTTTCAAGGCTGTATGGAGATAATGAGATGTGGGAGAAAGCAACTGACCTGTAGCTGTTTTGTCTGCTTCTCACCGTAATGTACGTCTCATAGTACTGTCTGCACAATGGGAGAATACGGGCTTATCTATCCTAGATAAACTCTAATTTCAGTTAAAAGCAACGTGATTTGACAAATTTATCGAGAATTCTGAAGCCAGGTGACGTTTTTGATACTTGCTTTTTTCCATGTTGTGGCCTACGATGCTGTAGCACACAGGTACTTTCATGGTAGCACAAGAAACACTAGCTTAGATTTCTCACATTTCGCCCTCTGTCTCTTGTGTGGCCTTATGACCTATACCCCTCTCCCCGTGCCTCACGTCTGTCTTTTAAATGGGGATAAATGAATTAGCCCATAGCAGCAATGTCTTTTAGCAGCTTATCATCAGCGCGTTCACTGATCGGCCTTCTCCACTGAGTGCCCTCAGGAGTGATGTCCTTCCTTTGATCCCTCACAATGTCACCTCGGAGCGAGGAACCGCAGTTGCACTGTAGGTGTATGTATGAATCTGTCTAGTTTGAACTGGTAACGAGTTCACTGAAAACACAAAAACACCCTGACGTGCTTTACATTTTATTCAGGTCCTTTTTTGTTAATTGCGCTGCCATTTCCTTCTGGCAATGAGCTGCAGATCTCAGCGACCGCTGCGAGGAGCACCGCGTTATCCCGAGCAGCTCTGAGTCACCGCGCAGCCACGGCCGTGTCACAGAGCCGAGAACCGCTGCCAGCGGAGAGGGACCCTTCTCACCTCCCACCGCTATCAAATGTCACCCACCCATCTATCTCAGCGTCCCTCATTATGAAGCTCATCACTCATTTCAGAATGGGCGTTCCACGCAGAACGCCGCATCCTCTCACTTTATTAACAGCCAGCAGGGCTGACATTGCACTTCGCGGGCACCGCTGCAGCGTCAGGGCGCGCACAGCCCCGCCTCGCCTGTAAGCCGCCGCCGCCTCAGGGCGCGGAGCAATCAGTGCGCAGCGCCCTCACGCGCCCACAACCGCCGCGAGCTGCACGGGGCCGCGCGGCCGCCACAACCGCTCGCGCGCAGGCGCGGCCGCATGGAGGCGGGGCGACGTGCTGCTGCTGCTACGGGGACGGGTGCGTGTGCGTGGTCGCTACGGTGACGGGTGCGGGCGGTCGCCCCGAGGGGCGGTGACCGCGGGGCTGGGGCCCGTTGCTCCGCTCCCCCCGCCGGTTCACAACACCTCGCCCCGGGCGGGACCGCCGGCGCCGGGCGGGGCGGTGCTGCGTGGGTGGTCGCGGAGGGTGCGGCGCCGCGCTGCCGGCCGGGCCTCCTCCCTCGGGCGGGAGGGCGGTGTGACTGACGGCCGCGTGACGGCCGCTCCCCGGGCGGGTCACGGCACGGCGCGGCGCGGCGCGGTGCGTGTGAGGGGCTCCGCTGAGGGGCGGCTGCCGAGCCGGGCCCGCTCCCGGAAGCTCGTCCTGGTCGTTCCCCAAAGTAGTTTGCGCTCGGGAAGCCGCGTGCTGTGCGCTGTGCTCGTTCTCCGCCTCGTGCTATTCGAAACGCCCGCCTGCCGCGCCGTTCGCCTCGCTCCGCGCGGGCCTCGGGGCGGGGTTGGCGGGTCCTGCTGGGGACAGCGCTGGGACAGACGTGGGTGAAGGTTAACGAGGGCTGAGTACGTCTTGTTTCCGCTTTTTAGCAGGAGGCGTTGCTGTAGGGAGATGGCCGAAGCAGCTTTCCATCCCCCGAGAAGGAAAAGAAGGGTGTTTGAGTGCTACCAGGCGCCCTTCCCTGTGGGCCCCGGCGCGGGGGATTTCAGGATGTGCCGGGCTGACATGGTCAACAACTGCGTCGTGGTGAGGAGCCCCGAGGACATGGATCAGCTGTACAACAAGGTGCTGTCCGTCCTGCAGCGTGCTCTGTGCTGAGCTCTGCCCTCACTACGCTCCCGTTTAGCCACCAGGGTTCCTCCGTGTCTTTCCTCCTGCATCAAGCACAAAACACATTCAGTATCAAACCTGCAAAAGTATGTTGTTCTTAGCCCGAAAAATGAGTATTGGAGTGAAGTGACACGAGGAAAAAATAACAAGCAAATAGTACACTGAGACATTATCTTATACTGTGACTGTTATCTTTATTTATATTATCAACGTTGTGTGCAGTGCAGCCCGGTGGAAGCATTTTCTCGTTTTAAGGGTCAGGAAGTTGGAACATTGAGGTTTTATTAATGCTTACAAAATTCTTGTAACTCTAGAGGTTACTGAAGAGACTTTTTGAGTGAAATAAGCTGTGTTAGGCCTTTTATGGCCGAGGGCCACTTCATCCCCATTCTACGCCATTACTGTATCCCTCTGTTTTCCTTATGTGTGGTCACAGTGTTAACACACAGGTGCTGCTTGTTCCTCTGCTTTCAGAGGCTCAATGTGGTCTGACAAATGCTTAAAACTGAGTAAAAAGACCTGACATTCCCCTAATTGAAGTTTCAAGTTCAAATGTTAAATAGTAAATTGATTACCAGAAGTTAAGCGATAAGTTTTGGGCCAAGATCAAAAGCTGCAGGATTTCAGTGATATTTGTCAGCAGACAAAGGCAGTAAATGTTTTGTAGTTTGGAAGTAAGCTTTCTTCTGTTTCATGATAAAATGAGAACTTTTCCTTTTCTTTGAAGGGCTATTTTGGAAAAGGCATTCTTTCAAGAAGTCGACCAGTGTACAGCGTTTCTGATCCTTCGCTGGTTTCCAAATGGCAAGGTAAGCTGGGCCCATTCGTATTTCTTTTTGCTGTTCTAATAATGTTTATGATGCCACTCATTGAATATGTGTCTATAAATCACACAAAGTAGTCTTGTGCTACTTTATGGGTCAGCCTGCTTCCATATCTGTTTCTGATAATGCTCAGTACAAGACTCCTAGGAAAACCAAGTGTTCATTATCTCCCTGTACATCCTTCTAGACTCCACTGAGTTGTTGTTCAGGAGCTCTGCTAAGGTGTAATCTTGGACTTTTCTGCCTATAACTGTCAAGCTTTTCTTGGCTTTAAACCCCAGTTTTTACTGTTCATGATATCATGAGGCAAGGATATGTGGATTTTTCAATATACTAACAGCTAGTTACATCTGGTCTACTCTTGTTTCATTAAGGAGAGACTGTCATGCTTTATCCATGTTTTTCACAACAAGTAAATCCCATAGACATTACTGGATTTTGCAGTATCCTTATGTAACTGTCTCTGTGAAGGCTGGAGAAGAGCGGTGTTTTTAGCAGAACTTCTGCAGACTGCTTTATCTTTGGTTACCTCTGTGCCATTTCTAGTTCTCCCATGTCCTTAACCAATGCAAGTAGGACCAAAATGGATTAATGAAAGCATGAGTAATTATCTTAGTGATCAAAATCACATGAAAACTTTATGTTGATGATACAGTGTGTGATTTTCTCTTAATAACAGGTGCCAACCTAAACGTGCCTATAATCACATCAAAAAAGTAAGTCAGCTTATGCTACTTTATTCTTCTCTTTTAGAAGGCAGGAGAATTTAGTTCATGTTTTATCTTACTTGCTTTCAGGTTGTGGGCTGTGTCAGTACTGGTGACTTCTGTTTCTTTCTGTTTCATTTATAAATTGCATTCAACAACTGGAAATAGATTAGGTGATACTCAGCATGGTTTTTGATGTAAGGTTACTTGTATTAACTGCTGAATAAAAGCTAAGATTAAGTGTGAGTAATGAATTCATATTGTCAAGCATAATGAACTTGTTCCTCAGCTGAGGGAGAGTGAGAGGTTTCTGGGGCAGGCTATTGAAAAACTTTGCCATTTCTTTATCAAATTAATGTAAGAGTGGGCTGAAGAAGCTCTTAAGTTTTATGCAACGTAAATGCTTTACTTTTTTTCTATATTCTCTCATAATATTACTAGTTTGTGCATTTAACAAAATGGGATGTTGGATCACATATTTATTATGTTCCACTTAAATAGTGCGTGAACTAACCATAGAGTGGGCATGTTAGCTGCTGTGTTGTCTTTCATTCTACGATGACAGGAATAAAAATACTTAAATTTAAAAGTTTAGCTTCTTGGGTCCTCAACTTTAGGTAAAACAGACAGTAGTGGCATTACTGCTGCTCACAGAAACACTGCTGTGTGGCACTGAATGTGTAAAGGCAGATGGGCATTAGAAGTGTTGTGTTGGTGCAGGAGTATGGGGTGGTCTGTCTCAGCAGATGTCTGTAACTGCAAATCCACATAGAACCTAGTGGAGGGTTTATTGTAACAAAAAGTACAGCACTGAATTACGTAGCTTTGTTAGGATATTTCAGAGGGGATTTGTTTCTTGTTGACACTTAAATTTATGTTTAATTGCCTTTGTTGTTCTACATTACCTGATCTCTGACTGTGTTAAAGTTCTGGGAAATAATGAGTATAGTACTAGAATTGCCCAGCTTTGACTAAGGACAACTGTACTCAGCTACTTGGAACTTTCACAGAGATTATTGTCTTAAACTGGATATTAACGTTATCTTCAATGGGAGCTACAAACTAACAGCTGGGATTATTGTAACTCACTGAAAAACATTAGAAGAAAAATTTACAGCTCTCAGCAACTCTCTTCTTGTATTACTGTTATTCCTTGGAGGCAAGGGAGTGTTGGTTAAAACTCATGGCAGTTTCTCCTTAAGATTTGCACATGTTTCTGCTCAACTATTGTTTCAGAGGTAGTTTAAGTTGAAGATAACTGTTCTCAGTAGTTGGCTGTGTAATAGATGAAGTCTGTGAGAACTCTGTATGCTGAGTCCTGCTTGCACTGTTTAATCATGCAAGCTCTGATACAGAGATCTTTTTGCAGAGAATTCACACTTAAGGCTTCTGTGGGAGAATGTTTGTTTTTTCTCCAAGTTCCTGCTCCTTGAAACTGCATCACAGCAGTCCTCTAGGTGTGGTTCTTGCATGGTGCTCTGTAAGAGTGTTTACTGCCACAGAAATTAACAGAGCTTTACATGTGTGTTTTTAAGGTGTTAATTAGAGGATGTAAAGCCCTGGAACTTCTCATTTATTTTACTTGTTCTCTAGGTACCAGCAGCGTGTTCAGTGGGCTAAAAGTGCTTTGCAAGAGCAAGGATTTGATGGCTGCTCTGTGACCAAAATTCTGGAGAATTACACTAGGCCTCTTGAGTTTCCATTTCTGGAAAAGGGTGGAGCTGAACAAACTGGTGATAGCTGCGATACAATGTGCCCAAACACAGAAAATACAGAACTTTCCGGGCAGTCTTCTACAGATACTGGAAACATAGCGACTTCGAGTCCTGAGTGTCAGAAGGAAGTCTGCCAGAAAGCCTATGCAGAAGGAGATCCGGCTTCTGATTCCATGGTTGGCTCTAAAGAACAGGAGCCTGCTGATGTGAAAGAGACAGCCCAAACATCCTGCCAGATGCATGGTTCTTGTATGCATTGCGGCTGCAAGGCTAAGGGGGGCCCCGACCGAGAATCGTGCAACATGGCCAAGTCAAGAGAGTGTGCTCCAGAATATGTGCTTGTGCAAGAAGAAGAAGAAAGTAGCTTATGTCCTGAAGAGGGCTCTGCTCGTGAGCAAGAAAATGTAAGGCTCACTCTTTTGTTTAATGGCTGTAATCACTGCAAGATTAAGAATTTGGTATTTTTTCCAGTTTAACATCTTAGTAATGTAGTAAATTTTTGTTGTAGTTTGTCAAGAAGGAAAAACTAGTCTGCAGAAGAAATCCATTTAGGATTTTTGAATATTTACAACTCAGCTTGGAAGAGGTATGTTTCAAGTAGATTACGTATTAATAACTGTCTCTGAAATATAGGATTCTCCCTTCTTCACCTATGTAAATCCTGTTTCTGTTGTGCTCCTTCTGAATATATTCAGTTTTAATATGGTTCACAGCTGTAATGCAGTGCCTTCAGGAGTCAACAGCACGTGCATAATATTTGTGGTACTCTATCCATTGAAATGTAAAGGTCATAAATAGAAACTTCAGAAGAAACTCACAAGCAACTTATCTGTCTTGATTTCTGTGTAAAATGAATGTGAGCCTTTGTTCTTGCCTGGCATATGAACTCCTAGAAGAGTCTAGATACCAGTTTAAATTATTCTTTTTGGTGTTTCAGGCCTTTTTCTTGGTGTACGCTCTGGGATGCTTAACTGTTTATTATGGTGAGGTAAGAGCTTGGACTAATGGGGGTACTATTCATTTGGACCTGTTTTGATAAGAATTTTTTTTACCAAGTATGACAGTATTGTGTGCTCTTAATCTGAAGAAGGGAATACCAAGCAGAGTAATTGGGAAGTTTTTTCTAAGAAGTAATAACATTTCTGCTTGTAACGTACTGGTCTGAAAGTGCTGTTTATCGTGGCAAATACAGCTGCCAAAATATAGGCAGGCAGAATCTTCCTGTAGAGGAAGGTTGGTTGTTGCAGCTTAGGTAACAAATATGGGGGAAGGCAGCATAGGAAGAATATGATGAGTAACCATATATACGCATTGCTCTTCTATCTTCCTATGGTTCCAGTTTAAGATTTCAGATTTCTTTTTATACAAGAGCCTTATGGGACTGATTGTGAAATGATTAAAAACCAAATGGAAGCTACAATTTTCTCTTACGTTTAGGGTTTTTGCATTCTGTTCTCTGAAGTTCATTTTCATCGTGTTGGGACTGTGATGTCTGATGTTTTGCTTTTACTCTGTTCTACACACAGTATTCTGCATGTGCTGTAATATTAATGTAATCATGTTAATGCCTTCATCTGTGACTTTTAGGAGCCCTTAACTATTTTGAAGCTATGGGAAATTTTCAGCGAAGTGAAGCCTAGTTTTAAAACTACTTACATGGCGTATCATTACTTCCGCAGCAAGGGTTGGGTCCCCAAGGTTGGACTGAAGTATGGAACTGATCTCCGTGAGTAGCTTTCTTCAAAAAAAACCAATCTCTTGCAATTGCTTGTTTGCTAATGGTAGGAATTCTTTGTCATACAGAAGTAATTGGAAGTGTCCATAATCCCTTGCTAAGTAATTCAAGGACTACATTCAGCTCACATTGGCATAAACAGTCCAGTTATGCCTGTTGTTACAGGAAGATGTGTGTGAAGAAAGGTATTTTCTATGAATTGTATACAAATCAGCAAGGTTCTGATATTGATCACCTGATTTATTCATTAGATATTAGATTGTTCATCGTTCATTTGGCCTGAGTTTGTTGTTCAGCATATCACTGCCTCTGGATTTGTGCCAGATGAAGTGGATTAGTTTAAGGCTAGTAAAGATTCAGCCCTGCCCTCTAGATTCTTGTTCTTGTGCTGTAGCTTTATCAAATTGATGCTACTAATGTTGGTGCTTTTAATGGATAATGTGCAAATCATGATTGCTACTGGAATGAGGTCATGCTTTTACTGACAGCCACCTGTATAAGAAAACCTGCTCTATTTAAAGAAAGTAATCTCTTGCAAACTCATGACAGAGGGGAGGCAGGAAATGTGAGCACAGAGATAGAACTTTCAGAAGGTCTAGAGATGGGACTGTGGCAGTATTTAAGAACTTGTGCCTTTGGCCTCCCTAAAACTTGTGGAAGGTGATTGCTTCAAACAGGAATTCAGTGTCTTACTGTGATCTTCCCCTTGTGCTCCAGCGGCTCAACGTGTGTTGCAAATATGGTATTAAAAGCATGAATCTGTTGCAGAAAAGTTCCAAGCTCTTTTTCCCCATGGCAATTACTAAATTCTTTTGGCTCTAATACATTTTTACCTGCCACTTCCTTGGCCCTGCTGCTCCCGTATTAATAGTCTCTCTATTCTCCCCCTTCATTTACTGGGACAATTTAGTTCTGAGCAAAATTCAGAAGTGCTGAAATTTTTTGTCTAGTGTAATTAAAATTTATGAAGCACATGAAAGTATTTATGGACCCACATGTTAAACTTGGGCAGTAACTGTGATTATCTAACTCAGGTGTTTCTCTTCCTTTTCAGTGCTGTATCGAAAGGGCCCTCCCTTCTATCACGCAAGGTTTGAAGCTTATGTTCTTGGCTAACTTCTTAATTTCAAATTAGAAAATTTCTCTCACGCTAATTTAGTGTCTTCACTGGTTAAACACATACTCCTAACCCAAAATACTTTGCCAGATGTGTTCATACTGGGAATGCACAAGTGCCTCTTCTAACAGAGGTACTAAGTAACGCAGTTTTATTGTATTCTTATGACAGTAGTAAAATATTACAGATTAAAATTTGAAATGAGCATTTTTAGCACTCATGATGAATGCAGTTGGGAACATCATTTAGTGATACTGCGTTTTGAAAGTATATAGTATGGATAACTTATGTAATTTTGAAGAAAAAAAAAAAAAGATTCTTAGGGGATGGTCATAGAATCATAGTATGGCCTGGGTTGAAAAGAACCTCAGAGATTATCTGGTTTCAACCCCCCTGCCGTGGGTTAATGATTAATCATGATAACAATCTTTATTCTGTAGCTAGTCAAGTTTAACACCTAAACAGTAAATTGTTTTTAAATATCAGGTTGGTATCCACAAAAGAATAACTCCAAGCACCAGCAGAAGGGTAGGGAGGGAAAGTACCAGTCAGCATGTTAGCAATTTGATCTTTTCTCCTCTTGCCTAGTGGAAAGAGGCTTTAAGTTTCTTAGCTTGCTTCCTACATGCTGGCCTGTTGTTTAACACAGATTTTTTTTGGCTCAAATTCTTAAGCTAGACAATCTTCTTAAAACAATAATTTTCTTTCTGTGAATTGTCCCATCTCCTTTGTTTTCCAGTTACTCTGTCATTGCTGAATTAGTTGATGACAATTTTGAAGGTTCTCTTCGCAGACCACTGAGCTGGATGTCCTTGTCTGGCTTGAACAGAACAACTGTTAGTGCTTCTAAGGTAATGGTGTAAGCTACTCATTTTAAAATAGCTTTGAAATGACAAATACTCAGTTTAGTTCCAAAATACACAGAGTTGGGCATGAGGCTGGAAAGGGAATTCTGCTTCAAGTGTGCGGAAGAACACGCTGAGTTGCCAGCGGGCAATCAAGTTTCATTTGTTTATATCCACATGACATCTGGAAGAAGTTTATTAAATTCTCTCCTCTGCAGGAACTTTAAATGTTGTGTGAAGAACTGTAGAAAGACACAAGGGACGCTTCTTTCCCAGTTACCAATTCTGTCTTAAAATCCTGGTACACAGAGAGGGATTTAGTTTTCAACTGTAGAATTGAAAGTTTCCGAAAACTTTTTCTGTGATAGAGCCTTATACATAATGTTATTCTCATCATCGTGCTGCTCAGTTGTTGTGTTACGATTATAGCTTATCTCAACATGGGATTCTGCTTTGATAAGGGAAATGATATGCAAATTATACAGCTCTTCTCTGATTTGATTTGCAGAAGACATCTTCTAGGAAACTTAGTATCGACATTTCTAATTAATCTAAAACCTGTATAGAAAGAAATCTGTTGAAATTATTATATTGTTTTCTGTTTACCAACAGGAACTTCTGTTATGCTATTTGATTAAACCATCTGATATGACTGAAGAAGAGATGGCCACACCAGAATGTTTGAAAAGAATTAAGGTTCAGGTGAGTAATTACTTCTCTTCTTTGCCTGTGTTAATTTTGCCTTGGGGCAGCTGGACATGCAACAACCTACTCTAAGGGAGCCCTGTTGAGCTGTTGCTTGCTTTTTAGCCAGCTTTTGTTTTTACATGCATGGCTGCAATAAAATAGCTAGATTAATTTGTGCCCTAGGATACAAGAAGTGCTTTACATACTGTTTAAACATTTCAGGTCTTCCAGTCTAAATTTGAATGTTGCTACGTGGAACATTTTCGGGGGGGGAAGGGATAAGTATGCAGAGTGTATGATTTATGGATGTTTAAAAAAACAAAGGGAAAAAACCATAGAATCATGACTGGGGTCAGAAGGAACTTTGATCATTGAGTACCACCCCTCTGCTGTGGGCAGGGTGGCCAAACACCTGAGAGACCAGCTCACTTCAGGAATGACTGTAGTCATCTGTTTGCAGGGGTTACATCATGTAAGTTGGTCTGCTAAATGCTTAAGACCATCTCATTGAGATTGTTTTCATCTTTTCACTTCCATAATAGTTGTTATTTATTTCAGGAACTGATTGTAACTCGTTGGGTGTCTTCCCGTGAGCGCAGTGAGCAAGATGACCTTTAACTGAATGTATAGGAAGAATCTAATTCTTTTTATAGACATTTTGTTGTTTTTTTCACCATCCCCAAGACAATGGCTCATCATCAGTTTCTGTCAGCATTTTCAGTTGGTATGTATAAATGCTGTCTAAAATCCAAGCGTATTCTGTTCATTTAATAGAAAGATGTAAAATGGAAATGTCAACTGAGTGATTGCTTTTTCAAGCTGAACATGTCTGTGTGTGTTGACTGTATGTGGCACAGTGCTGTACTTGTAACTAGAGATGACTATACTTCATCTTTGGTACTTTTATAACAAATACTTTATAGCAGATAGTTCTACCAGGACACTGATGCTTTGTCATGTATTTATATTTCATCAGTTGAAATTCAAAACTTAAAACAAGGTATGGATTCTGATATACTCAGAAATAGCATGCTGTAATTTATTTTTGTAAGCCAAATCTTAGCTAAAGAATTCTGAATTGCTCTAAAGGTTTCTGAACAGGAGGGCTCTTAGCAACAGCAGAATTGAGCATTTCAAACTGGTTGTCTCTATTGTGTTGTATTTCTGAATACGCTTTTATAGGAACTGTGAATTAGAATTTAGCAAGAACTGAAAGAAGATGCAGGTGTAGTCTTTGCAGTTTGTGTATACAACATTATAAACTAGCTATGGACAAACCATGGTGGTTTGATTGTTTCTCTATAGTTGAGGAAACAGGACTTAAATTTAGTTCAGGTCTACATTTACTTTGCAGAAACTAGTAGAAGGGAAGATATGTTTTCTTAAGCTCGAATATATGTAAATAAAAGTGTGTAGAATTATGAACAGTAGAATTTTGTCCTCAGCATACACTTCTCTGCAATGTACAATAGGTTGAAGTACTGTTGGAGCATCTTTCTATTTCTTTAAACATAAACTGCTTTTAGATAATTTAACTTTTCTCTCTGAGATGGATCCAGATGAGTCTGTTGTTCATTACAGATAGGACACTGTACAACTATCTTTAGTGCTGTGGATCTGTGTTGGTTTGAGGAATAAACATGTAAAACATAAGGACTGGTAAAGAAATTTATCTGACAACGAGACTGGATTTGTTTGTTATAAATACTGTATGCTTTACTAGTAGTTGAAGTAAAGGAAAATGACTGCTTTGTCACAGACGTTAGATTTGAGCAGTATGCAAGCACAAATTCCTTTTTTTAATCATACATGTGATGTTAAAAATGTTTGGTTTAAAAGAGCTTATTTCAACAGCTGATTTGTTTAAAAACCCTTAATTATACAGCCGTTACCATTTCTAATATTAAATGTCTCAACAGAACACAACGTATATTGAATGTGAATAGGAAAGCATTTTGCCACATTGGTAGTCCCCACAGCAATTTTTTTTTGCAAGCATGTTATTTTATCCAAATACAGGTTCCTTCCATGATGCACAGGCTAACATATGTAAAGTTATTTGTCTTTTTAAGTACATCAGGCAGACTGCATCCTAATGAGGTCTGATGTCTTAAGGCTTCCTTTTCATGTAGCATTTTGTAGACGCTTTCATGGTGCAACTTATTTTCAGCACTGTTTTTCTTGATCAGGAAGGGGTACAATGTAGAAGTCTTTAGTAGTTAGCTCCTGATGAACAGTAATATACTTAGAAGCATTCTTTGTCTGTGGAATCACAAACTTCTCTGTAAATTCACTTTTACTCATTTGCTGCTTTCCTTGTGCAGTCAGTACACTGTTAATGAATGCTAGTGCATACGTGTAGCAGTTGTGGTCATGTTCTTCATACCTAGGAAAAAAAATCTCATCAGTAAGAGTATGCACTAATTACTTCAAAGTATTTTTTTAAAATACTTATCTGGTTTTTACCTTGTTAACAGTTGCTCTTCTGTGTTGTTACTGTGTTATCTTGAAAACGTCTTCCTGCAGTGGTAACCTTATGTGGCACCACAGATGCTTCATTCAGTGTGGCATTAACTTGCAATCTTAATTAAAATCAACTCTGTTTTATCACTGATGTATCGATACAGTATACCAGTCAAACTCCCATTGGCAATCATTAGTGCCAAGAGTGCAAGGATAAATACTAACTAAATAGGAGTAGTCATTTGAAATGTTCTTGACTTTTCTCCCACTATGCAAAGCTAGGAGCATATAACACTTACCTGCACTTTTCAGTGTCAGAACATTTTCCAGATTCTACCAAATGCTTCATGCTGGCTACTGACAACTTGAGTAATTTACTCCTTTCCTTCACTACATGGCACTGCTTTTTCCATTGGCCTTGAGTAACTGCTTGCCATCTGCCTAATCCTCAAGCTTGTTCTGTAATCACCTCATCCTGTTTTCCTTGTTCCTCTTTTCCCTTGTTCTTGTCCTGTGAGGCATTCCTTGTCCCATACTGTCAGTGGCTCCATGGTCTCTGTTGCCACAGGAAATCTTCTGCAAGGCTTGCACGTCTGCTCTGGGAATTTACAAGGCTTTTTTGCAAGTTCTGAAGACTCTAGCTATCAAAAGCAGCCCTGGTTTGTTGAGACTATTTGAAGTGACCTATGAGCTCCCATGAAGGAAGCAAGAATTTGCTACAGTGTACTTGAACAAAAATAATTGTAAAATAAATAAATAAAATAGGAAGAACTTCCAAGAGTGGCCATCATCACCGTGCAGTGCAAAACAACTGGAAATTACACTGCAAAAATGCTGGGAACACTTTGGCTCTGTGCTGAGACTGCAGAGCACTGCAGCATGTTCTGGAAACTTGTACAAAACATGAGCAAAAAGTGCTTTACTAAATGAGTTCCATGGTTTTGTTTACAGAATCTATTTGTATTCATAATGCAAAAGATTCTGTAATACATTTCTCATTACCATCTGTGTTTTCCAGTTAGCACTTGATTTTTTTGGACAGCATGTATTTGTCTTTTCAAGGAAAATTAGTATCTCAGTAATTTAAGATATTGGTCATGTCTGCAGCCACTGTTCTCTGGTCTCCTGTACTATCCTTGCATTAAATGGAAAGTAAACAGGAAAATTAAAATGAGTTACAGGATTAGTTTAGCACAGTTCCAGTCCACTGGAAAAATAAGCATTAAGATTTAACATCTAAAAGTCCAGTTTTCAGCAGTTGAAGTGGTCACTAGTCTTATTTTTGGAAAACTAGGTGGCTTTGTCAGGTGGCTGACAGGGAAAACAGAAGAAAACCTCGTAGAAAAGATGCATACATGTACTCACTTTCTACCACTGCTTGTTTGACATCAAGTTAATTTTAGTAATAATTTTAATGCACTGGGAATTGGAGAAATGTCAAAGATGACTGCAAAACCAATAGGTTTGTGTTCTATATACGCCTTCAATCTGGGTCAATTTCTTTCATCTTCTTATATTACTGTAATTGCTGAAACCTCTTTAGACTTGCCTATTCTTACATACTGTGAGGTCTACAGCCACGTGGTTCAACACTTAACACCCAGCAGTATACTCTTAAAGGTAGTGTTCCAGTGAAGTGTTCTTTTTCATGCAGTTCTTTTGTTGCTGAAGAAAACTTCTCTTAAATGTTCTCTTACAGATCTTTTATAGTTCACCTTCTTAAAAGCATTACTTTTTTTGTTTAGCGAGATCACTGAGTTTCAAGACAGTCTGAAAGAGTTTAGACTAGTTTGTTATTAATAAGTGTTTGAAGGAGCTGAATGAACCACAAGCCTCACAGGATCCGAAACAGAATAGCCTAATTTATCATCCTAAACACTCCTGTTGCATTCACCATTTCAGCTACATACCTGTGAGGAAGCCACTCCTCTCTCATAGAAAATTCCTCTAGGAGGTGATCCCACTGCTGAAGAAGCTCAAACATATCTGGCTGTACTAGTGGGACACTAATGCACTGCTCCCATCCGGTTCCATCTCTGTGAATGCCCTCTTCATTGTAATTATACACCACTCCTGAAAATAAAGAGCAATAGGCTGACAGGTTGTACTGGGAAAAAATGGATTCATGTGCATTTTTAAGTGATGAAAGCTGATTTTTTTCTTAATGCCACTCTTAACTATACCCTGTCTTCCCTTCAGAGATTTCCTAAAACTAGAGTAGAAAGTGCATTGTTTACTTGTATCAAAGAATTGTTCTCATTTTTATGAGGTAATTTCAGATCTTCTGATAAGAAAAGCAACTTAAGGACTGCCAGGTTTCTTTTTGAAACCTCCAAACCAGACTTGTTCAGTTACTGCAGTATCTCACTTGAGATGTCTGTTTGGGCTGCTGTGCTCTGGAGAACCTGTAATGACTGTTAATATATAGTGTTTGCTGATCTTAATTAGGGATGACTTCAGAATTAGCAATAACTGTGTTTAAGCTGAGCTTTCCCGAATTTTTTTGCTGCCTCGCTTTTATTTCTTTGTCACAAATACAGGTCCCCTGTCACTTCCATCTGTGCAGCGCCTCAGCACTGAGGTGGAACTGGGAGAAGAGTGGCATATGGCTTTGACTCACTCAACGTGCTGACTTCTGCAAGGCAAGATAACTGATTGGATGTGGGGTTTTGATCGTTATGTGGTACTCGTGCAGGCAGCAGCTGAGCTCCCAGCTCGTTACTGCTGTTATTGCACAGCTGTGTGGGTGCACAGCCCGTGTTTGCATCCGGCAGGGCTGCCGTGCAGCGCTGGGTATCTGAGGCGGCGGGGTGCAGGAGAGGGGCAGTAGGTTGTCAGCCAGCTCCGAAATAGGTTTTACCCTGAGTGCTGGATATTCCGACGTGGAGATCAGAGTTCCCGTCGTATTCTCTGAAAGAAAAACGGCGCCTGTGAGGCGTGAGCCGTGCTCGTCCTGTCAGAACTCCCGAGGGTGTCTCTGGGAACAGGGGCTACTTCTCGGTGGGGATGGGGGGAGGCAGAACGCTGCGGCTCCCAGGGAGCGAACGCTCCCATTCCAGACCCGGCTCCGCTCCGGGGTTCGGCAGTTATTCCCCTGGGCAGCCCCCGCCCGCCGCCGCGTAACGCCCACCCCCATCCCTACCCCAGGAAGCTGCCGGCGGAGGGCCGCAGCAGGAACGCGCGGGGCTGCCGGTGCCCGTGGCGGAAGGGGCAGGGCAGGCGCACGGGGGCCGAGCGCAGCCCGGCGCCGCGCAGGGGGCGGCCGCAGGCGGGGCAGAGCGGGGGCGCGCGGCGGCAGAAGATGGCGGCGCCGCAGTGCCGCACGCGCAGGATGGCGGCCTCCTCCATGGCTCCCGCCGAGCGGCGCTCTATCCCGCCGCGCCGCGTCTCTGTGGTGCGGCGCGTCGGGTAATTGTGTCCGTGTCGGCCCCGCCCCTTCCCCGCGGCGGAGCGGAACCCGGGCGTGCGGCGCGCGGAGCCGGCCGGGCGGGGAGGCCGGAGCGGGGCGAAGATGAGCACCAAGCAGGTGACGTGCAGGTGAGCGTCGCGCGCCCGGCCGGGCCCGCTCGCGCCGGGGACGGGGTGGTGGTGAACGCGCCCCACGCGGCTCCGCGCCGGCGAGGTGCCTTAGCAGCGCCTTCCGAGGAACCGCCGCGCCTCGTAAGGGCCCGTGCTGGGGCGGCGCTCCGCGCGCGGGAAGGCGCCTCCCAGAGAGAATCCATTTCCGGACCGGGTGCTTCTCCTCAGGTACTACGTGCAGGGAGTGTGCCGGGAGGGAAGCAAGTGTCTGTTCTCGCACGACCTGTCCAGCAGCAAGTCCTCCACCGTCTGCAAGTACTACCAGAAGGGGCAGTGCGCCTATGGAGCCCGCTGCAGGTGAGAGCCGGTGCCGTGCGCTCTGAGGAGCCGGGGGGGACTCGAAGCTCGAGGAGAGATGAGGTGTTTGAGTGTAGCGTTATGGTTTGACTGGGCCTTATCCTGTGGAAACGAGGCATCAGATTTCACGTGCTTTCACCCGGTTCTCCTCATCCTGAGGAGTGTTGGGTACTAAAAGCAGAACGTCGGCTGTGCGGCTTCCCAGGAGGCAGTGCCAGGCCGTGAGGTTTGCTGTGGGCTGTATGAGGCACGGCAGTGTCCCAGCAGTGCTTTGCTGCTCCGCAGGGTGCAGCTCACGGCCGTGTTCCTGCACATCCCTGTGCTGAGGTCAGAGGCCTTGCGCTTCTGCCTTTAAGTGAAGCAGGTTTTCTTCGTGCTCCTCTCAGCTTTGTGGGCATTGGTTCCCCAATTTTGCTGCAGCCCTCGGGTTAAAATTCCTGTAGAGGTGCTCTAATAAATGCTGTGTGCTAGGGAATGTTCTGTGCTATCAGCAATGTGCTGCAGAGCTGGAGCTTCTTCCCAGAGCTGTGCTGTTGGCAGATGGAGTCCTGTGTCTGTGCGCTCAGCAGCAGCCAGAGGTGTCAGGGTGTCGCGTGGCTGCAAACACTGCGTTGTGTTCCTTCCCTGGGCTTTGTCAGTGGTGCCAGACCTGCATCCAGCTGCACTTCAGCGAGCTCTGCAGCTCATAAGCTGCTCGGATGGAATTAGCACTGTATGGAGCTGCTGATGGCAGCTGCAGAGTGTTGATCTGCTGCTCCAGCAGTGTTGGGACAGCTGAGGGCCCTGTACGTGTATGGGCTGCTGATGTCTATGGCTGTACTAGAGAAACCTTCGTACTGTACTGGCTGCTTCTGTTCTGCTGCTGAGAGCATGTTTCCATAGTCATTTGGAGCCTCTCCTGTCCTGTGTGCAAACACGACATCACGGTGGTATGGGAGCAGGAAGTCCCATGTTCCTGCTTGGACAGGGAGGAGGAGATCACATCAGTCCTTTCTGCATGTCTTTTTAATTTTGCTTCTCAGGGCAACGTCAACAAAGCTGTTTGTGTGAGGGTGACAAAGACCTGATCTAATGTACACATGAATGACATTCTTTCAGCTGTGATGGGCCTCTCTAGAGGGGAAAATCTTGACGTGCTCTCAGAGGCATCCATTTGCTGAGGCTGAGAAGCCTTTCCGCCTGGCTTTGAAAGAGACTGAACATTTCAGACAACTTGTTAAAACAACCCTTTCCATCAGTAAATACATTCAAAGTAGCTGTCCCTGAGCTTTTCCAGCACTTACTCTGTTTCTCACAGGTACGACCACATCAGGCTCCCTGCCTCGGGGGGTGCAGCAGCTCCTGCGCCTCCTCCCATGGCATCAGCAGCGCTGCTCAGCCCTCGCCCTGCGCCTGAGCACAGCGCACCTGCAGCCAAGAGCAAGCTGCGTGAGAGTGGCAAACGGGAGAAGAAAACACTTGTGCTCAGGGACAGAAGTGAGTAGGAGGCTACTGTGCTTATCCTTGATGTTGTCCTCTGGTTCTGATAGGAGTTGGGTCGTTTTTTCAGATTTTTTTTAACGTGAGTTTCAAGGACAGCGGGAAAGAGGTGCTGGAGACCTTCCTTATCTTCTGATGCCCCTTTCCTTTAATACTTGTGCCTGTCAGTACCTTTTAATGACAGTGTTTAACTGTGGCTGCCTTTTAATCTGGTGTGTCCTGAAAGATGTTTTTGTTCTGGGGTGGGTTTTGTGGTCGGTACACTGCCCATCAGGTGTTCTTGTGCATTTTGTTTTCAATGAGAGGGCATTTGAAATGATGAAAAGCCTGGCTGCTTCATGCCAGGTGTTGCTGTGTGGAGGGTGCTGGCAGTGCTCAGGAACACAAGCACAGAGACAGCCATCCCTCTGCCTGATGCTGCGGGGCAGAGCAGCTGAGCTTTGTTGCTGGTGCTGTTCCCACTGGTTCTCTCTGTCACACTTGAGTGGGTCGGTTACATCCATTTGGCATATGAGGTTTGTTTTTTTTTCTTACCGTGTTTGTTAACAGAGGGCAGCTGAGGAGACCTTGAAACTGGTCTTTTCAATAGGTAGTTTGTGAGAATCCTTGTAATGTAGAAGTAAAAGAGGCTTAGGGCTGGGAAGATTTTATTTAGAAGACATTTAAAAAGCAAAAAAACTGGTAGTCATTGAAAAGAAAGTACAGGGAGCTTCTTATGTAGGTTTTGTGCTGTGTGTAGTATTGTTAATATTACATTTTTCTTTCTTAAGATCTGTGTGGCTTGAATGAAGAGAAGGAAAAAGCCAGCGCCACAAATGATGTGGTGTGTTGCAGTGACAAAAGTGATAATGTGGAAATGAAGCCCCATTCATATTTGGAAGCTATTTGCAGTGGGCTGGAAGATCCAGTAGCTGGAAGTTCCTTTGGTGATGGAGAGCAGCTGTGTCCTTACGCTGCAGCAGGAGCGTGCCACTTCGGGGACCGCTGCCTTTACCTGCACGGGGACGTGTGTGAAATATGTGGGCTGCAAGTGCTTCACCCTTTTGACCAAGAACAGAGGAAGGCTCATGAGATGGTAATGTTAACGTGAAATCAGTATGAGATGTGTGTGCTTAGTGCTTTGTTTGTTTGTTTTTAAAAATCCAAAGGTGTGTTTTATGGGATAGCCTGTTGTTGTTTGTCTATCTGTAGAATGAGAAGCAGCCAGGACCTCAGTGGTAACATTGATGCTGACAGCATTTTACAGCAACTTTTTTTTTTTTTTTCCCTTTCTTCTGGGAAACTCACCTTCTCCCCCACGTACTCTAGAACTCTTTTAGGAAGATGTCTTTTGTAGCTGACAGGAGGTTGCAGTGGTCCCTCGCATGTGATGGGGGGGAGGGACCGTAGCCTGTGGTGAGTTCAGAGCGATCGCTCTGCCTGTCTGCTGGGTCACTGCTTCAGGTATCCCTGCTTGTGTGTGGCCACTTCCAGGGCAGTGTAAGATGGGGACACCCTGAGCAGAGCATGAAGATTTTGGAGATGAACTTTAACTAGCATCTTCACTATGCTTGGCCACTGGGTTTGTGTCAGGGCTGGTCAGGAACAGGACTTTTCAAGGCTGAGGAGAAGAATGACCAGAAGCTTTAGTGGTTAATGGATCACAAGTCTCTCCAGTGCCTGGAGCAGAAACCAAGTTACCAAAATCTCATGTTATGTGATCTTAGTACGTAGCTCCAAACATGCAATGCAGTTCTCTTGTCCCAGGAGTTTGACATCTGGCACAGTATGCTGTCACCACTGCTGCCAGGTGCTCAGCTCTGGAGGCAGAGATGTGTGTTGGATGGAAAGGTGCAGTAGTGAAAGTGCTGTTGTTAATGTGGAATTACTCTCTGGTCTTTTAAAAACAATTATTATTAGAAGTCTGTTAAATATGTATCACATGTCAAGTCCTGAGAACATCAAAAAGAAGAGGTAAAGCTATGTGGGAATAACAACCAGCTCAGCTTGTAGTGCTGTAGAAGCAAATGATACATGACTGAGTATGGTGTGAGAAATGCTGGAGGAGGCCCATAATAAGAGACCAGTTCCTTATCTAGGGTAAAGCTTCATGCCTAATGTCTGAGGCCTTATTGATAAACAGAGTAACGTCCCGAGTGCAGCATCCATACTAGACCCTGAATTAAATGGGACATAGGGATATTTGAAGCACTGCCTTGCGTAACTGCTGTTCTGTAACAGATGCAGACAGGTGCAAATTCAGTGTTCAGGCAGCCCTATCTCTGATACTTAGAAAGCTGCAGAGAACGTGGGGGGGTGGAATTATGTGATCACCCTTAAAGTTCTTAAAATTATATGACGATGATGAAGGATAGTAGGGATGCTCTTAATCAGTGTATTGTCTTTTTCCTGTAATATATCCATGTCATAGACACTTTGATTTTACAAAGAATGGTCCCATATATAGTCTTCAATAACCAATGGCATCTCTCCCATGACAGATGTGCATGGCAACGTTTGAGCATGAGATGGAGAAGGCTTTTGCCTTTCAGGCAAGTCAGGACAAAGTGTGCAGCATCTGCATGGAAGTGGTGTACGAAAAGCCATCAGCCTCAGAGAGGAGATTTGGGATCCTCTCCAACTGCAATCACACGTACTGTTTGTCCTGCATCCGGCAGTGGAGGTGTGCCAAGCAGTTTGAGAATCCAATCATAAAGTAAGTGCATGTTAACCAGCCCATCGTCTTTGTGACCTGTGTCAGTGAGGTGGGCGTTATGTTGTACTGTGACTTGATGGAGAAATAAGTGTGGTCATAAGAGATCTCGTAGCTGTAAATATTAGCACAGCCATTTGTAAAATATGAGCTCAAAAATCTTGGTCCAAGTGCTAGAAATTTGCACAGTATTACCTTCAAGGGCAGGTAGGATGCATCAACTATCCTTTGTTAACAGTACTTGTGTGCTGCAGTCCGGTATGTTGGCCCTTTGTAACTTAAGCCTCTGTCATTGCATTAACAATGGGGCAAAGTGCAAACGTGGACAGCAGAGTACTGAGTTAACTCGTGCCTCTGCTTCATCACAGGAACTCGTTTGCACAAACAGTAACTTTTTCCTTTCTATGCATGTGCTTAATTACTGCATTTTTCTGTAAACTATAGCTTACTCAAGCTAGATCTCCCATGAATCGCACATCTGTATCCAAGTAAATTCCTTTGTATTCTAGCTGTGTATAAATATGTATGTATTCCAAACATATTATTGTATGTATTCCAAACATACTCCTCCTTAGAAAGAATTTTGAACAACCAATTAGGGCAGTTTCCTTTTTTAGAATCTCTTTGAAAGCTCTTCCAAGTTACAAGCACACTGAGGAAGAGGTAGGAAATATTTTCATTCCTCTGCCAAAATAAACTTTTCTGCAAAATTTCCCTTAATAGTCGCCTTGAAGTGAAAGTTATCTCAGTGCAATGTAACCTCTGTTGGAGCAAAGCTTCTGATGGACAGGTATTGAGATGCTGTGCCTACAGCAGGGACTGTGGCTTTCATAGAGAAACAGGGCTCTGGAACCAGGTTTGTGTATGGAGTAGATACTAATGCAAATTCCTCAAATGCGTTTTTTATATTTATTCATAACAGTGAGCATACTGGTCTTTGCAAAGTTCCTCTGAAAGAGGGACTTGGATTAGTTTGGAAAGCACTGCCTGCAGAGACACCAGGTGTTCCATGGGACTTGCGTGGCAGGGGTAGTAACGCCTCTCCTAGGCTTTCAAGGCATCAGAAGGTGCAGATTTGATTCTTGATCTTAAATCCTAATGAAGAAATCCATTCCATAAAACCACTGAACAGCTCATCAGTTCTGGCAGATTGCAGGTCAGGCTTAGGGAAAATCATTTTTGTTATGCATCTGGTTTGGCTTTCTGCTGTATGTGAGCTGGAGTACTTGCTTAGCAGGTACTTTATTTCTGTGCACTGAAACTTTAGCCACATTTCTTCAGGAAACGCTTATTTATTTTGTTCAAGTCTTGAAATAAATGCAAAGCAGCACAAGGCTTACTGCATTTGGCAACCCTGCCTGTGGCAGTGGGTTGGAACTAAAGGATCTTTGAGGTCCCTTCCAGCCCAAGTCATTTTATGAGTCAGCCGGATTATTTCAGCTGATGCTAGTAACAAACGTGCCCATATGTGCTGTGAAGTTGTCTGGTGCATCAGCCTGGCAGACTGTCTCCCTTACACTCAGGAACCTGCAGTTTCTGGCTAATACACTGAGTATTGCTTTCAGAAAGTAACAAAGCATTGCTTCTTTGTCGTGATCCATTCAGGTCTTGCCCAGAGTGCCGTGTGATATCGGAGTTCGTCATTCCCAGTGCTTATTGGGTAGAAGACCAGGAGAAGAAAAATGAGCTGATTGAAGCATTTAAGCAGGGAGTGGGGTAAGTTCATCAATCAAAATACTACTTACATCGTCCTTGAGATTCACTGAGACTTAGTCAATCAAAATGCCTCTATTTTTAAGCTTTTTGTAATTACAATCCATTCTACAGATAACTTTTAATCACTGGTAACAGCACACCATTCTTTATAAGCTGAACTTTGTGACTGCTATCAAAGAGTCTGTTGTAATTACAGTTCAGAAGTTACTTGAACTTGTGCTCTGAAATGTTGAGGCTATTTCAGTTCACTTGCCAAAACTGGGTACACGTGCCTTCTGTTGGATGTAACTGGCTGGAAGGTTGTCACACACTGAGGAAAACACATGAGGAAGGAAAACTTAATTTTTATGATAGCATCTTGAAATATGGGATAAAAATTCACAGGTCTTCTGTAACGGCTACTGGGAATGCAAAGTACTGCATCACTCCATTCCCTTCATTGTCTAATAAAGATTTGCCTGGTGATTGGAGCACTGGGGAGGTCTGCAAAAGCATTGTGTTACAGCAGCTTTGCAAAGCTGTGCTTGCCTGGAGAATGTAAGGGTCACTTTGTTCACAGAACAATGAGGAACCATTACTTACCTCTTTCAAGGGAAACAAGCAGGCTTATGCCCAACATAAATGAGTCACAACTGTCTTGCAAAATGGCGCACACATTAACTGTGACGTGCACCAGCTTTTAAAACTTGCCTTATGGAGTTGATACAGGTATTACTTAAATGTGTACATAGCTGTCCTACCAGCTCTTCAGCTTCTTGGGGAGTTTTGTCTTACAACTTAGCAGCAGAGTTGCTGTAAGCAGTACTGCTCCATTAAATGTTCAAACCAGGTTCTTGCTTTGTATTTATGGTCGCACAAAGTGTGTGAATAAAATTGCTTCACAGAATCACAGAATCGTGGGGGATGGAAGGGATCTTTGGAGATCATCAGTCCAGCCCCCTGCTAAAGCAGGCTCTGTACAGCAGGTTGCACAGGTAGCATCCACATGGGTTTTGAGTATCTTGAGAAGGAGACTCCGCAACCTCTTTGGGCAGCTGAGGAGCTTCAGATACTGTTTGTTTTCAATACCCTGTTGCCATTGTGGTTTTATATTTTAATCTAAAGGAGTTTGTATTGAGGGTAGTAAGTTGTGCTAAAAATCTCGGCTTAGTAGTTTGTAAATGACCACATTCTACGTAAGTAGACTTGCTTTGTTGGAATGGTGATGTCAGGTACTGTTGTTACAAGTTGGGTTTTGGCTTTTGGTTTTGTATTTTGAGAATACAAAAAGGGCCTTTGCTTTAAGTGCTCAGCTAAGACTAACGTGTTATACTTCCTGTATCAGAGGGCTTTATGAATGATCTCTTGGCAGTTAGTTTAAGTTGAGGATGTGTTATTTTGTAGAAAAAATGCCAATAATATGTTTGTTAAAGGGAAGTCTAAGAGCAGGGGTTCTCACAGTACAAATCCATTCTGCAGGAGGAAAAATCCTGACTGACTTAGGTTACAACACGTGTGCTCTGTGACTTCGGGTTTGCAGGACAGATCAATTCCACTTTTGAATGCACTGTCTGCTTTCTGGGGTGGTGTTTCTTTTGTTGTGGTTTCTTCTCCATCTATTTGGTATTTTATAGGCTGTGTTTAGGTTATAGGCATCAGTTGTGACGCTGTTTGCACGTGGTTTACAAGTTCAATTGCAGTTTCTCTGTAGTTCCCTCCAGATACTTCTCATTGGAAAACAACCCATCACACCACCCCCTCCCCAATAACACTCAGCTCCAGCAACTTAGTTGAACAGCAAAGCTGATGGAAACTTAATTCTATTATTATTATCATTCATAAAAACAAAGTGATTGAGGCACAGGGAAGGAATGCTAAAAAACAGCAGTGGGTTTGTTCACTGTGCTAGAAATGCATCCATGGTGGATAGACAGCATTCTTTGAACGTCATTCAATTTCAGTGTCTGAAGATTTTTTTTTAGATGTATGATGGTGCTCTTTTATGTATATTTCTTTCCAATCTATTTTAACTGTTAGCAGTTAAGGAGTAGGAGACCAGAACTCTTGGCACGTTAATGGTACTAGCAAACTATAGTTGTAATCGTACAAAGTGATCTGCTTCCTCACCAGCTGAAGGCAACAACTCTTTTCTCATTGAATCAGGAAAAAACCCTGCAAGTACTTTGAACAAGGGAAAGGAACTTGTCCATTTGGAGGAAAGTGTCTTTACCTTCATGCCTATCCAGATGGGACACGGGCTGAGCCTGAGAAACCACGGAAACAGCTCAGCTCTGAGGGAACTGTGCGGGTAAGGAGATATTCTGGTCAGTTGTAATTGAAAACACTTCTTGAATAAAAGTGCACTACTTAAAGATGCGTCATACAACAGATGGCCTCAGAAAAGTTAAGTATCCCTCAGCTTTCCTTGAGGCAGAGATTTGTTATTAGGAAGAGAAGGTACCTTTCAATTAATAGCAAGAATTCTTTTTTTTTTTTTACCAGTGCTTCTCATTGCAGATCTTTTTTCAAGGAGATTCTACATTTAAAGCTTCCACTTACAATGGTATTAAAGATTAGCATTGCTTGCCTAGACCTAGCTGGTCTTATTCACAGCTAAAATGGTTAAAGCCTTCTCAAAGTCCCATTATAGCTCAGCCAGCACCTAGAGTGGTTGAGACAGGCCTTCTAGTTTAACAGTACTTAGATATATAAACAATACAGCTCATTACTACTGTCTAGTTAGACAGGAACTATTACTTATGTTGTAACAATAGAGTGGTTGTCACTTACTTTCTCAGCAAATATTGCTGAGACTATTAATAAATACCAACTTTTCAGTCTCAATTTTTTTATTAAAAAAGTTGATGAGGAAAGATGACTGATGAGGGAAAAAACTTCTAACTGACCTGTGCTAAATCAGATATTCTTCTGTTGCAGTTCTTCAATTCTGTTCGTCTGTGGGACTTTATTGAAGACAGAGAAAGTAGGACTGTAACCAGCACAGATGATCAAGTAACAGAACTTGGAGAACTCTTCATGCACCTTTCTGGGGCTGAGGAGGATTCTGCTACTTCTCAATAAAGGCAAGCGAAGGTGCTTTCTTCTGTAGCAATCTAGCTATTTATTTAGCAGTGGTTTTACTTACAACGCAGCTGGAATGACTGAATGTGCCCTGTGGTCTACTTGTGCAGTCCTGGTGAAGTTTTCAGATAGTTGTTGTATGGCAACAAAAGTACTAAATTATATTTAAAAAGTTAAATTGATTGCATGGAAAAAAATCCCTTGATCCCAAGAGGGTTCTCTTCCTCTTTGGCCTAACACACGCTGTCTTGTAAATTGAATGTAGTGTTACATACAGCTCCTCTCTTGCCTTTTAAAGCATAAGGTGTTAAAAACTGTTGCTGTATCTGTTTAGGGTGCTTATTTCCCCCTAAATTAACTAAATGTATATCTGCAGAAACACACTAGGAATCCGTGTAGCTTTTCCTTTCTTAAAAACAAAAAAAAGTACTAATACATGATACCTCAACGAGTCTGGAGTTCTGGGTAATACTCAGTGTATTCTCACAGTGAGTGCTTCAGTAGTGGGGCACTGCCAGGCTGCCAGAGACAGTACAAATCAAGTTCCTACCACTGTTCTAAAATAATGGAGTGTGTAGTTGCAGGAAAGGTTTCCTACAGCACCTGCTGTAAAGCAAATGCAATTTAGTACCTCCAGCAGAGCTGTAGTTCCAATACTGGAGTCAAAATGCACAGGTAAATGATACTTGCAGCACAAGTTGGTACTGGATGCTGTATAAGAAGTCAATAACTTTCAATATTGAAACAGTAATAGATAACTTTTTGTTCATTTTAACAAGATCATTTAATTCAAAGGGAAACCTTCATTCAGGTTAAATGAAGCAAAAATTAAACGAAGTAACTAAATCATGTTCTGACCCCCCTCTATCAGTGATCTTAGTTTGCATCTGTACCATGTTAAATCATCTCTTCCAAAAGAAAAATAGTGACCACTGCTTACCCTACCTGTGGGGGCAGGAGATACTTTGGGCTTTTCCACTGCCATGTATTTCTAGCATACTGAGTCACATCTTTCTGTAATGTATTCCCAGGACAGCCCTACTTCCAGGTACCTCACAGCCCCAGCTGGCAGTTACGGTTATTTAAAGGACAGGTGAAGTTCCAGGTGTTCTCATTAGAAGGAAGCACTGGTCGAGGTCCAGGAGGTCAGGTATTAAAGCACATCTCTTCTGAGCCAACTGAAACATTAGCAAATTCTTTAAATTTTAATTCATGTTTGAGTTGCTGAAGCTCTGAGAATCAGTTTAAGTTCTGTTTTAACTATACTTTTAGCAAAAGCAATTCACGGGATGATTGTGCAATTTGTAAGAAGTTATTTCTGCTGAGTCATTTGTATCGACTCTGCAGTTAAAACTCTGGTCTGGAAGCAACTGAAGTGGCTACTGGATACTTCAGTACAAGCAAAGATTTTTTTCCATGCAAGTGCAGCATATAATCTTGAAAGTCAAGCAAAGGGCCAATACTTCTGCTCCCATTATGAACAAACTGCCTATCACTGTAAGGTTGCTCACCTGTTCCAAGCTTTGAGAAAGCTTGATTGTTGAGATGGCAAAAATTGTTGTGAAGCAAAGTGTGTTTAGAGGCATTTGTGTAAAACACCCCTTGTCCCTCTGGTTTTTTAGACAACTTCCATCTCTGCTGGCTAACAGGTTCCCAGGAGTGAATGTGCAAATTTTGCTCTCTGTTCTGATCTAGGAAACGTAGTGATATTTTCATGATGATTTCAACACTAAAATTAATTTTTAACAATGCTTACTCTGAAGTCAGTCCTAAGCTTGTAAAGCTCTATAACCACTTACTGCTCAACTTCTTTTTAAAACTGGCATTTGAAGGCACAAGTGACAGTCTTAATCTAGTAAATCATACTGCAGTGCAGATCTTCTTCACTCACTACAAAAGTGAAGGAAGGTAAGTACAGCTGAGAGATGCAGTTCTGTAAGCTGAGTGCTCTTTCTTGCATACTTTCTACTCAAAAATGTACTTACACCCCTTAGCCTCCCCACTGAAGCTTTTTTTTTTTAGCTATTCCTACACTTTTTTCAGAGATATTTTCAGCAATGAAATATATATATTAAAAAATATAAGTGGAGAGAATATTCTTTACCTTAGATAGGGCATTCCTGTTCCTTTGCTCCAAGAAAACCAAGCAGGAAACAAAAATCTGATATACAGAAGGTAAGGTAATTTGTTTTTCAAAGCTGCCTAGCAATTACACGAAGAAAAGTTTTAATGTGAAAGCTGTAAGACAGACTCAGACCTTTCACATTCTTCCTTTTACAGCTTTCAAATTCTAGATTGACATCAAATACTAATCAAAATAATCTCTTGCTTTTATTAAAAAAAAAGTTTTATTTTTTTCCAGAGAGAGACAACCTGTTTTTAAATAAGAATGAACCATTAGAGGTTCCTTTTGGGGGTTCAGTGCTAAAGTAAGAGCAGCTTTTCATAGAATCCTAGAACCATGAAGGTTGAAAGAAACCAATATTGCCCACTAACCATGTCCTGCAGTGCCACATCTGCCTCTTTCTTGAACACCTCCAGGCACAGTGACTCCACCATTCCCTTTTCCATTCTTCCTTCTTTTTCAACACTAATTAAAATGAAGGTAAAATGAGAGAGAAAGGGTTGCAATTAAAATGACAAGAACATTACTGAAAAGTATGCTGATCTGTATACAGCACTGTTTCTATCAATGAAAAATGCACGTTTTATAGTAATACTCAACCATAAGGGTTAAATACTAATCCCTGGGTGACGTTCCGAGGACAGTCAAGCTGTTTAACCGATACGTTTCTGGCTTATGCATTTTAAATTCTCCTCTACTTGAATAGAATACTAATTTAAAAAGTAATTCTTATATCAAACCACCTATTTTTTGTCACCTGCTGCCTGATCAACCAATAGAAAGCATGCATTACCTAAGGGAAGACACGCAGGCTCACAGAAGATGCAATGCAGAGCAGAAATGGTGCAGGTAACTCACCTGGTGGTGTATCAGTGTATGTATCTAGTAGATGCTGCTGAAAGATTGTTACAGTAACATCAAAACCATCTTGTAAGTAAAGCAAATGGGAACTGACAGGTTGTCGCATCTAGTATTTTATCTATTTTTACTGGTACAGTTAATATTTATCCTAAAAATTATTCAGAATGTTATTTCTGGAACTTTTCAGATGTAAATGTGTGTGTCAAAATATGAATTACTACATTAAATGATGACATTGAATCTTAAACCTAAAATTTAATTTATTTTATTAAAATAAGATAATCAGAGGAACCTCGGCTTACAATAAATGCATTTTCTCAGGAGCAATAAAAACAAAATTAAAACCCAAATCAGCAAGAAAAACTGTATATGCTCAGTTTCCTCTTGATAGTGCATCTCTTGGACGACAGCTTCAGATGGGATGAAAACTACGCTCATTTTGCAGAAGTATACTGATGCTGTTAATTAGCCTTTGATCAGCCACAAAAGCCTGTCTTTCTGCACTTACCACCTCATTGGGCTGCAAGAAACAAGTCCATAGTACCAAAATAAGCCGCTTAAGTTACCGAAGATGACCATAGCAAGACTGGCTAGCTTCCTTCTCTGAGCAGTACAGTTTAGAATATACTCCATTCTTTTGCAAGAGTTTTTCTTCTATGTGCAAAACTATTGCAAAACTATTTTGTGTTGAATTAGCATTTTAACTTATTTCATTGGCTTGACGAAAGCTCTTAGGCAGGAGCTGATTTCCAGAAAGTTTTTTTCTTCTTCCCTCAGTCTTGTTTGCAGATACCCATTTCCAGCAAAACTCCCCTGACGTGAAGCGGCACGGGGCAATCAGAGAGCACCAGAACGCATCATCTTTCTTTCCTCAAATGCCAAGGCAGGTCATCCCTGCTGTAAAAAATACCAGTTTATCAGCAGATTCAAATCAACCCAGAAACACTGCCAAAGAAACATCCATCTCTTCTGTGTATGGGAAAAATAAGGCTCAAGTGCATCTATTAAAAAAATAGTAATAGATCTCTTGATCTGTAGTCTGTTAACTATCCCAGTAGAAGAAACTGTAGAAAAAGGCAATGTGGAGCTGTGTCCCTGCAGGGTAAGAACTGCAAACATCCTTAGCAGCTTGTTCTTAAACGGGGATGCGGATGATCCTGCTGGCACTGATCCTGTACACTGAGGCATTAAAAGCACAACTTCTCTTACTTCTGTTCCTTTCCCATCACTGGAGAGATTAAGGGAAGGGGAGCACAATCCTAAAAAACAGGCAGTCTTGTGGATGTTAACGTGCAAGAATTTATGTCCTCTGTATGGGATGCGCGGTGCAGAGATGGTTCGGAAGCACTCCGGTTGATTTTGGGTAAAGAATGTTGCAGCAATTCAATGGAAGACAGTATCTGAGGAAAAGGCACAAAGAAATGAAAAGATGATGCATTAGAAAGAGCCACGTTTCTTTTCAAGTAAGTCTTAAACCTTCATTTCTTAGGGCTTTACCAGTATCTGTAAGAGAACAATATACACTGTGGAGACACTGAAAACAATACTCAAGGAATGTTCCAGTTTAAAGAATCCAACTCTGTCACAGAGTTTCATTGCTGTGAAGACACTCACTGAGTTTCAGGGGATAGGCAGATACTTCTCAATGAAGAGTTCATCAATATAGCAATCAAGAAGCAAGCATCTATGCACTCCCCAACAGGTAACAGGGAAAGAACGGTATCCTATTCCTAACTGTCCTTTCAGAAAACCAAATTTGGAAGCCATTAAACAACAAAAGCTGTACTTAAATGTAACAGTAACATCTTTTTTAAAAGTACTGCAATTCAATTCCAGATATTTTAATGAGTAACAAAGTACCTGCATCATCCTCACAGTGACAGGAAAAGGTTAAAAAAAAGACCAAAACTTGCTACAGGAATTTAAATCCCCCGTGAAGTTTGTTTGCTTGTACAAAGTTGTGGTGAAAAAAATAAGGAATGGTCTTGACAGCAAAGAGCTCTGGTGTTAGAGCAGCTGGTGTCCAACACTGCTTCAATCAGGATGGGTATTAACTGTTTTGTACCTGAATCTGGTATATCAGCATTAGGAACCACATAAGGGAGCTGGGTTATTAAAGGTGCACGTGTGACTAAACAAAACCAGGAAGCATGCTACACTTCAGTCCTGCATCTGCTTCCAGTTTCTAAACATATATTTTTATCCACCTAAGGTGTTCTGTGTGGTAATGGCTATTTATAAAATACTCAGAAGTCACTGAGAAAAGCCACTTACTTGCGGAAACAAGGGTCTTTCTTCCCTAACTTTCTTCAAACAATCTGCTACGAGCCTCTTCATTGCTTTGGGGCAGTTCTTGTACAACTTGCTGAGGTCTGGAGAAGCATATCCTCGACCAACCATGAAAATAATCTAAAAAACAACAACCAGTAAGTAGCAGAGAACTGAAGCCACACAAGCTGTGTCACTCATTCAAAGCTCTGATGTCCCAAAGTCATTAAACATGAGTTAGTGCCAAGCCAAGCACACCAGCAGAGCCTTGTACATTTGTCCCAGTCAATTAACTGAAACAATGGCCTTGCTTTTGCATAACGTAGAACATAATTAAATCAGAGTGACACTGTGGTTTACAATAGTCCCAAGATGCAAAGGCATTATTACAGTCAGAAAAGAACAGGACATAGTTTGTGACATGGCAATTTCCTTCAATTGAAGATTACTAGTGACAGACGATCCTCAGTTTGAGCACTTACAAGCTCAACTCATATGCTGTCAGGGTTTGGCATGAGAGTGTTATTGGTCAGCAAAACTGTTTCCAGGTATCTCAGAAAATACCTCTACCAAAGCAGATTAATACTGAGTTGAAAGAGATCATCATGACTAATCATAACTACTGCAGCATAAAGGAAAAGGGTTTAAGACAAACACTAAGTGATAACATTAGTGATGGAAAACATTTTCTCTTTTAGTCCAGCACAGACCATAAATTAGCACAACAGAGGCAAAGATAATGGTTTCTCCCCATGTAGACACACACACTGCTCATTATTCGATCTTTGTTTAAAAACAAAGCAGAATGCAACAAAGCAGCCATCAAAAAGCTGTGACAGTTTTAAATTCATGCTCTACAGAAGAAGGCTTTCAATAATGAACTAAGTCCACACTAACATTTAATACTGAAAGATGTGATAATAAGTAGCCTCTTTTTTTTTTGCTTACTAAAAAGCATGGAATCTAACCTTGCTGACTTATGAATAGATATTTAACATCAGGACATTTTTCCTACATACAACTTTATAAACCAAGACTTCACTGATGTAACCACGCACATCAGCAGGAGGTGTTTTCCTTCAGTTACTGTCAGAATCAGTATTTAAGAAAATACTCAACTACCCACATTTACTGCTGAAACAAACGATACTGTAAGCAGCATTCCAGTTCTTGTTTTGCATCTGTCCTACATTTCTTGAGGAAAATACAACGCACCGTACCCAGAAGCAACATGCAGTATGAAGTGACCATTTCTTACCTGGTCGCGGTTGTTTATGTGGGAGTATGGCAGCTCTCCTGTCATTAGCTCATACAATACTATTCCATAGGAGTAGACATCTGACTGAAAACTGAACGGATTGCTGTCTTGCATCCGTATCACTTCTGGTGCCTTTAGGAGGAGAAAAGCAATAAGTGAAAAGTGGCATTAACAAGCTAAGAAATGGAAAAGCAAATGGGGAAAATGGAAAGCCAAGAGGAGTCAATCAATCATTACTTAACAAAGGATGGAAACCTCAGGTTCTGTCAGTGCTATTCTACATCTTTCTTACTAAATGAGTAAGTGCACATATGATATATATGTAGACAGACATACAATAACACTTCCAAAGAGCCCTCAAAATTTTCCTGTATGACTTGAGAACTTCTGTACACAAAATGACATTGATCTGCAACATTTCTGAGTTGCCTCAAAGCTTACTGCAATGATCACTCACAAGGCACAGGACAGCAGCAGTGCTAACCACCATAGCTTGGTACATGTAAAGTACCACAGATGACTTGTGCTCACTCCCATGCTTCAAGGAGTGCGCTCTATGTTTTCCCATCCACCTGACAAAGCTGCTGAATGCCAGGTCAAGAGTGCATGAATACATGCTGCCAGGTCCTTAGCAGGGAGCAGAGGAAGAAGAGACAACAGTGAAGATAGCCAACAAAGACAGGGTTCACCCATCCCACAAAGTTTGTTAAGCAGATTCAAGGCAGTTGCTTGCTCTCCAGCTGAGAAGAGCCCTTCTGGGCAAAGGTGGGATGATTACAGGAAAAAGGTTCTCCCCATGGAACAGTTCCTTGCAGTGCTACTGACAGCCCTTGTCAGCCTTTGCCATGCATGTTAGAACTCCAAAAACTCAGGAGGAAACACTGCTGAACAGTGTCTACTTTTGGGCAGTTAAGCACTCCAGCACTTCAGTTTTAACTTATCCTACAACTGGAATAAATGTCTGCATAGTGCTAACAACATAGGTTGTCATGTAGGTGTAAAGCTCTGTCAAAAAAACTGCATTCAACCAACAAAACATGTATTAACAGAGTGAAAGCAAACTATTCACACTGCAGTAAAATACTTTGCTCACCATCCACAAAATGGAACCAGTGGGTTGCTCCACCTGCTGCGATCCACTCCACCTGGATTTTACAGTTGCTAGACCAAAGTCTCCTATTTTCACTGTGAGGCCTTCATGAAGAAATATATCTAAACAGCTGTTAAAGAAATTCTATAGAAAACTTGAATGAACAAATTTGAATTTTCTGACATGATTACAAAGGCTCTGGGTTAGGGTTATCAGAAATCCAAATCAATTATCCAGGAATATTGCAGAGTTTGGTTTTTTGTTTTGTTTGTCTTACCTGCTACAAGTTCTGTCTTGGAGAAAAAGTAATTTTATGGCATCCATATGTACAGAATTAAAAAAAAATTTAGGCATGCAATCTATCTACTTAATACTGAATGTTCCTTCTCAAGTTTAAATTAAGATTTCTGGCTTTATTTATGCCAGTCATCTGAGGATGTTTTGTATTTATTAAAAATATATGGGATACAGTGTAGGACACACATGCGCACACATATCCCTCATCAAATAGAAAGCTTCTCTCCAGTACACTATCTAGATAATAGAGACATAACATCAAAACGTCACTACTAATACTATTCCATTAAAAAAGTCAGATCTGGAGAATGACTGCTCTTCTCTTTTTGTCACCTTTATAGCAGCAGTTTAGTAAGTAAGCATGTATCTTCTATGAAAGACCTTGCTAAAAGTCACTTTGTATGCATCAAAACAAATTACTCATTTTTGTTACATGCATTTCAAACAGCTGCTTCTCACACAGCCCCCACCCTCTCCCAGAAAAAGCTCCAAGTTAACAACAGATCACTCTCACATCACAGTGAGATTAAGTTAGGAAAGGATACTATTGGATTTCATGTCTCTGTGGATGATATTCTTTGCATGCAAATAGCTGTAAAAGAAGCAGCAGAAAAGTGACATAAATGGATGCTGTTCATACAAATTTAGCCTTCTGATGTTTACCACATGACTAGTGGTCTAGCAGTAATTAAGACAAGATTCCATGTGAGAAAAAATACAAAAAGACAGAACATAACAGTGCTTGTTTAAAGACGTTAAAATCTTTGTCACTCGAGTGCTTAACGTTGCAGTCCTAAACAGTCCTTTAATATGGATCAGATACTGAGGTTTAGATCTGTGTGACAAAGATTTAAATGGTGCTTAAGAGGTTCTGAAATATTAGGCAGATTCATCCCCAGCCATCATTCACGCCATCTGTACTCAGACATTAAGTCCTGACTCAGTATACCAGTTTGACCTACTGCAGTGTTACAGCAATAGCACATACTAGGGTTTGGGGAAGAAAAAAGGGAACATCATTCCAACAGATAGAACAGAAACACACACTGTTGCTTATCCTACTCACTCCATTCCCTGCGCTGTCTGCCGAGCAATGTCAATGAGCTGGAACATTTGGAACTTGGTCTCTTGAACGTGCAGGTGTTTATACAGACTGCTGCCTTCACACCACTGTGTGACAATGGCCAGGTTATCTTTAGTCATGTAGCCCATGAAGAGCAAAATATTAACATGCCGGGTCTTCCTAATAGAAGTAGCAGAAAACGAAATTAATATCTTTATAAAAATGTTTTCACGTTCTTTTGAAAACTTGCTCTTGTCTGAAGGAACAAAGCAAACAAAAACATCTTGCAAAATGAATGATTTTGAAATTAGTAACCAAGTCATACTCGCAGGTGACATTAACAGAAGTGAGTGGAGTAGCAGAAATGACCCTGAAAGCTCAGAAGGTGACAGCTTAAAATATAAGACTGAATCCCAAGAGGAAACCAAAGGGTCATTATAAACCATAAGAGAATGAAAAATAATTCTTATACACAGGTTCAATTACAGGATTCTGTTTTAAAGCTACAGTTACTTAATTGGACATTACAAAACCAGTATCTGAAAACAAAATATGTGGATCAGAGAATATATTAAAGAAAGGGAATTATGTTGCAAACTTAAGAAGATGTACAGCTCAACTATTCTGCCCAGCAATGAGAATTATAGCACGATTTGCTGATCTTCACTTTCTCCCATATGCCAAACATGACCTGAAGGATTGTGGATGTCTGTATCAGTTACATGAAAAAGCTTTCAGACCAGTGAAGAACCACTGAATTATCACTGCTGTCTCACAGCTCTACAACAGTATTTACAAATATCACTGTATGCTCTTTTCATTTTTTTCTCTGGAGATCTGCTTTTGCTGCCTATTACGTATAGACTATTGAACAAGGCAGTTCAGTCTGCAGGCAAATACTGTGGCTTTGAATAACAAAATTTAGCAAAGAAACTACAAACTCACCTTAATACAGCCACTTCGTTTCTGAAAGCCTGAAACTGTTCTGGGGTTGGATCTACAACCTTTAATATTTTCACTGCTACATCCCCTGGAAATACATTTATAGTTAAAGTTACTGAAAATGCAGGTTTATTCCAAAAACAATGTAGTACACGTAAGATCCCTGCTTTGTGCACAGAACACCCCTAGTAATGTGTGAACAGACCACGACCATAAACTTCTGCAGGATCACACAATTCATTTACCTGAATTTGAGAACAGTAAGAGTCATTAATTGTTTACCATGTTTCCCTATCTACGAAGCAGTAGAATTGAACCAATTATAAAAGGTATGATAATAGAGTGAAGGTGACTGTTTGAAAAGTAACCACTAACAGCCAGACCCACCAATTCCTCAGTGAAAGAGGTGAACACCAAATTCACATTAACTATGGATAGGCACAATATTTTCAACAAGTGGATAAACTTGCCCTGACACTGCTAAAGGAAGGTAAAAGGAGCTTAAGTAAATTGAAACCTAATCTTAGGCCACATATAAAAGAAATTTCAGAGATTTTCTACTCCCAAGTATGCTTATCCCACAGTGTAAAGGTTGCTGCCACTCAGCATTACAGAACCATCGCTTACATTAAGATAAAAATCCCCAGAGGGACAGATTTATCTGCTATTACAACCATTTCCATTTCTTAACATCATCTCTTTTCAGAAACAGACTTGAAAAACATTAGCACGTCTCTACAATATTACCATCAACTAAATTCGTTAGGAACACTAACAGCTCAATTAAAAACCATGTTGCAAAGTATGGAAAGGATACGTAAATGGTACTTGAAAGTTTCAGAGAAAGTACTCTGACAGACTGCAGCATCTTCCACTGTAGTTACCAGGTGTTTGGTTTGCTGTATAATTTCAAGTCACAAAGTTGTACCAATGCTGAGCACATTATTATACATCTATATTTTCCCTTAACTTCAGTAAATGCAGTACATTTTCTATTTCATCCTTCAGCATTTTCCTAAAGAACCATCTCACATTTTCAGTATGCAAAGGTCTGGTGTTTTTGTTTTTTATTATTTTTGATGATGTTGGGTTTTTTTTGTTTTTATAACTCAAGAGATCTCTCTGCTCACACATTAGAGCAGTACAACAGAAAAGGTAGAAAGACTATCAGTTTCACATGATGACCAAATCAGGCTGAAAAGGAGCCAGTTCCTACTGCAACTACTGTTTATGTACAACGCAAGACCAATAATAGGTCTATCAATATTAGAAGTATATTGCTAGGAGCTATACCAAGGATGCAGCATCCGCTGATTGTAAGCCAAATATTTTCAGACTGTTTTTTAATATATCCTCCATTCTGATCCTTGCTCCACTGATTAAGAGATGTTTTTAACCTCGACAGTTTCTACTGATCATGTGCCACAATTTTTTAAGCTCAATGGCATTCTCCAAGCAGTTTTCTCTACAGAAAGAAACAAACAATAGCACTTGTTTTGTTTAGCAGCAATCTGAAGACAACAGCTTCCACCACCCGCCAACCATCAAAAACCTAGAGCTGATTACCAGGGCCAAAGGGGAAATGTGAGTGTTTATGATAGGTAGTCTTCCAACCCATTTAAACTGCCTTGGTTTTCTTTCCTCCTTTTAAATTTAGAAGCATGCTACAGGACACTACAGGATCCAAATGAGGTCTGTAACAGAAGTGGTGCAAATATTAAAATTAGTACTTAACCATCAGAACAATCTGGAAAAATATGGAAGTGCAAGACACCTATTCAACAAGACACGCACTGCTCACAGCAAGACCATCCTTGACACTATCAATTTCTCAATTTCGTTTTTATTTTGGAAGATTAAGTCAAGGAAGTTTACTGGAAACCTCATACAGGTTATACACAGTTGTACACATCCTCTAGCAGGCCTTATTGGTACTCTCCAAAGGTTCCAACAGCCCTTCAGCACTGGGCATATTAGGAAATCTGACACCTCCATTCTAATCCAGAAATTCGATTTAAGTTTGCAGCAATCTCCCCACTTCAGTTAATTTCCTTCAACTTCACCAAGACATTTTAATTGCTGCATTTATACTATTACAGTGGCTTACTACAAAAAAAAGTGTGCAATTTGTTAATTGGCGCACTAAGAGCTCCCCATACCTTCAGTTCTTAACAGACAAAACAAGAAATACTTCCCAATCTTTCAAGACCACGCTACAAATGATGGCTACAAGAGAAAAATAAAACAAAAAGTTCTCCCACTATTTCCCCTTTAATAGAAACTCAGTACCGTTAAAAAAAGCATCAATTATTTGCTGACATCAGTTAAGTTTATAAAATCAGATCAGGCTGTCATTATTCGGCAATTTAACCTTGGCTTTCCCCAGAAATAAGGAGAGCTCTGCACAGTTACTTTAAATGTGATACTGAATCCTATTTATACTGAATTCTGTGATAGCTGTACAGTCCTTTTGTGCGCACAACTAAGGGTTATTTGTTAATGCGTAGCTCCATGCATTTCCTCTTTAAAACATCAAAGTTCTTGATACATGAAGAGTAGTTGCAAACATTTTGGTGAAACATATAAGAAATTCACATTTAATTTTAGATTAGGGCTTGAAGGGGGTTGTGTTTCTGTTTAAAACCAGACATCCTGAATTTGGAACCTAATTCTGCAGTTCTGCAGCAACTTTTTCTCATTAACTCTCACATCAGCCATTTCTTTCATTAGAAATACTCCTCCATAAAAGCAATTTATACTTACTTCCTTTCCCTATCACCTTGAGTACAAGTATGCTAATTGAAGCACAGAGGTATTCAAAAAAAAAAAAAAAAAGTAAATTTAATTTAACATAATGCTGTGAAAATTTGAAATGAGGTATTAATGATGCTGGATTCAGCACGTGGATGGAGACAGAATTAGCAGTTGTGAGATGCAGATTTCAGCACTGGCACTGTGCCTTAGTTTTCTCAATGCAAAAATTACGAAATCTGTATTTCTCACTTGGTTCCTTTGCAGGTAGATAATCACACAGCACCATTAAAACACTTTCATTTTTCTTCTGCATTATTGTCCTTCTACAGTACTAACATTTTGAGAAGACAGTAACAGCTGTGAAGAACTTACCATGCCATTTGCCTTTGTAAACAGTTCCAAAAGAACCTGACCCTATTCTGGTAGAAAGCATGACTTCGCTTGCTTCTATTTCCCAGTAATAACTAGAATCTCTTTGTCCACGAGGCCTCTGCAACAAAATTTGACACAGCTTGACATAAGTATTTAATCAAATATATTATATGCATATACACCGACATATACACCAAGAAGGAAATATCTATTTTCACAGAAATATAAGATGCATTAAAACCTGGAGGGTTGTGTCCTGCAGTCTGAGCTTTTGTTTTTCTCCTGAATTCTGAGGGGAGAAAGGGGCACCTAACAACACCAGGAGGTGCAAGAAAAATTCATAGAGAGATCAAAAGAAAATATTAAATACACACAGTATTTATTTTACTAACAGTATTCAGGGAAAAAAAAAAGTATTCCATTATTTCCCAAACTATTTTTTTCCCTACACAAGAAAGCCAAACATTTCAGTGTAAGGCTTTAAATGCTGATGAAGATATCATTAAATTCTGGTCTAGAGATATAAACTCTCATCTGAGATCGTAAAAGGAAGGAGTGATTGGGGATTCTTTAATTATTTGAAGATAGCTTAAATATTTAAGAAACTTACTTAAAAAAAAAAAATCACAATACTCACACTACAGAACTCTGACATATTTGAAAACAATAAACAAAAAAATATGAGAAAAAAATCTCAAACATCCATGTGATTTACAACTGGGAGTCCCACTGAGCAACTGCACTTTTAAAAAACAGAATAACTTTAAGAAAATCCAGGCACTACTCGCTGTTACTTTAATTTTTATTTCTTTTTCTACATTGAAAAATCAAAGCTCTGAGGAAAAGTTGGCATTTTGTTCAACTGATTTTTCCAAGACTCTTTAAGCAACTTTGTTAGCAATATGATGGCGTGTGCATTTTCTATGAAAACCACAGCAGCGCAATTCAAAAAGCAATAAGGAGGTTAAATTTAAACATATTAAAAAGAATAAAAAGATGCAATCTCCGAATATTTAGAAATGTAAGCCTTGAATCCATACTGAAAAATAATTTCAGAATCGTCTGAAATTAATTTTAAATCCGAACACTTTTCCAGGTACTTAAGGCACAAGGCAGTAATGTTATCTTTCCCAAGTTAGATTTATGTCACTGTTACACACTCAGTGCAGAGTAATCAAAGATTTCCATCAACTTTCACAGTCTTGCAAGTAGAGATATTTATCCCAACACTCCATTATTTTCATATAGTTTAACATATTCATACAGTTTAACACTGTATTCACATACAGTGGTTTGAAAATACTTACAATTTTATTTTTCTCCTGTGTATTCGTTCCGGGGGCTCTCTCCCTCTGGGCTGGGACTGGCGTTTTGGGCTGAGACCAGCCAGTCGGGCTCATATTGTTAGGACTCCCAGACAGAGCGGAGGGTGAAGCTTCAATGTGAAAACAGAAGAAAAAGAAGTTACAAACCATAAAATAAACACAAAAGAGGATTATCATACTTCTATTTTTGGAAGCCATACCTGATTCACTATGGTTTCGAATTGCATCCTAAAACAGAGAAAATACCAACAGTTAATAAAGTGTATGACAGTAGGCAAATAAACAAGTAGAAATAAATGTGTTGAAATAGTTCTTGACAGTTTAGACCAAGTGTCATACGCTACTGACCAAGTCCCTTTAAAAGATGGCAGCTTGGTTACAAGAACCTATTTGCTTAAAAAACAAAAAAAAACAAAAACAACAACAAAAAACCAACAAAAAACCCCATGCAAGTGGCAAATTCTTACAACACATTAAAAATATTCACAGCATATTGAAAGGTATTACTACCAAAAAAAAAAACAAAAAAAAAAACCAGAGGGGGGAGAAGACATGGAACAAGAATAAACATGAGAAATACTGTCTCCATTCCCACCCCTCCATTGCTCATGCTCGTATGATCTGAACATAGCTCCTGTGATGGCCCTGTATCTCCAGGGGACAATTATTTTAAAAGGTTCTGGATTGTAAGTAGGAAACTTTTAAAAGGCCTTAAAATATTCCAGGTCAATAAGCATTTAGAAATAGTATGATAGAGGTATTTCAACACATCATAGACCACATCTTGTGCACTAATACAAAAACATCTCCATTTCAAAGCTAGTGTTTTCCACAGAAGTTTGATGATGGTTGAAAAGCACGTTCTTACGCAGCTCACTACTTGGTACAGTGCAACAACTCTCACCTCATGCCACAGGCACTTTACAACACAACTCTACAGCCATGCACAAGATAAACTAAGCTCTGACAAACATGACTATACAACTTTTCTCACCTGCTACGCATTATCCCAAAGTACATACAGGAAACGTAAAATATCCAGGTACTGTATAAGTACAAAGCAAGAACATGCACTACAGAAATGTTAAATACTGTAAAAGTTAATAGAAGTCAATTCAAACTTTCTAACTAATTAGTAGAATAATATATGTAAGACTTCATAGGAGGACAGAACAAGCCTATATTCCGCTGTACGGCTCTCAAATTAGCCCAGGATTTCCTTACTAATGATGTATTCCATAAATGAATCATTGTTGCTAGTTAGCTGTGTTCTCCCAGGCTTGAATTCTAAATAGCATATTCCTGCAGAATTCCTCTACTCTACGCCTGAGTGAATGAAAATCTACATAAACTACCAGAGAACTCTTGCAAATTACTACCTTTGCCCAGTTTGAGGACTGAGTCTTTTTCAGAATCTGCATTAATAACAAGTGGTGGTTTTTCTGCACTCGCCTGAGAACGTAATTTCTTTCAAACAAGCTGGCAAAGAACCACTAAACAATCTTCAATTGCTCTCATGTTTAATTCTTACAGAACTGTTACCTGAGAAACAAAAAAAGAACTTTGTTGAACTTCAGTTCGGGTTTGAATAATATTTTCTTTTTTCTTATGGATCCTATAGCAAATGCACCCCAAAAAGTGTTCTTCAGAGTTTTTCTTACAACACAAATGACACTACACAGCAGTGCTGCAGTTTGCCACCTTTGCTCTGACGTGAAGTACATCATATTCTTAATCTACACTTTTGCACGGTTAAATTTAACAGTTTCCAGAGGAAACCTGTCACACAACAGATGTATCTGAGAACGTTTTATACCTCAAAAGCTGTGTGACCAAGCAGATCTCTAATCCAAGCCTGTTCAAGTGCATAACAAATATCACAGCAGTATGGCTTCATCCATCTTAACTAAAAGTGAACTCTTTATCAATTTGCCTCTTCCAAGCACTGTCCTCGATATTTACGTACAAACATGCTATAAAGACTTTCATTAAATCAGCTCCAGATTAAACACTTCATGTGGACACTGCCATGGCTCACAAGTTACAGCAATCCTGTTAATCACAAGAAAACAAAAGGCACCAAGAAAATACCTACTCTTCCCCTCAAACAAAATCGTCTGCACCAGGAACTGGGAGAAGCATTCAGGCTGTTATTCTATGCCAACAGGGTAAAAGATAACAGAAAGAGGAAGTATAAAAAAATGAAAAATGAAATGTTAGCATAAATGAAAGAAAAAGTAGCCTAAGTTGTTTGGCATATGATAATTAAGAGCAGTGAAACTGTTAAATAACTATTCCTGTTTGAGCAAAAAAATTACATGAGTATTCAGACTGATTAATCACCTTATTAAGGTGACTTTCTTCCTATCATCCCTAAAGGTACTCACCATCTGTGTGGCGGGTTGTTTTTTTTAAAGCCTATTGGAAAAGCAGCTACTGCCTCTAAGACAGGGCAGCTATTTTAATTCGATCTGCTATGATAGGCAGAATAGAAAGCATTTCTTTCTCTACTGCTGTGCATAAAGAACAAAGAAAGCAATATCTCAAACACTTATCACACTACCAAGTTTAATAACTCCTATTCTCTTTCTGTAATGCTTCAATTTGTTTTTGTGCTGTAGAATACAGTAGTTCAAGGCCTTTGCGGGAGGGGGGGAAGGAGCAGACAATCTTAGCCTGTAAGGAATGGTACCTCTCCCCATAAAATCCAGCTACCACAATGCTTCTAACCAAAAAATTGTCACTGGGTTGCAATGCGCTTCATTTCACCTCACCTTTACCTTTCATAGAAGCCTACAAGCTACCAGCTGAAGGAATAAGCAAGTAAACTCAGAACTTTGTTTAGCCAAGGACTTTTCAGCTTATTCCATGAAGGGCAGAGGGGAATGCGGGGTGCTCTCTGAAGTCCTGCTGTTCATCACTTTCTTTCTGCGAGCCCTTCCTGCAAATCATTCCCTTACACAAACAAACAGGATTCTTTAGGCCTCACTTCCAAAAACTCTCACTGTTTCCAGCATAAGGACCCAAACTATGGGGAAAAATAAACAAACTAATAATAAATAAAGGGATTACTGCAATCAAGTAACAGCAGGAGTATTTTCAGATAGAGGTGGCTTTCCCATGAGCCATCGGTTCTATAAGAGGGTAACACAGCATATTGTCAGTAAGCTTTGACTTGAGCATTCAGACTCTGAGAACAGCAACCAGACTTAAACCTCTAGTCTCATTTTAAACGGCCATCAGTCCCCCTCCCCCAGTCCAAACCTGTAAGTTTCAAAGAACATTTTAAAATATCTCAAATAACACATAAGTTCAGAAAAGCTGAGATTGTTCCCTTTTCAGATCTGTGAAACTTACTTGTTAAGCTCACTCATGACTTCAAAGACTTTGAAATCTACCTAGAACTTTACTGAAGTTGATAAAGACTGTGAGAATGAGCTATTAACTTTCTAGGCAGATGTGCCACCTATCCTTACCACAGCCTGTTAAGGAAAAGAGTACATGAATTACAGAAAAAGAAAAGAAAAAACACCAACCAGTGACTATCAGATAGCCAGTCACAAATTCAGCGTAACTGAATGGTGATCCATCCTCACCAATATTACCTCAATTATCCGGCTGTCTACTGGCATTGTAGTGCTAACCATGTGGACATTTGGTGTGGATGTAGATCGCTGTCTTTGGGAAAGGGTGCCCTCAGAGGAAGGATTTGATGTGTTGAATGTAAAGACATGAGGTGTAGAATACCTGTGCTGGGAGCTAAGAAGAAAAGAGAGAGAAACTTGTAGTTATTTTTTCCCCCCCCTCTAGCAGTCAAAAAAAATACTCCTCAGTGTAATCTACGAAAAGCAGTAATATACACGAAATTTCAAACATGGGCAATGTTGAGATTTACATGTTAACTAAACTATTTGGTCAGCCAAACCATTTACAGTTTAACTTAAGAAAAAACTTTAAAAACTTGGCACACAGATCTAACACGTTTAAGTCTACTTCTGCCATTATGAAATGTGCCACTCTTCACCTCAGTCCCCATTAAATCACATTTAATACATTGATAAATTACTGGCTCTGTTGGATTAATTAATTCAGGCAGTTACATTTAAACCTCTCATTTCAGGCTATTAATTTAATAAGCTTGAAAGGTACTTTTTCTATTGCTAAGCCTTGAGTTTTTGAAGTTTGCAAGACTGTTCAACTGCTCACACAGAACAGCCAGCAAGGAAGTCATGAAACCCAACAGCAGTTAGAAGGCCAACAGTAAAATCCAGTTCAGGGAAGAATTATAAATCACAGCTAACGTTAATCAAACTTCACTTATCCCAAATAACACAAATAGCTTAACGAAAACCAGACAGCTTTCACAAAAACAACCAACTTCCTAATCAGTAAGTCACTGTGCAGTAACACTAGAAATAGAATAACATGGCAATGCGAACGTAAGATCAATTACTGATGTAGCTCCCAGTCAAATAAATAAATAAGTAAATAGAACCATTTGCAAGTCAGCTACGTGCTCTGTGCCTCATTCCTGAACAGGTCAACATTTTTCAAAGGGATGTAGAAAAAACAAAAGATGGCCTGCCCTCTCCAGCCTCTAGAATTTCAAGGAAAAGAATACAGGCGCAAATTATCATCAGAAGACAGGCTGCTTCGGAAGGAAAGCAATTTATATTCTAGCATTAAAACTACAGGAATGTTCTTACTAATCAGGTCTCAGAACTATCTGTAAAGTGAGCCTATTTTCCATTTTCACTGCCCTCTTTAATCTCTGACCTATAGTCATAATTTAGGACGTTGTTTCAGTTTATACATGTGACTCACGCGAAAAAAAGTAAGCTATAAACCCTTACATGTATGATACATGATCAGATGAAATAAAATTCACACAATACCAAATCTTCTTAGGCAGATAAACAGAGGTCTCCACAAAACTTTTAATACCCTCACTTAAAATCTTAAGACTAAAATGTAAAAACATGTATTCCACAATTGATGCTTTGCTTGAAGCTGTAAGAAATGACACTAGATATTTTCTATGATGAAGTGCTGTTGCCTTCTTGCACATTTATCTCAACCTTCTATATTCTTCTATTTTCAATGAGTTGGGAGTGCGGGTTTTTTTTGTTTTTAAACAAGTGTATTTCCCAAAAGAGAAATGACAGGAAATACTAGCTTACCTAACAGGTATCCGGGAGACAGACTCCCGCATCCGTCTCATTGTCAAGGGAGGTAGTGCAGGGACACCACTGTCACTGATATTTGAATTTGGGAACAATCTGAAATATCAACAAAAACAATTACAATTTCAACTGCTACACTACCTCCTGTACAATGCTCTTAAAACTGAGAATTTAAAGGGCTGTTGCTCTGCATGAACACGTCCCCAGTTCCTGTATTTGCATAACGTTTTTTCTCTGTATGGTACAACTAAAAACTACATCATCAGATCCTCACAGAGAATTTTCACGTGTTCTTACGAAACTCAAGACTTCAGATACAGATCTGCCAGACTTCAGACCTTCTCAACAGGATATCTGAGACTAATGTTTAACTTTTATTAAACTCTGGTAGCATCTCGTGATGCAATCATCCTAAATTCTAATTACTCATCAGTGTAACTACAAGACCAAGTTCTGTTATTTAAAAAAATAATAATGCAATCACTAGTAATGATACAAACACATTCATAGGTTTCAACTGTTCTGCATGTAAGAACTTCTAACAGCGATTTTCAACGTTTTCTAATCAATATTTTCTAAGTATTATCCTTCGTCAGTTTTCTCAACATTCCATTCATTTTCAATGGCCTATCAAGAGCACTGATGCTCCGAAACATTCATCTTTCCAACAGGCAAAAATCAATTAAGTCGTGAATTCTTTTTCTTCTAACTGAAGTATTATAATAAAGAGGAATTAGGATGCCTTCCCAATGTCAGAAGGGCATTATAGCACCTGCCTGATCATTCGGTACATTTGTTTGTTTGTCTGAGAATACTGAAATTCACAGCAATAACAAAATGCATGTGACCGACCTTCTTCACCTGGGAACAGACAGTCATTGCTGGCTGTTTCATGAAATCAATATGTGTGTTCTGTAAACTGATGAACGGGACTACACCTCCCAGAGATCCAAATACATCTCTATGGCCAGATTTTAAGAACAAAGAAAAACAACCAGAGCCCAAGATGCTTGTCTGTCACAGAGAACTACTGTTGCTATGAGAAAGGAACAGTCCTTACAAGAGTTGCCTGATATTGCTCCAGTCGACGCACATGGTTGGAACTTTAGTGCTGCAGTGCTCGTGGAATTTATAACCACACGTCTGACACCGAAACCCATTTAGGAGGAACTTCTGGCAGATGTCACAGAAAGCAAGCTTTAGAAATGTCTTCCGAGCCTAGAAAATGCATTTAATGATTAATCTGAGATTCTCTTAATTAGCTGGGATGAACATCTTCAGAGCTTGACATAAATAAAAACAATGGTAAAATATTATCAGTGCCCCCAGGATGTTACTGATCGTAAAGTTACACATGTCTTCTTGTATGCATTTCTTGTTGGGCTGGAAACCTGGAGAAGCTTACAAATAATTAGGATACTGCTTGCCCAATCATTTAAAAAGAAAAGAAATAACAATGTAAAATTATCTGTTCCATCAGACTCAAAAGCAACACCTTGTACTCAGTAAGGTGACATTAGGGAATTAGGTTTTTCTGGTGGTTTTTTTTTTTTTGTCAAGTTGGTATCATCAGAAGTGAAGGAGCAACGGACCATAAGAACCACATCTTTTTCTTTATTCATCACAGTATTTGTTGTGAGCCCATAGAGAACCAATAACCCTAATATAAGAAATCATTTTCTTAGGATATAAAGCAGTTAAAGGAAATCCCATTTTTCAAAATGCCATCTAACATTTTTAAAGCTTCTGAAATAAGAAAAAAAAGACATTAAGATGGATGAAAGGCTTTCCTCCTCCAAAGGATCACTACCATACACAACAGCTGTAAGTCTGAATTTCCTTCAGTTCTGGAGCAAAGTATTAGGCTTTGTAAGAAATTGCAGACGATTTTATTTCTAGTTTTCTAATACTGCTAAGTATAAGTAAAGCTATTTTCAGTTACTGCAAATCAATCCTAGGCTTTCTAACTGATGTAAGTGATCATCGCTTTGCACAGTATACTTCTGGAGCAAAACAGCGAAACAGGCTAGAATGCAGATTCTTCATTCATATGGAAAACAAAATAGCAGAAGGCGAAGCTCTTAACAGTTGGACACTATCTCTGTTTAAATTAACAAACAAATAACAGCCTTCATCATCTACTTATCTGTAATCTTGATTGCTTCTTCCTCTACATGCGTGAAGGCCTAAAAGTATTTATAGCTCTTTTAATTTGCTCTGTTTTCAGCAAATCTTTTATTTCCCCTCCCCAAAATACTGTCAAATTACCAGGCAGCATCAGCTCTTAAAGCAACCTCAAGACCTTGCAGAATGAACAACACCTCTACATATTCAGTACAATTGTCAACAGAACTATAAGGTTGCTGAGCTTATCCAGTGTTCTTTTATTTAATCAGATAAACACTGAAAATGCAAGTTACCTCCCAATTCTGAACTCTGAACACTAAATATCTTAATATAGTAGTTAAAAATATATATATTTATATAATCCCAACTAATAAAAATGTTGATCAGGGTGCTGATGGTGTAAAGGTGGGAAAATTAGAAAACCTAGGAACCATGAAATATAAATAAAATTCTGACACTCCATTGTCAATTGCTATTTAGCCAATTTAATTCATGGGGAGCAGCGGGGAGGAATAAACAAATCACCACTTCTGAAATTCCAACCCCCTTGTTTACAGAGCTAGAAGGCCCCTCGTGGCTGTAACATTCCTTGACTGAATATGTAGTTCAACTAATAACACGTATTTCAAAATACTCAAGAGGAGAAGCTTACAAAATTGTGTGTAGTGAGCGGAACGTGATCAAGAAAGTCCACCTGCAGTTCCTCACCAATCAAGGAGGCAGCATCAGTGTTCCAATCCAAACGCACTTTTTTACTGAAAGAAAGAAGAAGTGGGCAGGACAAATTTACTTAGATGAGACTTTAAGAAGTTACATTTAATCGGTGATCTATGTTTTGTGAGCTTTCTTGAGGAAACTGAAAACAAACAAAAAAGCACAGCTAACCTCTTACAGTGATCTGTAGTTCAATATCTTTAACTTAGAAAAATAAGAAGTGACTTTAAGCCATAGCAATTCAACTCTTTTTGTTTGTTTTAAAGAAGTCATTTGAACATATGGATTATTTGAAGTAATCAACCTAGAAACTACAAAAACAAAACAAAAAATTATGAATTATGACTTAGTGACATGAAAGCTGTATTACGTGCTTCAGTACTGAAGTTACTTGTGACCTCAATGGACTCAGTTATACAGAGCTGTGAAACCACAAATGATTGCCTTGTGACTGAGGCTTAAAGGAGCATTAAGCCCACGCCTTTCGAGGTGTGAAGTTAAATGTATTAACTCCATGAGATACCTTCACTCCCTCAGCTTGTAAAAGAATCATTTGGTATTTAATAGCAGCATCCCCGGTCCTACAAAAAAATAAGGAATACCTGAAGTGAGATTTTAAATCCAAATATTGAGAATTTGTAGAGGAATGCAGAGCCTTAAAATTGAACATAGAGGACATCTTCATTTAACTTGGCCAAGAATCACGAGAACTAAAGTTTATAAACTACAAATGCAGAATGAGAACTGCACCTCAGATGTGAAGGCATATCACATCATTTCAACGAGTGTATGAGAAAAGCTTAGACGCAACAAGTACTTGCATGTACCCCTCATTCTCAACACATTTAATACTTAGAAAATATTAAAGAAAAGTAATACTCAGGAAGCTTAAGGATTTGCCCTAGCAGAGGGTAAAGAAAGCAACATGGAAGTGTTCACAGTCTGCATTTTCTAAAGAAATTAGCAAAAAAGAGAAAGTATTATTGCCACTGCTCTAGAAACAAGATTTTGAAATTCTCTAGCTTCATGTAAGTTTCATGTATAACATTATGGACTCTTACCCTTTTGGTTCAGTAACAAGACGAAAAACTGCACAGCATTCTGGCTGCAGACCTCTTACTTTAAGTGCCTTCATGAGACAATCATGTAAGGTCATCCCATTTCGCACATTTACCTGTGTCCAAAGAAAAAAAAAAAAGTACTGCATGATGGTATCATTTGTTTAAGCTTCATTGGAGGAAAAAAGTATTCTGCCCCCTCCTTTTCTGCAACTGATGACTTTTAAAGTTAACTAATAAATAAATAAGCATCCAAAGTATGTAACGACAAACTTCTGTACCCCCCAATTTAAGTCACTGCACCTTAAGCCAACCTGTCAGGCAGCCACGTTTTCTGCTACTGTGCACTTAGGCAAAGGAAGTTTTAAGGCCATTTTATTACTTTCATTTCTTACAACTACTAAGTTTCTGTGAACCAAATTTGTACAAAGCTCATATACACGGGTAGGCTATAAAAACAATAGAAATGCAGGCAAATGAAAATACTAAGTTTAGAAAAAGGTTTAATTTAGATCTAGAGAACTTTGATCAAGATTTTAGTTAATACTGGTGTATTCAGCTCTGAGAAATCTCACAGCAGTGAAGCTTCTTGAGAGAACACTAATTACCATGCTTCCCTGTGGGCATATTTCAAGTGAATAAAATGGTGACAGAAATGGCTACGTGATACTACACATAGGCATCATCGTTTTTATCAGCCAACTACCATCTTCTAATGTTGATTACATAATCAATGCATCTTGCTCATGTGCACTGGAAAAATATAGCAGCAAGGTAGAGAAACACTACGTCTCAAAATACAGCCATACAGCTTACAACACGTGTCCTCAAGAATTGGAAACTCGATGACAATATAAACAAAAACACAGGAAAGTTTTGTGAAGCTTGGCATTTCTATAGTAAAAATAAATGTCATAGCATTAGCCATGCAAACAGTACCACATTTCTTCCATCAAGGTAACACAGACTTACCACTGTACGTTGCTTGTTGGGCAAGAAAACTCGAATGGTATTACTGGTTTTGGAAGTATCTGATATCTTGCCATCATCAGATGCTCGGCGCTGATAACCAAACTGCTGGACAATGGTCGGTGAAATGCAGTTTGGGCCATCAAAGACAGAATCCTTGAGTCCAAAACCATTACTGATAGTCTTCCAAGCTCCCTGAATGTGCTCCATGGATGCAGTCTGAAGAAACAACAAAATTAGAGGAGTGAGGGAAAATTACAGCATCCTTCGCTATGGAGAGCTATTAAAACTTCCTGACACAGCAGACCTCACCATCTCTTTTCAGAGGTATGTGAGGTCTGCACTGCTTCTTCCCTTGTGACACGTTCAACCTACATGTACACAGTACAGTTCACCCACATCTGTGAAGTTAGCCCAAGTCTTGAGAGCACTGGACTTTCTGCACAGACCTACAGGTATATATGTGCAATTCCATTCTCTCTGCACCTCTAGTTGTCAAAGCAGCTCTTCACCATCATCTTAGTTTAGACTGTTAGTCCTTGAAGGTGGTTTGATGCTAGCTGCAGGCCAAAAGAATAGTCCTGTATGCCAGATATGGTTGCAAGCATTAACATACCTGTATTTTAAGAAAGAAAAAGTAGCCCAAGAGAAATTATAACAAACAGCAATGAAGAAACCCTATTTTTATCAGTGACGTCAAGGGACTGATTTGGGTGGTTCTTTCTGTTCTGTGGTTTGGGTTTTGTTTGTTTGCTCCAAAATTATTTAACTCCCAATTATTTTCCAAATGCATCTTATTCAAAACTAAGCAAAGTTAGAAACAAGTTTTGAAATCTGAAATGAAATCCTCGCTAAATTTCAAAGTGGCCAGATTGTCTACTAAGCTTTCAGAAAGAAAATAATAATAGTAATAGAATAATGCAAATAGGCTTAGTAGTTTATTCTCCCCCAGAAATCTGCACCTCTCTGTAAACCTCTGCAAACTCAACGCTCAGAACTGCCCAGTGCAAGTGCCAAGTTAGCAGATTAACTCCAGATTCGCCTTTAGTGACTTCTGCACACTGCCTACGTTCCTGGTCACCTCTGTGAAAGGGAAAGAAAGTCATATTAAGCCTGCTACGTCAAAAAACACATTAGTCAGGAAATGCCAAAATAAAGGTCTTCCAAGCAACTGCAATTCTGTCCCCTTGTGGTACAGGAAAGGACTGGACTGACAGACCTACGCTGTTCCCCAGATACCAAAAAAAAAAAAATCAGTGCATAACACCAAAAACTCCTTTACTGAGCACCTATCAGTTTCTAATACACCTCATTTCATGCTGTGCTTTCTCTGTTGTAAATTATTTGAACGCTGCCATCCACTCCCTCACATCCTTGCTGTTTTCTACAATTGAAGAGATAAAGCAATAGAATTCATGGAAAAATATCTCACTAGTATTACGCGCCCATGTGGGGATGTCCAAAAGGATAAACTTGAATTTCAAAGCCTTACACTCAAAGCACGACTCCAAAAAGCCTTTGCTAGATTCATAAGCACTCAACACTGCTAAACATCTGAACCCAGATCTGAAAAGCATTTGCAAAGGAAACATAACTGATAACCTTAAATAAAAAAGGGTTGCTTCATGTGAAGCACCTACCATTGCATGCAGACTTTGCAATAGAAGCAAGAAGAAAAAAAATAATCCAACCACTCTCTCTGCTGCCTACCTCATTCTTTAGGCATCTTTCATCTTATGTAACAAATCCACTCTATGTGATACGGCTAAAAATATTAATGGGAATATCAGGTTTCTGTTTCATATTTCAGTGAAACACTATCAGGCAGAAAGGAATGTCATAATTTTGGTGCCATTTTCTGGCCTACGGGTAATTTTCCTTCCCAAGGGACTGCATATAAGATTTTGCCATAATCTCTCAAAAGCGTATTTCTGTAGAGCGTTTTTAGCACCTCCATGTTTATGACGTCCTACCGGTACTTCCTAGCAAGTTCTTACAGTCCACAGCCTCAAAACACTAGCAAGCAAGACGATGGGATCTCATAAACTAGGCAACAGTCATAGAACCATAGAATGGCCTGGGTTGAAAAGGACCACAATGATCATCTAGTTTCAAACCCCTGCCATGGGGCAGGGCCGCCAACCACCAGACCAGGCTGCCCAGAGCCTGATAGATGGAAAGTCTAAAAAGGTTCCAGCAAAACCAGAGCGGTAGCGACTCTATGATTGATACTGTAACAGTGGTACTATTTCCTGAATTTGAAGATAATTGAATGAATCTAGTAAGAAACCATTTCAGTGAGAAAACTGTTTTCTCTCCTGTAAGTCCCTGAAGCGGCACATCCGCAGGGTCAAGTGAGCACTTGTTCTGCTGAAAGACTGCAGGCTGAGGATGGGCAAAACTGCACGAGAGTGAACGACTATCAGTCCAATCTGCTCAGGAACTGCGTAAGCAGTAATTGTGAACTGGTCCGAACCCAAACCAGACGGCCCTGTCCAGTTCTGCCCTCAGTCAGACTCCTGGCACTCCAGTTCAGAAGCTCTGAGCTGCAAAACGTCACTCTAACTATACCAAGACCAACAATCCATTGCCAGCTGAATGTTAAATTTTTGTTCCAGCTACTCTTCATTTTCATCAAAATTACTACAGTCTGTCTACAACTGAAGAACTGCAACAGCAGCATTCAAGTAATATGTATTTAATATTAAAAGTATGAGCGAATTGATCTTCTTCTAGGTCCACTACCACTAGAATACTGATAGTGGTAAATCTCATATTAAACACTCTAATAGAAAAACATCTCCTATTATTCCTCTACCTCTCACAGATATATTACACACTGTGATCAGGACTGCACTTTTAACTACTACCCTCTCTAAGATGACAGCCATTTGTACATGCATTAAAAGCAAACACAATAAACTGCTATGCCATGCACGTACCTGGCAGTAACAAATTCCTAAAAATGACTGAATGAATAGTCCCAAGGCTTCACTGCTAAAAGCAGATGAGGCAAAGTCTCACCAGTAATAAGCACTCTAAAATCTAATAGACTTAGGAAGCTTTTTCTTCCCTCATCCAAAATGACATTACAGAGCTGTGTATCTACTTTTATCTAAGCTTTACCAATACTCTCCACAAACAACATCACTAGAAAAATGTAATCCCACCCTAACCTAACCTGAACAAAAACTTGTGGTTTAATTACTGTGAAAGTCACATTTTCCTGAATCTGTTTGCCTGTTAGAACAATTAGGAACAAAAATTGGTACTAAAAATTAAGAACTAATATAGACAATCTACCTGCAGAATGTAATCATGTTGGGAGAATAGAAAGAAAGATATCCTTTGATCAGGAAATCTAAGAGAAGCAACAAACACCAACAGTTAAATGTATTTCACCAGCATGAAGCCAAATCAAAATCCTGTCTATTACCATCTACAAAGCAAATCGCAAAAACACTTTAAAGTGACTTTAACTTTTTCCACAACCACCAGAAGTGTTTAGTCTGAACTGTCGAGAATTTGGGTCTGTCTCTCTGAGGAGCGCTGACTGCTACAGGAGAAGGCTGAAGGCTCACAAGACACAAAGCACAGCCCCTCTGTATACTGAGTGAAGTGCCTTGCCCTTTATTTCTGAAAGACACTCCAAGAGCTTTTAAAGACAACATAAATCCAGTTCTCCCTCCCAGCAAACGCACAACTTCGCCTGTTTTTCCCACGTGAACAATTGACGGTTGTGTTCACATTTAACAAAATATGCATACAAAGGCAAAATACCAGAGAAGAAAACCCAGAACCCATTTGAAAACTGCCTTCTAACAAAAGTATTAAGAATTACTTATGAGCAAAATTTGTTAATCACTGTGACTGAAGATCATCACTATATTCAACTGCAGTCTTCCTCAGCTCCCCACACAGTGATTTCCAACTGATTCAATACTGCCTGGGTGAGCTGTGGGAAAACAACACAGAACAGCAGCAACAAACAAACAAGCCCACCTACCAAACAAGTCCCTGTTGTGATACATGGCTGTACTTCCTAAACGTTTATCTTTACATACCAGCAGAATATAGACTCATTCCTAACAAATGAATTTGTTATCCATGCAAATATAAACATGGGGCAAGAGTTAGGATCATGGCAGGAACTCCAGCACATCTCCCACGCACCTGTCAGTTTGGGGTATTTCCTCCTAACCCTGAGCCATGGCATACAAACCTATGTTTCTGTAACAGTTTTTCTGATCTTTTCAGCATCTCTATTTCTCTGAACCATCCATTTCATAGTCACCAACTCCAGCATTCTGTTGCTATTGTAACTGTAAGGTATTCAAGGAGGAAAAAGCATTTTTATTCACTGTTTGGTTTTCCAAGCACTGGGACCTACTTCCAGCAGCAGGGAATATAAATGCTCAGGCTGACATATCCTCAGATTGATTAAACCTTTGCAAGATTAACACTCTCCTATATCTAAGAAAAACTTTGAGATTAAGATTTTGGTTAGAAAACATCAACTGAGTCATATTACTCCAGTATTACAGTTCTAAAGTGTTCTTGTTTTATTTTTTCTGAAAAATGCAGAACATTAAACGAGCACAAGCCATAAATGTTTTGAAACAGTATTTGCACCTACAGAAATATGATTAAAATAAATATAAAAACCACCATGGATTGCCTCTATAGTAATAAAGGCAGCGTACCGCTTGTACAGTAATCCAGAGACCATGGAGCTCTACAATGAGAACTATCTTCCTCTAACCCAATATGCAGGAAATCACTTTTCTTAAGACATTTCTGCTCTTAGATTCTACTTCAGGCTCTGGCTATGATGTGCTTATCTCCAAAACTATCTGCACCGTCAGCTGCTTTGTGCTGCTCTCCTCCTGGTGGTTACAATGGCTCCAGACTAGTTCTCCTAACCAACTGCTGCTACCATCTGTTTGGCTTGTGCTGTCCGCACACACAGTCAGACTGTCAGTCATCCATTTCTTTCCATGTGAAATCTCCATTAAGTCCAAACTCAGAGCTCTGTAGGCTGCCTTACAAAATCCAGATTCCCCTGTTAGAGAACCAGAACCACTGAACACTCTGCCTGTGTCTAACAGAACATCACACACAGCAACAACCACAGGTAAAGAAAACCACAGCTAGTGTTTACAAGCACTCAATTGTAACTTTTAGAAATGTTAGTTAAGTACAATTGCTGACTTTAGATTCCCCCTCCAAAGAAAAAAAAAAACACCAAAAACCAGCAACAACAAAAAAACATTGAACTATTATTAGAACAACCATGGAAGAACGAGACAACCTGGGAAAGCACAACATTTTTTTTCAACTTACATTAGGTAAAGAGTTTTCTAACAAAGCACCAGAACCCCATGGCATGGCATGAAACCTCCATTCTTTTTTAATGCCTATTCATTAGTACTAGAAAGAATCCTAAACTGATTTAGCAGCCACCACCTGAAGTACAATGACCTATAACATTCATCTAATAATAAAAATTGATAAATATTGAGAGGGGCTCACTCAATGCTTTAAGGTGTTCTTTCAACATTATGAAGATTATTGCAGCCTAAGTGATATTGAAGACTTTATTTTTTAAATTTGGTAAATTCAAATGTATTACTAGAAATAAAAAGCACACTGACCGATGCTTTACTTTATGTGATTGTATCAGAATCACATGATGTGACACCCATGTCATCCTCAGGTTGGCTCTTCACCAGCAGAGTTCATCAGAAAAGGATGTAGAGAAACAGACAGACACCCAGGAGGGCATTGTGCTACACAAGCAGGGCTATGTGTTTACACGGGTATTCACATTACAAAGGCAAGTCAGACTTTGGACAAGCATTTTTTTCCCCACAAGTCTTGCTATCAACTGTACACGCATTCTCAGACATGTGCCTATTTGCATTTTGAGCTTTCTCATGATTGAATTGTTTCAAGTATAGATGAAAGCCCCAAACTGTATTAAGAGTTCCCTGGAACTCATCCACTTTACAGCAAGGATGAAAAAGTTACTCAAATGCCAGCAGTCCGCCACATGCCCTTCCCACACAAGTTCTTGAGAATTGAACAAAAGTGACGGAGAATTTCAGCACAAAGAATTATCAGCTTTCTCCTTCTTCAGCTGCATGCAGTAAATGAATTAACACTGGGGATGCCACCACTGCTCTTTAAATAAATATCAATTTTCTGAAAAGAAAGACAGCCTGAGGATGAGGTTAACTAAATAACTACTGACAGGTGACAGTTATGCAGGCTATGTATGTCTGAATTGTTATGCAGTTCAAGCATACTGCAATCGCTGGTAAAAATGGCTACAAAACAGCAGACAGTTGGAGGAGGATGCAGAGATCCAAGTGATTCAAGATGCCAGTGTCCTCAGACCAGTTCTTAATTTTAAGCGTATTCCACTGAATGTGGGATCTGTGCCAGAACCAGCAGTGCCACAGGCAGGTCAATGCAGTAATTTTATGGAACTGTACATAGAAGCAATGAAGGAACCTGTCATGAGTGGGATTCCCTACCCCATCCCACCTGGGGGTGTGAGGGAACGGCTGTGCAGTGATCAGCTGCTGCTCGGTCACCCCACAGCAGGGTCCAGGCTTGTGGGACAGAGAGGAGTAGGGGAAGCAGTAGCCAAGAAAAGACTGGATGGAACTTTGAAGATCTTCTGTGAGCTCACGACACAAGAACAAATGATTCCTCCTTGTACTTCAGAGCCAGTAAATGCACCTGGGAATACTTTAACGTAAGTTTCTGTAATGTGAACCAAAGCTAACGTGATAATACTTGACTCTTTAAGTTACAGCATGCCTGGACAGCTTGACTTGTTTCCAATACACAGATACTTGCACAGAAACCTGCGTAAATTGGGAAATAAAAATTGAACCTAAGTAGAAATTACAGACTGTATATAAGCAGAATTACTAAGAACATGTCAAACACTTAGTGCCTTGAGTGCCTGCAAAGAAGAATTATGTTGCAGTTCAACTCTATCTTATATCATCTTACTGAATACTTCCATGAATGTACAGTTCGTTGTGTGGGTTTTTACTTGTCAAAGTGTTTCAGAAGTACAATCTCAGGAAAAAAATAAAAATAAAAAACCAACCAAACAAGCAAACCCCACTACTTGGAAGATAATGCCACAAAAGTCAGGTCTGAAATCCAGACCGGACGTAGCGTGAGGTCTGGATTATTCACAAAAGATCTGTAGTTGTGTGGAAAGGTAAACGGTATCTACAGGAAAATATCAATAATGTTCTAAACAGAGAAAGAGCTTTGCCCTACAAAGTAAATACCCATTGAGACTGACTAAAGAAAGGACTTAAGTTAAACATACACTTCTGATAAAGCAAACACCGAAACAACTGTAGACATCATATGAATGTTATGGAATTTTTCAAAACACAAAAAGCAAGTTTCGGTAATGGTCAAGTAATACAAGCACAGAACACATTTGTACTGTGTCCCTTCCCTTGAGAATAACCCATGGAACCTGGAAGGAAGGATGAGGCAGGGTAAGGAGGAAGGGCATGACAGAGATTTGTACCTTTCGTTTTCCTTTATGTCAGTGAAGTCCTATGACAAAATGATGAAGTGCATCATCTGTGGAAGACAAGACAGAAAACACTTTAATAGGCAAACTCTAGCACATACGCAACGCACCAGATCAATAGCCAACCAATTATTTCATGACTTACAACATTAGAGTTACCTTACCTTCCATCTACTAGTTTTCATGGCCTTCTATTGTTTTTTTACACAACACTTCAATGTAAGGAGATGCACTGTGTAAGGCCAGACTACATGACCACCACAGTAACTCAGCATAATCTTGCTGTTACTCAAGAAACACTACCAAAAGCTTCTACTGCTGAAACTCACTCAAATACATATTGAACACCTCCTTCTCAGCCATCAGGCACTTAGTTACACATGCAACCACCTTGCTGACTCACAAATATCCCATCAAACCTTGAATCAAAAAAAAAAAAAGTAACAAGCTAAGCCTCTAAGGTTATTGCTATCTTGTGTACAAGTGTAACTGTAAAAGGAAGAATTCTTAGGGAATCTGAAGAAGTCTTGATTAAAAATATGAAGCTAAGATTAGCTAAAGAAGCAAGAGTCAAATATACAAAAACATTCACTAGAAAGTAAATAGTAAAATGCCTTCCCACCTCACAGTTCCCATCCTACTTAGCCATTTCTAGAACAAATCTCATGCTGAGATGACTAGAGAAGGCAAAGATGGGACACAGTCACACGGCCATCAGGACTGGCAGCACCTGCTGGAGCACCCCTCCCTCCTATGATGGAAAGTTGAAGGACTTGGGCTTGTTTAACTTAGAGACGGCCCAGGAAAACCCCACTGCAACCTTCCAGTACTTGAAAGGAACTTAGATGCAGAGGGATGACTGACTTTTTACACAGCCTGATAGTGATAGGACAAGCAGAAATGGCTTTAAACCAGAAGAGGGGAGATTTAGGTTAGATGCTGGGAAGATTTTACTCAGAGGGGGGTGAAGCACTGTAACATCACCCAGAGAAGTTGTGGATGCCCCATCTCTGGAGGCAACCATGGATGGGATCCCGGGCAGCCTCATCAGTTGCTGGTAACCCTGTCCATTGCAGGGGGTTGGAACTATGTCATCTTTAAGGTCCACTCCAACCTAAACCATTCTGTGATAAGCAGAGACTGTGGAGAATTCATGGCACACTGTCCTCTGCACACCAAAGAAAAAGCTGAGCTGTACAGCTCCAACAGATGAACTGTTGAGCAATAACAACACACTTAGGAAATAATCCATACTGAATCAAGAGTTGATTTCTTCTTTTCCCCAAACAGATTACATTACTAAGGAATACGGTGTAGAAAATATGACCGGAGAGTACATGGGGGCCAGAAACAGAAAAACAGGGCAGATCAGAGGACCAGAGAGATGCATCCTCAAAACAACTACAGAAGACCTTCTAAGTGGCTATCTTGGCAATTAGCAGACTGACAAAAATGAGGGTACAGTTACAATCCTCAAATTTAGTTGAAGTCTGGGACAGATTTTGAGAAAAGTAATCCAGTCTGTGTGACAGATAATGTCAGACAAAAAAGAGGAGATAAAACTGATAGGCAAGGATTGAGTTCTTCAAGACTGAAAAAAAAAAAATTGTACAGCAAAATGAGTGAGAAGAAAAAGAAATCCCATATACAAATTGAGAAAACAGCATCAAATTCACGTGATGGGTTAAAGAAGGAGCAGGTACAGCACTTCTACCTGTACCCAAAGCAACAGCTGTAAGGGAGTAAAGCTGTGTACTTTTCTTGACAGATAAGAGAAACATGGAAAACAAAAATCACAGGAGAACATCTGCTAACAGAACTGGCAAGAATCAAAGTTTAAGTAGTGAGTAAGCTGACAAAAATACCAGCTGTTAGTGCAGATGTGAGATTCAATTACATGTGAGAAGTGGAATTGTTTACCTAAGACAATGGCAAAAGTAAGGGAGAAGAAAATGCCTGCATACTGGAGGAAGTGTGCCTACTTGCAGGATTTCCACCTGAGACACTGCAGGACAAGAGGAGCAAGGGAAGCAGGTGTTCTACAGAGGAACATGGAACTTGCACAAGTTCATCATGGAACATAATTTGGTATCATAACACTGCATTGGAAATATTAATAATTCTGCTACAAAAGTACACCTAATTTCACAAGCAGGCAGAACAAGAATTTGGCACAAACAGAACTGTGAAACGGTAGCTTTGCATTTCAGTGTTTTCAGGTCACATTTTTGCTGAAAGTTTTAAAACATATACCTGGACAATACTTAAGGTTAGAAAAACAGAAGTTAAACTATTTTTGATTCAGGCAGTCCCACACTTGCACAAGTGGTGTTCTCTATGTGATGCTTCTACAGCCAAAGCACAGCGTTACACTGTGATGCCACTCTTGCTGCTTACTCCAGCTCTCATTACCAGTTGGGTAGGTATGGCAGTCTGCCACCAGCAGCGCTGGACATCTATAACAAGAAACAATCTCAACTCCTTTCCTACCGCGCGAAGGAACTGTCAACTTCAAGTTTAGTTAACATCAGTTGGGGTTTTTTGGAAGTTATGGTGAAAAACTCCACCCCACTTATTCCTGGGCTACATGATTGATTCTTGTCTTTTCTATCACACTGCTTACTTAAAGCTTCCACGTGAGAGATGAGATAGACAAAATACTTACTACACAAAGGAAACCAAAACAGAAAAACAAAACAAAACCTCTGCTTGCCATAAAATACACAAACAGAAGTGAACGACTCACAATGACAGCAGAAATATTATTTGTGACGACAGGAGAAACAATATTTTCCAATGTGAGAATTTTAGTCTCCATCTGCCTGATCATTTTATTAAAAACCTTCTTCAGAGCATGTAGCACTTCTGTAAAACAGAATAATTCCAGGTAACAGCCTGTAATTTAACATCACAAGGGCAGATCTTACTGGAATGGGTAAAAATAGCACTGGTGGACATGCCAAAGGAGAGTCTTTCCACTATATGGCCACTGCTTGGATTGCAACATCAGCTGGCTCTCTTTTTATAACCACTTGATTGCCAGTGAACAACTCACCGAGAAGACTCAGAAGGTTGGAGAAACAGAAGAGCAAGGCCAAAATTCACCTTCAGATGAAATCATCCCACTGTATCACTGACACGACCACTTGGTTTCACCATGCTATTATTGCTTCCATAAGCTTTATACTTGCTTCTAAAAGCATTTAACACAAATGAATCATGTAATTCAGAATACAGTTTATTTTCTGTTAAACGTCAGCATAAAATTAGAGGCTTGCACACTGTTGTTTCTTTTGGCTGCAGCACACTCTGGAAGCTACCTTATGCTGCCCAGGGTGCCACTCTCCAATAACCTCATTTTGGCCAATTTCTGGGAACACACCTCCCAGTTCCAGCCAGCTTGGAACAACTACTTCGGAACACCTGAACCCCAGATTCCCTTTTATGCTTGCAAGTAACGACAACACCTACGACAACATGAACATTTAGAACTGCTTGACCATGGATCAAACAGCTAGAAAAGTTATTTTGCTTGAAAACACTCCTGTCAGCCAGCCACTGGACTTGCCCAGCTTTCTAACCGGTGCAAGGGAAACCAGCATCCTCCAATCTCCAACAACACCAACACGTTTCTGCCCATCCATACCTATATATGGGAAGTGACTGGATGTGGCTTACACAGCTTATTGAAGGGGGACTGGGGAAGGATCAAAAAACCAACCAAACAAAAAAAGATAAAACGGGACATGACCCGCCTTACAAAGTTACTATCACATCTTTTACCCCGCTATATAAAGATGGAATGAATATCAAATTACTTAATTCACCTTAAGCTTCAAGCTGCTGCTATAATAAAAAAATGTTTCCTATTCACACACATTAGCCTCAGCATGAAATAGTCTAGACCTGAAGGGGTTCATATTCAATCAGGAATTATTAAAATAAGGAAAATATTTACGTGGCAGTAAGTTGCCATTAGTAATTGCTAGGTAAATTCGGGTCCTCTGGAATTCTGAAAAAAGGTTTTACAGAACGTGAAGCTGGAGCTGCATCCTACAGACATGATCAACTTTCTGAGCAACTTAATGTTTCTAGAACAAATCTTGAAAAATATCAAGTGTATCAAAGTATAGCTCCTTCAGCTGCAAGCTGGTTCAGAGGTTATCACTGGTTCTTTCAGCTTCACATTAAGCTTTTTATTTTACAATATATTTACAAAACTAGCAATTCTGGTTGCACTTTTGGTAGCAGCAAGTTAGGAACTTTTTTTTTTTTTTTTTTTAATCATTAAAACAATACCAGGTCTTCTTTTCCTCCCAGCAGCACTGCTACCATTGAAGCTTCCAACCTAACAGTCCTCCCTCCGTGTGCTGTTCGGCTTTGCAGGACCATCATAGAATCATAGAATGGCCTGGGCTGAAACGGACCACAATGCTCACCTCATTCCAACCCCCTGCTATGTGCAGGGTCGCCAACCAGCAGACCAGGCTGCCCAGAGCCACATCCAGCCTGGCCTTGAATGCCTCCAGGGATGGGGCATCCACAGCCTCCTTGGGCAACCTGTTCAGTGTGTCACCACCCTCTGGGTGAAAAAAATTCCTCCTAATATCTAACCTAAACCTCCCCTGTCTCAGTTTAAGACCATTCCCCTTGTCCTATCACTATCCACCCTCATAAACAGCCATTGCTCTGTGCTGTTGCAAATCTCACTTCCACAACCATTCCATGGAACTGGATGGGAGGATTTGCACCCCCATCTGTTACACTGCGCTTCATTCAGATTCACCTAGAAGTTCTCATGTAAAATATCACACGTAATTTATTCTAAACAGGGGAAATTGTGGACTAAAGCAAAAAGGATGGTAATTTCTGTGTTTGTCCAACAAGCAGGCAGTGTTCAGGGGGGGAGGTGGGGCAGAGACACTTAATTTTTTTCCATAAGTAGGAATAGAGTGCAGAAAGCGAAGAGATCCGTGCCTTTAGAGGTAATCCCACAGATGGGAAGATCACCCCAGAAAATACTCAGAGCACGAGCAGACTGAGCAAACATGGTGAAATGACCGAGAACAGAAGAAGAAAATGGAATACGTACAAAGAAGTTTGAATTACTGATCAACAGAGAGGTACTGGAGCAAGTGACAACCAAAACAAAATATTGCAGAAAAACAAAACGGCAGATCAGTCATACATTGAAGTTTCTCAATAAATACTTAAACGTTAGCCCTGCAAAGGTACCATCAAAGACACCTTTCCTGCAGCAGCAGGGCACTGCCTCGCAGCTCATGTGCCTCTCCAGCCCGGTGCTCCCAGAACACTCATTTTCAGAACTCCAGCTTGTTCTCTAGTGAAAGCAGTTATGTAACAAAGCGCCCTACTGGGGGCTCTGAGCCATTTTTTAAAGTCTAAACCTCTGAGCCAGCTTTAATTAACATGGTTAACCCCACGCCACACCCAGCTCCAAGTTAGTGAGGCCACCTCCCTCCAGCTCGTGAGCTAAAAATACGCAGTCCCACTGCTCCTAACCGATACTACATATTTCGGCTGGAAGGCAATATTAATTAACACCTTTCTGACAGCTGTTTGTCAGAAATGAATGTTTCAGTGTCAGCAGCATAAGCTGAATCTGAAATGAAGCAACGTCCTGCAGAGGTAAGAGAAAACAGGCAGCGCTACAGCAATCAGTGCAACATCTGCAAAGAGCCACAGCGCAGCACGCAGCGCGCAGCCGGGAACAATAAAACGGCGTTCTATCCATAAACCTGGAAATACAGGTCCCATCTGCAGGGTTTTCAGTGAAGTGCAAAGAAAACAAAGCAGAGACACACAGTCATCACACACAAAGATGGCTGTGAGGCAATTCCAAAACTCTTTTGCCTGAAGTTAAAACCAACCGGCTTTGGTTTAACCACGCGAGAGCTGCGCTGCACGTAGCCCAGTGAGCAGATGCGCACAACGCAGGCACACCTGCAAACAAATGCACTGAGCGGGTTTCGCCGCTGCACTGTTCCATGTGAACCCAGAGGTTTTTCTACACTACAGCCCTAGCTCTAATTCTTGACATTCCCCACCAGCAGGCAAAAACCTTTGGAAAACAAATAATCGCATCCCGCTGGGTCCATTAAAAGCCTTTAAAAAAGGCTCGCTTCTGTAAACATTGCTTACTATCACTTACAACTCTCAGCTCTGAAGCATACCAAGAAAACGCTTTACTCATTTACAAACGGCTTGAGAAGGGTTTTGTTTATCTACTGTATCTGCTATAAGCACGCAGCATCTCAGTACACAAGATGACCATACTCTATTAAACCGCAAAAGGTCAGCACGCAGTGCTGCCATAAAATCAGCTCTGTGTGAAATAGATGGCATTTCTAGTACAAACACAATATCCAAGTCACCAAAGGAATACGCGTATGCCAGCTGCTTTTCAAAGCAAAATTGTTGTTTACAGAAAAATAGCGTACACAGCAGGAGCCAACGGAGCACTGGGAATTATTCACACAACTTTGGCCCAAACAGACTTTCTTTTCAGACAGGCGACGAACATCACCAAACGCACATCTGGGCTGCCAGCACAGAAGGCCGTGCAAAGCGAGGTGGGCTTCGTGCTGTCTCCAAACCAGTAAGGTTATCATCATTAGAAAAGCACAAGAAAGAAAAAAAGCTGTTAATTTGCCACAAAGGTAGCAGCATTTGGACACAGCTTCCAAGTGTTCTATCAACTCTTCCTACAACTAATTTCTAGAGCTGGCAAAACGTTTCCATGACCTTACCCAAAACACAGCCGATTTCTAATTTGGAAGCTGCTTTCAATGACTGTATTTCAGATCAGAAAATACCAAAGGTTTTTGTGTAAGCAATTACGGATCAGACTGGTACAATGTCGATGTAAGCCAGCTGCTCATTTACAAACGTATTTATCTTACACTTACTGAAGTCATGCTTAAAACGCTGGTTAAATCACAAGTTTTAATCCTGCTTCACGTGTTTTTGTTACTCCCTCAAAGAAAGATCATTTGGATTTATGCAGTTTGGTATTTTAGGAGAAACAAGCTCTATCTCTCACTACGCAGTCCTTAGATTTCTGCATTTTTAGGCTGGAATACAGTCCATGACCTTACTCCTTAAGAACCAATCGCCCTTTCCAATTATTCATCTATTTCAAGCTGCATTTACATGGAAGTGTTGGAAATCAAACTGCACGCACATTTTCACTCCTGTTTCCTCAGCAACTGGCCCTATGTTCCTATGCCATCCACTGCCCTTCCTGCTCGCTTCCAAATGCTCTTGGGCTTATTTGCTTATTTCAGCAAAGCAGGCAGGTAGAGGCATCAGGAACACAGAGCTCCCACAGGCTATGGAAATAGAAGGCCAGGCTGTGCAGGAACCTCTTGCTTCCCCCCACTGCAGCCCCAGTCCCACGTGGCAGAACCCAACCAGGGAACCTGCTGGCAGCCAGGAGGGAGCCGAGCCACAAAGGAGCCGAGGAGAAGACACCTGGAGAGGTTCCAGCACAGCAGTACTGAAAAGGGGATGGCAAGGGATGCCAGCTGTACTGCAACGCAGCGGCAAAGGGAATGACTGAAGGTATCATGGAAGGGAACGCTGGCAGAGCACAGAAGCGACAAAGACCCAAACACAAATAACAGTCTATTAAACACAAATATTTAATAGACTTAGCTCATGTGCTCAAGTCATTTAAACATTCTGTGTATGTAACACAAAAATGAATTTATTAGCCCAACTCCTCCGTCTGAAACTCGCTGCTTAAGGACTTTTTAGTCACAGCAATTTCACGTAACAGCTTTTGGTTTCCACCTCCTGCAACAGTTTTAAAACGAACAGCTTACCATATCACCTTAACTTGTTTCCAAAGGCAGAAAACTGGGAAAACTTGTTTTTTTCCTCAGCTCCCAGTTTCTCAACAGCAAACGCGACAAATAACTGAAGTGAGGGGCACGTATGTCCCTGCAGAAACCAGTGCTGATTTAGCACACCAAGAAGTGCTGACCAACCATTCCCGTAGGTCATGTCTGTGGTTTATAAAATAGGAGTTATTTTAATAAGCTGTAGTAAGTTCAGGCCCTGAGACAGCAGTCAAATCCTTAAGTTAGTCAAATAGACTTTGTTGCTGTTTAAAAAAAAAAAAAAAGGATATTTTTTAAGTGCACAGCAAAAGCATTAAACTAAAAAAATAGTTTTATATCTTCTTTGGAAAAGAGAGAGACTTTCCCTGTCGCTTCCAGCTTTTCCTTCAGAACAGGTCTGTCAGCAGTGTTGCACAATACATTGTCCAGTCCTGAAGATATTAAGCATGGCAACAAACCACATGAAAACACATTCCAGATTTCTGGAAGCACTGCTGCTCTGGCCCAAATAAGCCAGTCCACTGCTGATTTAATGATCTAAGATTGAACTGCTTACCGTATTCATCAGTCATCCACTACATAAGCATAAAATACAGATCCACACTTATTTTTATGATTAACTGTAGCCTTAGGGCTTGCCTATGGAAAATATTCTTAAGACAAACTAAATGAAAGTCACTTCCATTCTTAATGAATGTCCTCAGAACAGATTTAACCAAACTGCTTGGAACTTAACTCTCCCATTCATCACTGCAGTCTTTTCTTCTGCGCCTACACCGCAGGCAAGTGCTAAAGGATAGGCACATCCATTCCAGTTATAACCTAATGCTACCCAACAAAGAAATCTTAGGCAGTGCTTGGATCAGGGTTTTTCAGAAGCTTTAATAAATAGGTAGACAGATTTCAAAAGCTCTAAAGGTCTCTTGTATAAAATTACTTCCAAGTATTTTGACTGAAGTTTAAGGCTAACTGCACCACAGTCCTTTCTTGGTCTGCGTGCCTGCAGCACCCCACAGCAGCACCCAGATGGATACACGTCGTGCCACAGCAGTTCCACTACAGCGCTTGAGGCCTCACAGTCCCAGCTGAGGTCCCTGCACCTGCGGATGTGACTTAGAGGCTAAGAAGGAAAACCCACGCAGGTTGCTGTACCTGACACGGGCAGTGCACGCAGGGGACAGGAGGAGCGCTGTTGCCGGCGAGGTTATTTCTGTGTACATTTGAACCGTAGATAAAAGAGTCCGGGAACAGAGCAGTCTGGGAGCAGCACCACGTCTGCATGGCAACAGCGGGGCAACTCGAGGGAATGGAGAACCTAAACAACCACACTCCGGTTTTTAAGTACTTCTTTTTAAACTGAGCCCGAACGAACCCAAGCAAGCAGCTCACGCCGCTCACAGCCACGCTACCACGACGCAGTCCCATTTTCGACTCGGCCAACGGCGGATCCCAGCCGCAGAGCGGCCGCAGCCCCGCAGGAAGCGCCGCGCGGACACCGAGCTGCTGCCGTCAGTGCCGCGCCGCGGAGACCCGAGGAGGCTCCGGAACAGCTCCCCGCCGCCGGGCAGCCCCCAGCCCCGCGCCGGAAGGCACGCAGCGTCGGGCCCGCCGCTCCCAGCCGGGCGCTGACAGGCAGAGATCGCACCGCGCCCAGCCCGCCCGGCGGCTGAGGGACCCCCGCGCCCCGCCGCCTCTCCTCCCCTCCCCCCGTCCTCGGGCTTTTTGGCACCTTCCCCGCTGCCAGGCCCGAGCTCAGCCGCAGCTCTCGGGGCAGAGCCCCCCGGTCCCGCAGTACGGGGACAACCGAGGTCCCGCCGCACCCCGGGCCCTGTCAGGGCCGAGCGGCCGCCTTCCCCCGCGGCGCCGTGCCCGGGGCTCCTCTCCAGGCAGCGGCGGCACCGAGGAAGAGCCGAGACAATAGGCAGAACGGAGAGAAGCGGACCCCTCCGCCCCGCTCGCAGCCCCGCGCCGCCCTACCTATGTCACTCCCTCCCGACCGCCGCCTCCGGGCTCATCTCCCTTCAGCGCCGTTCGTTTCGTTCCTCATCTAAAATGGCGGCCCCGCACCCAGCGAGACATTTATCCGCCGCCCATCGACCCGCCGGCGCTCGGCTCCTTCCCCACGCCTGGCTCCTTCCTCCTCGCACCGCCCTCCTCTCCGAGCACCGAACTGCCGATGGAGCGCTCCTCCCCGCTCCCCCGCCCCCTCCAGGAGCCGCCATTTGGGAGCGGTGGCGGCTGAGGCGCTGCGGCGCGGCCCCTTCAGAACCGCGCGGGTATGGCGGGCTGCGCGTGTGGCGGCTCCTCAAGACGAGCGCGTTCTCAGACACTGGGCGTAGCGCGGCCCCCCGGCCCGCATCTGCCCGTAAGTCTTACCGGGAGCAGCGAGCCCCGCGCTGCAGGGAGCTGGCAGCGGCCCGAGGGGCGGTGCGTGCCGCCAGGGGTGGGGTATCACCGCTGGGAAAGGTATCGGGAAAGCCCGGGCGCGCAGCTTTCCCCTCAGCGGGCGAGGAGGAGCCGTCGGACGCGGGCCGGGCCTCACTCGTCCAGGCTCTGAAGGCATCAAGTGCCCACGCTAAATGGCAATCAATTTATCGTCCTAAAGACTTGGAAGGATAGCCACTGCAGTATAAAACGTTTCTCCTATTGCTGTTTTTTTTTTTTTTTCGTAAGAACGTGCAGGCTTACAGTCGTTAGATTAATTGGTCTTCAAACAAGCATTTCTCTGAAGAGAGCCTTCAGTAAAGCTCTCTCAGCCTTATTTGGGGCTCCTCTGCAGAGGGAGGCTTATGCTGCATAATCCAAGGCTGCAGCTCAGCTGAAGTCACATCAACAACAAGGGCAAAGGAAAAGCAGCACTGCTGGGCAGCCTCTCCTAAACACCAAATAAGAAAAGAACAACATACAAAGGCTGCAGCTACGGATGCCCTCCAGGGAAAGGTGTGTAATTGCCATCCCCATTTCAATCTGCTGTGAGGAACCCTAGAAGGCTGAAACAGAAATCTCCATGTCCTCAGAAAACCACAATTCAGTACGTGATTTATGAACGTGAATCACACCTTTCATATTCTCAAAGAGTAGCCTTTCCCACACATGTCACATTTAAACCAAAAGAGTCCTCTGATGCACGCACAGTTTACGTGACTTTAGCAGGATTCATAGCCAAACTGTTGGCCCAGGAGAAACAGGTAAATTCACAGCTGTGTGTACAGCGAGTGTTTGCATTGCTCAAGACTAAGCATGTCAGTGTAATGTTGTAGACAGCAGTACAGATATTGGTAAAAGGAGAACCTTAAAATACAATAATGTAAAATGAATAAAAACATGACATGAGAAGCTTAAATCGTAACATTTTAAGCTTTCAAAAAGAATAGAAACATCAAGAATCGTAGTCATAGATCAAACCACTTCAGATTCAAGCTGAGTTTCAGATAGTTAAACTATGTCATTTAAAATTTGTTCTTTGTTTTTATGTAGTTTTTTGTTTGTTTTTTATTTCTGCATTGTAGAACTTAAACTGCATATGTTTTTATAACAATAGAACATCTTATATATGAAGTTCACAAAGCAGTATACTTGTTTCGCTGGAAAGGAAACTAACGCAGTCTGTTCTCATGAGATATTTCTGTTATATTGTTCACAACAGACTCTTTTTATTTTATGCATATCCAACTAAACGTTGGATGCTGTTCATCTGACAACATTGCATACTGTCACATCCCTTTCCTCCACTCTAATCAGCATCTTTTCAGCCACATACTGAAGCAAAGTTTTGGTAGCTTGTCTTTTGCTATGTTAATAACTTAGGACATCTCCTCCCAAAAAGTTCAGTCTTTACCACCATAGATAAGGGTGCAGTGATCCCAGTATTTCCCTGGAAAGTATGGATTCTGGAGCAACTTACGCTCTCCAAGAACTCAGCGGAAGTTGTGCAGACTAAGATGGGGTTGTGTTGAGCTGTGTGCCTGCAGGTTCCAACCCCTGGGGATTTGCATTAGTAGATCTTTTAGGTCATCATTTAGTTTGGTATGCAGAATGGACAGTCCAATACAAAGCTTCTATATGAGTATCTATATTTAAATTCATGTTATTTATTTTCAGGGTCAAACTAACCTAAATACTTGAGAGTTAACAAAAGAAACTTTGCCTAGCAGTTCAGTATGTGTTACAGAATCAATTCATCTCTAATACTTTACTCCACCTATTAGGCACACGTATACCTATGATTCTTATGTTGCCCTTAAATAAACATAACAATAAAAATATTTGACAGAAATGTCAACCGAGGTAGGTTTTAAATGCAAATTTGTGCGGAAACACTTCAAAGTAAAACTGAAATAGTTTTTCATTAAACATTACAGAAATAAATTATTTATTCTCAGAGTGCAGCTCTATAAGCAGTAAGCAATGACCTTTTACTGAAAAAAAAATCACTGATAGTCTTACATGAAATATATTGTTAAGATTTTCAACAAGCTGCCTACCACTTTTCTATCCTCCATATGTTCTCTCTGCAATCTGTGGTATTATAGATATCCAGTATCTCAGGCTTATTATATGTAGTGCAGCAGAAAATTTCAGCTCCAATTTCAATGCAGTGCAACTTGCTTCTAGGAAAATTCAGAGATCCTGCACTGCCCCATCCAGTTCTCTGAGTCCTCTCCAGACAGGAGGTATTAAGTTGCTTTCTTGAATTTTTAGCTACTCATTTACAGTACCTATTACCAAGACTTATCTTCTAACGTGAAATGGAGCAGTGACATATGAGAGTGCTGGTCAGAACTTTGGAACTTGAGAATTTAAACAGATGTGCTGGTTACAAAGCATTGTCTCTGCTGTGCGACTCAGCCTGAGCCCATTGGCTCACTTTGTTTTATACACACCTTGGTTGCCCCTTTATGTGCAAAAGGGGTAAAATCTGACCCAAAGATAAATCAACCAACCAACCAACCCAACCCCCTCACTATCAGAGCCATTTGGTTTAAAAGTGACCTCCACCAAGTTGTATGTGACAGAGCTGTATTTTATTAGGTAATCATCACTGTAACTGTCTCCATCTCCAGATAGAAATAGATTTGAGAGCAGACTCTCACCGTAAGGACTGATTGATGTACCTTTGGTCAGAAACATAACTTAGGAGGCTTGAAAGAAGAGCACAGGACAAATGTATTAGTCAATTAATCGAGACCACTGTATACTGAGAATATCAAAGCAAGAAAATAACACAGAGTGGGGATGCTGAAGTGATCTGTGCCATTTGCACGGTGAATAAATGCTCAATTTGAATAAGCAGTATATGAGCTCCAACAGGGGAAAAATAATTTTAAAAAGTAATAAATACAAATCAAGTCTTCCATTTGTTTTGCTGCCTGAATAATCCTTGTTACTTCATAGACAACAAACACAGTAGTTTGATATATACATGTAGTCTATTTTAGAAACCTAACCAAGCTGGTTTATTGGGTTTATTTTGACTTTCTGAAGAAGCCTAACAACAACAAGATCTACTCACAGCTAGGTAGTACAGCTTAAAAATAACACCCATAAATAAATAGCTCCTTCCTGACAAATTTCTGAAAGATTCTTATTATTTTTCAAATACCTGACACAGAGCTGCATAAATAGTCCAGTATCTGACTTGGCATGACCCCAAGCTGTGCATTATTTTTCCTGCGTATGGACAATTTATTGTGTGCAGTATCTGAACTGCATTCTGTACTTAGTTTCTCTAGAAACTGGCCATTGTAGTGATGCACACAGGATGACAACATTTCAGCTTTATGTGAAGAATGATGGGCATTGAATCAGTAGCAGTGGAATAAGAAAAGGAAGATGTATGCGCACGCACACGTGTATGTGATTATTTCTGTGTGTATACATGTTCAGAACATACTGAGGGATGACAGGCAACAGAACTAAACATTTTAAGTTTCCTTTTATCTTCTTGCAGATCGTATATGTTGTAATTCTTCAGAAAACAGCCTTTTTTTTTTTTTTTAATAGATTTGAAGAGGATCCTATCTTTGTAGACATACAGTTCTGTTGTACACAGAAACACTGGCTTGCATTCTGTCTGATATCACACAGCGTTTATCAAAGGTAGATTCCAGGAGACAAGAATCAAAAGCAGTCTAGTCAGCCTATCTGACAGCTCACAAGCTGCTCTCCAGCACTGTTATTCCCAGATAAAGCCAAACTAATTATAATATAGATATTAAGTTATAAATACCTGGCATCATTCAAGGATTTGATATATTTCTGCTTAGCAAGAAGACAGAAGTCTATTTCAGTCCATACACATGTTCATGTACTAAGAGAAGTAGATCCTTCATTTACTGCATTTATTTATTTTTTAAAGTATTTGGCTTTCAGCATTAACCTTAATCCACCGTGTTTCAAGTTCATCTTAAACATGCAGATGAGCAAAGATAGGTGATCAAAGGCATACATTAGCTTTGGCAAACATACCTGTTTTAGCCACCCTTTGATACTTGGTCTATCAGTGCAATATATAGCAAATTGTGCTTAGAAGGACATGAAGATGCGCTTACATCATAATTTTAAATTTTCATTGTTCTGTTTCTGAAGTTATGACGACAGTGAAGGATTTTTGAGTTGATTGAGCTGTGTTGGTAATGGAGCTGTGGAGTATAAAGCATTCTGATACACTGTATTTCAGATCTAGGCTAAAATGCGTTGGTGAAAGTTTCGGTGTATGCTGATGGGCTACATCTCTGTTACAGGTATCAACATCAGCATTCTTGCCAGCAACAGAACGCATTGCTAGCCTGCAGCATGTGAAGCTCCGTTGGATGATCCAGTGTATGTATTCTAGTTCAAAAAAAGTATATGCATGATTAATGTAGTGTCTAGATTATCAGTGTAAGGGTTGTTTTCATCAGATGTTTGATGCCATTTGTTAATTTTTGGTTGCTTTTGTTACAAATTCATTTCTCTTAGACTCATCTATAGTAATCGCATCGATTACATGCAGCAGAACATGCTTTTCTTCCAATGGAAAAGTTAAATTACTTTTAAAGCTGCTAGTACAACATGGTGTTCGTTTTGGTCATATTTTTTGTAAGGCTTTTTTTGTTGTTGTTGTTTCTTTTTCAAGATAAAAAACAATGCTGTGAACAAAACAACTAAATTACTTGAACAGTAATTAGCAAAGACATCAGGTCAAAGGAATGCAAACATACAAGTCTTCTGTTATGCCTTACTCCAAAACTGAGCTATGCTGTGTTAGTAGATTTGTTAAATCTTTCAGCAGTTGCTGAGAAATGAGTATCAACATGCCTGGTCATACCCGAGTATTTCTAATACTTTCAAGATGGATATCTAATACTCAGATGTTGTCAGACCTAGTTATTCAGCCTTTCCTTTACTTCAGATTTTCCTGGTAGAGACAGAAGCTTTGTATTAGCAACAAAACAGGTTAAATGCAGAAGAAAGGCTTACATAAATGGAACAGTGACATAAGAGCTTAAGTATCTGCTGAAACATTACTGCTGAGACATCAGTTCTAGTCAGCTGTAGGGCTGGATAAGAAAAGCAAAATTTTTGTACAGGAAAATTATGAACTGCTAACATCTTTGTGAATTCAGGTATTCTGATTCTGTGCTCAGACTCTAACTTTCAGACAGGACATCAAAGAAGGCCTTCCCCCACCACACCCCTCCATATATTTTATAGTTGAAGGGAAGAACAGGAACAGCAAATTCATGTCACCAGTACATAATACATATTTATATATAATTCTAATTTGGGGGTTGATGATTTCAACATATCACTGCTTTAATTCGTCCATATATACCACACCAGTACTTTAATCCTAAATGGAATATCACTTACAGTATTTCAGGGCCATGGGTGCTTCACAATGGTTCTGACAGAGTAATTGAGGATAAAGTTAAATCTTTCCTGAGGCAAGTTGTGTGAAACTCAAAAGCAGTATTGCTATCTGAGGAGAATCAATGCTAAGACCTCTCCCCAGGACACTCTTGTCAAATATGTATCTTTTAAGACTATCTTTTCAAAATAAACTGAGGTGGATTTCTCCCCCTCTCTTATGAAGGCTGTGAAGTTAATAAGAAATATTGTGACCAGAGTATCTTACACTGATGTGTGCAGTCCACTTGACACCAAAGCATCTTGTGCTTGACCGAGCCACACTCTGGGTAGATGCTCTGCCTTCTTATAGCTTGCAGAAGTAGAGTTCAAAATTAGCTATTTAACTAATATTTGGGTAAAACTTCCAGTGCAAAGCAACAACATTGTTTCCTCGAAGTTATATGGGTTTTGATTTACTGAGTTTAAAGTGAGATCATGCTCTTAGCTGACAAAAATGCAAGCAAAATTATTATTATTATGCTAGATTCTATTTAATGTTTAATGACATATCATCAGTTAAGTTCATTGCTAAATGTGTTTGTGTCCATCAACACCGTTTTGTTTGAAATAAACGATGTGTATTTTTATAAGCCAGTTTTCAGATTACTTGAAATATGTAAGATTTAGTAAAATTGAGTAAATTTCCTATTAGTAAGTTGCATAAAAGACAAATCAGCTCTTCCAGATGTACCTGGCATTCTGATTTGCTTCTTGATTCTCTCCAAGGTAGGTCATTCCTTTTAAGTGTGCAAATACGTGCCAAGCCTTACCATGATTATGTTTTCATTTGTACACAGCTTAGATCAGACTAGAGTATTTAAACGTGATCAGTGTAAAGCTTTGGCATCACGCACTACAGAAAATATCATATTTAACATGGTGAAATTTGGTATTACCGTATATCTGAACCCCTCTAGTAGCCAGAGTAATACTGAGTAGTTAAGCATTATCACAGCAAACTAAGTTACAGGTGTCATACAGGTATATTAGCCTGTATTTTATACTTAAAGCATGGGATTTTAGAAGCTTAATTGGGATGACAGCTACTTATACATTTGAAAAACAGTGAGATCTCACATCTAAGTGAACAAAGGGAAAAGCGAGCCTATTCAAGAATAATTTCAATTTCTATAGCAACCGCAGGAAATCTTTGAGAATGGGTAGGAAATAGGATCTGTTCTCATATTTGACAGTATATTTCATGTTAAATAGTACATCATAGATTTGTTTGTTTTAAAATAGGCCATGCAGTTCACTTGAGTATTTGACTTAAACATGTGGAAAATCCAACTTTCTCTTAGGCATAGAAAGTAGACTCAAGTGATGAAAAAACTTCTGGTTATTTTTCCTGGTAGCTTTCTGTTGCTTGTTTTTATAGGAAGTTAAGAATTCTCTGAGGAAAGCGCCAAGATGTTTGTGTGGCTTTATGAGTAATGGAAAGAATTTCCAACAAAATATGCTACTGCTGAGTTGTGATATGGAACAATAAATAATAAAACAGTTAAGAAATAAGGATAGCTGAGATTCCTGTTCTGTAAAATTGCTTTTCCTTGAGGAACGTGGAACTCCTATAGAACAACTTACATGAAACATTAGAGAGGATACTTGCCAAGGAAGCCTTTATTTGGAATTTGACAAAAAGCCAAAATGTTTTAATTACCTTTACTTTGTAGTTGAACTTCTGGGGAGGAAAGTGCTACTTGAAAAATAGTGCTACTGCTGTAGAATTTGATTACTCTGAGTAAATTCAATTGTTCCACTGGGCCAGAAACCTCAGCAGCCTTTCCAAGAGCGTACTGAAAGTAATGTTTTATAAAAAAGACTTGATAAGGAAATAAAAGCCTAGGTAGCCAAAGTTAAGCAGAACTTTAAATACTTATGTAAGTTATTAAAACAGATATCTTCGTATGGAAACAAGTAGTTTTCATGTGGAACACTGCATTTCTCATTCAAGGGAATAAAAGAATAGCAGTTTCAAGAAGGCTTCCAGAACAGAATATAGAGTTATTCTTTCACAGTGATGTAATACAGAGAAAGTCTTTCAAGGCAGTAAGCAGTATGAGTGCTACTCTTACATACCACTGTTTACTACAAGGGATAACACCGCTGGTCTTCATTAGCATTTTAGAATAAGTGAATGTAATTATGAATGCCATCATGAGTGCCAGTATGTCATACTTAACCAGCTGTTGGTATGCTGTATGTATGCTAATGTTTCTGAAAGCAGCTATCTTCAAACTGAACTGCTTTAATTTTAAGTTTAACCTGAACTTGTTACTCTGATTTCCCACTGATAATACAAGAGTAAACAAATAGCAAAAAGAGCACTGTTATCATGGAGCCTTAATGGCTCTCTGTTTTTGTACTTAGTTCTTTCTTCTCCTGTCTTCACAATTGCCATCAGTTCTGAAGTTGTTGCATCACTTGGGTGGCATTAGATCTGTGCCACCCAGTATGCTTTCCCAGCAAGAATGCCAACTGCATTTATCTCTTTTTATTTGTATAAGGCTGCAGTGGGCCTTTTGACTCATAAAAGCAGGCTAAAAATTAAAGTTTTGCTGGTTATTCTAATTGGAACTAGACGCTGCCGAACAGATTGAACTGAATTGATCTTTTTAATTTAGTTAGAGAACTTCACTTATTGACTTAATTCCTTGGCACAGGTTTTAACTTTCTGCATAAGTAATTTGAATACTGACCAGTATAATAAACACAGATGTGCCCAAGGAAAGTTACAGGTCTGATAGTGTGGACAGCTATTAATCTTTTTGTCTGAGGTTAAAACTTTACATTGAATCAGAACATTTGGGCTACATTCCTTTAATGTCCTGGGCTGGGAGTGGGGATATTCTGGATTTTTGTTAATTTTTCAGTACCAGTTTGTCCTCTGTAAAGAAGTAAGAGCACTGCTACGCTTTATGGCTTAGGTGCAGTTTCACAATACGTTTAACACAGTCTAATTATAGACTATTCCCAAAGGAACAGTTCTTGCCTCCCCCTCTCTGCCCCCCCTTTCAGCTTAGCTGCATGTTTCCTGCCCTGTCTCTCATACTGGATTTAGCAATCGTAAGTCCACATGGTGAGTCAGATTTTTATGTTTTCATGACTAATCGCGCATTCTCAGGACTTCTTGATCAATGCAAGGAAAGGAGCAGAAAGGCTCAGCTAGTGGATGGTGTGTATAGAGCCTGGAATCTCCCCACTTAACAACAACCTACACATCCAATTATTTGGTTTGTGAAACTGCAATCTAAGTAGTTAGAAACTCAGGATCACAGGAAGAGTATCTTTTTGCATATGCAAAGTATATCTCAAAGGCCATACCTTCTCACCCATCTGTTTATCACACTGATAAAAGAAGCAATATTATATACAATCACAGCTGAAGTTATGAAAAATATACAGACTAATTTAACAAGTTCCCTTTGCTATGATTTATTTACCTCTTGCTTTATAGGTTCTGCTTGAAAAAAAAAGCAGAACTTCTCCAAAAAGTTGAAAAAAAACAAAACAATTGGAGAGATATAAAAGGTAAAATAATTTGCTGATAAACAGAGCTTTAAAGACAGTCGAGACAAATGCAGACATTGAAAAAAAATAGTATTAAATTATGAATTAGATTAAATCTTTTGCAAATTCAATAGACTGGGAAAATAAAACCTACATCATACACTGGGTTTTCTGGTTCAGCTCTCGTCAACTAGATAACGAGATGTGGGATTACTGTGAATACCTCCCAGAAGTGCCAGCTCAGTGCTCAGCAATGGCTAAGACAACAAAAAATGTTAGGAATTTAGGATGAGAGCTGAGAACAACAACAAAAAATAGGAAAGGAAAACTTATTTTATGGTATAAGTCAAGGGTGTACCCACATTTTGACTACAGAATGCATACTGGCCTGTACCTTGCCAGAATGCATCTAATAAAATTGAAAGAGGAACAGAAGAGGGCAAAAAGGATCATTAGAGATACAGAACAGCTTCCACAAGATAAGCAACTAAACAGATTAGGACTTTCCAGTGGAAAAGTAAAGTTTTTTTTTTTTTTTTTTTTTTAAGACAAGTACTTGTCACGTGTCCATTTATTAAAATCTTTCCTTATCTCCTACAAGATAATTAACAGTTTGGCAATTGCAGAAAGTAGATACTCTAGTATGCATTTGTAGGCATTTCCTAGCCATGGATTCAGAACCTAGATTATGAGGAAGGCTGCTACGGACAAAACAAAGAAACAAAAGTATTTTTCCCTGACTGTGACCTCCCAAGCATTCAAAGTAGGATTTTCTAGAAATGAAGGCTGATTTTCTTTGCATTTGAAAATGTCTTCTGGAGTGTTTATGCTTTCTTTAAGTTATCTTTTGCAGTTTGTGTCTGCTTTGCTATAATTTTATATTTAAAATAGCAGAGCCAATGGCTTTTAAATTGTCGTTTAGAAATTACTCCTTTTGACAGATGACTTCTTGCATCTGATAGCACTTTCTCTTCAGCCAATTCTTCTTCTTTAGGTTTTCAGGGAAAGATCCTTCCTGGTATTTTTGGTTGTTTTGTTTTTTAAAAGTCGGTAGACTACACTGGGTCTCTAGAACAGTATATTTAAAGTCTAACACCTACAAACATTTTACTGTCCTAGGTATTACTTCAGAATGAAAACTGAGTATGCATTGTGTCAATGAGAGGTGTCCTTAACAAAATTGAGGAGCAAAGGCTGGCAAGCCTGTTGTTTTGACATCCAAACCATATTGCTTTGCAAGGAGTCTGTTTGCCAGAATATTTTGTGTTATTCTGATAACTCGAGTGGAGTTTTGGATCACTTCCCACTGACCTCTGTTTCCAGGAGGATCTATCTGGATCTATCAATCCTTATAATTTGGCCTTTACAAGGAGGCTTTCATTCACCTGAATAATAATCATTAAAGCATGTAGAGACAGCACAGCTCATGATTCAGGAGGTGGCCTCTAACCTGGAGAATCTAAGTTAGCGTACTAAAAGTCATGCTACCTGAAATGCCTTTTGCAGTTAAGTATATTTTCAGTGCTAAGCAACATACCCTACAATGGTCAGAGATCTAGCTCTGACTCAGTACAAGACAAAGGATATTCAAAAGTCAGGCTTTGACTCATTATCACAACACATCCATCTACTTGCAAACTTGGTAGGAGGGTTAGCTTTAGGTATGACCGACAGAGGAGGAAGTTGTATGGTATAATACCAATAAATCTAATGTAAGAACAACTATCATCACTTCTTGGCAACAGTTGCACCATACAGCCTGTTACAGCTATCTGATATATCCTAGAAGTCAAACAGCACTGAAATATCCCTATACATCAAGATTTCACTTTTGTTTTATCTCACTTCATGCCACAGTGAGTCAACTAAATGATTCTAGAAGTAACTTACAAAGAAAGCGCCTTCAATTCTTATCACGTTAGGACAACAACAAAGACGTATCTGAATTCGGTTATCAGGTTTCAATTTAGATTCACCTATGAAAAATTAAATCTTAAGGTCTAGTGTATGTAGCAAGTACACGTAGTTTGATAGAATTACACAGCAGATTCCCACCAAACGGGTATACACAGCTGTTCTGAAATTAATTTCTACTCTTACAAAATGCAACCATATTAAATAGATTTCATTTACATTAAGAAAAAACCCACACACCTTTTTTTTGGGGTGGAGAAAACAAAGATTGTTTATTATCAGTTTTTCACTTTTTAAATTGCAGCTTCTCAGTCAAGTAATTTCAAGCCATTTTCATCCGTTAAAAAAGAAGTAAAATGAGGAACTCTGCAGTCAAAAGAAATACAGAAGTTCACAAATAAATTAACACTCACTGTTAAAATTTATCATTGGGATTCTAGGAACTAAGTGATACGACCATAGGCTACAAAAATAGCTACAGGAGGAGTCACATGGAATGACGTAATGTTAATGTGGAATAAAACCTTGCTTTTTTAAATTAAAGAAAATTATATTCAGTGAAACTCTAGGGAAAACATGAACCAGCAGAAAAGTTAGTCAGAGTGCGGTGAATCAGGTCAAGGGCAGTGTTCATCTGTATGCATTCACTGCTTACATCGGTATCCCATAGTAGAAAAATCTGATACTAACCTTGGCATAGGAGTGCAAAGCACTGCACAGAAGTAATGGATAAGGCCTTCGTTTCTGGAAACGTTACTCTGTATTAAAGGCATCCTCGTGCAGCCACTTAATTTCTTCTGCCCAAGGACAGAAGTAGATATAGGAATTTAAAGTACTCCATTATGGGGCTCATGTCATGTATAGAGGATTTTTGATCTGTTGCTTTTCTACTGTATGTTCTTTTAAAGAGGCGTGCACGGGAAATTTGAGATGCAGCAAAGGGCAGTGCATTGCATTTCAATTTTGCCTGCCTGCGCTCCCACTGTATTAATAGGCTTCAGGATAAAGTTTTCCAAAGTCTGAAATATTTTGGAAACTTCATTCAGAAGCATTATCCTAAAACACGACTAGGCTAGTCAGAAAGAGAAAAATGAAACAACTTTCAATATTTCTATTCCCATGGATTTGAAAACACATAGACTGCAGTACTGAGCTGTAAATGGTTAAAAAAATAAATAAAAGATGGTATGCAGTGTGCTAATATGCTAATGGAAGCAAGAGCTTCATTCCATATGCCCTGGTACATGAGATCATTGGCCAAGTGGCTGGATATTTCAAACCACATGAGAAGCACTGCTCTTTCCAGCTTGGAATACGGCCACACACAATTTTAGAATCTCCTTTAAAAGAAAGGAAAACAAAAAATAAGTGGTCCTGCTACAAGTTGCACAGCTTGCTGGATCCATCTTTTAGAACTGGTCTTGAATTTCAGCTAGCCAATAAATATATTTGTTACCTGCTCTTTCTACCACATCATAACACAGTTCAGCAGCAGACTCTTTTGGCTTTGAATACTGTCATAGCTCCTGGTTGTTAGGGGTACTCGTACTATTCAGCTCCATTAATTCCTGTTCACTTTTATTCTAGAATGCTTGAATGTTCAAGTGTAATGTTTTGTACTATTTAATTCTCTTCGTAGAGCAAGGTGTTAATGAGCAAGTAACGTGGCTATAAGGTAAAATGTGGAATAAAAATATACATCATAATATAATAGCAAGTTTTAAATTATAACAAGCAACAACTACAAAGGCATTAGTTTTAAAGCAGAGATGGGCTCAACTTGTGGCTCTGCCAGAAACTAGCCAAGTCCGTTAGGTGAGTAATCAGAATGGGCTTAGGGAGATGTTAAGCGCTCTGCTGGTCCTGAAAATAACACAAGAGATTTTTCTCAAGAATCCCAGGATGACTTTGTTAGTGAAAGTACACGTAAGGAAAGATTGTCAAGTATTGAGGCAGTAACAGGGAATATCTGTGGTTAGCCACACCTATAGCTGCTGCCTCTTCATCAAACAAACCCAAAACAAACAAACAAAAAACCCACAACCATTGAAACAAAACCATGAAGTTTTACCATGAGGAAAAAAAAAATCCTGTTTAAAGATTAGATTTGTCCCATGAAGGAGGGTTCGTTGGTTGTTTCTACTCCTTCAGCTATCCCCAAAAGATAAGAGGATAGTACACATTGTTTCACTGCCACCATTCTCAAGTTTATTTGACCCCAGATTCAGGAGCTCTTTCTCACACTCACATTTCAGTCTCCTTGCTAGCAGGAAGTTTGTTCCACTTCCTCTTCTGGCCTTACCTGCTGCTAGAAGCAGGAGCAGAAAGGCTAATTCTAGCAGAACAGCAAGAAAAGCAGATGTTCAGAAGAGTTTTGTCCTCATGGAAGGCTGCAAGCCACAGTAGGGCTAGAATTTCTCATAACCTCGTAATATTAATACTAGTCCTCACCTAATTTGCTTGATTCAATGAAGTCACAAAACTTGGCAACACTGAACTAGGGACTGAGGTGGAAACCTTAGCCCAAGTAACACAGAGTGCAAAACTCTCTGTAAAGCTACTTCTAAAAGGCTCTAGAAGGGCCATTTCCAGAGCAGCTGTCAGCACAATGCTCCTAAGCACCTATTACCTATTGCACTTCTGCAGGCTGCTAATGTACTGCATGCTTATGAGGTGTCACATTGTCCCAGAAATATGCTCCAGCTATGCCCAAGGCAGTACCAACAGGCTCAAAACCTTAATGGAAGAGAGGTCATGTCACAAAGGCAATCTGTGATGCCATCTCTGTGAGACAAAGTTTTAGTCTTCAGTTTTCAGTCTTGTTTTAAACTTCATTTGTCAGTAAGGAAGGATGAAATGATGGATAGCAAACTTCACAAGACTCCTGGATTCTACTTTAATGAGGATTAAGCTCCAATATTTTTGAATATATTTAGGAAATGTTTTGTTCAGTAAGGGTCCATAGGTTTGATTTTGATTGATTGATGCTTCAATCTTCTAACCTTGGAAAGGAAACAGTCATGCTTTCCTTGTTCTCTAAGCACTTTCGACTGTTTGAGGCATCAACATTGGCTATACGAAGGATATACATGTTCATAAGTCAAATTCCTGCTAGTATGAGAAGTAACTGGAATATTGACAAGAAAAACACCCAAAATAGCTGCTAACACTGGAAAGCTATGGGAAAAAAAGTACTGTATTGGTGAAGGGTAAGCAACTGGAAACCGAAGAAAAGCAAATGTTTTGAACAGCAAGAACAATTAAAGTGCATGCAAGACTGGAAAGCAGAACTATTTGCTATGTAAGTTTCCCTCTCCAGCCATGAGTCAGCTATACAAGAGTTCTCACTTGCCACGTATGTGAGGCAGAACATACAGCTGAAATCAGGCAGGAGCAAACCTCACTGACATTCCCGTGCCAAGCAGGCGTGCGCCTATGTTCACACATAAGAGAAAGTCCCACCTGCAAATAACAATCTCTTTCTTCATCTGAGTTATCTGCTCCTTTCTTTTTCATTTGTCTGGGGGGAAAGCAGAGAGTGGAGGAAAGAAAAAACAAAACAAAAGACTCAAAATGGACTCAGTAATTGGTAGAGAAGTTTACCATGGAAGGGTGCACTCTCTAAAAGCATGTTATATGCGCATCTTTTCCCCCTAGAAAGACTAACTCAGATTGAAGTCTTTCATGCATTCTTACAGTTCATAGTATTTGTGCATTTGTTCTACACATCTACAAAATGTAGCATCTGTGAGGAGTTTCTGTAGACCACTTGCCAAACCATAGTACCACTGTCCAAATCATAGTAATGATGATATTATAATATAGGAACATTAGGCTTGCATGGCTAGCAACAATGTTGTCCTTATGGCCTGTGAAAGAAGGAAGAAAATCACTCAGCTCAAGTTGCAGTAGCTGGAGATGCTATGTAGTCCTTCTGACAGTATTTTATAGCAGCTATATTGTTCTAAAATTGTAAATGTCTGGGAAGTTTTAAACATAAATGCCATCACTAATCAGCAAGTTCCATAAATAAAGCTGATTATCACTTTGTTTCCAAGCAGTCATGTAACATACAGTTTTTTCTCACTTTGACTCATCTGATCTTTAATGGGATGTACAATTAAATACTGTTGAGGTATTCCATATCAGGGGTTCTGGAGAATACAAAAGAGTATGGATTACAGATCTTTTTGGAAAGAGCATGCATACTTTCAGTAGCAAGTTTAAAGTAAGAAGTTATGTGGCAACAACTTATCTTAAGTTCTCTGGCCAAATACAAGTTTTTGTTAGCAGTAAGGTCTGGTCTCCTGAAGCCAGCTGTATATCAGCAACTCTGTGTTTAACCCTGAAATTCTGATGCTTATCAGAAGTGATATAGCTCATCCATGAGACAGTCTGTTCCTCAAGCCAAACCAAAATTACAGTCCCTGACCAATTCCTTTGAACTGTGACAGTAGTGTTGCTAATTCTCATGATTCTACTGCAAGTAGAATGATCCTGTCCTGCATTTCAGCCAGACTTTTGGCAACCCAGCAGCTCAGTTCTCATCTCATTTCCGGCCCCATCTGTGGAAATTCTCTTTGACTATCTGATACTTCAATTTCCTGGATTAGAGCATCTAGGCCATTACTTCTCAAGGCAGATGGAGCCTTCCTTCTCTCCTTTAGTATCCAATGACTTTTTACAGCTCAGGTTATACAGGTATGAGAATGATTAATGCCATCCTCATAGGAGGAAAGGAAGCAGAAAATATCTGCAAATGTGGTCCAGCACTCATCCCTTCTTCCTGTTCATTCCCACAGTGACCCAGTGGGGTTCTGCTCTCCCTCTCAACTTGGAGGAGGACAGAAGAATGGGGTTTCCTGTATTTGTTCAGGTCTGAGAAGAGAATTCCATTCTAGTAGCTGTCTCAAGTCTGTAGTAAGAGCAGGTGCACGCTGCAATCCACAAGGAGTAGAGATGTAAATAAGAGCATCAAAGCCATGATTAAATGAAAGCTGGCTACTCTAAGTATTGATGAGGGATGTTGTCTTCAGGTGCATCACTGACTCACATTCAACAGATGGGCCAGTGGAACAGAATGTGAGGCATTGCTGGAAGCATTTATCAGGCAATTTCAAAAGTTCCTGTGCCCTAAAGGCAAATTGCATTCCACACATTTAGGACAATTGGCAACATTACAGAGTCAAGTTCAGAGCGCTCAGGATAATCTCAATAAATAAAACACACATTCCCTCCATATGTTTTTCTTGTTGCTGCTGCTGCTGCTGTTGTGAAAGCTTTCTTCCTCAGGATATTTCAGCATCCAGCCTGTGCTTTTTGAGGTTAATTCTGCAATACCCACTAAATTTATGGTTGAAGACATTCTGCAGTTACTCAGTACTGAAAGCCTATGCATAATACGAAAGCATGTTACCTGAGGATTAACTAGTAGAAGCACACAGAGGCGTGAAGTCATACTCTAATATCTGAGTTTTATGTCTATAGGAAATGAATTCAAGAAACAATATATGTTAGTTTTTGTTTTGCATCCCTGTTTTCTCTAAAAAGAAGTGAGGTTAATTTGTCCTTTTTTCTTGTGATGTCTCCAAGACTAGACCACTATCACATACTGCAGAAATACTGGTATTTTAGATTATACTTAGTATGAAAGCAGATGGTGCTAGGTAGTTGAAAACTAAGGGAAAGGAATGCTGTGGTACTGAGCACAAAAGGCTCAAGTAGGACACATTCTGCTTTAGAGAAAGCATAAGGTAAAACCATGATCATTTTTGAAACTTGTCAATAATACAAAAAGTTAGAGATAGGTCTTTCAGTCTACCCAGGTGGAGCTATTTTGCTTCAAGTAGCACATATGAATAGTAGCAAAATCCTGCAGCTTATTTTGTCCCAAGCAACTGGCCTATTGACTACATTATTTGCTAATCTGGAACAAAGGGCTGTCTCATCTAAGCCAGAAATCTGGTCTTGAAAATTAATCTATTTTGGTAAAACTTTTGTCAGAAAAGTGTTCCATGCATAGCTTTTGCCTTTGAATGTCATTTTCCTATGAAAAAGCATTTTTTAGAAAGATTCTTGATGAACTCTTTCTAACCAAAATACATTTTGAGTAATCACTGCATAAAACAAAGAAAAGTTTGAAAAGTCATGAACCTTATCAGTGTCATCCAACAAATGCACTTTGCATAAGTAATTAACTTGAAAGAAATTAACATTCTTTACTACTTAACAGTTATTTTCAGGAAATAAGTAATCTAACTCTGCATGCATTCGAAAATAGCTGCAATTTATAGATGAGTAATTTTTGCATATGAATAGATTTTGTTCTGTTTATGACTAATTTCTTCTTCTGAAAGAAAGAAATTAAACATCTTTTACTTCCCGTTAGAAAGCAATTGCAATTTACATGGACAACTTATTATTATTATTTTTTACTTGAAGGAAGTATTGCATTTGCCAGAATTGAACACTGATGCTAAATTGGAAACTGTATTTTATTTTTAACTTATTTCAGTTTTTAATATTACCCAACAAGTTCCACTGGAATCTTAAGATCTGTCACATGATAAATTACATGTTCGCATGTTTTAACTGCTTAGAGTCATAAGGGAATCCGAATGTTTTGAATTTTCTTGTGCTTATTTCAAACATATGTTATACACAGTACATCTCTTTTTGTTCACGTACCTGCTGTATATGCTACATTGCAAGAGAGGACAATATATCCATGCTAATTATAGTACAGGTAGAACAAGCTTTAGTACTGAGATTTAGTTGTTATTATCAACATAGAAAACAAGTTGAATGTATACACGCTCCATAGAGACTGATAGGTGTTTATGCTCAAGACAATGATATTGTTACATGTCCAAAGTTCAGTAACACTAAGAAAGTTATTCCATACCACTCCTATAACACAAGCTTCACTGGGAGTGTTGATACATCCTGTGTAAGGAATTCAAATTTGAATTTGAACAGTTGAAAATGTTCAACATTTATGATGTAGGAACTGTTAGATATTTCAGTGTCTGGGCGTAGTTACTGACATTAGGCTTTTTTAATTCTTTTTTAAAATAATCCTCTCTGATTTCCCCCCCTCCCCTAGTGGGAGATTGACTTGAATACTTTATATCTTATAGGTAGCTACACTGCAGAAGAGGGACCACCAAAGCTCTTTTGACATGGCCAGTATATTGGTGGGGTTTTTTTGTTTTGTTTGTTTGGATTTTATTTCAGGCTTTTCTAAAAACCAGTCCAACATGCACATAAGGGCTACCAAAATTGCACTAAGACGTCTGCAGCTATGTTGAAAAGAGCAATGAAATACTTCATTTTGCTTGTTGAATTTAAAACTGTAAAGATTAAATTCACTGGTAGTTGGATACAGTTAAACAACGAGATGATATCTTTTCATCTTCTCAGAATTTAATGCATCATTGAAATCTGTCTTTTGAAGACATAACGTATCCATGAAGTGTGCATCACCTCACATTTGGAACATACAGGCTACAGCCATTTGGTGCAGTTTGTTATAAAGAGGCGGAGTTTCATTCGGGAAAATAGGAAGTATGACTAACAAGGGATGAGAAAGGCCTTATAGTGTGAAGGCTACACTGGTACTTCAGACACAAAGAATTTCACCAAACTGGATCAGAGAATGATGACCCTGCTGACTCTGTGGTTCATTTCTTGTATCTATGTCTAGGAAAAAAAAAAACACTTAAAAGTCAGCGATCTCTTTCACTTACAATTATCCTGATCAGAATATGAGTGTCCATTATACACCATAGCATATATTTAGACTTCAGAATAATAACCAAATTTGATTCTGGACACTTACAGAAAGCAATATTGCACAAGACTCAGTCTAAAATGTATAAGATTTGGCTCCGGTTTCATGTAACAATTCTTCCTCAGTAGCCCACTCAAAAATCTGTGGAATTCTTTTGGTGAAATAATACATTTTCTGCAAGCCCTTGTTAGCAAATAAACTTTGGTCATGGGAGTTAGAAATTCACATTTTTATCAGCTCTTCAAATGCTATTAGTTGCTTGTATACTCCTGATGGAAATTAGTCTGTCATAGCAGTATTTCAGCATTGTGTGTATATGGAGAATTGAAGGTCAAGGAGAGAACCAGTGCATTTATGTTGGGTCGTGAGACTTTGAGGAAAGACTCGTGAACTCTTGGCAATACGTGAAGTAATCCAAATGCAAAAGCCCATGAAAGAAACTGATTTCAGAAAGGTGCTGAAAACATTTTGTGGGAGGTATTCCCTCACAAGACTGGAGTGAGCTATTGAATCGAGGAAGCTGGCAAGGAGACCCAGGTAGGCAAGTCAGGCAGAGCTGAAGCAGGTTTTGGGTTGTTTTTCACAGCACTACACTGAGCTAGCTCTTGTAGTTTCACTCTTATCAGTGAATATGTCCTTAATAGTGAAAAGAGGATACTCTAAACTCGATTCTGAAGTTGAGGGCTGCCTATATGCAGGAAGGTAGCTGTTACCATCCCTTCCTTTGCAGGGAGAGGTGAGGGTTCTTTTACATAGCAGCCACTTCCAGCAATCCATGCTCAGTTTGCATTTAGTTCAGTTACTTTCTTAAACTCCTTGGCTACTATTTTCTTCTGTACTGTAGAAAGTTGCAGCAATGTGGAAGCCCACATAGGAGCAAGGTACTTTTAATGGATTAATTTCACTTTTAAATGATTTCCAATGCATTCATTCACAGGCATTAAACTACATTGATTTGGGTATTCTAGACAGATTGAAATGCCTCTTAAATAATGGAATCTTCTGTAGATCTAAAAACAACCACTTTGCATTATGTGTATAATGAATTAATACAGTATTAGTTTGAGTAGTCTTACAACACTTGTCTTTCAGATAGAGGCTCCTGTTATCGAAGCTGACTTTGATTTAAAAAAGTCAGTACATAGGATCATCAGTTTGTATTTATTACAGAAATTAAAGTTAATTAATCTAGTAGCATATTCTGGTGAATAAAACTGTTACAAGAAGCCCCTCCTGTGTATTCCCATACATATCAAAAGCATCATCTACCATTCAGAGTATAGAGATGGAGTCTTTGATGGGTAAAGGTTAATCTGAGAAGAGGATGATAAAATAGCCAATTGCACTACACATCCCTTAGTTTGTGAGCCAACTGCAGTGATTTTGTAAGTTTCTGTGTTCTAGTTGCTTGATTCAATTTGCCACATAGGCCTCAAGATGTGCATTCATATAAAGCATTTCTAAGCAGTGCTTATTTAAGGTTTGAGCTGAACACATATGAAGGGAATACGGAACTGTCATAAAGAACTGCTATCTACTTCATGGAAACTTAAAAATGGAGCTGTCTCCATTCCATATGTAAAATTAGTTATGGTATTCAAATGCTTTACTCAACCAGCAAAGTACCAGTTTATTAAGTACTACACGCTTAACTCTCTCTAGACCATAGCCATATATTTTTGTACTTAGTGGGCAACATATATACTGCACAGAGTAAGACCATCCACACAGGCAACTTGAAATCCTTGCTCATGACAAAACAAGATTTATAAACATATAACCAACATTAATATGTAATCTGAAGAAAACCAGAACTGTTTCTACACTTTGAAAACATTATCCTTGATTAAACAGTGATTACCATCTTCCCTCAGATAATATATGTAGTATATATATATATTTATGTATGTAATTTTAAAATCAAAGCCTTGTACTTACTGCATCTTCTTCTGTACATCATCTGATGGCACTGGGAACAGATCCCAGAATGCAGCTTGGCTGGTATTAGTCTCCTGCTTATAATGGGCTCTCTAATTGCAATGCATTTTTTTTCCCTTTTGAACTAGGCAGCTAACCTGTAATTTTTCTTGTTATCTGCCCAAAGCTAAATGAAGTATCTGATACACCCAAGGAATTCCTCACCTGCTACAGGTGACTTCAGACTGGGAGTTGCCGTCACCAAATAAGTATGAATCTACATGTAACCAGGTTTTAATAATAACCCCAGGCAAGGCAGATTGCTCGTGCTTCCATTTTTATACTGTTTATTCTTATGAGAGTAGCAAAGCCCTCAGCATGCAAGTCTCCTCCCCTAAGCACCACTGCAAGATTGAAGCTGAGAGATTCTGATCATTAAGCATGTATTGACTTGATATAATAAGGCAAGGAGAACCTCAGTGAGCAATTGCAACTGCTTCTGCTACCCATTAGCTTCAGGTGCTTAGCAATTCAGCAGATCAGCAATGAGTATGCTTAAGCTTGACCCACTTTCTCTTCCTCATTTTGCAAAATCAGTATTATTCTTGTTATTTTGCATTTAGCACTTTGCATTTAAGCAAATGCATTGCAATAAAGTATCATCCACCATCACAATTTGAGAAGGATCTGTTATTAATATACCTAGCTGTAAAAACCAATGCAGATGCAAAAGTGAGGAAGAAGCAGCAGGATTAATTGCAAATCAGTGTGCAGTGTTGATGCCACAGCAGCAGGAAAAAAAAAAAGAAAGGAGAGGGGGCTCAATCTGGAATACTAAGTTTTCTTTTCTCCTTTTTATTTGCGCAGTCTTTTGTTCCTTCAGCTGTTCCTTTCCCCTACCTTCCCTAGTAGCAGTTATCAGACTTACTGTCCTTACCAGCTGCCTCTGTGGTCTGGGTTAATGTTGTGTGGTTATGGGCTGGACTACATGTCTGTCAGTGGACAAAAGTAAGTGCTTTCACTTGGCAGGTAAATATAAATATGCAGCTTCTCTAAGAGTGGAACTGCTGTGACCAGTAGAGTGCTTTTTCTTTAGCTTTAGCTTTTTTTCTGCTGAAGATAAAAGTTCTGCAGCACAGCAATTTTATGGACTTTCTGCAAAAGCGTGGAGTCAGGGAAAAGAGTTTGCTTGCTTTCTTTTGTTGTTGTTATCATGTCATATGTTTCACTGTGGTCTCCATCTTGATGGATTTGTGAGAAAGTAGATGAGAATCTTAGCAGTAACATAAGGAGAACACAAAGCAGGCTTCTTATTCAATATGCGTGAGCTTTGAGTAAGAAGAAAGCTAATTCTCTTGCAGCAAGATGTAACATTTCCCTACTGTATTTCCCAAATGATCTACTGGTCAAGGCAATGTTGTGCTAAAAATGCACACCCTCCCCCCAGTATGTATTGCGTGTAAGCTAAATGCAAAAAGCCTGTAGTTAAGAAACTAGATTTGAGAATCAAGCACACAGCCTAGACAATGCAGAATGAATGTTGCAAAACATGGTAAAACAGCTGCTTATATCATTGCCCTTCCCTGAAGCACAAAGCCACACTTATGCAATTTTTCTTTATTATTTCTGGTGAAATATTCACCTTCCTAAGTACAAATCTAAGCAAGAGATCAGTTACTTTTACTAATATATTTAAGTATATTGGGGGGAAAAAAAGAGAGTCTGAGTTGGACAGTTACCAGAGAAATAATTAATCACATGTATTTGAAGTTTGGCTTCTGGAACAGAAGGTGCGCGTTTTATAATAGAAATACTTGGGTAGCCTTCATTGCTTTCTCTGCCTGTAGTTACAAGCTTCTGTATCCAAAACTGTTTCATGTAACTACCAGGTTTGTTTGAAATCCACTGCAGGTTTCCTAACAAAAAAAAAGGTTGAGTAATTTTCCAAATGAAAGTTTGCAGGTGCTCTGTTTTAACCAGCTTTCTATGCACCTGTGAATAGGTAGGCAAACAGATTTAATTAGAATTATCCCCATGTATGTGATAAGAAGAAAAATAACTAGGAAAAGGTTGTAAAAAAACAAAACAAAAAGAACGGTGGTTAGTCTTGATTTCAGTTCATCTTAAGAAAATGCTGTCTGTAAAAATGTATGGTTTTAGTTCAAGCACTTCTTTTGTGCGTTTTAGCTCACACTTGGACTGCAAATGATGCACAACACGTGAACAGGGGGCAGCAGGCCGTGGTTCTGTAGCAGTCTCTAATGTATCATTACAAACTTGGAAGAGGTTTGGACACTAATGAATGTGTTTGTTCATTCACATGTTTCTGGCTTCTGCTTAGGATCAGTTTAAGTCCTGCGTTATCCACCTGCAGGTTCCCTTGTTTTAGAGAAAGGACACCTTAAGTCTTGTGCATATTATTTAGCAAAATCATCTGTTTCAGATAGCTTATTGGCAAGGATCTCTGTGAGGTGACTCTTTATGTGTATGGTGCTGCTTTGATCAGCATGTTGATACATTGGGAAAGATTTTAGGTATGTGAGTAGATATTTTATAAAGGAAAAGCAATCTACAGGTGCAGCTAAAAATACCTCTGCATGAAGTTCAGTCAACTTGCTAAAAATGCAAATAAAGCACCTGTGTGAGAGGGTTTGAATCTATCATCATTTACCAAAAAAAAAAAAAAAATTCTGCTTTGTATTTTTTCCTTTAATACAATGACTTCAAGCTGTTCACTGCTTGAATGAAGACATACTGCAGAAATACACTCTGGGAGCTTGGCTTCTATAGTGTGGTCCTGCTTTTAGATATTTTCTTCCAGACTTCTGTGTACAGTTTTATTTGTATGCAGACCACACTGTGCAGGTGTCTGAGCGGTGTTTGGGACATACAAAGCCAGGGCGTGCCAAAAATCTGATTTTTTCTTCATAACTGAACAATCATTTCACATACCAAAATGTTTGGGCACCAGAGGGATGCATTTTTCCATGTCAAGAAAGGCCTTCTTTATGCAACTATTTATGCTTTCTTGTGCTGCAAATTAATAATGGTACAAGATACCAGAGAGTAAAACATAGAGTAAGAATTCTGGTATCGTTCTCTATTGCCTTAACAGTAGGAAGGTTTCTGTATTAACTCCTGGCAGCCCAATATATTCATGGGAACAAAAGGAGAGTCTCCAAAATTTGAGCTGGAGATAAGAGCGGTCCTGGTTGGAAATATCCAAAGGAGGGAACAAGTTAAGGAGCCTCAGACATCTTCTTTAAGCAAGGACTTCTGCATTCCTTCTGAAGTCAAAGTGAGCAAGTATTAAATTTGAGTATCAAACTGAATATACTTGTATTCAATTGACTGTCAGATTCAGTTATCTCTCAAGTGAGGGAGATGAAATGAACAGGTATTCAATTAAACTTCCACTGCATGCTTCAAAACCAAATAAAACCAAACATGGTTTTATTTTTGTAGGAGTACTGCTTTAATGTAGTAGGGCTTTGCAAAGGGATCGGTTCAATGGCAAAGGGAACATGGTTCATTTTCTTGCAAATGCTGGTCCATTCTTCAGCTTTGCACACAACCAGAGCATGATTACTGGTCTGGTTTATGTGTACAGCATCACTACCTTCATTTGGCTTGCCTACTGAGAGCGACTGTGCTTTGAGCATCATTGTGCTTTAGGGGGAAAAGGTACAATCCATATTCTCTTGTTCCCCCACCTAGAAGGAGGCTCTGGAAGAAGCACAGAGACCTCCAGCAGATGACACCACTCATGTTATAGGAATATAAGTACACACAAAAAAAGCATACAGACTTTAAAAGTGAAGCAGGTAGCATCCATATCAACTATAACATAATCCAGACTGGTTTGCTGCTGGGGCAGAGCTCACTTAATCGTGGTATGCGGAATAGATAGCCAACAATATTAATCTAATGAATGCCCCAAGTACTCATCCCTTTATTTTTACTTCAAATATTGAAAAAGTGTGGGACATCTGCCAATGATGTGAAATGGGGAGTACTTCAGCAGTTTAGATGGAACCTAAGCACAGTAACCTAACATTCTGGAAAAAAATCTGACTAACTTTTCATTTTGTTATACCTATTCTTTTTCCTACAGCCTGCTTAATGGTAACCTAGTAATGATTTCAGTTCAATTCAGTTGAAGTTGGAAATGTAGCTTGACGTTAATATGAAAATCTTGTAAGTGCCTTCCTTGAAGCAGATGCCAAACAGTATGTGCTTCAGTCTGAAACACAAGCACGTATCACTGCCAAGAAAAAGGACACTGGGCTAAGGGATTCTGAGGGTTATTGTTTGGCTTGGGTCTGTGTTTGTGAAAAAAATGCACTTCCAGTCATTTGGGTGTGGGGATTTCATGGAACAATCTTTATGAGCTTGCTTTCCTAAGGAAAGGAAGCTTATGTAATGGTTCGGTTTATCTCTCACTCCAAATAACGTGCATATTTGACACATGAGCCAAGGTCTTAAAAATAATTACATTTCTACAAGTTTCTTGGAAGTCGGCAACTGCAGGCAGAAAAAGGAACCATACTAATTCCCTAACTAAAGAAAAAAATAAAAAACTCAGAAACCAACCACTGTACATCATATGTTGGCCAGGCACTATTAAAGCTGAAATAGCCACAGCTTTTGAGATGTTTGCCCTGTGAGATGATACTGTAATAGGAAACACAGATATCCTTATATATTCTTACAATTTATAACATAGCTGAGGCACCAAATAATTAAAATACTGGGTGGGAGTATGTGCAACATTTTGACCCCTGGGTAGAGAATCATAATTATTTCATGGAGCTCTTGAATGGGTGATGGTGGGCAATGCCTTCAGATCAGACTCTTCAAGATAAGACTCCCTTACCCAGACTGCCAGAGAGTGAGAATAGGAAGGCAGCTGCTGCTGGCACTATGTTGACTCAGGTTTTTTTCAGGAATAAAAGCAATGCAGTGATATAACTGTGCTGGAAACCTTGTCCCAAATCACGAGCCTTTCTTTCAGCTACAGTACAGCCATATCTGTGTCATTTCTTTTTCATTTGTTCTCAGCCTGAATTCCTTAGATAATTTTGCTAGAGATTTGAGCTTTATTGTAGATATGGAAAGCTGCCTAAAACTTTTGTTCCTTGGTTGTTCTGGCTGTATTCCTGCCTCACCAATATTCAGATGCAACATATTCTTGCTCCAGCAATCATTATTTAAAACAAGGCCAAAAAAATTGACGCTGCACAAAATGAGCTCTGCAGCAGTGACTCCAGAAACCTGCAAAAGTGAGTTGTGAACTGGATCTTGAGAGAAGTAGTCCTAATTCCATCATGCTGGTTATGTGGGCCTAAAATACAGCAACAGGCAAAGCGGCAGCGTTAGCATAGAGGTCACTGAACACTGCTCAACACTGCAGATCTCAAATTACTGATGTTTCTATGACCATCCAATGACCAAAGAATTTTGGTAGCGCACTCCAGTCTGGGCAGACATCTGCATTGTTCTCAGTGCTGGTTTGGTTAGCACCTGCTGCAGACAGTAGTGCAAACGCATGCAAAGACACGTGGGGGATGTTAGGCAACACGGTGAACAACAGCTTAACTAACTTCTGTGAAATGTTGATGGCTGCATACAACAGCAACAAAAAGAAGTGTAGAATAATAGATGGAGTTACGTGAAGCATGCGGAGATAATAAGCTAGATTTTAAAGCTATCTGAGAACATGACACGTGATATGCACTACACATCTGAGCAGTATGGATAACCATGCCTGCTTGATGTTTCCAAGCATAAAATTCTGATTTCTATTGTTTGTTAGTTTGCCAACAGATTGCTTGCGCTGTAAATTTTTGTGCTGAGTCTCTGCCCTAAGGTGATTTTGTGGCTGTGGGTGTCCACATAAAATACCAACAGTCAATCAATTTCTCAAGGAAAAAAAAAAAAATCTTTACTATGTAAAGTATTTTCCACCCATTTCTTTGAAGCTGCAGCGTGCCCAATCTTTTAAGCAAGTGTTTCAAATGTAATGAGTTGATAGCTTTGGTTAAGGATGTGTCTGCTGATATCTTGAAGAATGATAAAAGTTCCCCTTGCTGGATATTCACCAGATTTACTTAGAGGCTGAGTTACTTGTTCATTTGCAGTCCCTAGCAAACTAATAACAAACAGCATCAGCTTCTGCATGATCTGCAGGGGGCCAATGTTGTGCCTGTTGTCTTTTCTCATGGTGAGGGTTTAAATGTCCAATCCCTGAAACTTAAAACATCTCCATGAAACCACTCAAGGAACTTCTGCATGTTGCCTAGAGCATACCGCATGGTCACTGTTTGCACTTTCAGAGACCTAATAATGGCCAAACACAGGGCCCAGACATTACATGTGACTTTTAACACATTCACTCTTTACTTGGAAGGTACATCAGAGAAAAGGAAAAAAGCCCACTCTTATTTCTATCACTTTGTTTCCTCAGTGTACTTAAGCAGATCAGGATCTGTGCTATGCCTCTTTTAGGTTTCCATGATTCTTTTTTGTGTATCCTGACTTTCCTGCAGAACTTCTATCTTTCTGCCTCTCCTGAATGTCAGCTTATTTTGACAGCATTCTGACCTACCATGAAATTGAATCTGGTACGAAAGTCCGCTTGTCTCTTCCTCTATGGCTCCTGTAGCTTCCTGTGAGCTTCAGTGACTCTGTTTAGGTTCCCTCACCAATGGTGGAAGCTGTGTCCTTGAACTATTTACCTAGTCTCTGCCTCAGCCCTCTGTTCTGGAAGAGTGGAATTGGTATTTTACATCCCTTACCTTTTGTCTTGACCTGTTTCAGTTACTAGACAAGGGAGGGTAGGCTTTCATAATAGGCATATGATAGCTTATTTTTATGGAACTGTGAAAGGAAGGATTTCACAAGAACCTTAACATACAGAACAAGATTCAGGGAGTTAAGAGAAGGTAGGATTCTGTGGCAGCTGAAGAAATGAGGAGTCTGGAAGAAGCTCCAGACTTTCCTGTGTGCCTGCTGTACTGACCGATACAAGCTTTCTTCACGGAGGATATCATTGCTTATTCTTGCAACTCCTGACCTGCTGTCAGAAATTGTCCCGTGGTGGACAGTTACCAAAATGCTTGCCATTTTTTTTTCCATCAGAGGATATACATGGTTGTTACATCCATAAAATTAATTACAAATAAAGGACTGAAAAGTATCAAACCTCGGACTATCCAGGAAAACAAACAACTAAATCATTCAGATGTGAGGGTGACTGTTTTCTGTTCCAATGAGAAATTCAACCTATGCACTCGTTTTTATTATACAGAAGCTTCAAAGGATTTGTTCTATAGTTGAGCAATAGTTTGATGAGTTATTATGGGATCCCAGCAGTCCAAAGAGCAAGAAAATGAAGTTTCTTGTATGCGTGTGTGCACAGTGCATGGCTCAGTGGGGTTCCCATCCTGGCTTGGCCTTCTGACTGTTTCATAATGTCTATGAGTCCTCACAGAAGCTCTGCCTCAAGTCGCACTCAGTCAGGTGCACTAACTTGATGACTTGCATGCCAGAATACAGCAATATACTTCATTCCTTTGTACTCTCACTGCAAGGTGCACTTAATCAGTTATTAAGCTGCAAGCCTGATGTGCTGCAAAATTATAAAGGAATCTGTCATGTTCATATTCATAAATTATAGATACTTTGCATATTTATTTTTTAGGTGGTTTTTGTTTAGAATTCATGCAGCCTGAGACATTGTGAAAGGGCTTCAAATGCCTGCCTGATGGTTCCATTACCTTTTCCTCTGCTGCAAATTAAAATACACAGTTCCAAATTTGTTCTACAAAGCTAACAAGGGAAATGAAGAAATATAAATTAGCAGTACGGTTTTAAAATACTTGAACTGTGTCTGCTAAATTATTAGATGCTATTATAAAATTTTGTTTTAGCTATACTATTAAAAAACAATTAACTCATAGAATGCTGCATGTTAGGTACTTTCAAGTCACACAGCTGGGACAACATACGTCCCATCTAAAAATTCTAGAAGGAACCCCAACAGAAATGCAGTTTTAAACACCCACTTAATAATGCTAGCAGAAGATCACTTCTAGGTTTCTTTAGAAAGCACAACATGAGCTCCCATACTTAAGATAGACCAAGGCATGTCCTAAAATTACATAACATACAAGGCCAAGAAAGCAAGGCAATACAATCCCATTGCTTCACCAACTGCAATAGAATTAATTGCAGCGATGCATTGAGAAATTGAATTGAGAGTTAAAACAACACAGGGTAGCATCTCGACAGCAGGGAACAGGGCTGGCTGAGGTACACTGGGGCTGAACTTTCTTTTGTTCAGTATGAAGGACCAGAACTTCAGAGCTTTCGTGAATGCTAATGAGTCCCATGACTTTACTGCGGCATAGTTGGAGGCTGCAATCCATAACGCATATAATCTCAATCATCATTTGGAAACTTCTGACCTGTTTGCAAACTTCCAAGGAGCTACCACTGCAGATACATTATCACCACAATTACAGGTAGCCATGGAGCTCTAGTATTGTGTATATATAATACATTGTTATGCAAACACACATCTACTTTTAAACCTCAGTTTCACAGTCATCGTGGTTTTAATTTCAAAGCATTAAAAAGGAGACAAAAATAAAGTCTTTTGCAAGTAGATCTTGATTATATCTAGGAAGAGTTTTTGCAAACAATTCAGAAGCAGGCGGTCTGAAAATCCTAAAATGGAACTGTGGTAGGCAGGAAAGGACAGCCATGGCAAATGTTGCCATTAAAAATGAAGCTGTATAGTTAATAAAAATTAATTCTTGTGCTGGTTTAAACAGGAAAAGATAAATTCAAAGATAATTAAATTTTCCCTCTGAACATGAGGAAACTTTTTTTTATATGACATTCATAAAATGCCAGTTAGAAATAGCACTCATCTCTTCCTATCTGAACTCAGTCTAATTATTTCAACCTTTTGAAGCAGTATTTAATCCTGCAAGTATTTAATCCTGACCATTTAGCCTGAACAACCCACAGATTAATTCCTCTTCTGTATATCACTGTACAGTTAAAAGCTCTGCAAAAACAGTGACAATAATATCCCCCATCCATTCCCCCTGAGACTCACCAGAGCCTGAAAATTCTTCCCACACCCGGCAGCCCACTGGCTCCATCAGCAGTGGTTTTGATCCGAAGGAGAAATCCAAAGACTGAGAAAGGATCCCATCTGCGAGGATGTGCGTAAAGAGAATCAAAGTGTACCTGGGGTTAACAGCTCTTGGGGAGAGCGAAGGGAATAAGCTGAGACAGTCAGAATGATGCGCCTTTCCAAAAGGCTGTAATGAATTCTTTGTGTTGGCAGAAATACCTGGACCCACACGCTGAACTCTTGAGCGTCACATGGGTGATGAAGCTAAAAAAAGGCAAACCTATAGGCTTCGTTTAAACTGCCCCCAACGTGTTACTGTTTTCCCCTGAGAAAGCTAATGTGTTTCTTCCAAACTTTTCTACAGTTTTCTTGGGATTTTAGTATTCCACTTTCTTTGGTTTCATACTTTTTAACTCTTTTATTTTTAGATTCAGTATTTCACAGTGGTCTGTAGAGTCTGCTTGACGCCAGCAAATGTAACTGGATCCCAAGCCCCTGCAAGCCAGGAATTGCAGCCATGATCAGCATGCTGCCGAGAACGCAAACCTTGGCACTGGCCAAAACCAAATACTCTGAATCCTCTATTTATCTTATGGCAGGGCTTGGGAAAGGAGGAAAGAGGAGTTCATCAAAATGTGAAAAAGAATGGCTGGGAAAGGCTAGGAGTAAGTAAATAGAAATCCAAGATGCAAATAAGTCAGTTCTACAACAGATTTATGAGACCGGACTTCCAAAAGCTAGAACAGGGGTTTGCAAAAAAGCAATACTTCATTCTCCAGTAACCTAGTAACGGGACAGGCACGCACAAAGCAGATCGCCTTTATAAAAAGCTTGTGTCAGCAAGGTTGACTTTAGTGGAATAAATAAGAATAAGCTGCTTGGCAGCAGATCACTGCTGACTATAATCTCACAGGTCAGATTTTCCAAGTTCATTTCATAGCTCATTCAATACACACATAACTCCAGCTACCATTTCTGTCTAGGAATAATATGGGGCACCATCTTCCACACAGCCTTTGATGAGGTGTTGGGTTTTTACCTTAATTTTACATGGTGTGCAGCTGAAATAAATCTGGTCTCTGACTCTAAGGAGCTCAATTACTTTGCCTGAACTTCTTTTTTTTCGTCACTTACAGCCCTTTCCTCCTGTAGAAGCGTACAAAATGAAGGATTGATGGTTTATTTGACTAAGAAGTTGTTCATCCTAACTATTCTAGGATTTCTAACTTGGGTAGCTTGTGCCTACAACAGTGTGAGCATTTCACAGAAGAAAAAACAAGTGTATCAAGGCAGTTATTTGCCAAAGGTGACATGATGAGTCAGCAGCAGAGCCAAGATTAGAGTACAGCGTTCAGACTGCCCATCCCACATGGGGCTCACTAAACCACTGCTCCTCCTGCAGCCTCCAGGGAATAAAGTTCATTTAGTTAGGTGGTAAATGCTCAACTCCTGCCCTTGCACTTCACCTTGTTATTTATCTAAGTTTTGGCAGGCATAATTGTTTGTTGCCAAGGAAGACTACAGCTCACGAGAAACAACAAAAAAAGCATTGATCTTATCTGTGGAAGAAAGGACACTGCAACAGCAAAGTTTGAGAGAACAAGATCAGCAGTCTGCACTGGGAATGTAGGTTGTATGTGACGCTGAAATTGCTTGAAGTGATTTTTGACAAGTTAGCTTCTTTGCCTCTTCGTAAGTAAGAAACACAGAGTAAAAGACGTGTAAAGCAAAGATTTGAGCACAGCAACTGATTTTAAATGTCACTTTTCTTCAATGTGTAAAGAAAGTGATGTGTGTTTTTAAAATCCATTTAGCAAATTATGCAGCACTAGTGTATTTTCTTCTCCTGGCATACATGTATTTGGTATTCACCTTTGCTCAGATAACAAGAAGCTTGGAAAGCCAGTCCTGAGTAGTGCTGCCAGCAGTGAGTGATGCTGCATTACATAGGTGCAGGAAGTGTTCTGCCTTCACTGGGCTGTTGTAATGAAGTAATCACAGTTTAGGAGTTGCTGTTGTCACTGTGGTGCTTCAGTGTCTTGTCATATTAAGTATAATGAAAGTGGAAATCTTGCTGGTTTCCAGTATTGCTGCAGCTTTTCTTTAGAGTTGTTCTTAGGAGGAATTTTCTGTAAATGATCCCAAAATATAACTTTATTTTCCTGCTCCTGGCCAGCAGCAGCCTGATATACTTCCTTGAAAAAGCTTCAGATGCTTAACGATGAGTCAGAGATTTTTGTAGTTTGCCCGTTGGAAATTTGTCCACTGTGTTACTTTTTATTTTTTAAAGGAATTGCTAAAACTTCATTGATTGTTTTAGTAAAGGAGTTTCTGATCTAGGGTACCTATCTATTTATCTATCTATCTGTCTATTTTTTTGTTTATTGTCTTCCAGCATTCAGGATGTTCATAGATTATGTAAAACAGTGTAAACTGACACAGTAGCTGCTGGAGATTAATGGTATTTCCAAAAGCCCTCTGCTTGGTTCACAGGGCTCAGAGAAGGCTCATGGAGCAGAAAGGCTAGTGAGTGCTAAGAGGGCTGGTCTCTGGGAGACTGCAAGCAGCTAAGAACTATCACCACCAAGCAACCTCTTGAAGACAGCAGAACCCAAGATGGAGTGAGCACTACAAAGCAGGTGACCACCAGGAAAGAAAATGTGTGACACCACATTGGTCTCTGTCAGTGGGGTACTTTCCTACTTGGAAAGAACTTTCCATGAGAAAGTCTGGATGGCTGCAGTACAAGTTCTTATAATATCCAGAGCCAAACTGTAATTTGGTGGTACATATAACATAGTATGGTATTAAGTGTGGTATCTGTTTCTATATGTATTTGAATGCACATGGCAGTGCTTTTTTCTGTGATGGGTGATGCAGAAATGCTTGTGCTGGGCAGGAAATGCAGCCAGATATTCTAGGAAGCCTCCATGTTAGCCTAAGGCAGCTATAAAAAGAAAATGGGGTGCTGCTTAGATGGTTTAATAGTAAGGACTGAGTTACCATTACTGGTCATGTTTCATCGGCTTTTTGCATTTCTATCTCCAAGAAATATAAAGGATTCCCTGAGAGCAGGACACACAAGAAGCTTTAAGCCCTTAGAATGTAAATATTTGTGAAGCAGATGGTGAGCCCCGAGTATTAGGGTAAACATCAATTTTTCTGTTTTATTCTCATATGCGAGTGTATTTTATTCAGACCTTAATCTTTGTGCTGTGTAACTGCCACTAAATAAACAGTTTCTTTTCAACTAATCTCTAGAGAAAGATTGCTTCCTACCTATTCCTGTCATGCTTCTTGCAGGCACGTTGCTCCTTCCTTCACTGACTCCTTCTTTTATTTGGGCATAGTAAAAGAAAGGCTAATCTAGGCATCTGTGGAGAAAGTAGATTTTTAAACTAATGATACAGAGATGTGATGTGGGAGGTGTAGATAATTTAAGTTCAAATCCTGAGGTTGTTATTCAGTTCTGCAACTGTAAGGAGAGCAACCGTAATTATGTTTTTGAGAGAGGATGGCAGTACCCGCAGTCTGACTGGCACTATGTAACCTTGGGGTCTTTCTGGAAAGAGGTGGATACCCAGTCTTTATTTTGAGCTGCTTTCTGGAAGATCCTGTCTCTGTCTGTTGAGTACAGAGCGTGCCAGGATTAGCAGAGCCAAACCTTGTTCACATTAATTCCTTCAATGTGAGGATTTTGCTTTAGGCTGAGGAGCATTTGATCTTCTCTCTCTTATTTCAGCTGCAATGAAAAAAATCCTGTCAAATGTTAATCAGATTCAGATCTTTTAGCTCCAGTGGTGTTTTGCTCAGTAAACTATTCTCACTGGCGCTTTTGCCTGTCATTTTTGCCATCAGCTGAAAAGCTGAAAACTCTGCTTTCCTAACTATTTCCCTCAGCTCGGGATTTCATGTGTGCCACGATCGGAATTTATCAATAGACTGAACAGTCATTTGTAACATATAGTTTGTACTTCTTTGAACCAATTGCCCACATGCAGAGAGATGACTTGAATTAGCTGTAACAGGTTTGGTGATGAAATGTTAAGTATGCAAAGAATATTTCCAAGGAGCTCAGTTTCCTAACAATGCCATTCTGTTATTGACTTGCTTCATGACTCTGTTACAGTATTTTTACTGGATTTCTTTCTCGTTTTTTGAAGTATGCTTTGTGGTTACACTCAGATCAGAAACCGAAGCCCAGAGGAGACAAGTGCTTTCCCAATTGTAGATATACAGACTTGGGCAGGACAGGCAAACAGATGCCTGGATGTCTGTAGCAAATACAAATCTTGGCTACTATTAAATATATCATCAGCAAAATGAGCAAATATGTTATTCTGAACAAATGACTTTTTAGATGATACATTTTATTACAATGTTCAAAGGGTTTTATTTACTTCAGAATCAAAGCAGTAGTCTACTCTACTTTTTATATCACTTTTACATCTTGATAGACCTATGCCTTTGTGAGTTAATACTGAACAAAATTAAAGCTAAAATAACATTACAAAAATCCTGGATTTCATATAGAATTTCTGTACGTGACCACTTCGATAACCTTAGATGATGTAGCAGTTAACATTTTGTTTATGTGGGCTGTCAGTACCCCTGATATCTCTGTGTAATATATAGATGGAGACAGAGAAAACCAGGAACTAAATGGGAACAGGGGAATGAACTCGCATGTGACTATTACATCATTGAGAAGTATCACCAGGCTCTCTCCTCATGGTATTACTAAGTAACAGCTCGAATTTTTGTACATTTGGGACAGGGCTGAGTCTAAAAATGGTAACGTAAGGTATTGCGGAAGTTAAATCATTTTGGAGGGAAAGAACCTTTTTATTTTGTTTTTCTCAGAACAGTGATGGCCAGAATAGTTCTTCAGGGTGAGCTAGGCTGCAGTGCACAGCAGGAAGCACTTAAGGTGCTGGGCTTCATATACGGCCCTATGAGTAATCTGGCATCACAGCAGAGCCAAAAACAGGGAAAGTCCCCCAAGTCAACAGACACAGCCGTGTTACTGTAAGGACTTGTGGGGCACAGCTCTGGGTTTTATTCTCAGACCTGTCACCCACATGTGACTATGGACAAATTCTCTGCAATGCCATTAATAACATAACTGAGTAATAGAGTATCAGATGTTCTACTATCAGCGTGGTCAACACGCTATCCAAACTGCATGGAGCAGAAGTCAGTATTCATAGATAATAAGGATTTTGAAAAATATGTACTTGCTGTGTATGTATTGTTCAAAAAATTACCACTATAGCTGCTTTCAAGTAAGTAGAAATTTCACTGAATATATTGGTGCATACAGAATAATGTACATACTTTTATCAGGCCAAGATTTCAACTGAAATTGTTGGAACAAGATCTTCAGACTTTCACTGCTGTTCATTCTTGCTTATCCCGTGCAATATACATACATAGGAATAGTAGGCACAAAGCATATTTATCTTCCTGGGTCAAGAGCCAGGATGAGAATAAAGACACTCCTTGGTGTTGATAACAACTGCTTTGTGGTTGAAACTGGATCCTTGATGTTCAGTGCCTGTTTTATGTGGCGAGGTGGGAGGAGTCCTTAGGCTCCGTATTTCTCTGTTATCAGCTGGGAAGCAAGTGCTTGAGTTTCTTTCCTGGGGGAGACTAACTCCTGACAGGGCTCTCTCTCATTTTAACAGAGAGCTAAGACAGCTTTTTAAGTAAGTATGTTTTATGAAGTTGGAGTCAGTGTCCTAATCATAGGAAAAAATAAAAGCAACGATAAAAGTCAAATCAATGAAAGCAGCTTTTTGGTTATATATAGACAGACAGACATTGATATCTATATAATTTTTTTGCAAACCAAACAGGTTTTAGAGAGTGAAACTCAGTAGATGCAACTGCTATTCATCGATCTGTTTTCCCTTCCTGGACAGAAAGTCAGATTATGGAAACTGTTGTCCAAAATAAAACAGAAGTTAAATTTCAAATCTAATCCTTCAACGACATAGTCACAATGAGAACTGCATTTTTCATAATCATACATTCTAACTGTAACTGCTCGATCCTTGCTGTTTACCATATAAAAAATATTATTTTCCAGATCCTGGAAAATAATGGAAGAAATACTAATTACAGTGAGCTTTCTCTAAACTCCAAGAAGAACAGAGCAGAAAAACCAGTCATTAAACATCTCTAATCACTTTGATGTATAGACTGTTTCAAGGCAGTGACAGCTTGATATTTCTAACAAGAACTGTAACATGTATCTTGGTCTAACTGTGACACTTTGAATCTCCGCGTGGTTTTGATTAAGTCACCTCAAATCAGGTAGCTGAATTATGCCTAGGAAACAGCCGCACACATGTTCAGCCATGGTAGGTGCTTCTTAGTAAAAGTGCTGTTGAGATAATAGTTTTCATCAAGGGTAGGGTTAAATGAGTTTCACTTAGACATTTTCAATTGCTGTCTATGAAGCATGAATCAGGAGGAGCCCTGCTTGGCTCTAGGCTCCCTGGGGAACAGGCAGACTTGGCAGTTCAAGGAAAAACTTGTTCATAAAATGAACAAAAGACAGATTGAGACAGCCACAACGTCACTTTTAGAGTCACTTCTGAGATTAGAAATGCACTTTAGCTGAGCCTGTCACCTGCTCTCAAGCCTGTTTACTGTACACATTACTAAGTGCAGTTATTATTGCTTGCTCTCTTTCTCAGATCTGGGCGTACCTTTTCAAAAGACATTATGGAAAATGCCTAATGTAAACCTAGCTTGCTCCTCTGGAAGCCCGTCAGCTTTCTATCTATTGTTCAGCAGAGCACTGGTTATCTGACACTGCATACCGGGGAGGTTAAGTGAATGTCAGCTCCTTTAAAGGCACAGGTACCTGAAGCATTGAAGTTTGTGTCTGTCCTTTATATGTGGTTACGCGCGGTCTTTTTCAAAGTCATTATCTATCATTCATTATATTGCCTAAATGGTTTTGGCTATATCAGACTGGGTCTAAATTCCAAATGACACCTACCCCTAAGGCTTTTTATATAAAGGTAACTGGTCTCTTGCATATGTTGTAAAACATGCTGGTCTGCTTTGCATACTTTTCTGCTCTTCAGCCAGTCTGTCTAATAAGGCCAAAGGCATGCTGCTGACTCAGGCACAGCATCTCTTACAGTCTGGAGTTCTGTGTCTCCAGCCAAGTACCCAGAGGGACACTGCAATTCATTAGTGAAAGAGGCACTGCAAGTACTGGGGGAAACTATAAAACCAGAAGTGAAATGTTAATATTAATTCAGTATTAAACTGGAAAATTTAATTTAGAAGTATTCCTGCATCTCTGAATCTTCCATGTTTCATATCCTGTATACTTTATGTCGTATGCAAAGAACAAATAGCAGTGACAGTTGAGGTTTACCTCACAAAGGGAAATATGTAACCAAAGCCAAGCTAGCGTGTGAACAACATGACCTTTAGAAATGACCAACTTTTGTATGCTCAGATTTTAGGGGACATTTATATTTCTTTTATACTCTTTTTCACACAAATGTAGAGTTACTCAGATGGGAAAGCTTTTGCACCACCTTGAGGAAGGAGCTATCTGATGAATATATACAGATTCTCTTCTGTGCAGATGAGCATAGTGCAGGAGTGCTGGCTGTGGGAAATGTCATGCCCAGTTCTTGCACCAGCCCAAGTACAGCTCTGAGAATCTCTGAGGAGGACTCCCAAAGCAATGTTAACCCATCGGGCTGAACTGAGAGTCACTGGAAACTGATTCTCCAAGTCCGAAGAGAGGATGACTTAAGTTGATTAGAAATTTTGACTAGCCAGAGGGCAACATTTTGTATCACGACATTGAAGCCTCTTTCCTACCTACTCTCATTTTTGAATAATTCACATCTGAAAACTCATTTCATTTGGTCTTTCAAACATGAAAGTTGGTCTCTTGTCTGGAGCCAAGCATAGTGAGCTTTGACCCAGGAGGAATGTACTTATTAAAACTAGAAACAATAGAAGCAAAGGTCTTAAACTGACAACCAACACTACATTTTTAAAGACTACTTTATGAGTTTGCTAAGGTTGTGTATAAAGGTTCAACTTACAGATATAATATAAAGTATTATATTTATTGGAATTCTTCCTTCTGTGCAGTTCTTCCCAAACCAACAGTTAGGTATTCTGATAGTTATCATTTATTTACAGCTTCTGGGCTCCTTTGCTCCCCTTGCTAATGACAATTCTGTATCAGGCTAAGAAGTGTCCTTGGACAGTATCTCCAGAAAGGGGTATACATAATGGAGTATCCTCAGAAGCTGAAAGCAGTCTGGCAAAACGTGTTGAAGTTTCTATGCTGCCATCACAGCCACCTTCCTGATGCCTCCCAGTCTGCCTGAGCTGTGGTTTGGCTGGTGGTGGGGTTCTGGCTTAGTGCTGCTGCCAGGGCTGCCTCTTGCAAGGTGGGAGCAAGCCCTGGGGGCTGCTGCTGGCCTTCCTTTTTGGGGGACTCCGAGACCCCCCCAGATAAGCAGTCCCTGCACTGTGTGGAGGAACCCACTGCTGCTGCATGCCCTGGCTCCTCCTGCGGCTCCTCTGATGACATAGGGGTGGTGGTGGGATGCCCAGAACCCCCATAAAAGATGCCAGGGAGGTCCTCAGTGCTGGGGCCTGCAGGGCTGGTGGAGCAGCCCAGGCCAATCAGGAGGCTCCTGATGGGAGGCAGCTGCAGGGCTGTCCTCCTGCCCTCCTGCAGCACAGGCAGGACATCCCGGTGGTCCTGCTGCTGGCAGATCTCTGGGCCATATAGGGCTACAGCAATGATAATGAGCCTCCTCACAAAGCATGCTGTGAAGCCTCTGAGACTTGGCTGCAGCTTTTGCAACAAGGTTGCCTCGTCCAGCCCATACTTGCAGAGGAATCCAAGAGTGATGCTCTGTTTCACATGTATGTCCCACCACCCATCACTGGAGATCCTACTCATCTCTTGTTTCAGCCATCTGAGCAGGGGACTGATGTCTCCTGGATATTTTTGGAAAAAGGCAGCCCAGACCTCAGATGGGAAGTTGTGCTCGATGGGAATGAGCACTGGCTTTGCAGGCCCCTGTGCATCCTGAAGGCCATTACCTGAGTGTGCTGTGGGGTGTGGGACAGGACACTCAGGATAGTCATCATCTGACCTCACTGAGTATTGAATAGTTCTTATCTTATGCCCACATATGGCACGTCTCGGTTTTTTTGGCCACTACAGTGCACAGCCATAACAAAGCTGGTGAAAACAGGGGGTCACGTAGGCCACGTTATCCTGGCTGTGTCCACAGATGAGGCAGGTCCAGTTTGATGGCACCTCCATGGCCCTGGGCTGTGCGGTGGGCAGGGGAGAGCTGAGGTCAGGAAGCTGCTCCCCTCACTGGCGTTGCAGCGGACAGGAGGTGTCACAAATTGCAAGAGAGAGGCCACGGTCACACTCTGTCCCTGGGGCAGGCAGCAGTGATGCCTTGGTCCCTCAGGAGCAAACCCTGCCAACCCCACTCCCTGCCAGCCACTCTAGGGCTGTGTACATGCACCACTCGCCTCTGCTGCTGATTCTGGATGAATCAGAAATGAGTTTTAATTCATTTGTATGCAGCTGCAGCAGAGATGCTTTTCTAGTCAACATGACACACTTAGGAGCTAGGAAGTATTTGGGAGGGAGAACAGGTACAGTATACCTAGACTGCTATCAGTAGAGAACTCTTTTATAACAATCCAAAAGAAGATTAAAGAAATCATACCCAAACTACAATTACTTTTTTTTTCCATATTTCTATACAATTTGTATTCTGCTTTTTTCATAGAAGCTGGAAATGTCATTTATTAACATACAAATTTTCTTGTTCTCTTGTCCAACAAAAGTTATATGGTGCTCTGTTGATATGTCAGTACCACTCACTACACTCAAATCCCTTCCAACATTATTTTTATAAATGTTTTTGTGACTCTCATAAGCAGGCTCTTAAAAGTTTTCCTCCCTTGGAAAGTCAGAACATTGGCTTCAATTTCTGCTGAAAGCAGGACGAGTCAGTCTGAGATACTGCGTCATATTCTGATTGTTGTCATATTTCCTTTCCTATTTACATCAGTAGTAATCTGAAAATATTATTTAAAGTGGATGCAACTTTTATAGGGAAAGTTGCATTGCACATCCAGACTGTTAGGAGTTCAGCTGTGTGTGATCCCTTAAAGCAACACGCCACAGTAGTGGTACAATCTGACGAACACAGCCTCCTGTACATCAGATCTGAGATGCAGCAGAGACTGATGATAAAGTGAATGGGGATTACGTACTGTATTGAGCATATGCTATATAGTTTTGGAAACTGTATTGCTTGTTTGACTTCAAACATGCACTGTGCCTGGACTTAAGTGGTACAAATTCAGACTTGAGCACAAGAGGAGCAATGAGAGTAAATCTTCCCTTTCATCTCAAAGCAGATAACAACTTCCCATTTATTCTTATGTTGAAAGTCAGAACACCAAGAGCTTTGCTAGGTGCTTGCTTTAGGCCATTAAGCCTATGTGTGTTGTGTGAGCTCCTGAATAAAACACTGCCATTCATGCACCAGCCCTGTATTTCTGTCTCACTTTCAGATTACAGATTGACTTGGAAAATGTTAAAAATAATTTCCCTGCTGTTCTGCAACAAGACTTTCTTCCAGCAGAACAGCTGCAGGTAGCTAGAAACAAGTTCCTACTGTGATATAGGAGCAGAGGATATTCTGAAAACCTTTCATTCTGCAGCTAGCAGACAAGCAGCAATGAGCATTTCTTCTAATGGCTAAACATTAAGTTACTAATGGTTGTTGCAATGTTAGATGGAGGCTATTGATTAAAGGTTTGAATAAGTGACGACTCTCTTTCAGATGACTTTATTCAAATCCTGAATCACAAAGTTTTGTTGATGCTTATGTCATTCTCAGAAAGATGTGGATTTTGTGTTCACTGCTAGTTTGGGAGTGCTGGAATTAGCACATCATGGCTGTAGACTAAAAAGTTCCAACTACAAGGATATAAAGAACATGTAGAAGCGTCTGCAGCCAAGTGCTTGCAATCCATAAACCACAAACTGTATCTGTGCTTGTGCAGATGGCAGGCACTGTAATTCATTAGTGAGTACAGCTGCACATGTAGAGGACTCTGTATTTTAAGATGTGTTTGGAGCCTGTATGACTGTATCATGTATAAGCTATTGCTGTGGTACAATGGCTAAGCTGTTCTGAAGGACATAGCTGGTATTCAAAGACATCATCACAATTCTTGCACTGTAGAGTCCATGACTCAATTATATGAATCTTTGTAAGAAACTATGAGACAAGGCCTGGGAAACGAGCAAGAAGGTTTATAACTTTATACCTACACTTCGACGTTGAGGAAAGTAAAAAAAGAACCATGATAAAAAAATGAGCTGCATTTCATATTTTTCTTCTCAGCTCTGGGGAATCAAGCCTGAAAGGCCCATCAGTGCAGCTGGCTGTCAAACAACTAGACAAAGTGAATACCTGGTCAAAACAAAACTACTACCAGTAAGCAGTTAATGTCTATTTCTAAATTAGACTTTCACTTCTTGGAAGTCGTCTATGAACTGTCCCCTAAACAGAGGATTACAATGTGCATGTACATGATGTAATTATTCTGGCACTAACAACCTGCTGTGAACTAATTTTGCTGTGATTATTTCATTCACAGTAACCAAGTAACTGAATTAATCTATACTGTTGTCCAAATTAGGGCATAGAACTAGGAACCTCAGGTCCAATCCTCCTCTTATCACAGAAAAATTGCTTATTATCAGTTGAGTGATGACCTGCCACCTCACATTCTTTGCTTTTTGAATCTTACCCGGCCCAGCAGAGAAGCCTGAAGGAGGATAACCTAGGACTGGCTGTATCAACAATGCTAACATCATTTTCTCTGTGTCAGAAGATAAAAGATTTGGAAACTAACCATTTGAAAATATAAGATTTAGTACTTTTTAGGCTATCCTCTTTAGTATTCAGATGGCAATACATTAATTCAGCTGGTGATGTGTAGAACAGAAGGCAGTGAATACGCAGAGTACCACCAAGCTGTAGTGACACTACTGTGAATTACACGAGTAGTGGTTAGTAGTTGAAAACAAAAGCTTAATGTATTTTGTAATGGATCTTCCATGAAGTATATGCTGAATGTGATAATTCTAATACCTGAATCTTGAAGTTTTGTCAGCTTACATTTTCTGTCACTCCATGTGTTGCAATGAGTCATAGCATATTTACAGTTATAGTAAATGCCAGCAATGGTGACCACTTGCTATTTATAGAATGGAGAAGTGCTAACTAGTATTTTCAATGTAAGAATTTAAGCTTGCTGAACCCTTTCCAGCCAGTTTTCCACCTGAAAATGTTGATTGAATGGAAACTCATTGAGCTATTTGTGGTCACTTCTTAATCTTAACATCTCTCTGCTGACACTGAGATGCATCTTGCTTAGCTGATACTGTGAATGACCCCTTCTGCTAATTTTCTTCTTCAGCTCAGACCCAGTAAAACTCTGGGGCTGCCTTTGCACTCCAGTGCTGTATTTTACACAAAGTAAACTTACAGATGCAAACATGTGGCTGTCACTGCAAGGTCCCTTCTCAGTTTAGATCATTTTCCTCCATGTTCTTTCAGCTGACATAACCCGTGCTGTTTAAGTTGGATATAAAGACTTGCATCACTAGAGTCTGCCACTGTCCAGCCATTCCTGTGCATTCTAGGAATACCATTATCCATCCTGTGGCTACCAGGGCAACCTCCATCTGTATTTTGCATTGTTCAGAATAATTCCTAAATGCAAAGAATACCACTGCCTGGCTTCTTGTGAATCTGAGGGAGCTCATGTCCCTCTAGTCTTCAGAATTTGCTACCTTCTCCGTCTGTTTAATGCTATAGTAAAAATTTCCCTTCTGACTTTTAAAACTGACCGTTCTTATTCTTGCTTTGGACTGTCTCAGACTTTGCTCTGCTACGTACTGCTGCAGTGCTAATTGCTTTTGTCTCTATAATCACATCATATTGGATACAATAGCTTCCTCCTGTGCAACTTTCCTGGGCCTCATTAACTCATGCTGAAGTTTCATATTTCAGATGCCAGTTTAAAGCTTTGGTCATAATCTTCAAAGTAGTTAATGGATCAAGCATCAGCTACATTAAAGGCTGAATTTTGATCTGTGATCCATCATGACAGCTGCACTTCCTTGGGGCAATGTAGATTACAAAGCCTAGAAGGAAGTATATGAAAGGGAGGAACGAGGCAATCTTAACTGAGAGAAACAAGTGATGGAATAAATATCTGGGAGATATTCTACAGATCCAGAACTTTCAGAGCTGAACAATGCCTCTCCTTTTGAATCAATCAGAACATTGATTTCCCCCACTATCCTAGAAGAATCCCACCAAACAAACTAGCAATACCTCAGCACTATCCTTAGAAGAAATTCTACCATGACAAAACTAGAAAGCTGCCAAAAGGCATTTGAGCACAAATTGTGCTTAAATGCAAACTTCTGAAATATCCAAGTGATAAAATCTTTTCTCTGTCGTCTTCAGTTGCATTGCTGCCTGTGTTACAAGATTGCATAAAGCAGAATTAACAACAAAAATTAGTGAGAAGTATTAAAATAAGAAGAAGCAGATGCAGAGGAGTATTTCTTCAAGATGATTCTCTTCTTCAAGAGAGACTCTGTGAATTTTATGATGAATATAGTACACAGTTTACTTTTGAAGTTAAACTAGACTTTTTCTTTTCAGTTCTAAGCTGAATTAGTCTATTTCAGGCTTAGTGTTTATGCAAACACAAAAGTCCCAATGGTTAATCTTCCATGGAGGTTTAACCTATTCGGTTAAATTGGTATAAACACTTCTGTAAAGACTCTTAGTTTAGTTTATGTCAACTTGGAATCTGTTTATGGCAACCCAAAATAAGCTGCTCTTAAAGTTGACTACAAATGTCAGCCAACTTCTTGCACCGATTTTGACTAAACTGATTTAAAATAGAATCTTAACATAAACTGCTGTAACTTTCCTGTAAACTGGAAATGACTGAGGTAAATTTCAGCATACGACATGTCACGTCCTCCCTCTTGTGGCTGACCCAAAGATTCACAGTCGGAGGAATGCAGACTGAAGCCCTAAAATGGATTAGGCTGTCCTTAGCAGTGATCTGGCAACAGGGGCAGTAAACCAACAGTAATTTTAGTATTTGGATATATACAAGGCACAGCTTTATAACAACAGAATAACAAAATACTTGAAATTGTTAATTTGGAAAGGAGAATTTATAATTATTTTGGAATGAAGTGTTTTGGAATAAAGCTACCTGATCAGTAAACATTTCTGTTAGAACTATTGGTGTTAGCATACCTGGTACTGAAAGAACACAAGACAAGGAGAGTTGACAGGGATGGGAACCAGGAATTGGAGTGGCTTGAGTCAGAGACAAGGAGAAAAGCTCCATAGGACAGCCACACAAAATAAGGCTTGCAGATTAGAGAAACAGACTGGAAATTACATTTGCCAACTGAGTCCCCCTTGCATCCTCTGGTGGTAGGAAAGTGGCTGCAGAGCAAGGCACAAAGGACATACTGAGCACCTGCATCTTTGCCTCACTACACTGGTGCAGCATTTGTTTGCAGTGTCAGGCCGTGCTGACCTTCTTAACCTGCTCTGTCCATTCAGATACTAAAGATGGAAATAGAAAGCTGTGACTGGTGGGTGGGGTAAGCTGTGCTTCTCACAAATACAAAATAGCTGCCCAAGGATTCAACAGAACCATAACTAAATTAGATTCCTGCCTTTATTTGGCTCCTGCCTGATTGATTATCTAATATAACTAAGCAACCATGAGGTGCTTTTAAACATGCTCAGGGAAGGCTTGAAGTTCCTGCATGGATCTCAGTCCTAGACACCCAGATTTATTTAATCCTACTGACACCATTATAAAGTTTGCTTCTTTGGAATTGGGCTTAAAAAGCTTTGGTGCCAGACGAATACTATATTTTCTTGCTCTACCCTGATAGGATAAAGCTGTTTTACATTCAGGCACAGCATTTGCCTATCGCATATTATGTATTTCAGAATGTAAGCTGAAATCTGGAAGTTGTTTTGGATCTGCAGAATCCTTTATTTCTGTCCATACTGTGATTGATCTCTATGCTGCCAGCACCAGAGCTTCCCAAGGCCTTTCTAGCCTTTTCAGTGACCTATTCAAGTCTGGCTTTAAGTCCTTTTACTGCCTCACTACCTAAATCACCAGACTGGGTAAAGAAGAAAATTTTCCACCTCCATTCTGAGAAGCAAACAACACTTCTGAAGGGAAAGATGATCCTGCAAAGAGAATAAAACATATCATTTGTAAAATCTAAAACTGATTGAGAAACATTTCCTTGCTGAAGGCATAACTTTCAAAAAGCATTGGGAAGCTGCATGTTAACGCATAAAGTATCCACTCTCCTTGGCACTTTATCCACATCCTTGCTCCCCACTGTTTGCACAACAGGTTTCCCTGCCCAGCTCTCTCTTGCTGCTCTGCACTGTCCCTACTGTAGCTCTGTCCCACATAGTTCTTTGCACCAAACATCTCTCAGTTTCTTCTGATGAGGGTGGAACAATCCAACCTGGAGCTGTGAAGAACCCCAGCCTAATAAGGCTGTGCCTGCTATCAGCAGCAAGTGCCAGCTACTCCCAAAGGGCAGGGTACCAACTGCTGAACTACTAACACTGCCAGGGACCAGCAACTTGGTACCCAACCAAGGACAGCAGACAAACCCAAGATGGCAGCAAGATTCAACCATGAGTCAGGATCACCCCATAAGTTTACAGCGATGAGACAGCGCCCAGGTCAAGCCAAGAAGTCAGTCCACAAGTCAGAGCCAGGTTCAGGTCTCCTGAGAGTATATAGTTCAGCGATTGCCGGGCAGTTCCCTAGTTAAGAAATAGATCCAAAGTCAAACTGGGAGACCAGATCAGGGTCCATGGGCAAGTACAGCTGAGGTTGAGCAGTACTCCTGCAGTATAGCCTGGGCCATGACTGAAGCTGAGGGCTGGGCCTAAATGTGGCTCCAGGGCCCACGTGCAGGGACTGTGGGAGGGAGGCTCCAGGCATGGCTGATGAAGACCATTAAGGCCTGTCAGTGTTCTCAGGGCCCCGAGAGCCAGTGTGAAGTGCACGAGTAACTTCTGGCAGTGCCCTCCAAAATTGGGAATGGAGAAAAAAAGAGAATCCACATGGGGAAGATAACTGGATGGGATCCCAAGGAGTCTGGAAGGATAAAGTGTTTGAAGTGTGTTCGTAGCAGATCTTGGAGTGGCATAGTCAGGAGAGAGGGAGTGTATTTATTAAATATGTAACAGCCAGTTTGCCTGCATGTTCCTAAAAAGACTGGGCTTCCATTCGGCAGAGCCAGCATTTGCCTGATCACTCAGCCCTGAGAGGAGAAGAGAGGGACACTGAATTCAATGTGATCATGAGTTGCTTTTGTTGCAGTTATTCCCATTGAATTTTAAACAGAAATGTAGTGTGTGTAAGGACTTCAAGAGAACAGTTAGACCAAGGATGAGTATCTCTTCCATAATGAAGGCCAAACAGGCATTTGATAAATAAACCCTTACTAACATCCAGTAACAAGGAAGAAAAAGTCATTTGGCTATTTAGCTTTATTCTGGAGTTGTACATCTGGCCTAATAATTTGGGTTCTTTCTCTCTGATCTTGGTTACTTCTCTGTGTTCACACACAATAAAATGGCAACTGTAAGGAAAGGAAAGGTAACAATGCATAGGCTACCCTCGCTGAAGAGCAAATGTATCATGAATTGATTGGCTGGGCACACTGAAAACTGGACAAAATACTGTGAAGTTACTTTTTTTCACATGTATTTATTCAACCCACCGACACAGACATTTTGACATCCTGCTCACATGTTTTGCATTAAAGCATTATGAAATCCCAAATTCTGGTACCAGATGCTTTTGCATTACTTTGCTTGTATAAAGGGTTTGATTTGGGTGCATGGAAAATGTAAAATACTCTGGTAATAGCTTTAACAGGACTACATAGACTGCATTTGCTTTATTCTTCACCTACGCTATCTGCCTTCTACACATTATATTCTGAGTCATGATAAAACTGTAAAGCATGCTATTGAAATTTACTGACTTCCCAGAACAGAGTATGTTCTGTAAAACGCTGAAAGGGATTGACGTGAAAGGAAATTTTTCCTAAAGATCTGCTATGCTGAGAAACCACACCATGAATTAAAATAGCCCTCTCCTTCTGAATACATGCCTCCTAAAAATGCATCCAGCCTGGTTCTGCATATGAAGCTAAAAAAGAAAAATGAGTAAAAGTCAAGCATACGTCTTTTGTTCCTGTCTGTAATTATTTTGCTTGCTTTACTTGATGAGCTGAATGAGCTATTTACCTACTATTAACAGGGATTACATTTTTCTGATGAGCTTTTCTTGGTGCAGCAGATGAGCATGAGAAGTATAAATATGGAGTTAACTTGAAATTAGATCCGCTGGAATTCACACGTCTGGTTCTACATAGTATGAATAGGGTGAAATGGCTCTTGTGCTTTCTGAATTTCATCCTGCATGGACCACTGTCATGTCACGTACTGAGTGGCTTCTGCCTTGTCATTATCCAAATATAGAATTACTTCTCAGATCCAGTCACACTCCCAAGTGCAAGAGGAAGACGTTGACCTGGTTAAACCAGTAGCTTTCTAGGATATAGTAATAAAGGTAAGCTGTGTTGTATAATAGAACATTTTAAAGTGACTTCTCTAACTGAGTGTGATTTTAACTGGTTTGTTTGAACTCTCAGGGACCAGCTAGAGACTGTCTTTCTCTCAGAATCCTCTTTTCCAATTTTTGGAAATAATTTGCTTATTTTCAAAGGTATCTCACAAATAAGGGTATGACATAGGAACAATGATCTTTTCCTCAGAGGCATAAAGGGAAGCAAGCTGGTGTCTCCAGAGGAATTCCACTGGTTCTGCTCAACCTTTTCTAGCAGTTTTCACTTCCCCAGTTTCCACAAGTATTGTTTTCCTGACTTTCAGTCTAACGACCGGAGAGGCATTAAAAAAAAAAAAAAGAAAAGAAAGAAGAGAGAAAAACAGGAGTTTCAGATTTGATTTTGACACAAATAGCATTGCCAAAGAGTCTGTGTTTCTAGTTGTACTGTGTTAAATAGACTAAAAATCACTGACTTACATTGCATTTGTTCAGTCTCCAAGCATTCCAGAATTATTTGCAAGTAGTTCTGTCAAGTTATTATCTAAAAATAAAGTGAAACAACACAAAGATAAGGAGTCTTGCAAGCTGTCACCAAAAGCTGTGAGCTTCAAATTAGACCTGCACAGAACAGTGGTCAGTAACAAAATTGTACAGGAATCACTACTCTGAACACTGATCTCTGTTATGTAGTTTCAGCTGAGTTACCAGTGCAACTGAAAGTAGCTGCTGATGCCAGCAGAGACGGTACTAAGATCTAGTATTTTTAGAGAGGTGGGGGGCTGGAGGAGTGGGAATAATTTCAACCAGAATGTCAGGCATTAACGAAGTACCATGATCTTGCTGAGGTCAGCATCACACCCAAGATTCAGAAAGGCTGACTGCAATGGTTTAGGTCATAACCTTAGAGCTGGATGTGTGCTGATGGGTTTGCTCAACTCTTTGCTGAGTTACAGGGTGGGGTATACTTCAGAAAGGAGATTTAGAATTAAAGTCAGGATACCTAGATACAACGGTAGAATGAGAAAGCCTGTAAAGCGGATATGAAGCTTAACTTTGCAGTTACACGCAAGAGTTTTGTTTTTCACTTTCTACATTAGCAGAAATTGTCCTTCGGCAATCTCAGTTTTAAATGAATGATTAGTGTAGAGGAACTTGCATGAGCAGTTTGTTACACTTTTTCAAACCCTGATGTTCAGCCTATTATGTATTGAATGATACTTTCTAAAACTAGAAAGACAGAAAGTCTTCCTCGCTTGGCCACCTCTCCCACTGGCCCTGCCATCCATCTGGAGGCAGTCCAGAGAGGGCTACAGTAATGTGTCATTTCCCAGTGCTGTCCTTTGGAAGACTCTGGTGGATTGCTCATGATGCTACGAAATTTTAATACTTTTCCTACATTTTTAAAGCCAAATATCTTCTCCCACGTGGTTAAACACCTGGTTAAACATGCCAATGGGGACAACAATTTTCAAGGATGACTCCCTGTTTGGAAGTTGCTCCTGAGACTTCTTCTGAATATCTCCAGTACATTCTTGCTTCAATAAATGTATCTACAGTTTTGATCACTCCTCACATCTGAAAGTGTCTCAAATACAGAACCTTTGAAAATGAAGCATATAAACTTAGTCACCACCCAAGAAAAGTTTAGTTCATGAGACCTCCCTTATCACACAGATGTTTGGTAACACAAACGTGGATAGAATTCAGTTAAGTGAGACATCGCTCGGTTCTCTAAACCTCTTTCCTGTGTCCTTTCCTTTTCCAGAAGCCCCCTCTCTCATTGTGCATCTCCTAGCTTTTACAGTAAGGTAAACAAGCCATTATCATGCAACCGCAATTCACTCCTAAGGAGGCTAGTGAAAAAAATAGTGTTAAATTATTTCATTAATGACTGTTGTAATTCTGTCCACAAGGTTTCTGTAGCAAAGTGGTATAAACAACCCTATCTCTAGCGTATCCCAGTTTTTGAGTACTTGGTCTGTAACCTACCGCATGTGTTCTAATAACTCCTTTTCTGGATGAATTTTGTCTAGAAATTCACCTGCATCATGAACTTTCTGCAGTTACTGTTTGTGCAGTAACTGGACTTGCCAAAAGGCACTTCCCTGTGTTAGTAGGGGAGGTTTCATTTCACTAAATCAAAATTTAATGAGAGAACCAAGTCAGACCTTCCTCTGATGGATGTGCAAGGGAGAGATTTCTATTTCCACCAGAAGAGGATATCTGAGCTGTTTGGTGAATGTGACTCCCTATTCCTCCTTCAAAATTGGAAACTTGTCCAGACTTGTGGGAATCGTCACCTTTAGGGAGTGAAAATTCTCAGCTCCATGCAGAAACAGTCAGCCTATTGGTCATGGCATTGCTAGGCAGATTCCAGTCATCAGGACCACCTACAATACAACCTGCAGCTGTACAAAGGGTAAGTAACAGTCAGCAATACAATGGATTTCAAGTCTCTATTTCAAATCAAATGGATAAAGCTTTTAATTACTCATGTAGGCTGGCAGGAGTTTCATGGCCATAAACCTGTTTGTCAAGTTGACTAATTGACATATTTGTTTCTGAATGTTCCAATGTCAATGTTAGTCACTGTATTTTTTAACAATAGTGGGGTCAGGCAACACCCAACGTCATTCCAAAATATGAAAATGCATTCTTGATGTACTTTCCATTTGCAATCACTTCTCTTTCTCTTCCCACTTTGAAGCTGAGTGAGAACTGCTTCCAGGAAAACACTCCTGACTCCAGCAGGTGATGTGTTTTTTTTTCTAGCGTACACTAAAGACAAAAACGTGTTAATTTTTGAAAATTAACACCATCTTGTTTTAAAGGTAGGAATCAGTTAACTCCATTTATTCTTCAGTTTTCAGGGGTTTCTGATTTTTCTTGTAATTTCACATCTAACTTCATTTTTCCTATCATTCGCTAGAATCAATATTGTGTCATTTTCAAGCTCATATGGATAAAATGTTCTAGATAACTCATTTTATTAGTATGACCAACTGTAGCTACAGTTGTCTGTGATACAATTGTGCACCTAGACTTTCAGTTGTCAGGATCTTAAATATAATTTTAAAAAAACCTTAAGATCTTAATGCGAAGTGTTCCTATTAAAGCTGGTGATAAAACTAAAAATCTGAGGCTAAAATGAGTTATTACACACTTAATTACAATATGGTATTAAGATGAAGAAATTCAGTGAGGGAAAACAAACCATTCATTTGAGCAAAGAGAGACTTTTATCTCCATTTTATTTGAACAACAAAAGTTGTAAACAAATAATTTCTGTATCATCCTCTTAGGTGATTCTTCTCTATGTGCTTTTATAGAGTTTGTATAAGAAACAACCTTTGTACATAGTGTTTGTTGTACTGTCAGCCTTCCAAACCAAGCGTCTGCAGTCCTGAAATCCATATGCACCACTTGATATAAGTTACCAAATAGACAAGTGGTGATTAAATCACTCAAGTAGCTCATTTGGAATCCTCATTTGGAGTATAAATAAACACTCTATTCTGCCCATCCGTATCTGACACTGAATAAAGAAACTTCACTGACAGCTCTTTTCAAAACTACATTATAATTGTTGTATTCCTACTTTTTTTTTATTATTATTCTTGAAAGAAATATGACCTAAAATGCTGGCCAAATTGAATCAACAGAGCTTTTCAGCAGATCCTGTTTTCTACCCGGAAAACTCTACTTCAGCAACAATCCTGTTTATCTTCTTTCATTCCCAACATTTTATAAAGTTTCGTCAATAGTTGTGAACCATTGGGGAAAAAAAAAAGACTTAAAGCCATGAGGTCTCATTGCTCATGTAGTAAGCAAGAAACAAGCAATTCAGACAGCATTTCCAAGTGTTTTAAAGGACCTGGATTTATTCTTACTCCTCCATCACTCTTAACTTTAAGGCTAAAATCTTCAAAACATCACTTCTTATTTTGCTTTAAAAAGTCAGCTAATATTTAATGCATACTTTAGGCAGAGTTGTTCCAAACAGGTGTCCCTTTCTATTGGGCACTATTTCTTTCTCTCAGTGTGAATGAGGATTAAGCAGCAGAGTGGCTAGTGACTCTTCTGTTCCTTCCAATGCAGCTTAGTCAAGCTAGAGAACATGCAAGAATGAACATCTTTCTTTTTATTCCTTCATGTCATTTTTTGGATATAAAAGTGCTTAATCCTGTAATTTTCATAATAGAACCTTTTGGTTTTTCTTGTTTTCATTTATTTATGGAGCCATGTAAACCACTTTTCTTTGTGGCTAAAAGCAAGCTAGGTGTTCAGTTACATACCATAACCTATGTGCAATGCTTGTGCAGTACGTGTAAGTCTGAAGTCGTGCAGTATGTGGAAGTCTGAAGTCATGCAGGATGTGTAAGTGGGTTTTCCAGCCACTCCAGAGAAACCAGATGGGAAGAAAAAAACTCAAGGGAAACAAAATGTCACTGCATAAAAAATTACAAAACAGAAATAACCAGAAATATTCAGCTTCTCTACAGGCCAGATGTTGGAAACACCAGCTTTCACTGGATCAGCATTTAAGGAATTCCAGTGCTAGGTGTGCATATAATGGAGGTTGATGAGATAAACCTATGAAAATTGAGAAATGTCCTATGTTGACAAAGCCACTGGTCTCAAAAACAGCATGCTAGCTACACTGAGTTGTGTTGATTCTGTTAGCTATTCATACATGCAGATAGACATCTCAGAGATGTCAAAACACTTTGAGATTATGAAAGTTCCAGATGACGGCAACACATGGTCTTAACTCACTTTCAGTTTGTGTGTATCACAGTAACAGAACTCAAGTCACTAACTGAGTTGTGGATGCCATATCCCTGGGGGTGCCCAAGGCCATGTTGGAAGGGGCCCTGGGTAACCTGAGCTGGTGGGTGGCAACCAGGCCGTGGCAGGGGGTTGGAACTGGTTGGGCTTTAAGGTCCCTTCCAACCCAAGTCTGTGTTTCTGTGATTTCCAGGACTATTTATCCTAGGAGGAAGTAGGCCTCTGGAATCATTATAACAACTTGAGAATGTCCCAATAAAAGAATAGCTTGCATTGAAACTGAACATTTTATTTTTTGCTTGAAGCTAACAATTAGATCTGAAAATTTGGTATTATTGTAACAAAAATCTATAAATAAATAAAAAATAAATTATGTTATTATACAATTATCTAAACCATATGAAATTGTCACAAAAGGAGTGCAAGTCAGGACTTGTTATTATAAGCACTTTTACCTGGAAACCTTCACCTTCAACAATTCCAACCACAGTGTGTTTGCACTGCTGGTGAACCCCACCATATCTGAGATTCTTTTTACCTTTTTGCACTGCCCTACTGGTATTACTGCTCTAACTTCTTAGGATGTAACTTAAGCAACTCTCAGCTCAGGTCTGTAGAACACCTAACGTACGTGTCTTTATTGTAACTTTTCATTCTCATTTGTCTGTTCCGATGCTTTTTTTCACCTTCAAACCATGCACCTTTTTATGACCTTCTACTCATCCTCAGCTTTTAGTTTCTCATGCAGTTAAAGTGAGACGTGCCTATTTTTAGCACATAAAAATATTCCAGGAACTACAAAACTGTTTGTCATCTCTGTTGGTAGTGCCGGATAGTTTTCATTTGCTAGCTGGTTGAAAATAACATGGAATTCAATTATCTTTCTGTTGTTGATAAGGTTTACATTTTTTAGATAATTTCAGCCTTGACTTCACGCTGCCCCTTCCCAACAGACATATCCCCTATCCCTGCTTTCCACAGACAGTGAGCATCTTTTTTAATCATCTTTTGGTTACCAGAAGAGTATTTTTTATAATTATGCTTGTACTTCTACTTAATATTTAATGAAGTTGAAAGGATGCTGCCATTTTTATATCCACACTTCAGTAAGAGGTGGATAACTTCACTTAGCTCTCTTTCATGTATACTTTGTACTATTTCAGGTAAAACAGTGTATTGGGGAAAACAAACAAACAAACAAAAACTGATAGATCTCTGTAACATAAACACAACTTTTTCTCCCATTAGATGTCTATCTTTCCACATAGAATTTATGTCTGAAAGGAATGTAGCTGTAGCATTTTCCGTTAAAGTTCTCTGCTGCTAAACCTTTCTTGGCAAAGATTATGATATGGTAAAGAAACTCAGTTGCTTGCTTGACAGATTGTTCCAATAATAATGTAGAGGGGGAAAAAGTTGCTAATTATTTCAGTAATGAGATCTAGGGGGAAAAGAAATTTTAATCCCTTTTGCTTTGACAGGCTGCAAACAGGACACCAAATGGGATATATTTAATAAATAAACATTGCAGTCTCCGATCCAGCTACAGCCAAGTCCTTACTCAGCCTTCTCTTTCTGAAGTCATTTGGAATCCAGTCAAGTAGAGATAAAGAGCTCGTTTCATTTTTAGATGCAAGCTGAGCATTGGTGCATCCAAACTGAGTTAGGAATCTGATAGTGGGGAGAGGTGGGAGTGTGAAGGGACAAAGGAGCTTTGTTTTTGTAGTTCTGGTCTAGGCTTTAGCTGTCTTGTTATCAAGTCAAGTTAGAACGCCCAGTGTTTACCTACAGTTGTCTCTTGATAACTTAAAAAAGCTGTTCTAGAATCTGCATGTATCTGGGCTGCAGCTGTATTATTAATACATTACTTTTTGTCCTAAGAATCTTTTCTCCGTAGTTAACTGGAATAGCTGCATGGGGAGGCCCTCTAAACAAAGTAAAACCTCTGCTGTCCACACAATTGCTTGGCAGAAAAACATGTGATGATACAGCATGGGTTGATTATGAATCTCAGATGTAGAGAGTACAATCCACTCTACACAGTTCAGTACAATTGCTCACCAAAGAGAAGTTTCAGCAATTGGATTGGATGCTCTTCTGGAGTCACAGACCAGGAATCACCCCATAAATGGAACCGTGTAAGCATTCAACTGATACCTAAATCACGGAAAACTTGGACTCATACAGTCCAATCACATTAAATTAATATTTTTAATTGTATTTGGAATAAAATACGGTGTACATATCTTTTGTCACTAGTTCCTAGTCAGCAACATTTTAGAATCACTTGTGTTAATAACTGGGTGAGTGAGAAAAGCATTTGAAAGCAAGCGAGCACCCACCCAGCATTACAGATTGACTGCAGCAGATGCCTGAGGATCAGACAGCTGATAATACACTTTAGCGTGCTTCATTGCATTTGCTGGTACAATCAAGGGTACCTCTTGACCTTGATTTTACAGTGTAATGTTTTAACCTTAGAGCACTGTACAAAAATAGAAGAAGCAGCACTACAAATCCTGACCTTTTAGTTGAATATCCTGTTTTAGAGTGATATCAGAACTCCATCAAGACCATGAACACGTAAATGTCTGCTATTATTATCACAGTATAGTGCCTAAGCTACTTTACACTCTATGTTATGTAGGTTATTCTTCAACCTTTTTTATGTGAATGGTCTCACTGATGTACTTCAGTAAGGACTGCTCCATCATGCACTAAACAGTTACTTTACATGTTATACAGGCTATATATTACTGCATTTTTTAACACCTTTAACATCTTGGTCAACAGGTATTAAAAATTGACTCGGTGGTGCAGTAGCCTCAGTGATAGAATGAAGTGACAGCTTGAAAATGGAAACAGAACAAGATCTTATATTGGGCAGTTCAGAACCAACATCAATTATTAAAAAAAATAAGAGAACAAAAAGCTTAGTTTGTTTTTAAATTATTTTATTTTGTGTGTGTGTGCCAAAGGACATGCTCAGAGAATACTTTATTGAGAGATTTTCACACTGTATCAGGTTGATACCCTGGCCATTGGTTATGTGGGATATGAGCTCACAGGTTCTATCTCCCCATTTTCACGTGACATTGATTTACTACTTCAGACATTTGCCCTAACGTCAGAAGACTTCTGACTTCCTTCACTCCTCTTAAATTCTAACTTTTTTATTCCACAGAGCATTCTGCATATGCAATTTCATGTAAATTTTAAACTTTACTTTAAACTTGTCTGGCTAATGAAGTCACCTGTATCATCAGTGAAAAATCAGCGTAGTTGTTCACTTGAAGTACTAAATCTTAGAGCAGAGTCACTGAGTATGTTTAATAATATCAGAGCCATGAGTGTACTAACAGAGTGTAATTGCTTTGACCAGCTTTTCCTGGTGTGTCCACCCACCCGGCTGATGGACCCAGGAGCCCCATTTAAATCACAGTCCTGGGTCTTCTACCCCTTCCTGAGCCATGCTGTGAGTGTGCTGGTCCAGCTCCACGTTCAGCTTTGGTGCAGCCATGTCCACACCTGGTCACAGCCCTCCCTTATCAGAGCCTGACTGTCTTCTTGGCTTTATCGCAGTCCTGCCTTTGCCACCATGCACTTGGCTGGAGTCACCAGCCCACATCTCACCCTGCTGTCACTGGACCTGACCTCGATCTGCAAATTGACTTCTAGGTGTCACCTCATCCCTGCCCCTCATTACGAGCCTGTGGGATGAGCTGGGCTGCTGGCTGACCCCAGCTGCCACCCTGGACCTGCCCTGCTTGCGTGCTGCAGGGTTTGGCCCTGCCTTGATGCCCACTAATCATGCCTGGTTCCTGCCTCCCTGCACCTTGGGGAGCAGCTGGCCTGCTGCATATATTTGTATCTCTAAAATAATTAGAGTGTACAGCAGTTTTTCAGACGTATTTAAGAGTTTTATTTTCTTTAGAGAAATGAAAAGATGACTGTGTTGCTGGACTCCTTAGTTAGCAAAGGAAGTTCTCTTTCTGACTCTGAACATGGGTTATCTGTCTGTGCAACAGCCACGAGCTAACTACTCATTTTGTATTATTATAAACATTAAGTAATTATTGGAAATCTCATCAGCTAATTATAATAAATCGAAGCAAGCTTTTTGAATCAGTCAGAATGATTACTTCTCTTCAAGTAGAATAATTCTACTCTAGAAGACTGTATACAGCTAATTTAGAATTGACACACTCTCCAAGGAAATGGGTATATAAGCCTATGAAGTAATGACATATGAGACTATGAAATAATTCAACCACAAAACCTGAATAGAAATCCAAACATTTTATAAAGAAGCAGGCAGATCTTTCCTAATACCTGGTGCTTCAGCTTGGAGACTGTCTTCCGTATTTCAGAAGTCTGGTGAGATTACCAGTGAAGCTCAGTGAACTGCCATGTATATGGACAAGTATTAACCAGAGTCGAGTTTGTCTTTGCTCAACACGCTGACTGATTTCATTGGGTGTTTTATCAGACCTCTTTCAATGGCCAGTTGTCCATGGCTTTTAAAAACAATAGAGCTGGACTGAAGAATCACTTGGTTTCTTTCAGCAACACGTGATTCTTTCTAGAGTCTTTGTGGATGTTGCTGACCCATTGGGCTTAAACCAGGTAAAACATGTTTTTCTTAGGTATCTGACACTAAGACAGAATGTCACAAGGAATCTAGTGATCATAGAGAGAAAACATCACTTACCAGCCTTTAAAAACAAATACTTTCTCCCTTTGCTATTCTTCTACCACTGAAACTGTGTTTTGTGCAGAGGCCAGCACAGAACACCCAGGGGTAGTACTGTGTAAATATAACTATCTGTTCCTGCTCTGCTCTGTCTTCCTGTCATGAAAAATGAATGGTTGGGGCTGGGGGGAGGAAGGAATGGGCAACAGCTACTACTTGCTCTGAAAGTGCTGCTGACAAGCTGTTTTCAACTAAGCCACATTCCAGGAGATGTTTCTCTTTTGAATACTTAGAATTCCTAATGATTATTTTAGGTATCTTTGGCTTTGAAAAATCCCTCGTGCAAAATGAAGTAATATTTACTTTAAAAATAAAAATACATGGCTGTGAAGCAACAGCAATTGCTCAGCAACAAAAACAGTTTTCCACCAACATGTCCAACTATTTGGAGGAAAACAGTGCAAGAACACTGGTTTCAAGAAGTGATTTAAAATGATTTGGCCCTTCATCCAACACTTCTAAGAACTGCCTGCATTAAGAAAGATATATTGCTGAAACAGAGGATTTACCATCAACTATTACTGTACTTGAGCTCCTTTGAACACTGTTACTCAGAAGTTGTTGAGGTTTGGAATTTTTGGACAGAGCTAACACAATGCAGGAGTCTTGAGCTGACATAAACTTTCCTTTGTGCCTAAGAAAATGGAAGCCTTTGCATTTCTAACCTCTTTGCTGTCTACCTTGTTTTCTATAGGAAATACTGACTGCACCAGAGAACAGCTGTCATGCTTTTCCCTTTTGTTCTTGAACTGCAAGACTATCCTTGCCTAAATATGAAAGAGAAACCTGCAAAACAAGAATTGCAAGCTTCACTGAGATAAAACAAGCCAAATTAATTCTTGAGGTAAGTACACAAAACAAATGCTGTTAGAAGACGCTTATCTGTTGGGGGAAGATTTCATTCATTAGAGTGAAGAATAGCTTAAGATATTTTTATTATAAGATCACTGGAGTTGTATTAGAGGCAATTCACTTACAGTGGATGATCATTTGTTTTGTCACCAGCAGTAACTCTTGAGTAATACATTTTCACTCAGTTGTTCCCTACTTCCATGTCAGCTCAGGGAGAGTCCATTGTGTGATTCGAAGTTGCTCCAAATAAAGCAAGCAGTTTTGATTTCTTCAAGGGAATTCACTGACTGTATCGGTGACAGAACTTTGTATGACATTAAGTCTGCAGATTACTGCTAATGCTAAGTGTGGGTTTCCCGATCTCACAGACAGCACTAGAAGTACAACCAGCTGGAAAAGTTTAGAGAAGTTATTACAATTGTTTTGTAAATCTAAAATTCCTGAGCCATGGAATCATACAATCATGGATTCCTATCATAAAGACTCACATAGAAGCCACCTTCTGTTTTGAAGAAATTAATAAGCTGGTGAGAAAAAATTGGAGGACGTGTGATTTTCTTTCTGCATTCTTTCTCACCGTGGATTTCTATTCTTTTAGTTTTAATGCAGGGGTTCAAAACCTGTCGACATAATGTAACGCATAGAAACACAGCAGGGGAAACAGAAATAAAACCAGGCGATGTAAAGGCCGTGCAAAGAAGAGAGGACACACGTTGTCCTCTTAGAGCAAACCCAGCCGTAGTGCTGTAAGACAGAACGTACACAGCTCCAGGCGATGCTCAGCCGCAGCGCCCCATTTCAGCTCCGTGTGAGCTGCCGTGCCGGTAGGAGCGGCTGTCAGCACGACCTCAGTGGGCGTTTTCGACCCAACGGGGATAACGCACGCACTGAGTAACTACGGGTAACGCCGCGTTAGGCCTCGTGCCCCACGGGTGCTCACATAGAAGCGGGTTTGGTGTAACGCTTCGTTGCTAATTCCGTTGCATAGACCCGAAGCAAAGGGATTGCATTTAGGTACCCCCATCCTCGCCGAGTACTGAACTAGTTGGTAATATCACCATAGCGACGCGTGTATCTGAGTAGATTTGTTTTAATAATTCAGCGTTTCAAAGAAAATCCCTCTCGTAGCTTTCGCTTACAATGTGGAAACCATCACAGTCCCCGTTTACCGCCGGGCGCAGCGGCAGCCCTGGGCGCCACGGCGCCGCGTCCACCATTTCGTCGCGCTGCCGCCGGCCCCGCGCCCGCTGCCCCGTCAAGATGGCGGCCGCCGCTCCGCGCGCTGCCCGCCTCGCCCCGACCCCGTTCCGCTCAGCCCCCGGCCCCGCTTCCGAGCCGTTGTGCGGAGCGCCCGCCGGAGGGCAGCGGGACCGAGCGGGAGCAGGGAGGGGGCCGAGGCAGCCCCACGCGGCCCCGGCAGGCGGGCAGGCTGGGGACGTCCAAGCGCGGTGCGAGGCTCCCCGAGGCGCGGCCCGGTCCCGCCGCCGCTTTTTGCTGCATCACCGGGTGGCGCGGCGCTGCCTTCGGGATGGGGGAAGGGAGAGGCGCGGCGAGGAACCCGGAGCTGCTTAGGTGGTGAGTCACAGTGCGAGGGGCAGGGAGGGGCAGGGAGGTGCCGCAGCGCCCATCGGCAGCCCGACTACACCACGCCGTCCTGCAGCACACCGGGAGCGCCCGCCAGCTCGCAGCTTCCGTCAAAGCGGCACCCGCCGCTCCCCCCCTCCCCCAGCACGCAGCCGAGCGCGCGGAGCTGCCAGGAGGGGGAGGGGGGATTCTTCTCGCCTTCCGGCAGCGATGATTGGTCGTCCACATTCTCAACTCCGATTGGCCATCCGGAAAAGCGTTTTCGCGCTCATTGGCTGAGAGGTGGACTCTAGCGAGCCGTGTGCAGAGTTGTAGGGACGGGCGGGGCGATCTAGGGGAGAGTGCGCGGGGCCGTGTGCAAGCCGCGTGTGGCGCAGCCAGAAGGGACTCGGGAGCAGCGGGCACGGCCGGCAGCCAGCGAGGCCTAGCGACGTGCGGGCGCGCTTCTGCCGCAGCGGGGTTCGGAGTCCGCAGGTATCCGCCGTACTGGGTGGGGAGGGCCGGGCGCCGGGCCGGGAGCGAGGGATGGCGGCGGAGGGCGGCGGGATGATGGCGCTGGCGCACTCCGGCCTAGTGCGCGGGAAAGTGGCGCCGGCCTCGTTCGGCCGGGCCCGGAGCGGCGGGGCGGGGAGCGGGGCCGGAGGGCGCCGAGAGGGCGCGAGACACCACAGGACGGCCGGGCGGTGGCGGTGAGTCAGGCGCTGGCGGGCTGCGGGAGGCGCTGGGGAGCCTGCGCCGCTCTGGGGGATGGGAGGCCTGGTCGGGCGGGGACCGTCCCGCGCCGCTCTCCGTCCGGGCCGCACGGCAGCGGCCTCTCGCGGGGCGCGGCGCTCGGCCTCTCGGCCGCGGTACGGCGGCGGCGCGTGTTGCTCGGCCGGCCCGGAGCGGGCGGCGGTGCGGACACCGCGTGGCGGGGGCAGGGCGGGCGGTGCGGGCCGGGAGCGGCTCCGCACGTTGGGGAAGCGCGGGTAAGGCGAACCCCGGGGCCGGTGGGGCGTGGGTAGAATAAAACCGCTTCTGCTTTTTTAACCATTTCTGTCTTTTTAAATCTCTCCCGAAGTCCGCTCCGCCGGGACGGACGGGGCACGCTGGCGGCGGTAGCGCGGCCTCGGCCCGGCGCACCACGTGGCTCCCCACGTGCTGGGCCGCCGCGGGCTGAGGGTCGAGGTGTTGCAACTGTGGGTCTCCGACCACGGGCGTGGACGGTGGCCTGCTGCACATCCAAGTGTGACCTATAAATGGATAGGAAAAACAGTCTGTGACATCTGCAGAGCACCAACCAGTGGAGCTGCTTTTTTTTTCTTCTTTAAGTTCCTGTCAGACATAGTTTTCAAGTAACTGCTGTTACTCACTCAGTATCCAGGATGGTCGTAAGGAATTATTAAACGTAATAGTATGTTTTGCTTTAATTTCAGCACTCAATTAGATCCCTTCACTACAGAGCATTAGAGTTGCCTGCTTCGTGTTTTCTTCCTCAGTGCAGAATGGCATAGAGAGCCATCCTGTGCCCGTCCTCTGGGTGGAACGGCTCGATGAGTTTGCCAGGGCTGCATAATAGCCGTGTTAGTGCCATGCCTAACCTATCCTTGGGTTTTTTCCCATTAACTGATTCTGTTAATACGATGTTTGCACATTACTGTCACTGCTCACTTTTCTTAAGTTTGAAACTTTGTCCAAATAGCAATAAGAATTAAAAGGGAAAGAAGAAATACATATATTTGGTAAATCATATGTCATACCCATACAACTAACTAGTAGAGATAGACTGAAAGAGCTCTGCTTCTGCAGGTTTGCTTGAACTTTCAAGCTACCTCATTTGAGAAACGAAGTATTGTTATTTGGTGGCCAGAATACTTAATTTTGTATCTTTCTTAGTAACAATAAAATCCGGAGGCTGAGACACTGCTAAATGCTCTAGCACGTTTTCAGGTTACAGATGGGGAAGTTCAACTAAATATACTGAGGAGTTTCCATGACAGTACTGTGTTTTGAATTCTGGAATTCCCAAACATTTTTCTTAGGGAAATAAAACCCTCCATGGGTAGTTATTATTTTAAAGGAGTAATATTTTAACTACTTCACTAAAACTGAATGCTAGTACTTAGTATTGCTATTACTTGTACTTCGTATTTCTTAATCTTCTGAAAAAGCAGAGGTGTGCTTGCTATTGCATAGGATCTTGAACTTTTCACGTGGGCTCTGGCTGACATATCACATTTGAGTATGGCATGGTAGATGGGTCACCAGTAGCCTGCATGGAAATGGGTGGTTTCTAACAGCGTTAGTCCAAGAGGTCTCAAGTTTACAGGGCTAGTGGATTCTCTCTAGTCTGTCCTTTGAAGGAGTGAAGTCCTATTAATATCAAATGTGATGCTTGTAGATCTAAGGGAGCATTTGGTAAGTATAATGAATATAATTGCCTCTGTTACATTCAGCTTGAACTGTTTAGCGAGCTGTTGAATTCTGAGGAACTCCTAGCATTTAGAGGAATCTTGAGTAATACGTGTCACTTGTACTTGCAACAGTTTTCTGCTGCTCCAAAGCAGTAATGTTGCTCACAGTATGTTCCTTCCTGCTTTAGTCCATCCCTTACATAAACCAGTGTTTGTACAGAAAGGACTGCTCATTCATTTCTGAGAGACATTACAGTACTGGACAGGAGTTGGTATTCAGTGTTCATGGCTTTTCATGTTACAAAATGTGATATGAAGTGCATGTGAAGGACACAGCAGTTATTAACTGGCAATACTTAAATAAGTACATACTGAATTGTTTTCATGAGGGCTTCCTAAGTTAGGCAAAGGGAAACGTGTTTAGAGTGGGAGATGTTAGTTCTGTGGACCTAATCTTTCCTCCTTATTAGTTTCACACATCACAATTCTATTGCCATTATGTGGAGCAGAGCAGGGTTTGGCAAAGGAAAATCCAATACGGCTGCTTCTGTTACACAGAACTTGCTGTGTTTTTTTGGTGTGGCAAAAGGTAATAGCAAAAGGTGGAATTTCTGCTACGTGTTGCATTGCTCAGGGTTGTTCTAAATAAATTCTAGCTTCAGCATGTCAATTAATTTTGGAGGTTGCAGTCAAATGTCTTTCAGATAACTGGAGTAAGTGTTCAGCACTGGAGTATTGCCAGAAATGCTTGGCTTCCCTAATTGGAACAGGGTTAGGTTAGTGGGAAATTTAGCTTCCTCATTACCAGAGGAGCTCAAGGTAGTTTTACTTTGATCTGTTACAGCAGACTCTAGGTGCTCTCTGAGGAAGTAGTAGTCATAGAATAAGGAACATCACAGAGGAGCTTAGTGGTAGTTCTTTCCATTTCCTGGTCTAGTTGGACTGCTAACTCAAACTGGGAAATTTGAGTGTGTATGTGAAGACTGGAGGCTGAGAGCACCTCTATAGTAAGTGTTCTAATTGAAAAGCCACAGAAGAATGTGATCCATACTGCACTTCAACAGAAGCATTTTGAGTTCATCACGTTGAAGTTTGGTGCTAAAGCTGCAGTCAGAAGAGTCTCAAATCTGATGTAGAAAAATACTGCAGTAATGCTGCTTTAGATCTGCGAGCTGCTCTGCTCTTCAACTTCAGTAGTAGGGTGGTCATCCAGAACCGAGTCTGATGTAAATAGGATTCACTGAATAGTTGCATGGTGATTATTTCAGCTTCGAACTACAGCTAAGGGTGTCTGTACGGTGAGTTCTGGTAAATGTCTGCCTTCTCTCCTTTGCAGGGAGATGTTATTTGAGGCGACTTCATATGTTCCCTTTGAAGTTCTGGAATTTTAGCTGAGCCACTGCCTCATCAGATCTAGCTTGCAGAATTTGACCAGGTTCAGATAAGCAAGATAAGTCTGTAGTTCCTCATTTCATTTTTCCTATGTAGATTCTGGTGAGGTGAAAGGGGGGTAAAATTGTTCTGTAATGTAAGCAGAGGGGGGGAGAGTTGACTTGAGTAACAACTGAGAGTTACAGCAATCATTGGTAGATGTGACTGAGTGAAAACAACCTAAGCAAACTGCCTTGGTGCAGAAGGCTCATTGAAGGTGGCCTTGGTAGATAAAAGTAAAAGGAACTGATGAAAACTAATCTGTGATGACTCCATGAAGAAGTAGTGACTAATAGAGGAGAACTTACACTTGTGTGGTTTTAGAACTTTTATTTTTTGTCTTGTGAGTAACTGAATCATGAGGTGGTGTCCAAACTGCTTGGAGGGTATCCATTTAAGGACTTGTCTTCTGAACTGGCCTTTTCTGGATACTGTTCATAGAAAGTGTCTGGCTTAATCTGAAAACTAAATTCTTACTCCTAAAAAGTTCACATTGTTGAGGAACTTTGTCCTGTTGCTTAGAACACAAGGTAAATTAAAACGAGTATCAGTTAAATCCACCTCTAGCAGTGAGCTTGTGTTCAGATCTTCAGGAGCAGCACAAACATTGAACATTAAAATTCTGGTGAGGAGAAGTCCAGGCGAACTGTTACGTGCTTTCATGTGTTCAAAGTATCTGAGGATGGAGTAGTGTGCTTTGTAATTGTGTTGATTGCAGCTGTAACCTTCAGAGATGTCAGAGTTCAAGGAAAAAAGCAGGCCTTTGAAGAGTGAGGTTGAGAGGTGAATCTGTCTTGTTCAGGCTGTGCAGACACTGTTGTTTGTCTTTCTCAGGATTTCTCACTCCGTTTGCCTTATCTTACTTGGCCAGATTGATAAATACCAGAAGAAAAGAGTTTTTCTCTTGGAGTATTTAAAAAGTTGGTTCAATGTTAAAGTACTTCTCAGATCCCTCTGGAGCAGTGTTACTGTGCTTTTTGCACCTTGTGCTTACAGTAACTGGTAAAGGAGATGTAGGCTGACAGCATATCCTATTTGAAAAACTTCCATTGTGTTTCTAAAGGAGATGTAGTTCACCTATAGAACATTTCTCTTACTGCGCATCGGCTTGACTGGTTATGTTAGATATGCAGGTAACTGCTGGGGATACTTCCCCATCAAGTGCATGGTTTGAATGAGACCCTGGGAGTTATTACTTCAGTCTATAAAGATGTATTCCTGTTCAGTTTAAACTGTTCTTAAGAAGCACAGAATGGTACAGCAGCTCCTGTTGTGTAGTGTTCTAGTGTGGTGACTTGTGAGAATTGCAAGCTGAGTGAGGAGTTTGTCTTGATACACAAATTGGAGGCTCCATCTTGTCCTTCAAATGAAAAGCAGCATCAAGTATTGAGGTGCCTGAGAGCTGCTCCTGCAGCTGGCTTTGCCTGTGTTTTCTGCTGTGTCAACACGGTTGCTATGAAAACAAGCATAAACAGTGGCACAGAGTGCCAGCTGCAGCCACCGTAAGAGACAGCTCTTCACCTTTGGTGTCCTAATAAGTTTGAAACTTTGAACACTGAGATGGAGCAATAAATACCTGCTAGCATATGAAAAGACTTAGTTATATCTAAAAAGTATTTATTGTATCTCAGGCACTCAGATGTTTTATTATTAACATCTGTTTGCGTCCTTCTACTGCAGAATTTCATTTTAAAGAGCAGCTGGAGGATAGATGTGGGATTACAGAAGTAGCATATTTAACTACTCATCTCTTGTATTTTAAATTCTCCTGCTTTTTCTGCGGTGGGAGAGATGGATGGTCACTATGTAGGTGATTGCAGAGGAGGGAACTGCTCTGAGAGAGGAGTGGCTAAAATGCCACAGTAATCCATTCTATGTTTAAGTACCTTAAATATAACTGAATAAAACTTCATGTTTATATCTTAAATGGATGTAGTATATCTCAATGCTGGAGTGCTAGTTCTGGTTCCTTCTTGAGATCATGTGTTCTTGCTGCTTCCGTAGGGACTTTCTTCAGGATGCTGTGTATTCATGCTCCTGGTGATTTGGGATGTTGGGCAGTTTTTGTTTTTTAAAGATTGGTATTTGTGGCCATAATACTAAGTGCTCACTTTTAAGTAAAAAGTGTCCCTATGGGAACATACAGATAATATTTCTATTGTTCTGGTATTAAACTTGATTTAAAAATAGATTCCATAACATGGATAAACTGTAGGAAAACTATTCTGGAGATGAGGCAACAAACGTACTGCTACTAATTCTACTTTCATTAGGCTAAGAGTAATGAATTGGGAGAGGCCTAAGGGGGAGTATTCAGGCATATTAAGCTTCATGAAAGCAAAGCTTAATATGCAGATCATTGCACTTGAAACTTAAATATTTAACTGAAGCCTAATTTAACTTGTTCTTTTGTTTCCAGTTCTAGTAGTCTTGCCTTGTTTTACACCTTCGGGGGGGGGGGGGGGGGGGGGGGGGAGGTAAAAGTGCTGTGATTGCAATCTGTTTAACCTGCCCCATCCTGACTGCTTCTCAGTGGTCTGTGGCAGACTGACTTTCCTGCTCAATGAACCACCTTCCTCCATTCCCCAATATGGGCAAAAGTGGTTCGTACTGTCATGGACAGGCATGCCTATCTGATGTTTCCCTAGCATTCTAAGGATGTTTTCCAAGTTAGCCTTGTAGATATCTGGCCAGTGTCTGATGTCTCTTAAGGAGCCAGATGTCTTAAACATTTTCCTTTGTGTAAACTGAGGAGTGAAGAGTGAAGTATGTACCCTGAGCTGTGAGTTAACGTATTGAAATAAACTGAGAAATGGTGGTTCCTCAGGTCAGGTATAACTGCTCTTTCAGTTGTGAAAGAACTGTGGTCTTTCATATAACTGCATTGTGGCTGATTCTTACAGGGTCCTTCTAGAATATATTATATAGAATATATTAATGTAGAATTGATTAGTGAATAAATTGTATGTAGCTGCCATCCATGTATTCCCATGAGAAATGTAACAGCTACCAGGAGGAAATAACTCACAGGTGGAAGTATATGGCTTTTGAGCTTTAACTGAGTGATAAGGAAGAGGCAGTTGCTAAAGGAGAGAGCAACAGCAGCACTATTAAAACAGTAGCTGTAGGCACTTCCACCCATTTTTAAGAATTTTACAAACATGCGGAGTGAAGACTGGCTACAAAAAGTGATGAAAGGCTGCCCAGTACACTGTGGTTTTGAGCTTTTAAAACTCTTACTCCAAGCAAAGCTGAAATGAGATCCCATCTCTTATCATGGCTTTAATACTACTGTACAGATACAGGACAAGAAAGTTCAAGTTTCAAGTTCTGCTTTGTTTTCAATCCCCATGCTAGAAGGGCATGTAGCCTCTGAGTTTCTTACTTGAATGTTTGGCTGGGGCAAAATGTTCTAATGTTTTGTTCTTGTTTTTTTCTTTTTTTCTCCTTAGGCAGGTGATCTGCAACCATGAGCAGCAACGAGTGCTTTAAGTGCGGACGCACTGGCCATTGGGCCCGGGAGTGCCCAACTGGGATTGGCCGTGGTCGTGGGATGAGAAGCCGTGGCAGAGGTAACTGCTTGCTGGGTTTTCTGATCACTTGCACAGTGAGATCTGTCTAGCTGGCTGATTTGAGTAGTGTGTAAAATAGTCTCTGGTCTGCCAAGAAGTAATACTGAATTTGTTAATGAAGTTACCTGGTTCTTAACTCTGTGTAAGATTTTTTTTTCATGGTTTCTGAGAGTAAACCTAATTGGTCAGTAGTTCAGTTGGCAGAGTCCTTGATTAACTCTTACAGATGAAGTTAAGAACGTTCTTAAGCATTTTTTCCCTCTTGTTACCCATATCAAGCAGGCTTCCAGTTCATGTCTTCATCTCTCCCGGACATCTGTTACCGCTGTGGTGAGTCTGGCCATCTTGCCAAGGACTGTGATCTTCAGGAGGATGGTAAGTATCAATAAATATTCCCTCTCTTCAATTACACGGATGGAGGCCTGTGGTTGAAGAGAAGGATGTTGTATGTTCATCAGAATTAGTTGGAACAGACAAAAGTCCTTCGTTAAAAGCATCCTACACCTTACTTAACCAAGGTTTTATAGTCTTGTTTGGTATGTTTTTCTTATTGTGGAAGCCTGCTATAACTGCGGTAGAGGTGGCCATATTGCGAAGGACTGCAAGGAGCCGAAGAGGGAGAGAGAGCAGTGCTGCTACAACTGTGGCAAACCTGGCCACCTGGCTCGTGACTGTGACCATGCGGACGAGCAGAAATGCTACTCTTGTGGAGAATTTGGACACATTCAAAAAGACTGCACCAAAGTGAAATGCTATAGGTAAGAGCTGAGGGAAGAGGTGAAAGTGCAAACTGAATTCTTTCTCTTACTTTGAGGAGATTAAGCTTCAAACTTTCAGCATAGCTTACTTTCAAAAACTGCTATCTACTGATACTCAAAACTGAGAGCTGTTAAATCGGTTTAAAAAGCCAGCTTCAAAATCCTGCTTGTTTTGTGAATGCAGGCCTGTACCAGCTGCAGATCTTCTAGCATGCACAGTGATGACTGAGTTGATCACTTGGGAATTGGTTCTTCACTATTGTTAAAGACAGTAACAGTCCTCATGTCTAAGAACACTGACGCAGAAGTTTTGAGTGCAGTGGTAGCATTGCATGCAACCTCAGTAGATAATGCACTTGACAGAGTGGGTTTGCTTTTCTGTGCAACTAATGAATGGTTTCATTAAAAGTGTTCTTTTGTTTTTTTTACCCCCTCCCCAGGTGTGGTGAAACTGGCCATGTAGCCATCAACTGCAGCAAGACCAGTGAAGTCAACTGCTATCGCTGCGGCGAGTCAGGGCACCTTGCACGGGAATGCACAATTGAAGCTACAGCCTAATTATTTTCCTTTGTCGCCCCTCCTTTTTCTGATTGATGGTTGTATTATTTTTCTCTGAATCCTCTTCACTGGCCAAAGGTTGGCAGATAGAGGCTACTCCCAGGCCAGTGAGCTTTACTTGCCGTGTAAAAGGAGGAAAGGGGTGGAAAAATCAACTTTCTGCATTTAACTACAAAAATGTTTATGTTTAGTTTGGTAGAGGTGTTATGTATAATGCTTTGTTAAAGAACCCCCTTTCCGTGCCACTGGTGAATAGGGATTGATGAGTGGGAAGAGTTGAGTCAGACCAGCAAACCCTCTCTGGGTTACATGGAAGTGATCCTATGCAGGAGAAAAGAAATTCTGGAAGTGTCTGAACTTCCTCATAACTTTAATTTTATTACAATGGCCTTGGATTGTCTGACCTCAGTAGCTGTTAACACCGAGTAATATCTGTATCAGGCCCTACCTAGAGCATATAGCTGAGTGGGAGTAAATAAACAAGATGCACATGCCTGTTGATGGCCACGAGAGAGAGAGAAATCAGGAATAAACTTTAAAATAACAGTAATTCAGTCAGTGAATGTCCATGTCGGAGAAACAGAACGTAATGGGAAGCTTTCGAATAAATACTTCAAAGTAAATCTGAAACCCAGACATCAGTGCTCATAGCATATACAATTTGGAGCTATTCAGGAGTTGCAAATAAATGCATTTTCACAGAAATCAAGATGTTATTTTTGTATACTATATCACTTAGACAACTGAGTTTCATTTGCTTGTAATCAGTTTTTAAAGTAAGATGGTAAAAGCAATTGAAGTCCTAGAACATAGAAAATGTAATTTTAAACTATCAATAAAGCTGGAGGAGGAAGGGGAGTTTGGCTAAAATTCTTTGTTTATTTTTGGTTTCCATGTACACAGTGCAAAATAACATATTAAAAAGGGGTATGTGGAGGTGTAAAAAGTTCAGTTTGGACTTCTCTTTTGTTCTGCCTTACACTGAGCTCCTGTCCTGTAGCATCAGACTGCAGATGTGCAGTCCTTGTTCCAGGCTGCTGATGTGCCGGTGGGTTACGTGTTCTCTGGGGGCTCAGGCTTCTTACTTTGCTCATGTGGATAAAGTCTTTCTTCCATTCTGACACTGCTGAAGGCGCAACATGTATTAGATGTCATCTGAAGTAGTATCATGGTGTGCTATAATACTTTGGCCTTTGGATGTCAGCACACAGACTAGTTTTTAAAAGGCTGAGAAGTACATGCTGTTACCATGCCTTGTTCTATGAAATAACTCGTTTATGGAGTTGCACTTGAGCTGGAAGTGCATCATGTCTATTCCACATGGTGTCAATGCGGGCAGCTGTTAACTGTCAGGCAGCTGCAGGAGGTGCTGTGCTGTGCTGTCTGTACCTCGTGAGTTTCCATTTGCCTCAGGGTTGTGAAGGAAAACCTTCAGCTTGCGGTGCCCGAGCGTTGCCCTGATGGTGAGCGGCAGCCTGCGGGGTAAGGAGGCAGCAGTGGGAGTGCTGGTGTGCAGCTGGTAGAGCGGCTGTGGGTGCTCCCGTGTTGGGCGGTCTGTCAGGAGCTGTGGGTCGTGTTGGGTGAATGGAGGAGGTGCTCCGTGTGACGGCCGTAATCCCTGCAGGTAGCGCTTGCTGTGCTGGAGGTTATGCGTGCGGTGTGTACAACGCCTGCAAAGAAATGCGCCGCATTTCTGAAGGAAAACTGCTCGGTACGCGGGAGAAAAGCTTTCCTCAGATTTCTGTGTTTCAGTACCCTATCCTGTCAGAGTTCTGTACAGAAGCGCACTGTAACGCCAGGCCGGCACAGCCCCTGAGCGCGGGGCGCAGCAGCCAACCAGGCCACCTTCTCGTCCCCCGGGCCGCGCATGCGCAGATGGACGGTGCGGCGCTGACGGAGCGGGCCGCAGAGTGGGGTGCGCACGCGCACGAGAGCGACGCGCCGAGCGGAGGCCTTTGCCGCCATGCAACCCGTTGAGGCTTATTTCCGCTTCCGGCGTGACGGTGCGTCTTCTTCCGGGTCCTTCCTGAGGTGGCGGCGCGGGATCGGCTGCAGTCATGGTGAGTGCGGGGTCTCGGCCCCGTTGTTGTTCTTTGCGTGGCGCTCGGGGCTCCTCCGGGCATCTGGAGAGGATGGGAAGTGAGGAGCGGCCGGGCGCCGTCTGGAATAACGCATTTGTTTTCGTTTACAGGCTCGGAACGCGGAGAAAGCCATGTGAGTACGGCTGGGGATGCCGATCGGGCGCGGCCCGGTGCTCGCTCCCCGCAGCGGGCCGCTCCGTACACGTACTGCTCATTTGGGCCTCGGGGCAGCGTCCCTCGGCCCTGCGGGCTCCGGAGCTCAGTCCTGTCGCCTTGCGTGGGTCAGGAGCAGCGCTGCCCGCATCCAGAGACCCGTTCTGAAGCAGTGCCGTTCCGACAGCGGTTTTCAGCACTTTGCTGCGCGTATTGCGGGGTTCTGACGGCCCTGAACCAATCGGTGTGATACCGCGTGCTGGCAGCAGCTCTGTTCCTTAACAGTGGGTGGAGCCCATAGGATCGGCTCAGGTGTACAGTTATGTAGTTAAAGGAAAGGCGTAAATGGCTCTCTCGGTTGTTTTGTGCTCTTTAACATAACGACTAAATACCTTATTAACAAAGATAACTGTGTATTAAAAAAATGGCCTGTGTAGTCTGCTCGGTTGTGAGAGACTCAATGTAGTCATGCTGATAAACTCAGCTGCAGACTGAGTTTGTAGTACGAACTGCTGCATTCCTCACTGATGCTTTTCTCCTCTTGATTTTTGCGTTTTGCTTACCTTGATGCTAAGTGAATTTTAATGCTTATAACTTAGTGACACCCTTTCCTGTTAAAATTTAGCATGCTGAAATATGCTAATTAGAAAAATTAATTCATTTCTTGCTTGAGTTTGTGTTTATCAAATAAAGAAACCACTGAGGATTTCTAGAGTTGAAGCAGTTGCTGCTGAGAAGAGGTAGCAAATGGATGTTTAAGCCTTGCTTTTCTACAAACAGTATTAAGTGTATAACAAAAAGCCACAGCACAGCTTGTTACTGTTGGAGTGTAGATGCGTAGAAGTAAATTTTGCTTCCTTTGTGGTTGTTTTTTTTTTTTAATTCTTAGGACAGCCTTGGCAAGGTTTCGTCAAGCTCAGCTTGAAGAAGGAAAAGTTAAGGTATGATGTGAAACAAACAAACAAAAAGCCTTACAGCTTCGTTCGCTCTAAGCAAGAGTGGCTTGCAAGCCGTGTACATACCTGTGTGCCAGCTTCCAGGAGGTCTGTGTGCTGGACACAGGTGTTGTAGAGGAGTTAGATGTTAGTCATCTGGGAAGTGGTTTGGGTAGGAACTATGTTTCACAGTGTGACCAGAGAAAAATGCTGAATAGGATTTTCTTAAATAACCTGACTTGAAGCTTGTGTATGTGTATGTTTGAGAGGTACATTGGTTGGGCTGATAACGGGGGCAAAGATTGGACATCGTTTACATTTTACGTAATATTTTAGGAAGAATGTCACTTAGTTTAAAAAGCTGTAGTAACACTTAACTGGAGGCAGCGTGCTGGGCAGGAAACAATCTTTTGAGATTTCTCTTCTGCAGCTGCTTACAGAAGTTGATGTGCATACGCTTATTTTTACTGATTGTAATCACAGGGTTTGCTTGGATATTTCCCCAGAAAAGGTTGAAAAGCCCTTCTCATGATCTTCCCGTTTGTTGGTATAATAATAATCTTGAAACAGGACCTTCAAGAGCATTCTGAATTTGAGGCTTGCATATGACCCAACATTCACATGTTAGTAAACCAACATGTGATGTCTGCAGCTGTACATAACTGCCTGATGTTTAAGGGTAAACTTGTGGAAGCACTGCAGGGAAAGAGTCATAATGCTTGCACACAGAGTCCTGGGAATAAGATGAAATATTACCTGTGTGTGCAAGTCAGTGGATTGTGGTGATTAGGAAAGTGGTGTTTTGGATGAATGATAGTGGGGAGATGGTAAAATGAAGTTATCTTGGAGAAAAGTTACAACATTTAGATAGTAGCAGTTAAGAAAGAAAGGCTAGAAACTAACAGCTGCTTGGAAAGCAGTGGGTTTTATGTAAATGGTAGTATGGCTAAAAACTGTGTGAATTGCAGCTGTCTTAAATGGAGCATTGTTTTTGTAGAACGGTATTGTGGGGTGATGCGAAGAAACAGATGACAAGTTTTGCTTTGAATAACATTAAATTAAGTATTCTGTAACGTTCTTGGTGGTTTAATTTGGTAGGTCTGTAAATAGTCATTTTTTTTTCCAATTCTAAAAAATTGGTGGGAGCAGAAAGTACTGGAGGCTGGTAGCATGGTTTGGGACTAATTGAGAGGTAAAGTTTGTATGAAGTGCTGGGAACATATTGCTGGGTTCAAGCTTTGCTGAGTGTGACTTTTTATCAAGTAGGAACGAAGACCTTTCCTTGCATCAGAGTGTAATGAATTGCCAAAAGCTGAGAAGTGGAGACGGCAGGTAATATGAAACTATAGTTTTCTACTTATGTAACAGATTGAACTTCTGTAAGCGGGCTGTCTGAAACTGAAGTGCTAAGTGTTTCAGAATTCTTGAGTATACTGGTACTTAAATCACAGAATGCTTTACAATGGAATATGATATCATTCACCACACTTGTTCAGAGCTGGTGCAGCCATGTTTAACTACCTAGGGCCATATCCAATCCGGTTTTTAATATCTTATGGGATTGAGATTTCACAGCTTTTTCTGGGCCCCCATGGAAGTGATTGAATACCATCTTAATGAAGATTGGTTGGACATTCTTACCCCTTGGCAAATCCTATACTGACTGCTCCTAGTCACCACCTGGGTTCTTCACCTTATTTGGGAGCCTCTTTTGGCAGATTTGCTCCATAACCCTTTGGGAGCCAAGGTCAGGCTGACTGGCCTGTTAGACCGTCCTTTCTGCCCTTCTTTGCCTGAAAAGTCAAAGGTGAAGTTGCTGGAAATGTTTATTAGGAATCTGGTTATGATTGCTGCTGTATAATAATTCCATTATTTTAAGCCTCTAAGGTACTAGATCTGTCTGAATGAAATGTTGATATTTGAAATTGTTAAGCTCAAATCCACTTTCTGGATCAAAACAACTTCTAGAAGGTTCTTTCTAGGTTTTCTAGTTGGTTGGGGGGTGGATTTTTTTTCTTTATGAAGAAATTCACTTCTGTGTTCTTGTTTAACTAGATCATTGGGGAAATCTCCAAGAAAGTGGCACAGATTCAAAATGGTAAGTTTTTTTCTAATAAAATTTTGTTTGAATCTGTAGTCCTAACCAGTTAGAGTAAGAGTAATGGGATTCTATGTGAGTTATATGCTTAGTGTTGGATTAATTCTGAAGTGTTCTGGAGCTTCTTGTAAACTGCTTAATTTATTGTCTCTTTTCCCTCTGATAGCTGGATTGGGTGAATTCAGAATTCGGGACCTGAATGATGAAATAAACAAACTTCTGAGGGAAAAAGGGCACTGGGAAGTCCGAATAAGGGAGCTGGGAGGTCCTGATTATGCTGTAAGTGTAGATTATTTTGTACTGTGTAGTTCTTCTGCTTACAAGTGACTAATAAGAAAAATCTGTTCAACGTTTGTTATTTGTCCAGTGTTTACTGGAGAGGAATTTAATTCAGACCCTAAATATTCTTTCTAGCATGATCTGACATACTTGTTTCCACGATGAGCATATTTGGCTTTCCATTTGGAATGCTAGTTTAAGTGGTGTTACCTTTCTGTTAAAAGTTCACGGCAGTGTTCTGATTTTACCCATCAGTAGGCATTGGTCTTTCTGTTCTGTACCTCATTGATGTGTAGAATGATTTTAACTTGGGTCACCTTGTTACTGCTAAAGATGGAAGTAATGAGACTCTCCCTTGCCAGAGCACTGTGTGTGTGTTTGTTGTCAGACATAGTGGCACTTTTTTGCTGTCCCACAAATCCTACTGGCACAGAATAAAAGAGCTTTAGGTATTTTGTCCAGGTGAATCAGGTATGGGTCCTTCATGGTTTACACTGTTGTTTTAACTGTGTGATTTCTAGTATAAGTAGATGGTATATAAAAATGAGGGCATTTTACTTGTTCTCTATCACTTCAAACCACCCTACATCTGTTCTCTCAATCCTTTATCTCATTAAGATGCCCAGGAAAGCAGGAAATACAAGATGGAAGAGGAATAAAACCAAGCAGCTAACTGTTTATTTTTCAGAGAATTGGACCGAGGATGTTAGATCACGAGGGGAAGGAAGTTCCAGGGAACAGAGGTTACAAATACTTTGGAGCTGCAAAGGATTTACCAGGAGTTAGAGAACTTTTTGAGAAGGAGCGTAAGTAAATATAAACTCTTCCTGAATATGAATCTACATAGCAGTAGCTCTTGAGAATAACGTCTACTGTAGTGCATAGAAAATGCTAGTAACTGTATCTTGTCAGAAATGAGTGAGAATTGCTTGGCAGGCCTGCTGAGTCAAATCTTTATTTGCCATCTGAAAAAGAAATAAAAAAAATTATGGGAGGTGCTGCATTTTCTGCAGGAATTGAGGACAGTTTTGTAGTTCATTTTGAATGGTAATATTGCTCACTGTGGGGACTCCGGGATAGGGAAGGAAAAAAAATAATAAAAGGAAGACAGGGTTGCCAGAGACTGGGAAGTATATGATAAGAAGCCACAGTCTTGCATTCACACAGGTTTTTTTTGCAGGACAGAATAAAATACCAGTGCTCCTGATACTGTCAGCAGTTTAAATAATCCACTGGTTATTGGCTTAATGTGGTAGCTGTAGTTGTTGTGAGGTTGGTAAGAACCAGAAATGTTCTGCAAACTATCCAAGGTTGACTTATTAGAACGATGGTCATCTTCTTCCAGCCCTCCCACCACCCCGGAAAACCCGTGCGGAACTGATGAAATCCATTGATGCAGAATACTATGGCTACAGGGATGAAGATGATGGCATTCTAGAGCCCCTGGAACAAGAACATGAGAAGAAAGGTATGCAAGATTCAAAATCCAACATGAATAATCATTGGGTTTTACTTGAAATAAGCTGTGTAGACACCAGAGTATCCTTGTGACCTCTAATGTGGACAGAAGTCACTCTTAACTATTCCAGAAGTGACAACATTTTTTACTTGGCTTGTGTGTTACTTCATGGTGATGTTCTCTAGTAATTCTGATTCTGGATCTAACACCCTATTTCCTGGGGAGACCTAGTTCCAAACAGAGGTGCACGGTTCTGAAATGAACAGTTAAATAACAAGATTTGACATTTCTTTTCATGTCCCATGCTGTCAGTCCCAACCAAATACATCTTTTGAATGAGAGGCACTTTTTTTCCCTACTCTACTGTAGTGTTTTGTAACAAAGCAGTGGTCTTGTCAGGTAACTTCTTTGATCCTTCTGCCTCCTCTGGTTAATTCTCCCTCTTGCAGCTGGCATAATGATATAATATACTGAATATACTGATTGTGCCACTTGGGGTAGAGAACCTAGCAGAACCAATGCATGAAAATGAAGGAAGAAGGAAAAAAAATCTTTTTAAGGGTCTTGGCTTGAGTTAATGTGACTAATGTAACCTTGAGTTTAATTTTCTGCACACACTGCAAGGAATGACTACCTTTTATTGTGTTATTAATACACATTGTGTAAGATCCACTCAGTGTCACTTATTAAGTTCTTGTGACTTTGGCCGTGTGATCAGAAGAGTTAAGTTGTTGTTTAAGTACTGAAAAAACTTGTATAGCTTTTCTGTTACGGAAACCACACAGGACACAGTAATGTGATTTAGATTTTGCTTTCTTAGGGAGAGCATTTTAATGTTAACTCTTGGAGCCAAGGGACTTGACTGCTGACTTCTGTAGCTGTAGGCATTTCTGCTGCCTAGTTGCATGAGTCTTTCACCTCCCTGGGATTCTTGAGCGCTTGTGATGTGACCAGTGAAGCTTTTTAAAAAACTTGTATTAGTAAAACTTGTATTAGAGTTCTTAAAAGCTTTTTTCATAGTAAAGATGGAGCAACCTAACCGATCCTAGCTAGGAATGGGTTAGAATTTGGATCATGGTACAAAATGACAGAAGTGCATTATGAGATGAAAAGAAAGTGAATTATGTGGGTGATGACTCATAATCATATTTAATTAACTACGCTGTAACCGGTATTCCTGTAGCCACTGACATGTTACAGAACTGAGTTGTTTAGCATGGCCATGTGACCCTGTTTTTCAGTTCAGAAGGTCAGTTGTTTTTCCATGACACTTGGACTCAACATGTCTCCTAAACGAACATTGTTACATCATAATAATTCCTTACATTTTGCTTAGACAACTCTAACATCAAGGACTACAGTAAAGGTGTGTTACTGATGCTGAAGATTTAACTGAGAAGTTTAAGTCTGTTGAAAAAGCTTTGGAAATAGGAGACAAATTAAAGGAGTTCTAGCTGCAGTTGTTGAAGGACCACTGTGGAGGAAACTGGGGTTACAGCTGGACCATACTGCTTTAAGTTGCTCTCAGATATGCTTGCCGTTTTCCTTTGCTAAACAGTTATAGCAGAAGCAGTGGAAAAATGGAAAATGGAGAGGGAGGCAAGACTTGCGAGAGGGGAGGAGGAGGAGGAAGAGGAAGAAAATATCTACGCTGTTGATGATGAGGTATGTGATGGCTAAGGGGATGTTACTTTTTTTCTGTCTTCTGTGCTGCCTTCTTCAAAGAAGAGTTATTTCATTGAAAACCTTTCTGCTGGTGCTGAGTTCTGCCTAACTTCCTATTTAATTGTCCCTGTTTAGTAATAGATGAGTATATTTGGTCTAAATTTAGAGAGGGATGAAAGCTGGTGGCTAAGAACAATGTTTTGCTAGAATGAAGAATAGCAAACAGCTCAGACCTTGTTATGATTACCTGTTGTTCCCTGGACTGCTGGTATTTGTAAGGTTAACAGAGCAATGTTGAGTCATGCTTCTAAGTATAATCTACACCAGTAATAATGTAAGTGGCTTTGCGTGCAGTAAATTTCACTCTGTCACTGCATAGCAAAACCATTCTATAATCAGGGTCTTTTCATACTTGAATTCTGATAGAAGGTTTTGCTGATGGTGCAATCATTACTGTGACATGGTTTTGCTTTTTTTCCCCTGCACACAAAGGTAGTAAAGATCATTCCTAATGCTCTCTGAGCTTTGTGAAAAGTGATATGAGAACCAGTTCTTATATCTCAGTTTGTACCTAAGTGAGTTTGTCACTAGAATAAAGAAAGGTAGTCCTGTGTTGTTTGTATTATCTCATGGTTCATAAGCCCAGCTGTCAGGTGTGACAATGAGCCAGTATAGTTATACAGGGAAATGGTATGTTATTCTTAAGGCATGTGCTTTCTTCTTGATTGTTTAGCTCTTTTGTTTAGAGCTGTGCTATGGCAGCCAGGGATATGTGGAAAAGGGGGGGATGGTGGCTTTGTGTTCATGCTACTTCCACAGAAGAGAAAAAACTATAAAGAACAAAAGCAACAGTCCTGAAAATGTAAAACAGCATGACAGCTGAATGTGATGCTTGACATGATCTGTTGTTGTTTGGTCCTATACATCTCCATCCTGCATTGTGTATTCCTGTTCACTTTCTGTTTGGTTCCTTCTGGCAGAACTGTTTGACTTCTTCAGAAAGCAAATTTGATGTGGCTTCATTTTTTTTTTTTTCAGTCTGATGAGGAGGGTGGCAAAGAAAAAGAAGGCGAAGACGGCCAACAGAAATTTATTGCACATGTTCCAGTGCCATCTCAACAGGAGGTAAGACATCAGAAAACTGGGCTGCAGAGATGTGCTCCTTCTGTGATTTTATTCTGTAGCTGCTTAGTGCTCTTCCAAATGCTATGAAATTGACGAGAAATAAGGCACCACTGCTATATCCATCTTCATCAGAGAATTGCCAAAAGTGTCATAAATATTGAATAACACCACAACCCATTCATACTTGTCATAGAATCATAAAATTCTGGAAGAACTAGACCTGGATGGGGTAGTTCAGGTTGGGTCTCATAAGAGCAGGATAGAGGGGGAGAATAACTTCCCTTCTAACCCCATTTCTTTGAATGCAACCCAGGATACGACTTGTTTTCTGGGCTGCAAGAATATGTCGTCAGCTGATGTTCAGTTTTTTGTCCACCAATGCCCATGTCCTACTCCATAGGATTACTCTCGCTCCCTTCATCATCCAGCCTGCGTCATCCAGCCAATATTTGTGTTTGAGCTTGCCCTAACCCATATGCAGGACCTTGCATTTAGCCTTACGAACTTCACAAGGTTTGCACAGGCCTACCTTTCAAGCCTGTCAAGCCTCTGGATGGCATCTCTTCCTTCCAGCATCACTCCACTTGGTGTTGATAGCAAAATTGCTGAGAGGTGCACTCAGTCATGGTCAATTATGATCAATTATTTATCAGTTGTGATCAGGATCACACTGGTTTCCCACTAAATCTTTATTGTGCTTTTCTGTTAATGGTCTATTTTTTTCAATTTAGCAATCAATTCTAAATTGCAGAGTTTGCTCTCACTTACCTAAAATGATTTTGGTGGCATGACTTTGAATGACAGTTATATATCCTAGAGCTATTTCAGTCCATATTACATTAACCGTGATGGGTAGCTTGATACACAACTCAATCAAAAACATTCTGGAGTTATGTATGCATTGGTAGGTATGCCTGGATGTCACTCAGATGGTTTGTGGTATTTTACCACCTACTGTCATCTTGTTAGATTACAATGCTGTATTCTGTGAAGTCATGATCCTGTACCTTCAGCAAAATATTTTTAATGGGTTGTCAAAACTGTAAAGAGAGAAACAACAATTGAAAACATCGCTTTCTGACTGATGGCGTTCTCTAAATGGAGAGCATAACAGGCTGAAGACTGGTTTTGACTTAATCATTGATTTACATAGCAATCTCTTCTAGTTAGAAATTAGTGTAGTCTTTTTTAAGTGTCAAATCATTCCTTATGCCTGTGGGATTTTGCATTTTGGATTCTAAACTACAATTGCAGCTAACTTCCTCGTTAAAAAGGGGAGGGGCAGAGATCTGAAATAAAGACATCCATTGTGTTGCTTCTTTTGAGTTCCATGAACACTTTAATATTCAAGATGATATTCCTGATTCATCTCTGTTCCACTGATCTATACTAGCACAGGCCTCTGTCACTGCCTCTTTTGCGTTTCTTCCTTAATAGTTGGGCATTCTTGGTTTCAGCATCTCAATTAAGCTGAATGTCTTCATGTTTTTGTATTTGCAGATTGAGGAAGCTCTTGTACGGAGGAAGAAGATGGAGCTTCTTCAGAAGTATGCTAGTGAAACTCTGATGGCACAGAGTGAAGAAGCAAAAAGACTTCTAGGATTATAACATTGCACTAGGATGTCCTGTTCTATAATCTATCCTAAAGCAACAAAGTTTCTTGTATTCTGGCAGCAACAAATTTAAGCTCTGAAAGTCCTGTGAATATAAAGAGTAAGTTGTGGTTAAGTTAGTGTTTTTTATGGAAGGGAAAACACCCTTTTTGTTTTATCTGCTAGGATGACTTGTACTTTGGTGCTGAGAAAGATCAAGCCTGGTTTAACTTGGTCTCTGCATCTTCAGTAAACAGTCTTCAGTCCTTTCACTTTGTGAAATGGTCTGTGCAGTGGTGCCTCTTACAGGTAGAGCAGCAAGCCAAGTGACTTATGAGCCGTGGGAGAAATCTGATGGTTCTGCCATTCTGTATCCTGACTGTAAGTGTACACGTTTTTCTCATGTTGAATTTAGCTGACCTGAGTCCAGAATTAACTTCCTCTTTGATGCCTGGTTAGTTTACCTGAACAGCCTAGGACCTATTTCAAAATGACTCGATGGGCAGATCTTATGATTGGCTTTGAAGGTGATTTGCTTCTTTATATAATGTGTAATATGTATGAATTTGTTGCCATTTTTGTGGTTTATAGCCATGTTTGTGTGAATTGCCTGAATGCTGGATATTTCAGCAGCTATTGTAAATACTAGCATCTTTATAATACCTTGTTCAAGTATTTTTAGTAAAATTTTTGTACAGACTGATGTCTTGTTTCATTCTGGCTTACAGGATCATTTTCTTAATCACAGTGAAAGAATGGAATCATAGTCAGACGTGCAGTGATTTGAAGTTGTTCATCCCCTGCTGCTCACAGCCTGTGTATAGTGGTAAGAAACAGCACAGCAGGGGGTCTGCTTAGGGACTTACAGTGGCCCACATTGTGGTATGGATCTGAATGAAGGAAACTTTAAATTGTACAGCCAAGGAGTAGAAGTGCTATCTATGGAATATAGTGTTCAACAACTAACTGTGCCAGGGGCCTACAGAGTTTCTAATTGCTTTTAATTTCTATTTCTGTTTTATTTTTACTTCTAATTTAGATCTATTGTAACAAAGGAGCAAACTAGTATGTTTCTGACTAATTTGGTGTGCTCTGAGTTGCTGTATGCATCTTTCTGACACTGTTCTTTGGTCTTTGCTGTTGCCCCTTGAGTGGTTTCTGGTCTCGTTTTTATAGAGGTTAATGCACTTGGTTTGCAGGCTATTTGTACTGCTGTGGAAGGCAGTATTTGTCCCAGAGTTCCTTCCCTGAAATTCCTGGCCACCGAAGATGAAAGAACAGGCTCCTCCCATGTTGGATGTGCCAGTACTGGGTCAGAGCAGCACACTTCACCTATGGGATTGTTCAGTGTGTGCAAGCTGCAGGCTCTGTTGCCCAGCACTAAGCCACCAAGTTCCTGGGTCTCACTGAGTTGGCAGGCAGCCTGTTAAGTCCTTACTGTGCTTCAGGAGTTGGTCAGCGAACCACAGTATGGCAAAAAGGGGAACAAATATAAAATAAAAAGCCATCTGGAACTGCCAGATGGGCTTGCCAAAAAGGCAGACAGAGTTAAAGCTTGCTTGTAAACAGCCCCTTTGCCACCACGCTTCCAGTAGGCTGTATTTTTTCTTTTTGTTCAGTATGATGACTGTTTTTCTTCTAGTGGAGGAGTACTTGTAAGAGAAGTGCAAGACTTGCTATGCTCTGCAGGTAACCAAGCTAGACTTAGTGGGGAGTAAACCCACTAGCTTTTCTGGCCTGATGTGGTTTGGGAGTTTGTGCACACCTGTGGTTGATTCCTTCTGTCACCATAAGCATGAAAGAAAAAGGACGGACGAAGATTTGGGACAAATGGATGATGAGAACTGGCATAAAAATGAATAAGCAGAAAGAGTGAGGGAAAGTTAAAAACAAGATATTAATTGTATTCATGTTCAGAAGAGTAGCTGACAGCTCCGAGCAAGACCAGTATAGTGAGACAGAAGTCTTTGGGGCAAATGCTGATCTCCTCTGACCAGCACAGAAATGGAACGTATGTATAACAGCGCAGTGCGGAGCTGTGCAGTGCGAGCTGCCAAACACTGCAGCACTGCATGGGGAGTGTTCTTCGTGTCTGAGCCAACAAACGGTGCCGTAGTTGTTTCTCAGCAGTGACCTCTAGCAGTGCCTGCGTACTGCTGGCTTTGCAGGCTGTTCGGCTGCCGTGAATCTGAACTAGCAGTTTGGCTTGGAGAATGGAATGGTGCATGGGCTGTGTGCTAACTGCTGCAGTGGGTGTGCGGCTGGACTGAGATGTGGATGTAGTGGGCTTGTAACTACCAGCAGTGCCACAGCTCAGCTTTGACTGCGCCTGGGTGATGGCGATCACCGTACATGTGCTTGCATGTGCTTTTCTGTTTTGGAGATCTGCGTTGTGCAGGATCTCGGCTGGACCGTGAAGGAATGACCTGTGGTGCTTGAGTTGTTCTGTTCTGCAGCGTTCTGCGCGTGCTGTCGTGTTTCAGAAATGCGCTGGCTTTGTCTCATTGCTGCCAGCCGCTCAGTGGTGCTGCTTGGAAGCGGCCCCCACCCGCCGTGTATGGGCCGTGTGGGCTCCGGAGGTCCGTTTCTCCCTTCCGAAGTGCCGGAACGCGCGTATGGCGGAGATGCGCCGCTCCCCGGTGGAGGTGCCGCGCCGCGCCGCTGCTTTCCGTGGCGGCGGCTGCGGTTCTCCCGGCGCCGTGCGGGCGGTGTCCCGGCGGGGCGGGGCCTTCCGCGGGGCGGCCTCCGGGGCGGGGCCGGGGTTTGAAGCCGAGGCGGCGGCGGCGGCGCGGCCGCTCCGGTAGTTCCGCCATGCGCCGGGCGCTGCCGCTCTGCGGGCTGCTCGGGAGCGGCGCGGCGGGGCGGCCTCCCCGGCTGTCGGCGTTCGGAGGGCGGCGCGGCGGCCCGGCGGCGGCCGTGGGGAGCGGCGGGAAGGTAGGCGAGGGCTCGGCGGGGGCTGCGCGGGGCGGGGCGCGCCGGAACGAAACCGAAACGGCCGCGGACGGCGGCTGCGGAACGCGGGGAACGGCGGCCTCGGGGCGGGGTCCGCGCGCTGCTGCTGGGCGCCGTTCGCTGTGCGGAGGGCGCTGCGGGCGGTGCCGGCGCTGCTGCACGGCACGCGGGGCGGGCGTTTGTTCTGCCCTAAAGCAAAGGGCCGCGGTTACGGAGGGGAGGAAGGAGGGGGCGTCCGCGGGAGCTCTTCCGAGTAACGCTGAGCGGCAAACAGCGGCAATTCAGGGATGCCGTGGTGCTTTTAGGGCGCTGACTCCGTTAGATTGGGCTCTGTAAGGGAACTCGTGGGTGTTCCAGGTGTGCGCTGTGTCGCACATGGGGAAGTGCTCACGAGGAGAGGGCCGCGTGCCTCGGGCGGCGGCGTCGTCCACCTCAGCGCTGTGCCCGGCTGTGGGAAATGCATCATGAATGATTGATGGGGAGCAGAGTGCCGCTCCAGAAGGCAGGGAGCCTTTGTTGCTTGGCGGCTCGGTTCTGTCCGCCTGTCCCATCGGAGGGCTGCAGTAGCAAAGGCTGTCCCGGCTCCATTGCCCGCAGTGCCGCCCCTGTTGTCCCTGTCACGCTTAGCCCTGGCCCTTATTCTCTCAGTCCTCGTTGATCACATGCCGACAGAGATCGTAAACCTGAAGCCCTGGGCTCCGTTTCAGGGCTGGTTGAAGAGTGAAGCTTCGTTCCTTCTGATGCTGTAACAGCCCTACCTCACCCAGCTGGTTATGATCCTTCTGGCCCGATGAACCCAATTCTTCACTCATTCAAAGGCAGAGAGTTAAAAATCTTAGTAACAGCATTAAGGAGGTGCCAGCTTTAACAGCAGGCATTCGTCTGCCGTGTACAGAGCCAGGAACTGCTGAAGCACTGCGTGAGGGCCAGGAACAGATAGCCGTAGTAGTGCCGGGGAACAGAAAAAGGACAGGTGGCAGCAGGAGCAGTTCCAGCACCTGGATGTCCTGTAAGGGAGGAGCCGTGCAGTGTGTGCCATCACGCCCTACCCGCTCCTGCCACGTTTCCATTTCTTGTGGTTGTTAGTGGGTTCTGTCAGTATTCTCTGCATTAAAATTGGCTCTTGGCTCCCAGGTCGGGTGAAATCAAGCAGACTCAGTGGCTCAGCAGTATGCACCTTGTCCCACATCGTACCGCCTTACCTCAGTTTGTTCCGGTCTCTGAAGCCACGCAGACTGGGCAGAACCCATGGGCCGTGTGGATGAGGAAAAGCGAGCTGTGGTGTTGTAGCACGTGCCTGTAGGACACGTTAAGAAGTGCAAAATAAAAGATCCACTCCTTCCCCGTGGAAGTGTGTATTTTAACTGAGCTTCAGGTTTTTATTTTTTATTTTTATCACGTATGTGCGTGTATGGACAATTAATGTACTCTTGCTTTTCAACTCCTTGCAGCTGAACGTACTGCCATCCTTTGGGTTTCTTTTCGACATTGACGGTGTGCTGGTACGAGGAAAGACTCCAATACCTGCTGCAAAAACAGCCTTTCAGAAGCTGGTGAACTCTCAGGGCCAGTTCTTGGTGCCTGTAGTGTTTGTCACCAATGCAGGGGATTGCCTTCGCCAGAAAAAAGCAGATCAGTTGTCCCATGTACTGGGAGTTCCAGTGAGTAGCCTAAATCCTGTGTATTTAGTTAGTTACTTGTGGTGAATGTGTCTAATGCGCGATCTTCCATTACGTGCTGCTCAGTGAGTTTTTGTTCTGGTACCATAGTTAACGCTAGAGCAGCTCTGAGGGTTCTGTCCCCATCTGTTTTCTAAATGAACTTAGAGAACCTTGTTTGTGCTGAATAGAGGAACTGTGGAAGCTGGAAGGGTTGTGTTTTAGTAGTGTAGTTATGTCTTTTTTTTTTCTGGGACGTTATCAGTACTTGAGCTGTGATTTTAGGAAGAAATGATATGGCAGGGTTTTATGTAGATATGTATGATTGTTTTGTAATTCATAGAGTTTGCATACCTGTTAATTAAATCTCTGTATAAATGACTTCTCTGAAAAGCAATATACTCCTTTTTGTTTTTAAATTCCAAACAGGTTTCCCAAGACCAAGTGATGATGTCCCACAGCCCCCTGCGGATGTTCAAACGTTATCATCCAAAATGTGTTCTCGTATCTGGACAAGGACCACTTCTTGATATTGCTCAGGAGTATCTTTAAAACAACAAAAGAAACTTTCCATTGAAGTATTTTCCTTAATTGAGTTCAGGAGGCCAAATATTTCAACACTGTAAATTCAGTATTGAGAGTTCACTGATTAGCTGTGGTAGTTCTTAATGTCAAATTTATGTTTTGACAATGATTGGTTTATTGATTTTTGCTTCAATTTATTCTACGCTTTTTCACCTTACTATTACGTGTCTTTAATGAGGAAGGAGAAATGACTATTATTTCTGTGACTTACATGTATGTAGTGAGCCTTTGGCAGAAGGGTTTGTGTTCTCTTGAGGATGAGAGCATGGCATCCTCCGGTACTCTGCAGTAAATCATGCAGTTAGCCTTGTCTTAGAAATGATATTTCAGAGCCTGAATTTGTTGGTCTGTTCTTTCATCTCCTGTTATCATCTTCATGTCAGCCTGCTCAGGTTACCTGCCACTGTTCGTTAGGCTTGTTAAGAGAGAAGTGGGTGATAAGATTGAGTGCAACAAATAAGAAGCCAGTTTGTTAGAGTGCATTTTTACAGGGGGTAATCTTATTTCCAGACAAAACTACAAATGACCCGTAATGTTAATTCTGAAACAAAACCCAGTGGCTTTGCTTGTATAATCAATATATTTAAATACCTATTATTTCCATACTCACTGAGAAATTCTTATTGTTAGTAGCATCCCTCCTACTTCGGGATGAGCAGATTTAGTTTGGTTATGTCTTAAGTGGGTTAAAATTAATGGGATGTGTGTATATTTAAGAGTGCCACTATGCAGACCTGGGAATTTTCTCACTTTCTGCTCCTTTCTTTTTTAAACATATTTCTAAATTTGCCTTAACTACCTGCAAGGCATAGTTAAACCTTATTGGTCAGTCCACTGTTTTGCAATAGACTGAGCTTTCTTTCCTGTAATAATTACTTAAGCTGTTGACTTTTTGTGTTTATGTAAAGATCATCCTGGGAGTATTGCAGGCATTGAGTGCCTTCTTCCTTTTCATCTCGTGTTTTGACCCAGCTCTCTACTCCATTTTTGTCCCAAGACTTCAGATGTATAGGACTCAGCTTGTAAATGAAGCAATGATTGTTTATCTCATGCAAGAAAAAGTCTTGAATATGTTGCTTTCATTCCTAAATAGTTTGTTTTACCAGATGGTAAGCAGCACATGTTAACATTAATTGACAAAACTGAATTACAGATTTTAAAAAATATTTTGATATAAGCAATTCTGCATCCTTAACTGTTCTCCCAGCCTTGGGTTCAGCCAGCCTGTCACCATTGAGATGCTGCGGGAGAAGTACCCTTTGCTAGATGTCGTTGACCATGACAGAGCGCCTGGCATTCTGGTGAGTCTGTTTTAAATGTTTTTATTTGATCTTTAGATGGCATTCAGCACTGGAGGGTCAATATTTGAACTATAGAGCTGGTGATGTTGTCTTATGTTGCATTGTGACTGCTTTTATTTCCTGCTTCTCTATTTGTTTTATTGCAACATTTTTCAAGGACAACTGTGCAGAGTTTTTCTTCTGTTAGTGGTAATTCCTTAACAAGTATTTGCATTTTGCAACTTCCTGTTGTGCCATTATTACAGATACCTAATTCAAAATCTCTTCTGGAAAGCTAATTGGCTTCCTCGGATATGTGGAAGACGAAGTAAGCTTTTTCTTCCAGTAGAGGAGCGTTGTGGAAATGGTTCTATAGGCCATGAAGTTGCTTTGATTGTAAATTAATGATTTACAGATAAAGTTTTCTCCAAAAGGCTGCCTTTATTGTTTATACAGTTACTTAATTACATTTAAATATTAACAGTACCTACTGCTAGTTTACATAAGCAGCATGTTTTAAACAGAGCCTTGCAGAATTTCAGAAAGAATTGAATGCATATGCGACAAATACATATGTGTATATTGTACTTATACAGGGTCAGTAAATAAAGGGTTTCTTCCCCTGTGTGTAGTCAAAAAGGTCTTTGTTGTGGCTCATACAATTCATTACTTAATTATATTACCTTTTGCCTTACTTCTCAACCATGCACATTCAGAAATTCAAAAGACTATTCATCATCTTGTCGTCATGGCTCGTAGATCACAAAGTAAAAACTGTTCAGCAAATATACGATGATTAACAATATATGTTTTCTTAGCAATGTTAAAGGTACATATTTCCAAATATGTATTTCAAAAAAGGACAGGTGGCAGCAGGAGCAGTTCCAGCACCTGGATGTCCTGTAAGGGAGGAGCCGTGCAGTGTGTGCCATCACGCCCTACCCGCTCCTGCCACGTTTCCATTTCTTGTGGTTGTTAGTGGGTTCTGTCAGTATTCTCTGCATTAAAATTGGCTCTTGGCTCCCAGGTCGGGTGAAATCAAGCAGACTCAGTGGCTTGAGGGCTGTGTTACTGCTATAGAAAAATAAACATCCGTGCTTCCAGACAGAAGTGAATCAAGCAGCTGGAGCTCTGAGTCTTGCCAGAGGTAGTTGAATAGATTGTCTGAAGCTTCTGAATGTAGAAAGCAATAACTTGCCTGCTGTCCATTTGCTGCTAGATTTCAGTTTAGAACTTGCCTGCTGTCCATTTGCTGCTAGATTTCAGTTTAGAACTTGAAATGCACGTTTCAAAGTAAACTGGCCGTGGTTGCTGGAGCAGTAGCTGCACCAAAATAGTGCATTTCCCTTCAGTGTTGCGAAAGGCAACTGTGGGAGCTACACTTGAATTTATTCTCTTAGAAACAGTAGTAGATGTTTAATCTTGTAGAAAACTTTCACTTTTTTTCTTATTTCAGTACCCCTCTGCTGTGGAGCTTCCCAAGATTGAGGGTCAGTTATGTTTACTTAATTTGCGACTATCCCTTAATAGATGGAATATCTTTATTGTGCTTTTCATTATCATTAGAATTTATTTTCAGAATGCTGGTGATACTGGGAAGTTGACTGAGGCAATTCTAAAACTCCCTCACTGGTGACATCTGTTATTAACACAGAATGTATAAGGTGTGGTAAAATTGTTTTATGTGTACAGTTTTCAGCCATGTGTTTTTAAAGTTTCTGAAGGAAGGGGAGGTCTGTCTTCCTCCTTCATCTTCCTTCAGCAGGCTGTTTTTGAATTCCTTTTAGATATTAAGAATGAATCGACATGTTCAGAAATAACTGGTCTTGATTTTACAGTATTCAGGAGGGCCACCTCAGAGCTGTAGTGTGAGAAGTCTCTTATTTCAGCATACCATATTCATCCTCACCTTGTCTGAAAAAATGGTTACAATAAAAACTAGCCAAGGATTTAAAAAAAAAGTGCCTTGATTTTTGGAGACCAGAAACTTGTCTAGAAACAGCATCCAGATTCTGTTTTAACATGAACAAATTGACATTACTGATGGATTATTTCAATAGTGTACGTGAACGTACAGTGTTCAGAGGTACAGAGGACTTAGAAGTATAAATAAAGTTAACATTTTGTGCTGTGAAACAATTTGGCCATTGCAAAGAATCAAAGAATTACTTAAACTTACAGATTTTGCACTGGGAGCTTTGTTACTTCTGATATTATCTTATGAGTGAGCAGGAAACATTAAAACATTATGTTAATGCAGCTATTTCATTTTGTCACCTTTAAATGAAGTTAATGTTCAGCCTCGTTAAACCAAGTTTGTATCAGAGGTATGGTGCTCTGTTAACTCTGCTACGTATTTCTTGGTTTTATAGCTGTTGTTTTGTTTGGGGAGCCTGTCAGATGGGAAACCAACCTTCAGCTGATAATAGATGTTTTGCTGACAAGTGGCTATCCTGGAAATCCGTATCACCATGAAAATTACCCTCACATACCTGTACTTGCTTGTAATATGGATCTCATGTGGGTAGCTGAAGCACAATCTCCAAGGTAAGTGTAACTATAGCACCATGCGGGCATGTCATGTGGCATCTTAGGTTTTTCCTCACTTCTTCAATACAATTAATGGTCAGTATTTCCATACAGAATGTTTATATGGCTCTGTGGTAGGTCTCAGGTTCAAATACAACATTTCAAAAGCAGTGCACTGTCAGCAAACACTGCCTTATTACTACCTGTGTCACTGTATCCAGGAAATCGGTTGCTGGAGATGAGACTGCTTTTATGATGTAAACATTTGTTTCCTCACTCACAAAAGAGAGATACTTTTGCTTGAAGGCTTAGAGTTTGTCCAAAGGGGAAAAAAAAAAAACCAAAAACAAATGTAATGTTTCATTTAATACTTTTTTTTTTTATTTTCCAACCTACAGTTTCTGGCAGGGTGAATTGTCACACCAGTTAAAAGCAATGAGTTCTTGAGCTGAACACAATATAGTGTAAAGGAACGTAAGAAAAAATGAACAGAACACATAGGACAGCGTGGCGTGATCTGAGAGTGTTTTTACTTTATGTTGACTTTAACAGAAGGAAGTTCTTTAACATGTTTATTTCCCCTGCCCTTCCCCTCAGTGTAAAACCTGAACATACACTGAAATAGAAATTGTTATTATTGTGACTTGATAATGGGCTTGGTCTCAGGTAGGTGATCTTGCCAGATATTCTTACTTGGTGATGAAGACCATATCTAACACACTAGCCAACTATGTATGTATACTAGTTCAGCTAGAGTAAGGTAATGAGAGTGTGTGTATACATACATACATACACACATACATGCATACATATATATAATATGTGTAGTAACTAAGAGACGTATTTTCAGTAGTGTTATTCAGGAAAGATCCAGCAGTAAAACTGAAATAAAGTTGGCTTTTTTCCTTTGAGTTTGTTACCTTGCCTGTTGGAAGGTAGCTCCCTGACTGTGTGGTTTTAAACTGTTGTTAGTATTTACTGGAAATAACTTTATGCTGACTTATTCAGAGTTCTTAAAGCAACAAACAGGGTAGAGAGGGTGAATGAAGTGATATATACTAGTTCATGCCTAATTCCATATGCTGATTTCACTAATGACATAAAACTGCTTCTTTGGTCGTGAAATTACATCTTCTAAGTTACTATTGTACTGCCTTGGTTGACGAGCCACATCACTTTCTATTAGCACCTTGCTTGGGTAAATAAATTGAGTTACCAAAAGCTTGCTGCAGAATTAATTTGTTCCATGATTTTTTGCATCTCTTGAGAGAAACCCATGAGTTTTCTGTTTTAATATTATATACTGGATTTTGGTATACTCTTGTTTTTAAAGACAGATTAATTTTCCTTCTGCTGGTTTCTGACTTTCCATTTCTCCTCTTTATTAATTCAGCTGCTTCTGTTCAGTCACTGCAAAGAGCAGATCACAGCTTAGGCATTATTTCAAAGGGTATCCCTTTTGTAAATGATCAGATCTGTGTAAATGCATGCAATGATATTGCAAATTGTTGCTACGTTTTTAAAACCAATAAGTTCCAATTATGTTTTCTTCATTATCATCTTTATAGGTTAGCTAATCAGCACTTAATTATTATTGAAAATGCTGTGGGAATGCTGCATGCAAATGGAGGGAAATCTCATAGTAACAGGAATTGACCCATAAAAGATAATGAAATAAAAAAGAACTTGTTTTTTTTTTCCTGTATACTTGATACAATTTGATTTGTCACATATCTTTCCATCTTTTTAGGTTTGGCCATGGGACATTCATGGTTTGTTTGGAAAACATTTACAAGAAGATTACTGGCAAAGATCTGAAATACGAGGCCTTAATGGGCAAGCCTAGTGAATTGACCTATCAGTATGCAGATTACCTTATCAGGGCTCAAGCAGCAGAAAGGCAATGGAAGCAACCCATTCGAACTCTTTATGCTGTTGGGTAAGAAATAATAAGTCTAATGAATACATCAAGTAATTACTTTCAAGATAAATACTGAAAAATAAAAATACACAACTCTTTGTTGTGTGGTTGGACCCATTATGTCACTGTTGGGACAACCAAAAATGATCAGCACTGTGTACTTATGATGTTTTCATGCCGTGCTGTTTCTAACCTTCAACTTAATTCTTAGATATTTCTATGTACCATTTCTGTGTAAGTATGAAAGGGAGGTTTTATGTCTCTTTTTAGTTTATTTAAAATGCTCTTTAAGCCTTTAACAAAGAGTTTGTGAAAGGGTGGTTTTGTTTTCTTAAACTTACTGGTATAACACCCACAAGCTTTGAGTAGTACATGACGCTTTAAGGAATATAGAGCTAGAGTTGATTTGAGGTGTAATTGAACTTGGTCATATACTACTATGCACGCAGTGACATTGTAGAATCATTTTAATAGAATGAGATAAAGCTCTGTTGTGAAGTTATGGAAAATGCAGAATACATAGTTAAAACCTTGATGTCTTCTAATACACTTGAAATTGGAGAACTAAAATTGTGCTGCTAAAGTACTAATTGTATTTCCAGAGATAATCTCATGACAGATGTCTATGGTGCTAACCTTTACAATCGCTATCTTGAAGAGAAGAATTCCAGAAAAGGCTCAAAAACATGGATTCAGGCCAAAGTTGCTGGAGGCAGACGGTCTGAAGCTCTCTCTCAGGATGATGAAATAGACAACAGCTGGGAGAATGAACTGGCATCCTCTGCTGCTACCCACTGTAGGTCTGTTCTTGTTTGTACTGGGGTTTATAACCCTCACACAGAGGTATCCTTGGATACCAAGGAGAGCAGAACTGAAATGGTATTCCATGGCCACAGAGATTTTAGGTTTGATCCTGGTTTAGTAGAACCAGACCATGTGGTACCAGATGTTAATGCTGCTGTAGACCTGATCTTCCAGTTGGAGAACTTTACTCCTAATTGAGATGACATGATTTCTTCAGGACTGTTCAGTGTTATGCTTTTCTTCCCCTAAACTGTGCTTTAAAATCACGCCACAAACTGCTTTTAATTTTTTTTTTTTACTTTTTAATTTATGTAATATTATATGAACATGAAAGTAGATTAATGTGCTTAATATGCTTACTGTTAAATTAAAAATCTGTTTAAAATACTTAATTTAAGATTATATAACTATAAATAATACTTTTAAAGTATTTCAAACTGTAATTTCTTGCTTTAGCTGTCCTTTATTTGCATCTTATTCATTATTTTAGGTATTCCAATAGTAATTTTTCATAATTGCTTATGCTTTATTGGTACTTAAATTCCTATGTGACCATTCATTCTTTCCTTTCTTAAAAGATTTACCTTCAAGTTATTGAAGTCTATTGAAATCTATTGAAATCTTCAATAACTTGAATGTCTTTAACTGGGTTGTTCATACAATTACAAGTTGATATAGAGCACGGTAGGTATTCTGCAAATAACAAGCACTCTTTCAAATATGTTGCTTCACATAAGAGTTGAATTTGAGTATGTTTTGTCTCTGTACTCACTCAGATGTAACCATGCAGCCTTTCTTTCTATCTCTTTTCCAATTTTTCCAATGTATCTGGACCTGCATTGCTGCTATGCTCTGACACGTAAAGCCTTAAAAGAAATGTCAATATAAGCTGATGAAGGCTGAGTTGTTAACACAAATTTTGGAACTCCTGCTAACTGAACAGTCATAAAGGGAAAGCAGCTAATAGTGACTGTTCTGTTTCGTTGTTGCCTTTTTATTTGCACTTCTGTGGGGAATTTTGGAAAGCTTTAGAAGTTGTTTTGGGCATTTCAGCTGGACTTCTCACTGAATGAGTGACTGCTATTTGGGCAGAAAGTGCCTACTAGTTTACTTGAAGCTTTGTACCACTGTGGTAGCTGACTGTCCATGAGTGTAATATGTTTTGTCTTGTGTCTATGTGTTTGGTTCATGGATTTTTATAACTGTTCCTTTTAAAAAAAACCCTTATTTTTATAAAATACTTCTAACCGTTTTAACCCAAAAGATGTATTTGAAAATGTCTTCTGTGTTGGTTATAACACAGTGAGACAACACTTGTGAGATAAGCTGTGTCTGTGCTTTATTGCTTGGAAAACGTAAGTCAATTAAATGCTTAAAAATGAAGTCAACTTACAGGGAAGTATCATGTAAATTCACCTTAGGACTGGTGAGGTGTGGGATCTGTTTTGTTTCACAAATAAGAAATTGTACCAACAAATCTGAGAGTCTTCCATTTTATGGAGTTTCTGCAGAAGTAGCGGAATGCTGCCTTACATTCACAGCTGGTGGCGTAAGGAGAAATGACTTCCTGGCCAACTTCTACGCTGCTTATTATCCTGAAATCAAAATCTGAGTACTCTTCATGTCATGAGGAGAACAACATTGCTACCATTAAGACAGGCTTTTGTTGTGTTTTCTGTTTGCATACCACTCCAGTCACTTCCACTACTGTCAGGATTGTTGACTAATTCACTCGTGTTTCGTGAGTAGCTTTCAACATACCTTGCTGGATGCAGGGTTCTAAGTTTAAGGATGCTGTTCCAAATACTGTATTTTATTGTTATTCACTGGGAAACTATTACAGCAGTCCATCCTTACCTTTCTTACCGTTACAGTGAGTGAATGTGTCTGTTTCTTCATCTCTTTTCTGTAATACACCAACTACTTATGAAGCATGGCAAAGAATGTTGATAAGGTTTTGTAAGATGTCAGGATAACTGAAGTTGTGTTGTTTCAGTATTGAAGCACGTTGCTGAATTCTTTCTTACTGGAAACTGTTTCAGACCTTCAGTGAAGCAAGGAATAAAAATGCAGAAGTTGATGGAGAATGCGCTGTTCAATTTTTCTCCTCCCCCCACCCCAGATATGCATGAGCATTTCAGCATCAGTTGTCATTTCTCTGTCAGCACAAAGCAAAATATAAGCAGTTGTTGCCACAGATGATGAACAGAGATGACCTTTATATTGGATTTACTGCAAAACTTGAAAGAAATGTTGGCATAGTAAGGCGCTGGCCACAGCATGCTAGCGAGCTAGGCTTGTTATGTCATGTTGCACAAGTGAAGGTGCTACACTGGCAGACTTCTCCTTTGAATGTTGTAGCTTGTTTACTCAAGAAGTGGTGAAGGTGAGATTTTCTTTCCAAGTGTCATAGAACGTTGCACCAGAGTCACTAATGTCATGGGTAATGTTGTCTGTTAGGAATGGGGCTTTCAAGTGACTCCTTGGTAAACGAGTTAGTGTGGAACTCTGTAGAGGAAATGTCTCCATTACTTGAAAGGTAATGCATAAGGGTAAAGTGAAAACCAGCATGGTAAAATGTTCTTTCTAGTCAGTGAAGTGTGAGGTGAATGAATACCAGATTTGTTGAGAGAAATCAGTTTCATATTTTTTTGGGAGCATTTTTGAGGAATTTGAGGAGTGTGATAATTAAAGCCAATTTTAAGATATTTCTTCATATATAAAAAAAAAAACCACCTTGATTTAAAATAAAACTTATTATGTCACATCTTGGACCTCTTAAATGTCAAGAAAGCAGTGATCGAGTTTGTAGCACGCCCCACATTTTGGAGCTGGGTGCCATACACCTGTCGGTGCTGCTGCCTGTGGATCACAGCGGCGCAGCTGTGAGAGCGGCCTCAGCGGAGGGCCCGCGCTGCCCTCGCGCGCCACGCCCAGCCGCGGCGCTGCCGTGCCGGTGTAGGCTCTGCAGGCGGGCCGCGGGGGGCGCTGTCCGCCATGTTGGCTGTGCGCCATGTTGGGTTACCTCAGAGGGGCGGTGGCGCCGGGTTGGGGGAGGCCGTACGCCGGAGGACTGTCTGTTCTCCATGCTGTTTATTCACCTGTATTGTGTAAGTAGTAGCCACTGTCCCCGCATGGTTTTCCGAGGCCCACGGTATTTCAAGTTCTTCATCCTCATGGACCAAACCCCACGTTGGTAAGTGGTAAGTTGGTAAAATGCTTCAAAAATGGCAGGTGCTAGGATGCCGCCATCTTCTCGTTCTCATCCTCTCTTGGTTTCAAACAATTGCTAAGCACTTGGTCCCTCCTCAGTGGTCAACGTTTGTGTTGGATATATCCTGCCCTGGCAGTGGTACACCTGAAGGCAGTAGAGAGACATTGCTCCCCAAGTTTGTCTGTAGGTGACTTCAAACATATTCGAAATATGCTAGCTTTATTTAATTTGTGCTTAGTGTTAGTATGTTTTCCCAAATCTAACAATTGTTTGGGCTTTCTTCAGTGAGAAAATAAACAGGGGAAAGAAGTGACACTGGTTTATTTATTTTTCCTGTGAAATGTGAAAAGGCAATAGCAGTGGAAAGGCCCCAGAGCATCTGGGTTTTGTTTCATGGGGGGGGGGGGGGGGGGGGGGGTTGCAGAGACCAGCAGACTGCTGTCATGTTTTCCTTGTGCTGGATTTTCAGGACTTCAGTTTGCCAGCTCTGTGTCAGCTACTTCTTGTTCAGAACGGGTTTCAGAGTGATGCACAGAAAGGAAAACTAACAAATGAATCACAGAAACATTTTTCTAAGCTTTGATTTTGCCACTGTAAGTGGCTTTTGTTCCCACCACCTACATTTGTATCTCAGTGGGGTAAATTACTTGTTAGAAGCAATTATGTTCAGTGCAGTTCACCAAGCTTGTAGTGTCAGCACATGGTGCACTGAGACATCATTCTGCCTTTGTAATGACTGAATATGGTGTTGTAAACTGATGTGCAAATACATTTGAAACTAATGCACCTACATGTTGTTTTCAGTTATGTTGATTGCACAGACAGCTGAAGGTGTGTGAATTTGCTCAGGCCAATGCTTCTGATCATTGACTAACACAGTCTGTATTCAGGTATTTTGTATATAAAGTATGGATTTTGAGGTGATGAGATTTATCTTGCTTTGAACATTCAAACAGCCTGCACATCAGAAGTTTCTGAAAAGAGTGTTTGTCAATTCTGTGAATAACAGATCAATATGTGTTCAAAATGGCAAAGATTGCAGACACAAAGTAAACCCACCTGAAAATCAGCTGAGCCTGAATCTCTTGCTTAATTAATCTTAAAAGATATTCCTCTTTGCTTCTGTTGATCTTGTATGCCAGGCTCAGAATCCATGATTGTGCTAAACCTGTGCAGCTGAACACCCAGCTAGGCTTCCTGCAGGTTTATCTGTTACCTTCTTCTGTAGCAGAAGCAGCGGTTGTAACATAGCTAAGAGTATTTCTGAGAATTAGAAGTGCATTTTCAATGGGACTCAAGTCTCATCTCTTGCTTTATGACAGTGTATCTGTGTTTATGCTTTCCACTAGTTTAATAGTTGAGTTCCTGGCCATAGATGAGGATGCTTTGTTTAATTTATGGTAATTAAATAAAATTAAGGGTTTAAATATTCCTTAGGGAAGGTGCAGTTTTAACCACATTGTTTACATTTAATTGTAAACACTGAGGAAAAGTTATCTGCACCTTTCTAGCATGGAAGACTTTGAATCCATTTTATGTGCATGTGTTTATGTAGGCAATGGGCAGTTATAAGTATGTGTAAGAGGAAGTGTCAGGTACTGCTTGTTTAACAGAATACATTGAACTGTCCTGTCTAAAATTAAAAGAACATACAGCACTGTAGAACTGGATACAGAATTTCTTAATCTTGATTTTTTTTTTGTCCTTGATAATCAACCACAGCAAATTACATGCATAAAATAACCACAAAAGATATTAATTGCCAAATGTTTACTTTAATTAAATCTTTTTAATGATACACAGTACAATGTATCTACTAGACTACAATTCACAACAGAAAGCAGGTTTCGTATCTGCTTAAAAATATTCTTCATAATAAATTCATAAATAGATGAAGGTAAAGTATAAAAAAATTACTATAGTATGCAAGCTTGCTCCCTTGTCTCCTCGTATTCCAAATGACCTAGTCAGTATTGTAATAGGAGAAGTAGCTAGTGATGATTACAAACATACAGCCTGCATCTCTCGAAGAAACCTTGGAAAAACAGCGACAGATTTGTCCTAGAAAATGCAGAATATTCTTAACACTGTTATCCTCTAAACCCTTCAAATCATTTTGGAATGCAGTGAATGAATTCAATATGAATTAGAGATTTGTATTTTCTCCCCGGCAGGTGCGTGAGCCAGACTCACTTGAGACTCGACAGTTCTAGAGCTGTGCATCCTCAGGAGACTGAGTGTTACAGCTGTCACGTATCAGTGAGCGAGGCACAAAAGAGGGAAAAGTTGGTTGAGCATCTGACCATCAAAAATCTTAGCATCTCTCCACAAAGACAACATAAAATCTTAAAACAGTTACAAATAACTAAGTTCACCTTCTGCTCGGTATGCCTGTATCTATGCTATATCTGGGAAGAGGAGCAGTGTCTGACCTCATGCATTGGCTTCCCAGGTTTTGAAACGGTATGCTCACATAGCACTGTTTCAAAACTTAACTCCACAGACTGAATCCCTTCTATTACACCACCAAGCTGTTTCAGCAGTTACTCATCGGTACATCACTCTCTCAAGAAAACACACATAGAGTTTTCTTAAGTACCAAAACACTTTTCATACCTAGAATGGTCTATTTTTATACCACTTACAAAGGGGAAAAACCTTATTTATGCATGGCATTGAAATAGGGAATTAACATGAAAAAGAATGAGTATGCTCTGCCTTTTGCATGAGTGTACTGAGAATCTAGTTCCACACAACTCTTGTGCTATTTTACAGCAGTAATTGCTGAAAATTCAGCTCTTAACTCTTATAGATAGCTTCCAATTGTCAAGGCAAGTTGGCATGCCACATTTAAAGGACAATCTTTCATACCTTTGTTTTCATATGGAATAGTTTAGATAGCCAAAATGGTTGGATGCTCTAAAAAGGCAATTTCTAAGGAAACGGTCTTCCATTTAACGTTTTCCTGTTTCTGTCTGCAGAAAGATACGTGTATATATCTTGATGGATTGAATGATTAGAAATCACAACTGCTAGCTTGCTCCAATGTTGGTCATATGTAAAGTACTTTATCGAAGTCAAAACCTACAAAAACTTGGATCCCTTCAGCTAGCTATTACATTTCAACAATGTGTCCTTTAAGATGTCTTGGTGAGTGTGGGGGGCTTAAGACTGAACCTCCTACAGTGTAGCCAACTGTGCTGTAGTTTGAGTAAGAATAAACTTAGTAGGGGAACTGTGGTTCCCAGTATCTTAATCCAGAATTTAAACATCAAAAATGTAAATGCAGGATAGTATTTTGGTTTATGAGTAATTTTAGAAAGATATTTCACTTGTGGTAATTCAGCTGGAATACCCAAGTTTGCATGGTTAAGCAAGCTTTAGATGGAAGCGGCTTAGATAGAAGCAGCTTTAGGAAGCTGCTGTACCTACCAGATGCCTAACCCTGCTTACTCCACCTCATCAGCTGAATGAGAGCAAAGCTAGACTTAACTTTTTTTTTCAGAGTACAGTATTATATACACGTTACAGATCTTAAGTCTCTGTCACAGAGGTGGGAGACGGGTAATTATGCATGTGCAGAAAACCTGTGGGTTACAGTCCCACTGTGCCCCTTCAGAGATCTGTGATGAGATTTTTTTTTGTATATTTGAGGTTGAGAGAATAGAAATCAGTATCAGCAGCTCAGTTCAGTAATCACTTTGGAAAAATATCTAAAATTATCTTGCAAAAGAAACATACAAAGTAACTTTTTAATGATAAAAGAGCCTCCATTGTTTTCTTTTATTGATTGCAATGATGTTGTATCTGATCCCCCACCATTCTCAGAGGACACCCCTGCAGAAAGGTGATGTACTTTTACGTTAAGCTACTCTGTTGTGTACACTTCGCTACAGCTCAGCATTCCACCTTTGCTGGAGGTAGACAGCCACCAAAAGTCAAGCAGGAAAACCTGTAACTACAGTGTATTGCTTTAACTACGGGAAGGAAATTACTTGCTTTAAACTGAGTAATCATTGACTAAACTGCCCAGGTTTGATGAGATAAAGTAGAAAATTCTTCTTGGCTAACTCAGGCGTAGGCTTTACTTTTCTCATTCTTGGGAACTGACTGTTTACTTGTTTTCCAGTGGCGTCATACAAATCAGTATGTCAAAATTAAGCAACTGTTGACACAGTCTGCCTTCAGTCACACCTAAAGGTATACAGGTAATCAGGGTGCCATTATCAGTATTAGGGTGACAAACCCTTGTTGAAAAGAGACAGTAAAAACAAAGGAAATTTAAAAAAAAGAAAAAGCTCTTCTGTTCTTCAGACTAAAATGAAATGATAAAAAGGGGTACAGAGGGCTAAACAGGTGCTGGGAATGTCTTGTTACAGAATAGCTCTTTTTTTCCTAAAGTGCATGGTGGGGACTGCGTATAAGTGCTTGCATCTGAGATTTTTGCTGCTTTGAATAGTTCTATGACTATGTTCAGTAGAGTTGAAAGAAAACTAACATGACCTGCCCAGCAAAAACTAATGTATGCAGAAGGCTTGTTTTCAGACCAAAGTCTCAGTGGGATGGTCAGCACTACAACATTAAAACTGAGAAAATAAGATACTATTTCCCAGATCTTTAAATCTCTTCCTCTAGGGAGAAAAAGAACTATCAAATCTGAGAAGAGCTCCCAGTTCCCTCAGGACTGACATGAGAAGGCATTCGAAGGGTAAACTGGATGCTGACTGGCTATGAGATTAAGTGATGGAGGTGTAAATCTCAGTGGAATAATATATGCCAGGGAAGCACTGGGGAAAGGCTTTAGTGTTGAGCGTACTACTGCTCAGATGCATGCAGAATGTAAAAGTTTACTGCAGTAATGCATTTAAAATACATGCGACAATCTGTTCTTCATATAAATCTGGTTTCCTCTGAAGTCAAAGAAGAAAACTGAGTAAGAGCCCCAGCTTTCATGAAGCTCTAAGAAATCTATGCAGTGTGAAGAGAGCTTCATCTGGCTTTGCTACTCCCTCATACAGTCACCTGCACTTTGAGTGCACACTACACTGAGAATGGTAAAATCATCAGGACTTTTCTTCTGTTCTCAAATGTTTTAATTTATATATATGATTTGTTTTGCAAAACAAATATTAGCAGGGTTCTAGGTTTACATTTATTTGTTACAATGTTTACGTAATTATAAATATTTGTCAAAATTTCCATCCACAATGATGGACTGGATATAAAATTAGCTTAAATCAAAAATCAGTACAGAGTAACACTGCCCACGCTGCTGGGAACCACATTCTGCTGATGACTTCAGTTCAGTATTTGCCTCTGCATTCCATTCTTAATTGTTATAGGGCAGGGATCAATGTTCCCTTCTGCGCTTATGTAATATTTTGCACACTTTGGGCACTGCCAAAACCAAATGATAAATACATGGTCAGCCAAGGAGATCTGCTTAAAGGCAGTTACTGCACCATAGTCTTGTTAATGATCAGCTGCCAGTAAACAGGGCTCTTGGCAAAAGTTTACGCTGTGAACTCTAATCATGTGCTACTGAATTATTCACTTGATGTACATCAGTGCACATTTGTAACCTGAGAGTTGAAACCATTTTTTTTTACCTGTAAATCTCAGGTTTATTGCTACTCGCTCTCTTCATCCAGGCAGCCTTTAGAGTTAGAGGACAAAGCTGACCTGAAGCCAAAGTCTCCATCTTTTTACAAAAAACAAACCTGAACCAGTGAGGGTCATCACTGGAAGATGCAGTGAACAAATCACTGACTGTATCTCATGTTTTCTGACTGAGACAAACTCAACCTGCAGGCAGAGTCACAACCTTCAACCATAGCGTAAGAGAGAAATGGGAGCTCATACTAAGGAAAGGTCAGCTCCTTGGTCTATGGCTACTCATTTACTAGATGGGACTGAAATTTAAGGAAATGGATTTCTCCATTTACTGTTTAAAAAAAAAAAATTCACTGCGCTGGAAGATCTGTGTTACTTTTGTGTCTTGTTCCAGTTTTAAGTTGAGTTACTGTGTAAACTACTGCTTTTGAGTAGTAGCAATACTGTCCTTAAATGCACATGAAACCTTATCCACATGGATTAAATAATTTGGCACTAATCCTGCAGATACTGGAGGCTGAGCTTATCTGAGGGTCCATGTGCATGCATGCAGACCTGCAGGCATGTAACTGTAAACTATAAGAAGTCATGACAAGTGCAATGCTTGCCAGTATTCTGTAGCTTAAGGACCATCTAACCAGGAGGAAAAACAGTAATCAGGACTGAATTTTAGCTTGGACTGTCTTCATAGATTTTCCTGGGAGTGGAATGCAAGATTTCTAATAACAAAGGCAGACTTTGGACAATTCTAATTTTTGGTGTTTAGCTACCACTGGGAACTCACTGCCTGCTATCTGTGGATGTAGGAGAGCTGGATATGTCCTGGAAATGCTACTGGGTATGTCCCCAAAATGCTACTGAATACTGTGGCTTAATCCGCCCTTCCATATAAAACATTACAGTTGTGAAAACAATGCTAACTGAAAAATGTAAAGCCCTTTCAGTCTTAGAACTATAAAACTTGAAATCTAGTCCCTTAGATTAGAAGCAAACAGGATACAAAGCCTTAGCAATTCTTCAATAATCCTACCTCATACTTTAAAACAAAACAAAACAAAAAAAACCACAAACAGAAAGACCAAGGAATGATTTAATATTTTCTGTATGAAGATGAATAGCACTGAAATTAGGATCTATTAGCCCTTTCTTCAGTCTTCCAGACTTTCATGATACCGGATATGCTGAATGGCTAAAACAGGTGTAGACCTGGTAGCAAACCAATCCACCTGGTCTTTTTTGATGCAAGATTTTCAAAAGGGTCAAAGTGACTTCACTTCATGTGGGTGCTTTCTGTAAATGAGCTACTTTAAAGTATCTGGATTGGAAAAATCACTTGTCGCTTCTGAACACCTTTGTTTTAAGCGCAGATTTAAAGATAAGCCTGCTTCTGCTCCTTTTCCTAATCTGAGTTTGTAAGGTGCTTCAGCGTGTAAATCCAGGGAGGACTGCTGCCATCAGTACTTCAACTGTATCTACAACATGCAGTACAGAGCTGAATCTGAAAGACAACTATATGATTATGAAATCTATTTTACTTAATAACATGAGTTTTGATCAACAGTAAAAGATTTTCCCTGCTAATTGTTTTTAAGAAATAAATAGCAATTAGTGACAGGGAGAGAGAAGCAGAGGAGTACAAAGGTGGGAGGCAATCCCTCATGAAGATGCTAGACTCTTAAAACCAAAAAGCTGCAATGCATGCAGTTCTCAGCTACTGTGAAGTCTTCTTTCTAATTACATGCCCAGATTATATTTAAAAAAGATGGTTAAAAATCAACGGAATCCTACTTATACCACTTAAACAATAAACACTCTGGTAACGTTATGTCAAATGTATGACCAGAATTAACCCTGTATATGACCGTGAGGCACATGGCAAGGGATCATGGCTACCAGTCAGTTCAAGGTTTCTCCAGTTCCTGTTTCCAGTGGTTCAGGTCTTGAGCTTGAAATGAAATTAACAGACCTGAGGGCAAAAAGTCCATGATGCTCGCTTGAAAAAGGGAGCTATCACTGCAAACAGTAACAAATGCAATAGATTTACCCTCTTCTCAATTCTACATTTAAAATGACTAAACTGGTCCGACCCTGCCCGACAGCAAGTCGTGTGATATCGCTCAGGGTGATTTTGCTATCTGTTAAAATGATAACTTAAGAAAATGAAAAAAAAAAACCAACCTGAGAGAAGGCTGCCCTTCCTGGGCCTGTTCCATTACTAGCTAGCAATCCACATGCTCTTGGACAGATGACTGCTATTTGGTCCTATAATTATGGGTATTTTGAAAACTGAAATACCTTTATCAAAGACACTCCCTGTCACTTGTAGGCTTTCTGGTCATTGGTGGAGCACTGAGGATTTGAAGAGACGCTGTCAAGCGTGCCTATTCTAGAAGTAACCTTCTTTGCCAACAATCCCATGCTAAGTGCTTCAGTACTTTGGATGTGAGGCAGTCTTTTCCAGCCATCTGTCTCCTACCCTGCATCACCGGTTCAAAGTTTTTTTCCCACTTTCGTACCTGGCATGATGGTTACAGAAAAGGAAATGGCAGGGAAAAATGCTGATTAAGCTCTTTCAAAGGGCCTAACTTTTAGGACTACCTCTCAGAAGTCCCCTTATTTAAAAAAAAAAAAAAAGAAAGACACCAAAGCAACCAGGATAGTGTCTAACTAACTTCTACAAAACGGCTGGTTTCACAGAAGGAGGAGAATATGGCTACTGTGCTACTCAGCATTAAGGGTAAAGCACCATCTAAATTCCAGTAAAGTCGGATTTCACCTAGCTCATATCAGCAACCACACCCCCAGCCTTCTACAACGTCTTTGCTGTCAAGCTTGATGCTATCAGTATTCTTCTCACTGAACATAGGGCCTCCATGCCTCATCATGAGCTCTGTAGCCATCTTCACAAAAGCCTCCTCCACGTTGCTGGAGTCTTTTGCAGAGGTCTCTATGGCACAGATGATATTATCATAGCGTTCAGCCAGACTCTGAGCTTCTTCCAGCTGAACCTCGCGAAGGTCACTTAGGTCAGACTTGTTTCCTGGAAATAAGAAAGAGGAATTTATGATGACTATTTATGCCAGAGCTAGTGTTTGGTAGAAGGTCGTTGTGTCACCTAGAGCAGCTGCAGAATTTCCATTCTTGGAGATTTTCAAAATTCAGCTGAAAAGGCCATGACCAACCTGACATCAGCCTTGCTTTCAGCAGGAGGTCGGACTAGGTCATCTCCATAAGACCCTTCCAACCTGTATTTCTGTATGACTCATATGTAGAACAGAAAAAGTCAGTAACCAGAGTGACAGGATTGGAGAGCAATGGCTGGAGACTATAAAGAAAGAAAAGGGGGTTAGAAATCAGAGCTAAAGTCGTTTTGTGAGAAAAAAGAAAAGGAAGACCAAGTGAAAACAACAGTCTTCTGGTTCCTAAGGACATCTAGGATACTGAAGTCATACTAGCAGATTCACAAGCCCCAAAAATGGTGTCTGAGTCAGAAACACTGGAGCTGGGAGGCAATATTGCACATAGAGAACTGATGGATTCTAATTGCACTGAAGTTCTTCCAGAATCCTTGGTCTGCTGAAGGGTGTGGGTGCACTGATCCATCAAAACGTCTGCTTGATATGATGGAACTTCTTGCCCTAGAAACCTTACAATTGTAGTCATCAGAATAGCTATATAGCAGCTCTGCTTCATAACCTGGGTATCTTGGGTACTCACTTCACCGCTAAGTGAGACACGAGGGTTTAGAAGCTGGCTTCTGATGCAAAGCTGCCTAATGCTTAAAAGAACTTAATCAAAGCAGACAGGCTTCTTAAGCATATCTGTCTGATGAATCAGCACTTTCTGATTAAAAAAAAAAAAGAAAAAAGGAACATTTCCAATCAGCCCTATTACATACATTTTGAATTCAAGCAAAACCAAAACTTTTAACCATCAATATGTACTATTACATTGCCCAGAATCCTGTAGTACTGAGTATTAATATTTTCATTCTGTGATTTCAACTCACCAATCAGTAACTGTACTATGTTGGAACCAGCATACTTTCTCACATCCTCGATCCAGCGAGGAATGGACAGGAAAGAGCCTCTCTTGCTGATATCATAGGCTAGGATTGCTCCATTGGCGCTGCGGTAATAACTCTGTGTGATAGTTCGGAATCTCTCCTGGCCAGCTGTGTCCCAGATCTGCAACTAAATAAAACAAAGCATGCAATGACACACTGGCTAGTAAAGGTTTTAAAATATATTAAGTTTTCCTGAGTCAAAAGACAGGACTTGATTCAATAGCCTTGTCATAAATCTCCCTTATATGTAACACATTGTGGCATTACACTTTTCATGTCCTTAGATTATGATTTAAGGATAACAATGCATACTGGAGAACGTTTTCATACTTGGCTGCCTAAAATTTATATTTGCACTGAGATGCTTTGAGTTCCAGCCGGTGAGCTCTGATGTAGTCTGCTGTAGCAGGCTATGAAATTATCACTTAGGTGTGTTTAGACCTACGCCTCTGTCACTTCCAGATACATGCAGCTCCCAGCCACTTTGCTTTTAGGTGGTAGAACAAACTACATCCGAGCAGGAAGAAGAAACGCTCAGCTGATGTACTTTTGCCTAAATCCAGTAGTGTAAAAACTATGGGTTTAGTGTCGAGTTTTGAGTTCCCAGTACTGGATGTTCCAGAGGAAGAAGCCAAATAACTGAGAGTGCCCAAATATAATATCCTGCTCATAGGGAAAGTTTATTTTTAAATCCTCTTGTTTTACAGGTTGTCTAATGTCCTGGAACGTGACGGCTTATGTCATAGGAGCTTTTAATCTAAAGTAACTGTGGATTCTCATTCTCCATATAAATCTCTAATCCTTTCTGAATCCTTCACAGCTCTTGGGTACAATAAATAGTAACAATGGAAGCAAAGGTTTTTCTTTTAATAATTTTAAATTTTCTGTCTATTTCACTTCCTCTCCTCCTCATTCCCAAATGATGATAAATGAGACACCATTGCTTTTTTGTGTGCATGTGTGTATGTGTTTGCACAATTCATTACATTCTACATCTCCTCTTAGTTGGAACCAGACATAAGTAAATACTTTTGAGTCTTTTATTTTTCCATATTGTGGACCTTTTGTTAATTTGTTCCCCTCTCTCTGAACCTCTTTCTTTTAAAAAGCTAGTAGTAACTTCAGTGATGTTTTACACCAAGCAATACAGAACCATGTTCAATGTATTTATTTTACAGAGTAGTACTTTGTTTCTATCACCTGACTCTGCTGCATGCTCAAGCAGAAACTTTCATTTTGAAAAAGGCTGTGTTGATCAGATAACGTTCCTATGCTAAGTAAGCATTTAAATCTCAAACAGTGTATGCACAGCTTAAAAGGAATCGATTCAATGAAAAGGTACTTCTCAGTTTTGGTAACAGTTTTCTCAGAGAAGGGAAAGAGACTGTAATGGACTCAGGAAACCACAAAACCATGCTTATTATTGGAACTGTTAATGATCTGGAGAAGTAAACAGACAATTACTAGAGACAAGGAAGTTAATGGCAGGCTTTTGATGTTCTCTGTACCCAAGCCTCCCACTAGACCTTTTTGTCCTTTATGTAGTTTAAGTTTCAGCACTTGTTAAGGTCATGTGCAAAATAAGGCTAATGATCATCACCTAGTTCCTGGGAGGAGACTGAGAGAGATTAAACATATAGAAGACTTATAATATTTTTTAAAATAAAAATATTTTAGCCTGCACTTTTCCTGTGGTATAAAATGATTTACCTGTAGAGTGACTAAGCAAGCTGGTCTTGGGCCTTATGCCATATAATGAATTTTGAAAACATCTCTACATGTACCTTCCATGGAATCACAGAATCCTGGAAGTGAGGACAGATTTGAGGAGCAGACAAAGACAACTGCTTGCTCAAAGTGAGATCAAAACTTAGTTCTCTGAGGAGGATTTGCTCCATCATTTTCTCAGTGACCAAAATGAATCTGACCAGCCTGTAGTTGTCAGCATTTCTTGCTCTTTCTGAACTTGAGCATCACACTGGTGTCTCTGGTCCTCCCAGATTTGCACAGTCTTTCAAGAGCAATACAGCAACATCACAGTGACATGAGGAAGCTCTTACAGCACTCCCCGACATTTTTTACTCAAGTGTTTATGTCTGTGTGTTCACAGGACTAAATGTATGAAGTTGCTGAAGCCCTGAAGCTCTGCTGGGAATAGCATGGACCACAGGGTTGATCTTCTGAGGAGCTCAAACAGCAATCTTCCTCCCAGCCCGTGTGCTCCAGGTAGGTTCCTTCTCATAGAATTTTGATGTTTGTGCTTTCCTAATTGTCATTTCTTTTTTATGTAAAGACAGAATCCTTCAGCTTTTTGTGAGATCTTATTTATTGTGGGTTTTTTTTTTCCAATGCTGAAACTACTCTATGTGTTAGCTCTATCTCTGCGACATAACCCATAAGCATACATAACACCTGATAGATCTGTTTGTCACTGCTCCCATCACTTCTTGCAGAAGGAGCTAGGTGAGTGATCACTGTTTCAAGTAAAGTCAGTCAAATAAGGACATGATTTGCTTAAGTTAAACTAAGGCTACACTGTCATCAAAGACTTGCCCTCCCAGCTGCATATCCTTGCCCTCTCTGTGCTGAAACTAGCAGCTGTTAATCTGAATCACTATATGGCTTCACTCATACATGTTACTGAAAAATAAGGATTTTTCTTTTGTTTGAAGAGTTAACACTTTGCAGTTAAAATCCCTGGAGATTTTCAAGACTGGACCAGTTTAGGCCCTGAACAACCTGGTATGTTCTCAAAGCTGACTAGTGTGAGCAGGAGGCTGGATGAAAGACATGAAGTTCTTTCAACCTGAAATGCTCTTGATTCTATGATTTTAGATTTAAAAATGCACATATATCTGCATGAAAATAAATGATGGCAGGCAATCATGCTTAATAAAGCAAATTCAAAAAGCCAAGCTTTGCACTTAGAATAGTAGATCAACCCTAATACTCAAGGTTGCACAGTCAACTCTCATGATCTGAGAGCACGTGCACAGGACTCTTGTGGTTCTGCTAAGAAAGCATTAGGCAAAAATGTAGGAAAACATTCCATATATTTGTATGCACCCATGCTCCTTGGATGGTAAGGTAAGTCAGATGCTTTGTAGGCACTTCCGATTTTCTGCAGATGTTTCAGATTTGTAGTATTTGTACTGTTTATTTGATCTATCAATGTGCATGAGTCTGATCAAATTTTCATGGTGTTATGGAACTGTACATAAACAGCCATTTTTATGAGACTTGTGGAGTTACTTTACCAACCTGCTTATCTGAGGTGTGCTGCCTTAACTAAGATGCATACATATTCAGAGTATGTGAGGAAGGAAGATAGAGAAGCTTTATGGAATTATGAACTCCAGCAGATCACACATGCCTTTAAATCAGAAGGTGGTGAAACGTATGATGGCTTTCTGGAAAAATCATTCTTGATAGTCTGATTAGGCTCAAAGAAAGCAGAGTTGCAACCACAGAAACTGACCGTGTTGAAAATGGTGACTGATAGACTGACCAAAGAGCACAGTACATTAGTATTATCAAATGGTTTAGCATGGACTTGTCTTGCATTGCTAAACATACTGTTTATCAAAGGTTAATGCTTAACAACTGGCCTCAGGACTCTTTAAATAAATTGCCCTTCCCTTATTTCCTACATAATTTATTAAGTACTTTCCCAATTCTTCTAAAATATCATAGGAGTTCAGGTTTACCTTTGTTAATAATAAGTAGGTATATCGTGCAGTCAATGACTTCTATTGCAAAGATAGAAATGTCATTTCATGCTATGAATTCTTCAAAATATAGTAGCTTCCTTAAAGTTTCCCAGCACTGTAATGGTAGATGCAAATACGCCACTACATGATTCTAAACCAACAGATTGTGTCTAACAAATCACAGCACTACTTCTAAAAAGTCTTACTGAAACAATCTTGCAACTTAATCTATACAGTCTTTGAGGAAAGCACAAAACCCAAGCTCTGTATAGCAGTGTATTTAAAGTTACATTCACGCATGCAACAGTTACGATAAACTGATCCATTTGATTATTTTCCGTACAAAATTTTCAGAGAATGAAGAATCACTGTTTGCTAAGCATTCTGCATTCCTGTTTGCTTTGGTGCTAGGAGTGTCAAAGTAGTTGAGAAGAGAGCTGTACTTTCCTTTGGCTTCCTTGTAATAACCAATTAATTTATTTGTTTTTGTTTAGCAATGTTAGTAAATACAACTCCTTCTTCCTTTTGTTTTCCTTTCGTTCCTATCTATTTGTTTTTGTCTTTTTTTCTCAAATATTATGCATTTCCTATTTTCTTCTTTCTACTGTATATGATACCACTGCATGATAAATTTGGGATTTGTTTGGAGTTGACTCTCCCATCAGTCAGGAGTCAAGACAGCTAACAAGTTGTAATTTTATATTACTTACAATTTGGCCAGGTAATAACACATTGCATTTTGAACAGAATATATGTAGGTTGCTCTGAAAGCAGTGCTTCCTATTTTTTTCCACATAAGGTACAACAGATACAAGGAGCACAATACTACCATTTGATAGAGTCAATTCTCAGTTACAAAATGCTCTTTCTCAACACAGGCACCACCATTAGCTGTGCATTTTCACTAGTAACGAGCCAGAGCCTGCATGCCATGCTCATAAAAATAATGCACCAGTGGAGGTGACCCACTGTCACAGTGGCCACTGCTAAAAACGTACCACCCACCACGCCTCTGTGCTTACACCCACTGTTTGTCTCCATAAACATTCAGGAAGTGTCGATGAATGTCAATCTGTACAATTTTTTCTGCATGGAGGAATTCAGTTCCACTCCTTTGCTTCATACACACCTCCATGTCAGACATCATTCTGTCAGGTTGCCCCTCTGCAACCATCTGTCACATGGAGACAAAATGTAATGGAGTATTGGTGGGGAAGGCTCAGCCTCTACTGCCATACCACCATCTGCTTCTGACACTGCGGACCAACATAATAAAATAGGAGGCATTACTTTCAGAGTTTTCCTATTGACAGCATAAAATCTGAATAAAAGTCCAGAGCCTTAATAACACATGGACAGAAAAAGCTTGTAAGTTAAAAAATGCAGTGGTACATAAAGAAGTATTTGTTTTAAAAGGTAAATGTGTTTGTTTCCAACAATTCTCTCCTGCTGCTTTTCAAAAGACAGGGTAAGAGAAAAACAATATCGTAATGGAAAAAAATATTTACTGTATGTAAAATACTTGAAAATGGCAGCATGAAATAGACATTAAAGATACTCCATTACTTTTTCAGTCCACAAGAGGAGGGTCATGAGAAGAAATGTAATTTTGTTATTTCTAACCACAAGTCACAGACATGGACTTAGGAATGTCCTTGATTGTCATTATGCAAAATCTCAGTTCCAGTTTTATATTTCCTTACAGTGGCACAACTGTTACAAGATTTTTTTCTGTTTGCCACATTCTTTCTATCAGTCAAAGAACAAAGAATTATTTTATCAATAGGATTTTAATTACTATGCACTAAATCAACAACCATGACTTTTGGGTTATCTAGGGTTTAGTTTGCTAAGGAGAGAGTGTATAATAAACCACAACTGCAGCTTGTAAGACAGCACATACTAGAGCATTTTTGTTAATGAAGATAGCTTTACGAAATCAACTGTAGAATGGCTTAGATTGGAGGGGACCTTAAAGATGATGTATTCCAGCCCCCCTGCCATGGGTAAGGCTGCCAGCCACTAGACGAGGCTGCCCAGGATCCCATCCAATCTGGCCTTGAATGCCTCCAGTGATAGGGCATCCACAACTTCTCTGGGCAACCTGTTCCAGTGCCTCACCACTGTCTGAGTAAAAAATGTCTTCCCAAACTAACCCTTCTAAGCGAAATCTTCCCATTTAGTATAAAGCCATTCCCCCTGTCCTATTATTACCAGACTTCGTAAGAAGTTGGTCCCACTCCTGCTTGTAAGCTCCCCTCAAGTACTGGAAGGCCACAGTGAGGTCTCCCCAGAACCTGCTCTTCTCCAATCTAAACAAGCCCAGCTCCATCAACCTTTCATCATAGGAGAGAGAGGTGCTCCAACCCTTTGATCATCTTCAGTGCTCTCCTCCAGACACCCCTCCAACAGTTCCACATCCCTCCTGTACTGGGAGTCCAAGGCTTGGACACAATATTCTAGATGGGGCCTCATGAGGGCAGAGTAGAGGGGGATGATCACCTCCCTCACCCCTCTGTGGATGCAGCCCAGGATACTGTTGGCCTTCTGAACTGTGAGAGTGCACAGCTGGCTCACGTCCAGCTTTTTGTCCATCAGGACCCTTCAAGTCCTTCTTTGTAGGGCTGTTCTCAAGGAGTGCCTTTCCCATTCTGTATACATATCTGGGATTGCCTCAACCCAAATGCAACACCTTGCACTTGGAAATCAAGATGGTCATCACATGCAGTTTGGATTTTGACATTCCATTAGAACCCAAGCTACCAAATCTGCCACATCCCCACATGGCTCTGTGTGACATGGTCTGCTTTTTAGCCCCAGTGTCTCTGAGAGCCCAGGGCTCCCAGAAGCCTGTCCCAAGACTGCCAGCTCATATAATCCTACTGGATAGTATCTCGAACTGCAAATAGAAATCTTAAAGGAAGTACAAGAAGAGAAACAAACTTGATGGCATAGAGGGTTTACTTGTTCTTCCTCTCTGGAAGTGGTAAATCTCTGCAAATCTGTGTTAGCACATACTGGGGATTCTTACTACCAGTTCTTTATGTTTTGTTACTACAGAGAAAGTTTCAGTTACCGGGACCATCTGTGAATAGCTTCTTTCTCAGGCATTAGCCTCTCTCTATGTATGACGCTTAGTCAGCTTCAGTAGCTGCTGAAGCACTGGTGTATGAGATGTCATTTGAGACATTTGAAAGAACATAGCTTTAAGATGAAAGTCTTATTTCAGTTAGGAAAAAAAAAACATGTTATCTGCACATCCTTCAGCTTTACTCCCCCAACATGTTTCTTTTCCCCTATCCAACAAAAATGCATCTAAATGAAATGAGACTTAACATCCTTGGGCTCCAGCTATTTCAGGTACATATAACTGTAGTGAAAACACTCCAGGTTTTACACAGAAAGGAACACTAACGCAATTAACTTTAAAATGTTTGTTTGAATCTGAAAATAAGCATCTGATTCATACTCACTCAGCTGTGTTGAAATACTATCCTTAGCCCAACTAAAAATGAAGCGTAGGCCACTGGGGATGTGGAGGAGGTAACGTCCAAATGCTCCTTGGGACTTTTTTGGACACACTGTTGCTCTGAAAGAACTTCTGAAGATGACCCAGTTAAAAAAATGGATTTTTCTCATTTGTGCACCATTTGCTAAACACAAAACAAGCCTTCTCATTCCTTAGGAAAGTTCTGCCTTGAGTAGCATAAATCCACAATGAAGTTGGAGCCGCAGAGGGACATTGCCTGGCATGCATTAGTAAGGGTCTTAGCAGTCAAACAAACTTTATTTTAAACACATCTTCAATGTCTCTTGATTTGATGAACCCCAGTTAACAACTTATGTGAAACACTTTTAAGCAAGTATGTCTCACATGACTGGCACAATGAGAAACTGTGCTTGCAGAGAACATGTACAGGCTTGTTTACTAACACATCAGGATGTGACCTGTTCAGATAGCTGAAGTACTCTTCCTAGAATCAGTATAACCTGCACCAGAATCACACTTGTACGACATGTCAGATACACACACCTGATACTATCAGTTTAACTACTTGAGAAGGGAGCTCACAACGGTGTAAAAGAATGCCTCCTTATTTCCTATTTCCTATGAAATGCAGAGCAAACCTTTCTAGATTAGATGGACTGCTCTGAAATCTCAATCCAACTGGAAAAGCCTGACTGAAATTTAACCTTTGCATATAATTCACACCTTAACAGAGCAAACAAAAAAACGAAACTCCAAGCAATGTTTTCATATTCGAGCTGTGGCCCTGGCTCAGCAGCTAACAAAAACACTTACAAGGTAAATCAGCAGCATTATGGATTAATTCGCCCAAATTCGTGCTTAGAATAACATTCTTCAGTCTGTGCACCCCTGAATTTTCCTAGGGAGAAGTACAGGACAATCTTAGGCAAAAGGAAGCCTCAAGAGGCCTACATTTTCTTACTTGTCTTTTGTGAAGTACTGAGAAATAATCCGCAGGTTTTGTTACAGACTGGCAACTAACACAGGGGTACTCAAGCCTCAGTACTGCCAGCATGGAAAATCACACCTAGGGAGTTAGCTTTATTTCCAGGGCTAGTCCTGGAGTCCCCAGCCGACAACGCTGGCACCAGGGACAGACACATTTGTCCATCTGTGTGTGCCTGGCATTTAAAGCCAGCCAGGTTTCAGTGTGAGGAGAAACCTCACTACTCGCTGCTCACTTCCTGGAAAGCACAGAAGAGCACAAGCTGAAAATGTGCGTTTCCTGTTCAGCTGCTAACCTCATACATAATAGGAAAAGGTGGAACACCACAAAGAAAATAAATACCCTTGCTAGGTGTTGAACTTCTAATCTTCTTTTTGTAAAAGGTGAGCCTTCATTTCTTCCATTTTCTACTACTTTGTCTGCTTAATACTCTGCTCACCAAAGTTCATTTGTAAGAAAAAGACAATAGAGAACTTTCACCCCTACTTCGTTAAACACAGACCACAATTCAGCTGCAATTATCATATTGCTTTACCGTGTTTCATCTCAAAAGCTTTACAGTTTTATGATCATTTTCTGGGCAATGACTGAATTAGTTCTTCTTAGTCCCACTGGGAGTGAGCAGAGATAGCGGGACGACCTCATTCCGGAGGGGAACGGTGAAGGTTTTTGTACCGCAGCCCCCCACAAGTTGCTGTGTGCTGCAGCCTCTCTTTCCTACTGCCTGACGATGCTCCTGCACACAGAGGTCACATCTGTTGTATGGAGTTTGTGCCACAGAGTGAGGATAACCTCACTGGGTACAAATCGGGTCATCTTCCTAACCCAAATAACCAGCGAATTTTCTGTAGCACGAGAGGAGCAGAAGTCAAACTTAGGGTTGATTTTTTCTTTTGGATTTGAGAACTACAGAGGCTGCACTTTATAGGACACCCCATTAACGATGCCTTAAGACAACTTTTAAATATATCTGATTTAAAAAGCGTTGCCTGCCTCCTCGGAGGCTGCCAGTTCCACAGCCCGTTCTGCAAATAGAATCCTGCAGCCGAGGTTCTTTCTGGTTTGTAAACAAACCACCACCGGCCGCCCGGCTGGAAAGAGCGGCACCGCAGTTAAAGTACGACCCAAGCAGAGCGTGTCCCGAGGCGTGGGTTTGCAGGTGGGCTTCTCCCAGCCGGGAGCCGAGTGGTTACACAGCTGGTCCTACCGTAGCTAGCAAGTTGATATGCAGGCTCGGTTCAGCCCCCTCCCCAGGGCCGTTTGGGAAGGAGGCACCAGAGCCGCGCAGCCCTTCCTCCGAGCACAGCAGCACCGCAGGGATGGATAAGTAAGCAGCGGGATGGGGGAGCCGGCAGCGGGCCGGGCAGCCCCGCGGCAGCCGAGGGCCGCGCCGTGCCGAACGCAGTTCCCCCTGCCGGGCCGCAGCGCGGGGTGGCGGCCGTCCCTCGGCCCCGCCGCTCACCTTCACCCGCTTGCCCTGGATCTCCAGGCTCTTCATGGTGAAGTCCACGCCGATGGTGCTGCCCTGGCGCTCTGCGAAGGCCCCGGTTTTGAAGCGCTGTACGAGGCAGGTCTTGCCCACGCTGGCGTCTCCGATGAGCACCAGCTTGAAGAGGAAGTCGTAGCTTTCCTCGGGGTCGGGACCGGGCCCCGGCGCTGCCGGGCCCGGCATGGCGCTGCCGCCCTCAGCCTTCCGCCCGCCGCCGCCGCCGCCGAGGGGAGCCGGGCTCTGCGCAGCGCCCGCCGCCCCCCGCCGCGCCGCCCGGGCCTCGCCTGGGCCCGCCTCTCGCCCGCCCCGCGCCCGCCTCCGTCCGCTCGCTGCCTCCGGCCATGTCCGGCCGGGCCGCCGGAGGGGCGGCGTCGCTCCCGGCTTCGCCGCAGCCTCGTCTCGCTCGATGGCCTGCGGCCGCCCCTGAGCCGCTGCTGGGGCCTCGGTGGGACGGGGCCGGCTCGGGTCGCGGTCCCACCGACACGAGGCACGAAAACAGCGTCAGCTGTCACGGATAGCTGTGGGCTGCTGGTCACTGCCACTGGAGAAGCTACATATGCAAGTGTGTGTCCCCATTTTTTTTTTTTTTTTTTTTGGAGTGACGTTTTCCTGATACATTATTTCTGGCCCGTTTTACAGTTACATATATGCTGAAATAAGCAGGTGCAGTTGCACCATTAAGTCATCCAGGAAGTCCAGCCGATTTACTTCATTTTGCTTCTCGTTTTTTGGTCCGAGCTGGGGTGTGGTTTGTCTCCAGAGTCCCAGCCCAGGGCTCGAGGCGATGGTTTTTCCTTGCACGGTGCTGCGCCGCTCAGACATCTTTCAGTCTGTTAACATCATGCTGTACGTCTGACGTATGTGCACGTGTCCGTGTGATTGCAGATTGCCTCATAAACTGGCTGGGCACTAAGAGAAATTGTCTCAGCAATCTGGTGTTGTATTTTAACTGCTACCTAGCTTATCTGCAAAACAAGCTGCTGTTTAGTAGATACTCCCTTTTAAATTATGTGATAAGTCAAGATGCTAATAAAAAATCAGCTTTACTAATACTTAGCCCTTCTTTCTAGTCTTTTTTTTTTTTTTAAGCCAAATTCCCTTCTCAGTTTGAATGGACAGAACTGTGAAATGGAGTATATTAACGGTAGCATTGCTGGGTGAGAGTTGCATTTTTCCATAGATAGCTGTGCAGGACTGCTGGCCACCACTAGCTTTGTCACTGAGCTAACATAGGCCAGCTTGGATTACTCTGAGTCAATGGATTTTTGGGTAGCTTCATGGTTATTCCTTTTCAGGTTCCCATATGTATTTTTGGCAATCCATAGTAACCTGCTAGCGTGAGCAGACATACAAGTACTTGGTTGGACTTTGTTTCAGGTAGTCTGCAACTGTAAGTTCAACAGGCCACTGCATTCTAGTCTATTGATCAGCCAGGACACAGTGTTAGGAGAAAGAAGACATCACTCTCATGTTAATTAGCACTTATGTTTTCAGTGTCTGAGCAAAGCACTTCAAAGTGTTATGATTTAGGAAGATATATTCATAGAGATGTTAATTCTTAATATTTAGAATTAATTGTACGATCTCATTTTAGTGCAAATAACGATACTGCTTCCACAAAGATAATTACATCACCAAGTATTCCTCTGTCTTTGCTATAGATCATACATATTACATCAGCAGTCATTGTTGCTTGTCTTCATTAGCTTTTAGAATCATTTAAAACAAAGAACTCCCCAAACATAGTGTTCTGACTTATGTTTTCTGTTGCTATGCTCATGTAGAAGATCTTTTGTTACTTCTCAAATTGTGAAAACTGCAAATAGTGGTTTGAATGCTGAAATGCTTGTCTTTGATCCCCAGGCTCCACTGAGGATTAGCACCTGTTTCATGGAAAGCTTAGGAGAAGCAAGGGCTTGAGTCAATTTCAATTTGTATCTGCCTGTATACTTGAGTGTTGTTCATCAGACAAGAGCAGAGCGATAGAAAACAGCACCAGAACCTGGTAGAAGGACCCCCCCCCCCCCATAGGCTGGCCTTGATCACAATCCTTTTCCCTCAGCTAACTCAGTTTAACAAGTAGTCAAATTTCTCATGTCTAATATAGAGGTTGATTTCCAAAACCTTTGTTACAGGTGCAAGATTGCTTGCACATTTCCACATTTGATAATGGAATTTGGTTGGTGGGACTGTATTATATTTCAGAGCAACTGCTTGAGATTTGAAGTTACAAAGCAAATTAAGTTCTGACCTAAATAAATACATACAGTGACTTTATATTAAATGCTGTGGAGAGAAACCCACAGAGAAATCCTAAAATATATTACACAGTCTTCTGTGGCACTGCTGCTGCTATTACAGACTATGCTCTTTTACAGAAATGAATTGTTCTGAATTTTAGCTAGGATAATTTTGTAGTATTATATGATTTAGTAATTCAGTCTAAGCTGAAGGATATGCTGATGTAAGCAAATCTATATCCAGTTTAACAGTTTCTGATGTTTGCTAGGTTAAAATACTAGTATATTTGCTTTTAATTTGTTAGTGTTCTAAAACCTTTTTGAGAAGGGCATAGGAAGGAAAAAAAATAATTAGGAAAGTTTTTTGAGTGCTTCATATTTACAGGAGATTTTGTATGTGGATAGGATGGAGACCTGTAATTCATTTGCAGAGGGCCAAGACAGATAGTTATCTTGAGAACTGTCACTCGTACAGCAGGAGAATCGGTTGACATCACAGCCTCTGTTTTTCCAAATCTGTATGTTTGTACTGCATGAGAAATAATGAGGGAACTGCATGTTGGTGGAGATGTTCTTTAATATAATGGTAATAATCACAATTAATTGGGAAGCCCCAAATTTTTAGAATGGTTTTGTCCTGGAGAGTCTTGTGTGCTTTGTTCCTCAAAACCACCGTGGCTCCAGCATTAGGAGGCACTAGAAAGACTCCTGGAGTCTTGAAAAGTGATGCCTCTTGGATCGTGTAGCACTTGTGGCCTATTCTAAAGAAGCATTGGTTTTGCTTGGTGTTCTCTTATCATAGTGGCAGTGAAGCTGTCAGGTGGTAAGGAAGTTGCTGACTAGCAAGTAGGGAAGAATTTGTGGCTGAAAATCCTCCAACCAAGAATTTTTGCATTCTTCTTGTATGTTTGCAGAGCCTTATCTTGCTCTGAGAAAATGTTCAGAATGTTCAGTGTCTCCTTCATCATCATATGCGGTGTAACTTCTGTCTTGCAGCTTCTAGACAAAGTGTACCTCTTTGTCCTATGTGACGTTTTTGTTACCCAAAGTGAGTGCTGAGTTTATCAGCCAAACTTCAGAACAAACTGTAAAAAAATAAAAAAGCCTTCATGTGGTTTTTGAAGTTACTGTTTTGAGTATTAGAAGCCATAAGCTCTCATGTGACTCAGTTGTGGACACTGGATTCATTGTCATTTAAAAGCCCAAATTCATGTACATAGCTTAATCATCTGTATGAATGCAGTGCAGATTCTCCTCTGCTAAGTTTCTGAAGGCTTTTATCTGTCTTGGTCACCCATCCATTTTCCTTGTCTGTTTTCAAGAGCGTAAGAGAGGACATTCCGCTTCAGAAACCTTTCCTGTTATTAGAACAGATTTCTTAAAACACAGCTGTTCATCTCAGTTTCGTACACTGAAGAGCTGCTGATGAAACTGAAAACCTTGGTTACCTCTCAGTCAGACTTGGCAAGTCGTCATAGACCAGACCCTAATTCCTGGCATGATTGTTCACCTGTACCATCTTGACACTGCAGGCTGGAGGTGCCACTTCAGGACTGTAGGGTAAGGAGGATAGCTGAAATCCCTTTGAACAGTGTGTGCTCCCATTGGTATTCCCCTTTTTTTTCCAGTTCCAACCCAAATCCTGTGGAGCAGCAGTGTGTACATGTATAGACACCACCAGTTGGCCCATGTGTGCACATTCACAAAATGTTGCTTGAAGTGCTCAGTAAAGAAACAGCTGGAAATCTGCGTGGTTCACTGACTGTGATTCTTCTAGGCAAGATGAATGCAGTGCATGTAAATCCACCAGACATCCTAACAGCAGTGTTCTTGCAGTATCCCTATGTCTGTCTGAGACGTGTCAGAAGTGCTGGAGTTCTTAATGATAACTTTTGTCTTCCTTGGTTGTGTTGATTTTTTTAACTCCTCTTGTAGGAGCAATCTCTCTTGTTAAGATCTGTTACAGATTTTCAGAAATAGAGGAGGAGTGGTAGGAAAAAACCCACCCATTTGCTGTTTTCTTCAATTTCTTAATCTACATTTATTCCCTCTTCATTTTATTGTACTTTGATAGCATGACATTGCAGTGGCAAAGTGATTATTCAAATTATTATTTGCATTTAAGCTCTTCAACACTTCGGGTGGTTGGAAGAAAGAAAATGTGAGAAGTTTTAATGTAAAGCTGGAGCTGTGACTTCGTGTTGTAGTAGCAGAAAACCTGAAGTGGGCCTAAAAGGTATTAACCACAGTGTGTAAAATAAATGGAGAGTGTATTGCCCAACGTCCAAAAGTATACTAACTTTAGGTTTAGGTCAAGAGAAGGCATTTTTTTCTGTAACAGCTGAAATTTCATTGCAGAAAACCTATATTAACGCTTTAGAAAGAGCTGACAGCAGCTCGTGGCTGGTTTGGAAAACCGCTCTATCTCAGCCCGTTACTGAGATGCTGATACGAAGGGGTCGGGAGCTCCACGGAGCCACTGGGTGGCGATGTTGATCCAGTTTCACAGCCGTCAGAAATTTAAAAGAACCATCTCCGGACTTCGGTTTGTGATCCGTAAACAGCAGTCGGTCTTTTCGTTCGGGCTCCGATCGCTGCTGTTTTAGTTTTAATCTTTCCAACAACGCAGCTGTTTATAGATGTATCTGAAAATTGAGCCATTTTTGCTCAATTGTTTTGCAACTTGTCTTGTAAAGTCGGGGAATAGAAACACACGCTTGCTTCTAAGTGCTCCCGTGTGCTGAAGGCAACCTCTGAGGGGGTAATTGCCACAATCTTCTGCTACCTGGTGCTGCTGCTGGCCTGAGTGGGTGGCGGGGAGATTTTGTGCAGCCGTGTCAGCAGGAGGTTCCATGCTCCTGCTCTGTGGTCAGCAGACACAAAATATGAATCCTAAATGACTTCTTAGTATCCGAGGCAAAAAACAACCAACCAAACAAAAAAAAACCCTTTTGACTCCTAAGGACTTTTTTCATACCAAGGCCATTAAAAAATGGACTTCTCGTGATTTATTTATTTTTTTCTGAATTAAGATGAACTCTGAATGAGCTCTGAATTTCCTTAGCATTAGATACACTTGAGAGGGAAGAGGTGTCCATCCACTTTCCCTACAGAATGTACCTGTATAGAATAGTGCAAGTGACCTTTAATAACTATGGGTACTTAATGGCTGAACAGGAAACTCATAAAACTAAATTAAATGTGAATGAACTTCTGTCAGGTAGCTCAGATTTGTTGCCTTGAAGGAGCTTGCCATGCCAGTGAGCAGCCATGTGCCTCCTCAAGTGCCATCAGTGCTGCTGCCCCTGGGCGTTGTTTGGATACACCCAGAGGTGCCCCAGGGAAGGGCATGCTGAGAGGTCTGTCATGGAGCAGATTGCCCCAGAGAAGGAGTTGGGTTCAAAAAGCAGCCACGTGGCCGTTATGCAACTAAGGCAATTTGTTGTCATGCTCTTGTTATTGAGTGCAATCTAAATGTAATTGGTATCGATGTAATAGCAAAATATTTACATGGAATTTAGCAATGGACTAAGGGCTTTTGAAACTGTTTTGTGTAGTGCTCTGAAGAATGCAATACAATAAGCTTAGAGCAATAATTAGACAGGAATTATTAATTTTTTCAGTAGTCAATTTTTCTTGTTGGTGTAAAAAAAATGGGAGTGCTGTATAGGGGTAGTTGCAGACTCAGTTGTGGCGTCAGTATTTGACAAATGAAATCAGACTTTCACTTGCAGAAGGCAGTATTTGAAAGAAGAAATGTATAATCTCAAAATACTGTCATCCTTAGTAAACAAGGGTAAAAAGATCAAACACAGTGAATCCACAGCAAGTGGAATGAGTTTTTTTAAAGCAGACACTTGTGCCAAGGCAGAGAGACATGAGCTTGCTCTGTTTTAAAGCTGTGTAGTTATGTACAGAGCCCAGAAATGGTCATTATTGGGTCATTATAATGGTCTAACCCTTCCTGTCACTGCACTGGGTAGCTGTTACTGCCAGTTATCTGTTTGCCACCATTTCCTCCACTCATTTTCCTTCTTAGTTCCTACCTTCATGTACAGGGCACGCTGTGCTTTTACTCCCCTGGTTACTCTGCTCTTGCTGTGGTTTATTCTGAGGACCTGACCAGGCTGCTGTTACCCAACTTTTGTCACATGCTGTGGAAAAAAAACAGTAAATAGTAACTGTAGCTACTGTACAGAAAACAGTATCTGTAGCTAACTTCAGAATACAGTATCCAGAGTGGCTGCATTCAGAGGAAGGCTTTAGTGACACCAAGCAAAGCTACCAAATCTAAAGAACTGTGTAATAATATTACAGTTCAACTCCATCAGTGCACAGAGGCAGTTGTAATTTGCACAGTGCATGTGTCTTTCAGCATACCCTGAGCTGAGATGTCATTTTTAGAGAGTGAGCTTCTTTGTTTTACATTGTAGAGCTCCAATGCTAACTGTTAGCATATTTGCTGAAATGATTGCCTTCCATTAATAACACTGAGGCCTTAAGTGCAATGGTGAATAACACTGTGTGATGCATGTGTAACCCTAACGTGAAGGTAGGGCACATCTGATTTACTGAATTTATGGAAAAGGAAAATAAGAACAAAAACCCAAGCAAATTATGTGCATCAGAAACCAACCCAAGGCAATGTTTGGGGAGAGCTGTTGGGGAAAAAAAAGTTTTAGCTGTGAATGTTCCAAAAATAGGAAGTCTGCCATTCTCTTCAATAACATCTGTAGTAATTTGGGTGCAGGATGCAATTGTAAGGCCAGAACAAAAAGATCTAGTTTCTAAGCCTCCCTTTCTTTATTCACTTAAAAATAAGCAGCTATTTCCCAAAACGTGCTGAACATTTATTGCTGTTGAACAAAATCCAAACAGCAGCAAAATTCCCTGATCATGAACTCCAGCAATTAATCTGTAACAAACCTCGGGGTAGGCAGAAATAATGCATTGAGCTAAACAGAAGTTGTTCAGGTTGAACAGCAGTGTTCTTCAATGTTAAGAAAATATTAAGTATTTCAAGAAAAATGAAGGTCCACTGGCCATTCTATTTCATACATGAAGCCCACAGATACATGCCCTGCTAATTGGATTGCAGTATGCATGAATCTACTCTGTGTATTACAGTGAACTGTTTGAAAATATTTGTCATTCATGCTCCATAATTCTGCATGTGACCACTTGTCTTGCTAAACATTAAAAAACTCAAAACCTTTATCTGTGCTACCAAAGATTGCATCCACATTTTTAAAGCTCTGCACTTACTGTAAGTTCTAGGAGAATGTGCAAGCATGTATTACTGGTTTGCATGTTTGCAGGCATGATATGATATGACTAATGCTTTCTGTGATCCTCACAAACTCCTTTGGGAATATGTCCTGGTTTTTTTTGTTTTGTTTTTTGTTTTTTGTTTTTTAGGTAGCTGACATTGTATTTTCTTGTCTTTGCATATTGTTAGCACCTGAAGGGTTATTTATGCAATTTGATGGAGAACATGGCTTAAGCAGGATAGAGTGGCCTTGCTGATAAACACAAATGTTGCTTGTGAGCCTTTTCTCAGTGGTTTCAGCTTTCCTCTATTCAGAGTGCTTTCAGATAAAAGCCAAATGGTTCACAGGTGATAAACACAATTCTGTTATAGTGGAAAGTGAAATTCTGTCACTGAGGAAATTCCCCCTTCTTTCAACTTATGAGGCCTGGAAACGTTTCCTCAAACTACCATTTTTTCCTGTATCCTGTGTGTTGATACAAGCAGAGAAGTTTGCTAATTGCTCATTTGGTATGTTTGTACAAGTAAAGCTCTACAGGAGAGCAAGTTACTGTCTTATCTACAGTAGCAAACTTTCAGGTTGAGTGGATTCCAGTGCTTTATAACTTCAGTTATAACTTCATCCATTCACCTGCATATTATTTCTTATTTTGGTGTAGGTCCTGGACTATATTCATTCAAATTCATTTAGTTTCATTGCTTATTATTATGACAGGAATAAAAATGCATATTTGGCTTTGTAGGCACAAAGGAGAGTGGTGTGCTTTTAGTATGAATGAGTTATTTCAGAGAAATAAGAAATATCATTTAGGAAACTCTCAACTGTGGAGTGCATTTCTTGGGTAATGTTCTGCATTATCACAAACTGCTGGCTGCCTTTTAAAGACTTGAAAAGCTCATTGCAGAGAAAATATTCTAAAGCGATAGGTGCAAACATTGTCAGTACCAGATTATTTGACTTCTCTGAATTGTCCTCGACCCCATTTTTATTTCCAGATGCATGACCTTGCCTTTGGTCAGCACTCCATGTAACCCACTGTTCTCTGCATTTATCTGTTCCTTCTTGTTCCCCACTGTGTGTCACTGCAGACTTAAACATTTCACTGTGCATGTTGGCTCCCGGATATGTAATGATTTTACAAAGAAAACATCATGCTGTTCCTTTCCTTGTCTCAGTCTGAAGCCCCATGCTACACTTTGTTACTAAATTGTGTAACCCTCTACCTGCAGTGCATGCTTTTTCCCTTAATCTATTTGTCCCTCATGAAAGATTCTCTCAGCAGTTCATCTGTACTTGGCCTTCCCTTGTATCACAGGCAGGGGCAGGTGTCAGTTCAGGTTAGCAGGTGGGGACGTCTCAATTGGCCTGTCTGTGCTAGTGCAGGAAGAAGAGAGACCCAGCAGGGAAGATAAGTTTGGGCAGGGCATGTCTCAAGTTGAACTGCCAACAGCTGTATGAGTTTAGGAGACCTTTGGAGATCTCCCACCTCATCAGCATAGCTTCAACTGACTAGATGGGATCACAGCATGACGTGGTGTTCTTGGAGTCTTAGGAACAATCACAGCAAAGAGAAAATGGTATGCCCGAGTCACCGTAACAATTGTTGTATGAGGATGAGGAGCACAAGAATTGGGGAGAGAAATATGTCTTCAAAGCTGTTGCATAAAATCCTGTGTATCAAATGTCGGTGGTAAAACTGGAAGAAAATCTCTGGAAATTTCTTAGCAATTTCGCCAGAAATCTGTAGAACTGTGAGAGATCAGACTGAAGTGAGTATGAATGTTCAATAGCATCCTTTATTTTAATTTCATGTACATTTTTTATTTAAATTTTTTAAATCTGGGAAATTCAATGATATTTAAAATAATTTTTACTGATTATTTTCTTATTATCTGTCTTAGATGTAATATGGGGTACATTCAGTGGCTGGTCTGTATTATCTTAGTGGTTCTGCTGGTAGGAAACTTCAGAACCTGAGGAAGAGAACTGAATTTGTCTGCACACATGTATGATCCTACAAAGGCCACTGGGACTCTGAAGGGGAAACAGAAACACAAAATAAGAAAAGTATGACTAAAATACTATAATCAGTGTTCATATCCACATATTAAAAAGTATAGGTTTTGGTAGAACAGAGAATTCACTGGAAAAATGCAAAATTAAAGGATTTAAAAAAACAAAAAACGTAGAACCTACTTTCTGTATGAGTAGGTAGTGGCAGATTGAAACTTGCCATTTAATGTATCACCAAGCTTGTTTTTGAAAGGAAATGAAACTTGCTTATCTGAGGACCCAGACTTTGTGTCCTGGGATCTCTTAGTAGCATCCTACTGTTACAGCTAACATTGCCTGTGCATGCACATTTTCTGTGGTCGAATGGTTTGATGGTTCTGTTCAAGCTAGTGAAGAGCTCATTGCAGCTTGTAGCTTTTAGAGATGTGTCTCTGCAACAGTGAACGCCTAGAAACATATTGACTTAGTTTTATTTGGCACACCAGCTTTTTTGAGAATTTCAGAACCCATCCTAGTAAAATAACTGTAACAGTTGCTGCAGCAATTAAAACGAGGTCTCTCCAAAAGAACTCAAGGCTTTTGATTGGGAGAAGCCTCTTGCAGATCCCCAGCTCGTTCCCAGTCAGCTGCTTCAAGGGCTTCATCCTCACAGCAGCAGGGGTTGCACATCTGATGTTTGCAAGAGAGGATTCAGAGAGATCTTCCATCCAGAGTTTTAAATACAGAATATGGCAGTCACAGTTCCATGGATTGTCAAATATTTTTATTTCCTCCAGGCTGAGCAAGCTGTCAAAGGCACCAGGAGAAACCGTGGTCAGGCTGTTATTCTGTAGATAAAGCCTCTTGGTGTTAATGGGTAAGGCAGGCACTTCCTTCAGCTTCCTTGAACTGCAGTCTATCTGCAAGCCCTTCGTTTCCTCCAGGGGCTTACAATTGCAGGAAGGGGGACAGACTTCAGTCTGGATCACATGGAACAGCAATGATATGGCAAATCCTGCAGCAGCGATGAATTCTGCCTTGTTCATGCTTTAGCTACCCAGAGAGCAATGACAGTAGTAGCAATAAGTATGATTATTTAATTAGCTATGTCTAATTGCAGAACTAGATTTTTGTTTCTTTCTCAGGATTACTTGTGCGGCTTTAGGTTTTTGGAGGACTGTATTTCCCATGGGCCATTCTTTCTCACACTAAGTGTCTCAGAACTGTAGAATAACCAGAGTTGGAAAGGACCTACAAGGACTACTGAATCCAACTCCTACGTACAGTAAATACAACTGATAGAGAGCACAGATTCCATTTTTGCCTTTAGTTTACTGTTTTTCCTTTGTAATTGTGCAAAATTTGTTATTGTTTGAAGTTCTGGAACAGAGTGTCAGCAGGATACGATGGTAAAAACTAGATTAGTTTTAGGCAAAGATTTTGATTCAGTTTCTGTATTTATATAGTGTTAAAGTTGTGTGTTAAAGTCAGATTTCAAGATTAAGTTTAAAAGATTGAATAATTGTAGACTAAAAAATATTATTTCTGGGACTTATAATGTGGAAGTGAGGATTGTGTGGTAAAAAGGTTTGTTTTTTTTTTTCCCCTGCCCTGTAGCTTCATTTCATCACGTCTGTGAAAGTACAATAAGATGTGGATAAATGGAAATTTTGCATATCTAGTACTGCTTATCTTGTAGGGATTAAGTTATATAGAGAGGCTCCCACTAGACTTCCACTGTAGTGCCTTCTTTTTTTGCAGTTTAAAACCTCTTAATGTTTGCTATTCTGCCTTTGTTATTATTATTATTTTGATGTAAATACAAACCACCTTACTCAGGTTGGGTAAATTTTGATCTTGGAGCTACACTTCTTTGAATTTAATACATGATATAGTGAATTCACTTTTTTTTTCTTTCCAATTCACTTGGAATAAGTAAGTATTGAGGTAAAAGCATCTGACTGTGTATTGCCTTGGTTACTACTTGGAGAGGAACAGGTGATGTAAAAATGATGTTTTCTCATATCACTACGCATTTAGAAAACCACCTTTTTAACTGAAGATGGCAAAAACACTCGTATCATTTTGTTTGCAGGCACACCTTAGGAGAACATTGGGTGTGATTTATGGTTAGACTGATCAAGCCTTGAAAATATCAGGCAGATACTACAGTCCTATTAACAGCAACAAACACAGAGTGAAAGAGTTTTTTACGTATCTGAGGTGATACAGAGCTTACATTTTACTTATGCAGAATGGGATTTTTAAAAGAACTCTTCAAATCAGTGCTTTAAAGTGTAGGAAATTTCAGAACTAAAACTTTTTTTCTCAGATTTACAATAGGTTGACGCTGATTTTTATTTTTTTTTCCTCAAGGAAGTTTCATTTAATAAAAGCTAAAATTGTATGTGGGGGGAAAGGGACTGGTTTTGTTTTAAATTCATTTGGTTCAATGTCATCACAAAGATTATGTCATTAGTTTCTCAAAGTTAGATAACTTGAGATTCCTGTTCTAAATACTACATTCCTATGTTTTAAATGGGATTAATGCTACATAAAAATACAACCTTCAGTAACAGAGTAGCTGAAATATTAATGTTGATCTCCTTTGCCTTTGTTAGCGTGTAGTTGGCCTGGATATTCTTGGTCCAAACCTACATCCTTATCCAATGTTTTTCAAGATTCTATTAGAGCTGTTTTTTTTTTTTTTTTAAAGTAGGTATTTTAAAAGGATAGGTTAATGTCTTTAGATATAACTGAAAAGTAATATCTAAAAAAAAAAAAAAAGAATCTCTTCAGATATAATATATAAGCATGAGATACTTCACATCAGATAAAATTAAGAACAGGCAAAAATGTAGAAAGGAAGAGCTGATGAGAAGGCAGACGCTGACGCTTACCTTTATTTTCCCCCTCTTGCTTCCTTTCCTCTGCTTGGCTAAGAGCTGCAGTGCATATAGCAACCAGAACTGGCTTTTTAAAGAGTCAGTGAGGAAATGGGATAAAGTTGATGAGCTTTTTTCTATGCACAAATAGGAAACCACTCTCGGTGGAGATTGTCTTGTCAAATGGTTGATATCTGTCATGGCATATGGTGCTTGGGGCATTTTTTGTCTTTTACAGACAAGAGGAAATACTTTTGAGTTATTTTTATTGCTAATATATATATATATATTTGCAGTAAACCCAAATGTTTTAATTTCATAAAAATTTAAAATAACTCATCTGATACATTTCTGCCTTGCTGTAGTAATCTGTATGCAAGTATATAAGTTAGCTTCAGCTTCACTTTGGTACATGCAGGCATTTCCACTGAAAAGCAAAATTTGTAGGCTTCAAGGAACACCATAATGCCAAGATAATGTGTATTAGTCGGATGAGATCGTTAGGGGATAGGGAAGCATTAATGGCATTATGTTGACATAGTGGTGAAAAAATTGCACAGTCCTTGGGTAGTGTGTTGTTTTGGAGAAAAGGCTTTGAGCTGTGTTCTGTGTTTTGGAATGAAACTCAGGTGAGTTTCCTGTCTTGCAGATGTGCTGTACAGCCCTGCTTCTAAACTGTTGTTTCTTTATAATGTGCTGTTCTTGTAGTTAGGAAAATGTCTTATATGTAAGATTATTTGGATAGTGATTACTATTGTTTAATTCTTGTTTATATTTAAATACTTGTCTTCCTTGAGTCCAAATCAGTTACCATGGCCTGAAGTTTGTTAGGAGCTTCCTTAAGAAAATGTATTACTGTATATTTCTGCTCTTCTTTAAAAGGTACTTTAAAGTATCCTTTAAAAAAATACTTTAAAAGGTATTTTTGTACAGCTGGGAAGGGGGAAGGCAGAACTACTTCAAACCTGTTTTGAATTTTATTTTTCAGGGGGGAAAGTAATTCCTCCACTGTGAAACAAATAGTCTTCCTGCCTCTCAGATATTCAGCAGTTGGACCCATGAGTGAACTGCTAATAATAGGAAAATTCCTTTGTCTTAGGAATCATAGAATCATAGAATTACTCAGGTTGGAAAGGACCTCAAAGATCATCAAGTCCAACCGCTAAATTATATCTCTGAGCACCACATCCAAATGGCTCTTAAACACATCCAGAGATGGTGACTCACCCACCTCCCTGGGGAGCCCATTCCAGTGCTTAACAACCCTTTCTGTAAAGAAGTGTTTCCTAACGTCCAACCTAAACTTGCCTTGGCGCAACTGGAGGCCATTCCCCCTCGTCCTGTCACCTGTCACCAGTGAGAAGAGACCTACCCCGCTCTCACTGTAAGCACCTTTCAGGTACTGGAAGAGAGTAATAAGGTCTCCCCTCAGCCTCCTCTTCCCCACACTAAGCAGCCCCAGCCCCCCCAGCCTCTCCTCACAGGGCTGATTTTCCAAGCCCTTCACCAGCCTCGTTGCCCTTCTCTGGACCTGCTCCGGTACCTCCATGTCCTTCTTGTACTGAGGTGCCCAAAACTGAACACAGTACTCGAGGTGAGGCCTCACCAATGCCGAGTACAGGGCAGGATGACTTCCCTTGTCCTGCTCGCCACATCATTCCTGACACAAGCCAGGACGCCATTGGCCTTCTTGGCCACCTGGGCACACTGCTGGCTCATATTCAGCCGACTGTCCAACAGTACGCCAAGGTCCCTTTCCATCAGACAGCTTTCCAGCCACTCCTCCCCAAGCCTGTAAGGCTGCTGGGGTTGTTGTGACCAAAATGCAGGACCCGACACTTGGCCCTATTGGAACTCATACCGTTGCCCTTGGCCCATCGATCCAGTCTATCCAGGTCCCTCCGTAGTGCCCTTCTCCCCTCTGGCAGATCAACATTCCCTCCCAGCTTGGTGTCGCAGCTGTGCCGTTCCCTCTCGTCCCATCGCTGTGAGCTGGGAGAAGAGGCCGTCCCCCACCTCCCTACAACCTCCTTACAGGGAGTGATGCGCAGTGCTCAGGCCTCCCCCGAGCCTCGTCTGCACTGAACAATCCCACTTCCCTCAGCTGCTCCTCATGGGACTTTTGTTCCAGACTCTTTCCTGCCCCGTTGCCCTTCCACGGACACACTGCAGGGCCTCCACGTCTGTCTTGTAGTGAGGGGGGGGCCCAGTACAGAACGCAGCACCTGAGGTGCGGCCTCACCAGTGCCGGCTACGGGGGCACGATCAGCTGCCTGCTCCTGCTGGCTGCAGCGTTTTGCTACAAGCCGGGATGCCCTGGGCTTTCTTGGGCACCTGGGCACGGTGCTGCAGCACTGCGGTGTTGCCTGGGGTTGCTGTGAGCAAAGAGCAGCAGCCAGCACTTGGGCTTCTGGGGCCTCAGCCAGTTGCGCTCGGCCCACCCAGCCAGCCATTCCAGCTATCCTGGAATCAGCTTGCTAGGGAACCGGAGGGATGGCGGCACAACCAGCTGGAAGCTGCACTGCCCAAGTTGCAGATGAACTCCTTCTAGGTGCTGAGGCAAGGGAGGAAAGAACACGAGTGACAACAAGTCTCCCCAGTTTTCCGAGCTCAGCGGGAGGCGGAGTATCCAAGAAGAAAGCACCAACAGCTTGTCAGTCTGTGATTCGTGTTGGTTTTACCCCCCCTGGGGATACCAAAGCCTGCGGGGTGAGCGCAAGGAGGCCGTATGTCAAATACCGGAGCCAAAGTCAGAATGGGAAAGGCGAGCTTCCTTAGGGATGGCAGGATGCTGTCGATGATGGGTACCAAACTGCGGACTGATGGAGGACGGTGGAATATGAAGCTGTGAAAGGAGAAGGAGAAATTTTGCACTGGAACCCAGAAGGCCAAACAGCCTTTATTCAACTGAGAGCAGCTCTGATGTCTACCCCTGCTCAAGGACAGCCCAGTCTGGAAAAGCCTTTTGAATTGGATGGGCATGGAAGAGGTCACTTTGCACTGGGACAGCTGGTAGAACACACTGGATCCAGGAAGAGACCAGCGGGCTATTTCTCGAGACAGCTGGACCAAGTAAATATACAGTGGACGTCACGTTGAGGAGCAGTGGCAGCAGACCTGAGGCACTGCCCGAATGCAGGAGGAAAGCCCGGGTCCTGGCCCACCCCACAGCCGGCAGCAGCCGTGGGGCTGCCTGCATGTCCCAAACACAGCAACGTCCCCAAGATGTCAGAAACACCCCCAGAATGGGGCTGCAGCTGCCAGCCTAGCCTCTTGCCACGTTGCGCATTGGAAATGCTGCGCCCCACTGGAGTCGGGGCCAGAACCCAGCTCAGCGTGAACAGGGCTGCGGGGAGGAAGGAATGGGTTGAGTGCTGGGGGGAAGGGATCCCCGTGGTTCCAGCCCCTAAAGCTGCCCACCTCGGGAAAGGCAGAGAAGAATGAAAGCGACAGTGGCATGATGGAACTGTGTTTTATTGCGATGGACTCTGATGACTTTGGATAGCAAGTGGAGCTTGCACACGGCTGCTCCTACAGCATCAGTGGGGCCGGCGGTTGGTATTCCGGGCCCTACGTGGTATCCGGGAGCGGCCTTCGCCCCTGGGCTGGCCGTCGCCGCCCGGACCGGCTCCTGCGGCGTCTTCGGGGCTGGCTGCGGGTCTCCGCATCCCGATGTTGACGAGGTGAGCGGCTTCGAGTCCGGGCCCGCCCTGGCTGCCTGGACCGGCTTCCAGCAGCCGCTGCGGAAGCTCTCGAGGACCTCGGTGTTCCTTGTCCTGTGTGTCTGTGGGTGCCGCTCTCATCACTAAGGGCTGGTGCCTGCCTGCTCCGACGGTGCCTTTGGGGCTGGCTCGGGGAACCTGTGGCGTGGCGCTGCAGCGGAGAGCGGCTTCTTGTGTGATCCTGCTGTCCCTGTCTGCGCCGGTGGCTGGAGCCAGCTGCACGGGAGTGCCTCGTGGACCGCGAAGCCTGCTGGCTGGCAGAGTTCAGGGTGCTGCTCTCAACGCTCAGCAGGGCTGCAGCACGGCTGCTCCCGCAGCATTCTTGGGGCTCGTTCCATTCATCGTCAATGCGATGTAAACGTGTGCAGACTCTGCGCCATTTTATCCTGTGCTGGTTAGGCGGGACGCCGCTCTCAGGCACCTTGGGAACGTGAGCTGGCCCCGATGGTGCCTGGCTGGTGGTGCTGGAGGTGCTGGAGGTGCTGGAGGTGCTGGAGGTGCTGGTGGTGCTGGTGGTGCTGGAGGTGCTGCTGCTCTCCAATGTTATGGGGCCTATGAGAGGCAGCAGTCCCTGCTGGCTGGCGGTGCTGGGGCCAGCTCTGTCCACACCGCTGCCAGAGGCTGTAAGGGGAGACTGGAAGGTGAGCGGGATGGGACTCCAGCCCCAGGGTGGGACAGGCTCCCATCCCTCGTGGGCCAAAGGGACTGGAGCAAGGCCTCGCCTGGCCCCAGCCCAGCAGCACGCGGCTGTTTGCCTCTTACCGGTGCCCTCTCCAGCACAGGCGTTGCACTCCCAGCTGGCTGTGCCCTGACTCAAGAAGGAGCAGCGCCGATGGGTGCCTTGTGCAGCACAGGAGCTGCAGAGGAGCAGCTGCCAGGGCCTGGGAAACCAACGGGTTGTGGCCGTGAGGACAAAGTGACCTGAGCCAGGGAGTGCCCGGCACAGCTCTGGTGCTCAGTCTGTGCTGCCCCAGCCTGGGGTGAGGCTGCGATCCCACGCAGAGCCCCAGAAGGCTGTTGAGGTAACTCACCCCTCTCTCTCTGCCTGCTCCCTGCCTTGTGGGTAAAGGCAGCTGCTGGCATCACAGCGATGGTGCCGAATTCGCAGGGATGCATAGGCATTGTTGTCCTCCCATGTTGGTCTTCTGCCAGAGAAGGGAGGAAATGTGATGAGCACTCACCGCCCCAGGACTAAAACTTATGCATGGAATCCCTCCTCATCTACCCTAACCCCCGTTCCAGCTTCCCAATGATGCTGAGGCCCATGTTAATGGCTGCAAAGGGCCAGGCCTGCTGGGGCAGCTCCTTCCAAAGGACAGCTTGTGTGCCCTCACATCTCGAGAGCTGGTTGAAAGACACCAACCTGAATGGGATTCGGATCCCCATTTTGACCATGTCTCGAAGAAACCAGTCCCTGTCTCTGCAGAGGGGGCACTGGAAGCAATAGATGCCGGCACGCAGGGCCTGTTCCTGCAGCAGAAACACGAGCAGGGTGAGCGTGAGCCGGGCCTGGTGCTGCTGAGCGCCTGCGGTGCCCACGGGATGAGGGAAGGGGAGGGCTCCTACCTGGATGCAGGCCCTGTGGAACCAGGCGTGTTGGCAGGATGGGCACACCATGGTGCTGTACGACCTGCTGTCCCCCACGGGCTCCATGCAGATGATGCAGGTCGTGTCCTGCGCCGGCGCTGCCTCCACTGCCTGCTGCGGGCGGTGCTCCCAGCACAAGGACCTGGGGGAAGATGGGAGGGATGGGCAAGGTGAGAAGTGCTGTGAGGAGGGCAGAGGAGCAGGAAGGAGCCCCAGGCCTTGGCTCTGGCTCTGTCAGGCTGCTGGGAGCTGTCGCAGCGCGTTCCTCACTGCTTTGCCTGGTGCTGACAGCCAAAGTGGGTTGGAGGCCCACAGGCAACGCCTGGCAGCCCTTACCGGAACTTTCCAATGTACTGGGTGACACATTGGCCCTCCGAGGCGCAGGGGAGATGGAAGCTGCGGTCGCAGCCCCACGCTGCGCAGATGATGGTGGCCCCCGTCTTGCCACAGACGAAGCAGAGCTGGAAAGAGCAGAGAGGCCCCCATCAGCAGCAGGCTCAGGGCCTACGCAGCGGGCCTCGCACCTCTGGGCAGGGCACAGCGTGCGGGCAGGGCTGGGTGGCACTCTGCAGAGCTGCCTGGTGAACAGGGCTCGTCTGCAAGAGCAGGACTTTCTCCTGGGGCTGGTTGGAAGGGCCGGGATTGCTTCCTTGGGACCAGGCTGAGCTCGCCGTGCCTCTCCTGGCACAAAGCTCCCTGTTCTGGTCCGGTGCTCACCGTCTGCTCTGCCTGCCTCACTGTGCGTATCAGGTCTTTTCTGGAAAATTGTGCCATTCTGCTAGCTTCCACATATTCACAGAGATCATTGGCAAACATCTGTACAGGAGGACAGAGTATGATCTCGTTAGGGCAGAAAGATGGAAATCACTGGCTGGAGGAAGCTGGCAGGAGCCATGAGGGAACTCACCGCACAAAACTCATGGAAATAGAATCCACCGAGCTCTTTTTTGTGCCCAAGGATGCTCGAGTCCTCATCCACTCGGCCACAGAGCACGCATGCTGGAGAGGAGAGTAACAGCAGTGAGCGCCTTGCGGGGCCAGGAGCCCCCGGGGGCTGTCCCAGGGGCTGCTGTGTGCCGGCCGTGCCAGCTGAGGGGCAGGGCCGGAGGCCGTGGAGGGGAAGGGGCAGTGCAGGCCCAGCGGTGCCAGCAGGCAGCCACAGCCCAACCGCGGCCCCCTGGCCAAGGAGCGGAGGGCCCCCACCTCCCCCCTCTGCTGCAGGCAGACCCCCGGCACCCCTCTGCCCGGCGGCGGGGAGCTGCGTGCAGGGATACTTTGCTCTCACCAGGCTCCCTCGAGCCGGCGGCCTCCTGTGTCTCCACGCACACCGTGCGCGTTGACGGCAACCACTTGCGGAGTGTCTGTCCCATCAGTGCTGGGCTTTCTCCTCCACGTGCCAACCTATGGGAGAAGCGGGACGAGGCTGAGTTCGCAGCTCAGGCCCCCGAGCGCTGGGGAACAGGCAGCCCCTTCCTCCCTGCTCACCTCACCAAGTCGCACTGAGCTCCGCCTGAGCCTCGCAGCCTGAGCTCTGCTCCACACCCCATGCGTCACAATGGCCCCTCTCTGACACCCTCTATGACGCCATCACACGTCACAGGGGTGAGGGCACCCCAGCAGGAGGGCGGCGGCTCCTGCAGCCAGCGCAGAGTGAGGGGCCCGGTGCCGGACGCAGCCCCGCAGGAACCCGGCGTGCTGGTGCTGCTGAAGGCACTGGGCCACACATCCAGCCTCCTGGCCCCACCTGAATGCTGCCGGGCCCGTGGCTCCATCAGTATCCCAGTCAAGTGTTTCCGTGTTCCCGTGATGTTCTCGAGGCTTTACTTTGTGGTTGTTTGCTGCTGATTACCTCTCGTTGCAATAAATGGCTCCATTCACAGAATGACAGAATCTCTCTGGTTGGCAAAGACCTCTAAGATCACCAAGTGCCACCGTCCACCCCCGCAGCTGCCCACTGCCCGCGTCCCTCAGTGCCACATCCCCACGCTTCTGGAACACCTCCATGGACGCTGACTCCCCCAGAACCATAGAATCATAGAATTACTCAGGTTGGAAAGGACCTCAAAGATCATCAAGTCCAACCGCATCCGAACCACAGTACCCCAACTCTAACAGCCCTCCGCTACATCATCTCTCTGAGCACCACATCCAAACGGCTCTTAAACACATGCAGGGGTGGTGACTCAACCACCTCCCTGGGGAGCCCATTCCAGTGTTTAACAACCCTTTCTGTAAAGAAGTGTTTCCTAACGTCCAACCTAAACTTGCCTTGGCGCAACTGGAGGCCATTTCCCCTCATCCTGTCACCTGTCACCAGTGAGAAGAGACCTACCCCGCTCTCACTGTAAGCACCTTTCAGGTACTGGAAGAGAGTAATAAGGTCTCCCCTCAGCCTCCTCTTCCCCACACTAAGCAGCCCCAGCCCCCCCAGCCTCTCCTCACAGGGCTGATTTTCCAAGCCCTTCACCAGCCTCGTTGCCCTTCTCTGGACCTCCTCCGGTACCTCCATGTCCTTCATGGAGTTGTTTCATAAAAGGATATATGTGGGATAACCAGTTTCTGAGTTGTCAGTCTTTATGAAGTTGAAACACCTTCAGCAGAGAGTAGAATTTTCAGGTAACGGGTGTTGATTGTGGTGGCAATGCATTCAGATTAAAATGATCTTTTAAAAAAAAGAAAAAGAAAATAGGAGTTTGCTTATATGTTATCCTTGTGTTGACTTTAGAGAAAAGAGAAAGATAAGTGTTGCGAGTGAGGCAATTTCTTTCTTGTTAAAAGGTAAGTTGTGTGAGAGTGTGTGTGTTGGTTGAATGGATATCCTACACAGAAAGCTCTACGGATGAAATTGTGCCTTTTTTCCTCTTCTTTTTCTCTTTAACAGCAAGCATGCTTGTTTAAAACTAAAGCACATCACTGGACCATCGATTGCATAAACATGTCTTCATCCATGCCTGTATTATGTATCACACCATCTATTACATACATTAAAGAGTAATGCCATACAGAATAATTTTTTTTTGCTGTATGGGGAAATCAAATGCTGTATCTGCTAGCAACAAAATATGTAAAATGATTTAAATCCTTTGAAATCCATAACAAATTCTGCGTTACAGGTTACTTTTATGTAGGTAGTCCTAAATTCCTCCGGCAGCTGTCACACGTGGTTAGAGAAGTAGCTGGTCATGCTGAGTCGCTTACTTTTGATGAGGATCATGAGCCTTTCTTCCACTTCAAGGGGTGGTAGATGTGTATGGTGAGTGTCAGAAGCAAAGCTCAAAATACAAGGCATTAGCCTTTATCGTTGTAGGGATATAGCTTCTTGTAGGCCAGATGACAGCTTTTCTTTTAAAGGGATTCATTAAGAGCTGATCTGGAAAAAAATATTATCATCTTCTATAATCTTGTTATAATCTAGATAAAATCATTTTCAGTATGAATGTATTTGAACTTCTAGTGAACGAACAAGGCTGTCCGACTTCTCAGCCGTATTTCTGAAAATTCTTCTTTCCTCAACCATGCCTCACTGCCCTGATTCTTGGAAGTGTTTTTCTCAGGAGAAACTTTCTTTTGAGGCCTTGACTTTTTCCAGTCAGATACATGACTGTTTCTTCTGATTGCTTTTACAGGGAGGAAAAAAAAAAAAAAAAAAAGAGGGAATTCCTAATTTTCTTGCAACTGATTAACAGCTGCAAGTTAAAGCTAATGATGCAGATCAAATGCATGATCTGCTAATAGGAAATTGAGGCAGAATATGCTATTTTTTTATTAAAGATTTCAAGGATTTTACAGTCACTTGTTGTTGTGAATAACCTTTTCTTGACATAGAAAGCAAAAAGTCTATTTCCATGTCCAATACTGAAAAAAACCTGCCACATCATCAACAGAGAGCAGAAGTGCTTCTTATTTAAGTTGTATCAGAGTGATTCAGTCTGTTCTTTCATACCTTTCACATACGTTGGTGACAACACTAACCAAACATTTCTTTATAAGTGGATGCAAGTCACTGGAAATTCATGAACTATAAAAATAATAAAAAAAAAAAAAGGGAAAAAGGATATCGATGAAATTCAACCAAGGAATTTTGCCTGCAGAAATTAATTACAGAAATTCTGTGGCTTCTCTCACATCTTGAGTTATTCTAGCCCTAGGGGCAAAGTATTCCTGCTATCTGCTGCACCCTACAGGACTAACCAGTCAAAACCATTATAGTATTTATACATGGGAGAGCTCTAAATCTCATCCTGTACGTGTTCTTCTTACTGTGTTCTTTCAAACTGCAGTTAGCTTGATTTAATTTTGCCAGTGTCAAACTAAATACCCAAATTACTACAGGCAGGTAAACTCTTATTATTTAGAAAATTTTTCTCCTAAATTATACTCCACCAACTTTATCAAATAATTCTTTCCCTGCCCTTTCTCATAAAAAAAATCTCTCCTTGTTTTCACTGAGCAAAACTCTGCACTTACTGTGTAACTCTCAGTTATTGCTCATCTTTCCACTAGGTGTCATTCAAGTTATTCTTTTGTTAAATGTTGCACCTGCATTGAATCAGCCTTTTAATGTAGTTTATCAATTCATATGATTGTCAGAAACAATGAAATACTCATTGGAAATACTGACTTCTCCATCACATCCAAGACAAAAGTTTAACAGGTTTACACAGTGTATGTATTACATATGTATTACATAATGTGTCTAAATCTACTGAATTCTTAGGGCTTTGAGACTGTTAATGAAAGAAAACACTAGTAGATTATTTGAATTCAAAATGTCCTTAGGAATATACTACTATCATGTATGCTGTCGTAGCGATGTTGTGTTTGGATGTTGTGTTGAGGGACATGGTTTAGCGGGAACCATTGGTGAAGGGCAAACGAGTGGTTGGACTGGATGATCCTGTGGGTCTTTTCCAACCTTAGTGATTCTATGATTCTATGTTGGAGTGCATGTAGGGAATCTTCTAGAGAGAGAATCTCTAAGAACCTCATCTTTAAAAAGCACACTATCAAGACAGTACTTCCCACAACAGGATCATGCCTTGGCAGTTCCCTGCACACAGTTCAATTAATCAGCTCTGAACAGGCACCAGGGAGCCCGGTAATCCTCGCTGCAGTCAGTGCTTTCAGTGTTTCTTTCATGCATCTCATTAGCTGAAGGTTGCTGCCTTGATGGGAAGTGCTGGGCTTTGTAAAACAGTCAGCTACACCCCTCTCTGCCTTGCCTGCTATGTTTAATTTAAGATTTTGCTCTAATTTAAAATAATCAGTGCTCTAGCTCTTTAGCTGCAGTCACCATTTTCAAAAAGCAATATTGAGTTCCAGTCAAAGTGTTACAACACAAAGCACCATTTATTTTAATATTTTTCTGGGGATTAGGATTGAGCTTTCAGAACAAATCTCACAGTCTTCCTCATTTTCCGTGCATGCCTAAATTGTGATAGACACTCTGGAAATGCATCTGATCTGTTCCAGGTGCTAATGGAAGTTCAGTACTAGTGGCCTGACCAAAGATAGTCCAAAATGAGATCTTCCTTCCAGGTATGTATGGTTGGATGAGATATCCTCAGTTCCAGATTGTTTCACTGCCAAGATCCAGTTTGAGTATATGGATGTAGCCAGAGGGATAACCAAAGAACTCTCTGTGAGCCATGTCAGAATGCCAGTGAATTCCCTGGCAACCATATAGTCAAGCCTGCCAAAGATACCCAAGTCTTCTTACCACGTTACAGTGTAGTAAATATGGTGAGCTTGTTCATGAGAGTAAGCATTGCTGAGTGTTGTGATGGTCTCCTTGTTTAAGAAGTTTGATAACAAACAAAATCAGTCTTCAGCGCCATTAGCAAAGATCCTGCTATTTTCTGCTTGAAGAGTTAGAAGTGTTGAAGGCAGGACATTGAACTTTGTGGTCACGCTGAACAGTTAGATCTTGGAAAGATCAATTACAAATTAATTAGTGCCTTATTTAAAAGACTGTATTGGAAAAGCCTAAGCAATGAGTTTTCTGTGGTAATTAATTGTAGAATTTAAGTCACTGTTCATAATTAATTAGAATTTTAGTTTTTACATTGCCCTTTATAAAGCTGTGACTACATAGTTTTTTTGAAATAAAGCAGTCAATTTTGGGTATGTTTTCAATGATGATTTATTTTTTCCTGATGCGACCAGCTACTGTCACATTATTTCTTTCCATAGCAGTGTCATATTTATATACCATTTGTATTCATAGAATCATAAAATGGCTTGGGTTGGAAGGCACCTCAAGGATCATCAAGTTCCTACCCCCCTGCCACAGCAGGGTTGCCACCCACTAGATCAAGTCCTAGACCAGTATTGCTCAATCTTGCAAATTTACACACTTATCTGCAGTTCTTTGTGTCACAGTGACCTGCAGAAAATTCTGCCCAGACTTCTGATCATGGACAGAAAGTCACTGCCAAACAGATTGGGCTCTGCTGCCTTTGAACTTCTGCAAAGCAGATGGATTGTTAAGAATGCGCTCTCTAGCTAACCCACTTAACCCACTTAGAAGGTGCTGACAGAACTGCAGTTTCCACGTGGCTGGGAAGATGGTCATGAACAATGCTCTCAAAAAATGTGTTACTGTACAGGATTTGCTTTAGTATGTGGGTTAACTTTACTGTCAATCCCGGTCTTCCAATTCTTGCATTGCATCTCTAATAGCATAAATATGTTGATTCTTAAAAAAGAAAAAAAAAAAAAAAAAAAAGGTGTGGTGTTTTTAACCATTAAAGCTCACATTTTTTTCAAGTTCTGCTAACAGTCATTAGTATTATTAATAAAACCAGAGCTTCACCTATAATAATCTGACTCGAAGTGTTAGGTTCTGAAGGAAATCTTCATATAGTGTGATCCATGAGAAAATCATAAGACCAGAAAATACTGCTGTGCTAATCCTGTTATTTCCTATCACTGAATCCTAATATACTTAACGGCTTGGAGAATCAGTTTTATCAAGCTGACAGATGAATTAATGATACGGCCACATATACTGGGGAATAAATAAGCAATGTTCCTCTGAGGATGTTTGGAAATTCATTTAAAGATGCTGTAAGTCTCTTCCTGCATAATCTAATTCTTTCTTTGCCCTCATTTGCTCCTTCTAGCTCAAACACAGTGTTGATGGCTGTACTGCAGTGAAATGTCCTAATGGAGCTAGTTGGAGGTTATTTATTATTCATTTCCACATCAATTTTGATGAATGTTGGTGGTTTGATGTTGTCCTGCTGTGACACTCACAGCATAGCTCTCTCCATGCTGACAGGCAGAGAAGGACCGACTGTATCTCAGCACCTACCAGGAAAAAACACGACTCTGAAAGAGAAAAGTTTTCTATCTTCTTTAGTCAACAGCTTGCGCTGGTTATACATCTGAAATTGACTGGTATTTATCTCCTACCTTGGCTGGCTTCTTTCTGAAGGTCTAGCTTAATTTACACAAGCTGAAGAACATTGTTCAGGATTTGTGAATACAAAAATGATTATTTTTTTCTTTCATTTCTTTTTCTTTTCTATTTTTCTAAATGACAAATACTTCTGTGAATTATTATGAAATCCTAATTTGTTTCAGATAAAAGGATGAAAAAATTAAATCCATGAGATTCTGCTTCCCTCCCTTTGCCATTGAATCCCTGTGAACAGTTCCCTTCAGAAATATATTACACTTCTCCCTCTTTTAAGGGGAGGCTTTCATTATGATCCTACAGCATGTTGGTGAGATCAGCGTACTTTGCCTGATGTTTTGCTTCCATGTTTTGCTTTTTGCCATTACTTATCTTCTGCACTATTTGGGATGCTTTAATACTTCCCTGCTGAACCCTGTTATTTTTCCTTTTCTTCCTCTCCTTACCCGGGGGCATTTCTGATAAATCTAAATCAATAAGGTGGGAGGCAACAATTTCACCACTCCACAGAAGGTGTATGATAAAAAAGATATGGTGTATATATATATATGGAAATGGAAATGATGGAATTGCTACTCAAGGTAGTGAATTGAGAGCCTATGGTTTGCTTGTAGAGTACAATGCCTATGAGAACTCCATAACATAAGCATTTTTTTTTAACTTAATGTTGTGTGTCAACCCCTGGCTGACAGAGGGATTTTTGGAAGAGAAAAAAACTAATTTCCAGGGCTAGGACCTTGGGCTTGAGGGGCCAGGACTTTGCTGAGCAGCCTTCATTTATATGATCAGTAGGTAGGTGTGTTATGTGGGTGAAAAAAAATCTCTTTCATGTGGGAAGAGAAAAATGTGCATCTCTTAATTTCCAGAGTTCTAAAATTACTTTTTTTTTCTTTTTTCTGGACTTGTCAGGCATCACCATCAAAACCCTATGCTTGAAAATACTTGCTCAAGAAGCGTCTTGTTTTGGTGATTAATGGTGGCAATAAAAGAACATACAGAGCAACCAGCAATATTACTTGGGGCAAAGTTCTTAGTGGACGTAAATTGAACATCTGAGAAAAGAAGCAGAGGAACTAATTCTCAATTCAGCAAAGACTGAGATTTTCTCAGCCTGCAGGATATTGGATACAACTAACACACAGTGCAGATGCCACCTTATTTTTAGGCTTCTGTTATTTCCAGGGAAGTCTGTAAACTGAAATTCAATACCTGTCTTTTTTGCTCAGAGTCAGCACATAAACCAATGTCTTGAAGAGGGTGAAAATACTTGTGACTCTGAACAAATGTTCTTGATATTCATCTCTGAGAGGTTTTAAAGGTGCTGGCGTGATGGGAATTTTCATGAGTCCAGAGATGCTAACAGCATTTGTCGTCTATACATGGAAAAGCCCCAAGGGCAGAATGCTTAAAATACAATGAACAGTCTGGGTGCTACCTGATACAGTACAGAAATAACAACAATATCATTGCACAGCCCCTGTGGAAAAACAGATGAGTGTATAAATCTGCTTGTGCAATCTGACCATGACAAAGGCTTTTGTGGTCATCTTTGGCAGTGTGAAAAAGAGGACCCCCAAATGAACAGTTGTCACTACATTCTTCACAAGATGCAGATGCATCATGGTGTTCATCACATGCCGAAAGCCAAGGAATCACTCAAACTCCATTTAAAGCTTTAAGTGAATTAAAGATTATAGCGACAGTAGGGATATATCTTTCCTTGTTAGAGAACCAGAGTAGGCGTATCATATAGGTCTCGTTTGCTCATCAGCCTCTTCAGAAACAGCTACTCCTGATGCATTCTCTGTGCACGCATGCTGCAGAAACTGTTTCCTTTACCTTAATCCAAAAACATTCATCAAAACTGAAGAAGAAAAAGGCATCTTATTCCAAAATGATATCCACACACAGTGATAGTTACAATTTACAAATCAGTGCAACTTATCTTTAATTAATAGGGGAGAAAAAGAAAGTTGGATAGCTTACATTCCTTTTTAAATTTCTTTCTGTAAAAGCACTTCTTTCTGTCTACTCCAGATTCTTATTTCAGCCCTTTGATGCTACCAGAGGCAGATGTATGTTCTTCACTACTTAGTTTTTCTCTTTCATCCTTCCATCTGTTCTACCTATTACAACTCCATTATTTTCAACAGAGATGTATGCAATGTGCAGATTTATCCTGCAGCTGTGGTCCTGTTGAGGAGAAGAGGCATAATTTGTACTAATTCATAACCTGGTTCAAGCCTACTTGTTCTAGAACAGGTCATTTGTCTTTATGTAGTTTCATTCTTTCAAGCATTCAGAATGAGTGTATGTGCATGTGTGAAAGCTGTCCCAAACCAGCCAAGGTGTAGAGCCCTGCTGAAGTTTGATTGTTAGGACTATATTCCAACTCTTAATCAACAAAGTTGCACTCAGCATATTATTATATAAGAATCATAACATATCACATCTTGAGATTTAGAACTTTTGATGTGGTAGTTTTTCTTAAAAACTTCTGCTTGGCCAGACTGTAAACTAAAAACCATTTGCTGCTATTTTCGTGTTAGAGATAAGTGGGTATAAGAAACATGGCATTGAATGATCTTTTACTAACGTAACTTCATCAGTGCGAGCTGTATTTGTGTTTGAGATCTCTTCAAAAACAAGCCAAGGATTGTCTCCCATCTTTGAAATTGTCCTATTTTTGCCAAATTTTGCTTACTTAACCTGAGGCACTTTACCTTACAAAAGTAGCAGGAAGAGGAATGAAAACGTGGCTACATGGATAGCTAATCACTGTATCTGCTGGGATCTGTATATATTCAGTAAAAAATGGCACTGTTGAGAAGTGGGTTCTAGCCTCCAGAATAGCTAATAATGATAACAGTGATAATCATGATTCCAACATTTAGAGTTTAGCGTAAAGAAAAAAAAAAAAAGGCAGAAAAATAGGGAGCTTCTCTGTAATATTTTAAAGCCTGTGTGCATTTTCTCTTTTTGTGGGAAATAGTTGGTCAGCTTAGCTGATGCTCTGATTTGAATGATACCTTAGCTGCATTCAGGGAACTGCTGAAACGGGAAGCAGTTAGGATATGCTTTACTATAGGAAAATAAAATCATAATGGAGTTGTCCTGAGGTAGTGTATTAAGAGAAGTTCTGGGCATTAACTGAGTCTGGGTATCACAGCTCTGTGAGTATGATGTCTTGCACCAGGCTTCTGGAGTAGATACAAATCTTTTGGCTTTTGAGATTTTGGCCACCAGGCTGTCTCAGACTGCTGAAATAAGTGCATAGAGGGTGGGTGGGAATAATAGTATCGGTCTGCAAAGGAAACAAAATAAATTCTCCCCTACTCTGTGACTTTGGCAATAGCTCTGACAACAACAACAACAAACAAAAAAAGAAACAAAAAAAGACCAAAACCCAAACAACATGAGTATGTTACTGTTCTCTTCAGTCAAAAATCTATGACAAGAGCTCAATTTCTTTTTTCATTTTTAATCCATTGATGCCAGTGTTGCAAGTCTCAAGCAAATTCCTTTCATTTCTTTACAGTCTTGACATGCTGTTGCTTGTAGGGTAGAGGTCATTTTTCTGTATGCATAAGAAGGCAGGTTAAAAAGGCAGTAAGGGTTAAAAGGAACACTTCCAGATACTTGAGTAAAACTGGAGGAAAGTTTTTTTTCTTTTTAAATCTTTGGTTTTTGAACTTGAGAAAGATAACATTACCCAGTAACACTGTAGCGTAGACAATAGGTGAAGAACTATTATGTTTCATCTGTGCTTGCAATAGCTGTGTTTGTGTACACTGCCAAAACCATAATTGATATTTTCAAAACCATTTTTGATGAAATTCTTTTATAAAAATCTATTTCCCTCATGAGAACTTCTATGTCAAAAAATTCACCAGCTTTATTAATTATCCCGTTTTGCAGCCCAGCAGAGCAGCTGGTGCTTGCTGGCAGTGACTGAAAGCATTTGGCACTGGCAGGGACTGCTGCATGTCCCATTCCTCTCAGGCAATGCTGATCTCCTGGGTTGTTTTCCCATTTCCCACAGAGAGAAGACAGGCAATTGTGCTGAAGGAGATGGCACCACGGGGTGAGGAGCAGCCCAGCACCAGGGAAGGGATGTGCCTGAGGAATGGAGCTGAGCAGCGGGCAGGAGGAGATGCCGGGAGCTTTCCAGGGTGCTCAGCTGTCTGCCCAGGAGGAGCGCCACCTCCTCCACGCACTGCAGAGCCTGGAGAAGAGTGGCCAAAAGCCTCTTGGTGGTGGACACGGCCTTGTTTCCTTCAGGATCTTCAGTGTCTGAAGGGCCAGTGAAGAGATAGATGGACTGGGGTCTTGTTGCACTCCGTGAAGGGCTTAGATAATAGAGGAACAGAAGGACAATGACAGCCGTGTACCTGCAGGCCCACTCCAGCCGTTGCCGCCAGTGCTCCTCACTGACAGAAGGGAGCAAGGGACAGGCATGTCACCTGCTGATCTGCCATGACATCCTACTCCCTGACTCACCCTGGTAGGTGTCCTCTCTCAGCCTGCTGCTGATCTGTCATATGCTGCCCTAAGATCCCTGGGGACACACGGCCCTGTCAGCAACCCCAGCTCCTCCCTGGGGCGCAGCATCGAGGGCCGGGGACAGGGGAACCTCAGTCTTGTGGCTCACTGATGAACCTCATGCCCTCCCACTGCAGGGGCTCCTGTGGGCTCTGTAGGTAGAGCAGGCTCTGGCCCAGGTAGTCTCATGCTGCACTCTTCCTCCTCTTGGCCAGCTGAAGAGTGAAGAGCACTGGATCAGTGCAGGACAGCCCTGACCCTGTCCCAGGGTGTGGGAATGTGCGTACCATGCACTCACTAATCTGCCAGGACTGTGCTGTCTGCATCAGGTGCTCCAGCCTCCTCCAGTGCAGGAACCGTGCGACATCATGGAAGGCTTTCTGGAAGGTCTGCCAAACAGCTGAGATGCTATTGCAGCCTAAGCAGCAGCAGAGCCCGTATCCCCCAGAGTCCCTCTGCAGGGAGGATGCAGCAGCAGGAGCTGATGATGCCATGGGCTGCAATACTCTTGGTGTTTGGGGGGCACCACAGGGTCAGCATCACCCTCCCCCAAGTGAATGCAATTCCCACCTTGACCACGCTCTCTTCCTCATCATGCAGGTGCAAATACAGTGGGACCGGGCTCCTGCACACCTCCTTCTGCATCCTCCTCTTTTGTCTGCCCTCCACAAAAGCTCAGTGTTTCTAGGAAGAGGTTGATGGAGAGCTGCCACACCATGCTGGACTCTTGTGGAGGAGGAGGGAAGGATGTCAGTTGTCAGCAGCTCCAAGCCCACAGTGAGCAGGGCCAGCACGGCCAGTGAAGTGGGGTAAGAATCTCTGAGCTGAGAGGCTGCAGGCAGATCTTGAGGATGGCTGCAAACATGCCCCAAAGTGTGCACGTTCTGCCCTGCAGAAAGTCTGCCCTGGGGCATGCAGTGCCTGGAACTGGGGACTGGCCAGGAAGTCCTCTGGTGCACATACATTGATTTCCTATGTTTCTAAAACTCCCTCCATCTGCTATGAGCACTCAATTTCCATAATGATGTGCTTAGCAATTGTCACTATTGCAGGATTAATTTCACATTCTAGTTAGGAGACATTCACTTGGTCTATTGAAATGGCTATGTTATTTTCTGTGCAACTGCCTAGTAGCTTTTTTTTTTCTTCGTTTTTATTTTTCCATTCTGAATGGAAATATAATATTTCCCTCCCTAGTTTTCAAGGCAGAGATTTTTTTCTTAAACTGCAAACAAATTATATTCTTTTCAACCATGCTGAGACAACTTAGAATGTCTTAACTTCCTGATGTCCCCAAAGTGGGATGCTCCCCGGGCTTCATGTACATATGTGGACATTCAGCACTTCGCTGATGTTTTGAGATAGCTGGGACTGTTTTCTGTGCACCGAGAATGCTGGTGAGATCAGGTGAGACTCCAGATCTTCCCAAGTTTCCTCTGAGATATTCAGAGGGATAAAGAAGCTCTCCAGCAACTCAGCTGAAGGAAGTCATAGAGGATCTTTCCCTACTCTGTTTCCTTACCAGTACAGCGCACACATTTAACACAAATAGGATGTTTCAGCATCCAGCAGCACTCAGAAGAGGCTGAACAAGTAAATGGTAAACTTGCTCTGGATGTGTAGTATAAACTATTGTTCTTCATTTCAACAAGCTTTTTTTTTTTTTAGGCTATGGGCTGCACCAGTTCACTTGGTATCTCCAACCAGTGTTCTTAAAACTCCAAGACACTTAGAGCAATGTGGCTGATCTGATGGCAGATTTCTACAAATTTTGTATGTAAGTATTAGTATCATCATTTTGCCAAGAGAAGGCATGTGCTTGCTGTCTTTCTCTTGCTTTTCAAATACAAGCATTTTTGACTGTTACGCTTAGTTTCTGCTCATGGTATGAAGAGAAATATTTTCTTATTCTTGCATATCCAATATTTGTTTTGTTCAGAGAAATATGTGAATATCATCTGATGAAGCACAATAAGGTATGGGTATTTCCCTCCTGAGGAGAGTTTTCCATGTGACACTGTGAAGTTGGTGGGAGTTCTGTGGGCTGGTTCATAATAAATAATACGTGTGTTTTAGAGCACAAAGACAAATGAGAATTGTTAGAAGTGAGCAGGGAATATAAAGCACTGACACAAGTAGTTGTCCTTGGTCAGAAAATGTAGAAGTTGGTTGTTGGGAAATATCTCTTATCTGCTTTCTTCCAGACAAAGGACCATTTATTCTTCCGAGACAAAATCTAAGGTCAAAGGAAACAGTGAATACTGGAGGATCTGAAAATGGGGAAGGGTGGATTTCAGTGATTGGCCAAGCGCTCCAGATGTAGCTGAATAGCAATTTATCATTTCATTGTCATTGCTGATTAAACAAAGCAAACATGAAATGCGCAAATTGTTTGAGTAGCAAAATTGCCTTGTGTTTAGTTAGGATGAGGTAGTGTGTAAACAGCGCAGTGATTGCTGAAGGTATTATCTGAAGCATTCGTATAACTTAGTTCTAGGAAATAAATCTGAATGACTTTCCTATTATAGTTCATTTTTCTCCTTATCACTGTGAAAAATCTTTCAAAAGACCTTTCTGGGGGTCTGCTGAACACACTTGCAAGGTGGCTGTTAAGCCATTGTAGGGCCACAAAGTGACTTGTCAGCACTCCTGAGTCTGTAGCTGCAGTACTTTGTATTGAAATTTTTATGTAGTGTTGGCTGGAAAAGGAGTGATAGTGAAAAAATAAGGGAAAATGTGACTTGTATTTGCTATTTATTTGTCTGACAACTTAGGAGCCAGTCCAACTACAGTTCCAATATCTTTCAAAGATCTCCAGCTGTTAATTTTCAGCAGAAGTTCTAGCCAGGTCTCCATAATGTTATCATTCAATAGCAGATGCAGCTTCAAAAGTATTTACAGAGTTCATTCATCTGTGCAGGATTGAATTGAATCTGGATTCTATAACAAGGCATTTCCAACTATTACATACAAATAGCTGGATTTAGTTCTTTCTGTTTTTAGTAGTGGTAGCACGTGGGCCCATATGCTGATTTTTGTTACTAATTCTGTTTCTGCCTATAAGGGTAGAAGGCCCGTCCTGTCCAGGCTGAGCAGCCCTAGCTTTCTCAGCCTCTCCTTGTCTGTCAGCTTCTCCAGTCTCTCGATCATCTTTGTGGCCAATCAGTAGACTCCCTTCAGTAATTTTGGGAAAGCACTCTCTTGTACCAGAAGCAAGTGCTGGACTCAGCACTGCAGATACAGTGCTGAGCAGAAAGAAAGGATCAGTCTCTAATCTGCAGCCCAGGATTCCATTGGCTTTCATCTAGGGTGGAAGACACTGTGATTCAAGTCCTTCCTGATTCAATGCACAAACCTGAATTTCCACTCCACTTTTCCCAGATGGCTACTCTAGCTACTGTATTGTTCAGACTTTTTGTATGAAGGTGGGTGTAATCCTGTTGCAGTGCTGCAGTTCGGATGCAGTACCATTCTGGGACATTCTATCAATAGGCTATTGAATATTTAATTCTTTGTATGCATATGGGTTGATCAAATATTTGATCTCTTAGTCTTATGTGGTTTTATGGTACAAACAAGCATGCTGCTGAGTTATTTCTCATATGACTTATTAGTCAGTAACCTATACTTAAGTTTATACTAAATTATACTGAAGTATATTCTCCCTGGTTTTTACAGACTTTTTCTAATACTAATCCAGGTTCTGCTAATGTGCCTTCAGAATCATTCCTCAAAAAAGAGAGATTTTTATCCTAACCTGCTGTGAAGTTCTTCACATTCCAAAATGTTAAAATATTAGTGATAACATTTAGAGTGCTGCATACAAGAGCTGCAGTTCTACCTTGCCAGTGTTGCTTCAGTTCTACATCTGCTGCCATCCTGTTCATATGGGAGACAGAATAAGAACATGAAAGAGTTAGGAGATGATTTGTACATTCAATAGGATAATAGTATAAATTGAGGTCAATACTGAGTGACTTGCAACAACTACCTTTTTATGAAATGGTGGTTTCTAGATAAGCAATGCTCCTCTCTTTGGAAAAAAAAGATAGAAAAAAGAAACCAAACGATAGTTATAAATATTAATGTCTTTCTTGAGGCTCTATAGCTGTTGAAATGGAGGGCTGTATGCATAAGCTAGGAATCTTGCAGTGTAAGTTCAAACTTCAGCTCTTGAGAGCAACACATTCGTGTTAAAATTATCACCACAGAAATAAAATGTTTGCATTTATCAATATAATACAAAAACTTTATTTATCTTTATTAATAAGTTTGCTTTCCAAATTCCATGCTAACAGCACTTCCTTCATGGATCTGACATCTTGATTCCATACTTCAAATAATTAGGTTAGAGTGTTCACTGCCCGTCACTGCAACAAACTCAGGTTCTCCCATCTGCATCAGTAAGCCTTTGGTGTTCTCTGAATAGAGAAGCATCTGTTATGCAATTCTTTCTTATTTCTCATGTCCTGAAATATTTCTGTGTTTCAGGGTTTTAAATGCTTCCAGTTTCTTTTCTGTCTCTACTCCCTAGATTGTTGTTCAGTTCAGTGGCTCCTTAAATCTGATTGTGTGACTCAAATTATTGGTTCTGTCACTTTTATTTATATGCAGCTTCAGCCAGATGCATAAAAGCAGCTCCAGTTAGTTGTGTTTTCCTTCTTGGTAGGTTCTCTCCAGCGTTAATGATTTTTAAAGCATTAGTTTAACACGAGCTGTCATATGTCTTGAGTTACAAAATGGATGCATGGGATCAGGCATTTTGCTTCCCCCCCCCACAAGACTAGAAGTATAACAGCAGAGTCTGAGAGAACACCTCACACTACTATGTGCATTCCCATTTTTATACTGGGGAGAGTATATCTTTTTATTTGTGGCATATTATGTGCAATTACAGTAAAAGTTAAGCTGTTTACTGCATTCTTCATTGGAAAGAAGTGTGCTGTAATGGTGGAGCTGATGATGTTTTCTCGGTGCTGTTATGTAAAGGTGACCTAGAAATGGTTTCCATGGTAGTAGCATGTGCTACACACTATCAATGGCAGGTCTCAGAGGGGGCCTGGGAAGGCTGTTGTGTTTAAAATCTGAGCACATTCGAGAGTCTTTCAAATGACTCTCAGAACCTGGTGACATTTTTGGGTGACTCTCAGTCCTTCAGTAGATGAGTCAGTGGTGTGTCTCAGCCCAGCACATGACAGATGTTTGTTCATAAGCAATTAGCAGCGGCGCTGACTTCTTTAGGCGTCCCCAGAGCTGATCCCTGCTGGTCAGAAGTACAGTGCTTGACAAGAAAGAAAGCAGTACTGCTGCATATGCTGGACTAGCACTGTGAATGTATAATGAATTTTATTTTCCAGATCAGTTTAAAAACAAGATGACTTTCCCCTTGCTAGTGCTTTTTGTGTGTGTGTGTGTGTGTGTGTATGTCTAAATATGGTTAGGGCAAGTTGTCTCCTTGTGTTTTCAGCTTTCATGTGACCCTCCATGTATTTTCTGTTTTTGCTTTTTTCTTCTGTTTTTTTTTTCCCATCATTCAGATAGAAAATTCCTGATAACAGACTGACCATTTACTTTATCAGTAAATTTTTCTACTTGTACTTGCAATAAAACCAATAATAAAGAGTCAGCAAAACCAGAAGTATAAAACAATGAAACTTTCTTCAAGAACTAAATTTATTTCCAACTACAGACACTTAGATCTTATGACCTTTTTGCTTTGCAGTAAGGATGTGGGTAAAACCACTTGAATGGTCATATTTTTCAATGTCATCCTACAGTCTTTGCTTACTCCTTGACAAAGATAAGTTAGCTCATAGTTCTTTGAGGCAGAATCATAAAATATTCATTTGTAGGGTAATTGTGTCTTGCTCTCAAAAGTACCATTCATACAAAAAAACCCACAGAGAATATAGTATCTGAGTGTAGTTTGGAAGCCTATCTGCCCTCACCTAGATAAATCTGCCTGGCAGGCAGAGTTCTTGCTTCTTGTTCTGATCACCTGAACTAAGTCTGTAGTGAAGATATACCATCAGTAGGAACACAGTTCCAATGCCTTGTCTCACTAATATGTAAAGGTGTGTTTCTACATGGTGTGGGTATTAAATTAAGGATTTCATAAGCCTGAGTTATGCTGAACTCAGTGAGTAAGTTGTCATCTGGAAGATACTGTAGCCAGGTTTAGATAGATGTGTTGGCACGACTGTCCACCGGTAGGAGCAGCGCCATTCTGCTTTCAGCCTTGTACACCTTGTGCTGCTTCAGAAATGTCATCGTTTCTGTACTTCTCTCAGAGTGGGACTTGTATAGTTAATCTTCCTCTACAAAGGAGCCAGGAAAGCAGAAAGGCTGAAAATCCTGGCCATTTGAAAGTAAAACGTAAATCAGGAAATAGGGATGATTTACAACTGAATTTCACACTAAGAAACGCACTCTGATGCTTTTGCATGATGCAGAGTTATGAATAAAATTATTAAACAAATAAGATAATGTAAATACTAAAGGATTGAGTGTCTTTAAATTCCATGAAATCATAAATCTAAGAGAAACCCTTTGGTTGGTAATGTGATAAGTCACACATGCTGGGTATGTTTATTGTCATTCTATCACACCTAGCAATTCTATTTTACGCAACACTGTTTAAAAGTGTTCTTCTTAGCAGTAAGATGAATACAAAGATTGAAGTCTAAACAGTCTTTTATGATGAAATGTACCATCTATGAAATTAACTGACTGTATCATAAAGGTGAGGAGATTCAATGTCAGCAAATTCAGTAAACACACATGCCAGTGCCAGGGATTTTTTTCTTCCCGAAGTGTGTACAGACACCAGTAACCTTTTGGAGCAGCTCTGGCTGGAGACTTCCACATTCATTTGGTGCTAAAATTTTGTAAATCCAAGAGGTGACAAGAGGTCACTTTCAGCTACTTCAGAGAGAATTTCAATGAAAACAGATGGTTTAATCATTAAATGAATGTATCTATCAGGTGGAGTTTAAAACACTAATAGTTCATAACTTGTGTTAAGTGAAAAATGGAGGAGACTTGTAGGGGTGAGGTTAGAAGTGTTGGACCACTCTAGGCAGCTCGATGGGGGAAGGGTGTTCAAGTATAAAATCTGAGAGGTTGAGGACTTACTGCTCTGCAGTTAGTGGTGAGGAAGGAATTTTCTGTGGGGAATTAATTACATTAGGGAGTTCCAGCAGACATAACTCAAAGGAAATTTTATGTATTTTCTGAAAGAATAGAATTACTAACTGGGAAAAAAAAAATAAAATCTAGAATTTGGAGTGAGCATACTGGCTATAGGATAAAATCTCAAGCATGATATGAGGCCAGAGCTCAACTGTGGTGTCTCAAATCCAGCATAATTATGTCTTTTTAGCCCTTTTACAGATGCCTGTTGGCTTTTTAAACAAAGACAATAGTTCAGTTATCTTCTATAGCCAAGACCTAAGTGACCTTTTACCAGCTGGAACCTGTGCAGCAGAGCTGTGGTCTTATCTGGTAGCATACCACATGTACTCCTCCATACTGTTCTTCCTACTGAACAAAGAAATGCTGGGAAGGTATGTTCTGAGGGCTTTTGACTACCTACACAAAGTTTTAGATGAGCAATTACACTTGCTATGTTTATAGCACATGTACTCTCTGTGAGTTTTTCTCAGCTGATAGGTAAACATGGAAGCAAATGCCCATTTTATTACCATGTGGTAAACATAAAATAAAAGAGTTTGCAGAGATCTGTGATAGAGGTTTGTAGTTGTACTTTTTAAATGGAAGGCTCTTGAGGGTGCTGTGTTATCTTTTCAGTTTTTGTCACGTGGGGATTTTTTTTTTTTACAAAATGGTGATATGTTCCCTGCAAGGTGAAGCACTCATCTCTGAGAATCTGAGATCTACATGCTAATGAGAAATCAGAGTATGTTACTGCAAGGCTATTCAACGGAGGTATTTGTTATGCAGCCAACAGTGCGGGTCATAGCTGCTCCCACATTAATGTTTGGAATGGTTTGAAGATAATAATGAGACATGATCAGGTATTTCTGTTTATTTGGTAAAAATTCAAACACTACAAAAGGCAAGATTTATTTATTTATTTGTTTGTTTTTTAATAAAAAGTAGCAGACATCTGCTGAGGTAACTAGACTGAAGGAGATCTCCAGAAAACCTAGGCTTTGGGTTTGCTTCCCAGGATTATTATACAGTCTCTTTTGAATGAGTTCCAAATAATAAATTAAGCTGTGGAAGCCTACCTGCTTTTGAGGCAGAGCTAGAAATTTCTCAGTTACACTGATCTAAAATCACAGATTTATACAGCTTCATATTAAATATTAATCAGCCCCAGCAACGCCGAGGTTGACAGACTTAGTATAAAACACTGAGGTAAAAGTATTTCAGAAAATAATCAATCTAAGGTCGATAAAGAAGGTCTTTAAAAAGTACAGTGCCTTGTTCTTCCTCTGATTTACAGGATTTGAGGGCTGCCTCTTGATCCATCCTGAAGAACACATTCTTCTTAGGAAACACCGTAAGTTTGACTTGCTCCACATAAATTGCCTTTGAAGTTAAAATAATCAGCTTTTTGTATGCACCTGAATTGCTGCAGCAATGAAACATTCTCTCCAGTTACAATGAAAATAACAAAGGGAAGTCCAACTCAAAAGATTTATCAGGATATGCTGATGTATCAAAAATCATTTTGATATAGCCATTTCATAAGGAAATAAAGATGTTGTTATTTGAAGCTAACTTAACAAGATATGATTTAGGTGTTTCTTATGTCAGTTAAATGGTGTCTGTTTGTTCAGAAAATCTTCCATTTATCTCAGCTGTTTGCTACTCCCTTAACACCAGCTTAGGTGTTAAGTGACATTTTCCAGTTTCTCTTTATGGCTCAACTGCTGCTTGGATAAACCAGGCAGTACTCACTCAGACTGTGTTGCTCCTCCCCTCTTTTTCATTAGCACATCAGTCTGCTTATGTCTAGGTTTCTAGAAATAGACGAGAAGATTAAGTAGAAACTCAGTGGTGAAGAAGATACAAAAAGTATACAGTTAACATAGCACTATTAAGACATTGTTAAGTATATATAATACAAATACACATGCATATGTATATCTAGAGCGGATACAGTAAATATTACTAATTTGGATGCTGATAGAATCCCGCAATACATGAGGGTAGCCATAATCAGGCATGTATGTGCATTATAAACCTATTTCTGAAGTGCCCCTATTGCCAAATATACACATAGATCATGCTTATTTAATAATTTCGTGACATTTTCTCTCTTCCTGGGAAAGTCCTAGGCATATATAAGCTATAGAGTGCATTATGAACGAACAGAAATAGAAATCCTCTTCATCCCCAAATTGGTTTGTGGCACAGATTTTTTTTTTCATATGGAATCAATTTTCATGGAAAAAACAATCATACATGCACAGTTGTGAATTGAGTGGTCTTATTGCATTGCTGACACTGTCTCAGGCAAATAAATTCATATTCTTAAAAGATCTCCAGTGCATTTTTTAAGTAACATAAGTTCAACTGAATGGTTTAGGGACTCTGCTTCTTTAGTTTCTACGTTTGAGAGTTGAATGAAACAGTGAAAGTATTATGGAAGCAATATTATTTTTTTTTTCCAATTCTGCCCCCAGGAATTATTCTGTTGCTGATTAAAATGACACCATGGTTAGGCTCAGCATTTTCCTTTAATTTGTTTGCTAGTGGGACCTATCTTTGTGTAAGTCCACTTGAGCTGAGGGAAATTAAATGAGAAAACAAGGTCAGGTACTGCATGTAGCATTTGCTTGTGCAACAGTGGCAGCTGCTGCAAAGTGGATGTTTCAGTCCTTCCCTTTGGGCCGGGGAACAACGTTGTATTATACCTTTTCCAAGAAGTAAAATGCAAATTTTAATATAAAATCTAAGCCTCTTATCAGCAAAGGCTATTTCAGGCATCTATGTAATTGCTAATACAAAATTCAGCATAGCAATAACAGATCTATCTTTAGCATTAAATAAGGTGAATAATTGAATCGCATATACAGACGCACACAAATATATTTTATACATGAAACCTAAAGACTTGCACTACCAGCGTACACTTGAGTGTATTCTTTTAATGTTGGTTACTTGTATGTTACAGAAGCAGTTTACTCGCCACTGAATACATAGGCAGACTTTTGCTTTTGAACTGAATTATCACAAAAGCTAGAATTTGTGCTCCGGCAGTGTGTATCCAGGGCTGTAAATCTAAATGAGTCAGGCTGATGTATTTGGAATTCTTTTTATTTGGTTAACCAGTTCAGTTCTAGGGCCACTGTGCAAGGATGGCTAGGCTGCTAAGTAAGGTAATGCTCTTTAACTTACGGGAGGACATGATGTTAGCTGAGAAACTGACGCTCTTCCCTGAAATAGCAGGTGTTCGATATCATGGCTTTATTATTCTATTAGCCTTCTCCATTACTGAGTTACTTTGAATTTGACAAATCTTATTCACTCATCCCATGTTTGAAGGAATGAGAACTGTTGCTCAGTTGGTCGTGTGGCTGTAGCTGGCACTGCTGCTCAGCAGGAGATGACCAGTGGGTTAGACAAGGACTGACGACTCTGAGCCTTCTCCAGAGGTTGGCTTTGTAAGAGTTCACACGCTGTCAACTGGCGGTAAAGAGTATCTAGGACTTCAAACAGGTGGGCTTTTCCTTTAAAATGAAAATTGCAAACATTATCATTTGAACAAAGACAGAAATTTGCACTTTAGCTATCATAACTCAAGCTGTCTTCTTTACAGGTACCAGTGCAAGTAGTTAACAAACAGTATCTACATTCTGAGATCAAATGCGGAATTCCCATTTCTATAAAAAAGGTGTTTTCTTTACTGTTTCTCTTGCTTTACTCACTGCTTATTGAGTTCTCATGTACTTGTATAAAATTACTATTTTGTATCACAGTAAAAAGTTGCTCATCCAACTATCCACTTACTTAGTCTTGTCAAACACGTAGAAAATGTTTGATATACAGACTTAGGAAAGGTGCTTAAGTCACATTAAGTGCACAGTCAGAAAATGGAAAGCAGAGAAGGTGAAGAGCTTATGGCAATGGTGATGCAGAATGTACAGAGAGCTTCACAAGGCTACTTCACTATTTAACTCATTTTAGGAAGCTGAACTGTGCTGCGGTTACAGAGGGAGGTAATTTGTTTCAGCAGCATCATTCGGAGTCAGCATTCCCCTGCAGCATAAGTAGTAGTACCCTCTGGACATGTGTAGTGTGGATTCTCCCAGTATCCTCTTGTGTTTGACAAGGCAGTACCTGATCTGTAGGTCAGATATAGTTTCTTTCTGTGTGGGTGTCTTGGAGCCAGTTGCTGCACACTAGTAACAGCAAGGCTTTGGAACAGAAAAGCCCAGGACGCTTTGTATGTTGTTCTTCCTAAATCACTGTTATTAATATTCTCCAAAACCATGCCCTTGGGCCACATCTACTCTTCTATAATCTCGTCTTTGACTACTGTCTCCCTGTTAAAAGTCCCTACAAATCATGTTCTTAGGCTTGGTACAGAACATTCCTTCTTTGAATATAAGTACAAATGCTCTGCTAATAGGAACAAAGTAATCAAGTCCAAACCTCTGGGCTGTGATCCCTATATACTTCCTACAAAGGCAGCTCTGGTACATTGGACCATTGTTCAGGGAGAGGATATTGCAAGTTGAATTTTCATAAGGGGAGCATGAAAGATTCTTAGAGGAGTTCAAGGTTGAAGTGGTTTCTTTATGAAAATATTTTTTAATCCCTTGCTGTTGCTGCAGAACAAGAATATGACATGCACCCAGATAGAAACCTAAGAAATAGCTGGCTTACATATTCATTGTCATGTTTTTGAATGAAGCCCTAATGACATTAGTAGAATACTGAATTGTTCCCTTACTGCCAAATTCCAATTACAATCTAGCTAAAAAAAGCCCTGGATGCTTTTCTGTTTCTGAAGTGTGGTAGACTAGAAAGCATCACTGTCTCTTTGTAATCTTCCTGTATAGTATTTCTTTCTCCCCACCCTGTCCCCCAGCATTTGAAATATTTTTTTCATACTTGTTTCTTCATTATCTAGTGTTGTTCCTAAAGGAAATATTTTCATCCTTCTTGGTCTTCATTCATGATTTACTTTCTTACCATGTTGGGGGTCATGACAGGATTCCAAAGTGCTCAGCAAGATTTTCCCCAAGGCTCGCTTAGATATGTTCTTTAAAAAAACAAAATAATATTATAGCACAATTATGTTCTTCACCAGTTTAAATGTATGCAGTAAAATCTATGCACAATGTATTTGCATTTGAAAAATCAAAACAAAATGAAGCTGAATCCTGGTGATGCAAGACCTGGTACTGGCTTTATTTTCATGCATTTTAACTTAGATACTGCTCAAATAACAGCAGTTTGTGCAGGGTCCCAGTCCTTTAATGTGGCTGTAAAAAGAGAATCTGTAGTCATATATTTAGCAGTTTTCCAAAGCTTGTGAGTAAACTAATCTAGATGGCAAGAAGTGTAAGCAGGGTGTGCATAACAGACATTTGTTCAGGCCCCTCCTAAGCCTGTGTTAAAAAAGAAATGGTCAAATGTTGTAGTGTTATCTTAGAAGGAGCTTCTCAGCCCCATCTGTTCTAAGATTTACTGAGGACTATTTCAGGTGTAGACAAATCAGAAGAGATTGTATATGTCATGTGGCAGGCCTGCTATTACCTTGACATTGAGATGTAATAATCATTAGCAAAAGTGAGAGGACTGTAAAAACTATGCAGGATTTGGACAGTCTGCTTTACCAATAGTTTTATGTTAGAAATTTGTTGTGATGTTCATAATAATCTGGAAAGCAAACTCTCTTAATTTTGTTATCTAGACACTAATGCATGCTTTATGGGAAATGGGCTTGAAATTATTTTAATTAGCACTTAGAGCCTCCGTGTCTGTAGGGACAGATTGTTCTTGCTAAAACTTTGCAAACTGAAATTAGATGAAAGCTGTTCTGGAGGAAAGATGATGCACCTACCAGCAGCTCAGGCAACGCTGCCACTGCTTACTGAAGTCAGTCATCTGCCTTCTGCATATCTGCCCCAGGGGGGCTGGTGCATAGTGAAAAAACAGGTTCACAGAATCAAAAATAACAGAATCCTAGAATCTTAGGGCTTGGAAGGGATGTTTAGGGATCGTCAGGTCCAACCCCACTGCTAAAGCAGGTTCCCTATAGTAGATTGCACAGGAAAGCATCCAGGCAGGTTTTGAGTATCTCCAGAGAAGGAGACTTTTGTGGCAGGCTGGGATTACACAGGAAATTGCCTTTGGAAAGTCACTGCTTTCTAGTAGATTCTGTTGCAAATGAGATACTGGGGTATTTGTAACGTGAAGGAATATGTAATATGCTGGGAAAGTGACATTTAAAACTATAGTTACTGATGAATAAGTTTTCTTTTGCTTAAAGTGTAACCCATTAGAGATTTGGGGGATCCTTGCTAAATTCTACTGGGAATGCTGTAAATCTCCTTGTTCATGGACAGCATCATTGCCTGTACTTGTGCTATGGAAGCTGGCAGCATGCAGTGGCTTATTTCCAGCAATGATTAGCATTAAGTGCTATTATCACTGAGACATGGCACACTGGTTGATGGATTGTCTCCTAAGCAGAAATGATTTGCAATAATATAACTGACCAGTGAATGACGTGTTGAAGTCTTGACACAAAAGGTTATTATGCTGGCTGCCACTCATAATCGTTACTAGTTTAATCCTCCACTGGATTGTTATTGATGCGTATGTCAGGCTAACAATATGAAAGGAGAATTTCCTTGTCAAATGCTAGAATAAGTTACCACATTATGAGATATTGCACTTGTTCCCTGGAGTCATCAGTGGAACATGAACATGCTTCTACCAAAGCAGAGTGCTCATCTGAGGAAGCATTCTCATCTCACACAGATTAGGCAAGGCTTTGCTGAAAATTGAGGAGAATTCTGAATCATTATCAAAGAAATGAGCTCCCAGCTGTACAGTATGGGTCCCAACATAGCCCATGTTCTGCAGATTATCCAATTTGCCTGTCTTTTGGCTGGCCGTTATCAGTCCCCAAGCAAGAGACCGAGATTTGTTTTCTAAAGGCTTACCACACCAGCCATATACTTCTGATGTCCTCATGTCCACCTTCATAAATCCATGTTTGGATCATTAATCAGATAAGAAACTTCTCACAGAAAAATACAATATTGGTATACGAGAAGGAGTATTATTGCTTTAATGTTGAATCAGTGCTACTGTAGGATGCAGTTAATAAAAGGCTCCCAGCTTTTTTTTTTTTTTCTTTTCCCAATTTTGCTGCAGGCTTCCTAAACTGCTGGGGAGAAGCTGGACTCTTATCGAGCTACAGAACACTGACCTCAGGTTCAGGCTGAGGCTTTGGCCTCTGTTGGTGCCAGGAGCCGTGCTTTGCAAAGGCAGGATCCCTCTGATGAGCTGCTATGGCAAGGCAGAAGCTGCCGCTGTGCGTGGACGCTGTACAGCAGGTAAAGCCTGAGGCTGAGTGCAGTGTGCTGGTGCTCCTGCACAGGCTGTCACGGGGTGCTCACTTCCTAGTGTTCTACAACTTGTAACTTGAGACTGAGACATAAAAAGGTTTGTGAAAAAAGAGATTAGAGTGTTTTAGCCGAACTCCAGCCTGGAAGGCCACTTTCTGCTTACCTAAGTACTTGGCAAATGCTTTTACTTCCTTCACCATAATGTCATATAATGTACTGAGGGGGATTGTGTTGTTGCTGCATTTTACCACACCTCCATGTAGTCCATGCTGATATGTAATTTCAAAGGAAGTTTCTCTTGTTTCCTCTAAATAATGAGAACTTGAAGACCGACATCCAAGGAGACCTCTAGGACTCTTTTGGAAAGTCATCCTGAGTAGTTTAAAAGTTTTCTGAAATCACTAGGCAGTTTCAAGGGCTAATGCATGTAAAAATGTTTCTTGGTGTAAAGCATTTTGTGTGGAATGGAATATATGAACATCATTTTTTTGTTTGAAAAGAACACTATCATAAATAGTTTTAAGTTACTGGACTGCTTTCTTGCCATACCAAGTCTCGCAGCTGTTGAAGAAGCTGTAAAACATCCATGAGCTTTTCTTCCACCAGTGACAGCCTAACTCTCTCAGTCTCCAACATCTGTAGCTCCATCTTCAACATTTCGGTTTCCTCCACCTTTTGCTGCAGTTCAGTTAGCAATGAGCCTTTCATCTGGATAATGACACAGGAATTAAAAGCACTGGAGCTTTTAACTTTCTTGCCTAACAATTGCAAAGCTAAGTTTTCCCCTTTATCTGGTAAATGTCAGTTCACTCAAGATTATCTTGAAAAGTACATTTCTTTAAAGTACTATATAAAGAATCAATAGTTGCTAGGAAATGCATGCTTCACACTTGCACATAATGGCAATTCATTCAAGATCAGATGCTAGCAGATCATTCAGAAATTTTAAGTACTGGCATTCCTACTTCAGCTTTCTAACACTTTGCATTCCTGTAGTCCTCTATAAAACATAACTGATTTGTGTTCCCTCACCAATGTGGTCATGTTTTGGCCTTGCAGCTCCTGTAAGTCAGTTATCTGTATATTCACTGAAACAAGAAGGTAATTAGCCATCTTCAAAGTGTTTTGGCTGAGGGGAAAAAGAAGTCCTACAGAATGATTTCCAAGATTCTGGTTCTGCAAAACACTGGCATGCTTTGCAACTAAGCACATAAAGGTCCAGGTTCAGCAAGGCTTTAGAATGCTATACAGAAATTCTGCACAGGAGTGGTCTTCTTAGATCTGGACCTTCAAAAGCGGAACCAATCTGTTGGTTTTCTAAACCTGCCTGTGAAAAAAATGTTAAGGGTTTGAACATTACTTATTAATGCAGAACTTAAGTGACTAATGCTGTACTAGAAAGCCACTGCACCTTTTGAAAAAGTAAATATCTTTGTTTGCCACAGACCCACATCCACTGCAGATGCATGGCTAGCTTGCTAAATTGAGCCTGGACAGCATCCTCTGGAAAGTATGTCACATATATGTTAATTTTGGACCTTTGAGAGCACTGACAGATTTCGGTTTTATGAACTTCATTTGCCATTCACTGCTAAGCCCAGCATTCTGAAATAACCAGTTACTGAAATTTCTTGTTGCAAATAGAATCTAAATCTGTTTATTAACATTACACTGAAAACCAAAATCACGTGAGGTAAATGCCAAGTTTGCTGGCATTTCTTTGTCATCTTTTATCTTTAATGCAGTTTTAGGAGTATTTACAGGGAACCAGAAAGGCTGCAGACCTCAATATATTCAATATTTAATAGATTTTACTTGTGGAGATTTATATCCTAGTGGATTTTTAAGAAATGGGAAAAGAATTTCAGTTCTCTAACACACAAATGTCATCGGAATGAAAAAATAAATTAGTCTCTGATTCACAGTGAGCCTTGCAGAAGGTTTTAGTTTCTGACAGTGCTAAAAGTTGGCTGTTAGTTGGCACTTATTGCTCCATCAGATGCAAATTTCCCTGTTACATTAGCTCTCTTGTGCTTTGCTGTGTGAGACTTTCCAGCTCCTCTGAACTATACAGCTCAGAACAGCTACAGAAGCTTGAATCACCTAATCTGGCCCATCTGCCAAACAGTGATTTCAACATCACTGTCTGAATACTCTTTTTAGATGAAGAAACTAACATTTTCCTGTATGTTGAGCCAACTTTCTTACCCCCAGTGTGGCAGCAGTGTGACTGAGATGCTCTGGAGGCTATGTGAGGTTTTCAGTGAATTAAACAGAAGGTTTCTTTTATTACATTGCAGAATGTCTCTGCATTGTAAATACCACCTGCCACAGATGTTCACTAAACACAGGAAGTGGTTATATTTCCCTGTAGAGCAGGAACAGTCATGTGAAGTTACACAAAAGGAAAAAATGTCATTATTTTTATGTGTGAAATGGACTTTCCAACAATGCAGTCAAACAGATGCTCATGGAAATTCATAACTGGTGCCCATCTATCCTGGTTGCACACCCCACCAAGTCCCTGTGCGCATACCATCACATAGCTGCTGCTTTCAACTGCTGCTTTAGTCATGTTGGCTTGTAGTAAACCTCTTCTTAGCTGTTATAGTATAACAGTCTCCTTGTCCTATGTAAGCATGCTAGTTTCTGGATACTTTCATATTTACATGCATTTGTATGTCTGTGTATGTTGGATTTTTTCTCTCATCTTATTGTGCTTTCAGACAGTGGCTCAGTGTAGTGTTAAAACATTCTGGCTGCTTTCCCTAGATAGGTTACATCTAATACCTGTTCATACCTTAACATTTACAAATAAGAAAATGATGATTGTAGAGCTCAAGCTATTTTTAAAACTTAGATAATGAGGAGGGATGGTGAGTAGCTGGGTTGCAGGGCTCAGAGGAGTGGGTTGTGTCCTGGGTTCTGCCCAAGTCCCTTAGCACAGCCTGATTTGGGATCTGTGCCTCAGTTGTGAAATGGAAATACTACCTTGCCAAATGTCAGTTTTGAGAATAAGCTGGTTGCTGATAGGTGGTGCCCTTACAAAAGAGAGAGAATGCTACAGGAAAAACCTGAGCTCTGGAGTACAGCACACAAATAAAGCTAGGATAATGAATAGGAAAGATAATGAATAAGAAGGACTTGGAGCTCTTGGAATGGGTCCAGAGGAGGGCCACTAAGATCATCAGAGGGCTGGAGCACCTCTCCTATGAAGAGAGGTTGAGGGAACTGGACTTATTTATCTTGGAAAAGAGAAGGCTCCAGGGAGACCTCATTGTGGCCTTCCAGTACTTAAGGGAGCTTATAAACAGGAGAGAGAATGGCTGTTTATGAGGATGGACAGTGATAGGACAAGGGGGAATGGTTTTAAACTGAGACTGGGGAGGTTTAGGTTAGATACTAGGAAGAAGTTTTTCACCCAGAGGGTGGTGACGCACTGAACAGGTTGCCCAAGGAGGCTGTGGATGCCCCATCCCTGGAGGCATTCAAGGCCAGGCTGGATGTGGCTCTGGGCAGTCTGGTCTGGTGGTTGGCGACCCTGCACATAGCAGGGGGGTTGAAACTGGATGAGCATTGCGGTCCTTTTCTTTCAAGACATGAAAAAATTCACAACTTGTTTTATCCACTGGTTTTACAGTGTTAGATTGGATCAATTATTGATCAGTGTTTGAGAGTGTTGCTTTGCACTTGCCTGCTGAGTTTACTTGTTAGCTTTGCTGTTATTTATCTCATCTTTTAGCACTGAGCAAGTCCAAACAGAAGTACATAGAGCAATGTACAAAGTATTTTTTTCAGGTCAGAGAAAGTGTTTTGGTGGTTTATTAAACCACCAAATATATTTATTTGCAAATCAGATGTGAGAGAGCATTTCTCAGTCTTCCAGTTCATTTGGTACTGATTACAAGGACAGTAAACCTCTTGAAAGAAATTACTTACTATGTGTTTGTCTGTATTGCAGCAACAAAAAAATACCAAAAGCCATACATGAAATACAATACTGGGTAAGTAAATGGAAAGGAGCTTAAGAATAAATTTCTACCAGGCTCAAAATGACAAATCTGATTTTAAATTTACACTGCAGTGAGTCAGCAATCTGTCTTATTTTGTTTCATAGAAAGATAAATAGTGATCTGTGTGTTTCAATGGCTGCCACTTGCAGGATTTAAAGTTACATCACACAGGACTACCAGGATGCTGCACTGAGACTTTGAACTACTGTGGTTACAACCTCTGTTAAAGCAAAGATGAGCATGCTGCTAAACCTGAGAACTATATATATCTTTTTAATTTACAAATATGCTAGTTTTAAGTCTCAGAGCCGGCCAGACTAAGCTAAATGATTTTCTTTTAAGGATTGAAAAACAGCGAATGTCTGCATCTCAGTCAGCTGGAGGGATTTCTTGAGAAGTTATTGTGCTCCCAGAGGAGTAGGAGGACATGAAGTGTACATCATCCAGAGCTGAGGGACTGCTGACAGCTGCCTATAGTAATCCTATTGTTAGCGTGCTGCCTTGGGGCTATAGCAGTACCAGTCCCAAACACAATATCAGTGAACATCTTAGGCCAGTTCAGTAAAGAATGGTATCTGAAGTGCTTGGGTTTGACAGCAGCTGGTGAACATTTCATCCTCCAAAGAAATGGAGATTCAGCTTGGAGCCACGCTAGAAATGCAGGTGTCACAGGAAAGCGTGATGTAGTTTTGCAAAGGAATAGCACAGGGAGAAACACCAGGGATAGAAAGTGGAATAGCTAGAACAAAATGTAAATGCATATGGATACAGGTACATAAACAATTGCTTCACCATATGCTTGGCACCTGTTACCTCCTCCATATTTGTTTCCAGTTTCTTCACTTCTTCCCCCTTAAGCTCCAGCTGCTCACTGAGCTGGCTGATGTGCTCCTCTAGCTCCACAGCAGCTTCATAGCCATCAACACTGCTGGTCTCCAAGTAAGTCAGGAGCTTTTTCCGTTTTTTCTCATCACATCTATGTGTATATATATGAAGAAAAAAAGTGAGTGAAAACTCATGATGATGATCTATGTTTGTAAAAAAAAAACACAAAAAACAAACAAAAAAACCCAACACCCATATATAAAAAACAACATAAAAACACACAAAAAACCCAAACCAACCTTCCCACAAATCTTTTGGCAGAGCAAGTAATGAATAGATCCCAGCTGATGCTGATTAGGTGGGACACGGGCCTTCTGATTTTGGCTCTCCAGGATTACTGCCTCTTACTGAAGCCACAGTGCCCACAGGTCATGAGGTAATATTCTCAAAGGGCTCAGGTAAAACAAATCTCAGCAACGTACCCACTGCCACAGCAAGGGAACTTGGCCAGTATTTCCTTCATGCAGGCTGCCTGGGGCTGCTGCTCTCCTGCCCACTTCTCCTCCTCTTCATCAGAGGCCGCCTGGCCCTCCACTGCCCGGAACAGCTGTTCATCTGCTGAGAAATCAACAGTCACTCAGCTACAAAACAACCCCCAGTGCACCACAGCTGTGACAACTTAACCCAGTGAGGCAGGGGTTTAAACTGCCCGGGTGAGGCACAGCACAGTGTCTTTCATCAGCCATGGAAAGAGGCTTAAAGCCAGGGCAATGTCCTCTCAGCAGAGATTATTATTTTAAGAACAGTGAACACTTCAGCACCCTCTTGCAGGTAACCTACAGCTGTTTTCTTTGCTTTCATTTAAGTGTGAATAGAGAATGTATTATTATTAAGGGAGCACAGTTACCTTTCACATGTAATTGAATATACAATCTTCAGCAGGAATAAAACTGTTGTATTTGTTAGGGTGGGGTTGTTGTTGTTGTTGTTTTTCTTTTTCACCATCCAAATGCATATTTGGGGTGCAAGAGTTTGAATTAATTTTCCTCTGATTTGTTGTCTGTATGGGAACTGTTGAATCACGGCCTGAACCTCTGATTGACCACCTGGGGCGAGCATTGAGTCAGCTGCAGGAGCACAGGTGAAGGCAATCTACCTGTGTGATCAGAGGGGGTGGAGCCAGGCTGCACCTCTCCTAGAACCCATTTTAAGGGCTGACTTCCACTCAGGAAGGATCTCTTTCTCTAGAGATTGCTTCTCTTGGAGTCTTTCTGGTGAGCCTAGGATATAGGTGAGCTTCTATTCATATCTGATTAACCCTCTCTAATGCGATAATCTTTCTAGCCTAACATCTGTATACTCATTAACTGTACAGTTGTCTTACTGTGTTTTGTAGGGAGGGTGACTTACATATGTAGCTAACATTTGACCTGTAAGTATCAACCTTAGGTGAATCCATGTAGTGTAAACCTAATGCCTCCTCCTGTGCCAAGCATGTTATTAATGTGTCCATTGTGTGTGTATGTATACACGTACTGCTCCAGAAATATTTCAGTATTTTTAAAGTGTATGTTAGAAAAGCTGTTGTATCTTTCTCATTTTTACTCCAAGAAGGTATTTGCTGGACTTTGGTAGTTACGATGCCTGTAGCTTACTGGGAGCCATTTTTAGTGCCTGAAAAACAGGCATTTGGACTGTAAATCTAGTTCACGCTTTCAATGTTATTTTCAATTCAAAATTATTTGCTTTAATCATTGCTAGCTGGTTAGATAGTTTTAATAATCTTAACGTAGTAATCAAGCGCTGTTTGACCCCCCGGAGCTCTGCGAGCGCGGCGCGGCTGCTGCAGCTGCCCGTGGGGCTCGCGCTGCTCGAGCGGACGCGGCGCTCCGCGCTGTGCTGCTGGCAGGAGCCCCTCCGGGGGGCAGCCGCGCTCCGCCATCGAGCCCGGAGCACGCGGCCATGGGGCTCCGCCGTACCGCGGGCGGCCCGCGCTGCACTGCTCTGCCTTCGGCCAGCGCTCCGCACGTGGGTGTTGATTACATTTCGATTCCAGTAGCGTTGAACGTACCTAATTTATAGGTTAACGAGTTCAATAAGTTACTGGCTGAACACGTACAAATATTGCTTGGGAACTAATTCCATATGACTTTTTTTCTTCCATAGGCATTTGAAGGGATAATGATCAGAGTTCACAAATGTGGCAGCCATGGGAACTGATACTGCGCAGCACTATGGAGTCACTGCAGAGTTTCAAACTGGTATGTGCAATTCATTGCATTATTTTTGCATCTGGTGTAGCTAGCTGGTACTCAGGTTAGAATTTTAAAAACAGGCACAAAGTGTATAAATCTCAAAGTATTCTCGCACGTATCTGAAGACATTCCCAGTACTACTTTCCTATGTGATGATTCTTTTTGCTCTGTTTGAAAATGCATGTAGGAAAGGCCATATTTGGCGTCCCTCAGGTAGGTTACGATTAGCAAGCTTGGAAACCAGAGAGAAAAAAAGCCAAACTTCTTAGGTATCACTCTTGATGTAAAGGCAGTATTTTACTAAAATTCATTATTATGGCACTTAAGCAGTAATTTGTAACTTAGCTAATGCAGAAAACTGTGCACTATTCCATTGATCCAAGTGCTCTTCTGCTATAAGAAATTAATATTTGTTAAAGTGTAACTAATGAGTTCTAAAAATGAAGGTGTATCTTCATACACCTATAAATCCTGGGTTTATCCCAGATGTCCAGGCCTTTGTTTTTATTTGTTCAACTTTACAGTTTTGGCTCTGACTCATTTTTCTTTTCTGGCTAATTTGTTTGAGAAACTTTTGCTAGAAAGCTCTTTGAACTTGAGCTGTGACATATCAGACATGGAATCTGTCTGAGCTGGCACAGTGCCTGATTTAGTAACATATTTGTGAAAGCAGGTTCATTTTATAAGCCTGGCCAAATGGAGAACGTGCTGCAATGCTGTGTTTTCGTTTATTATTTTTTGCGTCCCTGAGCAGCTGCTTGCCAGCTCCATTACTTTACAGTCTAATTTTACACTTTACAGATAGATCTCTTAGTCCGCAGTAAAGATGCGTTATTACTTGCAGTTGATCTCAGGTAACTGTTTTTGTTATCTTTGAATGAGGAATGTCAAAAATCACTGAAGGTAAGCTGGATTTGCTTTGCAGTTGCTGTCTATTTGGGACTGAGCAGAGAGGCTAGGAGGAGAAGTTTGGCATTGTCATAAATGTCTCTAATGATTATGGCAGTTAAATGATCCACCAGAAGTTGTCATCTCTTTAAAAGTCCTGGTAACAGTAAATCCTAGTCTGGGTCACTTTTAGCAAGAGCCAGTCTAGGCAAACCTGAGGATCTTAGAAGACTGTCAGAGAATGCTTCATTCAGTCCTATGAGGAATTTCAAGTGAGTGATGCTATGACAGTGGTTAGGGCTACATGTGCTAAATACATTGCATCTTTTCAGAGCTGCTGAAGCAGACGATGTTTCCAGGTATCATGATTAAATGGTTTTCTTGTAAATAATTCTAGCTGATGTTCTGAGGTTTTTATTGTTGAATTAAATAAAAACTTCATACTTCTTAGAAAGGAAGAAGGCTTTGGTAAGGTGAATCATATGAGGGGAAAAAGAATTGCTTTAAGTCATAACTCTAAGTGACACATTCAGTCTTGAATGAAGCAAAACTATGTTGGAAGGGAGAAGTAGAAAGCTGTGATATTACCTTTTATGTAAATCTAGGATTTCAAGCTATATTGAGATTAATTTGTGGCCTTGGTGGATTAATATCTAATTAGTTTTCTGCTGAGGGTCTTTTAAAAAAAGGTGAGGGAATAGTTGAGTACTGGGCTTGATACCATTTTCAGAAATCCCGGCTCTGCCAGTGGGAGATGTTCGATCTTGTTGCACAACAGAGAAGCAGCATCTTCCATCTGACAAAGCTGCTGCATCTTTCTGCTCTGGGCTGCTTCTGGAAGTAAGCTGAAATTTCACTATTTCTGATCTGGAAAAGAAAGACAAAGTAAGGTGGACTAGTAGGAAATCTGGAGAAACCAAGATGAATGTCCACAGTGTGACACGTGAATGATGAATGAAAAATACTGTTCAAGCTTGAAATAAAGGAAAAGGGTCGTCATCCCACAGTGCCTGTGAAATCAAACTGCCAAGGACTGCACTGAGTCCTTTTTTGCTGGAATCAAAGGAAGGTGCATTCAAACTTATATTTAGGTAATAAAAACTAAATATTGCCTGTAGCTTTTAATTCATGTCAAGGGCATCTGGAAAATATATATGGAAACAGTCTACTCTGGCCATAAAGTCTCCCTTCTCCACTGACAATGATAGAGTGCATGCTTCATTTTTAACATGAACACATGTATAGCTAGGGTAGCAAGTCTTACATCCAGTCACTTAGACTGGTATTCAGGCTTATAAATGTCAGACTACAGCACTGAACCAAGACTCGGTTCAGCCAAAAGGCCAGTAATAGAAAACAGCTCTGCATGAGTATCATCTTCCTTAATGCTAATATTAAAGGCTTTTTGTGGGTCCCTCAAATGAAACTGCAGGGAATGAGGTGCCACGTGGATAGCAGCAGTAGCCAGCAGCGTTGTATTTCACAGGTTCAAACACTTTACATGTACTCAATAATTGGTTTTCATACTGCCCTTGTGAGGCATTTCAATCCACTTTATTTAAAAAAAAAATGTAGTTTATGGTCTGCATTTCATAAAGACATACAGAACTTGTCCTCATTTATTTCAGTGAGACTGAGATCTGAGTTATTTTGTTTACAGGAGCTTTTAATGACACCATGCACTTAATTCAAAAGCTAAGTTAAAATTAGTATGAAGTACTTCTGCCTTCTAATTCTGTGCTCAGTTATTTATAACAGAAGACATCACTGAGGTGCCTTTAGGCAGTTCAAATCTAAGTTTCCTGAGTACTGGGGATGAAGAGACTGGAAAATCAAAAGGAATGACATGTGAATGAAGTCACACCTGCAGATGTGATCATTGTGCTTCTGAACTGCTAACAATCCTAAATCTGTCTTAAAGGAAACAGTTTTCAAAGTGTGCTACTTCTCCAGTTTTTAAGACTGGACATACCCTGATTATCAGCTACATTAGTAGCATTTATGGTTTAAAAAAAGTGCGTACCTGATGAATGCAAGTCCTTAAGCATGTCAACAAAGTCTATTTTTTAAAATAACTTAATGCATGAGAAAATAATGATTATTTGGACTGAGGAAAATATAGTTAGCGAAATGGACGGAGTTGAGGCAGTACCTTTAAGGAAGTTCAAAGTAGGAGGAATAATTCCGAGTTAATTTTCATGCAGTTGAGTTTAAAATGTTCTAATGGATACACTGAAGGACAGTATAGCTATCACTATTGTTATTTTAGACAAGATACAATGGCAGTATGCAATATTGGTGACAAAGGAAATGAATCCAGATGATCGTATTCAGATCCAAAATAGTAGAAATGGAGCTCATGGAACTGAGACAACTTACAGTACTGAATTTATTTTAGCAGTCCTGTTCTTTTCACTATATATGTGTAACTCAATTCTACTAATGGTTAGTGAAATTAGAGTTATGATGGAATTATAAAACCAGTTATTTGTAATAAGAACAGTCATATCAGATACATGGAAAATCAATCCATACATTTATATCAAGTATTTTCAGAGGTAGGAAGAGCAGCCTTTTGAATATGGAGCTCAATGAACAGAGTCCAGTTCATTACAAGTTTGTGTACATTACACGTGTATGCTGTGTAATGAAATGTAATATACTTCTTATAGAGTACTTTTCTATTGTTTCCTTTTCTTCAACTTAGAGAACAGTTCACTTTCAAAACTTAACACCAATATACTTTCCCATTTACACCCCACAACAGCACCATCACATTGTTTCCCAGTAGGAGCCATCGCATAGTTCACAAATTATCTATGTGCAGAAGAAGGCAAAACAAATTCAGATTTACAGTAAATGAGGTTCCCTCTAAACTCTTCCTAGGATTAGTTTTGGTTTGATGAATACTGAATATTCCTTGCACTTAGCACATTAAATATACATCAGCAAAGACTGAGAGTTAAAACTCCTGGAAAATGAGTTCTGCTGAAGCAAGTTGTAGAACACAGTATTTTTGTGTAAATCTTACAAGTACTTCCTGCCAGTAAGTTCAGCTACTGCTCGAAACAAGACTTGAGATGTAGTAAGAGGAAAGCTGGTGCTGAGTTAGAGATAAGTATTGCTGAGAGCTTTTGTTTAAAATACCACAGCTGCTGTTGGTTTCTGAAGAACCACACCAATGTTGGACCTCGTGGTGTCTGTGGGTGTTTGTGCACTGGGTGAATAGTTGTGAGTTTAATAGAACAAAAAGTCTGTATTTCAAAAGCCTGTAGGATAGAAACTTGAGGCAAACCATGTTAGAAAACATTGCTTCTTTTTCACTCTGTCCAGTAGAGCTGACTGCATGGAAATTAATGATGTGTTTTGTTTACGGTTTATGGTATTAACTTAGCAACAATCAGATTTCCTGCTAAGTCAAGGGAAATAGCAGCCTCCAGAGCAAAGCCTGGCTAGTCATTTAGCCTTCATTAGTTCGGAGAGTGGAAGAAGGGGGGGAACTCATTAAGTAGCCTGCAAATAGCAAGTCTGGGAATTCAAAATGGAGGCTCCTGAGATCATCACTGCAGGGTTTTGCTGTGAGTGTAGTGCTGTGGTTAGTAGCTGTGAAATATAGTCATGTTTCCTTTGACAAGGATGTAACACTTCATTTTTCTGAACTGTGCTTATTTCCTTTGTTTCTAAAGAAAAATAAGCTGAGGTCTGATATTCAACAGGAATCACCAATGGTCTTCTGATAGCTGTCTGGTATTTGTGGGTGGTTCTTCTAATTTTGAGCTATAGTGTAATTTACATATGTTTGGAGTTTAGAGATTTCTAGAGATAGAGATACTGAGATCTTGTTGACTCTTAACTGTAGTGTCAAAGCTGGTTAAAATTTTTAACCCATAAGAAACTCAGGAATATTGAAGTACTGTGAAAATCTTCTAAAGTGGGTGAGTGCTGTAATGTTTAATGGGAGAACTGTTGATGGTAATAATGTATTACAGCTGGCAACCTCGTTTCAATTTAGCTTGCAGTCCAGAGAACACTGAAGTTCTGTTTTGTTTTCCTTTTTTTTTTTTAAAAAAAAAAACATTAAAACCCTTCCTATAAAATTCAGTGCCTTTGTGAGGACTTGGATAATAGATTACATCCACTTTGGCCAGTTTCAGTGTAGACATAACACCTTTCACCTCTCTGCAGTTCTTATAAAGGAACTTAAAGTTAGCTGATGAAATACAAAGTGCAATCTCTAGTAATTCTCCTGAGACATTGTCATCAGCTCTTTTTAAATGTTGAGAGAGAAAGAGAGCCATACGGGTGGTGTGTTAGGTCTTCCTGCTCAGTGAATGATGGAAGACAGCTGTATCATTCTTCTCTGGAGATATTCATCTGGGGAGCTAGAAAAGCATGTGAACTTTGAGCAAGGGCCTTCAGACCCAGGTGCCTCAGAAGCAAGACTTAGACCTGGCTCGGGCTCTTAATGTCACTTATGCTGTACTTTCCCCATCACAAATATAGTGAAGCTAGAATTTCTTATGCCCTGGATAAAACAGCAGCAAAGATTACTGTAAGTAAACATAGCAAGTGCAACTATTTCAAGGAGCTTAGAAATGGAGTAGATTTTAAATCCGTGTGAAGGAACTCATGCCCAGGCAAGCTGGAAGTTCAGAGCTTTTCTATGCCAGATAAAAAAAAAAAAAGAAAATATGGGAGGACAAAGTGAGTAAATATGGATGTTTTTAAACAAAAACAAACAAAATACCCAAGAGATTTTCTATTTGATGAGCTAAAATAAAATGTTGGAAAGGATCAGTTGGAAATAACTGCACTGGAGATAAATAGCTGTGGTGTGCCTTGCCAGGCATCTAGAATGATGTGATGCTGGCTGCTGCTTTATCCATAGCAGGCAGTGGGGAAGGTGAAAGGAAAGGACCAGCGGCCATATAGGGAGGAGGTACAGGGATGGGAAATGTCCTGTGCAATGGAGTTTTAAGGAAGGAATGTATAAACAATTGTTTCTCATTCCTGTAATCCGAAACATTTTAAGACAGTAGTCTGACAAGTTCAGAGCCAAAGATCAGAGAGGCAGAGCCAGAAGTCTTTTTGACTGTATGGAAAGTTGGGGGGAGGGGGAAAGGGAACTGCTTCTCCTCGCATAGCTGCAAGGAACAGTTGGGCAGTCTGTGAAAACCATTGCTAGACACTGAATGTGAGATGGATTGAAGGTTCTCATCTGAGTTTGGGCACAGAACTAGAAGAGTAGACTTAATTAAGCAATGAATCTTTGCTGCCTACTGGAAGAAAGGGACTTTGTTTTACATGAAAATAGAATCCCACATTGAGTCTGGGCAATATTTCAAGAAGGCAGCAAATCTGTGGCTGGATTTTCTCAGTTTTTCTGAGCTTAAAAGTAGATGCAAACAAACCAGCAGAATTTTGCTTCATGCTCCACACTGTTGAGTACACAATATTTCCTCATCCCAAAGTGAGGTGATGGGGACATGAATAGAGGGATGGTGATGTTTCCACCACCAAAAAAACCATGATCTCCTGATTTCTCATCATATGATTTAACCACTACCTTATTTTTTCTTACCTGGGAGCTTTTTATTGTTCAGCAAAGCTGAGGGCTAGATCCAGACTCTTAATTTTAAACTGAGGGAGATCCCAGGATTTAAAGAGCAAGCATAATGAAACAGGCCAAGCAGTCTGCATTTGCTGTCATGGTAAATGCATAAAAGTGGAATCTCCACTCCTTCTTAAGCGTAGATTAAATTCTTTTCTCATTAGTATTCATGCAGCATCTAATGGGTCTTCATAAATGAGGAGCAACATGAATAAACAGCACATTTGTTTAGGGCAAAGATCAGAGGGGCGAGGAGTTCTGGAGGTGCCTGGGAAGCGTTTGTGTTGGGTGCGGCGAGGTTTCCCTGGTGACAGGCACACAGTGCCCATGCATGTTGGGCCTTTGTAGTGAGAATAATGGGCAGCTCCAGAGAAGGGAAATTGAAGAGCGGAGAGCTGGAAAGAACTGGACCTTAAAGTAATATCCATGACTAATTGGCTTTTAATTGGCACTCCGCTTATTGTTATGGAAACTTGTAACTGCAGCAAAACTGCACCTGCTTCTGGTGCAAAACAAATCTCTGATTTCAATAATTCCTCACTAATCATAAGATAACTCTAAGGAATTGTTTACCTTCACATTTATAGATCCTTAACTGTTCCCTTTTAGAGGCTTATTTAAAGCAGATCAAACAACTGTGTGGACATGTACATGGCCCAAAGGACTGGTTAGACAGACTGGTAGGCAGTCTGGTAAGCTAGGCTTTGTTTTGTATTTTTAACTAAAATTGGTGTGACTTTATTTTTGTGCTACTTTTACTCAAACTGTAAGAGTTCAGGGAACTCGAAATGGTTTTGGTTTTGACTTATGTCCAACAGGGAATGGCAGAGCTTGGTGTGTGTTTTGTCTCATTTATGGCTTTTCATATATCATACAGGTGAAGTCTGTTTTCACTCTAGAGCTAAGAGAATACATCTGCCTTTGGCTGATGCTTTAAGCTGTGGACCCCTCTGCAACAGAAATCATATTGAATCATATTCTATGAACAACTGAGATTTTAAATTACCTCAGTCTATAAGGCATTAAAAAGAAACTTCTGAAAGCATTATCAGTAAGGAAAATCATAAGGATGACTAAACATCCTGCTTTTAAACTGAAATACGGACGAAATTGTATCCTAAGAGCTTCTGTAATACTGGTTACAGTTTGGGGAGTAGTATAGTAATCTCCTGCTACTGGCTGATGACTTCAATTTTCTTGCCAAAATCACCATTGCCTGGCAAAAATCACTGTGCTGATGGCAATGTGTTTTCTGGCTGAATCTTTCCATCTATTGCATAGAAACAGGCAAACCTTGCAATGGTACTGTCATGCATAGCAGAGTTATGATTTGTTGTCATACAGCTCTTTCTATGATTATTTCAAGCATTTTTTGAGATGACAACAACCTCTTCCATCTTTTAATTTTGGAGAAAATGTTAATATTTGGATCAGGGCATAGCCCTAAGCATTGCATTCTCCAGGGAATGCATAAATGCAGGGCTTTAATAGGAGTGCAAAGCTGGGAGGCAGACCTTTCAATCAGGAAACATACAACTGAATGAGTAGTAAGGGCCAAGCACACTCCCTAATGAAATTTCATATGGTATCCAAATTCTTGTCATCTTGTCATTCTTTTCCTATCAGTAAATGTTTGGGAATAGCAGAGCCACGAATTAGTTTCTCCTCCCCTCCCTCTGCAAGTCCACATGGAAGATGATAATTTACTGTGCTGTTAGCTGTTCACTTAGAGCAGAAATCTGTGCAGAGAATGTGGAGAATCTGACCCTGTTGGTAGAAAACAGATGTCACGATGGTGCTACCCGACAGAAATACTTATGCTTTAAGCAGACTTTTTTTTCCCAAGGCTCTAAGCTTACACAATGTCATAAGGTTGCTTTAAGTCTTGGAGCACGTATGTTACATTAGAGTTATCTGTAAGATCACCATTTATTTTTCCTATTTGACCCATGCCCCATTCCTGAGAAGGTTCCTTCTTCACTGTTGCAGAAGCTGCCAGTATCCAGTCAGGTGAGGTGTACGTGGGTGGAAGGGATGGTGTCATTGTTATGCCAGAGAAATTCTTTTTTTGTGGAAGTGGACTCCTGTCTCTGCTGGAGACCCTGCGTACTGCTAGGCAAATTACTTAGGCTTCTATAGCTAATTATTGTTACCTGTGTACAGTTAATAACTGTGTCCTGATTTCGGTGTTTGTGTGGGATTTGAGTCTATGGGGTATGAGAAAGGCATTTGAAACAGGGAATCACAAAAGCTATAATTTGTGTTTTGCTCTAAAATACGAGGTACTGTGAACACTAATGTAAGTCAGAGTGAGCACCTGAAATTGCCAGCAGATTTTGATGGTAGCCTTTCTTGTCTATTATGTTACACTGTGAGATGAACTAATCATTTATACTCATACTAACATGTAAGGCCACTTTCATTGTATTAAGAAAGAACCATCTAAGTACACAATAGATGCCTTTACACATGGATACGCTCAATACAGTTAAATTTGATACAAATGTATGAAAAAGAAAGCTAAACTGAAATGGCTTGGCCAGGTTTCTTCCTGTGACTGGGAGAATGCATGGATTTCAGCTCTGAAATGCAGCTCAAGATATAAGCATTTGTATTTGATGCTTTCCTAAGCTTGTTTGTCTTTGAAACTTTAATTTACCATTAATAAACTGTTAGTCATTTGGACTACTTAATGGAAGATGGAAGATAATTAGGCTGAACAGATGAAGTAATTACAGTGCTTTCATAAATCCTATACCTAGTGAGGGATTATACTGCATGGTGGTAGTTCTGAACATATATGAGACAAATGAAACTGCTCTATGTGAGGTATTTTGTGTTTAATAGCCACTGATTTATCTAGGAGAAGCATGCATCAATTTGGAGTTATGTCACTCAGATATTTCTGCCACATTAAGGAATTGTTTTGTAACAAAACAAAGGAAATAATTTCCAGATGTTGCTCCACTGGAATGAAGATCTGTTGCCACACCCTTCTGCTGAGGCACTGAGCACAAATAGCTGAATTTCTAGAGCTTGCATGCATGCAATTCAGATTTAATTAAAGCTAGAAAAAATATATATCACTTGTTCTTGATTTAAGCACTAGCTCCAAAGATATTTATTAAAGCTTGAACAAAGCTTCTTGAAAGTCTTAGTAGGAAAGTTGAACCTAGGGTTTTCAGTAGGCATGGAAATGGCAGTCATTCCATTACTCCATTTTTCTTGTCTTTTATACAGCTCTGTCTTTCCCTTCCCTCTCCATTGGAACAATTATTTTAATTTACACAGGTTGCTCTGAAAATAATGCCTTCTATTTATTTCCATGGAAATGACAGCAGATCAGTGCTCAATTCAGCAGTGCAGAATAGCACTATTTCATAGACCAATTCTCAGCTACAAAACATTGTTTTCCAACATAGTCACAACCACTAGCTTTGCATTTTTGCCAGTGGTGAACAAGAGCCTGCATGTTGTGCCTGTAACAAGCTGTACCAGAGGAGGTGACCCACTGTCACTACTTCCAGAATGCACCGCCCACTGCTTCACTGTGCTCACAACCACTCTTTGGTCTCCATCAACGCTCAGTGAGTGTTGATGAATGTCAGTGGGTTCTTTAAAGCCTACAGCCAACAAAAAATAACTGAAATACCACAAAATTTTAAACCACAGGTGTATGTATAAGGAAGATAATTGATATGTGGCAGATAAACAAGTGCAACAGAGCTGTTGTGCTGTAGATAGTTTTCTTCTGCCACTGCTTGTATTTATAAAGGGAAAAAAAGGCCTTATATTCAATCATGTAGCCATGTGCTATTTAATACCTATGAATCCTTCTGTTGCTTCCTCTATGCCAGAGTGTATGTCATTGAAGTCTTTTTATTGTCTCCTACATAAAGAAAAGTGTTCTTCCAAAGGGTAGGGGCAGGGAGTACTTTTCAGTGGGATGGAGAGCCTACTGAACTCAGCTCCTAGGGCTTAAATCATTTGACAGGATGTTGTTTCTCAGTTCTGTTTGCATGCATGGAAATCTGTATGCATCTCTTAACATAGCAGAAACTCTGAAAGTTCATAGTTACAGAAGGAACTTGCATGACAGTACTTATCTCAGAGCTTCACACAGAGCCTAATAAATTTGGAGAGGCAGAAAAGGAAGGTAGGAAGGTGGCTCACTTAATTCAATGCTTTAAACTGTGTGTGAGTTATTTCTGAGTAGTCTTTACTAGGTATTTTGGAAGATAGGATGTTGGATGTTAGCAGGAGAGGCAGTAGCCATCAATGCCCTAAGTCAGGTACTTAAGTTCTCCCAGGAAAGTCACAAGTGCCCAAGCATTCCTTCAGGAGAGCTTTCCTGCTGTGAAAGGTGAGCCTGGGAGCTCAAAGTGAAAGAGCGTGGGACTGCTTTGAGACCTGAGCCTGAGGTGTCGGTGCCAGCAGCTTTCTGTTGTGAACGTGGGGAAGTTACAGCTTCTGTGTTCCTTAGATCCTGTATCAGGAAATGAGAATAACAATTACCTCATCATGTTGTGCTTTCTATTCCACTGATGTTTGTAAAACACTCTTAGATCTTTAAAGAAGGCTATTTAATGATTAGATACTGTTCAATTCTCCAAGCTTTTTTATATTTAAGCTCTGTGCCTACTATTCCAATGTTTGTTTTGAAGTAGTTTTAAGTTTGCTGAAAGCAGCACGTCCATTGTTTTCCAGTTTTACATTTTGGTAGGTGATCTGCAAAACACAACAGTGCCTTTACAGTAATCCCCAAGTAATTAATTTCCTTCCTCCTAAGTTATTTACCAGTTCATAGAGATCTGAAAACTTTGCCTATTATTAGGTAGACTTTGACAGCAACCATAGCAGCTTCTATTTAGCCATTTACTGGTTTTATAGCTGAATGAGAAATGTAATTAGGACGTAGAAATGTAACATAACCTTATGTAGCTGTTCCCTCTCCTGTAAGAACTAACTTTTAACACTGTGTGCTAAGCCTCATCTGGCCTCCTCAGGGGTAGATCTTTGCTTACCTCAGCAGTACTTCAGCTGGCAGGTCTTCTGCTTCACCTGATGAACCTCAGTTCCAATAAGCTTGTCAAGAATACAAGATATCTTTTCCTACAACAGCAAAGTACTTGGAAAAGGTGTGTAGTTTTTGCTAAGTGTAGCCTCTGCCACAAAAGTTTAATGACATTTTAGTTTCACTAAGGTGCATTATTTAGGTAGGATCTTTAATTGTACATGATTCAGTGCTACAGAGCCTAACTTGCTGAGAAATGGCTGCTTATGGGTGGGCAGCACAGACAGGCCACAAAGTGGCCCTGCAGCTCTTATCAAGTGAGAGAGCAAACAAGTTTGGGAAGGGGGGCAGATGGGAATTGTTACTAGGAAAATTCTTCATAGGAAGGTTGGATAACCAGGATTCACTTTTCCTAGTCAACATTAATTGATGTTATTTTTGACAAAAGGTTTTGGCTTCTCACTTCTCCTTTTTTTCCCCTTATTCTTTTTGATTTTTTTTAAGCTGACAATACTTAGCTGCAGGGTTTTCCCTTTTTATTGGACCTCCTGACATGCAGTGGCCCCACTGCATCAGTGAGATGCAGTCTGCTCATGTGGGCTCACAGCTGCCTCCATGGGACACAGTGCTGCTCACAGCAACAGGAGCCTCAGAGTGGGCAAAGATGGTTCTTTTGGACAGTCTTACAGGTATTTGGAAGCAGATACTTCCTTTTGTTTTCATAGAGTTTCCTCAATAGATTTCCACAGGAAAAGAGGGAAATCTGTATGAAAAACAGGAAACAGTTCTCAGAAGCAGAAAACTGTAACGGAGCACTAGGAGGAAGACTTAAAATAAATGTTGTTTGAAGCGGTAGGTGATACTACTTGTATTATCTTACTGCAAAAACAATGATTAAATATAACATCACAACTATAGTGAAATTTTTAAAGAAGTATTTATAAAAATATATTTAGCCCTTCAATTGAGCTCATAGTAGGTGGCTAATATCTAAACTGCTGCAGCCAGATTTTTAAGCCATATTTTCCATTTCTGATTTCTTACCCTGGACAAGTCTTTTGGAAAACTTCTCATATGCCTCAGCCTTGGATGGGATCCCAAACTTCCCAATGCTGATCCATCCTTCTTGCATCTGAGACTTAATTTTTTTTTCCCTCAGTTCTTTCTGAATTCCACAATAAAAATCTCAAATCCTAGGATTCATGGGTGTGTTATGAAAAGTAAGGTTAGCATAAAATCTGACATGCAGAAAAACTTGCTAAACAAAATCTTCTATAGACTTCACACCAAAGCCCCTTCCTGATCCAGTTCTCCTCAGAGTCCCATGAAGCACCAACTGCCTTGGAGAAGTTATTTTAACTTTTGTTGAAATACTGAGAAAGGATGTGAAAGGGTGTTTGCAATTCTCAACCTTAAAAACAAGTGTAGTCACATAAGGAAACTGCTGGCTGCAAAGGGAACTTAATAGCCTACATAGATTTGAAGATGAAACCCTTAAATTTGTAAATCCTTAAGGAGAAATTGGAGCTTAACCTTACTTTCATTTTTTTTATATTTAATAAAGACAAACTCCAGGAAAACATGGGTTTGGCCTTCACAGTGTGTTGTTTGTATTAGAGAATATTAGGGATAATATATGCTGTGCTCATTTAATACAGAAGTGGGTTTAAAAAAAAGTTCAAAATTATCACAATGCAAATGCATCTTAGAACCCTTCAAGCCTCAACAAAAACAAACAAAAACCAACCAAACAAGAAAGCCTACACAGAAAACAACTTTCTACCTGTACCACTTGGCTGGCAGTGCTGCATTTCAAATGTTATAGCTGCACTACCTACACAATAGAACTTCAGGAAAACATTTCAGAATTGGTGTATTGTACTTCTAAAATTTCATTAGGCTGAGTCAAAGAGGCTTTGCAGATCCGAAGCAGTCCCACTGAAACCAGAGCAGAAACAAGCTTGATGTGCTGTAGTGTTTTGCAGTTTCTTTCAGCTTAGTCCCTCAAAGCCTGCTGGTTTTTATTTATGTGCTTGCATGAAAACTACGGAATGCATTGGTGTTTGCCTATACATCTCATGCAGACCCTAGAGATGTTGTTTGATAAGAGATGGGCTATAACAAAACCCTAGCAGATCTCTGCAGTGAATGTAGATGTTTTCTTATTTTTGTTTTCTGTGGATGCTTTAAACAACTGGGAGAAAAAAACAACATCGTGTAAGTGCAACATGTGTATCATTCAGCCTGAAGTGTTAGAGACCCCTTCTCACTCCAAAGCATCGGTTACAGTTATTAAAATGATCTTGATTGTACATATTACTTGAAGGGACTTGCAGCAGTCTGTCATTATATGATGTTTCCATGCTGTGTACTGTGCTATGTTGTCCAGTAACTGAGAGATGCTAATAATCCTCTAACAGTGAATTTTTATGCACTGTAGTGATTAGGCCAGCAGTAACAGCAAAGGGTGGAATTTAACTGCTTTGCCTGGACTTCTGGTTATAAATTCCTTGAAACAGGGCATGAGTACCTAAACATCAAATAGCTGGTAGGTCATTTAAAACAACAATAAAGATACTAGCAGTAAACAAAGCCAGCTGTGCATTTATGTCCTTAAGGGATTAATGAGCACATCCCATGAGCATGCAGAAGTCTGGATTGCATTAGCAAGGGCTCACTGAATTGTATTAATCCTGGCCAGAACTGGAACATTTAGGATAAATATGGCTTGTTTTCAAGCTTCTGTCCTACCGGAAATAGAAATGATTTTAGTTTCGGATGCAAGGGCCACTATTAATGCTTTTTTTGAGAAGTGATAGGCTCTAGATTTGATGAATGGTCTAAACTGGCTATTTAAAAAAAGAAAGAAAAACAAAATAAATTTATTTTCTTACAGAAATGTTTGCTTAAAAGTGAAAAGCCAAGTCCTTCATTTCTAGATCTCTAGGTAAAGCCCAAGCACAGCATTAATAACAGAAAGAAAGGATATACCACACTTAAATCTCTTTCAGAGGACTTCAAAATCACATCATGCGTGACAGACTCAAGCAACCTTTAGGTGCCTATCCTGATGAATACCTTATGGTGAGAACTCTGGCAGCTGTTTTAAAAAATGTTATTTAAACACACTCATCAAAATAGTAGGAATGTAGGTTCTTGCTTTCATAGCAGTGTGGGAAAGACACAGTGGCAGACAAACAAGCTCCCAGCATCCCTTAAGACCACTGCTTACTTCATTTCTTAGGCCCTGCTGCATCAAAGGTTACTTCAGAGTGCATCGTTACTGTTCAGCAAAGGGTTTAGCAAAGTCTTGACAAATGGCAGAACTTAAACTCCTGCCTTCATTCCAAAGGAGATTCTTGTATGCAGCCTTTTAGTCAGGTTCAGGTTTGATTCTATGGAAGTGTTTTTTTCTAAACTCAACTGTGCAGGATTCTAGGAAATAGCATTGTGGGGTTTCTTTTTGTTTGCCTGTCTTGTTTTGGTCCTGTGCAATTTGACATTGTTGCTCTAGTTTTATTCACTTGATTTTATTATAACTTTCCTGTTGCAAATGATGAAGGGCTACAATAGCTGCTATTTAAACTAGATCATCTTTAATGCATCTGCTTTGTGCGTGTTGCACTCTGTGTTTAGAGATGGAGACAACTGGGATGCTATTCAATGTATCTTACCTGTACACATATGGTAACTCAGCAGAGCTGAACCCAGCGGATTTCAAGTTCTGGGATGTGTTACTACTGCAGCTAACTGTATTTATTTTCTGTACCAGGGCAGAGTGTCCACAGGGGCTCTTGCTCAGGAAGTAACGAGGAGTGCCATCAAGTCACTGTCTGAGAGACTTCTACCACTGTTGTGGGCAGGATTTACATGACCTATTTGTGCTAGCATCAGCATGAATTCCTTGATTAATCAAAGGGGGGAACCTTTGATTAAGTCTTTCCTAAGTCCTTCTGCTTTGGAAATTATAATTGAATTCTGGTGCTGTTGTATTCTTTTGGCTTAAAGCATAAGATCAAATAAGCTTTCATCTCCTACCTGCTAATCCTGCTTTGTATCGCCCATGTACAAAAATGGTAGCCTTAGCTGTGGAAGGACCAAGGATTCCCCTATTACAATTCTAAAGGCAGAGTTACCTCTGTGATGTATCTGTTCCCTAAACCTGTATTTCAGAGTACTTGTGCACATATTCACAGCAAAGGTGTCCTTTGCTGTCTGCCCACCATCCTACATGCTAGGCAGATATAAGCTTCTGTGGAGGTTAAATTCTGTGATAAAATGTTTACACAGAGCCCTAGAATTACATGACATTTGTCTTGGTCAATTTTCTATTGAAGGCTTGTTAAGAAAAATAATTTTGTGAGGGACTGAATTGAATTTTAGAAGTGACTTGAAGCACAGGTGGTTTATAAAGTTGATTAAAGACCTCAGTTAGCACTGGGATTATCAGTTGCTGTTGAGCAATAATGGCAATCTAATTTCCATACTTTCTTGAATAGAGATAAGCCCCAAAATTGGGAGCTTCTTAAAATAGAATCCAAATTTCATATTAAAAAAACCTGTATTTTTGTGGTTCAATTAAAGCCACCTGGAGCATGACTGAGTACTGATGTTACATCATCATTTAATATAAGCTACTGAAAGCCAGATGAAATGTACAGCTTTACAAGAATTTATTGTTCTTTAAATGAAGACAAGACTATATATAAGAACCTGAGAACTACCATGCTGGGTTTAGAGTTTCAGCATGTCTGCTGTCCTGTCTCTGAGAGGGATTTACAGTGGAAGCTTCAAAAAAGAAATACATGCATAGGGAAAACTTAGAGCAATGTTTTCCCCACTTCCAATAATGAGCATTCTGAAATTTCCACACATCTAATATGCATATGGACTTCAGTGGTGTTTTAATTGACATATAAAAAACATATCCTTAGTGATATGTAAAAACTTATCAAGATATTTAAACAGCTTTACAGTTCCCCGAGGACCAATCATTAATTTAGACCATATTATTTCTCTCCATTGGGAAGGACATTGGTTAAATAGCATGAAGTGCCCTTTCTTTCTGAATGCTGTCTCTCTTTGCACAGGAAAAATGAGCCAAGCATGGGTTAGAGGCTATTACTTTAAGGTACTTTGCAGCAGTAGACACACATAGGACAGTAATTCCTGCTGAGCAGACAGACCACTTCTTGCAGTGCAATAAAACCAGGCTGTGCTTATGTACAGTGGATTGGAAGGCTTCAAAGGTCTCACGGAGGGCTTAAGAAAGAAATCACGTTTACTCTTTTCAAGCTCTGTTTATTTCTGTCATCCTACTGAATTTTAAAGGCTGCATCTCAGCGAAGTTTTGCTTGCAGAATAGCCTTTTTTTTAATCCCTAAGGGTGGAATTAGTTGATGGGTTTTGACAGTTTCCATTAGGAAAATTGGATTTAGAACTGTAGTTACAGTGCTGTCCTGTTCAGTGCTCTCCCTGTTATTGAATTCTCATGTCACTACATTAGTACAGAAAAAATGTAAGGTGATAAATCTGAACACATTAATGAGATGTCAGCTTGAAAGGTACTCACTTTCTACTCCTCAAAAACCTTCTAAAGTTTTTTTTAAATCTATGTTAAAATAATAAGCATAATAATCATATTGTCCCTAGCAGCTGCATCTTCTGCGAGTGTTTGGATGGCCTCCCGTGGCTGATATGTCTGCCTCTGCCAGCTGCTCCTTTCTGCCATCAGCACACTGCAGGTACCAGCAGGAACTCAGGGCAATTAGCACCTCTCCAAATTATACCTGATGTTCTTGAGATCCTCTAATCCTATATAAGAAATGCTGAAGTCAAAGTAACAGCATTTTGAGGCAACGTATTTATTTCTTCTACAAGATGTATAAAAACTTTGAGTGTAATGCTAATTCAGATCTCAAACTGCTATCAGATCAGTCTCACCTAGTGCATGGGTTCATTTCATAGTTACATGCTTTTTCTTTTCCTGTGTATATGTGGCCAATTGCAAAGTGCTTAAGAGTTCAATTTTAGCATCATATATAAATCTATAAAACACATTTTTGTGAAGCAGTGCATGCTGTTAGGTACTTGTAATTATTTGTCAGCACAGAACCTATAACTACTGAAAACACTTGTAAGCACAAAACAGCCCATAAAAAAGATAGTGGGGTTTACCATCTCTGTAATCTCCATCTCCACCTCCATAATTTAGGGGAAAGCTACATTTCAGTATTTGGAAAACTGATGAATTCTCCTTAGAACTCTTCTAAACTATGTTTCACTTTTGAAAGTGTTTGGGTTTTGAAATTCATGATGGGAGTTACCTAGAACTCATGACATGCAGTCTTTCCCAAGGCATACATTGACAGGAATAGGTGCTAGATGAGGTTTTCCTATATTAATCCAAACAGATAACTTTGGCATGCTCCATAGAAAGCTGCATACTTTCCCACGTACGGCTTGTATTTTGTATCTTCTGTTCTAGCAAGTACACGGCAGTCTCTGCAATAGTAGATTTTTGAAATAACCAGTGTTATAGTCTATATTCAAAATACCCATAGATCCTTGGCCACCTTTGCACAGAACAAGGTAAGATCTATTACACAAAGCTACTTTCTCATATTGCTGTTTACAATGGAATTATTCTGGTGATGTGAATTATTTCAGTGGTTGAAAGGGGTTTAATAGTACAGTTTGAGTGGTCTCCATATAATTATTAATAAAAGTCTAATAGTGCAGGAGAAGCAGCACTATTTAAAATCAAATTAATTGTATTCCTAAGTAGCAGTATTGGTCGCAGTTTGCAATGATTTATTCCCTAAAGAATATTCAAGACAGGAGTGAATTATGCAGGTGGTCTGAATGTGTTCTTTAATAATTTGTATCATTAACTCTAATTAAGCTGTCTATTCTATGGGACAACTACTTCAGTCTGATCCTCCTCCATTTGTGTAGTCAGGCTGTTCTTATACACTTGTAGGGGCTCTTAAGGGAGTGAAGATTCTGTTAATGCATTTTTAGAACCTCTTCATTCTTTTTGTCAATTATATGTTATAAAGTTGTATATATCTTATCTCAGGGCTACCTGGACTAGAAAGGGGCAAAAGCCCTCTGTCAGGGCTATGGAAGACCATTTTTTCTCCCTGATGTTCCCTGGCAGCACATGAGAAACTAATTTAGACATGCATTTTTGGCAGGTACAGACACTTGAAAACGCACTGTGAATGTGACATATCGTAAAATCCTTTAAATTATCAAATGGAACCATTAATAACACATACATATGCATGTAATAAGCAACTAACACTGAAATGAGAAAATGTGAACAGAACAATACCAACATGTCAATGACAGGCAGCTGCAAACAGCATGAAAGCCAAGGAAATGTAAATGTTCCAGTATGTATTTTATTGTTGATAAACATGCAATACATTTTAAATTATCTGCTTGCCACCACATCATAAACTATGATGATAATCATTGGTCCAACACTCATACAAATGATCTTTTTCAGTTATTTGGCTGCACGTAGGAAATATTTGCTATGCCAGCATGTCAGAAACTCTAAGCCTTGATTTTTCAGATTAAATTTTGCTGTATGCATGAATGGATGAAAAGGATCTTTGCAATATTGGTATGGTTGTCTTTTACACAAAAACTGACAACTACATTGAATAGTGTCTGCTCGTTTCCAGCTCTGCAGGGAACTTCTGAATTTGAATGGAAATGAATTAAGTAATCTGAGCCTGGACAATAGGCATCCGTCAAGCTGAGCCTAAGATGTGAAAGCATGACTTGAAGGCAGGGACTTCTGCTGGGTTTTGTCATACTCAATTTTGGTTAGGCTCTTCAGCTATCTAATCCTACATCCTATTCATTATGTCCCACGAACAGCTGCTTATAAGGAGCGTGCAAGGCATCCCATGATAGGCTGTTAGTAGGGGAAAGTTAGCATGGTGAAATAGAGGGGTTGGAGATTTTTCTGAAAATCTAGCCAATATTTATTACTACAACTTGGAAATTCTTCTTACTGGAGTAATAGTTTATCCATTTTAAATTCCAGTAATCTCCAGGTATTGGTCATGCTTTGTAGCAATAGTAGTTCAAATATATCCTTGAAACCACCTCTCATTTAGCTGCACAAAGAATTAAAGGGCATCTGTACGTTTGTAGTTCATTTTTTCCATGCTAAAGGTAATTTTAGAAGCATTAAATACTATGGGTAATAGCAGCCTCTGTCCGTGCTCGTTGTAATCTTAACTTTTTAGATGAAGAAAATGAGGTGAGAAAATAACTTCAGTGACTCTTCTTAAGCTTAGAGCTTGGGTCCTCCTCAGTTTGGAGGTGATGAGGTAAACCAGGCTTCTCAGATTCCTCCAGGTTAAGTTCAGGCAATGTTAAAGACACCCTTAAGATCAAATTATATTTTGTCATTTTATATATATTACAGTTTCAAATATAATACTTCTACATATTTTTCTCAAATAATTACTTATTGTGTTGTATCCTTATTCCTTCCCTGGCAGTATGTGTGTAGACTGACTTGCTTGGTAACTCAGCCATTTGCTGCTTCTGGAATGCTATTTTAGTTACTTTTAAAGATCCATGTAGCCTTTCATCAAACTAAGGATCTTGAAGGAAGACTGAAATCTGCAAGTGGCTAGGACATTTTCCACTCCTTTTGTAAATGCCTGCTGCCTTTTCTATGGCTTTTCCAGTTTTATTCTATCTTTATTAGATGGAAGAATCCCAATATGTTGTGTCTGACATAGGTGGCTTGTGCAACTAATCGTTTTATTTACTTCCTTATTCCTTTCCTAATGAATTTTAATAGTCTATGCTTTCCTCACTGCAACTCAGCATCTGAACTGACACACTCCTACAGTGACAAAACCCTAAGACCTCATTCCTGAGCAGTTATAACAAGCTCAGTCATCACTGCATCCGTGGAGCTGGAACTGTTTTTTTTTCCAGAGTGCCTCAGTTTTAATTAACCCATCACCACCTGCCATTTTTGTCATCCAGTCACTCAATATCCTAACATCATTCTGCAGTTCTTCAGTTGACCCTTGTTTTTAACATCTTGAATAATTCAAAGCAATTTTTCATTCCCACTTTCTCTAAAAATAAAATAACCACATTATTGTAGCTTTCTTTGCCAGGTGATATAAAGCAGTGTTTCTCCAACTAAAATAAAGGCTAAGGAAAAAACATTTCCAGGTACTAACCAAGGCTCCCAGTCACAATTAACATCAGGATAAAACTGAAGTTATGCGTCCAGCTCCACCTCCGACAGGGGCTGTTCTGACCCGAGTCCGAGCTTTGTGATTCAAATGCACTTTTAGGGAGAACTGCTCTGAGGTAGAACTTCACTGCATTCAATGTCAGAGATGAATTCAGTCTCAGCTCTGAACCACGGCATCTTCTGCAGTGTTTTTAATGAGATATGAGCATGTTGCCGGGTTGTGTTTGTTAATGTGTTACGGAGTACCTTTTAACACAGGCTTCAGTCTGGTTTTTTATTTTTTGCATATTATCATTTTCAGTTTCCAAGCCGTTACAAATGCATTTTTAAAGTAAACGTAATAAAGTACATAAACTTAAAGCTTTTTAGATAACTATCACAGCATATGAATTATTCAATGGGCAACCACGTGGTGCTTATATTTTGAGCCAGCGCTCTGACCATTTTGGAGATCCCACTAATCCTGTTACCTCTGACCACAAAATAAGTATCAAAGCCTCACAGCGTATTTTATGCATGCAGGAGCCATACAGACTGTGCTTATAGACAGAAAATGAAAGGGGGTTCATCTTCCCACCAGGGCTGTTCAAACACCAGCCTCTGTCATAATGAAATTGAGGAAACAAGCAGCTGAGTGTTGTCTATCTCCTTTGGATGGGGCTGCTTTTTTTCTAACCACCCTCCACAGCCTCCTTTTTTGTTTAGTACAAACCATGCAGTTTCATCATTCATTCTGACTGTTTGATTTAAGCTTCCATTCCCTGGGTCAAGAAAAGGCTGGCAAAGCAGGAAGGATGAAAGAAGGTGATGCTTTGACAGCTCCTTTTTCACGATAATGAGCAACAGTGCCTTTTCTTCCCCTGCTCCTGCTCGCCGTGGCCTTTTCTTTATAGAGCCCCATGAAGGAAAAATTGCCAGTTGAGCTCTGCCTTCCAGGGACTGACTAGATAAACTGGGGGGATCTGTGTGTCTGTTGTGGGCTCTGCCTATACAGTCACTGCTTTGTTCAGGGGCTGTTTTCTGTGTGTTTCCTGTATATAATCACAGGTAAATGCAGATTAATAGAATTAGACTTGAGTAGGTGAAGCACCAAAGCCCATGGCTCCTTGTACCTTCTCAGGAAGGGCACTACTATAAGAGTTTGTTTGTTTCAACAAGGGGCAAAGTGGCAAGTGCAAGACTTGCAGCCCCAGAATAGAGCAAGTATATAACTCTGCTGTATGGAGATTAATCATAACCGTTCTGACAGATACCAGCCCTGTGGCTACATTGAAAGGTCTTTGGTTCAAAGGTGTTGCATTCACCCAGGAATATTACCTCCGTGGTGGTAATATTTCACAGCCAGAGAACTTTCCCTGTTGCAAAGCCAGGCTGATCACAGCCAGGGCTCTGGCAGTACTGGCTCTGAGCTCAATGGGAACAGTCACTGTCAGAGAGGTCTAGTTATTACCTTATGCCAGATCTGTCACCGAGTCAAACAACTACAAGCACTCCCCTTGTTTTCTCTTTGCTCTCCAGTACAGAGTACCTATTGGAATTGGGCTTTTAGGGGAGAGATTATGTTGTACAGTGTAAAAATCACATGACGAATTGTAGAGAGCTGGTGTTGGCGTGTTTGTGCCGTGCAGCTTTGAGGTGCTGAGAACATTTGCTGATGCCACTTGGGTGCACTCAGCTCTGGAGGAGATGCAGTGGATGCAAACACCTTGATGCATCACAAAATACAGGTGTACCTCCAGTTGCATGTGTACTGCTGAACATCCCATCCTTGGATGTTTGCTGACACATATAACCTGCTGTTCTGCAGTTTTCATGAGCACTAGTTTTGATTGCTCATTTTTCAGCCTTGTGTAACTTTCTGCTTATCAGAGTTCTGATTAGGCACAGAAGCTCCAGGAGTGTGAATGTACCACATCCAGAGCTCTGCTTAAACCTGACCAAGTTGTGCTTTCAACTTGGCTAACCTCACCATAGGCAGTACCAGATACTTTTACGTTACGTGAACTAATGGCAAGGACATGTGATGGGGTCAAGTACAGAGAATAAAAGCAGAGCAAGATGTGCTGTGTGTACCAGATTTTTCAGTGTTTTGATTAATGTGACATCATGAACCTACGCTGAAACATTATGCTATGAAAAGAAACAAAGCACAGGGCCTGATTTTATTCTGGGCATCTATTGAAACGTTTGAGAGCTTACCAACATCATCATCCAATTCCTAATACTTGGCACCTCTTTTCTTGAAGTGCATGATGTGTAATGTGATGCAATTAGAATTTAAAACTCAGGCACCCACCCTTGAGAGAGCTTTTTTCCACAAAGGTGGAGGGTCTGCAACACACAGTCAATCACAGCCTCTGTGCTGTATTTTTTGAGGGGTTTTATGCTGTGAATGCAGAAGTTATTTGTTTTACAGAGGAACATTTTTAAAGACGTGCCCTGCTCAAGGCTTACATTTGACCTTTATTATCCAATCTATTTTTTCATCAAGTATGTTCCTATGAACGTACTGATTGAAATGACATTTGTGAGCAGAATTCAGTCATTATCCTGTGATAAAAGGGATCTGCAATAATGAATGAGCTTCATTTCATGCTTTCAGTTTACATGTCTTTGCAGTTGATCCAAAACGTTGTGATCCTTGATGGACAGATATCTATGCATATTTATCAAATTTAATCAGATTTCAAGTGGGCATTACTAGAAACTACAAAAACACATTAAAATGTCTGATAAATAAAATCTAGTGTTCAGTTCTTAAAACATCCGACAATTTCCATGTTGCTGGAGTTGAGCATATAGATAATTAGATGTCTGGAATTGTGGCACCATCTCCTCTGTTGAACAGACTGAATCAATACTTCAAACAGCTGATCACCCACTTCTATTTCTTTTCCTCTTCCCTTTGAAAATGCAAGATAGAAATTCTAGTTTGTGTCCTGAATTTACAGTTTGGGAATGTGAAGCTTTAAAATCAGATATGGAGACTGCTTAATCCAAGTTTTCATGACAGTGGAGGACATTCTTTCCTAGCTTTTTTTCTAGTTTAAGGGCAGCAGTTTTGTTTAGGTTGCGTCAGTGGCTGCAGTTCTGAATAGCTGAGGTGCAGACTGCCTGGCAAATCTGGCAAACACACTGAGTATCACAAACAAAAGACCTCCGGCCAAGAACTAGAAAGGCAATATCAGTCAAGATTTTAATCACACTGCATGGCATGCAGACAAGATGATGATAAAGCTGAAAAAAATGTGCATGAAAACGAAGGGAAGAGAGTAGCAGAGTAAACATAGCCAATGGTCCAACAGAAATTATGACTACAGTGAGAAGATGGACAAACAGAACATGGCGCTCCAGCAAATATTTGCAGTACTGCTAAATAGCTGACTTGTGTCATTGCAAGCTGCTTCTTACAAGTCAGGGAAGTTTGAGTTGTTTTTTCCCTCTAGCATTTCCAGTTTTCAGGATTCTGTGCTTTTTCCTGGCACATAAATTAAAAAAAAAAAAAGATTTTCATTTTTAACTTCTATGCGCAAATCTCCCTTGAACTGTTCTGGAGTGACTTCATGTCTCATCAGATCATTGTCCTTTTTGGGATGTATCCAAGATGATGCCTTCTCCCCTGCAGACTATTAACCTTCCATATTCTGAGAGTGTTTTGGCAGGATGAGTTAATTTGTTTGAAAACTTGGGTGATCAGTATCAGTTTACAAACTATTTTATACATCCTGAAAGAGAGATGAGGAGCAAAGAATAAATAATTGCTTCTAATTACATTAATAGAATTCCTCCTCTCATTTTAATGAAGTAATTTTCAGGTTTTACGTAGAAAATTTTTCTACGATTTTCTTCCCTTTTGTACCTCCAGTGGAGTAAAAGGCTTAAAGAAATGTGGAGTTCTTTGCTTGTTCCTGAGAGTAGACTATCAGCACTGTTTGATTTTCAAAGTAATTTATGTGTATTAACAGCAGAACTGACATGCACTAAAACCACTTGAAATAGGGCCAGTGTGTTTGCTTTAGTCCAGCCTCTGCAGGGGCGAGGTGGAGTCGCTAAGCACTTGATGCTACACGTATGTTTGAGTGCCTGACTACAGTACTGTCAGCATCCTGGTCCTCTCAGCTTCTAGAGCCTGCTATTTTCACTTCACATTTCTGTCAGTCTTTGATGTCCAGGGAGGCAGACTTAAAAGGCCCAAGTTGAACATGAACAACTACTTTAAGATACAGTATTACTTTGTCTTACTAAACTGAAGAAATTGAACCTGAAGAAAAAGCAATTTTTTAAACCATGGCTGGTTCCTTAAAGCATCTTCCAGGGAGATATGGAAGACTTTCAATCTGTAAGATTTATCTCTTGGTTAAGGTCTTGTTAGTCCAGCCCAGCCGGGCCCCCCTGACTGAAGGCATCCAGGAAGCCCAGTGGCACCCAGTGGCACATCACCCACGTTTGGTACAGGAGGGGTCAGGCAGCAGTTCATCCAATAGCAGTGCTGCTGAGAACCATTTATGATCTGTGTGCATTTCTCCTGAATTGTTGTTCTTGCAGTGAGGAGGTGACTGTTCCAAGCAGGGAGCACAGCCTCCAGCAGGGAGTGTGTCTTTACTAAATGATGTGAAAGGTGTACATCAGAGAGCAGTTTGTTTTAGTTAAGGAGTTACCTTAGTGTATGAAATCGATCTTTGCTCTTTGCTGCATAATCCCGAATAGGATAATACATAGCAGCAGATGGAAAGTTTTGGCAGTAGAAGGCATCTTTTCTTCTGGGTGAGGGACTGTAAAAGCCCAGGGTGCTTGTCTGGGCAGCCAGCAGAGGGAGGGCAGTGCAGGGCTGTCCCACAAGGCTGATGGGAGATGCAGTAATACCACCTGCACACTCCTTGGCAAACAGTAATCTCTGTGGGGCAGGAGGGGTTAGAATGATGCACAGAAGTGCAGAGAATGGCTTTGAAAGGCAGCTGTGTGTGTCAGATACTGCAGATGACAAAGCAACGAAGTTAATTCCTTTGGCTCAGACTGCCTTTTTGTTGCTGTTGACTACAGTAAGGCTGGCAGTACGCTTTAACATCCCAATTGGTAGGAAGGGCTGTACAATGGGGGCTGCTGAGTGACAGCTTCAGCCCATTTCACCTCAGAGCTGCAGAGAAGCCTTGGATCTGGTGAAAGTATGTCCAGCCCAGTGAGTGGTCGGTGCCACAGATGTGTCTCTGCTATTGTGCTCGCAGTGAATGATTCCAAACACAGCAAACAAGGCAAGCCAGATAAAAAGGAGGGCTTAGTGAGGAACTGGGAAAGTTCTCCCCTTGTCATCATGATTGTAGCACTGAAGAAGGCCAGAAAACTGACTACAGGTCAAATGTCAGAACTAACATGCAAGGTTCCTTACGGATAAATGGGCTTACGTAAGTTTTAATGGATGTAAACTAAAGGTTTTGTTATTATTGTGGGAAGTAAATATAATTTTAAAAATATTAAAAAAGCAGTTCTTGCATTTGAAGTAAAACTAATCCTTCCATAGAAAGATGCTATACATTTTATTCTGTGTACAATTATTTCTTCTACGTATAAAAATACATTCCATTATCCCGTTTTATAAAATCAAAGATTTTCTTTAAGTTGTTCCTAATGAGACTAATGATCTGATTTGATTGTTTAGCTTAGGATTCTTCTATTGCTAGAGACATGCAAGTGGCCTAAGGCTCCTATGATAGGAACATCATAACCTGTGACTGGTAACTTCTTGAAAAACTTTGGAAATTCTGACATTTTTGGCGGACTTCTATGTAGTATGTAACTTCTTTCAGCTTAGGTAGAAGAAAGTATTAGATATAAGCAAAATTAGAAAGTAAAATATCATGAGTTCATATAAAGTCTAAATGTTCTTAGAGATGAGGGCTCTATAAGGAAAGTTTGTTTAATGTCTCTGATCTTCGTGAGTTCAGCTTCCTGTCATTGTTCTCATGGACTGTCACCATTGTTCCCCGACTGTCACTGCTCTAGTCCAAGGATGTACTTATCATTTGTGGTTCTATGCAGTCTTTTGTGTCCAGCAAGTATACACTCACAGGCTCCATTTAAATTGTGCCATCTGATAAATTCCCAAATTGCACATCAGCTTACAGTCAGCAAGTAGTTGATATCGATGACACTACTCAAGTAGAAAGTTGTCCAGATTCTTTTTATTTAGGGTCTAATTTTTTAAATAAAAGAACAGAATGCCTAAATATAAAATGTGCATTATCATTCAGATTGGAAATAACCTACTATATACACCTTACTTTATGGATAGGGTTTCCTTCCTAGAGCTTTTATTTCTTCACTTAAAAGAGCTGCTTCTGTAATAGCTAGGAATATTTCCATATTCCTCTCCTTTTCTTGGATTATTGGTTTGGATCTGTTTGGTCCATCTCGCTACGTTTTAGAGATAAGGATAATCAGAGGAGTTAGAGAAAATATCAGGACACTGTCTCCTAAAAGAAAAGAAAAAATTGAACTACTTCGGTTGTCGGGATAATATAAAGTGTAACTATTTAGAAAGATTAACATCGACAACTTCATTAGAGAAGAAGATGGAGGAGATGATGCTAGAGGCCTCCATCTTCACATTTATAAGAGACTAGGAGGAAAAGACACAAGCCACACTGCATTCCAAGTAAAAAAGATTCCTACTCATTAACACATATTAATGCTGATGGATAATTAAGTAATTTGGGAGACAGACCATGCATACGGGAAGCATTTTTGGTATTTTATGGCCCCTTTCGCTGACCTATGTAATGACCGTCCTGCTGGCTAGCACAGCAACATAAAACTTCTGTGAACATGTCCATTATGAAGTCTGTGTAAATTCTAAATGACCCTTCCTTTAATTTCTTACATTAAGATGAAAAAAAAAAAAGAAAAAAGGCTGTTAAAACCTATTATTCACTCTAGTGCTATTAAGGAGAAAAAAAATGGTAAACTTAATTAAGTGACCAATTTTTAAACCACCTATAATGTAGTATAGAAAACAGAGCCAATTAATTTATATCTGGCAAGAACAATTCATGTCAAACCAATCTTATTTCCTTCTCTGACAGGGAAAATGGCTGAATGGAGAACTAGGAGTAGTAGCTGTGACATTTTTATGTGTGACATTCCTATGATATGCATCATAGGACTATATTAGAATATATGGGTGGTGTCACCTTGAGCTGGAATAAAATTTACTGGGGAAAAAAAAAAAAAGATTTCAAGGAATAGCTGTTGGTGATTTGCTCTCAGATTAAGAGAATCTATCAAGGGGAGGTAACCAGAGTCTGTCCTGGTACCATATTCAGTATGTTCTTTTATGCTTCTAACTTGCAAATGTGCAGCTGACACCAAACTGGGAGGGAATGGCAGCATTCTGGAAGCTGAGCTTCAGTAATAACAAATGACAAGCCTTATAAATTCCAAGCTTTTCAGCAAGGAATTTTCTCGAAATTTACCTTTGAATTGTTGTCTCAGCTGACTCATTAAGTTGGTAGGGATTAAACAATAATTAAAAATCAGTAGAAATTTCTAAGAGTGGAGAAAATAGGGGACTGAAACCTGACACATGCATCCAGCGTAGGAAGAATACGGTGTGCATCTTAGAGCAAGAAAAGTCTTTGGTCTATCAGGTTGGTTTAGGAATCTAGACTGGGAAATTTCAAACCGTGATGCAGCAAGCTGTAAAATGACAAACTTGTTTGTAATTTATACAGCCATCAGTTAGCAAATATTTAACAGACACCTTAATAGAAACTTTTGTCATACAATCTGCAGAAATGTGAATCTGTGGGCAGAAAAAGCAATTGTTTATAGGTACTCCAATTCAGGAAAATATTTAATCACTTGCAGGTACTTAAATGCTTTCCTGAATAGATGCAAACTTTTTCCATGCTGAAGTTGTTTCCTGAATTAGGGTTTATAATTTAAGGTCATTGTGATTCCAGGACTAACTGATGGCCAGATAATGTAAAAAGAAACTATAGATGTGGGATTTAGGTACTTACAGAGCTTTGGAAACAAGCACCTAAAGAAGAAATCATTTTCTTTTTACCTTGGAAATATTAAAGTATAAAGAGGAGAGCAGAAGAAACTCTCTCATTAGAGAGAAAGAGCAGAAGCAACTAGTCTCATTATTGAATATGGTCCTCTCTGAAGGAAACTGGGCTTTTCCTGAGCTAAAATAGTGGTCATACCAAGCCAGTTGAGGTAAATTCTCAGGAGACAAATCTGCAGCCTTAAATGCTTTCTGTAGTATACTCAAATCCCCACTCACTTCTCTCTGCTACTACCCTGCAGCATTAGTTCTTGCCGAACCTAGGTCCTGCTCATATGCTTACAAACTTTGTGGTATGTGGAAAGAGAACTGCTCACTGGAGTAGTAACATACTTAAATATGTACCAATTTAGATGAAATTATGATCAACTGTCTGGTCTGAGAAACCTGCAGGATATAGCAGCTGTTTCTCCATTTCCACGCTTTGGCCAACTCATTGTCTTTCCCTCAGCATAAGCTTCCTTGCATCTCTACTAAGCTATGCCCAAGGGTTTTGGGCTTCTGCACAACAGAATATTGGTTTCTGTGAGCAGAATTAGTTTCTGATATCTGTACCACACCTGCAAGCAAGTAAATTGAGTGGGAGAAGCTATGATGTCAATGGCTGCAAAGGGTACACTGCTCTTGGGGCCAATAAGCTGCACGGTCAGTCCAGCATCTTTCCTGAACTTTATATTCACTTTAAATTACCAGGCAATTTTAAAATAAATTACTACAAATGAAGATATCTTACGAAGAACATTTAATTTTGAGTTTGTAACTCCCACTATTTGTTTTGGTGTAACCAATAAAAGTTCCTGCTCTGCAAAGCCCAGTTAAAGTTTCTTCCTGTCTTTAAGTAGTTAATCTCCACCTATTCGATGGTGATTTTTCATGATTCATCATACTCTGGAGAATTAATTCTGCAGCACAAAAACTCATCTTAAGTCTCTTCTGCTCATGGCAGGGAGAACTTGATAGATTAGAAAGTAGTGTGATCTACCTCAGAAACCTACCTCAGGTTCATTCATCCAAATATTCCTGTAAATGACAGTCATCTAGAACATTACGTGACCCAATGGTGTTTTTAAAATCCTATAGACTTTAAAATAAATGTTTTTATCTTCTGTAGACACACAGATATTAACATACACAATGCTTATGGACACCGGATAAAATCATTATTTTTAGAATTTCCTTACTTCATAAAGCAGTACAATAGCTGTGATGCCACAAATAACTCAGTATGAACTCTTCTTATAAGCAAACAGAGGAAGTATCAGTTTAGGAAGAGACAAGGAGTTCAAAATAGACAACATATTAAAATGATAGTTTTAGTACTCTTGAACGTATTAGCTTTACTTCAGATGAGTAAAAATACAAACATTTAATTCAGCAGATCATTTGAAACTTGGGCAGAATCATCTGCCTAGCAATAAAAAACCATCCAAGTTTTAACTAACCAAGTTTTATCTGAGATAAAAAGCAACAAGACCAGCGTACCGCTAGGTTTGTGACTGACTTCCTTAGTTTTGGAAACATATTTATTTATGCTATCAAAAACTAGTTTCTAGTTAGATGATGTATTTTTTGTTTGAGACTCTCAATGTATTATAATGTGGTTTTAATGAAAGTGTTTTAACTTCCCCCTTCTTGAGTATTCCAGATTCTGCTGTAACTTCATCACTTTTTCACTGACAGAATTTAAATCAGCTGGCCAGAGGTTGGCCTTGTGTATTTTTCTCCAATTCATGTGACAAGTTGAAAAGCTTTAGTAGTAAATGGAGCATCAGCCAGCTGATTACAGCTGGTTTTGTATGTGTAACTTAACCAGCAGGAAATTACTAAATTTATTCTTGTCAGTAAAGGTGAAAAAGCAAGTGTTTTGGAAACATACTGAAAGACTGTTAAGAATTGCTTTTGAGGTTTTCTCGAAGTATAAATGTGTTGAGCCCTATTGCCCTGTGTTTGAGGAGTAACTTCAGCTCTCCATAGATCAGTAGCCATATTTTGGCCTACCTTCTACTGAATGTGCTGGGTTCACTTTCATATTTCTACCTTGCTAAGTAGCTCCTAATTTCCCTCTGCCTGTATTTTAGAAGATGTATTTGAGGATTCATTAAGCTACAAGCAGTGATTCTCAAGTTAAATTGTGTGTACATACTGTGATTCTATAGCCTTTTTTTTTGATGGACTCAAACTTACCTATAGTGCTGCAGTTCAGATTCTAGCTGCTGAATGTATACTTGCAAATGTGGCACTTCATTAGCTTTCACTTCTAGCTCCTTCACTTTGCCAAGACTGTTCCGGACTGCCTGTCTCGCCTCTTCCACCTTTTTCCTCATTTCTGCTTGTTCCCTCTTCAGGTTACGGTTGCAGTCTTCCAGACTGACTAGTGCTTCCTGAGAGCTCTTCAGCTCTCGTTCTAGTTCTTGATTGAATCTAATTGCTTCTTCGATTTGCCCATCCCTGGAGCTCCGGATGAGTTCTACTTCTTTCAGGACACTTTGAAGGCACTTGGTCTGGGAGTGGTTCTGCGTTAACAGTCTCTTACTCCCTATAAAACAGGTTCCCTCTTCCTTATGGTTAGCGTGGCTTTTCCGCAGTCCTACCTATGTTGAACAGAAGCATAAAGCAGGGACAAATTTATGTATTTTAAAACAACTGCCATTTTAATCAAGACTGAAAATGACTTGTTTGGTTTTTGTTTGTTTACTTCAATCACATATGGGTGATCAGTAAGTAACAAACTGCCTACCTTTGCACAATACAGAGACGAGGAATCAATTTCTGGAAGAAAGTTTTAAAATATCTATCTACAAATTTAACTTTTAAATGATGCAAGAAGAGAATTACTTTCTTGCAGCAGTTCCTATGCAGCTTTAATGTCATCATGTTGGTCTGTGCTCAAAAGGCAAAGTATTCTGGAAAAAAGTTTCTGATTACTTTTTTTTTAAGCTGTGTTCAGCAGCGGACTAAGAGCAGCCAGTGGTGTTCTGGAGCTCTCACCTTTGTGCTCCTGGGGCCTCTGACTGGTGACTTCATTTGTGTCCCTGTTCATTGCAGGGGACTTGCACTAGATGACCTTTAAAGAAGGTCCCTTCCAGCTCAAATGATTCTATGATTCATGTCTGCCTCTGACTTCCCATTTGAAAACAGTAAAACTATCCTTTGCCTCTGTACTGGACGCCGTGAAGGTGGCCAGCCAGCTAATGCCAAGTGGCAGATATGGAGCAGAATCCCATGGGTACTGTGATAGTATTAAATCCATCCTGATTTGAGTCACCAGAAATGGGAAACAGCCCTTGAGCGCTCTGTCTGCTCTGTGCTATTTCATGCCAGAGTAGTTTAACTGCTGTTAAGTACGTGCTGCTTTCACTCGAGCCAATACAGCAGGAACAGGCCACAACTTCTGGGGCGCTGCACAGCAGCCAGCAGCTATTCATCAGTCAGTCCTCGAGCAGAACTGGCTCCAGCCCTGAGCTCTGCTGACCGTGCTCTGAAGAAAACACACTGCTGATGTTTCTGAGTTCAAGCATTTATGAACAAGGAACTGCTTATGCAGATATAAGGGTCCCAAAGCTGCTTCTATGAGGAATAAAACAGCAGTGTGTAAATGCTATAGAGCTGACTGATTGCCGCGCGACTGGAAAAAGCAGCATTATACATACAGGGTAGTTAAACCCATCTGCAATTTTAGCAGGACGGTTTGCAGCGCATCACCTGGTAGATGTCACGCTGTCACCACTGGGAGACTGTAGCATTTCTGCCTGAAGAGCAAAAGGGGAAAGCAAACGAAACTTTGCTCCAAGTTGACAGGGAAGGCGCAGCGGCAGCCCGGGGCCGCGACAGCCTCCTCCACTCACCTGCAGCGCCAGGCAGCGCGCGTCGCTGCTCTGCAGGGCGGCCCGCATGTCCTCCACCAGCTCCCGCAGGCTGCCGTTCTCCTCCTCCAGCTTGGCGATGCGGTCCTCGGCCCGCTCCAGCGCCACGATCTCCTCGTAGCACTCCGGCGAGCAGGGCCCGGCCGCCCGCCGCTCCGCCGCCTCCCCGCCGCGCCGCCCCGAGCCCGGCCCGGCCGCGTCCCGCCGGCGGCGGCGGGGGCTGCGCAGGCGGATCTGCGTCTCGATGTGCTCGCTCTCGCGGCCCAGCGGCAGACGCGGCACGGCGCTGCCCGCCTTGGTGCTGAAGTAGCCGCAGAGCCGCGCGTGGAACTGGCGGAAGGTGAGCTCGGCCGACAGGCCGTCCCACAGCGCCGCGCACTCCTCGGGGTCGGCCGCCGCCTCCGCCGCCTCCTCCAGCCCCAGCACCTGGCACAGCGTGCGGAAGTCCTCGCCGGGGATCCTGCCCTCCCCGGCGCAGTCCAGGTGGTGGAAGATCTCCTGCAGGTACTGGTCCAGGCCGGTGGCCAGCACGACGATCTCGTTCTCCACGCCGCGGTCCAGCCCGTAGTGGTAAGCCAGGGCGCTGACCAGCCACTGCGTGCGCCGGGCCGGCCGCCCGTACGGGTCCCAGCCCTCAGGCGGCTCCATCGCGCCCGCCGACCATCCTGCCCGGCCGCGGCCCCGCCGGCAGCTGCAGCGGCTGCCCCCGCCCCGCCCCCGGCCCGTCCCGCCCCTCGGGGCTCTGCCCCCGGCCGCTCCCCCAGACCCGAGCCCGCCTCGGCGGGACGGTCACCTCCGGCTTCATAGCTGGAGACTTTCTGGCTGCTCTTGGGCGTGAGCAACAAGACAACGCTGCTGAACGCAGTTTGACAAGTAGTACTTGTGAACACTCCCGACTAAATTCGTGCAACTGATGTGCTTACAAGTTGGGAATCTCTCTGTTTATTCACCCAGTTTAGTTCATTTCTGCACTTGTAGCGTCTGTATGGCTTTTGTGTTCAGGTTATTGTTTGTAATAGAAGAGAATTAATGGAAAGTTAAACTGATTGAAACGGAACTTTCATAGAATCACAGTATGGCTTAGGTTGGAAGGGACCCCAGGGATCACTGAGTTCCCACCTGCCTGCTGCAGGCAGGGCCACCAACCTCCAGATCTGATACCTCCAGGTTGCGTAGGGCTCCATCCAGTCTGGTCTTGGACACCTCCAGGGATGGAGCATCCTGCTTTCCAAAGGAGGGATAATCGTTGTTTTCCAGCTACAGAGAAGGGTCTTGTTAAAAGTTCAGTGTGATGCAGAGGGTGTACCTGGTCTCACCCAGTTCCATTCAGGTTATTGAAAATCTTTTCTGTACACGCTGTCCTGCGTTAGCAGCCACCAGGGGTGGGGAAGCTGAGAGTAGCACCCAGCCAGTTGGTGAATGCAGCGAGCAGGGCTGCCCTGCAGACAGGGCAGACCACAGGCTGGCAGTGACTGGGCTGTGCCCTAGGTCTGAATGCAGTGTCAAAGCTGGGATGGTGGTAACAGGCTTCATAAACAGCCCCGGGCAGGGCAAGCTGGTAAGCCACGTCCAAGGCCATCTGAGAAGTCAAGTCAGGAACAGCAGCAAGAGAGCCAGGACTGCTGGAAGGGCTTCAGTGCCGAGGCACGGTCTGTCACAGGTGGAGCTTCTGGACAGGGAGTGTGGGTGAGGGTCCTATGGAGATGGCTGTGGGCAGATGAGGTCTGCTGGTGCTCTGTGGGCACTGAAACTGCTTGCACTTCCCACAGTTGAATGGGAATAGCGATCCACTTCAATGGACTGAGTCATCGAGAAAAAGCATCTCTTATAAGACAGTCTGTTAACTTTCCTCTTTACAGAAAATCATATTTTTGATCATTTAACTTGGTAGACCAGCAGCATACAAAGCTGTCTCACTGAAGACCTCCTCCTGGTTTTTAAGTGACAAGACCCATAACTCCTCCCAGGGAATTCAATGCTCCACAGAATCAGGCTCCCTGTTTCCAAGGGCTGAGTTCTATCCACCAATGATCTTCTGTGTGTTTATGATTCAAAACAGCAGTGTGGCTTGTGATTTTGCAGAAATCAGGAATCTAATGTTCAGTTTATGGATTTACTTCTGGTTTTGTTTGTTTTTGTTCTGGGTATTCTTGCATCTTTAAAGAGTGTTTCATTGTCCTCTTGTTTGAATTGACATATGATTAGTAGCTTACGTTTTTGATTGGCATGAGGAGTGACTGGATGAACTGATAAGTTTTTTCATGCTTAACATATACATATATATTCATTTTCACTATTGTAGATATGTGTACTGACAAAGGCTTTTCTTAGTTTGATAATTATTTTATCACAATTAATTGATTTAAGGTCCACCAAGTGTTCATTGCTGTAAAGAAAGAGACAGGAAAGAACATAAACCTGAGTGAGTGAGTGAGTGCTTTTAGCAGATACTATGTAAATCCACATCTGTTATCCATACACAGCAAATGGGCTGATCCCAAACACCACCTAAAGTGTAAAGGCCCTGGAGCTAGACAATGCTGTAATTTAAGCTTGTTTTGGTCTAGCTAGTTTCAATTGTAAAAATATTTATCAGGTTGAAATAATTGCTTTGAAGTCTGACAGACTCCCTACGAAGCTATAAACGTGTCAGCATAAATTTTCCTTCAGCACCAGTTTCCAGTTGGGTTTCTTGGTGGTATCTCTGGGTAGAGGAGAGGCATTGTTAGCAGCACTGGGGAACATTTGGGCCTTAATTGAATTTCTCATTGCCCATCTGCTATTCTTCTGTTTTAAAAGAACGAAGGGCGTAAATGGCACAATGAATCTTTGGCTTTCTGTTTTTACCACTGCATCAGCAAAATGAGTTTGTTAGAATGACGTCAACAAAGTTCCACCTCTGAAAGCAAGCAGATATTAGATAATAGCAAAAACCCCCAAGCATTTGACCTTTGTATCTTATTTGCTTTTTCAAGAAAAGATCTGATGCTGGACAGTTTGGTTTTGCATCATGTTTTTGAAAAGAAAAAAACGACAGCCAAACCCAGTAATTTAAACACTGGGCAACTGGGCCAGAGCAGTGCCCTTCCTGTCACCAGGGCTTTGGATTCAGTAGAACTGAACTTTCTTTTTGCAACTTTTTTAAAGCAAACAACCAAACCAGTAAACAAAACAAAACAGAAACCCAAACCAACAACAGCAAAAAAACCAACTACAGCATGCAACTACAGCATGAATTCCTACACAACCTTTTTTCCCAGTGCACCATTACTGATACCAGTAGTACAGAAAAGCGTACTCTAAGCGTAATGATGACTGCTGTGTTTGCTGCTGACCTCAGCAAGACTCCAATTTTACCCAACCCTGGCAAGGTTTGCTTGATCCCCTGCTTATTCTCTGAACTTGCCCTGATGTCAACATTTTACTCAGTGCTCAAGGACTTTCTGTTTCCAGTTCTGATTGTGCACTTCAGCACGATAGGATGTGAGAAGAGTCCTAATTGCAGATAAGAGCTGATGGCAAAGCATGGTTTGGGTGGAGTGGCTGTTTCTGTTTCTGCAGTGATAATAGTTGGAAATTAGAAGTATATTAAAACACTGTGTTTGGAATTAATTAACTGGAGATCTTTATTTTAAGAGGTTCATAGGTGCCACAGTCAGACTTAAGTCTGCCGACATCATTGATGAAAAGCTGTTTTAAATTGTATGAGGTAACAGTGGGATTAGGAAAGGCATATAAACTGTGTTTACAGAGAAAAATGTTTTGCACTTAATTTAACTGTGCTTATGCTTCATTTCACAGTTTATATGTGTGGTGGAGCCAAGGATCAGCTCAGTTTGCTTTTGTGTCTCATGCCCCAGGGTATCAGTAAGCCCAGCACTTGTGTGGGCTGTCATTGAGTCGTGCTGCACACAGCCAGAACTGTTTGGCTGTGGAGGCTTGCAGCAAAAACCACTTCATTACTGTAAAAACTATTTTATTTTGTCCAGACTTCCTCCTGCCAAGGAGAAAAGTAAAAATGTAGTGCTTTTTCTGACCCATTCTAACGAAGTCACGCTGTGATGCTATAGATCATTTTTTAATTGTTTGGTGTTTATAAAACAGTTGTTTTTACAAGGAACTTCAGAGATGAGCTAAAATAATATTAGTGATGTGAGGTTGTTCTTGGCATGTTCTTTCAATTTCTTCTAACTCCTAAAATGTTGGGTGTTGTCTTTTTTGTTTTGCAGTGTATTTGGAACAGCCCTGTGTACACAACACAGTAAGAGAAAGAAGAAGAACGTACTTGGAATGTCCCTATCTGTCATGTAGGTCTGTTCCTGCTCACAGATTTTTTTCATTTAATACAAGTGTGACTAATCGATAACCTGTGTAATAAGATGTTCTGTATGTTCAGCTACATGCAAACAGGAAGGAGTTTCACTAATTTAGGGAACCCCAGTGAGCTTCTGAATATAAGAAAAATGTATATACTACAAATGGACGAGAACGGATGTGTGGAGACTTGTGTGGAGCTAACTGGAAACCACTGAGGTTAATGAAAGATCTTAGGTACCTGACTGCAGTTTGGTTTTTGTCCTGAGATAACACCATTGCTATTTACATTCTGGTCATTCTCTTGGTGTAATCCACTTGGAGGAAGAAACAACATTACATAGCCTACAGAGGAAACAGCTGCAGCTCTCTGAACAACCAGATGTGTTGTTTGACATTTAGCTATTCAGCATCTGAAGCAGTTTTAAGGATCTTCTACATTAATTAAAGAAAAAGAAGTCTGCTGCTTTCAACTTTTATTTAGTGGTGCTTGTGAGATATATGTTTCTATTTAATGACCAAACTTCAGAGTAAACGGAGGGGGAAAATAATTGCTATAGCAATGATTTGCTATAGCAGGAGTGAGACCAGAGCATGGCTCGTGGTGCTTCAGTCTTGGTGTCGCTGCTGGCTTTGTGCTCCTGCAGCTACTGAGCTGGTCTGCGGTTCTCATGGAGGCTGCAGGTAAGAGAGACATGATCTGAGCCTCTGCCATGAGGTTGTGAGTCCCGTTCAGAGTATGTATCTCAATTACTTCAGGAAAGTATTTTCCTCCTAAAATATTGACGCTGTCTTTATTCTGCTGTAAATTAGATTGTACATTCTCAGAACATACATGCATTATTTAGATACAGCCTATTTAGAGCACATTTACTCCTGGATATTCCTAAATATCAGATTACTGTTTTTACAGGCGAGGAGATACAGTGGCAGTAAGGACCAGATGCAAGGAGAGCATCAGCACTGAGACCCATTCTATCCCTCCGGCTGTTCCCTTGATATCCAGAATCCCCGGAGGATCAGGATCAGTTACCAGTGGTAAGCTGAATGTCTGAGCATGCAGTGCCCAAAACTGGCATTCCGGGTGGGGTATTACATCGAGATAGGCAACACAAGGAATGTGGGTTTCTCCCCTTCCTTGTTCTGAAGTTATACACAATTTGCTAACAGCTCAAAGCCTTTGCCTGATAGAAATTATTAGCATGACTTCCTGCCCCACTGTCTGGGGTCTGTCAACAAGTGGGTCTTCTTGTTTCTGTTCGCTGCTTTTTTAGACTCTGCCCGCACTTGCACTAAGCCACAGTGGAGCTTAGGACTCTTTTTTTCCTATTGAGTTCAGCATATCTTGAACTCCTTTCATGGTGGTGCAGCTTTGGCAGAAAGAGGGGAAAATGCCCCTGTGCTCTTCATAAACTGCAACTCTGGTGGTTGGTTGGGCTGTGCTTGGTGGTCAGAAGATACAGGTAGAGCGAGGCCTCAGAGCAGGGAAGTAGACTTGGATCTCTTGTGCACAGGGTATATCTGCAATCAGTGGGACTGGCAGTCCTGTAATTGGCTCTGAGAAGATGTGCTATACTGCCTGTGTCCTCACAGTCACATTTAAAAAGGAAGTGTGGCAGTTGGTATCTAGCCCAGTCTGGCAGGTACCCAGCAGGTATATCTACAGCCAAATGGCTCTGAGGACTGGAATGGAAGGCTGGCATCTAGGATTTGGGCTTTGATCTAGAATAGGTGTGAAAGAAGGACCAAACTGTTATTTTAAGAGTTGGATCCTGTAGCAGAAATGCTGTCATAGCTTGAAACAGTGATTGAGCCCCTGGTGGGAAGGCAGGGCCAACCCAGGGGAGCTCAGGTGTATGCAATACAGTGCACGAGTGACCAGAAGAGGTGGAGTCAGGATCCACCTCTTCCCAGACCTCATTTAAGGGTTGGCAGTGAAGGCAAGAGTATCTCACTGGACATTCCCACCTACCTGAGGCCTTCTAAAGGTAAGCAGATTCTTTTTGTTTTTGTGGCTGTTGCATTTGGGTTTATCCTCACTTGTTGCTGCTTAGGACTTTGCTATGCCACTACAGTTGATGTGCCTTCCATTGCATTATAGTTTGGGGTTTTTTTGTTTGTTGTTTCAATTCTCTGTGAAACATTCAGCTGCCCCTGTTGGACCTGTCTGAAAGAGATTTGCAAAAACCCATGTGTGGAGGCAGTGGCAGGTACAGGAATGGCATACAGCAATCCATGCACTCTTTGTTTCCCATGGAATGCTCCCCAAAACGTTGAAGATGTTGTCTGTTAGGAAGGTGTTCCACTACAGTCATGTTTTATTCCATTAACATTTTAGTTGCTGCTCTGCTGCTGCTTCTCAGACATCAGCCCAGCAATCAGGTGTGGGATATGGTCATGTGGGAAACAGAGAACAGGGATCTGTGAGGTGAATTGCTTCCCCTTTTTGCACCTTGTTTGTATGAAATACTGCCAGATGGACTAACGTGGCCTTAAATATTAGCAGTCCGTATCAAAAACGGGGTGTGTGGTTTGTGCAGGAAGCCCAGATGTCAACTTCGGAGCTGGTTGTAACTGCTGAGCTGATCCCGTAGTGGCTTTGCTGCTCTGAGCAACGCTGACAGCCCGCCTGGGAGCGCCTGGGGGTTGGCTGTGCTGTACTGAGCAGGGGGCGAGCTAGGAGCAGCCCAGAGCCAAACCTCGGCTGCTGGGTTACTGCTCCACAGCTCTCCGTGCTTTTCCGGCGACAGTAACACGGGGTGAAGTGCATCTCTGAGCGCATCTGTCAGGTTTGTCCATATTTCAGAGTCGTTGGGATGGTTACGCTCTCCCAATGAGCAGGCAGTGAACACGTGTGCGCGCCTCACTGATCTGCTAACTGCGTGCACAGACAGCGGCACGCCAACGGCTGCTCTCACACCTCGCGCTGCAAAGAGCAGCGAACGCCCGGGGCTGAGCGCGGTGGGGCCGAGACCGCGGGGCGTCGTGCCGGCCGGGCGCGCACGGCAGCGCTCCGCAGGGCAGGCCCGGCCGTTCGGGCGGGGCGGCTCCTGGCGACGAAGCGCTGCTTGGACCCGACCCGCGGTAACGAGGGAGACGGCCGAAACGCACCGCCCGTCCTCCTCCGCCCTCAGCGGGCCGTTGGCGCGGCCGCCGCGCGGGGAGGCTCGCGGGCAGGTGCCGGTGTCGGCGTAACGGCTTCATGGCGAAAGCAGGAGCGTAAGGATTAGAGAAGTGAGGGTGAGGAGGAGATGGAGGAGGGCGGTGGAGAGGAGCTGGGCACGGCTCGTGCTGAGAGCGGCTGTGGCGGCTCGGAGCGGGGCAGCAGCCCTGCGGAAGGCGCGCGGCAGCTGAGCAGCCCCCGCTCCGTGCCCTGCGTGCTCACCGTGTCGCTCTCTATCCCTGCCTTGGCCACGAGTAAGTGCTTGGCGCAGGTTTGCCTAGCGAATGCTTTATTTCTTGCTTTATAAATTCGTGTAGTGGGATCTCCAGTAGTTTAAGGAGATAGTGTTAGAGAAGGCGTTAGTTGATTTGGATTTCTCTGGGTAGATTGTTCAGGAGACGGTCAACGTGATGTGGGAGCCTTATATCATGGGGTCATTGCAACCGGTGCCTGACAATCTCTCCCAGCAGCCCCTCGGCAGCCATTTATTCAAGCTGGCAGCGTCAGCTGTTATTTATCAATCATGGCCTAACAGTGAAAATAAAGGTGTTTTTTGTCACGTGTTCAGTTTGGGTAGTGAAGGGTAGGAGTGTTGTGTTAGAAGAAGGGAGCAGCTATTCAGGTGATGAGGTATGGATCTCCTGCAGCACGGAGGTTTGGGGTATAGCAGGGGGTACAGGCAGCCTTCCCCTGGGCAGCTCTGCTTCATGCCTGCTGTCTGGGTGGCAGGACATGTGTGCCTTGGGAGCTGCAGGCACGGGGTCATGCTTCAGGAAGAGTGGGTGGAGGGAGGAGTTCCTGGCATTCTGTAGGCCCTTATGGCAGTTAACCCCGAATAAAAGCTGCGTGGTTGGTCGAACTCTGGGATAAGGGTTTCATGTTCTGCAGTTGCGTTCATCATTTTTCTGTTGTCACTCTCTAACTCTTGTTGCTATTTGATCGATGCGGAGAGCATTTCCCATGAAATCACATGTGACACTTCCAGATGATTCTCATATTTTCTCCAGAGCAAAAGCAGATGACAACCAATCCTCCTGATAGGCGAGGAAAGGGAGCTCCAGCTGATGAACTAAAGACAAAGCGTTGCTATTGCATTGAGTGCTTCCTTTTACCAGATGATCTCGTGCCTAGAAAAATGGATTTGGTGGTGGTTGGGATGGTTGCAAAGCTATTTGCAGAGTCTGATTCCAAGGTAAAGGATATTATAAGGCTGGGTAATCCCAAACATCACATATAGGATGTAGGAGGATGTTTTCCAGAGCAAATTGTTCTAATTGTTAGAGCATATAACTGTTTAGCCCCTATACCCTTGTATAGGTTTGGAAATAAATACTGAGGATAGAAACTTGCACTCCTAATCTACGTCACCAGGAGCTTCTCTGGTTTGTAACCAGAGCTGGTTGTTTTCAGAGTGTTTTTATAATCTGCTAAAAATTACTTTTCTTGTAGATTATTGGAGTTGTATGTTTGTACTTCAGAGATAGTAATTTGAAAGCAAATGCACATTCCATTAAAGATAAAAAAATGAAAATTATGCTTCTGATCTTTGTTGGGAGGAAAAAATATATATATTTTTAAGATACTTGAAGAATGTTGCAGGTGTTTTGCTTAGGCACATCTGGATAAGCCCTCTGCATTCAAATCCATGAATCAAAATGTTGGATGTATTGTTCTGAATTCACCTCAGTTTGAGTAATTATTTCTAAAAAGTCAGTGCTAAAACCACTGAAAAAAGTGGGAGACTGATGTTTTTATGTATAATATGTCATTCTCAGCCTGTATCTGGATAATCCTATTAATGATACCTTAGGTGACCCAAGAATTAGTTCTGTTTACTTAAGTCGCAATGACCAATTATTCATTTGAAAGCTTGTTGCATTTTTCTCGTTAGTTAATAGTAATTAACAAATTTATAGGTGTCTCTTAACGTGTTTCCACTTTTTGGTGAAAATCCATCAAGTAGGAAGAATTCAGAACTGCTGATTCTGTTCGTTCACTATTGTGTGCAGTTTCTTGTAGTATCAGTCCATTAATTCATATAGAAGTGTAATTATGCCTCGAGTTACATAAGAAGGGAAGAATGAACCTAAAGTAAGCCCAGATTTTTTTTTTGTACAGTTCAGAGAACTTTTAATGCAAAGGCACAGTTTTGTAGAACAACTTTCTGAAATGAGTTCAGTAATTCCCTGTAGGAAGGAGTGAATCAATAATAATAATAATAATAAAAGTATTTGCTGGCCAAAATCTTTGGTACTTTTGACTACCCAGTCTTTCTTCTCCCTTGTTTCTCACTGATCAGCAATGAGTACAACCTAAGAGTTCGGTACCATTCCTGGTACTGAAGGTACGGTAGGTAACATGGTCACAGCTTTCCCTTGCCAACTGTGCCTAACTTTTAAATAGGTAGCATGTAAGCATACTTAATGTTTTTCACTGTGCTTACATACTTGCATAACAAGCCAAACAATAGTGTGGATAGGCTACTGTGTAAATGAGCTAAGTCTGTAGCCTGTCTGTACTACAGATAAGAACAATCTCTATAATGTTGTTAGATGCACAGGGTAAACGTATGTTTACCATTCATAGTAGAGTTATGCTAACTGTGTAGCTAATGTTGCTGAAAGATGAATATCTTGTAAAAGAGACATAAGAAATACTATGTAGCGTAGTGCTCATGTTTTCCTTTGTTAATACCTGTTTTAAAGTGTCTATATTAGCTTTTATAGTATTCCATTATGCCATTGGTGCTCAGTGTCTTGCTGAACACTGGCTTAATTGCTGGTCTTCATATCAGACATTGGCTTGGTAAGAATGGTTTGTCTGAATACAGCACAGTGTGCTGACACAACAAAAGGGTTCATGTAAGATCTGGCATGAATTGGAGACATAAGAAACACACACTTTGAGAGTAGTAGTGATAGTGGTCAGCATGAATTTAATTTCTTTTATTCTCATGAACTCCCATAAGGGCTTTCATCTTTGTTTTAACAGACTATTATGCCATGGCTTGAAAATGACCAGATGTGGATCTCGTGGAGCCATAATACAAATGTCAATGTCACTAATGAATTTCTAGTAAAATTAAGAGATCATAAAATAACCTTAAAACTTTGGGACACCAAGGACCAAGTTTTCTCAGAAGCAAGGCTTACTAAACCAGATGTGTCCTCAATAGAAGATGAGGAGGCTGTTGGTAAGTCTAATGCAGACAGGTATGTTATCAAATGTACCTTGAAACTGCGACTGCGCCTATTACTAAGTTACTGGTGAGATTATCTGATACTCATATGTTATTCCCATTAAAATAATTCTAGCTTGTTTGTACTCTGAATGCTTTAGCTTCTGAAAATTCTAAAGCTAGAGAAATGTAATTGGGACTGTCATCTGAACCTTTGTGAATTGAGGAGCTATTTAAGCCATTGGATACTGATGGTGGTAGTGAATATGCTCCCTTTTAATTTTTTTTTGTTAATCTTTTTGTCCTGAGAAGAAGTGGAACTTGTACAGCTGTGGTTTTATGCTGTGCACCTTTGTTTCATCTCTCCCTCTTGTTACTTCCCACAACCTTGTAACTTGAATCTACGGCAAAGTTTTGGCTATGCTAAGTTGAAGGTCAGTCACGTCAAAAACATCTATTGTGCAATTGAGCTAATTTTTACTCATTGATTTACTAGTTGAATTAATTTAATTAGAGGATAGAGACCTTGTTAGAGCTCTTATGGACATGTATGAGTATATACCAGAGAGCTAACCATGAGATGAAGTGCATAGGAAATAGGGTATCCTTCATTCTGCAGATGTGGAACTACTGTTAAAATTAACTTTACTATTCAAATGTGCTTAATTATTAGTAGAATACTGTAACTGCTTTCTCTTTATGTATCAATGGATAGATATTTGATGCTGCAGGATCTCAACACCAATTAGTATGGCTCGGGTTTCTTTTTGATTGAACTAATAAATATTTGCTCAGATACAGTGGGCTTTGTGAGTAAGTGGGCTTTGCATTTGTTTGTGTTTGTAAGATAGAATGAGCACCTCAGTAGCTGTTGTTGAGGAATGGAAACTCGTCTGTAGTTCTTTCTTTCCTGAACAGCTGCTGCGAAGCTTAGCAGCAGAGGGATTAAAAGCTTTCCTTTCTGAAGTTGCACTGTTGCAGGAGTCTGTGTGGAGAGGTCCTTCTCATCTCATTGCCACGGCTGTTTGCCTCGTGGGTAAGCCCAGTATTCTGGGAGCTCTCACAAGCCTCGCCTGCCCCAATGTTTTCCTAAAGTATGCATTGTTGAGGGAGAGCATTTAATGCTAGATTCTTCAGCAGGCTTTGAGGTAATGCTGGTGCATTTCATTTCTATGTGCCATGGGAAAATAATCTCTCAAAATTTGAGTGGCCCAAACATAACAAGCAGAAAAATCAAGGTGTTTTTTTGTTTTTGTTTTTTCCTTCTCCTGGTAGATGGAGTAAAACACACAGTGCTGCAGCAAAGGAGATTGTTTGAAGGGAGTCAGCCAGCACCCAGCTGTACAAAAATTAGAGAAGCAAAGGAATCCAAGGCACAGAAAGAGTCTTCAGCCCTTCCAATCAAAGGTATAATATCACTACTGGAACTGGCTTGTGGGCTGAAAGGGAGAGAAAAAGCCTAACTGGCAACTGGAGTAATGGGCAAACAGGAACAGGACTGAGGGATTCTAGTGAGGGAGCAAGGTGCTGCAGGAAGGCTGGGGATATTACAGTTGGAGCAGTTTTCTTATAGCTTTGATACAGAACTGAGGCACAAAGGAGATCTAGCTGGCTCATGGAATGTTTTTAAGGGACCCTCGAAAAAGGTGTTTTGATTCTGCTGCTGCTTCATGTTTGGAAGTGATTGTATTAAGATCTAGAACTTCGGCCAGGACAAATTTCTGGATTCTTACTATGTCTCGGTTATTGGTAGCTATCTGAAGCCCAGTAGCAGGATGTTTTATTTCCTTTGAACTGCTAGTGCAGGGAGAAGTATGAAAGCTTATTCCTGACATTGGTGGGATCCTGATTTTATGGAGTTCATGGTGTTGCCTTGTGCCAGCTGAGAAATTGCCACAGAGCTGCAGGAGGTTAAAAAGTCTGGTGTTGTGTTCAGCCGCGGCAGCACTCGTTAAGCAAAGAAGGGGAAAACTTCTCCATCTAGTGGCAGTGTTGTTTGTAGCCCCATCTTAAAAACTGCTGGTCTTGTTTGTACTGAGGCCTTACTGAGTCCACTGGCTGGAGAGCTGCCCCCGAGATTTCTTTGCATCTGGGCACTGCTGAACTGTGCAGAGTGCTTTGCTGTCAACTCCAAAAGTGCATGATATCAAAGTACTTTTTAAACTTAGTTTTACTGTTTAATGGTGAAAACAAACAGCTACATTCTTTCTCTTTGTTACATCTGTGATTTTGTTAGATCTACAGACAGGGAATCTTGGGACTTGCCAAGTACTTAGATCGAATTCTCCAAAGGGAAGTGCAGTGAGGTACTGGTGATTCAGCTGAAAACATGACTTCCTCCTACATTAATATCTAATGCAACACTACATCTGTCCTTGTGGGGAGCACTGTGTCACCAGTGTCATCTAATTTGTCTCTAAAATTGCTTTTAGTTTTTCTAACAATTCATGGCATGCATCATCGAAATAGGAGCAGGTGAACTGCTGGTGTAATTAGGCTGGCAGAGTGCATCTGCATTTTGGTGGTAGTGCCATCTGGTGACAGCTCGAGAGAAGATTGGACCAAATGAAGTACGAGTAGGCAGTACACTAAATGGGATGTAAAGGATGGGAGCATCGCTTCCAGTTGAGATGAATGGAAAATGCCAGTGTTTGCCCTCAGTGCTAACCTGGTCTACGTTAAGGAAGAAAGTGATCTTCTGAAGATCTCCTAATGTTTTGTTTTTTCATTGACCTTAAAAAGTCATGTGTGTTATTGGGTGTACAACTACTTGTGCTCTGTACAACAGGTGAGTAGTAATAATTTCTCAGTATCCTGTTTATATAGCTAGGTAAAAACCTAATATTCCATTGATCCATCGTTGCTTACTTACTGACAGTGGCAAATTTTATTCTTTGTGTGACACTTATTCAGCTAGTTAAGTGCAGATTTTTCTTGCCATTCATACTGTGTTGATTTGCTCTGATCTCTCTGTGATTGAGATATATATCCTGTAATCAAGACTGATACATTGTGAGGCTAAATGTTGAGTAATTAACAGTTAGGTCTGTGACTGTGAAGTTTTTTTTTCTATAATTAAATGACATCTGAAGCCAGTTAGTTATAGTATACCATACTTGTGGCGTATATAAACACTGAACAAGTATCAGAGCACTTCTGTATATTGTGTAAGAGATCTGGACACTGGAAATGTTACTTTTTTCTTTTTCTCCTTAATTTGCTAGAATAGCAGTTGGAATAATATATTAGAATAAGGAAAAATAATGTGTGATTTCTTATGGATGTATTAAGATAATGTATTGAGATCAGTACCTACTTAAGTAGAGTTAGAACATTCGCTGGTAACAAAACATTGTTTGGTTACACCTCATTTTAATTACTTTTTAATCCCTACTTTTGTTTTGAATGATAATTACTGTGGGACTTGATTTTCTAGGAAATAAAACTCAACTTCACAATATATTTTTTCTTCCACATGATTTCTCAAAATCCCTCAAAATTATTTTATATATTTTAAGCTTATTCAAACTCAGCCTTGACAAAAAGATAAGAAATTAAATAGATTGTGGTTCTGGGTTACAAATACAGCTTGCATTTTTTTCCTAGAGCTTTACAGATGCACTTTCTTGGTCTTAGGAGACTTGTCAAAAGTAGACATAGTAATAAATTTAGAACTTGTTTTGCTTCCACAGAGGAAACTGATCAGAGTGGACTGGGGACTTCCAGCTGTAATGTACTACATCCTCCAAAGACGGATGACAGTACAGTAAGGTAAGGATGCTGCACTTCCATTGGAAAGTGTTCATGTGCTAAAAACATAGTTGAAGGTGCATATTTTTCAGTATCTGTGTTTCTTTTAAGCTTGTTACAATTATACTGTGGTTTTGGAGATGACTGACTGTTGCAGTAACACTTTCTGCAGTCATGCCTGCTGATCACAGGGCAGGAGCAAAAGCATTGTTGTCTGCTTTGTTGTACATCAAGCTTGTTACGGTATACTTGCAGTGAAGTAACTTTTTATTAAAAAATTACATAAACAATCCAACATTGCTCAACTTGCCTGTTTGCTCATGGTTTTCTTCCTTTCATTTGTGTCTGGTGACTTCTGATCTATGGGGTAAGGTAGTGTCACTGAGACCAGGAGGACCTAGGAATGTGTTAGTTAGTGGGTGGCAAAAGTGAGCATTATTGTTGGGGGTATTTAATTTTTCTTGAGAGATCAAAGACAATGTCAACAGTAAGAGTTGTGATTGAAGAGTTGTGTAAGTAAGTTTCAACATACAACTTTCTGAAATTGAAGAAAAGTTACAAGATTCAAGGCTTGAGAAGCTATCGCAGCTATAAAAAAAAAAAATCAGAGTGTTTCTCAAGTGTTGTTCATAGTGGAGAGCTTTATGTACGTCACTATTGCTCTTCTATACACCTGAACATTTTAATTCTATCTCTGTTAAGAGTGATGTTTCTTTCTACCTTCTTGTTCAAAGGAATATTATTGTTGCGATCATTCCTTGCGGAGGACTGGTGAGTTATCTGACAAGGCAGCTACGCTTACTCTAAAAGCAAATCTGAGATTCAGAAAGTCACATTTCACCAATTTTATCATTGGCAAAGTTTTGCACATCTTTTGAATGCCTGGAAAAGAATCTTCTTTTATAAAGAGTCATTTTCCCTTGTCACTCACTTTATCTCAGAAGTCTACATAAGGAAGTACAGTCATCATGATCTGATATCTTCAATGCCTTTTCAGTGTGCAGTGGGGAGATTTCCAGCAAACCCACCGATAAATTCCATGCTGTATCCACGAACTCCACAGTACTGTTTCCTTCACCTACTCCCAACATCTGGAGGTTGCTGTGTATTGTGATGGCTTCCAGGGCCTTAGGCTCTTTGCTGTGATTTTCGTTTATTGATGCAAATGAAGCAGCCTTATCATTTTTATTTTATTGGATATATATATATATATATATATATGTATATGTAAGTTTTAATTTACTTTTAAAACCACATGTAATTGTTTAATTTTGATTTTTTTTGTGTGTGTGACACTTGCAAGAAACAGATTTGAGGGTAACGCCCAACTTCTGAAACAGAAAGCAGTTGCTGCTCCTTCACATAATGCAGCTTCAGAAGAAACTGGGGAAACAGCCAGCAATGTGGGAATTCCGATGTGTCAAACAGACAAGACAGCTACCTTTAATGGTAAGTTCTGGATGGAGTTATGGTATAGGGCTTATTAAAGCTAGATTTTAAAAGATAATGGGTTCTGTTTGTATATTATTTTTTTACAAATAATTCAAGATTAGAGAAGTGGGTGTTACCAGACCTGCATATTTTAGTCTCTGCTTTCTGTGTTTCTTCAGAAGCAAGTTACCCTCTCTGTTTTCTTAGCCAGTAGAATAAAGCAGGGATGCTGATGGTCCTTTTCTACCACTGTAAGTGTTGCAGGGGTGGAATGATGGATATTTGCAAGGACTATGAGTGTGCAGTGATAAGTTTCTAAAACATTTAAAGATTAATGTTGTAGCTGAAACAGCTATTACAACTGTGAGACTGTCAAGCTTGCTAATCCATATCGTTTGTGTTGCTATTGCCACAAGAGGCCAGGTTTTCATCTGTGGTTTATAGTCCATGTTTATTTCCAGTGCTTGTTCATGTTGTTAAATGAAGAAACATGGCCCAAGTGACAGATAGTTTGCTCTCTTGTCTGTAGCTTATGATTGACTAAGATTCTATGAAAGATGATAATCATAGCAACAGTGAGCACTACCATATATGTTAAATCACCCATGTTAAATGTCGTGCTTGTCTGACCAAAAAAACAGTATAGTGTCCTAGGGTTCCTGCTCACCTTACTACAGTACACTTTATAAGAAGGACACTTGCTTATCAACAAGTATCACTGAGCATGAATGATAACATTCTGTTGTAGTTCATTCAAATTGGTTGACAGTACTGATGCATTCACTCAAGTCCTTACTTGACAACTATTTTCTGGTTGGGCAGAGCGTCTGCAGGTAGGAATTACATAGGTGGAGGCTGGGACTAGTTCTGCTTGTATTGATTAGGTAAAGATTGAATGTGGGTGAAAGGAATATTGGGAATAATTACTCACCACCTGCGTAAATTGTGGATGTTGATTAGTTTGTCTTGATGATATCCTTGAGATTTAAAGGAATAGCAGGTACTCCTGTTTTGTGGGCATGAAGTTAAAAGATGGAGATTTCTGGAAACAATAAATCACATGTCACTAAGAATATCTATTGTGCATCATAATACATATGTAAAAGGGAAGAATAGTAAGATGGCAAATGTAACTTTAATCTTGGTAAGTCCATGAACTTTTAATGCCTATTCTTGTAAATTTTTTTTTTTTTTTGGTAGAGATTTCGTATGTTAAAATACAGTGAACTGTGCAGAGGAGTTCTGAGCATATTGAAATACTAGCCTAAGTTGGTTTTAAAGTGAAGAATTGGCATCTTTTGCTAAGGGCACATAACTCACTGTCATCTGCCTACAGTAAACTTTAAATCGTTTCCTCCTTCCTACTTGGTCTAACCCTGCCTTCCATCAACAGGTAGAAGAGATTCTGGTGCTAAAAAAGGCATGGATACTACTAGGGCAAACATTGCATCACTGCAGTTGGATCTCATGCCTCTCCTCTCAGGTATAAGGAAGAGGCAGGGAGGAGCAGCATGTTAGATGTACTGTGTGCTCTGAAGCACCTGTGCTGGTGGGTCTGCCTGGTGGAAAACAAGCAGTTTAGTTCTAAGTTCTTTTATCTATTCAGAACGTGTTGGAAATAGGATATCGGTCAGAAGAAAGTGGATTAGTTCTGTGGCTTTCTGACTGTAACCAGATTAACATTATGTTGTCCTATTTTCGTGTGTAGTGGCTTAAATCTTTCTGTGCTCATAGACAGAATTGCCAAGATATCACAGAGCATGAAACTCAGCTGCTGAGTGTATATAGCAAAATTTATCATCCAGAAACATTTAAATGTGCTTCTTACTTTTAACAGAGACTTTAATTGGGATGAAAAGTCTCTAAACTGTTTTAATATTTATGTGAACTGTATATTTGCATCTTCAAAGTGACAAAAAACTTCAGTGTGCTTTTATGTGCACATGAGACTTCTGATGCTGTTTTAGATACTATATTCTTCCTCACTGCAAAAGGTAAATAATATATGAAGCAATTATTATTAGTTCTATTTCACTACAAATTCAGTGGAGGTTTTTAACTCATTTAATCAAATAGTGATGCCTTGATGAGATGACAAGTCTAACGGTATTTCATCTTGTTTTTTTAAAGGAGAAAATTCAGTGATCAGTCGACTGGAAGAAAACAGTCCTATTCTTTTAGATGCTTATGTGTCTTTCACTGTAGAAACGCCTCTTCTGTCTGAAAGACAAATACGTGAATTGAATCCACTGGTTATAAAGATCTGTTCAGCTACCAGCCTCCCGAACACACCTGTACCAATAGAGGTGCTACAGGTAATGCATACCACTGCTTCTTTCTGAAGGAATTCCCTTGTTACAATGAAGTAATGTTGCTTAAAGTATGGGCATGGTTTCAAAGAGAAGTTTCCTTGTGGGTAGATATTTGGCTAACATTTCCTGGAAGAGATGTCTCCAGTGTAGTGCCTATCTATGGCAGGCACTGACAACAAAACTGACAAGTCAGTACCTGCTGATTGGCTCATTTAGAGCAGCTTCTGTGTTGAAAGTAGTATTGAACTTCAAAACAAAACAAAAAACTATAGTTCAAGATTGTTGTTGTTTTTATAAAAATAGTTTAATGTCAGGAACTACATATCATGCAGTTTCATGTTGCAGGGCTTTTGTGACAGACTAGGCAAATCGATATAGCATTCATGAAAAGCATCAGGGAAAATATTACACTACATAGTTTGCAGTGCAGTTTGCAGAGTGATCACAGTTTTAATTTTGTTTCACTTGCTAAACGTGGTGAAATAACACATTGTTGAAAACTAGGAATTGTCAGGATAGTCCTCGACAACCAGCTTCCTCTTTGTGCTGGTTGCCTTAGTGCTGATGAACACTTGCACAGAAGAACCACAAGTATTGCAGAATGGATCTTGCTGTTTACCCCCACATGTGTAACCAAGTGGCTAATAATGGAGATGATACAGTCCATTCCCTATGGTATCTCTGGATAATTGTTGAATTTTCTAAATACCTACAGGCCTTGAATCCTACAGATATAGGGAGATAAAAATATATCAAGGAGTCATTGCAGTCCCCTGCATGCTTCTTTAATAACCTAGAAAGGTGTGATTTTTATTTTATTTTTTAAAATACATATGGAAAATCAGCAAATTTGAGGACAGACAAATGAAGGGGACAGTAACTTCCTGAAACCCAGGATCCAGACGTGTAGAAAGGCCTCCTTGTTTGTTGCCTTGAAATACATCCCCTTTTTGCCCTCTACAATAAAAGCCAGTTATTCTGTTATGTGAAAAATGAGGAGGGAAGAAATTAACACTTCAATTATCTGTTTCTCTCCTTTTTTTTTTTTTTTTTTTTTTTTTTTTTTTTTTTTTGTTCTTAGAAATTGTGTGTTCCTACCTACTGCAAATACAAATTCCACAATTTTCCAGCTCATCAGACTCATGGACAAATCCACGGAACTCATGTCTACTTTAAGGATGTTAATGTATTTCTAACAGGAAGAATGAAACCTGGGGAGTTACAGAGGTGTCTTAGAGGTCCCCCTTTGGAGATTGAAGTTCATGATCGAGATAGAAAGATTGAAGACAACAAAAAAGAGCCATGTCTATTTGGGGAGGATCACACTGATGAAAATCTAGGAGAGTTGAGGCCCCTCCCTTGCCAGTCTGCAATCTGTAATTCTTTTGCAGAGGATGAAGTGTGGCATCCACATGGGGTAGCTAAAGTAAGTCTAAGTGATCTATTGTTGGGTAAAAAGTACTTGACTGTTAGTGCACCCATTCGTAGCTGTTCAACTCCAAATACAGCTGCTTTCAATAAAAAGAATAAAAGAAAGAAGATAGGGAAGAAGCATCCACAGATCCTATTACCCATGGGACATTATCTACAATCAGACTCGCTTTTGAAATTAAGAGTGGAAATAGCAGTGCCATTGAGAATGCATGCAGAAATTGATGATGCTCAAGTGACGGATTGCCCGTACAGTTGTATAGTCTACATTTTTGACTACAGTAATTCATTTTTATTACATGATTTGGTGGAAGAGATTACAGAAATCAATGCGAAAGCCCTTCAGCTGGACTGTTATCCTCCACACTTGATCAGAACATCTCTTGCTACATTAAAACTAAAAAGCACGCTTGAGAAGGTTTCTGAGTTAGACGTTGTTACTGGCTTTCACTTACTGGATGGAGCTACTCACCTCTTTGTCTTGGAGGGTTTAAAAGACAAAGCCATCAAGAGACTCTGGGATAGGCACTTTGAAAGGTAAGAGTGAAGTTTTTCATCAGTTATTTCCATAGGCAGCTGAAAGTTGTTGCTTCTTGAAGTGAATTCTGCAATTTTATACATGTAGAAGTGGAAGAGAGGGCAAAGAGAATGATTGATTGGAAAAAAGAAATCTTTAAAACTCTGTTTTTAAAATGAGACTGTAATACCTCACATCTCAAGGATGCGTCTGCACAGTAAAGGCAGTATAGTTTAAAGAAACTTAGGTACGTTTTCTGCACATCATTTGACTTCTATTGCACAGGTTGTCTCAGCTTACTTGGCATTGCATACGCTGCTGTGTAGCCCTGTGCTATTTCTGTTGGCCAAATATCTGTCCTAATTTTCAATGGGCCATACAAACGTGCTCCCAGTTGAATTCAGCCAGGGGACAGCCTGGCATGTAATCCATCATGTATGTCATTGTTTGCTAATACTCAGTGGGATCTGAAAGCTGTGAGGACGCTGGAACCCAAGCTGTGTTTTTCCCTTATATTTAGGAGAAAATATGACAAATGCAAAACTAAAGTCTCCCTCAAATTTCATGTTTAAAAAATAATCTTTCGTTTTTTAATTGCTATGATGTTACTGAAGCTTTCATTTTTTTTGTGCAAGTTGCTTCATTGTGCTTGCTGAAATTATTTGTTACGTGAGAAGTCATCTCTTGTTAGAGCTCACCTGTAACTTCAATTGCAGCTTTGTTTTCCTGCTGCAGTATGAATTTTTGTATGTTAGCAGAAATATTTAGGGCTCTTGAGTAGGGCTGTTAAGCACATAGATGAAACTGAGGTGAGCTGCTTTTGAGATGACTGCAGTGTGGTTTAGAAAGAAAATCTGTTCAACTCATTCGTGACATAAAGGTTTTGATATTTTCTTTCTTTGTCCGTAATAACTTTTTCAGAACAGTTCATGTGAAGTGAAGGCTGTAGAGTAAGGCATTCCATTTAAAGGATAAAAGGCAGTTGGTTTCATGAGAGATAGTAATTGTATGGCAGAGCTGAGGAAACACGAGACATGGGCTGATGGTTTTAACCTTGTCATTGGCGTACTCTGTTACAGAACTTACAGACATGAAGATGGACAACTGGAAATACTATATAATTCACAACTGTCTTTCAGTCAGCGCCTGTATACCAACCTGGAAGCAATCTTTTATCGTTTCCACCTCTGTAAGCCCCTCTTCACTATACTGAAACAGCCTCTGCTTTATGTCAGGGGAGCAGTTCCTTGGGCGTGTTTCCAAGCCTTGTCCAGGTATGACTCTTCTAGATTTGTAGTCAAGAAATTAAGAAATATTATGAAGGAAGAGCGAATATTTGATATCAAAAGTAATGTTCTTTCATCTTTTCCGTGATGAAAGCAATCTGGGCATGATGAGAGGTTCAGATTTCAGCTGACTTTCAGACGAGCATGTTTTACCAACTACTGATATAACGGTAACTGGATATTGGTGAGCTCTCTTCTTCTGTGGGCAGAAATTCATACGTTTTTATTTTAAAGAAGTGTGTCAGTAGGATAGCATATTGGAACATGCCTGAATATAATACAAATAGAAGAAATAGAATTCTGGTGTCAGAAGCATCAGCAGGGAAGGATTTAATTCTCTGCTCTGTTCTCTTGGAGGGCTGATACAGAAGCGAGTAAAGGAGAAGGACTTGACAGAATCAGGGAGTCACTTGAACTAAGTGGGAAATTTTATAAACAGCTTTCCTGAGGTAGCTATAATAAGGAAGGATTCTGTGTGAGTTGGGGAGACACTGTTTCCTTTCCATAGCTTTTTCTTTTAAGTTCTGCTGTGTGATTTATTGCTGAGTCTGTCAGTTTGCTCACTTTGTCTGTGTGGAACAGCTGTTAGCCTTAAAGCATCTTGACATCTTCTGAGGGGGATTAAAAAAGAAGTGGATGAAGTTGCACGTGCATAAATTATATAGATAATTTATAAAACTCTGAAAAATATTCTGTGCACATCTTCGTTTATTTGTCACAAGTAGCTCATAGGATGAAAGTTGATCAAAACAAAAAGTAAAATAAAGATGAAGCAGAGGTGACTTTAGTAAAGTTTGGCATAAATGAGTCATGCACCTGAACCAGCGTGCATGAAGGAAGTTTGCTTTATTGGTCCACCAGCCAGGGAACAGGAATTCATCAGCTAGTAATGAGTCTTATAGCTAATTCTAATGACAATGACATTCCTAGGCTATTCCTAATAGTTTTAATGATCTGCTGTCCTTCTGTATCACTGCCAAATACTCGCATATCTGAGCTGACCTGAATTTGTTAATGATAAAGTTGTGTAGCTCTTTCCCCAGTGATTTTAGTGGTAATGCTTTGATTGCCATAAAGTTTTCGTAAACTAATAACCTGTTGATGTCTGTTTGTAGGCTCAGTTACCTCTGTCACAGTAAGAGGTTGAGGGATGTCATTCAGGGGGATCTGCTGCCCTCAGCAGAAATGATCACAGCGTTGAGTCGAGAGTATGGAGTTCCATTAGCTGATGAGGATCTCTTCACTCAGAAACCTCCTCTACTCTTATTTTCGTCTGATTATACACCACCAGGAAATGTAAGCAGAGAGAAAAAGGCACGATATTCTTCATTAGACCACTACAACGAAAGATATGTGCTGTGGAAGAAAGAAATAGCAGACAAAAAGTCTTTTGAGAGAAACCATATTAGGGTGAGTTGTTTGATGTGAAAGAGGCAAGCCTAATAACTGTGACGTTTCACGTATTGGTTAGCATCCCCTTCTCTTGAAACCTTTGGAAAGTTTTTAAGTCTTTAAGTATTTGTAGGTACTGTACAAACATTATTAAAGTGTAGGGTAGTTTTATTTTGCAGAAGTAACCGTTTCTTAAGGGGGGAAAAAGCAATTGTACTGCTTGCAAGTAAATAGAGGAGGTACTGTGTGAGTGGGAAGGAAACTGATGAATTATTTAAAAGATTTGCCAATTTCTTCTTGGGGTTGGTTCCTATTTTTGTTTGTCCCTTTCTTCTCCATAGCACTCCCAGCACACATCAACCAGTTACACAGCTTTCACTGCTGTGTGGGGCCAGGCCAACCAAGCCTGTGTAAGATTTGTGCTTCTTTCTCTTGCCCTGCAAAATACTTGTGTTTAGACAGCCAGAATGGTTAGTTAAATAAAACCAGCAGTTGAGGACAGATCTTTTAAGTAATAAAAAAAAACTTGAATAATTTTATTACCTCTTCTGGCTTGTTACAGGCAGCCATCTGCCCCTTCTGTTGTTTCTGGGAAAACATTAGAATTGAAAACCTTTTCTGTTCAGACAGACATCCAAACAGAGATATCACACACATCTTGGGAGTCTGAAGTGGTTTTTGAGTATGTTTCTTAGCTGAGGACTCTCACCATCCCATGGTTTGTGAAGAGTGTTTGGAATGGTTTTAACACAAAGAAGTTGTCCTTGATGTTAAAGGCTGCGTTCCTATGTAAGGGTACTGCCTTGGAACTATTGAAAGACATTGAATTTCTAAGTATTTCCATTCTCACTTTTAGTCTGCTGCTAGAGGGGTGTTAGATGAGGCTAGACAAAAAAACTATCTTAAGTAACATGTTAAGTTCCTGGTAGTTGTGTTTGTAACAACATAAGAGGATGCAAGCAGCAGCACTCTTTGGTCTAAACCATCCGTATAGATTAAGTGTAGGGTTTGAAGTTTGCAGTCTTCTGAGTATACATACTTTAACCAGTTCTTATTTTATAAATACTTTGAATCAGGAGGACAGCAGAGAGACTGAAGTCACCTATAGATTTTTAAAAAATATATTGTTTTCTTAATAACAGGTTTGATTAAAATGTATCTTTTGAGCTGAAACACTTGAATGTGTTAGGGAGCTTTTAAACATTATCGAAGGGAAGTGATATCCAAAACGCAGTGATGCTCTTTTCTTGCAGTTGCCTATTGTAGCATAGTATGAATTCCTAGCCTTAATTGTGATAAACAAAGTTCAATAGTGTTCTCAAGTGAATTAAAAAACGTGAGGGTTTAATTAAACTGTGTCAGCAGGGAAATTTGAGGAGTCGTAATGAATATTGTTACTCAATAACAATAATGTAACTGTAATTTCTGGGGTTTTAATGGAGTGATGTAAATGAAAAAACGAATCCTATTTCATTTGATGAAGACCAGCATCAGCTCTCCAGAACACTGATTTCTGTCTGTGTAAGTCATTCTCTGCTGAGTCCTTGTCTCCAGTGCACTGCCTTTAGTCTCAGTGTGTCCTATGCAAGGATGAAATGAGGGGCTAAGCTGTACCAAAATAAAATGGTGCTCTTTCTTTTTAATACTGTCTTCTTGTGGCGGGTTTTATTAATGAAGAACGTTGTGCACTTTGTATATACATACTTATTCCTTTCTACTTGAGCATCTTCTAAAAGCTTTTTAACCTTTATGCTATCATTTGCTTGTTTGAAATATTTTTTAGCACTCTAAGTTCCCAATTCAGATGAAATTCAGGCAGAATCTCTCCTTGCAGGCTAACATTGATGCTGTGCGCCAGCTTAAAGGAAAGATGAAAAGGCTGAAGTTTGAAACTTTCAGGATTTTTCCTGCCGATGGCAAATCTGTTTATAACTATAGCTCTCAGCGCCTGAATTCTGCAGAACTTGCAAAGAAGCATCTTCGCCAGGAAATGGCAAAGGTAAACTGAGGCACAAAAATGGAAGACCTTGGATTGCTGTGTGTAGGGCTAAAAAAGAGGAGAGATAGGGTCCACAAGATGACTTCCATGTTAGTGCATTAGTTACATATGACATAGGATTAGTTACACAGTACATAGGATTGGAAGTTGGTACCCAAGAAGTGGTACTCCTTGCTGTGTAAAATTCTGCTCTTATTGCTGTCTGTTGTAGCCACGTTGTCTCATCTTCGTGACTTGGGCTCTGAGTTTGACTGTGGACTTTGGTAACCTAGAGGTCACAGTTCTGAGTTCCACACATCTGTAAGCAGTGAAATTGTAGGGACTGCAATGCTGATGTGGTATAAAGCGATTTGAAGGAGACGTTTGAGAACATAATTGAAGAATCACAATTATCTGCTGTTCTCAGAATTGCTGGCTTCAATCTTAATTACAAATGCTATTTTCCTATCCACTGGAGGAAATTATTGTAGCTCCGTGAAAAGTGTTGTTGATATACCCATGAACACAATATAACCTAAAGTTACCTTTTTATAACCCAAAGTAAATAATATTAAATATATTTCTTCTATCCTTGGATCATAATGTAATGAAATTAAAAAAACAATGTTTTGATTACTTAATGACAGTTCTTTTCTGTGTATAATTTTTATCTACTGTTACTTCAAGCCTTAAGTAAAGAAGTGTTCCTGGTTCTGTACTTTTGTTTTCCTCTCCCGGCAAAGGGAAATTCACATCACCAATTTTTATCTCTATTTTTTTTGTAGGATCCAAAAACAAGGTTCAGTTATTGTCACGAGTATCTTTCAGCCACGTTTGACCCAGTTGATGTGGTTGCTGCCTGTAAGGAGTCCTTTGCAAAATCCAAGAGTATGTGGCTGTCACCAGATGGATTTGTATTTGCTGGATTTAAGAGCAGCATTGAAAGCAACCTGCACCCTCGGATGCCTGATGAGGCACGTGTGGAGGAGTTAAGAGAGGTAACAGAGTACTGAAATGATCCAAGAGAACAGAAGCATTTTAGGAGACTTGAAAGAGGACGACTGTTTTAGCATTTGGAATTCTGTCTTGTGGGGTACAGCCCAGGCAAGCTCTTCTGAGGATACATCTGTATTAGGAATTGGTGTGTATCGGAGCCTAGCTCACCCAGGGAGTGCTTTGTTTGGATATGCAAACTGCTCTGAGCACGTACAGGAAACCTATTTGCCAGTATTACCAGTGGAGGGCATCGTGTTTTGTTTTGCATATAAAAGTGAGGGTCTAGAATAAAAAATAATAATAATAATAATAATAAAAAATTAATGTAGCATTGCATGCTGGGTGGATTACAGGCTGTTCTTCATGAGCTGCCAAGTTAATTGTAGCCTTCCTTTATCTATCCAAATTCCCTCACTAGTTATTTGTCCTCCATCTTTTTTTGGGGGGTTTGTAGCGCAGTTTTATTAGAGGTTTTCTATCAGTTTCTTGCTGCTCTGTGTCTTCCCCTCCTTCTGTTTATTCTTTACTATTTAACTTCTCGTTTTCTGCCTTTTTACTGGCTGTCAGCTTGACTAGCTTACTCTTCCCCATTTTGAATAGTCTTTCAGCATTGGCACTGGTGAACACCCAAGCCCATGCAGTCTACTATTAGGTCTACTATTAGATGATTTGTATCTTCTTAGAATTGGCAATGTGAGGAACTAAAGGGAATAGAACCAATTATTATTAGGATTCTTTTTTTGTGCAGGATCAGTAAGTTTTGCACAATTAATTGGACACAGTCACAGCATGGAGTGGAACAGGCTGAATGCTTGGAGGGTTACCTGTCAAAAACTCTATCTTCCAGGAACGTGTACACATTCATTCAATTTTCAGACTTTATTTACCTTTTTTTTTTTTTTCCCCTCTACAAATTGAAATAGTTTCTCAGAAAGGTCAGAGTATAACTGAAGTGAAATATTGAAAACGAGGTGCTTTCTTCTAGTCCATAATGTTGGAGAATGAACCATCTCTAGAAGGGAGAGAAGATTAACTATTCAAGAGTAACAGGAGCAAGTTAGTACAGTATCATTTCTGTTGCCTTTTGTTGAAGATAGCAGAGGAGAGCTAAGCAGCACAGGATGAAGAACTTGACAAGCTGAAAAAGGGGCAGCAGAAGGGATGGCAGGCTTCTTAAAGGGGTTCAAATTTAATTTAGAAATGGCAGGAGAATGCTCTGTTTGCTAACATGGCGCCAGTGCTGCCACGAGGCAGATGGAGCTGGGACAAACGGCATGTTGACTTCGAGCTCTACAAGAAGCCGCCTGAACTCCCCATGGCAACAGCCGCACTGACAGGTAAGGTGGTGTTAATTAGCTACTAACAAAGCTTTTAGCTTGATGCTCTGATACACAGTCCTGAAGCTTGCTCAGTTCTGCTGTCAATGGAAAGGAATGTAAATGTAAAGAGGTTTTTCAAGGAATTTAATGGACAGCAAAACCGCTCACACTTGAGCATATGGAGCATTAGAAGATGTAAGGAAGACCTTGACCGTACTCCACTTTTACCCCCCACTTCCTTAACTTCTTAGCTCGTTTCTTTGCGTGCAGTATGACAGGAAGGTATAGAGCCTTCCTGGCTTACTCTTCTGTAAAGAAAAAAGAGGGCTGCCTGCTCTTCCTTTGTATGGATTAGTAACAATCAATCAGCTTTTGTAGCTCTTTGTCTGACCTCATAGCAACATCACAGTCTGCAAGTAATGCCAGCAGATGAATTCAGAAGGGGCCCAAGATGAGCTAGTTAAATCCACGTGCTATTATTACAGCAGTTGGTAATGTTTGCCTTGATGAGGTGGTCAGTGTGTGTATCCCCATGTTTTCCTACAGTGAAAGAAAAAGTTGCATTTAATTATGATACAGTATTTTGAAAAGCTTGCTGTTTCTCTTTGCTCTGAACCCAGCAGAACTCACTGGAATGTTTAAGGGCAGAAAATAATAGATTTCTCATGATTAGTAAAATTGTTTGTCTTGTACAACTTCTCTGCTGGCAGATTACCCTGTCAGTTGTAAAACACGTGAGTAGTGCAGTTCTTTTCCATTGCTGTGTGCAGAGAAAGGCTTCTGGAAGTAGACAGGATTAATGCATACTTTGATGGAATCTACAGGACTACAAATGGTCTTTGCTGTGAGGCACCAGCCATTACTGTAGTACCAATATGATTTGTTCTCTTTGCTTCTTTATGAGAAATGATGTTTGCTGCCATAGCAGGCTTTTAGCGTCCCTTTTCCAAGTCAAAAATTTATTTCCTATCTAAAAACATCTGCTGTTTGTGTGTGTGTTTTTGTTTTTTGTTTTTCTCTTTGCAATCTGTTCTGGCCATGTGAAGATGCTTCTCACTTTGTGCAAAATGCATGTGATGATACCAAGCTGAAGGTTCACTGGTGTTCCGCAGCAGCTGAGTTATGCGCACGGGAGCCAGGAGCCACTTCTGAGCTACAGCAGCTCCAAGGACTTCTGAAAGATGAGCCTCTGAAATTCCCACTCAGGAAGCCAGGACTGATTTTGAAGGTAAAGGTTAACTGCTATCTCTGGGTACTGATCTTGGCACCTACCTTTGTACAGCAACACCAGTCTTGTACTTTATGGTGGGCTGATAATGACCCTTAATGGAGCACAACACTTTCTGAAGTAAAGGTATGTGTTAAATTGATGCTCAAACTTGAGTCTTTAAAAAAATTTTGTGCTGTTTGATTTTTTTATTATTACTATTTAATATTTATTTCTTTGCTTTGGTGGTCAGAGACAATGGAGTATGGGGAGGATTTCAGTTAGCTAACTTGCCTGTCAGCGTGCAAAGGGTGAGAAAGGAAGAATGATTTTTGGCCAGCTGTCCTAGCAGCTTTAAAAGGGATTGTACTGTCCCCTAATGAAATCTGGGGGTTAAGGGACTTGTATTGGTTAGACACTTGGCATGCAGCCCTGTGCTCGATTGCTGTAGTGCTCTATAGGCTTTCTGAGCATTGCATGTCAGCCTGTTGGTGCAAAAATCGCATGCGGGTACCTCAGTTTTGGAAGACAAAAGGATCTGTGCTCATTAATATGAAAAGCTGCGTGGGTGGCCTGCATCTAACTGTCCTTTTGTTGGCTGAAGCACAGTCAGTGCTCACATGTAAATGAACGACCCAAGCACAGCTTGCTTTTAAAGATGATTTTGATCAAGGGGGATTAAACGCTCTGTTGGCTACAAATGCTCTAGAAAAACAAATACAGGAATTATGAAAATGCTAATAACAAAAGCAGAGATGCAGCTTTTGAGACTACACTCTTTCCCCACCCTCCCCCCCCTTTAAGATAATCCAAGAACTCGTACTTAGAGTATTAAATGGATGTTCAGCAGCAAAATGCCTCTCCTTAGTTTAGTGTCAGGCTTTGAAATGAATGCCGCTTGGTGCTCTGCCTTCTCTTTTGATTTGGCTCCTCAAACTGTTAAACTTGGCCATCTCGGACTGTGCTTGTTTTCTGTACTTCTAATTCACAGCCTTTTTTTTTTTTTTTTTTTTTGCTAGATTTCATGTAAATAATATTAACTTTTATATAATTTATAGCTTGCACTTTGTGATGTTCTACTTGACTATCAGAATTCACTTAACTTGGGCTACAACAGTCTCTTAAACATATTTCAAGGCTTCCTACTGAAGCCCAGAGGAAGATACTTGTCTTGTCACAAAATTGTTGCCTCTTTTGTGAGTTTGCAGTACCCAGTAGTCTACTTTGTGAGAAACAAGTGTGGAGGTAGAGGGCAAGAAGGAAGAGGAGAGAAGCTTTCCAGAACAAAGCATGTTTTCTTGTTCTAGCCTAACCCAGCCCTCTCAGTGTTGGACTCTCAGAACAGCTCAGATGTCCTGCCAGGAAAGAAGAGCGTTTGCAGTGGCTTTGTGCCAGGCCTTCAAGACCACCACAGCCGGAAGTGGAACAAGAACATTATCCCCTGGCACAACAGAGAGCATAAGAAGATTGAAAAACTTGAAGGCGCAGATTTCAAGTAAGGTAACCTAATAGCTGGAAATAGCTCCCAAAAGTATTCATATGGTATATGTCAGGAGTTGCACTGTGCAGTCATCGTAATAATGAATTACTAGGTTGATCAGTTTGTGTGTATCTAAATGAAATCAGTTATGTAGGAGACAGGTCGTGGTGTTGCTGGGAGGCCGTCTTTTCAATCCTTAACCCTGAAATGAGGGACCTGGGCTTGCCACTGGTAACCATTTGCCCTGTCACTGTGCGTTACCTACAGTCACGGAATGGAGTTTTCCACAGTACTGTGAGAGGCACTGGCACTTCAGCTGTATGTTTCATCTGACGTTGAAAGATTTAGTCTGCTGCCTTTCTAATATAAGAAATACAAAAACCATTATTCTGCTACTGCAGAACAATTTTACCTTTTGAGTTATAATTAAACCTCCTAGAAATTGGAAGAAATGTCCTGATGTTGGAACTTTCTAAACTACAGTAGGAGACAGCACATCTAGTATTAGCAAGAAACTTCGTTTAGTTACTCATCCATCTCACCTACTATATGGAATGTGAAGTAAGTGGCTTAATAGATGACTATTTCTTATTGCATGAATTAACTTTTGTTCTTAATTTCACAATCAAACATTCAGAGACGCTGATGTTTCATTTTCTTGTTCAGTCCGTGCAGAACTGTACTCTCCCAGAATGCCATATTTGCTCTAAGTCATGCTTAACGAGGTCTGATTTCAGCCTTTTCAATTTGTGAAATGATTCATTAGCTGTTATGTCTAACCTGATATTCTAGGCGGTTGAACAGTTGACTTAAAAGTTAAGTAACAAGAATGAAGTTGTGTGGTCATAGTAATTGGTATGTGTAGCAGGCTTACTTAACAGATTCAGTAGCAATTAGTACACCTCTCAGTATAATGGTGTTGCAGTTATTCTTTCAGAAACTTGTGGATCAAACAGATGCAGCTTAATCTTAGAGTACTTTTTTATCATTCCAGTTTACTTGGCTCTAAACAATCAGTTTACAAGAGTGACCAAGCAGCAAGCAAACACGCTACAACCTATGCACAACAGGAAGACCCTCTCCAGAATGATATTCTGGATACAGGTAACTCAGTGAATACCAGAGAATGTGTCACAGGACAGAACTGATGCCCTGAGCTGAGGGGTAACTAAATGATATTTGAGGTTACCAAGAGAGTAAAAGAAAAATGTGAAACTTGTCATCAAATCTGAATAATGTTCATAAAAAAATCTGTTGTCTGTGACATCAGCATGCCTGGACAATTGTGGTTGGCCCTACTGACCACAGCGCTTTGAACAAGATCACCTCTTGAGGTCCCTTCCAAACTAAAGGGTCCTGATCCTTCAAGTCTTTCAGTGCTTCTCTAAAGGTGCGTAAATAGTGGATTTAAGCTTAAAGAACCACATCCTCTTCCTGGGAAAACATTACTCAGTCTGAATCTCAATTGATTTTTATTTGGCATCAAAGATAACAGACATATGTCTAAAAATAGAACTTGAAGATTACATTAATTTCTTTCTTTATCCTCTTTATATGAAATTGGTTTTAGTCCTATTTTACACAGATGCAGCTAATTACATTTTGTAAACTCATGGAACAGTTATTTTTAAGGTGTCAAATACTTGAACTGCAGAAAAATAGTTGCTGTTCGTGTTACATTCCTCAATTTTAGCTGTCAATTAAGTAATTAGAATGTCCTGTCCAGTGGGTGGGAACAGATATAAGCTCTCTTTTCCAGTATCTGCTTTGCAGCCTTTTTAATGTGGTCATCCAGATTTTCATCTGCATCTATGGAAAAGCAAAAGGAAAGAGCCTTTCTAAATTTCCTTCAAAAAGGACTTCAGAATACAAATTCAAGTATTGAAGCATCAGTGGTAGGAAATTTCTAAAAAGATATGGATTATGGCTGATTGAATCATTCACAAAACAAATACGCAGTTGGTTAGTATTCAGCTGAACAAGTCAATTGTTACTTAATACTTTCTTTACAGGAATATTTTGTTACTAATAAATTTTCTTCACCACAGCTGAAAAAATAGCTCATCCCCATGTTGGATTCATCTGTAAGTAAAGAGCAGAGACTGTTCCACTCACCAGTTCTGTTCCTCATCCTAATTACAGGCAGAGCAGAACTGTTTTTCTTGGTTGAATCAAAAATACCTACGTTAGTTGAGAGGCTGCGAAAGCCACTGAGTACAAAACTTATTTTATAGAGCTTACATTTCTGCAGTTGAGCCATGGCGTAATTATTCTTGAAATATGCTTCGCTGCAGAAGATATTTGTAAGAAGCACCTGCAAAAAGAGTATTAATTCACTAGTTTTTAATTTCATAAACAAAACAATGTAGGAAAAATACATTGGTTTAAGCTTCTGAATGTGTAGTTTAAATAAGGAGCCCTGTAAGAGTGATGTATGCTGCAAGCTCATTTATTTCCCACAGCTACTGCATCACAGCGTTGGGATGACCCCCTCACTGGACACTGACTGGAAGCCATTTGTGCTAGTAAGTTCAGAAGGACCAACACACAATATCTGAAGTCTCAGAACCACTAAAATTCATCAGTTGGGATTTGTCGCACAATTAACTGTAGCAAACTTTAATTGTTATGCAGCATAATTGTAACTATGAAACCTTACACCAGCAACAACACAATCATCTCCCATGTGTCAAGGTCTCTCATTTTACTCTCAAGACATTTAGTGAGAAAAAGCTGAAATCACTATTAACAGTTAGTAAACTTGGAAAGAGTTTGGGAAGAACAGCATTAGAAGGTTTAATTCATTCATAAATGAGTGTATGTTAAAGTATTTCAAATACTTGGATAACATTGCAGCTCGTGTGTTCAGAAGACTGGAGAGGTAAGTGGTGTGGTTATTGGACCCACTGGTGCAGTTTCCTTTGAATTTCATGGGAGTTTGCTGCAGTACATACACATTCTTTACACTAAAGCTACACTCTGCATTTGTTATGACAGCTGTTTGTCACTGAGGTTTTACCCAGTCTGAGACATGAGCATGCAGTGTCTGATAGCTCTGCACGCTTTGTAGAACCACATCATGCTTGTGAGGCAAAGAATGCAACAGCTGTATTTCAGAGGTGAGAGGAAAGCTGGCCAGTCAAGGAAGAAGCAGCTTGTTAGAGACTTGCACAAGTTCTCTAGATTAGCATCTCAAGGAAAAAGTCTAAGCATAGATATAGTGCACCTTACTTACAAAACACGTAACTTGGCAGAATGGTTCTAACCAACCACTGATTTGCTAGAGAGTGTCATGCACAGAGCACAGATGTTACATGGCTGTGACTGATACTGAAGTACACTTACGTCATGGTCGTGGTTTCTGAGGCCAATGCTGATGGACCGGCTCGCTCTGGAAATAGCTGCTGTCATTGCATACAAATTAATAACTATATCTGCCACTCTCTTCAGAGCCAACTGCTCATCCACTATTGTCTAGAAGAATAAAAATGGTCAGGTTATAGACTTCAATCAGATCATTTTTTTCCATACTTTGTATGTATTTACGTTCATACTTATTTAGAGCATAGACAGGTAAGTTATTACATTGAATTTCCACTCTTATGAAGTAAGATTTGGATTAAATATGCTCCACCTTTTCCAGACTTCCTGGCTACAGCCAGAAACTGCTTTGGTAAATGTTAAATCACAAAGTTGTTTTTTGGCACTTGAATTTCTATCTACCCTCAGACAACCAACAAAAAAACAACACTTGTTCATGTGGAATGCTCCATGGTGTAGTCCGGTAAGCATTCTCTGAACTCATAAAGCTGGAGTCCGCTCTAGATTTAAATCTACTTCAGTTTCTCCTATTTGAGCTAAGCTGCTTTGCATTGTGTAATTATGTATGTGTTTGCTGTATAATTTAAATGAATAAGCATGACAGAAAGCATGCTGGTACAGCTCTTCATTTGGGAAATGAGTTCCAGTGACTGCTTACAGCAGCAGGCAGGATTGATGAAACCTAGGAATACAGTGACACGTCTAACCTAATCACAATTGCTTAAATAAGTGAAAGTTGTTTGTTACATCAAGTTAGCATAGAGTTGGAGTGTATTTTCTCAGTCAATGGATATCAGTTGTGCAAAGGAAATCCTGGCTCTAGTCATACGCCATCCACTGTAAGATTGTAGTGAGACCAGTGTGGTTGAGGAAAAGTTCAAAGATGATGATGGTATTATATTACATAATGATATTACTGTTACCTTGCCAAACCGAGTGAGTAGGCCTCTCACTGTAGTTCCAAAGTAATAAACATTTTCTTCAAGTTTCTTGCCACTGTCCTAAAAAATCAAACATAAAAATACATACTTAAAATATTCAGTACATGTAAACAATTTGAACAGTCTCCAACGGTAAACAAAAACCTGCAGCAGAAGTCCCTACCAGAAATGGGACGTGTAATTAACCAATGTGCTGGAAGGCTTGTGCCACTCCTCTGCTGCCCAGCCAGTAAAACAAAATGGATGAGGCTATCTGCTGCACGGGATGGCAATTCTCTCTGTGGGAGCCCAGCAGTTCCAGTTATTAGGCAGAAATCAAACTACAATTCTCAACCACAGCACAAACCTCAGCACAAACCCCTTTTTGTTCTTTTAAACTTAGGGAAGACTGAGGTTTAGCAGAACACCCTAGGAGGTGTACAGTTGATTCTGAAGGATCAACACGAAGTAACACTGCATACCAAATCAAACAATTAACAGGCAACTCCATAAAAAGCCTGAGGTGTTTGTGCCCCCATCACAAAAAAGAATCCCTTCCCCCCAACATGGAATTCAGTTTGCTGCTACATTTGCTTACCAACTTCTAGTCAGTGAAAAAAATTCCCTTTTAAGACTCTCATTCAGCATTTTGCATTTCCCCAGCTATAAAGGATAGAGACTTTGCCTGTGTACCTAAAATGAATGGGATTATAAATCACAGAGTCTTTTCTGAGTGGAAAACCACTGCTTAGTCACATTCCTTTTAACTGTTAGATTTTTCTCTTGCCAACTACTGTGTTCTCAATACTCAGTTAAAAGCCAGTTAAAGCACATTTCTTTAGCTATAAGATATGCATTAAAAAGTTCTGATTTTACTTTTCTAACTTTTCAGTATAGTCTTCTTTATGCTTACACAAATAATAGTTTGAAAAATCCCTCTGCACCTTCTGCAGTACAAACCTGATTCATATTTTACAAACCCCTGGAAATCAGTATTATGTGCTACTGCCCATGTTTTCCAACTCTGGTGGTAAGGAAGTAGGAGAATTTCCAGTGTCACATTTGGCTTTCATTAATTCTTGAATGCAACCAATTAATTCTTGTAATATGAATGGCTTTGTCTCTATGTTTGAGGCATTAGAGGTGTTCCCATGCAGCACACAAGGTAGGTCAGCATTACTGCTGTCAACACAACCCACCCACGTACACTGGTGGCACTGCAGGACACAGTGTATTTGCCTGGAGGTGAAAGCAGGTGCCATTGTGCACAGCACAGGATTAGCAGATCCTCTCAGGTGTGCACCTGACATACCTGACCTAGGGCTATGCATGCTGACAAAAAATGTTTCCGTTACACCTCCTCAGAGCATTAAAAAACACTCGAGGAAGAACATATCTATTTTTTTTTTCCTACTAACAACCTTTAAAAGAAAACAAACAAAAAAACCCCACCTTTTTTCTTCTTGGCCCTAACAATCAAGCGATTAAGCAAGTGTATATATACACAGCTCACCACAATTCTTAGTTACAACCACATTACCAGTAAACAGGAATGTAATGAGTTATATAGCTGAGCATATTATGCAGGGTGATTTATAGGAATTACTGAAAATTGATATAAACCTGGATCTGTTGTAACACGGGTCCTTAGATTTGTCTATCTCCCCATTCCGAATCATACTTCGTTCTGCATAAAGACACAAAGTTGTGACAACCCTTCCACAGAACCAAACATCACAGAGCAGGGTCTGGCTCTTACCTGGAGGCTGGGATGCACCAATCCACCACGTTCTTCCATGATCCCGTAATCCACTTTTCTGCCCGTTGTGTCCCGTACTTTGTTCACCAACTCCTGCAGTGCCAATCCTACATTTCCTTTTTTGATTTCTCTAAAATGTCGAGTAAGAAACAGCTGCTGAAATACATTTGCTGGATTGCGAGGGAGTTTCAGGATAAACGCATTATTGAGATATCTGCACTGTTTTCATCTTTCTATCTGTTTTAACTATGAAGTCTGGAGAAGCACTCAGCCTTAAAAGCATTCAGCATGGCCCACACTCCATTGCCCTGTAAATACAATAACCTGCAGACAGCAGTCTATGTATGCACTATGGATGCTATAGCTGTCTTACCAATAACACTTGGGTGTAAAATCTTAAGTCGTTTTAATTATTGGTCTTATAATTGTACACAATCTGGAAATACAAGGTAAGATGCAGTCAGCCAAGATTCCCAAATAAATAAAATACTGCCAGCTACAAAGAAAAAAGACCCCTATACATTGATCCGCCCTTCAGACAATATATTAAGAACTGCAGCAGTTTTTTTCCAACCATTTCCCCCTTCCATATAGTTAACATTATCACTCTGTTTATAAATAAGAACGTACTTAATTTTGTCAGTTAAGATTTTGCCTGCGTGCTGCATCCCCGTCAGAGCGATGTACATTCGCAGAATTTCATTTGTTCCCTGTAAGAAAACATAGTAAAGTCAATGTCAAATACAAAGTACCTTTAGTATTCCAAAGATCCGGATATGCTGTGCTAATATATATTTTGTTTTTGTTGTTGTTTCAATACTACTTTCACTGTTTACATTACTTACAACTATTCTGGGATGAAGAGCAGACAAAAGATGACCATCATACGTAGGTAAACGTTTTTGTTTTTTTAAGTATGTGTATGGATTCGAAGAGAGGTTCTTTTGTTAACTATTTACTTACATACATTTCACTGTGTAACAAATATTTCTAAGCAGATCTCCTGCTGATCTCCCCTCTCTTGCGTTCTTTAGTCTTAAAAGATCACCCTTCACCCACCCGTGAATGTTTGCTGACTTCTGCTTTAGCTCATCACTTAGTGATGAAATTCTGACCTCATCTGACGGTGAAGAAGTTGAGCTTTTCATTATTAGCCATGCGTATGTAACAGAGCTAAAAAGAAACCAGGCTAAATGCACCTGGATGAAAAAATAACTTCTGTATTGTTCCAGTAAAGGAGTATTTAAATACCTGTAAAACTGTTCATTGTGCCCATTTGGAAAGCAAAAGCAGATCAGGAAATGGAGATTATAATAATAAGCCTGTACAAAAATAACATCCAGGAATCCATTGTCAGATTGTCTTAACACAGCTGGAAAATCACTGAACTGCTAAGATTAGTGACAAAATGAACTGAATTACAGGAGGAATGTGTTTTTTGTTTTGAAACAAGACTGCCTACAGCCAGTCCAATGCAGGAGGAGGATGTTATATGCTGGCAGGTTTTGCTCCTTAAGTCAGTACTGGAATTGACTCTTCCTAGTTATGTGAGATACACACAAACAGCAAGGAGCAGGGTTCAAGCTCAACTCCTGTTTGAATGTTCTTGCTTGCATTAACTTCCAGCTGAGATCTTTGCTGTCCTGACTGACAACAGGAGACAAATACTGATTTCTACACGGTCATAATCATAATCATATGAGAAAAAACTCATATGAATCAGACACACAGATGATAACCCCACTTGCAAACAGTAGAAAACAAACTTCACAGCTAACATTTTGTTTTAAATAAACGCACATCAACAAGGTGAAACTTCCAATTCTTCATCTGTGAGCTCCCCTGCTTTGCTGCTAAGCAGCACACAGAGCAAAGGCTGTGCAGTCTCAGAGCAGCTCAGACACAAGAATCAGAAAATCCTATTAGAGAAATTGTGTAAAAATAATCACATTTTGCCTACGCCTCTTACCAAATCCTACTGCACATATTAGATACATGAGAATAAAAGCAGTGAAATATTTTCAAAATATGCTTGACAGAGTGAGAACATCGGTTTCATTCTCTCTTGCTTAAGCATACACTCTGATTTCACCACAATTCAGCACATGCAATTACTTGAACATAAACTGATCTTCATTTGTCAGCTAAAATAGTTTTGAGCTTCTATGTTAAACACTGCTTTTAATAATTCAGAGTTCCCCAACACATTCAAAATTATGACAACCCCAAAACATGAGCTGGGACTTCATTCCCATGACGGTGTATCTGAAGCAGGGACACTCAGATACACATTTTGTCCAGAACATCCAGAAAATTTCTCCATGTTTAGGAGGAAACAAACAGTATATTACAGTACTGTAATGTATGTTCTTTGCAAGGGCAAAGCTAGTGTCAGTTCCTTGTGAGCTCACACTTTGTGGTTAATCTCTAAATCCCACCATCTCCAAGTTTATTATAGGAAACATACTGCCCATATCACCAAAGAAAAGGTATGTGTGTTTTTGTGAGTCTCTAGTAAAACAAACAGTATATTCATACTTGCCTCAAAAATGAGCAGTATCCTGGAATCTCTGAGATAGCGTTCATAGGGGTAATCCTTCATATAGCCGAGGCCTCCAAGGATCTGCAGAGCTTCACTTACACAAGCCCACGCACCTTCAGAACTGAACACCTGCCATTAACAGCATTCAGTCACCATGGCTCACACAGTAAGAACAGACATCATAGCTTTGTTACTATAACAAAGGTATGTAAAGGTAAAACAGGAAGTAACGCTGAATTTGGAAGGATTCTGTGTGCCGTTCCTGTAATATTCTGTAGTGCTTCTACAGTAGTCCCGTATAAGGTTTTCCTGAAATAATATTCTTGTGCCTCAGGGTGTCAAAGTGAAAAGTGACTTGAAAAATGAACATCTCCTGTACCTGTAATCCACATAAACTTCTCAATAAGGCAATGTTTCCATGGGGGTCAGAGCCCCAAGCTGAAAGAACAAACACAGCTGGTGTTTGAGTGCTTTACGCTGGCCCAATTCACAGGCACACGTGTTCTTCTTAACTCACCACACAGCAAAAGACCAGCATGGGGGCTGAAATCTCCAACCTTCTTCAGGGCTGCCCAACAGCACCCACCTGTACGCTGCAGGAATGCCTTAAGAAGCCACACTCCTTCAGAGAGGGCCTGGCTCTCACTGAGCATGAATTCTGCTACTGATTCTGTGTTCAAGCCAGGAGAGAAGCTCCCTAATCGGGTCTGCAGCTGGAAATAAAACTTAAGCACTTTCCTGTGTGTGGAACGCACAGAAAGAGAATTCAGGAGAACCCCAATATTCCAAATGTGCTGTATGCAGTCTGTCTTTTGTGTGCGGATACCAGCCTGAATGTAAGGCAATCTGTAATGTATAGAAAACAAAACTTTTAATTTTTAGATCTAGCTAAACTTTTTGTATGTACATCTATAAGTAATAGCTGAGCCTCTATGCAATTTGTAATGTAGACTGAAGATGAAGAAAGGTGCTCGTCTTTATTAGCTTAGCACTGTCAGCAAGTCCTTCAGTACGATTAATTACCTTGACCATGGCTGCCTCCACGGAGCAGTCTGGGAAGCCTGGCCTGTCCATCATCCCTGCAGTGAGGTAAGCCATGCTCTCCATTACGTACGCTTTCACAGCCATAAAACAAAACTTCTCCTGTGAGATAGGAATGAAAGGAGTCATACACTGATGCAGAACACTGTAGCCAAGTTTGCAACAATGCTGAAACTGAAGAGTATATTTTCCTATGTTTTAACATACTATCCAAAAATATTTAATAAAAGTATTACTGCAAAGCACTCATGGAACTGTTGAAGTACTTGCTTCGTTTGTTACTCACTTAAAATCAAGTAAGAGATCAACATACAGAATCTGCACTGAATGCACACAAATTCAACACCTCCTGTTGTTTTTAACCTAGCACACTCTAAAGGATATCAGCACAGTCTGTGTCACAGCACTTAAGCAAAACAAAGCACAGAAACAGAGGGTTCCCATTTTTTTTTACTTACCTGAATTAATCCGAATTCGCTCAGTTTCTTATTGAATTGTTTCCTGGTACAAGCATGCTCCGCTGTCATTTCTTAAAGAACAAACAGAAAACACAAAACAATTATCTCAAAATAGCACAACTATCATTGCTGTGATGTATCATTCCTGCTGTATGGAAGCAGTGTTTTTATACTGACTGATCAATCCCCACTGTTTCAGCAACAGCACACAGTGAAAGACACCCTCAGTATGACTGTGATTGAGTCTGGGGATGCTGTGCCAAAGGCTGTTAAACAAGACCCACCTGCCATACCTGTATGCTCAGAGGAAGCACGTTTTAATGCTAATTAATTACTTTTAGTAATTAACTAACTTTTACTGCTAGTATTTTGGGTAACTATCGGTAGAAGCCAATTTTAGTACTTAGTAGTGCATGTAAGATTTGAACATGACTGAAATTTGAAGGGAGGCTATGCTGTCTAACAGCAGTCAGAGATATACACTACTGTGTTAGTAAGAACCCATTACCTCAGAATAACTGTAACAGAGGCATAATCTTGAGTGTTTTACAAGTTCTGAATCAGAATTTTAAATGAAATTAGTGATTTAAATACATCAAAGTATGTTATGACTGACACTAGGGATGTTCTGATCGAGACTGATGTTACTGTATTGAACTAGCACTATTATATACCTTACACAGATCAGGTTTTTTTTCCCCATGGCATCCAGTAACCCAGAACACCCAATTCACTCACCTATCAATTTTTTAATCATTCCAGCAGATGCACTGCCCATGCTGAATCTCCCACTGTTCAGGATATTCATGGCAACCTGTGAAAATAAAATAAAAAGGAAAAAGGGCTTTTTTTTTTAAATTAAGGTGCTCTCTGCCTTCATGTTTTTCCCGTTTCCTGGATTTCATTCATCACCACTGTACACTTCCTTACCTGCAGTACCAGTCCCTCAAATTGGGCAGTCAGTGCAGCGCAGAGCATCTCACCAGGAATGCTTTAAAACCTGACATGTCAGACAACCCAACACATCTCATTTCATACACAAAATAGTTTTCTGATACTGATGTTTCAATTACTCACTATTCAGTCATTTCTCTACTAAAAAATGGACAAGAAAAGGTTTCAGATTTCAGAGGGCTGAGCCGGAGGAAACAGCCCAGAAAAAGCCCCCAGACACAGAGAAATATCTGTTCTGTATTGCACAGGAGAAAGGCACACGTTTACACTGGTGCTGCAGCTTGTCTCTGCTGTTACAGAGGAGGAAGGCAGAAATTCTACTTAGAAGCACAAATATCCATTCCATTTTTTAATTTTCCCTCTATATCCAACAGTCTCACCTTAGGCTCACCCTTGGGCAGGCTGTAACACCCACCCACCAAAAGCTGTTAAAATGTACTAATTCTTTTTAGAAGTCATCCTGAAGCAAAACAAAGGGCCTCATGCCTACAGAAGGCAGAATTTTGGTAAGATGCTCATTTAAAATACATTTTGGGAGTACGTGTCAGTCTCAAACAGCAATTCACTTGTCAAAATTCTGCTGAGTCTTACAGCACCATACAAGAAAGGAGAACAAGATGAGAAGTGCAGAAATGAAATACAGATCCACTGTATAAAGATGAAGTTCATTCAGTATTACTGTTTTTTAAGGGAGACATAAAGGACTCAGTTCAAAGACAGACACTGTTAAGTTTAGCAAAAAGCCATCATTCCTACCTTTTAAATTGTGATCGTTATCTGAAGAAAAGAAATTGTTAAACTTTTTCTTAAGTTAACTACATTAAAGGCAATTCTATTTAGAGTTTAGATCTGGAGCTGAATGCTATTGGAGCAGTAAGAAAACTCAGAAGGACCATTAAGAAGAGTTTTGCAAATCTACACATCAGACTCAGAGAAAGTGAACAGTACTGTCCTTACAGGGCACCACACTGCTCGGATGCAATGAAGAGAAGCCATGCCTGCAACAGCATTGCAGTGTCCTCCCAGCACCTTGTGCCATATAATCTGGTCCTGGGAAACTTCACGGCCATTCTCTGGGACTTTGGGTACAGTCTGGACAGACTTTCCTTGAACTATTTCCTGTTACACTCATTTCTGTCTTTCCCTTTCTACAACCACAATTCTGGCTGCAGAAAAAGAAGACAGCTCAGTTCCTAAGTTCTGGTAATAGTTCCTCCCTCTTCAAAAGAGAACAGTATGTCGCCTATACTAAAAAACCCAAACAAAAGCAGGACCTGCTCTAGGATTTTACAGATACAAACTCAGAGCTCATGGCACATTGATGCACTACCCTGGTGAAACCAAGGAACACCAAGCACATCGCCTAAACACAACTCTGCTCTTCAGTTGGCAGTGTTGATACAACCAATAAAGAAACCGTAGTGCAGTTTAACAAATAAGAATAAATCTTCACAGACTTGAAAGTATTGTTACTGCTGGTTCCTGCTTACCTTAAATCCTCCTCCTATTTGTCCAAGTACGTTCTCTATAGGCACTTTAGTGTTTTCAAAATTCACTTCACAGGCTGAAACACAGAATTAGTTTGTTAATAACTGCTGAATCATAATGCAAGAATATTTAAAAGCCCGTCAGGAACACAACTGACTTTTGTAACAAAAAGTAAAGTTCTCCTCATGTACTGTGAATGAGAGATAACGAAACTTTACCAAAGGAGCTTGATTTTGGGAAATGATTGTAGCTGACATCAATTACTGATGTAAAATACTCAATAAAACTCATGTACATAAACTACAGAACTATAGTTTTGACTGTATTTTATGGAATTGATACTGCAGTAAAGTCCAAAAGATAGATTGTGAAAACGTGCAACCATGAGTAAGTTGAAGAAAAACCTATGAAAACTTACTTCTAGATTAAAGTTACTTGGTTACTGAATCTTCTGAGTTATTTCACTGCATGAAAGTGCAGCTTCAGGTGTGCAGAAAAGAATTGTACAATATGGATTTCTTATTTCAGAGCCTGCGTGAGGAAGGACTCAGAAGAAAAGCTGGGTAAAGAAACACGAAACTTACACTGATACATAGAAAAGAGACTGGTTTGCCTTTGAATTCAGATGATCTAAACAAACAGAAGTATTAAAACAATTTCTGTTAACAATGTTAAATGATTCTTACTATTGGAGCCTCGAATGCCTAACTTATCCTCAGGTTTCCCACTGGTGACTCCACCAAAATCTCGCTCTACGATGAAAGCAGTAATTTTGTCTTTTACTTGTCCATCCTTCTCAATAATCTCTGTCCTAGCAAACACTGTGAAAATACTAGCAAGGCCGCCGTTCGATATCCAAACCTGTTTTGAGAGGGGAAGAAATATATTCATTTTGAGTTTATTACCACTGTTCTTAATTATTTTGTAACAGATGTCAGCAATGAATGGAGTGAAAACAAATTGTTTCTTCCCTTACAACCTAATGAGTGTTCTGCTACTAATTTTGCCTCTTGTGAAACTGCTTCCAAGGACAGTTTTCAGAATATGTTAAGTTTGGAGCAACTATAAAAAATAATTTGTAATATAGAATTGGACTAAACAGTGGACTAACAGTTGGACTAAACACATTTTCCCAAAAGCTTGTACAGCCTCTTATGGCACGTGAGGGGTGCAAGAGCAATAAAGAGCAATACAGACTCCAGACTCACCTGCCCAATACTATTTTACCTTTGATGAAAAATACTAAGTATTAGGCCACATATTTATCACCTCCACGGGTGGTGCCACATCACAGACAAACATAACAAAAACTATAGATCAAAAGCATCAAATACTGTTGAATCCGTACTGCTGAGTACGCCGTGCATCTTTCAAGAGTATTTTGCCAGTTTTAGAATGGTCCAAGCAGTCCAATTTCTAATTCACTGTTGATTTTTTCTTTCAAAAATAACTACAAAATCTGGCACGATGAAGAATCAAAGGGGAAAATACGGTTTCAGGTTTCTCTTCACCTATGGTGTCACAGGAGAGCTACTTAACCCACCCTACCAACCTAAACACTGATCTGGGGACAAGAGAGAAGGAACTTGATGGAAGGGCGGTCTGTATCTTTACTGCCAAGAGTTCAAAGTTATTCCCTGAGTTGTGCACTTTCCTGTCTGGCCCTGAAACATGTTTTTGACATGGTCATTCTTCACCAGTTTGGAGACCCTCAAAGTCCAATGCAGTTGCCCAGCTGGAATCTTACTTGGTCAAACAAATGACAACGCTGCAAAAGACGAGAGTGTTTTCTACAAGCTTTTAACAAAAAACTATTTCCAGTCTGTGAGTGGATACCTTGGAGCCATTTAATAAGAAGTATTTCCCATCTTCACTGAGGGTTGCTCTTGTCTGGATGGATGCAGCATCACTTCCACTAAAAGCAAAACAAGTTGTCTGTTAGTGTTTAAAGACATAAACATGTTTTAGGAAACAGAATTACATTCCCTCCCACCCCCTTCCCATCTTTTACAAAACATGTTCATAATTGTATGCACTAGTACTGTATCAACTTTCATTTTTAAATAACAAGGAAACTTCCTAGATTCAAAAGTACTGATGAATTCTACTTAAGTCACCCTGAGGGGGGCATTTCTGCTGATTAACTTCTGTTATCAACCTTACCAGCTGACCCAAGCATCAGAATGCCATGTAAGCACCTTTGCTGGGCTGCACTATCAGCTAATGGACCATATGCTGAATCCGTTATCCTAAGACACAACCGAGTTTATAACATCTAAGTTACTTCTCAAGAGCTTATACCCCAGTTGGATATGCTAATGGAAAAAAGGCTCAGCAGGAATGAAAAACAGATGAACATGTGACAGGACTCCATCAACAAACATTTGGGCACTTCACATGCTTTCTACAGCAGTAAAATTGCAGGCCAATTACAACAAAGACACTGAGAATTGCTGTTCTGTGATTAAACATTAAAGCACTCTCTTCCATCATCACTTTATTACACAGGTAAGTGTGAAGCACATCATTTCTCCCTTGAAACAAATTCAAACACAACACTGTCTCACATTGGGCTTTCAGCTGTCGACAGTTAGGTTCCTGGAACACCAAGATCTCAGCTGATGCTTTAATAGGATCAGAGTTCTAGAATTCAGCTGTAAAAATGATTGCTCCTGTGTGCTAGAACGGAAATACCAGAGACTGAAGGTGCACTTACTAGGACCAGCAATTTCCAAAAATAATACAAGGCTAAATAAAGTTGTTAGAGGACTTTCAGAACAAAGCCAGCCCTTGTTTTCTTCCTGCACATTACTTTAAAGTCCCTTGCATGGATTACTTTGTTAAAACCTTCAATGTTTCTAGTGTATATTCTGCTTGCAAACAGAACAGTTTTTAGAGGGTCAAAGCTGGGCTTATGAGTGAGTAAAAGTCAGCACCACTGATGGGAAGAATTCTGTATCACAGCAGCATGAAAATGAGCAAGGGAATCAGATGGTCACTGCAAGATGTCCTAGCAGAGATGGTTTCAGAAAAGACAGTTTGAAACTACTGCACTGTACAGGTAGGTGAGATTCACCTTCAAGTATTCACTGCTCTGTCCCTCCATCAGTGCCTTCAGCCATCCCACAGCAAACCATCTGCCTGCATGATCTTAATAAAACCGCCTCTTTTGCATGGACAGAACTTGCTGGTTTTATCAAGGAGGAAACTCAATTACAACCCTGGCTTCAAAAAGAAGTTGCTGCTACTGTTAAGAGTTTCTAAACTCGTAACAGTAGACCAAAAATCCTTCCAATTATTTTTGGTAGCACCTTCACTACTGGTGCAGGCTTTTATCATTTTGAAAAAGAACCGAAAGTCACAGCACGTTATTTGTAGAAGTAGACGAAGAGTTGAGCTGGGAACAACTGAGAGTGTTAATGCAGCTAACATCAAACACTGGTCAGTGATTTCCCGAAAGCTGCCATAAGCACGAGGGAAAAGATGAATTACGAGATTTTAAAAATGGATACTGACACACACAGAGACAACAGGCACAAATTAGCAAAGATTTCATACAGTGACAAAGCAATCAGACAGTAAACAAAGTATCATTTTTGGTTTCTTTTGGTGCTTTCTGAGCATTTCCTAGTTACAAAAACAGTACCTTCCAGGTTCAGTGAGACAAAAAGCAGCAATGTGCTCCCCAGAGGCCAGCTTAGGCAGGTACTTGGCTTTCTGCTCATCAGTGCCAGCAATCAGGATTCCCTACACAAAGAATTAGGAGAAAACTATTCAGCATCAAACTACATCAGCAGAACCGAAGGTGACAAACAGTACCAACTTCAGGAATCTCAATCTGCAAATTATATGGCGGCACAAAGCAATATGAAAAAAAGTTTAATAAACAATGGACATTATTACTGATCAGGCATTAAAAGATGCCAAAGTAACAGCTGTTCAGAGGCCCTCAGGAAGCAGCTCACCATTAAGGCTGCCTTCTCAGGGACGTTTCTGGATCCTTATGCTGTATGTGAAAATGTAATTGTTGCTCCGAAAGGCACAGAGACTCCTCCCTTCATAACTTGCCATACCTTCATTACCATTTTATTTAAATAAGTAAATCAAAAAGCATCAGTTCTAGAAGCTCCTCATCAGAGAACAGAACACAATTTACTTTATTTCTAAATTATTTCACTACACTCTCAAAAAGACTAATTTTATTTTAATTATTTCTTATTGTAGAGAGTTGTATTTATTTTCTGTTCAAGGGGTTCTTATGATTAAGCAGATAAGATATCAATACCCAACAAATGAGGAAGGATTCACGTCAACTGATCCAGACTGGTCAAAGCAGGAGAAAGAGCAGCAGCATCTGACACTGTGCTCCTCACCAGACTGCTCTGCAGCCCAGGCGGCTCACTGTGGATGGGGACATTTGAAGGAGGGTGAGGAACAAGCACTCATTTTTAATCTGCTCAAATTCCTGGAAGAGTATTTTATTATAAAGACCTCTGTGCTATTTTAAGCTTCAGACTGCCACCAGCCATCCATCATAAAAGCTGTTAGTGTTAGATCCCTAAGGCTACACAGAAAATTCGTGTGACATTCATGCTGGCCACAACACACCGATCTCAGGTAGGTTTTCTCTGCTTACTTCCACAATGTGCAGCCCCATGCAACGAGAATTCTGGATTCTCTGCATGGCTGTGCCACCTTTCCATAACGTTTGCCCTGCTGATATTTTATCGTCTTCAGTGTTGTTTTTACAAAACTTGGGATTGCTTCTTTCTTTTTTGTTAACGGGGCACTCACAGCCCATGCTTACACAAATGTCCTCTCACCTTTTCTGCGCATGGTGCACAGAACTACTCGACATAAAAGAGCCTTCCTACCTTCAGCCCGATAGCCTGGTGAGCTGCCAGAGTAACTGCGATGGATCCATCTAATGAGGTGATTTCTCCCAGCCGTGCATACATGGTGTGCGATAGTCCAAGACCACCTGGAACCAACACTATGCTTTATTCCAAGCAGATACCTTAGAATTTCTGACAGAAAAGCTCATTTAAAAAAATGTTTTGTTTTTTTTTTTAAATAAACATGAGTTGTGCAGAATGCAGTTCTACTGAAAGGAGCAGATCTGTCTGTGCTCAGGCATGCATAGCAAACACAGCATAATCCACCAAATGGTAGGACAAACCTGTTAAACGCTCTCCATGTGAAAATGGTAAAAGACTTGGTATAAAAATGTCTCTATTCTAAATTTCTGTGCATCCAGGATAAAATTACTTTGTTGTGACCTTACAGAAGCAGGCAAGGAAGCCCGGCAGAGCTCTGCAGCCGACCAGCAGCAGCGGGCAGCAGAGGGAGCTGTGCTGCACAGGGCACACACACGGCACGCAGCCGGGCTGTCCCAGCGCCGGGGGAACGGCAGGAAGTGACATGGAGCACATCCCCAGCGAGACTTCCTAACGGGCACTGAAGGAGAATGAAATGCAACACTTCAAAAGATGCCTCTAATTAAGGAAAAAAAAAGTGACTATTTCAAGAAAAACTTGACACCAGAGTCACCTCTTGGAGGCATTTCGTGATCTGCTGCTGAAAGTACAGAGACTGCTGGTAAGGAGCATGGAAAGAGCAGAGTAGGACACGTCACAGATGCAGCCATCTGAGTGCAGTGTTCAAGGACACGATGTTTTCAGCACCAGAAGTCCCACTCCCATAACTTCAGACTACTATATGAATTACTGGATAAACAATTTTATCTGATTGAGAGAATCTTTTGCCCAGGTTTATGGGTTTATAACTCTTTACAAGAGACAGCCACACGAGTCAGGATAACAAACATCTTAATTTCAGCAGACATCTCAAAGCGCTACTATTTTCTGTACATGAAATAAATACCAGAACAAGTCCCCTCGATGCCATTCATTCAAATCACTGCTCCTTACACCCTCTTCCTTCACAGCACACTGATTCATTAGAAGTCAGAATCCCATCTAGCCACAGCTCTTTCTTTTCCCACCCTGAGAGGCGCTGGGATGAACACTCAGAGACAACTGATGTGTGCACCCTGACTGCAGTGATGACAAGAGAGCACTTCTACATGGTGTGCATGAGCTCCATTTTCCCATTAAAGTTCTGTATTTCAAATGCAAATACACCACTGCTACAAACCATTACAAAAAAGATCATGCAATGAACAAAGCACCAAATATACGACTGAAGATTTTTCAAGTACAACAAGCACCTCTAGCAAAAATATAGCAGGTTTGGACAACAAAAAATAGGAAATAACCTCATCCTAAGTGTATTAGTTACGGTGCAGTGAAAAAAATAGCTTATAGCAATCTGATTTTTATCTAGCATATATGAATACAAGACAGCAGGACTATGATTTTCTACAAGTACCATGAAAGGACTGCAAGCTTTTAAAAAACAGAAGCTGACAGAGAATTCTATAGCAATACAAACCAAAAAGTAATAGTAATTTATTAAGGATTTTAAGTCAGATGCTTATTTCTAATTAACAGTAAATTACATTTTCAATGTCATGATGCTTTCTCATGATCTGTTCTGAGTTTCTTCAGTTCTCTGCTTCCAACACGTCCTTTCATTGGACATTAACTTCCTGCCTTCTCAGTATGTTTCTTAATTCCTAATTACCCCCCTCCCCATGTGGGTTAAGGTGCTCTGTCCAAAACACCATCCTGAAAATGAAATCTTGACAGAGCTTGCAGACCTCTTCTCCACCTTACTCCCACATCACCTTGCCGTATTCGAAATACCCACTGAAAAACACTTTACAGGATTTCTAATGCATTCCAAAAGCACTAACAATTAAACAGAGATCACATCATGATACATTACGAGCAAGTTGTCCAGAGTACTCTAATTTGTATAAAACCTCCTTAAGGAACTGAAATCAGTGGAGCTCAGCAGCACCAGTTATGTTAATACAATAAAACAACAAACGAAGAACAAAAACCACTATGAAAACAGGGTATTACCTCAACAGCAAATAAACACTGAGGTACGTCTCCAGCTCTGTGCTACATTCTGACAATCACTGAAACAAAATGCTGTTTCACACTATTCTCTTCAAAAATCAGCTGTCCTCCCCACTGAAACTAGTTTCTGCAGACTGTCAAACCCAGTTCTATCTTCCTTTGAATTGTTCTCTTCTTTTACATCAGAAAGCAGACAATGCAAGCATCTCGTTCCTTATATTTCAAGTTATGAACCAGTTTCAATCCCATTTTCAAAATGCATCAGAATATGATTGTAATTTTCTTGCCGTTGCAAGTTTAAGAGTTAACCCACTGAATAACAAATGTCTGATCCCAACTTACACTGTAACTCCCTTTAAGACACAAGCTTTGTGTTCAGTACTGTTTTTACACAAAAGCTACACCGTGAATCACCAGGCACTACACTTCTCTAACTCTGTATAGTCAAACACATTCGTATCTGTGAATGACAGCTTTGACAGATCTGTTCCATGAGACACTGTTGTCTCTATGTGGTGTAATTTTAGAAATCATCAGCTCGTACTGCAAGTCCCACAGAACATGAAGCTACTCCACTGCAACCAAAACATAGACAAAAAGGAAAACGCTATGCCAGAGGGAATGTACACCTTGTAAGTGTAGTTAACCAACTCAGGTACCTCTAAGCCAGGAGAGTGCACAGCAGCCTACTGACACCCTTGGTGCCCACACCTCTTTGTTAACTGGACAGCCACAAGAATACACAGAGGATATTACAGACACATTACACAAGACCCAAACTGTCTTGCCACAGGTCACTGGGTTATTCTTTTTGATCACTTACCATATTCCTCTGGAATCTGCATGCCAAACAGACCCAGCTCCCTCAGTCCTTTCAAAGTTTCAGGTGGGATTTTTGCATCTTGATCAATCTTCTTGGAGTCCACTACAAATACAGAAGGTTTAATAATTTAAAACCTTGATTTTCAGCATAGAAAAAGACCTGAGATCACAGCGTTCTCAAATCAGAGCTAAGGTCACTGTATCCATGACTCACCAGCACTGTGCCCTCTCACCTAAATACCAGCTAGAGAAGAACTGAAATAGCCTGCAGAAAAGAGAGCTGCGGGAACAGCACGCCTCTCCCTGCTAATTATTACCCTACAGACTTCTGAAGCTTAGTAATATTGTGCTTGTTGCACCACATACTTACGTATGTCTCATCCCTAATATCACAAGAGTTATTTTTTCTAGGTTTAGCCTGATCTTATGAACCATTCTCTTTACCTCCATCCCCTCATGGCTAGAAATCTCAAACCCTAAGCTGGCTTCTGTAAGACCAACAGTCAGCCTGCTGCCCCAACCAGGCCTCCTTCCAGCAAAGCAAAACACTCTTTCTAGTCTTTGAACATTGATGGCACAACTAAGTCCTACATACTCCTGCCAGAAGTCCAACTCCGTTTCCAGAAAGCATTTCAAGAAGCTTTCGTCCTTCAGGACAGATGTGCTACAAATTAACTTGAGCAATCACTTTTCCAAAGGCTATTTCCTGGTTTTCAGGAATCACCAGATTTACTCATGAAATGAGCTGAAAAACAACCTAATCTGCCATGGAACTAACACTCCACCTGATCACCCCACCTTATTACATACACCATTAAAGCCAAAACACAGAACATACTGGAAGGTCCAAGAACAGATCATAACAGATCTGAGGAAAGGACTTGGAAGTGGGAATAAATCTCATTTTTGTTTCATTACCTCAAATGTGTACTCTAGTAGACTCAATGACTGGAATAAGTTAGGTATTTCTTCCTGAACTATACCACGGTCATAATTTCTTTTAAATCATAGAATGGCATGTACATGGGAAATGGGTTAATTACACAACTCTTGTTCTTAAGAGGTATTTAAATTACCACAGCAGTTCTGTACAGTGACAAGGAGAATATACCAGAATCACAGTAGGCAGCTGAAGGTGTCAGCTACAGCAAAAGGAATGTATGCCAACTTTCCAGAGAGCACTGAGAAAAAAGTAACTCTGCAAAAGCAGCAGTGTGTTCCTAAAGGAACTTCCCATTCGCCCTGCTTAAATGCTGCTGTAATTTCTGTATGAAATATAACAGATGTATGCAGCCAAGCATTCTGATCCTCCTCTTAGTGAAGTCATTCAGAAAGGAAAGACATTTTTGATTTTTTCTTTTTCCCCCCACACAGCTTTAAGCTGTGCAGTAGAAGATGCATGTGCCATTGGCTCTTCTGGGGAAGAACAGTGGGATCGTTCCCTCCTCCCCCGTTACACCCACCCAGACCTCTGTACCACAGACTGCCAAGCTTTAGAATGATGGCTAAACTGAACTTCTTTGGTTACCCAGTGCCAACCATACATACCAGGTTTCCAAGCACCTACGGCTGCTCCCCTCATCTATTTTATACCACGTCCACATATTGTCCTAATCACTGAAACAGCTATAAATACAAAGACGATCAATTCCTACCTTCTGTTCAGCCTTTATAAACCGATAGTTTTATTTCTCCCTTAAATATCCACTTTTCTACTGAATAAATGTTATTTCCCAACAAAGCAAAGAGTTAAAATGCATAATCTGCGTAAGGTAATTTATTGTTGGTGAGGAACGTTGCAGTTTTATTGCTAAAATTACCTGTACCTCCTAAATCACCACCTGTGACATTACAGCTTCTTCAAACTCCCGCAGCGCCGGGCAATCCAGGCCTGCTATCTTTGTCAGCAGGAAATCCCAGATGACACTTTTTAACCATCTCAGAGATTGCTGTTTGCAAAAACCAATTTTCTACAGCTGCTGTAGAACTGGCTCATCTATTGCACCAATAACAGAAGGAACATCTGCAACCTTATCTGGACTGCATACAGCTAATGTGACTTTTCCGAACAGAATTACTGCTCCAATCCTGAAAACTGGAGCATACATAAATGCTTTTGATTTTTTCACTGCTTCTCAAAGAGTTACCATTTATGAATAATTATAGTGGATTTTGCTGAGAATAGGTTTAGTACACTACAACAAGTAAAACGCGTCACAAAAAACTCACAATATATCAAGTGGTAAATGGCAATATGCAGACAAACACCATTTCAAATCCTACCTCCAAATCCCTTCAACTCCCCTGGTTCTTTTCATTTTTTTAAGATTTATTTCTTCTCAACAGCATCCAAAAACGCATACAAAGAAGCCATAAATTAACATGCCTGTATCATCAGCAGTACTATACTTCTGGAAACACATGCATAAAGTAACTTTACATGTAAATTTTAATAATCTTATTTAACACCTACAGTTAAAACACTCTGTAAGCACTAAATCACTTACGCAAGTAGAAAACTAATAACTATACCTTCTTCAGCGAAGAATTTCTCTATAGGTCCTACAAACTGGTTGATCTCCTGTAGCTCTTCATTGCTAATTTCTGGGTAAGGGAAAACTTCTTCCTAAAATAACAGACGTTTGTTTTAATTAAAAGAAAAAAAAGCATCACTAACGCAATTGAAAGAAAAGCTTGAGAACGCAAATCCTTCAAATACCAGGCTCTAAAAGCTGTGAAAATTAAGGACTGTGGAAAGTGTTCAGAAATTTTATCTGATGCAATGAATGGGACTTGATTAAGCTGCGTACCAAAGCATATCAGAGACACTGAGCAGAAAACAGAAACTTCAAGAATTCTTAGGATACAAAATCCTTTGTTAATCATGAGTTTAGCAACATAATCATAGAATCATAGAATGGCCTGGATTGAAAAGGACCACAATGATCATCAAGTTTCAACCCCCTGCTACGTGCAGGGTTGCCAACCACCAGACCAGGCTGCACAGAGCCACATCCAGCCTGGCCTTGAATGCCTCCAGGGATGGAGAATCCACAACCTCCTTGGGCAACCTGTTCAGTGTGTCACCATCCTCTGTATGAAAAACTTCCTCCTAATATCCAACCTAAGCCTCCCCTTTTAAAACCATTTTTAAAACCATTCCCCCTTGTCCTATGACTATCCACCCTTGTAAACAGCTGTTTCCCTTCCTGTTTCCCACTCTGGGATTAAAAACAGTTTCCATTTCCATCCGAATAACCTCGGTATTACCAATGCTTTACACTGTGGGTACAAAGATCAGAGGTGTGCTGTTTCATGCTGCTCTTTATCATGCCCCCGGTACACCAATTCTTACAGAACCATTCTGATCATAGAGTGAGAGTAACACAACCTGGTGGGTCTGAATAAGCTAAATGTTCCAAGCAATTGATGTACAGAATCGTTAGAGCTGGAAGGGACCCTCACAACCCACCTGGCCCCACTCCCCTGCACTGAGCGCAGACACCTGCAGCTCCATGCAGTGCTCAGGGCCTGTCCCAGCCTGACCTTGAACGTCTCCAGGGATAGGGCACCACCACCTCTCCTCTGTGCCAGTGCCTCAGGAAAGTACTCAGAAATAAAAAACTTGTTCCGTGTATCCAATCTAGATCTCTCCTCCTCCTCTGGCTTGAAACCATTTCCCCTGTCCCGTCACACAGACCCTGCTAGGGTCCGTTCCCTTCCTTCTCACAGTGGGGATGGCAGGGGTTGCTGTGCCCCAGGCCTTGCACTCAGCTGTGTTACACTGATGGGGTTCACCTGGGCCTGCTGCTGGAACCTGCCCAGGTCTCTGCATCTGGTAAACGATATGGTTTTTCAAAAGACTGCTCTGTTGAAATTCGAGAAGAAAAAGGCATACACAAACGGGCCCTTAATGGGATGGAGTCTGACTGCGACTCACCCAACCCCCTGCTCCACAAGCTCTCAGAACTTCGCTGTTAAACTCATCTCAGTGGATGTCAGTTAACGCTTCAGTTTAAGGAAACCCGTCAGCCCGGTTAGGTGCACCCCCAGACCTCAGACTGAACCGCCCATCTCTAACACAGCACCGCGCCCACAGCCCCTGCCGGCGCCGCGCCGTTACCCCTCCCGCACACCGCCGGCCGTCCCACCTGCTGCTCTCAGCGCCTGACACAGGTGCAGCACACAGCTGCGCTGCCCGCGGCACGCCGACACGGCCGGGAACGGGGCGGACACCCGCGGGGCCGCACGGCGGACCGAGGGCCGCTCGGCCCGGTGCCTCGCGGGGCCCTACGGAGCCGCCCGGCGCCGACCCGCCCGCGGTGCCGCCGCGAGGTACGGGCGCGGCCCACCCGCCCCGCGGCGCCGACGCGGCCGAGCCTCGCCCGCCGAGAGGCGCCGGCAGCCGCTGCCCCGTGCGGGCCGCGCTCACCTTGCGCAGCGCCCCCAGGAAGAGCTCCTTGGCGTACGCGGGCCGCGGCGCGGCGGTTCGCAGGCGGCGGACGGCGGCGGGGCCGGGCAGCGCGGCGCGCAGGGCGCGCACCAGCAGCCCGCTCATGGCGACACGGACGGCCGCGGCGCGCGGCGCTGACGGCACGGCGGTTTGGGCGGGCGCTGGGCGGCCACGTGACGGGGCGGTGCCCGCCGTCCGCTCACGCCGGCCCCGGGGCGGTCACCGAGCGCCGCACCGCGCACGAGCCGGGCGCCACGCGAGGGGCGGGGTCTGCGCTCCTTACCGCACCCTGCGCCGGGCTCAGCTGCGGCTGACGAACAGCCGCTTTACTAAGTTTCGTTTACACAGGAGTAGGGTACGTTTGAAACCCCTCCTTTCTAAGGCTGCCTTTACACCTGCCCTCGCGGTCGCCTCTCAGGCCGCGCGTTGCAACGCGGGACCCGTTCTGAGGGCACCGAGGGCGGGAGCACTGCCTGCTGTCTCGGCGCAGCAGCCCCGCCCACGGCCTCCTCTGGGCGTTCACACGGCGGCGGCCCCGCGCGCCCCGAGCAAACGGCTCAAGCAAAGGAGGGTCGCGGCCTGATCGCTCCGAGTGTAACTGCGACCAGCACGTGCTCACGGTGCAGCAGCCTCGTGGAGGTGCAAGTCTGATGACTGTACCAACCACTGGTCTCTATATGATGCAGCGATGCATTGCACAAGAAAGGGATGAGCGAGCTCTTTGCTAAGGGCCTTCACGACGATGGGTTAGGAAAGGTTACAGAAATAGGTATTTCTTACTGTCTGCAGATAGAAGGAGACCCTGCTTCTCTGTAAGATGGCAGTACCTTCACATTATGTCCAGGTGGAGGCCGGTAACGAGCGGAGTCCCCCAAGGGTCTGTCTTGGGACCGGTGCTCTTTAACATCTTTATCAATGACATCGACGATGGAATCGAGCGCACCCTCAGCAGAGTTGCTGACGACACCACGCTGAGGGGTGCGGTTGACACGGAGGAAGGAAGGGATGCCATTCAGAGGGACCTTGACTGACTTGAAAGGTGGGCCCGGGTGAACTTAATGAGGTTCAACAAGGCAAAGTGCAGGGTTTTGCACTTGGGCCGGAGGAACCCCAGGCATCTATACAGACTGGAAGGAGCAGTCCTTGAGAGCAGCTCTGCAGAGAAGGACCTGGGGGTCCTGATGGATGACAAACTTAACATGAGCCAGCAGTGTGCTCCTGCAGCTCGGAAAGCAAATGGTATCCTGGGCTCCATCATGAGAAGGGTGGCCAGCAGGAACAGGGAGGTGATTGTCCTTCTCCACTCTGCTCTTTTGAGGCCCCATCTGGAGTACTGTGTCCAGGTATGGAGCCCCCAGTACAAGAAAGACAGCTGTTGGAGAGGGTCCAGAGGAGGGCCACGAAGATGATCAGGGGGCTGCAGCACCTCCCTTACAAAGACAGGCTGAGAGAGCTGGGCTTATTCAGCCTGGAGAAGAGAAGGCTGCGGGGTGACCTCATTGCAGCCTTTCAGTACCTGAAGGGAGCCTAAAAACAAAAAGGGAGTAAACTCTTTGAAAGGGTAGATAACAGCAGGACAAGGGGGAACGGTTTTAAGTTGAAAGAGGGAAGATTTAGGTTGGATGTTAGGGGGAAGTTCTTTACCAGGAGAGTGGTGAGGTGCTGGAACAGGCTGCCCAGACAGGCTGTAGATGCCCCATCCCTGGAGGTGTTCAAGGCCAGGCTGGATGGGGCCCTGGGCAACCTGGTCTAGTAAATGGGGAGGGTGGTGGCCCTGCCTTGCAGGCGGTTGGAGCTTCATGATCCTTGAGGTCCCTTCCAACCCAGGCCATTCTGTGATTCTGTGATTTTCACAGCTAGGAGGATGCAGGACTACCAAGTAACAAATCCGAGCTTCTCAGCTCCACCTGAACTTCTTTTAGTTGTAGGTGATAGAAAGCAAGAGGCAACGCCTGGCAGCAGCGTGGGTGGAACACCGAGCTGACTTCAGCACTCGGCTGTCTTTAGGGTGAAATAACAGCACATTAAAGAGCGTAGTAAAGGACTGCCTGAAGAAGGTGATCCAAACAGTGACAACAAAGCTAGGCCACTAGAAAACAGCAGGAAAACTACAAGCAGTCTGTCACTTGTGGATAAAGAATCCTGTTTGTTTCAGTTCTGAAAATCTCAGGTCTACATCAGAAGGTTATCACCCCATTCATTTCGTCCCGTTCCTGCAACTCTTCCCAATGCTCCATATGTAACTACAACTGAAAGCACTCTTCTGGCAGCTGCAGTTCTCTGCAGCTCTCCACTAGACCTAATTCCTCTATTCTGACTTTTGAACACCTTCAAACGGCATTGCAGAGAACAGTACAATATGCTGATAAAGCATCTTTCCCCCCTTCTGTTTTAGCAATGTGCCTGAACTTCTTTGCCCACTTTTGTTTAACACTCATCTATTCAGTCTGCCACTCAGCTATGCACCCACACGCTCATTTAATTCCAGCTTCCTCTGACGCTGCTAGGCTGCTCTTCACTATACTGCTTTAATTTAACAGAGAGCCACTCAGCTGTTAGCTCTCCAGAACTCACATTTTGTGGTCAAACCCAACTGCCACAGTGATGTCAATTTCAGCCTATTCCACACAGAACTGCTCTCGTAAGAAGGAATTAATACAACAGGTATTTGGATCAGTAAATGAGTATCATGAGGATTACCCTACGGTTTCCTTCTTATTCTATTTTTCAGTAACTGTTTAAAAACTGGTATTCAATAATACAACTCATTGAGAGATGTATAATTTACGTACTGAAAAAGTGCCACCGCAGGTCTAACTTGCTTTACAAAAATATTCATCAATCCTTGCAGTCCTTCCAGGAAAATACAGACAATTCCCTTAGCAGCTTCTCCTCTCTTATCAAACTGCTGTTTTCGACTTTTCAGTCAGACAGATGGGGAAGTTTTAGCGCTTGCAGTTCCTTACTATCTTCCCTTTGGGTTTGTGTTGCTGTACTCACTGCATCATCTCTCCTGTCTGAATATTTTAAAGAAAGCTGATTTACAAATTAAATCTTGGGAAAGGTGAGAGCAGAAACTGATATTTCCACCTTTGTTCCCAGCCACGTGCTGTGGAAGTACTGTCATACCTGAAACACAGATGTTAACGGTGTCACTTTGTAATATGTTTGTCCAGGTTAGCGTGCATCAAGACTGCTGGACTGTGGCTATCATGAGGAGTATCTGAGAAAAAGAAATACACATCATTAGTGAAAGGGATTTCCCACATCTTACAGTGGCACTTACAGGCAAATCACCAATGAGCTCTGTCAATCTTCATGTGGAAGCTCTACATTATCTCAGCGTTTTATTTTCTGAAGTATTCTAATTCATATAAGGAGGGTTTACAGAATTCTCTTTTTAACTCAGTACACATTTCCATTGGACTAGAGAGTGTTTCTTGTTATTGCTCCTTAAGCTTTCACCACTTTAGTTTTGAAGCACAACAGAAGTACTCCAAACTATAGCCATTCTAACTTCTTTTTTTTTCCCCCCATAATGGGGTAACATCAGAGCCAGAATTACCAGAAAGATGGAAAAAACAACAACTTCTATGATGAATTAAATAAAAGCATTTCACAAACTTTTCTTCTGTTGTTGGGGAAGAAATATTAGCCAGTAAAATGAAAGTGATAGTTGATCAAGAACATATGGTGAGCTTATGGAGGAGGTAGATGCTCACAGGAGTCCTGTCAAGGTCAAGCATTCAGCAGAAGACACTCCTCTGTTTCTTTTCCTACCCCCCCAGTGCAGCATTCCTCTCCCACAGGCACAAATGGCACCATGCTCTCTCCTGCTCCCTTGCCTGATCTACAGCACAGCTGTGCCTGGCACGTGGGGACACTGTGAGGGACAGGGACTGCTGGTTTGTATGGCTTCAGGAAGTGATGTGTCAGTACAAAGATCATGCGCATAGGAGAGGCTGCACGTATTCAGTACTGCTGGATCCAAACACGATGCAACTCCATGTCTGAAAGTCAAATTGCTCCTCATTAAAAACAATTTAATAGTGCTAATTATGAAATTAATTTCCAGCCATGAGTTGCTGTGATACCATTGCTGATACCACTGCTGAATAATGTGACCTCCAAACTCAGAGCACTTGCACAGGCCTTTCACTTTCCATTCCCCGTGGCCAAAAACAAACAAACAAAAAAGCCACCTTTCTCTGTCAAACACTTGTTAATCTATTATTTTGTAGCAGAAATGAGAAGTTGTAAAGTCAAAGTATTTTCTACCATGCATGCATAACATTTAATTTCTGTCAGAAAGAATTTACCCCATTCATCTTATTAAAGGGGTGGTTTTTTTCCTTGCTCATTATACATATCTGTTTATATCTCTCTGTTTTACTGCAGAGAAATAAATGAAAAATGAAGCACTGTATGTCATTTTACAACAGAGCTGCTAACTTGTATGCTTGCGTGATTAATTTAGGCTGCCTCTGTCTTGTCAACCACGATGCTATTTCACACCTCAGTTATTACAAACTGCTAAATAAAGAGGATGTTTTGCACAACATTTTATCACAGAAATATGCATTTATATGTAAGGTAAAAACGAGATATCTAAGCAGTTGAAAAAATGGTGGTTTCAAATCAGCATCACCTACACAGCTTTGATTCGAGTTTGATCCAGCAAAAATCAAATCTCAAGCAAAGAGCTTAATTTAAGCATTTCCTAACATTCACAATCAGTCTCTTCCTGCAGTTGATTAGTTTTGCCACATAATACAGAATTTGGCTTCAATTCTTAAAATAGTAGGAAACAAAAACTAAAAAAAGAAGTTATTAAAGATATACCTAGAATAAAGCAATTTTTGCATCACACTATATTCTTCTCTTGGAATTTTATATCAACAAAATATAGCAGCACAAATCACTAAGAGGCTAGTAAGCTAGCTAGAGATGCAGTATGCTTCCTTCTGAAGCAGGTGTACGTAATACAGTCATAACACTGCTACAGATTTATTGTTGCATGGTATTGTAAGCACACCGTTCATCTTCTACAAATGTTTATCAGTACACATATATTTTATGACACAATCCAAGCAGCATCATAATTCTGTCAGTTGTTTGAATACTTGCAGAAAAACTCACTAGCAAGAAGATTAATTCAGGCTGTGCACTGACATAGCACACAAACACATGAAGTAGACAAACACAAGACAAATTTTAGGAAAAGTTTTCAAACCTCAGACTTCTGTGTTTTCTGGTTACAACTCGTAACAGAAAACCTTGGCCTCTTCCTTAATATTAGGGTTAAACTGCTCATCCCCAGAACGAAGGCAAAAGCTTCTTGACTGAAGGCATTTTTCATTAGGTAATTTTTATCAGAGATTTGAGGAATGCAATTCCAATAAAATGTGCACCTTGAACAAACAAGGATATTAAAATACTTTAAAAAACTTAAATAATGGAGCATTAGACTATCATCTGCTTAACCTACCTTTATTTTTTAATAAGTTGATGAGCATGATTGCAGCTGGTGCAAATCTGTCACACAAATGGCAATTGACACTGATGTATTCTTTGTCTGTTTACTTTTCTTCAGTAATGCCAGATTATAATGCTTTCATTATAGTTCTAGTTTAGGTAAGAAAGCATTTAGAGATGTTATTTAGGTCCTATTTTTAAGATGGAACAATGAAAAAAACACAGATTATTAGTAATAGCAATATTTCTCTCTATTTCTGAATTCTCTTAAATTAGAGAATTCAGACTATTTGGCTCCTCCAAAGGCAGAGATATATCAAAGTTCTTAAAATCATAGTTTATAAAATAGGAAAAGAAGGACCAATGAAGAACAGCACTGCAAATTCTTCTATTTCCAGTAACAGACTGTGTGATAGCATCAGCTACACTGTAATGTGTCACACAGCTCCAAGGGTAACACACCAGTAGTATCTAGCAACAGATTACAAACACTTACCCACAAAAAAATATCATTGATCAAGAATGTACTTTCTGAAAAAACAGCCATTCAGAAATAGGTCCTAGTTGACTATTCCTTCAAAACAATTCAGGATCTCCTAAAATTCATAGTAAAAAAAAACAACAAGCAAACACAACACTTAAATCGACAGCTAAGCATTAGTTTTAACTGAGACATTAGATGCAATGTAATTCATTTGAAGTATAGGAAATGAATAAAAACAACTGAACATGCCAAAGTTTATCATCTGAAGTAACTGCGGAAGTACAACATCAAGAATTGTGGAGGACACATGAAGCAAATATGCCTGCTTAGTGGTGTAAATTTCATGGTATACATTAAGACACAGCAAACAAACACAACAGGTACAATTAGATAGCACTTACCTCGTTACATCACTTACTGAAATATGATGTTGTCTGCCAGCAGGTGCACACAAGCAATGAATGCTCTCTATATTTGATCTCAAGAATGTAGGTTACACTTAGGAAATGGAGGACATACCCCTGGGAAGGACAAACTTGAAACACAAATCAGGGTAGACAATCATCTGAACACGAACTCCTACGGAAATGTGATAGCCAAAAGATTAATGGGATCAGTCCAACATGCTGGACAGCTCACGCTCAAGACAATTCAAAATTTGGTTACTATTTTTCAATGTTAAAATGCTTTCAAAAATATTACACAAGAACCTCTTCAGCATTGCCTGCAGATCTAGGTGCTATCTTCGTTGCCCATTATAGTACTTTGGAACTAAATATATTCACAGTACCACCAAAAAAACCTAAGGCCTACTGAGAAGTGGCCACACACTTCACAGTACCAGCCATAATTTCCAACAACTTATCCTTAATTTGAGATGAAGACAGATGAACCATGGCCCCTTTGAAGAGAGGAGCAGAATTCAAATTGACTCAGCAGGGGCAGGAAAGCACCTGAAGGAATTTCCTTCATTTCACGTCTGAATAATTAACGTTCTTGGATTACACAAGATGAGAAACAAAGAGTTTTAAATGATTTATTTGATTTCTCCACATGATCACAGTTATAGTTTTACATCAATAGGGTCTGTTACTACTTACAAACAGAATGCATATTAAAATGAAAGCACTCCTTTCTTCCCCATAGTTACAAAAGGGGTCTCAAGCCTCCCCAGAACAGAAGCTTCTTGTAAGTGTAATGATTTCTGAAGTCTTTAACAGTCTGCATTCAACACCTAATTCTAACAGTTTAATACAACTCAAAGCTGATTTAAGTTCCTAGCAGGAGATAGGTATTGTAGGCAACCTCCAAGTGACTGCAGACTTAGAGTAATACTAATTTACACACTATGTACAATTTAGAGAATTGTCTACTCCCCCTACTTGGTCCCATTTTCACCACCCCCTTTTCTATTTTCCAAATTTAATCTTGTTATTGGTTCCACTTTTCTTTTAAATATATACACAATAATCCATTTTGCAGGCAAGAAGTGCGATGGTATTTTACAACGGAACAGCAAAATGCATGCTTAACTGCAGAAAACACACAGCTTCATATGGAACAGCAAGTCAACATCTAGAGATTCATTTTTTTAAATATCTGCTGACTGTCTTTCAGCTCATTTTATCAAGAAACAAGAGGCTTCTGCTGCATGCAGTACATGATGGGAAAATCATTCTACACTGTATGTTAGACTTTTTTCTTTTTAGCGATACAAGACGTACATTATATTAGGATGAACTCTGTTTTCTGTTTTTACATCGTTGTACATTTCCATTTTTAACTTAAAAGAAAATTAAAAACCCCAAATATATATTTCATTGTTGTCCCAGAAAAGATTTTTGTCGCCACATCTTCATTCTTTAGGCTTCCCTTTCATTTTTTCAAATCAGCAATACTACTTTGCCACATTTTTTTAATGGGAAAAGAGAAACATGGTCACTCTACACAGTTCTGTACCAGTTTTTATTCGGCAATGGCACTTGGGAATAAAACCTCAATTTTATGCCTGCCCGCAGGCTAAAGGAAAAAAAAAGTTAATTTTTTTAACCGCACAGTGTTTAAAATACTGTCATTTTCCTGTCCTAGACGTGACTCACGCTGTTCTAAGCAATTGTTAACCAAGAATGGAATCAGAGAGGTTATACTAAAACCCTAAATACAGTTAAAAAAAATAATCGAGTCCACTGTTTTCCCTGTTGTTCTGAAATAATGTTTACAGTTACTGTGCTCCTATATGACCGTCTTATTTTTTTAAACTAGTCTCAAAATAGTCTGTGATTTTACACATGCAACTTAATGCACCTTACAAAGTAGGCACAAACTCCTTCTCCGCATGCAGACGAAATCATGTGCAAATGTTTTCTGCATGCACAGTTGTGATTCTTCTGAACATTTAGTTGATTGCACATGGAAAATCAGTGATCAAGCATTAAAATGTGGCTTACAGTGTAAGTATAGAATACTTATATTTGACTAATTTAAATGAATGAAAGGGGTTTTGGAACAAAGCAAATGCAGATCTGGGAGATTTAAGGTCTTCACTGTTAACTAAGTCACACAGCTTGAGTCAGATCTTCCTCTCAGCTGTTACTGAACATTCTGCATTTATACAGTACAGAGTGAATTTTACTTACATTAAAACTCTGCATCTGAAACAAGTACAGCCTCTGCTACTCAATGAAGAGGAGCACTCTTACCTCCATTTCAACCAAAAGATGCAGTTTGTGAAAGATATTTGTAACCAAATGACCCTTTATCTTTTCTGGAACAACCTATAAATTACAGTTAGACTCTACTATTGGTACAGATGTATGAAGAAAAGTCTACATATTGGAATATGTTATCACTTTACTTCAACTAATATCAACAGTTAACACTGATATATTTTGCAAATATACAATATGTAGAGTGTAGCCTCACACTAATAACATTAGATGACATGCAGACAGTTCTACTTTCCCCTATAAGAACAGTATATATTTTTTTAAACTGCAAGGAACAGAGCCTCAGGGGACCTGGAGGGGCCCTCTTAAGGTTAGCCGCAGAATTTAGACTAGTATGAGTGATACTTAAAAATTATAATGCAATCACTTGTTTTCTTTCAATGAAGGTAATTTAGAGAAGGAGCAGAATGGGAAAATATTGCACATGTGGGAAACAAATGCGGACAGCATTAAACAAAAGGCTAAACTCTAGATTGCTGTATTTGCTCTCTGTGGAGGTTAACAAAGTGCTGAGTTTGCAGTTTTGCTGGTATTGCGATATCAATGGTATGAAAGGGAAAAAAAAATTACACACACCCCAAATATTATAGATGCCATGAGCAAGGCAATATGAAGGTTACCCTCTTATTCTCACTCCAGTCTCATGTTAACGTCTTTCCACTTTAACTGATTTCTTCATTATTCCTGAAAAAATATTATTAAATATAAAATTGACTACTATTCTTACTTTTACCCATCTCACACTGGAATTTTTTGCTCATCCTCTTCAAGGTTTGCTTTTAGGCTGGTACAGTTTTGCAGTTCTGATTCCTTTGCCTCTACTGTTTAGGTGTAAAGTTCTTGCAGTGGCTCAAATTGCTGAAACTACAAAGTAGGTGCCATGTGTAACTGTACAGGATTTAGGGATAAAATTTTATATCAATTTGCAAATGGTTTGATTACAACACATAAGCAACAACAGCACAGCCTGTTTTTATGTGATGTCTTGCAACTAACTGGACTACGAAAGTGAGGGTTTGAGCATAAACTCAGCCTGCTGAGTGCTGGTTATTTTCAAACTAACAAATGTGATGAGTAAAAATGGTGAAGCCACTTCATTGCTAGTGCATGGCTACATGGAATTACAGATTTTTTTTTTCTTTAGTATATATAAAAACCCTACACTAAATTCTAAAACAAACCTTCAAGTTTTAGAACACTTCCACCTGGAAGTGCTCTCAGACTAGAATTCAGCTTAACTGGGGGGTAAAAATAAGAAATTATGGTAAACGGGAAACAAAGTAGCTGAGAAAGATGGAAGTTTGCAATTTTCATGTTTGAGATGAATGTTTTTGCAGTGTATACATGCACCTGTTAGAACTCTTCATGTGTGTTCATTAAAACATATGCATACAAAAGAAATGTGGATCATGTAAATTCACAGTTATCACAGCCTTTAAAGTGTCTAAATTTGTGTGACCAATGCTTGAAGATGACCACTGGTAAAAGGTCATCCCTTGCACTGCTACCATATATTTACTGCATCTTAACAAGTTTGCTTACCTGAAATAGAAGAGCAGTTATAATACTGATTACGTATGATATCATGTTAATAAAATAAGGATTTATACAAAGCAGTATTTGACTACAACAATTAAATGCTATGTTACTTGGCACATTTAATAATGATTGCTTAGAAATCTTAGCGAGTCCAGAGGACTGACTTCTAATGAAAATATTGAAATGTCTGAAATTTATTTCTAACATTTAGTGTTTTTGGTCTACTCTTTCATATGCTATTCATCTATAATACTGTCCTATCAAGTAAGTGGAATTCCTCGTAAAGTCTATATTGCTAGCTTTGTGGACTGAAAAAAATTCCTTTCCAAGCACAAATGTTAACTATACAGTATATATATATATTTATATGTATATATTTATATTATATAAAGTTTACTTACGTACTTTCATCAACCATATCAGGTCTACTTATTTTTTGCCCATTGACAATAAAAGAGCAAGAATGCAACACTTGGTTCTGAATCACTTTTTTCCTTTTATCATAGACTATGTTTTTATTCTGCATGTAAAATTGTCAAGGGATTTGGTGTAAAAGGTAATTTTACTTGTATTCAGCAAGCAGCATGTTTTCAAGGCAGTCTGGAAATAAGAACTAACCAGATGGTAAGCATCTATTGAGTAGGTAAGTGAAACCAGTACTGATTACACTAACTTGACTTATTTTTAGTATCAGCAAGCCTTTAAGCTCACACGACTCAGTTAAATTGTTTGTCTAGGTAAAAACTGACAATTTTATTTGTTGCTTCCTGTAAGTGCTTTTGTAACTGTGTTTAAAACTATAGTTATTAAGAGGGTCAGTACGTTTTAGACTATTGTGCTGATGCCGCTGTGTTTGGGCTTAGTGCTGGCTGAAGTGGACGGAGGTGGTGGCGGTCCATGGTGATGCTGAGTGTGTTGGGGATGAGAAGAGTGCCCTGGGTGCGGAGGGGGCAGTGGTGGATGAGGAGAGTGGGTATGCTGTGCGTGGGGGTGCTGCATGTAAGGAGTATGCTGGGAGTGTGCCACATGCTGGGAATGTGGCATGTGTTGGTGATACTGGTGTGGGTGCTGGATGTGCTGGGGAGGGTGATAGTGGTGGTGGTGGTGATAGGGTGGCGGGTTCTGCTGCATATGACAGTACTGTGAATGGTGAGAGTGTACTTGTGCCTGGGTCTGTCCCTCAGCTGGCCCTGCATGATGCATGGCAGAAGGATGCTGTGAGTGTTGCTGATGTGGGATTACTGGAGGGTGTGGAGGTTGCTGTGATGAGCCAGATGGTGGATGGCCTTGGGAAGGTGGCTTTCCCCTTTTACTACCAAATAAGGAACCTAGGAGTGAGGAGGAGTTAGGCATAGTCTGGTGAGGGCGAGATGGACACTCTCGGGTTGATGTAGCTCTTCGGCGCATGTGAGGACTGCTAATGATGGACCCCTAAAAAGAAATTAATAGAAATAAAAATTAAAAAAAATTTTAAAATGTTTAAAAGAAAAAGTTCACACTGACCCACAAACTCCTCCTTCAGTGCTCACATGGGTGGAATATGTTAAAGAGTTCTAGGAAAATCTTATTTCCAACTTCTCTAAGTTGCCAGTGAGGCAATCATGCCCTTCTTGGGACATTTATAGGCATTAACACTTTGGCATAGAAAGCTATTGCTTTAAGTAAGAAAAATGTCAAGGAAAAGTAGCATGACAAAATACCTAGGAATGTGTATTTAAATGAAAAATACATTTTAAAATACTTAAAAAATTACCATACTTGCTTTTTTAAAAATGAACAAAAAATGTTAATTCAACCTAGAAGGTTAAACACATAGCAGCAAACATTACAATTCAGAGTTCAAAAACAGTATTTTAAACTTATTTAAATAGTAGTATTTTACTACTATACACCATGATGCTGCTTCTCAATTCTACCTCTAAATTATGTGTTAAATGGAACCACATCACTTTTGCCACTAAGTTTTCTATGTGATTGTGTCTTTCTGAGCTGTGGTCCAACGTTTTCTACTATTTAGCTTGGAATGGTCTATTTAGTTTCTGGAAGTTTGGGGTTTGTATTTCATAAAGAGAGATATGGGACACAACATTTACTATGCAAAGTGTGCTAGACTTAAACTGCAATCTATCTAAAGCAAACAAAAAAAAAGAAAAAAGAAAAAAAGAAAAAATCTGCAAGCTGAATTCAGACATGAACAGTATATATAAATGGTTTGAAGATGAATGAAATCTCATGAAATCCACATTGAATTAACCTGTCTTTACTTTTTTTTTTTATCCTCCCATGCCCTATCTGTGCAATTCCATGGTGTCATGACTGCATACACTGAGCAATTTAACTAGAAAATAAGCAATGGGAATGGTTGAGCATGAAAATCAATAGTTTTAGCTAAATATCAAACAGCAAGAACAGTGTACTTTGTAACAAAGAGCAAGTGGGCTTTTAAGCTTGGACTAGACTGAAATGGTGGCAAAAGGACACATCATATTCATTTAACCATGCTTGCAGGAACAAAGGGAACAAGGTTAGCTCAAACCAAAAATGGCGTTGGTCTAAAACAAGCTGTCAGTGCTTTTTAAGCTGGAAGAATACAACGTGAGTAGCCTAGGCATGCATTTTACTTGAGGCAGGCAGGTTATATGTTAGAAGAAAAAAGAGCAAAAAAATATGTATATAAAAGAAAGGTTTGAAATGCACATCATCACATCCAGCTAGACATCAGTAACTTCCTACTTACTTCCATATTGCTGTCTAGCGATCCTGCACTGCTGCGTCGCCCACGCTTGCCTGCCCAGGACATGCAACACCATAGATTAGAGACTGAGACAAGACCCGGGTGAAAAACAGCCGCTTTCCCTGAATCGCTAGAGGAGTCTCTAAATGCTACTAGGGGGGCTGCAGGGGAATTGACATTGCACTGGACTGGTACAATAGCTACTAAGGCAGAAACTTAGACTTCTAAGGCCGTTAGTTAAATTAAGTTTCTGTACCCGACTTAACTTAGAAGGCATTTCTGCTGTGAATCAGCTGTAAGTACTGGGGGGTGATATTCCAATTGGTACAACTCCTGAAACACATGTAACTTCACATCTATATTTAGCAGTATGGTCATGATGTTGACCAGCAACAATTTTGAGTTGTTCAGTTTCCTGGTATCTAATTATTTATGAAGTTTTCTGTAAAGACCTGTAGCATTGATATACATTCGTGGGGTGGTATTAGCTTAAATGTATAATCTAATATTGGCATATTCTGAACTTCATTGTGAGGGAATGCCAGTGGTATCAGTTTCAGCGTTTTGATTTCGAACCTCAGTGGATTTCATATAATCTGCTTTCATGATGTTCTAAAAGAAACTAAACTTAATTTTTGATTAATAAATAAAATTGGAATCTGTCTTGACATTATGGCTAGATTTTGTTTGTTTAGCTGTGCAGTGCTTTATATTTAAGTTTGATGGACTTGTTTGCTTCAACACTCTCAGACTGCCCAAGTCATTTGCCTACAGTGACACATGAAATACCAGGCTGTTTGCCTGAAGAGCCAGAACACCTCAGTGCTTATATATGGGACACAGGATCCCAGATTTTGTGTCTCATTTCAAAGGAGAGAGAATAGCCCATGGCTGCAGTGGAATGAGGTATTTTTGAAAAGATAACTTGTTGAGCATTGCTTAGGAAAGTTTCAAAATACTTCACTGGAAAGGTGTATAAACAGTGCTTATCTTTGAAGGATAGCCATGTTCTCAAAGCTGCTGTAAAATGTGTATCTTTTTAGAAACATACGTTCTCCCAGTACAGCTGTTTTCCTGCAATACCAAGTATCAGTGAATCTCCACTCTGCACTGGCAGGTCGCTGACTTCAGAATTTCCTACCCTAACAGGTGATTTTGGAGAGGGATGTGTGAATTTCAGAATCGCTGACCCTATGAGCCACACATCCTCAGCCTCCTAATGTCTGTTGTGTATTGCAGATAGTTCAGGAGAAGAACTTTGGGACTGGTTTGGTAGTGGTTCCTGGGAGGTTTGCCTTTGCTTTCTGACAAGTCCTCTCAGAGACAAGTTTAGAACATCCATAAGTCTTATGGATCAGTGCGTTCTAAGATTATAACCTAAGACTATTGGAACACAACTGTGACATTTTGGTCATGAGATGCAGCCCTGCAATACAACTTTCTCTTAAGAGCTACTGTTCTCTCTGGGCCACAGCAACATTTAATCCTCTCGTTATCACTGAGAGTTACTCACAAGTACAACCTCCTGACTGACATTAAATTCAGGGAAAAGTACTTGTGGTCAAAGTGTTGTGTTCACCTTGTAAGTTTGTTGGAATTTTGAGCAACTCCCTCCAGACAGACTGCCATACATCCCTTGCTGCAAGTTTTAGACTCATCAAAATCATAACTGACCCTCTCAGGGTTATGACAATACTTTACTTTCACTTCTAGTCAGGCTTTGATCTTTTTCTGATCTGCTAGTGGGATTAGTACTGATTAACATTCAAATAACTCTTGCTTGTTTACACAAAAACAAAGAAAGACAGCCATCTCTTTAACTTAGCAGTGAATATCGCATGTAAGACTGACAGTTGCCATAAGTCATTAGGTATGGCCAAAAATAAAACAAAAAAGGAAAATCTAATGTATTTTGCATATCGTGGGAGTGAAAGTACTTAAATGAAATAACCATGAATGCGGTATATATGGACAGAAAGAGACAGATGGATTTCTGCTTAGAATAACTTCAAGGCAAAGAAGTACGAGGCAAGAACAAATGGAAAATCCTATTTTGAATGCCTGTAATTTCCCACAGATAGGCACCATCCCTACATAGGAAACTTTGTTTATTTTCTTAAAAACAAATTGAACCCAATTCTGCATTGGCCTACGGCACAATATGAAAGATATAAAAGGAAAATCCTCCAGAGCATTCTCCTGTCAGTCTATGCTTATACAAGACTGTACTCTGGCCTTTGAGATGGCAAACCATCTAAAAAGTGTCTTTCTAAAGCAGCAGTTCGGATTGCATTTCAGGAAAAAGGTGGCTGTACTAGAATTGTGTGTAAGCATAACTGTACTAGCTTAATAGTTTAGTATTGTGATACAAAACGAGGTGGTGCTTATCAAATCTGAAGGTCACTTTTGCTTAATATATTCTGTCTGATATGAAATTTTTAAGAATGTTATTTAGTGTGGGTTTAAATTTATTTTAGCAATTCTGATTCATTCAAACAACTTACTGATGGTAGATACAAAGCTTCTTTAGCTAATGTAGTACAGTGATATAATAACAATATACAACTTGGCTTTGTAGGTGTTGAAAAAAAAAGTTTTAAATTGTCTTTTCGATAAAGCAAACTAATTTAGCAGCTCTTCTAACGATGAGCCATTACACTAACCTACACAGGTGTGCAATTGATATTCATAGCAGCAGCAGAATCTGCAGCTACCTAGCTACAGAGATAATGGATGCTACCAACATAACTGGCTCAAAATTATCTAAACAATATACTCTAATGATAATCTACAAAGACCACTTCTCAGAAAGAAATGTCTCTTAGTAACATTAATGTTTTCATCTTGTTTTCTGTGTAAGGCAGCTATAATCCAGAGATCACAAATCAATTGTGAAAACAGTTGCTCGGTTTCTTCAAAAAGATTATCCTCAAAATACTGATTAAGTTCCAGAACGTGAGGAGACAACATAACTACATGTGACCTTAACCGACCTCCTTCACTGGAAAAGCAAACGGTGTCTTTTCCAGAAGACAGGAAAGCTGTTGATACAAAGGTGGCCATACACAGAGCGAGGTGTTTTTATACAATATATCTAGAGAATAATTTGCTATTGACATAGACCTTGATTCACAAAAATCTGTTTTATTAAAAATGATTAAATTATATAGTGACCATTACTGTTGCTATTCCATTGAAGAAAAGGAAATTGAACAATAGAAACAAGGGAAGACAAAGGGAAAACCTCTCCCTGCTCAGAAAACTCTTCTGGTAAGGGAGGAAAAGAATGCTGGTATCCTATGTTCTATAAAATGCAGCAAAATCCATGGGCAAGGAAGAAGATAACCTAGTAACCTTGCCTGCAGCAGATGAGGAAAGAGCCAAGGGACTGCACCAGCTCATCACAGATTGAGTCAACAGATTAAGGGATTCTGTAATTGCACGGAGCCAGAGTCTCTTTAAGGGGATTACAGTGCGGAAAAGTTTTGCAGTCGTTTTTTAATTACTATTTACAATAAACTATTCTGAAAATAAATAAATGAAACTGTATGTTTGTGGGGGAGAGATGGAGAAACTACTTCCCCTCAATGTAGGAAGAAATATTTTAAAAAGTTAGTGGTCAACAAATAAGGCTATATAAAGTATATAGATATAATTATTTTAATGCTGGGACTGCTTTACTGCAAATGCTTTTAAAAGTGATCTCTACTGGTCTGTGATTGTTTTGAGACTGCTCAGGAGATTATGAGACAAACGCTATTTATATTCATAGTAACCATTATACCACCTCGCACTTCTGTGCAGATTTCAGTACACTATAAGTTTTTAACCAATGCAGTAATTATTATCCCCACCATAAAAATTGAGGGTGAGGGGCATAAAGCCTGATTTCCACTAGTGCTCGCTGCTGTAAGCCCAAGGTGAAAGAACTAGTTCCTCCAAGAACAGAAAAACCACTGGCATTCAGACTGACTAGCCCAAAGTCATCCAAGAAACCTGAGAGGTATACAGAATCGGAAACTCACATAGCTTAACCCATGTTAATCCATGCTCTGCTTTGGCAAACAAATCAATCTTCCCACGTACTTAATGGCTACACTTTCCACATCTTCCTCTAAATCTACTAATGAAATGGCTGTGTGTTGCATAAGTGGTGACGAGGTCATAATTCTACCAGATTTCACAAAACTCAACTACGACTGTATTAGAATTTGTTTACTGTTTAATATTTTTATGTAAATTAAGAATTCCAAATTATGGAACAAAATCTCAGTTCTTCCTCAACTATAGTTCAAGAACATGTAGCAATAATAACTGCTTTCTTTTCTTTTGAGATAAAGCACAAGTGCTTCTGACACATTCACACCTTCGAGCAGTTGGTTGCCACATTATGCTTTTTAGTCCTTGGAAGTAACTGTCAATCCACAGCAATCAATACTATCCACAAAATCAGGACCTCATTCACATCATTTTCACAACTATCATCTAAACTATCGTGGCAAACGCACAGAAGACTAACCTCACAAAGTGGCTCCTGACATTTGCTTTCTCCTTGACATTTGACAGAGAAATCTTGTTTTTCCTTATGGTTTACAGCTTAAGGTCAGAATCGTTATGGTATAAGCTTATCCATTCACACAGCTTTCCAAGACAGAAATGGAAAGTCTGTTTCTACAGCCACCATTCACTACTGTGACATTTTATTGAGAGTAATGGACTGCTTTTTTTTTAAAAAAAGAAAATATAGTTTTTTCATATACACACCCAGTCAAAATGCTCTTCAATCAGATTCCCCTTTCCTTGAATCAATCTTTAACATTTTTTGATTTGCTTTTACAATTTTCACTGGGTAGTTATCTGCCTTCTTGCAAACATATGTAACCAGGCAGTTCCAACACAAATCAGATTTATTTTTTAATGTAGAAAGGACCCTTTTGAAAATTCACTTTCATCCTACAGAAAGACACACATCCTAAATAGTCCCACTCCTCATTTCTCCTTGTCAATCCCATGTTCCATACCACAAAAAGAAGATCTGAGGCAATCTAACTCAGCAACTCTTTACAGAAGTACTCTCATATGATATTATCTCCGGGACACAGTAACTTGCTAACTGAAAGTGATGCATTTGTTACTCTGCGAATCATCTTTCCCATATCAAAACCAAGTCAGCCTCACATGTAAGTTAGTCACTGAGAAAAGGTAGAAAATGTTGGTATCATCGCAGTAAAATTACTGTATGAAATAACAAAGCAAGTAACACGTCATTTTTCAAGTCATTTGCACTGCACAAGACCAAACAGAAACTCTCCATAATTCTTAACTTGTTAAAATTAAGTTTAGTTGGGTTTAACAAACTCATTGATAAACCCTGCAGTCTGTGAATGATTTCTACATTTTATCATGGAAAAAAGTTATTTTCAGGAATAAGCATGCCAAATGTATGCATGCCCGGTTGAAAGGTGATGTTTTCATGATTATGAATACTTGTTTATTGTGTAACACCCAGAACATGGATTTAAATTTATGGCAATGTTTGAATGACTGGGATGAAAAATTCCTCTGAGATGAAAAAAATTGATCAGGAATTACATTTATGTGGAAACATACCTACTGAACTCACATATTTAACAATATGGCAGTTCTCATTCCAGTGAAATAAAAACAAAACAACAAAAAGGGATGATGAAAGTATCCTTAAATCTGAGATACAGTAGTGGTGAAGACTTAGTGGCTTGATCTAAAATCCACTGAAGCCAATCAGGCAAAAATACTGAACTTCAACTTCATTTTGGATCAAGGCCCTAGGTCTTTCATATGAAGCAAATGGGCATGAGTATGAAAGTCTAAATGGAGAATAAAACAATTGAAAGAGCTTACTCTCTATATACTTGTATGCACATACATAGACCCACAAAACATTGGCTATAATTTTAGTTTAGAGCGATTTTATTCATTGCAGTGTAGCTAGAATCAATTCTTCAGTTAAAAAGGATAAGACAAATAGCGTCTACTACCGAAGATAGACACAGTACTGAAATTATGACTATACTGTAAACCATCACTGCAATTAAAAGAACAAATCAGATTAGGCAACACAGACTATGAACTAAAGAAAATAAAAAATGTAGTCGCTACTGTTTCCAGAAGTACTTTCTGAATACTGGGCATAGTGTTCAGATGTGACTTCTTGCAATGACAGGAATCACGCTTAACACTGAAACACAAGGTTACTACCTGCGGTAGCCTGTATTACCATGGGTATGGCAGTTGTGCACTACACACACAAATCACAAAATAACACATACTAAACTTTCCCCTGATTCTTCTTTAGCTACTAAATCCCACCACCACTCCTTAGCTATATTAATGAGCTAATCAATTTTAGAAACGTGAGTGGTTTTGTGGGATAACAGTATTCTTTTCCAGAATGGTTTCTTTCATTATATTGGCAATAATATTTCACAACCACCTTTTTTTACAAGAATTAGGAACTTGATCTTGAATTCCAAAATAATAAAATAGAATCAGGGACACTGTATAACTGAATTACATAGCTCTAAAGAGAATTTAGTAGGGCTTCACTCAATTTCATTCATCAATGTGGTAACACAGGTACACTTGAGCACAAAATACACAGAAAGCAATTATTACACAGAGACCAGTTTCTTTTTTTCTAAGCCTACTTTATCAAGGGAAGAAGCAAAGCAGAAGAAAAAGAGAAAGGTAAACTAAGTGGGTTACTCTTAGCGCAAGTCAACCATTTTTTCTATAAGACACTTACAATTTTTCCACTGTCTTCACTCTCCTTTTAAAGTATATATAGCAATCTACAATGGTTTAAATGTTTGCAAATAATTGTGGCTCAACAGAACAAGGGTAAAAAAACAAACAGAAATTAAATACAAAGTATGAAAGAGGAGCTATTAAAAATGTTTGAAGTTTTGGTGTTATTGTAAGTTACTCAAGTTTCAGCGTTCAGTTCTTAAAGCCTACTGTGAGCTGCGACTTATGCATAAATCACATCTTCGCATGCAATAGTCAGAGCAAGGAAATAAAGGCAGTGCTTACCTGCTTCAGACAGGTCTCTAAGGGAGCTGCTCAGTGCACTTCTTTTCAGCCCTTCCCCTGTAGCGTAGCTGTCATCCAGGCAAGCTCTGTTCAGCGTCCCATTGCCAGAATCTTTTTTCAGACTGGAGCACTGAGACATGCTTGGACGCACCACCCCCTTCTGTTTTTCTAGCTCAGCTGAAACAAGAGAGAATAATTTTTCAATTCATAGCTCCTGGCTACAATGAAGAACATAGTAACGTCACAATTTCTGTATGTGATCACATATATACTCTGGATAACAGCTAAGTGTTCATTTTTGCAGATGATGATAAATACAAGAGAGGAACTCTAGCTCTGTACCAGCAGCTTTAAAGCACAACATACAGGATGCAAGGCTATTGCTCTGTTGGAAAAACTGAAGATAAGATTCTATAATTAGACAGTCACACGAAATCCAGCAAAATATGTGGATTTGTATGAAAGCTACCTAATCAAGAGCATACAGGAATATAACTGTAGAAGTGCAGAAAAAAAAAGCAGAATCACAGAATGGTTTGCATTGGAAGGGACCTTAAAGATCACCTAGTTCCAAATCCATGCTCTCTTTAAATACTGAAAGGCCACAAGGTCTCCCCGGAGACTTCTCTTCTCCAGGCTGAACAACCCCAACTCTCTTCAGCCTCTCTTGATAGGAGAGGTGCTCCAGCCCTCTGGAAATCCTGGAGGCCTCTTCTGGACCTGCTCCAACAGATCCATGTCCTTCTTATGCTGGAGGGCCCCAAAGCTGGGTGCAGCACTGTGGGTGGTGTCTGACAAGAGCAAAGTAGAAGTGGAGAGTCACCTCCCTTGCCCTGCTGGCCGTGCGACTTTTCATGCAGCCCAGGTCATGGTTGGCTTTTGGGCTGCAAGCGCACATTGTTGACTCACATTGAGTATTTCCATAAACTAACATCCCCAAGTCCTTCTCCTCAGCGCTGCTTCTCCGCCCAGCCTGTATCTGTGCAGGATCTTGCACTTGGCCTTGCTGAATTTCCTGAGATTTGCAGGGGCCCACCTCTTTAGCTGCTCAAGGTCCCTCTGGATGGCTTCTTTTCTCTCCAGCTTGTCGAAAAATTCAGTGAAAATTATCTGAAGGGCCGTCATTAAAAATTTCAGTCACATAAATTACTCTTTAATTTTTTACTGTAATTTATACTACAAATTATAAATCCATTGCAATTTACAGTTTGTCCAGGCTAACTTTCCACTGTCTCTATACTGTACTAAATAAGTGTAAATGAACCTGTATTAAGTTTAAGGGATCACTGGGTTTTTTCTTCTTTTAGGAATAAAAGCCGTGGAAAAAAACAATGTTATTTTGAACTTGTGAGGAGTTCTAATGGGCTATACAGACATTAAAGATTTTCTTACTTTGATTAGTTTGAAAATGCTCTACTATATGTACCTTTGTACTTACACTCTATTCTGTGCTTTTCCATTTCTTGAACCTCTGCAATTGACTCCCTCAAATCATCTGTAAACTTCTTCCTGTCCTGAGGATTTGGTGCATTGAAATTTATTAGTACTTTGATATCTGCTCCTGGAACCGCTGATGTGAGCCGTATGCCATTGGGATAATCTAGAAGAAAGAGTGAAGAAAAAATGTGAATACCAAAGCTTTGAACATTTCTCTTAATTAACATAGGGGACAAAATCAGGGAAGCAAAAGTCAAAGGGTACAGAAAAACAAAAATCTCTAAGACATTATGGAACTGCTTAACTGTCAAGATACAGAATAAATATTGAAAGGCAATCTTCATGCAGCCGTTATCCTTAAGGCATCATGCACAATATAAAATAAAAATCACAGAAAGGAAGACAAATGTAGGGGGATTGATAATTTTTATTTCATGGAAGAGATCCCATTACCTAGCTTAACCAATTTAAGTTTTGCTGAGTAAAGACTACTCAAATATTTCTCAAGTACTAGAAACTGACCCATCCTTTTAACTTAACATTTTCAGGAATAAACATTTTCGGGAATACAGACACACACTAGCATGTAATGTAGCTTTTAATATTCCCTAGTAGGTTTGCATCCTGGACACCCTACTTACCTGTTTTTTTTTGTTTTTTGTTTTAATTTTAAATGCCCTGTGAAATTACATTCTGAGAAAGTAAAATGGTCCACATTATGGGCACCATCGTATAAAAAGCAGAGCTTTCAGAAAAACCCTCTTTGTCTCTTCAGCTGTATGAAACTACATTTTAACAGCTACTCAAAAATATTCTGTAATTGAGATAAAAGGTTCATTTACAGAAAGACGGTATATAATGAAGATGTGCTCAGCGACGGACAACAGAATCAGCCTTTCCTCGAATCACAGACCTCTAGAGACAGGACGTCAGAAAAATTCAAAATGTGCATCCCAATTCACAGTGTTTTCTTAAACTCACTGCTTGACTCAAATATTTAGTTATGTATGCAATCTGAAGTCCAGGTGACCCCGGGTAGTAAGCAAATCACTCACTCGAGAACCAGTTGACGATGTGAGGTAGTGTCTTCCCTCAAAGCCATTAGGTTTCAACAATATATAGACTTAAAATATTGAGTAGCAAGTGCAAATACTAGTCCATCCTGATACTGTTCTCTCAGGTGAAAAAAGCTGCCAAGTACCCCTAGCTTCAAGGGACACAGAGAAAAAGGAGGGAGGAAGAATTCAGTGCTTCTGCCAGGGTCTGATATTGGCATCTTGCACAAAAGCAACATACAGCTGATCTGCTTTTCCTAAACATATGATAATACCATCTATCTTTGATCAAATAAGACAGCTGCCTTGAGTTGTCTGCAGCTGCTGTCACTCAGAATACAGTCAAATGGCCAAAAATGCAGTGGAGTCTGATGCTAAGTAAGGTTACAGAAGCAGATCACATAACACCATGCATTGTTTTGAACCCTGAAACCTGATATCCAGAAAACAGGTCTAAAAAGTGCACCAGTTGAAAAAAAAGATGTTTATGAAACTGAACAAGTAAAGTAACTATAAAGTAAAGCTAATGTGACCCAAACAGAGTCACATTAGCTACCTTCACAAAAGAATAAATAAACTACAAAACTTCACGTTATACAAACAAAATGTCTTATTTTCAAACCATATTTCCCTACAACACATTGATTAAGCATCTGGAAGCACTGACATAAGTATTTATGGGTTTTAGATATACTCTCTCTAAAAAGATTTACTTGCCCTGAGTATTTTCAGTGATATTGACTGAAAATGTAAAACACAATCCCTGTGGCCTACTTATTTACTAGAGATAAATGACAATCTCTCTTTTTGGAGCTCATTCACCCGCCAACATAGCTGATTTCTATTATTAACCCAAATCATTTTGTTCAACCTCACTAGTAGCCAAACCAGAATTTTTGTTGCTTCTCCTTTAATTACACTAAATTTTATTCACTGAATATCAGCTGATCCTGGCAGCCGCTACAGAGGTTTAATGAATGGCACAATGGCTCTGGCCAAGATAACCTAAAGCCTGACTGGAGCAGGGAAAATGGAGATGATCAATTTTACAAATCAGACAAGAACAATACTTCTCTTTCCCAAGTGAAAAATCACCACATTCTACCCAAGAGACAGCAATATTAGAAGTACAGTCAGCTCACTTATTCATCATCTCCTGGAATGTCTTACCTGAGAAACCCAAATACATCTACTGAAGTGTCTCAGTGAAATGCCTACTGTTCGCTGCCAAGAATTAACTCCTTTTCTCCAGGTCTCACTATAGATATTTTTAGGTTTACTTGAATAAAGTGCTCCTACTTGGTATGCTTATGGGATTTCTATTTTTATTTTCATTTTTTAACTGACATCAGAGGAAATAAATCTTATTCTACTTATATTGGAATCCAGTACAGAAATATTTGCTGTTCCTCTCTAAAAATGAATTTTATATTATATAAAATATGCACGAGAGAAAGAAAGAACAAACATGTTTGCATAAAAATAATTCACAGGTTACATCACTGCTATGAGGTCTTCTTATTCAAAATCTCCAGATGCTTTGACTCATAAAAACCAGTAATTTCTTTTGAGTGAGAGGAGCACTGGAGCACATTTTCAAGGACAAATGAATACAACAGCTTTTCACAAGAGAAAAGCACAGGAACTACTGAATGTCAAACTGAAATGTATCCAATTTATCATGAAAGTCGAGGTTCCATCAAACAGACCGTCTCCCTATGAACCATGCAGACAACTGAGCTTGGCCACATTATTACTGATACTGCCTCTGGCTTTAAGATCTGATGGAGTAGATGGAGTATAAGTAAACACTAGCTTTTTGTTGGGCTGTTGACTGCTAAGAATGAGAAAGCATTAGGGAATACCGGATTGATGCAGATCACAGCTGACATAAACAAAAAGGTGGCAGAAGACACAAATGTTAATCCAGAATCTCTGCCTAATTCTATCTGGATTTATATTTGAGTATGTATTAGACACAAAGGTAAGACCAAATCAGGAAAATATATGAAACAGTGGTTTAAATTTACAAAAAACACTATAATAGTCCTTATTATCATATACTGTGTTCCAACATTTACAATGTATTTGCTTCTTTACAATCATTTCATTTTTTGCAAGTGTTCACAAAACATTTGGCTAGGTCTGGCTACTGACAACTATCAGTCTAACAGTAGTCTTTGTATGCTGACACCAGGCTGAAACCTTCAGAGCCAAACTCAACTCACAGCAATTTTATTCCTCAATTTAGAATGAAGTCCTGTCCATCCCTTTGTTTCATACATTTTTTATTTTTTATTTATTTTTTAATAAATAAAATGATCATCTAAAAAGAGAGAAAAGACTTACACTGGTTCTCAAAAAGAAGAACTTGCATGCCATAGAGGGAAAAGGACTGTCGAAAGCTGTATGTAACAGAGTTCTTCTTCTTTTGAAATATCTTGGTTACCTAAAAGTTATCAAATAAATAAAGTGAAATATCCCTTTTATCATGCATTTATAACCAGCCAGCAAAAATTAACTTGCTATTTCTTTCTTTTTTCATAATTCAACTTATGTATTTAATCTGCTGCTCCCCAAGAAACAAAAAACTAGCTTTGAAATACTGCTCTCTCAGCCAGAAGGTTCAATATTTTATCGAGATGCAAAGCCTATGTTTTTTGTTTTCCACGACTCTACTTTTCTACATTCAAGAAGAAAAAAGCCTGCATATTTATTGTACACTGTACATGTCAGGAAAAACATATATTCTTTTAAATCATCCTTTTTAAAAAAATTAACTGCTACCACACTTTCCTTCATGCTTTCTTAGTTTGACTACAGACAGCCTATTGGTATGGATTTCTCAACTCAAGTTTAATTCTTAGCCCCCCTTCTCACTTGCACTGTGATCTTCCAAGCCTGTTCCACTTCTGTACACCTCCAAATATTGTCTCACACCATCTCATCCAATAAAGCCATTTTTCCCCTATCAGCCCCTATCTGAACAAAAGCTCCAAGTTCTGTGGAAACCTCTACTTTTTGCTACAACACAAGTAACACAACCCTACTTACATCAGTTCTGGGGTTCTCCTAAGCAGTGAATGGAATCACTCTCCAATATCAAGAGATGTATTTTTAATAGTTCTTTCAAATTACGCTTTTTTTAGCATAAAAAAAGTTCCAAAACTAACAAATTTCTTCTACATTACCTACAGAAAATTTTGATAAAATTACAGGCATCTAAGAAGATAATAAAAATGAACAAGAAGTTGGCAGCCTGAAGATGACAACACTTTACCAACTTACATCCAAACTCACATTTACATATCCTATTCCTGTTTCAGGGAATAAACATGCTTGGCTCATACAACATCCATGACAACCACAGTAATACATAATCTTGTTTTTCTGCAAGTAACTGGAATTCATTATTTATTGAAGGGAGACATTCCTTAGAGATACACTTAAGCTGGAGGTTATTTTTGTTCTTTATAAGAAGAGCTATTGTATGAAAGTACTTTCTTATGCTCAAGTGCAGTAATCAATAAAAGGCTTCCATTTAAAAATAATTTATATATAGCAAAGAAAACTAAGAAATTTTAAATATTAATCATTCTGAGATTGCTGGAGTTCAGAGTAAAATATATTTATTTCTAGGAATGTGCATGCACTTATTGCTGCTGACTTCATAGGGACAGGCATTTCTGAATACCACACTACAAGTCTTTTCAACCCCAGATGTAGTTAAAGCATACACTGAAAAGGAGAAAAAAAAGTCATCTGTCCCCCAGAGTTCTCCAGAAAAAAAAATCTGTTAGATTTTATAAGCAATAGGTAAAAATGCCACGAGCAACCTGGTGATAGTTCAGTAAAGGCCTCCCACATCATAGTCCTTATTCCTACACAAAAGCATGATGAGAATAACAGGCAAAAGTTTGTTTCAGTGTAAGCACATGAACAGAGTAAGTCTTGTAATATAATCAGGTTCAGTGCTGAGTAGAAAGGAAAAACATCAGTCCTCTCTGAATCTTTGCATTAGCAAAGGTAATCTCACAAAACAAAACGAAACAATACCCCCAAAACTTAAAATACGTACCACAAGAAGGTCATTAAATAAAAATATTTCTCGCTGGTGCAACCCAAGCTTCTGAGGTTTATTCGGATCAGGAACTTCAAAGAGTCTACAGTAGCAAACAAGCCTTCGGTGGGGCAGGGAGAGGACCTACGGTAATACAAAAGTTCATGGTTACCATAGCAATATTTAGCCAGAGAAGAGGGCCTTTCATACCTGGAGTCTTTCATGAATAATTCAAATATCTTTTACCTCTAAGCTCATTACACTTCTTCAGCAAAGAAGGAACAACACCAAAAAAAAAAAAAAAAGATGTATATGCTACAAACCACATGACATTCAAACTTCAACAACATTCTTGTATCAATTCTAACAGCCTACATTTGGATGCCAGTAGATGGCTTATTAGGGGTAGAGCCTTACTTTGTGAAACAATAAAACCTTAACAGAACTCAAGATTAAGCTCAGAGCAAATTATATTTGCTTTTCTGATCATTTTTACATATCAATATGTAAAACAACTTTAGCTTTTGTGAGATGACAGATTTAGTAACACTGTAGATTACTTTTGGTCAGCCACTGAGTTGTCAGTTTTTTCATTCCCTGATACCAAGGAAATGGTGACATTAGGGCAGTAAATGCACTTTCAGGATGGCTTGTTTTCTCATGCCAGTAACAAAACCAAGAATTATGTTCCATTTTTTTTTTAGAACTGCCTGCTGAACCTATCTCCAAAGCTGTATTTTTCAGGCTAGTGAGATATCACTTCTTTCACATGCAAAAGATTATGCTTTGTTAACAATATGAAAAGTTACCCTTTAAAGTTTCAAGTAGAGAATACTCTTCGGTAACTGGACATATTTCATTTATATCTTATAATTACTTATAATTCCTGATTCTGCATAGGAATTATGTCATTTACTAGGAAAACAAAAGCAGTCAGACTATTAATGCTGCTTATATAAGCTCAGTGCTTATAAAGCTCAGTGTCTTCTATCTGCCCTTACTCCCGATTGTTGTCACTTCATATGGTGACACTTTGATTCTCCCTCCCAAACAGAATGATAGCTGCTATTAACAGACCAAATGCTAATAGCATTTAATTTACCTATGGCATTATCTTAATTACACATCCTCCCTGGACGTGCAAGGAGAAGGTATTTAAAAAATATATCTGATGTTTTCTAAAGGAGCCAATGTTGTGAAGAATGCTGGAGAAATCAACGGTTTCTATTTTCAGACTGACAGTTCTGGTAATTGAACAGTTTATGGGGGTTCTCAGTGAAAAGTAGCAAAAATAAAAGCTGCATGTCCTCATTGTTCCCTGCCTCCAGGTTCATGGCAGACTTAAATTTGCTATTGCAACATAAAGGGTATCACACAGCCTATGAACTTGCAAACAACTACAGCGAGCTTGGTATTGAAATTTAACTATAATAATGTTTTCACTCATAGCAATGGATGATCCTGTAAGATTCCCTTCCACCATACTTCACACAGGTAACATCTTTCAGTTGGTTTTTACAATTCAGTGATACTGTTAGACATGCAACCATGAAACAATGAGAGGTACTTCACTCAGGAATAGAAAGCTAACTCTGAATGCTTTTAATTACTTACATGGCAAAAAAAAAAGGAACAAATAGAAGGCAAACAAATGGAATTTTAAAGTAACTTCCCTGAATTGTCCTGATTGAAGACGTTAACACACAGCACATTATACTGATAAAATTATAATTGATTAAAAAAAAATCATTAGGATCAAGTTTGCATAAGGCTATCAGGTTCAGAATGCTACATTCACTCTTTTTTTTTTTGTTACTATTTTTTTTCTCTTTGTATGTTTGTTCTTTTAATTTAAAACTACTACCAATACTGCTACCATGAACTGAAAGGAAGTGGAATACCATGTTAGAAGAAGAGTTTCAGGGATACTATTTATGCATTTATATACTTTAGTTTTAGAGATGTTATTGAACATGTCTATCTGGAATCTGAAATGAGTATCTTCTATGTCAATCTACCTCTCACAAGAAAATAGTTAACATAAATTGCAATATCTTCCTAGAGCATCATACAGTATCAAAATGGACAAGAAATAACAAATAATAAACACACTGGAATCCAAATGGAAAGGTGAGATACAGCTGTAGATTTGCTTGCTTGTTTACTTATTTTTTACTGTCTATTTAATGCCTATGTACTGATGACAGCATTTGAAATACACAAAATGAGTACTCCAAACTGCAGACAGTAAATTAAGGAGTGTAGCTGATAAGCATATTTGTATGGAAATCTTCATACTTTGCAGAGTTATTACAACAACAGGAAAAAATTTGCTTGATAGAAGCCCAATTTTTGAAAATACTAAAATGTAACAGAGTGCATCATCACCACTTAAAACAACTACAAACTTTGAATGAGTACAAGAAAAATACCTACACAACCAAGTCCATGATGCAGAGATCCAATCTACAGTAGAAAGACATATACAAGTTCATTAACTTCAGAGAAACACAGTACTGTATCATAGCAAGTAAATACGTCATGGTCTTACTATGACTAAATGCCTATAAAGTAAAAACAAACATTTCTATCAATAAAGACTACTGGCTATTTCCTGTATTTTCTTTCACACCGTTAAAAGGAATCTCAACAGAAGATCCTTGATCCTAGGACTTCATTGTAGCATTGTTTTTCCCCACAACAAAGCACGAGGCATCTCAGGATACTCAAAACCAGCATTAGAATTCCTTGCACCTGATTTCCAGATAAGTTCTCAGACAAAATGACATGATCTCCTCTTACAGATACCAGCTCACTGAGCTAGCTGCAAAACTCAGAAAGACGTGGATATGAACAGAAGTTCTCTGCTACCCTTTGTAAATTCTGGAGTCATAACTGATAGCATAAATGTTGAAATATGATTCTCCATAACATCACATTTTACTGAAAGAAAATGTTGGAAAAAACATCTTAAACTGAGTTCATGATTTGGAATATCATCATTCACAAGTATCAGAGTAAAACAGATTCATCTGCACTGTGAATACTCCAAAATAAAAGACAATCTTATAATAATTTATTATTTTGACAGTTTCAACTTTCTGCTTTTTAATAAACAATTTATACATCTAAGCAACATAGTTATGTATTCTCCTATGCTGTGCATTGCCCTACATCTCCTTCTTATGTAGTAATTTACATTTTAGGCAAAGACTTACAGGTTTCTTTCCTACTATGAGCTTTTCAACCTTCTGGACTTGGGACACATGATCTTCATTTGTCTTCAGTTCCCGCTTGCGGATCCGCTCATAAATCCCAATCAGCATTTCTCGTGGGATATCTTCGCCATCATCCACACCTACAGAATCCAACAGTTTTATGATCAGTTGGTTTTGATTCATAGCTGTTGGACATCTCCCATGCTGTTCTTGGCCCACCTTACCAAAGTGGCCTCAGTCATGTTACTGAGTACTGAAGTGCTGAATTTTGCCATATGCTCGTTATCTCCATACAACGAGGCACTGATCAAAATCAAACTATTTATTTATTTTAATTTTTAAATCATTAATCTAAAACTAATCCCTAAAAAGGCTAATTTCCAATGTAAATTATTTTCTTTTCTCTTTACGTTTCCTCTGCTTTCCTATTAAAGCGCTAATGAATTAAGTAACTCTTTACACCTTAAAATGTCCATCTACCTCAGAACAGCATAGCCTCTGCCCCAGTATTACTCAACACTGCACACAGATTCACTTCTACAAGACAACCTGATGAATAACCAGTAAAATTAATTTAACCAGTATTTCCTGTATGATTTCAAAATTAATTAATTTAGCCTGGAAAAAACAGATCAATAGAATGGCCCATTTACAACGCCACTGTTTAGCACTGTGTGACTGTCATCAGCATACAAGCATCCCAACAAATGCCTGGAAGTTGAAAGCTTGATCATGCATTAGTAGCATTGGAAGGAATCTGATTTCATTAAGTGACTGAAAGCTAGCATTTCTGGAACAGGGACATGCATATTTATTTTTTCACACTAGTTTTAAAGCAATAACCTATTACTTCCCAGTCAGAAGGCAAAATACAATATTTTGTCACCAGGTGGAACAATTTCTGCCACAAAAAAACACCGCGATAAAGTACGGTTTCTTTGCAATGAGGAAAAACAGCTTCTGTTTTACACCTGCAAATGTCCCACAGATCATCCTTTGAGATCAAGGCATTTAAAGCTAGAAGTGACGAATTATGCTACAAAAATACCTCCTATAACAAATTGCTGACATGCATGTCGGAGTTCAGAGAGAACATACTGCTTTTAATGCAACAAATATACAAGACTGTAGTATTGCCCTATCAGATGAATATCAGATGAATACCAGGTCATTCTTAAATCTTTGTGAACTTATGTTAAAATCTCAGTGCTAACTAAAATTTTGCTAAGCTAGTGCACCTGCTAAGAATAGAATGTTCATTACATAAATCTAAAGGAATAACATCGCCAAACAGGACTTTATTTTCATGATCTGAAACTCCAGAACATCACAAGTGTTTTATTTTCACTAGCATTAAAACAATACTGGATGTGTAACGTATGCTCCTGAAAACCATCATGTACCTGAGAGACAGTAATGTATCTTTTCATACAGAGCAGCTTAGTTCTGTCTTTCTGTCATTTCGCCCACTTCTGGGTATCACTGAGAGAATGGCTGGTAAACAATACATCAACACTCGCTGATGCCTGTAATAGTTGGCCTGCTTTTATACAGCGCTGTTGCAGTCACTGTTGTTAAAAGAAGAGACTGCACTAAGCTGTGCTTATTGTGTGCTTGAAAGCAGAGGGAGGAGGAAGGCAGTGTTATAACGACTGAAAACGCAGTTTTTCTGGCCTGTGCACAAACACACGGTAATGGAACTATAATAAAAGCTTCTTTTTCCCTACGGACACAAACAACCTTAAGAAAAAAAAAGGGAGGTTTCAGCCTTGTTTTATTTCTCCAACTTCTGAGTTGCAATAAAGCACTGTGATAAAGCAAATGTTGTCTGAACGCCCAGAAACAACAGTTGGCATCCTATCCTCATGTATGATCTTCCTTAGCCATACAGTGACAATTTTCTTTTAGACAAAGCTGAGCTCATACTTCATAAAAATCTATTCTTTTTTTTTTTCTACCAGAAAGTAAGGTATGAAGAGCTGAGATACAGACATGGAGTAAAAAATGTTTGGCAATGTAATTACAGACTTAGGTGTGCCATAGGCTGAAAAATAGTTTCATTATGAGAGAACATACTAGTGAAGACATTGAAGAAATTTATATACTATTTACTGTGTACCCTTCAGGAAGGTTTTGAAGTTGTGATTCGGAACAGACTAAATTTATATATCTGTAAACATGCACACACATATTCTTTGCAGTGTCTTTACTGCAACAGAATCTATTCACCTTCACTCCTGTGCACAGAAGTTGCTATCTTCATGAGTTGTCCCTGGACTTTGTAAAGGGTTTAAGCGTGGCAAATTTCAATTGCATTTAAAAATTTGAGGCACTGGATAGTTCTGGATACATGGGAACAGTCACTTTTTGGCTACACTGAAAGAACTAAGAATAAAAGGGCCGCCAATACATCTCCTCCAGAAAGACAAGATAAAAGTGACAACATACTATATGTTTAGTTCTGTTTTCAGTATCTAAAACCTGTACAAGTGATGGTGATTTTAAAAGTCTGGAGAAATCAGCAGGAACAAGCCCCCTGCATTCTGCTTTTTCTCAGAAGATACATGGTATCCTTCCATTGACAGTTAAAGCAAAAGCAATGACCACCGCGGTTAGAGTTGACTTACCCCTTAGGTTCTTGACAAAATCTTCTAGCTTCATTTTGCGTTCCGGTTTCACATTTGGGCTGTACATATCTGTGTTCAACAGTATAATGGCAAAAGCTAGAATGAAGATGGTATCAGGATTCCTGAACTGTCTCACAACTCCTGGATTGCAAATGCAGTAACGTTGGCTATAAAACAGGAAAGAGGGGAAAGCTTTCAGTGTTATGAATTAATACTGTAATTTCACCACATAAACCAACTGCTATGTTCCAGAGGCTGTGCAATTATTCACGTTCTATACATACATTTGGTTTTCCATCCACATTTTTTTATAAGCCTATCCTAGAATAACAAAAGGCTTTTGGCTTTTACTGCCTTTTTAACTTCTCTTAGTACAGACGCTGAGCTCCAGTAACTTCAGCTTTTTTTTTCCAGTAACACTCACTGACACCAGTTTAGAACACAGCACTGATTTTAGCTTACTGCTGATTTACATCTGCCCAGCATTAATAAATTAATGCCCTTTATTCTGCTACTGTTAAAATGCTTAACAAAAGGTTAAGCGCAAATATACTCTAAGAAGTAAATGGTCATATAATTTCACTCATAAAATGCAAATATTATATGCAAAAATATTGATAGAGGTATTCAAAAATGCCTTAAATTTCTTTTCGACTGATGCACGAAAACTTTCAATTGCAGAGCCTTCCTCATTAGCGCAAATTAGTTACACGGACAGCACTAGGAAATAAAAGTTCCTATTTTCATACTTACTGAAACCACCACAAACAACATGCTGTATTTGAGGCTGTACTTGGCTCACAAGGACAGTGCAAATAATGAAGAAAATAACTTAGACTCCATTTCCCCAGTTCTCCAGTCTGACAGTTACACAATAGCAAGTTCCTTGTGACTGAATAATTTATTTCAGTGTCATACCTAAAGGCCTCAATGAGCCGTTCTACTTTCTGGGCTTCTCCTTGAACACGGATATGAGCCTGAAATTTCCTGAGTGCTTCATCCAGTTCCATTGTTGAGAAGTCCATCTCGTCCACAACACAACTAGGATAAAAACATACTGCCATTGGGCCATTTCATTTCCAACAGTACAGTACCGAGCATTAAGATTTTGAGATCAAAAAGCCTTTTCAAAGTTAATGGAGTTTTTTGAAACCCTCAGCAGCAACTGCAATAACTGGAGGTGAACTATGAAGGAAGGATTGCAGAGAACAGATCAATGAGAAAGTGTGCGTGTAAGGAGGCCCTTATTTGTGTGGGTTTTGTTTACATTAAGCAGCAGAGATGCTAGAATGACAAATGTCTGACTAATCAAAGCAACATGCCATTGTCAGGAATAATTAATTATTGGGTTTATGCTTCCTGGCCAATCAATTATTATTAGCCAATGTCTATAATTAAGAGTTTATATTTTGTGAAATATCAAATCTTGCAGCTAGCACAATCATCTATACCAAATGGTTACGTCTAGGAATGTTCTTATGTACTGAGAAAAAAATTCATCTCAATACAAATCTACTATTGCTGTAATTCTCATCTCCCCATCATTTGCTGTGTCTTTCAGGTAACATTTATGGAAATATAATTACTTCCTTGCTCTGAAAACACAGTGCTGACAAAAAATAAAAAGGAACCAGTTAAATAGAATAACAATGTGAACTGTGTCATTCCAACACTTTGTTTAAAGACTGATTTAAAATCACAGGCTTATGAATTTCCTTTGATTAAACTTTGCTTTTAGTTTTTAAATAACCAGACATGAATCACTGCAAGTAACAGCACTGTAGTGCAGAAACCACAGCAAGCAAGCACAACCTGATTTTAAAAGCCTTTTCCTAAATGTATAGCTATACAATGACAAATCAGAGTAGCTCACATTGTTTTTTCTAATAATATTGTAGCTACTGTAGATTGATACTAAAGCAATTTATTCACTTCATCTTGTATATTTTCTATGCTGAAATGCAGGGAAACAAACAAGCTTGGTATTTCTCACGCCCTTTGCAATCCACACCTAAAAACCTATTATCAACTCTGCAATAACGTTCACATTCTTCCCACCTATTGTAAGCTCTCTAACACTTTCAAAAGCTCTTTTCTCCATCAAAGATGAATGGCACATGTGCAGGCAAGCTGGAGTCCAACTGTAATAATTAGAACAGTTAAGAACCTCCAGAAAAATGCTGGCCAGCAGCATAACAGGAAGGGGACTTACTTCATAATATGAACTGCAGAGATAGCAGGTATACCATTCTTAACTGGAATCAGTTAAGATTCTGCAAATATTTCAAAATAGCAAACAAAACCTTTCTAGTGCCCATGTACTGACTAAAAAAAAAGGGGAGAGGGGAGCAAATTATTTGGTTAGATCCACAGCAAGTGAAATAGTAGAAGTAATAAGACTAGGTACACTTGTCAGATCTGTTAAATTTTTGTTAACAATGGTTAACAAAATGATAACCTTTGATAACAGCATCATAATAATGGTGATGAAGAGAATCATCACAGTGATCAAAAGGATTTCAGGCACTGCAGGACATCTTGGCTATGCAGGTATTCCAGGTAATAATATATGTTTTAAATGAACACTCATCAAATAAGTCAACTTTATTAATATTTCTGCTCTACTCTGTATATAAGGATAGGAAATTAACGACCAAACTGCTCGAGCTTTGTGTTCTGGTTCAGTTTGTGGTTTTTTTAAACAACACAAACAGATTTTGTTTATCTAATCTTTTGAAAAAGAACAGTTTGCACAGAACTTGTCAACATATGCCTGTACACACTAAAATCCCTGTTTATCTAACACTTGAGCCATTTGGCTGTAATAATTATTTTCATGTTTTGTTATTGATGAAGCCTTACGTAGCATACAGTATTATTATTTTTTATTCAGTAAATTATTGTTATTATTATATTGCAACCTGGTCTAGAGGGAGGTGTCCCTGTCTATAGCAGGGGGTTGAAAATATATGATCTTAGAGGTCCCTTCCAACCCAAACCATTCTATGATTCTATGATTAGAGAGACCGAGTAAGGAAAAAGACTTAGAAATAACATAATCTAACCAGTGAAATTAAATCAGAAATTTGGAGAAATGTAGGCAACTACAGAAAATATAAATCCTTTTAAATATCTTTCTGAATTTGTAAAAGAAACAGTAACTTAGCTGCGGAGTAAAGAAATAAATATTGGTTTATGTGCATGTTTTCTTTCTTGATCCTTAGAGTTGGTCCTTAGTTTCCTCCTCCCTCCCTCAGAACCATATCCAGAGAGATGTACAAAACAGGCAGCGCAAAACCACCTCTACCCTGATGAAACATCTTACTGTAGACTAGAATATGCTTAGTCCTCCCTACATACAATACTCACTCCAATACATCTCGGTTGAACTGCTTCTGTCGATTTCCCAAAAATTCTCCAATCATTTGTCTGCTGAGACCTTTTCTTTGCAGGAGAAAGTGAGCAACACCAACTGGAGTGTCAGGCACGAAACCTCGCTCAATTAGGTACTGGACTCCTTTTTCAGGTTTTCTGAGGAAAAATGAGAAGACAAAACAATTTTTATTTTTTTTCCCCCATTGACTAGAACTTTGTGGCAGTTTTGCTATCGCTTCTGGCTGACATATTGCTATGGGCTCACATAGTTTCAAGGTTGAATGTAAACATGCCACAGAGCACATGGTTTGCTGTTAATTGCTTATTAGCTTTGAAACAGACCTTTGCATGCTTTTACACATTTCCTGTTCCATACCCTTTTCCAGAGAGAAGCTTTATACGTGAGCCTCAGGCATGAAAGTCACAGCACTTGTCACAGCAAAAGACAAGCCCAAAAGAAACCCAGAAAGTAACAGAAGAACACCATTGACAACCCGAAATCTCTGCTTTCAAAAGTTTAGCTAACCAAACAAAAGCATCTGCAGAGGTATAACTTGCAAGCTAAGAAAACAAAAAATAAGGGGAAAGAAAAAGTAATACAAAAAGAAGCATTTAAGATAGTGGAGCTTCCATCTAATTTTGACTTTTTTTGCCTTGTCCTTTACCTTACCGGAACTCTTGCCCCAGATTTACCTCCCTCAGACAAGAACCGTCATATTTTTCTGGAGTATTTTACATCTCTTTCTACCTCACATCCAGACTTAGCTGCAATCATTTTCAGATCTCAAGCATTTTACTCATTTTAACATGTTAAGCAGAGTTTGTCAGGGAGGAGAGTTGGGAAATGAAGTGATTTTTAGCAATAAAATATAATGCTTATAAAGACAAATTCTGCTTATAGTATAAAGCAATGTAAAACTCCACTCACAGCATGAAACAACAGATAACCGTAAGTTCTCTTCAAGACAGTAAAGGGATGTCTTTACAGAATCAGTAATCCTATCGCCATCTTTATTTTGCAAGAAATTATAACACAGTGCCCACCCTTAGACATGAGTGACATGCACCACTTCAGCCTACTGAGAACTGAGAGTAGATCCTTCTATATGGTTACTGCTAAGAGTCTTTCATGATTAGGAAGATTCCTAGTGATGGCTTGTTGATTACACCTACAGGGAAGATAAGAGTCTATAAATAGCAGTAGTGGAAACTGCGTAAGCTGTGTAATTATTTTCAGATTGTCAGATACATTAACTAATATCAAAAAATCCTCTAAGCTAGCACCTTACATCGCTGATGATATACTATTTACAGGACTTTTCATATTTACAGGACTGTCACATTTCCAAAACCAAACTAAAAATCCAACTCAAAAGAATGTATCAAAAGGAATATAGGGAAAGGAAGAAAAATAGAAACAACTAATACAAAAAGATGTGGAAAAGAAATATTTAATTAAGGTTTTCAGATGCTGCATAAAGGGCTAAGGAATTTCTTAGAAACTGATTAGTAATACCTTTAGGATGGTTTGAAGTGATGTTTAGGGAAAAATAATGGAAAAAAGTAATAAAATTTTGAAAATAGTTGATCAAAACTGCACATTTTAAAAGCATGCTTTTTAGAGGGCACTGATCATGATCATATCCAATACAGATGGTAACCTTCATGTGTTTCTGAGGACACATTGGATCCCAGCAATTACTGGAGATAGACATTTTTAAAAACAGACACATTCTAGGAATGAGGACTGCAGCAAAATCAGACACCAATACAATACTATAGAAAAAGAGAAGGAAAAAGATTAAAAAAAAAAAGCAGCCCCCTTCCCCCCACATGAAGATAACAAATCCCTGCACATCACTGCTGCTTCCTTTACCCCTTCAAATAATTTAAATACAAATATTTAGAAAATCTAAAATGTGCTGTAGTTACTAGAAGGAGATTACTTCTTTACCTACTCAGCAACTTGCACATGTAGCACTGAAAGCATAACTTCAGGGGAAGCTCATACAGCTTGATTATTTTGGATAAATCTTAGACATTTGTCTATACCTGTTAAACCAGCAGCTTGTTGGGGCAGCAAAGGTAGGGATGCTTAAGAGTTTTGCTACTGCAATCCATGAAAAAAGCTTTTCTAAAAAAATACAAGTATTTAATAGTACAGGGTAGAAGAAAAGATGAAATAATGGGGTAGTACCAGTTGGTACATTCCCAAGAAAAATGTCACTTATCCAAAGTTCTAAGTGTGTAAGAGTGAAAAGTATTTTTCATTAGACTCATGTATATAAGCAGCACTGAATCTTTATAAAAATACAGTATTCCTTATGTTTTTGTGCCATGAGCAGTTCAGTTAAAAAAAAACATTACATCCATCCTTCTGAATGTGTCATTACGTTCTCACATCCCTTTTACCTGGTCTGAGGAATCACTGATAGACAATGTTTGGACATTGTCATTACAATGATTTATACCATGGGAGAATTCCACCCACTGGTCAGCAAATCTAAGCACCAAAACGCTACTGCAGCACATTTGGACTGCCAATGATAAAAACGAACCCCACAGTCCATGAATGACTACATAAGGACTATCAAAATCATGTAAATGCCGTCACTGGTTTGACATTTTCTCTGCTTGAATTCTGTTTTCAGAGATGCTCAAGACATACCAGAGTTTAATAATACTACCGTACAACAGATCATAAAAACATACAAGGAAACCAGGAAAGCTGCTGTCAGGAACAGATCCTCTTGCCTCTAGGGTGGGCAGGAGAACAATGTGGGATGGCTGACCCACTTCCCAAGCTGGTGCAGCTGCCAACAGCTGTGCTCACACAACCCAGCAGGCAGCATAGCAGCAGGGGCAGAGCACAGATTGTTGGTTAAGCCACTAAAGGATTCAGTTAGAAATACACCAATTCATGCTGCTGCCATTGGACATAAAGCAACACTAGATTCAAAAAGTTAGTGTTATTTGGAAAATATGGCTTCGTATTATCCAGATATTCAAAATGGTATCTTTCAAAGTGTAGGAAATAATTAAAAACAAACAAACAAAAACGCAGTGAATTTGAAAAGAGAATTTGGTAAAAGAAAAGCTTTTAGCCAGGCTACAGATGGTAAGGAAGAGATCAGCACTAACTTACCATTTACTGTCATGTATTACTTCGTGGTACAACCAGTCTTGATGCAAAACAACTTGAACTTAAGGGCTGTGGTCTGGTGAGTCTTTCAATGGCAGTGCCAGTACCGGCATCTGTCTCTTCTCTCACTCCCATTGCTAGCTCAAGATAAATTGAACTAGGAGAAAAAGTGGTTTTTGTTTTTGTGTTTTTTTTAATCCAGAAAGAACTTCACCTAGCTGCACAAACAGCTGTAACAAAAAAGCCAGAGCACAGATGCAGGGTCACTGTCTCACCTGCCAGCAGAGGGGAACAGCAAACACTATGTCTGAAAGAACAACTCAACAAAACCATTGTGCAAAGGTGTATAAAGCCTTCCCTATTTTTGACTTGCTAAATACGTAAGCTTAGAAGCATCCCAAACCACAATAAATCTTTTATTTCCTTTTAAAGGCTCAGACAACAGAGCTGTGAAATGAAAGCATTAAGAAACAAATGAGCACAGAAAACAACTTGCCCAAGTCCAACTATCTAATATCTAGCAATGCCAGAAGTATCTTCCGAGGTAAACTAAGGCTTTATTCACACAATGGAAATAACCACAGACATACTGTTCAGCCACTGTTCAATCTTTTCACGCTGCAGGGGGAGAATGTAATGCAGCTCCAATGCCAGCCCTCTGTTAGGGGAAAAAAAAAAGAAAAAAAAAGAAAATCTTCCCTTCTTTAATACTAGAGACACTGTTCTGATAATACTTACAGTTCTCAGATACTAAGCATTAGCTGCTAACTAAAATCCAAGGATGGCTCTTTTAATGGAAAGAATCTAAGGCTTTTCTTGGTTACATGTAATAAACCAGTGCTTTTTAAAAATTGCAGCTGTGGGAATAGCAAGCTGACTGAACATCCTCCTGTTTGGCACAGCTGCATTTTGTTCCCATGGCCGTACTTCTTCACTTCTGTTGAATACTGCTGCTGCAGTGACTCTAAGAGAAGTACTAAGCCCATTTTACACCTTCCGAGAGAGAAGAAAAACGATATACTTAAAATACTGGCACCATTGGTACCAAGGCAACTTGTCAAAGTTCACTCGACCATGCAGCAAGGCAAGAACGAGATTGACAGGAAAAGAACTGGAGAAACGGATGGTGTCCTCCTCATGTTACACAACCGGCCAATGAAGAGAAAGAAGAATTAGATGTACACTGCATCTCTTCTGGTAACTTTAAAAAGAGTCAGTAGGTCAAAAAGTAAATAAATAATGGTGCCTTTCTTATAGCTTCTTTTTTTTTTCCCATGAAATCAGAGACATTTATCCACATTACCTGGGTAGAAGCCCTACAGGCTCTCCCGTATTGTAAAAGATTTCTCCCCATCAAATTATAAAATATTACTCTTCTCAACCACTTCACCTCTCATTCAAGACCAAACCAAAAACTACCACCAGACAGGTAAAGATCCCAGCTTACTTGCAATTACACCGAATTACCTGGAGTAATGTACGTTCAGTGAAAGTCAATTTGTACTCCCGACAATAACAAAATAATTTACTAGGAAGTGATCTCAGTGACCACTTCTATTTCATTTGGGAGCAAAAAAAAAAAAAAAAAGACAGGAAACTTAGTGAACATTTGTTTTCAGAAAATAAGTAGCTAAACAATTCTGCAGTTACTTTCCATCTGATAGTTTCTGTATGTGACCATTTCCTAGTAAAGTGCCTGGAACCTCAACACTGCACATTATTACTTTTACTGAATGCTTAGGCTTGTCTGAAAATTATCACCTGAATTTGAATTGATTACAAATCTGTACTTAGCATAGGGTATATGAAAGTCAGCTGAAGGGTCCAAGCAGATTAAGGTCATTCTAATGAAGGGAAAGACTAGAATTTAAAACTTTTGGAGGAATAGGGATTTTCTGTATGAGAAGCATCAGCCTCGAGGAGCAAAGCAGTTCACACAGTGAAGAGAACCACAGGCACATCCCGGGCAGTTGCAGAGCAGTAGCTGGACAAGCCCTGGCTAGTAATAACAATCCTGAGTCATCACACTATAGCAGATTCTCTGGCTCCCCATTATTCCCTCTCTTGGCAGTGCCACATTTGTTGTTTTGTTTTGCTTTGCTTTTTTTACTTTCCTTTCCTCACAAAGAAGGAGGGAAATATTTTAGAGAAATAAAAGAACCAAGAACACCATATGAGGATTTTCTCACCACGTCTGACCCCACTGCATCTCTGCATTTCTCAACGTGCAGGGAAAAGTTTCCAGCAGCCAGAACAAAACATACTCCGCTTTGAAACAAGACAGATGAAAAACCTGCTGGTTCTCTCAAAACTCTGCCAGGATTGGGAATTGCTTTTGTGTTTATGCAACTGTGAAATGAGACATCAAGGAATGAGACATGACGATGACTACGTCCTTGAAATTGAGGAACAGCCCCTGCCTTAATGCTTCCAGTGTCCCTGCCCTAAATTCTCTTTCCACACCCTCACACCGCAGCGACATGTAACAGAAGTACTTCAGCTTTGGTTTTTGCAATTCTGCTGAGTGCAAACACGAAACATTAAGTCACATTCATTTTTAAAAGGCTGCCTTTTAAATTGGCGATGCAGAAACGCAGTTCAGAGACCTTTCAGATTTTTCATTTACAGATGCAAACTGCAAATCAGCAGGCAGTTGAGCATCGTTACAAAGGAGGTAAGAGTTTGCCCCCCCTCCCTATTTCTTAGATGTCTTTCCAAAGGTTCCTATATGCAGTTTGCTATTCCAGCCGCCCTCTGTATGCCTGCGCAAGCAGCCGGCCGCATTCTTCATTCTCAAAATGCGGTCACTTGGGATTTGGGCGGGGAGAAAAATGAATTAAAATTCTGGCACGCAGAGTCACCTCAGACACTCAGCTGGGAGCAGTTCACCAATCCAGCTCCCCCAGGCACAGGGTCATTTTCTAATACGGGGCGGTATCCTGAGCACGCAGGCAGGCATTGTGTTCGAGCAAACCGGTTAGCGATTCCTGGCACGTAGCAGCAGCACGGAGATGTGTGCCCAGAATGTTTAAGGGCAGGCAGAGCTGGTGGAAGATGAGGTAATGGCTCTTTCACCGTTCCAGGGACATTTGCACAGTTTCTACTGCTCCCAGCGTAGCGTTTCAAAAGATGGATTTATTTTCAACATTTGGTAAAGTTTATACTCCCTTTTAATGGCAATAAATGGGGATTATCCCTATGCCCATATGTGAAACCAGTGTGCTTAAGTACACTATTGGTTGAATTCTTAGTGACACATTTCAGCTGTTTCTTGGGGCATGATGCTGTATGCTAATCAAAGCACCCATCGTGGAAGAAAAGGAGGGGAAAAATAACCATCCTCAGGGAGAGAAGATAAATCACACACAGGGCAAAACAACACAGCTTTTTTTTTTTTCTTTGGGTGTTCCCACTTAGGGCTAAACATTTTTAGAAATAATGAGAGTCATTCTAAAAACATTCTTTTCTTCTTACTGAACCCTCAGCACGTTGGAGCACAAGCTACATGCAGCGCTTTGATTTTAATTTTTGTTGGAATCGTTTGTGGCTGAATAATCTGCAGTCCAGATGTTGCAACAACAGGAAAGTCCCTTTCTGCATATACAAGAGGATGGCAAATAGCTCTGTTGCAAAATCCCAAACAACCCTCCCGTCTCCGTTTTCCTTTTTCTACTGAATCTTTCCAAAACAATCACAGACAAATAAATTTTGTCCAGATGTTATCGGTCAGCTGGCTAAAGAAAATAATTCTAAGGAAAACCAAGTCAGTGTCATTGACACCGTCTTCCTCCCTCTCAATCCGCACTAATTCCAACATCATTAAAAATGCTTCCAAGGAACCTTACAACTTAAAATGCTAAGGGGGACAAGTCCAAAAATACGTGTTTTCAGATCAGACGTTAGAAAGCTGAATGGTATCTTAAGTGAAATTCATTCCATACAAAGAGATGAACAACAAATTAGTAGAGTTACTACAATGTTTAAATTGATAGCTTACTGTAAAGCTTTTTATGTTTTCCTCTTAATAAAACCTGACATTTTTTAAGGATTTCAAATGGACAAAGGTTTGCAGTACTTTCTGAATGACACAGTACTTAAGATGCCAAAATACCATTCCACCTCTACCTACATGTAAATGACATACAACTCCATTCAACAGATAAAGATCCACAGGCAATTAAATGAGGAATGTGCCTCCTCACTACTACAATATATTTGTATCTCTCAGATTTTCAGCAGGAATTTCTCTACAATCCAGAACTTGCAATTTTTGTGTGGTATAATGCTGCCAACACTTAGCAAATCCCTCTTGTATCTGCTTAGTAAAATAAACAAATATTTCAGTAAATATTCCAAGGAATCTAGATGTGCTTAAAAGAGACTGCTCCTGGAATTCATATTCAAATCACATTCATAATGTTTTAATTCTAAATAAAACCACCCCCATCAAGCAATAAATGAAGCCAGTAGGGCCGTCAAGGTTTACAGCTCCAAAGGTGATCACTCATAATACAAACATGCCATTTTAGCTCCATCAATAACTCCTTTGAAAGAACCAAGGAGGTGTGGCACCTTGATATTAGCATGTTCCAAAGGAGGCTGCAGGAAACTTCAGAATAGTGAGCTGTAATGCACTGGAGGCACACAGGGAGCAGTTTTCCATCTGTGGACACAGACAACTGGCAAGGAGCCGGGTACTGCCACCGTAATGGTGGCACAAGGGAAGAGAATCTTCTAGCAATACACTGCTTCCTACACGTGCATGGCTCTACACAATCTGCTCACTACTGACTGCAAAGTTGACCCAAGGGTAGGATGTGTTTCCTGACGCTGCTGAGGTTAAACCACGCTGCCCTGTTTTAATCTGTTAGAACCATCAGTGCACTGGAGTAGCAGAATGGAACACGAGTATCCTACCAGATTGGGCTGCAATAACTGGCAAACCTGGTGTTCTCAGACTGCAGTCAAAACAAGCATGAAAATAAAATCACAGCTTTTTTTTTTTTTTTAAGCAGCAGTCAAAAGCCTTCTTGAAGTCTTATTTATAAGCAAATCAGTCTCAAAGGCTGAATTTGCATAGGCTGGGTTTGGAGACTGCAAAATAAACCTTTCTAGGTAGTGTTTTCCTTCTGCCTACCAGTGAGGGATGTTTTCCAACATAATTTCTCCCAGACTACATCCCTCTTAGACTGTGCTGAAGAAAAGGCCTAATTCAACACAGCTGGCCTCACCAAGCTTCCCCAGAGCCCTTGCACTCTGAGCATGCACCTGCAGTCCTTCCTTTAGGAACTCGATGAATGGCTACACACAATTGGACGCTCTATTGGCTGGGTCAAATCACTACTGCCATTCAGAAATACCAGGACTTACAGAAGCTGCTTCTTGGCTGCAAATTCTTTGACAGAAATCGTTCTATTTTGGAGATACTATATATTCTAGTATAGTGAATACCACAGACCATCTTTTAAATATGCATATTTCCTTAACGCTAAGGTTCCAAGTTGAGATCCAAGTTCTTGCTTGAAACAAATTCTCTGATCAAGTGATAGAACTCTCAGAATAAATGGTTTGAATCACCTACGTTTCTTCTCTCCTCTGTCCCTGGTTCTACATTCTCCGGGTCTTTGTGCCTCTAAGTTTTTGCATAAAATGGTGATCATGTGAATCAGTTGTACTCAACTTTTCCTCTGCACATAATTGGCTACTCCAATAAAGAGTAAAAAACAGCACTTTGTTGTCTGAAAATTATTACTGTGATAGGAAAGCCAGAAAAATTATAAAGCATCTGTTAAAATTTCAACAGCAATGAGAGTGACTTTTCATGGTCTTAAATCTTCACTCTCACAACAATCCTAGTGAACAAGGCAGAAGTATTTATTAGAATTCAGGCACATAAAGCTTCTAAATTTTTGGCATTTCAGTCAAGCAAGTACCAAAAAGAAATCACAGGATTATTTGTTAATGAAGGTTTGGGAATCTTAATTTGCACAACAGCCTTTAAGGATGCAACAAAATTAACACAAACTTCTTGGAAAATACATCCCTAAAATTTCCTCTGGTAGATGCAGACAATTGGAAGAAGTCTTGCCTCCTTCTACTAGGTGGCCTGGAAGTTGCTTTCAGTTCTGTGCACAGCCCTTCCGCCTGGGTGGAGCACACCCAGCACACCCTCTCAGGAGCTCACCACCAAGACGTGCACTCCTCCCTCACTTAATAATCACAAATGTGTCATGAATGAGGAATGATCAAAAGATATCTATATGGTTATGTGGCACTGACGTGAGCACCGGAGAACATACTAGAAAAGGTACCCCATTTCATTGCGGGTGTGCATGTAGGCATGACAGCAGCACAAGCAGTTGGCAACACAAGACTGTGTAGGCATGCCTCTTCTCACATGAAATGCTGGGCAGATGCTAAGTTGCCAAATGCCTGAACACAATCTCTGTCCCTTTGATTTACCTCAAAATATGCAACTTGCAATCCCACTGATTCCTGAGAGTATCCTTCTGAGCATTTTCAAGAATAAAGCTTTGGAAGTTTCCCCAATTACCTTTTCAGAAGAGTTTAAAGACTCGCTCTCCATCATACTCTATGATGGTTTAAAATACTTGACATTGGACACAGGGAAAATAAGGCTATAAATGAAATGTCACAATCTCTGTGGACTTGAAGAGCCATAATCAAAAACAAGACGCATGGGATATCTGGGGACTGTCTGAGCTATCAACAGAATCAAAGTGACTCAGCATAAAGTAATGAGGCTCTTCAGTTTGTTATCAATACAAGAGACAACAGGGCAAGGGAGTACAACAACCACACAGCAAAATACCACACACTCAGATGCTGCCTGGAGTTCTGCACGTTGCTCTGTTTTAGAACTCATTTTTATGAATTTCAAGTCATCCCACAACCAGTCAGGATTTATATATAAATGTTCCTACTTTCTGTTCAAGTCTGTGCAGCAAGATCACTTAGCTCAAGAGGTATTTCAGAGAAGAGTTTCTATTCTTCCCTATTCTTGACATTTATTTTCCACTTCTAGCCTCCTACTGATATGGTATGATATGTGACACCTGACAATTCCCAACGCTCTCATTCATCTCCACATGCTGCTTAAGTGCTTTTTCCATTCACTTTTCTTTTCCTTATATCCTTTTGCAATTGACTCAAAAGACTACGTTATCAAGCCTGCAGCTCACTGATCATTGACTACTTAAGGTTTAATTACTGTGCCAAAAAAAAAAAAAAAAGCAAATACCAACTCTTCTAAAGGTCAGCCAGCCAGTTCTAGAACCTGCATCCCCATCCCACCTGCTGCCAAGTATTCATGTTGTTAAATCTTCTGAAAAAGCCTATGTGGTCTATTTCAAAAGCACTAAAAACTGCAAAGATCCTCTGACCGTTTCCAAATGATTAAAAGCTCCTGTAAAGAAAGGCCTATTAACTTAAAAAATAATAATAAAAAAGAAAGCTTTCACAGCCAAACCTGACTTATTCATACTAAGCAGTAACCTCTGGTGATGGCATCAAAAAACTTAATTACCCGCAATGTTATAGCATATTATTACACAATGAGCCACTGATCTATTAAATCAAACAACACAAATCACAGCACTGCTAGCCACAAAGGAGGGTTGAACTCATTCAGGCTGTAGTAAACTGTGAAGCATGGTCTATGGCAGCACACTGAAATACTTCCTACTTCTTCAGAAGCTACAATATTTTCATAGAGAAATCCTGAAGTACTCCACAGATAGTTTCAAAAGCTCCCATAAACGATACTGTGAGCTGTCAACAACATTTTAATGGAAAATAAGAACAAATACTGGCACTTAGCATCTTTCATCTAAGTGTTCTAAGGAACTTTATAAGCACTAGTACCAGAACAGGTTTAAGTAAACTATGCCCACTTATGAATAGGAAATAGGCACACTAGGCTTCACCTGAGCAGTGAAGATGATGTAGGATTTCTGATGACAACCACTTAGCTGTTCTTATCTTCAGAGTATGACAGTTCTAATAAGATCTGTGTAACTCCAGTAATAGGAATACAGAGTTTAAGTAGTATATTTTCTGTTACCCTCTATCATAATATTCGCACTTTCTGCATACACACAGGAGTACCCAAAGAAAGTATTTCCAAAAGAAGAAACTTAAGCATGTTATTTTTTAGGAGCCTTAAACAACTCCGTAAGTGGGAAAATTAGCGGTCATAGATGGAAATAAACATTCTACAACAATGCTGTACTTCAAATATATATTTAGTGTAAAAATAAACTTCTGATGAGATTTCTTTATTTACTACTAAATAATTTTCCAGCTCTGCTTGCCACTTTTAATGCCCGCGTGTGACAATTTCTACTATACATGATTAGGGCAGGAGAAAAATTTAAATTTATTATAACTGCAAACACAAAAAATGGATGAGAATTAAACATCCATATGTAATTTTACTACTGTATTTATTTATTTCCCTCTGAAGCTGTTTAACTATGAAGATGTCAATTTGTAAGTGCTCTAACACAAACAGCTAACATGAGCACTTACAAATTAGTTATTTGGACTAGGTAGTCTGTTACAACAACTACCTACTCTGATTTTTAGAGATACTACATATGTGTATGTATACAAAGTGTGTTACTTCTTTTAGCACCTCTATGAAAACCCTGGGCTTATTTTTTCACTGAACAGCCAGTATCAGACAACATTCTTACTTATCTGATTCAAGTAAAACACCCCTTGTTCTGTGGCCATGAAGAGGAAGAAACACTGTACTTACTTGTTAAAAAGGTTTAGTCCAATTCTATAATGGCGTTTCCTGATAATATCGTTACTGAAGGCAGGGGAATCCCAGCTGTTACGAGTTTCTTTGTGGTATGTTTGTTTGCTTAAGGTTTGCTCCCTTAAGCTGTCTCTAGAAGAAGACTCTGAGCTGCAATTTATTGTATCATTAGAGTTAGAAGTGCTGTTGATGCTGTCATTGTCTCCATCCGAATAATCAGACTCTGATTTGCTTTGTCTGTTTGCTGTGCCATTAATAGCTAAATGACTATCTATAGGCCTAGGCCTATGTCTTGCCTCCTGTTCCTCTCGGGATATAATCTTGGCAGGAATACTGTGAGGGATATGTTTTGGGCTTCCTTGTTGACTAGTGATTCCTCGATCATATGCATTTTGTCTCTTTAATGAACCTCTCTCTGAGCGATCGCTCAAGTCCACTGAACTGTCACTGGGTGGCTCTATAGTTAGCAATGGTAGGTGATCCATCCTTATCCTCTGTTCCTGACATTCCAGTGAAGGGGTGCTCCTGCAGCTCGTATCAGTGTCTATCTTATCATCTTTGTGAGTCATGGACCAGTACTCTTGAGAAGAGTTCACTGACCGGAGCCTCAAGTCAGATTCTGTGCTGGATGGTCTGTCCACTGACTGGGAAAGTGGAAGGGGTGGAGATAACTCTTCCTCATCGATATACAACGTAACATCACTATATGAAGCTGTCATCTCATCAAGCTTCCTGTGATCCACATTGTGTATTGCTGGCTTAGTTTGAGCACAGCTATCCCTTTCCATTTCGCGACTTCTGACTTGATCCGGAGTCTGGACTTCATCAGAATGTAGGCTACGGCAATTCAGTGCATCATCAATGGACTCTGCGAGGGATTTCACCTGCCTGGAAAAAGCATCCTCCAGCTCTGTTATAGCATCAGCGAAGTCAGTAGACGTTGCTGGAGACTTCATTGTAGCTGACTCTCCCAGGTCGCTGCATTCAGACTGCACGAGGGATCCCAGCTTTGACCCATCATTTGTAACAGAAACTTGTTTTCCTTCAAAATAAGAGCTGTGGACTTTCTCAGGTCCTTCAAAGGAAAACTGCATTCTCATATTGGACAGTACAATGCGTCTTGACATACGATTTTCAGACATAGAACTTCTAAGACGCTCAAAATTTTTGTTCATCTGATACTGGCGAAAAGCTGTTTGGATGGTCCGAGCAGCATGTCTGGTTATGAGACGGCCTCCATATTTCCGTTCTAGCATTTCCACCTATGAAAGAGTGAACAGTTACTTGATAACTTGATGCGGGTTACAATAACAACAAAGAAAATTAACAATTCTAATTTTCAGCAGCTTTTTCATAGAATACACTGTTTTTGAAAGTAAAAGCTCAAAGCTCCAGACATACTACTGCACAAATAGTGAACAGTCATCTGCGGAGACCACCATAAAAATACACACAAAAATACAAGTGTGTGAACTGAACTCTGCCATATAAAATTAAGGTGCTAGAAACTTGTGTGTGTTTTAAAGTTTGTTTCCACACATTTCCATTGGTGTGCCCATATCAAAGACAAGACAGCCTAGAAATGCAACATAATGCAATAGCTCTTTTTAGGGAGAGTTGTTGCGAAAGTGCAATACAAATATATTATAAGTTAGCATATTTTAGTAGTAAATTCTAAAAGTCGCTGTTGTTATTCCAGGCATGCAACACTTTCTGCATGAATAAAAACCAGGTAGCATACTTTCATCAAGGCCTGATATCAAAGCCAAACCAAGCTTCCTAGGCAAGACCCTTCCAGAGAGGTTGCTCTGAGAAAGCATCCCCATATATGGTCTTCCTCAAGCCAAGAACATGTTTTTAGACTCTCTAAAGACTAGTCTGTAGCTATTTTCACTCTTATAATTACAGTCAGCATTGCCAATGTTTCCAATTAACAGAAAGAATATGCAAAATAAATGCATTGTAAATGCAATCAATTTAACCAGAAAACGACATCATAGTTTTGGAATACTCCTTAGATATTTTCAAACCTTTCCTTTGAAAACATTATAAATATTCTGTATTTAAAGACAGCTGAATAAGATTAATAGTCCATCTTTCCTGATATTTAACTTCTGTTCTCCCTGTTAGTCTTTACTGGATCCATACTATTCACAAACAGAAAACATTCTTGACAAATCAGTATGTTTTGTACTACCCACACAAAGAACAGTTTTCTGACAGTGCTTTCGTGCAGGTTCGTGCAACTTTCACACCACTTCAATGATTCAAAAGTCCTTTCTCCTCTCTCCCAAACCCAAGTACCCTTTTATCATTAGACATAACACTTTAATTACTCATGTACATGCTTTATGCAATCAACACCTCTCCCCGCCACGTACTTCAGAGATCTCTCCAAGTAATTTTTAAGCTCAGATGTCGACATGCAGAGAGGCGTCATCCTCATACTGAGGAAGGAACTAAATGCTACTAGAAATATCCTCTGGCCCACTGTGTCTGCCACTGAGGAACAGCTGAAGAAGTATTTCTTTTGGTGCTATTGGCAGGTTCAGCAGTTCCCGATTCTGTGCCACATAAAGATGATCTTTTTTGCTAGGTTGTTTTTAAATGCAAATCACTGACATTTTGGTTTGTTTTTAAATACAAACCACTGATGTTTTGTCTTGTTTTTGTTCTAGATGCAAAAAAACATTATGTGTGGTTATCAGCATAACTGAGGAGGACAAATGCTCAGATGAGCTCAGGTCAGGATTACTGCTAAGGAACTGCTCCTTCTGATTGTATTTCAGTTTTTTTTAAACTAAATTCACAAAGCCGTGACTGATCTCTGAGATAGAATTCTGAACATCTCTCAAAATTCATCCCTATTTGCTTTTAAAATACATTTGGCCTTTCACCTAAAGAGAAAGTTATGTTACTTATTACATATGATGAGGCTGTGAGGTTACTTGTACAAAATTCTGAAAGTGAAAACATGACTAGGACCTTCTATCAGAACCCTGCCGTTGGTGTCACACATTCCTTACCATTTCTATCCATAGTATCCTAGGTCAAGTGTGCTTAAATAAGTTGTAAGAAATTGTTTTCCTGGACTAATTGCAAGAAAAATGACAGAAACTAATTTTCTATAAAACAAACAATCTGGATTTCATTCTTGCAAATAGGCTGTTGTTATCCAGGTTTACATAGAAAATGATATCAGAATTGATTATCATAAATCAAGGAGTTTTGGTGGGAATTTTAATTAAGAGTATCTTGGAACTTGCCTAGGTGATTTACTAAACATATTTCTGATACTTCTAATACATTTTAATGCATATTTAGCACACCTTTCAAAGCATATTTAAATATATGTTGCCTTCAGGTAACACCTTGGACATTTTCCTAAATAATTTAAGTATCTTCTGAGATCTCACTGAGAGCTTTTTAAGAGCATTAAACAGCTCTTAGGTATCAAGCTTTCTTTATGTACCATTGTCACTTTTTACTGCATAGTAGTCCCTGAACAAATACAAAATAACATCTGCAGTCCTCATTCTCTGTCAAGCTGACATAAAAGGACACACAGAATTAGCCTCTGTGGAGTATCTGCAGTGCAGGACATCTCTTTAATAAGCCTAGCGCTCTATATCAACCTCTTATGCAACACCTATCACAAAACTGCCGAAGGTAGAAAAGGAAGTAATGTTTTAAATCTCACAAGAAGGTATAATTTAATGGCAGACCTGTCATAACACAGATCAAGAATTAAGCACTTGATATTTCCACAACATTTACAGTATTTGGTGAGCATAAAGGCAAACCTAAACTCATCTAAAACACTGGCTTCACCTTTAAGTCAGAGCTCAAGCTCTGTTCTTCCAGGTCACTCTGGGAAAACATTATATGCTTCTCCAACTTGAAATTTTAGAACAACAAACAGACGGTACATGAGACATGAGATTTAACGCTCATTAATTTCACTAACTACCAATGGGTAGTCCAAAATCAAGAGTAGTTTGTTTCTTACCTACAGAATTATGCTGAATTTCATACTGTCCATGTTAACATACAAGTTGGAGTGACTATGCACTATACCACAATGATTCACAGTACAATAAACATTGTTTTGCAAGAGATCTCTAACAGAAAAATCATATGAGTTGAGATATGGACTACTGGTCATTAACCACAAGTGAAATTCAGTGCACGTTACGTATTTGCTTACCTTAAACTGTTTCAGGCTTGATTTGAAATTTTAAATAAGGAAATTATGTGGCAATAAATATCTTTCAAATAGAACTACATTTAGAATAAAGCTTAAAAGGAAAGGTTGAGACTGACTGTCTCAGAGTAATGCCTTTTTCAAGAACAAAGGTTTTGAATCATAGAATCACAGAAAAGAATCATAGAATCCTTAGAGTTGGAAGGGAACTTTAAAAGTCAACTAGTCCAACTTCCCTGCTATGAACAGGGACATGCAGAGCTAGATCAGGTTGTCCAGGTCCTGCACCAGCCTCACCTGGCAATCTGTTCCAATGCCTCATCATCCTCACTGCAAAAGACTTTTTCCTTATATCCAACCTAAATCTACCCTCTTCAAGCTAGAAGCCATTTCCCCTTGTTCTATCACCACAGACCCTGCTGAAGAGTCTGTCCCCTTCGTTCCTGTAGCTCCCCTTTAGATACTGAAGGGCCGCTATCAGGTCACCTTGCAGCCTTCTCTTCTCCAGGATAAACAGCCCCAGCTCTCTCAGCCCGTCCTCATAGGAGAGGTGTTCCATCCCTTGGAGCATTTCTGTGGCCCTCCCCATAGCCTCTGTGTAGTTCCTTGTAAAGCATATGGGAGTACATGGTTGAGGAGAAACTAGGGAAGACCTCAAATTCATCTCATAGATGGCAGAATACCAGCAGAAACATGATCTTCCTTTCTTTCAGGAGCAACAAAGACATCCAGATTTCAAAATCACTGATTTTCTTAGAAAACCATCTTGCACTATTACATTCTTCCAAATGGTACTAATCTCAACATCAAATCACCACTCCTGACAGTTTTAACAGTATTAATGTATCTCTTAGGTGTTTCTTCAGAGGATATGATACAGTTTAAAAAGAATTCAGAAACATTCGCTTTGAACAAAGTTGGTTGCAGGAAAAAAATTGTTTTCAGCATTCTAACTGAAGTGATGTTGAAACAAAAATTTTTCCAGCTTACAGACATGTTGTCATTGTCATAAATAAGGTAAAAAGCTCAAATACCTGCTTATCCTGTAGGTCTGAAGAGAGTTCATAGCTCTCAGAAAGTGATCTTGACCTTTTAATAGCTTCTTCCTCTGCTTGTTTTCGCAGTATTGATGTTGAGTGCTGAAGTTTTGGCCTCCGAGTTCTTTGTTGCCCAGGGGAGACAGAATACAGCCCGTAAGCTGAGTGATCGTAATGGTCTGGGCTTATAGCTGAACTGTGTGTTATAGGTCCTTGATGGTAAGCAGATGGGCTGTCCAAAGATGTGCCAGTTTCGCTACTTGGAGCTTCACCCTCGACACTAGAGAGACATTAAGAAGACAGGAAAATCCTCCGGTGAGTATTGTGTACCAAAATCCTCAGTAACAAACAGCACAGTTTTGATTAGGATAATTCTACAGCCATCCAGCACATTTAGTTGAAATTCAGATGCAGATACTACAAGGTAACATAGACATTATGTTAAATACCACAGTTTTCACTGTAATCTAAACAAGTTCTATTTTTGTTGTGGAGGTCACCTTTAGAAGGTGAGTCAAGCAGGAGAATGGAGATCTCAAGCATTATTTAACTTCACAGACCAATTGTTAGTAGCATCCAAAGTAACTTAGCAATTGTAATGTAAATGAAAACTTCATTTCTTATAAGATTTTGCTGTGATCTTTTCCAAATTATTCTACTTCAAAATGACAGATGCTTATTTTTATCTCTTTCATTGCTTTGACAAATAAAACCAATACTTTCTTACCATTGTATTTGAGTTCAGCGTAAAAGGATTACTTTCACTTTACTCAAAGGAGATTTGATAGGATCTTGTGTGCTATAATGTTTCTCGAAACTAAAGTTGGGAAAAAATAACTCCAGGAGAAATTTCATTTATTTCTCTGCTAGTGAAAGATTGCTCCCATGAGATACTTTTGGCATGCTTTCTATTAAAGTATCCCAAGGGATGGTGCTTTGAGGTAATAAAAGTAAAATATTTTCAGGTAGGGAATACACAGTAGGAGCTACATGGCAAATAAAACACTGTTTTCACAGGAATGCTGTCACTGCTATGTGATAATGAAAAACAAACAAACAAAAACAAACACCTCTGCATTAAAGAGTTGCACAAAAGAAAACATTTTAAAACTGAACCCTAGTCAGGCTTTATCCTGATGCAATGATCTTCTAATGGTTATTTTGATTTGTTTGATACTTACATTAGGACATTCTCACATTACAATAGCATGTGTACTTCCTCTCTTTCACAGTATCTGTTTTTCCCATTTCACATAAATATTTACTATTTGCCTCATACAACGTACAGAGAGCACTGATAGACACTGAAATTCTATTTACTACTTGTTTTAATCAGAGACACAGTCAGCACTCCTTCACACACACGTAAACGCGAGCATTTGCAGCACTTCCCCTACCTTTCGTTTTAGGAACAGGTATATCCAGACTAAAGGAATACAATTCCACGTGCTCCCACAGCCTGCTCTGGTTCATATACTGCTTTCATTCACATGTACATGAACATAAAACACAAAGCCCTTCTGTTGTCTCTTGGAAATGAAACGCTGTGATCCTTGCTACACACGCATACCACAGCAGCCCCTGCAACAGTTCAAAGTACAGAGCGACTTCTGAAAGAACATTCTCCACCGGACTGCAGTGCCAGAGGAGATCAAGGTTAACACTGTCAAAACTCCCCTAGCTCGAACACTGTGTACTTTTTAAAGTGCAGGGAAATACAAGTCCCTCAGATGTCTCAAAATGTTTCTATAAACATGTAGAACTGAAGTTTCTCTTTCTTTGCAAATCCTCTTCCTTTGCCCATCAAAATATGACTCTACCCAAAAGGTATTTTCAAACATACTTTACCCAGGCTGGAAATATTTTCAGTCTACACACATCACTTTTTCCAAAAAGGAAGCCGACAGGAAACTAAATCCCCTTCCCTCAATGACACAGATGGCTTTCAACTTAACAATGATAAATGATCCGCAGTTTTGCTACTGACATTGAAACTGTGTAACCGCTCATTGAAAGAAACACACTATTCTCTCTAAAGCAGCCTTGAAGTACATTTGTACTGCTCTAAAACCCTCCACGTTCTCTCTTTAAATACTGAAACACAATTCTCTGTTCTGTTTAACTAAGAGACCATCACAGGCTCCCAGTTTCCATCTTATTTGTAAGTACTTTTCATACACATACGGTAAGTTTGTTTAATAACCCAGCCAAAATAAATAAGAACTCACTATTCTTAAATAAGAATATCACTATTTCCCCCTTCTTAGGTTCTGTGGCATTCTTGCTTTTCTCTTCCCTTAATTCCTAAGTATTTACAAACCCTTCCATTACTGATAACCATCTCATGTTGGCATCTTAATAATAATACCCTCAACGGATCACTTAATCTTTTCTCAACAGAAGTACTACTGCCCTGGGTAGGAAGAAATTGGAAGTGGATCTACCCAAGGTTTTGACTAAAGCTTGAGCATTCTTCTTTATTTGCAGTTTTTCTTTTGTACTTTTTCCAGACTCAAACATGAGCCTTGAATGAGACGGAAAGCTTGACCTCACTTTGCTCACAGGCCTAATTCCCCACCATCACACGTCAGGCCTCAGAAGCAGGAAAGCAATCACCTTCTACAACGTGCAGCCTCCTGCACAACAGCACGACAGCCCTTTAAAGCAACAGAGCATGCACAACTAATACTGCATATTTGAAAGCTTTCTCCCATTCATTTCTTCCCTGTCTGTTAATTGAAGAGGAGCTGAGGCTTCACACAAATTATTTCATATAAGTGAAAATTCCACTGACAAAAGCAGTTTGATTTCTTCTTATTACTACTTTACATGTTTGGAAATGAAAAATATTTCAATATATACAACTTGTATGAAGTTTTAATGACAACAAAAATTACTGCTGTGCTATGGAGGAATCGCACACAGAGCACTGTGCAGGAGTACGCAATTGAGAACGATCGTGTCCAGGTCTATTCTGAAAAGCTCTGTGCTCAGAATGGTGCCTTTGCTTCACACAGCCTCCACAGGGTTAGAAGGTTCTTCCAGCTATCCTCTTACTAAAAATGCCAACAGACAAAAACCTCAGGGGATCTGCTCCAAGCCTGCAACAGCAGCTAGCAGGAGTCCTCTATGACAACAGGAATAGGTGGGCACTTCGAGCATCACTTCCCTCAGTATTCACCTTGCACACACTTTCTTATATGGATAAGAAATCAAGTACCTTGAGTGAAGTGCAGAAATAGACAACACTACCTAGTCCCAGGCAAAATGAGAAAGAAATTCCTAATTAAGGCCTCTGATATCTGCCACCTCCCCATGCCAAGTAGAATTACTGCTAATTGGAGGACGTAAACTCATAGACGAGGTTGGTTTATCTCCCTGCAATTTACCAGAGCAGATTAGTTGGGAAAAGAGCACTGCATCAAGCATTCCAATTCAGGAGAATGCAGAACAGTCAAGACATGAACCTTTCATTTCTAGAACTTTAACTGTCGTATCGCACTCCTGTCTCAGGAGTAAATAGAGATCCATAATCTGCCAAGACAGAAAATGAGAACAGCTGTTCGCCAGGATTTTACTGAGGAGCAGAGAATGGAGCAGCTTAACAGCACTAACCAGAAATTAAACATTTAAAAATATTTACTACTATTAACATGGTGTTGCATGGATAGAACTTAAGAGCAGAGCCATGGAAAATCTTTGCTTTTTTGAATATCTAAGGAACTTTTCTGAAGGAGTGGGCAGCATTGGCTGAATCAGCATTTTATCAAAAGCAGTCACTGGAAGCTTCTTCCTGCACGGACCTCAGCTTGCACTACCATTAAGAAACACACCGTATCGAGGAACAATGCAAAGACGAAAAGCTTAGAGAAAAATGGAAACAATGGAGCACAGGACTTTTGACACGGCAGTGCGTATGTGAAACTACTGGCAAAAAATTAAAAAAAAATCAGATGAACTCTGCTTTTTCCAACTAATACGAACCAGTGTAATACCAAAGATGGATAGACTTGGGCATTTTCCTCTCTTTCATGTGTTTGGCTTGAGAATTCCTGCAAAAGCAGAGATACACTCTGCAAATGTTTTTAAATTAAAATACATCAGCCAAAGTGACATTTGTGCACGCAAGCAGGATCCGTTCTTTCCATCAGCAGAGCAGTGAGCTGAGGGTCAGTCCCGCAGTGCAGCTAACCCCGCGTTCACCCACCACGTGCACTGAGCTCCAACAGCAGCAGAAACAAAGCCCACTGCTCTCTCTGAACGAAAGACTCACAACAACGTGCAGGCAGTGGCTGCCAAGGAGCTGCTTTTCTAACTCATTTGCCTAGATGTCAAACCTGAATAGCATGGTGCATAGCTGTATCTTTGGACTAAGGTAGCATACAATAGATCCAAGCTGACAAAATACAAAGCAGAGGCTGCTGCTAATGAGGACAAGGTCTGTTGGATTTTTTTCCCTTTTTATACACTCGCTTCCCACTGTTCAGGTGACAGGCTCATCTCTGAAGTTACCTAATGAGAAAAAGCTCTGTCATCCTTCCTCCCTCTGCCCATTGCTGAACACAGTGACGTGGTTAGCCACAAGGGAGGCTGATCGTTCCTCTCTGGGCGTTCTAGCTGCATGAACCTGGCATGTCTTTTCTTCCCTGTATCTCATTTTACACATTCACATCAGAAATTATTGCTTGTGATCACACAGGCTGTAATTAGTTGATGAGTACACTAAACACATTACCATCCTTTCTAACAACATATTAATTGGGATTTTTTAATATTTACTAAATTCTTTGGAGGATTTTTTTTCACTTTCCAAAGAACTGTGAGGGTCTTACATTCATACCTTCCTTTTCCTTCAAACCGTACCGACTACAATCTTAGCGAGAGCAAACAGAAGCACAATCAGGAAAAAAAATGGAAAAATAAGAAAGCTTCAACATCTGAGCTTAGAATAGAAACTGGAAAGAGTCCCAAAGACCTGAATTTCAGTGAAGAGCAAACCCCGTGCTTTTCCCTGAGTACAAATGTGCTCACTGCACTCACAGTAATGGCAAAACAATTGGTTTGGATGACAGAGGACAACCACAGAAAGTAGAAATTCACTTTTTTCTGAGGCCTGCTACCTCACAGACTGCACAATGTGAAGAGGAAGTACTGAGCTCACTCATGTCAGATGCAAGGAACCATTTCGTATTCCCATTTGCCCCAGAAACCTCACAGTCTGCAACGCCCAAAGTGCCCCAAAAGCTCGCTTGTAGGACTGTAATACAAAGATAATGTCAATATGTGCCTACAGAAAACTTCCAAATGTTGAATCCAGTACATTGCAGCCTTTGTTTGGAACCAAAAGCAACAAGGAAATCCAACATGCTTCCAAGTAACATAAGTGCCAAACCAAAACTGCACGCAGTATTTCAAAATAGAACTAAAAAGCTCTATGAGTAAATATTTAAAAAATGACTTTACCAATGAACACCCTCTGAAATCACAAGTAATTTTCATCATTCATTTACAATGGGCTTTCAACAGTGCAATATAAAGACATGAAATTGAAAACAGGCCCCAACAACTGGATGGTGCATTCACAGGAACCAATTTGCGTTACACCCATTCTGTAAAAATAAAGTTAGTTTGGACATAAAAATAAGTATGAGAAGATAATGTGTTTGTGCTGTTACATCTTAGATTTTTCTATAGTATTTTAGTGTTCCATAGTATTCTACATTACTAAAAGAATAAACACTAGTTCAAAGGTACACACAATGAATCAATTTTCTTCTGAATTGTGGAAGGTACATACAAGTACTATGAATACTCTCAAAATCACTGCCAACTTATCACCCTGGTTAGCCCCGGAGGACAAAGCAGTGCCCAGCCTTGCCACAACAGGACATGCTTTGCTCTTTAGGAAGCAGGTGATTTCTTGGGCTGCTGTAGGGATTGGCAGGCCAGAAATAGCAGTCAAAAATCCAGGCAGCCTGCATAACCTGACTGAGCTTAATGGAGTATTTATACATTTATTTGTTGCAATGGTGGAGCATTTGCATGAGTAGTTCTTCATGAAATTCTTCAATCAAATTGGTCCTTTCCCTAAGTTGCCTGTTCCATGAATCCATGTCATTTACCTTTAAATCGTATCTACACTGAATAATTCAGCAAGATATTTTCTTTTTTTTTTTTTTTTCCCCCGACCCAAACAATGGCTGTCCTGCAGTTTTACCAAGATAGCTACAACTGAAGTACCGGGATACCGAGGGACTCAAACATGCCACGTATGGGATGGATTTAAATGCAAAACAAAAAGACCAAAGGTTTTTACATGAAAAGTTCATTCTGTAAATACAATGCCTAGTAAATCTTCTATTCCATTCCAAAATATATGTCCTATATAAATAGGCCCAATGCTCAGGAAGAAAGAAGTGCTTACGCATCTGTTTTACACCAACTATCTCTTTTTAAAACTTGGAGGTTAAAAAGTCAAACTCTGATCGTAACTCCCAATTATAAATACCCACTTGAAACTGATCCAAATTCTCTACCTAGCTCAAAGAATGCAGACCAGAAGTCGCCTGTGGAACTGGGTAACAGAGAGCAGCTCAATGGCAGCTGCTAGAGCAGCTGGTATGACCACACATTTCCATCATGAACGCTGAAAAAAAACCCCTATATTTAAATGGCAAAAACATTTAGGTCAAACCCAGGCATTCCACATACAAACAAATCTATATGGTAGTTAATTTCTTGCATAAACCTTTGTCTTTACAATGAAGTCCTAATTTAAACGTGAAACTTAAAACTGCAATGAGAAACAAAACACAGCAAACTGAAACTATGACTCTCTATAGGCAACTCAATCTGAGCATAATGATTCATTTGACACAAGGGTGCACCCCACTGCTTCAAAGCTGGCTTGCATTTCTGTACCTGTGGTGCTTTCTACTATAAACTTGGAGGTGTACTTAATTAAGGCTCTGATGTATGCATTGCATTATCTCAAATTACTCTTTGCAAAAAGTTCTTAATGTAACCTCTAAAAATGCAGAACTAGCCATACGCAGCTCATACAAGCTAGTTTTTTAATATTTTTCTTTTCTTTCCTCCTCCACAATACAACATTCCCCAATGGGGTGAGAACACTTGAACAGAAGTATATTATTAGTACAATTTGGAACAGATTGGAATCTAGCTCTTATTCCCATCTCTGTTTTGTACAGCTCTAGTACACAGAAGTCAATTTTATGGAGAACTTACACAAATCCCCAAATTCAATAAATGCAATAACATTAACAAACCAATCTACCTTCAAATATACACTGTCAAAAGTTCAAAGCCATTATGATGGGCAACAGTATTCACAGGCATCGACAAAAGCTTTGATCCAGGAAAGAAATATCGACCGACTTGTTTTACTTAGAATGCACTCTCACCAATTCAGCTGTTTTTGTTAAAAACAAATGAAACCTTTGACTGTACATCAAAGTGATGTCCCAGGCAATTCATCTTCCTGAAGTTATATATCACTGCAAGAAAAATCCAGACAAAATTTGCATGTTCTCAGAAACGAACACTAACAACTAATGAACCAACCACTTTGCTCTGTAACGTTCTGTGTAACAGACTGCCAACAGCAGCCAGTTAAAACACAGTTTGAGGACCATTGACAGCCTGACCAGATCCGCAGACAAAACACCACTATGTGCCTTGCAAACTTCCATTTGCTTTCTAGTCCAAGCCCTGGATTCAAACTCAGAGAAAATCCCCAACATCTGTTCGCTTGGACACTACTGAACTTTAATTCCCACTGAATAAACCCATGAAAGGCATTTAAAAAACAATGTTTATTTTTAAGGCTTTTTAACCCACAACCTTACGTGCTACTAACGACAGCAGAGAGCAGGGGAAGATGACAGATCATATTCTCTTCTAGGAAGCAGAAATTAGGAATTAATGCACTCTTTCTGCTGAAGCAGAGATGCACACAAGCAAGTCCAGAAGAGAACCAAACAGAAATCTACCCTACTTCATTTAAGGGAACAACCTTTATAATAGATTTAAGAACTAAGAATGTGTGTTAGAGAAGAGCTTACTTGAGATTATCTTCAGCTTCCAAGGAGGAGAAGGAAGGTTAAATGCCTCACGTATCACCTTTGTCTATGTCAAACAGGGCAGCGCGCTGCCTAGCAAACAGAAGTTTCTGCTACAAAAGGGTTAAAATCAACAAAAAAGCAACCCTCCCACAGCACCCATTTAATGCCTGATAAAGCTTCACTGCTAAAAGCAAAGCTGTGCTTTATTTTCATTATTTGGCAGCTGGAAAGGAACAAGAGAGACTGACAGCATCAACAGAACTTAAGCACAGCTTGCTTACAGAAGTTACCTTCTATCTCAGGTAAAGAAAGTACACCGTTCTCTGCTTATCTGTGTTAATCATCACCCAACATAAGTTCATTTAGCAGTGACCCTATTCCATACTTTAAACTGTTTGTATAAAGTGCACAAAATTATATTAAAATAAGGCTATATACTAATTTGAGGCTTGTGGCTAGAAGAGCTCTCAAAATTACCAGCCCGGTTTTCAGAGGTTTGTTTTTAAGGTCAGCTCCTCTCTGCATGCCAACATAAAACACTCATATCAGAAAATTCTTCTGAAGGATGTTTACCCTCCTAAGTGAACCAGAGCTAAATATTCTCAAGTTTAACTGCGCCACCCAACATTAACTGCAACCCTGAAGGTCTCTGCCTACCACTGCACACTTTGCCCTGCTCTTCCTAAGTGAACTCGAACAATCAGAAGTCTTATAAATCTGCAAGGTTCCTCAGTGTATCTAACCTCAACTATTAATTATCTACTCACATGTAACATTTAGCACCTCGCATCCTCTTATTTACCAGACATATGCTACATATGACACGTATTCAAGATAGTGAGATATTAAAACATTCTACCATTTATAACATCAAGACATGACCTTTATTCAGTGCTAATTTTAAAAAGGAAGATTTAGTTTCTGCATCTGAGAAAAAAATTCATTTGCACGCACAGCTGAAGCAGCATTTGATATAATACAAAAATCCTTGGCATCGTATGTCAGCTATCGTCATATTTCACCTCTGTTGTGGCTTCAGCTGTTGTGTCAAGGCAGCCAGAGGTGATGCTGAGTGACACTGCCGCGGGCAATGAAGTTCTGTAAGAAACTATATGCTATTTGCTCTACCTGTTCAGGTCTTGATGGAAAATAATAACCTTTCATCTCTTATGGACTGTGTTTAGCACACATATGAATCAGCTTGAAGATCCTTACCGAAACCCTGTTTTCATAGTAATAAAAAGTTTCAGGCATTTAGATTTCATACCTGGAACAAAATCACATCTTTTTAGATCTAACATACTTGATAAAATCTATTATTTGACCCATTTTCAAGTTTTATCCCTTTTCTAGTTGAAATGATTACAAATAAAGTACGGTATGCACAACTTGCAGTGGTTGTTTGACTTCTCCTTTGAGTACCAGATAGACCTGATGAGGCTGTAAGAGCAATGCAGTTACAAAAGCCAATCCAAATCCAAAATGAGTATGGACTGCTAACAGCCAGACCAGAAAATAAAAAAAAAGGAACTTTTCATAATCTGAATCTAATATACAAAATGCTGTTGCTCAGTTTTAAACACTGCTTAAACCCCGTCTTGACTGCCAGTTACCTCGTGCTGGGTCTGAAACACATGAAAACAAGCAAGGAAAGACAAAAAGCCTTTACTGGTTTTCTCTAAGGGAAAACAGTGTAATTTCAACACGCATAAACACATACAGGCATGAGAACCTCTCACGAGGTAGGAAAAAACCCGCTAACCGAGCACACAGAAGCCTTCTTCCTGCTTTCAGTGACATCCAGAGTTTTGCTCCAACTCCAGTGAGAACAGGGACCGGCCCTGAGCATTCTGCACGCATGGAAGAAGTCTGTGCAGTCACTTACTGGAAGAGAACCACTGCAAAACAGTCTTTAATCACAGGCTCACAAGTGTGAGGTTTTTGTCCCGTGCAACACACCCTGATTTAAATTAAGGCATACAGAACTTAACGTTCAGGGAAACAAAATGGTAAGAGATCTTTTGTTTGAGGCACAGAGTTTAGCAGGAAATAAATGGTTTTAGATATTACTTAGATTCAAGGCAATGTGTCCAAGACAGATGGTACTTGCATACTCACTCAGAAAGACGCACTGAGTTGTACTACGTGTGGATCTTAACTCTGAGGACAAACGAGACATGAGAAGATTACCTACAGTCCCTAATCAGCTGAAAAGCTGACATGCTTTTTCTCATTCACAAACTTCCTTCCTTTTACATTTCCTCTCCATTATGCTGAGCTCATACATCTTAAAGTTCATTTTCTGTTGGTGAGGAATTAAATGTAGGCTGTCAGTAGCACTTCTGACCCCTATCACTGGTCACAATAAATTAACACAGGTCTTGGGAATCTATTGGTGCTATTTCAAAGCTTACTATAGGAACGTTGCTCTACAAAGCCTACCCACTGTTATATTTTAAAATCTGCTTCATGTTCTATTTGTTACCTTGAATCAATACTGAAAAACAGAGGAGCCATGGTTCACACACAGCACAGGAGTAGTTGCCCAGCCACAAGGCAGCACGCAGCAGCTTTGTTTGGATGCAGCACACTCACGGCCAGAGCAGCTCCGCAACTCAGACTACTGGGAGCACCAGGAGTCTGCACTGACTTCTGCTGATATGACGTGCCTTAGCTGGGCATGTAAGGCTGGGCAACCACGAAAGAATGTAAGGTCTAAAGCACAGAACCTGGGTCATTCTTAGAATTTACAGGCTATTTTCCATTACTTAATCCATAGATCTTTCCTCAATGGACAGTGGTCTTTAGGATGAGGGCAGAAGCCCAGTTCCTGAAAACAAGGTCAGCTTTTTGTGAATCAAAAATGAAATGTTTACAACAAGTTCTTTGCCAAAACAGATTCAGAAAATGTCAAGACTGTCAGAAAAGATCTCGTGCAACATGTTGAGCTGTGGCAGCCCAGGAAAACTCTACTACTGTTCTCCTAGGCTGACTGAGGTGTTTTTGATTCAGTTAACAATGAAAGAATCCAAAACTGCAACAGTTACCATTTGAGCCAATCTCCAATAAATACTGGGCAATCCCCTCTCCTCTGCTTCACAGGGACTGCCCACTCACTACAAAGTCCCACCCTCCCCAACCTGAAGCGTTAGAATCAGCTCCTTCTTGAAAACAGTCTGTAGTCAATACTTCACAGCACTGATTATCTCCTAAACAATTTTCACGAAATAAAGAATATATGAACAGCAATAACGAACTGCCTTTTAAGAATCTAAGAACAGCTGAAAACATTATCTAACGTTCAACACCCTGTGAAATGTCATTAACTTCAAAGCATGTGAATCACCCCAGACACCTCTATAATGGAAACAAAGCAGCTGTTTACCCACCCATTACAATAAAGCAGAACCATGCAAGAACAATAAAGATAATTTTTATTCCCAGTTGAGAGTGCAGAGAGAAAAGCTATAATTAGATAGAAACACAACCAGAAAGTCAGGGGTTCACGCAGGCCTGCTCTGTCAGAAAAACTGTTAGACCTCTCAGAACAGCAGCTGGATCAGGAATGCTGCTGTCCACCTCCTTTGAATGATAACTTCCCAACACAACCTCCCAGACGAAGAGGGGAAACATTCCCTTTGGTGTTATCTTTAAATGCTGGGGTGCTTCCAACTGAACGGTCCGTTCCTCCCTGAAGATCTATCCTCAGAGTTCTGTGCAAGTGCTGACACGGTCTGCCTGTCTGGACTCATGAAACTGACAGGATCACGGCTATGATCGTTATGGCTGTAGGCTATGCTACAAAGAATACGCTAAACTCAAGTTACATACAGCCCAACATACAGATGTCTGAGCTTCAGTGCTCATGGCTGCTGCTCTATTTAATTCTCCACGTGATCTGAGATCAAGTCTGGTCCATTCTACCATGAAGGTTGGGAGTGAAAAATAAATAAAAGTAAAATTGTGAACTTTATGTAGTACAGATATAGGAATAGCGGTAAATACACCCTGTAACAGAAGATATATGGGGTTTGTATCCACATTGGATCATAAAGAAGACCTGAGGGGTCACATAGACATATCAACAAACAGAAGGAAGTTAGCTTTCTTTTTATCTAAACTCTTACCACAGCATTTGAACTCCTGACACGTCCATCCTTCTTAATCTGGAAGATCTCTAAGGGGAAACTGAGATTTTTTGGACCAAAGAATGGAAGTGCCCCTCAAAACAGGACTGACAGACTTTGGATTCTTCGTCTATTTCCCCACCCTGCATGTAGTCACTATGTGAATGGAAACCAAGTCACAAATGCTGCATTTTGTTTCTGTTTGCACAACACAAAGCAACAGGGAATTGAGTCCTTTGTTTTTAAGCACAAGTTCAACTCAAATGACACTGAACTACTGAAAGAATCTGATTATCAGATATACTACATCAATTTCCTGAATTAAAGGCTCCCAAAGCCATCATTTCAATATTCCACTTCTCCCACAAAGATAAAAGAGTTTGATTTTTTATCGTGTCAAAACTTGGCTTTTTTTTTTTTTTACTTTATTTTTATTAATTGCAATTTGAAAGATTATAATTTAAAATTATTCATGATAATTTTATGAAAATGCCTTTGTCTGGGGTAAAGAAGCAAAAGAAGATTTATTTAGCTAAATTTGCAGCCCTCTTTAACGTAATACTAGGGCTTTGTGCTACAGTGGATTAAAGCAGCATCTGTTCTTCTCTGGAAACCTGGAGTCAAATCACAGCAGCGCAGTATACTCACCATCTCTGTCTGTACCCTAATTACAATTGTCCTTACCCAAAAGAAAATCCAATTCCTGCAACATGCAAGAAGGTCTGTATTTATGTAACTAAAATGTTTTTGGTTACTAAGTGTTAGTAAAAGCCCATGGTCGGTATTTTCTGGAAAATAAAGAAGCGTAAATTAAACAAAATCTATATTTATATAAATATTGGTGTAAAATAGTAACATACAAGATGCTAAAAAAATGAACTTAAGAGTTCAGGGCTTAATTCTGTTCTTGTAACACAACAGTCTTGTTAGACAACAGAAAAATAGAAGTGAAATTGGGAACATGAATTTGGCTTGTGTCTATACTCTGCTTAAATATAAATGAAAGCTAAACAAAGCACTTACCAAATACAACACAATAACATGCTTCTCCTCAAACCCTGCTCATATACTTGAGTGTTCTGTTGATCGGGCAATATGTAGGTTAAGGGCACATCCTCATACATTTAATGTAACAACTAGGGCAATCAGGGCTCCATCTTGACTACAGTTTCTGAGACCTCCTGCAGTTCTGTTATTAAATAAACATAAAAAGCTATAATTGATTGACAGCTTCTGTGATTAAAATATGCCCAACTCTAAAATTAATGATAAAGTTCCCATTGATTCTGATAAAAAAATAACTACATGAATGCTGAAAGATTAACAAAGTTGCACCCTTCCTAAATGATTGTAAACCCCTGCAATGAAGGGGCACAGCCCAGTTATTCTACATCCATGTATCACGATGCTCAAAGCAACTAAGTTTTTTTTCTCATCAAATTCTGGTGCTCCACAGTTTTTTGAACACAAGCACAGCTACCATGTAGCATGAACCATTCCTTTGCATCTGTCAGAACTGGGCAGGAACTGGGAGCTGTGTGGGTTTACAACAAAGGGCATGTTAGTCTGAATCCATGAGATCCTACTGAAGTGTGATGGATAAGTTCCAGGACAGTTCTATGACATTAATATTTCCAAAATAAAGATACCCTGAGAGCAGGCTAAATACAGTGTTACTCATTGAGAGAAGCACAGCTGAAGCTATCAAGTTAGGGCAATACAGTGCCTTGAATTCCAAGTGGAACACCAGACAGTATGCAAGAGGACATGTTTCACTAGTAAAACAGCATCTCACTCCTAGCACACGTTTCCCAGTGGTCTGCTAGATGCCTGATGTCCAGGCTGGAGGGGTGTCAAAAAATCAAGAAGCACAGGCAAAATAAGTGGGGAGACATTAAATACCACAGCTGGAAAACTGCTGGCTTGGGCCCAGGATACACCCTGCAGCCACCAACAGGGGATGGGCTACCACCAGGCTAGCCTTCGTCATTCACAGCTACTACTTCTTGCTGTTAGGGCAAATGCAGTTTTCAAGGATAAATTATTAAGCATTCAAAATCAACTATGGAATTACGAGATTTCCCTCTCTGTTCAGAAAGTTTGATCCCTGAATTGCCATCTTTCTACCTAGAAGAAAACATGATCAACATAAAGAAAAACTGTTTTGAAGTAGTTGTTGTACCTGAAACCTAGCACCTCACAGGTGTGAAACAACTCCAATCTGGAAGTTATGGAAGACTATTCTCACGATGCTAAATACTTGGAGGAATACTTTCTACAGCCATACAAACAAAAATGTATTTCTCTTCAGCAAATGTTAATGTTGCAATTTTGCAACGTGCTCACAAGGTGAGAAGTAACACGTAAGGCCATCCAGTCCTTTCTTGAGAAGAAACCACATCCCGGGTCTCAAGAGAAGCACCCTGCCCAGCGCCAGTGAGCACACCTCCTCCAGCAGGGAGGGCCTCTGCCCAGCCAGAGCTCAGTGCCTGGGCTCCTAGCAACCTCCCCATACACACTTCTAAGCAGAGCAACAAACCAGTTACTGTTCTGCTTGGTACGTGTACTTTTCGGGTGTAAAACAGAACACTTCAAGCTTCCTTACCTGTATTCAAAGTATTGAATTACAGGTATTTAAAGGACTGAAGTTGCAAATTGTTTTTAACTGTGGGAGGATTCTAGGAGAGCATCTGAAGGGGTGAAGAAACAACTAAAAGCTGTTGATATAGTGAGTGCTATAACCTTCCCTGGTTAGTTCCATCTCACGTATTAGAATTGGTAACTTTGACTACATCAAATTAGTAGGAATAGGGAAAATAAAACAAAGATGCTAGCTGACTTCCCACATGAAACCTCAACATGGACTAGGCCATCTATTTAAGTAACTGAAAAAAGACAACAGGATACTATGTGGCACTACCCTCAATAGCTGCAATTTCAGAACTAGAACAGCAGGACATAACAACACAGCAAACCTGATACAAAAGTAGATGCAAAATGAGAGATGGGTCATTTTATTTAGCAGGGCTGGAGTTCCCCGAAAGCACTACAGAGATGTAACGAATTCTGATTATACACGGGTATCTGCCACAAGAACAGAAACAGTTAAACACAACCATCCAAACTAAGTACTCAGCAATTCCTCTTTCAACACATCAGGCAGAATAATCAAGTTTAACTGAAAGGAAGTGCCAATATAGCAATGTGCAAACATCGGAAAAAAACACTGAAACAATGACTGAATGGCAAAATATTACTGTGTGAATACGGGCAATGTGTAACTGAGGGAACGTTTAGGAATTATGTTATGAGCAAGTCATGCAAATGTAAAGTGCTTTATGCAAATAGTCCCAACTGCACACAGGCAGCTTCCCAGCTCAACTTTATTGTGTTCCTTAAGGATAAAAACAGACTCAGATATATGACTGTAAACTGCATTATCCAACATTTTTCGCACCAAAAAAACCACCTTTTTCTTTCTTTAACAGGAAAGACACCGCAGCAGTCACCAGCAGTTACACTGGATCCAGTCACTTCCTCCTTTTATGTTTCTCCACACAAGCACACACCCAATTTAATTTGTCTCCTTCAGCTGGGGGTTTCTGCAACAGCACTGAGTGTCATCAAGTTATTTTTTGGAATCCTAGAATATCCCGAGCTGGACGGGACCCATACAGATCACTGAGTCCAACCGCTGGCTCGGCACAGGACCACCCAAAGGCCAGACGGATGTCTGCGCACGGTGTCCAGACGCTGATTTGGACATCCAGTATTCAAGCAGCTCAGGACTGCGGTTCTGTAATTTTGACACACCACTCAGTTAACAGCACCACAGCGATACGAGGCGGCACACGTTAACGCGACAAGCCCAAATTTCCTTTCTTCTCGCAGCAGCCGCTCACCGTGTCTCTGCAGAGGCCTCCGAGCCCCGCGCCCGCTCCGCCCGGCTGGGGGTCCCGGCGCACCCCGACAGCTCCGAGGCACGACGCCGACAGCCGTGCGATTTCTCAAACTACAGCAAAGTTACCGAAGAGAAGCGCGCCCTGCCCGTGGCACGCACCGAAGCGCACCTCCTCGGAAAGCTGCGGGCAGTTCCACACATCGCGTGCCGCCGAGCGGCAGCGAGAGGCGCTCGGACGGCGGCGGCTCCGCGGAGCCGCGGCTGCGGGCGGAGCGCCGCCTCCGCGCCGCACCGACCCGGAGCCGCCGGGCCCCGCTGCCCGCCCGCTTTCCCCATTCCGGGACCGGCGACGGAGGAGGAGGCCGGGCGGCGAGCGGAGCCCTTTGTGTGACGGGACGGCGCTCCGCCGAGCGCGGCCCCGCGGCGCGGCTTACCAGCTGTCAAGCTCCAGCTCCAGCAGCGACTGGGTCCTCTCGGAGCTGCAGTGCAGGCACCACATGGCTGGGCCGAAGTCGCGGGCGGAGAGCTCCGCGCTGCCACCATAGCCGCCCCTCGGCGCCCCGCCCCCGCCCGCTCCCCTCGGCGGCCGCTCGCGGGGCGGGCGGGAAAGGCGCGCGGCGGGAGGGGGAGGGCGCGCGCCCGAAGCGGCTCGCGCCCCCCCACCGTCCCGCGCGCACGCGCTGAGGGCGGTTGCCCCGGGAACGCGCTACACCTCAGGGCCGCGGCGCTCACCTCGAGAACCAGCGGTGCCCGCCGGAGCCGGCCCGGAGCCCGGCGGCGCGCAGGTGCCTCGCGGCAGCCCGGGAGGGGTTTTCCTGAGCGCTACGCGGGCATAATTAAAGCCTGGAGACTGTTAATTACATCTACAGCGAGTCCTTCGCGCGGCCTGCCCGCCTCTTCAGCAGGGAGATCGGGGCCTCCTCAGGAAAGCCCGGAGCTCCCGTTTCAGGCAAAGCACAGTGGCTTTTCGAATAGACACCTTCCGAGCAGAGCGGCTCACAAACATCCAGATTATTATTACTTTTTTTTGTTTTCAGCGTCCAGCTGTTCCCACGTGCCTCAGTTCTCTCCTCCGCCATCTGTTAAAAAATCCTTCAAGTTTCTTTGAAATTACTTAAAAGTCCAACGTGAAAAGCGTGTGTGGGACTGGGAACGCCAAGGCCCGGCGCAGGGCCGCGCTGTGCTTCTGCCGCAGCCCAACGAGCATCCCTGGAAAGCACAGCACACAACAGCAAAGCTAAAAATACTTCAGATCCTCCAGAATAGGAGCATAAAATAGGAGTGCAGCCTGCTTAAAACCCTAGCTCAAGGCAATGGCAGCAGCTGTGCTGGTGGCACATATCCCACCCATTTATTCTGAGGCATGCAGCTCGGCAATGGAATGGAGCAGTGTCGTCAACTTCGCAGACATTCAAAACAACAGCATCTAAGCTTCCCTGTTGTTGCTTTGAATGTTAGCATAACAGCCCCCATCCTATTTCTTTTCAATAAAGTGTTTTTTATACACTGCATTAGAATGAGATGGGCTGAGGTTCTCCATTACAGGGCAGAACGCGCACTCATCCGGCAGAGCGCACACAAAGCAGCGGACAAAGGACGATGGCACACGAAGTGCTGTGGAGGCCTGTGACAGTTCATGTGCCATCGTCCTTTGTCCGCTGCTTTGTGAGAAGTGGCTGATTTATAATAGCAAAAAATATACCTCTACCAGAGCCAGATTTTTGGATAAAAATGAATAATTCAAAAAAAAAAAAAAAAAGTTAAGGTCCTATTATCTCTTGCTGCTTCACTGAATCCTGACCCAGAAAGCTTCTAGCTTTTGCTGTATCATGCCCTCAGTATTCTCAGCGTTTCTAAGTGGGAAACTTCCACTGCTTCAGAAAGCACAGCAGCTCTGTAGTAAAGCAAGTTCTGGCAGGCAATAGCTCCTCACTAGAATCATAGAGAATATCTGAATTTCATCATCACTCTGTTTGACAGATGAATAAGAATCTCTCCCATTATTATTTTTTTAAGTGGATCCACCATGCAGTGATTAAAGTAATGCAAAAAATGAAGTCTAAACAGAGTTAATTAAAACCTGGTAATTTATAAATAAAAACCATCTTATCTCCTACAGTACTGAAAAAGGTGGTTTAACTTTCATAGCCTTATGTATTCACACACCTCTTCTGTAGAAACCACACCGTTCTGCAAAAATACTAATGCTGAAATTGCATGATTTTTTTTTCCACACAGTATTTAAACACTTTTTTTCCTAATGAAGATGATTATGCTTCATGAGGCTTTCCAAGCCACCCTCCCTCAGAGCCTGGAATAAAAGAGGGCTTGCAGTGCATCTGGAAGGTTAATCCAAGCTCCAAAGAGCTAAGGAACCAGCCAGTTCTGGAACCTGTTGCTGCCAGGGAACAGTGCCTTACCAGCTGCCTGCCCGTGTTCAAAATGCCTCCCAAGTTCCTCTGCTGATCTACACCACAAATAACTTTTGAAAATGACTTGCTCTTCACAGTTTACAAAGACTACTCCCAAAGCATTTTTAGTTTTACAGCTCAAAAAGAACAGCTGAAACTGCACTATAAAGCCAGTGACAAATATTGCTGCCTACAGGTACACAGAAATGAGTGTTGCAAAAAACAGCAAGGCCAGCATGATTAATATCCTGTAATAATACAAGAAAGCAAGATGAATTTTGAGTTTCCTGTGAAAACACTTCATGCAACCATCAAAACAACTTGCTTTCCAAATTAAGTTTCCCTTCATCAAAATAAGCATCATGTCTGTGTAAGTTGGGAAACTGTCTAACCACAGCCACTCCTTGTCTTCGTTTAGATGCCAGCGTACGGGAGAACTGGAAAGTAATTAAGAAAACAAGAACCATTCTTGGAGGGCTGAGTTTTTTGTTCTTTTTTCAGGGGTAGGAGGGGGTGTTAGGGGGACACATGGCCAGTGAGTTCACTGCTAAAGGCTTCATTCATAATCAGCTGCACAGTTTTTACTGAAGTTCTTTTTTTTTTTTTTTTTTTTTTTTTGTGGAAGGAGAGCAATTTGCACTATATTTTTTAGTAATGAAAACATTCCAGCACATAAAAACAGCACAGATCCCTGTAGCTTGGAGAATTCTCAGAAGTTTAGTCAGAAGCTAAAAACGTTGCTTAAACAAATCAGGTACAAGAAAGAGCACAATAAAAGGCTCAGATGTGTCCTTGTATTGTGTATACAACGTATTTTTTACTTACAATATATACCATGAGAACTGATCATATCTTTCTGATGATAAAAGAATCAAAATGACTTAATCCCAGTTAAAGATTTGGATTGAATGTGCCTTCTGCAGTTTCCTAAGGAGGCATTAGACATGGATTCCAATAAGACCGAGTCTAACCAGCTTTCAGTGAAACTCAAATATGTTAAGGAAGGACACACCTACACTAACTGTTTTGATAGTGATGTTACTGCACGTCTATAAACCAGAGACTATTTACATTGCAGTGCCTACTTTCAAGATCTCACAGTTATTCAGGCAGCCTCTTCACACAGAAGTCTTTGACATCGTAGACAGACGCTACAACCATTCCATGTTTTTCTGGTCCTGACTCAATGCCCTTCTGCTCCAAGCTTTGTCTCTATGTGTAATCAGGCACAAATCCAAAGCAGACATAAGCAGTCCACAAGTCAGCTGCTAAATGGAAACTGGTTTCCAGAGGAGAGACCAAGTGCAGACAGTTTGAATGTAGGCTGTGCGGGAGGATATAAGCCAGAAAGAGCAGCTCAGACACTGATCTCAAAAGCAGTCAAAGAATTTTCTGAAAATGTTTGTTTTCAGAACCTGTTCCAATCTTCCTTCAGCAGATACAAGCATGTATGCTAGATAAGAAAAACAACCAATCAGTGCTAACAAACCTCATTTCAAATACCACGTGGATAATTGTTATAGCTTCCCTCACCCTCAACAATCCCAAATTCTCAGTTTGCTTTGACCATTCTCCTGTAAAATTTCCATTAAATTACTTCTAAATTGATTTTAGTCTTTAAAACCTGAAGTAGAGATTAAATGGCAAAGTATTCTATAAACACAAGATCTCACATGTATTCTGACACGGGAAATTAAACACAGAAAAAACAAATTATTGATGCTCCTACACAGATGGCATTGTGGCTTCTGTGTCAAGGCAGCCTGATGCAATTATTTTTGGAAGGATCTTCTGTTTATGTTTAAGCATTCTAAACCCATCTTAGCTGGACCACAACCCATCAGGTAAGAGGCAGGTTGTGATTTTTCATAGACAGGTGGGGCTTGAGTTTTTAGGACAATCTTTTTAGTGGCACACAGCTACAGGATTTTTCTTTCCTAATGACAGAGGAACAGTATGTCATGCTTTGTACCAAACACAGAGGTGATGTTTCAGGCCTCAGAAGAGGGTGGCCAGGAGGGGATCAAACAGAGCTCACGTGGACTTCTACTCCACTTCATCTGTACTTTCTAGGAGGCTTTGGCAAAACCAATATGACACACAGAGGCTGTATGCTCCTTGTTCCCCAACTGCCATTTTGACATCTGGCTGGCATTGGAGCTGCCACCAGGATACTGTGGAACAACACAGAGCAGGGTAAGGAGAGAAGAAAGTAAGTTTTCCTATCTTAGTATCCTTGCTCCTAGCAAACTGTTGGAGCACAATTAATAATACGACACAAAGTCATTTCTGCTTCATAAAAAAAGATCCAGCTGACTTAAGAAGAAATTAAGGAACTAGGAAATCTGTGTGCAAGAGGAAGTAAAGCAAGATTTCACACTAGGAACTCATCCTCACTAGGTCGGAAATTAGGGGTAAATAATTCCAAAGCAAGCAGGCAGGCTGACCTCAGGAAAAGCTTACTATTGATAGCTGGTTAACTCACTGTAGTTGTTGGTCCACCCACTGCATGGCACTCTAGTTTTCGGTCAGCGCGACCAGTAAATACTAAAGACCAGTTCACAAATGCAGCTTCAATTTTGCTATCGTTGCTATATTTAACTCTTCAGTAGTGAATGTTAAACTATTCAGTCTTCCGTGCTAAAGCTGCGTTTTATTTCTAGTACAGAAACATAATTAAACCTTAAATTAAGCACAACACTGAAATTTTGGTATACCCAGTAATATACATAAATCACTGTTATTTAATACATTAATAGCTAAGATAAAGTTTATAAACCCCAGAGTACAACAAACTCAATTTGGAATTACAAGCACACAGCAATTTGTAAAACATGTCATCTAAATCTACAGTAATTATGACCCTGCTTAAGGGTAATTCCCAACTTAATCACATTAAATACACTATTATTTCCAAGACTTAAAAGGCCAAAATGGGCATTTATCTTGCATTTTGCTTGAACAAAAGCGAAGTGCTGCCCAAGGAAGGAAAAAAAAGAAAACAACTAGGGTTCTCAGGTTCTCTCTGTATATACAGAACATGAACACACGAAGTCTTGTACAATAAAATACACCCATGGGCCTAAACACGTCACTTCTTTCTCAGTCGGCTTTTGGGGGCTATTAATCCAACTCACTGCCTGAAAAAATTACGCTAACATACAAAGATCCCCCTCCTCTCCCCATGATGAATTCTCAGCTTCTCATGCTCCCTCCCTCCATGGTTACCCGTACACTTCAGGAAAATAAACTGCCTTTTTTTTTTTTTTTTAACAACATTGGGATATATTGATTTCCAGAGTGTACAGCACAATGCCTTTTCACAATATTCCCTTCAGGTGTCACATGAAAATTGTTAATAAACATCAACTGATTCCATAACTGTATAGACACAGCACACCATGGTCACTTTCCCACAGGACCTGGAATTACCTGGAAGTTCTCAAATATACCAGGCAATTCTTCACTGCACTTATCCTGGTTTTCTATCCCCAGAATGGATTTTCTATCTTCTCTCATATAAGCTCATTCATTTCCTATGGCTGTGTCCTAGTTCACTTTTTTTTTTTTTAAATGCCAATAACACAAAAATTGGAATTAAAACAATAATTACAACTTTACATCATTTTTTAACTGAACTTAAAAGGCCTTTAAATAAACACATGTGGGAAAAGGCCTTATGGCGTCAGTTGCCATGGAGCAGGCAAAACAATGAATCTTTGTAGTCATTCTGCTCTTCTAAGAACAGATCCAAAGGCTATTTAAGGCAATGGAAATCTCTGACTTGGGGGGGTTGTAGACTGCATGCTGTCATTTGCAACTACCTATCTCAAAAAAGAAAAGCACACCACACCTTCACAAAATATAAGATAGTTTTATCCCCATGTGAAAGATGGCGATACTGAAGCACAAAGACCACAAACCCTAAGAGAGGAAAACCACAGTAACTATTCTAAGTAACCTTGCAGATCTCTAGGAGAGCTAAAAGTGAAGCAGATCTACACATTCAGCTTCTTTATTCCATTCCATAAAACAAGACACTCAGCTTTTGAGAGTGAGGAAAGAAAAGGGTCTGTCTTTTGCTCCTCAAAGGAAACCTTGCCAGTGAAAGCCTGAAGTCTGTAAGTCTGTAGCAAACTCTCCCCCTGGTTAGAGGATTTGAATCAACATTCTGATTTTGACCTGGGGGGGAGGGGGAGTTGCTAGGGGGGGAGGCAGTTTCCTTAGACATAAACATATAGATAAAAACATTATTAAATGCTAAGATTCATCTAGTAAAGTAGCATATGCAAACCAGACAACCCAGAAAGCTATAGCAAGTTGTAAAACACACAGAATTTCAGAGATGGAAAAAGCAAAGCACAAAGAGGATTAGATCAGAGTCACACCAGTCGCCCAAAGCCAGGATTCCTGACTCAAAATTCTCTGCTGTCAGTACTCTGACCTGATTTTGTGACTCAAAGTCAGCAGGTGATCCTCCAAACCCACACTTGTATGGAAAGCTATTGTAAATGGTATTACGTATGCTGCAACACAGATTATTTACATCTACAGGAACAACATCCAAATAAATAACGTTAGAGAGCGTTTTTACTTAGTACAGCATGTAGAATTTTCTCTCAAAGAACTCTGAAAAACTGATCATGCTGCTTCTGAGAGGATCTTTTATTCTTGTTCTGCCTAGTGCTGCTTCCCCTAGTGCCGCTCACAGCAAGACACACTTCCGGCATTCAAAAGCATTCAGCAGTTACTGGATAACTACATTTCATTATAACATTACTAAGCAGTTCAAAACTTCTTTCGACAGATCCATAGCCTGTGTGATTATTAATTTTTGTTTGAATTACATGCAAATTCCCTTTCAAAAAACACAACCAGGAGACCCTCAGCATCCATGGATGGTGCCGTGACTCACCCCAGCCGCGGAGCTGTGCCTGAGCAGTACAAGCTGTGAGCAGGTTTACCAACAGCGAGCAGTGGTTCTTCAAGAGAAAACACCTTCTTTGTACAAATCCACGGTCAGAAGGAGAGCAGATGCTTGTAAACCCCCCAGGAAAGCGCAGACACTGACAAGGAGCCAGAGAGCCGCACTGGAAAGGACTTCATCTGTAAGCTAAGAAGGCCACTCTACTATTGCCAGGAATTGTATATGAAAACAGAATAAAAAGGAGAGGAAGACCTTTGGTCTGCATTCTTAGGGGCAATAAACCAGAACTCTGTACTGCAAATACAAGGTGATTGCAGTTTACCAGTCTGGTGATACTATGGTACATCTAATAGTCCTTTGTCTCTGAAGAGTGAAATACGTATGACAGGCTCCACCTTTTTCTCACCTGGAGTGCCATGTCCTCCACTGAACCCTGAGTTCTCACAGCACAGCAGACACTGGGAAGTGGGCGCTGGCAACACGACGTCCCCAGTGCAGGATCTCACTGGCTGTGCTGGCAGTGCCACTGCTGAGCATGGGTGGTATCACCAGGTCTGTGCTGATGCACACTCTGATGCTCTAAAGCAGCAGGTCACACAGAGAGACAGCTGAAGCTAAAAGCTCTGTTTCTGAAGTGTTCCTTAGTGATCACAGATGACTAACGTGAGGTAATTCTCCCATACAGCAGAAGGAATGCAGAGGAATTTTTTCACCCAGAGGATGGTGACGCACTGAACAGGTTGCCCAAGGAGGCTGTGGATGCCCCATCCCTGGGGGCATTCAAGGCCAGGCTGGATGTGGCTCTGGGCAGCCTGGTCTGCTGGTTGGCAACCCTGCACATAGCAGGGGGTTGGAACTCGATGATCACTGCGGTCCTTTTCAACCCGGGCCATTCTATGATTCTATCATTTATGGCCAGATTAAGCACTGCCACTGAAAGAAGTGGTTTATCTCCACCCTCGGCTCTGGTTGTCACCTCTGCAGCTTCCTTACCTCCTTACAGACAAATTTTCATTTGTGGATGCAGAGCAGAACATAAAGAGATTCATCTGATTTTGGCAGATGAATTTTGGACGTTTCAACTTGTATAGGACAGCTGCGAGTAGCAGTTAGAATTAGTAAGACCCACTGAAGGCACAAAGAAAAGCAATGCAAACTTTCATTGTTGTTCTTTACCTTCACGTATTATCTCCAGATGAGACTACAGTGAAAACATTATTATGATTTGGGGCATTTTAGTATGACTAAATACCACTGCTAAAAAGCCCTAAGGAAACCCACTGACACAGGGTGATGGCAAGCTCCACAGCCAGCCCACACGGCAGTTAGCAAACTTGCCACTGAATGAAAAGCCCTCAAATGAGGTTGGACAAAATAAGAACATTGAGATGATTCCTACAATCCAGGCAGCTATTATATAGCATATTAATGCTCTTGAAGCACCTGGTGGATGTCAAGCTCTCTCTTAAAAATACACAACACGGAAAGGTTCCCTGCAGCTTCCCCCTTTTTTCCCCACTTTCATTCTATGTCAGTAATAACGTGCTGTCTGTGCAAAGCATTTATTTGGGCTTAGCAGACAGCTGAGATTAACAACACTTAGTTATGCTTCACGTCATCAGCATCGTCTCAAAAGCTCTCAATCTGCAAGAAAAGCATAGTTTGGTTTGCTTAGAATGTTTTCTTTTCCTGTTGAAGCTTTTCTCAATTTCAGTAAGATGAGTGAATTTGTGTGTGCCCATTGTGTTTTGCACCTACACAAAAGCCAAGCAGAACAATAAACGACTACTTTTAACACAGCTTTATGACTACTGGCTAATTCTGGAAAACACAACTGTGTTCCTTTGAAAAAAGAATGTGAAAGAATTCCAAACTCCACAAATACTGCCTGAAGGCTATGAGAGAAATTATCAGCCAGGATTAAAGTAAATATCTTAACATTGCTTATTTATGTTCTGTATAAAACAGTGCCTTTCCATATGAGCATTAGTAACTTCTAGCTAAATAATGTGCTATATTGAGAAATCATGTGTACAGCACACAGTGTGGAGAAGTGCATATTTTCCATGTCCTGCAAGTAGCATTCTAAACTCAGTATTTTTTCTACTTGAGGCTCAGATTGCATTACAGTTGTTTATTTTGATAGCAACCACTAAGTTCAAAACGTTTATTCAATGACAAGCATCACTGAAATGCCCTACATATATAAAAAAATGTATATATATGTATATAAACATCCCATATATACCATATATGTGTACATATGACAGTTGATGGAAACCCAATTTTAAGGTAAATAAATGACTTTTTTTTAAACTGACTGCTTATTTCAGCAAATGAATAAGAATGTTACAGAGAAAGTCTTCTCATGGATCTAATGTTGTATTTAGAAGTATTTTAGTAAAATATTTTCATGGCTTCAGCATTAGTGCACCCCTGCACAGTGCAGAATACAGGAAGGGTGTTTGCTTTTAAAGGTCTCACCATGAAGATGCACTGTATCACTCAGAAGACTAAATTAAAAGCCAGGAATATTTACCGATGCCACTTTTTAGCTGCTGCACACTCTTATGCTCACTGCCCGATACTGCAAACCACTCTGTTGGCACTACAGAGCCCCCTCACACCAAATTGGCAGGCAGGCTGTTGTTTACAGATTTATTTAGGATGCAGCAAAAAGTGATCATTAAGGAAAAAAACCCAACACAAAACCACATTCACCAACAGTGATCACACTGCAAAACGAGCTACTGTACTAAGGTCACCCTCTATATATACATAACCTAGGAAACAGCTGTGGTGTTGACAATAGCACTGTGTGTGGTAGCAAAGTATAAACCTCCACTAATTGACTTAAGTCCCTGAACTCGATTCAGTAGCCATAAAAACTCTTATGTGGACGAGCTGCAAGAAGGGGAATGGAGGAAATGGCATTCAGTCCTAGGGTAAATTATGCAAACAAATATTGACTTTCTCCATGGTAACTTTTATAGCTAATAGAAACTTTGAATGGTATTTTGAGCCAGATATAAATAAGCAGAAATACAAGAGAAACCAATAAATACACACCTCAGAAGAGAAACATTCCATCCCCAAACACAATAAATAGCATAATAAATAACGTTGCAACAGCAATATTTTTATTCTGCAGTTTCCTGAGACCAGAGGGCAGCATTTTGTCCTCCCTATGGAGTCTGGATGAACTCTCAGAAAAAAGACTGGGCTGCACTGCTCACTACTACAGGGCTGCCTGGCATGCTGCCTGAGCTCCATGTGCCAACCTGCCGTGGCACAGCAGAGCAGGACAGAGCTGAGTGACAGAGATGGGACACACGCTTTCCTCACTGACCTGCCAGCAGGCACCATGCGCCTCCCAGCTCTCAGCTCCACTACCTGAAAACACATCTACCATGCACCTCCTTCTGACTGGAGGAGGCAACACGCCAGAGTAGGACAGCTTAACATTACCTTTCTAAATATTATTAAACAAGAGAAAAGGAATGATCAGAAAATATGAAATTTTAGTTACTGGACTGGAATTTACATGCAATGCATCGGAGATTTAGAAGCACATTATGTATTACCACGGAGTGATAAATTCAAATATAAGGAGGATTAAATATGTTCCAACATGCTCTCGTAGATTTCTCCTTAATACTGTCCCTTAGGCTTGCCATGCTGAACGCGCCTGTATAGATCAGACACTTAGCTGCAAATGTGTATCTAAACGTACCTTCAAATGATCTTATTTCTAACACTGACCTATGCTGCTACATTAAGGAAAAACAGGGACTGGGAAAGCCTTTGGTGCAAAGCACTGCACGTCCCTTGGGCAGCGCACAGCCAGCCCATGGCCAGACACACACAGTGCTCTGGGATCACCCCTGGGGAACGGCCACCGCTTGAAAAGCATCTACCACATTTGCCTGGAACTTCCATAAGGCAACGTTAGTAAAATATGTACAGAAGGAACAATTTGCATACACTGATACACAGCACATGCTTGTTCATGGATGAACAGGAGACTTTTTGTTTCCTTTTGGAACCTCCTGAAGTTCATCCTGCACAAGGCTATATTTTGGCACAAGTGCACACTCACTGAAGAGACAATGGTAAGATGGTAGGATGCTAATTGTTCATCTTCTCAAATTACCGCTTACCGCTTACTTACTCATAGTTTTGAGCCTACATTAAAAAAACTAAGTCCAGAAAGAATGAGAGTGCAACATAAACCAGCACTGCCATGTCCCAGCGAAGAGCCAGCAGGGCTGTCTGAGCAGAGCCTCCTGCCAGCTGTTTGAAGGAGAATTCCTGCGGTGTGCATTAGGAGACCTCATGCCATAAGCAAAAGTGTATTTTGATCACTGCCTTCAAAAAGCAAAATGGCAAAGAGAACTGTTTTTATCACTCACAACAATAAGATTACTTTGCAATACATTCCTTTACTGAAGGCACTTTTAAGTTTTGATTAACTTCTTGCCCTGTCACAGCAAATATTGATAAGTTAAGATTCATCTACACCCTAGACAAAAAGAAAATGGAAAACTATTATGCTAATTAATTACATGGTATAGGCTACAATCAGTGCCTACAAGGAATTTCAAATGCAACCACTTGATTTATGTTACGAATCACCCTCAGGTGTCTTAGGAGAAGCTGCTAAGCAATCTGGAGATCAGAAACAGGAAGTCCTTTCAACAGAAATTCATTTTCTCTGCCACCATAAGAGGTAAAATCTCCCTTTCTCCCTCTAATCCACTGCTATAAAGTGCAGTAATTTGACAAATAAAAACGAGCTAGAAGCAATAAAAGGAATAATACAGAATGTGCTGTAAATGGGTGATCTCTGGCACTCGCTGTATGAATTTTCAGTGAACTAGTTCGTATCAGCATTACTTATGCTCACTAATAAGAAGGAAAAATGCTCTGGATGTGAAGAACTCTGCAGTTTTTCCTCCTCAGCTCAACACACACAGGACTGCAAAGCACTGGCACTTAAATCACTTGCTATCCTTTCATGTTAACCGACTAGGGAGATTTCCTCCTACTCCAGGGTAGAATTTTTCTCAGCATGTTTCAAGCTCTGCTGGTCAAGAATCCAGAAGACTAAATTACAAGAAACGTTTTAATTTGCGGATGGGATTGCCCAGTGGTAACTGAGTGCAGAGCATGGCTGGCAACACGCAGCCGGAATCCAATACAACTGGCACAGAGTAAGACAGGATCCAGTTGCAGCCAGTGTCACTGTATGGAAACCTGCCCCTGGCTTTTCTATCTAATGGGCTTGACAGGTATGACAAGTACGGATGACGACAATGTGGGCTCTTTCATAGGCTGAAAGTCATTGCTGACCACAGAAGGTTTCTAGTATGAATGCTATTTTACCAACTGTACAGCTGAACTCTTACTCTAAATCAAATGGAAAGATAAGCTTAAGGTGCAAACCCACCATGCGTGTGCACAGGAGACTGCAGCACATTGTCAGAGGAACCAAAAAAAGTGAAGCTAAAGAGTTGACAATTAACACTTTTTTTCGGGAAACCCATTTTCAGGTACAGCAGGTATTTTACTCTTGGTAAAAACCTGAGATGAAGTGGCACGACACCCACTGTGCCTTTGTGCAAACCAAGCTGACCCTCCCAGCTCCCAAGTGGCAGCTGAGAACGTCACCAGCTGTGCTGTACAGGGACCACACCTCTGAAATCCCTCTCTATAATCCTGAAGGGAAATTTATAATACTACTGTCCAAACAGCCCATTATGTTCACCATGAGCGGACTGCTTTGGGCCTGCAGCCTGTCACACAAAAGCAGCCTGCTGAGCTAGCAGTCCAACTTCCGACAGGCTCCTTAAATAACCCACGGAGTACAGAAGTGCAGTGCAGTGAGAACATGCACTGTTACCTATGGCTATTCTGGTAACCTCCAATTATTTCTGCACATGCATAATGCCATGGTTATTCCTGCTTTCCATCCCACTGAAAAGAATGAAATAACTGGAGGACAAGCACTTACATTCAGTTATCAACAGAGAAAACTGGTACATAAGCACAGGAAGAGACTTCTACCTTCCTAGAGATGGGGGAAAAATGAATATTAATGTAGCTCAAAAAACGTTAGAAACCTTTTGCATTTACTTGATTGGATCAGCAGTTTGTATGCTATGCCATCTCTCGTTTAAATTATGAACTGCAAAGTAATTGAAATGTGAAGTATTGCTCTATCAGTTTAAATTATTTCAGTCATACTTGACTTCAAGTAATGACATTTTTCTTCCTACAGAAAAAGATTCAGAATTTTTGATCTTGCTACTCTGTATTGTTTTAATAACCATTCTCCACTGTCAACATAATTCATGCTTCTTACGTAAACAGTTATGAAACAACTTTACAAAAATCATAGCAAAATTACTTTAATGTGCCTAAACTGCACCAGTTGCTTCCTTGTACGACCATTCTGGTAATTTTTCTTCCAAATCACGTAGCAATCTCTCGTTACCAATCACAGTGAGTCTCAACAAATAACTTTTCAGATGCACAACCAGTAGAAAAGATGCATCTTATCTACACGATTCTCTTCCTGCATGTTGTGAACTACAGCGTGTTTACAGGTCACTTATTTTGCTTTGACCTTGCCTATGAAGTCAACAGAACCGATTTCGGTATTTAAGTCAGTGATGTTCCCTTATATTTATTTAATGTGAAATGCCTACTTGCAAGCATACTCTAAATATTAAGGATGAGAGTTACATTCAGTATTGATGGCAGGATGGTGTGTGGGCATTTGTTCTGTTGTTTTTTCCTTGTTTTTAATAGATGAAATTAGCTTTCACTAATAGTGAAATACTCATCACTTTCTTTTTTTTTCTTTTTTAAATTGTTTTGAGAACTCTCCAGTAAGACAGAAGGAAAGAAATAATCAAAGCATCCAAGCTGGAATTATTTCAAATGGATTCTTCCTGAAATCTGTAGAAAAAAACATATTTTGAAGTCTGTAAAAAGAGTACGATGGATATTCTCAGACTCTTCCTTAAAACGGATGTTGTGTAAGCATCTGATGGACCTCATGCAGCCCTTCCCAAGACAGAGTAACTGAGAGGACATTATTTCTGCTCGAGCTCCTGTCCAGTGCTGTATTGAGCCCTGGGATGGAACCAGACAGACAAGACTGTCCTCACTGTAGATGGAAGTTGAAAGGAAACGCGTTTCCTTCAGTAGCCACTTCTCACAGCTGCCATCATCTTTCCATGATACAGAGTTGAGATGTTTTATATATAAAATTTAAGCCCAAAGAAAGCATGCCAACACTGCTGTTTGTACACTGCTTTGTAGCATGGTCTGTTGAAAAGAAGCAGCAACACTACTACCAAAGTAAGGAAGCCTTCCGCACTGCAACACAGCATTCAGTGCTACTTAAATGCCTGCAGGCTGACCCGTCAGCCCCCTGGAACTTGCCTAAAACATTACCATAAGAGCTCCAAAGAAAGCTGCTCATTTAGCAAATCTAGATTTACCCTCCCTTCAATCAAACATATAGATGTAAAGCCAATAATCCAAAATGCTCAAAATAAAAGGCCCTGAGCTCCAGCGCCACCAGCACTCATCACACAGTATTCCGTGCAGACCCAGTTTTCAGCCCCACTGCTGCTTCTGTCTGGATGATGAGAAATAAGATTTCTCTTCCAAATGCGTACAGTCACAAAACGTGTTAATAAGAAAAAAGTCATTCATTGTTTCTCCCAAATTTGCAAATATTATGTATGTGCTGTATGCCATCCAAGATCACTCTTTTCTCCCCTGTGTTCAAGACAAGTTGCCCTGTCTGCTCACAAACTGCAATCTCCTTGCAAGTCAAAGACATGCTCTTGAGCAGACATCTGCTGAAAATTTCTGCACATGCTCTGCATGGCTTACATTATGCTATGAGGACCATGCGAAGGAGTATAATGGCACCTGTGTTCTTCATTAATTCTTTCTAAAAATGAAGGATTAATTACTCTAAAACTGTTAATAAAAGGTCCAAGTACTTCTGTAAATGTTTCAAATAACTTTTGGTCAGCTATGGATTCTATTGCAGCCACTAAATGACTACATTAAAATATCAGGGATTTACTCAGACTAGTTCCAACTGCATGTGAGGTTCTCTCTACCCAGGACAGTCCTCTTACAACACTCAGCTTTGCACTCCCATGTGTTCACACTCACTTGTTCCATATGAAGTACTGCACGACTGTGTCAGCAAATAAGCAGTATAAACATAAAAAGAGAGGCAAATGAGCTGTCAGAAAGGTTTCCTGGGGGACTTCATCTTGGAGAATATATTTCTGCTCTTACGCTTTTCAGATCCTGCTGACCCATGTGGGGCTGTGGCCCACAGAATGGCAATTCCCTTTGTGTCTGTGGAGGAGGTAGAGAAGCTCTGGCTCCTCATGAAAGCTGAGGCTGCAGGATTCAGAGACAAACTCTAGCAAGTGAGGCTTTCTGGATGGCTGTAACCACAGTTGGTGCTTCAGACCGATCTGCTTGCAGGGAAGGGTTTGGCAGAATCCCAGGCAGGGGACAAATGCCTGAAGCAAGTTAGTTTCTGCTACAGGAAACATCCGGAACTACACTGAATGTTCAAAGTCTGTATCATTCAAAACCTAATTTAATCAATTTACCAGAGCCATCAGAATGCTCCCCTCCAGGGGAAAGGCAAAGGTACAAAAAAAGCATCTCATCTTGGTTCATTTCTACAAAGTGTGATCAGACATAGTCTAATCAAGAGGCCAGACAAAAACATCATGATGCTGAAATTAGGGCTTTTTGCTGCTTTAGTATGAGAATGGAAGATGTTTTGTGTTTGCTGTTTTTTAAAATTATTTCATTTTACATATACATTGTTAATTGGTGCACATAGCCATGCTCTGACAGCTTTCCCTGCTCTGTTTTCTCTTTTTCAGACTTTAGAATGGAGTCACCCGGCCTGCTTCTGTCATGCTATCACAACAGTTATTCAGACACATTTGGATTTTGTAGTGTTCCAAAAACAGGAAGCTGTTTGTTGATCCTCCTGCTGCAGACAATCGTTAAATAATATTAATATTCCATGGGCTCAACCAACAGACACATTGCTGTTGGCACTCGTAACCAGACGCAAGCTCCTCATCATCAGCAAAAGCGTTGGCTTCACTGGAGCTGATGGGAAGTCAGTAAGCTTCCAGCGTGGCTAACAGGCTCAAATGAATGCAGATACCTATGCCTATATGTGTGGCTAAATGTGCACCTAGAGCATAACATGACATGCACAAACCTGAAGCCTATAAACCTATCGATGGCCCTTGGTGACCTTTCCTAAACCAGCTGCAAACCCAAAGCTCTATGTGTAGCAGTCAATCTCAAAAACAAAAGTCAAAGTTTTCTGGGGAATATGCCCTCTTCATTTAGCCTTCTAATTCTATTTAAATGGTAGAAATAACATGGATTTTCCAATCCATTTTATTAAAACAGATAAAACTTGCAATTCAGGATAAAAGGCTCAATATGGATTTACATTTCTGTAGAATGAAAAGGTCAACATATGAAGAATTCAAGCAGCCTTTCAGGTGAACCCAGCAGTGCAAGGAAGCACAATAGCCTAAGAGACAGATGCTAAAAAAAGAGTTGGTACAAAGGCTCTGCTGAAATAGCTCAGTTCAGTATTTATAGCTAGCTTTTACAAGAACACCACAAGAGATAAAACTTTGTTAGCTTTGTTTGCTGAGAACAGAAACAAACGTGGCTTACAGAAATATATACATCTCTACTTCCTCCTAGTCACATAAATCTGTCATTTCAGACTAAAACATCCTGGGCACCGTCTTACCTGACACTGCTAACAAACACTACGGGCAGTGCAGGCAGCTGGGGCTTTCCTGGGGTCAGCCTGCTGGTGCTGCTCACCTTTCCACAGCTTCTTTTCCTACACTGATTAAGTTGTCATTTGTACACACGGAAGCATTAAAGACCAGGTGACGTACTATACATTTTGCTTCAGTTTTGATGCAGGAAAGTAAAAGCCTATCAATAAAGATGTACTTCGGAAAACATCCTTCCTCCAATCTCTCAGATACATCTTGCTGCTCATGCCTGGCAAGAGAGCAATTTACGATCACTGTCAGAATGATAAAGCAAAGTGCCTTCTCTTCCACTGAAAAATTTGCATTGAAATCATCCTGTTGCAGCGTGGAGAAACAGCACAGCAGCTTTGTGTAACGCCAGCCCTGAACAAAAGCTTTAAGCATCTTAAGGTGCTTTGCTTCTCAGATGAAGAGAGCATTCTGGATGTAAAAATACACATGTGGATAGCAAAGAGAGGGAATTTGTAGGGCATGAAATATCACAGATTATTATTAGTGCTATTATTCATCTGTGTTTTCCAATATAGTCTGTTTCAAAGTTGTTCTTGATTTATGGATGAATAATGAAACCAGCATGCATCTTAGTGAAGCAAAAGAGCACACAAAGTGAGGGGACAAATAGCAGTGAATGGCAGAATTGCAGTAAATCTCCTCAGCAGTGCCCACCCCTGGCACAGCACCTTGCAGCTCCACTGCAACTGAAGTGGTTGTGCTCCAACAGCTGACACAGCCAACGAGAAGCCTGAACATGGGATATGGAATAACTGTGTTATTTTGTTCGTATTTTCCAATAGAAATCACACTTTAATTACTGTATTTCCTCTATGTGCAGTAAAAGCTAACTTTTTTTTTACTGCATGTTCTACTTCAGATTAGGCATTTGTTAAATTAAGATACTTTTGATGGAAATTGTAACATCTACATTAATGCCTTGAATGCCAGTGCATTTTGTACAAGAATTTATAAATATTAACAAGATAAAATTTTAAAATGCAAAATACACCATTAGCCGTTGTAAATGTTTAATTTTGAGGGAATTGGAATAATATTTTCATATTACTGCAAGTCAAATTATATTAAAATAATTGTAGCATACGAAGTGTTAACATTTTAAGAGATGGGCCATCATCTGAGACTATTGCAAGGATTTTCTGCACTCCTGTACAGTCACAACTCTGCGTATGAGTTTTAGATCCTGAATACCCATTTGGTATTAATAGTGACTGGTAGTAATCTGGAAAGTGGAAGTCTGAAAAGTAGCATCTGTTTTAATAAGTCAGCGTACCTTTCCTGACAGCATTTGCAGACATTACTTCTAAAACTAAGCTGGCTTTCATAAAGCACATTTTATGAACAGACAATGGAAGGCACAGATCATCAAGGTCCTCCTTGGCTAACCAGCCTGGGTGACAGGTCATGGAACTCACTGCTTTCCCTGTGGACGACAGGCCAGAAACATGCTTCAAATCACAGGCTAGGCTACTATAAAGAAATAAATAAACAGCCTTTGAAACTAAGCCAGGGTTCAAAGCTTCTGGGGCAAGAACGAAATCTCAATCCAGGACTGAGGGGGGAGTTTCAAAGACAGATGGTACTTCTCACAGGACGCCAAAGGGCACTGAGAGCCCAATTTCTGGCTGTGATGCTGACAACGCTTGCCTCACGCTAAGATACAGGGCTTTGCTTTTAAAGATTCCAGCTAAGGTGCCTCAGCCTGGATGACCTTTTTTCCCCATAGCTGCAGTATTCAAGCTTTTCTCATAAACAGAACAAAATATTTGTGTATTTATAACCTATCCTATTTACAACCTTTCTACTCAAGAGACTCCCTGGCTGGAGCAGGAGATGAAACCGAAGCATTACAGGGGGAGCATGGGGTTTTCTATCCTGAACTAGGAACTTGAGCTCTCCTATTTCATCAAGACCAATGAAGGCCAAGACCACAGCTCTGTTATGAGGCGGCGATCAGAAAATAATTCGAATCATTTCATTTTGCACTTCTAGCAGCAGCAAACCCTTTGGGAAAAGAAGAAATGGAAAAAAGGAAAACTCCTGAGGATCAGTTTTCTAACACAGCTCAAAATCTCAGCTGTAGTGCTGCTCCTGCTACCCACAGTGGCTGCAGTAACCGTTCAGATGGGGCTGTAACAGCCCTGCTTTCATGTTCACTGCAGTTTAACTCACAGTAATAATTTACTATCCCCATTTTCACTTCTAAGATCCAGGCAAAGATATTAACTTAATAGGAACAAAGAATCTCATTTACGAACAGAATTTCCATACCCATACATCATACAAAACACAGTTCTGCAATATCCTGCCACGAGTCAAAGCAGAACAGCATCAGCGAAGCCACAACAGTTGGGGGTAGGAAGATCCTCTGTTCACAGAGCTACAGAGAAGGCAGACTGTCAGCTAAGCATAAAGGCACGCCACATGAAAGTACTAAAACTGTAACTCATTAAGAAGAATACTTCCAGCACTGCAGGAATAACCAAAGTAATAACCTTAGGAACAAGGACAATAACAAAGGAATAACCTGTAATCACCTCAGAAGGACTACTTACTCCTTCATTCTAACACTGGCTGTTTTTCTCCTCCTTGCATGGGAGGAGGAACGCAGCATAGAAGGCAGGCTCCGGAGGCTGTGACACAAAGCAGACATCACAGAAGGCAAAGCAGTTAATACGAGACTGGACTAAAGAAAATTGTTCCACACAACCTGATGTTCTCAGCTTAGGCCAACTCCTGCATCATCAGCAGTACATGGCTGCTGATTTGACAGTTAATCACACTGTCACATCACTTTCATCAACACATTTTCCTAAGATACTGTTCAAAACAATAAGAACAAACAACATAACCTAATTCTCAAGTACAAACACATAGGCAGATGGAAGATGAACCACACATTTAACCATTTATGTTAATCGCCTTCCACAGTGGGGAAAAAAAGAAATCCCCCACAGCCAAGTCCATGCTAGCTTCCAAAAGCCTTAGCTGCTTACACGGACTGGGCTCTGAGGCTAACAAGAACCCCAAGCACTGCATTCTCAAAGAGACTTTGCAGTTAACAACTCCAAAAGGCAGGTTAGACTTATTATTTCATAAACGTAAGAACTGAGATGGGATTGGTACTTTAACAGGTATACTCACAGCAGAATCTTAAGACTGTCCTTCTGAGATGGTGCACAGTTCACACACCCCAGGATCCCACTGGCTGTTTTGCTCTAGCTGCTGGATCACAACACAGTGCCACAGGGAGTCCTGGACTCGGGGGTCTGTAAGCTGCTGGAGTCCTCCTGGCTCTGAATCACTCATAGCATTCTGTTTAAGTCTTTAAAGACTAAATAACCCTGTACTGATTAAGATCCTTCTGAAAGCAGTATTTTAGTTCCCTGATTTTCTGTGTGGGTATATACTGTTCTGCAGATAGGCATAATATTTATACATATATATTTAGCTATATAGACTGTACTTAAACTCCAAGGGTGAGGAAAATGAGACAGCAGTGCAGTGTGGATGGGATGCAGTCGTGTTTTAATCATGCCACCAATGAAGTGAAAGCAGCACATTAAAAAGTGTCCTGAAAAGTGCTTAGTGAATTCCAAAGGAGAAACATTTACTTCGGAATTTTCACTTAAGCAGGTGCCCAAAACGCTACCATATACAATGTGCCCACTGCAAACATTTATGTCCTATGAAAGACAGTAGAGGAATGTAAATCATCTACCAGAAAGCCAAGGTGCCACAACATGTGTTGTTAATCTTCCTGTTCAGAACACACACACAGGGGAATAGCTATTTTTAGACATGTACTTATGCTAACTATTTCATCCTATGTATACATACACAAGTAGCTGCCAACTCTCAACTCTTCACCTGTATCAGTATCAGCTGTTCCTCTTCCATAGCCTATAAGGCTGTCATTATTCCAGGTCAGGTTTCTTACAGCAGTAAGTACATCCCACTTTCCACAGTAGTTTTATAACGGTAACCTGCTTACATGACCTCCAAAACAAGCTGTAAAAATATACTTAAAAGCCTCCACCTCAATTGTATTTACAAGGTGTGGATGTATAGGCTGGAATAAAAACAGGGTGAATTCTCTTCTCACTTGCTTTCTGAAATGAATGACAGAACTTCCCAGCCCCCAGGGTAAATACTATTGGATTCCCTTGTGACAGTCTGTCTACGAGGTAGTTCTGACCTTACATCTAGCTGGTAAGCCCCAGATGTTTGGACATTGGCATTGCCAGATCATTCAGAAAAGAGACAATTTGCCTAAAATTGCAATTTCCTATTCTTTGTCATGTTCCTCCTCTATGAAAAAGCTCTGTGGGAACCAACTCAAGATGCAGAAGGAGTAAGGTTATGTCTCAGCTTGGAAAGCCTCTGTGGCCTCTCCTTAGCTATCAGTATTGTGCCACACCAAGGAAGGCTAAGAGGAATAGTTCAGTCATCTGTCATGAGCTAAGATAGCAATTTGCAACAAACTGTGGCCATTTCATTCCCACACCGATGGGTGCTTCCCTCTCAGGAGGAGTGGCTGTATGTGGTGGTGTGAGAGAGCTGCTCCACCTTTGTGTAGCTGGAAGAGTTCCGACTACTCCACAGGGACAGCAGCTGCAGAAGTGTACCTCCACCCAACAGATCCTGCAGTAATTTCAGGAACTGGGAACAAGAATTTGAATGCCTTCTCCCCTGAAGCAATAACCTTAACAATCAAATTCATATTACCTGGAAGATGCAGAACTCTGGTGGGTGTCCAAAGCAAACTCAAATACACCCTGAGTCCACTGTGGCACTCTTGAACTTTATCACGTGAGTGCTTATGAATCACTTTATTTAACCAACTCAAAAGGCTGCCTACGGTGCTGGGCTGTTACAGCAGCTTTTGAAAAGTGTTTTTAAAGGGCTCCTTCGAGCCAGGCAGCCTTCCTGAACTTGTTATGCAAGAGGTCCACGCACAGTTCATTCAGAACAGCCCTGAGGATTAGCCCTGTTGGACCCTTTGTGCTTAATCTTCGCCGAGCAACAGTGTGGTGGAGGCATTCCTCAGATGTGCTGACAGGAAGAATCTGCTGCCAAAAGTCAACCAAATATGCAAGCCTTCAGAACAGAGTATTTCCTTAGATACTTGACGTGTCTATTCTCCATTATCCCTCATAGTAATTACATCAGGCAACCTCACATTCGGTTGTCACGAAATGCCAACTCACTGTATGAAAAACATGTAAGGTGGCATTTTAGCACTATTGTAAATGACAGTTTAGGGTCAGCAGCCGGCCACAGCTGAAGTAAACTGTATAGAGGAGAATTTCCACAGTGCTAGCAATAAAAAGGGCTCTGCCACTAAAGTTAGTAGCAGTTTTCTCTGAAATAAAGCTACGGTTAAGCCCTCAGTGGGTAAGAAGGGTGTTGTCTTGAATGCCTGTCCATTTATGTACATTCAACTATTGTAGGCTCACAGAAGAACTGATTATATATCAATCTAAAATCTCTCTCTCATTTGTTCACTTTGCTGAGAAATAGAAGCACAAAATATTGTATATTCATCCTTAGCAGGGCTGGGGGAGGCTCAAAAGCTCAGAGGTGCAGCCAGGCCAGGACAACGTTGTTCACACCCGTCAGGGAATTGTAACTGCAGACATTTTGCACAAGCTAATAAGGAATCAGTGGGCTGAGACTGCGAGGGAAAAAAAAGAATACTCTGAGAATTCACAGAATTAAAAAAATGAACATTAAATTAGGGTTACATCATCACTGGAACGTACGGTCAGCAGGCCACAGCTCTTGGTAGTGCTGATCTCAGCCACAGAACTCACTGCTCCACCCTGTTTTGGCACTCGCTTGGAACATTTCATGCATATTGAAAAATTACTTCCTCAAACTGTGGCTGAGGCCTCCTCTCTTTCTGATAAGAAGATAAAATAAAAAGACCCTCAGTAATTAGAAAAACACATTCCAGATCCCCTAAGTATTTGGGAAAAGCTTCTGGAACCTCATTGATAGAGATCAAACCTGCTTTTGTAAAGTTTTCCTTCAGAAGAGCTCCAGAAAACAATATACATAGATATTATTCTAGCCAAAATTCCTTCCTCTTAATTTAAAGGTTGGGAAATGTGCAGTGCTCTGGTAGCCAAATAACATGGACATTTTTCCTTGAAGAAACCCTCATTAACTGCCGTAGAATGAGTTTTGGCAAGCATCTATAGCAAAGCATACATTAGGAGCTACAATTCCTATTACACATAAGAGAAACTGCCTGACGGCCCCTCCATGCTGACGATGCAACTATATCATTTGGGGTGGATGGTAAACGGTGCTTCAAGATTAATTTTTTTGTGTAGGAGTCAGCTCAGTTAATGAAGTCAGATGGTTTGCCCTCATGTAAAACACCACGTCATGTCTCCATTGACTGTCAGCAGCTCCCTCTCCCTTAGGGAGGTCTTTGCTGTTCTCGCTGACCATGCTCTGAGTTTGTCTCAGAGCTTCTCTGCTTTAGCTAAATAGTTGTGTGCTTCACAGGAAAAATCACTCAAGTATTTCAATTTGAAAGACAAACATTCATGCCATTTAAGAAACTGTTCAAGAGAAAGCAGCCTTTGTGGTTTCTGGTCCCCAAGGACTTCACACAACTCTCTGGTCCCACAGCTGCACCTGATTTAAAAGCTGCACTGCTGTGGATGCACTGCTTCCCAAAGTGCTTCTGCACAGCCCCACTGGCTACGTGGGAGAGTGAACTGCTCCTGTTCCATGATCAGAAAGGCCGGGGTTCAGAAGTCATTGTATCAAGTCTCTTAACTGGTTGGGCCTCATCTCACGCAAGGTTAAGGAAGGGTTTGGCAGATGAAGGTCACATCCAGAGAAGGGAGTTAGATACTGCACAGGCAATTAATGTCACAGAAGTGCCTTCCAGAGCTGTTCCGCCATCCTTCAGCTCATAGGATGGCTATTAAAAGAAAGCAGGCTTTTTGCAGTGATCCAATCGCTTTGAACAGGACTGCTGTATGACCAGCTCTGGTCACAGCCTTTTCTATTCTTATTTAGGAAGCAGAGACCATTTGGTTATTTATGCACAACTGAATAGATCAATTGAAATATTAATTTCCATTAGTTCTAATTCTCTAAAACACATCCAGATAGAGCACCCATCAGACTTAACCCAAAGGTATCACAATGCTCAGGAAGTGCTGAGCAGTTTAATATTAAATCTCTCGAATATTTTCATTTCAGTTCGTGCCCACACACCTTTGTTTCTTTTACACTGCAGTAAGAGGGAGGCAGTCTGCTCTGTGCTGCCAGGACAGAGGCACGAGGAAGCATCTCTGCCAGTAGTGAAACGGTGCTTTGACAAGCATAGTCAGACTAGGCAGCCCTCTCATTAGGGGCTCCAGGTGCACGAAAAACAAGCAAACACTTTTTTCTTCAGGAACTGAAGGATTTTAAACAGTAGATTTTAACTGTGAAACATCATATGTGCACACTTAAGATCTAGGTAAGTGTGGAAGCAGATGTCCACAGCGTACCTCAGTACTTCAGGTGGTATAAGTACCACTGAGGATCCTCACAAGATACCATTCACAAGGGTGCATACCACAAAGTACTGCACAGCATGTCCCCTTCCCGCAGAAATGGTAACTTTTGCATTTCTTAGTAGACTTTACGTTAGATCAGCTCGTTATTCAATGCCTGTGGATCCTGGATCTCTGTTCCAGATCAAACACACACACAGCCTATCCTCCTCTTCCTAACAGTAAGCTTTTGCCAGTACGTGTGCTGTAAGTATGCCCCAGAAGTAGACCTTCTCTTTACACAGGAAGCAGAAGGAAGTGTTTTTCAGACTCCACAGTTCCCTGCTTACTGGCTGAGCACACGGCACACCCACAGCACGCAGCACTGTTTGCAGCAAGTTGCAGTAAATGAAAGCACTGGTAGCCTGAGGATTGTACCCAAGTGATCAGCAGTTTGCAGGAAGTGAAGAATCAAGATTGCTGGCTGGCTAACAACAATAAAAGAAAATCCTACTATAACTTTACACACCATAAAAATACGATCGCTATCACTGTGATAAACTTCCTTGTTTTCTGTACTGCTTTGTCCTGCAGAGTTCATGCAGCAGCCTCATTTTTCACCTCCTGCTCCCCAGATTCACTACTGGTTGTCTGAGAAACAAATGCATGCTTGGCTACCATTCTAATCTAAACAACAGAGATCAGTGGAATCCTTTACCTACAGAACAGAATGCTGTAGCTATGCCTTTGTGTACCCAGGAAACAGTGATACACGTGCTTGGACACAGAAGGATGAACATTCAGCTACCTCACTGCAGCCATTTTAACACAGCAGGAGGGACAAAATCCAAGCCAGCATTAGAGATAAACTTCTTATCACCATTCGTAGCTTTTTGCTCTTCCCCTGCATTGCCATCTGTTGTTACTTGAGCCTATCCTTCCCACTGAAAGAAGTCACATCTTCAGGGGATGAATTGGGCACACAGAACTTGGTTCTACATTGAGAGAAGTCACGAAACAGTCAGAAGAAACAGCTCCAACCCAGGGAGGAAGAAACATCTTTCAAAGCCCAGGAACTGACTGACCAAAGCTCCAGGCCACTGCCCTGAAGTCTCTGTGTAAGCAGCTACATGGAAGGTCACTTCTCTAACTTAAGTGCTGGGACAGAATTTGTCTCTGATGTACCTCAATAACCTCTCATCTAACCCCTAAAAATCGGAAGCTACACATGATAGTTTCTGCTTGTGTTTTTTAGAGTGATTGCAAGGAATGTTATTCAGATGCAGTATGCAGGGTACAGACCACAGCATTCCCCAGAAGCTGACATTCTGCATGAGAACCAAGACCAACAAAGGGCCTCCAAAAAGACCAGAAAGAAAGCACATATGCAAATGACTCCAGAATCATATCTACTACCTTTTGAGGTTTCTGGAGGTTTTAGAATGAACTTTTGTTGCATGCCAAGTGTTTTTCATCCAATAAACAATGTAAATTTCCAATATCCTAAAGCATAGAAGAAGAATAAAGACAAGATCGCCTATATTTTATGCATACACTATATAAGAAAACCAACCTGTGTGGAAGCAGTTAGTATCTGATTTCCCACGTCTGACCTACTGTTTTATGATTGGAAACGCGTTGCTCCAAGTAACCAGGCTCCATTAGATATGAGCCTTTATTTAATACAGAACACCCAGACAGTCATTAGACAATCTTTAAGTCTGAAATAAAGAGTTTACTCAATTTCATTTTGATGTCTATTGTGCAGCAAAGTGCTTAGAGTGGGGGATTTACTAAAAGATGACAGAATATCATTTTATAGTAATTCAGATGCTTTAAAGGCTAAGAAGCCTCCACTGAAATGACAGGTCTTGTGAAGCACTTAGAAATGTTGTTTCATCCATTCTAGACAGGTTTAGAGTAAGAAAATTCCTACGTTCACAACACAAGATAACCTGTTAAAATCTTTCTGTAATCACATTATCCAGAATCTGGTAAGACTTGCAACATTAATACTGGATAGTTCTTCTGAGCTGAGATCTTTGTAGTTCCTTGAGAGAACCAGAATATCTGGGAGGACATTCTTGCAGAACAGGGTTGTTCTTTTTAACTGCAGTCCCTCTATGAAGTTATCTGAAATTCTTTAGCAAGACTGAACATTAGCTTCCTTTGAAAGCACTGAGTTCAGGAAAGAGGAAACAGCTTAACTCAGTGCTTCTGTGCCAAAACAAATAAGAACGTCAGAGGAAGTGAATATTTTAGAAGATTGGGTAAACATATCCTAAGAAGGTGGCTCACTTTTCCTAGATTGCTCAAAGAACCACACTTTCTCTTTTTCCGTAAGAAAAGCAACTGAAATGGCACTCAGTGATACAAGTCTCCTGCAAACACAAACAACAAGAAGAAAACAGCCTCTGTCCAAGATCCTATATTTGGTCAGACCAAATATAGGACTAATATTTGACTATCAGCAGATACCATGTCTTTTTATTGGAGTTTGGTTCTCTGTTTCTATGATTGTTTTCTTAGCACACCATGAGCAGCACGCAGTGACTCCTTTGGGTATTCCAAAGCAACACTAAACTGAAAATGCGATTTAGCCCTGTTCTCCTCAGAAAGACAATCTTCCATGGTTCTGCCAACGTTTCAGTCAATTCAGGCAGCAAACGTTATCTAAAATTTTATCTATTGACGTCTGATCAACAGACAGGGGAGATGGAACAGCCATACAGTGATAAAACAAGGCACACAGTTCTCCAGCATTCACTCAGTGGGCGCAATACGGTTTCTCTTCAACACAGTGTGTCCCCCCTAATACTCGGTATTTCCTGAAGGACCTTATGATACTCGCTAAGGGTTATCCTTCAAAAATGTGTTTATCTTTGCTGTGCCAACCTCGGTTTTCAGTGCTGCTTCTCCTTTAGTAGGTAAATACTTCTCAGACAGTCATTTGTGAGCTCTCCTAAAACAAATAAAAGTCAACTTCCTGCATACATCTCCACCATCATACTCCCACTGTACCCTTCAGTTTATAAGCAGGAGTGATGACACAGGCACTTTGCCCAAGGTTTGAAAGCAGTTAATAATGACAGTCTTGAAAACATGGACATAAATTCACTAGATAAAGAGACAAACATGGTTGTTTGCAATCTGAATAAAATCCAAGGCTTCATAATAGAAACCTCTCCTCACTTGGTGATCTGGTTCACAATCTGGATTTTTATAGGAATTACTGTTTGGCTTCCAGGAGGCTGTTTACCTCAAAGGAAGCATGCTGGAGATTTTTGCTAGGCAGACTGGAAGACACTGAATTTTTTGCAGCGGGCAAAAGTTATTCAGATCAGACATTCTGAGCAGGAGCACACTCAGGAGGATGATGCAACAGTACGCAGAATATACAGCACTCAGAAAACAATTGGGATTCGCAAGAGAACAAAGCTTGCAAAGCCAACATAAGGACTGACTGCATGTACAAGTGTTTCAAGCTCTGATATTATTCCTGACCTCAAGCACCAGTTATGCTGTGTGTCAGATGCAAACTAGAAAACACTTCTAGTATTGATATGCAAACATGCACACCAGGCATCTTGCTTTATTTCAGACTTCCTAGATCTGATGCTGCTGTAGCAAACAGCTTGTACTTGATGCAGAAACCTCAGCAGCAATGTGAATTGTTTGGTATTAGTTCCTTTTGCATACTAATGCTTTGCATTCTCCTACAGCTGACAGCTATTTCATTCAATTCTGCTGATTTTGAGCTCCGGGGCAAAGCACAAGATGCATACAAATCTCTTCTACAGGTTTCCTCATATTTTCAAAAACAGGGAAGGAGCAAAGGCTAACATGGAAAGCTACAAGTGGGTTTGGGATAATTCTCTTGCAGAAATGAGGACAGAAAGAAATAAGAGCTCTAGACCTACCTCACTTCTGTAAAGACTGAGGCTGTAGGTGTTGGGTCTAGATCCGCTTCTACTTCGAAGTCTGGTGTAAATGCCTGGACTGGATGTACCTGTCTCCTCTGGAAGCTGAGAGAACACATCAACCCCAGTCCAAATTCAGGGCTGCTGAATGCATCAGCAAGCACTGGAGAAGGAAAGACGTTATCTGCATTTATGTTCCTTTTCTGTCCCACTTTGTACTTCAGAAAAATGTTTGGAATGTGAATTCTGTGCTCATAAAGGTTGCTGGACTGACAGTTAAACAGGGCATGGTCAATGGCATGAAACATTACCCTTGTGAGCTCCACACTCTGCAGCTTCATGCTTCGCAGCAGCCGACCCTACCTGAAAAGCTGGCTCCGGCCTCAGAGTCTGCAGAGCACATCTGCTCGGGGGTTCTGTCACTGCTGCACAACGCCTGCCCTGTCCTCCCCTGAAAGCCAAGGCATTCGTCGCGAGGCATTTCTTTCTTGATCCCCTTGCTGAGCTCACCAGCCAGGATGCTTTGTGGTGCAAAGGTTGTGCTATGAACTGGATTGGGATAAGCAGTTGTGTTGCTCGGGCAGCGTGGACTTGCAGACTGAGCTGTATTTGAATGTTTTGCTGAGTAAAGGGAATAAGGATTTCTGAAGCGTGGTGTAGTGTGAAGAGATTAACAGAGCAGCCAAGCAAGTAATGCTGGTAAGCTATAAAGTTCAGAGCAAGCACTGGGGTGGGATGAAACAGCAAACCAAATGGTATTACAGAGGAGTCGCATGACAACAGGACTCAAAGTGACACGCAGACAGGAAGGGAAGGAAGGAGGAAAGGATAGCCGAGTGAAATTTAACCGTGCAATTATTTTCTTTGGCTTATTTTCTTTCCATACAGCCTTTTATGCTTCTCTGAGCAGGGTAATGTTTCTGTCACTCCCATCCCCGAGCAATACTCTTGAAATTCATGTGTGCCACTGATGCAACAGCATAAAAGCACAGATAAGCTGTTCTATGGAAAACAAATGCCTCATGCTCAGACACTCAGAGCAGTGTCACTCTGCCCTCCCTGTTTCCTATCACACCAGTTCTGCTACTGATAACATGCTGCAGTTTTATTTTTCCATTAGTCTATTCACGTTAATCAAGAGACACAAAACATCACAGTTAAAGTACCATCTCCTACAGACAGCATCCAACTAGTAAACTCTTAGCAGCAGGAAATATTTTCCTATGGCCCTTCACTGGAAAGAAAACAGATCTGAGGCCAGCCTGCTCTAGCAGCAGCTAGCAAGCAGAGAATAAGAGAGCAGTGTCTGAAGGGCAATGTTTTCTTTTTCTTCCTGTTTGGGACTGAATCCAAGAATATTCTCTGGATGGAGCTCTGTGGAAGGGGCACACAGCTGAACCAACACCCGGCGCTGCACTGCAAGCAGAACAAGTGCGCGGCAGCACCACGGGCTGCTCCTCCAGCTGCTTTCTGTGGGCCCGATGTTCTCTGCTGACTGCTGCCTTCAAGGCTGTCTCAACGCACTCCATTCATCTTCCAAGCAGACCTCAGCACTGCACAATTACTTGGGAAAACAGGAGAGACTAGAAAATATATTTTCATAAGTTCCCCTTTACTGTAGATATGAGTTATTCCCACTATTTTAATTGTCGGTTGTGCTCATTATCAAAAGTTCAGAGGTGGTCCAACTTTGTTTCCCTGGTGATTTAATAAGACTCTGGAGTAAGAAGTGGGGTGCAGTAAGCTGCATTCTGATACACAACATACAATGACAAACATTTAAATAATACTGTCAATTCAAAACTGTCTACGAGACATATCTGAGAGATGGAGGTTCCCTTGCACGATCTAGAAACACCTGCCAAATTCTGCATTCTGCAGGCACCACGAACACAACATGCACACATAAAATCACACATTATTATTTCTCTCTCTCATTTTTAGCATATATGAAGTTCTTGCTGTCTAACACTCCTGTGCAGCTGCATGAGCACAGCGTGAGGAACCAAGGGTTTCTGGACTCAGCTCTGCCTCCCATGTCAGCTTTCCTCTGCAGCTGAACAAACGCTGCTCGCCCTCCCTCCCCTTTGGTCTTTCCATCTGGAAAAATGAAGACATTAGCATCTGTCCTGTGGGTGCCTGTGCTATGCATATAAATCAGTAAATGTTTACAGAAATGATTTCAAAAAGTTATACATTCCTGATTGAATGCAGTTATTTACGTTTAACCCGAACCAGCAAAAGCCCTAACTTATCTACATTAAAGATCCAATCCAGAGTTCATAAAGCTGTTTCCTTAAGGCTGTGGCACAGGCACCTCCTGCCTGATACTAAATGCAAAGGAGTTCTCATGACAGCCTAGAAGGTGGACTTCTAGCAGTTACCATGGTAGAACAATGACACAGAAAGGAGAGGGTGCAGCTCTCCTCCCCGTTTCACCAAACCACATCCAGGTGCCACTGCAGCAAGGAGCAGCTGCTGGAGCCTGCAGGAGCACGGCTGCACCCAGGCACCCACTGCTCTGGGCACGCTCACATCAGAAAACTGAACTCAGCTTTCTATCAGAAGCTGACATTGCCCGAAGTGCAGACTGCTCCCTTTGCATACATTAGGCCATTTTTTTTCAGACTCCTGAATGAGGAGCGTAGACTAAACTGGATTTTTCATTTTGGCAAATTCATCCTTTTGAGGTGGTAGCCAATGATGTGATCTACAAGAGGAATAAATGTGCTGTTTTCAGGAGAACCAAGTACTTGTTTAAAAATGTATTTCTTCCCTTTAACTCTCTCCTTCTTATCCTTCAGGAGGTAATTTAACTGATAGCCCTCTGCACTTGGGCAAATACAAACTTCCTCCTTCTGAAGGAGACCCCTCCAACAAATGCAGGGCCTTCGGCTGGGCAAAGTCCCAGAGCAGGAATGAACTCTCCTGCAGTGATTTATTTCCTTAATAAAAATTATTTCCTGGAAAATGTGAATTTCCTCTGGAAGCTTTCAGATACTCGGAAGATGAAGCAATGGGGAAGCATCAAAATATTGAGAGATCAACATTACAGTAAGCAGAATGAATTCCTGCCTGTCTGCCCAGGATGCTGTTGTGGCAGCACCATCACTGACAGGTAAGAGTGGCACAGCTGCCATGCAGCCCCCAGCGGCCCTTCCTGCTCCCTCGCAGCGCTGCCCAGCACCTTGCTGCCTTTGTCTGTGGGCAGCTCGAGCACAGCAGAGAACATAGGTGGTTCTGATCAGCCCAGCACACCAATGGTGCTGCAACAAACAAGCAGCATCCTGCCTGTGCATTCAACTAAACCTGATATTATTTACAAAAAAAACCATCTAAGATTGGTAATATAGTAATGGAAAAATGCTCCAGCTTCCTGTAGTTGCTGATGCAGTGTTTGCCCTTCACAAACACTGTTTCAAACTGGCAATGGTGTATATGTAAATGAGGGATTTTATTGCTTTACTGCTGTTCAGCACGGGGGCCATTCACTTTTTACTAGAGTTCCTTTGGCATAAGGAGCATGACTTGCCTAGCAATAATATGAGACTTGCCTCGTCTGTGCCCACTACAAAAACAATGCTTCCATTAAGCAGGACTTAAGGCCTGCAGGCTCCCGCCTCAATTCCTGTGCTGAGTAAGAAACTTCTATGTTCAACATGAACCATCATTACCCAGATTTCAGTGAAACCAAAAATACACACACAAAAGTCTACAGATCTCCAACCATGTAATCATAACTACAAGCACAAATTCTTTAATGCTAATGAAGCATTTATAGATCTAAGGCCTACATTTTTTCTAAAGCTGCAAAACAGTATATTTTATTCTCATTTAATCTAGAAGAAATGTTGATCTCAAAAAAAGAATTAGGAAAAATGGGACCACATTTAAACCTAAAGAATAATTTAGTAAAAGAGAAAGTCATTCTTCGTAATACTTAATTGCATTCTTTGATTAATCAAACACTTCTAAAGAACAGAAGTCTTCCTTTGGAGCTGGCCTCACAGGTGTGGGGCACCGACTGGCACTCAGATCAGTGCTACATTGCTCAGGAGCCCAGCACATGCACTGGCCAACACTTTCCAAAACACAGCATGGTAGAAAGAGCACACATCCCCATTGGGTTGGCAGAGCTGTGCACATAGCAAGGCACTGGGAGAAACAGGAGAGTTCATATTTACAGGAAACCAAGCTGAGTTTCTCTGCCTATGACCTTCTCAAAGTGACAAACATTCTCACCTCCAAATACCCTTTAATCCACTGATATAACGGTATGGACACCTCTCTGTTGAGTGAAAGAAGTTCCATATTTAGAAGTCAACCTCATTCAGCCCCCTAAACCTGATGACCAGGGCACTTTCACAGTGTACAGTACTCAGGCCTCAATTTATGAGCATATCTGATAAGTCAAGGCCATTTTTGTGAGCTTTGTGCAGATTCTCCAACAGCAGCAATCTGGCAATGAATACTACATTTAACTCACCATGTTGGGCTTATGATTTAAGGAACTGATTCATCCCTTTACTTCTAACTGCATGCAGACACGAGAAGATCCACTAGCAGACCATCTCCAGAATGTCTCGCCAAGCAGCATGTAGAAGAGGTTTTGTTATTAGATGGGAATCTCTCATCTTCCTGTCCTGCGAGCCGGCTGTGGTGGCAGGGCAGGTTTCTGGCTGTTGGTCCTAGCCATTCTTCAGCTTTGACAGAACACAGTCAAACCAAATTCAAAGCAATTTAAAGTAAGTTACTTCAAAAACAAAAACAAAAACCAACCAAACAAACAAACAAAAAAACCCAAATAGATTAATATCACACTGAACTAAAAAGTTACTGAATTGAAAAGATAATAACCTAATGACATTGATAGTAATTAACACATTTGTTTTATGAATCTATTAAGAAATGTGTTACATACTAAGATGTGCGAAAAATAAGCTCTCAACTCTTCCATCCCCAAGTTCCAGCCCTCTGTTACACAACCGCAACACAGCCACGCACACAGGCCAGGCTGAGATGCGGTGTGGGACATATTTGAAGGATCAGTCCTATGGATCCACATGTTACTGAGTGCAAGACAGACATAGGACTGCTTAAAAAAAACAACAACAAAAAACTAAAACGAACAAAAAAAACCCCACAAAACCAAAAACCCCAAACGTACTCACAGTTGACATTAAAAACACTCTCTTAACAACCGCACAGATTGTATGTGATTCTACAGAAAGATTTCGGTTCCTGAAGCGCTCTGCTACGTCTGCTGTGGGATCACTTATCACTCTGGTGATTTATTTTAAAGCAGATGCACAGAGAAGAATAAATACATTAAGCAACAAAATCATCAGAAATTCACCAGAAGGGATGCAGGGTTGGCACAGACTTGATTGACTAAATGCAAATAAGGAACCTGAACCTACAGTCTGGAATCAATGCTCGCAATCTGCATAACACAGCACAGCAGCTACGATGATTAACAGGCTGATTTTATTTCTGAGAACTTGATATGCATTTATAAGAATGAAACACGACGTTCTGTTAATTCTAGCAGGCTAAACGGGTAGCTTTGCCTCGAAAAGACTGTCTTTCTGCAACGTTAAGGAAAACAAAACCTTCGTACATTACTACTTCAGATATAACAGAAAGCTATTCAATTAGAAAACGTCATCCACTGCACTTAGAAAGCCTTACCCCCTGCCCAATACATGCACGAACAGGATCTATTCGTATTTTCCCCCACCGTTTGCCCGATACATTAAATCATCATCTCTGTAGCGGAGCTAGTGCTGCAGCAACTTCCTGCACTGCATCATTCACCTACCTCTGACTTCATTGTTCCGTGGGGCATGAATAAATAAAATCAAACATCCAGGTGGAGCTGTCACAGTTTCCCTTTGCAGCGACTGTGCTGAAATAATATAAAAAGAGCTGGCGGGTCCTACAGGAGGAGAAAGCTGGGTCAGTGCCTCGTTATGGAGCAGGGAAGCGCAGGGCTGCGAGCCGACTGATGCGCTGTGCTGATCAGCACATTTACCTAACGGCGTGGGATGGGCCGGACCCGGCAGCTTCTCTCAGCAGCTTTCAGACCGAACGGACCCTGCGGAGTACCACATCGCTACGGCAATTCTGGCGAGTAAGCAATCTCACAGCAAGGCCAGTGCCTCTCGCAGCCTTGCAAGACGAAGCAGGCAGCTTGGGCAGCAGATGCTGAATTGTATCAATATGATGACGCCATGTGTGCTTCCCCAGAACTAAATCACTTTCTGATTCTGCTACCAATTCCCAGGTAATATTCAATTCCTATGCTTCTCAGCCCCAGACTGGGTATATTACTGACCTACAATGCAAAATTGGGAACTATACCAGTCACACGTAAGCACAGAAATGTACAAGCCTAAATTTATGCCTAAGCAGAAAGCATCTTTTTCCTTTCATCGTTTTGTTTTATTTTTCCTGTACCATCTTCTTAAACATCACTGAAGCAGAGAGGACATCTACCAGTCTCAGTGCTCCCGCATACATCCCGAGCTCTGCCCATTGCCTCCATCACACTTTTGCATGCCCCTGGCGGCACTGAACGCCTGCAGCTCTTCCCAGCTGTACCAACACAGACTGCGCTCAGCACCTTGCACTGAAAAATGTATTGCCCATTCCTCTCTACTAGCCAAAGGAAACAAGGTTTCACATCCCTTCTTTGTAGCAGAACTATCTCCTTTTAACACTTATCTGTATATTCTGTGTTTGCTCTCACTGTGGCATTTTAATATACCTTGAAGTAAAACTGGCACTGCTGGTATTTCTCTGGGAAGGGCAGCCCAAGTAGTTTAGGGTCTAAAATCATAAATAACACATAAAAATGACAGCGTTTACATCACATTCACTTAGCCTATGAAATTAGAACTAATCATTGACTTATCTTGCTCACTGCTGTGGTTTGTAGAAGAGCAAATCACAAGACAGCTAATGAAAAAAGTAGATCAGGATCTATTCACTCAAATGCCAAATCTTTTCCTCTATTTTGCCACAGAGGCTTTCATATCCCTTGAAAAGGTAAAACAAAAACAATAACAAATTTCTTAACTGCTTTCGTGAGGTCTTGCCTACCTCTGCAGCAGTGCAGATTAGGAGCTTCAGGTAAGGAAGCATTCCTGTCTCCTTAGGATGGAACCGCAGTGAGTTCAGCCGGACTCAGCTTGGAGCCCACAGGTTTTTCCAACCCTTTTCCCAACCCCAAGGCAGAATTACTGTGTACTGCTTCAATTCCTTTCTTATTTACCAAATTCCTCTGATAATAAAATGGTTCTATTTCAGTCAGGTCCATTGGTTCTCTGGGGTAGCATTATTAATTGTTACTCTCAAAAACAGTCTGCCAGCAGAAAAGGACTGACAGTTCTTTCAATAAATGGGAAGAATGACAAAAGTTAAGTATAACTGAGGGTAGGCAGGCAGGGTATTTCCCTTCTGATCAACTACACTTTGTGAACCTCAGTGTGGTATCTAACAGCCAGGCTGTCACATCCCGGCCTGCCATAGGTTGCTGCCATAAGGACTCTCTCCTCCCCTCATGCTCCCTCCTTTCCCAACCTTTCCATCCACCTCTGCAGGGCCACATGAGGCAGATGCTTTTAAGAGACAGAAATAGCATGTTCAAAGGCCTAGAGTGCTGACACACAATTTTGGGCAAATTCCTGATGCAGCCAAGTGAGCTCACTGTGCAGAGATGGCTGTGAGCAGTCAGTACGTTTCCAAAATGCAAACATGGCCACACAGAACCCTTAAAAACGTAACTCAACTAGCACAGGAAATGCAAAAGGACTTTAAAAATGCACGAGCACACCTCCATGCTAGTCTCCCATCACACTTTCTCCATCAGACCCATGCATTCCTTCAGCAGCAAAGAAGGTCTCCAGGGCAGCCAGGCCCTCCCTACCCCAGGCCTCATCACAAGGAGACCGTGTGTCCAGTGGGACCCTTCTCAGCAGGAAAGTCACCTGGGTCAGTTTTCCTTCATCAACTCTGTTGTATAATCTGTAACCAAGTAAGAAAAAGCTCTCTGCCAGAGTTCAAGGTCCAAATAAAGACACATCAAAATGTTATACAGAGCTTCATAGTAAATGGAAGATCTTGCAGCTAGGGCAGTCTCTTGCTCCCAGGCCTCATATCACTGCCTCTGGAACTTCTTTCCAGTGCACAGGTAAAATAAATAAATAAATAAATGACAGAAAAAACCACAAAATGCCTACATTCAAAGACTGCATGTACTGCCTCTCCAAAATACATGAGAGGTCCTTAACAGCTTGCTTCAGTTTTCCCTACAGAAAAAATAGGAGATAATTTTCTCTCTTCTACTACACACATCTGAGATTTTCAATGCAAAGATGCTGAATAAGTACAAAACAGTCTAAAAAGACATACTGTCAAGAATAGTTTATATCGCTCTCTCAATGACAAAGTCATGGAGGCTGCCTGCATGCTTCAAGACCAGCTGGGGCTGGAAGAAGTGTGGCCTGAGGCTGGTTGGCGAGCTGGCTGCAGGAGGGCACTCATCCTTTCCCTGTACGAGGCCCCATCAAATGCTGGTCTGGTAAATTTTACGTTCTGGGAATAGTTTCTTTGTATTATTTCCCTGTACTGCCACTGTGGCTTTGCAAGATGGAAGAGGCCGTCATTTCAAAATGGTAGATCTAATTTTCCTGCTAGTTTTCTACTTGAAACTTCCTAATAGCTCAAGTGATCTCAGCCTCATTTAAAGCAAGTGGGATGGGATGCCAACAGTGAGGATTTTGACCTTCAGAGACAGAAGACATCACACTGTGGAACTCAGGCATCTGGGATGAGGCACAGATGCAGGAAAAAGCAGTCAGGGCACAAGGAAGCCAAATCAGATTGAGTGATCTCAAGAAAAGGAGAGTTAACAGAAGTACTGGCATACCAGTGAATGGTGTTTAAGTGGCTGGTGTGCTTTTACACTGCATTATTACTCCCTTTTGTGAGCTAAAAGTCTATTGGCTTCTCATGCTTCTCCCTAAAAGACAAAACAAAAAAAGCTCAAGAGCATAATTGTGATCCTACTTTTATCTACCTCTGTGACGTTAGGAATATAGACACTGCATTCACCAGTTTGCAATTTACATCTGAAATTCACCTTAAATATACTATGGTTTCTTTTCTCTCTTGGATTTGTACAACTCATGTGTGCAGTTTACTGTCTGTGTGCCTGCCACCTCCAGTTCTGAAAGGTGCCAGATGGATGCTTGGTTCTGTTTAGCCACCAAACAAAATCCATGTACAAGCCCCCTTGACACCTCATCAGGCATGTGTGCACAAACAAAACATTGCATGTTATTTTGCATTTTAATGTATGTTCAGGCAACAATTTGAAATTCTTCCCCAATGAGAACACATCTTACAAAAGCCCTGCTTTGTCTACGTGCAGTTTTGCAATCATGCAAGCAAACATATGTGCTGTGCTACCAGCAGCCATCCCTGCAATCTGCCATGGCCCACACTGTAAGACACAGGCAAAAGGAGACCAAGCAATTCAGCACCCAGTAAACACATGGGTTTTCTTGGGAAAACTTAATCTTGAACAACAGATCATAGCTAAATATTGTCATGCTTCTCTGGTACAACTCACCACTGCATTCCTGAGCCAGAGCATGCCAGTTCAGCTGATCTAATTTATCAGTACAAGTCTTAGCACTTGTAGTGTCTGGCCTAAAACGGACTGTGGGTGGGATGGATTTAATAGTCTAACTGCAAAAATCTTGGCACCTCTGTGAATTCACAAGATCTTCCCTATGTAAGGCATTTGCATACTCATAAAGCAGGCAAGCTCTGTGCCAACATTCCCTGCTGGGTGCAACACTTATGGCCTCTAAGAGTTATAGGAAATAAACTAATTGGCTCTCAAAGAATAGTTTGTTCTAATGATCATTTCACCATAATATCACCAGAATCTCTCATGATTTAAGACAGTTTAGACCAAATTTATTCTATTCTGAATTACTGACCACTAAAACAGGGCTTGGGGCAACCTGCATGTGCCATGACATACAGTACGATTTCAATTCCTTTATAATAATGCCAAGTCCAATGCTAAGAAATTACTACATGGAAGGTTTGAAATTAGATGGCAGACAGATCCGTTTCAGCTGTACCGCTGGCAGCAATTTAGCAGCGCAGATAGAAAAGGACATCACATGAGATGATTTCACTGCTGCTTTCTGTGAAAACAGTAATGAGCACAGTACCCTCAGCCAGTCTGCAACCAGGAGAATCTGCTGGGAAGTGAAACAGAACTGTCTCACAGCTGTGCTGCATGTAAGCTTGTGTCCTAGGGAACAGAGGCAGATGCACACAGTCTGCAGGGGCCTGGCAATCAGCTGCATGGAGCTGCAGAGGCTGCCGTGCTGTGAAGACCTCGTTCTTCCTGCCTGAGGTTTGAGGTCGGCCCTCGGCAGAAACTGCACTGCAGACAAGGACTGTTGCAGCACTGCTGTGTCTGAAATCAAACAGAGCGTGTTACATGTTGCTGAACCAAGACCAAGCTGCTGGTCATTACTGCAGCCAAATGAAAACAGTGGTGGTGGTGACACTGAGGTAAAAAGCTGTCAGTGGCAAGAGTAAGTGGCAAGTGGTTATACATGGAGAACTGCTGCACACACCTTTCCTTTGCTAAGAATAAAATACGAACAAGCAACATTCCTCTAACTACTAAAAAACCCCATCCTTACCAGTCTGACAGCAGAGTAATCCTGATGCCCACTGAAGTTTATACATTGATCTCCTTATGACCATCAATAACTAAATTTTTAAAGACACTGTTGCCTACAGTGGTAGGGGAGATGCTGGGCATTTCTTACGTATGAAAATGATCGTTATCTTCATCCCTTGGAATGATCTTCACTTTCTGAAGAAAGGAATCAATTTGCCCATTTATGCATAAAGATATTTGCTTCTTTTATTTGGAGGCTGTCAGGGTCACTTGTAACATTATCACTGCTGGCTTTACAGAGAGTTTTCATCATTTTGCTGCAGTTTATTTCATAGTGTTCATTTCTTTAACATTGCAGTCTTAACCACATTCTCCTTATTTCCCATTTGGAAGCCTAATTGCTGGCAGGGTATACATTCAGGGGAGAGTAAGAAGCAATGAAGACAAGCCTGACTGCCATCATCATACTCTATGATCAGAGCAACCATAAATAAAACAAACTGCCTGAAATTAATAGAAAAATTATCACAATTGCAGACAAAATGTAATTTGAAAGATGATACAGATTTAGATATAGATATACTTAGAGAAATGCATCAAACATTACGTTAAGTTACACCTGACTTACTGCAAGTAGACCATGGTTTTAGTTATCTAACTCTTTTGCAAGGAAAACAGGATTTAGCTTCTCTATTTGATTGATTTCCAAGCTTTTGTCCATTTTCTTCACTCTTTTAAGGTGTTTCAGTCCTGAACTCCACAACATTTTGGTAGCGCATAAGAAACACTTAGGAAAATTATTATAAACTGGCTGTATGATAGGTTAGCATGAAACTTATTGACTTAAGTTTGCATCCAAAAAATGCAGACCGCAAGAAATAAATACCATCAAATACGTAAATGTAAAATGCAGACAACAATAATTCCTACGTAGGTGAGCAATTTACAACCAAAAATCCCTCTTTAGAAAGAAATTCTGTGGATCCTTATGCACAAAATTAATTGTGCCAGCATAAATTTGAATGAATAACAGAAAGGCACGGGTACAGACACGGCAAGAAATATTACAGCAAATGTTAATGCACCAGTTGTTAGATTAGCTACCAATACAACTGTCTGGTTCCAAATTCAGTCAGCTGAATGTATGCAAGGTTTTACCTTTTTATGCTAACTAGAACACAAGTTCTCACATAAATGATATCATTTTCCACCAGATCAAGATGGCAGAACAGAATAAAGTAACCCAGCCTATCCAGGCCCCATCTCTCTAGGACTGCTCCTTCAGTGCATTTCTTCCCAATTACTAATTTTACCACTGCAAAGTAAGATTGCTCTGTAGATTATAAGACTTGAAGATATAAATCACCCCTGACATTTAAATGAGGACGAATCCTGTCTAAAAGGATCTCTGACCAAGCATCATTAATTGCCTGGATGCTGTAACACCCCAAGCACTGTTGCTCGAGCGCTGCGCAGCAGGCGGATGTGCCTCAGGCACGTGCATGGCCTGCTCAGCCACCACAGAATGACCCTCCAGTTCTGATGGACTGGGCCAGGGCTGGTAAGGTCCCTGTTTAACAGAGACCTGCCAACAACTCAGGTCTCCCACCTCCTGTGTGTCCCTGTAATCAAGGTTTGCACATCCTACTCTCACCCTGCACATAGCTAACTTTCACCCTGCGTACAGCTAATTTTCTTAGTTCTTTCTTATTATCAGTAAACCACTTCTTCCCACCTTATCCACACTCCAGCACTGCCCTGAGGGAGTTTCATGAACTCTCTGTCCGCCTCTGGGAGCATGTTATATTTTGTGGTTCTCATTCAATGCTAGACTATTGAAGAACTTCCCATCTTTCACTTTATTGCACTGCAGAGCTCATTTACACTATACCCCATAGGAATTTTCTCTGCCATTTCTCACTGTTGCCTTTGCCCACTTTTTCTCTCTCTGCATCCTCAAGGGGTGCTTCTCTGTCATGTTTCATTTGGTCCCCACTCCTCATTTCTTCTCCCCAGGGTGCTCTGAAGATCTTCATCAACATTTCTAACAGGTACTGCACCTCAAGTGCTTCCCAAGAATTAAAGTTACTCTATGCTGCTGGCTTCCTTTGGGATTTCCTTTCATTTGAACTATCCGTTGAAACTCTGTTTGGAACAGAGTGAAAGTTATTCTCTTCCCCTTCTCTTTAAAATGAAACAAAAAAGAAAGTGTGGGAATTACTATTTTGGCTACATTATGAGATGCTTTGGTCTTGCTTAGAGAAATATGCCAATAAAACTACTCACTGAAGAAAGTTAGGTTAATTTGATCCCTTTCCCTGCCCCCGCTTATTTTCACCCTTTCTTTCTTCTACACCTACAGCAACAAAAGAGGAAAAACTAGATTTCATTTCCAAGATGTTTACATGCATAATGACAGCTTGTGAAGGTTTCCAGCACAGGTTATTTTTTGTCTTCTAAGAACTGATCCGAAGACCTAGTTATAGAACATCGTCTGTAGAACATTTATCCCATGAATACCCAGTCATGGTTGACATAATATATTGATAGTCAACTGTGACTAAATGAGATAAGCTAAAGAATGAGGCTCATCCTAAGTCGGTACTCAAGGACCGATTCACAGAAAGCAGCTAATTACTTTCACACAGGGAGCATCACAATGGCACTCAAAAGACAACTCTTCTGGCTGAAGAAATAAATCCCTATTTTCCAGCACCACCTTTTTGCTTTTTGTTTCTTTTTCCTTCGGCTGGATCAGTCTGGTGGTTCATGGCTCTGCCTCATACAGTGGCACTACAGTTTGTGCAGCACAGCACAGGACCAAGAATTGCTTGTTTTAGGAGGCAGAACCCATTTAAATGTGCGTCACATTCTGACCTCTCTTGCCAAAGAGCAATTATGAGCCTGCCACAGAGCTAGAAATAGAACTTATGTCTCTTGACTTTCAATCCTTTGTATAATTAATTTCTATTCACTTTAAATAACCCTTCCTATCCCCTTATTTCATAAAGAAGAGATTGTCTCTTTCCATTTTTTATCAAAATGAAAAGCTGTGGAAAGAACGAAATAAATCCATAACTAGTACCAGTACTTGAATAGTAGTTCAACTTCTACTTCCCACCTCCCACACATTCAGACCACTCACTGTCTTCTCCCACCTTTCAGGAACAGACCTTCCAAGGTTTGATGACACTTACAGGTTATGATGCATAAATTATTTGGGAAACCTGCAAGTTTCAGTGCACTGCAATTAAAAACTTTCACTTCTGTCAAGACCAAAATTGCCTAAAGGGCAGGTGAACCAGATAACTTAAGTGTTCCCTACGTCACCAGAACCCTTTATGTTTTCTGACTGATAAGATTTTAGCTGTAGCCTCCTCTTTCTCCCCCCTCCCTCCCAAAACTTAGGAATTTGATTAATTTTTCAGTAATTGCATTACATGCAATTATTTTACACAGTGCATTTGCATATAATTATATGCTGAAGGTCACGATCTATGAAATCAAAGATTACACAGCAAATTAAATCATGTGGCTCTGGAAACAGAATGTATGTTCACAGATGTAAAGATGACAGTAAAGCATAAAAAATAGCTATTTAATTCTGAAATCAATTTTGTTGTACCTTGTAGAGAAGAGTTACCAAAAAGACTGTATTTTACACAGAGATTATATAATATAGCTGTTAGACAAATTAAGTGATGACTTGGAATCAGGACTACAGGACTTCTTTGTATTGCTCTCTCTGTTTTAATCTCTTTGAAGTCTAAAAAAGCAACATAGCTTATTGCACTTCTACAACCACATAGCCTTTCTGTGAACTCTTATGGAAACTTCACAGCCACAGATTGTACCTAAATGCATTTCCATGTGAAATGAAATAACTTGATGCAAGTTAAACATGGGCTCAAGTTATCTGCAGATTAAAAAAGGTGCTTCATTACCTTATGAATTTATTCAGAAGGGCAATTTGTCATTCATATTATTTACCAGCACAGCGAACCAGCCTTCTATTTCCTTTAGCACCCTCATAAACAGGGTCTTGCAGTCCAGTCACTCATATCTCTATACACTTGATCCAAATGTGGAGGCTTAGCTAATATAACAGGCACAAATGGACGACCATTTGAACACAAGTGGTGTTTGACTTCTTAGTACTCAAAGCCATCAAGATCAACCACAGAATTACTCTGACATCTGCCTGTGCTATAGAAGAGTCAAGAAGCAGATTTTCTAATCACAGTTTTCCCTGCTGTTGCTTGCTAATGCTAGCATTGGCATTTCTTTTAAGTGTTCCTCTCTGTTAGAATAAATTCACAAGGACCAAGTACATCTGCAGAAGCTCTTTCAAAGGAAACTACATCAACTCAGAGAGTTGTCGTGTGTGTTCTGCACTAATGCTATGCGCCATCTGAGAGAAAAGGAGATGCTTCAGAGCAAAAGGTCAAATTTATTTTAAAAATTATTCAAGACTTCACTTAGAATTTCAAGTGAAGAAACAAAGATTGCATTTCTAAATAAGTATTTACACAGACATACGTACACTTCCTGCAGTTACTGTGGTTTATTATGTGGGTTTGTTTCGCTTCCCTGGCATATATGCTATGGTACTAAAACTGTGAGAGAAAGAGATGGAGCTGGTGAATGTTACTATGTGAGTTTTCAGGTGCATTTTTTGCTACCTTCATTGGAAGCATCAGCATAGTAGTTGTAAAAATTGAGTGCCATGGGAATGGGTTTGTTGCTGTTTCCAGTTTAACTATCAGTCCAAGATGCAGGGACATAAGGAAAAGCCCACAAGTTAGGCATTAAAAAAATCCTAAATATGTTCATGTCAGATTGCCAAAAGGCAGGCTGGCGAGAAACCATTCTACTGGAAGCCACAGCAAACAGCGTAGGCAGTCAGCTACTCTGTCAGCTGTCTCCAGTTCTCAAGCAAGACATTTGTACCAAGTTGCTTCACTTTGGGAATGCTGACTGCTCTTTTGCTGCTTATTTCAACTTAATTACCACGTCTGTTACACAGTAACATCCATTTTAAAACAAAGGGGAGATCTATACTAGAGTAACTGTACTGGTCTTCTAATCCATACAATCTAAGAAAAAGTAAATCAAACTTTGCACTGGGTACATAGAAGATCTCTTTGGATGACTGAAGAAAAGAGAACCTTCCCTGATAAACGTGGACTGCAAAAGATTGGTTTGTTAAATCTGACCAAAAAAAAAAAAAAAAAAAACCCTGAAAAAAGACATATTGTTTTTTCAGTGTATGCTGATGGGGTGAGCATATGGGCTAGAGATGAAAAAATATTCTTGGCACAAGAAGATGTGTGCACAAGTTGGAACTGAATTAGGATAGAAATAAAAAGCTTTCTAGCTTTGTGAGCAGCAAAACTGTGGAGCATGACTGGATTATGAGAAGAAAACATACAACATTCTTGCCTGAGGTAATGGGAATTAAAATTGATAGTCCAGAAACTCCCATTTCAGTCCTCCTTCCCATAACTGCTGCTACTTTCAATGCTTATTAATCACTCCCTGGTATCTCTAGCTATGGCTTACTTTTTACATGCATAGGTTTGATCTCAGCAAGAGCATCTATCAGTCTCGTATCAATGGATGGAAGGGCTGTACACCAGGCTCCAGCAAGTCTCCCAGACCTTCACCTAATTCTACTGACTTAGCAAACATACATATTGCTTCCCTTTCTTGCACTACCCATGCACACATTTTAGCATAAATTTACTTATTCTCTTTCATCAAGATGCTTCTTAGTGAATGATGTGTTACAGCCTTTCAGCTTCAGCTATGAAATCACAGCAGTACTTAGCTCTTTCATTTGGAAATGGTACTCTCACCTTTAAAACACTGTCTATGAACTGTGTAGGAATGATCGTTCCAATTTTAGAAATGCAAACATTAAAAGGGCAGAGGGTTGGATCCTCAGCATGAGCTGGGACTTCAACAAAGAGCTTTAACTGAGCTTCTGCCAAAGATTAAATATTCTACAGGATGAGGAAAAATCAATTGAGATTATAGTCTGAAGGTTTCTGGTCAACCTCTCACTTAAGCCTACGTATCTGCTGGGGATGGACTCTGTAAAATCATCATTGTGCAAAACAAACTGCAGTATTCTCTGTCACTTAGATACTGGCAATAAAAACAGTCACTCACCTGCATAAGCTCAGTGTCTAAAACCTCTGCATGCTACTCTGAATGTGTTTAAAAAGCACTGTTCAGATGACAAGAGCTCTGTCCTGCTTTAAAGCAGGCAGATGTCAGCCACCTCCAATGTTAGCAATGATGCAGCTGTACAAGATCACTCCTATTCCTCGGTGCCCCTGTAGGACTGATGGGAGATAGAACATGCCCAGCCTATAGCATGTGACTGCTATACCCCTCCACCATGCCAGAAGGTGTCTCTGAAATTTGTTATAACCAAGATTTCTCTCCTCTTCTTCCATTCTGCAACATAGCCCTAGCAAAGGCTTGTTTATATTTTCCAGTCATGCCTAACAATTCAGACAAAATAAACTTCTGGTCTATCAGTGATGAAAGTACATTTCAGCTTTGTAGAAGGCAAACATATAAACCCACCAAAAATCAAAATAACAAAGTAGTAACGTCTGGATTTTGAGACAATTGCAGATAGTGCCCCATTAAAGTTTTAATTAAATAACAAATGCTGTGTCACAGTGCCATGCAACTTCATCAAGTGTATCTGTACACCAGGGAAGACAGACCATAAACATAGAGGATGGGGATGTTGATAAAAAAATTCAATATATTTTGAAAACACAAACAATTATGACTTTTAAATTGTTGCACTCCTTTTCTGCAGGAATAAATGCTCTTTAGAAGTGAAAACCAGCAAGAAAGAAATATTAGCAACACAAACGAGATAGGAAGAGCAAGGCCTTTTCCATTACCCTCTTGATGGGTTCCTTTTATAATCCATCAAACCAATATGCGTACATCTCCTTCCTGCTCATTCTGATTAACAAGATCAATTGTTACCCTGCTAAACAAAATATTTTGTTGTTTTTCCATACTTCTTCCCCAAACTGCTTTTAAGAAGCTTGATATTATACACTAATTCAGTAAGCTACTGAAGAGAGCACCTGACTTTTCTTCATCTCTACTATCCATTTATTTATGCTTGGTTCTATGTACATATTTAGCACTTGGATGAATCATGGAAATGAGCTACATCATGTCAAATGTTAGGGATGTACAGCAAAAAGGAATTTAAACTTTGTGTTGGAATCAGATCAACTTTAAAACCTCTCCTTTTAACTGGCCAAGTAATCAACTTAAAGCTGGAAATACAGGAAGAACTATACTAATTCATAGTTACTAGACGTACATGTATTTAAGAAAAGGTATTTAAGTTAACAAGGTAAAGGTAGAATTGGTCTGGAGTCACACCATTAACTCATTATCCATTGCCTTTTGCAATATCCTTTTGCTAAATCCCAGAAGAGATCACTTGAGATAATCATCCCTCAGCCTCATGCAGCCTATGAGGGACAGAAATCAAAGCTATTCAAAAAATTCCAGACTGAAATGAACATTAGGACATCCTTTCTATTTTTGCTTTCAAGTGGTGATCTTTACACAGGCAATGGCAGTAATTCAGTTCCCAATTAACTCTGCATGACCTGTAACTTCATTTTATGAGTCTTCTTACAGAAAGTATCAAGTATGTCAATAGAAAGCAAAATTAAAGTTCACTTACAACGTGCATAGAGAAAAGTGGAAAGGCTGCACTAAAAAAATAAATATTGACTACAGTCCTGTGATGAGTTATCAGAACCTACAGCCTCCCCATCCTAAACAAATATATAGCGCCAATCTTCTCTTCATACTCTTCAAAAAACTTTTTCAGTGGTCCATGAATCAGTAAATCAACAACTTGACAATTTTTTCCACAATAAAAAACCCCATCAGTATATACTGATGTCAGGAGAAAATGGAAGTTACTCAGAGGGCACGGGACAGCTGGTGTGCAGCCTTAACTGCTGCTACCATGACCACCAACACCACTGCGTAGCACTTTCAGTGTCAGCATCTTCACTGAACTCCTCAGGATCTCTAAGATGGATGGTTTCTTCTTTGTACAATGACATTCATATAAACATTAAAGGACAACAATACATAAGCTTAGTATTACAGTAAAATGATTGGGGCTGGGGTGTTAAGAATTAATTGTACCGTATGAGAAAGATATTACCCCCACTACTGTGATGGAGGCACATAATGCACTGATTTCTCAGATAATGACAGAGAAAGTCCAAAGCAGAACATGGCAATGAAACACAAGGGTCTAAACCATGGTTTTGCCCACAGACTGCTTTTAGCTTATCAGGAAATTGGATAAGCTTTATACTTCTGCACAGCAGGTGTGAACTCTGCACAAATCACAGCTATGTACATCAAGGTACCACGAAATGACAGTGTTTAAGTAATTAGCAAAAAGGAAATAAAGAATTTGGCACATACTGCCTGCTTGCACCAAGCTCTACTTGTGTGTGTATATATATATATATATATATATATATATATATATATAAAAGGGTGTGTGTATACATATATACACACACACACACATATATATACTTCTATATATGTATACACACACACATTTCTCTCTCTATAGCAATGGCCAAATCCAGCATTTTACAGAGCATAACACTAACTTAGCCATATAGAACACACTGAGATCAAATCCTTGCAGGATTCGGCCCAGTACATCATCCTTCCCCAGACAAAACGTGACTCACAGATCTTAGATGAACTAGAGCAATGCATTCCTCAAATACAAAACCATCCACTGCATAACAGGCCATGGTTTCAGTGAGTTATGGGGCTAGTTAGCTAGATTTATTTTGGCTTACCAGCTAGTAATGCCTGGACTTAAGCATTTAAAAAGATACTTTGATTTGTCAGTTCAGAAAATTATTAGGAAGAGAAAGTGTCTCAAACACAAGCCACAGCTTACTGTGTAGCTTCAGATTAAAATAGTAGCACTAGGCCATGATGGCATTTTTTTCAAGTACCAAGTGATGACACAGAGCTCTAAAGCCGTACGTCCGGTATTTCATATCTATGCTTGACTCAAAAGAATAAAAACTCAGCATGTGTGAAGTGAGTTAGTAATGAAAGTGACCAGAGATGACAGAAAAGAGGAATCTACTCAGCAATTACTTCTGATAGCCAAAAAGGTATCCCGGACTTCGCAGTTTCTGAAGGTTTCTCAAGTGAAGGATGTTTTACTGAAGGATATTTTGCTTCATGTGATGGAGCTTAAACAAATAAAACCAGCTCTGATTCACAAGCAGGGATAGCTTAAGCTGAGGAACTGCAGCAGCTTCTGACCTGCCATCCTACACTGCCCCTCCCATGGCTCAGGGACAGATGAGCTGCTTCACACAGCTCATGTGCTGCAGTCTGGCCCACCTCTGCATTCCATGTACTTCTGTCTGCAGACTTCGGGAGTTCAGCACTCGTTACATGAATCCAGCAAGAAGAATGCACAGATGACTGAGAAAAAAACTGGCATATGGAGGAAAGTGCACCTGTTCATAAGCTAAAAGCCCAGGGAGACTTAAAAATAACTCAGCACTGTAGAGATTTTAACATCCTATTTCAGTTACAAGATTAACCAGTGACACTGTAACGCACAGTAAAAATAGCATTTTCCACTAAGGAACATGGCTGGCTATTGCACTCATCTGTCCATCCCCTACATATCTTAAAGAGGGGCATAAGAGGATTAAAAATTTACTACCATCCCTCCCATTAAAACTGGCAGTCTCAAATTCGACCTGGCTCCTCCGAGACACGCTCAAGACAAAGCAAGCACGGCACAGAAGCACTTGCAGGCAACATCTAGATTCAGTGCCATATATTTGTTGTATACACCACTGGCAGATGAGAGAATGAGAATTGCATTGTGTCATTCATAAATCTGAGAGATTCAGTTTCTCAAAGCACAGGACCCAGCCCAATGGAACCTCACTGCCTGTTGCACAGCGTGAACCACTGCCAGTAAGTACCAATGTGTGCTCAGTGAGAAATCAAGGTTTGGGACCGACCAAGCATTTTCCAACTGGAGTTGCTCAGTTGAGTAAAACTTAGGTTTACCCGTCTCTACACTGGGATGGCGAATCCAGCACAATGAAGCGCCTTGAACACAATAAGCTCCAGAGAAGAGCATTAAAGCTGCCATGACAAAGGTACTCCACATGTACTTCTTACTGAACAGACTGCAAAGGCAGTAATTGGATAACTGCCTGTAAAGCAGAATTGTTTTGCTGTATTTGTTATGTTTGTTACACTCTTTTCTTTTCTACCTCTCTTCAACAGTCACTAGAAAGTAGATTTTAAAGAACATTTTGGAGCAAAACACTTATTGCAGCTGTGACTAAACATAGAAATTCAGCATGGTAAGAAGACTGAATGTCAAATAAAAGGGGGGATGCTCTAAAACGGAAGTGCAAAAAGTGGATTACTGACAGTTACGGTTTCTTGAAAACTGATTAATGGCACTGATAAATTCTATACAGAAAACAAAAACCAGAAGTGTGCTTTGCATGGTTGTAGATACGTTTAACACAGGACTAACTTAATTCCTCCATGAGTCGGTCTGGCTTTCTGTCTCCACATACGCGCGCATGCACGTATATACAATTATTTCCTCAGTGATTTCTAACAGACCTTCTATTTTCAAAATCATTTTTAAGAGTGCATGTAACGCCAGCACTGAATGTCAAAAGTAAGGTAAGGTATCTTCTACCTCATCTGAAATTCCCTTCTGGAAGAGAATCGTGCTTCATGCTTTGTTTGCCTCATTAGTTTGCTGATAATCCAACATGGCTCCCTCTGGTCCTTTATAGAGCCATGTTCTTGGGGTAGAGTCCCCATTCCTGTAACTGTGGTTTTCAACCCTAATTCAGATTTACATTTGAGTGTACTAAGATGTGCACACCATTTGCTTGGGCTCTGCTGACAAAACTCTCTGAACTCCTGTCCTCTTTGTCTCCTCATTTGTGTCATCTACAGATATTACAAGAATTTTCTTACCGCAGTATTGGAATTTATATATTGCGATGTCCCTATGGCTCTACTATAATTCTAAGTTGCAGCCAGGTTCTGAGGAATCAGAATTACATCAACCACGAAGGTTTTGTGATTGTAGTTGCTTACACTGGTCACCAAAGCGAGGTACACAAGATTATCTTCTGGGGTATAGGAAGAAAGTATTGGAACTTTGGTAGCACACACATATAATCTATAAATACATAAACACTGAGAGTGTCTGCCCAAATATGTTTTGCTGATGGGGGTGTTTGACCAAAAAAAATTTGGAGACCGCTGACTTGGGCATAGAAATCTACCAAAAGCAGCACTAAGCTGCAAAAACAAGTGATACCTGTTAGAAGGAGAAGTCTGTTTAGAAAAAAGTAACGTCAATAAATGCCATATCAATTAATGACAAAGAATAGCATAATTACGTTCCATGCTATTTCATGATTCCACCAGAAATCAGCAGCAGGCTCACATATGTTATCAACTGTCTAAATAATGCTTTTGCTCCCAAACACGGACACTGCAATAACGTGCACTGCTGTGGCTCCGGTTCTCCCCCTCTGCACAAAGTAACTGAACACTGCACGTTGCAGAGAACGCATTGGCCAACTCTCCTTAGAGCTTCTGGAAGCAATTTATCCAGATGTGCTGCTCTGACAGGTGTTCTTTATCTTCTTGAAATACAGACAAGAAAGTATTACTTCATAAGATGTGAAAACGTTTCCTAACTTGGTTCCAAAACCACAATGAATATGTCAGATTGACTCTTTCTGCCCTAATTGACTCATCTACTAACTCTAATTAATGCCATTGGAATTTTTGGTTCAGTACGTGAAACGTTGCCTCTCTGTGTCTGTGGTGGCTGTAAATCAGCTTTCTTTTGCTTCACTCATGATTCAGAACAGTTTCTTACCTGTATTACACTTGCAGCAGAACCCCCGCTCCAGTTTCTGGTGCCATGGGTGCCCCTTGGGCAGCACCGACTTCTGCTTGATCAGACATCATCATAAGCTTAATAATATAACTTAATAATAGCACTCACAGCCCCTACTTTACATTCCTATCCCCATTTTACATTCCTAAACGAGAAATACAGTTTATAAACAACGTGACGGCAGCACTATTCATTCAGCTGAGTCACACCACAGGACTGGTTTTCAGGCAGGAGCACGACTTTCATTCCTTTTTGTCAGAGGAAATGAAGTTCACACCTGACAGGTTTGAACAAAGAACGTTTAAGCTTTGAGCAATCCCACAAAGCAGAGCACGGCGCGCTGTGTCAGCCCGCACCGCAGCCGCCCCTACCGAGAGCCGGAGGCAGCGCCGCTGGCGGCGGCGGGGCTATGGCGCCACCTGCAGGCCGAGCGGCCAAACGCGGCATTCGGCGCCGCTGTTGGAAGGCGCCGCTCCGCCGCTCCCCGCGGGCCGGGAGCGCTGCCCGTCCGAGGACGACAGGTGCTCCGCGGGGAGCGGCTACCGGCACGGGCCGTTCGGTTGTTTGTCTGCTTTTTCGGATATATGTCCAGAAAGTATGTTTTTCTTGTAAGTGATCTCCTGATGAATGCATGACAGAGTACTGCAGCTGTAAATGCTCCTAATTTTACATATGTAGGTCGCTCTAAAACTAATGCCTCCTATATATTTCCATAGAAACTACAACAGATACAAAGAGCACAATAATGCTGTTTGACAGAGCCAATTCTCAACTACAAGAGACTTTTTCAGCACAGTCACCACCATCAGCTCTGCATCTTCGCCAGTGACGAACAAGAGCCTGTGTGCCACACTTGTGAACATGTACACCACTGCTGAAACGCACCACCCGCCCCTCACTGCACTCACAGCCACTGTTCGGTCTCCGTTACAGTTCAGGAAGTGTCAGTGTATGTCAGTGGGTACCACGCGAATGAATTCAGTGACAGCCCTTTGTCTCATACCCACTTCCACACCAGACACCATTCTGTCAGAACGCCTCTCTGCTGCCATCTGTCACACGGCAACAAAACGTAACAGAACACTGGTGGGAAGGTTCAACCTCTACTGCCATACCACACCACCTTTGACATTGCAGGCCAATACCATAAGATAGGAGGCACTACTTTTGGAGCAGCCCTCTTACCTATCTTCATTGAAACACAACCTACTTGAAGAACTGACATTATTTTGTCACTGGATCTTCAAGTCCAAGGCCTCCTGAGAGGACATGAGCAACAAACAGAGGGTTTTACACCGCATAACTCCAGCAGCCTGGGACCTGTAGGACACCTGTAGGACACTGTACTTTGGGTAGAAGTGCTGTCTATTTGAATGATCTGTTGAGTTGTGGCATTTCACACTTCATAGTCATGCTAAATAAAGAAGTTTCTCTTTGCATGTGTCTGCATTTTCCTTCCTTTCACAGCTGACCCCCACCCTAACACTTTCAGCTAGAAGCAAGTCTGACCCAAACCCAGCCCTCTCAAAGCTCCCACGTGGGCCTCAGCTATAAACCCTGAGCTAATCCAGAAAGCCTTTAAAAGATATTGCTTTGCCTTGTGAGTTTAGGCCTAACAAACACTTTGTGCTTCAATACAGCCCAGATTGTTTAAAAACACAAACAAACAGCAATTAAAAATCCACAAAACTCAATGAAGACCAGTGGTTGTTGAGAAAGTACCAGAATCCCAAGTTTCCACTGCAAACTTGACTATGTGAACATTTTAAAAGCTCACTCACCATGACACAAATCATTTAATAGCCACGGCAAACACTAAAAACATCAAATTATTCCATGATTGTTAAACCATAAATGTGATTCTAAAGATTCTACAGCCTCTGGATGAAATTTGTGCAATAAGATAAACATCATCAACACACTGCATTCTTATACCATCTGTAGCTGCAGGAGCAAAGGAACTCATGTGCCACTCTGTTACAGTACCTGACCTTTAAATATTGCCTTGATAGAATTTCCAAAGAATTCTCTGACATTCAATATGTGCTTGGAAATACTAAAGGAGAAAGATGGAATACTCTGAAGAGGAAAACAGATACAAAAGCTGTGGAAGTTCACTCAAGTGCTGGAAAAAAGTGATCACCTCAATGTCTAAGTTCTGCGTATTTACCAGAAGTCTTTTTTAGGTGCTGCGTGGGCTGAAAACCAGTCCTGTTAAATAGGACAACTGAACACAAAAGCAAGAAAGAAACCTCTCCTGCAGCGTTACCCCATAGCACTGTGACATACAGACCTTCAGGCAGCAGACATAGCCATGTGCAGCACTGGACAGAGGAGCCACCACATAAGGGTAAATCCATTGCAGCACTACAGGCTGGGAGGCTCACGTCAAGCATCTTTGTTGCTCAGCAATGGCCATGGCTTTCAGCACCTCATTGTGCAAGTGTAATTTTTAGAAAATAGTCATTCCTTTCTGAATCACAGAACACAAAATAATAGGATGCATGTCCTTTTGCCTTCCTACACTCTTTGTTCTCCGCAGCCCCTTGCACTGTCTTATTATACAGCTAATCATATGCTAAAACTGCTTTTAATTTAGTCCATGAGGACAGATTGCTGTATGTGGACCGCTGACTGGGAGCAGAGTTTAGCTTATATTACAATGATGAAGTGGGCCTACCAGCTGCCCGGGCAGCCTGTCAGTCCCCTCTGGTAGCACAAGCAATCAGAAAGTCAAACACATGCATGGCTGGGCTTTTGTTTTCACAGCCAAGTTAAAAAAATAAAACAAAAAACAAAGACCAGGAGGCATCATCTGCAGAACAGCCAGCTGATCAATTTCAGCATGAGAGCCACTTGGAAAGGATATTAACTGAGCACATAGGTCTCTTCACCTGCTGACAGGGCCGATCAGTGTAAAAGCAACTAATTAAGACACAGGAACATGCAAAATAAATGGAGTTGCTTAGTTTCAAAGAAAGCAAAACAAGGATGGGTGAGCAACAACAGCAGAAAATGTGAGAAATACAACAAAAGCAAGACTTCCAAACCTCCCCATTAGGTGTTCTCTGTAGTCCAGCGGACATCAAAATGCTTCTATAAGAATTCTTATTTATGCGTTATTTCTGTATCGAGTTTTAATACACTCAGGCTTAGATTTTATTTTTTTCCACACTCTTCCCTCAAAGCCAATTTTGGCTAAATAATATAAAAGCTTGTGAGCTGCAGACTGTGTGACTACAGAAGGGTTTGGAAGCCAGCATGGAAATCTCTTTGAAACTGCCTGTCAGCTTTCACATTTCTTTTAAAATCAGACATGTTATCTATAATTGAAACAGATTAGCAGCACCTATGCTTGTAGCTTTAGCAAGTTGTTTGGCCATGACAGAAGTTGCATTAGAGCCGACACCTGAGCTAGCCCACGTTCACAGGAAGCTTTGGATGGAGTTGAAATCGGATGGGCAGCATTCACAGATGCACTGCAGAGCTGAGTCTGCAAAGTACAGACTTTGTTTATAGTGCATTTGTGCCTGGAGGGAAGACAGCAGCAGCAGTATTATTTACATGTATAAATGGTATGTCAGACTCAGGTTTACTGCTGAAGAATGAATATACACACAGAAAAAGAGCTTCCTAAAGAGACAATAAATTATCTATTTTTCTGGCCTAATGTTTTGTAACTTCAACTTTGGATTTATTATGTCTTCAAACACATTCTTTTTATGACCAGCTAATGTTTTTACTAAGAAACACCTTTGCACTGCAAGCCCAGAGGACAGTTTGTAGAGACAGTTCTAGCACAGGATGGCTTCAGTGAGTGACACATTTGCTGCCATGTGTGATACAGTCTGCTCAAAGCTCCTAAGTTAAAGAAACTAAGGAATACTGCACAAAATGAGGTTTGTCTCTTTAATAAAGAAGTTAGATTTGAGGTTTACTGTAGAGTTCAGCACGACTTCTTAAGTACTGTTATGTGGGAACACACCTCCAACAATAACTGTATTTTTATCCCTGAGCAACAGAAACACAATAAGAGGACATCGAGTGACAATGACAAAGATCTCCTTTGTAATGATGATTAAAAGGAACACTTCTCTGGGTCAGCATCACACTGCTAAGCTTAATTGAATCTATACATATTTCTAAAGCTTAAAATGACATGGTAAAATCAGCAGAAAAGAGAACAAAGTTGGCCCAATGGGTAGAAATTGTTTACTAGAGAGAAGAAAGAGGCTCTTCTACACGTGCTGTTAACAACTCAATTCCTCCAGGGTTGGACAAGAGCAGTTTCTTTCCAATGGCACTGCTCCAGTGCGGTACAGTGAGAAGAGACCAGCTCCCAGACTAGCACATACAGGAAGCACACAGATCGACATACTGCTTTTCACATTACCTGGGCAGTTTTACAGTGACACAACCCAAAATAAATCCAGGGGTGGGCACAATATTGCTGTACTTGCGCGCAGCTGACAGTGAAAGTGAGCTTTAACAGCCCGACCTGTGCTCCATCAGGGGTAACCATCACAATTATTTTACATCTGTAATTGATAGTTCTGTAACAGCAAATAGGCTTTAACCATCCACAGAAGCAGTAAAAGTAAATAACACTGTTACACTTCTTTCCTCCCTACTGACACCTTCATGTGCCTTTTATTCCAGTCCTTTCTTAGGGCACCTTCAGAAACTCCTTTGACATTAGAAATTGATGGGAAGGGAGTGTTGAACAAAATACCTCTCAAGCAATAGAGCATATCCTCTGGGGAATCTTTTCCTCCTACCTAGATAATTCTTCGCAAAAGTCAACATAAAACAGTATAAATATTTGATAGTAGTATAACAAATTGCTTTAATATTGGCAGGGTGAGAGAAGAAGAATAAAAAAAATCCAGTGGAACCCATCTGGTAGCTAAGTCACATATAGATATTGACCATCTGGGATCTGAACCATATACTTGACCCTCAGCTGGACAGCGTTTGCCACAGTTGTTTAATTAGAAGGATCTCTAGCATGGAGAAAAGGAAACACTTGGAAAATATTTGTAAAAATCAATATGCCTCAGTCTGAGGTTTTCCCAGTGCCTTCCTTCCATTCAAGAGCTAAATGTAGTTATAATTATTTGCATGTTGATTCATTATACTACACCTTCTGCAGCTTTTGTTAGGAATTACTTTGTGACACGTAGGTTGAAAAAAACTCTTAATCACCAGCAAATTCCCAAGACACAGTACTGATTCATTCAACAGAAGTAATTACTTCAGCAAATGTTTGAGTATTTTAACACTAAGAGAAGATTTCAGGTATTTCTAAGCTTTTTAAAGTTAGCCTGTCTAGTTGATATCCAGAAACTTCTAGCCATCGCAATGCAAAAAAATGGACACATCACTTCATCAGAAAAATGCGATGTTTCTCTGATGAAAAGGCTTAAATGCTACTTCTCATTTCTGTTAGTATATTCAGACCTGACATCACGTGGTCCCTGGGTTTCCCCTGGGGGCATGGATTTTAAAAGTCCAGAGGGAACTGGTAATTCCATGCACTGATTTGCTGACATATGAGCTCTGAAATTACCATAGGAAAGAATTCTGAGGTCTGCAAAGATCATTTCACAATCTCAAGTGCATCCTCGGCTTAGGAGTTTTAAAAGCTTTTTGAAGGGAAAGTGATGAAGTACGAGCACAGATTGAGGACAGTAATTTTTTAAAGCATTGTTGCAAAGTCATCTCCCTTTTAATGAACACTAACTACTTGTACAAAATGTTTCCTTCCCTTCTCTCTCAATAGATGCAGATGCAGTAAAATCCATCTTTCATGCTTTGCTAGATGTGAAAAATTGGAGACACATACAGAAAAGGCTGAGTCTGCCATCACAAGTCTTGTTTTCTTACTACTGCCCCATCTGTTCCAGACATATCCATGGGTATTCTTGGGGCTTCAATATATATATATATTCTGTTTATTTGATGAAGAGTTATGTAAATAGCTCCTCTTATTAACAGCATCACTAGCCACTGGGATGGAGGAGGCAAGGACCATGTATCTGACCTCACCACTTAAAATGAAAGACAGAACAGCCCCAATGAGCTTAATGGTTCTGAGTGGGCACTGATCAGCAGGTCATCACCTCACAGCTAAGTGCCTTGTGGAAGGTTGGACAAGTGTGTATGTGAGGTAAGGAGTGATAATGGTCCTTTTTTATTCTTTAAAAGTGTAAGAAAGTCATGCAAGGATTTCTTCTCCACTCCTGAACTCGCATCTTTCAACAAGTATATGATTTTCTTTTTGGTTACCTTTATACAAACAGCTCTTTCCATTTTTGCTTCGAAATGACACACATGGCATGAGCGCTCTAAGGGAGCCAACTCCCAGTTTCTTTAAAAGTTTCACTATATTGGAGGAAATAGGCCTGCTAGTGTGGTTATGCTTTTGTTTGCTGAACATTTCCTCCAGAAGCAACAATGGCATAAGCAGCACTAATCACACTAACCCATTAGCCCTGACCTGTTTCTTGCTGCCCATTTTTGTCAGAGATTCTTTTCCTTATATATCATCACACAGCATAACAAATTGCTGTACCCCCAAACCCAACATGTCAGAACAATCAGATGAGATGAAGCAGACAAGAAAAGCACTGGCACAAGAATTACATGCAAACTATCACTTATACCCCTTCCAGAATAATTTCTCACTATTCATTCCCATCTAAGAAACTCCAAGGCTATGCCTGCCCTTGCAACATCAACATTAAGCGGAATAGTCTCACAAGATGCAAACAGGAACAGTTGTAGAAGCCTCAATAACCCAAGTAATAAATCTGCACAAGTACTTAGAATCAGTAGGTAGAATAACCAGTAACATGCAATGGGTTCAGAACCTGAAAGAGGATAAACAACTTGGGACAAAGCTTTCAAGAGGCTGACTTTAAAGTATGGGTTCCTTTCCATGTGTTTATTTTTAAAGAATTACTACTAGTCACTTGGAAGGAATTCAGGTATTTATCTCAATCTCACTGGCCCGATTCCTACACAAGTGTTTGTTAAATTAACTTGAAAATATACAGCTGAAGTGAAATTCTATCATCAGTTCTTTGAATACATGTCCAGAAAAATCACAGTAGAGTGAGTTCCCTGCAGGGTAGAAATCTCAAGTATTTCTATCTGTGTTAAATTGCTTATATTCAGAACTATGTGCCTAACAATTATATTCGAATTATGCTCTCCCAAGCGGGCTAAAAAGTATGGTTTTCACAATCACAAAATCAAAGTGGTTGGATGAACCTGTGCAGATCCCCCAGTCCAACCTCTCTACTAAAGCAGGTTCCCTGAAGTAAGTTACACAGGAAAGTGCTCAGGCAGGTTTTGAATATCTACAGAGGAGTCTTCACAGCCTTTCTGGTCAGCTTGTTCCACTGCTCTATAACCCTCAAAGAAAAGAGGGTTGTAAGGAACTTCCTATGTTCCAGCTTGTGCCCATTGCCCCTTGTTCTGTCACTGGGCACCAGTGAAAAGAGCCTGTCTGTCACCCATGAGATTTTTATAAGCATTGATAAATATCATCAGCAAATTTGATGAGGATGCATTCTATCCCTTCATTCAGGTCACTGACAAAGATATTGAACAAGACTGGATCCAGTACCAACCCCTTGGGAACACTGATAGTGCCTAGTTCACCCTCACTTTCAAGTATCAGAAGATAATTTCAGATGAATAATAAGCTATTCAAAAGACCAATCTGTCCCTATTTCACTGATGTGGCAGTATGGTAAATTCTTAGTGATTTTAGCATGAAAAGGAATCAGACCATACAAACATTTGCTAATACAAATACATCTCCTATACAGCATTTAAAGCTAACGTACATCTGCAGGCATTTTGTGGGCATCCAATGACTCTAAGTAAATTGCAACTGGACTTTGAATTTAAGCAGAATGACTACAGATAAAAATATGCATTTTAACTCACAGTTACTGCTAATTTGGTTCTCCAACTTCTGTTAAATCAACTTCAATTTCCTTAGGACATTAAAAAAAAGGAATAACAGCGTTGAAGATGCTTTTCTGACTGTTAGAGGATTTTATTTTTTTATAACTGTATCTGTCAGTAATAGCTATTATCTCTATTTAGCTGTTCCAAAGAAAACAAGACTCATTTCTGAGTGAGAGAACCTAAGACAAAAGTAGAAACTTGCCTTTTATGTTCCAGGAGACATCAGAAGCTCAGCATCTCCTTCCCCAGCTTTCTCTGAGGCTGCCCAGCTGCTCTCCCTCAGGAGCCATAGCTTCAGGACTGCAGCAGCTGAGGTCTGGGTGCACTTCCCAACTGGGCTACAAAGAAGTGGTCAATAAACACCTTTTTGACGAGGAAGGACTGACCACAGTCACGCAGTTTCCCTGCCAGCTACTAAGAGAGAAGTAGCCAAAGAATCATTGAAAAGTCAAGAGGTGGAAAAAACTTTTGGAAAATATGAGCCAAAGACATGATCCTCCAAAGCCTGTGGGTAGCAGAAGTTTACAGTGTGCTAAAGGGCTGAGATTCGTGGCTGAGAATGCAACCCAACCGTCGTTTCAGAAAAATGTGTTATCCATACGTCTATGTATTCTGAAGGCTCCTAAGCATCAAAAAGGTCATATTTCCCTTTGCATCAGCCTGTGCTGGGCTTTGCCGTCTGCCTTTTTGACAGAGCTATTTATAATGTGCTCAGATTTTTGGAAATATCTGTTGTTCTAATATAGAAAACATGCAGGCTTCAGGTGCATTTGTACCATCAGACTCCTGCTAAAGGTCACAGTGAAACACTTATCTAGGAAGTGACAGCGTACGCAGCTAATGCTAACTACATAGCAGAGCCCCGACAGAGGTGCAGCTTCTTAACTAGATTAGCTGCCACGCTACCTTTGCTTTAAGTACAGTACTGCACCAACTGACAGATGACACACAGCAGCTATCACAGGTATTCCCTGTCCACAGAAGTTCATTCCACAGTAATTCAGCAGCATGAAGTGTTCAGATGCTTTGATCAATCATCTCCTCTGAAAAATCTCATTTTTTGATACCCGAAGAACACCAAGTTATTTTCAGGAAAGCAAATGGTGACCAAACCACAGCTATGAACACAGCCCACTCCATGGGATGATATGATAAAAAGACAGTATCCAAGAGAACATTAATATTAGAAAAACAATTCATGTGAAAATAGATAACTTTCAGCACTGCTGAACCAGAATGCTTCCCATCAGAGTGACAACTTCTGTTGTATAACCTACGGTCGTGGTGTTGGGCTCTGCACAAATCAGGCCCTGCCAGACCTTGAAAGTGCCCCCCTGATGGTGCGAGAGAATACTCTTCATTGCTCTGCTACCACAAACAAATAAGAACTCATTAAACACAAAATGCCTTGCATGTTGCTGAGAGCTTTCCAGAACCAGCACAGGTGTGACCAACTCAAGAACATAATTTTTAATCCATCAGCTTGCAGCTGCAGGTTTAAACTCCAGGCTGCTCTCATCATGGAAATGCTCTATGAGCGAAGCCGGCTCAGGCAGCCGTGCCTTGCCTACCCCAAGTTTTGCTTAAGTTTCATTTGCTACTCAGATCTGATCTTCTGAAGTAAGTAGGGAGGTAATCAGCTTTGATTTTCTTGTATTTGTCAGCAACTGCAGCTGACAAGAGACCCTCTCCTCTCCTAACAAAACAGTGCTGCCGTACCCCCACCAGCTGTGGGTGCAGGGAAGACCAAAAACCAATCCATTAACACCTGAAATACTTCAGTCACTGACTAACTGTCAGACAGCTAATTACGGGAATGAGCTGTCTCCTGCTAGGAGATGACTGAATGTGGGACACTGCGCACTGCATAAATTCATGCTGTTTTTATAATTATTGTCAAAGAAAATGATTAATAAGCAGACACTGCATGGAAACAGAAAAGAGATGTTCAAAACACCTATCACAAATGAGAAATTACAAATAGATATTAAAATGGATATTAAAATAAATGGATATTAAAATAAATCTATTAGAAAAGGAATAAAAACTTTACTGTTTTTTATAAACAGACTTTTTTCCCTGCTAAAACCACTTTTTTTCATTAATCTCACTATAAATTCACAATCAATTTATAGTCCCCACAGATGTTACTCACATGACTCATAAGCACTCCATTGAGCTGTGCTCACCGATTACTAATAAGTCATCTGACTTCTTCTGGAAAACGCAAAATCTTGTTAACACCAGATCAGTTCAGAGCTTCATTTTGTCCATACCTAATTTGCTTTACGATTCAACAGAAAATGATCCTCTTCAAATGTAAGAGTGGATAATGCTTCCGTGTAGTTTGTTTCCCTCTTTTCCATGATCAGGGCAAAAGGACACAAGCTGAAAGGCTGCTTCAGAAGTTCTGCAATTATGATTAAAAAAACCAACCCACAAATCAAACAAATGGGTGATCTGTAACCAGAACCAGAAGCAGTATTCCTTCAAAACAAATCCTAAGAGACAATTTCTAGGTGGGTCCGAGAAGACATCCTGCCCACTAGCAGTGGAAGCATTACCAGCATCAAGCAGAAATCCTGCTCTAAATGTTTCCATGTACATTTTTACCGCGTGCATCATCTACCGCAAGCATGAGAATGCAAAAAATTACCTTAAGTATCACCAGACCCCTCATGTCTGGAGGAGCGACGTTACCAGCTCAGTAACCACGGTTCTACATCAACAAGCTCCTCTCAGAGCTCCACGTAACTAAATAATAAAACAGTCTGTTAACTTCTCTGCAAACCGCCCTGGATTAGGTTTCTGACTTCTGGGGTTTCAGTGCTTATCATTATTCCGTGTCACAAAAAGAGCTTCAGCAGAGTTTCAGCCTGGGCCAGCCTTCAGATCTCACACTGCTCCATCACCCACTTTTGGCAATTACTTGACCCTATTACCAAAAAGCAAAACACACTTTTCAAGTTGTAAAGAACCTTAACTCTCTGCACAAGAAAGCACACAAGCAGTGCTAGTGCAAGACTGACAGATTTTATATACCTCCATATACTTATATACCCTAACCCATAATTTTTTTTTTTTTTTTTATGTGAAAGTGGGTTTAATCATGTATAAATAATGCAGCTTCTGTGGTAGTTCTGTAATACTGAAAGTACACCAGGGATTACCTGGAAGTCATCTACTAACAGCCCCTGCTTACGTGTTTTCAGCATTTAGCCATAGCACTGCAGATGGTGCACAGAGAGCCCATGGAAACATTGAACAGCAGCATTTTAGTAAGAGTTCACAGTGAAAAGCAGAAGGAACTGATGAGGGCCTGGTCCTGCACCAACAGATCTGGGACCTGTTAAGGCTCACTGTGCCCTTCCTGAACTTGTCACAGCTACTAGTTTGAACTAACACTCAGGTTGAAATAATTTGGCTGTGTAAACAGACACATCCTGGTTGAAAAATGCAACATTTAAATAGAATTAAAAATTTTCAATCCAAACAAAACCAAAGGTATGCATAGTTCAGCCCCTGAGCAAGTCTGCTTTAGGCAGAGCAACTGGGCTCAGGTGTATTAACATCACAATCATTTCCTCTCCAGATTACTATGCATAGACCAGAGCCAAAGGGAAATGCATGGTATACTTAACCAAATAATATATTTTATTATGCCAAATGCACAAGGACACATGAACACACTGCTAACACTGGATTCTAAAGATACCAACTTCATCCCAACTTCGCAATGATTTGTTAAACTGGCATCAAGAGCTTATTACAAATTCATTAAGCGCAGCATAGCTGTTGGCACTGTCATTCTGAAGAGATCTTTTAACCCAAAGGAAGGTTTGCACTTAGATAATTACAGTTGTACTGTATTAAAATAGAAGGCTAATGGCTATGAGAGACATGCACTATGTGAAGATTAAAGCATCCAGACTGCTAATGATGATAAGCATTCAGTTTTGTCTCACAGCTTCTCAAATGCAGTATTTTGCAGATTTCAAGAAGACAAAAAAAAACCCCACACAGCACTGATTATAAAAACCAATACATCCTGAAGATAAAGGAATCAACATGGAAGGCTGCAGAATTTGTGTTATCCTCATTTAGTCTTACAAACGAATATGCCTATTAGTAATTCTTGTCAGTGCTTAAGCCATATAACTAGAGGAAAATCACTTTGTTAATATCTGACCTCTGCAAAAGCTGCCAACACTATTGCTTACTGCTGTAATAAAACCACACACCCTCCTTCTCTGAGAAGTTTCACAGATATTAACCCTGTAGCTGCTAGGAGAAACATCTGAGGTGAGTACTCCCATTTCCATTTCAGAAAGAAAACAAAATGCATAGATGAAAGTTGTGGTTATATACCCCACTGTCACTGGTTACATGAAACCATAACAAGAGGAAAGTGCCTTCTGTGGATATTGGCCAATGAACTTCAGAATGGACCATCCCCAGTCTTGCCTCTCAGCTCATCCCATCTCCCATGCTGAGGGTGGTCGTGCTGAGGCTGTGTGAGCACTGTGTCCCTTGGCTCTCCTACCACAGCTCTTGCCCAATTCCAGCACAAGCTGTTGTGTGCCCTGGTGCTGAACCCAGCCTCTGCCTGGGTGGAAACAAGACCCTTCTTGCCAGCTGACTTTCCTGCACAGCTGTTCAATGCTGGTGCCAGCACCATGTGTGGACATCATGGAGGCAGGAGCAAAGAGCTGTGATGCATGGGTAATACCACAACAGTGAACCTGAGCTGTGCAATAATATTCCTTACATTATTCCTTTACATTGAACTCTGTTTAATGTATTATTGTTTAGAGCAGCTTAAGATCTCATAATGTAGATACTCAGAAACATCATGAATAAACCCTCGCTATGGGACGCACCAAACTGCCTTTATGCACTCACACTTGCCAGCAGCCTCTCCCCTACACAGTCACAGTTGATCATGAGGCCCAAGATGCAATTAAAGCTCAAGCGAGACCCTTTCACTTGTCATGGTGCTGTTTTTTCTTGGTGAAAAAGCAGCACTGTTCTGTCAGTCTTCAGAAAAAAACAAAGCAAATGACTAAAAATAAAGCGTGACTGAACTAAGATGGAAAATGTTTGTAGCAGAAGGAAAATAAGTGAAGAAACTCCATGACAACTCATACTGAAGCCTAATTCTTACTTTTTTCCAGATGTGTACAGCACTAAGAAGTAACTATTGACTATTTTCCTCCGTTACTTGCAAATGGAACTTCAAGATGCAAGCTGAAAACTATGCATTACATTATTACAAACCCTTTAATTTATTCTCTGCGGGCTGTGGATCTGCTGATTCAGATGGCTCCAGTCTGCTCTGCTAACCACTAACCCATCCTGAGGGCTGACTGGCATGTGGCACAGCACTGAGAGCACAAGCAATTCCCATGCAGCTGATCTGCTCCCAGGCTTTGTGCGACGTGTTCCTCTGCTTTCAGACCGACACGACCCTATAAATGCAAGAGCTAATCCGAATGTGCTGACAAACAATTTTACCCCTAAATATTTGCCTATCCCCCATCTATGAGGTATTACTAAAATGCAATGCTACGAGAAGTAACTGCCTGATTCTTTAACCCCAGTGCTGCTTTCGTGCTTTGCCAACCCGGACTCTGGGAGCATCTTCCACCTGCAAATATCCTAACAAGCAGACATTCACCAGAAGAACAAAGTGCTGCTTTTCAGGGCGATATGGCCTCAAAATGACATTAAGCACCGGAAAGGACACTGTTTGCCCTCTGTGCACTAAGACAGGAAAGGGTTCAGTAAGAAGAGAAAGTAATCAGGCAGAGGCTGCAGTGACAGCACAGCCAGCAGTACTGCTCGGGCCTCACTCAGCAAAGTGTCTGTGACAAACACCACTGCTCCCTTCATCAGAGATATCAGTGACAATTTACAGCACTTCTGGGCAGGAGAACTTAACACCTGGCAGCGAATGCTGCAGCCAGGGAGAGTCACAGACACCACAGTGTGTCACTAGTCCCCACAGGGAGGCTGGGCCTGGCTGGTGGAAGAGGGCTGCGAGCCCACATCCCACGAGGTGGCAACATGCGGCACAACGGGCAGGAATGGGAACTCTCCCTCCCAGCTCCTGGGGACACGGGCAGCAGGCAGCCCAGCCCAGCCGATCAGGGTCTGCCCCAGTGCTGGTGTACCACACGTGCCTTCCTGACCACACAGTGGGACAGAGACCGACAAAACCAGAGACCAAGCACTGTAACAGGACAGAAGTTTCCTGTCATGTGGCACAAGCTCAGCTCTGTCACACTGATGAAGAAAGCCTTTCATCTTCGCTATTTTTCTCGTTTTGCTGTAGAAGCAGGCAAATACTCCGTGCAAACAGACAAACAAAAGTCATGGCAAACTTAAGCATGCATCCACGGACATGGATCATCTCTCTCCCTGAGGCACACAGTCTAATTAGGACAGACAACAAAGACTCAGTCAATTTTGTAAGCAGTTGGATTCCAATGAAAACAAGACCAACCCTGAAACCGAGCAATAATAATTTTCTTTTTGGAGTGGGACTGTTCTCCGAGGCACAAACCCCCCATTCAGGCTCTGCATGTTCGTTAGGAGCTGTAGTACAACCAGCCCAGTGTAGTCCAAGCCATACAGGGCTGTGTGCTGCGGTGGCACGGCGGGTGTGCAGGAATGCCTTCAGCAGGGCGGCTCGCACTGAGGAAACAAACAAGCTCACTGACTACACAAGACATTTAAACTGACAGAAATCTCCAGCAGGGGCTGTGTGGGTTGCACAGTTTTCCAGAAATGGGAGGAGGCAGGGGAAAGACTGGTATAACCTCATACTTGGTCAATAGAGACATGAGCCAGAATGGTTGGTGACAACTCCTAGAATGTAGGGAGAGGTTCAGGATTCCTGAAGGACAACTGAAAAGCACATTTAAGGTGGCAGAGATCTTTTTCCACAAAGAAAACATTTTCTTTATGCTATCAAGCTCATTGATTTTGCTTACGATGAAATTATCACGTATTAGAACAGCCCAAAACTAATTGAAAATACTCGTTGCACTACAACAAAGAGGAACTTCATTTTGCATTATGCTAGCTGTGGGAGCCAGCGAGCTGCTCTAGAAATGAGCAACTGCTGTGAGCAATTAAGCTGATGTTGAACCTATGTGCTCTGAACAGTGGTAAGTTCACTGATAAAAAGATGTGGCTCTTTACCGAAGAGCACAACTTGCACGTTAAACATTAGAAAAACAGCCACACCCAGATGGCTATAGGAACCTTTAAAGCTCACTCTTACTAGGAACGTGCACTTTGATCACTTGAGTTTTGCACTGGACTTCTCGGAGGTCTCCAGCAGTACCGAAGTCAGGATGATATCTGTGCTGTAAAGACCATTCCACTGTATTTAAGCACCATTTCAGTTTGTTTCAGGCTTTCACTCTCTTTCTGGTTCTAAAACCAGATCATAAATGACTTTTATGTTAACTGAATCTTCTCTCAGGGATTATATCCTGTTTCTGTTGTATTGATTCACTCTGCTGAGAACGAGGAGACATTTCAGTGTTATTTCAGCATCCTGGTGATAAAAGCTCTCCACAGTCTCATTCCGGTTGTCATGAACATCCATGCAGGAATTCAGGCTCACTAAACTCTTTCCCCGGCACAAAATAATTATACAGTGTGAAAAGCAGTAATTATTTGCATTACGTGATTTCTCAAGGGAAGCTCGCGTGACAAAATCACATTATGGGGTTACATGGTTTGAATGGTACAAAACTATAGCATGCTATTTTTAAATATACCCAATTGCTGGGAGAACACACGATCACCAAGCGTCTTGCTTAATAGCTCCATTCCTGGAATAAGCTCTACTGCAATCTACAGCGCTGCGCTTGGCAGGGAGCATGCAGCTTGTCAAACACCAGCGCTCCAGGAATGTGCCCGGCGACACATGGCAGCTCCAGCCTGTCATCTCGTCCGTGTCGGCTGTGCTTTCACACGAGGCACGCAGGTAGGCTTCCAGCACTACACTGGCTTACAGACGTTTGAAACTTGAGAGACTTTCCTGCCATAAAAGCCTCCACCTTTCCTCCCCGCTTCTCATCTGTCTGAAGCAAACGATGCTCGCAGTGTGCTAAACACACACCCTGCATCTCCAGATTTGGGAGATACAATGAATTAAAGATAATAATAGGCAAATATTCACGAAAGTAAGGTGTTGGGGCTTTTTTTATATCCCAGATTCTGTCTGCATGCAAATGAGACAGAAGTATTTCCAAAACCGAAACCACGAGAACTCCACTTTCCTTGAAGATTATTTCCAATAACCCTGCTTTTTTCCTTTCAGAACATTACTATAAGGACAAACAAAAGCCACCCTAGCAATCATCTCAGACTATGCAGAGTTAACTGCACAGGGCAAATCACACAAACAGGGGAGAGACCATCTTTAACGCATGCAGCTCTCAGAAACTTACCACAAAGTAAAGTTTTAAATACTCCTACTGTACCTGATTGTCCTGACAGAAATGCAGTATTTCCACATCAGATTCCACATTGCACTGCCATCTCCCTTCATGACCTTCTCTGAAGTGTTTGCAAAGTTAAAAGGATTCCAAGTAACGTAAGAAAGAAGTTTAGCAGCACACGACAAAGTCAGTCCAAGGTTCACGCAGCAGCCAGGCTCTGATTCACGATTTCCAAGTGATTCCTCTGACTTCCACTCAGATGAACTCAGAGAGAAGCCAGCTCTCCTCATCTGAAGTCTCGAGTTACTCCTTTCTTCATGATTTACAAGACTCCTTGTTTACATTATTCGAAAGCCAGAGACGATTATTAGAGGCTGTTCAGAAAGCTACATATAATATTGCTCCAAGTTGTCAAGAAAGCAAAATCTACCTATGAAGCATCTATGCAAAGTTACTTTAAATTATTCCACTTGAAAAAAGAAAAAACAAAAACAAAATCAGCCCGGCACCAGGGCCTTAGCAAGTCACTTAGTGGAGCTGTAAGGCACACCAAACACACACTACATCATAGCGCTGAGCCTGAATAAGTTCCCAACTGTTTGCAACATTTCTTGTGTACTGTAATAAACTTTGGAGGGCCAAAAGAAGTAATGAGTCATTTTCCAAAGTTGTGTTTCAACAGTTGTGATTTTTAGTGGTGAATGTCAGCTGTGACATCCATGACCTAGCCTACAAATTACATCAAAAGAAAAATGACAAAATCTGGTTTAAAAACCCCAAACTTATTCACTGTGGACGTAGCATTGTCTTACTGCATCGAAACCTCATAGATAGGTAGGTGGCAATAGGATTTTCTCTTCGTGTCAGTATATAGTCCTCAGAAAGATCCCAAATCCCATACTTGACACAGCACAATTTCTCAGTGATGACAGGGATTTACGAGAAGTATTAAACATCCAGCTTAAATAAAAAGTACCAGCGCAAATAATTTTGCCCTTGGTTTTTGGAGGATGAAGTTGAAGTGCACTTCATTTATCACCAACACTTTCAACTGAATTTAAGCCTCAACAGACACATCTGGAATCACCCTTATAGAATTATTATTTTTGTTATTAGCACTGCTATCATTTATTCACTGAAGAGTGAGTCCTTGAAATTCTGCCCTGGTTTCTTCAAGACCACCCAGTCAGTCAGTGTTGTTGCTATGACAGTACAACTTCCTGAGCCTTAGCTCAGCCCGCTGGACTGCATTTCTCTCAGAGGGCAACAGCACAGTTATCAGGGCTTCTTCTGGATCAAAGACATTAAATGAGTGTTTATGCTATAAAACTTAATTAGGCAAGAAACTAAGTTCATGCTACTTCTTGATAGAACCGGAGCCTTTTGTAATTAAATGCTTGTTTTCTGTTGCATAACTCCATTTTGTACAAGACCATTTAATCTAAGATCTCATGGCCACTAGGCTGAAATAGGCTCTGTTTCAGTGATTTTCTGACAGCAATTCCAGGAATAAGTTACTGACAGCTCATAAAAAAGTTAGAAAAAGTTCCACAGCATGTGGCACATTTTACATCAGCCGACTTCATAGAGAAAAAAATACATTAGAAAACGTACAGATCTGTTCTTGCCATAATCAGTGAGATACACTTAACTGATGGAGAAATGCAAGTCCTGGCAGACCAGCAGAACCCAATCACTTTAACTTGCAAATATGAAAGAAAAAGTGCAAGAAAAAGTATTTCTTGCTTTTGTATGATGCACTCTTGGGGTGCTTGGCTTAGTAGAAACAAACCCATTATATCTGAAGTAAACTAACTGTATCTGAATAAACTAACAGTAGTTTATTTTCAGGGTAGCATAAAAGCATCACACGTGCTAGTTGTGTCAACTATACCTGCTTAAGCATTTATTTCAGACATCAGAGTACTTGCTTTACTTGTTCTACACATTCATTGATTCATATTCAATTATAATATTTTGACATTACCGGCATCCACGGAAATATGATTTTATCTGTCTCTAAGAAATAAAGGCAAATATCATACTGAGATCTACAAGAGCTTTTTAAATACAGGAGTATTAATTACCTGCTCCATCCAAGTTTCTAGCATTTATGCACCTCCAGTGACCAAATGAATTGAAGTGACGCAAGAGCATCATCAGACAAAGCTGAGATGCAGCTGATTTTTTGCTTTCTTTGTTCTTTTAAATGATTGCTGCAGCTTGATAGCATGGACAGGTCTATGGAACAGCAAACAGTGTTTCAGCTGAGTTTGTTCACTAATTCCCAACGCGACCCAGGCAAATCAAGCTAGTCCTCCAAGCAAGCATTTACTCTGCAGGGAATAGAAAACTCAAATTTGGAATAATTTAGAAGTGATAGGCAACCCACAAAGACAAAATAATACACATCCAGAAAACGCTGAATACTGTGCAAACCATATAACGAGCTGACAAACCTAGTGTTTTGGTTCTACAATTAGTTCTCAGATGCAGATAAATGCTATTTATCCTGGTGTAAACATGAGGAAAAGATTGCTGTGAATGCTGCTGGAAATGACATTTGAGAGGCATGATGTAAGGCTTTATGAGAGCAAGGAGAGCAGTGCTAGACTTGACCAACTGCAGGTGTAATGTTATCAGCCATAGCAGATGATTCCTGTAAGTGCACAGATGTGGAGAATGGGTGATTAACTAAATCCTATGGCTCACTCTGTCTCTCTGATGGGCTGCCTTTTCAGAAAACATCACTTTCATAGTATGATTAGCACAGAGGTAACAGAACAGATATTAAAGAGGAAATTAACTAATAACTATTTCTTACTATTGAGGAAAGTCTTATTTGGGAATGGAAGAACTTTTCCAGCAGCAGTAAGACAGTACATCCCTTCTGTCTGAGCTGTTTACGTTCTTTTCCTTTGTTCACAGTGACATTACTATGCCTGAAACAAGACGCAGATTAGCATATCAAATGATTTCACTTTTTTGAAGCCTTGTTTGCTTTCACTGTAGGACAAGTCAAGATGAGCCCCAGCACCGCAGAGACGTTTTGGCATCAAGTCTGCTTTTGACATGGATTTTCCATTTTGTACAACAATCATAATCTATTGTAATGATTCCACTGACAATTTTCTCCCACACTCACGCATTCGGCCAAGCAATCGCAGCCAATGCAGACTGTGGGCTGGTAACAAGGGCTATTTGGAGACAGATGCTGCCTGGCTGGTTTATTATTCCTCTTTGGGTGTGGCAATAAAAACTTCAGTTATCTCTTCCCCTTGAAATGAAACAACAGATTCCATTCATAGGACATCACTGCATCCACCCAGTCACACTGTACATGGAACCATGCTTTGTATGAAGCAGAACTCCCCAAACATATTCTTAGTTTGATTTTTTTTTCCCTTCCCATAATACTCCCTGGAAATCCTTACTCAATTATTCTTGCCTGCAAGTCATCTACAGCACAACTCTCACCCACAGCAGTGTCCTGCTATCAGTGTCTCCTCTCAGCTGTCTCCATAATACTAACTTGCAACAGGAAGCTGTAATGAGTGGCTCTGCCGCATTCCCACATTAGTACATTGGCCTTTCTAAGGCCACTCATCACTTTAAGTGTTTTATTTTCAGTGGATTAATGAAGTGCTGTCCCCTGCATCAGATGGTCGTGTTGTGCCTAGGTTCTCCCACAAATTTACTTCCATATTTATGCACCAAGTGGGCACACCAACCCTCTTGGAGCTGCATTTCACTGTTATTAACAGATAAAATAATTCCAAACTTTATAAAATACATGCATCTTTTAAGGAAGAAAGAAACATATAATTCTAACAATTGGTAACTCAGACAAAGACAGCACTATGATACCAGCTTTCCCAGGTGGCTTACAAGGGCTCGCCCAACAGCTGAGGCAGCCAAGATGCATCTGCACTCAGCTATCCCTGCCCCTCCGCAGGCAGTGCTGCCTCTTGCAAAGCCAGCATGAAGGACTTCCTACTTCTCTGCTGCCCCAGCTGCTATGTGAGCAGGAGCTGAAACTGCTGATGCAGGTGAGCTTGCACCAAGACCACCTGAAAGAGCTGAGACAGACACACTTTGTTTAGCTGCGTGCCCACAGCTGGAGCAAGGGAAACAAAACAATTGGAAGGACAACTATCCCAAAACTACTGGAAATAAACTCATCAGAAGTTCTCACAGCTTGGCACTTTCAAGCACCTACCAAATGCTTCAGTAACAATACCATGATACTTTCAATGGGTTTTATTGCTAAAAAGAACCCAGAGTCACTATTAGCCTGCAACAGGATGAAGCACAGCAGTTAAGGAAAAATGTTACTGAAGAAGGTTAGGGAGGGAATAGACAGAAATGAAGGAGTATTGGAAGATTTATATATATATATATATATAAAAATATATATTTTTACACTTGAAAAAAAAAAAAAGCTGCTCCAAGCAAAGCTGTTACAAGGTACATGAAATGCTATTTGAAAATTCTAGAGCTAAGGTTCCTTTACAAGTTGTATGTGGTGCATTAGAGTGATATTAATAGAAAGGCGATGCTTAATTTGGAGGCTCACGTTCTATTATTCTCCCTGTCTCCTGAGATTCATTCATGCTTTGCACAGAAGCCTGCATGACAAGCAGTGCTCAGACAGGGAGGTGAGCTGAGCACATCAAGCCTCCATCACACAAGTTGTGGGGAAAGGCTCAGAGAACATGAGCAGATACAATGTCCTGGGTGATCTCCTTCTGGATAAACTCCTGTCTCCAAGATGCATGCGTCCCTTTACACATGACATATCCACAGCTAAAGTAATCTTACTGCTTTAACTGTATGTGGGCTCATCCTAAATGAGGTTAATATAACATTCCAAAGAATCATAGAATCACCGATGTTGGAAAAGAGCCACAGGATCACCCAGTCCAACCATCCACCCAAAGAAGGTGGACAAAGAGGAAAAAAGCATATCGAAGTCTTCATGAGTGAAGAAGGTGATCTGCTTACTTTGCTGAAGTTTCTAACAGGAAACAGAATTTAACAGCATTTCTATTATTAAGTCGATTATATTTACAGGGCATTTAACAAAAGGAAATGGTGAGTGCTGAAGTTAGCAACCATCACACACGTTTCTGCTTGTCAGGAGAATTCCAGGTTTATTTTTAACTTAGGTAGAGCTGCCTCTATGCAACACTTATTACAAATCAAGGAGTTAAAGGAGCCTCCATTTTATTTTTTTGTTTTTTAATAATAAAAAGCAGTCTGACTTCTTGGGCAATTCTGGATATCTTTAAACCCTTAATCTGTAACAAGGCAATGTTTTCCTTTAATAGGGGAAGGGATTTAGATATAATACAATGACTACATTTCTTCCTTTGCCTCCACTGGATCTTCTTTCCTTGCATTTAAGCCTCCTTTCCCGATATCTCAGACGTCCCTCAGGGCATACAAAACACTGTTTTCTGGGAGTTCACAGCAGTGACAGACACATACCAGTCCCGTGGACCCAAGTCAGTGCGGTTTTGGCATTTTGCTAAAGGGCATCTCAGCCCAACAAGCTGGCAGGCCTGTGCTGCTCAAGAGCCCTCCAGCACCCTTCCAGCTGCAGCTATGGATAGATTCCTCGTGTGCCCAGGCCTCCACCATACTCCCAGAGCCCTTTTCTGTGACTTAATCTTGGAAGACTATCAAAGGATGCTCAGAAAGCTTCCAATTCACGTAGGCTCATAGCCAAATGCACAATTAAAATGTGACAGCCCCAGGGTCTGCCCATCCATCAGATGCATCTAAACGCGGTAGAGACCAGACATTGAAAGAGAAAAGCCTGGCACACAGCGGGCTCTCAAGGGGCTCAGCTAAATGGCAGGCATCTGCGGGAGTCCCAGCACACACACCGAGGTTCTTCAAAGACCTAACACAAGTCTCAGATTGTGGAAGGCAGAAATCTGCACAGATATGAAGAATGCAGAATGTGATCAGTCCGAGTTGGTTCCTGGGTGAGAAACGCTTTGGGAAGGACTGACACTCCACTTACCACAGAGACAGAGAAAAGGCATGTATGCAAGGGCCATCCCCGTTCCGACATGCAGACTACCAGTTACAGCAGTGGTGACAGGAGACACCACACAGCCCTTTGTATTTGCACAGGATTTTTAGCAGTCAGCAGTACCAAAGACCCACAGCAGACTTCAGTGATGTCAGGGCATGGAAAGGTAAGGAATCTTGAAAGATGAATGTCCACTGCATAGGAGAGAAGAACATCCCAGAGAGCTAAGAAAAACTAGGAGTATGAATAGAAGGCATATGGACAAAGAAGTTTGAAAATTTTTATGAACTCTCTCAGATACATGGTAGCATTAATTACATTAAAATGAAGACTATAACCAGACTAAAAAGTATTTGGGGTGTTTCAGTTTATCGGCTTGAAATCACTACTTCCCTGAGTGTAGACAAGGCAAATTCATATTTTATTTATTCATTCAATGGCTTCCTTTTCATCATTTTTATGCTGAATATGGGAATGCTGCAATCTGCACTTTTTGCTGGCCATGCTTCAGGAGGATGTTGGATTTGGGGGATAAGGAGGAGGAGAGAATTGTACGCTCTCAGCTGCTCTGCAACTGCATAACCACTGCCAGCATCAGCCTCCTGGGAGAGCGGTGCTATAGGCACTATGACTCAGCCCTGCTCTGGATGAAGTCACTGTCAAGTGGAAGCGAACTATTTGTTTCTAACAACATATATGGTGAACTCCAAATGCAAGTTCAAGACAACGTCAGTTACTTATCCCACATACTCTGCTATTATTTTGTTCAAGACAGATTGCAAAGGAGCTCATAGTTCAAATGAGAGCCAGGAGTAAAGCAAACCAGCTGACATTACTGTCAGTGCGAGAAAAGAAATTCTTGCTCTCATGAACAAGAACCCAAAGATCTGTTCTTCTTGCTCACTGTTGGTGAGATTTGCCACTACTGTACAGCTATTGTTTCTGGGGATGTAAGACCACAGTAGGTAAATAATGTATCATTAGCCTTTATCAAATCTTACTGCAAATAATGGATTTAAAAATAGCGTTCCCTTTATCTAAGTAATAGCACATGACAACTGAGACCTGTGTCTGTCATTTATGCTGTGCTTTACTTAAAAGAAGCAGCCCTGCTCCTTGCCTGCCAGCAGCCGTGTTGTCTGACACATCTGAAGCCATCCCACGTCATCTACAGGCAGAGTCCGTGCTGTCAACACCAGAGGCGAGGAACAAAGAGTATCGAAGTACTTTTTCTTAAAGAATTCTTTTTGACAAAGATCCTAGAAGACAATCCTGACATAGATGCAGTTTCAAGGATGGCATATGTGCTTTAAGTGATCTATATCAGGGCTGGCAATTCATTTAATGGCTTCAAACGCTACAAATTTGTCTTGGATAACAGAGTAGCAAAGAGGATGAGCTGAGAGCTGCAGGAGCCCCACAGAGCTTGATATTAGAGGGGCTTAAGCAGCGTCTGAAACTCAGTTACTTCGTGACATTCTGGTATAGCAGCAATAAGCTGCTCCTGTAATGGAAATTTATGAAAGTGTTTTCACTTATAATCATCACTGAGACATCCTAGTGGGACTGAATCATAAGCCAAAATATAGACCTGCTCTTGCCTGGAGATGGGCTTAAGCACATGATTCAGTCTACCCTGAATCACAATGCTGGAACTGCCAGTCCCAACTGGAGACCAGTAGAAACAACTCCAGCTAGTCCCTGCTTCAAACAGCCTGCCATCTCTCGTCATCTGAATCCATTGGGGTGGCTGGAATCAGAGGCTTGCTAGAAACACCCGACTGCTCTATAAGAGACTCCTGTCTCCTTTAGAGTGAGCAAATTGTAAAAAAGAAAAATGGAAACGGAGAGGGTCCTTTAAAGAAATGACTTTATATATATATGTCCTCATCTTTAAAGAGTATTGCAAGAAGTAAGAGGGAAATCCTGGAAGAAAAAAATCCCCCTCCCAAAGCACAGGTTACAATCATCACTGGCAGACACAATTCTTCTCACCTTATGCTTTCTCTTTAACGCAATGCTAGCAGTAACAATTTCCCACATGGGCCATTACACACCAGCTGGCAGAAGGCACAGCACGATGCATCTCCCAGATAAAGAAATCTTCACTTCCACACGTTAAATCTGAAGTCACGTGATTTTATAATAATTCTCCAAGTAAGCATGAGACATTCATCCTCAAAATCACACAGAAACCCTACAGTGATTTGCTCATCTTATATTCAATCTACTATAGCAATTCATCTCCACACTTCCAGTATTTGTATTCAAAGGATACCAAAGCCCAGCATGGGAGGGGCTGTAGCACTGACCAACACGCAGCCACTGCTAAAGACAAAGAGCTGAAATTTGATTTCCATAAATTAATGAATTATCAAACATTTCCGTACTGGTTCTACCTCAATGCCCACAGCTTGCTCATTGCAATCTGCTGTCCCTTGGATAAAAGCAGACTGTTTGCTCAGGTACGTGAGGTTGGAGGCACTGGCACAGTTACCTGGGCAGAAATTTGGTTTGGGAATATGCCATGTGCTGGCAAAGTCAAGAAGTAGGCTAAAAGCAGTTTGTTTTGTCCTATTTCTCACTTTCCCCGTGCTGAGAAAATATTCCTGACTGAATTCGTTCTCACAAGGGACTGAAAACTGCACAGAAGCCCTGGGCTGGGTGCCTGCCCTCAGATGGCTTTCTTGTCAGGAATGTCACATTCCTTGTCAGGAATGGCACAGCTTGGAAGAGTTTTGGAATTGCATTTCTGCTTTGAGTACCTGGCTACATTAAGAAACTGGCACCTCAGAAGGCAAAAATTCTTCTGTTTCTATCCTGTCCCATCATCCAGAATTGCTGTTTTCTTGCCATGTCCCAGCAGGCACTGTTGGCACAGGCAGGGACACACTTGCCCCATCCCCTTTTGTGCTCCCAGCCCTGGGCAGCAGGAACAGCCCTCCACTCCACAGCCTTGCTCTCAGGGGGCTGAGGAAGAACCCCTTCCCAGCCGGCAGCACGCGGAGCAGACCCTGTACTGGCTTTCTGTCAGTTGTCTGGTTCAGGCAACAGGCAAGACCCCATAAGACATCCCTGAGTAACAAAATCCAAAACCACAACTTGACTTCTGAAATACAGCAGCATGCCACAGAGCTTCTGAACTGACAAGAAGCGTTTACTGTAGTTCTCACCATCGAGTACAACTGAAAATAGAAGTCATGCTCTGCTCAGACAGCCCACAAAAGGGAACAGAAGAGCAGTCCCATTGCTTGCCATGCTGGCTGTCTGCACCCCGCTGGGCTGGGTGAGTGCACAAGGAGTGACAGGCAGAGCTTGCAGGGCAGAGGCACCCCCCAGCAGCAGCAACACGCCTTGAGTGGGCTCTTGCACAGCCTCCCCATGCCTGCCCTGAAGTCACCTGCTGTTGTACCACCACTTGCACACTGGGAAGGCCTTGGGGCTCAGTACTGCTTTGCTGGCACCCCTCTGACTTGGTACTACACCTCTGCACATGAAGCTGTGGCCAATTCCAGGTGACACTGGTGGCAGAAGGAAAGTCATGCAGAGATGTCTGAACTCTGCTCCTGTCTCCAGTCTCTGGCACTTGCTTTCCCCCTCATCCAGGTGGAACAGAGGGCAGGCAAGAGCCCTGTGCCATACTAACAATTCATCAAGTAAGCCTCACACGAAGAAACTCTTCATTGAGTCCAATTTTGGTTATATTATTTCTTATATAAAAAAAGGAAAATGTATACACACATACACACACAGCCATTTTGGCTCTTGTCCAAGAGTGCTTTAGACAGCTTACAACTACTGACAGAAACTAATTCAAAGTAGGTCTAAAGAAAGTGCTTTTTCCCTTTTTTTCTAAAGTGGTCTTTCTTGCATTTTGTTTCTTTATTCATTCGGTACCATTTGCTTTTCACACTCATTTGTCACTCTGCCTTAGTCAAGAAGTTATTTTGTTTAAAATGTGAGAAAGTTGAACCTTTAACTCTCCTTTTCTCAGAATGACAAGAATAAAGTACTTCCACCTGATATGTAAGTGCTTAGACTCTTCTTACTTCCGTTCATACAAATGCACTCCAGGAGAAGAGTTCAAATGCATGCAAGGTTTGATGATAAACAAATTAACTGTCTGGATGGATGCAAATGGAAAGTCCTTAGGTACTGCAGAGGTTTCCATTAGGAGATGCAGAATAACCCTAGGGTAATTCATTTGCAACAAAGCTGGGAGGTCGCCAGGAATCCAAGACATAAAGCTTAAATTTAGTTGCATTTGCTCACACCAGATCAGTCTGGCTACGTTTCTTATTTTACGTGGATTCTCAGCATGGAAGATACAACAATGGCCTGGGAATAGGTTGGAACTTTTCTTTGGCCTAAAAATGAAACTTGTGAAAAGCTGTAACAGAATAAAGCTATCTTTTGAAACTTCAGCAGCCAATGGTCACAGATGAGGGTCCTATATTACTCAATGCCAGAAAGTGGGGGCACCCCTTAAACCTTGAAAAAGATTGGAATGGTTCCCTTTTCCAGCCTCCAGTCACTGCATGAAAAATTCAACTGCAATTAGCATTTAGTACAAAGCACTTTCTGTAGGCTGACAATAGATAGTCAGACCACAAAGTGTACATAACAAGAACAGAATCCTATTTTAAATTGCATGGGTTTGTTAACAACGAAAATATCTCCACTTTTCCCCCCAGAAAATCCAGAGACATAAAATTGCCATCAGTAGTGTAAATCAAGAGTGAGAAAACAGAAGTTTAGATTAAAAAACATTGAGCTAAGTTCAGGGACACGTTAAATGGAAGTGCTTATTTTGCTGTTCCATTAAATAGGCAAGCTCAATGCATCTGACACCCAGTGCTATTCTTCACGATCCCTATTCACCATCAATCATTTAAGCTGTACGTCAGGCCTGCCTCAGTGAAGCGCCCATTGCTCTGAATGACTGCGATGTGCACTTTACACCAAGAGGGAAATGAAAGATGAACTACTATATTACTAAATATCTCTGAAAGAAAAGAAGGATCTTTGCATTATGTAAATTTCCATGACATTTCAATTAATCTCAGTGCTATCTGCAGTCTGTAAACTACACAACACAAGCTGCTGTGCCTAAGGATTAAGCATCAGAGAGTAAAGTGCCAATCGAGTCTTAACTGAGGTGATTTGACTCAAAGTAAACGGTAAAACCGAACAGCATCCTCACCTTTCACATCTGCATGCACAGAGACAAAAGTAGCTGATAATTAAAAGCAATAACAAGGCAGCTTTACAACCTTTGTCACAAGTTCTGATTAATTCCCTACCACTCCCTTTTCCCGTGTATATCTGCCTCCCAGCAGCAGAGCAGCACAGTGAGTAAAAGCACCGAGGGCATCACGTGCAGCGACACAGTCCTGAAAAGAATGTCTGAGTTAACGTTTTCTTACCTTTTATAGAAGCCGTGGAGAGGCTGGAGACACAGGAACTGCCAGTAATCCAAGCAGAAGGCCTTTAACTTCAGCATTTTCAAAGTACTGTACTGCAGCGAGCGGATTCTGCAGCTAGATTTTAACACCACAAGACTTCTTTTTGTTTTGATGTGAATGACTTCAACCCAATGCACCGCTCCGCTCCCCTTTCTGCCGCACACCAGTGTTTCTAAGTGCTGGCGGTGCGGCAGCCCGCGCACATGGCACGGCACCTGCACACCACAGCACCCACTTCGATACAAAGAGGCAGCGCACAAAGGCTACGGCTCACAGACGCTCTTTGATCCTCACTGCAGTTTATCTTCCCCAAAGTGTCCGATGCCACCGGCTAGCTGTTATTACACACAAATCCCGCTTCTCCTTTTGGCTATTTTAGGCCGCTCGGATGGCCCTCCGGACAAACAGCGTGTCTGCGTTCCAGCTAAGGCTGCAGAAGGAGCTGTGCAAACCATCCTGAGAGCTTACAGAACTTATGAGAAGACAAGCAATTATCTCAATCAACCTCACAACTGCCTGTAATCACAGCAGCGCTATGATCCCATCACATGGGAACGGCTGTCCCCGCTCCTTTTTTTTTTTTTTTTGTTGCTCAAATAAAGCGGCACACAACTCCGCTCATCAGCTCCTCCCGTGTAAATCACACCAGCCCCATTGTCTGCCAGCACCTATGAGAACCGTGGGCTCCTTATGACGGGGAAAAAAGACCAAAACCAGCCCCCAAACCCGAAGCGCAGACCCTCCCCCCCAGCCCCCCCCACCGCGCCGCTCTCAGCGCGCAGCGGCGCACGGCCGCCCGGCGCAGGCAGCCCGGCGGGGCGCGTTGCCGGGCAGCGGCAGCCACAGCGCGCCCCCAGCAGCGGGCAGCCCCGGCCCAGCGGGCACTCAGCGGCGTCTGCCGTCGGCTGCGGCTTGGGTTTAGAATCTCCGACCAGACGTGCTACAGGCAGAATGCTTTTGTTCTGAAGAGACAGCAGTCCAAACTGATGTGCTATCTTTAATAGAAGATACCCAGCCGATTATCCCGCCCTTCCGTTCCCCTCAGACCCACAGCGCAGGTTCTCTCCTCGCAGGGTGCCCTGCAGGAGCTCACGCTGTGAGCAGGGCTTACTGACACGGGATGGCTTTAGATGCAGAGCAAAGCACACGAGCCCTGCTGGACACTGATCAGGTCATACGCCCACTGCGCTACCAGATTTACCTTTCCGGAAAGTACAGTTCGGGTGTTTGCACTCTGGTGAGGTTTCAAAGTCGTCCATAGAAACCATTGGGGATATTCCTCACTATCAGTAGAGGGAAAGAATTCTACACAAATAACAGCAGAACCAAGGTCAGAATGCAAGGAAACATCTGAAACAAAACTAAACACCTCTTTTGTTGTGTTTCTTTTCTTTCTTTTTTTTTTTTTTTTTTTTTACCATCTTTATGCTGTTTAAAAAGAAGACAACCAAACTGCTGAGGCTTAACCAGAGCCCCCCAGGAGTGCAGGCACATCCAAGCCCTGCAGGCCCAGCACGGTGGTACTTCGGGGCCCTTTGGGTCTGCCTTTACTCACTGTCACCAGTTAGTGCCACAGGAACCCGACAACACCCTAAAACACAGTTGTGGAAGGTTAGCTGAAACGAAATGATAAGTTAGCTGCTGCTTTGCTTCTTTAAAGAAACAGCCAACCCTTACTCAGATATATTCATGCTTAAGCAACAACCTTCAAACATTTTCATGTCACCATTTCTTGTGCTTCCCTAGAAACAGACTGTACAGCATAGGATGAGTGGTGGGGATGATCACAAAGAAACACCTTGCAGGAAAAGCAAAAACGTGCATTTCATTTGCATCTTTAAAAAAACCTCTTAAAAAAATCCCCTTAGAACAATGCCCAGCCCCTGCCCTGCCTGCACTCACTCCCGGGATTCTCTCACACCAGCAGCACAACGCTGTTGAAGTGATTCCCAAGAAAACAACTGCTCCCATTTAATAAGCCAGCCCGCTAACAATATGACACACCATCAGATTCCCAGCTTACTTTTCTCCCTGCTCTCTCATTCTCCGGGGCTTCAGTAGCTTGGCAGTTTTCCAGAAAGCGATACCATCAAGCTAAATGTTACATTTTCATATCAAAATCTTCCAACCCGGTGTTCCATCCCTAATATCGGCCTCTGCCATAAAGGAACAGTTCTATTTGAAGGGGAACTGAGCAAAAGCCCTTTGGGATTCTGTGCATGCTGGTGAGCACCAGCTCTCCCCAGTCTCCCCGCTGCTGAACTCTGACTTTGGCTGAGATGGTGCTTTACCATTTTGGTGGTGTTTGATGGCAGTTACTGCTTGTAATGGACCAAGAAAATAATACAGAAACCTTATCCTCTTTTAGAACAAATGGATGGCCAAAAAAATGTTTACCTTAGAGGTTTTCCCTTGTCTGAACATTCTTCTGTCTGAACTTCTTGAGATTCCTCAAGAATACCCCAAAGCAGCAAGGAAGGACTTGCTCCATCACCCACACCAGCTACTCTCAGGATCAAGGAAGAAGGGGAAAGCCATACACAGACAGTCAACCTTCATGAGACATCATCTGAAGTTTTGATCCCCAAATGAGGCTTCTCAGAAAACACATCCTTTGACTACTCACACTGCAAAGCGGTTTCTTTCTGTCCATCATACACTTTACCAGAAAGAAAAAGCTATTTGCCACCTTAATTGCTTGCTTCTAAATACTGGACTTCTAGTGAGATAAAGCCATGTACCCATGAATTTTCTGACAGCAACCAGCACTGATTATACTGCACTGCATGCAGACAAAATGCTAATTAGGGCTTTTGCAAATGAAAAGCACCATGCTCTCAACGCAGTCTTCATTTTCACTTGTCTTCCATAGGAAACCAACAAAGAAAATTAAGCTTCACCTCACGCTTACACCACTATAAAACTAGTTCTTTCAGAAAGGCGCTCACTGCTACCCTTGACTTAGAATTCCCAGGCCTAATAGGGCAGTAATTTCTGGCTGAGCTGCAGCTTCGGCATGGTACCATAAGTGAGCAGCATGCTGGAAATGTTTGTAGTCATTTAGAGTTTAGCTAAGGAGAGGCAGCGCTGGCAGCAATGCACTGAAGACTCTGACAACTCTTTCAAAATGAGCCATTAAAATAAAAAAGGCAAGATAAAACATAGTGTAAGTCCCAGTTTTAGGGGCGGCTGCCTTGGCAACCTGGGAGGCTGAAGTGAAGCTGCCTGCTGATGAGGAAGCATGCTGTATAAAATAAACCCACTATAAAGTCAGTGCAGGAAAATCAACTTGTCTAGCTACATAATCTTTAATTCTTGATAAAATACATACATTCAACTGCGATAATCTTTACTTACTTACACCCTTTATCATGATAAGACAGGAAGAATCCTGAAAATATTTTACTTATGTGGAAAAATATTGTTTCTGCCTACTTACAGAGTACAGAAACAGGAAGCCTGCAGCAGGAGAGCTGTTCTCCATACGTCCTTCCTGACTCCAGGATGGGGTACTTCTGTAGCCACAGACAAGAACTTCAAGCTAATGATTCACAGGTTGTGGAGCTCAAGCATGTCATGAGAATAAGATCATGTAGTTTCCATACTAATTCCATGACATTCATCGTGTGCACCACATTAAGGAGCAAGGATTGTGCAGAGTATAGATAACATCAGATTTGGTGCAAATTAATAGGCCCTGAAGTAGCTTCTGGTATGCTTGAAGGCTTCAGTTCAGAGAATACAGTGGCATGTACTGCCCCCGTATGCTGCAGCCCTTTCTTTTTTATTCAACTTCCCCACAAATTATTATTAATTATCACTTGACATTATTCTTCATTCTTGGTTACTAAAACTTTTGAAATTGCCAAAGTTTCACGAGAATAGTAAGAAATTTGCTGCTCTGTTTCTGAATGTCTGCTCTCTGACAGATCAATACTAGTTGATCATTCTGCTACAGAAGATGATAAACAGGCCACAGAAATGTGAACATCTGAAGTAGGTGTGATAATACTACAGAAGACTCTCATTGGTTCAGGAATCAAAATCTTTTCAGACAGCAGCTGAAAGATGAGAGAGGACCACTCAAAATATCCTGAAAGTATACTGTGCTCAGTATGGAAACGTTTGTGCAAAACATAGTACACATACATAGCATGCCAGTTTGTACAGGTTGTCCTCTTCATGGACATGAGCCCTTTTCCACATTAGCCTTTACTCTTTACAACACTGGACTCCTTTCTCATGTCCCAGCTGTATAACTTCCCAACTGACAGACAGAATGCAAGTACAATCTACACAGACCCATGGGAAATAAATGATCTGTTGGGTGAGGAATCTATGCACAACTGAAATGAAACAAAATAAGATATCCAGGTTACACTGTTCCAGAGAAGCCAAGATCTACAAGAGTGGTTTTAAGTGGCCAAAACTTACCTTGCTGATGAAGACTGAAACTTGATGAGCATAATGCAAGAAAAGTAGCCTAGAAAATATTATTTGCTTGATAGGACACTAGATGGTTTCCTATCAACTGGTACCTTCCGTTTTGGGGGTCATTCAAAGGAAAGCTTGCTCAGTTTTGTTTCATTCAGTAAGAAGTCTTGAATTTTGCTTAAAAATAATTCCCTTTAGTATTGCCTAATCACAGCTTCAGAACAGGCTTATTCTTACTTGACCTACTGAAGTCAGCTAGATTTTACACACTGTTTCTTCAGTCATTTTACCCTAGGAAAAAAATCACTGTTTCAGTTGATGACATCTGGAAGGTTCTTTAATGTCTCCTCTATGACTGTTTTATTTGAAAGTTTCTAAGTGTCATACCATTTCTTCATTCATAGCTAAGAAGCAGCATTTTCACACCCTCATTTGGTAACTACAAGATATTTCTTTCCCATTCTCAAGATTTAAAAGGACTTTTCACATGCAAATACATCTACTTCCAAATTAATTTTTGTAACGACAGCTCTGTAAAACAACATGTGCTCTCAAATCATTTATTTGTATTAGCATAAGAGCACAGAGGTTTTTTGGAAGTGCATGGGATAGAGAGGGAAGTCTCAGAACCTCTACTAACTTCCAGTTTTCTTTTTTTTTTTTTTTTAGAAGGTAGAATATAAGCTAGAATAATAAACTTTTGTTTGAAATACAAAGAAGTGCAATCAAGGATTCCATACCAGTTTGCATCACTCTGCTGCAGGCTTAAGAAAAGAGCGCAACCCACTGAATGCATACTAATGAGACCAATGCCATCAAAATTAGCAGTGTGCATGAAACTTTATGGCTTATGGGGCTGTGCAGTACGGGCAGTGGCCCCATTGGTGGATACTAAGTATTGCAGTTTCATTTTCAGGAAAACAAGAGAAAAAAAGGAAATATTCACAGGTTTGTACCGTGCTTAGCAACTTAAAATGATTAAATCACTACATTTTCTAGGTAAACATGTATTTGCACTCAAAGTACAGCTATACGCTTTCCCACCGGCTTAAACCTCTTCTTATGTCTCCTCAATTCTTCCTCATCTCCCTCCCTCCCATCCTCCCACAGAAAAAAGAATCATTATAAAGAAAGGCATCGTAAGAAAACCTGCTGTTCTCACAAAGGTTTGCCTAGCCTGGAATAAAGATGGCAGCAACGCTTTTCTGTGGGATGAGGTTCTCAGAACCAGGTAAGTCAGACCAGCTACATGGTGCTTGCTCAAGTAAGATTTCAGAAGGGCGGAGGGAAGGGGAAAGCTGACTGCTTCCTGCATTGTCCTGCCACACAGAGGAACATACATTTTTTTCTTAACTGAGTGATCAACGTCAAATTTCAGTCACTGGGAGGACTCATGTGGCACTAATTTCTTAACTCTTACATGTGATTGTATGAAGACATTGAGTAATTTAAAAACAAGTAACATTTAGACAAAATGAGTGCTGTTACTGAACTACGAGGGACGGTCAGATCTTTTCAGCACAACTTAGGTTTATAAAAATCTGAGAGAGACAGTTTTGTCACGTGCACGCACAAGCATGCCCTCCTGGTCCTTCAGGGTCCTCTGAGAGCAAAACCATGGTGTTTAAATCAGAACTGAACTTAAGTTGGAAACCCTAGAAAAAAGTTATCCCTACTTAACAATAGAAAAACCTGAATGCTTGGTCAATATGCCTTCACTGGTTACACATTGTAAGATAAAGTTACGTGATGTATAGCTGATGCACACTGGAGTTCACTGCTATTATTTCAATCCTAACATGAACAGTTGCATTAGCACAGTACCTGAGCGGATCGGTGGAGATGCTGCTTCCTGTTTCCAGTGAGGTCCTGAGATGATAGCAAAAGAATAAAATTATAAAGTATTAAAGCAATTTAAAAAATGGTCTATAAAAATCAGACAATAACTTTGTTATCTTCGTTTTTACAGACATTTTATAGTACCTAGTAGGACATTAAATGTAATTGCAAAAAAAAAAAAACCAAAAACCAAACATACAAAAGCCCAGCAGCTATCTCCTATTCATTAGTGAAAGGCAAATTAAAGAAGCATCTTTAGGCAATGAGTGATCAAATGTGACTGACAACACATGGCTACATGAATACCTGACCAAGCTGTACTGCCTGCACCATTATAGTAAGCATTTCCAAAACCTGTCTTCTGTTTTCAGTCTTGCACTGTGTGCACTGGCAATAAAAGCTCAGCTCAATCCACCTGTATCAGCACAGCAGAACCTCGCAATAAACCAACGTAAGCAAGTAGTACAGCCTTCCTTACGCAATGTCAAAAGGCTTGACACTGCTGAATCTTCACTGAAATCTGCAGGCCATCTTCCACATCCACAGAGCTGTGAGCTCACTCCCCAGCAGACACACCTGCATGTTGATCACTGGAACTTGGCCCAGAGCACATGCCGCCCTTCAGCACACTGTGAAGTTAATTCTTGATTTAGGTATGTAATTTCAAGATCCCAAAAGTGCCCTTGCCCCAAGGCCTACTGGCTAAGAGTAACCTCTGAATAGGACAGCGCACGACCAAATCACACTCACAGAACAGCACTGCAGCTTACAGTACATGCTCACGGCCACACTGCTTTCATCCTCAGTGCACCTGCTAAGTAAAAATAACAGTGGCACACAACAGAGGGCTGGGTGAAGCTCTCCTGTGAGACTCTTATTTGATTTTGTTCTCTGGTGGCTTCTCTCACACCAGGCAACAGATTTCTTGCATGCATTTACTAACCGAACGGTCAGCCTTCAAATCCTTGGGCTTCTTCTCTCCCCAGAAAGGCAACTGCAGTTGCTGCAATAATTCCCAAAGAATTATTACAGCAGAAAGTTTTAAGATACAAAGTACAGAGGTGACTGCAACTACACTGCTGTTTAAATATCAACATTTTAACATGAAGTGAGCATTACTAATTAAACTTGCTCTCACTGTGCATGACTTCAGGTTTATAATAAGCATCCATATGACAAAATTAAATTTTTAGAGAAAAAAGAAAACAGCATTTCCACAGGCTATAAGGAGACGTTAGCCAAAGCCTCACAATGAACTCTCCACCATCATATTAGGTACCATTTTAAATTGTCATTTGTACTTATCCATTTACACCCCTTACCCAAACTACCATTGGTCAACTTCTCCTCTTACAGTCATGGATGTGTACACTTATGAACGTTCATACAATTAGCATTAGAATTGCCTTCATTATATTTACAGATGTTATTTGTAAATCAATTGCAAACCTTCACTTTTAATAGCAAGATTACGAGTATGGTTACACACAGCGAGAGGGCTGGGTGAGAGGAGGCGGCCATGGGCACAGCCTGCACAAGAATCGGCTGCATAGGAATGGAAACAAACTACGCTGCCCAAATAACTGCAGTGCAGGCAGAGATTTAAAATAGACATGAGGAGCTTTTCCCACTCTGTAATTTGTTTGCTCTCAGAGTTCAGGATCTGTGAATAGCGATCCACTTTGATGGGTTGGTTTACATGTGTTGGCTTTGTGGCTCATTGTTCATTTAACAATTGGAAAGGGTGAACCTAATTTCCTTATAATTAAGTTTACTGCTTAACAATCTGCTGTCCAAGTGCCAACATGCTCACCGGATGGACTTTTTACCTCGCTGTTAGCGCAGATTCAGAAATCTTCTCTGAATGTTCTCTGAACATTTCTGGCCCTTATTACTATAGATAAATCCTGACGAGACTCTGTGCGTGGTGACAATGCACCATGCATAATGAAGAGATGGTAATGACACAAGGCCCTGATGATTAGCCTCCACCCATGCAGCTTTGATTGTTCCAAGTGACACCGAGCACGTCGTGACCTCGGGGACTCCTCACATAAGCACAAGGAGCAGGATTACAGCTTCATTAGGAATACCTTGTTTTCCATCTGGAGAAGGCCCCCTGGGGTAACGCTCCCCAGCAAATGCATGCTTCAGTGTCAGGAGATGCAGACCTTTTTGAACACACAGGAAGAGAGCTCAGTTTCCACAACAAAAATGCCCATCTTGAAGCCGCCCCAAACACGGCTAAAAGGGTCTGAATTTACTGAGAGAGTTTTCCAGAAATTTTCCTGCTACTGCCAACAGTGTTGTGCTGTGCTGTTAGTAACAGTGTTTACGCACCTGGTAACTGCAGTTAAGAATACATAATGCCACAGATCTAATTGATTTGGCAGCTGGCAACAGAGCCGTGATAGCTGCTGACACACTCAGGCCCAGCAGGTCTGGTGGGTGCTAGGCAATGCCATGCTTTGCTTCTTCAGTCAGACAGACTATAAGCAGCCCAACGGGGTAAGGCTTATGACTGGTTTTCTGATGTGAAGATTAGATATAAAAATAACAAACACAGGAAAAGTTATTTAAACTGGATGGAAGTCACTGGATGGGAACAACCAAATAAATCAATGTTGCAGAGCAAGAAAGAAGCCAAGAATTATGCTGAGGTGAGCTGCACACCCAGGCAAAGCTGCAGCACTACCCTTAACCTGGTCACCTGCACCAACAGTCCAGCTTGCCTCTGTGGGAAGTCTCAGGAGCTTTATTTATACCTAAAATCACGTTTTAGCCTTTGGTTCTTTCTGAATACTGAACAAAAATGGAAAATCAATTTAAAACATAAAAGCAACCTGGAACCTGAACACAGTACCACCATGCTACAGCAAACAAAATGGCTCATTTACACAAAGCAGTTTCAGGATTGCCTGCTTCAAGAAAATCTAACAAAAAATACCTATTTTGTTTTGGTGTTTTTTTTTTTTTTTTTTTTAAATCTAGCTATGAGTTATAAAGAAAAAAAGAGGCAAACCTAACAATGCTATTTGTTCATCCATTATGGAATGGATTCCAAAATTCAGTACATTTGTCCTCCAGGGAAAAAAAACCAAAAAACGAACAAACAAAAAACACAAAAAAACAACCATACTCTAAGGATAAAGCTATTAAAACATACAGACAAGTATCGTATGATTTTACTGTATTTGCCCAAGGAAGTGGCTGAAAATGGAACAAAGAGACTTAGACCCCCCACCAAAAAGAAGAAAACCTACTGCAGAGCCATCCAGCACTATCAGGGAAATGCCGTAAGCAGCCCTGTGAGCAGTTTTGTATTTGTTCCCATGGAGTTTGAAAAGGTCTTCTGGGTAGGGAGCACAGGAAATCTGTACCAGTGCCACTGATGAGTCAGTTGAATGACATCTTCATACAAGTACTTAACATTTCAGAGAAAAGGCAGAGGAATCTTTGCATGAACTGGAACTAAAGCTAGCACAGAGGGCTACGATTCAGTTGGATTATTTGGAGCTAACATGGTCAGCAGGGAACTTGAAGAATGGGTGTAATTGTTGGTAGCAACCACCTTTTTCAAGGCTGAAAGTTATATGAAATATGGATACGTATGGTTCCTGAATTGAAACTCCAAGTTCTAAGCAAATACAACAATCATAAAATAACCACTTCTGCAGAGTATTATGAGGGACAGAACAAATATTTCCAAGGAATCATCAGTCTAAAATTCAGACAATTGCTGTTTTACCCAATAGAATTTAGGTTTCCAAAGACACAAATATTAAATACAATTTTGAGAATTCTGCCCTGAAGCAAAAAACCCAAGACCACAGGCTATTACACCTGCTATTAGCACTGTATATACGTACTGACTGTTAAAGTTGTGAAATGAGCTAACCTGAATACAAAAGATGCCTAGCATCTATTTAGAAGATCATGTTCTAAAATGCTTTACCAAGTTTAATTCAAGCACAAAATTATTTTCTCGATACCCTGAGCCATGACAAGTTCTAGGCTTTGTGTATGCATGGGGGGGGTCTTTTCCTCTTCACTTTCTTTCTTTTTGTTCTTGTGATGAAAGAGACTGTTGATTTCTGATAGGTACAGAGTCACACTTAGTGAAGATTATGTAAGCACATAGCATGGATTTCCTGATGCCACACAGACACAGACAAAGTAGGAAATGAATACCTTGAAGAATCAATAATCTGAAATCTTACTTTCTTCAGCTCTGATAATAAACAAGGAGTAATATTGATCTAAGACACAGCATTAGAATGACTTTAAACTATCCCGTGTCTCAGTGTGGAACAGTGACAATGTAAATCATTATGATATTTCTAAGAAAGATGTCAATGTGAACGCAGCAAGCACCAATGTAATAGAACTACACAGTAACTGCTCTTGCTGAGACTGGATAAGTAAAATATAGGAACTGCAGTAGTCTGGCACTGTGTCTGTGCTATAAGCTTTCTGCAGCGTATTTGTTAAATGATCTTGACTGAGCACAGAGTTATAAGGAAACTCTTACCAAGCTGAGCGGATCATACTGTGTCAGCTTCTGTGCTGTGACAGCTCAGTACAGCTGCCTCCCTTCCCAAGGTCCTGTGGGCAGTCTCCAGCCCTTCAGGTTCAATTCTAAGCTCAGGCAGGCACAATCCATTTCCACCACTGGAGGTGGCTGCAACTGCTTCAGTCTCAGTTAACCAGAGAATAGATGAGATCACGCTACTACCTACCCTAATGGTGTCAGAGACTACAAATAACTACAGACACTGATCAGGCATAGTGTAAAGAGTCAGAAAAAATTCAAATTTCGGAAAAGCCAAGATGTTCCTGCATGAAAGTGTACAATAATGACAGATTAAATAGCTGTAGTTGAAAAATCCACAGCTTAATCCCAAATAAAAATTGCTTAACTATGTCATCTTTTGGCTAAAAAGTGAAATTTATTTGGAGCATCCCAGTATGTGCAAAGATAAGCTGTCTGCAACTGATAACTCTGGATGGTGTGTAAATGGGGGAAAAGATGGTTCTGAGCTCCATCAAATCCCTAGTGCTAGAAACAGCACAGTATTGCCTCTTTTCAATGCTGAGAAAAGGAATGCAGAAGAATATATTAAAAATTTAAGACATTGCTATATTTTGCTCAATGAATAATTGCTGCTTGTCACAGTTTCTTTGTACAAGCTAGCAGCACACAGAAGAAAGGCAAACACTGCAGCCTGAAGATGTGATATTCCACATATAATGACCATATTGTTTGTATTCCCTAATGCAACTTCATCACATAGAAATATTTACGCCTTCTTGAAGACATTAATGATGAACACTTTGTATCCCAGTACTCCCTTTAGTAGGTACAGCCAAAGCATCTAACCACAGTGGGCCAGAAGTTGCTACCAAAAGGAACACTCTTGGCCAGAACACACTTCTACAGAAATTGAACTAAGAACTGCAGCCATTACGTTAGTCATCAAACAACCTACTGCCAAAAGCATTCCTTCATACTGTTGTTCTTTGTTGTTTTTAAATTTTTTTAAATCAATTCAGTCTAAACTTTTTTCTTTTTATCCCCACTGACATCTGTAAGAACACGTGTTAGGAAGGATAATGCATGGTATGTTAATTAAGCTCCACCTCACGCCGTAGCTGCTCTGGACTGTATGTGTTTCACTGGGATCATGCGTTCCGTTTTCCTCACTAAAACCAATGACATCATGTGAACTTGCCCTAAGTCACCCCTCTGAGCACCAACAGGGCTCCTGACTATCTAGTGTGCCAGCCAGCATGCTTCAGCTGCAAGAGTTAGCCACCATGACATGCACTGGATGGTATCACAAATCTCTGACGTAGTTCAACAGCAACACACAGCTGGCTGCACCACCCTGCGTCTGCACCCCTCATCAGTTGCTCAGTGATGCAATATTGTGAAGTTACTTAACACAGAGCCTAGCAAAAAAAGTAACGAAGTAACATTTGTGATCATTTTAGCTTCCCTTTCCTACTTCAGTTCAGCACATCATCTTGGCTTCCCTCTCATTAGAGTAGCCTGGCTTTGCCTACGGGTCTGCCAAACCACCATGGAGAAAGCATCCCCCCAAACCTCAGAGCTGCCCCAAGCTCAAGGGATCAGTGGCTCGCAGTTCAGTGTTTGCTTTTCTTACACAGCCAAACAGCCCTGAAGGAACAAGCTGTGCTAAACTCTGCTTTGAATATCATGGATCAGAAGCTAATGATACCAGGTTCCTCCCAGAAATTAGAAAGAAACTGGTGGAGATATAGCTAGAAGCTCTGCCATCATGTCTTTTGTTGTGTTTGGAGTGTCATTTACCAGCCATGCAGCTGTGCCCTGTGCTAGTGCAACACAGGAACTGAAGGCACAGCAGCACACTCAGCTCGTTCCTATACATCCCCTCAGCACTGCTGCAGAGCACAGCCAGAAGCAGGCACCGGCCCAGGTGCAGCATGGCTACTGCCAGCCACTGTGTCCAACCACCCGTCGGAAGGCACAGCGTCCCAGGATGCCAGCAGTGCCTCTGGTAGCTGCATTGGAATTGGATTCACAAAACCTGTCTCGTAGCATGTCTACACCATAGATCTGAAAGTAAAGTAGAACAACCCAGCTCCAGAGGCTTCAGTCTAATTGCGTGGTAAATAGGACAGAACTAAGCAGCACTCCACTGACATGAGGCATCAGGACAAAAACTTATGCAAGTAGAAAATGCAGGTAACTAAATCCTTCCTTTGTATGATACAATTTAATGGTTTTTTCTGACATAAAAATTGGTATCAATCACCCATGAAGAAACAGCATTCAGAAGGACTTGGAATGTTAAGTAACACCACTGAAATTCTTGCTTCTCATTTTCCTGTTCTCATATGTTAAGATCTGGATATTTTAGTGAACCGTTTAGACCAAAAAGAACTTAAATATATGTTTAATGCTGCTCTTAGAAACGGAAAGCTTTCCTCCCCTGGGGCATGAATGGCACAGCAGGCTCCTGAGTGCAGTTCTGCTGGGCCCGGAGGTTTCGCACAGCACCCAGTTGGCAAGCACGTATTTCCTGCCCTCCGGCCTTAGCCAACAGTCAAAGCTGGATTACAAGGCTAAGTAGGCAATAGATTATTACAGAACTGACTGATAAAAGTTTTTTCTCTCTCTTCTGGACACGGCATGGCAAAGTGACAAAAACACTGGCCACAGAGAAAGAAGCAAATAAGAGAAACCAAAGCTCTAGGAAAATACTGACCACACTTTTCTACTTGATATACTGGAGATCTAACTACTTAGTTCAGGCTGCACGCAAGCTATGCACGTGAGCTCGCTTTTAGTTTTCCTCCTTCAGAACACATCCCTCCCTTGGTATGACAGGTTTCTATCATAATTTAGCGAATTGTCAGCACAGAAACATATTCAAACATTCATCTTCACGTGTTTTCCAAACCAAAATATAATCATGGCATCTCAAACAGACTTCAAATCTTTAAGAAAAAACAGTGTCTAGGAAACAAAGTCCTTCCATCATGAATATAAAAGCCATGAAGAAATAGATTAAGAAGCTCAGCTAGTTCTATTAATTTGAGAAGACTGTGAAGGTAAAAGTTAATATCTATAGAGAAGATTATAATAAATAAAACTCACTTTTGTACTTACAGACAAAACTGAGGCCTACATTCCTACAGCAGCCTGCAAGCCTAAGAATGGGGTGACTTGGGGGAGCTTCCTTTTCAATAAATGCTTTAGTTTTGTAGTAATACATTGCACAGTGAAAAAAGTAGTAAAAAATAATAGTTTTGAAAAACTCCATCAGTTGGATTTGCTCCTCCAATAGCATATAAAAGTTAGTAGCCCTCATGCTTAAGGCTCTTCATCTGTCTTGCAATACAGATCGAGTTCAGTGATGCCTTGCATTTAGGCAGCCCACCTGCAATGACTTTGAGTCGGTGTTCCAAAGGAGCTGCAGAAATTCTCTACCTTCTTATCCTGAAGAAATCACCCTCTTGACAATAAATGGTCAAGAAATTATGATCTATTGGGCATCTAATCAGCATTCTTATTCAGGCTGATATCTTTCCAGAGAAATTGCTTTCTTATTAAAATATCTCAGGGATGTGGTTTGGGTGTGTTAGAAGTACACTCCACCACTTAAATCACACTTATTCCCAGAGTTACATGAGGATCAGATGTTTATTAACAAGCTTTACTACCATTTGCAGCTCAAATTTGGAGCCATAAAAAGAAAACCAACTGATGGATGCAACATGGGAATAGAGATTTTCCAAAGAAGGAAGAGATAGTGCATTGTTGATAGCAACAGCTGATTGTGCACAGTTCAGTCTGAAGACATTAAAGTTTCTAGATCTGTGTTTAATCATCCATGAAGTAGAGCTCCAGGATACTAATGTAATTTGAGAACTGAAGTGTTTGAAAACATTTTGTTCAACAATATGGTGGAACAAACTTACTGCCCATTAAAAGTTCTCATTTGTGTGGCTGCGGTCAGAAGCAGCTAACTTACCCTTTCCATTTGCGAATCACGCAGGTGCTACAAAGGTCTAAATTCTACAAGAATCCTCACAAGGCATTTGAGATCATTAGAATGAAAATAGCAGAAAAAGGTTGTAATGGAAAACTAAGACCGTCACGTAGTTTAAAACAAGTGTTTGATCACCATATTTCCCTTTGCAAGCTATATTGTTACTACAATCCTTCTAAAACTACTAGCAAGAGCTCTGCACAAGTGATTCAGTGAGGTAAAAAAAAAAAAACAAAAATTGAATATGACAGTGAATCAGTAAGAGTACATTATATGCTGAGAACACAGACATTTGACTTCACCCTTTACAACATAGAAACCAATTCTGCTGGGTATATTCTCACATAGACTTCGGACATTTATGATTACAGACAGTTCAAAGAATAAGAGATCTTTTAGCGTGGAGCAGTAACACAGCTACATCACAGGAGTGGAGCAGTGACTTCACATTTCATACTGGTCTGTAGAGTAAGAATTTGTTTTTCCACCTCACATCAGCAGATTTTAATTCCCTGGTTCAGAATGAGTGCTCTGGGAGAAGCTTACAGCACGAGTATTTCCTGTGCACTACTACAAGCTGCAGGCACCTCCCTGTTGTTTGCATACTGCACCTGCTTACATGCATATGGAAAAACAAAAGGCTCAAAGAGCCTTCTGCCCTTGTACAGATCTGCATGCAGCACGAGCCAAAGTCTGCACTGCCCAGAGCTAATTCGTCAAACACCACAACAAAGCTATTCGCTCCTATTCAGAAACATCAACCACAGCTTAAGAATTCATATGACTTCCGATGTACTTTGATACATTCACTTACAATCAATGATTATTTTTACACGTATTAGTGATTTTTTCTTAGGTTACCCAGCATCTGACAAGCAGCAGCAGATTACAAAAGATGCCATGTATCAGTGCACAGGACCCTTTTGTTTCCCAGAAAATGCACACAATTACACTGGTAGTTAGATGGATTCACGGACCTACAGCCAATGTGCTGTTTCCCTACCAAGCAGTGAAACTGCATCTATTACTTTTTATCATTTCTGAAAAAGAAAATTGCCATAGAAATCCATATAGGCACAGTCAATGACTTAAATTGCAGTGCACTACTTTATCAGTCTGCCAGAGGTTAGAACACTTCTTTTAGATATGGAAAAGAACCTGTTTATCACTACAAATACAGAGTAAACATTTTAGTAATTTTGCTGCTGTTGGCTACAAACCTACTGAATTGACAATTGAATTAGATCATTTTAAAAGCATAATGGCTTTCTGGAAGAAAAAGTTTACAAATGTAAGAGAAATAACATGAAAGCAGCAAACTCCTGCAGAATCTGAAAACAAGCGCAACTGGAACTACATCATCAGCACGTCTGTGGCAAAACAACAAGAGGTTGGTGGTAGACAAAGTTTTTCAGCTAACTGGCAGTTCACATTTAACAAGTACTCAGAGTGAATTTACAGAGGCACAACGACAATTAAGCATGACTAAGAAACAGAGAGGCACTTTCCCTGACAGTACCAGCTGGCACCAAACCCTGCAGCCCTGGGACTGCGGAGCTGAGGTCAGGGGTTCTGCACAGGGCAGTGTGTCCCTTCATAGGGGCTGATGGGCAGTGGTTGTGAACCCCAACCTGAGGAAGTGATGCAAGTACCACAGCATCTAAGTATCAGATTTTATATTTTACGTACCAGATTTTACATAATTTAAAACTTTGTACATAAATTAAATTTGTTGTAATAATAATGTAAGAATAATTTTCATTACCATAAATTTCATAAGATGAGACAGATCAACCACGAGATGACTACTTGTTTTGCACAAATTCAGAGTTCTAAAGAGATTACTACATTCAGTCTATACTCCAAATGGTATTTACAGTAGATCTGTTTAGGACGCCTTTGTACTACCTGTGGGAATTAGAACAGCTTCAATGCAGATCAAGAAATCAGAACCATGCAATGCCAGATGTATTTGAGAGGGCCAAAAGTTCTGACTGCCAAGTGGATGCAGCTGCGTATGTTTTGGAGCACAAACACACTTGAGATATTGCTATATATATATATATATATATACACACAGGTATACACATATATAACTGCTATACATATATACATATGATACTGTGAAACTTTTGAAAAAGCCCTCAAAACACCAAAATCATAGAACAAAGTCAAAGTACCTAAAAAGAAAGCTTTAAATGAATCTTTCCCATTCATTTTTATCTGATTTACCCAGACAGTATTACACCATTTACCTTTTCAGCGCAATAAAATTAGATGAAAGAAATGACTGGTGGAAACAAACAACATTAGGCATTTACACACACACGTTTGGCTATGGCAGCCACCATTTTAGTATTGGCTCCCATTTTAACCATTCAAAGATTTGACAGAGAAGGCACGTTAAGTGCAAATTAATAAAAACTGCCTGTCATATTTTCCTGTTCATGGGTAAGCTATCTCTGGACTAAGTTTTGTGGCGGAGACCTTTAGTCTCATCTGTAGCAAAGCAATAGGCTTCTACTTACACCTAAACCTTTGCCTCCATTGATGGCCTCGGTGCACTTTCAGCCCCGAAAGGCAACGGTACTCCGGGCTGCACCAGCAGCGGAGCGGCCAGCAGGGAGAGGGAGGCGACTGTCCCTCTCTGCCCTTGTGAGATTCCTCCTGGAGTAGCGCACCCTGGCCTGGGGCTCCCAGTGCAAGAGAGATGTGGAGGCATTAATTTCCACTGAATACCACAAAATTAAAAATAAAAATAAATATGAAAAGATTGTCAGTAATTAAGTCTGATCATAGAACAGAACGTGAGTCTTTGTGGGCTCCCCAAGAACACAACACATGCAGAGAGCACCACAATTTAACAGTGAATCCTAGACACAACAAATGCAATTGTGCAGCTTCCACGGTCAGCTGACAGCAGCAGGCACAGCTGAGAGCTCACTCATTAACAAAGCCCGGAGCCCAGGGAAACTGCCTTCATCAGGCACCTCGTGGCCAGGGAGCAAACAAACTTGTTTGTCAGAAACATCTGCTGCCTCTATGGGACGGAGCAGTGAGCTGGTCACCCATTCTTTCCTTTATCAGAATACCTGTCATCTGATTAATAATGATACGGCTTTTCGAATCACAAAATAAAATTAAGTAACACTGCCTGACTGAGATAAATTATCTCTACTATGGCAGCCTCTGGCAAAGCCTTGTCATAAAATATCAATTACAATTAATTGAATTCTCTATTAAGATGAGTTTAACTGAGAAAGAGAGCAAGACAGATTCTCAATACTATCCAATTTTCAGGTGTGCCGTGCTCCAGTGATGGGCTAGACAAAATTCAGAGGTTAATGAAGCATGACATCATTTCTTTAGGAAAAATGCTTACATTAATGGGTTATAAATTGGGTTTATTTCATGCATTTGCCCTATGAACGTATAGGCCAAAATCACTAAAGGCTACAAAGCATACAAAATTAAGATCAGAAAAGTAAGAACTATAATGGGTGTAGATACAAAAACACACACTTGAAAGACTAGAAAAGAGGGGCATATTTTTTCACGAAAATCCATATCTTGTGCACAATTTTTCACTTGAATATGGAAAAACAGATGTCATGCTGAGAAGAAATGGTCTTTGGGTAACTGGAACTTCAGTTACCCGCCTTGTTTGGTAAACATGGATAGTCTTTCAAATTTTCTGAAATCCATTGCCAGCTCTAAAGGGAAGCAGCAGCACCCATATTTCACAGCAACCATCAAGGCAAAACATATCGACTGCAGAGCAAAGAGGCCACACTGACCAGGATCTTTGAAACTTCCTACCTTTATAAGCATCTGTATGTAACAGAATCAGTCCTTAATGAGTACCCAAATCTTTGCTATATATTTTGTATGCAAAGAATACTAGCGTTATGGATAGCTGTCCTTTCCAGATCTATAATTTCATTCTCTTGCAAAAAAAAAAAAACAAACAAAAAACAACAACAAAATGACCCTCTCCCTGTCAGAGTCTCTCCAATACTGCCCAGGAGTTCTCCAAAGTCTCTTTTAAGAATTGGCAAATGAACTCAGTTCTCTACATTAGAGGGTGGAAACTGGATGGCAGCAGGACTGAGTCACTTAGTAGCCAAGAGCAGGAGGCTGAGTTTCCTCCCAACACAGCCCAGCAAAACTTACTCAGTTCATTAAATATTGTTTCTCCTTGTAGACTGACTCAGTTTGTGTCTCCTCTTTATCTGTCCATTTTTGACAGCTCACCAGAACGTGGGGAGCCCCCTGACCACAGCTAGGAACCAGTCCCTGCAACCACTGAGCCCACTGCCTTGCACATTCTGGTAATCCTGCAACTGCCCCACGACCTCCTTTTGGCAAGGAAGCCCAGTCCTTCAACAAGCTGGGAAGAACAGAAATCAGATAATCAAGTTCATAGCAGGTGAGTCACATCAAGCTGTTAATGTTGCAGGTGACTGAAACCTGCGCAGCTGTGCTGCCTTACAGAATCCCCCACCCAGTGCAGAGCAACTGCTGTGCACATTTTGTGAAGTTAAAAGACGACATGAAACAGACCTGCACATAGAAAGGAAAAAGCCAAATGCCCTTTGAATAGGAGTGTGGTACTCTTAACTGAATTGCTATAATTAATTTGCTAGAGGTAGAACAGCAAAACTAGAGTTTCTGCTGCTTTGACAATAGAAATACCTCCAGTAGTTTTGAATTATTCACGCTTTTAATTGTGATTATTTTTTTCACTTGAAAACCCACTCAATAACAATGCTGGATTAGCTTCCTACCAAAAATGTTCCTTAACCTTGGAGAAGTACCACTGTGCATTTGTCCTGTTCTTATACTCCTTTCTCCTTAACTGTCAGCCATCCAACAGTAGGACAGATGGATCTCTTCCATCCTACCCCATACACATACAGCTATACACATGCACTTCCCTGGAACACATTCTGCATTGCAGATTGAGAATGGCAAAGGCAGACACAATGTTACACAAGCAGACTCTATGTATATATGACAATAGATAAACAAAACTGACCGGAGGGCATGCTGATATACATATCCAATCTGTAATTCCACATGATCAAACATTCCTCCATCTCCAGTGTTAACAGACTTTAAAAGTGAGTGTAAATTAATCTATGTTGCTTCCTTTCTTTTTATCTACAGCTTCGTGTAATAAATCAGGCCTTACCCATAATGATTTACTTGCTGAGAAAGCTTTGAAACAGATTGCATTGGAGCTCCCTCTAGCCACCACTTCAGGAATTATTCATTTACTATAAAAGATGAAAATTTTTGTAATATTCAGTCCTGCCACCAACACAGTGATACCCCCATGCTTCCGGATGTTTGTGTAGATACTTCTGTTTTTTTTTTTTTTTCTTTTTAGCTATTAAAAAACAAGAATTCCTTCTGAGTTTGTGCTTGAGATGAAGAAGGACTCAGTGCTGCACAACAAAACGTTCAGTTTGGCAAACCAATATTATATAATACGAATGTCACCCTTTCAAAAGTATGAATCAGGAGGTTTCAGAGGGACTCAGCCAAGTCCCTGACCCTTGTCAAAGACCTCAATGAGTCACCTTAAATGCTATTTTAATGCTGCTTCGTTTTGAACAGCAGATTAAACTTTTCCATTCCTGGGCTCCTGATCAAAGAGGTTTATGGCTAAGGAGCTTCCTCAGCCATAGACTGTGCATAATTCTAATTCATTATGAATCCTGAGTTACTTGAAATAGTGGCAATCCATAACACATTACACAGCTGGTTGAATAGCTAAGGGAAATTTTTGAAAGCTTAATTTGATTCACGGTGAAGATCTACACCCCATTACATTTTTCAGGGAATTATTCCTTCTCCTCCTGTTATAAAATATTTTGCTTCAGCTAGTTAGAGTTACTTTTAATACTACTTTGGGAGATAAGACTTGAATTTATCACAGTCGAACTGTGCTCTGCTCCATCTAGCGGTGCATAAATATCCCTGCCTTTCAAGCACGAAGCACCTGCATAATCTGCTCTGAGCTATGGAACAACTTTCCACAACCAGAGCCACAGAGAGGAAGCAATGCATGGGCAGGAAACAACTACAAGTCAGTAGTAGCTGTGTATATAATGGGTGTTACCCACCTAATTTGGGCAAAAACAATGAAAAGAATGTAAGAATGGAGTGCTTTTGCAAAGGGGAAATCCATATTGCAGAAGAAAAACAATTCCTGATCCTAATAGGTGTGAGTGCCTGAAAGTGCCAGAAGAAAAACTTTTGAACAGAATTTCCACAAAGCAGCAGCTTCAGTTCAACCCTTCAAGGTCATGACTGAAAAGATCTGGTGCATGAAGACAAAAAAGATGTGATTTCTCTCCACCTTCCATAATAGAATGCACAATAAGACAGTGTTAACTATTCACAAAAGCAGTTGAAAAATCATCAAGGAATCAGGAGGAAAAGGGAATTTTTCCTCTGCAGCCTGTGTTTTGTAATGTTGTGCAGCATTTAGGTTCAACTCAGCCTAGCTAAAAAGGAATCCCTTCTAGGTTCCAGTACTAAATCCTGAAATTCACTGCATGTTTTATTAAGCCAGCCATGACTTATTTAAATAGGCAAGTGTTTACTTGCGCATTTCTGACTTCCCAGCATGAGAGAAGGTCACTTCTCTATCTGCTCCATGCAGAGTAAATGCCAGGATTTGATAATACTGCGGATACCAACTTAAATCGTTTCAAATGCCAGCAAATTATAATGCTACTATCTTCTCTTAACTGGAAAACTACCAGATAGAAAACAAGCAATGATAACATCCTGCTACAGCTAATAACACTGATCACTTCTCTACCTCATTTCTCTTGAGACCCATCATTAACCACAACCACATTCAAGGCAAAAGGGCTGGCACCACCTACAGCTGGTGGCTTTAATTTTCGTTTTTAAACAGTAGTCTTTCTTCTTTCTTTTCCTTTATACAAATATACAAAAGATACTTATTAAAAGATTGGACAAATCCTACCCTATGGAAGAGAATAATTACAGTGCTCCAGTTCAGTGCACCAAGGAAAGAGAGTTAATTACTGTTTACATCTGAGAGGGAGATAAGCACATCAAAATATCAGAAATTCCTACAGTTGTTATCTCTGGGTAGCAACTCTGAGAATCTCCTCATCATAGCAGTTAAAGGCCAAAATGGTCAGCAACGCTTAGATGTGTTGTACCCTGCCCATAAAACATTAGAACGCTTCCAATAACATACTAGACTGCAGTGATCTGCTACCTAATTTCTGCACTCTGTAATTCACACATTTTTCAATGGGAATGAAAGATCTTCATGTTTATCCAACACCAAGAGATAGGCAAACATGAAGCTACACTGCATTCAACACCAAATAATGGGAAAAGACATATCTTCTTTAGTCAGTGCAGTCAGAATAAGAGACATGGGCAAAATGTCATAAGGTCATGAAGGCAGACTAGCTTTCTGCAAGTTCCTCTCTAGTCTTCAGACACTTCATGATCATGCCTACAGCAGGCACAAGAAGATATTTATTAGGAAGCATAAACTGGTACAATGTTAAGAAGTGGATCAACCCTAACTGTTCAGAGTCATAAGCAAAGGCAGGATGAGACTGAACCTTACACTACCTTTGCAGTTTCTCTCCTTGATTCTGATTCTCCTTTTATTCTATCCTCAAAACTACATATAGCTACAAAACAAAACAAAAAAAGAAAGAAAAAAGAAAAAACAAAACAAAAACCCACAAATGTTCACCCTACACTCAACCAGCTCTCCGCTCCAGAGAGCTAGAAGCAATATTTTAAACAGCCCCTTCACCCCTCCAATTTTACTTCCCTGCTAGCTAGTAAATGCCACTTCATAGAAAATCTGTTTCCCATTATACCTGCTTGGGCTGCTTAATTTTGGAAGATTCAAGCAAAATTCTTATTTATTCTTAGTTATGCTAGAGCCACAAGATGTGCCTGGAAAGGTATAATTAGCAGAGTGCCTTTTTGGTAATGGTAACTTGGTCTCTGTTCTTAGATTCATGTGGACCTGTTGACATTTATCTATCTAAAGTTACAGGGCCATTCAATTAGTTCACTTTGTGCACAGCTTAGAGAAAAATATTTTCACCAATTAAGTACCTGAAGTATGTAAGAAATGATCTTGTACTTGTGCTAACGCTTCATTTGACAAACACAGGCTAGCATACTTAGCAAAAAGACTGCAAAGAATCTAAGAAATGTAATCATTCATAGCCTATTAATCTGTGTAATAACATAGATATTCTGGTTATCCATAACAATCAAAAAGCAAAGAAACAATGGTTACACATAATCACTATAGAGTAACGTGCATAAAATGTCATATTGGTGGTTTCCCAGCCTTGAGGCAAACTTCTAGGGTCAACAGCAGAAAAATCTTGGCCAAATGCAGATTGTAATAAACAGCTTGCCCCTCTTCCTATCCTACTAGGGGAGAAGAAATCACATTAGTTTGTACCTTTCATACCACATGACCACATACAACAACAAAACGCACAGTACACTTAAAGACTTACGATACTGTTTATTTTACTTCAAAATAAATTGTGCATTTTATGTGTTTGTTTACAGTTTGCAGTTGGTTTTCAATACTGGACACATGGAGGAGAGCTGTAGAAGAACATGGAGAAGGGATTACCAAGTATTGATGGCAAAAATTTATGACTGTGACATTCTGAATAACTCAAACTTGATATGAACAAGAATCCTATGGCATCCATGCAAGTTTCAGTCCCATACACACCAGTAAGAGAGAAGAGGAGAGATGGACTACACAGACGTAGCACTGACTGCACACTTAGCGACCCCGAGCTTCTCTGTTATCTTGAAGATGGACTACTAGACCCCGAAGGCGGACAGCAGAACTGGTGCAGAACATTATCTTCCCTGCCAAGGAAGAGGAGGGGCAAGAAAGAAAAGAGACAGAGGAACAGAATCATAGGGAACAGCATTAGGAAAAATTAAGCTTGAATTGTTCTTTTTGTTTGCTTTTAAATCCACAAACAGTGCAATTTGCTGGTAAATACCAGCTGGCAGCCCCTTTCACGTCAGCAACTGGACTTTCAGTGCAATGATTAACAATGCTAAAGGAGTGTTAAACTCTGATCCAAGGACTGTTTTAAAATGGCAATTTCTATTTTTCCCATACAAAAAAAAAAAAACTACATTAAGTAGTTATATAGCATACTCTGTCTACTATGACCACAGAGTTTTTATTTTAAAATGTTAAAGAAGAAACATTTCATGGTGATTTTCGCTTGTTTTTCACTGCAAATGCAGAACAGATGCATTCCCCTTCTGCTGGTGATTTACACACAGAAGTATTGATGATTGATAGAGCTCTACTTGACCCTCCACACCCTCTCTCCCCCTCCCCTCCCCCTTTAAATTAGAGAGAACTGTTTCCATGCAGCGTTGCCAGCATCATGAATGGTGCTACTAACCAGAAGGCACAAAGGCTGTTGAAGTAGTCTGGAATACCTACATCTGTAATGCTACAACGTGCTTTATGGCGGGTGGAGGAGGGGATGCAGGCAGAGCAGGAAGCTTGGATGAGGTCACTTCTTTACCAGTAACACAACCATGGGTGATTGTTTCCTTTAAACAAAATAACAAGCTAAAGAAGAAGGGTGGAAAGGAACACAAGGAAGAAAAAAAAAACAACAAGAAAATCCAAAAACAAATCATAAATCTTATAAATTCTTCCACCTTCTGATTGTTTTCAGTTAACTTGCTGTGTATGAACACAATTCGCCCTTTTTGTATCACTAGATCACGTAGGAATCAAGTGGAAAATTACAAGTATTCCCATAATTATTCCAGCTTTCCTACATCATAGGGTATGAACACGGATGGCTTATGTAATCATCTGAACCTCACACTGACCTCACACAGACTGTGTTTGGATTTGTTTTGCTTTGTTCATCTTGAAATCAGGATATCTAGAAGCAAGACGTGCTGGCTGGGCTGAGCAACATAGTTTTCACTCCCTTGCTTAATGTGAAAAAACACTATCAAGCTTTTAAAACCCTGCATATTACAAAGAAGAGAGTGCTTGTGTATACTAGGTATACAGCTAGGCAATTGCTATTCGGTTAGAAATTAAATTTCTATTCAGCTTTTTTTGGTAGAAATCTTCAATAAACAGCCAAGCAAACAGTAGAAAGGACTCTGAAGCAGAGCTCCTGCTGCTAGTTTTGTCTGTGACTAATCATTAATTGGGAAGGTACCACATGACTGAGGCATCTGTTTGGTAGAGTGGGATGCCTTTGTAAATGCTCATATGAAGGACACGAGAAATATTTACAATTTGTCTAAGCCTGGCAAACAGCATAGAGCTTATCAACAGAAAAAGTCAGCAGCTGTGAAGAACCAAATTTATCTAAAAAACAGATATTTTCCTACATCAAGAATTTGAGCAAGAAGTTCCCCATTTACCCTGCCTAGTGTGCGGGAGTTCTCCCAATGCTCCTGAAAAGAAGATAAAGAACAAAGCACACTGATAGAAAAACATTTGCCAGCCAGGCATCGTTGCAGGTTACGCTTCTGCATTAGCCAGGTAGGGTAAGAAAATAGGTACAATGCCTACCACTGGCCCAGGGAAAAGAAATAGCACCATTAATCCTAATATCATCTACTATACAATGGTTTGTTGCACATAAGCCAACATTATCTGCTGAAACAAAACTTCCACATTAAAATTTTACAGAAGTGAAGTATTTTCAGAACAATATTTTTACCTCCCAGAGGTGCTGATTAAACATTAAGCAGGTAGACACTGCAAGAAAATGATGTGATTTCTTTGGTACTATAACATCCTTTGCATTATCTGTTTGTTTTCAGAGGTATCACTGGGGAAGAAAAAAAAAGAAAAATCTCTAGTTTCAAGATGCCTTTGGACATGATAAGGGCATCTAATTAAATATTAGAAGCATGGAAGGTAAAGCAGATGGGGAAAGCAATGAGTGACAGTCAAAATTGCATGCAAAACAAAACAAGGAAATCACAGAATCACGAACAAACACATCACATCACAAGATTCTTAGATATTAGTGGTAAGCAAATCTGTTTGCAGTTGTAGCTGCCTGTAACATATCAATATACTCACACAATTAAAGAGTATTCTCAAGCACAAACACTCTTTGTTATAACTTCTTGTCTGGAGCTATTCCTACAGCAACTTGCCTCACAAAAGGCTGAAGAGATGACAGCTACAGCAGTATTAGGGCTGCAGGCTCAGCAATAGACGTACAGGAAATACTACACAGATCCAGGGTTGTTTTTTTTTCTGAAGCCTGCGGTTCCAGTCATCATCTCCTTTACCTTGCCCTCACATCAGACATAAAATCTGTATTCAGGTGGTCAGTACAAAGATGGAGCACCTCATGGAATCTGCAGCTCTGAACTAGACTATGTTACTTCTAAGACTCTTCACTGCAAAGCAGGAATAGAAAGGGACTCAAAGAAGCCAAGCCACAGACATTTTTTGCTTTGTTTTCTCAACTTCCAAACAAGAATAAATAAAAAAGAGCAGACACAGGAGGCATATGGGCAAACTGGAACACAGACAGATAAATAACTAGCTGGAAGCACGTTATACGCTTAGGCTTCCTATAACTTTCCTTAGAATAGGAAAAAGGCAAGATAACTCATTTTATTTCTATTTTGAACGTTGTAAAATGAGCAAGCAAGGGATTACTGCAAGAGCTGCAGTTATTAAAAATGCATTATTTCTCTATTAACAGTTCAAAACAGATGCCAAAGATCATCTTGACTGGAAATAAAACTGCTGGAGTGAATAAAACATCCAGCAATTAGCTACCAGCAAATCAGAAATGCTCCAGATTTCACCATAGTGCATTCATTAATTGCTTCTTTTAGAGCAAGTTTAATTTTTAATTCTGGGCTAGAAAATTAATCCCTCTGTGTATTTTCTAAATAAAGCCTCAAATCTGAAGTTAGAATGAAACACCCGTTCTTGTTTGCATTGTTTCTACCAATTTCTATTTATAAATTGATAAATGGGAAGACTAAGAGCTAATTTTAATACTATTAAATGTATGTGCGAATTAAAAGCCTAACTGTGCTAGTATTCTAGTAGCTGATTTTCATTCAGAAAATAGGATTCCTGTTTACAGATCATTTATGAAAACATGCAGAATTAGTACTTGACAGAGATTGTGGATGCAGGGATGTCAAGTGGTAACAATCACTTTGGATACAACAGCTTGAAAAACCTAACTCATGGGTCAACCAAACTGTTGAAAGGAGGAAAGACTGCAAGGGTGACCCACCACAGTTATGTGTGGGATAGCATGTGGGACGGACAGTATTAACATCCCTGAATATCATGAAACCAAAGTTCTTCAGTCCAGTGAAGAACAAACTTGCAGCTTGTTTTATTTCTCCATGGAGGAGTGCTTCAGGATCACAGGATGCTTTATGCTAGTTGACTTCTGCTAGTGTCTGGTCCAGTCTTCTGCTCAATGCAGGGCCAGCTACATAAGGTTGAGCAGGGCAGGTCCCACCTGAACCAAGTACTTTGAAGACAGAGCTACCATCTCCTTAGCTGGCCTCTGATCCAGTGTTTGACTACCCTCACGCTGAAATTCACTCCTCACCTTTCTTTGTATCTAACTGGAATTTGTCTCACTGCAATCTGTCTGTTGCTACTTGGGCCATCATTGTGCATCTTCTACATGAGGCTCGCCGCACCTTCTGCATATGCTCCCACTGAGGAGTTGCAGACAGCAAGAGCCCTGATCCTTCTCTTCTTCACACCGAGCAGCCCCATTCTCCCAGCCGCTCCTCACCTGTCACACACTCTGGCCCCCAACCACCTAGGAGGCCCTTTGCCAGACATGCTCCAGTATCCTGATGTCTTTTGAAAAGCCAGACAAACCCCCAGGATATGGACTGACAGAAGGGGAGAGAGGCCTCCCTGTCTGCTGCTCAGCACTCTTGCTAACACAGCCCTGAGCACAGTTGGTTGCTTTTGTCATATGCTGCTGACTCAGTATCACCCTTTGCAAAAGTCATCACCCAGGCAACTTGTGTGTTGGGAAAAAGACGTAAGAGAAGAACAAGGCTGTATCTAACTCCTGACAGCTCTTCTTCAGTAACTCATAATAAAATGGGGGGTTAGCACAGATCATCTGCTGCTGATAGGAAATAATGAGGGAGGGAGGGAGGAGCAAAGCATGTTAACTTTCCTAGCAGCCAGTGACTGGCCTATTGTTTGTTCCATTAGGACTACACGAACACAGGCAGTGCTGCTACAGTTATCTTGTCAATTGTTAGGAGCTCTCATATCTCCACAGATTCTAGCTGAGTTCCCATTACACTTACACACACAGTTGCAAAGTTTGAGAACCAAATTTCCCTGAGAGTAATTAAGGTTAGTGATGAGTTCCTTCACATACCCCAATTCTTAAACAAAAGGTTGCAGACTTACAGCAAATTTGGGCACCATAATAATTGTTACATTGTGCATTTTTGCACATAAACATTCTCATTATTACTATTAGTTACTATTAATAATCTCATTATTACTATTAATACATTAATATTATCTCACGTTAACAAATTTGTATGTGCTTTGCAGTATGTGCTTTGCAGCCACACTTAGAGCATTTATTACTTTACTGCACAAAGAAACACAGAAGTAAGCCAGAGATGGATGGCATTTTCTTTTCCAAGGATAAGGTTATGCCACTAAAAGTTTTCTTTCCAAAAGATATATTACAGATACAAATAACTTTCATGGCGCAAGATATTGAAACAATCAAGAAACTACTGGTTTTGCCATCAACATCTCTATGGGAAAATCCCTAAAAAAAACCCTAAAATGAAGCATTATAAACTAAGAACAAAGGAAAAAATAAAATCCTCATTAAAAAGCAAGTGGGGAATGGAATTACACTGAAGTCTCACTCCTCATGAAGAAATACTAAATTGTTTTACAATTGGGCTACAGATTCACTACCACCAAATAAAACTAAGAGCTTTAATGAGAGGAAAAATAGCAGACAAAGTGACATTGCAATGTAGAACAACAGGATGAATCCAAACATGCGTGGTTATACAAAACTAAGACATGAAAGATTAAAATCAGAAGTATTTAGGCATTCACAGATTTAGGATTCATTGTTTTTGTCTTTCCTTATTACTAGTGCAAAGCAAGTTGATTTTTCAGCACCAGATTTCCAATATTTTTATATTAATACTATTCATGAGCTGGCAATCATGACTAAGTTAATCACTTACAGTTAAAGACAAGTTTCTTCATGACACACATGCACAGTTTCTTAACAGTTTTCACATTTCTGGTAACTTAGGTTACCTGTACCTCAATGTTTCCGTAAGCTGACTGCTAAACTCTCTGGCTCTGCTAATTACTTGTATTAAGATGTACAATTACTGCTGTCCCCATTTAATCGAAGATTTGAAAACAGACATGTTAAATTACTAGCTGGGAATCATATATTTTTGATAGATGTAGGGTAGGCCACTCAGCACTGAGGACCTGCATCTTTTTAAAAAGCCCTACTTCCACTCAAATCAAAAGGCAGCACCAAGCCTTCTCCAGGTCCATGCATATATAGCCGTGACTTACCTACCACACTGTTGTGAAATACTCAGAGGCTTTAAAAAAGGTTTTGCTTGGAAAACTCTAACCTACACAAACTATGTGAAAATTTCAATGACTTGAGATGTTACTTTTGTGAGAACTAAAGCTATAATTAACTTCTTCCTATCTTTCAAAGAGTCTAGGGAGACATGCCTCTTAAAGTGCACGAAACCCATTTTACTATCTAACTAAATGCTGCCTAAAATAAGTAAATAGCCCTATCCCTTGAGATGCCAAAAATCTGAGATATTTTCTTAGTATTCAATTATTATTTTTTTCATTTTATGCTTTAAAACTTAAGCTGCCATTTCTCTCCTTTTGTCAAATTGTAACATCAGATCTCTCCTCCAAAGCAGCAAGTGGGTGGATCATATCTACTCTTACCTGTACTCTGAGTGTGTGGCAGGGACTGCTAGCTGGGTATGGTACAATGGAGCTGGACAGCAAAACTGGTGCAGAGTATTTAAAGACCTACGACACAAGGAAAAACACAAAGTCAAAACACCAAGTGTTTAGAAAGGGGCTTTTTAGGGAAAAGCAGGTGCTAATAAGTATAATTGAAAATCCCATTAAGTTTGAATGAAATTTGAAATACAGCTGTCAATTTTGAATCCCAGGAAATGAAGAGGGAAATAGTCCCCTAGTTTAAATACAGACATCGAGAATGATAGGGATGATCTGTTGCAATGAAGAATCAAAGTTTTGTCGCAACAAAAATAAAATGCCAATTTAAGACTTAATTTTTGCCTTGCTGTATGGAACAGAGGCAAAAGATAAACACTGAGGGTTAAAATTCAAATGGAAATGGACCTTCAGACTTGCATGTTACTCTGCACCAGTCAAGCTGTTTCTTTGTTAATGGCATTTCAAACAATGCTTAAGCATGAGGAGGTACAATGAGATGAGTAAGGACATAAGCTTTCTTCAGGCCCAGCAACTATACACACATTGCAATACGTCACTTACAAATTTGAAAGAATCTAAGCTTCACCCAAGTTTTAAGCAATATTCTCAAATGTGCAATACAGATTTAAGTGATGTCATGTCATAACATGAGAAAAAGCTTTACAACACAAAAAGATATCCTACATCATAGATAATTTGCATGTTTCAAATTAATGCAGACAGATTTGCAAAATGATACGAAGCATTGCATCTTAAGTAAGGCTTAGACAATCTTTAAGCAACACACAGTGCACTTAGCATTGTTGATGTTTTTGCTCAGAAGCATTAAACAAGGTTTAGCACAGTAAGTCATCCATGATAAATCAACCTAATCAAATTTCTTAAGACACAGCATTCTTCTATGAAATCATACAATTCAGATTGTTATTTCCTAACTCTGCGGTGTGAACACGTGGACAAAAATAGCCTTTAAACTGAAAATCCTCATTTAGAGTCAAAAGAATCCAAACAGACTATTTAATGAGAATGTGTGCAGGGCACATACATTTCCATCCTGCCTTGTCTTTTGCCTGGCATCTTGACAAATGTTTCAGAAGATTGATTTTGATTGTTCTGGATCCCTGAGGCTTAGAGCAAAGTCCTATGAGATCACTCTCTTAGAAGATCAAGCAGCATGGTTATGCAAAAGAAGTTAGCCCTTTTGAGAAAGGCATTAGTTACTAATCCTTTTATAAAAAAAGAAACCCCATAAGGTCAACCTGTTCTGATTCTATTGCCAATGTTGTGTCAGCAATTGCAAGGCCAAGATGAACTGGATTTTCTGTTTAAAGATGGCAACTGAAGGTAACTCCTATGAAGTATCTGAGCTTTTGGAAACAAAGCAGCAACCGAATTCAGTCATTAGGCAGACTGCCATCATGGGACATACCCTGCTAACACCTCGCAAGAGCAATAGTGGCACCTTCATGCCACTTGGAAAGAAGACCTTAACAATTCTAAAAGATGGACAATGTTGTCAAAAACATTGATGGACCATGGCAAAAGCACTTCAAACATGGAAGAGTAACATTTTCTGACGAAAAAAACATGATATTCACACAAGCTGCTCCACACAAGTCACAGAACCAGGCTAGTATGTTATCATTGTGCCTTGTATGATAAAGCCTCACGTTGGGTAGGGAAACTGATCACATTGACAAAATCGATGCTCCCTGCTTTGGGAATACCTAAGATTTTTGGTAGAAGCAAAATGAGGAGATTAGCATGAAGAAACCCCGACCTCACTCCCCCCCCCCCTTTCTTTTTTTTTTTTATCCCTAGACCAATCTTTCCATTCCTATCAGTTAGTATCTCCTTCTTCAGAAAATAAACTAGTAAAGACATGAATGAATGTCTGTATTTAGCTCCATGCAATGAAATATTTTGAACAGAGCTCACTCTTGGCTATCCCACCGAGATTTGTCCAGAGGGTGTCCTACTCTGACTTCCTAGGTTCAAAAATATCAAAACAACAACAAAGTTCTCTCTGGAATCTGAGCTTCCTCATTTGCACTTAAGGTTAATACTCACCCAATGCACAAGACTGCTTAGGAGCTCAACTGCTTTGAGTTTCTTTTTGAAGGTGCAGTGGAAATGCAAAAGTCCAGTCACCTTGACAGCAAATGAGAAGTGCTATAGGTTTGTCAGACAGTAACTACACTGGCACTCCACTGCCTTACAGATGAAGGTATAGAACAGACAAAACAGATGACAAAACATTCAACTACAGACTTGTAATTAAGTTACCACATACTGCTTTCTTCCAACAAGAATATCCCAGATGTTAAAGACATATGTTCAGTATGTGAAGTTAGATTTCAGCCATTTCTCAGGCTGTTCAGAGATAGACTCTTATCCAACCAGTTACAGAAGCAGACATGAGGTCTGGACTGTGCTCCAAGCTGTAATATTCAGGAGTTGTCATGACCCAGCATTTTGGTTCCTCTAGTTCCTACTGACTGATGCCTCTTCAGTCTGATAACCAATAAGGCTCAGGCTTACAGCCTTTGTCAGCATACTAATTTTACCCAAAGCAAATCCACCTTCTGCTGGCACATGGTAATATCTGCATGGGGCATTTTGTACCTTTAGTCACATGCTAAAGCAATACATTCATTTGTTTTCTCCTCTGGACTGTATCAGTTCAGCTTCAACTTCTCTTTTGTAAGAAATAGAACCACTAAAAACTCAGATGTTTCAATCAGCCTTCAACACAAGTTTGCACTCAAAATAGAATTAAGTCATAGCACCTGAAGACATAATAAGAAATAAACGTAAAGAGTTTGGAGAAGTGATCACCTTCATCACATCACTGGTGGCAGTCTCAGAGATGCTTGCTTTTACATCTTCCTAAGGTGATTTAAAATGAGAAATAATGAGAAGTTTCAGAACTGACACAAGACAAATGACTAAATTGATGAATGCTGTTTCTGATAATTTCAGTTTCTAAAACATCACTGCAACATCCCATGGAAGATTTGCCATTTCCCATTTGCAGACAGTTTCCTCCAACTCTCCCCACATTCTCATGGATAGGTAACCACTTGTCATTTTAGAAGTTTATTTATTAGTTCTTTTGAGAACACACTACTGACACAGTATAAACAGAACTAATTCCAAAATAACTTCTATGATTGCATGATAAAACCCTGAAATCACATTTCCTTCAAGATACCAACATTAAACAAGTCCAATTTACAATGTTACTATGCAGACCCAAAGGAGGTTCACCCGTTCCTTTATCTCCTATATAAATTCCGGTATTTGTCATTAGAAGCCACTCATTTTAACATCACTTTTGTATTCATCAGCTGAACAAAAATGTCCCTTGCTATTCCTTTGGTACTGCAGTCTTGTTTAGACACAAATTAAAATGACCTAGATCAACAAGTAAAGCTACAACTAAAAGGCAACATGTTTTCATTTTCTGCTACAATCACCAATCAGCCTCCTAAACACAGTAGACATATTTCTCAGTATTGGTTTTAAAACAACCTGGGAAAACAGAACACCCAGCTATGAACTCGGAATTCCGACTGCTTTAACAATCCATTCTGTTTTCCAAGGGAGCTCCTTGCAGGACAATAACAGTGCTGCCACGCCACCAGTGGCAGCAATCACTGCATCAACACAGTGAAACACCAGGGTCCCACAGAAGGCTCCTCCTCCTAACTCAGGATAGGATATCCTGCCCTTTTTGTTTTACTGCTGTTTTATTCTAACTGCACATAATGTCTGAAAAAATTGATAGAATTATTACACCGTTACTGTCATAGAACTTCTTCCTAACAGTACTGTCAGCTTTCACACAGATATTTTAGGTGGTACTTGTACATGGACATTAGACCACAGTTATGTCATCAATAATTAGAAAAGCTGTATTAATAAAAACATTTCTTCCTAATACAGCCCTCTGTTAAGTTGACAATTTGGCACACCACCAGTAGGTATGTTTGGTCATCTTAACTACTGCGATTTTCTGCAGCCCTGTTACTTCACATGCTATTCCTCTTCTTTGTATGAAACAATCTGTCACCTCCATCTGCCAATATTCTTCCCTTTCTTCTGGTATATCTTTACATCAAGTACTGCATTTTAATGACTACGTACAAGTACCACCTAAAACTTATACCAGAACAGCCTCTTGTGCTGCCTAATGCAATCTGTATACCTGGCACTAGGTAACACAGATCCATTTTTAAATTAGCTTGCAAACAGCAGATCTGCTGTACAGGGCCTCCTGCTCCACTGTCATCTGAGGCAGCTCACAATACAGTGATTTATTTGACTGGATTCATGCCTACAAGGTAATAAAAGGAATGTTTTCATTTTAATTCCATTTTAACCTGATGAAGAATAACTTTCCTTTACAAGTTGATAGTTTTCCACCTCAACCCAGAGCTATGGTTACAGCTGAGATTAGATAAGATCATGTTTAAAAGATAGCAAAGTCTGCCCTGCTCCTCTATAACGAACCTAATAACTTCTGTAGCAAAAAATAAAATTTTAAATATAGTAACTTACTTCCAAAAGCATGGTCTAAAATCAAAGGCACAGTAACAAGGGCTCATATCAACTCTACCTAAGTTTTTGTTAATTAACGTTTGGTTAATCACGCTGGAAATACTTTCAGTGTGCTAACTGTTCCCACAAGATAACTTTTTTTTTCAGAAATTCATCGTGCAGAGAAAACAGCAGATAGTTTTATATAGCAACTCATCCCAACTCCTCAGTCTGAGTGAGATCACAGCTGTCTGCAGACATGTCCACTAAGATGCAGCTTCATGCATATCTCACCAGAAGGTAGCAAGATCCATGCCCAATAAACACCAACGTAATAGCACAACCATATGCTCTAGATCTGCAGTGTTGGCATCTCCCTCCTCCCCCCCCGCTCACCATGCAGTTGTCATGTAAACTAATTGAAAGCAATATAGGATAGGATTTTTCTTAATAAAAAGCAGTGATAACTTTACTAGGCATCAATAACGTTCAAAAAAATCTATAGCTCTAAGAGCTCAGTACATGTACGTTAGAGTACAAACCGCTGCATTTTGCATAAGAATACATAAATTCAGTTGTCATCAAAATGATGGAATATCAGCATTTCTACAAATTACAATAGAAACATAAATGGAGAGGTTCGTGTTTGGGGCAATACCACTCCTTATGTATTTCCAACCCGGGTGTCCACAGCTGGATTTAAAAAATAGAAATTAAGTATGCTTTCACTGACCTCTCATCCATCACAAGGGCCTTAAAATAATCACATTCAGAGAACAAGACCAGTACCAATGACAACACACTAAACAAGAAATGTTTCATTTCTACTCCATCCTTATGCTTATTAACGTTACAGATAATTATCTTATAAACTATAATTAAAATTCATTTTTAGTTTCATAGAAATGAAGTATTAGCCTACATAACCCAATAAACAGGCGTTAGGTGATTCTCTTACATCCTGGCCAATACACAGTTTACAGGGAGTCTCCAATAGTAGGTTAGCTGCATCGAGGGTGAATCTAATTAAGACTGTTAATCTATAGACAAATACAATTAAGATCGTTTATTTTCCTTTTGACCAACTCTTAATGCAAGAAATCTATTCTGAGCAGTGATACGCAGACATTGACATCCCAAATAAAACACACCTGTACGAGTTTTGCTTACTTGTCATTTCAAATTTGTAGAAAAAACACACAATCCAAAACACGAAATGAAACAGAGCAAGGATCCGTGAGGCTGCATATGATGGAAAGATGATGATATTTTAAATCAGAAGATTGCATCTTTTCTACATTTATTTTTTCTACTTCATTGTAAGTGAAAAGGTTCAAGATTTTCTGATGAAACTGCAACTCACATCACGGAACAGCCCCACCTATAATTTCACAGCGTTAATCACAGCAAAACCAAACATAAAAGCCACATCTATAAACGATGAACCTGACACCCACAAAAAAGGGAAAACCAACATGCCAAGAATGAAATTAAACAGATATAGCATAAGAGATTTACAGCAATGCAAATCCTATTACTTGTACCAATGGCATTAGAAATATTTTTGCTAATCCTAGTAGTTTGACATTATTGCTGGTCTAAAAAAAGCCAAACAGCAATCCAGATTGTTTTTTCCTCTATTTTATATCTGAAGTGTAAAAAAGATGCATCTTATATTTAAAAACGCAAAAGCCCTTACTGTATATTATTAGTATGTCAACAGATTTATCTTACCTAAGGTTTCATCTCAAAACTAACCTACACATTAAAGAGCAGGTGGAACCAACTTAACATATTTCATTTCAGTTTGGAACAACTTACATCTTGTTTTCTACAGCAATGTGCTGAGGCAAGTAAAAGATACCAAAGGTAAACAGCAATAGAGGAACTACAGCACAGAGTGGTCCTACAAACGCATGGAGTGTCGCTGTTAAAGAAAGTAACCTACAGAGCTGAAATATTCCTTAACATCACGTGATAAACACTGTAAGAAATTCTGTTTCCAACTGAGAGTTACAAATCCCCCAAATACCAGATCCCAAAGAGCAATGGAGTCTACACAGATTACTTCTCCCTTGTATAAACATGTGGCATTATTTTCAAAGCTGATCTGTATACACTGTGAAGCCCACAACCTGTTCCAAGTTCACTTTTCTTATTTGGATTTCCCATGTACGGCTCCAAGTTTACTCTCATTTTCAAGCATTTCAACTCAACCATTTGTGCCATCCCCGTAAAACAACAGGCTAAAGAAAGTTTAAGAACAAGATTTCAATACTCTTTCAATACTCATTTCAAGCAGTTTACTCTCGAACGGCTGAATTTACTATGCCTGCATGTGGGCAGGGCTACTGAACATGAAATAGGTTTACCCAGGACCCTCAGCCGCTACTCAAAAAGCAGACAGCAGCTACAGACAACAGCTGCATCTGCTTTGTGCGTGATCCCTGGGCAGCACTACATGTAACCCTCTATGCAGAGGATCTTCAACAAGAGTTCAGAAATGCAAATAACACGTACAGCCATTTCAAAACACTGGATTGATAGGGAAGCACTGATATAGCGAGGGTGGATGGTAAAGGACGACTTAACTGCACACTTCCACGATTTTTATCTGAAGCAGGACAATGCTGCAGCACTCTTTGAGAGCCCGGAGTGAGAGCCATGTGGAGCCACCAGAATTCAGCCAAGCAAAACTACCCCTTGTGATTTCTGTATGTAGCCTGACGCTGACACAACAAACATGATGGAAACTTCAGCATTGCCTTTCCTCTGCTACAAGTGGATGAGCACTGAGCCATTCGGCCAAACGTGACAGCTCATGTGAAGAGCTGCTGCACTGCATTGAATGAACAAAACATTAAACTCCTGCTGCACTGACTGTAATGTTTGCGAAACTGTTCAAGTAAATAATAAATAATGCATCTTTAGGATATAAAAAAGCACATATAGCAACAAAACCACACCAGAATGTTGCTTTATTGATAGGATATTGCTCAAGACTGTAGTACATTCCTTTTTGTTACTATTTATATATTCAAAAGACAGATTATACTTTTATATGACAAATCATTCAAGCAAAACAGAAGAAATTCTTGACTCATCCTAGCATCCTACATTGTTTTTATGCAAAGTATTGTGTTCTGTTTTCCCCTTTTCATCACTGTTTTTCCCACTGCTAAATATTGGTTTATTCAATTTCATTAGGTTAAATTTTTCAGTATCTATATACATAAACACAACCAGCATCTGTGCATTTCTAAGATACAGATCATTCATCTGCTAAAAAAGGTAACACCCTAAAAATGGTTCATGGAAAGAAACCTACCAAACAATAAACTGATCACTACTCCCACTTCTGGAATCCTCAACACAGATATCAGAGACGTGATGACAGATGAAGAAGGAAAAGGTACTCACAAATAACACCTTCTGCAAGCCATCCTTGAATGTGTTGTGGATTTGGTATTTATATTTTCTTTCACGCAATCTGAGGTAGAAAAGCTTTCTTAAGGAAAAAAAAAATACATTCACAGTTTTGCACGCTCATTCACGATCAGCCATGGTGGAACATCACAGATAAGTAAGCTGGTGATGTAACCAGCCCCAAACACCGCATCAGATAAACCCAAAGGCTCTACAGGGTTATATTTTGCAAAGCCAAAAGGTTTTGCCCAGAGAGGAGGTTCAGCAAGCACAAACCAGCCACATTGTTTTCACATTCCTGACAGGCTTGCTTTCTGCTTCCGAAAAAAGTCCCAGATCTGTATTTATTATTTAACTTCATCACCAAGAAAAAACAATATGCTTCCTCATTTGATATTCAGACTGAAATTTGAAAGCACCAAATGGTGCGTTTTCAAATGCACCGTCTCTGTATGAACACTGTAGTACAGTCCAAACCAAGAAAAGGCCATTGGTCCTTTTATCTCCATGGTAACAGCAGCATCTGTGAAGACGAAGCAAATTCCCTCCTCGCTGCAAAGTCAATTTATAGTCACATACTATGACATAAACTGATAAGACAGCAAAGCTAATCAGCAACAGGGAGAAACAGGAACCAAAATACGAGATTAAGCTCCTGCTCAAGAGAATGCTCTTCTGTGTATACCATTTCTCATGTGGAAATTACAAAATGAAGAACTAAATGAAGCTTTTCCTTTGAGCTGATGCAAGCTGGGAATTTGCAAACTTACTAGGTTAGCTAACAAGGGAAGTTGTTGAATATTTTATAGAATCAGCTTCTTGATTAAATCCAGTTATACCACATTTAATGAGGTGACAAGCAAAGGAGTTGTTTGCAAAAATCACTCAATGACTACTTAAATGACATTTTCCCTTCAATATTTCATCAAAAGTCTTATCGCTATTAGTGGCAGAGTGAGAAGGTTAACAACCCTACAAGACACTGCCCCTCCCCACTTCTTTTTAATTTAATTTTTTAAAAGCAACATCAATGATACAAGGATTTCAGCAGCAGCATTCCTGTGCACTAGCACAGCTATCTCCAGATAAGAGATCATATGTACAGGCTTGAGGAATTGCATTCTTGCCTTTATTTAATTGCTGTACATGGTTGTCCTGTGCTCATCAAAAAAGCAAAGAAATGACACTTTTTCCTTCCCTTGCTTACTGCCCCACACCGATGCTAACGTTATCAAGACAGCCATGCTGTCTCCCTTGCTTCATGAATCAATATAATGACCATCTGCTCACATTATTAAGTTAAATATATACCAGAACACACTGATGAGGGCAGCTGATTTGCCATGGTCAAGTGATCAGTTCATAGTTGTTCCACAGCCAATTGTAATATTTCCAGAATAAGAGAGAGCAGGTGGTCGACCAAATGCTACTTATCATAGCATTACCTATGACGTTCCCCAGGCTAAAGAGAAGCATGAATTGTCAGAGATGCTGCTAATTCATGCAACAAACAAACAACAAAATGGTAAAGCTTTTCTGATGGTCTGTGTTCAAAACTGATTTGCAAGAGACTGTAAATTTTACTGAAAAATACCTTCACAGCTCCTTTTTGGTCAGGCATCTGCCTATAGCTGAGCAATTAGCTTCTAATATCCCTCCCACCTCCACTTGTCAGCCACACAAATTCCCTCTACTCTGGAAACCAATACAGAAATCTTATTTAACAGACTTGCACTTAGTTTTACCTAATCACCTTAGCCTTCCTTTACTACAGAAACAAAATTTATGCTCAGTTATAGAGTTTTCAAGGAAGCCACAGCCCCGGGGCCATACCACTCTGTGATAGCACTGCATCAGTACAATAAGAAATCACAACTAATAGAGAGAAAAGTCCCCAGATCGTCCATTCACCCACATAATTAGCCCGTAACACTTGCATGCTGCACCAACAAACACTTTATCTGGTAGTCAGGTTAAGCCACATTTATCTAACCATGGACTCGATGCGACACTGCCCCACACAGCAGAAAAACATGGCAAATTCCAAAACAGAGTTATGTTGCTCACAAAACCTTCACTGTGGGCCTGATCCTGTCACTCTCACGCAGGCTCATAGCTTAGGCCAGGTCCCCCAGCAAAATGGCCCTGTTCCACAATGTAAGCCTGATTTAAAGCATCCACACCTTGACACACACACAGACAGCACTGCAAGTTAAGAATCTTTTCCACAAATTAAGGCAAATGTTTTTGTCTATTGCACAGAGAACAGACAAAAGGTATCTTTCAATTTTCCAGAAAAGTCTTTTTAGGATTTGAGTACTACCTCAGTTTTAGCAGATCCTAAATACAAAGTACTGAAGAAACAGAACAATGTTAAGAGATGCTTAAGTACTGTAAAATTGTATATCAGAGCTAATGCCCTTTAACAGCAACCAATACATCACAAAAATAAATGCTTGCTAAGAAAATACCTCTGCATAAAGAGTCCCATAAAATGGCTTTCCAATGTAGTCTAATATCAAGCAGCTTAATCACCTCTGTTGTGCAAGGCAGAAGATATACAGACTTCTCAGCTTGGACTCATTCTTCCATTTTAAAATCCAGTTTTTGCAGCTGTCTGGCAGTACATTGCACAAAATGAATGAAGATGAAGCATCAGCTACACAGATATATAGAACTGTGCTCACTGGGTGATAATCATTCCAGGAGAAAGTATTTTGGTCAGGTAACTGTAATAGTTAATCATTTAAGCTATTGTTTCAAAAGTCCGGTTTTATGGAATAAGAAAAAGATGACTGAAAAACCAAGTCAAAAAGCACAAGAAAAGTGCACATTATCTGCATTCTGCCAATGGCAACGCTGGTAGAGAAAGGCTCTCAGCTGCTGCACTCATTTTGAATTCTGTACCCACACAGGCTTAAGGCTGATTTCTGCTGTGTGCTAACATAGGTTTCCTCCAATAGTTTTAGTATCAAGCTTCTCCAGAAGCAGTAACCTTTCAGCAAGTTTCTTAATATATGAAAGGTACATTCATAATATAACAGCTACTTCTTCCTATTCTCCAGTGAATGCCATTGGAAAGTTGAATTTAAGACAGGAGAATAGTAAGGAAGCTTTCTGTTGTGTATAGCATTTTGTCTTGTTTGGTTCCAGTTTTCTGCTTGGTGTGTTCAGAAAAGGCAAGTGAAAAAACAGTCATCTGAGCCCTTACTGTTTCAGAAGGTAACTGTTTGAAGGAATACACCTCTCATGCTTTGACTTCACCATTTCTCCCCTGGTAATACGAAGCTGGTCTGATGAGTAAGCATATGATAATGTCTGCCCACATTTCTTTTATCAGAATGAATTAGAAGAATTTTACAATTGATGAAATACTAAGTAATGAAGTTAGTAGCCATACAGACTGCCTAGCCTTAGATTTTAACTTAGAAAAGAGTATTTAAAAATATATATATATGAAAAATATATTAAGTAGGACAGACTTGGAACATGAGGGTTGCAGTTTTTCCTGATGTTAAATAGTCTACTCAGCAAGATACTCGGAACAGTACATTCTTCAATGCCACTCTGTGAAAAGACCTTGATGTAAGATGCCCAAACCATTACCCTAATGAGTTTGCAATGCAGAATTATTAAATATAAAGACTCTGATCCCACTTGAATTATTTGGGATGAACTCCTATGGGTTTCACCAGGGGCAACATGTCACAGTAAACATTCAGTCCTACTGATTCCTACCAATATTAGCAATCCATCTATGCAGCAAGTAAAGCATTTCAAAAAAACCAAAAAACAAAATAAAACACAAACAGTTCTCTGCTCAGATTCCTGTTCCTTTAATTACAGCAGAAAATAAACACACTATCTGAACAACGTCAAATAGCAGTGTATATGATAGATTTGGGGAGGTCACTGCAACTAGTGCACCACATAAGTTGTAACTCATATGCCAGAAAACATCTACAAAGTAAAACTAGCCTCTACTACTTGCTGGCTTATTTATTTTACATGAAGATCTAAACTTATCTTGAATGTTTCAGGATGCACCACCATGCACAAACATTTTGTTATCATTTACTGTATTCTCACGCTTGTTACTTACATGTCGGTCTCTGCATGATTAAGATACATCGTTGTTTATTCACTCTAGAAAATCAGGAGAAGCCAGGCTTGTGTTTGAAGTTGCCAAGTGAAGTCACTTGGGATAAAGCACCTTGCCCCCCTGAAGTCTCAACTTATCTGCTTGAATGTACAACCTGGCAAGCATACTCCAAATCTGAAAAACAGAGTTACTGGAACAAAGCCTTATAAAACCTAATTTTGATCACTAGATTCTAATCATTAGAGTGATTAGAAACAGCTGTGTTGCCTATTACCATATTCTACCTTGTCTGCTTTACAACAGTATTTCTATTAGACTCTGGTTCTTTGTTTCAAAGATCCCTTCCCACTTCTGTTTTCAAAAACACTTCTCAACAAATTAAATACAGAACCTTTCCTGTTAGTTTGCATTATCACGGCCCCAAAAGCTACCTTACATTTTTAAGGCTAATCAGTATTTCTGGACATCAGGGACGTTATCTAAACATCACCATCAAGAAATACTTCTGTGGCTTCAGAAAAATACAGCCTGCACACAGACTGATGTGGACAAAGTTCAGTGCCCTTATTCTGTTCAAGCCTCCTTTATAAGCATCAGTGTTCTTGTGAGCACTCAAACGGGGGCCTGCAACAGAGCTCCCCAGCAGCAGGAAGGCTCAGGAGTCCCCATTTCTCTCTACTTGCCAAGTCACACTGCTCTGTATGATTCACTGAGGGTCAGCACCATTATGTAAGTGACCGCTTTACTGCACGCTGTCCTGCCAGGCCAGTGCCAGCCCGCTGTGTGCCCGGAGGAGGCGGTGCGCTGCTTCCCGCCAAGAGCTCCTGGCAGCGGCCCCATCCTGGCCTGCTCCCAGAGCAAGGAAAGGTGCACTTCCAGATCCCGAAACACTGTGTGCAAACGAGTGCCTCATTTCAGCATGTTAAAGAGATATTTCCTATGCCTTGTCTTAAAAATAAATAAATAAATAAATAAATAAATAAGGGGTTTGATGGTAGAATTACCTCAGCATACTGAGGGGACAGTGCTGAGAACTGCCCCTCTGAGGGATGAAGCCATTGCTTCCACAGGAAAACCGTATTCAGTACTGGCTACAAATTCCCACACACTCACCTATTCTCTCTACCACACAAAACTGAACTACTTCTGAGAATCTGGGGCTTGCACTGCACTTCCTGAGCCTCTGCTCACCTCAGAGGAGTGTAGATGAGATGTGGACCCAAACCGCATCTGAGGACACCATGATGTCAACAGGGGCCAAAAGCACCGCAGCCCTGCGAACCCCCTCAACTCTCTTCAAGGCTCCGTTAGGGTTCACGCGGTTCTGTGAGGAGTGGCGGGGGCTGCCCCGTGCCGGACACAGCCAGATTCAGGCACCCCAGAGAGCCCCGCGAGGCGCTGCGATCCTCTCTGCAGCGGAGCTCCGGGGGGCGCGTGGGGAAGGGCATGGCGCCGCGCGCGGTGAGGGCTGCGGGAGCGGCCGGGAAACGGCAGCGCCAGCAGAGGGGCAGCAGCCGCAGGCGCTGGGGCAGAGGGTCCCTGCGGCCAGCAGAGCCAGCTCTCGTGCTAGTGATGAGCTGATACGCTTTTGCTTGCGTCGAATTTCCACAGTACAAAGTAAACAAGCCTCCTTTTCCACACTGCACGGTGTACACCTTTCCCACTTTAAACGTTGAGCTGCTCAGTCCCATACCTAGCTCACTGAATTTCTCCAAGCTGCCCCTTTCTCACAGAAGTCCAACCTGCTTCTGTCGTTTCACCCTTTTGCCCCCAGCCCCCTCTCCCAGCAGCCAGCATTGCCTGCAGGCCGCCCTCGAGGCCCAGCTGCCCGGAACGCCCTTGCTGCTGGATGCAGCCGAGCCCAGTGAGGCAGCAGCTCAGCAGCTGCCGAATTAATCCACCAGCTCTCACTGCTGAAAACTGCAGGTGTCACCATTACTGGCAGCACAAAAGAGTTCTGGGAGATTTGAATCATCGCCCACAGTAAATTCTCCCTCTATTCAAGCTCTGGTTTTACCACTAAAAGTGTCCTTTGTTACAGTACAGACTCTTAAGTCAAGAAACAACTTCCCCTTAAGTTGTGCCTAAGAACTCTGCTAAAGCAAGGCTCTCAGTACTTACTTCTACCCACTCCTCCTGGGCAAAACAACTTTTAGAAAGAAGCAGCCAAACAAATCTACCCCATCCAAATTCCAGTGCTTTTAATACCCTTCTATCAGTCCTAACCCTCTTCTCTCTAAAGGAACCCAAGCTCTTAGTTGATAAACAGTATTTAAATTGAAGTATCAAAATACCAAGTTCTGTAGACACTTCCATACTGACTGGGGATTACAAGTAACACTGCATCTCATCATTCCCTGCACACCTGTTTTCTGCTTACCTTTCCAAGGATTTTGCTTGTTTGCTAACTTGGAAAGAAAAGCAGAGCGATGCAAATACGCTCAATACCTGTGTATACACATGCATTTGATATGCTTTCAACTATACAATCCCCATTTCTTTCACTGTAGCAAATACAATTATGTGTGAGAGAACTACTGGGATATGGAAAAAGCCATGTGTATCAGCAGCATCCTTCCCTCAGAGACAACACCAGCAGAGAACTTCCTGCTGCATTCTGTGCAAAGTAAACATTTTTTTTCTAATAATCCTTGAGCACTGAAAGGACAGCAGTCCAGGTGGCAGAAACAGGTCTCAGTTTGAGAGCGTCACACATGCTTTGCCACTAGAGCACACTAGCAGGCAGAGGGGCAATGCACTGCAGCATTTGCTTAATTTAGAGCACATACATTGCATGAACATTTTACAGTAGGCTCAGCAGACCCCATTGGCAGTTTTGTGCTATCAATCAGGATGTACATATGGCTTGTTAGATTAACTGTTTTCCTTGAAATATCTAGGGCAAGGCAGAATTCTGAACTAAGTAATAAAGTGTAACTTTATTCACTACATAAGCTGCAGCTCAGTGCAGGCATTTCCTGCTCAAGAATATTTGTGACATAGAATACCTGCTAAATAGCAAGAGATGGCATAGGATCTGCAAATACTGATTTGCCAGAAGTGTTCCAAAAGACCTGTGCTGCTTCTGTGTGCTGTTGACAACAAATCCAATCAATTTGAAAATTGGCTTCCAAGAAACCCAAGTGCATCAGCAAAGATTTGTGATGATGAAGGGATTCTTATATAGATACACTTTGCTCTGGTACTTTACTAGCTATTGCTTTTACATCCAACTAAGATGTACTTACTCTAGTCATTGGATCAAAATTTTCATAATCTTCACAAGAGATGACCTGAAGACAGCTTATTATTTCTCTAATTAAAATTAGAGAAAATATTTTTAATAGTTAAAAATCCCACAGTAAATATTTGTGTGACATGTTAGTTCTGCTAAACAGCAGAACTTTATACCATCCTGCAGACTTCTTTACTCCCAGGACATAGAAAATGAGACTAACTTTAGATATAGGAGAACAGATATAGATCAAAATATATAACGTTGCAGGCTTGAGCATAGCTGAGTAACAGATCATAACACATAGGATCAATTCAAGACAAATATTTCTGCACAAAATCTAAGCAGAAGCAGGGCTACCTGGAATACAGCCTAGAAACAGTTGTGGGCAAAGAGTAAGAACTGTAATTTTGGCCTGAGTCACTCTTCTGGGCTTCCTGATATCAGGTCACAGCTGCTGTCCTCTTCAATAAAAGCATACATTGCTAATGAATCACACTGTAATAGGCATTTGGAAAGCAATTAAGTTTCTTCAGGGTTGGGATGGCTTCTTAATTGCTACTTTTAATTTCACATATAGCATGTAGTTAATAACAGAAGGAATAGAAGTAGAAAATATTTGTTCAGATTCATTCCATCATGCTTTGGACAACAGAACTGAAAATGCAAAAAAAAAAACCAAAAGAAGACAAATGTGCTGCACACCTTTCAGTATTCAGGATGGTATAAAATTGCGAATAAATGTCAGCAGAAGAATGAATACCAATGAGCAGAATGTAATTAATGCCTGTAGATCTAATGGTTGAAGAAAAGCATATCTGTCACCATAAAATATTTCACTAACATTAGCAAACTAATGGGCAATGTAATAAATCATTTGAGAAGAGATGAAGAAGCGACTGTCTATAGCTCAGGATGTCACACTTGATGGTGCAGATGTTTTGTCTTCTTTGATATGTATCTCTGCTCTAACCCAGATTTAAGAAGTCATTCATCCCACGATTGGCTAACCCAGGGCACCTTCTTAGAAGAGCATTCAAATGGGCTATAAATAAATAAAATTCCGAAAAGAATCAGAGTTCGGAAGTATTTCCCACATCTTTTATTCGTATTCATCATGCACTTTATTCATGTCTTTACATTTTGTTGACTTCAGCTTCTAGTCAATAGCTCTTATGTAACTCAGACATTTCCGTCATTTGTTTCATTTTCACTACATAAAAATAAGATGTCACTTGATTATTTTTTCTTGGCATTCACTTACAGTGAAGGCTTTTTCAATATTTTGTCCCTGGTTGTTTTAATAAAAAGCCATCTTAATAGATATTTTAGATAAAGGAAAAAAATGCAAGTTAATGATCATGGAAATATTTTGGCAACTGAAAGATTTCACAACAAGGAGCTTAAACTCAATTTTAATAACTAGACTAGTTGGAATATTTGCCACAGAATTATTATCTAGATGTTCAGTAGATCAATTATATTAATTAAACAGACAAGACTGAAGACAACTGTTGTCAATAAATATGTCAATATGTTAATAAAGACACCAATGCCACCTCTCTCCCCAGGGCAAATATAAAAAAAACCTCTAGCTGGAGATTTCACAGGCGCATTGCTGATGGAAGCACTGTTATCACATTTACAACAATTAACATACTCCTTGAGCTTATAGAAGATCCTGAGCACATAATAAAGAAAGCACAGCTAAGATCCTGAATTACAGGTGTTTATGGCTGTGTTAATCCCACCCCCTGGAAATGCTTGGGAAGTACCTGAGTGGCTGGGCTGAACAGAGCACCCACAGCAGCAGGAACAGGAGCTGGCTGAATTGAGCTACTTGTACATCCACAAGGAGTTATAGACTGCATCAGCCTATTTATGGGGCAAAAAAATTGCCAAATTTATTGCCGGGCCAATTGCCTGCATTTATATGACAGTCAACCACAGCAGCTTGTGGCACCGGTCTTGACAGACTGCATGAGGAGATAACAGCTTGTGGCAAAAAAACATACGAAGTGCAAAGGAGTCCTGCCCTGGTGTGAGGTCAAGGGCAGGGTCACCACCTGATGCTAGAAACCTGCCAACATCAAGCTCCAGTCTGTAGGTTCCTACATCAGAAAGCAACTCATTATCCTTGACAGCCCTAAATCACACATTGTATTCATTAGGTTTTAAAACATATTTTCAATATAGAGGAAGGCCAAAGGGATTTTCAAAAACATTCAGCAGTTCTGAGAACGTTGAAGCAAACACCAATTTGATGCCTTTTGATGCTGTTGGGGCCATCAACTCTGACGGCAAATAAGTACAGGCCTCAAAGAAAATTATGGAAATGATCAGTGCTGGAAAAGAAGGGGAAAGACAGCTCATGGCAAGCCTATATTTGAAGTTAGGACACAGGAGGAGAGCAAGGCAAAGAAGGTTTCATTGGAGAGAAAACCCTAGAAATCAGTTTAGTGTGCACGTAAAATTAGTGCAGCAGGCCACAAAACTTCTGGAATTATTTCACTTCAAAAACCATCTACAATATTCTTTAAGATGATGATTTATCTGCAGAAAATGCAAGTGGGTCAGATATTGTAAATACATGTGACTCCATAGGTAAATTTGCAGAACAAATGAAAATCCAGGGCATGCATTCCATGACAGTTGTAAAAGAGTGGAAATTTTAAAAAAATCAATTTTATGGCTTCATGCATGGTCCTAAATATTCAAAGGCATCAATGTTCAAGCTACATTCTTATTCTTTCTTGCATTCTCCTGAAGCCTAAGGGCATCTGAGATTTGAGTCCAGAATAACACATGAATCCGAAGAACATGCTTCACATTATGCTCTGTTCTGAAGATGGTTAAATGCCAGATCAGGGAGCTGATTATAGAATTAAAGGCTTCAAATCAGAGCACTTGTTAATTCAGTGAGTGAACGTGGGACTTCAAAGGCCAGAAACAGTGTCCTGCTATCCATGATTTGCCTCCAGGTCTGTTCCATTTGGCCGCTAATTCCCTCTGTCCTACCATGTAGTTCTGTAATGGCACAAATTATACTCTTCCCATATTTTATTTAAGCTTAAAATAATAGAATTCAGTATTCTGATGAACTATTGATGACAGCTTTTGCCCAAGAGTCAATCCCACATTCAACAAGTAATGCATCCTTCTTTTCCCCTGCACTACCATTGTCTCAGCATTTGCTTTTCTGCCCTGTTTAGTTTATGTTGCCTAACCTTTGAATGGCAGAAAGGTAATTCAGTACCTCCAAAGGGATTAGACAGACAACTAAAATTAAGAATGCTTAATATGGGAGCTCAAATCAAAAGGCCATCAGATTTCTACAAGCACTAATACACTCTGATACACCTTTATTTTTTTTTAAACTCACTAACATGCCTTCTCAGATGCAGATCAGGTCAGATTATAGGAATTATTGCTGTGGGTGGACGGTAATTGTTTAAGTACTCCTTTTTGTCTTTTATTAGATAGGACAGAATCATAGAATCATGAAGGTTGGAGAAGATCTCTAAGATCATTCATTCAGCTGTCCACCTACCACCAGTATTTCCCCACTAAATCATATGCCTTAGCATGGCATATCAACTCTGGTATAGGATTGCCCTTGCTTCATTTCCTCTGTAGTCCCAAATTTTTATTTTAATAATAAAAATTATGATGTGGAAAAAGTAACTATACAAATTCCCAGCACTACCTTGAATCAGTATTGTTTCTCCACAACAAGTCAGATCAGTTTTAGAAGGAACAGCTCTTAGAAGTGCACAGTGCAGTCTAAAACTCCCAGAAAGTCAAATTGTCCTATATTTTTATCTGGTGTTTCTAAGATGCCCACAGACAGCGATCACTTACAGCATATTCCTTGGTGAATTAACATTAGATAAAAAAAAAAAAAATCGAGTATCCATCCTCTCAAGGCCCTTCTGCAAAAGCCTTAAAAAAAAAAATACCTCTACACGTGCTGTTCAGGGTCTTAAAGACAACTCTGTTTGAGTTTGTACACAGAAAAGTCATTTGCTCACAAGAACCACATAATACACACTTGTAAGCACAAGAATTCCTCTTGAGTACCATTTGCCAGTTCCTTTTTCTGGCAAGAGACACAGTGAACTTGGCCAGCACTGCTCAATGCAGCAGAGGCATCAGGCTGGTGAAACAGCTGCTTGCGCAGGCAGCCTGAGTAGGAGTAGCTGGCCAGCTTCTCTGAGAGGTTTTTGGAAGCCAGCCACCATCTGAGCAAGCCTGTTTGAGAGCAACTATATTGGATACTAATGACCTTGGCAGAACACATCTTTAAAGTTGAGCTCCTCTAGAAGAATCCTAAAAACCTCTACACAAAGTTCTTTCAAAGGGTAATCTGCTGCTTCCTTCCTATGCTTCAGTGTTAAGATATTGACAGCAAATACTTAAGCAATTTAAATGACCTTTCCAAGCAATGCAAACAAATAACACAGCTCCTAGCAAACATCTGCTGTTAAATCCACATAAATGGGTCATTTTTGCAGGAATGCTTCAGCAGACATTTGCATTTCAAGTTGAAATTTGACATATTGAGCAATTCAACCTAGGGGCAACACATCTGAAAGTTTGATGGAACAGGATGAGTCATGGACCTATTATTTTATATTCAGAAATGGTTTGAAACAACTTCATAAATTCTGATATCAGCATGTAGAATGATAAATACATTAAAAAAGCCTTGCAAGTTTATTCCATTTTAATTCTCCTTCACATGACCCCTACCCACATTTGAGTAGTACAGCTGTATTAGAAAGAACAAGATACTGCCCTCCTTGCAGTTACTAATCAGAAAGGCCAAAAGACTGTGTCCTTTGAAGCAAAAAAGGAATGAGATGTGAGCACCCCCTTGTGAGACCTGCCCTTAATCCTTGAGCCCAAATTGGCCCTAACATACACACATACCAAATGAAATGTGTCCATTTTTAAGAGGTCTAAGTCGGTGCTGATGTTTTCAGAGCCAAGCACTGAATCAGGATAACCAGAGAAAAAAAAAATATCACTGTCACCCCTCACAGCACAGCCAATTTTAAAAGTTTTTCTTTATAATGTTACATTAAGTGACTTATGAAAAGAAAGAAAGCATTTAATGTGTTTTTAGTTCAGTATTTGTGTATCATAACCATATACATTCCTTATTTCCATATTATTATGATATAATAAAACAATTATATTACTATTGAGTAGTTTACTCAGGCTTTCCTGAATTTCAAAAATGACTAATTTCAAATGGATTTTCTACATACAATATGCAATTCTATGAGAGTATAACCCACAGAAATAGTATAATGAATTCTAATCATAAGCCTTTTGAACATAAGGTTGTCTAAACCCATTAGGCTCTTTTCTATGCAAAAATCTAAAAAGAGAGCAGCACTTAACAAAACAAATTTGTCATAGATTGGTGCAACCATTGCAGATTGTTAGCAAACACCTTCATAAGTAACCACACCAATGATGTTTTCATTGGATGTTCTGAAAATCCAAGGATCTTTATGCCATTTAGCATTGATTTTAAAAAAACTTTCTAAATATGGTAAAAAAAAGAATTAACACAATTTACACAATTTTCATGAACTTTGTTTCTGTCACAGTCTGTAAAAGAATGAGTGGCTTGATGAACTAGAACTGAAAGAGATCCCAGGGGAGGTTTTTACTACCATCATGCTTGGCTAGACCAAAGGTCCATTTTGTCCAGTAGCCCACACTTATCACCAACAAATAACAAATGCATATAGATGGGTACAAAGAGAAATTTATTTATTTATTGTTGGAGAGACAAGAAAATCTGAGGGAACTGAGAGCAGCTTCCCAGTACCTTCAAGGAGGTTACCAAGACCGATGGAGTCAAGCCCTGCACTGTGATGCATAGCTGGGGAAGATGACAGATGCCCAGCTGATGCAGGTGAGTACTGACTGAACAAGGCAAGAGCTTTACCTGTGAGGATAACTAAGAACTCAAAGAAGTCCCAAAACTGTTATGAAGTCTTCAACATTGGAAGATCAAGACATGGCCAGACAATCCCTCAGTAAACTGGTCTGATTTCAGTGTTCATGCTGCTCTGGGCAGGTTGATGGAGCAGATGACCTACAAGGTCACTTAAACTTGAATAATTCTGTGATTCAATCATATTCTGGTGCTTGTCCAGTTTCCAAGAACTTCCACTTCAGTGACTCTCTAACCACAGGAGTGTTTTAGAGGTTAATAACATATGGTGAATTTTTCTTCCATGACTGTGAATTTTGAATCTGAATGAACTCAACTTCAACTACGCTCTGGCAGAGCATTGGAATTTTTTTTATTATGTTTTACAGGGAAATATTCTTCTATTTTCTTAATCAGCTTTCATTTTCTGCTCAGTAGCTATGATTACAGGAGAGGCTGAATGATTACTCTCACTCTCTCTATAAAACTCTCAGTCCTACTGACCTTTTGCATTCCCTCCCTCCCTCCATCCCACTAGTCACACCTTGTCAGGCTGAAGGCCAGTGCACTTAATCATTCTTTGTATCCCTTGATCAAAAGGACTTCATAAGAAATGAAGAAATTTTTCAGCTATTTTCAACAAACAGCAAGAGCAGCTGTCTTGCCCAGCGCAGCCATCCTTCTGAGAGAAGTTTTTCATGGCAGGGCCAACTCTTTACTTCCTTATAGGATCAGGATCATCAATAGCTCATTAATAAACTTTCCTCACCTGGTAATTAGGTGGCAACTTGCAGACATAACTGTCTGTGGTGTTTTGTATCACTGCTAGGACCATACAGGATATGATGAGGAGTGAGGCAATATGCCACCTGAGCTAGTTGGAAAAATGACAGATGGAGCTGGAGGCACCGATCAAAACTATAGCAGGTAAATCTGTTCTGTTTTCATAATCATGGAGGATGTTTCATTTGCTAGATTAATTTCAAAAAGTCATGCCTATTGATTCAGGTTTTTGCAGGCCTCAATTGCGTAGTGTATTTTTGTCCTTTACAAAAAATATTGAAGAGATCTTTCAGGTATGAACACATCCATACTTTTCTTTCTGTAACAAAAATTATTGGCATCCATTTTACTTGGATAGGAAGCTAAGCATTCCACATCACATATGCTCCAGAAAATAATAGTTTTAAGCTAAGTTAAAATGGAACCAAAAACTCAATTGCAGAACTTAGCAAATACATCAGAAAAAAATGTTTTGTGGGTATTGTTTTCTGACTGTGTTAGTTTTAAGATAAACGATGTAGCTTTTTACCAGACATCTGACTACTCAGACCCAGGAGGCAATATTTTTTCCTTTATGCTAGAAATTTCTCATACTCAGGGTTATATTAAAGATAATAATATGGATCTGAGGCATGTGGCATATGTTGCATGCTTTCTTCTAGAAACATTCTTCTGCTTTGTACAGGCAGAGAATGAGTGCAGTTTATAATGTGAACATTCACCAAAAAGAACTTAAATACCTCCAAAACTCCTCAAGTCTTTCAGTCTCGAGGATCATAAAGATATATAGGAATTACTTATACAGGACAAAATCAACACTTGCTAAGACTTCTTAAAGTCCATAGAAAGAACAAAAGCAGCAGGTTCCAGAGGCCGTCCAGCAAAGCTGACTTCCCTGCTGGGGATGTCGGGTCCGGTCCTGGCTCAGGCCAAATCTCCTGCTGCTGTTTGGTTTCTGTAGGTCACTGCGCTCTGTGGAAAAGGGCCTCAAAAGCACTTCATTCTCAAGCCTACCGATTTCACATTGAAGATACGATGGAATTACTTTTAAAATGAAGATAGAAAAGACACCCAAAAGGCCATATTTACTTGTTTGGGGAGATTTCCATAGTGACAGAATGGTGTAACCTCCTTGATACAATAGCATGAGCTACCTAGGCAGAAAGGTTTCTGCTTTCTAGAGAAGTAGCCAGCATTTTTGGGTATCTCATCTGAGTTTGCTCAACCAGCAAACTTTTTTTTTTTTTTTTTAACATCTTTGTGTGGCTGACAATTCAGCTAAGCTTGAAAACAATATAAATTCTACAGAACAGAGCTCTGATGTTACAGAACACCTCAGATTACAAATCATTTCAGTTCCTTAACGGAGCAGATAAGCTACTTCAGTCACGGTTAAGGAAAGCATGCAATTGTATGCCACATTTTCTGGAAAGAACAGCAAAGCTTATCGCTCCCAGCTCTACTACAGAAGCCTAATAACAGCACACCTACATTTGTTAAGCCAGAAGTAATTTGCTCTGAGTATCAGTAGTCTACGTTCAATTGAATTGAATTAGGAAAGCTAGGATTTTTCTTTTCAACGTTTGCTTAATATTGATTTTTTCCTCTCTTAACAGAAAAATTACATTTTTTTATTTTTGCAAGACAGTGAAAGAACTAGTGAACAGGAACATTTTGAAAACACCTGTGAAGGCTCAGATTGATTGTTAGAACAAATTGTTTTGGTGTTTTTTTTTTTTTTTTCAAATTTCTACTTTTATTTGCAATTAAGAAATTTGCTGAAAAACATATTGCTATTTCTGATTTTTGTCAGTTCCATTTATGTGTTTTAATGTAATGAGAGCATGGGTGTTACCTGGCTGCACCAACCCCATGGTCCTTTTGCTGGACAAAAGATCCAACAGTCGCAAGTCCTAGGGGCTGTCAGAAAATCAGGAGGTACCCTCACAACTTTGGCAAACACAGAAGGATCACTGCAAGGCTGTGGTCTGTTCTTGTTTTGTTTTAGTTTTGAAGGAGGATGGGACGACTCCTGTTCCTACATACTGATACCGTGACACGGAACCGAGGACAATTACTCCAAGCAAGCAGTTACAACTTAGTGAGAAGTACATTGTTACTCTCTAATAGAGCAGTGAGAGTCTTAATCAATAATGAAAGCCTTATAATCCTACTTTTAGTTCAGTCAAAGTTGAGACTGAAACAAAAGAAATCCCTCTGTTCAAGGCTCGCGTTCTGTAAAAATTTCTCCAATGCTGTAACATTCTCACTTTAGGGTGCAGCACCAATTTAGGCATTAGTACAACCGGAATGCTCATCATTCCCAATAATGCCTTCCTGGATTTTCTCTGCAAAACACATCAGGATCTGCAAAAGAAACTCATCTCTGATAAATTAAGAAGCCTCAGAAACTCCACCAAGCGCAATTATGTTTCCCAACTCCATGGAGCAAGGAGCCTGAGAAATCCTGTGAGCTCAGCTCCAGTGTTCTCGAGCCCTCTCACTTCCCAGCTGTGGAGCTGGAACCTCTGGGTTTGCTCCAGACCCTCTAGAGTCCCCCTGTTTCACAGCCTAAAGCAGGGCATTTACAACCATTCTTCCTTGGGATAGTGTGCAGCCTGCCAAGTTTGGGGGAGAAAGCAAAAGGAAAAACAAAAAGCAAGGCTAAGAAGCTTGACATAGGTAGTGAATGTTCTAGATACCTCCGTTCCAACAAGAATGCTTTTGGCAAGTGGAGGAACTTCAATGCCAAGAGCAAGTCACCCATAGTAAGAACAGAACACGAGCAAACCTGCCAACAGCTCTGAGCTGATCTCTGCTTTCCAACTATCTGGTGAATACTGGTTACTGATGTGTGCAGCTACTCTGGAGGGTATCATTAGATACAGGAATTGATACAAGAGGGACTTTTAAAGCTGAAAGAAGTATGTCAAGTCATTACCACAGGTGGTTCAGAGTTGAACTTAAATTCAAGGTTAACATATGTAGAAAATAATTCCTAGAACTCCCTGAAGTGCTATTGTTGTTCCATGCCAATAACGTGGAAAAGAAACACCAGAAGACTGCCTTTCTTATCCCGGGCAACAGGTGCTCCAATAACTGACACGTTACTACGCTGGATATTAAAGTGCAATTAATATATGCTGAGTGAACAGCTCTGCACAAGGTATCAAAACGGTTCAAAGCAAAGTAGCTTTGCTTCTTACACAATCAATATATGAATTACCTTGTTGCTATAACAACACGAATTGCCTAGGTGGAAAAACATCTGCTGGTGGCTCCGTCATGTAAATCGGCCCCTGTCCAATTGTATGCCAGACAACGCATTTCAGCACTGCAGCAGCCAAATGAAGCTCAAGGTTTCCCCTCTTAAGAAGATTCATTCCAACGTTAATTTTTCCTTAGCAGGTGAGAGGAGTAAGCTAGCTGCCCCAGGGATGACCAGATGGCTATGAAATACAGGCTACTCGCCATGAAAGAAAATAATATGCTCAGAAATGATCTCTACAACATGCAAGCCAAATCTCTTTCGCTTCTCTGATCAATGCAACACATCTTAAACAAATTGTGTTCAGAAACACAACTATAAGTAGATTTTATAATGTAGAGAACAACACTAGGTTTCTAACATGAGTCACTGAAATGACTCAGCTCTCACTTGCTCTTGTTATTCAGACACTGATACAATATGGCACTAGTCTGCCTTATTTAAGGCATATTTATAGAAGCTTGAGTCACTGACTAATGAAAACCACCTTTCTGAAATGAAACGAAACATTCATTAACGAGTCAGCTCACACATTATTCTATCTCAAACGTACTGCCAGACACTATGAGGATATTACTATTCATATCTGAAGCCACACTTATGATATTAAACATATTCAGAACTTATTTGATGTCTTTTTTTTCCCCAACATCTCCATACGTGATGTCCATTAGAGCTCAAAAGGTTTTATTAGTTTCCACTACTCCACAATCCTACAGACACCCAGCCATCACACAGACCCTGTTTCAGGAAGAGCATCTATTAGTACCATACCTACTTCAGCATTCATCCCCATGCTAACTATCCTAATATCCTGGAGGCAGGAAAGGTGCATAGCTATGGTCAAAATCAGAATTTTACTACTAAAAAGCAAGTATGAACATGTTGGATATTTTCAACCACAATGATGCAAACCAGTGAAATCATATTGCATCAGAGGCTTTCAGAAGTGGAACAGGAGACAGTGAAGGGAAAAAAAACACAGAACAGGTGCAGGTTTTCCAGAGACCGAGGGCAGTTGCTGCGGTGGGGATTTCATTGTTGTTGTTGAGGTGTTTTTGTTTTCAGTATAGAAAGATGCTATTTAAGCAGTTACTTCTTTCAGCGGAATGCTGAAGGCTATTTGATCAAACTCACATCCTTCCAAGTTAAACAACTTGGCAGATTTCAGAAAAGACGTCTCAGAGAAATATCTCCTTCATATTTCAAGCACTGTTCTGAAGTAATGCAGTTTATCTTCTGATCTACAGAAAGATTTTCTTAATGTGGTCTATGTCACATATTTTAGTCCAGAACTTACAGGTGTCATACTTAAAGCAAACCAGACATTCAGCATAATATCTAATGATGAGGACTCAGAAACCAATCTGTATGAAAGAGGGCTATTAATGGTGTACTTCTGATTGTGAAATGGATGTATCATATTAAATGTTTTACGACGTGATAATCCTCTCACAGGAAGCACCTGCTGGACGAAGGCAGACGAGCAGATTTTTGAACATTAAAGACAATGTTACTTGAAGCACAGCAATGTTCTAAATAGTCCTTTGATGAGTCAGCAGATGAGTCCTTTGTTGGGGTTTTGATAAAGCAATGCTTGGAATAAAATAACTTCAGCACTCAAACGGCTGTTCTCTTACTGTACACGTTCTGTTAAGGCTTTACCATAGCTTGAAAGGGACTGAATCAGCTGGTGTAAAGGAATTAGAGCAGCAAGGAGGCCGACAGGGCACAGCTGGGATCCCAGCTTTGCTCCAGCTGAGGGCGGCTCATTCACTCAGCACCCGGCAGAGGGCAATGCCTCGCTTTGGAAAAGATTTCGTAGCCCATTCGCTTTTCTCACGTACGCAGAAAAAGAAATTGCATGCAAGCAAGAATAAATAGTTATGCTATTAGCAAAATCACAAGCAAATATTCTGAAAGGAAGCTAAAAGAGCATGCTTCAGTTTATTTCTGCTCATTTCCAGCCAGTACTGGAGGCTACCCAGAGTACCTGCACTTTAACTTGCTAGTACAAGAGAAAAGCAGACTGAATTCACCCAGTGAGAAAGCAACTCATTGTTTCTGCCACTCAGATGACCAGAAAACCCTCTAACAAGCACTTCCAAATCCAACCATCAGTTACCCGATGCGAACCATTCTGGAAGCACTATCACAGCAAAGCAGGAGCAGCAGTATCCCAGCACATGGGCTGCCTTGCTGGTAGTTTGAGGCTCTCAATGACACGCAGAGAAACAAGGAAATTTTTCTTCCTTTTCCTTAGAGACTATGAGAGAGTGATCAGTGATAACCATTGTAAAACTCATGTCATTTTATAGCTGAAGTCCTAAAGCTCCTGGTGGCCAAGTGGAAGAGGCCGGGAAAGTCAACCCAGAAGTCTCAATTAATTTAAGGGTCGGTTCAGACGTTCTCAAAAAAAAAAAAAAAAAAAAAAACCAAAAACAGAAACAGTCACATCATCATAGAAAAGGGCAAACGAAAACGCTTGGTTTAGAAGCAATAATTTGAGTGCGGTCTTTTTAAATTAAATATTGAGAAATTGACAACATTGAGAAACTTTCAAGTCACTTAGGAGGCTTCCACTTGAAAACACTGAGGAAGAAGATGAGAAAATTGAGGAAAACTGCTCACGTATTTTAATGAAAACACTTCTTAAATGTACTTTTTTTTTTTTGAGGTTTCAAGAGAAAAATATTTTCAAGAGTCATACAACTGCAGAATTCCATCAGTAAACCTACCCTGCAGATCAAAATCAAGAAAACAGAGTAAAAAAGCCTCCTCCTTTCAATCAGAGCCGATGTGAGATCCATGGGAAGCTACCTAAATTTTTAGTAAAGAAACTATTGCAGCAGACCTAGCTTCAACCTGAAACAGCTGGCAGATGAGCCTAGCTTCATGATTAACTCCGCAGAACATTCACATTGTCTTTTCTTTCTGGACAGAACAGTCGAAGTCTTTGGAAGTATGTGATTTTGTCAACCTGTGTTGGGGTGCTGTAGGTGGTTGTTGTTTGTTTTGTTTTTTCTCCCCCTTTTTTTTTTCCTCCTTCAGAAAGTATCAGAAAACTACCAACATTCTCATATGCGTGACTGCAATAAAGAGTGCTGAGAGCTGCCTTGAGACATCATGATTGCTGTAAGTACATTATAAAGATTGATCACTTCTCACAGCACAGTAAATCACCACAGTGGTGCCTTTGGTGCATTTCAAAGTCTGAAAAAGTGCTCTTGTAAAGAGTGATGAACTTCAATTTCTTGAGGTAATAACTTTTTAAATAAAGCTATGAAGTCCTAAAAAGCAGAAAATCTTGATTCCTCAGACATATAAACTACACATATGAATTAGCCATCTTTACCATCAGTCATCTATTTGTGATTCTCTTGAGTTAAATATTTCACTGTTATTGAAAAAAACATCTTCCCAGAGACAAAGAAGAGCTATTTAAGTTGAGAAGCTCCATCAGCATTAGAAGTAATTGGTATGAAATAGCTAAGTAAGGATCAAATGGAAATGGGAGAGTTTTAACTTCTAATCCACTCCTGGCATAGGCTGGATGCCTGGGGAGAAGCCTGGCCAGGCTTAGGAAAGAGTTCACAGGACAGCTTTCCAAGGAGAACAGGATAATGAAGAGCTCAGCATTAGGATGACTTAATAGCCATAAAATAATCAGAATGAGCGATACCTTTTTTCCTTTCTTTGGAAAAGGCCCCTTAATGCATCCCTAAGGACAGAATTGCCTAAAGACACGCTGCAGCTGCAGTAAAAGTAGCAGGCACCAACAAGCCACCAGAGGATATTTATTCACTGGAATTTACATTCAATATTCCCTGAAGTTCAGCAGGTATCAGGACCTCCCACATTTCTACTGCATTAATATTTGAAGTATACTGTTATTTTATTGGGTTCTTATTTTATTGCATCTGAACAGATCAGCGTTTCTGCTCCAGTAAAGGGAAACTTATTTTTTTTGTGCAGTTGAAAGTCCTTCTAACCTGCATGCTGCCTCCAAACACTGTTGGGAAGCCATCGCTCCTCTTCCATAAATATCCCCTCATAATTGCTCTGCTGACTGAAGCAATAGAGACTGGGGAAGTGTGATCATATCTCAAAGGCTGGCTTCAGCAAAGTGCATACAACCGCTCTGATAAAGATTCAAAGTACAAAACTTGGAGACAGAGGCGCTACATGCAGCAGGCGGACAGCAGCTTGCCCTTGCTTTCTCCTGCCCGGTACACAAATGGCTGTCAGTTTAAACGCATGGGAAGCGTTAGTTACACAGATCTGATGCAGGATCAAAACTACACCAACAGTGCTCTGGAAATAGCTTTTTTGGGGTGTGTGTGTATGTGTATATATGTATATGTATGAATTCAGGTAACAACGACAGAAGTAATTACACCTTGTGCCCTAGTGTTCCCTTGTGATTTCAGGACATTTCTGTAACTCTACGCTACTACTTAGAACCAAAAGCAGAACAGCATCATCACAACTGGATTTGGTGCTTCTATTTATAAGGGTGCCTGCGCAGGTATTTCAAGAAGCAATGGAAGATTATCAGACTGACAGCCTTGAATCCTGCCCACATGCAGACACCACCACCAGAGCTGGGGCCTGAGAATCTGCACGGATGGCCCCATGGCAGCGGGTGCTTGGGAGCGCCTGGGGTTGTTCCAATGCTGTCAGCTGTGGTTACAGCAGCAGAAGGGGCTGCTTTTATTCCACTCAAACCAGGTGAGCCTAATGAAATCCCACCTCCATGTTTATCAAGGTCTGCCAGCAGCTATTTCTCACAGAAACTTTTTAAATAAACAGACTGGTACAGAAACTGTACCAGTAACCTCTACAGGGTTCAAAAGACACGGTAAGAAATGAGGTAAAACAAACAAACAAACAACATTAACAGGGCCAAAAGTAACTGCACTCTTTTGTGTGCATTTTGTTGTTTTTAAGCTTCTGGAAACCAAGCACCTCAGCTGAACATCCCTCCTGGAGCCCTACTGCTCTGCAGAAGATGAGGGTATTTGGTAAACCTGGTTAATGCTCACCTGCAAGATTAACAGTGGCTAGCATAGTGGATGTTCAGGGACTTCTGCAGGTTTATTTTCTTTTTCTTTCCCCTGGATTATTGTTGTAGCTATTTGTACAGATACATACAAGATGCTCAAGTTGTGCAGGACACTGAAGGTTCTGAACTGCTGCCTGTCACTTAAAATTTGTTCAAATTGTGCCCTTTGAGTTTAAAGTCTTCCTCAATTGTTATCTAGTCCCCAGAGAGGAGAAATAATTCATTACATAAAGATCCAGGTGACCAGTCAAGAGGTATAAGAAACTTTATACACACTGTCAGAATGATGAGAGATCTGGATCACAGGGGCTGGCACGGACCTCAAGAGATCATCAAGTCCATGCCCCTTGCTAAAGCAGGTACCCCACAACAGGTCGCACAGGAAAGTTATGTCAATCCATTACAAAACTGCTATCCAATGCACGATACAATCTTCCATAATCATGGTTATTTGTAAAATATATTGTGCAGTTAATTTTTTTTTTTTTAGAAAAATAGAAAACCTCCTACTTTGGCAGTTTCATTGGTTGGCTCCCGATACTAACCTGCTCTCATTTTCCTATAGGAATACAACACTAGTCAGTCACTACTATGTTCAGTATTTCATTCAATTACTCTGATAGTTATCATGAAAATAGATGGTCATTTTATACAGAAGACACTTGGTTATTATTATTTTTTTGGGATGCATGTAGGTAGTTGGTATTTTGCAGATAATTATTTGCTAGCACTCCATACAGATATTCAAAGTTTATGGAGGAACATTCGATGTCATTCATAAAACACAGCTGTGAGGAAGGTAAGTACCAACATGTTTTTAAGGTGAGAGAACAGATGCATTGGGATTCTGACCATCTTACACAAAAGAAAACCAAAGCAGATTCAAAAATAGAGTTTAAGTTTCTCAGCTTCCAAATCACAAGGTACAAACAAGGTACAGGCTCTCCCACCATTAATCCCCTTGCAAGATCAATGTTATTCTGCAGACAGCCAAGCAGAAGTATCATTAGTCTGCCTGCACATCTACAAATCTAACCTCTATTATGCACTGAAACATAAAAAGTTTTAAATATATTTTGTACATTATATTTTCCAGGGTTAAGATGTTATTAATCAAAGGAAACTACTTCACTGCAGTACATTATTCATTTTTTTCCACAGTGTGAACAGTTTTACATAACAGAGATCAATACTGGAGTCCAAAAAACACCTTTGGAATTCTGCTAGAAATCATGTAAGACTTTCCTACAAGCAGAAAATTACAAGCAGATTCCATCTTTGATTGAACACTTCTTACAAGAGTTTTACAATAGTTGAAGTAAGTGAAAAGCACCATATTAGCTTATGAGTCTAAAGTAAAGCTGTCTAAGCAAAACTTAAATGTTAGGAATATAACATCCTGAAGTGATACACAAGTGATTTGATATTTGAGTTAATTACTGTACAAAAGCTTCCTGCGTTTTTGAAGTGTGCTGGCAGAATGGCTCAGAATTTAGTATTGTCATATGATGATATGAAGGAGAATGGGATTACCGCATTTACACAGTGCACTATTTTCCACTATCAACTCTTACACAAACTAGGTGGTGGAGGTCTAGAATTTGACACACACAATGAGTTTTGTCATGGTCACAGGCAGAAATGAATCCCATTTGATGCAAACCTTTACAGCAATGCGGACATTTCCCCACGGCCACCAGATCAGCCTAATGCATCTGGGTTAAGCAGTCAGACTGGCAAGGCACACAAAAGTGAAGGAACGCTGCCTGGCTTACTGCTTCCATACAAATGAGCAATTGTTTAGACTTCATCAATAACTTCAAGTACTTAAATCAACTGAATGAAAGCAAGGAGGCCCAAGCGTTTACTTCAGTGCAAAGTTTGACAATATGAATATTTCTTAGCAGAGTTTCTGCACATGAAGATTGATGGCTGACCACCAATTGGACAAGAATCTATGTTCTTGTGCACCTATGTAAATGAAAATATATCAGACGTGTTTCGGACATTACTTGAATATGACTAACTTTCTGGAATACCCTTTCACTGGAGCAGCAAAGACTGGAGAAATAAGACTTATAGGGACCAAGAACTCTCACCTCATAAACACTTTCACTACTCTATTAGGTATAGTTGCTGGAAATTTGGACATCTGAGCTAGCTGCACTGATGTACACTGAAAAGCAAGAGAAGAACATGAGGCACTGTCAGAGGGTGTCCAGAGAAGCTGCAGATGCCCCATCCCAGGAAGTTCTCCAGGCCAGGTTAGATGGGGCCCTGTGCAACCTCATCTGGTGCATGGCAACCCTGCTCACAGCAAACGAGTTGGAAGTGGATTATCTTTCTTTAATGTCCCTTCCAACTCAAGTCATCCTATGGTTCAGTGAACATATTCACCGCAGAAAAAAAAAAAAATGGATGCCATCTTTTAACAAAGCAGTACCAACGCTCTCCTAGAGTGCCTCAGCCCACTGCGTGCAGTGTTTCTACCTCATGGCCAGTAACACCGGATTGAATCTCACAGGCCAATACACAAGGGGGAAAAAATAGCAGAACATAAGCAAGATACCAACAGTGTTTCTACAGATATTTTCAAAAGGAATGAGAAGCCTCCACTAGTTAAGAAGTGTTTCTGCCTATACATAGATCTTACGCTTGTGATTACAAATTGCTTGGAAAAGTCTTAAAGGTATGGGAGCACTGACCTTTGTGTTATTATATCAGGCACTAGAAAGCTGTGTGAAAAGTAAGGCTGATGTTTCTCTTTAAGGGTTATTTTTTCCCCACCAAAACACACTGGATATGGCCTATGTGAAAAATCAAAATACAGGCAAAAAACTCTTATTCTGCTTTCTCAGCCAATTCCTATAAAGAACAGCCACCTTTCTGTCCTGAGAAAAGAAAAAAGCAAGAGCAAAAGTCAGTGCATTATCAGCTCCCCAAACGTGCTGCTGGGACTGCTAATCTGCTTGAGGTACTAACACTGCTTCCACATGAATTTCCACAAGCAAGGGAAATACACATGAGCTTTTAATTACTTTCCTCTTGTACTTAACCTTATTTCAACTGATGCTGTGCCATCTACTACATACATGCACTACCGTATCAGACAACGGTTGCACAAAAATTGGCAGGCAAACACACGGAAATCTGAAGCCTTCTTAGAGGTTACGACAAGCTCAGCCTAACTAGACACAAAATAAAACAACATCGGGCACATTTCATTTCATGATATAATTATTTACATGACATTCTTTCCACGTGGGCTAATTTTTTCTAGCTTCACAAGTGTCTGCACCGGATTCTACATTTGTTATAGCAATCAAACTTAAATTGAAAAGATGCTTGGATCTTCAAGTTTTATTGTTATGAAGCCTAGCTAACATCTTTGTTTTATCTAGGCAATTGGCATACAAATTACAGATGTGGAAAATGTGCAATCAACTGTCATGCTTGCTATAGTATAATGTTTAAGAAGCGTAAAAGAGAGCTTCAAGAAACAAGGAAAACCTATTTAGCTTTATGACTTAAAAGCATATAAATAAAGAAAACTGGAATAAATACACAGGAAACAAAACAGAGAGGAGGTGAGAAAATAAAAAGAATCACACACAGGAAGGAGAGAAATCTTAACTTTTCTCCCTTTTTAGGTTATTACAAAAACAAGTCTTTGAAAGTTGGAGCGTATTTCATGTCCGTGGAAAACTCTTCTGTGCCTGATACTGCTAAGTACAGTATTTTTTACTTTCAAAAGACTATCTTTTCCATTCATTCCTTACATAATGGTTAAAGTAAAGACAAAAGATAGTACAAGAGAAGTCTGTAAGTCTAGTCTGATCCAAGACAGGGATCACAGCTGCAATTCTTAGGTAAGCACACCCAACCTGGCCATCCCTCCAGTTTAGTATATACAGGCCAACATAGAACAAAAACCCAGGGCACGTAGCACTGAGAAAAATATGCAGCCTTGGTATTATATTATGCAGTGCAGCATACACAAACAGCCAAACAACACTGTCATTGTGATGCATCTTGAAAGTAAGCCAACAGCCTCTGAAAAACAGATGTGGAAGCAGAGAGAATGTGACTTTTCCCCAGGCAACCATCTTTATTCCAGGAAAAAACTTGATGAGACTGACACCTTGCATTTAGAAACAATCAAACCTACCAACAGGCCTACAGGAAGGAAGGGGGGGAAGAAAAGGTTAAAAAAGGAAAATGAATTGCTTTTGAATTAAATTCCCTTTCCTATCCTTCTTTTATTTCCAATCACGTCATAACCTTTCCTCAGTTCTAGAAAGAGGGGAACTAAGCTCCTATGAATTGACAAAACTTTAGTAACACAAATATTCACACAGTTCCACCAGCATTATTTTTAGAAAGGTAAATACAAAAGTTTCATGTTTCTCCTGACATTCTGACTGCCTGTTACATCCTTATATGCTATTTTATATTAAATCTTAACTAGAAGATCGTTAGTAGCAGACCGGAATTGCCAGTATCAAAAAAAAAAAGGCATCCCTAATACTGAGAATGAAAGCCTCCGAGCACAGCCATGGGGCTGAATTTGCTTTAATGTGTGAAGTTCCATGTTCCTATTTATCCAGCACCCAGAGGTTTCTACATCTCAGCTTCACAAACTTTGAATTCAAATAGGTCATCTCCAAGAAGGGTTTGCTCAGGAGACCCACAGACATACTTGCAGAGGTACTCTGACCAGTTCTATGCATGAATGCTGTATGTATCCATAACTGATCTACATGCATAATTTTTAAGAAGTTCAAAGATTCTTTTATAATTCTGGTTTGATACATTCTCTTGCCCATAATTAACCTATCATCTTTTAAATTCCAGCATTTACAAGCTTAGATAGTTTCAATAAATGCAGAACTCCTCCTCTGATGAACATTTTAGGAAAAACACAGGGGAAAAAGAGCAGGCAGAACACTACTGCTTTGATACAGAGCTTCTAGAAGTATAGGAAGTAATAACTGTTGTGAGCAGTATTAACTACATGCATCAGTAAGCCAGCTAGCATCCATTGGATGTTTTACAAGCCCATGTGGGCCAATTTATAAACACAAATCCAGGGAAGGATTTTCAGGCATAACTTAAGACACCAAATTATATCCAAATTTTATATGAAAACATGCAGCTCCCAGTCATCAAAACATCATAATATCACAACTTCAACTAGCACATGCAAAGGGCTCAAGTAGGTTAACTCTCCTATACTGGAGTACAGAAGGAAGATTATTAAAAGGCCAATTTCACCAAATAAATGGGACGCAACCTGTAATTATTATTGCTATAATGAATATATATATTTAACCTTGATGGAAGCTGATGGAAGTTAATTCTTTATCTTCCAAAGCATTACCTTTAATACCTCTAATGAAACAACACCCTTCAGGTTTATCATTCATCAAATGCTATTCTCCTGAGCGTAGCAGTACTTGCACTCTGAGGTAGCAACTGCCCTTCATTCTTCATTAGTACTGCGGCTGTTCTGTAACCCCTGCTGAGCAGCCTCCAAGCCTACACCACCCAAGTCAATCTCCACTCATTTTGCTCCTTACTCCTGTTACAGCTTCATAGCTTGCATGTCTTCTCTCAGCTCAGGTAGTTCCCTAAACGCACACATTATTCATCTTTATTTGGTAAAGGAGAAACCACCATTTTGTCTAGAATAATATGGCTTAGCACAAGGCAAGGACACAGGGAAAAATTCACCAGAAAACCTTCTACTGTCTTAACTTGGCCAATATGATCCACTCCTTTGGCAAGCATATAGATAAAATACTGAAAAATTAAATCACTTGGTAGCTGAAAACAAACACTCATGAAAAATGTAGAGCCATACAGCTATCGTAAAGCTGGAAGAAACCTCTGAAGGCAAGCACATTCTGCACATTTCTTTAATACTTCTATCTGTAAATGATTTTAAGCACAAGGAATATCAATCTTGGAAAGGAAGGTGTTTGGGAAGGAAACTGTAGCTGCAATACTTTTTTAATACTAAAATTACTGTCCAACTACATACATAGTACCAAACCTCATATCTGTTTCACTAGCAGACTTCCACTGACCCCTGTTGTGATGTCATCTGTGCGACCCCAAAGCGTGAGAACCACAGTCATTATCGGCCACCCAGCCTAGCGTTTTTCTGATCCTCGACCCCACACTCTCCAGGAAAACATCAAGATTTTACTTATAGACTGATTGAAGAGTCATAAATTTATTCTTGCATTCTTTCATTAGCTATAGATTTCTGTGCAAGACAGAAATGTACACAACCAGCAGACTGCTGCTAATGCAGAACAGTTCTGCCCTACGTGCCTCACTGCCCATGTGTGCTGCACTCAGCTTGTCTGTGTTCTCTGCCTCTACACAAGCAGGGGTCACTGTTCTCCCGATAGCTCAACAGCATTAAGTAGCTTAATGCATCTTTCCTCAACGTAAATATTTCTGTATTTTGGGGATTTTCAGTGACTGCAATCACCACGCAGCATTACAAACGTTTCTATTGAAATACTGCTCACAAATCTGAACTATTGCTTATAAGTCAGGTTCTTTCTGACTTCTGTCTGGCATTGGATGTTAGCAAGCTAGTTAAATTACTCACATAAATACTCTGCACATGAGCTTCCCACATTTTTCAGCCCACCCTCAGTAACACAAGTGTAGTGGGGATCTAGCAATCCTCTGGAAGCATGGATGGTGTCAGTCTTTTATCATTCCATCACAAAGCCCATACTGAATGTTTTAAAGTTACGGACTGCATTTCAAAAGCAACGTGAGAAACATTTTTCCAGATTGATTCTTTCATTGATATCAGTGAAATCAAGGTCAGCAAGCAAAATTTAACCAGCCGTATTCCACCTCAAGTCAGTGTGACAAAGTATGAACAAAATACTTGTCGGATTGTGATCATGTTCACAAGCTTCTTGCCTGCTTCCTCAGGTAAAATACACATCCTTGAAAGACATGTGCAAGACAGGCACAATTCATTGCTGCGTTTCAGCAAAACGGGAGCACGTGCCTGAAGGTTTTTGCTTGTTATAGCAGAAGCCCATTCCTGTTAGTGCTATTCCTAACTGGGCTGTTTCAAGTGAAATGCGTATCTAGTTCACCAAGACAAAGATCTGCTCTGAGTAAATTATCTGAAGGCAGATTTGTGGCAGACCAGTGTTTGACTGTAGAAGCCCATCTCATTAGCAGATGCTGATCCCACTAAGTAATTAGCATGTTTCTTTAGCTCTTAATCCCATTCTGATATATAGCAAAGAGAAGCATCCATAGGAAAGAGAACAGGAGTTGCAAAGGGTAACGCTGCAGAAAATCAATCATAGAATCATAGATTTCACCAAGGTTGGAAAAGACCTCCAAGGTCATCCATGCCAACCATCCACTTGTCACAAATACTTCCCCCTAAACCACCTCCCTCAGTACATCATCTAAACGTTCCTTGAAAATCCAGGGACAGCGACTCCACCACCTCCCTGGGCAGCCCATTCCAGCGCCTGACTACTCTTTCAAAGAAGTAATTTTTCCTAACATCCAACCTGAATCTCCCCTGGTACAACTTGAGGCCATTTCCTCTAGTCCTGTTGCTGTTAGCCAGGAGCCTGCCCCCAACCCGCCACAGTCATCCCTCAGGTATTTGTAGAGAGCAGTAATGTCACCCCTGAGCCTCCTCTTCTCCAGACTGAACAATCCCAGCTCCCTCAGCTGCTCTCCTAAGACTTGTGCTCCAGACCCCTCAGCAGCTTAGCTGCCCTTCTCTGAACACGCTCCAGACTCTTGCTCTTTCTTGTAGCGAGGGGCCCAAAACTGAACACAGTACCAAGGTGCAGCCTCACCAGAGCTCAGTACAGAGGGATGATCGCTTCTCTGCTCCTGCTGGCAACACTATTTCTAATACAAGCCAGGATGTCTTTGGCCTTCATGGCCACCTGGGCACATTCATTGCTGGCTCATGTTCAGCTGAGCATTGACCAGTACCTCCCAGGTCTGTTTCCTCGGTACAGTCATTCAGCCACTCTGCCCCAAGCCCGTAGTGCTGCCTGGGGTTGTTGTGGACAAAATGCAGGACCCAGAACTTGGTTTTGTTGAGCTTCATCCCACTGGCCTCAGCCCAGCAATCCAGCCTGTACAGATCCCTCTGTAGGGCCTTTCTATCCTCAGGCAGATCGACACTTCCAACCAACTTGGTGTCATCTGCAGAGTTGCACTCAATGCCCTCATCTGGGTCATCAAAAAAGGTATTGAACAGGACAGGTCCCAATACTGACCCCTGGGGAACACCGCTTGTGACCGGTTGCCAGCTGAATTTAACCCCATTCACCACCACTCCGTGGGCCCAGCCCTCAGGCCAGTTCTTCACACAGCAAAGAGTGTACCTATCCAAAACACAGGCTGCCAGAATCTCTCAGAAAATACCATGGGAGGCAGCGTCAAAGGTTTTGAACCTTGATCATAACACTGACAACACAATAGCTGAGTAAACTGAGCAGAATCAGAGTTTGAAGAAAGTCCTTGCATAATTTTGAGACCATTGTATTGGAATGGGTCTGCAAAGGGCATTTCTTTTTAGCCATCTTTAGTACGTAAAACTACTATCATTTCATAAATGTCTTTGCGCTAATGAATAAGGTTCTGGAAGGGGTTGGGTTAGTTTGTCAACTTTACTGCCAGCAACTGGAAGCCAGTATGAAAAGTCCTACTGTTCTGTGGTGAAGAGTTAGACAAACTTTTAATAAGTGCTCAAACCATGGCAATAAAGTCACATTAAAACCAACACTAATGAGTCAGAACCCTCAGCAGTACACATTTCTGCTGAGAAAAAAAAGGGAAAATACCACTGAAACTGAGCAATAACAATTACAGTAGAGTATAGATTAAAATTCCTGTTATAAGTACAGAAGAACTGAACATCAAGCAGGTATAACTCAATTTCTGATAACATTCCTTATTATGTACTTACAATACAACCTAGTCACTTTTACAGACACCCCAAAATAGAAGACAGGAACTGTTCCCAACTGCAGAGCACTGGCCCTAAGTGAGGTTCCTCTCTTTGCACAGATAAGTGCTCTTTTTCTTCTCAAAGGCTGCTGAGAGGTTGGTTCTTTTGTGTTTCGATTAAGTCAGCCAGTGGTTCTGAAAACCAGCTTCACTCAGAATAAATGACCCACTGTAAGTATTAATGCTAGCAATTTCAGATGATACAAAACAAATATGTTACTTGCTATTTAAAAAGTAGTTTATTAAATGAACTTTGTTGTAGTTGAGTGATTTCACTTTAATAAACTGCCCCTGAAGTGCATGAAGTACCTTTTCTCAACATAAATCTCCCTGCCCCACTGTCTCAGTGCAAAGAGTGCATAACTCTCTCCTACCTCTCTAACAACAGACAAGCTGTTTGCATTTCATCAATATTATCAGCTCTCCATTAAGGGAATCTAATAGCTACTTCCAGTCATTTTTTTTTCCCCACATAGATTGATCTTCTCAGTGGCTTAGAACTTCTTGGAAAGAGTACAACAATTCCTTCCATTTTCACATGCACAGATGAAGCAGTTATGTTAATGTTTATCTTAGCATTATATTGACAGTTCATGGTTTAGCGAATTATTTTAGTTTCCAAAACTTGTATTTGTCATATTACACACAGCAGTAAAAGCTTATAGCCTTTATATATTCTAATATGACGGATTACAGTGTTACAGAGCTACCCCCCAAAGTAATCTATGCTTAAAATCACTGACTAGAGTGGTCCAGAGAAGAGGAATAGAGAGAAGATAAGTAAAAAGATTCACTCGCAAATAAGTTCCTATGAATGAAGGGTAATTAATTTTGAGGCCAAACGAGACTTTCAGTTACATGCTGCACACCATTGCACTGGAGTATTTTTAAGCTAGGATTTTCTAGGGCACACAGCATCAGCATACACAAACTTCAGTGGCCCAAAAAAGACTGAAACCCTCTCTGCAGACATGCCCCTCTCTCTCATGAAGCCAGTCTGCTTCAACAGCAAGTGCTACTGACTCAAAATTCAGCTCGATACAGCCCAAAGCTGGCACAATGGGTGGGGATTGTACTCGGGGTGCCAACAGCAGCACTTTGAGTCCCAGCGACTCACTGGGGTTCCCATCCCCATCGCTGTGCTCCTGTGGGAGGCACAGCACCGCAGCCTGGGCCCCCTTGGTGCTGCCTGCTGGGAAGCGAAGCAGCCACAAAGCACCACGCTGCCCACTGGGCACGGGGCTCCTGTGCAGTTAGACACTCCTTGGGCACTCTTTCAGAAAGGCTCCAAGAGGAATCATCAGATGCAGAAGTCCAGGTCGTTTGTGCTCTGCAGAAGAAATTTCTTCCCCAGATGCACCACAGATCTTTCTGAAACATATACTCAGTATTATACTAAGTTGATCTGGACCAACACCTAAGATGATGTCAGGCCTTCTCTGATCATTTGGGCACAGTGCTGAAGTGCATACATGTTGTAGTACCCAAAGGCCACCAGTTAATATGTAACCTATGTCACACAGTGCACACTGTCATTGATTTTTTGCTTTGCTAGTAAACAAAGTTATTTTTCAGCCTTTACAGCAACACATGATTGTAATCTCACCTATGGTATAACCTTCAGAGTGTCTTCAAATTCCCATGACAGCTCTTTGTTTTTTATTCCTTAATAGCATCTACCTTTACCTCTTTTCAGAATCTGACCTTTAAAGCTCCCTTTCTCCAGCACTGTAAAAGCCCAGAAATCAGAGAACACTAAGGTGATTCTTTGTTAGATATTGAAAGTGAGAGACTGAAGGAAGCAAAAAAAGGCTTAGGTCCCTTGGTTTTGCAGTGCAGAGGCTCACATGCCTTCTGAAAAGCACCAGAGCAGTGCTGCTCTAAGCCTCTAAGTAGGAAGGCTGAGGGATAGTTGGTACAGGGAAACAAGAAGGAAAGGATAATATTTTGAGGTGAAAAGCAGTTCTTAAAGCAGGACACTAAAAATATGAAGTCATTACCCAAAACAAACAAACAAAAAAGCCAAGCACCAGAATTCAACCCAGTGGTACGCTCTTGAAACATGGAAATGCAAGTAAACCATCAAAATGGAAGAGCAGAAATGGCCAAGACTTAAGTCTGAAACTCAAAAGTCATTCAGATGCAGAATGTGTTCAGATCAGTACACTTTTGCTACACTTCTGTCCTTCCAGACTCAGAAGTCATGGAAACACTCACAGTGCTGTACCTGCACGGCTTTCCCATTTGATTGAGTTGTCTTGGGATGCAGCATCCAAAAGAGCCAGCCCCTCACTTAGCAGCACTGCTTGTGAGTGCGCCTTTAAAGACCAAAGCAGGAACAAGGAACTATAGCAGAGACTGTCAGTCTGGGTAAGTAACTAAAAGGAACAAAGATCTAAACTGAAATTTGCTCTACAGCCTTTCATACTGCAGTTTCTGATACTGCTCTGTTTACTGCATTGTGATTCTTGGCAGCACAAATGGGACTGTTCAGTTACTGCAATTTCTGTTATTTGTGCACACTGCAATCTCTCCCTCTATCAGGAAAAGAACTCCGAAAGCATTGGATCATCAGGCTATAAAATCTGTGATAAAAATATTTGTTATCTATATGCATAGTTTAGCATATGTATGACAAAATTAAAAGCAGGTATAATTTCTGAGATGCACTAATGGCACTACCACTGATGTGACCACATCAGTACAGGACAACAGCCTTTACAGCAAGGAACTTAGAGCACAGATGACTATCTGTATATGCACATATAAACATACTCTTGTGCACACAGATCAGTTTGATACTTCTGAGTTTGGGTTTCAAATTGGAAACATGAGCTGAAACACACAGCACACTCCTATTCCTCACCTTGTTCATCTCCGTGCTGGAAGGGAGCAGTGAAAGGCTTCTGAACCACGTTTGTCCTGGGGAGGGCAGCTCTAAACCTCAGCACTGGGATTCAAATGTTAGCCTATTAATCTGTACATGCAGTGAATGGGATAAAGCACAGGTTAAGCAGAAAAGGGGAATGAATATAAGGGCAGGAAAACATTACTTTTATTAGAGAAGTGTTCCTAGGAAGAAGGACGGGCTGAAACAGTCTGGATTTGAAAGCCTAACTTCAGGCTTCTTGAGATGCCTTACTTTTCAGAGAAGCTCTATCACAAAGCTAACAGAGTGTTTTTTATTTGTATTTATTTTTAGCATGCTGTTTTCTTATTGCCTTCTTCACTTCTATGAAGCTAGTTTTGTAAATCAACATGACAGGTCACATTCTTCCCTTGGCAATCATTGCATGATTGACTCCGGACATTTTATAGTCTGAAGAGTTGTGCGTCCAGTCAACATCAGCTGCGCTTCTCTCCTACGCTGTGATGCCAAAGCTCAGTACTGAACTGCATCCATGTTAATTAATTCTAATTTTAGTTCCATCTCTTTTTTGACCACCAATAAATCCATGAGGCTTTGTAATCCAGAACTGGGATGTGTTCCAGCATTACAGAGCTTGGCACTTTAAAACCATTTCTGTACCTACCCCATTTGGCAGTAATCTCTGTGTTTGGCATATTACAAAATATACGTATCTGCTTTCAGGTCAAATACTGCCTATGGGATGTAATTCCCAGGACTACAGACAACAGAGAACAGCAATGCCATTTAGTATGGAAATGCATTTCTTTGCAGAAAGAACATGATCTATTGGTCATCAAAATGAAGTTCTTCCAGTGCATCAGCTACTAGAGACTGCACTTCTGTAGCAAAACAACATTCTCTGAAAATCCTTTACATTCCCCTCATGTAACTTTTACACCAAGACAAAACTTTGATTCTATGTGAAAAAAACATCCTTTCCTGGAGTTTTCAGAGAGCTTTTTAAACATAAATGGTAACAAAAAGATGCTTTCATTAGTCCCAAGACTGCTGCTCAACAATTCCTCAGATATTTTATAAGCCAAGGAACAACTCCAGGAACTCTCTCTCAACCCCCCCACACAGAAGATTTTTCTTATAGCATAGGTCTACTTATTTAAAAGTGTCTTTCAAGGAATCCTTCTGTGATGAGAGCATAGTAGGCAGTGCTTTTACCAGGCTTTGTTACCAAGGAAATTAACTGTTACAACTGGTGTCCAACCAACTTGACAGGGTTTCAGCACTGTGCTAAGCCCCACATCCTCAGGCACCTTCCAATTACACTGAAGCAGAGAAGACTTCCACTTATGTAAAATAAAAGACAATAAATAATTTGGTTCTAACAAGGAGAACAGTCCATTTGCAATTAAGAGCACTTATTATGCCTGATAGACGTAACAGCTGTACAGCTTCATGCTCTTGCCTCTCAGGGACAGCATGAGAATCCCAGTATGAATATATTCCTCTGGTTCAATGGGATCTCTGAAGTAAAGGGGAAAGATGGCAACTGACATCTCGGAAGCAAACAAAAGAGCCTGATAAACAATACAGAACACAGTAAAAGTACCACTGCATTGAACAGTTAAGACGATGTGAGTGCATGATGTTTGTCCCATTTACAAACATTTCCAATCTAACAGTCCCTACACTGTAAACAGAATTTTGATTAATCCCATTGAGCATTCTCTTCTTAGTATGATATTCTACATTAGTGACAAACACTCAGAAGTACTGTATTTAGAGAAGCTTACCTATTAAATATACTCAGCCTACTTAATGATGAATGAAAACCCAAAATATCTGAAGCTATAAAAATGTCTTTGGTATACAGATCCCAGGGCTGTTTCTCAAACTTGTGCCTGACCGTCCAAAATGATGACTATGCAAGATCCTCTCTACTTTGTCCACAGACGTCAGCATGACAATGGAGAGGCTTGAAATGCTGCTGACAACTGGCACAGGAATTGCAACAAGATATTTAGTTTGGAAGCACTCTAGTCTACTTCGTTGGCCCACGCTGCCCTGAGGAGACATGAACTACTGGAGACAGGCAGTCGATGTTCACACAGTCAAACATTTGGTTACAACATTTCAGTGCTTGCCAGCATTTTCCTCGAGCACTCAAAGATATAATACTCTTTAATAGTTGAAATAGAACAAACTCATTCATCAAAAAATAAGGTAATTCTCCAGCCCCATGCTGTTAGACTTAGTAATGCAACACAGAGGCTGCTACCCTCTCTCCATGCAGTAGCCTGTTTTCAATGGCACTCCATGATTGCCACCAATTAAATTATACTTTCAAACAGAACTGAAATGCAGAGCTGAGGATATTCCCCGTGACTCACATTTCAGTCTACACACATTGAGGTATCAGCATACAGTCAGCCATCCCATTCTGTTTACAGTGCAGGTGTTCATCCAGAGGTGGTGAAATACAGCGTGGTCAGCTACTCTGCAAGCAGATCTGAAAACAGCAAGAACCAATTCAGAGCCATCAGTCCCATTGGGTGAGGAATGCCCTTCCAAGCATGCCAGTGAATCAACTGTAAGGAATAAGTTCTCAGCACATCTTTGCCCACTATCTCCTGTACTGATTCAAAGAAATAGACCCACAGGAAGGCAAACTAAATAAAGAATGTACTATAGATTTTTTTTTTTTTTATAGTCTCAGGTATTGTGGTTAAATTATTAGCAGCTTCTAAGTAAATAAGTTTTCATTCAACATTAAAGCTAGAGGCTGATACCCCTGCAGACTGGAACAGTTGCAAAAGAAGAGTTGTAGAAAAAAAGACAGTGAAAATTCCTCACAGCTGAGTTACCTATCCAAATATTAAAAAGGAAAAATAGAGATATGAGAGCAAAGCAGGTTGAGGCAAATTATGCTTTCAGATAACTCCAGTCGTGTAATCAACATATTCACACTGCTACAGGCCTGCTCTAAAGACAGTATGATTTATATCCTATAATAAGTCTTTGGCTACAATAATTTAACATAATCTCTAGAATTTTATTTTTTAACAAGCCCACTATAATGCATGGAGATGACTTCAAATATCGGCATCAGTACACCCACATATTTCAGTTACTGATTTATACCATCCTTTAAAAAAAGCAACACTGACAGCTTCAAAGATTTACCATCCAGCACTGATACTCAAACACTGGTACAGTGCTATAGAAATTATTTCTAGAAGGATCTCCCACCTCATATAGCCAATAGAGCTATTGAAAAAATAGATCCTATGTATATATCTTTACTCCATCGCTTCCACTTTAAAGCTCAGACTAGCACTGCTTGCTTTTACTTTCAACATTAGGTTGCACTGTACATAACTCTTTCTCAGCCAATGAAAACGATCAAAAATCTGTTTGCCTCAACTATTTGCACTTCAATGTGCAATTTGTATGACTCAGACAGGCGAGCTCATTGAATTCAACTTAGAAAAACGCGAACATAATTTTCCCTCTTTTCACATGCAAAATCACACATATGCTCTATTATTGTACCAGCATTAAGGAAAATTTTCTTTAAAATACTGAAGAGAAAGTTATCTAATTTTTTTTTTCATAGTATAGCAAAAACTGAAACATCTATAAATTAATGAAGGCTTTAACTACTGCTCATTTAACCACCAGGCGCAGAGACGTCATCAGCATCCCACTTAAGGAAGGTTTCACAGGCGGGCCTCATTAAAGCAGAAACTGAACCTGCAACTTCGCCTCTCGGATTCAGCTGTTTATTGCCTGAAAGCCCTTCCTCTCGGAACGCTGGGCAAGGCATTTCCTTTGAACTCACAGCTTCTTTCCGTAAGCCGAGGAGAATCCAAGCCCTGATAAGTCTCTTTTGAGAAATAACACAACTTCTTACCATGACACTGGTGGAGGGGATCAGAGTTAACACAAACATGGGTGACAGAATAACATCATTCAGGGGCATATTTTTGTTTCCAACAAAAGAGATCTGATCCTTCTTGAACACCAACAACATAATTACTTTCTTTGTTTCAGACAAAATTTACCCAGCCATGCTCAATTTTTCTTTCTGTTCTTCTGTGAGTCAGAAGGGGGAGGGAAAGGTGCTGGACCACAATTTCAGAAATCTAAATTGAGGTGAGCATTTTAACTCATGCTGCTTTCGGGATAGAACTGCAGTCCGTGGTATAACCTGCACTGCTCATCATTGCCCAGAGGATGCTTCCCGCAGATCTAGCACAACTCCCCGCCCCCAAAAATGATGAGATTTTTCTATTAAATATTGTTTCAGAAAACTACTCAACAAAACTCATGGAGAATTTACAGAGTAGAAAGTCCCAAGCACAATTTTTTCTAGGTTCAAGTAACCTGAGCAGATACTAATCTCTGCCACATGCTATAGAATACCAGGAAGGCTGTCCCTGAGAGATTTTTCTTCACTGTTAAGATATGAAGAAGTAATTCAGCTGATACAGACAGCATTAGTAATGCCAGAAACAGTGCATACAGAGATGTCTCAGTGCCGTCATTAAAGAACTTGTCAGAAGAGGGATCATGGCAGGTGTGCCCATGTTATCTTAAAGAACCTTAAATACATATACATTTTTTACCCTCTGGATGGAAAATGCTCTGATAACTTCAGTCCAGCAGGTTGGAGCCTTACAGGAACCTATTCTAGGGGCTAGTTTATGTGAAGCACATGGACAAGGAACATCTTACTGCATTGAGCTAAACCTGTCCTAGTCTTGAAAATAGCTGCAGCCTTTTGGGCCATGGAGTTCCCCAGCAGCAGCCTTTTGCCACAGCAGCAGGAATGTATCGCAGGCAGACAGAAGCTGCCGTGAGGATCTCAGCTCTCGCAGCTTTTAACATGCACAGAAAATGCCACAGATACTTTAAAAAACATATTTTGCAGGCAGATACCTATAAGCATCTCATGTTAAAGAAAATGTTAATATTTTGCCAGCATTATTGAAGACTAAATATTTGTGACAATTTTGGAAGTAATATAGTGACATTAAGTATTTTCTGTTACGACTGTGAGCTGACCCACTTTCAGACCTTCAAAGCTAAAACTGCTTGGCAAAGCGGCAAAACCGTGTGCAGACATTTCCACAGTAAAGAAACAGCAACCCTATTAAAAAAAAAATCCAAGAGACAGCCGAGAGCAGCCTGGAAGACATCATGGACGGCAGAGGAATGTCACCCGTCAGCACAAAGTCAGGCAGTGCTTGTGTTAGGGAGACAGGCTGCAAAGGGGCCATCAGGCCCATGACTCCAGCACAAGCAGCTGTGCAGGGCAGAAGGTCCCACAGCATGATTAACCTCACAGCACTTGACTGAAAGCTGCTGAATGCCATTGCAACAGTACGAAAGCTTCAGGAGAGACCCCGGTCATCACCAAACTGGGCCCTGACAACAGCAAACTCCCTGTTGGACAAGAGCACAGAAGTCCTCTCCAGAAATTTACTCCCAACTTCTTTGTCTTTTGTTTGCCAACGTTTTAAAGCAAAAAGATGTGCCCAGTGTTGCACAATCACACAGACAATCCCACACCATGGGACAGAATTGATACGTTGCTCTTCCCATGTTAAGTAATGCTAGAAAAAGCCTGGTGTTCAGAAATAACCATTTGTGCTAGATCACATCAAGGTCCTTCAACTTGCACCAGTATGAAGTTTCTAGGCCAAGGCGTTTAAGTTGCAATGTGGAAAAGCAGCAGGGACTGATCCTCCAAGAATTCAGTTCATTTCCTCAAAAAAAAAAAAAAAAGAAAAGAAAAAGGAGAGCAATTCCACTGGCTTGTATGAGCTGTAACACAAGTACACAGACATCACTGCACCTCCCCCTCCTCTCTTTTTCTTCAGTCTTTGTCTCACGTGGATTACAGGTAGCTCACCTCAAAGAATGGTTCCTCAGTTACCCAGCACTGCACAACTAGGAGCCTGTTTGAAGGAGGGCAGGAGAAATACAGTACGTGGCTTCTATGATACCTAACTCAAACAAAACGGCAAATGAGATTCTGCACAGGGTGCTCATTGAAGAGATCTCATTAGAGATCATTAGTTATTATGCTAGGAAATAGTTATCATGGATAAGAAATACAGCCAAATACTGCAAGTGGGAGAAGAGTTATACATGAAAAAAAGACTGTAGAATTAAACACACTGCAACTGCTGAACAGGGCATGCACGAGAGATGAAACAAAATGTCTCCCAGCACAAAGTCCTCCTCAGACCTGGTATTTTTTGGGTTCTGTAAACTGACCTGACTGAGCCCAGGACCATGCCATGGCAGCCTAGCAGTAGGCACTGGTGCAGGTGGTGTGGCAGTGACACCACCAGCAAAACAGAGGGAGAAACACTTCAAGGCTATTCCTTAGCTATTACACTAGGAAAGAAACAGTAGCTTTGTGATGTCCAGTGAGAAATTACTAACAGTGAATAATTTGAGCAAGAGTCATTAACATGCCCTCTGAGGTTCACTGCCAGGATTACAATGGGGCTCAGCACACCAGAAGGCACCATCAGTCACCAGGCTGCTCCTGATTTTGGCTGTTCGCCCACTGGGGCTGCCAGAAATGAGCCCTGAGCACAGAGCAAGAGCAGAACTGGAGGGAGGAGCAACAGACGTTATTGGGTCCCCAACATCAGAGCTTTCATTTTACATTCACTTTGCTGAGCTCTTCCTTCTCTCTGTGCACACTTAATCCACTAAGTATCCTGTGAATGTGCGTTTAGAGCCTAATGACTTTTCTTGATCTTGTCTCTTTCCTGACTAGAGCTGGAAATTAATGAACAGAAACCTCTGCCGCCATTGCAGTGCGCTGTACGTTAAGGAGCACATCCCAGACACACAAACCATCAGCATCTAATTTGGAAAACCAAATAAATGGGAGACTTCTATAGCACACTTCAGTGCCTTACATCTGCGGCTGTGCTATTCCAGCAGGCAGAAGGGAAGGAAATCTTAGTGAAATAGGAATACTCCTCGTGTGGATGATGTTGACAAGAAAGCAGCAGTGTGTGATGAGCGTAGCCAGTTCTTAAGGTCCAAAAAGCACTCAACAGTTAAGAAAAAGCTGATTTCTTGACAGCAGACCTCGGGGTGAATTTTACCCCTTTTCCCTCTCTTTGTGCCTTTAGGTACAAGGTACAAAGAACAAACTTTTACAAATGGATTTTATGGATTCCAATTTCAATATTTTTAAAAGGTTTCTTAAAGCAAAGACTACAGACAGCTTTCTGGATCCTTCAGAGCACGGCTGGCTGACAGGCTGACATTTGGCAGGCCAAGTGGGACACACAAGATGACTTCATCATTCCTCCCTGCATAAAGTACATGTTTGTCTGCATTTCAGTTAGCTAAAATGGCACCTAGCTCTTTATATGACTTCCTATCAAAGCACTTTAAACATTACTGAGTTAATTTTTGGTGTGAGGCAGACAAGTATCTAGCATTAAGTACGATCCAATTTTGCAGATCAGGAAGCAGATTAAAACATTTGTGAATCAGCCACACATCCTGTGCTTCATAGGCACACCCACAGAAGGTTGGATGGCTGGGTTTTTTTTAGGCTATGAGAAGGAACACTGATAAAAAGCAGTAGATGGAAATGATGAATTAAACGAGTTCACAAAAATCCCTGACCTAGATTTTATCTCAATTTGAAGATTAAAAAAAACAAAACCACCCAAACACGCGAATACTGGGAAGCTCTGGTATGGCACACGGCATTCTCTTCAGCCATTTAAGGCACCATTAAAGCACACTCCTGGGGTCTGATCCCACCACTCACAGTAGCATATTTTGCTTTCATGAAGAACGCTGTCAGGTCAGTGAGAAGCTGAAGCAAGTGCCAACATAGGAAAAAAGGGGGCAAGTAACTAACATCATAGGAAAGAACTTTAATTGACATGCAAGAGTGTACTTGGAACTCCTCCTCTACGTTATTCAAAGAGTTTTCATTTCTTCAAAAAGGAGAGAAAGCACTTTTTGGAAAAAAATCCGTTCGAATGCCCTTCATGGAGAAGCACAACCTCATGACAAGGTTTACCAGATCAGCAGCGCCTGTAAATTCGCACCCCAAGGAAAAACTGGATGAAGCTGCAAATTCACAGAAGACAGCTTAAACGTTTCCTTTTGCAGTTTGATACTACAGAATCAAATCCCCTAGAGACATTCTTACACCACAGAACAAGTTCAACTCTGGTGCATAAAGTACGGCAGTTCAAGCAAGTATTACAAGACCTTTAATCAGGAATGCTGGTCACATAATCTGTTTTTCTGAATACAATTGCTGAAGTTTTCTGCTAAGACTAAATGATACTACAGTCACGTACTTATCCAGTCTTTCCAGTTGGCATGCTGCTCTACAGCAACAGCAAGCAGCACACACAGGACGTGCAAACCACAGCCAGGCATCTCATGTCAGTTATCCCAATGCAAAAAAAAACAAAAGCCCATCCCTAACTTCATTTCTCAGGAAACTCTGTTCCTGATCTGATAACGACTATCAAAAGCATATACTTTCTTGAGAGTACTGAGTTCACTGAGGTTATTTTGGTCTTTGGATTACTGAGATGCTTGACTTGTTTTTCGCTTTGCAGAGTCAGCAAAGAGACAATTTACTGAATGGATGTTTTTCTCATTTCCTAATACAGACACTTTGAGACTGATACACTGTCCTTGAAGAGGTTTACCACAGAGATAATTAGCACGCATATTATTTACAGGAATTGTCCAAAATTAATCTTTTCTTTTTTTGTGGTGCACTGCAACAATAACTAGAGCAGATGGTTGAATGTGTATTTCTCCAAGTTAATTCTGATATCCTTCTCAGGTCTTTACATATCAACAGGGAGAGAAGCTTTGCCCATGGTGTCATGAGATTATTCCCCCTAGAAATCTATACCAGTAAACGCTTCTTGCTGCAAAGCAGTTCTCAACACTGATTGCTTGATTATGGAGCAGCAGTGGTTTCTGGCTAGGGATTTTGCTTGTACCACTGCAGCCACCCCACAGGCTCTGGTGTGCCCATAGCAGACCCAAAAGGCTGAGCACCCCATCCTGCCCAGCTCTGCATTGCCACTCTTCAGCTCTTGGAACTTCTCACTCCCTATAAAACAGTGCTTTAAGTTCCTCCAGGATTTTAGAACCATAAAGAAAAAGCATGGTAAAATTTCCAAATAATAATTCAGTTTCAGTAGTTTGGTTCAGAGCAAAACCAAAGTAATTTATCAACTTCTGGAGCTTTTATCTAAGGACTACTATCATTATTTCCCTTCTTAATTTTTAACTTTACCACCATTTGATCAATTTACGGATGTCTACCAAAATTCATTATTCCTCACTCCTGGTACAATTCTTGTGAGAGTTGGTACATATTTATGATAACAGAGCCCTGCCCAGCAATTCGGGCTGGTCAGCTGAAATCAGGCTGTGTGTCCAGATGGATTCTCTTCACCCCCATCTTTTTCTGTTTTTCCCATCTTTGTGTTTGAGGTGGAAAGAGTAAAAAACCACCACCACAAATAAACAAACAAACAAAAAAACCCAAACCCACCCACTTTCTCCAAGAATTTCAACTAATATTTCCCAACGTATTCCAATGGTTCTTTGTATTTTGGGAAGTTCCTAGAAAAAGACTTACAGAAAACACTAACTTTCAACTGAAAATAACACTGCCTTGAAAAGTGAAACACCGATTCCTTAACTGCTTGCTGAAGACCAAATTTCAGTGAAAATTCAATGTTACCATCAAGGGTTACACTGAGAAAAAAATGCGACGCTTAGACATGGTGTTTAACACCAGGATGAAATCCAGCTGTACACACTGATTAGGTTTTCATCAGCTTTAAAAATACTGAATTTTCTTTGTTTTTCCTGAATGCTGGCTTGGTTTTAAAAACAGAATAGTGAGTGTTCTGGGCTATAAAATTTCAAGCTCAGGAAGATGAAATATTGCTGACCTCACTAAGGAAACAGCCGTCCTTCCTCTACTAGTTGCTAAGTCATTCAGGTTTGAGAGAAGAGCAAAACCAGACAGAGAAATTGTGAGACAGTGAGGAAGACAACTCGTGTAGAGCTGTTCAGCTTCTTTTAAGAAGTGTCCATGCTGGAGAGTTCTCAGAAGGGTTTTCTAACAGGCGGTGGACAAACACAGGCTTTAAAAATGTTCAGGTAATTTGCTGCCAACCAAGCAGAGGCAATTAAAACTTCAATGCACTCCTGCAGGTGATCATTTGTTCACAAGCAGAAAGTGCTAATGAGACACTTGCCAAAAAAAAAAAAAAAAGAAAGAAAGGGGGGGAAGGGAGCATTTATGAAAGGGGGCAATATCTTTTAATCCAGTCAGAACATGAGAAAGGTGCATATTCCACTCACAGAAAAGCAGATGGGAAGAACCAAATCTCCCTGCACCGAGGAGGCAGCTGCTGTGTGCCTCAGCCATCCGGTTCAGCTGGGGCTGAGAGGCTCTCCCACCCAGCCGTGTTTTGGGAAAGGCAGGCTAGCAGAGGAAGATTTTGTTTGTTTGAAGATCACTGATATTCACTCATTTTCCCCTCAGTGGTTCACTGTATGTATCAGTTGAATTTTTTTGTTCCCAAGATTTCATCAACATTTTTCACAGTAGCCTTTCATAAACATTTTGGACTATTTTCTTTCACCTTTGCTGGGCTCACTTGAAACTTCTTCAAGAGGAGCCCGTATTGGCTTTTATGAAATCCCTGGAAGTAAAGCTAGCACAATGAGTTCAGGGCTCACTACTGATTTCACATCGTGCACATTTTCTTTTCAGAGCATACTGGAAAGGCACAGTTCACCCAGAATCATGGCTCTGCTGCTGCTCCTCATAGGGATGAGCAATGAGGCTCAGTAGTTCTGAGCTGTACCACATCCCTGACTCCCACCACCTGATACCAGCTAGAGCAGTCCAAACACAGCCAAGGGAACCCTCTGGCTCCCAGCAGTATCAGAAACACCTGAGCAAATCTTACTCCATAGCAAACATTCTCAAATCAGGATTGGAGAAGCGAGCATAGGCATGCTGCAGTGCAAGACTGGCCACACTTGTTCCCAGAAGCTCAGAAGTTGCTTCAGTATGAGCAGAAACGTTTCATTTAGCAATGTGATGAAGGTGCAATGCACAGCTATTTAGCTATGTAGATAATGCAAGTTCACTGAATCCGTCCATCTCTAACAGAAGGACAAAAATACAAATCATAATCACCCAATTTCACTCCAGGGTATACTGAACAAAACAACCCATTTTCACACAAAAGGAATTTGGCCCCTTGGAGGACTATTGGAAGGCTTACACTCTGCAACACTGATGAATGAAGAGGGAACAAATATTTGTAGTCTAGTGATAGACTATCTTCACAAACAGATTCACAGGGATCAGGTGGCTGTGAGAAAGCAAAGTAGGAAGATAGGACAAAGACAAGAAACGTACTGTTTTGCCCAGTACCTAGAACACCTCCCATGAGCACAACTAAACTAAACCTTGTACTTTGAGCATGCGTAAATACATAACAAAAACATGCCTGGGGAACTTTCTCTCTCGCACATAAATATATATAAAAATCCGTGCATCCAATCAGCAGGAAACTGTGAAGAGCTGTTTCTGTCTTTGCCTTAGGGGAACGGATGGGGCAGAGAACTGTCCCAGCACCATGCCAGTTTACTGCAAGGCAATCCCACTGCAAGAACTGGCCAGATGTGCCTGCACGGTGCTGGACAAGAGCTAGACATGCCTGCAGTTACCAGGCAGAAAAAGGCTGTATAGAAACAAAGCATCTACAATGTATTTGCGGACAGTCAACTATAGAGTCTAAAACACTTCTCCTATCTTGCAGAAATTTGGTATCTAAATATTGCTCTTGATCCAAAAAAACACCTCACTTGGTATCAAATTCTTTTGAGTAATGTGATGAAAAAATCAGTTTCAATTTCAAGGCTCTTCTCTGGTACCACTTCTACAGTTCCAGAAGAAATATTTCAGCGTATTAAGGCAGGGCAGTAGGGCGAAGAGGACTAAAGAAAGCAAGTAATGCAAAAGGACTACAGAGCTCCAACCCCCGTTAACCTGGAAACTGGTGCCAGAACTGCTCAAAATACTTCATAATCACTGAGCACAACCCTTAACAGTGCTGAGGGTGGCAGCTCCCATTCTTTTCAGCTGGAAGATTTATGACTATGGGGTGTGTAGTTCTCAGCTCCTCAATACCAAGACCACTTATTCACCATAAGATATCTAGGCAGTCCTGAACGCTTGACAGTAGCAGCACAGAACTGTTTAAGAGAATTAAAGACACTTCCTACATTTAATTGTAGAACTAAGTAGTATCTCAGCAGATGGAGACACCATTGCCAAAGATGCAATTTTCGTATCTCATCTTCTATGAAGCATAATTCAGCATTTTCTAAGACCAGTAAAGCTATATTTAACCTAGGAGATCAAGTATGTTTTTGGTTTTTTTTTCCCATAATTTCTGCATTCAGTCCCAAGTGTTACCCATTTAATGTAATTACAGGAACAGAGACTTATTCATCAACATTCAGTTGCCAAGAAAAAATAAAATTCACTTTTGTACAGGAAAACCAGCAAAAGTCAGGTCCCACTTAAACCCTGGATGTGGCTTCACCCATTACACAAACAAACAGCACTTGAATAAAACCTCAAATTGATTTTTATATTAATCTAGTGCATAACTGCTCTTACAACCAACATGTATTTTAATAACATTGTTTACAGGTGTTAGCTATTCAACAACAGCTTTTATGTTTGTTCAGTAACTCAACAAACAACTCCATGTGCAGCAGTGGGCTTCTCAGCACACCGCTCAGCACGGCCAGACTCCACACTGCTCTCCCTGGGGAGAACAGGACAGAAGTGTCCAGTCATAAGAGCTCTTCCTGGAGCTCTGGAGCAATTGAAGTTGCACGATTTGCTGAAGAACATATTGACTTAAAAAGAACTCAAAATTTATATCAGTTTCCAAGTTAGCTGTTAAAAACTCTAATAAAAAAGTTAAGGCCAATTACAATGGCATTAGAACATGGTATAGTCACCATTGTCCCACACAGTGTGCTTCACCACCACTTAGTCCTACTCTGGCAAGACAAACCAGCCTGAAGTCCTACAGTTGTGTTTGAATCAGCTTTTCAAGTGTCAAACACAGTAATTACACCTGGGAAGTTCTCAGTATACAGTGGTTATTCAAGAAAAAGCTCCTCTGATAACACTGTTCAACATCTCAGTGGCAATTTCCAGCAGATTTTTCATCTTCCTGCTTTAAATATAAAAACCTGCAATATTGAAATACAAGAACTAGTGCTGCAGCAGTTGAAATGTTAAAGAAAACAGCCTGTATTTATGCATTGAGTTTGTACTAGGGATGTTTTCTAGAAAACTTAATTTTTCAAATAGCACTATCAGATGAAGAGGGCAAACATTTGAATGGCATTCAGGACAGAAAATGGTGACTTGCAGAACTAAATGCAGTAATTTCAAGAGCTGTGCTTCATAATCATTTTAAACAGAATAGGGAACAGTGCTACAAGCAGCGGGGATACAAACCAACAGTTGCTGCAATTAACTTCTTTCTTTCTTCACAGATTCTGAAGCTTCATATAACTGCTAGTTTTTAAAAAGCATCCTCCCTTTCTGAATACAATACCTATCCTATTCCTACTTCCGCTGGAGGATCTCCGGCCACTCAGCTCCCTGTGCCTCTATTTCCTGCTTGCTAGCTGCGCGCAGCATGGGCCATGCTTGAGACAAACTGATTTTAGAGACACTGTCACCTCGAGATCCCAGCACAGCATCACAAAACTCTTCCTACCACCTTGTAATATTCTCAGAGATGTACCCTACCACAAGAAAATCCTACCCATGCTGTGGACCTGCTGAGCAGCTGTCATTGCCCCCATGGCTTTCAGCTGAGAAATATTGCCTTCTATGTTAACCACAGCAGTCAGTGAACATCCTCAGAAGATAAATCCCAGGGAAAACTCAAGATAACTGCTAAGATGTGCTATGTGGGATCTGACATCCCCAGAAACAGACTGGAAATCCTGAAGAGAAGGGGAGGTTATCCACTAGTGCAGGATGACTGTAGGACACAAGAGAGCACACTGAGGGACATTCTGGCTTTGGGTGACTCGATGGCAGCAGCTCTGCTCCCAGCATCAGGGCACACAGGCAGAGCTGTGCCCGTGGCCCCTCCAGGCTGCCTGCCTCAGGCCATACCAGCATGGCACAGTTTTCTAATTCACCAACTACAGTCCCTCCAGCTTGTAGATTTTCCATATTTACATTCACGTTGCACAGCAGGAACACTGCTGCCTGTACAACTTCCAATCGTTAAGGAACAGAGAAAGAACTGGAGTCCAAGTATAATTTCCACTTCTAGTGGGGCCTTTATTAGGATCCCATCAGCAAGTATTCATACCACAGCCATGGTAATTGACTGTCCAACCTTTAGTCTCGTGTAAATCTCAGATCAGTGCTGTACTTTATGCATATCAAACTTTAATGCACTGCAGAAAGCACGCAGAGCCTAACAAAAGCAAGAGCGATTTGTGCCTAGCTACAAACTGCAATAATCGTCTTAAAAACATTCCGTCTATCTTCACTAGGTGAAAAATCACTCATACCGGGGCAGGCAGCAGTCTGCTTATGCATAATTTAAAAGCCTCATCTAGTTTCCAGCAGGTCAATGAAAAATCTCCTGCAAAACCTTAATGTCAACTGCATTGTGCCACAGGGACTGAACTGCTTAACTCGGAGCTCCCACACCAGTGTCTGTAGCTCAGCTGCTCCAGGGAACTGGGCAGAAAGCAGAGATACAGACCGCGTTACAGCCAACACAGCCAAGGCCATCAGGGATTTCTGTGCACGTGTTTTTGTTTGCTGTATGTTTTTAAAACCACTGTTTTTAGAAAAGTGATTGGTAAAAGGAAAAACTAAACCCAAACCTTTTTTTCTTTTGTCACCGCTGTATTTCTAATTTCTGGGAGGATGAAGAGCAGCTTTCCTGGCACATTTTTGAGGTACGTGCCTCACTGTGCAGGTTCCCTTCGAAGAGGGATGCTAAAACCCTGACCAGTCAGGAGCACAACAACTAAAGCATTAGAGAGCTGGGGGCAAGGCTCAGACTGGCTTTACAGCGCTTACAGTCTGTGTGTAAAGCACTCTTCTTGTCACAGTCTGGAGCCCGCCCAGCCCCAAGAGCTCCACTTTGACACTCACACAGACTGCAGTCCAGGTAAAATCAGCTGAGCACAATGCTGTACATTAACAGACACATCCTGTCCATGAGTACATCGCTGTGACGCTCCTGTATCTAAAAGCTGCAGGTTTGGTGTCCATCAGCTACTAACAACACTATGTGAGATGTGACAAAGATTTTCCCCAAATCCAGCAATTTAGGATGTGAAGCTTTATGGTTAAAGCACCACTGCATTTTTTCCCGCTTTCTGTTCCACAAATCTTTATGGATTTTTTTTTCTTTTAAGCCTCAGTGCCTTCTCCTGCCATTACAAACACAAACTGTGCTTGTTAAACTTCTAACATTTTAAGGCATGTTAGCAAGCTGTTAATTAAGTTTCCTCTCCCTCCCATTTTAAGGTAGAACACCACTTTGCAGTGGATAATCTCTGCCAAGAGACACTCTGTTCCCCTGCTACGATACTCAGCAGTGCCTCACGACTTTCTGCTCTGCAGTTTGGACTCCAACATTTGCCAAGATTCAGTCAGTTTTACAGATGAGACTTCCTATTGAGCTGACAGCTTTGATAACATATTTTTAGAGGCATTCACTGAAAAAAGAGAAAAATGGTCACTTGTCCTTATTCCTCAGGGGCTCAGCAGCCCTGTGCACCAGCAGAAACTCCTCAGAGCCCTGCTGTTAAGAACAGCTCTCACAGAGGGACTTTTGTAAAAGGACTGGCTCAGTTCTATCTGTGGAATAACCTCAGTGCGAATCCACACTATCCTGAACAAATCAGCCCCAAGTTCCCTCAGGTATTTCAATCCATTCTTGGATTTGGATATTCAAAGTCTAAGGAAGGAAATCCTCCACTAACACCTTCAGCTCTGCCTTCCTCCAGCATGGAGCATGTGAAACAAGAGAAGATTCTCTTGGTGAGCAGCAGAAGTGGCCATTCCACTTCTTATATCATTCTTGTAAAGATCTCAGCAGTGTTTTAAAAATACCAAAAATACTTGCAGTATTTCATATTATTTTCCTTTAAGCAGCTAAAGTGGAAGACAAAACCCTTTCTGCCTCCTAACATTTATATACCTTGACTTATGCCATGCTACTGATCAGCTACATGCTTGTTTCCAAAAGCAGCAGCGTGTCTTCCCCACCATCCTTCAGCCTTAGCTTTAGCCTCACAAATGCAGCCACTGCCATAGATGTAACACGTAGCTCACTTTTATGATGTCGCAGTGTTTTTAAAGGAAGTTCATTTCAAGTGCATCAGTATTATGAGGTGCTTTCATACCGCATTAAAAATTGAAGGGTACATCAGCCTCAGATCTCTGCATTCTCAGAAAGATTTCTCAAACGTGCAGATTACAGCTTCCTTATTCTAGGAGATAGCTTATCACTGCTGGCACTGTTAGGTGCCCAATGCTTTAACAGGTTGAAGTCAGCTTGTCTGAATCACATCAGCTTCTCCATATTGAAGAGAAAGCAGTACAAATGCTCTCCTAACACCCACCCCACCATGTGGACTTGTGGCAATAATCTGCAGCTCTATTTGTGAGCACGTGCCTACATGAAAAGGCAATGTGAAGTAATTAGTTATGCTGCAAATGCATTACAAGTTCACTACGCACCTTCTAAAGCATTCTATAGGAGGCTGAAGTTTCTGCCAATTTGTGCCTGTGCCAGGAATTCATACTCTTTCAGAAGTCTATGCTTTAGCAAAGAGGTTATTCACTGGGGTCAGACACGTTCCCTTAATTTGTCTTCATTTTCATATAGTCACATCCCTTTCTTCTGTATTATTCAACAGGAGAAGTAACTACCTTTAAGATCTACCTATGAGCCAGGATTAACAAAGATTTTCATTTACTGCCTTGCTCTTCTGTTATGTGAAGATAGCAGAAGTTCCATTGTCTGGTGGGTTTTCTTTTGTTTCTTTTTTTTTTTTTTTTTTCTTTTTTGTCAGTGCCAGGTGAGTTACCTGGACAAATCTTTTTCTCCCTAGCACCCTGCTTGTGGCCTGAGAACAGCCAGTGCAACACCTTCTGCTTCTCCCACTTTCCCAGAACCTCATTTTATGAGGATAAATCAGTTTAGAAGTGGCCCAGGAAGCAATTAGGGAAAGACTGGACAAGCTCCCTGTGCAGCCAGCTAAGACATCCAATAAATTCTGTCCCTGCCCTGCAGTCACTGGCTGCTGGTGCTGCACAGCTTAGGTGCAGTGTAAGAGATTGCAGTTCAGATTCAGTGGTTTAATTTCAAAGCTGCAGACATTTTGAAAAATGCATTACTCATATTAAGAAATGGCATGCACCTTATTATTGCTTTGTCCAGGACTGATGATGTGAAGTCAGTAGGCTTACTAAGACTGCAACATTTATTTTATTTTATTTTTTTACACCATACTGGGCAAATCAGCATTTAAGCATTTCCCCTTCCCTCCATCCCATTAGAATCACAGCTCAGAGTAGTCCAGAACAAAACTCCTTACGGCATATCCCAGAGACATCAACTCTTCCCAAAGCAAGCCATACAAAGATGAAACCTCAGTCTGGCTCAACAGGACTTTCACAGCTATTCTGTACAAGTGTAGTAAGAGCATCACTCAGCCTTTTTTTTTTTTATTACCTTTTCAGGAGTTATGATGGAATGGCTGTTGTGACAGAAACACCACAAAAACAAAAGCATTTCCATCAGTCTTCTCAGAAAGGATAAACTCAAAAATCTGCTATCATTGGACCAATGTAAAATTAAAAACTGCCATTTATACACTGAAGATTCAAGTATGGGACACATTTTTTTTTTTTTTTTACTGTTATATACATGCCTGTAAGATTCATGCCTACCACTTCAGAATTGTTTATGCTGTAGATCACTCTCTATTGCTTAAAAATATAATTTCAAATAAGCTACACACACACACACAGAAAGAAAGGTCATTGAAGAGAACTGACTTACATATTAGTTTTGTTGCATAATTTCTGGTGTACTCGCATTTTCTTGATAAGCTACAGTGAATCCATTTCAGATTGCAAATTTTCCTATGGAACTACAGCAGCAACTTTGCTCAAAAAATAGGATCTCCAGATACAGTTTAGAGCATCACTAGTAATCTTTACTACATTAGGAATTAAATGGATAACAATCAGATGTAACCTGCTTTCTTCCATTTGCCAGATATCCTGCATTACAATTAGCTTTCTACTCTCTGCATGTATCACAGTAAGTTCTGTGCATTTCCTGCAAGTTACTCAGCTTCAGGGTCATAAACAACATTTCTTGGGAAGAAAATTGCAATGAACGTTACTCCAAAAATAATAATAATGAAATCACTAATATGTCTAACTATTGAATCTTAAAGAAAAAAAACCTGAGATAGCGATTGGGTAACTGAGTTTCCATGAGCAACAGGAATCTCATCTCAGACATCAGAATTTTACTACTTAGTGAGTTCAGATGATACCTGAAGGACCGAAAGCAGCTGACCCTCCAATTCTCACAGGACTGAGCACACAGATCATTCTGAAATGTTGTCACCTGCACATCAGCTTCCTTGACATCTCATCACAGCATGCCTCAGGCTCCAGCTCCCTTCTCATGGCTACAAGAGTAATTCTCTTTGCCTTCCATAAAATGGAATAAAGTAATATATAACGCCTAGTAAAGCACTAGTACAGAAGTGCACTAAAAATCCATCCAACATTTTTCAACTTCAGTATTGGTGCCTTCCACTATTCAAAATGAATCCATTCAGCATTTCAAAGTAGGAAGCATTCTGTTTTGACATTCTTAGAATGCATTTTTCAAAGCAGTAGGATGCTTTTTACAAGCAGAGGCTTGAATACCTGCTATGTTAACACGAAGTATTTATAAAAAGTTTCCCCTCTCTCAAAAACAGAAATGTAACAGGACACCAATTGTCTTGCTGACTTCAGAGTTCTTTGGGTCTTTGAACAGAAGAGAAATTATTTGCGGAAAGCCCTTTACTAAAAGCATTGCTGTGTACTAGCACTGGAGAACTGTTTTAGTAAGCAGCACGAAAAACACACAAGGAAATTTATTCTGGACACCTCAGCTCCTGGATCCCCCAGAGCTCACTGCTCTGGCTTCTGGTTCTACCCCCACTGACACAGGTTTTCACCACCGGGGTCTGTAAAAGCTTTTCCAGAACAAGGATTTCTCAGCTAGTGAGAAATTCAGGCAGGCGAGCTCTTTCTGGTAAAAATTATTTACAAAGTACTCAAAGGCAGCTCAGGAAATAATCAGAAAATAATGTATATTTTATCTGACCAAAGGGTTATTTTTTATTCTCAATCTCTAATATTTTATGACTGCCAGCATCATCATCATCAGTGATTGTTCACTAGGAACTATTAGATATAATCAGGTATTTACATGGAAACAAGTGCAGATTCAAGTGTTTGGTTAAAAACATTATTTCTGTAAAACGTCCATTGTTTCAGCATTGTTTCATAATTCATCAGAAGGCGCTGAGAGAACACAGTGCGTTATTTGAGCAGGGGCTGTGAGCTGCTGGCTTTCTAAAAATACTCTCAGTTCTATTTATTGAGAACTTGATTCTATTTTTTCTTTGCATAAACCAATTTCACGGCAAGCTGAAGCACAAGCAATCAGCCAGCGTCATAAGTATGCCAACAAATAATACAAAACCTAGAAGCCATATTTCATTCATCTAAGTTGCAGAAATCCTACAACCTTAAATAGGGTAAAAAAAACCTTCATTCAAACAGCATCTCCCCTAGGATAAAGAAATAGCCCCCATTACTCTCCCACTACACCCATCACAAAACTTGCTGAAGTTCTCCTTTGCCATAGTTCATCACGCTCTCGAAGAACATTTCACTGCAAAATGAGATAATGAATGTCAGAAACTAGTTCAAACTCAGAATAAACTTCTAAAGCCACACAACTCTATAGTTTAATGCAACCACTTTCTAGCCTAGGACAAGCATTTTTTCAAGTTGCATTTTGTAAATGTGAACTGGACACTGAGACTGCAGCAGTTCTTGCGGGTATATTAATATAAGAAGGAAAGTCAGTCTTAGTTGCCGTTACATGGATTGACAACACATTGAGATGCAAGTTGACATATTCCTCCCCTACCAAAGGAGATTGTGAAGGCATGGGAAAGATAGAAAGGCAATTTCCACTACTGAAAGCCTAAGTAAATCAGGCAGTTCTAAATCAGAGAACCTGATTGTCTATCAGTAACGCAGGACTTGCATCAGATCTTTGAGACAGGTTCCTAAAACCTTCAAAGCAATAGTAGCACATCGGCTGAATAAGACAGAAGTGTGTGTACTTACACTGTACTCCAGTTTACTTCTCAAATTAAAAATACCTATTGGTGATAAATTATTCTGCAACACCTCAGAAGCATTGCTATGTTTCATAACAAACAATCCAAAGGAACTGCAGTGATGTGGTGATGTACATTCAAAAACTTACAGAGAGCAGTCAGAAGTATTTTTGAAATTCTGAGTCTTAAGGAACAAAAACAATAAAAAAAAATCAAACTAAGAAAAGTTGTTCCCAAAACAAGTCAGATACTGACACGTTGTATCAGTTGGATTTTTCTGTTTTATATAAACCATCAGAAAAATCAGGCCATTTAAATGCAGAGGGAGCAGCCAGCCAAGCAAGATTTTCAGCCTGTATACCCAGATGATATCTTGGAACTAATCACAGAAACAGCAGCATGCTGAAGCTGAAACAGGACAATAACCTTATAATCAGCACAGAACAAGAAGGGTTGGAAGAAAAATACCACAAAAAGCTATTACAGTTATGTAAAACAACAGAGTAGATATCTTAAATGTATTTAACTGTTTTCCCAGCTAAAACCATACACTTTAAGTATTTGTTTCATTTTAAGGTCCTTAAGAAATCACAGGCATTTTCTCCTTTCTACAGGCTTGCACCATGCCCCTTTTGCTTGTCAGGAGAGTGAGGACATCCAGGGTAGCCTGCTGTCTGCAAGCACAGCAATGGCCATCTGAGTAGGGCACTGCAAAGGTGCCCTCCCATTCTTTGGAGATGATTCTTTATGTTCACATCTAACAAATCAAATCAGGAAAAGGAAGGATAGAAAGAATACAACACTTGAAACAAATCCTGGCTTGTTTTTTAACCTCTAAATTGCCTAGAGGATTCTTGAAGAAGTTGTTTACAGGTGAGTTTGAACTAAATGAGTAAGTCACAATGAACGAATTTTTGCTGCGTAGAGCCTCTGGAAAAAAAAAGAACATCCAGTATGAAACTATAAAAAGCAGTGGGAAACTGTACTGTGTTTATCTTGTCACTTGACGTATCAAAATACCCACTTAGCGTCAGCAAAACAGACAAAAGAGTCTACAAAAGCAGAATTTTGCACTATGTTTGGAATTCTTGCCCTTATTTCAATGACAAGTCTGACAAATACAGGAGATTCTTAATTGCATGCTATTTTTCGGTATTTATGAAACTGCAGACCAGCAGCCATGTAGTTAGAAGAAAAGCTTGATCTGTAAGAGTGACTCCAAGTCAGAGGCTAGTAAATATTTGGAGACAGACTGGTTTTATTAGGTAGTAAGACTGTTGGAGGTATTAAACGTCATAAATTCACACTACACAATCCCTGAGCAGACCGTGTCTGGCCAGGACTGTAGAGGGACACACTTCAGGAAGGAATTCCTAAATAGCAACCATATTTTCATCTTTCACATCACATCTGCTTTCATTAACCTTACAAAAGAAATGATTTATTCATTATAAAGATATTAAAATGCATTAAACCTTCTATTATCTCAAGAGATTTGTCATTATTTTGTACAGAAAATGGCACTTAAGAAGTTATTTGAAGTAACTGTCACTTCTTTTTAATTACTGTTTGCGATTGATTGTCTCCTTTATACACACCAGCCTATTCACAGATGTACTGCAGCAACCTCATGATGTTCCAGAAGCAGAAAGCTGTCACAAAGCCAACTGGATCTAGCTACTTGCATTTCCCTGGAATGGTTTTCCTGGCAGCGCTCAAGGATACCAAGCACTCACTGGCTGTACAAACTTTATACACCTTGTATCTGAAAGTCCCACTTTCCATTCGAGGACTTGACCACAGAACCACTCATCTTCAAGTCCAGTGACAAAGGCAGCTAAAAGTCATCCTTGCACACAAACCGTTCTCTTTGGTTGCAACTGGTTGTAGGCACACCTGTAATACTGCACACGTCTGAGATGCTTCCAAATACAAATGTTAATCTATATATGCCCAGCAGATCAGCTATGACTCATTAATAGGTTATCCTCAGTTTAAGTCCTTTGCTCTGCAGCAGCCCGCAAAACATGCATTTCATTTCTGGTTGGTAACTTTCCTATGTCCCATTGCTTTGGAGCAGTGTTTGATTCAATCTTCCTTCTCAAAATAAATACTGGATTTTGGTCCTCCCCTATATTTATAGGGGCTGTACAATGGCACATGAACTGACTTTCCCTGGAAAAGTTTGATCATGAGAAGAATGAACAAGAATTGCAGTGAAGATCTTAGAGCACATAATACAGATGTCTGTATTTCTCTACAGATTTACTTATTTGGCCAAGTCACTTCATTTTCTGTAAAAACTCCACTGATCATCCTAACTCCTCAGTTATTTCCCCACCATGAGGGACAATTCTACTTATTTATCCGAAAGTACTCCAAATTTAAACTAGTAGTGGCGGTCCACTCTCTTATGCTTAGGTTACGTTTATCCTTAATGGAATGGTGAACAGAACAGACTTGGACAAGATCCTGCTGCTCGATGAATAGAAACACTGAACAACCACTTGTGCGAGGCTGCACATGGCAGAATAGCTGGTCTATCTTGCCTTGAATAAAACTATTATTTCAGTATTAAGTTTCCTGAATTCTTTGATAATGATTCAGACACCATTTCACCTCAAGCTATTGGTAAAAACAAAACAAAGAAACAAGTGAAAAACAACAACAGTAAACCTACGGTTGTCTCTTCCAGGCTGAAGGTATTAATTCACGAGCAGAAATCACAGGGATCAAATACAACAATCATCTTTTATCTCATGCTTCAGACATGTTGAGCGCTATTTCCACTGTAGACTATAAAGCCTCGCTACTGCATTCAACTTACTACAGCCTGAAATCCATCTTAGTAAAATAATCACAGTCTTTCAGAAGTAGATACCCTACACTTTCTTCAGTTTCCAAACCTTTTACCTCATTCACAGCAGAAATATTCTACATTCATTTAACATAGGAGTCAAAACAAAAGGCACAGAAATGGAAGTCTAACCAAGGAGCTGTTACGTGAACCTTCCTTCCCACAGCAGTCTCCAAGCACTTAAAACATTTACAAGTCTTTTCAGCTCACTATTCCAGCAATTTCACTGGAAAGGTTACATCTTGTAGTACTGCATAGCATGAAAAGATTTTGTACAAAATATATAGCCCACCACTAGTAATTAGAGAAACAGGAATTTCAATGAAGGCTAAGAGATTATTGTTTCTCAACCTAAATATCCTCACACAGCAAAGCATTTGGTCATTTGGGGTCCTGGTACAGCAGTGGTTGCTTCTGGTACATTCAAGTTCTGCAAGAATAAAACTAGTTGAAATGCAGCTTCAGTAGGTCACAGGTCTCTGTCCAAGAGAGCTAATAGGTTTAGTCCCATGCCTGGCACTTCGTGAGCGTCCAACACCTACTCACTAATGCAGTCTTTGAGCCATTTAAACTCCCCGAACTGGGTCACAGCGCTTGGCTGTTGCTCTACAGTCTCCGCCCAGAGCCTCAGCTTCTACAAGGTGCCAAAAGCCATCTTTACAGATGGATGGAAGAGAAACAGTGATTAACTGAAGAGGCAAAGCTGTGGCAAACATATATGCTGCAGCAGTGGGGTTTAGCCTGTGCACTGCTCCAACAACATCCTGCTTGTCTCATTTAAACAAGCAAGAAAGTTTGCTTTTGTTTGTTCCCAATTAATACATGGTGCATTTGGACTAGCAACACTGCAAGCATGGGGAAATATTTCAGGAATCCTAGTGAAAGATTCCTAGTTAAATCTAGCAAGTTTACTTAAAACTAGTTCATGAAAATTTGGCCTGTGATACTCAGTGTGATAAAGCTTATGTGGCAGATAAGCGTTGCCATCTTATTGTCTGAGATCTCTCAATGCCAAGGTCAACTTTTTCTGCAATTTCACTTTTCTTAGCACTTTAAAAACTTGTACTATTTCACGTTCTAATTAACCCTTCTTTAAAAGTAGAGGTGGCTTTTGTTATTTAAGACGCTAAGGCAACAGAGTGTTACTCCTCTACGTTATGCTTATCTTCTCACTAATATTAGTATGTTGAAGTAACTAGCCTGGATACGTAGTTCTAAATTTGTATTCACTTGGTATGCACACATTGTTCACTTTTTTTTTTGCAGTTAACAATGTTACCTGTTTTGCACAATCAGCTTCTCTGCTAAGGCCCTGGCTGATCACACTGCTGTTAAATTCAATCCCAGCCTGATCATAGGCGCTGTGCAGCACAGTTCCTTACAAGAGTGAAGTCTTAGTGCCCAAACAAATCCTTCAAAAATACTGTTAATAGTTCCCTTTGAGAATTGCCCTACAAGTTCAGAAACAAAAAAGAATTTGGAAAGAATATGGAGTTCCTGTTCCAGTGAAGGTGTGGAACAGCTTGTGTCCCTGCTCCTAACAATGCTTCACCAGCTCTTCGTCCTAGATTTGCACCATCACTCATCTTACCCACCAGTCACAAAGAATACCGACAAGCGTTTACAAATCGTATGGAATTCTACTGCTTTGAATCAATGTTACTTCACTCAGACACCCAATTACCAAAAGCCAGCTATGCATCTTCAAGATACTGTTTTGATAGCAAGAAGTTATCCTAACCATGTACTTAGAGCTGCTTTTTAGTCTTTTTTTTTCCTATTTATCTTATGTCAAGGTGCTGTAAGCCTTTTTGTAATCAATGGCCTAGTTATATAAATCATTCCTGTGATCTCTATAATACACAATAGTTATTCCCAACCTCATTAACATTAGTCCAAGGTCTTTCCTGAGGTTTTTGCAGCAATACAAGTTATTTTTTCTTTCCCTTTTAATGACTTTTATGAATGAACATTTTCTCCCACATAAAACATAGCTGTTAGAAGCATCCTAGGCAGTCAGCTACACCAGCACAAGTGGAACACTGACCACAGGGTTACTTTCATTTTTCCCACTGACTCACAATAAGAACATTTGGAAGGGCTTGCACACACAGCAGCAAGCAACAGGAACAAGGCCAAAATAAAAGCTACTATAACTAAGCCATGCATAAACAGGTACAATATCATTTTGAAGTTAAGTCTAAACCTGGAAATCTTAAATCTTTCCTTTGTAACACATCTTAACATTCCAAACACTCTTGCTTTTATTACTGACTCTAAAGAAAGCAAATCCACACTACGCCATCATTCATAACACCAGATTTAATCTGGATTTGTACCAAGATTTCATTTGCGGATCAGGTAAGAGCACCTAAGGTTTTAGGCTAGAGGAACTGTGTCAGCTCCATCTGCTGCAAATCAGTTGACAAGTAATAGCTACTACTCTCTTTTTTTTTTTTTTTAATTTGGCAAACTCCTGTCTCAATCCCCCCCCCCCCGTATGTTGATTTCATACAGGCCTTCCTGTGCCTTTCTATCTCTCTCGTATTATTAAATTTCCATTGTCTAATAATATTCTACATCCTTTCAAGGAGTAGATACCAGTTCTGCCACTAAACATCCTCCCAACAATCACCTTGAATTATACTCTAATATTAAACTTTTTGTATTGCCTTATTTTAGCTGAGAAATAGAGAATGATCTTTGTCTTCAGAGTGATAATTAAAATGCTCATTACTGAATCGTATTTAAAAGATCTCCATAAAAGCCTTCAACTGGTAATGATTGAGGTTAGATGTGAATGGTGAAAGGTGGATAATCTTAGAGAAATTAAAGATCTATTACTGTGCATCTTTATAGAGTATATATAGAAGCATTTCTATATTTTTATAAATCAGAAAGTTTGTACCTACCAACGCTATCCAAAGTGTTTCTAAGTTTTATTTTGGAGGTGTAAGGGGTTGTTGAAACCACAGTTTCTACGGTCTAATGTAATTTGCAAGTGGGGTCACTTCTAGCAAGAGAAAAATACTTGCTGAGCATGGTCTGAGAGAAATGTCAAAGGGTCATTAGTACTTAAACGTAAGCACATGCATAAGAATACACATGCATTCAAGAACTGACATAAGCAACAGGAGGAAGGTTTGGAGCACCGTGCTGTACCTTTTCACACTGTCTGTAAATCAGCCTGCATTTCCCTAAAATGTAGTTGAGGTTTACTTTTAGCTTCAGCTTTCCTTGCTTAGCATGCACTCATACCACTATTACTACAACAATCTTTCAGGCAAAAAGGAAAGGAAAATTCATTAAGCTCCCACACCTTTTGCCTACAGTTCCAGCAACACAAACACGTGTTAGTATCTACAATGGAGCTAAAACAGGAAATTAAAAGGCTATTTACAAGGTGATTAAGCTCTGTGGATTACCATATACTGAAATGCTTTACCAAAGTATGTATGTAGAAACTCATGTATGTTTTATTGACACAGTACTTAAAAAAAAAGATTCTAGTTTTCTAATCAAGTATTTCAGTAATCTCAGAATTCTGACATTCATTAAAATACTTAAATTATTATATACTTAATGTTACTATAGAACAGGACTGCTTCTCAGAAGCTGTTTTCCATCTGAAGTTCTATACACAAATACATACACTAATTCAAAATACTTTTCTCAATTCAGATTAAATCTTAAATATTTAACACCCAGTTTAACATAGTATATTGCATTGTTCTAGATTGCCTGTGTTAACGGAATGCACTTCCACAAGATCAAAGAAGGATTACATTCTGAAACAGCAGAAACCACATACTGATACAAGAAAGTTCCACTTCATTCAGATTTACTCAAAGATTGTTCAGGAAATTTTGTAGTCACTATCAAACATATCCCAGGAAAGAACAAGGACATAAGCCATGATTATGCAAACCCCCATTAAGCAGTGAAGCAGCACTACAGAGACAGAGATAGATCCCAAGGAACCTGGTTTTATGCTAACAAAACAAGGGTGGCAAGGCACTTGCAAAAGTCTGCCCAGAGAAGTTGTGGATGCCCAGTTCCCAAAGGTGATCAAGGCCAGCTTGGATAGGGCAACCTGGTCTAAAGGAAAGGGTGCCTGCCCATGGCAGGGGGGTTGGAACTAGATGAGCTCTAAGGTACCCTTCAACCCAAATTATTCTATGATGCTATAAAATAGCACCACTTTCTTTTTAGAAGAACCACAACAAGACACGTAAAGGATACCTAGAGGATTTTTTGGAAAGCATTCACTAAGGAAGCTGATTGTTCCTGCTGTATGCAGGGCAGCAGTGCTAATTAATCCACAGATACTTCAGGAATTGCAGCACATTGTAGTGCCACAAAATTACAAATAACATATTAGTTCATACTCACATGAGACCCAGGTCATGAAAGTTGATGACTAATTTACAATAGATTAAGTGCACTATTGAAATAATGATCAACAATCTACCTCACATCATCTTGGTTGAAGCCAGCATATAGCTGTGTATCTGAAAAGCCTATTTTCATTGTGACAAAGGCATGTGTTGGTCAGGTTACTTACAGCAGTGCTTTACAAAACAGTTCATTTCAAAACCAAAGGCAAAAGGAAAAGAATATGAAAAACAGAGCTGACACCTCAGGTGTGCTAAGCTTGCTTTAGTACATTCTGAGCACACATAAAATGACAGTGTACAAGCTGAAAGGCTCATCACTGCAAAGTGGAAATTTTCCTCAATTTATTCATCAGAGCTGAAGGGTTTATTAGAAGGCAAGTGATTTAAATGAACTCATGCTAGATTTTTGATGTTTGTATGAGGACAAAAGGACATTCCCCCCCCAAACTGAGTAATTGTAAGTCATCTTAATTCATACACGTTATTGGTCTGCAGGAGGGAAGCATTTTATTGAGTTCAAAATTCACTTTATTCTACATAATATGTTCTGGTATTTACCAGTCCTAAAGCATTGAAGATCAAATTACCTTCAACTGTGTGATAAACAAAAGCACTTAAATTGTAAGACTGAAGATTTCTAGAGAGCATTCTGTGTGTTGTTATAAATCTTCACAACACAGCTCTTGAATATGACTCATCACATTTGCACCATACACCACACGTTAGAACTGCAGTAAAACCAGGAGCAAGTCGCTTAATGTTTACCTTCAAAATACGGTTTCTCTACTTGTTCTACAAGTGTAACTAGTATTTCATACAGCTCTCAATTTCAGCTCCACTCTCTAGTTCTGCATACAGAGATTGTTTCTTTCATTAAAATTCAGAGGAAAAATCTTTATTCCCCTGATAAAGTTAACTATTATAAATAAATTATAGGGGCATCCCAACTAACGTACTTGATTTAATCAACAAGAAGTTAATGAGACCAAATTGATGGCAGAAATTAGTCAACACTAGTTGGCATTTATTTACAGATATGTTCAGAAGATAAGACTGTGGAATCAATATGGGGTTTCAGCAAGTGAGGTAATCCATTATAGAGACAAGTTAAAGTGCTTTACTTTCTCCTCTTAATCTGAACAGAAGACAGCTAATGATAGAGCAAAGCAAAGAGGCACAGAAGGTTAGAGCTTTCAGTTAATCATTTTTACCAAAGAAGTCACAGAACCTTTGACAGTCTTCACTATGCTTAAAGTACAAAGTATGCATTAAAGAAGTATGCAAGAGAGACTACTTCCTTACTGCTTTCTCTTCATCCAGTAAAGCAAGCTTCATTTCCAAACAAGATAGAAGTGTAAGTATAATTTGAAACTGGTTGATAAATCATTTTTTTTTCTGCCCCATCCCTGGAGGCATTCAAGGCCAGGCTGGATGTGGCTCTGGGCAGCCTGGTCTGGTGGTTGGCGACCCTGCACATAGCAGGGGGTTGAAACTCTATCATCTCTGAGGTCATTTTCAACCCAGGCCATTCTATGATATGATTCTATGATTTTTTCTAAAATACTGCATACACATTCCATAAACAAAATCTTAAAATATTCCAGGTTCAATGTGGCCATGCCTCATTCTTGCACTCCTGCCTACCTGCGACCTTGCTAGTCACAGCAAGCTGAAGATAGACATTAGGACCATACACTGTAGTAATACCATCACAGTACACAGATCTTTAGCTTTTACTTCCATATCCCAGAATCCATGGACATCTATACTCACACTTGGTCATTCACCCAAGTTCACCAGAGTCATGCTTCCAGTTAATCAGTTCACAAGACTGCTTACAAGTGCACACCACATGTGAAACAGATAAAAAGTGACACAGCGGGCACCTCGTTGCTAAGGTGCGTTGCCCTTCTCTGCTATTCTCTTTCCCAAAGGAAGCTCTGCGCTCGGAAGAAATTAGAACAGGGGTATCATTTTCAGTTACAGCTTGTAGTTGTGATAGGAAATGAATTATCCACTGATACTCCGGTTCATTACATTCCAAATTTAAAAAAAAATTCTCCTGCTTCTTCTTTGCTATGCAGCAATGTAAAATTTGTCTACTGCTTTTACTACTAATTCACCTTTTCTGCCCTTCTTTATAAGATGTCTATAGATTTTTTCCCCTTAAGTTTGCTACAGCTCTTAAATTAAAAACTGCAAGAATCTTGATACTGTTTGAAGGATCAGGCCCCCAAAATTAGGTAGTGATATGTTCTCAAGGTCCAATAAAAATAACCTACAGAATCCCCCCCCAAAATTTTCTTACCTATAACAGGTTGAGAAGTATGGCTGACATCCTTAACGTGAATTCAAGTTTAACATGAGGGATGTGTTTCTTTATAGCAAGAGGTGTAAAATAACATCTGAAACTTAACAGCTTTCTTAGCTAGAAAGGAAGGACAACTAGACATTGCACAGTGAGCACTGTGCAGCTAACGCTTCCTGAAATTTAGGAAGTCTCAAAAAAAAAACAACAAGTCTTAACAAGAAAGAAAAGTGAGTCATCTCAAGTCCTAAAATCATGCTACATCACACTCCCATCATTAACATTTGGCTAATTAGAATCCCATTTACTAAATAAAAAAATGTTCTTATCTTGATTCCAAACAATACAAGAATATATTCCAGGAGAAACAGACTTAAAAAAAACAGCTGAAACATTAAAGACAGTAGTTAACTCAACTGGATTTCAAGGTACTTTATACTCCACTACGCTGGGCATAATACAGTGATATAATCCACTATATATACCAAGCTTTTTTTCCTTCTCTCTTCCAGTTAGATCCATGCTTATGCACTGGTTTAATTGTGATAACCTAAAAAGTTCTTTTTATTCTTACAGTGTTGTTAACATGCTCTTCTGTTCTCATCTTTTGAAGGCATAGCTTGCTTGCTTCATCTTCCCTCTACTTACAATTGCACTTAGTAGAAAATGTCTAAAAGCATCACTAAAACAGCTCAGATGATGAACCAGATATCTAAGTCATGCTTACAGCCTAATCCAACAATCATTTTTGAACTACACAGAAGTGCCTAGAACACAGTGGGGGGGGAAAAGAAATCTACACCACTATTTTTCTTGCATACTTTTTCAGTTGAATAGAATTAGTTTAGCCTTAAATACATGTATAAAGCAATGAGATCAGAACAAAAAACTGGAAAAATAACGTGAAAGTTCTATTTGATTTTAAGGTACCCGTAGATTAGAATTCTAACAATAAATATTTAATACATGGATTATTCTGAAGATAGATTATGTGCAAGGAAGCTCAGATTTTATTGGCGGTTCATAGATACAAATCATTAAAAGAACTGTCTCCAGCTGACGTTCCTGTCAGTTTGCACATACACTTTCCAGTAGTTACTGGAGAGTATTCTCAGTGATGAGGACAGAAAAGTATACTGGGTAACCATGTTCAGATTTCACTCCTGCCCTCACAGCATTATCTGAACAACTCTATTATAGAAGACTACTATAAATATATAAGCTAAGCTGACTTCAGGTCATAACCAGTTCTTCTCTGGATCTCCCACAGTTATAACAGATGTGAGGTTCTGGTTGGACTCACTGAGTCAGTTCTTTTCTAAAACAGATGTGGAGCAGGGACATTTTGTACTGAAGAGTACACCACATTCTCTGTTCTTCTGAACAAACGCATACAAAAAGAAGCTAGAAAGCAACATCATTCAGTGGAAGCTGCATAGGAGTATCTGTTCAGCATGACAAAAACACCAGTCAACTTACTGACAGTCCTGCTTGTCCCAGCAAACAGCTAATAGGTGTGGTAAGCTCCACTCAAAATACTGCTCCTATTTGCCTTACCAAGAGTGACAGCGAAGAAACGAACTGAGTAATTACAAGCAGTTCAGCAGGTGCTGCAGAATCAAAATTGTCCAGAGCCTCTGAAGAATATTATGATACACACAGCAAGCCTAAGAAAGTCTATTTCTTTTCTTTATTCTCATATTCTATCCCACAGATTTCAGCCAGTTTTTCATGTGAATTCTAATAGAAAAGAACAAAAGCAACTCAACATTTGCTGTGGAATGGTGAAATCATGAAAGAAATTCAAACTACTTTATCTACACAAAAGATAAATCCTGTGGCATTACAAGCGCTCAACGTACTGAATTAAGTTGTGCACACATGTTGCTCATTAGGCAGGCCTTATCTTACACTGCAACCAGTGGGGACTACTTGAGAACGAGGAACAACTCCTTCAAGAATTGACTATAAAAAGTAGCTGCATTGAATTAATGTGAAACCACTTACAAAGCTTTGTCTTCTCTTCAAGATTGCAAATTTGACAACTGCCAGCCTGTCAAGAGAATTCTATTGAGCACAAACAGCACTTGGAAACTTACATAAATTACAGCTGTCTATTTCCAGTGGAAATAATTCCCGGCAAACTGCTTGCATATGCTAGTTAATCCACCTGGATGGTATCTGAATTTAGCAAGACCTGATTCTACTTTTTGGTACAGAACAGTCTTCTCAATAATTCAGAAATCAAAATACTAATATGATACTGAAATAAAAATTAAACCACAAACATATGCCTACCTATTTACACAATTATTGCCAAGGTAAATCAGTCCTTTTCAAAATTAATTCACATTTGAGCTCCATGCTATCTATTTCTTTGCCAGCTGAGACCAAGGAAATATTTAAGGGAGTTAGGAGGCATCAGAAAAAAAAGAAGTCAGCTTGCTTCAAGTTTTGTTACCCAAATACAATTTGTGCCATGGCCACAATTGCTTAGAATCATTTACACTGCTTGAAGCTTTTGAGTCATCAAGCACTGAGTTCCCTAAAGTTTATTTATTCACTGAAAAACAGTCCATGGAAAAATAAGCTCACAATTTGAAGGACAGAATAATGGACTGTCAGGTTACAAAAGCTCCATTCACACATCTTCCTCCTACTAGCTAATATCATGCAGTCACACAGGTTATTCTTTGAGGGAATAACATGATTTTGTCTGTATCACCTGGGAAGCAGAACACATAACTCACTCCCTTGACTGAACTGTCTCAAGAAAGAATGGCATCCTTTGTTTTTCTTCCAGCAGAGGATAAATAGAAACAATAGAAGACCTATAAAGTAGGGTATATGCTTCTCAATCACATAATGATAACTTTCCAAAATTCAACTACTTAAAGCATCTACTATTTCAGCCAGTAAAAGGTAAAGTATTCTGATTAAGCATCCATAGTTGACTGGCAAGGCTTTGTTTATTTTTATTTTTATTTTTTAAGTATATGGGTCACTGAAAGTAATGTCCCCTGCTTATTTCCGTGGAAACTGCAACAGACAAAAAGCATAACAATACTGTTTGAAAGAGCAAATTCTCAGCTACAAAACAGTATTTTCCAGTGTTGACACCACCATTAGCTCCGCATTTTTGCCAGTGATGAAAAAGATCCTGCATGCCATGGTCATAAAAGTCTGCACCAGCAAAAGGGACACACTGTTCACAGCTGCTATGAAGACATCATTTCTGAAACACACCACTAACCACCTCTCACTGGGCTCACATCCACTGTTTGGTCTCCATAAACATTCAGCAAGTGTCAGTGAGTGTCAATGGGTGCCATATTTTCTGCATGGAGGAATTCAACAACACCCCTCTGCTTCACACACACTTCCATGCCAGACACCATTTTGTGAGACCGCCCTTCTGCTGTCAGCTGTTGCACAAAAACAACATGTAACAAAATATGAGCAGGAAGGTTCAATCTCTTCTGCCATATCACCAGCATCCACCCATTATGACATAAAATAGGAGGCATTACTTTCGGAGCAGCCCCCGTATTAGTAATTCTGCTTATCAAGACAGTGTGGAATTTAGAACACTTACACCAACTGCTGTGATACACACTCGACCTTTTTTGAAAATGAAAAAGTTTTAGAACACCTCAAACTGAGTACTCAAAAAAAAATTAAGGCACTCAGTATTACTGGGAAATCAAAGTCTAGTTGCAGTTGACAATCCATTTTCATAATGTCTTTCCTAAAACTCAAGTGTCTAAAATGCCACTAATGACACTGTGAAGTTATTTTGTTATACTGAATACAATTGCTTGCTCTTGAGCAAACCGCTTCTCTACCTTAAGTGTATTCCACTTTAGGTAAAGTGAACAGAAAAAATTGTGAGCACTTTACTGTTCAAAGTCTCTGATGAAATCAGTGCACCGAGAAGAGCGGGGTAAAATGTGTAACCAGACTTTGGTTTCAGATGCTATTGCACCAGAAATAATGAAATGCTAGGTAACTGATTGCATGAAGCTGTATGACCTACACCTCTCCCAGCCCAGCAGCTTGCAAACATCACATCTCCATTTGGCCATCCATCCTCATGTCAGGAAACTGCTCTCTTCCCTCAGAAAGATGATGGAGAAGACTGACACCAACTTGCAGCCTGCATCACTGAGTTAAATCAAATGTGCACAGAGTAACTTCTAGGTGGTTATGCTGCTTGACACACTAGTAGTTGCCTTCACAGCACATCTTACAGAGACAAGCCTTAACGATGCAATGGGGAAGAGTGAAAAACCCTATTTAATCTCAAACTATAAGCTGATCACCATTAATACAGTTTGTTTGTATTGCAAAGTCACTTTGTATTCTTAAGGCATTCATATTCCATCCAAGTCAAGTACCACCTCACAATACACATTTTATTGTGTTATCAGTTCATTTCAATATAATTTTCACCAGTGGTGAAATGGTGTTTGAAATATATAATTCAGGGGAGTTTTCCTGTTTTTACTCTCACTTACACTACACTTTTTGACAGTGGACCGCATTATTTTTAATTAATTTAATTATACTTTTAAATTCACTTTTTTGTTTTCAGTTCCCCGCACAGTTAAGTAAATTCTGAGAAAGAACTTAGAAAAGCATTTACACGAGAATTAAAAGCTTCCAGGAAAGGTCCATTTAGATTGCAAAGCAATTTGAACTTGAAAATGGATTTCACAAGTCTGACTGCAATTCCCCCAAATTTGTACTTTGCAGGTTATCAGAGAGGGCTGAGTCAGAGTTCATGTAGATGTTACTGAAAATGTGGGGAAGTTGCTCTGCTTCCTGCTGGACTTTCCCTCTCTTTGGCTCAGTTACTGATGTTTTATCCAGGTGTTTAATAGCCATTCCCCCCCCCCACACTACACCCAGCACATACTGAAGCTGATATTCTACAATGCTTTCCCTTGCATTAACCTATTACTTTTTCACTTAATCTAATGTACATCTTTACTCAAATAATAAATTTAGCCTTCTTGCATGATCCTCAACAGATAAAAACAAGTTTTCAGCATTCCTCTCATTTATTTATGCTTTTAAAATAATGCCTCAGACTTGATTCAGCTAAATTATTTAGATGACGTTTTCTCCATAACTTATACTTCAATTGTCGTATATTTTTATACCACCACCACACCTCTAAACAACCTTTGTATGCTTAAGTTACGTGGCTGCACGCAGACCATCACACCTTTTGGCAACAGTCCTACAGCTCCCACTCCAGGCTCCATCACGGCCACCTGCTGTTGTATAGTGTTGTTACTTATAATTTAGCCCATTTTGTACTGCATTTCTCCTTTAAGCAGCACAAAATCAGGATAGAACAAGAGTACATAAAGAAGATAGGCCAAATCCAGTGGTTGGACTGAAAATATATTTTTCACAGCAGCTGAAGAGACAAGTAGAAACACTATTGTACTGAGAACGTCAAGGAGCTGTGAGTAGTAGCTGTACTGAACTCTAATATATTTCATCTCACTTATTTTACTGCTAGAAGAGCAGCGAAGGAATACTGACAGAAACAATTAAATCTCACATCTTTAAATCAAAAGACAAATGGCTACTACACTCTGAGAAGAATGGGAAAGGAATGTGAGTCAGAATACAGGTATTGTTTCTGTGCAGGATTTCCGAGGCTGTCAGAGATGCTTACTGATCTCAAAGCTGTCTTCAGAGCCCCTTTGTGGTCCCTGCTTGAATCCTCTATTCTCATTCTGTTGCCTTGTGTTCACTAAACACGCAAGGTTCATAGTAAGAGAAACATCTTCTAGTTACTACACCTTAAAACACATTTGTCTTCCAAAGTATGATAGATGATGTGTAAATGTAGCATAATCTATCTAATCATACTACTAATTATCAAAATCTCATATAAATGAAAACACATTTTCTACAAAAAGACATAGGAAAAAAGACAGCTAATTTAAAAGGGCCACCACACTGACAATTTCATAGCTCATGTGCACGTGTTCATTACATCTGAGAAGACAGAATTTTCAAAGCAATTTATCAAAGTAATAGATTTAACATAAATACCAAAAATTGAAAATTAAATGGCATTCAACAAAAGGAAGCTAATGAAAGTTTGTTATGGTACAACAATATTATAAGCTGAACATATTTGAAAAGCTCGCACAAAAAATGGATAATTTATTGGTTTTAGTCACAGTGGGGAAGCCAAGGAAAAAAGTCAAACTAATTATCTATTTCTTTTAATTGTTTCAGTATTTCATCTCTAAACACATTGTTTTACTGCATCAACCTTGCCCTAGCATAGCCAGATCCAGTGTTTGTGGAATTTTAGGGCACTTCAAAATATCTTTTATATAAATTTGCATTCTTATGACAAGTTATAAAGCTACTGAAAACAAATCCAGAAAGGCAATAACTTTTGCAGCTGATCAACAGTATGAAATCCTACTGCATCACTCATAGTGGATATTCCATTCCAACGTGAAAAGAGCTGGGTATTCCAAAGTCAGTCCCTCAGGTCTGGAGTCAGCTTACCCTCACTCAAGTCCATGAGCAACCTGAGCTGAACCCAAGGTTTCCAAGTGACAGGTAAATCACATTTGGCTTCAGACGTGTGGCCTGACAACCCCAGCTGCTTACCACAGGCTGGGAAGGTGGGGAAAAGACAAAGCCCCCCAGAAGATATGCTTCTTTCCTTGGCAATCTTAATACTTCTCTTTATAACTCAGAGGCATGACTCTCTGGTAAAGAGATCCAGTAGAATTAACAAGTTCAATGATCCTGACAATACTGAAAGTTTTAAAGGAAGGGAGAAAGAGGGATCTAATTAACTGTAATGATCTAATACATCCAAGGCTTTCAGATTCACGTACATGGGTTTGTAACTTTAGTTATTTGTAGGGCACAGCCCAAAGTTCCACAAGTTTGACTAAAACAGCTACTTTTCTTCAAAATGTACTTTAGAAATAACATTTGAAAAATACTAACTGAATAAGTTAAAGTGATAGTTACATTAAATTCTCTAAATTATCTGAATCTTCCAAGTGCACAGTGAGTATCGTAGCAATGAGTCAATGAAGATTCTCTGCCAGGTAAGGAAATGAAGACTGCCAAGAAAGCCAGAACACCAGAACAAGTACGTGCCCTTTCACTAGTACAGACGTCACACCAACAAATGACAGCTACAGCACTCCTTTGTTAACACAAGTGAGCATTTAGTATGGTTGGTTTTTTTTTTTTTTTTTCCATTTTAAATGCTGTAAATCGACTATAAACAATATTTTGCAGTTACCAAAATTAAGACGCAAGTCTAAATTAAGCCATATTGTAAGTAAAAGCATTCAGGAATATCATATTATCCATTACTGCATTCATCCAATATAGAAGTTCCTTTATTCAAATACAAATGGCAGGCTAGGTAGAACTAATAATCAAACAAAAAACTTCTACATCTGTTTCCATTCTACACTTAAAATCGTGCTTTTAAATAAAGTATTTTCTTAGAAAAGCTAATGCAACATGACTGAAAGAGGGGGATGTGCACATACCTGACGCTTCTTGAACTGTCACCTTCGGACCTGAAAAAAAGATACAAATAGTTAGGATGACAGTCTTCCCGCACATTCTCTTTGTTTCAAGAAAGGTTTTCTAAGGCTTGCACTTTCCCTACTATTTAGGCATTAAAAAAGAAAACAGTTATTCTTAAATTGAGAATAGATCTATTAGAAGTTAAAAAACCTAACAGTTGAAGCCAATAACAGGAATACTACATAAAATATGTGCTATCGGTACCCAAAATGTCAAAGACCTGCAAACATGCAAGCTTTTCGCTGTTTTAAGCCTTTCTTCAGACTTTACATAGCTAACATGCTTAGGAATCTAATCGCCAGACTTATCAGATACTACCCAGTAAGCAATAAATGTAATAAACATTTCATAAATTTTTAAAACCACACATTTGTCTGTTTCTCAGAGTTGTGAAGAAATAAGTGATAAAATACAATAAGTTACAGAAACTCTTGAAGACCATATTTTTCTCAAGGTGAGATCATTTTATCAGTCAAAACAGGAACAAAACTGATCCCTCTTCCCTGCTCCTTATCCCCAAGTTTTATTTTTTTCTTCCCAATGAGGAAATTGCATTTAATGTCACTCATACTGATAAGTTTTCCGCCACTTAAGATGATTAGAAACACAATACTTGCATCATTTTAGGAAAAAAATCCAGCACAAAATATTCATCTCTTTGCCCCATCCTGTTCCCTCCTTGCTCCAAAGCAATCCAGCCTTATTGATACTGAACCCATAACTGCATCTCAGCTTTAGCTTACAAAGCTGACAAGTCAGAATCAAAAATAATCAAAGCAGGAGATTCCAGAGCAAAAAAATATATATAATAATAAAAAAAAAATCAAGCTTCAAAATACCGTTTTCCATGTCTAAATCTTCAGAGAGATCCAAATAAAATGAGGATGGATATTAATTTGCAAAATCATTGGACATTGGATCAGTGGAAGAAATAATACAATGAAACAATTCTGATCATTGAAAACATTTATTTCAGCATCTTCATCCAGGTAAGGATCAAAGAGCAACACGAAGTTAATTAGTGATCACTTCTGTGTCAGGGGGAGCTTGTTAGAAACCCATATCAAAAGCTGCCCTCAGTTCATTAAGATTATTGGTTCATCTGACACTTCAAAAATACAGCCAAGGCTGCCTCTTTGTTTTCCTTCAACTTACAGCCTGCACAGTGCTGCATGCCAGGAAACATCTCCAGCATCAGATGGAGCATCAATGCACCAGCATAAGGCAGTAGCAGGAGTGCAGCTATGCTGGACATCAGCCAGCATCTTTGTTGTAAGCCTTACAGACAGGCAAACATCTCAGCCAGAGCCAGGCAGGGTGCCCAATGCAGCTTACAATACCTCCAGCCGTTGCTGGGGTTTTCCATACTTGCTCTCTGTTGCAAGCCAAATTACCTTTGAATTTTTATTTTTAAAGCATAGGCAACACAAAATAATTTCCTATTTTTAGGACTGCTGTTAGTATCTCACATAAACTAAAATTCAGATGTTTTCCTTACTATAAAAAATCGTAGTTACATGGAAGAAAACTACGTCAAGCAAACTGCAAACTCTACCTCTTCAGTAACAAACTAAGACAAGCGTTACCTCCTCAAAATCAAAGACAAAGGTAATTCTTTAGTATAGTATCTACCCATACAAAAAACACTCTTGATCTTCTTAAGAGCTCTGAGAATTTGGGAGTCAGTGATGTTATTACACACGTTACCTGTTACCACCACATTTATTTGACTACATATTAGGAAGATTTTAGAAAAACAACGTAGAATGGAAGAACAGTTCCACAAATCCATACACAGAAGAAATCTTAAATGAATATATATAAGAAAACACATTGTCAGTTGTTCTTGATAAATGAAGACAGCATCCGATACCAAATGGCTTTATATCCAACTACGTTACTTTAATTATTCAAAACATTTCAATTTACAAACATGTGCAAGACTTAGAAAGTGGCGTGCATTTCTATCTGGGCACCCTGCCATAGCAATACATGTGAGCTGACATCCATCTCTGCAGATAATGTCTCCTTTTAACACATTCAAGACGGACCAGATCAGAGGTGAGGAAAGAACCAGCACAGGGCTAAGTTTTCACATCAGACTGCAGTTTCATGAACTAAGTGTTCACTGTTAATTTGCTGGCCTTTTGGGGCTTCCTTTCTCTCAACCCCAACACCAACTTCCCCCTCAAAAACAACCAAAAAAAGACAGAAGAACACTTCTGCCTGGTCTCTTTGAGTTGTTGGAATTTAGACATGCATGTGTATTCTGACCAAATACAGACCAAAGGCTACCAGAAAGGCTTGAAAGTAGCTTTTTCTACATTAATACCCTATCCTTGAATTTACTTGAACACGAGAGGGGGAAAAAAAAACTCACCTATACATCCCCATGAGTAATTTAAAAATTAATAAAATGCTTAACTGACACCTTCTACACTCACTCTTCTGCAAATTACATCTTGCAAAACATACACCTTACAAATACCCAAACTGTACATAATAACTTGATGGAACAAGTTTTTGCATAGAACTGAGAAAACTGGATTTAACGCCTTGATTTTCTGCTCCTCCTCTTGACTAGAAAAGCAAAATCATCTAAACAGGGAAAATATCTTTGCATTCTCAAAGAACTCTGGAGCCACTAGAAGCAACCAGCAGCCATCCAAGACAGCCTTCTCACTGGCTCACTATTTCTCTCACTAAAAGTCCATAAGTATTTTTAAGAAGGTGCTTTAGTCCAAGAGTCACAAGATGAAGGCTGGGCAACTGCAAGGTTTTGGTACTTGCCAAGTTGTTTTCCAGCTACACTAACCTGGAATCAATTGCTATCCCAAGTCAATTGCTTTGCAGCAAAATGTAGCTAAAAATGGGAGAGAGAACAAGCTCCCTTCTTTGATTTTTAGGATACCACCAGGTGAAAAACCTGTTAAATTTTTTCCTAACTGCTAGATTCACATCTTCAAGGTCAAGATTTTCCCAAGTAAAATCCAGAGAGTTATTTACAGATTGTCAGTTTAACACATACAATTAATAATTTGCATGGCTGAATGAACACAGCTGAAAAAGCTACTAGTTGTAGTTTAAAATGTTAGACTTTCTTTAAGCATTTTAGATAATTTGAGCTTAGATAATTGCTTAACGTTTCTGCTTTTATTATGCATCTACTAGACTCTGGATTCTTCTCTCCTTTGGGCCAGATAAAATTAAGAAGTCAATATTGATACGAAGAGTGAAAAAATTTCAGGCAGTATATGGGCTTATTTCCTGTAAGACCTTAAAGGAAGAAAAATATCTATCATATCTTCTATTTCATTTTAAACAGGAAATAATCCATTTATGTGTATGTTATAACAGTAATATTATAAATCTCATGTAATTTTCCTCAAAAAATATTGAAGAAATTCTACTTTCATCCCTGGTTGCCTTCCAATATTTCATCAACCTTTTGGAATAGAACTAAATAGTAATCTGCACACTCCATTGAAGTATAAGTTTGTCTTCTTGCTATCCCAGGGAACCACACTCCCAGCAGGAAATCATCCTCTAAGACCGTTACAGCCAGTAGAAGCAGAAATGACCCTGCTAACAACAGCATTTACTGTAATTCATTTTCAAACAGAGGCCAGACATCATAGTACTATCATAGCAAAGCTTAAACCAAAAACCGAAAGAAAAACAACAACAAAAAGAACAGTGGTTAAGATTTACAGGGAACAGCAAACAAAAGTGGCTTTTTAAACCTGAATACTTTTTGCATGCCTAAATTGAGTGTGTCACCCTCTGTCAGTGCACGTCTTTGGGAAGTGAAGATTTTGGGAAACCATCTCATTTCTTGTTGCAAAAATGGGTATGCAAAGCAGAAGATAAGTCAGGAGACAGCCACCATTATCTTCCTATAAATACACCAAGCAGCATAATCAGGAAGACAGGATTGTTACAGTTTCACATCCCCACACCCACCCATTAGATAACAAACTCAGCCAGATCTCCTCACCTATTTAGGGAGGTCACTCCCATCAGAATACAAAGAATTGGGTAAAAGCCAAGATTTGCCAACAGTCTAAAATTTCCAGGTTAAATAATCATGCTCTATGTGAAATTAGTTTTCCTGCAAGCCTCAAGAACAAATTACATTTCTTAGAGATCTCAGGAGACCTGCTATGTGTAGAAATATACAGTAACCACATATCAAAGGGCATTCTAATTTGTTACTAAAGGAAAACATTGAACCAAACCTTTACAGAGCAATACTAGCTCAATGCATTTGATTAAGCCTTGCTCTGAACATAGAATTTGTCCCAATGAAGTAAACTACACCTGTTACTAACTGTTCTTTTGTACTACATTATGTTTTCCAGTATTGCTATGAAGACGACCTACAATGAATGAAATCTCCATGAAGCCTCCTTAATTGCTGTACAAACAATGCTACTTATCTCACAGGACAGCATTAGCACACTTCAGTATAGAGCTCCCACGTTCTGAAGGAGCAATTCAGAACAAGGGAGATCTGTCAGGAAATTTCTAGCCCCAGCTAAAGACTGTTACATGTTTGAGCCTTCTTGGATTTTTATTTTAGCCCTCTGAGCTTGACATCATTTGTCCCCATGGTTCACAACAGATCTGCAATACTCCATTGAGGAACACTCAGTGAGTCTTACAGCAACCTTGATCATCTGGACATCAGACATCTAAAACTTCCCCGAGCCCCAAAACAAGCATGTTCTGTTTTTTCCCTTGCTAAGTAGGCCTAGGTCAGCATCAGCGTGTTGCCAGCACTGTACAGAACAGTACGTCCAAGAACACAAACATATGGAATAGAGATCTTACAAAGAAAGAGCTAGCTTGCAAGACTGTGTCTATTAGACAGTTATACAGACAGGCAAATTCTACTGTGCTGAAGATTATTAAAAGAACTGATAAAATATTTAGTAAGACCTGTGCAGCCAGCTGTACTTTAAACAAGGTATGTTTCAGGATGAGAAAAATACTATTTTCACCACTAATTATGACTGTTCTGGCAAGATTCTGTTGTCATACACAACTGAAGGAATGAGCACCCACTGCTAAGACATTCTCTTGGGCCTGCCCATCACAGAACTGATGGAACAGATCAGTTACAGGATTACAATTACTACTTCACATTTTGATTTAATAGGGAGAAAAATAACCATTTTGCATGGGAGAAAATAGGGGTTTTTTTTGTTTTGGTTTGTTTTTTGATCATTTGGTAACAGTAATGACCTAATAGTTTTGTTCTTTTCCAAATATGAGAACCTAATGGCCACAGGGTCTCTAAAAACTTTGAATTAGACAAAATTTCTTTCAGAAGGTGACACCTAACAGCCAGATATGACGCACACAGGCCAGAAGTACACACTGCAGAAGACTGCTTCCAATCCCTCAAGCTAGATGCATTGTCTTCAGATGCTGACCTTAAAGCACAGTAATGCGTTCCACTATCACACCAGAACAAATATTTACCTAATAGAATAGAAAGGTGCTAAGCTTGATTTTAGGCAAGTCAAAATTTGGTTTAGAAACATGCAGCAAACTTGAGGACTAGCACATAACAAACAGCCATCAGACCTGGCATTGCATCATTGCCTACTATCGTTACTTCCTAAATACCAACCAGACGTACTGCCAGGGGAATCTCTTAATTCAAAAGGACATTGCATCTCTGAATTCATCTCTTCTGCCCTAAAGCCTATAGGAATCAAACAGGACATAGATGGCAACAATTAACAACACCCAAAAACTGGAAGTTTATAAATGCATTTATACCCACACTTTCAGCACTGTTTGTCTTTTACTCCTTACAATATGTACGGCTTTGCATCACATCTAGCAAGTGAGCAGCTCGTATCAAATAGAGTGCATCAGTTTACACTGTTATTACAGTGCTCCTACTTTTGGGATAGGAATCATCACTAAACCAAACTTATCACAAGAAGCATAACCTTCCAAGAAATCCCATGCATTATAGGAGCACCAAGCTCACTCTAAGGCCTCAGGATTCTTGGTCACTTAGAAGACTGTACTCTGTGGTTTTAAGCACTAGTCTCGTGCTATAAACGTGTTGAATGTTTTCTGTTTCATTCTTCTCAATGCTTTTAAAGCACTTCATTGTGCCCCATTCTACTGATCATATATGCTGCATATTCTTACCCTTGGAAAGATGACTTGGACAGGTTAAAGACACTGTGAAAAAAGCCCCTTGCACGTCCTAGCTACATGGAAAACATTTTCAAGTAGTGACAATTTTCTATTGCCTAAGAAAATAAGGAGCAAGCAAAAGCATAATTTGACACGTGCAGAAGTTGACTATATAGGCTGCAAAAGCTCTTTTCTTATGAACAAATACTTTTTGATTGCAGAAAAGCAGGAAGAGTTTAGAAATCACTTACCATTACTAAAATGGAAAAAAAAAATAGTTTCAATTGAAGTCCCAAACAGCAGAGTGCTTAAAACTGAAGCCAGAATGATACAGACTAAAATTGGGCTGGTACTTAGACTAATGCATCTCACTGTCGATCATGCATGAAAGTAAACCATCTTCATGTTATTTTCTTGTGAGAGATAAGTTAATAGAAGGATAAACAGATGAATCACTAGCTGGAAGATCCAATGTTTGTTGTGTAAAGCACCATTTTCAAAGCAAAAACAGTGACATCAGGTGTCCAGTTACCCTCGTGTACCACAACAATGAAGCAGGTAACTGCCAGGTACACTGCTGGAACTGGTCCTCTACGACCAACCCAGCGCATGTACCTGTAAACAGACAGTTACTGGGTTATGGCAACTCTGCCCAATTGCAGTGAAATAAAACACTGCAACAAATCCCACTGTGCTAGGGAGGGAAGAGGTATAGTGAGAAAGAGTTCCATACTAAAGCACAACATGCGACTGACCACTTAAAAAGGACATTTGATAAGTCTACTGAATTGACTGAGTAGTAGACCTGCAATTGCCTATTAACTGTCTTCACTGGAACTACACATTATTTCACAAAGAACACAAATAGGTAACTTTTCATCCTGTATTTTCTTCTATTTTCATTAAAGAAAGTAATCTAATCTTCAGCTCTCATTAGCAAACAGGAGTGCATTACCTTCTACATGCAGACCTCAAAGACGAGCCTGCATGCACTCATATGTGGAGATGATCCCCATCCCATGAGGCCTTCCATTCCAGCTCTTGGCAGGCATCACTCTTTCTACTAGAAACTGTCAAAGCCTCTTTAGGTCTTACAAAGGTATATACACAGACACAAACTTTCAGCAACCATGTCAAAAAGAGAACTAAAAAAAAAATCAGTTCGATATTCCTGTCCAAACTTGCTCTTAGAAAATAGCCACTTCCTTAGGTAGCAGATGTAATTTTTGTCTTCTGAAGTTTAATTGTTAAACTCAGACATCTATCAACCCATGAGAAGCAGCAAAAACGTAACTTCCATAGATAACTTATATTCAATTACCACATAACTGAAGTGTAGCTACTAGTATAAGTTTTCCACAAAGAGCTTGTTATATCTATATATATTCCTGGATTGTCTTCAGCCACCACTGCCTGCAAATTTTTTTTCCCCAATGCTCCCAACATGGATTGCTGATAGGAAAAAAGATCAGCTTGATTTTATTGCTCAGCCATCATTGCTGCATACACTACTGAGCTTAAGGCTAGATAGCATTTGGGCTGAACTTATCCTCTCTGCATTCACTTGATTCATCTATCTCACATTTTATAGTAACCTAAGTTCTCTTTTTCTCCTAGTGTCTGAAAATACTTTAAAGCAAAGGTTGGAATACAAAACCCCACAAAAAGCAACATCCTCCAGTCCATGCCCTATACTTTATATCAAGGTTATTGATACCATCTGCCTGCTCAGTGAGAGGCAGAGGAACATGCTTGCTCCAGCATGCAAATAAAGAGCCGCGCTGGGCAAACGATGCGTCCTACCACCACCTGGATAACCTGGAACCATCTTCAATACACAAATATTTAACAAAAACTGTTCAATACACATAATACAGTCATTCACAATAGAGGTGCAAACTTCCTCAGGGCACTTCTAGTTACCTGGAGAAATACTGTTATCTTCTGCACACAATTGTCCAGGTTATTTGTAGAAGAAAGGGGAGAAGCAATTTAATTTTTTCAGGATACATATTTCTAAAGCTGTGCACAGACTGAAGTAACAGTGATCTAAGCACAAAGCTTAGAGAAGTATTTTTACATTTCTGTATCAGAGAGTCCTTTGTCCATCCCAGGAAGGGGAAGCTATTAAGCAGGAGGATAAATTATACAAAACAACCTTTCTCATCCACCCCCTGGGAAGCTTGGCATATGTCACAAAAACACAATTTCTAGACAGTTACGGTTCATGTAGACAGGCTCATTCAGAATGCAGTCCCTTTAGGTATGCTACATAGCGTGACAGACAAAATGACCTGTGGAATAGAAAATACAGCCAAGCAGAACACAAGTCGAAGGAGGAGGAGCATGGAGTTTTGTTTACAAAAGTTTTCTATTATCCTTCCCTGCAGCAAGTAGCTGTGTTTTGTTCTAGAGGCCTTAGTTTCACAACATTTCACTCTGCTAAAAAGGCTCTGCAATTTCCACTTGCTTTCCTGAAGACCAGTATCAATACGCATCTCATGAGATTAACCAATTAGATGTCTGTGGAGAAGTCAATATATGCTCCAGGTAGGAATACCACGAAGTAGCCATATAGAAGGAAACTAAGTATTTCACTTTGATAAACCAGGGGTTCTCTTAAGATCAGCATCAGATAATTAAAAAATGGAACTGGAAGAGAAAATTGCTTAAAATATCTTGACTTCATGATCTGCCAAGATAATTCTACCAGTTTTGTTTTTTTCTCCATTGCTGCTCAGTTATTTACAGCTTAGAATTTCTCACAAGGAAATAATTGATACTGCAAAAACCGAAATTGATACTCTTCCATTGCTTGAAAAAAATCTCATGTTTATTGCATTAATCATTTTAGAGGTGAAGTAATTGCATTTTTTCCCTGTAGCTCACAACTTTTCAAGCCATTTTACCTCTAAATTGTAGAGTTGTTCTTATTCCTCCTAGAGGGCAGGAAATATTAACTTCACTCAATTAGATGTGGGTTCTCTTTTTGTTTGTTTAAAATAGTGAGTAAAGTTCAATGCAGTGACTACAGTAATTTTTGATATAACCACACATCAGGAATCTTTAAGGAAGTTCAATGATGTTGTGATTATCTGTTTTACAACCAAGAAAAGTCCTGAAACTTTTTTGCACATGTACGAAGAAGTATAAAGAAGCATGATTGTGTGTTCTTCTGTACCTAACATACCTAAAAAAAAGGCACCATTTCAGCATAAATGGCAAATTACTGGACAGGTTTCTTTCTGATTTTGAGGGTAAGGTCTTGCAAAGAATGAAAACACAGATCTTGAAGAGTCCTCTGATTTACAGAGTGCATCCCTAAATATTACATTAAAGTAACAGTTAAGACACAAGTATGATTTTTCAACAGTTATGGCTACGATTAAAATAGTTCCCTTATACAGACCCTTTTCTCTCATAGCTAAAAGCATTGGCTTTTCGACTATGAATATACCTACAGCAAAATACAGTTCATAATCAATTTAACATCTAAACAGAGTAATAATCAGAAGCCAAACATTTAAAACATGGTCAAATCAAGCTTGGTCTTTCATTTGTATCAAGTATTTGTATTCCCCTTAACACAGTTATCCATCTGCCAAGGGTTTTTTTCAACATGGATTGGGAAGTACATGTGGATTAGATGACTCTAGACTAGAATGAGTAGCCAAAAATCCTTCATCAAGAATGAGCCATATTCTACATGTAGAATTTACGCCTTTAACTCTCAAGCTTTGGATACCACTACATCTACACGGTTATCTGACACATAACAAGATCTCACAGTATTTATTATCTAAGGAGAAAGAACAACAAAACTTATTGAGACATAAATGGTGTCAACCTTCCATCCCAGAAATTCAATTTTCAACTCAACAATAATAATAAATCAAAATCCACCATCTGAAACCTCCCTATGCAATTTAAGCCAAAAAAGCATACTACTTTAAGGATATTTTTTTTCTGTTTAAGTTCTATTTCAAAACAGCCACCTGAACATTAAATTCTACACACAATTTGTTAGAAGTTCAAGAGATCTGTCTCTAAAAAACTTAAAAAAAACCCTAATGAAACTGTGCTTTTAGAGCACTAACTGAATTTCATACTAAGATGCAGGAAAAGTATTGAAACCTAAAATTCCTTAGATCTATAAATTAACCTTGTAGTCTATCCTAGCACTATTTGGGATAATGCCAAATACAAAGACCACCAGAAACATCTGAAGACAAAAATCTGTTCCTAGGGGATTTTATGTGGCTTTCACATGAAAGACATTTCACTGATCAGTATAAAGGCTTTTTAACTTCTGAGCTCAGTATGAAATGCTCAAGTCCTGACATTGTACACCCATTCTTTATTAACTAGTCATGTTAATTTCCTCCAGAAGTAAACCTGATTTTAGTGTACCTATGCATATACCAAATGCAACCTTAGTTTTAGTTGTCATTGATGTAACTCTTTTCTCCAATTAATATTATAGAATCTGAAAAAATAAAAAACACAAAACAGAATATGCTCCATTGTTATAAATCATTAGACACAAGGCAAGAAATTGATCTAGAAGCACTATAATTTGTAGCCATTAAGTATTTGCATGCAGAAAGTAAGAAATGTCCTATTATAAGAGCATATCCCGTAGTCAAGATTCTTGGCTTCTTTTTTAGGTGCCTGGAGGCATCAGTTTTAATTATAACGGCTGTACTTAGAGCTAATGGTTTTCTTGTTATTAGTCAGATTCCATCTGTCCTAAAACCAGCAGTGGTTACTGAATGAGCCATCCCCAAAACAAAATGCCCTTCTTTAGACAGTCTTGAGGTTAGACTGTCTTGAAGTGATTTTGGCAAGGAATAGAGTAATATGACCTAGTTCTTATCTTCTGAAAAATACCATACAACTTTTACTTAATTTTTTAAAATCAGTTGTCTTCCCCCCACCCCCCCACCACCCACATTGCAATCTTTACTACCATTACAAATCTTTCAGGTAGAATTTTAATGACTTATCCATTCATTTTACAAGCATTACTTCAATTGTATTATACCTTATGTAAGCGTTACTCAAACGGTTCCCTCAGAGAACTCTCTATCACCTGTACTTGTTATTCTCCTATGTTTGCTGTTATCTATTTCCCATTCTCTTGCCACTGATGCACTTTTTTTTTTTTAGCACTCCCCATCAACAGATACTGATCTTAACACAAGTGAAGTCTTCTGACTTTTGGATTCCCTCAGCCTTCACAATGCTAAAAGAAAAATCACCCTTTGTGCTAATGTTCACCATAAAGCATTTTCAGTCCTAATTTTATTAGCACGCTACCTATGTGAAAGCACATCATATATCCATTTGTTGGTAGGAACAGCACTATATTTTTTCAGTTAACCATTCCCGGGATACCAAGAAAACGCTACATTATTCTTACTCCCTTTTCCCCCCTCTTCCCTCCTCTCTCCCACCAAAAAAAAAGAAACCCACCGAAAAAGCAAGCCCCTTTTAAGTCTTAATGTTCCTCTGTTCTTTAGTGGCATCACTATCTCAAGTTGAACAAATATTCATGTGACTCATTTATTTCGTTATAGCTACAAGAGTTTGGATCAGATAATCTAAGCCGTGGTCCCCACTTAGCACTGCTACCTGCAAGCTATTTATTCACTTGACATGGTAAGCAGATGGCAAGATTCAGAGGTTAACGCACAGTCATCTGCTAGCCTGTACAATAACTTTATATGTTTTCTATCTGTTCCTTATATAAAAAGAGCTTTTAGAGCAAGTAAACTACTCCCACAGCTACATTCTCAGTATTTTTTTTTTTAAACAGCCAATTAAGTCTCAGTATTTGCACTTCTTAAAAGCAGCATTCATGGAGCACTGCAGCTACAGTACATTAAAACCACAGTACTGTACAATTGGAGTTATCACCAGACATCATTTGTCCTCACTATCTGTCTTTTCCTTGTCCTTTTGCCCTTACTTGACCCTCCAAAAAGATGTAAAGAATCATTCTGCTCCCCTCCTGCCAGGAAGTCCAGGTGACCTCTAGACCATTATTTAACTTCTCAAAATTTATGGCAACAAAGAAAGAACATATCCAGCATTTCCACACGCTCAGCCTCAGTTCTTTTGATTGATAGGTATGAATGCACACTCAAGGCTTTCGCCCTGTGATTCCTGCCCAAAATATCATTTTAACAGCCCCTCTGCTGCCATGTTTTAGTGTTTTTCTCTCTAATGTGCACCATTTACACAAAAGGGGACCTTCTGTTTTCTCTAAAGAGTTATAGTTTAGCTAACAGATCTATTGTATAAAAAAGACCCCTGAATATTTGTGAGGAATCTAATAACTACAAATCTGTAAACCAGTGCAACTTTATGTGCACAGAACTGGGGAAAGAGCATCCCTTCAGATGTTCATCCATCAAAAACTTATTCTTATAATATGCTGACATTAAACAAAGCTAAGTTCCAAGATCAAACATCGATGATACTCCAGCGATTTCTCTACATATACACTGAAATCTAAGATTCCTTTTCTTCCGCAATGAATCAACTGAACAGTTTATGAAGTGATTTTGATGGATCAGTGTTACCTGGCACAATGAGTTGTCAAACTAATCTCACCTCACAAAATGTAGCCCTTCAAGATAAAAATGCCAGGGTCCTTAGCCTAGTTTCCATCTATGATTATTTTAGACATGGTCTTCAAACACTGCTGGACAAAGGCCAAGGACGGCAGAGATGATATAAGTACATTTTGCTTGCAAACAGATCTGTAAATTTGCAATCTGTACAAATGTTTTCACTCCAGAAAACGTTATTGTCTCTCAAGACCATTACAATTCCAGAACAACTGAAGTGTCATGAAACTGAAACATTTTCAGTAGAATCCCTTTTCCAGATTGTCACTAGCTTCTCACACTTTAGCTAAGATTAGGCATCCATGTGTTTGTATGACAAAGTTCACCCTTTCTCCAAAAAGAGACAAGTGGGGAGATGGCAGGAGTTGGACCATTTTGATGTACTACCAGCCTGTCATGCTCATTAAATAGATAAGTTAGGTCACTCATGAGGTATCATTCCTACAGAACTACAGCAATACTAACTTCAACTAGCATAAGAGACAGCAACAGAAAAGATATGTCAACAACAGAACAAATGCATCACTTCCACTAAAAACCTTCTCTGTTCCATCTTCTTGTTATTTGAGCTATAAAACAAGGTCAGGAAAGGTATTCCTATTAATGGCAAAAGGGCACTGGAAGGTAGTCTTAATCAACTACCTTACCTGAAACAGGCAGCTTTGAAAGAATTACAAATATCCAAATACAATTAAACTTAATGTAAGATCTTGAATATTGAGAGCACATTCTATTTAGGAATACGTACAGTATATAGGTTTACACTTTTCCTAGAATGATCTGTCATCTTATTAACACTGCATACTTCTGTTGAAGACGACAACATGGGAAATTTATTCTTCAAGCCTAGCTCAAAAACAGCTGTTGAATTTAATACAGACTTGGCTCCGTATGCTGCATCAAGTCTACAAGCCAATGTTTTTAATGAATGTGTCTTGAACAGCTGAGATAGTTTTGCCTTCCTGCAAACATCCCTTTAGTATTTGTCATGACATGCTCCCTGGGAAGGCGAAAGGGATAGAGTTATCTGCTCTGCTATCTTTGTTCTGCCACACAGCAATTCCTCTGTATAAGGAGCCAGGCTGCAGCTGTGAGACAGCAGTCAACTCATCCTGCCTGAGAAAACAAACAAGCAATCCATATGATTTGTCACTGGGCTATTTTTGTTTCAGCTATTCCCACTCTTAGCCTATGGTACTTTTAACTAGCCCACAACTTCGTTCCTGATATCTAGGGTGGACTGCATACCTAATACAATGATGCACTTGAAAATTCAGCACTAGGCTTGTCCGAAGACAATATTAATGCTGCATTTCTAGAAATCATTTTACTCCACATTTCTGTCACCAAAACTTCTTATTCTTTAAAAACTCCAAGAAAACCCACAGAAAGAGTAGCTATTAATGAACAAACAGAACGCTCTTCTGAAAGTTCCTATTGCATTAAGTATGAATATTATTTAGTATTAGTAGTCCTACCCTCAAATAGAATTCATTATGAAAACTTAGTAGCACAGAAGCTTTGTTATTAGATTATGGGACCCAAGCCAAGTGACCCAAGCTGAGCCACCACTATGTTGTAACAGGAAATACACATTTCTTTTATTGCTTACAACACCACTTAAGTTTTCACCAAGTAAAAGCAGTACAGCACCGAGCATAAGGTCCTACTTGGGTTATCCACATTATTCAAAAGGCACTCCTGGAACAAGTCTTATCAACCCTAAAATTTTAAGTGAGAAAAAATCACATTGTAGGTCAGAGAAGCAATACCACCAAAATAAACTTCGAAAGTAAATTTCTATAGAAAACTTAATTTCAGCACGCCTAAATGCATGCTGCTTACCAGCCCCGAGTAATTCATTTTCCACCTCTCAACTGCAGTTCAACATATACTCAGATCCCCCCCCCCCCCCCCCCCAAGTTAAGAGTAAATATACCATTTTCCACAAAGTTGCAAGTCTTCCTACTTCCATTATTGTTCTAGTTTACATCAGCAGACTCAAAACGTTTGGATAGCAAATAAGGTTAATATCATTAATATTTCACTGCATACAGAAAGACTAGTAAAAAACTGAGGCTGTTTTGTTTTAAACTTCCGGCATACAGATTTTAAACAATTTATTTGGAAAAAGTTTTGACAAAATTTGGTCAGATGTTAGATACTGATTTTCAATGAGGTTATTTTTTCCCCACCATCGGACAAAACTTACTATTACTCAATAGCTCACAAAAATTACTTCCCCCCCCACCTCATTCACAGACCAATTCTCACTAGAAAGATAATTTCCTTCCCAGAAAGCATTGCAAATTCAGTTCACATCTAGGTTAGAGTGATTTTCATACATTCGTTTTCACTCATTTTAATAAGATAAATGTATTATGTATTGGAAGGAAAAAGTGCAAAAAAGAACGTCACCATTAAAAATCCAACTTGGATAGAACAAGCTAACATTGTATTTTACTCAAATAGTACCATGAACTTCTTGTTATATCACTTACTAGGTATTGTTTACTTTCTAGAATATTAATAGAAATGTCCATATGAAAGAGAGTATTGAGTCCATTCACGTGGCCTCTTTCTTATAGCTGGAACTGAGACTAATTATGTCAGGCAATTACCTTTTGACTTTCCAGTAATTACTAAGAGAACAATAAATTTGCAGAGAACAAACTGCAATATATCAGACATTATACATTTCTCAAACTTTGTAGTTTTAGACAATGCAGACCAAGATGCAAAGAGGATATTTCATTTATGCCTGAAGTAGTAACATGCTACAAACATGTCAGTGGTGCACAGAAAGTAAAATGGAAGTGCTCTCTCTGCTTTTAACAGTCTCTTGCAAACTGGCAGTCTGAAAGCATTCTGTATTCTCAAGTAGCACACAATTATGGTGAGGAATGAGCAAGTAAAATGAGAACATTTAGACCTGCACCAGCAGGTACAAAGCTACCTTCGCTTGTAGGTGAACTGAAGTCACAATAGCAGCAATTTATCTTGATCTACGCTAAGGGTATTCAAGAAACCCACAACATTAGAGTGACCATATGTGACTGTAAAGCAAATGAGATATACAAACTAGATATATGATACGTCAAGCCTGCCAGAGGAGGTAAAGAAAAGTACATATGAGTTGAAGAGTCATGTACCTATACTTAGATGGCAAATCTTTGCCTCTTGACACACTAGTTCCAACTCATAGAAGATAGCTAATTAAAGGAAAAGTCCCTCCATAACACAGCTCTCAGTGCAATTATTCAATAGATCACCGAATATTTGTAAGCATGAGAACCAAAAGCATTACTCAGCTCTGTATTAAGAGCCTTTGACAAACAATACAACGTAGAAAACCATCAGATGGCATAAGTGTGGTCACAATCAGCATTGTAAAACTATATTTTACTGAATACAACTATTAAGTGGGAAGGTCACACAAAACAAACCATTTGAGAAATTACATACAAACAACTACTAAAAGCTTGAGAAGATTGCACAAACATTGAAGCAGTGTCATAGTTTACTTCTGTTTCCCAGAAGGTGACAGACTTGAAAACCCAAGAATGATAAAAAAAAAAGTGTGCCTTGTCATGTTCTGTATTGCCTGGGAAGGCCACAGAAGCAGAAGCCATGGTACTGGAAAAGTACAGTGTATCAACAACAGCTGAAAATATATTAATACAGGGTTATTTTCGCTTGTAATTGGTCATTCACACATCTAAGCTAACCCCTCTAGGGAGGCTCATTCGTTCACTAATTCCCGCTTCCATACAAGTCAATACAAAGGTATGATCTCACTGTGGGAAAGAAATTAAAGTACGCTCCATTCTCCATGATAAATTCACCAACCTGGAATCTGCAATCCCTCCATTCAGCTATTGGTAGCAGTAGCAGTAAGTGAAAGTTTATTAGAATTAGGATTTTTGAATGGTTGACAGAACCTTAGCAAAGGGGTTAACAAATCTTATTTGCTTTCATATTGCAAATATTTACATCAAATAGAAATGGAAGCACATAGGAGGTCTTGTAAGCAAGTGAAAAACAACCTATGCTTTTTTGCACCTCCATAGAATGTGAAGATAACAGTTTGAAGATAACAGTTTGAGTCTACGTATTTTCTGTACTCTTTATGAAAGAGTCTTGTGATGTGTATACACCTACAGTATCATTAAGATTTCACTCCTGACATTTAAACTTCCTTATGAAAGTCTAGATAAATTAATTCAGAGTTCCATGCAATGTCTAAGAATACACAGAAAAGATGACTACATGGTACTGCTCTCAGATCTTTCGATTAAGATTATTCAGAGGCACATAAGTCAATGAAATTAACGCATACCACAAGTGACAAGGCATAATTTCATTAGGCAGCCATGTTAAGGTCAGTACAAATCATTAGACTGATGTTGCCAATCATTTCTTCTTTCAATTAGCTGTGCATAAACGTATCCCAACATTTACCAAAGTCTTTAAGTCCTAACATTTATAACAGATCTTAAACACTTATACCCTAAAAAAAGCATTAATAGGATTGCGTTAATCATAAGTTTTTATGGAGCAAAATACTATCTTCTCTTTCTCGATTCTGTAGTTTATTAAGTGTTGGCTGTGAATGGACAGTATTTAAGGATTCACTTTTGCATTCATATGAGCAATAATGTAAACAAACGAATGCCAGGCTAGCAGATTGCATCTTCTTATCACACCTTCTTGTAATTATCTACCATTTATTGGTCAGTTGCCATATTAAAGAAGATAGTGAAAAAGAAAGCCTCAGAAGTCACAACAAGATGGCACACAAGAGACTGCAGATTTTACTGCAGCTACCCAGACCTAACGTTGGCCTGCAGGGAGTGTGTGCAGGAAGACTTTTCTCCTTTCTTGTCTCTAAGTTCTAAACAAACAAACAAAAAAGTCAAATTGTTTCTTTTAAAAAAAGCCTGACTAAGCTTAAACGCATTTCCTCTGTGGAACTCAGCACAAGAACAGCTAGACTGACCCGGTACAAGCTCTGCCTAGGCTCCCATCCGTTTGCACAGACAACTGTGACATACTGGATTGTACTTTCTCATCTAAGGTGCTCCCAGGAGATAGCAAAACCAAGACCAAGTAATCTCCAGAAGCATCTCAAAGAACTCCGGCAATAATGCATTTCTAAAGATAAATGGCAAAACTGTTCTTACTCTTTCATGCATCTTCTGGTTGGCCCAGCAAGTATTTACTCCAAAAACAAACAAACAAAAACACTTCAGAGTTCCATCTGGGCATTTTTATACCAAGCTAGGGATAAATATTCATCTATCCTGTGCTCCCAAAGGTGTATAAAGAGAAAAGTTCCTAATTTGGCAGATAAACTGTATACTTCACAGATCACAGATAAATGATCTACTGTGCAATTTTAAAACACATCTGGAGATTGCAAATGTATTTTAAAATTAATCTCACCAGTTTAATCTCACGTTCTTTAAATACTAGTTTGGGACCAATCATCACACTTAACAAAACGTTACAGCAAAAATTCATCATGGGTATTTTTGCTCTCACACCTGTTACAATAGCAGCAGAGTAGGACAGTAAACCAGAGACAAATTCTACAAACTGCAAATCTGACGTAGGCTTGAGAAGCACTGCAAGATTTCCAGCTCGATATCTGTCTCAATTCAGTTGTCTAAATCTTAACAGGAGAAATGTCACACCTATGAAGTCTTAAGCACTCTGTGAATGACTGTGTTCTGAAAAAAGCTCAGAGGAAATAATACTTTATTTAAAAAAAAACGTATAACATACTCAGGACATGCTGTGCACTATCCTGATTATGTATGCTTCAGATACTTCTGTGACAGTGACTACTACATACTGCTCACCACTGCCAAACATGTTCATCTTGAATGAACTGACATAATTGACTTGAGTAAATAACACTTCCCAACAACAAAAAAAAAAAGAGAACCCTCTCAGTAAAATAACAGAATAGCAGTATTTTAGATTTTAGTCTAATATTGTCCTACAAAGTAAAAGAAATTCAACTGAAATAAAACCAGATGGAAGGAGTTTCTATGTAAAATGACTGTTTCTTCTGTGATTAGATCAGCACAGCATTACTGAAAGCCTTTTAGTTCATGAGGAAAACAAACCTATTTTTCAGGGCACAAGTCTAAAAATCACCACCCAAAAAAACTCAGCATAAGCAAATACATTACTACTAGTCCTCAATGAAGCTTATTTTATGAAAGAAAATAATCTTATTTCCTAAGTTTCATAATATTTGAATATTCTTTTGGAGAACTACACAGAAAACATGATATTTCACCATCATTCTTGCATGACTCAAAAGCACACCTGAAAACTGAAAATTTGAGATTGAATTCTTCAAGTTTAGGGAAGGTCAGAGCCTAGGGTTGTTTCCAGCCCAACTCCAGTTCAAGTTTTAGTCAAAAGAATTTAGAACAACCTTCGTAAAAATGCCACTTAAGTCACTCTGGAGTCACTTTTGCTGAAGCAGCACCCTCAGAACTTCTGCAGTGGTGCCAAAGAAAGATTTAGGAGAATGTTTTAAGAAACACTGTTGGACGCCTGCATTTTCAGAACTGTAACTAAGCGTAATTTCACATATGCAAAGCAACCTACATTAAAAAGGGGTCAGCAGCTGCCTGGGGCTCCGTACTTCTGACAAAGTTGACTCAAAATTGTATCAAGTATACAAAATGTTTTTCACTCCTTTTTGTACTGACCTTGATTTTGCTGCTATAATTAAGCAACATCAGGTATGAAATAGCAAATATCTTTAGCTATGTTGACAACAATATGTAAACAGATAAGTAGGATCAGATTTAACAGCTGCTGCTGTGTTTAAGAGCTACTAGGAATTCAAAGGTCTTTGCTCTGCACTGCATGTCCCTAACATCCTTTCCTACTATAGCTTGCTAAGTGCTCACAGGTTTGAGTAGAATTTGCAACTCATGGTGCATCATTTTAGTATTTGAAGTGTGCTATTAGGACTACTTGATATTAAGTGGTAACATTAGCTATTGAATTATTACTTCCTATCATCAAATTAATAGTTAGGTTAATTTCTAATGCATAACAAAAATTATCAGGCTTATCCTGACTCACACAGAAGTCTTCTTTAGATGAGTTTATTATTTTTCCCTGCTTTAATTCACTGATATATATATCATAGGAAGTATATATAAAGTCTTCTTACATGAAGCTTTTATATTTTAGTGTGATAGTCCTGCCACTTTGTGACAAGAAGTGCTCTGTTCTGAAGTGCATTTCCTAAGCAAGTATCAAGAACAGCAAAATGAGACAGGCAAAAGCTAGTTAACTGGCAGAGGACAAAAAAATGAGGTAATCTAATTACTTGTTAATTTCACCAGCTCTTAACTTCTAACTATAATTATTTTAACATTAAGTTTTAAGTTGGAGTGACAATATGACTAAGAAGAATAAAAGTGATGTTGATAGCAGAAATGAGTGTACAGTAGAAGTATTAAAGATGCACTGCACTACACTGATGTCAGGTTGAGGAAATATTCATCTCACACTTCACTGAAGTCTACAACACTTTACCTAATACACTGACCCACAGAATCCACTGGCTACCTAGGCAAAATTGACCAAAAAAATAAATTAAAAGGTAAAAACTACTTAATATACCAGAAATCTACATAGTGGTGACGCCAGTAAAGTCAGAAAAACAATAATTTAACTAAACATAAATATAAAGACACTCTACTTAAAAATATGCATTAGGGACACCAATAGGAAAGCTGCTAACAGAATTATCATTGCCAAAATGGTGAATTGTGAACAATGGGAGCAAGCTTGAGCCTTAATTTCTTAGTTTGTGTTCATAATATTTCAAGAAGTATTAATCTACCCTTAAAAAGCAATTCATACACTAGCACTAAATGCAGAACAGCTTATAAACTACACAGAGCATTCTCAGCTTACTAGGTTTTCAGATTCCATGCTCTAAAACATCTTAATAAAATAATCTTTACAAGGGCTATTCAGAATAGCTCAGTTTGCCAGTGCACACACCCAAATGCTCATATTAGCCAAGATTTAAACAGCGTGTGCTCAAGAGCATTACTGGAACTCCGCAGACACAGTCTTCACATGCAAGCTGACTTCTGCATGTTTAGGACACCCAGCCATGGGCAGCCCCAGCTAAGACAGAAGCACCAGCTGCCAGGCCTGGGATTGCTGTCTAGTTTGGTCATTAACCAACCTCTTGGGCGTTATTGCCTTCAGTATTTAAGTTGCTGATGTTAAACCACCACACTGCCTAAAGAACGCACAACTGGAACTAATCATGGTAAATAGGGATTTCATGCTGGCATCTCATTACCAGAAGAGTAGTTTACAGTTAGGGAAATGTCCTAATGAAAAATCCAATTCACAGAGTAAAAATCCTTATCTAGCATCAACTATAAGTTCCACTGAAGCCAATCTGAGAAATACTGCATTTACATGGGCACTACTGATACCAAGAATCAAAATGTAAGGCAGACATACCAGTACAAGAAAGTGAGCATTCAAAACAAAGTTTCTGGATTCCAACCCAAGTCTTAGGAGACCAGACTGGCTGCTTAGTTTGCTCGTCTACTGGGTTTGTAGAAAACACTACAGCTTTGCTTTGTAGTAAAAATACATTTCTGTCAGGAATAAAAATTAATCAGAACTGCTGAAGGATTTCAGCCAAACTCTGATGTACTGTGCACTGGTGCAGTTTTATTTCAAGGTCGGTGTGCAGTTTTAGGGGATCAGGACGTAAGAAGGACAAAAAAGTATTAGAGGTCATCCAAAGGCAGACTATGAAGATGGTGAAAAGTCCAGACAGCAAGATATACACGGAGAGCTTAGGGCCCTGGGTTTGTTCAGAGCAGAGCAGGCTGCGCAGAAACCTCATGGCCCTGCAGCTCCTCACATGGAGTGGAGGGGCAGCACAACAAGGCCCAAGGGAACAGCACAGAGCTGTGAGGGGGTGACAGGGAAAGGCTCTGCCCCAGAGAGCAGCGGGCATGGCACGGGCTGCTGGAGCTCAAGGGGTGTTTGGAGAACAGTCTCAGCCATAGGGTCTGGTTGGTGCTGTGTGAAGGCAGGAGATGGAGTCAGTGATCCTTCTGGATCCCTTCTAGTTTGGGCTATTCTGCAGTCATAAAATCCAGATTACTTCAATAGGATATTTTGCAATCTGGAAAGAGCTATTCTTGGATTTATTACTTAAAGTGATCAGCTTTTCTTTTTCCTTATTGCCTACTACTTCTTGAATAGAAATTGAGAAACTGCTCAATTTCTTGCCCTTGGTAAAACTCCTTCAAATATTTCTTTTTTATTTATGAACCCCAAGAGCCCTCTGAGAGCTGTTATCTGAGAGATATTTAAAGAAAACTCTCTTTTTTTGTGTGTTGCAATATTTAATACATTTTACTGGTTCCTGCATTTCCATTCTTCCAGGAAAAACAAACTCTTGGGACACGTCTACTCTAAGAAAATACTGCATATTATAGATATACTACATATATATATATACACACATATACATATATGTATATACGACATATACATATATATATATAAATAAAGAGATCAGTTTATTGGATTCCTTCCACACAATGAAATGTTTAAAAGTCATGTTTGTTATATAGCTAGTTCATTATAATTACGGATTTGTAGAAAGCCAATATCATCAATCAAAACATACTATATGCAGAGGTACTTTGCTTTAAAATAATTAACTAGTATAAAGTCAGGCACGTCAAGAAAATTCCCCTATCTAGAAAAAAATGCAACAAGTCTTCAGGTAATTTGCAGTGCAAGATAGTTCTCAGTGCACCCTCACTAAATAAAAAAATTTAAAAAAACTTGGATGTTGTTAACTTAATATCTACCTAAACCCATATCTTTTAACAACCACACTGGGATATATGATCTTAAGTGTTGTCTGTGACAAGAGAGCATTTGTATACTAACAGAGCTTCATGAATCACTTACAGCAAATGTTCCCAGCAGAGAGACATTCTAAAGCCTCTACTGCTGTTTGGAAGGAGTTCATGCTATAGCTAGAGAAATAACTGCTGTGGCCTTTGGGGTGCAAAAGGCTCAGAGTTTATCATATTTTTCAAGAATATTCAGATTAGATTAATATGTATAACATCGTTATCTATTATCTACTGAGTACAAATAACAAGTAGTTCTAACACTGGAACAACTGAGCCATGTTTATTACAACACTGCTGCTGCAGTAATTAATACCTGCAATATACATAGTGCTCCTTTACCCTGGTCAGTGCCTGATTGAAGGAGGAGACTTAAAAGTAGTAGATGGGAATGATAAACTGAGGATAAGAAAAGCCTTAAAGAAACTTCCACATATGCACTACAAGAATGGGTGCATTACAGAAACCTTGCTCTGATTTCACAGGGATGGCTCATTTACTCTTCAAAGCAAAGGGAAAAGACTGCATCTGTAAAAGCTGAGAAGTACCAGAGACCAGTTTACTAGAAAGAAACTATTTTACATAACCACTTTACTTCACTGCATTGTAGATTCCTTAACTAAGTCATATTAACCATGTGATTTATGTCTAAACAGAGCACTGATTGAGAAAGACAATTATTACAATCAAAAACAATTCAGGAAATGCAGTCATGACCAGACCGTAAGACTCATCTTTTCTTTAGCAAGTTACTGCCAGCAAATCAGTTACTATACAGAGCATGTACAATCCAGTACTAACTAGAGGCTTTGTTGAAGATTCATGGTTCAGGTGACTAACTGTTGCTACAAATAGCTATGAACACAGAACAGGAAATTAAGAAGCAATTTCTCCACATCTTTTAAGCTTCAGACCATACTGCATGTCAGAGCCATGACAAAAGGCCAATCAATGTTGCTATTGAATCCAAGGACTAAATGCAATCAATACCACTTAAGAACACAGATTAATTTGAGTATTTGTGTATAAATGCTCGCTATGCTTCATTCCAAGGTATGATTCTCATAAAGGCTGATGTGGCTCAATTCACTAGCAATGCAGTTTCAGCATTTGTGATATGGAAAGTGGAGTGGAGGAAGAACACAAGTTTGGTGAGGGTTTCTACTTTGTTACAAGTGGTCTCCCCTGAAAAACAAACAAACAAAAAAAAGGGTTCTGAACATGAGAAATGACCCCCTTCCTGCTTCTTTCCTGAACTATCATTGGCCTTCAGGTAGCCAATTTTTGCAGTTGACACAGGTTGCTCTTTCATTCTAGGGAAAGCAAAGAATGAAGAAAATAAAGCAAATGCAACTAATTTATCCAAATCTACTGCCATCCTAAAACATTCCAGGATAGTTTCCTCAAAAGTTAAAATTGGTCATTTTTTTCCAGATTGGTTCTATCCACCACTCCCCCTCACAGAAAGAAATTTCATGTAGTTCCTCAAGAAGGATACGTTTCTCCATGGGACAGTTTAAAATCCTGTGACTGTGATTGATGGGAATAAATTGGACACTACAATATGTAAAGCAAATATTAAGAAGGATAAAGAATCAGAGTAATGTGTTATGCAGTATTATAAGGAGCTGTATGTAGAATGGAACAAAATCAAGAGCTTAAGCTCTTGAACAATACAGAATGTTTTCCCTTCGTTCTGTTAACAACAGAATCTATGAGGTTCTTCTAGTAATACAGAACTTAAAATACATGTATACACGCCAAGGTGACAAATATCTCAGATTTCATTAAGGTTTTTGGCACAACTGCACAGGATGTTCTCCTCAGCAAGTGATGGAAAACAGTGTAGACGAAAATGAGGAAGGATACTTTGGTCCTCCAATTACACAACCTTATGTTTCTAACAAATAATCAATTTCTGAGGTAGGATATGCCTTTATGCACATCTTGGTAAAGCGCACTATTTTGATATTTTCATCTATCATACAAGAAGTTAGAGTACACTTAGTTTTGCAGGCTCAGTTGTAGCCTAACAGACTGTACTTAAGATTTGGTATGTAACTTAAGTTGAAAACCCTATTCAATAAAGGAGCAAGGCAGAAGTCATTCTAACAATTTAACCAAAACTATGATGGTAACCAAGTAGCTCATATGCTGAACTGCCTGCAGAACTGCTCAGTTCTACCTACAAATTTAAGCTATCAAAAGGATATGATGAACAAGTTAGGAAACACTGTATTACTATGTCAATTTCTCACTGATTTTTATTTCGCTCTGACATGAATGCTTTGCTTATATGATTTTTCATAATCCACTTACATGCTATAGGACAATTGTTTAGACCTACCAGATGAAAAATGGTGCATAAAAATTTAAGTAGCAAGTGACAGCATAGAGCTTCATCATTTATAATACAACAGCATTCCTCTTTAATTCATATTAAACTTGCACTTAAGAACTACCACACAGTTTTCAAACTTGCAGTGGAAAAAAAAAATCTAGAAAACTGTCTGAGAGGCAAAGATGAACTTGCTGTCCATAGCAATAGCATCTTTATCATCAATTTGATACTCATGTATAGCAAAGCAAAGAATTATTTGTGTGTCGTTCCCCACCCCCCCCCTTTTTTTTTTGTCATTTGAGGAGCAATTTATCCAATTTATCCTCTGGGCCACCGCATGGAGCTGAGATTCAGCAGTGCGCAGATCTAACTAGTGGCATTCCTAACAGCTCTGTGTCTTACATGACTGAAGTTAACAACAGATGCTTAAGTACCTCATTGAATTAGATCCTAATCATTTTTCATTCATCACAGGAAATTTACCTAGTAGCCAAAACTAAACAATTCCTACACATAGAAGATAATTTACTGCAATAGAATTTATTATGTGCCTTAACATTTCCCAGAATGAGTCACGGACTGAAAAATAAAATCCATATTTTCCATTTGCACGGTTTAAGTTATACTTCAGGATAATTGCCTTCTTTGGACATTTATGACAAATTTCACACAAAATGCCATTGCACTGAAGTTCCCAGAACTAACTAGTCTTCGTGATAGGCTAAAGCCTTGTGATATTTGAAAACAGCTTTTCAGAAAGATGCAGGCCTTATTCTAGCAGCACTATACACAGAACTGCTTTCTATATTGAATTGTATTGCAGCTCCTGAAGAGCAGAAATGTGCACTCGAAGTGGAATTAAAATAGAAAAAACAGATCAAGTAAAGAGCAAAGTTTAACCTTATGGTTAAGGTTCAAAGGGTGTGAAGGCTGCACATTGCATGCTGCCCAACTCATCCAGTAACACAGCTTTTCCAGCCCCTCGCAAGAGAAGATTCAGTTTTCACCTATCACTCAGGAGCAGTGTTCCTTCCTAGAAGGATATGTACATATGCAGTTCCCTCTGCATCATGACATACCCCACCTCACAGCCTTATGACCCACACTGTCATCTCAGTATTGATGCTGTCACCCCAGTGGCAAACAGAACTCTCCCAAGTTCTTCACTCAAATACCAGGGAGAACTGTTAAGGAGCTCTGATAAAGAGTAGCTTCATGTTTTTAATAGAGGCCATTAGTAGTTATGCAATAAAGATCATTAGTTACACAGTCATCAGTAAATCAAAGCATTCTCCCCACACCTCTGGCAAGTAGAATGCTGTCCCTTCTAAAGCAAGGTCTTTAGGGAACAGAAGGTGCAGAGAGGCGTCCAGGATCACTGAGGTTATACAGTAGCATCGAAAAAAGCAGCCCATCTTTCCTTCAGCACATAACTTTGGCCACTATGTCAATGGAAACAAGAGAAAGATGATAAAGCTTAATAAAGTTTCATTAAATTTTCTTTTTCTCATCATGGTCACAGAAAATTTATTTTTAAAATAATAAATATTAATTTCTTAAGTAAGAAATTTTAATAAATTATGTCAAGGATGCTTACTCAGACTCCAAAGACAGAATCAGCACAGCACACAGTTAATCCTGACATAAGTCAAACTGAGCCAGATGTTCCCTTTAGTCTCAAACTCTAAAATGATCTTGAAAGCATTGCTTCTGCTTGGGTCTTTACGTATGAATGAAGTGCTTCTCTTTGAAACAGTATGAAAAGACCTACGCACAACATATTCCAGTAGTGTTAAATTCAATAATTTTCCCTTAAAATGTTCCAGGTCTGCTCCATTTTACAAGTCTAGAAGGTGAGGTGGCAGGAATACAGTACTACCATGTCCCCAGCTGACCCTCCAACCAGAAGTCACTAGAAAAATGTTAAGCTCCAGTAACTTCACACCGATATAAAAGGTCAGCTTCAGTCAAAGTGAAGCCTGACTGGGAAAGCACAGGAGAAAACCTTCTGATTAGGGCAAAAGAACAACTTCTAACATTGTTAGAAATCAATTCTTTCCAAGAACCCATGCAAGTCTGCTGCTATGAAACTTCTGTATTTTCTAACTGTGAAAATAGAACAGAGTAAGATACTTTTTTAATTGGTGAAGTTCTGTCAAGATGCTAAATGCAAACATGAAGCATTCCTGGTTTCATAATAAGTTCAAAAAAAGGAAGCATTACTCCGTTTTCCAAACAGAAAGCAAGAGTAGTGTTCTGTAGAAACCTCAAACATTTTTCTCCTCAGTTATCTTTCCCTTTAAAAAAGAATTGATATCAACACTTCAAATATCTTAGGTTCTCTCCTGGAGTCTCTCTGTCCCAGCATAGGCCTCACTTATACAGACAAAAAAGCCTTTTGTTCCATACAGTTGTAATTTAATCAGCTACCCGTAACTGGAAAGATTTCTTAGAATAAAGTCACTGTACAGCACAGTAAGTGAACTAAATCCACCTGTAGAAACAAGTCTTTCACTGTTCATTTTGTCTTTTAATCCTCAATCATTTGATGTGATTAAGAAAAAAAAATACAGCAGCTTCAGGTTGACTCGTTTCCTGTTGAATTAGACTGCATACTAAGTCAACTATTTTCAAGGCATTAGCAGTTTCATATGTAATTTCTCACCTCTAATCTGGGTGTCCTCCCTACTTAATTCACTCAACATTGCCAGCAGTCTAGATTTACAATAGTCAGAAGTTAGTAGCTATTTTAGGTAAGTACTTAGGAGATGTTTGCTACGGCTGAGCAATGTTCTCTCAAAATCTACAGCAGAGAATTTTCTGCTGTTCTACCTCTGTATCATAACTAAGCCCTGCACTAAAGAGGCAGTTTGGAAATTATCACAGTATAAAACATTTCAAGTAAGACCATTTGCATTTACGCTTAAACCTGTTTGAAATGCCAAATGGATTTTTTTTTTTTTGAAAGAGAAAATTCAGTTTTATTTTTCCTTCATGTTTCTCTAGCAGATATCTATAGGACTTGTTCTCAGAGTAGACCAAAGAAAAGAGAATGTTTAGGTACTAAGTAAAAGAAATTATCGCCAAAATGTGCCACACACTGCACTCACAGAATGATATCAGGCTAACTTCATTTCACTGTCTTTTGCCAGTATACTTCTCTGTGCAGTATTCCCAGCCTCTATGTTCTTCTCATTTCCCCCTCCCTACATTCTTGCCAACAGATGAGAATGCATTTGTGTGCCTGTAGCGTAAGGGGAAGCTGGCAGATGCAACCTGTACACAAGCACCTCCTTGTAGTGTTGAAACGGACATTTTCAAATAATATCATGCATTTAAAAACACCTGTGTAGCTCTAAGAACAAATTGAATGTATAAACTGAAATCTGAGTTGCCCAGCAGTATTTCTATAATCAGAACATCTACTCAATTAAAACTCAGCTCCATAAATAACGTCAATAATAACAATGTTCTCCATTCATTATTTGTTTTCACAGAAAATGACTGTTACACAAGGAATAGGCTTATGGTAACTATCAAGTAGACATCAGCATTCAGGAAAGCAAACTTACTGTGTAATCATCCTGAAAGCTTATTATGTACGTGGTTTCCCCTTTCAGCCCTCTTGTTACTTGGTAGGTAAACAAAGAAGGCCTGAACTGCATCTACACAACAGCATCAAAGCTTAACTAGCCCCAGAAGGCCAATGATCATGGCTCTGTGATAGCACTGCCGATTCAAAGGGTTCAGCTTGCTTTGACTGGCTTAGAACAGAGGCTTCAGTAGCAGCTTACCCTGCCTATCAACATTATAGATTTGTTTCCTGCAAGGAAGCAACTGGGAAAGAGATTTTTTTTTTCCTTCTCAGACAGGTCACTGTCTGGTACACTGTCAATAATATGCAAGAACAGCACCCCACAAGAGCTTATTTCAGTCGTTTGCTAACAGGATTCTGTTTGTAAGTCTTATGAGAGTCCATATGGTTTATTATATTGCACTGGGTTACAACAACTCCATTATCTCTGAGATCCAGCATTCTTCAGAAACAGAATGAACAGTCCCAGAAAGACAAGCAAAATAGTGCTTATTTTCTTCTTGGAGTTGTCAAATTGAATGAGCTTTTAAAACAAATGTTTTTTTCCCTCTCCCAATACTCAAAGTATTTCTGGTAAGTATGGCAAAGTCCCTAAGTTCTTAAGCCTTTATGTAGGAGCACTAGAAGGAAAAAAAATATGAACAGGTGCCTAATCCAGATGGATAACCACAGCTGGCAGGTGCTCTCAAGAAGCAGAGAATGAGATGGCAAAGTTAATGAGGAGGAATATCTATCACAGCATAAACAACCTGGAATTGCTACACTGTGCTGTGAAAACAGGATTAAACAAAAACAGCTATAAATAGTAAGCAGCTTCCCACACCTTAGTCACCAAAGCGATGATTTATCAGTGGGAAGGCAAGAAGAACTGCTATCAAGATGGAGGCTAAACTGAAGCTTTTAGAACTATGTAGAACAGTGCCCAGTCAGGCTTTGAATCACTCAATTCAGTGGTCTTCAAAGATAGAGCAAGATTAGCAACATTTTAATGAAACTCATAAGGGGTTTAATTACTACATGAAATAATTGAAAATGAGAAGCACTGCAGTTCACGTCATTCAGAAGCCAAGGGACAAATCTTTATTTCAGAAGTAAAATACAGATTCAGTGTCAGATTTCATATTTTAAGTTTAACCATATAGATATGTATACACACAGATATATTTATATCTTTAAACAATCTGCTGTGAGCTCATATAATGTTTATGGCAAGAACTACATTAACTACTGACTGAGATTGTTGACATTTTGTTCCAGGCAGAACATTTCTTGTGGTAAGATTCAGAAGCAGCAGCAAGACAATCACAGTTAATCACTATTAAAGCAGCACGTAAGTTGGTTATATTGCTTGCAGCTATATTTTAGAACAAATAACTTAGATTATTTGATCCCATCAGCAGAAAGCATTCTAGAACATTCCTGCTGCACTTGTTAATCATGCTCCTTACATTCATTTTCAGAGTTTACACTGCACACAGTACCTCTTCTGATAGCTACTTTGTTCAAGCATTGTCAGTATTTGAGTTTTCGTCCCTCACAACTATCTCCAGGTGGAACACTCTTGGGAGAATTTCACATACACTTCATCCATCAAAAAATCTCAGCTTTACCTTCAAGCTCTTTGTCACAGTTCATTGCAGTATTCTTCAGTCTAATACTTATGAATCATACTTAGAGTATTTGCTACTTACAGTCACGAGCTGTCGTTGACAAAAAAAGAGGTTCATGTAATCAATGCTTGTTTATGGATAATATTGAAAATGTCAAAATCCCAGATATTTCTTTTTCAAACTTTTTAGAATATATTTTAACCACTCCAGGTGCAAGATCTTGCACTTGGGTCAAGGCAACCCTTTTACCAATACAAGCTGGGAGATGAAAGGACTGAGTGCAGCCCTGCTGAAAAAGACCTGGGAGTACTGGTGAATGAGAAGCTGGACGTGAGCCATCAGTGTGCCCTCACAGCCCCAAAAGGCAACCATATCCTGGGCTGCATCAAAAGAAATGGGGCCAGCAGGTAGAGGGATGTGATCCTACCCCTCTATTCGGTGTTGGTAAAACCTCACCTGGAGCACAGCATACAGATGTGAACTCCTCAATACAGAAAAGACATGGACCTGTTGGAGTGCATACAGAGAAGGGCCACAAAAAATTATCCAAGGGATGGAACACCTCTCTACAAGGACAGGCTGAGGGAGCTGGGGCTGTTCAGCCTGGAGAAGAGAAGGCTCCAAGGTGACCCGAGAGCGGCCTTTCAGTATCTAAAGGGGAGCTACAGGAAAGAAGGGGACAGACTCTTTAGCAGGGTCTGTGGTGGTAGAACAAGGGGAAATGGCTTCAAGCTCAAAAAGGATAGGTTTAAGTTAGATATACAGTGAGAGTTGTGACACACTGGAACAGGTTACCCAGAGATGTGGATGCCCCATCCCTGGAGACTTTCAAGGCGAGGATGGATCGGGCCCTGGGCAACCTGATCTAGCTGTGGTGTCCAACTCCCCTGCAATGAACAGGGACTAAATGGCCTTCAGAGGTCCATTCCAGATCTAAGGATTTTAAGTCTCCACTGTCTACTTTGAAACAGAACCAAGTAAGAAAGTCAATTGTTCCTCTGTAGTCCAAAGCAGAATTTCAAAGAGTGATGTTATTTCATCAGAAAGCTGCTTTTCTTGAAAAACTACAACTGTCTCTTTGCCAGGAAAAGTCAGAAAACAACCATTCCTTTACCTCTCTATCAACACTTAGTATCAAGAATCGAAACTATTCACATCAAATCAGAAATGCCACTGAATAGCCTTTTCATGATTTATTTAGCCACCCAGAACTATGTGTTCTTACAGGTCGTTCCAGCCAAGAAAGACAAGCAACAGAACCACATTTTAGATACAAAAATAAGAATCTTGAATTAACATCTGTCCATTACAAATACACTATCTTCTAGCAAAGGAGGAAGATAAATGCATTTCAGTATTGATTGAACACAGACATCTGCTCCAGTCATGAAATAATTTTCAAAGAATATGGCACAGATTTAAAGCCTCTTTACTTAAAGAATTATAGAACAGATTAAGACAAATCCTTCTTCCAATATTGAAGATGACAGATTTCAGTCATGGGGCCAACCACCTTATTTGTCCCAAATAGGAGAGCAGTCATGTTTTCCAAGTGACATTAATTATTAAAAGATTGATTGAGCTAACATGAAGATATTGAAGGCTATCAGCACACATTCCTCAGACACATATACAACACACACACACAAAAAAACACCACTGATCCAGCAAAACCATACGTACCAAATATCTGACAAAATGTTCTCAAAAAAAATTCTCAGTATCCTCTCAAACCACAACTTTCTTCTGCAGTTCTTTTCATCTTTATAGCCACAGTTACAGTATTCATACATTATAAAGTGCTGTAAGTTCTGTAACATTCAGCATAGTGCAGGATTTTAATCTGGAATTCCATTACAGAATCCTGACCACAACTCAATAATCACAGTCAGTAGTCAGGTGCCTCTCCTACAAGAGAACTTGTTGAAGATCACATCTGAGTGCAGACTTAGCTAGCCGTAAGGCCTCACTGAAGCCCACCACAGAGCCCTGATAGCCAAAGTGCTACAGAACTCTACAACCCCCAAACCACATCCTTTACTTCTAGCAACAAACAACACTAAATTGCTTTAAAGACTACAACCTACAGAAACCCCAATAATCAAATTTTCATATTATGAAAAATCTAGAATTTGAGTCTCTAAAGAATATTCTAGATATGCGCTGGCATTATTTTGAGTGACTGACATCAATAGATGCTAAACCATCTTGTTTCAAGGCTTTGGACTTGTTTATATTACTTACAAATATAGATTTTTCTGTAGTGCTGTTGAGCACTATGCTCCCTTAAAAAAAAACCACAAGACTTCAGGTCATCATGTTTATAACTCACCTACATACAAGCAGCATGTATTACTGTATTATGCAAGTCCTAACAAAATATTGGTCAATTCAACATTGGATCAGAGAAAACAATTGCCAAGGGAACTCACCTCCATAATAGTAAGATATACTCATCAAAGGCCACTAATCTTTAAGAGCATCGGATAGAAGGACTGACCACTAAACTGGAGAGGGCACAGGGCGGAGCAGAATGTATTCCTAGATCTACCACTGGCCTGCTGCTCTCTTTGAAAAACCACTGAAGCTTGCTATGTCCCATTTTATCACTGTAATCAAAGCTTACAGCAGATGACTAAGTCTCAGAGGAGATGTTAGGAACATTCTTTGAGATTCTCTAAATAAACAAGTTTCTGAAATATTCTCACTGGCAATCTAGAATAATACTTCATTGATAGGACACTCTTCTGTAGGGCTTAGTTAAGTTGCAGAAGGGCTGATCCTAGGAATCCTACATTTCAAATGGATGATATATTCATGTTTATGCATGGGAACTGGTCTTCAGAACTGGCTGTATTGTGACAAAATAAACAGTTCAAGGCTAAAACGTAGTTCTGCTAATCAACATCGTAATACACTTAAAGAATCCATTCCCCAGTCTCAGTTTGACTCCTCTCAATTAATTCGAAGTCCATGGAACATCACAGCCTTTCTTTCTGTCAAGAACCCTTATTTTAAGCATCTTGAAAAGGTACTAACCAATATGTTTTTGATTCCTCTACTAACTTAATCTTTACTGTGCTAACTAAAGGGCAATACATAGCACCCCACTAAATCTTACTTTTAAAGTTCTTTTTAAGTACTTTTTTTCCCATTTTTTTCTCTTTCACAATTTGTCCAGTGCTAACTCAAACCAAAAGTTTTTAACATTCCTGGCCATCTATGAATCTGAACTGCAGTTATGACATGAAAACAGTGTTTCATTCAGAGCTCAATTTTTATATTTTTTCCAATAGTGATACTTAGAGTCAGTGTTTATAATTCACTTTTTGGGAATTCTTCAACCAGACTTGAGTCAAATTTATAAGCAGATTAAAAGGTACGTACCATTCTTAACAGTTTGGTGCTGAAATCATAAATGTCTCAAACATGCTGCATTTGTGAGATATTTTATAGATACTTGCAAATTACTAAGATCCTCTTAACTGCCTAGTAGTGTAAGAAAAAAAAGTGCAGTTAACCTGCATGTATTAATTTGATAGCTCTCCAAAGTATGTAATTTTGGGGGGGGGGGGGGGGAGGGTTTGATACCTCTATTCTTCACAATAAAAAAAACATCACAGCCTTAATGTATGTAGTAGAGTTCAAATATAAGTACCTCAGACTTCTGAGGTCTGGCTAGACAAACAAGTGATGTTAAAGAAACAAGACTGTACAAAGCCCAAGGTCTCAAGTCTGCAGTCCATTTGCTAGGTCAGACTTCAAACATCATCTACTTACTACTAAAGGATAAATGATATTTACAGTGTTTATTATCACTGTTATTAAGCATCTAACTTTTATCCTCTGAATTGTGTTAACGTTTATATTAATTATACAAATTATTACAAATTATACAAATTATTATATAAATCAATGTCATTACTATATTATGATTTAGTATTAATTATACAAAGTAGTATTTATCTCCATATATTAATGACATCAGGTTGCTGCCTCCAGATGGCTGATTCAGAAAGTATCCAAGACTTGCTATTTCAGTATTACTAATGGTTAAATTAAGTCTCACAATTTAGTGATTACAGTTAAATCTATTTTCCTCCTACCTCTGGGAAGTTTTCATGTGCTCTTTAACGGTGACATTAATAGTTCTGCCCTTCAGTCTCCTTTTATTCCCATTCTTCTAAAGTTACTTTTGTTTTACCAAAAAAAGAGAGAGGAATAAAAACACAGAATATTAGGTGTTGGAAGGAATCTCTGGAGATCATCTATAGTCCAACCTTCTCTGCTAACACAGGTTCCCTACAGTAGGTTACATAGGAAAGTATCCAGATGCATTTTGAATATCTCCAGAGAAGGCGACTACTCAAAGCAGCTTGTTCCAGTGCAAGATCTTGTCTTACTGACTGAATGTTAATCACAATCAGTAAGACTTCACAGGAGGTTACTTGTGGAACATTTACCAGCAGCTCAAGCAGATACGTCAATAGTTTGAAATGCAAGCTTATACAGTGAAACTAAGATTGCTCAATTGCAGTTATACGTTCTCAGCTTACCTAGTAAGTCTTTATTTCTCATGGAGAGGGAAGAGTTAAAAATGCAGTGAGAAACCTTGAAGTGTATGCAATTGTTCTATTTTAACTGACTGATGAACTGTGCAGTTAGAACATCTGTCCTATAAGAAATCTCATAGTTTAACAATACAAAGGTTGATTAAGAACCAGCAAGAACTCTTCTGAGAATCCAAATGTTGTGAAGACCTGTGTGGCCTGTAGGATCCAGGAAAGCTGTATAACTTGTTTACTTTTCCGTAGTTCTATACATTCAAACTGACCCAAACTGATATTTGGAATGTCTGACATATCAAGTCTCCTCCAAAAAAAAAGTCTGTTCTCCATTTAAGACACAGTAGTGTAACTTTAAGTGTATAAGTGAATAAGCCATTTCCAAGATTACAAGATCTCCTTATAACTTCAGTACAGCACAACGTATACTAAGTAGTCAATAAGCAGGCCAGTAGCTAACAGTTAGTTCAATATTAATGATGAATTGGTGTTATCTTACTTGTCACATGACAGCATCATTGGGTTTCAGTTACCAATGTCACTTCTGTGGATTTTTTGAAGGATGGACGAGGTCAGCTAAAGGGGAAAGGAAATAGGCTCACTGAATAACTGGGGTGAGAGCAGCTATAAGGAAGTACATTGCCGCTACAAAACTTAACTCCTGCTTGTTGCTGGAGTTTGGTTGTACCACACATAGTAGGTCCTGACAGTGCTAAAAGAGCTTTGCAGTAATAATACTCAAAAACTGGATTTTAGTATTATCATTTTTGTTTCCTTGGATATAAAATGTCAGGAAAAAAAAGCATGACAAAATACTGTCTATCCATGTCTGTGCTTAAGTTTGCAATGACTTATGGCAATTATTTCTTCCAGCAGACAGCAGGGTGCTGTCACAGCACTTGTCTCAACCGGTTAGTGGCTGTTCCAACCCTCATTAACTGAAAGTGTATTTCGGAGTAGCTGGTTCTTTGTTACAGTATTCCTGTTTGCTCAATACAGCAGTTCCTTTCACAGATTCCAGCAGAGCCATTAGGTCTTAGCCAGCATAGAATGAACAAGGACCTTCCAACCCGGTAGTAGCAACATTTTTCAAATGCCAAGTCCACAAACTTGCACATCATTGTTCAGAAGGATAGTGCTTGAACCATTAAAACTGCCCTTCTACAATTCAGGACATTATAAGATAACATCCAGTTTAATTCTACCCCTAAGATCAACTTCATTTCTTTTTAATACTAATTGTTTAAGAGCATGTGAGGAACACCTCCACTGTTCTTCATGTTACCAAAAGCCTTCTTAGATGCCAATTTCAGTTGTTTTGGTCTGACAAGTAATAATCTGTCTTTCAAGCCAGTAAAACAGCAATATTTAGACTATTGTTGCACATTTGTGTTTTTGATAGTACAGATAATTCTCAATTGGTTTTCTCTATAGATCCTAGAAATAAAAGCAAAACCTCCCAGGGTATAAATTGCTAGTTTATTCCAAGCACGTGTTATACTATAGCTTAATAAGTAACTTTAAACACCACTTTGGTACAACTAAGTGAGTACCAGTGAAGAATATTTTTATTCCATTACTACTTTACTGACAAAAAAGCACAAAGTGTAACACTACCTAAGATGATCTCCAATTTGTATTTTCACAGATAATAATCAATAGGAAAAATAATGCTGAAAAGCTGATACTGTCAGAAACACCAAGCTAGACTTCCTCTACCACTGTACAAGTTAAAGAAGAAAGAGTCATTTAACCTCATTTGAGAACAGTAATAGTTCTTCCTACTACATGTCAGTGAAACCAGACCTGGAACAGCCTGCAAAGCTCCAGAAGCTACTGAACATTACCAGATCAATACCAGAGGTCACTAATGGCCAGCTATACAGAAGGTGTTATTACAAATGCTGAGGTGTAATAGAATGATTGAAGCAGGAAGAGTAATTCAGGTTATTCACAATAATCCAGATGCTGCAATGTCAGTACATTACTGCCTCTCAGTTGCCACCTTTAGAAACAGCATTTAGAAGCAGAATTTCTTGTAAAATTTCATGATAATCAGATTTAAAAATTCATTTCCCATGTTATGCTTTATCACTGCTGCAGAATTATCACCTATTCAAAGCATATAGTAGCATTGGGCTGTCCTGATTATCCAGTTCTCCTCAAAACTCCACAAAGAAGACAGCACAGATTAGTTATTTTTCCACATGTCCTCCCTTTGGAATACATGATTTACTAGAGAAAAAAAGGATCTTTTGTTTTGATGGCTTGCAAGCTATTTTTAGCTGTTTGAAGTTAATCCAGCTCTGAGCTGCTAACAGTGATCTTCTCTCAGCCTCAGCACCAGCATGCTGGCCAGAATGCTGTAGCAGGAATTCTATCCAGGTATTAAGAAAATCAAGCTACCATTTTTAACACATGAGACTGCTTAATTGCTTATGCTCCTGTCCAGATATTAGCATGGACAAATGCCTGCTCACACAGACTGAGGGACTTTCCCCAGGGATTAGATTTCATGGTGGCCCAACTTATATAAGGCAAATTTTATTACTTACATTTCATTCTCCAGTTTTCACCAGTTTTAAAGTCACATTTCCTTCAGCTTGACAGTGATATTTACACAAACACTCTTCAGACAAACAGCACAAGGAGATAGTTGGTGGACACTGCTAACAATGGCATAAGTATAGCAATACTGCTGAAGATAAAGGTAAATCTTACAAAAAAAAAGCAATAAGGTAAATAGAGGCAATAGATTGTTATACACCTCATCTACAGCCAAGCTGCAAAACCACTTGGCATAGCAGTGAGCTGGCACCAGCTGTCACATGAAGATTCCTCAAAGAAGGAATGAAACAGTATTTCTGACTTCGAGGAGAATGTGAAGTGCATGCTTCCCCACATAGTCCCAGTACTGCACAGAATTGCAGAATTAGATTTGTAGTTAAGAACAAACTCTGGGATGTGTAGTTCACTGGCATATTATATTCTGCTAGTCACACACAGGAGAGGAAAGATGAACACTCAATATATGTCTAAACTTAAACCAGATGCTAACATATTCCTTTTGCGCCCAACAACTATACACCTACAACTCACTGTGAATTTCATAATCACAATCCTACATGCATTTCACTTCCTACTTCCAAAGGAAACGCAGAACTTTTGGAGGCACAGCTGAAGGAGAATGAAACTAATTTTGCACATTATTCAAGACAGACGATCGTTTGAGGCAGTTGTCTGTACCTACCAAGGACAACAAAACTGAAAACTTTATCAGGCATGCAAAGCTTATTCATGTTCACAGTCCTTAGAAATCCCACAGACGAAGTCAAAATTGGTATGAAGCTGCAGTTTAGATCCATACACTGAAGATACAGTATTGCTCACCTTCTCCCACAGCTCAGTTCAAACCAGCAGTTGAATGAAGAGCTAGTAGAGTATGCTACAAACAACTTGTATTTTTAAGTGCACTCTGCAAGCACTAAATTCACTTTGCAGGCTTGGGTTTCCTTAACTACTCAGTACCAGCAAACAGCAGTGGAGGGCACACAGGCTTTTACTGACAGAAGACAATTTCTGGCAGAATACACAGGTTAATTGTTACAGATGTGTTCATTCCTCTCAGTTTCAGGAGCCCTGCATGGTTCAACTTTTGTTCCTTACAGTAAAGCCAAATTAGACCTAGGGAAGGATCCAAAGATCATGATACCCTTTTCTGCAGGAAACACACTCACACGCAATAGTTACATCAGAGCAATTTAGCTGTCATACAAAGAACTGCATCCTGTGAACACAGATGGCTTTCAGACTAACTGAACTGAGGCAAAATTCACCCAAGAATAAGAACAAGCCACAAAACCAGTGACTGAGAATTTAACAGCAAACTCTCATCTTCAGCTCCTTTCTAAATTATTTCTCAACGCCTCCTGCCATACAGGCATTGTACGTTCATGTACAATGAAGCAAAACAAATACAGCAATTTCTCCCAAACACTAACAGCAGAGAAGATATTACTGTAAGATGTCTTTCAGAAAAATATTTCAAAGACATTCTGTTCCCATGGAGATGGGGTCCTACATAGATAAAGAAAACCACTTCCTAAGAAAATAATGCACAAGATCTGAACTGGAAGGGTTATCAGCACATTCTGGATGCAGAGTTTTTCCATTTGTTCATAAAAGTAGTGCCCCTGAAGGTGGTTGTTTTCCCCCCCCTATATACATCTATGTTATATATAACCATACATAGCACATAAAGGTGTACAGGAGTTACAGCACATATAGTTATTTCAACTGCCATTGTCTCCTCAGTACATTTTCTTAATAGTCTCAAATTTTAATGATAAAAGTATACTAGTTCCAAATTATTTTAGGCTTAAAATTGGGTGCAAGTTCTAATTTATACAAGAAGTTGTGCAAAAATTAAACATGAAATATTAAATCACAAGGCATTTAAAGCACAAAAATAATTTATTGTTCCCTTCCCTCTTCAGCCTAAGAATCAATATTGCAAAGTTAACTTTGTTTAGTTTAACAGAACTCGCATCTTTTGGTAAGTACTGGTCCTTACAAGGAAGCAGCTGAAGAAACGACAGAGACAGCACTGATAATTTTGTAAACAGTCCTGGTTAACGCAAAGATTTTGTTAATGGATTTGAAGATTTAAGCAAACTTTATATTCTGTGAAGTTCTGATGCTGTTTTATTTGTTGTTGTATTATTTTTGGGTTTTTGCTTTTTAGTTTTTTTTAAACAATAAAGAGAAGCGAACAGAACATAGCACACCTGAACAAGTTGGCTCTACTCCAGAGGCCAGGCAGAGCATGCCCACAGCACTGAAAGAAACCCAGGGCCGCAATTCATTGTACTTATGTACTATGACAAGAAGTCCAAATCAGAACACTCATCCCTACTGTTTTCTAGACTTTAAGATGCCCCGGATAGATTAAGATTACAACAACAGCATTTTCATGAGAATGATTTAAAAGCTGATGCACAGCTCACCTGCAAGCATAGAAACAAACTTATTTCAAAGCAATTGCTTCTGTAAGTTTTCTGCCATGTCTTTTGGTTCTCCCTCTACTCAGAGTATCTATTCTTCCACTTCAACAACAGAACAAAACAGCCCTTAAGTTCTCAGAATAACAAATTTTATTCTTTTTTGATTGCCTCGAGTGATGTTCACGATGAGACCAAACATTCCTTTGAGCTGAATGTTAGTATTAAGGTGGTAATTACAGTATACAGTAGCTAAGCTACGCAAAGAGCCCGTAACTGTCCCATACTTTCCAGGCTTAGTGTTTTATCTACCAACAACTATATTGAGTTTTACTGGCTTAACTCTCAATTTGTGCACATAAAAGTGTACTATTTCAAGTGACCTGGTGAATAGAAAGTTCAGCAATAAGATCAAAATTTAGACATCTCCATGACAAAATAATACATATAAATGTACACAGGGTGTTACAAAATAGAATTAGAATATTAACACCCAAGGAATCACATTAGGCTCACTGTTAACCACGGTGGTATAAATTTAAATCACCCTTGATTTACTCTAATTAAAATTATAATTGATCTCACCTGATGAAAAGCACATTCTCAGTGTTGCAAATTTTTTATTTTTATTTTATTTTTATTTTTTTTTTACAAATGCTATTTAACATTACACTGGTGCCCTGAGTCTTGCTGGTAAGCTAAAAGGAGAGCATTAGAAATAGGTCACACCAGTGACATAACAGGAGTAGCTCATCTTTACACTGCATCTGAGAGAGCTGAAAAACATTGGCTGGTACAAGTCAGATAAGACCTATTTTTTTTTTAACATGCTTGGAGATCATGTCCAGGTCTGCCCCTAGCCTACTAAGTTTTACTGTGTGCTTTTTTTATCAGGGTTGGGGTGGACTGAGAAAGAGAGGATACAAACTAAATTTTGCATCTAATAAGGAACAGTAGCCAGTTATTTAACAAAATTCCATCACATTAAACAAAATCAGGAAAACTAATGCTTTCCAATTAAGGCTTATTTATACTTCATTTGTAAATTAATTTGTTGCTCATGCTGCTGTTAAGGGTTTACTGATTATGAAAACTGTACTAACTGCAAAACTTCTGCACAATGCACCTACTGGGTCAAAATTTGAAGTGTTACCAGCTTAAGCTTGACGTTCGCAATGAAGAAGTCAGCAGCCTCTCTACCAGTTGATTATATGAGCCCTTTCCTTCACACTCCTGCCCTTGTTGGTTTTTGGCAAATACTTAAATATATATTATATAGATAGATATTCTCCTTCAAAATGAAAAAAACAGTCCAGTCCATCACTTCTGGCACTTTAACGAACACCAATATTAAAAGTTATTACATGCCATGGCTAAAATCTATCAAAGAGACCACTTAAGAAGACCATGAACTCTTTAAATAAGAATTAGAATTCCAAAATATAACCATTGCAGGTGGGAGTTCAAATGCTAAATATTAGGACATCTGGCAAAGAGCATCATTAAATAAAGGCATTTCTTTATCCTCTTTTTACACTGTGCTCCACCTCAATCCTTCACTTCCATCTTAACAAGTGACTATTCCCTACCTTCCATTTCATTTGTTTTTCTTTTCCTTAAAAGAACAACGCACTGAAATGATAAGTATGGCTGGGAAAATCTACGAGAGCTTTTATGCAATGCTCCCCACACAATTATTTTAGGACACTTCACTCAGCTGCCAGCTTCTCCTCTTAACAGCTGGCTTTGCCTTCCCTACTGGCCAAAGACTGGCTTCTGTCCATGGCTACAACTAAGTTCCAGCCAGAGGCTGGAAAGAGCGTTTGGAACAAAACAAATATTTGAAGCTCTTTAAAATTTTATTTATTAATTTTCCTAATCCCAGAATGTAGGCTTTTGAGTAACACTGCCATGCTTCATATATGCTGAGTGCTCTCTGTAGGAAAGAAAATAATGCTGAAGAGTAGTCTTTATATAAACCCTTAGGCACACGTGCAAACACTGACAACACTAGCCTTTCTTGGTTATCCTTACATACTAGATCAGCAGAATCCTTACATTTATTGCTACTGGTAGTCCCGCTGGCTTCATTAACAACTTCTGTGCTGGAAGTTAGCACATTTTGAAGGATTAGCAAGGCTTAGTCCTGCTTGATGCTAAGCTTCTTCAACTGAATTTATTAAGAGAGAAACCGAGCACTATTTAGAATCTGTTCAAGTAACCACACAAGTATTTATTCTGAACAACCTGCACTTGAGAACGCAACCTGTCTTCATAAGTCTTAGCTAAAAGCAGTTTTAATCATTTTTAAAACAAAGGCAGACTAGTTGTAAGCTCATACTCATATTGAGTATTTTACTCTGCATGAGACCAACTCCAAATGGACAGTCCCAAATTAAATAACTTAATATATGCTAAAATGGATAAGTATCATCTCAATTTCAAAAATGAAGCAGGTTCCTACATGTTTTTCATACGCAAGTGTTAATACTGGATCACTAAAACATCTACTGGGAGATTCTAGTACAGTTAGATGAACTTCTATATATAAAAAATGCCTGCTATATTAACAAGCAGCTCTTTTCAGTTTCCCATCTGCAGTTCTTGCAGTAAGCGACAAACAAGTCAATCATGACACTACTCCTAAAATTCCCCTCCAAGAAAAAAATATGCATTTCTGATTTCTATTAAGAACACATTACTGCACATCTCCAAGATTTACTTACTGTGCTTCTGAATCTTCATAACTATTTTTGATGCTTTCAGTCTGTTGATCTATGCAGAAAATTCAAATAACACACTATCTCATACTACACACTAATTATCACTAACATGAGTGGCAAATCCAATAAAATCATTTGCAAGGGGTGATGGTTAGAAGCTTGCCAGGACTAAGTCATTTAGCATTACTAAATTTGAAATCTATTATCATTGTGTGTTGTCCAAGCAAGACTACAGTTAAACTGATTTACCATGATGGGTTATATGACATGGCTGCAAAACATGCAATCTAGAAACAGGAAGCTTATCTATAAACAGACATGTAGAATGAGTTCATAATCTACTGGAACAAACAAGAGGATAAAATCATCAGTACATTCGATTTTATGAGAAAGCAACCAGAATCCATTCTGAATAGAACTAAGTGAACTTCCATACAAACTCAAGCTGCTACATATATTTCTTCACATTATCTACAATTAGGCATCCAGCATACAACTTTTGTGACCATACAAGTCCAAAGTTGCACTGATAAATGCATCAGTGTCAACAAAGCATCAGACACTGAGCCACAGAATTAATGATTAAAGGATGAGAAATAAAGATTAATAAGGGCACTATAGCTATACACAAAGGCAAAGTTTAAAATTCATGCTTGTAAGTTTGCCGCTAATGAAGATTTAATTATTCTCTACAGTGTGCATATGTACCTGTTTTTCCTTTTTGTGTGCACAAAAACATACTAATGTAATATTCATTTGGTTGCATTTAGTAGAAGTAACAAACAAACAGAGACATTGTTTAGAGAAAGTTAAACTGGAAACTGGGAGAAGTATTTTCCCCCTAGAGAAGAAAAATCACAATTAACTTGATAGAAACACCAAGCAATGTGCATGGGAGGCAATTATACACAATTTATCCTCAGGAAATAAACAGAGCTCTGGAAGTAGTAATGCATGGATTAATATTCCAGACAACAGCTTTAGTATTTATACTACCTGTTTTAGGTATTCTCAGTGTGCCAATCCTTATTACGTGAGCAGAAAACAACAACTACAAAAGGAAAAATAGTTAGGAATTCTGAAAAGCTTCTGATAACTACAGCTTAACTTCAAACTCAGCATGAAATTATCAGAATAATGAAATCACATTTGGAAAGTCATTAAAGCTGACTGAATTGCAAATTGTTCCTTTATCTCTCAATCGAGATTTATTATTTTATTTTATTTTTTATTTCCACCAAGAAAAAGGCCATACTACATGAGAAGGTGAATTCTGTCTACCATAAAAAAAAAACTTTTCAGTTGAAAAGCTACAACATCTAGGTAAGGCTTAAGTTATCTCACTAACTTGCTTGGAAAGTTGGAGTTCATACGGGAGAAGCAGAACACCCAATAATGGCTTTGAAATTACAGCCCAAAGTAACATCAGTAAATGAGGAAAAGTCCACATACTTGGAAATTTTGAGTCACAGTGTTTACGCTTACGCACTTCTGCTGTGCCTGTTTTCCATCTCTGAAGCATTCCATGCAACAACAGAGATATAAAAACATTCTTAGACAGAGCATTCCTTGCTCTTCAAAGGCTCCTGTTATTCCATCATCTCTGGTCAGACCTCCATCCTGTCTTCTCCCCTGCCCAGCCCTCAGCTCAACTAAGCAAAGTTTTAATTTGTTTGGGAAAGAAGCCTTTCAGTTTCCGAAACACCTAACCTACCCTTTCAATTCACTGTTCTTATAAAATGTTTTTAATTGAAAATATTCATCCCTAGACTTCTTCAGTTACTTATTATGTAACTACTAAGGATAGAAGAGTAGCATTCACTGGAACACTTGAAGTACCAGTTGGCCAGGAAAGAAAAAGCACTTTCAGACAAGCTGAGTTCATCCCTCCTGGAATTCATGAAGTTTTACCAACACCCTCAGATTTTACTGAGGTGGATACAAAATAAGAAGGATTTGCATCCCTCAGAGTCTGTAAAGGTCAGGAGTTACTCCTGAAATAACTGTAGACAGACCATCTGATCTTCTTGAAACCTACTTTTAAGTATTGAAATCACTAGTGATTTCTGACTTTGCTGACTAGAATATCAGCAATTGTTTTATTTGCAAGATGAGACACTTAGTCACAGATGCCTTTTAATTGCATTTCACACATTATTTTTGGTTAGATTCTCTGAACTTTTCTTGAGAGAAGGAGAAGAAAAGGTGAAGCCTTGTATCTTCTAGGCTGACTCTTCTGGAAGGATTTTCTTTCTTAAGAAGAATTTTTTTTCCATTAATGCCAAAGATCCAACACCAGATGGTTCCAAGAAAAGACACTAACATCATAGCTAGGCATTCTGTGCATACTCTTACCAAGTCTGAATTTTGTGAACACTTAACAGATAAATGGAACAACTCCATTCAAAACTGTGTTGAGACCTTACTAGCTGTAATTACATGCATTCATGATTAAATCCATTACCATCTGAAGCTCTGATCTCCAACACACACATAGGAAAATGGTTGCAAAAAGTACACAGCATAGCAAGCACAGTCAGAAGAGCATGTTGGATGTCACTGTTAGCTACTCAGTAACTCCCCTCTATTGGCAGCTCAAGGAATAAATGAAATACAGATTTATTTTGTCAGCAGTACCAGCTACTGAGAAATGTAAGGCAGAAATGCCATAATTAATAGCACTTCTGGTCTTGCAACTCCTGATTGATTTATTTACTTAATTACATACGTAAGAGAGATCAGACTTCCTAAGTTGTTTTGGGGAGGGTATGTGTTTGTGTGTTGTGGTTGTTTTGTTTCAATTATTTCAATTCAAAAAAATCCAAATAACAGCAAACTTCTTACTACGCCTTTTTCTACTACGGTGCTGCCAATCTCATTGTGAACTTAAGTTTATCGTGTGCTTCAAATATTCTGTAGTGGCAGAATACTTCTGAACTGGGACAAAGCTTCATGGTTATCCACAGCAGCATTCAGCTTCAACTCAAATCAGCCCAACTGTCAAGTTATTTCCAGATTCAAATCAAGAAAATCTGATGCTAAGAACATACAGTAGAACACTTGTTTATCTGAAGTCAATATGTAGAAAAATGAAATCACTCTAGAAAAGTGAAAAGGCTGCCTTCAACTCCTTCAACCCGTAGTAGGGAGTGAGGTGTTAAAGTTTTAGACAGTCCAAAACCAGAAGAAAATCCAACTTACGAAAAGCATCTAAGATACAAGGGATATTTCAAGCACTAGGGCAAACTGAATCTGGATGTAGCAATGATAGAAAAAACAGGGTACAATGGAATGCTTACTCAAACACATTGCAGATATTACATTAAAAGATATTTTAAAATAAAACTACAAATCTCAACATGAAATCTCACAGTGTCTCTTTTGCACTACCTCTACTTAGAAGCTATGCCATTTCACTTTTATTTGTAAACCTCTAAAAATATATTTTGAAGGAGGGAAAATTACTGCTGTTTCAAATAGCAGACAGTAAAGTCAGTCTCTCCCCACTCCCTATAGCTACTATACTTAGCAACAGCTACATGATCGCTGCTGATCAAGTCAGGTGTTTCGCAATACATGAAGGCAGGATGGAAATAACATCTTTTTCTTCTGTATAGTGAGAAACATCAGAATTAAAATAGAGATGCATTTTAAGCTCATTTTAAGATGCAATAGAAAAACAGACTGATTTCTCCACATTTTCGTCACCCAACAGTTTCACTCAATGAACAGAGGCTCCCTGAGCAAGCAGATAAGTTATATTAAGTGCAAAGAGTGGTAACATGGGAAAAAGTAATGCTCTCTGAAAACAGAGAGGAGGCAGAGGTATTAGAGGGAATGATGTCTTACTTTTTTGTCAGCACTATCTAAGCTGTATGTAGTACTTTGAAAGTGCAACAACCACAGAATATTATTATTGGGTGGAGAAAGACAACAGGAAATCAGTAGCTGTTTTACCATATTTGCTTGGTTAAGGCAGAATAAAGCAAATTGTGTAAATTCCACCGGAACTAGACAGAAAAGGTTTTCTTTGGTTGTTGGATTTGGAGTTTTTTAGTTACTTTTGTGAGTTTAATTTACTGATCAAGCAAGTAGAATTGTTCTAAAGAATAATTAACTTGATTTATGGCTCACAGTGTTTTTATGGAGGGAAACATCAAATTTTTCTTGCTGTCAAAGCAAGTTAGTGAACAGGACTACATTTTTCAGACAGCCTTCTTACTGCAATGACATATTAATTCAGTTCAGAGTCACCATTATGAAGAATTACATTGTCAAAATTGCAGAAGATAACCACTTCAAGTGAAAGCTCTTCTCTCAAAGCTACTAAAGGAGCAAACCCAAAAGCAACTACTGTACACAGAAATAATTAGTTGTTAATAATTCTATACTGTGTAGTTACCTTTTGATGTTCATAATCTGTTTTACCAATAGAAAAATCTTCAACACTGACTTTGATGTCTACCAGTGGATTACTGGTCACATCCAGATAAAAATACCTGCAGCTCTCTGGGTTGTACAACATCAAAGGATTAGATACATGCATTAAGTTTAAAAGATAAAACCAAACAGCTGATATCTACACAAGAAGTCAGAAAACAAGTTTGTATAAAATTGCATGCAAGGCCAAGATAACAGAGGGATCCCAAATATAAACTCCTGGGAATTTAGGAAAGCTAAGGAAATTCAAAAAGTTACAATTGAGGGGGGGAGCCGCAGTACTTTTAGAATGGCTAAACAGAATAAGCACAGTAGTAAGCTTCCTAGAAGCACTGCTTTCTAATGATAATGCAGTATGAAAAAATAAGCTTTCCTCATTTCTAATGAGGAATTATGCTCCAGAAAAGCACAAGGATTTAAAAGAAATAGCCTTCATCTTCCAAATGAGATAGAGGTTGGCCAGTAGAAAGTAAAATGCAAGATAATGATGTCATTTGTCTATATATAGCAGTCTCAGGAGGGATCATAACATAAATTGATAAGTAATTTAGTCTCCTACCTGCACAGTCTGTGGAGCTGGCGTTTTCAAACACTTTTTTTTTAATGCTGAGAAATATCAGAAGTCTGCTTTCATTATGTATAAATATGCCAAGAATGTTCAACTACTGCATAAATGTCTAACCCCTCCTCTTATTTTGGTAGATGAACACATGGCAGGGTATCAGCAAGACAAAAGGCAGCTTGCTTGCCTACTCCATCCTATTTCTGTAAAGATAATTGCAGAACTTCATTAGCACTTAAATGTTTATTAGAACTACACTGAACTTACAGAACACTCTCCTCACTGATATACTAAAGACCAGCCTCAGTAGGAGGCCTTGGAAAGATCAGACAACAAATACCAGAACTGGTATTTGCTAACTTAAACATGCTAAATCTTAGCATGATATCAGAACATGCTAACCACCTAGAAAGGAGGAAAATTTTTCTTCCTTACAGTCACCGAAAGAACAGATTAACACCAAATTCTCAAGTATAAGATATCAAACCTTGCATGCTAGGGTACTTTATTCCTTATATGGATACCATGTGAGGATATCATTGGAAATGTCAGGCAAAGACAGTGGTAGGTATGTTGATAAAACATCTCCAGTAGAAGGCCTGACTGATACTTAGCTTCCTTTTGCTAGCACACAAGTAGCACAAGAACAACACATACATTTGAAGTGTCTCTGCAGTTAGTCCTCTTTAGTTGGCGAGTTTACGTAAGTCAACAGGAAGTATTTTAGTAAAGTCAGTGAAACTCTTCAATACTATATCTACTTTGATATCCCTGTAGTGGGATCAGAATTCCTTGGAAAAGTACACCTGACTGATTCTTTTAGATTTGATACTCCTGTATTTAACCTTCTCATCTATCTCATGTCTGCTCAGGAAACCAGCTAGACAGGATATGTAAGCACACACCGAGAAGTCATCCTGCTACCAAGATTCCCAGTTTGTTAAAATTATTTTCCATATACACTTAGTCTTGACTAGGAGGCAGTATCTCTGACATTAAGAAAAAAAATATTTTCACAAATATTTAAGCCCAATTCATTCACCTGTGTCTAGAAAATAACAATAGAATTTATCAACTATAAATGAAGATTTGAAATTGAATGAAAAATTATCACATAGGATGTCTTAAACTCCAAAGCTGCAGCTAATGCGTTCAGCTATTCTTCATTGCATTTTCTCAAGTGTTCTGGGGGAGGGAACAATAGTACCTCTGCACATTATATTTAAACAAGCAAGTAGGAAATTAGACAAGAGAGTAGAGAACCAGTTATCTGCTTTGACAGCATCACAAGCTTCATAATCCTCAGGGCATCATGGTTTATTTTGGCTATTATCACCACAACCCAGGCATTAGTACTTATTATAACTTAGCTTTCTATTCCAAAGAAGTCAGACTTCTAGCTAGAAATCAAAAGTTTTTCTATCTCCCCCTACATTGTCCTTACTCTCTTTAGAAGCAGAACCAGCTTGCCCAAGGGAAAAAAAAAAGAAAAAAGAATTGGTAATGATAGCATACTATAAGGACATCAATTATTAACACAGATATTTTGAATGAAACCCATTGCTTAGAAGAGGAGCAGATCCATAATAGTTAAGACAACAGTACTAGCAATGATTTCTACCTAAATGAGACTTCTACACAGTTATCTCTCCACCAATAGAAATAACTACCCAGCTAAGCACAAGGAGTAAAATAAAAATCCTGTGCTTAGCTGAGCAGGGGACAAATTTGAGACATTGTGTTGGCATTTCAGCTACCACAGAGCATGATGACTTACAAATTGGCTACGTATCTCTAACCAGTCTTTTTATTTCCTTTCATAAAAGAGTTTTGACAGGAAAGTCTCTAGCTTTCACATTTTGTGCTGGCAACTTAATCTAACAAAAGAGAAATGAGTTGTTTCATAAAGTTTCCTGGAGTCTGAACTGAATGATCAACTCAGCAACCCAGATGTACATTTCTGGAGCTTAGGTTCAAAAAGTATTTAACATTAAGCTAGCTACAGTTTGCAACCCCAACTCAGAGGAAACAGACGAGGAGAGAGACACCCCATTAGATGTGGTAATTCCTCTGTCATCTACATATTTTAGATTTGCCCCCCAAATTAGAAAGCATATCAGACCTGTTTTACTTAACATTTATTATTAAAACAGCAAGATGTTGAATAGTCTCTTTCACACAATGTATTAATTTAGCCAGTATACAAAATCTTACTCTATCGCAAAGTATGGAGATGGACCAAATCACAAATCTGAACAAGCTACGAAATTAAATAAAGATTTAGTGACCTCTGGGAATATCAGTTACCTTCGTAAAGTTAATTAAATGTGTTGGTAAGGATATTTAAATATCAAGGTTCATTGCATAGCTTATCACAAGTGAAGGATATCCTCAATTAAATAACATTTTCCAAGGGGGAACCTTCATCTAGCCTAATAGGCTCAATTTCCCTCACTCACAGCAAGATGACTTATGAAAGAGCTAAGAGTCACGTCATATCACATTCTCAACAAAAGCATTTCTAAGGATTCCTTAAAAAAAAATCGGGAACAAATTCCTTCTATAGTATGTTTGCATAGCAGAAAACTGCTTGAAACAATAATAGTCTCAAGAGTAAAAATACAACTCCAAGATACGTACTTGTCAGTCAGTAGACAAACCAGACTAGTACCCGATTTACTACCACTGTTTTCCTTACTGTAAGTAAAATACTCAGTCTTTTTTCTAACAGTTTCTGATACTGCACCTGCTTAGACAAACACAGCTCATAGAGATAAATAAGGTCAAAGTCGTAATAAGTTTTTTCATAAACAGCTAAAGGTGAATATCAAAGGTTTATTTCACCAAATTCTGGTGACATATCACATAGAGCAAAGGAAAGCAAGGATACTGCTTTCTGCTAGGATACAAACATGCTTATAAAGATACTCATCAAGATACAGTTCAGAAGACAATACAGAGAAAAGTATTTTACCTTTTCAAAAGGTTGGTAAAGTCTCTAGAAGAGGTGATCTCCAAATAGAAACCATGCGCCCTCGACTGCTAACCATTAAATGAGAGAGAGGAGTGGTGAACCCAGGGTCCACCCCTTCTCATCACCTGCGTGCATTGCTTGCACCTGTGCACCCTGGGTTAGCCACACCTTCTCACCTGGTACTCAATTGCTGGTTCAGTCCATGACCTAGCAATCCCCATGCAACATAACACGTAAAACTCAGTTCTAGAGGCTGCTTTCAGGGAGAAAAATTTACTTAACTCTGTAACATGTTAAACAAAAAGTTTCTTTCTTGGCTTTCATAGGGGGAAAAAGTGGGCAGGCATCTCTCAGTCTTCTGATTAGGAGCTGCTCTTATCGGGTACGTTTAGATAAATGTAAAATTGCTACAGTAAGTCATGGGATGGTTGAGGAAATGCAGGCCCTGACCAGCACGTAAAACCTTCTGAGATGAAAGCCCGATACCTATCTTTAAGCAACAATATCAGCAGCATTTGATCAGTGATAAGTTCTGAGACAGGCCAATTTATACGATTTTAAAGAAATTGACACTGTATTGACATAGAATAGAGAAGGTAAAAAAGAAGACATGAAATTTATTCTCCTTTTATGTGAGATCTGACTGAAGATACTTCTGTCATTTAGCCTCTTACACAGTCTACTGCTCAGATCAGACTTCAATACAACAAATTCAACTTAAAAAAATGTTTTCATGCACGTTTGATCTGCCATCTGATTTGATGTATATAATGTTTCAACTCTCAGAGGACAGTGTTTCTGCCCTAGGTACAAATACAGGTTGAAGTGGAACCTCATTAGAGAATACAACATAACTAAGAATTGTTCCATGTTAGCATGAGATTTCACATGTTACTGAAGTTAATATAATACAGATGACTGTACTGCTTGAACACTTGTGCACAACTGAACTCTGTTCCATACTACTACCACCTCCTTTAATCATACTGTTGTGAAGATATTTCAGCACAGAACTTGCCTTTTGGAGAATTAAAGTTGCCTTTACTGAATAATTGAGAATCTATATTTAAATCCACCCATCCCTTTCATTAAGCAGCAATGACCAGAAAAAACTAGAGGATGCCACATAAGCAATTAGGGAAAAGGAGAAGCAAAAACTGCTTTCCATGCTTCCCCTTCTTCATGTGTACAAATTTACTGTTGCCTGCAGATAATCTTCTATTTAAATATTAAAAGAAGCACCCTGAGATACTCTCCATCTAAAGGTACAGTGGACAGGATATTCACAGGCACAGTCCATCAAATTTTCTGTCACTATAATTAAATCAAAGGCTGTAAGTTTCAGCTCAAATTTATAAATTTTGCACACCCAATATGAGGTGGATTTCACAAGCCTTTTAGAGTTCTCTTTGAAATAGCAATCAAGAGTAGCTATTGAATTTACTGCTGCAGTCTCAGAGACTCAAATCACTGCCTTCAAAGTTTTCTTCCCAAGCAGTTTAGGAAGACATTCACAGTTAAGTTCTGTTCTATCATTCCGCACGTACTAATTCCCTCACCTCCCCCACTGGTGCTTACATCTCCAAATTCTTGATTAACACCATTACTAATCCCAAATACATACACACAAGGCAGTGCATTGTGTGCCAGTGTTAACACTGTACTAGCACTGCTGTTATGACCTTAGTCAAACTAGAAATAAAAGTGTTATATTCTGCAAGACAATGTCATTCTCTCAACACGTTATAACCTCGAGTACTCAAGAGGTAGTGAACTCAATTAAAAGCTTAAAATAGAATCGTATCTGAAAGCTGAATACAGATTTTACCTTATTCAAAGAGATCTAGTTACTCTACATTAGATCACAGTCCTACCCCCACTTACTTATGTATCTGTACATAGTAATAGGGGAAATCAATACAAGGAACAACATCAATATATGAAGAGAGAAACTCCTCCCAACTATTCACTTCATAAAGGTAAGCATACCAAAGATGAGGGTCAGACAACCACTTTATTTTTCTGTAAAGAGAGCCTGATAACTTCTACAGCGCTATGAAGATGCATGAATAAACTACAATGATACAAGGCCGTTTTTCATCTTTTTAAACCTCAATGGTAAATTTTACTAGCAGTAATAATGTTATGTTTATTGTTCAAGAACCATCAAACAAATAGCTAAGTAGGAAGAACAACAGATTAAAACAGAAGCTCTTTCAATTTTTGTATGGGAACTGTTAGGTCACAGTCTGAACCAGTGAGAGCACCTGGTGAAGGGACATAGCCAGACCTGGGAGCACAGGCAGAGGCAATTCACCTATGTGACCCTAACCTCATTTAAGTGTTGGCAGCTGCAAGGGAAGGATCTCTACTTGGAGATCGTCTCCTTTGGAGTGTTTGGTGAGCCCTGAGCCTCAGAAAGGGATGAGCAGTTCTTTCTTTATTACTGGATCGTGATTGCTACCTTTCTTAGATTTAAAGCAACTCTATTTGCTGCTGCCTAGCCTTACAATTGTACCTACCATGAGAATAAAATTAACCCAATGTTTCTGCTGTAGGTCTATATGTAAAAAATGGAATTCTAGTGAAAACACAAACTACATCTATTATCCACAACAAGGAACCATTAATCTTAACTCCTAGTAGAGAGTGAATACCTAAAGGAATACTCCTACTACTGTGAATTCTTGCTTTATTATCACCGGAAGGACCTTCAACATAAGCAGACCTACTCATTAACAAACGACACCACCATACAACCTAAAGAAAGTCAATATTGAATGTGGTACGTACTGCACACAAGCACCTCAGTGTCCACAGTGCCAGTAGATCCTGCTGCTCAGGTAAAAAAAAAACCCAAAAAAACGACACTGAATGCAAATACATTTGGATTTAATGAATGCTTACATTTTTTAAGGTAAATACGTAGTTTCCTCACCAAGGAAACTGCTGAAGGAACAAAACACTATCAAGTAGAATGCATTCCAAAGCCAATTCTATTTCAAAATCTTTGGTAGAAGGAAGATGTATGGATGTAGGAACGTAAGCAGCGAAAACAATGAAGAATGATGGCTTAACTCTCTGCAATCCCTCCACTGCAGCCATCACGATGAGAATAGCAAAGGAGTTCCTCTGATTTTAGTACAATTACAACATCCTGGCTGCACTGCAGTAAGGAAGATTAATGCCTGTTTGCAACTTCCCTGGACACTCTATGCACAGCAACTGTACATGACATGGATCACCAGGACTCAGGACTTTTAATTCAAAGTATTTGCAGAGGGTACAAATGAAACCTACTCTGTTTAGATTTTAACACTCATGTCAAAGACTGCACCCCAACAGCCTTGAGTGCATGTGAAATTCATAGAATCCCTTAAGATTCAAAGCTGACTGTATGTCCTACCAACAAACTATTAAAAGAATACTGACATACGTTATAATTCATCACAAATGATTTTACTTGCTTATGGTTTGTCAGAAATTCTTCAGTCTTACGAAGTACCTAAATTCAGGTAGAACTGAACTAGCTAAGTGATCAAAATTGAAGTGATATGACACACTTGAACCTAAACTGAGAGATACCATCTCACTAGGATCTCACACTTCACTGACATTTTACTTCATTTCCAGTGTCATTCATAGAAGAGAAAGGACAAAGCAATCGCATTCCCCAAACATGAGCAGAGAACCACCGCATCTATGGGAAGGTAATAAAAAACAAAATGTTGCTGTAGTCTGCTCTTTTGAAATAGAAAGGAAGTATTAATAAGGCAAATAGAGGTCTTAGCTCATCTTATTACAGCATCCTATTTCTTATGTGTAAACAACTCCAACTATATATTGAAGTCTACCAGTCCAAGAGTGTGCAACCTACCACTGCCAACAGCCACACCCCACTATTTCTCTTGAGCAGGAGGTCACAACTGCCAGTGGGCAAGAAATCCTCTTCAGCTTATTCCTCTAACTGCTGGGGACCAGTGAGTCCAAGTTTGTAGACAGTCAGGCTGATACTTACCTTTAACACCTTCATAAAGTAGTTATCTTTCTAATATGCCTTGTCATCCAAGTCACTACTCTCCTAATTTAAATGCAGTTGGAACTTCTGAAAGTTTCTTTTTTAGTTACAATGGTACTTTCTAGGCATAACCAATTATCATCTGGCTACCCTTAACCACATTTCACAGTAGAAGCCAAGCTCTTAAACAACTCAGTGGTTATACAGGAATCTTTATAGTGTTCACTGAGGATTGAAGACACTTTCTTTTCTCTTTTAAAGACTATTTAAATAGTATGTTGACTGGGGCAAGAAGAGTTGGAAGTCTTCTATACTTTGCAGAAGACACAAGCTGGGTTACTCCTCCTGTTCTTTGAGGTTTTAGAGAACATAAAGAAGCCATTGTAATCTCTGGAGATGCGGTGCATGTTGACCCCCTCAGATGACCAGCTGAATATACAGCAGACACTGCTTAGTTCTCAAATTCAAATGTTAACTTACTGAGCAACTGCAAAATCAAGTCTCATCTGTGAATTCATGAAAGTGCTTTCACACATCCTGAAACCTACAATGATATCCATGGCACTCTGTAATGTACAGAGTTGAACACAGAGCATTTCAGATTGTACTCCCTAAGCTCCTCTTTTAGTAGACATTCCACTTGGAGGAAAACTGAGGAGCAGTAAAGGAGAAAATGCTCCCTCGATGCTTAGATATGTTCACAATTCCACAGTGGAAAAATACAGGAGGAAACCACACTCCTCTCTGGAGAATTTGGCCATAAGCTAAGAGAAGACTAAACACAGTAAAATCTGTTTTATAAAACTTAAAGAGCTTGAAAATTAGAGGTGGGAGAAACACAGGGTTCTGCAAATAGTGGTTCTAGCATCACACTAAGTAAACAGAAAGGATACTAAAAACAGCTTAGTTAATTTGCAAGTATTTCAGATTTCTTTGAATGCACAGCTTGGTGCATACTGTTTCAACACCAGCAGCCAGGAAGTTGGCTAGGCATTCATTTACCATGCCGCATTACCTAAGGAGAAGTAGTTATTGCTTATTAGAAATATTGTAAAACTTCATCCACCCATTAGAAGTAGTACTTCAAATTCTGAACAGAGGTTGACAATATCAAACCATGAAATTTCAGAGTCCAAAAATGATTGTTTCAAATGGTAGTGCAAAAACCTAAGTACAGAGTTCAGAAAGTGTGTCAAATCTCACCTTGTTCAATACTCATTTCAACATGCATAGAACTTATGTTACTCAAATTTACAACTAAATTTTAGATATGACCAATAAAACATTATGTTAATGCTTTTAAATAGGTCTTCCAGGCCAGTACCCTTCATAACTCAGAGCGTGTCCCTTTCAGAATGATTATATTGTACTATCTGGAAGTCCAACTGAGTTGTCAGTTAAAATCTTCTTCCAGCAGAAATCAGTTTTTCAGAGGTGGGCGCATGACCAGTTCCCATAGCCTGAGAAAAGAGCTTCTTATTTGGTAAGCTCAGGTTGTAATAAAGCTTGCAGTTTATACACCATATAGCTGTATGTTTCAATGCCCCCCAAAATTCAAAGCTTCTAAGCAAAGTAGTAGATGCAAGCTGCAGTTTTTTTTCAGTTAATAGAAATCTAGCAAAGATGGAGAAGTTCAGACAAACCTTAACTCCAAAGCATACCTCAAGTTTTTGGAAAAGGACAGGAGTATGGCATCCGACGTTCCTTTCTCTGTTGCATTTGCTCAATCATTCAGAGTAAAGAACTCTTTGCCCCTAGTAAATCTGAACTACGTGTGTTGTTTGTTTTTTTTATAGCACTACGGTATGTGTGTGTGTTTCAATCATACTTGTCAGGAAAACACGAGCTGGAAATGTTATTGTCATTCAAACAATGCATGAGATTTTAATGAATTGCTGTAGAGAGCTATTCAATAGCAGTATTTTGCTTATCTAGCACAGCAGTGAGAACAATCCAGATTTTTTAGAGCATCTGTCTATATGATCCACCACTTTAAAAGTTTGCCTCTGCACTTCAAGACACTAGAATAAAAGCTTGAGAAATTTTTTGTTACATTTGCAAGGCTTTCCAGCAGAGATGCAAAAGTAGTAGAGATGCTACCGTTCAAAAGAAGATTCTACACTATACACAGGCATATACATACATACCCGTACATACACTTCCAAAACTAGTGAACGTTGAACTATTACCAAGAGCCCAGCAGAGGGAGCACAAGTCACTGAGACTCTGAGATGCCGGGTGTGTTAGGATCGGGAGAGGTGTTAGTCCACCCAGAACTATACAGTTTGGTAAACAAATAGAAGAGATGCATTTATAGAATTTGCCATTTGAATAACTAATTATTGGGTTTCAAGATCCTATTGTGAAAACTGTTGTATTTTACAGCATTAACCCTGTTTAAACATTCAGCTACTTTGCAGCAATATTTTTCCATTACACTAATTATACAAATAGCAATTAAAACCAAATAAGTTAACATCTGGCCATTAAGGAACACGAGATTAAAAAAAAAGATAATTTATGCCATCATTTTTCACCTAAATCTGAACAACTTATTAAGAGATGATTCTAAACTTTAACCTTGACGTGTTCATTTGTATAATAACAATCATTATCTGTGCTTAGTTTTGCTAAGGGCAAACAACAGGGAATAAAGAAATACATATTTTTCTCACTTCTGTCCTTAATCACAATACCATGGTAATGGCCATGAAAAGGCAACAAATTCTTATCCAGATTTCTAGCTGGCACAAACCAACATTTCTTCCACTATCTGTAATGCAGTAAACTACAAAAGGTGAGAAATTCAGTATTTCAAAGAAATACTGTTAGGAATCTGCAGAGGAACCCCACAGCAAAGGGTGGTGGTGTAAGCAAGCAGTCCACATCACCTAAAACCTGGCCAGATGCATATCATACACTATTCCTTCAATCCATGCTGCCCCGGATCAATCCAAGCCTGTTCAGACTGTTCAAATATCTAATTCAACAATTCTGCAGGGAAAAATAGTACAATTAGGCAAGGACACAGGCAGAATGAAATGATGACAACCTCATTCACAGTCTCACTGCGCTAAGATGAAAGAAATGAGCTTTGGCAAAAACAGCCTGAAAGTACCCACAGACTGCAAAACACACGCAGAAAAAAAGATAGAATTAACACAGTAGAGAGGGTATGAGTAGGAGTGATAGGATCAAACTAGAATAATGCAAGTGTGGGCTGCACATCAGGAAGTACTTCTGGTCCGCAAAATCCACTTACCTAAGCAGCTTCCCACACACCCTCAGTGAGTAGCATGAGATGACCTCCTTGCCACCTGCATGTGGAGGACAGGAGCCCTCAGACAAACTGGGTACAAACACAAACATTTGTCTTGGTATAGGCTGCCTGCCTCATAAGCAACTCTTCCCACACCAGGGACTGGAATCCCCGTTGAGCCATAAACTCAGGGGAACTTCAGTGTGTTGCAATGTTTTGAAGGTCTGCACAGTTGTGCTGTTCAGGTGCCCACATAATTAAATAGTGTCGGAATTGGAAGTGCGGAGGAAGCAGCTCCTATGGCCATTCCTAAGTGCTCTCATGCTCTTTAAAGAAGTACTGAGGGAACACATATACTTCTGTAACCATTCAAGGCAGAAACTCTTTAGAGGCCGTGGCCTGACATACAACATTGAATTTTGCACAGCAGTTTCAGTTCAGTGCCACTGGCCTGCACATAAGACCCATCTGATTCCATTTCAAGACCCCGTAAAACTAAGTTTTTTGAGATACTATTTGCAAGAAGCATTTAATAATTTACTCCCCCTATCAGTATGCTGCAAAAAAACACCTTGAAATACCTTGTTCTTTCCTCACAGCTTCTACAATCTGCCATTAAAAAAGCTCTTGCTACAGATACTCCTTTGAGCATTATGTATTTTGCTTCATGTTGTCAAAAAACCTTCAACTCACTCTCTTGCAGAAGACACCTTCCCAGAGGTTTTATGGAGATTTGTCTTCCTATGCAAATAACCAGGCCAACAAGACTGCAAAACAGATTCTAAAATGGGTAAGTTGATGCTTCACATTCTCCCACAAGTGTATTATTTTAAGTGGAAAAGGATGAAGTTTAACATCCCTCACTCAGCAGGAAGTTCAGTTCTTCAAAGAACAGCTCTGTTCCTGCTCCCCCCATCCTTCATGTTCTTATGTAACTGTTCAGTGCTTAATTTTCCTTAATTTTAAAATATTAAAATCTACTTTGCTGATGAGTAAGAGTTACTACACTGCAGATCATGGTATTTTTTAGGATTCATCCAAAAGCCATTTCCTGTCATTTTAGGACAACAATACACTGCTCACAGGTTAACAGCTTTTCAGAAGTTAAACTTGAGCAACAGGGCCCTTAAGTGCCTCTGTTTCACACATAGTGTACTCACAGCTATTTTTTGGTAGGAACTAGAAGACCAAGTATTGGGTCTTCCATCTCATACCTCACATTAGATGTTCAGAATAATCAGTATGCTGCGGGTATGTATAGTTAGTTATACATACACATACATATACATACACATGTATAGGCTTGTTTTGGAGTCAGGTATTTTGGGAGAGGGGGAAGAGGATCTCAATCCATGTATTTTACCCCCAGTAGTTACAACAGCAGCTCTCCTCTGCTTGCCAAAAACATAGGATCCATGACCATACCCAAATATTTTCCACAAATACATGTTTGGAAATGCATTTCTATTTCCTTGGCAATGAATTCTTAATGAAGAACATCAAAGCATTAACCAGCATGAAACAGTGCTTGGTTCTTGAAGTTCCAAACACAAGAATACTGAAATTAAGAAGCTCACAAATTGTGTTCTGTGTCAGCAGGAAAAAAGGGTTCATTAGAGAATATTTTCAGATTCACTGGGATCGAACTGTTTAGGTCTGATCTGCTTTAAGCAAGACAATTCATTTCAAGTTTTGAAACCATATTTAAACTCAGGACTTGTGGGTTATCTTGTGCTGCATTTGTCAAAGTAAAATTTGCCCCGTCAAAATAGCATGCATTTCTGCTGTTTTCTCCACACACCGTATTTTCACTCTCTTCTCTGATTTCCAGGAATTTTCTTGATACCAGCACACTGTTTTGTCTTCACTTCGCCTTTTGCCCCCCTCCCCCACACACACTCCCTTTTTAACTTGTTTTATTAGTCAGATAGTACACATCTGCAGTCAAATTCATTTTTTTCATTTTTTTCTTACCATTTAGCAGGTATTAAGTAAAAGAATTTGCCAATTTTTCAGCAGAAGCAAAATAATTTAGTTGAGTTATGTTAGCAAGTTCTTGTCTTATTACACACCTTCACAGTATCGATTTCCCACTGTCTGCCAGAACAACAAATGCCTGTTTTAAGAGATGCTCACTCATCTGCTGCGTACAAATAACACTAATGTTGAAACACATCCTTCAAGAGAAAACGCAATGCCTTCAGCATCAAATCCTTATTCTCATAATTTAGTGGTCCGTTCAGTTACATACCGAAGATAAAATGAACAAAATGGTTTTCGGTTATTTGAAAATGTAAGTTTAAGTTTTGCCCAATCCCAGTTTTACATCATCCCTATCTAACATAGGAATGATAAAGACTATATAGCATTTAGCCACAGTAAAGTGTTTGTTTTGGCTACAGACTGTGCTTTCCACTTAAAAGTAAGATAATTTGCACGAGCAAAATAAGCTGAACAGGTAGAAGTGAGATTTCTAGTAATAATTTGCACTTCTATTGTAGGCTTCTTTCAGCTAGATATCAGTCACAAATCACACTTCCCTTAGCTGATTGAAAAAGAGCTGAGCGAAAGTATCTCGTGTATATTTCCTTCTGACAAGGCAGAGAAAGCAAGATCTTGCCCAAACACGAGCACACTTTAACAGATGTCAGATACCTCTACTTTAATTAAGGCAAACAAAAATAAGCTTCCATCCAAAAGCAGCACAAATCCTGAAACATGATTTACGTCATATGAACAGTCTGTCTCAACAGAGAACATCTCTGGAGGCAAAAAAGTCAGGCTGGTCTCTACACTAATGCAATCTTTGGCTTCCTGCTGAGACTGTGTGCAGGGGTAGCACTCACTGCCAACAGCGACATGCAAAGTCACAAGCTCATTTTATGTAAGCCATAAAGCAGCCTTCACAAAGCACCACAAAGACAGTACCACTCACTAGATTGCACCGAGCACACCTCAGCTCAGATGGAGAGCGCCTTCTAAATGCTGGAGACTTCTTAATGCTCTGGATTGTGACTATTTCTCCCAAAGAGAAAGAGAACAAAGCCAGTTTTAAATTCATTTAGAAATAAATCAGTCAGGACAGGTACAGAATTTAGACTGAGCTGCAAATAACAGAACTCTGAGATTGTTCCACCTTATCAGACAATTCCTTCTATACCTCCTCCCCAAACAAAAAGAGATTTCTCACGGTAAAAGGCAGGAAAGAATTTAGCTTGGTTAGGTTTAGCAAAAACATCACTCCCCAGGCTGGTAACACGCCGGCTGGTTTGCCCATATTTACATTAAGAGGTGCTTTATGAAAGTTGGTGTATTGAACATTTCTTCCTTACACCGAGCATCTGAATTTTAGAAGATTTTGGTGTTTTATCTAATATTAAATGAAATGAACTAACTGCAAGTTAGGCTTATGCAATTTAATTAGTTAAATACCTACTGTTATACTTAACATGCTGATTCACTACATTTAACAAAGCTTTGCAATCAACTAATTATCCTCAATTATACTTGTAGATTTTAAGTTTAAGGTTGATTCACACTCAGCAAATTAGTACAAAATTAAGTAAAATACCACCCAAACTTTTTTTGGTACACTGTCTTCATTGCAAGACAATGAGTGCACCCGCTAACCTATCGCATGCATCTGCCTTCTGCAGTCAGCAGCCTGCACAGCAGAAACATCCTTTCTACTCTGGCTCTTTTTTTTTGGAGGGACAACTGACTACTTTTACTTTCTTTTTTGGACTTCTTTTTTCCTTGTAGAAATCTATTACTGTGCTCACTAACAGTAATAGAACACAATAATCACTCCTCCATAAGATCAAGGTAAAAAGTTTCTATATTATTTAATTTTCATATATATTCAGCTATACTCTTCCTATTGGTAAAAATGGAAAGTTTCAGGGCTTGTATAACATTTCTGTGCTATTGCAAGTAAGCCACCATTTGGGAATGTGAACCTCCTGTATTGACACTGCAGTGTCAGTGAGCAACATCTGCTTTACACAAGTTGAACTTTGGAGACAGGAGTCTAAACTCTTTAGGAAAAACTACTTAAACCCTAAGGTACAAATCCTATAGATGACTTCCCAGAAGCACGGATTTCTTCCTAAAAGTACTGATTTTGTGAAGCATTTGGCAAAGAGAATCCCAGTTTCCTTTACAAAGGATTCCAGTCGCTCTAGTTTTGAAGCACTGATCACTGCCAGCACCTGGGCACAAAGCAGCCCTGCTGCATCGGGGATGAAGATAGGTCTGTACATGAGGGAATAAGGAGGACACACCACCTCACATGCTGCCTTCCTCCTGACACCGGAAATATCCAAAGCAAGCATTAGCCACATTTGCTACTGAACTGTTGCAGAACTTCTGCAAAGAAGGGATCCTTACCCTCCAATTAAACATATGCAAGGTGTACATAACATTTAACTCTGAAGAAACTGAGATTTTTCCTCCTTGAATGGGAAGCTACAGACAGCCATAATCTTCAGGTTAAGTTTTCAGAAAGCAAAAGTAACTGCAGAATTGGAAGAAGACCTTAAAACAAGGGCATGTTCTATCTTCTGAGTTGGAGACTTCCTCCAGTTTCTGCATCCAGACATTAAACTGATCTGAAGCTGGCTTGTTGCACCTGCTCCCAAGTAGCTGGAGCCACAGCAGCTACTGCCACAGCCCCAGCCCACACAGCTGGGGAGCCCACAGCTGTGATCCCCCTATACAGCAATGATGCATGGTGACCTGGAGAAGGGTCCACGCTCATTCCATGCAAAATAAAGAGATAAGATGGCAAATCAGGGGGAAGAGTGGATAGCATGTTTTATGTGAAAGAGGCCCTGAAGATCTGACTCCGCTGGACATACACATGGGCCAAAGAACCCAGGACCAGACACAGCGGGCTGTCCCCCAGCTTCCCTACTAAGCCCCGCAGGGTATGCCTCACAGCGATACATCTCTGCCATAAATATCCCAGATTAATTCTGATCCCAGCATCAAATCCACTTAAGAGACTTAAAAGCCTCCAAGTCCTCAGAGCTGCCTGCCCAAAAAGGGCTCTGCAAATGAGTCTTGGGCTGGTGGAGATGAGATGTTATCAAACAAGGCAAGCCATTTGTACAATTTTAGTAATGTCGCTTGTGAGAGACAAATGGGACCAGATAGCTGAGTTGACATCTTGTACTAACTGCATGGCCACAAGAAATCCTCGATACCGGGAATGAGTGCATGGGGTAGGATTTGTGTAAATACTTTCTGTACATTTCCATGAATTTTTGTTCTGTAAATTTGTACTCCATATCTATTTCCTGGAAATAGCTCTTCCTGCTTATAACGAGGACTGGTTGTTAAACGACAGCATATGCTCTCCAGCGTGTTTAAGGAGCTATTTGCTCAGCTTGCCTGGAGACATCTCTATGAATAAGAAGTCTGAAAGGACCACTCTAGCACTGCTAGAACACCCCGCGCTGTTAGCACAGACAGCAGGGAGGGCGCTGGGCAGGGGGTTGCTTCCCTCCCTCTCTGTCACACCGAGGGAGTGAAAGGCATTTGGGATCAGCAGCACGCAGGGGGAGCAGCGGGTGACCAGTGACCCTTTCCCCACTTCCTTCAACTCCCCCAGCAGTACAGTAAGAAAACATGAGTTTGGGGCACTGCAATTTCAGGACTCTACTCAGCGACACTTCGTCCCAGATCATAACAGGCCCGGGAAGGGCACACGCAGAGCAAGCAAACCACCCGCGGGTTTGGGGCAGCTCCTGGGCTCTCTGAGAGGCACCCTCCCGGCCGGGCCACCTGAAGGATGCCTGCCGGCAGCAGAGTCGCGTGTCGTGCCCTACGTACCTCGGGCAGCGACGGAAAGCAGACGGAAGGCCCTGAGCCGGGCATCTCCCCGAGGGGCCGCACCTCAACCCTCGGGGCAGCGGAACGGGCGGACTCGGGGGGCAGCGGAGCCGGCTCTGCGCGGCGGTGGGAGCCGGGAGAGGGCGCGCAGAGCTGCGGGGTGGCTCCGGCACAACCCCGGCCTGTGCCCAAGAGCTTATTTGTAAACATGGGGAACTCAAGTGTACCAGAGCACAAGTAGCTCTTTGTGCTGTATCAGAGCAGTGAAGTGGGCTCTTAATATGATGCGTGCTTTTCCCACTCAATTCAAGTAAAACTAAGTCTTAAATTACTTTTCCGTCGGTAGAAACGAGGCGGGTAAACGCTCCGACTTCGGTTATTGCTATTCTCGAATTCCTTAAGAATTACTTAAGAATCACGCACAATTAAGCAGCTTTCTGCACACTGTAAAGGAGCCACGATTAATCACAGATTATTGAGTCCGCAAGTAGACGCAAAGGTTTGGAGCAAACGTGTCTCTGAAAGCAGCGAGTGCGCGTTTGGATGAGTCAGTTCGCGCTGTGGCGAGCTGCCAGGGTCTGCTGACCCCTTCTCTGGGTCACTTTCGTTAGCGGCGAGAGCGCGGCCGCTGCGCGCTGCCCGGAGCGCTGGGAGGCGCGGCGGCCCCGTGCCCGGCCGGCGGGGAGCCGGCACCACCCGCCGGGGGAGCGCGGACGGCTCCGGGGGCTCCCGCCCGTACCCCTGGGGGGCAGCGGCTTCCCGAAGGGCCCCGATGCTGGAACGGCCGGGAACAGGCCCTAGGGAGAAGGGCAGGCTCGTCCCGTTTCTCCCAGCGCCCCGTTAACGCTGCGAAGGCGGAGTGCCCAGGGGCATCCCTAGAAGCGCGAGGGGCTGCCGGGGCCGCGCCGGCGGAGATAGCCGTAAAGAAAGCTACAGGCGCAGCAGGCAGAGAAACCTGCCTGGGGGAGCCCCGGGCGCGCTACCGCAGCTCAGACCCTGGAGAGAAGCTCTCCTCGGAATCCCGACCGGAGCGCCCGTGAAGCGCTGGCATCCAGATGGGAGAGAAGCCGGGGGACCGGGCTGAGGCCGCCCCTGCCTGGCGAGGACCCCCTCCTTCGCGGCGAGCTGCCCGCTGAGCCGAGCCGCCCAGGGCTCCCTCCTAGGCGCACGCTGTAGGGGAGTTGCGCTCTTCTCAGAGCTTGTACGCGGGATGGCCTTAGGAAACCGAAGGCAGGAGACGAACGAGAAGGAAAGCCCCACCAGAGAAACACCCTCCTCGAAAAGGGCACGCAAACCCGGGAGCCGCTTACTTTTCGTGCTTTGCGTTTTCCTGGATGGCGCTCAGCACCCCCGGGTACGCGGGGGGGACGCCCTGCTGGAGCCTGCATGTGGCCAGGTGCCGGTGATGCTCATCCTGGAGACAGGCATTTTCATGGTACAACTTGGCCACTTGCTGCTCTAGCTCGTCTATCCTCCGCTTCTGCTTCTCCAGCAGCTCCTGCTGCGTCTCAATAATCTTGTTCAGCTCCTTCAGGTACTCCGCCGCCTTGCTAGGGTTCTCCGCCGGGCTCTCCATGGCCTCCCCACACCTCTCACCCTCGGAGAAGCAGGTGGGGGGCGCAGGTGCCGACCAGCCCGCTCCGCCGGGAACTTAAGCGAGAGGGAAGAAATAAATAACCCGCCGGAAACCAGCCCCCCTGCCAGCTCTGCTCTTCCCCTCCTAGAGCAGTCGCTGCCCAGGCGAGCGTAGGAGCGGCGCGCAGCGGCTCCTAGTCCGAGCCGCCATTGCTGGTGTTCGGCTTTCCACTACCGAGGGAGGGCAGAGCCGGCGGGGACCGCGGACACCGAGCCGCCGGCGAGATCCACCGCCGGAGCTGCGCGGAGCCCCGCCGCCGCCGCGCTGCTGCTGGCGCACGGGCGCTGTCCCGCCCCGCCGGAGCCGCAGCCGGGTCAGCCCGTCGCCTGGCAGCGCCCGCGCCCCCGCGGAGCTCGCAGCCGGGCATGGGAGCCCGCAACCCGCTCGGCGCTGCGGCTCCCCCACGGCTCCGGTCGCTTTCGCGCCGAAGCCCGTCGCCAGCCCGCCTCGGCCGCGGGGGCCGCCGCTGTCGGGGATGCGCTTTAAGTAGCCGAGCTGCCTCCTGCGGGGGGCCGGCGGCTGAGAGGCTCCGCGGAGGGGCGCATCCCTGGGCGGCCCGCTGCAGACTTCCGCGAGCGCGCTGGGCGCCGCCACCCGTCCCCGCGCTGAGGGGGCCGATGCCGGAGCTCGGTGGGGGAGAGCTCCGGGAAAAGTGCGGGCGCAGCCCCGCGGCAGGGGAGCCTTTAGCCCCTTCCACCCTCCTCAACGGGCTCGCTCTGCCCCCCTGGGCTCGGGAAGAAGCGCGCTGCGCGGGGAGGCAGGCGGGGTAAGGCAGCCATGCGGGCAACCCCCTCTGCGAGACCTGATGTAAGAGCAGAGATTTTCCCTGGCACACCTAGGAAACGGTTATTTATTGCCGAAGCGGCATCGGGGTGTCGGCTCCCTCAGAGCCGGGAGCTCTCCAGCACTACGCTCGGAGTCACACTCGTGCTAACTGCTGCGTAGCAGAGACCGCTGCTTTTCCGTCAGCAGCCCTGACATCTGAGACCTCTGTTGGTGAGATGCTGCTTCCCGTTAAGGTTGCATCAGGCCAAGAAAAGTTGCTGAGATTGGGGCCCTATATCATCCACACATGCACGGATAGGAACACTTAAGAAAACAGGGAATAGGAAAGGGAAACAGAAGGAGATACTGCAGGAAGAAGATAAGAAGGTGAATAAGTGCTTTTCTCCCCCTTCCTCTCCTTATCACCTTAATATTTTTCTTGTTTTCTCTTGTCTCCACCTTTAAAGTTTTCAAGCTTTCAATTAGTATGATTTCCTCACAGCAGTTATTGCTGCTGTCACAAATGCACTACTCTTGGAAAGTCAGCCCCTCTTAGCATAGCCAGGATGCATTGCTTTGGGAGTACAACTGGTGCAGCAGGCTGAAGGAGTAGGGGGATCATAGCAGCCTACTGGGAGGTTGGAGACTGGGCTCTCCCCATCCCTCCTTGGAGGGAGGGGCTGAAGTTCTTGGAATGGAATTCTAGAAGAAGGTATTTGTCGCAATCCCTACCCCAGCAGCTTACTGAAGAGGGGAGGACAAGCCTAGAGGTGAGGAGGTCTACCTAGCCATTTCCATATGCATTCTGCTCTTAAGGTAGAAAGAAGTTATCCTCAGAACTGTTACTTTTGTTCTGGCCATACATGCAATCAAGGCTTGCTGTCTCTATCAACATGACTGAAGCACAAAGGGCTAATTACACTCTTGCTGGGGACTGCAAGTTCACTGCATATTCACTTTCGCTACTCTTTTAAGAGACCAAGTTTCTTTTTGATCAATCTCATCAGAATTTTTCATTAGAATTGTTGAATATATGAGTAATAACTTCTTCAGAATATAACTGAAGAATGGCCTGCTCTTTTTGGAAGGAAATGCTTATCACATCTCACTGCTACATCATTTTCTTTGTAGAAGCCAGGATGCTTGTCAGGTGTAAATAAGTAGAGCAAGGAAACTTGTTTTTTATATGCAAAATAAAATGCAAAGTAAGACACTCAAAACTCATTAATGTACCCAAAAGCTTATAAAGCGTTTCACAAAAAGGAATGCTGAAGTGAGCAGCAAGTACAACTAGCTTCTCTTTGAAAGACATCTTGGGTAGATAACCCTGAGTTCATGGGAATCATGGAACACTGCTAAAGAGGCACAGGCCATTTTAAATTGTTGCTTTCCTTCTTTTACACATTTAAAGCAAGTACCTCAATTCCCACGTGGTGCAATTGTATCTTGTTCAGTGGCTTACAGTCTTGCTAGATGAGCTAACTGAGAAATACAAGGGGTGCTCTTAAAGTATGCCTCCTATTTTATTATTTTAGCCCACGATGTCAGAGGTGGATGTTGGTCATATGGCAGTAGAGGTTGAACCTTCCCACCAGTATTCCATCACATTTTGTTGCCATGTGACAGAGGGCAGTCTGACAAAATGGTGTCTGATGTGGGAGTACCTATGAGGTAAAGACACATGACTGAATTTCTCCCTGTGGAAGGAGATTGCACCCATGGTCATCTATCAATGCTTTCTAAACATTTATAGAGACCAAACAGTGAATGTTGGCACAGTGATGTGGTGGCTGGTACACTTCAGCAGTGAACACAGTGGGTTGCCTCTGCTGGTGCAGATATTTACAAACATGGCATACAGGCTCTTGGTCATCACTGGCAAAACTGCAGAGCTTATGGTGATGACTACGTTGAGAAAAAAAAAAAGTGTTTTTTTACCTGATATTCTGCTCTACCAAATAGCATTATTGTACTATTTATGTCTATTGTAGTTTCCACAGAAATAAATAGGGGGCATTGCTTTCAGAGCAATCTATGCAACTTGCAAGGTGTCTAGCGTCATCTTTTGGATTTTTTTTTTTTTTGTCTGGTTAATTTTGGTTGATTTTAGAGGGTTCTTTTGAGAGGATACCACTAGGTTTTCCTCTTCTCAGGAGTTCAGTAACAACTTAACAAATTAATGAACTTCACCTGTGCAAGACAGTGGAAAGCATAACAATGACAGCAGAGCAGCAAGATTCCAGATCACAGAAAGCAAAAACTCATTCAAATGCAACAGCACCTTGGGCTCAGAAATAAGGGAAAGAAGCTACTTACCTTTAGAGAATCTTAGATACACAGGGATCTCCAGCAAGATACCCTTGCCTTCACTGCCAACCCTTAAATGAGGTCTGGGAAGAGGTGGATCCTGGCTCCACCCCTTCTGGTCACTCAGGTGCATTGCACTGCATACACCTGAGCTTCCCTGGGTTGGCCCTGCCTTCCCACCAGAGGCTCAATCACTGGTTCAAGCCATCACAAGTAGCCCAATTATTTATTCTTTCACATGGATAATATAGAAAGAATCAAACCTACTGGAAATGTTCTACCAGGAAACTGTAGGTTAAACTGAAAAATATGTACAGTAAGCCCTCAGAGACATCTTTGGACTGGCACCTGGCTTTTCCTGGATCATGTTACTGATGTGTTTTGCATGTTGCTCGAGAAAGAGAAAGGAGTACTCTGTGTCCAAGGGGATTGTTTCTGTGAGCCTCCAAACACATGCATGTTTCATCACCCTTCATAAATTAGCAAGAAGAGTGTAAACTTAGAAAACAAGCATATTCATAAAATCAATAATATGTCCAATATCTATCTGTGAGACAGATTATAAAAACAGATCCAGCTTGTTCGGATTTGCTCAGAAAACTGAGTGATATCAAGCCTAACATTTTTGAGTAGCAAATTACCAAAACAGTGTTCTTATTAATTGCTAACATCTTATATTAGACTGTCTAATTTTATAAGGTAAATAATACATGGTTATTTTTTGCCAGAGAAAGTGTCAAGGAAGATTTAAATATTAAAGGAAATGTTGCTCATTCAGTAAGTAGAATCCTCTTACTGATTTATTATTAGCAATAAATAAATATCCCATCCCACTTCAGAGAAGTCTTAAGATGATCATAATTTTAGACTGTCTCAGCTCTTACTGCCTGGTGAATTGATATCCTGCAGAGTACAATTTGTGACTGTTGGACCATTAGTTCCAGTGTCTGGTCCAAAGTCTGATCGCAGTTCAAAAAGAACCTTGCCTACAGAACTTAAGGGTGCCTGGCTCAATGTTCTCCATAAGTCTTAGAACAGATACGTTTGTTTGCCTATCCACTATAAAAAAATCTGGCTCTTACTGGCACTTGCTACGTGTCCAAATTAGATGTTTTGTCAGTTTCAGGCTTATTGTACTGCGTTAAAATTAAGCTATATTGTTATTATTTCAAAAGTTTTTTGGTATGGCTAATAATGTGATCAGTGAACACAAAGCCAGATAACTTAATTTCTTCAAAGTAAGATATTTCCGGCGAAGAGCATTTCAAATATATTTTTCATGTAAAATTAATTAGGCCAGTGTAATACAAAAGACATGGACCCAGAAGTCATGCAGTTATTTGCACTTGATCTTAACTCTCTTTGATCTCTCTTAAAAAATTCTATTGGGAACTGCTTCTTTCTTGTTCACTTATTTTACTGTGTCACTTCACTCACTCCTTCCTTGTTTTTCCTGTGTTGTATTTGGAGATTTAACATAATATCAGTGTTTGCAGGGCTGTTATATTTTAAATGTAGGTCCAGACCTCATTCCAACCATGCCCCTAATGTCTACCCTCTTTTCATTTGTCCTAATAACACAGGACATATATGCTCCTTATCACATAACTGCATACTCACCACATAACCAGAACTGCTTGTTCATGCTCTCTGGGCTGACAGTGGGAAATCATCTGAGTGATGTGAGGAAAATCAGTGTTGTTTGTAGCCTGTTTGCTGCATGCTCCAGGCTCCCTGGAGAAAGAAGACAACAGAAATTACACTGCTGACTTGTACTGTTGTCCCAGTAGGCCAGATGTTTGCTGTGGGACTGCTATCTGACTCGAAGGTACTGTTTAACTATTAAAAAAAAAAAAGAAAGAAAGAAAGAAAGAAAAAGTGCAGCATTAAAGATGTGAAATCTTTTAGGAACTGTGCTGTTTCGGGCTTGTTCTCTTCCCTCTCCTGGTCAGGTGTAACCCACTTTTAAAAATGACATTCTGTTATCTGTATGTCTGACTTCTTTCAACCCCTAAACTTCTTTACATCTTTCCCTACCATGTATTTTTCTGGCAATAATCTCTTGAAAATCTGACCAAGTTGCCTTTTAACTGTTCCATAGACAAATAGCATGTATTGAGACTCACATTTATGCAATTCAGCCCCTCTTCTAGAAGAACGAATGGTCCATCCAGAAGAAGTATTCTGTACTTTATTCTAGCATACTTCTTGCATTACTGTTTAGAATTTGTACAGCTATGCCATGAAAGCATTTGAACAATTAGTCTATGTTTCTACCCAGACAAGCCAAGCATGATAAAATGATAATTAAACTTACTGTATAAATGGTGCAGAAAAGAATTTTTATAGGTACTTAAGTTGAGATTCAAGCCAAATCAGGGTTGGAATGAGGGACACCTTTCATTACAGAATAATATTTTCAGTTAAAGGATAAACTTTGACTGAAGGAGAAAAAGATATACTGATATACTACAATATCAAATATCTAGTGCCAATAGCAGATAAGTGCCAGAGGAAAATGCTTCACGTTAAAGATGAACAACACAGGCATATTGGCAGGGACAAAAACCTTAGAAATCAGATTAGGAAGCTCAAAGCTAAAGGAGGAAAGCAAATAAACACTCTCTAAATTACAACTTGTGAATTTGCTGAAAGAAGGAAGAAATACCAAGTGCTAAATTGCGATGACATCAATTTATTGCAACATTTTTCTGTTTCAAGGATATAAAGCCATAAAGTATCATATACAATACAGTATAAATACATCAATTAAAGGGGCACTTTTACTGGAAGGGTAGAGGCATGCTACAGTGTTTATTCAGAGTGCACCTTGCCCTCTCTGCCACCCTACCAATGATGAAAAGATGACCTAGAGATCAGTGAAGAACCATGTAAAAAGACAATATATGTATGTAAAGAGAAGGAGAAATAAGTTTTCATTTATAAAAAAAAAAAAAAAGGTGTAGAAATCATATACTATCACTGAGAACAGCTGAGAGGAATTTAAGTTCCTTATTTTTATTTGCAATGACAGTTAAAAGTAGATTTGCAAATTCAGACTGGAACCTTTTTCAAAAACTAAAATATATCACAACCTGGATAAGTCAATTTCCGTTGCTTTTTATATAGTGCTAACCCTCAAAATGTCTTAGGTAAAGATTCAAAACCAGGAAATGAAAGGCTGAACAATAAAATACTAAGGTCAATCAGGATCAATCTTTTCTTATCCCTTCCCTTTCAGACTGTTGTGGAGCATATAGAAGCAGAGTGAACTGTGTTGATGCTGGGCTGTATCATTAGTAACAGCCTGTTATTTACAATTTCAACCTGGAAGCCTCAGAAAGTATTTTATCACTTGATCTTCAAACTAGTGTTGGCCTCTCTCCATATTATGAGTATTTGAACTGTAACTGCATTGAGAAGCCCTAGAGCAATGTAGTTAAGCTCTATTGAACTCTAAGGAGGTGAAAAGATAAGGGAATTATTTCTGTCAAAGCTAACATGAAAAAAAAAAAGATGTTTCACAGTTGACAAATAGTGGCAAAGAAGCTTTACTTTTATTATTTCCTTTTTTGTACTCTTGCATTTGGAACGTATTCTTGTATAAGCAAACAAAGTACAAGCTTTGGGACTCCAGTCTCAAGGGTATTTTGTCCTTTTTTGAGTATGTGGCTTTGGCTGTATGTTTCCTGTCACTAATAATAACTAACAATTAAAATGCTTCACATGAACACAGTGCATCCCCAGTCTTTTAACTGGTCATACAAGCAGGGCTCTTCATATGCTAGTGGGTGTGAACTATTACTGTAAAGTCTTCACTTGGACCAGTCCAAATGAAAGCATCCATCCTGCTCTCTCTTTAATGATATGAGAAAAATGCAGCAATTTCTGCAATATTTTCCAGCTAGGTCCTTTCCAGTTTGAATTTAAAAGAGAGAGAGAGTAATGTACTTGCTTTTGGAAGGGAAATCTTTAATATCTGAACCATCTCTCAAGAGGAGACTCCATCACAGACCAAAAAACTGTAATTTGGAGTGACAAAATATTGTGGCAGTAAAATGTGCAGTGAGCACTTATGTGGAGGATTACAGACTGGTAAAGAGAACAGTTTTTTTAGGGCAAAGGAACTTCCAGAGCTGACCCTGCCAATGACAATCTGAAGGCAAAAGTAACTTGGTTCATTCTGAAGATGAATTGCAATTGTACCTGAAAGGAAAAGTATGAAGAGGAATGTGTTGCTTCTACAAAAAATTCATTATGGAGACTTAAATTCTAGAAATGCAGAATGAAAAGCTAGCCAATTTTTATTGATGCTTTTGTGTATTACTTTGTCAAAATTATACTGCCTATTATCTCAAGAGGAGAATAATAATCTGAATAATCTCTGAGATCTCCATCAAAGTGATAATCAGATCTTTAGAGTTTTCCCACTGGGAATGTTCTTAGAACACAAGGAGAAACACCACATAAAAAGAAGTTAATAGTACAGATGACAGATGTAGTTTATTCCCAGTCCCTCAAGAAGGATTGAAAACTTAAACTTCAGAATATGGAATGGACTAATTGGGAGATTGTGACAAACTCCTGGGACAAACCTTTGGGTTTCTCTGAACTCAGATACCCTCTGAAGTAACTTGCTTCATTTTCAAAAGGACAGCAGCTACCCAAAGATGAATTGCTGTGCTCAGGCTCCTCAGCCACCAGGTTCTGCAAGGTCTGTGCAGACAGTGCAGGTGCATTGGTTTCACTTCTCAGCAGCCTTGGAGAGCTTTACTAATATGCCACACGCAATGAGAACGCATAGGAATGCAACCCTTGGTGTGAATGAGTCACTTTAAAATTGTCCTTCTTTCAAGTCAGGCAAAAGCTGTTAAAGAATGAAAATGTTCATTTACAACATCTTAAACTGATCATGTGGTTGCAAAGGTTTATAAAGACCTAGGTAAGAGGAAAGAAGAAAACTGTTTCTTATCTGTGTATGGAGTTAGGGCCAAACCTAGCAAAATCTGAAGGATTGTAGTGTTCTTTCTTCTTCAGGAGAATCAGTGCTGTACACGTGTAAAGTTTCAATCACAAAGGAAGAACTTGGACTGGAGAAGTGTGCGAGCACTTTAAATATCTCTGCTATGATTCTGGAATAGGCATGGGAATGAATGCAATTTTCTTCAGGTGTTTTGATATTCAGTGTGTTTGGGAGAATTTATTTTCTTTGCATTGACTGGGTTTTTGGTAGGGAAGGAACAATCTGAACTGTGCAATAAATCTGGTCTGTTTCCCACATGGAAGAGCAAAGATTTCTGTATAAAGCTTTTATACGCATGGAGCGCTGTACTTCACAGCCCCATTTAACCAGGAGCAGTCTTCTCTGTCTTGGATGCATTCTAACACTCTTACAACCATGTAGGTACAACAGAGAGAAGTCTTTTTTAGCTTCTCAGTTATTTTGTCTCAATGTCTTTCCTATGTTGGCTGTAGTTTATATATATACTAAAAGGTATTTTCCTTCAGTGCGTCCTTAACTTTTAAAGAACAAGAATCAGAAGTCATAGTCTTTACCCCACGTTAGATGTAAAGGCAGGGGATGTTCTAAAAATGATCTGTTGGCACTCGGCCTTTGTATTTTTTATTTTTAGCATCTCTTTACTATCTTCTCTTTTGTCTTTGTTCTTAAGACTCTATTTTCCAGAACATTTTTTATGTTTTTATTAATAGAAACAAGTATGGTGTTTGTTCTTCAACAATAAAGTATGCACATGGCATTTCTTTAGTGCCCAGTGCCATGTAAGGCACTTTTAATACTGCTACTCTGTTCTCAGCAGTTTCATTGGAACAGAATATTGTTCTTTTGCGGTCAGTCAGGATTTTTCCTCCTTTAAGCTCCCAGATATTCTGCCGCTACATCTGCCATACATGCTAGAAGGGCAAAGATGGCACATTTACCAAATATAAGAATTCTCCTTGAAGATAGATTTCCCCTCCCCAAAGCAAAAGCACGGCTTGTGAAGTCACGCAGGCCCTTGCATTATTTGTTATTATTTCAGAGAATCCCTGATAAAAAGGGATTTATCTCCATGATATTCAATGTCAAAACCTGCAGCAGACAGACAAAACCCTTGTTCTGCTTGCTGCAACCATAGCTGTAAGCTAAGTGATTTTTTCTTTTTTTTTCTTTTTTCCTTCTTCATTTTTTCATTTTTTCTTCTTCCTTTTTCCCCCAATTTTTACTTCCTTCCCCCCCCCTTTATTTCTTCTTCCTGCCCCCCACCCTCATTTTTTTTTTCTTCAGAAAGATGCTGATGAAATCACTTATCAACCAGATTCCACTTCAGAGCATTTATAGCATCACATTATGAACTTAAGGTCACCAAAAGTAAAATTCAGTCCATCTGCTTTTCATCTTACTTCAATTTGTTGCAAAACTATGAAGAATCCTTAACAAGGTTTGTACAAATATTCCCTCTAAAAAGAAGCAAGTATGCTGCTTGATGAAAAACCGCCTATCAGTTCTTACAATATGCAATGGGCAAAGGATTCAGTCCCATGTTATGCAAAATCCTTGCTTGTAAACAGTGTTCTGTCTTTAAATTGATTTAATGCTTTGCCTTAGAATGCAGTAGATAATGCACTTATTTTCCCAACATAAACCCACTACAAGTGCCATCTGGTGGCAGAACTAAATTAAATCTGCACAAAACATTGTATGGAATTATTAAGGGTAAACTTTCAGCATTCATTCAGAATGTGACATTCAGCAGAATGTGAAGGGATATGGCTATGTAAATTGCATTAGGAGATATATGTTACTGAGCTCACATTATGAAATAGAGGATATGCCTTAGACAAGGTTTTAAAAATTCCCACAAAGACAGAATAACTTGGAGTTAAATCTGATTTAGTCCATGATAGACTGCCATACCAGGATAAAAGTCATCTTTGTACAGACAGTAGGCTGTAATAATTGCTATCCCACCGTACCCCCTCCTTCCCCCAAAGAAAAAAAAAAAAGAAAGACAGAAACTTGTCATGTACCTGAGCTATTAGCTGCCCCTATTTGGGAATTGTCACTAATGTACTCAGTACCTTATTTTAAACATCTTTTCTTCACTAAAGGGAAATTAGTTCCACATTGGAAAGAACTTCACACCTCTGTATATGATCTAGTTTGGAATACATGATTTATTACAGTTACCCTAAATCTTTAGCTTTGGTAGCCTGGTCTCTAATAGATTTCATGCTTGAACTATTATCACTAAGACATTTATGGAAAGGTGAAAATCCTTTGGGAAAACTATTTGAGATTCATCCATTCAAGGTAAGTTTACGGAGTCCTTTTTATGGGGAAGTTTTCTTGGGGTATTTTCTCCTGTCATAAAAATATTCCTTTCTGGAAATACAGTTCTCTACAGTGATGTATATTTTCACCAGGATTACCCGTATGGATCTTGAACACAGGCTCCATGTTCTTTTCTTGCTATACAGGGAAATGTTCAGTCTTGGGAAGACAGATGCTGTGTGGCAGCATTGCATCTGTTGCAAAATCCTTCTGAGAAGAGCGAACTGAATAATAAGGTGGATTTTCTTTCTATCCTTGTCTCTAGATGTTCTTAAAGCTTAGAAGAATGTTCTTAAAGCTGACTAAGAATGAGTGCTCACTGCTAGGGTAAAGTTCTCAAATTTTCTTCTTGAATGCCTATGAAAACTTCAGTTGCTACATACCTGTATGAATGATCCCTGCAGTGTCTAACTTCAGGTCAGTAGTCAATCTGACTTTGAACTGAAATAGTTCCATTCCAGCTGCAAACATCTCAGTCTTTGCACTGAATATGGATGAAAACCAAGCGACTGGTTCTCTTAAACCACCTCTGTTTCTAGTGCTGAGTGCATGAGCACTACCTTTTCTGCTGTTGTACCACAGTAGAGAAAATCATCCCTCAAGTGCAAAGTTTACCAATGCAGTTTGTCTCTCTCTGGATGCTGACTACTTAAGACAAAGCGTAGCTTGCCTGCTCTTTTGTTCAGCTGCATGGCGGTCCTCATTCCTAAGCGATATTATCTCCTGACTCCACAGACAGTGATACAAAGTGTCTGCAAAAGCACTCAGTGCTCTGAGCTCTGGCCCAAGGACATCAAAGGGAGTGCCAGAAAAGAGACCTCCAGAATTCGGTGCAAAAGTAGGACACAAAACTACTCCTTAGTCTTCTACTTAGAAGGGTTGAAAACATCCAGAAAAGGATTGCTTGTGGACAAGTAAGAAATAAAGGATAAAATATCTCTGTGAAGGGTCATAAACTCTTTCCAGATAAAGCTTCTTTCTGTTGCTGAAACAACAAGAGATGAAGTCATCACTAGATGCCAGCAACAATTGCCCGTTATACTCCTCTGTGAATCACCCTTTAAATGCAGCTCACAGTAACCTGTAATTTTCATATGCAGAATGTCCAATTTGAATGCAGTGATAAACGAGAGGGAGGAGAACACATTCAGTTGAATCATTTGTATACATAAGTGTCAGCAGGTACTGTCAAGCAAAAAGGATGTGAGTCAACTATACAGCAGAGCTATGTTTGAGGAGGGTCCTTTGGTAGAACACCCAGGACAGAAAACAGCCAGTGGCCTGCCCAGCTCTACTCACTGTTGTTTGGTACCACTGGCTTAGCCAGACAGAGTGAACCATTAGAGGGCTGTCAGGCTGGCAACCATCCCCTCAGAGGCCACCATGTAACAGCAGAAAAGTCTGAGTCAGAGAAAGAGGTGACAGGTAGAGCTATAATCCATCGCACCCTAACTGCTGCATCTACAGTGCTTTAACAGTCCTGGTGCCTGGCAACAGCTTCAACAACTCAAATCCAAACGAAGCCATGAAGGCTAAGGAGAATGGCGTGGTTAAAACTGGCTGTGTGTCACCATGGCTCAGAAACTGTGACCCAGGAGCCAGTGATGTAACATGGAGCCTTTTCTGCTCAGCCACTGAATGAAAGAAAGTGACAAAGATTTTAAAGAGAAGCATTAAGAAGGTGGAAATGCAGTAACACTAATTATGTTAGTAAGATGAAGAAATCTCCAAAAAGGCTCACTGTGGTCTATTTCTTTGCTATGGTCAGGCCTGAAAAGTTGGCTATGCTGTGAGAGAAAAGCAGTGTCATGAAACAGAAAGCTGACAGAGAGATCTTAATTGCAGAGCTACAAAATGTCTCCCCGGCTGTCCAAGTGAAAAATAAACATTTTCTAAGCAGGATAGTAATAAAATAAAAATACAGTCAGTACCAATTAGCAAAATACTTAACAAAATGAACCCACATTTAGATTCAGAAGTTAAATGAAAAATAAAAAAAAAAGGGAGAGGGAAAAAATAGACTGGAGGGTAAATTCATCCGTGTAGCTCTCCCTTTCTCCTTCTTATTGCTTCTCCCGTTTAGTGGTAATGAAGTAAAGCAGCAGCTCATTTGCAGTGTTGTACTGATTTTCTAAGCTAAGAAAGTAAAAAAGCTGCAGTACAAACAGGAAGTACAGAATTTGCATTGTGCTAATGAGACTGTCTACAAACAGCAACTCAAGCAATAATGTTGAGGGATGGAGAGCAGCAGGGAGCAGAACCCCCAGTCCATAGAAAAGAATAAAATGCAGTTCCTGGGACAACACATGGAAATTTCAACACAGTCCCTTGAGCTTTTCTGCAGAAACTTGAGCTTTGAACAGGGGAAAATAAGGAGCCTCAGATCTGACATCCTAGCAGACCACCGAGGTGCAGACCTGTCTGTCTGGAAACAGTTCACTGTCTGCCCAATCCATGTTCATGTTCCATTCTGACACAAGCATACAGATGGGATTCTTGTGTCTATAAAGTGTGCTCTGGAGGTCCTTGTAGCTAATCATTGCTCCTGTGTTTCTTCAGCAGTAACTACTGAAAACACAAGGAAAGGTCTTTGGTAAGCATGTCAAGAGCCTGAGGTTACATCCACCCAGCAACTGTGGCACTGGCACATAGGCAGCATAAACCCGTTTTGATGCCTGAGAAACAGGGAACAAAGAATATGATTCCAGCACCTGAATAAAGGCTTTATGGTTGCTATTGCTCTTCAGCTCTTGCCTACTATTAGGAGGGACACCTCACCAATTAATTCCGAAGTAGTTCCCTGGGAGTATTTTAACCACTGAGCAGAACTGTTGATACAGAGAGTTTAACAACCACATCTGTTTAGACACATCCCAAGCACATTTCAGACTGATTAGAGTCTAAGGATCCAAGTTACTTTCCCTTCTGCTTCCCCTGTTAATCTTCAGCATCTTAATATCTTGAAAATCCCTCTCTCTCTCGCATACACATTAAAAAAAAAAAAAGAAAGAAACAGAACCAAAAATCAGTGATCTTTGCTGTAATGAAATGGAGTTTGTTTTTAATATGACATTGTGATTCTGTAACTTCAGGCCCCGAAGCTGTTGAGTCCGAAGGAGTCACTGATCCTGTCATGCCGTTCTTCCTTCAAGATATATCTGTTTATGTCAGTATTAAAATAATTTGTCATCCATCTTTTCATCTCAAGCTGCAATTGTTGCTCTGTAAGCAGCCACAACTGCCTTTATAAAGTGCCTTTTAACTCTTGGGCCAACGCGTAATTTCTCAGTTCTGTATAAATATTTTAAAAACTGACCTTACCCTCCTTCCACCATCAATATGTGCTGTATGGATGAATTGCTATGTCCATAGCATTTGCAATTGTACGTTAATTTAGCTCTTCATTCTTATTTTTACATTACTTATAAAGGAGCTCTTGCACTTTGAAAAAGCATGAAAATCTGACTTTCTGCAGAACAATTTCTCCACCTGCTGCAAGCAGTAAACATCTTAAAGTGGGAAATGTACGCTTTCTGTGTGTTATTAGGGAGACATGCAAGGTTATGAAATTCATTAATTTTTGTATGTACGAGTAATTGGATGTGTCTCACCACTGGCATATGGAATCATAGCAAAAGAACATGTTGCATTGTGCAGCTTCATAAGAAGGTAAAAGTATTTCCATCTAAACAACCCTTTTAGAATTTCATAAAGCAGAAATTCTTTAACAGTGTATGTTTTTTTCAATTGAATTTTTTCAAGGGTTCAACCACAACAGAAAATGCTGATGTTACACATTGATACATACTAATACTACTCAGGTATTACGCTTCTTAAAATATAATAAAACACAATGGAAATTTGATAGAAATAAATTCTTTTTCAAGAAAGCCTGATAATGTATTTAAACTGAATGCACACCAGTTCATTCACCAATGCCTAATGCAAACTTCTATTTACAGTACAGAAGGCAGAATTAATACGACGCAATGCTATGAAGCTAATGTAACACCTCTGTTACAGCAGCAGCACCGTCATCAGTAAGGAGAAGCCAGCAAATTAAGATATTCTCTTTGTAAAATAGTTTAGAAAGTAGTTTGGCAGCATTATTATGAACGTTGTGAAGCCTACTGTATTTAAACTTACTTTGCATGTAAATTAAAATAAATAAATAATACGAAGGTGCTGTGAGACAAAAAGATGCCATATAGTGATTTCCTGCATGTATCTGTATTTCAGTATAACCATACAAATGTCCAATAAGCTTCTATCTATCTCCAGGAAAACCATATATGCCACCCAGTAAAAAAGTGCCAGCATGAATTAAGAACTTATCTATGGGAAAGCACAACAAAAAATTACTAAAAAGTAGTTGAGAGAAGGCTGTATTGAAGAAAGAATTGTACCCTCTTTTTTATTTTGGATGTAAAAACAGTGCAAAGATTATTAATTGTTTGCAGATGAATGCACAGTGCAGCATTGGACCCAATTATACATAATATATGTTATTATATGCAAACTGATTCCATTTACTGCCACAGCTGGTAGTAAAAAATTGAAAACTGTGGCCTACCCAGATCAGCACTTAAGGTTTCAGTTAAAAAATCAGTTAATTATACATTGATTTTACCATGCAAGCTCGCTCAAATAGTACACAACTGTGAATTTGGGCTCCAAATTCTAAAGCATCTACTGAATATTTGCATCCAGCTTCTGAATCCGAACTAATTCATTTCTTTCTGGCTCAAATCATGGCAGGGAGATTAATATCTGTTTGCAACAAGCCATGCAGTCATATTGTATCCTGCAAAGTACATTCAGTTACAGAGTGGCCTAAGGGAGAGAAGATGCCTTGTCATGCTGCAATTAGACAAGAATCACAGTAAATGCATGTAATGGCTGCCCACCGCTGTTGTACAACAAAATAAAGAGAAGGGAAAGCTGTTTCTTCATAAATGAACAGTGTACTTTGCTGACTAAGGCAGAAAATGGTGGAGATTCTTTTTCTTTTTTTAATTTCTACAGGACAATCTGTGCATTTCCTTACCCAGACCTAAACCCAGGCACACGTGTATGTGAATGTGAGATTGTAAGAAAGAGAATCCCACCTTTGCACTGAATACGTCCACTTCCTGAGGATGCACAGCTCTTTGCTGTGCATGGAATCTCTAGAACTAAAAGAATGTGATTTCAGTGTGACTGAAGAAGTGTCGAAAGAAGTAATTGGATGGGATTGTATTTTGGTAAGTAATGATGAAACAGGAAAAAATGGAAAATTTAAAGCTGTTCTGGTATTTTAAAATAATTTTTTTCCTTTAATCGGATTCAAACATCTATTACACAGAGCTTTAATGGAGTTTATGCCCTTCCAGTGCTAGATGAATCTAGAGAAGAAGAGAGATTTAATCCCATTAAATATTTGTCAGGGATTTAATGCAGTAGATAATACAACAAGCGCTATTGAACTTGGCATTACAATTATCCATTTTTACCAAACACTGATGTCCATGAATTCAAAAAGAATTTCACTTAGGACTCAGTGATTGAACTTCATGTTTCATATTGTTTATCATGGTCAGATGTTAGAGCTACTATTGTTTTCTGAGCTCTTTTGTCTATTAACTGTAAAGGTAGCTTTTATTTTTCCTTATTATAAATGTGTTCACTGAAAATGCTGTAACAGGGCTATTTCTAAAACCTTCATTCCAACAGAAAGATGGCAATTTGACCTACTGATCCTCAGTGTTTTTTCCTATTAAGGAGCAGAAAACAATCATCAATCTCCATATAGTTAACGGACTGCTGCCAAAACCAACTTTCTTTGCTAAGGTAATGACACATCCTGATATCTGCAGTCCATTTCAATCAAAATGTCCGAACTCTTAGTTTAAAGAATGCCTGGCTTCCAGGTTGCTTATACACTGTATTTTCTTCCGTTATCCCAACTTTCAAGCTTGGCTGAAAAAACGTAATATAATTTAGAGAGTTTTGAGTGCTGCAAATATGGGAAGTTTTACTTTACACCCAAGAACTCAATGTAAGGAATTACGTGTTTTTTCATGATTTATACATATTAATTTCTACTTTTTGTTGGTTTCTAAGGATTTTTCTCTGCAATTCTGAAACAACACAGCAAATGGAAACTATATCTTTAGAATATCCTACTCCCTGTCCTCAGAAATTTAAAGCCTCGGTGTCACCATACATATCCCTACGGCAATTAAAATGCTGAGAATTCAGATTCTTCTTTTGCTGTGGGGCTTTTTAATAAATTTTTCTTCTTCTTTTTTAATACAGTGAGGTTCTCCAGATTAATTTGAATGGCATTCATTAGTTAATTCTTCACCTCTGATTCTCTTTTTTAAATTAGAATTCTTCAGCTGTCAAAGCAAGGACCTGAAAGAGCACTCTGTGATTTTTGGTTCCTAAACACCCCTAATATATGTACATCATGTTGCTGAAGTGTGAATACACTGCTACTTATCCAATTAATATAAACATACAGAAGATGAGTATACCACATACTAGGCAACTCAGTCATTTTTTTAATCTGTGAATAACTAAAAACTATTTCTGAGAATTTTTAATGATGGGTTTTGTAGCTACTCATCAGATCACTCTTTCTATACAACAATGGAAGGAAGTGAAATAGAAAAAAAAACAAAAAAAAAAACAAAACAAACAAAAAAAAAAACCGTGTTATTATGGGCTAGAAGTGTTTTAGAAATTCATGCCAGGCTCCATATGGAGATAATTCAGATCCTGACTGCCAAAGCATACATTTTCCGCTGATAGTCTATCTGCATCCCACGAAACAGTGAAACTACTCATATCTGTTAAAAGTGAGCCCAACTGTTTATCTGCTCTTTCTGTATAGGTTTAGGGCAGCTTTTACAGGATTTCCGTTGAAATGAAACCAACACAGAAAAGCTAATTTATCCTCCAGTAAGACAAGGGGCACAGAGTATAACAAAGTATGACATAGGGAAGCCTATGGTTCCTGTTATTTAAAGAAGGTGGAATTTTGCTTTCCTCCCTGTCTTTGGCACCACATTTGAACTACATAATCTGGAGAGGAAGGATGTTCTGAATCTCAGGACGCCTGGTTTCAAGCCTTGTGATGAGTAAATGAATAAAACGATTACTTTCTCTCTGGAGTGGGGCACTTGGAAATGTGGAAGTTATAGCTAAATAGAGATCATCTGGTGGAGCCAAGACTTCACGATGTGCCCATGGCTGCAATGATGCCAAACTCTGTCTTGCTCCCTGACACACAGCAACGATGTTCCTGGATAGCTGCGCCTCTGGAGAGCTCCACAAATAAAGAGCAATAACACTAAGAGTTGATTAGAAATTTTGAAAACATTCTAGATCTATGGTTGATGTATTTATGGGACACAGATCTTCTATAATAGCTCTTGCTTTGTTCACTATGGATCTTGGCTTTCCCTAGAGGTCACTTAAGCTTTTTACTTAGGTGACTGCTATCTGAATTCTATGTGGAACTGGTGATAATTGTTCTCCTTACCCATGTTCCAAATCTGCTACTTTTCTCCTATCCTAAACCTCCCTTTTCATAGCAGGATGAAATATAAACTTTTAATATTATTCATAGTAAATAGAGTGGAAGAGAATGGGAACATTCCCAATAAATGCCATCATACTTAGGTCATTCTTTAAAAAAAAAAAAAAAAATTCAATTTTAATCTACGCTCTGTGCTGAAGCAGGATCTTCTACATGGATGTAACCAGAGAATATTTATGCATAAATATAGTTTCCCCGCTTCAGTTAAAATCGTGGATTAACTGCACAATGAAAGTTTATCTATCTTCTCATAGCAAAGGACAGTTATTTACTCGAGAACTGCACGCAAGATGCATACAAGGGACATGAACATCTTGCCTTGGAATCTCTAGTGTGAATTCATGGGTCATATAATCTTAGAAATCACTGGAGATTAAAGTTTCCATATTCTGATTTTTAATAACATCTCATTTTTCTTCATGGCCAGGAATTTAGCTGATAAGCTTGTATGAAATATCAGTTTTTCTAAGCACATGCCTCTCCTAGGAAGTGTAAATAAAGCTGCTAGAGGAGATTGGTGAAGAAACTAACAGCTAGGCAGTGGCTGCTATCTTTATTTTTCCTTACTTATCTTACCACGTGCCTGGGAATCCTGCTCACAAATCAGATGTCATTGTGCATCATGCTGTACAAACAGTACAAAATGAAGGCTTTCTGTCACAGAGGACAACAGTAAGCTTAAATAAAACTAAAGGGACAGAGTGATGCCTTCTAGAAAGGAATCTGGCAGACAACATTATTGCAACATTAAAAAAAACACAGTTAAATAGAGATACAAACCCCGAAGGGTTGAAAAGTATTCTCAAATTCCTTCTTTTGGGTCAAGTAGCTATAGACATCGAGGATGCTTTGATACAATAAGAGAACTAATTCTCTTTCTCTTTGTCTCACTGTAATCTTGCAGAAAGACAGTATGTTCTGTTTTGTACCTGTCTCTACACTTCATACATAAAATCACGAAAAACTGACAACTGATTTTCTATGTAGAAAAGCTCTGAGAGTTTGTTCTTTCCTCAGTTCATTCATCACTGCAACAGAAACTAATTTAGAAAGGCTTTTGAAAGGACAAACATACAACCCTTTACTTTGAGTTATCTCCCAAAGCGTGTGGCTCTCTGGCACATGAACCCTTGCCAGCATTCAGATCTTCTCTAAGAATTACCAATAATAGCAATAGGCTGCTAAAATCCAAAGAACAAGGATACCTTGAAGAAATAGTAAAGAAGGATGCATTTCATACCTGGTTTATGAAAGATCGATAAAATAGTCAAGAATAATAGTTAAAAGATTGTTTTAACAACTAATCAATAATAATCTCTGCTTGTACTCTTCTCTATGTGGTAAAAACATTTTGAATTTCTCATTTAATGATTGAAACTTCTGACTCAATTCCTGCTAGGAAATTGTAAATTCTTTGATTGAAAGTGCACTACAAATGTTATTTTTTACTCCATAAAAATACCCTTCATTTCCACCACTTCCTGAATTGAGTTTGGTAAATATTCCCTTCTAAAAACAAATGAGATGCCTTCAGATTTCTACATTTATTTAATAAATCAAGGAGAAGCTGGCTTAAAAAAAATATCTTTACTGGATTACTTATGTTGTCCAGACTTCATTCATGTAGAAATGCCAATAAATAAACTAATGCGTATCCTCAATCAAGTCCTTTTATTGTATAGGCCAGTTTACCTGCTTTTGTGGTCAAGAAGAACCTCCTCAAAGAAAGTAAAATTAATTCATCACATTAATTAAAAAAATAGCTTAAATCTTCCTGTGTGCCTAGCCTGCTGTTAGCAATTCATAATGTCAGCATTATATAATGTATTATGTTATTTTATTCAGGATTCCCAACATCTTGTGGTATAGGTCCATCATATTCTGTTTCAGATATTTTGGTTTCTAGAAGGATGCAGTGAACAACTAAATAAGAACTTGAAAATAGTGGAAAATGTACAAGTAGATTATGTTGTCAATTCTATTTAAACAATACAGGATTGGAGATGTCTAGTAACTACAATTTTATTCAGTGGTTAAAATCTGTCATCAAATTGCTCATAGAGAAAAAAAAAACAAAGAACCTCCCCACTAACCAGAATTGGGAAAGGCACAGAAATCTTCGTATTTTAAGATTTTTATCGATGAGTCATCATGTCTCTATTTCTAAAGATTTTTGTAATGAATTATGAGAGTAGCATGCACAATCCACCATAAAAGTAATAGTAACACATTAACCAAAGTTGTTTGGTAAAAATGCTACAAAGGTTTTGCTATCTGTGACTTCAAGGACTGAAACCCTAAACCTCCACTCCTTATGAACCAAACAATCACAAAGCATTTATCATAAGCTTTGCATATACAAGAACAGATTCATAATTTTTATCCCAAGGCACAATAAGAAACAAAAGTAAGTAACCTTGGCACATCAGAATAAAAGTGATGATGCCCTGTGGAGAACAGGAAACAGACTGGGAGAGAGTTAGGTTTAATCAGGATGTGGGGACCTTTGTTTCTCATACCATTAACCTTTGCACTTTCTATGGCAGAAAAAGCCTCTTAAATTAATTTTCATTTAAATTTTAAATTCCTGTATGAACCTGAAGTTATTAAATGCAACTCAGTTTCACATTAAGCACTTGAGTAGAAATAATGTTTAAATCAAACATGAATTTTACGCTGCTGACTTCTCAAAAAATCCAAAAACAGGAGGGAACTTTCCATTTCCTCTATTTAATAACATCCTGAATTTCAAATAGTTAATATATCCTCCACTTCCTGTATTATCATTGACAATAAATGAATTTAAGCTTATACATCCTGAACACAATCTGGCTCCTATGCTCTTAAAATAAAGATTTTGAAGGTGTTTTGCTATGAAATTGCTAGAACTTACTGTTGTGGATGAATTGACAAATTTCTGGCAATAGTTTACTAGTGCTCTCTGTTTCATGGCTATCTATTTAAGAACTGTGGAGCTGCTACCAGAGAAAAGGATAGGCAGAGGGATTTACACAGTATTGTGGAGAATGTATTCATACTAGGAAGGAATGGAAATCCATTAATTACAATCAAACATTAAAAAGTAACCATGAGGTCATATGACAAAGTATCTTGCTTTTAATTTGTAATGTGTTTTAGTAGACACAGCAAGCAGAGCTGCTATGCCATCCAAAGTCAATGCGGATAAAGAAAATAGAAAACAGTGCTGAAAGGTGAAATGTGCTTAAGGTTAACTTTCTGACAGCTGTGTGAAAATCCAACACGAGTGTCAGGAAAAGCTTTTTGGTCTGTCATTTCCATCCTGCTGTCCTTCCTTTTCCATACTGACTCCAAACATAAGACAACAGGGTTTCTCCTTATGGTCTCTTTATGCAACTTAACTTTCTGTGGAGTCCACAAACCAATATGAAATCACATATTTTCTGTAGTTCCAGTTTCCTCATAATTTCACATCAACATTCTGCTTGCTCCCTTTCCTAGGTAAAGTCCAAGGGAATGGTGGTTTCAGGAATTAACTTGGGCTCAAACCATTTGCTTTAGGACAGGAAAAAGTAAATAGTTTAGGTACAATTTAAATGCATATTTCCAAGAATATGATCCTCATATTTTGTCTCACTCATCAACTGTTCTTTTGCTTTGTGACAGTAACATTCTCCCATTAGCTAAAATTTTGCCTCCACTGCTGACCCAGAAATGTCCCAGTATGGCATTACAGTACAACTCAAAGATTCATTGCACAACTAAGAAAAACTGAGAACCACCTTATAGTCAACAGTTGTTGACTATAAGGGTTGACTATAATCAACCCTTGAAGTAGGGACCAGAAAACAAGTTACTGGCCTGATCCATACAGTGGTGATTCAATACTGTGCTCTTCTTCAGCTCATCGAAATTGAACTCCTTTATGTAAGAGTTGCACTACTATGAATAGATGATAGAACAAAAGGTTTGTCTCAAAGTAGCCTCTAATGTGTACAGGAAGCATGTACATGTTCGGACATTCCTACCTCTTTGGCTCTCTCAAATTAAATGTGAGATTTGTGCCAGTATTACTCATGCTTTGCTCCATAATACAGTAAATGATCATCTATGGAATGATGGCCACTGTTTGGATTTTTTTTTATTATTATTATTTTTTTTTTTTTTTTGGACCATTCTCTTCCTTTCCTTGGTCAGTACCCTCTGGCAAGCATAGCCAAAAACTGCCTGTCAGGAACTATCACTAGAACACCTGCTGGGGCTCCTTCCATCCTAAGTTTTCTTTGAATTCTGCCTACTGTCTATTCTATTGTACAATAGTCAGGCCTCTTCCTTTCTGAGAGGGGAAGGTCTGTGAAACCATTTACAGACACAGAAAAACTTGACACTAAATCCTAGCGACAGATAGGATTTAACATCATTGTCATGCCCTGATGTGTAGCTCAGATATCTTGCTCTCACCATTCTGTCTGCTGTGAGGCAGAACTCTCCCAGTACGTGAAACAGAATGCCAACATTTTGTTTTGTGGAGACAAATAACTTGGAATTTGACAGTGCAACTCTGAGCATCACAATGTCTGGATTAATCTGTAGCTCCAGTTGTTATTTATAGCCTTTTTTTTTTTTTTAAAAGCAACTCTTCCCTACACCACTCTATTGAAGCTCACAGTCACATCAGTGCAATGTAGATTGGCTATCACTGTAACCTCTGCAAAACATAGATTTGAAAGAACTATTTGAAATCCCTACTTTATACTTTCCATTCTACAGTCCTTTAACAGAGTACTGCATCAAAGCATGAACATTTAAAAAAAAAAAATCTATAATAGTAATGGTTGGAGAAACAATTCTCAGTAAAGCTCTGAAAGCCTTTTCCTGATCCTCAAAGTATTAAGCCTTTGTCTACCTTGTCACAGCTTCCTTAAAGTACCACTATACCATTTATTTATGTAACATACATTTACATCTACTGTTCACCAATTTGAACTAGTATCTGCATGGGCAGCTGTTTGAAAACAGACTAGTGGTTTTTTACTAGAAGGAGTATAAACTAGGTAGGGGCAAACCATCTGACAGATGGTTTTCTACTTGGTCTACAATAAGAAGTTACTGAATCATTCCCTAGTTAAAAATCTCAGTTTAGAGCAAGAAAGGAGCATAAAGATGGCACATTTTAAATATATTTTTTTCTTTTTCTCATAGGGTACCACTGCATCCCACATGAACATATGTTTGTTCCCACTGAATACAAACATAAACTGCAGCCCACCTGAATCTCCTTCTGTCATATTTACAGTTCCATGAGATATCTGTAGTACCACCTGGCTTTTCTCTGCACTGTAGGTAGTTTTGTTAGGCTTGTGTGAAGTGACTTTTTTCAAGGTAGGCTTGCCCTTGCAGGCCTGCAGCATAGAACAAGTCTCAGGGATTGTAGAAGACAAGCTCCATATCGAGTACTCACATGATTGAGAGTTTAGGACAAGGTACTCAGTTTGTGAAATGCTTTGGATCTTTTTACATAAACATGGCTATTCTGAAAGCTTGTGTTCAGGATAATCTCCATAACTCCAACATATTTTTATATACAATACAAAGATTGCTTAAAATAAGCTTAGCCCAGCACTTGAAGAGGAAAAAAAAAACAACACAAAAGAAAAACAGGAACTGGCACAATTTCAGCTTTCTCTTTTGGCTCTTTACAGTAAGAGAGCAGTGTGGCCAGCTGCCAGTTCTCTCAGCACAAAACAACATACAAAAACCTCTGAACTCTTCTTCATTATGGGCAGACATTTTCATCACAGCAAAATTCTCAAGCTGCAGATCAGATGTCGCAGTCACAGATACGAATAAAACAGAGACAATGTTTTTTAAAATCTAGGTCCCTGTTTTGTCTTCTTTTACAAGTTGTTCCTAGCCTATTCACGATGTCTTTTGGCAAGTGACTGGTAGTTGTTACTGCCTCCTATTTTCAGAAGCAACTTGCAAATGAGCAGCACAAGACAGGAACTATCATTTTAGAAGGACACCCAGTGAATCAGGTTGGATATTTATAGAAATTCCATCATTTCAAGTGTCCTTGGACCTTCTGATGTTAGTGGGACAGCTGAGCAGGTCAGAAAGGCTATATCCTCAAGTTCTCCCTAACACAGCTTTCTCTGTATATTCTCCTTTTAAACAGGAATCTTTTCTTCAGTTTGTTCTTGAAGATTCAGTTCCTGAAGAACTTGAATGTCTCATGGTAAACTTGTTTTATAAAAACTTTCACCAACCTCACATTTGAAGGCAGAAGAATGTAACACTTTTCTGTTATTCTATTTCTGCTCACAGTAGTTTGAAAGAATTCTGCCTGACACCATGTTTTCACTGTCATGACCCCACACGGTGATACTTGCTTCTTAGATTTGGTTATTCCTAAAATTAAGAAGTCATATTTGAAAAACTGACCTTTGGCTCACAATCCTGTCTGATGCTTTTGGAAAGCGTATCTTCTTTTGTACACTTGTAGGGCTATGTTAAGTTCCACAGAATTTAGGAAGGACGCGAAACAAACGTTATGGATGTTTCCTAGTAAGGTTTGTTCCTAGCAAGAACATTAAGCTCACTTATTAATGAAGTGACTATGCTGTGAAAAGAACCAGATCATCAGCCTGCAAGAGGTCTAGCTTCACCTGAAAAAGGTTTAATGAACTTACAACAGTATTCAACAGCTGCATATTTTGGCCCTTGCCAGAAACACTACTTGATCAGTTTCTTTCCTTTTCTTCCATGTATGACTGATTCTCACTTGAGATTCAATACTCAGAACGTTTTTACCTCTACTTTTGCTTCTAAAGAAAGCTAAGAATCATGGAAATGAGTAAAAAAAAAAAAGGTCTCTGTGCTTGTGTTACATTTTAAGCCTTTTTAAAGAGCTAAAAACAGAAGTTCCTTTCCCTGGCGTTCAGAAGTGTGTTACTCCCTTTTAGTAATAGGACTACAAAAACAGAAGTAAAAAACAAGATGTGCTTGGGTAGTTATCCCCAGCTTGGGAGAGGGGATGTGGCAGGAGAACACAACTAGTCTTGGGATGCAGCCTCAGATTCCCTAGTTTAGAAATAGTCTCTTTCTTAAAAAAAAAAAAAAAAAAAAAAAGTACCTCTTGAGAAAGGAGTTTCATCTAATCTTCCCACAGCACTTTAAGGAACCCTGCTCATCTGTCCTGCTCTTTTCCTAGTTCTGATTTCTCCCTAGAGATTAAAAGTTATACTTCCTTCTATACAGAATATTAATTCAAAACTCTGAGAACGGTGGATTTGCTTTAAAAAGCTTAAAAAGTTGTCCTGTGAGTCCCTGAATCCTAGGTATATATTACTTTGTGCCAACTCTACTCCACAGGCAATGAGAACCAGCTGAAGAATGATTAACAGCTGGTAAGATCTAACGTCCTAAATCTTCACAGATGTCTGCTCACTGAATGTGAATCAGCAATTTTCATTAAGGAAGATTCTACCAGTCAGAATGGATTTCCCATGCTCTTTATATTTTCTGTCTGAACTGCTACATTGAAGAATTCTATTTAAATTCCTTTTGGCTATTTATTTCACAGTAGATTGTTTGACTTGCAAAGCAACAGCATTGTGGCACTATTTTTAATGTTCTTTACATTCTCTGATATGCAGCTATCAAGTCAAGTCATATAATTCAGAAGATATTGCATTGGTTTGGTTTCTTTCCAGTGTTTATCAGTGGGAAGGTTTGATTAATAAGAACCTTCCATAATTCTGACACACAAAAAATGATTCGAAACCAAATAACACTGACACCCCAAAACAAAACTTAGGAATTATTAGATATTTCCGCCCCTGAAGTATATTAAGGGAATGTCAGGGTAAATACCTGCAAATGAGCATGGAAAAGACTACACTTTTATTTAGAATGACTGAATCTGACTCAGTGAAAGCATTCATTTCTTTCAATGAGAGCTAGATTAGAACTCCAGCAACTTTGATCAGGAGTACAGATAATTCAGGCCAATTTGTTTACACCCTGTGCAGAAGCATACAGAATTATGCATTATATATAAGTATTATTATTATACAGGGTTGTATATTCAATATCAATGTGTATTAGAGAACATGAAACCCACTTCCAGCTCAGAAAAAACTACTAAATACTACATTGCACCAAGCACTAGAGGAGAGCTGAAAGAATTGGATAAGTGTTTACTGGGTTATGGGCCTCATTTCACTGGAAGCTCTTCCTAAGATTAAATTAAGAAGAAACTTAATTACCTGGTTGATGGCACTGATTTTATTGCCAAGATACATCTCTGGGAATGTATTGGTGTATTCCAAGTCTCTAGGCAAAGGCTCAGTGAAGACCTTAACAGTAGATTTTTTTAGTGTTGGTCTACTAATCTAGGTTAGCAGCAATCAAACTTGCAGTAGCAGCAAATCCAAGTCATGACATGGAACTGCAATTTGAGTGAGTCAGTAAATAGAATTGGGTATGTGGCCAGAGGAAAGGATATCAACAATGCTGAGGACACTTCAGAGAATAGAAATTTACGATTTGTGAATCAAACCACGCCCTCTCAGTGCTCTAGGCTGCAATGGTCTCTTTCACCACTCCTGAAAAGCTATGGCTCCTTGCAGTCTGCAGACAGCAACACATTCCAAGAATGCACACTGAGCAAGAAAGTGGGGATCATTCATTTACTAAGTCTCAACTGTAAGAAAAAAATTAAATCTGGGTTCTTAATTCCAATGCTTTCAAATGCTATGCTCTAAGAACAGAAAGGTAAGAGACATGACATCTTAATAATTTAAATTAAATGTCTTAGTGCATGACCAGTATTTATGCTTTTGGTACCTGAAAGAATATGGCATCCAGGATTCTCAAAGAGACACTGGTGGTTTTTTTTTTTTTTTTTTTTTTTTTTTAAATGTGACAAGTCAAAACATCACTGTTAAGGAAATGTCAGTGATACGGTGTTATTACCTACACTGAAATTAAAATATGAAGGGAGGGTTTCTGAAGGATGCAAGCAAGAATCATAAACAAAAATCTTCAGTCACAACTAAAAACAGTGAGAATGCACAGCAAGAAGAAAGAGAAGATATACAAGATGATTGCCAGATCGCCTAGCAATTACATCTTGATTCTAGACCTGCTATGATTTCATGACTCATTAGAGAATCTGCCTTTTTTAATGGAAAAGCATTCATATGCACACAGTAAGAAGTGCTACTGATATCTGTGACTTGACAGCCTCATTACTCAAACTCAAAAAAGCAGTATTTTATGCTTAGTTGAGTTACTAGAGTCATACTCCTATGTTAGGACAACTGCCAACTCATTTCCTACATTTGCTTTATGTTCCCTTCTGAAAAGGTATTATATTAACTATTACCACAGCAGTGACCCCCAGTGTTATCTTGTTTACATGCATACATATATGTAAAAGATCTGATTTAGGCAAAGAAGTAGGATAGACATGAAACAAAAACAGTGAAATTTCTTATATGTCAGATAAAATAATATCAATTTCACTGAAATATAGTATTACATCAACAAGTCAGATCCAGTATTGGCCAATATCATACTAAGAAGCTGTACCATGTCCCCTTGCTGACTTGTAGATAGTCTGCTACAATACAATGGAGGAAAGAGAAGGTCCAGTTCTGAACTGGAGCACTACTATTTCAAGAGCAAGACTGAAATAGGAGCCTTGTGTTGCCAATTCCTTATGACAAAACAGTGAACCTCCTCTTGGAAGCCCGAAGTCTAACATTAAGTTAACATATACAGACTTTCCAAGTGCTAACAAGGTGCTGCTTAACACAATATATTTTAAAAAACAACAACAACAAAAAAAAGCCCTCCAACTTTCATGGCTACAGAGTTAACCTGCTAAATGGACATACACCAGTGCTGCATTGTTTGCTGCAGCCAGAAACAACACTCCTGAAGTACTGTGCATTAATTGCTATGAAAGGCTGGCTCACAGTTATAACTGAAAATATAAAACAACAACTGCAATTAACTTTTTCCAATAACTGCTTTAGTTAAAAAAATAAACAAATTATGAAGCAAATACGCCTTCCAGTGTTGAAGGGAGATAGATACTGGGGTAAGATTCCACACATACAGCGTGACAGACACCTAGGGTAAGAAGAAAAACAGCGCATTTCTCCTTGTCACCTTGGTCTAAAAGCCCAAATTGTCAATCAGAAGCCGCTAAAACACTGTCTTAGTTCCAATAGAGTTGAGTTAGTGCCATGGATTCTCCTAAATTGAAAAACAGAAAAATGGTATGAAAATAAAAAGATGAAAAATAATCTAGTACAAATTAACCAACTTCTGGACATTTCAGTTACAAGGAAGATGATAAAATGAGAGTGGTATAAGAACAATAGTAATGTTATGAAAATATGGACTTCTACAAATTAAAGGAAAAGGAAGTTTGGTGAGGAAGACCATGTGAGAGGCTGACACTAAGGATGCACAATTTACTATAGAGTTTTATTGAAAATGAAAGTACTTTGGCTCACCATCTTTCCCCTACATGAGACATAGAACAAAGCATGAGTGCTTGAGTCTCATGCTGCCATCTCTGTACAACAAAAAGGAGAAAACTGGAGGTACACCTTTTTGTTTGCATATACTGTGTTTGCTACAGAGCAGCTGGGAGCAGATGCAGTCATTGGTAGTGTGGTATGCAAAAATGCAAAATTTATGTGTACTAAATTCACAGGTCAGAAATAGTCTTAGGTAGCAGAGGAGCAGAGGCAATGCACAGAACACTGAAGTTCTTGAAGTAATATTCAACGCAACTTTCTTTGCAAAATTGATTTGTGATGACCCGATGCTTGATGTAATTTATGTTAACACCAGGATAGATTATTTTTTTAAAAAAGAAAAGTCATAAAAAATTTCATTATGATACTTCAGGAAGTAGCCAAGCTGTCTTTCAGTATTACCCATCCCCTTCAGGAATTCCTGGAGGAGACTTACAACCTAGGAGAACTGAAGTAGACCAGAAGTCTTTAAACAGAGGAAGAAATACTGTCTGGAGCTGAATACCAATAAAATTAACTTAAGGAGTAGAAGATACTAAACAGTTATCAAAATCAATTTATACCTATTCAAGTTATAGGTAAGAAAAAAATAAATCCAACCAACTTTGACTACTGAGAACCAGTTTGCCCTCAGCCAAGTCTAAGGTTCTTCTTGTATGTTCCAACATACAACATGTTTCTGAAAGAAAAAGATGCAACATAACTTCAGGAAGTATTTGTCACAGTCTTGCAAACCACAATTCTAAATAAATGAAGAAAATATATTCTAGGTGAAATCATTCCACAATATGAATGTACAGCTCATTAAAAACATCATTTTGGAAAGACAAACTCCAAATTATTTGTTCTGTGAAGCAAAGCAAACTAGGTAAGACCTGTAAAGTTTTGTTCTAGGCTCTGTCTAGCTAATAGATTTAGCAGAATGTTGACTGACGGGAATGGTTATGCTTAAACTTCGCAGAGGATTTGGAGGAACTGGCACAGTATTTGGAATGAAAGATTAAGATCTAATGTAATTTTGATAAAAACAGATGATGTTTTATTGTTAATAAGCTAACTCTCACAGAATATCGAAAATGTTGTACACAAGGAACAACAAATTACAAGTCTGCTGAATGCTAAGGAAAAAAGATGTAATGTTTCCAGCAGCTCGGAGTGAACCTTCTGACTGCAGACTGCTAGGAGATCTGTACACAAAAAGGGAATAGAATTACTTCATATTTACTTTGTATGTCCTTCGGAATAATACATCTAGTGGATTATTATTATTATTTCAAAGAGTGTGGACTTTGAAAGTAAGTAAAGATGAGAGAGGGGAGCAATTAGTGGTGGAAAACAAACTACTTAGAATCTTAACCAAAGAAAATAGATCTGTTTATAGTAGAAAGAGAACAAGAAAGCAAGTCTTTCAAGCATTGTAGGCAAAGACAATATTGATCATTGCATGACAGCTGAGAATGCAAGTTAAATGGCAAGAAAACCTCCACAACCAAAAACTACCACTCTTCTTCCACCTGTCTAAACCAAGACATATGCAGAGCTGGGAATGCTTCAAGAATTCAGGGAAACCTGAAACATCACATTCAGGCAAACCTGAAACAGCATGCCCAGTGAATTCTAACTCACTGCATGCATTACATGGTGTGCTATATGGGAGCAAGCAAGAGCACAGCTTGTGCAACACCTGTGATTCACCCTTCAAACTAGTCCTAATTTTATACCTAGCTTATCTATAATTATGATTTTGTTACACCTTGTAGGAATTTATCATTCATGAAATGGAAGATAAATCCAAATCAAGTATAAAAAATAATGAAGGTTATATTATAATAATAATCCTAGATAAACAGAGGAAATGCCATTTAAAATGAAAATTTAATGTAGCAGCACAGTGAAGACTGGGGACTGCCAACATACTTTGGTTTTAACATTCTGAAGAAGACACAAACCCTTCCTGAAATGTAACTAAAAAATATCATGTAGAGTCTTCATGCAATAAGCAACACCTGGCTTTGATAGCGTTCAGATATTTGCACTCCAGATGCATCTGCAGTCTGAACTTTCTCTATCCTTAAAAAAAGACACCATATATTGTTTATCAGAGTAATTCTAAAATAGAAGAAAAGCAAATACCAACTTATCTCCCTAGCTTTCTAAATACATTGTAATTAGGATGATTTGTTCTTTGCATGTTTACATGGTTAATCTGAACTCTAATCAGGAAGAGGCAGGGGATACTTACTGCGTAATATGCAAAGCTGATTAACACAAGCACCAGATTTCACTGCCATGAGCCATACCATAGCAATAATGAACGCTTCCTTACATAGACAATTGTCATCACGTGTTTGAATGGCATTGCATTAAATGTCCTCCTTATGAATAACTCGCTACAAGTCTAAAGAAAGTTATCACCTGAGGACCTGTAAATTTTCAGGCAGAACAAAAAAAAATGCAAAGTTACATTGCAGTTCAACAGCTCCACAGATAACATTATTTACAAGCTATTAATTTGTTTGCTATCTTGCTAATGGAATTGAATAAGGGAAAATAAAGTATTCCTGTGGATGGCCAAAAGGTAGTGCCACCTGAAAAAAAATGTCTCGCCATTTTTCAGGTGATGTCTGTAAATAAGGCTGGCAAACACCATTCCTCCCCTGTTTCCAGTGCGGACCTCAGCTATCCTATCACTGTATGGGAAAACAAGATAGACTTGTCAGACACCTTTACATTACTTGCCTAAGACTGTATTACCACATCTACATCAATGTGTACATGGATTCAATCTTTTAATTGCTATAATGCACTCTTATACCTCACCCATTTGCCAAATTCAATACATAGAATACCACATTTTCTATAACACAGGGCATGGCCTATATTTCCCATTAACTGCTCCAGAAATGTTACTTTTATTTGTCTTCATATTATCTTTTTATACAATGCTCCAAGGCCTATATTGTAAGATTAAAACCTGAAAGTTTTATCACTGCATAACCATGAGCCAGAGTTTTACCCTTCATTTAAGGTGACTTTATCTGTGCATGTGCATTTACATGTTGGAAGCAAATAATTTCTGTCAGGGTCTTTTTGAACAGCTCTCCCTGCTGTTGGAATTATTTTCAAGGTCAACAGAGATATAACAATTCCAGGTAAGAACTGTTCACAGTGACTATAAGGGGAAGTCCTACTTTACAACTTATGGTTTTACTCATACATTTCCACAATGTCCTTTTCTGCATGCAGATTGCCATATACAACAGATTTATGTGTGGGGAGGATAATGAGAAATCTAATGTGTCAGATGTTGTCACACGTGACACATGTGCGCTGCACAATCAGACATCTGGATTTCTGTTCAGAATTTGTCACCAAGAATTACTTTCAAAGATACAATTTTTGTCTCAGCAGATCAGAACTAAGTGTCCTACAGACACTTGGTACTGGTCACTGGAGCATAATTCTGACGTCCAAGCTGATAAATTTACATGGGACAACGTAGCACAATATAAATACTCTTTTGTACCACACCCTATCTATGAACGTAGTATGTAGTTGTCCCTCTTGTAGAGGGTCATCTAATCAAGCAGCTCTTAGTTACCCTTTTGTAGACAGTTCAGGGAGAACACGAATATCCAGTCTTGAATAATGCTACAGGTGTTTGCCTTATTTTGGGAAGAATGTTGCATTTCCATTTAACCTCCATAAGAATTTTACTGAAGGAGAGCTAACATGAGATTGCTAACCAGTAATAAACACTTTATCAGGAGTTAATTCAGAGCCAAATTTCTGTAACCCTTCTCTTGCTTTTCCACAGTCACTGTCACTCTGACAAGAAAGCTGTGCACTTCTGACACCAGGCTGCACTTAACGTGAGACAAGTGGTACATACAGTCATCCTGACTACTGTATTTTAAATTGCTATAGAAGTTTACCTGTATCTCCTTTCTTAATCAACCAAACTGGGGAAAACTCTAATTACATCCTTAATAAATCTGATAGTGGACTCAAATGTAGCTCATCAGACACTTTGAATTTCAAGTCTTTTTCTCTACTCCAGACAGATATTTCATTCTGCTTAAGTCTTTATGTTGGTTACATTCCTAGGTTTAAATAAATACTTTAATGCTCTTTTGTTAATGTTTCATCCAAGTAGGGGGGAAAAAAAACAAACCCACAAACAAAACAAAAATCACACACCTCATCCTTTCTAGATCGCTGCAACAATAAAATAACATTAGGCCAAGGAACTGTTATATAACTGCAGTGCTTTGCAGTGCTTGTTCTGATTTTCTGGGCCATACAGTGGCCCGAAGTAATCTCCATCTGGAAGGCTTCCTCACTCTCCTGATGCATGTGTATACACACACACCCTGAATGCATTGTGGTACAAACAAGATGTGCAATTGAGAGGGAACACTCCCAAAAGATTCTGCACTGGGACCTTCTAGACAGCATCTTCTCAACTAGTCAGAGAAACAGCATCAGCAGCAAACTTGCACATACTCTCTTTGCAGATCACTGCCAACTTAACTTGCCCACCATCTCATTACCAAGCAATAGCATTTCACTATTTACAGACCGAACACATTAAGAATAAGATGATTAAAAAATTGCCATTTAAACAAAACATTTTACTGCCTAAATCTAACAGGGAAAATATTTTAGGTAACGATGTCTATACTAGCTAAATGCTAGGCTTTTTAGTGCAAGTCAGAAAGCGGCCCTGCTCTTCTCATTAGTTAACTACATTGCTTTATTCTTGTCTAGCCATAATTGCCTGCATTTTTTAAATAGTAAATATTTGTCATGCCTTTTCCCTATTGTCCACCAGATAGCAATTTTCTGCATGATTAAACAGCTCAGACTCCTTCAGGAATGTGTGCATCCCAACTAATTATTTCAAAGAACCTGGTTGTTTGGCTTTGAACATAGCAGGAGGCTTCTGAATTACAAACAAAAAATTTATGCAGTTAAATAATTTCCATACAGATTTCTTTCTCTGCTCAAAGCCCCAATCTAGTAATATAACACTAGTATGCTAAAAAGTTGATGAATTTGAGTAGAACAGCCTTAAATGGAACTAATTAACTGGGTCTAATTTTAGTTACATATTTAAGTACTTTGATGAATCAAACATAACATTTTTGTTTTTCTCTGTAAAAAGCTAAATAAATGGGGAAGAAGAAAGTAGAAGTAAACGTGTATACCAAGGATTTATCCCAGAATCACTCCAGATAACAAATTTTGATACTTCTGCAGCTCAATTCTCAAATTTCATTGGGCAATATTGTCATACACCAGCTTAAGAAAGAAACATATTTTCTTCTGAAATATATAATACAGCTGTGATGCACAATTTGGAATCAGATTCCCATTTATGTGGGTAATGAACTAAACTTTATTGACAGTAAAATACTTCTAAATGAGATGCAAATTAAAACTTCTCTTTCAAAACACTGACTTCCAGTTTCAACTCCAAGAAGTCAACTTCAGTAATATCAGCGCTGGACTTGTGGTATTGCCCTACTACACATGTCGAGCTGAGCTCCACTAAACAATTCTTGATCTGCAAGATACTTAGCAGATGCTAAGAATGCTTTTCAATGCAGATTGTCAAAAGCCAGAATTTTTCTTCTGAGCCCGAAACTGAACTTGTCATGTATAACTGACCATTTGCTAAGCGTGTATGGGCTGATTCTTGGAAATGTACGCAAATGTTCTGATGTGCTAAGAAGTTATTTTAACATTTAAAACAAGCACTTCTTTATTGACTGCTGACTTGCAGCAAAATTTCTCCAGCTCTAGAATTTTAACACTTAGACAAATGACTTTCTGTGGAAAGCAAATAACTTTTTTTCTTTCCTAGCAGTGTATTTTTTGGACTGAAGAGTTTTGTAGGTTTAAATGTTTCAAACAGTACTCAAAGTTGTTAAATTTACATGAAAGAAAGGGTTAAAAAAAATAGTATAAAATGCTAGTGAAGTCGTGGCCAGTGAAGCATAACAAGAAACAATGATAAAGGAAGGAGAAAAAGGTTTCCTGAATGATCAGGAGGCAAAACGAATTCATCTCCATCATGGAGACACATTTCTACAAACTTAATCAGAGGGAATAGCACATCATACAGTGTCTTGTAAGTGTCATAAACTAAATGAAGGGATATCGAGAGACATGCTGTAATGGAAGCAAATGAAACCTGCTATAGTACCCAAGATGTGGATCTCCAGAAACTTATATCAAATGAAGTCTCACAGTTCCATGCTCTAATCATTTGCCATTAAATGGAAAACTAGAAGCTATTTATGAACTTTGAATAAATGCTCCTGCATTTTTATTTTATTTTTTTTAAACAAATCACCACAATGCAAATTCAGCAGCTGCAGGCAATCAAGTCACTACTATGCCAGGAACAAGGCCGTGTTTTTGCACATGCAAATCCATATAATGAAATATAGTCAACAAAATGTATCCACAGATTTGCATAGTCATACTGATTAAGACATACTGATAAAACTGAATAAAATGTTAATTCATAAGAAATTGTATATGAGTATTTGTAAAGACACAGAACTGGAGGATGTAGAAGGCCTCGTTCCTTCGTTAAAATCACAAGTTCGTCAGCTGCTTCAAATAGAGCACTTCTCGTAATTCTGTCACTCATAAATAAAGTACAGATTTCTTGATGTGCCTTAGCAATAGTTTTGAACACTGAAGCTTTAATTCCACCCCCCAGAAAAACACTGGAAAATTGCTGCTAAAAATTTTGTACAGCAAGTAGTGACTGAAAAATACAGGTGCAACATTACCATGCTAAAATCTTATCCAAATCCAATAGCATTAAGTCAACTGAAATATATGCTGAATTAAAAACTTGAGCAGTGTACAAATAAGGCAGACAGACAAATTAATTCACATAAATAGGTGGCTGATTAGTCACTTGAAAGAAGCTTTACAACCAATGCTGCCACTTTTTGAAAGAGCAGGTGACAGGAAAACAGCTAACTATCCTACACTGACACGTAGTTCTAATTTAGGAATACTCTCAAGAGACTGAAGCTCTGTTTGAAGTATGAGAGTTTTGGAATTGTAAACTTCAGTTTTTCCTGGGTTCAGTACCTCAGGAAATGATTTAGATGTTGGAATAGGCAGCTTAAAGAAAGCTATTTTAGAACTTTGCATCATTCTGAGGATACTGTTTAAAATGCAGTAAAAGATGTAATCCAGTTATAATGGTTTATTGAGTCGCAAGAGACTTCAGCTCTCTTCCTTGATCTACCATGAATTTGCTTTCTGGATTTGCAGCATCTTGTGCATAGCTTAATTTCCAGTCTTTTTACTAAGGGCGAATGATCTTCTTCTTCCCTACAGAGGTATTCCACAGCACACTGACATACCTAAGAAATTGTATTCAGCTAAGGAAGATAAGGTTAAATTAATAATTGTTGAAAATCATGCAGTTTAGAAAAAGAAATCACAGACTGCTTGATCTAGGAGAGAAAACACAAGAGAATGAGAGAAGTAAGCTTTCAGCATGTTAGAGTGATAAAACATAGTGACTCTTCTCCAACGGTTGGACAGTAATAAAATTATCTTAATTTGCTTGCAGGATAGATTTGAGGTTAGATAGCATGTTGAAAACCAAGAAAATTAGAAATGAGCTCAGGAAAAGGTTACCTCGCAACACTGCAACATTTTCATAATTAAATGTTCTCAAGAACAGTTCCCAGAAATGAACCATACTCGAGAACATTTCCTCATGTCTCAAGATATTTCCTCTTGCTCCTTTCTAAAAATGAAAAGAGAAATTGCATAGCAGTATAACCACTTTAGAAAGAATTTATCTTAGAAAAGTTCAGGCAAGTAGATTGTATAATTCATACTGGCATCTAGCTTTAACAAACATAACAAACACCTTTTTAAAGAAAAACATTAACCCATCTCAAGTATTTTCTTGTGCGAGACAACCATGGATTCTCTTTCACCACACTGGGACAGAAGTTGGTATTAAAGGACAGGATAAGCATCACTGAGCTTTTGGTCATTTACATGGCTTTTTTTTTTGTATACAGTACTGCAACAAATGACTTTATAGATCTATTAGGAAGTATTTAAATATGCCCTGAAAAGAAAATGCGATGCTTAAAAACCTCACTAATACCAATTTACAGAGATCTGAACTTGCCTAATTATGAATGGGTTTAGAGTTGTCTAACTTGATGAGCTGATAGATCAGGATTTGGTTACAAATGAATGCATGGCTGAAATTAAAACACTGCAGCTTTAAGGAGTCAGCTATCTTGGTAGACAGCTAGAATATCTTTTTTAGGGTGCATCAGGCCCAGTCATGCCAGCTGGGCAAGGGAAGAGATTGTCCTCCTTGGCTCTGTACTGTAATACATACAGTTGTCATGAGAGAAATTTATAACGACTTAACTGAACTCCTGAAGCACAAACGAATAGTGCAATACGTGAGCTGTCAAAGGAAATTCATGGCCAAAATCCAGCAGAAAATATTCTCAGCTCATGCAAACGTCATATTAACCTGAAGGGAAGGTGACCCAGAATATAAGAAAACTCACAATTTCCGAGTTAAACTGCTTCATCTCCTCATATTTCACACATATGTATCTCCCTATATATATATATTCCTATATATTCTGTATATCCAGGCATAAAAAAGAGATGAAGATTGTTGACCTTGCTCTCTTTGCTAGTTTCCTTCTACTGCATGAAACTATTTAAAAAGTAAAAGCTGCCTCCTTTTTCCTCTGTATTTAATTTTGACAGAGTGCCCAACACCTTTCCTGATGCACTTGAGGCTACTTTTGAGAAACTGATAATTTACTTTCAGAGGTAAAATAACGCTGACTTCCATTTATAAAAATATACTAGACCTTCACATTTTACATACTTGTTTTCTCAAATCCTATGGAGCTACTGGTCCACCAATGTCAAAACATTCAACCTCAGGACTATTGTTTTTAAAAATCCCAAGACACATATATGTGTAAGTACAGCAGGTGGTACATTTGTAACATGTGAGTCAAGCCATTTACCACAGGGTTCCCTGGCAGCCTGGAACAGTGGTTGATGTTGCTTGCCACTGCAACCACCACAAAGCTCAGAGTAAGACACAAAATTATATTTTCAAGTCAAAGAATTGCAGCAAATTTTTACTTAGACAAGTAACATTAATTACTTGCTATCTGCTACTGACTTTCATTTGTAAAACCATAACTGCCTGAAGACCTGGGGTTGACTGCTGGAATTGTTTCATTAGATGAAAGGCTTCACCTTGAAGATCTTTTCACAAGAAGAACAGGAAATAAATATTTAAGGTCCTATTCAATAGTGGGTTCTATATATAAACTGGTTTATTTTCTTGCTGAAACCAAAGAGATTTTATTCATGATAGCAATCACTAATCATAACAGCAGGATGCTGTTCAAAGATAAGCCTACATTCAAAAGCTAGAATAAATTCTGACACTTTTACAATGGAGTTCTGAAAAGCCACACTGCTCTATAATTCTGCCTGCTTTGTTGCAGAGCATGCTTAATGACTTGAAAATGACATTTGACAGATTTCCTGAAAATGTGTACAGAGTACACAGTCCAACTATATCAAAATAATGATACTTAAACATAATGGGTGAATCAGCAGAAAGACAACAGCCAAATCACATGGAAAACTTCCTGTGACAAAACGTTATGCTCATTCACTGGTGTCTAAATGACAAGATGTTGTTGAACAAGATTGCAGAGTATTTAAGTAAGTCTAAAGAATGCAAAGCCACCACTCTTGGTCTGTGAGAGTATTATTACCCAAATTAAACGTTACTTGTCAGGAAACCCTGAATTTACAGGGCTGGGAGTGAGGTACTTGTACATCATCAGATCAACTCCCAAGTTAAGTCAGAGGGAAAAGTGCTGCTGACAGACATAAGAAGAGCAGTGAGGCACATTTGCATATACAAAGATGTTGACTTCAGGTAGGAAGCCAGGCATACTTACAGTAGGTACAGAAAACCTGTAGTTTAGTTTTGAAGGAATACAGTACACTTTAAAGCTTTCTCAAAATAGCACAGTTTTTATCTAAGTAATGTATCTGAAGTCCACAGATTCCAGATTTGGTGTTCCAAAAATACCTTCAAAACTATGGTGTTGTATAATTCCCTAAATATCAAAACGCTTCCCCCCCACTGCCACCCTCAAATTTAGGAGAAAAACTCCTCTCCCCAATGCTTTCTATACATATTATGTCCAGTGGTGGAACTGAGATTTTTCTACTTGTCATGTATCTTGGGAACATGTAAGTAGTAGCTGGAAAACACCTGATGTGTTTTCACTCTGCTTTTAACATGTCTTTGGGAACAATAGCTTCCCTTGTCTCAACCCTATTACTTCAGATGCAAAATTGTACAGTCATTACACCATGAACATTACTTGGAGAGGAAATGATAAATGAAGTAGTGACATGAAGTAGCTGGCAGTTGTAAGATCTGAATAGTTTGAAATAATACTTATTTAGACAAGAGCAAAGTAGTAAATATATATATACACACATAGTACTAACAATTGTTCAGTAAATTTTCCTTTTATACTACCTCATAAAAATCAGAAAGATCATCCTCCTAAAATTACAAAAAACATGAGGGTTAAGAGATGAATACGATTCTAAGCAGAGGAGATAAATTTAGTAACTATTAAAACAAATTTTCAATCACTTTCATGATGAACAGACATTTTTGTTGCTTTCAGTACTGAGGATGTTGTAACCTAATGCCTGATGATATTACCATTAACTCTTGGGGCCCATACGGATGTGGTAAGTCAATTTGCATTCTACTTGCTGCAAACAGAATTGTAAGCTACATCTGAATTACACAGTCCTTTAATATGATTTTCAAATGTGATACAACTGCTCTAAAAATGCATAGAGTATGAAGTACAACCCAAGAAGAACTTGAGTTTTATATACTTTTGCTGTTATTGAGATTTGCAGTGAAAGTGAGAACCATCATCTCACAGGCTAGGTGTAACCTCTTTGCCAGTGCCCCAACCGATGGATACTTGGTTGATCCCTTTAAGTATATTAGAGACTTGTTATTGAGAGGATTCTCTCCACATTAACCTGTCCAGCGATAGACTGGCTAGTAAACAAATATGTCAGTCAATGCAAGTTCAGATTTTGCAAAATTTCTTTTTGAAATCAGAAATAAATCTTGACATTTTAACAATCAGCATAAACAGAAGACAAAAAACCAGAAACCCAAACCAACCATTCTGCAGGTGGCTGGCAAAGCCAAATCAGACTGAACAAAATTCTGGAAAACGTAATTTAGAAAGGATGCAGCAATCAAAACTCAAATATAATGACAAAAATATTCTTGAAAATGTCAACAATCTATAAACAAAATTCTCTGACAGTTAAGCAAAAATATGAGAAAGGTCTTGGAAAATCCAGGATGCTCCAAAAATTATTTAAATTAAGTCACTAATGTTTAATCCCTAATTCAAATGCTATGGTTCCATCAGTGGAATTCTCAGTAATCTGTATGCCACTGCCTTTAAAAGGATATGAATGAAACTCGAAGATGAATGATGTTTCTCTATTGTGCTTTATGGCTACATTACGTTTTTTACACAAGATAGCTCAAGGTAAATGAATTTTTTTAAATAAAATTATTATTAGAGTGGTAGTGACTACTATCCACATCTTCAGTATCTCATTTATCTATTTCTTCTTGCAGAGAAAGAATCTCCTATCAGAGAGGCAAAGAAAACTACCCATATAAATTTTTTTGTAGGAAGGGAGAAATATAATATAAAACTATAGCAAAGGTAATAACCTATGTAACATACGGAATACAAGTCCCAGCATGATAGAGTGCTTGATCCAGAACTAAGTAGTCATTGGCAAAAACAACAACAGAAAAAAACAAGAAACCCACCAGTAACTACAAAATCCACTGTAGTTAACCTTTAAACATACCTAATAAATCAGGTATTTGTATCATGTTCTTGAATTAATCTCCTTCAGTTCAGGTGCTGATTTGGAATTAAATCCAGACATTCCAAGCAGGATGTTCAGCCTTAAATGTTTGGGTCATTACTGAAAATATTTTTTGTTTGGTTGCCTCATTCATTTTCCTCTCATAGAAAGAACCAGGCAATGAGACAGGACCTACTGAGGTCAGATGCTCAAGACAGATTTTTTTCATCCTAAGAGGTACTTACTATGCTAGAGCCAAGGCCATTGATATTCACCGATAAATCTTAAACCAGCATAAAATGAAATATTAATCTTGCGAATGAATGAACCCCCAAATTTTACCAGGACAGGGCCATGAACTTAAAATTGAAAGACAATTAATGAGTTATGACAAAAGACAGAGAGATGTAAAGAGAAAATTACATGGAGAATGAAGTAAGCTCAGTGGCTCTAATAACATTGTAAATTCTAGCAATGCAAGTAGCCTGCAGTCTTTCTGCAGGCTGTAATGTAAGGCTTTCTCTAGCTGCACCTTTACTATCACAGAAATTAGCAAATGTCACAGAGCTTGTCCAGATAGTTACAACTCAAATTGTTGGGCTCTACCTCACTGTGACCAGATTCACATTTTAATTCCCTTATTTATGGGGACTGATATCCCCAAATGCAAAGAACAGGAAAAACACACATTGTCTACTTGTGATAATTCCCCCAGTTCCAAGATAGCTGGATATAAAGGTCTTAACAACCTCACTTTTGTCATGTAGCTGATAGGTAATTATTTCACACGCAAGACTAGTCTGATGACTGTACACAGTGTATAATACCAGAAGAAAATTCATAGACCTGTACCATTTTCCTGCTATCTTTAATTTTTCTACATCCATGCAACATAAAGAAATGATGAATAAAAAACCCCAAATAATCCAACTAAATTATTTCAAAATACTCTTCAGAACAGAACACAACAATCACTTACAATCACACAGTACAGATGAGACTGTGTGTGAATTTTTCAGAACACTACCAGAAGCAGCCATGGAAATGCTCCAGCTACAGCTATCATGGAGCACGCAGACCTTGTCAGAGACCAGCCCATTCCTCCTCCTGCTTTCTACAGCGCTAGCTGGTGTACAAATGCAGAAATGAGAATCACATCAGGTGACTGGTGGGCTAAATAAAGAACAAACAACTGAACGATGACGCATGCTTCAGCCTGGAGATCTGTAATAAAGTTTGATATAGTACTCCAATATTTTGGTTCTCTAACGAGTCCATCAATTACAGCCATGCTGCTTCTACTGTATCAGGTCCTTAGGAAAAAGAAGTTCGTAAATGACCGTAAATGACCGTTCTCTCAGAGCAGTCATGGCAAGTGTACAGATCCCACTGTTTTAGCCATCTGATAAAGAAGGAAATTTCATTTCATAATGTGTATTTATGAGAAGTGTCATACAGAAAAATCTGCAGAGCGAAGAACTCCCATGTTCAGAAATGCAGGATAGGTGCTATAATGCATTATTCACTGCTGAGTAGCAACACCAAATCATTGTTTCTGTGTATTAACATCATGGGTTATTCCACAAATAATTGCTTTTTTTCCTCCTCTAGCTCAAACTTGTTTTCAGTTTACTTGATTTATTTTGTTCTCCTACTTATTTTGTTCAAGTTCATTCTTTCCCACTTTATATTGGTTTTGTGCCTGCTATTATTGCAGATTTTACTGTTAATAATGAGTAAACACTCAAAGAAACAATGAAGCCCATTCAATAATGCAGAACAACAGTAAGATGCAAATTACTGACTTGATTCTCTGTTGGTTAAACATATACCATTCACAGAGCTTTATTTGTCTCATTGAATCCTCAGTTTTCCTCAACTTATTCTATTCCTGTGCATGGTTGCTGTCACAATGGATATTGCTGCTTTATTCTGCCATGTTGCTCTTTTTTTACTTTTTTTTTTTTTTAATATTCACAAACTTCAGGAGAATTCTATTACATAGCACTTCTGCCATATAACCAAGTTCAGATTCTCTTCTAGGGATGAAGAGAAATTCTGCTGATGCCTGGTTGCCTACAGATTTGTTTCTCACGGAGGGTTGCAAGCTCTCGCTAACACTGGGCATTCATAAAAGTCTGTGCTTTGGGGGTTACCTGGAAGTTAGCAAAGTATAAGCTCATAGTGCTAAAAGTAGAACTATAAAGTTTCCTTTATGTAGGAATTGACTTTTGCAAAATTCATGAGGACTTAATTATTGTTTAGATGTCCGTTCTATTATCTGATTTGGTAGCAATCAGGGTAAAAATTAAAACAGTTAAGTGGGAGCAAACAGACACAGGAACAGTGCAGATGAGAACTCCTCCTTTCTTTAGAGAGCCAGGCTAAAAATATCACTGCTATTATTCTGAAGTTTTCAGTTCCCCCCCCCCCCCCCCCCCCCAATCTAATTTATGCCCACACCTGGGTAAAGCTCCATTATAAATAAAAGCTATCACAAAATAATGAAACTAAACTATTGTTAACAACTATGCTTGGCCTCATGGTGACGTGAATCAAAATCAAGAGGGCAGAGGTGGCTGAGTGTCAAACTCTACTGGCAGAAGTAAGATCAGAGTACAGAAACTCAAGGTTTCTGAGTATTTTTGTAGTTACAAAGCTGATTCTACTTCCATTAAAGGCAGTTTAATTGGTTCTTACAGGAACGAAAATGAAGTGAAATCAGCCTTTACATCTCATTTATAAAATTTCATAAAAATAGCACTCTTAATGAATAAATTTCATTAAACATTTAAGGTAAGTTTTGCCATAGACTATTCAATGGATTGTTATCTTGTTATCACCATTTCTTCAGAGGTAATTTCTTTGTTACCTTGAAACATTCTGAAAAATACCTCTTTTAGTGCCTCTTATTTATGACTCACTCATAATAACACAAATGACGCATGCTGTCAAATTACAAGCCACTACTGTTCAAAATGAGTTTTTTCCCTTTCTTTTGGGCAATTTTCACTATTTTCACTATTTTGTTTTTCTGAGGGCAGTTTCTTACTTAACAGAAAACAAAATTCTGAGAACCTAAGTAAAACATATGCCACAAAATATCTCCCACCTCCTGTCTCTTTCAAAGATGAACAAATTTGATAAGAATTATTTCAAGCTGTTTACAGAACTTCAGAGGTTGTTTACCAGTAAGCTGTATTTCAGTTATTGGACTTTATCCTGACAATTTGCTTTTTTTTTCTCCTGTTTTTTAAAGTGGTCACTGGAAGCCATTAACATGCATTGGCTTAAAATTAATTACTATAGATGCCAGTGTTACAGCCAAAGTCTCAAGCCCCATTCTCTGCTGCTAATGTTACACCCTGCTTCCATACACAAAATGTAAAGTGATGTTCTCATACAGCAATTACCTTGAAGAACTGGGAATAGAACATTCAGTGGGTCAGAAAACACTGCGATGTTTTGTTTCCTGACAGCTCAGACAGTCCTTCAGATTTTCTCCCCCCCCAGCTTCATTTTTTCCACAATGAAATCATGGAAAAGTACACAGAAAAGTACCTAAATAATGTCTGTACTACTGTGCATACTGTAATGTCATATTATTCTCTTACTGCAGATATGTTTACTGATGCTGTAAGTCCTGAAAGGTCCACCTGACCTCATTAGCATGTGAGGACACTGCTGCATTCTGATCATTTTCTGCAATTACTATCTCAGATGAGGCCCAGTATTGTATGATTAGTGCCCACTTAACTTTGGTATTAAAATAACTGCAGGAGCATTCTTTCATTTTCTTTAAAAAAGAATTACTTATTCCTCCCTCATCTCCCCTTTTGGCCCTGTTCTGCCAGCCCTCACGCCCTTAACGGATCCCAGTGAATGGTATCTGTATTCTGCAGTCTTCATAGATGCAGGTGGGTTTTCCTGACTTGCCTTAGATAGAAAGGAAGAAATAGACCCTAGTAGGACACACTGCCATGTGATTTCTGGGCACTGTCAGTTGACCCTATATTGCCATCTAAACATTGATCAGGGGCTTTAGAAAGTAAATAAAGAGCTCTTTGGCTCAGACATCTCCCACATTAGGATATTCTTTTTGAAATTGCTGCAATTTAGACCTCATCACTGAAGCCCAGTTCCAGGCCTCGTGCTCTCTTTTCTCAAACAGATTCTCTGCCAAAAGCAACATGGAGAGAACTGTTCTTCCTGCTATACTCCTCATAAACCTTGCTTCAAAGCCTTTTCTCCTTTAAATCCATCACACTTACTGCCTCTGATGTTGTTTTATGCTCATAGAGAATACAGTCAATTCTACTGTTTGGTTGCTCACTAAATTTCCTCTAAAAATGTTCTAATATTTCTTAAGTATTTTTGTATTCATACCTAGTAGAAACAAGCAACTCAGAATTCAAGTAATTGCACTAATTTTTCTTTACAGATTTGTTTTCTATATTCTGATTCTTCTATATTCAACTCATTTGATTTTCCTTCATTCATTCTCCTATTTGGTCTACAAAATCCAAAGTGTTGCTCAGTAAGTGACACTAAAATTTACTGTGCTGTCCCCAACTCCCTTTCACATTTGGTTATTACAGGCCAGGTTCCAAAACAGACTGTCTGATGACACTGTAGCAGAAGCTGAACACCTGTTAAATGACATCGATTATGTGAACTCAGTAGCACAAATAAAGAAACTCCACACTGTCTCTGATGGAGTTTGTACCATCCTTCACAAAGGAAAAGAGACATAAGAAATGTCTCCTAAAATCCCAGGCATTTATTAAGGGTTTGATATCTAGTGCACATAAAGCAGTCTCTTACTACATTATCTACTGAAACATCTGAATCGGTGCAGCCAGAAGTAAAGCTATATAACATTAAGATGCTTAACATTTTTCCACTGCTCAAGTGGAAGATGGTTGTCTTACCTCAATAGCAATGGGAGTGACTCCTGGAAATAATAGTTCTAATATTAAGGGTGCAGGATTATGGCTACAACTTCAAATCTTGGCCTTCAATCATGTTACCTCATTTTTACTCAGAGAGAAAGTATTCCTTATAATAAATCGAAGAAAAATGAATAAAATGTCATAACAATAACACATTTTTACATACAAGCCCTTGACAATACACTTGTTTAAGCTAAATGCAGAAGCAAGAGGCGCAAAATAGTCATTTGAACGAGATAAAATGGAAACAGCACTTTAAACGTGATGTTGTAAGCTAAGAAGAGAATTCAAACAGATGACTGGGTGAATAATGAATACATACACTATGTCTGTAAATGGAAAATAGCAACTGCATCTTGCAATCCATTTAGTAATTATGGTGAAACAGACCCTTAAGGTTTGAAATAGAGAGTTCAGTGCACTAAACAGAGAAACAAGATACCATGCAGAATTGTGAAGACATAAATTGCAGGAAATGGTTTATTAAAACTAAAAGCTCTGGAGCAGGCCACCTGCAGTTGTAAACACAGTAGCTGTGATAAAAATAGCTCTGAAGACAGAGAAGACAAGTGATATGAGGGAAAATATGGAAAACGGTATTAGACTTCCTGTTAGTAAATTCACAGCTCAAAACACAGCGATGATAAATATGAATCAAAGAGAAATTAATTTTGCAAGCTTCCAGAGAAGAATCTTAGAAATTATGTATCTGAATCTTGTGCCCAGTAACACCAGGAAGTTTTCCTGTTGAAGTTAACAGCTGAGAAGTGAACCCAGATCCACTCGAACTAAAAATAACACGTTTTTGAAGTATGGGTAATAAACCAATAGAATATAGCATACAAAATATCTAATGTCGCATAAAGATCTTGAGCCAGATAATTGCTACTTACTAAGTGACTTTTCTTTCCAGTTTCAAGTTGATACAGTTCTTATGAGGTAAGAGTAGAGCATCTGTATCATAGAGAAGGTGTGATTGGCTTTTCAAACTAGCTAAAACCTTAAGCTTGTAACCGATACAATGAGGAAAGAGCTGAAGAGGAATGGTTTTAATCATATCACAAACGTTACACAGACTAACATAGCTACACAAAGTTAATACATAAATAAAAGGTCTAGTTGCTTTCCCAAGAATAACAAACAAATACTTGAAAGAAACAGAATTAATCTGCATTCACATACCTTGCCTGTCTACCAAGTGCCATCTCAAGGGCTTCCCCGCTTACAGCTGATAAATCAGGGTGCTTCTGTACATTTACAGTGAAATGATGAGACTCAGCATAACATGGGTGGCAAGCAGCAAGTTGCAGATAAAGCCAGGAAAGTTACCAGTGAACAATTTCAAAGTCTCTCAAGTAGACAGCTATACAGAAGCTGTATTGCTGGCAGAGGATCTCATCTGGAGATGTCCTGCAAGGAAAGGCCAGGGTGTTTAGGAAAACCAGGGGAACATACATTCTGCTACACACACCTTTCTGCTTCTATAGAAGTGAACTGCTTGGTATTCTCTGGCAGTGTAAGCTGCAGACTGTATTTATGTGTGAGTGGTATGCAGATCTAAGCCTAGACACAGGTGGCAGTAGTTTACAAGTATGCAAGCAATAACTACTTCACTCAAAGACTTAATATCCATGTAAATTTGTGCAACCCATGCACTTACTGTTGTAGGTAAGGATTGAGCTTCTATAAGTTGTCAGTACCTATGATTAAGTATGTTGCACCTGTGGAATAGAAGGGACTTTTGAGGGCTTACTGCTTTCTCAAAACAATGAAGAAAGACTTTGCCTTCAATATTTGCTGTCGTGTGGGATTTTTTTGGTATTTTTTTTTTCCTAAAGGCTTCCCCCAGCATTCATTCAAGAATCCCATCTACACTCAGCTTGTTACAATATAATGGCAGAGTTTTCTGATAAACTTGTGTATACGTTAAAAAGACCATCTAAAGAAACTGCCAGAAGTGACTGGTACACTCTGATTGTGCCTACAGCATCAGGAATGCTTTTATTGGATTTTACCTCACTGCTTTCTCTTAGGAGACTCTCTGACAGAGAGATGAGAGCTCGAGCAACACACCCCAGCTGGTCCCTGCTCCACTCCAGCTCTATCTCTAACTGGGCAAACTGGAAGGAGGAAGCATTTTGTTTTTTGCAGTATACTGTACTAAGAAGCCCACAGATTTATGACTGATTTCCAGGCAGGTACCTTGAAGATACGTATGTTAACATCCAAATCGAGGAGAAAATCAGGACATTGTCTTAAAAAAAAAAATGCAGTAATTGGAGAAGATGCTGGATTAATACCTGTAAAGCATAACCTCCTCAAGTATAAAAACAAAAGTCAGCAAATGAGCTGCTAAAAGCGAGCTGCTAGGAGAACCTTCTCCTAAAACTCCACACAATAACTCCGACTCCTTATCGGGAGGACTTTAACTAAAGAGGTTGCGTCAACATTTTATTCAGTATCTGGCTGTGTTTTCTAAGCCAGGAGAGGGGGAGGTAACAAGTTAATAGGTGAATAATCCTTTGCAGTGCAGCTGTTGATGAGCAGGAACTTTCTGGATGAACTGGAAACAGGCTCTCGGCACCTCAAAATGCTGAGGTATAACCTGGGACTGTGGCAGCGCTCAGCAGCCAGGCTCCTCCCGCTAAAACACTTCTGCTCACACGCACAGAAGACGTCCCGTCCCCACACACCTCTGCTCACAGGAAGCACAGCAGGGAACTGCGCAGGTCGAAGCCAATGGCATCGTCACCACAACTTCACATCTGCTGTCACAAGCAAACATCCTCCAACCATGACCTGGTTCCAGTATCCAGGAGAAAAATCTGTCCCCTAAGCAAAGAGCATTAGGCTGACAGATTCTCACTCAGTCCTTCTGCCTCAGAGAGGCACAGGCTAGCTTTAATCCGCAGAGAAACGTATTTCAGAGACAGCAGTTGTACTCCATAATTCTAACGAGTACTCTTGTATTTCTGCCATGTTTTGGTATGATCCTTGGACTGTTAGTTTAGCTGCTTCCCTAGCACTTCATTCCTTCCAAGCACTTGAATATTTGCCAACAGCAATTCAGCCAGCACAGCCTGCTTTGCCAGCACAGCTTTTCCTTCCCTCCACAGACAGCACAGCTTGACCAGGATTCCACGATAACTGCCTTCCAACAACGTTAGCTCCTCCTTTTCCTAACCCCCATGGACGTTAATCACTGATCACAACTGTACCTTTTAATGGACTTATCACATCCACTCCAACTTTTCAACTAACAGGAAAAAAGTACACAGCAAGCCTGCTCCCAACTTAAAAAATAATAATAATAATAATAATAATGAAAACAATCAAAAAGTAAGAACAGGGGCTGAGGGGAGCTTCCACACAGCCACAGCTCTCTCAGGCAGCTGCCTCTGGCTCTCCTCAGTACCGGCCACGCGCTGCAGTTGCAGCCTGTCACGGCTGCTGTGATTGGCTGGGAGCGCCCTGTGGCGGGAAGGCGAAGTACAGCATCTGCAAAATGGCTCCCAGCTGCTACAAGTGCTTCACTGCAGGATTTGCTGAGCGGCTCAGGATGCGGATCTGCAGCTGAGGTGGGCTTCACAAATTCATTGCTTGCAGATTGGGTTGCTTTTTACATTGTATATGGAGATTTAGAAGGAATGGCTGTCTGTCCTAGAAACAACATGTGATGAACTTGCCATCACCAGCATGCATTAAATCCCTAAATCCTCCTCCTACCAAAAACGAAGATGAGTCCTGCTCTGCTGGAGTTGATCAGTTAACAAGAAGTGAGTGCAGCCCGAATTTTTTTGTTAAACGATGAACTCAAGAAGGCAGAGCAACTCAAGTTTAGAACATACCATATCCAGCAAATACAGTACACGTTTCCAGCAAAATGCTCAAGCAAGCAAACACTGGGGAAAGAGCAGCAGGTGAACCTTTTTAGAAATGCTGATATTTACATTGGCAGCAACAAGGCAGAGAAATTTACCTCACCAGACCCCGCCCTCGGGAACTGCCTGACAGTCCAGAAGAGCAGTCTGAGGCTTTTGACTTCATCACTCCTTGGAGCAGATTGGTTCCTGATCCATCCCAGTTCTCCATTTCCCACTTTTTGCCCTTTTCAGCATCCCCCCTCTGACTCTAGCTTGTAGCAAATCACATCTCATAAGGATGTATGCCAGGAGACACAACTAGTTGCCTAAAGAGTTGAAATAAACAGTGGGCATTTGCCAAAGTATCCTCACCCCTTGGAGCAGTGTATTTCAGGACATTCAGTACTGAATGGTAGGCTGAATGGGCAGTGAAAGGAAGAAGGGAATAAAACTTTTCCTGGGAACACCTCTGAAAATTTATCACACTAGCATTAAGATGTCCATAGCCCTTTCATTTCTCTCTGAGAGGGGTGAGAGCTGCCTCCTCAGCCACCACTGACTTCAGTAGGAACTGACAACACTTAATGGAAACTGAAAAGCTTCCGACAAGAAATAGTAGATGAAAATATTGTCAGCATAGTTTAAAATCATTACATTATTGACAAAAGCAAACAAGCATGACTGTAAATCATCATGCAGATATTGAGGGTCTGCAAGAATATGAAATGACTGAGTTGATATATACCATGGACACCTACTTCCAGACAGTGGTTCTAAGCCACTTTCTAAGAGACTATTTTTTAAATATATATATGTATCACTATAAAAAATATAACATCACACCATGTTTTTTAGAAGATTTAAGATGAGACAACTAGCTTCCACTCACCTTCCTTTTTCATTAAGGGCATATATTCAAAAGCTTTACCTCATTCATTCTCCAGCCATGTTCTATATATAAGCATTTTACCTATACAGTTCATACCACATGCACAATAACACATTAACAAGACTACTCTGTTAATCAATGCAATCACCATATTAACACAACAGTAACAGCGTAAGTGCAGCACTTTTTCCAGTGATCCACATTAATGCAAATGTTGTTTTGATGCTATCTCGTATGATTTTTCCCCATCATCTCCCTTTTAACCGTTAAGAAATACACTTGGATTCACAGCGAGACATCTTCTTCCTCTCATATCAGGAGCAGAGGAAAATGTATTGTAAACAAAGCCAACATGAAAACTTCCACAAGAAAAAATGGCTTACTGTTGCACTGGTGGTGTGGAAAGAGAGGTATACTCACAAAGGTTGGGCATGAAACATAGAAGAGGAAGTACAGCTAATAGAATTATATGCTAAATTCTGAGTAGCCACAAAAAGGAAAGTTCGTCAGCAATATACTGAAGGATTCTTACAAACCTTTATTAAATAATACAGATAGAAATTATTATCTACAACCAAATTGTCCATTTTTAGTAGTAGCATGTAAGGCACACTTTTTCCAAAATTAGAAAATAAATTATACAAGACACAGAATAATATGTAACAGTGTTGCTTCTCTGTAACATTGTATGAAACCAAAAATATATACCATAGACTTCAAATCTTTTTCCACATAATTCTTCACACATTGCATGAGATCACTTTCATTATGGTCCTTAAGGGAGTTTGCACGCTCAGAATAATATTCACAATTGACACTGTGATACTACTTATTTGTAAACAATCCCTCATCTGTCAGCTATGAAATACTGTTTGCATATTGAAGTTACTGTGATTATGATTATAATTTTGCAAACGAAGAATTCCAACTGAGGTACTATTTCCTGTCCTCAGGGAACTATCTAATGACCAAGTAATACAACAACTCCCCATCCAATCTCTTTCAAAATCGATTTGGAAAGAAGTTCAAGACACCATACCTCATTGCTACCTTGCTTAGAAGGTAAAATATATCTGAACATACACAGTGATCAGCTGCCTGATATAGCAGAATACTTTCTGATGTACTCTGAATTGTGCATTTTAACTCCGTGTCCTTGCAGACAGGGAAAAAAGCTAAAATACACCAATTAAAAAAAAAACAATAATTCTTATGCAGTGAAACACTACGCTGTATTTAAAAGGTCTACCAATGTGCTCTTAATAACAGGATATTCAAGTACAAATATTCCTCAGTCTGGTCATAGCAGTCACATTTCACTGTATAGTTGAAATTAATTCTGGATGTGACTGTATTACTATGTACACAAACACACTAGAGATAAGCAGATTGAACCAACTGAAAAGGTCACTCATTCTAAGTATGAAATAAGCCACTTTCCAGTGCATCAGGTAACTAGTGGTAACAAGAGGTGGCTCAGTTTTCATTGAGGTACTTCTATGTCTAAAATAACTAATATAAAATGTATTTTTAATCAGCAACAGGTAAAATAATTGCCTTCAATTAAAACCATTTACTACTGGAAGAAAATCCTCTTAGAAGGCACGTGCTTTCACATTCCCAATCCAAAAAAGTGCTTACACAGTAACAACACAGGAACACTGCAGCTGTACCCAATGGAAGCCACACTTGTAAGACATTTTTTAAATTTCTTTTTTTTTTTTGGTTAAAAAACAAAGCAAAAAGAAAACCACTTCCAAATCTATTCACAGTTGTTCCAGCATTCCTGATGCTTAAACAGCAAATTATGATGATGAATCACATTGTAAGGCTAAACATAAGAATACTTATCAGTGCAGTACATTCCTGAGTCCAAATCAAAATTAAGAAATCTGAAATATACAATCCTTCATATTTTTGGCTCACATTTACCCTGTTTTTCTATTTCCCTTTTTTAAAAAGCTAGTAAAAAGAAAGTTAATTTCTGCAAGAGTAAATAGACTTAGGTCACTGTCACTTAGACAATTTCTAACTGCTTGAAGTGCAAAAAAGCTAGCTTAGCATGAACACTGCTTTTTGTCCATTCATCCTCATCAACTTTGCATAAAGCAGCAGCTAAAATAAATTGTAGAGAACTGAAGTGCATAAAAAAAATACAAAGAGCTCTAAATATTAGAAGAAAAAAGAAGCTGGTTATTTTCAAGAGATTATGTGAGTTACATCAAAACCGCAAAAGCTCTGAAGGTAATCCTTAAAGGCACTATTTCCCCCTGCTCCACCTCAGTCCAAGTTCATGATGAAGAGTGCTGTTTTCTCTAACGTGAACCATAATCAGTGCTCCAGAGCGTGGACGATGGGCTTGTTTTCCTGCTTGAGGACTGAGGGCTGAAGGAAAGCACAGGTGATGCAGAGAAACCTAAAACAAAGAGGAAAATGAGAAAAACAATCATACTTAGGATTGGTGGAGGAAGTAGGAAAAAAATAACTGCCACTTATCATCTGCTGGAGCATGTGGCGAGTGAGTATAATGATCCACTCTGAGTTGAATAAGCCCGTTAGCTTACTACCTGTTGAAAAGAGATCCTATATGTATCAAAATCTTGTAGGTCTTTCATTAAGGACTCGAATAAAAGAATTAATGCAGCTTTCTGAGGAGGGCACAATGCATTTCACTTCAGCAAATAGCTTTCAGGTTGAACTTACCATACTTTATCTGAACTATCAGACACAAATAGGACTGTAACTCTCTAACACCTTAACTACGTCTGTAATTATGTGTACATTATTTGCTACATGGACTTCTGCAATAAATAGGCATTTTTTTTTACATACTTCTGAAAGAGTATGATTCTACAATACTGCAGGTAAAATAAGAATTAAATACAATATTAAGTAATACAGGTAAATCATGACTGCAAAACAAAAAGCAATGAAGCAACAAATTATTTCCTGCACAACATAACTCCATAGATTTGTGCCCTTCTTCCCCCTAGTATTTGCCCTTCCTTTCCTCTTACAGGAGCCCCAGTTCCCAGAACCACACAGCTTGCTGATAGCAAAAGAAAAGCAGCCATGCTGCAGCTCAGCTGGTGTCACATGAATTGAACAACCAGCCAGCTGCTGCCAAGTGCATTGTATCAGCAACTGATACTGCTTTACTTCCCCTTGGATCCTTGTGGATCTCCCCCTCTAGCCTCCTGGTGATTCCCATGAATTCTCAGACTTTCAGCATGCTCATTTCTGATGTTGCTACATCTGATCGGAGTTTCAAAAGAATGAGTGATGGAGAAAAGGACAGCTGGCGGAACGAGAAGGGGAAATTAACAACTAATTTTCCAGGAACCAGCACAGTGCCTGTTGTCATGTAACTCAGAATATAAACTAGTAGCGATACATCCCTACATTCAATTCAAATGCAGTATATAGACTAATCAATTCATTTGTAACTGGGTAACATCTGCTTACTGTTATGGCTGTGTTGAGGAGGTGTCCTTGGAGTAAACGCTGGATGAGTGTGCTGTTCTTTTTGTGAGAAAATTGCATGATAGGCTGCAAGACATTGTTAAAAAACATGATTTAGTACTAAAATTTTTCCTTTATATCTCACTACTAAAGTATTACATGAAGTTATAGAAAAAAATATTAGTGATCTTTTATTCTCTTACCTATGATCATAACAGCTGTCCCTGCTAATAGTGCAAAAAGTGTGAAGAACATTACTTGATAGGAATCAAGAAAGTGCTGGAATAGACTTGCTCCATCTGTAGAATCAATTAAGAAAGGACAATATTAAGTTATGAGAGCACCTTGTCTCTCCAATCTGCCTTAATAGTTATTTCTTCACTCTCTTTCAGCTCCTTCAGTTTGAGTAGTTATCCTAAATAAATTTAATCAACTTAGCGTGATTTCAATATTAATGACTATTTATAATGCACTCTTCAAAATTTACCAATAACAAATTAAGACATTGATATGCAGTGTTCTTTATTCTCCTCAGGCCCAATTTGCTGACCATTTTTGCTCTAAGAGTAAATAGAAGTAAAGCAAATAAATACTGTTGGATACTTTAGCACTGGGATATTTATGCCAACTTCAACAGAGTATTTTGGGCTGGCCCAAAAGGAGAATATATTCTGCTTTGGTTTTAATGAGCAATAGCATTCAAGTCTTCTGGTCACAGTGAGCTGTTTGAATGTCAGTGATAATGTGAGCTGTCAGTTCAGATTTTAACACACCAGATTTTATCATCTCAAACGCTAATGTAATTTATACTTTTATTCTGGCACATGAAGTCTAGAGATAAACTTACGTCTCACTGGTGCACTGGTTCTGTCAGTCAAATAAATTACTGTCACTGGAATAATGATAGTCTGGTCAGTCATAGGACTAGAGATAGTTAGAGCAGTTGATAAGGATCCCTGGCTTGAAACTCTTGGATCAGACAGACTAACAGTGTAGACTATGTAACTAGGCAGCCCATAGGATTTCTCCTTCTCAAATGCCTTCACCGTTGGTGATCCACATTTCACCTGCCAAGGAAAAAAAAAAACAACCTGAAAAAGACCACTTGAGAAAACACAGCAACACATCCAACTCCCAGGCCATGCTTCAGAAAAATGTTTTTCCACAATCCTAGGGCAATTCGTCTCTCAGCAGGAGCTAGACTTGATTGTAATATTACATTCATACTTGCATCACTTCACTCCTGTTTTTTAAGGTTGCCCTAGTAACTGCTATTTCTGTGGGTATCAGCTGAACACATAAAAGCATCTTCTATTGGGCCATGTGAATGGTGGGCAAATACCTACTCCTGTCACTAGGGATCAAGCAGATTTTCTACTCCCCAGTCTGTGCTAGTTAACGTGTCCCAGCTAGCATAAAGATGAGGCTAACATACTTCTACCTTGAAGTAGACATGAAAACTGGGGAGCAATACGTTAGAGATGAACATTTCCAAATCATCTAAAAATAATCTTCAGATGTGGCAGAGTTAGAAAGTTGCATGTAACAGTTCAAAATGCTTTCCAACAATGATTAATATTTTCCAGCAATACACTCACCTCCAGGGTATCAAGAATTTCAGTGGCACCAAATATTTTCACATCAGCGCTTGGGTAATGATTACTTAAAAGCACTTCTGTTTGATCAGCATAAAACCCAGGATTGAATGGCACCTCAGTGCCAATTTGTTCTCCAGAGAAGTGACTGCCTTGGATTGAAGCTGTAACTCTGAGCTCTGTTTTGCTCATACTGAGATGCTTCAGTTGCTTGTCAGTAAGCCTGTGCATTGTGATGGAACACATGTAATGTCCTACAAAACCAAAAGAAGTTTGACTGTTAGTGCTTGTTTTGGTGATTTGGGGTTGTTGGGTTTTTTTTCCCCCCTCCCTCCATGCAGAATAGGATCTTTGTGACATCTTTGGAGAAAAACTGAAAGATTCAAATGGAATCAGGAGTAGGTGGGTGAATTGAACACGGTGCATCACTCACCCAAGCATCACCATCCTGGCACTAAAGCAACATAATTTTTGCCTCAAACTAAGCATTGCAATAAGTGTGGTAAAAAACCCGCCTGCAGTATGGAAGATTCAAAGCATAAGTAACAAGCAGAACTTGGCTAGCTAGCTGTTCTACCCTTATTTTCTTTCCCTAACCAAGTACCAGAGGCAGCCACTATTATGCAGTGTGCAGTAGTTGTCCCTCTCCACAAAATACTTCTTCAGCATTGTATAAAGCAAAGTTTTTCAGAATTATAGTAGTAAGTCAGGAACAAACATATGGAATGGGCTGCTGCTAATTTCTAGAGAACATATCAATGTCATTATCAAATGCAGAAAACCCTTGAACTAAACAGGGAGAGTGCACATTAGGGATTCACTGAAGCTGAGATCCAAAACAACAAAGCTCAGAGGCTTCAGCAGAAAATCTGTTTGGGCATTTGGACTACACTGCAGCAGATCTCAAAGTGTCTGCCTACAGCACGGCATCTTCTCTTACCTGAAATTGCATCAAATCCAGGTTCTGCTACAAATATATCACGTGCCGGAAAGTCAAATGCATCACTGTCAAATTTTAGATGACAACTGATAATGGATTGTGGTTGTAATTCAGCAATGGCTTCAATCTGAGCAGGCAAGCACTTCCCTAAGGGAAAGAAAAAAAAAGTAACTATGGGGTTGCCCCATAAAAGCAAAACCATAGCTTGAAATAGCAAGATATTTTCCTACCTTCTAAAACAGAACTGCTGTCTGTTATTTCCAGCTAGTTTCACAAGGTTATGCTAAAGTTAAAATATCTTATATCTAATCTCAAAGAGAAAGTAATTGAAAATTTTACATTTATATAAATACATATGTATATAAAACATATATATAAAACATACATATAAATATAAAAGACGAATTCATATACACACGTGACAAGAATAATTTGGTTACAGGAAAGAATGAAGTAGAAAGTATTTTCAGCTCAGATGTGCCTGCTGGATAACTTATGTGATCATGCAGTCTTGATTTATATTTCAGTTTCTGGCAAGATGTTTATAAGTAGGATAATAATTTGCATAAGATACAAAAAAAAATACTGTTCAGTGAGTGTTAAGTGTTGAGGTAATGACAGAAGGAAACCACGATCAAGCAAAATATAGCTTATTCATTAAGCACACAACACGTTCTCTTATTTCTGTATTACAAGCTTATAATTGATGAAAGTTTCCATAAAAAAATTAAAAATACTAAAGCAGTTGTCAACCTTACTGAGCATGCTTAACTTACTGAGGAGGCAAATGGAATTAAACATAGCAGCTACTATTCAGCTGATTGCCTCTTAACTATTTTTTTTTTTAATGTGATCAAAACCAACCCTTCCATTATCTACTTATTGTATTAGTTGTGAGACTGCAATAGCCAGAAGATGACCCTAAGCTTCCCAAGGCTCCTGGGAGCCTGGATATACAGTACAGGTTCACGGAGAAATCCCTACACCGGCTTCACAGATCCTTCAAAAACACATCATGAATATACAAACATAATATGCAATAAACATTTAGTGTACATATATATATATATATACACACACACACACACACTTTATTTTTTTTTTTTTTTCAATCTTACCTTGCAAATTTTTATTTCTTTCCCCAATCAAAACTATCACTTTTGAGGCAGCAACTCCTTGTAAGCTGGTTTTCACTCCACTTACATGCATTGCTGTAGTCCTCTGAGGTATGTTAATCAATACCTGAATAAAGGATGAAGTACATTTTTAATAATAACTGCATTAATAAACAAAACATCAGCAGAAGAAACTGAGGCAAAATGAGATTGGATTGATTGAGAAGCACATGCCCTTTTACATAAAACAGATAAAGCCCCAAGAGTTTGTGTTGGACTTTATAAAAAACAAAATTTCTCTAATTGTATTAATTGCCTTCTGAGGCAATTTAAGCTAGTCAAACACTTTTCTTTTTCTATTCACCCCACAAAACAGGCCTAAAATTTTAAGTTTGAATTTAAGTTTAAAAAGTCTGGTGCTTATGTCAGGATGATGCAGTGAATTGCATCAGAAGTACAACTGCAATGTAAAAAAAATTAATCAAATAGTTCAGATCAACAGTACTTAGTAATATAGTACACTACTTAAAACTTCTTGTTGACATTTCTGCCCAAACTTACTTATAAATGGTTTGGCATCTAGAAACACCGTAGCCAAGCAATCAGATGTACAGTATAGAAACAGTATGAGCTAAAACCAGGAACCATTGATCTCATTATACTAACACAGGTGATTAAAAGAAGAAAAACAAGGTATTTTTTGACATATCAAATGTTCCTGCCTAATGGTTAGAAAGCATACTTAAGCATTTCTAAGGTTTTCTCCTTTGAAATGATTTAAATTTCTATATTTATTTTTCATTTAACTAGATAAACTATATAAATAATAAACTAGATAAATATATGCATAGTATACTTATTTCTAAATCTAACTAAAAACCCATAGGACTCATTTTTGCTGAAGCAAACAACCTCCAGTAGTTCTGGTAGGATGTAGCAATACCTTACCTCTCTGTATGTTTTAAGTAATCCAGGAATCTCATAATAGACAGTGGCAACACCAGAATCCTTTGCGACAGCTACACCAGTCTTGGAGTCGATTTGAAGAACACTATTTGATGAAGAGCTCCATATGCCTGGCAGGCCTGTAAAGACACACCATTTGCACACTGCACAACAAAGAGTGAAATGCCTCAACGACATAAATTTATGTGGTGTCTTTATGTGTACACCCATTGTATGGGCAGCATTGATTGCTTTTGTCACACACTCTCACATGCACACAGACTGACTTGCAGTTACCTGGACAAAAACCTATTAATACTAAGAATAAGAACAGAGAGTGAAGCTACACCATGATAACTTCTTTGCATGATTTCCATTTAGAAAAAAAAAAAAAAACAGCCTTTCAAGCCAAGAGAATGGAGAACCCTGAAGTCTGATGCTCACGAATTCCATACAAGGAACATATTGCATGGTACAATTAAAATTAGAAGAGCTGATCAAAGCTATTTTTATCATTAACAAGAACAGTGACATTTGATTCTGAGAAAACATCATAAATTATGCATCTAGTTTTCCTGAGAAAGAGAAAGAGTCAGACTGATGTCAATTATATAGCTGCATAAACAGAATGACTGAAATGCCACTTACCTTCCTGGTTTGTGAGCAGAGTACTCAAGCAGAGGACATCGCCTACAACCACATCGGTGAGTTCAGGAAAAATGGCGTGTTGCACAGGAAGGGGGACATAGTCTGCAATTCCACTGTGTTCTGCATCCCAGACTTTAAGCAAGGTCAAGCCTACGTTTACAGTCCGGATTACAAATGTGTTGTTTGTGGCTCCTTTCCCAATCTGTACAAAGTCATCTCTACATACAAACAAAAAAAAGTAGTTTTTTTTTTTTTTTTAAGGCAAGTTTGCTAATGTCTTCAGTTCTACAATAGATAGCATGCACAAACACTGACTGCAGATGTTGGATATCTGGTTTTCTCTGATGGTTATCTTCTAATGAACAGTGACAAAATAAGGAAAACAGAAAAACAATTTAGGTGTTACTGAGGTAAATTTCAGTTCCTATATGGTTATGCTGAATAAATACTGAGGTTATAATGATGCATGAAAACTCTCCCCTAATTTTAAGAAAAGTAGAATTTTAAAAATTAGATTGTTTCTTTTCTTTTTTTCTTAGGGAGCTAATAAGGAAATCAATTATATCAGGAACATGCATTCCAACCACGTCTTTACAAAGTTAAATCAAGTTTGATTACAAGTTCTGATATTTCCTAACATTCAGCACTCCCAGATGCACTAACACAGAGCACTTAAGCATACACAGCACAAAGACTGCCACCCTGGCAGTACCACAAAGACAGCAGTCAAAGTCTTGAGAGCAATAGAGCCGGGTCACTGGAGAGCTGGACCTGAGGTTAACGAGCAATGCTTCTGTGTTTAAGCTAATAATCAGCACTGTGCTGATGCAGCTCTGGCCCGTCTACCTTGGAAGCTATGGTATTGTTATCTCACGGATCTCTGTAAGCTTCAGAAATTTCTGCAGATCACTTAGGTAGAAGGATAGAAAATCTTGCATTCAACTTCTTTCTGCTCCCTGACCTCAATCCCATTTTTTTTAACCATGATCTGAGTTGTAACCATTACATGCTACACACAAAGCACACTATGTTATAGTAATGGAATTAATGACTCTTTACTAATGACCAAAGAGGGTTGTTTTGTGATATTTATTAGTTTTTGAGGCAAAATGCAGAAGTCTGTGTGAGGCTTGGCTTTGCCATACAAAGACTGTACAAGCTTATCAGAAGAGACAGACCCTGAATGAGAAAATCTTATATAAAATGTGAGTCAGTGTAACAAGGCTCTAGAAAAAAAAGGAGAGGCAAGATGAAGCAAATGTTAATAAGATCAATTGTTTATATAGGCTGCTGATGTATGCAATCTGATGATTCAGAGTCACTTAGAGCAGAAATGTACCCCAGCAGGCCCCACTAGGGATCATGCTTATCTGAGAAACTTTCCATTTGCTAGAGAATATCGATTATGAACTGGAACTCTTTTTTCTTCCACACTGCCTCTGAAGACCTCAGAAAACTGTTTCTCTTCTAATCCCAGTCCAAGCTATATCTTCAACTGGTATCTTTAGAGCAATTTTTGTTCCTTGGTGTAATTGGCCTACGTGTGTTTGGCATTCTCTGTTCTCTGTAATTAAATCCTGCAGCAGATACCAACCTGTTTGTTGCGAAGTTGAGTACAGAGTTATGTGAATGGAAAGTATCTCCAGAGTTATCATGAAAATGGACTGTAAATGTCAGTGTCACTCCCAGGGGTAGAGCCAGTAATGCCTCTTTGTTTTGTGTACGCAGAATAGGACTCATGGAGATTCTTAGGTATGAGATGGGGTAGACCTGTAAAACATCACAAGGGAAAAATTTTAATTGCCTTTTTTCGATGCCTCTATAAAAACAATTGTCTAAAAGCCTTCTTACTATGCAAAGCCTGCTTCAAAAATCACTTCCTGTATGTTTAACCATACGACAGTACTGAGACATGTAGCTTTTATTACCTGTACATGTATTTCACAGAATGGTTGTGGTTGATGTGGGGCTTCTGGAGGCTGCCTAAGAAAAGCCACCCTACTCAGGCAGAGTTGCCTACAACCAGACACCCAGGATCATGCACAGTCAGATTTTGAAAGCCTCCAAGACCGAGCCAACAATATCTCTGGGCAACCTGTGTCACTGTTTGACAGCCCTCACAGTGCTTCCCTGCATTCACACAGAGTTTCACGTGCTTAAGTTTGTGTGTGCATTCCATCTTGTCTTGATTCCATCTTGTCCACCACCAAGAGAAGCAAGTCTTCTTCACACCTTCCCACCAGACATTTCTTGTTTTTTTCTGAAATAGCACTGGGAACCAATGAAGGGAATACTGATGTAGACCTCAGAAAATATCTTTTTATCATATAAAGAAAAATTGTTAAGCCTTCATGGGTATGCATGGGAAAGCTTGTTCTCAAGACTTCTCTCCAAGTAGTTCTCCAATAATTCATTCCTCGGTTACTAGAACAGGAGTAACCTGCGGTGTTTGTGAGAGTAAAGGGATGAAATGGTGGCTGCTTGCCCAATTCACTTGCTGGGTGAGACAACTGAGATGATGTGGGCTCTGCCTGGGACAAGGTTTGCTCAGAGGAGAACACAGGAGCCGTAATTGCAAAGCTTCTCGCTGGTAATCCCAGTGGAATAACATCAGAGACTATGAACCACTGCCCCTCAACCAGGCCTGCTGTGGTCTAACACAGCTCAGGCTGATAGAAGTGTAAGAGATGAGAGCAGTCAGGACTAGCACCTGACAAATCCTAAGCTGGTCAGCAGACTGCATTTTGCTGCCTCTCCTCAATTAAGTGGGAAGTTAGGGACTTGTACTCTGAATTCTTTGGAGAAATCTGACAGACTATCTACACGTTCACACCCCTACGTTTTTGTACTATCACTCCTTTGAAGGAAGTACATCTCCAGATAAAGACTTTACAACCTTTCATTTATTTAAATGCATTGCTATTCTTGATTAACTCAGCTGAGTTCACTAACAAAAATACACAACAAAAGGGAGAAAATTACCCATTCTTTATGTGTATGGGAACTGCTGAATCACAGCCTGAACCTCTGATTGACCACCTGAGGCGAGCACCGAATCAGCTGCAGGGGCACAGGTGAATGCAATTTCACCTGAGTGACCAGAAGGAAGCCTGGCTCCACCCCTCCTAGACCCCATTTCAGGGCTGACTCCCAAGAAGGAAGGATCTCCATCTGGAGATCACTCCTCTTGGAGCCCTTCTGTGAACCCAGGACATGGGTAAGCTCTTCATTTCATTACTCCTTTGTAACGCAATAATCTCTCTGGTCCTATACCTGTTTACCTTACAATCTGTATACCTGTTTGCCATACATTTATGTTACAGCTTTTGAAAAATAAGTAATGGAAGGAAAGAGAAAGCCAAAACCCTCAAATATATATATATATGAAACTATTTTAAATGAAGCCCCCAAGCTTATCTTGTAGGAAATTCCCTTTATTCTGACCTAAGAGGCTCAAGCTACAATGTACAACTCTGCAATCTGAAGATGTACATGTCAAGACTTAAAAGGGAAAGAACAAATTTGGCCTCAGGCAAATAGCATCTTTGGTGCATTTGAAAAAAAAAGTGGCTAAAATATCAGTATATGCAACTGTCTACTCCACAAACTAATATATTGAGTTAAAATATCAGTGCTCAGTCATCTGCCCAACTAGAGCTGAAGCAAGGAGCTAACAAAAATGCTATTTCCCTGACAGATTTTCAGGCTGGCTTTACTTTAAGATTTCAGAAACTGGCCCACAAGGGACAACTTCTAAATTTATTATTGATGAAAACAGCTATTTACTGTTAAAACACCTAAGTTTCTAAAGTACTTGCTGTTTAAATACATATATTCAACTGAGCACTACCAGTAAGGCTGTGCATAGCTTGCTTCCATGCTAAGGTATTGCATACTATCACTCTATACTTCCACTGTCCTCCTTGACTTATATAAGTCTGTTTTTGAGCAAAGCTGAAGGTCTAAGCATTAAGTGATGCTGCTACAGCAGCTTGGTTCTTAATTGCAGACAGTTGTAAATAGACAAAACAAGAACTTACGGTAAGGAAGGACAACATGAAGGAGAAAACTCTGCCCTACAATGACACAACAAGATTCACACTTACCTGCTGCTCTGTCACAAGTTTTTTTTATTGTGACCTTCAGCAAAACCACTCAAACCACACAAGTCCTTCATATATAAGTAGAAGACAACAGTAATTTCTAAACTTATGAGGTTTTGGGGGGGGTTAAAAATGCTATTTATGTAAAACTAGTACGGTCCTAATAAGTACAGGAAAACAAATCTGTTGTACAAGAAGCTGAAGAGAGATGGTTTTTACTAGAAAGATTTTGAAGACTTAAAACTGCACTGACTCCACAAACTGCAAGACCATAACTTTATATGAAAAAGAACGTACAAAGGGAGAATTTAACTTCAGTACCTCTGTATGCTGACTAAATGTCATTTGAGCCATCTCCCAAGTCATTAGCTGTTTTTCACTGGCTAGATCCAGCCGTGAAGGGAGGAAACAAGGTCATCTATTACAGAGCCGTATGAATTTATTCACCACCACCTAGCAGCAGGAGTAGCATTAGTGAAACCAAGGCATCATTTCTTTTTTCATTCTCTTCAGGATGACAAATCTATATGCTATTCTACAGTCAAATCTGAACATTATGGTAAAAGAAGATTAATAATAAAAAATACAATCAAGCCATTTCCCAGTGATTATGATAACTAACTCACAAACAATTTAAACTCAGCACTTTAACTGTATTTCTCTTTTAGCTGGGACATACTGAAAACATGCTGACAGAGTAAAAAGGGATATGAGGAAGTGGAGCAGTGGGTGTCTCAAAGCTCACATTGCCAGATGAATAAAGTTCTTGGGACAAGGACTTTCAAACAGAAACAAAGGACATATCACAGAATTGCAGTGGTTGGAAGGGACTTCAAGAGATCAGTGAGTTCAACTCCCTTGCTACAGTATATGCCTTACAGTAAGTCACAGAGGTAGGCATCCAGACAGGCCTTGAATAACTCCATGGAAGAAGACTCCACAACCTCTCTGAGCAGCCTGTTCCAGTGCTCCGTCATCCTTACCATAAAGAAGTTCTTCAGCATTTTATTATGGAACTTCCTGTGGTCAAGTTTTAGGCCATTGCTCCTTGCCCTCTTGCTACGCAGCACCAAGACGACTCCGGCCTCATCCATTTGCCCCCCCACCTCCCTTTACATATTTATTAACATTTATCAGATCCTCCCTCAGTTTTCATTTTCTCAGGATGAACAGACCCAAGTTATTCATTCTTTCAATATGTTCCCTTAGGGTCTTAAGTGTCCCATCAGTAAGATGCAGTATACTTAGCCTAACAGCATTCAGTTTAAGAGATGAAGTTTTGGGTAAGAAAGATGTTTAATTTGCCTGAAACTAAACTGTTGAGTTTTGCTACATATCTGTATTTCCCTAAGACACTCATATTTCAGTGCAATGTGGACATGCTCCTTGCTAGCTCAAACACAGGGAACATCAGCTTACTTGTGGGCATCTGATAAGGTATGTCTTCTCTTCTCATGCAGAGTATCTCCCTGTGCAAAATCTGTATTGCTGGGAAGCAGCAGAGAAAGCCATGTTTTGGAGCTGCACAGTTACATCTGATATCTAGAAAATCTAGGTATCACGTGTTTTGTAAGACATGTCATATTCATAACCATCACCCAGATAGCCACCCTTTTCATGTAATACCAAATGTATGCTTATGACAGCAGCAATTTTTTCTTTTAAAAAATCCTCTATAGTGATCAACCTTCTAAGATTATATATATATATATATATATATATATATATATATATATATATATATATATATATTTAAAGACAGACAGACCTTTTAAGGCATATGTACACAAAGGCCTTCTGGTAACACATACAGTATTTAAGAACTTGCTGAGATTCAATCTTTACTTACCTAGCTTGTAAACTCTTTTCAAAGCCCACAGCTGACTATTAATTGCTCTACTTTAGATTTCAATTTTGAAAAATATAAAGTATACAGTTTACTGACTCTACTGCAGTAATAAAAACTATAACAGAAAACTAAATCAGTTTGACTCTAGCCAAGAGAAAGAGAAAAACAGTACCTTAACAGCAGCTACAATGGTCTGATTGATCCCAAATGATTCTTGTGAAATTACTTCCATTGTAGATGAACCTATTAAAGACCCAGAGTTAAGGAAACCTCTCTCATCAATTTTTACAACAGGCACTTTATCTGGGCCATCCAGGACACGGTAACTCAGTGAAGCCACTCGATCCCTTAAGGAAAAGAAAACATAAATTAATCAAACTTGCAAAAGACAAGAGAAAACAACAACAAAAACTGAGAACTTCCACAAGTAAGCAAAACCCCAAATTACACCAATATGTTACGCAAATCTAAGACAGACCTAAGTGATATCTGTTTTTCCATATCTTTGCAATAAGAGTTGAGAACACTCTAATCAAAGAAAGAAAACTTCCAGCTCTGATTCAAGCTCAGTTGGTAGAAGTTTCATATGCGTTTAGGAGCATATTGAAATCTAGTTGCTGACAGTACTGCATGGCAGCGGACATTCCTTGATGCAAACACGATTCCAAATAATATCGGCTAGGGCTGCTGCATCCAGCTCCAGCAGTGATCTTCTGCAAACAGTATTTAGAGGCAGGGTCAATGCTGGTATTAGAGATAAAGTCAGGGACATGATTAAGTAGATCTCATCAGCTTCCAGGAAACGGTTTTGCCGACAAGGTTAATTTCCGGAATAACTTCCAACGTGGTATTTGCATATTAATAAAGTGAGCATATACAAAAACCTCAGTGGTTGGCATTCTGAGACACCAGCTGCTTTTGAGTATAACATCACAAGTTCTGAAATGCTGTAATAATTATTTTCATTTTAGTCCCAAGCTCCACCATTCAGATAGAAATACTCTATCCTAGGAAGCCTAGCATTCAAACTGTATTTCTGTTGCCCTTTTCTTGGCAAAAGGGCAATTCTTTTTGATGGCAGAATTTAGACATAGGGGCTGTAACAGTAGATAATGGAGATAACAGGACAAAAATTTAAGAACTGCTGTCTAGCAACTTAATCATGAATTAATCAGAAAATTGCTTTGAAAAGTAACCAAATATTAAGCCTGAAACGAGCCTGAAAATGAACTATATAAAGGCATCTCATTTGAAAAAGACATTTTCATGTCAAAAATCCAATCACAGCCTCAGTGCAAGAAATACATAAAACTATTTTCCATAAAGCCTTGATTGCCCATAAAAACTCTAGGGAAAGCACGCTACTGCTTTCTGGCTCTGCTTCTTTTAAAATAAGCATCTAGAAGCCTCAAATATTGAAAAAAAAAAATCAAACTACAATCTAACAAGTACAAGATTTGACAAAGACCAAGAGTACAGAAATGTTTTATTCATTGTCAGATAAGTTGTGTACTATATGGATGTACTGCAGTACCTTTTTAATAGATTGAAAGAGCAGAAGTTATTTTGAACAGAATTGCTAGTTTTGATAAACTGATGACACAAATCAGAGTATGAAAAATTCTCTCACCTGTTTGTCTGAAGTTTAATAAAGGAATTTGGTGACATTAAGATCTGTTCTGTTTCTACTTCTGGAGTGACTAGATGAAGTTTTTCGAATACCTGGAATATAAAAAGCACTTTAGCCTACTGCTGTACACAGCAAGTCATTAGTTCCATTTATTTCATCTTCAGAACAACAAAAAGACAAAACAAGAACTCACCAACCTCTATAACCTTACACATACTGTGACTATTTGAGAATGAGATACACAGTATCTTCTGCATATTATTCTGAAGACCATTTATTTCTATGGTTCTACTAACACTATCAAGCAGTATGAGCAACAAAGCATATTTGTCAAATGAAGCAGTGTTTGAGACCCCACATTCACCCAGACTACTTGAGACTATCCCTAATCTGATCCCATAGATGCAACGTCCACAGGGGTACAAAGACCTCCTCAAACACATCCTTCAGCTTTTCTATAGAAATCCACTTCACATACTCTGAAACTGCTCTTCAAAGCACCTTAAGTGGGAACAACCAGGAGATTAATTTCAGGAAATGACTCCTGATTCAAATTAACATTCTTGTACAGACATACAAGTAAGCACTATACATAAATGGTAGTAGCATGCAGAGAGGTACTACAGAACCAAGGTTTTCATCCAGCTATAATAACACTGCTTAACTGCAAAACACAAATCATCTCAATTTCCGGTGTTCGAGACCAGAAACTAACTTGTGAATTTCATTCAGGCAATATGTCGGTATGTGGTAGTTCAGTGCAGAAACCTGCAAGCAACTGGGGAACTTGCAATTTTCCAAATAAAGGCAAAGTATAAAACAACAGTAAGGACTCAAAGATAAAACAAAGTCAAAACTACACCTCTGTATTTCAAATTCCCGGCTTCAAACATAGACTTTAATTCAGCTCTGAAATATACATTAAAGAATTATATCACATCATCGTACCTGAATTTGGATTTCATCAGACAGTTCTCTTGCCATGTTGTAAAACTGGTTGGCTGCAGGGTCAAGGACTTTCACAACAACTTTCAGGCCTGTTCTTCCCTTTACTCTGCCATAAACATCCATTGCAAAGTTATATTTTGCAGGAAGCTGAAAAGAAGCCTTGGACAGGAGAAAGTGATTAAAATTTTACTCATGGAAAGAGTTGATGTTGATAATAGAGGAAGGATCACACCCAGTACCAACAACAGCCCTTTGTTTTGAGCAGTAATGTTCTCTCAATTCCCATTATGTAGCAGTTTCCTTTTCCCAAGATACACATACATACGACTGTGGACAGACACACACATACACACATTACCTCACTGTGTCTTGTCTTTACATCCAGAGTATCCCTCTTTGTGACAGACCAGTGGAAAGTTAATCCTGGTACTGCATTGCCAAACGAAAAAGGTGTCTGACTACTGGTGATGCCCATCACATAAACTGGCATCTAGAAACAGAGAAATCACTTTCTTAGGTAATTCTAAGATGACAACTAAACCTGCACAGAGCAAGCCATTAAACTTAAAATTAATTGATCAAGATATGGTAGTGCTTATAAAATTTTTCAGCTATATATGCATTGCAAGGGTATACCACGCAGAAAATTTGAATGACCACCATTCTCTCATTTGCCACCTGCTCTACAAAACACAAGTACAAATCTTTTCTGATGGAAAATTAGTACATCTATTTGTTCCATTTGTAGCACCAAATCACTTCACCTTAGTTAAGCCATACGCTCATGTTTTCTACTTCTTTGATCAAGGCAATACAAGCTAATCATAAATCAACTGACCTGTGTTCCAGTTTTCATACGTGTAATTGGTGCTCGAATTCTAACAGCTGTCAACTGCACTACTTCAACTTCCACTTTATCCTAAAAGGGAAGAAGAGAGGCATTTTAAGCATTTATTAAATGTGAACTAGATTTCAAGATCTAATTGCTGATTTGTTATTATCTAATCACTCTCGTCATGTGATTTATTGCAAAAAAAAAAAATTCAGAAGAACACAAGACAGAAGGTTATAAAAGACTATGAAAGAATTACCTTCTTGGTAAATTGAGAGGTACTTAAAAATACCACCTAAATTAACCAAAACAGAGTCATCACTCTGCTCAAAGCTCCTGACATGATGAATGATGGAGCTGAGGTGACAGACAGCTAGTGACTATAGTTGTTACTGGGAGAAGGATGAATAATCACAGCAGATAAACAAAACCAAACAAATAAACAAGACATCAACAGATTGAGAAGCAAATGAGAACAGAAAACAGCAGCAAGGATAATAAGAATAAAAGTATGATATATATGGCATTCTGATGTCTTCTCTTCACATATCCTGATATTCCTGATAGATTTTTATTCCTATAGTAAGCTGTGGAGGAAAAGTCAGATCTGGCCTTCACTGAGTAAAAGATTTAAGTTAAGTACATCCCACTTCCAGACAAACATCAGGGCAGACTGCTGATCCTGCACGACAGAGGACACGTGTGTAGGTATGTATATGTACATGGCTTTTGGTTTTTTGTTACTTTATCTCCTCTAGGCAACATCTTTCAAGTAGCAGTTTTGCAGCAGCAGCACCCCTCTACAGCAGACCTCAAATAAAGAGCCACGAGCTCTGTCCCAGCTACCCTTCTGAATGTCATGCTAGTCCAAGGGACTTGTATTCCTTATTGGTCTGCTTGACAGCTCCTGCACGCTCAGGTAGTAGCAAATTGCAAGGACACAGACATAGGTACAACTCAGGGATTCAATGCTTGAACTCTGTAGATGGATTTAAACTGCAACACAAGATGATAACATTTTCCACAGCCCATCCTCAGCTTAAGAGACAACAGATTCCTCAGGAAAGTCACCTTCTGACATCTACTAACAAGATGCAGCTAAAATATAAGGAAAGGACAGCATTCTGCTGTTTTAGAAAGATTTCGTTAAATGAGTTTTTCAAGTCCACACGTATCAAACATACCATTGTTAACATCTCTTTGGGATACTGGTAGAACTTTAAATCTAAGTACAGGAAGACTTAGCCTTTAGCTATCTGTTCAAGGTATCCCTTGTGTCAGCAAATATATAAATTCACATGCCAGGTAGTAAGAAACAGTAGTTTCCCTAGGGAGATGAAAATTCAGGAAAATACAGAAGATGACAATATTAATGCAAAAAGACTATTTGCCCCTTCTCAACCAAATTAATGAGTTAGAGACTTTTCCAGGCCCAAACAGTGTCATAAAAAAAAAAATCACCTGGGACACCACAACAAGCTTCCCTGTCTCTGCATCAACAGCTTGCACCACTCCTGTTACTGTCCCATTCCCTATTGCCACTCCTCTGATGAGTCCAGTGCTGTTCACTGATGCAATCTTCTCATCACTGATGGAGAAAATGATGTTGGATTGAGGTTGAGGGCCTCCTTCTGAAGTGATCTATAAATAAAAGCATACAAACCAACTAAAGTTATTCATCAAGTATTTGTTCTGATAAACATCACAATGCAACATCTTTTCCTGTTCAGCACCACAAAATCTTCAGTAAAAGGCTGTCCAAACATTCCCAGAGAATCTCTGAGCTCATTTTCTCTGCACACTGGTTCATCCATAATGTTGGACTGGGAAGTATGTGAAGCTAAACGGTAAAAATGGACTGGATGCTCTGTATAGTGGGACAGTCCAGATAAGTTAAGAAAAAAAATACACTTTCTCTCCACATCACATGATATAGTGCAGCTCCGTGTTTGTTTGAACAACTATCCTACTATGCTTAATTTCATACAGGTGATAGGTTTACTAACACCCTCCTGGTATTCAACACTGAAAGAGCTTACACTCTCGACACAAACGAATACAAAATCTTTGATCCAGTAATACAGCCATGTGGATGGAGGGTCACAGATAAACTGCTTTCTGCTTGGGAAGAGCACTCAATGTAAATATGCAATGTAAATTGCAAAGTCAAACATCTACTCCTGAAAAAAATAAATTGCATACTTTTATTTTAAAATAAAAATAGCAAAGGAAAGAAAATATACTAGAAGATGCTTTACCTGAATCATGGCTCCTATAATTAGGGTCACTTTTCTTGGCAGTAATCTAAATGGTGGAAAGACCTCAAAAAGGAAAAAAAAAAATGAATACATGTGTTCATGCTCTTTTGATCAAATTATTTCACAAAACATTATATATTCACTAGTGTAAAACTGTCTCTCTATTTGCTTAATTACAGTAAATTGAGCATGCAGAAACTTAACTCATCACTTGCAGTAGAAAGGCACCAAAATCAGAAACAGACTAGAAAGTAATTTCTGGGCAGAATAGATTAGTCTGGCAAAATAATCATTATACAATACATCAGTGACAATATTCCTGTGCTAACATAGGTTTTTGTTTTGTTTTTTAAACAGACATATTTAATCTGAAATTATTTACTTCAATCTGTTGTGGAGCAGAATTGATTCTTTGTCCTCTTCTGTCAGCAACAGATGCAGTAAGACTAGTCTGACCTATGGCTATCCCGTGCACTAGGAAAGCAGCAGTATGGTCATCAAGGGCTTCACCAAGTGGGCTGTAGCGAATAAATATTAAAATAGATAAGTTCACTGAATAAATTATATGAATAACAAATGCAAAAGACTTATTTACTACATACCAGCATTATCATAAGAATTATGACGTGACTATATGTTAGGCAAAATTATGTATCATCTATACAACTGTCACAGTTACAGGAAACAGCTCTTTATAGCCTGTATTTCTTCTTAAAATGAAATACTTGAAATGAAAGTGACATAAGATCATTAGATGGTATAGGCCAAAACTCAGTCAGGGAACCCACTAACAATTTGACAGGTACATGCAATAGTGGCACAGGCTTCAAATACATACTTTGACACCCTTTAATGGAGTGAGATGGATACAGCCAGGCAGTGCTGCATAATGTATACACACACACACACACACACTTCTCCATACTAAGTGGAAAGCTTGTTTTACTGATTTGAATGTTAAAATTCAACTGTCCAAGAAAACTTTTTTTGTGATTTTTATCATTGTGTTTTGAGCTTGAAAGGAAGCTCCTAGAAAATGAGCATTTAACCTACCTGTTCAGAACAAGCAGACAGAATGAGCTATACAACTAAAAGTCTCCACAAGCGCAGTATTTTATCTGACATGATTTACAAAGTCACTGCTTCCAAGATGCTTGAGGCTCCATGAGATGTTATAGCATACGAACACAGCTTCATGCATCAACCAACAAGACTCAGAGGGTTAACTGAGGCAATTTTCCTAACAATTACTTTAAAGACATCTAGCAGATAATCAAAACTTTGAAGGTCTACTGGTGAAACACAACCTTTGAAATGATCACATCATCAAAACACTAATCAGTAACTGTATGCTACTGTAAATCTAAGACAGTAACTTGACTAATTTTTCGCTTATTCTTCCTGCAAACTTTTACAGATTAATAGGAAAAAACCCATGAACTTACACAAGTGAAACAATCTGGGATGCTGCTCTTAGTTTCAGATCCATGACAGCAAAGTATTTAGCCAGAAAAGGTTTCTTAGAGTCATCCAGAACTCTGATGAAAGCCTTAACTGTTTTTCCAATCTCCACCTGAAATACAGGCAAATCCAGTCATTTCTCTTCCTAACCACTTTAAAAATAATTCTTATTTATAGGTATATATGTTCTTTTCTTTCATATTACACTTTTAATAGAGCATTAGAGAGAAGACCCAAAGGTCAGATTCCTGCTGATTTTAAAGAATAATTCCTGTCAGCTACACTTACTGTCAAATTAAATAAATGAATTCAGGTCTTTCAGTTGGCAAGGACATAATTAAAACATCCAGAAATATCAGCACTTATTTTGTATAAGACACACTGAAGCTGGCAAGTAAAGTGAGGTGGACATTTTTTTGCTGTTCATTTTCAAAGCGTGACATACAGAAAATGATCTTGGGGCAAAATATACTCCTAAAAGAACAGCTCTCATGCATTTCAAACAACAGGAAATGTAAATCAGTGTGTTCATATAAATTATGAATTAACATTGACGTGTAAAGGCAAAAGTTGAGATTGTAGCTGCACTGAATATGAAGTAGGAGACACATGATACTCTGAAAGACTTATAAAATGATAAATTTGGAGGAAGAAGTAGGTACAGGGAGATAAAACTATTTCTCTAAGGTCATACAGTTATAGTAGAGGACCACAGTACCCACCACACAGTATCACCTTGTACACTTCTTAGCTTTATGCTCACGATCTGCACAAGGAATCACGGCAATCCGGATCAGCTGTTAACACTGGTTCAAAGATACTAACCTTGTCAACCACTCGGACATACAGTTCCTGTATATCAGAGACATAAACTTCAGCTTTGGCTGGTGCAGGAAAAGCCAAACACAAATCATGAACCATTACAGTCACTGACCCTGGAAGCAGAGGATGCACCTGCAACCAAAAGAAAATTCTGTTATAGCAGTTCTTACTTTCATTTACCTGTCATTTGTAGAACAATTTTTTTTTCCTTTTAGGGCAGAAGCAGTTTGATGCAGAACCCTCCAAGACTTCAACGCAGATAATTCTTCCGCTGAAGAACTAAAACACATTTAACCAGTATCATACAACTGAGCTAGTATAAATGCCTTCTAGGCAGCAATTGAATTAAAGAATTTTCATCTAGAAACACGTCTGCCATCCTGTTATTATCCTAAAGAATAATAAAGGATAAAACCTTTTATCCTAAAAGATTGAGAAACAAAATGATCTGAAAAAGACTTAGGGTTAGAGACTATGCCTCCTGTACAGCACTAATATTGCTTCCTAAGAGATTCATTCATACTCCAGGTTTTTGGGTTTTTTAATTTTAAGACTATTATTAATTAAGATTCTCTCCCCATATCTGACAGGCAGTTAAATCAATCTCATTTAGTACTTCCCAAAGCCTATCTTGCCAGAACTGTTCCCTTACTTAAGCTCAGGAGCTTTGATCACACACACATCAGTTAAAGCACTGCTTAAAGCACAACCTCCCTGGGAGGGAGAGGTGACTGAAAAAGTACTGAGAATTTAAACATTGTATAAAATACAGAAAAATAAGTTTATCTCATCTATTTTTCCACATCTGTGTGCCAGAATGACTTCTGAAAATATTCCCACATTACACCAGAGACAATCAAAATATTTTTGATAATACTTTCCATACTCTCAAACAATGAAAAAAGTCCCCCTTATCACTTCACAACTAATTTATCTTGTGAAGTACAAATATATTTGTTGATAAATTTATAAAGAATTCTTCCAAATAATCTGCACCATTTTCATTTCTTGTCTAATGAATTCTACAATCCAAATAGACAGTTTTATTGTTGTTCACTTTACAATGCATCTCATACCCTGGGCTGAGATTAAGTCAAGCATAACTGCATTTTAATTGCATCTTCTAGCAGAGAAGTTTGTAAAAAATGAAATAGGGAGATCAGAATGCAACTCTAATAGATATTACAAAATCAGAATGACGTGCTTGATAGCAAATCACCCTGAACTGGATAGAAGGCTGGCATAATCTGAAGGGTTCAGAAGCACCACCCTACAAGCACATATTCCAGAATCACCGAAGGTACAAATTACCTTTTCAGATAACAGTTCTAGATAATTTTGTCCTATTATTATTCATACAGAGTTCACGCAATCAGGAATGTCTAACTGCAGTATCGCAATGGGTAAAGAACAATTTGATACTGCCTTTCATCTTGTAAACACAAAACATATATATGTTGCACTACTGTACCAAAACAACTTCCTCTAGCTGCAACTGTTAGTGCAAAGATTCTTGTCCGAATCTCAGCTGTGGCAGATGCATACCACAGATTCATTCACTGCCTATCTAAGCCACATGGATTAGAAAATGGTCAGTAATGAGGAAGGTGCAGAATGAGAATTGGAATAACAGAGTAGAATGATGACACAGAACATACAAAGTCCTGCTTCTAAACCCAAGCATGGTAAGCTTCCATCACACACTTCAGCAACTACTTCTTTCTACGAAACCAGGATATTGAATTCTGTAAAACAAATGGAGCTTGCAGTATATAACTTGAGTCTACAGTTGGTGTTACCCTAGCCCATTATTCTTTTCTTAGATCTCTTTGAGTATTGTTTATGAAACTATCTGATACAGGGAAAACTCTCAAGTTGATGTAAGATAATTGTCGAACATATATATGTACAGGAATGACATCTGTATGTAGGTTGCTCCAAAAGTAACATCTCTTACTTATTTCCATGAAAACTGCAACAGATACAAGAGAACAATAACATGATTTCATAGAGCATACTCCCAGCTACAAAAACAGTATTTTTCTAACAGTAACAATTATTAGCTCTGCATTTTTAACAGCAATGAAGAAGAGCCCATACACCATGGTCTTAAACATCTGCACCAGTGGAGGCAACCCACTGTCACTACCGATAAAACTCACCACCCACCCCTTCCTGTGCTCACATCCACTGCTTGGTCCCCATCAACGCTCAAACAATTTAATGAATGTCAGTAGTAGGTGTCTTTTTTTTTTTTGCACAGAGGAATTCAATTCCATCCATTTGCTTCAGACACGCTTTCATGTCAGATGCCATTCTGTCAGACTGCCCCCCTCTGCTGCTATCTGTCTCACAGCAACAAAATGTAATGATATTGTTGGGAAGGTTCAACTTGTACTGCCAAATTACCCACATCTGCCTCTGACACTGTGGATAAAAAATAGGAGGCACTGGTTCTGGAGCAGCCCTCATAGCTATTGGCAGAGCCCCTATCCCCAGCATCTACAAATTTCTCTCTTTATTAAAATAAAGATAGTTATTAAAGTTTACACAAGCTTGATTTATAGATTCTAATCTCACTTCCACAAAGATGGATCTTGATTTCTTTCATAGTTTTCACTATTATTTTCAAGTATTTGAGGTCAAACTCATATAAAGGTAAATTTTTTGTGAGTATGCGTCAGTTTGGATACTCCCAGATATCTCACTACTCCTTATGTAAGGCAGTAAAACAGAAAAGGCAGTTAATTATTTCTTGGAAACTGCCAGACACACACTTGTCTGTATTACAAATCAAATTCATTTCACCAGAGCAGCAAGATGTGACAAGAGACGCATTTTACGCTTCATACAAATATGTAGTTCAACTACAACTCCTGATAAGGAGCTCAAATAATATATATACATATATATATATACACACACACACACACACACAATCAAGTGCTACATAGACAACTTACAGAGCTGCAATAGTTCTGATGCATTACTATTATTTTATATGCTTATAGAAAACAAGTATAGCTGAACTGGACAGATAGCTGTGAACAATTGTGTAGGTCGCCAGTGGGCTGAAATACAGCATGTCTATCATGCAACTATCCTTACTGTTGGGATAAAAGCTATGTGATCACATTTTTGTCCACTCCATACACAAGCCTTCTTTCTGCTCTAGAATACAGAATTGCACCATTGTAGTATTTTGCTGTAGTTAATTGTATTTACTCCTTAACAAAAATTGGACACGTTAAAAATCAAACCTCAGTACATTTATTTGCCTCAAGTGCAAGCGAGAGATTTCTGACATCTCTAGTAAAAGAGTAAAATCATGTAAACATAAAAAGAATGGAACCAATATATTAGTGCGAGCATCAGACAGACATTGTTAGCTTTGTAGAAGATCTGTAACCTTGTTCAATTCCTGTAAGCTCTTTATTATGGGTTAGAGGTTATCCCTTCCAATACCAAAAAGGACATGGAAAAGAAACAATCAAATATTCAGACTGCCAAAAAGAGGTTACTTCACTCACCAAAACAATACCTTGAGTTTCCTCAAGAGCCACACTGACAACACTTGCAACACTTGTATTGATGAAAAAATATCCAGAACCTTCTTTGATGAATAGCTCTGCCTGCAAAGAGAAAGAAAAAAAGAGAAGCACCCAAAATAAGATTGTGCATCTTCCTAGCACTTTGCTAAAACCTACATGTCATAATTCTTGATGCTTTCCTCCCTCAATTAAATAAGCAGTAGAATAATTCCTTACTTGAACGTCAGGATGATTGTAAATGGAGACATCAGTAGGGCTGACTTTTACATCTTCCACTAATATCAGTTCAATGGTGGCAGACACTGGTAGAAGAGATTCATACTGAAAGAAATAATTCCATTTACCATGTGCTATAGCAAACAAAAAAAACCCTAAAAAACAGTGCAAGTATCTTGTACATGCAAGAAAGGATTCTTAAAGCAGATGAACAAAGAGTCAGATCTGGAAAAGTTTCTGTTAACAGAATGTCCAAAAGATCAAACCATTAGTTCAGCTGCAAGATTTCTTCTACATCTCCAGTCATTTTTAGAACGTGCTGTCAAATTCTGCATCTTTGTCCAAGCCAACAAATGAAGGCCTATGCATTCTAGACCTAGCAGGATCAATTAACCATGTGTGATATATACTGATAGGATATTAACCCAGAGACATGTTTTAAGTTCATGCAGGACAATCAAGTACAGAGAAATATTTTCTTCTATTTCAATATCTTTTTAGGATTCTTTCTAGCAAGCAACCAAAATAAATTCTCTCTTTTATATAATACATAAACACTGGACCAGATGCATACCAATCATTCATTTGTAACATTAGCCTAGAATGGGAAAATGCTTTTTAGAGGAAGTTAGTATTATGTACCCATTTCACCTTATTAGTAGAATAATTTCCTTAATGTAGAAAGGATGTTATCTTTCCCTAATGAGATAATGGCTGTTCCACTTAAACAGGGAACAGTGATTAAGACATCTTAATATACCATCTATTAGATTTTTGAGTTTTTCTAAGAAAAAAACCATAAGTATGGATAGTTTTGAAAAGAGAACATAGCAGACTGCTTCTAATACATCTGAAAAAAAAACAGTCATTTAATTTACACAAACACCACATAAGCCCATGGTAACCATAGTAGAAATTATGCTGACAGCTACTTTTCAACCAGCAAAAGGATTCCTCCCCATACACAAAGACAAGAATGTTAAGAGAACTCTAGGACCATTTTGCACGCATAAATTCCACAGTGAAATAAAACAAGTACCCCTGAATCTGAGAGTAAGTTTGAGATTCATGTTTCCAGTTATCTCTAAACATAAGAAAGAATATTGAATATTGCTTTAAAAAAGCAGAGTACAGAAAATTACAAAATGATTGAAGAACACCAGGTACCCTTACTATAACTTCGTAAGAGAACAGATACCAAGTCAAGTATCTCAGGTGGTAAAGTATGATCCCTATAACCTAATAACTGTCAGTAAGTTACAGCACAAACAGCAGAGCTTCACCAATTTGCTAAAGACTGAATCAAAACAAAATGAAACGATAGTCTGTAATTATGCCCAAACATCACAATGAAGAAAAAGAAAAAAATTGGAGATATTCTATATTGATAGTAGAACAGCATGGAGAGGGGAAAAAATCCCAAAGAATACAAGAAAAGCCATCAACGTTAGAAGATCTAGTGTTATTAATCTGTCTTCAGCACTATTTCTGGAGCTTCCTATTTTTAGATGACTACGCACTGAGGAAATAAACGCACAGAAACGATATATTAAACATCTTGGGGAAACAGTGACAAAAAAAATTCTGAGTACCGGTGATTTTACTTTAGCTGCCTTGAGATGAGACTGTTGGTATCCTGTTGCAGTTGCAGAGATAGCAGTAGTTCCAGACTTGTGATGAACTAGAACAGTTTGTAAGCCTGGAACCAAACAAAAAGTGAAATAAATCTAATTATGAGGGAAGAAATATACAACGTGTAAACTGTTAATCTCTTCCACTGCCATACCAAAAGACAAGGAGTTTCTTCCCTACAGACACACTTGGACTTGTTTGCTGTTTTTTGTTAATTAAGACACACTTAAAAATGCATGTTCAGAACAAGCTGAAATATGATTTCAGATTACATTAATTTCTTTAATCAAGATAACATTACCATATAGATTTAATCCCAGTCTGCTTCAAATAATAAAATGCTCACTTAAACTAATTTGTACCGTGCATTTTCCTTTGACCACTCCCATCATCCTTCAGGGTTAGCTCCATTGGCATATCAGGCTCAATATTAGCTAAAGATGATTTTGTTGATTCCCAGACAACACTAAGAGAACTGAAGTTATCAAATTTACTGCCATGCTGGTCATAAGCAGCCAAATCCAATACTGGATTGCGATAATTTGAAACAGGAACCTGAAAAAGAATAAAAATTTTGATCTGAAAAGATGCAAGAGGATTTTTAATCACTAAAAGAAAACAAACAACTATACTTTGAGTTTCATTACATTTATTACATCACTCAATACATGAGTTATGTTCACTAAGATGAGTCATTACAACTAAGTCTTTAAACTGTACTTCAACTACAAAATTGTTTTCTGTATTTTTTTTTTCTTTTTAATCAGTGAATTCCTCTAAAATAAAATCAAACTACGCCCCTCAATATACTGTCTTTGGAATTCAAAAGAATGAGAAATGTTGCCGTTAGTCAGAAGACAGAGATTCTAATTGTTTATCTAGTGAAATGTGTTAGCAATAGCAGTGCTCTGACGTAGTTCAACTCCTGACACACTGAGAGTTCAAAGAGCAAGTAAACATTTCTACTACATAAAATGATTCATCAGCTCTATATTCACTGCAGCTTTATCAAACTAGGATGACTAGGATTCAGACTGTTCTCTGCAAAAGTAGACAACAATACAAATGTAGTTACCTTTACCCTTGCAATTTCAAGTCAACTCTTTAGTTTCTAATGTGGAAGTCCACACACTGATTTAAGGTACAAGAACACATTCTTTTTCTGTTACTTTTCTCAGACTTACCACTTGCTTGTTTTGTTGCAGCAAAGGACAGGAGAGATCAAGCTGAGGGCTTCCATAAATAGGAGTCAAAGTGAGTCGTGAAGGGACAGCACAGATAAATTTCACAACAGCAGGCTCAACTGCTGGAAAAGGGTTGGTCATACTGGGGTTGTTTCCAACTGTTAAAGCAATAACCTACAAAATGATGAAGACAGATAAGTGAACAGAGAGAAGATGAGTACTAGGTTAAAGCATATTCTGTTTAATGTATGTTGGTTATACTCTGGTGTCAGAACAAGCAAGCAAAATGTGATCCTTGTGGATTTACAGTACTGATGAAGATACAATAGCATGTAAAAGCATACACGTATTTCAGGAAGAGTTCTATATCCTAATCAATATATTGTTCCTGGAAAATTTTCCTAGGAATTAATGTTCACTACTATCTAACTTGATGCAGAAAATTCTTACATAACTTAAAAACCCAACTGGCAGGGTTGTTTTTTCCCTTATTGATGTGGGACTAGAACAGCAAAAAGACAATATTTATGGCCAGTTAAAAAAAAAGATATTGGAAATGTTTATTTTACATGCCCTCTTTATCTCTCAACAACACAAGCTGTAGACACAGAGAAGGCTATCCCAGCAGGCTGAGGTAGCTCAGGTCACCTGCCTTATCCACCTCTGTGCTAACACCTGCCAGAGCCATAAAGACGTGATCTCTTCTGGTCAACACTGAGGACTGACAACCAATGCATCCACTATCATAGGCAACAAAATGATGTTCGCACCTTTCTGAGTTTGCATGTACTGAAACAGCTACGCTTTACACAGTATGTGCTGAGGAAAACATTTAATCAACTTGGCAACCACACACTGAAATTCTTAGGTCTTGCAAAATTACAGGAGAAACAAAAATGAAATCAAAACCAAATGCTTACACAGCCAGTGTAAGCAAAGCAGAACAAATTACTTCTGCATAATGGAGAAAAGACCAGGTGCAAAATGACTGCAGCCATTCACATGACTGTTATTTTTCCGAATAAACAGAATTACACTGGCAGGTAACTAGGTTCAGGTGAGCAGGTCAGACTGAACAGTCAGTCTGCTGTCTTCTGCTATGTTCCTACTTATACAAACTGAAATAAGCTGTGGTAATTAGGATCTATTTGTTCTAAAGTATTCTAAAACATGAGGTTACTGTAACTTGGCTTTATGCTAGAATAGACTCATCACAACCACTTTATAACATAACATTATGAAATACCCTAAAACATGTATCAGCATCACAATGAACAAAATACATAAACTATGTACTTACATGAAATTTTTACTGGCTTTTTATAAAAACTACAACTACACATTATTTCAAAGGTGTATTGTATCATAAATCTGCTCAAAGCCTGTTCTCAGCTGCTTTAGCTCTATGTCTGATGGAGAACGATACAAACACCTTCTAGTACTTACTTGCTCTCCCAGACTTTTGCAGGATACTTGAACCCAATGCTGGATGTTATTGCGAGACATAGGAGGTGCAAATAAAGAAAGACCAATACTTTCTTCATCTTCAGCTGTGATGTTCCTAAAGAACTTTGAAGGCTCTTGAATCCATGGTCTAGGTCCTCCCTCAAATAAAATATCTTTAGAGGAACCCAAAGTCACTAAAGCAACAGATGGAGGATCAATAGTCTGGAATGAATGACAGTTCGAGATTAATGATTTTATTGTTGAATATTTCAATTGTTCTTTGCAAAAGAAACTTCTTTTCTAGTCAAAGTGCTATGTTTACTTGTCATTTTGATTAAGCTATTTTTTTTCTATGCAATGAGTTGTAGACCTGATTATTTAAGAGCCAAGTTGCACCAAAACAATTAGTTATCATCTACTTGAATTTTATGTAGTCGGATTCTATTCAACAAAGTTAAAGGATGCAGAGAGAAGTTATCTACATTCTAATCTCATCTCTTTCATGAAGAGCTACCACAAGAGTAAGACCCTGAATATACTTCTCTGAGCACAGAGATAATACAGTAGATTTTATTTTTTTTTTTAAATAGACAGTACTTGAACAGCTGAAGTAGTGTCAAGTTGTACTATTCCAAAAAGTCCTCCCAGCTGACAGTGCTCTCTCTGGCACAGTTCTGTGCACATTATTTTTCTACAAAACTTTTACTTCAAACCTCTACAATAAATTTCAGATTAATGTGTATCACCAGGACAGTCCGCGCTGTTTATCATCACATAAAATTAACTTCATGTGTTAATACACAGTATGCGTTTCTAGTTTGTATTCCACAACCTCATTTTAGTTAAGATTTTAGTAAGAAATAAATAACAGCTAACAAAGAACGGTTCAATTCTTCCCACAGGAGCCTCTAAAAAGGAAGAGAGCAGAGGTATGGGAAGAGCTGGCATAAATGCATCTCTTTTCTCCCATTTACTCCCTGGCTGTATTTGCAATGCAAAGGTAAAAGCCGAATGGAAAACTAAGATTCAGTCTTAAGTGTCTGCCTGCCCTTTGACCCCTGCTTATTTTTCCCCTACATTTTACAATATAAATTCTTTTATGATAGATATATCAGAGACAAATGCATGCATCCTCTATTTCTGGGCATCATAAATATTTCATCCTACAGAAAAGAGGGAAAAAATGCAGTAATCATTGTTCTCTGCTTTAAAGGAAAAAAAAAACTTCACTGTATCTAAGCTCAGATTTAAAAATCATTAACCTTATTTTTTAAGCACATAAAACTTAAGTACAGATTTTTTTTTAATTGCACTTAATCTATTCTCCATGCCAATTTATTTTGGTTCTGTTCAGTAATCTAGAATCATTCTATAACTTAACATTATATGTGAAAAATCATGTTATGATGCCCCAAGGGGCTTGCTAGTATTTACTAGCATACAGATGAATGTATATAGACTCCATAGATGGGGCATCAGAACACTATGAAACAAAACAAACCATATGACTTTTTCCTGTTAATCAACCATCCACCACTTCTATTTTTTTTAACGTACTACTTACATAATATCAAATTGTTGTTCATCAGGTAAAGGTATTTTAGGGTATGGATTGATTCAGAAACAAATCAGACTTACTTTTAATGGTAGATAAGCAGCAATAGTGATGCTAGCACTGAGGCGAACGTGAGCGTGGGTGTAACTAACAACAAGTGTCGTATACCCTTGAGTTTCAGCTTTCACTCTCACTCCACTACAAAAATCAGCAGTTGGCTTAAGTCTTCCTATCAAACAAATTAAAAACACAAACATACATTTGAAGATAAAGGCACTTTAACCTTAGCTCTACATAGTTTTTGTAAGCAAAAGCATTTCTACCAGAAGTGAACTAGAGATGCGTTTTCTGTCTGTATAAGAAAAACGCTCACTGCCGTCTTCCATCTCAAATTCAATATTTATTGATGCATCTCAGACTTATTTTTTTTCCCATTGTCCAAAGCAGGTCATGAATCTTTTCTCTGGCATAAACTATTGTGACTTTCTCTTATCGCAGTACTTTGATTATGTTGTTTTAAGATGAGCCCGGTGTTTAAGCACAAACAAGCTTTCCTGCACAAAACATGATGCCTACAGTTCAAGTTTTCCCTAGCTGAGGTTAAGTTACTTTCATGCTTACTCAGAGAACATTTTTGAGCATGGGTTATTTTTTGCCCATTTTTTAGGAAACAGAACAAAACAATGTGCAGTACAACAGTGCTCATATTTAAAATAGCTGCCTCTCAGACAAACAGATGGTACAACACAGACTGGTTTTACTGGGTTGGTGGCACAGGAAAGAGCTTCCATACAAGAGATGCTTGCAAAAATCTAATGGTACATCTGAATTACATACTGAATTAAGCAGATGCAGGAATGCCTATGTTGCTCAATGTCCACTTAACCCAGAAATATGAATAGCATTCTCTGAAAATAACAAGCATATTCTATACTCTACACTTTTTTAAAGTAATGAGCTTAACAAACAGAGCTTTGGCAAAATTTATCAGCTGATCAACTTAGTTCCTTGCAAGCAAACAATAGCGCCTTTATAGAACAGAAAGCACTTCTGAACAAACAGGGCAAAACCATTTTTAATTTCAGCATCATGGCAAATCTTCTAATGTATCTCAAACATCATTAGCTTTGTTACAGAAGCATATTTAAAATTCTACATCAGTACAGAGGTAACAGACAGCACACGCTCCAATAAATTAGTTGCCAAAATGCTTTCAGAGTCTCTCAAGATATCAAAAATATCAAAGAGAAGCTCTACATAAAAATAAAAACGTTTTCAAAACAAAACTATATCTACTCCAATCCACACCTCCTAAGTGAAGTACACATCTGGAAACACACAGAAGTTGAAACACTGATTTAAAAGATACAGAAACACCTGAATTTAACTTTCAAAACAGGGAAATGGGGTTAAATCACCTTGAAGTGGTCGGAACACACCACGATTTTCTACTTCCACAACTAGATCAAAGTGTGAACAGTCGCTTAGTGGGACTATCTCGCCTGTTTCAACATTGGTTAGACCATTAATCCTCAGAGGCAGCTCCAACACTTGGCCAACACGTGCCTCAACTTGACATGGTATGAACTCCATCCCACTAGGTTCAGTTACATACACCTGAACAGAAAGAAACATACAACAGATGCATGAAATCCAGAAAAAGGTACCAGGTGAAACAGAAGATTCCAACACATTCTCCTTATTTTAACTCTTGTAGACATCTCCCAGCTACTGAATTCCCTTTGACGGCTGAAAGTAATTTTTCCCAGTTTCTAACTTGCTTTTGTGTTTACCTGACACAGAAAGGTATTGGGAAAAAAATACGAAAAGCTTGTTGCTATTTTAGTGGTCTTATCCCTTAAGATTTCAAGATCATATCATTTTGGTGATCCCCCTACCACTACTTGTAATATTCTTGCTTCTGCTGTATTAATTGTAAAGCGAGGTTTAAGGTGTATGTTATTTGCCAGAGGTACCATCCCCACCTGGGTCAGGTTTAGTATCCAGCCTTGACTTGCACAGTATAAGCGTTTGAGCTAGGCTTGCCACAGTTAGCAACCCCAGCCTTCACCTCTCACAGCAGCGCATCGGTAGAAGTTCAGGGAACTAAAGGCCCATTCTTACAAAAGAACATTTGCTTTTTCATTTTCGTGCATTTCTGTTGGCAAAACATTTTTAAAGGTCTCCAGGGCTTAAATTTCCCCCTGCTAGGGTCAGGAATCTAAAATAAGTAACCAGATTTCTAATGCCTAATCTTACAACCTTCTGCTTCTGCAAGTAATCCTTATGCCAGAGATACTTCTGAAATCAAAAGGATTACTTCCTAAAATAAGACTGGCAGAAATTAATCCTCATGTTCATATCTGATGCTGATGAAACCAGTCTTAACTACGTTATTTGTTATTCTAATTTGCTAGTTTTTCCTTTAATGTTATAAAATACATCTTTGATTGACCGCACATTTCATAACAATCACTATGATCAAAGTGTTTCATTTGTGATGCCTTCGCCCCCTAACCAACTGCAAACAGCTTGAAAGATGGAACACTGCATCATATAGTAAAATTGTAACCTTTGCAGAACACAGCTAAATATTCCTAAAATTGGCTTGCTGAAGTTAGTAAATACAATTCTTCTGAGTAATTCTCTGAAGAATGTAATTCCTAGCACAAGGACAAAGGCATTCAAAAATAACCTATTCAGGTTATGCAATACACTGCTCTGAAAGCTCACATAGAGAGAAGCATTTTTTTCCTGTCTCTCAGACTTTGACTTACGCTTGAGGATAAGAAGTTGCAACTGAAAACCCTCATTCCTGCATTTCTTGCTGATAACTGTCACACTGCTAACAAATAGCATTGCTGCAGACTGGGCTGTACAGGGAACAAGCTAGTAAAAATAAGTTTTAAAGACCAGAGTCATTATTTTAAGCATGAAGTTCAATACCTATTTGAAATCCGTCTTTTAGAATTGACATAATTAACCCAAGCACAGAAAGAAGTGCAAATTTGCCCCTATAACCAAAACAAAAAGTGATACAGTAACAACAAAAACAGCATAGGTAGCTGTAATAGTTCCAAGTAAAACTTAGTTAGAAATATATTTCCTAAAACATACATACTAAAAAAAAAGTACCTGCCTAAATAGCACTCTTTTCATTATGGGACAAATTTGGCAGTCCTGACCGAAAACATTTAACACTGTCTGAAAGAAACTCTGATAAAACAGAAGTACAACATAACAAGTACAGCAGTGCTGCACATAGCAACACATTACAATTATGAAGTATTTAGTGTAACTAATATTTAATGCAGTTTGTTCCCACCAGTTGCTAAATGATACACACATACCCTGGAAGGAAGGTGCACTGCATCAGGGCTTGCAAGATGTGCTTCCTAAACAAACTGCTGGGCTCCATCACAGAGACACCACCTTTGTAAAGCCTTGGCCAGATGGAGGTTGTTTGCTGGCCTCAGTGGTGTCCACTTGGCATAAACAAACCTATTTCACTTATGACCACGCAGACAGACAAAGCATCTCTGGATCCCCAAAGAGTCTCACATGCTCAGAACACTGACTCTTAGTTTTACAGAGGTCAGAAGCAAAGTTCCTCTTTTCAGTCCAATTTCCATTCCAGTACTTAGCTCTTTGCAGAAGGTATACATTTAAAGCAAAAATTAAAATGCCTGAATGTATAAAGGTAGCATCGTCCTACTTCACAGCAGTAATTGTCAAACACTGTGGTAATTTTAGCCTTTAAATTGCCATTTTAAGTGTCTGACAGTTCTGAACTGCTAGATGGGAGTAAGCATTGACACAGTTTCATTAATGAAAATGATTTGTATCCAAAGGACACAGTGAAATATTTCCCAGGTGTTATTTCTCAGTAACATTTTAAAGAATAAAGGTATTTAACATTGTAGATTTAGAGTAATGGGTAGCAAGGGCAGCTGCTTCACCTATCCTTGCACACACCTTCCTGTGGGTAGATGACATATACCATTCTTGTATTTTCCTTACATCATACACTTATCACTATGACAAAATGCTAATAGGGTGTGATACACCCAGAGATAGCAAAATCCATCTCAGAATGGGTATTTTTCATTCTTATTCTCTCCTATGCTTTCATAAGATTTTTCCTTGGCCAGTTTTGGTGTCTATGTTATTATGTAGTGTTGTGTAGCATTCCAGCCACTTTTCCAGGCAGGAATTTCCTTGCACACCTTGATGATACCCATTGTCGTTTTCTATTAAAGGACTTCTTACCCCAACGGACTCCAGTTAAGTCCACCTCTTATCCTGCAAAATGCATTTTTTCTTTGGCTTGTCTGCTTAGATTGCTTTCTAAAAGCTGTATTCAAGAGCAATGAGGGAAAATAAAGCTTTACCTTCATTTCACCATAATGCAATGGATTCTGAACATCAATTGCCTGAATAATACTGATGCCAATATCACTTCCAGTTGTCATTACTCCTTTAACTGTCACTGTAGCAACTGCTTGGTTAGAACAGGACCAGCTGAAATTTCCACTTCCACCATGAGCCTAGAAAACAAAGAGAAAATCTAGCTGTCAAGGCTTTGACTACATTGCAGGAGAAGACAGGAACATGTTGAACAACAATGCTATTTCTCAAGAAATAAGTGAAATAACACTTCAGAACTTTCAAAAAAGCAAGATCAAGTACAAGATGAAAAAATTACCACTCATTCAATTTATTTCTGATTTCAAGCACATGGCCCGTGTGCTCAGCAGTGCTGCTAACCCAAATCTCTCTCTCAGCTGCAGAAATCTGATGCTGACAGCCCTCAGTAACTAATACTGCTTGGACTCAGCACATCATTTCACAAGCTACCACACCAGAGGCCTGGCACATGGGATTACTGTCCTTTTGAAAACTCCACTATTTTCCTGTTGCTGACAGCCAAAATGCCAAGCCAACAATTCAGGATCTCAGATCTGCTAACCTGATACTTCGTACTGACTAGCTTTTGCCAATAGAGTTGTTAAGTGATCTAAAGGGAAAAGACGAGGGGTAAGCAGGGAGTGAATGGGACTATGAGAAAAAAGAACAAACCCAATCTACATCTCCTCTTTGCATTATTTCTTCCTTTTATGCTGAAAGAAGCACCTCTACCTGCAGCCATGCAACTAAGGTGATGATCCTCACAGTGCTCATGGCAAGCACAGGAAGTTTCCATACATATCTATTGCTCTTAAACAGTTTTCCGTGTTGTTGGGGTTTTATTTTTCTAATAAGGATATTCACACTCCAAAATAAATTAAACACTTCCATTAGAATGAAAACTTGGGTTAATACTGCAACAATCTCTTGTTTATATGGCTTTTTTTTTTTTAATTCCTTTAGCTTCCTTTGCTCTAACTCATTTCATAAATAAATGAATTTGATATAAATGAATTGAAATGAGAAGATTAAATCTTGCTTAGAAGTAAGGTGGGGAAACCACATCTAATTTGGAACAGCCTGGCTAATAGCTTCCACCTAGAGGGGTGGGAAACAGGGGAAAAAGTCTTTTTCCCTTTTCCTTTCCACGAGCACACGCCCAACCTGATTACAGAAAGAGCACCAAAGATGAACAGAAAAACAGGTAAGATGCATGGGATGTGGCAAGAAATATTTAAGATTCAGATGATGAAAGATGTTTACATTAGATTAGAACAAGGAAAAGAGCAAAAAAATAAAGAATGCCCAATTTCTAATAATTCTGTATTCTTAACTCTTTCACAAAGATCAGATGCATTACTACATTTTTTTTCTAGCAGTCAGTTTGCACAAGAGAATAAGCCAGCTTCCATTTCAGCCTAATTGTTACCCACAGCTGAACTTCACAAAGTGTTACCAGAAAGGGCAATGCTCTCATTAGGAAAAATAACCTACACCTTGAAATCCACGTATTGAATTTCACAAGATGGCACTTCACTTCTCCCGTGCAGGTCAGGAAATATCCTCACACTATTTAATTTTTAAATAAGCAGTAGCAATAGAAGCAATCTTATTAGCACAGATATGAACGAAACAACCAATAAAAACAGACAGCTAAAAGTCACTCTAGATACCATCTGGAAGGAGTTATGGAATTTTGTTTGATCCAAAAATCCCCTTCACTTATTTTCAGCAAGTCTGTTCACTGATTCAAAACAGCCTGACTCAAAAACTATCAAGTAGAAGGCAAAAGCTAATCTACAAGCTGGAACAACAGTCAAGCTATGCACTATTGTGAACAACCATGAGTACAGTTGAACATGCAGACTGAAAAAGTATTCTCAGTTTTGGTAAATAAAAATTAAATGTTGGGAAGGAAAAGGAAGTCTTAAAATGAAAAATATCACAGGAAAGTAAGACTGTTGATGTAGCTTATTTGAATAACATGAACTAATGCTCTCTAGTGAGATACTTGATTATATATAGATAAGGTGAGAAAAGTATTGTAATGGAGGTGGAAAACAGAAAAAGCACATTTGCTTTCCACCAGCTGGGCTTCAGTACAGATCATTAAGTATTGAAAACGTGTATTTGTACTAAGAATTTTTACTACACTCTGCTGGTGTGGTTGGGTATAGCATGAATTAAGCAAAACTGATGCCACAAAACAAAAATGCAGATGAGGAGGAGAACGTTCAATTAAATGCCAATAACTTCAGATTTGCACTAGGGAATGCATTTTTATCCTTATGAGATAAATCTGTTACTTTAAACACTGCCAGTCCTACTGTTTGTTTTTGTACACTCTTTAAGATAGACTTGAAACTCAGCACTTTCTCATATGGAAACAAAGGCAGGAACAGCACATGAAACACCTGGGTGTAGGACCTTGGCATTGCTGCACTAGATACTAGAGGACAAATCAAGCCATACACTTTACAAAGCCTATGAAAGGATTGGCAACATGGGAGCAAAGATACTGCATTAAAAAAAAAAGAAAAAAGTCCCTTTAGAAGAGGATACTGTAAATGAAGCCACCTTTCCTTCCCTATCACTTTTTATTATAAGATACACTGCGAGTGAAGGCTGCTGATGGCAAAAGTTGGTAGCTTGTTGCTCATTCATCTTACTTGTTTTTTGTGGTTGCTTCATACTCTATACTTCCATCCCTCGACACAGCAAATGGTAATCTCTAATTATTATTACAGAGTTCTATACCTAGGATATTTTCTGTAATTCCAAACTACTCTGTGTGCATGTGAGGGGAAACAGAAAGCGGGCATAAGAGGGGTAAAAGGACATTTATTAATTACAATACACGTTAATTCCTGTAAATAGCATCCAACAAAATTCTTTGGATATCACTGTACATGAAGAATCCCAAGTCAGTTCTACATAAGTAGTGTTAAAGAGGTTACAGGCCTCACTGCATCTGCTTCAGCAATGCCTTCTGCATTTGGATGTTCTTTGGCATACCTGTATGGTATACTGGTAGACTCCTGCTTTTGGCTGCCAAGGAAACGTCAAAATGCTGGGTGAAAGAACTATTGGAACATAAATTTCAACATCTTGCTGGTTTCGCACTGGAACTGGTAATGTATGAACACCTCCATCCTACAAAAAAAGGAACCGCACAAAATCACAAATGACATCATAGCACATCCTACAGATAACCTTTAGTCAAGACATTTAAAACATCTCAGACAGAATGGAAAGCAATTGTTAAGGATCCTTCATGAACAGCTTTTGTGAGCAGTCAGTCAGTTCATTCCAGTGATGTGTGCTATTGTATTAAATGAGTAATATTACTATGAAGATTCATGTGTCCACACTCACTTAAGGGCAACCTGCAATTAGAAACACACTCTTACTACTCCTGCTTTTTGGGGCATCATCTCGAAAACTAATCCGTTACCACCACAATTCCATTTACTCCTTGCTCACTCCACTCTGCAAAGTGGAAGAAGAATCTCAGCTTAAACAACCCAGCTCCCATCTTGAATCTCAGCCCATCCTGAAATACTGGCCTTTGTAACTTCATAACTTTGCCATAATTGTAATCCTATAATCTTGCACAACATACTGTTTCTTGTTGGAAGCCTGAATGAAAATTTCAGTAGTTCTTACTGGACCACTCTGACAAAGTGAATGAGCATGGCCCATCGTACACAAGGACCAACCAAATCCTACTCAAGGATAATTAAGAAGATTTCAGAGCAAATGGGTTGAAGTGTTCAGTCTTTCCAAGTTTCAAGCAAAAGCAAATCACTTCCACACCACATGCCCTAAGTTAGCCATACATTTAGCAGCCTGCTCAACTAGCAGAAAGTTAATGAGTATTAATTTGAAGAAATTTTTAGGCTGATACGTTTGGCAGATTTTCATTCCAGCATTTAATATCACTTACAAAATGAGAAAAAACTTCCCAAATGTAACTGAATGCAGAACAAGGCCAGGGTTTGACACTGATGATCCTACCACAATAAATTGTAAAATTCACTCAGAGAATGTGAGAAGACCTTTGCCCCTACACAAGGATATGGTACTTGCCCATGTAAAGTATGGGCCACGAAAAAATACATCAGTGCTGCACACTGCTAGTGTCACAGGAGTTTGCCATGCATTCAGTAGCAAAATCCCACAGTCTTTATTTAAGCAAATCCTCTGTTGACAGTTTTCCTGAAGTAAGGACTTTGGAATTTGAAACTTAATCTGTTTAAATAATGATGGCTTAGACCCACGAAATTCCTAGCTTTTCTTCTAAGTCTCTACTGCGCAAGTAAATTATTTTTAAGCCTACTGGAAACAGCAGTACAGTTTTTTTGTAGAGACATACCTGATCTACTACTGATGTCAATGCAGCATCAATAATGGTCTGACCCTTCTTTATTGCTTTCACATAATGATATGATCCATTCAGGGATGACTTCAGGACCTCAAAATACTCTTCGGACAGCTTTGTATTTATTCGGATATTCTAAAATCATAACATTAAATAAGTATTGCCATGTGTAATTAGCATTAATGTTGTGCAGAGAGCCATAAACGTAATAACAATGAATCAATGAGAAAAATCACTTAGTAACACAGTTCAAAGAAGCTCATCTGAAACTAAGAACTTTTCCATAGGAAAATAAGACTATACCTCGCAGACACAGCACTAACACCACAGAAAATAATTACTTTTTATGATAGTGACAAAAATTTAAGTTAACATAGAAGTAGCAATATTTAGCACTAAAAATTCATCTTTAAAAATAATTTCTTAATATTGTCATTTTTAAATATAAAATGGGAAGACCATGGGAATATAATACCACAATTACACATTTCTTCTGAGATTTGGCTGAAAAATCAGATCTACATCTGAAGAAGCACGTAAGTACAAATTAACAATCACAGAAACTCAATATTCTGAACAACTATCATTTAATTAAATTATTTCGCTTGCAAATGAACTATTTCAATATTTTTGTCATAGTTTTTAAGGAGTGCAATACATTTGGTACCTAGTACCTACAGTTTATCTCCTTGACTACCTAAACAATGAATGCTAGCTAGTCACCAAAGCTTTTCCCACAATCAATTGCAAGGAAACTGCAAGTCCCTCAAGAGTACTATAAGCCTATCCATTAAGATATTCCATTAAGAATAGGAAAGATTGCCTCTACAAGGGAGGAAATTATTTTGGGCTGTAATCAAGTGCAGCATTAGTACTGCTCTCCACAAATTTAATTTCTAGTGCACAGCTTATGCTACATATTTGAAGCATATTTCTTCCAGTTTTTCTGCAGTACTTACACTCTAATGGTCACTACCACATGAATCACGTTGTAGACTTCAATTAAAAAAAAAAGGAAATAAAAAGCAAGAAACAACAAGCCTTAAAAGTCATAGCTCCGTGTAAAGAAGATGCTTAGAAAATTTTAAAGACAGGATTTAGGAGACAAACACTCAGAAGTATATTAACATCTCACTTACATCAGATAAATACACCTTATTGCTTGATTTATCATATACTTCAATTGTAATTTCATAAAATCTGCCTGTTTCTAGGACCCATCTGTCACCTGGATGAACTGCAAATCCTGAAAAACAGGAAATATTGAGTAGCACAGACCACCATCCACCTTACGTACTGAATACAAACACTAAAATTCTAGTTCCCACATTTTAAGATGTCCTTTAATTGTTTGAAGCTGCTTATTACAGATGAAAGAAAAACATTTACTGTTAAATCCATTTCACAAAGAGCTTATTTTACAAATATAGACACTTTTCGAAGATAAAGTCATACAAGAAACAAAAGGGTGTGTATATAGAGAAAAACACCAACAGAAGAACAAAAGCAAATTACATTAAGCAATCAGGAAAATGATGCCAGTACCAACCTAAATAACCAGGATTTACAACATAGATAGTGCTGTTTGGTAGCCTGGAAACACCTTGCATGCGAATACCTGAAATCTCAGTAAAGGAATACAGAAGCTTTGACACAGTCAAGTAAGATCAGTATCTTCCTGTGGTTCCTTGTATCTCTTGAGAGATTTAATGCTACTTCTACACTAACAACAAACATTACCCGAGCCACTCAGAAAAGACAGTGAGCATTTCAGAGATTGCACTAGAGAATCTAGTGCTCTAAATACAAAAATTAAAGTCCCATCACATTCCCACACTGACTGAGGAGAACAGGTGTGATTTCATTGATCGTTTGCAGCATAATTTCTCAGAAAATTTTAAGGCATTAGGCTGCTCTTTTAAGATGGAATTCGCACCTGTACTGCTCTCTATGGCTCCACCAGGTGCTCCTGGTTTTCAAGGCTATTGGTACACATACAGATCATTTTATCTCTCTGTGCTACAAAGGGAACAAAGTTTGTCTCCTGCCACAAGGATCTGGATGGAAAAGCATCACCTTGGAAGGATACTCTTGTGTCCAAGTATGAGATTAGTTTGCCCCTGCTGCATTGCGGTTACAATGGATGTTTCCTGGTCCAACCTGGCAACCGGCCAGGATGGGTCTCCCTCAGGGCCAAGCACGTTGTTCTGGAGCTGCAGCTCATACTGATCAGATGGCATCATTAATTCTGGACAAAAAACAAGACAACATATGAAACAATAAAAGCAAATATGTCAGTGTTTGGATGCCGCTAATTATCGCTGATTAATTTTTTACTGATGTCTAGAGCTTGCATTAAATTAGTACTTTTAATGGCTTGTAAAAATAGCGCTTCTGTGATCAACATATGCACACACACAAAAAAAATGAGCTGCCTGCCTCCTCTGCATTTCTTTAAAGTGTAATTTCCAACTAGTATCACCCCACTGCTCAGACCTAACATCTAATTCATTCCCAGCTTCACAAGTGGTGACATTACTTTTTACAAGTTACTGATAATTTCTGCTGCTTCATCCTGTGCTACAAGCTGATGACAGGCCTAGTAAAATACTTCATATCTAGCTGTTAGAGGTTTCTTTGTTTAAAGGAAGTTATTAACAGCACAGGCTCCTTGTAACAATGGATGCAATTACAAACTTCCACACCTGTAAGTGCAGGTAAAGCCAGCTGACCGACTCTCACAGAAGTACAGCAAATTCATTTGTCAAGAGAACAATCCCTGTTAGCAAAGGCACTAATCTAAACTCAGTTTAACTAAGAAAGTCAGACAGCTTCTTTGACAATGTGGAATCAGACTTACAGCACCAACTCTTCAGTTGTCCTCAGCTTTGTGTCCTCAACAAATCTGTGAGAGCACATCTTTTAAAGGTGTAATTTTTGTGAGAGAAATTCTAAACGGCTGCATCAGTGGGGTTTAGAAAAACAACGTTAAATATTAACAAAGCTATCTAAACCTATTGACACATTTCTTCGCAGTGAAAAATTCATACCTAAGCTCAAAGAAAGAAAAGAAAAAAAACAGGGCAAACCTGTAATCTTCCCTTGTCTTATTTTCTGAACTCTGTACTTTATTGATGTTCCTACAAGAAGATAAACATCATATGCTGGATTTAAAAGGATGTTTTCCAGAATGAGCAATCTGACTTCTGCTGGAGGTACATGCTATTGATGAAGGAAAAAAAAAGAAAAAAAAAAATCAATTTACCTGTATGAAACATACCACGCTGCAATAACTTAAAACCCATAAATTCAAAGCATTGCTTTCTTTAATTAGCTCTTGATTATAATCATCTTAAGATTTGCATGGACAGGGGAATGCAGAAGACAACAAATTGTACATGAATTGTACATAGATGCACTCTGTGTGTCAACTGCAAAAATAAGTTAACGAAAAATAGACAAGAAAACTTATTCAAATCTATGCAGGCCCTTAAAAGTAACTGAATTAATAATTTAACATGTAAATGACAAGATAGATATCTAGGAGAGTGGGATTGAGAGGACAGAGGGATTTTTTTCTTGTTAAAAAAAGGGAAAATTGTCAAAGCAATCAAAGAAAAGCTGACTTTGACTACTCAATTATCTTAGTGATGAAAATCCATAACATTAAGTGAACACAAACTGGAAATCCAATCGCTTTGTGCCAGGAGGATGGCAAAGCCCTCCCATTCCTCACATGCACCAGAAACCATCCTTGAGCCCCAGACAGGTACATGCAGAGTGATGCCTGACCACAACCTGACTGGTAGAAACCAGCAGTGCTGTTACATGAACTTGCTGTGATATCTTCCCAGCATCTGCATTGATACTGCTGTGAAAACTTATCCTACATGGCATTATGCAGCTGCTTTAGCACTAGTGGGTTAGCTGTGTTCATCTACTGCGACAGTTTTGAGCGCATTTCCATTCCCTTTAGTCCTTTTTTCCCTTCTAACTCCTGGTTTAGCATCAGGAGCTGGTTGATAACTTAGAACAGTACATCACTTAGAAGCTATAGGTCTCAGAAGTGTCTATAAACATTAATGCACCATGTCTTGTACTTCAAATACTTGCTATCTCTACTCATTTTCAAAGAGAGAAATGGAGACAGAGGAGGAATCATCTGGACATGGTTCAAAAAGAGAAGTGAAATGAAAGTCTTCTGGACACATTCCAGAAACAATTTCTTTTACTTTATTCCCTTTTTACCACCAGTCTCCCCAGCAACTAAAAGAGGGCAACAATTCCAATCTTTGCATAGTTCGGTAATGTTATGCAAGGCTGAAGAAAAACAAGTCTGTGTTGGACATCATTTTGGTTTAGTTTTGGGGAGAATACAGAAATACTTGGATGGATACACAGCAGCACAGTTACTATTCAGACATTGAAATTCGCTTTCCTTACTGTAAAAAAAAAAAAACACCTCTAAAATATTATTTATAAATTCATTACATAATCTGCATCAAATTCACTGGTTTATTACATTAGAAATATGACAGACAACTGTATAAATTCTACTGCATTTGTGTGAGGAATACTCACTGAAAAAGTGCAGTCTGGCAGCAGTGAAAGATTTAAATGAACTACCAACCACAAGCAAAGGACTGTAAATGCAAGTAATGGCATTTCAATCACACTTACTGTATCAGCTCAAAACTAATTCAGAAAAATGTAAGGGAAAACCAATCAATCAAGCTGCAAGCATTCAAGAAAAAGTATAAATAAGGAGTTTGTCTCTAATACTGCATAATTTTAGGGCAAGTATATTCAGCTGAATTACTTATCAAGGGCAAAACTTCAACAAAAGAACAGTTCTTAACATGTTCTGTTATTTCTACCACCACTAGCATTATCTAGAATATCTTCATAAAACCATTTTTACAGGAAAGGGTTAGGTAATTCTAGTTTAAGCAAAAACATTTAACATGCAATAACACAAAAGCCTCAAAACCAGACTGCGGATATGAGACGAATGTCAGAAAAAAGCACAATGTTTTATACAAAGATTTCTTAAGGTTGATAACAGCAAAATGCCAAGTATTCCCGTTAAAATTAACAAGCAACTGAGATGGTTTTACTTTACTGCTACGAAGACAACTCTGTTACCAGAGTTAAACGAAAAACTGTTGCACTGTTACAAAGAAAGAGCTATCATTGGTTCTATAGCTGCTGGGAAAACTGCCAAGGCAGCAGTTGAGCTCTCCTGTAGCACTGGTATCTCGACTCCAAAGCCCCTTCTTCTTGAAAACCAAGATCTAACAAGGTAGAATTAAATACTAACCAAGAAGTTGTAAGACGGTCATCACATGCACAGCAAGAAATAAATGTACATCCAAGATAGCAGATTTCATTCCAGTTATTTATTAATTCAAAAAAGACCTAAAAAGTTCTAGTTTAAAAAAAACCAAATCCAATGAAACAAAGACCTAAAAAGCCAATGTACTACTAGATGTACTACTATAAGCACGATTCTCATTAGGTATGTATGACAAATGGCTGTCAGGAGTAATAAAATCTCACAGAAGTATTTGAAGAGTGCTCTTCAGCCATAGGGCCTTTGTCAGAGTCAGGTTTAGGAACAAATTCTGGCAGTTGTGCTGGGTTGGCTACACCAAGGTAACTGCATCAAGCTCCAACCCCTTCCACAGACAACAAAATTTGAACCTTCTGTGACATAGACTATAGAGTCAATCCAGTAAGACTGAGATGCAGCACTAATATCCACAATGGCAATAAATGTTACTGAAAACATTATAGCAGTATGCTCCTGTAACAGAGAACTGTAAGACTAAATTTAAAAAACAGAACCATGCATGCAAATTTCTTACCTTATAGACACTCTCTTGTATTCTTGCTTTTAATTTAGAGCTCCCTGTTTTCATTCCAGACACCAAAATTGTATCTCCTTGCTTGGCAACTTTTTCCATCTCTGATATGTAAGGGGGTGGAATATAAGTGGATTCTAAAAATTTGAGTATACTGAAAGGCAAAAAGTGAGCATAAAAATTAACCAATCTTCATAAACCCGTAGAGAAACACCACCATATATTCCCATCTATTTCCATGGGGGGTTTTTTTTGTTTTGTTTTGTTTTTTTTTTGTTTGTTTGTTTGTTTTGGTTTTTGGTTTGTTTTTTTTTTTTTTTTTTTCCAAATTTAAGATGCCTGCCTGGGACCAGATATCCAAATTTTACTTATTCTTGAACATATCCGCAGCTAATTTGTATGACTGATAAAAGTTTGTTTGAAGCTTGTTTGCCAGCTTTCAAAAGGTATCAGAAAACTGCACGTTTTCTATAATGATCCCTCAGTTTTTACAGTAGACGTAGACTGCAAAAAACTCTGCATTACTGTGGAACAGCAGATGTGAAAGACCCCACAGCTTATGTTTATAAAAGCAACAGCTTAACAAACCAGAACACAACTCTGACCTGTATGAAGAAGCTTGGGTGAATTTAATAAATGACTATGAAGAAAAAAAGAAAGAAAAAACCCAAAAAACTACTCTTAGAGAGTTGATTTCCCCACATTACGTATATATTTTTTCTTCTGAATAAAGCCAGATTTGTCAAAGGAAGATATAACTTCCCACATTAACGTATGCCCTTCAAACTACAAACATTTCATTGGAACCTGTTTTTGAAGCAACTGAACCCTCTGTTAGGTGAGTTTGAATCTATTTAATCTTACAAGATCACTGTACACTGTAGGGAAGTTTTGAATAATGCTGAAGGAATCTATAAACTGTTCTGTGAGAAAAATCTGTTTCATGTGTATGCAGCCTGGTCAAATTCAACGATATCTGGGAGGCATTTTTGCTAAGAATATTCACATGAAGTTGAAACTCACCATAGTATTTAAGATAATGAATACTAGCACATCGTTAACAACAGGATCCCAGTGTGCTGATTGTTTTATTTCCAACATGTTGGTATCAGTGTAAAGATAAAACTCTCAGACTACAACAAGAAAATGCCAAGCAGTCCTCAATTTGAGTTAGTTTAATAAAGATGGAAACTGGCATTTCTGTTTGAAGCCATTTTAGTTCCATTATTCTAAGCTGAAAACTAGAATAATAACATCAATGCTATAAAACGACAGAGCACATAAATAAAAAGCCAAAAACAAAACAAGGCATGAAGTGATCTGATGAGAAACATAGGAGCAAAGAAAACCATACAACTTGATCTCAATTTCTACTCCTGTTACAAATGAGCTCCCTGACTTCTGAGCAAAAAACTCTACCTCCTTTAAATGAGCAGACCACTATTTTCCAACTATACAAGGACACTAGAAAACACTAAACTCATCAGTGAGTTGGGAAGAAAAAAAAAAGAGCACTACTAAATTCCAATCAATTTATTTTCAGAGCCAGTATTGGTAATGAACCAAGCACCATGACTTAGTTATCAAGTGAGTGCTTTCTACTCATTGCCTTGACAGACGGAATTCAGTTATTTCATCTGGCCTTGTGAGCCATTCCAAGCCTGCAAGCAGCCTCTTGGTCCTGTCTCATTTAAAGGTTAGTTACCTTGAAAGCTATTTCAACATTAGAACTGGGTGCTGACTGACACCTGGAGCAATCTGAGTTGGGAGAGCCCCTTTCTGGATTTTTTGCACAATAGTTACTCTAGTCTCTAGCTACTAGATTAGAGATATCTGGACTACTTATTAGCACTAGCACTTTTTAAATTAAATAGAGATGAAAGTGCCCAGGCTATTGAGTTCAGACAAACAAACAACAAAAATACATACACACATACTCCAACCAACACATAAGCATTATCTTAGGTGCCCACTGGGTAAACAGCCTAGAAATATTTACATAGAAACTTAAAGGACAGGAGAAGTACTTATTTTTTATTTGAGAACATGAATGAACTTACCGCAATGCATTGTGGGAATCTGAGAAGCCATCAGCCTCTGTGTCTTTTACTATCGTCCAGTCAAAGACTAGCCCTGCCAATGTGCTGAAAGTGTTTCCTACAAACCAAACAATTAGATTAAAACAAAACTACTAACTACCAACACCCATAGAGCCTTCTTTTTTCCTAGGAATATTCTCTTATCCTTAAGAGGAACATTATCAGTATTCTATCAGTATTTAACCACAGAATTCACAATCCATTTTGCTTTACTCACGTGCAAATTCAAGATCATTCTGTTTTTCACAGAAGCCATTAGATAGGGGCTGAATGATGGAGAATAGGTGGAGACACCTGCACCTAGGATGTCCTTGGCACCAGCCACCTCCTTGGCTACAAAAACCTTACTGTTTCCTGGATATTGGCAGGATGCAAAACAAACAAACAAACCCAACACCTTTCACTTAGAAAAGTGGATCTGAGATACCTTTTGGGAAACATGAGATCACAGCACTGATGAACTTTACTTTCTACATACGTTGCTGCATTTTTGAACACCTTTTTCCTACAAAGCTGAACTAAAAGACTGAAAAATAATAAATATTAAATATTAAAAAAAGGAGCAAAATGGGATAAATAGACTGAAAGCATGGATATTTCATGATTACAATTAAGTATAACAAGCTGCTAATCTGAAAGAATTTATAATTTCAATGTGGGTCTTGCTCTGGATTGCAGTATCCACTGGGACAAATAAACATCAGCATTTACTGTATTTTAAAGTATATTTTCAATTGTGTTCCTCCCTCTAGTATTCATATTTACAATACAGTAAGAATCAAAGAAAATGCATTCTCAAACTCCTGTGCTTTAAGGTTTAGGATATCTTGAAGCCACAGAAAGATTTTAAGACAGGATTATACAACCTGCATGCAATACTGCCTTTCCTATTTCCTACAACTTATTACATACAGCCATTGAAGCAGTCCGACAGATCAATATGACAGGAAAAGGTGTTTTACTAGGAGTGTAACGACAGACGGACCAGCATGATGGAAAGGTGCTATAAAGGAAGGGAAGAAGATTGTTCACCCAGATCAGAAGATGCCAGGTTTGCAGAGGAGAGCTTCACCAAGAAGGGATCTCCAGGAAGAGATCCTTCCCCAGTGGCAGTCAGGTTTTCAATGAGGTCTAAGAGAGGTGCAGCCAGGCTCCACTCCTTCCAGTCACAGAGCTGAATTGCCTTCACCTGTGCTCCCAGAGCTGACTGGGTCCTTTCCCCAGGTGCTCAATCAGTGGTTCAGGCCAGGACTCAACAGTTCCCATACAGCCATAAATCTCAAATAAATAGCATTAAAAAAAACAGCAACAACAACAAACCTCCAAATGTACATGGAAATATAATTAAAATTGCTTAGGATTAGATTATTTAACATGTAGTCATGTTTAACATTTTAATGATGCAAGTTCTAGCTTTGTGAAGCTGTATTACACTTTTTCTTACTCCAATAAGAAGGGCAGTGGATAAATACACTGGGATGTAGACTGGGATGTTTCATCTCAAAGCTTGTAACAAAGCTTTCTTCAGTCACTCAAATTAAAGGCTCGTTCTGCTTGTTAAACTTCTGCTCCTGTTCAAACTCTAACTCAGATGGTGTCCAAGGGAAATTTGTCCATCAAGCATGCTTGAGAGGTTACAGAAATATCAAACCAAGAATCTGGTATTACACATAATATAAAAAGAAATTTACTTCTCACTATTAGCATACTGCCACACATTACCTGGTAATGTTGGTTTTACAAATAAACTGATACACGATGGGCTCATTAACTACCCTAAATGAACAACTCAAGCTTTTACAGCTGTTTATAACCTATCATTTCCTTCCCACTAGCTGTCCTAAATATCATTTAGTTTGCAAGAGTGTTCATGCGGGCATGAAAACAGACTGTAGAAAAAAGCATTCTTTTTTAAACCAGTACCACAGTTCTTTCTGATGGAACAGACAATGAAAAGCAGAAGCTTCATGCTCTTAATAAACATGGATTTAATCCACATACACTGATGTTTATGAGCCTAAACTATACTTTCCAATAAGGAGTGCTTCCGTAATGATTAAGGGATTGGTGATTGGTCCTTAACATCATCTCTGAATATCCTGCTAGATGTTTGGTTAGACTCAAAATGTCCCTTCACAAAATTCTTTAGATTATCACAGTCAAAAGGAAAAAAAGAGAAGAAAAAAGTAGAACTGACTTCTTCATAGTCCTCGGTTTAGTTAAATCCTAACATGACATTTCAACAGAACAAGTACTACAACTTCTTACATTATATTCTTTCACCTGATCTGAAGGTATAATTGCTAACAGCTGACATCTTTATTTTACTGACTTGAAATTCTAATTTTCAAAACTACTCCTAGAACTAGTGTGATTATCTGGGCAAGTAAGGAAAAAAGGCAGGAAAAAGACATTGGAAATGAAGTAGCATTTGCTTTTCCTGTTCAGGTAGTTGAGTATTGTAGGTTTTATACCTAAGCAAAATCAATAGATTACTGAATATGTTATCCAGAGAACTCCCTTTAGATTACTCAGCTTGGCTTTTACTATTCAATATATCAGACAATGAAGTGTTTCAACGCTAATCAATTGCTTACCTTCTGAATCTAAAGCTTGAATTTTTAGCTCTAGAGGTGAATCTTCAAGATAGAGTTCTCTTGTTGTGGATACGATTTGTATGCCGTGAATTATATCAACTATAGCATCACAACGAAGAACCTGTCCAGTCACTTCAAGAGAAATCACACAGAATCAGTAGCACTGGATGTGGTCATCATCCAAACAACATCAGTAACAAGACAAAATACACTTCAAATTTAAGCTGATGGTGCAAGACATGGACGTTGAAGGAAGTGAAATTAGGTCATGACCTTGGCTAAGAAATGCTCGGTCAAATGGTGATTGTGGCTAAACAAGCAAGAAGAGTTCCCTCCTTCACAGTTCCCTTCCTCACTGAGAAAAAATCTTAAACTTAAAAAAATCTTGGAAATTTTTCATTTCCAACTACACTAATAGTAACAGACATTTTCTCTGAGTATATATTAAGCATTTGTACGGTACAATTGTCTGACACAGCTCACATCCTAGGGAACTTAATGACTGCTACCCAGAGACCGTAAAATCCTATGTCACTGTGATTTAGTGACTCCAAGATAATTATTCAACCATCTGTTTTTGCATATCTATCATTCTAAAAACTAAGCAGGTACATTGTCTGACAGACATAAAGGCAATTTCCAGCCTTCTAAAGGACAAGCTGTTTTCAACTATCACCTCCATTTATTATTATTTTTTAATTAATTACCTAACAAAAGTTAGAACTTACTTGTATCTTCAGCAAAGATGATACTTGTCAGACGTGTGGGCTGGGAGGACCGTGCCTGCACAACAGCTTTCTGCGAACACTGACGCTCTCCCTGATCTGCAGGCTCTATGCTTGCAACCTCCGGCCTGGTGGAGGACCTAGAAGATTACATAGTTGTATTAGTAGTACTTAAACTACAGCATAGAGAAGTCAAAAGGCTAGCATAAAGCTATCAAAATACTTTACATTAGACTTACACTGGAACCGAATTGCAACAGCTCCAGGAACTTCAGCAAAAACAAGCTTGGGCTGAGGATGGGAAAAGCACAGACCAGAAGCCCACCAGAGCCAAGACAGACAAAAGTAGTGTTCTCCCTACTGTGTCAACTTCACAGGTGGGTGCAATTCAGCCTCTTAAGAGCTATCTCCAGCTGTTTACAGAGTTACAAAACCTCTGGCTTGATCACTTATTACAGTTCTGATGAAGCCATTTTTCTGTCTGACAAATGCAATCTAAACCATTTAGTAAACTCCCACCTGCTTATGATGATGACATTAACTGGATTCTGACTTTTCTTTGGAAGGAGATTCAAAAACATCTACCTCTTATCTATAGGAAATATCTTTAAATCAGCAAAAATTTGGTGGCAGGTTGCAAACCAACAGCAGTACCACGCATACCTGTCTCCACAGAGGCTGGTTTTACTTACTTCTATTGCTGGGATAACCAACCAATCCAAAGGAGTGAGGACAGCTTTCTCATTGACTAACAATGTACCCATTTCATAAAATATCTCGACGTGCTCAGCTTTCTAAGTGATACCAGTCACAGTCCGGGCAAACCCTGACCACTTTGCCTGGAAGCAATGGAGTAGTGTCAAAAACACAACTTGGGAGACAAATCCAACTGTGCAAAACAATATATCTATTTACAAAATATCTATTCAGCTCAAAGCAGTCAGTGAGGCAGGAACATCGCGTTCCTTACAAAACTTCACAGGAAACAAAAAAATAACTCCGTGCCACCTCTCTGATGCCCTGCATATGGGTCTGGATTTTATCCCGTTATACCTGTGCAGGCAGCGAGGCCCCAGAAGCCTGTCATCCAAGGGCACAAAGGCCCAGCTGGAACGTTTTTAATTGTGCCTGCTAATTGGAGGCACACAGGTTCATTAGACACCACAAAGCATTATAATATGCTTATCTTGGGCAAGATCCATTAATTCAATGAATTATGAATTCATAATATGGGTGTGCCTCCAGCAACGTATTGCTTACAGAAAGGCCAGTCTTAAAGGATCTTAAAACAACAGTCATAACTGCTAGCTTGGAATTTTCAAAATGTTTTATTTGTTAGATTTGAGATACCTAAGCACTGCACACAAATATAAATGTATTTTTATACTGGCTTTACACTGGTTCTAAAACAATGGGATGTTTGTATGTTACGAGCACACTTACCTCTGCTATAAAGTTACTTATTTCAGAATCACCAATTCATTATTTTCCTGTTACTCTGTAGCTTCTTAAGGAAGCATGAAACAGTTTGCTAATATTTAGCAAGTTCCTTAACAAGATTAGTATTCACAACCAGGCAATCCTTTCTTCTGCAGGCTTTTTAAGCTGAGCTTGCAGATCTGACTTAAGCATTCAGGCAGTTTGAAATAAGCATGTACCTATGGAATTGACTTTTATTATTTAGTTCTTCACATTGTTTAATATTCTCTGCCATGAGAATTTTTGATTAATTGGAGATTTGACTTTTTTACAGTCTGAAATTGATTGTTTACAACACAACAGGGGTTTCACTGTATTCTGTATTTGTTCTTTTAATATATCATTAAGTAATGTAGTACATAACAACTACAGTTAGCACTAACAGTAGCACTATAGAACTAAAGTGAATTACAGAATAATTTCCACATTAGAAAAAGGCAGGAACAAAGAAACAAATAGTTTGAGTTAAATTTTAGCTGTAAATGTAGATAAACTCTACAATTATAAAGAAATTTCTACGCTTTTACAGCTGGATATGGGCTAACTCTTAGTTAACACTACATTTTTAATTTTATTACTGACAGGATGCCTGCTTATCTGAGGCAATTACCTGAACTGGGTAGGTGATGTAAGGCCTATTGAGATTTACATCATGAAGCAATCCGCATGATGTCTGCTCTGTTTGTTTGCTTGCTTTTTTAAAAACCAAACCCACAAAATACTTGATGATCCCTCTATATCATTTGTCAACATCAAAAAAAACACACTTTGTTTTCAGATATGTCTGAGTCAGGGTCAAGCACAGAAAGGATAAGGCATAATCAAAGAGGCAATATATTATAGTGGCATTACTCTGCTGCAAGACACAAAGGGCTCACTCCTGTGTCCTAGACAGACAAGAAACTTCTACTTTAAAATGACACCAAAGAGTGCAAATTATATCACCTTCCACCTACAGCAGGTCTTCAGCAGCACGTCAGTGTGTGATATATATTGAAAGCTATGCTTGTCAGAGGTCGAAATTAGATCCTGACAAGCAAGCAATGGGAAGCATGTCTGGCACTAGCTCTCAATCTCATACCAGCCTCTAGGAGAAAGAGCAAGGCAGGGAGGGGGGGAGGGTACTAGAAAAAAGGAGGTGGAAAAAAACTCAGAGAAGTGCCAATATTTATTTCCTCATGAATAAAATCCTACTTACAGAGAGAATCTCAGAAGTTGCAATAATGACAGCCAGCCCTCCCTCTCATTTCATTCATAAGCTTTTCTCCCTTGGACACAGAACTGAGTGGCAAGATTACATCTACAGATCTATCCAGCTCCATTCCTGTATTTTTATTTACTGCTCTGTGATATCACATATGAATACTTCAAGGATTATATTTAATCTTCTTATCAGTTGGTTTAAAGATAAGGCAAACATTACTTCCTTACGTCTAGCAAAACACAACTAATTTGTATTGCTTCCACGTATTACATTGCTTTGTCAGCTCTTTGGACTAAACGTAACTGATTAAATGAGCAAAAACCCACCTTTGCAGAGATGTACCTTAACTGAATTGAGTATTTCAGAATATTCAGGAACGTAGGCAGATGCACAACCAGAGAAAGCAGACAGTAAAGGTTTTAAAGAGTTTTATAGGACTAGATTGACCAATGCAGTAGGTGCCTTACTTCTTCTTGTTTTGTATGCTAGCAGTGTTAGCCCACTCTAGGGACTAACACTGCTGGCATACAAAAAAGAGCACATGAGGCAGAACAGCATACAGGCAACTGTAGTTGTATGATCAGAAGTATATTCCTAGAGAACCAAGGATATGGGAACTGAACCCATGCCAAAGGAAGGAAAAAAAAAAAAAAAAAAAAGCACAGAGGAAATCTGGCAGAGTTGCCTCAAATCTTAAGGATTTGCAACTATCCAGTAGGAGATTATCTCTATTGCTCACTCAGTCCTCTCATAGAATGCTTTGCAATGCACTGGGAAAACAAAAAGCAGCAAGAAATCCTCCATCCAGTTCTGCTTTAAAGGCAAATGGAAACATCACACGCCACAAAATGAGCCAAGAATGAAGCTTTCACTCATGAGATTTATAAAGTGATCGGTTGACGCGCACATTAACTTCAGAGGAGGCCAAGTTAAGCCAGTGGTGATTGTTTTCACAATCCAACCCAGCCCTGCTAACTTGTAATCTTTGTCAAATCAACAGGTGGCCCAAAGCATTTCACTGAAAGTGCTTATCTTTGTCTCTTGCCCGCAGAAGGGGAAACATCATGCTGCACTGTCCCCCTGCTAGTCAGCTCAGTGTTTTTGAACTGCAAACGTGCAACTAAAAGAATGCAACAAGTAAAGGTTTGCCTACATGTGTTTTCCTGGTATTAGCTTAGCCTGATTTCAAAATAGAAAATAAAGTGAAAAATGGTAGTTTCACTCCGAAACGCAGACTTCGCATTTTCCAGATTATACTTCCATTATTTCAGATTATTCAGCCTATGAAACCTTGTCACATGTAGACACTGTTCAAGCTTAGATGATCCACACCTGAGCAAAACTCTTAGAGCAATTCATAGGTGTCCAGCAATGACAGCTGCCAAACTAACTTGTTCTCACTGTCCTCCTTCCCCGGCATGATGTGCTCCAATTCAGAAGCTTCCTCAAGAGTAAATTTGCACTGCATTTGCTAAGAGAAAAAGCACAACTACTTCTTGTACCTCTTCAGAAGGTACCTTCTGACAGAACATCTATGCCAGGCACTCATGCCACCTGCTCTAGTTTCAAGCCACCATAATGCCAATGATATAGAGCCACAGCAGCACAGCCCGCCTCTGTACCCAACCTCAGGCTGATCCTGAGCTGTTTCTACAGCCACAGGAGCTCCCAGTGGAGCTAAGAAAGCACCCGCTGAAGTGTGGGCACCTCCTAGAGGAGAGGCAGTGCTTTACCATCCTCTACCGTGGCACTGCCAGTGGGAAATGCAGGGCAGGTGGAAACCGAAGGAAGGGGTAAGAACAGCAGGCAGTAACATTCTCTACATAATGAGTATTTTTATAGCAAAGGAAGTGACAATCAGAGCCTTGCACTAGAATTTTTCAGTTAGAAACTAAGACAAGGCTTTTGTAGACTCCTGCTAACACAGGTATCCAGGAAACAACAGCAGTGACAAAAAAAAAAAAAACAGAATATCTTTAGATTGTCAGCAGCAAAACAAGGTTACAGACTTGGTCAGCAGCCCTGCTGTGTTATTACAGAATACTGCAAGCCATCAGATATATCTCATGGAGTGATAAGACTGATTTACAAACCAATAACAGAAATGCAAGATAAGGAGTCAGAGAACAAGCTTTGCCGGCCATCTATTGCAACAGCAGTGTTGCATGTAGGCTTTGGTTTCTCAGAAAGTACCATCCATGACAGCCCAAACAGCACGGAGCCACTGCATCTCAGCCAGCAGTCTGCCACGAGGGCAGCAGCTTCAATTGTGCCACCAGCAGCTTCAGCAGCACATACAAAACCTTTCAAGAAAAATCAACTCTCCATCATTATGCTGGCAACAAGCATTACGCAGCCATCGTCATCTTTGCATAGCTGTAATCTTTCCATAAGGAAACTGACCATAGTGATCTAAATTTAACCGTTTCTATTTCTCAAAGCTAACTTCAGAAGCTCAACTTCCTAATGATTCTTACCATAAGCCTCAATTCTAAAGACATGAAATAATACCGTTACAAACATGTCAACATATCTAGATGCTACACATAACTTCTGGTAGAAATACCCTGCCATGCTGTATACCTTCAGATAAAATGCTTCTGCTTTCCACTCCCTCCAGTAGTTATTATGTTGAGGCAGATTTCAAGGAGAGAATTCTGCTTCTCAATGCTTTCAATCTGCCAGGTGTAACTTCAGGATAATGGTAATTAAAAGATAAATAAAAATGTGATTTAATATGATGATGATTATTTAAAATGCTGAATATATCTGCACAGGCCATCTTATCCCAGAAGATAGTACAAAATTAACAGGTAGGAAAACCGTGTTTGAAAATAAAGCTTTTACCAAAAGAAAAAAGAAAAAAAAAAAAGAAAAAAAGAAAGAAAAAAAAAAAGGAAAACGAACATAAAGGTAACCAAAGACCTGAAAGCACAAGTACCTTAAAAACATCAAAAAATATCTGAGGAATTTTCAGGCATCACAGTGATCATTTTGATCATGTTGGAAACCTCCTGCTTTCAGAGGTAAACATGGAAAGGTAAGCTCCAAAGGGAAGCTGGAAGAAATTAAGTCACAACATGTCATAGACAAGAAATCCTGGATGCTTGGCATGACTAACGCATTGCTTCAAATACTCAAAGGACAACTTTGGAAGACAGATGCTGATAACATGGGAGCAGCATTCTTATGCTACCTCCCACCCTACAATCATCTGCATTAGACAACCTCAGTCCCTTCCTCAGACACACCAACAGCCTAAAACATATAATTTCTGCTTTTACACATGGAAACCTAACCCTTATTTTACAGATACAGTCACTACTTCTGAGCTCACTATATTTGGTACTTCCAAACTTCTGCAGTTTAATGGCCTCTCTCCATTAGCGGCTACTAACAACAGCCTTTTCAAGAAAGTACAGGAAACCTGTCAGCAAGTCAATATAGACTTGCCCCTGCAAAGTCTGTATGCGTTTCTAATTCCCTACATCTCAAGGCCCACAAGGGCAAGGATGCAGAAAGAGAGATGCAGATGCAGTCTAGCAAACACACTCAGAGCATGACAAGCATTACTGCTTCTGCTCAGTCCTACACACACAGCTACTGCTTCCTTCTGACGGTTTTGCAAGCACACGTTGAGTTTTACCACCCACATCCTGCCAGACCCTGCAAAGCAGAAGTGAACAAATACACATTTACAACCCCAGTACAGAAAATGATGGCAGCCTGTATGAAGCTGGTATAGGTTCCTTAATTCTCAACCAGAATTCATCTCTAAAGACATACAGAGGAAGAGGTTGCTGAAGCCAACGTGCACAAGGGACATGACTAATGGCAAACTACCAGTGTAACATGCTCTGAAATGCCTATGGATCACCTTCATTGGCCCTAATGGACCAAATCTGGCATTTCCCTAGAGTACAATCTTACCCTTCCATCTGTAGCACTTAGTACGATGTCCAGATGCCCACATACTTCTGACAGGGCCTGGCACGTGCAGGAAGGGCAGCAGCCAGCCCAGCATCAGCCAGCTGGTCACTGGCAGAACAGGGAAGGCTGCCCACACCTCCCAGACTTGATTAGTGCTTTGATGAGTTTGTTTCTACCTTTCTAGAATGTACTTCACCGCCCACAGCAAAGCCTTTAAGGGACTCAGTTACCTCCAAAGACTACAGGAAGGAAAATCCCTGCACTCTGCCACTAAAGCAGTCCATGTAAGTAAATTACATCACCACATGGCAGCTGAATCTACTAACTTGCTCCCAGCCAACTTTGGATGCTCCAATACAAGAGCCTCCTCCAACACCTGAGTTGCCATAGACCTAAGCCACAGAACTAGGCAGGGATGGGAAGGGTATTAACACAAATACACCGATACAGTGAAAACAGGCCTAAAACAATGTGTTTCAGTAACTGCCAGCTACCAAATAACAACTGCAAGCTGCCAGCACCTGCTCGGCCTCATCCTGAACATAAGCTGGCTGCCACAGCTTCTTCAATAGAATCTTCCTGCTCATCTAAGTTATAGTTTAGGCATATTAAAGAGAGGATAAGGAGTTGATAACACTCATTTAACACGGAGGCCGCGACACAGTTTCTAAATCTGCAGCAGCTATTTGTCATTCAGTCCCTCGTTCAGCTTGGTAACCAAAGCCCGACCCGTCGGCCCCTCTTTACTCAGCGAGGAAGGGGTATTTCGACAGTGGTGACGGAGCGTGCAGCCCGGGTGGTGCGCCCACACCTGTGCTGCTGCAGGGCGAGCGTGGGCGGCAACACGGCTGCAGTGCGAGGACACGTGTGGGAGCGGGGCGGGAACACGAGGCGCCCGACCATGGCGGGAAGATCACTTCTCCACAGCAAGCGCCTTCCGCACGGCCTCCTCAGCCTCTCTCCACACGATGCTCCTCTCCAGAGCGCGTGTAACGCGCGTTACGAACAGCGACAGCCTGCAAGCAGCTGCCCAGCCTTTCCCCTCGGGGCTTCTGCATGGGGAGCGGGCGGGGCGCCGAAGCAACGTGAGCCCGCGTGGCGGGCGGCCTGGCAGCGCGGCTCCCGCAGCGGCGCGGCGCCGGGAGGTCGGGGCGCGTGCTCCCCCCGGGCGGAGGGAGGGAACGCCGCAGGTGCAGCCGGGAGAAGCGGCGGACAAAGAGCGGCGGCACCTGCACTCACCATCGGTAGCAGCCCTCGCTGGCCTCCAGCGTGAAGTTGACGCGCGTGCCGCGGGTGAAGGGCAGCAGCACTTTGGGGATGTTGAGCTTGGAGGAGGCGGCGAGGCGGTGGAGAAGGAGCAGGAGGAGCAGCGCCCGGGGCGCGGGGGGAGCCATGCTCCGCCACAGGGAGCGCCGCCGCTGGGGGCGGGAAGGGGCGGCAGTGCGCTGCGGGCGGAGGGACGTCAGCGGCGGGGCAGGGCGGGCCGGCGCCCCGGGGGGGCGGAGGGGTGAAGAGAGGAGAAGGGCCGGGCCTGCCCTGCCCTGCCGCCCTGGCATGGTTGAGGTCGATAAGGGGCTCGTTGCACGCCCGGGCACTCTGCGGCTCGCCTCAAGGCACGCAGGTGTGGGGCAATTTGGTTAAAACAGACTTTACCGATTAAAAACGCAACCTGAATTCTCTTCCCTGTTCAAAAACATCACTGCGGAGGTGGGTGTCGCCTCTCAACGTTTACATTATGTATCATAATATATTATACTGTTACTATGCTGGTTGTGCTACTTACAGTGTTACTAACAGCTAGGCTAAACAGTGCTTTTATAATAAAAGCATGGGCTTGCTGTATCCTTCAAATACATCCTATATCCTTTCTGTGTAGTTTGAATAGGAAGACTTATTTTCCTGTACTCTTCATGTCATAGGTGAAGAAGTGGTGTGCAGACCAAAGTGCAGAAAGAGGTTAAGAAAGCCAGAAAGGGAACTCAGTGGGACGTGAACTCTACAAGCCAGGTGAATGCAGCGGTGACTGTGGCCTGAGCAGCTTGGAGCCCCTCCAAACAGCACAGTAAGTAGGTGGATTTCGTCAGCTGGCCTTATGCTGGCTTGATCTTTTCCTGTCGTGCTCAGAAGTGTGGTAGGTCAACATGGGAAGAGGGAAAGAGAGAGAGAAGATTTAACCAGCACTGATAGATCTGTAATTATTTAAGCATTCTGAGCCTGAAATGGAATCTAAGAAGCACACATTTCAATTAAGCATTCCCCTCCCTCCCCCCCCCCCCCCTTGCCTTTTTTTATTTTTTGTAAATACCTTGCAAAATGTATGCTTTACCACAAGGTGCTTACTGGACTTCGTACTAGAGGACAATACTGTAGTGCTCATTTCACTTGGTTGTAGGTATTTTTTTGCTGAAAACTTAAAATGAATGGATGATGTATGTAGGGATTACCGTGGTTCCATATGATAGAATTTCTGTATTTATTAATTTGATTTTTTTAGAAGTTTGGACACACCTTAAAGTACTCAAAAAAATACATGGTATTTTGTAAGTCAAAAGCCAGACTGATACTGCAGTCTTACCTTATTGATAATGTTCACTCACATGTATAATTATTTCACCATCTGTTTAACGGTAGGATCTCTTTACCGTTCACTACATGAGAAAAGTCAAGCTCCTTGAATTAATTACTATGTAGTGAATGAAGTTGGTTAAATATTCAGTGAGGAAAGGGGCAATAACAAGGGAAGAATCATTTTGATTTTAAAGTATTTGAATTCTGTTTAGAGAGTTTGGATGTCATCCAGGGACATAGCTGACATGTTACCCACTTGCAAGTTACATTATCAAGTTCACCGGTTCTCATCTATTCTAAGCAAGTAAATTTACACAAGACTTTTTATTTACCTACGAGTATACTTTTTTTCCAGTATTTATTCAGCTATAGTGTGGTAGTTGTCAGCATATTCCCTGTTCTGTCCTAGGCAGCTGTGCTGTGCTGGACAGTACACTTCTCAATGCAGCTTGTGTTTGTATATTGCTCATTTTCTGAATGCCCATAATGAAATGGTGTGACTTTAGAGAAGGGCTGAACTTCAGTGCTGCAGTGTAAGTCACTGAGAACTGGGCCCAGAAATATTTACAATATTAAAAATTCTGGCAAATCAAGGCACAACATGCTAAATTGCTTCCCAAAAAACAGACACTTCTTTGTGTACTCTGTCACACAGTTTGTAACCTTCTTTCATGGATGTGTTCTGGAGAGAAGTTCAGAAAAGGCTTGAATGTTAGGGAAGGATGGGATAAATTAGCCCGTGATCAAATCAATACTTCACATTTACAGTCGATTGTGGTGTGATTACAACAGAGTGGCTAAGGAGTAGATAATGAGTACTTTGCTTTGAATGAGGTGAGACAGAGTGCTTCCTAGCTGTTAAAAATTGGTTTCACAATCTGAGTGTATCTTAATCTGCAGTATATGATGAGTAACTATTCTGTATTATTGGAGTATTGTTGTTCTCATATAGTTAGACCTGGGTGATTTTTACTATTTCGTAAACAACATCAACGTGCACTTAAGACCTGAAGCAATTAAATATCTGACATAAATGCATACTCAGAACCTTTCAAAACAATTGTAAGAAATGCATTATGAAGGAGACATTGATGAGCAACTCTGCAATTTCCATCAGACAGTAAAATTATGAAGCAGGTATTCTACTTACCTAAATTGAAAGTATGCATTGTGGCACTGTGCTAGCGTTAGAGACTGTTTTGGAAAAGAATACGTTAGGAGGAAGACTTGCTGCACACTCTGAGAAGTTACTGAACTTGCTGGTTGACAGTATAATTGCTGCAGTGCTTGGATTTCTTTTTCTGGACTGCAGTGATGGGACTAGTATGGAGTCAGCACGTCTTTCTCAGGCTGAAATGTCAGTACAAAATGTGTAGAAATATTTTCCTGTGGAATGGTGGTTAGCTGACATGTTAGACAATAGGAACAGGAACGATGCATTTGTGAAGTGAGATGTTTATACATTGATACGTGTGTAAAAGTAAGCCTGATGAGGAGCAAAATATGGAATTTTTTTGGTCACAAAGATGCAATTATTGAGTGATAATGCGGAGTACTTTAATGAGCTGCTTAGCTGTGAGTGGGACTGAGTAGAAGAACTGTATTTTAAAGAAATTTAAGAGGCAATTGAAGTACACTGTGTAAATAACAAAATACCAGGTGCTGATGCAGCTTTTTCACTTGTCTTCTCATAGAATTGCCCCAGCTCTTCCCCTGCCTCAGATCTCGAGGATATACAATACGCATCCTGTTCTAGCAGTACAGCCCTGTTCTTGCAGGGCTTATGTTCAGGAAAGTTGAACCAACTTGATGTGGACAATAAGCATGTATCCCTATGTGTTTCTGGATTGAGGCCCGAGCAGCTGCCAAATTCTGACCAAGGAAAACATCAGCTTCAGAAGCTTATTAAAAAAAAAAAACTAGCCAAAAAGGGCCTGCCTTTATTTGCAGGCATTTCATATTTTAAAATGTGTGAATAATTTTAAATCTTTAGAAGTAGTTCTAAACAAAACAAACAAAATACCAAGTGTGAACAATTGTAACTCAAAAGGTTAAATTCCAGCCAAGTAACACCATGAGTTCAGGAAGATTCTATTAAAGTATACTTGTTCAAGCTTAGTATTATTGATAGAGCAGTTTCAACCATATCCTACACAGATAAGTCTATGTGTTAACAGCACAGGGCTCTGTGATGTATGAGCAGATAAATGCATTGTGTACAGTCTAATTGTATGGACAGTTTCATGAAACTGGAAAAATCAGAGTTCACACAGTAGATCAATGAACAAAAATCCTCACTGTTGCCCTTATGAACCTTTCAAATAAATTGAAGTCTGATGAGAGGCAACAAGTAATTGTAGTATGTTTAGTGAAAAGACTGTTCTTTTAAGGATGTGGATTCCATGGTTGAGAATCCAAGGAAGACACACTAAGCTGCATAGGACATGAAAAGGGCAGGTTAATAGAGTTGGAGAAAGAAAGTGGTCTGTTAGTACATTTGTGTGAGAATGTCAGAGATATCAGAACCTTTCTTTTCCTGGTGTTCTTTGTTTAAGGAGAGTAAAATTATATCCTGCAAAATAGCTGGGAAAGACGGTCAATTTCCTTCCTTATCAGGCCACATCTGATAACACTTGAGCTGCCCTCATTGTGTCTATTTTACTCATCTGTGCTCTCAAAGTACAGTGCTTTATGTGTATTTCCTGGATGACTATTTCTATAGCTTTCATTGCTTTGCTTTCTTCCTGCTTAGTTTGCTGTTTGGTTCCATCCTCACATCTGCAGAGCCCTGTAAAATATCTCCATCAAAGAAGCACCAGTCATGGAAGTAAAGTAGTCCTATATGTGAAAATGTACTTAAACAGTCATGAGAAGAAAAATAGATTGTAATAGATTGTAGGCATCTCTTCTTACTATGACAGTGGTGGTGGGAGTTAGTAGTTTGCCAATCACTGTATTTGAGTGTTTGGTTATAAGCATCCGTTACTTCAAAACTATATGAAAGATCTTACCAACGTGCAAAAATACACAGCTGCTAAGCCTGACTGGCATAATTCTTGCTGAGTGTGCATCCGTCCTGTTGTCAGAGGTGCATGGCTAAGGTACCTGCCTCTGTTAGGTCTCTGTTCTACTGCTACTGAGATTGAATTGCAAGAGAGAGTGCATTACATTTCATTACTTTAAAATAGATATCATAGACACAGAGTATATAAAACAACATTCATTTTTCAATTACTTCTTTATTGCTTTCTCTACTAGTAGAGTTATAATGTTCAATTTACTGTATTAGACTTTTTGTGTCTTCATACGCATATTGAAGATTTTATGAGAGCACTCTCAGCCTTACAACTATTCTTTGCAAAACTAATGATGGATTTATAGCAACTATAAAACTGAACACTTTGGTTATGCCTGCCAGTATTTTCTTTCCAAGCAGCATCATGAGAAGATGTTTGGCCAAAGGAAGGCGTAAATTCAGGAAATTACTAAAATCAAGGCAGCCAGTTAATGGTAATAAGGAGAGTGTTAACTTCCAGCAAAGTTGATTTCTTTCAAATTATTTGGAAGGGACCATTTTTGTTTAGAAACATCAGTTAAATCAGAGCCAAATCCATCATTCGTTGCTTTGTCTAGTCTGCCCTGGATGCCAGGGGTAGTTTTTAAATATGGACCAGGTAAGTGTGATGGAGACTCAGAAGAGAAATGTAGCTCTTTATAAATCTCTATTCCTATTGTATAAATCCATTTGATATGCAAGACTTTCCCAGATAGTATAAAACACCAAGAGCTTACTCAATTATTCAGGATGTATCTGATAACACTGAGATTATGAAACAGTAACATCAGATAAAAATAGGCGTTTTTAACATCAGAGTTTATCTACCTTTCTAATGTAAATTTATGGTTATTAAAGAAGCCTATTTATAGCTCTTTTCAAAGTGTTACATAATAGTGTTTTTTCCATGTGCCTTTATACAGAGATTGAAATCATATTAATGAGCTATTCACTGAACAACTGAATGAATGTATGAGTGATGAGAATTCACAAGAAATAGATGAGTAACACACAAACAAAAATCCCAACCTTTGTTTCCCCTTAAATACATCAGGGAAATTTAGGAAACCACACAAGCCTTAAATCTTGAAAATAATTAGTCAAATATATAAATAGGCTTATGAATATGTTTAATGACTTAGGTAATGGCAATAAGGAAAATGAATTATGATCTTTTCAAGGTTACTTGGTTTCATATTATGGTATGTACACCTCAAATGTTAAATGGGCAATCAAGTACAATAGTTCTACATCTTTTTAAATGTTAACACTGTTCTGAATTGTTTTCTTACTTTCTATACTTTAAATGCCAACATGGGACAATTTATTACGCTCTAGCATCTCTTCCATCTTCCAGCAGAAGTATTTTGAGCAGAAGTCTTTTGACTTTGCTTATCCTAGCACTGGTAATGACTGTATTATCCAAATGCCTCTTGAACACTAACATGCATAGGGAACAAAGCTCTTCTGGGAAGCCTGAAGCAGTGTTTGACCACCCTATGGTGAAGAAATTTTCCTTTTGTCCAGTCTGACAGCCACTACTCACCTAGGACATGCCTTCCAGCCCTTTCATCACCTTTGTTGCCCTCCTCTCAATGTATTCATGTATCTTAAAATCTTTTTATATTGTGGGCCCACAACTGTGTACAATGTTCAAAGTGAGGCCATACCTCTAGAGGGCTTCTGTACCTACATACTCAGCAAAATACCTTTGTATTTTTCCATGCATGCTTACGGTATATAACATGCATATCAAATGTAAAATTAGAATTTACTTTTCACTCCAAGATCACATCAGTACAAAAAAAAAAAAAATCAGGGACTCTTGCTGACCTTGAAGAAGCATGACACAATTTCTGTTATTTCAATTATGAGTTCTTCCAAAGATTTAACTTACTACAGTGAAATGATAGTAGAAAACACTGGAGGTGCTGCAATAGACACCAGAATACAATATGTTATGTATGCTTTAAAATCTACTGTACATCTAAGATCTAAGTATGAAGTCTGACTGCACCATCTTGTTCAAATTAGCTCTAAAACCTACAGATTGTTCTTCTTCTTGAATCTGTGATTCTTTCATATACCCAAGTAAGTTTTGGGGTTGCAAAGGTATTTCTGCCAAAGTACTTTTAACAGTTTTGCAGGTGAAAAGTGCTTGAGGTACTATTGATTGCTTAATGATTCTTCAAACAGCAAGTGAAGGAATTATACAGAGATCAGGTGATTTTATTTATTAAGATATATTCAGCTTTTTTTAAGTCTGGACAATAGCTTGTAGAGATGCATAAAACTGTGTGCTCGGTAGCCTGTTTTTTCACAAGTCTAATAACATTCAGTAGCAATTGCAGGTGCTTGTACTTGCTGACGTTGTTTTCATTTCCCCTCCCGCCTCTTCTTCAGATTAGGGATGAAGCACAACTCACTCTGACTTCTATTGCAGCACCATTGTTATGTGGAGAATTTAATTCATTAGGCTGTCAGTTTTCAATTCAGTGGGAGGTTAATATTAATATGTCCCAAGGATCTGTGTTATAGTTAGTACTTAATATATTCATTAATTATCTGGAAAGGCAGAAATGAAGGGTAGAAGAAAAAAATGAGGTCAGCAGGATTTGCAGATGACAAAGTTATTTAGCGTAAGTCTTTATAAGAGGAGGCTGTGAGGAACTTCATGGAAACAGAAGTAGACAAATTGGCAGCATAATGCTTGATGACAGTCAGACATTGACAAATGTAGCCTAGTGCACATAAAAATGAGAATTCTGAACTGCTTGCATGCACAGCCCTGTTCTAACTTATCACTATTTCCAAAAGGCAAAAGGAACATCCAGCACAGTATAGAAATTCTTCTCACTGCTCAGTGGCAGTTAAAGTCTACATAAGAGGATGTGATGCAAAAAACAAACAAAAAAAACCCCATGAAAATGATACAACATGATAGAAAAATATTAGTTCCAGTTGAAAGTAAAAATTTACAATACGCTAGGGTCATTCCATCCCACTTATCTTAAGATAGGACCATTTCTGAATAATTTGGAAGTCCATCTTCAAGTCTGTTTTGTTTCCAATGCAAGAAGCTGGAAGCCCTTCATTATAACACATGCTGGGTAAAGTTGAAACCTGAAGAGCATTTCCCTTCCTTTACTTTTGTTTAATCAAGCTCAGTGCCATTTCGTGATATTCTCTTGAACAGATTTCCGTTGTTCTATGAAGATCTGATCTCTACAAGACTTCATCAGTTCATTTCTATTCCTATGCAATTACCCTGCACACATCAGCACCATTCTTCCATTTTATTTCTCCTAACTAGCTGGCATCTTGGTGATGCTGGTTTGTTTGTTTTTTTTTTTAAGTTTTCTATTCATGTTCTCTCTTGAGACTCCCGTGAGATGTTTGTTTTCTCCTTTTTCCCCCCAAATTGCTTTTTTTTTTTATTGGCTTTGATTCCTTTTCAGGAAGTTCTCACTATTTCAGATTAGCTCTTTACATAACAAGTGTACTAATAAGGGGATAAAGGGACAGGAACTTGAGTTTATAAGCATTACACATGCTAAGGTTAGGGACGAGGTTAGTTATGATATAAGCAGCAGTAATTCTACAAGACTAGATGCTTTTATAAGTTGAACTCTGTGGAACACTTGTTCTTGCTTCTCTCTTGTAAAAAAAGTAGATGAACGTGGATGAAACAGACAAATAATACTTATCTTACCACTGTGGTGTTCTACTTAAAATTCATACAACCCTTTAAGTGTCCCAGCTAAGAGCCCCAGAATTGCCATGCCATCTTAAGCTCTGTAGCTTGTAGTTACAATTTGTGAATTGTTCTCTACATATTTTTTATGCAGCACTGCTCTAAGTTAGTTGCAAGGATGGGAAATTTAGCTTTTGTGTTTTGTGTAAATGAAATTATCGATAGATTCCCCGTAGTACATTGTATGAAGGCTTAGGTTTTTGGCAATACTTAAGTTGATGAAAAAATTATTTTGCTTTAACTTTCATTTCACAAAGATGATGCCCAGGGAGGTTGTGGATGCCCCATCCCTGGAGGCATTCAAGGCCAGGCTGGATGTGGCTCTGGGTAGCCTGGTCTGGTGGTTGGTGACCCTGCCCATAGCAGGGGGATTGAAACTCGGTGATCACTGTGGTCCTTTTCAACCCAGGCCATTCTATGATTGTATGATCATCTTTGCTCATAACTGATGGTTGTAACAGCTTTGAGTCTGAATATTACCAATTATTTCAGTAAAGGTTTGTTGTTATTTGAATATTTGAACTGTTTGGTTCTAACTAATTTATAGGACAGGACAGCAGAGAAAGATACTAAATTATTCGCTAATATTTGGCTAAATTGGAATGAAATGACCTTTTCAAATTGAAAAACACTCAGTAAAAAACAGACAAGGAAGATTTTTCTGTATAAATAATGAGGGGCCTTTTTTTTTAATTTAGAATTCAAATAAGTAAATAACCCTGTACTTGTTTAGCTTTGTAAAACTATGTACTTTGTTTTACTGAGTTCTGAATACATTTGACCCTTAAGGAATTTCCTTTCACATCTGATCTTGCATCTGCTTAGTTTTGAGGATTGTAATGCAAATCTACTGAGAAAAATTACACTGAAAGCCCCATAACCATTTTTTCCTTCCAATTTATGTCTGAGTTCCATCTTGCAATGAACTAAGGAGATTAGTTATGCTACAGAACTATGTGCCTGTGCAAATACTATATTTGCAAAAATAACGTATGCTTCATAATTCAAATATTAAGCAATCTCAGTCTCTTAACTGTACCCTCTTTTAAATCCTGTATCTTCTTGTAAAGGACATAATTTAATTAAATGCAACTAAATAGAGCTCAAAATATTCCTTCAGTGCAATAACCATCTGTAACGGAACTAAATATTTTATTGGCTTCCTAAATTCTATTTAAAAAATTGCATCATTATAATTACAGGCAATTTGCTCCTCAGCAGATTTATGCATGCACTTATTTTGTGCACTGCAAGCTCTGTGAATTGTTATACTTAAATTATATATTTTGCTTTAAATTGATCCAGAGATGTGAAATAAATGTATCTGAAAAGTGGAAATACAGTCTGGAATTCACGATTGATTGCATTTGCTACAGCAAAATGTTGGCATTTTGCATATGGTGACCTGAGTCCTGCTACAGACTGCTCTCTGTTCTACTGGTACTGGGTTGGTACACATTTAGACTAAGGTTAGGGATAAAAAAAAAAAAAAAAGAAACAACTCAAGTTTTTCCCTTTAAGAAGACAAGAAAGGCATCTTTTGAACCAGATAAGCCTACTTTTCTTTCAGAGGGGAATATAATGAATTGAAAAGCATAGGTGTTTTTAACATTTTCAGTACTTAAATGAAAAATTAGAAAATAAAGTCAGTTTTCCTAACATGTTAGAGATTATCAGAGACAAAACGTCACTCCCCAAAACAGCTTATCTGACCCACAAGCCTAGTTCAAGCTAGTGACCTGAAATCATGCCTGGCTATTGATTGTAGCTGGTTATGTATTTACATGTATTATGCATTTGAATTTTGTTGCAACTTGTTGTTTACTTTTTATCTCTTAACGTTGCCCTTTTGCCTAATAAAGGAGCAAATCCCTACCATGCTAGCCTACATCATTAATAAACTATATTAATTGCATTTTAGTTACATTATTACAAATAGATCACACATCAATTAATAGTGCAGTCAAATGGACAGATTTACTTTGCAATCAACTGAAACTTATCTATTTGTATTATGTATGTATTTGGGTTTTGATTAATGAACCAACAGCTTATACATCTGATATTGAAAAGCAGAACGTGTCCAAAGTTTTGTCTTCACCTTAAGCTGTTCTTCACCCCCCCCCCCCCCCCCCATCCCTCTGGTTATCTCTTCCTTACTTATTTATCCAAACAGCAGGGAAATATGATTGTCTAATAATCAACAAAGTGGGTAAACATTTCAGTGTTCTAAGGCAGACAACCAGGAAGTAGGATCCTTTTCTAGAGACATCAAATTAACATGTATTGTGCCAGAATTAGAAAGGGGTAAACAGTACTTATCTTTGACTACATCACAACTAGTCAATCAGCTTCTCATGTGCTCCAGGAAGAGGAAAGATGAAGCACTGTCAAACCCAAAGCATATCACACTTTGGGGATCGATGTGACTAAATATTATGTACAGTTTATTTCATACTGAGAACAACTCTCAATCTTTCTGAAGTTAGATATTCTCTAGGGAGGTTTCTAATTATCTGTAAGTTGAAACATCTGCCAGCTCACCTCAAGTCCAAAATGTGCTGTGAGGTTTTATGGTCATCTCAGGATGCTGGCATCATGCCTGATGATTGGTGCAGTTACAGTGGAGTAAAAGCCATCAGCAATGACATGCTATGCCTCTGCCCATCAGGTTAAATACACTTGAAAACACAAAGAAGGTACCTCCTCACAGGCTTACTTGTCTTGACAGTTTAAACGAATCAGATATACTGCAACTGTTCAGCTGTACTTACAGGGAAGATGGTTTTTAATCTGGATAAATTCTGTAGTGAGCAGGGAATACTGCACTTCTTAAGGAGGTTAATCCATTCAAGGGAAAAAAAGCCAGCAATGAGTTTTGCTTTCTCTCTCCTGTTTTGTTATGCATGGTTCAAATAAACCAATAATAGCTTGCCAGAAGACAGGCTGTTACAAAACATACAGACAAGTTCAAATAAAAACATGCTAGAATTTAAAACAAAAAACAACTACACACAGAAAATGTATGAAATACCAGAATTAGACTAATTGTAGAAACTAATGTGTCCTTTCTCATGTCCATAATTTTTTAATCTTTAATTACCTGTTCAAGTAGTGCTGATGTATTGGCATAAGCCTTTGCGATGAGCTACCCTACTCAAGAGGGCAGAATAAGTAATAGCTTTCTATTTTGTTTTCTCCTTATTATTGAAGTTTGTACTCTGAAGCTTAGTCTCTACTGCAGAACAAAAATATAACCTAGAGAAAATAACATCCTTTTCTGCTACATCCACCTACCCAGGAGCCACTGCTAGGGAACTGTCTCCCCAACATTCCTGCAAGCTAGAGGAGTTGTACTACACATAATTATAGGAGTAGTAGTATTGATGATAGTGTCAAGTGTACAAACAATTCACAAGTACTACTTATTAGATATGCCTGGTTTTAGGGATTTCCACTGGAGTGGCAGTCAGCCCTTAGGTGAGGTCTAAGAGAGGTGCAGCCAGGCCCCACACCTTCCGGTCACACAGCTGAATTGCCTTCACCTGTGCTCCCAGGGCTGACCAGGCCCTTTCCCCAGGTGCTCAATCAGTGGTTCAGGCCAGGACTCAACAGTTCCCATACAACCATCCAAAACTTACTTTGTAGTTACTCCCTTATTTTCTAAGAACAAATTAATAATTGTTAAATTTGAGAGAGCAACAAATAACTCTCATGAGTTTTGCTGATTAGAGAGAAGGAGGACTGAGTGGGAAGAAGAAATGGAAATCTGCAACACATAGCAGGTCAGGGAGCTGCACTGCCTCAGCCATTGTCTTGCTTTGCTTTTTCCCAGCTTTTCTGGTGGTGAAGGAAGTAAGAAAAGTCGCCACCACCACCACCCTCTGCTGCTACATTTAATCACCACGTGCCACAAATCAAGATGGTATAAGCTGCAATTAATGCCATCCTAATATAAGAATGGGTGTAATCACAGTAGCTAAATGAGAAGGCTGCTAATTGCTGGTCATTGACATGCTTCAACAGATGAGCAGCCTATTAGCGTTAGAAATGAGGGAGGTTTATTACTACTATGTTATGTGATCAGCACGTCTTTGTCAAAATAACTTCCTGCACAATAAAAGTATGAAATGAGTTGCTCCTTACACAGTAGGAAAAATTTTGTTGAGATAGTTAAAAAACCATGGGTTTGTTTCACTTCAATTATGATAATTAGTCAGATGGTGTGGAAAACAGAAGGGGATTGTCTTTTTCTGAATTTCTCTTTCTCTTTGTGAACGCTATGAAGGATCCCTGACTTTGACACTTTCCAAGCAGCAGGTGCTTCTGAAACTAGGACTGGAGCAGAATGTGCTAAATCTATATTTGTCCCCATGATACTTCTGTAATCTCTTTATATATGTGAGTAATATGCATATATTAAATGTTCCTTTGCATATATGACTTTTTTTTATTATTATTATTGCAACACAGCTAAGAAATGCTGGGATTTCTATTTGTTTGTTTTTATTGAGAAAAATAAATGCAGGTCTTGTCCCAGCTCTGGGAATGTGAAGCATTTGCTCCAGCTGGATTTTGTGTATGTTCTGGCTGACAGCTGCTCCAGCCACCCACCAGAGCACCCCAGAATCATGCCCTACATGCAGAGCTCACACAGGTGCTCCTTTGGTTCTTTATCTCCTTGCCAGTAGGGCTTGCCTTTGCTTCAAAGATTTCTGGCTTCCTTTAGGAGTTAAGCTGTTGCAGAGCCCTGTCTGCTTTCTCTAATTTCTGTGAGCAGTATATCCAGTTCTGGATCAGCACCAGTGAAGTTCACTTGATAAAAATGCTACTTGAAAAAAAGGGAATTTAAGAATACTGTTGGGAAGTCTTGTAAGGATTGTTATCAATGTGACAGGAATGTCCTGCACCTTTTTAAAATTAAAGTGAATATGTCTACCATTCCCTTCTATATACTGTTCTTCTTTTGAAACACTTCATGTAGCACTTTAGCTCTTTCTTTCAATGACCACAGTTTAACTGGGCGGTGTGTTGTGGGACAATTAGCTCAGAAGCTGCTTTGCTTTATTCAAATATGTTTTACCATTCCTATGTTCTTAGAAGCATTGCATCATAACCACTCAGCAACTGAAACATCTGTTTTCTCCTACCAGCCTTAATGTGCTGGACTATATTAGCTATTTGTTAAAACAAGTCCTTCAAGATGTTGATAGTAATTTATGATACCTAATATAGTTTAAGTCTGATTATATTTTAATTAATCTCTAAGTCACTCACTGATATTTGAGAACAAATTAAAAAGGTTTAGTCTGCTTATGGCAAGACGTTCCTATCCAAATGTGTAAACTTTTCATGGTGCCTGTGGGAGACTTATTTGAAGGCCTTTGACACTGAAAGAGAGTTTCTGAATAGTTCAGAGCTAATAAAACCTTTAAAGCCTGGAACAAAGCTAGGGTTTGTCTAGTGAGGCTGTTGTGTAGTTTTTCCTATTTCTGTAGTTCCTTTGCTTTTGTTGTCTGTGCTCAAGTAAATATTGACGTTGAAATTCCTTCAAGATATCTCTTGTGGCATTACTTCATTGCAATTTATGAATCTAAAGCTAGCAGAGAAATATGAAAATATTGAAGTGGTTACTGGATTCGGAAATTGGAGGGGGACTATTATGTCACGGCTGAACTGGTGATAGAGCACCTGGTGAAGGGGAGGGCTGACCCAAGAAGCACAGGTGCAAGCAATTCAGGTGCTTTCCATGTGACTGGAAGGGGTGGACCCTGGGTCCATTCCTCCCTGGGCTCATTTAAGGGCTTGCCTCTGAAGGAAGAATGGCTCCTGGATGAAGGCTATTTTCTGAGATGGTGTGCTCTGTAGCTAGAGAACCTCATTGCCAGTCAGGTCTGTTAACTGTTTTCAATGTGCAATTACTGACATTTCTTTGCCTTGTACTGTGAAGACCTTGCTAGTAGGAGGTTTGCTGCTTCTCATGACTAACGGTAATATTTCCAGTATGCTTTGTGTTGTGATGATTTTTCTGACAATGTGTACCCTGTATGCTCCATTGAACTGCAGTCTTCTCTTGAGACTCTAGAATGCTCTTAATCAGTCTAGATGTTAGCTGTGCTATGGGTATCAGAACATCCATGCTCCTGGTTCTGTTTTATGTTCTTGGCTTTTATTTGTAAGTACAGGATTTATTCTGATTATTTTCTTACTTAATATTCTGATTTCTAACTTAATATTCTGATTATTTTCTCGAGTGATTTTTGGACTAGAAGTTCTTCCTAGACTTTATTCTAGTAGTAATGTTTCTCTTTTACTTACTGACATCTTTAGAGATATTCCTTAAACTGCATTTCCTTTTGTCTTTTTTAAAAATATTTGATTAAGTACCAGTGTGTTGTTCCTAGGTAGTTTTTACAGTAGCAGCATTGGGAAGTTGTAGCAATTATTACTTAATGAGAAATGTACATGAGGCTATCAACAACACAAAGCATTCCTGACATCTGGAATGTAATCTTTTCTTGGTAGAACACAGAAAACTATGCTTATAAGCATTTTGTCAGTGTATGCTACTGACAATATCAATCATATTATCAAAGCATTAAATATCGCTACAGAAAAAATATGAACTAAATGTACTTAGTTGAACGTGTTAATTATTATTCAGAGACAATAGACAGTGCATTATTAACTTCATCGTGTTTCTCCTCTGTGTTCCTGCTCACTCTGCTAAGTAGCTTGCTGCACCTCTCAAGGGGCCTGCAGTTACTTCTTTGAAAACTTTTGTTACTTTAGAAAGCACCTCATCGTACTTTCTCTATTTTGGTACTGACTTGTCAATGTTTACACTGCATGAAAGTGACTTAAGCCTCAGGCTTCTTTCAGTGGCTGGTTTAAGGCTCTAAGCTGAGTCACTCCTGTGAATTTGAAAATGCAATTTAAGGACTTCTTAGAATAAATCTTCGCTGGGATTTGTATCATCTGAATTCTATTGTGATAGCTTGTGTCTCTCATCATGAAGATACGATTCTGAAGGCACAAAGTGGTGGCTAGTGGTATCATACTCTATTGTTTTAAAACCAGAGGATTTCAGTTAGATGTAATTCAGCAAGGGAGAAGGACTTATGCTAGTAACGGCAAAGATAAGAATGTGAGAAGAATAATGGTGTCTTTAAGGAGCTTTCAGGCCTTGCATTTCCAGCTGTTTGGCACCACAGTGAGGGAAGAGAACTGTATCAGTTCCTGAGCTATAAAAAGCATAGGCCTTTTTCTGCTCTGCTGGATTATAGGAATCAATAATTCCACATTTTCTGCACACTGTGGAAGTAAATGTCTGATCTCAGTCATGTCATCACATGGCAGATCAAAGCCCTCGGGATCAAAGAAATTAAAGAAGCACAGGTTCTCAGAATACTGTTTTCCAACTGGAAAACATTAGATGAGTTTCTACAAAAGTTGTAATTAATCTCTATTTAAAAAAAAAAAAAAGTCCCAGTGTGAATAAACCTCCCATTTCTTTTTCTTTCCAACCATTTCATCCTAACTGTAGCGCATCTTTTTCTTTATGCTACCTGTTTCAAAAGCCTAAACTCAAAATAGGTAACAGTAAATTATTTGTGATGTCTCGTATTTCTGTCTGGAGGGTGTCTTGCCCCTAAAAGAAAGAATGCTTTCTTTAAGCACTGAAGCACAGTCACTGAAGATTGGCATGTTGCTTTTCTTTTTTTTTCCCTCAATAGAGAGCACATTGCCATGACAAGAAGTGGGGGAGAGATGTTGGAGGTGGTTAAGTTGCCTCCATGTAGAGGAAGGGGATGCCTATATGAGTCCGGTCCTGATCAAACCTACTGGGATTATTCCATCTCTTGCATTATTCCAACTCTGAACATTACAGTCAGTAACAGGATAGTTTGTAGGAGGCTAAAATAGTATGGTCAGGTGCAGTAATTTGCAAGAGACCCAAAGGATTAATCACATGCAGATTATGGATAACTGGATCTGTAGACCCAATTCTCATGTTATCAAGGATTTGCTGTCACTCTTGTCTCTAACTTAATTGGTTTTTTTAGTCTGGGAAAAAATCCTTATGTTTCACCATTCATCAAATATTAGTCATTTCACCAAAATGAAACATTCTAACTAAAGTCAATTCCTATTCTGTATGAGGTTGAGAAACTAATGAAGGGCTTTTGCTGCCACTTCAAAAAGGAGATCCTTTGACATTTTCCCTCATTCTCCTGAATATGCAACAAATTACATGAACAGATGTAGTAAACTGATACAGTTACTGGTGGCCTGACCAGGCAGTCTCTTTCCTACAGGACACTATTCAGACACATCTTTCTATTTGCCAAAGTAAGGCTCTGCTAGTAAGTTGGACTCTGGTACTGTTCTTCAAATGGATCTGCACAAGTGGATCCCTTCAAAGAGGCCAATTGCATCAGCACACTGAAAAGGGATCCTGGGAAGGCCAGGGTTGTTATCTGAAAATAAATAAATAAATTCAATCTGAAGCCACATTATAAAGTATTTCCCATTGAAAAGAAGTCTTCCCCTCCCAAAGATGTTTTTTATGGTTTTCAACATGAAATGAATGATCTCCTGGATGACAAAGAGCAAACTAAAGAGGCCAACCTTGAGAGTTAATCAGTTGCTGGCTATTTATTATAAAAATGATATGTCTGTGCTTTCGAGTATGCAGAAATTAATAAACTCCCTTACCACAGGACACCACTGTTATCCATAATATTGTCAAAAGCAGTCAAGTTCTACTTTGTCTCTACAGGAGTAGAATTGAATAGGGGTAGAACTTTTCCTTTGTCTTGCAAAAATAGAGCTATCAGTCTGAAAATAACACCATTACGCTGTACAAGCTGGGCTGTAAATAACTTTCTCACTTTTATAAGTGAACAGCTGACTCCATACTTACTGCCATTTGGGGCCTAATTTTTGAAGGACTGAAAAATGAAATTGGAGAAGTCTGTGAGTCTATACTGTCTGTAACTATTTTTTAGTTATGTGCTTTTATTCTGAGAGATTTCAGTCAAATCCTCATAGTTTCTGCTGACTTCTGTTTGTTGTCTGGCTTTTGTAACCTGGGAACTGAAGGTTACAACTCAGCGGAACTTTTGAAGGAAATATCTTTCAGCAGTAAGTATGGAATCAGCTATTCAGTACATTTTGTGAATGTATATGAATTTAAAAGACTCTTGATTGTGATTTTTTTCTTCAGATCAAAGCATTTCACCTACACATATTTCAAATAACTTAAAGATTGACTGACTTCTGAAATTTGACATTGTTTTGAACATTGCAACATTAATTAATTAAAAATCATTCAAACTCTATATCTTCCTTGAGAAACTTTCTGAGAGTGAACCAAAAATGTAATCATTTGCTAAGCTCTGCTTTGTTTGCTTGTTTTTTTTACAATGCCATAATGTTTCCTAATCTGCTTGTCTTGAATGTTCTGCAGGCAGAATGCTGGATCTCCACATATGTCCAAAATCCAGAGTGGTCGTGTGTGTGTTTTGGGGCTAATTCATGTGGAAGTTTATGATGGGACTGAGCAGTAATATTATACGTGATATGATTGTTTAAAAACTGCTAGTAGTGTAAGTGACAGTGGCTGCACTCATTTCAGTAATGAAGTGTAACTGTTTCCATAGCTGGGTGGTACATTCTCTGGGATGAGGGCTGTGCCCACAGAGGGCTTGCAGGACGTTCAGTCTCCATGGCTGCTGCACCATTGCTGCAGCAATTGCTGAATGCTCAAATACGTTCATTAATGCTGAGAAACTATAAGGGGTATTTTCTAATTTAGAATATTTTAAATCATGTGTCCTGCACAAAAACAGGTAGTGTTACAGGTAGGTGGCAAAATTAATCATCCTGCAGCTAGAGAGGAGGGTTATTCTGAACGTTCAGAGCACTTCCTTAAGGTGCCTCCAGGAGAGCAAGCACATCTGTGCCACTGCTGCAGAAAGAAAAGGGAGCTCTTTGAGGGGCCTGCTGTGGTTGCTCCACATTTAAGAAGTTTCTAACTTGTTGTTGGGGCACAGGAGGAAAATGAGAGCAACAAACGCCACCGCTAGCCAGCACAGAGTAGGTTCCTTCATTTGATGTTGTTTGGGTGAAAAAATTAATGGTTGAGTCAACGTTCCATTTTGAGAAGCGTGGGTGTCACAGTTTAGATATGAATGCTAAATGGCAGAATGTGCCTGGAGAGCAATTTACCATACCAACAAATGAGGAAACCTGTCTGCAAATGTGTTTTTTTAATTTAAGCTTAGGAGCGAGTTTAAATGAAAATGAAATAACATGTTTGGAACTAATGAACCAAACTACACTAGAACTCTAATTAAGCATCCAGCATTAGGTGGTTGAAAACAAAGAGTAAAAGGTGGGTATGCTGAACTAACACGGAGGCAAACGCACAAAGGGCTGGAACAAAAAAAATGTTAATTAAAAGATAATGTCAAAGGGATGGAATGTTTTGTTGGGATAATGGTCTCCTGCTGCTCTATAAATGCTGAGGTGACATCCAGGCATCCATCAGAATGAAGGCCAGCCAAAGCTGGGGTATTTAGAAAGGTGAGATATGTCTGTGCTTCCTAAGGAACGAGTGCTTCTGTGCTCTGTGTGCTGCTTGACAGATACTGCTAGTTTCTTATATTGGTGTTACTGATTTAGCTGTACAGTTGCATAAAAAATGCAGTCTGCGTACGTTCAAGCAGGGTTTGTGAAGTAGCCTTGGTGCCTTTTGCCTTGGAGCTCATCCTGCTGCGCGTGGTGGCTGTGGGAAGCAGCTGCTCCCTCCTGGGGAGTCCCTGCCTGACGGCGCTGGCACGTTTCTGCTCGCTGAGACGCTATTGCTGCTTCACCTGCGTTAGCCGCGCTCAGCTACTGCTCTGCTGTCTCTCTTCGCTTCCTGCTATCCCGTTCATTTTATTTCATTACCAAGATCGTATTTTCCGACCCACGAGCACTGTTGGCGCGATTGCTGACGCCTGGGAGCACAACGGCGGCAGACGGTTGAAGGCCCAACGCACAAGCCCGCGTCTCCCGCTGTCCCGACGCCGCGAGGCCTCCCTCCGCCCCGCCCGCCCGGGCCCGGCCCCTCTCTGTCTCCGCCCGCGGCGGGCGGGCCCTGGGGCTGGCGGTGCTGGGCCGCGGGGCGACCCTTCCCCTGCGCGGCCTCGCGGCGCGCCCCGGCCCGGCGCGGGGATGTGAGTACGGGCGGGGGCTGCGGGTGGGCCGAGCCCGGCGCCGTGGCGGGGGCTGTGCCGGCGGCGGGCTGCTCCGAGGGTTGGGCCGAGCGCGGGCCCGGCGGAGGCCTGCTCGACTTCGGGGCCCGGCAGCGGGAGGGGCGGAGCCGCGAGGCGTGCACCTGGCGGCGCGCTCGGTCGGCGGCTGCGTCCCGTTCCGTCCTCCCGGCTCCTGCAGTCCGGGCCGTTCCTGTCACAGGCAGACGTGCCTAGCGGCAGGAGAGGCGCAGCGCGTCCGGGGAGCTGCACTCACGGTGTGGGGTGCCGGGAGCCCTGGCACTGCACAGCCCGGGTGTGGGCGTCGTGTGCGAACCGGGGCTGCGGGCTCTGGTGAAAGGCTGCCGTTGTGCTTTCGTGTTCGTGCAGCTTATTCTGAGTGCTCGAAGGATGGTTTTGAGCGTATCAGGGCTGGAAATCAGTAGCTTTTTGTTTGTATTGTTCACCTGACAAAGAGCTTTCTGTCTCACTTCGGGAGTTATGAGCCTCTCGTAGCCCTTGGGTGAACGCTGTGCAGCAGAGAGGTGTTGGGGTGGGAGCACCGGGCCTGGGCTGCAGGACGGAGGTCACACGTGGATGTGGTCACCTTTGGGCTTGGCCTGACCGCATGTGTGTTCCATCTGAAAGCTCACTGTGTTTGCACACGAGCCTGGGAACATCTCTGCTTAAAGTTATGTTAAATGTGGAATCTGAGTGTGCTTTCTAAGGCAGAGCTTGGTGAACTTGGAAGACTCTGAGAGAGAAGCAAATGCTTCCATTCATATCTGCAGTGAACTATGTATGCATAATTCACTCACAGTACGTTCTTTAGTCCTTTTTTTCTTTCTTGGTTTTTTTTTTTTTTTCCTCCTTACTGGTTATTTTAAGAGTTTTGACTGTGCTGCTGGGAAGTGAGTTATATGTAAAGAACTGCAAAGCAGCAGACAGGTGCTCCTGTCTGTAACTATGGGAAATGGCATCCTCAGGAGCTATTCCTGATGTGAAACTGTGATTGCTAAGATTTTATAGCTTGGGAATTCAGTGAAAAATATTCAGGTGCATAATTGATTGGCTAAAGATGGTAATTAGTTTGGCTTTTGCTTTTCAAGGCCTCACAGAACTGAGTTATATGAAGGCGTTCCACCAACTTGCTGGCCTATTGTGTATTCTCCAGACTACAACATCACGTTCATGGGACTGGAGAAACTACATCCATTTGATGCAGGAAAATGGGGAAAAGTAATCAACTTCTTGAAAGGTAAAAGAAAGAAAAAAGATACCACTTAGACCAACATTTGAATGAACCGATGTTATTAATGCAGACTTGTGCTAATAACTGCCAGTGTAATAATGACTTCACATCATTATTGCTCCTTGCATAGACTTAAGCTGTGCACTTTAATCATTGAAGTGCATTAATATGTTTCAGTATCTGCAGACTTAAATCTAAAGAAGTTAAATTGATGGCAGAATTTGTGAGGTGGGTTGAATATTGTACTTTGTTGAAGATGTTGCACATTAAGCAGATGAAATTGTTAGAGCAAGCATCCTACACGAGGGCTTTTTAATACAAAGGTTTATTTCACAGTCCTTTAGAAATGTAGGATCTTGCTCGCTCCGCTGAACAAAGCCCAGTTTTGTCTCAGTCATGGTTGTCTCTGCAGAGTGAAACTTGTGAAATGTGATTGAAAATTCAAGCTCATTAAACAACTTGCTCTTCCCAGTGGCATGAATAATACTAGTCAGAGTAACCAGCATGGTGAATTTCATTCTGGCCTAGAACTTTACAGGGCTGAGTAGAAAGGATTAAGGAGAAACATGAGAATAGTAATGTGTTAGACAGTCTTAAAATATTTCTGGGCTTTTGGGTTTGAAGACAAGCATGACCTGTGCAGAACTTCATTGTTTGATCTTTACGAGAAAGGTGCATGTAGGATGAGAACTATTTCCACTTCTAAAGTGAGCACAGGAGTCTTGACTTGAAGCACATCCTGAGTCAGGTGCCGTATGTGCATAGCTCTGTGCTATGTTATGACGTTCAACAGACTTGTGATGATTCTTGCCTTTTCTTCCAGTGTATGTACAAGTGTATGAGAATATTTCCATTAAGTTTCCTCTTGAAGACAGATGCTATTTGCAATGCCAGTTTCTTCTTTCTTTTTGAGGAAATGCAGACTTCCATTTTCTGTCAACAAATGGAAGAATTCCTGTGTTAGCTGCAAGCTTACAGTTTGGCTAGTAAGATTTACAGTGCAGTTTGGGAGTACCATGTACACTTCTCTCTAACCAGTGTGCTTCCATCGCTTTTACATGTGGTGTAGCAAGGAAGGAGACATTCTGTCTGGCTTGGGAAACCACTGCTGTTAATGACTGCCTTGCTGCACGCTGTAATGTAGTTACTCATGAGACTGCTGGCAGTCCACTGGCAAATGGCACTCTTCAGTGTGAAATATCAGTGCAACCTATCTAAATCTTTGTCAACTTCATGATAGTATTTTGATAATATCTTCAGGGGAGCTTTGAAACCCCTCTGGTGGCAAGAAGAACTTTGTGTTGTTGCTCATTATTGCTTCTTAAATAAATTTGAAAAATGCAGGCAGATACCTCAAGGAAATACAAGTGTAAAGACTAAGATTAGGATCAGAGCCTTTAAAGGCTTTATGTAAAATTTGAGTTTTCTCATCAGATTGGAGGGAAAAAGCAAAAACAAAATCAAAGAAAGAAAGAAAGAAGAAACAAAAAAACCCCAAAGCCTTGCCAAAACAAAGGCTGTCCAAGAGCCAGGCCTGCGCAGCTCATATGGACCTAATGACTTCCTCAGCTGATGATCTTTCTCAGTAAAACATTGCCCTTCCTACTGTTGGCTCCCTTCTATTCATTTAACTGAGGTTAAATGACTTCTAATGCCATTTATTAGCAGTGTTTTGGATCTGACCTCTAATGACCCTTACTATCGAAGTCTTGGATTCTATGACCATTTTCTTATTCAGAACCTTTGCCTTTCTGCTCATTCCCTGTGTAGTCTTTTTTTTTCCCACTTCTTTTCTGTGTGAAATGTCTATTTTTCACTCTCGTCTTTGACAGAAAACCAGTTTTCCCAAACATTTAACTCTCTTTTCACTGTAAAAGAGAAAAGCTGCAGGGTACCTTATGACATTCCAGGTTTTCTCTGGCTCTATAGCAACTCCTGGGAACACCTGACCTGTGCTGTTTCGTATTATCTTCTTGAAAAATCACCAGTGGAAATCCGCATACACTCACTTTCTCCTTCAAGGATGAAGCTGTTAGCACGTTGGCTTTATGTCTGATGTGAGTGAATGATACGCTTCTCAGGTGCAGTCCAGGGAAATGTAAGCTTGCCAAAATAAATATTGTTGCAGGTGCTGTGCTTGTATAACACTAAGAACAAAATCTTTTCCATTTGAGTTGTTCCCTCCCGCCAAGTTTAAAATTGAAGAAAAGGTCTAGTCTTGGAAATCTGCAGCCCTGCAGTGATTAAACATTAAAACTTGTCTGGGAAGATCAGCATTGATGCCTGGTATTTGTTATTTGTAGTGATCCTATGCAAAGCAACATTGTTTTTCTGCACTACTTGGCTTTTTTAGTCAACGCAGACTGGAACTGAACTTTCCGACAAGCATATCCAGATGTAAACATTCGCACTGTTCGCCTACAGAAATCTTGGAGTAAGTTACAAAATATCACTCCTTTAAAAGCAGTTTTAAAATAAACCATCTTTTGCTCTCTAAGCGAAAGAAGTAATAGCTGTTCATTGGTATTTCTTGGAGTTAAAGGTAATGATGTGACAGAAATATCACAACAGTAAGCGTTCATGTCCATAAACATCTGAGTAATTGAGTTGTTTTTAGTCTTGGTTTTGTGTGTGTGCACCATTCTAAATTAGAGCATTTAATACTATTATTAACTGTAGAATTTTTTAAAATCATATTAAAGGAATATTTGATTGTATGAATGCTGAGACTTCCCAAACATATTAAATCTTAGACTGTAAGGAGCCTCGTAAGTTTTCTTGCCTGTCCATCCTCTGTTGCTACCTGTTTTTTCTCTCAGTTGAAACATGAGGTTACCATGAATACACTATGAAAATATCTGAAAAAAATAATTGATAAGCTCTAATTTAAAAGCTTATATGTGTAGAGAGTATGTATTTGGAAAACTTAACACTGAGTAAGCAACAGTGGTTGCAGTGATTTCCGTTACAGATGTAGGAATTAAGCTCAAAGTAGTTTTTTGACCAGGTGGAATATGGGAATGCTATATGGTATACAATGACAATTATAATTTTTCTCCTGTTGTTTCAGAAGAAAAACTAATTGGAGATGACTTGATTGTGCAAGCACGGGAGGCTACTGATGAAGATCTTCTGGTTGTTCACACAAGGCGCTACCTTAATAAATTAAAGGTGCTGTACTTAAACTAATGTGTTTTTCAAACAAAGTGTCTAGAATTAGTGCCAAGTGCAACAGATATCCCACTTAATTCAACTGTTACAGATTAGTGACAAATTTTGAATTCAGCGTTGTCATTGTGAATACTGAGAGAATAATGAAAATATTAGACAAGCCAAAGTGTAGGAGAGGGATGGGGGAGAGCGTCTACCATCTTACATAAGCATGTTTCAGTAAAGTTTAATGAACATAAGGAAAGCAGTGTTTGAGATGTAAAATTTTCCTCGCTACCAGGGTTTTGGTCTTAAATATGTTTCGTTTTGCTCTAATGAAGTATGGTTCTGAAACTGTAAATATGTAGAAGAAGCCTGAAATTGACTGTTACGCAATATTTCTTCCTTAATGTAAAGTTTGCTTTATGGATTTGAAGCTTATATAATCTTAGAAGAGCATCCATGCAGGAATTCTATCATCAGCCTGAGGGGTAGGGAAGAAAGAAGTGGAGTTGTACCTAAACACTGCTTGTATCAGTGGAGTACAGAGAGAGTTGAAAGGTTAACAAAGGGCATAATATTGCATGCTGTCTGTGTAAGAAGGCTTGCAATACCAGCTCATACAGGATTATATATTCACAAAGAACAAAGAGCATTCATTGTCTATTTCTACATAAATGCAAGTTTAACAAATGAATGCTTCAACTGTAAAACATAAGAGATCTTCAGTTGTGAAAATATATTGTCATCTACAAAAGGAATTGAGTAGTAGCAGATAAGATTGCTTTTATTTGACAACTCTACTTGGAGGGAAGAGATTTGTATTAAAAATTGTCTGGGAACTGTTGAGTCATGGTCTGAACCACTGATTGAGCACCTGGGGAAAGGACCCAGTCAGCCCTGGGAGCACAGGTGAAGGCAATTCAGCTGTGTGACTGGAAGGAGTGGAGCCTGGCTGCACCTCCCTTAGACCTCATTTAAGGGCTGACTGCCACTGGGGAAGGATCTCTTTCTGGAGATCCCTCCTTGGTGAAGTTTTCCCCTGCAAACCTGCAATCTTCTGATATGGGTGAGCAATCTTCTTCCCTTCCTTTATAGCAGCTTTCTATCATGCCAGTCCTTCCATCATCACACCTGTGTTGTAATGCCTTTCCCATCGTGTTGATCTGTCCAGTTGCTGCAAAAATAATCTTACATTTTGTAATTCCAAATAAGTTACTTTGAGTCATCTTTGCCATTCTACAGTGTGAAATCACTTGTACTGTTATTTCTGAAATGTTGATGTTTTTTTTCTGTGTAAAGAATCTGATTTGTCTGACTGTTTTTGCTTTTATTCCTTTGCTATGTTCACTTAGGCTTCTTCGTACATAGCTATGAAGTTACTTGTAATTTCATACATCATTAGATTTGATCTTATTGCTGCTATTCTTGATATTGAGCTTTTAATTCCATTGAACCACCCACCTCTTTTTACTGAGTCACCTCTTTGAAGCAGAGTATAATGTGTGTAGCTCAGTTTGAAATACAATAGTATTTTTAGTACCCGTAGGGTCTCTTCACTGAAAATTGGCTGATAGCTTGTTCCCTGGTGTTCAAAACCAATACTGTCTTGTACTTTCAGATGTTCTTAATTGTATCTCTTTTGTTCCCCTTTGAGATCCTAGTTCTTACAACTGTAGCAATTAGAAGATATCATATTGGTCTTGTCAACGAACTTGTACTAAGCAGCAAAGATAAGTGTTCACTTGTCTAGCAATGTTGTTTTTTCATTATATGAAATGGCCCCCAGTTTTGTTTGCTGCCTTGTGTAAAGTCCGCTGTGCTATTTTTATTTTTTTTTAATACAGACAAATACAGATATACCAATAAATTATAGAGTTTTATGTTATCACCCCTGAAGATTACAAAAATGCTTGCATTCTGGAAGCGTCTGGATCTCTTCAAATAATGAATCACTTGAGTACTCCTCATTTAAAATTTCAGCATGAATTTGGTATGAAATCTTTTCACACTTGCAAGGAGAGATGGTATGTGACATCTCAAGTGCAGCTGCAGAAGCTGTTGTAGGGATGGGCTGGGAGTTGGTTGTAGAGAAACAAAATGTTAAGTGCGAAGTAGATCAAGGAATACTGTCAGACAGTTCTCCTTCAGGAGAAAGAATGTCCCTGATTGCCTACTTAAGGTAACATGAACGATCCTTACAACAAAATTTGGTATTTTGAACTGAGGTTTCTCCTCCCTAAGTACTCTTTCATGAACTTAGGTCCATAAGGTAGTGATTGGACTTTAGATAACCATCTTGTTGTACTTCCCTGCTCATCCTCTTGTTTCGCTGTTACGTAAAATAATGGATTTAATGTATATCAGCGTTCTGAAATTCTGGAAGGCATTAGGCAATGAGGTTAAACCTATCTTCAGACCTTGTGATTCTTATACTTGAAACATTTTGATCTGTCAGAAGTTTTAGACTGTGAATGAATACTAAAATGCAAGTAACATGGACAATGCTTGTTGTCAGCCAAATGCAAGATGTTTCACATCTGTTCCAGAAAAACACAGGTGATCAGTCAAGCAAACTTGCATGTTTTAATCTGTTCTTATATATTTGCAAATAATGTACGTATTTTAAAGAAAAAAAAAACCATTGATTTTCTTAGAAATGTGATGTGTTTTACAAAACACATGGATGTGTTTTGTAAAATAAATCAAGAGCAAATAAAATTGTTTGGAAGTCTGGTTTTATACAAGATCAATATGTAACATCAAGGACAAGTATGTCACTTTTTGAAGAAGCACATCAATCCTTCAGAAAGAGTTTTTTGTGGGCCTGCTGGGCTCTGACCTTCTGATCACAGTGAGTGCTTTTTAGTGCTCCAGTGCTTGTGTGCTTTGACTCTCACCCTGTCATCTGAGTGTATCTGCTGTGGGACAAGAGGTGCCTATCTGTTTGTCACCTGGTGGTGTTGGAAGCATGCTTGGGAATGAAAGTTGTAGAGGCAGCCTTGTAAAACAGTCAGTTCAGCCTGTGATACTTCTGGCTGTTCGAGGTATTCAAGAAAACAGCATAAAACAATTCTTGAGCTCTGTGCATTGCCTCAGTCACTGTAGGTAACTTGGCAGCTGAGAATGTGTGGTTTTGGTTTGGATAAAATGAGAACCTTCTGAGATCTTTAAAATTCTGCTGTCCTGTTCCTCAGTTCTTGCAGTTCTTACTCTGCCATCTACTGTCTCTATTTCCTTTTCCTTGGTTATTGTTTTCAGACCTGATTGGTGAAAGCCTTGTGAAGGCTGGTGATTGTTTTCTGTAAAACGTCAACTTAAAAAAAAATCTTATCAAATGCATTTGTTTTCACCTAATTTTTCACACAAACATTGGTGGGTTTGGTGAAGGAATATAAATGTTGTTATAAACATAATGGTACCTGAATATGTTTGAATAAAACACTGTACAAGAGGACTTGGTTAGAGGAAACAATATTTGACAGGTTTCAGTACGTTCACTGATGTGTGAACTCAGTAGAGCATTCTTTGCAGCTAAAACAGCGATTAGTCCTCTTAAAAGAAGGTAACATTTGGTGTACGTTGAGTTGTTTCTCTTCAACATTTCTAACTCTTCAGTTAGGAGACTGATACACAAAATTGGTGAGGTTTGGCAGCTTGCCTTTTTTGGGAGTAGCTCCTGAATACCATTAGGTTTTACCAGTGCAGTATCTTATTACTAATGAAATGGTGTGTTCATACATTGACCTGGAAACGTTTGGAAAAACGGCAAGTTTCTTAGTCTTCTTGGTTTTGCTAATTCAAGTTTAAAAAAAAAGAAAAAAGCTTTCTTTATCTAGCAAAGGTGACACACACGGTATTGTCCCCAGCAAGCTTCTGAATAAAAGTCACAGATCTGTGAATTCTCCCATGAAGCTGAGAGCTGCTCCACAAACTTAGAAAAGATTCAGACAGTTCAAATTTTGATGTTACAGATCATTGCTTCTAATGACATGTTGGCTGTTTTGAATTACTGGAATGCAGTGAATGCATAACATGAAAGGCAATGCATCAGAGGTTGGTTTTGGTTGTATGTGTGATATTTGTCCACAATGATCAACATAAAACAGCTATTTTAGCTTTATCTTCCTAGTAATTTGCATACTTACTTTTAGTGCTTGAATAGTTACTGCAATGTATTCAAATAACTTGGAAGTTTCTTTATCCTTCTTAAGCATGGAGGTTTTTAGAGTTAGGGAGTACACATTGTTGCTAATTATACGTTTAATGAGGATATTTTTGTAGGACCTTGTTGTAATATATAGAATCTGAGTTTAAACAAGGGCTTAAAAAAGTTCTTAACAAATTTAAGAGTTCTTAATTTTAGGTTTGGGGTATGTTACGTTTCACTTAGAGTATTACATTAAGCTAGGCTGAGTGATGCTGACTTAGCACTTACTTTGGGAGGAGGAAGTGGTGAAGGAAAATAAAGCAGTGAAGGGTTAACGTGGCTTCTTTACTCCTTTTAAGGAAAATTAGTGATTTTTTTGAGTCCTAAATTTGTACACAGAACTGTATCTGAAGCACAGGAAGGTAAATATTTTTATCACTAATAATTAGAAAAGTAAAATAAGTTGAGTTGGTAGTTGAAAAGAGTAAGTGAAGTAACACTGAATAGTGTTTGTGTGATTATTACTCTTTCCTGAATGCAGACCCAGTTTTAATTGGTTGTATGATTACATATTTAATTAGTAGGGAATCAGTAAATTGATGGCAAGTGAGAGCAAATATCTACCAGAAGAAACAGCATATGATATTGTTCTATAATGTATACAATTTGAAAGCAAAAAGGAGTGATTTTTAAAATTAAAGTTCGATGAGTTGTTCTGTATCAAAGGAAGCTAATAATCATTAGTGTGAAGATTTACATTACTGCAGGTAACTGACAGCCTGCAAAGCAAAATTGATGTCCTTATCTATTCAAAATCATTTCTAATTTTTATGACACAAAATATACAATCATTGAAAACCAAATTCTTTCAAGTTCTTTTTCAAGTGTATATACAGTTGTTCTGTGAATTTATTGCAGGTAGTGTTGGAAAGCAAAATTAGCGTGATGAAGAAACAAGCAGAAATGGCCACAGTTTGAGGCAATATATTTCTTGTATTCTCCAGTGGTGGTTTGATTTTAAGAGCTGTCAATGTCAACAGCTGTATTCTTGAATCCCAAAACTTTCCTTACAGCCAAAGACTAAATCCAAGGTGGCGAATGTCTTTGGACATGGAATAGTTCTTGTAAATATCCTTAACTTTGAATAAGAAGCTTTACTTACTGCTCGCTTGCACTATGTATGGATTTCTTGCAATCACTTGAAAACCTTCAGGAAAATACTTGTCAATTTGAGTCCTTATTACTCCTGCTTCTTCCCACTGGGATTATTATTATTTATTTGTTTTAAGATTGAGTGTTTAAGTTTTATGGCAAGCTTGTCATTTGAGATGAGAAAAACATATGTTATCCAAATGTAATCCCTTGTGATTCCATTGCAGAACACTGAGATTTAATGTAGTTTGCTACATTGTGCTTATTTTAAAGCTAAAATACCTTGCAGAAGTATTTTTTCAAGTTATTAGAAAATAGTGTTTTCTTAGTGACTGAGAGCAGATACTATAATTAGTGAATAATAATGTGTTTGTTTACTTATAGCAATATAAAAATGAATTGTTAACAAAGCAATACCTATAAACATGATGATTATGCCACCGCCTCCCCAAACACAAAACGCAAGTAGTGCTCACCAGTTAAAATGATAACTATGAAGTCACAGTAACTTCATTGAATACCAGAATACCCTCTGGTTGGCATTTAGTTGTTTTTCATCGAAATTAGCCGCTTGTGTATCCTGTTGTTTGCTGACCAGCAGCTTGCCTGCAGGATGTACTCCATTTACATTTGTTAATGTTGAAGAAAACAGGGTCTATTTGAAATACTTGTACAGGGTTCAAAACTTCCAATTCTCAGTACTTCAATGTTTTAGTATTGATTGAAAAGGTATGAACTTACTTGTGACTTTGGCTGTGAGATATATTTAGGAGTTTTATCGCTGGTAGCAATGTCACTGGTTCTCTGAAGGAATCTTTTTGTTGGTTGTTTTTTTCCATTGGAAGCATTTACATATTGCAAATATTTGTTCTAAGCTTCAAATCATGTTCTTGATGATATGACTTATTAACAAGATGTTTCCTTGAAACATGTTTTAGAAGTGTTTAATATGCTAAAAAAAACTTCAATTGATTCTCCATGCAAAAATTAGCACTGTGTGCACTTAGATATTTGAACATCTTAGCCAAGTTGTTTGGTTTTGTTTGTTTTCCCTTTCTCCTTGGTATGTTCTATTGAATTGACATGGGAAATGTTTCAGAGTTGAACAACTTATTAACTGTAGGTTGCTATTAATTCTGCTGAAAGACATTTCATGATTCTCTTCCCCAACCCCAGGCACATAGATTTTTTTTTTCTTAAATACTGCTTGGCTGTAAAATTCTTGACTTGGTACCATTTGATAGTAACGTATGGAAAAAATAGTGGTGGCGATTAATTGAAATTTTCAATTGTTAACAATGTAATAGGAAGAAACTATGTGAAGGTTGCTGTGGTCACCTTCATCTGAGGGGGGAAAAAAAATCTTGCTAAGGCCTTATGGGTTCCTTTTCAGTGAATGGCAGTTGATAAGAGATCTAAAGGATATAATTAAGACAAGCTATGCTAATTGCAACTTTTTTCCCCCCTCGTAGTGGTCATTCGTTGTGGCTACAATCACAGAAATCCCACCAGTCCTCTTTCTTCCCAACTTCCTTGTTCAGAGAAAAGTTTTGAAACCTCTGCGAACCCAGACAGGAGGAACAATAATGGTAAGGTGCTCTGGATTTGCTTTTCTTGTGTTTATACAAACCTGTGAATTATAATGCTTTCTGTAACTTGAAGCCTTGAACCCTAACGTCCTGTTGAGGAAAGCTAGTTAGTGTACAGTCCTAAACACAAGCAGAGCCTGGCACTTAGCAAATAAAGAGATAAAGGATTAACCTGACTTATATTGTCTGTAATTTGCAGAAGGAAAAGTAGTAGTAAGGGGCAGCCTGTGCAGGGAATGAGAGATGACAGGAATTATGGCAAATGCAAAGACTGCACAATTTTTAACTATGTTCAAATACAAGTAATTTCTAGGAATGGGTAGTTGTGAAATGAATAGAGTAGAAGATACTTTAAAGAGCATATTTACCAAATGGCTGTAGTTTGGTTACTTTTGGTATTAAGTGTTCATACCTTAGAAATGAGCATGGTTATGTCATTTCTTTTTAATACTTTATGTCCAATTTGAATAACGGAAGTTAGTTTATTTGTTCGATTATATATGCTGCATAAGCAGCTCAGCCAAACTGAAGTGAAATACGGCCTGTTTCACCTTGACAGGATTGTTTTCCGATCAGTTAAATGAGTGCTCTGAGCAGGAGAGATGTGCAAGTCACTGCACATCTAATTTTGCCTGAGAAACTTCCATTAGAGATGTTGAAGATGTAGAAAGAAAACAGTTAATAGCTATAGCCAGGCATGCATTGAGGAAAATATTCCTTCGTATCTGTGAACCACTAACTAATGGGACCCTTTCTTCCCTTTATTCTTTCCTTTTCTGGGATAAGGTGGTAACAGTACCAATCTTTTGGTGGGTAACTGTCACAGTTACATAAATGGGAAAGAAAAATCCTATCTGAAGTCCTTAACGTTGTGGTACAAATGGATCTTTGCTGCATTTTAGCTACTCTTTCTGAAGGAAGCTGTTAGAGTGGATGCACTAAGATAGAAAAGGACAGAAAGCAGATATTGCTTCCTTTATATCCACTTGAAGCCAATTATTGCAGAACATTGTTCTGTGGGTTGGCAAACCCCTCAGTATGTTTATACCAGATATAAATGTATGATTTATTGCAACCACTGGATACTTAAGGAGAGCAAAACTGGGAAGCCATAATAGAATGACAAAGAAATGACATTATTTTCAGAAATAGCCTACTAGGTAGCTTCCTATTTCTGTCAAGAGTTATACAGGTACTTAGCAATTTAACTGTACACTGGAATTGAGATTTCCTATTTTTAAGTGTGTGCCTTCACCAATGTATGAAGAATTCATTAAGGATATATATAAAGAGCTCTTCCCTGAGTACTGCATAAAAGATGGTGCCATGCCTTTTATCTAACGAAGTGTAGAGTGTCAGGGTCTGACCTGAGAAGGTGATGTGAGAGAACCCAAAACCTTGATGAAACAGTATTCCAAGTACATGACAAGGCTTACGTGAGACATACATGGGGCAGTATTATGTTTGAGTCTTCTTTGTTTTTTTTCTGTGTGAAATGATCGTAGAAAGCCAGCTAGGATCAGATAGCTTTTCTGTTGTATTTGCATCTTTAATGGTAGAACAACTCAATGTCTTGATCAGAATAAATGGCATTTTCTTTCAGTATTTTAGTACTCTGTTAAATGTGTATCCTGTCTAACTGCTGGATCTGTAAAAGTAAATGGAATCTTTAATGCTATATTCTTTCTTAGGCTTCAAAGCTTAATGGTCGTCTGTGAATTACACAAGAACTTGCATCACAGTTGCCAAAAATATATGCCTATGTCTATTTATTGACTAACATTGTGTAACAGCATAATTTATATGGGAATTACTTAGGAAAACAAAATTATTTTAACTTGAATGCTAAAGGATGAAATCACAAAGTTAAATGTTATGCATCTATTTGTACTTCTATGGTATCCTGGTGCTACTTCTGGAAATTCTTTAATCTCAAAAGAATTCAGTAGGGCCATGAGAGTCTCCTCAAGAAGTGTTTTATCAATAACTGTAACCAGAACTGTGTGTAGTAAAATATCTTATCCTGGCTGTTTGCATGTGTATAGGAATGCTGTCAGTAGGGAATAAGCCTTCTGTAGGTAGTACCAAGTGGGTTTTTGTATAATTATGAGCACATTCTTGAGCAATCTGTGTTTGTGATTCCTAGATGTACTTGATGCCAAGTGTGTAACAGAATGTTAGGACTCATACTACTTTTGTCACCCTTTTTGTTCACCTAAGCTTTGGAAACATGATGGATTTATCTTATTGTTTCCAGTGGTAACTTTGATTTGTCAATGTAAGATGTAAGAGGGTGTATAAGTTCTTGAGAAGCCAGAAGTACCTCTTGTTACTGAATTTGGTTTTAGTTCAGGCTTATTATTTAATTCAGCAGGGGACCGGCTGCTTTTTGAAAATCATTTACGTTATATATATTATGATGTAATATCCATTATATATCATATAAATATAGTATATTAATATAAAATATGTCATAGATTTGTATGTATAATCACATATATTTTTAATGTGGCTTTAAAGAATATTGCAGTTAAACACTTGCTTGAGTCCTCCTGGCCAGTATAACTTTTTTCTTCCAATTAAATTTTATCACTTTAGCCCTATGTATCTTTCCTCTGTTGGTACTTTTCATTTCCTCAATGCCATTTGAGTTCAAAGGGGAGTAAAAGGCACAGATTTCATTTTGAATCAGAAGGCAAAAATTGGTCATATTTTATATAATGCATGTTATGTTATTTAAAGAAACAAAACAGGACACTTAATGCTTGGCATTTTTCTGTTCCCACCCACAACTGAAGCATGTTAATCAGTATTTTCAGAACTTTGAGCTGAAGTTTCTCTTATTTCTTACATGAGAAGGAAGAATATTGGAAGATTTCTGCTCACTTCTTATTCCTACCAATACTTGCACCTTCAGTTTATCATTTGTCTGCTAGGGGTCAGTGTTCATCTCCAGAAAGCCCAGTTAGTTCAAAATCTGCTCAACTGTAGGAGAGAAAAATACAGATGTGAAATCAAACATTTTTTCTACTAATTTTACTGCATGTAGTTTTGTATGGCTTGTGTTGGGAGAGCTGATTCAGAATGACTTCTGTTGGTAAAGCATCTGGAAATGCAGTGGGTACATTAGAATGCCACGAGCTGTGTTTGGGATGGGAGCACCCAGCGCTCAGTGGTTGCTTCATTCATTCATCACTTTCTTATTGTCATTTCCTTCAGGCAGGAAAACTTGCTGTTGATAGAGGCTGGGCAATCAACGTGGGTAAGTACAAATGGAAGTTTGTATTAAATGATACTTAAAAATGTGTTTTTTAAAGTCATTATTTTCATTCAATATGATGTATGTTCTGTTTATAATGAAATGATGGGATTGTGTTTAACTAAAAGAAACTTTCAATGGAAGCGGATTGAGTACTGGATTTGTTCTCTTATCCACTATCATCCATGTTGCAGTTTTATAACTAAATAAAATATTTCTTGATAGGAAGAAGATAACCAGGTAAAGATAGGATATTTATATGCAGTGTGTGGATTGTAGTAGTGAGAATGAAATGAAGAAAAAAGTGTCCAGAGAATATGTATATATTTCAGAAAAATATTCCTTTAAATTATGCAGAAATCTGAATAGGTTTTGTTAGCCATGCTATATACATACAACACCAGACCAAGGGACTGGTTGACATGCTGTACAGTTGGACTATACCAGTTGGTCTATTTTTGGCTGTGCAGTTCTTCCTGAAAAAGGCTTGACTGAAGAAATGATGAAGAATATAGATCTGCACCCTTGCTTGTGTCAAAATAGTGATGCAAAACCAGGAAGTTATTGAAATAATAATTTGTCATTTTCTGTGCCCATCAGTTCTAAGATTTTTCCATTATATCTTACAAATATTTCTTGGTATTTCTGAAGGCAATAAATCTTGTGTAGTATTATCTGTGCAACGTTCCACATTTTGTTTTAAATAAGCTCCAAATGGAAGGAAGATTTGCTGTATAACATATGTAGTGTACAACTATCTTTTTTCTTCTTTAGTACTAAATGATACTTTCAAATACTATCTATAAAGTAAATATCCAGTACTAAAAATTAAGCATGTCTTAGAAAAGGAAAAAAAAATCCTGTGATTTATTAATGTACAAAGTAGGGGTGTTAAATTTCTTGCCTAGATATTTGTATTGGGTTTCTTAAACTTTTTTGGATTAGTGTATTTTTAATGTTTTGGGAGGGCCAAGTATTTTTTTTTTTAAATAAAGAATGTGCCTGTTTGTTTTACAGATCTGTTCTTAAAATATTCTTCTGGTCTGTTTGCAAAAGACATGCAAATAATAAGGCCATAGTTCTTGGTTTTGTTGGGTTTTTTTGACCCAATGTTCAGCATGTAAAAGGCAGTTTCAACATGTCAGTCAAATGCAAAGGACATGTTAATTGGCTTTGTTAGGATGTGCTTGGGGATATATGATCCAAGTGCAATTCTGGCACTTCTGGGAGGAGGTGAACTTTCAAAGCAGTGTGTTTGGTCATGTAGGCACCACACTGTACTTCTCTGCTGCTAGTGTAGTTGCTAAATGACAATTGCTTTCAAACCGAGCATCTGCTGGTCCTTTGCATGGTGGCCTGATGCATACAGGAACCCTATGAGATGTTAAGCGTTGCTAGGTGAGGGATTGATGGCTCTAGATAAGATATTTCTTAAAGGGGAAAAAAAAAATGCCTGATGTGACCTAATTCTTAGCAAAGGTTATAAAAGTTCCCTGGTATCTAGCTTTATTACCCCATGAAAACTTTTATGTTTAGGAGGTGGTTTTCATCATTGTTCAAGTGATAAAGGTGGAGGATTTTGTGCATATGCTGATATCACACTGGCTATTAAGGTAAGAAATACCATTTTGAGAGTATTTTCTACTATTTGTGCAAATGGAAGAATGTTCCAGAAATTCGTAAGTGCTAATTTACCTCATAGTCAGAAAAAAATATACCCATCTAGAGATGAGTATGAATAGGAAAATGATGCAGTATTTAATGTTATGGAGCGCAGTGCATAAGCAGCTATTAAGTGGAAGGAGAGAGATACAGGGTCAGAATTATGAATGGAGATACGAACTGCTCCAATTGCATTAATAATGTATTCTTGCAGGGGCAAAAAAAAAAGGCAAGCTAAAGCAGATTGTCTTGTAGTATCAGCAGTGATAATTATTCCAGTCTTGCAGTTGAACCTGCGAATTTCCTGTGAGTTTTGGTGCTTATAACGGAGACTTACATAGAGACAGAAATCTTCTCTTCAAATCAAGCTGCTCTACGTAGTCCTCAGAGTGGTTCAAATTCATGAATAAAAATGTGAATGTGTCCAAAAGGATCACTGACTTTGAATACATGTGCTATTTAGCTGTTGAAAGGCTGAAGCAGGAGCTTTCTGCAATTAGAGCTTATTTTTATCAAGTGCCCTGTGGTGTATTTGTATACTAGAATATTTATAAAATATCAGTAATAATCAAAACATAAAAAAGACCTAATGATTGCAGCAGACTAAATGACAGAACACCCTAATTTCTGTACACTGTAATTTACAGAGAGCAATCTACTGTGTTGTATTTTCTATATCGTTAAAATACAGATTGAGAAATTATAGCGGGTAGCAGTTGATACAGAACCTTTACATTTTTTATGTAATCTATATTAAAATAGTAATTTGGCAAAGCTGTAAGACCCGAAAAATAAATAAGTATATTTTTTATTTGCAGACATGGAATAACAGATGAGTTCTCTTACTAGTTTAAAAAGCAACTGTAATGCATACAGTCCCTGCTGTGATGAGTTTAACAGAGCTGGATGCAATCAGTGGAGTATTTCTCCCTTCATGCTGTTAAGCATCACTTGTGCTATCATTTATGTCTCAAGAAACAAGCTCCTCACCATGTCAGGGTCTATGCAGCTCTTGCTTCACCCTGCCCTAACACATGGTCATTGCTGTTGCTGTCTCTGACAGCATCTAATCCCTAGCTGGACCAGTCCTGTGCCTGGCTGGAGTGGGATGCAGAGACTTGCCACCTGTGCTTATGCAGAACCAGCACTACTACAATAGCCCTTCTTATCCTGGACTCTCCTGGGTTATTCAGTACCATTGAGCTTAAGCCTTATTTGCGAAGTCTGCTTTGCAAGTTAGTGTGTGATGCTGTAGGGTATGTCCTTGATTTTACATTGAGCCTGGTACATTTTGGGGGAAAGAGGATATGACTAAAAATCATTTTCTGCCTTCTCTTCACCAAATTCTTCTACAGGTAAGTAGGTACCTGCACAAGTGACTGTGAAATGCATGTTTTTTGCATTTCATATAATGGACTTGTGTAGGTTTTTATTATATAATCACAAATTTTGAAATCATTTAACCCTTTATTTAGTGAATGAAATGACATGCATGAAGTTAAAACTGAAACAATAATACACTGTGTAAGCTTCAAGCCTTCAGTTAACCTATCACTTAACTTCATAGTTGACTCTACTTTTTGTTTGTTAACCTCTCCAGTTCTTATTTGAAAGAGTACCGGGGGTGTCTAAAGCCACAATTATTGATCTGGATGCTCACCAGGTGAGTAACTTTGCTATATTCAGTGCTGTTTTGTTAGAAGTACAAGTGTGTGATACAGACCACCTTTTTGTAGTAGTAACATGAAATATTAACTCATGGGATCCAAAGTTAATCATACGTGGTTAAAACTGATCATATTTCAGTTGTTTTATTGTTTTATGTTCCAATGGGCTGTTAAGGCAGTTCAGTAAGATTAAACTGAGTTGCAGCTCCATCATGTGGTTAGATATAAAAATATTTTTGAATTGCGTACTGATCTGCAGCATAATAGTCTGAAAAGTAGTTCAGGTTCCCAGAAGAAAGTAAAATCTCTTATAAGGAAATGACAGTTGGTTCAGCTTGCCTGGTCACTGCAGCAGCCTTCTCAGGAGGTGAATTTGACCTTCAGTGTTGCAATGGAAAGATTGACTTCAAGCTAATGAAGTAAATGCATCTCTCTTCACTGGTAAAGTGATTTCTATGGATACTGAGAACAAATCTCATCTTTAGGATTTCCAAAATAAATCCTGAAAGGAAGGAAATAGTATTTTTAGAAAAGCAGCTAATGTGCTAAAATTACATCCAATCTAAAGCACTGAAGATTTTTGTGAATAAACCATTGCAGAGAGGAAGCCTAATGGCTGCAGAAGTGTTTCATCTTCTATCACTTCTCTTTTCTGCAAGTTAAGGCATCCTAAAATGGCCAAAAAACAAAGGCATATCTTATGCAGCATAAAGATGCTTTGTTTCCCATTCTATCTGGGTGTTTCCACCAAGGTGTGGATGCCTTTGGTTTTGTCTTTGTTTGGTGTTAAATTTTTGTTCATTTTTTCTTTTAAAATATTTCTTGGAATGCATTTTTCATATTCAGCTGTCATGGCTGTGACCTCAGCCAGCATGCTAAATCGCCCCTTTCTGTAATTGTTTCTTTCCTTGGGAAGTAGGTGGTGTGGAGTACTAGCTCAGCAGATGCCTTTTAAGTGTGCAGACATTCTCAACCTGTGAGTGTCCCAGTTCTTGGTGTGTTGGAGTTTTACTGTTTAGAAGAAAATGGTTTACCCAGAGGCTCTTGTATTCCTAGATTGATATCAGTAACTGTTTCTTTGTGGACCAAATGTGCTGAATAAGTAAGTAGGCGTTGCCATGTTTTAGCCTAAAGAAATACAAAGTATTGTAGTATCCTATTCCCTTTATTGCTTGTATTGACTAGCTTTAGCCCATTGTTTCTGTTTGTTTTTCTTGTTTTGCTTCCAGTGGAGGAGGTCATAACAGAAGTATAGTTTGAGTACTTGCTGGGGAAGATTACAAAATGAACGTAAATTATATGTCTGAAATATTGAGGATATATCTGGAATTCTGTTTCTATGGTTTAAATGAAATCATTCTAATGAATATATTGAGAGTGAGGGGATGTGCCCTTTATGATACACTGATTTAGATGATATCATCTTGGGGATTACTGTGGAAGGATAATTGTACTAGTTGAAACAAGCCTACATGAGAGAAAAAGAATACTATTCAGAGATGGGGGAAGGAGGAAGTATTCAGAATCTGTTTTCTTTTGAGCAGCTACCTTTTCATCTGACACATCTTTGTAGGGAATTTGTGGCGTTAAACATGTAAAGTTAAACTATTACATTGCATATTTAGTGTTTGTGATGTTTCCAATGACGACTTATGTCACCAAGACTCAAGTTGTCAGGAGAACTGCAATCTGATATTTTATCCTTACACAAGGATGTAACTATGCTTGCAGTAGAATTCTGTTCTAAATATTGGAAGTTATCTTTCCAACTGTATAAAAATGTATCTGTTCTGCAGTCTTTGCCACACTTGGATTTGTGATACTGCTCAAAGCAATTATCTTCTCATTTTCACTTCTTATTTCATGTACAAGAGAAAAAATATCTTGTAATTACCTTCACAGAGACAGTAGGATGTTGATCTTGATAATACCTCCAGTCTTCAGACTCATACTGTCAAAGCCCACAAGACTATACCTGAAAATAGCCTTCAAGACCATAAATAAGGGATGTAGTGGGAGTTTTAAATAGTCTTGGTAGTCTTGATTATGTTAGAATCTGCAGATTATGGTTCTGTGTGAGTGTGCTAAGAAGAACTAACTCTAAATTTCCTTCAGGGAAATGGCCATGAGAGGGATTTCATGAATGATCATAGAGTATATATCATGGATGCATACAACAGATATATTTATCCAGGAGATGGATTTGCTAAACGTAAGTATAATTGAAGTTCACATTCCAAATGTGAAAGAATGACTATTATTAAATAACTTTTTCATTTACTGATAAGTTTTCTTGCAACAACGTTATCTTTTCTCTACTTCCCATAGAACATAATACTTTCAATGATTTTTCTCCGTGTCAGAATAGTGTTGATTTTTTAGTGTTTTGCCTTGCTTTGAGAATGAAGTGCCTTCATTTCTACACTGAATGCTACATGTGGGTATTGGGTAGAGCGGACGGGGGTAGAAGCATAGGCATACCTTTATTTCACTGATGTTGAACAAGGAAAGCATTAACAAAACAGTACTCAACACTCACTAGACAATAAGTATCACTGTGTGTTGGATTTAGTCATGCACATGTTTGTGTGCTGAATCCATACTTAGAATTTAGGGCTCCAAGTCCTTTAAATTAAGGCATAGGTTGTGCTGAGGTGGAAGTCATATCTTGAAACAACTCTGACGTAATTTGATTAGTTCAGATTTAGAGTTAAATGGAACTGCCTAAAAGCAAACAAAACTAGACTTTATAACCTTCCATTTCTTTCTACTACCTTCCCAATCCTCCTTTTCTATTTTTAATGCTTTATTATAAGTGTTTCAAATAATTTGAAGCAATTAAGAATAGACGTGTGCTCCTTTTGGTAGAATTACAGGGTAAGAACATTAAATTGAAAATGCTTGGGGCAAAGCTAAATTTTGTTATACGTAAAGCAATTCACATAAATTCATGATCTCTTGCTGTTAAATTTTTAGTGTTGAGATAAAAGTAAAACATCTTAATTTCTTAGTGATGTTTATATTGTGGATTTCGTTTTCTCTGCAGTAGTTATTTGGTGTTCTCTTTTCATTATGCTTTATTTAGGTTACTTCTTAAACTTATTCTTTTCTTTATTATTTCTTTGCTGATTGGTGAATGGTCCTGTAGATAAGTTGTTTCTCATCAACGTTTTGCATTTGTGACTTAGATTTTTTTTTTTCCGCTGCATTGAATTTGTCTTCAGTAGATTTTTTTTTCAAGGTTGCTGTGCTTACATTTGATAGAAAAACAAGCAATTGAAAAATGTTCTTTAACTGAGGAATTTGTGAAAATGCACTGCATTTACTTTGTTCAATGGCACAAACATTTCAGGTGCCATAAAACGGAAGGTGGAGTTAGAGTGGGGTACAGAGGACACAGAATACCTTCAGAAAGTACATACTCATGTGGAAGGAGCATTAAATGAATTAAAACCTGACATTATTGTTTATAACGCTGGAACTGATATTCTGGATGGAGATCCATTGGGAGGACTTGCTATTTCACCTCAGGTTTGTATAACACTAAAATACATTGAGACTTTCATTATTCACCAGTTGATGGAGTTGGTGCTAAGAGTGAATTGCTTGTGGCAGTTTGTTAGATGGAGGTAAGGAAAGTATTTCACAGTAAACCAAAACATTTTTATGTTAAAGATGTACATCCATTGCTCTCCATACGTTGTTTTATTCTTCATTTCCTGGCTCTATTTCTTCATGTGCCTGTTTAAGTATCATTCACTTTCTCTCTAAAATATACCCACACTGAACATGCAGATAGTGTTCAGACAGATGTATGTATCACGCAACACCTAGATTGTTTGCTTTTTTCCCTGCATGGTCATTCTCTTGCATCTGGTTCTCCCTGTTTCCTTTGCCCCTCATACAATCCATTTGACATTTTTGTCACTTGTGCTTGGTATGTATCTTAACACTTAATTTCCTCTGTAGCACTTCTGTCTATTTTAAACGTCTCTTTTGATGTCTCTCGTGTCTAGCAGTCTTGTGCAGCCTATTTGTTATTTTTAACAAATGAAGAGACTTTCTTCCACTTTCCTTATTCTTTTTTATAGAACTATTACTTCCTTTTTCAGTTCAGTTTAGTTTTTCTCCCTGGCTTAGTTTCAGATTTAAATTTTCATCTGTCCTGTATAACTGCATATAGGCCTTCACCTTCTTGATATCATAACAGATATGCTTTTCTCAAAATATGAAATTCTATAGCTATCACATTTCTTCTTTTTTGATGATTCTTTCCCTGACAGTTCCTCAGTTCTTTGTCCTGTTTTTCACACTTGATTCTCTTTCATTGTCTACCAGTTCAGTACAGGAAGAAATACTTTCTTGATTTGTGAACTCTCGGAATCTTTTCTAAGGGAGCCATCACTCAATCTGTTCTCTTCTCCAGTACTTTAGTTCTCAGCCTTCCACAAAACTCTACTTTCTTGTTAGTTTGTTTCCTTTCTGATGCAGCTCCTCATTTTTCGTTGTCTCCATCACCAAGCATTCTGTTCTTGCTTTCTGATGCCCTGCAGATACCTTAATCAGCCTGGGATTTCCAGGTTTTCCTTTGACTGTAAAAGCTCCACTGAGAAAGGGAAGAGGCCAGGGGAGGAAACTGCTATCAAGTGATAAATGAAAAACACTTTGACATGCCTTTTCAGTTTTTTCTCTGCCATATGTTAATTGTCAAGAGCAGTGAGTTGTTTTCTGTTGGTTGTTTATATAAAATGTCACTAAAATAATGATTTCACTTTCCCTTCCCTCCATCTTTACAAGAAGAACTGAAAGACAGTGTGTGCCATTTCTTTGTGTGGCCGCTGTTTCACACCTCTGATGGAGAAGAGTTTCTGAACTGAGGGCAGGGTTTCTTTTCTCTCTAAATCCTAGCCTGGTAGAACTGCCAGAACTGAAGACATTGAGCATGGATAGTTCATCTCTTCAAGGCTAAATAGTCCAGTTGTCAGTTGTGGATGCTGTTTTTGTTTTAAAGTCTTGCTACAGTGTTAATTGTACTCAAAATGTGCCTCCACACTATAGCCAGAAAATTTGATGTGTAACATCATCAAACTCTCTTAGCTTTGTTCATAAACTGCTAGTGTAGTGGGCTGTCATCTTCAGTTCTTGTATGTTCTTTTCTGGTGACATGCAGATGCTGGGAGTGAACCCATGTCTGTTTTTCTCAGAGCACACACTGGAGATTTTGGAAGATCTGCTGAGGCAGTTCTGCTCCCATGAGTAGTGACTGCTTCCAGTTCTCCTTCAGGATAGCATTTTCTGCATCCACTGATTGCTCCCCAGAGATGTGCAGCTCATTCTGTAACCGTTACTTCCTTGTAGGATCTGTTCCCAATGTAATTCTTTAGTTTGCTGTGTCTTGATTTTCATTTGTTAGTGCTTGCATCCATTATCCTTATACAGGGTTGTGTCAAACTAAAAGCATCAATATTTCATGGTTTTGCAAAATATTTTTCAGCTACACTTTTGAATTTTCTTTTCCATTTGTTTGTGGACAATTTTTTTAACTTATATCTCATGGGCAGGAATTCTTATAAGAAATTATAGTAGGCAACTTCTGTCTGTTGTACTCTAAAACTAAAACAAAGATTTTGGATTTGCTGTTTTTGTTGGGTTTTTTTTAAAGGCTTGCCCGTTTAATATCTCTAACAAGGCTTTTAAAATAATTTGATGTTCCTAATACAAAATATAAGGCTGAATTACTTGTTAAGCATCCCATACTGCAAATCCATAAGCCAGAGACTAAGTCTGTTAGAACTAAAATACCATATTGTATCATTTCAGTTTTTTGTAACTGTTGTAAACATGCAGGGAATTGTGAAGAGGGATGAAGTCGTGTTCAAGGCTGCCAGAAGCCGTGGAATCCCAATCTTGATGGTGACATCTGGAGGCTACCAGAAGAGGACTGCCCGAATTATTGCTGATTCCATCCTCAATTTGCACAACCTGGGGCTTATTGACAAGGAGCTAGCAACCAGTGAAGCTGAAAGTCCCAAGGTAGAACAGATGATTAGGGACTCTGTAACAGACTTAACCAATTTAACCTGCAGCGATGGTTAATAAGTTTTTTTTTCCTTAAGTTTAGTATTTTAGGAGTAGGAAGTTTCCACGTTACAGGGTTAATATAAGAAATTGACAAAGGACTCAGCTTGCCTGTAAAAAAAAAAAAATAAATAACCTAGTACAGACAACGCACAGTTGCAGATTAACTGTGTTTAACTTCTGAAGCTGTCTTGAGCAAAGCCAATAAATCCTTCTGTGCTAATTTAGATGTACTCAAGAGTACTTTATTTTAGTTTAATGTTTAGTATAATGTTACTGTGGAAAGCTTTAATTGCTTCCTATTGTTATAGATTGTCCACCATGTTGAAAGAACTATGTGGTTGGACTGTCCCAGGCCTGTTTGGTGGTACGGTTCAGACAGTGGCCGGAGTAATCTGCACTAAACTTACTGTTATTATTCTTAGATACTGCATTATATTTATTGCTTTTTTAAAAGGTTGTTATAACAGTTCTGTGCAGTCTTCTACTGTCAATTTAACACTCAAGTGCAATAATATGGAGAACAGTCCAGTTACTTGGCTTTTAAGCCATAGCCTATTAGAATGAACATTTGTTAATGTATATTTTGTTCCTATTTACTGTAGTGACATAGATCCTACTTTAAAGTACGTTGAAAATAGAATATGAAATGTCTTTGGCTTAGTATGCAGATGGGCCATAAGGGGATCAGCAATAAGTTGCTATGTTAAATGTTTTTTTGCCTCTCTTGAAATGAGGCATTAAAGGCAGTAGTTTCTATGCATTGTAATTTGTTTACTCTGACTTACTAGAAAATTAAACCTAATTGTAGTGGTCTGAGAACTGTTGCTGAGAATGTCATGTAAAAATATGAAATACTTTTTATCACCAATTTGTCATATGTAAGCCTTGAAGAGTAAACTTCAATATTTTTTTTCCAGCTAGCTGTTTTTCACTTGCTTGAACATTACTGGTAGTCGTAGCTACAGTCATAGTTCGTAACCAAATTGTTCATACTTAGAAATACAGTACTGTGAAACTTCTACACTAAGCTAATGTAATAACCCTACATGGGAGGTTCTAGGAGGTACTATGATATAAGAACAAAACAGTGCATTCAGATGCAAATTTTTGGTGCATTGGCTGTAATGTTTGTTTTTGTTGGTATATTATGCATTAATTACTGTTTGTAGCATTGGGTCTTAAATATACTAAACTGTATATTTGACAAGAGGTTTCTTAACTTTAAAGTATTCACTGATGTGTTCAGGTTTGAGCCTTTCTATGAAGGGACCCTGATGTTTTCCATGTAGTAGAATTGGTGTTTAGGCTATTTAAGGAATGTTTCACTCTAATTAGAATACTTACCTCAGTAATGTCATTTTTAAATTTATGATGTTTATTAATTGTTGGAATTTGCACAATTGCTATACATAGCTGCTTTAAACCAGATTTGGCATATTGCACTAATTTTGATTTGCAACACCATTGTTGAAAGGCACTTTTAAATTTCTTACTTATAGGTGGTCAGAGTATGACTAATGTTGAGATTTATTTTTTCTATGCTGTCTGTGTTACTGAAAGATATTGGTATTCTTTCATATAATTTTTATAAAATTATAAATGAAATTTCTATGAACTAAAATGCTGTAATAGTACATATTCTGTTTGTGGTAGCTTGTTTATTTTACTTTAACTCAGCAAAGATTAAAATAATGTTGAATAATGCTGACTGACTTTGCTTTTCACTTATCCAAAATGTTTACACACAGAATAAAACACTATTAAAAAAGGTGCTTTTTTTTTTTAAGTAGTAAAAATGTAGCTGCAACTGCAGCAGGTCTCAAGGATGAACAGTACAGTGTTTGTCAACAGTGGAGGACTTCTCTGGCAATTAACGTGTTGGCCTCTCAAGTGAAGTTGTGAAGTTGGAGTTTTTATGGCCATAAATATAAGAATCATAAGGTCAACATAAGGTGTTTAAGGTGCTTTCTAATCCCATATTACCTTCTAGAAGTGACAAAACTTAAGTTTGAATTCAACTTAGTACATTATGATTCATGTAAAATCTTGTTACCAGTAGACAAGGAGCACCAAACGTTTTGTCATGGAAACATCTGCTGGTACCTGCAACCAGCAGAATTCTTAGCTTCTGCGGAAGTGTTTGTGGAACATGAACTAAGCAAGGCTGCTGGAAAGCTGAATAGAAGCAGGTGATATTGGGAAAAGATGTGGGACTACTTTTAGTCTGGGGCTTTCTTTTTGCTTCTGCTTGGTTTTTTGAATTACATTTTTGACTATAAATCTTCCTGTAATAGAGAGAAGTATTCCAGAACTGCTGTCTTAACAAAATACTTATCCTGAAGAAAGGGTGGTTGGTCATCTCTCCTAATGAGATACTGGTTTTGACTCAAATTCTTTAATTAAGAATAGACTTGTCCAATAGCTTATAGTACAAAGTCAGCCACATGTGCAACGTGTTGAAAAACCTGAGGAGTTGATGCTGCTGTCCTCTGATCTAACAGTTGGCATGGTAAGTTTCACCCCCATCCCCTCACCTCTCTGTTTTACAATCAATATACAGTGTAGAAGTTGGCATTAAAAGCGCTGTGCATTGTGTTAATAGACTCATAATGACTGCATTTTTTTATATAGATGGTAATATCAGTCTCTTTCAACTTGAATGTGATTTTTTTTTTGTTTGGACTTCTAATTTCTTTTTTTTGAACGCCCTGGATTCTGAAGTCCCTGACTTCTGTCATAAATACAAGGAAGAGTTTGAGAAATGCTGTTGTCAGCTATAATAATGCTATGGAGCTAAAGAAAATGAATTGGTAGTCAGCTTACTGTGTGCATGGCAGGGACATGCTACAATGAATAATAGCTGTTTGGACACACAGGTTCCCTACCCGTTGCTTGTCCTCACAGCTTGAAGAACCTGATGGTGAACCTGATGACCTTCCCCTGCTACTGGAGAAAGTCGTGCATCAATACCTCGGCCCTCTCTTAGGTATATAATGCTTACAATTATTTACAGTGCTGGCTGCATGCTTTCTGGTGGGCTGTGAAGGGACTCGTTTCTTGTACTTTACAAATTATGCTACGTAATTGTGTCCTACATACAGCATAGTCACTTTGGGGAGTACGCTCTGACAAATCCAGATGTTAATAAGTTGATAATCTTGGAAATAGTCTTTGCTCGTGCTGTTCTGCCAGAAGCTAGAGCTGGCTGAGTTCAGGAAGCTGCAGGGGCTATGATCTTGGTACTCTGCTAGTTGCTGAACAATTGAAGACATTGTGTTCTAGAAAACTGCATCTCCCTGCAAAAGAAGTTCATTTATTATCTTTAACCAATGGGAAACGATCTTCTTTTTAATCCTTGGTTGATTCTGAAAAGCAGAGTACGTCAGAAACAGAAATAGAGGGCCTAATCCCAAGTGGTTCTGTATCCTGAATTTACCTTGAGTTTAGTACTGTCTGTGTATTCCCCAACTAGAGGCAGGCCCAAAGTTGTTTGACAGGTACTTACATTTATCTTGAGTTTTAAATAGGTGTGATTTCCAAGCTGCTGGTTTTAATTTGACCCTGATGTTTTTCATCATCTCTTGGATTTCCCAACTAGTGCTCATCTGATTTTTTTTTTTCCTCTTTCTGTTACACTTTGTGTGGATAACTTTGCTAATGTCACCATTTTTTTTTTTCCTAATTGAAGATGGACAGAATTAATTCCTTTTCAAAAAGAGACGCCTACTACAACACGCTTTGGTTAGCTGTATGGAGAACTAACTCTTATTACTGTGTTGGATTCTTTCCTATGCTTACTCCAGCAGTGAAAATAGGAGACTGGTTCTGTTCAGTTCCCAAATCAGTGCAAGTATGGTACCCACCTTTAGATGATGTGTGGGAAAAAGTAAACAACTCCTGCCTTACTTTACTACTGCATCTCAAATGTGCAAAAATGCTATGTTCTGCATACTTTAGTGACTCTCTGAATTCAGAATAGGGTGATAAGACAAATTAACTAAATTGACAGGATTGAGTAGGAGGTCACTGTGGTGGGGCTGTGGCTCTGACTTACTTGCCCGCTGCAGTTCTGACCTTCCTCCCAACATCTGAGACCAAACTTCTGGCTGGGGTTGGAGTCTACACAATTTTTGAGGAAATTGTTGATGCTGTGAGGCACACCTTGTTTTATCAGTCCTGCGGTATCGTGTGTGCCACAGACCACTGTGCTGGTCAAACATTTCCTTCCCTTTTCCTCCCTTCAGAACTGACATTGCAGGTAGTTAAATATGTTGTCAGATACAGAGCTAGTTACACATCTCATTAATCAGATCCAGACTTCTGTGTTTTGCAGCTGAATGTAACTTCATTTGAGCTCGGCTGGAACAGAGACTGGAACAGATTATCTTTATTTTGGAAATCTGTGTCTGAGTTAGATAAAAATGAGGGAAATAAATCTGAGGCCAGCATAGAAGGATGCTGCTTGTCTATAGACAATATATGATTGTCTTCAAGTTAGTCCTTAGTAGAGTTGTAACACATGCAATGCTCTGTAAGCGAGAAAAGATGTCTCCTTTCAGTTTTGACATCGTAAGAAAAATGTACAATTAATCCTGTTAGCCAAATGTAGCTTGTCATTTGTCTGTGCTTTTGCCCTTATGTTTACTTAAGTACAGAAGAGAGTAAAAAGGATTTAGGGTAATTGCAGAGAGGAGACAAGGAAACTGAAAATGTCCTGAGTAAAAAGCCGCAGCGTGCTTTCTTTATGTATAATGTGACATTGAGAGCTGCTTTTTGTATGAATCAGGTAGAATTTTTCTTGTTAGCAGATATCAGCATATTTTAATTTTTTTTACGTCTTCCATAGCTTCTTTTTTCATTCTTTACTAATCTTTCCTGAGGCTACTACCCATCAAAACTGTAACCAAGAACATTTAACTATGTTTTAGAGGTAAAGGTAAGGGCTAAGTAGAGTTTAGGTTTAATTGTCTTGGTCCTTAGTGACAGCGGCTGCTGGTCACTCACTGAATGGATTCTCAGCTGTGGATGTACACAGATATGCCCTGCATATGCGCCTGCATGCCTGAGTAAGTGGCATGGATGCACAGCAACTTCTGTTGATAATGCTTTCTGTTTTGGGTTAAGCGGCTTGGAAGGGAATGAGATGTTTGCTTCTTGAATAGAAATCATTCATAATAGCTCGTTCAGCAATTGAAAGAGGATTCCATTTTAACTTGATTCCTTTGAAAAGGAAAACAAGTTGACAAATAGAAGTAAATGAAGATGTTCTTCCTGTGGTACTTCCAAAAACTAGTGTGTCTGACGGTTCTCAATTTCAAGGACTTATGCTTGTCTTGGAGTACCACTGTAAATTAGATGAGTTAGTCTTTGCCAAGACTACATCCTGTGATAATCAGAGAAGTGCAGATTAATGGAAAGCAGAGAGAAAAAGGAATAGCTGCAGGTGACATGATGCAACTGCTGTAATTATTCTCAAGTTGATATGATAACGCTGCTTGGGCCTAGGGGAAGGAATGGTATAAAATGCAGCCCTGCTCATTGCTTGTAGGCATAAAAAGTGGGTTACATTCTGTACTGAATTTCCTAATTCCTGTTTTTCCTTCTTCCAGAACACTTAATTATTTGAACGCTGTGAGATTCAAATGATATTTTCAAAAAAAGAAGTGTGGGTTCTTATGAATTTTTTTGTAGCATTCATAAGAATCCTCAGATGGGCACAAGCCGTAGCTCAGCTGCAGTCTAGCAGAGCACTTGAGCATGGGCTGTAGCTCGGGCACCCCAAGGAGAGGACTGCTGTTCTACAAGAGGGGCTGCACTTCTCTGCATAGCTCAGCAGCTCCAGCTGCAGCCTGCAGGCTGGATGATAACATCTCTGAATGCTGGGCATCCGATTCTGGTCTCAGCAATATCTTAATGTCAGTTTTCAGGTAGCCCTAGGAGATCATACAATATACTGTCTATTACAATCCATATGTTTTAAAGCAGGTTTGTAACAATTTCCTAAAATACTTTTGGAGGAAATCTTTAAACTACTGGAACTTGCAAACAGAAATATTGAAATTAACTTTTTTTTCTGGAGGAATTGTTTAAACTTCATGGTATGCTGGCTCCGAGATTAATTTTGAGGTGAAATTTCTTGATCTTTCCCATTATTTCTAAAAGTCACCTTTTCTTAATTAAAAAGCAAAAGGAACAGAACGCTATTTCTGGACAACTTTAGCAGTGTGAAATGTGGGACTAGGAGAAAATACTCCTTAAAGGATTTGTACTTATGTTTCAAATGAAAGAATGCACTTAACATTGTTCATACCATGTCAGGATCAGAGAACAAAATTCTACACACAGTTTGGATGTACTCGCATCTCCGATGTCCTCTGATGAGGTGGTAAAGCCAGAGGTTCATAGCATACCACTCACCTCAACTGACAACAGTAAGTACTGAAAATCAAATAATTATTTTAGATGGTGGAAACAAGATTCTGTGGAAACAGTTCTTAACCCCACCCCTTTTTTTTTTTTTTGAGATAGAGAAGCCAAATGTGGGCCTTCGCTCCCTCTAGTGTACAGTACCATCAGGTCTGTAAATGATGCTGGTCTTTTGTCTTTTTTGTTTCTAGATGTAAACATAGTGTCAGCAAGCTGCAGTTTTGGAGTGGAAGCCATAGTAAAACTCAAATGAGCCTTGGTTTCTGGAGAGATCAAGTATACATTTCAGTCAGTTCACTTCCTGAGTGATTCCTTCCAATTTCTTCCCTTTGCTGATTTATAAACAAAAATACAAAACACAAAAGTAATTATTCATTGTAACTCAAATAACAAAGATAAATCAGCACGTGTCAAACTTTGTGTGATCTCTTCTATTTCCTGTTGACGGTGTTAGGAAGCTTTAGGAGTTAAGATTATGCTTTTAATGTAAGTCGCAAACATGATGTTTCAGTCTTAGCTCTTTCATAGCTCTGTAGAATAAATGCATGTTCCACCCAAGACTTATTTAACAGAAGGTACGAGTTTTACAAATAACACAGTAAAAGTTGTATTAAGGTTGGAAAGACCATTAAGATCATCTAGTCCAACCATCAACCCATGCCTGTGATCGTTCTAGACCGTGTCATGCAGTGTGACATCTGTCCTTTTTTGAACACCTCCAGGGATGGTGACTCCATCACTTCCCTTGGCAGCCTGTTCCAATGCCACTCTTTCTAAGAAGAATTTTTTCCTAATATCCAATCTTAACCTCCCCTGGCACAATTTGAGGCCATCGCCTCTTGTCCCGATGCTGTTACCCAGGAGTAGAGGCCAACCCCCACCTTGCCACAACCTCCTGTCAGGCAGTTGTAGAGATCAGTAAGGTCTCCCTGAACCTCCTCTTCTCCAGACTGAACAATCCCAGTTCTTTCAGCTACTCCTCGTAAGGCTTGTATGTGTAGGGAATGTAAGGCTCCAGTCTCATGTTGCTGTTCAAGTCTGAATGCACTGCAATAGTAAAATCATGATGGTTATTAATAACTATTCAGATAGGAGCAGTACTGTAAGCAATAGTGAACTGTCTGAATTAGCAATTAAGATGTTTTATTTGATTTGCAAAAAGAAAAGCCTCGTTGTGTGGATATTCTTGGTTTACAGAGGAAGAGGTAACACAAATGAACATTGTTAGCCTTTTCATTTTGGAGCTTGTTGTTTAATATGTGCAAATTGCTTTCTTTCTGCTCATGAGGATGCTGTTTGCCCAAATGAACGGCATACACAAGCAGGAATGTGCAAGGCAAGAGCGTAGCCTTCTATGCCAGCATGCTGATTGAATTAAAGAATTTCATGAAGTGTGGCAGCAGGAGTGCTGATGAACTGCAGACATTTTTAGAGCTGGCTGCATATGCTTGAGAACAATATTAAGAACTCAAGAAGTTTACCTTATTTTGACCTTAAAAAAGTAAACGCGACTGTCTGAAGGTTAACAGGCTATGATGGTTATGTTCTTAACAGTGTAGTTGCAGTAATTCTATCTTATTTGTGAATACCTGAGGTTCTTGATGTAATGGGTCTATGTCGAGAAATAAAGCTGAGTCAGCAAATGAATACAATGAACTGCATTCAAAACAATTGCCATCTGTTTTTTTTTATATCCTTTCCTGTTAAACCTGGAAGGCTGATTTTTCCAAATGCTACAACAGAAATTAGGCGTTCCTGTGTTTTAATGTGGCTGCTTTTATGTTGTTAACAACTGCAGAGTTATACATGCTGTCTCCCTTTCATACTCTAAAGCCTCCTCAGACTATTTGCTGAAATGAAATATTTTCAGAATACAGGCAGGACTGAACCTTTTATTCTTCCTTAGGGGTAAGCAGTCATTAAGTAAAGCCTAAGTAATGTTGTCTCTAAATAACTATATATGTTGTACTTATTTGAATGATTTGTTATTGAGGTCAATTTTACCAAAGAAAAAAAGGAGGGGAATGGCAAGGGATAAGAGTTATTGTTTGATGAAAAAGAAAAGAAGTGTGTGTGTGGGGGGGAAGTTTGTAAGCTTTAATTCACACAATCTTTTTCCAGATAAGGACAAGGAAAACTTCAGCTCAGATGTGGACACCTACGAAGCACTGGCAAGGTCAGTGCTTAGAAAGTTGGGCCTGATTTATTGCGCATTTCTACAACCAGGGCAGTGTTTGGAGGGTTGGATTTGATTTAGTTTCCATCACTGAAGTACTGCCAGGAGAGGAAAAATAAAACTACCATACTGTGGATGAGCTGCAATCAATAGTGGTCGCACAAAAGAGGTATAGTTCTCGTATTTTTAGTTTGTTTTCATTTTGAGGCATTTTCAAAGACCTTGAAATTTTACAGGGAATGGAATATTCAGCCTTTCAGAGCATCTCAGTAGAATACCATCTTTGAGCTGCAGTGAGTCAATGAGGATCTGCTTCTCCACTGGACAACAAAATGTATGTATGCCTTTTAGTCTACTTAGTGGGCTTGCAGTGTGTTAGAAGCTTGTGTTCTGGAGGTGCATGGCATCCTACTGGTGACCTGCAGTATGGTTGATGGGGGGCACTTAGAAATGTTAGTGTGCTTTTTTTTTGTTTGTTTTTTGAGTTTTAGCAGTGGTTTAAAGAGTGCACAAGGACTCATAGGTTTATTTTAGTTTACAAATTCACTATGAGGCGAAGAATAATGCCATTGCTCGCTCTTGAGCAGCAACTATTATCCATGAGAGCAAAAGCAAGCAGTGCTCTAGGGCACAGACAGGGAGAAGACCCAGAGGCCACCAGAGAATGGCAGCTAGTGAAGGTTATTTTAGACTTCAAGTTGACTGTTCTGATGCTTAGAAGTGTTCTGGGTTTTTTTTGTTTGTTTTTCATCTTTTCCTTCCCTTGCTGGCAGCAGCTCAGGTTCACCAAAGTGGACTCCTGGTGTATCTGATATTTTATGGCTCTGGTTGCATTTCATCTTTCTTTCTTCATCTGCTGTAGCTGTTTTGCAGTTAATCTACTTAAAAGGAGGTGGAAAAGATTTTTGCAAATCAAGGGCTGGCTCAGTTCTTCCTTTAACTACCTGGAAGAACTCTATTGAGAATAAGACTGTACATCTGAAAAATATTTATGCTGCTTTCACAATGTTACTTCCACTGCTTGTATGAAAATACTTTGCTTCTCTTTTGCACTCTACATGGGTAATTTTCAAGCTATTCTTTAGCAGAAGAGAGGAGGATGCAGTCTCTGTCATCAACCAGAAGTCTAGTCATTTTTGGTGACAGAATACTGCGTATAAAAGTTTCTCTTTGAACATATCTGTGTGTTACCAGGCATGCGGTTCTGCTCTACTGAAATTGGATTCTGGGATTGCATCAAGTCTGTTTCTTACAGGAAGAAATCATAGAATTGTTGGAGTTGGAAGGGAGCCTTACTGGCCATCTAGACCAACTCCTCTGCAATGAACAGAGACACCTACAGATCCATCAGGTGCTCAGAGCCCCATCCAGCCTGACCTTGAGCGTCTCCAGGGAAGGGGCAACCATTGCCTCTCTGGGCAACCTGTGCCAGTGCCTCACTGCCCTTACTGTAAAAATCATCTTCCTTATATCTAATCTAAATTTCTTCTCCTTTAGTTTGAAGCCATTTCCCCTTGTCTTGTCACAGCAGACCCTGGTAACGAGTCCTCCCCCTTCTTTCTTACAGCCCCTGTCTAGAGACTGACAGGTCACTCTCAGTCTCCCCAGAGCCTACACTTCTCCAGGCTGAAAAGCCACTGCTCTTTCAGCCTGTTCAAGCAGTGGAGGTGTTTCATCACTTAGATCAATTTTGTGGCCCTCGTCTGGGGCCACACTCCCTCAGATCTATGTCTCTCCTGTACTGAGGACTCCACATCTGGACAGTACTCTCACAGCACAGAGCAGAGTGGCAGAATCATCTCCCTTGCCTTGCTGGCCACGCTTCTTTTTGTGCAGCCCAGGATACGGTTGGCTTTCTGGGCTGCAGGGGCATGTTGCTGGCTCGTGTCCAGCTGACAGTTATAAAGATTACCACAGTAATGACAGAAACGGTATGGAGGTGCAGTGATCGGGAAGTTGAAGTCTGACAACTGGAGGGGCTTTCTTCCATGAATAACTAACGTACAGAGCCAGAGTGAGGCCACAGATTGTAGAAACAATTTGCTTTGCCAATGATCCTTTGAGGGGGAAGTTGTTCTGGCCCATCTAAATAGAACTCCTTTTAATGCCTAATAAAATACATACGCATTTCAAGATGAAACTTCAGTGTTAAAAGATATTTCATTTATTTATACTTATTTAAATATTTTCTCATGACATGTCTCAAAGCTTCTCCTTCACAGACTTAAGCAGAGGTAACAAAGCAGTGGTTCGATTTTTGATTGCTAGAAATTGTAGAGGAACTTATCTTTGCTATTGCTGTGTGTGTGCATATAATTATTTGGCACTCTGTGATGACTGTTCAGCCAGATTTTACTGCAAACAAGGATTGTTTTTTGTCACCGAGGCCATTTCCTTCACAGCAGTCCCAGGTCCAGCTTATGGCCTTAAATCACGGATGTGTAACTAAACCACTGAATTTAGAGAAGAATATAGGCTTTTTTTTCCACCAGATTTCAAGAGCTCTCCTTGTTTCTTATGTTCCAGGACCTGTGGTTGAGAATGATGGGCATCACTTTCTCTCCAATTTTATCTTTATGAGAATATCTAACAGGGATGGGGCTCCAAATTAAGCACGTGATGGCTTGCGCTGTGGCTAATTATCTTTTCCATTTGTTACCTAGTAGAATTTTCTAACACTGGGATTTGAAGTTTGTCAATTTTCACTATCTTTCCTCCTAAACTTGGACATTTCTGCCAAGGCCAACAGTGAAACGAGCACATTAAAATAATAAATCTCCAGTGAACAGACTAAGTTATTTACTTTGGATGAACAAGACTACATGTAAAACTGGGGAGTGTTTTGGGTTGATTGGTTACTGGAGGTGGGAGTGCTTTAAGAGTCAAATGCTTTTACAACAAGCTTTAGTTGTGGGAACATTTGAGTCTGAAACGTGAAAGAATGCAGACCTTTCAAAATATGGTATGTGAGAAAAATGTATGATTTAGTGTTTCCATTTCCATGGAGGAAATAGCAGTACTTTGTTTCAACCAAATGATAAATTTCCTTTAGTCATATGATGAGGGAAATAAATACTTTCTAATTTTTGTCATAGCAGTTAAGAGAAAAGTTTAGGTATCTTAAAAAAATATCCTGCTATATAGAAGGACTTGGTTATATTAGTCATTCATCAGAGGATTACATTTTTCCTCTTCTATAGAGAAAACTGCTCTGAAAAATAAATAGAAAAAACTGTTAATCAGAACTTGAGGTGGGATTCTGTGGTCATTTGCACTGTCAGACCAGTTGTAAACATTACTACTACTTGGGCAAAACTATGCTTGTTTGTTGAATAATTATAACAATGGAATGGTAGTGCTTTGGTAAGACAGTGTTTTGGTATATGAGACTTTTGAAAGCATGTGTTTTCTGAAATGTATGTTCTTCAGTATGTCATACAGCTTTCCAATTGTGTATTGTAGGGAAATACGGAAGGAAAAATTTCATGCTGCATCTGGGTGGTACTTAGAGTTCTACATGTAGGATTGATAGGGCTTTTGTATGTCTTGGGAAATAGCGTAGAGACATAACTAGGTGCAAAATTACATGTGGCTAAACATCAATAATAATCATTGCTACCTTTATGCCTCTCGTCTATTGTTTTTTTGTTGTTGTTGTTACTTAATCCTAAGAACAGGAAGGTTTTCTGAAACTGCATGAGATGTTAAAAGTTTGTAGGCTGGAAGTGAGCTGAAATTGTAGATTACTGAGCTACCCGATGCTTAAGGTGGCTGAATCTTAGTGTACTGCTCAAGAGTGGGATCTACAGTGCTGATCTCCTTAGAAATGGAAATAGTTATTTGAGAGCTGAAAGAAGATTCATACTTGTTGTGACTCTGTCTGGAATGAACATGACTGACTTCTGGCAGCTTTCACTCATGGCATTGCACAACGGAAGGCTCAGTTCAGTTTGAGTTTGAGAGACTTAATTATGTGATGTTGAAGCAGTTGTACTATTTTCAGTGACACAACTTAAAACCTGCTTCCACAAAATTATACATCAGTGGGATGATATTGCAATTAAAGTCAAAGATGTCCTTGTATGTGTTGTGACATTGTCAGAATTCTATTTGATGGAGTCTGACAGAGGCGTGTGGTCTTGAATTAGTATCCTTTCATAACAAACATGTTGCAGGCCTCTTAAACGTATGGAAAAACATGAGAGGTATTATTGAAATTTAAACCTTTATTGCATTTATGAATAAGCATTCTTCAGTAATAATATTTTTAGAAGTATGCAGTTTGACAGGCTTTGAGCTACTGCATAAAACTCTTCATGAGCTGCTTCTTGGTCTACCTCTCATTATGTACCGTAATTGTGTGGCCTGGCTTGCTTCCAGTAAATTGCTTCTCTGGCCCTGTGGCAGTCTTACCACCATCTCTTATTCAACCTCTCTTCACAGGAAGAGTCCAAAAAAACATGGTGAGGGGTGAGATGACCAGTGGTTACCATACACTCATGGAGAACCCAGCTGCTTAGATAAGTTGCGTAGTCCTGCAGGAGAAATTTCTGTGCCTTGAAGAGAACATGTACCAATTACCCCTTTGGTAATTCTATTAAAAGGTGTCTTTTCATATGCACGCAGTTGTATTTTAACCTTACAGACTATCTTTGCTAAGTTACATGCTTGTTGCAGAAGGCCTAGTGGCTTTGTATTTTAGCTGGAGGAAATGTCTATTGAATGTGTGTTGAATTTGGAAATCTGATTTGGCTCAATTAAAATGTGATTAAGCTTTCTGTCTCCATTGTAGAAGCTGTTAGTGCTCTGGAGAAACATTTAATGTTGAAGGCTGGCCTGCTGGTTTTGGCTGAAATAGAAATATGCAATGCTCTGAGAAATTCCAGGACTCCCACTAGGTCAAAAATTTTCTCTCAACTGCAGCATTTCATCAAGTTCCCCTAGTAACGTGTCTCAGTGTATCACAATCATGGTTGCTTGGAAATCCACCAACTCTGCAACGAGCTGAGAATATTTATTGCAAGTGCTAGATGGCATTCTCTTAGCAGAGATATCTGGTTAGTTATTGCCATATGTCCCAGTTTCAGAGTGAAATTGTTCCATTTGTCTTACTGCATGTTTTGAGCTTTGGATTAGACAAATTCAGTTATACAAGTATTTATCTGGTGTAATTATATTAATTACATTATTATTAATCAACTTTACCAATCTGACCATTTAAATCTGAGCTAAATCACAAGTTGACAATACTTTGAGAAGCTCCTGGCGTAATTCAAAACATTATGTGCAGATGTCCAAAATCCCTGCGTTAGTCACCTTGTTATAGCCAGACTAATTGGGAACTCTGTGATACCGGCTTGTTTCAGTACATCTAATTTCTACAAGACCCATTTCAAGCTGATCTTTTTATGGAATGTGATTTTTTTTTTTCCAGGTAAAAATAAAGAAGGCTTTACTTAATGTTTGTGGTGCACCTGTTCTCTGCTCTAAAACTGGCTGACAGCGTAGCTGAAATCTCAGAGCAGACATTTCCTGGCTTTGGTGCAGTGTTTTCGAGCAAGCTGCTAAAAGTGGTCTAGCAAGTTGTTATTTCAGGAATCGTTTTCAACTGGAGGAACAATGAGATTTGCATAAGGAACCAAGAAACTCTTTTGTTACCACTCTGGTCTAAAGATGTCAATAACGTAGTAAGTCTGTAGGAAAATGAGCCAGTTACTTTCCATGGAGGCAGGGTATGTTTAGTATTTTTTGACCCTGATGTGCTGGGTCTCCTAGACCCCTTATTCTAGGATGCACGTTTCTAGACAATTTCAGGAGCCTTCACAGTGACCTGATGTACAGTTTCTTCATGAGAAACTTGGGCAGCAGAGGTCGTAAATTCCATACTGTGAGCCTCCCAGCATCATCTCCGTGTGGTCCCATGTGGTAAAGGGTTCTCAGTTTTCTTTTCAAGACCCTGCCTATTCTGTCCTCATAGAAGCACTTATGATAGTGTTCAGAGATGGTTTTTGACTTCATGGCTTCTTAAAAAAATAAAAATATAAAAGGTCCTAAATGCAGCTAATGGGACATCAGTAAATATTAGCTGGGGCCTAATTTCTGAAAACATTTGGGCATCTTGGGCCTATTTAGTTCCTGAGACCTGTTAAATCCCATGTGAAATAAACACCATGTGAGAGGTGTTGTTGTGGAACTCATGCAAAGGGAACTGCCAGAGGTGGTGCCATGAGGATCTGCGAGACAAGGAGTGGGCTGCAGGGCTCACGGCTCTACCCAGTGCTATAACCACTAGAGGACACTGCCTCATTGTTACTGGGGAAATTAATCATTACACGTTTAAAACTGCCAAATTGCAGAGGTCTTCCTTCTGCTGGCTTAACTTAATCTCAGATACTATTTATTTATTTGTTTTGTGCCCCAACTATTTACAGTGGTGCCATATGCTCAGGTTCTACTTTAAGTGCTGAATCAATGCCCAGAGAAAGGCAGCTCTGCTGCTCTTCCCCAGGTGAAAACAAATGCCTTGTCTTATTGCTCAGTGTCTGAGAAGGCAGAGCCACACAGCAGACGACTGTGAGTTGCTGAGCCCACTCATCTGTGAGCAGTCAGATCCTACTTATTGTTATGACCCATGCTGGGTAAGCCTTTGTTCTGAGGGCTGCCACCAAGGCCTGCCTGGGAAGGTGGGCTGCTGCTCAGACCCTGCCTCAAGGGCAGCTCCATGGCGTCACCCCCAGGCAGTGGGTGAGAGGGAATGTGAAGGCCATGCACCTGTGGGACTCCTCGTGAAGGTCAGGCTTTTCTTTCCTTCTGTCTTCACCTCAGACAACTCTAACAGCTTCCAAGCTAGGCTGTCTGGCAAACAGCGGGTTTTTTTTCTGTATTTGGGCCAAATGGGAATACAGAGACATTTCAGGGAAAACTGACAGGATCTGCTGCTCCTTTCATTGACTCCAGTAATTATAAACTGATCCCATGGTAGCAGCAGGACTGCATCTAGACTTTAAATACCATGATTACATTCTCAGAACTGCTCCAACAATGAGGTATATCTTGAAAAGCAGTAAATATTCTTGTGTTCAATCCTGCAGCTCATTCCTGTTGTACCACGAACATACTGAGTTTGTACGTCTTTCCTCATGAATCAGATAAATGCATCTCCTCCACAAGCTGCCTATTTTCTTGTATACTGTGCATCACTTCCCCTGAAGATTGGAAAGAGGTAATTTGCTGGTTAAAGTACAGAGCTGGCTCCGTTATGTCGTCATGAATCACTGAGATGTCTAAGATTGAATTCATCTCTGATAAAGTGGTGTTACAGCAGCGAGGAAATATGATAGTCTGGAAGTATTCATCAGTCAATTCCTATGCTGTGTCAATACTGGTATGCCCATGTGCGTTGTATGGAAACTGCCTACATTTATCTGCAGTGCATCTTGCCGATTTCCAGCATCTCCCTCTGTACAAGATCTCCAAAATGTTCTCTTTATGCGGAAAATTTTGTCTTTTATTAATAATGGTGATGCAAAGAACCTAAAAGAGGAGCCTAGAAGGAAAAAATAGACTTTTCTCCTCTGTAAGTGACTCTTACAGTCCAGATGTGCATATGGAGCTTGATCGGTTCTTTACAGCTGGAGGCCCAAACCAGCTGCATAAGCAATGAAAAATGTAAATAGTTTGTGCTTACATTATTAGGAGAGCACTTGGGTTTGTCTTAAAGGCTTGCTATAGGACTGCATCAAATTCTCTTCTGTGTTGCATCGAATAACATGGTTTTTTTGCTGTGAGGTCAGTACTCTCTGCAGTTTGACCTTTAGTTGTACCTCCCAGGCCTGTTGCTCACACAAACTGATCTTTTTCTTTTGAATCAGCTCTTCTCTCTGGGGGTGTCACTTCCAGAGTTAGCACAGCCCCCAGCTGCTAATACGATCTCTGCAGTGCGACTAATATGTATTGCTGTATCTTCTTCCATTTCAGTGGGGCTGATGTTAAAGGAGTGAACCTGAGAGCAGCAAACTCAGTGAAATCTGTGACGAAAGCAGCCATAAATGAATGTTTGTCAGGTTCTGTATATGTTCATAGAATTAATAATAAAATCATAGAAAAGGAGTCAGTAAACAGGCCAGCTCAGTACAACAGGGTAGATGAGCTGCGAGACCTCAGCATGCCCAGCAGAACACCCAGTAAGGAGATGTTGGCTGCACTGTGGGGTGGCAGACTGGGCTGCTGGGGGTTGAGCCCTGGCCCGGTACCTGACACACCTGCAGAGAGCCCTGGTGGAGAAAGGATGGGCCTTCATGGGGATCTGTTGCTTTCTGCTGTCAAAGCAGTCCTGCTGCTCATGGTGATTAATTTTCTGTATCATTTAGAGGGCTCTTCTTCCCCTTTGGGTCAAGGACAACTGTAATTCTCTCCAGGACTGTGATTGCCTTGTGTGTCTCACCAAGGGATGCCCGTGTGCTGCCAGGGAGCAAACCAGATCCATGCAGTGTGTTGAGGGAAAGCCAGGTATGCTATATATGGCAAAAAGTTATAAAGCAATTTTTAATAATCTTGTTATTTACAAGCAGAATTTTTATTGTACTTGCTATTGAAATCATGGGATGTGTTTCTCAACTGTTGTGCTATTATCAGCCATTTCATAGAATAGAATGGGGTGGGTTGGAAGGGACCTCGGGATCATCAAGTTCCAACCATCAGTAAGCATGCAACCTCACCAAGAGCACATCAGAGACTCAGGTTTGGGTATACGCTACTGGATTCTGCTTAAACTTTGCTGTCTGTCAAATAAATGTTGCTGACAGCTGAGCCAAGCCTCCTGCCCCACCTGGTGCCTGCCCTTGATGGTGCTGTGCTGCGTCTTCAGCTTCCAGCACTGCTGCTGACTCCTCTCTTGTTTTGTCCTGAGATCAATAAAAGCTTCTGCTCATGAAGGACTTGAGCCTCAATGAGTGAATAGATGCAAAGTGGCCCAACCCATGAGTCAAGCTTTTTGTCTCTCTCCAGCAGTAGGACCGCATGTTGGATGCCCTTGGCTTCGAGCCCAAGGGCTGTAGGTGCTCAGGGAGCTCAGCAGGGGAGCAGGGTGGGCAAACCAGCAGGACCTGAGCCAGGTGCTTCGGAAGAGCTGCTGGAGAAAGTACTAACATTTCACTCCTGACAGCTTCATACCTGGAGCCAGATCTTAGCGTGGTGTAACCTCTGCTGCCAAGGATTTTGGCATTGATTTGGCGTATGGGAGTAATTCAGAGTAGGTGGAGATGGTGAGAGGAATGAACCCAGATGAATTTTGAAATACTTTTCAGTGAAATGTTGCAATAGAGCCAGATGATCTACAGGGATCAAGCTCTGATGATTAAATTCCACGTTTAAATAAATAAACATATTAGAGTCCTTCAGCACTAAATCACAGTGATGTTATATTAGGCCCTGAAAAGACGATTGAAAGATTACTCATTTAGCAATATTCTAGAAATTATTTTATGTGCCTGCCTTTAATATCCTCTGACATGTACTTTTTAAGTGATTTATCCGTGCATTCACAGACATCATCTTTGCTTGGAATACAGCAGAATCAGGTCTTTGATATTTAGATCCACATAATTGTTCTTGGAATTTTTCTCTGGATGAAGCTTTTGGCACTGATGATGCTTTATGTGAAACAACCCTGTATCTGGATCTCATTCATTACAGATCTTGAAAAGAAATGTCTTGGCTTTCAAACAGGGACATGGAACTCTTTAAGTGATGGATTTGAACTATAAATGTGCATGTACATTTCAATATACATTCCTTAAATACGTAGAGCTTATGTAAGGATCAGATCTGTATATTATAGGTAAGTGTAAATTCTAATATTTTGCAGTCAATGGAATAGGCACCTTTATATTAAGGGTTTGTATAGGGTAATATTTGAGGAATAAATATATTTCCTTGAATTCTGTTTCGGTTATGAATACAAATCAGAAGTGTTTCTGTACATGCAGTTCTGTCAGCTTGTTTCTGCTGTTTATCCTGCTTTGTACTGGGGTGTTCAGTGGTTGTCCTACAGGGAGTGCTGGGCTCCTACAGGGAGCTGGGATCCTTGGGATCCGGGCACCTGGGCTGAGAGCCGTGCAAATGTAAAGCACAACAGCCTCTGTGCCTATTTATAAATTACTACAATGCAGCAGCAGTGTAATAGATTTTCTGTCTCTGATCTGGATGCTTCTAATTCTCGAAAGGTGTTTATGAGCTGTGACTCATCCCACTGCACAGCAGCGTAACTACTTGTAGTGTGTAGCATTTAAGTCATCCATCTATCGCTTCAGGTTCAGGTTTATCACTGCAGTGGGAGGGTGGTTCCTGGAGCCCCCAGTGTGGATATGCTGTTGGGTGGATGGAGTGCAGTACAGGGTTGTACTAAAGCAATGCAGCTTATATGAGCAGAGCCTGGCAATTCCAACTCAGAACTTTTTATGCAGGCTTTTGTCTCAGGCTGACCTACTGTGGCATCAGCACTTAAGGACAAGAAGTGATTTTAGTCTCATCTCTGTGCTGCCTAATGCCTGGCCTCTGCTGAGTGTACCATGACTGAAGCCAGTGGTGGTCATGTGTTTGCTTCAGACTGTCATAAATTGCCTTTATTAATGGCAGATTATATAAATTTCAGCCAAATCTTTATCAGCACTTAGGCCAGACACCAGATAAACAGTTGGCCTCAGCCCTGGCCTCTAATAAAACTGTACATGAAACTGGATCTCAGCTTTGCTCTTTGAGCACATGCTTAAGCAGTGAGCTCGTTGCTCAGTGCTGTAAGCTGGCAGTGCTCCTCAGCCCCACTGCCCTGGCTCTCCTGAGCACTACAGTTGGGGTTGCACCACACTTCTTTACACCCCCAGGGATTGGCTGTGCCCCACATTGCACATTTTGAGGCAAGCTTCTCTCAACATCTGTTCTTTGAGTTCCCTGCACGTGACCAGAGGCACCAGGAGAAATCTACAGTGGAGAAGTGATTTCCAGTTGTTCTGTGGTCACTCTGGTGGGGCTTTGCCCAGCTACGTGTGCCAGCCTTGGGGTGTGGCAGCCAGAGCCCTGATGGTACACATGGCACAGTGCTGTGGGGTTGCACTGCAGAGCTCTGAGCTCTTGCCTTTATATACTGTTTTTCTAATATATATATATTTTTCGAGTCTTTGAAATACTTTTTGACATCTGCTCTTTATTACATAACAATATAGCTGTCCTTTTAGGACAAGAGATTTTTCATTATCCATTTCAAAGTTAACAATTGTGTTTCAAAACGCCCATGATAGCTGGGAGGGATTTGTTTCAGGTGATTTGGCAATGTGGTTGAGTCCAACTACAGCATTGTTTTCTGTTCCATGTCTGTTTTACCTTGGTTGCAACTAAGCAGCTTTCTATCAGAGTTCCTGGATTTGCTTTTATTGAAGAAATTCTTTGACTTATCCTGGATGGATGATGTGCAACTGGGAGGGAACCCAAACCGTGCAGCACGGGTGTACTGAGCACATCTGCACAAGGGTTGTGTTAGGACCTTGCTGGGGATTTTCTCCTTTCTGATTAAGGTGTCACAGACACTTCAATTTTTTTACACCCAAGTGAAAAACCTATCTAAGCTTTGAAGAAATGCCAGGTATTATGTGAAAAGTTTTAAAGCAGAGACATGTAGCACCAAAAACTTTGACCTCTCTTTCCTCCTTTTGTATCACGCAACATCAGTTGTGCTTCTTCCTCTGAAATGCCAGAGCTGAGCATAGAACCTGGTCTGTGTTCCTAAAGGATATAACAAAGGCAAGGCAAAGGATATGTTGTCTGCAATGGTAAGAGTGCAAAAGCACTTCGACTTATGTCCTGAGCAACTACCACGGCACCACCTCAATGTTGCATCCAGGATGTGCTACGGGTACCTGTCCCCTTGCTCCTGCACTGCTCTGACAGGCAGAGGAGCCCTGTGCTGCTCAGGGCTGTGTGAGCAAGAAGCCTTGCTGCTGCAAATAGGGTGGGGGTTTCTCTTTGTCCTTGGCTTGGGTTTGCTTGTTTGTCTTAAGAAAATGATTAAGCTTTTAATGTATAAGGAAAGGGAAATGTTTCCTACAGAAAATGCTAATGAGCTGAGCGTTTCATTTGTTTCTGGAAATTTGTAGTTCTTTAATTTTATGTATGTAAGGGAATTTTTCTTATCTCTGGGACAGTTGGAGGACATTTCAACCTTAAAATATGAGTTTCCTTTTTAGCGATGTTTAACACATATTGAAAAGAAAAAGGCCAGGCTGTATGTATGAACAGCAATGTCATGCCCTGAAGCACACATCCCCTTTTGACCACGTGAGTCAGTCCATGTGCAGCTGAGAAGGTAACACAGGATTTTCTGTACTTGACGCCTTTTGCAGATGTGGTGCTGGGGCTTCCAGCTCAGCCTGCCATCTCTTTGGTCGAGAAAAAGAAATCATGGGAACAAAAAGATGTTCCTACGTAGGAGGTTTGTTCCATTCCAGATAGCAGCGTCATGAGGCTGAAGCTGGGGATGTGCTGTGGGCTGCTCTTCTGCGATACAGGAAAACAGGCAAGGTGAGCCTTCTGAAAACTGGCATTAACTGGAGATGCACAGCTGACTCAGCTCCCTTGCTGAAAACACCCAGCGAGTTTGACCCTTCTTGTCTTTTCCAGTGTACAGAACATGTCTGAGGAACAAAGGAAGCTGCTGCCCTCATAGGGGTGTACTTTGGTTGCAATGAATGTGACTTCTTCATCTCTGTCCAACGTATTTTGATCAGATGAGAGACAGTGTGTCCCTGGGCTTCGTGCTCCTCAGGGCTGCCATGCAGTGCTCTCAAAATACCCTGGGGTTATCTCCCAAGATAAGGAGCTTTGTATTGTGCTCCTCAGCTGGGCTACCACCCTCTGCTTGCTCTGATCTGCTCCCTTAAGAATTCTGGTGTCACAACCCTAGCACACTGGATGGAGAAAATAAGAGTGCTTTGTATTCTAAATTTACAACACAGCAGGGTGCAGCCGGCTTTAAGCAGGACAGAGACCAGAACAGCAAGGCCGCAAGGCAACTGAGTTTGACCTGCTCTTGATGGCCAAATGCTACTTGCTCTATTTAACCATTGTGACTGCTGCAGACGTGGAACAAAGCAGCAGCTCTGCATGAGTACTGGCCCACCAGCAGCACTCCTGGCTCCAGCTGGCAGTGCCTCACTGTGAGGCGCATTCTTGTTCAGCCTGCAAGGGCACAGGAGCTCGCTGCCCTGCTTGTGCCAGGTGTTATTTCTGATCCCTGTGCACACAGCTCCATTGCAGGGTGGTACAGCTATCCTAGAAGTGATGGGTTACCTGCAGGAAGGGCCCTCCTTCAGGCTGCTTTTTTCCATCAGTAGTTTCCCTGTTCAGATTGAGAACGTTTTGCTGTAGTTGGCTCCGAATGCCGGGCACGCAGCAATATCACTTTAGACTTAATCAAAAATCTTAAAAATGAGAGTTATCGTGGGGCTTTGCATGGCTCCAGAGTGAGATCTACAGGCTGTGGTGGTGTATCTTGTTGCCTTTAAAGATTATAGTGCTTCTCCTCTTTCAAGGGATGGCAGTTCACAAAAATCCGTCAGATAGCGTTGCAATCTGAAGAAACAGTTCTACAGTTCGAGTTGTTAGCATATTTATATTAAGTAACTCGTTCTTACGACCATGAGAACATACAGTGTGTTTGCTTTTCCTCCAGGGTAAAAGCATAGTTTTGTTTCTGGAGAACAGAGCTCTGTCAGACCTGCTGCTTGCAAGATGTGGAAAGGAGGGAGGGAGAAAGATTTGCCATTGACTAATTTAAGGGGTCTTCTAATTGTCTCCAACATTTAAACAGGCTTCTCTTCATACATCTATTAGGCCCTTTTCTGTGCTAAATGGCTCCATTAAATGGTTTTCCAGGTCTTATGCTGGCCAGACAGCTACTAAAGTCAATGGGAGTTTAGCCTCTGAAAGAAATGGAGCATCAGTTCTTCCGCCAGGTGAAATATATCATTCAACAAAAGCTAAACCCTTATTCAGAGAATCTAACAAGCTAACGTAAACAAGGGCACAAAGCTTTTCAAATCCTGCTCAGCAATTTATGCAGAAGTAATGTCTTTTACAGCACTAGAGCAAGTTCCATAGGAAAGCAAGCTGGGAAGTGCATGTGGGCAGCTGCCTCTGCCGGGAGGTAGGGCTGGGGCTGCCATAGCCACAGTAGCAACACCAGAGTGATTTGATTAGAAGATGCCATCGGGCTGCTGTCCTGCCCCCAGCTGTGAAGGGTGCGAGGATGCTGGTTCCGGGCAGGGCGTGCAGATGTGTAATGGGGAGAAAATTCCCATCCATGTGTGACTTCTGCAATGTGAATCACATGGAGCAGCCCACGGTTGGCTAACGTAAGTAGTGCGTGCTCACATTCCCATCGGGTTGCTTGCTTTTCGTCTGCCTCTATCAAAACAGGTGTAAGAGTAGATATAGAAAAAGATTTTTTCTATTGCTTTAGAAGACAAGAATGTGCTGTGTCGGAGAGGCATTCAAGGTCATGCTGAATGGACTCTGAGCATCCCGACTGAGCTCCAGATGTCCTTGGTCGTTGCAGGGGAGTTGGACTAGATGTCCTTTAAGGGTCCCTTCCAGCTCAAATGATTCTGTGATTCTGTTTTTTAGTTGCTTTCTATGATTCTATGAAAGGCAGACTTCCACAAATGAATAGTTGCTGAAGGCAAATGACAGTATGTCCTCTTCAGCTAACACCTGAAGCATGTTGTTCGCTCATGGATAAGCTGGGCTCCTGTCTGTCTGCATGTCCTTCTCCCCTCCTCTGCTCCTGAGAAGGGGATGGCTGGCACAGCAAGGAAAACTGGTGTTCTGAAGTGAGTATGGTCTGTTAGATCTACTAGTAGAGGCGTCCCCTCATTGCTGTCTCACTGAGTGGCACCTCTGGATCTTCTCTATGGCCTGTGCTGCTCCCATGTGTTGCTGAACCCAACAGCAGCCTGTAAACCACAGCTGCTGCTATGCTCGGGACTTCCTCTGTGCAGAACATACCACAGTATGATTATCCTCTTCACTCATCCTGTTCCTGTGTTGTTTTTTGCTACACTGCCCACAGCATGATAGGGAGAGACCATCCTGCTGCTCTCCAGGTGCTGGGGCCAGGCCTGGGGCAGGGCAGGCTGAGGGAAAGGAGGGCAGTGAGGAGCGGCTTTGGCTTTAGAGGTGAGTTGTAGGGTGAATGTGCCCCTTCAGCTTGTGTCTCCTTGCTGGCAGGGTGATTCACATCAGTGCTCAACCACGGGCTTACTGAGCTTCACAGAGCATTTGCTATTTAAGAGGGATGGAAGGCTGAATGAAAAGCTGAGTCAGGATTTAAAGAAGTATACATGTGCTCCTTCTCTTTATCGCCTACGGATTGGTCAGAAAGTGAATTCCTCAAGCACAAAGGTTTCTACTCCTCTCCAGGAGAAGCCTAATTCACTGTACCAGAAAGATGTTCACTTGAAACGCTGCTGATGTTCTCACACTGCCATTCATTAGTAGAGATGGGCTGGTTTCTTCCTATTTGTTTGATTTTTATTTGGAAACAGTAAGAGGAAAAATGTGCCCACTGTGAACATTTGGTTCACACAGGTCTGTGTATTATTTCAGCTGGAAAAGTGCATTATGAATTCACAGTGGCTCTCCCAGCTGAAAATCGGCACTGGTGTCTGTGCCCCATGAATCAGGAGCTGGCATCCTTTCTGCAGGAAGCACCACATTGAGTGGCTGGGTATATTGTGTTTGTTTGCTGATTTTTTTTTTTTTTTTTTTTTTTTTTTTACTGACTGCAATAGGAGCGGCCACCCAGTGTGCTGGGCAGCCTCGGCAAGCTTTTAACAATGTGTGAAACAGATTTGCTTATTCCCTGAATCAAATCAAACAAAGCAGTGATCCCATAACCACGCTTTTGTAAAAGCTCGTAAGTGGTGTTTAGAGATGGGCACTGTGAAGAGATCAGTGCTGTTAGCCAGCTCCAGCACCTCGGCTTTCTGCTCTCTCATCTGCGTCTCCCTGCCTGTCTCTGGTGCTGGTTTCTCTCCTTAGGACTGTGCTCTGCATTGCTCCTGGTGGCACAGAAGGACGGTGTGTGCCATGGGAATGGTGCAGGGTTTCTGCAGCCCCCAGTTTTCCCGGTGACAGCACAAGCAGCAGCAATTTGGCTGGGCTGGGATGCAGGCACAGGGTGCTGTGGCACTGCTTTGAGGTCCCACCGTGCTGTTTTTGTGAGGAGTCAAAAGGATCGAAGTGTGCTTGAGGCTGGGTCAGAGATCTGCTTGCTTCTCTCAGGAGTATGGAAGGGTTTTGCGTGGGAGAAAGAAAAAGGGTCACAGCCTCCATAGCTCTCTCTCAGCTCCCGGAGAAGGAAGAGGGAAAACAAGAATGAGAAGAAGCCCAATAAACTACCTACCTTTTAATTTCTCTCTTCTGTATAAAAAGCTTAACCCAATTTGTTCTGTGCTGTGTTCTCCACCTCCACTGTCCACTGCGCCCCGGTAAGTGGAAGGGCTACAGTGGGTGTGCAGACTGCAGGAGCCCACAGGGCATTCCCTGGGGATGAGGACAGAAGAGCCTGTGACTTCAGAGGAGGTGAGGGATAGAAGAAGGGGTGAGGAGTGCTGGTGTGTTGGCTGTGGAGTGAGGGAGAGGAGCCAAGAGGTAAGATCGATGGCTGGTGGCTGCCTGCAGGTGGGTGGTGGGCAGGGGACACCTGCAGCTCTGAAGGACTGGGTGTCCCCTTGCTGTTGGGCAGCTGGTCCCAAAGGTTTGTTGCTGGTCCCAAAGGTTTGTTTTTGCTCCTGCCAAAGGGCAGACATGGTTTGAGTTGAGACACCTGGCGCAGGTACCAGGAATGGCATCATCAGAGAAAAATGGAAGGCAGTACGAAAAATTGCCTAAATATTTCCATATGTTTCCAGTAGGTTTTGCAGGCCATTCTGAGCACTACGCTTATGGACGTGGTTATGCTGTTCCCAGACACTGACCTGACTGGAGCAGCGGGAGCTGAACACGCCTGCAAGTCTCTAGCTGCCTTCTGGCCACAGTGTGGGTGGTGAGTGGGCACCATCCTTCCTTCCTGAGAACCTCCCCGTGCCCCACATCTGCTGAGAAGTCCTGTGAGGGTTTGGTTTTGGGCCTCAGCCCTCACTTCTCCTCCCTGTTCTCTTCTGGGGTCTGATGCATGGGGCGTGTGTTAACTTCAGTATTATCAGGTGGATATTTTGGGTATGGATATTTTCCATAGTTGCTTGTGAAGTCTGAGCCTGTATCAGTAGAACTACCTGAGTGGGGAGAGTAATAACCCCTTTAATCTTTCCTGCTACTGACGAGAGAGCAGAGAACTGGGTCACAGCTGTAGCTTGTGAAGAATGACCAGGTGGTTACAGAGAGACTCGGGGAATAATAAGCATCATGGATTTGTCACCCAGCCTCAGAGCAGGGCACCTAGAAAAAGCTGCAACACAAACATCAGGGAGTTCATACACATAGCTGACCTTAGCTAGCCTTACGTACTCACCACAGCTCTTCATGTAAAAGCCATCACGGTGGCATTCTGCCCATGCTGGGAGGTCTGTTTGTCCCCTGCTAATGCTCTACAAGAGCACACTTTCTGTTTGCTGCTAGATTACGTTCTCTTGGGTCCCTACCACCGAAGGAAAACAAATCTGTTTACAAGAAACAAACAGCTTTGCATAAACTACAGCTCTGAGCTGCCAAGTGCATGTTCTTCCAGCACAGAAATGCAGACTTCCCCACCATAAAGAACTCAGTACAGCTCCAGGGGTGTGTGGCTATGAGATCATGTCACTCGGGACTAGGAAGCACCAGACTGTGCCCCGTGTCTTATAAATACAGATGTGTGATGATTATCTCATGATAACCATCAGAATTCCTGCTGTTTTTATACTTCTCATAATGCATCCTCCTGAAGTTTCTCAGTTGGGATCACACTGTGCCCAGAGCTGGAGCAAACCGCTGTGCTCAGCGTCTGCTCTGCTGAGCAGTGACCAGGATCCTGGTGCTGCATGTGCCGTGGGCAGAAGTGGCTGTGATGTGTTCCTGAGCTCCAGCAATGTGCGGAACCAGGAAGTCAGATAATTTCCAGTTGGGATGATAGATAGTAATTCTTAAACCACTAACATCGCTAAATATGGTTGCAAGAGATTAGATAAGAATACCCTTATTGTCAACCACATTCCTTTTTCTATTACCAGATGATTACTGTTCTTTCTGTGTGTTTCTTCTTTATATATGTTCATCTTCTACAGTCTGGGAAGGCTGCAGCTGCAGCAGAAGTGGAAGCACATGGGAAAATGACTCACCTCCCAGGGGCTAGACATGGATTTTCAACCCAGCAGAGCACAGGAAATATGACATGAAGGTGGAGCGTTGTGCTACTCGAGGAACAAAATGTCATGGCAAATAACTGCTTCGAGTCTGGCCTATTCTTTAACAGACTTGTAGGCTGTGAAGTAAGTGAAGAAAATGTGCTTATTGTTTCATTACAAAAGGTCAAGTATACTAAACACTTTAAACAGCAAATGATCGAAAGGTTACTGTGGTTAGAGTTGATCTGTGCCCTGTTCTGCAGTAAGTTTTAAGAAGTTGTTAGAGAGTCACTTTTCCCTTAAGCTTCTCACAAACTCCTATGCTCTCCCCACCGAGATAGAAGAAATCCTGTGCAGACCCACCAGCTCTTCTTGCAGTGCCAGCACAGGAATTGCAGTGTGTTGCAGGAAGGATCTCTGCCAAGTGGTTTTGCACTGTTTGTGGCCACGTGTGACTCAGGTCCTGGCTACATGAAGGCATTTTTCCACTGCTGTTTGAGTAGCATTCGGGCGGTATATCCAAACTCATCTGAAACAAAGCTTGCTTTAAGGATTGCTTCAATCTGTCTTAAGTATTTTTAGGCTTCCAAAAAGTCCCCAGTGTGACACCGGTATGTGGTGGGCCCTCTGAAGCATCCCTATGCCCTCATAGACTGAGCTTGGGAACAAGCATGTCTCAGCTGAGGGCCCCTGCAGCCAGCAGATGGGCTGCCTTCTGCCTTTTGTTTGCAGAGCTGTGAGGCAGAAGGAGGCAATGGCAGTGGTTTTAGTCTCCAGTGACCTTCCAGGCTCTGCCCCACGGGAGCTTTGCAGCTTCTCCCTGTGGAAATCTCGCACAGAAAACTCTGAGCACCTGCACAATTCAGAAATAAGGCAAAATCTCTGCCCACTTCCCAGAAATCTGGCTGTGTGTGTCTGCATGCCTGTGCGTGCCAAGTTCCAGCTCAAAGTGAGTTTTTGCACCTAACTTACAGCCCCCTGGAATAACTTTATGGTGGAAGCAGTGACATAACTTTCCAGCAATGTAAACACACCGCTATCATGCGAGTGGTCTGTGGCTCTTTTACAGGGTGTGTGTGTGTGTGCACCAGGAGATGTCCCTGGGGCCACAGTGCCCAGTGAGACCCTGCTGGCGAGGGGCCGGGTGGCTGCGGGACTGAGGGGCTGAAGGGGAGAAAGCAAAACGGTTGGACTAGATGAGCTTAGAGGCCTTTCCCAACCTTAATGATTCTGTTATTCAATGAAAACCATTCTGTAGAGCTGCTACCGAGAAGCTTCAGATAAGCTCAAGTCAGAGGTCTTACCTGCCAGAGACAGCCTTTAGCAAAGGGAGAGGGGATAATGCTCCGTTCAGTGCATGGACCTCTGGCTTCAGTGCGCAGCAATTGCAGCGTTCTTGCTGCCAGGGCTACAGAATGTTCCTGGACGGGCTCAGGTGTGCTTAGGGGAATCTGAGAGCCATTTAAGCAGCCAGGTACTGCTGGAGTACCCCCAGGTACCACAGATTTTAATTAAAATGTAAGACTGGGCCTGTTACAGTCTTGCCTTATTACTATCAAGAGGACAAAATCTTTCATTAACATATGATTTCTAAATGTGCAGTTGTAGTTAAAGATGGGTTATTGACAAGAAATGGTGCTTTTTGGCTAATTGGTTGCTAATTGATATATAGATGGCATTCAGCAACCAATGTGTATTGCAGAATTTGTAAGGATGAGGTGCTATTTCAAAGCTGAAATACCTTTGAGCATTGAGTAATTCTGAAATTATCCAAGAATATATGTGCCTTTTTAAAAGCATTTTGTTGTTCCCATTGCACTTATCACTGGCATGTTGAAAGCCAAGCTATTTCACAGTGTTCTTTTAGTTACTCAGTGTTCTGAACTGGTTGATGTGGAAACCCTGAATCAAACATCGTGAACAAAAGGGCAGCTTTGGTTATATACATGCTTCTGTACTCTATGGCTACACAAACTGTTGACTCCACAAACACACATAAACATATTACAAGTCCAGTGGAGTGATACATCTGCAACAAACATCTAATTTATTACAAAAAAATGTGAACAAAGGAATTAAAAAGTGTATTTGTGGAGACTCTCAAGAAAGAGATGTCTCAGAACAGAGAGAGTAAATGGTCATCGTAACAAGTCCAAACCCTAGAATCATAGGACAGTTTAGGTTGGAAAGGTCCCCAAAGCCCATCCATCTCCAACCCCTGCCATGGGCTGGCTGCCCCCACCAGCTCAGGCTGTGCAGGGCCCCATCCAGCCTGGCATTAGGTATGTCCAGGGATGGGGCACTCACAGTTTCTGGGCAGCTGTGGCAGTGCCTCACCTCCCTCTGAGTAAAGAACTAAGTGTGGTTCATCCATCAAATCCACTTCTCTCCAGCTCAGAGACAAGGATGTTGTGTGGGACAGCGTCAAATGCTTTGCACATGTCTGGGTAGGTATGTAATCTGCAGGGTGAGAACAGGAAACAAGAGCCCGGTTTTGAAATGTGAATCAAACTATATATTTCAAAGCCTTGCTGAGCCTCAAATGCCATCCTGCATGGCTTCTTTGGCATTCTTCTCAATCGCTGCTTTGCCTTTAAGATCAGGTATGCAACCTGCGCTATGGCTGGGTGGGAACTGGACAGCAGCAACCCCCACAGTGTTCTGGCCTTGGGTATCACCACTTAACTTCTACAATATTTTAATATTAAAGACAAGGAACACCTGTAAACTTTGTTTAAAAGTTTCACATTAACCGAGACTGGAGTACTGTCTGAATCCAATTTATTATTTTCTAATTGCTACTGTTAATTAGAATGGCAGGGTATAAAATTGCCTGAGTAGATTCATGAATAATGTATTACTTTTTATTAATTCTTTTTTTTTTTCAAACTGAAATTTGCAAAGTGAATGCAAACAGCTAATTAGAGAATGGTGCTAGTGCCAGCCAGAGCCTGCTGGGGTTCTGAACATACCTGCTTTCATCCTAAGTGCAGGACTGAGATTTGAGTAGGGATGTTGATCCTGCCTTAAGATGCTCAGTTGAGGTTATTAATCCTGTGCTGCAGCACTTCTCTGTGTGGTGCTCATGCTGCTGTGGCTGTGCTGGCTGCGGGCAGGGACTGGCTGCTCCATGCCATCCTCACAGCACGTACTGGGCAGCTGACCCCAAGCAGAGACTTAGGAAGCCAGGAATAGAACCACAGAATCATCAAGGTTGGAAAAAGACCTCTGAGATCATCTAGTCCTACCCTACACCTACCACCAACGTTGCCCACTAAACCAGTTCCCTCAGTGCCACATCTATGTGTTTCTTGAACACCTCCAGGGACAGTGACCTACCACGTCCCTGGGCAGCCTATTCCAGTGCCCAAACACTTTTGGAGAAGTTTCTCTTAATACCAACTCTGAACCTCCTCTGGTGCAACATGAGGCCATTCTCTCTTGTCCTGTCACCGTTACCTGGGAGAAGAGGCAGACTGCCACCTCACCACAACCTCCTTTCAGACAGTTTTAGAGAGCATGTGTTTCTTGGGGGGCCAGGAATAGTACACGGGTGAAAGCAACTGCCTCCAAGTGGTAAGAAACAAAAGTGAGTGCCATATGTATGGTTCTTTGTTGTTTTTTTTTTTTTCCACCTAAAGCCACGTGTATTTTAGTAAACCTCTAGAGAGCTCATTGCTATAGAAGAACCCAAACTCTTGTCACAACGTTGTCTGGACCAGATTTTCGCAAGTATGTTGGCACAAAACTCTGCTTAAGAACAGTTGTACTTCAAACAAGCTTTGCATCCTTTATTGCAGATCTTAGGACTTGTTTACTTAAGTCTCACCATATGGGAAACTCAAAATACTGTGCACGTGTACTTACTGTGCACATGTTATTATGTTTGCTCCTTTAACTCCATTTCCCTTATGGCTTCACTATCTGCAGTTCTGCTAGCAGTTCATGGGTTTTTTCAGTGCAATGCAGTATATTTGGTCATCATTTTCCAAACTGATTTTAAAATAGAAATCTCCTAAGTGTCAACATGCAGAGCTATATCTACCAGTGTAGTTGCATTTATACAGGATACGCAGCATGTTCTGGCATGCTTTGTGCTATTTCCTTCTCAGGTGAAGTAAATCAGCTTCTTCAGCAGGTGGGAAATACAAGGGGAGCAAAAGAGACAGCAGGATTTTTCACACAGGTCTGCCTTGCTGCCCCCAGAACCAGTAAGACTCATTATTATGGGCCATGGCCTCCCTCCTTCGGTGCTGCATTGGCTTCTACCTTGCTCATCCCCTGTTCTTCCTGAGCAGTATCTCCATCTCTGTTCTTTCACTGTCTCCTTTGCATCCCTCCTGAAGACTCTCACTTACAGGAGTTGTGCAGTCAGCCACTAGCAGCACAAAACTTCAACCTGGAAGAACTAGAAATAACAAAGCAGTTCTGCATAGGGGATCATTAAGTTATCTCAGCATGGGAGGCTGTGCTTGTCTTGCTGGCACACACATATCAGAGTCCTAAAGATCAGCTCTCTGTGACAGGGAATTTGCAATTCTCTTAGCACTCTTTTGGCAGTACAATAGGTAATAACAGTAGAGATAGATATCAAAGTCTGGCTTTGTCATTTCTCATAAGGCTAGAATGAAAATAATGAGGAATAATTTTATTTCTCAATATGTGAATAGGGGATGTTTTATAATACCATGTGATTAATTTACTTAAAGAAAATGAAATAGATTAATTTAACATATGTACTACTTCTTTCCCCAGATGGCCATTTAACCAGATAGATACGCAAACCAACAATTAGAGCATCATTTCCACTGTTTATAGTAATGTTTTCTTGTGCGCTGAACCTTGGCCTGGTTAGCCAAAGGCTGGTTTGTGCAACAGCTGAGCACACAAAGCAAAGCTTTTAGCAGTGTCATGGAATGATAAAGCACCAGCAGTGAAAGCTTGGCCTCCTCTAGCCAAAAGGAATTTTGCCAAAAGCAATTTGATTTGGACTGAAATTTCTAACAAACTGGTGGTGGTCACTTCCATGATCTTCTCTTAAAGGGTGTCCAGAGGATGATGTTAAAATGTTGTTGTGTGATTTGTTCTGGCTTGGTTCTCAAGTGACGTTCCACTAAATGACCGTGTGAAGTCTTCGCTATTACTTAATTCTTTAGTTTTTCATCTATTAACATGCGAATGGGTTCATTACTAAGGCTTGTGTTTTTGCTCTCGATAGATTAGGGGCAATTTGGACATGAGATGACCCTTTCTTGGCTTCAAGGTGCCAATGGAAACGTTCTCCCTTCTGCTCCTGTTGTTTTGGTGACACAGTCCTGTCCTCCAGAAGCCCATCCTCCCTGCATTACCCGTGGGGCAGCTGGCATGCAGTGAGGCAGCAATGCCCGTCCCAGTCCCCACGGGATCAGTGCCAGGCTGCTCCAATGCCTTTTCCACAGCTCAGCTGAGCTATCTGTAGGCAAAGGCCCACATAGGAATTCACATTTTCAGAAGGAAGTTTATTTTCCTGTAAAATCTGAATGCACTTTATTGGCAACAGATGGGGCCTCAGCTCGTCAGAGGCACTCTTGGCATTGACTGAACTTCCACAGTTGCGTTGTGGCTGTTGAAAAGTTTTCAGAGAAGCTGCTCGATGCTTTCTCAGTAGCTGTTTTGAATTCCATGGTAAATAATGAGCAGAGGTCTGCTGTGCTGCCATTTTTTTTCATGGTGTTGTAAATGGTTTTTGTGCTAAGATGAATTTTAATAATTTCTGCAGTATGCCATTAGTCAAAATGAAGCAGAAAAAACCCGGTTATTGAACTAGACTGCTGCGATTGGAATCTATAGCTGATATATTAAAGCCCTGCTGTCATGCTTAATAATTGACTCAACCCGCTGGCAATTCTGGAAAAGAAAATGAGCATTAATAATGAGTTAACTGATCATTATTTCTCTTCGCCTTACTATTAGAACAATCTCCTGTGGTAAATCAAGTAAAAAAATACAATAATTTTATATCGTGCGTACTCTGTGCTTTTCTACCTCTTCTATTCTCAACACTACTTCTGTACAATTACTTCTCTTGTCAAAGCCTCCATTTGCTGCCTTGGTGTGCATAGGCATGAAGGCAGCCTTTATAAGATGCAAATATTATTTAAAACATCTTTGTTTTCACCTGAATCCAGGAGGAATGATCTGCGTTCAGACAGGCATTACTTGAAAGCACTTTCTGTGCTCTCAGTGTCTTCTAAGTCCCCAGGCTGCTTTGGCAAAAAGATGGTGATAAAAGAAACACCCAAGCGAAGCGGTAGGTGTGTTGTAACACGTGAACCTCTCTTATGAAGCTCCCAGCAATTGGGTTGATAGGCTTTGGTTAATTATCACCTCCAGTTGCACTTCTGTTGGAGCTCCCTCAGAGGAGCCATTTTAGTTTGTAACTTATATCTCCCATCTCTGCAATCTGTGCCAAACTCATCTTGCAGTCCTTGCAAAAAAATGTCATTTTTGCCCTGAACCTACTAATATTTTTGAGAATCTGAGCTACAATGGAAATATTGCCCAAATTCAGTGGTTTGGCTTTTATTCGAGGAGAAGACTGCATTGCTCAAACAGAAACCTGGGCTTAGTGACGTCAATAAGAGCTTGTTGAACACTGGGTGATGCCCACAGTTGACGGTTTCCCCGCAGCATATTGATCTTTTTGTTGTTATTCATAATTAAGATGCTGAATTTACAGATGCATTTGAGGAATGTTTGTGTTTGAGGAATGGCTGAGCCTCAAAGCCATACTTGTTTGCGTCCTACAAAAGTTGATGTGTGTTTGGGTGACAGTGGTTGCTGGGCACAATTTGCCTTCATTATTTCCTGGTCTTCTCCCCCAGCCCCAGCTGTGCCTGGTGAGAGGTGTGGGCTAGGACTTCCCTTGGTGTTTTCTGAGACGTACTGCTTCAGTCCTTGCTCAGACTGATGATTTTGAGTATGGTACATAGTGGGTATAGAGGTGGGACTTGTAAACAGAATTTTCTCTGTGACAGGGCAATTGTTCTAGAAGTTTACTTTTAAAAAGTTATGGTGTGCACTAAAAATACCATGGTTTCAGTGGTTTTAGTACGAGAACTGCTCCAAAAATACTGCTTCCCATTTTATTATGTTGGCCCACAACATCAGAGGCAGATGGTGGTGGTATGGCAGTGGAAGTTTAACCTTCCCACCAGTTTTCCATTGCATTTTGTTGCTGAACAATGGTGTCTGATAGGGAAATGCAGGTGAAGCAAAAGGGTGGAATTGAAATGGCACCCATTGACATCCATTGATGCTTGCTGAACATCTATGGAGACCAAACAGTGGATGTGAGTACAGTGAGGCAGTGGGCAGTGTTCTGCTGGTAGCAACAGTGCCAGTGGTGCAGGTTGTTACAAGCACAGCATACTTGGTCTTCATTGCTGGCAAAAATGCAAAGCTAACAGTGGTGACTGTATTGAAAAATAGTGTTTTGTGGCCAGGAAAACCTATTGAAAAGCATTTGGTTGTTGTTAATAGTCTCACATGGGATGCTCTGAGCCCCTTGGCCATGCGCACAGACCTCCTGCTCCCAAGGAGATGTCTTTGGCCATGCCGTGCTGCTGCAGCTGTCAGACTCGGTCTCTCACCATTCAAGATCCTGAGAACCTTTCCCTACTGCTTCCAGGTCTCCTGTGCAGGGACATGCTGGGGCTGCTATGCAGAAATGCAGTGCAGGGTTTGCAGGCTCAGGAGGGACAAGCTGAGCATGCTCCCAGAGCCACAGCCCCTGATCTGCAGCCATCAGCAAAGGGAGTGAGTTCATCGGTTCTCTGAAGGGTATTGAGCTGTAGCTCTGTTTCAGATTTTCCCAAGGAAATCTCTCTCCATGAGAGGCTGCCCTGGGGTCAGCTTCCTGTTAGCACAAGGGCAACAGGAAAAAGTCTTCCAGCACTCACCTTCCATGCCTGTGATAAATAGAGTGATGAAATCCAAGGAAAGCCCTTATGGAAGTCATTGTCCTGCAGTTTGAGAAAGGAAGGACGAAAGAACTCCCTGAACTTACTGACTGGTTGTAGGACTGACAAAAGAATGTGTGGATGGATGTGGGGGATGCGCAGGGATGTGAAGAAGGTGTCAAGGTATCTTTAGAAGGACCAGAATAAAGGTTACTTTTCTGTACAACTCCCTTTATAGTGAAGCTAGCTATTTTAAAATCCCTAACAGTTTGAAGTAAGTAAATGACTCAATGCATCGGAGGATATTTACTCACTAAAGTTTCTTTAGATAAAACCCCCTGATACTATGTTATCTGACACCTCTTGCTTTTCTATTTTTAACAGGATCCAGAGTACAAGCCTTTACTCTGGGAACCATTGCCAAGGAGATGATTATTCATTAATGGTGGGTAAGGAAAAATGGGCTTAGAAAAGTCTCCCATCTCTGGGGGGAGTCTCTGCGTTAATTTTCTATCAAATTCGTCCTGGTATTCTGTGTAAGCATTACTCCAAATTAATAATGCAAAATAACTACAAAGTCGCAGAAACCCCAAGGAGAACGTTGCATTTTTTTTTTTAGCTGGAATGAGCTTAATTGATATTGTTTGATGCATCCATTTGTCCCTGAATTCTGCTGAACTATTTCTGGCACAGGTATCTGAATAATTGCTTCACTGTGCACTTTATATAAAAAATATAGCTAAAGGGCATTTTATCTCTCAATTAGAATTGGTGGAATAGTAATTGCAAATAGGGTGTTTGATTAATTTTCACTATCATTACTGAGTATGTTTCTTATGAATAAATGCCTTCATTAATAAATCAATTTTATAGAACATAAATACATTTCTGGGGGGTACTTCCACCACTCACTGAAGTAATTGTTCTTGAATACTTCTACTCCTTAAGCCAGCTGTATTCTATTAAGAAAGATATGAACCACAGTTCAGGGAAAGACTGTATATTTTTAAAGCCCGCAGGGAATACTTCTCTCATATCAACATTTTTTCTATAGATATAATCTTTGACCTGGAAGCCCTGTGCTCTGAGCACAGCCTGTGAAGCAACAGGGCCCTGGGGACAACCACACGTGTGTTCGAAGTCCAGCGCTGCAGGGAGGTGAGGGGTGCTGACACCAGGTTTTGAATGGGCTGAGTGGTTTAATGTAAGTGTTCTGATCTGCAGGGCCATATTAAAGTGCCTTCAAGTGTAGCAGAAATTGAACACATCCCTTTCTGAGGGGAGATCCTGGGAACCTGGTCTATGCAGAAACACAGAAGGGCTGCTGCTGAGGTTCTTGCCTATCCCAGGGCTAGATTTCATCTTGCTCTTATATTTACATTCATGGTAGTAACTGTACAAATTAATGACTGTTTAGCAATAAGGATTGAAAGCAATGCCGCCTCATAGCTTGAGTCTTGGAAGAATGACTCATTCTAGAAGGAGACTAACAGCATCCATCAAAGCACAGACACACATTGTAGCCTTTTCCCACAATTAAGCAGGTTCACATTTGAACATTTGACATGGTCTCTAAATTTTTCACTTCTCAGAAAAAGGATCCAATCTAATTCTGATATTTTTATACAGTAGCAATCCTCTTTTCATTTCAAGAATCTGTTCTTTTTATTCCCATAACTAATTGTTCATCGACTCCTTGCTGACAATGAAATGCTGGTCAGTGTGGTTGGCGGGAGGAATTTGAGGAAACTATGAACTTCAGCTTGTCTCTTGTTGGCTCTTCACTCTGCAGTCCATCTGGTAGACAAAATTCCTCAGTGTAGTGTGCCGTGAGATGAGAATGCCTTTGTCCTGGGCAGCACCACAACCACTTCAAAGCATGCGCATGGTGGGTGGGGCTCTCTGCTCTGAGCTGCTGCAGACACCACAGGAGAGAAGGGCTGAAGACCATTAGTAGAGCAAAAGCATTTGCCTGCACTGTAATCTGAATTCAGCCTAATTAGCTAAGTTGGTTGGAGGTTACTGAAAGGAAGTAATAGTGCTCCTACAGATACTAAGCCTCTTGTCCTGTACCAGAAACATACCTTTGATTAGCCAGAATGCAACAAGCTGAGCTTCATCCCCAGGTGTGTTTCTGTATCCTTTGCCTGTTTTCCTACCACTGGAAAAAAACCTGTGAAGGCCTTCTAATTGTTGTTACAAACACAACAGCAACAGCTCCCTTGTGCACTGGTAAAACGTGTTGATACCAACTGTATCACTGGGAGTTGCTTGGAACGAACCTTGCCCTCCAGTTTGTCTTCGCAAATCTAATTGATAGAAAAAGTCTGGTTGTGGGCTGTTGTTCTTTTTCAGAATGGTCAGGTTCTCTAAAGAAATACACTTGTGCTGTGAGTAGGGATACAGGCAGGAGCTCTTGTCACCCTGCAGCCATGCGCTCCATAAGGCACAAAGTGGTGTGGCTGTAGAAGTAAAACTAAAGGAATTAAAAATAAAAAAAAGGCCCAAACCACTCCTGTCTACTCATGCCTGTCTTGGGATCTCTAATGGCTATGTGCGGTGTGTTAGCTTCATGGACTTCCAACTTCATACCATGAAATTGAAGTAGAGGCCTTGCAGGCATTTCATGAGCTACTAACACAAAAGAAAGTATATAACTTTTTTAATCAGAAGGGTTTTACTCTCATATGTTTCTCATCCCTCAGGTACAATACATTTAATATAAAACTAGGCAATAACATGCAGTAGCACCCAAAGGTTGGTGCTGAATTACTGCCCTGTGTTCAGGCAGACCTTTCATGTCCCCAGACACGTTCAGGTCAGGCTGGTACACTTGCATATGATATGCTCTGAAAAACTGTTGTGCTGTGCTTTTGGCACATGTAGTAACACTGCATTATTTATTAGTGTATTTTTTACATAATTATGTTCTGTGTAGTATTTTGCTATATCCCATTCGAATTATTTTAATCATTCAATACACATACTGAGGAAATTCTGTTTACAGTTGTCTTAAAGTTTAGAGAGGCTTTGCTCTTTCTAGTGGATCCTACCATAGTATTAAATATGAGAGATGAATCCCACCATTATGTTGATGTTACCAATCAATGAGAAAATCAATGGTGCTATTTTTTTTAAAGAAGAGAACATATTGCATCTGTCTCTCAGAAATATCAAATACCATTTCGTAAGCAGGCATTATTTCTAATTATGTGCTCATTTTGGATCACTGTTTTTTTTTTTTTTGTGACTTTTTTTTGAACTGACACATCAGTGAAAAGAGCAGCCAGTCACTGAAGAAAGAGTGAATAACTCTCTCTGCCCGCCTGCTTTAGTGAGGACACGTTTACCAGGTGCCTCATGAGGGACTCGAGGTATGTGATTATTAATTAATGGTTTTGGTTCTTTTCCCCTCAAGTTTTTATTAGTGAAAATAGAAGTGCTTCTCCCAGGTTTACCAAGTTAGAATCAAAACTTCAGCTCTGAATGCTGGGAGAAAGAAAACCCCATTCTGTCATTGCTGAAGGTGTGATCGCTGTGCAAAGAGCTCTGTAATCCAGGAACAACTTGTGAATGTGGGAGAGGAAACAACCACTCAGCCATCCATGCTGTACTTTGATGTGAAAGATATTAAGAAGAACTATCTGCTGAATAAAAAGAAATAAATTGAAAACAAAGTTCTTACATTGTATGGAATGCAGTGAAGCTGCATAGCCCACCCTTTTCAAGGAGTGGGGAGGATTAGGGGGCACCGATTCTACATCACCCAACCTGTTCTACATGCTGTGATTTAAATCTTCTGGAAAGAGAATGGGGGAAAAAGTAAATCTGTAAGATATTGTGCGTTAGACTGTCCCTGTTCTGATAACAGTACCATGGCTCAGGCCTTTTGACATCAATCCTGCCTTCTCTTCATCCCTTGTCTGGAGGACTTGCAGTGGGAGGAGGGATTTCAGACAAGTGCTGTTCTTATGCTGGAATCTTCAGTGGTTTTTGGATAACATCTAAAGGAGGACCTTGCTGACATGTTAACTTGATGAAAACCCTGAGACGAGTTTCCCAGGCAACAAGGAAATGGTTGCACTGATTTCCACTCACTAAAGGCAAACCAGCTACTTAATGAATGACTAAAATAGAACAAATATTTTAAATTCTTAAATACCTCTCCGAAGAAACTAATTACGTAAAGTAAAAAAGGCAAATTAGCATAAAATTTAGAAAAGAGGCTATTTACATTCTGTATCAGAAACAGTTGCAGGCCAACGTATAGGGCTGATCACAAGTGACTAAAACTGATCACAAGTCAGCACTTCCACTGCAGGGGAAGAGGCAGAGCTTGACATTCTGTTTTAGCACAATTAACAGATTTTTTTTTTTCTATTTCTGCGTTGGCAGGAAAATACCAGAGACACCCAACTCATTTCATTTTGAAAACTGTGAAGGAAGATGGTAGCTGTAGGTACCAGGAATGTGCTGTCATTGAAATACAGTCCCAGTGTTTCTCAGCCTGCTCATCCTGTGCAGTCTGTGAGAACCAGGGCACAGGGGCAATGTAAAGTTGGAGCTGGAGATGCCAGGGCCTGCAGCTGCCTTAGCTCAGGGTCAGCCCACAGCACACGGCTGCCTCAGGGCCCCTGGGGGCCCAGGAAGCCCCAGGTGCAAATGTGTCTGCGTTGCACAGCTCGGACTCTGGACACACAGAGAAGCCTGTGGTCCCACAGCTTTGCAGGTGAACTATTGGAAATACTGAGTTTGGACTGCGGTTTATCCAAGGTTCATCAAGCCAGGTACGTTTTTACAAAGCAGATTGATTTTTACAGATAAACCACTTCTGGACTAAAAAAGAAAAACAAGATAAACTGTTGGAGAGCTCTCAGCTGGGTCCTTGCATGTGGTCTTATGTGCTGAAAAGAGAGGATGCCAAAAGAGTTCAGATCAACAACACAGGGAATTTGTTTACTATTCTGTGGACTAACATCAAGATGTTTCAATCAATCTCCGGAGGCCTGCTCGTGTCATTATTTGAGCCATCTACACAGTTTATTCATTCCTTAAGAGCACAGTGCTGCACTGCCCCATGCCCACAACATGGCAGCAGCTGTTGCTCCATGCCCACAACATGACAATAGTTGTTACTCTGCACCCACAACATGGCGGCAGTGGCTGCCCCAAGCCCACAACATGGCGGCTGCAGCTTCCCTGTGCCCACAACATGGTGTCAGTGGCTGCCCCAAGCCCACAAAATGGCGGCTGCAGTCTCCCTGTGCCCACAACATGGCGGCTGCAGCTTCCCTGTGCCCACAACATGGCGGCAGTGGCTGCCCCAAGCCCACAAAATGGCGGCTGCAGTTTCCCTGTGCCCACAACATGGCAGCAGTGGCTTCCTCAAGCCCACAACATGGCGGCTGCAGCTTTCCTGTGCCCACAACATGGCGGCAGTGGCTGCCCCAAGCCCACAAAATGGCGGCTGCAGTTTCCCTGTGCCCACAACATGGCGGCAGTGGCTTCCTCAAGCCCACAACATGGCGGCTGCAGTCTCCCTGTGCCCACAACATGGCGGCTGCAGCTTCCCTGTGCCCACAACATGGCGTCAGTGGCTGCCCCAAGCCCACAAAATGGCGGCTGCAGTTTCCCTGTGCCCACAACATGGCGGCTGCAGCTTCCCTGTGCCCACAGCATGGCGGCAGTGGCTGCCCCAAGCCCATAAAATGGCGGCTGCTGTTTCCCTGTGCCCACAACATGGCAGCAGTGGCTTCCTCAAGCCCACAACATGGCGGCTGCAGCTTTCCTGTGCCCACAACATGGCGGCAGTGGCTGCCCCAAGCCCACAAAATGGCGGCTGCAGTTTCCCTGTGCCCACAACATGGCGGCAGTGGCTGCCCCAAGCCCACAACACAGCGGCTGCAGCTTCCCTGTGCCCACAACATGGCGGCAGTGGCTGCCCCAAGCCCATAAAATGGCGGCTGCAGTTTCCCTGTGCCCACAACATGGCAGCAGTGGCTTCCTCAAGCCCAAAACATGGCGGCTGCAGCTTTCCTGCGCCCACAACATGGCGGCAGTGGCTGCCCTAAGCCCACAAAATGGCGGCTGCAGCTTCCCTGTGCCCACAACATGGCGGCAGTGGCTGCCCCAAGCCCACAAAATGGCGGCTGCAGTTTCCCTGTGCCCACAACATGGCGGCAGTGGCTGCCCCAAGCCCACAACACAGCGGCTGCAGCTTCCCTGTGCCCACAACATGGCGGCAGTGGCTGCCCCAAGCCCACAACATGGCGGCTGCAGTTTCCCTGTGCCCACAAAATGGCGGCAGTGGCTGCCCCACACCCACAGCATGGTAGCTGCCCTGCTCCCCCCTGGATCAAGCCGACTGCTGATGAGCTCATCAGAAACACTGGAAGATAGCTATGCTGTCAACACAGCCATCACAGAAGCTCTCTCCTCCCGCAGATGACAGGTGGGATGACTGCGTTTCTTCAAGGCCTGAGCGCACCTGGACTCGCAGCTCATTTTGAGGCATGGCACTGACTACTGAGTGCTCCTGAACAGCATCTTTCAGAACAGAGCTCTCTCAGATTTCAGGTAGGCAATGTGCTGCACGGGTTGTCACACACAAACATCTGACCGTACAGGGAATTTGGAATAGAAGCTGGGGTTATACTCTCAGCCCCACTGTAGCGTTGGAGTGAATGGACTCTTGGTAATTTTTAGAGTGAATAAAGGTGGGAGGAAAACTAGCTTGCAAAAAGTAATAGTTTGCAATTAATGAAAACCAGCTTTGCTCTCTGAAGACTTGACAGATGTAGGGATGGGACAAATGCTTTTTGGTGGAGGTTCAGCAGGTTCAGGGGGGTCACGTAGTTCACAGCACAGTGTTGGCCTGAGCTGCCGGGTGCAAACCAACAGCTTTGATCTCCTGTGCTCCTCCCAGTTGGCTGCTGCTGTGTCAGAAATGCCTCTGTTGTTCATGGGGATGGGAACGTGATAAGGAATTTCAGAGCACACTGAATGCAAAGCCTCAGTTCTTTCCTGTCTCCAAAAGCCAATATGGCTCCAGAACCAGCTGCGTGGTAAATCTTTTTCTGTAGCCAACCTCATTCTGAGGTTCCTACTCCTAGCTCTTGCTTCCCATATACCACATGAAGAAATAAGCAGGAACAAGCCCAGTGACCTCAGTCAAGCTGTGTTAAATCTTTTGCAGCCACAAAACATTTCCTCTGGCTGCCTGAACTGTAAGCAGACACCTGTAAGTTATGACTCTCTGTGGCTCAACCGAAGGATAGACAAGGAGACCACTACTGCCACATGGGAAAACCCATTGGCATTTACGGGAATGCAGAAAACATTCTTACAGTAACATGGGTGGGAGGAGAGTTGTGCCTTTGAATTTCACCCTCAGCAGGAGCACGGTGATTTCTGACACCAGGAGCAGATGCAAATGGCTGCAGGACTTCACATCCCCACTGTAGTGGAGCACCCCAGTATGATTTTTGGCTATGGAGAGCAGGCCTGTAGCATAGCTATCCATGTCTCTGTGCCACATTCCTGCTTAACAAATCTCCCACTTCTTGGCATCCAAGTGAAAAGTAAATGGGGGGAGCGTGTGTTTGGGTGATGTGACACAGTACGTGTTGCCTATGCAAAGCATCCCCATCTGTGAAGTCATCAGGGTCTTGGGTATCTGCAAACTCTTCTTTGTTTCTTGCGTAAAGACAGCATAAAGCATGAAGGGAAAAACCCAACATTTTTGAAATCCAATTCTAGGTTCACACTTGGCTGAAATTTCTTTCTATTGCACAACACCACAGTGAGCTGTGCTGGTAGAGATGGGATAGAGATGGAGCAATTTTTTATTTAGATAATTATAAAGTAATATTTTTTTACCATTTTAAAATACAACTGTTTACTGATTTGTCATCTTTTGTCTTACAACAAGGGTGGGATAATCTTGCTTTTTCACCTCGGGGATCTATTCAAGTAATCTCATCCCCTTATTGATGAATACAATGAGGTGTGATTTTCATACATGTATACTCAGAACTACAGCTACCAGAATGGCCCACATCCTATAGGAGCAATGTCACCAGCTGATACAGTGAATTATTTTTATTTCTAATAGTAGTTTTCTTTCCATAAAATGTAGAAAAACTCAGCATACTTTCCTGTATACTTTCTCCTGTGTTATAGAAAGGAACTAATTACTCGGAGCTTTAAATACAGTTTAAAAACTGTTCCTATTGCAACCAGTGCAACCAAGCAAAATACTTGCCTATTTACTGCTCGGACAGTCTGGCAGTTGGAGCAGGGCAGGTGTCAGCACAGCTGTAGCATTTACCTTTGTAAATGATAAGGGTTTGAAAGATGATTGTGTGCACTGAATGTCTGCAGTCAGGTGGAGACAGTCAGAAGCGCTGAGAATAGGGGGTTGGGGATTGGAGCACTAAGTGCCCAAGAGACTTATTGTAGTTAACTTTGTTAGAAACAAAGAAAGCAAAAATCAAAATGCAGGTTGTCGTGTGGCAGATAAAGTTCTGGGAGGTGCTGCGGAGACTGGAAAGTGAGATTGGGACCTAAGAAGTGAAATTAGGGAACTGAATGAAGCTCTGAGTTTGCTCTGTTAAAGCTTTTGCCTTTTACCCAGCCAGCTCAAATTAACAGTCTAACAGTGACTCTGCAAATCCACCCAAATAATCTGAATTTTACTTAGAATACTTCTTTTTTTCCTTGCTAAGAAATGCATTAAAAAAAAAATTAGTTTTGAAGGTCCAACTCAGGCAGTGCTGCAGGCCCTGCCTTCCCTCCCCTCCCTCCAAGAGCTGCAGGAGGCAGAGCTCTGCATGGTTTTCATTAGGAAGAAGGATGAAGCGAGTTCTTTTCTACAGCTCTTTATTGCTAGGATTTGACAAAGAAGGAGGGAGCCCAGCTTGCCTTGCCTTTGGTTTCCTACCCTTAGCAATAAATAAATAATAAAAAAAATTCAACCCATGAACTGTGCACAGCACGTAATCATTTCCCATGGATCTCCAGATCATTAGGAAACCACACCAGGCCAGCTTCCCATCACATTGCAGAGTGGAATTATGCTGGAAGAAGAGGTCACTGAGGCGAACTCCAGCTGCACAGCTGAGCAGCACAGAGGGCATACGGCTGGTCCTGCCCCAACCACACCTCTTGTGTCCGTCACCTCCACAAAGCAGGCTCAGAGAGGTCGATCTGAAGTATTGCTTGGAAAGTGCCTTGGAAAATTGCTGACACCTTTCATAAGGCCCCAGTCTGCTCATTCTTGAAAACACGCGTGCAAGATCATACAGACACTGCTGCTGTCCTGGCTACAAAATTTAGCAGCTGTTGGTGATGGCTGTGAAGAAAGGAGGCTGCAGCTGACCTGGAGGGGATCGGTTACTGGCTGTCTCTGTGGCAATGCGCTCTAAGTAATAGTTCTTTTCTGGTTACTACGGCAAAGAAGGGATGTTGGGCTTCTGAAGCATCTTCTGCCCTTCTCCTGGTAACAACCTTCAGGTTGTATGGGATTTGCATACGCTGTAACCCAACCACAGTTAACTTTTTGGTGAGAGGCAGTGCAGAGCTGACAAACGCTACTGGGTGAGTCAAAAAGAACCAACTTGCAGAAGCAAGACAAAACATGCAATTCATTAAGCCCCACCATATGATTGTTTGAGTTCCAAAAACTCTTCAAGTCCAGAAAGCACTGGTTAGGAGGAAACTAGCAGAAATCCTGTGGTTGTCAGCAGAAGAAAGCAAGGCTGCAACCTCTCTGCTCTGTGCTGCTGTCAGCTGGTGCCTGGGGTTTGCTGCAGGCACAATGCGAGCAGGCTGGTGCACGGCTTTCTGGCTGCCTCGTGGGGAGTGTTTTCTTGCAGACTCCACATTAATGCAAATAACTTCTTTCGAGTATGTTTCAGAAGCCTGCAGCTAGGGTGTGTGTGTGTGAAAGGTGCCCCATCGGCCCCCCTCTCTGCACCTTGGTGATCCCAAGGCTGCAGTGGATGGCTACCGGTCACTTCCAGTGCTCTGTGGGCAGTTTGTGAAATTAGGTGTTTGGAAAAAACCAATAATATGAAAGTATACTGGAACATTTCTTGGATCAGACTTCAGCATTACTCATGCGTCATTAATTCTCAAAATATTAAGGGAACATTTCTTCGTATTGGGCCCTATTCCGTTAAAGAGATACAAAGCATCTTGCTTGATCTGAGCCATGATGCAACACACACCAAGCCAATCCCCCACATAAGGATAGGCAGGAAACCAAAGCTGGGGCAGAAAAGAGTTGTGGGGCCTAAATTCATGGGGAAATGTGGGTTTTCTGCTACTCACTGTGTTGTGTACATGTTTTATTACTCCAGAACTGCTAGATCTCATTGTGAATGCTTGTATTGCTTAACTTTTACATAGCCTTTTCTGTTGTCACAGCAGACCAATTTCAGCTTCATTTGGCATTCCTTTAATAACTGAGACCACCACTAACTTTGCCTGCATGTCTGAGTGTGACGCGAATGCAGCTTCAGTACTGATGGCACAGGGACTGCAGCTGCATTCATTAAATCCGTTTTTCAGTTTCTGCCATTCCAGCAGATTCTTCTCTGTTCCAGACTTAGCACTGCCCTGGCATTTTTGCTGCATTTGTTACTGCTGTGCCAGAAGTACAAACAAAATGTTGAGTGAGCCTTGTTTCCGCCCTTCTCTCCACTGGCGTATAATTACTGTACCTACTACTTAACTGCTTGTATCCCAGCTCCTGTTAAACCAATAGTTGTGCACAGCTCCTTGCAACTGGAAAAATTTGCAGCATGTCAGCAACAACTACTAAATTGAATAATTTTTCTGGACAGGCGATGCTGTTCCCTGCATTTTAAGGTTGGCTTTGGGGCTGGAGCGTGATGTTGGCGGGATAGATGGGCAGCTCAAGGACTGCACCTGCCTTTTTATCACTTTCCAGACCCTCCATCCTATTATTCCTGAGCTTTTAATCTCCACTGGGTGACCTGGCTGCCAGGGTGACATTTCTGATGACAGGCTGACTTACAGCAACTAGCTCACTCTCTTACTTTACTATATATTAAGTGTTGTAGTTCATGGCTTTCTCCACTAACAAGCCTCTACAGGTGGTTTAAGTATATAGACACTGTTCAAAATTGCAGCCCAAGTGGACATGGAAGGCTGCAGAAATGGCAAAGGCCACGTGTACAATTAGAGGAAGTCAGGTAACGATGAGGAGCGCGATGCCCAGGCTGGCAGGAGGAGGAGCCTTGTGGTACACATGTCCTGCCCAGCACTGCCTGGCTCCCACTGCACCCCATGGAGAGCAGAGCACTTCTGCCTCTGGGATCCCTTTAGGACCATTGCTTTATGCAAAACCAAAATCCCTCTAAAGAAATGTTTGGATTTCTGCTTTATCTTTTGGAGCTAAATAGAATTTGCTCTAGACTCAGCATCCTCCTAATTTCCATAGGACGGCTCAGCAGGGATTGGACACAAGCTTCTGCCAGCTCCAACTCCCTGAGCTCCAATGGGGCCTCTGGTTTGGAAGATGCAGAGACAGGAGGGAGTGAGAAGGAAGGCTAGGTGGATAAGCCAGGTAATCCCTGGGCCCCAGGGACATTCATTCTCCAGCAGAGAGAATTTGCATGTAAGAGTTGACCAGCTTCCCCTTCTCTTGCATACAGAGTGGTTTATCTTGGAAAGATTGGTTTTTTTTTTCTATTTTAATGGAATTATTTTAGATATTCATGCTGGCTATACACATAAATTTGAAATGAAACACTGTGTTTGCTTTTAGAAGGTGATTATTCTTTGTCACAGAACTGATTTCTTGAAGCAAAAACCGTTTTTATTTAATCCTTCTCGCGTGTTATTTCTCTTTCTACAACGTGAAAAGTGGTTCACAGAAATTAGACCCCTGTGTATAATGCAAAAGGCAGGCTTTGAATAAGAGAGCACTTTTGGCAGACCGCAGGGTGAAATTTGCAACGGTGAGCTCTGAGGAGATGCGGTTCTGAGAAGCGGAGTGGAGGCAGGTGAGCTCAGCCAGCTGATTTCCAGTGCTGGGGTCTTCCTGAGCTCAAAAACAAGCCCTGTATCACTGCTACCTGCTTCGCTTTTAAAGCTGGTCAGTGTCGATGGAACACTAGCAAGATAAAGCGCGAGTCTATCTGAAATCTGAAGAGGGGAAAGGCTGCTTGATAAGCTGGAAATTCAATTGCTATATTTTCCAACAATTTTCTCATCTCTGGCACATCAGGTGGGAGTTGGTGTTTTCAAGTTGTTAGCACCGCGGGGAATCGTGATGAAGAAAAGCCTCAGCATGACACCAGCCACTGCAGCACCACGTGGGGCTGAGGGACCGCGGGCACCACGCAGTGCGGGAAGGGAGCCACAGTCCTGCAACAGTCAGACATCGCCCATGGTGGGAGGAAGTGGGGAGGAGAAGCACAAATAATGATGGAAGCAGCGACATAAATGTCACAAGGGAGGCAAAAACTGCTTTGTTATTTCTGTCAATTGAACTAGAGTGAAAATTGAGATGTGCTCAGTGTGGTTTTGCAGCGGTATAGCAGGTCTGTGGTTATGAACTACTGGACTTGATGCAATGGTACTACTTGGTAAGCACTACATTTCCTAGATGTGAGAACTTAGCTAGGAGTGTTAAATAGCTGCTGTAGTCCTTCCTTAGCAAAGATAGCAGTTTCATTTTTCTCAGAAGCTTTTCCAAGCAGGCAGCCTTCCTTCCCACTGTCTCTCTGAGGGGCTCACAGACTGCTGAATGTCTCTGAGCACACAAGGTTTTCTCAATGTCTTACGAGCTGGCTTAGTTGTTTAATGATTTTATATACATATACAAATTTTTCCTTCAGGGATGTGAAAAGGTAAAAGATGTCAAATCTTAACACTATTCAGTTTAAAGAGGTGCTCCCAATGAACTCACCGTTGGGATTCGGTTACCTGCACAGATTTCTAAGGAACTCTGTGGTGGAGCTAAAATGGAAGCTAGAGGTGGCCGTTGGACCTACACAATAACTGTCCTCCCATAGTGGAGGTTGCCCTGGGTTGCAAGGAGGGGTCTGTAGCAGCCCAGCATCACCCAGGGCTGTGGCCAGCCCATTGAATGCCTGTGCCAAGCTGGGGGCATCCAGCCCCTACAAAGGGTCTGCTTCTCCCTGGCATTTTGCCTGGTTGCTCAGGCAAGAAATGTATGCTCTCACTGTCCGTTTGCAGAAAGAATACTTCATTCTCTTTTTGTGTGGGTCTGTAGGGGCACAAGACATTCCACTCAGATCATGAAGCTCAGAACCTGGATGCTACAAGTTGCTACAAGATGCTACATCTTCATGAAGTACTTCCAACTACTGTTGCTGGCCTTCTTTCTCCAAGGCTTCTGCTTAGGAGAAAGGTACAGCATCTTACCAGAAAAGCTGAAAATCAAGATGAATATCACTTACACTTCTCTTGGGTATTTAGATAAGATCAGTGACTTCCTATGATATGGAAAAAATTGAATACGAACAGTTCACCTAGACCCTACTGCAGTTAAAAGTTTAAAAAGTGCCAGCAAGTGGATGAAAGATAAATAAGCTTACCATTAAGCTAATGAGTCCCATATGTTTTTATAGTCAAATAAAACTGAATGTACTGAAGAGCCAAAAAGCGGATGAATGAACCACGACAGACATCCCAAGATCATGTTTAAAATGCAAATATTGGTATTTCTCACACATTTTTCCCTTATGTAAATTGTATCTAAAGAAGGCATTGGGTAGAAGAAAACGCATTTTTGCCTTTGAGCTCATACTCAGATGAACGCAGCAAACTCAACTTGAGAGAATACCTACTGGCTGCTATAGTTACTGGAGACTGCAGACAGTTGGGGAGTTGGGGAGTTACAGAGCAGATTTGCCATCATGTAGGAAGCTGAGCCTTAATTAGATCCAGACCTACAAAGATTCATCCGAGAAGCTTTTTCTAAAAATGCAAGACGCATTTCTCTCCTGGTATAAAACTAAAAATGGAGGGTTTGGGGAATCCAGAAATAGTTATAGTCAGAAAGCACTTCAGTACCAGAGAAACTGTACTGCTTCCAGGTTACTTACTCAGAAGAAAAAAGGAAAGGAGAAACAAAACTCATTTTCTTATGAGATTGATGTTACTTCTGCTGAAAAGGTATACTTAATATATATATTATAGTATACATTATAAAGAAGTATTATATATTTTTATGTAATTCTTCCTCAGGGAAGAATTTTGGTTCCTTTGCTAAAGGTTTGGGCTACTTAGCTGCACTGTTGCAGTTCTAGCTGCTGCTGTCACTAATAGTTATTGCTTTGCAGGTCTAAAGATTAGCCCATCTTTCTCCACCAGTGATGTCATTTAATTGGGCAAATTACATCTTATAAATACTTCTGGCTGAAGGCTGTGAGTTTCAGGCTCCTCTCCAACAAAAAGTATGCCAAAATTCCTCTCCTTCCCTTAGAAGGTGTCACTTTGAATTAATGAAGCTACAAACTCAATTTGTGTGAGATGGACCAGCCTTCCCATGCCTTACCCCAAACCGTGCCTCTCATCAGGCCTCAGCGCCCTGTTCCAGCTGAGATACAAGGATGGAGGTTGCAGTTATGTTTGTTGAGTGCAGTTATTACAGTGCATGCTCCTGCATGCTAACGTATACTATTAGGAACAGAGTAACTGTATGGTGAGTTTGGAACCATTGCAAAAGGAGACATGGGAAGAAGCTCTGTGTGATGTTGGCTGTTTGGGCTGAGGAAAAGGGTTCTTGGTCAATGCTATATTCACATACTTCTGCAGTAGATGCCATCTTCCCCACCGATACTGGGAAATGATCTGGGAAGCAGCATGTGTCGAGACTCAGACAGTTTTCTTGTGATACCCCTTACACATAATGATATATATGTAATGTACCAGGCACTAAACAATGCTTGGCTGAATGGCAGTCAGGTGTGTTTTGTTATCTGCTTTTCATATATAATTGTCACAATATTTTTTGCCTTCTTCTAATATTCTTAATTTTCTGATCTCCTTTTTAGGGAGAACAAAGAAGAAAAGTGCCCTTTTCTTCCTTACCTGCCTTCTGTTTTCCCTCTCCTTGGGTGGGACACATTTCAATATCTTATCAGGTTCGTACTCTGCTTTTCATGCCTGGATTAATGCAAATATCCCTTTGCCCAGCAGCAGCATAGCACTGAGCTGCAGCACTTTGTCAATGCCTTGTTACTGTCCGTGCGGTTGCAGGTAGGGTACTTAAAGTCACCCGTGAAATGCCTTGGAAAATTCATGGTTGTTAGAACTTCACTTGCCTTATCACTGCCACAGTAATTCTCATTAGCTTGACTTCCTTTTAAACTACCTTCCTGAAAGCCTATAAAAGCTGTGAATATTGATCACATTTATTTAAATAATAGTGCCCTCTCGGATGGAAGGCTTAAATAGCCAGCAGGTGACTTCCCCTCAGAAAGGGACCCTTGGCCAGCCCAAGCTGTGTGTCCCCACTCGATGCACACTTGAGAGCTTTAGCCTAAAACATCTTTTTAAACTCATAGCACAAGGTTTTTAGTCTTTTTTTTCTGCACTTTGAAGTGAGAATACAGATCTTAGCAACTATGAAACAAGAACTGAGGCCAGAATGGAGAGAAGTGGGTAATGATGTACTGAAGCTGTACTGGTTTTTAATGCCAACTGAAGTTTTTTCTTTCACCTTCTGTGCACTCTCTGATTACTGAAGTGTTTGTTGTTGCTTTGCGATTGTTTTCTTGTCTGTTTGTTTTTAATTTTCAGGTCTGCTGTTCTGAGATCAGATTGCATTCCTTCAAGCCTGTGAGACAGCCAGCTGATCAAGGTTTGTTTGTGGTCCACATTACACCCATAACATCACTGAAATACAACGTAGCACTGTGGAGGGTAATGCAATGTAACCCTAAGTGCAATGTAAGGGTTATGTGACACTCCTTTGGCTGCAGCATGGTGCTGTCATGTGCTGACATCAGCTGCCAAACTGCTACAAGCCACTAATGACAACTTCCTTCCCTCATATCCGATTGTAAAGGCACTAATAGATCCAAACTGGAGATCATATCTTGCTCACCAGATGAAAGGAAATCATTCTCCTCCAGATTGGCAGAGTTAAAATGGGAATGCCATTCCTGCTTCACCACAACTAAAGCTCATTTTATGATTCAACATTGGGGAGAATAGCTGCATTTTCTTGTTTCTCTTCTCAGTAACCAAAAAAGGCTCCGTCTGGGAGATCAGACTATCCATCCTTACGAGGTGCACCATATGTTTTCGTCTTTTTTAATTACTGTACCCTTTACAATCTTAGATAAATGCCATACTTAGTGCTTTACTTTACAATTAATTCTCTCCTGCGGGGAGATTTTAAGTCTCTGTCTCTCATCATATGTGAAGTGTAAAGGAGAATTGCAAATTTACATTCTTATGGGCAAACAATGGCTCTGTTTAGAAAACAAACTTTAAACTACTATTACATCAGGATGCTTTTCAGCAAATGCTGTGTTAGTGCCACAGAACAGCAAATGCTGGAGATGAAAGACATTCTCTTTACAGCGCTGCGTTGCATAAGGCAGAGCATTGGTTTATTTGAAGATAAAGGTCTACATAAATAAAAAAGACATCAGTTCAGGTCTCTACATGTTTCTAAGACAACCTGTATTGAGGGCTAAGCATGGATTTACGTCTCAAGCAGGATTTTGGTAACCAGTGAAGAACTGAATCTATTTGCAGTTCTCTCCCACTCCTCAAACCCACATGCACTTTGCATGTCTCTCTCTCTCAGAAAAGGAAAAAAGAAAGAAAGAAAAGTGTGGTAAATAACAGCTTGCAAGCTTAAATTTAGCCCTGCCGAATCTTGTGCAGAGATGACTGAAGTTCTGCTGGGAAACTTCTAAATGGCAGGCAGCACTTCGGTGCGGGGCTGGCGGCACGACCTGGTGCTGGGGCCTGCAGGCTGCTGAAATGTCACAGCTCCCTGTCAGACACAGGAGGGACTGTCTGCACCCAGCACCTGGGGGTGAAATTCAACAGCAGTGTGCTGAGAGGTGAGCCATGGCTGCAACTGGGTCCTGCAGGCAGCTACTGGCCTTGGGCCAGCTTCACCAGAACCCCATCCACACGCAGGGCTTGTGGTGAAAATAGGGGCCTTCCCTACTGCCCTGGTGGAAGAAGCTGGCACAGGCTGGAATCCAAGTGGGCTCCAGGTTTTCTCTCTGCTATTCCTCATGCAAGAGTGAAGCCTGGGCTAGCTGTAACTTTTATGGAAAAGCCCAGAGGACCAGCAGGTGACACACAGGTGAGTGGGGCTGTTCTGATGAGCTGTTGCCATAGTATCTTGGTAATACCAGTTTTGAGTTGACAGATTTCATCTTGAATATGCACATACATGTGTATATAGAGAAAAGTCCCTCTGTGACCCTTCACTTTTGCATTCCTTTGAAGGTGCATGGCTTACTCTGGAGACCACCAGAATAGGATCTGTGCACAGCTGAGGATCTGCCCACTGCTGCCTGAATGCTTCTTCAGAGCAACATTTCCCCAGAAACTGCGCTGTGTGGATAAGACAGACCCATCTGCTGCAGGTAGAGATTTTTTTTCCCTAATGGCTGTAAAACTAACGGGCTGCATTTTCATTCTCTCTGGCATTGTTAAGGAAAAACAGGGATATCCCTAAATAGTTTACATCTGTGCTCTGAATCTCAAAGAAAACACCCAGCCAATTTTCAGGAGAGAAACTGGAGGCAGCTGTGAAGGGGGTGTTGCTGCTGTCCGTCTTACGGGGTCGTCTATTCCCTTCAGTGGTAACAGGAGAACTATATCTAAGGCAGTTGTGAGTTGGCCTTTGGTTGTGAACTGACTAGTGCCACATAGTATTATAGTCTTGTTATTTCCCTATGCAGCAGCATCCATAAATTCAGCATAGAAACACGTACTGTAAAAGGGATGCCTGTTGTATGGATTTAGCTCCAAAGCTGTAGTTTTAGCTTTGAAGGAAAGAAGAAAAGGAAAAACCTCAGCTGGATTTTCCAGAGCAGGTAACTTTGGGACTACTTAACCTTTAACTGAGCTGATTTTGTGTGAATAAGGTATGCTTATGCAAGATGACATCTCCGAGTAGTCCTTGTGGTCTCATGAGGTAGTTTTGCTAAGAACTTGGCTAACTGCATGTCTGTGCTGCCCAACAACAGTGAGGATGTTTTGCCTCACTAGATGATAACTTTTGCGTGTTGTTAGAGATGCATCATGGTAGAAGTCAGTTCTCACTGGCTCATATGGCCTTCAACTTTCTAAGGCTGAATTATCAGGTCTCCAGACTGATTCAAGGTTTTATTAGTTCTACACTTTATTCAGTTTTGGAAGCCTCTAATGTGAGGCCTTGGTCCTGGCTGGAGACGAGACATGGTCTACCAGACCTTAGTGACAGTTGCCCATGTCCATGCAGCTGTCAAAATGCAATTTTTCCTTATTACTTTGGATCATTTACACATTAAAACAAGCAAGAAAATCACTAGTAACAATTGTATGTTAAATAAGGGTGAAGTTGGTTCTCAACACGGTGAGTTTAAGTCAACATAATGCTAATTTTATATATATATATATATATATATATATTGTGTGTGTGTAAAAAAAAAAAAAAGTGCTGAGGCTGTTAATAGAGAATTGCTTTGGGGAAAAATAATGATTGCTTTGGAGATACCAACAATTTCCTGGTGGGATCAGAAGACAGCAGTAAAACTAGCAGCCTGTGCCACATCCATTTCCACATTTACCTATTGTTGGTGTGCAGAGCCAGGTGGTGTGATACAGCTCTGCCAGCCTCAAGGCTGGATCCGCTCCTGGACTAGGGTGGACTAGAGCTGGTAATGATAATGGCTTGCAATAGCTACCAAAGGCGTTACTGCAAGGAATTGCCTGTCATGCCCCTTCCAAATAGTAGACAACATCAGATAACAAGTTCCATGCAGGGTAACATTGTACCATGTGAGGGAATGGCCGGATGGGTAGTTTATTTGTATAGCAGGTATTAGGAGCCCAGGGTGATACTAAGGTATAGACCTTGGTATCTTGGGCAGCGTGCAAGTGTTTCTATTTGATTCACCCACTAGAGGTAAACCATAGTCTGTGTGAGGTAATTATAAGAGTTTACATACTTCTTTATCAGAGGAGACCATGCTGTATCTCTAAAATGCACAGGCCCCTCCTGTGCATATTGATAGTGGGTCTCTGCTTGGGAAAAACTGAGCTGGAAAGCATCAGAGTGGTCTCTGTCCTGGTCTGGTGGGTCACAGTGCTTACGCCACTGGGTTACACCAGGATCCTTGTGAAAAATCTGAGTGCTGGTTAGAACAGGCTCCTGAGTGCAAGTTGTGTATGAGGACTGAGCAGTGCCTGACACATGGAGTAGATGGGACGAAGCAACAGCTCCACTTAAGTGAAGTGGTGGAAAGTGCTGCTGCAATTTGAGATCCTGATGGAGGGTGAAGAACTGGGGAATGCTTGAACAGTGTTTCACTTTGTGGTTCTGAGCACGAAGGATGAGACAGAGGTAGTTTCATTTATGATTCTGCTTGGTTGTGAAGACCCACATGTTTCTAACAGTTTTCTGGAAACTCAAGGAGTGCAAAAAGGTGGTGGGCAACTCTATATGGCAAAGCAGAAACCTGGGAAATGGTAAAATGGTACTTCAGTGATGTGAAACATGCCATCTGATGTTGCTTTGTCCCAGGAGTGAGGATACAATCTTCCCTGTACTGTTAATGAAGTGTGTGATGGGGAGAGAAAAGAGCTTGTGATTGGGAATATTTAGGACCACGATTAAACATTGAAAAAATACTGTATGCTTAGGAAATAAGGGAGTCTTACAGAGGCTGCTGCATGTGAAAAGCCCACAGGTAACTAACATTGTGTACATGGGAGTTAACCACAGGTTTTTCAAGAGCAGAAATATGAGTGTATGAGAACCTGTCTGCAGGTCAGTCTGTGCCGTGGCAAGGGCACAAACCCTATTTTTGGAAAGTTTGGTGGTGTGAGCCCTGTGCACATGGGCAAAGACACTGCCCCCAGCAGCAACAGCTCCTCCAAGTAGTTAGAAGGTACTGCAGCAGGAGGTGCTTATGTGCTCATCTTGGAAGCAAATGGAAGAAATATTTATTTGAAGGTGGTCATACGAATCTGAGCTCTCACACTGAGAGCAGAAATACTGTCGTGAAGAGAAAAGCTCCTGGCTGCTGAAGTTGAAAAGGTAAGATTCAGTAGTTGGCAAGTGTGTAAACTAAGTATGCGAGTAAAGGAATGACAGAAGATACAATTTACTTTGGGTTAAAAGCCTGGCAAGTCCTCACTTGTGCTGAAAGGGCAGGGAAAAAACAAGAAGGCCCACACAAACTTGAGAGAAAGCTTAGGGTCAGCCACACTGCCTGCCTGGGGCTGGCTACGTGCGCCTGCAGCCTCTCCGGTTTCATCCCTGATAGGTGGGCTGTGCATCCCCCCACAGCCCTGGCTGCTGCTTGTCCCCTTGCTGCAGGGCTGCTGCCTGAGGCACAGAGCTGGGCAGCCCCACTTCTTCAGGAGAACCCCATATCCCTGCCCTGTGCTCAGATATCAACAGGATCAGGAGACAGTGGTCTGGCGCAGCCCAACGGGGCACTTCGCTGCCTGTGTTTCCATTGCTGTCAGTCCCTCAACTGGTTTTACTGCCTGTCAGTTCCTCAGTCTATGCCCTCTAAGGACACTTTTTAATTCCTCCTGTGCTCTGAGTTATTCTGGACTGTGCCACCTACTGCCACACAGTGCAGCGTGTATGCACCTTCACTGGGCATTTCAGCCCTGCTCACAGTTCAGCTGCCAGGCTTCTCCTCATTTACTTTCCTCTTGCAACCTGCAGCCGTCTTGGCAGTCACACTGACTGCTCTCCTGCATCCTACCTACAGCTATATCCAGAAAGGCTGGGTGCAGTGATGACAGATCTCTGCACCCACAGAGAGTCCCACTGACGTTTGCAGGGCTGGATGTGGGTGCAGAAACCCACATCAGAGGAGCCCACACAGCAGGAGCCCGTGGGCTATGGGTCCTAGCAGGGAACCTTCAATATTTGTAATGTTCTGCTGACATTTCAGTATTGTTATCCCTTCTTAATTTAAGAGTGTTCTTCAGAATCCAAATAGGAAGCACCACTTGGAGGGTAACTGCACGTGATGCAGCATGTTGGAGGTCATTCTTATCTTGGATATTTGCTTTGTTTGGTTTACAACCTGCACGTAATTCAGTGCAGCAAATCTGAAGAGGGTTTAAACAGTGGGCATTAGTCATCACATCCACCACCGAAGGAGATAAAGCTTCATCTTTATTTTTTTTTCCCCACACCTTTCAAGGTCAATATTGAAACACTTTCAGAAAAGAAAGGAGGAGCTCATTGTTTCAGTTTTATCCTCTATTTCTTCACTGTCAAAATGTTCAGGAGATCCTCTGAGAGGATTGAAGATTGCCAGGAGGAAACAGGAGAGGCCAATAGGGGTAACTGGGGAAAATGCAAATCTGTCTGCTTTCTGCATGCCTGCTTTGTCAGATTTAAGCCACTACTGCATAGTGAAAAATCAGTCCAAACTGAAGCGTATCTGATGCACTCACCCAAGGTTTCTTGGGAACTTTATTATACATGATGATAATGAAGGCAGTGAGCCCTGGAAGTCACCTGCCTCTGTGGTCACGGGGAAAAGGAAGAGACTGATCTCAATAGAGGTTTTGTCCCTGTAGCATTCGTCATCCAAAAGTTCACAGACCAGGTGATGTTTGCAGGTGCTCCCTCAGAGAGGGGCTGTGCACACTGGCACAGTAGCTGCAGACATGCTTTCTTCTGAAAAACTGTTAGCAGTGGCTCTAGTCATGTCTGTTATGAGAGCCATGGCTTCTTTTGTGGACGAATTGATGGTGAGGAAGCCTCAGATCAAAGAATAGCTTCAAGTCAAGTTCCAAGACAAAGGTTGTTTTCTTGCCATTTTCACTGAAGAGCCATTTTTTTGTTTGGTTTATGTACAACTTTTAGATACTCGCATTAATGTGAACGAATGTCTTCCTGAACGCTGCTTGTAAGTGCTCTTGGTCTATCAGTACATTAAATTAACAGCATGTCACAGTAGGGCACATTTGCTCCTCATTCAAAGAATTACGCTTCATTGTTCCGTTTCACATGTGCAGCTTCCTCCAAAGGCACTGAATGAGTGTAAGAGAGTGAAGAGTTTGGCCAAACAGCTATAGAAAAAGCAGCTTATGATAAACTGTAAGAGTAAACAATTCTCACACCGTGTTCACCCAGTACAGTGGGAATCCTCCCGTAAGCCTTTTCTTTAGCTTTCCTCTGTAAGAGTTCAACCATGCAGGTCATGGCAAGACTCGGCGAGCCTCGGTGATAAAAATTTCCACACCAGTATGAGACTTTTTCCACTGGGATGTTCAGAGCAGACATACATTGGATTTGTTCGGATTGGGCTGGTCTTAAAATGGCACAGTTTTCTTCTGCTTTGAAATGTGTTGGAATACTGATGCACTGATATTTCAAAGCAGCCACGTCTGCTTAAAGCTATTCCTGTGTGACCTATACATTTCTAGAGTTTCCCAACTGCATGTTGCAATAAAAGGCATGCTGCTGAATGGCTGACTTAGGCCAAGTAGGCATTGTTTTTCTGTTGCTTTATGACATCTTTCTGAACTCTAAAAAAAAACTGTGGTTGGATGAGAACATATGAGAAAATATTTCAGTCTGAGTCTGCCCACACTTGACAGTTCTTCAGCCCTGCTCTGTGGTTATTCAGAGTAGCGCTGCTTTACAGTGGGAATGCTATAGCTGTGTGGAAGAGATAGTCATGGAACAGGTGTGGCAAAATAGTTCCTGCAATGTACAGTGGCAGGATAAAAGGAGTAGAAGATGCTGCTGGTGGGGTCCCCACTGATCTGTAATTAGGACAATATTGCTTGTGGCTTTTTGTGTGTGTGTGTGTGTAAGCTCTGGGATTCTGAAACATAGCACCTCATGTCAGAGAAGGGAATTCCTATGCTTTGGAGCTTTCATTTGGAAAAGCTCCATTTGCTTGCTATCGGGTCAAGTTCTCTAGGCCCAGCTATGCCATATATAGAGGCTTCTCTCTGTGTCCACCTTTCCTGACTGTCTCACGGAAGGAGAATGCAACACCAGCTCTCTCCTCTTTGGTGCCCCGTGCAGAGAGAGCTGCAGGATTGCTGAGGATATGAAAAATGGACAAATGAAAGTCCAAAAGAACATTTTTCCTCCCTGAGTCAGACTTCCAAAGAGCTAGCTCGGCTTTCCAAAGCTAGTCCCTAAGTGGGTATGTGCTAATCCCACCCATGGCGATGGCTGCTCTGTATCCTGCGTGGATTCACACGGCCTGCCTTACCCTTTAGGTCCCTGAACATTGTCTTTTGTTAGCTTTCTTTCATTCAGAGATGATGGATATTTCCTTTTAGCTTCATTTTATTAAGCCCTGGGTGTATTAGCTCTTCAGTGCCACTTGAATACAAAGCAGAATATTTGAAAGGATCAGATGATGTTAGAAAAAATAATTATTTCTGTGCCATATGTTTGCTCAGGAAGATGGAGTGATGGCAGTGCCTAAGGATGGACCACAGCGTAGGGCTACATCTTCCAGTTAAGGCTTCAGCCTGAGACCCTGAGCACAAATTCTCTGCATCTTCTCCCACCTAAAGGTTCACCAACTAATGCTGTGTCCATGTTTGTTTCCTCCTCGTGTCCCACACTTCAGTACGTTCACCTCTGGGTACAGCAAGGGCACTGGGAATGCTGCTGCACGAGTGGTGAGATAGGCATTTAACTTCGGTCTTTAATGGGATCTCCTGCTGCCTCCTCCTGCGTTGGTAGAACAAAAGTGGTGGTAACAGTCAGTGGGTGTTTTCAGAGTGAGGAAATTTCATGCTGAAGTTTTGATGGAGCCACGGGTACCGTTCAGATCCCCTCTTAGATCTGAGGAAGAATCTGTGTGCCTGAAAGCTTGCTGAGTATTTTCCATAGGTATGAATCAGTCTGATGATACATGTCAGTCCTAGACTATGTCTTGCTGAAACCATCAGGGCCTTAACAGCAAAAGCTGCTGGAGTGGTTCCAGGAGCCCCCTTAATTCCTGTTCTAGACTATCACAGCCACAGGGTGGACTCCAGTGGACTTTTGTGGTCTTTCCCAAACCAGTGTGACTCCGACCCTGGCATACAGTGCCAGCAGATGTGGGATCCTCCCACCTCAGCCACAAACCTATGGTGCAATGCACAGATGAAACAGCTGACTCTGCTGTCTCCCATCTGCTCGTGGCACAGCAGGGTGGCAGCAAGTGGCACTCCCAGACTATCACCAGAAGATTTAAGGAGGCTGTAAATGCCACCTTCAGAGCAGCAGTGCTCACAGTGCATTTTTGCTGAGGTGGAGAGAAATGCAAGTCCTCCAGCAAGTTATTCATCTGTTCGTTCTCTGCTTCCTTCTTCAGTCAGATGAAATTCAAGACTGTGTAGGATCATTTTTGGAGGGTTGATTGTTTCCTCACAAAGTAAATAGCATTTTTCTCTTTAGCTAAAGTTGCACAACAGTTTTGTACAGTTGTGCTTGCCTTGAGGGTGTCCAGCAGCGACTGGCAGCGACCCCTCTCCCCATACGCATTGCTGCATTGCACAATAAGGCAGTCCCACTTTCCCAAGCTTTGGCCGTGTCAGACAGGATACCACATTATTCAGAAATGGAAATTCTTACCCTGCTACTTTTCCATAATTGTACACACATTTTGTCGGTGCAGATCTCAAACTTGCCTGTGAATGGGAGCTGCTGAGGGCCAGAGGCAGCCCAAATTTCTCCAATTGCTAGGTAAAGTTCTGTTTTTACTGTCAGTGAGAGTGGGCTGGGCTATGTTTGCTAGAAGGAGAGGGGAGGGCATGCTGAGGCATTTCCCCTGCTGTGATAGAGATGGGGGGGAATCAACCCAGCACTGCTGTAAAGCTGCTGATGCATCTCTCGGTCACTGGGAAAGCTGAATCCACAGCCAGGCTGTGGATGCTCAGCTACACCCATCTGCAGGTAGCTGTCGCTGTTACCTGTGCTGGGGCCAGGCTGCTGGGACAGAGCCTTTTCAATGAAGGCTGAACTGGCAGTCTTGGTGGTGCACTGAGTGATGGGTTTCTCTGGCCCTGCCAGCAGGCCTCAAGCAGGGTGAGCGGTGAGGTCTGGATGTGTGGGGGTGTTTGGGCAGTCCCTTTTTCACATAACTAAATGCTGGAGGAGATGGATGAGCTCTGCACTATGATACCAGCCTGTCTGGGTGTCCTTCTGCTGCCTGCCCCAGGGCATCACGTAGGAGCTTGGGCTCAGCCCTAGAGCCAGACCAAGGGCTGACAGTGGCTTATGCTGCAGGGGGGCTGAGACCGGTGTGCCATGAAGGGTGGGATGGGCTGCCCGTGGCTGAGCCAGGGTGCTTTTGGGAGCCCTACAGGCACAGCCCTGCCTTTGTCCATAAGTGAATGGTGAGGGAAAGGCACTGGGGTTTTTCTTACGACCCTCTGAGGGATGTTTTCTCAATGACAGAGTGCTGCATTGACTTGGTTCTTCCCAAAGCCTAGTCTTTAATTTGTACCAGGACGGGTCTCTACATCTAGTCTCTATCGTCATAAGATATGACAACTGGGCTCTCGTGATGGAAAAATTTGGCTCAAAATGAGTGAAATGCTCCCGTGACAGGTTACAGCGAGGTAAGAGAGGGGTGGCTTAGATCTCAGTCAGCGGCAGTGGGACAGAAAGGAAGTGAAAAGCCCTCCTTAGCACAATTTCGAAGCCGACTTTGATTGACTGAGCGGGCTTAACGTGGGCAAACCCAGGTGGCAAGGCACCTCTGCCCCCTCGGCGGGCGCGGGGCTCGGCTTTCACTCCCCGCTCATTTTTTAATTTCTTTTAATGGAAGCCCAGGAAATGGGATGCAGACCTTTCTCCTCAGGTGAGCGTTACAAAACAGCCTCCCTCGTTGTTTCGGGCTGCCCAGCCTCGCTCCGCGGGCTCTCCGGGCTGCGGCTGGCCGCGCTGCGGAGCGGCTCCGCTCCCGGGCGAGAGGGGCAGCCCCGCCGCAGCTTTCCGGCCCCTCCCTCCGCCTCCCGGGGTCCCCTCGCCCCTTCCCCGGCGGAGCGGAGCGGAGCAGCACGGTAAGTGCGGCGCTTTGCCGTCCCGGGCGCCCGCCGGTGCCGGGCGGAGCGGAGCCGGCTGCAGCCCCTCGGAACGGGGGACGCGATCCAAAGCCGTTTCCTGGCTACCGGGACAAATATGCAAATATTTCCTTATGCTGTTTCTCTTCTCTCCCGTCTTCTCTTTCTTGTTGTTGTTCTGAAAGTGGCAAATTGTCAAACAACAACAACAAAAAAGTTGCTGTGGATATTTCGGAGCTGTTGCTTTATGGAAAACAACTCCCTGGGTGGAGGCGAGAGCAGCCTGCGGTTCGGTGGGAGTGTTTGCAAATCAGATGTCACTTGGAGGTAGGGGAAATCTGGCAACATTACCCTGTGAACGCGGTCTCCAAGTCGTGCAGGCTCGCTCGCCTCATGTGAGCTGAACGAAAACCAACGGGAAGTTTGCAAGGAAGAGGAGAAAATGCATGGGATAAGTAAGAGAAGTGCTCGCTGCCTGGTTTTGCTGGTGTTTTTTGATTCCTGAAGCGAGCAGCGCTGGGTGCAAGCACTCACTGGCTGCCTCTTAAGGAAAGCGGAGTGTGGGTCTGTGTCAAGATTTGGGGAGCAGTCTTGGAGCACTGGTGGAGCAATCAAGCCCCAGGCGGTAGGCTCTTGAAACTTGATTGAGAGCCGGCCTGCTCTGTGCCCCACGCCTCACCTCACCGCTCTGCTGTAGCACGAAGCCTCGTGCTGGAGCCCGTTGCCCGCTCTGAGCGGGGCCGAGGAGGTAGGGCTGGGCGCGTGGTTCGTGCTGCCTGCAGGAAGGTCCCTTGAGCTCACTGGTGCCACAGCAGGACCCGTTTCTTTGGTACCAAAGGAAAAGATGTTATTACAGACGAGTTCTTGTTTCTCTGAGCCCCGCGGTGATGGGCAGAGGTGGGGATGGAGGGCGTGTCTGTTCCTCCGGCTTTGTAAAGGATCATCAGCACCTGAATACGCCTCCTGCTCATGGAAGGCTTTGTTAAAACAAAGGCATCCTTGCCCTTATGCTGGCGGGGGGTGGGGAGGCTATGAGCACAGGTAATGGATGCAGCTTTACTTTTAGCTGTGATTTAACAGCGGTAGAAGCTACAGATTATGGCATATGATTAGCAGGTATAAGAGTATTTGAGAAAGATACAACTTAATAGACGTAAATCACCTTTGTTATTCGGGTGGATGTAACTAATTTCAATACAAAAGATTTTTCGTGGAGTGGCAGAATGGGGCCCATAGAGGCCAAGGAAGGCTTACCTACTTTTTAAACTGCTTATTTTCCCAAGGGTTATCAATTGGACCTGCGAAATTGCTTTGAAGACACAGCTATGCTAGCATCAATAGAGCTGGTGTTGACATAAAAATACCATCCAAAAATCACACCTTTAATTGGCATTAGTGTGTTGGCAAACTTTTTCCAGTGGAGCCTTATCCTTCAACAGCCATATTATTGTAACCATATCATGTGTCGTGTCTCACGGGCACAGGCTCTGAGCAGGATTTGTTGAATTCAACGTGATGACTGGAATTGTAGAATCATAGAGTGGTTTGGGTTGGAAGAGATGTTAAAGGGTCTCCTGGTTTGAACTCCACTTCCCTTTCTCCACTTTCCCCAGTGAAGACAAGAAGTCAGTGGCAAAGGAGCTGAGGCCTTCAGTCTTGGTAACATCTCAGTGATTCCACTCTTCTGGGACTCCTGGTCTGGGACCACTGCAGTAAGCTGCTTTACAGGCTGCACTGAGATAGAGAGTAGGCAAACACTGGCCTCTCAGTGTATTTAAATAATAGGAAAAATGTTTTTTTCTTCTTTAAATTCAAGTGTTTCCTTGAATAGAGAGTTTCTTCACATTTTTCCTTCCTTCTGTCCATCCACTTTAACATCTTTTCAGTTGCATTAGGTAGTTATACGTCATTACAGTCTTATAAATTTATCTGATCTACATAAAGCTGGCAGAACTGCTGTCTTTATGTGAATTAGTGCACTGAGTGGTAGGTAGCCTTACAAGGGTGATGATGGGCAGCAAGTCTTGTGGTTCCTAATGGCACCAGGAATTACATTCCAGTGTCATCTGTACCTTCTGTCCTGGTCAGACCTGCAGCATTGGAGAGCAACAGTAACTTGTGTATGTGAGGGCTGGTTGGGTGTGCACTGCTGAGAACCCATGGACCCGCTGGAAAAGACCCATGACTGTGCAGGAGTCTGCACTGGAGTGCTCCTGGGCATGCTGTATGTGGACAACATAAAGCCCTCCAGGCACCCCAGGCTGGCATTTGACTCGAGCAGCAGTGCAAGGATGGCATCTTCCTACCTGCTGTGGCTCTGGCTGGTATTCAACCCTGTTATTATGGTTTGTTTGTTAGTTTTCTAAATATTTTGTTTTACTGGATAGTTCCCCAACAGTGGAAAGGGAGGTGCTGGGGCAATTCCATGTGGCCAGAGCTGCTCTAGTCCTGGGGATGCTCATTCCTCAGGATCTGCAAAAGCATGAATTAGCTCCATGCCAAATCCATGCTGTGACCTGATTTCTCTGTGTTGGAAATACTGCTTTTTGCACATTACCTCTAAGGGCTTCCATGGTTCTCATTGCTGTAGTGTTTGGTATCTGCTCACTGTTCTCAGAGCCTACATGGAGGCTCTTGGGTATGGAGAGTAACCTGATTGTCATCCTCATGCCCTTAGATTTTTATACCTTTTGCGAATCAAACTGAGCCTCACCTTTCACAGCTGCTTCCTTTCTTTTATTCTAAGGCATGACAAATAATTACAATGTTGGTTTCTTTCAAACTGCTGTTTGGGACTTTTCCCATGCCTTGGAGTTTCTTCACCTGGTCTATGGGTAAAAGCTGAAATTTAACTGCTTCTGGCAAAAACCAGAAGAGTCCCTTGTGTTATCCAGAGATTTTTGTGGTTGTTGAAAGACTTCACTGGGCACAAGCTTTCCTACAGCTGCCTTCTGGCTTTTCAGCATCATATCCTGAGGGAACCAGTGTGGCTAGCTGGCCCCAAAGTGTTTTGGGATTGCTTGACTCCTTTCTGAGCCAGCAGCCTTGGAGAATGCTCCCATCTTTTCTGGAGGTGGCTGTGGTCACAGGTGCCTTAAACGACCCAGGAAGAGGGCTGTGCCTGCTGGGATCTCCCCTTCCTCCCCTGGCCCAGGGCTGAACTGTACCAAAGTATTTCTTTTTTTAAGTCATGTGCAGATCCCTAGTGGCAGAAAAAACCTCGACTCTTAATTATTCTACTTCTTATCTCTTAGAGGTACCGGCAGCTCATATGTTTAGAATAAGGCTCTGATATAGTTTTATGGTCTCACGTATTCACTTTTGTTTAGCTTTTCCCCTCATTCTCTTGCATTAGAAATTTGGATTTCCTGCCAGCTCATTGGCATAATATTAACCTTTCTTTTTGCTGGACGTGACATGGTGCCTTCAATAACAGGGGCCTGGATTTAATGTCCCAGGGGTCCTTTCCAGTTCTATGTTCTCGTTGATTAGGAGCTGAAAGAAGTTTATGAGAGGGGCTTTCCAAAGGCTGGTTTGTTTTCTCCTGCTTACATTACTGTGGTCTTCCTTTAAGAAATCAAACTGTTGAAACAAACGTATATCCCCCTTAAATATGGAATTGGACTATGAAATTTCAGCTCATTCGAGGCTCATTTGTGCTCCTTCTTCTGAACATGCTTAGAGCAAGATCAGACCCTTTGACTTACCTTTCAATTCTTCTTACAAACCTACTGTATTATTCATGAAAATTAAGTTGTGCTAATTACATCTCCTGTTCTGCTTTATGCGAGACATACATTCCTGTCTGACTTGCTTGCTAATGAACATTGTGCACTGAATCCAAACCCAGACAGAAGTTAAAGCGCTGTCACGATCCATGCACGCAGCTCACTCTCATGTCCTTGTCTAGATGTGACCTCCAGGCGTCCTACAGTGGCCAGGAGATGTCAGTGACATCTACTGCTGAGTGCACTACATCCTGTGGCTTGCCTCAGTGTGGTCTCGTTTTTATGAATGAAGGCAGGCAATGACTGCTGAGCTGTCCAGACTGGTGCCAGGAGCCTGGTGTTGTGGAGACTGGGTGGAGGCGTTGTTGGAAGCTCTCTCTGGTCCCACCATGGGATGGCTGTGTGCGGCTGCACTGCTTCTGTGAGGTGGGCTGGGCTCAGGGGACACTGGGGAGAGAAAGCCATGGAGAAGTGTAAGTCGCACTGTTTAGCAAAGTGAAGGTTCTCATTTCAGAGACTTCTTCCCTGCTGATTTTGGTAGGATTTTATTTTCTTGGATCCTTAGAATGAAGCTTCACTCAGTTCAGTTCTGGTTTTTGCTTTTGATGCTATTCAGTGAACAAACCTTGGAGACAAAGAGCTCATTTTTTCCTGTATCAGCAAAACTTTTTAGTAACTGCTAACCCCTTACACCTGTACGTGTCTGGTGAAAGAAGGGTCTTAGCCTGGTTTTGTCTAGACTGGTGATGGAAGCAGAGAGGAAAAAGCAATTCTTGGGGTATGGATACATGACTTTTTGGAAACAGAAAATATAACCAGCAAAAGTTATATCCCCAAAAGAGCTGGTGGGAGGGGTCTTCTGGGTGTTCTTAATCTACCTTGCTGCAAAGTCAGCCAGGTTAGCTCAAACCACCTTTGTTTTGACTTAAATTAGCTGAGTCTGCAGTAGCGCTGTGAATGTTCTCTCTGTCCCTCCTGCCAGACGTGTGGTGGGGGACTACCAGCCAGCTGCTGGTCCTCGGCCAACTCCTGCTGCAGCCACATCCAGGAGAGGCCGTCTGTGTCCCCTGGGCTTCACTTAAATCAGAGCTGAGCTATTTGCCCAGCATCAGTTTAAAACATTTGTCAGGCAGAATTAGCTTAAGATGTGCCCTATGCACTCACACTCACGCTGTCCTTCACCTTCAGCTCGGCATATATCCCCTGGTCCTTGTTCAGGTCTCATTAACAGTCCTTTCTGGGAAATTTCACAGATCACCAGAGCTCTGTGGCAGTCATCAGGGGTGGGATCACTCCTTAAGGGTGTCTGCATGGTGCAGATTGAATAGTTTGGTGTTTAATTTGCTGATTTACTCCTGGAAGGACAGGCTTGCTTAGTTACCTGATGATCTGTGAATCAGTTAAGATGATACTGGATATGCACACATAGAGCAATTTAGAGGATGCCTATGAGATTTGAATTGCTGTTTAAATTAAAGGTAATTTGTTGTGTATCTTTCTGTACCAATCCCATTCTAAGTATTTTAGAGAAGCAACTTCTAGGACTTCTGCTTTTCTTTATGGCTCACTGGACTTTGGAGACCAGGTTCCTAATGTAAAGATGGGAGCTAGTAAAGAAGTTTTGCTAGTATCATGAATGCTTAAGATACAAGGGAGACAGAATGCATTTAGAACCTTGAAGTGCTGCATAACCTGAGACCTTTTCCCAGATGAATGCTGCTTTAAATGTATCACTGGAAAGGGAAAAAAACCCGACAATGACAACAACAAAAAACCCAAATGTTTCTGCCAATGATGATTTTTTTTTCTTTAAGAATTAAAAACGACTGTTTAGAAATGATTAATTATTGTAACATGTGAGCACGGTAAGGTTTCATCCATTCACAGTAGTATTTCAAATGATTTAAAGTTGTTTGTTCAGGGTTTGCTTTTACTATGTCACTGGATGTCATGGATTTGTTCCAGCTGTCCTCCACACATGTATTGCTCATGATGGATTTTGCGTGAGAACAGACTGCCAGATTTTAGTTTTGATACCAAAGCCCAATTTTGTTTCAGTTTTAAAACAGTTTTGCTTTGCAGAGTATACTGCTGGCCTTTAATGGAGTAGATAGAGAAGATGCTGGCTACTCTTGTGCTGAGTTTGGGCCTGGTTTCCACATCTGAAAGCCTTTGAAGCTGAGAGCAGTGTGGGCATCTGAGCAGTGATCTTACCTGTCCCCGCTGAGCACAGCCACATCTCCCCTGGCAGCAGCTGTGTCTACTCACTGCCTCCCATTGCTGTCACTGCCTCTTGGCAGGGCGCAGCAGCCTTCTATCTGCTGGCTGCGTTCTTCCAGTGAGTGTTGCCTAATTTGCTTTAGGCAAAATCAGGTGGATTATCTCAAGCCACTAATTAGACTATTGAAGGTAATCCTGCTGGCTTTTGGATTTGTCTTTTTCCTTCCCGAAGTGTAGTGGGGAGGATGCTTAGCAGCCACATCAGAAGGGAGCTGGGCAGTGCAGGGCTCCGCACCGGCACAGCTGCAGCTGAGGGACAGCGGGCACCATGGCCTCAGCTGAGGCTTCAGGAAGTCATTCATCTACAGAGATCTTTCTTCCTGAGCTGCCAAGGCTCGCCCGCTGGTTCTGCCAGGTCTATTGAGGCTTTTTTCCCCCTTATTCAATTCTTGTTACTGGAACACTTACATCTGGTAGTATGTCATCTTCCTATTTCCTTCTTTAGTTTCCTAAACTAATCTAACTCAAGCGTGGAGCTCTGTCAACTAATCAATATAATGCACTGTCAGATTATCTTGAAAGACTGAGTATGATTAATGTATTAAACTTGGATGGCTGCTTGGAAAGGATATAATCTGATATTGTAGAAAGCAGATTGATTTGGGGGAATAGCGTAGATAGGTCCATGTGCTCAGAGGAACTGCAGCGTGCTCTGAAGCGTTGCAGCTTGCCTTTAGAGAAAACCAAAACTGCACTCTGCTCTCTGACATGCTGCTTGGTTTTTGGCATGGTTGCTTGCTCTCAGCCAGAAGGATGTGCTCTGTGGAAAGCGTCTGAAATAATCTGTGGGCTTTTGTAAAATGCAAGCACGAATAGCAGGAGTGCACGAGAAGCAATCTCTCTTCTTTTTTTTTAATTAAATTTTTGCATCTTTGAAGTGTCAATTTAGTGCACTGTGCCCTGGGGTACTGCAAGTGTCTGAGTATTTAGGATATGTAAAACAACACGACTGTGCAATAACATCTCCTCAGTCTGCGCAAGCAGGTAACCTTTAGAGCATTGCTTTTATTCTTACATTCAAACAAAGTGAGCTAAGATGCTAGTAACCAACAAGGGCATTTACTGATGGACTTATGTTTGCAAAACTCTATCCTCATGTAAACAGTAGAAACAATAAGTTAGCAGTTTACTATGAAGCTGAAGCATGCCTCTAGACCTGCCAGTGTCACAGTGAGTTATAATTCCTGGTGTTGCTGCTGTGGTCTGCAGTTGCCTGTCTCTGAGGCTGGAAATGCCTTTTTGTTCTTTGCTTGTGCACTACTGGCTGCTGTGATGTCCTAATGTGAGCTAGGGTTCCAGGTGCTCTTAAGTGGGATACATCTCTGCATTGGAAAAAACCACTCAAACAGGCAGCAAAGTGTGTGTCAGGCAAGCATGTGTGTGTTTTAAATAAAGCAGTCTCCACTGGGTTTAAAATGAAATGTTTCCATTTCTTTTTAAGCCTGCTTTTCTAAAACTCATTTAAAGAGACTAAAGAACATCTGCCATTGGTGACATCCTTGGGCCCTCAGAGCACAAAGCCTGTGACATTTGGGTTGGTCACCAGGACGGGGCGCAGGGTTGGGTGTTCCTGGCAAGCACCTGGGCTGCAGCGTTTGTGTAACAGTGCTTACTAACTTTTTCTAGCTGGTTTTCAGTGAGATATTTCCTGATGTGCAAATTAGGTAGGCCTTATTTAATCAAACAAGGAAAAACTAATTTAAAATGTTTTTTTTTTCTCTCCAAATCACATCCTGTTCTTACCCTTTAATGAGCATGGATTTTAAGTTGCAGGGTGGCTGTAGCCCTTCTGACCTGTTTCCCCTCCCCTCCTTATTGACACTGATATTAGAACTATGGGAAAACTTACAGTGCTGGCAAAATGGGTGGAAAATCAAACGTTAAATGTTTTGCTTGAACATTTTGTGGTTTCTCCTGAAATTCTTTGTCTGAAACAAAGGATGTTCTTTGTTCTTATCTGGGGAGGAGGGGAGGAGGAATGGGTTTTATCTGGAAACAAATCTGCAGTGTCACTGCGGATCACTGGGGGCACTGAGTTCTCCACAACCTTGTGGTGGTGGTTGGCGGCTTTTTGTACCTGAAACAGAAAAGGCCATTTACAAACTGTCCAGAAAGTTGCCTGATGTGATGATGAAAAATTGCTTGTTGGCAGGTCCTTATAAATGCACTCAGAATCAAAATGTTAGTGATTTGGAAAAATCTTGAAATACAGTAATTTCACATGACCCCCTCTTGGAAGCTTCTACGTTTTGCATTCTTTGCTCCAGCACAATTCCCACTGAAGAAATGCTTTTAAAAAAAAAAAAAAAAGAAAAAAAGAAAAGATTACGGCTTGTTTTAAAAATGCCTTTCCTTGTGTCTTTAGTACTGCATTAAGTTATGTTTATATGTCTTAGTCTTATCCTGATTTATATGATCAGAACTAAGCTTTCTTGGATTTGTCTGGAGTCTGAAAAGATAGGAACTGCGCCACCAGATGCCAGTGATACCCCATGGGCTTGCAGGCTGCTCAGGGCTGTGCTGCCCTTTTCCCTGACCCATACCCTTTCCCTGACCCTGCTCTCCACCTACAGACCTGAGGAGCAGCGATGGGCACAGGGACTGGGGTGAGTAGGTGGCTGGAGCAGCTGCTGGAAGGGGATGTCTGGGGTGCAAGTAGAGTAAAACCCTGGGAGGAAGCAGCAGCAGGGGCAGAGGGGTGACCCACACGTGTCACTGAGTGTCTGCACATTGCTCGGAACAGGCGTCAGGGCCCAAAGGCACTCTGTGAGGCTGTAGAAGAATGGTGGCCTGGTGATGGTGGAGGTGCAAGGACCTTCTAGTGATGTATCTACAGCCCATTCAGCCAGACATGGTTAACAACACAGGAGAGCAATGTGGTAAAGTAGCTGCTAGTTGTCACTTGGAGAGTATCCTTCTGTTATTTCAGAATTACTAAGACACTTAATTGCCTGTTCATTAACTGCCTCAGACAAAAAATAAGATTTGATTAATTGTCATTTCAGCAAATTAGAGCCTGTTGTACAGACTAACAGAATGAAGCAGCAAAGAGCTGGCTTTCTGCAGCTAGCTGTGACCTGCTCAGCCTGCACAGCACCCACCACCCATCACTGACCCTGGGGCCTTGGGCTATATGGGAACTGGAGGGGCCGCTGGTATCAGTCCAGACTGTTCATGAGGTGAGGACCAGAGAGTGCTGCCCATGGCACAGTGGAGATGACACCAGTGTTTGGCAGAGGTACATGTGGACACAAATGCAGACAGATGGCAAGAGAGTGTGTTGGCCGTAATTCCTAACTTTGAGATCGCTTCCTTGTTGTTGTTGTTTTTCTTTAAGCAGTAGTCATTGTAACTGATGATGATAAAATTTCCAAGCTGACTGAGATCTTGAATTCGTCATTGAAGACTGCATGTTTTTCTCTAATAGTATGTTATTTCTAACTTACATACATTCTGATTTCAAATATACCTGATTTTAGTTATGTTATTCAACGGGGAAAATGGAATTTGCACCTTTGCTATAGAATAAACTGGTTTATCTAATAGTCTTGGGTTTGAAGAAAGGAAAACCACAGATTCATTACAGGAGCACAGAAAAATCCCACACAAGGTATTTGCAGGTGTTAGTCACACAGCCAAGCATTTCAAGAGCAGATTCCTTGCCTGATATTGTTTTGCGTTCTTCTGACCAAAAGTTAAAGTTCCCTGAGAGCTTTTCTTCTTTTGAGCCATCTTTCTGTTGATCCTTTTTTTTTTTTTTCAAGATCCCCAATTGTTGCTCCCCTTTAATGTTTTCTAAAGGGTCTTTCTCACCTGTTTGGATGCAGCTATATCTTCTCCCTCCATCTGCCGAAGCTTGGCCAAGAAAGTCAGTAGAAACCTCTCATTTCTTTGGCAAGCCCTTGTCTAGTGAGGCTGGATGCTCTTTCAACCTCCCAGTGTAATTTGATTTAGAAATGTTTGAAACTTTGACAGTGTTGACATTGGGATTACACAGAATTTGCTTTCAAGAAAGTTGAGGATTAGCACAGCCATTGACTGCTTGTGCTTTATGCTTTTCAACATCTAAACACTGAAGAAAAATCTACACCAGATTGGTGTCTTTGTAAACCCACCTGGGTTTTAGGACCTGACAGCGTGGTTGGGTGTGGATGAGTGGGAGTGACGAGACTCAAAGATCACTCTACCTCCCCTGTGCCACACTACTGTATGTGTTTGTCAGTTTCACCACTGGTTTAACTCTTCCCAGTGCAGAATTTGGGAAGAAGAGACATTTCATCCTATGCAGTGCAGGTTTGAAGATGATGACTGCAGATACAGAACAAAAATAGATCAATAAAAATAGAAGAACATTAATGAGAGAATTAATAGAAGAAAGTTTTTTTTTTTTTGAGGGTGGTTTTTTTTTGTGTGTGTGTGTGTTTGTGATGGAAAGCTTTCTTCTGTTAGCAGAAGAAACTGACATGGCTTCTCATTTAGTTGGTGGCCACGCTAGAGTGGAGTGGTTGGGGTCTTGCAATATGCCCCATTTAACGTCCTCACTGCCAGAGGTCCCAGACCTGAGCTTCATTGTGGCTCACTGGACCTGACCGGGCTCTCAGTGCAGTGCTTTGTGTCGGCTGTGGGGTTGGCAGTGGCCAAAGCACTGTGGTGGTGGCCTTGGGCAGGGGGCTGGCTCCTTCAGGTAGGGGCTGTGCCACCGCTGTGCCCTGCACCCCGGGGAAAGGGAGCCGTGGTCCTCGGCAGCCAGGCAAGTTCCCGTCCCAGGGGTCTGGTGTTTGGAAACGAGCTGCTTATCAGCCCCATCTGGGTGGAGGAGGCAGCCCTGGCGTGCTCCAGCCATACCTGGGTCAGGCGGTCACACGGCTTTGTAATGCGAAGCAGCTTCCTTAGCATAGCAGGGGGTAAAACGTGAATTGACCATATCATAGGCACATGGTACTTCCCTGCTCAGATTACACTACAAAATCTGGGCAGTTCCTAAGATAGAGCTGGAAAAGGGGATTTGGGAGTGTGAGCAGCACTTGGAGCAGAGCACAGCTGACATGGCTGGGAACAAAAGGTGATAGGAAAACTCTCTGCATCTACAGTGCTGCACATCCACAGGTCAGCAGAAATTTTTCCTAACTGGATGTTTGTTGCAGATTTGTTGGGAGAAGCATGAAATAACTTTGTCTGAGTGCTGGCTTTGCTTTTATGCCTTATGTTCTGCTAGTTGCAAAGATTGTGTCTGGCTGTTTACTCTCTGATTTCGTACTTTGTTTTCCAGATTTACTTTCTGTCTGCTCACCAGACTCTAAAACTCTTGATTAATACCTTCCGTTTAAGTCAGTTTAAAGACTTAAGTAGGTAGAGGCGGGTTTGCTTTGTTAGTTAAGGCTGCTGAAGCTGCGCCTACTCTGCTCAGGGACAAAGCTTTTTACAGTACGGTTTTCTGCAAAATACTCCATAAGCACCACATGTGTGTTAGTGCTATTAGTCAGATCTTCCCAGGCTTTTCTTGCTTCTCCTCAGAAGGGAGCTTCTTACAAAAACAATTATTTTTAATGTTGCTTCTGGCCTTTTGACTGTGAATTCAGAGAGCATTTTACCTCACATACTGAAGCGAAAGTTCAGTTTGTTTTTGTTAATGTAAGTCAAGAGGTAGCAGTGATTCGGTGTGACAGGCTGAATGTGAGCCATATGAGCCGAGCTGCACAAGCATAAAGGATGATTGTGCTGCAAAATATCTCCAAGTAATTCGAATTTTGACACACTTACCACTTCTCAAGTTGCATTTCCCCCTTCCCACCACTTCTGCCCTTCCCCCGCCGTCAGGGATCTGATGGGATAGAAATATATATGCATTGTCTCTGAAGTGGTGAGGCTTGGGTTAGAAGTGCTTTTTTTTCTGTGAATTTGATTGTAGCACAGTGAGAGCTTCACAAAGGGATAGCAATAATTGCATATGCTTACTTATATAGCCTTAACTAATGACTGCAGGCGAATAGCTCAAGCTTTAGCTGCTAACTTTTACCACTTGGAGCGTGTAAGGGTCACTGATTTCTCCGTTTCACTAACAAGTTTTGAAACACACTGATAGGTTTGTGATTTAAGAAGAGCAACTTGTGCCTTGAGCCAGGGAGCACAGCTGGCACACAGCTCCTGGTGTGGGACGAGGGTTGCATGCATGGGAGGACGCCGTGTCCCCAGGAACCCACAGCACCGGGCGCAGTGCCACTGAGCCCCTCTGGGGTGGAGGACCTCATAGGACTATTTTTTTTTTTCCAATTAAGCACTATTTACTTTTGTATGTTTTATCTTCTTAGTTATTGACTTCTATTTAATCTGTCATTTGTCTGTACGGATGGCAAAATAACGCATATTCATAACAGGATCTTATGTCCAGCCCTTCTGTTGATTAAAATTCTGCATCTCTTAGCATTTGGATGTAGATAGGAATAAGAAGTAATGGTTCATTTCTGACTAACGTTTCTTACAAATAAGTGAAAAGATGTATGTATGTGTTTGTAAGTGTATCATATGGCCTTTAAGGGTCCCTTCCAACTCAAATGACTCTATGAATCTATGAGTACAACATCTATAAAATAAGACATATTTTACAAACTCTTAAACTGAAGGATTGAATTCACTTCTCCTGGGGAGTTCATCATGCACGTGGAGCAAACACGTCCCAGGGTAAATGAGAACAGAATGTGGATTTTCAATGAAGTTGTTCTAACCCATTGGACCAGCGCAAACCCCCTGAAGTCATTAGAAAGGACCCTGCTGACCCTGATGAAAGTGGAGATAAAGTCAAGAATTAAGGTGGTCTAGGTTGTGACATGCTTTTGCTGCTTGATGTTGTGTGCAATGTTTTTAAGGAACCAAACACAAAGCAATACATTGGATATTATTTTTAAGGCAAAATCCCAGATAAATAAATATCTGTCATCAGGTTCTTAATGATTCCTTGCTTCACTTTAACAATGAGCTATCCATTATATAGTCTTAATTTATGGAATGTTAAACAGTTTCTGGCATTTCTGTGCCCCTGCAGGAAGAACAGATGGTACTCTGAATGAGTTTTGCTATGGGATAAAATGTTTCAGGTCTTCAATGGATCATATCCATCTGTAAGAAAGGAATAACATTTGTGTAAAATAAACAGGGTACAGTCAAACATCTTGAAATCCTCTGATGAATGAAAAAAAAGTGTGTGTAGTCTAAAGTGGTAGTATGCATTGGGAGGTAACATGGAAAACTACTGCGTAATGTTAGTTTAAAGGTGAACATTTACTTCACTTAAATATCCCAACTGGGAAATCATATATATGTGGATCTGGAAGGCAGTGGTAAGTACAGAACATGGTCAATGTATACTGACAGTAGACCCTTTATAAAAAGAACATTATGCTTATAATCAGCTAGATTGGCTATGTCTTCATCTTGTCTCCATGCAATAAAGCTCTCTCTTATTTGATTTATACAACTTTGGCTGCTCTCTGAGAATACTGTTGAAGTGATGAAAAATAGAATCCTGACAGTCTTTATCATATTGGTGTATAATGTAGCTATCCCAGTAGAACTGAGCAGAACATCTCCATTGTGATTTGCATCTTGCACCCCCTTCAAAAGCGTGTCCTACAAGGCAAACAGACAATGCTAGCACTGCAAGAAGTTTCATTTGCTATTCTCCTAAATGACCAGAATCTGTTAGGATGGTGAACCTCCATCATTCTATCAGAGCTCTAGTGCAGTTCTACCAGCTAGCATTTGGGAGAGTTGCTCCTTTCTCCTAGCTGGCCTACGTACTTCTGTTGTTTGGGCTTGGTGAGAATTTCTCCTTCTAACAGTTCTGTAATATTTGGTCATATTCTTTATACAGTTTTCCTTTGCAGATTGAAAAAATCATACATTCCTCAGCTATATCTACCTGAAAATAAGGGAATTAATCATCAAATGTCTCCATAAGGCACATAAAGGCAAGCTCACATCTGGCGGCGATCAATACCATCCTAAAATGGATAATCAGTGACATTAATTGCTCTCTAAAGTTCTACTCGTGTCTTCACAGACTAGAAGAAGCTTCATGAGTGAAGTAACTTCTAGAAAACTGAAGTGAAACTAAAGCGTGGATCTGGAGAGACTTCAGGTTCATGGACCCGACCGGTCTTCGTGCTTTTTGTACCTAAGACAGTATCATCAATTTGTGTTTAAAAATGATTCTGCCAAAGTTGTAGCACTCTTACAACGATGGGCTATCTGACAAAAATCCTCCCTCTTCCAGCTCCCTGGGCAGTCAGATGGTTGTGAACGTCTGACTGGGCTGCCAAAGTGTTTAAAATCGTTGTGGGGAGCGGCGGGGTCGTGCCGCAGGAAGGCTCTCTGCAGGTGCCTTTTCTGCCGGATGGCTGCACGTTACCGTGGGCTCAGAGCCGGCGATCGGTGAACACTAAGAGAGGAATTTGAGGGAAGGTTGGACAGCTGGAATACCTCTCCTTGCACTGTGAAGGATATGGTGCAGTCCTGATCACTTGGGTTCACGTTTTTTTTTCTTTTTAACCAAGTGTCCTGTGATTCTGGGAGACTTTATTTTGTCTTGTATATACTAGCGACTTTTCTATCTTAATTCTTCTTGCCAGTCTTGTTCTGGCCTGTGCATAACGAGCATGGAGAAGGGAGTGATTATCTTCTCATTCTTCTTCCTTTGTGTTAATAGTTTCTTTCCCCATACATAAATCATGTTAGAGTTGTAGGCTTTCTTCAGTTGGAAAATAAAATACTTTCCTCCCCTCACAGGAGAAACACTGAGCAAAGTACGCATATGTATCTTAATGTCCCAAGAACAACAACAGCAACAAAAATGGTGTCAAAGGAAAAGAGGTATTCCTGTTGTTTAAATCATAAGCACATCTACCAAGTAATATATAAAAAAAATTATTCTGTTTACATTTTGTGTGAGAGTTAGCTGAATGTATATGATTTAATGCAAAAATAGAACTCTAAGCAATAAATTGCTCTGGATTCTCTCTCCATCTTAAGAGGAATACCTGGATGTCACCTGACATGAAAATCAAATCATCAGTGTTCTAATTTTCAAAAAATTATATGCAAGAAGATGGGTATGTGTTACTCCTTATTTTATGCAGAAGGATTTGACTTTCTTGCATTAATGTTATAGTAAGTCTGCTTGGTTCTTTCTGTGATGAGACCCGTTTTCTTCTGGGTTGCAGTTGAAGTCCAATCTCCTTGTTGTTAAATATCTTTTAAAATATAGCGTGTTCCTCACTGGAACGAAAACAGGCTTTGCAGTGTCAGCATTTCTGGATTGCCAAAATTTTTAGTTTTCAATATTCTGCCTTTAGTTGCCAAGTTATCATGGGCTTACTTGTATTTGTTGATGATAAATATTCGGGCCTATGGGTTGCTTGCTTACACAGCAAACTATACTAACTTCCTGTGGTAATAGTAAATGTAATTTATAACTTACAAAGTAAACAACACTTGCTCTTCTAATATCGTTCTGGTCTGTAGGGTAAATAGTGTACAGAACCACAAATCATTGTGAACACAAGGACTGAATAGGTGCATCCGGGGGCAGAAATTGACTAAATGTGTTTAGATGCAGAACAAATGATGTGTGATGACTGAGTATGTCTACATGAAATTCTGTACAGTCTGCTGAAAAAAGCACTGCTCATCTCGCCAGGAAAGTATCCTCACATGTGAGGGGAGTACAAGAAATATGTGTATTTATTTGTGCACGTGCTTACATGTTGACACCTTTCAGACTTAAATAATACTAGGTATTCTGCTTACATGAGTTTCAAAGTACCAGTCATTGCTTTTATTTTATAGCAGCCCCTGAGAAGATTTAACTCCGTGTCAGGTTGGTTGTAAGTGAGTTTTAATGAGGCTATTTCATCCAGAACAGTTCTCTAGATCTTAATCTTCAATGAATGAGGCAGTATTACTGGCCTTGGTGCCTCCCAGAGGATTAGCAGGGCTCAGGGCATTGCCCACCCAGGTCCCCTCTGGCAGGGTGCTGGATTGCTGTGTCTGTAGGAGGTAGACATCTTCTGGGCAACATCCAATTTGTTTCCCATCACTGTGTGCTGCAGAAGATACCATAAGAGGTCTCAGGCAATGTATGTGAGTTGGGTGCCTGGGCCCCAAACCTGCTTGTCATGTCACCTTGAGGATTTGTTGGCCTCTGGGAAGTAAAACTTCCCCTCTCTCTTGCTCAGCCCATGTATCTGTGGTTTACTTTCCAAAACCAGGAGTCATACAGCAGTCCTCAACTTCTCTTACGCAATTCTTCACAGTCTTAGAGGATCAGCAAAGAATAAACACAGGGTTGAAGATGGGCGATATTGTGAGAGTAACTTCTATTAGTTACATATGGATTTTTGTTGTTGTCTCTGAATGAGGGACTCCAAGATGATATAACAGAGTGCGCATCTTTTCACATTTTGATATCCAACAAAACAAATTAATTCCATTATCTTCTATGGAAAGTTTGCACAGGAACAGTTGTGATGGATTACATCTGCGGCTGCTGACTGATTAGCAGCATGATAGATGTAGGCTTCATTTACAGGGATTTGCTTTCATTCATGAGGAAAAATTGAAGGTTTCTTTCAAGCACGTTTTTTGCATTAAAACTTTGAAAATGGCTCAACAAATGGTAGACTTTGAGTTCTGTTTGCTTAATGCCTGTGGTAATTAACATTTCTGTGAGAACATTTTAACCAAATGCTCTAGTTTTTCCTACATTACAATGATATTTTTTTTCTCTAGCAAAAGAATTTAATTGGTATATATATAATAACTGATTTGGGATTTGTTTTGTCACCATATGATAGGAAACTGTTGCTGAAGGATTGATCGTTGTTTCTTTTTCTGGACTTTATTAATTTTATGATAGGCAATATGGCTTGTGGTACATGCACTCAGCACAGATGTGCTCTGTCTGCAGTCCGTCGGCTCATATGTGGGTGGAGAGATGGTACGTTTGTGAGTGCTGAAATAAACCCCATTTGTCTTTGTCATACCAAAGGATGTGTGCAATGTGCCTTGTTGTGGAGCTTGTGGTTCATCCTGGGCTCTCTCCTGGTAAGCCTTGGGCATAGAAGTGATGGTGAGGGCAATTGTTTTTTCTTGTATTGTTAATTCTTGTCCCTTCTCCGTTTAGAATAGAGTGCAGCAAACTCTCAGGATCAATGTCAGCAGCAGAACTAGGAAATCTGGGGTGATTCCAGCTGCAAGAATGTGCTCAGGGCTGTTCTGGGGTTGTGAAGATTTGGAAAATGAAGGATTCTGAGGAAATTTACTGTGACTCAATGACTCAAGACAAAGACATTTCCTTGAAATGTGGGGTGAAGAGGACAGGAGTCTTTAAGAGTAATGCCTCCAAAACCTGACGAAGATCTCAAACTACTGTGTGTTTTCAATGAGTAAATTTGAGCAGCTTTCCTGACGAAGATCTAAAACTACCGTGTACTTTCAATGAGTAAATTTGAGCTAGCTTTTCATCTGCTCCCTATCCCAGTTTTTCTCCCACAGCCTTTATTCAGAGTAAGAGGGCAGATATTGCCCTCTCTGTATGGAACAAAGGCAGTGATGGCCTCCTGTGCTGTCCTTGAGTGTTATTAATTTAAGAGCTGGAGCACAGGCAGGACAGTGGGTGTGCAGAAGTTCACCTTGTGTCCTGTGAGGCTCAGCTAGGTGCGTTTTGCAGCTGCAAGAGCAGGAGTATTTTCTCAGCTGTGGAGCAGAATGTAGCTAATGAAAGGAGTTGGTTTGTTGCTACAGTTGTTACTGAGAGCCTGCTTGCTCTCTTGAGGGACAGATTTGGATCCCATTGAGACACAAAGGAAAAGGGTTTGATCTCAGGCCCTTCTGGGGACTTCAGTACAACGTGAAAAGTCATTGTGTTGGGAATATGTCATGCTTGGCCTTCTCCAAGGGGAATCCTGAGTGCAGACAGCAACTGCATGTGTTATGGACCAAAAGATGTACGTTGACAGAACTCTGCATAGAAGATGTGGAGAAACTGTGAACCCCAAATAGTAGGAGATATGAAATGTTCACTCTACGATCAGGGTTATTTTCAACTCAGCAGATAGGGTTTCACTATTAATCATATCAATGGCAAGGCCAAGACACGTACTGAAAAATTATTTACTACAAAATTATAGTATTAACATTTTGTTTTGACATTCATTTGAAATTAATTTGCAGATGAAGTAAACCCCTCTGTGTTACTCTGGAGAGCTTCAAACCAAACTCTTCAGTTCTGAAGTTAAAGTTCAGGCTGGTGAGCGGTTCTGCCTTACAGATAGGATGTGGAAAATAGTTTTGCTGTTCCCTTTGCTCTTCCCTCAATGAAAGCAGTTCTTAATTATTTCCAAATTGGTACATGTGAGGAAACACTGCTGTTGGTTAAATAGTAGATTTTCTTTTGACTAATTTATGTTTTAGGGTGGGGAAACATTTTGGCTGTTCCAGATAGAAGATCTGTACTGAGTCTCAGTGCAAAGGCTTGTGGGGTTCAAAGTGCTGGCTGGGCTCCCACAGAGCAGGAGACTGGATTAAGGAAACAAACCCAAAGCTTGAATCTCTTTCTTAAAGAAAGTTCTAAGTAGCATCACATGCTACTGTTGGATGTGGTGAGAGGGGATGGAGATGTGTGTGAAAACAAGGTGCTCTTGATTTTTGCCATTGAGTTGCAGTTGGATTTTCCCAGGACATGGAAAGGGCTGCCCAGGGAGGTGGTAGAGGCACCGTCCCCACAGGTGTTTAACAAATGTGTAGGTGTGGCACTGAGTGACGTGGTTAGTGGACGTGGTGGGGATGGGTTGGCAGTTGGACTAGATGATCTTGGTGGTCTTTTCCAGCTGTACTGTATCTGTGACTCCTTGGTAATACTGAGCAGCAGCCCTGAAGATGTGTGAGTGCTGGGAAGCAGAGGGAAGGGGCAGAAGGCTGGATTAACCTGCAGAAAGTCAGGGAAATGAAGCAGTCTATCTTATGACGTGAAGGGATTATTTTTGAGGAGCCAGGTTATGAGACCCAACACAGGCACAAGTTCTGCTTTGGTTACTTACGGCTTCCACCAAATGTCCTCCATAATGGGGAGTACTGTGAAAACTAGGGACTTTTTCTCCTGAGTGGAAACTGAGGAGTGTCACTTGTCATGTGAATGTTAAAAATATCTTTCCTTCTCTCATTGGAGCAGCTACCAGTAGTTACAATGCTCACCTGAGCCTGGAGCACTGAGGCAGTGCTGGTGATGCCCCAGGGGCAGAGCTGTGTCTGCATGTGTGACTGCTCCTGGTGCTGGGGAACCCAGGGACGTGCTCTGCCTGCACGCTGCCAAAAGAGCTCTCCCTGTGCTAATTAGTTCATAACTTATGAGCTTTGACACGTTTTTGTTGGCTGTGCCTTGGGAAATGTTTTTGAATGGCTGTTGTTGGATTTGCTTTAATCTGTTCCCAGATTTTTTTGGCTGCTGTGGAAATAGATGGATTATTTAATTGTGTTCTGGAGGTTCGTATACAGTCACCTGAAACCTGGTGATGTTGAAATAATAATTTAAAAAAAAAAAGTATATTGATATTAAACACATTTATTTTGACTAAAAATAAATACTTAGGTTCCATCTGCTGCAGAGCTGCATGGCCCTGGTCTGGCTGCAAGTGCATGCTGAGCCTCCTGTGCACAGACATTGCGTTTACATTGTCCTGAAGGAAACCAAATCTTCACTGGTCTGACAGAGACTCAATCTCCTGTGCTTTAGGAAGCCCTGCAGCCCCACAGTGGAGAAATAGGTTTAAAAAATATGGTGGGTAGGGCTGGCTTAAGAGCCTGTGCCTCTCTGCTGGTCCGCGCTGCTCCAGGACCCATGATCCTCTCCTCCGTGTGGCGCAGGTTCTTTGCAGCCATAGCAGCACACTCCATGTGTTTTGGCTGCTCCAGCCCCCCGTCCACACAGCCCCTTTGCTGAGCAATCCATTGCCAGTGTGTCAGAGCTGGGACGAGGACCAGCTCCTCCACGTGTGCTGGGCGGGATGCTGTTGCTGCTCCCCTCCTTTCCCCCATGTGAGTCGTTTCTCTATCACTCCATGCAGCTGCCATCCTCCCACTGAGTCACTTTGGATCTACTGCAGTGGCGACTCCCAATGACACAGAATTTTGCTGTTCAGTGAGCCAAATACCTGCCCTGTTGTTTTGGGTTGGGCGGGAGCGAGGGGGAGCATTGAAGCGCTACATACACCCAAGACATGACGCTCCTTTCCACAGCTTTGTCCCGTCATTCACTTGGAACAAGGCTGCCTTTAGTCTCCAGTTCTTCAAAAATGGATTTGAAAGCTACACGTTCTGGAGGAATACGTCCCAAAGCTGCCTGGTCACTATTCCTAATGCTTGGCTGCTTCAGCTGAAATACCTTGGTCGATACTTTTCCATTACTCTGGTGTGTTGGGTTCCTGTTTGGATTTGAGCACGGGCAACGTCCTGGAGAGCATCAGGAGCATCTCTGCAGGGCGCCTGTGCTGGGCAGGGAGGTCTTGTCGGAACCGCTCTCAGGAATCCACGTGAGTTATGAGCTTGTGCTGCTCACTCCTTATTTGTCCCACTCTTGAGTTCTCTGTTGAATTAAGTAATGATCCTCTGGGCTCCCAAACGTCCATTTTTTTTTTAAGCTTTTCCATGAAAAGGAGGTTTACAGTAACTTATTTCTTATTGAAAATAAAGCTAAGGAAAACCACCTGCAAAAGCTATGACTCTTGAAAACTGTCTGATTTTGCCAAGAACTGGAGCGCTGACAACTCTGAAGTGACTAAGTATCTTGTGCTTTACTTTCAATAAGAAAAGGGAAGCTCCTTCAAATTGACTTTTCACTGGGGTTTATCGTACTTCTCTTTTCACCCAGCCCAGCTGCCCCAGATGAGGAGGTTGGCTCCAGCTCATCTCAGGTTTCATTAATTAGGCAGAAGGGAATGGCTCTGCACACTGTATGTTGCATAAGAGCAATAAAGGAAATCTTTCTCTGCTTTTCATTCATCCATCTGGTGAATAGCACTGTAGTTACCTCTGCTAGAGAGATGGGCTGGGAGCAGCAATGGCTTCCAGTGCCTGGTGAGATCACAAGTTTCCGGATTGAAAGGGTGTGAAAGGAAGAGCTAATCCATGGGCTGGCACAGCCCAGCCAGGAGTTACTGGGCTTAGAGTTTTTCTGTTTTTCATACAAGAAAAACCTCTCACAAATTTCCATTTTTCTCTTGCACTTTAAAGGGGTTGTTTTAAAATTGATACTTCCTTCCATCCCCTCCCTTCTTCCACTCGTAGTCTAAGCTATGACCGCAGCCATTTAAGAGCTGCTGGCAGCTGCAGCAGAGCAGCGAGGTCCGGCTGGGGAGAGGTGCTAAATACACATGCAAAATGCCTCGTTGTATGTACAGTATGGGTGTGCATTTGTGCTTCACCCTCTACTGTACCTATTGCAGTGCTCTTACCAATGTGACAGGGAAGAGATTCAGCATCAGAGAATGGGGCTGTGTTTGGTCCTGGCTTTGTGCAACTTGAGCCAAATTGTACTGGGTAGCACCGGGAGACCAGGAGAATCCTTGATAGCATTGCTGTCTTGATTTGTGCACAGGTGGTGAGTGCCACTACTGCATTCCGTTCTTGCTATCCAGCCATATTAATGCACATGTGGGCTTCCTTTGTATGCATGAAACCTGGCTGTGTAGATGGACAGACAAATGGAGCAGCTCACTCACAGCTCCTCCCTGCAGAGACTGTGTTCCCTGGCACAGTGCAGGACAGGTCACAGAGTTGTCTGCCACCTTTGGCTGCATCTGGCCCTGCATGCTGCTCAAAGGAGAAAATGCATAGCACAACGTTATTGCTGGTTTTACTATTCCAGCAAAGAGCCATTTAGTAAGGAACACAGAGGTAGGATAGAGAGAAAAATAATTCTACGCGTGCTGTTTGCAAAGCTCTATGACTGGCTAAATCACAGATGCTTCTTCAAAGCTGGACATCACTGGGATCTCATGCAGGTGTTCTCTGCAGTGGGCTGCATTTATTCTGCTTATTGCTTTTTGTTTATAAACTTCTGTCTTTTTTTTTCTCCTGTGAACATTTGAAAGAATGCTCTTGATACTGCAGTATCTCTTCCACACATGCACACCTTCTGCAATCGTTCTGCTGTCTCCAGAACAACCTTTACCAGGAAAGATCATGTTCCTGGGAAGGCTTTGAAGCAAAGCGCCCCTTGTCACCTCTGCTCACCTACAATGAGCCTTATGGTTTAGCACTGAAATGAAACCATCTGGAAAAAAATCTCCCAGTAAAGCACTCCTCATAATTTAAAGATGTTGCACATTTGAAATGTCTGGATGCTGTGTGGAACACATTGGTTTCATCAGCGTTTTCAAGTAATACCAAACTGTTTTAATCAAGTCAACATTCTTCATTTTGACTTTATGTTATGACTTTGATTCAAGAAAATCACTTTCCCAGTGTATTGCTTTGCAGAAATCTCAGCATTTGTAACTTTCTGTCCCCAGACTGAGTAAAAGTGCTAGTTGCAGTTCTGATGGCTGCTGATGTTAGCCTTCGAAGTCATGGTGCACAGGTACTGGTTTCATCTGCAGCGTGAGGCATTCTCATTTCCTTTTCCATGAAGACATGTGCTTGTCCTTCGTGTTCATCTGAACTCTCACTTCTTTAAAGCTGCTATAAAGTGTACTGCTTTGCCTTTCCTAGGTATCGTGTGGAAAGAAGGAGCTGAGGAATCATTGTACAATACTATGGTTTCACAGCTCCAGCTTTTGATGCCATTAGCTAGTAATTAGCTGATGTCCCTAGAGCTCCTTCCAGCAGCGGGGATCCAGAGGCTGTCCCACATCTGCTGTGTGGGTTGGGCAGGGCTCTCTCGCTCAGGTGGGAGCGTTTTCTCAGTGGGGCTCAACAGTTGTGTCTGCCTGCTTCACTCCAATCTTTTTCTCTGTGCCTGACATAGAGGCTGCTTCTATGATATGCAAGTTTATGGGTTGGTGGAGGGGAGCCATGAGCATGGGGAACAGATGGCAAAAGTACAGGGAAAATGCAACGCTTTAAAGGAATAAAAAGAGATGCTTTTGTTGGAGTCAGAAACAAGAAGTCTCTGATGAAAGAAAATGAGCCCAAGGGTAAGGAAAATTGTGATGTTATCGAGAGAAAAAGGCTCTATAAGTATTTAGGCCTTTTCAATTTGAGGTTGCTAGCTTGAAAACTGAATATTCAGGGTATCAAACAAGAAAGGATACAAGGTGTCTGAGTGACTGAACAAGGCATTGAGCAGCAAGCCTGGAGGGTGGGGAGGAGAGATGGTGCTCACCGGGGCCCTGAGTGCTCCAGCCCTCTCCGTGAGTGAGAGGAAAAGGAGCAAGGAAAGAACAGGAAAAGCTGGAGGTGCCCTGGGCCGAATGCAAACCCTTGGGCAGCAAGGAGGTAGAGGCAGCTGGACCAGGTAGGGCAGTCAGGGAGGCCCTTTGGGAAAATGGGACTATATTTGTGAGGTGATGGGAAGAATGCAGGGGGGAAACAATCTGCTATTCCTAGGTTTATCTCAGTAAATCCTCAGCAGTGCTTGAACTTCTGGGCAGGTTGGATCAATGGCTTTGTGCTTCTTACCTCAAGACAGGAGCTAATTTGGAGGTTTCTTGTTTGGAGTTTCTTTTTTGGACCATGAGCAGTTGCTTTTCAGATGTGAAAAGTGGATGTTGCATACAAGCTTGTCTGTTCCATGGCTGTGGGCAACCAGTGCCCTGCCTGCATGCATGGCCAAGTGTGTGGCTGCGACACCCAAAGCACCTGGGAAGAACTGGGATGGGAGAGGAGCAGTGGGCAGGGCTGGGCACAGCTGCACCAGCAATGATCCCACAGGCACAGAGCTGCCCAAATGAGTTCCATGTGCTGAAGCATTGACACCAGGAGGTACCGATGGGAGGGAACGATGACAAAGTGCTGCTGTGGGAACCTTATTGAGGGAGCTTATCTTTAACTGTCCTTCCATTCTTTGATCTCTGGCTAAAGCAAGGTAATAGTTACACACTTTGATGACCCACAGAAGCTGCTGGAAGTAGGATAAACTATTAATTCCCAGACTGCACTTTGAAAAATTAATTTCAGCACCACCTATTGCAAAATACTCCCTCAGACAACGTATCCTGCTTCTGGGAGCAGTTCTGAACAAGTGAGCTTCTTCCAAGCCATTAGCATACATTCTGAAGCTTTTATTTCCCATTGTTGGTATCCGTTAGCATGCTGAACTAATATACTCAAATAGTAGTAAAAACCTTTCATTTATAAGAACTGTATCTCTGTACGACGTATTGAAGTAATTCAGATTCCAGGATGGAGCTGTGGAAATTCTCAGCACAGTTTGTCCATATCTTATCAGAACAGGCACGCTTTTCCCACGGCCTGGCTGCTTTCCAGCAGTGCCTAAGCAGACTTGTTGGAAGCCCGGTTTGAATGGGAGAAGTAATCTTTCTGAATGGATTTTCTGGCAGGATTCCTGTTGCGTGTGTGGTTTATTGTTCTTGGTGATGTGTCTACATTTAACCCGCTAGATAAAAGTTTTAGGGTCTTTTTTTTTCTTCTTCTTCTTCTTTTTGGGTGTGGTTCTGGAAAAAATAATCAGATTGTAAATTCTATAGGATCTTATACACAAACTTATTTTTTTCTGTTTTATCTACTTTTCCATGCTAGCTGTATAGCATTTTGAGCATGCTTTTGATGTTAAAGCCAACAGATTATTTCCTTGGACTTTTCTACGGTCAAAGGATTGAATGATTAAAAAACAAACAACTTTCTTTTCCTCAACCCATTTTAGCAAAGTTTTATCGTGCCAATTCGTTTCATTTTTAAATAGCCATTCTATTCACAGTGCAGTAGTTCTGTACAAAGGAACAGTCGTGCTGTCAAAAAGAAAAGAAGCGGTTCCCACTGGTGGCGTATCCTGAACTGGAGTGAAGGCCTGTTGGGTGTGCATTGGTTGTAACTCCAGTGTACGCAATCAATCCCCCGTGCACTGCAGGCCTGCTGTGGAACTGAGCCAACTTCTGAGCTGAGGATCCGGCCTCTAATATGTATTACAGGATAGCTAATATGATGTTTAACCACTCGGTAACAGCAGTATACAACGAAGTTCTATTTTGTCACCGCTGGGGCAAGAAAATAACTGTTAATGCTGAAAACTGAAGTGCAAATGATTGCTAAATAGAGGAAGGGGGCAGAACAAAACTCCTGTTATTTCAAGTTAACATGTTAACAGACAAATTCTCAGGCTGAGCTTTGGCCATGAAAGATCCTGAAGATTTGGATCTTTGTAATTAAAACAAAAAGATTAAATATCTTAAATTTGCATCTACAGAGGAGGAACTGTGCATTTGTCGAGTATCTGCCAAAAAAATCCCTCTTCCTTTTTTTTTCTTTGCTAGAAAGAATGATTTAACAAAAGGACTCAAAGTATAAAGACCTTATTTTTATTTTAATATACATATATATTCTGAGCAGATTAAAAATAGAGTAGTAAAAACCTTTTTTCTTTTTAGAGATAAGCATTGGAGTGGCAGGGGGGAGAGCCTGTAACTCCAAACTTAGTGCCTACAATGCTTGGAAGACTTTATGATGAATTTCATACTTAGGTTTCCAGATGTTGGATTTCATCCCAACTTTTAAAGACCTCTAATGTTTAACAGGATATGTGCTGAGTGTAGTCTTTAACAGAGTTTTCTTTCATAATTCTAGGGTCTATGAGAGAAGGTAACTCAGGAAAACGCTGCAGAATTGGAGCTGAATATACAGTCTTCTAGAAAAGAAACCAGCAACCCTTAAAAGCGCACCTTTGGACTGGAGCTGTGTTTTTGGGAAGACTATGGATAGGCACCAGAGTTGGCAGCGGAGCTGTCTGAATGCTGCCTTTTTTATGCTGCTGTGGAGCGGCGTTTCCCACGCACAGAGGGACTGCACAGGCGTGGAGTGCCAGCCCTTGGACAACTGCATCGAGGACGTGCTGGAGCCTGGTGAGTGCTGCGCCACATGTCTGCAGCACGGCTGCACATGTGAAGGCTACCAGTACTATGACTGCGTCAATGTGGGCTTCGTCAATGGCAAAGTACCCGAAGGGCAGTCTTACTTTGTGGACTTCGGAAGCACTGAGTGTTCGTGCCCCAAGGGAGGGGGTAAGATCAGCTGCCAGTTCATGCTGTGCCCAGAGTTGCCCCCAAACTGCATTGATGCAGTGGTGCCAGCGGACGGGTGCCCTCAATGTGGAAGAATAGGCTGCCTCCACGAGGGCCAGAAATACGTAGCAGGACACACCTTCCACATGCCCCCGTGCAAGGTCTGCCATTGCCCAAATGCTGGTGGCGAGCTGATGTGCTACCAGCTTCCCAACTGTAACACGTTTGCCTTAAACACCGTGAGTCCCATGGATGCTGAAGATAATGAACCAGAGAGGCACTACGATGATCCGTACAGCTACGACCAGGAGGCACCAGAAGGAGACAACGCCCAGGTGGAATCTCCAAAAAAATACAGGAGCTATTCTTCCCATCTCGAGCAGGAGAGCATCAGCCAAGAGCAAAGTGAGGATTACGACTACCTACCAGTCAGCATTGCTCCTTCAAGTTCAGCTGTGGCTGGTATGTATGCTGAGGAAACAACCACTCCGCTCACCACACCAGCACCGAAGCTTCTCTCTGAATTTCGCAGTGCCACTGAAAGAACTGAGTGGAAGAGGGTGCCCAGCACCACTGCACCACCCCCCCAGCAAACAACGCATAAGGAAGCCCCAGTAACAACCAGTGCTCCTCTGGAGCACACCACAGCCACCACTGAGACACCCAAACAGCTGGGGAAACCGGACAGGAGACCAAAGGGGAAGCAGGGGGACAAGGAAAGGAGTGAGCAAGAAAGAACACCCCATTCTAAAATGAAAAAGCACACCAGAAAAGAAGACCCAGGGAACAGTATTCATCTAGACTTAAAAGAGGTGAATTTAACAGAACCAAGCTCAGCAAAATCTTCCCAGGAAACACATGAGGGAAATGCCTTTCCCAAGGTAAAGTTCAGTGCAACAACCTCTCCTCCTGTTGCTCTAAAGGAAGACCGTAGTCAGTCATCCCAAAAGCAGTCACAGACACTGTATCGTTACCATCCTGAGGAAGATGGGGACCCCAACTCTATTCACGCTAACCCCAGATTACCAGAAGGTAAGAACTATTTCCAGTGTAGATGTCTATGTAACATTTACTTACAGTGGCATTTCTCTTTCCTTATTTTCACCCCAAACAGATGTGAAGTCAAGCAGTTACCTTCTTTTAGCTCTCTCAGAAGGTGATTTGTCTTTCACATGACTCAACAGCTGCTGTTTCACTATTGCTTGCCTTGTTTTGATTTCGCAGACTGTGGATGGTTTTTTCTTGTGTTTTAACTTTATTTCAGATAATGATTTTTCCTTTTGTTATTTTCTCTTCATTTCTAATGCAATGTCAGAGAAACCTTTTTCTGTACAGGAAAGGAATTGGATTTAATTATTTATCTGTTCGGATTCTCTGGTTACCAGCTGAACGTAATCATATTTGTAGCTTTCATCTTTTACTAGAGGAAGGAGTGGCATGGTTATGCTTCTAGGACACACTGTGCATCCTACACAGATATTTACAGCACTTGTTGTGATATTTATCCTATGGCTGAAAGGCTGTCTAAGCTCATTAGTACAAGAACTTGCTAGATACATTCCAACACCACTGAGGATTAGTGCAGAGAAAGGACTGCCTCCTGCTTTGGGCTTTTTTGGGGGCTAGAAGTTGATGATGTTTATGATCAACTGTGGCAAGTGTATGTATTTCCTCTCTGCCTCTGGATTCCTCTTGACATCTTCAGTGAATGTTGATTATACGCTTTATGCAGTGCTCATTACAGTAATGAATGCAAACTTCATCACTATAAATTAGTACGTATACAGCTCATATTTCCAATTCATTTTTCATCAAATCAAGAGTAATATCTCCGTTTTCAAGATGTGGTGCAAAACGTTCTCATGAGAACTCAAATGTATAATACTTGCAGTCTGAGTCAAGAATACTGATTACTCCCTAGACAGTGATATTTTTTCCTGGGTTACCTATGTAGCCCTTATATGTGTTAGTCCATCTACTCTAGAAGTTTAAGGGAGATAGGAGGTGGTAGGTTTGAGAAGGAGCCAAGGCTCTATGTCCCCATGTAAGCAGCATGCCTTGTTTACCAAATAAAAGGGGTATGAGGTCCATGCATGGAGATGATAGCGTCTTCTTTCTCTTCCATGTATGTTTTTATTGTAAATGTTGACTTCATAGCCAGTGATCCAGCCATAATCCAAGTCAGACCTAGATGTCTTGATTTCACTGGAACAATGCTCTACAAATCAGTTCTATCTGAAGAAGTTCAGTGCATTACAGCTGTAAGCCAGGCAGCTTCCAAGGAGGCAGTTTGAACCCAGTGACTTGAAATGAGAAAACATTGACTGAACATTCATACCACGCAGAGGCCCATTTGGAGGCTGTCAAATGTGATGTGATGGATGGTTTATGTGCTTCAAGCCTTACCTCTGTGCTACCTTCTCTTCATAGATGCCTGTTTTATTTCACATCTAGATACATTTGTTCTGTGAAAGATGAATCTCCTAGGCCTGGCTGACTGATGATCCAAGGGGTAAACTGGTTCCAACCTTCCAGTTTGTCTAACCTGAATGAGAGAATAACACCCGTGTCTGCTCTGTGAAATGTGAGCAGTGAAAAGTAGGTGCCTACGTTGTGCACTGAGTTCACCTGCACTCACATTTGCACTGCCAGGCTATGCTTAAAACTCTTCCATCATTTCTTGCAGCCTACTGCAACATCTCATCTGAGCTGTGCATCAAGGTTGTGTTATACATAGGTCTGAGTTAGTACCAGTGAACAAGAACAATTTTCTGATGTTATTTTAATCCAGTCTACTTAAAATTAAATCCCCCCCCCTGCCTTTTTTTTCCCCCTTCTCAAAAATGAGACATTGGTGAAACATCCCTAAATCTTTAGTATGAGAGTTTAAGAAAGCCATTTGGGATGAAAGAGCTCTTCTATAGAGCTAGCTGACATATTTTGGAGTCTCCTTGGGATGCTTTCAATCTGTCATCCATGGGAACTGCTTGGCTGGCACAGGACTGGCTGAGGTTGGTTAGATCAGGGTTCTTGCTGGATAGCAACAAAAAGTGATGCCTGTGTGCTGTGAGGGAGCTGCAGAACCTTTCCCAAAGCCAGGAGTCTCCCTGGACATGACTAGTTGCAGTGCTCGTGCCTAGGGACTGCTGGATTTTCACTTGTGGTGGTGATGTTCTTTTAATTGATGTAGTTGTGGCTCATGTGAGCTGATCCATATGTTCCATGTAATAAAACACATACATCTTTTGTCTCTTTGGTGATTCCTGAGCTGGTGATAGAGGGCAAGTGAAGACATTAGTCAGCCTTGAAAGGAAGATTAATTCTGCCTGCAGATGTAGAATGAAAGCATAAATTTTATGCATGTTATTTCTAACTACAAAGTGGTGTAATCTGCTCGAATTGCCAAATACCTTCTCCTCTCATCTTTAAAACCTGCATGGCCCTGTTGCTGTTCCCAGCAGGGCTGCTGCTATCATAAAGTGGTGCCACACCTCCAGCTGCACTCAGCTTCCCCTTGGAGGCTGCACGCAGGCAGCCCTACAAGGGATGTGGGTAGGCTCAGCTCTCTGGGCTGCAGTGTGAGCCAGCCCCATTGCCTGCAGCTCTGGGGAGGATCTTCTGAAGCAGGGAGTGCAGTGTGGCTGCATGGGGATGCAGGAACCCCCAGGCTGTGTATGCCCAGCAGTGGCTGCCCTGCAAAGCAGGCCGGCCTAGGGGATTGCTTGGGTTCTTTTTGCACTTAATTGACTTCTCCTGCTTTTCTCATCAGTCTGTGTGTGGGGGTGGACTTGCTTTATTTTAGGTTGTCCTTCCTTGAAATCTTCAGTACACTTACTAAAATTTCATCTTAATTGCTTTCTTTTCCCTGTGTTTATTTGGGTTCCCAAGTCCCCGAGTGATACATTTTTTGTGGCTCTGGGGAGTTTCTACATCCTTCATTATTTATTTTAGTATTTCTTTCTCCATGGAGCTTAGAGAAGTATAAGGGTCTTCACAGAAACATTTGCTGCCACTAAAAATTCATCCTAGAGTAGATGGCTGTTGCATTTTTTTTCCCTTCCTATTAGCTGTGTCCTGGCATCAGATCTCAGCGGTTGGATCCCTGGTGCCTCTGGTTAAACACTTGGCTTTGTGACTTGTATTTTATGTATCTCACTCCAGTATTATATGTAGTTGAGCTTTCATCTCCCAAGTCTCTGCTGCCTCTTATGTAATCTTATGATAGAAACAACATGGAGTAGGTGCTTGGATTAATTTTGCCTTTTGATGCGCATTCTCCTTTTGTGCTTTGCTGTCCATGTGTACGTCAGCTGGAGGCTGTGAGGTCTGGGCTGGGCCAAATCTGTCTGCATGCTGCAGAAGGGACTCTTAAAGGCCATCTAGTCCACTGCACTGAACAGGGACACCTACAGTTCCATCAGGTGCTCAGAACCTGCTCCAGCCTGACCTTGAATGTCTCCAGGGTTGGGGCACCACCACCTCTCCGGGCAATCTGTGCCAGTGCCTCACTACCCTTAGTGTAAAAAAACTTCTTCCTTATATCCAATCTAAATCTCCCCTCCCTTAGTTTGAAACCATTTCCCCTTGTCCTGTCACAGCAAACCCTGCTAAAGAGTCTGTCCCCTTCTTTCCTATAGCCTCCCTCTAGATACTGGAAAGCTGCTCTGAGCTTTCCTCGAGCAGCAGTTTTGCTGATTACCTGGGTGCTACATGGGGTTGAGCTCTATGGCTCCCTGTGGCAGCCCAGCACTCACAACCCCAAGGGAGGGAGTGGGCACTGCTGCAGTCACCCCCAGTGGCCCTGCAGCAAGCCCAAGGGCACACTGGTGGCTCTGGGGAACTGAGCCCAGCAGATGGTATCTGCCCCAGCAGGGCTGGTGGCTGCTGCTGCACAGGGGTTCACCATCCTCTGCTCTCTGCCAGCCTGCACCACTCTGCTGTGGAAACACTTGTCTTCAAACTGAGTGCACTTGTCATAGATCCCAACTGTAGACTGGAGAGCTCTCCAGCCACATGTGGACCTATTGAAGATGCTGTGGCAAATGCTAATGAATCCACTCCTAAAGGAATAGTAAGTGTAAAGTAGAGGTAATTACTCAGCTGAGAAAGTGTAAATTAAATACTGTTACCAAGGGAAAGGATGAGATTGATAGAGACTGTAGTCTTTATGCAGTCTCTTTCCAAACATTGATCTTGTCCTGTCATTTACTGCAGGAGCAACAGAGGGAGTTTTAATTTCTGTATTTCCTATTTCCTCATAATAAAAATGCCCTGAACAAGGAAGGGCTTAATAAAACATATTTAAAGATCTTACTGTCAAGTTTTTATTATTTTTTTCCTACTTGTTTCCATTTCCCCACGCACTGCCAGAACAGTGCTGCTCCTTGGATAAATGTAGCTCAGGTAGCGAGCAGCCTCGTTGTGAATGCTTTATGATTTGCGTTCTGCTTTTGGCAGCCTGAATAGCAATTTGTGTCTAGCTGGAACCATTGTGTTTCAGAATAGAGGTATTTTTCCACTTAAAAAAATCACCAGTTGTGGATGAGTTTATCATGGTCATTTTCAGAGATAAGGATAATTGCTCTCCAACCAAAGTAAATTCGTGAGACAAGATCAGTGGATTGGAAAATAGCACTCATTGCAAGTGAATCCTTATCAGGAAGGAGGCACTGGGAGGCTCTTGTGCAACTCCTGAGGATGTAGGCAGGTTTTCAGCCATCCCTTCTACTGTGTGTTTGCTCGGGGACTGAGGCTTATGAAGAAAGACCTCGCCTTTGGTAACTGAGGACAGATGGGAGACGAGATCCATGGAGCAGACCTGCACTGAGGGCTTCCCTGAGCACCCCAACCCTTCAGCCCTTCGTCCTGCTGCTGCTGTAAAAGGCACAGAGGGTGGGAAATGCTGTGAGTGAAGCTTTGGAAATACAATCTCAAATTGCAATTACTTTGTGTTTTTAAATATTAGGTGATGTGTTCTTTCATGTTTACTTGCACTACCGCAGGCTTAAATCTGTATTGCATACTTGGTCCCAGCTCTCTCTGCAGCAGGAAGAAATCAGCTCTGAGCCCTCAAACTAAGATAAATGCAGAATAAAAATAAACCTGGGGAGAGTGGGATGTAGGGAGAAAAAGCCTCCGGGCCAGCAGTATGAATTGGGCTGAGCTACAGCCCCAGGCCAGTGTTCAGCTGTCTCTTGGGAGGCACAGCTTTGAGAAGGATAATGGAGGAAGATAGCGTGAATGATTGTAAGGCAGGCAAGAGTACTTACAGAAAGAGAGGGATGAAAACACAATAAAATAGAGAAGCATTTTAAGAGAAAACCATAAAATAGACGTAGTTCTGCCCAAGATGTCATTCTGACCTTACCAGGTGGTATCTGGATGCCACCATGTATCAGGGGCTTCTCTTCCTGGCCCCCTCCCCTTGCTTATCTCTTGATACTTCCTATGTTAATGAGAACAGGAACTTCAGGCTGGTGTGCACTAAACACTGCTTGTGGCACGGGGCTGTGAACACAGAGCATGAGGGTAAACCAAACCCTGCCCCAGCCATGTAAAGGAGCACATTCACACTAATTGTTTGCAGGCTTTGAAATAAGCAGTAGCCAAAGGTATCAAATCTCCAGGTGCTGCTCTGCCAGATGTGACTGAGCTCTTGCTTTCAGTGGATGCACCATTGAGCCCATGCAAAGTGCTCTGAATAGTCCCTCTTAAGGAATTTGAGCACAAACCAGGAGTTGACCTAACCTGCCAGCCTGGGCATGTCGGCATCAGCTGAATTGTGAGTATCCAGACTTGCCCTAGCCAGGGGCACACTTTCTAGGTCAGTGTTGATGTTTTTGTGTTTGTGCCTAGTTGATTTCTCTGGACAAGTTGTTGCATGACTGCTGCTAGCCTGTGTGTGTTTTGGGAGCTGCTGCAGGTCAGACTGTTGCTGGCTTTCCAATTGGCAAGGCTTCCAGGTGATGCACAAAGCTCTGAGTTTAGTGCATTCTTCTTTTTGCTTTTTTTTATTATTTTTTTAATTATTATTTTGCAAGAATCACCCTCGTGAGCTTCAGCTTTTGTCACCACAGACCTTGTTTCAGTCATCATGTGTCCCCTTAATAGAATGGAGATACCAACCAAAGGTCATGAGCTCCTTGCAAGTTGAGCTGTTGGAGAAGATGGGTGTCTGTTTTGTTCTGTTGTTCACAAAGTTGAACAAAGCAGCAGCTCACTTCAGTCTTATCTTATGAATAAGGCTCTGAACTCCTGGGGGCAATGGCTGCCAGCTACAGTGTGTGACACAAGGTAGGATGAACTTGCATGTTCCTTCAGGTCTTGCTAATCTTGCATGAAGAGCAGAATCTTTTTCTCAGCACCTGGTGCAGTGGTGTGGCTTGGTCAGATTTTCATCTGCTGCCACACGTTTTATACACTGTGCTCTTTTCCCTGCAGCACAAATACTATTACTCATGCAGTTGGCTGGAGCACTTTTTTTTTTATAAGGGAATGCACTGTGGTAAGTGCTGGCACCAAGGGCACCTGCAGAGAATGTTTGAAGAAAGAGTGAAATGAGATGAAACTTTGGCTTCCAGCAGGGAGTGCATGCCTCACTGCTGGCCCTGGTGTGAACACAAAAGGCAGTGTTTGCCTGGGACAAGTCTCCCACAGTGGGACGCAGGCAGGTATTCTCAGGCATCCTTAACTTCGTGGGATTTGGGTACCAAGATGGTTCAAATCCAATATGTTGAAATAATAAATGCGACTGGAGTTGAGCATCTAACTTACTATGACATGTTATCACCTGAAACCCCTGGGCATCAAAATATCTTTGGAAACTCTGTACCTATGTTGTAGGAGTAAACATCATCCATCTTTTGTGATAAGTTAGCTTCATCTGTGGTTTGCAAGAGCATTTGATCTCAAATATGAAATTAAAATGTGCTGGAGACAAACTGTGGAATTGAGATGGGGGGTCGTCTTGTGCCACCTCATTAAGCTCTTGAAAAGACAGGACCTCTGGGCTCCTGGGTTTCTCAGATGATGGCACCTGCTCTTTATTTATAGTATGTATGTGAGAGTACTTCTCTTAAGAAACAGAATTTAAATGAGACTTATTTGGAGTAGTGTTTGTGGTGTTATAATCAATCGCTGAGGTATTTACACAGAGTATAGCTCATTAGAGGGAAGTAAATATAAGCAGTAATTTCTGTTCCAAACTTTGTCAGACAATAACCTTTTCAACAGTTTCAAATATGTGGGCCAGAGGAACACAGCTTTCTAGCATGTGCTTACTCATGAAAGGATTTGTAATTTCATTACCCCAGGCCTCTCAGCAAGCCATATCTCTTACCTCTCAGGGATTCTTAAGTAACAAGCCAGCAGTAATTGGGATTTTATAAAGATCTCCTTATGTGTGAGTGGGTTTTATGTTTTACTGACTATTCCCAACCTGTCTGTGCTGTGTCTGAGATGACTGATTGTCTTCCAAAGCCACCAAAATGTCCAAAACTCGTACCCCAAAGCACTGGTGCTGCAGACACCAAGCTCAAGTCTGAGAAAAGGACAGGGAAAAAGCAGTCATGCTATCACCTGGATCAGCAAACCCTGCTGCATGTTGCCCTGCCTGTACTTGGGGTGAGGGTGCTGTGTTGCCCCCCAGAGCCCTTTGCCTTTTGCCCTGCTGCTACAAGCACATTGCAGGGAACAGGTCTGCAAGCAGTGATGTTATAGAGCCTGAGGGTCTGCAATTGCTCACTGCCTAATGGAGCTTTGGGTTTTACTCCGTCAAGGGACCCTGCTGATGGTGATGGAGTACCTTATTAGGTGGCAGACAGTGGCTAACACGGAGCTCTGGGTATTAACGGGGAGGCAGCTGCCAAGGGAGAAATGAGGTGCACAGGTGGGTGCATGTGGCTGAGGTTAGATGTGTCCAGCTGCCCATGGCAGTCTGGTCATGCTGGGTGCAGTTCTGACACTAAAAAGGGAAAAAAAAAAAAAAATGTGGAACTATAATTCCTTCTCCTTCCTTGTCATGAGTGCTATTTGCTTTTGTGTTTGCTTTTGTGAGCTATAGGGGTGCTGCTTGCATTTACAAGGGCTCAGAGATATTTGTAGCTTTGAATTACTGAATGTTAAAATAAATGTTTATGGTTTCAGCAACTCTGGGCTTACAAACCATTAACAAAATCACAGAATGGCTTATGTTGGAGGGGACCATAAAGCCCATCCAGTTCCAACCCCCTTGCCTTGGGCAGGGTTGTCACACACCAGATCAGGCTGCTCAGGGCCTCATCCAATCTGGCCCTGAATGCCTCCAGAGATGGGGCACCCACAACCTCTCTGGGCAGCTTCACAGTCCTCTGAGTAAAAAAAGTCTTCCCAACATCTTACCTAGATCTCTGCTTTTGCTGTTACCAATCCTGCGGCAAGCTACTGCTTGCATCTCGGGCAGCCTGTATTGCAGACAAGTTAGCTTTGTTTACAATGTTATACACCTTTCCACTAAGGTAATTTAAATTGAGCATGTGAATGTGTCTCACGGATAAATAAGTTTTTAGGATGAACTTTATTTTGTATGAGGTCACTGTGTAAAAAAAATTAATTTCAAGAAAAATGTGCATCTTCTCCCTTATGTTGGTGAGCGCCTGTGCTGCATCTTAGCCAAGAAAAGCATGGAAGGTAATCCCAGAACATCATAGTGGATTTACCTCCTCCACCTTTGCTGCCTGTCACTTCCTTCCCTTCCCATAGGCTTGGAAGAGCCAACTTTTGTGGACTTGTGGTTAAGGAAACATCCTTTCACCTGTGCTAGTCACCTGCCAGAGAGCTGGCTTATCTGCAGGGAACAGAAGTGAGGAGAAAAATCAGCTCGTGCAGCAAAACTTCTGGGGTGGTTGTACCTCTCACTATGCGTTTGTTACTTCCCATTAGAGTTTTGAAATGCGCTGTGTGTTACTTACTGGAATACTTTTCTGAGCACAGATTAAATGGGTTAACATTATAAGGTTATACATCTTGTATGAAATGAAGAATCAAAAGTATTTCTTGTATTCATGTTGTGATTGAGACATCATCCTAAAGAGTCTTAGAAAACAATTACTTTTTGTTGCCAGGGGTTTGTAACAGAAGGTGTTGTACATAATACCAAACCTTCTGCGAGTCAATAAGTGCATGATGCATGCAAAGGAAATTCCAGAAAGTATAGTTCCTTGCTGAAAATATGTCTTTTTAATGAAAGCAGATATTACTATATAAAAAAGTCATTTCTTACAACTCTTTCCTTAAGGTTAAAGTGCTGGTTTGCATTGAAAGCAGAATGAGAAACTTCTGAGTTGGTTTAAAGATATTTAAAAAGTCTTTAAATAATGAATCTGAGAAATCACTAGAAGGAGGACTTGTAGATAAGAATATAAAGTCAATTAATTATCTGTTTGGTGGCATGGAAAGCCTTACACTTGGCACATGCTCAAGGAACTAGCAAGCTGGTGGCTATTTCTCTGCAATGCGCAAGCAGGCGCAGTTGCAATTCTTCGCATACCTCTATAAAACATCTTGTTTATGGCCTATAAGCTGCTCTGGATTAGTATAATTTTCCCTTATCCAAGAATTTTCCTCTGCAATTTGCATTAAGTTTTCTTGTGTTGGAACTGCTTGTTTCATGAAACTACCAGTAGTTTTCATTTCCAGGTTCAAAACTACAGTATTCTAGCCAAGGGATTTTGTAAGATATTTACTCTGAGTAACTGTTTTTGTTGAAGATAACGCACACTTAAGTAATGTCTCATGTACTGATGATAAAATTTTACTGGTTCTCAATCAAAGCTGATAAGCATTGCCTTAACTTATGGCATTGAAATCAAAAGAGAGTTCTGTACAAAGTCTGTTTCACATTACCAGGTTACATAAATGTTTAATTTCAATTGGTTTGGATCGAATGTAGTCACAAGCAAGTTGTGGTTTGCTTGTACCTTTAAGTGGGATTGGAGATAAACGTGTAGGCTTTCCAAAATCTTGTGCAAAGATCTCAGGACTTTGGGTTGTTGCATTAAACTAATTAACATGCTTTAAATATATTCTTGACATACAAACTTGTGCCTTGCCCAGATATGGCCCTGGGCAGCAATGCTCTCAGGGCCGCATGTGCCCCTTCCCCTTTGTGCTTGGCCCCAGGCACAACAGGATAGGCAGAGGCTCCCACTGCCTTGGCATTAGGTGAAAGTTGACCAATCTAGATGAAAAAGAGTTATACAACTCGTTTCTTTATTGTTTTTGATAGATATAACCAAGCAATTCAAGTCAATGGAAGCTTTTAGAGTCAACCAATATTTGCCTTTCAGTGTGAATAGTTTGGTATCCTGAAAAATTCTGGTATGGTGCAGCAGATGCCAGTTTAAGTTTACTACTTATTCTCACACTCAAATACGAAGGTTAAATGAATTAAACACTCTGGTGCAGAAACTGGTCCACCTTTAACCTTCAGCACTGCGTCGCTGTTCTCACTTGGGCGACTGCCGACCTCCCAGCATGCCAGCACAGCCTGGCAGGGCACACAGCTCGCCTGCAGCTGGATGGTTGGGATGCTTCACCTGCGCTGCTGCTTGTCTGCACCACTACAGGCTGTGTGATCTGACCTTTATTAGGTAACATTGAAGTCCCTTGGTAGTATCGGGAAGAAGCTTTATGCAGTCTTGAAATCTGACCCTGATATTTCTGGGAGTTTTCTTATTCAGCTTCTAAATGGATTCAGTAATGTTTCTTGAAATAAGACTTTGAAGGTCAAATCCTGTTCTGTCAGTGCCATATTGACCCCATTACTTTCAGTAAGTATTCAGCTGTATTACCTCTTCCTATATTACCATGAAATAGTAAAGGGCAACTGTTAACCATTAGAAATCCTAAAAACAAAGTACCCTCTTTAAAGAAGTCCTCCTTACATTTCACAGTGTGCATTGGTGAAGTGAGCTGGTCTCACTTCACAAGGCTTTCTTTGCAGCAAAAAACCCTTATTTGTTTCTGTTATATTTCCTGTCAGGCTCAAATTCCTCTCCCAGATCTTACGGTTAATTTATAGCAAGCAAATACCTCATGAAATGTATGATCATTATACAAATACATTATTAGAGCCATTTGTCTTTTTGTTTGTAAATTCCCCAAATTGAATGTCTGGGTAATGGATGTTTATGGAGATGCAGTTGATAGCATTGAGAGCACACAGCACAATGTGGCACCGAGGTCACGAGCGAGCCACCTTATGTATGGCAGGCAGGAGGGGCTCAATGCCTCTCATCTGGCACTGCAAACCCAGTTCCTTTAGGAAAAAAAAAGTGCTGGTGTTGATGGATGAACAGACTTCTCCCATCTATGCTGGTGCAACAGAACCGATGCTCACACTGCTTTGTTTTATGTCTGGTGTGGAAAGCCCGTGCTCCCTGTGGAGTTTATCATGCGCCTGACCACAAGCATATGGATTGAAGTCAGTTTTTCAGATGACTGTAGCCCTGTTTTTCCATTTAGAGAGAGCCCAGTTCATTATTATACTTGATAAACCTGGAGTACTTGTGTTATCTCATAAATATATTAGCGTGAGGATCGTCCTTGTGTACTGCCTTCATACTAGGTTGGAATACTGTTGCTCCTGGAGCAGACCTTGTCCTGCTTTGGTGCAATTGCAACACAAGCAGGTATTTGTATTAGTGCAGAAACCTTCACAGCACTTTCATATTGTATATCCTTTAATGCCGAGAAGGAAAAATATACATATGCTACAAAATACAGGAATTAGCCCATATCCTGGAAGGCCAGAGGGCCACAGTGCTGAAGTGGTGCTTGATTCTATTCTCAGAGATGAAGTGGAGAGGCTTTCTAGTCCTGCCTTGTTTGTTTTGGCTGGCTGTTTGCTGCCACCTTGCTGAGGTTTTCTTTGGCTGCTTGAATCTGCTCCAGAGTCATCAGAACCTGGAAACTGCCAAAACTGATGATGAATACAAGGGGGAGAGTGTTGCTGCAGTGCAAGAAAAATGCAAGCTCGCCATGGCGTAAAGAGCACTGATATCTCTGGCACTGTAGCCTGTGGTATGCTCAGTGCTGTGGGTACACGTTGCCATTCTCCCAAGAATGCAAAGCAGGTTATCTGCTCTCATGCCCTTCCTTCTAGTAGAGCTAGTGATACAGAGCGGGTTTATCAGCATTGTCTCACATGGGACTGAAAGGGTGAAGTTGAGGCTTTATCCGTGTCGTATCTTGATCTAATTAGGAAAAGATGCAGCACGGAAGCTCCTGCAGACCAGCTTTGGGGTGGCACTGTGTGTGCAGCCAGTAAGGAGAGGAGACGCAGCTGTACCTGCATGCAGAGGGATGCAGGCTGAGCTGGAGCCTAGAATTTCAAACTGGTGTTCATTCCAGAAGTTACACAACATGCAGGATGAATATGCATATGCAGCCAGTGCTGGTGTATGGATGGCACATGACTGTTGGGTGTCAGATGCTTTAAAACGGGTGCTGTGACTTCCAGCTGTGTGTTGGGGAGCTTTAGATAAGGCTGGAAAATGCCCTTGTCTTGTTTGCCTTCATTTCTTATTCCCAGTTAGAAAGTCTTACTGACTTTCAAACTGCTGAGCAACTTTTAGTCCTTTGTATGTGCTTTAGAAAACAAAAACCAAACCAAAACCAAAACCCTCTCTTCCTGACACTGAAGCACTTCCAAGCATGTTGCCTGTGTCAGGCTGTCCCAAACAGAGAGGTCAGCTCTGTGGTGGCGGTGGCCATTGCCACCATTTATGTAACTGAGAGTCGGTGTTTTGTAAGCAGCAGTGTTTAACTGGCAACGTTACCCATGGGTCTGCACGGTGCTGCAGGAATGCTTGCTAGCTGAATGAAAAGTCTTAAGATATAAACACAGGGAAAATCCAATCTTGTTCCAAAAAAGTGTAGTGTTGCAGAGGTCCCCATAGGCTTGGCAACTGGAGGTCAAGCCTCAGCATGAGGCATCCCTTGGGATGCAGGGAGCTGTTTGTTCTGTAACTCTTTTGAGCCCAGAAAATCCTCTCAGCAATGCAAAATAGGTCCTGGTTTGCAAAACCAATATGTGTGGGGCTCTGCGTTTCTAGCTGCAGCTTGCTAACAGCAGTGACTATGTAAATAGGCTTCACCTGGCGCTGTGTTTCAGGGCATCGTTGCTCACAGCTTGTTCTTGCCCGGGTTTTTCTTCCATAACTGCCAGTTACACGAACTGATGGATTTAACAAACTGCCTTTCGTAGCAAGTATCGCAAAGAACAAGGACAAAGTGAAATTCCAGCACGTGGCTAAGTTGCTTATCAAGCATTGTGCCCTACATGTAGAGGAGACAAATGAATACCATCCTCTACTCCAGCATAGAGCTGCACACCTGGGGTGTCCCTGCCATGGTGTGGTGGCTGGGAGTGGGGAGAAACTGCCTTTCTGAGGGACCTGAGTGGTGCACCTGGTTATGCTCAAGCTGAGGAGCACGTTCATAGGAAGGTCACCGTGGCAAAGAGCACCTGCAGAGGAGCCAGGTAGATGGGAGCGTGAAAGCCAAATTAAGGCATTTCTTTTGCTCAGACCCACAAAAGAGGGTAAACAGAGTGCTGTTGAAGTTTTTAATAAGTAAATCAGCAGGCAGGTGTGTCCTATGTTGTCACACGCTATGAGCTGTCAGAGGGGTGGGTGACAGGGTGGGCTCGGTCATTTTCCTATTTTACTTTCAATCCGGAGGCGGCTAAATAGGAATGGTTTTAAATAGTATCATAGTTGCCATGGTTACTCGTCTAAATTGAAAATAGAGGTCTGGACTAAGCTTATAGTCTGTCCGCCAAAGCAAAACTTGGACCTGAGTGATGAAACCTGAGTGGGTTTGAGGAGTCACGCCGAAGCTCGCGCTGCCGCACTCGGTGATTCAGAGCACGCGGGTGTGCTTGACGTCACCGAGCAGCTCCAGCATGGGTTCGCATGGGCCTGGAGACATTGCAAAGGGGAAAATCCTTCAAGCTTCAAACGTTTTCCTCTTTTTTTTTTTCTTTTTCCTTGCCCCAGGAGGTCTGGAAAGCTCAGAAAAATGCCATAATGCTGTTCTGCTGGGAAGGATTTTTATTTTGCAGATGTTACTGTGCAACAAAGCAGCAGCAAATGTAAAGTAGTTCAGATAGATAAAAGCATCCCATTAAGGTAAATTCAGTGTATTTGTCTCAGGAATGTGTGGCAAATGTGTGTCTAATTACAGATAAGGCCTCTAAGCCTTTCATCTTCTCTCAGTGAAAAAGAATCTGCAAGTAAAGTGGAAACAAAATGTGTTTTGGTGAAATGAGATGAAGGTCTTTTCAAGGATTTGGCTATTGCAAATGAGTCCCGCTGGAGGGAATGGAAGTGTTTCCTCCTATCCTTCTGCTTTGTGGGTGGCACTGGAAGTATCAGGACAACTTACTGCAGTTTGCACTGGAAATCTCTCACTTTGAGATAAAAGTCTGTGGTTCTGCCTTTGGAGATTTTTAGTTCCATCTGTTCATTTTCAGATGGGAGGGCAAATCAGTACCAGTCTGGTGAAGATGCTGGAGATGCACAGAAGACATCAGCTGATCCTGGTGTGGAAAGTGCATGCTTAACATTGTGTCATATTTCCTCTCCAGTTTCTTGCTCAGTAGGTGGTAGAGAATTAGTGCTTAATTACTTGCAGGCTGTGGACAACAACCAACCCCCTTGAACTGTTTACGTTTGTGGGTAAGGCTGGAGCTGAGTGTTCTTTTGTGTGTTAGTCTTTCTCAAACTCTATGAAAGACTTTATAGCACTTTTTTTTTTTTTTTTGGATCTCTTATAACATACATGTTTGCTTCTAAAGAGCTTTTATTTATGTATTACAAAGAATAAAAACAAACAGAAAACAACAAACACACAGCCAAACTATATACGTTGTGTATGATACATTCAATTTACTTTGTGCAGCTTTCCTCCTTGTCAGGAGGCACAGTCTGTTGTTTGTGACTTTGTGCAACTGTGGGAGACCAGAATGGAGCAGAAAGTCACATCTAAGCCTTAAACGTGGAGCTGGAGTTCTAGACATGCTTGGATACAAGGAATTACATCTAGCAAACATCACTTGAATAAAACATTAATTTCCCATTAAGCAACATTATGTTGCTGTGATAATTGTTCCTGTTTTGAGTGATCCTCGTTTCCTGCATCTCTCTGGTGACTCATCGCAGCAGCGATCTCGTCCATTCTGCTTTGCAGATGCTCTCAAGATGTCTATTCCCAATCTGAGTCAGCTTCTTTATCATCAGCGTCCCCTCTCAAAGCTATTGTGCTGTGAGAATGTATGCCTTGCTAAGGACTTCATTCTCCTTCTAGCATACAAGTGACTGGCAGCTCTGGCTGCACTTTCAAATTTAAATCAAGTTTTAAGAAAGTTGTGGGTTAAAAATTCACATTCTGTGTTTTCACATCTTGGATCTGTTGCGCAGCACAGCCTCACGTAACCCTCATGTGCCCCTGGGGCTGAAGGCATGAGGCACAGGTGTCTTAAGGGCAAAATACACGTGAGAGTTAGCTGGAAGGGTGCTCTTCTTGGGGCTTAATGCTACAATCGATGTTTGACTGTGAAACTGCACCAGGTTTTTTTGCCAGGAGTCCTGTTGGTAGCCCATCACTCAGCCTCTGATGGAATCTGCTGTCTGACACAGCACAGTGCCATGAGTAAACAGTTTGTTTTGGTTTGTTGAGCCCTCCTGCTTGAGCTCAGCACTCCAAACAGGCCCGGCAGTTGCTCTCCTTAGAGTTATGCTGTTATTAGTTGTATGGCAGTGTGACACCTGGGCTGTATATTCGTGTGACTCTCTATGGAAGATCATTAGTTTTGGTTGTCTTCCCCACTCCTTGACTTGTTGGCAGGTATTTAAGCTTCATGCGTTGTGTTTGGGTAAAGGTTTCATTTCCATGCTGAGGAGAAGTCCAAGTAGTAATGCTGTACGCTGATAACAGCACTCCCTCATGAATGGGGAGCTGTGGCACAGTGCCATTCCTCAGACAGTCCTGAGATATATCTGTCACATGAGGTGGTTACCTCAGCTGTCAGTCTGTTAAAATTACGTACGTTTTTAAATGATCTCCTCTTTATATAGCCAAAAAATGATTCAGTCCTCTCGCTTATTGTATTACCTCAAGCTCCTGGTATGTATTACACATGCAATCAAGAAATTAAAGAGTCTGAGGCTGCAAGATTTATTTAGTGGCATTAACGTCTGTTTGCTAGTAATTTGATTCAGAAAGATGAGAAATGTATTTCTGAATTGTCTTTTAATGAGCAGATAAGTGGGTTTTTGTATCACTCCAAAACTTCATCCTGTCACCTCACGTCTGTGTTTTTACAGAAGCAATGGGTTTGTTATCTCTAGGCAAGGTAGCAGGCAGCTGTGGCAGCTTCTTAGATTTTAAAAGAGTTCATTTTAAATACCCCTATTAGCTAACAGAAGAGGAAGAAACTTTCTTGTTTATTTCAGAGGCATTTCTTTTACGGTAGATTTGATACCTGGGGGAAGCAGAATAGCTAGAATGAACTGCGAGTGGTTCCCTGCTCTGTGAATGTGTTCATACGTTATTTCTGTGCTTTGTGATCCTGTGCGATCAGGATTGCTGTGATTGGAACAGAATGAGGAACACTGTGAGTAGGGGGGGAGGGATAAAAATAGTTTTAGTTAACTAATAGACTTACATAATGCTCCAACAGTTCATATTTCAGCTGAAGTTTTCTGGGACGAAGGAAGGAAGAGAAGCGAGGTAGAGGCAGCATCAGGGGGTGGGATGCCTGAGCTCCCCAAGCAGGAAATCAGCACCAGGCACCTCTGGGTTCTGCAGAACTGGGGAGAGGATGGGCCCTGTTCCATCAGCCCAAACACGTCTTCCTCCAGAGCTCTGAGATGGCTCTGTGGGAGGAGGAATCTCACAGGCGGTTTTCCTCTTGCAGTCTCTGCACTGAAAGCTATTTGTGTAAGAAGATGTGGATGTACCCGTTTAAAAAATACCAACATTTATTGCTTCACTTAAATATGATCTTAGTTGTCCTAAATACTGGTTGTGCAAGCAGAGTTTTGGGAGGGTAGATATTTCAAAAGAAGTCTTCCAGAGATGATTTTCAATTTAGTCCATTTATGTCTTATTCACAATACAAACCTTGGCAGTGTTATTCAAAAGCCATGTACTGTAAGACACAGCAGTTCTACACCCTTTTGATTTTTTTTTAAAGTCAGATTAAGCTGTAGAAAGTGCCATACGCGAGATCTAATGAGACATATGGCTGGTCTTGTTGTTTTGTTTGGGCTTTTTTTGCCTGCTGAAATAAACTCGCAACTATGCAACTTGTTTCTCTTCTATGTAAGTAAATCATAACTACTATAATGCTCATACCTGTGAGCCAGAACTAGTCGAGCCAAGTCTGCCTGGGGGAGTTGGGAGTGCAATGCATAGATATTGTAAATCAAGTGAACAATGCACACAGTTTGCATTCTCAGTGTTAGCAGAGGTGGGGATTACTTAAAGGATAATTTCTGCCTGGAGAGGATGATCTGCTGGCTCCTTCCCAGAGGAAGGAGTGATGTGGGCTGCTCCAGGCAGAGCTGTAGCCCTGGGCTCCGCCACTGGGGATGCCACTGGGCACCAGCAGTGGGGCCCTGCCTCAAATGAGCAGTGCCCAGGGCTCCCCTCGGTGCCATGGGGTCATCCCAGCACCCAGGTGTTCTGAGTGTTCATCTGACTTGAGGTAATTTGATGGCACCTCATAGGTAGCAGCCATGCGGCACCTCCTCTCCCTTTGGCTCAGCAGCCAAAATGACTTGGCACCAGCGAAGGCTTTGGCATGAGAGCTGGCAACTTTTGCTTGGGAGAGTGACATGGATCAGGAGCTCGGTTTAAATGTTTTGCCTTCTTGTTAGAGGAGACTTGTTAGAGGAGCTGTTGCCAGGAGAACTGGGAGATATTAACCTCGCTCACTGCGTTATCTTTTATCATGATCCCTATAACATAGTTTCCTTAAACCCTGCCAGTTATAAAAAGAAAATAAATGTGTTTTTTTTCATTAAAAAAAAAAAAAAAGTTAACCTTTTCTTTATGAGAGAAGGAGGGTAGGAGGGGGATTTGTATTGCTGTGGCTCTGGGAAGTGGAGACTGCCTCTATTAAGAGAAAAAGACCTTAAGATGGTGAAAACAACACAAAAATAAAGTTGCACGTTAGCTGGGATTCTACATCTTAAAAAGAAACCAAGAATATTCTGAGAAGGTGATGTGTGATGGACCCATTTGTTTCACTGAGGTAACAAAGGAAGGAAAGAGTCACATGAGCAATGAAGATAAAATGAAGATGACCTCAACCATGTTACATACAACTTCATGAATGGGAGCAGTGCCTCATTCTAGCAAAGCCATTCTTAAGGCATTGAGAAGATTTTCAAGATTATGGATAAAGAGAGATTATTGTGGGTTAGACTGATAGGATTCAAATTTATGGCTTTATTGAAGGGAAAGTATCCTCAGCTGGAAGCCATTCTAGTAGGTGTCAGGTCAGGCCGACCTTAGAAGTTAAATACAAATAGTTGCTGAGAACGTGGACATACTGAAGTGGGAACATTTGCTGGGTTATGACTGTAGTTATAATCAGGAATCATTTTTTAAATTGCTGATTGCAGGTATAGCCTTGTCGAGTTTTGGATCACTTGCATTCCTGCTACAGTTGAGTGGATGGTGCTGGCAGTAGGGTTCACAAACTCAGCTTATAACTTGTTTTCCCATGTTGGCCTGGATTGTGAAAATATTACCTCAAGAGTTAAAAATGCTAAGTCTTTCTTTTTAGCAAATATCACTGGATGTCAAGAAAACATATCAAATTTAATTGACTTCTTAAACATGAAGTGTTTTGGAACTATTCCATGGAAATAGCTTTTAGAAAGTCTTACCTGCCGGCACTGTTACTGTTCGAGTTGGATCTGTAAGTTGTTGGCAGAGAATTGGGCAATTTGGGATCTTGCTGCTCTTGGGCTGAGGCTGCTTGAAGCCAGATGTTGGCTCTTGGGAATTAATGTAATCTTTTGGGTCTCAATGTCAGTGCATTGTTCTCATTTGCAGTTGTTTTTTGTTTGTTTGCTTGCTTTATGTGCCAATCTCATTGTACAGAGGTTTGTAAACCTCTTTTTAATCACTGATTCTCAGTGACAGCTGATGTCATCCAACTTTCTGTCTTAGATGTAAATTGACAGAAAGCCCTGGGAAGCTGTGAGACAAAAGTTTCCCTAGTCCTGGGCAATTCAGCAACAGTAACATGGGAGAATTTTTAGAGAGTAAGAGAGGGTAGAAAGCAAAACTGTATTCAGAAGGCTTCTTTTCACTTCTTTCAGTGTTTAAGATTGCTTCCCCTCTGGATAACTATAATCTGCAAATCGAGTGCATAGAGTTGCACTAATTATTAGTTTAACAGATGATGGTGTGGGAAAGTAATTAGCCTTAAATAACGAATTGTCATGCCATGTCAGATGGTTTTGCTTTATACTTCATATGCTGCAAATGTAAGTAATCTTAAAATCGTTATGAATGCGTGAAAGCTGTTAACTCAGTTTTCCATGTTCTTTCAACTTCTTGAAATGTTAGTCACTCGGTTACAGTGCCAGTCAGTTCATGTGCACACTGCGGAGATTAGAAGTTGTATTAAACCAGTGAACTGCTGCACCTGAATAAAGTCTTTTCCAATTGTATGGATTCAATGTAAGTATCATATCACTTTCGTTTCATCCATTGGTTGGAGGTGGCGGCACGCAGCAGTGGTGCAGAGGGGCACAGCACATGCTGGTGCTGCCAACAGTGTGATGGATTGCCTCTTCTCAGGCCCTCCATGCCTGCTGGAAATGAGCTCAGGGCTAAGAGCACGTTGAGCACTCCGAGCACTGCGAGGCCTGACTGAAATTGGCAGCTTTGCTGAGTCAGAGAGCAAATGTGCAAAAGGGTTTAAGAGGGCTGAGGGGAGCAGATGGATCGTGTAAGCAGTGTGGTGCCCCGTCAACGTAATGTCAGTAATTGAGGGTTTGCTTGGTGGTTATTTGGTTTGGGTCCTGACATAGAAGGGGACCAAAAAAAATTGTGTTTCCAAAAAGACGTGGGAAAAGTGATAGCATTTTCAGAGAGATAAGAAAAGAGGATCAAATAAAATAGGAAGTATGTGTATAGTCAGCAAAGGGAGAAGACTAAGGAACTCAGAGATGAAAACCAGCAGTGAAAGGTAGAAACCTTCACAGGTAAGAGCTAGAGGAAACCAGCTGGGCTCAGATGGCATCGCTTAGTGTTGTAGGGGACTGGTGCTGTAGTTACTTGTGTCTATTCCTGCAGTTGGGAAGTGCTCTTATCTGCTTGGTACCGTGCCATGTGAGCGGCACTCAGCTCGTGGTCACAGCTGCCTGCGCATTATTGCCTTTGCCAGCATAATGTGGGTTAGGCAAGAAGGATGGAGAGAGCACGCCTAACCTGGAACGTGTGGATGGTGCTTTTCTGTTGACAAAAGCTGAATTTGCAACAAACTGCCTAGAAAACTGCTGTTCCCAAGAGCTCTCTTCCTGCCTTTTGCCCGATAGCCAATCTTTCATTACAGTGTGGTTGCAATGCATTTAACTTGAATTTTAAAACAAACAACGCCTCCCTAAAAGCAGCCTTGCCAATAAACTCTGCTGGTGGTCCTAACCTTGCTGAAGGGTGTGTGGCTCAGAGCGGGTGCTTCTCTTGGAGCTTCAGGGCTCCCCCTGGCATAGCAGCTCCTGCCTTTGGCTGTGTTGTCCTTACAAAATGCCCTTCTCCTGTGCCCTCAGACTATACATCAGTCACAGGGATGGTGTTAGGCCTCAGAAAGGTTTTTGTCTCATCGGAGGAAAGGACTGGAGAATCCTTTGAAACAAGAGTGCAGCTTGGGCTAGTTGGGTCATGACCTCCCAGAGTGCTCCTTTGTTGAAAACAGGTACAGGTACACTTGTCTTCAGTTTTTTATAAGCTTCATGTCTCTGATGTAATAATGATTTCTAGGTTTTATTTTATTTATTTATTTTTCCTGGTTTGCAGGCATTGTAAAGATGCGTGCTAATACATCTTTATATGTATATAGTATATATATATATACTATATAATATATACTATAGGCATATGTTGTGGCAGGTTTACCCGCATTGGCAAATCCACACCAGAAGTCTGAATTTGACCCCGTATTTCCAACTGCACGGTTGGGGGGAACAATTTGCCACCTCTGACCTGCTTGGTACTTGTAATACATGCAAGCCAATGTCTCCCAGTGATTAGGAAACAGCTGGCAGCTAACAGAGTGCTTGTTGGCTGGGAGAAGCAGCAAGTTCAAAGCTGAACCTCTCCCTTGATGAAGAAGGATGCATTCCTTGCTGGCGGAGGGATCTGGCTGGTGCCCAGCCATTGCCAAGAACGTGCTGTCCCATCCTGCACTGTGCTGCACACTGCTCCCACTGTGGTCCCTGCTGAGCTCTGTATGAGGGGATTTCTGCTTACACAGGTTAGTCAGGTATTGGGCTTACTGATTTACTCGGTTTTAATGTGAGCTGGGGCCTTCTGAAGGTAGGGAGGGTCCTTGCCACAGGACCTCACCTCCTTTCCTGCCACCAGGATCCCCTCTGGGATGTGCAGGGTGTACTGCTTTGTTCTTCATAGGCCTTTCTGAGGACGAGAAGTTGGTGGGAAGTTGCATCTGCTGAGGAGGATGAGGGAGAGAACATGAGGGGATGCTGCTGGTACCTTCCTGAGTGCTATGGATTTCCTTTGGATACTGTGTAGTGTTGTATTTGGCTTTTAAGCTTTATTTCACATCCATTTGAGACTGCAGACACAGCATATAAAGGTGTAATTGGCAAATGCAAGGAAAAGCATATTAGACCTCAGAGAGAAGTCATCATTTAAAAGTGTCTGAGAGACCTGCTATTATGTGTAGAGCACTGCTTCTATGGGGTAGTTTGTAAAAGAGCTATTTTTTGCTGAGTACCTTCATGTACATAACTAACAAAATAAATCAGGTTGTCAGCTACAGAATTAAAAATCTGCGTTATAGTGCCTTACACAGAATGATGTCAGTGTGTATAAATAGGACAGCCAGTGTGCCTAGACAGCGTATGAGAACTCAGCACTAAGATGTTTCTCTTCTTGTCCTGGTTCTATTAAAAGAATGGGAGGGGGTGAGTTTATCTTTCACTCGTCTTCTGGCACTCTGACCTTGTTTAGAGAATCTGTTTTTCAGGGAGTGTATTGATGCAGGAACTAAAAGCACTGAAGAAAATACCTGCCTAGTGCTTTTTGGTCTCTGTGCGGGTTATAAATACATCCCTTTGATTCTAAGGGTGGTAATGCAGCTGGATGACTGAAGCACAGTCAAGGTGGTAACCACACACTTGAGACCAAGCTCAGGCTGCAGAGCCACCTTCAGAGTGAAGGCAGACTATGTAACTCGCTTTTAATGATGTCAGTGGTTACCGTGATCGTGCTTGTAGCTCCTCAGCATACAAGAAGCTTTGTATGAAGTAATTACTGGGACTACATGAAGATATTACTTATGTTTTATTGGGCTGTGAGTATATTTTTCCTTCATCCAGAAGAAATGGGCTTCTAAGTGAAGATGTAAGGATTGTACTCGTTTTCCTTAGAAATTATTTGGCCACCGAGAACTCTAGAGAGGTGAGAGAAAATCCTTTATTTTAGGCACGTGCAAACATTACAAAGCTTGACTCTGCATCAACATCTTGCAGCCTGAGACTATAAATGAGCAGTGTCCCATTTGGAACGATTGGCTAACTCAGCTAATGGAGCACAGTTGTTAAGCTAACAACCAGAATTCAAAGAATATTATCAGGGATCCTTATCTTCCTCAGCGTTGTGCTTGTCCATGTGGACTTGCATGACTTGGTGATGCTCCATGATCTCTCAGCCACCAAGAGCCTGATGTTTCAACCCCTTGGATCCCGATTTCTTGGGTTATGACTCAGCAAGTTATTTTCCATTTGCAGCTACATCCAGATTTTTCTGGCTTTCAGTATATAGACAGTTAGTTCCTTTCTTACGTGCTCCCCCAAGAGGTTTCTATCACCACAAAGTGCTCTGTATAGATTGCATAGCCAACAGCCTCTGGTACAGAACTAAGACTGTACACCTTTTACTACATATTAGTAGGCTGACTTGAATGAGAAGCGTGGACAATAATTTTCAAAATTGAACCATCCTAATGTTATCGTTAAGCTATAATTTGATCATTGAGCAGACCATTAAGACTACTCCCCTGCTCTGATTTTCAGCTACTTCTGTTCTCCATTATCTCCTCCCTTATCTAGCCTGTACATGGATGCTGCTTTCCCAGCTCATGTTTGAGCATCAGAAAGAAAGGAAAATGAACACTTGACTCTTTACTTTTGTGTGTACAAGTAACAAACCCGGTATTTTGGAAATGTATAGCTGAAGCAGCATGTGGAGTTCTGCCTTTTTTTAATATTCTCTTTTTCTCTCTGTTTTGGATGTCTCTCCCAGTAACTGTAAAGTCTTTGTGGGAGAGATGAGGAGCCTACTCCACCCTTCGTTAGAGTTTGCCGTCTTTTCCTAAATGTTCCAAAACACGTTTAAATCACAGAGCTCTTCACAAGTCAGTCCCTTTTCTCTCTCTTCATCTCTGATTCCAAAGTAAAGTATGTTCAGGAATGCAAATTCCTTTAAAATTGGCTGCGGTCTGTAGTTTCCAAGTAGGAAGTGTAGCCAGAGTCCATTGCAGGAGACGGAGTTCCAGCTGAGAGTCAACTTGAAGCCATCTCAGGTGCTGTGTGCAGGGTGCTGAGCCTGCCCCAGTGCTGCTGCAGCACCCAGCCCTGCTTGGCTGGCCAGGATCTCAGCTCTGTACTGACTGTGTGGCCAAGCTAGAGCCTTTCCAGCTGTGTTTGTGCTTGTTTAAATCTATGTGCATGTAAAAACTTGAGAAGGAAAAGCATTGCAGCTATCTCTACAGCTCGCAGAATCCATAAAATGCTGAGTCTGCTGAAGAAATAGTTTCTGGAGAGACAGATAGAAGCTGTCGGCTAATGAAATGCTAATCAATTCACAGCATTCTTATGATTATTTCATGCTTTGAAGGAGACAGATGTTAACTTGTTGAATGTTCCCTGTAGGAAGCACTGTCATACTTGTTCCCACCGTGCCTTGTTTAGGACTTGAGTCAGCGAAGGGCTTCATTCACCACGTGGATAAGCTTTACCAGTGCCACGGAACTAAGGATTTCCTATAACATAGGCATGCTTATAGCTATTCTGCATATTCAAGGACTTTGTGCTCTCCTGTTAATAAAGATCAGATATGTCCTGTAGGCTGCCATGGGTGCTGGTCAAAACCCTATAGAGTTAAGTGAAAACATCCACCTTTGCCATAGCTTGCAGTAATAGTGACCTTATTTCAAGGTGACTTCAGGAACAGTGCTTGCAAATATACAGTAGTATCTTTTTTCTTGATGAGCAGAAAGGAGCACAACTTGCTCATTTTAATCAGCAAAAGGGAGGTGAAACAAAAAATGTGAGTTTTGTGTGTGATCTGAGAGGCGTTACTTTTTGACAAGAGGGAATTAAATTCTCTGTGTCATTGCATTTCTTTGGGTGTGTGGTGGCCAAAGGCTCCAGTGAGGACACACGGGTCTGCACCAGGGAGAGGAGGTCACTTAGGCTGGAGATGAGCAAAATGAGTCACTCAGTAGCTCCTCTGTAAAACCATAATAGCAATATCAAAAAAGGTATCCCAAATCTTTGATTTCTAAAAATCTGATGCACGTTGCATGGCAAAAGAGAAATTTCCCGTTGCACTTCCTGCTGAATTCCCCTAAAAGATCCCGAACGTCATTATTCACCCACCCAAATTAATATTTCCTCCTACATTTGTGGGGGATAAAAGGAAGTTTGTTATGTTGTTGACTGAAATATCCTGCTGAATTTCCATTGCAATAACCGCTCTGGCACAGAGTGCTTCCTGGAGAATTTAAACCTCCTTGGGGTTAATGGATCAAGGCAGAACTGTGGGTCATCAGCTCCTCCAGCCCATCATTAATCCAGGAAATGCCCTGGGCTGCCATCGTTGTTGCTGAAGTTCTTGTACAAACACTGATTGCAGAACTTCATAAAGAAAAGCCAAAGGAAATGAGAGAGCCCTTCAGAACACCATAAAATAAACAAACAATCTAATTTATAATTATAAACCTGACAACGACCAGCAAGGAGTACAGTAGGAAACCCAAATAAGGACGGCTGGAGCCCTATGACTCTTCTGCTCAGTCTAAGGATCCCTACGCACTAATTAGAAACTCAGTGGTTTCCTTACTCCTACGTTCTGAATTCTTCGGTGAGCAATCCTCAGCCGTGCTCCAAGGGAGATGGAGGGGGTGTGTTTCACGGGGAGCAGGCAGGCTCCTGAAGCACGTAATCTCACCGTATCTAACCTTCTCAAGGTGTGCAAGGCTGCTTGGCTGGGCCTGCTGTGTCTGCTGTTAATGTACTTTATTAAGTTACTTTCAAAGTTGTATTGAAAAATGTAGCGAAGAAAATGAGCTGACACCAGCAGCTGGTGATGAGTCAGTGAATGCATCTCCCTGGTTTGTTTCAGTGCTGTACTTAATAGAGATGAGCATTCAATTCACAGTGAATGGCTTCTGTGATAGACTTTATTCTTTTTTTTCTTCTTCGCATGAGTTGGTTGTGAAGAGAGAAAATTTGGCTCTTTTTGCCGCAAAATAATCTAAGAGTGCTTATGGTGAACAGTTTCTGCACAGGGTCTCCTACAGTGCAGCTCAGTGCGTATTCAAGAGTCCGTGCTGTGTGCAGGTGTACAGATCAAAGCAGGTAAAGCAGTGGTTATCTGCTTGAGGTGTTTGTTTGTTTGTTTTCCAGAACACAACTAACTGACAGCTTAAAACTGCATCATAAAAGATGAGTGACTGTGGATTTGGCCTCGTGTGACTCTTTGTAATGAGTTCCCTTGTGCCTTAGCTCTTTTCAATTGAGCTTTGCTGGCACTTTTAGGGAGCTGAACTCCAAAATAGCAAAGTAGTTTGGTTTGTCCTTGACCGCTGTTCCCAGCCCATAGGCCCCAGACCTTTCTCACTGTTACACTCTTAATAATTCATGCATCAACGTGCCTATGACTGTCCCTACAAGCACAGTGTGGGGGTTTTAATAGTTGCTTGGTGAAATAAATGGTTTTAACACACAGAAATAGGAGAGTGCATAACCTGAAATTAAAACCTAACATACACATCCGTTTGCTTCTTTATTCTTGTTTGCTTTATTTTTTTTTCCATAATTTATTTACCATTACAACCTCAGGTCAATCTGTAACTAACACACTTCCAAATGTGTTCTTCGTTACTTAATGCAGGAGTTGCAGCAGATTGAGTGATCCTACCCAAAGTGTCCTGAGTGCTCTGGCAGTCTGTCCCTGACTGCATCCCCTGATTAGTCCTACAGTTCTTAATTTTAACTTGAAATTTAAGCAGGGCTGGTGGAAATGCTGGCTTTGAAGGAAGGAGCTTACCTAGCCACAAAAAGGAACACGCAAAGAGCATGCTTTACATCAAGATAAAATTCTCTACAAATATTGCAAGAATAATCAGAACCAGGTTTTCCATAGCCCCAGCTCTTCTGAAAGCTAACAGACAGCAAAAATATACTCTGTGCAATATCTGGGGAAAAAATGTTGAGGAGGTAAACAAAGCCAAGGCTATGCTGAAGGGCGAGAAACATTATGCCTCCTTTGAGTTATTGTAGTAGCTAATTGAAGGACGATTGTGTATGAGCTGCTGCACTTTAAATTCAATGACAGAAGGATAGATCCAAATAAGTCAAATTTTTAAAGGCAGAAAGAAATTGTTTAAGTTTTTAGCTGATGAGAAAGGCTAAAGAATGTATTTAGCTGGGTTTTTTGGGACCCCTCCCCCCTTTCAACCTGGAGCTAATAAAGGGTGCTGTCATGGAAACATTAAAGACCAAACATAGTCTAAATTATCTGACCTCTGGCACAGGTAATGCAAGTTTTGACTTACTAGGATTATCCAGAACTAAAGCCAGAGGGAATATAAGGTTGCTATTCATTCACACTTTGAACAAAATCTGCCAAACAATCCTGGCTGAGGTTATGTTGATGTATGTCTGTATTGTACAGTGCATAGTAAAATGAGAACATGCAGTTTGTTTTATCCAGTTTTTCATTGTGCCTTTGGGCAGACACAACTCTTCGTATTTTGCCAAGCAAGCCAGAATAAGGAATTTATGAAAAAAGAATAATGTAGGAAACAGAGCATTTTCAGATTGAAATGGAAAGCAGATGCCTCCCAAGGAGTGAAGGCAATATAACAGGAACATGGGTGGATGGTGGGAAGGATTTCTGAAGAGACACAGGTGACTGAAGAGGAAGTAGGAAAAGGCAGAAAAATGCTTTGCTGCATGAAGTTCAAAATGAAGGCAGGTTGCTGCAAGTGTGGTGGGCATCCCTTACGTTACTGTGGTGATGGCATGGCAAATTGAGCCCAGCAGGAATGGAAGAGGATGATGGAAAAGAGAAAAGAGGGATTAGGTACTGGACTGAAGCCATGAGATGTGTGTGCAACTCTCGGCTCAGCCTATATTTTTTCTTGCAGTCTGCTTTATCCGTTATTTGCAATGAGAGGAGCCTAAGAGCCTAATGAGCACAGGTGGGCTAAACCTCCTCCCCAGCAATGAGCTAACTGAGGGTTTGGTCATGGAAACACTCAGGAGCAACGTTCATTTCAGTAAGATTTAGGGTCAAGTATGCTTCTGAACACTGAGTCACTTTGAGGAGCCTGCAGTAACCTGCACAGAATGGCCCATACGCTAATGTATCTGGGAACGGGTCCTGAAGAAAGCTTAACCAGTCCTCATGATGTAAGTGATAGTTTAGTTTCAAGTGAAAGCAGCTGGATTTGGGGCTGTGTTGTCACCCTTCCCTCCCTCCCCTATTTTTGCCAAGATACATCTTCTCCACTTTACCTTTCCTCATTAAAATGTCTTCTTAGCTGTCTCAGATAAATCAAGAGAAGAACGTACACTGCACAACCAAATGGTGAAATTCAATGAGGGAATTTAATAAAGTCTCTTAAACTATTGATAAGATAAGAAATGACAACCTATTAGGAGGGAAAGCTCGAGTGCATTCTTTTATTTATTACATCTTTAAATGAGGAAGAAGTTGGAGAGAAAAAAGTCCCACTGCAAACAGGTGTTTTTTGGTATTTGAAAAACTGCTTCAAGTTAAGCACTGTTGTCTGAAGTTCTTCATATTTACTGAAATATATGATTTTAAGTTCTTAGAAAACTATTTGATAAGGCAATACAGTGCCTTATGTCTCCTGTGCAAGCAAATAATTCTTGTGATATGTATGTACAGGTTTATAGATATCCCTTCCTGTAAAAAGGAAGATAGACATAAAGCTATAAAAATCTCAGTACTTTTTTACTTTTAATGTTAATAACAAAGAGGGAAGCAAGTCCTGAGCATTGGGTAGGCAGGAAAAGCAGCACTGTGCTTTGATCCCCTCCTCAGCCATGTGTGCTGATGTAAAGGTGATGGAAACCATTCCTGTTCTGAGCTAATGGTATTTCTGTTCTTTCTGCACTCATTTCTGGTGGGTGACAATGATTAGGGGCAATCTATCCCACCAGATGAGCTTTTGCACCAAATAAGATGTTAATAAATGCTGGTGCTGTACTCCAGTGAATCAGGAACCAGCCTTCGTGCCTTGCCACTTGGGAAGTCATGGGTGCCACTGGACAGACCCAGCAGCTGGGCTGTTCCCTTGGCCTGCTGCAGGTGATGCAGCTGGGGCTGCTTTATGCCCTCTTTGCAAATGGGCAGCTCATGCAGTTGCTTTTTGAACATTTCTTTCCAGCTTGAGAGTTATGGCTGTCAGCTTCCTGTCTGGATGATCAATGAGGTCCTTCAAAATGAAGACGTGTTCTAATTGAGTGCCTTATTTTCTGGAAGGCTCTACATCAAAATTAATCCTGGTGCACAAACTAATTTCCTTATTTCATTTGTTTCTTGTTTGTGTGAATACTATAATTTTAAGGACTATTGTTTTATATCTGCTATAGCAGCTGAATGGCATGCTTCATCATAACTACAAGTGCTCAGCTCAGTTGTGATTGTTGCCTCTTTCACACATGAGTACCTGAGTCCAGCAATTAACAGCATAAATTAAAGCCAGCGTTAGGGAGAGAGCTGCTTGGAGTCAGAGCCCACCACGTTCCTCAGCCCCTGAAATGCTGCTTGTCTCCGTGATTTGTGTTTCAGTTGGAACGTGATGCAGTCACTTTATGTAACAGAGCACTTTATTTGTGAACGATGTTAGTATTGAACTTGAGCTGTGCCTTGGATCAAATGGATGTACCCAAGCCCCTGCAATATGTATGCTTATCTGGGTCTCTCTGTTGACAAAGATTATTATCTAAGGCTCTTTAGTGTGTTATGGTTCCTACAGTTATTTTTGGTTGGGAGGGAAATCATTGCTTATTTTAAATGAATGAAATCTGGGTAATGTTAAAGCTAATAACAAAAATGTAACGTGTTGTGCTGCTCTTGAGTGGAGAGATGGATGACTTGGAGTGATAGTGAGGAAAAGCTATGAAGGTTCATCTGCCTTGTGCCGGGTAGAGAAAAAACGCAGCATTTTGATCAGGGGAATGGCAAATAAGAACGTAGTCATAGCTCAGCCAGTGAGTCTGTGCCTTTGCTGAAAGAATGGGTATCTGCATGACTGGAGTTGTTCATTGGTGCAAATGTTCTGCTAAACCCAAGTGAGAATGGAAGAAATCAGAGGTGTTAAATTGTGTTAATGCTCTGAGTGGAAATTCAGGTGAAGCTGAAATCAGTGAAACTTTGATTTAATGTCAAAAAAGCTCTGGAAAAAAAGCTGAAATATTCTTTTCCTGCTTGATCAGCCATACAGCTGGCTGATGTTTCACAATTCATGGAGCACAGTTTGTGAATGCTGGGGAATAAAATTTGGTGGGGAATGTCTCTTGAAAATCCCTTTTGTCTGCTTTACTATTCTAACAAATTTATGGTTCACTGTGCAGGGGAAAAATAATCTAGTAACCTTTAACTGTACGTTTTCCTCAGTGTAATGTTTGAGCTTTGGTGAAACTCCTTAAAAAAGCATGTCAGACTTTTCTGAATTAAAGATGTGCTTCCTTGGAAGCAGCCCATAAGAGCGGTGCGGGTATGGAAAACCTTAATGTGACCCCAAGTCAGTAGGAAGCCATCCCACTGCTTATCAGGTTGGGGCCAGGGGCTGGGACAGCATGACATTTTAAGGCACAGAGATGGATGAGTTAAAATTCTTTGGAGGGAGAAACGTTTCTGTAAATATTTGCATTAAATTATAAATGTCTCTAAAAGGCAATACACAGCGTTTTGAGATTAGGCCAAAATGTGCTTTAGTTTCATATCTTTGGAGTGATGTAGAATGATAATTGTAGAAGATAAGTTAGTAAATTGAAAACGAGCGAGGAGACACGATGCCATGTTGCAGTACGGCCTGAAATAAATTACTTCTAGTTTTTTTCCAGTGAAGAAATTCATAAATAGTAAATTATCTGTTAAGAGGTATCTTCTTAAATGACTTCATGCAGTACTGAAAATGCACACAGTATAGCAAATATCCAGGATTATGGTTTTCTCAAATGAATTTGCTTTCCATGAGAGATGCAAATCTACTTCTAAATCATGAAAGCCCCAAATAAACAAAGCTCCCATTGAACTTTTAGGTATTTTAAAGTCTGTTATACATACAGCTTAGAGTTTCCAACCAGCATTTGTGATCTTCAGTCTTGTGCGTGCATCTAGTTGTATATATTTGTTCTCGCTAATGTACAATCAAAACCTCATAAATCCATGCTAATGACTGCAAGACCTATTATGAATTATTCAGTTTTTTAAATTCTTGATTGAGATGAAATGCAATAGCTTGTTCATTTTATTATAACTGCATTCTAGATTTAATTATTCGCAAGATCATAACAAAAAGCAATATATTTTGTAAATATGACTGCTTAATAGTATGGCACTTCAATGAGGCAACCTGATATTGAATCTGTAGTGAGGAATGAGCAGCTCATTTTTATTTGAATTATAAATCAAGTAGAATGCTGCAATACAGATTAGTAATTTTGCTGTGTTTTTAAACTAGCAACACCGTAGCTATGAACATGTTATAACACTTGGTAAAATTAATGGTGTTTCCACCAGGGATTGAATTAAAACCATGTTGAAAAACTGTTCTGTAGTAATGTTTTGTAATTATCTGGTACCAGCTGTGTTTTCTGCCTACTCTGAGTGCAGATATCCTCTTTCTCATGTCATATAGCAATTCTCACATGTAACACAGCTTTCAAAGCTCCTAAGGACAGCATGGATTTGGGTTTGGGTTGTCTCTCCCCCTAGGCCTTCAAGAAAACAAGGTAAAACTTACAGAAATGTGAGATGCAGCCCTGTTTCCCCCTCAACGCTCAGGATCAGTGCACAGGAATTTTTATATATCCTCAAAAAATATCCTCACTTCTCCTTGTAAACACATGGGATGTCATGGTTGGAGTTTGTGGGCACAAAAAGCACAGGTTTCTTTTTCCTGGGAGAACAGCCCTGCCTCTTGTCCATTGTTAAAACTCTACTGCGTTTTCTGTTGGTTGATTCACTGCCAAAACATACCAAAGGCACTGAAGGGCTGGGCGATAGGTGGCACAATGTTTGCTGCTCTGGGCCATGAGATTACTGCTGTTCCATCCATTGGAGTTAGAGGTAAAAAAGTTATTTTCCACGGACCATTTTCCTTTCTCATTGGAAACTGTAATAGAAAAATGGAAATATTTTTACCCCAAACCCAAGAAGTGCAGATTGGGATCACTTACTGTCCCCATCTGCCCACTAGTGGGCTCCTTGTTGGAAGCGAAGTTCTGGGGCCCCACTGCTCAGCAGAAGCAGAGCACCAGGCAGCAGCCGTGCAGAGCCCCCTCACCTCCACAGGCAGCTCAGGTTCAGCCCTGAGCTCCTCTCATCCTGCCCATCCTTGGTGCTGTGGAATAGGCATACGGCGAGCCCATCCCCAGTGGGGCTTCATCTGGCAACTGGGGTGCTCAGAGCTGCTCCACTCCATTGTGCTCAGGGCTGTTAGGACACAGCTACAGTGTGTGCAAACTGAACCCCATGGGCATCAAAGCATGCCAGAGGAAATGCAACTTGCTCATTTTTCTCCCACAAGATCTCAGTCAGTAATAAAACATGCATGCTTTCTTTTTCTTTCTCATTTTTTTTTTTTCCCCTTTAGTTACAGTTTTCTAAAGTGGTTTTCTCATAAACACACGTTGTGATAGCAAGCATCATATTTTGAATATATATTTAATTTTTCTAATTGCTTCTTCTAAAGTAAGCCATGCTGGTGATGAGAACTTAACAGTTTCCAAAATGTAATACTGTCTCCTAAATTAACTGCAGCAAGTACAAAGGAACAGTTCATCATTGAGGAGTTTTCTATTATTTGCAGATGTACCAAATTTCTTAATGTTGAGGATAGCACTACACATCATTTAAACTCCTTTATCTTGATATCCAGTGACCATTTAGCTCTATAAGATTATACATAAAGTTCTACTGTTGTCTGAAATGAAATAACTTCTATGAATGTGACAGCAGAAATGTTCTGGTAGTGTAGGCTGTCTCTGCTTTCTGAACTGAGCACCATGGATTCCCAGATGTTTTGAATTCTAACCAGTTCAGCAAACAATTATAGTTGTGTTAGATTTATATATATATATATATATTTGTATTCATATGGTTTGATACAACATACCACATGCAGACAAAAGAGAGGATTCATCTAACTTCAACGAATCTGGCCTATTGGAGAGGTTGCCACCTAACATAAATGCAGGAGGAGGGCGTTCTCTATTAGGATGGATAGCAGCAGAGGTGTTCTGTGAGCCCGAATGCAATTCCCTATTCCCTAATAAGATCAACACAGTGCAAGTCCAGTCTAGTTGAGTCTGTTTTCCAACTCTTTAGTTTTGTTGGCGAGTAGATCAGAGAGCAGATTATCTTCAGCAGTGCCAGTCTGTAGCAGGGGCATTTTTCCCCAAGCCCTGGTAGAGAAAGAGGCCTGCCCTGCTACTGTAGGCAGAACTGATTCGGGAGAGATTTTACTTAAAAAGAGGCTGAGGAATGACCTTGGAATTCCATTGTTCTGCAGTGTGGGTTGCTGGGTGTTGGTCAGGGAGTGATGTGGAGCTACATAAGGTCCATTGCGTCCACACATCTACATCTCAACTTGAGGTACAGCTTCAGGGTGCTTTTGTCTTGGTTCCTCTTCATGGTAACAATCCAAGCCAGAGACAGGCCTGAGAGGGTTAATAACATGCACAAAATGTTCCTTATCTCCATATAAATGGATTTTAAAGGAACTGGAGCACTTCAGATGGAAGGGAGCAGGCACTGCTCCAACTCGTCAGCACGGTGCCACTGCCTCTGAGTCTGAAGCACTGTCTTTATTATGTGTGCCGACATGTATATCAATACTGTGAAATCACAGCCCTGAAGCATTTATAGTACAGCTCCTATCTATCTGAAAGGAATCACTTAACTGTATGCTTGCCCAACAGTGTATAACTGCTCCCAAAGTTTGGGATCTGGTAGGTGGGAAGCAGGGCCATGTGCTCCAAATTGGAGCTGGCCAAACAACATTTTTCTGTTTATTTTTTCAAAAGCATCAGAGATTGGGTTGCCTACTGAGTAGTTATGTCTTCTATTTAAAACTGTCTCGTTTCTCTAATGCTACACTGAAAGACATGAGCAGGTGATCATTCCATCAAGGTACTGCTGTGTTGTCTCTCTGTCATTTGTCGTGTTTCTGGGGCAGAGGGCTGGTGATTCCATATCTGCCACTAGTAGAATGAATTTACAAGATATGATATATAACTAAGTACACTGTGTACTACTAAAATATCTCTTGCAGTAGTATGCATGCAATTCCAGCCTGTTAAGAATTATTATGATAATGGCCATTGGCCAAGTTATTCTTCTGCAGTGGGGAGGGTTACACTGTTGTAAAACTGAAGATTAAAATCCAGTCCAGTGGATTTTAGTGTAGATAGTACTAATGTTACATTTCCACATAAGAATGAATGCAAGTTTCTATTTTAAATAACTTGGATTTCTGTCTTCTAAGAACACAGCTGAGTACATTTGGCTTGAGCTTGGATACTCCAAGGTTGAATAAGGTCAAATTCCGTTGATTCAAAAGGAGTCAATGAGCAGACAGCCACTTGCTGAGAACTCTGTTTCCTTTCCTCACTAATATCATATAATTCTGTGATATTTTAAAAAGAAATTATTTTGCATATGATCAAATAAAATGTGTAAAAATCCTGACCAGTTGTTATTTAAAATATCTTCTCAACTAAGAAAGCAGAGCCAAACGTGATACATTCCACACCAAATATTCACTGTGTATGTTTTGCACAGGTTCTACAAAGGAACTGATTGAGAGCTGCTGTGGAGCTGGACAGCAGTGGGCTATAGACAACGGGGAGTGCACAGAAACTCCTATCAGTGGAGTGGATGGTGATATTTGCAGGTACGTAAGTCAAAGCCAATCATGTAGTATTGATGTAGAGAGCAGCCCTTTGGAATAAATAGATGGTTATTCAGTTAATGGAATGTCCAAGAGACTGGGAACTGTTTTATTTTTGATGTAAGTTATTGGTAGACTGCAACATACCATGGTAAAATAGGAAGAAGGTTTTCCTCCTCCCTTTCCTCAAAATCCAATCAGAGCAAAAGCCTTTTAATAAGGTTTCTTCTTCCTCTCACTTTAGCAGAGCACATATTTTTGTTTCCAAGTTCTATGCACATCTGTGGAGTTGCAGATAAATAGAAGAGCAAAGTATCTAAACATGTTTGTATTCCATTTGGCAAGTGCTAAAGGCAGCGATTATCTGTATGGTTAAATGATGTGTTTACTGTCCAGTTTGAATGGCTGCTGCTTGAGAAGCCTTGATAATGCTGCTGGTATCAGTAGCATCTGGTCTGAGCAAGGGTGCCAGGCTTGAACTCATGAAGAAAAGGAGGATGGGTACAAAGTAACAGGGCAATGTATTACACTAGCTGCGGTTCATCCATCTCTTGTTCTTCCCCTTGCCACTAAAACATGATTCAGGGAGAGCTGACTGCAAAGCTATCTGGGACTCCAAAGATCCAACATAAGCAGGTGGATTCCTCTAAGAGTGATCCCAGTGCTCTCAGCATTAAAGAAGTTTGGCATAATCTTTTTTTAATCAAAATATATATCACTGCACCTTCGTGAAGTTCCTGGGAGATTAAAATCCCCCCCACTGGGAGCTGACATGACATAACCCATTCTCACCAACTGTCTACAGAGTAAAGATAGATTAAAAAATTCCAGCCTCAGCCCAAGTAAGTGCAAATCCAATACATTAATGAGTTGCACCTGCACATCTGAGGCTGAGTTTAGATGAAAAAGTCAGATCCTAAATGTTTCAGTCCCTGTGAATCCCTGGGATTTAAAAGAATATGCGAGCAGAAGTTCATTTGTTTTACTTCAGAATTTCTGTTCTGTCCCAGTTTTAAAGATTTAAGAAACACCTCTAAATATCCTGTTTAAAGGTACATTTAATGTGGAGAAGTATTTGAAAAACTTGAAAGCACGGAGGAATCTTGCTGCTCTCATTAGAAACTGTGCCAGCACACAGAGCTGCTCACCATGCACATATCTATATGCCCAGTGTACCATCTTGTGTGCCAGAATCCCTGCAAGTAGCACAAGCTCCTGAGCTGCCACTAACTCAGTTAGTTCTTAAACCTACAGTTTAAAAAGCAGACAACAGATACTAATTGCAGGAATTAGTCACTGTTCTTCCAGGATAGTTGGTATCTAAAGCTGGATTTTATAGGTGACCTCAGTGCACTGAAGGATGAATTTTTCCACGTGGGGTCTTCACATGGCAAAAACGTAAATGTTGAAGCTACTTGTTGATGTATCTCGATGGCTCTGGACATTTTCTATTCACGTCCTGACTTGGCTCATCTCTGTGTAGGTGAACAACACTAACTGCAGAGTGGGAAATGTGTTAATTGGAATTGATGAAGGTGAGCCTTTAGAAGCGTTCAGGCTAGGATTAGCAAACAGCTTGAAAGCAGGCAGGTTGGGGGCAAGTGATGTGTAAAGTGCAATGCCCCACTTCCTCTGAGCAGAAGAACGTGAGGTGTTTCTCAGTCGTGCACACGCTGATATCTTTTGATCTGCATCAAGGTTTTATACAAAACCCCATTGCACAGTGTTGTGAATTTCATGGTCTTTCCATTTTACCCAGAACTCATAAATGTCATGCAGTAAAACAAACATTTCTTATCTGAAATCTTTATTTTATGTGATTTCTCTGTTTTCTTTGATGATACAGACAACACTGGTGCTGTTAAACAGTGGGAAGTAATTATGTAGGAATGTAGATGTTTGTTGTAACTGGGATTACAAGGAAAGAGTTGAAAGAGTAGAAATTCATCTAGATGAATGAGCTTAAAATAGGCAAGTTACAGGAAACCCTGGGACAGTGATAGCCAGATCTAAAATTACTCACAGAGCGTGCACCACTGGCTGTATTAAGGACAGGATGTCAGCCTGGATGAAATGTCATCTGACCCCATTTAGTTGTTTTTATCTCACGATTGCAGTGTGTTATCAGAGCAGAGCAATGTTTGTTTGTGTGGTACTAGCATCAGCTGAACGGGTCGTGATTTTGCTGACCCCCTTCATTGCAGTTAGCCACTCATATCAGTTTAATACAGTGGCATTGCTGCACCAGTAAGCTGTAATAGGTAAGTGACTTGTTCTTGAATGTATTTGGGGTAATAACCATTCATAGCTCAAAAACATACATATATTTCTCTAGCTGGCACTTAATACTAGATTAGAAAGCAAAGCATGTGGTGGTGGTAATCCCCTTCCTGTAATCAAACTCAAACCACCACCTCCTGGTTACGCTTCTCTTATGGAATCCAGAATAAACATATGGACATAAAGCAGGCAAACCAACCGCTGGCATTCTGAAAGTAGCCAAGTGTCTGTCACCAGTTGGTTCCAGCTGGAACAAAAGATATGGCTTTCTTTTTTATTATTTTTTTAAACTTTTTATTAAACCATTAGTTTGAAAGCTCTGAATTGGAAACACTTAGACAGAACAGCTTTTGTTTCCAAGGATGACAGTATTTTGTAAGAGTGATAATAGTATCTGACTGACAAAAATTGTTTGCTTGCAAGTATTTCTCTTGCAGGGCCATTGCTTTGCTTTGAGGGACTGGTTGTTGGAATTTGTAAACCTTTCATTCATCACTATGAGGGTACCCCATAAGGCAGTGTGCCTTGTGACTCTGCATCAGCAACAGGCAGACATCCATGTTGTTCCTGGGAAAACTACCCAATTCCTTCATACTACCAAATCTGCCCAAAAACAGGAGTCTGCCCTAACCTCAGTGTAACCTACCAAGGACACTGACTGTAGCTTGCAGATCCCAGTTCTCACTTTTCCTATCGTGGAACCCTTTGCTGTCACGGGACCAGACAGGCATCCCTCCTGCAGTGCCAGTCTGCATGGTGTGTGGGTCAATGGGCTGATACAGGGAGCAAAGCCAAAGGAAAAGTGTGATCATTTTGTCTCCCCTTTTGTATGTGAATGAAAAAAAACAGATATCTCTCTGATGGGGGGTGGAAAATCCACTGTAGATTTTAAAATAGTCTCTGGCAAAGAACATCTATTAAATTTCATCTGGGAATTTGTTGTTTGTGATTCAAATCTGTTTCATTTTGACCTTCAGTGAATCTTGTTACAGTGTTTGATTAAAGAGCATTATACATGGGAAATTTAGGTTCTCAGTCCTTAATACTGTCCAGAGCTTCTGTCCTGTGGCTGTTGAAGAGGTGTGTGCAGGTGCATTTTCCTTTCCCTGAATTTTAGAGAAAAAAAGTTTCTGTTTTCTTTTCCGAAACCTTCTGAAGGCCCCTGAGAAGGGGGTGAGGGACTGTTGCATAAGTATGAGATGAAAGGTATGTTGATGGCCAGACTTTGAGAGACAGTGACCTCAACACTTGACCTTATGAGCCTTGATCAGTGTGTCTTTTTATTAGAAAGGAGAAAAAATATATCCTGCAAAGCTCAGTGGTATAAGCTGTACTATATTAATACTGACATCTATGTCAATGAGGCATTGAATGTGTGGAATGTATTGTGAATCCAGTAGCTCTGGGTTTTTTTGCATCTCTTCCTGATGTCCTCTGAATGTCAGTGAACATTTGCCCTCTGTGATCCCTTGCAGAATTGCTCAGAAGCAGTGTTGCATCTCCACCGTCAAGGAGAACAGCTGCCTGGCTGGCATGATTGCTGCAAAGGAGGGAGATGCGTGTGGACCAGAGGAAAGCGATACCTGTGGAGGATCCTCATATAAGGTGAGCTGCAATACTGCTTCTGGAGATCTTGTTCTGAATATGAGCTGACTTCATTTCATGCATTTAGCAGTAACTTCTTCATGCGTTATTATGGAGCTCAGTAACCTATAAAGTTGCAGGAGTGAGGCAGAGGAATTATGCAGAACAACAGGTTTTTGGCTGTTAGTATTGAGGTTTCAATTGCCTCATGATGCAGCCCCTGTTAGAACTTCGTGGTAATGTTGATATGAACCACATTCATCTCTATTTTTAAGGTTTAACTTGCTCTATTACTTGTGCCTCGTGTCTCTGCAAATAGCTGAAAAGACCATTTGGGTTTTTATGGTGGTGGAAGACGTTAGAAAATGACAGGGCAAAACTCAATCGAAGATGTAATGGGAAAACCCATTATTGAACAGTTTGCTTGGGTACAATATTGAATTGCAGCCTCATTTCTCACTTAAACAAAATGATGGACTAGATGAACAAGTGCTTTAGATGATGATGGAAGCTTTTGTTCGTAAGCAATGGCAGACCATTAACCAGCGATTCAAATCACAAATCACAAGCCACAGCCTCAGCTTGCATAAATGAAATTTGCTTTATGAGAATCACTGGAGCCAAACCAATTTAAACCAGTTTGAAGATTCAGCATCTTGCTTGTCTTGTTTTTACCAGAAGGTTACATTTCAGAATTCATTTCACTCTGATAATAATTTACACAGCTATATCTAAGTCTAAGTGCAGCTTCTGTTGTCTCAGCAGGAAACTCATTAGTTCTGTCTGTTCTTGTACGCTGGTGATTCTTGTGGATAACTGCTCACTGGAAAAGCAAAATGCATGAGCACCTTCTCCAGAGTTTAAAGTTTAATTAGTTTTGCCAATTTGTCATTTTCAAAACTACTGTCTAGTTGAGCCTGGAGTCTACCATTAGCATGCAAAGAGAATTTCTGCATTTGGAAGCAGACAAAATAATTCTGAAGTGTGATGGAATTATTAGGTTTTCACCAAGGGTCTTTTGCATGCCAGAGTTTTCGTATATGCAGAGCGTAGGGCGTGCGGTAAGTCTTATTGCACGTGCCATTCCTCTGGAGTGAGTGAGAAGAGAAAACTTCATCGTTCCTGTTTTGGCTGAAGCAAGTCACAAAATATCCTCATGGAACAGCCCCTTGTGTCGGCCCCAGTGTAATGTTTTCAGGGCTTTTACTTCCAGGTTATAAACATGTGGGAGCGGAGCAAGTTGGAATGAAACAACGGTTCTCAAGATATGATTCTCAATGTCAGGGAATGAATAGTTGTATCTGTTGTTAAGTGAGCTGTAGCATTGTGGTGAAATCCCAAAGTTGGGTAACAGAAAGTCAAAGCTGCTCAAGTTTTTGAGTTTTGGAAGAAACTTTTTGGTGCATATATTTTTCTACTGGAAAATGAGACGTTTGTATTCAGCCGGAAAATATGTGAACCCAAAAGTGTATGACTGATTTAGTACCCTCTGTGATGCCTGCACATGGGATAACTGTGAATCAGAACTCTCTAAAAAAAAACACATCTTTTTCATGGCAAAAAATTACAACATTTTACAACACTTTGTTGAAATATATATTGTGTGTAACTCCTTTTATTTTGGATATGGAAGTTGAAATACATATACGAAAACTAAATGTATTTACAGAAAGCAGAATTTTGAATGGAGTTGAATGTGGGGATTCTGGATGAAGATGGGGTTTTTCTTAATTTCTAGCATGACCATAGCTTATAATAGATTTTTTTTAAGTGATTAATTTGGACATATGGTTTACTCCCTTTAGTGTCAAAAAGTAATTTAGCATCCTCAGGAGCTGTGCTGCAAACTTCTCACAAACACATTGGAGTGCAGATGTCAGTCTGATCTTGGGGAAAAAAGCCAAATCTTCAGGGGAGTGCAAGTCTGCAAACTGAACAGTGAATAACTTCTGCTATCTGCAGTGTTTGGGAAGCCTTCAGAATAAAAATCATGGGCATAAAGCATGAGCTGTTTTCAAGGGACACACGGTGTGTGTGAAATGCCCAAGGAACTCTAAAGCTGCAGTGTTTGACTGTTGAAGAAAGTGACTCAGCAGAAGAGCTTCTGCAGATCACGCTGCTGGCGAGCAAGTTTTCCTGTCTCCTTGGTGGAGACAGACTTTGTTTTAATGTGGATGCCAATCTAGGATTGTTAATCATGAAACATGATTCTTTTCCATTCCCTTACCGCGCCCAACCCTTACAACAGCGCTTTTCTTACTTGCTCTCCTCAAGTCAGAGATCTCTCTCTTGGGAAGGGAGAGCTTAGTTCAGTTTCTTCTGTTCAGCCCTTGGACTTTCCGTTGACATAGCTAACTGGTGCCAGTTTGAGTTATGGCCTTCATTTTATGTGTCTGACGCCTGCTCAGAGACTGAATATTTGAATAGGCTGAAATCACTTCTCTTGGTTCATAGAGGCGCTTGGAGTTTAGCTGCAAACTGTAAATGAGCGCTGCTGAGCTGGGTGTGTTGATTAGCAGAAGTGCTGCAGAGGGAAAGAGCCTGAATTTTATAACTATTCAATCAGAGTGAAGGCATCTTAAATGTCTGTGTTAGGGATGTCAGGACACTTCCATTTAAATCCAGACAAACATGTTCAATTCACGTATCACCTCTGTATGTCTCTGTAGCAGACAATTCCTCAGCTTCCTTGCTTGCTTAAGGATCCACTGTGCATACAGGATGGACTTTTTCAAGCACATATGGGGTTTGATATAAATTGTCTAATACTTTTCTGGCCTAAATGTGCAGTAGGCTTATATATGCTGGAGTGAAGCACAAGGCTGTTTTTGTCTGCAGCCTGCAGCAGCAGAAGCCACGGGAGAGACTGCATTCAAGAGGTGCCTCATTGCATCAGCCTAGCAGTGGAACTGCTGCTTTGGATTCACTCAGAAAATAAATGGAAGGCAAATAGGTCATAAAATACTTCCTGGCCTTTCTCTGGGCATTGCTTTGGTGGGATGGGGACCGGGACTGTCAGGTAATTAAAGGTCACAGTGCGTCTGCAGGGCAGTGTGCTGTAGAGGAAACAGTGTCACTGACAGAGCTCAGGGGCTGCTGCTGCTCCTCGTGTCTGTCTATGCAAGGTGTGTACAGTTCTTTCACATTGCCTCAAGCAACAGGCCAGCTTTCGAGATCTAATGCAAAGATGTATGGATCTGTATTATTTTGCTTCTAATATACTGTAAACAAAGCAATGGCTACATGCAAGACCTGGAAAAAGGCAATCTGTAGCGCTGCTACATCCTTCCATGCAGAGTGGCTGAAATTGGTGTAACAGCAAGACTTTGTGAGTATCTTAATTGTGACTGACCCACTTGTGCAAGAATGGCAAAAAAAAGAACAAGTAAAGCTTTGATATTTGCAACCTAAGTGCTTTTCCAGATGTTCCACTGTTAAAGAAAGTGAAGATCAGTTCCAGGTGTGTGTGTGGGCTCTTCCCTGAAGCAGACTTTATGAAACCCTTGTTACTAATGATCTCTTTCTTTTCCAGCAATGCTGTGATTGCTGCAATCTGGGCCTGCGATTAAGGAGTGAGGGGAAAACCTGTGAGTCCAACATAAATCTGGGCTACCCCTGCAGCCACGTGATGCTGTCCTGCTGTGAAGGCGGAGATCACTTCATCCATCCAGAAATTAAAAAGCATCCTGAACCTTCGCCAACTGCAACACCTGAGAAGAGTAAGTGTCCATTTTTAACCTGAAGACATTGCAAATACAGGCTCCACTTCGGGCTGCCATATGGGGAGGTGCTGGAAATAGTAATGCTGTAGCAGCACAGTTGCCTTTCCTCTCAGACCAAGTATAGAGTGACTTGTTCTTAAAAATTGTTTTGAAGTAGAAAAAGATATGTAGATGTTTCTGATCCTCAAAACATAGCTTCCCTTTAGTGCTATATTCCCCCAGAACTGCACAGTGCAGAGACCTGCTGCACATCAAATGGAAGTGCTGCTGCTTCTGGGTGACATGCAGAGTGTAACGTGAAGACCAGCTGGGTGCAACCTGTATGGTAGCTTTTTCTTTTTTTTTTTTTTTGCTTTTTTTTTAATCTTAAAGATCTTTTCAGACCACTGGTGGACAGGAAGCCACCAATCCTTTTTGCAGAAGCTGTCCTGAAAGCTTTTGTGTGAAAGGAACTATGAGTTTTTTCCAGACAAAGTAGTCCCATCCATTATGATAGCAATGAAACCTCCAGGGAGCAGATTTCCTACTGTGCTACTGAACATCACAGGAGCTGTCCTGGTGCACACACTGGAGAAGTCCCAAAGCACTGCAAGTTTTGTTTGTTCTTTCAACATGTGAATTTAGCAATGCTGAAGAGCTAAGTCAAATCCCTGCAGCAAACGAGGCATGACAAAGGAAGCATGACAAACATGGAGTTGAAACAGCTATGCTTCCTCCCTGAGCCCAAGGTCACGCTCCTTCCAACATCACTCTGCAGCCACCTGTCATGCATGAATTGCTTTGTAACCTCCCGGATAGGCTAGGGTTCACATTTTGTCCATTCTCGTCTCATGAGATAAATGGTGCTGTTCTTTTTATTTCTCTTGTCAAAATAAGTAATGATTTATTTCCACTTAGCAGAGATTTCACTGAGCGATGAAATTCACGTGTATGTGTTTAAGACAAGCTGACTGTGAAACTCACTGGAGAATTCATTTTAATATCACAGAGTCTTGCCAAACTTGGTCAAGAGATGAAAGATGGCGAGTGCTTTTGCCAGTGTGCAAAAACAGTAGATAAGATGTCATTTTTCAGTGGGCCCCAGAATATTTGTAATGCTAGCTGCAGAATTAGCTAATAAATCAATAGGTATTGGTGTTGAAAAGTTTCCAGACTAACTGGTTAACCTTTGCTCCTGAAATTAAAGAAATATCAGTGTGGTTCCACAGTGGAGGCAGTTCAGATGGGACTTCAGTGTGGTACAAGTATTACAAATGGTGATAGCAGTGGTGTTTGTTAGGGTAAAAGGGGAGCTTGTGGCCTCCCAACATCAGCCTTTTTCTCTGTGGCTCCTGTGAAATGTCTGTCCGTACATCTCTACTGAAAGAGACAGTGGACATTCAACACTGGTCTTATCTTCAGGATGGATGCATTTTCTCCTAACTATCTATAGTATAGTAACTAACTTTTGGGTAGATTTTACTATATCTGGAGTTTGCATGAACAAACTCTCCATACTGTACAGACCTAATGCCAGAGCACTTGTTAGAGAACCAGCATGTTTTGTTCTGTGTTAGTTTCAGAGACAGAAGATCACAATGAAGCTTTGTCCATCAGTAATGAAGCCGAACTGTCAAATAACCTGCCTGGAGATGACCTGGATGAATGTCTTCTGTATGGTGGGGAACTCTGTCAGCATTTGTGTATAAACACTGTGGGGTCCTACAAGTGTTCATGTTTCCCAGAATTTACTTTGCAAGAAGATGGGACCAGCTGCTCTCCAGGTGAGGAGCGTGAGCAGGAAACACTGTGAATAATGGTGGCTTTCTGCTGCCTTTACTGATCTGCCAAGCTTTCTTTTTTAATCTTCTTTGTAGATGGTGAAGTTTTTACCAGGGATATTTTCCCTGGAAATTGTGCTGGTTGAAGATGTCAAGAAAAACAACACCCTAGGAAACTTAGATTGTGTTTCATTTTTGGTGTATCTGTGGCATAATATCAGGGTGGGCATTTGATGTGTTCAGAGCAAGACTGTTTCCACTTTTAGACAAGGAACTGTGAAGATTGTTAATAGAATATCTTTTCTCCTCAGAGTCATTTTCTATTTCACAGTTAGCTTTCCTTTAGACAAACTTTATTCGCTTCAGACGCACAGCATTACTTCCCGAGCTTCAATTTTTATATTAAATCATTAAAATCTTTCAGTGATACAAAATCCAAATATGTCTATTGTAGAGGAAGTCATGAAAAGAGCATTTATTGTGTAGTAATTGTATTGATGTCTGGTTTCTCCAATGGCCAGATTTCAAATCAGATAACCCCAAAAGCTGAAACCTTAGATTAGTTACAAGTGTTTTCAATTACTTAACAAGCAAAAGAAGTGTTGCTATCCTATGACAAAATTCCTCAGACTTCAAATTCTTTCTGCCCAAGCCAAATAATGGGCATTCATTATGTCATTCTTCTCAACATGATGTTACAGCACTTACATCAATAATGTGTTTGACAGCGTTTCTGCAGCAGCTGTCTGCTCTGTTATGTGTATTAAAATTCTGGGGAAAGAGTCTGATCCAAAAGAGGTAAAGAAAGTGGTTCTTATTTTAGTTCTGCAAAATTTGGCTTGATCCACCTGGAGCATATCTGTGTTTTTTGTTTTACTTTGCTTTGCTTCTCTCATTACTAACTCCATTGAAATGCAGATTTGGGTTAATCTTGTATCTGAGGAGCCAGTATTCTTGGCAGACCTGCAAGACTGCAGTGCTTATGGCTGTGCCAAGAGATGTTGAGGGGTTTACAAACCTCAGCTGCGACAGAGAGTTGAGACACACGGGTAGAGGACTGTGAATGACACAGCTGAGATGCATGGGAAGAGTGAAGCATAGAAGGGTTGCTACTGTCATCATGTCGTGTTGAGTCCGATTAAAGGCTGGGCAAGGGAGATGGCAGGGCACTTCCCTCACTAAAGCATTCTGCTCTTCCTGGCGGTCTGGCATTCTGGCCTTTTGCCCCTCATCATTCCCCTGTGTATGTGCACACATGTCATGTTCTGAGTGTGGAGAGCTTCATCAGACATCTTTAAATCTCACACTGCTGTCCTGCGGATAGATACCATGCTTTGTGTTTCTACCTGATCCAGTGCCTTGTGGCATTTGGATATGCCATAATCATGTGTTTTTCATTGGCCTTTCTTGTATTGTGACCCATTACGTGTCTGTGGTTTGTTTTATTTGTGATAAAATCACTCTTCCCCACCCAAAACTTGTACAGCAATTGCACTTATTCGTTTACTGTTGTCATTGTTTGTTGGGTTGTGCTTTTCTCTGGGTGATGAGAAGCATGGATTTAAGTTTACATTTTGATGATATTTAGAAACTGGATTACTCTTAACAATGTAACAGAGCTTCTTTAAAATAATAATTAAAAAAATGAACAAACAAACCAAAATCCCATTCTGATACCTTTGAAGTTACTGTTTGCTGGAAATCTTGATGACAGCAGCTGTCATGCTTCCCATTTGGCTTTGAAAAAGTCATTGCAGAGTATCCTGTGCTTTTAAAGGTGAGCATCTGCTTTTCATCTGTTTTGAAATGCAGAAAAAGTTTGAACTTGTTTTGAGTTCTGCTTTTTTTCCCTCTTACTCCAAATGAAAAACAGCCACTATCCTTAAAATAAATCATTATTTGAAGAAATTAACATTTTGATTCATGAGATGTTGATGTATCTTACTCTATGGAAGTTATCCAACCAAACTCCCTAATCTGTTTCCATGATGTCTGTGAGCGTCTCCATTAATTTGCAGCACTCTGCGTGTGTGCACTGTTACACTTGTTCACATCAAACACTTGGCATCCTGCAAAACGAACTGTTTGGCTCCATATATAGACAGTTGTCCATGTCATCAAAATGTTTTCTCCTACAAACCATGATGAAATGGGATGATTGTAACTGGTACCCTTACCGTGGGGTTCCTGAAGGATGTGATGCCTCCCCTAACCCACATCTGCCTCCCTTCTTTACAGATCCTGACCGAGGACAGGTGACAAGGCTGGAAGTAGAAGCCACTATCCCTCCAGCAGCCTCTCCTCAGCCTCTTCTCATTGTGTCCTTACAAGAAGAGCAGGATAAGTGTAAAGGTATGTCAGAGGGATAAACTGCAGATGCAAATGAGGAATGTTTGAAGAGCCAGAGTAGAATTCCACACATCCCTTCACTGATCTGATTTCAGTGCACATCCTTAGTTATTTACCTCTGGTATAAGCCTGAGGAATTATCAAGGGAAACCTGAGGAGGTAATTAGAGGCTGTACTCTGATTTCAGGGTTATTACACACCTGCTATTTAGTTTAAAGTAACCACCACAGCTGTGCAGAGTAACTTAAACAATAGTGGTGGCACAGGTGTGTTTCTGTGTAATAGGAGGATCGTAAGTAGTGATCAGGGATTCCTGGACAGGTTGTTTACAAACTGCACTCCCCGTTGTCTAAGATAGGAGTATATTCTGATGACCCAGACATTTGTAACTTCAGCTGATCTGTGTTATGAATATTAATGTATTGTGCAATTTGGTTTCATATAGATAACGGCCCCTGCAAGCACATCTGCAGCGTTATGGAAGGAAATGTTGTATGCTCGTGTTTGTCCGGATATACTATCATGGCTGATGGGATTTCTTGTGAAGGTAAGTGATTAAAATTCAACACAGAGACATAGCTAAAACATTTTAAAATCATAGAATGGCGTAGGTTGGAAGAGACCTTAAAGATCATCTTACTCCAACTCCTGCCATGGGCAGGGTTGCTCCCCAGCAGATTAGGCTGCCCAGGGACCCATCTATCTTGGTCTTGAAGACCTGCAGGGATGAATCATCCGCAGCTTCTGTGGGCAACCTGTGCCGGTGCCTCACCACCCTGAATAGAGAATTTCCACCTACCATCCAACCCAAATCTCCTCTCTTTCAGTTTAAATCCATTTCCACTGTCTGTGTAATTGATAAAGATGTTGAAGAGCACCAGTCCCACGATGGAACCCTGGGGGACACTAGGTGCAGCCCTGTCACAAGTGGACATAAATCCATTGACCACAACCCTGAATTCCATCCTTCACATCTATCCATTTCCAATTTAGAGATAGGGATGTGGTGTGGGACCATGTCAGAAGTCTTGCACAAGGCCAGATAGATGACACCAGTTGCCCTTACTTTGTCCACCAATGCTGTCAATAGATCCCATTGGTCTTTGACCTCAAGGTATTTCCTTAAGGATTCTTTATTTTCAGTATTGTGAATTGCAATACAGAGAAAACTGTATCCTTTGAGAGCATTTGGCAGAAGGAATACCAGGACTGCTTCTCAACTAACTTCTGAAGCATGTCTATCCAGTCTGCCTATTATCTCAGACTTCTTCTGAGCCCTCTTAGGTGTCTCTTCCCACTGCCTCTTCTCCCCAGGCTATGTCTGTTCAGCTAAAGATGTGCAGCTTCTCTTCCTGAGAATAGCAGCTGGCAAAATGTAGGCATGTTTGCTTCCTTGAGGAACCCTCCCAGAGCTACAGATCTGCTCAGTTACCTGTTTTGACTGTTGGGTTTTTTGTGGGTGATGTTTTTTTTGTGTGTGTGTGTGTGTTTTTTTTGTTTGTTTGGTTGGTTGGTTTTTTTGCTTACCTTGAAGATTTGAGGCTTCACTGGTAGGATGAATGTGCCCTTGTGAGCTAGTACAGCTCCCTGGGTTTCACTTGACACTGAAGTTCAGGCATCCGCATGATGAACAGTGAATTTCAAAGCTGCATCATTATAATTCACATTATATAAATTTTAAATTGACATGTTTGTGTAGTCACAAAGGATGTCTTTACACCAGAAAGATTTTGGGGTCAGAAGCAATGCCCTGTGACATACCCTTATTATAAATCTGTAAGTAGAAGAACAATAACAGCCGGCAGTGAAATGCAAGTAGAAGCTTCTGAACTCAGAATTGCTCACAAGTGATCCACATCCCTCTTAATCTCATATTTATTGAATAACAAATCATTTTGATGGAATTCCAGATAGCCTGTGAAGAAAATGGGAATTTAATATTGCCAGATAAATATTCACTGTGCATTGCTTATGCAAGTGTGGTGGGAGCTAATTTGATTAATTAATGTCAGAATCAAAAGGGACATTTCAAGGCAGTCACTTTCCTGCAGGAGGTGAAGAAATTCTGGAAATGTCCCTGGAAGTAATGAGCTTAAATTTTAGCAAGAGACATTTATAATGTCCATTAAAAAAAGTACTTGATGCTAAGGGTGGTAATGCACTGGAATAGGTTACCTGGGAAGTGTGTGTGTGTTAATCTGTGTCACTGCCTACTTTTAAGAAGGGCTCCTTCAGGGATGACAAGGGTGCAGAGGCATGAGCAAGCACTGGATGATCTCCGAGGGTTTATTCCAGCTGTATGTTCAGTGTAACACTGTTTTTTATAGCAAGTGCCGATGTGGTAGCTCCAAGACACTTCATTTAGAGATCTCCAGTGTGAAAGTAATGTTGTTTCATTTCAGAAACTGTTCTAATAGAATTCTATTTCTCCCTTTTGGTTGCAACATGTTGATACAGATTTGGATGAGTGCCTCACAGGTGCTCACGCTTGTTCCAGAGGACAATTATGTGTGAACACATTGGGATCATTCTACTGTGTCAACCACAGAGTGATCTGTTCAGAGGGCTTTATACTCAACAGGCATAGAGAATGTGTTGGTAAGATGATAGGTATAAACGGTTCACCACAGCATCATAATTCTCCATGCTCTGCAATGCATTTAAACCATTTGTGCTAATATTTTCTCTAGCCATCTTTGCATATGACATTTCAATATGAGTTAGTAAAAACACATGTGCACCGCTTGCTCAGCCACTTGACATCATGAGTTGTATGCTGTTCAGCTTTTTTTCCTTAGCGCTACGTTCTCAGGATACAAATAACTTTGCTTGAAAATCATAGAAGTTCATAACCTTGATGAGCACGGCTGAACTGATGACTGTTAAAGTGGACTGACTGCATAGCAGTTGATCTCCCTGCACAGTGTCCATACTGCCAAATTCCCAGACATAGGAAACAGCAAGGCTTCATAACTAAAGCTAAAGAAGTCTGCATAGGCCCAGGCAGTGGAAAAGATCTGTTCAAGTATGCTGGAATTCTAAAATTCGGATTAGTCCTCTGATAATTCTGGCACAAATTTCTTTGTATCAAAGTCAAAGTTGCATCATACTTCTGCTATATCATCCCTGCTATTACTGCTCTTGTAAGGAACTAATCTATTTTTAAAAGTGTGTTTGGGAGATTTTCATTTTCTTTAAGGCAGGACCTGTGCTTATGAAAGAATTTCTGTTTGGGGTTCTTTTCTACAGGCCTGAGCTGCTGTAGTGTTATATGGTAACGCCTGGAAAAACAGAGCACTTGGAGACCTGTCACTAATGAAAGCAGTGGTGTCTATAGCTACAATGTCATGGGTGAATATGTTCACCTTCTTCAGTCTGTGTCCTTCTCCCAACGTTTTTAACATTCTTTTTATCACCATCACAGTCTTACAGTGTCACAGCTTCAGTTTCTTTCCTATCCTTTAGAGCTCTACGATCTCAGTGTAGTAATGAGCATCACATGGCATGAGGACGTGAGTGCTGAAGTTTATACAGATTCATAGTTTAGAGCAGAAATTTGACTCACCAGCTTCTGGGTTTCCTTAAATTGTCAAAAATTGGATTAATTTGATTTTTAAAATAAGGTACACTGATAAGCATACAAAACTAATGATTTTTTGTTGTTGTTGTTCAGAATAAATGGCTGAGAGAACACCACTGGAAGGAAGGATACCTTTTGTAATAAAACACTGGCTTGTGAGATGGACTGTGGTACTTGCAACTGGCTGGTCTGCATGGTACCTTCATGGCCTCACAGAGCCTGCTGCATGCACCACACTTCTGAGCATAAGGTCTGGCAAGTGAGCAGCTGAAGGAGCTGCCTCACCTTGAGTTCTGCTTTTGAAGATCTTGCCATTAATCCCCCGGTGTTTTTCCTGGACTACTCATTAGTGATGTATCTGTCCTTTTCTGCATCTCTCAGCAGTGTTTTGAAGCTAACTTAGCTTGATTCACCCTTGTCAGCAACTTTAGCAGAAGGTGCTGCAGAAGATGCCCAGTGCTTCCTTTCATTCACTTTCTTCCTTTCCTGTCCTCTACCTCCTGACATTATTATTGAGTTTTATTGTGACTAATGTAAGGCACACCTCAAGCGTTGCTAATAAAGCAAAAGCTACAGCTCCCATTTGTAAAGCTAAAGATCCTCTTCTGCCTCACTAAATAACAAAGCTCTGTGCTTCTTTGATGCAGGTCAGTTCTTTAGGAGGTTTCCTTGTTAAACAACCTGGGAAACATTGATGTTTCTCTTCCTGTTGGCTAGATTCAGCCCGTGTTCTCCCTGCTCATATACAGCTCTGCTCTGCGAGTGGTGCCTGGAGAACGTTTGCTGTATTTGACACTTTTCCTACATTTCTGGTCAAAGGGGAATGCCACAAGCACTCTGTGCCTCCTGAGTTGTTCAGCTGCTTCATTTGCAGCCGTATTTCCCTAAGGGATCCTTTTCCAGCTTAGCTGATTTATGCTCCATCTTGAACTGCCTCAGACACCACGAGGAAAGATTTGTTCATTTGTTTGCAGATTGTTGCTGTTTTCATTACGTAACTGCATAGTTGACGGATGGGAGGAACAGCCCTCGCACAGCCACAGAACAGCTGAGATAACCTTTGCTTTGTTGTTTCCTTTAGTCAAACTCCATAAGCTGGTAATTCCGGGTGTGCTCAGGAGCGGGCAGCCAGAATTCCTGAAAGCCATTCATGCGCAATGAGGAGCCAGCAGCTGCTTGAACCGCTTGAGCACAGCAGCTTTGTGTGATGCTATGAAAAGACATTAAAGTATCTTTAGGGATGAGAGCTCCACGTTCCTCAGAGCCAGGCTGGGGGTTTTTAACGAGGATTGCTTTTCCTGGTGACTTTCAGGCAAAGTGGTTACAGTCTCCCGGATGCACTGATGAGAGACTACTGTTGTATTTTCTGTGCTATTCCCATGCAAATTTTTCCTCCCAACAGAGTGAGCAGTGAGTGGTCATTTTAGTGCTGACCTCGAGGGACTGTACCTCAGCAAAGCCACTAAGAAATGGTGGCAAAATAATGACAGAGCTAAATAAAATAGATGTGTTCCATAAAACAAATGGAGCTGATGGTATTTGAAGAGAAGGAATTCATGAGAAGCTAGAGATGCAGGGAAAAAAAAAGGTGCAAAAATGTGACTCTAATGTGTGGAAGTAAGTGCTGAATAAAACCAACACAGCAGTAGGTAAATGCTGATACTCCTTTGCTAAAATGTCAGCTTCTGAGGTGCATGAACCCTGAGCGTATTTATTGTATATGTCCCAGTGCTCAACAACAATTCCAGGAAAAAGAGAAGCATTACATGATTAAATTTCATTCTGGCTTTTACTGACATAACGTGAGGAATGTTGCCACACACATAGAGTTAGTATTTCTCAAAAATTAACTCTATATCTTGGTTTTAATATATTACTAAATGACTTTTTCTCCTTTCCCATTTTTATAAATGAAACCTTGTCCTAACTCACAGTCTTAATCATGTTGAAAGACAATTCTTGGTTCAGCGTTGGCCATTAATTTTGTTTGAAACTGAAAATCTAATATATTTTTTTCCCAATGTTCTGCCAAACATCTTATAGATTTGATGAGTTGTTTCTGGTACTGGAGACAGACCAGTTATGGGCACTTTTCATTTTATGGGTAACCAGTAGGGAGGACAAAAGGGTGCAACTAAACACACTCAGAGCTCACTTCCCTCTACCTTGTGCCATAAGGATGAAGCAGAACAATACCAGGTCCAGCCTGGGTTGAAGAAAGCTACTTCAGGAGCTTGTGTGCCTGCCTCAGCACAAACTGGCACCGTAATTAACCAAAGATGCCTTTTCCCACCCTCATGTGAAGGGACGCTGTTTTGTGATAGGCTTTGATGGTGATAATGACAGCATGGATTGACAGAAATGCATGGGAAAGATGCTGCAGTTCTGTAAACCCCTTCTGTGGCATGTGACATTTTGGGAATGCATTTAAAAATGAACCAAAAAATAGCATGCCTTTCTAATAGCAATGAAGAGGAAGGAGTGGTGGGCTGGTGCTTAGCTTGACATCGGGGATGGAGATTCGTATCCTAAGTTGTATTTCAAACATGCTTTCCTCCTTGCTGCAAAGTGATGTAAGTTTGTAAAATGCAGTGCTGTGCTGACAGTGTATTTATATGGTACTTTTTGTGGCTGGTAAGAAGAGGTGCGTTGTAAAGCCTCTTAAATCAGTGCATCAAGACTTGCACCAGGGCACGATGTTGAGTGGCTCTTCACAGATACTTTTTTCCTCTTTTTCAATTTCAAGTTTATTCAAGAACTAAGTTTAATTAGGTGGTAAAAGTCCACACGGCTGATGTTCTTCTCCCAGTATGTGCGTTTCTTTTACTTTGAATTTTTCCCCAAGATCACTTTTGAGAATACGGTTGTCTACTTTTCATGGTAAAGGGTAGAAACTGGGAAACTGCAAGGAAGACATAACCTTGCAAAGGCTTTGGGATAGTGCCTGCCAATGAATGAAGAAGAGCAACCATCATGTGGGACAGGCAGAAAGATATCCAGCCAACAGCAGTGACCTTGCTGCGGATAGCTGACTTTGGAAAGCAAGTGAACAGCATGCGAATAGCAATAGCTGACTACAACAAAAGAAACACACACAAAAACCCCAACAAATAAAATACCCATCAACAAAACAAAACCAAAAACCAACTGAATAAGTGAACAGTGGATTGACACCAAGTTAACATACTGGTCTAACAAATCTCAGTGCACATCACCCATTAGCTGACTTCAGCAGGAACAGAAATGTCGTGGTGCTCCTCTTCATTTGCTTGGCAGAGAACAAGCTGACACATTTTTGAAGACAAAAGCCTCTAACAGGGCTTTTCCTGTTTTCATGCTCCTCAAGGGAAAGTAATATCTCTGTGTTGTACTTATCTGGGAACGATGTTCTACAGCCAAAGAAAAAATCTTATTTAAACAATGCTTGCTTTATTGTGTGGTGTGTAAACAGCTCTGTGTGCAGGGCAGTCAGATGATTGGTAGTAGCTTTGGTTGTGTTTGGCATCTCTTTGTTCTAGAAAAGCATCTTAGCTGTATGGAGATCTGTGAACGTGTCTGATTGTGTGCGGAATGGGAAGAAAGTTTCTCTTCCCAAATTCTACTTCTCTCGGTTGCTTTTATTTGCTCATCTTGACATCCCTCACTTTCACTATTAAAACAAGCAAAACCTGAATCGGAAATTATTTTATTAGAGCTATCACAACATGTGGCATATTTTTTCCCAAATTGGATCCTACATTCCACAATCTAGTATGTAAGTGATTCTTTAAACAACTTTTCCAGTGCTCTACCTGCTGAAATCAGATCTTTTAAAGGATGTAAATACAAATTTATGAAGTTGATTTAGCCTTTGGGGTTCCTTCCTCCGTGTTTTCATGTTTATCCAGTTGCAATTACATTATTCCTTGGGAAGTAAATCCATTCCATGACTCCACCTGGAGCAAGGCGGTGGTTTCAGTACCTGTCTCGCACAGCAGTTCCACACCAGCAGCTCCTCTATGTGGCAAGAAGCAGCAGGACTGATACGTAGTCTGAGCTATGAAAACGTGGTAATGAGCAATCAGTGCTTTCACACATCACTTATCCAGGATGTTTCTATGCAGTTAATTTTGAAGCCCTCTGCCCATCACTGTATTTCATCAGTTCTGTCACAGAATCGTAGAATGGTTTAGATTGCTTTAAAGCTCATTCACCCCCTGCCATGGGCTGACTGCCCCCACCAGCTCAGGCTGCCCAGGGGCCCATCCAACCTGGCCCTGAATCCTGTAGTGATAGGCACCCACAACATCTCTGGGCAGCAGTGCCAGCACTGCACCACCCTCTGAGTAAAAAATTTCTTCCTAGCATCTAGCCTAAATCTCTTCTCTTTCTGTTTACAGCCATTCCCTCTTCTCCATCCCCTGTCCTGCACTATTCCCTGAATATTTGGGGAGGAGGTGCTGAGACGAAACATCCTTCATCAGAGCACTGCGGCAATGTCCGCACTGAATATCTTTTGCAATACATGATTTGACTTGAGCTTTTGACTCCTTCCAAACAAGAGCAGGAAATGGCAAACTTCTTCATAAACATGAGGCACTGAATCGTTTAACCATTTCTTGTAGACATCAACGAATGCGTAACGGATGCGCACACCTGCCAGCGGAGAGAGCACTGCGTCAACACGATGGGATCATTTAAATGCCTCCAGGAATTGAGCTGTCAGCCAGGTTATGAACTTAAGGATGGAGAATGTGTTGGTAAGACAAGTGTTTTTCCATTGAGGCAATTGCTTTTATCAGGAAGGGAAGGAAAGGGATTACAAAGAATTTTATTGCTGCTGGTCTATGGTATCAGGGTTGAACTAAAAAAGGCTGAACTTCATGGAAATGTTTGGCTTTTTAAGTCTGTTCGGTGCATTCACTTATTTGAAGCAATTTCCAACAATAGCTATAAATAATTTGGAAAATATAGGAAACCTTGTGAAAGAGGATTTGCACTGTTTTCAGGGGGTTAGAGTGAGATCTCAGCAATGGAGGAATTCATACTGTGCTACTCTGGGAAGCTCTGCTCTTCTCTGAAGGGGCTGATGCTGTTTGCTGTCGGACTGAATCACAGCCTGAACAGATCATGGGGCTGGCTCAGTGCAGGCCTTCCTGTGTTTAGGATGTCTGTCTGCATTTATTTACATAGTGAATGGTCATGGGGTTAAGAAGTTATTCTTTACCCTCCTCCCCACCCCCTCTTCTTGGTCTGTATGGGATCTAATGGAGGAACTAAGCTCAGCAGCAATAGCCTATCAGAAGTTGCTCTGCAGTGTATGAGTGTGCATGAGACATGAGTGCCCTGCTTTCCAGGACAAAATCAGAGTTAATTACTTCTACACAAGAGCTTCCTGACAGCTGGAATAGGAGGTACCTAAGGAAAGAACTTCACTCCTGGCATGTAGCTCAACACTGTAAAATAGAGATAATCTGAAGTCTTGCTTTATATATAGCACTTATAAGTAAACTCTGGATTTCTTAGGCTCACTGTTATATTCCATTAGATTCTGTGACATATCAAACATTTATTACCAATATGGCATATCTAACATTTATTACCATCCTAAATTGTTCTCTAATCCTGAAGTTAGGTTGCATTTGTTATTATTGGTAGCCTGAAAATGAATAACTTACAAGAAAGAGTGCGATTTCAGATCTACTCAGTGTAAAACTGCCCACATGTAACTGTTTGTTTTGCAGTTTTATGAAATCATGAATTCCACATTTTTCTTTATTTCAGCCTATACATACAGTGGAAAGAGTTATTAATGTAATTATCTTCTGGGAGGCTGGTGATGTTCTCTTGTGACCTTAACATTTGACTGAAGGGTTGAAATGCAAAGTGAGGGGGCCAGTGGTTCTCCCTTGTCTGCTTGGAGGACTAGGAGTTCCTCATGTGTGCCTGTGTACAAAATGAAATCCCAACTCTGTTCAAGTGAGGTTCTCTTTTATTATCAAAATAAGTGGAAGCTTGTTTGTACCTAGAATTCTTGAGGTATGTAAACTGTACGAGGCTATTTTGCTTTTGAAATAGTGTTGTATGTGTTTTATTCACACTCAGTTTTAATTTGAGCCTTCAGGATTGAAATTTGCAGATGTTTCAGAATTTGTGCTTTGCAAGAGATGCTGTGAACACAGCAGCAGGGACGTGCACCAAACCATGGCACGACCTGCCAAGTTCTGAAGCTTGTGCTGAAGTGGGTGTTGAAGAGCAAACACAGCAAACCCTCAGTTCTCTGTTTCATTTAAATGATGCCTCCTAACTTCCTTTCTGAGTAAAGTTATAAACTACCCAGGAAGTCTATTGAAAATGCCTAGTCACAATTTGGTGTTGTGATCTGCTTAACAGATATTGATGAGTGCGAGAGAGGAACCCACAGCTGCAAAGTAAACTTCGTTTGTCAGAATACAGAAGGGTCATTCTACTGTGAGTCAAAGCAGCGTTGCATGGATGGATTTTTACAAGATCCTGAGGGAAACTGTGTTGGTAAGTTTGACCAATAACATGTAAAGCAGCACCGCCAAACTTCTCTCCCTTTTAGCCCGTCCAAGGTGTGTGCATTGACTGCATGTAATTTTCTTTACATCCTGCTGTGAACTTAAACACTGCTGCTCTTTTAGAGATACGCACACTTGCATATTGAATTTGAAACTGCTATCGTAGCAGACCTTCTTCAGCTTTTATCTTCAGAGAGTAGTAAATTGAAATAAAGGAAAAGAAGTGACAGCTGGAAGAAAACAGACCTGAAAGGTTAAATAGCTCTTCTCACTATTCTAATTCTTTTTTCTTTTTTTTCTTTTCTTTTATCCCACTAGATATTAATGAATGCACATCTCTTCCTGAGCCATGTAAGCCAGGATTCAACTGCATCAATACTGTCGGGTCTTACACCTGCCAGAGGAACATGTTGACATGCAGCAGAGGCTACCACTCCAATGAGGATGGAACTCGATGTGTTGGTAAGACCAAGCTCCAGTCTCTGCCCAGGTGCCTTCTCAGAGGAAGTACATTTCAGGTCTAAAATAACTCTCTTGAGTTACTTCCCACAGTGGGAATTTGTTACATGCATTTGCTGCCCAAGTGGTTCAGTGGTTTGTTTGCACTCCAGGATGCTTCACTGCTGCAGGAAGTCCTGGGTACCATGAGTGACATTGCTTTTGGCTGCTGATGAGATTTACCGACTTCCTTTCTGGAGTAAATAAGTTTTATTTGCTTTTTTATCTCATTTTGCCACTGAAATCACGATCCTTCGCTGTCTTGCACGGTATCTCACTGTAAGCGGTATGAGCTGAATCTGTGCATTGCAGCAAGTTGGAAGCACTGACTTTGTGGACTCAGGAGGGTAGTACTAAGTGCACGGTCTTTGTGGCACTACAGGTGTTCCCCATTCATATCCTGTTGTGCACATTTAGGGTTAATTTTAATTTTCTTGTGAAGAGGATATTGGAACATTCACATAGACTGGCATGCAGCTCGATACTGTCTTGTATTTGTTCCAGTGGGTGTATGGAGTTACTGACTCAGAATAGCATATTTCCTATCTTACTAGCATTTGTTCCATAAATGAGCCCATTAGGCACAAGAGGGCTGAAAGCTTAGAATCATAGAATCACTAAGGTTGGAAAAGACCCACAGGATCATCCAGTCCAACCATTCGTTCACCCTTCACCAATGGTTCTCGCTAAACCATGTCCCTCAACACAACATCCAAACGCTCTTTGAACACCACCAGGCTCCGCCGCCTCTCTGGGCAGCCCATTCCTGTACCTGACCACCCGTTCAGACAAGTAGTATTTCCTAACATCCAGCCTGAATCTTCCCTGGCGCAGCTTGGAGCCATAATCTCTATGTCCTGTGCTGCATGGGGTCGAAAATCATAAAACAAGAGCTGAAAACATAAATGGCAAATTAACACTTGTAATGTCACTCGTCGTGACCACTTGAGAGTGATGAAATCTTAATGGTTTCTACTTAAGTTCCTTTTGAATAAAAGGAAGGATGGAAAACAAGATTTGTTTTTGTGATTCTGTAGGTGGGTGGTAGCCATGTTTCAGGCCATCTGTTAACTTGGCCATGTCTGCTGGGCCTGCAGTGAAAGCTGGTGGAGTAGATAGAAGACCCCAGGCAAAAAAATTTCCTCTTTCTCATTTTTTCTTTTTATTACCTTTGGGTAGGTGGAGAGCATGGAGACGAAAATGAAGAACATGTGGCCATAGCTTCTCCTCTCTACGCTAAAAGCTATTTTCATCAAGGCATTACAATGGTTAGCTAGATTCCCAGTTCAGATTTACTCACAGTAGTAAATTCATCATCAGGACACGCCTCTCCAGCAGAACTAAGCTCATGTGGTCATCTCTGTTTAGAGGATTCACCTCTCTTCAGAATGATTGTTCTTTCTGATCCAATAAATGAATTACTAAAAGCTACCTCTTAGATTAACTGAAAAGCACTGTAACTCTCATGAAGTACATCATAGTTCTGGTGGGATGATATATGAGAACTAGTTAAAGGCTGAATGCAGCAGGATATATAGTTTGAACAAACTAATGAGGTTGTTACACTCACAAATTCATTGCAAATAAAACTGCTAATTTACAAATGTTTATCCACAATTAAGAACTTATTTGTTGTGATACTACCTTTGATCTTAGGAAAAAATGAGAAGACAGCATTTCAGCAGAAATGAGCCTATCAGGAATCCTTGGCTGGGTGAGTGGCGTTCCTGCCATCACCACCCCCAGTGCAGGCAGGGACTGCGTTGGTAGGAATCTCTGCTGAAGCATGGAAGGAAGTATTTGCACCTCTCACCATGGCTGGGACAGCTTCTGCTTCTCCAAATCCAAGTTTCTGTGAGAAGGAGCTTGCTCCCATTTCCCTATCATTTTACAGCAAGTGACTGCTTTGCAGAGGTGAAGGCCGCTGCTTGGTGAAGAACTGTCCAGGAGCCCTTTGAAATGAAATAGTGCTTGAATTTATGAGTTGAAATAGGGCAGTGACTGAAAGCACTGCAGTAAGGAGATCCTCCCGCCTTAGACTGCCATCCTAATTAATTTTACATGAACAGGACTTGGATTGTCAAAGTAGCTGAAGGTGTGGATAATGGGAAGGAAGCAGGATCTGATGGCTTAGGAAATGGCAGTACTCAGAATACTTGAAGAAATACAAGTTTCTGTGGGTTAATCACACTTTCTGATGCTTCTTGTCACAGATGGTTACAGAGAATTGTTAAATACTGATGAGCTATTTAGCCATGTTGTGAGTCTTGTAAATCAGCCCGCATTGAAAACTCTCATCTCCATCTGCGAGTTTTTAAAATGAGATTGGAAGTGGTGCATGTGAGTGCAGAAGCAGCTAATTTGTTGGTGTTGGATTTCAGATGAGAAACCAGGAGGAATATAAAAATGTGAGTTGACTGGGAAAAGAAAAATGATCAACGGTGGGAAAGAGCAAAAGGTACACAATAGAAGCAGGATCGAAAGGGCAACGGGAGTTGAGAACAGCAGTTGCTTTAGTTCAAGGGATGAGCAGAATTTCTCACTTCTTGGTTTGCTTTGAAAGGCTCGCGGTGATTCACACAATGGCAGAGCATCAGAACAGGGTGTTTAAATGGTGTGGTGTGATCAGAATTCAAATGTGTTTACACTGAAATGCAGAGAGTGCTGAAAAGCTGCACCGCGTTGAAAGTTGCCATGTTCACTTGTAAAATAACTTATTGCTTTTCAGAAGTGAGTCCGACTCTGAGAAGAACTGAGTGGGCAAAACAATATTCTCTCTGCTCTGTCAATTAGACGGATCGTATACTTTCTGTCCTTGTTATTTACTTCTGTTTTTATTTTCTTTCCATAAACTGCGACGTTCAGCAGACTTTATTTAAACTAATTGCTTTCTCTGGTTCTGCAGATGTGGATGAATGTCAGACTGGTGTACACCGCTGTGGCGAAGGACAGATTTGTCATAATCTTCCTGGGGCTTATCGCTGTGACTGCAAGATGGGCTATCAGTATGATGCATTCAGCAGGAGCTGCATTGGTATGTAAAGTGCAAACTGAGATGAAACAACTGATTGATTGAGCCTTGGACCTCAAGGCAGTATTTAGCACCATTGTAGTGTGCAGTTATTAGTTCTGCAATGCAGTGCCTCAGAAGATAATGGATTCAGCTCCAAAGCAGCCGTCGCTCAGTCAACCAGCTATTTAGAGCTCTGCCCCTCTGCAGTGGGTATGGACCAGGTGTCCTTGGTTTAGTTTGGCTGCAGGTTATCAGTTAAAGTCATCTGCAAAGTATTTTCCTGCAGGTTATGCTTCTCCTGCTGAGGAAATTTGTCTTTCTAAAGTCTTCACAACTTCCTTCGTAAGAGACCATGATAGAGCATTTTGTATTTCATCACTGCTATACACCAATTAGAGCATAAAGGCAAACAGAAAAAAGTCTGAGGCTGCAGCATTTCATGCTCTGCAAATCAATCTCTGACACTTAAAAAAATATCCTGCATCTCTTTCAATGCTTTTGTTTCTAAGTCAATTGTATATTTGCTTGTTATCTTGTCAGATATAAATGAGTGCTGGAATTACCCTGGACGCCTGTGTCAGCACACGTGTGAGAACACCCCCGGGTCCTACCATTGCACTTGTTCTTCTGGTTTCCACTTGTCTTATGATGGAAAGCATTGCGAAGGTATGAGACTTGTTCTCCATGAGGATGAATTTGCAGTGTGAATTAAGGAACTCTAGAGAAGTTGAGGTGAAGTATAAATACAGGAAGCCTATGATGTGTGCATGCTGAAATTTCAGGTACTGAATTAAACATTCAAACTCAGATTGGAGCAGACACATCCTAGTGCCTTGTACTTACCCAGTCAGCAATGCACCTGAAAGTCTTCCCCATAGTTCCCACACAAGCAGTGTTCCCCAAGAGCTGGGCAAAGCTGCCAGGTTTGCAGAACTGATTCCCAACATATCCATACAGATTAAGACACACAAAACACTCTGGGCACCTTTTCCTACCCCATCTTCTATTTACTAATAACTCACTGTACAGCTATAATCTCTTAAGCTTCCTTTTTTCTTTTCTTTTTCCTTTTTTTTTTTCTCAATAGAGTGCTAAGAGATTGGCCATTGTTCAACCTTGGCTCTGGACATCTCTGCTTTATGCAACACAACCACCATATAGAAGCTATGTCACATAGTTTAGGCAATTGGGCTTTGGAAAACATTGGTGTATCGAAGCAGAGGGGATTATGATTTTAATGCATTCCGAGATACTCTTCTCCAGCTAAAGAACATCTCTTATCACAGACCTTCCAGTATCTGTGATTTGGATGCGTTGCAACCTTTACAAATTCACTGGTGCTCACTATGAATAAAACTTCTCTTAATATTTATTTTCTTTCATCAAAAATGTGGAGCTATTGTAAATTTCTGTTTTTACAATGGATAGGAGTGCTGCAATTGAAATGTTACAGTGGCACATCTTTTGTCCCACAGTCACTTTTGCTGTGAATTAAAAAGCAATCAAAAATTCTGTAAAAGCTTTTGGATCCCATTTGAAATATTTCAGCTAAAACAAAGCTTTGATTGATTTATTTTTCTTTCTTCAGCTTCTTCTTTTTCCTCACATACTTATTCCTTTCCTTCCAGACAAGAGAAAAAGGAAAGCACAGTAATGTTAGAATAGGAGAGAATTCATTCCAGTTTTAATATAAATGAAACTCAGTACTGACAGAACTTTAAAAAAGATAGATGGAATGAAAAGATTTATTTATTTTTAACCTATTTTTAATTAACGGTAGCATATAAAGTTCCAAAATAAATGTTGTCATGCTTACATTGCTATATACGTATGCAAATGTTGCCATGTTTACACTGGCATATACATAAATGAAATTCAGGTGCATTGTACATCCTTGTGCTTCCTTGCTTTCTGCAGTGGGAGCAGACACATCTTCTTGGGACAAATTAGCTTATCTTTATCCACTCTGTCAGAAGAATCTGATAGCTGATTTTAGAGGCAAGAAATAATGAGAGATTATGTTCTGAACCAATAAGACAATGTCTGTACCTTTATTTTTGGGTGCAGATGTGAATGAATGTGATACAAGTCCCTGCAGCCAGGAGTGTGCCAATGTTTACGGTTCCTATCAGTGTTACTGCAGGCAAGGTTTCCAGCTGGCAGAAGATGGCCATTCTTGTAAAGGTAAGGCTGCTGCTTTGTTGGGTCAAGTGAAGTACATACCACTCCTTCACAGTAAGTGCTGTCTAAATTTCAGGAGCACCTGATGCTGCAGGTGATGCCTGAGGATACTTGTGAGTTACACAAGTGAGTTCCCTGCTGCAGAAACTGCAAGTAGTTACTTTGGCTGTTGGAAAATGCAAGTCATTTTCATGCCCCTTTGGGGCTGGAAGATACCTGTGTGACAACACAACCAGTGATGTTATTGTTTCATGGGGCTACAGCTTACAGCTGAAAACTTTGGGATAGGAGAGGGGTTTACTTATGTATCATCAGCTATAACTACCACTCAGTCAAGGCTGGATGGAGGCTTTCTCTGACTTCTGCTGGTGAGGAGTGAATGAGCAGCAGAGTGATCAGATTGGAGTGAGTAAGGGTTTTAGCTTTTCCTCTTAATGTTAGCTATGCTGGCATGTACTTCAGAGAGTCTCTGTTTAAGAACTGGTGAAGAAACCCGCAGTCTTCCAAGCACAAGAGAGCTCCAAAAACAATCTTAGAGGATGAACTGCTGAGGTACTGGGGTAGCATTTTCAAACCCGGATGTGCCCAAACTCACTGTGCCTTTCCATGAGTTCATGGAGCAGTTCAGCGTTTGATGTTTCAGAAAGCGCCATCGACCAATGTCAAATCTCCATGGTTGCATTCTTCTTTAAGAATATTTTAGAAATGAATCACGTACAAATTTCCTTGCATTCTACTGCCTTTCCTTTGAGATTTCTAATGTTCTTTTTTTTTTTCTTTTCGTATTTGTAATTGTATTTTGCTGTTGGTTGGTTGTTTGTTTTCCCCAGATATCGATGAGTGCACGCAAAGCGCAGGCATTCTTTGCACTTTCCGCTGTGTGAATGTTCCTGGCAGTTACCAATGCGCTTGTCCTGAGCAGGGATACACCATGGCAGCAAATGGAAGGACCTGTCGAGGTAAGGAGGAGCTTAAGGAGCTGAAAGGAGTATGTCGTGATGGTTTAATCCTCAGGATGGTCTAAGACATTAAGATAACTTAATCAATTCTCTATTGTGTTAGCCATTGTTAAAAAGCCATTGCTAAGTTGACAAAATTGCCAGATGTTGGTATCAACAATGTCATTTTTTCCCTATTTTAGAGAAAAATGGTGAGGCTATTAAGTGTAGATGTGAGCTAATTATTTCCTAAGGGAATTCATATCATCACCCAAACTGGGGCATCTGGTTGCTTACATGGGCTGCATGGACACCTTTGTTCATTAGATCTGGTTTTTTGGAGGTGTCAGATGCATAAATCTGTGGCTTCATTGTAAGTTGTGGTTTCCTGCCCCAGAAAACTAAGAGAGTGAATGTAGGAGCTGTAAGGGGGATGTGGACATCCTGAAGTTTGCCACCTAATCTTAACTATGTTGGTGTTACTCAGTATTAGTGTAACTGACATGTGTCCTCCCCTGCAACATCCCTTGTCTCTGATTCATAGAAATGTGTGCTGAGTGCTTCGTGTTTTTCATCTGGTGTGCAGCTGTCTGTTTTTGAAGCAAAAATCCTCCATTTCCAGAGGATGCAGTGACTCTGTAATGAAGATTGAAGATCTGATTACCTCTATGTACTCTACATGCATTCCTGCATTCGGTTATACTCACTACCAGGCATTTCCTGCTCTTACTTTTTCAGGAACGCTTCATATAACATTTGGTTATGTTTTCCCTATGCTTATATTCTTTTCTTGGTGGTGACTGCAGTGAATTTACACTGTGTAAATCACGAATGGTATGAGCATACTTGAACCTGCCTTGGGAGCAGGAAATGAACTGAATGACAATAAGGATCTTCCCAAGCTGTTATTGTTTTTAATCTGATTTTGAGTAAGACTTCAGAATCCACTTCCAGTTACATCCACGTGCATTTATATTCTTATGTAAAAGTCACCTTCCAGAAAACCTGCAGCTTTCACTTTCCTCAGGCTTTTGTGTTTGTCACTAATTTTGAGGGCTGGCCTGCTTGTTGCCACCTCAGCCAGCACTGAGACTGGAGATGAGGATGTGTTTCAGAGCTAACGGTGTGAATCACTGCATTAATCTGCCAGCACAGCTCTCCTGAGCTGGAGGTTCTCATTGTGCTCCTGGTGCTAGAGGTGGAGGAAGAATGTTTGGCACATGGACATACAGATTGTACTTGTATTGTCTATCATATGAATCCTCACTGCACGCTCACCTTTAGTGAAAAGGGCTCCTTTTACATAGACCAGCCCTGCTGAGTTAAATGGTAACATACAGAAAACCTTTCCAAAGAACTTATACCATCTGGTATGTGCAGCCTCCTTAGAGCATGAAGTTGGTCTACTTGCAGAACTCAGCAGATGTGCAGCAGCTCTGTAGATGTCTGAGTAAGCTGGCATTTCGTCAGGCATTGGAAAGAACACTTGGTTATTTGCCGTTTTTTTGCACAAATAAACACACAACGCAGACTTCTGAGCTCTGCAAGCGTGTAGTTACAAGTCTGGGCAGGGTTAGGTATTGAGGCCTCCTGAAAATATGGTCAGAAAAACAGTCTGAATTGATGTCAGCTGGATTATAATCAAGAAGGTCGTGCTGGCTTCCATCAGGTGAGGATTTGGCCTCACTTGCCCATCATCTGAGCAGTTCCTAGGAGTTACTGGTGGTACATTCTTTGTACCCTGTTTTTTCAGACAAATGAGTCGTGTCTCATGTAACAGCATCTCAACATATGGATCTTTTTGGAGAAACTGTGTATGGTATTTTGCAGCGTAGCCAAACTGGTGAAGTGAGTGTTTTCATGACAATGATTGCAATATGGAAGAAATTTTCTTTTCACCTAGGGGCACTTTGGAGAATCAGCGAGGGATTTAATTTACTTTGTTTCTCTCTTACTTCCTATTGTATACTTTCTTTGCAAGACTTTTAAACCAGTCAGCGCAGTGTATGAGATCAGTTCTCATCCCGGGGCGATGTGGGGAGGGGGAGGCGATAGGTTTCCTTCAAAGAGTCTGTCTCCTCTGTGACAGCTGGCAGAACTGCAGAGTCCCGCACAGTTCACGTGGTTGGTCTGTTAGCATTTATTTCATTTTAAAGCCTCCGTGCGTTGTCTAGACATTTGGGAGTACACAGTGTGACTGTGAGGTCCTTGCCAATATTTTCTGTTTAAGCTAGATTCCTGTTATTGCATCTGGTTTTCAGTGTTTGAAGGTCCATGGCTTGGACTTATGTATATGTGTTATTTAGGGACCGACATTTAGGCTCTAGGCCATTAAGTGTCTTTGAGCTTTATCTGGTCTCAGATTGGGTGCTCTGAGAAGTTAAGGTTTCTGCTGCCTTAGCCTACCACTACACGATTATACCATTCTGTTTCTTTCAGCCTAGCTGATAATATTACTTACTGCAGATTCTGATGCATCAGGAGCAAGAGAGAAAATGACAACACAGATGGTTCTGCCTAGATGTTCTTGTTCATTGTGAACCTTCCATGGTTTGTTTTGTTGCAGCGGGAAGTGGCGAGGCAGGAGGACCTTGGGTTTTAAAACTCTTTTCTTTCTCATGGTTATTCTCCACTGGAAGTTAAACCCCATGTTGCATCAGATACGTTTGAAATGAGATTAGTACGGTTCACAGGAGTGCGGAAATGTTTGCAAAGCCAAGAAACAAACCTGGCCCATTGCAGAAGTCAGCCCTGGCCACGTCTGGCCACGGCCTTTGTCACGCAGAGGGAGGACTTGCAAAAAGTGCAAGAGGGATCACATGCTGCTTACGCGAAATGGTGGGCTCCTTATTTGTTGCGTGTGACGACTTTTAGTAACTGATAATGCCAAGGGAGGATTTTTTTTTTCACAGAAGACATGAATTGTAACAGGGTTGGAATCGATGTGCTTCACTTGTCACAACAAAAGCCAAAAAGCGACATGGTGAACCTGACACAGCCTACCTGTTGTGCACTTCGCATCCTCTGTTTCTTCTGTGGCTCTCACAGCGCAGATCTGTGGGCAGTGGGCTGAGTTTCTGAGGACACAGCAACCAAGCAGCCAAAGTGGGAGCCCTCAGCTCACAGAACCAAACCCTGACTTGCTTCTCATGAGCACACAGTCCGTCTCATAAGCACATTACAGCCCATAAATGGTGATTACTTACCACGTCTTTTCCCTTTGATTTCTTCTCCTCAGACATTGATGAATGCGCAATAGGAACCCACAACTGTTCAGCTGCGGAGTCCTGCTATAACATCCAGGGCAGTTTCCGCTGCCTGTCCTTTGAGTGCCCCTCCAACTACAGAAAGGTGTCTGACATGTAAGTATGGCCACTGCAACAGTAGCCATGTTTGGCCTTATGTAGTGCTTTTGTATGGGGGTGGTTCAGAGCACTCCCAGCTGTAGTAAACTGCTTTGGTCCCTGGAGCACATAGCGTTCTCATGCACAGAATTGTCAGTTTTTCTCTTTTCCTTCTTCCAGACCCCAGAGATTCCATTTATCTCCAGATGTAACAGCACTCACCAGAGCTTCAGTCATACTTTCCCATGCTTACCAAAGCTCTAAAAGGGCTCTGTTTGTATCTAAGTTTTAAGAAATCTACTGCTGCAGCTCTTAAAGTGCTTTTAGGGCTTGTTGGTTAATATTCATGTTGCAGCTTCTCAGAGATGGTTGAAACGTTGAAGGGCAGTAGGATAAGAAGGCTGGCAGGTTCAGGAACTGTAGGTCCCCATAGCACCCAATTTCTAAGCCACTAAGAAGACCTGGGACCCCCAAGATCTCCCTGCCCATTTCCTGCCAGCACTTTGGAAAGCCAGAGGGAAGTTTAAAGAACTCCTGCATTGCAGAGTGGGAAACAGTTGAGTTGCAAGAGAAACAGAAATATGGAAGAACTTGGAGAGAATCTCTTTCCTTCAAAAATGCAAAGCTGCATTCACTGTAGGAAATCTTAGTTGCTTATCACTTAAAACATTCTTTTCCTGCCTAATAGAGTTAGCAGCTTTTCAAGCTGAGGACTTGGTTTTCCCATGTTTTGGTCTTCTTGGAGCACTGTCCCAAGCTTATGCTATCAGTGATGAATCAGACTCCTTGCAAGCTATATGCTGGTCCATGATTGTTTTCTTTCTTTGTTGTACTCTGACAGTTTCGTCATCTACCAGTGCTTTACAGATGCTATAAAAGCAGAGTAAGCAGCTGGTGATTACACAGTTGAAGGGTGGGACTCTTGTTTGCCTAGCACAGGCTGAAGGCTTCCTTGACTTTGCAGCTCTCTGAAGTGCATATATGATTTACCCATTACTTGGACACTGACAGTTCTTCATTTTGCTTCTCATAGGAGGTGTGAACGAATCAGCTGCTTTAATTATCTGGACTGCCAAAATACTCCAGTGCGCATCACCTATTACCAGCTGAACTTCCAAACCAACATCATGGTCCCAGCACACATTTTCCGTATTGGACCATCGCCTGCCTATGCTGGAGACAACATAATCCTTACGATCAACAAAGGAAATGAAGAAAACTACTTCAGCACTCGGAGGCTGAACTCATACACGGGCATTGTCTATCTTCAGCGACAGGTCAAAGAGCCCAAAGACTTTTTGTTAGATGTTGAAATGAAACTGTGGCGTCAGGGAACGTACACTACTTTTCTTGCCAAAATTTACATTTTCATCACAGCTCATACATACTGAAGCATGTATTGACATTGGAATTTATTGGTGCTATGCTCTTTACCTGTTCTACCAAAGCTTAATATTGTTGAACTGGCATTTAACATATCTAGCCTTTATGTTATTTTCCTGTCATTGCTTTAAACTTTTTTTTATTGGTTGTGTAAATTAAGTTAATTTTTTTCTTTGTTGTTTTGCTTTCTTATATAATTCTTCACATCGTCATTTGACAATGAGCAAAAGGAGGGTTAGGAAGGCAGTACATACATTGTGTTACATGCAAGAATCTTTTCTTAGAAATTACTTTTAGGTTTAGTCACATCTACAAGGTATTGCACTAGAGAGGAGAGATGTCCACTTGGGAACATTGCTTTTTGCATTAGGAGAAAAAGGCTTGAGCAGTTTCTCTTTAGTACACAAACTTACGTTTTGGCCACTGAAGTTTTTCTTTGCTGAGATACTGTGTCAAGGGCTGTGCATATACGTTGACAGTTGACTCACCTCATATTACAGGTTTGTTTTTCTCCTTCCATCTTTTATAATATGTTGCCTTAAAATATATATAAATAAAAGAAAACCACCAGTGAACAAGCCTATGACTGAGCCTTGCTTTAGTAGGACTGCTCCTATGATAGACCTTGGCAAGACCTTGGCCTTCAGAGGATATTGTGCTTCAGGGGAAAAGCTCGCACTGCCATTTTTAATAGTTTGCTATAGGTTCTTGAATTCTTCTCTGCACAAAAGCATTGTATTTAGGTAACCATATGTGCAGACTAGATGTATTATAATTCTTAAAGGAAAGTCAAAGAGGAAATGTGGAAATAATCAACTGCTGCCCTTTATTTTAAATCCTGTGTGTGCTGCTGAGGAGTCATTTGCAATTTTAAATAAACAAAAGGGGAGTTGCTTCTGTTCTTCAGGAAAATTACTTCAGTTGTGTTACCAAATGACGCAGAGGAAAATGCTAGTTAAATTGGTGGTTTGTATTATGCCATTTAGAAACAGCACAACTTAAGTTTTGAGTTGGATTTCCTCTAGTTCCACAGGAAACTGGAAGAGGTCCAAAGCTGAAGGCCAGATGTGGTAAGGCTTAGTATAATCAAAGTGTTTGTTAGAATTTAGAAACGAACATCAGAGCGTCTCTTTTTCTGAGGGAAAAGAAAAAGCTCCAGTGTTGAAATTCACTGAACTTCCTTTGTTCTGGCTATAATTACTCCATAAAATGTTTTGATGGAAAAACATAGCTACAATATAGTGCTGTTTTTTACACTGCATTTTGATAATCTGTTCTTTTCTACAGTCATTCTTACTTTGAGCGGTGTGTACATCTAATTAAAAAAAAAGAGAGAGAGAAAGAGAAATTAAATCTTATGGCTTTTTATGCCACAATCAATACTTTTATTATATTGTAAAAATAGTTGTTTGAAATACATCTTAAAATCTTGTAACCACCACCGGCAGGGTGAGAAGGGAGATGTACTGTATTCATTACGTCCCAAGGCCAACTTCTACCACTTCAGGTAAATTATTTCTTTAATTCAGACTCCCTTATTGATGATAAAGCAGAAATCTTTCTGTGTCTCACATCATAAAGACTTACTGCTAGAGAAGAAATATTGCTATTCCTCAGTTGTAAAATATGGGATATCTGAAAGTTTGCATACATTAAGTTTCTTGGTTTGTTTTTTGTTTGTTTTGTTGGGTTTTTTTTTTGTCTATAAAAGTAATTTTGTAAAAGTGATCTTCCATCTATCTTTTGTTTTCCATAGCTACCGGCTTCATAAGCTTCTAGCAAAGAAATGCCAACAGAGAAACACATGTTTATGCGATTTGTCATTTCAATTAATGCATATCTTACAGCAGCAGGCCTGGAAAGATGAAGAGGCAACTGCAAGAAGGAGGAGGAGAGCCTTCCAGATTCATTATGCTGCATACATGTTAAGTGGTGATACGTTTCTCCATGCCCCAGTGGGACACATAGGAGTCACTGAAACCCAGAGTTTTCCATCAGCATTAGTATGTGATTGAGCGTAAATGATATTCATGCGCCAACAGCCTTTCTTGTCAGAGAACAAATGGACGAGGCATTTGTTACTCAGAGACCTTCTGCTGACTAAAAACAACCGCAGTCAATCATATTAAGGATCTGGCAGTTTGTAGCACAGACTTTTCATTTTATAGACAGGTAGTTGATGAAGAAAGTTTTAGGAAAGGCTTTGCATACGATTATAAGCGAAATGCTGTGTTATAAAATAACGTCATCATTAGCACTGTGTACAACAGGCATTTGATACATACAGAAATGGCTGCTTGGTGAAATGGGTCCAAGCAAAGAGAAGGCTGGTGGTAGATTGGAAGATTGGAAATGAGCTTTATGTGACTTTTTTGAACAATGCATGTTCTGTTCAATTTTTCAGATTATTTACTCCCTGCCTCTATGAAATGACCTCTTTGTATTTGGTGATCATATTTCTTGGGTGATCCAGCAGTCCTAAGGAAGATCATGTGCATTGCTGTAAGGAAGAAGGAATGAAAACCTGTGTGTGTGCTGGAGACTTGAGTGGGTCAATTACAGTTTGAAACACGAGGGGTGTTTTTGACTGGAATTTTCTTAAGATGTACTTGGAATGCTGTAAGTAGCAGTACCTGGGTGAGAAAGGTGCCTTTAGCTAGAATTTTGAATGGCTTCCTTTTTGCACCTATCTCTTTGTATGTAAAAAATACACACGTACGGATTACTCCAGGTACTGATGAGTCGGTGCTAGTATTCCTTTGTGAGCTTAATATAGAAAACAGGTATCAGAGTGCTCCTCTTGTGCCTTTCTCACTCTGTTCATAGTGGTGGGTAGGAGTATGGTTGCACATCACTGAAGAGTAAGCTGTACATTTTAGTGGACCCAAATTCTGCTATTAGCTCCAAGATCACAGAAGCAGAACTTTATCCACCTTTATTTCTTTACATCTGTGTATCTCTTATTCCTTAGTCCTGCGAGTTGGGAAAGAAAAAGATTCCAAAGTAAGGGATTTTACATTTTGGATCATCTTCTGAGGATAAACAGCAACAATGGTTTTAATATTACGTCGTGAGATGGGCTCTTCTGCAAAGGTTCCATTTGAAACACACATAGCAGCACAAGGTGGGGGGTATTTCAGGGAGCCCGGGAAATCCTGAGCCTTCCCCTCATTCCTCTGCTATGAGAAGGAGTCAGTCAAGGAGGAGACAGTTCCCCTGCACACACACACTTCCCTGGAGGAAGTGCAGCTGCTCCCTCTTAATGGGGATTACCTGGACTGCTGCCCATCTATAGACTACAGCACTGGGAGCCTGGGGTCATTGTGAAACTAACAAATTGCCTCTATGTTCCCCAGCTGGTAGTCCTTTGCTGGTACCAGCACCTGCCTGCAATCAGCTTCTGGGTGGAGCTGGGTATTGGTTGGGGGCCACAGCACCTGCCTACAGTCAGCTTCTGGGTGGAGCTGGGCACTGGACGAGGGTTATTTCCCCTTTGCCTGCTGGGTCTGTGTGCTTGTGCCATTATTTGCTTGTATGGTATCAGAGGTGGTGCTCTGAGAAGTATTGCTTTTCAGAGTGTGTCTAGAAAGAAGAGAGTGCTGAAAGCTGTATGCGCAAGATGGAAAGCAAAGAAGAGCAAGACAAACAAAGTAAGATTTTATGGTTATCTGGTGATAAATATTTATGGTGATGAATCTGGATTTCTGTGTGGTCCTAAGTAAGGCCTTGTGTGTGTGATTTAAAATCAGTGTCCTTTACGGGTAGGTAAGTTTTATCCTTTACACCTTTGAAGGGCAAGAAGTTGCTTTCATCTGGTTTGGAGGATGTGAGGAAGCTGCTGCAGATTCTCCTTCCCTGTTCTTTATAGTTCTTTTCTCTCTTTTCATGCTTCCATTATTCCCACTTGTGCTGTGAGGAAGAGAAAGTTCCAGCTGGGGAGAATTAAGATGCTGGAGTAAAAATAGATTCTGAGGTTAAATAAAAAATATCTTCCCACTTTTAGGGTTCTCTGCGTGATGGAGACATTCATTTTGAAATGGCTGTTGAGAACTAGGATTTAATTATATCCAGTTTCCATTATGTGAAATGAAAGTCACAAATTGAGCTTTTTGTCTTCTAAAACATTTTTTTTTTCTAATTTTCCAGTGCTTTACAAATAGTAGTCTATGGGTAGGACTATTCCAGAGCTTGGGAGCCCTTCAGCTTTTGTTCCTCAAGGGCTCTTGCTCGATGTATCCTGACACACACTGCCGGAGATGGCAGATTGGTGCCTCTCCTTGCTCTGGAGCTCCATGGGCTTTTCTCATGCTGCCTGATGTGTGGGAGGAATGGTATCTTTCAGCCTACCTGGCTCAGGGAGCTTCTCAGGGAAGGTATCAACACTGGCTTTCCATGAGCAAAAGCTCCTGATAGAGTAGGGTTATAAACTCTAACATGTGTTATGGATTTTCTTTTTTTAGCTGGGCATGGAGAGGAATAGGATGTCAATGTGGTGCCCTATGTACTGAGAAAGGAGGGAGGGGAGGAGATCCTTTGTACATCAACAAGTGGTCTGAACCATAGCCAAGAACTGTGCTAACTGCAAAAATTCCCCACAATAAATTAGAAGTCTCATTCTATTTTGGAATAATAGCGAAACACGCAAAGTGGTGAACTTCTCCCTGCGTCACCGTTTTTAGAAAGTAATTGTGGAAAACATTAATAACAACAGACTCCACTTAAATTAAGGAGACATCCAAAATGGTGATATTAAGGCTTTGAGAGAATGGAAGCATAGAGATGCTGTTCTGGTTATTGTGGGCACCAATGAGCTATGCTCCAGAGAGGGATTTTGGCTCATTGTGTTTACAGAACTACTGGTTGCAGACACACGTTCTGTAGAGGACTGATTCTCCCCAGGATCAATGGCAAGGAGTTGTACATGGAATGCTTTCAGCTTGGGAAAAGGCTGATAATCTTAGGATGAAGTATGTTTGAAGTAGAGTGATACCATTTTTGGAATTTGAATAAACATGTAAGGAGTGATATGGGGTTGACAAGCACACAGGTCTTTCTAGGCAATACATCATGATGAAAAGTTAGCTTTTGTTAGCAATAACAAAGTAAATGCTCTAAGCAAAGGATAAAGGTCATAGGTTTGAGAGGTCCTTGTGACTAGGAGACAGAACAGGCCACATCTGACATGTGCCATGGGAAACTGTGTCCTGTAGTTAAGACGGAGTGTTGAGCTGCTGCTGCTGCAGCCATTGAAACGTGAAGTTCACTCTCTTACTGATGTCCTTCACAGGCTTATACAAGAATAATCCCAGTTAATCTTAGCTGCTGCAGAGAACTGTTACAATTAATCTTATTATCTTTCAGGTGTACCTTTGAGAAATAGCTTTCTGTTTTTTTTTAGTGATGACTTGTACTTGATTATGGTTACTCCATACTACTTTTTAAAGACTTTTTGACTTGTAAATTGGGAAGGGGTGGAAGGATGCTTTAAAAAAAAAAAAACTGACAACTAGTATTAATCAGACAGTATAAGAGTTCTCTAACCTTTCCATCAGTCTTTTACTCTGTGTGAAGAGTGGTTGGTGGTTGGGATTGGTTTGTTATTGTTGTTTAGTGGCTTTGATTGATAAGCATTGGGAGAAAAGGAGGTACAAAGTGTTCCCCATCTCTGCTGTGGGTATGTTGTGCTGGAAATCTGTGTGTCATTGAAGTAGAGCCCAAGTCTTCAGCGTGCAGTGCAGAGAGATTTGAGTTGCTTTGTACAGATGAAGTTTACCTGCCCAGGACTGCAGAAGTCCCCGTTTAGCTGTGCCCCACAATCTGCCTGTTCTTAGAAATCTCTGGACTCACACGCTGTATTTGGTGCTTCTAAATCGGCAGCAATCTTCATCTCTTCATTTATAAACTCCGCTTGTAGCCTCTCTTCCCTTCCGCAGTTGCATCCTATAGTATTCTTGTTTTTTCCCCTATTGTCAGGAGGCATTTTCCCTCTATTCTGTCCCTATAAAAAGTTCAAAACCGCAATCGTTCAAAAACCCATCAACCTTTTCTTCATTGATTGCTTAGAGACTGCACCATTGTTAGCAGCTTGCTGGTTTCACGGCAGTGCTATTGATCTACTAGTCCAGAATCTGAAGAATAGTAATTTAAATTACACTATAGTTTTAAACTGTGCAATGTAGCGGGTTTCAAGGCAGCTGTTCTGGATGCTGCTGGGAATTACCAGAGAGTGTGTTGTTGACTGACTGCCCAGGGAAATCACTAATAAATAATGACTTATTTTCCTTTTTTTTCTTTTTTGAGTGTGCTTGTGGAAGAAATCAAATGTGGTGTTTAATGTTATATACTTGTTCTTACATGGGTTTTGGGTTCTTCAGCTTGTGTCCCTAAGCATCACCTCTTCTATCACTTAACTTAGGGAAGAGCAGCGGGCATCGCCATAGCAGTGTCTGGCACAGCCCGGGGTCGGTGTTCAGGCCTTTCACTCAGTTTGGGGCAATGTTGTGGAGACAGACCTGGTTATTTTTATTCTCATTTCTATTTGTCATTTTAGTGGTGATACAGCTGACAGTCTTGAACAGCTGAAGTGGAGATGTTTCAGGAAAGTAATTGCATGGTAATGATTGATGAACTGGTCATAGAAAGTGAAGGATTGATGGGAGGATATTTTTTCTTTACCTGTTGACCCTGGAAGACTTTGAGAAAAGCAAGTCCAAGACCAGTTGTTACCTGAAGCCACTATTTTCCTAAACCCGCCACTTGTCAGTGGTTTTTGCCATTACGCAAACTGAATTATTTTGTAAATTGCTATATTGCAGGCAGGGATTGCCATTTTCAAATGCAAATTAAGGTGTTTTATTATCTCAGTTGTACTGCAGCTTTCTCTTCAAAATCAATAACGTAAAGATTTGTGGGTAGGCTCACTTTCTTCTAACACTGATCTAATTACTTAACAAAATAATAGTTTCCCCCCCTACCTTCTCCTACCATTTTTCTCCTCGTTTCTTATCTTAGCCGCTGAAGAAATATGTTTTATGAGAACAGAGAAAATGATGCATTTAAACTTGTCACAGCAGTTCAAAGATAGAGAGAATATATTTTTCTTCTGCTGATTGCTTTTCTTGGACCATTGGTTGTTCAAAGCAGGAAGGAAATAGAATGGGGGCAGTCAGACTCAGTAATAATTGTTTGGAGTTGAAACTGCACGTGAGCTCCCTGTGTGTATTTTTTTCAGGTCTTGTTTTCAAGATGTTAAATTATTCTTTCTCCACACATCAGTATCCTGTTGGTGAACACTTATGTAGGAACTGTGAATGTGATGGGGTGGTTTCTCCATGGTGTAAAACGAGGCTGTGCCACATCCACCTGTGCAGCTCTGCTGCTGGCTGCCGGGGGCTCTGCCAGATCTTGTTTCTCCAAACTCTAAGTCAAGATTTTGGCCATGCTGCAGCCTGATGAAGTGCGTAGCTCCACCTCTGATCTGTCTTGCAAACAAGTTGAACCACTTCTTAAACCTGTCCTGCAAACCAGGCTTTACAGGAAAACTGAGCAGCTGGGATTATTATTTTTTTTTTTTCCAAGTCAAAACTTTAAGATCATTCTTCTGTTTTCTGGCACTGCTATTATTTTACAATCTTGTGTGGAACGTGAAACTGAAACTTTGTATTAGCATAAACATTTCAAGGTCTTTCATCAGATCTTTGTGCTTACTCCCACTATATTTCATCATTGTTGCTTTTTAATGAGATCTGCGGGTACTGGCCAGACAGACAGTCATAAGTTCACTCTACTGCTTCGTATGGGCCTTTCTGTTTCTTCTTTTTTCCTTCCCATGTCCGTCTCCGTGAGTTTTGACTGGTTTGCTTGGCTCCAAGGGTGCTGAGACAAACCAGTTTCTAGATTTCTCCTTATTTGGAACAAGTGCCCTTTTTGCTCTTGCCAAGAATATTTTGTGCTGAGTGGCAGAGGTTCAGGAGCTCACCGCAGTGCTTGGAGGTTTGAGGTTCCCAGAGAAAGCTTGGGCTGGGACACTTAGCTCAGAAGTGCAGCCTCTGGCTGAAGGTGTTGGAGAGCCTATGTGCAGTTCTGACTCCTCTTCCTTGATGATTCACAATCACCGTTATTGCAGAAATGCTGACATCTTCAATAATCCTCACATTTCAATTCAATGCTGAGATGAAAGGATTTCCTACCTCAAACAAAACTTGCATTTTTTTTCTTTTTGGTAGACACCTCAGTTTACTTGAACAGTATTTAGACATCTCAAGATACGTAGTACATGTAAAGACTCCCAGAAATGTTGGAGATGCTCTGATTTGATCTTTGTTTCATGGAATAAACTAAAAGAGGATTTTTGAGCTCCTTAAGGAAAGTCCTACTGTCCTCCCTCCTTGTTTGTAAGACAGCCCTTCAGAACAGCAAACTACTCAGAAGAAAAGGCCCAGAGCCTATAATCAGTTTGTCAGAGGACTGTAGGGAGGCAGTAAATGGAAGAATCAATTAAAAAGAAAAACAAATAGGGGATCACCCATTTAAAAAAAAAAAAAAGTTCTGCAAAATCAAGGCTTTCTTTTAAGGGCAATTGGTAGAAGTGATGACTGCACCAGTTGCAGTTATCCTAGTCATGTTGTCAGCTAATGATTACCTAACAGGCACAATAAACGTTTAAAACTAGCCTCAATGGTGTAACATTTTTAAGGACCCTAAAACAATAAACTGTATGGTTCATTACCTACTTTTAATGAGTAGCAGTTGGGGAAGTAGCCCACCTCCAGGCCAGTCCATTTGTTCTGCCATGACCATCTGATCTGCACAGCAAGCTCCATCTCTTGTGCTTGGTCTGCGTGCTGGGTACTGGAAGCTAGGAGAGACATGCTCTTGGAGAATTTCCACTACGTAGAATTGGAAAGCACCATTTTGAGACATTGCTGCAAGGAATGAAATCCATCAAACTGTGAGTGCTGAGGCTTACCATGGTTCAGCAGATGCACTTCAGTTCTGGGTTGTTGGCAAGATTAGCGTGTAGACTTTGATGAAATCATTGCAGTGTGGCATGTGGCTGGCTTAAAAAAAAAATGGAACGAAGCAAGATTCCCCCTTGCTGAAAGCTGGCAAAAGCAGAAGGAAGGAATATTTTAGATTATATGAGTGTAGGGCTTTGAGCAGGGAGCTAGCTGGCTTCACTGGCTTATAGCAGACTGACATAATGTTGAAGAAAGGAGCCAGAAGAGTGGGTGGATTTCTTGCTGGCGATGAATATGTAAGCGTGGCTGGCATTTGTAATGTGAGTGCGCACTGTGAGTAGGCTGTTGAAGATTGGGCTGTCCCGGGTAGCAGCTGTGGCCAAGAGACTGCATCTTTTCCATTTGTGCCTGGTAGAAAGATTGTGATCTTCATTAGGAATGCAGGCATCATTGCCCTGATCTGTGGCCTTGTACCCTTGCTCTTGGAAGGTGGCACTGCCTGTATGCTGCTGAGATGGAGGCTAGCCCAGAACATGGCAATTAATTTCTTGGGCCTCATTTTCTTTACTGCTGAGGTCGCCATGCATCTTAGCAGTGTATAAATGAATTTCTGTGGGTAAAAGCTGTATCTGTGTTCAGGCCACTTGACCCTGGCAGGGTAAGGCTGAGAGGCTTAAGCATGTGTGTGGCTTTGCTGGCCAAGTGGCCTAGTCTCCCTTCTGCCCTCTGCAAAACTATGGTGGAACTTGACCATAAGAGCTGTTTTGACTTTGGCTGTTTGTGGGCATGCTCTTTTCAAAGGACAGAGAGCAGCTGTGCTGTGGACACCTTCTTGGGAAAAGACCAGAGCTTAATTCCTTGCACTGCTACTGACTTCAGTGAGTGGGCAAATCAGCTAAGCTCCATTCACCTTGCTTTCCTCTAGAATGGGAAATGTGCAGTCCCTTAACCTGCACTGCATGGACTTGTGACAGACTTTCTTTTTCAGATACAATAAAAGTAAATGCTACCTAAGCACAGGAAATACAAGTTTAGCATTTTTCCAGTTTGCTTTAGTCTTTCTTATTTTTTGGGGGGAAGAACTGAAGCCAATTTCACTACACCCACCAGCCTTTAATCTTTGTCCTAGGTCTTTCTTCAGGATTTTTAACTGATTTTTATCATGCGTGTATTGCACTGAACTTACTGGCAAGATTTTCTTCTGCCTACGTAGAGTGCTGGGTCCTATAAATAGGATTTCATATGGCATGCTCTGTGGTCTCTGTCACTAGTTTTGTGTAGGGAAATGAGGTTAATGCTGATGTAAAAGTAATCAATTAATTGTAAACTATTATCTACAGGAGTGTGGGAGGGATGAGAAGCAGTGATAGAAGGCAGCTTCTTCTCTGCAAACAGATGAAAGGTGCAAAGCAGACATCTTGAAGAGTCGACATTTTAAGCACTGTAAGCCTGCAGGGAGAGATAGGATCGCTTTTGAGATGTACCTGGAAAAAAAACCCATCAGACAAGCTTTAGAGCGTACAAGTTGAAAAAGCATTTTTGATCCCGCGGCTTGCTGCTTTTTAACACTGCATCCTTACGTGCAACAAAGATATGATCCCTTCCCTTTCAGACCTTATCTCTCTTGTATCCCAAGACCTTCATGACCAAAATTATACTAGTAGGTTTTGACTCGTAGACTTGTCTTCCCATTCTTGATAAGATTGTCTGTATTTACCCACCTTTAAGGCATGTTGTATTTCCTGGATGCCTTGGGGAGGTTAAGCAAAGGATGGGAGAGGAAGAGTTTATTTTGATACCCTTCAGGGTTTTGTTGCTGAATATTTATTCACCTAGCAAGTTTCAATAAGCAGTCATTTATGCTGGATCTTAATTTAGATTAGGGGTATCCTATGGACTGAGTAATAATTTCATTGTTTGTTATTAGGTTTTAAGTAACAGATGGGAGTAAAAAAAGAAGTCCAATATATGTATAAATCTACTTATTGTGGCAGTAAAGCCACATTTACTCCCATGGAAAAAGAAGAGGGAGGGAACCAACTAAGATACAAGCCATCTTAGTTAGTAACATCAGACGGGCTTCAGAAAGTATGTCTCTTATTAAGTTCATGTGGGCAAAATCCTGTGTATCCTTAGAGCTGAGGTGAGGCTTGTTGAAGGATGATAGTGGTTGACATTATGATAAATGGTGGCAGAAGGTGGTGATAAATTCAATGTGTTACTTATTAGGACAGGCAGTGATAGGATAGTAAGTGATGGAAAGTGATCAAATGATTTATTTGAACTGGAACTGAAAAACATTCAAGCCCCAACTGAAATAGATGCCTTTAATGTAGACTGTATGCGGAGATGTTGCTAAATGGTTGGGGAGAAAGAGGAAGTTGCAGCTTAACATTGACCTAAATGTCTTAATAAAAATGTAATTTGAACAATACTCCTATGAGTCCTGTTGAGCTTGCTGAAGTAACTGTTAGCCTTGCAGAAGTTCATTGCTCAGGCTTTCTCCTGATGCTTTTGTTGTCTTGTTCTACCACGTCTGTAGGCAGATCTGATTTAGGGGCTGCGCTGTATCACATCTGTATCATAGTGCATAATAACCTCATATTCAGTGAATAATAATGCTTAAGTTTCCCTTTGCCAGCTTCCTGATGGAAAACACAAATCTGATTTAGAAGAGGAGTGGGTCAGGGTAGCTTCTCCTGGTGCTCCAGAACTGTCAATTGCTGCCTCCCCCCAGTTCCAATGAATGCAGTGCTTTATCCTAACAACCTCCCTAGGTGCTGGTCCTGAGAAATGCAGAAAGTCTGCAGATTTTTTTGGAGATAACATCTCCCCAGTTTTGGTTTAATGTGTCTGTCCTATAGGAAACATACAGCATAATTCAGAAAGAACTTGCTACAAAGAACAAATACAAACCACACAAAGCCAGAGCAACCACTGATCTTGCTCTGTAAACTATGGACTGACATAAGCTAAAACAAACAAGAAAAACCCAAACTCATTTGTGGCTTTCAGAGGGGATACCAGAACAGATGGGTGAGAAGATAGTGAATGATATGCTGCATTTTTTGTTAAAGGAATAAGGAACTGGGTTTTTTCTATACTATGTTGTCCTAAATGCTGTCCTATGGCTGAGGCAGAAGCTTAATACACAAAGTGTACTTAGTTGCCCTTTTTGTAGAAGATTGTTGAGCTAGATTGGATGTGGTATGGGGTGCCCACGAGGTTCAGAAGACCAGGGTTTACTGTGGTCATAGAAACGTTCAATGTAACCTTAGACAGCCAGTTTATGCTTTAGAATATCTTCAAGAAATATTGTTTCTTTCTCCTTTTCCCTAAATTAGTCAATGCATTCAGCCTGAAAAGTATTCGTTGCCTGTAAGGTCCATCAACGTTGCTTTTTCAGATATATAGTGAAATGTAATGTTCTTCTGTCTCATACAAGTGCCATGAAAATATATATGTGTGTGCTGTGTGTTAAGCTAGAAAATTGTATAATGCAATCAAATCAGATCTTATGTTATCCAACTTATATAGAATAGAAATTAATAGAAATGAATATCTTGGCTAATTGATTGAAGGGACAGTCTGAGGATCCTTTAAGTCAGACTTTCTTCAAAATTTCATAGGAAAAATTTGGTGCTCATTGGATGTTTTTTCTTAATTTCTCAACAGTCCATCCTTGTGTGAAACATTAATAGATAGTAAAGTGGAGAATCAACAGAAGTTCTTTGCTTATTCTGGATTGCAGCTCTTAAAGTTGATTCTGTAGTAACTCCCAGCCCATCACACCGGTCCCCTGAAGCACTAATCCTGACCTGTCCCCAGGCTACTGCCCCTTGTTCCTGCAGCAAGGTACCCCAAAAGGCTGCCACTGTGCTATAGTTTCCTCTGTCTCTGTTTGAAATGGAAGAAATTACATTTTGTACTTCATTGAGTTCTTACCACCACGTAGTGTCAAGGACACTCTTTTCCCCAAAGATACCCAAAGGGAAATTCTTGGTTTTTGCTCCCCGTTCCCTTGAGGTTATGGATCTGTAGGGGATCTTATGAATGAGAGGGAGGGGGAAAGGGGTGGTAGAAGAGTTTCTAGAGATATGCGAGCTTTGAGGGCAGGAGTGGGACCTGTGCTGTGTGGGCTTCATGGAGGTACCATCACATACGTCTGAACTGAGATGATTTACAGTTATTTCTACTCAAAGATGAAAGTCTTAGAGTCTTTCAGAAAAATAATGCAAACAGAGCAATGTTAAAGCTGCAATTCGGCTGTTTAAATCTGCATAGATTACAGAAGCAGCCTTTTACCTAAGCAAGTATTTTGGCATTGAATTAATTAGCAGTTTTCTTACTGCAGTGCTTTCACAGGAGCTGCATCCCACACCTGCACCCTCCGCCTTGCTTGGCTGCAGCCTCAGTCACATTGCCAGGCTCAGGATGTGCTAGCACAACCTGCACTGGTTCTGAGTCATTCTATGGAATCCACAGTGTTTAGAGTTATACCCACAATGACCTTGCTTAATTAGCTGTCTGTGTTGTGTAAATTGGTACTGCATCAGGTTGAGAAACTTGACCGGTGTTGTGTTGAAATCTGAGGTAGAACTCTTTGTTCTCAGTGGGCAGTTAGTGATGTGCAAGGTCCTGCACCTGGGTCAGGGTAATCCTAAGCATAGATACAAGTTGGGTGGAGAATGGCTTGTGAGCAGCCCTGAGGAGGATTTGGGAGTGTCAGTTGATGAAAGATTCAATGTGAGCCAGCAATACGTGCTTGCAAGGCCAATGGTATCCTGGGTTGCATCAAGAGAAGTGTGACCAGCAGGTTGAGGAAGGTGATTCTGCCTCTCTGCTCTGGTGAGACCCCACCTGGAGAACCCCCAGCACAAGAAGGACATGGAGTTATGGGAGGAGGCCCAGAGGAGGGCTATTAAAGTGATCAGAGGCCTGGAGTGCCTCCCCTACGAGGACAGGCTGAGAGAGCTGGGGCTCTTCAGCCTGGAGTAGAGAATGCTCTGCGGTAGACCTTATAGCGACCTTTCCAGTACTTGAAGGTGGCCTACAGAAAACCTGGAGAGGGACTTTCTATAAGGGCACATATCAACAGGATGAGGGGGAAAGGTTTTAAACTGGATGAGGGTAGATTTAGACTAGATGTCAGGAAGAAATTCTTTATTGTGAGGGTGGTGATATGTGAACAGGATGCAGAGAGGTTGTGGATGCCCCCTCCCTGGAAGAATTTCAGGTGAGGCTGGATGGGGCTGTGAGTAACCCAGTCTAGAGGGAGGTGTCTTTGCCTATAGCGGGGGAGTTGGAACTAGATGATCTTAAAGGTCCCTTCCAACCCAAACCATTCTATGATTCTGTGTTCTCACATCATGCCCATGTACTGCACAGTACTACAGGAAGGTGACATTACAGCTGTCATTCCCCTTCTGGTCCCAAAATTTCTTCTAGCTGTGCAAATGTTTTTGTGTTTTTGTTTTTACAAGTCCCAGTAAATTTATGGCTGGTGGCCACTACCTTCAGTTATGGCATAAATTTATATTACTAATGTAGCCCAGCTGCAAAATAAATAAATAAATAAAGCATGATACTGCTGAGGTGGAGCAAAGTGCAAGTTAGGGGATGTGCTGAGTCAACACTATTTATTTTTAATAGAATATGCAAAAATTGCAAGGTGAGCAATGGGCAGCAAACAGCTTTCAGAGGTGCTGGACAACGCAGATTGCTGGGTAATGCCTAGCTCGAGTGTTAGAGGTAGGCCCTCGTTCTCAGATTTCTGCCTTCTGGAGCTTTGCTTCTCTGTGCTGATCTGGTGGCCCTGAAGCAGACAGGCTGCAAGGCTCTGCTTCTATGGTTGTGTTCACACCACTAAAGCCAAACGATTCTGGTCTTCTGAGATAATATTCTGAGTGAAAACACCACCTAAGCATTATAGGTACGCCAGAATGAGAACAGTATTTATAAAGTCTTTTGTCATTCATGATAAATTGTTGCAAGAACTCTTTCTCAGCTTCAGAGGATAAAGGCCTCGAGAGGCATCCACTGACCTAAAGCAAGGCAGTGTTACATTCCTCAGCCAAAACAGTCAGAAATGCAATGGTACTGCCATTGCACCTAAGAAAAGCGTAATATCTATGCTATACCTCAAGGATTTTGTTCAGAACTAAACAAACTTCCAGAAAATTGCAAACCAGAGATTTCTGTCATGATTATGCTTTCCTGATGAAGTACAGATGCTGGCAGGCTTTTCAAGTTGGACCACTTCAAATCTTGATGGCTACGTAGGCTATGCATCATGTTCTCCAGGAGGAGCTTAGTTCCAAGGGTGGTCTGGCCTGGTGCAGGGCAACCAAGAAACCAATTTGTTCTTTAGTTCATTTATTCTTATGAGTAATCTATTCAAAGTCAATGGAAATCTACAGTGAGATCTCCTCAAACAGGTGATTTCTAGCATCTTTTGGAATTGAGTAGCTTTGCAGTACAGGAGAAGGTGGAAGGAAAAAAGGAACATGTTGGAAACACTGCAGTAATGGTTATTTTGATGAATGTATTTCAGTCACTACAAATATACAGTGCTTAAAGACCTATGAGGAAAGGTAATAAAGAGGCAATCTGAGGAATCTATTATTTCTAACATCCCCTAGAGTGATTATTTGTTAAAATTATGCTCGTTGCATTCCACTTCTATACAGAAGAAAGTATTCAGGCTGGTTTCTGAGCCTCATGTACCCCACAGTAGTTTATGCTGAGGGATTTTTTAATTTTTTCACTGAATAGCCTCCTATGAAGTGTTGAAGGTAGGAGAAATATAGCCTTCCCCTTCTGTGGCAGCAAGAAAATTGGCAAAACTCCTCTAATCTCCATACAGTTCAGTCAAGCACTAAGAACTGTGTAAAATCTCTGCATCAAGAAGATGAGCATGCATGTATTATCCTATACTTGATGGAAACTGCAGAGAAACTATACTACAAAACCATTCGGTATAGGCAAAAGAGAATTCTTCTCTGTATCAATTTACAAAGCCAGCTAGATTTTTTTGCTTGAATAGAAAGATAAGCAGAGGAAAATTTTAAGGTTTTATTTTTAACTGAAAAGTTGAATGGAGGTTCTCTCCTTCAACTTTCAAGCTGTTTTCTACTATGGGCTATGGCATACAGCCAAGGAGCTCCTACCGCAAAGGAGCCTGTTGGCAGAATTGGATTTAGAATGAAGCTTCAGTGATACATAGATCATGAGTCTGAATTCAGAGTTCTGTTTTACACTTTAATTGAAGTATGCATCATAGATATATTAAAATTCAAATGCTTAACTAATGTAAAGGTCAATGAAATGCATACACTCTTCCTACATTTTTAACTTCCATATTTTGGTTCATGCAGACAAATGTTCATACAGAGGAATTGGAAAACTTAATCCAACAGTTTATAAGGCAAGTTATAAAAATGTCTTAATCTAAATTCGAATTACTTTCTTCTGGAGGAAAAATATAGCTGTCAAAATCATTGCTGTAGTAACTGCAATTCTATCACTTTTGTTATGTAATCTTTGGGGAAATTAGAGATTACAGAGCCTGTTTCTGATTCTTAAAGCCTATACAACAGTCAAAAAATTGCCTTGATTCACAACCTGCTACTCTTGATTTAAAAAAAACAAGTGCAGTCTAGAGATTGATGAATAACCACGGCATTGACATCATTTACTTACAAAGAAGTTACAGCTATAGCTCTGCATTAATCTGTAAATGCCTATGAATGAGAACTTATTTATAAATATGTTAGGAAAGCATGTTTGTAAGATTTACAACTGATGTATGATTTATCTTACAGAGTTTATTGTTTCAATTATATGCAATTAATAACAGTCATAATTTAAGATTTCTGGTTCATGAACGGCTGTGCATATTGATTAGCGCTCTCTCATTTCTCAGCTAGACATTAAGAATGTCGTGCTTTGAATAGTACTTTGCATGATGAAAACCTACAGTCCTTAATAGCAAATAATGGCACAGATCTTTTCTATGCGATGTAGATAATATTCAACATCTAATTAATTAGGTACTGAATTCAGGATTTGCAGTTGCAGAATACTAATGTAATATCTAAAAACTTTAGCTCTTACTTCCCTTGGTTATTAAGGTGAAAATATCACTGTGTAACTGGTATTTCTTGTAGAATGCAATATCAGTATGCAGTTGTATCTTTGCTACATCGGCTTTGTTCAAGGCACTGATAAAGCACCTCTGGTACCGGGTAGTTGTGCTTAGCAAGGACAATGAGAGAAGGATACCATCCAGCTGCTTTCCTGAATTACACATCATAAGGCTACTGGGTTGAGGCAATTTCTTGCCCAGGCTTGGCCAAGCTGCCTGAGTGCTATGGCTCTAACGGGCTGTTTTCTGCAGTAGGAATAGACAAGGAATCAGAAAAACCACTTTTGCTATTGCAAGTGCTGCTAGGATGCAGCTGCTCCAATGGTTTTGTGTTCACTGGACAACTGGGTTATATTGGCAGACAGATTTTGTTCTTTCTGTGTTTTATGTCAGCTCAAGTACCAGGCAGCTTTCCTGTTGCAGCATCTTTGGACTTGTCTCTGTCAAAGTCTCGAATTTGCAATAGGAGGAGAGACGTCTGTGCAGGAATGTTTTAGTGTTCTCTGGGAGAACAGGGCAATGAGGGATACAAAAGTCTGTTCTTTCTGGGTTTCTGTTGTTTGCTTTTAAAGCATGATCTAAAAATGTAAATAATTATAGAGCCCATGAGTGCTTCCAGGCTGCTCTCAGAGGAGAAACCAGGCCCAGAAAGTCTTTGGTACAGGACAAGTACTAGCAATCCAAGTTTTCCCAGTTTGACAAAGTCCCTCAGTTCTCTCAATGTCAAATCAGTCAATGCATTGCTAAAAATACTTTACTTATGCACAAAGCCATCGCAGATGAAAGGCTGGCGTGCTTTGAAGAGGAAAGCATCCTAGCTGTCTGAGCTGATTGAGTACTCCAAAAAAGCATTCTGCAGATAGCTGCTCAACTTCGTGAATGGATTAGCTTTGGCTACACTCACACTCTTTGTATTTTTCCCTTGCATGAACATATAGGCTTTTTCTTTTCTTTTTTCTCCTTTTTTTTTGCAATGGGAATGCTTGCGGCAAGCTAATTTTAATGTGGAAGCACAGACACCAGCAAGTGATGACTTTTAGTCTTACTTTTGAGGTCTGTTTTAGTCAAGAACATAACGTGTTATGTTTATGCTGTTAGGGAACTAGAACAATGCACAAGCCCTGAAAGTGATCAAAGCTGCTGTTACCTGTTTGGGTAGCTCATCACTACAATGGCAATTAAATTTGTTATTTAAATGCTGTTAACTGATATCTAAAATTATACAGTATTTTTTCTGAGGTCAATAAAGGTGTAAACAAAACAATGTTCAACTTTTGAGAGCTTGCATTTGTCGTTTGCACTGGAGATCATGGTGCAACTTTACCCAGGAGCACATTTTGGATCATCATAACATTGGAAGATGCGCAATGATGTGATAAAAAGGCTGTCTGTTTGCAAAGCAGCAAGGTTATGACAAGATACAGTAAGTGGATGAGACAGGTTGAAAGAGGAACTGGGCAGGGTGAAGCAGTGAACTAAGCAAGAGGTGCTGCTGTTGGCTGAAGTCTCTGAGAGTTTTTTCCAGTAGCCATCTCCTTACACTGGTGCTGCAGTAGCACTGTGAGAAGGATGGCGAAGACTGGGAATGAGTGTCATGTTTCAAATACCTGAGGTGTCCCAGGTGGATGAAGTTCTCCTGAAACTTCTGTAGAAGTTTTTCTTTTGCTATTTTTGGAAAGGCAAATAAGCCATATCTCAAGATGGAAAGCTTCTGAATGGACTTCAGTTTGATCATAATGGAAGTGCATATTGTTTTCAAAGACAAATGAAGGTTATGAAAGAAGGAGGGAAAGTAGACTGGATCCAAATACAACTGAGGGAAGTGTTCAATTCTCAAAAACCCACGGGCTCTCTTCATGATCTAAACAAGTTATTTAATGATCTGATCACACTGGGAATTGTGATCCATTACTTAAGTGGTAATGTCAGTGGTCCTGAGAGCTTGGGTTTAGCAAACCACTCTCACATGAGCCAGTGCAGGATAGGATATGATTCAACTGATAATAATTTTCCTTGATTAAATGTTTAGCTGAATTGTTTTTGTTTTCATACTCAGTCTCTACTTATGATGACATTTTCAACTTGCAGTATTAAATGCCTTTTAATATCGAATTCTTGAGCCTCTGCTGAGAGCCATTACCTCCTCAGAAATTTGTGGCATTGTGGTTATTCCTGAAGATAATCCTTACATTGTGGAAACTTTGCTTGATCCTATTGATTCAGTTTTTGTGGTTTGCTGTCTTGATGAAGTTTTAAGTCATATTTCCACAACTGCTCATAGTAGTGTCACTGAATGAAGTGCTTGCATTATGTTCAGTGACAAAAGCAGAGGCCAAAGTAAGGTGGAACCTCCTATCTCCTTTTTTCTTTTTTCTCTTGTAAGCTGTCATTGTCTAAAACACAGACTTTGTTTGCTAACATGCTGAACAGCCAAGCCCTGAATCACACAGCTACAACCACTGTGAATCCCAAAGCTAAGACGGTTGGAAGTGTATGCATGGGGCAGTGGCTAAAGCTGACAGCATCTTGAAACGCACAGGTTGATCCCATAGAGATGCCCTTCATAGAATTCATGTGTTGTCCATTTAGTGCAGGGCTTCAGAGTCTTGTGATGCAAACAAGACCCTGGCATGTTGGTAGGTACTGACAGCTGTCCTGGGATGGGGACTAGCTGCTAAGTCATTCCCCTAGGGGAATGACAGTTACTCCCTTCCAGATCTCTAGCCAGGTTCTCAACTAGATGATTAGTCCTTGATAGCTGAGCTGTGTTACCAAGTTCTGCATTTTTTCTTTAAGGATCCTTTAAAAAAAAAAAATTAAACTAAAAAAAACTTCAGGAAACAAACAAGAAAATTCAGTAATATCATTTACATGTATCCTAAAAAGTAAAACCAAAATCCCTGCAGTTGTTACTACAAAAGCTAACACTTGTCTGCTCATGATGGATGTGTGCAAATGAGAAGCGAAAGTTTGTTTTATTCTTAACAGCCTAATGCCACAGTCAGAGTTTCTGTCTCTTAATCAATCAGTGTCAGGCAGAGTCACAGTCGGTGCGCGCCACAGTTAGCACTGTGCTACCCTATTACTCCTATTACTACTCCTGCTGCTAAGCAGGCTCTGCTTCAGAATTTTGTTCATCAGAAGACTGTTTTGCTGGAAATATTTGTTGGGCTTTGAGACATCTAGATGCCTGCTGTCTTCTCAGCTGGCTTCAGTGGTCAAGTGGCTGGGGAGTGAACGTCTCTGTGGAGGAGGGCACAATCAATAGCATTGAAAGGCAATGCATCAGCTATGTGAAGGAGTGGGGTGGGGAAAACCACCACAAAAGGAGTGGGCTGGAATAAATAACTGCGAGTGATTCAGAATAGTGCTGGAATCTCCCATTCTGGTGTTACTGCAGTTACCAAAGCAGGCTGGTATGGGGAGGGATGGAGCAGCTGCTCAATCAGCTTGCTGTTCTAACCCAGCCAGTGTACAGCAGACAGCGGATGCGTTGCCCGTCAACAATGCATATCGGCTCTTGACCTTCAGTTTATTGTTGCCTTTAATGTGGTACTGAAACATAAATCAAGCCAAATAAATTGCTTTTTTCTTCCACGTAACTTTATGCTGCACTCACGGCATTGCTCCAACTTGTACCTTTGTTTTTTTTCATCTTGGACTGATAGCTCAAATGGATTAGGGGGAGTATCCATATATATATATATTTTTATATAAAATATCTTCTAGAGATAGGAAGACAATAAAGGAATTTAGAGATGTGCTGTGAAGTATTTCTTTGAAGGTTTGATGTTTTGTATGGCGGTCTTGAAAAGAACACAGATCAAGAGCAAAAAAAAAAAAAGATGAGAAAATAATTTTCTACTTGACAGAGAAGCAGAGTTTGCTACTCAGAGTGAAATGAATCCAATGAAAATCCAAGCTTATTCTCTCCTAAACTTGGGCCTCTAGGAAAAGAATTCACAGTTTGTGTAATGGTGCTTTAGGAGATGGAGGGTTTTACCCCATTCAGCTGCAGAATCTACTGGTATTTCTTTCATCATTGTGTCTAGTAGATTCCAAACCATGAGTTGGTGAAGGTACTGATCTCTTCCCTGAATCCATCACCACCATTGCTGGGGCAATGCCCCGAGGGACCTGGGGAGATGCCCACCACTGTGGGCTGTGCCTGGGACCCCCTCAGTCACAGAGCCCTGGGCTGCTGCCTACCCCTACCTATGGGACGTACCTTCCCTGACCCAGAGGGCTGTTCTGAACTGAAACCTCTATGCACACCAGCTATATGTTATTACTTCACATATTTCACATTTTCTCTTTGCTGTGCTGTGGGTCTCAGCGCGAAACCAACCCTGCTCTCTGCCGTGGCTCACGGCCACCACCTAGTGCTCTGCTCAGCATTCTTACTTGGTAGGGAAGAATTGCTTTGATTTGCTGTGTAAGGTAGTGATGAAAAACACTTAGTCCTCTGTGCAGCAGCAGCCTTGCAGGGTAACTAAGAAGTGTAAGTGTAACACACTAGGATTTTTCATGAGGTGTCAGTAAATCTGTTTTTATCTCTGTAGAAATGTGCTCTAATTAATACTTACAACCATTCTCTTTTTGTCCACAAATGTGAGGATTTTTGTTTGCTTGTTTCTGTCCTTCATGTGTTCATGTGCAGGTGGCACAAAAACAGTGAGTGGTACTGCAGCAGAGGCTTATCAATGTGAAAAATGGGGATTGTCAATGCAGGCAGTATTGATAATCCTTCTGGTTTGTTCTGGGGTCACTGTCTGTTCACTCATGTCATCTCTTAGATGCTGTGCTGTGAACCATTCTGCTCTTTCACAGATGTGTTCTGTGCAGCCCTGGGGTTGCCCTGCTGCAGGAACTACCTGTTATCCTTACTCTGTGTCTCAAGCTGACTCGAATCTTCAATGCATTTCAGGGCAAACAGTACATATGCTTATATTCATGCCAGATGATCACCTGCGTAGCCCGTAAGAAGGGTATTACGTTGTTTCAAATGTTTTGGACTAATTCCTCACAACAGAAACCAAAGCCAGAAGCAAGTCACAGTGATGCACACTGACCACAACACCATCGTGAGTAGCCCAGGGGAGACCTAGACAAACACTTGCCCTAAACAGGGCAAACCCTGAGCACTGTGCATGACAATCTGACATCTTCACACAGAGACTAGAGGTTTCTTCTTGAGTGGCTGCACTTAGCACTGAACATTAGCATATGCTGCAGTCATTTCCACAGCTCCCAGCACACTCAGGCACAGAGAATGGCTTTTGACTTCAGTTGACACGTTAACACCAGAAGCAAGTTAGCAAGGAATATCTGTCTAGTAATCCTACAGGTATTGTTAGTGTTGAAAATGAGAAAAGGAAGTGGAAAGAGCTACAATATGCTGTAGATCACTGCTAAAGCAGAATTCAGTTCAACTGCTGCAATACTGTGACAAATCAATATGAAAAGCTTCTGAAATCAGACTGGAGTGAAAGTATTTTATTTGGGTATTCTGAAGTAGCTTGGAAGGTCTTTTTTTTTTTTTCCCTCCTTAGAAGCAAGAGAAGCTAGTGGAAGGTTATTTTGTACTGTGACATTTCCTTTTATTAGGATTATGGGTCCCTTCTCTACTAAAATATGTTAATTATTAGGCCAGATACTGTGAAGCTGGTTAAAGACCGTCCTGATCCTAAATGCAGATCTGTCTACATGAGTCTGATGGAATGCCATAGAGATGAAATGACTTGCATGGAGTCCCAGTGAATCAGTAGCAAAAACAAAATATGAGAGCCAGTTCTTCAAGCCTGAAATCTACTGACCATAGTGTGCTTCAAGGATGTGTGAACCAGGTGAAGCTTAACTGCAGAAGTGCATGCCTGACTGCTTGTTTCCAGTGAGAAGTTGTCCTGAAGGTGCATTTTAAGTGTGAGGATGGGATGCGATATGCACTCCCCTGAGATACAAAGAGACACCAGTTAAGCTTAGTTTTGTGTTTAGATGGCAAAAAACATCATAGTAACTCATTAAAAAAGATCCACATAAATAATCTTATTACTGAAATATTTTATGAAGGGTTTTTGGTTTCCTTCGACCTCCAAAGAGATGAGGCCTATATAGAATGCATCTCAGCGCTCAGCTCTACTTCATGGCTTTGGCAGGTTAATCATGCCTTGGGATGTTAGCCAACCATGCTGATTATTGAGTTACTTATTTATGTAATATTTATTTTTTTTAAATCCCAGGCAGATTAAATTTTGGCAAGCACTGGCTGCTGGAGTGAATGATGCACAGAAGATCATAAAGGGAGCAATGTAAATCCAACTTCTTTTTGGAAAAATTTCAAATGTGCATATTAAAATATGCTTAAATCACAATGAATGTAATGCTCATGTTTACCAAAGCACAGTGTTCGTTTACAACCTACTTGCCCCATAAATCCATTGTTTACAAGGTCTGCAAGTCTCCTGCAGTTCCACCTCCACATTAATTCAAATCTAAGAGAATGTACAGAGAACGGAAGCTACTTCATATCTTCTCACAAGCCCCTTTGCTAGAAGGTATCTTCCAGGAGAATCTGCACTGATGGCAGGAGGTAGACTCATTCAGGCCTTAAGGAGGGACAGCTTAATAACTATTTCATTTGCATGAGTAAGGTCAGTTGTTATATCCAGTAACTGCAGCACAGCTTCGCCTCCTTGCCTTGCTATTCATAGGCCTCTAGGTGCTCATGAAGAGTTCCAAGTTTGCTGCTTCCATACCTCCTTAGAGGCTTACTGCTGGGAGTATAAGTATGGGAAAGAAAGAGGAGAGCAATACAGCAGGCAAAGCTTGTTTTTCTGCTTTGGCAAATTGGATGCCCTTGTTCAGAGCCCAGAGTGAGCATAGCTCCTTGGTGACATGCATGTACCCTATGTGGAGCTGCAGTCTTTCATTCTGTTTGCTCAGGCATTACTGTGAAGAAGAAAACATTCCAAGGAAAGGCAGCTTCATTTTCATTTGTCAACTTTCGTGCTTGACTCTGTAGGTTATAAGAAAGTACAAGGGATTCTTGTTTTTAAACATTTTCTAAGAGCTCTTGGTCAGAGAGCCTGTGTGTCAAGCTTCTACCTACATATATATATATGAAAGTGAATATATATCATCAATCCCAAAATAAACACATAGAATACAAACGCTGAGGTGGACTGGATTAGACTGGGAAAACGTCCCAGGTTGTGCAGTGTGTTTTTGCCTATTAAAAAAAAAAAACAACCTTAATTCATATAAATAAATAGCACGGTATTATGACTGAAAGTAACATACTGACCATAGTGTGCCTCAAGGATGCATGAACCAGGTGAAGCTTAACTACAGAAGTACATGCCTGGTCACTTGTTTCCAGTGAGAAGTTGTGTGCATCGTTACCCCTTCAAAAGTCATTAACACTTATGTGTTCCTTGTGACTTCATTGCTTGCTTCTACTCTGTCCTTGTTTTTCCCCTGAAGTGGTCCATCTGTGTGATTAATCCTCCTGTCTGCTACAATATTCGTCTGTTTCAGATTTTGGTGCAGGTTGGTGGTGGGTTGTTGTTTCTCTAATTACCTCAGAGGCTGAGAAAGAATCACACCTTTTGTCACAGCAAGGTTGTTCTGATGCTTCTATGGGGTACTTCGCAGTACCTGCAAAGCAGCTTAACCGTGCTTTTATTGAAGCCAAAGATTTTCAGTTAGGATTTTGCTTTACACCAAGTTCCTCTCTTTCAGTGGAGCGTTAAAGTGCTTTTCTGTGCTTTTCTATATTAGATTAACACCTGATTTTCTTTTTTTTTTCCATTTATAACATAGTTTTTTCCCCTTGGGAGGCCAAGCCAGGTGCACTGGCCAGGTGGATTCTCCACAGTAGAACCAACTCCAAGAAGAGCAAGAGGTGTTTATCCAGGAGACTGGTGCATCTTGCTCTTCCACAGATAGTGGCAGGAATGAAAATGTTGCCATAGGAAGCCAAACTGGAAATGGGTTGAATAAACTGAGGCTGAGACAGTGAATACCTTCAGGAGTACCTTTATAACTGTTCATCATCTTTCAGTGAAAGCAAATTCTTGTTGGTAATGTTTTGTGTGTTTGGAGGTGGGGGCTTAATTTTATTTCTTTATGCACTATCACTTTTCTAATTCAAATACTTGGCATCTGTTACGTTAGATGCTGTGTGGACTGTTCAGTTAGATTTAAACGGCAATCAAAAATGTGACTGCCACATGTGCATCTAATCCTGAGCCAGCTTCAAACTGAGCAGTTTGCAGCCACAGCAGTATGGAGCTCTATGCAGTTGAGTCATACGTGCCTGAACTCATGATATTCTAGAAAGATTATGTGGGCTGTATAGAACTTCATGCAGTTTCTTACATAAATATCAACTTGATTGCTTTCTGCCTGTTGCTGCCCTGTAGCATTCACCATGGAGATGGTTAGTACTCCAGACTAGACTCTCAGTGCCTGGCTAAATAACCTCAGGTATTTTGTGTCTGAAGTTATCTTTATGGGAAAAATGAGCCCCTGTGGAGCACAGTACTCTGAGCAGCATGCAGCTCGTATTGCTCTGGTGTGTACTATCACTAGAAGATGAGCTCAGAGGATTTAAAAATGGATTTCTTCTGCAGAATGGGGAGAACTGCACTTTAGGCAGGAATTAGAGAAATAGCAGGGGAGAAAGTAACATACAGTTAAGACCTGCATGAAATTCAAACAGATGTGTCAGTAAGGTGACTTCCATCACTGACTGTTGTCCTGGCCTTTATTTTTGAGTAAAAGCAGAAGAGAACTAGGTTGGCCAGCAGGTGAGGAGTAGCATTTCTGCTTCTGCTTTTTGGATGCTTGTACTGCAAATGCCATGTTGTGAAGATATCCCAGTTTGCATTACCTTGAATTCTGTGTTCTAAGTCAGGAGTTTGGTTCTAGCCAATGCCTTCTTAGTTCAGTACTGAGGGAAAGGGGTGGGAGCAAAGTGTTGAGTCTTGCATCCATATAGACCACATCTTTTAATATATCTTCTCCCTGTATAAAGACACTGCTTATCTCCCTTTCATTTGCAAGGAAAAATGATTTGTTTTAGCCTGCTGAGGGCAGGCAGTTCTCACCCAGCAGAAAACAATACCTGCTGACAGAGTGGGGTCTTGGGATCCCTGCCAGGTCTGTATTGGAAATAAACATTATAGATTTTAATGAGCAATACCATGCCAACATCAATCAGATGACTGGAATTAAAATTGCTAGCACTGACCTGCTTTGCCCATCAGTGCCAGTGTCCACTGGCCAAGTGGTAGATTTCTTACAAGCCATAAACACATTCATGCCACAAAGAGCATGTTTCCCCAGCATGCATTTAATCAACAACACTAATTGGTAATGGAAAAGGAAGTTCTTGGATGCTGGTTGTAAATATATAATATGCTGTATCAAGCATTCAGTTCAAACTCAAAATCTGCTCCAAAAAACATGTTTTCATCAGCCAGTTTTCAATATCAGCTATTGAGAATATTCAGAAATGGCTCTTTAGTCAATAATATAGACAACTCAGTCTTTAGACAGCGGACATTCTCATCCTCTGTGTGTTGTTATCCCTGGATGACTCTGTGCAAAACCTTAACATCTGACCAGCCCAATAACTGCTGAGTAGCAAATTCAGTATTTCTTTATCATGAGCTTTATTGAGCATGATAGGTCAGCAGCAATAGGAAGTTTAATGCTAGCTGTGAGGTGACTATCACAGTTGTTTCACTCAATTCAGTTGCCTTAGAGAAGAGCTTCACTTTAGAGTTGCAGTTTCTGGAATGAAAAGAGAAGAAAGTAGGCCATAATAGTGTAGCTGACCGCTAACTTCTGCCTAGATTGATGTTGTCAGAACTGTAAAGGATCCCCCAGGAATATATATATATAATGATGGCTCAGGATGGTTCAGATTGTCCAATTTGTTCTATAAGAATTTGGGTAAACATGTTGGCATTGACCTTAAACATGTTTCACTTGATTCTGGCTCCTCCCGGGGTTATTAGCTGATGCTGGTGAGTATAATTGTTTCTCTCAGTGAACTTTTCCTATTCCTGGAACTTGTAAGTTGTGCAAATGGCTGATGTGCAAGTATTACAGTGTAAGCTCGTAATTTAGTTTAAAGCAATATTTCTGTGATCATCTTTTCATAGAAACATCCTTCCGGATTAAGGAGATATGCCAAGTGATGCCTTCTGAGCTGTGTCTGAAGTGTACATGCATCAGGGGGTTAAATAAAAGCGATAATGCTGCCCTTCAACTTGGTTGTGTGACATATCTGTCAATTCTAAGTCCCCTAATTCCGTTACTCAGCAAGCTGCTGAAATTAATGTTGGTTTCCCAGCTGTTAGTGAGGAAAATTTACATTTTTACTAGATTTCTGGCTTTCAGTAAATTAATGTGCAGACGAGGTTCTTCAGGGAAGAACAGAAGCAGAACAGTTAGGGATTTTCATGATTTAGCTAACTTTAGGGGAGGGAGGGGAAAAAAAAGCAAGGCCAGTTTTCTCTTTAAAATCAGTTTAGTTCTAGTAATGCAATTTACTGGTGTAAATGGAGATAGATACACGTGTTCATGTATGCATATATGTAAAACGCTTGCAGATTTCTTTCCCACATGATAAATTCTTACCTTACAGAGGTTTTTGATGTCAGTCTTATACTTCTTACTTCATTTCATTATCATGAGGTACATCAAGTGCCACCTTATCCTTACTTCCAATGTCATCAGAGGGGCTACTACCACATATTTCTTTGTCTACTTCCACTCTTCTACCTGCCTTTTCTGCACCGAAGTATCCACCTCTCCATTTCATCCCTGATACAATTTTTTCACTCTGCTGCTTGAGGAACAGGCATCTCTTCAAGCACATAGTCCATTTAGTTTTGACCTCTCCTTGAAAACTTGCTTCTACAAGTGTCCTTTGCCTCAGCATCCTTGGGGGAAATGAGCTTATTCTCTTTTAAAGAAACTAGAAGAGTTTGATGGCATTTGCAAGACAGAGGGTTAGGAGGAATTGCAGATCAGTGTCCCAAAAGGAGCAGAGGGCCCTGCCAAGAAGGCAGATTTTTTTTTTACCTAATGGCCAACTCGAGCTGAAGTTTGAGTGACAGCTGCAGTCTTGGCAGAATGCATGCAGCTGAGACTGTCCAGAATTACTCAAAAGCATTTTGTCCACACTCCCAGACCTGCAGAGAAGGTAAAATCTCTCCACCATCCCACGTATGCTTGGGATTTTTGGATATAGAAATGTCTTTGGTAAGCCAAATGTTTTTAAAAATGTTGTTGTGTACAGGCAGTAATTTTTCCTAAAACCATAAGGCATTTTCAGCTCAAATTTTAAATGTCCATTGCTTTTTATGCATCAACGATGACATCTAGTGGTTTCTGATACTCTTGCGTTGCCTGGCAGTGTATTTTCCTGTACTTTCCACCGAAGTCATTAGGTCCTTACAGGGTTTTTCCAGCAATTTCCTTTCTCTGTTCCTTTTAAGAGGAAGGAACAAAAAGTATCACATGTATCCTGTCATCAATTTTAAAACCTCAAAAGGTGTTTGTTCATGTAATAGGGTTTCTTAGGAGACTGGGGGGCAGAGGGTTGTGAAGAAGGAGTTTGAGATTTTCTGGGTGTTTTGAACCTTTTTTGAGGAAAGTGAAGTAAAACTTTCCCCCTTTGCAGGGCTGGATCTGAGGAGCTGCAAAACTAGGACTGAGACATGGTAGAGGCATGGCAGAGGCAGCCGTGGCCAGGTTGGGCCTGCAGCTCCACACACACGGAGGAGCAAGGATGAGGCAGGCCCAGTGTGTGGGGTGTGCTCGGAGGGGTGTGATGTTCAGCAGTGTCCTCCATGTCCTTCCCACAAGATATACTGGGGTCGGCAGCCACCTGAAAAGGGGCATTTGGCATGGAGCAGGCAAGGCCTGGGCTTGGGGGCACAGTGTGTTCCCTCAGCAGGTGTCCCATGACACAGCTCAGTGTGTGGCAGTGTCCCCTCCTCACTGGGATGCGTTCCCTCAGCGCAGGACAGGCCTCTCTGCAGCCGATCGCCACAGACTCCCTGCTTGGTGTGGGGTGAGGTGTCCTTGGAACAGAGGACAACATGGAGCCAGTGGAGAGTATTGCAGGATGTTGGGATGTGACAGGACAAACTTTCTCCAGAGGCACAGGAGGTAATGGCAAAACATGGGTGGGTTGGAGAGAAGAAACTGGGAGCCAGGGCTGGAGAGTGCAAACAGAGGGACGTGGCCGCAGAGACCTTGCCAAAGCCAGGCTGTGATCTGCTGCTTTCCGTGCTGTGGGGCCGTACATGTAATTGCGTCACCCCTTTCCTTGGGAAAGGCATGTGCCAAGTACATTGCTGACCCTGGCACATCATTTTTTTTTCATTAACAAATGAAAATAGTGAGAGGGAAAAGGGGGTATTTCTGAAGGAAACTTTCACTGTAAACTTTAAAAGATGATATCTGCTGATTCAAGATAACTGATGTGCCCTACTTCCTTACATCTGTCACCTCATGTTACGCACAAGATGTGACCTGTGAGCATGCGTCACCAGAACAAGCCAGATTACATCTAGGTACGTCAGAGGTTCCAGGGGTTGCTCTAAGAAGGGCAAACCCAGGCACGCTACGCAGCCTCAGTGACACCAGTAGAACTGATTTCCTCAGTGTTTATGTAAGCTTTACTCATCCAGATATCCCTGTTCAAAATTATATAAGTTCACAGCTATTCCAGGTTCTAGACAGAGCATTCATTTGAACAATAGTAACACAAAAAGAAACTCCTTGGTGCTGTTCTGTTTGCTAATGCCTACTGGCTTAGTCTTCCAAGTAGCATAGTGATCTGGGAGAGGTGCTGGGCACTGTTCCCAGATGCCAGTGCCCTACTGTATGAACCTCCCCTCTTAGCACTTATCTTGCGAAATGGTATTATCAAGCCTGGGCTGGACTGGGTGAATGATGACAGCTTAAAGGCTATTCAGGTCTTTTTTTTTCTCTGGACCTTTCTATTCCCATTTTGCCTATGAGGGCCACAAATTCAGTTGTGTGGGCCAAGATAAAGAACTATTTCCAGCATCCACCCAAAGAACACCCATTCCTTGCTTTTTTACTTTTTATTTATTTATTTATAATCAGAGGCAAGAAGCTGCAAGATGAAAACCAGTAACTCAGGTGGATAATTCCCAGGTTATTTCAGGTTGGACTTTATAATTGCCTTACAATGCAGGCAAACAAAAACATGCAACAGAACAGAAGTTCTGGCGGTAACATGTTACAAGCAGTTTGTTCTCTCTTGCATTCACTGGATTTGTCAAAAGTGTTATTGACTTGTTTTTTGTCATAGTGAGAGTTATAGGACTCATTATGTAAAGAAAATAGTAATTGTATGGGTATATTAAAGCTGAGTATAAGACAAACAATTCTAGACAAATATAGAACTTAATATTAGCATGATATGTAAAAGTCATCCATAATTTATAATATAGATACCACATAGTGTGGTAAACAGTATCAAAATATAATTTGTGACTGCAGAATAAGGCAGATCTTGGCTAGAAAATGAAGTGATGATAAAGAGAAGCTATGGAAAGTGAACTCTCAAGATCAATTTATTGTTGTTGCGTTTTCCAAGAGGAGACTAATTTAGAGAATTAAAACACTTGTAGGTTGAAAAAGTCTTTCCTCAGAGGCTTGCTCTCATTCAGAAAAAAAGAGGCCTTGGAAGTGTACAAAGCTGACAAGCAAATTTACAAATACAAATTTATTAAGAGGGGCAAAGAAAACTCTCCATCCAGATAAGATTCAGGATCCAGTAAGTAAAATGAAAACAGACTGTAAGAGTTTGCATTGCAAGCATTTTTATGATGTTCAGAGATGGAAACAATCAAATGTATTTGTTTATAATGACTCATTATAACTTATTCACAGCAGTAAAAACTGTGAAATTTGGATGCCACTGTGGTAGCATTAAATTGCTTTAGAACGTTTCAGTTAAATTGCAATTTTGGCTTCTACCTACATACACTTTGTACACAGCCATAATCATTATGTGCATGCTTTACATTCAGATCTTACTAATGAGGAGTCATTGGAGGATGTTCCTAGGTAAATGTAAATGTGTTTAGAGTGGGAGGAGTTTTGCTTTTTGCTTGCATACAGCATTCAGCCAGCTACTGTGCTGAATTCGCTGGCCAGTGTCAGATGAGTACCAATTTTTGGTTTATATTTAAAAATGCCTGAAGACTCTCCTATTTCACTAATATAATTGAAGCCACCATTTTGTACTGCTGTATTTCTACTGTGGGATCTCTGCTCACCAAGAAACAAAAACAACCCTGAAATTATCTTTGAAAGCAAATTCTTGGTATCTGCATAAAAGCAGTTCATAGGAAGCTCACCATTTGTAGTTATTTATTTGTGCCATACATTGGGGAGACTGGACAAATATAAAAATGTATTATTTATAGACAAATTGTATGTCCAAAGAATTTCTCTCATTCTATTTACTCCTACTGATGTGACCTCTGATCATAATTTATTTTCCAGAAGGACGTGAAACTGCTATTTAACTTACCTAAGTAATTTCTCATTCTTCCTGAGGCACGTCATCGGAAGACTTCCTTCTTAATTATAAATATAGGAAAGGGTGTGTAAAGGACTTGGACGTTGATATATATGGAACTGTACGTTCCATTAAATATCAGTCTTTTGAATCACTAAAAATAAATTACAACTGGTTATAAACAATTAATTCAATTTCCTTTATTACTGTGTAATTTAATTTTTATTTGCCATGCATTTCCATTATATTTTTCACTCTCTTCATAATATATTGTTTTTACTCCACCACAACCCAAGATCCCCTTCTGTTTTCTCTTAGTAGAAATATCAGACTGCAGATAATTCTCTTACAGGTATTAGAACAGTTAACAGTTTATTGCCAAAGCCTGCCTTACAGATAGAGCTTGCCCACTGTCACACTGTCTCAGTGGAATAACGCTGTTTTACGTGCTTTAGTATGTGCTATTTTCAATTGTTAATTTTGACAGCTCTATTCCTTCATGAAGGTTTTCTGTTTTACAGCTCGTTCAACATAAGATGTGTTGAACATGAGCTGGTAGGCAGTATAGTCAGATCGCTGTGCCTTTCTGCATGCATAACCCTGCTGGAGTAACTTCCAAACCTGGGGCACTCAGAGCATTAGCAACAAGCCAGTAGTATTTGACTTCCCTGACTGCCTGCCCTGGGTGAATCATGAAGATCAATGAGGCTTGGAAGTAGATAATCTTTAGGGTCCTTTCCAGTCTAAAATCCTTCTGTGACTCTATGGCTTCCTAGACTCTTGGGGACCTGCTGTGCTGTCAGTGCTTCCTTCCTCTGCCCAGGTCCTGGCCATCACCCCTGACACATGCTCTCTTGGCCATGGAAGCTGCTATCACATACTCCTGCTGCAAATTCTCTCTCTGTTTCCAGAGGCAGCCATATCCTCTCTGGGCAAAGCTTGCAGAATTACAAAAGACTGTTAGGGGGCTAGAACAGGTGGTGTCGTTTGTCCTTTTCAGAATCTCTTAGAGCATTTTAAGAATAGTCTTCATCCTTCCCTTTCTTGACTATGTATTCAGATCTCAGATTATTTCCCAAATATTACCACTGGATATAAATGTAGAAAGGAGGGCATACCCCACATGTATTTATGAGAAAGAATGCTATAAATTATTTACCTGTTAAAGCTACGGGCTTTTCTGAGAGATCTTACTGTTCTGATAAATTACTCAGATGCACTGGAAGAAGGGAAAATATTAAGCTACTGTGTTCATCTCTGTCTTGAGAACTAAATTTCTACCAGACAAGGAAACAGCTATCTCTGTGTTAATCCAAGATAACTTAACGTGAGATGAAGGAGCCCTTTTCCAGCTGTTCGTCTCTGCAGGTTAACTTGCAGCAGTTGTATCTGGAATCTTCCTTTAAGGTTTCTCATCTTGACAACACTTCTCAGGCAGTTACAGCTTAAGTTCACAAGAGTGGACATGCTTAGTATCTTGATTGGATGCTGCCTATGTTAAGCTGGTGTGTACCTCAAAACCACTGTAGTTTCTAACACTCCATGATCTGATTCTTCCTGCCTTCTTCACTGGATATCCTGGAGAGTCTACTGGGTACGTGAAAAGATGTAAATGCTTAGGAAGAAAATGGAAAAGAATACAAGTAGGAAACAATGGGAAACCAAATGCTCTTGGGAGGCTGGGTATGGATACTGGGATGTTGCCCAGTCCTCTTACTTAACTCAGCCATTTTCAGGGCTTCAGACACCTGCCTGGGGGAATGAATAACTGGTTTCCTAGCAATGTTCTGTGTTACAGTATTAAGCCTGACAGCAAAGAGAGAACCTGCATGTGTCATGAGATCAGAGGTCTCAGGGAAGAGAACTTTTTCTCCTTTTTGATAAACACTGATGTATACACTTCTTTTTGTTATTAAAAACCAAACAAAATCATTTTCTTTTCAAGAGCACCAAGACTGCTGTGTGCTGCTGTGCATGGCTGCCGCTAACTGAAAGAGCAACAAACCAACCCTGTCAGTCGGTTGCAAAAGGACAGGGAGGGAGTTTTCTTGCAGATGTGGAACTTTACCTACCACTGTAACATGGCTTTGCAGAAGCACAGATACATTTCTTTATTTTTAGCAACAATTATATTTCCCTAATTCAATGTCTCTTTATATATCTAGCCACACATGAAACGCTGTTTGCATGAGTGATTATTTTTCATTTAGGCATTTGCCTGCTTGTGCTGCCTTGGCAAGTGTTCTTTAAGGCTGTGCTGCAGAGGCCTGTGAGTCAGTTCTATCATCAATCTGTGTGTATGCAGCAGCTAGTCAGTCTGGCCTGTTGTGTGCGTCATTTAGTTCTCTCTTGAATACATAAATTGGAGATGGAAAACATTACCTTTTACTCCTCAGTAACTTTGGAACTGTGGTACGTCTTTGTGATCTATTGATTAAGAGGTAGGGCTGCAATACAATACTCCAGAAAGAGAAATATTGAGATGTGGACACATTATCTCACTTTATCATGTAGGAATGCAATTGGATATGATTATGCTCAGCCAGCAAAAATCTGATATCTGAAAGACCTTTGAATTCTCTATTTAAACAATAACAGGAAAAAAACAGCAAACTTGAACTGTCTTTTCTCTACCAATACTGTTTTTTGTTTTTAAATTATAACTGCACAGGAAAATATTGTCTTTCAGTTGGGTAACTAGGACAGCTGATTCACTGACACTTCTTTATGTCTCACATCTAACCTTTCCTCTGCTCCCTTTTTCTACTTGGCACATTTCAAACCAGATGGATGTGTGTAGCACAGGTCATGTTAACAATCACAGTAAGAGAAGTGGCTGAAGAGGAGGGACTCAGTTTATAGTGCTGAAGAGAGATGATGAGCTGCCTATTGCTTTTACTCAGTTTGCTTCTGATATATGAATATGAACCTCCCGGCATATATTATGCCCCTCCACTAACCTCTTCTAACGTCGTTAATTCTGACTCTGTTGCAATCAGCAAGGCAGTGGGCCTTCCTCCTGCCAGAAGGGAAAGGCTAATCTTACAGCCTTCTCCTCCCAAGGCCACAACCAATGTGTCTCAGTGAATCAGCTGCCAAAGGATGTTCCTGCTAAAGACTGTTCACGCCCTGTAACTTTTGTCTGTTAGCTAAATATAACACGAGAATGATGTTACTGACTCAAGGTAAATGGGCATCATTTTTCTTTGTGAGGTCTCTGTTTGGAATGCGATATTATCTATGGCTTTTTCCTAAGGTATGTAAATGCCTTGATGCCACATTGAAGTATGTTATATGTTGGTTAAATCGGTACTGTGATGCAGTATTTCATTTTTTACCAATTCATGTATTTTGGTTTAAAGCATCCAGTCTTGGAGGTTAGTCTCACAAAGCTGGAACTGAGTGATTTTGTGTTCCAAAAATCATTTGCAGGTATGACTTAAAAGATTTTTGCTATCCCTTTCTGTCCTAGAAAATATCATTTACAGTGCTACTACAAGTATGGTTGCTATGTTCAAGAAGATGTCATTTTAAATGGGAAATGTGAGCAGGAAAATTTGTGTTCTGAGATGCAGGATCAGACTTTTTGCAGAAATGCAAAGAGTGATAGGTATTATTTAAAATAAATAAACAAAGATTGTTTCTCTACAGTCTGCTATTTAAAGTCTTAAGGGATTTGTCAGGAAGTGAGACATACAGAATTCCCTCTTCTGTCTGGTTGTATTAACATCTTCAGTTCCCATCTTGAAGGAGAATGCCAAAACTGCCAGACTAGTCCTGGCAAAGGCAGTCCCCCCAACTCCTGCTGAACTCCGTATTAAATAATTTTTATTGGGCCAGATAGAGGGGACAGAGTGAGCATGACCCAGGGAAGTCATTTAGGAGGAGAGATTTCAGTTTCCTTCTCCCAGGACTAGCTCTTTGCCTTTTAAAGCACTGTGTTCCAAATATAGCAGCAATCTTGGAAACAGAGTTAAGATCACAGAACTCTTCCCTTGCAGTTAAGCACTCTGATCACAGCAGCATGGTCATATTACTGTGCTGTTTCAGTAAAAGCAGTTCTGGATTATGCCCTGGGGTCCAGCAGAAGGGAGGTGAACATGACCACTCAGAGTAAAGCTGCTATGTGGTGCGTAGGGCATGCCACTGGGAGTGAGAATGGCAGAGAAGAACTGCTGCTGGGGTGAATGGTCTAACCACCTGTGTTTCCACCTCCACTTTCAACTCTTCTACACCCAGTCGAGTTGTTGCTAGCCTCAGAGAGACTCATCTGCTGCCCCTTGTTCTCGGTTATGACTAATAAGAAACAACTGAAATCCAGAACAGGCATTCAATTTTCATAGTATACCTAGGACAAATCTAACATTATTACTGCTGAAGCTTTAGGGAGCAGAGGAGTCCACAAATAGGAAAGTTAAAGGGTTTATGTTAATTTGGCTAATCCTCAATGCTGAAAGACTGTGTGGAGCCTGCACCTCCTGGATGAGAGCTGTCTTGCCAAGGCAGGCTGCCCACAGCTGGTTACAGAACCAGCTGCTGGCGGTAAGCCTGTGCCAAAGGAGCATGAACAGACCTAATTTCATTGCTACCTTCCAAAGCACATCAGGGTAGAAGCCCCCATGCTGGATCAGGGATGTCCTAGAGATGGAACTTGCTGCCCTCAGCTACACTAGGCTAGTAAGATGAGTCTGGTGGCCATCAGCCCAATCTGAAAACAGACTGTAGGGTAGCACTGAGTGGCTTTAAGGGGACAGAGGCAAACTATTGAGAGCGGTTGAGAAATGTGCCTTTGGTAGAAAGGTTTAGCAGACACAGAGAGGAGGAATTAGTATGTTACATCTTTAGCCACACAGAGGCCCTGTACGTGGGTTTGTGCATTCCTGAAAAACGTGAAGCCAACATAACACATAAGTTGGTTGAACTCTTTGTCTATAGACCATCATCACATAAAAAAAGAATGAATGCACTTGCATTCCTTTTTGATAGCAAGTATCAGCCTTGAGACATCAAGAGGAAGCAAAAGTGCAGGAAAGTTGGATTCCTTCACTGCATAGTTTTAGATGATGTAGATACGACTGTCAACACTGCAATCCATGTTATCATAGTTAGTATTCATAGGAGACAAAATTGACCTCTGACATAACTACCAAGCTGCCAACAAACCTAAACAAGTTGTGACAATCCATTGCTGATTAAGTGGCGTAGAACTTACCTCCTTCACTGTCATTTCAGAAGCAGGAGAGCTCTCAGCAAGGTCTTCAGACATATTTGAAAAGACCACTTCAGCTTGAGGAGGTTGGTAAACATTCCAGGTTGTAGTATTAGTGCATGAGTTGGCAAAAGTTCAGATATTATAGTAGCAGATATAGATATTTGTTTACAAATATAAACACTTTGCTGAATGACATGAGCAACAGTTTGGAGACTTGAATGTTATTTTGGCAAATGGACTGCATGAATGCTTTGAATTTGTTTCTTACAAAACATCATGACACAACAGTTGTGTCTGATAAAATGGAACAGTGGCAAATGCATCTAAGCAGATTCATATTTTAGTAGTACGTTTGCAGATACTCTGGTATGAAATTTAAGTTCACCAAGATTCACTGATGAGAAGCTGTTCAATTCTTAATCTGTCATCTGACATACAGTCAGCTGTGTTGGCATAAGGAAGGGATGGGGGTGTTCACCTAAAAAAGGTACAGTTCAAGAAAACTTTTCTCAATTCTCCTTTCTGCCCCTTGACTCTTACATGGTATCTTGCACATTTCCTTTCTGGTAAGAGGCAGATATGATGGAGAATGCACTCTCACTCAATTAGCATGGAGACAGTGAGCACGGTGCTGCCCTTTCCTCTCTACACTCAGAATCAAACTGAGAACACTTCCTTGTATTGATTTGCAGTGCTCTTTATGTTTAGGAGTAGTGAGATTTGACAAATTATTTGCTTCCCCCACTGGCTTTATCAGTAAAGCTGTCCTAGTTTGACTAAATGCCAGGCTGTTTTTCGTAATACCAAGTGATGGGAAATGAACCAGAGGCAACGTTCTGTTTGAATGGCTGAGAAGATTCCCTAACGAACTAGAAAAGAGTAAGTGGAATAGATGACATTTGCAGGATACTTATGGTTTGTGAAAATTGTACGAACTATGAGTTCTTAGCATTACACTAACAAAAATTAAAAAATAAAAATAAAAATCAGTGTTCTGCTGATCATCTGGAGGAACTAATAATGAAATGAGCACTGCTTCGGGGCATTTATTGTAACAATAATGATAGAGATTATTATTAACAATTATTAAAAACTAGTAAGAATTGTTCCCATCTCTTTCTCTATGTCTGCTCTCAGATTGGTAAATTAAGGGAATAATTTTGCAGGAGGTTATAACTAATTTTAGTAATGCCATCATTAATTCTCTTTTTTCCTTCCCCTTCTCTGCACATCTGTGATTAAGCATTAAATAGAGAATGTTTAAACATTCCCTTTGGAAAAATGTGTGTCATGTGGTGGGACAGGAATGGGAAGCTGGTGCCCCATTCTCCATTTCTTATTGTGTTTTGTATAATCTTGGTTCCGGACACAACAGAAGTTTACCCAAAACAACAATTGTGTCGGTACACAGGTACTGATGGCATTTCCTAACAGCTCACAAGGATCAATCAAAATGTTCTAACATTCTCAGCTAGAGCCAAATATTACCCTCCCTTCGTGGTTAGTTTGGTGAGATCAGAGAAACTCCCTTCCCTATTTCGGTTACTTTGGTGACACTGAAAGGAAAATTTAGCTCATAGATTTCAAATATTTGTGCTGTTGGCCTCACTGGCGTTTAAACTGGACCAGTTTCATGTGCTCCCATGGAGGAAACCTTGCATAGTGTATGTAACTGATTGAAAGTGAAGCATTCAGAAATAGCAGGAGGTGAAACAAGAACAGATTTTTACCTCTTACAAGATTTTTTTGTATTACTCATCACCATAGTGTTGGGGTGCTCCTCATGTATCAAAAGTTATGCTCTAGGCTGCAAGTTATTCAGGAATCTGACTCCTTTAAGACATATGTTGCAACGCCGCTGTCAAGCTTCATGTTGACTTTGTGCTTCCTTTTTCAAGCTCCCTTTTTCAGCTTCCTTTACAAGGTCGGTAGTAATTGTTATTGGTCTCTGTTGAAAAGTCCTTCTTTCACCTGTGCAAATATGAATATGTATCATAAAGATGTAGTGACAACCTGGGGGTAAATGAGTGGCTAAGTTTCAGCCATTCCCTTTTGAATGGGAAAGCTGTGTTATTAACTAGACGTGTTTTTAGGATTACCTAGACTGGTGAAAACATACGTTACATGCAGTTCCATTCTGTGACTTCCTGTTCCCTTAGAACAAGCTCCAGGCACAAGAATTTGCGGTCTGTTGTCTTCTCAGAGTTATGCTCACAGTTTCATCCCCAGTCTCAGCAGCCTGTGAGCTTCAAGCCTCTGTCTCGGCCCTTTTAAAATCTAAAATGTGTAAGGGGAAACATGGGAGCTAGGAACAGAACTTAGACTAATCGGACTTCACCCACAGCCCTAACCTCTCCAAGATGAGTATGCTACAAGTTTTTCTCCCAGTGAACATTGAATTACATGCTGCTTAGTGTATATTCCACAGACAGAACAACAGCTTTGTTGGGAAGGTGAGGGTTATGGCCTTCTACCTCTCTCTGGAAAGCAGCTGAGCTCATATCCTCCTGCTGCTTAACTTCAGGCAACTACAAAAATAACATACACTACTGCTTATCAGAGCTTAAAACAAATTTGTACTTATTTTTTAAGGAGTTCGGTCTTGTTTCTGTGTAATGCACTCTTTAATAATGCCTACTACAACAAGTTTCTTGCAGGACATGGACTGAGCTTTAGGTCCTGTTTAAGTGCAGGTCTCAATGCAGGGTATTTTCTGGGTATAAGCAGAGACAGAAATAGAAACCTCTAGGGATCTTTAACATAAAAAATGCAGTAGCTGTGGAATTGAGGCAGGTGATATGCAAGAGAAGGGAACAGTTTTAGCCATAGACACTAGAACTTACCAAGGTCTTTGCTTAGGCTTTGAATGGAAGCTGAGCAGCAGAAGCTGGAAGGAAAAGCAGAGCATGAAGTCTCTCTATTAAGACTTGTGCACATCCTGATCAGCAGAATAAGAGTTTGCGTCCACATCACACTTAAGTGCTTATTTGGACTGAACACTGCTGTAGTATTTTATTGTTAAGAGTGCTAGGTGGTATGAGCACTGGGGGATTTCATCCTTAATTTTCAGTGGAAGATGCTCTCCCACCCTCAGACTTTCTTACAGTGAAAGAGAAGTTCCGTATCACTGGCACAGAAATGACCACTATTCATCTACTTGCTGTGGCTGGGAAAAGGGTATGCTTTTTCCCCCTTTTTAGCCCCCTCCTCAGCAGCTAGACTGTCCATAATGGCAAGGAACAAATGCTGTCTTGGCATTCTATGTGCATTGTTGTTTTTTAATCCTAAGTAATCAGATATTTTAAGAACTTAAAATTTCATAGTACCACAAAGGCATGAAAACGTAACTTAGAAGTTTAAAAAATGATAACGTAGTTCAACTCACCTGCTCTTGTACTTTGGAAACCAGCTCATGGATTTAGGAGGTGAGTTAATGTGGGGGACAGGAGATGGAAGTTTGTCTCACTAATTTTTAAGGTGGTGCTGGTTTTTATTTTTATTTTTATCTTTTTTTAATTACAATTTTAACACTCAATGACTCCTGTTTCTTGCACCCATCAGTACGTTAACCAGATTGAGAAATAGGTTGGTATGCTCTGGTTGGAGCTTGATTTGGATCTGTCCCGACCTGTCCATGTTTAAACCACTGGAGGGCAGAATAGAGACAAAGGAAACCTGTTTTGGAAACAGGACTTTCTGCGTGTTGCAGAGATCTATGCATGCACGCAATTTATTCTCAATGTTTTTCAGCTCCATTTCTAGTGGCAGTAATTAAGGCCGTACAAGTGAAATCTTGGCAAAAATAATTCGAGGAAAAATCCAGTTGTTTTGATAATTCAAAACTTTGCCAATATTTAGCAAATTCTTGTTATTTGTCTGGTGGAATAAGAGCCCTTGAGCACTCCTCCTTGAGGTTCTGTCTCATAATATGCTGCAGAAATAAAAAATCTTGACAGTGGTATATCCTGTCCATAGGCTTTGCCTAAATGGTGCTGTCACGGGCAATTTTATGTTTTCAAAAGTAGTAGTGTCTTTATGAAATTCACTTTATTTTGGGAAAACACATTAAATCAGTGCATTACGTTCGTTGTTGTTATATTACTATTATTACAATATTTTGCTGTGAATAGTGACCTTTCTGTATCTTTAATTGTTCCAATGCATCTTTAGGAACTCCACTGTCTCAACATATTTGGTAGCTCTTTCTGTCTCATAGCTCCAGTTGTTTACAAGTGTAATGTATACACACTTAGGTGCTGTGGTGTGGTAGTCTTTGTGTGTTGGTTTGTTTTGTTTTTAAGAGAAGTATATTCTGCTGAGTAGCAGTGACATGATTAACAATGTATGGCAAAACCTCACTATCACTCTTCCAACAGACTGGTAACATAACATGACAGAAATTAGTGAATGTTCATATCGCTGCAATGAGGTAGTTGCTAGTACAAACGCCTAATGTATGCTATTGATCCCACTCCCCGTGACTAATAGAAGCAATAACCTTTGAAGCATAAAAGTAAACATAAAAGTTCTTGCAGTGGAGCAAGCAGGAGGAGCAGGAGCAGTGTGAGTTAGCATTCAGGGAGCATGTTTCAGATGGGTGAAGTGCCACCAACGCAATACCTGCTGTGCTTGTGTCACTCCTAAGGCAGGAAAGGCCATTCCCCTGTATCTTGCTTTGCACCTGTCATAGGGACTTCCACATTTCTCATGATGTATTACAGCTTCTTGTTTTAATGCCACAATTGTAGTGCCTTCCATCATGACATATAAAGCAGTAACTTCTGGTGGACCTATGATGTAAAACAGAAAGCAGAAATCTGTTGATATTAGGAGGCAGTGCCTCATCACCCACTCTGCAAGCAGTTTAGCAGCTGATGCCAGTGAAGACGGTGCTGTTTTACTCAAAATCCACCTCTTGTTCTTGCTCCCAGGTTACTCTGATTGAAGTAGAAACAAGTTCAGGTTCAGTTAGGAAGTAAAGCATTTGGATAACAATGAGTATAACATTTACCTGTTGTTTTTGTTGTTGCTGATTTGTTTGTTTGATTGTTTTTTGTTTTTTGAGGGTTTTTTTTTTTTTTTTGAGAAAGAGAGAGAGGAAAAAAATATTAGACTGGGAGAATAAGTGGTTTAGAAGATGCCTGAGCTGATGAGTTAAGTAATGTACTTTAACAGCATACGTACTAGAGACAAAGACAGTTTGTATTTGTGTATACTTCCGCTGGACCCAATGAGTAGTATTAAAGGCTCACTGTGGCTTCTGACAGCTTCCTAAGACCTTGCTTAATTTATGTTCTAAGTGGTATTTAAAATATGTGAGTTAAGTTTTGTGCAGTAACCAATTTTGTAGTCCCACCTACCTGCCAGTTTCCATCCAGAACGATAACCCAACAACTTCCGTGAGGTTGTTGCACTATTTTACTTTCCCACTCCTACTTTGATCTAGGGTTTATCACAGTTCATGTGTGAAGGGGCTGGAGGACAGATCATTCTCAGTGAAAATACATATCCTAAACATGTTCTATGTCATACTTGCCTTGTTTTGTTTCTCTACAAATAGAAGCAGCCCTTTATATCATATTACAGCTTATCTAAGAGGTCTTAAGAGATACAGTTCCATCTTGAAAAAGGGAACCTGGAGCATGAATGCCAGCCAAACAGATAAATTTATAATGTGCTTGCTTGCTAACTCTAATCAGATGCAGAAACAGCAATCTTGCTTGCACCTGGCTCCGTGTTTCTAGGACTGACTAGGTGAAGGCCTCGGGCCTGAAGCACAGTGCAACAATGGAGAAAGACGTTCAGGAGAAGACAACTAATTTTTGACAGGGAGTCTTCACTGTACTATTGACTAGTTAAAATATTCATGTCTAACCCTGTATTAGCAGTTTATGTTTTTGCTACAAAGTGGAAGCATGTTTTTGTTAGCTCATTCTGTTCTGGAAACCCTGCTTCCGTTATTAGAAAACTGACTTCTTTTTACGATCTATGAATACCAATTCAGTATAACAGTACATCTTCCTTTTGGTGAAGAGAGTATTTAAAGTACAGAGAGACCATTAAAGGCAGAAAAAACGCAATATTTATGGTTTTCAATTTTCTTAATTGTAGACAGGTAGTTTCATGTTAGAGATAAGCTTATCTGTAAGTGAAATAATTACTTTTTAATTAAGATAATTATAAAAACAGGAATGTAAATACTCAAGGTATAGTATTCCTGAAAGTTATTTTTATTTCACACTATCCACAAGCTTATCTAGCATACCTGAACCCTGTTTTTATTTGATGATTACAACAGAATATGTTTAGTTTTAAAAAGAGAGTGAGCTATTAGAGTCTTTGTAGACAATTAGGTTAAATAGCTGAAAAAGGCTTTCTGTTGTCATTTTTCTTGTTTCCTCAACCATTGTATTTTAGCTCATTTTCCAAGGAACTGGTAGGATTCTCCCATTGCTCTCCAGTACTGAACTTATTTCCTGCTAGATTTGGTGAAGTGGCAATACTTCCTTCAAGTTCATGATAACAGATGGTCAAGTGTATGGGAAAAGGCAGCAGCAGAGGCTGAGCACCTACTAGAGAAAGAGGTGAAAAATGTTCTGAATACTCCAAATACAGGAGAACAATTTTATATTTTGAGATGACAGACAGTCTAACCATAAGCCAAAACTCAGAGGTCAATCAAACTGCGGTAGGTCTGCTACTCAGGGATTTACTTGTGTTTTACCTATTCTGATAAATAACATGAAAATATCATAAATTGCATCTGGTTTCTGCCCAGACAAGGGAATGAACTCTCTAGAATGACAGTTTCAGTGGGATATTTTGCCTTCTTCATATATAGAGCAGTATTTGGAAAGCCAGCTTGCACTGTTGAGTTATGAATCCATTTTCTACTTAGAGGGGAAATATCCCATGTGTCGTCTTAATGTATAAAAGTAGTGATTTCATAAGGAAACGCAAAAATGCAAGAGCAAAGTCATCAGTCCATTGTGATCAAGGCAAACTTAAGGGAATAACTAACTCTTTGTGGGCATGGAGGCTATTATTTATAGTCTAGATCCTGTTTTTAGTCCTAGAAAGTATTGAATAAAAGTTACTATGGCTGTTTTATGATTGCTTTAATAAAAAGTGGAAGTAGGCATATGGAATTAGCATTCTGGGGGAATACTCCTTATGCCCAACTACTATCAATTAAAAGTGTGCATTTGTTTCCCTTACTTCTCATCTTTTTACAGAAAGATATTTTTCTGATGTGTCTGTGCTGCATAGGGACACGTCCCTGTTTAGAATAGTGATTTTTCTAACTGGGTCAACTCTTTGATTGCTTGTTTGTTTGTTTCCCTTTGTTCATATGTATCTGACACTACAGAATTTGACACAGAGAATTATCCCCCACGAGTCTGAAAAGCAACATTTCTGGCATGGTAGTTAAGATGCTGTAGGAAAGCATTTTCAAATACTTGGAAGCGGTGTTACATATTCATTGTATTCTATTATCATAGTTTGTAGTCTTTCTGATCTGCCTCTGCTTGTTTTAGACAAATATAGTAGTAGTGTGGGAGTTCCATGCCTCAGTGCCAGAGTATCTATTATACACAATGAATGTAGGAAATTCCTACATCTCCTGTGCAAAAGTGGCACTGTACATGAAATTTCCTTGGCCTTAAGAAAAATAAAACTCATTAAAGATACAAAGTGGAGAAAATGAGAAGGAAAAACAGTATCTGAATTAGTCTTCATAGAGTGTCAGCATCAATATATATGGCTGAACAGCACCTATTATGGCAGTCATTATTGCTGTTTGCTGCTGTGCTGAACTACATGGATCTGAACAATACCTTCTTGATTTTGTAAGACTCCAAAGGTGCTGAGTACCCTTAGCTCCCATTGAAAAGGGAGGCTATAACAAATTAAAGAAAGATAAGAGCACTCAGCACCTTGAAAATCAAAAGTCATCTTTTGGCTTGTCCAAACTGAGAAAATCAAAGTTAGGCAATGTTCAAAGTGTAAACTCCATGAGCAGAATTAACACCTACACAGAATTAGCATCATTTTACTCCTGAAACTGAGTCTCAACAAGGCATGTATTGTACTTTAGCAAGCATAGAAGGTATGTTCAAAACAAATAGTTCAATTTAACACAGCTTACCTCCCTGTAGTTCAACTGAAAAAAGCACTGACGTTTTGTAAGATGGAGGTGCTAAATTCTAGTTCTACCTTTGCTTTGTGCAGAGCTTAAATGATGACTCAAGTCATGGATAACTCCTGGACTCCTGCTTGATCTCTGTGTCCCCCTTTCAGATAGATATAACAGTAATTGGGCTACTTTTCACGTAGTTAGACTGGAGACTGTAGCCACAGATACCTTCAAATATTTTAGGTATCTGTAATTGATGATGCAACAATTCATTGCAAACTGGTAATGTACTTTCTTGGAAAAAAAAGGTAATTCAAATCAAGCACACAGAGACACTTCTATTTGTGTGGATTCTTCAGAAATTGGTGCATGTCCATCCCGAGTGCTTCCTACCCAACATCATTTGGAACAGGATTACAGTCAAGTAGATGTCTCTCAACTTTAGGAGGTATTTGGGTTAGCAGTTAGCCATTTTGGTTATTGATATGTTGGTTTCCTAAACATTTTAAAATGGAAAATGTTTCTTTAAGAAACAGCTGAGTACTATATGTTATCTTAACCAAAGTGAAGGAGGATCTAACTTTACAAAGTTTCCAGTCTGGTTACTGCTTTGTTGAGGGTAACATGTTCCTGAGCACATTATGAAGAAAAATCCAAACTCAGCTTCTTCAGGCTTTTCACTTACTAATTTAATAGCAGAGATGATCAGATGTCCTTTTGTTAGAATAGTCTTTTATTAGAATAGACTTTCCACTAAGCAAACTGATCGTGGAAGAAAACCCATCACTTCATCTTTGAAACCAGTGAAGAAAATTAAATCAAGCTTAAAACTTTTCCTTCACAATGAACTTCACTGATGCATTATTTGAAGATCATTTGAATTGAATATTTGAATATAATCTTTCATCTCGTAATTTTATCTGCTTTTTAAATATAGCTACTTAAATTCTCTTAGTTACAGCAAAAATTTGAACATTTTAACATACATCCTTGAGATTTGATATCCCAAAGGCAAATGATAGTCCATACGTGTCTTCATACACACACACACACAGAGAGAGAGAGAGAGAGAGAGAGAGAGAAAGACCTCCCCCCCTTAATCCTGTCACATGAGCTTTTGGGACTTGACTCATGAATTTTGAAAGTGAGGGGTTGGTAATACTGCAGAAGCAGCAAATTAATCATATCTGTTGAAAAGAGTGTTTAGGTTTATAGCTAGGACAGTGCAAATACTTGTTAGTGCTTTACCTGGTTGTGAAATGGCAGCTTCATTTTCTCATGAGATCATGAGTGTTAACATTTTCTGTTGCCATTGTCTCCAGTTCAAGCTGAGTTGGTACAGGATGGCATGCATAATCATACAGTGCATCAGTCTGGCCCAGAAGATAACACATGTCACCACTGTATGTCAGTACTCTATCAGCATGCTGCTGAGATTTGTTCTCTGACATTCATTAAATACCTTGTCTTGTTAGTACGTGCCCGAGGTATGAATGAAGGAAGGGGGAATCTTTTCCAGATCGAGATAATTCTCACAAATTCCAGTGACAGAATTCTTGAAAACAAAGCACTGCAGTAAAAATAAAGTGTAATCTTTTTCTGGAAGGTGGAGAGTGAGAGAATAAACTGTTAAATCAGAGGAGAGTCTGAATACAAAACACAAGATGCAAAACTTTGAACAGCATCAATTATTCAGTGTCCTAACCTGTATATTCCAGGCTCTTACAGAAGAATGAGTCATATATAAAAATAGACACTCAGTTCAAGATTAGTCCAGGTTGTAAGTAACAGAAAATATTTATGTTCTAAAGGACGTTCAGTGAGTTTGGTAAGGCAGGATGCTGTTTGCAGAATATAGTTGTCCTAGCATAGCCATTACTTTTACCAGTAAATGGCACTGACGCCTTCAACAAAGCAGGCAATTAGAGAATGCTTTCCGAAGTGTGACCACTATCCTGTCCACTTGGTTCTTGTGATTCTGCACTGGGACAGCCAAAACTCAGCTTGGAAAATTTCTCCTCTCCTTTGCCCTCAATACCCCTCCTTAAGTGCAGCGAAAGGAGCTTCAGACTTCCATTGGCCATTGTCTTCCCCTAAATGCTCTAAATGAACAAATGAGCTGATGCCTCAGAAAGCTGTTGTGTTCATGGCACACTTCTGCCTGCTTTTAAGGCCTTTTAAAGTAGTAGTCTTACAGAAGACCTTGATCCTTTTTAGAGCTATCATAATTTTTACGCTTAATTACATTATGATCCTTTTTTAAGGACAGTTGTGTTATTATTTCTCTTTTCTGGCCATGTTTATACAGCTTGTTTTCAATGCAGCTGACTACAAGAGTGCAGCCACCTTAACCCTTTGCAGCAGGTTCGCTTTCTGTTCAACAGGATAATTGATCAGCGAGGGTACAGCAGGCAGGTGGGAACAGCCTGGAATTTGCCTGAAAGGAAAAAAGGATTAGAGAAACCTGGGTGCACGTGTTGGACTGTACCTCCCTTCCTGTTTATAACTTTGTGGTGGTGATGTGATTGGTATCTAATTGCTGCAGGGTTCATTTCAAACAAACACATGAGGAAAAAAACATCAAGAAAACAAGCAAACAGAAAGTCCTGTCCAGTAACTCACTTTCTAACAATCTTGTTGGGATAATTATTTTACCTCAGTTGAGCCTCTTCATTTGGAACTGATCCTGCAAGTTGTGGCACTGTCTCAGGGTCCATCACTGTATCTTCTTCACAGTAAATAACAAGAATGCTTATCAGGATGTTTCGCAACGCATATCTGAAGTAGACTGTTTACCATTTGGTGTTGTCCATGATATTTACCAAATGCATGACATCAAACAGTGATTCGGTGACACGGATCCCTGGATTCTATTCCCCAGGAGCCCTGGTTTGGTTCCCTTTGGGAATTTGGGCAAGTTGTTTTCTTTTGTGTGCTTCTGTTTTCTTATTTGTAAATTGGAAATTCTGTATCGATCTCCTTTTAAAAAAGTAGCTATTTCAGAGTTGTGGGCAATAATATGGAGTAGAATGAAATAACAATTGCTAATATCTACTGGATATCTCTATACTGTATTTCTGCAATAACGTTTGCCTTTGCATGTTTTGCAATGGAACAGGAGATGAGGTCCAGATCATACCTTACATAGGCAAAAATTACATGGGTCAGGAAACACAGAGTTGATAAATCCAAGAAAATGCTTTGAATTTGCTTATCAGAGGAGTGGCGTTGCCTTTCTCTAAGCAGGGTGTGGCCCTCCTAATCTGTGAGCATCTCAAATCCTGGAGGGAAAATGCATCCTTTTGCAGGTGTTACAGAAAGGATGCCACATTAAAGCAGAATTCATGTCCTCGTTCTCCGTTTTGTCAGTCCACTTTTATGCCAGTATTGACTCCAATAATAGCATGTCAGCGCTGAAATGCTAATATAATAGTTCCTTTTCTGACTGCTCTGCCAGCTCTCAGCTCAGTGGCAGTACAGCTGGCAGCCAGTGACAGCTCGCTCCAAGCACCACCACTCAGTGGGGGAGAATGAGGAATTAATGCCAAGAGGTAAACCATTGATTAATGTACTTGAGAATTAACCCAGTTTCTTATGCCTGCCTGGGAAATGATTCAAATTATACTCCTTGTAGTCTATGTATTTAGTAATGTGATAGGAAATGCATGTAATGCAAAACAAAGGTTTAGAAGGTAAACTGATATGTTCCACAGCCTCAGTACCCAAATACCACATGGATTTACAGTTCACAGCTTAGATTAAAATGTTATAGAAGTGCACTTGCAGCAGTCTACTGCTTAAGAAGATGTGATATAATATTTGTGTTAAATTGGAATGCAAAAATGCTGTGGCTTAATCAAGTTATCCTTACACATAAGGCAGAAGTGGCAAAATTACAGACTGCGAATTCCAGTTCAGTGCTCTGCAGCCCCCTCTCATTTGATCTTATCTGATGTGTCCAGAGGTGACAGGTTATATCAGGTCGTATAGAGGTCAAGGGGTCACGAGAAGTCTCATAAGGTAGAGACAAGGATAGAGATACACGGGTCATTTATCAGGGGAAAGTGGAAGCGAGATGCAGCTGGGGTCTTTGCCTTTGAAATAGAGGCAGTCACCCACACAGATCACAGGTAAAGTCTACGAGTTTCCTGATGTTCAGGCAACAGAGTCCATGAAGGATGAGACTACGGATAAATATATTTTGCAGGATGGGGACAAGTACAACTGGAGAAGCAGAAAATATGGGAGCCTGGGCTGGGCTTTGAGAGAGACCAGAGTTTGGGTTTGGAGAGCAGGAGGCAGAGGGTGTAGGACTGGGGTGCACAAGGGTGGCTCCAGGCTGCACTGAAGTTCTGGAAAAGAACTCACTTCCTCCAGCCTGTTACTGGATACTTGTAGGGGGAAATGGTAAGAAAAATCACACCTTTGCTAAAAGGCGATTCTGAATGTAGTTTCAGACTGATTACATCAGGATCTGTAGTTTTGTGCATCTTGGTGATGGAGGGCTGTGTCTGGTTGAAGGATTGGAAAATGATCAGTCTGCCCATGTCCTTTCAGAACTTCAGAGACTGTTAGTAGGCAACCATAGAGAAAAGGATGAGAATAAAGTCTTTAGTGGAGCAATACTTGCAAAGCAATCTGGCTACCTTGGTTTATTATGAAAGTCTTTTGTGGCTGGGGCAACTTTAGGATCACTTTCATATAAGCTACAGCCTTTCAAGTCCTACCTGATCCTGTGGTTGGAATGAATGCAGGAGTAATTAAAAGTAATCATTATTCATCTCTCTCTCTCTCTCTCTCTCTCTCTCTCTCTCTCTCTCTCTCTCTCTCTCTCTCTCTCTCTCTCTCTCTCTCTCTCTCTCTCTCTCTCCCACTCTCCCACTTTGCTGCTCGAGTATATTTCTGCCTCTCTGAAAGAATTAGCATTATTCAAAAATGTCCTTGTGTTCTCTCTTTCTAAAAATAATTATTAGGAACTCTTTTACTGTTTCAATGGCTGTCATGTGTTGCTCTGGTAAATAACTTTTAAAAAATCAAATATTGATTTATATATTTGACTCCTCTTTGTTCTGTACAAGAGAAATGATTTCACTTAGCTATTATGATGGATAAAACTTCAGAGATAATTAAAAACATTAAATCCCTAAGGGAAGACTTACATCAGGTCTGAAGTATTCAGACTTGAAAGCATTTGGAAAGCGTTAAACCCACTATCATTTCAATATTGTGCCTTTGAAATAAAAACAAAACCCCCAAAACCTCACTGAACAGATGCAATACAAAGTGTTATTTGTTAAAGGCATCTTCCTGTATTCTAACAACAACAAGATCACTATATTGAAACTATTTCCTTGCCTAACTGTATACTTGTACCTAACCCTTCAATACAACAAAACTAGTTGAATTAAACACCAACTTGAAGCACTTTTTAAAAACTAGGTACAACTGTGACTGGAGGCTCAGAGCCTTGTTCTTTCATACCACTGGCGCTGCCAGATTGACCCCGCTGTGCTAGGCTTAGTAAGGCCATCTGCGTACCTTTTTAGCCCTGCTTGAATCTAGCCTTTCCCTTTTCTAATACTTATTAGTTAACATGGGCAAGAACACAAAAATTGTTTAAAACTTCACTTTATTACAATGTAAGTTAACACTTACTTTCCATAGTCAGAATTATTCCTTTGGTTTCAGTGTATTAAATACATGAATGTGGAGTGCAGTGGACATCTCCCACTTCTTCTCAATTTGTTCTGTATTAACTTGGGACTTGTTGGTCATATTAATGCAATTGTTACCTGGCTGTCACTTGACCCTTATCATGTGATATTGAACCAAGCAGTCCTTATTAGGAAACCCTCATAAGGAAATCTTGGACTGTAATGATTTACACTGTAAATTACGTTCAGGTCTAAATGCGTTTTTTTCCTACATTATTTTTTCACATATAAATATATTTTTCCTCTTTTGCTGAAAAGCTGAAGGTGAGAGTGTGTCCGTGTAGGAGCAGTGCACATCTTCCTCCATCAGGCAGTACTGCCATGCAGTAATGCCACATCCTAAGGCTCCCTGTAGGATTAGAGTCCAAGACTGCAGAGGCATGTCAAACACTGACTTTTTGCTCAATTTCTGCTGTCTGTATTAATCAAGCAGCCATTGGAGACGGAGATATATATCTAGAAAGCCCGGTTTTGCCTTCAGGCTGGAAGTGTAAGCTGCCATGGTAGTGGTTTACTGCTGTGTGTTTGTAGAGGCAAATTTTGGCCATGAGTTTTTCATGTCAGGTGAGATGAAATCAAACTTTTCAAAATGCTGCTTTTGCAACTGTGCAGATTTAGGGGGCATCAGGGCTGAAGGGTGTTGTACCAGTCCTTGTTCTTTGGCTAAGATATAGTTGTAAACAGAAGGACTCGACCCTAAAAATAAAAAATAAAAGAATATGAAAGCTTGGTGTTTTTTGGTTTATGTTCTTTTCTGGTTTTGTTGTTGTTGAGGAAAGCAATATTCATGCTGAGTAAGTTGATCCAGGAGAACTCAATGTATTTTATCTTACTTTTGACAAAAGATCTTGAGGAGCATTGCTCTAAGACAACCATTAACCATTTTAAAGCAATCCTTCAAATCACTGTTTGCTCGGTTGTAGTTATGGTACAGTGTCATACGGTGCCAGCAGCCAAGGGAATCGTTACAGAGAGAATGTCAGCAACCTTAGCCAGCAGGGTGGGGGGTTATGGTTCTGTAAAAAGATTACATGAATCAGAAGATTTATTAGTTAGAGAATGAATCCAGCTGATGGTAACGTGGGAGACTTGGCATCTCTGTGTTTGTCTGCTTTGTGAATAAACTTATTTGTAAGTTTAATGCAAAAAAGAAATGTTTAATATTAAAAAGGGTTAATTCTTAAGTCATTTTTCTTTTGCGGACAAGAAATATTTTCTTTAAGTCATAAATAACACATTTTAATAAACTGAGACTTTGATTACTTCATGTGGTCAAACTTGCATTGTAATTTTGTAGAGGCTGTTTGTCACAGTTCCAACATTCAGTTTCTGTTGCACGTATGAAAAGATCTACGTATTTCAGACATGTACAGGTCTTCATGGTCTACTGGTGAACAATGTTATTACTGAAAATATATCTGACCTTCTAGCAAAATAATTGACTTTTAACGGAAAGTGATTTTATTTTTTTTTTAAACCTCATTGTTTTCATGATTTACCTTTAATTTATGTCCCTATACTATGCGATCATTTTTCTCAAGCTGCTCTAATTTTATAGTTCAAACAAGGCTTCCATTTCACCCCTGAGCCAGGATCCCTGATTTTTCTTTCAACTGGGAGCGCACAAGTCAAATATTTGGAATCAGTTCAAGGTCAAATTCAGTTCCTTGGAGTTTTGTCTTGAATTTGAATTTTAACAAAGAATGAAAAAGTGTAACTTTTTCTTAGTGACAAATGCTACCTAGTATGTTGATTGGTGGCGTGAAAAGAGCAAGAGGACTAATGCTACCATTTGCTCCATTCCTGGAAAGGGAATGATGACTTCTGTTAATGTAACTGTTACCAGGGACTAGTGAGTAATTCAAGCAGTATCGAGTTTTGTAGTTTGTCCTTTAACTTATTTTTCCTTATGCTAATCATTAGGAAAAAAAAACACTTTTTAGAGAACAATTTTGATGTTAACATCTGTGGTTCCCTCCCTGATCCCCAGAAAAAGAAATAATGACTTAATATATTTCCAGTGATTTCAGCAGGTGCGTGTTGAATTAATGGACATTTTGTCCATTATGGACTGTCTTATGGATTTGGAAAACTAGTTTAATTAGGATTTAATTAATTTAATTAGGAGTATGAGAAGTATGTACTATAAGCTGTTACATTAACATTTAAATCAACTATTCTATGGGGTTAAAACAGTGCAGTACAGAACATAATTCAGAGTGACTCAAAAGTTTGGCAGAGGTATGTAGTCTCTTTACTTTCAGTCTGATCAGTGAGGGTCAAAAGTCACTGGCCTCTGACAGTTGCTCACTTAAACCAATTAGTGCTTTCCATTTACTTCCGTACCAAGCGTGTCTGAAGAGCATGAACTGGTATCACAAACTGTCCTCAATGAATCTTTTGCCAACAATTCAGAAAAACAGAAAGGCATATTGTGACAGATTTTTCACAAATACAGAAGATCCCATGAAAAATATATTATGTTTCTTTTCCCCTGGGATAACCTTTAATTATCTAGTTGTAGGTGTGCAAAAAATACAGAACTTGAATATTTACTAATCTTGTCCTATGCTTCAGCAGGATGAGAAGGAAAGAACTGCTTCCAGAAAGCCTGAATTGTTTTTTGTTTTCAACAAAATATTCCGAACTTTTCCCCACAACTTTTGAAATTTCACTTTATTTTCATTTAACTTTGTGATATTAAGAAAGTTTGCATTTCTGTCATTGTAGGTTCCTTTTGGCATCGGACAGCGTTCTCACGAATGACCTGCTCTTTCTCCCTCAAAAATTATGGATTTTGATTAATGAAATGAGGAAGCCAGACTACTTTGTTTTCTACAGCACATCTATTAGTAGCTGCAGCCGCAAGGTAAGTGGCTGTTTGGAGCATGTATGATGATGACTTTGCCACTATTTTGCGTACTGAAGTTCTGAAGTCCGACAAGGGTCCTAATTAAAAAACATCCATTGCTGTTGAGACTGTAGCCATTCTTTCCTGTCTGTGGAATTCCTTTGTTCAGATCTGACAGATCATCTTTAACTCTGATTATTTATGGCTTACCTGATTTTGGCTGAGCTGAGTTCAGGTCTGAGCAATTTTCCAGGGTCTTTGTACATGATGAACACTTCATCATGTAAGTGCTACCAATGCCTTTGACTTGCTACCAATGCCTTTGATCAATGTTCTTGTATAAAACTAATGATTCAAGAGAAAACAGACTACTGATATAGTTCTTAACTCTCCTTTGAACTGCCAGACTTGTGGACAGTGTATATATTCTAACTGTAAATGATAATAGTATTAATTGCTCCTTATTTACTGCTTCTACCAAATGGTCTGCAGTAATTTTAGGCTTTTCTATTAACTTACCAAATGTATTACTCATTTGTGTAGTGTCAGTGAAATAGGTCTTGCACAGTAATACAAAGGGATACATAGGAATTTTGTAGGGCAAGGGGATGGGCCATTTTTAAAGCAACATACAAAACAGCAAATGAAAGATCAGGATCATGTGGATGAGTTTGCAGGAGTTGTGTTCTTTAGGGAAGCTTTAGGGAAGGAGAGGGCTTGAAGGAAGGATTTGAATAAGAGGTTAGAATCCACTGTGGCTTAGAAACTGGGAAGGTTGACTAGGATAAACAGAAGGATAAAAGAAGTAAAGATAAGAATGGGATGAGACAGTAAATGAAAGATACAGAGAGAAGATAGTGTTAGAAAAAGTGAGATAAGGCAGGGAGGAAGGCCCTGGATTAAGTCATTAGTATCTGTGCAGATTTAAACTGATCGAGAAATCACTGAGTTATATCACCAGGGCTTTGAAAAGTGCACTTGATATAGAGACCAAAAGAAATCTACCAGAGCATTCTGAGAGAAGAGTCATTTGATCATAGAAATAGGAATGATTTTCAACTTCTTTCACAAAATTTTATGCAAGAGCTGTGAAGATGTCCTGAACTTCGAAGTTACAGATGGCAATTCCCTTGGAGCCGCTATTTTATTGATGCTATCAGGGGTCCGCAAGAGAGAGAACGTATTGTTTTCCAGAAACAGGCCTGATAAGAGCCTTTCACAGATTAACCTTCCAGGGTAAAGTGAGTCAGGACAGGATGAGTCAGCTCAGGAGTCAGAATGAGCTGTGAGCAAAGCTACTTCCCAAATATTTGACCTGAATTTGAATCCGAGCTTGTAAAACCTTGAGCCACAAATCACTTGAGGATGGGAGAATAACCATGTACTTTATTTTCCATTTTTTAGCCCGCTGAGTAGAACGTGTTTTCGTGTCAAGCCTGTGTATTTTTACAAGCAGTTCAATTATTACATATTTAATTTCCAGTTGTTCTTATTAATTTCATGGGAGACAGAAATCTGAATATTAAAGACGCACTCCAACGTTTAAACAGAAAATATTGCCATTTGACATATTTATTAATTTGCTTCCACATTTTTATTTAGTGAAAGCAAACAAAAGGAATTACATGAATTATAATTACATTGTGTTTGAATTGTGTTAAAAATCTCTGAAGTCTCTCTTTATATAAGTATTGTAAACCTAGTTATAAGAAGCTTCCAGTTTTACAACACAAAAAACCCAAGGTATTTGTGTCTATCATGTCCTAGTTTGATTTCCTCTGTTATCCAAAATGGTCATATTGACTTTATTTATGTATACTGGTATTAGTGGTCCAAACTTCTCAGTGTAAGAGCTACACTTGCCAGGCTGAAGTTATTTAGTGTTTGCATTTGACTATTCCCCATACAAAGAAGAGTCATATGAGTCCTTCTCTTTTAAAAAGCATAATCAAAAATAGATTTAGGTTTATATGAAACGAATAATTCAATTTCTGATATTTGAAGATAACTGCATTCTAATTGCATGTGTCAGCAAACAAGACACCTTGCTAGAGACTGTTTTCATCCAGTAGTTTTTAAGGTTCTTCTAGCTCTTTTCTCCCTTCTTCAGGAAACTCATGAGACAAATCTAACTGGGAAAACATGCAAGGGGAATCAACTGGAAACTTCCCTATGGGACTGAATCCAAATGTAGTAGAACACAGTGGTTAATGAATTTGGCAGTAAAGACTGGCATGTACATCCAGGCATGGAGATTGTGTACACTCTCTGGAGAGTGCCAGATATAATCCAACTGCAGTGGCCTTTAATATCTACTTCTTCACTGATTTTTTCTAAGTATATTTGTTTGTTTTCTAGGTGCACGCAAAAGCCTGTTATAAAAAATTACCAGGCTTGTTTCCTCCTTCCATTGCAAAATACTCCCAAAAAAGAAAATTACAGCATTCTCATGAGTATTTCATCCAAATACAGGCAGTTCATTACTATTCTGACCTATGTGTTCATGTGTATGTGATGAATTAATCTGATCTATAATCTAATGTTGCACTGTAATTCTTGAGCTAGGATTTTAGCTTGGTCTTTGGTGTAGTTTGCCATGCTTTTTCTACTCAAAGTGCCTCTTTCTCTCTCTTCATGGACTGTAGAAGATGGTTTTAAGGTATTTCATTTGAGTGGACTGAATATGGACCTGACACCTGATGTGAAGGCAGTAAATCCATGTTTGCAGTTTATCTGTCTCATTCAGACAGCCTTCACACCAGAATAAAATCTCCTTTTGAATTCAGTGAAATCAGATTTTATTAATCCATGTACAAATGAGAGTAGGAACTTGTCCACAAATGTTGAATTATTCATTGTATGTCTCCAGCAGGGCTTTCTAAGATATCCTGTATCTTTGATCTATGACATCATTAGTTGTGAAAGCCAAGTGGAGACATTCTGCAACTGAAATGTAAATTCCCAGATATGACCTGAAACATAAATTTCAGTAATATTCCTCCTCCAGGTGATCTCTTACTTCATACAAAAGCTGGTTTAACAAATGTCACCACTCCCATTGCAGTCAGCTTTGTGCAATTTGAAAGCAACGATGCACAACTAATTGCTGGTGCATTGTGTTCAGTTATAGCAGCAGTGAACGATTTCCAAAAGTTGATTATCCTTGGATGAATGATCTTCTTACCTCTAGTACATCCAGGACTGCTGAAATATAACTTAGTTTTAGTGCTGTCGTAGCCAACTAACTGTATACTATGCCTCAGTGATACATCAGTGTGTAGTGGTGAAATTCATTTAATCTTTGCTGTGTATATGTTCTTGGATAGCTTTTGATGTTGATGTTTTATGCCTGTATGGTGCACATATCAGGCCACACGCATTAGAGGGGCAAAGGACAAAATGGAATTGAATACCTTTAAATTCAACCTAAAGTCTTCAAAGAAGTCCTAAAAAAAAAAAAAAAAAAAAAAAAAAAAATATGCAATAAGAATGAGAGCAATACAGAAGTTTACATGAGTAGAAGCCTAAGTTTCTATTTCCAGAAGAATTTGGGAATGGATTTCCAAATGAGTTTGGGTAATTGGGGACACAGTGAATGACGTGCGTGGCCTGCTCACCAGTGGGCAGCTCTTTTTAGAGATTTATGAAGCTCCTGTGGGAACAGGAGCTCTTGAAGGTCATTGATACAGCAGCAGGGTGCTGCCTGTTTTACAGGATGATTCAGCCAGAGTGTTAGTTCCACAGAAGTTGGATGAGGCAAGTGCATGGTGCCTATTGAAGATCCCATTGAGATCCTAGGAAATACCTACCACGGTCGCTGAGCTGTGTGAATAGTGTTGTAGTAACCTGCACTAAGTTTTATGTTTGTTGGAAGTCAATGGCTTTTGGCTCCAAGAATCTCAGCTTGTGTTGTTTTTTTTTTAAAGCGTGTTACCAGATTTTTGATTACTTAGTCCAGAGTATACTGTTATCCATTAGAGCTGGAACTTGTCAAGACCAGATCCTAATGTGATAGCCCAGATAAAAGCATCACTGAAGTTCTGGACTTATGCCCACACTGGGACTTCAGTGTTCAGCCCTTGGTCTTTTATGCCATCAGTGATCATAATGAGGTTATTTGTTAATGTTCTCAGCTAAATAGTATCTAACAACAAATCATCACACTCGCTTGACAGAACAAAATATGTTTTCATGTTAAATGTGTTCTTCAGAATTACAAGCGCTGTTTACACCCAGGAAATTGCTTCATTTGTAGCAATTTCCTTTTTTTTTTTTTTTTAATTCCATTTCCAATTCCCATTATGAAACTCCCAGGCATGTGGTATGGCCCAATAAATAGGTGGGGCAGAACCAGGAAGGAGGAAATACCTGCCCTTTTGTACGTTTCACTCCCATTTAGAGGAGGAAAGTAAAAGAAACATGCACAGAAATCCCAAGTGGAGGCAGTTAAAATAATTAGCGGCCAGATTAGCACTTGATTAACACTTCTTTCACTTTTCCCTATCTCACTTCACAACCAGATGTAAATGGAATATTGTAGCTGCTGTACTAACAGCCCTTTTAATGTGAAAATTCCAGCGCAAATTATGAAACTACGCCCCTCAACTCAGCTGCAAAGGTGAATACCATTGTACACAGCTTTCCGATGGAGTGGCCATGTGGCAGCAAACCTTTCTGTAAGATCACAGTCAGTCACAGAGCTGTGAGTGAGTGAAAGCCAGCTGGATCCAAGCCCTGGTTCTATTCGGCTTACTGCCTTTCTACTTTAGGATAGACATGTCCCCAGCGGGGCTGTGGGATGCAGTCCTGTGTGTAAGCCCTGCAAGGCGCTTTCTCTGTGGGACTCTGCTAAGGCTGGCTTTCCCTGGCAGGTACCTGGGGAGCGTGTAGGAGTTTCCCTTCTGCCGCCCCTGGGACGATGCTGCTCCCGACCTGCGTGTTCCCAGAGCGGGTAGGAGTTTGTCTGTTTAAAAACTAGGTAGGGGTGTCAAGAGTGCTGCTCTTGCTTTGTTTAGAGTGGGATTACATTAGCACGAGTACTCCTAGCACAAGTGCCAGCAGCCGCTGAAAGGTGGCAACAAAGAGCATTGCTGGGCAGGGAGGAGCAGAGTGTTTACCACAGGAGACAGGCACTGGCATGGAAGTGCGGGAGCCAAAACAAACACAAGAAAAAAGAAGTTGATATATATTTTTCTTCCTTGATAACAGAGTTGGTTTAACAGATTAAGGAATCAGAATGCTAAGAATTACTTTCCTAAAGACAGCAGTTTAATGGAGTTGATAGCCCACTGCTCCATACTCTCTAGCTCTGTTTCTAGCCTGCAGCCATCCTTTAGCACTAACCTCTTGCTTCTCTCCTCCTTTGGAAGGACTCTCGTTTCTGTTGACAAACGTCTTCTGATACAGTGTCACTGGGAGTGTCATGTCCCCACTTACAGCAGGGTGTGTAGTTCTTTAGCTTCCTACAAATAGTGAGATATGATTGCAAATCCAAATGTGCTAAAGGAATGGGAACTTTTTTTTTCCCTCAGCCATATCATCTTCAATGTGTTTCCTTCTCAGGCTTCTTCATCTGCCCATCAGCTTCCCCACAGCCCCTGCTGCAATCGAAAGGGTGTTTTTCCTTGGAGATCTCTTAGCAAATGTTACTATTATGTGAGCTCTGAGATGAACACTGCTCTTAAGCACCAATGTAAACAGCACAGCTTTGCTCAGCCTCATAAATTTGGCTCAGTGTTTGCAATTAAAAGAGAGCTAATGAAATTGGAAAGAAAAAAATACAGTTATCCTGAATGAGATTCTCACAGTAGAGCACTGAGTTCAGAAATGACATTTCAAGTCAGTATTTTCCATCGATTTTTCTGTAAATAGAGCTGACCAAATCCAGCTCCTGAAAATAGAAAATGTAAGTGTTCTTTCATTCTTCCTTCTCTTGTAATTCACATAGACAAATGTCAAAACCTAGGATATTTGTAGGAGGTTGACTTCATACATATGGTGACTTCAGACATCAGCTTCTGTAGCTGATTGCATGCAAAAGACTGGGGTGACATTCCTCAGTACCTTTGACTCAATAGTTGCCAATAGACGGAACTCACTGGGAAAAAGAGCCATCAGCAAGTGAAGATACCAAGGCAGCTCTTCAGCAGGATAAGATCATTCTGGTGCACTTACAAAGTGTTTATGAATAAATTCAGGGAGGTTACAAACACTAGTTTGTAAAATGTTCCTTGGCCATCGCAAAAAATATTCTGATAATCATAATGGTTTTCTACAAAAACATGTTATTGGATGACTAAGTAATAAGTATTCAACAGGCAAGAATATATTTCAAGTGCCACATTTCATTATCATCCATCCTAACCCTATTTTATTAGATATGTATATTAAAACGCTCACAGCCAAACTGTATGCCTGCAGCTTGTGCCTACTGGACATGTCAGTCCTGTATTTCAGAGAAAACATTTATGGCCCTGGCTACCAAGGCTTTTTATACCTAAGCTTGTCCAATTTACCTCATGATTGAAATGACTTTTAGAAATAAAGATACATCATTTATCTATTTTATATAGATTACATGTATTAAGTAATGAGTCTTTCTTAAAGTATTTCAAACATACTACAGATAGTAATATAAGTTATCGCCACATCTTGGGAGCCACAGCAACAGGTGTGATGTTGTGCTGTATTGTGTAAGAATACTACATGATACAATGCTGCTCAGGTGCATTACATGTAAGGAAGGAGAGCATCCAGCCACACCCTGCATTCTGTTGTTATCATCTCATTTATTTCCTTACTGTATTTTATTCTGCAGCTTAAGCCTTGCTGCAGGTTGTGTACCAGTAGCAATAAAATGATAGATTTGGAAACCCCTATTTGCTTTTAAAAGCACCCATGCATATTAATTCCTAACAATGTTTTTTTCTAAAAATAATTGGCACACACAGATGTTAGGCGTTCCCTGTTAATGTCAGATCTGGTACATCTACAGATGCCACAATTTTATCAGCCTAAAATTCAGATAAGTGTAAATTTAGACTCCAGACTGAACTATAAATACACAGTAATGAAAAAATAGTTTTAAATATTCTCACAAAACATTTTATGCTCTTCATTCATCACAAAAGTACATATTATGCAAGCAGCCTTGTAGGACTGTGAAGGCAGTAGTGAATAGCTCTGAGCCGTGCATCAGTTTTAAAATATTTCTTAATAGTTATCATTAGAACCCCAATGTTCTAATGTAATAACAGATTGTCTATATTGAAGCCACTGGCAATCATATAGGGAGAAAAAAGATGCCTCTCTACACCACATTTTTTATTCTCTTTTTACTTTTCTGTCTGACTCCTTAATTGAAAGCTGGGAGGATGTAAATACAGCACCTGGAGTCGATGGGTTCTTGGCACAAGTGCTGCTGGGTGCAGGTAAAATCTCTTTGCTGCCTCAGCTGAGCTTCAGCATTGGGGTTTCTAGGGCTGGGCAGGCATTTCTAGTACTTTGGGCAGGCCCAATTGAACAGCTTGATTTCTTCATGTGGTGTGTAACCAGTCTGTACTTTGGTAGTGGTGGTGGAGCAAATCAATCTTTTCGGTGATTTTCCTCTCTGAGCTCTGTGTTCCAAAGAATGGGTTTTCAGTGTCAGATATTGTTTTGGATTAGAAAGGATTGCGGTCTACTTCATCCTTATGTACCCTTGGCTGTAGGAAACCCAAGTGTTAACGGAATTTCAACCCTTACATACCAGCCTGTTAAGAGTGAAAATATAGTGAAGGTCTTGAGTTATTCAGTGCTGTAGTAGTATTTTTCCATTTTTTTTTTATGGTATCTAGTTCTGAGGAGCTTTCTATTCCAGTTACATCAAAAGTTCTGATTGTACAATGTACAATTCCTCACCTTTAAAAGGACAAACTGTAATTATGAGATTTGTAGTTGACTACCAGCAGGAATGATGAAGCTCTTCCACAGTGCATGGGAAGGGAGAAATGTGTCTCTGCTGAGCTCTCTCTTACACTTATGATCTTGTGCCATGCTACAGTGCTTAGGAATAGTGGACATGAAGGCTATCATGCTATTTTTTGATCATCTGCTTTATGGTTATGGAGACATGCATGGTTTCTGAAGTGATATAGTCAGATATCTTGCTCTTGTTCAGATTTTGTTTGAGGTCTCTTCCTGGATAATAATGTCTCTCTTCCTGGTTTCTGGATACGTGCTGTTCTTAGTGGCTGGAGAGGTATGAGTCTTGTACATCATATGTGTTTTCTGGGATTTTTGTTTTATTTTGTTTTTCTCTTCTTTTTCTACAAAGCATGTTCTGCACGTGTTCTGACCAGTGACTGTTAATCCCAAGCAACATCTCAGCATGATATGGGAGCTCAGACTTTTTTACCTTGTTCCTACTTATGAAGGCTTGAGTTTAACCACAACTACTCCATAGTCGCACTATAATGCCTTCCTTGTACGGTGCGCTTATTTTGCTCCCAACTTTTTTTAAGGCATTATTTACTAGTAAGAACAAGGCCTACACAGAACAGGCAGGGAAAGCAATCCAAATCGCTCCTTTTTCTTTTTCCTTTTTTCTTCTCCTTGCTGTCTTTTCTCTGATGCATGAGTCTGCTATGTCCTCTTGTTTGAATCATCAACGATCTGCCCACAACTTTTTTTTATTTTTTTACAATATTGATGTTAACCACAAAGCAATTAAGTTTGGGTAGCCTTACCATGGCATGTAATCTATGCTTTGATGTGTCAGTGCTGCCCATGATAAATGTATACTCTACTTTCTCTAAATAATAGAGCTGATGTGCGTTGGCATGTATGCTTACGTTCTCGTGCTTTGGTGTTAATAGCAGATTGTGAAGTCAGTGACCGCATCAGGTGTTGTTCTGCATCAGCTACTCCTGAAGAATCAAACTTTGTGTACACCTTTAGTAGATGTTTAAGGTCGCACAGACTTCCTATAGGCATTCCTAAAACTTCTGAGGTGGATCTGTTCTTTTTTTTATTTGTCTCTTGTATAAAACAAATAAACATATGAATGACTTGTGTTTTAAAATTACTTTCAGTGGAAAGCAGCAACAGATCAAATGTAATCTCTGAGAAGAAAGGTTAATTTTGAAGTTTTTTTTACCAGGGTAAAAAATAGATTTGAGTACAATCCAGAGCACAAGTCCTCTGCTGACTCAAGATAGCCTTACGTTAGACTAGATTTATACCTAGTACCACACAGAAGTATAATGAGCCCTAGCTTTTCTCATGTTGTAGTTCTTTACTAACCAGACTAAGTGTTCTACCTGGTTAAACTTTTGGCAAGTGTTTCATGAGCAATGTAGAAGGTCTTTATTGCTCTTCTAAAAATACAATATTCAACAATCTTAATCCAAAAATACAAGACACTGCAGGTCTTTTTTCATTATTGGATTGTGGTAGGTATTGCTGAATCTAGTTCAAACAATTGTTATTCAATTTTATGGCTGCAGGCTATGCAATAACCTGGAATATAGTTTTCACTCTGATCAGTCACATGAAAAATATCTATTTACCATTGCATACCCTTCAGCATCCTTATTCATTCATTCTGGCAATTGTTCTACAATTTCACCATTATATTATGAAAAGAGTTAAGCAGTGGCTTGTTTTGTTAGGCAGCATCTTATCAATGTTCAATTGAAGATGCACCCAAAGCCAGACACTGAGCCCACAGTCTCTGAGTGATGAGATAGGTCATAACATTCAGCCTGGAGTGTGGTGGACTTTACACAGAGCCATTGGTAAAGAGGAGATCAAGGGAACTGTATTAATGTGGGGCAAAAAGTAAGAAAGAGAAGTCTTTTCAAAGAATTTTAAGGCTTTCATAGTTCTTTGGGGAACATATAGAAGAGATTCTTGATGAAATCTCATTACGTTTATCTTCAATTTGCTCTTCTACTTTCCATTATGTCAATAATAAAAAAAATGACATCTAAACAAACAAATCTGAGACATGGTAGACAGCCTAAAATAGGAAAGAACGTTTCAATTGTGCCTGTGAATCTAGAAGCTTAGTCATGCTGCGAAAATGCACTGTTTAATGCTAAGGGAACATTCCTAGTAGAGTGACTGCTGCCAGGTTAGCTTTTGACTAATGCCATGAGGAAAGGAGGCTGTAACTTTTGACAATGAGAAGGATCAGTTTAGAGATCAAGAAAAGTAGATGATTATCTTCATGAAGGTCAAGAAAGTAGACTGTTTTAACTTTGGAGGCATGGACTAGTGATGCTCTTTTAAAACCTCTTAGAATCTGTGATTGTAGATGTAGAGCTATCTCCAAACTGTTGGGTTTTTTCTATGTCCTTATAAATGTGTGGCTCTTTAAAAATTCCTTCTCTCTGGTGGTATTATGTGTTGAGCTACTGCTGCTTCAGTGGGAGGGAGGAAAAGGGGTTGTTTTGTTATCATTATTATCTTTTTTTTGAGCAAACAAATCTATCTTCCAAAAAGTACTAGGAAAGACTGAGTCTTTCTGTATAATTTCTAGTGAGAGTTTGTAAGAAAATTTAACACAAGGGAAACTTGGTTGGAAATTTGGCTGTTATGTACCAGCTGAGCTCGCATGCTCAAATGAGCTACCTTTCTTAAGTAATGCCAGTACAGAGGGTATGTAATAAAGGATGACTCCGGAGTAGATCTTGATAACTAATGTTTATCTTTCTTTAAATATGATCTGTGAAAATTGGCTGTAGCACTCGCTCTGATTATAGCTTTACCTACTACAAATTTCACTAACATTTGGTTGAGAGAGAAATAGCAATTATGCAACATGCAGGTGCCCTGATAGCACTTAAAGGTGTGTTGATGAAGTAAACAGCCCTGCAGGATCAATTTTCCCATTTTTCAAAGCAGAGTGTGTATTTTCTAAATCTGCTGATGCTGAAAGATGTGTTTCTTCACATGTCCAAATCACCATGCCAAACAGCTACAAAGAGTACTAGTGAAGGAGTGACCTTGTTACGTCTCTTGGAGGCTATGCTCTAATACGTCGTGCAAAGGTGAACAAACACCACAGCTTGATATAAAAGTGCTCCATGCTCATCATTAGTGCAAGGATTTTAAAAGTTGATAAGCAGGATATGAAAAATTCTCACTTGTATTTCATCTGTGAATTTATGTAGAAACTGTTACAAAAGAGAGAATACACCATGGAAACAGGGGAAGTTGATGATATCCTCTGTGCTACCTCTGCAATACTTTTTTAAATAGGTACAACATACAGAACCACTTCAGGTCCAGCTTGTGCAATTTAATATTACCCTACTGTATACTCATATGAAATACTTGCATAGTGAGCATTTCCACTCTACAGTAAATTAATTTCTGCATTATTGAATATGACTCAAAGAGAGCACAGAAGATACCTTCTGTTGTTCTCTCTGTATCTCCTGAGATATCTCAATTTTTTTCTATATATTGCAAATTTCATTGCTTCATATGTTGCATCTCAGACATGTTGCTATCTTGTGACACTATAGATCTCTATGGAGCTCCTTTGCTCTGTGATAAGGTCTGTAAGAATTTCCATTTCCTGATTATACTATTATCTATCTTCTCTTTGGTGCTGAAAATCCTAGGTCTGATCATGGTCTGAAAAACTGTAGCAAGTAGCAGAGCAGAAACTCTGGTGTGAACAGAACCAAGTGAATCCCCAAGGGGCACTTCAACACCCAGGGCACTGCTAGATTCAGTAGTTTTCAGTTAGCATAAGTGACTTATGACTTTACATCAAAAGTGGTAAATATTTCAGCCAAGAAGTGCCACCAGCTGCACCAGTTTTGGAGTGATCAAAATGCACATTTCCAGAGCTGTTAGGTGAAATTAATGGGATTTTTGTTCTGAAATACTGTTACCTGACTATTTGTAATGGGACAGTCAAACCACCCAAATGTAGATATTTCATTTCAGACGCATTTCAACCTGTTTTCCATGACATTTTTTTAACCAGAGAAATGAAAATTAAGCTCTCAGTAAAACTGGCAGGTGGTGGAGTGTTGTAAGTGATGTAAGTTCTGCCTTTGGGTGGTATTTCACCTAAAGACAAATCCAAGTCAGATTTCAATTTAAATAACAGAAGGGTCTCCGTGATAGCATTAATTGCTTTTCCCAGACCAATGTTTAATTGTAGGTGACATGCAGACCTTCCCATTCCATGTTGTCAATAAACAAAATGAGTTTGTTCTCTTCCATCTCAGAAGATGTGCAGCTGGGGCCTTGCTGCAAGATATTAGACCCATGTGGTACAGGGTGGAGCGTGGCTTCATATCACTGCTCTGAGACAGCCAAAAATTGAAGGAGGTTCAGGATTCAATCCACCTGAAGTGACTGCAATATCGATTGCTCTGTGAGAAGGAAAGATGATATCTGTGTAGCAATAGTTCTCTGTGCTTTCTGAGTCCTTCCAATATGCACTGCTGGTTTCTAAATTTAAGTTGAATTAAAATTACCTAAATTTAGTTTCCAGAAAACTAACTGAATACTTTAGGAGAAATGAGAGAGTGTGCTTCAGGAGGCTTTTTAGTAGGTTGGTTGTTATTTTCAAGTCACCTGTATCTAGTGCAGAATGTAATGGTTTTATGCAAAATAAAAGGATACTGTCAAAGGTTTTTTTTGACCTCGTCCTCCCCCTCCACCATCAACATGCAGTATTTATAGTTATAAAAAGGCTTTTTGCTTTAAATGAGGATGCTCTGTCTACTCCCTTCTCAAGCCTGATCAAGCCTTTTATTTGATCCCAAATAGCCCATGTTTTTAGTATATAGAATTAGGAATAAAGGCTTCATATGCCATTTAAGATACAAGTTCCTTCTCATTTAGAAGTGTTTGGCATTTACGCTTCTTATTTAAACAAGTTAAAGCGCTTCCATTATTAAATATTGCTTGAGGGAACCAGTGAAGGAGAAGAGATTTGGCATAAGTCCCAGTGCAATTTGAAGGCAAAGGACTAAGGATGCTCGCTATCCTATTGAATGACAGTAATTAAAATTAATGAAAAATCATTGCATAACACCCACCACTTGACATATTTCCTCAGGTGTTTTTTTGCAAAAAATCTAAGACCTGTGGCTTTGCTCTTTGAAGTTCTCCCGCCTCTCCTCAGTCTCACCTCTGCTTTCATAAATAGATACTTGGTACAAATATTCTAGGAAAAAGTTTATTACTTAAGTTGTTTAGGATAAGGAAGTCTAAAGTTCCATTGTAAAACTACAGTTTTGCACAGATAGGTCTGTTCCTCAAATTCTCATTCATCAGTACTTCAGTAGCCTTGTATAGTTTCATTTGCTGTGCACTCCCTAGGAGTTATTGGGGTGACACAGCAGGACTGGCTGGGTATTGTAATTATCTTCAGGGGCAAGGAAGATGAGGAGAGAAACATGTCTCAGATGGGCCAAGAAGCAGATGGGCAGAGGAAGAACATGTTTTTCAGAAATGAAACCATTTCTGGCTGTCTGCAGTATAGCAGAAGCCCAGCAGGGCTGCAGGTGAAGAAAAGTCGCAGGACTCCTGTTCTTCAGTTGCTTCACCTGGGGAGCAATGGAGATTTTCTAGGCCGAAGTAATACAAGCTTCCCATGTCCTTCAAATATAAGAATCCGTAGATGTGATCTGAGAAGTGTCTTACAGTACTATTACCTATGGATTAATCCTTAAATATTTATTTATTTATTTATTTATAAAGTTTCAGATGTTGGCCAAATTGTTTGGAACTAGTAACCAGAAGTGGAAAGTTCATCCCAATGTATCCTAAATAAAAAGAGCTGGTTGTGGTGGTTTGTGTTAGGTGCACAGTTCTTTTTGTTATACGTAATTATTCCTTTGTTTCATAGAACAAGAATACCTTTCTCAAAGGACCTTTCTCCCATTTGCAGCAAAATGAGTTTGGTGATAACACACAACTCCTCTATATTTTCCAGTGGGTACATACTGTTGGATAAGGTGGTATCAGTGCTGATTTAGGAGCTTAGCATGGAAAAAAAAAATATGGAATCAGTTGAGGGTGTACAAATGTAGAAACTGAAAGGTGCTGTGTTTCATGATTCCTTTTGTTATTTTTGCAACTAGCAGCAAAGCTCTGGTAAGTGATAGGACAAGAACAGCAGGAGAAAAGACAAACCATGTGAAAAACTTCGAGAGAAGCTCATCTTTTATGTTCTGGTTTTCTTTTTTTCCCTAATCAAGCACTTATAGAAACAGTCTTGAAGGAACCGTTAATATATTGCACCTCCTTGCCCCCTCTCAATACCTAAAGATATGGATTTCGTTTAAGATGAAGTAAAAATTGTGCATTTTTCCCCCCAGTACAATACACATAAGGAGGAAAAATCTGATCTATTTGTGGGGTTTTTGTGGGTATTTTTTTTTTTTCTTTTGGGAGTGCAAAACCAACATCTGTTTATTAAACATTTGTCTCGTAAAGTTTTTGTTGTGACTTGAAGTGACTTAAAAAAAAAAAAAAAAGGAAAGAAAAAAAAGAAATTCTCTTGAATTAGCAAAGCATGTAACATGAAAAATATTGATGCTTCACAGACGCGGTGTTCAGCAGTCAAGAGTTTTTGCCCTAAGGAGAGAGAAAGAAGTTGTTTCTGTCCTTGGTACTTCTTATTCTGAGTTATTCTTTGTTTTTTTTCATGTTGAAAATCAGCAGTGAAGAAAACTCACTCAGCAAGCTGTAAAAACAGCAACAAATGTTTACCCTTTGGGATATGTACTCTAGAGAGTATTCCCCACCCAAAATGTGTAGACACTTCGGGGTCTATGTGTACAAGTTTAACGTGGAGTGCAGGCAGTCAGCCAATTAAGAAATGACTTTTTTTAGGCTCATTTTTTTCTATCTAGCAGGTTAATAAGTTACCCATGAAGCTACAGAAGCTTCAGAACTGGAATTTATTAAATCTGTTATTAAATCTCTAAAATAAACATTGAGTACTAGAGAACAGAAATGGCTATGTGTAAGATTTGTTTAATATTATCATTTCCCTCTTCTCCACTCTTTGAACACATTGCTTAATCGATAGTGAGATGGTGACTGCTGGCCTGAAGAAGGATAAGCATGTGGGTGCCTTTGAGTTCTACTGTGTATTTTCACTCTGGTAGCAATGAGTTGCCTTTTTGTCTTCATTTGTTCTTGATGTTTATTAACAACCAGAATTCAGGGCAAGATTTCTATGTTAGTTTAATTACAATGAAACCTCCTTCTAGTGAAGTTAATAGGAGCATTGTCACTGACTTAATGAAGCAGGGTTTTTAACTTTCCAGTATGCAGTGGAAAAAATGATTTAAGCATACCCTATTCAGCCTTCTCCCCAGAAAAGCTCGAGTTACAGATCAGTTGCTTTGTACCTTTTCTAGGATGACTTTGTGATCTGATTTAAAGCAGGTTAAATAAGAATGTCTTCCAGCAGTCACATGTGCTTTTGTAAATGTTCTCATGGAGTTTGTGCAGATTCCTCAGTCAAGAGTTCTTGGACAATGGTTGGTTGTGTGTAGATGTTGACTCATGAAATACTGTTTGTCTGGAAGTCTATACCAGAAAGTGTCACACAGCAGTGTGAACACGCCCACTGACTGCAAACGTTCCATGGTAAAGACTTCTTGGTTTCTTAGAACTGAAGAAACCATAGTCTAAGACACATGAATCTGCCATTTTCAGGACATAAGTATGACTGACTTACAAGTGCTTCCAGGAAGAAGTGTAAATGACTTGCTTTACCGGAGCTATTCAACAGAAATTTTGCTTTTTTTTTTTTTTTTTTTTTTTGAGCTAGTCCTGGAATTAAATTTTCAGCTGCCATTCTTGCTTGTTATATTTTGTTTCTTCCTGTCTTGTCTTCTCGGTTTTATGATTACTTATTTATAGGTTTGTTTCTTCCAGGCAGTTAAATTGATCTTTAATTTTATTTCATGACCACAGAGGAAAACAGTACAAGATTGAGCAAGTTGGGAGGCAGTCAGGTATTGTATGCACTTTCCTGAGGCTAAACAGACCTCTGCTTTAGTGTATTGGCTGTTGAAGTGTGCTCTTCTAGGGAGGAGAATGTTGAAGGAAATCTAGGACTTTTTTTTTTTTTTTTTTTAATTAGATAAAGTGGGAATAAGGATTTGTTGGTTGCTCAAATGCATGTGGTCAGCGTAGAGTCCAGATAAGTGCTTGGTTACTGATCTTACACTGACTCATTTGAAAGTGTATGTGTGGGTGTGGGAAGAGCAGAAAAAACATATCTCTTGGAGGCAGAACAAACTATCACTCTGAGTCAGGGCTCTGTCCACCCAGGTTTGTTTGGAGATTGAAAGTCAAGGTATTTATAGGTAGGTTTTATATCACGGCCTAATGCCTCATGACTACCTTAAAAAGTGCCTTTTACTCTAAAGACTGGTGGATGATAGCGATGGGGTTTGAGAGGAATTCTGCACTTTCAAACTTGTGAAAACAGGGCTGATGAGTGCCTGAACGGTGTTTGATACTAATGGAATAGGGGTTGCCTTTACTTGCCAGGCAGCTGTTCCATAGATGCAGATCTGCAACGTTGTTTTGGTTTTGCTAGCGATCCCAATACTTTGGTGAATAGGGTTTGCCACTTCGTTCCAATGCCTTGAGCAATTGTCAAGTTTTCAAAAGGAAATTGCTTTACTACAGTTTTAATTTCCATTTAAACAGTTTTTTTGTGTTCACTTTCTCTGTGCTTTTTTGGAATGGAGAAGAATCATTGTTTTGAAAAGACACAGCAGTTTCTTCACAGACAGAGATGTGACAAGTCCCTCTGTCAGGTTGCTTGATGAGCTGAAAAATACCACACCAGACAACTATGGTATGAATTCTTCTAGGATTCTTCTAGAAGAGTCCCAGTTCTTGACTTAGTGATTTGGTGTTTGTGGAAGTTGTGAGAGGATGCTCCTTGATACTGCATTGCAGAGTTCAGTCTTTGTTGAGGGCTAATGTAGCAGAACTAGATTTCCTTTTCTTACTTTGTTTTTTTTTTTTTTTCTAATTCTAGAATATGCATAATTACACAGCACTTCTGTTGGAATTGATTTCTGTGTGTGTGTGTGTGTGTATGTTCATTAAATCCTCCCCAAGAGCAGGACATTCAGGAATTGATCTCTTGGTCAAATATCTGTAGATAGTGAGCAAAGCTTCCATTTCATGTTGCCAAACACAGGAAAATGAAGGTATTTCCTGTGCTCAAAGGTCTTATGGAATTAATATGGTGTATGAGTTGGGCCAGGATTGTAAGCAGCGCTTGTATGTACTGCTGCTCTTTCTGCAAGTTCTTCTGGGAAAGGTAGATCAGCCCAGAAGGACATCCTGAACCACGGCATATGACCTAAGCATGGAGCTGTTCACCAAATCTTGCAACACTAATATAGGAAATGCTTGCAAAAACAAACAAACAAACAAAAAAACCTGCTATAAAACAAACCTAAAACATCTGGAAAGGGACATAATGCCTTACACAGTAGGTAGTGATCTTCTGCCCAAAGCAGAGGTGCAGACAAGGAGCACGAGCTGCTTTAAAAACGTAGAGAGAAATTCATGCATGAGCCACCAGGGCAAGGCAGGGATGTCTCCTTGGCAGCCTTTATACAGCAGTGGTAGGTGTCAAGGAAGTCCAGGGGGAACAGCCAGCACCAAGTGACTGGGCTGGCGTGTTTTTTCCTAATAACACTTCTTTGCTAAACAAAGCATCAATCAGACCACTGGACATATCGTACCTTGTACTGGGGGCTCTTACTGCTGAGCTCAACTCTCAATTTCTGTGGCTTTTGCCATCCAGAGGATAAAACCATGAATCAAAAGTGCTACAGTATTAGTTACGTGCTATAGATCAGTCAAGCATATGGCTAAGCAGGACTTGTCTATTTCTGGACACAAGATGTTAGCAGGTACCGAACAGGGAGTCCACATTAAATTCTCATAAGCTGTAGTAGAACATTTCCTAATATAATTCTTCAGCTTTTGCAAAAAGGAACAAATTGCTGCTGCTTTGGCGGGTTCAGAGGTTGTGGCTTTTTTCTTTTTTCTTTTTGGTGGTGAAAGGATTACATGCATGTGTATTTTTTGGTTTTTTTTTTTTTTAACTTCAATTTTGAAAATTGCTATAATGGCATTAAAATTTTCCCCATGAATATGTAACAAGCACCCTGTTTGTCTTGTCGTACCAGTAGGAAGAACATAAAGGCAGACCTCTACCTATAAGCTTTCTGATTTCAGTGAAATGACTGGATGCACAAACATAGGATTTTGTATCAGTCTTGTTTTTAAGCACAGCCTGAAAAATGCTAAATAAAGCATGGCATAAGCTCTATAAAATACTCTGATAATTTTTCTGGATTTATAGTGCCCATGTTAGAGAAATAGAACTTACTTAGTATTGACTTTTTCTTTGTTTCTTTCTTATCAAGTTTCAAACATTTTTGAGGGTTTGGCATGAGTCCCTAATCCCTGAAGCTCTAAATGATTTATCACCCCTCTGTGCATGCACTGAAATAATGGAGTGCCAGCTGCATTGCGTGCTCTGCTGTGGCATTCTTGCTCTTCGACCCAAACTTGTATGTGTGCAGGCAGAGGCACACGCTGATGACTCCCCAGCCAGGTCATTTGCATCTGGAAAGTTTACCACTCTAAAAAACATATTTTTTAGATGGGCATATTCACAGAACATATTTGTAAGGTAGGGATGATATCTTCCTTCAAAGTCATCCCAAGATTACTCAAGTCGACTGTATCTTACATCTGTGGTGCTGTGGATATGTACCCCAACAGTAAAATGTAGTTTTATTGTTCTTTTGCTGTCTCCAGCAAAGATAGCTATAGGGTGTTTCCTCTCTCATTCTCTGAGTTTCTGTATTATCACTTCATTTTAAAACAATAAGGAAATACATCTTACTTTTCTATTTAGTCATAAAGTACAATTTCCTGGATTTTCATTTTTAGTTTGTGTTAGTTTTTTCTCCCATGTTTTCCAGAGTCTTTTATCAGGAAGCTTTCCAACGTGGGTTCTGCCCCAAGTCAAAGTCCTGCCTCAGTATAGGCAAGTGCCCATGCCTATTACATGCCCACGGAATTTTTCTGCAAACAAATTAGTTTATCCGCATCTAGAAATTGCAGAACTTTTTGGTCTTGTTCTGTCTGACTCCAGAGGATGTTAAAACAAGCCTGTCTCAGGACCTATCAGGGCTTTGTGTACAGAAGTGACAGGTGCACCTTCAGATGTAATAGGAGCAAAAGACGTTTGAAAAAATAAAACAGGAAAAGCAAAAAAAAGTTGTTTGCTCTACTTGTAGAACGTGATTAAAATAAATAGGTGCTGTCACCCATGCGGATGAAAACCTTGGCTCTTCCCCTGTGTCTTGCTTTGGAGGATACTTCAGAAACTGTTATGTAAAGGGTGTTTTTCTGTTACACTTCTTCATTTTCAGATTTGAAGAGTGGACTATTCTATGGTTAAGGAGTTGGTTGGAAGGTCGCAGCCAGAGGGTTGTGGTGGATGGCTCTGTCCAGGTGGAGACTGGTAGTGAGCAGGGTCCCCCAGGGGGTCTGTCTTGGGACCGGTACTCTCCGACATCTTTATTATTTATTAGATGATGGGATTGAGTGCACCCTCAGCAAGTTTGATGGTGACACCATGCTGAGTGATGTGGTTGATAAAGCAGAAGTAAGGGATGCCATCCAGAGGGACCTTGATGAAATCGAAAGGTGGACCCATGTGAACCTAATGAAGTTAACAAAGCAAAGTGCAAGGTTTTGCACTTGCATCAAGATAATCCCAGATATGTGTACAAACTGGGAGAAGAACTCCTTAAGAGTAGCCCTGCTGAGAAGGACTTAGGGGTCCTGGTTGATGAAAAACTGAACATGAGCCAGCAGTGTGCGCTTGCAGCCTGGGAGGCCGATAGTATCCTAACTTCCATCAGAAGCGGGGTGGCAGCAGGAACAGGGAAGTGATTGTTCCTCTCTGCTCTACCCTCACGAGGCTCCATCTGGAGAACTGCATCCAGGTTGGGGTCCCCAACACAGGAAAGATGCGGAGCTTTTGGAGGGGGTCCAGAGGTGAACCACAAAGATGATTCAAGGGCTGGAGCACCTCTCCGATGAAGACAGGCTGAAGGATCTGGGCTTGTTCAGCTTGGAGAAGAGAACAGTGTGGGAAAAACTCATTGTAGCCTTCCAATTTTTAAAGGGAGTTTATAAACACGAGGGAAATCAATTTTTTACATGGGTAGATAGAGATAGGGCAAGGGGGAATGGTTTTAAACTAAAGGAAGGGAGATTCAGATTGGGTGATGGGGAAGTTCTTTACTGAGAGAGTGATGAGATGCTGATCAGACTGCCCATAGAGGCTCTTGGATGCCCCATTCCTGGGGGTGTTCAAGGCCAGGTTGGATGTGGCCCTGGGCAATCTGGTCTAGTACTTGATCTAGTGGCTGACAACCCTGTCTGTGGCATGAGAGTTGGAGCTTGATGATCCTTGAGCTCTCTTCCAAGCCAAGCCATTCTATGATTCTGTGATTTTAAAGTGATGATAAAGCAGCATTCTAGGGATCTGGGCATCACTGTTCTCACTTGCAAGTGGATAACAATGTCACCAGCTAAAATTATTCCTCAGACAAATTTCTTACTCTAGAATGTATGGGGCTTCTTTTTTGTTGTTTGTTTGTATTTGGGGTGGGGTTGGTATTTGGTTTTCTCTTCTCACCTTTTACGCAGCTCATTTCTTTTTTCTGCCTAGAAGTTTTTTTTATACATCTTTTTTTTTCTTGCTGTTGAAATCTGACCATATGCTCAGCTCTGCTTAAGACCGCTATTATTGAATTGGTCCAGAAGGGAAGCAGATATAACCAGCAAAGTTTTATTGGCTCAAGGGAATCTGGTTTGAAAATAAAAAATCAAGATTTCTCTATTACTGGTAGTTAACCCCAGGATTTCATCAGCTGAGTTAATTTTCCACTATGCTGGAATTGTGACGAAAACAGAAGTGTAATGACTAGTAGGGCCTGAAATGTAATGCATTATCTTGCTTCTCTTAAAAAATATTGCAAAACCAGAAAATGTTTTTAATGTTACATGATGGCAAAATGCCGTAGTCAAAATGCAGCTGTTAATAAACTTACACTCCGCAGGATTGAGAGGTGGTGGCAAAGGAAACATTCTGCTGCTAATGACAATGCACCCTCAGACTAAAAGCTTGCAAGAAATCCTGGAGCTGATGGTGTTAGGATCTCTGCCAGATTCATTTTAGTTTCTGCTCTTAGGTCTCTTGCATTAACTTACATTGTTTCATCCTTTGGATGTTGTAAGCCTTCTCAGAATAAGGAGCATGAAAGAAAACAAACAAACAAACCAAAAACAACCGAACAGAGACATGATTTTATATTGAAATAAATGTTCCACAGTATGCATTGGTACATAACCAAATCAGCTGGCTGGGGATGCAGTTTGAATAGTTTGATTGCATCTAAGTGTTATGTTTGTGCTGGATGTGTTCCTTTTGTGACGTTTTACAGTTCTGGGACCATGATCAAGATGGTCAAAGACAGTGAAAGAAAGTCACCTATCTATAACTAGGTTGCTCTGAAAGTAATGCCTCCTGTTTATTTCCATGGAGACTACAACAGATGCAAGGAGCACAATGTCACTATTTGATAGAGAAAATTCTCAGCTATAAAACACTATTTTTCAAAAGTCACTGTCATTACATATGCACTGTTTTACAGCTGTTTTGATGGCATCACTGATAGGAAAATGTTGCCCATGCACTCTGTCTTTCGCTATGGCAACACCCACTGTTTGATCTCCATAAACATTCAACAAGTGTCAATGAATGTCAATTGTTTCTGCATAGAGGAATTCAGTTCCTGAGCAGCCCTTGTGCATAACATTTCAGACCAAGATGTAATATCCTCTGGAACATCACATGACTAATACTGCAGCATGAGGACCAAAGCTGTTGGATCTCCTCCTTGTTCTGTCAAACATATGCTCTACACAGGTCCTTCATGCTTCTGTATGTCAGTTCATGTTCCTCCGTCTTTAAAACTGACATGGAAATGGAGTGCATGAAATGAATTCTTACAGCCATTGCTTGCAAAAGAGCCTGTAAGATGGCTCCTCAGGGCAGAGACAGGGCCTTAGTTTGTCTTGTACGATGCCGTGGGAGTTTATGTACTTTGTGAATTTTTAATAAGTAGAAGTGCAGTTTGTGGGAAGGATGTATCCTATAGCTAATGCTGCACTTTATCTATTTTTAGGAAAACATTTACCCTTTATGATTGTTGCAATCAGGGACAAACATTATCACTGCACAAGTTTGAAAAGTTAATGTGTTGGTTTTGATTCTGAAGTCGTCTGGGCAGGTGCTGCTCTGAAACAGCTCGATTGAAGTTAAGGAGTAAATCTGATCAAAGATGACATCAAAAGCAGTACAATCTATATGGCCATTTCGCCTGCATGTAGAACAGATTGGTTCGTAGGAAAGAAGAGAACTTTATTGGATTACTTTAAATTGTTGTCAGTACTCTCTGTTCTCAGTTCTGGATTTTCTACGGTGACAAGGGGAGAGCAATTGATTGTATTTCAAACAAGAAGGACTGGTTTTGAAATTTTTGATGGAGATTTTCCTGCAGTTAGGTCCCAAAATACGTCTGAGATTCTTGATAGTTAAAAATTGGGACTGAGTAATGAGTTTGAGTGTTGGTGATGGTCTTCGTTGCTGAATCGCACTGCAGCTGACACACTGAGGCAAGTCTATGCATTTTGGATGCAAGGAGATAAAATTACTGATTTAAGGGGTAAGGTGGTACTGATTTGGCATTCTCAGCGTAGGCAGAACTACCCTTAAAGCAAGCCATGATGAGTGGAAAGATGGCAACATTTTCCTGTTGTTTGCTGTGCACCTTCACCCACTCTAGCACAATTCCCTGTTCCAAGTAGGAGTCTCCCTTGCTCTTTTAGCCATCTCTGTCTGCTGGGTGAACCTCAGAGTCCAGGAAGCAGAACTGCAGGTTTAGAATAGAATGAGATCAAATAAGGCCATGATTTCAGGTGTGAGAAGCGCACAGTTAAATAAGTCTTTGTGTTTCATGCTGAGGATCGATACTAATTAGACAATGAGGAGGAGGAAAGAGTCAGCAAAGCAGTGTTAGTGCAAGGCAAGGAATGCTCACGCTGCGTGTTGCCATCTAGTGGAGCTGCTGCAGGTTGTTTCCCTGATAACGTCTCAGTTCTTCAGGCTCGATTTTAAAAGGCTGGGTTAAAAACTTCTTTACTTTTTGCGATTTTTTTGGTTCTAAAGCAAAATTTGAGAGGAAACAGGTATCTTGGTAGTGCATTTGCTAACTTCTATTTACAGCACACTAATTTTATTCTCTGCATAAAAAATCCCTGGTTTCTGTGAAGACACGTGAGTTCCTTTTTCTTTCTCAAGCTTTCCAATGTGAAAATGTATTCTCTCAAACTTATTAAAATTCCCTCACAGATTTCAGTGGGAATTGAGAACATGTGTCAGTACTTGAGTTAGTATCCCTAGTAGTTGTGAGTAAAAATGCTGGAACGCTTTCTTTCATTCCTTCACAGAGGGAGAAATCGAATTTCCTGTAGTTGAACAGAACTTTCGATTTGGGTCTTGGTTGCTTTTTTCTGTCTTTTGTTTGTTGGTTGGGTTTATATTTGTTTTATATGAAAGAACCGATGAGGAATTTGTTCAGTGTTTCAGTGCTGTATTGTCACAGAAAATCTGAGATATCAGTTATCTGAGACAAAATTAATTAAGAATGCTCTATTGCTGTTACTGCATGTTTCCTCTGGTTGGTTAGTTCATGTTTAAGAAAGTCTGTTCTATAAATAAACGAATAGGTGTGGTGATTCTGGGGATGAACCTCTGCTCAAGAAAAGCAAGGGAGTTACCAACTGAAATAGGAAACTCATAACAATTTTAAATGGAAGGTTCATTACTTCAGATCCACATCCCCTACAAGAAGAGGAACAGAGATGTAGGCAGTACCTGTTATTCTTTAAGCTACTGCAGAAAGAGAGCAACTACAGACAGAATGAAGATGAACCTTTGGCCCTCATCCTGTGACAGAAATTTAGAGACTGTGGGGAATTATTTCTGTTTCATGTATGTCATATATTTTCTGTGTTCAGAAGTATATGACAACATTGAGATGCCATATGTTTTTGAGGACAGTCTTTAGACCAACTTACGTAGCAAAGAACATGTTAAATACTGCTCAGACAGTAATACATCATAAATTAATTCCCATTCAAAAGTGTATTTCAAAGTAAAATTTACCTCTGTACTTGGAAGAGTTTGCTCACTGGATATGCAGTTCTAATAGAAAGACATTCATAAGTACTGAACATGGCTGAACTTAACACATCCCAATAAATATTAAAAATCAAAGGGTGGAAAAGGTACTTAATCCTGTCATCTGTAGCCATCATGCTTTCAGGATATGGGCTTTCTCCCTCTAATGCTTATGACAAATCATTTATTAACATTTCAAAGCTAGTATTGAATTCTTTAAGTACTTCTGTTCTTCTAAGTGTAGCTACCTGCTCATACGAAAGTCCTAGTGACTGATGGCAATGCTACATTACATATCTTCTCTTCAGGCAGGAAAATGCAGAAGAATAAATTTTCCTTAGAACACGCCTTACTCGTCCCTGGGCATCCTTAAAAAAGTTGGCTTAGAAGCCCTGGTAACTGTTGATAAACAGTTGTAAGCCTCAGCCACAAGTGCGTTTGGTTGACAGCCTTTCTCTAGCTGGCAGATACTGCTATTGAGACATCATCTTCAGTTCACAGATTTCACAGAACCATTTCAACTTTCTTCTAGTCTATTTGGTGTTTGCAACAGCTTGGTTGTACTGTGCGAAGGCCCTGTGCCAGGTCCTTTGTTCCAAATGAAGAATCTAAATCATTTAACGTTTCAAAAACATGTCTGGAAATCAATAGTGGGGATTAGAAAATCAAATCTGTTCAAGTTCAATGTAAAGCCATGAGGGTTGAAAAAGTGTCAAAGTATACTCTGAGTCAAACCTGGTTAGGAAGGCTCAGCCTTAGTAAAAGCAGAGCATGAGCCAGAGCCCATGCTGGCATGAACCTGCTTTGTTCCAAACTAACTGAAGAATGCAAACTAACACAGCTAAAACTTGAGCAGGAAGGCTTTGCTTTCCGGCATGAGAGCAGTGTTCAATTTATTGAGCTATAAAACCCAAATGACCCAAACATGCAACTCCATGGAGGAAAACTTCAAAAGAAATCTCTCTTGAATACTCAGGAAGCTTTATATTTAATCTCTTCATTCTCTATTATTCCCTGAATAGGAAGATCAGGAGGAATAGTATTTAGAAAAAACAAACAAACAAACAAACAAAAAAAAACAGAAAGTAAGCTCTCTAAGCAGGAACTGGGAATGAGAAGGATGAGAAGGAAACTGTGATGGCCATACAAGTTAATCTGTTCCTCTCCAGAACAGCAGCACTGAAAACAAGCTTCTCCTGAAAATGGAGACCACTGTAAACGGACCACAGGAACTATGGCAATCCTGTTAGTGCTAACAGGCTTGAATGAGTGAGGAGATTCTCTTCACAATTACTATCAGCATCCTCAAGGGGAAAAATCTTAACATCTGAGCGCTGGTTTCTAAGGCTAGGCTGGAGATGACTGAGAGAGGTAGAAACTGGAAGAGGAGGGGAAGGGTGTTTTGTTTTTGTTTTAATAACTTATGCAGTCTTTCAACTTGGATACAAGTTAATCAAGATCTGTGTTTATTATGTTGCAGTTAAAGCTAGTAAAAAAAAAAAATAAATCATATTTCCTGGCCCTAAAAGAATCTCTGAGCAGATGTTTGAAATAACCTGCAGACTTAAAATGAAGGAAAATGGATGGTCAGTTTGGGCTTTCACTGGAGGAGTTTTAAGGACCACTTCTGCAGAGCTTTTCCATTCTTATGCTTTGAACATAAACCTTTTCCTCGGACCTTCTAGACAAACGTATAACAGTAGGGATATCTTCAGAGATGAAGGTTTTCTATCAAGAACCCCAGTGTGGTTTTTTGTGGAGGGGGAGGAAGAGAAAAGGGGAAAGGTAGATGTATATCGGATACTTCCTGGCTGTTTTGTCGTAGTCGTATTGCAGAAGTATATCTTTGATCTATTTTAGATCAAAGAAAAGATGTGAAAACACTAGAAATACTTGTTTGCTGTTTTTTTTTCTTTTCCTCTTCTTCCCTTCAGTTACTTTGTGGTCAACCTTTACAGGCTTTTAATGCTGCCAGATTATCTGGGAGATGCCAAGACCATCTTTCTAATGGATATATGATGTGATTATATTTCAGTAACCTCTAAATTGGTCCCTTTTACTACCACAGCACTCACATGGGCATACAGTTGAAAGTGGTTGTGGCCCTGAACTATCGGAGGGGGCCAAGAACCTGTTGTAGTAGAGCTGTCTGTGATGAACAACAGATGTTTCTCACTCATCTTTTTAAATAATTCCTCTAAGGTAGTAATCAAGGCTTCTTGTTTTCAACATTCTGCTGCAGCACTAAGTGACCAGAAATAAGAACCAAAATCAGGGTGGAGGGGAAAAAAAAATCTTCCAGGACTTGAAGAGTTGGCCTTTTCACCTGTACTTTCAACACCTACCTTTAGTAGGTCTTTGGTGTGACAAAAGCTGTTGACTGATCCTTGTGCAGTCACACTGTGTGGTGCTGATCTCCACCTACCTGTCAGCAATCTACTGCTTATATAAAAGAAAAAAAGCTCTATGAACTTGTTTGTTTTTGAAACTAGAAACATGTTCTTTCGACTCTCAGTTTACAAACTGTGGCTCAGCTTAAGTCATGGAGCTCAAGGGGGGTACGTGGAGCACTTGACACTACAAATTGCAAGACCTGGAAGCTGTATTCCTACTGGAAGTGCTGCTGCATTTTCTACATCTGAATGCACAGAGGTTTTCACGCAGTGAATGGATGGAAAGCAGGAATCTGGGCATAGACTTACTTTAGGTGCTTCTGTTGTTGAAGTATGTTTCTGAATTGCAATGTTTTGATTCCCAAAGCTGAGGGAGTTGGTGTTCTGGGCTTAGATATGTTCTTCTTTGTTGTGTTCTTGTCAATTTACAATTATTATATTGCCCTTGTTTAGAACTTTTGTTTTTTATATACACATGGGCAATTCACCCAGAAACAAAAATCCAAATACATTACTGTGGCCAAACAGAGCATTTTCTTTGAGAATATATTAACTTCACTAAGAAGTAGGATTACTGGATGAAGGAAAAAGCAGCCTGTACAGACTGGATACTGCTTACACTCTCTGAGTATTGAGATACAAGCTCATTTGATAACCCCTCTGGCTGTTACTGAATACAAATGCTCACCTGTAACAGGGTCAGTTCCACATCTTAAAATCCCCAGTTAACGTAATAACGTATGCCTAAATAAACCTCATGAAAGTCACTGGTGACTATAGAACAGCCAGATCTTACATGGTGGCTTCTAGAAAATAATTTGTATTTGATAATGATGATTTTCTTTACATAATACTTCATTTTGTAATGAAGAATAGCTTGGATGGGGTTTTAACCAGTTTTTGTTTGTTTATAACTATCTTTCACGTGAAAACTGAAAAACAAAATAGGCATGTTTTAGAGTAGAACAAAAGACAGGAGACAGCTACATGAGCTGAAGGAAAAGAAGGGCTTTTTAATAACTATTAAAAAAAAAAAGAAAAGAAAAGAAAAAGAACCTGCCATTTCCCACAGTAGCAATTATGGAATGAACCACTGGAACATGACTCCAGGCAGAGTGACAGTGGATAAAGGAAGCCAGATGGTTTTCAGTTTGATCAGTCCCTGAGAAGGGTTATGAGAAATTTTTCTGCAAGGGCCACAAACCAGTCTGCAATGCTGGGACTGCCTTCAGTGCTGTGGCTGTGGGCACAGGAGCAGGTTGTGAACACCCACATGTTGACCTGGGAAGAGCACTATCACCTGAAACGACTCAGTTACCCTCACAGTCGTTTACTCACATTTGTGCTGTGTAGTTTTGTTTTCTTTTCATAGCAGCTCCATGTGTTTTGGTCGTATGGAATTACACACGATTTAAAGCCTAGGTCAAGCTATTTGGATATGTCCTAAGAAGTACAGGACTGAAAAAATACTGACATTTCACTTCTGTATTCTATATTTCTATGCTACCTTTCATTCTTCTTCTTTTTTTTCTTTTTTTTTTTTTTTTGTGATAACTTAGAAAAAGATTCTTCCTGATGTGAATTTTCAGTGATCAAAATATGCAAAAAAAAAAAAAAAAATCCTGAGAATTGTCTCTCATGATTACAGAGGCTATAAATCAGAGCATGTAGCAAGTTACCTCCATCTTGGCTTTCTGCTTTAGTTCTTTGATCTCCACGTGCAGATGTTCAGCCTGGTGCCACAGTCAGGACTGGCAGTGGCTGACCCTCGAGGTCAGCCCTGACCCTTCTGAAGGCTGGCCCTGTGCCCTCTGCCCCTGCAGCCAGGAGGACAGGCACCAGAGCTGCCCCATCAGCTCTGCCCAGGCAGCCACCTGAGCAGGTTCTGTGCTCATGGCGTTGGGGTGCTGCGCCATTTCCATGGCTGCTCACTCCACTTGTGTCTCAGGAGGTGTAATGCACTCTGATCTTAGGAAAACTGATTAGGCCATGGAAGTGGCTCTTAAACTTCACTGACCTCCATAGGTAGAAAAGGAATAAGGCAATTTAATCAAATAGCTCCTATTGACCCAAGTGCCTACTGTCGCTTGTAACAAAATAGAGTAGTGCTGAACATATGTACTATGTTCTGTACTGCACCAAAGTAAAGTAAATGATGCTTATTGTGTAAGCAAGTAATAACATCTCCCAAACAGAAGTGTTCCTGTTAATCATATTTGACTTCTCTAACTTGCTTGCTTCTCCCAACTAAAAAGGCAGGTTGCTGAAGTTGTGACAAATGCTTGCTCACTTAATGAAATGAAAATTGTATTTCCCCTCTTTCCCCAGTCCTCTGTGCCAAGAGCACTTGGAATGAATTGTGTGGCCATGTTTGTAGGCTTTCTCAACCTGAACTTTTTTAATGGAATTCCTCTTAAATTCATCTCTAATGTGTCTTGTTCCTGCTCTTTCTTTGCACTGTATAATGGATTCTTTAAGCTTTGAAAGTGAGTTGTTGTGGCCTAAAGTAACAAATCAGTTTTGGAATGCATGCTGTCTGTTGTAAATGATTTGGGGGTAATAAATTTTCTGGTACAAAGCAATAGGCAGCATTTTCATAATACTGAACGGTTTGGACTTGTCTTGAAGGGAACAATGTCGCTAAAGCAATGCACAGGTTCCAACTATTTGTTATTACAAAAGACAGGCTTTTTTTTTTCCTTAAGGTAGAATCCTCATCAGATTTCATGCTTTGCTGCAACTTGTTTTACTTCATATGTTACACAAATAAAAATATTTCAGCATAATTGTGTATCAGTTCCATCTCTTAATACAGACTTTTTTAAAGCTGTTTAGGGAAGCTTATACATGCTACCTTTTATACTAAAGGCCTGTTAAAGAGGTTTTGATTACTTTCAGAGCTTTTGAATTGTGCTACATTTGAACCTTAAGGACTGAAAAATAAGGCTATGATGTAGAGCTGTATGTGTTACCTTAAGTTTAATATGATCTTGTTTTGTCACTCTCTAGGTGTCCATAACACATAAGTATATGGCAGTTTCTAAAACTTTCCATTCTAGGGGCAAACATGGGAAATTAGTTCTTGGGTTCTCCAGGAAACTCTCAGACTAGAATTGGATTTTAGTAAAGCTGAATGTGAAATAACTATCAAGAGACGAGGCTTTTCCATACTAGTATTTGTTTCACTGGTTCTGGGTGTTGTGTAAGATACGGGAAGCCTGGAGTCATTATCTGAGTATTGCATTCTACTGATCACAGTGCGCAAGAAAGGAAACTTTCCTAATATCCAGCATCCACAAGAGTATATTTTCTTTACTAATGCTTTTCCTTTCCACACCTCCTTGCTTGCTGCAGTACTGAAGGGTGCCAGCCTAAGGCAGACAATCAAGGTGCTTCCTGGTTGCAAACAAGACAAAATAAAACAAGTCAACTTTCTCTTTTTCTCAAGAGCAATAGGAACAAAATGGATTCTGACCATATGTTAGTCTGATGTCATGGTATTGTCATCAAATCATTGACCATCCAGAACAATTGCTCATATTCCTGAGCAGGAAAAAACAGATGATGTTCATGCACTGTGACAGTGAAGTACTTGCTCCTCTAATGGGAAATACTAGCAGCACTACAAAGCTGATATAACTTTATAATGTCTTTAGATACAAGACATTCAAGTGCCTTCAAATTGTTCAGCAAAGAATTTTGTGGACTCCTGTTGCTGATGAGAGAAATGTAGTTTTCTGTTTCCCAATCTCCCTCCCCAGCTTTGGGAATACTGGGAAATTTTGGAGTTGTACCGGGACATGATATGAGATACATGCAAAAGGAATGACAGAAGGAACCATAGACTTGCTAGATGGAGCATGTCACACACAAAAATACGTGATTTATGCATTTGAGTAAATGTTTCTGTGTCAGCCAACAAATGTGGCTTCAAAGAAACTAACACCTAGGTATAACCCTTGTGTGATACAGCAAGCTTTGTTAAGCAGGTAGAGAGTAGAAAGTACCTGTTCATTTTGGGTAGGGTGGTCTATGATTAAACTGTAGCAATGCAGAAGGAATTTGTACATTCGAGTTGGATTAAAATCTGTTTAAATGTGACTTCTGGCTGTGAGCTGAGTAATAATAATTGAATAAATGTGTTTCTAAGATCTTACTAGGTTTGACCCATACTATTTTGCTTTTACTGTTACTCTGGAAAGAAAAGGGACAACACTAAGAAATGGTTGATGCAGAGGATATCTAGTTGCTGAGTCCTCTAAACCAAGTGGAGACAAGCTCCAACTAAAAGCAGCCAACAGTGGGAGTTTCATCAGATTCCTCACAATGGAGAGTTTTAAAGATAAATATGACCGTGCTGACATTATTATCTTACTGAAGATTCCCATGGGAAATTAGAATGAGAGCTCTGTCCATCATGGTAGCAGTTAATAGCTGATGTCTTTTCTCTGGTGATAGGTGCAAATGTTGTGTTGTTTTAGCCAGACAACAGTGAGAGCATGGGCATGATGGAGACTGACAGTGAAAGTATTTCAGCTGTAAAAGCTCTCTGTGTGGCCCCTGCAATCTGTAGTGCATGCAGTATCTGAGTCTGCCTTCCCACGAGTCAAGAGGGTCACTGAGCAGCTGGGCAGGAGGTCTCAGGTAGTCCCGAAAGAGGAGGGAATGTCTGCTTCTATTTGAGAACAGGGCTGAGTTCACAAGTGGGATGTGCTGGCTACTCTCTGCAGTTGGTTCTAGTCCAGTTCTCAAGTGAGACTGACTCAGCTGGAATCTGCTGTGTAAGGGTTGCATAAGCAGGCTGAGGATGAAGAAGAGGAGCAGTCTTTGTAGAGCAGGGAAAGCCTGGGAATATCTTGATTAAAAGAGTATAACAGTCATCTTGTGCAATGTGCTTCCCTGTGTGTACCTGTCTGTAGTCCAGCAGAAGGATATGGGATTGACTGCCCACCAGAGTTATCTTATCCTTTCTCTGTGGTTATTTTTGCATCCTGCATGACCTGTTATTCTTAGGAGTGAAAATAAGTGTCCAGGAGGGCAGAAGCATTCAGTCTGAGCAGGAGGGGTCTGGCTGCTGTCTGGTACAGCTGAGGTTATGTTGTACTAGAACAAGCTGTGGGGAGGTGGGAGGCAAAGCCCCATAGGTGTCTGTTCCTCACCTGCTGCCCTTCCCTTCTTCCTCCTCCACAGGTCTTAAAAGATGTTATCTGAGCATAGCACACTTGCTTCTCATTTCTGAGAGGTATGGATATTTCTTAGTGTGAAGGGAGAAGGGACTGTACCTAGCATTAACATCACAGGTGACTACACTTGCAAGGGACTGATGTGCTGTTGGAGATGTCTCTCTCCAGGCCTGTATTTCTGAATCCTTTAGTCATTTTCCTCTCTTAGAAACCAGGAGCTGTATGGCCACTCAGGAAATTAACTTACTTATTGATCTTTCTGAGGGCTTAGGGATGTAATTCTGTCTTTATTACATCAGATTTTAGAAGATATTTTTGAACAATGACAAAAGCATAAAAGTCACAGGAAAAAAGAAAGCTCACTTAGAGGAGGAAGAAAAGAAGCCATTTCTTCATCTCATACCCAGGTCTATGCAGATAATCATATCAGTATTTAGGAACATGTGTATCATAACAAAGCTGATATTGGAATCAATTTAAAAGCTTCAGTCTTTCCTCACTTTACTTCAAAGGAAGAAGTATAGAGATTATTGTGCTGTTTTATTTCTGCAGCATATTCTCAGAACTATTAGTCTTTAGTCTTTATTGTTCACCTTTGTAGCCTGAAACTTGACTTGGCAGCACGGGAGGTTTTCCATGAATTTGCTTAAGGTGTTCCCATAGCAGCCTTTGCTAATTTTAATACAGCAAATGCCACATTCTCTTTTCCTAAGAGCACTGATGGAATGTGTGACTTCCTCAAACAGCCTCAGCAAAAATGTGCCCTGAATCTGCAGTCATCTTAGGCTGGATCAATTGGGTTATATCATGAGAAATCTGAAGGCTGAGATGTGCTTCGCAGTTTGTTCTTTTCTCCCCTTTGCCCCCTACACCCAATTTCCAGTATTCTGCAATAAGAATTTCTGTTTAGAGCTACTGTTCATATATGCTACTAGTGTACGATTTTGCTGAGGCATGTCTCCTAGGATGTTATTTGAAGGAGTTATTTCTAAAATTAAGGTGGACTTGATGAGTTCAAAAGTGACGGAAGCAGGGCTTAAAAAGGTGACTGCTTGACTTGGGTTCCCAACTGACGCACAGATAAGCTCAGGTAGTCGGTTAATCAGATTAAAAGATCAAGACAGCCAAAACTGAATTTTCTCATATCACAATTAAACTCAGTTTTTAAAACAGATAACGTTCGTGAGGCTCACCAGAAATGAAAGAGCAAGATGTAGTGCTGCTGATGTTTTGTTCCTTGTTATAGCACCAGCAGATATGTGTACTACATTCCCAAAAGGCAAAGGACTCCAACTTTTATTATAATGCAGCTTCATTTTGAAGCTGTCAGATCTCAAAAGTGAGAAAAAGCAGAAGACAGTCTGTCACCTCGACATTTCTGTTTCCACCTTTTTCTTATCACCAAGCAAAGAATGTATTTTTTCATTTACACCTACCTGTAATTTCATGTAGCACAACCAACCTTTTTTGCATTAAAGAGGAGTAGAGGTGTCATGCTAATGATACGTTCCTTTCTCTGCCTTTTGAAGGGCAATTTAAATTGTCTTCCTGAAGCGTGGCTTTCATTAGTGATGCTCAAATATATGCATATAAGTATTGTAAATGGACACAGTGTAGGAGTGAAGGTATTTCTTTCCTCAAGATTTACCAGTGATTTTTTTTTTTGTCTTATTGAAATACAAATTGCCATGTCAGTTGAAATCTGAAGTGTGGGGTGTTCTTATTAGCACCTCTTGTCTGAAGTCTTTTCATATTCAAATGACTTAAGCGCTACAAGGATTACGCATTAGTTGCAATTTAAAAGAATGAGCTGAAGGGCTTCTTTCAGCTGTTTAGTTTTCATTTGAGAGCATAATAAGCTTGCTCATTTTTTAAGCCATATTTAATTTTCTAATATTTTGGAACAGAAATAAGGTTAGTAACATTTAGGCCTTGTGTTAACTTAGATGGATGATCTGTTATTTTGATCCTGCCTTTCCCCTCATACCAGCTCAATATGTAAAGAGCAATTGAGCAGGAATGGCTGAGTACTTCATTTTAGGATTCTATTTTTTTGTTTGTTTGTTTATTGGTACGTCCACTTAGCTTTAGAAAAGAGACCGTCTGTAAATAGATAGTTGATGCCCAAGTGGTATCTCTATGGATTTTTCTAAGTGTGCATTCACACACTAAGGAAGTTTTTGTCTTCTCAGAATACACGCTGTGCAGCTTTAGAAGGGAGTATTAAAAGAGAGCACTCAGCATGTGATCCTGGGGTCTGTCGGCAGTGCCTTGGTCTAAGTGTTTGATTTATAAAATTTCTTGAAAGCATTTGATTTGCAATAGCTTTGTGCATTTCTTTGGTAGGTAGTCTACATACAGTTCAGAGAAAGTTGTGGCTACAGAAGCCACAGCAAGCATCAGACTACTTAATATTTTTGGATGAAGCAAATATTGTGACCCCGTGATTTAAGGATCTATGAATACCAGAGCTTCCTCAGTGGTGTAAGGATTTAGAGCACACAGAGAGCACAAGTACAACATGCTGGCTGCAATTAACTTTTCACGCTGCCGTGAAGATCTGTGTACCAGTGATAGAGGACCAACTTTCTTACTCCTACATTATTAACTGTTTCATGCATCTGCAAAGTATCTAAACTGCTTGTGAAGATTTTAGGTGGCCAAACGAAGTCCTGTCAACACTATGTTCCACTCCCATTCGGTTGCTTAATCTTTCTGAGATCACTGTAAAGAAGGTTATCCAGAGGCATTTTACCAGGTAGATAACTTCCATTTGTATCCTTTTCCCACCTAAACTTATTTATCATTCATTTATCTTTAATCTTCCAACTTCAAACTGAGTGCATGTGTTAGAGATGGCTTTAAGGAACTGCTCCTCTCACTGTCATGCTGAACCTGTGCTCCCAGAACTTTGGAAATAAACCTGCTGTCTTGTTAATAGTACTCATTATAAAATAGCCAAAAAAAGAACCCTGAGGTAAATTAGAAACTTCTTTAAATGCAGCTATTTCCTTCTTCACATGGAAGGATCTGGGTTTTATTTCCCCCCAAACAGAGCCATTTTAAGGTGTGTGGGGGCAGAGAGGAGGTGTTCTGCTGTTTTCCTGCAAGTGTTCCTCAAACAAAATACTCTTGGGAATGAATTTGGCTTAGTGGGTTGCTTCTTTGCCAGTGTTTGAAGTAATTCACCAAATACCTTTCCAGAAACTATAAAACATCATTTTGCCAGGATGGCTCCAAGCCAATATGGAGAACAGAGATACAAACCTTTGAAAATCAGCACATGCTATTACTGTTTCCCCACTGAATGGGCTCTTATCCTTTTCCTGTGGAAGAATGTTCATCATTCATTGCAACATTCTCACCAATGATTCTGCACTGCTCCTATCAGCCTTATCAGCTATCTGCGTCCATAATGAGATGTGACATACACGTCATTCCTACCATGTGGCACTAACTGCACTCCTATTCACCTGACCCGGTCTCTGCTTGCTGAGTACATGGGAGGGCTGCATGATTGTTACCCATATAGTAAACCAGAATTTGTATGATGGACTGGCTTGTAACACAGAAAAACTGAGGTAATAAAAATACAGGAGTATTTTTCTAGCAGCCAGGTGATGTCTTGGGAAGACGTGGAGAAGAGTTGGTTGATAAACTACTGTATGGTGGGTTTGCTTCAGGTGTTTTAAACAGGAAAATGTTGATGAAACCTTTGATGTCCAAAATGTGAGTATCCATATATTACTGTTTACCAGACAAGGATCCTAAACTAACTGTTTTGTTCCTGGTACATCTCCTCCCCAAACTTCTTAACAGCTGTATGGCTACTTTCAAAGTGTGCTAAGTGGACTTTTGGTGTGACAAGGTACAGGCAGAAAGTAACAGGAGTATGTGGAGACTCATGAGCTCCACCTCTACTTTGTCTGTTGATGGCACTGAGTTAAGTGACAGTGTAGATTTGCTGCAGAAATATGATGTTCTTCTAATTCACTGGGGAAAAAAATCATCCTGGCAAATACTCTTGTTATTCTCAGAACACTTATGGGGTTTAAGTACTGAAAAAACTTGCCATTAATGCTTTGCCAAGAGTGTGTGCTATAATGTGACAAAATTGGTGGCAGTTGGATTTTTCAGATTTATAAACATTTTGCTTCTTTGGAGGCTGTCTATTTGCTAGTTTAATATGGATTATTGGAAGGAGGGAAAAAAATTTGACCCTTTACCTGGCATTGACAATTGTGTGGCAATAGGAAAACTCATCCATTACGTGGCTTGCAGTCACAGTGTGCTGCTTAGAGAGCAAGAGCAGTGACTGTGTGTGCATGTGTAGCAGTTGATGTCAAAATGACTTCTTACCTGATAGCACCTGGATCTCCTGCTTAATGTGTTTTGGAAAGCTTTCTTCCCACCTTCTACATTATGTGGTAATCTTATCCAAAGATTCCTTGGTGATACGCTCTGAAGCATCACTAGCTGCTTACAGAAGAAGCAGAAGATAAAATCAAGATGGCATTGTGATTTGGTACTCACAATTTCAAGCCACCTGGCTGATTTGTTCTCAGCCAGATCTCTCAAATCTGGAAATTGATGAGCTACAGGATTTATAGCCTTTGGAGATGCAAGGTCTGAGCCCGTCTTCTTATTCTTGCCAAGAATGGAGGAGAGCAAGTTTTGGAGAGGAAGCACAAATCAAAAGGAGAAAAATCACCTCCTAATATTGGTTTGAAAAAAAGGCCTCAGGTTCAAACCTTGGGCAGGGGTTCAAGTTGGTTCTTTATCTAAACCGGTTCACCTAACCCTAGTTATCAGTATCTTTGTAGGCATAAGTTGCTACACTGCCAAAGGCAAGAACCTTCCCAGTTAAGAAATACCAGGCAGCTTACCTTAGCTAGTTACTGTAGTTGAAAGATTACTTCTTTTGTTTTAAGAGTTCACTTACACTTTTCACCGAAGTCTCTTCCTTTTCCTTTTTTTCTTATTCAATATGCATCTAACATTTTTTATTGGACGTGTTTAGTCTTTGTTTTGGACCTCTGATACTTTCAGCTATCCTACTTGCTTCTTTGGAATCACAGCTTTTGCCTGTTGCTATATACAAGAGCTGCTCCGAAAGTAATGCCTCCTGTTTTATAGTGTTGGCCTGCAATGTCAGGGGCAGATGATGGTGATATGGCTGTAGGTTGAAACTTCCCACCAGTATTCCATGAAGTGTTGTTGCCATGTGGTAGATGGCAGCAGAGGGATGACAGCATGGTGGCTGACATGGAAGTGCATATGAAACAAAGGTGTGGGATTTAATTCCTCCATGCAGAAACCATTGTACTCTTTGACATTCAACTCTTGCTGAACATTTATGGAGACCAACCTGGATGTGAGTACAGTGAGGTGGTAGGTGATGTGTTTCAGCAGTGGCAACAGTGATGTGAAAGGCAAGCAATGTTCTGGACAGGCCTACAGATTTTCACAAGCATGGCATACAGGCTTTTGTTCATGGCTGATGAAAAATGCACAGTTAATGGTGGTGCCTATGTTGAAAAATAGTGTTTTGTAGCTGAGAATTTGCTCTATCAAATCGGGTTAATGTGCTCTTTGTGTCTCTTGTCGTTTCCATGGAAATAAATAGGAAGAATTACTTTCAGAACTACACATATTCTGTGAAGAAACAGATACCTTGAGTGTTTTAGAGACCTTACAAGTTATTTGCAGATTGTGGTAAACTCTTATTTGTGTAATTCGTAGGAAGCACTAAATGTGTTGTCAATATTTTTCTTCTAGTACAGAACCTTGCCCTGAAAAACAATAGAGGTAAAGGGAAGCATTTATGGAGAAACTGGCCATCTGTCCAAACACTGCTCAGCTTTTTGTCCAAAGGCTATTTTACTGAATTTGGTGTTGAGTGTTTGTCTGTGCACCTGTGGTTGCACATAAGAACACTTTTTCTTCCTTAGATAAATATTTGCACAGGAGATACTTGCACTTCATACTGCTTATTTTCCTTTTGGTTTAGTGAAAATATTACTATTAAAATAGAATAGGGCAGAAATACAATGCAACCCATCTACACATAGCAGGTCAGTCTGCTCCTTGAGGTGAACGTGTTTCACTGACAGGTCACTGTAGAGCTTCCCTAACATCGAAGCTAGGAGCTGCAGGCTACTGGCAGCATTACTGTGGGATGGGCCTGACCTCAGGGGACCTAGGGAACAGCAAAGGTTTTACTTCTTCCTTTGGGGAGGTCAGGCACGCAGCAGCCCTTTCTCTATGCCCTCATTCAGTACATTTGTTACACTTGAACCACTCAATGAGTTTGAATGAGTTTGAATTCTTGGAGGTCGAACATATTTCTGTCCAGATACCTTGCCATGTCACATACCTCTGTGAACACTTACCTGCTGGGCTATCCAGAATGCCTGCTGAAGTGGCAAGCTTGCTTTGGGCTCTGGGTTCCTTGTCCTGCACAGAGGACAATGCTGGGCTTTACTTTTCTCTTTGCTTCACCATTACTGCACTGATCTCAGGTGTGCAGCCTTACCAAACACCACATAGGTGACTTCCTCTGGCTGGTCATTCCTTCAGTGCTGCCCTGCTCCAGAAGACTGGAAAAAAAAGTCTTTATCTTTTCGACTGTTTGAATTACCAAAGTCTTATTGGATATCTTCTAAGGATAAAGAACACATTTTTAATGAATGAGTTGCAGTTGGAGTTTGTTCTGTTTTTTTTCATGAGGGATGATTTAACAAAGTGAAATCCAAATAAAATTCACCTCAGTGGTTTAAAACTGAATTGCTGACCTAAAAGAACAGCTACAGCAGGAGAAACTGTAAATCCTGTGTTCTGTTTTGCTGCAACTTAGAAAGCTTTGTTTGATTTGTAGTTTATCTATGATTTATCAGAACATAGGTGATTTTTTTTGCATTGCTTTGCTTTATGAATTTGATGAGCCTCTGGTTCTGCAGACCTATTATATGCATTGCAAATAATTTAAGTACTTTTTATTGTAGGGCAGTGTTCATTCTTGGAAATGGAGAATAAATAGCATGTCTAGCAGTATAATACTTATACTGGGAGTAAAGCAACCCCTGTGACATCATAAAGTATCAATGCTTAATGATTATTTCTTTTATGTTCCATGAATTTCTAATATTTGGTGCTGCTCAAGCCTATATCCAGTTTATGCAAAATATCTAACTTGTTATTTCTATATAGTAGTCTGCTTTTAAGCAATTCTTAATCTTTACTTTTTTCTTGCTATCATGTGCGCCTGCTCTTCCTGCAGTGATTAGAAACCTTCTTCACCCTTTAAGAATGGCGTACGGCCACAAACAATATATTCAGATGAAAGGGAAATACTTGACCAGCATGTCTCAGAAGCTCTTTGATCTCCCTGCAGAAGGCTGGTACATCTTCCAGCCATCCCTTTCGGAAGGTGAACAAGTGAAATATTGTCTTGTTGGGGCAGAGAGGTCTGCATACTTCACATAGAAAGGAAAACTGACCACTTTAGATACGCCACACTGGAACGAAAATTTAGGAGATGTCCTGGGGGCGGGTAGGGGGTGTGGGGTGTGGAAGGGAGAAGGGCATGGTAGCCAAGCTGCTGTTAATTAATCGGCCAACCACTCCTGGTGTATGTGTGTATGAGGTATTTTTGTGCATGTGTGTGCAAATTTGACAAGAAAATGTTGGGTTATTTTGAATAAGTCTATCACAGAACAGTCAGAGTGCAATTTGAGACACTTATCAAGAGCAAAATAATGGAAAGGCTTCACTTGTAGGTAGTGTTTGGCTTCATTTTGGGACGTGCTGTCTGTATTGAGTTTAGGTTTTTAGGAAGTTAATTGAGAAACATTACTTGAATAAACAGTAGAAGCTTCTAGTGGTCTGCCGAGACAACATGTATTAGTTCAGATTATGCTGAATTCATGCTGCAATAGCTTGTGTATTAGTTCCAAAGTATTTTACAAACACTTAGAGGTTTTATCTTTTTAAGATGTATGACTGAACAAGAAGGACATAGACATTGTTCCATTGAACAGTTGGGTCAGCATTAGGATCTGGGATCTTGTCAAAAACCACATAAATTTTAAAACCTTCATATTATAGGCCTTTGAATTTAAGCCTGAGTGGTGTGGTTGAGGTCATAGAGAAAGCTCATGGTATGTTGATGGTAGACCATGTATCCTGATTCCAGGATTATCATCAAAAATGCCAGTTTTTGCTGCTTTGAGAGAGGCTTGCAATTATCATACTTAAAATTACAGCTGGTCAAATGCAGGAACCAAGCAGACCCGTCAAAAGTGTTTGGCAGGCAATTTGCCAACCCTCATTTCCATAGTCTCCTGTAATACAGAAAAAAAAAAAAACACGTTTGCATTCTCTGTGCAGACCCTGGCCTGTAAGCTTCTCAATCTTGGCTTCTGATCGTTATTATAAAAAGGAAGGAGGCAAACAGACTTCTTGGTTGTGTTTTGTTTTGTGTTGTGTTTTCTTCCCTTAAGCTTGCCATGACTGTGTGTTACAGTCTGTCTAACTTCTATGTATTTTGAGGTGTTGGTTACGCTGATAGTGAGCAAATAATAATTTAGGTGTAATGAATACATGCTGATAGACAGATAAATCTTTTTCTTGGATTTTTGCATACATAAGAACCTGGCACTGCTCCCATTCCATTGAAAGCAGATGAGATGCCTATAAGATTAGTCCCATATTAATGACTACAGAACATTATGTCATATAGAAGTATAACAAAAGATTGTGTCATATAGGTACTAAAAAAAACCCATGGTTAACTTCCTAAGGCAGTGTTTCAAAACCTGTTGGTTCAGCAGATCTTGCACTAGCATAAACACTTTTTTCTGTTCTTTAAAACGCTTGCATTACTGAAATGCTGATTGATTTCTGCTGTACTATTGTCCAACATAAAACCTTTGGAAAATACTGTGTGATATTGTTTTCCCTTTACTTCTTTTGAAGTAGTTACAAAATGTAGAGATGAAACAAGATACCGTAAAATGCAATCTAGATAGATTCACCCTGATCCACTGGTAATGAAAGGGATGCTGTTTATGGTCCCAAGAGAAACAGAAACATTTGGGCAGTGTGCATGACAAAGCTTGTAAGCAATATCCAAAGCATCAAATACCCAAAAGCTAGTCAAGAATGACTCAGCGTACCAAGAGTTATTTTGCCTCAAAATGCAGCAGATATCCTACAGAAAAAAAATGTTTTTGTATAAATGTACAGGTTAACATTGTGTATGCGCTCAGGTGCGTGAAGGAGATTTATTTCTAGAAAGGCTTCCATGTAAAGTTACATATAAGATTAGTACTCATGATGGATGTCTTCAGAATATTGATATCATGTTACTCTCTCCATCAATCATATCGTTTTTTGCAATAGTTTGTAAATGAAGGTCTACCAATTAAAATGGCAAACAGAGGGTAAACAGTTATTAAAAGAAGGTGCTGTATTTCTTATCAGCGAGAGCAGTTGCTGAGTTCAAGATCCCATGGGCTGCTGTAGAACCAGTTTCTGCTGCATTAGCCCTGTCCTGATGGCAAACATCCCCCCGTGAAAATGCATCCAATACAGGACCTGGAAGAAGGGACTCATCTCTTGAATTTAAGTTATCACATCCATGAACTTAAGTACTGGACAGTAGATGTGAGGGACTTAGTGCTTGCAAAACCTTTAGGCCACTATTTAAATTATTCCAGAAAGTGCTTCAAAATATTAAGCCATTTAATTATTACAGTAAATTCTCTCAACTCAAATTCTTGTTTACCTTCCTTATTGTGGAAATAATCAGATACTGCTTTCTTGGAATCATCCAAACAGCTGCTAGCAACTGCCAATCATCTCTTGCAAAGTTCATATTAGCAAAAAATAATCGGATTTCATATCTTTTACCATAATTGCAACAACAAAAAGGCCAGAAAACCCAGCCTACCTTATAAGGTGGGGAAGGGCAAAGAAGGATGCATAATTGAAGAGGCAATCCCTGTCTCGCACATGTAGTGACAAGTTTTACGTGATTTTTACTGCAGTAATTACTGTATCCTGCTGATCAAGAATAATTATCATTACCATGGCAACTTCCTACAGAAAGAGTGACTGGGGGTGGGCCAGAGCAGAACAGTTCCTTGAGAGCAGCATTCAATGTGCACACTTGGTGAGGTTCTGTGTGCCTTGAAATACTAATATTAATCCTCTGTGCATCATTTAGCTTCCATATCAAGTAAGAAAATGGGGGATGCTGCAGCAGCACACCAATCCAACTCCTGTGGAGCCGCTTCAGCTTTAATGCTGGTTATTTGTTCATTTAGAGTTCATAAGCACAGAGTCCCGTGCACCTAGATCCAAAGAATGGCATCTTCTCTGTGCAGGTGCTGCCCTTCATCTTACTGATCAGGCATTGATAGTAAGTAAGTAAGTAAGCAAAATGAAATTCTGTGCATATTGATAATTGAGGAAGGTGAGGATACTTAGCTGACTTTTTTCTTACTATGCATCTATACCAGGTCCCTGGGTAATGGCATACATTTACTTTTTTTTCTGTATTTGGCCCGTGTTTGCTCTTTCAAAATCTTCTGTCCTCATGATTTCTTGCAACATTCAGTGCATGTTGTTTTTTCATTACTTATAATAGCGTTTCACCTATGCAGAGATGATACTGTTCCAAAAGCACTTTTCAGGTTATTTCAAATATAAAAATAACATTTTGAAGAATATCAGGTGACCCAGATATTTATGATTTGTTTGTCAAAAATCACTCTTTAAACTTTATCATATATAACATAGAACAGCCATCTCAGTGGCTTAAATAGACAGTGAAAATAATTCATAAAGCGAAGATTATGCTATATGACATTATAAAGAGAACTTAGGGCATTCCAAAGCATTGATATATCTTCCCTGAAGTTTCCAAATGGCTGATACCAGGAGTTAAGGCAACACATACCCAACATTTTGGAGAAGCTAGAAAAGGATTTGAGATACATGGCAAGTTTGCAACATTATGCTGTCTTTCCATCCCTGAGGGCATAGTCAGTTGGACTAGCTCACTGCAGGCATTGTCAAAATAACTACGTGTGAGGAAGGGCTGGGTTGAAGATGTTTGACATTCTGAAAATTTGAACTTCGGGAACTAGTCCATATGCATACCTGCTTTCTGAAGTTTTTTTAGTAATAATAGTGCATCATGGAGTGATTTCTTGGTTGGAGTGAAAGAGCTTTTTCTCCCTCCCTCTGAGGACTTTCTCTTTTCTGTATTGAAATGTATCTTCTCTCGGTCCCAAGTTAAACTGGGGCAGCTATGGTGCCATGTGAAGTGAAGGCTATGTCTCAGCTTTGTGGGTTGCTAATGGATGACATTATCTTCCCAGTGTCTAAAAGTGCACCATTTGTAGATAGCTCTTGATAAGTTGGCTTTTCATTCCTGCTATAGCTAGAGGAGGGATTCCATTCATGGCTTCTGAGACCTGTTGCGAATCACTGTATGTGGATACAGTGAATTTACTTGCTGTGCTGAGGTGTGCCTCTAAGGGACGAATTAGGTTGGCACTGCAGGAGTTACTTTCTTTTCTTCTTTTGTGCCTAGTTTCTTCACTCTCTCTATCTTGTAAAGAAAGATGTGGTGTGATATGTGTGTCTACTCCTAGAGATCAAGTGTATCCTGTTTCAGGATGGAATTTCATAGCCTGTCTCAGGGAAAAAAAAAAAAAACAAAAAAAAAAAAAACAGTATGTAACTCTTGGCTTCACCAGCTGATAAGTGAAGGGAATGCTTTAGAAGGGTTTTTCTGAAGCACTAAAGTCTACGGTGAAAATAAGCCAGGTATTCGTGGTCCTTCTTAGTTATACTGCCATGAATTTGACTCTGGGATCCCACTTTTTATGTATTTGGGAGACAGACTATTTTCATTCAGGCTACTGGAACATTGTGTGGGGTATTGATTTTTTACTTTGTACCAAATTAAGCCCTCTGCTCCCACTGGTTCCATGGCAATGCCCATATCTATCAAAGAGGCTCAGCACACAGCTCTCTTTCTCTGCTTGCATCCATTTGGTCTCCAGTCTCTCTCTTGTTGATTAAGGGTAAGTTCCCTTTTGCTTTTGTGAGGACTCCTGCAAGCTGAGTGTTGGGCAGAGGATGTGAGGAGAGAGAGGGATATCCACAGGAGCAGCAATGTGGTACATCTCAAATAAAAGGGTACATCTTCTGTATCCACCACTTCCCTGCCTTTATCATCTTCCTCCACACGTGCTCTTTCCTTTCTCTTGGTCCTACAGAAGCGGTGATGTTAGAATTATAGCAGAGCACAGCCCCAGGAAGTGGAGATTACCAAAAAGAAGGCAGCAGCCCTCTGACACTTTGTGCTACGTGCACTATCAACACTGCTGTTTACCAGCCTCTCTCTGTTTCCAAAGATTTGTTTGCAAGTGTTGGGGTCTGACAGACATTCAGGATTTGAGCTCCCATTTCTTTTTCTGGCACTCAATTCCATGGCCAAGAAATGACTGATGTGACTGATTCAAAACTATACTTCTCTCAATGCTGATTAAAATCTTTCATCTCCCTTTCACTTCCTTCTCATTGTACCGCCTCTAGGTTTGTGTGTGGCCTCTGAAGCACTTCTAAAGTAGTAGTCTTAATCTATAAATCTGATTCTGAAGGCACAGAGCTGCTAAATGAGCCCTAGCAGTGCTGGAGCAGGCAGGCAAGCCACAGTGTGCAGCTCGGTGCCCTCTGTCAGCTGCCAGAGGCGTCGGGGCTGCTGACCCCTCTTGCTGCCAGCAGTGCTGCTCACAGCCTGGAGTTGCCCATGTAGGACCCCAGGTCCTCATCATCCCAATGACAGCATGCTGCTCTTTTTGGTTAGCTGTTTGTACCAGCTCTAAAAACAGAACATCTACAGCAGTGCTTTTTTCTTAAACAAGAAAAAGGGCTCTGACTTAATTGTGGTAGAGATAATATTCCACAAAATGTGAGTTTTACCACCTTGCAAAGCTTGAGACAAACACAACTTTCATCACAAAGTATGAAAGCAGTTGCTCTTTTGGGAGCTGTTTTCCTGCCAAAATGTAAACATTGCCAATGGGGAAGACAAGATGAGTCTGGGGCTGTTTTCTTCATGTGAAGGATTTTAATTGTGTACAGAATGCTGCCCTATAGCAGTCAGTATGCTCTGAACACACAGATCCATAGAACAAAACAAGCGCTATTTTCAGCTCTGATAAAATAGTGGTTTCTTATGTAGAATGCTAGTTTATCTCCAGTCTAGGAAGTTATCTATGAGGGCAAGGTTAAGATAACTTATGTTCTCTATTACTAATTAAAGGAACATCTCTGTAACAACTGAAGTTTGATATGAAGCTGTTTGTGCTCCCCAGTGCTGATATTACATCACCAGAGCAGCCTATTGCGCTGGGCTGTAGGAGCTTCCATGGCGAGTGAAATTACTCAATTACATTTAGGCAGCTTTGGAATGAATTGCAGGAAGGCAGCCAGAAGTCGGGGGCTGCAGGAAAAGATGAGCAGCTGGAGGTCAGGGCCTGGGGGTGTGGGAGGTCAGGACACACAGTCAGAGCGGGTCCTTCTGTTCTTAACAGCTTCTAGTCCCAGCTACTGTGTCCTGATAAATCATTAATGATTTGCTTCTGTTTTTTGTAAATAATGCAATTATGGATTGATAAGTTTTGAATTGGAACTGTTTCTGTTTCTGCACTTTGTCCTGCTTTTCCACTTGTGCTAATTACTGGGCACAACAATGACAGCAAGAAATGTTTAGAGAGTGTGACCAAATATCACATAATTAAGCAATTTGACACTGGAATGCAGAAAACAAAATGTAACAGTAAAAGACTGGTCTAGATTTCATCTGCTCAAAGTAATAATAAAGACATCAACAGGGAAATCAGTCATGCACATATATTATTTGTGTGCACTTAAGTTGGACAGATAGGATAATGGATGTAGTATACACCAGATGTTACATTTCCTGAAAATAGATATGTTAAAGGAGCTCACAAGTGGTTGTCAATGCCCCTTTCATTACCCCATCAGTCTAAATTTATCCAGTTGAAATAAACATCTTAGTTAGTCTGAACTTGGGCTTCACCTTTAAATTTTCTGTGCTACCTTTGCATGCACAAGATAACAGTTAATAAACTTTTCCATGCTGTGTTATACAGTTTCTCACATCCTCTAACAGATTAAAATGCCTCAGTTTTAAACAAGAGCAACCATCAAATAGGCTCCCCAGCATTAAAGCATAATGAAGGCCTGCACTTCCATAGTAATTTCATTTTGTGGATCAAAATCTCACAGAAATAATGCTCTCAGCTATGTGTATAACTGGCTCATAGCTGTAGTTGTCAGTGCACAGAAATGGTTGTTACAAGGCAGTCACTTATAGAAATTCCTGTCATGAATATACATGTACCTGTAGCAGGTTTTCATAGGGTTTTTGTTTTGTTTCCTGCAGAGCTTGTGCTGGAGAGTTTCACGGCATCTTTGATGCAGTGTAGTAGGACATCCTGCTTGAATGGTGGTCATTTGTTCATTCGCTGGGGGCTTGGTTGGCTGGGTTTTTCTTAGGTACCTTTGTTTTGTAAATCAAATGCAGGCTTCTCAGCAGAGAAGGCATAGAAAAGCAGCTGAAATGTGCTTTAGCACTGGCATAGGATGTTGTGTCGTGTCGTCTTCACAAGAAGAGAGAGTCCTTTCCCATCACTGGGGCCACGTCTGCCTGTGAATTCATGAGCAGCCATCACAGAACATGGGGTGATGGCAATATGTTTCCTTCTCTGCATGTTTAAGTAGTACTAGTTCACTAGCAGTACACTGAGAAATGGACAGAAAAAGAGAGGCTGTCATGCTAGAAGAAAGCTTAGAAGTGAAATCCCCAGAAGAGACAAAATTGGAAAGAAGCTGGAAATTCAGAAAAGTAATTCTTGAGGAAATATTTCTCTTAGAATCCATTAATACAGAACATATATTTTATCTTGTAGGACATCATTACTCTAGCACACGAGACAGGATTTTTTATGAAACTTCTGTTGAAAATTAGCACACACCAAAAAAGTGGAATTATTTTTAGAGAAAACATCATAAAAAAGTAAAGTTTTTGACTGAATTTGCGGGAAGTCCTAAAGCTAAAAAGCACACCGTGATGAATGCAGTAGTTTCAGAGTAGTTGGCCATGATTTTACATACAGTTGCTTTTAAGCAATTACAGAAGTCATTAAAGAAAGAATAATAGAAAGCACATTCTTTCAACATTGTGCAAAAATTGCAGCTCAGCAACCCAGTGTGTAGAGCACCAGGACAGGCATTAGCATTTATTTCCTCAGTGGGTTGTGGGAAAAGATGGCTCTTAAACCAGGGAGTTGCTTCTGTGTGTAACTTATTCTGTGAAAGTGAGTTTTGCACATTCACAACTGTACGTTCGTTTCCTATGGTGGTTATTGTCCCACCAACCATGGGGGTGCCATATTAATTTCAAGGAACTCAGGGTCCAGTCTCTACTGTAGGAACTCTTCAAGTCCTGGGTGGTGGAGGGAAGGAATTTGTGTTTCTGTTGACAACTGCTTTCAATGCCAGGAGTCCTTTATTAAAAATTTCCACCTAAGAGGGACAATGAGCTTTGGATACTTGACCTTCTGAGCAATTGTCTTCTCATTTTAACATTAAATATGATACCAAATAGTCTTTTTCTGACATCAGATTGATAAGAGATGCAGTACTTTGACATTCTTTCCCTGTATTTGATGTGCGGGGTATTCAGCTCTGGTCCAAGGAAAAAGATGTCTTGGACAGGTAAATAGTCTTGATGTTGGTATTATCAGTCTTTTGGGATGATGAGAAGTACTTCTCTATACTATAGCATAGGTTCTGAATAAAGGAGTCCTGAAAAGGAAGTACATCTGCACTGGACAGGGTCTTTGGAGTGTGTGGAATGCACTTGTCAGCAGGTGTATTTCTGCCAATAGGTTAGATAAGTGTTACTGTTTACATACCAATTTGCTCTGTTATTGAATAATTTCTGTCGTAACCAGGGCAACAGTTCCATCATGTGATACATTCACTACTCCAAAGATACAAATCTCTCTAGAGAAACTTCATTTCATCAGGTTACGTAGAGGGTTGGAGAATTTACAGCATTTCTTAGACAGGCAGTAGGGCCAGTAAATAAACGAGATTGTCCCAGGTCTAAGGTTTGTTCACAACCCTGTGGGAGGTACTCAGGTCTTCCCACTGACTAGACTGGATTTAGATCTAGTTTCTAAGTTCTGTTTAATGAGATCAAGTTCTTCATTTTTATTTTTACTTGTTCCTTCCATTCATGTATATCTGACTAGAAACACCTGAGGATGATACAACTCCACATCATGGAGTCAGAATAAGAGATGATGCTTCTTTAAATTCATTATGCAGCCCGTAGCACAGAATGGGGAAAAAGAGAGAGTAACTTCTGAAATTTAGCTTCTCATGGTGCTTTTTCTTGTAATAGAAACTCCAAAGCCAATAAAAGTAAATTTTGGTTACTTGTCTTTGTAAAAATCACAGTATCTGTCTTATCTGCCTGTACAGAGGAGTGGTGGTTTCCAGAGATACACCTTGAATCTCAAATTAGTCTCCTGATAGTGGAGGAGATTTTACTCGTTTTGTTTCTGCAGCAAAATCCAGAGATTTAGCATAAAACCTTCTTCCCACTTAGATAGCTTTAGAAGGGGGAAGGGAAGCTGAAAACATGACCGAAGAACAGATTTCTCCTGAGGAGTATTAATAAAGATCAGTATCTGCAGCTGGAATAAAATGGCCTGTGCACATCAGGGTGAGAAGTAATGCAGTTGGAGTGGTTTGTATGCCAGAAGATTGAATTTATCTTGATTCAGGCTGGCAATAAATGGTCGGCATGGAACTGTCAGGCTAGGTAGGAGGAGGGACTTTCTGTGACTTGCACCTGAAAGGCAAATGTAAGCTACTGGGCTCAGTGCAAGAACCAGTTAGTGAAAATCTGTAAATCCTGCCTAATAAAGGGTCTTATTACATTACTTGTATACTAGTGTTTAGATGTGCTCTAGCTTTTTGTGTTGATGTGTGATCTATCTGGGAATGTGTGCTGTGGCAGCTGGTTGCAGATTTTTGCTAAATACCTTGCAGACATACCACAGATAGATGTCTCCCAGACAGTTAAAACTTGATCTCAGCATATCGAAGCAAACTGGCTAAGTACCTGTATTAAAGAGATAAACCACTTAATAGGTTTAAACTTTTTTACCTCACCTTTTTTTAAGCATGGTAATTCTGGAAGTCAAAGGCTTTTATATTATCAGTGGAAGAACTTTTTAACTATTGAAGGCAAAGACTTTGTGTAGCTTGAACAGTGCATAGCCTGATTGGATGCTGAAACTGTTGCAATAGGCCTCCTCACATGCATGTACAAAATAGAGCTGTATAGGTCATTTTGAGAGTAATACGGACAATATACTGTCCGAGTGAAGAAAGGGTAGGGAAGAGGAACATAAAAGCTAAAATCAAGAGAACCAAGTTGCTAAATTCTATGCAATCTGTGAAGAAATATGTCTTTAGAGCCAAAGAGAATGGGGAAACAGCTCTATAATTACCCCCAATCGGATAGTATGCCAACAAAACAGGAACAATTAGTGATGTTTCCCAGTCAATAGATATTTCTCCTTAACTGAGTGATCTATTGAAGAGATATGTAATTAGGACCATGTAATAATAGGTTTGGTAACTCTATCCCTGTCAGAAAGGGAAGAAAATCCATCCTACTGATAATTGCAGGTTCCTCTGCATTTCACTTCTTTACATCCCCTTTTCCCCTTCATCAGATTCTTTAAACAAGTCTGGTTTTTGGCTCATCATATATGAATGAACATATAAATGAACATACATATATGAACATATATATGGCATTCACTGAGTTAATGAAAAATAATTCAGAGAGCACTGCCATGTAACTCCAAGAGAAGTTCCTGTCTTGTAGTATCAGAGCAGAAGTTCAAAAAAAACCTCTTTGATAAAAGATTTTTAAAAATCCTTTAATTATTTAATTACTATAACTTTAAAATATATTTATACATAGGTGTATTTTAGACATGGGAATTAGTTTTTGGAAACTCAGGTGGTACTGTAGGAAATAGAATCACTGTGGCCTGATGGAAGAAACACTCCATCTTAGCATCCTAGAAGAATATAAAAAGTGATGATGCCACTTCCTGGGTAAAGAAGTTAACTGCTGTTCCCAGGAATAATAACCATTCTGCTGTGCTAGATCTCTTGACAGGGATTGCTGCACAGCATCTTGAGGTCCTTCTTGAGGCCATACAGATATTCTATTGACAAGCTCTACTTACATAATCTTTCTCACTGCAACAATACTTCCAAAAAAAAAAGAAAAGTTACTGAGCCTGTCAATAGCTCTTATTCTATTGGAGGAAATCGCTCCTGCTGCAACTTGTACTTCATGGACATAAGTTATAAGTAGGCAGGTTTACTACTTACTTAAGTTCAAGTTCTTGGCTAGCATGTCTTCTAGTGCTGTCCATTGGAGATGGACCCAAAATGCACCACCTTCATATGTAAATTCATCCAATGCTGATTGCATGTGACAGATCAAATGTGGAAGCGTGAGCATGCTTTTCAGTGACACTTGTGTATTCACATTGCATGCAACACCTTTCCCCCTCAAAATAAATTAAATGATAAACATTGGAAACACATAAGTTTTGTTGGCACTTTTAGTAGTTTGCAATAGTGTTATTTTTGTTTTCAACTATAAGAAACATATGTACAACCCAGGTTGGTAGCACCATGATCTGGATGGTAGAAGGTTCTCCCAGACGTGAGCCCTGGATCACGTTAATAGTGAGAGTGATTTACTGCCTAAATGTTGGACCCACTGATACTGGTGCGTATTTTTGGCATTTCTGGAGAGAAGTGTCAGAGGAAACCTTTTGTAGTGCATATGCATCACTGCAAGTCACCTGAGCTGTGCTGTGAATTCTTCAGCACCACCTACTGGTGCTATTATTAGAATATTAATAGATATTTGAGCACTTTCATAGAATCATAGAATTGCTTGGGTTGGAAGGGACCTCAACGATCATCAAGTTTCAACTCTCCTGCCACAGGCAGAGCTGCCATCCACTAGATCAAGTACTAGACCAGATTGCCCAGGGCCACATCCAACCTGGCCTTGAACACCTCCAGGACTGGGGCATCCACAACCTCTATGGGCAGCCTGCTCAGTACCTCATCACTCTCTCAGTAAAGAACTTCCCTATTACCCAATCTGAATCTCCCTTCCTTTAGTTTAAAACTATTCCTCCCGTCCTATCACTACTCAAGTAAAATGTTGATTTCCCTCATGTTTGTAAACTCCCTTTAAAAACTGCAAAGCTGCAATGAGGTCTTCCCACAGTGTCCTCTTCTCTAAGCTGAATAAGCCCAGTTCCTTCAGCCTGTCTTTATAGGAGAAGCACTTCAGCCCTTGAATCATCTTTGTGGCACTCCTCTGGACCCCCTCCAAAAGCTCTGCATCTTTCCTGTGTTGGGGACCCCAGACCTGGACACAGTGCTCCAGATTGGGCTTCACATGGGCACAGTAGAGAGGAACAATCACTTCCCTGTCCCTGCTGCCACCCCTCTTCTGATGGAAGTCAGGATACTATTGGCCTCCTAGGCTGCAAGCGCACACTGCTGGCTCATGTTCAGTTTTTCATCAAGTCCTAAGTCCTTCTCAGCAGGGCTACTCTTAAGGAGTCCTCCCACTTCATAGACATTTATGTATTACAGATATTAGAGCACTTTGCGAGAGTGCATCTTGTTTGCCTGTATCTAAAATGTTTACCATGTGGCATCTGTAGCTTTTCTAAGCAAAGCCAGGCTAGTGAAACTAAAATCTGCAACCCTTACGCTATAAACCAGAAATGTGACTTGAAGGCGAAAGAGACCCTGCCTTTCTATTACTTCCACTAGCAAGCTCCCTTCTATTCCAGAAACAGCATCTCATTTTTGACAGACATAAAGCTGTCTACAAATAATTGAAAATCTCAAATATTGGGTTGAGATCAAAAGTCAATTTTCACCTTTGCAGATCTGCAGACAACTGTCAATGCAAGAGACCTCAGGAGGCACTGCTCTCCAGTCTCTTCACAGAATACAGTGGATCTTCAACACTTTTCAGCCTAACAGTGAGATCATGAACAAAATGCATGAGTTACATGCATTTACTGCTGTGCTAAGGAGCTGAGACTAGCTGGTTGCTGTAGCACCTGCAACTTCTGCCAGCCTGATGGACAGTAGGTTTGACTGTTGGATGCTGTAGCTGCATCACACCTTACTGCTACTTCCAGAAAAGTCCATCTGTAGCACTGATTGCAACACATGCTGGAGTTTTGGCGTTCCTCATCGTATATATTCACATGGTCTCCTTTATCTTCCATCTGCTGTGCAATCTTTTTACTAAAGAATAACAATCGACATTACAATTCTGCTTATGGAAAACAAGTATGAGAGATGCAAACTGCTATATTTAAAGAATATTATTGCCTAATTATGAGTTGCTTTGCTTTTTTTCCATTCTGGAAATAATATACTTTGAGCAAGCAAACAGACATTTTCAGTTTTCTAATCTGCCATTGACTTGGTTTTACCCCAATATGTTCTTTTAATTAGAAGTGTCATATGTCAACATCTGCAGGTTTTTGGTTCTTTATACAGTTGGTTGTAATACAGAACCAACGAGTCTTTTTCTAATGCTAATACATGAAAGCTTGATAACACGATGCACAGTTATACTGGCATTAAAACAAAAATCAACTCTTCAAAAATATAAAGAACAAGACAGACTTCCAGCTATGTGGAGTCTTTCCTAGAAAGATCTATTATCAATAAAAGATTTCACAGTGGCTTCCAAAACAAATGATGTAAAATTAAAAATTCATTGTATTCAAATAATACAATGTGGCAGGTAGAAATGAAAAGATGGGTTTATCCACATATTCATTTGCAGTTTACCTCTCTTTGCTTTACATCAGCAAACAGACTGCTACAAGTTTGAAGCCAGTAGCTGCCAGCTGTTTTCAGAAGGGGCATTAGACTTCCTGTCGTACCAAGAAGCTAGGATTTCCCCTGGCAGGACATCCATTCCCAGAGCTGTACCTTGTTGTGTGGGGCATCTTCAAAACGTGATTTCAGATATGCGTAGCAACAGAGATTCAACAGAACTCGCTAATATGCCGTGGTGATTTTAGCTGCCTGAAAGCAGCTTAGGACTTCCTAAATTTGTTCAAATAAGTAAGCATCATCTTTCAGAAAATTACCTACAGAATTCAATATAGTTAATTAGAAGACAGATCACATAAACAGCATAATAGTGTACCTTTCATCCCATAATCTTTGTCCCTCCGGTGTTCATAGATAGCCGAGCAAAAACAACCATAACTGACTCAAATCTTTTCAGAGAGAACCAGGATCTTTGTTCCTAGGGCTATTTCCCCCTTCTTTTTCTTTTGTCACCAAAAAAAAGAAGCCAAGAATAATATTCTTACGAATTCCCAAACTTCTTGCTATGAATGTAATTCCTTCCATTACTACAAAGATAACAATCTCTACTTGCTCTCCTACTGTCAGCAGTAAAGCTCGCCTCTGAAGCATTGCAGCCTGCAGAGATGAAATTTTGCCATCTTGCTTCACAATTCATACTTTGTTTCTATAAACAGGCAAATGGCTTATTCGAAGAATCTGCTTTTTCAAGTGTGTTCAACAGAGATGCTGCACTTTCAAGTGTGTTCACCTTCCTTCTGATTTTTTTTCCTTTTTAATTATTTTTAACCAAACAAAAGCAACCAGACTAATAGCTTTGTAGTTGCTTGCAGCCTCAATTCCATCTAATGACATATTGATCTTTCCTTTTCTGTCTATATCCACATTTAACTTCTGTTCTCTGACTTTGGGATTCCAGTTCCTAGGTTAGTTCCAGTGGTTCTTCTTGGCTGAAGGGTCCTACACAGATTGCATTGCCTAGCAGCTATCTGGTGTGACACTGACATTCTGGGAATAGCATTTGGCAACGCATACAGCGTGAAACAGTGGAATGAACCAGCAGAGCTCAAAGAAAGAATAACGTGGTTGCAACTCCTTGAAATTCAGATCAGTCTGTCAGCTTCTGGTTACTGTTTATTGTATACTCTCTCTTCTTTTCCTATTCTGTTTTCTGTGTTTTTGATATAAAATCTGCACTATGTGCAGAAAGCAATGCAGAGGTACTTATGGAGAAGATGCATTGATAAGTATCTGATCAATAATTGATGTCATTTCTTTCAACTCTTAATTAAGGCTTACAAATTCACTGCTCCAAACAAAACATGCTGTGGTAATTCATTTTTACATCTGAAACTGAACTAATATAACTGTTGCTCTTTGAATTGGAGCACATGTGCCATATCTTGCCATAGCATGACAAGGAACAGCATCTTCCAACTGATACAGGCATTTCTACAGCTGAGCATAGCTGTGTGGGTTGTAAAGCATTCTTGTTTATTCAAAGTTTTTAGGGAGGAGTTGAGGAGAAAAATGCTTTCTCAGATTGAGCACTAGTGCAAAGCAGTGCTAAAAGCCTTCAGAGGAAATCTGTAAAAACCCATGTCCTTGTTACCTGTGTGGGGTTTTCTGCTACTGCAGAACCTTCTATAGAATCTTCCACTCATACTCATGTTTTCTTGTGCTTGTGCATTAGCTTACCTTAGAGGGTAGCTTTATTAGATGGCATTTGTGCATAAAAGAATAATTACTTGTAAACACAGATATACAAGGAAGCTATAAAGAGAAAGCAAGCTCTTAGATCACACTGGAATTTCCCTATAATCTCGAGTTGAAATTCCTGTCTTGTTTCTGTCTACTGATACCCAACAGAAAGTTGAAACCTTTTTTGCTATCCGCAGTTCACACTACTCTTGCTCACTGCAGTTCAGTGAAATAAGGATTGTTTTACTACTACACATTTATCCTCCTTTTGTCCTTTGATTAATACTTCCACTGTGTTAACACATTCTAGAATTCAGCTGGCACATATCTTTTAGCCTTTGGTGTCATTCTAGTGAATGCCTATGCAGAACATGGAGGAACAAATGATGCACTCATTTTAGGTACTTTGGGTGGGTTTTTTTTTAGGATTTATAACTATCTGGATGTTGGCTTGTTGTTTTCTTCTTTGAGCTCTCTCTAAATATTAAGCTGCTATTGCAGGTGGAGAAAACTGAGAAATGTCTGAGGTAGCTCTGCTGCTGTTCTGATGGGCTACTCCAGGCCTCTGAAGTTTGTAGATCCTAACCTTTGTTGTGCTGAGGGCCTTAAGAATTTGTAACCCAGGCTGGGGTCAGGAAGTAAGATCTAATCATTTGGTAGGTACCAACTTTCTCGTATTAGTCAGAAGATAGTTGCTAGAGTGAGTTACCATTGTTTTCAGTAACAGAAATCTCCAGTCCTTCCACGGAGGGAAAAGAATAAAACAGCTGCTATTGTACTTGTCACCCCAATATTTCTTAAAGGTGAAAGCATTTACTCTGAGGTGAATGTAATCTAAAGCTCTCCCCCCCCCCCCCCCCCCCCAATTATGTGCAACTATAAGCAAAACAACTACAAGTAAAATAATTAGCTGCTGGTGTACTGGAGCTTGTCAGTGCCAGCTACAGAGCTCTGCCAATGCCAGATTTTTTGTTTACATAAAAAAGAAAATAAATAAAGAAATATGTGTGAATTTTAAACTGAACCTCTGAAACAATTAAGTGGAGCTGAACAAGTTCATAAAACAAAGACTAATGACATGTCCCCCACGCTGCTTGGCTGTGTTCCCCCATTGATTGACTTGTAGAATGTTACAGGCGTTAAGTTGGTATTTTTCATTAATTGCGATGAAATATGAGAATCTCTTACCATTCCCCCTTATTCTTGTAAACAAAGCTACTCAATCATTACAAGAAATCATTATTTACTTGTGAGTAGGAAAGAATCAAGGCTACTCCACAAATTGTAGTCCTCCCATAATAGCTGAATTCCTTTCACTGTTCACCTTTTCACTGTACGTTATGGAAGTTTGTCTTAACTGCGCAGGAAAGGCTGAGCATGTAAATGATACTTTTGTAGGCAAGAGGGAAATGCCAGCTTTGTTTGCACCAATTTGTTTCAGTAATTGCTTTACACTCTGTTCTCCTTCCACTCGTGAATCGATGGTAGATGGCATGCAAGTACCAATTACAAGATCAGATTTTAGGAAAGCATGTTCCAATGTCCACCTTAAATTTTATTTAGAATAACACGAAACAATGCTGTGGATATAACCCTGAAGGCAACTGCATGTGAAGTCATTTATCACCAAAAAAAATGTGAGGAATGCTGAAAATAAAGTTAACATTCATAGTCATATTTTCATTTTTTTAAGCTGCAGTGCTAGAAGGCATTTTTCTTCATTCTCTAAGCATTTTCCTTCCTTCTTATTCTTTTTGTTTGATATCAAAACTCTTCTTGTATCAAAAGAGAAAATAGAAATTATTTTTTAAAATGAAAGAGTTGTGTAAATGTAAGAACAGAACCAGCTATTTTCCCATTTTCCCCTACCTAGAGGCTTTCTTGTTGCCTCACAGCACATTAAATGTAAGCTCAGACTCAAAGATCTGCATTACCAGAGCACAGCCAGCTCTCATTACTTGTCATGGCACAAATGCAACCCCAGCTGTGTCTCTGCACTTGGAGTAGCCCAGTGCAGAAACAAGATGGGACAATTGAAGTACCTTTACTCTAAATAGTGATGGCACTTTCATATCCACAGTTGGCAGCCAGCTCAATGGCCTATGGGATCTGTGTTATTATGATTAGCATAAATAAATGGGAGAATCCCAGGAAGGTAGGCTTTTTTTCATGTGGTTCTGCTTACAAGAATTGCTGCTGCAAGTGGCTAATTGTTGACAGACAATTATTCTCTGAGTGTGTGTTCATGTCTGGTTGTGCACCATAGCTTACCAATAAGTCGCTTCCTCTTCTTTAATCTCCTAAATCCACTCTTAGCTAGATGGAGGAGAATTACTTTCAAGTCTACTACAGACTTGCCAAGTCTGTAGTATTCTGAACATTCTGAACCATGTAGAAATAGCACAGATGCAAGTAAAACCAGTCGAAGGAGGTGGTGTCACATCAAGCTGAATGCAGCATGAAAGGGAAGAAGGGAGGGAATGAAACCTGGTGAAACTGCCAGGATTTGATCTGCAATAAATGTGAGCTGTACCCGCAGGCACCAAGCGGATTTTGTAAGTGGTGGCTCTTCCAGCTGGGTGTGTGGTTTGCAAGTGAGGTTCCTGTCGTGTGCTCTCCTTGCAGCATGGCTGGGGAGGAGAGACACTGCGGTGGCTGAAGAACAGAAAAGTGGTTGTGCAGCCGTGAAGGTGGGATTACAAATTGAAAAGCCTCAGGATTCAGATTGCAAGGGAGTAGAGTTTAATTACAAACTCTCTCCAGCATTACTTCCCAACTTGCAGCAATGCACACAATACTAATACATGCTAGCAGGTTGCTATACAAGTTGTTTTACCATTTGGCAATGCAATTTCAGGAACTTGTTTGACTGACTGAGCTCTCTCTTGCAGAGCCAGCTGGGAAGGATCCTCAGGTAGCTCAGAGTGCTTGCTGAGCCATCTTGTCTCTTGTGACTAGGATTTTAATCATTACGAGAACAGAGTCATTAACTTGAGACACTGAAAAACTGATTAATTGTTTCTCTTCAAGATTACTAGGTATGCCTGAAGAGTGCAAAAGCAGTAGCTGAGAAACTGGTGGCATATAGAAAGCTTAAACTGACTGTGTTCCAAGTCAAACACAATAAGCGGTAAACCCGATGGAATGTGAAAGAAATTCATACCTTAGTGAACCATAAACAGAATCACTGGTGATAAAATTTAATCAAAATGTTACATTGCCTTCGGGATTCAAACCCAGCGTCTTTTGATGATTAGCAGGATTATCAAATGTAGATGCTCTGTTGAATACCATAATGTTGTAATGTTGCACTCCATGGAACATCAATGCCAGAAATAATTTAACACCTGCACATAAATCATTTTGCAATTATCTTTTGGGAATTATTTTATCTTAATCTTTTTATTTTGTTCCAAATAAAATTAGAGAGGAACACTGAAAGATGACACTAGGTGAAACAGAGGAAGGATAGGAGCACTGTCAGGTTATATAAACTAAGCTAAATGTCTGTTTTCCATTATTTAATTCTTAGATTGACATGCAGCTTTGGCTAAGGATTGTGAAACAGAATTGATTTGTGTGTATGTGCATATAGTTAATTTAATTAGACTTTTAGTAACGGCAATATTGAAAATATATGCTCAGCGCACTTCAGCATTAAGAAGAGGGATTTAATAGGTGGAAAGCCTTGAGCCTGTTGATCCTCCTTTCCCTAGAGCAAAACAGCCAGTTACTTTTAGGACTTATAAATTTATCAGTCAGAAGTTACAAAAATCTATTCTCTGATCAGGGAACAGAAGGGAGACAAACTTAATTCTTCCTAACATTAAGAGGAGCTGGGGGTATAAAACCCCTGTGCAATAAGAGAAGGATAACCGCCCCAGGTAACCTTTCAAAGTGGTGCTGAGTGACTCATTGATGTTGATGGAAACTGTGTGGCTAAATCCCCTACCTAGTGCTTTGAAAGCCTAACCCCCAGTGTAGGAAGCATATAATGATGGACTGTATTTATAGAACTATATAGGAAATAAAAATAATTATTACACTTCAGTGAACTTCGATTATGTTTTTGTATTTGATCAGCTTTGTTTCAGCAGTGTTTTGAAAGCTAATTCTTCAAACCCTATTGCAAATAAATATGTTTTCTGGTCTGAATAATCGCTTTCTAGTAAAATCTAAAAGCGCTTAATAGCCACATTTATGGTAAGAAAGCAAACTGTGAAAGTGGCAATAGAGATTCCACTGAATATTATGCAAAAAAAAAAAAAAAAAAAAGACAAAATGTCTTGCTTGGAAAGTGTCAATAGATAGCAAGCCAAACCCAGCATATATTAATGCATGCTTGCAGAAGAACATTTAATGCTAGCAGCTAGCTTTTATATTGATACAAATTCTCTGTAATTTTCTGTACCAGTTTTTCATAGGAAGATTTTCCCTCTAGTGCAGTAGGGAGTGCAAGTCAGCTGCAGCAGGGGAAGGGTGCCTGCCCACCTTCCTCTTTGTGAGCAGGAAGTAAAAACTGAACCTTGTCATCAGTCTCCATTTAAAGTAAAATGGAAAAAATTCTCTAGCCTATTTACTACTTTTCAGGTAGTGAAATGGCAAAGTTAAATAAGTTGTGTAAAGAACAGTACGAGTTCTCTCCATGAGACACCCTGTCTAGAAGTGAGGAGGGATGCTCCTTGGCAGCTGGCACAGCCTTTAACTTAGAACCAATGAAAAGTGAAAATAACCAATAAGTTCCTGTGCTCTTCAGTGATTTGTTTTATTATTTCTTCCTAGAATGTTCCCGTAGAAGTGTCTGAGTCTTGTCTGGGAAGACAAATGTGAGCTATATTGAGAACTGAACAAAAGGGACTAGTGATTTGCTTTGGGCATTGGTGACTTAAGTATGGTTTCTGCTGTTAAAGCTTTAATAATACATATACACACAAAGGATGAGTTACAAATCTTGGCATATTTTACCTTAATTATAAAATCTTAGGTAATAAACCCCTTATCTAGGTCTTACAGTAATTACTACGTAGTGAGATTTTGTGGAGGCTTTTCTTTCTCAGAAGTCTGGAGGTATGCTGAAGTCCTTTTCTCAATAGCTTTATGGCACTTACGGCATCTGCAAAACTGCAAAACATCACTTCTTCTTGAGGGGCCTTCTGGTGCCCAGTGCTGGACACATGCTCAAGTATGTAGCGTGTTTGTTCTCATCAGCTCAGGCCTGTGCGGGTTTTAGCTGTTTACCTTTGGAATAATTGCTCTCAACTTGTGTTTAGATAAAAATATTAAGGTTTCTGTGTCTTCAAATTTGGAGAACTGTTGGGTGCTTTACAGCTTAGTTTTTCAGCTAGTCCAGTGAATTCTATTATCTCCCACAAATGCTTTCCTTGCTCTCTTCAGGACTTAATATATAATGCAATGAAAAAAAAAATCAACAAAAATAATCAGAAGTGGGGGGAAAAAATCTCGCCTCTTAAAACTGAAATAATAATAAGTTAGATGGTGATAAAGTAGGAATTACCAGAACAGAATGAACAACCAATGATTAGCCTGTTACTTGTCCCACATCTATCAGAAGAAGAGGAAGCTGAGTGCTCCTCTTGTACTCTGGACAGCTTCAGGACTTCAAGAGTTGGATCTCTTGGATGCCATTCTCTAGAGGATTTAAACCTTTTTTTTTTCTTGTTTCTTGTTTTCTTATTTTTTTTTAATTATTGATTATTCTGTGCCATCTTAGGAATCATCAATATAGTTTAAAGAGTAGGCTTTTGATCTCAGTCTTCGTGGAGACTGAACTGTGTTTTCTTCTGCAGTACCATCCTTAAGATCTCTAACAAGGATGTATTGAAGATAACAATTGACTTTAAGTGACCTCTGCAACAGTCCAGAGGCTGCCCACAAGTAAAAGGGGGCCTTCTGTCATGCTCACAGCTGTGTGTGTGTGATCTGTTTTGTATTCTAGCTTTTCCAGCCTGCTAAACCATCACTCTGATTAGCTAGATTTTAAAATGAAGTATGTAACATCAGCCCAACTACTGATAACATAGCTTATGCAAATCTCTCATCAGAGATGGAAAGATTATACTGCATTCAGTATAAAGTAAGAGTGGAGAAATGCTTTTTAATTTGAAATGAAAATTAAACTGGAGAATACTAATGAAAAGAAAGATGCTGTATACCCACAGGAATTCATCACATTAGTACATGAGCCAATCTGTTGCTATATCTCATCTTAGTTTACTACAGAAATGCCTATTCTGGATTTCTGGTATGGGTTCCGTTGTCACGATTTGATTTCTCCACCCTTTACATTTTCAGTAAATTGTAGGAGCACTGCAGTATGGAAAAATTATGATTTAAGTTTGAAGGATGTCTGACTGATCTCTGAAACATCTTGGATCAGTACCCGAGGGATCCAGCAAAGGGAGCTAAGGATAGAACTGAAATTCCCTGAATTCCTCTCATTTGCCACTTTCCCAGGTTAGTCGTATTTGATGCACGTTTTTTCCAAGTGTTTGCTTGACTTCTCTTTCAGGTACACAATTTAGGGCTCTGACAGAGAGTTTCTGGCAATTCTTGCACTAGAGTGGTAAGCTATGCCAATCCTCCCACACCACTGCCCAGTCCAGCAGGGACTTTGCTACCACTCCAGATCACAGTACAGTGACTTGTCTTGAATGTATGACAAATTAGACCTAATTTTAAAATGCCATAAGAAATGAGAACATCCAAAGCAGCAGTACTTGTTCTGTTAATTATGGCATGGTAGTAGTTACTTTTGATAAATGGGTAGCAACAAATAGCTGAGGGGTTCTCTTGAGCTCATAGTTTGAATGCAGAATTGCAGCCTTGATACAAGTTTCCTGTTGTTTAAGGTTCAGGCACTTCTAACGATGACCTGCAGCTAAAACCACACGTGCTACACCCATTGGAAGGAAATTAAAAGGTGGGAGGATGGGAGAAAAAATGTAGAAAACTCCCTTTATAATAAAGTGAAAGTTTAAAATATAAAATCATTTCTGAAAATGATAAAACTGGCAGTTTGTAAAGAGGTCATAATATACAGTTGAATCATGAAATTCTACGTAAGACACTATGTGGTCCATGTAGCCGTTATATAAGGTTGGTTTTTTGTTTGTTTTTTATTAACTTGGGATTTAATTTAATTGGTTGGTTATTAGAATGAAGTAAATTATACAGAAAAAAGTTAAACTGTGACTACGCCACTGCTGCTTTTATCTTGAAAGTCATTCTTGAAAATAGTTCTAGTTAAATGACATCTAAGTTAGTTGCCAAGACTCCAGACAAAAAAAAAGCCAAACAATTTTTCTTTGTTTTGCACTACTATTACTTTCCCTATTAATTAGCAGAGAAACTCACTGAAATAATATTATGAAATTTGAACTTTGTTGCAAGGTTGCAGCAACCACTTAGTTATCAATTTTAAAGTGCTTGGTTCACAGTGGTAGCAACTTCTTAAAGTATGAGATTTCAGATGCCTTGAGGTTTGTTTAAAATATTATGTTGTTCCTTTAAAACATTTCATAGAAATGGTATTCCTGTCACTGGTGAAATTATTGGGTTGAAATGAGCAATAGAGATGCTGGGACTGCCATTTGGGAGGCTTGTTATTCAAAGTTGGATATATCAATGAGCTTCTAATTGCTGCTGTACTTCCAACACTAATATTAAGAGTTAGAGAAATTTTATCAGCACTTACTTAGATTTCATTGTCTTTAATACACAAACACATTTACAGAAGGAAAGGAGAGCAGAGAAATAGCAGTTAGTATCATTCATGGAGATTAGTCTTGCTCAGCAAGAACACTGAGGAAGAGAAGCCACTTGCCAAATCAAAAGCAGAACTCTCAGTTCCTGTACTGAGGTGTGTGCATGCATGTATACTCATATGATTCACTTCTACTCAGCCAGCTGTTTGTGGTCAACTTATATACCTCACAGGTATATCAAACACAACAGTTTGGTTTTCCTCCACTTTTTGCAATGTGACAGAAGGCAGCAGGGCTCCTCTTGAACTAACAGCCCCTCAGAGTAATGTACTTTGCCACTGCTGATCCTGATTTGGCAAGTATATGGGGCAGTAGCGCAGCAGTGAAGAACTCTATGAAGGCCTAACGTGTTGTACAGAAGAGAGATGGGATTTTTTTCTGAGAATAAAGAGGTGGAAAAGGAACACTCACTGGATGAACTGAAAGCTTTAAAGCTAATCATGATCCTCTCCCTTTGATCTACTGTGAAGTGCTTATATTGGTACATGTACAGGCAGGAAATAAGCTATAAAATATCACTCTCTGGGCTTTGATTTTCAATATTAATTCTTTTTGAGGCAAGCGGGCACACTGGAAACAACAGAAAGTTATACATGGAATTCTCAAATCATTAACATTGAAAGCATTCAAAACCATTAGCTTCCAACTTAAGGAACAGCATAAGTAAATCACATGTAAAATATCCCTGTGTGTATTCTAGAGCAAAGTGTTGCCTCACTTGACTCCATAAAAATGCACTCCTTTAAACAGAAAGCTAAACTGAACTGGTTTCATTTATCACATCTGTGAATGTGTATTGCATTGCTTCTTCTTTTCTTAGGAGAAAATAGAAGGAAAAGCCTTGATTACAGGTTAAATAGCATGTATCCTCCAACTGTTGCACCAAATCATTTCTTCTCTGCTTAATGCATTTGCTTTGAATCCAAAGCCTAGAGGTTTAACTTTGGATGCCTTGAAATAAAAGCACACTTTGCTGATGAAGAAGGCATTTGCCTTCAGGTTGGGAAAAACTTAAACTAACGTCATCTCAGCATGATTAGAGCTCATGTGTACTACTGACCTGGGGGCATGCATCAACAGGCAAGAGTCAGCAAAGACAATAAATTCATTCTCTTGCTTTAGAGAATGCAGTTCTCCAAAGGTGAAAATCTCTTCAACAAGAGTACATATGTGCATAGTAAGGATCGTAATTATTAAGAAAGCAAAGGATAAAAAATGTATTTGGGAGTGTCTTTGCTGTACCTACAGTATTTAGAGTATGGGGTGCGTGCATTGACATAAAAATGAATTATATTCAAACAATACAAAATTAAAGGTCAGTCCTAGAAGTGAGGCTCAGTTTAAGGAAATTATACAGAGATAAAAGACTTGCAGAGTTTGGACTTCAATTAATTGGTGTAAATCCCAGAGAACAAGGCATTTTAAACTGTAAAATCCAGGGCTCTGTGCCTGTCATTTAAATGCAGTGCATGCCACACAGTTCCAATTCAACAATTTTTCAAGGAAGGATTGTCTCTTTGGCTTGTGGTTCTGTGGTGTTTGCACCTTGACCTTCTACCTGTCCAGGCAAAGTAACACTGTTATTTCCTCAGCAGAATTGAATCATTTTAATAATTGCCAGTCCTGATTCCATTATTGTACTGAAAACGCATCCAAGTACAACTTAGGCATCCTTTTCTTCTCCTTCCCCTTTCCTTCCTCCCCATCATTCTCCGCAGCTGTAGCAGGCATCAGGCCAGCCAGAGGGACGAGAGACTTCTGCTCTTTGTTGGTGGAGTGAAGGCAGTTTCTTGACCTCAAACATCAACTACACCAGCAGTACCAGCTGGCTAGGTCTGGTAGAAATCCTGCCCCTCCTGTGTAAACATGCGCTCATTTTCCTGTATCTAGTTTCTGTAAGAGCATGTTGGGTATACTTCTTCTTTGTGTGCATAAGATATATGTAGATCTCTATTAGGAATGCTGTAGTGAAGCTCTCTTGTGATGGCAGAGAAGTTTAGAAAGGACCCCCAGCCCCAGAAGCAGCAGGAAAGCTTCAGGGGCCAGCAGAGATGTGGGATAGCCCGACACTCTGCACAGCTCAGGCTCCTGCAGAGCCCAGTGCCCGCTCAGTGCCCATGGTGCACAGCAGGGCTGCCTGCCCACAGCACTGAGTGTAGGGCCAACAGGTTCAGCAGGGCCTTATCTCTCCGTAATGTAGGCTGCTCTGGCTTTCATATGTTTGGCAGTCAACAGGCCTCACGTCTGCACAGCCCCAGGCTGCCTCTCTTGGCAGCGTTCTCACCCACTGGTTACTTGAAGTGAGCTCCGCGTCTCTCAGCTTGTCTCCTGCAAAGCTCCCTCCAACCAGGAACTGCAAGGCTTGTCCCTGGCCAAACAGCGTTTAATCTCTTCAGGCTCTTTTGAGGGCGTGGTGTGATATGAACTTCTTAAGTCATTATACCAAATGCTTTTAGAGTATGTTTTAGGATTGAGAAGTGCTATTCAGAAAGAATGCAATTATCTTCATTGCAACTAAGGAATGAGTACACGATTTCATGTATAAATACACTGACAGATCCGCATAATACCTTCAACACATGTATGCCTTTATGCTCAGCGTTTGAATCTGGCCTTTTTATTTTAGGTGCCTCTAGAAATGGGAACAGGCAGTTTATAACTTCTAAAACTTCCTTAAACACAATTTAAGGACAACTTTACAATTGAGAAAATGCATCACTCACTTGTTCTGCTGTTTAAAAACTCAGGGAACTGATTTTCATGCCAGAAGAGCAACGGGAATAAAAGACGTTCTTATGAAACCAGTGCCGTGATAAACATCCCCATCTTTCAACAAATGGGAATACTCCAGCCTCCAAATACATCCGTGCCAAGCCAGTAAAGACGACAGTCCAATGCTTTTTAGTGTAAGATAAATACCTCTGAATACCTGTTTTTTCTTTGTGTATAGAAAACCAACAGTGGAACTGTAACAGTGGCACCCCGAATAGTGAAGAAATGATGACTCAGCAGAAATTTTCACAAATGAGAACAATAGCATTGATCCTTTCTAATCCAGTCTCTAAAATTTCCACAAGTGACTGTTTGAAGCCTGAAGCACTTTTAAGCTGTCATGCAAGGTGCCCTAGCAGTATTGCCTTAGCAAATTTCCACTGAAAATATCTCTATATACTTCATTATCAAGAGCAGTGTAACAGGTTTCACCATGCTTTAGTACCAAAGGAGTACCCTTACTACCATAATCTCATTGACTTGGCAGAGCAAGAACTGGAGGTGAGTGAGAGGACAGCCTGCCAGCCCAGGCTCATCAGCTCTGGGCACGGGGCTCAGCTGTGCTGTGTCAGTGTGGGAATGGGGATCTCCACATACCTCCCCCAGCCCTGTTTCAAAGGGGAATGACAAATGTCAATTAGATTCCAGCAAATATTTTCTCCAGGTTAAAGCTAGGGTAGTCTGTGCACATTTGCACTTGTGGATTGCCTGGTTAGTGTCTACAAAGGCATAAGTGAGCTGAAATTAATTAGTAGTAAATTAACGTAAACTCAAGTCTAGCAATACATTTGAAGAAATGATGAAAAGGGAATAAATCTTAAATCTTCTGTGGGCAAAAATACCACCGAAGGAGGATTCTGAATTTGAGAGCTTAGAATTTCTCTGGATAAAGAATGTTTGCACTGCAGCAACACTGCTCTCTTCAGCGTAAAATGCAACAGTAGCCGTACATCTCCCAGTAACTGGCAGTCTTGGGGTTAATTTCTATGGCAAACACATTAATATATTGTACTCTGGCCATTTTTGTCATACATACATGTCTCATCTGTCTTGGTCTTGCTACACAGTCGGATCTAGCAGGGCCACATGCTGCAGTCTGTTCCCCCATGTGCTACACCAGATAGTGCTGCTTTTTACATCTCTACATCAGTGCTGTGTATGTAGTGAGCTGGGAGAGCAGCTGCCAAGCTACAGATCTGTTCTAATGTCAGCTGGCTTCTTATCTGGCTGGGCTTCGGACATGCTTGCTCTCAGGGTATATTAATTCTTAAAAGTCAGATATTTGCTGTCTGACTTGAGGTTCTATCCTTTGGAATTCCTGAACTCTTTCCAAAAAATTTCAACCCCACCCCATTTAAGACCTACCTCATAGGCTCCTTTCTGCATGAGGGGTTGTTCAAGTCCTGTCATAAACCAGGAGTGGATTTTGTTTCCTCTGCATTTTGTTACAAGACTACTCTTCTGACAGCCAGTTCCACAAGACAGTGCTTTCCCGGACTTTCTAACCAATGCAGCTAGGCTTGCTGTCTCACTGCAGGTATCTAACTCTAGAGCGGCAACAGTCATTTTCTTGTGGGTGCAATAGGCTATCTAATATTATATTAAATACCTGTCTTGGAGAGATACCTATCCTATCACCAAAGGAGACCATTTCAAACAAATCAGTGTGCTTTATTAAGATCCCAGTGCTTTGGCTGCTGGCACTGCAACTCACTCACTGGCGGAGCCATGTCCGACCTCAGCTATGACAAGTGTTTGTTCCTATAGGATGTGAATAGCTCTTGCTCCTTGCAGCTGAAGAAAAACTTTCAGGAGAACTGTGTGCAGTTAACCTTGTCTAGACTTGCAGAAATGAAATATGCTTCTGCTTTACATTCACTAGAGCCTTACCACGAGTGACCCACATCATAGACAGCTTGCAGTGCCTGTATTGGAGCAGATCAAGCAATCTGGTAGCAGGTATGAATTGATGTAGAGCTTTCTCAGAAATTCCTTACTTCCATAAGTTACCCAGAAGTTCTCAGTGTACCCCTCATTATTTCTCTTTCACTTTTGGAGCTGCTCAGAGCTCTCTTGCCCAGAGCTGCTGCTGTCCCCATGTGATGCATCACTGTGCTGTGTGCAGGTGACCATCCTGAGGGGCACAGCTCCTCGAGGTGACACTGGGACAGAGCATGGAAATAATAACTGCTGCCTGTAACATCTGTGTCAAAAACAATCCCAGTTACTATTGAAGCTTTCATACAAGGAGTCATAGATGGCTTGGGTTGGAAGGGACCTAAAAGATCATCTAGTTCCGATCCCCTGTATGGACAGTGTTGCCAGCCACTAGTTCAAGCTGCCCAGGGAACCCATCCAGCCTAGCCTTGAATGCCTCCAGGGCTGGGGTGTCCACAACTTCTCTGGGCAGCCTGTTTCAGTGCGTCACCACCCTCTGAACAAAGAATTTCTTCCTAATGTCTAACCTAAACCTCTGCTCTTTCAGTTAAAATCCATTCCCCCTTGTCCTATTACTATCCATCTGCATAAAAAATTGGTCCCCCTCCTGGCTATAAGCTCCCTTCAAGTACTGGAAAATGACAGTGAGGTTTCCATGGAGCCTTCTCTTCTCTACACTAAACAAGCCCAACTACCTCAACCTTTCTGTTACCTTTGACTAGTAAAATTGCATAAGACCAAGGTGTAAATCCTCTCAGAATACTTAGTGTATTTCTTCAGAGTTCTTATTTGAGTACAGGAAGAATTAATGATCTGTCTCAGCAAATGTCTTTGTGAGGGTTAGGATCTGTAAATGAGCTGAAGGAGGAAATGTTAGAGCTGTGGAAGGAGGCTGGTCTTTGGTGGCCTCTTCCAAGTTCTATTTGGAGAGCCCCATGTGCTGGGACACCAGGACTGTCCCTGATTATTTTGCTAACCTTTGAGGTAATTTTTTCTTGCAATGGAGAGAATTATGCTCTGCTCCTATCATAACCAAATACAAAAAATTGCCAGCAGGTGGCATGCAAAGGGTGCTGTTTCTGATGGCTTTTTACTTTGGTGGGGTTTCCCCTTAAAAGTACAATAAAATAGAAATGGGAGCTCAAAAGATGGTGATGTGAAAATATGCCATTTGCTGTAAGGCATCAGATTGCTGCTTCAGCATCAGTAAGCGAAGCAAACCTCCTTTACTTCTCATTCCAAAGAAGTCACAAAACTCACTCCCATTTCAGGAGCTCATTGCAGAGCTCTGGAGGCCGTATCTGTTTGCTTGCAGGAGCTGAAGCACAGTGCGCTGCCGGGTGCTGGCCCTTCCCTGCTCAGTGCTGTGCAATTGACAGCAGTGCTTGATTTCTGCATGATGGCAGGCAAGAATGACAGAAAATACAGGGCACTTTGTTTTGTGATGCCATTCCAAATTTTTCTGTGACAACAGGTCAACAGGCTGGCCTGCTGCCATTGGGAAACTACGTTTGGATGAAAGAAATACTATTTTTTGTTTGTAGCCTTATTACAAACGTCTGGGTTTAAGAAACTTCTGCTTCTCCCACATTAACGCTCTAGACAAATCTTGAACCACCTTTGTGGCAAGCCCTAACAAACGCTGTCACTTTGACCTAATCCACTTTTCTGCACAGCTGTGCTAAAGTCACCTTTAGTTTTATCACATTTTAATGCAAACAAGGCCGGAAGGGTGCTTGTTTGGATTGAAGAAGCTGTGACAATTCGTCTGAATGGGAACTTCAGTAACTGGGAAGAAAAATGTGACAGGGAGCTTTATCACTGCATTGTACACAACAATCTGAAAATTATTGCTTCTTTAGGGGCCTATTCTCTCCCTGAGGCCTAGCACAGCCTATGCTAAGCAGCTAGACAGAACTGTGAATGGTTTGCCAGTCCTAAAGACAGACTTTAATTCTATTGTTTGTGGGTATCCCTGACTTTCCTAAGAGGATTCAAAGACAGGCTGCAGAACAGGACAGCCAACATAAGACTTTGGTCAATCTTTAAAATTCAAATAGAAAAGAGCTCTTCCCTCAGCACTCTAAAATTGGTCAAATTCCAACAATGTTTGCTTTCAAAATTTGCATTCACTCAAAACTAAATGAACTTGCAAAATGTGCTTTGTTAAGTTGTTTTTATAAGTTTGCGTAACCACTGATTTCCTGTAACAGCATGAATAAAGTGGGGATGAAAGATTTTTCTTTTTAAAACCTTGAAATTGCCAGAGTAAGAGGAGTATTTTAGAAATTATACATATATAAACATTTACCAAATATGGGCAAATATTTATATAGGTACAGGTCATGTTTGTACTTTTTTTTATATATGCTTCAGTTAAATTCCAAGTGAAACTGGACAAGTGCTTGAACGTCAAAAAGCTTTATCGCAGACTTGGGTAAAGCTATTGCAAACCGAATATTTAAAGTATTTGCAGAACAGAGTTGAATGAATCCTCCTTGAGGCTATAGAGTAAAACCTTAGATAGAGGGGGAAATAAGGGATTCGATCTCCTAGGAGACAGCAAACTGCAGCTCAGTGGGATCACGGCAGCTCGGGACTGCTGTCTTGGAGCTGTGAGCAGAACTGGCAGAGCAGTGCACATTGTGAAGGGCTTGCTGCCTATTCCAGCAGCAAAAAGAGCCACTCCAGGAACATGTGCACCTGCCTAGCCTGATGGAAAATAGCAAGTGAAACTCCTTCAAGAGCTGGACATCTCCAGTTCAGAGTGAAATGTATTAAACAGATACAAAAATACCACATTGGCACAAATGTTAGCAATATACTTGCACTTAGCTAATACTAACCTCTTGCAGCTGATTTTAGATGCTGTATTTAGATGTTTTATAACAGTGCAGACATAACTTTATGTATAGTTGGGAAAACCTTTTAATGCAAGTGCATACAGGAAGACAGGAGGTCAGGGCCCAAGATGCCTCTGATCACCCTGTTAAATCAGCACTTGCATTGAGAAAGATTGCTAAAGGATGAGATTGGACTTCTCTCTCTTCCCCTCTGCCCTCAGTTGCTAACCATGCAAACCATGGTGAATAATGGCAGCACCAAAACCCAGAAGTGATTGAGGAATTTCTGCTATCAGACAGAAAAGGTAGCATCTGCCCAAGCCACCTTTCACCAAATCTGCTTGAAAAGTAACATAATCCAATAGCTATTTATTTTCTTTAAATATTCTGCAGTATATGCAGTGGCTGGGAAATATTTTATTGTGAAAAAGTGATTTTCTGAGGAGAACTGTAAGGAAATAAGCATCTTGGGCTTTTGCAGTCTTTAATAGTAACAGCAGTTCATAGCAATGTGATTACCTTGGTTGTTTGTAGAAGCCCTGTGCTTTCTGGGATGTATAAGACATTGAGTTGGCACTTAGGGCCTGGGAAGAAACTCCCATTCTAATTGGGAACTACAGAGTGAAAAACCCAGCAGCAACTTTTCCTACAGAAACAGGAGAGCTTTATCACACAGGCTGCTGCTGACTGTGGACAGCTCCTCGCTGGCTCGGGCAGGCATAAGGTCTCCATGGAACCCCTGGGGGTCTGCTTGGGGCACCTGGCCTCTGGCACCAGTGCCTGTGAAGGCCAACCAAGATGCCCAGGTTGCTACCTTCAGTCTGACTGGCACCCTGGCTGGAGGATATTCTAATCAGTTTCATCAATATCTAATTAGTTTCATTATGTAGCAGTATCATGACACAACTTTGCAGTAGAAATGGGATGCTTCTGCCTGGATCCTTAGAATTTTACCCAGGTGACAGCTAAACACCTTTGCCAAAGGCACCTGCAATCCTGCAGAGATTGCCTCTTTTCTTCAGGGCGTTATGTGCACCTTAGCCCTGCCCACTATCTATGTCAAACTACAAAACTTTCTTCACTCTGCTGGAAATGCTACTAGAATTCTCTGGTTTTTATGACTTCTGTGCCAAGACTTAACTGCTGTGTGGCAATTGCTGCATCATAAATACTTTTCAAGTCTTTCCTTTGCATCTTCTTACCACTTTTGCCAATAATTGCTCATCACCTTTCTGAAACAGCACATCCTTGACTTTCCATATATTCAAAAGAAGAGAAAAGAGAAAGCTTAAATTGTTCACTAATTACTTGTAGGTTAGCCCAAATATTTAACAAATGGCAAGCAGGAAGAAGACGCTTGGAGGCAGCTAGGGCTAAAGAATTGGGCAAGGTCTTTTCAAACAAACAAAACCAAACCACAACTACAGAACCCTCTATTTCTCTCTACAGGAATTTCAGATTGTCCTCAATTTAGCACATTTGGAAAAAATGATTCTTCTCTTCCTCCTTGCATACTTGGCTGCCTTATGCTGACAGTAATTTTTCTGGGTAAGTTGGTCAATTCTTAAGCTGGGGTCTGCTCCTGTGCTCAGTGCAACTCTAATGGATCTGGTTATACCCACAATAGCTCTACACTCAAACCACTGTCATGGACTTCAGTGCCAGCTAATTAACCACAAAATGAGTTATATGTCCCAAACTGAAAACATAATGAAAATCAAGGTCAATTACTTTGTTGTAGGAGAATAGGAGGAGTCTTCTGCAAGAGAGTTCACATTAACGTTCCCACTGTGTTGAAGACTGCGGTTTTTAGTATTTAGTAGGATTATATCTTTTAAAAGAAGGTTTTAAGTCTGCTGAGTAATTATGGGGTTGTGAGTGGTCTTCATGCTGATTTTTATGTTGTTAATTTTTTTTTTAACAAGGTAGTGCCCACTAGAGCTAAACTACAGAAGGAGAAAGAGTAAAGTTCTTCTAATTCATTATTGAAGAGTATTCCAGCAATTGGGATTTATTCCCAGGATTATAGGGATGTAGAGTTAACTTCTGGCAAACCTCAACAATTTATGGGAACCGGCTTTGAAGGATTAGATCTTTGGGCAGTGCCACAGCTGCTATTCCAGAATTTATTTATTTGATTTCTTGCAAATAAAGCCTGTAGGTTTGGGCCAAAAACTGGAGGATAATAAAAGTCATGTTCAATGGTATTTGAGACTGGGGGTTGATGAGATAAGACGAGCATCTGTACATGTTACTTCAAGAAGGAAATTCCATTTAATTGGAGATCACGATCTTTTTATTTGTGTTCTGTTAGGGATGATGTTTTAGATTTCATAGCATTATTGTCATGAAAAAAGAACAGCCATTGTCTACACAGTTGCAATCCAATATATACAAACATTATTTTTCAAATTGCTAGTCAAGTCTGTAGATTGGGTTATTAGATTTGTGAAGAAAAGTGATGTGTCTGAAACTGTCACTGCTCTCTCCTTGATACAGATCTTTCATCCAGAACGTTTATATGAGGTATATTTTAGCTTCACTGGTCATGACTGGAGCATGAGAGGAAGTGTATAATTTTTGGTCACTCTCCCCTAAAGCAGAAGTTTTAAGGGAGTCCTCTCAAATGAACTGCAGAGATTGGCCTGTTTGAGGCCAGCCATGAGTCCAAGAGGTTTCTTATTTGAAATTCTTGATTTCTTGAAAGAGTGCTATATTTCTTGAAAGAGTAGCTATTTCTTGAAAGAGTGAATAAAAATACATTGTGATAGTCCTGCTAGCTGATGCTCTCTGTTATTACTTGTCTGCTGGCTTGGTACACCTAGGCAGTACTCTGCACTTCCTAATCATTGCAAGGTTTGTACAGCATGCTTGGTAATGAGCTCTGCCAATGGCTGTGCTTATCCTGCTATTCTCTTCCCACCTGGTGCCCTTGGACAAGTATAAATGGGGTCAAAACTTGGATCTCCTGTTCAAGCTTGCATAGCAATTTAATTGCTAAGTACAAGCTAGAAACAAAATCCCACTTGCTTAATTTTGTGAGCTGCCTGGAGGGAAGTATGTGGCTTTTCAATAAAAGAGATGTGAGTTTTCTGTGCACTGGAAGAGATGTAGTATGTAGGAAGTTAATATTGTTAGGAATTGCTTTTCAAGATTAGTATTAGCCTACAGTATCATATGTGGGACTTCATTCAGATTTGGAAGTACTGGTGGAAACTCCATTGCAGCTCAGAATGGAGGGGACTGCATGTGGTTGATGGCAAAACCCCAAAACAAATAGGGCAGTAAGAGCAGCAAGAACATCTAAGTCATTAAAGCATTGTGTATGAACTCTGCAGAAACTGTAGTGAGAGGCATGCTATGCATAAGGGCATGTGTACCATTAAAGCCTCTCATATCATGTGTGTTGCATGTTTTTTACCAGTGCACTAAAGATCCTATGAACAAAAAGAAGCAGTCTGAACATGAAAATTTAATCTTGTGTAAGAGAATTGTAACTTAGGATGGGCTATAAGGGAAAGAGTACACAGCTTCTGTAACTTTTCGTTTGCATTGCAGAGCTCACTGCTATGCCTCTTCTTGCATTTTCAACTTTCTTCGCAGCACATGACGAACATTAGCAGTTTCTTGGTGCGTGATTATATTCCTCTTGCACTTTATGGAATTGCTGTAGTCTCAATTTCATGCTATTGTCTTTTCATCTCTTCCAGCATGTTTCACTAACTCTGCTTTTCCACGGCATCTCCTTCCTGCATTTCTATACTTCTAGAAGGAGGGAGCGAGTTTGCTTTGCCATTGGCTTCCTTTCTCCAGTCCATGGTAGGCCCATCTTCCTCTGCTAACTTCCCCAGCTGAGCCAGTCCGACCTCTTAGCCAGCCAGATCACATCCCTACTCAAAATCCACATGCTGACTCTTCTTAACCTTCCTCCAGCAGGATCCAACATTACAGCTTTGCTGTGCTGGCTTATCTGATAAGTACTTGTCCTTCACTCTCTGAACTTCCTTATCTATTCCATTTTCTCCAGGTCTTCAAATGGAGCTCATTCTCCCTCTTCTCACCCTCTTCTGCAGTGTTCGTCTTTTGTGTCACATGCTCCCCTATCTCATTTTCACTGCAATATGCACTTTTCTCCATAATGGTAAACCAATCTACCTCTGACTTCATGTGTTTTCAAGTGCTTCCATTTCATCCCAGTTTTTTCCACTGCTTCAGGTTCACGTCAGTAATGTAACAACTGAAGTGATCAACAGAAATCATCATTTCACCTCACCATCACTGCTGCTTTCTGTCAACAATTTTCTTTAATAAGTCCTTTTGCACCTGTCTGCTCTTCATTTGGGAAGCACATTACACACACAGGCAGCACAGCTAGCCTTCCAGAATCCTCTTTCCAGCCCCTTCTATAGAGATCTGTAATGAAAAGCCAATGTGAAGGTTGTGAGGCAGGTAGCTAGCTAAGAATGTTTGCACTGTTAATTGTAAATGTGGCATAAACATGTATCCAGCTCTGCAATGCAATCCTGCCATGTGCTTACACCTGCTTTTGAGTTTTTAAACTTTCCTGAAAGTGGGAAACCATGGCCATATGTGTTTAGAAGAGATAAGGTTGTGGATTATAATATGTATAACATCCTAGTATACATAAAAGCCTAATTCTATGGAGTTTTGTAATATGAAATATTGTACAATGTAAGCAGATGGAGATAGAAATTTTGGTCTGCTTTCCATTCAGCTTTAGCTCAGTTTGGTGCTGCTGTATTTGTCTGTCAGCTGTAAGATCTTGTGGTAAATGAAACATTCTCTATTTGTGCAATCGTCTTTCTGGAAAGCAAAGAAATGAACTTTCATTTTGCTGTTGGGCTGTAGGATGCTCTTGAGTCATCTCTTGTGTAACCACACAGGTCAGGGCAGCAAGAGAGTATTTTGGGGATAAATGAGTGTATAAAAGTGCATATTGTGTTTTGACTTTTACATAAGAAATTATGAAGCTATTGTAGGTGGGGTGACAAATTCTACCTTGGTACCAGCCCCGCCAGACAGCTAAATGGTAATTATGAGGATTTTGGAGATGTCTTGGCAGAATTAAATCCTAAGTATTTGAGATACCAAACAAAGGTCTTTACTGAGCTGACAAGGGATTCATATGGACAACTTTCTGGTAATGGAACCTGTTCTGGTGCTATTGCATAGCTCTGATGCTGCTGTGTACTCACTCACTTCAGCTCCACATGGTTATGTTGAAAACAAGCAGTGTGCTTTTCCCACAGTTTGGAAATTTAGCTTTGTATAGTATTGCTTACAAGCACCTCCTTGGTTCGTGGCCTAGAATCCATGAGCAAAAACTTTTCCATTCAATAAATATTGTAATTTAGATACCACCCCTCCCCCCCCCCCCCCCCCCCCCCCCCAAAAAAAAGTCTCAAAATGCAAGTCACGGTGAGATAAATACATTCACACTGTTTTTCTAACATTCACAATACTTTTTAGTTTGGTTAACTCTTCTGACCATTAGTTGAATGTAACTAGTCCATAGCTAAAGTGACCTCTGTGATATGGTATACTGACAGGTTCGCTTTTGAAGTCTTACGTTTAGTGTTTTAACAAGCATTTTAGTAGACATGCGACAGTCCAGTCTCAGACGATGCTCATTTGTTCTTCAATTATTGCTTCATTTTTTAAGTACAGCTGTAATGCAACTGTTTCATTTAAAGTTTTCTTAATTTGTGGATACTGTGGAAGTTCATCTTAAATTCCCAGTGACTTCAAATGTTTCAATGCTGGCATTTAGGTTCATTAAGTAATGTTTTCTTCAAATAGTAAGAAATGAGAATGAAGCTGTTTTGCTGAAGGTATCTTAGCAGGAGCTGTATTCTACTTGTTCTGTCCATTACTGTAAGTAATTAGGTTGGCATTTCAGATGAAAAAATGATATTAAAGGCTATTTTGCTACATAAAATTTAGAAACATATATAGAAAATAAATGGAAAAATATTCCAGTTAAGTGTTGCAGTAAATGGGGAATGAAGAATTGGATAACTCAGGTCTCTGCTGTCCTTCTTGGTCTGAATTGCTGTAGCTATGCTGTCTGTCCCAAGACGCCAAGTGAGTCATATTAACCTATTGTTACTTTGGTTTGTACTTTTCTGTTTCTAACTTCTGAATGCTTGACGTAAAGCAGCACCTAGGGGATGGGGGGATCTTGCTGGAGGGTTGCTGATTGGTTTATATATTTATTTTCCAGGGATCTGTCTGCCTCTGTGCTACAGACTTGTGTGGTAGCTGCATAGAGTAACCGGAGATTAATATTCTGGAAGCCACAGTTTATGATAGCTGCGATCGCACAAGTATCAGCTGACGATACTGTGTCACGTTTTATTTCAAAGAAGTAGCGGTAACAATGGCTTATAGTAATAACAGTAATGCTCCTTTCCCTGGGGGAAAGGCAGAGAATGCTATCTTGCCACATGATCTCATTTCTTTTAAGCTTTGCACTAACCGCTGACATATCACATAAATGCCTCCTTTATTACCTGCCAGTGATTGTCTTCTGTATTGGGAATAGCCTCCGGAACCCACGTCCACATGCCAGCAAAGTGCTTTGCTTACTCCATGTGAATTTGTCTCTGTCTGGCGCTCCATGAGGCCCCTTTATACACCTGAGCATCCTGACTACCTTGGGTAGCCTAAATTACACTGCCTCTGAAAGGGCTTTGTTCAGGTGCCTCGGTGGAGCTGGACTGGGAGCTGGCACAAGCCGAGGCTATGTTTCCATATTTGCCAAGTAAGTAATTTGCCATTTTAGCTAGGGGTGGGTTTTTTAAGTGGTGTCCAGCTAGTAATGTAGTCTGGCCACACATCTTTGCAAGGATTCTGGTTCTTATCATTTTCCTTGCTTTTAAACAAAAGCAGCATTCAGTCACATCACTTCCCTTATCAGCTTGATAGCAGATAAAATAGTTATTTTTCAAATTGCCTCTCTCTCCGGTTTTAAATAGACCTATGTAGATAGGTTTCAGTCTTTTTAGTCTGTAGACACTTGTTTCAAGGAAACAGAAATTCATGTTCTGTTTTATATGAGTTTTCATTCAAACTCCATTTCCATTTGGACAAAGCGCGTTCTCCATTCTTTCATTACACCATGTTTTAACAAGTTCTGTTCAGCCCTCCTTCACTTAAATGCAGTGGAAAAAGTAGCATGTGAGTCAGTGAACATGTTCCTCCAGTGGTGAGTTTGTCTGCTACACACACATCTACTTAGGCTAGTATGTCGCTGGCAGAAGTGGCAGATGGTACCATTTACCTTCAGGGTTATTTTTTGCCTTTATTTCTCTTCAATTTATAATTTTCAGAAGGCAATGGTACAGCAAACTGCTGTGTCTGTTTTCTCTTCCTGTCTGCTTTGCAGCTTTCTCCCTAGCATAATTTCTCCAGGCCTCTCAAGATCTACATGTCATTCTCTCCATTCCTGCTCTTCCAGCTAAGCCTGGAGGCAGATTTGCTGGAGTCCATTAGCACAGCTTTCCATGCAGCCAAGAGGTGAGTTGGTCATTCACCAGTCTCAGTTTTGATCCCCATGGAGCTCCTTCCAGCATTGCCTCTGCCTTGCATCACCTTGTCATGGGACCACCTTGATCCTTTCTAGTGGTTCCTGGAACACTGCTCTGAGTCTCAAAGCTGTCTTGCAGGTACCTGGTTCATGCGCAGCTTCTCAACGCTTTTCCCACAAGAGCGGTGCAACCATTTCCAAATGTCACCTTAGTTTTTCTTGCCCCAAGCACTTTGCAAAGAGCCTATTTGTTAGTTACAAACTGATGTCAAAATATTCAATTAGCAGCACTGGAGTTCTGCAGTCTCTTCTCTGAGCTGTGATTTTGTTTGAGTTATTTGGGCTGCTTGCAGATGGCAAACTATGCACAACCCAACCAGTGAGGTACCCTTCAAAGAATGAATTGTTCAAGTGCTACTTTTAAACATTTGGGATAAAGTGTTCAAGGTGTTATTTTCCTCTCAGTTCTATATCCGTTTTGACTCCATCCATGTAATCTCTTCCTGCTGAAATTAGGACCAAAGATGCACTTGTATGCTATGGTTTCAACTGCATAAATATCTACTTCACTTCTGTTGCCACTGCTCAAGCTGTCTAAACAACGGCTGTGAAGGATGGTAACAACTAACATGGAATAGCCCTGGGAAAGTATAATAATGCAAACTTAGAATGGGGGCGAGGGAAATTGTCTTATTTTCTTTTCTTCAGAAACATGAACTTACTTCCCCCATTTGTTTGCTTTAGTTTGCTGATTTGCCAGGTGCACGGATCCAGTAGGCCAGGGCGCACCCAAGACATTTGCCTGGATGGTTTTCTTTCCTTTTGCATTGCTCTTCAGATCCTGTTGCATAAATTAACACGTCATTTTCCCACATTTGGCAATGTACAGTCAGTGGTTAAAAGTTGTTTCATTCTCTTCTGCACTTGTGTTGAATCAGCAGTGTACAGTTGGGTAGGATGCAGGTCTCAAGTATGAAGTGTTGCATAGAGTATCTGAGTTTTCATGTTCTGTTGAGTATGAAACAATCATTGTTTCCTACTGTTCACTCATAACTAGGATAGTAATGAGTTCTTGCTTCTGCAGTTTTCGATCTTGTTTGGTACTTCCACAAATTTTTAATTAAATGTTTCCTTTTGGTAATCTCTGTTTTGTGCTCGCCATCTAGTAGGCTTTTTTATTTGATCTGAGTCCTGTGAACAATAAATACCACAAATTATCCCTGCAGTGTGGGGATTGTTCTACCCCTTGTTCTGTGCAGAACTAGAGGTGATCATGAATCATTAAAAATGCTACCCCTGAAATGAGCACCAGCACAGGCCACAGGAGCTGGGAAGTTTTGGTCCAGGGATTAAAGAAAGGAGCTGAAAGTTGGGACTCTTGAGTGACACACTAAAACACAGCTCTGTTTTTGGAAAGGAGACTGTCTTTTACTAACTTAAAATTCTGCACAGAAGGGGTGGCTAATTCTTTTGCAGATTATTTTTATCATTTCAGTCCCTAGTGGTACTTTGCATTTAAAGATACTGTTAACTGATGTAAGTATTGTCAGCATCATAATTTAAAATGATTGCAAAGCAGTCATCCCTTAGCTGAGGACCGCATTCCTTTCCTGAGCGTCACAAGTGCCTTTGGTTGGCTTGCAGTGGAGGATGAAGAGCTGGAAGATTAGAGTGTCTGTCCCTTGTGCTTTCAAAACGAATTTTCATTCAGTAGTGGCTAAAGCTGGTGGACAGATGGCTTCAAAAAGCCCTTTAACTAATACGTGTTGCCAGCCCTACATCCTCTCTTCTGTTAAACATTTCATTCATTATGCAGTTTGAAGAAATGGTGAGAGCCAACTCTTTCTGCCAGTGTCACCCCTGCACGTAACTCCCCCTTCATTCCAAAGAGCTGTCAAGAGGCATTTTTCTTCGAAGGGGGTGGCAATCTAAGTCTTGCTACAATCAGCTTCTGAAGAGGAAGGGCCATGCATTCAGCCAGAGCACTAGCATTTGCTGGGATGGAATTAGAAAAGAGATGAAACGAGAGGAAAGAAAATTTCAAAGGGTATCAGGGGGCTCAAACAGTTTCATCAGGTGGAGTGTGTTGCACAGACTTTGTTTTAGAGATCTAGCTCAGTGTACACAAAGAGCGCCTCAGATGCCATGTGGGTTACCAGCAAGGGAAAAGAGAAATGAAAATAACACTGCAGCTTTTCCATTCTACATGAGTTTCTTAATGGCTTCAAGTAATTAGAGCATGTGGAGCAATAGTGGCTATTTTTCATTCCAAGTCCCATTTTAATTCAGCTCAAAGTCACCTGTTGGTAGAAGAGAAGAGGAGAAATAATCAACTGTTGGTTCTGCCTCTGGTTAAGTGTTCCCTTAAAAATGCAAGGAATGAGAACTCCTCTGGGAACTGTGATCTCAGCTTCAGCAAACAGCTCAGCTGTGGGAGCGCAGGCATGGCCGTGCCTGGGGCAGCACCGGGTGCCAAGCCCTGGGCTGCAGAGAGAGGCTCTTCCAGATGCTCTGAATAGCTTGACTGTGCCTACGTTATATTTCACTAGTTCTTAAAGTATTCGGGAAAACTTCTCATGAGGAGGTGCTGATTTTAACTGAAGTGCCAAAAGGTGTTTCTTGTCTATTCAGCTGTCAATAGGCACGCGCTTAGGACAAAAGGCCAGGATGTGGCCGGACAGTTTGTGGCTGTGTTCTCAGAGCACGCAGCCCTGTGAAGGTGGTTGCCTCAGGTTCTTGGAGGATGTGGAGGATGAGGCTGTGTGCTCTCATCCATAGGAAAAGAAAAATTGCTTTTATTCCACTGAGGAATGAAAACTGTATTTCTTCTCATACGTTCCCCCTCCTTTCCCATGTGGCTGTGCATCCAATTTTGGTGCAGTCTGGAGTTTCCTGGTAACATGGTGTCCCCACCATGAGAAGAAGGGAAGGAAAAACAGGATCTGCATTCTGATATTCTGTGTGTTATCTTCTTGATGTTAATGTTTCTGTGAAGTATAAAACATTTTAGAGTAACTCCAATCATTCAGAGTAAATGGAAATAGACAGGAAGAGGAAATATATTACTTATTTCAAAGCACATCTCAAGCTTCTTTAAATTTGAGGAATTTAAAGCATTCAAGTTTTCTGGCTGCCTACTATGAGGAGAAAGGATAGGAATTTTTCCCCAATCTTAATAAGATTCCCTTAAGTTGCAAGAATTTTTTTAAGTGTTTACAAATCCAAGCCAGTTAACTGATCACATGAAAAGCTCTAAACATCTCGGTATTACTGGTGCACAGATTGTGAATATGCCTGAAAAGCAGTTCCGTAGGTAAATTTTAACTCCAGTCACGACTTGTGAGTAACTACACTGAACTCTTGATACATCGGGCTCTGCAGGCAGAACACGTATTTTGGTGGGGCTGTGTTTTGTTTGCTGTGAGTGCTTGTGTTCTAAAAATCAGTGCTCTGTCTTTGAGCACCAAATTCATGTTTCTGTACACTTCGTGAAATGTAGAATTTGAACCTAAGGCTTCATACATCTGTCAGTTTAGAGGAGATGAAGTATATATATTCTTTAATCATCAAAATCATTTGCCTGTCTTACATCAGTTAAGAACTTGGGAAATTTTGTTTCTTCACTGCAAAACGCCTTTGCTCCAACTTTGTGACCAAATCCTTGGTACGTAAAAACAAGGGAAATGCTTTTAGTGATAAGTTTGGTGGAATTTTGCTTAAGTGACAAGTCAGAAATCAAAATGAACCAGCATTTTGATACCTTGTTCTGTGCTCTGCGCACCAACTCAATCTTACCTTTTGTTTTGGCTATCTAAAGTAAACAGTCGTTGTCTCCTAGTCTCAACTTCTTTCCACTGGAGGAGCAACAAAATTACATATGTAGTTTCTAAATGCAAAATCTGATCAAATAAAATATTTCTATAACCTGCCTCCCTTTACGGGTGATACAGGAACAAGAGATAGCTCTGCTTAGTGGAAATTCTCACAAGTTGGCAGGGGACCATAAGCCTAACTGAAAAGGAGGTAAAGTATGAATTTCATCTAAGAATTCTTCTGAAAAAAGCTTGTGAATTCCAAGACAGCAGGGAGTATGAACTGTTCAAGCTAGCTGTGAAAGAAAAGATGCTGCCAAAAGTTGCATAGCAAAAGACTGAATAAAATTCATCCACTTGTAATAACCATGATTACATGCAAACTATCCAAACAACCTGTTAATTCTGAAGATATGTGTTCTGCACAAGCAAATTGTGAACACCGTCACCACCAACAGAAAGCTGGAATACAGCATTTTGCTTGGAACAGATCAGTCACCAAAGAGACTGCTCCATCCCCTAAGCAGGGAAACAGTGGAATTCTGTGGGGCCAGAATCATAGAATCATAGAATTGCTCAGGTTGGAAAAGACCTTAAAGATCATCAAGTTCAACCGCAACCTAACCATACTACCCTAACTAACAACCCTCCGCTAAATCATGTCCCTGAGCACCACATCCAAATGTTTTTTAAACACATGCAGGGATGGTGACTCAAACACCTCCCTGGGGAGCCTATTCCAGTGCTTAACAACCCTTTCTGTAAAGAAGTGTTTCCTGATATCCAACCTAAACTTACCCTGGTGCAACTTTAGGCTGAACCCAGACAGAAGGAAGAACCTGAGATACTGTGAGGGGACCCCAGCATCCTTCACCATAATTTGAGGCACTCTTTCCAACAGCAAGTGGGAGAACCCTGTGGTTACCTCACAACAGCGGGCTGTACCTAGCATGGCTGGTACTGCTATGTTGACCTGCCAGATTCTTCATGGACCACATTGCGTCTCCCATGGAAAGGGGAAGTAGTATCATTCATAAAATTGTATACATCTGTGATTTGAGTGTTTTGCTATCCAAACCCATTCAATCACCAAACTAATTTGGCCTTAAACCGTGCAGGGCTCAAATGACAAACCAGCAGAAAAATTCAATGGACACTGTAGAAAGCACCTCAGAAATATCTCAGACAGTACTGCAATTTGACAGTATTGACTGCTGATGTTGCTGATGTTATTGACTGCTGATGTTCAAGACTTCATGGAAACCAATCATGATGTGCTATGAGGAAAAGCTGCAGCTATTTCAGGAATTTTGAAAAGGGTAGCAACACATGAAATTCAAGAAATACTGCTATGTTATGTCAGAAACCATAAGTTTTAATTTTTATCTCTGCTGGAACTGAAAATTATCAGTGTAATGTGTAAAGTCAGAATGTATCCGTTCTTCCCATCACCAGAAATCTCTTCTGAACTGTAAGCTAGTGTGAGTCTAGGTGTAAAATGCAACTTGGAAGGAGGCTCCTGTTATTGAAATGCATCTGGTCACTGAGATCAAAAGAGGTTTTGAATGGTTTCACAAGTGACAAATGAATAGGGAGGGATTTGGCAAAGAAGCCATAGGAAGGGGCAGTTCGAAAGGACCCAGTCATTCCCTGTTCCTGGATTAAATCAGAACAAATGAAAGACAATGAAATCCAAGAGAAGACTGAAATGTTTAAATGATGGAAGATAATCTGTTCTGAGCCAAATCCTGCATTCCAAAACACCCAAATCTGAATTAACTTCAGTTCACTGCAGCATTAGTCATGGGCTTTAAATGTGTTAATGTACAGGACAGTATCAAGGAAAGCTTCAGAATTTGTGCTGAACTGACTCAGCTCAGTTCCAGGACAGATTAAAACTGTGACATGGCTATGACTACTTTGGTCTGTAGAAGCTGGGCTGGGAAATTCAGAGAGCTTCTTAGGCTGTCCTAATATTTTGGCTGCTTCTCTCAAATTCACAAGCACCAAAGGATTTAAATGCAAATGTTTAGGTTTCACTGTGGGACTATATCAAATATATGAGTCCATATCACACCAGATCACAATCCAGATCATTGCTTGTTAGAAAAGGAGAGTATGGCACATCTACATGATAAATGATAACAGAATTAAGCAGTCTAGTACAAGTCTTTTGCCAGCAGTCACTGAGCCATATGTAGGTGAACACAAGAGTATTGCAGAACAGAAGTGCTGGACTTGCTGTTGATGTAGTCATGGTTCTTCAGTGCTCATGACATGACCTTACACGTTATAGAAAACACCAATAATTTTGCAATGCAGGCACATTTCAATGAAGAGGGAGGTTGTTTGTTTTCAGGAAGCAATAAATTCTACTGAAGAATTCTGCAACCTGAATATATAGCCTGTAGGAGTCAGCTGATCATGGCTATACGCTACTGGTCTCCAGTATTCCTCCGTGGAGGTATGGATCTTCATGGATCTTTCTTCATAGCAAAGTTTCCATTTTAAAACTGAAACACCTTGTAAATCCTATTCGTAATGCTTTATAGCTTAGAACATGAGATGATATGTCCTAAATCAATAGGCCCCCACAAAAATGCAAGCCTCAGTAGTGTAATTATCATGTAATGACATTAGACTGTGAATTTAGCTTTCCCGTATAATAAGCGCCTCAGTGGCTGAGGTTGTAATTTAGTATTTAATACCATGTATTCTATAGAGATCTTTTTTGTTCTCTGGTGGTGGTGTTATTTTTCCATTGCTGCATCTTTAAACATAGCAGAACATCACTTGATTGCATTCTTCAGCTAGTCAAATTTCTCTGTGACTTCAGTCCACTTAATTGAGTTGAACCACTGAGGTTTTAATAAGCAATTTTAAGAATGGACCACAGGGTTATTCTACAGAAGAAAGGAAGGGGTTTTCTCCCATGGGTTGCTTATGAATACTAGTCTTTAAAGATGAAATTAATCTCATCACGTAAGAAACTATGAGTGGAAATTGTTCAATGTAATATATTAATGTACATTTTAACAGTTACTGAATAATAATTGGAAGTAAAATTCACGTTCAGTAATTCAGTAATTCTACTTATCTTTAATTTTGTTAGTTAATGTTTTTCAATTGCCAAAGCAATAACTGCAGAAGGATGGAATCATTCTAAGCTAATTACATCCAAATATTGTGCTATTAATACCTTAGGCAATCCAGGAAGCTGCCTTTCATTTTAAGACTTCTATGGGAAAGAATTGGAGCTAGCCTAGAAAAAAGCCCAGGATGCTTTGGCATTCAGGAAGGTGGAGAAGGGAAGCAATATGCAGGGGAGAAGGAGCTGTCGGGATCTGCCAGGAATTATGCATGCCAAGGCAAGAGATCTGGAACTCAAGCATTGCTTCACAGCAGTATGTGGTTGCAGCATTGCTTGCAGCTGCATAAAATACAAAAGTCACCCCCTAATTTAGTGGGATGCCATCAGATGGGTGTCACTATACATGTAGTTTGTGGCAACCAGCAGTGTGTGCACACTCTATTTTCTGTAGTCTGGAAATGGCATGACTCTTGGCACTGAGCAGTGGGAAGACCCTCTGATGTCCTTCTTGTCATCTTCAGTGGCTGGGAGAAAAGGGGATGCAAGCTGATAACTAAGTTCTAGTGGAGAGTGCCTGCATTCCTGCAAGTGCTGCAGCTCTGTTCCATGTTGTGTCACATAAACCTGAAAGTAGATTCAGCCCCTTCCGAGTCTTGCTGCACCTGAGAACTCTGTTTACTGGCAGAATAATCTGACTTAGCCTATTTAAAAACAGAATGCTTTCCTTAGCTGTGTTGGTGTTTACATGATACATATTTCCAGGAAACTCATAAAGAAAAAAATCTTTTCCAAGAGACTCACTTAAGATTGCTAGTGCTGCAATGTAGGTAGGTTGCTGTGTGGCTTTAAATATTCTGGATATGCTGGTATACACTAGTGCTTCATTTTAGTAATAGTAAGATATATCATTGGCATGATCTTAAATCTCAGTGGAAGGATTAAGAGGTATCTGGATGCTCAGCCTCAGTCTGTGACATAGTAAAGCTGTACTTTTTCTTGACTTGAGACATTCAGGAAGAGTTACACATGTAGAAATTATTTTAGGTGATTGTCTCATTTAAGCAAGTACAAAATGCTAATTTATGAAATGATCCAATCTCCATTCATCATTTCATACTGCATCAAACCAACTCCTAACCTTCAACAAGATGCAAGTCAGAACAGAATTTCAGCAGTTTTGTCCCTGGAAAATCAAAGACAAATCTTAGTAACAAAACTAAGCAGGTTAAGAATAAGCTTCTGGTTATTAACATTGTTGAACAAACTACTGAGGAATTGGATGAGTGAAAAGATCCATAGCTGAGTTAATAATCACTTTTTGTTTATGCAACTATATCAACTTTTAGTTTAATACAGTTTTGGCACATCACTGACTTACAGATGCAGCATATTGGAAACAAAGTACAGTTCTGCCTTGCTGCAATGAATTTGCCTACTTCATTGTAGTCATGCAGGGAATGATGAGGTGGTACTGGGGAGAGTACAGAAATGAGAGTAAGGGGAAAGGAAGCAGTGTATGAAGGAGGTAATGTGGGGGAGGATAGAAGGGGTTAGATGAGACTCTCAGTTGTAAATGCAATCTGTCTGCATGGATCACTACCTATTTATTCTGTTCTCTGTTTTTCAGAGGGAGAAGTTAACTATCTGTGACTTATTTGCTTATTAGATTCTATGTGTAAATTTAAACAAGGTTAACAGTCTAGAACTTGGTTATCTGAGGAGTGAGAAGCTGCCTACAGCACATTTCCCTTCAGTAGCAGCATACCTGAGTGAGGAGCAGTTGTAGTCTGTGGTGACTGAACAGCAAAAGGACAACCCTGTTAATTTTATTCCATTCTTTATTTTGGGGCACAGTTGCTTTTCCTTACTCTTTCATTTTTGAACTTCTCTTGCTGCATGTGGACTACATGTTCGCATAGGTTGCTGGTGTCCCAAAACACTGTTGTAATCTGCCAGCTGTGCATGCATTTAATGTAAATTGTATCACTGCATGCTGCAGGTCCTGCTGTGCTCTCAGAAGAAGGATAACTTCCTGAGATCTCGGGCCATGGGTTGCACTCTGATGTCAAATAGCCATCAAAACACATAGGTTTATAGGCATGCAACATACAGGGCTGTATGTATAATGAGTGCACCACCACCACTCAGGCAAGATTTCATTGTCCACTGTTATTCTGTATAGGTTTTTTGGTGACCGTAGTTGACAACAACCATAGATACGATATGGCCACATAAAGTCAAATTTAACATGAAAAAATAACTTGCTGCGATCAAAGGTGCATTTTGTGGACATTGTTTTTGCTCTTGAAAGTTACATTTTTAAGCAAATACCCACAGAAAAGGTGGTGGAATGTCAACAATAACAAACTACAGGGATTAACTTCCTTATCCAGTTTCAGATCTAGGGCTGAAGCAGAAGCAGCGCTGCCTGTGGTATCTGCCTTGCTTCATTGGTTAAAGAAAATCTCTACTCTCTTGCTGGAAGGGAGGGGAGATGAAGATGTGATTATACATTTTTCTTGTGAACACAATGTGTTGTTTATTAAGGTAGATCTGCTGGGAGAACAGGAAATAGGTTTTTGGGAGAAGTACTGATGAACAATGTGTGTGTAATCCCAAGCCATGGTATATTCGCTTCTGCAAGTTATTAGCACCCACTGGTGGGACCTGCCTCTCTTTATAACAAACCAAACTCTGCATCTTCATTGATATCTTGTTTTATTTGATTAATTATCAAACTGATCCTTATCTATTCAGTAAGAAAGAAAATGATATTCCTCAACAGAGGAAAATATGTTGGCTTTAGAAGTGGAAGAGCTACCAAAGCACCTGTCCAAGCCTTTCCAGGAAGGTGAGAAGTTTTACCTCCTTGCTGGTTCTATCGGTCCTTGTGGATTCTCAGGCAGGTAGTTGAAACTGCAGCTAAAAAGATAACTATCACTCCCCCATGACCTGAGAAGATTTCATCACTACTGGGCATTCCCTCTCCCCAGCCAACACAGAAGTAACACAGTTTTAATGCATTTCTGATGCACATTCACTGGTTACAGCTCCATGATGTGAGATCCTAACAGCACTATCACAGAGAGCTGCTGTGTGCTTCCCTAATGCAGCTGGAAGCAGTTAGTGGGGTCATGTGTATGGTCTGTAGGAATGAGTTCTGAAATGCTGTGGCAAAGGTTTCCCAGTGCCAGGCACTGAACTTCGAAATGTGAGTGTATGTATGAGAAAACTGAATTCTGACTATGAAATACAAACACACCTCGACTCCCCCAGAACGCTGTTCTTTTTAATCATAGAATCATAGAATTGTTTGAGTTGGAAGGGACCTTTAAAATTCATCTAGTCTAACTCCCCTGCAGTGCACAGGGACACTCACAGCTCTATCAGGTGCCCAGAGCCTGTCCAGCCTGACCCTGAGTGTCTCCAGGGATGGGATACCACCAGCTCTCTGGACAACCTGTGCCAGTGCCTCACCGCCCTTAGTGTAAAAAACTTCTTTCTTATATCCAATCTAGATCTCCACTGATGATTGATGCCAGATCAGTGATGCAAGAGGAGTTGGGTCTCAGGGATTTTCCTTGCTATGTAGCTGCATCTCATGCTGTTGAAGGCAAAATCGTGGCGTAAATCCTATTCTTTTGTCAATGGTCTTTTTTTTTTTCTAATCCAGTAGTTCCAGTAATCAGATCAAAATTTATTTGGTGATTTTGTCCAAAAAGTCCTTTCAGAGAATGTAGAAATGACAGCAGCAAACACTACACCTATTTATGAAATTACTTTGCCCAAGTACTTGTCTGCTGGGTGTTTTGTCAGTGCTAATATCTCCATTGCTGCCGGTATTTCAGAACACTTGCAGTGCACAGCCTGGCTAAAACACAAGCTGGGTGCAGAAAGCTCCACTCACAAGAGCGAGCTTGTTGGCTAGATTTCCCTGAGAGAAACTCCAAGGTGCCTTTGTAATGTAACCTTATTAATGATGGAAACTGAGTCAAAAGAAAGTATTGCAAGCCACTGAGGTTAACCAATATGCCACTTAAATATAACTGTAGTTTGTGTTATCTGTAACTGAAGAAGGTCATAGGATCTATCGTTTCAGTGGGAGTTTGCGGTGCCAACAAATTAGCATCAAAAGCTCTGGCATGGCATACAGAGCAGGGGAATGACTACAGCCTCTGAAACTTCTCAAGAGAGCTGCGAACGGAGAAGAACAAGCTCCCTCGAGCTTGTGATCTTACTGTCATTTATTACAACAACCCCGCTCTTTTTGCCAGCCTTAATGGGCTGAGAAACTGTCGGCTGAGCCTTAGAAAGCGAGCGGCTGGGCCGGCGATGCCAAGCTGGCCGGTGGGAAAGCAGGCCCATGGGAGGTGTGCGGCTGGTGGGAGCGTGAGGCCGCGGCACTGGGGGCGAGCCTGTGTCTCACTGCTTCCTGCTGAGGGCTTGGGCAGGGCACAACGGGATGCGCCCACAAGGCTTCCCAGAGGGTAGCAAGAAAACCAATTTACTTCTAGAGTAATGAATTTAAGTGCTTTTGCCCTTTCTTTACAAGACTGGCTAAGAAGGAGAAAAAAGGGAGAAGGCAATGTCTCCTTCTTCCCCTCTCTCTTGCAAAATCCTACATGCCCTTTTGGCAGAGATCCATCATTCACTTAATGTGTCCTGCTGGAATCAATTCATGTGTCAGGATTTGGAGAGAGAGAGACCAAAATATGTTTGATCCCATCCACAGATCACTCAAGAGGATTCATAAAGGCTAGAGGAGGGAAAAAAAAAAAAAAAAGAGGACCGTTCAATTTCATGTGATACATTAGAGAATGATGGATTCCAACAGAGAGGAAGAAAAGTCTGATTGTATAAACCAGCTGGTGCGAAGTCCACCAGCAGTTCCATGGAAGGGAATTTGCCTCCTTTGGCAACTGAAACCTGCCCTCTCTATAGTGAGCAACTGCACCCTGCTGCACAGGGAGCTCGAGGCTGGAGGTGCTTCGCTGTGAGCAGCTCAGGTCCTACTGTCACTGTGTTTCTCCTGGGATATGCACAAAGGACAACTCTCAGTCCATACCCCATCAGGCCTGGTCCTCCAGCCACTTGTCTTGGCTGACTTTGTGCAATCTGGGATGGTGACCCCTGCTTTAGGATTCCTTGGTGTCTGTCTGTACTGCCACATTCAGCTAAGTCAGCATAAAACTCACCTGTGTCATAGAAACTGGAGGGGGCTGTGGGGTGAAGACAGAAACAAACATTTGGTCCAGATGTCCATAACTGCCTGCTAACGAGAAGGGCTCGGTGAGCAGGTATGAGCTGGACTGACAGCAGACAGCATGCTGAGAAGGTTGCATTGCTGCTGTTGCAACAGACACAAGTAGGACTTCGCTACTCAAAATCATTTTTAATTAAAAACACACTTAAGTCCATTAAAAAGAAAGCAGTTTAATCTCCCTTTTCAATAAGAAGGATTGCTAGAAGTGTCAGCCAGCAGAATGCTCAGCAATGCATAAGCTCACCACCACTACTCCCCTTGCCTTTTAGGTTCATGCAGCACATCAGGCTGGGAGGCTGGAGCTGTACTTTGGCTGAAGCTCTGCCCAACGACATTAACCTGCTTATGGGCCGATGAGCTGCTTTATAACTTCCCCATATGTAGTTCCTCTGGTAAATAGCACAGGCCATGATGTCACGCTTGCTTAAAGCAATTTGTTGAGTTGTAAATATCACTGATCAATTCCTCTGACTGAATCCTGTGACCTTGGGTGTGATCCATAGCAGTGCTGACTTTAATGTATTTTCTAGCCTTAGCAGAAGTACTTTTAGCTGCCCTTTCCCATTAACTTCCCATCTCACTAATAAAATACCAAGAGAATTATATTCACCACTTCTGCCAATTCTAACTGGAAGCAGTTCTGACTCAGGAGCATGAAATGCCTCACACTGATGGCTCCGGGCTCCTGCTGCCCTGGCTGGCTCTGGCAGTACAGGTCCTCAGCCCCGTGGTACAGCCGCACGTTACAAGTTCACCCAACCACAGTGTCAGACTTAAATTTAAGGGGCTTTTCAGTCACGCCCAAGGCAGCACGGGGAACACGCTCCCTGTACCTGTGCTGGGTTTTATGGTGAGATTCCCCAGCTTGAAGGCTTAAAGCCCCAAGTCTGCTCCTGCCCTCCCCCAGACCTGCAAGTAGGCACTTCTGAAAATGCTTGGTATTTGTTTCCACTTGATCATCTCCTGAAGGAGGAAAAATATTTTACTGAGTTATTTTATAGGCTTTTGGTGGGATGATTGAGGACAGGATGCTACTACCTGACAGGAAGGATATTTGCACTCAGGATTTTTTTTTTCCTGACATTTGAGGTGATTCCAGTGACACAGGCCTACGTACTACTAAATAAATTGTGTTTACACTATAGATCATGGGTCGAAAACTGGGCAGAGCAGCTAGCTTGGCCAGGTTTCTCTGACTCAGAATGCTGAGCCCTGACACTACGGCAGTGCTACGTCCTCACACCCAGCATTTTAAGTAAGGTCAAGAGCTGATGAGCAGAATGTGATCTGCTCTTGCTATCTTTCTGTGATAACATGCGAGATCTCTGCATGTTTGATTTTGCTTCTAGTCCTAGAATAGGATGCTGGTGCAGTATGTACCAGATACAGCCCTGTGGGAGTCTGGATCTGTGGTCCCCATGGAGATTTTACACTTCTGCAGCAAAAATCCTCATCCCTTGTTGCAATACTGTCTTTCGTATTTCCTTATACAGCTGAAGTAGCTTCAGCATCTTCAGGTCACCCAGCAGTTTAATTTCAGCTATCTTAGCACTGTAGTTTGCAGCAGATGCTCATTTCTGGGTTGCAAACCTGGTGGTGGGCAGAAGAGCAGCTCGTGGTCTGTGCAGGTGAGGTGGGTGGCAAGGAAGTGTGAGCTGCAGCCGACAAAGCTGCTGGAAAGTTTCTTCACCAGAATCTGAAGTTCAGACAAATAGTCCGTGCTGGCTGTAATTTAAATTCAATCAATATTCAGTTAAAAAATAAATAGAAAGCTTTTTAGATCGGTGATGTAAGGGAATGTTGGTTCAAGGAAGTAATTACATATTATGTAGAAAAAGTCAATTTAAGTTCTCAATAATTTACTTAAGTGATTTACGTGACGGATGTGTTGTCTTGACCCAGCAGGGCAGAGCAGCAGACACTAAGTTATGGCATGGTTCCAGCAAAAGCAGCCGTTGTTACTGTCCCACATAAATCATTAGCTACTGTCTCATTCCAGGTGTACACAGGTGCTGTTTAAAAGAAAAAAAAAAAAAGTGATAAATTTTATGTTTGTAAACATAACTCTGTCAAAACTAATCCTGTTTCTGGCAGATGAAGATGTTATCCATACCTCTCAGTAAGGCAATGTACATTTTCAGGAAATAAAGCTCCCAGTATATAATTAGCTTAAAATGGCAGTCCATAGGGAAGCAGGGGTAAGTGCTGTATTTTAAGTTGGGTAGCTGTGAAAGAGGCTGCTCTCTCTGTCAGTATTGCATCTACACAAGGCGGACAGTTCCAAAAATGTCGAGTAAACGTGACTGGGCTGAGCAGAAACAGCTCCGGGCTGAGTCTCTGCTGTGGGCTTTGGGCAGACACCGGTGGCTTCCCAAGGAGCTCTTTGGCCTTCTCCCACGTTCCATACCCTCTGTGTGGAAGATAGAGATTGCAATTTGTAGCCATGGCAACAATGCTGGTGAATGCTGCCTTCCTCTTTGCTACCTGCGATACGCAGGGTCCTTTTAAAGACTGGCTTTTGTGCTGTGCTCTTTTTGTAGAGTTGAGAGCCAACGTTAGCCTCTGAAAAGATGAAACCCAAGTGGTGCTGTAGGTAGGTGTGCTGCTAACTTGGTGCTGGACTGCAACAGGTCTGAGTGCACAGCGCTGAGCCCCTTGCTCCTTCCCCCCATAGAAGAGAGGCCAGCTGTAGCCTGAACTTAACGCACTGCTCAGTTACGCTATGTCTGCCAGTATTCCTGGGAGAGGTTGAGAAGGTGTGATAAGACCATGTAAAATCCTTGAGCTAACTGCGTGTTGTAGAGCTGTCTCCCTTGTTGCACTCAGCCTCCCAAGGACTTAGTGCAGCAGTGTCAGAGTATGACTCCCCTCAGGCTTCGGAAGCACCTTCCCAAGGCAACAGGGACAGGCAGAGCTCAGCTGTGGAAATTGGGTACGGCTGCCCACAGTGTCTGAACATGGTTTTCAACAGGTGCTTTTGAAGCTCTGACTTTACCATGAACTTGTTTGTAAAAATGCATTGGAAGAAAATAAGTATTTTTCTTTAAAAGAATTGAAGAAACTGATAATAATAATGCATTGGGATATAATTCTTCTCGTGCTAATTCAGCCTTAGTGCTAGTGTTCCTCATCTCCCTTTAATTTCCATGGGGTGAAGGCCAGCAGCTCTGAAACATATCTCTGGAAGAAGCAGAACACTCAGGGCTGAGAAGGACACAAAGGTACATGGCAGTTGGACGGGGGTGGTAAGCAACAAATGTACGTGCAGTCTTCATTTGAAAACATGGGTTTGCATTCGTAACAGGAAAATATCTTTTTTAAAAATAGCCAATTTGGGGGCCCACACGAAAGCAAGTCACTTGTGGGTCCCTTCTGACTCAGGATGGTCTGTAAGGAGAGTACTATGGGGTAGGGGACTGTAACCGCTTAGGGCATTGGAAAAAACATCTACTGAGGGTTTTCCACATACATTCTTCTATTAATCAGTAGCTTAACGTTTCTTGAGCCCGGTTATGTAACTAGATCATTAGATTAACATTCGGGACCTATTTACTGTGACAGAAAAACAATACTCCTATGATCTATCATGAGCTGGTTTTAGATTTCTAACTCCAACAGTAAATATGGTTGATAAACTTGCAGCTAAATTAACGTGATATCCCTGAAATATTAGTAGCATTTTGTGCTTTACAGATGAGAATAGATGTTGAAATTAGTTCTCAAGGAATTAATCTGAATTTCAGTCCTTTCAGGTTTTTGTTCTCTTCACACAGCCTATAAATACAACAGGCAGGGTTTATGTCATTGGACTCTTAATGTTATAAACATTTAATGAAGTTAAATATGAAGTACAACACATTGTAAAATTGATCTCATCTTGCTGGGGAGATAAAGGGAAGAAAATTGTTTGAGTCGTTTGGAAAACAAATTAAGAATTATATTCACTTAACTTTGAGGTGGAAGAAAAAATATGATGAAGACATATAGACCCATTCTAATTCTAAAGACAGGACTGGGACCAGAGGAAGCCTCTGTCCATGTTAGATGCCATGCTACATAAATTAACAGCGCTGTCAGCGGCTGCGGCAGCCCGACATGAATCACTTGGGAGATGACAAGCAGTGCTTTCCTAGAAATTGGAGGAATCTCACTCTAAACACTGCAGCTCTGATTCATTTTTCACAAAGTAGCTACTTTAGCAGCTGGAGATTTCAGTGCTATCAGCCATATGTTTTCACTCTAGCGCTGATATTTAACTTATTGCAGGGACATTCACCTGCTCCCAGCATTGCTCCCATTTCATCAGGCATGGCTCTCGAGCACGATGCTGTGTCCTTTGGCTGCAGGATAAAGCTCTCCCTCCCAGAAAGGTCTGCAAATGCTTTCCTGTAATTGGCTTTCTAAGGAACGTGTTGGAGCGTAAGCTTTTCTCACCTTCTCAAGTGGGAGCAAGGGACTTCACTGGCAGCCAGATCAGCTTGCTAGTACAGTTTAACAGCACCTAGCATCTCCTAAAGCGCTAAGTGGGGAGAAAAGCAATAAATAAAAATAAAACCCTATTAGCAAAGGATTACTGTGTAAAAATCTGAGACAATGAGCAGGAAAAGTGAAGGGCAACAGACGTGTTAAAATGCTGCAGACAACAAGCTGCTCAGAGGAAAGTGTATTTGTTCTTTCTTTTTAAAACTCATTATTTATCATCTCTTTTCTTTGGGCCTAATGTCTCACTAATGAATTCCAGGGGGATTTTTGAATCATGGTGATATCATGGGTTAAACCCCTCTCTACTTTTTGAATGTAAATTCTTCTTGACATTCTTACTTATTGCAGAGCATTGACTTCTTTCCTACAACAAAACCAAACGCTATTTGGTTTTGCATAGTTAACATTTTGCTAATGGGTAGCCAAGATTCTCTCAGCAGCTCAACAACATTTTCTAAAGCACACTGGCGTTGTTGTAGCAACTGGTGGCTGATCTGTGAATAAAGCAGATGTCATTGTGGCAGGAGAAAGAGAAAATAATCTATCACCCAGCCACTACCATTCCTGCCCAAACAAGTCATCAAAATGACAACTTTGGTGTGCAGTCATCAGTTAAGGTCTGCATATCACCTTAACTCATCTTCTCGATGCACAGACCAATGTTATGTTATAAACACTGAGAATTTCCCAGCCCCTCACTGTTGCCTTTCTCACAAAGACGGCGCAGTGAGGATGTGCGGAGGCACTGACGGTTTGCCAGCTTCCCTTTAAGCTTTGATTGATTTTGCACTTTCGTCCAAGCTGGTCTGGCCTAAATAAACACAATATATATTCTGGGAAGTTTTTCCTCTTTACTGCTTCATTTGAATGCAGTTCACGTGGCTTCCAACTAAGGATGGGCAAGTGTCAAAATATCCTGACTCGTACCCAAGAGGAGAGACAGAAACAACAATTGCTGTTCTAACTTCTCAGAAAGTTTTTAATCCATTTATGTACTTTTTAGCTTCTGTTCTCAGTCTCACAGTTTGTACTTAGCACAACTCATTGACCTGAGTGAGTCACCTCACATCTCCCTCCTTTGTTAACAGAAAACACTGCGCAGTGCAGTGCTATCCTGCAAAGTGCTTCCCACTAGAATGTTGGATAACTGTTTTATTTGCTTTCGGTGATGATGCATCGCAGTAACTTCTTGCTTTATGGAGACCCACAGTTTTTATAGTCAGCTTCAGCTATCCAGAATCTTTTGTCCTCGCTGCTGTCTGCATCTTCTGACTTAGAACGTTTGCTCTCTGCTGCCTATTTTGCCTCACATCTTTGGCAATCATTTGACTTAAAGAGACAAAACAGGAGAGCAGGTTTGTATGATTGCCCCGGTGTGTGACTCAGACTTAGCGTGGAGGCTATTTAATGAGGCCGAGAGGAGGAAGGAGTGTCCTCACTTCAGCTATATACAACGTACAGTGAATCTACTGCATGCAGTGAATACATTTCTAAAATGCTAAAATCCATTTATATATATAAAAATTGAGGCAAATTAGATATTGCTCAAGTTCCATAAAGCAGCATGGCAAAAGCTAGAAATCTGGGCCACAGTCCTAATTCTTTCACAGGCTTCCTTTGTGCCCACTGGCCAACCCTCTCGTGCTTTGTGTCCTGATTTCCTGTCTGTTTAATAGTGGCTGACTAAGGCCAGGCTTAGTGCAGAACATTTGTTCAACTTGACACCACAGCATTATAGAAGGCCAAAAGGAGTTATCCTGTTGATTTGTGTTGGTGCTGTTGTTTTGGTTTTGTTTGTTTAAAAAAAAAAACCCACTTTTTATAGTGATATGTTATACACTTTCAGTTGTGTGATAGTGTTATGGTCCAACACTACTGCCTGTGCTGCATCTTCTGTCCTCTTCTCTGTTGACTCCCTTCTCAAGATGCCAGGTACTTGAGATACTCTGTAGTTGTAAACAGTTCTGATCAAATATAAATAATTTGAAAACTAAGCTCTATATGGACAGATGTGTAGCCATCCATAGTACATATTACTGTGGGCTCACTTATGAAAGAATAGTTGCTAGGAGATAATTTAAGTGCATGAAACAACTCACAAAACAGTTTTCTTGCTGATTCAATGGAATAGATGCTTGGTTTTGCTTTGAGCCAAATGCCATTGCACTACGAGCTGGGCAACAACTAAGCAGCCTTAGCTTGGGCTGAAATCTGTCCATTCAGCTAAGCCTTCCTTCCCTGGTACACTCAGTAATGAGTCTTCCGTGCACTGAAATTTTCAAGGATTTTCCTTCCTAAATGCTGCTTCTGTTTTCCAAAGCTTTTGCAGGCTGCACCCTATCTGCAATAGGACATTAGTTTCTTTATCATTCTAGTTTATTCTTGTGTCTCCCCGTGATACTTGTCTGATGAACTGCTTTTCTCTGACCACACCAAAAAGCAGTCTGTTAAAGTTTGCTGGAAATGGCCTCTCTTAAAAATATTGTTGTCATCACTTGGACAGTATCTATGCTGCACTGCTGTGAATTGGTCAGAGTATGTCACAGTAAAATGTAATGCCTGGGGCTATATCATAAATGCCTTAAATGGATTTTGTTTTAATTTATTCTGAAGTTCTACAGCTTCAAAACTAAGCATCATCTCTGGCGCAAGTCTTGTGCTGTCCCATTTGAATTGATGGGTCTTCCTGATGGAGAAAAAAACCTCAGCACTCATTTTACAGTTTTTGCTACAATTTGTTATACAAGTCTAGCCAACTAGAGAACACCTGTGCTGGCACATTATTTGTTTTAAATAACTGACAGTGTGAGTTTCTCAATAATATTGAAATTATGAGTCAGGGGGACATAGTGTATTGGATGCAGAGTAATTCCAGATCTCTTGTTTTGGTCTGAAAAACTAGAGGTACAATTGTGAGAGGATGAATGGTTTTGGTGCTGATCATACTGCTTCTCCATTGTGTTGCATCCCCACATACGGGCAGAAAGTCATGATGCACAAGTCAGGGGTGGATCAGTGAGCTTATAAACACCATAGAGAGCTAAAACTCCAAGGGCTGGGAGAGAATAAAATAACAAGTAACAAATATACAGTGTAGGCAGGCATGCTGGTGAAAACATGACAGTGAAGCACTGCAGTACAAGAAAGTTGTGCATAGTGTGGTGCTCCCAAGGAAAATTGTCTGTTCATTAATATCAATAAGAGGTGCACAAGGTTTTATGTGTTGCTAGTATCAAGTTGGTGACATAGTACTAGTGAATTGCTTGTATCAACAGCCACCAAACTAACTGTGGATCTGGTATGATACACACAACATATTTTCTTGTTGTAGAGAAAGGATGCAAGCTAGCAGAGGAAACACAAAAATTAAGTTTATATGTTCACATTAAAAGAATTTGGTTATGACTTAATAAGCACAGGTGCTGATAGAATATTGATATCATCCTCTTCACCTGAATTCTTGGTTTTGTGCATGCAAACCTAGAAACATTTCCTTAGGTATATATATATAAGGTATGATGTAAATATAATCTCAACTTGTCCCATAGATATCAAATCCAGTTACAGAGCAGAAATCTTTCTTAACAAGAGTTTGATACAGTGACATCGCTGACAGAAAGATGTACTTGAGAACAGCAATAGTTGGGCTGCCCTTAAAAGTGTGATTTCTCTGGGACCTGTTTGTGGCCCCCTGTAGTTGCTAATGGCACTATGTGCTACCAGTGAATCCATGTATCAACAAAAGGGAAAAAATGTACTTTCCTAAAACTCCAAAGCACCAAACTTAAAGGTTTTACTGCATCTCTTCTGAGCAAGGTAAGAGAATCACCAAGTTCTGGTATCCCTCTTCAGTCCTTTGGATCCAAGTACATCTCTTTCCGTCTTGACTTAATCATATGTTATTGTTTGTTGCCAGAGGAAGAATTCCCTTAATTTTTGTTCAGGACTAAAACACCTGCCTTTGAGGAATTCCTGGTATGATTTTGACCACAAAAACATAACTTAGGTTAGCAGACTACGTCACTTTTCATGGTGAGAGTTATCCAAGATAACCATGAATTGAGAGAGAATGTTTTGGAATGAAGCTGAGGTTCATTGTTTGCAGTTCTGCTGTGTGATAAAATTCCTGTACTTGGTTCAGTTTGGTACAGTTTGGGAACAGTAACGCCTCAACTGAGGTGATACCCTGCTGCCTGAGAGCAGCAGTATCAGTTAGACTGCGGCAGCTCTGTCTGTGCACGTCTACCACTGTGTTTGCTGTTTTGCCAAAGAGAGCTGGAGGGCCTGTTTGGTTGAGCTTCCTGGGGCTACCAGCAAGGGGACTTTAATAGTCAATATTCTCATTTTCGCGGTGCACTTCTCTGGACACCTATAGCAATGATAATCATAAAAACCTTGTCAGAAATACTTATGTGGAATCTCCACTTGAATATGTGCACCTGACTGCAGTCTGTGATTCTATATTCAACAAACTGCTTTTAAAGTGTGAAATTTTATAATCCACACGGTAATCTGTTAAGAGCTTTGTGTAACATCGTCTATGTCCATTACTTTCCTTTTCTAAGTAACTGTGTACCCTTACAATAACTTGACCAAATGAGCCATGCAAGAGTATACTTTAAGGATGTTTTTCATTTAATTATCTCTGTTGAAAGTCATATCTCCATTAGGCTTGTGCATACATGGCAAAGAAATGTTAATAATTGACCGATATGAGTTTTAGGTAGGTACTTCAAGTATCCAAGCGAATTGTATTCAGGTTAGTTGTCCTTTTAAAAAGGCACCGAGGTAAAATCCTTAAAACCTGTATAGGAATCCCAATATGGAGTTGCATCATTTCCATGAGTCGGGCTTTTAGTATCAAATAAGGAAGTGATATTTCATAAATAACAGCTTTCCAACTTGCAGTTGTTTGCTCTCTTACTCTTTCTGCTCCTCTTACTCTTCCTGCGGCTTAAATGTATGCTTTCTCTAAAAACCTCTGCTAGGTTGTTAATGTGGACGGCAATCCAGCACTTCCCTGGGTTAGTGCAGATGAAAAGATGTATTTTCTTTTGAGGGCTGTATTGTTCTGCAGTTGTGTGCATTTCAATCCCATTGTGTGGTTCTTCACCAAGTCAAAACAGAGCTCTTCTATCCCTGAGGACAAAGAACAAACTGTTGTCGGGGGGAGAAATATCTACAAAATCGTAAATCTTTCTCCCTCTCCTGCTTATTCTTTATGCCATTCAAGCACATTTAGAGAATGGCCAATTAACTCCAGACACAGTGGATTCTGATGGCCAGATTTCCCTTATCTAAGTGGACACTGCCAAAAATTTTCAAACACTTTCTAGTTGAATGCAGCATTTGATTTTCCTTGATCTTTAATTCATACTTTGCAAACTGATATCTCAGTTATCAGTCAAATTGAGATTTTCCCTAAGTAGTGCACAGATCACCAGCAGTATTGTAAAGCGTTGGGCTAATGCGTACCGAATTCATTTCTTTATGCACTCAGTTCTTTAGTATATGAGCAAAACTGTTTAAAGACATTTGTCCTTCAAGAATTAGCCTGCTGGCTGTCCATTGCATGTCACTGCATACTGAAATATAGAGGAAGCAGGAGATTTACAGGTTGCTTTCCTACGGTAAAACATGCTGCAGAAGTAACAACTTGCAAAATAGCTGTAATCAGTGAAGAAAACACACTTCTGATGAGGATATGATATCTGCTAATGTAAAAAATGTAAAAATAAATACAAACAAAGGAGAAGAGATTCCAAAGCTAAACATTAGATCTGAGCTACTTAACCATAATGGAGCGCTGTAATTAACACCCATACTGTATGTACTTCACTGCATTTTATGCCTTGTCACTTCTCGATGCATGGAATTCAGAGTGAAAAGCATGAAAATTCCATGAAAAAAATTGCTTTTATATAGCTTTATATTGACGAGTCATAAGTTTGAATGTAAGTTACGTTCATCATTTTACCTAGCTCTTTCATGCTGGTGTCTGAATTACACAAAAATCATACGACATGTTAAGTGGCAGGTCTGCAAAACCATATTTAATTCCAGCTATGCACTGCAAGGAAACTGCTTGGGCTTTTGTTCTTACATCAATATATGTGAGAGGGGAGTTTGAATGAAAGCCACGTCACATTCAGACAGCTTCTGAAAGGTCAGGCTATCCTGCTGAAACTGCAGCATCTCTCACAGCACTTCTGGATACCTTTGTCTCAAAAAGTTTTCTCACAGTTTTCCCCATCGCAGTCTTAGATGGGAGTTATGCCTTAGAAAGAGGATTGGTGCCAAGATGCGTATCACCTATTCCTTGCCACACTTGCTGTTATTAACAGGAATCAGTGAATACAGTGCATCCTGCCTACTGGTTTGTTTCCCTTACTGATGCCTCACTAAAGGTGTGAGATCCTGTATTATCAGCATTATCAGTAACTCTGGGCCACATTTCTTACCCAATGGAAACAAACAAGCAAACAAAAAACCATTAAAATTGGATTATTTTTAACAGCCACAAAAGAATCCAGCAGGAGGAACAGAAAGTTTCCAAAAACAGAAAAATATTTGCTCCTCTAATATCTGGAGAAATGAACAGTGATGAAAAAGAAAATGCCATAAAGGGAACAGAAGAAGGTTTAACTAGGCTCTGAAAAACAAGAGAGCAGTGTTTAAATATGCCTAGGTGTTTTTTGGGGTTTTTGAGCTCCGGCCTTTTGGAGGAAAGAATAATGTAAATGCCAAAGTGAGTTGGACAAAAAGTAAGCATTGTATCCTATCTATGAGAAGCAGACGATGTGTATCACGCTAGTTTTTACAGTCACAGTCTACAGTCTTCCATTGATTAAAATCAAATTTGACAGTAACACAATATAGAGGTTTAACTGACAGCACACACAGCACATTTGCTAGTCATAACGCCAGAGTTTAATGACTGATGCATGTGGGAAGCTAATTCGGATTTTTTTTCCTGAATGGGATAAGTGAGCATCCAGTTAATACCAATCATGAATTCAAGCCATGTGACAAAATTGATGCTACATGCCATGTTCTTGTTTTGCATATTCTGCAGATTGAGCTGCAGGAAAAGAGCCAGTTTATACACACATCCGGAGAGAAAGTTCATTCTGCTTTCTGACACATCCACCAATTGCAGCTGAATGTATCCAGCTTGCTGCTGTTGTGTCCACAAGCTAATTAGCCTTTCTCTGTTAAATAGCCTAAGAATTACAAATTGTATGCCTGTTTTGAGAAAAAGTACAGGTTGAACAAGCAGACGTAGTATAAATAAAATATTTATATAAAAATAGTCTCTTACAAAATATACTCTCTTATCCTATGGTTGATTTTCCAAAAGATGGAAGTTTGTCTGGAGTTTCTTATTTTTAGACATATCTCAAACAGGATTTTATTAATGTTTCTTTCTTTAATTGAAGGAAAAAAAAAAAAAACCCTGGTAAGGATTTGCAACCCTTACCACTATCTCTTGTTCCAGACAACTAGCAGCAAACAGGGAAAAAAAAAAAAGAAAAAATTCAGTGTGTTTGTGTATGTACATATATATATATAAAGATGCCAACTTCTGTACTTAAACATCCAGTACGGTAGAACACATCCTGCAAGTCCAACTATTAGAAATACCCTAGGAAAGAATGATATATACAGCTCCAGTTTTACCTTGCTGTTTCTAGAAAATTATTCCACAAAGAAAGCGAGCTATCTACTTTAATTGCAGAATAGTTCCAAAAATGTCGGTAGAGTTCTTTTTAATTAAATAAATTAATATTAGTTTTATCTGAATAAATTGTTAAATATTGCTATTATTATGTCCCATAGTGTCCCAAATCCCTGTGCTAAATCTGCAGCACACACACACACACACACAAAAGGCAGATAAAGCAGTGTCTACAGAAAATTCCAACAGTTCTACTCGCTGTAGCAGATGTTATGAAGTGGAAAGATGGGCAAGACCAGCAGAAGCTCTTCACAAGTGTAGAAGCCTACATCTGTATCATCCGCACACTCACATGGGCGAGTCACAGCGGGGCACTGTCCATCGCCTCCTGTGCAAAGCCCGTGTCTGAGGATCTGTCCCCCACTCTCCCTGCTCCTTTTACACACAAGTTTTTGACCATCTTTTTTTCCAAACCAAGAGTTCGTTGCCGTGCTCAGAGAATTTTCTGCGGTGTCTCTTCACAAGGCAGTCACTGCTTTTTTGCTTTAGAGGTGCAGATAAACTGATCTCCCTGTTTCATGCGGCAGGGGGCTTAGTGGAGTTTGGGGTTTTATTATTTGTTTCTTGGCTGACTTCGTTAAGAGTCTGAAATATGTATCCATGTATGCAATGAAACGTGAGAAGAAAAGGCAGGGATCCATTCATCAGCATTTCTTCCGGGAGAGCAGGTCTTTGCTACAGTCTTGTGTAGGTTTGTTGAGCGCATGTGCAAATGTACTCATGGCCAGGGACATGGTCAGCCCGCCCGGCCACGGACTCACTTACAGGTATATACTTCTGTTCTTTCACTGCATGTGTTACATTTAACATAGCAGCACCAATGAAATTTGCAGTTGCACTGCCACACTCTCGAGTACTGGTGCGTGTTGTAACCTCGACCGCAGCACATCAGGTCGCAGCCATTGGACTGCTGGGCCGTCTTGTTGCACATCCTCCCCTGCGTTCCCACGCTGCCCGTGACGGGGTCTTCTTCACAATAATTGGGAGATTTTTCTATGTACACTAAATCTGTATCCATGGGTTTGCGATACGAAAGTGGCTTCTTTATTTTGAGGAAGGTTGGACGCTTGTTGCGACTTGCCCTCACTGGTTCGACTTGAACTGCTTCATTGTATTTGTCCTTAAGGATGTAGCCCAGCTCCCGGAATTTCGGCAGAGTTGTCCAGCATGTTTTAGTGGTACAGGATCCCGAGACCCCATGGCATTTGCACTCTAACTTCATGTTCTCTTCCAGAATCTGGATTTGGAAGAATAAAGAATGACGCATTAATAAAAACTAGACACTTTTAAAAATCAAAGTGAAGAAAAAAAAAAAAAACAAAACCGAAGTTATCTGATGCAGGTGGAGGGGTTTGCTCTCCATCATAAACTGTCACCAGACATAATCTGGGTTCCCACCAAAGCTGTGGGTTCTGCTTTCCTGGAGATGCTGTTGCAGGTGTCAGCTGACCTGCAAAGCCAATTCCCCATTGGGAAATTTGGGTTAAGCAAGGAAGGTGACTGCCTAATTTCATAGCCTATGGGCCAAGGGTAAATTGAGATCCTCATTAACCATAGCTTTTGTTCTCCTTGATTTAACAAGGAGTTTTACTGTGTACTGTGCTTCAGATTTGTCTGTTTTCCAATTTTTGGCATATAGCAGCAAAGTAAGGAACTAACAGAAAAGCCCACCTTTACAATGGCAACTTTACACAAAATACCGAATGCAGAATTCCCTTTGAACTCAGTAACAGATACCAGACCTTGATTTTTGCAAATAGAGATTCCAAAATAAAGCACATTTTGGTTCTTTGACCTGAAAATGGTGTAAGCTGGAGCAAGATGTGAACAAGCAGATAAACACTATCAATGCTTATCCTTCTGCTGGTGCCACACTGATCAGTAGAGTTGAACAGACAATCATTCCTACAGGCATTATCCGTTCAAAGTGTTGCAAGTTAGTGCTCCAGTTTGGAAATCTTAGGTATTATTTCAGTATACTATAGCCTTAAATTTGCCTTTGCTTCATGTGTACAGTTTAACATAGTCTTCCCAGTTCTTTCTGGAAGCTTTAGTGCATTTTGGTATCTCTAACATGGATAATGGAGCACAAAAAATGCCCGGGCTAGTCTGCAAGAAAACTGGCTTTGTCTTAAAGCATGAAGAGTAAGAGTAAAGAGAAGGAATTCCATTCATGTTTTATCATCGATTCTTGTCAAAAAATAAAAATCTGCCTCCATAACAATGTAAAAGCTTCTCAAAATATTAATATCATGACTTGCTCCATCCTGTCTCACATTCTCTTCTACGTTAGGTCTTACGTTTAAGACTGAGTTGTCACTACTTCCAGTTTGACAGTAACAAGCTTCATGTTCCCTTCATCCTTCATATTCCTTGGTACTTTTTCCGTGTATCTTCTCTCTCCTGCTGTTTGCTTACCAGCCCCAGTCACAGCCAACTAGAACTGGACACCAGCTTAGACCCCACAGTTTGTTCTGAGCCTGATAGCTGCCCTCACTTCATGACTATACTATGCTAATGCTAGAGAGCATACTAATTGAGAGAATCATTCAAGCAATTAATTTCTCACTGGTGTTGGCTTGCAAATAGAACAGAACAATTCAGATTACATTCTGCCTAGCCAGGCAGATAGCAGCAGTGGGAAGCCCAGTGGGGGATTATCTGTGTTCAGGGTGTGGTCACATAATTTTTCCCGAGAATCCTCAGTAGATCTGTGCAGCCCCAAACCTGGGCAGCCTGGAAGGCAGGAGGGAGAGCAGTGACATGGAAATGTGAATTAATCTTTTGCTATAATCCCCCACTTTTAGTTTTGGACATTAGGAAAAGTTACCATGTGGACACCGGCTGCTTTCTACTAGCTTATTACTCATGGCTGTTCCCATGTCACTGAGGCACGGGAATTGCTATGACCTAACCTTAGGTTAGTATGTACCTGTTTTGTTAATTCACTGTTCTCCCTCTGCCCCTTTTTGATGAAAAAAAAGAAAAGAAAAAAAGATTTCAAAGGCATTAAAACAGCTTTGATTTTATTTCAGTCCCTCCAGTGATGTGTCAGTACAGGATTAAAAACCCCTAGAAAGTATAGATCTAAGATTTTGATGGCTGTGAACTTAGCCTATATGATGTCACATTATGTGCTACTGTTTTCAAATTAAATTCCCAGGCAAACCATCCACCCAATGACTGCCCATAAAACTCAGATGCAAGAAACTTTTATATTCAGATCTACATCTTAACTTGCAGTTCTGCTCAGACTTTGGCTTTCGTTTTGCATTATCTTGTTATCTTGAGTTTCTCTCTCAACCACTGCATACTTCTTTTATTGCTCACTCATTCATAAGGTAGTATGCTTAGAAGATGGATTAGGAGACGGAAAAGGAGTTATAGCACAGCAACCGGAAAAATAACATAAATTCTTTTAGTCTCATTTGTACCTTTTTAAAAGCTCTCCTTTTTTAATTTGAAACTAGCCAGGGATACATTTCTGGGTCCTAATTCAATCACTGTTTGCATTCAAGTGTCTGGCCTTATATCTGGTCAGATGTTCAAACTTGCAACAAAATATTTCTAACATTCAAATCCTCCAAATTGACTTGAAACATGAATACAAACCACATAATGGCCTAATGTCATCTATCCAGGTAGAGTTTTTTCCTAAAGTGTAAATAGCCTCTATTGCCTTTTGGTTTATTTCATTACCATTCCACTTACAGACAGGGATCTCTGAGGGAATGAGCAGTGCCCCTGGAAAGAGCTGAGCAAGCAGCTGGAGTGGTCCAGAATCAGGCTACTGTGTGTCATGTGCTGGCTTTCTGCTCCAAGTGACGGAATGCCATCCCCAACCAGCCACTGGATTTCTGGCCTCATCTGAGGCTGGGTACGGGCAGATAGAGTAAAATGGCCTCGCTTCACCTGAAGATAAGTTTCACCAATACTAGTTGAGCCCAAGCACTATGGCTTCCTTTTAGGTGATGAAAAACACTTGGAGGTGTGGGCAGTGAATAGACAGACAGATGGGAAAGAGTTTTGATGGTTTTTGTGGGTTTTTTTATGTAATACTTTCTACAATGTTCTAGCTAACTCTCCCATTTCTACTGGCACCTATTGGGGTTACATTTCTGAGGAATTGTGCTAAAATCACTCAAATACCACTGCCTAATTTTGGCCTACTGCACTATGCCATCTAACTTTCCATCTCTGACTCTTCTAGCTCAGACTCTCAGCCTCCCACTCACAAATCCTTGTGTCGGTTTTGTTCTCGTTTATACATCCTCCTTGCAGTTTCTTTCAGTGCAGCATTTTGCAAATTCAGCTGGAGATTAGTTTGCTTTTATAACATTTAGAAAATAGGCCACGTGTAGTTTGAACCATCTGTCCTGGGCAAAAGCTGGTAATGGTGATTTGATAATTTCGTGGTACTGTGATATTTGGTACTTGGACTCTTTTTTTGAAAATACTCTTTGGGTAGGGACAGGAGGCCTTCCCCGTGGTTTTCATGAGCCAAAAGAAGCACTCTACCCCTTCACTTCAGCACTTGGTCTGTGTTAAAAACAGGAAATACTGAACCTTTTGAAAACAGGATTTGCTCCTTCAGAGGTTTTAGCCAGCAGCTCATACTTTTCACGTTAGATTAAGACTTTGTGTATGTTACAGACTGATTTCTCTAAAGTGTATGAGGATTGAAGGGTGACAAATTTTAAATCTAGTTCCTCTGTTTCTTACCAAATCACAATATCCAGCTCCATCAGCCATGGAAGGTAAATGTATGCACCAGCGAGTGCTCTAAACTGGATTAGATGCTAACAACGAGGTGGAGTTCTTTTAGCTTTGTCCACTTTTTCTTTGAGTTCCTATAGTAAACTGTCAGTACTTGTTTCTCTCTCTCTCTCTCCTTTGCCATTAGCCTCTGGGAAATAGTTTGTGTGAAGAGAACTTGTGCTGGCTCTCTCTGTTGATGTTATCTTCAGATATAGTACCTTTGGGCACTGCCATAAGGAACATAACATGTTTTTTCTTTGCCTTTAGTTTTGTAGAAAATGTGTAGGGTGTGTCGGGTGAGGGTGGCAAGCTGCAGCCCTGGAGAGCCCTTGGAGGAGCAGGAACTAAAGGGGATTGGGTGTGTGGGTTTCAGCAAACGTAGAGGTGGCTGCGTGGCTGATATAGCCAGAAAGCTGGTTGCCCTCCTGCAATGGGTTTTCTCAGTTCAGCATCCCTTCTGGCTCATCACTGATCTGGTCAGTGCTCTGTACCTCCCCGGGTACCCAACATCAAAGCACATATGGCTTCCTAAATGCATCTTCCAGGGCAGCCTGGAGCATAACATGCCCTCCCCCCAGTGTGGACAGGTAATGCTAAAGCACAATGCCTCACCAGAATACTAAAGTACTCAATGCCAAAGCTGTCCTGACTTGAAGCATGAAATATACTCAACCATCACACCTGCAGGACATTCTTCTTCACCAAGATTTCACACAGACACTTCTGCCTCACAGCATGGTACCAGTATCATAGTGCTTGAGGCCAGGGACCCTTTAGTGCAGCATGAGAAGTCACTCCAACTCTGGTCTATGTGTGAAGCACATACAAACAGGGAGACAGTGGATACTGATTTCTATCTCACTGGGCCATAAACTTTGTTAATTTCGTCTGACGTTGCATCACCTGGATCAGGAAATACCTGTCTCCTATAAGTGCTTGCAGATGCGTCTCTACTATAGATCAGAGAAAACAAAAACACAGACAAAACTGTGTGAATTTTTCACTCTGGAGAAGAACATGTAAGGACTTAGAGAGTGGTCATAGCATCGCTGTGGGCTGGAGAGACCACTGGACAGATGCACACCTACCCCTTTCAATTCATGGCAGATGAGGATTTATGATCTATGTTAACTTCAGAGAGGCAATTGTAACTATAAAGCTTCTCAAACTTTAGGAATGATTTTAGAGGGTTGTTTTGGGTTTTTTTTCTTATGCAAAAGGACTCATTGAGTAGAATAATGTTGTAAGCTAATTTTAATAAAGCTATTTAATCTGTTAATAAATTATTTGAGAACCAAGTGATATCTAATGCAACTGACAGTAAGAACTAGAGCACGAACAGGCATTTGTAGAATAGCTTAGGTTGTACAGGACCTTACAGCCCATCCAGCCCCAACCACTGCCATGGGCAAGGTTGCCAACCACCAGCTCAGGCTGCCCAGGGCCCCACCCAACCTGGCCTTGAGCACCTTCAGGGATGGGGCACCCACAGCTCTCTGGGAAGCAGTGCCAGTGCCTCACTACACTCTGAGTAAACAATTTCTCCTAACATCTAATCTCAGTCTCCTCTCTTTCTGTTTAAAGCTGTTCCGTCTTGTCCTATCACTATCAGACTGGATAAAAGTTGGTCCCTTCCTGTTCATAAACTCTCCTCAAAGAGAGAGGCAAAGAATGCACATGCGGGCTGAAAAATGGCTATCTCTATCTAATTAAAGTAGGAAATTTCTCCACCACTAATTTCATTTAAGTGTGACAATAATCTCAAAATGATACAACCATTTAAGTAACTTGTTAGGACTGTCTTAACACCAGAGCTTTGAAATTTGAGGAAAATAAAAATAGTACTTAATGCCTTTTGACTTGAAAACAAAAATGAACATGAAAGAGTGTAAAAGGAGAAATGCTGCCAAAGACAAACCCTACAAAACCTTTAACAAGTGTGAGAAACAGTGTATTTTAAAAGTACCAACATGGAAATCTAAATTTGGCAATAACATGCGCGAACAGAAGAGATTCTTTACCATCAGTGGACGTGATATTAGTAGAGCTACTGTAAAATGTGTTCTGTAGAGACAAAACATTTTTTGCATATCTTATGGCAAACTAACTGTGAATGAGTCTGGAATTGACTGTCTCCCATACTAAAAGTGACTCGTTCCAGACAGTCTTTCATATTTCAGTTGATTGTATCATCAGCACAGTCAGATGATGGCTTTGCCTTGTATTTTTTCATTAGTAAATCTGTGTAAAATAATATATGAAATTGAAGTCAGCATCATACAGATTTGTTACACTGATTATCCCAAAATACTACTACCGTTGGTAGCTTTTTTCTCATTATAAGAAATTTTCCATTTCTAATCAAAAAATGACCAGGAAATCAGCACAGAACATGGCCAATCATACACCAATCAAACCACCATTACATTTTCTTAGAGATATCTGTCTAAAGAAAATCATGTAAGCTCTTTGTCTGAGGACTAATTACGAGGACAGCCAGGAGAATGCTGATAAATGACAATGCCAGAAACATCCCAGCCTGTACCCAGTACAACCATTTACCTTCAATATTTTAAAGTTCAGAAACATTTCTTCCAAATTCTAACTCGTAATTCCTTTTCACATGAAGAGTTCGTAAATTCTGCTCTCTCATAAATTTAACCTTCTGTGCACTCCCACAAAGCAGGTTCCTCACCTTTCTTTATAGAGTTTGATAATCGTTTGGTTCTTTCTCACCTGAAATGTTAGTTGCCGTTTACTTCAGCTTTGTCAAGAAGGTGACCACATGCAGCAATTATTTTCTAAACACAGCTTCTATTTCCACCATGTATCAAATGAGTAAAGAAAAATACAGATGTTAGTCATTCAGTATGGTCACACCGCTCACGTACTGCTGTCAGCATGCGCAAGCCGAATGAGATTTTCTTTCCTTTCCCTTGGTAAGTTGCATCACTTCAATTAGAGGACAGAAGACCCAGTACCCTTCATTCAATGACTGATGCTGTGCAGAATAGCAAATGAACACCCAAGTCTGAGAGCGCTAGTAAAAGCTGAGAGGAATGAAGCAAAAATCTTTTCTCCTATGTATTTTTATTTTAGCTCTGTTAACTTTCAGGACTTGCAAGGCAATAAATCTATTTATCCACTGCTTCTGAGACCAAAAACCAAGCAGCAGTAGAAAGCAGTTCTTACAGTATACCTTCACAATTAGTTGGACAAATTGTTGGACGTAGGATAGGAAGGGCACCAGAGATATAATGAGACAGATTCTCACACTATATTAAATGCTCTTCTCAAATTTAACCACAAGGCATGGCCCTTGCCTTTCTTCAAACTGTAGGGACAGCTCTTTGAAATAAAACAAGGTGCCATGATACTTTGGCTTTCTGCCACTGAGGGGTTCTTCTAGGAGAAAACCTTATATCCCATCTAGCTGTTCCTAGGATAAGCTCCTGCCAAAACTTCTCAGCTTTGCAAAAGTAACTAGAAAAGTGGATTCCATGTATGTGGCTCAAAGTCTGTATCTTGCTTGCTCGTTCCTCAGTATTTTTCTCTGATGGCTCTGCAAATCTAATCGTGGTCCCTGAAAGTCAAATAAGGTTCTTCAGTTTTTATTTATCTTCATCAAGATACTGCTTGAAGAGATAGTGGGAGAGATGTGGCAACACCTGATGTTAATAGCTCAACAAAATCTGATATGGACTTGAAAGGAATGATACACAAAGAAATCCACACTGCCACGTCAGGCAGTCCCTCCTCAGAGCAGGTCTCCTGCCAGGTATTCTCCCTCACCCCCTCTATTTGCATCGTATCTGATAACAGCTACAAGCTGGTAGTCTGTGGGATTCCTTGCCTTTTTACGTCTCTCATGAACACATTCCTGTTTTCCCCAGAGAGAAAATACCTGCGCCCTTCTCTCTGTCTGGTCATCAAAATGTAAAACGAAACCATTAATTCATGAGCTGGAACCATGAGCTTCAGGCTGAGTTTCACATGCTCTTAAGAGATATGGCTGGTGACAAAGTTTTCTGTGTAACACCAAATACAAAACCTTCTTCCCCACCTTTCCTTCTGTTAGCAGGAAGTCCTTTTATAAAAGCTTGTCTCACCTATGAATTACGAAGCTAATGCTTAGATAAAGTTTTTTTGCTCCTACTGTACTGTTGGCAAATAGGTTTTGAGACTGGGGGCTCTTGGTGTAGGATTTTTTGTTTCCCGAGTTGCTAGTGACAAAAACACTGCACTTGAAAATCACCTTGAGAGTTTGAGTGGTTACTGTTGTGATGCCTTTTTCATACGTCTCTCTGCAAGACTGGTATGACTTGTATTTTATTTCTATAGATTTTTCTATTTAAAAGCAAGACAAGTATTTTAACAGGAAAAAAAATGGAAATAATTTGAAAACATAGCTGTCGATGTGTTTGATAAACTACTTGCTATTTAAAAAAATAACTCTTGGGAGACCCATTATCACCTAAGATTAGACTGGATCAATGTAGTGCCAAGTAAGTGTCATCATGTAGGAAGTTTAAAAATCAGTCATAAAAAGGAGCTTGGAAAAAATAGTTCTGAAAAAAAAAAAGTTGATTTTGATGTGTTTTCACCTATAATTATTGGAATATAGTTGAATTTTCTTAGAGCCATTCAACAACTGGGGCTGTTCAGCATGGAGAAGAGGAGGATCCGGGGAGACCTGAGAGCAGCCCTTCAATATCTAAAGGGGCTCTAAGAAGGAAGGGGACAGACTCTTTAGTGGGGTCCATGACATAGGACAAAGGAAAAAGGTTTCAAGCTAAAAGAGGGGGGATTTAGATTGGATATAAGGAAGACGTTTTCTACAGTAAGGGTAGTGAGGCGCTGGCACAGGTTGCCTGGAGAGGTGGTGGATGCCCTGTCCCTGGAGTCACTCAAGGTCAGGCTGCATGGGCTCTGAGCACCTGATGGAGCTGTAGTTGTTCCTGTTCACTGCAGGGAAGTTGGACAAGATGATCTTTATAGGTCCCCTTCCAACTTAAAAGATTCTATGATTCTATGTGAATTTATACTTTCTATTTGTGTAAGTGAAAGTATGAATTCCTAACCCCAGACTGAAACAAGATTGTGAGATTAGGGGAAAAATTACCTAAGATTATTTGCTGCTGTTCAAGCAAAACTGACACTGTGGGTATGATGGATTATAGCTTGTGAAATACTGCCTCTTCTTGTCTGGTTTACCTGTATGATGAAGCTAAAATAGACTGGAAAATGGGATGATGGTGCTACAGAATTATGGATAGAGGTGGTTATATTATCTAGTTCACCTTCTTACCACTGCATAAGTTTTCTATAGTACACATCTTCCTCTGCAAAAAGATATTGGACAGTCTGTTCATGTGAAAAGGGAATAAAAAGTGATGATGAATGTGTTTTGAAAATGGAAAAACAACATGACATTCACCAACACTAAGATGATTTACAAAGAAAATGAGACAGCAATTTTTCTGGATTTAGACATGTTATCAACATAACATTTCTTCTTATACAGAATCATAGAATTGCTCAGGTTGGAAAAGATCTTCAAGATCATCAGGTCCAACTGCAACCTAACCATACTACCTTAACTCTAACAACCCACCGATAAAGCATGTCCCTGAGCATACCATATGTACTTTCCTTACATTCTGGTCACAAATTAAAAATCACTCCAAAATGCTTCTGAAACAGGCCTGTGATCTGTGTAGTATTGTATTATGTATATCTCATTGTTAAAAATGCCAATTTCCCTAACCTTCCTAATCTTGCTTTAGTCTATGAGCTCAATGTATGGATCAGAGACTAATGAAGTCAGATAAATCTTGACCAAGTAATGTCTGCAGACCTAGACCTCTTCAAAGTCAATATAATCCTTTTAACATCCTATGTCCAGTGAATCTGGTTTTAGCCTTGATCTTGGGTCAGTGATCTTCACTTGTACTCTGTGCTTCTAAATGGCAGTGCAACAAGATGTAGGGTGGAGTGCTTTAAAAAATAACAGTAAGAAATAAAATTGGTCTAGAGTTTATATTTTAGGATGCCATTTCAGAAGTAATTGGAAGTACTCCTAGATGAACCAAAATTTATTAATGTTCCTCAAGTTGAGAACACAACGGGTTAAAGACTTAGGGGTTACTCAGGTTCTGTTACAGCCTTGCTCTGCTAGTCAGGGATGTCAATGCCATCGCTTTGGGCTATCTCACACAGCCTGAGTAATACTTCACTGCTGAGGTAAAATAAGAAGAAGAAAAAAAGGTAGGGAAAACAGGAAATGACACAACTCAAATCCATCCTTGTCACAGCTAATGTACACAGAGGGAGGGGTGGTACAGGGTTGACTCATTCACACTAAACTTCATCTTCCATCTAACTCTCCCCACTGGTAGCAAAGCGCTCAGATGAAGTGCTGCTGGCACTGAATAATAAAGAATTGGGAGCACCCAGGTAGAGCATTTTGACAAATGCTTAAGCTGTCAAGAGAAAAGTTTCCAAAGTGTGATAGAAACCGAACAGCCTTACTTGTTCCAGACAACTCATCAGAAAACACCTCTTGTGCTAAACTAATAAAGCCAGATACTGGCGAGAGCGCTAGTTGCAAAATAATATCACTTCATATTGCTTCCACATATTTTTAACCAAGAGCCATACACAACTGTGGGCTTTTTTAGTTAGATTCCAGACCATGAGGGTTAACTGTTAGGTACACAGCAAATAATACCATGCAAGGAGTATTTCTCATGATTAAAAATAAATCAGTATCAGTTCTCTAAGCCAGCATATTTGGTAAACAGTGGATGATTTACCTTTCCATCAAGCTTTCCAGGTGATCTCAAAGTACTTCTACACTAATGGCTCAGTATTTCCTAGCTTAAGTTCTTAAGGAGCTCCTTCAGCCCAGAAAGAAGCATCAGTTATCTTCATGTTTGGTTCACAGGGAGACATCACTTTCAGTCAAAATATTTACATCAAAAAATAACATGGTGTTAATTATGATATTCTGGGATATCATAATTATGGTGGGAATAACTCTTCCACAAGGAAGACTTTCAAGTTATGTACCGAAGAGTTTTCCCCATCCAGTTGCAGCTGGGACAATAGATCCATGCTTCCATGTTTTCAAATAGCTCCCACTTATCAGAGATAAGATCCTACCAGCAGAGCCTATCTCTGTAGCTTAGCAGCTGCCAAGATTAGCATGCCCATGTCCAGGCCAAGAATTTTAACGTGGATCTTCTGGCCCGTTGTCAATGAAAATTTCCTCCAATGCAGAAGAACGTGGAATTTCCTAATTTTATTTACAATTCCCAGTGCAGTCTAAGTAAACCTCTTTGGCTTTCTGTCTTGCATACTAGATTTTCTCTTTTTCATTCTAACGGATATTTTAGCAACAGTTGAAGCTTTTATTTAACAAGTGAGTAATCACATATTAACAGAAATTCACTTTTAAGGAGCATCATGTTGAAGCACATTATTACCCTCAGTCAGCTCGTCCTCCATAACAGACATAGCTTTTGCTCTTTGCTAACAGATCTGACTAGATGTGTATTATTTACAGATGACTTAAAAAGCAACATTCAACAATACTATTAATCGTTCCCCTTAGTAAGCCACTTATTTTCTATTAATTGAGCCTTGATATCAACACTGATATTTTTTAACAGAGGGTTAACCAGTTGCTGTAGGTCTTTAGATCACAAGATCATAGGATGCTTGTAAGAACAGCTTGTAAATGCCAGCTTTGCCCATTCAGAAACCCATCTATAACAGAAACCATGGACATCTGTTACACATTCAGTGTATTAATCAGATATTAATTTTATAAATATCCCTTTGTGGGGCACCTTTATATGAAGTGTAACTACATTATATAGAATTTAAAAAATATCTTAATGTTACAGTACTCTTTTGTAGAGTTATTTGTATCCTTTATGTTCCAGAAAACATTTGGAGATTACATCATTTAGCCTAAACAACTCCTGACTGTAGCAAGGCAAACTTCTCAGACCGATTTCCTAAAAAAAATGGATCTTAAGCATTTATTTGATGCCTGTCTCCCTCCTGCTTCTCTGTCTTCTTATACCCCACTGGAAACAGTTGAACCTTTATAGTATTTTCAACCAAATATGAAAAGGATAGAGTGAAGCAACTCCCATAACAATAAAAGATCACAGGGAGGAGAAAGATCCTATAAAAGAGGGTATCTCCACTGTTTCACAGTTTGTTTTCTGGATCTTTTCTTTTTTAACCAAGGTCTTAATCCTTTTGGACAAATATTCTTGACTCCCTATTGAAATTCTTTATTTATGCATTAACTATTGTGCCATGTCAACAGATAATTGTTTTATGACTGCAGGACTTATACACCCAAAGATAACAGTATGTTATGACTCAATTAAAATCTCATGTGTGAATAGTCCTGTAAGTGCACACATAGCTGTACTCATAACTGCACGTAGTCTTTCATTTCTTATAAGATCTAGTATGCTTAAGGCAAGACTGGTGTCCCTAGCAGGCCACCAGCTGACACTACAAAGAGAGCCTACTGCTACAGCAACTAGCAGTAAACGCTGGCTTAGATTTTATTTAGAGTTTGTGATTACTGATGGTTTCATTCTGTCTGTCTCAGGGGACCAAATGCAGTCTACGTGGTACAGCTCACTTTTAAGTACCAGGAGGCTTGGGGTCATTTCAATAACCGGTCCTAATGCAAATGAATACTAGTGCCTTTTGGCACTAATTGGCAATGCAGAGCCAAGCATCCTCTCTGCAATTACCTGAAATCCTCATCCTTTAATAGATTCGTGCTACACTTTTCCAGTACCAAACAGGCCTTGTTTGTGTCCTTGAACTAAAAGGTTGCTCTTCACTGAATCGATCATTTAATTGTTTACTTCAAAATACCTGGAAATTCCATTAAAGCAGGAGTCTATTCCATTTGTACAGCAAATTCTATCAATTATTGCTTTGCGTGAGCCTTTCAGGGCTTTGTAATTTCAGACTTTTCTGTCACCAACTGTCTAATATAGTACTTGGACCAAACCTTGGTTTAACTTCCACCTTTACCAAAACCTCTGCTATGTGCTGTTCCAAATGTCTCTGCTTAGCCCAACCATGAGTTCACATTGCTGACTCATCATGTCAAGGCTCTTGGGAATGTTTCTGGAGGTACTTTCATCTCCAGATACTGGGTTATAAATGCAGACGATTCCAGTGTCTGTCCCTGTTGACATAGCATGGTTTGCAGAAATTCAACAACACAAGTGTGGGGTTGCATACTGAATGGCTGTACTTTGCTAGAATAATGAGATTGCACTATGTAAGATCTCCAACATAATTCAGTGTAAACTTTGTATAGTAGAAGCAGTGCCTGCTTGTGCATTAAGATTGTTCCTAGTTAACAGCCTGGTCTGGCCCTTAGTTTGTTGTTAACTTGGCCAGTACCTTCTTCTGTTGGTTTTTAATGCCTCAAGTATGCAAACAGGAGTGTTTAGCTTCATGCAAGTATATCAGTGTGAAGTGTGACAAATGTCACCTGGTGAACACGGAAGCAACATAGCTCTGCTCGTTCTCTATTTCTGACATTTTTTTCAACACCTTTGGCTTAAATCTAAGCATGGCCAGAGTTAAGGTTGATAGATGCTGTTCTCTCTGTCTTGTGATTTTTATTACATGATCAGCATAAGGCTTATAGTACTGATATCCAAACACAGCAAGAATTTGCTTTGAAGTTCTCATGCTTTGTGACAACTATGTTTGTTTCAAATCAGTAATCTTAGTTTAGAGTCTCAACCAAAGGTGCTGAAAACTGTGGGAGTCTTTCAGGGAGACCTGAATAACCTACACTGCTATACTATTAGCAGTATTATATAAACTATACCTATACTATTAATTTTGCTATATTTTCTATTATGTTCTCCTCTGGGTTCTGAACGACAGGTGTACACACTGTGGGAAGTACTGGTAACTGTCCAGACAGAAAGACTGGATTCAGTTAGAGAAGTCAAAAAATGTGGGACTCATCCAGTGGCTTTGCTGAGCAAATTAGTAGTTTGAGCAAGCATCTGATTATTTCAGTTATAAAGGTGGGTGATACTAAATCTGGAATTTGAGATCGTTGTTATTTATTAACAGACCCTGGCCCTCAGACCCAGCTATCTTTGTCAGCAGCATGGCAGACTGTCAGCTCCAGTAATCACATACATTAAATGTATGTTTTGCTCATAATGCCAGAATCCTCTAAAATTGCGACTGCAGGCAAGTGATAGCATTTATCATTCCCTAATCTTCAGCGTAAATCAGGAATTCAGCTTTCAACCACATGAGATATAAGAGGGAGTTAAAAGCCAAAATACAAGGAGGACTATGTATCACAATTTCTGATTAGCTGGAAGTGGAGGACAAGTGGAATGAAAATTCATTCTTGTGGATTACAGTTTTTGTGCAGTCCAATTCCCTCTCATAATTTAGCCTAACATTAATGTTCCCTTTATCTTCCCTCTGGGTTGTTGAGAAGATACAGAGCTTGTCTGTCAAGTTTGGTCTTGTTTTAAGACTATTATCTAAAAAAAAAAAAAAAAATTGGGAAGCTATAAAATAGAACTTTGATCCTTTCAAATACAACCAAAATACTGTAAGAGTGCAGGTGCGTATTGGGGTTTTTCACACCTAGGAGGTTGCCCAGCAGTGTCTTCTTGTGCACAGCAAGCACTCAGTAGGGATGGGATTGTTGGAAGCACTCATCTTTGTCCTGTGCTCCCATCAACATTAATGAGAGTTTTCCCATTCAGTGCATTGGGCTTGGCCTTGCTGGAAATCCTGCTCCCCACAGCAACTGTATGGTGAAGAAACTACCAGGAAGGACTTTGCTGCAGCTAACTCTACTTTCCTGATTACGCTGAGCTGCGGTGCCAGGCTGTGGGGCAGGTGAGGGAGGGAGCAGTTAGGGGAGCTGGATGTCAGGGAGCCAGCATTTGAGTGTGCATTGCAGCCAGTCCTGGGCATGTTACGCTGTGCTGGATCGGAACTTGGTAAAAGGCATGGAAAGTTATTGCTGAATAGTGCTTTCCAACTTTTAGCCCCTTTAAATCAGGCATGTACCGCAGCTGTGATTGTTTCAGCGGTAGATAGGATCCAACAATAAAGAGGAAAAACGTTAATCATTTTTGTACTTAAGAAGCATCCCTAGTTCTAAAACCCCAAAGCTTCTGAATGCAAAAGTCAGGAACATTTCTGTAGCTGTGCCAAAAAAGAAAGTGAAAAACAACTGGAAAATAGTAAGAGCAATTGCAAGGGCACCGTTAAGTTCTGGGCGTCAAGAAACAGGCTGTGCTGCTGATGCTATAATATCACTTGATTGCTGGTGCCAGGAGTATCAGGGCAGCCTCACCCAGTGCTGTTCTGCTCCAAGCTGGTCTCCTAGACTCTCTGGAGTCTATGGTAATTTTCAGCAGCTCCAGACACAAGCAAGCTTTATTCCGGTGTGTGTGTGCCACTAGAGATGTTCTTTCTGATGGAGTTGTGAGGCAGCTGAGTACAGAAATACATGGTTTGGGTTACTACTAGCCAGCTGTGCTATGTGCAGAGGTTGTTTGAGGCCAAATTCAGCTGGTGTGTACACGTGGAAAGTAATTTTTGGCTTCACTATGGGTCTGCTGTCCTCCTGGATGAGCGATGGTGCCCTGCTAACACTGCACTCACCAGGCACTGAGCATCAGGAGACTGGAGCCATCCCCAGGCACAGCCCAGAGCTGCGGGCTGCCATCCCTCACTGCCCGCCCCAGGCCCATCACAGACAGGACCAGAGCCCGTGCATGCACACCAAGGCCAAGGTCAAGCAGAGCTATTAAATCTCCAGAACGTCATGAAAATTATAAAGGCTAAATTGCTTGGTAGCCTATTTTATCAGTCTCTTTTCTGACAATGAGCTAGTGCTTACTACCTTTTAAAAGCTTCAGCTGCAACAATTAGTGTTTTGCATTACTTCTTGTAGCAGGTTAGTTAAAGGAAAACATATTTGAATGAAGCAGAAGAAACCATCTCCTCTAGAGGACAACTGAATTCTGGCAGTGGTGTGGTGAGGTCACACTGTCTGAGAACTGGAAGAGATTCAGCAGTTCGGTGGCTGCAGCCACCTGAGGCCAGGGATGCTAGCAAAGGGCTTAGTGTCATAACTGTGAGCTTTACAGAATAGCTCAGAAAAACTCCCAAACTCCATGTTTTCCAAATGCCCACATTTCACCTCAGCTTTATTACAGCCTTCCCTAAAGAATACAATACTAAACACTTCTGTTTGTTATGACCATTGCATAACCCACTTTAGAAACACCTCCCAGTTTCTGGTAGCTTTGCTTCATATGTGCAGTAACACTATTAGGCATGTTTGGCACTCCTATATGCTGGAGCTGAAAGAGAAAGCTGTGATGCTACTGATTCAGAGGATGGAGACGCGTTGCAAAGTTAGTGCACCTATGTATGCCTCCAATGAGAAATGCTGAATAAAAATCCACCTTGATGTGCTCTTGAATTGCAAAAGCCTTCTAATGTAGCCTGTGGCCATGATTTATAACAGTGACTCATAATATTGCATTATACTTAATATGATGTAACGCTGATGCAAGATGCCATTCGTGGAATTTCAATGTCACAGAGAAAAAGAGAGGAGGGAGCAATCTGGTCATGTACCGTGTCATGCTGCTGAAATGAAAATGATACAGCCAAAGTACGTAGAACATTTCAGTACCTGCTTTGCTATTTTAGCAGAATAACGGGGAGAATAACATTTTTATTTCCTGGAGCATAAACATCCCTCAGACGTACGTTATTGTGTTACTTACAATAATTCAATTACCTTTGGACTTGAGAAGACAAATTTGCTAACAGACAATTCAGTCTTGCAATTATGACCCCTCACATGGAAGTTTGCAGGGCAAATCAGGATTATGCCTTTAAATTAATTCAAGCTTTATCTCTCTTTTCTGACCCAGCTGTTATGAATTCTCCTCTTGTTCTCCCTGTCCTGCTTACTTCTTCCTGCAGTGAATCAGCATTTCAGGAAATACTAATTCAAAGAGGAAAGACACCCTGGACTCTGATTCTGGAGGTCAGAAATAGCTGCTCTCCAATGGGTTTGACAAATGAAGCAAGGCTTCTTGAGCTACTTGGGGCCGGTTTTGTAGGGTGTATGCAACCCCTGGTTTGAACTCTGCCCCTTCCCCTCTGAGTGGATGAGGAAGTTTGGAGCCCTGCGGATGTGCTACACAGCAGAGGCCAGCTGATTTGGGGAGAGACAAGAGAAATGGAGAGTCAGAGCCCTGTCTGGTTTCCAATAGTATGGAAAACTGTTAATTGCTTCACCCTGCAGCAGAGGGAGGAATCACGGGTGCTCATTCTGTAGGAACCAGCGGCACCAGCAAGACATCTGCCTGGGTAAAACAAGACTATAAGGTAGAAAGTCTTGAACGGAGGTCTTAAAAGAGCCCGGATCACTTCTCCTGGTGGCTCTCTGTGAGATTGCACCATGCAGCCCTACCTGTGCCCAGTTTCCCTGGCAAGCCCAGCAGTCATGCCTGCTGCAGTGCAAAGTCTGTTGTCTCTTGCTTGCTGAGGTGAGGCACCTGAATCGACTGGTGACACTCTAGAAGACAACCATTTTATTATCCATGTTGGATTCACCAGAGCACATCCTGAGTCACCTGCATCTAGTGGAAGTGGTCACGGCACTGAGCTTCATGGAGTTCAAGTGTCTGGACAGAGCTCTCAGTCATACGGTCTGATTTTTGGGTAGCCCTGTGTAGAGACGGGAGTTGGACTCAGTGATCCTTACATGACTCTTCCAACTTGGGATATCTGATTCATAGGTTGGTCATGAGCACCCAGCAGAGTGGGGCACAGCACACAGTGCAGTTTCACACTGCAAGAACAAAGATGTAGAAGAGGCTGACTTCTGAATACAGTAGCAGTGCCTATAGGTGAAGATAACAAATCAATGAGAACTGAACACCCAGTTTATTTTTGGAAGCCCAGTAGGTGCCAGTCTGTCTCCTAGGTGCATAAATATCATCAAAAACCTTGCCATGGGCAAGTAAAACTAGACAAGAATTTATAGCCCAGAGGAAAGCCACCAAGAATAGATTGTGTGGAGGCTGATAAGATCCGTATTGCTCCAAAAGAGAGAGTTCCACCTCAAAACAAGACGGTCTTTGTTGTGAAAGGGTTAGGTTGTGAGACCCAGCTTGCCAAATATCTGTAATGGCCTCTCTCTGCCAATTGTCTGTAAATACTGTGATCTTTCACATAAGTGAAAAGCCTGAAAGGAATCTCTCTAGCAAAAACATCATTTATTCATTCTCTGCAGGTTGGTGGAGTAACATGCCTCTTCTCAGCCATGTTACTCTTTCTTTTCCCTGAAGATTTCCAACAGAGATTTGTTCTAACAAAGATCAGTAATTTTGCTCTGTAAGGGATGCAGGAAGAAGCGTAGAAATATCTCTAGATCAGAACAGTTCCTGAGCCTGCTGGAGAAATGGCAGATCGCCAGAGATAGCACAGCCACTGTTCTCCCAGATAACAATGTGCAGAGCTGAATCTTCCAGGCATATACTTTTAGGAAAGTGAACTGCGCATTCCTAGGTGAGAAGCAAGGAGCTCCTGTCTTCTGGGGAGGCTGCTGGATGCTTTGCCTTCACAAGGACCAGTTCCTCCTCTGCCCTGACTCCATGCCTAGGTGACAGTGGAGCCAAAAATACAATGAAGTACTGAAACCAACTTTTTTTTTTTGCTCTATCTTTGAGCTTTACATTTGAAATAATCTTCAAAGACAGCAGCTCATTCTATTTGTATTTTCAGTCCTTATAGGCTGGTGTGTCACTTGTTGCAAATGTTTTACTGCTGTCACCTACTGAATAAAAGCAGCCCGTTCAGAAAAGTAGCTCTCCCACTGAACTGAAGCTCTGCTAGTTCCGATTTCTGTGGGTTTGTGCCTCTATGGCAGGGCAGTTTAGGTCTTGATGTTCCACTAGGCTCTTCCATATGCATCTTTATTCCACCAGAAGCCAAGTAGTATAGTCACCGAACCTCCAGTCATTTGATTCACCAGTATTTATGGTCAGCTCTGATGGTTTGAAGTATCGTGTTTGCACTAGAGAGCAAGACCCCAGCTCTTGGGATACCGGGCAGTGTAAGAAACATAGAATCATTAAGGTTGGAAAAGACCACTATGAACATCCAGTCCAACCATCAAACCATCACCACCATGCCCACTAAACCACATCCCTCAGTGCTACATCTACACGCTTCTGGAAAACCTCCAGGGACAGAGGACATAATCTGACCTGTAAAACTACTACAGTCGTACTACACAAAAAAGAAAAGATTCAGCTTCTGTTTGGGTTGGAAATAGCTTATTTTCAATACCATCTGCTTCACTCCAGCGTATGTACCTAAGTGGAGATGTCTCAGAGCCTACAGGTAATTACCACAACAAAAATAGTATCCACAAATTAATTGCTGTTCCTAACTTCCTTCTCCCATTTGCTTCTAAGTCACACTAAGATAATGCTAAAATGAGGATTAATGCACAGAACCGCAAGCAGCAGAGAAAGTAAAACAGAGCTAGGAAAGCAGGAAGCTGTGGAAGATGGGATTAACGAGATGGTCACTCCTGTGTTGGGCCGGGGCTGGATGGGTGCACACAGCAAGAGGCAAAGGCAGCACAGCCAGGGCAGGCAGCTCCCAGAGCAGGCAGGGCACACGCATGTGGGGCTGCTGGGTTAATGCCTTCCCCAACGCTGCTGCTGTGAGAGCTGCTGGCAGCAACCCCCTCCCAAAGCATGGGAAAGGGGCGGAGTGCAGTGCAAAACAGTAACTGAATGTGTGTGACAGTGAGGCTGTGGCCGTTGTGCTCAAGTGTTTTTCTCTTTTAGAGGTAGTCCTCACACAAAGAGCAAGGTTTAAGCAGTTGGGTTGAAAATGATCCCTTTTTAAATGAGAGAGAAGTTCATGTCTGAACCTGACGGGAATCCCATTCACCCACACAGTAGCAGGCGAGCTTTTTAGCGTAAGAACCATTTGACTTTCCAGTTAAAATGTCTGTTTGCTTTTTCTTTTTACAACTGCAAAGAGCAACATTCAGACAAACAGTTGGCAGACAGATGGCCCTACCAGCCCGTGTCCCCTGCAGAGGTGCCCACGTGCCCACTGCGCCATGACCCGGGCACTGGAGCACACTGCAGCACATGGCATGGTGCAGGACATGGCTGGGCCTTTCAGGCTGAGTCCCAGGGGTGCAGGGGACCTACCTTGCGCCCGGCCTCATTGTTGTGCAGGTTCATCAGCGTCCGCGCGTTCTGCTTAATCTCCCGGGCATCCACAAACACTTTGGCGAATCCTATTCCGTATCTGATGTCGGCGGAGCAGCCGCCCCATTTCCATCCTTCCTCCTTGTGGTACTGTCCCTGCTTCTCTTTGTCACAGCCACAGTCGCTCAGGTTTCCCTGTGTGCAGGCAGCCGTGATGGCGTGGGCTACTCCGGCAGCAATGATGGCGTAGGTGAAGGCTGCTTCTCTGCTACCTGAAATGACAGCAGTGCTGTAAGTGCATGGCACAGCGTGGGGACATGAGTCAGAAGAGACAGGCAAGTTCCTGCAGTGCAAACATCAGATGGCTATTATTAGAGTGCTGCAAATCTGCACGCATAAGCAGGTCTCTGCTCTTCTAAGTATTGATTTCTGTGGATGTTCACTGTCTGAAATGGTAGTTCTGCTTAAGGCAGTAGGAGACAATGTATTATTCAGGCAACTTGTATGTGCATTTCCAAATGGAATTAGAAGTAGTCAAACTGAACTCTCCTTAGCAAAAAGGGAGGAAAATGCTCGAGCTCAAGAAGGAAATAAAAAGAAAACAGGTGGAACTGGGGAGTGAAACAACCACCATATCCAACTTTTCTTAAAATCAACCTAGAAATAGGACCGTGTTTATTATGGAACCTGTAGTCAGGAATTGGACACTATGAAAAGACTCCTCAAAGTAAGTCATAAAATGTTGAACTGTAACTGCAGACTTGGCAGGTGAGGCTTTCTAGAGCTGGTGTCGTTTTATGAACATCTGAACATGGAACAGAAACCCTTGGCTTTAAGTGTATGTGAGCAGTGCTCTGAGTGCCCCTGCGCAGCCACAAGGCCAGACAGAAGGCACAAGGACAAGCTGTGGCATCTTTCTCACTCTGCTCCACCTTATCTGTAGCAACATCCTCACTATTTTAAGCAGAGCATAATGAAAAATGCACTCAGTGGTAAACAGGGAGGGTACGACGAGCAGTCGCAGTTTCTCTGCTCAGAAGCCCCTCCTCAAAGAGGCAATGCACTACACCAGGTTTCCATGTCGTGGGACTGCAAGAGTGGGGCAGCATCAGAAAATGGTTCTGAGTTGAAGTTTGCCTTTTTAAGCCTGTCTAGCTCCCAGAAGTGTCAGCAAATAGGGTAGGTGTGGGGATAGTCCACTCCGAACCTCTTCTGTGATGCTGTTTTAGCATAACATGATTTTTGTTACTAAACGGGATAAGCGTGAGAACATGTGTTTTCCTGCCAATTTTAGATTACAAATAGTAATCCTGGACTTCTAATTTCAGCAGAGGATCTCAGTGGGAAGCACTGCTTTAACAGGCTCCTTGCAGGCAGCTCTGTCACCCTGCGGATGCTGACAAGGGAGGTCCTGCTCCGGACTGATCTCAGCACATGCAGAGGTTGGAAGGCACAGCCTCATCCATTCTGGATTCCCAAAGATGAACCAGTTTTGGAAGTGACCCGATACAATTTGCGGAAGCCAGAACTTTGGGGGAATAATTGGACCCTTCTTTATTTTCTTTCTTTTTTTTTTTTTTTTAGCCTAAACATTCTGTGTGCATCTGTGCCTTCAATTTCATCTTAAAATTCAGTAAAAAATTCAAGATCATGCTGTTAGCTTTGATATCAACGCAATACTGAGATTCTCAGATTCTCTCGTATATATTTTAACTGTAGATAATGGTGACTGTCGCATCACAAAATACTCAATAGAAGGGAAGAGCACTCCTGTGTCAGGAGGATGAAGAAAGCTAGCGAAGCAGGAGATAAGGTGCAAATGTGTGCTTCTGCCAGGTTGTTGCTGGGGATGGGAGGAAAATACAGGATAAGGAAAGGGTAAAGGGAAAAGAACTGACAGCAGTGCACCATGCTCTGTGAGACGTTCAGCCCACATTGGCCAATGACCAGAACAAGGAAAACAGTTCTTCCCTAGTAAAAACAGATAGTAGTCAGTGGGCTGACAGCAATGTCAAGGATTGCTCTCTTTTATGGAACTGAAAAGGTGCAGAAAAACCCTAATGTGCAGTCATTGCCTTCTCTAGCTAGACAGAAAGGTCAGACAGTAGCTGGAAAAGTACACTGCGTGTTTTCAGCAGTGAGATCAGGAAAGACCTTTTGGAGATTGTTTAAATAAAATGTTACTCACTGGCATGAGCAGCTACAACTGTCTCTTCAACAATCTCCTGACCCATTAGCTAGCACCACTCGGTGGAGGCCCAGGAATTAATTCATCTTGCACTCAGTTCCCACTAAATTAATCCTTAAACTTCAACTTATTTTAAATCTATGATTTAAAAATAAGAATAGTAATAATAATTCTTTAATGCATGTAACAAACAGTTCAATTGATTTTAGTGGGGGACTGGTACAAACCACGATCCCAGACACCGGATCTGTTCAAAGAGTGTTTGAGGAGGTTCAGCACAACATGAGCTGCCAGTGGGTGGTTGGGGGATCTTCCCCCCACCTGTGCTGTCAGCCCTGCAGAAATTGCTGAAAAACTTCAGAAAGCAAGGGGGAAGGGAGGGCAGCCCCAGAGCCACCTGTGAGCTAGCCATCCTTCCTGCTCCCAAATGGCTCCGCTTTCCTATTGCCTACGATGAGCAAAGGCTGAGCACACACCCAAGCTGAACTCAGATGTGAGAAACTTCGGAGAGGAGTCTGGCCGGCTTTCAGAAGCTGTCCTGTCCCTCCCTAGGCTGGTGATCCCACCGGGCTTTCCAACCATGGCAGCACTGCCGGGTATAAAGTGTGGTACTATCACAAGTGATGCTGGAGCTCAGTGGGGATGTGCTGTGGCTGGCTGGGACAGAGACAGGCACTCTGTGCCCGAGGCACCGCTGCCACCCATCAGCACTTGGCTGGCACAAGCTGGGTGCTGACATCTGCCTGGCTCCATTCCCCATCCAGAGCAGTCTGAATGAGTGCTGCAGTGCTGGGCAAGCACGGAGGCTGTTCTTCACATGTTAGACACAAACATCCCCCTGCTCTCTGTCTTTTCTGGACTTACACAGTATACACACTGTACCCACTGCAAACAAATTCCCTCTCCCCCACTGAACAGTGTGCTGCAGCAGCTCTGTTGCTTTGATGGTGGTAGCATGGCATCCAAGACTTCCAGTGCTCCTGCAACTCCAGGCCACAATGCAATCCACCCTCCAAAGCACTGGAGTCTTGTCTTTATACCCCTTACTAGATAGCATAGAATCATAGAGTGGCCTGGGTTGAAAGGGACCACAATGATCATCGAGTTTCAACCCCCCTGCTATGTGCAGGGTCACCAACCACCAGACCAGGCTGCTCAGAACTACATCCAGCCTGGCCTTGAATGCCTCCAGGGATGGGGCATCCACAGCCTCCTTGGGCAACCTGTTCCAGTGCGTCACCACCCTCTGGATGAAAAACGTCTTCCTAATATCTAACCTAAACTTCCCATGTCTCAGTTTAAAACCATTCCCCCTTGTCCTATCACTATCCACCCTTGTAAACAGCCATCCCCCTCCTGTTTATATGCTCTGTTCAAGTACTGGAAGGCCTCAATGAGGTCTGCCCAGAGCCTTCTCTTCTCCAAGTTAAACAATTCCAGTTCCCTTAACCTTCCCTCATACGAGAGGTGCTCCAGCCCTCTGACCATCTCAGTGGGCATGGGGAACCCCAAGCTCTTTAACTGAGATCTGCCCAGGCCACCACCACCACCACAGGCGATCAGGTGTCAGAAGGGGAAGCAAGAAGAGTATTACAAATAAGTGAAAATGTAGATATTACCAGCATGGGTAACTCTCCTGTCACTGAGCATTAATGCTGCAATGCTCACAAGCACATCTTTGCTCATGTTTTTATGTTTGACTGATCAGCAAGCACCTGTGTATTGGCTCAAAGAGTCTGCATTCTGGTATTAATTCAGCTAGCTTAATTTTCTTACATTTAATCTTCAGTCTTTTAATTAAAAGCCTTCATTTGTGCTGATGAAAAATGAGAAGCTGTTTTAAAAAGAGGCAAAATAACTTGGTGGTGCATGGGAAACAGGGCCTAAGCCTGCAAGACATGGGGCAGGCTTGACTTGCAGGAAGGCAGCAAGTGCTCATCCATTGGGTACCTCTTCAGTGTAGAACAGCCTGGCCCTGATCACTGACTGAGCTGTGAAATAAAAAAGACAAATTTCTATTTATCTCACTGGAAAACATGGGATGTATTTTCTGCTATTTAAAGCCAAAGGGTCAAAGAGGGAGTTATCGGCAGTGACATGAGCTGAAATATGATTGTGAAAATACAAAGATGGAAAATACAACGTACCTTGCCAATTATGTGCCATAGCTAGCATTACTTCACCTCTCTCTATGAAGGTCATAATTCATAATGAGTAAAAACTAAGAGCAGAACTCATCCTGTGCCTGCTTTGGGGTGTGCCTCCTCCTCTCTTGATAGACGATGTATGGTCTTGGAGATTTGGTTGTTTTTTTTACATCTTTCTTTAACCCAACATTTGTCAGCGATACAAATAGTACCTTAAAATCATTGAAATATCCCCTTCTTTTTTTTTCCTTCCTCCTTTTCTTAATGGCTCAAAGTTTGGAGCAGTTTGGTACCCTTAAAATACTCCCTTGAAAGAAAAATGGCAGATCCTTATAAATTGGCAGAACGTTCTCTGAGAAGATTAGTGCCTGTACATTAGAGTTGCTCTAAAAGACATCTCAGTCTGCGAGGGGGTTAATTGCTGCCCGCTTTCACAAGCTGAAGTTTGGTCCTCCAACAGTGGAGATTCTTAGGGCAAAGGCAGCCCAGATATAGTATCTATTTTTTAAAATATGATCCTTAAGCTTGTAAAGTTACTGCTCAGGGTACGTGCATTACCCAAATCACAGCCAGGATCTTGGGGTTCAAACAGCAGTCTCCCCTTTTCAGACAGCCTTGATCCCTCCACACTGCTATGTCCTTTTGGAAAAGCCCAAGTACTGACCCTGCAGGAGGAGAGTCTTCTGCCTTCCGAAGGAAATGCAATCTTTTCGTTGCTCTGAAACATGTACTCACAAGACACGTCTGAAGGCAGGTATGAAAACCTTCTGATGGGAATTCCAACTACAGTGACCTTGGGGCAACGTTTTATCTTACCATGACAGTCCCTGCTTAGAAAGATTGACTTTTTGGCATAGAGCAGCGTGCTGGGGTTTGGATGATCAGGCCATATTTCAGCCAGGCCTTCTGTTTTGCCTGCAAATAACTGTTCACGTGCAAGATACTGACATTAGAAACTGGTTTCAGGGGTTGGAAACTTTGCACAAAAAATGCAAATCCTGGCCCTACGTGATTAGTTAAAAAGGTTCCTGTTAATCACAGTATTTATTTTCTGTATCTCTCAGAGCCTCCATGTATCACAAGGTTAGCCACTGGTTCCCAATTTATCAAACTCTCTTCAAATATTGACCTCTTTGGATAGTGCAGCAGCACTACCTGGTGTCCCACAGACTTGTGCATGGAATCTGTGCAATATGAAAACAGCAAGCATTTCCATGTTGATTTACCTGTGATTATCCCCCTGAAGTCTTATTTTGTAACTTAAAGAGTCGGACAGTCTGAACCTGACACAAGAGACTATGCCAGCACTTAAAATCAAAAAGCTCAACACGATGACTGAGGATGGAACCACTTTTTGAACACACCTGTACTGGGATCTTTGCAAAAGTTCCTCTATTTATAACAATAACAAAATTAGGTTTTACAGTGTTTCTTTTAACCAGACCAGACCACAAAGGAGAATGAACAAGAACTTGCTCTTTTTGCACACTAGAAAAGGAGATGCTTCCTAAGTGGCAGCTGCTGAGCAAGCTCATTGAAGTTTGGCTTGTGGGACAGTTGCTAAAAGTAGACTGTATTAAGAAACATTATCAGCCTCTACAGCACTAATGTGAACATCTGGACATGCCTGCACTGACCCCTGAGCCAAGGCACTGCCCACAGTGCAGGCTGGTGCTGAGCTGGCCTGCTGGGCCAAGAGTTTTAAGGCCAGTTCATTCACGTGGAGCCTTCTTTTGATTTCAGCCTTACTGACATGAGCAGTGTCAGATGGGTGGAGGCATCAGGGGGTTATACTGAAAAGCTTTCCAATGTAAAAGAAACCAAAGAATCAGTGGACTTCACTAAGTCCAGGATGAATACCTGGTTGAAACCAGATTTGTTGTAAGGTTCTTCAGGGACCACCACTGTATCTTCATCCCCTTGGATGACTCCTTTCAGCCTCTCCCATGCAGGGCTCATGACAGCTTCCACAGGGCTGTGCCACCTTTCTTCTCATAGATCCACACTGACATGAGTTCCCACTTTCCTCTGTCACTTTGATACAGTCAAACAGTTTGTATTGGAAAATTTTCATGAGAGTCTCATTGAATAGTGACAGCGATGTTCCATTACGACCTCAAAAGCTTTGCCTTTTTTCCCTCTGCATGCCATGAAAAGCACAGCCATCCTGAAGGAATTATTGAGAGTTACTCCCTGTTTATACCCTGATGCATCACTGCCACAAATGGTGAACTTATTGTTGAGCACCTGGCAGCACACTCCAGGATGGGCAACGCAGCCCTCACCATAGCACCTGCTCTTGCTGAGATCCATCTGAGCCCAAAGCTGACAGGCAGATTCTGCCAAAGGCACTCTGGTTGCTCACGTACTCCAGCTTTGAAGCATATTTTACCTGGGCAGGGGTGGGTGGGAGTTTCCTTGTCTATCCTGCTTTAAAACTTTGCGTTTTGACTGTGGCCGTCTTTGGGAATAGAAGTGCTGACCGCTGTCACAAATGTACTTGGTTTCAAGTGTCTCCATAATTGAAACATTGCATCATCTCCGTGGTTATTTAAAAATTCTCTCTGCGACTTTACATTATTAATAAGATTTCCACAGAATTGTCTAGAAAAATTCCTTGTGTTAACCTTGATTGCAACGTTATAATTTCCTGTTGTAACTGGACCAAGTCTGGAGTAAACTGATGTCACTTTTACTGCTCTTTCTCTTCATATTATTGGCACTATTGCCACCAGCTGTCGTGATAAGATATCCGTGGTGTGTCAGTAGGGAAGAATCTCTCTTTTGAAGGACAAACCAGATAAAAGTGACACAAGAAACAGAGTGCATAGGCTGTGTACTGGTTGGAAGCAGCCTATAATGAGTGGAGACGCTCTGTATGAAGTATGGATTAATTGAAGCGATGTCTAACTAACTGTAACTCTACATCTAAATCATCACTGGAAGACAGATGAAATGTAAATTTGTTAAAATACGCAGACACGTATGCTACCAAGAAGAAAAGGAAAATGTTGTTTGATGCTTTCTTTCTGCAGACTTCAAAGGGTTTCCCCAAGGCTAGTATCCCTGTTGCCATTTTAAAAATGGGAAAAGAGAAACAGAGAGGAGGAGGAGTGCTGAGGTCCCTCAGCCCATGGGGCAGAGCCACTGGGAGAAATTAGGCCTCCTGAATCACCCTGCAGCGTGAGGGAGGGAACCTGAATAATCTGGGTATGTTTGCATAGCATTCATAAACTAGATCACCCAGTAAAGGTGAAAGTAATGAAATCTGGTTTTAAAGAGATGTGGCTCGGTGTGCCATCGGAATCATGGGCTGGGATTCAGAGCAATACACAGTTTCCAAAGTAACTTATTTGCATGGAATAACATACACACAAATCCTATTAGCGTAAGAGTTACCTAAGCACATCCTCCCAGATTGATATTAGAATTTGCCTGCTGCACGCGCTCAGCAGCACGGCGGCAAGGAGAGCCACATTACTGTCATTCTGAAGTCATAGCCTAATCTTAGAGCAAGTGCATCAGTGCTGCTCTCGTCCCAGCGCAGCCACCCAGAGGAGCAAGTGGGATGAGGTCATGTGCCCCAATTCCACCGCCAGCAACAAGACAAAGGCACCTGTGCACCTCCAAGGTAACTGCTGCAAGGGTACAGCTGGCCGGGAAACACTGCCAGCCTCTGAATGCTATAGAAGGTGCTAATGCTTTAGTTGCCATCTGAGTGGTATTTTGTAACACACACTGTGTGAAAGGGCTGAGAAGCAAGAGCTGTTGCTACTAATTAAACTTATACAAGTTTAAAAAAAAAAAAGGAGAAAGGAGAAGGATGCAATGAGATGCAGTGTATTTGCCCTAAGGGTGACCTGGCTTGTTCTTGTAGCTTCAAGTATGTCCTATAGGCTGCATGGCTCTCCATGCTGCACATCTCTGTCTCTCTTGTTTAAGGTAAGGCACATGGGCCTCATCTCCTGTTTGGGGGCACCAAATTTGACTTCTGGCTTTGTGGCACATAGGAGTTACCCTTCTTAACCACAATCAAATGTTAGCCTACATTTTTGTGACTGGTAGCCCAAAGCACACCCCTACACTGAGATCTTAAGAGAGAGAAATCTGGGAAACGGATACTTTTTCCTTATAGCCGTAGAAAGTTGATTTGTGTCAGATATTGTAGGGCTTTACATATGCCAACTGATAAAGAGCAGAGGAACAAGGAGACAACCTGAGCAGGAGCAGTTCATGCAGTATTTCATGGAGTTTGGGGGCCCTAGAATTTGAGGCACCACGCATGTATGTAAGATTCACCACTGCAGATCTCAAACCCTTTTTGACTTTTATTGAACGTTATTTTTAAAAGTAAATGCATAAGCTGTTTAAATTTGAAGTTTTGCTTATTCCTTAAATGAGTTTTATAATTTGGATGATGTTCAACACTTGACTCCGTTCTGAAACCAGCGATGAATCTGCCCTATCCATCTTAGCATCGTAATGGGTAGATAGAACGTATTAAGAGTTATCACCTCAAAGACAGATCAAAGTCTACTTCCTTCAATATTGACTTTCTTTAAAAGGACCTAAATATAACCCACTAGCTAAATAATTCAGTTTTGGGAGGGGTGGAAGAACTGAGTGCCTGTTTATGCAACAGACCACAATAACTCCGCGCTTGTATGATTTGCTAGAGAAGAAATCCTTTTCACATTTTCTGCTTAAGGAAATCTTACTCTTAGACTAAATGAGCCCAAACCTGTCAGCCATCCAAATGGACTCTTCACCAACATAAGTGGCAAATACTTGCATGGATCACTGACAGGAACAGCTCAGCTCAAGGAACAGAAAGCATGAGCTAATCTGAATAAATGGCCCATTTTCAGATGTTTCACAATGTCGGGCAGTGTGGTTTTCACGTACCCTACTTGACTCACTGTGTTTGATTATCACAGGTGTTGAAAGACCTGTAGCTCACACCGGACTTGAAAATTTAGCTTTTTTTTTTCTCTCTCTCTTTGTGTTCTTTCCTTAAGTACCTCAAGGTATTGGAAAATATGCCTATCAATGTGCACACGTGATAAAATAGTGTTCAGTTAATGCCAAGCATTCTTGGGCTTTCCCAAGCAGAGTGGCAATACTGTCTCTTTGCAGGAATGCCAGGAATGGGGCTCTAGGGCCAGATCCTGCCATTTGTCCATATATGACTGAATGGTGCCTGGAAGGCAGTCCGGTCTTGGAGGGTTTCCCTGTATGCCAAAACCCATAGCTGTTGTAGAACTCTTTGGGGTTCTCACAGAACATCCGTGTTTTCCATCACGCAAAGCACTGCTTGACTGGCTCTGTGGTTTTTGTATCTACCTTCCAGATGGGGAGGAGGCAGAGAGATCTCGAAGCTGGAAACCACAGATCCCAACTTCACCTTCTGGACGTGGAATGGCACACTGTGAGTGATGGGCTTTCTGTTGTGGCCCTGAAAATGACTATACCTGTATTTGGAAAATATTTTTCCTCTCTCTTTGTGCTTTATGTGCTGCGTAATCTATTGAGTAAGCTCCTCTACCCTGTCTAGCATTCTGCAGTACAGGGCCATGAGAGTTTTAGCCTCAGCTCTGTTTCCTCAGACACTCGTGTTTATCATTACCAATGCCATTTTAGTTAGGAATTCCAATCTGTTTTGTACTGTTGCCACAACTGCAAAAGATGGAAATGGGATCTTCTAACTGTTGATTGGAACAGTCCTGTTGCAAACACCCTGACATCAAACTGCAGCATACCCACTTCTTCCTGGTGGGAGTCACTACAGAGTCACTATTTCACACAGTAAAAATCTCTTACGATGAATCTTATGATTGCTGGACCTCTGTCCTAACAGGTAGAAACCTCAGGCCAGAATCACCGCTGAGGGCTCCGCACCCCAGCAGTGCAATTCTAACCCCACTCAGCATTCAGCCTCAGACCGCTGCCTTTAACCAGAACCATGCACCTTTTTCACATGCTCAGGTACACAGACACAAGCGATGCGTGCAGGCTGCCTTCTCCCAACTCCCACAGCCGTGCCCGTGCCCCCCAGTGTGTGCCCTCTCAGAGCCACATGGATGGGGCCGGCCAACAGCTAGTAGAGAGGCAACGTACCCACTTTCAGCTCCTTGCCGAAGACGGTCCTCTCTCCCAGGGCAGAGCAGTTCCAGCGCCCATTGCGAAACTGGAACTGGCACTCGTTGATGCCCATCTGGGACCCTTCCCCGATGACGATAATAGCGTCGGGCCTGCTCTGGCAGATCGCCCGCTGCCGGGGGGCGAGACCCGGGATCTTGTTGCAGATGATGCTGGCTCCCAGGGCCACCACAGAGGAAAAACCCCTGCAACGACAAAAGACCGAGGTGGCTGCGGGGAGGCTCGTCCCGGAGGCAGACGCGGTGCGGTGTCGCGGAGCCCGGCGCCGGCAGGTGCCCCCGGAAAGCCCCCGCCTTTCCCCATGCCGCTTCCCTCTCCCTCGCTCTCTCCCCGGCTAAAGCGGAGATAAGAAGCGCGTGGGCTCCTGCCAAAACGGGACCCAACTTCCTCATTCGTAAATTCAAGCGCATGCAACAGCGTTGCGTGCCCGGGCCACGCACAGGCACCGGGCTGGGAGGGTTCTGACTCTCCCGTCGAACAGTCAGAGGGAGGGGAAGAGCCCACGCGCCCTGCCCCGCGGCCGGGCGCACCTGGAGGGCAGCGCCGCGACCCGCTGCTGCCCCGCGCGTGCGGCGTTCCGTGCGTGGGAGCGGGACCGCCCCGAGCGCAGGTAGCGACGGGTCGGGGGCGGCCGGGGCACCCCGCGCCGGGCACGGAAGGAGCCGGGCCCCTCCGGGTCCCACCTGCTCCGCTCGGTGCCCGGCCGCCGCTTCACCCCGTGCGGGCTGCGCCCCGAGGGTCGCTCAGAGGCGCGGGGGCTCTACCTGTCTCTTACAAAATCATCGTGATCGCCGCCACCGGGTTTTTTGAGACTTCCCGAGTTAAATAGTAACAGGTCTGGGCAGGTTAGGCTGAGAGCGAGAGGGAGCGCAATTGTTATAAAAGGCGAAAAAAAAAAAAAAGAGAGAGAAAAAAAAAAAGTTACTTACCCGATCTTGATATACACAATCCCCAGGCTCAGGAAGATGTGGAAAATCCAGCGCCTTGTTTTCCTGTTCATATTCCTTGCTTGCCGTGTCTCAGCCCAACATGCGAAATGATGCCCGCGGCGCTGCTGGGCCGGGTCGCTCCCCGCTCCGGGCCGGGTCACGGCACTGCGCCCGACCGGGGCAGCCCCCGCCGCGCCCCGCGCCGCCCGCCGCTGCCTGCCGGGGTCTGCCCGGGGCCGCCGAGCATGGCCCCGCGGGGCTGCGCTCTGCCCCTCTCGCCGCCTTTCCTTCGCTCCCGGATTTGTATGCCTGTCACACGCAGCGCTTTATTGCCGGCGATGTACGGGGCTGCGGGATCCTCCCGAGCGCCGGCGGCTCCGGGCTTTCCCCCCAGGTTCAATGTTAACTATCTCCCTGTCTCTCTCTTTTTTTCTTTTCCTCCCTTTCTCTCTTCTTCAGCTACTTGGGCGTGTTCTCCAAAGGAGGGAGTTGTCCAGCCGGGGGGGAAGAAAGGCGGGGGAGGTGGGAAGAAGGGTAACGAGAAATGGCAAACAGATCACCTGCTTGCCAGGAGGCTCACAGCGATCCTCCTCGGGCGGAGGGCACGGCTCCTCCGAAGGGCACGGCCCGGGGAAAGGCGGCGTGGACGCGGCGGGGTGGCACCAGGGGGCGCCCCGTGGGCTGCCCCGGCGGTGCGCCCTGCTGGCCGCGGGGCGCCGGGCGGCATGGGGCCGCCGTGCCGGGCCCGCACCGCACCGCACCGCACCGCACCGCACCCGCTGCTGCTGGCACGGGGCAGGAGCTTCGCTTGACCCGCGGCGGCCGCCCGCTCCGGGGCCGCTCAGCACCTCGGGCCGGTTTTATGCTCTCGCGGCAACCCCACGCTCCTCCCCTCGCTCTGCCTCCACGCGCGTAACTCGCCGCTCCTCTCCCTCCCGGCTGCCCGGCCGAAGTGGAGCGGCGCGGGGCGAGCCCAGGGCACCCGCAGCGTCCCCGCAGCGGGCGAGAACGGTGCCCTTCGTCAACCGCGCGCCCCGTCCGCGCACCTGGAGCGCCTTTCCCGCTCCGTCCGTCCGTTCCGCCGATGACAGCGATAGGGACAGCCCCGGCAGCGGCAGAGCGGGGAGCGCCGCGTGTCCGCGGGATGCCCCGGCCCCGCGGGACGCGCACGGGGCGGCCGAGAGGAGTATCGCCGCTCCTCGTTGCGGGAATTTGCGCGGATGTGGCGGCTATTTTATTATCCACTTAAAATATTTCTAACAGGGAGGTTACCTAAATGATAACAGGGGTGTGGTGCTGGAATTGTTCTGCTGATAGTGTTTTTCTGAAAACAAAACAAAACAAAAAGCAATAAAACGTGCCCGGGATCCGCGCTGGAAAGCCGCGCAGACACCTCCGCGGGGCGCCCCAAAAGCGGGGACGGCGGCGGGGCGGAGGGCTGCAGACGAGGTTGCTCCAGGGAAAGCGGACGGAGGGCTCTTCGCGACCTCCTCCACCGCCCCCCCCCCCGGCTGTCTCTCCCGCCTCGCTCCGTCTCTTCTCTTCTGCTTTGCCCTTCTCTCCATCTCTCCGGCTGGCCTCACACCTCCTTTACACCCACCGCGGGCGGCCGGCGGGCGGCGGTCGGAGGCGGGCGCGGGGCGCAGCGGGACTCGGCCGGGCAGGTTGGGGCGGGGCGCGCGGCGCTGCCCGCGCTCTCTGTTACGGCGCCACCTCGCGGGCGCGGCGCGGAGCGGAGCGGCGGTCCCGGCACCTGCGGGCGGCCCCGGCGGCGGGAGCTGCGGCGGGGCGGGGGCCGGGCGCGGCGGCGTGCCCCGAGCCGGGAAGCGGCCCTGAGCCCGGCGTGCGGGAACGGGATCGGCTCCGTTAGTGGGAAGTGAATAGAAGGCTTAGGGTACGTCTTCTCTGCGTGGGAGGGAAGGCGCCCGCGAAAGGAATGGGCAGTTCAGAGAGGCGGAACGGCGTTCTTCCAGCCTGCGTTTATCTATCATCTCCGTAAATCAGCGAGGAACGTACAGTGTTGAGGCTAAACGTGAGCCCGGCCCCAGCTATCGTGCCGGGACAGGCACCCCGCGCCGTGCAGCGGCACACGCGGCGCTGGCAGCTGTGCGCGGGGGGGGGGGGGGAGGCGATGCAAACAGGTGTGCAACAGCCGGAGATTGTCCGAGCGGCGGTGTGCTCTGCACAGAGCGTGCTCCTGCAGCGAGCACGTGCCGAGGTGTTCGCCCGGCTCTGGTAGGCACACGGCCAGCGCGTTGGGCGAGGCGGGGCGGCGCGGAGCAGCCGTGTAACACGCTTTCATTTCTGTAGAGAAATATCCATGTGCTCCATGCACGTCGCCGTTGCGCATAAAGCAGATGTTTTCTACATGTTTATTTATTTATTTGCTTGGTTCAGTGCCGTCCTGATCCGCTGCTTGGGCTCCTCGGTGCTACCGCAGTGCAAACCTCCGTCCTGCACGTGAGCCTCGGAGCTGCTGCTGAAGAGGTATCGGTGGCACAGGGGCGAGGAGAGGGGCTCGCTGCTTTCGTTTGTGTTGCTTTTGGTGCAGCTGGCCACATTGATTCAATAGTCCTTGAGCAGAAACGGGTACGAACAGACTCAAGAGTCTCATCTTAAAACAAAACCTACTCTCCAGAGCACGAATCTCCTTTGATCACAAGAAGAGCAAGGAGGTCATTTTCAGTTTGCCTCTGAGTTTCATCCCGTTCCATGCCGTGGTGGCCCGGCACACCAAACGCTGCTCTGTAGGCTCCATTTGTGCCCTTTCTGTATTCCCGATGCCAGAGTTGTTTTGTGTGACCCAGCACCAGCAGGGCGGCTGGTTAGCCCAGCACAGGCTATGGGGTAAGTCAGGGCTATGCAAACTGTTGTCTTAAGCTTCTGTGACAGCGGAAAGTGGCAGAACCTCCTCAGAACTTAAAGGTAAATCACTTAATGGGCTGCTCAATATCTTCTTCTTACTCTGTTGCTATAAAATTGTGACCCAGATAGAAGCGAGTGTGTGCACAAATGCGCACGGCGCATAAAGGAACATTCCTGGGCAGATTACAGGAGGGCAGTTCGTCTTGTTTGGCAACGTTTCTAAAACATTTTAATCACCATTTAAGATGTTCGTAGACCTTACATGGTCCTTCCATCCACGTGGTCTTCCCAGTGCTCCATGGTAACTCATCTTTACTTCGTTACAGTGCGTATGCATGCACCTGTCTGTTTCGCACTGCCTCCTTATAGCTATTGATTTATAATCCCCTCAGCATAAAATCGGTAGGAGATGTTATGATGGATGGTTCTATTTTCTTAGCAGCATAGCAACAAGTTATGGGTAAGTTAACACAGCACTTGGAACAATGCTTAGAAATGTCAGAAAAGAAGGAATCAGGAAGTAGTCTTTGGAAATAAAAATGTACTTGAAACCATTGTCTTGAGGGGTTAAAAAGAAGCCCAGCAATCCTGATGTATATGAAGAAGTCTGCAGGTGAAACCTGGCTCTCAGCTGTGACCCAAGAGTGCCATGCCTGGGCTGCACGTCTGTCCTGTATGGCCAGAGCCAGCTTGTGTCTCTCAGTTGTCAGCAGTGTGTCTTGCAATTATCAGCAGTTCTGCTTAGCTGAGATGATGTCCCAGGTTTTGTCATTTGGTGCACTGATAACAGGCAGAAATCAGAGGGTTTTCTTTCTTTCTTACAGCCAACAGGGCTGTGTGGTGCTGTTGTAGAGATGTAGAAGTGAACTTTCTTTCTCTGCCATGCACTCTCTTTTTAATAATCTGGCATCTAAAAGAACTCCGTTTTCTCAACACTCAGAGCTTTTGCACATCCATGAAGTGCATTTGCTGGCATCATCAGACTCTGCAAGGGAACAAGCAGAAAGGGAGGTGGGATCCTTCCCTGTGCAGCAGCCTCTGGGGCAGGCATGGGACAGCTGCAGTGGCTGTGTCCTGAATGCAGGCAGGGCACACAGCAGCCGCTCACCTCACTGCCCAGCCTGCAACAAGCAGAGCCCATTTGTCTACAGTAGAAGAGCGTTCCGTCCCCACTGTGCAGAAGCAGGGCTGGTGCATGGCAGCTCCTGGCTCTTAGCCTGCCATGGGCTCTGGGGCCTCTGCTGAGATGCTCGCTGCTATGAGGAAACATACCCTGAAGGAGAGCGAATAGTTTTATTCCAGATAGGATCTGTTCGCTCTCACCTTTTACTACCCATTTCTTTATTTAGCAGCAGCAGCTTTCTTCTGAACAAAGCCCAGGCCCAAGCTACACCCTGGAGCCATCCATCACTTGTTGCCACAATGGTGCTTCTATTGTTAATTGTTTGTCAGGGTTGCTTTTTGGGGTTAGGCAGTGCAATGATTTAGTACGCTAGCTAATCAGCTCTGAGAATATATTCTCAAAATAAATTAAATTATGGAAAAACATGAAAAGCTTTAAAAATCCTTAGGTTTCGATATGCTGCTGGACTTGTGGGCTCTGCTCACAGCACCAGCACCGGGCCCAGGTCCCCCATCAGGCAGACTGGCTGCTGCTCTCAGCACTGATGGAGGTGCTCGGAGCTCGGGGTGAAGCCTGCACAGTGCTGTCTGCTCAGTGTGTGGTTCTGGTCAAGGTTATTAATGTCTCATTTTTCATAAACATAAAGAAACGCAAGAAACATACCCACGTAAAACAAAAAAGAAAGGTTGCCTGTCTTTTTTTCCCTTTAAGATGGCCTCTGATAACACGAATTCACAAGGGAGAATGTGGTTAAAAGCCCATTTTGTAACTAGATCCTGGATGCACATACCATCAATACTCCAACTCTGGCTCCCTTTTATCAGGCTAATCATAGCTGCACAGTTTTGTTGTCAAAACATCTCCTGTAAAAGTCAGACCAGAGAATCCTTTCAGTAGCAGAAATGTGAGCTTAATATACCAACACTGGCTGTATTAAGAATCTCCTCACTGCTAAAAGGGTGTTTAAAAAAACAAACAAACAATAATTATAAATAAATAACATTCCCAAAGCCAGTTAATTTCCTGGGCTCTTCCTTGCCCACTCCCACAATATAACACTGGCAGCCACAGCAACTTGTCAGCTGCCAGGTGCATTTGGGGGCTGCAAGGCAAGCGCTTGGCAGCCTGCTGCTGGACATGAGAGCTGGTGCCATGAGGGGCCATGCAGGGCAGACACGGTTGTATCTGCACAAGTATCTCAGCAAATGCCCCTCTGCTGTAGCCTCTGGTGTGTCTGCTGGTTTCTGGAGCTCCTCAGGCCAGGCCTTTTTTGAGGGTGGGTTTGCTCAGACCCTTGAATCTAAGTACAGATACGTGAAAGCTGAAGGAAGAGCTTGCTGAAACTGCCCAACTTGAATGGCCGACTGTCACCAGCTCTGTTCTGGGGAGGAAGTTGTCTTCAGGTTTTCAGTCCCAGAGTTCAGGATGTGTGCCCAGGTGAAGATGCAGTCTTCAACCTTTTAGGTGTTAAAGAACCACTGGTAGAATGCACAGGTTGTCTACCTGCTGTTTTGAAGTTGCCTTGAACAGATTTTTCTGCACTCTCTGGAGGATTGGGCAGCATGCAGTTTCTCTGGGAGGTCTCCTGTGTCTTTCCACGTGTGTGCCTGCTCTCCGGCCCGGTGCAGGGGCTGCATTCCAAAATGCAGTCGGTCCTCAGGCTGCCTGTGGCTATGGATTGTGCCTCCCTCTGAACCATCTTGAGTGCTTGGAGTTTGGACCCTTGGTATGTGCATGGCTGCACATACCAGAGATGGAGCTAATGATTAATGCACAGGAAGTGAGCTGCCGTCTCAGACAGCAATCCTTCACAGCAGTAGCGGGGTTGGAGAGGCAGACCTCTTTTTGTCAGTTGTTTTGAGCAAAGCATAGGAATCCCAGTGTGAAGCATCACCACGTGCCTGTTGCAGTATGGCATGGAGGCCTCCAGTCTACAGCGGCTCATTTCTTCTCTTTTAATCTCTTGTTCCCTACAGGTGAAAACATGGCTATTTGTTTAGAGGGATACTACTCATTTGGGCTTTTTTGTTACTGTTTTTTCTTCTTTCCTTCATGGTTTCTTTAGGAGACTTTTCTGATTCCACCTCATAATGAGTCACACGTGAACATACTGAGCATACATAATATGTAAAAGCTGATATTCCCCAGTTGTCACCATCTGCACTTAGGCAAATACTATTTCCTTTTGTGACATTTCCTTTACACATTTATTACTGGACACAGAGGTGAAATGATGAACTGTCAAAGCAGATTGTCTGTTGCCAAAGAAAGGTCTTAAACACCATGGATCTGGTCCAGACAGTATGACACATTCTTCCAGGCAGCGTTAAAGGGGAGAATTTGACAGCTTTGGAAATACCAAGCCTGCAGAGAAGAGCAATAGCAATAGCATGCATGGATGGAAGAGAGTTCTGTTGTAAAAGCAGCTGTCAAACAGGTGTCTTGGTTACTTGTGGCCAGCAAGCGTTGAATGCGGGAGTCCCACTGATGCGTGGTAAGGTGACAACCTGCCAGATGCCAGTGATTTGCCACGCAATCTGCTGGGCTGACAACTGTTGGCAGTGCTGGGGCACTGCATTGAGGAGACGGATGGGGCACAGTTGGACCAGATGATTGTGTGGAAAGGACCGCAGCATTTTGTTGGACAAGGGGCCTGCGTGCGCGGTGATGCGCAGAGCTGATGGCACGTGTGGCTGGGTGGGGAGCAGCAGCGTGGACAACAAGGGTGTTGTCTATTCCCCGAATGTGCACAGGGCGGGGTCACAAAAATTGTGTATGGGAAGGGGTAACAAACAGCACGAGGAAATCATGTGGAGATCAGGGGAAGCAAACTCACGTTCATGGCAGGAAGGAGAGAGGGTGGAGAAAGTGGAACGGTGGGGAGGAGGGCGCAGAAAGACGCAGGTCTGCTTTCTGTTCTGGTGAAGGTTAACCTTGGGTGCATTCACTGATCTGACAATCAGCAGGAGAACTGTTGAGACTCTCACTGCTGGATGAGATTAATATCACTAAAATTATAGCTGTAATTAAAATAATACTCTTTCCAAATGAAGTTCCCCTCCCTCTTTTTTTCCCCCTGTTCCAGTGTTTGAGATGCAGTTCTACACGGCTGATATCAAGGTGTCACTAGAAATGCATGAGAGCATGGTGATATCATGGTGTCAAAGAGAGTTATGGGCAAGGAACATAAACCTAATGAAACATACTGTAACTTTTTTTCCCTTCCGTTTTAGCCATTGCCTAAACTGTAACCATAAAACCGTCCTTAAAATAGCAGTGCAAGTGAAAAAAGGAAAAGTACTGAACGGGGTTTTGTTTTTCAGCCAAGTTTGTTCAAACGGCCTTTGTTAATAGGAAAACTTGGGGGGATTTCTGTGGCCCCTAAGAGAGGGATTTGAACTGCAGAGGTCAGGACTCTTACTGATATTTCCTATTTCCCTGCAGGAGACTTCCTCAGGACCTTCTTCCCATCTACCTGTGCACAGTTGTAAGGCAAAATAGGTTTTCAATTGATATTTACTTTAAATTATGTAAGTAATATTAACCAATCTGTCAAAAAGCGTGGTCATGGAAGACACCTGAATAGGCTAATTTGCACTTCTGGAAATGCTGCTTGTAAGGACACCTGAAGCACATCTGTCTACCACAGGCCTGCTAGTGTACATCCACTCGGTCTTCTGGTTATGTATTTCCAAACAGTATGGTGGAGTCAGGAAATCAAAGGTATCAAAAATATATTGTAAATTATAAATTATCAAACATATATTGTAATTGTAAACAAATGAGTAGCAGGCCACAAGAACTTGGGACTTTTGTGGATCTGGCTTCACTGGTTTCAGCTGAGCTCACTGTCCTAAGCCAGACGAACAGTCTTGGCATCAGGAAACCAGTGCTGCTTTGTCAGTTTATGTTGTCAAGTAGAAGATGAGGGGGCAAAAAGGAAACCGAGAGTAAGGCTGGCAGTCTAACCAAGGTGTCACATGGTGAGAGTTTGTCCAAGAGGGAATGGCCTCAAGTTGCTCCAGGGGAGGTTCAGTTTGGGTATTAGGAAAAGCTGCTTCTCCAAAGAATGGTCAGGCACTGGAACGGGCTGCCCAGGGAGGTGATGGAGTCACCATGCCTGGACGTGCTCAGGAAACGTGTAGGTGTGGCACTGAGGGATGTGGTTTAGTGGGCAATGTTGGCAGTAGGTGGTTGGTTGGACTGGATGATCTCAGAGGTCTTTTCCAGCCTTACTGGTTCTGTGATTCTGAGTGCATAATTGGGAAAGGCTGTCGTTTCTTAGGATTCTGTGCAGAAAATCATCAAGAGAATTAAACCCCATTTGTAGGAGAGGACTAATAAACTGGACATTAGGAGAAAGACTGGAGGTTGTGATTTGTTGTGGGGTGAGTCCTGTTGGCAGCAATGAGAGAAGGTGGGGATGGATGGAGGCATGGCTAAGAGCCGTGTTTCAGCCAGGAAGAACCTGAGATAAACGTAGATCTAAATAGAGAATGAGATCTCAGGAAGAGCACACTCAACAGTGAATGAAGGAGGTACTATAAGTAGCACAGCTATGAGATGGAGCAGTGTCCTGAAGGGTGAGAGGAAGATCAAGGATTTTGGGGTGCATTTTTAACAAAGGGATATGTTAAAGGATGTTAGTGACTGGAGACTTAAAACATGTGAGGTAAAATGGCAGTGGTTAAGAATAGTTAGAATAAAAAGTGTGAAGAAAGCTGAGATGGCCCTTTTGGAAAGGAGAGCTCAGCAGAACTCTAGCACAAAGAAAGCAGCCAGCTTGTGTTTCTTGAGGGAACAGGGGAGCCAGGAGGAGAAAGAGTTTGAAAAGGCTGAAGCTGAATCAGTGGGAGCTGTAGATAAGCTTCTTCAGATTCAGCTGGGTCTTCCAGCTGCTCAGGTGGGAAGGTGACAGTTTGGAGAGGTAAGGAGAATGAGATTGTAGCTATGTTAATGCCGTTAGGGTGGGGAAAAAAAGTGAGCTGAGCATTCAGTTGGCCGGCCTGTAGGTGGGTAGTCTAGACTGGACTGAAATTAAGCTTGAAATAAAATCAATAGTTTTCAAATGGAGAAAAGGGCAGGGAGAAGAGGCCCGCAAACAGAGGAGGAAAGAAAAACCGATCGTGTTGTCTGAATGAGCAGTGACCAGAGGGAGAATTTGCGCAGTGGAGAAACGACAAAGAGAGGCTGTAGATGAAAAACATAGATTAACAGTTCTAGAGTCACCAAAAGAGTCACACAAGGGCTATGGGTCAACTGAAGGCACAAGGAAATAGACATGCCAGTGTCGGAAACTGAGCTGTCAAGTCAGAATCTGACACCACCAAGAGTGGAAGTGGAAATCTGGGAGGAGGAAAAGGCCTTAGCTCAAGCATAGAGGATGAAAAAAGGCTGGGCAAACAGTAGAAGCAGCAAGCAAGAAGAGAGAAAGGGCTTGGAAGCTGTGGGGAGAGGAGGGACCCCTGACCATTTGCTGCTGATCCAGGGAACTCAGAATAAAGAAGATGCACAGTAGGGGAAGGGGGCACAGGAAGGCCCCGAGAGTGTGAGATGGCTGTGTGAGCCCAGGGACAGCCAGGAGGGGGAAGAACTTTGGTAGTGGCACTGAAAAGCAGGTGGAGGTGAGGGGTGGGTACAGCTGGGTGGAGAGGACAGTACACCAGGACAGGGACTCGATCCAGAGCTGTCAAAGGAAGGGCCGAAGGGCACGGTGGGAAAAGGATAGGCTTGGCACGGAAAATGGGAGAGCGTAAGGAAGATAACAGGGCCAGATGCTGCTGTGAACAAAGGGTGAGGTCAGAGCAGTGGCCGAGTGGCAGACAGACACATGTACAAAAACAGAAAACAAGAGGCAGCTCCTGCCTGTGGTTTCTAGGTACAGTGCTTGGCTGCCTGCAATCGGGAGTGATTGATCACAGTCAGATTCGTTCTATTTTGGCCCTGTGACTTCAGATGCTGTAATCTAAGCCCACTGTGTGCTTATCCTTGCAGAGTGGATAACGAGTCGAGCACGGGGATGATTCTGGGGAGACATGTCAGAGAGCTTGTCCCCAAACTGCATTTGTAATGCTGCCACTCCTCTCATCCATCATCAGGCTCATATAACGCTGGCAGCGTGCTTCCTGTTGGAGTGTTGTGAGTTTTCAAAGGCAAAGTACACTATTGTTTAATAGCCAATTATTCACCGGCATTGATAAACAGGCTCTGCTTGTGATTGCTGCAGCAATTACTCACTCTCCTAATTTAGACACGAGGAAAAATTAATTCAAGCTTCCAGTCGATCGTTTATATCTTTGGCTTCTGTAATACACATCACAGTGAGCTGAAAACAACTCCACCATAGAGGAAACTGATCTGGTCACATTGATAACGTGTTTTACACCGGTTCTGTCACCGAGCAGCACGGCCGAGCCCAAGTTGAAGGGCTGGGGCTGGGCAGCTTTTTTTAGGCTTTGCAGACATCAAAATATGACAACCCTTCTGCTAAACCTTAAATTAAAAACAGGCGAGGGATGTTACTGTGGCCAGGAGGGAACTCCCGCTGCAGCTAAACAAGCAAATAAAGCGGCTCAAGGATGTTTAAGTAATTTGACCTCGCCTTTCCCCAGACCACCCTTTGAGTGCTGATGGACCCATCTCCAACAGCAGACATCCAGGGCTTCGGGGAAGGCGTGTGGGGGGGGTGGCAGGGTGCTGGCTGCCCGCTGAGACGGAAGTTGTAGCTACGTATGGAAAGCTGTTAACAATCTTAGTAGTGGTGAATTGCAAGCGTCGTGTTTGCTCTTTGTCGTAATCAAGGAGCAGTGAGATGGAAAGGCATCCACGCACAGCTAGGACAAGGAAACACTTTTATTTATTTTAGCATTATTACAATTACTCCGCAGGTTGGCTTTCTGTTGCGAAGGGCACAAGAATTTCATGGTAACTGCTGGCTTGAGCCTTCAGCATCTGAGAGGGCAGGAGCAGTACCTGGGGAGCTCTCAAGCTCTGCTTCTGGCTGAGTGCTTTCACTTTCAAGGCTGTGCTGCTGGCAGGTGTTCACCTCCTTACCCAGCACAGGTAAGGAGGCAAAGCCCCTCCTGAGCCAGGTGAGGAGTGAGCACAGACAGACCCTGAGCACAGAGCCCTTTGCCTCTGCAGCTCCCTGCCTTTTGCCCTTCTAAATTTGGCTTTATTTACCAGGCTGCCCAGGAGAGGAGCAGGGGTGCATCTGAGGCAAGGCTGGGGCAGCTCCTGGTGCTCATGGAGTTAGCTGGCAGGGAACTGAATGGCAGTGAGCTGTGTCCTCACGGGCTCTGACTGACACCAGGGCAGCCAGCAGCACTCAGCAAAGGTGTTCCAAAGCAGAGTAAGCCTGCAGCTGGGCTGCGAGCAACTCCACTTCTGGTTTGGGATGGAGATGGAGCGAGGCCTGCACGCTGCTCCCCTTGCAGGAGGCCGCAGTGAGACCGAGCTCACACAGCAGCACCTCCACCAACCCCACTGCTCCAGGTGTGGGTGATGGTGGAGCATCCCATCTGTTACCCTGCAACTGAGCTGAGGGAGGCAAGGAAAGAAAGGACCACTTGGGGTTCCACTTATCTGAGGCTGCCATGCATGCTCAGGAACTGGGCAGTCCAGTTGCCCTGCTCGGCCAGAAGTACTCTCTAAAGTTTATTTCCTCTCTTTATAGCAACTGTCTGTCCCTGTATTTGTTCCACTGGAAGCTATAGGCACGCTAAAAATAATTTTCGGAGCAATTCTTGTCGCAGACTGCAACAATGGTGGGCTGCAATCAGAGCAGCTGGGCAGTGGAGGACGCCTCTTGGCCAATCTCTTCTTTACGAGCTTCCATAATTCTTATTTTTATGGTCTGTGCTCAAGCATTCGGTGCTCCTCACGGCCGAGAAGAGCTGACGGCTCACATTGTTGTTACCTTGGAAGGGCAGTTATCACTGTTAATCCACCCTCCAAGGCTTTTCCTCAGGATAATTATTGTTTCAGTGATTCATCTTGCAGACCCTGCCCTTCCTTATTCGCACAAAATATCCTGCTCCCTGCGATATTTCTGGGTCAGGCTCGTGCCACACACGTGACTTCCTCTCGGGCACACAGACAAGAGAAGATGGATTTAGGAGTCAGCAAGGACAGGCCGGCTGCCCCCGGTGCGCGGCTCCACGTGTGCCCAATGGGTGCCACCAGCTGGGTGCCTCCAGGCGTGGTGACAACCAGGGTTGCAGGGGCACCGGGCTGCTGCCGTGCTGGAAAATGTCACTGCTCCCATCTTCAGTGGAAAGCATTATCACCGGCACATCCTGGCATGTAATTTACTCATTTATTATTGTCTAGCATTGGCTTAATGCTTATGGTGCATTTCTAAGGTACTTAAAGAGGGTTGTGGTTTTTCAAGGAAACATAACTCATGGGGGGACAGGGGAGGGAGAATCCTGAAAGTCTTGGCACAGATTGAGTCAGTTCTTACTGAACATGAAAAACACAACCTGTGCAGGCTTTGACATGAGCTGTGCGTGGCCTGGAGGCTGCAAGGAAGGGAATATGCCCAGCGGACAGGATTACCGCACGCGAGACCTGGGCTTGGCTGCTCCTGCCTGGCTCGGCGAGCTGCTTGTGTGTCCCGTGTTCCCATGGGGTGCACCCAGGGCCAGGTGGCACCCAGTCCCTGAGATCTCAGGCCCTCCCCCTGCAGGTGGGGTGGCAATCAGCTCACACACTCCGTGCAGTGTTGTTGGTCAGTCTGAGCTGCTTCCCAGCACAACCCAATGGTGGTTTGGTGGCAAGCTGCTACAGCCAAGCTCACTTGATTTTACTTCTGCTGCTTTGGGGTGTAATTAAGGAAATTAAGCCTTTAGTAAGGCCCCTCTGGGGACAGAGAAAAGAAGGAAGAAAAATAGTAGCTTCAAGCGTCCTGCATACAGTGTAAAAGATGGCAACAGCCGCAGTTGGTCCTGCAGTCCTTCGAGGGGTGTAAGCCAGTTGTGCAGCAAAGTATCTACTGATGCATTGAGAAACTGGGGTATGAAACCTGCTCTTCCTTTTTTTCTCCTACATTGAAACTTTTTTTTTCTTTCCTTTTTTTAATGGGCTGTGTATTTTAACCTCACTGTATCAACACAGTCAAGCAGTAGAATGCTTTTCCTGTACCTTTCCAATGCAGGTGGAGCACGATAGCAGTCTCCAAACACGGGTGTACAGCCTCTGGTATCAAGAAGTGACAAACAGCACACCCAGTGACACCCACAGAGTGAAAACCTGTGCACGTAGCAGCCCGAATGTGTTGGTAAGGTGCTCCCAGGTGCACCCAACCACTGCCCTCCAGCAGGTGCCATCCAGCAGATGGGAGGTATGAACCCCCTACCCTTCATTTCATGGTATAGATTTATGAACGGTGTAACTTACTAATCTTTTTTTTTAAGTGAAATATTAGAGTGATTTTTTTTCTCACATTTCCTTATTTTTAGAAAAAAAGGTTAATGTAAACAGTAGCCAAAATGATTTGTTTTGAAAATTCCTCCACAAGCCTGTGCTTACATTTGGATTGCAGTTGCTCAGAATGTTTAATAGTGGTTCAAAGAACTGAGGCTTTCGTGGCAGAACTGGGACTCAATCTGGTACTACTGATTTGACAGCAGAAGCTGTTGAATACTTTGAACCAGCTTCAGTGTATTGAAAATTCTTTTTTTTGGCACAGCAGTTCTGGAGCAACACCTCAGAGAGCAGTTCCTGGAGGAAGCATCGCTTCTTTCAGTGCCCAAAGCATCAAAGTTGGTTGTACAGTACTGAAAGGAAACTATTCACCCGTTCCAGGTACATCTTATGTTGATTAGCTTCAATTTCTGCTTTTGTCTGTGGCTTCAACCGAATAGATTGAGTACTTCAGCTTAAGTATGCAACCTATATATCCAGCGAGTGATTTTCAAACTTACTGTAATATTATTCCTGTTTTTAATGAACTCTTGCATGCATGGCAGTAGTCATCTTCATTTTGCACAGGTGTACATACACAGGCTGATGGGATGGCTTAGGTTGGAAGGGACCTCAAATCCCACCCAGCCCCAACCCCTTCCATGAGCCCTGCCCCCCACCAGATCAGGCTGCACCCAGCCTGGCCTTGGGCACCTCCAGGGATGGGCACATCACTGAACGTCTGTGGTACCACAGACTTGATTTCAGGAACACAAACATAAGAAGAATCACCTCCACTGTCCTCAACTGAAATACCAAAAGGCATCAGGACAGCCACCAGCTGACTGCACCCCTATGCCAATGAGTCATATGGCAGCAGAGGAAATAGTGTTTCACTTGGTTGCTTGTCTCATGGTAGCAGTTTTCAAAATGCTTGGTTGGAATGGACAGATCTTTGACCAAGCTAACGAAGTCTAACATTAACAGAAGCTACAGGTATGTTTTAGGTTAGGTATGAAATGCAACACTGAGAGATTTTGTGTGCAGCTGCTACAGGAATTTAGATTGCGAATCCATACTGTTCTTTTTCAAGCTTTGGCCATAAGCAGAAACTTGGAAACAAAACAAATCACCTCTGGAAAATGCCATTTGCGTGCCATGTCCTTAGAGAGCTAAAAATAGAACTACGCTTGGATGACTTCTTCTCTATGAAGCAGCAAACTGCATCACTCCCTTAGCAGCGAACGGCATTTACATAAACGATGATGCAAAGCCTTATCTCATGAGCACATCTCATCGGGTCAGCCATGGAGGTGGAGAAATGGCATTATTTTTAGTCTTTATCCCATCTTCCCTGATCACGAACAGTTGGGTAAAATATTCTGCTGCTTATCTGCACACCAACAATATTACCTATGATGAATGTTGCAGATGTGTTTCTTGAACCTACAGCAAGGTCTGAATTGCTGATCATCCTTAATGCAATACCGTGAGAGGGAAACTATTACACACATAGACATTTAATATTGCTTAGTAATATGGCATCTAAAGGGCTCAGACATACTGTGCTCCACATCTTTAAACAGTTCTGAGATTGTGGAGAATTTTTTATATATTTTTTTTATATTATTGTGGAGTTTTTATGGCAATTCACATCTGGCTTCTACTGAGGGCTCTCTGCAAAGGAGAGGTCTAGTAGTCATCCATCAAAGAACCTGTGCCAAACCTAAGAGCAGCTTTTGATTATTTTCTGTTGATGAATTTGGTGGAACAAACTTTGGATTGTGGAGGGAGCACACAGTGATTGACCCGCTACTGGTGTCCGTGAGGGAAACTGCTCAGTATCAAATTTGCTGATCAGCACTTCAGACTTCTTTTTACTTTTGGAAACTACTTCCTGAATGCTGGCATTTAGAATAGGCACCCTACAACTACAACATACTACCCAAGAGCAGCTCAGATTTGACTGCTGTCATGGTGGCTACAAATGCAGTCTTACAACGCCGGGGATGTCCTTCTGTGAGTCAGCAGTGAAACAAACTGACAGAGAAAGGTAGAACACTTTATGTATAGTTGTGCTTCACGTAGGTCCAGAAATCGACTCTGGATGTCATGGGACCACATTGCTGCTGCAGAACCCACAGAAGAGGCAGAGGGGAAGTCTGATGAAGCGATTTTGGTTTCTGTATGCTAAGAGTCGACTGGAAAACTCCTGTGTTGCCCTGACCTGCAATACAACAACCTGCAGTCAGTTGAGACCTGAAGGGCAGGTGATACGACGGGTATTTTCACTTTAACAAGGTAATCTTTGGAAGGAACTTCTTGGCTGTGCTTTAGGATTTCTGGAACAGCACAGAGTGCGCTGAGTCATGGAAACGCGGTGGGGACGAAGTCCAGCAGGAGTTACAGTGCAGAACTGAAGCTCATTGCGTTTCCCACACAGCTGCTTTCCTGCAGCTCAACTACTGACTCAGTAAACAACAAAGCTTTCCTACCTGTGAGTAATGTTAAAAAAATGTGCCAATGCTTATTAATCATCTCTTACTTCATCATTATCCATGCTGATTTACATGATAATGAGTTAGTTGGGTACTGTATTTCAGTAACTTGTACAAATGTGCTCAGTGTGAAATCCTGCTCACAGGTTAAGGATTTCCATGGACTTCAGCTGAATCAGGAATCAGATGTCTGCTCCTGTCAAAGGACAGCCTTCCAAAGCTCGCTGCTGGCAGTTCATCCATGCAAAGCACAGAGCTTTATGCACTTCAGTGCTGAAACGTCTGTAGCCAAAGTTTAGATGGAACTTTTGTAATAGCATCCTAACTATGCTATTAATGTGTTCCTTGCTTTTGCACCCTTCAGATACTCATCTACTCTAGTTATTTCATGCTGTATTTATTTATTCATTACTTATTCTCATGTCTAGCGCTCCGACTGTTTTAATTACCTTACCTTAGTGTTTTGTTTTGCCATTGCTCTGATAAAGTTCTGTCTTCCTATTTCACTTATTGAAAGTATCAGCAGTAGAATACACCAATTGGTGCAAAACTATTGTATCAGAACGGCATCTCCAGTGTTACTGCACCATCAGTGCTGAAGTGGAGATGGTCTGAACAGCAGAAATACTGTTCTGATCACTGCCACCACCACTGCAACAGAAAGAGACTACTCAGACATGTTGACTTTGCTTGTTTGCTTTGCAGTGGTAGCATTAACTGCGGGATCTCCTATACTCTCCACAGTAGCTGCTTTTAACTTGACTCAGCAAAGGGAAATGGAGGGATAGTGCATTTGTTCAAAACATGAACTGAGGGAAGACTGTCCTGTGCTATCTTTCTGTGCACTGGCTTCAGCAGCTGTGCATCACCTGTTTCATTGCTGCATAAATTATACAGCAATTTAGGTAGCATATGCCAGCTGATGAAGTAATAACCAGGGTGGCATTACATCAACCCCTAAAACCAGCTTCACATCCTTTTTATTAAAAAGAAAAATAAAAGGTAATGTATCAGGGAAAGTCTTTGTACTTATTTTGGTGTAAGGTGCACTTCAGTTTTATGGACCAGGTCTTAGAAGCATCAATCACAGCTTAAATGAGAAGAAAGTCAGTCGAAAAAGTACTATTTGACATTGTTTTGAAACTTCTTTTTACTGGGAAGTTCATACTACGTCTCTTTCTTCTTCATCCCTCTGCTTCTCTGCACTCATCCTTCCTCATTTTAGGCAGCTCTGCAAGAGCCACAGAAGGTTCCAGTTGTGCATCAGGCTTCGTGTGTTACAGCATTGCAGGCTGCTGGGATCAACGCAGTGCTCTTTCACCTACTGATGACATACATCTCCAAAGGTACTCTACTGAAGGGAGTAATAAATTCTTAAGGCAATGCAAAAAGGTAAGTGTAGCAGAAATGCTGTCACAGCCTGAACCAGTGATTGAGCACCTGGTGGGAAGGCAGGACCAACCCAGGGAAGCTCAGGTGTATGCAATGCAATGCAGTGCACCTGAGTGACTGGAAGGGATGGAGCCAGGATCCACCTCTTCCCGGAGGTCATTTAAGGCTTGGCAGTGGAGGCAAGGGTATCTTGCTGGAGGTTCCTGTCTACCTCAGGCTTTCTGTAGGTAAGCAGAGTCTTTTCTTTGTTTCTGTGTCTACAGCTGTGACATTTGGTCATGTGCTTAGTTGTTACAGCCTAGGACTTTGCTACTGTGGTGCTGCTGCTGTGCTTTCCATTGCGTTACATTAAGTGTAAGGCGATGTGAACTCCCTTGATAGAACTGGGATTTGCAATTGCAACTTTGATCCTTCTCTGCTCTGGTTTTATTGTTTAAATAATCAGCTCAATTATATATAAAGGTTTCAGTGCCAGAAGCAGTATTTTTTTTTTTCAGTTAAGTTCTATATCAGATAGGACCATTTTGATTCCTCAAAATACAATCCTTAGAAGCAGTATGACTTGTAACAACTTTGTATTTCAGTAATCTTCAAAATAGCAGCATCTTATTTCTGATGTGTATGAGCTCTCTTCATGTTGCGGGTTTAACTGTCAAAAAACAAAATTCCAGTAACACTGTACATGCAGTAAGAACAAATCTCATTTATTGTATTGCAACAAAACATGCACTGCCATCTGATGCTTCCAGTAGTTCCTGTCACAACTCGTCTTCACAGATGACTTCATAAAATACACAACAGATTGTTAAATGAAATCTGCTTTCTGGACTGAATCCAGCTGTATCGTCTGCTGGGGCCCTTAAACCTTAGCAGAGGTCTGAAAGCCACACCTGGCACTGATGCTTCTGGAGCTGAGTGACATGGTTTGGGAGTTCCAGCTGAACCCACTAATATTCAGTTGAACTTGGCATACTTGTCTGTTTCAATCAGTGTATTTCAGACATATATATATATATATATATATATATATATATATATATGAGGGATATATATCCATACATATATATGGGAAAAAAAAAGAGGATGTCTGAAATACACTGATATATATGTATATCTCAGGTATTTTACACAGACTGCTTGGTAAATCCAAGAGATGATGGACTACCTGTATGCACCTATTACTGAGTCCAGCCTGCTGCTTGCCCAAAGGCAGCAAGAGCTGCTTTTTGGTGTAAGGATGACATGGCATTGCAAATGACTGGATCAAGCAGTCCAGGAATCTAAATATAAATGATATGGTAGTTCTAAGTGCAAGTTGCTAACATCTCTCTGTAAAGGTTTTTCCTTGCATCTGTTCCCTCTGGTTGGAAGGAGGTCAAATACAGAAGCACAAAGGAAAACCAATGGTTAAGTATGTAAACCTTTGCCAGCCACACAAACTAGCAGAGAACACCTTTCAAGCTATAGTAAGACTATCGTATGGTGGAATATGCTCCTTAGGAGCTTTGTTATCTAAAAGCTATGCAGAAATCTCAGTAATTCTTGTGGCAACACTATTTTAATATGGTGTCTGCCCCAATCCTACGTCTGTAAGGCAGCACAGCAACTGTAACTCTTAATGCATTAAGTACATAGGCTGTGAATGTGGCACTAAGTGCCCAAAGTCTCTCTAGAAATGAAAGTGTTTGCTAGTCATGTTTTCTGGTATAGAAAATCTCAGCAGGTGTCGGGTTGCATTCTACCAGGAAGATGTCCAAGCTCACCTTCCTGCATGGAGAGGCAGGGAACACAAACAATTCTCCTGGGATGTGGATCACCACAGCAGCTATATTCTATTTTCAGAGCTCTACTGGAATGTTTCCAAGACCACCATGACAAAACTGCTTCGGTATGGGTGGTAAACATGTCTCTACTGTTACTGCAGACTTTTCTGCTGTTTGCTATGCATTCTTTAGCTACTGTTTCTTGAGCGGAAGGATTCTTTCTGCACTACCACCTCATCCTTGGACCCCTCACTGGATATCCATGTGGAAAAAGGCAAACAAATCATGTGCTCTGCTAAGCAGATACCATTTACAGGGTGGAACCTGCAGATCATCAAGGTAAGAAATAATCTGATTGTTACATGAGAGCTGAACCACAGCGTAATTCCTTTCTAGTTCAAGCCTTGTCACTTAGTCAAGCTGCTTCGAATTACAATGGAGGAAATGCCTGCACCTGCCGTGGGTGAGACAGCCCCTACTGAGCAGATGAGGGGCAGGGGTTAGCATCCTTAAATCAAGAACTAATGAACTGTTTTAAAAGAATAATGATGAACTGAGTATTAGCTGCCTTCCTTAAGGCTGCTTATGTTATATAAGAGGGACCGTATATGACATGGCAGTATCTCTTTCCACCATCTGCTTACAGTACACTGAAAGCATATGGAGATACTAATCCCAAAATTCAGGTACTTTTACCTAAATAGCACTTGGGAGTCCATGAAGAGGGGTTCTGTTTTTAACATTTTCTGATCAGGTGCCTTTTTTCAATGTTGAGATGTTTACAACTTCAGTCAAACTAATAAATTAAAAGCTACGTGTACTTTTTGTCTTCAAACGTATACTGTTAAAAGAGAGCCAGCAGCACTGACAGTAACATGAAATGTTATATTCACAGGACAGATATGTGCACATCAAGCCTAAAACTTGCATATTATACCAAACTGAACATTAACAGGCCTATGTAGCTGCTGGTTTTCATCTAGTTATAGTTCTTCCCTAACACAGGCTTTAATAACATAGCATGCAGTGTTGCAGTTGCTAGCACTGATTTGATTATTTAAGTCTTTCATAAGCATACACCTTATACACAGATCAGTGTTCAGTGTGCTGAAGCTTTTAAGGCGTTTTAATACTGCAAAAACTGAAACTTCAGGGTATCCATTTCCCTCCCTAAATAGTACCTGCTGATGCCTTACCAACTGTATGCAAAAATCAAGGTGTAGTCAAGAGAAGAGCTCACCTTCTCAAAAGTCTACGTTCGTGAGCAACAATTAGAACTTATGCTCAGATAACAGCTCTGGAGTAAGCAGAATTCCTATGCATTCAACAGTAAAGTTGTAAGTAAGGATTCCCCTCGTCTCCCATCAGTGATGTCTCATATCAAAAATCACAATTTACAGTGGGATTTTTTACACTAATTACTGTTAAAACTTCTTTTAATATGGTCTTGATTTCACTTCAGTAGTCTGAGCGGTGTTTTCCTGTAAAATTCACTTCCTTATTTTGTAGAAAGTAAAGTCAATTCACCATAGGAGTTGCATAAAATTCTTTTATTGAGTAAATCAAGTGTGTACACTTCAATGAATAGACAATTTCCATTAACATACTAAGTATGTTTATAATATCTAGGATTCTGTCTTGCCAGAACTCTAAAAACTGGCTGCTGTAAGCATAAAGCATTAATCTTCCAAGTTGATCAGCAGTTAAGGGTCTCTGTATCCCACAGCAGAGCACATCTGGATGAAGCCCTACCAGAACAATGGTGGTACTGCACTGTAATTACATGAAAGGATTATCTACTTCTCAACATACAACCCCACAGCAGATGTGCAGTCATTCACTTTGAAAATGCTCCTGTAGGACTGCAAGTATTCCATGACAGAGCATGACTTTTTGGGAGAACCTATTCCTGCCTGCAGGAACCCACCAGCTTTCAGGTGAGTTTTAAGTTGATCCTTGGAAACTTCACAAAGCCAAAGGAAGGTGCATTATAGCCGCCTGTTTGTAAGTATGTAGCATTAGTACTTAACTGAACGTTAAGAAGTATGTAACACCTCCATCCTAATTGTAGGGAATCTGATCTTACTCTTGGAATTTTTCTTCAGTATCTTTGTAAGTTATCACAACACCAATGTCAACAAAATGACATGTGTGCCCTGAAATGCAGCATTTCACAATACCAAATTCCAGTTAATAGTACTATGCTCAAGTCTGTACCAAATTTGCTGAGACACCAGTTTCATTAAACCTCAATATGCTTAGAAACAGCTTCACTTCTCTTCACATACCAAAGCTGCAGAGGTTAGGATGGAGCCAAAATGGTCCTGGTGTTATAATAAAGCCCTAAGAAAGGCAGCAGGTTGTATAGTTACCTCCTTGTGAGCAAAATCCCTGCCCTAAAACTATGCAACCCACTACCTCTTCCTAGGAGCCCAATGCTTCCTTTCTGCAGTTCTTCTTGCTTAGCAGCTGCTCTGTGAAGCCAGCTTAGCTTACCAGCTGCTTTTGGTCTTCTGCATTTTTAGGCCAGGGCATGTACTAGAAGTTTACAGTTAGCACTGTTTAATAAGTGGTTAACCAGTAACACTCCTGGCTTAAGTACTCATTAATGGCTCCATTTTCACTCTTACTACGCTAAACTTTCAGTCATCAGAATGTTTTCATGCTTTTTGTTCCTTGTTGTTATAGGAAGATGTTAGGTGGTCACCCTAGGGCAGAAGCAGCTAGATGGGGGTACACCTAGCGCTAATGGGGTATAAAGAACACAATCTTTAAATGCCTTCTTATAAAATCAGTAACCTCTTCAGACAGAAGTTACAATTCTGGATCTTGAGCACTCAAATTTCATAGCTTTACATTCTCCTAAACAGTTGAAGGGATCAATTTTGGCCATTCAACACTTTAATCTTTGTATTACATTGTTTAAGTCTCTCTGGCTAGAAGAGCTAGAGAAAAATAAGCAGGCGTATTAATGAAGTATGACTGTAAGTCTCCCAGCTTCTACAGAACAGTGATGGAATGTTAATGTATTACAGAAATTAAAACAGTTTATGTCACCATGTATAAGCTTGAGCCAAGACTACTTTTAGGTTCAAAACCAAATCGTTTTAGAATGATTTCCAGTCTATGGTGTATTCAGTTCTGTATCTATAAGAGATGCATTGTTGATGTCCAGACAGTGCTGTGCCACTCACCTTGAAAGAAAAGTTGTATTAGTTCCATAAGGTTTGGGATTTGCACCATTCAAACTGATCGTTAATTAAGGACAGAATTTACAGGATTAATGTGACACTCTCCAACCCTAAACTTATCTGACAAGTAAACTTTTACTCAATGTGGAAACAAACAACAGCAAAGGACCGCAGTTTGTTTTACTCCTCAGGGAAGGCAATAGATTGTATAGTTATCTCCTGAACAGGGTAAAATAACTACCCTACAACTATACAATCTACTACCTCACTCTGACAGAGAAGCATGTACTTAAGCTCTTTGCTGAAGTAGCTAACCACAGTCTCATTCTCGAGTATTAATATTTGATGCTTCAGTTAGCAGTGTTAACACAACTTATTAGAACATCAACCGTTTGTATTCGATTACCCCACCTTAAAGGAATCAATCTGTTCTTACGTGTTATCCTTAGAGAAGATAAATTAATGTAGAGAATTAGAAAAAATCCAGAAGTAATTACCTGTAGGCGTTGCAGAAATATTTGCCTGCTATAATAAACACTCCGAGTACAGAAGTTTGGGACAATCTGACACTGTGCTTAAAACTGAACGGTCTCCGTTGTTGATTTTCTGCTGCTTTAGGAAAGACAGTAGATTGTATAGTTATCTCCCAGTTGCGGGTATGACCCTAAAACTATACAACCTACTACCTCATCCCACAGTGCAGGCATCTTCAGAGGTGATGTCCAAAGAATGGTGCTTTAATAAAGACAGCTTAAGCTAACTGCAGGCACTTACAGTGTGCTATGCTGGTCACAGGAAAAAAACATTCCCATCTCTCTCCACTCATGCAATGATGTTACTGTAAGGATAAGATTCCTTCGTTTCAAAAGTTTACCAACTGTTTGGGTCTTAATGTATTTAACCTTTAGACAGTTAGCAAGCTGCAGCAGTCATAGCAACTGTAGTCATTAAACTTGTCTGTTACAGGAAAAATACTATTAGCGTTCCACAGATGTCATCTCTTATCTGAAATTGTAAGAAAATGTCCATGAGAAACATCATATGCAGATCTGCATTTCTTCAGAAGTTAATAGTAATAAAATCTAGGACCATAACCATGCAGCTGATTTACATGGATCAGTATAAGACCCTAATATTTATAATTCTTAAGAAATCACTGTTTTTTATTCTACTTAATCACTATTTTAAAAACATTATTAAAAATAAACTTATTAAGGTCTTATAATACGACATTAATTGTTAAACTGCCTTACCAAAAGGCCACTTAAAATATACATTGCCTTTAGATCAGAAACAACTGGGCTCCTCTGACTGCTCCTGATAGAGCTTTAAAGCTGATTTCTATGTTACCAGAGCTCAACATGACCTCAAGCTAAAAAGTCTAACAATATTGAAATCAAAATACTTGCCAGACTGATGTGACTTACAGTCCCCTTCTTAGCAAGGACGTCTTGAGAACAGAGCTGAAGAGGAAAACTCATCATTTTATCAATGTAATTTATAAGATAGCTGAAAGTGTTTACGGAAATGCACAGATTTTCAAACGTTAAATACACGTTGTACTCATACTTCATCCCAATTCTGAGCTGAGGTTTTCAGACCAGTCATCAAACAAAGCCTTGATAGAACAAGAGCTCCTAATGCATGTTAATGTCCTTGCCAAAAAACACAACGCGTGATCCAATGCATTAATATACAAAGGGATGACGTTATTCCTTGAACAGAGAAAAAAATAGAAGTACTCTCCAGCCCCCTCAGAGCTTTACTCCAGAATCCTTTGTACAAATATTGATGACAAATTTTGGTGAATCACACTTAAAGTCTTGCTTGTAACCACTCACAGATCAGAATGTGTGCTTTAGCATGCACAGATGGACATAAGCAGTTGGTCCTACAAAACACAAATAAATTACAACAGTAGCACTGGGACAAAGGCAAATGACAGGGAAGCACTGGCACGTATCGCATCCTTTGAATTAGCTCAGTTAGCCATCCTGCTGTCAAGCAAATATTTGGTAAGGATGCTGACAGTCCTTTCACAGTTCCTTATTCCTACATGCCAACCTTCCCCAGCTGAGCAGAGTTCATGCAAGGAGCCCATTCCTCCATGGGAGAGGCACTGCTGAGCCTCTGCCCAGCCAGCCTTGCTACAGAGAGCGCTGGCTTGCTGTTTTCAGTTTGTCATTTATCCATGAAGTCCAAGACATTTCAATTCAGGTCGATCTTTAAGATGAAGCTGCTGCTTCTCCAATGTGCTGAAAATGTTTTAAGTGCTTTGGAAAAACTAAATAGATGTTACTGTACAAAAAAAAAGAGGTACTTAAAAGAATGTAAAACTTATAAAATACATAGGATACTTTTGAGTTTCCTGTTTTAAAATGAACCCAGGAGGACGCTAAGATTACAGAACAGATTCTAATCTGTAGCATTTTGCCACCCCTAGATGGCGTGAACTAAAAGCCTAAACAGCTTTTAATGTTATTATTGCTACTGACAGGAGGACTTCTCAATTAAGTTCTGTTACAGGAAATTCTAACCTATTTTCTACTGCCACCGTGAGACTTTCCTGTTAGGTACGTGCAGCTCCTGAAGCATTTGTCTGCTTTTGGTTTCCAGAAACATGAGCCTTTCATCTATTACAGGTCTGGAAGGGCTCTCTCTTACTTAAGGTCAAAAATGTCCTTGAAAAAATATTTTGAATGACATCCAATTGTTACCTTGTGGTTCTATGCAACAGTCTGGCTTGAGATCGATGGTGAAGTGCACACAGGGCACCAGGAAAACCTCATTCTGCAACAAATACACCTTGGGAGAGATCATCACGTATCCTGCTTTTTAGCTACAGAAGAAAAGCAGTTTTATTGATGGTACATTACTCTGGTAGGTACTTACTATCTTTTTTATTATTCTGTTTAATAATAGAAAGGTATAGAAGTAAAAGAATCAAAAATCCTAGCCCAAGCTGTCTCTTGAAGGCGTTGTGTGACATTCATACAAAGCCTAGCCCAGCAGTGCTGTGCTTCACACCAGTTCTGCAGGTAATGGTTATTTCTAACAGCTTCTAAAAACAGTCTCACCTAAGTTGCATTGTCCTTTCAAGGAATGAGCTCTGCCAGGCTTCCCTGATGTTACACATTACGCATTCCTGGCACACCTGGGCAGAGAAGCTTGATGTACCGCATGCCTGATAAATTATACTCCTGGCACAGCCTCCCTCATTTGGTATCTTCTCAGCTGTGTGTGAATCTGCTATGGCATACATCCTTGCACCGAAGTCACCATGCTGGTGATATCCTGCCTGAGTACAGCACAGCTGTTTGTGCCACCACCAGCACGCTCAGTGCTTTAGCAGTACAGACTTCATGATTTTTTGTGTTTTAAGAAATATGCATTTGTTTTCCTTATCAACTGCTGTGTTCAAAGTAGTTTTTTCCAGTCACCACATTGCCTGTATTTAAAAATCTGCAAAGCAGTAGAAGTGAAGCAAATGGCACTGTAATTGTGCAGCTATCGTGGAGCATCGAATGAAGCTGCCCGAGTTCACTGCCAATATTTCCTCCATTGATCTGGCCACTGCAGCCCGGGGCTGAGGGCCCAGCCTGTGCACAGTGCACAGCTGTAACCACACGGTGGAGCTCTAGCATTCACATTGCAAGCACTAACACCAACTTCTGATGCTTCTGCCCCAGAATTTCAGTAGCGTCACCTGCACTGGAGCTGTACTTGGACTCCCACTGCCACTTTTGGTGAGGGAATTTCTGCCACCTCCTCCAGCCCCCTGTGAAGACCCCACACACCCACCTTCCACAGTGAGTACGTGCAGACCTGCAAACTTGCTTTTTTTTTTGACTGGGGGTGTTGGGGGATTGCAGGCACAACACTGTGATTGATGCAAACTTAATTATCCTCCACGTTGCTTCCCCTCGGCTGCCCCTATACTGCTGTCACACACTACGTCCATATCTCATCACTCCTTCCAGAAGAGTCTAAGATCACGTAATTACTGAAACAAAAGCTTTAGTCAGTGTGAGTTAAGAACTCTTTCTATTCTCAATTCAGTTTTGGATTGTACTTTCCTTTAATACTGTGCTCATCTTGATGGAGCCTCATTCCTACTGAGCATCCAAGAGAAGTGACAAAGTAGAACCTAAAGAGGCGCTGCCTTTCTGAAGAGTGCTTCCCATGAGTTTCCTGAGCTACTGTATGTATTTGAAACCTCTGAAACAGTTCTAAACTGTATAGGGAAAAAAACTGCTGGCGTTTACACGTTCTCATTTAGTAGCACACAGTACACCACCAGCATTCTTAATCAGTCTGTAACCTGTGAAACAGAAGGAAAAATAGCTCAAGCCACCCTTACAGCGTGGAAGGGACAAAATGTGACTTTGTGAAAGTAATCAAAGTCCCATTTTGTTTCAGTGTGACCCTAAAAGATGGATGTTTTATCCTCCCACTTGATTTTGTCAATTTTGCAGCACAGAATTAATAACCCGAAGCTGAAAGGGTGTTTGTAGAAGCAACACTTCTTATCCTAACTGTGCTTTACTGACATCTGTTGTTACGTGGTGTGGAGATAAACAGATGCATCAATTTGAGGTATATAATGCTGCAGTACATCCTTCAACAAAAAGACCATTTGGCAACCATTTGTAAACAGCTTGTTACCAAAGACTATTTCACTCTCATGTTTAAATTCAACTTTAAAAATCTCAGTGGATAAAATTAAGTACAGCAGAAAAGATGAAGCTTTAAGGTTAAAACAAACAAAAATCGTGTGTGATGGTTAGGACTAAACCAGATGAGTTTCTTTTTTTCCTTTGTGCCAAACAAATTCACCTACAGTGAAAATAGGCCCCATGCAAGAAAGCAAACATGCTTTAATTAGAACATAAGATGTGGTGATGAAGGCCAGAAGCCTTTCTAAGAGTCATCTGCTTAAGCCCAAAACCTTAAAACTTAGTATTATTAGTATTTATTTGGTATGTATGTATCTAATTTTTAGTATTTATTTGGACACTGTAGTCAATTTAGCAGCAATACATTGGAGTAAGTGTAAAAGTGCGCGCCATACAAATCACAGATAGGCTTTAACTCCAAATATGAGCAGCACCGAAATGCATGCAGCTGGCAGGGCTGAGTGTCCACTACATTAATACCTCTGAGTGTCATCAGCGATGCCTTTATCTCGTGTCTCTGCCAGAAATGCCAAGCTTTTTCCAAAAACCTACATCCCACTTACATGTAATTGCTTTAAGATAAAGCAGCCTGGTTTCGACTAATTATAACGTGAAATATTACTGGTTTGTTCCATTTGCAGTTATTATGTTTGATTTTCATTTATTTTTCTGACCACGTCGTTACAGAAGGAATATAAATCTCCAGAAACACGGCTTGAAAGAAATTAGGAGTCACTACTGCCCACTCATGCATGGAATGAAGCACATCTCCTGCAGAAAAGTAAAGTATGTGATCATGATTAATAATTTTGAACGTGAGCAAAGAATGACAGGAATGCAAATTGGAGCAACTTCCTCTGCATGTACTCAGTTTTCACGTTAATATTAAACTATCTGCATCTAAGTGAGCATTCATTCTTTAGTTCTCAAAGCAAACTACACAGATGAATGCTACGTATTCTATTCTAAATTTAACCCCTTCTCTGCTATTCAAAACTAAGCCCTATTGATGCATTTCAGTTACTTATCGTTTAGAAATTGCCTCTTGTTATGCCCATAAACCCAACACTGCTCCAGTGAGATTCCTGGTGTTGTTTTTTAAACTGTTTGGTGTTTGATAGAAACCAAAAAAAAGGAGGAAAAAGAAGACGACCATGCAGAGTGTCAAAATCAGTGCATAATTAAGTGCTGAAGAGCAGAAGCCAGGGTTTCTTATTTCCTACTGCATGACTACAACAGAGCAAAACACCTGCACTATTTCACTTAACAAAGCAGAATGGAAAGAAAAGTCTCCTGAGGCTTCTAAGCTTTTACAAATACTTTATGGGTGCGTATACCTGCACGCAAAGACTCACAGATCTGTGTAAATGATGTTGGGAGTATACTGAAAATGCAACAGAAAACTGTGTAATGTGCAGTCTGAACTCATCTTCTGCAGATGTGAATGCAAGATTCTGTGACATGACAGAAAAATCAGGTTTTCATCTTTCAGATTCAGCGTACACTAAGGATGTAGCATACAGTAGGGTACAGATCTGGCAGGAGACTGAGCAACATGAGGTAACGCAGTGGAGTAAGGGAAACAACTGCACTGTGATGTCTTATTTTCACAAATCCTTTTGAATACTACGTTTGTCAATCAGTACGCTGGCAGCAGAAACATGGATATGAGCATACTGCAGTTTAGCTACGGCTCCAAATGCGAAACGCATTGAGAACCATATGGCAATAGAAACCATCACTCCAGTTGTCTGATCCTGCTTCAAACAGGAATGTGCATTTTATTTACCAATAAACGCACATGTATTTATTCACCAGATCAGTGCCTCTTAGGACATGCCACATTAGTAAGCAGGCAATGCTTTTGTTCCAGCAACCTCAGTCAGTTTATCAAAATGCAGATAACTGAAAGGAAAAGTGGAAGAAATATAGGATTGTTTTTTGAAGACGAAAACTGACTGATACTTATTGGCAACATTTGAACTTACCAAAACATTTAGTAATGGTTGTTTTTCTCCACGGAACAGCAATTAAGAGAGCCCTCTCATCTATTAACAGCATGTTACAGGCAGCTTGTTTTGCATAAAGGTTGCACGTTAACATAACTAATAATTACACCAATTCAGCAAACATTCAAGTTAGTACACATCAGAACATTTCCAGCAATGCAGTGTTGTGTTATTAACTGACAAAACAATTTGACATCTGTTGCTTCCTATAGATCACGGGAGCCTTTTAACTGCAAATGAAATGATGCTTCCACTGCCAACAGAGGAAAATACAGAAGGCATTTATCCAAAGGAAAGTGAAAATAAGGATACTGCTTGGTAGTAGTAATAGACAAAGTAATGGGATGATGTGTCTGTTTCCTTCTGCCAAGTCTCTGATCTTATGTAAAGCAAATTCCTAGTATGACCATATGCATCACTTTTGCATTTTAAGATATTTGGTGAACAGATTTATAAAAATATCAACCCCAATACCGCTAATTAATAAGGTCCTTTTCACGAAGACAGCTACTATAGGGCCAAAAAAAAGTTATTAAACCTCCTCTTGAAAGCTGAGTACTGGAGAAAGGCTGCAGGGGTTGGAGCGGCAGCTGCAATGAGCCCAGGGAGCTGCGGCTGTCCCACAGCAGTGCCACATGGGGCATGGGGCCCTGGGAGCTGCTCACCTACTTGGAGAGTGGGATGGACACCCTACTCGTTAAATATTGCTAAGAAACATTATGGGTTCTGACAGACCCATTTTCCCAGGTTCAGATATGCACTGGCATTGACCCCACGCTGTCAGGTACCATTCAGCAGGACCACTGTGTGTGTTTGAAGTGAGGCAGTTTCTCCACTACTGCTTTTGTTATGCAGACAGCTGCCCGTTAACAGTGCGATTAAAGAGAGGCACAAAAGATGTGCAGAAGGCAGATCTATCAACGGGGCTGAACGTAACCTCCCGCACCGGGCTGAGTCCCCACTCCCAACCCAGCAGTGAGGCCCACTGGCCGGGCAGGGTGCCGCGTCTCCCCCCGGCCCGCGGCGCGGTTAGGCTCTGTAAGCCCACTACCAGCGCGGGGTCGGCCGCCGTTCCGCCCTGACCCGACCGAGGAGTTCCGCCGCCATGTGGCTGCCGTATGGCCACGCGCCCCTTCCCGCCGCTTGAGGAACGTTGCCCGCGGCGCACTGCAGCCCTGAGCCGCCTCCCCTGAGCGCGCCGGGCCCCGACCGCCCGCTCCCCGCACGGCCCGGGCCCCCCCGAGGCCAAGGTCTCCGCGGCCCACACACTTGCTAGCGGAAGTGACGTACCCCGGCGCTGACGGCATCCGCAGCCTATCCCCGGCGGGCGGCGCGGCCGGGCCGCCAATCAGGAGCGCTCGGGGGCGGCACTTCCGGACCTTCAAGTTAGTCTGAGGAGAGAGGGAGGGGGAGGGAAAAGGGGAATAAAAACGCCTCCATTACGATAAATAAACCGCCCGTGGCGCCCGGGGACCGACGATGTGAGGGTCCCGCGCGGCGGCGACGACCGCACAGCGCCTCCTGCCGCGCCCCTCCCGTAACCCGCACCCCTGGGCAGCACCCACTCTCGGGGCCGCGCGGCGAGCAGAGGGGTCGGGGCGGGCCCGCAGCGGGATGAGGTCCAGTTCCCTCCTTCTCTTCCTCCTCCCGCCGTGTCCGAGCCCGGGCTGCCCGCAGCTCACCGCCCGCCCGCGCGGAGCCAGGGCCGCGCCCGTTACCTGCCGCAGGGTGACCCGCAACCGCGCCGAGACCCGGATGGAGTCGCGGCCGCTCCTGCCGCCGCTCGCCGCGCGGCACCACGGGAAGGCGCGACGCGCCCCGCGCCGTCAGCCCCATTGGCCGACGGGCGAGAAGCGCCGCCCACGGACGCATCCGGGTAGGGGGACTATTCGTCCATCATCTTCTCTCTCTCGCTCTCATTGGGCCTGGGGCCGCACGGCACCGCCTCCACCCGGAATGGTCTTTTTTCATTGGGTGACGGGAAAAAGGGACCCGCCTCCCTCCGCCATTTATTGGAGGCGGCATCGGGGCACTCCTAAAATGGCGCCCCCCGGCGGCGCGGCAGGGGCTGCCGCTGCGGGTGGGGCCGCTCTGTGTCCCGTCCCGGAGCCCCGCGGATGCCTCAACCCACCCGCACCTCAGTAGTATTTTTCCTCGTGCCCATGGCCGGCCGAGGCCTTCTCGCAGCGCACGTGTTCCTGCTGGCGGGGTGGGGCTGGGCCCGGTGTCGGCTGAGCTCCGGGAGGGCAGTGAACGGCTGCAGCGCCGCTCAGTGCTGCCCAACGCTCCCAGGCGGTGGATGCCGGCCGGATCCGTGGCCGCTTTGTTTCATCGCCTTCGCGGTTCGGGTGGTTCGCACAAGCTGCTTAAGCTGAGAGCTGACACCAGTGGTTGCAGAGCAGTCCGCAGCTTTGAGATAAGCCGATGTGAATCGGGATTATCTCAGCTAGCCCACATTTTCAAGCAGTGCACATCGGGCCAACCAAACCGTCACCTCTGTCACCACGTTGTTCCATATGTCTTTTCTACTGCATTCCTAACGAGTTCTGCATGGTTTGGGGTAATGGAGCAGCTGCAGGGCACAGCGCCTCCCAGAGGAGGTGGTTCTGCAGCTTGGGTCCCTTCAGTGCTGTTTTTGTGGGTTGGTCAAAGCTCCCAGAGATAAACGCTGAGTTTAATCAGCCTTCAAACACAGACTTCTTTCCTTTGTCTCCCGATTTTGGCCAATAGGATATGTTTTCTCTGAGTGATTGTTCAGGCTGGAAAAGAGTATGCTTAGGGGGACCTCACTGCTCCCTGCAGCTCTGATGTGGTCGTGGTGAGGTGTGGTTGGCCTCTTCTCCCAGCTGACAGCAATGGGACAGAGAGGGGATGGCCTCAAGTGTGCTGGGGGGGGGGTGTTCAGGCTGGTTGTTGGGAAGAGCTTCTAAAAAGAGTGATAAAGCTCTGGAATGGGGGCTGCCGAGGTGGTGGAGTCACTGTCCTTGGAGGTGCTCAAGAAGAAGTAGGTGTGGTGCTGAGGGACGTGGTTAGTGGGCGTGGTGGGGATGGGCTGACCGTTGCATTGGATCATCTTGGTGGTCTTTTCCAATCTCGGTGATTCTATGGTAGGCATACCTTAAAAAGTGCACGCATAAAGAAGCCTTCGGTCTTTGTTAACAGGCTTTTCTATTCTTTTGAGAAATGTTGTAAATCACGAAGCTCTTCTGACTTCTTGACAACAGTAAGAGTTTAGGATGTGGATGGTGAAGTCCTTCTGCATGTGGTGTCCCAACGGGCTTCGCCAGTAATTATTTTTATCACAGATGTGAGAAGGGAACACGGGGCCGTGTTTTCAGTGACCAGAGTGGCGAATGGCTGACTGGGAGCCTGCTGGGCACGGCAGCTGCTTGGCCTGCAGAGCAAACTAAGGAGCAGTGCTTCCAAAGCCAAAAGTTAAACCCAAATGCAGTTTTCATCCTTGTCCGGGTCAAACTTTGTGGTATAAATTTTGCCAGCTGTTAATTTACGTTTTTAATTTTCACATTCAGGTGTTATTAGATTCATTTTCGCATGAGTACAGAAGCAGCAGCAGCACTTGGTCGGGTGAGAAACTTCCCTCTGGTCTCGGCCGGGCATCTTTCATAGCTCCTGCACTTCCACTGCCGGTCACGAGATGGGGTCAGCACACCCCGGATCGACGATTGTTGCTCTGAAACGCGCAGCAGTGACAGCTATCTCCTATCTCAGCGCTTATTTTGCCCAGGCTCTGAGATGGTTCTTCTTGGCACACAGACAACAGTTACACCCATAATTGGAAAGGCACATTGGCTTAGAAAAGAGAATGATTCCACCATCAGTGTGGAATCATTCACCAACTGCTGAAGTGACGGTTTTGTCTTCAGAAAGTGAGTTGTTCTATTACTTTCTGATAACCTTTACTCTTAGTTCTTCTGAAACTGATTGGGGAACATTGAAAGGATGTGACTTGAGATGTCCTATTCCAGGAAGAGTCTTTGATTTTGTGAAACAGCCCCAAATAGTTCTGCTCACCTTACTCTGTTTTCAAGGCCAAATGGCAAATGGAGAGTTTTCAATGCTAGCATTTGCTTTAGTGCTGCAGTATGGATGAAGCTGTGTTTTCAGAATGGCTGTATGTCCGTGGGCCTTGGCAGCACCTCCTGGCAAGCAGTGCACAGAGACTCCCTCATATTAATGCTTTCGAAGTGTTGTTTAAATTAAATGTTGTGCTTTCATGGGTCTCGATGTGAAGCCTTTTCTTCTCCTTGAGTTTTTTGTCCTCCTGTAGAAGTCGTACAGAATGTACATGCTGTTCTGGGAGGGTTTCCATTTGATGGGAAAGCTGCTCACGCTCTTCAGCTTCATTTGAGGCTTCTTGCACTTCTTCCAGTTCGGTAGAGAAGTCATTGTGTAACTTTGAGAGCATTTCAGCTGTTCAGTGCAGAATGCCCATCAGCAAACTAACTCCAACCACGTCAATCATTACCAGAATATCTGCAACAACAGCTGCTAGTTTTTCAAACAGCTTTTTCCTTTCCTGTGTGAAAGAAATTGATATAAAATTACGTGATCAGTCATCACCATCTCTTTCAGTAGCATTCAGAATTGTTCCATGCCAAATGAAATATAAATAATTGTGCCTGCCAACACTGCCCCGAGCTGTTGGAGCTCAAGGAGTGTTTGGAGAACGCCTTCAGATGTAGGGTTTGGTTTTTAGTGGTTCTGTGTGGAGCCAGGAGCTGGGCACGATGATCCTCATGGTCCCTGCCAACTCAGGGTGTTCTATGTTTGACCCCAAGAACTATTCAAACTCAAAGTACCTATGGATGAAGATCAAAGGGTACTGAGGTGCTGCCTTTTCCACCGGCTCTGAAGTCCCTCCTTACAAGCATGCTTACCTCGTAAAGACATTGGTCACAGGGTATTCTACAGGGATATTTGTACTTTGAACACTTTACTACAAGTGTTTGGGATAGATGTATTGCTTGTCCTTTGTGGAAAACAGCAGTTGGAATTTGGAAGTGTGCACTGAGTAATATATCTTAATGTGTTTCTGGGTGGTGAGCCGGGGCAGCGCAACTGATGCACCTTGGGGCACAGCAGCATCTCCCTAAAGGCCTCCGTGCTGGTCTGTGACTGCATCAGGCAGCCCCTCTCTGCTGGCAGCCTGGCGTTCTTGAACCAGCTCAGATCTCTGTAGTAACAGCTCCATGGCAGCAGCAGCTTCCTCTGACAGCTTAATTGGGTCTTCTGCATCTCTGATCTCACCAGGCCCCTGTGCAAATCGCTGTGTTACACCAGAACGTCCCCTTTTGTTGGAACACCTTGGGCTTGATTTGGGTACTTCCTTGGGTGTTTAACACTCAGATATTGAAGCTGCCCAGCATCTGTAGCTCTGATTAGAAGAGCTTTACATCTCAATGCAAGACAAGTTCCTTGAGGTGGTAAATTATTTTATTACCTGCTTTTTTTTTCCCTTTAGAATAGTCTTTTGCTTTTGTTCAGTCATTTGAATTCACATTATCATTGCTGAAAGCTTCTCCAGAAAGTCAGCCCACACCTTGCTAGCACTGTTTCTTATGTTATCACTAACTGCTTTGAAGTGTTTTTTTAGGGAACAGGATCACTCACCACATTGAAAGCAGGGAATGGCATCTGTCTGAGGAACATTCCAGTAACAAGGTTCTGGGGATCTACTGCCAGGTACTGAAATATATGAAACATTTCTGTGTTCAGTGCAGCCAGAAGGCCTCAGCCCCGCAGTTAAGGAGAGCTACTTTTCCTCAGTCTTTCTGATTTAAGACCTTTCCCAGAGAAAGAGAAAGGAATAAGTGGTGAGGCACTACTCCAGCCATTGAAGGCAAAATGCCTGCTTGAGTGTTCAGTCTGATTGCAGACCAGTCAGGATTGTCTGGTCACTATGTAGAAGATAATCTGTAATCCCCATTTCCCAACAGCAGCCTGTTGCTGCTCTCACCTGGAGTCCTTCTCCTCTTGCCATGATCTGTGTCCTGCAGCTCACATCAGGCGGTGCAGACTGGCGCCAGGTGCTCTGAGGTGTGCTCTGGAACAGGTAGGATGTGCAGGTGTAAAAATAGGCCTGTGAGGGGAAGTATCAATGGGAGTGCGTGGAACCCTTGTGTGGGAAGTGCAGTGTTATTACAGCGCTCAGTGATAGCGCCAACACTGAATGCTTGCCTTTTTTTTTTTCTGCTTTAAGTTATTGTGGAGGATATTTGCTTTAAATTTTCTGTGCTCTGAATTAGTATCTTGGCATAGAGTAAGTTCGTTTTCTGTTGGTAGAGCCCTTTCCTTGGTGTCAAGTGGGGCTGCAATGCAACCAGGATTCAAGGAAGAGTTCTGTCTGCTTAGGCCGTGGGGACAGGACCCGGGCTCCGTCCTCACCGTGGCTGTGATTTGCTGTGGTGGTTGAGCAGGCACTGCGTGCTAACTGGCCTCAGCTTATCCTTCTTTAGAGTAAACGTGGTATCGTGCCAAAAAGCAAGGCTACGCTTATCAAAACATGCCTTATCAAATATTTATTAATCTGCTACTCTGTCATATGTGGTAACTCCAAAACAAATCGACTGCACGGTCCTCTGTGGAAAACAGCTGTGCAAAGTAGGCAGGGAGTGCCACTGTCCCTCTTACACCACATCACTAAGAAAGGAATTCTTCATTTTAACCTCTGCTACTTACTTCTTTAGTGAGACTGCGCCATGCACTGTGTTCCTCAGAGAGCTGCTGTCTGTCACTGCCCATTGCTTTGCTTCTGCTCTGCATTCTGCTGCAGGAGGGTGAGAAGCTGGAACAGCAGTACATCTAAATGTATTCTTTCTTGATGGGCTTTTATTGATCTTCCAGCAACCCGAAAGCAAAAGAATGAAGCAAATATTGCACCCTGAAGACACCAGTGGTCAGAGAATTAAGATCACTTTCCCTTCTCAAAATGCTTTATAAAGTAGCAAGATGTGTGTGTGAATTATTTACACTTCAAAATGCATAGAATCCTACAGGAGAAGTCTTCATTAGCAGCTGCGCACGATTGACATGCTGACAGATCCAGGCCTAGAATAAGTAGATTTTGATCCAAGAGCCACAGGAAAATCTCAGCTCATTGTTTCTGTGCGGGTGGAGAGGGAAGGACTGAAGCATTTGACTCAGAGCAGTGCTCTGTTCTCAGGAGACAACTGGAGCCAAGGAAGAGAAGTGGCAAGAGGTATTTGTTTCCTAGTTAAAGGTTCTTTTTCATCCATGAGTCAAAATGAAGGGAAGATCCTACTGTTTTTCACAGGACACTACTGGTTGTTTTGACCAAGATGTAGCATAAATTTCACAAATAGTTTTCTACTTATAAATATTTCCATCTTATTAAAAAAAAAAAAAAAAGTTACATCTCTGTGTGGAAACCCGTGGGTAAAACCAACTGACTGAGTTTGCTGGGGGATAGGGAGTGAGAAGAGCACAGAGAGCATAATTTGTATGTTTTTCTATTCAGGACTCCTCTGGCGACATTTTGGTAGTCACCGTAACTTGGACAAGCCAGGAGAGAGCTGGCTGGGGGACCTGAAGCAGGAGAAGATCAAGGAGAAGAGTCCTGATGTTATGGAGGTAGGCAGTGCTGCACCAGTGCAGGGGTTTCTGCAGTATGGCATCTGCTGGGCTTTGTAGATTCTGCACTTCTGACAAGACTCAGTAAGGCTCAGAGACCATTTTATGCAGTCTCTTGCAGTAGCTATTGCAGAGGGGTACTTCATAGCTGCTGCTGATACTGAGGTAATCTCCTGGTCAGGAAATGGGGTCCTCCTGTCCCATCCTGCCACTAGCTCATGGCTGTTTTGCTGCAGTGTGTTCAGGTAATGGATTGTCAGCGTGCCCAGGCAGTGCTCCTGGTAAGCATGAAGAGAAATCTGCCCACGCGTAGCCCACAGCTGCAAGGCTGTCACACAAATCTGAGTCAGGTTAAGTGCACAAGGAAATGATGTGGAAAATAAATACATTGCTCAGGTAAGAAATGAGCTTGTGGGCTTGATTATTCATTTAGATGGGCTATTCTTGGTTTCTTTTCCCCATGATGGATTCAATCAGGTGCGGTTTATTTTGGCGGTAATTACAGACACATTTGTCATTGAAACAAAAAAAACCTGATAAATAAAAAAGCACCCACTTCTACAGTATCCATCTGCATGGACAGCCTGTGGGTAGTTTTTCAAGTGCAAACGCCTGCCATTAACTTGCAACAGATTATTCTAGCTAGGTTTAATGACATGCAGTCGTTGTTAATTACCCCAATTCAAACAATTCCAAACTGGTCTCTGTGTATCATACCAGGAATTGGCGTTGCCTATTTGGAAGTGCTCAGCTTTCATAAGCAGAAGTAATTCCTTGGGAAACTGTGACACCTGCACATGTATCTTAGTATTCCAAAATCCCACTGCTAAATTGTGCTGGCTAAAGCTAAGCTGCACACCGTGTCCCACTCCTACAAAGTGGCTTTCATGCATGTGATTTCATGTGTAGTGTTTTACCTTCAAGCGTGCTAACTTCAGGATTATGGTTATACCAAAGAATGTGTTTGGCTCTGAATTTGACATATACATACTTCAACCTTTGGCTGATTACAATTTGTATATATATATATATTAAAGTGGTCTCCTTTTACCTCCAAATATTAGTCATTTGCAGTGCCAAACAAAAATATTTTTAATAATGACAAGTTCTTGTCTAGCTACATATATATCAAACTGGGTGTTTGATACATATGATCTATATATATGATCTACCTATATATATATAATATATTTGACATATATTATCAACCTGATAATCCATCCTGAATCCTAAGGCTGTAAACAAAGGCTGCAGTTATGATATCCCAGTTGTCTTCTCTCTTATTGATGAAAAGAGCTCTATAAAGTGCACTGGAGATCATTAAGATCTTCACTGGTTATTTTTGAGTGTTATTTTATGACACTCATTTATGTAAGTTTTTGCTGAACATAAGTATGACCAAAATTGTATTCTTATTAAAGTCTGATAATTAAATATTTTTTTCACTTAAAATCTATGAAAGCTTAATAAAAAAAATAATAATTTATTCAAAGCATTTAAGAAGACAAAACTCATTTGCCACTAAGGAAAAGATTAGAAGCTTTTTTTGACAAAAGTTTCTAAATGAAGACCTTTGTAACTTAAAGCATTTAATGTATTTCTCTACTGCAGTGCCTTTGAGGAATGCACTGGTAACAGTTATTTCATCTGCTGTTAACAGCAGACCTCAAGATCCATTAACTATTTCTCTTACTTAAATTTTCTAAAAGAAGAGTTATTTCAGTCAGTATTTATTGTCCTCAAAGAAAAATCAAGTAACATTAATGTAAACAAACTGAATACATAAACATTAACTCAGTCCATTCAAACCTTCCGTACCATGGCACTGAACTTATGGCAACTGTGTAACTTGTCCAAAGCATAGCTTGCCAATTGCAGAGGTTTCTAAATAATAAATACATCTGAAAACAAGTGAACATTTCATAAAATAAAACAGTACTAGAAATCAAAAAGCTGCAGTACAGTTGAACAGGAGCTGTTCCTTAGAACCATGTAGACAGAACAGTTCACAATAAAACTCCCTCTAAAAAAATAAAATGTTTTGTTAATAATGGCTGCCACCTAACATTAGGTAAGTCATGCAAAATAGCACAAAATACAGTAGCTGGAAAATGCAAAATAATTTGGTAGAGCCATCCAATCCTTCAGCATCACTGTGCAGAAATCAAGAGGGATTCTCTGTTCCTTCCTTCAGCTTTTTTCTTTTTTCTTCCAGTGTTTGCTTAAACACTTTTTTCAGAGTATTGTAAACGTGTGGTCCATCTTCGGAATCAAAGCTTGTCTGATAAAGGGAAGAAATTAAAATTCAGTTGTTAAAGAGATGTCGTATGGCAAAATGCAGACATGAGCAACATTTAAAAGGAATAAATTGGTTTTCAGGTCTTTTAAAAAACAACAACAACACAAGCATGGAGTACTTTCGTTATGGAGTACTTAATGGTAAATAGTTTGGGGTTTTTTTGCCTGAACATTAAAAGGAATGAAGAAATGTTATGATTATTTTAACAGCTGGCATGTCTGTAGATTTACAAGAGATTAGGAAGCAAAATAATGAACTTGCTTTTTAAATACTTCCACCTGCTGAACTGCAATGTAATTTTAGAAAGCAATTTAATCTGATGGGAAGAGTCCAAGTAACACAGCCCATTGAAGCCTTTGGTAAGCTACTCCCACAGCCTTTTTATTCCCATCGCTTAAAAATCATCTTTTCCCTAATATGAAGAAGTCCATGAATTGGAATTGATCCAGAGACAGAAAAAGGAGACAAAAGGACTATGGCTCCAGTGACAGAATGGGGTTTTGTTAAGAATATTCCCTATCGTTTATGTAGGATGGTAACCACAAACTCTGAATGGAGACAGCACGAGTACACCAAGCGTGAAGGGACTACTGTCACTTTTACTGCTCTGCTGACTCATGATTTAAACAAACAAATACAATGCCTTGGACAAACAGTTACTTGCCTTAGTGAAAGCTTTAATAGCACGAACAAGTAAGGCCTCCTCCACATCAGCTGGTAGTGTTTGCAAGTTCACCACACAGTGTAAAATACAAAGAATAGTCTGACACTGTTCCTGGTGGATAAAAGGAACAGCAGCTCATTAGAAGAAATCTTTTCATGAAAAACATTTAACTTTCGATTTTTGTTTACTGCTGTTTAAATATCAGACTGTGCCTCCCTGTATTGAAAGCTTCAGGTGTAGGAGGTGAGGAGGGAATTTTCACAAGCCTAAAGAGCTTCTATATAATTGTTACAGTCACAATGGAAGAAAATCTTCTCTTGTGTGCCTCAAACTGCTCTGGAAATTTCTGGGTGATCAGGCATGTCCCCATTTTGATTTTTAAAAGAGATTGAAGGTGCCTTTTGAATGTTTAAATTCCATGTTTAAAGGTCACAAATGAATAGTTTAACAAAATATGCTCAAGCAATGCATTGACATATAAAACGTCTACCTTTCTCAGTAAGTTAAGTGCATCTTGTGATTCTATGGAATTTTTTGCCAACATGTCAATATCATCTTTGGATATAATAGGCTCTTTCAGTTGCTCTATCCAGGACCACATCAAGCTACAGAGGATGAAAGGATCTCTCTCGGTAGAGATTTTATCCCAAGCTCCATCTCGAGAATTCAGTTCTTTCTTAAAAAAAAAAAAAAAGAGAGAGAGGAAAGAGAGGAAAGGAAAAAGAAACTACAAATGCATCATCTATCTACTTTTGCTAATATTCCCTTCAATTGCAACAGTGCCTGGCTGCTTACAATCCAACATGAAAAGAAGACTTAATGGTTACAAAAAAAAGAGCTTTTTTTCTTCCAAGACATCGATGTTAATCAGCAGTAATACGTATGATTCTTTAAAACAGAAGGATGACGTCAGTAGTGCAGCTCAGAATCTCCCTGTTATCTCTCAGAGTATATAACACAGCACTGGATTCCTACTTCTGCTGGGAGGATTTGGTTTTGAGAATAAGCAGTTAAGTTTCTACTGAATTACAGGCAGAATCCTCTGATTATTCTGAATCCTCTGATTAGTTCAGAGAAAGCACTGATTAAAAATGCTATCTTTAAAAATGCTATACTTTATGCTATCAAGAGCTAAGTTAAACCACAGACAACAGCATCAATTTTCATTAGTTAGTGAAATGGATGAACACAACCAGAAAAAATGTTCTAACCTCCTGTTAGGTACTGAAATTCGTAGGTTCATTTCACATACTATTGAAAGAATTGACTCCTAACTAACAAATACAATTAGTTTCTTAACCAGAGCATAAATCTGTGTCCCAGTGTGCCATTTCAAAGCACACGGTGACATTTTTGCCATTCTAAGAATTAACCACGGTGAAATATTCAGAATACATAATACTGAGTGAAATTAAAAATTACCTGCCACATTTCTACCTTCTGCTTCACTTCATCTTCTTCCAGAAATTCATTTATATTTGCAAGTGCTTTTGCTGCCAAAACTCTTCGAGCTTCCAAACTTAATTCCGACTGCAGAACAATGTGCGGAATTGCCTCTGAAGGATCTTTGCTACCTTGGCTTTCACATCCAATGGAAAAGTTCACTTTAGAAGAAGAAGAAGAATCAGAATCCTCAGAGACGTAGACTCTTCTGCTGTACGTACGAGTCTCACGTTCCTTCCTATGGCCAACCTCATTGGTAAAATTATGCCTTGGCGTTCCAGGCTCCCTGGTATAGTGGAGAGATGCTAGACCTGAAGAAAAAGTTCTGCTGCGTTGTACTTCTTTGGTAGAGTTCCTTCTCTGATAAAGTGAAGATCCATCTTTTTGTCCATCCAAATTAAACTTAGTTTGACTCCAAATCGTACACGTATTACGTACTAGTGCTTCTTTGTTTAAATCCAGCTGTGGCTTTTGTTCATCTGTGGCAGAACTCTCCTCACTGCTGTTCTGCTTAAGTTTGTTGCACAGTAATATCTGAGCAGGTACCGTCCATGCCGTTTCTCCTTGCTCTAAGAGAAACTCAGTTCTCCTTAAGTCTGAGTCACTGTAGCTTAGACGCCTCCTCACATGAGACAGAGGCTGAAGGCATTCGACATTCCTCCTTTTCCAAAGAGGATCACATTCATGTGCCAGGGAGAATAGAGAATCCTGTGTGTCACAAGTGGCCGAGTGGGTGTGCGAGGAGTCTGACATGTCACTGTCCTGCCTGGCAAGGTCTCCATCTAGCTGTGTCGACACCAGCTGGGAGACGGTCTTTTCAATTTCAGCTGAGAGATCTGCTATGTCTAAGAGTTCTGCCTCTACCACTTGTCTGTTTTCAGCCAAGTCTAGCAACAGCTTGCACACTATGTGAATGAGTTTTGGCACGTGTTTGAGGTGCCTGCTCTCGTAACCGTGGAGCAGGTGTCTCTGGCGGGTCAGGTACTGGGACAGCGTCACCCTGTGCGCCTTGGGCTCACAGCAAGCAAATACATTTCTGAGAGGAATCAAAAACTGAGTGAATTCTCTGATGCACAGTAACTGCCCTCTAGTCTGAATAGAATTAGGCCTTTTTGCTCTGACAAAAAGAATGGCTTGATCAGCAGTCATTCTTGTTGCAAAAACTAAGTAGCAAGCTACTAGAACACCTGGAACACAGAAACATAAGCATTAGTTCAAGAATTTCCAAACTAATACAATTATTCAGAAGAACTGTGGGATGAAAATGAATATAGGTGAAGATACAAGTTTTGTGCCCACTACTGTATGATACTGTGGGGTTAATTGCTTTTGTTGGACCCCAAGACAGTAAATCCATTCTCACTGCGCTTTGAGTGAGAGCAGTGGAGGCTTGTACAGGAAGGACTTAGGCAGATGGGTCTTGAAAAAGCAAGGAGTAAATGACATTTTAGGTGATTTTTTTTTCCCACCAAAAGGAAGCTGTCCCATTGAATGCAGCAGGAAACTACTGCACTGAGATAAAAAAATTCTGACTTTGCTGGTTGCTGTTTTTACATACCAAAACTGATCTCTCCCAACTACTGACAGATCATTTTCACAGATTTAATATTTTAATTACTTTATAGACGTACATCTTGCAGTGAATTTAAATTGTTAATAATTTAGGAACAGAGAGTGTTTTGCATCTTCAGAAAGGCAGTTCTGTTATCGTGCAGCAGAACACACATACCTGTCCGTCCAAGTCCCGCGTGACAGTGAACAGCCACTCTGCCTTCCTGCAGCGCAAAAGCCATGACTTTTACCATGTCAAGTATAGTAGTAAGAGATGCCACTCCATAGTCCTTCCACCCAAAATTATAAAAATAAACTAAAATAAAAAGAGAAAGGGTTATTTGCTTTAATGAAAGTGAAGTTTTCAGTACTATACGTGGAGGAGAGATGACTAATAATAAATGATAGTAAGAAAATTGTAGAAAGATTCTTGGGGGAATCTGACTACATACTGTTTACAAGTGATTATTTTCCTATTTCAGAGTACTCTTGCTATTGCAGTTTGATAAATGGATGAAGCTAGCACCGAACTGTCAAACTCAAGTTCAGCTGGAATGCAAAAAATTTAACAAAACGGAATGATTCATACAAAAATTACTGAGCTATCTAGAAGTAAAGCATCACTTTTCCCATTTAGAAATTAAAGTACTACTTCAGTCAAAAGCTTTTTCTTATACAGATGTACTTTTATGCATGTCATCGCATGAAAACACAAAAAAATACTGTCATTACAAATGTCTTCTAATGAAACGTACCAGAATTTGAAACACCATTCACATACTAGATATTTGGGAACTGAGAAGGAAAGATTAACCAGCTGTTGTCCCTTCTTTCTTCTAAGCACTAGGTATAGATTCGTGGATAATGTGTCATTCCCCACGGATTATAATTGCCAAGCTTTATCACAGAATCACAAAACGGCCTGGGTTGAAAAGGACCTCAGTGATCATCCAATTTCAACCCCTCTGTCACAGGCAGGTTCACCAACCACTAGACCTGGCTGCTCAGAGCCACATCCAGCCTGGCCTCGATGCTTACACCCTAACTTGTGCAACATTTCTTACATAGCTATTTAAGACATGCGAATTCAAGTAAAAATATCTGGAACTGAAATGAATAATGAATGAGGCCCAGCAGCAGGAGTGCACATACTGCCAGCCTCCATGAATGCCTCAGGAAGGTAGGTGAAGCCACTTTCTTGCTCCAGCGGATTCCCGCAGCTCGCGTGCTCCCCAGGACGCTGCAGGTTAATTATGGTTTTTATGCCACATCTGAGGAAGGAAAAGATGAAATACATGTTTATTCCTAGAGGAGAATAAGGACCTTTACCAACAATCCAAATATAGGTTGAAAGAGAAAGCAGACTGGGAATTCTATTAGTAATACATACAATAAATGATGGGTAAATTTCCTTACTTTTCAAACTGTTCAATGATGTTGTACTTTTCAATTAATTCTGTCGAGGGTCGAGCCATAGCCAGTATGTTATCTGTTATCCTGAGGAAATAAAAAAATAATAATATTTACTATTTTTACATTAATAAGGAGAGTAATTATGTTAATAATTTTCTGGGAATTAATTTGTCAAGATAAGGCTGCTGTGTTCTTTCCATTACGACAGACAGGCTGATGATGCACTAGAAATTCTTCTTCCAAAAACTCTTATACAGTGTTAGTGGTGAACCCTGTTAAGTGGATACAGATATTGCACATCGTTTGAATGCCAGTCCAATTAATATAGTAAAACATTCCTTTGAATAGAAATCTGAGCTGCTCCCTGTTTGGCCCTTTCAGGCTTTTATGCTTCTGAGCAGCATTCACTGTTAGAAGATCAGTAAGAATATAAAGGTGTGCTTCATATCAGTATTACCGTATATGAATATGCTTTCTTTAAACATATTTCATCTCTAATAAATGTTTTTCCTTCACTTGAAATTCTATTATGAGCACATTTTAAGTCCTTTGCATTTTTAATCTCAGTGAGAACTGTCTGTAGTGCAGGATATTTTTATTAGAATTCATGTCAGTTTACTTTAACTTCTCTTTTAGTATATATAAAGGCTCCAGTTACATTTAGTGACAATAAATGCTGCATACTACCAAGAAGAGTAGAGCCCTTTAATAGCTTGCTCCTGGTCACTCCATCGAGCCGGATTCTCATACTTGCACGCACGACCACCGCACGCCATCGAGCACTGCATGTGCCCAGGGATGACGTGGCGAAGGCGCTCCCCCACTTTCGTGTACTTTGCTGTCGGCCGCCTTGAACTTCCTATAACAAAGGCAAAAACCCCTTTGTTAAGAGCCCCACAAATTCATCTCCACCCTACAAGTATTTTCTTCAACCTTAAGTGATAAAGTTACAAAGAGCATAAATATACAGTATACGTTTACAACTCATTTTTCAAAGCAGACTCTAAGGATTCTGAGGGAAAAAAACATTTGCTGGCATTACTGAAGTTGGTGTTTGTCACAGCAAATGTGTTCTGTTCCTGATGAAGCTATCGGCGTGCAGTACCCTGTGCAGGGGAACAACTGACAGTCACCTGAAATCAGAAAGAGCCACAGACGCGTGCCAGGTGTATGAAGGTGTGCTCCTATTTTATGTTACAGTGAAAAGCATGCAATAATCCTCATATAAAGAATCAATGAACAAAATAGAAAATGCAGGGAAAAAAATAGTATTTTATGCATGTATATATAAAATACGGTCAACACAACAGAAGTGTATGAATTCATTAACAGAATCAACAACAACAACAGAACTGCCGACAGTCTTAATGAGAACTACTTTACTTTTTTTCTCAGGAAAAGTTGCATCCAGCTCCTCAGGGCTCAGCGACGATATTGCCACCATCACCCGGTGCGTCGATGATGAGAGAACCTCTACAACTGAGCTCCGGCGCCTCTGGATGATGCGAAGAAGGGGATCGGAGGAAGAATGCCTCCGACCCTGGAAAAAGTTGCTAAAAATACTCACTGCTGAGCGCCGCCGGGGTGAGCCCTGCATGATGACCAGCACCAGTGACAGCCCAGCGCGGCTGCCGAGCAGGCACGGATCTGAAAGGCAAGTTGCTCAGCGCTGAAGTTGCAGCGAGATGCGCATCGCTCCGTCTGCTGGAGCAGCTAGTCAGCATGGGCTGAGCTGTCTCCATAGTGACAAACAATGAGGGCTCTGCTGCCAGCCAGCCCCGTGGCAGTGACATTCTATATGAATTGCTTCTGTTTGGGACAAAATGTTCCGCTGCTGATGAAAATAGTTGCGTTTCAAGTAGATAATTGTGAAAATGGACCGGGAACAACCAAAACATTTTTCCACAAACAATATGAGTATTTTAGTTAGTTGTAAATAACATACATTCAGAACTCACTCAGGCACAAAACAGTATATTCAAGAGAACAATCAAAATGTATTTGGAGGCTCTGCTTCCTGAGAAATCTGTAAGTACATTATACACCCCCACCTCCTGGTTTTACATTCCACAACCACCTCTCTCCCTCCGCTGAGCTGCTGCAAAATGCATCATTAGCTCTGTAATAATTGGGATTAGTGTGCTCCTACTGAAATGGCTCAGTACACCATGAATTGTAGCCTGTTCACTCTGGACCATTCATATCTTCTAACAAACACAATTTGTTACTCAAAACAAAAGGCTTATTTTTTTTCAGGGCACAGCTCTTTTATTAACCAGAGCTGTTAGCCCTACAGAGTGAGATAAAGCAGATTATGGGGAGGAGAAGATGCATCAGTTGAGTGCTTTAGGCTTTTGAAGGTAGATATTAGGTGGCAAATTGCCTCCCACTTTGCTGCCAGTGTGCTAAGATAGAGAATGAGCTGGCCAGAAAGATTACTGCGTTCTCAAAAGCACAACATTCTCAAGCAACTTATGTGGAGAATGGATCACAGAAATGTGGTGGTTTTTTTTTTTTTTTTTTTTTTTTTAAGTTATCCAATTGTCTGAGTGTTAAAGGAGAGAGAGCAGGGAGATGAGGAAAACTCACCATAGTTTTGGTCAATTAACAAAATCCCACTGCCTTTTGCTAAGGATGCATACTTCATTCAGTCTGATTTTTCCTTTTGTGTTATGGAAACAGTAATCCTTAAAGAGGAGTAGTGTATGAGAAAGCTCTTTTTTGATACAAAATCACAAGGCAAAAATCTGCTGTTTCTTCCAGGTACTGAACAGGGACTTAGTGACTGAATTTTGAACACTGCAGCCCCACTCTTAAGACACGGTAAGGACTTCTGTAGAAACCAGGCACCTGGAAACATCTGTGGTGATGTTGTATGTGAAAAGGAGAACGTTAAAGCTGTTAGCTGTTGTCTCAAAGATCTGACTATCCTAACGAAGCCAATATAAGAAGACGGGGAAATACTTAAATATGCTTTTATTTTGGATGTTAGGTTGAAGAGAAGGGAAGGAGATGAAAAATGCTCTTCAAGTGCTGCCTATGTCCAGCAAACAAACAAACAAAAACTCCTTTTGAGTTAATTACATTGCTTTCTCATATTTAATTCTTAACTCTTTTTCTTCCCAGAGTTTTTTCTTCTGTATATATCAAGTGATAGTGGAGCCAGAGATCAGCAAGCAAAAATGCTGCACACCATTATTTTTCCACTGAATCTAGCATGATTTACAAGTACTCACCCAGAAACTTTCAATATTTTCTTGGAGAGGGTTTTTTTGTTGAAGGTTTGTTTGTGCCTTCAGAGAGTTAGGCAGCTTCTGAACATGGAAATGATGCCATTCCTTTAAGTAAGAGACTTAGCAACTTGAAAGTCACTGAAAAGTTCAGCATCATAACACATCATGGCAATGAGAAGTCACACAGTTTGTTTTTATTATAGCCATTTTGTGCTTATAATTTGGGAATAACGTCCGTTTTTCCCCTATGGAAAATTGCTTCTTTTTCTGAATTTATGTAAGCTGTTTATATGAATGGCATAAGTGAGAAAATCGTTACCTGAACTCATATTTGCAAGATACACACTGCTCTCTAGCAACGAAGAGTATGGTAGTTCATTTTGCAGCAAAACTCCTGCAGCCATTGCAGTACCTGTGGAAACAGTAATATGTTTGCTGTCAATCCACAAGCTCGAAAATGCAAAATAAAGCTGAATTAAAGCTCAGTACCTATCACCCAGTTACAGAGTCATGCAAGGGTTAAGATCTGGGCATTCAGGCACAGACCGTTACATTCTTTTTGGTGTGCAATCTTAAAATTCGCCAGTTCCGCCATCTGTCCTACCAATTAGAAGTCATTTGTGTATTTCCAGCTCCAGCGTCTGGCTGATGATGTACCTTACAGCTGTGTTTTATATGCCCAGGAGCCACTCACCTAGAAGCCTTTAAAGCCATCTCGATGTTCTCAAATTCTTCAAAGTAAACATACAACTATAAATCCTGAACTGGAACCTTCCAAGGGGCAGTTCCAGCAAAGCCAATGATATAAGAATGGCAACACTATTTCTGGACCATACCATTCATAATTTTAGTTGATACTTCCAAACTATGTGTAAGGTACATGCCTTCTCTGCTCTCTACCCTCCACTCTGTTTTAGTAAACTGGCAAGTTTGAAATCACATGTATGAAGATTCTCCTTCAATAAGAAAACAGAACACAAGACTGCCTAAGCAAAAAGCATGTTTTCTTATAATACAAAGCAAGCTGAAGAGACTGTATCTGAAAAACAGATAATACAAGGAAAGCTGTCAGTGTGAACTTATAAGTCAGTCACTGTGATGTTTAAGTAAAACAACTTCATGGATCCTGAGTGCACATCCTTACTTCTCTTATCTCAATAGTAAAATAGTTGCAAATATAGTACTAAAAAAAGCATGTCCGTACTGTAACTATTGAAACTCTTTTAAAGAAACGTTCTGTCCCAAATTCTGCAGAAACAATACTAAGATTCAGTGTCACAGTGTTCTCAGAGACAGGTTTACTGCAGTAATAATAGTGAGGATTATTACGCGGTAAACAGTCCAGTACTGTGTTGAGGGATTAACTGCTTGTCATTCATTGTGCATCACTTTAGCTATAATTCTGAGTAATTGCTTTAGGTAAATAATTGAATCAATTCACATGAAATTTCATTTATAGATATTATATTATCTAACACATACTTGAATTGAAACTATTCTTTCTATAAACAGTGTTCATGGACTTTATTCCACATCAGTGTCACCTGGTACAGTCCCATCCCTTACAGATGCTTATGGTGGGAACAGCATACACATACACACGAGTAACCCCTTAATACTTACTGCATGAGTGGCCTCAAAGAGATGAGAATTGCATTTGTCTGTCAAAGCCAAGGGGTCTTTTGAAAGTTCAGTGATGCTAAGCAATACATTCCTTATGTAAATATGTATATTATGAAGAATGTTCATTAAGATGAGTCTTAATGTAGAATAAAGACAAACATTTTCTACTCAGCAGCTTGACCATCTGACTGCACTTTACAAGTCAATCCCATAATAAACAGGCAGGAATACATGCACATACTTGCATTCTGAGAAGCTCTAGTATCTCTGTAGTTTTTTTTCCAGTGGCTTTTGAAATCAGTAAGGGATGGCTTTCACAGTCAGAGGAAACTGCAGCTCAAGAAATCACTATTTTATCCCCAGAAGTTCCTTCTAGGGTTAATACAGTTGAACTGCCAAAAAAAGAGTGTTTCTATTTCTCAGAAACTTCTCTCAAAAGATCTTGATAGCTTCTCCAGGCAGCATACAAGCAATTGAACGAGTCAGGTCTCATCACACGGGCAGCAGGAGCACCAGCAGTCACAGTCACACAGCTCTGAGACCAAAGGGAAAAAGCTGTGTTTTGAGATAAGAAGCACTGATTTGGTGTTGGGGTTACTGCAGAGGTGCATTACGTTCCTGCACTGACAAAAGGAGTGTTGAGAGCTAGAATAGTGTTTGGGTTAAAGGAACAACTCCTGTTTTTCCAGTGTACTGCATATTCTTAGTTTTAAACAGGTCCTCTTCAGCATTTTGTTCATCACTTAACACCTGATGGACACTAGAGAAAATCAGGCCTCAGATGTTATTCCAGGTCATGTTCCTTATGAGCTCTCCGAGGGAGCTGAGTCACGTGCCTCCTGGCAGTCATGACACCACCTTAATCAGATCCGCTCTGTGCCATGCTTTTCTATTGCCATGACAGCAAAGAGGCTGCTCTTTTAATCCTGGTATCACAACTTAAGAAATGGAACAGTGTCTTAGGTGATTGATGTTCCATCTCTTTATCACGGGAAGCAATGTCATTAAGCTTGCATAAACAACACAGGTAATGAAACGGGAGTAAAAATAACATCTGTGGTGCTGGCTGACTGAAACAAATGGCAGAACCACAGTGCCCAGGGAAACAGGGGTCTGTTGGAGCCAGACACCAAGCACTAAGGGGATATGCCAGCAGGCCCCTCCGAGGGGTGCATTCTGTACTTGCTTTGGTGTTTCTCTGTGTATCTTGGAGGGCTTTTCCTCACTTCTGTGCAAACCAGTTCCTAGCAGAAAGGATGTCTCAGATTTTGTTGCCTGTTGCTAGCACTGCCGATTCACTTATTACATTTGGTAACAGATGACAGCTGTCACATCCAACTTGCTGTGTCATATAATCAGAGGTGGATTTCTGTCAGGGGAAATAGCACAGGCACACTGTGCTTCCTTAGGTGAGATCAGTCTGTGCTCCCACTTTGTTTCTAAGGAGTGATGCAATCTCTGGAATAAAAGAACCCTTTGTGAAGGTACAGGTTAAGCAGCAAAAAGCCATGCAGCAAGAAGGACAAGTGAGAGATGGGGGCCTGCAACTGACTGGTGGGCAGCTGCCCAGGAAGGAGGAAAGAAAGATCGCAGCAATTACTCCACAGCCCAAAACTGGCTGAGGTGTCACTCTGCCCTGCACAAAGGATGAGTATTGCCTATGATTGCAGGATCTGAAAATCAGTGTTTTCCAGTTGCTGGGCTGAATTTTTGCTTCAGAATGGACTAAGAGAAGGGAATAATGTCCAATGTTTTAGCAGCCAGAAAACAAGCCCCAAAGTGCTAAGATTCCCACTATACCTTAGCAATTAATATGGTTGTTTAACAGATGCAGTTACTGTGTTCAGAACACGCTTTCAAACAGGAGAGTTTGTGTTCCAAACTGGAATGATTCCAGTGGTGGCAATGCAGCTGCCAGCACAGAGTAATCCTCCCCGCATTTCTGTGGAGCTGCTTACTAATAGTGAGGACCCATTTCTCCAGATTTGTATGGATTTGGTAACCTAGAATATGACAGCAGATCACACATTGAAAAGATTGGTTTCATGTATTAGCATGAAAAGTCTTGGGTAATCTTTCCATTGTAAATACACTGTATTCCTACAAGAGAAGCAAATGCTGATGCTTATTCCTGTCATGTAAAATGTGGAGATCACTTGTAGTATTTTCTTGCTTTTAAAGGGAGTTGTTCTCCCCACTGTAGCATTCACAGACAAGGAACAAGCCAATGGGAAACCTGCTAAAGGAACACAGTCAATGCAGCTGCAGGTTAGCATAGGTTAGCACCTAAGCCCTCAGGTAACATTTGCTCCATGGCCTGGTTCTGCAAGTACTTATCTTCTTGAATGGCTTTGCTCCTGGGAGCAGTCCCCCAGAAGTCAAGAGGATATCTGTCTAAATATGAGATTATATGGGATAAAGTTTCATTGCCCAAACGCAAAGTTCTGAAAACTGCACTAATTAAGATGTTTAGAAATTAAAGACCACGCAGCTAACAAGGCGAAGCTAAAATATGTTCACGTAACGACTGCTTATAATTAATGACAAGGTTAAGAGCTTGATTGTTATGAATGGTGAAACAAATTAAAAGTACTACCTAGGAGCTACACGAGCAATTGGAAAAGGCAAATAAACACACTGCTGCAGGACAAAGGGAAGACGAGGTATTGATTTGAATCCATCTTCATACAGTTGAGAGGTATGTGATTTACACAGCAGAGCAGTATTGCAGCTGTTGTAGAACTGCTGTGATTTCACACAGCCAGAACTGATTTGTTACTTCCATAAGTGGGTGTTTTTTTAACCTTTGGGAAAAAATATTCAGCATTTGTTTTAATTTAAGGTGAATGTCACTTAATCATTATGCATTATATTTACAAAGGACTGCTTTCACATACAGAAGAGACAAAAGAATTTAATTCATTAGAAAGTTATGTAGGTGCTGGTCTGGTGATTCACTATTTGCTATTAATAGCTTTTTTGACATGAATAGCAACCGAAATTGGGCAGGTCTACCAACTGACTGGCTTCATCTCATTGAGTCACGTAGGCTTTCAGTGCTAACGCAATAGTTAACAGAAGTTATCTTAACCTGCCTTGCACGAGCTGGCAACCAGTAATTACTATTGAGGAGTACAAAGGAGATGGGGTGAAAATGAATAAAGGAACTGCTCTACAAAGAACATGGGTGACTCTGATATTCTTGATCATGAATATCATGTTTACTATGACAGCTTTTTGTATGTAAGACTACATACAAAAGAATGAAATACCTTCAGTGCTGCTGAGTGCTACTGAAGGAATTCAGAAGCAGAAAAGATTTAAAACAGAACTCTACAGGGTAAAAGGGTTACACCTCCAATAGTCAAAAACGTAGTACATTTAAGTGAGTCTTAAAACAGAAGCGCAGGAATTTCAGTCTAACATCTTACCTGTGACCCTGCAAAAAGAGCGAGTGAATGCTGATCCCTTCATTGCTGCAGTACCACCCCCAGAAATGTGCTGTAGGGAAATCCCATTTACAGAAGAGATGCTGAATTATGTTGCTGCAGTGTTTCCTGTAGTTAATTGGATTCACGGTGGTAATCTGGGAGGAGCCAACAACTATCTTTTCCTAATTTAAGACTACATGAGGAATGCCCTGTGGGCTATGCAGATAATCATCTCATGAACTGCTTTCTGTATCTGCCTAAATCTCAGAGGGATTGAGGCAAAGAGGCCACGCCAAGCTCTTCGAAGAACAGAACCCTCCCCACCGCCCTGCTCCATCTCTTCCATTCACCTCCTTTTGCTGTCAGCCACCAGAAGTGTGGGTCTGCCTGCACCAGCCAAGTGAGCACAGCTACGAAGATCACTCTGGGAACGCACCCACATCAACTGCAGTTCAACTGATACATTAATTTAAAACACCATGAAAAGAAAATCAGATTCATGTCTCATTGTTCCTATCTGTGGTTATACCCTGAACAATGAACAATTTCTTCCATTTTTCAACCAGTATAGCAAAGACTATCATTAAAGCATATATACTCAGTGCAAATTCACTGCATTAACATCCCAAAAACATAACAAAAATAAGTTATTCTGAATGCAAAGGATGTGATCTGCTAAAAAAAACAAAGACTTGATTTAACTAATACAAGCCAGACTAAAGTAATAAAACAAGCTGAATAAAATAAGATTTGATGTTCTATTTCACCAAATCAACTACAGTGCTGTCTGACAAGAAAACAGATTTCAGCTATTTCCATAGCTTCCCCACGTCTTATTAAAAAGAAATAAAAAAACAAAACACAAACAAGCTAGCATTAATTAAGTGCTTACTCACTGCTCATCATTAATACCTCCCAATTACTCAGAGAAAAAAAAGGTACATGTGCAAGCTTCTGTGGATGGAGATGTGTTTTTTATTTAAGCAAGCTACAGGAGACAACTGGAGGCTGATGCCAACATGTGTGTTAATTCCAAATGTGTTGTCTCAGATAAACACCTTCCTTGCTGTCAGGAGGGAGATGGAGCACACAGAACAGGACAAAATCATTACAGTGATTTTCAGAAATAATGACGTAGTGAGCTGTCACTGTTCTTGTTGTATGCTACTAGTGAAGGAAAGAAGAACAATGCAACTACCTGAAAAAAGGAAGTAAGTAGTCCTTAACATCTTCTTTTTTTTGTACTGATGTTGCAGGGACAAAAAAGAAATCATGGGCATGAACTCAACTGCAGGTGATCATTTTAGTAAATAGCTGACGTCATACATATACACACATATCAGGCCATCAGTGCAAAAAAGTCTTAACTGAAAACAGGGCTTAAAGAGTCTGAGATCTGGTGGACCCTGGGCAGTAACCAAAGCACAGCGCTGCCTCAGAGGCAGAACGCAGCGCTGAGCTCCTACAAATGAAATGCCTTTGGTAGGAATCTGCACTAAAATCTGGTAAAGCATTCGGTAGGAGGAAATGAGCAGATTTGTTAGTGGATGAAAGAACAGAAAGACGCTTCGGATAATTAAGAAACATTAACTAAATGGAATTCTTAATAGAAGTGTAGCCTTTTTTGGGAAGTTCTTAATGTTTACACTGATTGTACAACAGCAGCGTTCACCTATTTGACTCTGGAGGAGGGTTTGTTCTTGGATGGTTTTAACACCTGGTACAGCAGCCTGCTGATCTGCTGCATTTGTAGGTATTAGTGATTTGCTGCCTCTCGTTCCTGCACTTGTACTCTCCCAGAGGTCTGAAAAGCTGAGCTAGTTCCAGGAATGGGAGCCAAACATGTTTGTTCCAACAGGCTCTGTCAGCGCGTTTGTTGTCAAGACTTTGTGCTGGGGATGACTTTTTGGGGGAGTCAGCCATTAGGCTGAAATAATCTGCCATTTTCAAAGGAAAAGTGCTCAGAGTAGGTGGGAAGCTGGTGACTAAACTAACAATCTTTCTCTCTAGGTTTGGCATTTTCCTCTTTAAACAAAATAAGAATCGCATGTCCTCTGGAAAATTCTATTGAACTGTGATAGCCATGGAAAGACATTAACAGGCTTTTCAGGTAAGTAGAGCAGGGTCACTGGGCTTTGGGCAGCTCACTCCTCCAGCATCACACGGGCTGCCTCCCAGCAGCTCTGCAGTGTGCTTAGCAGAGGCAGCTGTCCCATGTCCTTAGGTAGAACTGCATCGGATTAGGCAGCTCTGCAGTGAAGATATTGTCTCACAGTGAACCGAATGCAACTGAAATGTGTGACCACTATTCAGACTGTGGTGTTCTCATTGCCACGTAAGCACCAAATTATCCTAAAACCTTCAAGTTTACTAAAGCTTAGCTTTCTTTAAGGCTGATTTGGATTTAGCACAGTGTATTTAGATTCCTAGCTGGCTTGGAACATCTCCAGCTTCATCTTTTGCTTTTTGCTCTTCTTACAGTTTGAGTAATAAAAATCAATTAATATTGCTTCATTTTCAGCTTGCATTAAAACACTGCAGGGAAAGCATTCCTTTTTGTGTGTGTGTGTGTGTGTGTTATTCAAAAACAGTATGAAATTTTATTAAAGACGTTTTACAGGCTTTGCTTTTAAGGTGTTTTTTTCCTGACCCTTAAGCATAATGCAGCATCACACTGCAAATTGATCATAAAAGCACCTCGACTACACCAGCAGTGTTACTCTTGTGAGACACACACACATGTAAATGCTTAATGAGATCCCAGAGCAACAGCCCACTGAGGAGCCCCGGCCTCATTCGTCATCTGTACTTCCTACATTCATTCCTTTCCTCTTTCGTTCCACGGTTGGATAAAACTGACAACATGGAATGCAATGGAAATGCAGTGAAATGTTAGGAAAAGGCAGAACTGAAGACTTCAAGGGAGTTGAAAACTGACAAATTGCATCACGCATTACTCACAGATCATTCAATGCACTCACAATGCAACAGGTGACCACCAGCCTATGGAAACAGACTACAAGCTCTTGTTCAGCCACAGGCTTTGAAATTAAAGAAAAACTGCAACTTCAAAGAAATACAGGTTGAAAAGGGAGAGGAGAGCTGTCACTAGGCTACACCAACCCACTTCTGCTCTGCTTTGTGAGACAGCTCATTTTCTGACCATACAACACCATGGCAAAGCCCTCATCCAGCCATTGCCTGCTTTGGGTTAGTAGCACTGTCTCTGAAACACCAGGTATCGGGTTGCTGGAAAACAGCACAATTAGGACATCAATTCCTTCCTTCATACAACTCCTGGAGAGCTACCACAGGCTTTGCCAATTTGTGGTGACCTTCCCAAAAGCACTGCTTAATGTATGCATGACATCTAGGAAACACTGGCCCTGCAGCAGAACAGCTATGGAGGAAACACACAACAAAGCTCAGCTGTTCAAAACCACCATGTAAGGTGGGAAGGAGGAACCGTTGAGGAAATGAAGGAGACGGGAGGTAGGCAGTCCTTTTAAGAAAGCACCTGATCATGTGCTTTTCCCTAAGGAACAAAATAGTCGAGCTTTGCCACGTGGGAACCGGCCAGGGAGCAGGAGGGAGCAGGTGGGACACAGCCAGCCATGAGGGATGTGCTGGCTCTCCTCATGAAATTCAGGCCAGGAGGCGCTCCAGTGGAGAGAAACTGAAGTAGCAGGTACGATTTTACGTAATTTACAACAACAGTGAGCTATCCAAATCCAGGAGCAAAGTTGTTTGGAAGTTCTTATGACAAACAACCACAGCCAACAGGTCGGTATGTAATTCGGGCACTGCTGTTTTCATTCTCTGTGGTGTGAATGCGGTGTCGCCGAGCAGCAGCAGGCCGTGCCCGGCGCTGTGCCCGAGGCGGGGCAGCTGCACTGCAGTCTTCCCGCGCTGCTCCTCAGCTGTTCCGTCCCCTCACAAACCCCGCTCGGAGCTGGCCCTGTATTTCTGACGGAGACCTGAAGGGTCGGCCCGTGCTGCCACTCAAGCTCTCGCCTAATTAGAGAATTATGCCGCTAATTATAGCTCTGGAGCGCTGTTCTTACAGCACGGCCCTGAGGACCGCCTCCACCGCTCACTTCGCCTTTGTTTCCTCGCACATGTGGCTCTGTGTACGTTTTACACAAACCGCCCATGACAAGAACTGAGGGACGGTTGCTTCACGCAATACGTCACTGCAAACGCCGGCGTCAGTGCTGCGCGCATCCTTTCGGGCTCCATTACCCAACAGATACCCCGCCCCGCCCCGCGCTGCCCCAGCGGCCCGGGCTGCCCCGGGCACGGCCGCCTCCGGCCGGGGCGTGGCGTCACCCGCCGCCCACTGAGCGACCGCGCTGAGCACAGCACCGGGACGGCCGCGTGCAGGGCCGGGGGCGCCGCACCCACCTGCACCAACGCTCCGCCGCCGCTCCGCCGCCGCCCGGCGTGGGGAAGGCGGGGCCGGGCCGCGCGCATGCGCCGCTGGCGGGAGAGGGGGATATGGCGGTGCCGGGCCTTGGGAGGCCAGCGAGGAGAGGCTGAGATGTGGTGTAACTTCTCTTAGCTGCCTCCTGAGGCATCACCTGCCTGTGTGCGGGCTGAGAGCCGTCGAAAGCCGGCTGCTTCCTTCCCGTAGGCCGGGAACCGAGAGCCGTGCTGCTGGGCGTCCCGGGGCGGCTTCCCTAGCTCTGTCAGTAGCAAGGTTGGGCGAGAGGAGAAATTCCTTCGGACTTGAAGAAGTAAACGCACAATATATTGTAGTGGCGTATTTTTACACATATAGCTGTTGAATTGTTGTGTTATGTGGTTAGTTCTTGCTTGCAAAGCTGTAATAGCTTTTAGACGTTGTGAATAGTTACGGTTGTAGCATTATAGACTAGAAAGCATGTTGTAAGGCTATTCTGCTTTACAGCAAAAGAAACAGTAATGAAACCACGTGAGTAGGCTTACCAAGCATCAGAAGAAGCCTCCTTGTCTCCCCGTACCCCGCTATGTAGCATTAGAAGACAGGTTGCCAAACTTACCTCCACCAGAGGACAAGCAGATGTTCAGAAATAATGGCTGAGTGAGCAAACATTACAACTCTGGTACCTATAAATTACTTGTAAGAGGCATTCTCCTACTGAGCATACACCAGTGAAGAGAGTTCATTTTGGGGGTGAGTGAGGAAGACTGTAGGGTGATGGAAAAGGCTGCTGAGTGGACTGTCATGATGCTAAAAGGACACCAGACAATAGAAGAGACCATGAAATAGAAGACTGGAAACCTCATAAATCACTGCCTGAGATAGGTGTGTATATGTTAATTATCTCATGGGTAATTGATGAACGTGTACTATCTGTGGAAATGGATGGGCTCTGAATCATGTCGTCTTTGAAGCAGTTATGGTGGAAATATCCCCAGTGTTTCCTGGTACTGCTAATAAAGAGTGCCTGACTGAATGGTAACAAATCTGTGCTGTTAAGTTTCTAGGCAGTAATTTCTTCGATTCACTCTTCAGCAGGAGCACTGCCATGGGCAGCCCTGAGAGGTGGTGGAGCCTCGTGCTGGGCTGGCCTGGAATGCCAAGCACAGCTAGGTGTGTGCCATGGGATACCTGCTCCTAAATTTGTGCTCATATAAGTACATGATAAACAAACTTCCTGCAGGAAGAAGTGTGCATTCAGGTGTGGTGATGTTTCTGGGTACGTAGTGAGATTCTTGTAGGGCTGAATTCAAAGTGGGCACCTGCAGGGTAACTCCATGAGGCTGAATCCACCTTTCCCAGATTTAAGTCCTGCTGTTTGGATCTTAGAAACCTTACCTGGCTGAAACTTATTGTAGATCAGCACATGCCACCTTGTGGCAAATTAACAGCGTGCATCTGGGCTGTTTATTCCCAACTCTTCACGCTTTATTCCTTATTAAGATACTGCCTTCCTTTTATATTCCTTGTATTTTGGGGCTCACATTGCTTCATCTCAGAGCTCCTGTGCTCCTGTTGCAGTAGTTTGTACATGTCTTGGAGATCCACCTGTGGCGTTTTGCACTTTGATGTCATGTTCTGCCAGTATAAAGCGTATTTGTTGGTGAGACATGCTGAGCACTTTCCAATTCAAAGCCTGAAGGTAGCTGGTGAAAACTGCACCTGGTTAATCTGGTTAGTAAGGTGCTGTGAGGAGCACAGAATGTTCACCTTCAAACTTGTACCGTGATTTCTGTATCCAGCTAGTTCCTGCTCCTTACCTCTCTTGTGCAAGCGCTGGATTTAAATGTGTTATTCCTCTTGTTTTCTCAAGTCCCACTTGCTTACTGTCACAGTGTCATTTTCCAGCATAAATACAGTGTTTACAAAGATAATTCAGGCTTTCACTGCAGACCTTTCATTTGCAGTGCTTATGCAGGCACATCACTGCACGGGACAAAGTCTCTCTTGTTCACAGTGAACATCAGTGTTATGGGAAGGGAACAAAAGGCTGGAAGGGGTAATCAGCAGATGCAGTGAAACAGTGCTGTAGCAAAAAAAAAATAGCTGGAGGGGCTGCTTCTCAGGTTGGAGGAGCCCTCAGTGAAAGGTGGCAATGCCTTCCAAAAAGACATCGAAGAAATGCTGTTGCAGTAGGTTAAGGTGTGACCTGCTCTTTATTTTAGTAATCTGCTTTCATCATTCATCTGTGTGTAACCTTTGGAGCTTCTAAAACCAGTTCTTAAGTACTTTTCATTTTATAAAGTCTGTAATGGTTGAAGTTGCATGCAACCCTATAGCTGCAACTTAATATGAGCCACAATGGAAGGAAATAAATTTTAATAGGCTACCATAGCAGCTGTAAGTTTGCAGGGAGCTAATTTAAACCATATTCTCTTACCACTCTGCCTTGAGCATTAGAAAGAAGTATTTTAAGTGAGGCGTAGTTCAATCTAGTGGTGATTTGGGGATGATTAAAGCTTATGAGTCTACAGTCTACAGCTTTTTGGTGGGTTTTTTTTTTTTTAATTTTCTGTTTGACTTTATAAGCCTTCAATTGAAGGGGGTTTTCCATGGCTTCCACATTAGCTTGGGTTGGTGGACCTACAAAGGATAAATGCCATAACCCTTGTGATGCTAAGTGGCTGCTCTCAATCACCCCTGCACAAATGTGATCAGTTTCTTAAAATCAGTGCCAACTAAGGGCCTCCGAGTGCATGAAAGCAGCTATTTGCTACCAGAGTGGGTATCTCAGATTAGAAACAGTTACTAACTAAATAGGAGTTTTCTTTCCCTCTAATGAAAACAAGTTTGCACAGTGGAATGGCCACTTCCAAAGGGAAATGTTGAAAGAGGAGGGATTAAAGGAGTTATTATTATTTTTTTTCCTCCTGGAAAGGTAGAACAAGGACAAGGAGGAATTACTTTTTAACAGACTGCCTGGGATGGCTGAGGAGCATAGTTGGGCGATGAGTCTGTGCTGGTTTTAGTTGCCAAAACAGAGCAACCTGTCCCAAGGTTTGTGTAGGATGGAGAGAAAGGTAGATCAGGAAGGTTGAGCTGCAGATGTGAAGCCTTGTGTTAATGGTCTTTGAGGCACTGGACAGAACCCAGAGAGACTTCAGGATTAGACTTTGACAAAGGGAATTGCAGATATTCATAGGAAGAATTCTTATCAGGGAGATTCTGATTTGATATAAGGAAAAGGTTTATAGGATAAAGGTGTTGAGGCACTGGCACAGGTTGCCCAGAGAGGTGATGGGTGCCTCATCCCTGCAGATATCCAAGTTCAGGCTGCTCATGCCCTGAGCACCTGATGGAGTTGTAGGTGTCCCTGTTCAGTGCAGGGGAGTTGGTCCAAATGGCCTTTAGGAGTCCCTTCCAACTCAAATGATTCCATGAATCCATTGGTACTCCTGGAGCTGGGTATGCAGAGGGCAGGGGCAGCTCTCACGTAGCTATGGAAGTGCTGCTGGAGAGCTGTATGTTAAAGCAGGTTTGCTTTGGCTGTGATCTCGTTCCATGAAGGTTGTGTCAGTACGAACATAGCTGCAAGCTGTATTTCCAGAGCTTGAACTGACAGCCACGTGCAGCTGTGCAGGAAGGGCTCAGACACTTGTTTCCTAGGGCACAGGGAGATGTGCTGCTTCGTCACTGCCAACCATTCTGCAAGCAGCCCTTCTGATTCCATGGATTTCTTTTTTTTTCTTTATAAAAATTAGAGTCCTTCAGAGCTCAAGGAAACCACGTTTGATTCAGGGATATTATGCAGGCAGTAAAAAGAAGTTTTTTAAAAAATCAGCAGTTTTTTGGAGGTTGTTTGTTCAGCTCTACTATTAATGTGGTGTTGTTTGCCAGACTGTGATCAAAACCACTTGGCAGGAGAGACTTAGTCAGGAGGGCGAGCCAGTGGAGTGGAGCTGTCATCTAAGTACGTCCAGAAAAACCGTTCTCTTGGCACAGCAAACAGACTGTTTACAGAAAAAATAAACATGCCCTCTAAAATTATGTTCTTTCTCTGTAAAATCATGGAAGGTCACCAGGCTTTGACCCTACAGAAGGAGCGTAACACTTTATGAGACTTCTGTCAAAGCACGTGATAAAAAATAAATACACTGTAATAAAGAAGTGTCAGTCTGATGGCTGAGATGTGCCTTCCTAACGCATTCTGTCTCCCTGCTGTAAGATGTGCTGTGCGTGCTGCCAGGCAAAGGAAGCCCATCTGGAGGGGATATCAAATCCATCCATTTTCTTGACGTATCAGTTGATGTAATTAACTTTTGTTTCATCTCCCAAGTAAACCTTGTAAACACTAAAATGTGTCAAAGTAAAATATAATTTATTGAAGGGTGTGATTTGTAGAAGTCCTCATGGTGTTTCAGTTGCTGGATAGAGCCCCAGATGCTGAATATCCACAAGGAACAAAGGCCTGATCCAGCCAAACCTGGGTTGTTCTCTGAGCAGTGCCAATAGATGGGTGAGATAGGGCTGAGGAAGGCTGTGGGGACCACCTCTGCGTGCGTCTTTGTGTCGGGGCAGTAGGAGCACCTCCTCTTTGCTGCTCAGGATTTCCAGCTGTATTCTTTATAGTGGTTCCTTCTTCCTCCTCTGCAAGGCTGTTTGTTGAAATTTTGCTGTGTAAACTCCTGGCATGGGAGCGAGAATTGTCATTCATGAGAGCCCAAGTAAGCCAGCATTGAGGCTTGGCCTGCCCTGAGCTCCCTGCTGTCACAGCTGGGTCAGTGTCTGGTCAAGCTAGTTGAAAAAAACACCTCATGCCACCACAATCGAGCATTTGCAGCTCTGTATTTGAGGACCATGCAGACTGCTTCTCAGTACTGCAGGGCTACCTGCAGATTTTCTGGATGTACACACCCGCGTTACTCAGTGTAACCATCAGCCCTTCCTCAGTAGTTCAGAGGCACAAAAGCGCTTCCTCGCTGCCACCCTCAGTCTCACATACAGCACTAAGGCAGTCAGATGGCCCTGCTGGGATCCCTACCACTACTATTATACATGTGAAGAGCATAGAAGATATTGAAATTTCTAAAACCTGAGCTATCAGCTTGCTGAAGATGAGTATGCAAGTGTTCAGCCTTGGGTTTTCCATACCCTGCCAACCCACTGAAGTTTTATGTTAATCAAGAAAAGGAGAAAGTCTTCCATCTGATGGTAGTTTAGATTCTGCTCGGTTATAACTCACAACCCCAAAGCATAAGAATTAAGTTTAATAGTCCATAAATTACACAGCATGCAGTACATACTGTTGTAATCTGCACATAATCCATATGAAGTATTAACACCCATGTCTAAACAAAATTCAAAGTCACTGTAGGCAATCTTAAACCTCAGCTGTACAGTTTTTCTGAACTATTTTGGCTGTAGACATGACTTTTCACCCCTCTACCCCCATATGGTATTAATTCAATTGTTTTATATGTTGTACATGCGTAAGAGCTAGAAGGGATTTCCTCCAACAACAAACACTGGGGATAAAAAGGTTGGTGTTTATAAAAACGTCAAACTGAAAGGCTCTTCCATAGCTTGCTGGAGGATGGCTATCCTTTGAAACTCAAAGGCCGGTCATTCGGAGAGGAAAGCTGGAAGCTGATGCTCAGTTCCCACTCATTGGGACTCTCAGCAGCAAGCAGGCTGAGCGGAGGCTGAGGGAACTTAGGCTTGGTTAAAAAGATCAGGAAACAGCTACAGAATGATTTGGTTCCCAGGGGCGTGGGTTTGATCACCGCTGTTTGCTTTTTGCTTAATAGCTCAGCATGAACTGGAAGGAGAAGAAGCTCTGAGGACAGTGCTGACCCTGCTGCAAGGTGTTGGAAAGGGAACCCTTCCTTGCAGCTGGAGTGGTGCTGTCCCACAGGAGGGCTGGCAGGGTGACAAATGAAGGGTCAGGAGAAGACAAGGGATCATCATGGGTCTGTGCCATTTGCCTGCAAGCACAGGGCTGTGCTGGGAGCTGTGCGTGGCCAAGGGCAGGCTGGAAGTGCTTTTGGAGTCCTTGGACCCACTCCTAACAGTGCTGATCAGCTTCCTGCCTTGGAATCAAATGAGTATCAGCAGAGAGCATGGCTGGAGTGCATGGCATGGATTTGGGAAAAGGGGAGCATGCAGGAGCTGTGTAAGAGCAATGGGCTTGGGAAGATGCTGTCTTGGTTTGGTGCGTGAGCACTCTGGGAATGCCTCTGGGATAGGTTGAGATCTCAAAGAGCCTTGGGAGGCAGGAGTAGGAGTTAGGACCAAAACAGCAGATGGGAGGTGAGGGAGAGAAGTTGGAAAGAGCGTGCTGCTTGAATACAGCTTGGAGCTTCAGCAGGAAGCAGCAGATGAGCTGGTGTGCAGGAATAGGGACCAGCATCATGGGTTTGAGGAGGTTCTCCTCTGTATTGCTGTGCACCCTGGTTCCTCCATGGCATCTCTGAGATTAAACAGGAGTTTCATTGGTGCTGGAGGATCCCAGAACATTGCTGCAGTAGGTCTGCTGGTGCCAGTATCCCAACGGTCTGATGCGCAGAGGCATTTCTATTGCCACTGACGTAAAACTTCTTCCAAACAATGATCCTCATTTATTAGGGTCGCTACAGTCTCAGCTTTTGAGTCCTCTTCCTTTTTTGGAACCAAAATGATGAAAACTGCAGGGAGGATGTCAGGCTGTCACACGCTGCGATGCACCGGCGACGCTGTCGCTGCGGCGGGGGCGGCCCGGCAGAGGGCACCCGCGGCCCGAGATCCGCCGGCCCTGAGCCACGGACCCGGCGCTCAGCCCCCAGCCCCGGCCCCGCCGCGGTGCCGCTCTCCGGGAGCCGCGATGCTGCGGGAGCCCCCGGCCCTGCGCGGTGAGCGGGAGGCGAGGGGAAGAAGCTGGCGGACAAGGCCTAGAAATGCGCTAAGCGAACCCATCTGCGGCTCAGATCGCTATCGGGTGGTGGAATTTCGTCCAAAAAATGTGGAAGTGTCATAATATACGTACAGAAAAGCAAAATTGTTTAAACTTTTTAAGCGATCGTGTCCATATATGGGTTTACAGTTCTGTTCTGGGTGTGGTAAGTAGAAATGTGCCGTATCGAACATCAGGCTGCAGGGCAGAAGTCGGCTCTCATTTGGCCTGAGGTGGTGGCACTGCGCTGATGCTGGTGGCATTTGCCCTCACAGAATGCAGACCGGGAGCTGCCTGCCTTCCCTTTAGCACCGCAGCAACATCGGTAGGCACCAAACAGCTGTTTGGTACATGCCCATAGTGGGGTCCCAGGACAGGGGATTGTTGGTGTCCTCAGTGTGAGCCAGGAGGTCACCAGGTGTGAGACCCCTGGTAAGGGCACAGCTGTTTGAGTACCCACTGAAGCAAGCAAGGTGAACCCAGCCTTCACGTCACCACTCCATGACCAGTGTTGGGCAAAGTCCCGAAAGAAGGTTTTAGTGAGATCTCTCCTGCCAAGGCATGAGACAAAGAGGAGGCACAGGGCCTTTGCTCAGCTTGGCCTTACAGCTCCAGGATGGCTCTGGGCAGCACACCTGTACTGCTGCAAGTGTGGAGCTCCCTGGCATAGGAAAGGCAACCTCCCCGCCCCCCCGCCCCCTTCTATGGCACACCAGTGCCGTCTGCTCCCTGCTGTCCATCCTGAAAATCAGGTTCCCTTGTGCCCAAGCCCTGCTCCCTTATGCCCAGGACTCCTACAGCAAAAGTTTCATTTTTAAGTGTCCACTGAATCTCAGCCAAACTATAGAGATTAAAACAGATAAAGGCTCTTAGCATACAGCATAAACAGTAAACAACATACAGGAAATCCTAATCCATGCAGCATAATTTTATTCCAAAAACATTATTCCATCCCAAAGTGGTAAATCACCCTCACCTTCTGCGTGCGCTGTGCCTGGGATCCCCAGTTCCCATTGCCTTCTGCTGGTGAAGCTCCCCATAGCTGCTGGCCGTGCCCTGGGCTGGTGGTGGCCACAGAGGCTGCCTGGGGCCGTGGACATCAGGCACACTGCTTGGTGCCCAGCTTGGCACCACCGAGCCCACCCTGCAGGGACCATCTGTGGGACTTCAGACACCTGGGTGTTCGGTCTGGGAACTTTTCTTTAAGCATTTCTTATTAGTGTGATTTTCTTTAGTGCTCAGTGGGTGCGCTCTGCAGCACCTCCAGCTCCAGCCTATTTGGTTCCATGGGAGTGCTCTGCTGGGAGGGCACTTTGGTGGGTCTGTACCACACTTTAAAATAAGATCTGCACAGAAATGCAAAGGCAGAGAAATAAACTATCAGAAAAAAGCCTCCACCACTTAATTGTTTTATATCATGCGCCTGTTATAGAAAGCTTCGTTATTTAATTGGCTCTTAACAGGGTTTTTAACTGGCTGTAGTGGCGCTCGGGAGAGTCTGGCAAGTCAGCTTTAATATGATTTTAATATATATAAAACATAGTGTTATTTTAGAAATAAAAAGTTTCAATTAGCCATTATTGTGTTAAATGCCTGCAGCACCTCCCTGCTGCTCCATAAACACACAGCCAGGTGTGACGGCAGCCGAGAGCTGGAACCTGCAGACCAACACTGCTGCAAACCCACGGAATGTGGGGTTTGATCTGTTCCTTCATTTTGCTGTTAAAAACTGGAGGCCCCGCTCTGCACAGATATAATCATTAACTTAATTTTGTGAGCTGTAAACTGTCCTATTCCAGGCAGTGAACGGGGCACACAGCGAGCAGCCTGAGCACACGTTGCCTGTTCACAGCATAGGGGATGATGTGATATCAGGGAGCACATCTCTAATTGGGCTGCAGATGTGGGGCTTGCTTGGATTGAACACCAGCGCAATAAGGACAATCCCTTGCTTTCTGTCTGGGGCTTGTTTAGTGTCTAGAAATAGGTGGTACAGCCATGGCTGTGGTTTTAGACAGGCTGTAATTACCGACGTGGTGCACCCACCTTTGTCTCACAGTGTGTTTGTGCCCGGCCATGGCAGAGAGCACTCACTGCCTGCAGCTCTGCATGTGGCTCCGTGCCTATACATGGCTGTGGCAGTGATGTGCAGGGTTTGGCTGTGGCTGAAAGTGTAGCACAGCCATCCCTAAGCCCCACACTGAGGGATTTCTGCTCGTGCTCCCCATCACATCACCGACGGGCTCGGAGCATTTCCCCGTGTAGGAGCTGTGCATCAAAGCCACGCATTGATTTCATTTGTGGCAGGTGGAGAGCTGGCTGCTAAAGGCTGTACCAGCACTATGTCAGCACCGTGACCACATTGGCACGGATAGTGCCCCAGAACTGCTCCTCTGCGAGACCCCTGGGTAGGGCAGTGCAGGAGGCTGCCCCGAGCGATGCAGATGACTCCGCTATTTCTTTTGCTTGGCTGGTTTTTCTCGGGTTTGATAGCAGGTCCAGGTGGAGAAGGGAGAAAGATAGTTCTGCATGCACCGTCAGCAAGGGAAAGCGTAACCGCGGCCCTCTGAAAGCCGTGACGCTGACTGGGACAGCTGAACGAGCTGAGCCCGCGGAGCCCCGTGTCAGCACGGAGGTCGGTGCGCGGAGGGGGCAGTGCCTGGAAGCGCTGCCTCAGCCTCAACGCTGCCTCCGCCGGCGCTCGCGGCGGGTTTGTTCTTCAGAGCATTGCTCCCCTCCTCTGCGAAGGAGGGAGAAGGAAAACTAAAACAAAAACAAACAAACAAAAAACACAAAACAAAGGAAAACAACAGGAAAAAAAAAACAGAACTCCGCGCTTTTATAGTTACTATTTAAAAAGGCAAAAAAAAAAAAAAAAAAGAAAAAGAAAGAAATAGAAAAGAGAGGGACTCGCCGTTTTATCGCAGCGCGTCCTACTCACTGTGCGTACACTTCTGGCGTTCCGCAGCACGGCTGCCGCACGGAGGGCAGCTCCCGGTCCAGGCACCGATCTCTTCGGACAGCGGCGGCTATGGGGATGATTTCCGTCCGTTTGTAGGGTTTGGAGGGAACGAGGTCCGGGGGCGGCGGGACGCGGACGTGTCTCGGTGCGGGAACGCAGAGCTCCGCACCTTCTGCCCGAAGCTGTAAGGAAGGGACGGCCGCGCCGCGTGGCCGCGTGTCAGCGCTGAGCTCCCCGCGGCCGCGAGCGCAGCGCGCTGCTCGGATGGAGCCGCTCCCTCACCCTCCTGCCCCGAGTGATGTCACGGCTTCCACTCGTCCCGCCGCTTTGCGGATTTCCTGGACGCCGAGTGCCAGCAGAAGGCAGCGCCGGGGCCCGCAGCGCTCCGAGGCCGCCCCGAGGCCGTGGGGACGGGGCCGGTGGTGCGGGGCTGTGCGGGGGCGGAGCGGGACGGTGGGGTCAATCCATATCCATATCCATCTCTATATCTCTATGCCTCTATATCCATATCTACATCTATATCTATATCTGCATCTGTATCTATATATCTCTAATCTCTCTATATATATCTCTATATCTATCTATCTGTATCTATATAATTCTATCTAATCCATACCTACTTGTCGCCCTTTCTGCACAAAATCGCTTTCCCCGTTGCACTCAGGGCGTTTTCTGAAGTACCCCAATGGGAGAGAGTTTCTCTTTGGTTATTTTTCGCGTTACGGTCGCTCCTCGCAGGGAAATGCGTTGGGATCTTAACGGAGGAAAGGTGGGAAAATCGACAAAACTCTCCTTCCCTTCAGAACGGGAATAAACCGCCCGCAGCTCCGGGAGCGATGCGGAACCGCGAGGACTCCATTCCTCCCGCAGCCCTCGGCACAGCCGCGGTGTGACAGTGAGCGGCGGAGGGCTGTGAAGTGCGCCCTGGGAGAGGTCGATGAGTCCCGAAACAAATGCGAACGTTTTGGTTAAAGAATAGAAACAAATTGCGAACAGTGAGGTGGCTTTAGGAATACCCTGCATTTCTAACGGTATGATAAACTCTTTGCCTGGGGAAAACAACACGAACACCCGTTAAATGCGGAGCGTTTTCTTTTTAAGAAGATCCCGGAGCTTCCCTTCCAATAGATGGAAAACGAAGTGCTTGTAATTAGGAGCTGCGTTCGTTCACCCCAGCCCTGCCGAACGGCACGCAGTGCCCAGCGCGTCCGCTCGGGATGGAGCTGGCTGGGAAACAGCGAAGGATCGCATTCCCCCGGCGCAGAGCCGGGCAGGAGGTGCGAAATCAAGCGCTCGGATTTGGGGGTTCTGTCAATTAAACGATTTCCGTCATTTTAAGAGTCACGATTGAAAATAGTTATATATATATTTATATACATACACCGAGCGCTTTACTTTGAGCGGTGGGATTCGCATTGCAACGATTTTAAACCATTATCCGAGGGTGCAGCCTGAGGTTGAAAGCCCCCTTCCTTCCCGCAGAGCAGCGTCACCGCCCCGCAGCGGAGCACCGCATCGACCGCACCGATCCGCACCGCTGCGGCTCCGACCGTCGGCCGTGTCGGCGTCTGCGGGGCCGCGAATTGTCGGAAGCGGTTCTGTGCGCTCGGGTCGGTGCTGTGCCCAGAGGTGGGGGAGGGAGGGATACATCTTTGCCGTATGTCCGAGTTTTGTTTTATTTTAAATCAATCGCGGTGCTCGGCGGGAGGGGCTGCGGGAGCACAGCTGTCGGAGTGACGGTGTTTAACGCTGCGGTATGGCGGTGTCCGCTCGCTCGAGTGTGGCCCAAATTCTCCGCACTTCGCTCCCAATTACCCGTCCCGTTATTTATCGCCGTGACACCCGGGGCCTCCTCCGCCCCGGCCTTTAGGAACCGGCACGAAAACGGGCGGGGGCGCTCGGGACCCCGCAGGGGAAAGGAGGGGGGGTTCCCCAAAGCCCTCTCACGGGTTTTAGAGCGTCGTTTTAAATTGACAGGACGCGGGGAATACAGAAAATCCGAGCAGAACTGCTTCGTGCCAACGGCATTGAGCACATGGTGCGGGTTACGGGGGAGTCAGTGCGGGACGGAGCATCGAGCAGCTGGGGGAGTACCTGGCTGTTGTAGCACGCTGTGGCACAGCACTGCAGAACGACAGTGACCCCGGCCCAGTGCCCGGCCCGGCCCAGTGCCCTCCGCTCCGTGCGGGATTCCCGCGGCGCTGGGCCCGGGGCTGCGGGATCGGCCCCGACGGCGGCTCCCGGAGGACGGCTCTGTACCTCCTCCGCAGAACCCCGCACAGCGCACTCCGGCAGCGAGCACGAACTGCGCGGTGGTGCGCGGCACGGGTTGGAGGGAACGAAACGAACGCCGTTGTGCCGAACGGAATGTTCACCAAACGGCTCTAAACGCCGGGGGAAGCGTTCCGCTCCGCGCTGTGCTTTGTTTCTTTTCCCGACCGACTGCTCTGAGTTCTCCATAGGGATGTGGCCGAGCTCGGGGCCTCTCCGCACCTCGCGGGGCCCTGCGCTGTGCTGTGCTGTGCTGTGCTGCCCGGCACCGAGCGGGGCTGTGCCCGGGGGGAGCGGGGAGGGGGCGGGCAGGTGGCGGGCGGTGCCAGGAGCGCCCTGCCGTGGGGGTGGGGGGGATTTGACTACTCCTGGCCTGCTCTTTGTTGGGTGTGTGCCTGCCCGCTGCCCGTCTTGGGGCCCGTTTGCTTTATATGGCAGCGGATCAAATGCTGCGCCGTAACCTCCCGCTTCCAGGTACTCGCCCGCCCCGGCCCCTTCCTTCCTCCGCGGCCCCTCCCGCGCCCTCCCCCGCCCGCCGCAGCCCCCGGGGCCGTATAATAGGGCCGCTGCCCGCCGGGCCGGGCCGGGTTGGGGAGGTGCTGTTCGGTGCCGCGCCCCGTGCGTGCGTGCGGCGGAACGGCCGCGGGCCGGCGGCGCTCGGGGCGGTCCCGAGGCACTCGCGGAGCCGGAGCGGGGGGGGGGCCGCTCCGGGCCCTGCCCAGAGGTAGGGCGGGGTAGGGGCGATGGGCAGAGCCCCCGCTGCCCGGCTCCAAGCGGCCGGGGGGCTGCGTTAGGGCCCGGCGGCCGGGCTCGGCTCGGCACGGCCCGGGCGGCGGCGGCGAGGATGCAGCACCCGCTGGAGCTGGGGGCCGCGCACTACTTCCCGGCCGAAGCCTTTCCCGACCACCGCTCGCACCGCTACCGCAGTTTCATGATTGAGGAGATCCTCACCGACCCCCCCGACGCCAAAGGCGCGGCGCCGCCCGGGGAGCTGCTCAAGTTCGGGGTGCAGGCGCTGCTGTCGGCCCGGCCCTACCACAGCCACCTCGGTATGTCCCGCCGGGGTTGGACGGGAGTGGGGCCGCGGCTCCCGGCGCGTGTGAGGCCGCTCCTATGGGAGAAGGTCTCGGGAACTTCGCTGCGGCGCTCCGGGCGGGGACGGGGCCGCATCTGTGGGTCGCGGGCGGCGGTGGAGCCGTGGGGAGCGGTGCCGTGCGCGGAGAGACGGGGGATGGAGAGTGTGAGCCGCGCCGTGTGATGTCGGAACGTGGTGCAGGATCTACCGGTGCAGGATAGGGTACTAAGGACAGATTTCTTGTTGTGGTTCGTTTTTGGGGGGTTGTTTGTTGTTGTTTTTTTTTTTTTGATGATGATTTTTATTTTATTTTACGTTGGTTTTATTTTAACGCGAATATTTAATCTGCGATCGCGAATGCTTTCGCTTCCAAAGCTGTCTTCATCTACAGAGACGCTGCTCGTTTATCCGTAGAAGCGAACGGAACGGGTGGATTCCGAATTGTTGTTTTTCTTTTAAAAAAAGAAGTCGGGAAAGCATCGAGCCCCGTCTTGGGGAAGCGCATGTATTGGAACACTTGGGATTCACGATTATTTTAGATATCGGTCTGAAATGTCGACCCGCACTGGTGTGCGTCCGTGTGTGCTCCTCGGGCCGGGCCCGCCTGTGCTTTCGAAGCCCCCCGGGCCGTACTCAGCGTTCGGAGAGCGGTCGTGGTGCTGCGTAGGGCGGCGGGATCTGCCCACTTGGTGCGAGGTCTCGGGGCGCTCGGGAGGGCCCCGCACGGCCGCACGTCGGGGCCGAGCATGAGTCTGACGCCGTGGCCGTGGGCCCGGCAGCGCTTGAATCTGTCAGGCGGCACGAGCTCCTAAACGGTTCCAAAAGGTTTCCGCGGGTAACGCGAGGATCGCTGGGTGACTGCCCGCCTCCGGCTGCAGGGCACGGCGTGACCCCGCGGCGGCAGCAGGAGAAGGGGCCGGGGCCGCGCGCGGAGCCCATCCCGAGGAGCCCCCGGGGCCGCCCGGCTCTCACGGCCGCTCTCTCCCGCAGCCGTTCTGAAGGCGGAGCCGGCGGCCGTCTTCAAGTTCCCGCTGGCTCCCCTGGGCTGCTCGGGGCTGGGCTCGGCGCTGCTGGCCGCCGGCTCGGGGCTGCAGGGCGGCTCCGCCTCGCCCCACCTCCCGCTGGAGCTGCACCTCCGCGGCAAGCTGGAGCCGGGCGGCCCCGAGACGGGCAGCAAGGCCAAGAAGGGCCGCCGCAGCCGCACCGTCTTCACGGAGCTGCAGCTCATGGGGCTGGAGAAGCGCTTCGAGAAGCAGAAGTACCTCTCGACGCCCGACAGGTACCGGCGGGGCGGCGCGGGGGCATCGTCCGGAGAGCAGGAGGAGAGCCGCGGGCCGGGCCGGGTCTCACCGCCTCTCTCCCGCCCGCAGAATAGACCTGGCCGAATCGCTGGGGCTCAGCCAGCTCCAGGTGAAAACCTGGTACCAGAACAGGCGCATGAAATGGAAGAAAATAGTAAGTGCCCGCGCCGGGCCCTCCCGGGGGAAAAAAATATATACATATGTATGTGTGTTTTGATGTACGTCTATGTCCCCGCTCCTTGCGGCCACAGCACACGGGCTGCCCGAGCCCTCCCGGCTCGGCGCAGTACCGCTCGGGCAGCGGGGACCTTACTCCGCCGGGGCCGCAGACCGGAGCGCTGCTTTACGCGGGTGTCCCTGTGCCCTCCCCGCCCCGCAGGTGCTGCAGGGGGGCGGCCTGGAGTCCCCCACCAAGCCCAAGGGCCGCCCCAAGAAGAACTCCATCCCCAGCAGCGAGCAGCTCTCGGAGCAGGAGCGCGCCCGGGACGCCGAGAAACCCCCCGAGAGCCTGGGCTCGCCGGCTGAGGTCAGCCAGGAGGAGTGAGGGCACGGCCCGGCCCCACCGCTGCCGCCCGGGAGCGCGGGGACCCCCAGCGCCGCGCCGGGCCCCGGAGCGCGTTGCCCCGGGCGGGAGGAACCCCGCGCGCAGCGGCCCGGGCGGTAGAGGACGGGGGCGGAGGGCGGTGGGGCCGCGGTCGGAGCACTCGGCGCACAGCTCGGCCCCCGGCCCTGAGACCCGCGGTGCGCGGCGGCCGGGGGGCACCGGGTCCGCCCTCGGCATTGCTCGCTGCGTGAAACCCTGTGGTGCCCCCAGTTACTCGAAAAACTGCATTTTACGATCGGTTTTATTAATGCGAAGATATTTACTTTATTTCAATAAAGTATTTTATGGACTATTGCTCTGAGTAATGTAATGCTTTTTATCTTCTTTTTAATCGTTTCTTTATGTTTTTTGTTTTCTTTGGTCGGTTTTTTTTCCTTGTTCTCGGCCAAACGTCCCGTCCGGGGCCGGGCCTTGGCCGCGCTCAGAGAGGCGAGACGATGTGGTCTTTTGTCTAAGAAATGCGGCATTGCCGTCTAACGGGAGGCTGAGATGCGGCCGCACATCTGAATGCCGCTTTGGGAAAGCGCGGTTGGTGCCGCTTTGGGCAGCGCTCGGGCAAAGGGAGCAGAGAAGTTCCACCGCCCCCGGAGCTCTGCGCTCATTGCGGCGACACAACAAGGAGCCGCGGCACTGTTTTACTGTTAATTTTCTGATTCCTTGATGTACTTTTTTTTTCCGTCGAGGTATCGAATGATAGAGCATCTATAGGGACGTGCAATTATCATCGTCCTGGAAAAAAAGAACAACAAAAAAAAGGCCAGAAGCGCTGCGGAAAGTGGCGAGCGGCAGGGAGCGATGGAGAGCCGCCCCAGGGCCCGGCCACGAGGGCTGCGGGCGTTCCTCGCAGAGCCGGGCCGAGCCCTGGCTGCGGAACGCTAATTGCCGGGCGCTAATTGCTCGCCTGCTGAGTAATTACCGGCGGTCATTAGCCCGCCCCCCCGGCCCTGCCTGCCCCAGGTGCCGCTCGGTTCCTTCTGCCGGAGCGGCGTCCCACGTTAACCAAACCTCCGGGCTGAGCGATGGGGCGTCGGTAAGCACAGGATACGGCCGTGCTGAGTAAACAGGAAGAGAGCTCATATTCTTACATCGAAACGACTCCTGGATTTAAACAAACAAACAGCTGGAAAGGTTCAGCGTGATCTGGGGACAGGGATCGGCGTCGGGAAGGGCGAGGACGGCGCTTTCGAGGAGCGGAGCCCCGCGGTTCCTCCTGCTCTGCCCCGTCTCCTCTCAGCCCGTGGTCCTGCTGCGGCACAGCAGCTTCAGCGCAGCCGAAAGGAGGAACCGCGTGTAATTAGAAGGCGGATTCCCGGCTGCCTCTACCTGCTTTAACGGACAGACGGGCTGTGCCCAACGTTAAGTAGCGCTTTGGAAACGCTATTGCTGTTGCACTTTTGATATCATGTTAATATTTTCTTTTCACATTCGAGTAAGTGGTGAACAAGTGATTATTTTTCACAGACCGTAAAAGTATCAAATAAGAAAACTCGCTTTACTTTTATTTTTTCCAGACAGCGCGAGGGGAACGCGGCGGCTCCAGGGCGCGTCCCCACGGGCTGCTGCCCTCGGGCCGGGGATCGGGGCGGGCGGGGTGCGACGGAGCCTTTCCGAAGCCGCGAGCAGCCGCCGGGAGCCGCTTGCGACGTGTGGCACCGCGGGGTGATGGCAGCTTTTCAGCCGGACCGGGAGCTGCAGAAGTGGAGCCGTAAGGCTTCGGGCTTCCCCCGGGTAGAAGGAAAGGTCTCCCCGGGAGTTTCCGGCACGTACGGGCCGGGCCGGGAACCGGCTGGCGGCTGCGGGAGGGGGGGCCCGAGCTGTATTCGCGTTGGCTGCCAGCAGGCAGTCCGATGATGGTGTGCGAGAGGGGTGTGAATGGAGCGCCACGTTCGTGGCTCCATCGGTGGAGTTGTTCTCCCAGAAACGTTTGTTTTAACAGTGCTGACTTTATAACGACAAATTATCCCTTCGGAAAGAGCTGCCCGCATCACGGCGACGTGCGAACGGACACAGAGCGGCCGCACGGATGAGTATTAAAACCAAATTCCTCTTATCTACGTGAGAAATCAGCCGGAAGAAAACGAAAATATACCCGACTTTAAATTATATATGTGTATATATATATATATTTTTCTATAAAATACTTGGTTCGCTGTAAGCCATTCATCTCCTAATGAGTTTCTACGTTGTTCTGTTGCAGCCGCCCCGGGCACATTCCGCGCTGCGCTCCCCGCGCTGTGACGCGCATCGCCCCGCACCGCCGCCTGCCCGGAGGGAACGGCAGCGCGCAGGTTGGTGCCGATGCGCACACTGTTAGTGCAGCCTGATGGCTCCGTTTCTTAATTATCTCTCTCAGCCTGACTCGGACGCACGGGGCGCGGACGGGTGGCGGTTGCAGCGGCTCGGAGCCGCTCTGCCCGCGGTGCGGAGGCTGTTCCTGCCCGGGGTCGTTCGCGGCGCTGCGCGGCCCCCGGGCAGCGGTGTGCATGGGGCCGTGCTCTACGTGTGAGCCCTGCCGGGCCCGAACCCGCTGCTGCGGGCTCTGCCGCTGTCACTGCGGCAACAGAGGTGCCGCGGGCGATGTTTTCTCTATAAGCAAAGCAAAGGGTGTGGATCGAGAGCTGGAAAAGCACCATCAAAGCGGCTCCTTCCTACGTCTGAGCGCCGATCCGGTCACAGTTAATCGGCGAACGTCACGACGGCTCTCTGAACAAAACGCCCTTCAGGTGAGTTTCCAGCTCCGACGCCCCACGTTCGCTTTTTATGAAGCTTCTCGAGGAAACCCAATCCAAGCTCTGCCCTCCTTCGGCTCCCGGCCGCAAACGGCCCCGCGGGCGGACAGACGGACGGCGTTAGGCCGCCTTCGCACCGGGTAAGGGGAGCGGCTGCGGGGAGGACCGGGCTGCGGGCCGGCCGTACACCCGTTGTGCCGGAGGCGGTTGGGCAGCGCGGGGCCGGCTGGGGCTGTGCCCGCCTCTGGGCTGCACCTTTCCGTGCCATCCGCAGGGAATCGCCAGAACCGGAGCGATGACCGCCTGCAGTGACATCGATGGGGGGCGGATTTGGTGCCCCGAGACGTGTGCGAGTAAGAGCTCAGCCCCGCGCTGATGGAAACGCGCTCACAGCCCGGTACGGTTTCACCGGTTTACAAACGCCGTCCATTAAAACACGATTATTACCAAACGGCTTCTTTCTATGCGAGATCCTCAAATCCGTTGTTTACATTGCACCTATATTAACAAACCACAAAATAAGCCCGTAGCGTTTTTAAGAGAGGTTTTAGGCTGGGAACGTGGAAACTTGCCTGGACGAAACGACACGGAAGCTGAATGAAGGCGAGGAGATTATCTGTGTCTGAAGGTTGGGCATTAGCCGCAATGAAAAGATTGATTTTTCCGATGCTTTTTTTCCCCCCAGACGGTTATTTCCAAGGCTGCTGGCAGTGTAAGCTCACTCTCTGAGCAGATACTGAAGCCCGTGTGTTGTATGTAAGGGTGCTATTCAAGGAGGAGGCGCTCAGTGCCGCAGAGTGCCTGCTGGCTTCGGGTGCACGTGTTCTTACAGCATCACTCGCACTCGAAAAATACTTGTTATTCATGCTCAGAAGTTACTCGAGCATGACTTGCAGTGGAAAATTGTGCAAAAATAATGTTTCTTTGCGATAACTGATCCCAGTCTGGTGTTTCATAGCTGATAGCCTGGAAACTTGCCTGTGCAGAGTCCCTCCCCGTCAGAGATGTTCCACGAGGCTGAAGGAAACAGAGCGGTGAGGAGAAGAGGCAGATGTGCAGGGGTTGTTCACATGCTGAAAGCTTTGAGTCACAGCAGCTCTGACGCTTTTCTGAAGAAATAGTTCTGCAATCATTACAGTTGCCACCCAAACCCTACCCTGGGTGTTCTATGGCTTACAGCAACCTCCAAACTCGCACTGCGTGTAGTGTGAATGCTGTGTCAGGTAAGCGTGTGTAAGTCATCCTACAGCAGCCGGTCTGGCAAAACACGTCTGATTTGGCGGTCAAGGAGGTGAGTCCCAAAACCCAGCAAGGTCTGTAAAAGAGGAGCTGGCTGTTCCGTTTGGGCTAACGGGCATTTTCCTTACCTACAGCCCAGCTGACTGCCAGCTCCCGGCTCATCCCCCGATTAGGCGCTGATGGGCGTTTTCTGAGCTATTTACTAAGAGCTGAACATAAACCACAAGTGCTTTTGAATGCTGACCTCTCATTTATGTTACTTTCCGAACTGAATAGCATCTTATGCGCATTAAAATAGTTTTTAATAGATGCTTGAACGATAATCATGTATGCATCTTGTTCTCTTCTCCTTTTTGTCAACGCGAAAGCCGGGCTGTTGGATGCTCCCATTTGTTGGCCAGGAGTTCTCCTCAGGGCTGCTGGGCCCCAGCAGAGTGCTGGGCTGTGCATCGGACCCCAGAGAGGTTCAGGAGCTCCTGCTGTTGTTCAACCTCCTCTGGCTTTGGCCGTCCGAGGTGTGTTACTGCCACAGCTGAGGTGGAAGTGCCACTGCGAGGACTTTCGTTGTCCTTGTTTTGTGATGTTCTTAACTCCGTGACGTGGTGTGAAAGTTCCCCATTCATGGGTGTGAAAATGCATTCAGACTTGATGCTATCAGTCCCAGAAGTTAGAAGTACTGCTCGTTTCTCATTGGATAAGCATATAGACCACACATTTCATACCTGAATGTCCTCTGCTAAGTTCAGGGGTTACTTGAAATTAACGCTCATTATTCACTAGTATTTGCACTAGTAAAGTACAAGTGCTCAAATATTTGCAGAAAGCAAAAGTGAAGCAGCTGTAAACATGGCTGAATTTGCTTCTGAATTTTAATGCATATTTGCAGAATTTTGGTTTAGCTGTAATGTGTGCGTGTCTATGGTACAGAAAGCTTGTAAATTCTGGTGCTTTACACTTCCCAGTGTGTAAACTGCAGCTAAGCCCGCTGGATTTAACTTTTATATCCTTAGTTTAAATGGAAAAATACAGGCGAGTTTGAAAAAAACAAAAACAAAACCCTTAAAAAATACACAGAGCATCAGAAACTTTACATAACCACATCGATTAGTGGTCTGTAACCTTCGCTGGTGAGTGGGTACTGATGGAATAGTGTGTGGTTAACTCTTTCATCCCCAGCAGGAGCAACGTGAAGATTGAATCCCAGGATCCACAGTTCAGGATGAGGTCTGTAAGTCACTATTTCTCCCTTTGGTTCCAGAGAAGTGATTCTCTGAATGGAAGTTAAGGAATTTGTGACGGTCTTCAGGAAGGTTTGCCTTAGCCAGATGTTGTATTTGCAGTGTGAAAACAGGCTGTGTGGGAGAGCCATGACTTGGAGTGGGGAAGGAGGAATGTATCAGGCTTAACACACAGCATATGCTCTCCTTGCAGAATGGATTGGGTGACTCTGGGTCTGTATTGACTGCTTAATCGTAGTGTTTCTAGTCTGGGGGTGGGTACACTGTTAGGTCATGGTAACAGTGATGAATTTGAAGAGGAAGAGTGGCCATTTATTCATCCTACTTTTCTCCCTCTCTCAAAGGAAGAGGAAGCAATCAGGATAGATAGAGAGTTGTGCTTGGAAGCAGTGGAAGAAAGCTGGTAGTATTCTAGAGAGATGTGAGGAGCAGAACTCAGGAAAGAGTGTTGGATTTCAAAGGAGAACAGGTTGATAAGAGCTGTCAAGCTTGGCCAGGGCAAGCTGTGTGGGTACTGCTGGATGATGCTCTCCAGAGACAGAGTGTGGCATTGGTCAGCCACCTTTCAGCATCCTCAGTGCAGGGAATTTCTGTTTAGTTTTGCTGTTTTCTTAATCCCAATGGACCAGGAGATATCTGGATGACAACAGTTTCACAGGTTTCTATGAAGGTCTTACATCTGTTTTCCCAACACATAAAAAAAGATTTGCTCTTATATTTCTGCTCGGGGTTTCTGATGCTCCCCTCTGCTGTCACTGCTTTTACAGAGCAAAAGTAGCCCAAGGAATTTGGAAGATGATGGACACAGTGTGTACTGCATGCTCCCACTGAGCTTATGGACAGCCAGAAAAGCTGTAGATGAAGTGGAAGAGTGATGGTCTGCTGCCAAGAGCTGCAGCATTGGAGAATGTGTCTGTGGCATTCATGTGGTCAGAAAGTCATACCAACTGTCTCCTCCCCAGACTCACAGATTCTTCTCAGAAAGGGTCATGTTTTCTGTTTTCCAGGCATTTAAACACATAGAAGGCATTTTCTTGTTTCCTTGCTTTCCACAATTCTGCAAGCAGAGTTTATATATACATACATACATATATATATAACCATTTTTGAACTTACTGCGCTTTCCTTCTACCCCTTGATCTTTATTGTTTCAGTAGATCCCTTTTCATTCTGTTGTATGCTGTATATTTTTTAGGTTTAGAAGCTGTACTTAATTCTTATTTCAGAAGATGGCTCTTCTCAGAATGAAAAGCAGATTGCTATGAAGGCAATGATTTGATCCTTGTGGTTTGCTGTGAGCCTCGTAGCCTCTAGTGTAAACCTATTGGATCTTGTTTAACAGAGAAGCAGAGAAAGTACCACCCATGCAAATGCTGCTCAGAAACATCTACCAGGGAGAAAAAAGCTTCTGTAAGTAAAAGTATTGTATGACCTCTCATTATTAAAACAGACACAGTGTATTTGAGGGTATATTTATACTGTGTTGATTCTTAGAAGTTCCACTCATTGACCAACAGCCACTCTTCTGGTTGTTGCAGTGTCAGGTGGGCACTGCCATCCTGTTGTGCTCTCTTTATGTGTGTTGCAATCTTTATTTTTTACTAAGGGATTTACAAAAGCAGCTGACATCCTGACAGAACCAGACAGTTCTAAAATATTACGGTTAATAGAAAGTAACCATATTGTTCATTGGGTCTGGAAAAATAGAAATTAGGAAAATAAGGTCTTTCTAATGAATGTTTTGGATTGTGTACAGTCCATCAAGGTATCTCCTATTAGATGAGATGACCTCCAGTGAAGATCTTATCCCTTCACGAATTTGGAATAGTTATGGTTGGACCGGATAAGAAAAGAATACCTTTCTATCAGAGAGCCCATAATTGGTGGTACCCAAAAGTGGGCCAAAGGCTTTGGCATATATCTGTGTTTTCTGCCCTCTTGAAAAAATGCCCTATTTTCTCAGGCTTGCTTTTACACTTGGTAAAAATTCTCTTCTTTGACCTTAGGTTTACACATCTCACATTTTCCAGGTGCTTTCTCTGATGATATTTTTATTGGTGTATTTGTGGTAAGTGTGTTCTTGAATGTCCCACAGAGTCGGCCAGATATACATTCTGTTACTGCTCTCAGTGCAGATGAAAGCTTCAAAGAAAGGGTAATTTTCAGTGCTGAAGGTATTATACTTAGAGCTGCAACAGCTGGGAGATGCATCTGAGGGGAGCACTTGCTCATCCCACAGCAAACCTATAGGTTTAATCCTGAATCCATATACACAGTTTTGATAAGGAAGCTTAGGTATTGGGTAGAGGATAGGAAATAATAGTTGTTCCAGAATGGTGTGGACATAGGTCCTGTCCTGTGTATTCCAAACCAGAAGTGTTTTTCCTGCACTGCCCATCTCTGTCTGCATGACTGAGTCTTATTTGTTCTACTGGGATCCCTCTTGTTCCTGTGCAGCTGTAGCTGTAAGAGCTGACATTTGCTGATGAGCCACTTCTAATTCAAAAATTAGAAGATTAACAATGAGATAATTCAGTTATCACATTTATGTATTTGTTTATACTCTTCTCTCATTCACTGTAATTGTATCAGTATCTGCTGAAGGTTTCAGCATCCCTACCCTCACTACTTTTCTGTCAAGGCAATATTTATCTGCAGAGAAAGGTGTCAGTGAGAAAGCAGGATTTCCTATATATCTGAGGACAGACCTGTTTTGTGTGCTGCATTTGATGGTGGTCAGTCACGTGCCCAGAGACGGGTACAAAAGAGGTTAGCAAACAGTCGCTTTGCAGGCATTTGTTGCTCAGGGGTTTTCTGAGGCAATTAGCCTGCAGTAGTCATTTGTTGCATTTATTTGTTGTTCCCAATCAAGTAGGTTCTGGTATATGCCACAGTGTCTGGCGACACGTTTTTTTCTCTGTGCAACATGTGAAGAACAACTTCTTGTTTGCTTTTTTTAACTTGCCACTCACTAATTGCATTGGATGTATTTTGGATCATGTTCCGACAAAGCCAATATCCTCTTTTTCTCCATGCAACTTTTTGTTCAGTGGGACCGTGTCAACTTTTCCTCCAGCATCTCTCTGCCTTCCCCACATCTTAGTCACGCCAGGGACTTTGTACTGATTTTTGATGCTATTTTTGGTGTGTGATGTGATAGTCCTAATTTCTAGCTAAAGAGCATCTACCAATGATTATGTACAGTGTTCCTTAAAGTAACAAAAAATCACTAGCGTGGCATGTTCTGGTTTGCGTGTCTCCATATATGATGGAGAGCTTTGTTCAGAGTTCTGGCTGTAAATTCATACCAGTACCCTAAATCCCCGCTATCAGTGTCTTTGGGGTGAAACCCAGTCCTTGTGTCAGAATAATCCCTCCTCGCGCAATCATGTTGCCCTCTGTTGGTTAGCTTTGATTCAGAATGTTCCCAGGCTCGCTAATTACCAGAGGGCTTATTTAAATTCCTGTGGAAGAGGCCTCAGTGTTTTACTCTGCAATGCTCTGGTTCCTGTGCTGGCTGAGGGGTGCATCCGTGCTTTCAGAGGAAAGGGTGGAAGCCTCTTTGTAGGTTGTGGTTGCAACCGTGTTCATTTATAAAGCTGGGTTTGATTTCTCTTAACGAACGCACGTATTAAGGTCTGGAATTTGTCGGTGTCAAGGTCAGTTATTGAGAAGTTTGCATTGCCTTTTTTTGAAGAATTGATCTGAAAGCAGCTAGAATCAGAACTTCTTTTCCTGTGGGTTCAATGTTTATGTGCACGTAGCTTCCCAGTGGATTCACAGGGATGCCTGGTAAAGCCAGATGGCACAAAAAAAGCCTACAGAAAGAAAAGAAGGCAAAAAGAATGCTAGTTGCATAGGGAGACATGAAAAACCTCTCCCTCTAAATGCTGGAAAATGGTTTTATTATAAACACAGATACTCTGATGAATTGAAAGGTTGGTGAGGAAGGAAGATGAGAATTTTTGGGGGCAGCAGAACATTTTTCTTGTTGACTGATTAATCTGGAACTGCTCTGAATGCAAATGGATTTCTGGGATCCTCCCGCTTTCTCAAATACATTCTGACTGCATCTGACTGGTAATGTGTTCAGGATGATTTTCTCATAAGATACAACTGAAGACCAAAGGTGAAGGAGGAAGACCGTGGCAGAGCTAGGACTAGCTTTCTTCTTTAGAGGGGTGAATTGGAACGCTGGTCAGCATGCTGCAGTGACTTGCAGACACGTTCATCAAAGTCCTTGTACCTAAATAGGCTATGGATGTGAGTAATGCTTATTTCTTCTCTGTTATAAAATGCTTGAGATCTGTGGTTGGGAAACCAAGCATGTAAGTGCAGTCTACTGTTATTGATAGGAATGAGTTTCAGATGGCACAGCTGAAAATGTGTCCCCTACTTTTCCTGGGATGCTCTATGGATCAGACTCTAAGCAAAAACCAAGAAACCTGCTTCAGTTGGCACAGATACTTGATATAATATGATGATTGGTTAGAGATACTACCTGATGGTAGTAGGTAATACAGCTAAATATTACTAAATAATAGTAATAATGTTAATAAATCCACTTACATAAAAGAAAATAAATAAGAAAACCCTGAAATAATGATAACAAAATCTTAATCTTTTTATGCTTCCAGAATGAAGACGATGTGGTCTCTTGGCACAAGAATTTATGAAACAACCCATAAAGACCCACGGTACAGCAATCTAAGGAGCAAACTCAAGATGTTTGATTGAGCAATGCGTGTGCATTTATTCACACCTGGAAAGAACAGCTTTCTGTGTCATTACATGCAGTGTGAGAATTTCATGTATTGATCTCTGTATATACATCACCTGAGGTTCCTTTATTCTCTTGGTAAAACTTGCCAGGTGTGATGCTGTTTGGAGGTCCTTTCTGTACCAGATGAGGCACTGAGTGTTGAAGCAAGCATCCCTCCTGGCCTTGGTAAGCAGCAATACCTCTGCAGATACATAGAGAAGTCAAAGGCTGCCTTCCTTCATGTTGGAGTGAGGAAAGACATCTGGTTCTTCTATTACTTTTCAGTTGGCTCTTTGCTTTTATTACTGCCTACTACAGAGGTAGCCAAAAATTGGTGTTTAATACATTAATGCAGATGTTAAACCAAAAATAGCTCCTGTTTTGCATCTGAGGATTTCAATTTGGGGTCACCTGTGGGTGGAAGTGAAGCTACTTTTTAGTCACGTACAATAGAACTCCTCAGTTGCTTACGGTTAATGTGGACCTGATATGTACTTCCAACGCCCTGCCCTGTCTCTTTGAGCAGGCACAAAGACCTCAGTTTGTAATGGAAACTGATAACATCAGTTACTGACAACTCTCATTTGTTTGCAGTTTCGGGCCTTGTCTAGAGATACAGTACTGCTGCCTAAAGCTGTTAAGCTTAACCAAAGCCATGGATGTGACTGTTATTTGGCAGATAAAAGGAGTGAAAGGAAGGAGAGAAGATAGCAGTGTGGTGTCTTTTTACTTTCTTTACAGTCTGCTTAAATTTCTCATCTGCTGTAAACCTCAGACTGAAATTCTGCAGCGTGGGGATGCACTGAAGTAGTGCTGGATAATAACTTAATAAAATAGAAGTAACGAAAGGGGAATAAAATAGCTCCCAAACAGTTAAGAGTGGGATTCTGGTTTGTGTTGGATCCTTGTCCTGAAAGCTTGGAGTGCTCAGATCCACCTGAAGGATCAAAAGTGTCCTCAAGCCCTTAAATAGATGACTCGGAAATAGCTGAAATGTGTTTCATTTTATGGTAAGTTTAATGTTTCCAATCTCAGTGCAATTTACAATTACAATAAATATCACCAAAAAATTAATGTGGCCACTTCAAATACAAAGGAACGACAGAGTGTAATCTGAGAAAATTTTATCAACATGCAATTTCCTTAACAAAAACACCAATGTATCATTTCAGCATGCTGAGAAATATTTATCTTTTGGGACAGCAAAATCATTTGCAGAACGTTTTAACTGCTAAATAAATATTTTACTGGCAACTTCTGAGGCATCATAAATGCAGTCAATATAAACAAAGCAATGTGGAATCCAGCTCCGGTCTCAGCTGCAATGACTGTTGGCCACTTCGTGGTAACACAGGGCTCTGGGATGCATTTGGCACAGTCTCAGCATTTCAAATATCTGATTTGTTGGGTTTTTTGTTTTTTTCCCCTGCTATATAAGCAAGTTTGCTTAGTTTATCTGAAGGCTCTGGCAATGGAAGGCATGGCGAGCTTTCAGTATTAGGGATGCAACTGTTTAGCATTTAACAGAAACTCGTCTTTTCACAGTTAAATCACATTTTTTTTTAATTGAATCCTGTGCTTATGAAAAATACTGGATCTGCAGCCTCAGACTGTCTGCTTGGCTGCAGAACAAGAACATCATGGCCATGCTTGCTTGAACTTCCTCGTGGGCCCCTGCCAACGTGCTTCACCTCTGACCTGTAGCTGAGTTTTTAAATGTCTTTTTTATCTGTAGTCTCTTCCCAGACCGCCCCACTGAAATGGCACTTCTAAGGATGATTTCAGCAAGTTTCATCTGTGCACTGGAAGCAGAAACTTGTTGCATGGAGGCAGCTGAAGAATTACTTATTCATTACCATGAGCGTCACTGCAGTCTTTACTGTCAAGGACTGCCGGTCACATTTCCTCACATCAACTCTGGGACAGAGCTATGATTTGTTGTATTGCTATTGGCCATTTTAAGTGATAGCTACCTGACTAAGCTAGGTAATAATTGCCTATTTGTCACTATAGGTGCTCACTTTGTGTTATTTGTGTCTAATATACAATGGCATTATGCTCCTATTGAATATTTATTGAAAAGCACATCAAATATTTGAAGGCCTATAAATGTGTTCATCTTCTGAATTTATCAAAGGATCTCTGTTGACAGTCATTGGTTTCAGTGCTGTAGTGGTTTCTTGCCTGCTCTAATGTGGTGTTCTACCTGTTTGTCAGACACTGCTGTTAAGCAAGTAACTGGTGATAGCTGGATATCCTTCCAAGCTTAGGAAGAAGTTATTGGCTGAAGCTGTTCTCCTTATTAATTTGACTCCTCAGATTTATGTGTCTGCAAATGATTTTCTTCTTATCTCTGGCAGCTCCAGAAGATAATCCAGAAATTAACTTTTCTTTGTAAAGAACTTCATAGGATGTTTTAGGAAAACGTGAATAAGTAAATGCTTAGTAGGTAGTTTGAGATACCCTCAGCTCCTCTGGATGCAAAGCATTTACCACTGTGATCTGACTTCTGTCAGTTCTCCAGGAGTGTTACTATCTCTGCACATTCATCTCCTACTTCTAAAGAGATCTTTTAGCACACAAAGCAGGAAATGTAAGAAAACAGACAGGATTTCCAAAGACAAGTTAGTCATTTCACTGCAGAGTCTGGCCTTTGTTCCACGTCCATAACAAGGCAGTGGTCTTTAAAACACGGTTGAAAATTAGAGGAGATGGCATAAACGTTTGGTAATTGCAGAAAGCCAGGGTAGTTCCTGCGTGGGCTGTTAGTGAGTGGCTGAAAACTGCTGCAGAATGCAGTCTGTTGCTTGCTTAATGCACCATGAGCGTTCTCTGCATAAGTATCTTAATTCACACATCTAAAGGAACTCAGCCTGGGTTTAGCTGGGTACTTGTTAGCAACTTCTTCAGAAATAAAGGGGTGGAAACTGTACCATCATCTGTGGCTGGAAGGTGAAGATTTACTTAAAGCACTTTGGCTGAGGGGCATCGAGAAATGAGCACTGCTGCTGCCTGCAGGAGAGGACTCCAGCACTGCAGGGACACAGAACCTCAGGGAAGTCATGCTGAGGAAATGATTCATTTAACCTGCAGCTATATCGTTTGTAGAAGGTAAAGGCAATAGGTGTGAAGAAATGTTTGCTCAGATCTGTGCTTTATATAGGTTCCATCCTGGATAACGTATATGATAATATACTGATATGAGTATATCTCCTCTACAGCATGCCATGTTCTGACGTACTTGGGTGGCATTTAGTGTACAGATTACTCCTCCATTCACAGACACGGACTTTCCCTAGGTTATCCACGTGTTCTGTATTACGTTTCAGGGCTCACAGTTCAATCTTTTCATAAATAAAACTGTAGCCCTTTCTGGTAGCGAGAGAGGAAGCGAGGAAGATTCCCTGCCCTTGAGGACCGAGCGTGGCTCTCAGTCCCCAGAAGGCTGGGATTTTGAGCTGGCTATTACCAAGTGTAAAATGAAACACCTGTGTGCAGCAGCATGCCAAGGCTGAGCCACCTGCAGCACACCTGCTAACTGCCTCACTGCAGTCGGGTCTGGGCAACGTGACATCATCTGATTTCATATCTGTAATTGAACAAAAGGTACGGGTTATAGCTGAGCTCTTATCCAAAAAAGAAGAGTTAACGCTGTAAATACGCGTCTCTGTAAACAGAGAAACTTCTTTCCTGTTCTCATTGAATGGCATGCTGTGAAACCAGAGTTGGCTGGAAACTTCTAGAAGCAGCTTGCTGGGGGCTGGGTTCGGCTGTGCCTCTGAATGCCTCCGAGCAGGAAGCAGCTGGGTAACACTCCAGGTGATTGCGCCCATTGACTCCATTTTCTCTCTCTATTTGGAGTGTAGCAGTGGGTGATACATTTGCCTGCTGTCTGAGCTTAGTTCTCAAAGCTGGGAGCGGAGTTCACTTTGCCTCTGGAGCAGGACGTAACCCGGTCTCACACGAGGCACTGAATGTCTACCACAGACTCGTGAGGTTTAGGTTTTTTAGCAGTGTATCTGGAGGATAGAAATCTTCCAGTTTTTTAGCAGCTTTGAGGAGTAAGCAGTTCCCCCCCAGCGTGATTAAAAACATCAGAAGAATGCTGCATCATAAAGCGAAGGATGGAGGTACGTTTATTTCACTTATAATGCATCTTTCAGACGTGACTGGGAAATACATTCTCGTCTTCAGAATTGGGTATAAAAGCAGAGGCAGAAGTTTACTCAGTCCAAAAATCCCTTTAAATAGCCTACGTTGCTAAGGTTTTTTGGTAGTAACTGCAATTTAATCCTTGCTTAAAAGGGCTTTTTTTTTTCTTTGATTAATTGAACACACAGGAAGAAGCCGACAATGCTGTTCCTCCCAAAAAGAAACAGCTATTTTTAGGGGTTTGCTTAAATTTTAGGTTGCTTTGTTCCTGTTAAATCTCAGCCTTGACTTTGGCAAAAAATCCTGTGTTAAAAGCACGCTCTGAAGTCCGGGGTCTCCAGCAGGGCTCGGAATGATGCACGTGCTTCAGGGCTTGGCTGAATCCATTTTAAGGATGTGTTTTACAGACTTGAGGCTAGCAGTGCTTGGTAGACGATGACCAAGATTCTTGCCTTTACAGGGCGTAGGGTGGGGTTTAGAGCCAGCTCTGCCTTAATAATAAAGGGTTGGGTAATATTAGGCTTAACTGGTAATGCTAGGTATTACCCAATTAATATTGGATTTAATGAAAACTACTGAATAGGGCATTCTAATAATTGTACCTAACTGAATGCTCTTCTTGTTGTTTCAGATAATTTAGGGGTTAATGCTTATTGTGAGCACATTATTGTAAGGGTTTTTTAAAGAAATGTTTTTTTTTTCTTGTCTTAACATCTTGAGTTTCAACTGTTCTTTTCCTTTCATGCTATCATTATCCAGCAGGACTAGAAATAGGTGCAGACAATGAGATGTACATGTGCACACAGGTTAGCTGCTATATTGTTATGTAGCCTTCTGACTGCGGCTTCTGAGAATCAAGCTGACGGAGCTCCACATATTTTCCCCTTGAAACAGACTGTTTGTAAAGCTGCAGAGAATGGTGAATAATTTGCACCAATTAAAAATGACAGTTCTGCCTGTTCCCTTAATCCAGGGAGCACTGTTGTGCTGATCTTCTGATACTTCCAGGCTTTGGGTTGTTTTTGTTTTTTTTTTTTTGCCCTTTTCCTTTCTTTTATTATGCATAGGTTGATACCTGTTAACTGCGTCTCCCTGCAAAATAATAATAATAAATACATATATATATACACATTCCTGTTGGTTTTTGCGGAGTAGAGTCCTTAGATTTTCTTTCTTTCTTTTTTTAGTTTTGCTGTTGTTGTACTCTCCAGTATTGGCTGGTCAACCACAACACCAATAAGTGGTGCAGAACTCTGCTTCTGTGGGTATGATGCCAAAAGCAGCCAACTTGGTGCCTTACATAGGGATTAGTTAAGCTTGTTAGAGATGTTTGTGCAAATGGGACTTTTGGGTCTTGTAGAGACTTACCAAAATGGTGGCCTAATTATGAACTGTTTCCATTTTCAAGATCACGTTTTCTGAAATGAAGTGAAGGAATAGCGGAGCTGAAGATGAAAGATATGGAGATGTGCAAACTGATGTGTTGGTTATTTATAGGGAGATCTTTAGTGTTTGCGAACTGGAACAAAAAAGGCGTAGCATTTGCATGTACCCTTTGTTGCAAGCACATTGTTTATGCAGAAGAAAATGGTCTGTGTTTGTCTTTGTTAAGGTTGATGTTGCTATTAAGATTTCAAGAGTGACCACTGAAAAAAAAGAGAATTTAGAAAGTAAGAGGAACATATGGGACACCTGTCTTTGGAAGTATTGGCTCATAGGCAGGCCTGCTCTTTGGCCATGGCAACAAGCAACTTGACAGAAGTTTGATTTCTTTCCAAAATCCCTCTTTGCTGCAATGAAATATTGCTGTTTTCTTATTTTTCAACCTCTGTTTTACGGAAACAAGACCTACACGAGCGCATTGTCTATCAGCCTTTCTAATTCATGCCAGTTCCAGCACCTTTTGAGAAGCCATTAACCACTGTGGCTGTGTGAGCATGTAGTGAACTTGCTGGTAAGCTCTGTTCCCATTGAAACCGGGGCAAAGTAGAATTGCAGAAGAATACAGAACAGAAAGCCACAGGAAACCAAACTTCATTAGGTTATTGACCAACTGGAGGGTCTGCTTTTTTTTACTTTTCTTTTGTGTGTGAGGATGGTAGAATTAAGAAGGAAGAGAATTTGTTTTCCCATCTGTTTCCTCTAGCTCCAAATTTCTCTCTTTGTTTCTAGTCAGAAAATACCAAATTCATTAAAATAACTCTGTGTATGTGGGACTGAATTTCTGAACTGTGTGACTTGGTACATGTTGCCCAATTGTCTTTTCTATTAGTTATGAAACCAAACACACCAAAAAACAACAGCAAACAAAAAAGAAAAACACACACACAAAAAAAACCTGAAACCCCCCAAAGTCCCAAACCAATCATCATAATGCTCAAGGTAAAAGATAACCGACAGGTAGCATAGATAACAGGTAGTATTGTGACCGTTCTTGGAGATGAGAACTTTCTACTTCATTTTGATATTACAGATTGTAACATGAAGAAGTATGATTAATCAAATTGGGAAAACTTTCAAAAGTTGCACAGGATGAAAGGAAGCAGCAGCTTGATTTCTATTCTAAAATACATCCATTATATTTCCATGCTCTGTTTAGCTGTTGACTTTCAGGCTTCAGATAAAACCTGCAGTTTTACCTAACAGTTTTACCCAGCAGCTGATTGTTAAGTGGCAGAGATCGAACATATAGTTCCCATTGCTTGCAGAAGCCAGTAGGATTGGTAAATGACACGTTTTGCTGCACCAATTCAACATTTGTATGTAAAAAATAATGTCACCTGCACTGGCACTACGTTACTGGAAGTGCTAAGGCAGGAGGGGATCAACGACTGAGTTGGTTTGTGCAAGTATGAGTTTAAATCACCTTGTGTGTCAGGTTGGTTAACACGTCGTGTTTTCTGGCTGATATATTCCAAGCCTTACACTTCAAACATTGTATTTATCAACCCTTTATTAAATATACAAAACAAGACCGCTCTCGCCAAAGTCTGTCACAACCCATTTTGTTGTCGCTGTGCATTTTGGTATATGTGGAGGAATGAGAGCCCAAGCCGCAAAGTCAGCTTGTTTTAGCCTCAATGGCTTTTTAAAAACCCTGCAGCTTAAAATAATACATTATTAAGGCATTCAGACTTGTCAAAATTAATAATTAATATCCCATTTATGTTCCCCACGCATACACAGAGTCTTTCATTCAGTTCAGTTGCTGCACCAAGGCAGTGCTATCTGTACTGCAGCCAAGTGGCTGCACATTGCAGCCTTTTCACATGGCACAAGTGCATCTGGGAGCTTGGGTTGTCAGCTCAGGGCTCCTGTCTTCTGAATCCCTAACGTACAGATGTGTTTCCTTACAGAAGGTTATATAACATCAGTCTTCAGTTGCTGCTTTGTAAGTTATCTCAGTTTGTATGTGATCCGATAGCCTAATATTAATATTATTAATGACAGTTTTAAGAGTTTTATAAACAGTGTTTGATCCTGGGGGAACTTGCTTCTTGTGATAAGGGGGTCATTTAACAGGTGGTTATGGATGTTATTCAGACTTATTGTAAGACTATAGGACTATTCTAATAACATACTTACGAAGCATCAAATTGTGTCTTCTGTTAGAAGACCACAGAGACCACGTCTTGCAGAACTATTTCAGTTTCTGAAGTCAGTGCTCAGTGTGTACAGAGCCCAGAAATTGCACTGGGAATGACAGAAACCTCAGCAAGAATAAGGTAAACAGTTCAGACTAAGGATTGCCAAAGACAGCAGAAGAATGGGCCTGGGCTCTGCGTCTGAGTTACCATGTAGGCAGCACTTAAAAACCAACCAACCAACAAAATCCACCAAAAAAACCAGCAAGAAATAAAACCCAAACAAACAAACAAAAACCTGTACAAAATCCCAACCAATCAACTGGAAAACCCTCAAAAATAATAATAATAAAAAAAGAGGAGTTAAGTTTTTGTATCAGCATAGTAATTAAGCAGAACGGGTAGGATTAACAGTTGATGGGATATTCTCAATACCTTTATTTTTATTTTCAAGAATATGCATTACTAATTTATCCATCATTTAAAACTGTAGATGCATTTGAGTAGTTTTCAAATAAATAGAACCTATTATTTGGCTTTTTGCAATGTTCTTCTCCCTTGAGATGCCATGAACATTTCCATGTGTTTGACTTTTTTTTGGGTTTGTTTTTCCTGGGAGTTAAAATATATACATATATATGGGGAACAATGCAAAGAGATGGAAATAAATAGTTGCCATAAACCTCTACAGGAAACCTATGTATAAAAAGTGCTGAGTTACCTCAGCTACCATTGATTTCAGCTGAAGCTCTGAGTGCAAAACACTTGTGAAGTCAGACCCAAACCTCTTCTCAGTCAGTGTGGGTGAGACAGCCAGCCTTTCTTTCTTCGATGGTCAGCGAGATGATGATTGTGCTTGGGTTCCTAAGCTGCCTCAAGCAAGGGAAGGTGGATGGGCTGCTGAATGGACCTGTGTCATCAAGAGCCCCTGAAAATGAGTAAGACTGCGTTATTTATTACATTCATGTTGTGGGAGTATTAACTTCAGACACAGCTTCTGACTGCCTTTCCAGCAGCAGCTGTGGCATAACTGTACAGTGCTAGAAAGGATGCTGTTATCAAATGAGCTAATCTGATAATGCCTACGAGTACTTTTCTTGGTTTACTTCCTATTTCGTCTCGCCTGAAGAAACCTTTTTCAGTATAGAACCCATATGTGCATCCTTACAAAAGCTAATTATCACTTTGTTAATATTAATGTGCTTTTGAGTACAAAAATTGCCAAGTTTCTCCCAGCAGAATATAAGGAGATTTCTAAATCATCTTGTGTTTATTACAAATGTGCAAAAACAAGCAGTTTTTATGTAAGAAGTGAATTTTCTGGACATCACTGATGGTATATCAAGAAAATAACTTCCTAGTTTTTAGAGAGATGTCACTTAAAATGTGAAGGTGAGATGAAATGCATAGCTACGAATGCAAGACAAAAGTCTGTCTTGTTTCACTTAGGAATAGGAAAATATGACAATCGTTACAATGAAGTGCTTGCCTTAACATCAAGTGGAATTGTTTTCTTTGTGTTGCTTAAATGGCTTGCATAAGGTTACTGTATTCTTAGTTATCATTTCGAGATACAAATGTTAAAACGTGATGTTGCGTTGGTACGTAATTCCCACTTTTTTAAGCTGTATTTTGAAAAGAGTCTTTTTTTCTTCCTAAAAAAAATAGTAATTATTGTTAAACAGAAATGCAGCAATGCTTGAGAATAGTACTCTTATTCTCATGCTAGGGACAACTCAAGTCACCAAACATAGTAAGCTCTCTGAACAAAACATGGGTTTGAGTTCAACTTATCCCCAGTAGTCACTGCTTGGAGGTTAAAGTAAGAAAAGAACAAAAAAGCCCCAGAGAAAGCACTGCAAATAGTACTGACTACTTAACAGGCATTGTAGTATTTTCTGGAGGATAGTATGGGAACTTCTATGTCCCCAGGCATATCTGGTCATCACCTGTTACTTATGACCATATGTTGGGTTGTGTTCCAAATATTTAACAGCCCACGAGAAATATTAATGCCCCAGCAGGGAACTGTTTAAAAGCTTAGCCTGTGTGAGAACTGACCTTTTGCAATGATATAATTCCTGAAATGACAAAAAATGACAAGGGCAGATTGGTCATTATTTTGCCTCTAGGACAAATTTGTTGAACTAGCTTAGAAATCCGTGAAAGCCAGGGTTACTACTGCAACATAAATGGTAGAGGCAGCCTGTGATTCTGCAAAGCCCGTGTTGCACCACAGCAGTCAGGCAGAAAGCAGAAGCACCAGCTCTCCAGGTGCACAGATGCGTTCCACAAAGAAAAGGAAATAAGAGAACTGAATTACCTTTCATACATTTGGGTTAAGCATGCTTTGGGTCCATGTTAGCACAGCAGCTGACTTTTTTTTTTTCTGACATGCAAGAGAACGTACATGCATACTGCAAATTAACCTCAAATTGTATATGTGATGGTGATGAAGGAATTTGAAGTCAGTCTCCTGAAAACAGCACGTCCAGTATTCTGTGTGTGAACACAATGCTGTGGTTTTGGAATCAATTTTCTGCTCTTCAGCACTGATACTAACATCCCTAGGAGTAGGTGGCATGCAGGCTTTCTCCATTCATCTTTCTTAGCTTCAAGGCTGCAGGCTGGCATGTCTGAGTTTGTAAGCCCTGCTGTATTTCCAAGAACTGATGTAGTCCGCTGCAGCAGTGCCAGTCATAGTGGGGATGATTTACTGCTTTTGTTTTCCTGCTGTTTAATTACTGCCTGAAGTGTGTGGTCAATGTGAAATGCATTCCCCAGTCCTCTCTCCCAAATACTTAGGAATGAAGTTCTCTGCGTCACCTCTTGCCAGCAGTACAATTTCTGAAATGTTTCCCTTCATTCAGAGACTCAGCTAATGATTTTTCAGTACTACTTCAAACTGCATTGAAATGATCTTGTTTTGAGATAGTTTAAAAGTAAAATCACTGCTAAACGTGCAACGCTGCAAAAATATGTCTCACCTAAAATACAAACTCAAAGTGAGAAAAACTGTTCCTTTCCTCTTCTCACTCGTGTCACTCTTTTAACTTCATGTGAGTAAAAAGGGTGTTTGATTTGGCAACGATTGGGTAAAGGTAAATGAACTAGCAGAGCAAACAAGCCTAGCCATGTATGTGTTGTAGTTACTAGACTTGGAGGAAATGAGAAGGCAGATGGCAGTTAGTGGTGGATCTCAGCCACTGATGGTAGGAAAGGGAATTCCATCCAGACTTTGATAACAGAACCTGAGATCAGAAGCAAAGAGTAAATATACAGTTATATTTACACTTAATTCACTTTGCATTTACCCTTAAAATGGTCGGCGTTGATGTATAATTCATGTGAGTTTTATACTCCTGTCTCTGTATAGAAGAGTACTGTCATCCGCACATGGAAGCACCATGTGAATCCTAGAACAGTCTGCTGTATGAAGCTACTCCAAGTGAGCTCCCCATACAACCTGTTCTGTAGCGTACAGAGCACGAAGCACTGCATGCTTGTAATTCGTGATCTAACCTTGTGGAACACGGCTTGGCAGGCGGGTGATTCACAGATGCTATCTAGCTGGTGGTGAACTTCCTCATGCTAACACTGCTGAGGAGGGATGCCACCTGTTTCTGCTCTTGTTGGAACTGCAAATACGCAGTCAGCTGGAGTGCTGCTGTTGCAGCATGGCACCAAACACCAGGGGATACAGATGTAGTGGCAAAAAAAAAACCCAACCCAGAAGAGTCATTTGGGACATTTCTGGTGCAGTCAGTCAGTGACCTGCATGAGTTTCTGGTTTGTTGTGCTTCGTCTCCAAATTGGACTAAAATTCACTCTGCATTTTTGAGTTCCCTCCCAGCAAGGGCTTCCGTGGGTGCCATCCTAAAAGAAACGATCTCAAATATTTCTATGCTTCATCTCTATGCATCTTTGGGCTAATACAAGCAGTGAACAGTATGTACATAAAGTAAGTAACGAACAACAAACAAGAATAATTTAAAATGGACTGGTTGGGTAACACGCTTCTCTTCCAGCATCCCACTTTCATACGTAAATAGTTGTTGGGGATTTTTGCAGCTGTTGCCCTCTTTATTGCTGGTTGTGCACTGCTCATCCTCATGCCTGGCACCAGAAGAGTAGTGGTGTTTGTCAAATGGGCTGCGTGTATTCCTCATGGATTCTTGTGTAGATGGTGTTCTCCTGCAAAACGACCTGTTTGATATCTCACAGATATAAGTGTACTCATTTTGGGAAGGGGTTAATAAAGGTGGAGCTGGAAAAATCCTAAAGGAAGATCAAATTTAAATGTCAACATCTTCACTGCGATTTTAAAGAGAATTGAGGGAAAAGGGATATAGAAAATTACAGGCTTTGCTAAAGTTGTGTCTCGGAGTAATGTTTTCTTTCCAAAGCCTTGCGTAACATGCCAATATATTTTAAAAAAGCACATCCTAAAGCTAGCAAATAATCAAGTTTTTATTAAACAAATAAAAAAATGCTTCTCTATCAAATCATGGAAGTGTGGTAGGAAATGGAAAAAAGAAAAAGTGGATGAAGTGGATGGCTGGGCTGCACATTATAGTAGGAACGATAAACAGTAAGGAATGTGTGATTCCTGATGCTCTGTAGGAACACGTCCCCAATCAATGAACCAATTCAGAACAAGGAAAACAACGTGAAATGCAGCTAACTCCAAAATGCTGTGAAGCGATGCAAAACAATTCTTTCACTAACTTTATTTCTAATCCTCGCTTTGTGTCAATACTGCAAATAGAAAGACTGAAAATCAGAGCTTTATATGCAAAAAAAAAAAAAAAACGGTGAAGTAGATCTCCGTGTGGAGTACCAACTTTGTTTCCACGTGTAAAATCCAACTGTCACTTTGAATTACATTTAATAAAATACACCTCTACCTTTCATTACTGCAGCATTAGATGAAAACAGTGAGCATGCTTCCAAAACAGGTGCTATCCTAGTTGGTAACTGTAGTTGGCTCGTGCTGTCCGTGATACAGTTATCGTGCAAGCGTATGGCGTGCAGATCGGTAGATGGCCTGTTTGCACCCATCAGCAAACATACCGTGCTTCTGAGTCTGATATTTAGGAAATATGCCCTTCAGCAGATGGTTACAGAGGACATGAAATACCAGAGATTGGCCTCAAAACGTGAGGTGAGTTTGGTGTGTTCATCACTGCTGTTTCCTTTGCTGCTTGCAAGTCAGAGAAAAGGGGAGTAATGTCGGTTCCTATTAACACTCAAGTTTGTTTTACTTCTAGTCGATAATACGCAAAATTCCTGATAAATATATGAATAGATGTGGGAAAAAAATGGTGTAAAAATGTTACTTTGTACCACTCAAAATAACAGAGCAGAAATCTTGAATCAAGCAGGGAGAATTAATGCCCTACCTTTAATAGGGGTGTGTACTCCTGCGGGGCAGACAAAAATCCCATAAACTGGAAAGAAAAAGGTTAACTGTGGCCTAGGGGAGGGTGGGGGGAGAAAGGCAAGAAGGGCATTCTTGGATTCCTCCAGATTCAGTAGTTTGTGCTAAGGAAATGTTTGCCTTGCTTTCACTGTTGTTTCACTGACACTTACTATTAATGTGACTGCATTGTAAATCTTCTCCAAATAATGCGGTCAAGAATCATGCTAACTTAAGTGAATACCAGCTTGAGCCCAGAGCAAGACAAATACAAGCATTTACAATGAGATTTTTGGCTAGATTCCTCCAATTTGGAGACACCAGAGCACAAGCATTTGAGGTGCAATATAAGAAGCGTGCCTCTTAAAAACAGATTGCTTTTCCTACATGTTGGAATGCTCCTATTGGGAAATGAAGCTTTAATTTGGCCTGCCTAAGGATTTAAAATGTAGACAGTACGAGCTTACTTTGAAAATCTGTAGATGTGTGTCAGATAATACAAAATCTGTGGACGTGGCTGAGCATAAAGCAGCATGATAGGCACTTTAGCTGGTGTAAATTTATGGCTGGAACAATTTACGCTGAGAATAAACAGTTTAATGGATAGCTGGAAGGATTAAAGGATGTTCAATCCATCAGATTAAACATGTCATTCTTGCTGGTGAATGGTGCCATTATCTGACAAGAGACCTGGAAGTTAACATTCTTTCAGAGGGCACATTTTACTAGTTTACATCCATTGACAAAGGCTTTCCTGATCCCATCAGTGATACCTCAGCCCTGCTGAAATCTGGATAGAACTTCCATTCATTTCAATTAGTCAAAGATTTCAGTCTTTATATTTTTTTCTTATATTTAATATTAAGAAATTACTAACGAGCACAGCTGTTTGCAATGAGTTCCTCTTTGACTCCAAGCGATGAGCTTTGAAATACAGCTCTGAAGTTTGATGGCCAATAGCTTGCTGTTGTGCTTTGGAGGTTTACACGATCGTTTTTGCTAAGTGTTACTAAGAGAAATAGTGAGATAACTAGTGCCAATTTCACCATGTCAGTGCTGTTACACATTTTTTCCTACTATAATTAGATATATTAATAAGGAAAAACCACATAGTTTGAAAGTCAGATGCAAAGAACTAATTTGCCACGGGTTGTATGTGGTGAGGTGGTCCTTTATTTCCTACTCTCTGGTTCTGCTTTTCCCAGTTCAAAGCCAAGAAGGCAGCTTATTTCACCCTTTGACATTAGCTGATCCATTGCAAAAGGATTTTTTTTCTCTCCTTTTTTTTTTTTCTCCTAGATAAGACAGTTTATGAATTGAATTTTGCTATTTACACAGCAGATTTGTTAAAGTTTAGGGTAAGTATAATGCCTAATAAAAGCCAACGTCGTTCTAAAACCATTTTGAAATAAAGGAGGTTTAAAGCTTTTAAGTGAAGAAAAAATGCAGAAACTGAGCTTGTAAATATACAAAATGGGCTTCAGCAGTCAGACTGCAAGCTCGTACTGCACTCGACTCCTAAACAAGAAGACAACAACCAACCAAACAGCACGGCTTTACCAGACTGCACGCAATTATAGAGTTTGCATGGCTGCAACCTGTAATAAAACGACTGTGATTTAACAGGTCAGTGCTTCAGATGATCTGCGGTAACCCTCAGTCTTAATTTTCCTGGCCCATAGCAAAACACGATGCTATTCAGATCATTCTAACTCAGATTTCACACCCTGTGGCACTACCTTGCCTTTATTGCAGGCCAAGAGAGTGCGCACAGACAGCTGCCATGCCTGCTAATGTGCAGTAACTGAGATGAGGCAATTCGGGTTTGATTTTGAGACCTGGCTTTATTTTTAGGAGTAACTGAATATGTTTTCTGCTCCTGATCTTTCTGCCGTGGTATCAGCATTCAGTGGCTACCTGGGAGAGGTCTCAGCTGTTGGCATCTGGAACACGCCGTGGGCACTCAGAAGGGGACGGCGCTCATTCCAGGTTACCTGAGCGAGCAGAATCTGTTGTGGTTCTCTCTCTGTCCTCTGCCATCCTTATGGGGCTTTTTTTATGGGCTCATTCCTTTCCCATTTCCTTGTGGAAACATTGGAACTGTCTGGGACAGCAGACTGGAGGCTTCTGCCATTAGAAAAGCATTAAGAGAGCATGAAACCCTCACGCTCTTTCCTCAGAATTTCTCACATTCCATGCGAGCACCACAAAAGCCCCTGGTGGTTACTTCACAGTCTGTCTTCCACTGAAAGATATTGAACCTTTCAGATACTTAGAGGTGTTGGTTGGGTTTTTTTTGGGGGGGGGGGGTAATCTCTGTAATATGCAGGAATTCTTCTAATTCTCCTTGGATCTCCATGTGGCCGTAACGAGGATCTGCTTCGGATGGAAACGCAGCTCAGTTAAAAAAGGAGGTGGGTTTAATAGACCTTAGCTGTGTTCAAGAAGTGCAAGAATTGCCACTGTTTCAACACTGGGAACTGCCTGAAGCTCTCTGGAAGCCGCCTCTTACACTTTTTATTGGGGTCTGTTTTTGTCAGCTTCCCCAGAGAGCGATCTCCAGAAAAGCCTGACAGAGGCTTAGTTTTAATGGGTAGTCTTGGTCAATTAGTAAGATTGAAGCATCCATTCCCACTTTTCCATAAGACTGGTTTTTGTTTGTTTGTTTTCTGAAGAGTTTACAGTATCGTGTTCATAGCAAGAAGCATTTTCCTGTTCAAACTGTATTTTGCTTTTTCAGAGGAAGGTGTAGGACAGCAACTGAAACACATGAGGTGGGCTTTGTCCATCTCGTGGTGCTTCTGAGGGTTTGCTTTTGCTGCATGTCTTTTAGAGCAATGCAATATAAATAGGAAGAAAGGCGTCATCATTGGGAATGCTTCTAAGACATAACATGCACTATTTGGAGTTTTCATGTCATTGTCCTGCTTTTGGCTTGGATAAGGTTAGTTTTCTTCATGGCGTGCTCTTGTTCTATGGATTTAGGATGAGAATAGAGTTGATAAACGCTGATGTTTTGGTTGTTGCAAAGCAGTGCTTACACTTGGTTGAGGACTCATGGCTCCTCATGCTGCCCTGCCAGCCATGGGCTGGGGGTGCACAAGCAGGAGAGGATAGAAGCAGGATAGCCGACCCAGTGTGGACACAAGGATATCCTGTGCCACATGGCATCGTGCTGCAGATTATTGGTATGTAAAGAAAGCAACTAGCAAAATAAGTGGGTGGTATCACAGCAATTCCTTATTTCTCTCTCATTCCCACTTTGTCTCTGCCTGCCATATCGGCCTCTTGGCAGCTTCTGGGTCCAGTGGTAACTTCTGGATTTCCAGCATAATCCTACAGTTGGCTCTTCCTTCTTGCTGAAAATGTTGTAGAGCTAAAAGGTTGCAATAAGAACAAAGTAGCATCTGGAACGGCCTTCCTCCATGAAATACAGAGAGGAAGGTGGATCATAATGTTTGAAGAGGAACAGAGAACACAACGTTTTGCTGTAGAGGAGTGTGGGAGAAGAGGGACACAATGCATAGGGAGGGCTGCAGGTAGTAAATAGAGCTGTAGAAAGAAGGAGGGGTGTCTGAAGCTGGGAATTTTATAATGGAAAGTCTAGCAGTCACCACTAAAATAAATTGTGGACATCAGTGCAGAGTGTCCGATGTTTCATGGAAGTGATATGCTTGGGTAGACAGGATTCCCCTAATGTTTTTCTGTTCAAATGTTTATACATGATGCTGCAATTTGTTTTGCTTTACCACTTTAAAATTCCTATCAGGGTAACTCTGGAGGAGTGATTTTATCTTTCATGGGTGTCACACTGCTGAGTAGCTTAAATAGGAAATGCAGCTCTGGAGACAGAAGCTCATTTTGAACCTATAGGTGTAGAAATGTATGGAAAGATCTGCTCATTGTACAAGGTTGCTTGTGCATTATGATGGATCTCAGCTAGGTTTTATGGCCCATATATTCACTATGAATATTCAAGTTTAAGTATTCTGACAGTCTTAATAAAAGGCACGAGTGATGTGAGCAATAGCACTTTTCAGTAGGAGGAATGCAGTTGATTTCGCTTCTTGCAAAAAGAGCTGAACTTTTGGAATAAGTTTGTGGATTCCACTGAAGCTGTAGCGAATAATATTTCATAATTCACTTTAGTTTGGTGGGATGAGGGTTTCCTCCATGCATATGGGGCACCTCACTGTCTGCTTTACAAGCTCCATCTTCATTCCTGTAGCAAAGGTATGAAAATCCAGCAGATGTTATTACTCACACTGCCTACTGCACCTTAAATGCAATGCACAAAACTCTTTTGTGCCCTGTTTACTCCTTCTGGACTTGGATCTCCGCAGTAGTATAATAACAGTAGATTAAATGATGCTCAGTGCAGTCATCGTATTTCATGCTGTGGCTGTTGGATCATCTTCCCTGGGTTTCATCTGTTGTGTACTTCGCAGACAGGCTGGAGTGAGGGCTACTTCCAACGCAAATGGTGATCACCAGAAACAGTCATTCCTTTGGAATCTGCACATTTTTATTTCCATGCGAGATGCAATTTAATCATTAAGGGAATTTTTTTTTTAGCGCCGGCGTAACATACCTTTATAGGAGGAAGTTGACCCCAATTTTGTAAGCGGGTGTTTATGAAGTCAAAGGTGGACTCTTAAACAGACTTAGAAGCCGGGCCAGCAGCAGAATGCCCGATCTGGCACACACAGGAGAAATTATCCACGATTAAAGAGTTTCTGATTAATATGGCTTATGTGCCAAAACTGCACATGCAGCGTATGATCTCAATTAGAGTGAAACCTAATTCTTCAAGGCTGAGCTCCAGATTCGTTCTGTAATTTCTTCTTTGTTTAACTTGGACATTTTTTGACAACGGGATCTAAAAGAAACGTGGGGGTTGGGGGCAGTAACCCCCCTAACCATTATAGACTGCAGTTCTGTCGAATATACCCTTCTCAAGGTATTGCTGCGAGTACTTCGACTATGGGGCTTTTAGAGGAGTTGTTGTGCATTCCTCCCGGGCGCTGCCATTTAGTATTGCTAATGGAGCTGTAACAGTTTTTGGGAAAGAATGAATACTCGTGTGCAGGTTTTCTGCTTAAAAAGGAACTCCTGCCAAAGAAAACTGCTCGAAGGTGGAAAGGAATAAGTATATAATCACGCCACTGTCATTACCTCTGATATTAAGAAAGTAGGAAATGTCAAAGGTCTGTAAGAAAAATAAGTCCAGGTTTAATGAGTCTGCTGGAGAGGAATTATCAACATTAATCATTTAGCCAGTGGACTAACATAGCTGGCATCAATAGAATAACTTTTTCCATCCTGTTTTAATACACAGCAGTTGCTCTAGCTTGTTTCTGGGACTGTTTTTTTTTTTTAACCACTAATCCCAAAACATCCTGGAAACACAAACTCTAACGAGCTCGTATCATCGCATTTTAAGCGCTGTTCCAAACCGATATTAGAACTACTTAGGAGGAGTTCGGCCGTCAGGCTGCTCGTGTGTGGGAAAGGAGGGGATCCGGACCCAAGAGGAGCCGAGCGCGGAGCTGCGCAGCGGCTGCAGGAGGCGGGTACGGCTCTGTGCCTGCGGGGAGCCTGGTTCGGGAGCGGGCCGAATACGGAATCAGTGCCGTTCCCTGGCGTCAGGTGGTCTTTTCTCAAGCAAAACGCTGAACTTCGGTCTAGCGGTCTTGAGCAAAGGGTCCTTGATCGAGGAGCTGGAGCCGTTAGCATCGCAGCGCCGGCCAAACCCTAACTCCGCTTCAAATGTCAAATCGGGTTTCGCTCGGTGCACCTGAACCTCCCCCGTTCGGTACGACCCCGCGCTTGGCTGCGTGAGGGCGCCCCGCACGCCCGGCTCAGCCCACGAGCGGCGCTCCTCGCAGACCTCCCGCTTCCGAGTGCGAGCGGGGCGGGGGCGCGCCGTGCGCAGCGCCCATCAGGGGGCGCCCGAGAGCAGCGCTGCGCAGCGCGGGGGCGCGCGGCCGCGGGGCGGTGGGGCAGCGCCGGGCGCGTACGGCTCTGCGGCTTTTTTGGCTTCTCTTTTTAACGGGTGATTGTGTGTTAAGGAAGAGGAGGTGTCCGTAACTTAGCGCAGGGCAAATTCTGACGCTCGATATGGAAGAGGTTGTTGAAAAGTTGGTTTGGGGTCCACATCTTGTCTGAGAGAGCTGTCGGTGGCCATACAAAGAAGCCACGCGTTGCAACGTTTGCTATTCCCGTTTTTGTTTTAAATAAATAAGGAGGAATCTAAAACTTGACGTTGAGAGGAATGGGATGGAGTTACAGAAGGATACGGTCATGAATTTATGACATATATACATATATATAATATGCTTCTAATGACAGAGGAATCAGCACCTTGCTGCTGTGCAAAGTGCGTGGCATGAGAGCATCACGTGTGCTTCCTCAGTGCTGTAGCTGAAGGAGAAGAGTGTTTTACCTGGTAAGCTAAGAGCAGCGCTGAGCCACGTTCCGGTGAACAGCCTGGCAATGGATGCTCTGTGCCACTCTCAGTCACCAGGAGGAATCCGTCTTGAAATGGCTCCTTTTCTTATTCTGATCTGCAATGGCTTCAGTGGACAGTTTTCCGTTGACATCAGAGAGCAAGTATCTACACGCTCTCTTTCTGCTGTAGCGTTGTAAGATCAGATGCACTCACATTCCGTGGTAACAGAATAACCCCTGTGGCTTCTGCGTGGCTTTGGCAGATGTTTTCTGTGAAATGGAATCCATATGCTGGAGTGACCCTTAATGAAACCCTTTCTCTAATTGCTGTATTAAGCTCACTATTTCCTTGTCACTGTTTACACTTTTAAATCTATAATATATTCTAAATTAAGTATGTTTGAATGATAGCATTCTGATTTAATTATAGACATTATCGTTGATTAGGCCAGACAATCTAAACAGCACATCAGCTTTTCTGGAACAACTTCATGAGCACAGCCAAGCAGCATAGGGATTCTTATTCTAATAAGGAGAAGAAAAAGTATTCCGTTAAGCAAATTAGAACTTCTGACTCCATAATTTTGCAAAATAGTAGTTGTTTCTCTTAGATAATCTCCAGCTGAATAGTTCTCTGCCTCGCTGTTCTTTCTTAAAATACTTCATTCCTCGTGTAATTTAATTCTTAACATCCATTCTTCATTCTTTGCTTGCAGTTATTCAGCATGCTCAGAATAGAGTGGGGATAGTTAGCATAATGGCATTCATAATATCGGGTTTGTTTTGATTTGAAGCGAAGAAAAGGTTTGGTTTGCGCTCAGCTTCACAAAGCCGGCAGCACAGTCAAGAAAGAAACCATTAGCAAATTAAGTTGGAGGGGATGTGGGGTGAGAACCGGAGTAGAGAGAGCAAACTCACGAGTACCTTTACAGGCACAGAAACCTGGATAACGGCTTCTGAAATCTATGCCCACGTGGATTAGAGGTGACTGCACTGGAGTTGGAGTGCTGTGAGGTACAGTGTGTTGACTGTGGGAGCTGCAGTTATGGCCAGCGCTGCTGATGCACGCTGCATTCATTCTGAAGCAGCTGCAGTTCCTAAAGTAGCCTAATGCAAAACGTGTCACCCTGTCTTAGAAGCCTCATACTGCTGTAGACTCACTTGCTGTATAACCCTACAGCAATTACAGCACAGTTTAATTTACAAATTGTCATAGCGTTCAGCCATTACCAGTACAAAGTAGTTCCTTTCTTGGTGCAATGGGAGCCTAATTCTTGTGCCATCTGAAACGTTCAGGCATCAGGTAACGCTTTGTTTTGTAGGGAAAAAATAACCATTTATTTAAATTGTGAAATCTGTTTATTTACAGAGTGGCTGTTCCTGCTCTTCAGGTTTCACAGCAATTACATTGGAAGCTATTTCTGAAAATTTGGGATCTTGTTTCTGAGAAAATAAGTTATTAACAATTGCTTCCTATGCATGCATAATTGCTTGACCATTTCTCGTAGGGTCAGTATGAAACGTCTTTACAGGTCAGTGATGGACATGGATTACATTCATTGTGCCTTTAAGTTTAGGAAAAAATCAGTCATAAACACTTTCCAGTGGGTTGGCTTTGTCTGTCTGTGCGCTTTTTGTTCACGTCTTTGGGATGGTGTGTAAGCATAAGGTTGAAGTGCACACTTGTGTGGCTTGGGGAGAAAGTGCTGGGAGCTTTGCAGAGCGGAACTTCAGATGCCTGCTGCAAATCCATGTAGACATGACAGCACTGAATCTGGAACTGGAATCTGGAGTGGATGGCAGTGTGGGGGCAGCCATATTTCCCTGCGACCAGAAGGTTTCAAGCAGAACTGTCAGATTTCTTACTTGAAAGATGCTTCCTACTCATGTAAGTCTTGGTTTTATCCTTAATTCTGTCCACCCGCGCAACGTTACGTGTGTCTCACTGCGTAAAGGGCCTGTGTTGTTCATGGTATAGGCTAGAATGTAGGCTCTTACATAAATAATGGATTAAAAAGTTAAAGCTGCCCGTTAGTGAAACCTGGGCTATTCACATAAGAACAAACTTCCTGAAATTGAAGGTTTCTGAATATCCATCCTTTTTTTTCCCGGTAGGAAAGGTGATTCATTTGAGTTGAGCCCACTTTTCTGATCCATTGGTGAAAGTGTGTGGCAGGAGCTGTGAACTCCTTTCTTCCTCATGGAATTTCTACCTCTGTGACTGTTGTTGTTGCTACGTGTGCACTGAGTGCTGTCGGTGTGCAGCCTTGGGCTTAAGAGACTAACACAAATTAAGTCAGTTTTACACAAATAGCTTTGGTCAGAGAAGCTCAGTTTTGCCGAATTGAGTCCACAGGTTGTAAAAAGGTGTTTAATTACAGTATGTCATTAATTAGCCCCAGTATTTCTCTCAAAAACATTCCCTTTCTAAGCACCTTGCACTCTTTGATTTTTGCAGTTAGCAGAAAATAATAACTCTTATTCTTTTTGCCTGGTAGATTCTCATAGTGACTTTGACACTGTGAGTCCATCAGTTCTGTATTATCTGCGTGCTGTTTCATCAGCAGTAGTCCATCCTCTATGGTACTGCAGACAAATTCCCTCTCCAGTAGCATACACCAGATGGAAAAACAAATCCAAACCTGGAGTTGCTTGAAAGCCTGCTATGATCTCCATGCTTCCAGCTGGGCAGATGACTTTCTGCCACAGAAGTTAAGTGAATTTAAGTGTGTGCATAATCAAAGACCTCATTGGCATTTGGCCTGTCCTTGTGCTGTTCTTTCTTCATGCCCTGATTGACTGTTTATTTGGCGATGGCACCCACTTCAGTTTTTGAGCCTTTTTCTATGGTTTCCTCCACCCACTACCTTTTCACTGTTTGGAAGTTGCTTCCGTCCTTATCCTGTATTCTTTCCCAAGACATCATGTTGCTGTTTTTATTTTCTTCATCTTATCTTTCCACTCATGCACTTCTCTGTCTTAACACGGTTTTTTGCTTTCTAATTTTACATCAGTTTTACTTGGTAAAATTGAAATGTACTTCAGTTGCTTCTGCAGGATCAAAGGTTACTGGGATAAGGATACAGTAAAATAAAGATGAGTCTGTTATTTTTTATATCAGCCAGTAAGACCTGATCATAGAATCATAGAATGGCCTGGGTTGAAAGGGACCTCAAAGATCATCTCGTTTCAACCCCCCTGCCATGTGCAGGGTTGCCAGCCACCAGACCAGGCTGCCCAGAGCCACATCCAGCCTTGAGCCATATCCAGCCTTGAATGATCTAGAAATGATCTAGAAATCCCTGATCTAGAAATGTAGGCATTCAGACACACCTAATAGTCTCTTTTTTTTTCAATTTAGTTTCTTTTTGTGTATGTAAATATATTGTTGGGAAGGAGAGATTCAACCAATAGATCTAAAAACAAACAGAACTCATAGGGTTTGTCGTCTTTCCACATATGGGCCTCTCTGGCTTCCCTTGTTTATACCTGTCTTGCCCCATTGGCCGGCCTTCAATGATAGGATTTGCCTAGAGAGGTGCTTGTACAAAACAAGAGGCTAGAAGGCGGAATATTGAGCAGCGTCAGAATGAAAGTCGCAGATGAGGTGCAGTGGGTGCATCCAGCTGTTCCCATGAATGGGTTAGAGAGCTGAGCACCATGGTAATCAAGTACCTTTTCAGAATGTTTTCTAACTGAGAATTTGAGTATAAACTCTCTGCTAGAGGTAGAATGTTTTTATAACAGAAGTCTGTGCCTCCTACAACTTGGAGTTTGTGTTGCGGCTCATGACAGTGAGGTTTGCCATTGTCCAGACTACGTGTCTTGGATTGTAAAGTAATTTTTATTCAGTAATTCTTATTCCTACTTTATTCAGTAGGAATCACAGTCAACTCTATCCACAAAAACAAAATGCACTGATATGTTTCCTAAGTACAACTGCAAATGTACGTCCTGTTAACTGTGGAGATACAATAGCTCTAGATCTTGGACTGTAGTTCTCTTCACTAGCAGATGGAGACCCAGATCATGAGACCTTGTTTTGCAGACATACTCGGTGGTTAACACATACTAATTGGTTGCCAATGGACTTCCAAAATTTCCGTGCCCAAGTATCTTGAGGTGTGGTTCCAAAGCTGTGGACATCTGGAATCCTGTGGTCCCCTCCTGGAGTTTGGCTGACATGTTTGAAAATGGAAGCAAGGAGAAGGTGGGTGGACACTGTGCTCTGATAACAAGAACCAAACAACTCAAACGTTTATTTACTGCTGTAAAGAATTTTAATAAGATACAGCATTTTATTAGCCTGGCATAACTTTTTTTGTAGAAAGAAAAGAATCATAAAGGACAAGTCTTCCTTTTTGTACCATCTCAGATGCTTGAGCTTTATTAAAGCAGCTAAAGTACTTTTCTACAGGACTGGTTGCTGTCTCTAGAACACATTTGCCAAAGGCTCATTCTACAGGGTTTGGGCATTTGTCCGTACTGTTTGGCAAAGAGGATGTGTGGGGCAGTGGTAGCTTCTTCAAAAATGCCTTGTGTGGATGTTCTCCTTTTTCTGTTGGTGAAGTTCCTGTAGATTGGGTAATGGGAGTTGCAAAGGATTGTACTACTTGTTTGTAAAGGTTTTCCCTGATCAGTAGTAAGATCCGTGTGTGATCCATGGGATTTGTTGGCTACCTGTCCATTCAGTATGGCTTCTCTGACTGCTTAAATTTAACTTCTCTTAATTCATTATGTCTTCAGTGTTCTCTGGATATTCATTCTCATTTGAGATTCTTGGGGTTGAGACAGTTTGAGTAGGGTTCCTGCTTAAACAAGCAAACAAATTGTTATGACTTTGTGTCTTAACTTTTCCTTTCCTAAACATATGACTTTCGGGAAACTTCTCTCTCTTTCTCCCGCTCTTTAATTTTGTATTTAAGATTTGGCCCTATCTCCAGCCGTCTTATCACAGAACGTGCTCCTTTATGAAATATTGTTCCTGCTGATGAAAATAAGAGATAATCCTCTGTCAGAGCGGTGAAAAAGAGGGCCCTGAAAATATCCAGCACACAGGATTATGTCCTGTTGGGTAGCTGGGGAGCACACTCTACCTTCAGTTGCTTCTTTGTCTTTAGGAGCTTGGAATTGGCATCAGTCATGTTGGAACTAAGTCCAGACAGCTCTGCTATTGTTGCTGAGAAGCTAACACTCTTGATTATGAGCTTTAGTGAAGGATGATCTTTGCAGCAGTAGCCAATGGGGTTCAATAAATGAGGGAGAAATGTGATCAGATATCTTCCAGAACTTCTGCTCTCTGCTTTAAGTGTGCTGAGGTAGAACTTTGATGCTGCCACCTACTTGAAAGAAAAGGATTCCCTAATCCTTGACTGGTCCTGTTTTCCAAAGCATGTTTTAAGCCATGGTTTAAGCCAAGTTTCAACTCCATTGCACCTTACCTTTCTGTATGTACTTTACTTGAGCACAGGATGTTTATACGCACAGGCATGTCAAAAATCTTGAACAAAAATATTTCAAATTCTTAAATGTTTTTCGAAATGTAGCAGTCTGCTAAGCATTAGGCTTTGTGTTGAAAGTGTTGCGAAGAACGGGATGTGCTAATGATGTAGCTAAAGCTGCTATGTAAACTGCATTTTTAACAACTGAGTACTAACAATCAGGCACATACTGTAAATACAGCGTACGTCTGCAAACTGAGGATATACCAGGCTTATTTTCAAACAACAAATATATTTGAGAATTAAGCTCTTTGTTATGCCACGCTGTGGAAATAGTGGATGAAGAACAGGCATTCTCTTTCTCCTTTCTTCTGGTTTCAACTGACTGATCTGGAAGGGTACTTACATGGCACCCGTACTGACAGACTGCTCACGCTCACACCTACAGTCACTAGAGCTGATCCAGTAAGATTTCTCTGTTTGAATGATTCTGAATGCCCTGATTCTTAGTATTTTAATGGAGACGGAAGATAATGAGGTATAAGTACAAGATCCAGAAGCCAAGTGTAAGGGATACAAAGGAAAATTGTGTTTTTTAAGTTAGGAGACAGCAGAATTGTTGAGAGTATTGTTTTCCAAACCTATTGGACTTTGAAGCCACCTCCAATTTCATGATTTCTTGCATCATTATCATCAGTATTTTTTTTGTAAGTAGGGGGGAAAACATTATCTGTCATAATTTTGTCAGTCAATTGAGACCCAGTTAGCACAGCCTTGTACATCTTTGTTGGGTAATGGCAGGTTTGCAGAGCAGGGTGTGGAGGGACAGTGATTTTCAGTTAAAATTGTATTATTTTCAGTTTCCCTGAAAAGTGTCAAGAAATCTCAAGCTAGTAACCTAGAATGTAAAAATATTGCACGGATGTTTTCCTGCAAGGTGCAGATTTATGTATTTATTTATTCTGCAGAAAATGAAAGCATCCGTATTTACAGCGCTTACAGTATTCAAGGCATTGTATTTTTCTTCTTCCAAGATCTGAAAATTGGTAGCAACAACGATTGTTCCCCTCATTCTGCTCTGTGTGCACGCACGTAGACATAAATGGCAGCGTAACTGAAATCCAGCCCCACGTTTTGTGTCTGGAGCAGAACCTCACTGTATGGTGAGGAGAGTCACGAGCCGAGTACCAGCGGTCAGTGCATTCCACCCAGCGTGTAACTTCATACTCCTGCAAGTATGAAAACTGACAAAAACAAAACCCTGTTTTGGTACGTGTAGAAAATATTCAATGTAAGGGGAAATGAAAATTATTTAGATTAAAGTCAAAACAACAATTTAACATCCCTTTGTGTACACAAACACTCTTCTGAAAGTCACAAATCACGGATGCTTGATGTTCAGAGTCATTTTAAATGCTACTTACCTAAAGCCAGGAGATGAGAAACATGTGGCAGACCTTTTTTGCAAAAGTTCAGGGAGGGGAGGGGGAAGCAAGAGGATGTTTGCATCTGCAGGAGGAGGGCCTAAAAATACTCTAAAAGCCGACAGTTCACTTAAATCATTAATCCTACACAGAAGACATTTCCACATTTTAATGGACTGCAATTAAACCCAATATTTCTTAATACGAGTGTCAGGTGTTTTCAGCAGTGATGCAAATGACTGCTTAGTGCTATAATTCTGAAGGGGAAGGCATTTAGACCAGGCTCATTTGAACAGCCAAATATAAACAAGAGCACATAATTCCATCTGCTTTTTGGCAATTTGTTGTTCCTTTTAGGTTCTCTTTTCCCGTTTGTCTTGTGGACACAGTTTGCAGGAAATGTCAGCCCGTGTGATTGATAGCATGAGATTGGATGTACTGACTTCATGCTTTCATAAAGCAAGACAGCTGTTGGGAGAAACTTTCCTTCAGGAGCTGGAAAGGTTTAAATTTTCCATCTCTTTGACTATTTGGCCCGATGAAGGATTGGGTTTTACCAGACAAGTAAATAAAAAGATGGCTAAGATGTACTGGGAGGTCATTCAAATGATCTTTAAATAGCAATTACTGGAGGGGGGCGGAGGGAAAGCCCTCTCCATTCTGAGTCGGCCTTAAGTGAGCCCTAAAAAATTATGCTTGTGTTCTCTCAATTTTTTTTTAAACATTCTGTAAAACAGTTAGTTTCTAATAATGTGATTTGACAATGGAAGCTTGTTACGAGGCGGTAGACAACAAAGGTGGTTCGGTTATTCCCCTGGTTGTCAGCTGTGGTTCTGAGACTTTGGATCACCTCCAGAGTTGCTATATTCTGCAGCATACCAATCTGCAGTTCTTTTTTTCTTGCTACACGTGATAAGTTGGTTTAATTTTTATTTGTTATGGGTTTGTTTGTTTTTTTCTGATAAATTAGCTGTATCATAATGAGCATGTTTCCTTTCCAAAACAGACAGTAAAAAAAAGTAGACTGTTCATTTTTTTCACTCATACTCTCATTTGAAGGATATTTTATTTTATATTTTAATTATTTTAGGATTATTTTATATTGTCATATTTTTATATATTTATTTAGGATTATTTTATGTTTTATTCTGAGGAATGGGTATTTTATGGATGCTCTGCATTTACTCTTGAAGCAGGTCAGTTTATTTTGGAAATGCACCTCGTTATCCTTTTTTTTGTTGTTGTTATTTTATGTTACACTCTTTTTTCATCCTGTTTGTTTGTGAATGTGCATTAGTTGGTAGGTAGGATTAAAAACTAGATTCTGGTCTACACTCATTCTGAAAATTGTAGTCAGACTTACAGTTATGCAAGGCTAGAACCGAAACTCAGGAACTGAAGCCCCCTTGATCCAAAATACTGGTGAAGGGCAAATTGATGGTGGTTGATCGATGGTGGTTTTTCAGTTTGAATCAGACTCCAAATTATTTTTCAGTCTGCATATTTTGTTTTTACAGTCAGACACAGTCACTGCTCAAGATCTGTTAACGAGGCCTTCCAAGCCAGCTTGAGTCTTTCTGGATTTTGGACTTCTATGAAACTCTACTGGGTATAGCAAAAAAGCATTGCAAGTCAGTAGCAAATATCACAGCTTGTTTTCTTTGAACAGAAAACTATGTATCCTGCAGTGCGTCTTCAAGATAAACCCTGCGGGATGAGATGGAGGAAGTGTCCCCAGTCCTGATGCAGGCAGGAGAGACAGAGACAGAGGATGAACTGGAGAGTACACAGCATCTCTGTGCCCACCAACTGCTTATCAGTGCTGTTGGGTGGTGTGGGCTCTCCCGTATCCTCTGTCTCATACTTAGAAACTTACATGCAAGGCAAAATCCATAAAGACAATGTGTTTATAGAAACAGTTGTGATTGCAAGACAATTTGCTATTGCAGCAAATCCAGTTACTCTGGGCAGACAAATGGTGACGTTAGCTGCTGTGTGGATAAGTTTTGCAATGCTCTGAGGTAAGAGGATACCAAGGAGCTGTGTGGGTCACTTCATTTAGATCCAGTAAACATTGCTGTAATCAGTAATCATCTGCACTGTTTCTTAACCCTGTATGGATCCCTGTAACAATCTAATCACTTAGAAAAATACACAGTTTCAACATCACTAATTAGGACTGTGTAGTACTGGAAAAGAGCCAGTCTATATTCTACACGCACAACCAGCCTATTGTTGAATATTCAAAGAGCTAACCATTTGTTTGCAACTAAATGTCCTTTCTTATTTCTTCCTGTTCTTTTTTCTTCTTTCTTTCTTCTTTCTGTTTTTTTCTCTTTTTTTTTCTTTCCTTTTTCTGTCTTTCTCTCTTTCCATCTTTCCCTCTTCCTCTGCTTGTAGATTAGTCTTGAATTTGTCTTTCTAGAGAAGGTACTGTATTCACTCTTCCAGTAAACCCATTTAAACAGGTAGTGTTTCATCAGAGAGGAATTTAATGCTTTGCATTTCTTTGTCAGATTGTGCCTGAACTATGATAAATAAGGTTCTGGCAGGTCACTACTTATTTTTGAACCATTGCTCTACTAAGTTCTCAAAATTCAGTGCGATCAAAGAACTGCTTTACTGCTGTTAGTAATACTTTTATAGCATTAGTGCTTTAAGGTCCCAGCTGAGAAGAGGCCCTACAAGCCTAGACATTGTACAGACATAGAATAAGAGACAATCCATGCCCCAACATATTCATAATCTAAGTAGCAAGAGCAGACAGGAGTATGATGTACCAAAAAAAAAAAAAAGAAAAATACCAGTGAAAGAGTCTCTAAACCATTTTTTAGTATTCTCTGTTATAAATGCTGGAATTTGCTGCTGCTGGAGAAGTTAATTCCATCCATTTGGGTGCTTTAACAATTTTTTTAAACTGAGTATTTAAATGTATTTTACATCAGAAACCGAAGTGCTTATAATTTACAAAGCATGCAGGAAACAGTTACAGACACTTACTACTATGGTGTTTGTTTCCTAATGATCCTCTTATACTGTGTTACTCATCTAAGAAATCTGTAAAAGTTAAAATTCTATAAGATAAATGAGCATTTTTACTGATTTGCCACACTACTGAATGCCTGTGGAGTATGGATATTTAGTTGTTTCGAATGATAATCAGCCAAATTAATGTCCTTACTAATATATCTTTGTGAATGAAAATACTTGTTCATGCACTTAGAGTGATATGGAAGTGCTCGTGTCACAGAATAGGCTCTCAGGAAAAGTTGCCTGGAGTTTATGATGTCTCTTGAATGTTTTGGGTTCTTTTCTTGGTTCCCCAACTATCTGCCCTACAGCAAACTGTAGGACTTCAGTGGAAGTCACCTCCACCTCATCCCAGCAAAGCAAAATTGTATATATCTCAGACAATCCTTGTTTCCCCTGAAAGATTCTGCATGTCATTACATTGAAAGTTATAAATAAGTATAATTAAAGTGATGTTTAAAGTTTCTTATGCATATTTGCGCTGCGTCTTCATCCTGCAAGAGTATAGCAAATTCTTAGTTGACTTTTTAGGCCTCTACTATAAGAGGTTTCGATGTAAAATTAACTAACCACTGCTTTATTATTGTGTATATAGAAGGAAGAAACTATGCTTGAGGCTTTTTGTGTCCTATAGAATGTAGAAGCACAGACTATATCTATCCCATATTTTGGATTTGTTCTTGAGTGCTTACCAAAACAGGCATGAGGTCTTACACCAATACATTTAGACTAAAAAAGGACTGATGAATGTTTTGTCAGAATAGAGGATATGATATAAGATATTATAGTTCTACACTGACCCATGATAACTCCTACTTACTGTTCATACAGTAAGTGTGGGAAGGGCTGACTGTAAGAGGTGATAAAATACTGTATTCTTCCAAGTAATTAGGCATCTGAGATCAAGTTAACCTTTGCAAAAAGTTTAAAGAGGAAAAGATAAAATTTACTGAAATCAATTAGATACAGAGCAGTTGTAATTTGTTAATACCGAGCAGTACTTAGTGAAAGCCAAAGTTGTAGAAGGTGCTAAGTGTACTTTTTATTGCATACTTAAGTCTGCTTTTCAAGAAAGAAAAGACTTTCTTGGATTGCATCTTCATACTGTTTTGTTATATTGTTCCATTCCCAACTGATCTGTGATTGCTGTCTAACCACGAAAGACTCATAAGGTTGTTCAAAAAAGCTGAGATTTTCAACAGAAGCAGCTTACTGGAAAAAAAAAAATTGAGAATCTTCACTCTCAGAAGCTTAGCAAGTATGTTTCAAATTGCTCATATATTTAAATTGATAGTGAGCTTTATCACTGCACTGTTTTCAGCACTGGGCTGAGAACGTTGTAGTTTTCTTAGCGGTTCTTACTTATTAGTTCAATTGAAGTGAAGGAAATCTTTTTGGTCATGGAGACAGATTTTGCTCCTACCTCTGCCAAAACTGTCATAGGCAGTTGAGTAACAGAGTATAGGAATTAATGGAAAACTGCACAAGGTAGTGTTTGGAAGGCTTCACGTGCCTTGGGAAGCACTTGGTTTACTGGCACTAAAAGAAACCTTCTCTCTTCTGCCTTAGTGGGGAGTTGTTGGTTTTCTTCATCAAAACTTCCCAGCTTCAGTCAGAACTTTGCTTAGGCAAGGACTGTGTGATCAGTTGAGTCCTATGTTGTTCCATTTTCTACTAAGCAATGGCTTTTCAAATTTAGTTCTTTAATTCTGAGTGTTTAAGAAGACAAAGTTTTTGAGGGGATTCCAGAAAAGCCTTGAATGGGCATGATTTTTGGGACTGGACACCTGATGAAATGTTGCATTCTGATTGCATTCCTTAGCATTGGGCTGTATGCAGCTATGTTTCAATGTTGATGTGTATGACTGAGCTCTTAGACTTCGACTGCTTTTCAATTGATTAATGAGTGGATAATGTTATCCTGTGACCTCTTAATAAATTACAAGGGTTGTGCACTATATAACAAGTAAATCTTCAAATCTTATCGATAGTCTTACTGTTTTAGAAAACTGTTGCAGGAAACATTTCCTAGGAATCTTCTTAGTATCATGAGAAAACTATAATGAGGTTTCAGGTATTACATTGAGAAAATATGAAATTAATACTTGATCTTTCTAAATGTTGTGGCAAAAACTGATTTGTAGCCTACTATATTAGCCTTCAGTTGCACGCAACATCAAATAAACATAACAACCAAATGTTTGGGTAAACACATTTGAAAATAAGTAATAAATTGAGAAGTGGTATAACAAGAACAATTTGAAAGAACTTTGCAAGATTCCACATCCAAAAATGAGGTGCTAAAAAGTGAGGTGTTAAAATGGTACCTGATAAGAAGCTGAGTTAGTAGTAGTAGTGTTGTTTGCACATCAGCATGTCTAGAAATCTTCAGGCATTTCCTGCAGGAAGTTACTGAAAGTGAACAAAAGAGGAATCTTAGAATCCCTTTGGATGAGGTGCAAACTTCATTTTTACAGAGAACCCAACTTCTCCAATCTAGACATGTTGCAGCACCAAAAGGCTTGTTCTTTTCCTTTCTCACACAGCTTGTATGAATGAGTGTTTGTGCACAGGAATAAAATGGGCAGCTTTTTATTTTTTTGTCTTTTTTTTTTTCTTTTTAATAGTTCTAGAGCACTTACTTAAGGCTCTGGTCCTGATCAGTATCTTCTGTCTATTACTGTAAGTAACTAATAGCACTGATAGCAATTCCTTGTCATTAACAGAGGATGGAGGTAAATAAAGGTTGTGTTACTCTGCAGCTTTCTCAGTGGAACTGCAATATAACTGTTGGAGATTTTGAAAACTCCAAATGCAATCCATCAGGTTTTATTAAACTGCTTATTAAAAAAGTCATTAACAAATCATAGAAAATTCTACTAACAGAAGCAGAGTCTGCAAATCCCATATTCATGCAGGCTTGGCACTACAGAGTGATAAGCTGACTGATACATTCTTTATTGTACAAGGATAAGTAGGTTGGATAGGAACTTATCCAGGATCATGTATTTCCTCAGTTCCTTTATTTTCCTTGGAGGGCTAGATAAAATCTTGTATTCCTTTCCCCACGTGCAACCGTTATTTTTCATGTATGGCTTGACATGACGCTTGAGCAAAAAGGCCTGCAAGAAAAGCAATATTGTGAGATTAAACAAGAAATTGAAAGCATAATAGAGGATTGTTTACTGTTTTATTTTCTCCGTATAACTTAATACCACAAAACATTATTTACTTTCAGTAATGCTGGCCTACCTCTGCAGAGTCACCCATACTGCCTTCATCTTCTAAATTCCTTTCCTGGGATAACGAGAACGTATTTCAGAATCTTAAGATCAGCAAGTCTAAAGTTTTAAAGCAAAATGTTTCCTTCAATACTATAGGCTATCTCCAGGACTGGATTCTGATCGGATTCACGGCTTTTCCTAGAGCCATAGGAAGGAGTTAAGAGAAAGCAAGCGCTTGCTGGTATTCTGTTCCTTTGTCCCCTGCTCTGTGCTGCCAGAGGTGAGTACCTTACGATCTTCTGTGCAAATAAATAGATGGGGAAAAGGCTTTGCTCCCCTCAGCTGTGCTTTGGCTATAACATAAGGCTGTTGCAGAGAGCCAATGAAATGGTGAGTGTGGCAGGGGAACGTCAGTGTAAGGACTGTGATTCTTGGGCACTTGGTTGCACTCAGTTTGGCTGTATGAGTTTTATAACTTTGTTCTTGCAGTTGAGGTTGTGGATTTTGAAGAAACTGGTTGTATTCTCGTGTACCATCATGAACACCTAAATACATGTGGGCAAATATTTGAATACCTTGATCTTTGGTTTTGAGTGTTTTATGTGCTAACTCCACTACAGTTGCTTGCTTACCCCAATGTTAAACAAAAACCAGACGGTCAGCATAACGGTCTTGGAAAAAAATGTTATCCTAAAATATTTTATTGTGGGTTTTTTTTTTTTCCCTTAACCATAATGATGAAAAAGTATTATGTCAATTTCAGACAGCTTTCTAAGGAAGTTTTCTTATTGTGTTGGATGGCAACTAGAAAATTTTATGTCATTAACATTTTATATCTGTTCAGACTGTTGTGCAGTTTTTATTGGAGTCTTAAATCAATATAAACTGATAGCTATCCCCATAAGTAACCCTGAGGTATAATTAAGTGTATGAATCAAGACACATAAAGAACAGGTGATAAAATATTACACCAACATTGAGAACATTAAAATGCTGACATTTTGAACAGCTGGCTTCGCCGTTTTTTCTTAGCTGGAATAAATTGTAATATTAAAGGATTAGCATAACCAACAGCAAGTGTTAAGTGACTTGATTTCATTCCAGGCAGTGGGAAGATTTAGGAGACTGCTTTTTGACCATCATACAGCAGAAGCATTTATTTCTCCCGAATATATTTTTAAACAATGTTGTCTAGATATGTATAAATTATGTTTATATCAATTTGATGTTGAATTTGGAAATCTTTGGTGTATGAATCATGGTATTTTTTAAGATGTTTTTACATGCCACCTTTGAAAGAGTATATCGTTTGTTTGTTTTTAATTAATCATTTTGTTTCATTGATTTATCATGATTAAATTTGAAGCATAGGTAGGAAGGAGGGAGGAATATTTATCTTATGGGTAAAAATGGATCAGACCTATTCTGTATCAAATTGACATCACAGTATGGGTTTCAGAGTAGTAAAACGGGACAGACAGAGCAGTTACATAAAATTACAAATTTTGTGGTAGTGTCATTTCTAAGATGAGGGAGAGACCAGAAGGTCAGAAAATAAGAGTGAATATCAAATATACAAAGCAGAGAAGATGAAGAGAATAAAATATCTTTTGGGACTTGAAATGGATGGCATTTGGCTTTATATTTGTCTAATCTTAAAAGTCAAATGATGTAAGTGAGAACTAATTGAGCACTGTGGAATATCAGAAGAGATTGTTAATGAGCAGAAGTAAGCAATTATATGTTGTATCTGAAGGACGGTTTCAGGTCAGAAACAGATTCAGATGTGGATTGGTTTGCACAGCTTCAGGTCAGGCTGAACAAGATAGGATGAGGTTAAACTTCAGGATTTGCAAGGTAGTGATGCACATTATTTTGTCTGGTTGTCATACCAATAGGTCCCACATAGGCTGTCTGTGACACCAGCTTCTCTGGCTTCTCAGTTTTGTTTTTACAAGGTCTTAATGTCTTCTACAATGAAGAAAAAACAGTTTATATGAACACTTTCATTCCCTTTCCAGTCACGTGGGTCAGTATCTCCTTGTTGGACAAAGCGCTCTTTCTCTGGCAAGAGCATCATTGCAGACATGCAATGTTAGGATTTTTCTCATCATTCCTTCTAGAGCTTTCTGGCCCTGCAGCTGGAGCAGGAAAGCGGCCTTTGGCTGTTTATTGTTTGTCATGGATATCGGAAAGCTGGGAGTGTGGCTCTGCGGAAGCATCTGAAGAAAGATGCACGTGGACTGTTGGAAGGAGTAGTGAGACACTACTCAGCTTTGTTTTATAGTTTTCTTGGGTAATTTTGGAAATTAAAATGGTATTTAGGACTTTAACACATCTGAGTTAGATTTCTCACTGAAGTGAGGAGAGTTCTTGCAGTGTAAAGCGCGTGCAGTTGCAAAGCAACAGTCAGATTTTAACGTTTACAATGTTTTTCGAATAGTATATCTCCAGAATTCAAGTGAGAGAGAAAGGAGTGGTGTTTACCATTTTTGAGACTGCTTGATTTTCTTTGCTAAAGTGTTTCAGGAAATGAACTTGATACTAGCTTAGTAGTTAGGGCCTCTGAGAGGATCAGCCAGATCTTCTTTCGTTTTTTACTGACTCTGAATTCAACATGAGGGGATGTGCCACTCCTCAAAACATAGTTCTGCTTTGCCTTTCTATGAAGTTTCCAGCAGGGCCCTTCCCTGCCGGAGGGGAGCCACACTCTTGGCTGTGGGTGTCTTCTGTTATACCTATAAGGAATTAAGGAGATTTGAGAGCTACGCTCTGCCACCAGGCAGTGACATCATTATGCGATGTGGTGACCCGAACTTAAATCCTTATACTACGCTATTTTCATTAAATGCAAGAATTTTCATCCTACAGATGCAGTGTGGGTGGTAGAGCATGATGTAACAGTTGTGTAAGGACATTACATTTGGAACTAGGTGCCAGAAAGTGGTTCTCACCCTCCACTTTTATCACTTGGCCCATTCAGCTAGCCAGCAAGGGTGCTTCTCCCACAGCTGTAGGTGTTCAGAATATACTCACTCCAACTGCAGGTTTACTAAAGATGAATACACTGAAAACAGCTACTACTCCCAGAAAAGGATGTTATTGCCCCTCAGATGGCTTCACATTGTCTGTGGACACAAAGATGCATCATATCCTAGATAGCAGCAGTCGTGCTAGTACAGAGGTGGTAGTGAAATTGCTCAGCAGTTGGGTTCAGTAGCTGTGTGATGTCTTACTGCCTTGCAACCAGGATGATGGACTCTAGACATATGACAGTTTCTCCAGACTTCCACTTTTTATTCCTCCTGGGTTTTCACCTTCTGTGACAGACAAAGGAAATGATCTATAATCCATGGTAGCTTTTCTTGCTTTGCTTTAGGTACATGTGTTGTGGTTTTTGTTTGCTTGTTTGTTTGTAAATACTTATTCGATGTTTCAGAGTTTAATTGTTCTTATAATTTTCTGTCTTTCAATATTAACTTCCTCTCATGTGGGAGGCAAATGGAGAATGGCACTTTTGTCCCATCATTTCTTTTATGATATCTTTAACATGGTGCTTTTTCTTGTTCATCTTCCTTTTATCCAGAGGGCTGTTATAGCTCAAAAGCTTTGGTTGTCTTCCAGCCACTGAAATGAGGTTCAAAACCAATTTGTTTCCTTGCAATGTATCTACACTCTACAACTCTCAGATCATTGTCTCAGTGATGGATGCATGAGCTGAATCTTGCTGCCTTAGCTGTTAGTTCTTTCATTTATGTTTATATTGAAAAGCAGCAAAATGCTCCAATAAATTCTTTGAAAAGGGAGAAACTGCTTAAGAACTTACCTCAATACCTTGATTTCAGTCATGACATAGAAGATCTGAAAAGGTTGATAGTCTTTCTACACAAACTTATGCATGTAGAAGCGTGCATTAATTATTGAGAATGATGTATGGGAATATCAATTGGAGACTAAGTTGCGGTTACAAAACTATATCAAATAGTAAAATTTTAGTTCATTTTAGAACTCCCATTGTTATGAGGCATGCCAAATGTTTTCTGATGGGACAAAATTGTTCAACATGCAAAAATTCCTCTCTTTCCTGCTTTCTCTTCAAAATTTCAGGAAAAAAAATGCAGAATATCTTGTCTGCTGTGTTAGTCTTTCAGGAAAAAAAAATCATTTATATTATTGTATACTTTTCAGACAAAATTGTCATTTCTTTTTTAAGACTTAAAAATACTTGGAAAAAAATTAGTGAAATTTGAGGAAAATATAAAATTAATAATTAAAAAAGGGATACCGTTCACTTCATGACAAAGGCCTAAAGTTTATAAAGCAACACCACTGCCACTCTTACAGGGTGTAAGAGTAAGAGAGGTTTTGCACGGTTTTGTGTATGGGCTGTTTGTTATCAAAGGTGTCCCGTCCTCTTAGCAGCGAAGGCACCAATGTTAAAATAACTTCAGTAGATTAACAGATTCCTCTTGCTGAAAATAAGATAATAAATAAAGCTCTTCACGAACTTTTTGCTGGAATCTCAACCTATCCCGTTTTGCAGATGTATGTATTTACCTTTATTGTACGTAGTCTGAAAGGACACAGAGTGAGTAGCTGTTGAGACATATGTCCCGTTTCCGCTAAATGTATTGCCTTCATTGTTTGTGCGTCGAGATTATAAAGACTTCTTGTTCACATAATGGATACAGCTGGTTGGATTGGGGGCAGGGGTTCTTACAATAAAAAGGCATTTGATTGCTGCTGGGATCCTTGTCAGTAAAATACTCAAAGATGGTTAATTGGACATTAATGTGTCAGATTTTCAACAAAATAACAAGAAATTTGCCAAAAATAAAACCCGAAGGAAACACGCCTCCAAATTGTACAACAAAGCTTTGTTTAAAATAGAAGTTAAAGCTGCTAAGATTTATGACATGTTGACATAACTGATGGTAAAGGAGTTGGCTGAAGCTACGGGTGTGAAGGTCCAAATGAGAACATCTGCATTAAGAAGCTAATTCTCTTAAACATACTGATCAAAATATTAATGCTACATGTAAACACAAGTGCTTTATCTGACAGTGATTTACATTTGGAACGACCTAATCCAACTATGCACTGCATCTTTATTCATTACCAGCAGCCTTTACTTAACACTTCATGCCCGCTTGCACAGGTGGACAATCTACTCAGAGTGACTATTGTGTTTATGTTATTTTTTCATAAGCAGGGTTTGAAATTTGTCAAACTGCATCATTGTTTAACTATGTGCCAGTCAAAGGGAAATTGCCAGATGGAGCGGCTTTCCCCTAACCTTGCTCCAGGCAATGAAATTACACATAGGCCACAGTCTTATGTCAAGTCTTTAAAAAAATAAAAAATAAAAAAATAGTCAGGCCATGAATAGGTATGACTATGTGCATTCACAAAACCTGGCTTTCTTACGCCACTAATTTTATATGAAGGCTCATGCCAATGGTAAATAAAACTTCATGTCCGTCATGTCACTCATTAACTAGGTGCTCATAATTTATATATTTAAGGCTTGCTTGTCCGCCAAGCAATCAAACAGTAAACCATGTTTTATAGGTGTTAGTGTTTATAGAAACTGTAAATAAATGTCAAACAAAAAAAATCAGGTTTCAGAAAAATGATCAGGGTTAAGTCATTTATCATTGTTCCAACTGGAAAAATCTGAGAACCTGCCAGTGCCAAAGCAAATGTTTCCCTGGCTTTTTCTGACTTGCAGCTTAAACTCCCAGATTGTAGAATTCTATTAGCAGGATTTGATGAAATGGAAAATTTGCAGATCCTGCGTTTAACTGAGACTCCTGCTCAAAGAATAGGACAAGCTGGTTCTTTTTTAATATGGCTGCCTTTTATTGTTATGATTTGTTGCTTTTTCTGTTCATACTCAAAAGTAACGATTAGTTGAGATTATTTAGACAGAAGTTAGGCTGCTTCAGAATGTGGGCAGAGAGGTTCTGTGCAAGTGAAGAAAAGCAAGTGTAAACCTCTGCTCCCATGGCATCCCTGCAGTGGGCACCATCTGCTTTGCTGGGCCTACTGTAGGATTGTTCCCTCTGCTGGACACACCAGAAAGAAAGGGCACACAGGCACCTGCTGCCCAGTGCTGTCATGTTACTGCCTCACATCCAGACAAGTGCTTCAGGAAATCAGAGTGAAATGCTGCATTTTTGGCATGAATGTGTATGCACCAACTTTGGGCCTACGCTTGTGCACTGCCAGGTAACAGCACGCTACAGCTGGCTGTATCTGAAGTTGCGTGCTGAATGTGGTAATAACGTGGTTCAACTACAAGATTTGGAAAGGAGGAAATCTATGCATTCAGATGCTGCTGCTGACATTCAGTAGTGCTGCGGACTGACATAATATGGAGGCTGCCTATTAGGTCCATAGCAAGGTATGGGAGCCATTTTGCAGCACAAGCACATTTGTGTTTCGCTGTGTTAGCTATTTATCTGTTTGGTGATCTTTTATTTTATAAAGTATGTAATTCTAACATTTTTTTAGACTGCTTTGTCTTTGGAATTGCACAAAGTCCCTTAACTAATTAGAAGATCACAGAGATGGAGAGCTACCTAGTAGCATGGAGCAGGAATTATTTCTGTTTTTTAGAGGAGGGCAAGTGAACAGAAATTATAAAGGGAAATGAACTGAAGTGCAAAGATCAGAAAGGCAGTATATGCCACGAGAAACAAAATACAGGTGAACACAAGTAAACAAAGTGTAAGGAAAAATAATGATATACCTGTGTTTTGTTTTGCTTTGTTTCTAAATCACTAGAGGCACGTTAGTGATCATGAATAGGAGGGAAGCTACTCATGCATTAACAGTGATTTTCAAGTAGCCTATGCTTGCAAGTGTTGAGTGTTTTATGCTTTTACTTGTTTGTTTGCTTGTTTATAAACTTAACTGTAGCCATATACACCTGTACTGAGGTGTTCATAGTAAAACTAAAAATGAATCTAATAGCCCAGTGGCTTTAGAGACTTGGTGAAGAACTGCTAATGTCTGGAAAATGACCAGGCTCCGTGAGGTTTCTTAAGACGTGTAGAGGAAGTGAACCTGATGGGCTGTGATCTCAGTTGGCAGTCAATCCCTTTCTTGTCCTCTGTGGGCTTCTGGAATATGGCACTGCTCATATTCCTGTGCGTCAGATTGCCACAGGCTTGTCATGCCTCCTCTTAACAATGTAGAGGGAAAGAACTTTTTATTAAAGCTATTTATAATGTACAGCCTGTATATTTTCAGAAGTCAAGGAGGTATGGTAATTCAGCATTACCTTAGTCTTGAGTCTCACATGCTTGTGAATTGTTGTATTTCTGTTGGTAGTGGTGAGGTGGAACGTGTCAGTGAAACCTGAGGGCGCTGACTATCACTTTGGTGCGTGAGGGACTAAGAATTTTGCTACAAGATGCTCACTCTGAAAAGTGTTAATACTACGTGATTGTTAGCATACCCAACATCTTGACTCTGATTTCTGTTTTTATTTGGAAAATAAACCTAAAAAAATAGCTTTTTTAGCATTATAGTCAGGCTGCCCTATACTAGAACTCAAACTTGCCTGGAGTTTTAAAATATTAATAAATAATAATTGTACTTTATGATATCCGTTCTATTTTTTTATTTCTGTCTTCTCCGTCTGTCATAAAAATTCATTTTGAGCCTAAATTAATTTTTAAATTGTCACTATTTTTTTTTTTGAAAACCATTCACTGAGAAAATGTGCTTTGGCACGTCTAGCACAGGCCCTTCAGAAGCGTTTATGAGTTCTCTTTCGACAGCTACAGGGAAGGGTATATGACACATCAGCTGCAGTATTTCCTGCATGTTGTTGTGCCCACCATAGATTACTTTAGTCCTCAGTTATTTGAAAACTCATCCAAATTAAATAAGTAGACTCTCAGCTTTTGAGTACGGTAATGTGTGGTATCCAATTTCACGGTACTGGTAGTGATTTTTAAAAGTGGTGTTATTTCTGCTTGTTTGGCCAACTCCTACAGTCCTCATTGAGGGCTTGGTTAAAAGCAACTTCTGAGTGGTGCTGTGCACTTGTATCAGACAAACAAGCCCTGAGGTTTGTATTTAATTCTTACTCAGCAAAACTCCCATCAGCTGCTCAGATCTGTGACTCATTGAAGCCCATAGAAAAGTTCCCATAATTGTTAAAAGACCTCTGTGAAGCAGTTATAATTTGCAGTACAAATGTGGCAATTTAAATACCGTATTGCCGCTCAAATTGATTTAGCAGTTTATGGATGGCATTTTAAAATATATAATCAAGTGTATTTGTTCTGCGTTTTCTTGGTTTCTGAAGACAATCTTAGATTCTATAGGCTTAAAAAAAAATACAGGCAGTAAATACCTTCAAATAGCTGAGGACATAATTCATGCCTTGTAATGTATGTTTTAAAAATCAGGCCCTTTTCTGGCTCATTACCCAGAGACTGCAGACTTGATTTTTTTATTTTATTTTTTTTTAATTAATATAAGAACACCTTCTTTATGGCATGTTCGTGTTTACCCGAAAGTCACATCATTTTTCAAATTATACAGGGTGTCAGTACTAAGTGTAATGGCCTTTATTGCTAGCATTCCAAAATGAGCAGTACTTCCCAACCTCCTCCCCCCGAATCGGTCCAGTAAAAAGAAGAACTAGAAATCTTTTTCCCTGGTAGTGTTTGTGCGCTAATGAGTGCTATACATAAAAATGGCACGGAGAAGCAATCAGGCCTGCTTTTATGTGAGTGGTTCATAATAGCAAAGCTCTACCAACCAATGCACAGCAGATACCTGTGTAGTACTCTCTAAAGTCAGACTCCATCACGCAGTGGGGCAGTGTTTATGTTTCTGACGACAGCGTGTGGCTGGATAAGTAGGATTCTTATTTGGTAGTATGGAGCTCACATAATGGACTAAAGACAGCCTAAGCATAAGCAGACACGGTTCCTGTTGACTTTCAGGTGTCTGAAAACCTGATTGCTTCCATTACATGTTTCTGATTTTCATTTTATTAGGTGAGATCGTACCATGCTGACGAATGGTGTACAGAACTAGTTGAGGCTTTGGCCCTTTAATTTCTACTTCTGATTACAAGAAATTTGGTAGCCTTGATAATTTTGTTGGTTTTCCTTAATTTTTTCCTCTTTGTAGGCCTTGGGGCTTTTAAATCAGTGCTAATAGACCTGTACTTCTGTGTCTGTGAGTTGCTGATCTACCACTGGGATTCATCAGTGCTGCATTCACAGAAACACAACAGCACTGCAAGATGGAAAATGCAAGTAATTTGCAGGGTGAAATTAGAAGAAATTACTTCAAAATTTTCTTGAAAAAAAAAAAAAAAACAACTCTGATTTTATTAATTCTGTTATTTTCAGTGTGAAACCTTTTAGATTAGCAGTCCTGTTCACCATTATCATCCTGCACACCTTGCAGAGTTAAAATAAATGTATGATTTTTGTTTAGCTTATATAAAATAAAAGTATGAGAGTACTTCCTTGTGCTATTTTGCTTAGATACAGTTACCAGAATCAAGCAGTCTGTCATGCTGAACAAAAAAAGTAATGAAGCTGAATGCTGTTTTGGCAGTCTTCTAGCAGTGCTCATTTACATTTTCCTTTGATGTTGTTAGTATTTGCACAGTGTATTCTAACAGTCATCAGTGTCAGGAACATGCATGTTTGTTGATGGGGAATTCAACTCATGGTTGTATTTTGCAGCTGTCTTGGTACAAATCCTCAGTTTTGTTTGTTCCTCTTGGCAATGTTAAAGCTGTACTCAGATAGAAACATTCAGCCTTACTTCATGTAGTATGATCTTTTACTGGCATGTAGCTGGTGTAGATCCTTTTTGACAACATTTACATCTCCAACTGTCCAACTCCCAGCCCCATTTCTCAAGCACACTGTGGCCAATATGATAAGCTATGCTGCTGAAGGAGATGTATTATCAAGGCCTCCTCTGTATGTCAGTAACGTCCAGTTGTCTTTGTCCACCATTAATCCAGTCATTATCAGAACATGGCAGCTCAAAGAATGGAGTACAAGAGGATTCTTGCCTCCCAAACAAGTAGGAACATTGCTGTTGTGTTTGGTAGTGGGGAGCTTCTTTGTAGACATGCTGCACTTGTAAAAGCTCACCGAACTTCTAAGTCAAGTCTATTAATCATTTTTCTTGATGATTTACTTAATGACTAATATGTCAGAGTGGTAAAGAATGCCTCTTTTCATGGTTAAAAAATGTGAGATAAGCCTGAGTTTCACGTATCAGTAGTGTTGAAACAATATACGAGAGCTATTCTTAGATGTGGGAGATAATAAATAAATAAATTCTTTCAATGTGTCGTTTACCACAGGATATAGATTTGTATCCTGTCTGGATGATATGAATAGCTGTTTAGCTGACTGGTTATTTTTGATCACTGAGACTCCCTTCTTTTGTTTTCAAAGCAAATCTGTCAATCAATTAATGCTTGGGCTTAATAGTCATGGATGGTGCTTGTGGCCGGTGTAATTGAAGCTGGTGACTGATAGGCTTCAGACCTTTGTGCCTCCTGACCACTCCAGTAAGACCAGGTCACATTCTGTCCTTCCTTTTTCTGAACCACATTTCAGTTTTTATACTGGTTGCTTACAGAACAAAACTTCACACACTTTGCCTTCTCTGACTCAGTGATAGAGCTGGTGTGTTTTCTTCTCTGATCTCTTTCGGAGCTCGTGAAGACTTTTGTGTATTTGTGTAACACGTAGAACAAGAGGTTGGGAACAACCATCCTGAATGTCTGTTGTAATGTTAATTGACTGTTACAGAAGGGTGAAGCTCGTTCCACACCAATGAATTCACATGTCATTGAAATATGAATAAGCATCTCCTTTTTAGTCAAATAATGCAGCTCCCCATGTTCTTGTGTTGTGAGAATCACTGAATAATTATGCTCTAGTCGTCTTCTCCATGTCATGCACCACCATCTCCTAAATCTGTCTGAAGAAGGTTTTGGTACTGTGGTGAACAAAGTACCAATGAAACTGAAGTTGGCGTTCGGTTGGGATTCTGTTTATACTTCTGCTTTCCTGTTTGTTTTTAGCTGCTGAGAACTTTCTACACTGGGGCAGAGCTTTACTGTGCTTGCTGACTGGATCCTTTTGGTGTTTTTTATTGTTCACCCAGTTAACGAGCTGCTGATAATAGCATAGATTTTTCTCAGAGACCCAGTTTAGCCTAAAAGGAGACTTTTGATGAATTCAACTGCAGTGTGCTGAATCAGATAAAAATGCTTAGAGATGCTCTCATTGTCAGATATTCTGAAACCGTATTGCATTTTTGGTATCATTTGAAGACAGATTGGTTTAAGCCATCTCTTTGACTCTTGCTATATAAATCCTATGTAGAAAGTTTATAATATCTGCTGATTTGTTTAAAACTCTAAGGCAAATCATTTCATTGTGAGATCATAAAATAATCATTATTGTTATTATTTTTAAACAAATGTTTTATGAATACAACACAAAAATATGGATTGTATTTCCTATCCTATGATTCATAAACTGAAGCTACAAGTTGCACAGTGTGAATACTATTTTAACTTAGAAAATACTATCACTTCTCATCATATTACTTGGATTTATGTTTTCAATGTGTAGATCTTTTTATTTGGAGTTATCAAATTCTTGTTTCGACTTTGAGTAGAAATATCTGTCTTTGCTCTCATGGTAATGTATTTGTTCTCTAAGTTAGCTGTGTTTAAACGAGTTTCCCTTCTAAGTTCACTTACTATGGTTTCCTAAAACAATGTGAACAGTGACATTAATCGGGCCAAATGCTTTAGGTTCTGTAGCATTGGTCGATGGATTTGTTAGCTTTGTATTCACCTGTAATCAAGTTGAGAAAACAGAGAAATCTTGTCCTAAATTATTTAGCTAAACAGTAAGTGAGATGTATCATCATTTTCCCAGGAAGAATTTCACACCATTGTTTTGTTTGAAGTTCTTTCCACTGTATTTCTTGCATAATAGAACTTGTAGAAGTATCATCTCCAGAGTACTTTTCAAGCAGAAAAGCAGAAGCTACACACAGCAGGCCTTTATGCCTTGGGATGGGCACTGGTTGTCTGAAGGTAAGGAAGAGCTAACTGAGGAGGAGCAATTGTCTGGTGTTATTTCACAGGAGACAGTGTAGTTCTAAACAGTGCATATGACAGTGTGTGAATCCAGTTGATAGTGCAGTTAATATTGATATCTTTGTCATTGGTAACAATGCAACTTTGAACAAATGGGATAAAAGTCATTAACAAACTAGCCTTATTGTGGCATTCTTCTGTCTCTAAGGAGCACTGTGAAGAGAAATTATTGTAAGTACAGTTAAGACAGCCTTATTTTTCTGGAACTCGTATTTGCCAGCTAAATAGCCAGATATTAACTTCTTTTAAATTGTTCAAAGAATTGTATCTAAACATCAGCATGAACTTGAGTTATTCAGAGCTTAAGTCAGGCTTTCTTATGGCAGCTTTTTAGAGCTGTTGACCTGGAGAGCATTCCAGTGTTTCAGTGGATAACATTCAATTTTTCTCTTCACACATAATGAGCAGTGAACTCCTTGATTGTTGTTGTCTGTTCCCTCTACTGAGAGACCACTGCAGCCAACAAATCCAGTGTTTCATGCTACAATCTAAACAGAGTGATGCATTGCAGGTGCTTTCCTCGTCTCCTCACACCTCTCAAAAACATTAGAGGGGATTTTCAACTTCCTATTCAACTTTTAAATGGAGAGTCAGGTCAGACTTCGGATTAGAAAACTAATAAATCTTCCAGCTTCACTCATTGTACAAGTATCCAGCTAGTATCTACCATTACTGTGTCTTGCAGTACTATGCTGCACTAACCTCTCTTCAAGCTGTTAGAATGATAGCCTAATGAATATATCTAAAGGCAAACAGAGAAAATGACAATTCTCTGATGCTTGTGCATAAAAATTGCACCTTAAATTGCTTTCTCCGTTAATCACTCTTTGTTTGAGTTACCCTGTAGGTGGCCATTTCCAAAGATGGGAGCTTCAGTGCTGTAAATAAAGTCCAGCAGGATGCAAGGTGCTGAAAAGAGTGACTTCACTAGTTCTCTTGCTCCGCTGCTGCAGTGAAATGAATGATTGTTGATTTGTATTTAATGCTCAATTTCCTCTCCATTACTACAAACCGTGCAAGACAGGCCTTGTTTCAGGCTATTCATAGGAGAGCTCAATCTATCCGGTTTCACATCTGCTAAAAGCCCCCATGTCATACTAATTACAGTCTTCCCCTGGAAAGAATTCAGGTTTTAAGACCAAAGAAAGATATACTTCTTTATAGCTAATGTTCTGATCTATACGATTTGCTGTTTGCAAGATGGAATCACGCATGTACAGTTGTACAAATATTCAAATGGAGGAGGGACACAAGTACAGGAAATAAGTGTAACAATTGTGACTTTTCTAAACATTTTACAACAACTGTACTCAAAACTGAAAAATATGGCATCTCTGCTTTAATTTCTCAGCCATAGCAATTTCTTCATCTAGGCATCGCCATGGAGCATAAGGTAATGTTTGTACTCCCAATAAATCAAAGGAGATGAAAGATTAGTTCTGGGTAAATAAGCCAAATTTGTTTTGTAACAGAGGAATGTTTCTAGGACCTTGTTCGCTCTTGTCTCACCTCTGACTTTTGTCTATCTCTTTGTGGCCTGCTCCCTGCCATTACTACTACTATTATTATTATTATTGATATTGTCTTTATATTTTGATCTGTGGGAGGTGATGCTTAATTCCTCGTGTTTATTCTGTCAGATGTCATTTTGTGGAACTGCTGGTTTTTAGCTTTGTGTTTGCTTGTAGGTGCCTTGGATTCCTCTGCGTTTCTTGGTCTGAATGAAACAAAACAAAACAAATTGGATTCTTTCTTCTGCAGCTTAATTTGTCAAGGTCCTAGCTGAGATCAAGGGCTCCATTAGCAGTATAAGACTTGAAAGAATCTTTTGTCTTGATGTGTCCAATCTACATTTTACAGGAAATTATGGGATGTAATCTCTTCTGTGATCAACTTCAAGCTTAAAAGTAGTCATTTGTTTCACTGTTTCTACTGAAATCTTATTCCAGTCATTGTCTGAGATATTAGAAATGTTTTTCCAAATTTTAAACTGAAATGTATTCATCATCAGTTTTTATCCGTGTGTTCTTCTGCATTGTTATACTACAGTTTACACTTTTTTTCATTATATTTGCCTTGAATGTGAATGTGCTGGAAGTGATTTGGGAGGGCCTACAGCTAGGAATTTAGCTAGGCAGGAAAGCTGATAAATTCTTCAAATCCTCCAATCTCACTCCTCAGTCAATTACTTAGGAAGTTCTCCTAGAGTGAAGATGGAGCAGATCCTCTCCGCCAGGATGAGCACAATTCCTTTTTTTTTTTTTTTTTTTAAAAAAAATCATTTTCTTAAATAGTGGTCAACAGCAGATGCTTAAGAGAGGCACAGGAACTTGTCAACTTGTCAGGCATGAAATTGTACTCATAGGCTGCAGCAGTTTGTAGTGTAGGGATTTTATGAGCCAGAGGTGGTTTCTTGTTGCTTAATAGCCCCAGTGGATTTTTGCTCCAAGAAACTGAACAGACACTTTTGAATCCAGGCAAGTTCTTAGCAGTCATCCTCACAGGACCAGTTCTTCTGCAACTTAGTGTGAATTACATAAAGATTTGCCTTCTATTTGCTCTGAACCTTCTTCTTAATTTTATATGATGCTCCATGTTTTTTCCCCATTGTAGGAGTTGGGGAACAGTAGTTCACTATTCCATGTCATGATTTGCTAAGTTTCTCCCATCTGTTGTCTGTCAGTGTCCTTGAAGTTGCTATAAAACACAGTCTCTATTGCATTCGTCTGTCTTTAAAAAAAAAAAAAAAAAAAAAAAAAAAAGCCTTTATCATGGTCAGTTTTTGCCTATGTAGCATTTTATTCTGCTTTCCATTTACTTCTGTACCTTTTTTCTGGAATCATAGTGTTGAAACCATTGATACATTGCTATCTTCTGAATATCTGATATCACTTCCAATGTAAAAGTAAAAATAAAACCACTACTGTTAGATAGTGCTCCTTCAGTTTGGGCTGGGGTCGCTTTGGTTTCATTCAACTGGAGTGTGTTAGGCTCCCGGAGCTTTGGGAGTTCTTTTTACATAGTCTTATACTGATGAAGCATCCTTCTTCATGATTTACATCATTATCCTGACTGATAGCAGAGCTAGAGCTTTCCTATGCTTACTGTATTTTCTTTTCTGCACACTTTCTTTGGGATTGGTAAACCTCATGCAGGTAAACCTTTGGCTCTTTTGCGTTACAGTCACTCATTTTGTACTATGTTTTATCTTCTTTTCTTACTTGTATTAGCCGATTTCAGTGAGCCTTTATATCCCTAATGTAGATTTTTTTCCCTATGAGGTTTTATTTATCCATGCTGTGCAAGTTCCTACTAGTTAAGCACATCTGAACATTAAGAAGTTCCAAGCTTTCCATGTATCCAGAAGGCACAAGATTTTCAACAGTTTTACATTGCTCGAGTGTTGTCCACTTCCATTCCATCCATCTGGACTGTAGGCTCCACCACTTCAATAACAGGACTCAGTGTCACAAATCAAAACTAGCACTTACTTCTACTTGTTTTTGAACCTGAAAAGACTTTTAGGAGGGCAGGAATACACATTTTTAAATATAGGTTATGTTTCCCCCTTAGTGTGGGGACTTCTGTACTTCTTCAAAGTGTTATTCTGTACCACAGTGATAATTTTCCTTTTAAAAAATGAAATTGAAATCATCTGTTTTTCTGGGTTGTTGACCAGAATAGAGCAGACCAGGATTTGTTCCTTCAGGCTTTATTCTCACTTTGTTTTATAGGTAATGTGGGTGAAGTGTTCTTACTGAACAGCTAATAGAGCAACATAAAAATCACGTATCTCCATCAGTTGGTGCCTGTGGATATTGTAAATGGAAATTCTTATCTTAACTAGAACGTATAGATTGAACAGAGATTTCAATTTATCTAACTATGTGCTTGATTACATCTAATGTATAGCCAAATCTGAATTTCCTCAGTATAGTTAGCCATTCCCTCTATTTATTTTTTTGCTGGATTTTCTCTTGAAATGGGGATGAGAAAGGAATGTCCGACTTTAACACTCAGAGAACAATCGAGAGATTTCAGGAACGGGTTATTATTATTATTATCTGTAAGTTCCTTCTATTTTGGAAAAATATTGCAGCATATACTGAATTGCATGCGACAGATCTAAGATTTTTTCTATTGCAGCCAAAATGCAGCCTGATGAAATTGAGGGGCTTTCAAAGGCACTTACATTGCAGGTGCTTTTGGCCAACTCTTAAGTACCCCCAAATAATCCAGTTCTAAATTTCATATGACGTTATGTGATGCATCATTTCCTTGTGTATGCTTCAACTGTAGCAAATTATTCAATATATAAAAGCCTTAAATTTCTTTTTTTTTCACTCCCACTGCTCATTCACCAGTGAAATACTTGTTACATTTGCTGCTCGTTTATACTGTAGCCACGCGATCCCTGTAGATGGCCCAAACTAACAGCCTCATACTGATGGAGAGAAGTAAAAGGAAATACAAAGTTTAACTCGTACACAGGCTTTATGGATTAATTGTGAACTGTGGAGATAAACAAGTCAGAGTGAGGAAACAACAGCAGGAACCCAGAAACTGACCGCTGTTTATTCTTCCAGTTATGGATGGTCTGTGTGCCTGGTCCCTTTAAATTCTTATTTTGGTTACCTTAAGACGTATTTTGCTTCATATCGACACATAAAGATGCACTATAGGTGTCATGTAGATGTTATGCTTCTGGAGAGCGTATTCTTTACAGTCTTTAGGGTTACCTGATCCATATCTGTAGGATTGATTATGTGTACTGCAGTTCTTGAAAATATTTCTACACCTTGCATGTGAATTATGGTGAAGCAGTTTTTCCTTTTTACCAGGATATCATCATACAGTCCGTAAAACTCTATGGGCTTATCCATATCGTGCAGGGATGATGGGAAACCGTCATCTGAAGAGCTATGATGAGTTTTTGATGTAAGCTGTTAAAACTGGTTTGCTTTTTTTCTGGAGCACTGCTGACAGGGAATATATGCTTCTCTTTCAAAAGATTCCAGTGATAAAACAATTGAGGAATACAGTGTGATCAGACACATACCACAGGTGAGGAATGTTGTGGCTCTGTATAACGAAGAAGCGTATGCTGTTTAAATCAAAGCCTTTGTCCATGGGACAGTAGCAGTTCAGTACCGATCAGATCCAGTATTTAAATAATTAATTAACACACTAATGAGAACCTGCCCGTATCAACTAAAGTTCAATGTCAGGTGTCTTGGTTGCATCACTGATTTCTTTTTATACATGAGTCATGCTGCATCCAACACATTGGACCTATATGTAGAGAAAGAACGTTTTTATACAGGGAGATACAAGCACATCATAAATCATCTGTCATTTACAATTTCTTGGTATGAAGTGTTTATGGTTTATGAGTCACAGCTGTTGAAAAGCTTATGATGAAAAAATGATAGCTTAGAAATGGCTGCAGAAGCATGAGCTGCAATTTATTACTATTACTATTTTAAAATATGGCAGAATTTTGATCCTCAGGTTATTCTTATTGCTCACTTACAGCTATTGTATAAATATAGTGGGAAAATATGAGCATGAACAAATACATAGCAATGCATTTCTTCTGAATACTTCTTATGCCCATTTTACGTATATACTTATACTGATGGTCTTTACAAATTCTATTTCAAAGGCATCTGTCCTTAAATGGAGTGATATTGTTCTGTCTTTCTTTGCCTGTTGATGCAGAAATCCAGTGAAAATCTCAAAACCTGAAACCAGTGTTCTGTTGTTTGTTTGCTTGAAGAAGGTTGTTTGCGTTTGTTCAGAGCTCTCTGCTTCACCTGCGAGGAGCTATGCCTCATTGCATTAAGAACACCTGAATTCCATTTGTTGATAAAACCTCTAAGAGTCAGTATGAAACAGTTAAAGCCTAATTTGCCATAAAGATAAAAAGTGTTTCATCTGCGCAGTGTATCACAAGTTAAATATTGCCAGAAGTGCTTTGGATTTCTGTGAGAGGATAAAGGGTAGATAATAGCAGGACAAGGGGAAATGGTTTCAAGTTGAAGGAGGGAAGATTTAGGTTGGATGACAGGGGAAGTTCTTTACTAAGAGAGTGGTGAGGTGCTGGAACGGGCTGCCCAGAGAAGCTGTGGATGCCACGTCCATCCCTGGAGGTGTTCAAGGCCAGGTTGGATGGGGCCCTGGGCAGCCTGGTCTAGTATTAGATGTGGAGGTTGGTGGCCCTGCCTGTGGCGGGGGATTGGAGCTTGATGATCCTTGAGGTTCCTTCCAACTCAAGCCAGTCTATGATTCTATGATTCTATGGAAAGCTTGTGGTGACAAGATAGCCTTTTCAAAGTGTGGCATTTTTTATCAGTGTGCCGTGTTTTATGATCTTAGGTTAGATACTGAGCTGCAAAAAATACAGTTATAAATATAGTCTCTGTCTCACAAAATCGTGACAACGGCCAGCAGAGTCCTTCAGGTGACCCAGTGTACTTTGTTTTGGGTGATATTTTTTCTTTTTTAATCTGGTTATTTCTCTTGGTGTGTTCTTAGACATGATGCAAGACAAAGCACTTGATGGTCAGGTTCCTCTAGTCACGTGTGGGTATGTCTCTTCTGATTATCCCTGTAATAGCTGTTTAACTGACATTATCTCATATGAAGTGATGTTCTAAGCTGTGAAATAACCTAATAAACCAATTTTAGGTTTTATTTCAGTAAAAATTTACATTTGAAATGAAGCTTGAATTTGGATTCCTTTCTCTCACCGTATTTTAAATAGTTCGGGCTTTTTCTTCATGTTAGTTTCAGTGTGGTCAGCAAACCCTTTAGTTCAGACATGCTTATAGCATCATATTGTTGTTTTTTATGATGGAGGTAGCCTTCAGCAGAGCACTGACCCAGACAGCCATCAACAGAAAGTTTCACACATTTGCAAAAAATACAAATAAAAAAAATTAATTGGCTCACAGGTCTATTTTCACTAATATAGCCAATTCTGCTGAGAGGTTTTATGCAGACTTATAGATCTAAACCTACTAAAGTAAAGGTTTGAAGTAATTATTTCTATTTATTTTTTATCCTAGAGTGCTGCTTTTAGTATTTTTTTTTTTCAGGAGCCTCTTGTAATTTCTCCTTCAGATTTGTTTTGAAATACAGATCTAACCTTGTTTGTGTCAAACTCTGAAAAAGAATTAAATAAAATGAATGCTTAATTTTTTCTTCCCAGCAGAAGTAAATCCAAGAGTCGCACAGCATAGTTATACTTCATCCAGGGCCAAAAGGAAATCAGATCCTCACAAATGTGGTGGTAGCTTGACAAAATCTCTTGGTTAGACGTTTTCATATAAGGAAATAATTTGTCTTATTTCTTTATTTACTATCCCACGTGACACTGAATTTCAAGGAACTGTCAGCTTGCTGTGGTTTATCCCTTTTCATGACAGATGCAAGAAAAAGAAATGCTGAAATTGAAAACACTCATGTCACATGCATCTCCCTATTTTGCTGGAGCCAGTCAGTGCCCAGTGGGCACTATAATAAACGAGTGTCGCTTTACAAAAATGCCTTCAGTTGCCTTATACATCTGAATGTTTCAGCATCCCATAGGACTTTGAATTAGTCTTGTACACAGGCAAAGCTTACTCTGGGAAATGCTGGCTTCGGGGGAAGATGGCATTGTACGCGTGTTTAGAAGCCACTGTCTGAATTGAGTTTTATTTTTGTTTTTTTCCCACTGCCTTATATATGTTCCGTGCCTTCATCTTACTTAGGGTAGTCTGTGGAGAATGGCGTGAAGCAGCTCTCTTGCCTGGCCTGAAACAAACAACAGCACAGAACTGCTCAGTTTGCAGACGGGTTTTCTGGCTGAAGTAAAGAACACAAAATGTGTGGTAAAAATGAAACAAAACGTTTCTGCTAACTTTCTTTGCACATGAAAAAGGTTTAGGCAGGCCTGGAAACTGAGCAGGGATTTATCCTGGGAGAGCAGTTGGAAGGGACCAAAGCAGCTGGAGAGATGCAGATGTTTACTACCTGCTTGCCTTCCGAATAATAGATAAATAACATATACATTTCATATAGCAGCAGTGTTATCTGTATTAATTTGTGCCAAACACAAGAAAACAGTCTGTGTTGGGGAAAGTATATTCATTGTATTTGGCCTAACTAGTAACGGGAACACTCACGGTCCCTGATAGAATTTATTTATACCACATGATTTCAGTCTTGTTCTTGGCAGTTCTTCAGACTCTTTATCTCCTGGTGACTAACAGGATAGCCAAAGAGCACGGGAGTTCTCCAGTGTGATACCTCTGTGGCAATTTAAATGAAGAACCTTGCTTTCAAACTGTTAGTATTGCTGTTCTGTGACTCAGCTAGGCACCAGAACTCTTGCTGCCACTTTTCAAAAGGCTAACTTGAATTACAGTATTTGACATAATTATTGCTTCTACACTGAGCATGAAAACCAGACTTTTGGAATTAAGCAGTTAACTAAGCAGGCTTTCTCATCCCCTCTGAATGCTTCTACATAATATACTTTAACTTACATGCTTTGTCTAAGTTTCATACTGTATTATCCAGCATGTCTTGAGAAACCATCTTTGATCTTGAGGATTGAATTGTCCCAGAATAAGATGTCAGGGGAACAAACCAACAAGGCTAAGAAAAATGATTATTGAATTTCCATGTTTTTTCCTCTTTAAAAGTTCCTCCTGTAGCCTCCTCTTGGCCTCAGATACTGAAACCCAGATATTGCTGGTGAGTATTATGAATTCCAGTACTCTTTACTGTGTGTATCTACTTTTCTATCTGTATATGTTGCAATAAAACAACATGAACAAGGTTATGAAAATAGCCTGAAAGTGATTGACACGCTAATAATGCTCCATCAAGTCAATAATGCTCATGTAACAAGCTCCTGAGAAAATAATATTTTCAGTCAATAATACACATTTTAAAAATGAACTGTTTGTTTTTAATTAACCTCATATTTAGCCATTTAGTCATGCCATGTCCATCAACTGCAGCAGAGAAAAACACGTGCTGTCTTGAAACATTGTGGTGTTGCCTTAAACTTTCATCTCTTCCTTCTTGGCTTTCTCTTCTGCATTCCCCCTTAGCATGTTTTAGGGGATTGAGGCAAATCATGGCTTGTCATGTTCCTTTGAATTCTGTGCTTGTCCTTTGTATGAATGGTGTTAGGTGATTCATCTGTGACAGAGCATCCCATTGTGTTGTGACAGATTGTCAAGGTGAACTTGCTGTAAGTACTTAGCAACAATATAGAGCTTCTAATGTGTCATTTGGCAATTTTTGTTTCTTTTTCTTTTCTTTTTTTCCTTTTTTTTCCCCCCCTTTGGCTAAGAACTGACAGTCTTTAATCCATTAAGTGATCCAAAAAGCAGTGTTTGGAATAGTGTAGTGCTCAGTAACACTGAACTGGACAGACAGTGCCCACACATTCCTGACAGGGAGGAAATAGGTCCCACGGTCTTCAGATGATTCTTATCGCATGACATTAAGTAGTGCGCTGTGGGGTCTTGCTTTGAGTGTTTCTGCCTCTTAGCAGAAAAATGGTGTATTATCAGTAAAGGAATTTTCAAGAAGAAAATGGATTCACAGTCCAGTTATGAAGGAGATCTGGAATAAATTCTAGCAGTTGTGACATGACTTTCAGATACATAATTCCTCAGGTTGCATTATTTCCGTACTTACATACAGGTATGGAATTTTTATTTTATTCAATTAAAAAAAAAAAAAAAGTATTCCTGTCCACAAATCCTTGCAACTGAGGAGTGATAAAGAGTTTCTTTATGTACTTTGGTTCATTTTGTGTTTTCTACTGGACTGACTGGCATATATGTGAGAAAATGGCATACCCAACAACTTTTCATGCCTTTGCATGCATTCTGTTTCAGCCCAGGGTTTCACAAATGAGTTTTAATAGAGATGAAATAGAAGTGGGACTTGGCTGGAGAGCCGGCTCCTCTCTGGACTACGTGCTGGGCACCTGAGTTCAGGTTAGACAAGCTTAGGAGTTCTGTGCTTCCCTGGCAGTTCTGTCTCTCAGCTGCTCCCAGGATTTCACAGTAGCTCCTTGTCTGTTGTATAGGACTTGTGATTACTGTATGTTTGCATCCCTCTCATTAAAAAATATTTTTGTAGCTATCAGAGCAATCAAATTGTATGGCTGAATTTGTATTAGAAGTAGAAACATGAAACTGAACACGAGACATAGCTTTTACAACTTCCTTAGTGCTGGCTGTTGAGTGCTTTTGTAAATATGATGTCTTTATTAGCTGCTTAAGCGCTATGTTAGGAGCCTGTCATTAAGTAATCGTGCTTGGGCAGCTTTTGTGTGCCTGTGTGTTCAGGTACGCTCACATAAAAATCATAGTGCATACAGAAACGTGCTGTCAGCTAATGCAAAAGTCACCTATCTTCATGAAATCAGTAGCAAACTGAGGGCTTACCAAAAAATCTGGTTCACAGTTTTGAACAAAACTGTGGTAGATGACATCCATCAACAGGCAATTACTGAGCAACATCTCTGAAATAAGACAGAGAAGAAGACAGAGATTGGGAATCTGAGGCATTTTGAGTTCAGTGCACTGCAATCAGTCTTTAATGATTTCTGTGTAATGAAATATTTGTCCATAGCGTGCAATGACTTCAATCTCTAATGTTCATCACAGATGTTGTGCAATGATTGTGCTTTCAAAGTGCAGTGAAAAGTTCTATGCTAGCAAAGTGATTCTTGAGTTGAGATGGAGCGACACAATTTTAAAATAATAGAAAGTTTGAAGAAGTGGAAATGCATTTGCTTATGTGGCATTGGATACAGTAGGTGTGTGGGCATAGAGTTCTCAACATTTCTTGACCTTTCATCACAAACTGCAAAATCTCAGGCTTTTCAAATCCTTATGTAACACAAAATGAGCATTTATTTAAACCTTATTTTAATTTTTGTCATTACTAATGCCACACAGTTCAAAATTCCACATGTGGATAAGCCATTTTATTCCTACATAATTTCAAGGAATTTATATATAACCATATATCCAATTAACAGCACATTTCAGTGGCAATGAAAACAAGGAATTTTCACATTTGATGCTTGTTGTTGTAATTGACATTATATAATGTCTCCATTACTGAGCACAACCAAGTAAGTGTTGTTTATCTTTTGAGCTGAACATGTTTCCTATGATGCTTCTCAGTCTGTGTCTGCCTTACAGTTAATAAATACCTGAAAAATCATGCCTGTTGTGATTGAATTGTTTTATCTAGCCCTGATATTCCTTCCAAGAGCCCTTAGAGCATTGAAAGTAGGGTGGAAAGAAGTACAGTATTGACACTGTCTATTGTCAGTGCACCCAGAGATGATTATACAGCCATTTGGGATGCTACCTGAGTGGTCCATTTACAATAGTTTCACATTTCAGTGGATCAAAATGACACAGCAGAATGTTTGGAAGGAAAAGAAGAGGGTCAGGATCCTTGTTTCCATTCTCATAGAATTCAGCTGTGCACAGACACCTGACATGGCGGTGTTATAACCTGAGTAATGAAAATGAATGTTGAAGGTCGCTGTGGTTTACAATAGCTTGTAACACAAAAACAGCAGGAGAGGAGAAAGCTGTATAAAGGGTCATGGAAATTTCTTTAGAGCCTGTCTACCTGGTTGTGTGTGACAAATTATCTCGTTGTGATGTCTCAGCTGTAGTTGAAGATCAGGGAATTTTATTATTTTTACTTGCTGCATTTGTGAAATATGCAAAAGTTGATGTATTTTCAGCACTTTCTTTATATTTTGTTTCCCATCGTATGCAAAGCAAGCAAATAATTTAGTTCTGAGGATTTGCATTTCGCTGAATGTATTCATATTCCATGGAGCACTATTAAAGGAAAACAAACAAAAACCTTAGAGTTTTATTCTTCTGTTATTGGATAATATTCCCAAGAATATATTACTATAAATACTTATGAGTATTTTAATACATGGGTAAATTTACTGGAGATATTGTGGAGGCACTAGCACAAAATGAACAGGATTGAGGGGGAAATCAGCTTTCTAATAGTTTCCTGAGATCCTTCCTTTTTTGACTATGTACTACAGAGGCCTGATACTACCATGCTGACAAATTAGTGCAGTATTGGAACCTTGATACTTTAACATCTTGGACCAGATTTTGTACTTATCCTGTGGCGGATAAGGAGACATTCCATGTGTTATTTGACTCTGTATCTTTAAAGATTACTTAATGTACTTAAGTGATGTTGCATGATCTTTGATGGGAACAAAGTAGGATAATTTAGGCTTCAGATTTCTGAAAATGTTCGGCTTTGAATCTGAGGGATCAATGACTTTTTTTTCACTGATTTTTCTTTCACGGTCATCACTGAATGCTACGAACTACATGACAAAAGATGTAATTTGCTAACCACAAAATATAGCACTTTTACTACAGCTTTTACTAATGAACTCTAAAGTAATAATATTTCAACAAATATGTAAGGAAGCAATGTATTTCCCCTTAGCCTTTTTATGTTTGTACCAGAGCAAAATATTTTTCCTTTTTCCAAAAAGGGATACATAGTCAAGTTTGACGGATTTTTCTCCAAAGAGATATCAAACTTCAGCAGATTCTACACTAAAAAGTTACTTTATGAAAAAAGACTCTTAATTTTTTACCTGTATGCACACATGAATCCGCATTAACCAGCTTCTGTACGCTGAGGATTTAATACCCGGTCTTAAACTTTTTATGTTTGCTAGTGGAGATTTTTACTGAAATGTTTGAATGTTAGGTAGAATGTCCAACAGAAAAGGGAATACACTTGAAAACTAAAACCACTTTCAGATGTGAGAAGGAAAACCTGAAAATGTCTTTTTTTCCTGTTTCCTATTTGATTGCTAGTGGTGTGCATTTTTGGCTCATCTTTGAATTGCTCATAATCCAGTTTTACAACTGCTTCAATAAAATGGAACTTTCCTCTCTTGGATTTCCTTTAAAAATTCTCTCCTCGTTGCAAAGCTGACATACTTTACCTTGTACACACTTTGGCAGAAATGCTATTCAGAGACCTGCTAAATTGGCCTCAGTTTTATGCACCAGTCTGATGATTAGTAAGTTTAGTAAACAATCTGGGAAGGCAAACAGCAGAGTTAGTTCCTTACTATAGGTAAGGAGCCTTGTGTGGAAAGGGAGAGATGAATGAATGCTTTGTGTGACTTTGGGACATGAGAACAAAACAGAATGCACTAATGTGATTGCAGTGGTGCAGATTACATTCAGTATGGCTTGGGAAGTTGTAATGCCATTATCCTTCAGTGTGGGATCCTTGGCTGTGAAGTTACAAGAGTCCCACAGTCTCTGTTAGTCAGAAGGGAAAGTGCAAGCCAAATAAAGTGGGAATGATTCAAGTGTTCTGGACATCACACTGGAGCTTAGGCTGGCGCCAAACAGAGAGGAACTGTGGTGGCATCTTTTATTAAGTTACATTTTAGGGGAAAAAGACTAGCCCTGAGGAACGTAAGCTCCTTTTCTCATCTGAATGAGATGGAGTAAACCTCAAGACAAATACTGAATTTAGCTTCACATCAAATTCAGTTGAGTAGTTTTCAGTTCTTACATAGTTGGTGCCTTTATAGCAGAGATGAAAATTTTATCTAAATATTCTTGGACCCGTAGCACATATCATGAATCTTCCCTTTGGTAAGATTTTGGAGACTATTTTGTAGGATCACAGATTCAGTTGTGTTGGAAGGGATCTTTAAAGGTCATCTAGTCCAACTCCCCTGTTGTGAACATCTCTTGTACTATCTCTGTAAGCCATTCAGCGGTAGTAGTATGGAAAATATCCTGGAACGGGTGCAAACTTTATGGAAAACCAGTCTGAGTAGCTATTATTCTTTCCCTGCCATAGTGGAAGGGCATACTGAGTGGCCATTTGGGGTTGGTTTATTCTTCCACATTTCATTGGGAAATGAAAGAGAAATTTAAGAAAATAGAAACACCGGACATCTGCAAGTATGCTGGAGGACAAGCTTAGAATGGCAAATGATCTTGAAGAATAGTATGTGGGTTTTGGTTACTTCTTTTGTCTTTATTGAATGGAGGAAAAAATATTGAGTGCTTTAGCACAATCCATGGACTGAGCAACAGTGTCTGCAAAAGGGGACTCATTATCTAATGGGACTAAATGTGAATTAGCGATTTTTCATTGTTGTGAAAATGCTAGCGCAGTGATAAAATTTAACAGTAGAATTATAGCCAGTGAGATGCATAATGTTATCGTTCTTCTCTACTTGGCAGTTGAAAAGCAAAGACCTTAGTTGGAAAATCATAGCTAGTTCTGAATACTAAATTTCAGTAGAAATGTTGAGTCAGAAGGGCATCAATGGAAGTGATTAACAGTCTGTAAACCTGAAGTACAAGGGGAGAGGAGTGCTTGCTTATAGAAGAAAATGCTTGAGGGAAAATAACATGAAATATATTGAAGGCTACTGTAACGAATAAGAGAATTACCTTTTTTTTTTTACAATATTTTTTCTTTGTATATTTATTTGGTATGATGAACTATAGCAGTATGCCATCGAGAAGAAAGTTCATGTCCTGTAAAGAGTGTTGCCATTAAAATGATAAGGATTATTTGTATGAGTTGGGAATTTTCTGCCCTTAGATGTATTGGACAGTAAGCTAGACAGGCATCTGCCAGGAACTGTGCAAGGAAGGTGTTCCTACTATTGACATTGATAATAGAGTGTGTAGTTTTTTGCTATATGATTTTGAGGGGTTTTGTTTTAAGCTAATGTAACATTTGGAGACCTTTTGGAGACATTAAGACTAACTATTCGTCTTCATTGTCTTTGTCAAGATTGCGTTTGGTACAATTCATTATGAGTTACCACTGAAAGATGTAATGCAGCAGACATGATAAATACAGCACACATGGCATAGTTTTGGGTTTTTGTTACCTAGTTTTACATGAAGGAAAGTTTAAGTGTTTAATGCATGTGTGGCTTTCCCCTTCAGCAACAGAGGAGATAATATTAAGCAGCTCAACTAAAAGAAGCACTGTAATGTGTGTACTGCCTGATTAGCCCCAGAGAACACAGACAGGAAATATCCAAAAAAGTGTAAAATATCCAATAAAGTGTAGTTAGTTTTTAACTTTTATTTTGGAAAACAGATTAGCTATTGAATATATATCCCTTAGCTACTATCTTCCTCTTCAGCCATTACTGCTTCTTCAGTACTCCAGCAATAGGAATTTCACATCGTTGTTGCTTAATGTATGTGTATGTAACAATGAGGCTTAAACTGACATGGGAAAGTTTTCCCTCACTCCAGTTCAGTGCTCAGTATCAGTTCAGAATCAAGTTCAGTGAGGTCAGTGCACCTCAGGTGGAATTAAACATCTAATCCATGTCTGCAGAAAGGCAGTCACTTGTGTAAGCTATATGTTTTTGCAGGCATTCCATAATGCCCATCATTGCAGGTTGTGAAGGCTCTAGTAAACGTGATTAATATGGAAACAGAAATGCTATTTTATACGAAGGGAGGTTGAGGCCAAGCGGGGCTAAATGACCACTCCAAGTGCTACAGAGTGACGAACACAAACGTGCTCTGAAACTCAAAATAGAGATTGGCAAAGCTACTTTGCATTTAGAGAGGAAGGGCATTTTGTGTGTCCAGAATTATATCCGTTTATTAAATTCATGAAAACATTTTGAAAGTCGTTGGCAAATCTTTTGTTGACAACAAAGAGCACTTATGTGACATAGCACAACTTAACTGCTCTACTGTCAAAGTAACTGCTTGCTTAGGTTGTGATCAGTTATCCTCTCCATGAAGTGGTGCTACAGGACAATGGGTAGAGAAAGCTTTTCAGGTCTGTGACATGGCATCTATGCTGATCGCTTCAATTCTGCAGCATTTGGTCATACCTTATACAGTGGATTGCAAGACTGAGAAGCCCATCTATAGTATGCTCTAGGTGTCAAGTTTCTTGTTTGTGTGTGTCTATCTGTTCTCTTAGGTTTGTAACATTTATTGTAATCTTACTTCTATGTTGACATAAGCAGGGAATTTGAAATGGCCAGGACTTTGCTTTAGAATATGCGTGTTTAAAAAGCGTGAGGAGTTGGAGCATTGGGTCTCCTTTTTCATTTTCCAACACACATATGGTGTATCAGGTGCACACAAGTCATATTTATATCTTTCCATTTGATACATTAAACATATACTGTGCATTTCTAGTTGTACTTGTATAGTAGGGACAATGGTTTAGACACCAGTATCAGGACGGTTCTTATTTTCATCTGACTCCTGCTCTGTATTTCTCCAAGGTGCAACCTGTGAGTGAGCTGCTCGGAGTCAGTACCAGCCTGATGCCTGCATGTCAAAGCTAGCGCTCAAATCGCTTACCCATTCCTACCGAGTATGGGAGGAGAAAGCAGCCTCCACGATTGCTGGCAGATAGCCACATTTCTGGGTGAACTCACTACCTTTTATTCCAAAGTAAACACTCTTTTTGAAGAGGTGAGGCTCCTCGGAGTGGCATTCCTTTTGGCTCACTGAAGAGGCATGTAGTTGAGCTCCAAATAGGCGGCTGATGCAGATACAGCACGGGCTGGGTATTCTCAGCGTAGCCCTGCTGCCCTAAGAGCTCTTCCAGAAGTACTATTTTCCTCTCAGCCTTGCAGAAAGAGAAGCAAAAGGGATTTGTTTAGGGTGTTATCCAGTATGGAGGTTTAACCTCTTGGAGTTGTTGCAGAATGACAGAAATGTGCAAATAAAACCCATTAGATTTTGTTATGGGAACCCCTTCTTCCTCAGTTTTCTTTCTGAGAATATTTAAGATGGTGTGGTGTGTTGTAAGAACATCCAGCAAAACGGGAAACCTTAAGCACATTTTTCAGCTATTTGTTTCTGTGAAAATTTAGTTTATTGTTTTTAGCATGGAACAAGTGTCCTTATGCCAAGAAATAAGCGCATCTGACTAACATATTTTGAATTTGAAAGCTTTCAAGAAACTGCTCAAGAAATTATTTGATGTGTTCATAGACAGTTTGAAATGGAAAGGATTCCTGAATGCATGGAATAGATTATTCATTAGCCATTACTCACCTACCCTGTTTCTATTAGGTAACTGTTGGTCTTTCACATTCAAGCTCTGGATTTATTAGGAAGACCTGGCAAGCTTCCTTGCCAAATGTGGCAAATGAAGCTAATGGCATTGCCTGTTTTCAGGTTTGTTTTCCAGAGTACATAAATACCGTTGGATTTAGAGTCATTATTGAGGTAAACATCTGTGCTGCTGTTAAATACAATTGTGGCACCAGAGAAATACTTTATGCTTAAGTGCTGGCCATCTGTGGATTTGAGGTTTCGTGTATTTTTGTTATTATTTTTAGTTCATTTTGCTTTAGAGCGTGGGCTTGCTGAGTGCTAACTCTTGACGTATGAACAGCTGCACGGTTGGATTTTGTCTGCTCTACGTATATGCACAACCCTAGTGGATATTCTTTTTGTTTTGTTTTTGTTTTGATGTATTTTTTGTCCAAATAAATACTCAGTATCTGGGCAAGTATCCATAGTGAAGCTGGACTCTATATATTTTGTGCTTTTTCTTAGTGCAACAGCTGATAGCCAGAGTGTTGGGTGAGTGGGAGTATTTGGTTGTTAGGCTCCAGCTAGAATAGTTCATAGAAGCCAACACCATTATGCAACAGTTGCAGTGAATGTGAAGAGAGTACCACTGCCATGGCTGCTAGCAGGACAAAATGAGGGGCAAGAAGATAAAATCAGGAGTGTAGAGGTGCGTCTTCTCATTTTGCTCCAAGACCTGGTTGATCACTGCAGCCTCAGTTGCATTATTTTGGAAGAGCCTGATGTCATAAAAGACTTCAGAGTCCATCTGCTTCAGGAACTAAACCTCAGGATTTTATGGCTGCTCAGTGTGTCAGTAATGTCACTCTCATTGACATTTTTATGTGATTCTTTATCTTCTACTTTTCTAACTGAACATTTTAATGGACTCTTGGATTTGAAGGATGGGGAATGAGCAGATCCTAAAAAACATGAAAATATGCATGCCTAGAGCATTAAAGAGTATTTTACCTGTGAGGCCCCTCATCCATTAGTGATGGACAGGAGATAGAGGGATAGAGATTAAGATCATAATAGCAGTCAGGAAGAACTGTTTTGTAAACCACATAAAATTGGGCATCAGGAAAGTAGCAAGAAACTGTGGCTTGTTCTTTGAAGCTACAAGTTGCAGTTGTAAAAGTTTATATTTGTTATTAATTTCATACACTTGACTTTCATGTGATGAGCCTTCGAAAGGAAATTTCATTGTATTTGTTGGATGGATGTCGTTAAGAAAATTGTTCTTCTTGTGTTGAAAGCATCAGTGAGCATCCCTGAATGGAATGTGTTTCTGCTTTATTAAAAGGGTTTCTGTGCAAGTATTTTTGTTTGTTTTCTGTTTGTTTTTCTTGATTTTTTCTTTACAATAGATAATTGCAGATAATTGGTAAGGGGAAAAAATAGAGTTATAAAATGATGATGTGTGTTCAATCTGAGTTCTGGATTCCTGTGTTCCTCATCTACATCTTGCTTCTGGAGAGGTTCATTTTGTATTTTTTGGAGGAGGCTCAGATATCATGGTTTCTTTAGATCCCTATGTATGATCAGAAAATTCAATGTACGTAACGCATATACACAAAACAAAACTGACAAAAATCATACCAGAAATACCCCCCAAACCTGTATGTTCTGAGCAGAGTCAAGTAGAGGGCTCAAGAAAAAATAATTGATGAGAAGCACTGCAGTTTGGGCTTACAATGGGAAGACTTCAGAGGAAAAAATAAATAAATGCCATGAGGTCACCCAACCACATCTCTGTAAATTGCAGGAGCTCAGTCCACCTTGCAAACAACTTACCTACTTTGGGGAAAAAATGATAGCATTTATGTTTGAGAGAGCACTATTGTGCAATTATTTGCTGAACGATTAACTGCTTGTTTTTTCCATTGCAAAACTTGGGGAAAAAAGTTAATCTTTTAACACTTGAAAGTGACCACAATTTGCAGACAAAGTAGTCTAGCTACTTTGTGTCTTATCCAAGCCGAGGTAGTTTTCATAGGCTTTCACAAGAGATGGGAGACTATCATGTGTTTAGCATATGCATATCTTTGAGAGCTGAATATGTAACCACTTCTGTTTCGTGTCTTGGGATACCTACGTCTGAGTTATCTGCAATATTGCATTGCATCTCTTACTGGATGTACTTCTCCTACCTGACCATTTTAGGTAACCTGAGCTAATAGCACAGTAGTTGTGAAATCAACAGTGGTCTAAAGAGCTCAATGCCAGAAGGTGCAGAGAGTCCTCATGTCCCACCGAAGATATTCCATTACTTCATTACTTCATCTCATCATTCAGGCATGTTTAGTCATTAGCATTAGAAGGGAAAAACTTCACTACGTTTCTGGCTAAGTGTTTTTTATATCCACACAGACATCTCATTAAAGCAGCAGAAAGTTCTGTAATAGCTGTACCTTGAGTAAAACTCCTGGCATTGATAAAGGCACAAGCCTAAGGGACTAAATACTGTCTGCATGGATCCTGTTTGTTTTTTCCTATGGAAATCCAAGTTTATACAAGGGCCATCAGATAGAACCTGCACGCCATTATTATTACTAATAGTGGTTAGGAGTGCAGCTCCAAATGATGCATAACATTTTTTCAAAAGTAAACCATAAGCCAAGTTAAATGAACTTTAAAAGTGAACATGATTCATAACAGATACAATTTTAAAACTGACCAGACACAGCAAATGTAAATTCTGTCCTTTTAACTGTAAAATGTTTAAGCTTATTTGCAAAGGAGTTTGAAAAATTAAAACCATACCTCCTCTGTATTTCTCCAGCCATGAAGAAACATCAGAGTTTGCATTTGAAAGGGTGGCAATACAAACTATATAGACAGACCAGATGTCTGTTTGAATTATCTTGCTTGTTGAGGGGAAGTCTTAAACTGATGATCACATATAATCTGTAATGTATTAAAAGCATATTCTTTATTGGAGTCCCTATATTACATTTCAAATACATTTCCATGGAATGTTTCAAAATGTCATTTAAAATTATTACTTTTCTCATTGAAATGACATGTGTCCCCTCAACGCTAATCTAGAACTTTATTTTATGATTCTTTGGACAGTTTAAAGACATGAGATCACTTTTTGTGGTTTCGTGTGCCTCACACTACCTCTGTTCCTTCGTCAGTGCTAATGCCAGCTTCATATTCACCCTAACAGTTTAGCTTCTTGGCCTGCGTAGGTTTTGCTTCAGTTGATCAGAGGTTTGGCTAACTTAAATATTTAGGCAAGATATAATAACTGTATCTCAAACAAACACTTATTATAGTGATCATTTGCAGTGTTTACATTGTTAAGAAATACAGTTCTGGCTTCCATTCTAGCCCCACTTTTTTTTTTTTTTTTTTTTTTGATTGCTTCTTGCTTCCCACCCCATTTCCCCATGATTTCACTCACCTGGAGGGTGATTTTGCAGTAAGAAATTGAAAAGCTGGAAGTCAGCACTGGATTATGTGAGAGCACAACTAAATAAGAGCTTTAAATATGTATAGAATTATGCTGTGTTTATAGTCTAGTGGCAGAAGAACCAGTTGGAGCTGTATGTGTGTGTATATATGTATATGCATACCCACATGCCATATGTATAAAACTGTATATATATATATATATACACACACACACATACCAATAACAGTGCATGTAAACAATCATGTCTGTTTCAGTACTGGAGATAGGAGTTGGACCAGTGCTTCCTGAAGTCATTGGGATTATAAAATATCATTAAAGCACTTAAAATCTGAAGGCTGCTTTATTGAAACAGGAGACTTTAAGAAAGTATCACCTCAATTGATTTAAATCACTTTCTACTCTTAAGCACTTAATCTATCCTGAGCCTTATATTTATTGGCTTAGATGTTTTGTGCCTAGTGAAAGCACCTCGGTTTGGAACATGCTTCAGCTTGCATCAGAAGTGAGCTATGAAAAAGCGTGTACTTCCAGGCCATAGGACAATTATCAATGCATATTTTCCTCCACTCCTCTTTCACTCAGAGCAGTGGAATTTTGTGGGAATAATTCCAAGTATTTGATCAAAAAGAAAGAAAAAAAAAAAAAAAGAGATTAGCTTAATGAAACCACCAACTTTTATTCAGTAATGTAATGCATGGAGTAGCATGCGGAGAGGTATACATGCTTAAACACTTTATTTTGTTCACAGTTGACACCTTCAGGAAGACTCTTAAGGGTACGGTCTGGTAGTTGGTGGATCCTCAACTGCTTCTATGCTCTAAGAAGGGAAAAATCTCATACTGAACGGCTCATCAAAACAGTGAATTTTCTGGTTCTTAAAGTGCTAAAACGAACAACAGGTACACGGATCCATCTCTCTATTGGGTCCTAAAATTGGTCTGAAACTTGAGGCCTTAGCTGTGCATGCACTGAACTGTAGGCATGTAAATTGACCTAATTTCAAACTGGGAAATAAGAGTTCCTTATCCTTCTACAACAGTAAGCCTCGCTGTGTGGCTTTCCCCTAAGCTTCTTGTGCTGTCATCTGGTGCAATTATTTTTCTGCCTTACTCAGACCTTGATGCACATTATTCCTCTGTATTCATCTTCCCTAATGAGATTCTAAACTGGACAGCAGTTTGGGATTACGAAATATGCTTTTCTAATTAGATTACAAGCTAATGAGGGCAGAGATTGTCTCCAGTGCTGCTTGTACAATGCTGACGTGGTGCAGTGCTCTCATGCAACTGCTCTGGGCCGTACTGTCATCTGCCCAGGGTTATAACTGTGGCTTACCTCCTCCTTACCTGCTTGGATTGTTTATTAAACTCTTTATAGCACACAGACAACTTCTGTTGAAGCAAAATGTTGCTCTTAATAAGTGCAAATTATCCCAGAGGAAATACTTGGAAATTTCCTAGAAGAGTAAAAGTGCAGGTCTTCTTAATTTGCAGTACCAAGGTCACCTTTATTTTTTGTGCGTTTATTTATGAAAGGTAATATTTAATATTGTTAGTTCTGTCCCTGCTTCCAATGGTGTAACATTCTTCCAAGGGGACAAAGCTGCAAATGCATCAGACTTGCTGAAATTTATGCACATTTAGAACAGTCAATACACCTAGGGCTTACGAGACCTATTTTCCATTAAGCTAGCATGTATTTCTTGTATTTCAGCATGCCATCTCATGTGTTTTTTCCCAAGAAACCTTTGTTCCAGATCATCTGACTGTTTCAGGAGCACTTGAACAAGAAGAAAAACACGACAGCCAATTAAAAAACAATTTTTTTGCTGTGGTATCATTAATCAAACGCAAAGCAGTCCAACCACTGACACCTGGCAGGGTTAATGTTTAAGACCTGTGGCAATTATAGCTCCCCTGAAAATCGCTTGGCCAGCAAGTCACATAAAAGCCTGTGATTATGAAGGAAATGGGAATTAGCAGAAAAATTTAGGGAAACCAGTTGAAATACATTGGTAGCAGAAAAGGCAGAGAGAATTCTGACTGATTGGAGCTCCCCCGGGGAGAAGAAACAAGGTCTAGGGGTCACTCCTTCACTAAATTAGTAGTGTCTGTCATTCGAAACCAAAATAAAGCAGGAACAGAAGTAAAAGATTTTCTGTGCAGAAACTGGGCTCTGTTCTCTTGCACCTACATCTCAGGGAGGCCAAGTGCAATTAGTGGGTTGATTTTTACCAATCCTAATTCATCCGTAATTCTTTTCCCTTAAATATTTCTGTGAATAGAATTGACACACTAATATTTTTTTGGCAATGAGCAATTCGAAGATCACATGCAGACACTGTATCCGTTAGCACCTTGTCTGTCACATCCTCTGTTGTGCATCTTTGCACTCCCCAAAAGTGACTCAGCTAGAGTAAACACAGCTTTAATGAAAAGTAAGCCTTTTGCAGTTAGAGCACGCTACAGCGCGTATGCTTTCTGCAGTTGAAGAGCATTAGCTGAGTGCTTTTTGTGCCAGACACAATCTTACCTTACAAAAATGTCTGGTAAGCAAACAGTAGTTTAAACAAGGAATGATGACTATTCGGAGCCAATTTCTTAATATCGATTGCCTGGAATCAAATCATTAGCCTGGAACTAATGAACAATCTCTTGTTACAAAGTGTGTTGCCATAATCTTGGTTTTATGAGTTTAATTCATGTTAGGAAAATATAGGGAGGCATTCAGCAGCCTCGCTTCTTGCCTGGCCAATGACCTGTTCCACTTGAAAGCAATTCTGTGCTATAGCAGCTTGTTCACTGTGTCCATGAAAGTAATCATTTGTTGTGTGCTCTATTACAAACACTTTGCTGTCTCACATAGTTGAAAACTATACTAGACCCCTGATTAATTTCAAAGTGTGGGACTAATTCAGTAGAGATGGAGAAAACAACTGATCAAATTGTTAAGATGTGAGACACAAAAAACACTAAATGAACTCTGCAGCTGTGGTAAATTAGTGTGGAAATTCTGTAGCATGGATCCGAACCAATATCATGCAACTTCAGTGCTGGAGGATAGAAAGTCACTTCTTGTAGCACAAACATCAGTGGAGTAGAAATTGCCCAAAACCTCCAAATGCCATCCAGGTATCTGAATGGTGATCATCATCTTAGTGTCTATGAGGCAACAAAGTAAAAGAAAATTTGAAGCTATTTTGGACTTTTGATGTTGTTGTTCTCAAAGTTGCTCTTCATCATTTGTGTTTCATGAACAGTAACTACTTCATAGCTTGAATGGAGTTGTACTGTAACAGTGTCATTTAGTTCTAGTGGAAAATCTTTGTTTTACCACGAAATAAATAAAAGTTGGTCAAGCTATATTCTGAGTTAGCATCTATCGCTTGTTAATAAATATTAAGCAGTCTTTTGCTAAGGGATCTACAAATCAATCTGTTACCTTTCTGGAGTACCATCCATCGATGTACTTGTAACTAACAGCAGACTAAATGTAGATAAGCTTAAATTTTAATTTTTATTTACTAATTCTTATAAATTCATAGTTAAACCACATACAATATTACTTTGGTTATCTTTCTTCTTTCTGCCGTGTCTGCAAACTCAAGAACTTAGAAGTCAATCTGATATCCTTTTATCACCAGTAATTAATCTTTTAGCACCAGGTTTTGTTAATACTTATGTGGGCTGAAAATGAGTGTACCGAATGTGCCAACTGCTGTCAATTGACAATACAGAATTTTTAAATGGTGGCAAAATTGTTTCATGAAGGCACCTCATTTGTGTTAGCTTTTCCCAGTATAGAAGTCTACTTTAAACTCAGATACTCCTGAAAAAGGAATGATATGGAAGATGTGCCTCATTTGACTACACGTAACACGATAAAACGTAGGATAGAAATAAAAGATGGCAGTATTGTCTGAAGAAAAATACATTTGAAATTTGCTAAGGCTTCCCAAATGCAAATCATTATTCCTAATGTTAATAATAATTAAAATTGGAACCGACTTTGTTTCAAGGTATAGTTATTTTTTCCTGAAATTTGGAATCACTTAGACATCAGAATGGGGAACATTACTAATGGATGCATATAGGTGGAAAATCCACATAGAGAAGAATCAGTTATTGCTGTGGGCAGTGTTGTCTTCATGGTCTTTCACTGCTCTGCACAGTGAGAAGGAATGGAGAGTTTTTATAGCATCTCTGCAATGCTCCAGTTCTGCAAAACTGCAATTCATAGCTAACATTGTTTTCTTTGAGGTCAGTGGAATTGCTTGCTAAAGATAAGCATGTTCTTTATAACTATATAATGTTACTTCTCAATGATCAGGGAGAAAAACTGTATAATTTCAAATAGTTTAATGGTAGAGGCAGTAAGAAGAAACTTTTCTGAGGTTTTAGAAGTTTCTCTGAAATAAATACTGCTTTCAGAACAAAGCATAGCAAAGAGAAAGGGAAATGAGGAGCAGGGTTTGCATGCATGTGTGCGATAGGCTTTGTAGGACCCTGGCTGAAGAAAGAGACATTGGTAGCATTCGGACTCAGAAGGGGAGAATCACACATGGTGGGGAACTGAGCAAGGAATGGACATTTCAGAAACTGGAGCAATCAATGAAAGAAAAGGTAAAGAATTGACTGAGAAACGTGTCTGGGAAATGGGAGTGATATGAAGGGATATTCTGGCTTTTCAGAGTAGTTTATAGATTTAAAATAGTGCAGAGAACAAAGCCCTGGTAATGCAATCAGTACTAAAACCTTCATGTTCCAACTGCAGAAATACACAGGTGTTTATATAATAAGAAAATATATTGGGTTACGAAATGCAATATGAAAAATGTAAAATATGATTCAATGCACAAAAGACACTTAAATTAACCCTACACAGGCTATTTTCTTGCATATTTGAAATATCTGCCATAGAACAATGCCATACTCTGCATTTTGTGCGTTTTAAAATGTGGACTTTTTCACATTTCAATGGAATATCTTTGCAGCTCATTCCGGAAAGGGGACATTTGTTTCTTTTATTTTTTTCTTTCTTGTTTATACTAATGCTAAAATTGCATGTGTAGACTTAAATAGGTAAAATATTGACAAACACAATAAAAGTAAATTTAGTTATCTTTTTCTTAGCCTTTCATGTTTTCAGTACACATTGGTCAACTAATTTCATTCATCACTTTATTTTTTTAGACAGGATGTATGTAACATACAAATAATAACCATGAGACAAAAATATCACTTTTCTATTATCTGAATTAAGGCCGCCATGACTCACTATTAAGTACTGTTTCCAGTTTTTTAATTTCCATGATATTTCTTCTTAAATCTATGTTTGCTTTTCAAACGCATTGTTGAGCTTTATGTTGATATCTATTCCAGATGTTTTCAAGTCCACCTAATTTGTTTTCCATCCGATACCTACTTACAAAACCATTTCACTTGTAGTTATTGAATTGTATCTGCTAGCTGCAGTCCCTTTGGATGTAACATTGTTCTTCCATCAGGATAGGTTTTCCCACTGCTTCTGCTATTTATTTGTGTATTTCCAGAGCAGTGCCCAGGTGCATTTAAAGTCTGGTTCATGTCCTTACAAGTTCGCAGGTTGAGACTTCAAACTTAGAAACAAGTTGATACTTAAGCCCATACAAATAGTTTATTGATTTAGTAAAGTGATACAAAATTAGATCTCACTTTTAGAAATGAGATAAGAAAGATTTGGGTTCTAGTAATCATGCCTTACTTCATGCATTATGCAGTAGTGGATTTTGGTGTTGCTTTAAATTCTGTGTATTGTTAGTAGGTTTTAAATACACACACACTTCTGGTACTGTACCCATAACAGTTCATGTGGTTATGTAAAATAAACAACCCCTTTCTGATAAGTTATGAAAAGGAAAAGATATCCACCACTTCTACATTCTAGGGTTGTTTAATATCCGAGCTGGAATCTGAATTCCACTTTTGTACTATTGTACTATTGTACCATCTTGCAGAAAGAATTTTAAATGAAAATATCTAAACTAGGCATTTAACCACCTATTGAGTAGCCTAATATTCAGAAGCACAGGGCATGTAAAGCTCTGAAGACTGGACATCAGAAACTAGAATTTGTAGATATATTTAGCTGAAGTCATTCGCGTTTCCCATAGAAATAAACATTTGCTTAACTTGAACATCCTATCATTGAATCTCAGAATCACACAGATACACACAAGTAGACTGACTGCAAAAATCATCTAGTTCCAACCCTGCAGTGGAATCAGTGCACCTGAACCAATGGCTGAGCACCAGGTGTGGCTAATCCAGGGAGCTCAGGTGCAAGCAATATACCTGAGTGATCTGAATGGGTGGAGCCTGGATCCACCCCCTCCTCACCCTCATTTAAGGGTTAGCAGGTGAAGAAGCAGCTTCTCTCTGCATAGAGATTGTACTTCTCTTGAGCTGCTACCAGTCATAGGAAGGGGTAAGTCATTTTTCTTTCTTTTTTTACTTGTTGCTCCTTAATGCTTGTATCCTATTAGAGGGCACTGTTATTGCCTTTGTTTGTTTCACAAACTCCTATGCTGTGGGCAGGGTTGCAGCCACCAAGTGAGGCACTAGATAAGGTACTGGAATTAGCAGTAGGTCTGGTAGTAAAGTAGTACTTCTGAAAAATTTAATATGGATTTTAGATGTGATAATGTGAGATCTTGCCATCTTAGGGGTTGATGTTCAGTTCCATGTAATGCTCCTGCTGTTTGTTGAGGTTCCTGGGGCAGGTTTTATTTTGCCCTTAATGAGACGAGTACACTCAACAAGAGTCACTGGAGTAAATGGCTTAACTGAAAGCCTAGAGGTGGGAGTGAATAAAAATATACAAAGCTTTGAAAGATCAGGAGCTATTGTGTTAACTGCCTATTGATAAAGTGATATTTTCTACTAATACTGTTAGTTCTTCATTTGCCAATACTTTTTTTAACAGCAAAAAAAAAAAACAAAAAACAGTGTGAGATGAAGTAGGTTTTGGTCATTTTTTGTTTTATGTGATGGAGGTCCTTCTGGTTTGAAAGTGAAGGTTGTTAGACAGTACTCATGCATCTCTTCAGCTGACTTTAATTTGTTTTGTTCCAGCTATCGTTAACACAGACAGCATGTAAGGTTATTCTTTCAAGAAAACTTGTTACTAATTACTGGTAAAAAGAATTTAAGAGCTACAGGTGTCATGCAGGCAGTCATTCTTGTTTTACAGGTGTGGTCATGATGGCTAACAAGATTTTTAATAGTGTCTTGCATTGTCTTTAAAGAAACTCCTTATTTAGTGGTTTCCTTGATAGGATCGACTTGGTTATTTTTGCCCTTTTAGTTAGCAGAGGACTTGGTGCATATGGGCCTTGATTGTAGCTAAGGTTGAGGGGATTACAGTTGTAGATATAGGAAAAAATACAATAGCTGGCTTCTGTAATGCTGCATGTGAAAGACAGTTTTAAATGATTTTGTTTAAAAATTCTGTGTCTGTATTCTTTTTTATAGAGTGCCAAATTAGTGATGCCATTTGTTTTTTGAGTTAGTGATGTGTGGTATGTAGAAGATTCTAAGGAATGCTTCTAAATGGGGCATCTTTGATGTTCCTGCTGAGATTCAGGGGTTTTAAGAGCAAGGAAATCTTCATTGGGACTATTAGGAAAGTAAGCACTCAACGTTCAGTCCCTTCCTTGTAGAGTTTTCTTTGTTTCTAGCCACTCAACAGGGAAAACAAATATATCTGAATTTCAGATGGAGTGTGGTAATAAGGAAAATATCAAGTGAAATGAAAAATGGGGAAAACCTGTGAAAATTTGAGAAGTTGACTCAGAAGTGAGGAGAAAGCATGGAGAGGAAATAATTTGGTGGCCTTGTAAGTGTGGGTTGTGTCACTTCAAATCCTTTATTATGTTAGTGTATAACAAAAATATCACCCATGAATCATGAGGATGAATAACAGTGGGTGTAGATGATGTTAGATTTAGTAATGAAGTATTTAGTCCGGGTAAGTCCTTGACGACTCTGAGGAACCAGACCAGTTTATGTTACGAAAATGTTTGTGTGCCTGGGTTTTGTTAGCTGGTCTTGTCTCATTTTTTTTTCCCCCCCATCCATTTTAAAGGGGATTTTGCATGTGTGTGTTTAGGTACAAATTAATGTGACAGGGAAATTTTTCCAAGCTTCTTTTAGGAGCTGGATGGTCAGCAGCCATTAATGCACTGCAAAATCTCACTCTTTGTTTCTTATGTCAAGTTTTCCTGTTTTTTAATAATGTATTTGCAAACAATTTGGGCTTTCTCTGCCTCTGTAAGATGTGTATACTTATAGCTAGCCCACAGGACAGGAATTATTATTTAGCCCGTGTCAACAGATACAGTAAAGCTACGTTTTCTAACCACTGTGGATATTATCCTCAACGTTCATGGGCAAATGGAAAATATTCTTGAAAAGTTCTGGCAGTTGTAGCCAACTTAATGCTAGCGTCACACCGCAAACATCGAACCTGCATTAGCTCTGCAAATAACCTGCTCAGTCTCCAGTCTGTCATACCAAGTTGCCTTTATAGGGTTTAGTAAGGAAAGACCTAGGGGAATTAGTAATGCTGGTTTAAGAATGTCAGAAATTATGAAACTTTTCTCTCACCTCCCTTGTGCTTGTCCTAGTCTCTAATGCCCTTACAGCATGTATTAGGATGGTAATGCAGGCAAGGTACTAGAAAAGGCCAAGCCGCTAATGTGAAAATTGGTCTCAAAGATAAAATTCTTTCAGATAAACACATTTAGTAATTAACCTGTGAAGGCATCAGTTTTCTTGGCAAGACTCAGTTTCTGGTTGCTGTGGTCTTGGCTATAGCCAACTTTTCTGTAATTACAGGTTAAGCTAGTATGCAGTGTAAATAACACAAATAAAGCAGCCTTTTTTATTTTTTAGAGATTTGAACTCTGTTGGGTCCTGTTATCTGGTACATAAACCAGTCCTAAATCTGTTAAAATTTAATCTTCAGGAAATTAGTATATTTAGGTAATGTAAAACTGTATTTTAACTGAAGATTGTTCTTTAAACAGCATGGCATTAGTATTCAGTTGTCAGTTAAAAGGTGTATACACATTTTGTATGTAATTTCTTCCTAGAACAGCAAACAATAACAAAAATAATGACTGAAAAGCAGAAATGAAATTCATAATAGAGATACTAAATTTAATGAACATCCTCTTGATTTGGACTCGGTTAATGAGTTGGGCTCAATGACCTTTTTGGGATCCTTCCAATCTGGGATATTCTATCACTTTTTATGAAGAGTTAGGAAGATTTTCAGAAATAAAATCCTTTGTTCCTCCTTTTTAACATTGTGCTTTGTGTCACTGTTTAGTGTGAATACCATCTCTGCGTTAGTAAGGTTTGTTTGACGAAACAACTTTTTTTTCTCCCCCAAGAGCTCTTCAATATCTCTTTTGTGTCTTAATATCTTCAATAGTTTTCTTAAAAATGAGCTATCCCAATTTCTGAGTTACTCTATAGAATATAATCTCTTTATTGAACTATCAAATATACAGGGTAGCTGGTGGGGGTGAACTATTGTACCTACACAGATCTTCTGTGACAGCAGTGGGACTCCATGCTGGAGAATCTATCTACCTAGCCACTGTTAGAGCAGGACTGGGTCTGAAAATCCTTTTTTCTTTTTTTTGGCTATGGTATATTCATAAAAACCGTATGGAGATATTGTTGATGTACACTGTGCTTCAGAAAATGACTGAACTGTTTGATACTTACCTTGGAGTAGTGATTTTGCTCAGTGACTTTGTATTTTTGTATTTGGCTTATTGAAAAGGCCTATTGAAAAAGCTCAGAGTTGACTTGGAAGCTTGTGTGGATTTGCTGTAGTTTAGAAGACAAAAATATTTTAACCAAGCACTGATATTATCAATTTTCTATTAAGATTAATTATATTATCCAGATACTTGCTTTTAAGATGGTTAATGTGCTAGAAGCAAGTTTATTGTTCAGAGTGTTGTTCATGCTTCCAGTTCCCATTTTATGAAGATTTCAGAACAGATTTAGGTGCTGTGAATTTTTTCAGGTAGAAAAAGTAGTGCATTAGAAATAAGGGCAAACCTGTATGTCATTACAAATGCCTGGATTAGTTAACTTTTTTCATTCGTAATGATATTTTTCTTATCTGTAAGCAATTCTACGGTATTTGTAGAACACACAATATACCCAACTCTGATCAGTTTCTGTAACTACTAAAGAAAACATTTCATTTCAAGGATTGCAAAACATTCATAAATGGGCTGGACACAGGCACAAATTACTTTTCAGTTGTGATCAGCCTTTCCTAATGAATTTGGACTTCCTAAAACTTCTCAAATTGAAGTTGTATGCATAATGTTTCTATGAACTTCTCAAGTGCTCACAAATAATCATCCTTGACAATGGCTCCTTTGAAAAGAGATTGTATTACCTTTTAGAAAAAAAGATGGCTTGGACTATGTAAACTTATTGGTAAAACAAGTAATTGTCCTACAGAAGATTACGTTTAAGAATCTTGGCCTTTCCAGATTTAAACTTGTGATGTAGGCTTTCCTTCTCTATACGGCTCTGCAGCTAGTATTTGTGCAAATAATGGTCTATTTTAATCCAGGTAAATTAATAAATCATAAAGAATGTTCTTGCATGCTGTGATTATTCTACTTGGGATGTCTCTTTTTTGTAACTTTTTTGTATGAATAAATCCAAAAGCAGTGAAATAACAGAACGGAATAAATATACCCTTTGTTACTGTGTCATCTTAGAGTTATGGTATGGTAGCAAAGAATTTGAGGAGGCTCTCTCACTTATTGGCCACCAGTTAGGTACTCTCTGTTCTGCACTGGTCTAGAAACTGCCTGTGAAGCATATTCCTCTAATAGATTGCCTCAAAATATACTAGATTGAGTGTTAGATAAGTTGGTATTAAACCCTTGCTGTACATTTGCTGTACTGAAGACTGTATTCTCATCTCTGGGGATTAACAAATTTAGTGGTTTAAACTAAAGACATTTGGTAAATATACCCCATAAATTACATATGGGCTTTTGGGTACTGTGCTGTGGGATACATATCCCAGCTACAAAGTAAGTCAAGGATGGCCAACGTGTGGCTTTTCCATCGCTTGTGGGTTTGAAGAATGTTCTCAGGTATGTGTCTGAGGCTGGGGCTCTGTCAACCCTGCGAGTGTCTGTGCTGTGCTGGCCTGGGGCTGCTGCCTTAGGGATACCAAGGGATGTGGGAAGATGAGGAGCAGTAAGGGTCAATGGAGCCGGTGTTGCTGGGCCTGCTGTGGGAGCACTGGTGCTGAGTGTGAACTGCACTCTGTGCTGAGCCACATGGTGTCATGTACACGTCAGCTTTGTCTTGTGAATCTGGCGTGGTCAAGAAGCCATTCCATGTTCTCATTTTTTGATCTGTAGTCCTTACAGCTTTCTTTTTACACTCCTACCATAATAGAGGTAAAATCTGCCTTCCTTATCATTAATTCTCAGTGTGCATTTCTTCATATGGACTGCCCTGATTCCCTACTGCTAACAGCTTGGTTTTTTTTTCCATGCTTAGTTGCATCATCAAGCATTGTACACTTGGGAATCAAAACCCAATTTTTAGTGTTATCTTGGGAAAGCCTGCCTTAATGAAGAAACATTTTCCCCCCCTCTCCTTTCTAACATAACTAAATTCAAATTAATGGTCTCAACATACTAAATGTTGGCACAACTTATGTCATGGATAAATCTCGTATTTCCTTCAGTGTTGTGATCTGATATACACTGCCACATGCATGTGCTACATATTATGAATAAAGCTTTAAAAAGCCTCCTTTTATAGCTGTTTATGTTATGTGATTGAGTTCTTGTAGAGAGAGAATTTGCCAGGACTAAAGGTTATTACTGGCTGTTCTGCAACTAATATTGCGTAGAACTGCAGCAATTAGGCTTGACAAAATATGAGCTGCTTAAAAAATACACGCTTTTGAAAGTTGGGCTTGTAATGGAACTTGATTTAATATATGTTACTGACATTAAGATTTTAATTAGAAGATATAGAAATAAATAGCTTCTCTACCAAACAGGGAGGTGAAGAGATTTTTCTGCAGGTGAACAGGGTATAGTTCTGAGTATAATATAGAATGCTATGGGGATGGGTGGTACAGTATGGGTGTATTCTGAAATTTGCAGTAATGATGGATGTAATGTTTTGAGGGGGGGAGGAAAAAACCAACTTGTTTTGTGATTTTTATCTTTTCTCCTAGGACCCTAGAAGTGGTTTTTTTGGTAGATTACCTTTATTATCTTACAACAAATGCTAGGATTTTTGACTAGGAGTGGTTGCCATGTATCTAGAAGCACTAATTTCTGTGCTTTGTTATATGATGGCCAAAAAGGACAAGCAGAATTGTCCAGCAGATTCTCACTCATCATTCTGCAAGTGAGCCTTAACTCAGACCTTTCAGCTTAAAGCAGCTGTGTCTAAAGTACAGATGTGTGAATACTTTCTTTTAATTTCTCTCACCAAGCTAAATTAAATGTTCTGAATCATAAGATCATTAAATTGAAAGAGACCTCTAACTCCAACATTGACATAGGAGTTCCAGGTCACTATAGAAGGAAACATATATTTCTTTTCACAAAAGTGAAAAACAAATCAGACAAAAACGACAAAAATTCCATCCCCCGAAGCAACAAAACCCTTAAACCAAACCCTAATATATAAATCAAAAAAATAATGTGCTTAATGTATGGGTGTTTTTTTTTTTTAGATCAAGCTTAGTCCTTGTACTTATTTTTTGCATCTGGCTCAAGTTTTCAAAGAGGTGTCACATGTATGAGTCTTATCTGGCTCAGGTTTGGCAAGAGGAGTCAATGCCCACTCCATTGACACAAGCGAGGCTCTGTTCCCTCACTGAGTTATTCCATATTGGTGTTGGTACTTTTCAAATTATATTTTTACCAATGTTATTGTTTCATTTGATCTTCTCAGTCCCCTGGTGATTTTTTTAATCACCAGTCACTGATAATCTGGGATAGATGCACTATTTATAATTCACAGTTTTTTTGTATGCTGTGAATAAACTGAATGTCGTCTTAGAAATAAATATTAGGTTTAGTGCCTCGAGCTCTACATTCTCTATTAGCTTGTAATATAGCACTATTTCAAACAGCCAGATGAAATGCAATTGCAATATAGCTTTATGCTGTTCAGTGTTTTAAATCAAATATTTTCTGAGAAAGATTTACCTTGAAATTAGCCATCACTTGGGTAAGCAGAATGCACCTACAGGAGGCTACTTAGTTGGAAGAGGAATGTGTGTGTGCTCTCAAGCATAACTCCTCTTGCAGTAACTAGTTTCTGCAGATAGCAAGTTCATTCAGACAGTTAAATTCAAGGTGCTATGACAGCTGTATTCTTGATGCTGGATTTTGCAGCAGTTTTCACAGATAGGGCTTTAGGCAAATGACTTCACAGGATGCTTGTTCATGTCAAGATGTTAGTAGTGATGTCTCCCCACTGGCTCCACTTGCAGCCCTACTCTCAGCTGGATGCTTTGTCTGAGCATTTTGGACGTTATCCCAAGGATGTTTGCCTGGGTTCCTCCTTTATTGTCTGTGTGCTTGGTGAGCAAGTGAAATAACCAATGAAGAGTAAGAGCTGTGTTCCTCCTCTGTATCCTCTCTGGCTTTTTAATATACTCTTTCTGAGCAGGTTGTTTTGGAGAGAAATGCACGTTGTCTTACAGGTATGGTGCAGTATGATATGGTTTGGTGCATTCAGGATGTTCCCACACTGTAGAGGTAAATGAACAGTTATCAGAAGTGTTTGGCTGATATGTCAGCTCCACCACTTCTGGACAAAGAAGACTTTATACCTTCCTTTCAGTTCTCACCATGTGCACTTCAAGCTTATCTGGGCATGGAGGAAATAGGATGTTCCCCAGGTAGCTGTTCCTGTTCCTAGTTGTTTCTAGGAAGAGCTTTATTTACAGTACCCGCCACAGCTGCCTATGGCGATTGCCCATAGAATGACAAAAAACATCTGAGTGTATTTTCGAGTGTTTGACGGCTTGAAGACAGCAAATAACAGAGGATAACTTTGCGTAAGGAAGGCTATAGAAAGAGTCAAGGTATTTCTAATTTGGAATTCTACAGGAGCATAAAGAGTACAATTATTTTTATTTTGCTGTGTTTTCTAAACTGCACAATACCGTCATTCTTCTGGATCTTAAAGTTGTCATTTTTGCAGTACAGTTCAGGACTGCAGCGGTAACATATTTTCCAAAGGTCAGTTTTCCAATTATAATCCAAAATTTGACATTAATATTTTTTCTTATAGCCGTGTTGTAACCGCATTCTGTTAATTTCATAAAGATACCATTTAGCTGAGGTAGGTGGTATTCTGGGCATACGAACAGTCACCTAATGTCAACAGTAAGCAGTAACTGTAACTACTGACTTCCCATCACTTTCAAAAAAATATTTTTCCCCCAAATTATAGCATGTAGAAGTAGACAGCATCCAAGTCTCTCACTGGGAAATCACAGAGATGCTCTTATTGCCTTATGTACTTCAGACTGCCTTTAAGTCTCATTAGAGCTTGCTGGTTACCTTATGAGTTCTTCAGTTAATAGCTGAGATAAACTTGTTTTCCATGTCCCAAATGCTGCAGTGACTTACGATTGTTCAGTATTTGTGTCTTTCCTTTAGGCCTTTCTTAATGAAATACACCTTTTGAGAAACTTGAGGTACTTAATATAAGTATTAGAATTAGGATAAAGTATTTTACTTTTTTTTATGAATGGTTTTCAGATTCTACTGTTTATTTTACATTGACTACCGTAAACTCATCAGTTATTCTCTGGAATATTTAAAAGTAACTTCCATGCTAATTGCTCAGAAACCCCAAAATGCACCCTCAGCAGCCACAGAAAGATCCACCACTGGCTCCATACTTGGATATCCCAAAGCTTTTCTGTTCTTGTTGTATATTTGGTTTTGAAGTGCCAGCTATAAGTGCTGCCCTCTCACACCCCTAAAGGCAGCACATGTAAGCTGCACACAAATCAGCAAAGTTCTCTTTTTTCCTGTGATAAAGCAGGCAGATGCGGAGATCTTTCTGTTCTAGACAACGGGACAGATCTGATTTTCATATTTGCCAAACAGTATCGTACTGATTCTTATTGTAAAATGTATAGCTAACTTGAGGCTCAAATTACTCTGAGATTAATTAGTTCAGAGTGATTTTCTGATCTGGGTAGGTAACCTAACACCTTACAATCAGCATTTCAGTGTTATGTCACACAATTCCTGCTCAATAAATGTTTGCTGTGTTCTAAATTGAGCTAGCAAGTGGTATGTGCACTCAAACAGGTAATTATCTGATGTCAAGGGCACTGGTTCATAGCCAGATCCAGTAAACAACTCCATAAAACTCAGTTACTGAAAGGAGCAAAATTCCTTCCATAAACAGTGAAAGACTGCTTCTCTTCCCATTCTGAAGCCACGGGCACAACAATTTTACTATTTCATTCATGCTGATGTAGAACATGCCAGTTGCAGTTTTATATTAACAAAATACATGTCATATTTCTGTCCCTGTAAACAAACAGGTAGTTTCTGATGCAGTTGTTCAAACACATTCCAACTGAAAGCTTCACTTTCTTGCAAGTTTTTTGGTTAATTAAATTCAAATGTCCAAATATTTGCAGAAGCAAATATTTAGAGGGGAAGGAGGCAGGTGGGAGTAGCCAACGATCTAACAGAAGTGGAAAGCATCCTGCTGTATTTAGCCAGTTCTTGGCAATGCTACCATCACTTCTGTTAATCGCTGTGGAAACTCACAGGAGAGCCTTTAATTTCTTACTTTTTCTAGTTTTTGAGCCACCCTAATTGATACTGTAGAGAAGGGATGATGAATGGGGAAGTGTGGAGGGAGCCATAGGAATTTTGCCTTTTGGATTATTTGCTTAAGTGTAATTCTAAATGTACTGTTAGAGATCGTCAAACATGAAATATTTATGAGCTATTTGAAAATAGTAATTCAGTGCTGTTCTTTTGTTTCATCTTCACGTCATTTCTTTTAATAATTTCAGTAAGCTCCTGAATTAGGGGAGGAGGAATGACTTTCTGGTAATCTCGGCTGTTAATTCAGAAGTAACGCGTGCCTGAAAATGTTTCATTTTATCCAGTAATCCACTTAAGCAATGAGATTGTTAAATATATTTTCAGTAAGAATATAACAGTATTTTTACAAAAATTGTATCTGGTATCAGTTTGGGTTTATAAGGGCTCTGCATGGAAAATGTGGCAAAATAAAATGACTCCAGTGAAATCCCAAGCTCATTGAAATAAATGAAGTGCAAACAGTGGAGTCACGGCTTCATCTTTCAGTATTTTTTATGCTTCCTAAATTTAACCACTTAAATCCTGAAGCTTTTGGGTGTTTCAGTTGCTAAAACACTTCCAAAGTCTTCTGAAAGCAAATAGAATCTTAAAAAAAAAAAAAAAGCAGAGCTTCCTATGCATTTCACCCATAATTCATTGTCTTGGAAATTAACAGCAGAAAGATTAATGGTGAAATGGATTATACTCTAAGTTAGTTAGCCCTAAAGAATCTATTCACAGAGCAGAGAGGCAATGCTGTTTTTCCACGTATTGCTATCAGTGCACCACTAACCTGTGACTTTCTAGCTATTTCAGCTCTTCTCCTCAGTCTTCTGAGCAAAAACATTCAGTTGAGTAGATGTGTGCCAAATCATGTGGTGGTTTCTTAGCATATGGACAAACGTGTTTTGCTTTGGGACCACCAAACTCATTTTCACTTGTGACTTGAACTAGGTTTGAACCCAGGCCTCCAGAAGGAACGGAGGAATATATTAACCCCTCAGTCCCCATTGTATTTAATCTCATAGCTGATGTACCCATAAACATGCAGATATCTTACATCTGCCTCAAGCTATAATGTATTCCAGATAATGATTTTATGTTAAATACCTGTGTAGAATTATACTAGTATTACTTGCTGTAATACAAGCTAAAGTAATGAGATGTCAGTTTAACATTTGTTTCTGAAATTGTTTCACTTCTCATGAAATCTGCAGGTACATTTTGTTCAGTAATAAGCTGAGAAACTTCTACACATGGAGATGCTAAATTTGTACCTTTGACATCCCCTAATGAAGCTACTGCTATGTGTTAACACCTCCTACAATGTCTTTAGTAAATAAATGTTTGGTCCAGCAGGCAGAATTCCATTTTCAACCATACTCTGCACATCGTTTATCCTCCAGCAAGGAGAATGTGGAATAAAACTAGCCTGAAATAGTAATTGGAACCAAGTACATCTGGTACAGAAAAGGAGGGTGGAATTCTTTCATCTTTGCAGTGCATGATAAATTATGCACGCAAATCCATTTATTGTGGATAAATAAATAACTTTTAAGAAAGAAACAGTGCATTTCATAGTGAAGTATTGAATATGATGCTTAAAAGAATCTGAAAAAAAGAAATCTGACACGTGAGGGTTAGAAAACTTTTTAAATGAACTGTAAACTATTTTTTTATGAATTGGCATTGTGACATGAAGTCCAACTTCTATCTAATTTCTGCTCGATGTGCAGCTGTGGCTTCTGCAAACTGTTTATTTTTGCAGAATGAATTATCAAGTGCTTTCTGCATCGTTGAGCTTCAGTCTTCCATGACTGTTAAATGCAATTCTGAGTAAACAAAATTGAAGCAAAGGCAAGTTTCTTAAGGACATAATTTTACACTTCAAATCCCATTATTCTACAGGTTTCTTATTGAATCATGGTGAAAAGTTAGCAAATGTATTTTAATTGGAATTATTTTTGTCATATGACTTTTTCTAAGCAGCTCTGCTGCTTGAGGTAATGGAATGGTAGAGACATTCTAAAATGGTGATTTCTAAAATGCTTGCTATTGCATGCATTCATGTTTAACGTGCAGCTTAACTTGGATCTTACGTGATTCAGTGTTCAGGAGTTACCTCTTTATTCATTGCGATGCGCCTATAGCTTGCAACCCAGAGAAGTAATTGCTTCTGTCATTACATGGTGAGCTTTTAATGGCTCAAAGCTGAAAGATGTTCATCTTCTTTGAGGTGTTGAGAAATAAATAATGCTGGAGGAAGTTGTTATTCAATGTATTTGACAGTGTTTTGCTTTTCCTTTAGATTCGACCTAGATAACCGTGCATCTGACCCCACTGCAGGTGCCTTTATCCAGAGGGATTAACAAAGTAGTTCAGCTGCTGTTAGCAAATTGCGGACTTGTTGGGAGGAGATGCCAACAAATGTAGCAGAAATAGGAGTGATCTGCTGAGTGTGAAGACTTGAAGTTTTCAGGAAGGTACTCACAGTTTAGCTGAGGGATGGAAAGGCTGGTCTGCAGTTTGTGTTCTGATTTATAAAAGGAGCCAAATCCTGAGGGGAGTTGATGGGTTGAACATGCTAGATTGATCAGTGGGCTTTTCTGTTTGTTTATTATCATTATCTTACTCATCTCTTATGCCAAATTTGGTGAGGAGAGAGATTAAAAATATTCCCTTCGCTGGTCCCACTTCTGGCATGAAAGTGGCACAACCAACCCTGGGTTTGCTAGCAGCACTGGGGGCAGCTTGTGTTCCTCCAGAGAAGAGATGTGTCCCGATGGATTATTATCTGTGCTGGGGATGTTGGCTGTGTTCCTGAAGGATATTCTGTGAAAAGCTGTCCAAGGAAGTGAATGAGTTTTGAATCTGGGAACGTGCATTTGACTATGTGCCTAGTTGGCCTGTATCACACATGTGATGGTTAGATGGCCTTGAGAGTGGAAAAACAAGTGTGCTGTTGGATTAGGCAGTGGCTGTTTGGTAGTCTGGCTGTGGCAAAGCAGAGTGGGCAGCACCCAGAGGGCTCTCACCAAAGTTCTGTGCACAGCTGGGATAAGGCACAGAACCAAAGGTGGTTGATGTCTGGTAGTGAGAGTGAAGGGAGGTGTATTTAATCCTGTAGCTGCTGTGCTCAAGCATCCACATGCTCCTGTGCCAGCATGCTACCTGAGAGCCCTCCTTGACTATCAAATCAAATCTGACAGACAATAGCAGCTCTCAACAGAGAAGATTTGCACCTCTTTTCAGCCCCCATCGATTATACTCTCAGGTTCTTTCACCTATCAGTTAAGCTCATGTTTTCTTTCTACCCTTTCCATTAACCACTCAGCCTTGTGTGTAGTTTTGATTCCCTACTGATGTGTGGTATCACCCAGCCAGGACCTGTATGTGCTGGTCTGCCTGCTGCCACTCTACCAGGCTGTGCCGTTCACTGCTGGCACATTTGGCCTCCAGCTCCCCAACTTTCAGGAGTAATAAGCAATTCTGTTCAAGTCTCCCATGGCACTGATCCTAACATATGCATTGTGGTATCACTGAAACACTTGCAGCGCTGCATTTTGAACCTCAGGTGTAGTGCAGTGTCATACTGCAAAGCAGTCTTGGTGAGACTTGCCTGAGCATAACTACACCAATAAAGCTGTATACAAAATCTGTAATCTTCAGATCATGTTCACAAGAAGCCTACTTTACATTCTTTCTGACCAAACCAGCATACCGCGCTGGGGTGAAAGAGGCTAATTTGGATTATCTGGTGTTTTAATCATGTCCTGGTGTCTCTGGGTTTCACTTGTGCTCTTCTCATGCCTTATCCTGCTCCGCTGTTGCTTAGTAAGAGTACAAGAGGACTCCTGGTGCAAAACAGCCCTTCCAATGTCAGCCATCAGCCCACTGCATAAAACCCTTTCCAGAAGAGTGATGGAAGGCAGTGCTGGCACCTGATGATGGCACATTGTTCTTGCTAACAATATCAGGTACCTCGCTGTAGGTACTGTGGGATGCAGCGATGTAACTGTGACTCCTACCTCATTTATTTTCAGCTGAAGTACGAAATGCAAACCTGTCTATCCTGTCAGTCTGCCACTGCCAGTTGCTTGGTAATCACATGCATGTAGATATTGCTTGGCAGGTTGATTTGCAGCTGGTCAATGCCCAATCAAGTCTGTATACACAGCACATGTATTTTAAATGATAATAGGAATAATAATGGAAACAGATGTGTAGAACTCGAAAGCAACGTTTATTATTAGTGGCTGACACATTGTTACTGCTGCTTCATTGTACGTCGTGGAACTTGCTCATGAGCTATGCAGTTAGGGGGGGTGTGTGTGTGTATAGGCTTATGCCTGTAAACTGACCCAAATAATATATCCCTTAATTACAGATTTAATTCTGTAGTCTTCATTTACCTGAGAAATGGAACAAGCATAACTAAATACTCATTATATGTTTTGCCTGGTAATCTGAAAGTCAAATAAGCTATATATTAGGTAAAGGTATTAGAATATTTTATTATTGATATTACTACCACGAAACCTGAAAATTCAAACAAGTTTTGTTCTTGCGAATGGGAAAGTAACACGGAATCTAAGAGAAATTGAAAGGAATCAGACAGTGAAGTTAATTCCCAGTCTATCTGTTGGTGATGTCAGTGTGTGTTATGCTGTAGAAAGCTGCCTGTTTTCCTGCAGGGCTGAGAAACCCAGAGCTTATGAGAAGAATCCTTGTGAAGGTAAAAGCATGCAAAGGTATTAATGCAAAGGAAGACATGACAATGCTACGTTGAAAGACGGCTGCAGCGTTAATTTCTTGCTAGCAGAGTGATTTTGACAGAGACAATACAGCAAAAGCAGCTGAGCTCTGATTTGCTTTGTTTGTCTGACAGAGGTTATGCTAATTGCTTTTGGGCAAACAGCAACACCTACCACAGAATGAATGCGTTTGTCACTGCTCTGCTAACAAGCAGAAATTCGTGTGCAAACACAGGTGTAAAGTCCTAAATAGATTTCTTAGGATTATTTCTTTCATAAGGGTCATTATTGTTATAAAAGACAAATTATGTACATTCCTTTTGTGTTAGTCACTTATAAAGAGTTATCTGTCTATTCTGAAAACACGGAATATGTGTAGTTTAAAGGGCTGCTGACCTTTTCCTAGGAATAGCTGAGGAGAGCAGGTGTCTCTGCACACTGCAATACATTGAAGTTTTAAATCTTGATTACAGCCTTAGATTAATTTGTATTCAAAGTAAGCATTCCATTGTGTTCATCTCAGAAGCAGGAAAAGATAGGGAATAGTTCAAAGCAACTGATAAGTTGTGCTACGTTAATACCTGTGGATAATAAGGGAACAATGCCACAATAAAAGCAGAAGGCATAAATGGGGATGTCTGTAAAAGCCTGTTTGTATTCCCAGTTGTTAATACTAAATGTAGTCCTGCATTTGCTAATTATTAATACATGAACGTGTTTTGGTAATTATTAATATCTCAATGGAATTATATTAGTGAATACATTTAAAAGTTGAGACTGTTGTAATTATTAAATGAATCTGCTCATTGAATGAAATAATTTCTGCACGTTGGCAGTAACTGTTGAGCCCTTGTTTGGACAGAAGTAGCACTCTAGAGCATGTGTGGCTGCTTTGTGAAAATGGCATCTTCATAACAGTATATCCAGAGAGCTTCAATACAATGCAAAGAACAACAATGCACATAAAGGCAACTGAGATTCGTCTCCTTTACGTTTTTGCTCAGTTAGCATATGGATGTGCTTATATGTGGACATAGGTCTGTGATTCTCAGATGTTCCTAGCCTGTGAGTGAACAGATGAAAAATACTTTTCCTCCTCTGAAATACCTCTCCAGAAAGACCACTTCTTTTTGCACAGAAGTGCGGATCAAGGTGAGCATTTTGATTTTATTAAATACAGGATTAGAAAAGAAATACAATGTAGTGTAGTGTTTATAGGGCAACTTGCAGTGGAGCTTTCAGAGTCGTGTTAAAACGTTTTTTTCACCCACTGGTTTGATAATTAGTCCGTAACTAATAATTCTCTCAAATGGAAATGCATCAGATTCCGTGGGTGTGAATTCATGACCCTTGTGAGGGGTAATTCATTTGGATTTCCTTCGTGACTGAAAATGAGGCCTTGATTAAGTTTCTGGAAGTAACCCGGGAAGGGAAAGCTGCTCTGGCATTTACAGCAGTAATCAGCTGCAGTAACAGCATTATGGCAGCCTGCTGGTGGTGTTTCAGAAGGCTCTCCTCAACTTATGTCCTCCCAAATCTTTTTCACTGAAACTTTTAGGGATTTCCTGGGTTTGTTTGCTATGTTCTGGTTTCATTTAGCCTTTCTTTCATTTTTTTTTCCTCCTTTCTAATTGGGAGAATTATGATTATTTTTAGTTCTAGTAGCATATGAAGAAAGTTGGGAGGGGAAAAAAAATCAGGAGTAATTGCTCAATTGCTTTAGTGGATTTATTCCATTTATCTGTAAGAGTGATGAATTTCAATGGAAACACCCTATGAAACATAGCAACTCTATGCAGGTCACAGCGATGCATAAACTTCACGCTTAATTTTCTTACAGTGAAAATATTTCTAAAAACAATCTGTAGAAATGGTATTATTTTTGAGGCTAGAAACATTAGCTGGAGTGATAATTGTTTGACCTGATAACTGAACTATATATCTGCTTTAAAAAAAAAAAAGAAAGCTACAGAAATCTCCCAGGAGAACGAATGACTGCTTGATATGTGTTGGAATTATATAGATGCGAGGGTGGGGTGTGTGGAGAGAGGCTCACAGTTCATTTTAGTTTCCCTAACCCAGAATGAACAATGTGTTTGAGTTGTGTGGAGCCTGGCAGCCTCCTGTGCTGGCACTGCTAGCAGCCTGAAAATCACGGCTGGATCCCAGAAAGAGATTGTGTGTTTCAGTGCTAGGTTCTGGGACATAACGCCAGCTCTAAAATCACAGAGCATCTCTTCCACATGTAGAAGGAAAATAATAAGGTATATAAATACTGAAGAGTTATCAAGCAGAAGTGGGAGAAGGAAGTTGCCCCTCTGTTTGTGTCTTGTAAACACATTTCCAAAATGATGGGTCAGTATTAAAGAATTTTAATGTTCTCCTTTAAAGTTCTCCCCAAAAAACAGCTTATCATCTGGGATGAATCACTGCAATATCGTTTATTAGATAAAGTTAACTTTTGCTGACTATGTGTTCCACAAAAACAAAGGTATGCAGTGTCTACAATTATGCAGTTGCAGTAGTGGATAGGAGAGAAGCCCTTTAGAGTAATATGCCTATATGCATTCTGTTTGCATGTGCTCCTCTTTTGAAAGGAAAAATGCTTATTACAATTATTTGTGTTAATGTAGCACTTAAGAGCCTTGGTTGTGTGCCATAAGCTTATTACAGAAAACACTATCAAAACAGAAAATGGAGAAGTTCCTTATTGTTGGCTTTTATTAAACAGCGAATTAATGTAGTTGTCAGTGATTTACATTGTTCAGGGGTGGGGGAAGCCTGAGTTAGCCGGAGGAATGCACAGTAGGTAGAAAAAATGCATACTAAGCTTCAGAAATCTTAGCAATGTGTCTTTCCTTTGTCTACACACAAGTAGGGTTTCTTTGCTTCAACAGCCTAAAGAGGGGTTTGATACCAGGAAGCATATGAGGGGGAGCGCAGCATGCAAATGGTTGCACGTGTAACAACAGCTCTTCCTCTTGCTTTCCTGCAGAAACCCCTGCACAGCTTCCCTGCCAGAGTTAGGGAAGCCACAGGTTGGTGTGGCAAGCAGATGGTGTGGGGACGTATCATTTTTAAGATGTGTTGCAGTGGCTGCTGTATCTGTACTGTGTGCTGACGAGAGCCATGTCAACAGAAGGATGATCTGGAAGCATGTTCTCCTCCCCTCTCTCCCATTTGTCCCATAAAAAGATGTTAAATGTTTTAAATGGGTAGCATTGCTTGCTTTGGTGTGTAAATCATGTGAGTGGAGGGCAAGTTGTTTTTTATCGCTTCCAATAGTTGTAAACTGATGCCTCATACCTTGTTCGTTAATGTGGAATGATGCTGTCAGGATTAGAAAAGATTCATTGGAGTTCTTCAGATGAAGTTATTTGATGCACTTGTGTTTGGTTCAGCAGGTTTTGCTGAAACTGCTTTAATTCATGTGTAATATATCTGAGTTTACCGCTCTGTTAGCACTTAGATCCGATGTTGTGTGTGCTTATATTTACACTGAAACTGATTTATGGTTAATACTTGCATTTAATTTAAAAAAGAAGCCTGAGTGCTATTGTTGTTTTGGTCACTTTCTCAAAAATAAGTAAAGAGTCCCTCGTCACCCATGCAGCACTGAAAAGAAATCAAGGATTGCTTGATTGGCTTTTAGTCACTGCCATATGCTTTTTTCCTTAGCAAAGGGCACTAGGAAATTATTGCATTACACAAGTGGAATTTAAAATGTTGCTGATGTACTTAAGGATGCTCTTTCCTGAGAAGAATCATTATGTATGACCATGCTCTTTAAAAATGTGATTACAACAGTTGAGCAGATGGTAGACACTCGGGGTCAGCTCTAAGGAGATCTGTATTTACAGTGCATTAATAATGGTTTAAACTTTCTCATAAATAGATGTTGATTAATTTTAAATCCATTTGTAGAAACCTAGCGTTGCCAGACTATTTCCTGAAACCACAATACAAAGTATGATAAACACCATCCGTTAATCCAGACTAATGTACTCCACACGTTAAAAAAATTCACTAAAAGGATTAATGTAATTTTTCAAACATGAAAAAAAAACAGATTGTATATTTCATATGTACTTTGTGTTGAATTTTTGACAGTCAACTCTTTTCGTTGATGAAATTGTGTTTTTATCCTTTGTTGTAACATACTTTCAAATAATTTATATCTAATTTTATATTCTGTTTGGGATTTCTTTTTCACTTTGTTACACAGTGATTTCATACCATGGAGTGGAAAATAGATTAATCCAATCAGGTGAAGCAGCAGGAGGAAAACTTTGGGAAAGGCTATTTTAAAGACAGCCTGACATAATTTTGCTGGAAATAAATAGCATTAAGCTGTGATTCTTAATATTTTGACCCTACATTCTAGGTCTGGACATATGTACAGATTCTAACACCTGTTTGGAAGCCCCAGCAAAAAAAAAATCACTGGGTGGAAGTCCTGATCAGTTTATGTCAGTAAGGGTTTTATTGTGCTCTCAAGGAAGTGGAAAGGCACAGTGTTTGTAGATATCTAAATTGTTTAATCACATGCACACATATGTATGTAGTTTGGCTAGAGCACCTAAATGCAGATATATGTACACTTGTATGACTCTGTATGCGAGCAAGCAAATGCAGGAGCATGTGCTCAGTGACTTCAGGTAACTTCTTGAAATCTAAGAGCAACCATTAAATACTAACCAACAGCTGATACCACATCACGGCCAGGAAAAATGTGAGCAACATGTTTAGGTTTACAAGTCATTTTATTTTCCTCCTAAAAGCTTGGGTTAAGAGAGGAAATTCTCAGCATATTTTAACCTATGGATGATGTATCAATGTACAAAACAAGTTGATCTCCAGTTGCTATGAATCAGTTATCACACTCTTGAAATCTTGTTTTAACGAGTTTTAGTATTGGATCTAGAGTGTGAAGAACTGCTGTTGAGTTTTTAGCTCAATTTTAATGTATAAATCTTTTGAGCAATTTTTTCATAAAGACGCATAATTGAAGGAAACTGAGTTCCCTTCCTTCTCACTGTTGGTCTGATTTGGAAAAACAGAGCTGAGAAATTAACCCATACAGCAGTAGCTCTAGGAGCTCCAAACTTTGACATAAACTGTATAGTGAGGAGCTATCAAACTGGGACTTCCTTACCAAGATCTCCTAAGTACTGAGAAAATTATTCTTTTTCATCTTTGGTTGGCATCTTGTTAATGTCAACTGAACTGTAAAGCTTTAGCCTATGTGTGCCCTCCTACTGGAATGGATACAACCAAGAAAGCTCAAAATGTACAGAAGTATCATAATGTGCTCCCCCTCCCCCCCCAAAAAAAAAGTCACAGGTGTCAATGAAGATTAAGACTGAAGGACCTCTGTCAGTTTTAAAACTATTCCTTTAACACTGTAAAATGGATTAATCCCAATTAGTAGCTGCATCTTGAAATCGCACTAAAATTAAGAACCTGATTAATTCAAATGGGACAGACTTCAGGATATGCTTTGTCCTGGGACAAAGGAACAGTGATGATGTTCTTGTGAGATGACTTCATTTTTATGCCTATTTCCAGTCTGCTTTTCAGCTCAGCATGTAATAACTTTCTACTGTGATCTTTGTCTTCAAATCCTGCATACTTATACATAGTCTATTTTGGATGGCTAATGCAGCTTGTTAGATTTTGTATGCTTTGAAGAAATTGTCATTCTGATGCCATTACTTCCATTCATTTTATAAGTTGGATGAAATTCTGGCAATTGTTGCACCCTATGCCTCAAAAATTAATGATTTGTATGCCTTGTAACATAGCTTTACTTCCTAAAGTGTGACTTTATAAGCTTTACAAAAGGTGTGTGATGCTTCAGTACTCACCTTTATATCTTAGCAGGATATTTTCTCTAATGAGAAAATGACACTGCGTTGTCAGAGTTGTGCATTGCTATCATAAGTCCTCTCCCTGTCTATCTGTTCTCTATCCAGTTGTCCATTCTCAAAGTGCTTTCCTACAGTTACATTTGAAGTCTTCAACATCCTTTTCTGGTTGGAAGAAGTGAGCTCCTCTGTCTCATCATCAAGAAACTCATTCTTTGTACTCAGTTTCTAAGAACAGCTTCTCCCAGTTAGGAGCTAGAACTGTGCATCACCTCAACAATCCAATAGCTGCCTGTAGCAATAGGAGTGCTTTGTGTTGTACATATGATGAGTTCTTTGTGCTATATGCAAGAGAAGGACTGCTCTGGTTTCATTCCCAGTCATGCTGTGTGTGAATACGAAGAGTTCCTATTTACTCAAACACACAATTTCCTAATGCTCCCATGTTCATTTTTTTTTTCCCCAGGCCTGAGTATGCTTAGCAGTGCAATTTTTTTCCCATTTATTAGTACTATTGTTTAACCTACATATAGGACTCACTGGTCTAAGCCCTTTAGGTCAGATCTGAGTAGATACGCTGGTAGTCAGTTTGAGTTCTTAACAAACCTAAATAAATTCTATGCTCTGTGTGCTGATATTTGTATCCTCTTAAATCACTTCTGAAGTAAAACGCCTTTATAAAGGTGTTAGCAGTTCTTGAAATGCCCCGATTTTGAACACTTGGGAATGCGTTTGCCATAAAAGTTTCCAGTCTTTCTGTTGTTGCTGCTTGGTTGCTTTCTTTAAGCACTAATTACAACGTTGGCCCTTTCCTTTGGTTTATCAGCTGACATGCTAAAGAACATTCCAGTGCTTCAATTTCCACCAAATGTTTTTCCGTTCTGTACTGTATCGTCATTACTGCTGGATATTCTGAAGATCATTACTACATAAACCAGCTATGTTAAAATGCTGTGTTCTTATTTTTGGAAGCAAGGAAAAAGAGCATCAAGTGCATTAGGGAAATACTTCGTAATGACCTCTGTTATCATTCTTCTGGATCCATTAAAACTGTCTGTGCATGGTAAGTGCCATAATCATAGGATAATAGGAAGCCTGCGGTAGCCCAGAATATGCTTGATGCTGAAGAAATTAATTTGCAGCTGTCCTTGATCCTTGACTGTTTATTGCTGATGAAGTTAAATAGCCCTTGACTGAAGTGTCCATTTGTTGCCCAGGTCTATAACACAGATATTTTAGTGCTTAGGAGTACTTACTGTTAGTCTGAATGTAAGATGGTAGCAAGAGCGTGAGAAGTTTCAGCAGTTCGCATCTGCTGCAGTAGAAAGAAAATGTTTGACTTCATGCCCAGCGTTGCTAAATACAGAAACTTGGAAAAATAGGGATGTAAAAATACCCTTTCCCTTGAAAATGCTCTGTGGTTCTGTTTCCCAGGATAATGTGGGTTTTGTTGCTGTTGATCTGAATGACATGGTGATGGATTTTTGTGTGTGTGCTACACTGTATGTGTTAGAATTCATTGTTTAATTTAGTCAGATGTAAATTGCAACCAGGAATTGCAAAGGCTGGGATATTACAGACAGGAGATACAGCAGTTAGAGTGGCAGAACGGTACTTTGGCCTTAGGCTGCATTCCCTGCTTTCCCACCTCACAATCGCTTGGTGAATGTCTCTCTAAAACGTTTAACAGCTGAATATTGTAGATATCCAAAGTGCTACCTTATGCTGTTTAATATAGTAATAAAATATTATTTTTTCATGAGCATAGGCTTAAGTTCAGCAAAACAGTTCCTATTTAACTGCGTCCACAGGATTAAATCCTCTCTATGTCAAATGCAGAGCGAGGGTAATGCACTGTCAGGGAATGGGCAGAGACTTAATCCCATCCAACTGAACTCTGCATTTCAGCTTGCCATCCAAACAGCTTAATGTTAAACATCTGGGAGTCAGACAAGGACCGTGTGCCACAGCACTGGGTGTTTGCACCTCTCCTGCCTTATAACTGGCCGGTTGGTGCTACCCTGCTTTTTTCATAGCAAAGAACCTTTGGCAGAATAAAGTTGGTGGCTACTTGGTAGTGTGCATGAGTACTATATATAGCACAGTTCTTTTGGTTGCTCATTAGTAATTTCCTGCATGGTGGATGCAGCATTAAGACTAGAGCGCGGAACATAAATCTGTGGCCCTCCAGTCACTCACTTTATTAGGATAGGAAAAATCCTTATATGTTGCAGCAAAAAATTCAGCCTAATGCAAGTACCAGCTGAAACTGTTCCTTAAACTCTGTGGAGATTTGGCTTTTAGAACAATTTTGAGGGGATAAGAGCACTACAGTCAAAGCAAAGGCAAAGCACATGAGTGCATTCATTGTTGGCCCAGATGGCATGACTTAATTAAATAAAATATCTGTGCTGCTTATGTGTTGATGTCTGACACTAGCCCTGGGCCAGGCTTGCAAATAACTGTGGTTTGCTAACGTGTGGCTTTTCAAACAAAATCTGTATTAGCGCTCATGAACCGTGAGTCGTAATGTGGCCCAGGCTTGGGGCACAAGCTGGGTACTGAGAGATGAACAGAGTGAGGTCTGAAGGAGGAATTTCACAGCCTTTAAGAGACGGTACATTTGCGATGGAATGCACCTACTGAGAAATCCTAGAGATCAGTCTGATGACAAAATAGCGGGCATCCTTTGGTAATTGTTTTTCATTTGTTTCAGGTTTGCTCAGACCTTTTGGTTTTTTGGCTGTTCTATTTCAGTGGGAAGCACAGGACGAGGGTGGGTTTATCGGTTAATAATTGATGTCGTCTTTTAGCATCTCAGTGAGGAGAGTGCAGTGGTGGCATTAAGGCACCCTTCCAACTTCAGGCTTGCCTCAGGCTTCTGATTTTCACTGCGCTGCAACAGTTCCCAACACAGCACTGCTTTAACTCAGTGAGGCATCACAGACTCCTCAATTGCTGGTGTCGGTGAGGGATTCCTGGCCATTTCTCACCAGGGATAGCTAAGGAAATTTCCCTGCTTTACAGCAGTAAGATGTCATCTCCCCTGGAGTAGTATTCCTCAGTGGGAAATTCTGCTGTCTCTGCGGCCCCTACTCACCATCAGAATTCAGTAAAGGATACCCAGGGAAGCAGAGTGTTTGCATTGCCAAAATGGTGATGTTTTTTCCTCTGTTCTCCCAATGGTAAATATCGAGGTTCCACTTTCAGCTATAATGTGTGAAGTTACTGTGAAAAGATGCTGTCTGAGGAGCAAAAACAGACAGTGTATTCATGTCTAGACTAAAACATGTGCAAGTTTCCAGCTTGGAAAAAAGGTCCAAAGAAAAGTGCTGAAAGAGGATTAAGTAAAAGTTACCTTTGCCACCTGTAGCCGATCGAGAATGTGAATAGCAGAGTGGGGAGCAGAGGGAGGTACTCAGGGCAGGGAAGCATGGGGTGGGAAGGAGTCCATGGAGGGCAGATAGAAGGCTCTGGGGAGTGAGATGCCACAGACAGTAACTGGGACTCTGCTGTGACTGTGCAAAGGGTTTGTCCACAGAGTTATCATATCTGTGTTCTTGTCAGAGCATTCCCATGTCTATTGGGAAGTATATGTAAGCGGGTATCAGTCGAGAGCCTAAAAACGCCCTTTCAATTGAAATGGTTTAATGCGGGGAGTTATTGCATGTTATTTCAATGGGAACCGTAAGGGATGTCTCTTAATTCCTACTTAAGAGGTGCTGTCTGGGAATTGAGATGTTATTCTTTGTTACTTTAGCATTTAGATCATTTGCCAAGAATACTGAGAAATCCAGAGCACTTCATTCTGCAGTACACTTCCTTTTTAGCTACTGATGCCCTTTTATTCATACAGATAAATGAATATCTGGTCACACTTTGTATTTGATAAAGAGTTAGCAAGGGAGTCTCCAGTTGGAAGAGAGAACGTCATCTGTGCTGGGTTTTCCTGCACTCCTGTCACCCTCATCCATTTTCTGTGGGAGTGCAATCTCTCATTCAGTACAGCCTGGAAGCACGATGTACCGAGCTTAACGTATTTGCCTAAGTAGCATTTAATTTAACCCTAGACTTAGAGGTCTATTACAGTTTCTTTTGACAGTATACACCTAACCTTTAGAATCAATTAAAGCAGAAATGAGTTATGCTTCAGTGCTCAAACTATGCGGATTAAGAAGAAAGTCTGACGCAGAGGAAAGCATGCAATGCAAGCTACCCCGAGGCAGCCCTAATGTGAAAACTGACAAGCCAGTGCATACTTTGCTTGCTTGCTCATTTACTTTTTCAATAAAATGGTGACCTGATCATGGCAGCTCCCTCATCACGTGTGGATAATCCCATGCGTGAAATCGATGGGTAGCAGAGCAACTCATTCTTCCTTTTGAGTGTGTGAACAGTATTACCCTGATCATTTTGAGAGCCAAAGAGAAAATGAGTATCTAAGATGATAAAAAATACTATAAATGACAAAATAAGATTACTAGCAGGAAGATAAATCTTGCACTTAGTTTTATACTATTGCATTGGGAGCATAATCTTGCATAATTCAGCCAGATCAGGACAGAATCTTGCTTCTATGAGTCTTCGGCTGTAATTATGCTGCTAGTATATCTTCTGTCTAGTTAAAAAAGGGCAAGCTACTTGTTCTGGGCTTTATTTTTTTCTCCTAAAAGGAGCCTGCTTGCATCAGCTGCAGAGCATTGTGGTGCCAGGAGGCATTTGACTGCTGCTTCAGAAGACCAGTGAATTTCTTGAGCAGAGTTTTGCAGTCTAGGAACCCAGCCTCTGAACACACAAACTGGTTTGGTTTTTGCCTTCCTGAGGACATTTGACAGGGTGCTGCCTCTGACAGGAGCTGCTCTAATGGTGCACTTCTGGTCTGTGAGGCTCAGTAGTTCATCTGACCCAACCTGGGTGGCTGTGTCACTGCAGCAGGGTTTGGTGTGGACTTCACAAAGACAGGGTATACATGTGTCCAGCTCATGTGTGCTGCCGCACTGACACTGCTATGGGTCCTGGAACAGATAAAATTAAAGCTGATTCAGTTCTCGATGAAAGCAAGCTTGTATTTGCTGCAGTGTGGACCTACCCCATGGAAACCTTTGCATTTAGGGCCGGTTTGTTCAGCCAGCACCAAGGTAGCCTATCAGTTTGGGAGCAGCTCGTCTTCCAGTTTATTAAACTTTAGAAACAGCTTTATTGGCTTTAATGAACTGTTTGCTTTCTTTGGAGTAAATAATGCTATCTCAGTTAGAGTTACACTGACAGAAATTATGAAAATCCTTCTAAAGCTTTAATAGGCCTGCTGGGCACTCTTCCTGTTTTCCTTGTAGCTTGCCAGCTTAGCCCTGGCAATGACATTTTAATCCTCTGTACCCACCAACGCCACCACCTTGTTTAGCCAGACCAAGAGGCTACAGCTCTGGTCATTATATTCATCGCTTTTCACAATAAAACATTTGTACTCAAGCTGTCAGTAAATGTTTCTATTTAACTAGTGATTTAGTGTCCTGGATTATGCTGAAAATACTTTGAACTGATGGTTTTCTTAAAAGGCCAAACCGCTTTTTTACATTGCGTCCAGCATTGCTTTGAATACACTGAGAAGACTCATCCAGCGCTGAACGTCTCTGCAGTCCCCGATGTTAGGAACAAAATCAGAGAAGGAAAAATTGCTTTTGAAGGTTCTCAGAAGTTCTCACATTTGAGGGAAGAAGTCGATTTTATTATCCTTCCTTAGGATTAGCAGTGCCCCTAATACCAATGGATTTCCCTGTGCAAAAGCAAGGAAAGTAAGTCCCTTAGCAAGTATTGGCTTGCTTCTCAGGATATGTTTTCCAGGTGATTTGTGGAATTTTCACAGTGTGCCTTCCATTAATCTTAGGATGAGTGCTGTGCAAATTCCTAGTCAGCACTCGGAATATCTTCCCATTATTTTTTTGAAGCACAGAATGCTTTCTAAGCAGAGCTGTACCAGCAGGCACTGGTTTTTGCTAGTTGTGTAGGAAAGCATTAATTCTCATAAGATGCTCCCATGTAAGATAGATATCTATATTGTAGTGTTCCTTTCTTTAGATTGTATTTCATCTTATGCGTATGTCTTTCTATATGGTTGAAAGAAGGACAGATCAAATAGAGTAGCTCATTACGGCTTCTGGTATGTGGGTTACAGTAATTCACGCTGGTTTAGGCTGAAGGCTGTTGAAATGAGTGTCTTTCTGTTGAGCCTCCTGTGCTATATAGCTGCTTCTCAGACCCCTCTATGGCTGCACGCGTTCATCACGGAGTGCTGCTGCAGTCCCAGCTGCAGTCCCCGGGATGCTTTCTGGAGGTCCTTACAAAGCGTTGTTTGCATTGCAGCTGCGGGGCTGCTCAGCAGACAGAAGCGAGAGATGAGCCCGTAAATGCATCAAATACAAGTAATTAGAAACAAAGCCAAAAAGAACACAGTGTATCGTTAAGGATCAGCCAGCCCGTGCACCGTGCTTATTTTTAACTCTGAATGATTTTAGAAATGCGTTTTAATGGTACTGAAACTACTATTCCGAAAAGCTTGTGTGCGTACCTGTAATTCCAAGCTCCATTTCAGCCGTAATAAAGACAGAAATAAGGTGATTACTTACACAGGCTGCAACGCGGAACGCGTTTAAGGGCTGACCTATAACACAGCGCGAGCAGTCCGTGAGCCTTTCCCTTACAGCTCTTGTTGTAAAACTTTGCATGGGAATCCATGGGTCGTTCGCGGTGATGAGAGCGCTGCTAACCCCGAGCGGTGGCCGTGCGGGCGCTGCGCTGTGCTGCCCCCTGGCGGGCCGGCGGTGCGCTGCAGGCTGTGGCTGGAAGGCGCCGGGGCTGCCCTGCGGTGATCCGTTCTGAAGCGGATCTCTTATAAAATGAGCTGCACGGGGTCGTCTTCTCTTGTTATTGTTTCCGATCTGCTGATAAGCCTGTACTAAAAGAAGCAAATGCAAGTTTACAGCTATATCCTTCCATACTAATTTTGGTGCCTTCTGATCTTATATTCAGTATTATTGTACAGCTAAGCAGGAATCAAGGGTAAGGAACGTGTACAAAAAGAGATTTGATCAGACTCCATAGTCTGATCTTAGCTGTAGCTCAGTCTGTCGCTCCAGCTGAACGTCTCACTTTCTGGTTAGCTACAGAAAAACTCCCTAATGAGTACACGGCAGGTTTGTATTGACACATGGGTAAATAGTAAATGTTTGGGACTAAAAGGGGGAAAATGTGGCTGTTGCAGTAATTGAGAGGTCCTTACTAATAAGTAATGTGTTCTCTAACTTCCGTGTGTTGTGTGTCACATGTAGCTGTTGTACTGCCATAGCAGTGCGCCTCATTGGAAACCCTTATTTTCACAAACGTTATACAGAATTGAGAGAATTTTCTGCTCACTTAAAAATGGGCTCTATACCATCAGCAAAGGCAGCGATCTGAGCATGAGGGGCTGAGCCAGGTTTTAGAGGCATAAGAGTGAAACACGTCTGCCATTTAAAGCCCTTTCAAAGACATTCTGCACCTTCTGTGTACATCTGAATCAGAGTTTTGTGGAGGACCTCAGTGTAATTCCAGTGAAGGTGTTGCTTTGTAACTGCAGTGCATACTGAACTTTGCGCTTTAAATCACCGGGTAGATGAGCTCGGATTCCTTTTAGATATAATTACTTGCTTAATTGATCAATCGTGCAAGCAGAGCATCGCAGCTGTGTTGTTTAAGCGTATGCACGTTGCGTATTTCTTTGTGTTGCTCTCGCGAAGTAACGTGAATGTTTGTGTTAACGTTGGCTCGCAATAGCAGCGGGCATAGTTCAAACAGATGATGCTGCAGATCTGTTTGCACAACAGGATGTAAACGGGACTAATCTTGTTTAAGGTTGGTAATGCTTTGTTACTTTTGCCTTGGTCTCCTTTGGCGCTGTTGACGTAAGGGAGGGCTGTGGCTCTTGCAGCCTAACCTTGCTGGTGCTTCTACACCTGCTTGCACTTAGAGTAACAAATGTTTCTTTTCCTTATTGATGTAATTGCTTCAATTGCATTTTAATTTTAACAGCTTAAGTATGTTGGTGGAGAAAAATGTTTTCTGAATGGGAGTTTGATCCGGTGCCATAGGAGCCAGTGCAAGTCTTTCCATTGACTCGAGATCCTTGTTTCGAGCATTTTATTTAAACAGTGCTGCTCTCAACCATAACTGGGTGAAATTACAAGCTTCTCACCGATAGAAAATCTGGACAAAAACGTTTCAAATGTTGATATTTAATTTAACATTTTAAGGAAGAAAGTCTGAAAATGAAATCTTTCCATTTTACATTTTCCGTGGAATTTAAAACATACAGAAACTTGCACTTAGATTTCTTTTAAGACAATGTATCTGAGTGTTACAAAACCCAATTTCTTGCTAAAATGGAAATTGGATTTGATTCTGCTGGAGTAAACTCAACAATTGCTTAACTTCTTTTGTGTTATTCTTCTCTCCCATTAATAGGAATAACACGATACCTATACTCAGCAATTCCCATCACTGCGGGCTCTTAGATAAACATTAGGAAATATTAGTCTCAAAGTTAAAGACTCCATTTAGCGCATTGCCCAGCTATGTACTTTATATTTGCAAATAGGTCTGGCAGTCCAGCCTTTTTTGACCACTCATTACACTAATGCTCACAGGCTTTCCTGGCAAAATTCTTTACAGAGCTGAGCAGGTTCAAAATGTATCAGGGGGCCTTATCGCTCAGAGTAAACATTCAAAGCATATTCCCCCTTTGCTGAAAGATTTACATTAGTTCCCTGTTAGACAGTGTATCAGTTACAGTGCTGTTTCCTCCATTTCATAGGTATGAGCTTCCCCTTTTTTCTGCTACTCCGATGCAAGACTAAAGCACAGATGCTACAAAAGCAGGATCTGGCTGCGTGCGTTTAATAAAACCCTTTGGAATTATTCAGTCGGAATAGTGGAAGTGTGAAATCAGCCCTGCGTTTACACGTGGAGCTTTGCTGCCCTTGGTTGTGCCCAGCAGCACAATGTGCTGCACGGGTTTCCAAAGACTTTTCCAGTGCTACTGTGTAAACATCACTTAGCTGATCTGATAAGGCTTATCTCCTTGCCTGTCCCTGAGATATGCGATCCTCAGCTAATCTGAGTAATAATTCAGGTGACGTGCTTACTGATGAGCCAGCATGGAGGAAACTTATGTTTTAGAGGCTGGATTTTTCAGAGATTGAGATGGAGCCCAAATTGCCCTGCTGAGGGTGTCAGCATCCCCTTGCAGCTCTGGGACTGGGAGCCTGGGCTCTGCAAGCTGACACGAGAGCCGAGGTACTGCCAGCACAGGAATGTGCAGGGAGGTTCCCATGTGGGAATGTGACAACAGGAATGAGGATGGATGTATTTTGATCTCTGCGTGGATGCTCTGCTTTATGTGTGAAGCAGCTTTGGATCGACATTAAACAGCAGCTCTTTGTCAAACGCGTAGCAGACAAATTCACATCACCCAGCTCAACACACAGACATGGGTAATTTCTAGGGATGTTAGATAAAAATCACAATTGTTGGTGTGTGGGACGTTTTTTGGTTAGTTTTGTAGGTGGGGGGGGGGGGGGGGGGGGGGGGGGGGGACAACTGAAGTACTAATTGGCACAAACAAGTTTCTGTTTACAGAGGCTGCTGTGCTCAGATTCCCCACTTCCCAGGAAAGCCTTCCTTTTTGCCACATCTATTTATAAACTGCCACCTGATATTTTCTTATTCAGAGGAGTTGTAACAGGAACCAGATTAATCTAAACATGGGGAAAAATGAAACGCGATGAGGAATGAGAAAGCAGAGTAGGCTGGGAAAAAGCTCTTGTCCCAGAGAATGGAGGATTGTATGTAGTGTTTAGTGTGGGGCTCAATTCTTTCCCCTTCTCCAACATTGAATTTTGTCCTCGGTGACTACTAGAGATCTCTGCCTGTGTATACGTAGAGATCACTCCGTTTGGAATCCCTGTGCTGTAATCTCTATTAAAGACGTTGAATAGGTACATGAATGTTGTGTTCAGGCTATGCAGGTGTTAGCTGAAGTTCTGTGCAAAGCTCAGTTTACAGGAAATCAAAGAGATGATTGTAGTGGTCGACTGTTTCTCAGTGTCTGTGGCTCTGTTCAAGTTTAATTCCTGTATTTCTCATTAAGGACTCAAAAATAGATACTACTTATCACAACATAAATTCCAAGAACTGAGAGAGAAATTTATGGAAGTCTTGGTGTGTGTTTGTTTGTTGGGTGTTTTCCAGAGATGAAAACAAAGGAACAGATGATTACCTTGAGGTATAAAGGCTGTGCAAGCAGGTCGTATGAACCAAAGGAGGTGTAGCATAGATCTGAACTTAAAAGTTACGAGTGTTAAAGGTTCTGAGTGAGTCACTTACTGCACGGTCAGCTTTTTCGTCCTTGGAGAATATTCCAAGTCTTGAAGAAATCAGAGCATTTTTTCTTTGAATGTGAAATACAAAATGGCTGTGAGAGCTCAATTCTTACTCACCATGGGAAAACATAAGTGTTTGGGGCATCAGAACCTCCCCTGTAGTGTACGACCCAAAGCGTTTCGGTTTAGTTTGTCACTGTTGTAGGGCTTTTATAATTCTTGTTCACCCTACTGAGCAAAAGTCTAAGTGAATCTCTACCATATTTTAAGCAACGGCTGTTTAAAATGCCAGTCAACAATTGACTCCTGATGATGTGATATTTTTGCACTGAAATTCCACAATTTAACTACTTACTGCACTTTATCAAGTAAGTGCTCTCTGGGCACTTCATACCTAATCATTTTGATCTACCTTAATCAAGATTTCTTCTAATCTGTCCAACTCCTTGGCACATGCAACGGCTAGCTATACTAATAGTTAACGTCTATAGCTTTGTTATACGTAGTGCTGTCTTAGTTTAGGATCTTCAAGAAAAATGCAAGGATTGTCTGCCTTCTGTCAGGATGTCAACTCGGTTGGCTTCACTGAGGTTCTCAGGCCAGGGTGAAATAACAAAATTTAACTGTGCAAAGGTGAGGAGTGGTGTGAGACAAACTGTCACTTGTACAGAGATGAATGACGGAATGCTTCCCTATGAAGTATTCACGTGGGGAAGAAATAAGTCCAATTTGCTCTCATGTCTGTCCAGAAAGACCATAAAGAATTCACTTTTATAGGGATTTTGTCAACTTTGTGAAGTCTAGAGATATCTCAGAACCGGATTGTATGTATATGTAAACATGAAGGCTAAAACAGAAGGGAACTGTGTGGTTACAAAGCAGGAGACTCAATTAATGTTCACTCAGCTCATCAGAGAAACCTTTGTGTGCCCAGGTGCTATGTACTTGCAGAAAGGTTTGCTTTTCATAACTTATTTCTTAAATATGTCTGCTTTATTAGCTATGTGCAGCACTGCGAGAGATCCCAGTTTGAGGTGTTTTTTTCCTCTTAAATGAGAGCAGGTGTTTCTATATGAAATTTTGGAGTAAATGTGAAGCTTAGTCCAGTATTTTCCAGTTTGCAAATGAATGTTGTGACAGTGCCTGCAGTATTTGCACGTCGGGTGCGAATTCCATTCACAGAATCGGCCTCAGATTGGGGCTTAATTCATTCTTCACATTGATGGATATTTGTCACTTGAAAATATGTCCCCTGATTATTTGGCTTCAGCTGAATGTGAGTCAGTAGAACCACTGCATGACCCTGTTTGATTACGAGTATGACTGAAAATAAATAGCTTGTGTGGCACCAGAACCCTGGGCTTAGAAGTTAAACATCTGATTTTAAGAGGAGAAGGATGTTACCCTCACAAATATACTTGCTCTTTCAACAAGCACAGATGGAAAGCGAAGCGAAGAGGGTATTTTTGTTCACAGTGTTTGTGTGGGCAGTGAGTAATTGATCTGGTCTTTCAAAACCATTGCAGAAATTGGAATCTTCCAGTGGAGATGAAAATGTCATTAAAAGTATCATTAAATTAATGGCAAGGAGAAGCAGGCTGATTTATAGCATTTCTAAAAGTTTGTTAGAATTGGTAGAATTAAATGATGGGACATTGTTGATTACAGCTGGGACTAATGCCTGCAATGCTCTTTTGCAGTTCTTCGTACTTGTCCTTTGGTCTGTTGTTATTTTTCCTGTACCTGTAGCTCACAGCTGTCAGGGCGGATATTTTTTACAAGGATAACAGAATGAGTGTTCAGTCCATATCTGTGCACTCCTGTCAGGTGGCACGCAGTTAAAATTCCATTTGCAAAATCTGCAGTATGTAGGATTGGACTCTCCTATACCATAAACACTTCTTGCAGGCAGTGGGAGATAGCGTAAACTGCTTGCTTATCCTTCATGCAATTGCAAATTAAGGCAAAGCAGAAGCTTTGCCAGTGATACTTAGAAAGAGACGCCAGTATATAAGGAGAATAGTTTAGTTTTCTGCCTCCTGATTCTGCAGCAAAACTGTACACCCTTAAAGCAGACGCGAGTATTTAGGAGCACTGCGTGAGAGTGCTCCGTGTGCGTGAAACAGAGTTCCTTCTCAATCCAGCCTGTCCATTTCATTGCACGTAAGCGGCAGATAATATGGTTTTACTTAGGAATTGCTCTGTTCCCTTCTCACCGGTGATGAATGAGTGGAAATGATTTCAAGATATATGAAAGAGTTATTTCATACTTTATTTGCTCTCTTACACATACACATATATACACATGTTAGTGTTTTTACACGCTTGCCCAAAGGAACAGTCTGCATGAAACAGTTACGTTTGTGGAGTTCCATGTGCTTGTGCAAAAGTGCAGCCATATAAAGAGATGCTTACGTTCTGCCAGGTAGTGAACCTCTCTCTTCTTTCCAGCTCTGCCATTTTGTCTTCGGTGCAGTTATGTGCAGCTTGTGTTTGCAGTGAAAAACTCATGTCAGAAAACTGGCAGCTTTGCTCCTGCAGTTCCAGAGGCTGAAAACTTTTCCCATTAGCAGCAAAAGAGAACAATGCTGATACTTTCTCCGTAGTGAATGCTGGGACAGACTTCAAAATGTAAATTTAGATTAAACAATCAAAGACTTGTATAACTTGCTTATGTTGTCTGTCAGGGCACAAAGGAGAAATATATCTGTGCTTTAATATCTCTGAATGTGAATGCTTGGATCCAGAGATATATTTGGTGCAGAGACTGCGTAAATGAAAAATGGTGGATGTGCAAGCTGTTCCTTTAATCCTTCATGTGAACCTTTCCTAAAACTCTTCATGTACGTGTCAGCCAATAAAGAAGTAACGTAATACATTAGAATAAAAGAATCTCATCGGTTCTTTGGGCTGGAGCTGTCTTGTGTTAGATTTCACAGGCTTTGGGTAAGTTTGCATTCTTTGTTCCTGAAGATTTTGCACGCGATAAGCCAAGTTTTACTCGTCTTGATCATGTAATCATCCCGCTGATTTCAGTTAGTCATTTTCCCTGATGAAGTCTAGCTCGTTTTTGGCACGTTGAGGGTTTTTCTTCTTACTGAAAGCAGCAACCTCAATATGACACAGCGCTGCATTCCAGTTTGCAAAGGACAGGAAGAAATGGACGCAATAATACTTGGGTGTCTCAGCAATGCTATTAATAAGTGTTTTAAGATGTGAAAGTGGGAACTTGGAAACCGGACCACCACATACTCAAATATAGACATGGATTTAATACAGCTCATTTGTAACTGCTGATTGCTCAGAGGCATCGCGGACAAAATCCTTAATGTAAGAGGAAAAAGTGTAGGCTGTCACTTTCAGTTCCAGACTTTAATTTCAATTGTATGAGCAGGAGCAGCTGCGTATTGCTATCAGGCGTATGAAGTTTTTAGTGCTAAAAAGGCAGCTGGACTGGAAATACCCCAGAAGTACATATCCATTTGTCTGGTTAACTTCAGCACTTAGACTATCAATCAGGTCAGCCTAAAGAAAAATGAATGACATCAGTCAAAACAATAGGATATCTCTGTGCAGTGATTAGCTCCGTGTAGTACAAAAACTTAAATAATTTGTTCTTTGAAAATGTGATGATTGATTGGCTTCCATTAGGCTTGGATTTTAAAACATTCCATGAACTCTCAGATAAAATGGCACTAAAATGTTATTGCAATAACCAAATAAATCATATTAGACCATAGTGTATATAAGTACTTTAAAACATTATAGATACTACAACTCTGTGTATAATAAAAAGGTGAAGAATGTAATCCATGAAATTTTTTTTATGCTCTCATCTCCCACCAGCATTATCCTGGGTTATTTTCAGGGATAATGTTCCTATAGATATGAATTTTTGTATTGAAATTATATTATACATACACATATGTAAAAGTTGCACAGTTCTGGCTGGTCGAATGGAGAGGTATTTTAAGCAGAATTTATCTGAGCTTTTGTTGCGATGGCCATTTGAGCAGCTGAGAAGTATGCAGTTACCATTTAAACATCGTGCTTTTTCAGTATAGGATATTTGTGGTTGTATTCATGGTCCCTTAGTCCTGGCTCTAGGATCTCTGACCTGCAGCACTGTTTGGCCTTAAATCTTGGGTAGAGGAATCAAACAAAATCTTGCCCTGATATTTAGGGCGGCTGTGTGGTTAACACTTGTGATTTATGATGCTTCTTCTAATATTTTACATTTTCCTAATAACCCAGACTCCGTAGGCAAATAGTTGTGCAAATCATCGCTTCAAAATGAACTCTAGGCTCAATGCATGGAAGAATTGCCTAAATATTACAAACCCTAAGCATTGTAAATCAGGAGGTGAGGAAAATAATCCCATCACAAGTGTTTTATTTCATTATTTTAGGATTTCAGTCATGCATTTTAAGCACTGCTGTTGAGCTTAAGTAATTGGTGACGTTGTAAACCTTCGGAGAATCAAAGAACAACAGCATGCGTGCACCATGCACATGCTTGCCTTTGAAGTCAATTGAAAGTACATGGCTTTCATACAGTTTGCCAATGCTATTTTTAACTTCTTTTCCAGTGAGATAAAAATGAGTGTATTGAGAAGGCCCAGATACCTTCAAAAGAGTCACTGTGTTGTCTGTTCTTCTCTAAACAGTACTACCCATGATCTAGAATTTTGCTTCTTGCTGGAAGTACTGCTCACAGGTTACCATGTTTCTGCAGTGAAAGACAGACTTGAGTGGTAGCATCACGTTTAAGACTGTCTCACACTCTAGAGCTGTTGAAAGCTTTTAGGTATCTAGTGAGATGGCCAAGGGAAAGATCTCAGGTCCACCTGTCTGCGGTTTTTAATTCACTGCTACGAAATATGCATGTCAGTTCAGTCTCCAACTTCTACATTTTGAAAAGGGAAGGCTCAGGGGGATCTTACTAGTGTGTGTAAAAAAACTGATGGGAGTTGGTGGGGGAAAAAATGGAGCCAGGCTTTTCTCAGAGGTGCCCAGCGACAGGCTGAAAGGCAATGGGCATAAACTGAAATGTGAGAGATTCTACTTGAACATAAGAAAAACATGTTTATGGATCCAGATGTGGAACATATTGCTCAGAGAGACCTTTGGGTCCAGTTCTTGGAGACAATCAGTATCTGACAGAACACATCCTCAAGAAACCTTCTGTACTTGACCCTGCTTCAAACAGAGGGTTTGGAATGGACAGTCTCCAGAGGTGCCATTCAGCCTCACTGACTTTGTGGTTGCAGTGCAAACATTCCACTGAAATTACATCTTCAATGAGAGGTGACTAATTACTAGTGATTAATGGCCATGTTACACATTTCCTGATTTTGACATTAACGTTTTGTATCATCACTAAGAATCAGATGATGTTTCTTTGAATCATAAAAACCATATTCAGTATTTATTATTGACTTATATTTACATGCTGTAGTTTGATTACAGGCTATCAGAGATAGGCTTGAATTGCCACCTGGGCACCAGCATTATAGTCTGCACTAACGTAAGCAGTAAGCACAAAGGCAGCACTGTCCTGCTCTTTGAAGTGGGATGCAATTGAAGCATAGCCTTAACATTACACAGTAAGAAATTGTGTCCCAAATTATTATTGCTTAACAGAAGGAGTAAATGTAATGTTAACTTCTAGTTCAGACTAGAAGTCATTTGCATTTTGAAACGAATCTGCATGGTAACAAAAGAGCTTGAGGTTTTCTTTAGTCTTTGTTGAGAAAACCTGTATGTGCAAACATCTTTTCCTAAGACTTGGTGAGATCAAAGCTAGAGCTGAGCTGTGTTGTATTTCCTGATGCCATCTGCTGATAATAGCTGTTGCTGCTGGCTTACTTTTCAGATTTTTCCTTGGTAGATTATTTTGGAATTGGGTGCTTTGAAGGGAAATAAAGAATTTGCTTGTGTATTTGTGCAGTTCCCCACTCAGTGGGGCTGCTGTGTCCCACTGGCTGGTGGCTCCTGCCCACTGACCTCACTGCCTGCAGCTCATGCAAAATGAAGACTTAGCTCCTGCCTGGATTCAGCTGGTGGAGTTCTCTCTCCTGCCTTGGTTGTCTCCTACCTTTCACAACAAATTCTCAACTCCTCCTACTTCATAGCAAACTTCTCCTCTGCATATACTACTTATGGCACTGTTGGGAATGCACTTATAAAGTAGTTCTCATTCCTAAATGCATCAAGAAAAAAATACAGGATACTTGCACTTGAAATGTATTTGTAAGTGAATTTATTTTCTAGATGAATTCACACGACTGTTTAGACCCTAGAGTAAAGCTTAGCATCCCTCCTGACATCCAGTGCAAAGTAAATAGGCTCATGGTAAGCATCCTTCCAGAAAGTACTGAGTTTCTGGTAACGTTTTGTTTTTCAGCCACACATATAGAACCTGAGAGGCAGCCAAGGAACCCACTCTGGGTGCTTGTCTCCATTCTACTGTGCCACTCTGTTGTAAAACAATTCTTGTTTAACCTAACATGCCTTACTGTGCATTGAAATGGAGGAGAGTTGCCCATCTTGGCACTGCTGCAATCTGCAAAGAGAGATCTGCCAGGAGTTGAAGGCCAAAGACAGCCCAGACTCGAGCTCTTTGAGGCAGGCTGATTTGCAGAGGAGTAACCATGAAAAATACTTTGCTCTCAAGTAGAAAAGCGAAGATTTCAAGTACTTTCCAAGGAGGGAAAAAGAAAAAAAAAAAAAACAACAAAAACCAAACATAACAAATGTAGTTGTTAGAGACTTGTACCAGAAAAGCAATAAAACTAGAACAGCATTTTAAAGCATGCATTAAATCATTAGTTGCAAATCTTGCTGCTGACTTCTCTAACATCAGTTCTGATTAGTAAGACATTCTCTCAGGCTGGTTAAGAAAAGATCATTGCTTATCCAAAAGAAACATTGGCTGTGGATCTGTTGGCAATAAATAAATAAATCTGAGGTGTGTTACTTATTTCTCAACTAAGTTAGGATTTTTTATTGCCCTTCTTGGAAAGTATTTTTAACTATAAATATTGTACTTTAAAATTGAGAACCTGCTGTCCACAGTCTATTACTGGCTTTCTTGTTATCTCGGGAATCACTGCATATAACTGTAGTTCACCAAATGGCTGACATCCAGGGCAGGTTATATTTGGATTTCCACTGTTATCTTCCATTTTCTCATGCTTCATCTTTCTTCAAACCTGTAGCTCCTTTGGGGTGAGAACTTTCATATTTGCCTTCAGTGCTGAGTGTTTGTGGGAGAGCTTGAAGGAGTAGGGCTGCTTGTTACAGCTACCCCCAAGTGTGGAAACGTTGTTATCAAACATTGTGGTCTTTGTTGTAGTATTTTGCTATTCCTGAAAGCTGTTTCTCTATTAAATGCCTTTACGTTGGACAATGCTAGAAATCTTGTTACCAGAACAACAACAACAAAAACAAACAAAAAACATTGTGCTTTAGCAGAAAGCATTTTGGTGATACTGTCTTCCTGAACTAAATCTGGTATTACTTAACTGAGTGATTTCCTCTTTCATCCCTCATGTATCCCCATGTGAATGTCACCATCAGTGTTCCCATCTGAAGTGCTGCTTTGGAGCACAGTACCACTTTGCTCTGACCCTTGCTTTTCAGCATGTCCAAGTTGACAGTCCTCCCTTCTCCAGGCTGGAATAAAATACCAAATATATTTCCATTTTAGACTTGTGAGTTACAGTTACTCATGTTGGACTTCCACATGTGTGTGTAGTATCTCACTGATTTCAACAGCTTTGGCAATCAGCCTTGCAATGTTCCACCCTTTGAAATAAAGGTCCTGCTTTTAGAAAGTTACTCCAGGACCACCTTGCACAGTGCTCTATCTCATAGACAATGTGGATGCTCAGAGGATTTCTGTTCGTGGCGTCTGCTTGGCAGAACAAAGAATAAAAAATAACAGTACTGCCTAATCTGTTGGGAAGACAGAAACCAAAGAAACCAGACAGACTTGGGCAAGAGCTTCTACATACTTTCACATTAGAAAATCTACCTGGGATATATGCTGATACCGATCTGTTCAATGTCAGCCCTACAATTACACCTTCTACTGATTTTCTTCCCCACATGGCAGCTTCACCGAATGTTAGGAGCTTAGCTTTGCTGTGGGCTCTTTCATGCTGGAGGGAATAGATCCAGTTTTTGTATTGCACAAGCCATCTGTTATTGACACACTTCATTACAATTTCAGGTTTTCAGGAGTGTTAGACCATTGTGTTACGCAGCGTCGAGCACAAACAGTACCTGAAATAAACCATACATGGCAATAATATTAAGGCAGGTAATAACGTGCTACACTGTTACCTGAAGATAAGCACCTTCTTTAAAACAATAGTGATGGAAACAGCATTGCCTCTTAGTGGTTTTCTGTACAGGATCTATGTTTCTGTTTTAAATGGTGTGTGAATACTTATTCTATTACTGTCTATCTACTGGAGTCTGTGTCTTAAAGCTATCTAATAAACCAGTTCTGCTTGGAATTAGCCAAATCTGTTCATAACAGATTACCATCAATAGCTTTTATAGAGGTGATTATCAGTTTCAATTGTCTGCCAAGTGGCATTAGGTTTAGTGTTTCCATCCGCCTGGTCATTAAGCACATGTCAAACTCAAAGTAGTTGGTAATTTCTGCAATTAAGATCACCATTATTGTTTCCTTTACTTAACAAGGAGTCCAAATTACATGGTTGAATATAACCACCATTTGTTTGCTCCTGATACTTAGGGGTCTGTACTGCAAAATGGTGTTAATCCTATGGGAATATGCAGTTAATAGCATATCTGAAGATAAAGTTTTCTACTGTGATCTTAAAAGAACATATTTTCTTGAAGGCATTGAATTTGAGGAATATCACAGATATCAGTCAAAGGAATCTCCTGGAATCTTAAGAACAAATAAATTAAAAGCTGCTGCTTAAATTTATGTATATGAATAAGGAGATAGAAATAGGAAAAAATGGTTCTATAGGGTCAGATCAAAACCTTTTTTATAGCTGTTATAAGAGGAACTGAGGAACTCAGATTCTTACTTCAAAAAGTGGAGAAGGATTCATGAATATTCTCAGCACGGAACAAAGAAAGCTGAGGGAAAGCATTGCAGGGAGCTGATGAACAGGAATGTGGCAAAAACTGTACGGGAATTCCTTGGTCAGTTCATACAGGACCTGGTGTGAAGTCAATTCCTAGCTGCTAGAAGGGTTTCCTACTGACTCCTTTGGTAACCTGGCGTTTATTTCCAGTTCTTAATTCTTACTGTTCTGAGCACTGATGGTAAACAAAGCCTATCACTCTAAAGGCATTTGTTCAGCATGACCCAATCCATCTGACACATTGCACTGTGAGTTTGGATGAGTGATGAGAACAGGTTAGCTGATATTGCTTTAATGCCGGCTACTATTAATTAGGGTGAATATTTGTAATTGCTGATGACAGTTTGCTTCAGGGACTGATAGCTGTTTGATAACTTCTAAAATAGCTGTTCACTCTTTTTCACATCTTCAAGAATGGAAGTTTAACACGGTAAACAATTATATGGCAGTAAGAACCAAGTGTTAGCAGTGCAATGCCACACAGACTCCCAGAGGAAAGCTGGTAAATCGTGTCTACTTAACAGTGGTGCCCTTCTCCGTGTAAAGCAGGACTAAGGAGGAAGGTGGTATCACTGCAACCTTTTCTGCTTGTTGGTTTAAGCCCAGCTGTAACGTTATTTAAACGTCGGTTTCTGGATTTGATTGAATGTGTCTTTATTGAGAGCTGCAATGCTCTCATATGAATGTGACAGGTTTTGTTTTTTTTCCAAGAGAAAACAAACCTATTCAAGTCACTTAAAGAAATGTGTAAAAGCCACAGTGGATTTAATTTAATCTGAGTGTATGTTTAATCACCTTTAAGGCACTTAAGGGATTTTGTTGATTCACATATTTATTAACAGAGGTGCTTTTAGATCCTGCTTCATGAATGCACGACCTCTTCAAATTAAGAGTAAAGCTTTGTGTCTGTTCTCTCTTTTGGCCAAATCTAGTCATTCCTGGAACTGGCAATGTGGGGTATGTAAACTGCTGAGGGCTCCATACCCTGCAGAGCTAGGAAAGCTCCAGGTAGAGAAAACCAGATACAGTGAAAAAGAAGAGGTAATGTGTTTTTGCTTGGCTGTGCACCCTGCTTTCCTTCCCTGCAGGCGCACGGCTTTTCCCCAGAAGCACTCACTTCTGTCCTGTGGTAACTACAAGCAATGTCGCATTTGACTGGGAAGGTTTTTCACTGTGAAGGTTTTTGGAAGGGCGTAGATAATGTTTTCAGTCAAATATAGGAAATGACATTTGTTTCTCCCAGGCATAAATATGTATACTTTAACTTCCAATCTAGATAGAAAAAAGGAGGGAAAAAATCCACAAAAACCCTTCCAAATTTGGAAAATATGCATCAGTGCTGTCCTGCAGCACCTCTGTTAATACCAGATATACTTCAAGGAAGTTCAAATATTAATTCCAGCATAAGCTCTTAAAGTTGTTTTGCCTGCGTAACTGCACAGTCACTGGGTGCATGCACGTACTAACACATACACCTAAACCACGAATGTAGGCATCTTAATGGATTTCATGGGCATGAAGCATTTCCACAAGCGTCCAGCATCCCCGGTCCTATGTAGGTTTTAAAAAAAGTAATTTTATTACTGGTAACATTACCTAGTCCCTTATATCCACCAGTATTATCGAGAGATAGTGTAAGGGGCTATCGCGCTCTAGCTGAAGCATACAGAGAAGCAGAGATAACTGGAAATAAGATTTATTCCTCAGCAAAACAGTGATGTTTTGATTGGCAGGTACAGCTCAGCTCAGAAAATCCTACGTGCCAAAGCATTTATGAACATGGGAAACCATAGCATGTGTTTGAGCAGTTCCAGTGACCCTGTTTGGGGTAAACACGAGGACCTAATTAAAGTGCTTGCGTTCCAAGTGAAGTTCACGGAGAGGGGCTGCTCCCCCTAAAGCTGGGCTCTTCCAGTGATTTCCACAAGAACTGGCCAAACAACCCTTGTGGAGAGGATGGATGAATGCCAGTCCTATGGGGTTAGTAAAATCTTTCTTCAGAGCCAAGAATTTGTAGGATAGATTAAGATGAGATACCAGTCCCCGTAAAAAGGAACTCCAGCACCAAGAGTGCCTTTGTGGCAAAGCTTTACTGAGGGACTACGTAGGAAATATGCCTCTCCCTTCGACCACACATTGTAATTTCTCCCCTAGAGCAGTGTCACATCTCTTTATCGTGGGTATAAATATTGATAAGGCCGCTCTGTCAGGCAGAGTTGTGTAAGTGAACCGGAGAGGGAGGGGGTGCGGGAGAGCGGCCTGGGCCCTGACGAACTGCAGACATAGCAGGCCTCTCAGGCACTTGTTACAAGCACATAAACACTTGCTGTTTCAAGATATGGGAGAAGGGCAGCAGCTAAAAACAAGCTAAATCAGAGGGTCTGTGTGACTCTGCTATTTATCAACTCCTAATTAACTGTTAATTTGCTGGTCTTTAGGTTCAAGCACAGCCCTAATTCATCACAGGCAGCAATGACAATGTCAGAGCTGGGGGGAGGCACTCTGCACAGCACTTTAGCTCTCCTTTCATTAACAAAAAAACATTATGTGAAGCAATTCATATTGCTGTCTGCAGCGGAGATAAGGCTGCATGTAAAACAGAGGAATATTCCAGCAGAGCTCACAGGGGACTGAAATGTATGTGAGCTGGCAGCTGGCCTCCTGCTGCCACCCGGGCAGTGGCCTCTGCTGCACAGACCTGTTTGGGGACAGCCTTCTGCAGATGGAGAAGCAGCAGGCTGTGGGGTCTCCCACTGCTTTGAACTGTGTTTGCTGGATGTATGTGGAATCAGTAACCAAAATAATCTGTAAGAGCTGCCATAAAGAATTTGGTCCAAGGAAAGTAATGGTTGGTTGATTGTTCTTTGCCCATGTGCAGAAAGTGCTCAGAGGCAACTTTTTAGGGCTTTTTTTTAAGTGTGTTTTGACTGTAGCTTTTGATATCATCTTCAGAAAAATCTCTCTAGCTATTTAAGACCACCTTTTCTTTCCAGAAATGGTGCTTCTCTGACCCAATGTAATCTGGTATCTCTCCATGGTAGGACTTCATCCATTGGTACCTGCCCAATGCAGTGTGCTGAGCAGCTCCGTTTGGCTGACGGCTTCAAGGTGTGCTGGATGAGGCTGGCAGCCCCCAGTGCTACAGGCATCAAACCATGGGAACCATCCCATATACTGGCCACATGCATATAGTGTTCAGCACATGAACAAACGTGAGGCTGGGAATGCTTGTGACAGGAAATGGTTTTGGTTACAGATACAAAATGTGTTGTATCTGTAGCACTTGTGGCACTCTGTAAACAGCTTTTAGTAGTAATGTATGTTTGCTTTTTGTTATCAAGGTGTGTACTCCCCATTTCTCCCTAGCGCTATGATCAGTGCTGCCAACTCTACAAACCTGCCATACACATTGTTGAAATTATCATTTTCACTCTTGTTGCCCAAATTCCTTATAAGTAGCAACAGCAGAAGGAAAATGTTCTACCCAGAGAGGCTAAAATGAGGAAGACTTCTAACACAGAGGCCTCATAGAGAGCTTGTGACATTTACACACTTTGTGTCACTTCATATCCCCTTGTTATAACACCTAGTTAATGTTTTCCCTTTATGGTCTTCCGGGCATAGAGCACCTTATTAATGTCAGGCCTCCTGCTCTCCCAGCCAGGGCTGGCTGCTGCCTGCTGAAATGAGCCCTCCCTTCTAGGGGATAATGATTTTGGGAGTGCCTTGAATTAAAGTTAACAGGCAAGTTACACCAGTTAAAGTGCTTTTTGTGCTCTGATAACAGAAAATGCTTCATTGTTTACACCAAAATTTGGCAGGATGCTGAAGTATTTACTGCAGCCCTGGGAGCTGAGGTGATGCTTGGCAAAGATGGCTGCTATATTAACACTTGAAAATCACCTACTGCACAACAGGAGCTTTTCACCGTGATTTCAATAAGCTCATCTTCATTGAGGTGACCCATAAATCCAACACTTCCTTTCCCCCCCTCCCCCCTCTGCAGGCTTTTGAATTTGGGAAAAGTGATCTTGAGTCCTAACTGTGTAGCTCATGCTCGTATTTGCAGTTGGACTGGTTTAGCCCAAATACAAATGACCAAATCAAAAAGGATGCTACAAGTATAAAAGGCAGAATGGTTTGGTTCTCTGTAGGGCTAAATTGGAAGGAAGAGAAGTCAGGGATGTTGATCCACAAATGCGCTGTAGGATGATTTTGTGATTTATTGGCTCACTTGGAGTTGTCCACTCCATCTTTTGCAGCTCTTGCTTCTGAAGGATGGGTAGACTGCATGGGAAAGAGCCCAGAGGTGCTGAGTTTTTAGAGCCTTGTATATATAGATTGCTACTGATTGTCTTCTGGGTCAATTAACATGATAAAAAGATAATTATTACATTTATCAATTTCCTTAGATTTTTGTTGAATTGCTGTTTTTCAAGTTGTGTTGTTTTTCTCAATCAGAGTAATTTTTTGGGCCTAGGCTGCATGTACTTTGCAGCCAAAAGTACAAAATGCATTGCATAAATGCAGCTGCGTTCTGGAACTGCAGATACGTCCAAAGATTGTAAAGCACATGCTGCAATGCTGCAGAGGATCTCTGCAACACTCCAGCATTCAGAGTGCACTGCTGACTTGTCCTGAGCCCTGTGAAAGATGAGGTTCCTCTAGCAGAGCTCAGAGCTCTCATCATTTCACTGTGCACAAAAAATTAGGGGTAGTAGCTGGGCAAAGGCTGTAGGACTGTGACTGATAGAGGAAAAAATCTGTCTTCTTGTCTATTGTTTCCATATGGTGTTGTCAGTGAGCCCAGGAATATTTTACTGACAAACAACTACATTGCACTAAGAGATGGACTGATTTAGTAAGAAAAAATGGGAGAGCAGTGCTGTTCTGTTACTGTGATGGCCCATGAGATACTCCAATCAAGCCCTGTTGCATCTCTGTCTCTAAATCTTGTCACAGGCAGTTGGAATGATAGAGCTGAACTGCCCCACTTCCCATAGAGGGAATCTGTGTTTTCAGAGCAAAGCTTGTTGTAGTGGGAGAAGTATGTGGCTCATTTGTAGTCCTGTGAAAATGATAAATGGCTTTGCACCTTCACAGGAAGGAAAAGCATTGCTTTTGGGGAATTGCTGTCCTGCAGTGAATTGCCAATGGGCTGTGAAGGTGGATATTCACCCCCCGAGCCTGCAGGCAGCATGGGGGCTGCTCAATGCCATTGCTGGGTGCTGTGGACTTTCAAACGTGGGGAGTCTATGAGGCTCTGCATTTTGGGACCAAAGCAAACAAAGATACATATTCATCCCACAGATACTTTGCCTTCTTTCTTTCTACTAAAAGACATGCACTACTGTTTTTTGACTCCAGAAAGCTGGATACACCTGTGTACAAGGACTTCTTGGTGGTCCCTGGGTGAGCAGCACGTGCAGGCACTGTTGTGTGTCTCCTCTGCTGGTGGCCTGGAAAAAGAGCAGTGTTTTCCTGTGCTTGCAGGCACTATAGAAAGTCCCCTGATGTTTCACCAAGGGATCGGGAAGCATATGGGCATTTTCCCAAACCTCACTGTAATGCAGCTTACAGCTATGGTGACAGAGAGGTTGGGAGCAGATGGGCACCTGATTTATTTGTCAGCTCTTCTTCCTCTGAAACTGGTCAGTTCACATTTGCACTTTATTATTGCCACGTATTGGTGATCTAGGTGAATCATGGATCATGCATGTGTTTTAAATTAAAGCTTAGTGTGGAGACAACGCATTTGTTTGCACTTGCAGTTACATCAGTTATTACTCATTAATTAGCTACGTTGGAGGATGTGGAATTATCTCATAGTAAATTGTGCTTTCCAAATAATCCTTAGTTAAATGTAAAATGACAACTGCTCTTTAGTGGTGGAAGTTATTAAAATAAAAGAAAGAGAGGAGTCTCCTTAAATGACTGTGAAAACCCACAGAATGCCATTATGGAAAGGAAAAATAATCTACTTTCTTTGTGTTCTTATGCACTTGTGCCTTCTTTTCCCATCCTACATTTCATTAGGGTGCCAAGCAGACAGTGAATTGCCAATAGAGTATAAAATACAGCTATGTCCAAATAAGCCTCTAATTCATTTTGATGACAGATTCCATCCCCATAATGGGTGCAGCCCACTTAATGCAGCTGTCGACAGCCAACTATTATGAGAAGTGTATGAACAACATGCTGTATCTTCTCACGTTCTATGAGATACGTCCTCCATTCTCCTTCTCCCCTCTCAGACTTGATGTATCTGCAAATATCCTTCCCCAAAATAAATGTTTGCATGATGGCAAAATAAGTTAATGAGTTCCTAGCTGATGAGTTCCAAGTGAAATGCTTTTCTATACGGCAATACCTTGAACCATGTGCGTGTAACCTGAGGAGTACTCACTTCTGAAAAAGTACATTCTAACAGGAATTTTTCTTCTCCCATGTTTTCCTGAGTCGTGTATCTCTGTGGTTTATGTCAGAGGATATGAAAGCTGACTCCAATAATTCAATCAGAAGAGGTGGAGACTGGCCCACCATAGCTCGGCTGGGACTTCGAGTGCCTCCGCAGTTCCTGCCCTAACTGAAGTATGTTCTGGTGCTGAAGTGCCCGTATAAAGTGCTGCCCTGTGACCCTGGAAAGATTCCTTTCTAATGTCATCAGGGTCCCCACCACTGTCTGTACTTCCCTGGGTAATCAGTTTAGGTTCCCCATCTGCCTGCCCTGTTATAACTATGGAAAATAAAATGATTTTTATGACACTCTCCCATAAGATAAATGGAATAATAAAATCAGATAAATGACATGATTACTAAAAATCTATGTCACTTAAATGAACTGTATGAAAAGACCCTTTACAAGCTGTTAAGATTTTGTGCTGAAAAGCTGTATATCCAACCAAGCAATTACATCCTCAAATTTGCCTGATTATTTTGACTGATTCTTTGTTTTCTCTCTACATCTCTAGATCTTCTTTACAGTGACACTTCAATATATCAAAATGATTTAAGACCTACTTCATCATCACATTATCCCTTCAATTGACCAGAGCTGGAGCCTTCACTGCTAATTCATTTGTCTGCTTCAGGAGAGGAAGAGTCCCCTTAAGCTTCCTTATCTTTCCTTTCAAGTCATCCTGAGACTAATCTAGACTTCCTGAAGGCCCTCTTTGTAAATATGTGTTACATCTGGCTCTGTGATGCACTCGGGTTGTGAGTTCTTGAGCACTGTAATTAGCAGATTCAATTAATGGTGACTTGAAGGTGCTCAGCATGTTGGAGGATTGATCACCAAGATTGAGAGCAGAAAGGTGGCTTCTCCTAAATCATAAAGTGTCTGTTTCCTTTCACAGTGGACAAATTCAGGTAATTTCTTCTGTGTTGTCCACAGTAAGCACTTTAATCTCTGAGAGTAATAAGGTATGACACGAGGTATGCTTACTTCTTGACTTAAGCTGGATTGCTTCTCTTCCTTATGGCTTTTCATGACGGATTTCTTTTTCTATCAAGGTTAAAAGTCTTTTCTTTCTTTGTCAGACAATATTCTGTATTGCTGACAGGTACGAAAATTGCTGTGATGCCTTTTGCTGTGATTGCCCTTTTGATTGTGCTGGGACTTGAGCCTGGGAACCTGTGTGAGCTAAATTCAAGCAAGGTCTGTACCAACTCAGTTTGCAACAACTGGGGAGCAAATATGGGTGCGTTTGGAGCAAGGGTAGGCACTGTGCTTGTCTCTTAGCTTTCATGAGCGAGTGTGGTAAATAAAATAATAGAGACAATGGTAAATGGGTGCTACCCAGTGCACCTGGTGGTACAAACGCTGCTGCTGCCTGTGCCATGTGCCATCCAAAGCTGCCAGTGTCAGGGGAGCCTGGGAAACCTGGAACTAATCTGTGGCTTGGCTTTGCTTTGTGGTTGTTCTGTGAGGGTCAGCTGTAAGGGGAGGAGGTGTTAGTAGCTCTGGTGTCCTGATTAAGTTTATCCTAGTGGGATTGCATAAGAGAAAGATTGGGAAACCTGCAAGAGCTGAGTGTGGGTACATCAGCACCCATTTCCAGTGCCAACCTTGTTGGGTCTCCAGGTGCTGCCCCAGAAGGGAATTTCCATAGCCTTTTGAAAATGGGAAATGTTGTATAGCTTGATTCTTGAACCAAGGTGCTACAGATGAATCTTGCTTGATTCAAGGGGATCTGGTTTGACTGGCACCTGATCTGAGTTTGTTTCCTGCCTCTGTGAGCTACACAAAGTCTGAATAAGAGAGGAGGAGGGAGAGACTCATTTTAACTCCCTTATTACAACCTCCCCCAGCTCAAGAAAGTCCTGTTAAATCCATACCTCATGTTGACTGTGAAAGCTGAAGGAGAAAACAGGATTTTCATCTGTCCTTCCCCAGATCTGCAAACCTTCAGGTGAGAATCATGGTATCATTTAAAGTTGGAAAGAACTCTAAGATCTTCTAGTCCAGCCATCAACCTATCACCACCATGCCCATTGAGGCTGCCATCCAGTGCACCACGTATCCACAAAGCCCTTCTTGCACCTGTGCATCCTGACCACTGTGACCTTGGGTCTCTGTGCTGCACTGCTCCACATGGGAATACAAAGTCATGTTTGCATATGTGGAGCGCACTTAGAACTATTGTAAGTAGGATCAGATTAGCTGTAATTTAATTTTAATGGGAATGTTTATGCTGAAACATCTACAAGTACAAAGAGCTACAAATCATATCTGCCTTTAATTAATTCTCTTGATAAATCAGCTTCTCAGACTGCACCAAATTACCTTAATGAGGAAAAATTCTTGTTTATATCAACAACATTTAGCCAAATGTGGGATGTTTATAGCAATAATTCAACAATGTCCTTCAAGGAGCACAAACAACAATGATGGATGTTTAGGTTGGGTCGTCCTTTCTGTTCTCTTCCCTCCCATCAAATAAATAATGTGTTTGGTTTAAAAACAAATGGCTCAGAGGCAGTACTGCTGAAGGGGAAATGGGCTAAATTATAGCACTAAATTATTGGCTTAGGTAAGCGAGGGTCCCACCTAGTTTGAGAAGGACCTTTTATAAATCAGACTCATCCCGAGGATTGGCTTTATTTTAGGGATGCTTTGGTTAATGCTACTTTAGAAACAAGGTAAACTTTAGGTAAAACTGGGAGGGTCTGAGGAATTTTGCTGGTGCTGGAAGGGAGGGGGGTTACCCACTCCCCCCACACACCTGCTGGCACCTTGCAGGACCCCACAGCTGGAAGATATAACTTGCTTTTCAGCACATGCCACCGCCTTTCCCTCCACGCTAGCAGAGCACAAGTGTGTGCTGTGGGTACCAGCACCTGCCAGGGCAGCAGCGGGCAGAGCAGTGCTGCCAGGTGAGATGTGTGCTTGCCCGGTGGAACATGGCAGCTCAGCTGGGGGTGTGCTGGTGTTCCTGGCTTAGCTGAGTGCTGTGTCTGTCGGGGCTGCTGATTTAGGGCTTCTAATATCAAGCACGATATCGCGCCTGACCGTGGGCACAGGTTTTGAATGGCAATTCAGGTTGGGGCAGTGGCGAAGGAGGAAGATGCTCATAGAAGAAGATATGAAAACGTTAGTGTGGTACAGAGAATTGTTCAGGGCTGGATTCTGTGAGGAGATTGCAGTCCTTCCTGACACTGTAAGGCTGGGGCACAGGGCTAACCCTTGGGGAGGATTTTACTGCCTCGCTTGGTCTCTCGTTACTTCTTTTTAACTACAGCAAGGAAACTCTACGTGGGTCTGCTTGTGATTAGGGCTAAGCAGGACATGCTCAGCAGACATTATTTTGTAATGGACTTTGTGTGTTTCCCTGCATTTTTGGAATTGCTCTTCTCGACGTATTTGCTCTTTGGAATCCCTCTCCATTTAATTTTTTTCACCTAATTTGTCAGCATTATTTAGAGAGCGTTCACTGCATTTTTCTTTAATTGGAAGTCAGATATTTGGGGTTTATATGGAAGACGTGCACTGATTTTACATGGCTTGTTTAAGTTAGCATCCTGCCTCTTGGGCATTTGCCTATATTTATGAAGGAGGGTTCTTGCCCGTCGTGGGTTGGATTTTACCCCAACAGTTTCTGGAGAATGTCAGTATAAGAAGGATGCAAACATGTATTTGATTCATTGGTTTTTAAAAGTTTGAATGGACACACCAAAGAAATATCTTTCCTCCAGCCTTGTGCACTGTATTCAATTACAGATTGCCACACTCACCACGAAGATGGAGTTTTCTGCCTTCAGTTTTACAGCGCCACTGAATTGGTGTGTCTTTGCAAGCATTTCCACTTAGATATAACTAAAAGCTGTATTCATCCCAGTGAGCTGTAGGTTTTTCATAGCAAAGAGGCCACATTTGAAACAAACTCTTACTCTTGTTGTAATTTATATATATAGGGGAAAAGTGTCCTTGTTAGAGCGGCACGGCTACCAATGAGAATTATGCTTTTCCTTTCCTTTCAGTTTGCTGTCCCTTTCCAAAACATCTCAAGTCATTCCTTGCGGGGGGGAAAAAAAAAAAAAGAAAAGAGTTTTTTATTTAATAAATCAAACTTGAATATAAATAACACTTTGCAATTATGAGTGTTTAAATTCCAAATTTTTTAGGCTAATCACTTTCAGAGACAAACAAGAGATTGAATTTATATCGCCTGCAGTTGTTATTGGAAAGGTATGCTTAGAGATTGCTAAATGAAGTCAGTCCCAGTGCAATTATGATCACTCAAGCATGCTTTCAACGTATCGTGCCAAATTAGGTAGATTTGAGCAATTTGACTTCCTGTAACAAATCTCCAGGGCACTTTTGAGAAAGTACAGACTGTTTACAAACACTCTCGGGTTTCATGAGTAACTCGGCGCAGCAGCAGCCCTAGCAGCGCACAAGCACACACCTGTCAAGCTGTGACAGCACGGGCTTCTCATGCCACATGTGCTGCAGAAAGGCCTCACTCTCTCCGTTTTGTTATCCTTTATTTGCAATTTAAAAACTGAAAGGCCACCAAAGTTTTAATTACTTCAGACTCGAGCTTTTGAAAACCAAAATGCTACAGGCTGCTAAATGTAAATATTGCCAGCTTGCTTTCTTACATTTTCTTTCCTTGAATTATTTGTTGTTGTTGTTGCCAGAGCTGAACTTTTTACTCTGTCTAGCACAGAAAAAGCCAGCATGCCGAGTTTGTTTATCTCAGTGGTTCTCAAGAAGTGCTGTTGCCCTGTTCTGGATCCAATATAGATGGCCGCTGCCTCTGCAGGAACATCTCAGCAAATCTTTAGCTGAGTGCAGAGGTCTCAAAACCAGCACAGCAGTTTTAAGCCATGTATTCTCACCTGAAAACAGACAAAACTTCCTAAGAGAAAAGTGAATCTCACAGAATGTTCTGAAGTTGCCCGTGTGCCATGAGTGCTAGATTTGTAGAGCACAGCTCTTGCTGAGGCAGGGATCAGGTTGCTGTAATGCAGTAAGTGAGCAGCATGTCTTTTCTTAGTTAATGGCTTCAAACTGCGCCAGGGAAGGTTCAGGCTGGACGTTAGGAAATACTACTTCTCTGAAAGGGTGGTCAGGCACTGGAATGGGCTGCCCAGAGAGGTGGTGGAGTCACCGACCCTGGAGGTGTTCAAGGAACATTTGGATGTTGTGTTGAGGGACATGGTTTAGCGAGAACCATTGGTGAAGGGTGAATGGTTGGACTGGATGATTCTGTGGGTCTTTTCCAACCTTTGTTATTCTATGATTCTTGCTCAGTGAGCTGTAATGACATCTGTTTCCTGCTCAGGGCCCTGGACCCGGTTCCGTACCTGTGGTTCTACCATGCCCACTCCAGCAGTGTCCACGTGGTCAGGGCCAGGAGGTGGGATGAGTGCGGTACCGGGGGGAGGCACACATTGCAGAGCCTTCCTGGGTCGTGGCCCATGTGCTCAGCACCTCGAAGGACTGAGCTCCAAATGGGTGCTGAAGGGCTTCCTCTTTCCCCAAGCATTTCAGCTGACAAAAAGAAGCTTGCACTGAGTGATGTTGTACAGCCTGGCAGCATTCAGTTCCCCCAGCACAGCCCTGCTGAGCTGCTGCTGCTGTGCTGTTCACTGCTGTGCTGCAGCAGAAGCCCTTTGCTGCTGAGTTTGTGTACAAAGAGTCAAAATGCACTGCTCTGAAAAGCACTTCTTAGGGTACAGTAGGGTGGGTGAATGGGTTAAGAGCAGCCAAGAGGAGGGGAATGCTTCCGAGCCCTTCCAAATCTCTATGTACATACTCACATGGGTCTACAGCAGGAGCAGAATGCAGTTAGACCTCAGTGCTTTGTAACAGCCACTTTCCTGTGGGCCACTAAAAAGCAAAAATCAACAGTGCCAGGTGGGATCCTCTGCACTTGTGTGGCACCTTTTGTGGCAGACTTGGAGAGGGGGAGGGTGAGTGTCCATAGTTATCCTACTGCAGCAACGGGCTCATTTGCTTGTATTACCCATCCTTTTTATAAAGGAGAATGTAAAGCTCTCTGAAATGCTCTGGCAGCTGGGATTTTTTTGCTCAGTTCAGTTTAACTGTTGTAGGGGCTTGACCTGGTGCAGAAAATAGGATCTCTTTGGGGGCATTCCACTGCCTCACTGTCTTGGCCTCACCAGATCGGTCTCTGCCAGTGCTCATCATGCGTCCATGTAGTTGGGTTTAGTGTCTCAGGGCAGATCTGCTCATCCTGCAGGTACCCAGGGCATCTGAGTTCTCATCAGGCTGTTACATTAATTCAAGCTTGTCCTGCCTAATGAGCAGCCTGTGCTAGAGGCGTGTCTGAGCTTATTGATCAATGAAAAGCCCCTACAGCTACGATTGAAGGCTTTGTGTTCTGAGAGATACACTGCTGCAGCAGCGGCTGTGCATGGTTGCAGCCCAGAAGCAGTCCCTCAGGGTTGCTGGGTGCCCAGGGCAGGCTGGATGCAGTGCATGCGGTGGGTTGGGGCTTTTGCATCTGCTGGTTTTGTGCCTGCTGCTCACTGGCTCTGTCCCTGTGATATGAAACATTGCATTTCAGCAACAGCGTAGTAAGTTTTCTGCAGGAGCTGGTAATGCATCATCTGAAAGCGTTTCTCCCCAGCCTTTGCCAGCCAGACACTGTTTACTTTTAACTTATATTAACAGTAATAAAGTGGAGAAAATACTTGTTGTGTATAATTAAACAAGAGATTCCTAACTTTTGAGGGTTTTTTTTGTTGTTGTTCAATAGCTGTCACTGCAAATTTTATCTTTTTCTGTGTTTATGCAAATAAGTCTTCCCAATTCCAAGAATACTCAGTAATTGGAAATAAATAAGGAGTATTTATTTAAAAGTCAGCTCCTGTTGGCAGCAGGGACCCAAACCCTGCAGTGCAGAGCAGATGGGGATGAAGCCAGCACTGCCTTCTACCCCACACCTTCTCTCTGGGACTCCAAAGCTACAGCCCGCTCCTTGCACACGCTGTATGGGAAATAAGCATTGTCTGATAACATCTAGAGGGTTTTCCAACTCTGTTTTTTCCAAGGAACACAAAGGTCAAGTGCAATGAAATAGATTTTAAAAACAAACAGGGCAACAAAGAAAAGAATTAATTGCAGGTTTGAAATAACATAACGCCGTTGAAAAAGAGTGAAACGGATTTGTAGCTTGGAATCTGATTTGAGATTATTTATGTTCATCATATTTCTGCTTGTAAACAGAGATTAGAGCATAAACTTAACGAATCTCCCACTAAGGCACAGAGAGGCACATGTGCATTGCTAATGTTTTAAAGGTTCCAGTAAGAGCTCGAGGTCTCACTAACAAGCAGACACATTTTTTGTAACGAAAGCCGAGTAGAAAATACTTTCCTGTGAATTAATGAGCTAATTTTTGGATTACGCTCACAGCTGTTACTACATGGGCTGGCTTTGGTCATTGTAATACGTTGTGATAGTCCCCCTAGTAACAAGCAGAGCAGCCCCAAAGCTCCGAGCAGTTCAAAGCCTTTGATGGCACACAGGTCCTTGAGGCTTCCCGGCACCCGCTCGCTGCGATGCATGCTCTCCATCCGAGAGCATCCACATGACAGCCTTGCAGGAAGGCCTGCTGCGGCAATGCTTTCAAGATGTCAGTAATCAGCTAACAGCAGACATTACAGCCGTTGCCATCCAGGTTTGGGGGATTTCTGCGTTCCTTCAGGAATGATCAGATTTAATCTCAGTCTTACAGAGCACAGGTTCTCCAAAAGAGATCCAGGCTTGTCACGTGTCACATTGTTTTCTCAAGCCAAAAATAAATTATTATTATTTTTTTCCCTCCAACTTCTACGTTTCATTCACTGCAGCGGCTGAAATACAACACATGCTCCGTGCTGCTGAGCCCAGCCCAGCTGCCCTGTGCAGGGCTTTAAATGGGAACGGGCTCCAAGAAAGGCCTGGAACACTGACCCGCGGCTCCACTCGCTTCGTGAATGGTTGGGATTTGTCTTTCTGCTCCAAACTTTACTTGTAGGAGCCCTCGGGTCCCCTTCATGCCTTATGCATTATACACTTTCCATTAACAGATGCCACATGTTAACAGCTTTAATAGAACTTATTAGGTTTAATGGGATGGCGGTAGGGAAGTAGCAAGCAGGATGATGGATAGTTGCAATTCATCCATTAAGAAAGCTTACTTTAAAAGTCTTTGTCGGTGTTTTACCTGTGTTTAAAGCATCTCTAAAGCGATCAATTAGCCAAGAACTTTTAAACAAAATTTAAACCTCAGAGCTGACTTGCAGCCTAACAGAAAGCACCAAAGATAAATGACTTGTGTAGCGCCTCGGCATTTAAACTAATGTGTGTGGGGAGGGTAATTGCATCATTTTATAGGCTTTCATTTACATAAAAAGGAAATCAGTGCTTGACATGGAACAAAGTTATGTGAGAAATAACCGCAGTTTGCTGGACTGCTAATAAAGTTCTGTTTGTTTAAAACGAGGCGGCTGTTTTCACAAACTGATTGTATAAGCAAGGACAACTCTTTTATGATCTGTGCTTTTTTCTTCACCCCAAACGCTGTGTGTGCTGCAGTGAGTTGTGCAGTAAACCAGCCTTGGCTTCGTAAATAGAATAAAAAGGAGTGGCTGATGAGATACCTGGCAACCACAATTTCCCACCATGAAATTGTCAGAAAAAAAGGTCTTGCTGCATTTCAATATGAAGCACTGTATACACTTTAGGACTGTACAGCTGGTTGTTAAATGGAACTCTTTGCTTGCGCTACCCGAGTTCTCTCTGGTGTTCTGCTGAGGTGGTGTTGGAGATATGTAAAAGTTCATTACTTCAGCTGCTGTCTAATGGACTTGCATGCCATAAGCTGCTCTGCTTTCAGGCTGGAACCCAGCAGGCACAAAGTGCTTCTGCTCTCTGTGTTACGGATTCTGTACCAAAATGAACACACCATTTCAGCGAGCTCTGATCCACGTTCACCTTTTCTGATTTCAGACAAAGTTTTCTTGGGCAAACAGTTGCATCCATGTTTCCTTGCCGTGCATGCTGCTTGGCAGGAGGAGAGCTGGGCATTAATGAGATGCAATGCCAGCACAAGTGTAGGCAAGGGGATGTGGCTGCATGGGGGAAACAGGACCTATAGGCAGAGCGTCGAAATGGCCTTAGTGTGTATTTCTCTCATCCAGTTCAGCGCTCCTCTAAAGTCCTGGGGATGTTCAGGGCAGAGCTCCGAACTGCCACATTCCACCTCTCTGCTTGCAGGAAACCAATGACTTTAAGAGTCATTCCTCTTCTGAAGAGTAATTTTTATCTGTTATATTTCTGAAAGGTGCAATTGTTACTCTGGGTAAGAGCGACACTGTTATTTAAATCACAGAATATGAGTAAGGGTTTATTTATATCCAGTCAGTTCCTTAAATGGGAAACAATGCACTCGTGTTTGTTCTAATGCATTATTAATTTCAGTCTGCTGGATTTCTTTTCTTCTGGAGTATGAATCTATTGTCGAGAAAGAGCCAAATTTTGTGTATATTTAAATATATACAGATTCCCAAAGTTTGAAATTATATGATTTGTGCTCTTTGCAATGTATTTACCCAGAAAGGTTTGACTCCAGTAGAGCATCTGGTTCCCAGCGTGTTCCTAGTCTCTAACCCAGCTTTGATTTTGACAGAAGAAGACCAAGAGACAGAAGGTCACATATTGGGCCCCTGACTCAGCGGGAGGCGTGAACCATGTTCAGGCTGCCTGTGTGCCTTCTGCTCTGTGTGCTGGGAACAGGGCAGCAGCACGTCACATCGTGCCAAAGAGCTCTGGCCCAAGGTGTCTGGTAGGGTGGGAAGCAGCAACCATCTCTGTGCTCAGAGATCTTCTACCTAACCCACATCCTCACTGGTCTCAGGTGGGACATGAGCACCACGTTCATTTCCCTTTGTTTGATAAGCAGCTGCTCCTGATGGATAGGCAGTGCAGGAGACTATGAGGTAAATGGTGTAGGTATGGTAGGCTTGGTGACTTTCCTGTACAGTAAAGGCTATATATCTGTGGTTAGAAAAAGCAGTGGGTGCTTCTAGGGGTTCTGCAGAGTGAATGTGTGTGAGCATGGTGCAGGAGGGGGAAGATTTGGTGCTGCCCACTGAGCTGGGTCTGCACAGCTGTTCTTGTGGTTTTAGGAAAATCTAAGTCCAGGTGTCTGAATCAAACTTAGTAATTGCTCTTTTCAGATTGAAAGGGGAGACCAGCATGCTGGGACAGTTCTTCTGCTCTGTAAGTGCAGTTTCCATTCACTTGAATGTAAAAGTACAAATTCAAGTAAGTTTGAGTTCTTAGCATCTATTTTTTAGCTATGTTTCAGACAGATACCTGCATCAAAAACCACACTGCTTTCCCAAGGAAAGTCACTGCTTCTATGCCGTATCTGCAAACAATTAGTCAAAAATGGTACTTATTTGAACTGTAAAGGTCTTAACCTTCCTATGCAAGAAAACTCCTAAGCCTTGAGCCAATATTGTGACAGTTAGTTTATTATTTGATAACACAAGCATTCTGTATAACAACCTCGCTCTGGATGTGGAGTGTCCTTTAATCAAGTGCAGGGCTGGAGAGAGAAATCATAGACGTATCAGTCTTGTAAGTGATAGGAAGTCATCAGCACTAATTGGTTCTGCAGAAAGCACAGTCCACACAGAGCAGCTCTTCCCTGTAGACCCCCCAGGATGCCCCCGGCAGCTGTGCAGGGCAGGACCACGACCCACGTTGGACACGAGCTGTCCTGACATGCTGCAGACAAATGCTGATGATCCAAACGAGCATCATCAGCCCTCATGTTCACAGCCTTTGAGAAGCGCACAGCTTCTCAATTAGATCAGGAATCCCGAGTTGCTCCATCTATTTCTGCAAATCCTGAGCTTGGCGAGCGTGGAGAAGGTGGAAACTGCACCTGGCTGCTTCAGCTGGCATCATTCTGTGCAGACATGGAAATCATTCATATGCTCTTTACAGACCTGGAAATTCCTGTTGTCGAATTAAGTTTTGGCGATCCACGGGGATATAAGACATACTTCTACAGACGTGTTTGCTAGTAACTGGCAGCTGGCACGCAGTAATTTATACTGATTCAGAAACTGATATTCTGTAGCTCTCACAGCAAAGTCTGAAAACCTTATTCTCTGCTGAGATCCCCCCATAAATTTCTATGGCACATTTCAGTTCCCAATCTGTATTTAATTTAGGTTTAATAAGACTTTTATAACGCAGTGTATTCACTAACGCCCGGCGATTATTAAAACCTGCAGAGGATTAACAAGTTCCTGGCTCACGCCAGTAACGCCTCCATGAGCTGCAGGCCTGCAGGTGGAAGCGCCCTGCCCCAGCCCTGCCCCACCAGGGATGGAGAGCGGCTGAGGGATGTCACCTTCTGCCTGGCCCAGAACAGCCAATGCCACAGCTGAGCTCCACTGAAATCTGGGTGGGTTTTACCTCTTGGTTGTGGGAGCCAAGATTTCACCCCCTGGCTTTCTTTCACCTGCCTGCTCGTGTCCTGCTGCATTGCCCACGCTCCTGATTAAGTGACCTGCAAACAACAGACAAAACATGAGAAGTATTAGACAAAATAATGGAGGGAAAACGTACATTTTGCTGTCAAAATATCTGGTTGGGCTGTCGGTGCAGGCCTGACAACATCTCCTAGCTGGCGGCGTGCAAAGTGGGGATTATTTCTCGCAGTGTGGGAAGGGGACGCAGCACGCCAGGCAATCAGAGCTGCCCCGACATGCCAAATGCTGCTGATAACATCAGGGCAAAGTGCCTGCCAGCAAGTCGGCAGCAGCAAGCTGCCAGAGTGGGAAGGAAAGCACGATAGCGTCATCTCATTCTGCTCGTAAAATAGCAACGCGTTTCTTTACATCACCTAGGCACTAAGTAGCATTGCGCTTGCCAAGCTGTAAGAGAAGCCTTTGTTTAACAACTGGAAAAGGTGCTTAAATCGCTCATAAAATATTACCTGGGTTTGACAAGTTTATCTAGCAGTACCGTTGAGATCCTCAACAATGGTGTTTCTGCGATGAAAAAGAGCATTTTATACAAAGGTGGATGTTTAACTATTAAAAGCATTAATAGTGGTTTAACGTGATGCTCTTGTGCTGCCTGCCCTGAGCCTTTACCCACTTCTGTGGCTCTGCACCAGGCTGATGTGCAGGATGCTGTGGTACTGAGGATTGTGTTGGAAGGCAAAGAGGGGATGGCAGGAGACAGGCAGTGCTTCATTTCAAACCACAGGCAGTACTCTGATCAATGGGAACTAAAACTGAGGTCCCCTCCTGGGGCAGGGAGTGCCAGACATTTAGGGTCCATCACAATGAGTTCTTCACACACAACGGGTTATCAAACCTTAGAATTTAGTCGTTAAACTGTCGCTGTTGTCTGTGGCTTCTGAAATTTCATCCTTGGATTTCTCCCCGCCCTGAGCAGAGCAGGCAGGCCGTGATGAAGCTCCTTTTATCCCATTGGGGTTTTTTTCCTGCTCTCAACCCAGAAAGGTGCTGCAGCACCATGAGCCGGGAAGTCCCAGGGCCGGGCAGCAGCCGCGGGCAGTGACACTGCTGCTCTCAGGGCCATGGCGCGGTGCTGGCTGCCCAAAGCTGGCCCCCGTTCATTACCCACCGAGCACGGAGGTCAAGCACTGAGCCCTGTGGTGGGGCACCTTGTGCAAAATGCGTGTCCTGGGAGGAGCCCCTGACAGCTTTGATTTTTCCCTCACGCAATCTGTTGGTACAAGATGTAATCTGTGAACGAAAGGGCCGTGGACAGGATGATTGGGGACAGCTGCTCTCCAGAGGCTTCCAGTTGCTGAGCTGCACTGAATGGCCATGGCCCCGGGACAGGAGAGGTGTCAGGATACAGATGGAAGTGAACAGGATTAAGCAGTGCTGATTAACTATAAGTATTTTTCAGCAGTGCAGTGGCACTTAAAATGAAAGAGATGGGGCTAAAAGAAGGTATGTGGATGCCCACTGGCCTGCTGCAGCTCTGGGATGCCCGGGCTGTGCCCCAGATGGGCACCCCATGTCTGCAGGTGCCTCTGTGCTCACAGCACTTGGCTTCAAAGAGAACGAGCCTTGCAGCAAGCCTGCCCTTCCTCGTAACAACGTGAAAATGTGTCCCTTTTTACAGACACAATGTGCTATCAGACTGGGATCAGCGGGCAGGGCAAGATCTGCTCCTGGTTTTTACTGCATCTCAGTGGCCTTTTTTCCTTTCTCCTGCATGGAGGGGTGATTGCAGCAGGTGCTCAGGGCTTCCCTGCTGACTCTTCTCCAGAGGTAAAACACAGGTGTGTGCTGATAGACACACGTGCTGTGGCGCACGGGTGAATCCTGCTGGCCTCTGGTCTGAAGGCTGTTTATTCACAGGCTTCTCCCAGTTCGATTTATGTTATCAAATCTGAGATGCGTGGAGAATAAACACAGCGCTTTCTTGATTCCTTTCTGACACAAATGGATGGCGTTCGTTTTTTTTTTAATTGGTTATTTTGACGTTATAATAACAGCTCTTAAATCTGAGGAGGTGGAAATGTGCAACTGCGAAGCAGGTATGAGGAATCCATGTTGTTGTGACTGGAGATACACGGGAGAAATTCCCAATATGCAGAACATCAGATCTGATTTATGGTGTTTTGATTAATCAGTGTCACACAGTAGACCTTGGCTCATAATTTTAATGAATCTTGAATACATGCCTTTTGTTGGCACATCGGTGATATTTCTCTCTCCTCTCAACAGCTTTCCCTGTGCTCCTGACATTCTGCAGTGCTCTGGTGTCAGGAAAAGCTGATACCGAAGTGCTGATGCTGTAGCGTGGGGAAGGTCTGCTGTTTGTGCTGGTTCTCCCCACCCCTTAGAGAACCAGTTCCATCAGAATCAGCCCACAGGTGCTTTAACTTTCCACTCGGTTTACAAAAGCACCGTGCAGGGGCACGTTGTGCTTTCCCATCCAGCAGCCGGGTGGGAGCTGTGGGCAGCTCCTGGCCCAGGCCCTGGTCAGAGATCAGCGACAGATCAGTTGTATGCTACCAAATTGCTTTTGCTGCTAGCAAAACCTTCCTTGTGCTCCACCACGTACCAAAGGATTATATATAATGAAGGCTGGATAATCTGAAAGAGGAGGAAAACTGGGACTGCAGTCCATTCCCACTGCGTAATGGAACGATTTCCAATTTCTGGGTAGACCTGAGCAAGTTCCTATTCTGTCTCTTTGTGCATTCATATATTCAGGACATGCAGAATCCCCAAATTGCTATGCTATTGCCCAGGAATTAGCAGCCACCCCATCTGGAAAAAAAAAAAACAAAAACATTTCAGTTGGATTATATGATGAACTTTCCATCTGGGGTTGTGATTATTTTGTCTTCATTATAATAGGCCCAGTGATCATTTTTCCCTTACTTTAGAAGAGAAAAAGACCAGCAATTTCCGTAGCTCTGGCTCTCGAAAGTATCTGTCATTTTGCCTCCTTACTGGAAATGCCACTGCTCTGATTGAGCAGACGGTTTGAGTGCAGGCTGGATTTTGGGAGGCAACAATCCAGTCACTGAATGCGTGCAGTGCTGGGTAGGAGCCAGAGCAAGGGGAGAACCAGAGCAGAGCAACTTAATAGGATTAATAGCATGATTGTTTTCATATAAAATTGCATGATGTTTATTTGTTTATAGACAACTTAAGATCATGAAGTCATGTTTAATACAAAAGCTACTACTTCGGCTCTGCAAAAATACATCTTTCATTTCTATGGTTGTATGCGGTGGACATATGCATTTCCTAACAGCTGGAGAAGAAAACCTCCCACTGTAACTAATTTGTGGTGAAGCATTCAACTATTCATTAGCATGTTTAATTTTGCAGTTTAGAAAACAAAATGTCCCTGATCGAACAGGCCAGGGGTGGTTTGGAACAGGGTTTCGTAACAAGCAGTTCTTCCTGCTGTGGATACTGTAATGCTGGTGGTTACAGGCACTTGGAAAACACTGCTTGGCAGTGGCTTTCAGTAGAACTTAGTTTATCTATGGGCTCTCCGGACGATGGCTGCTCTCTGCAGGAAGGGTGCTGTAGGCAGACAGCATGCCCCCCATGAAAGGTAGAAGATGTAAAGGAATTCAAGAGTGGTACGATGCAGTGTGTTTCCTTACCGTGTCCTTTTGGGTTATACGGTGAGGAGCAAGGTGGTGTGATTTAGTTCCTTCAGGGGCTTGAAGTCTGTCTGCAGATGAGCAGGGCATGGTTGGAAGCAAGTGCTTGTTTAATGAGGAGCTCAGTAAGACTTGCATGCCCACAGTGCTGTTGGTGTGACTGACTGCAGCGCAGTTCAGCCCCAGGTGGCCATGCTGGGCATGGACACATGGATGGGACATACAGATGGGACATGTAGACTGTATAACAGTCAGACCATAAGCCAGGGCTACAGATAGAAGGGAAAACTTGCCACTTATGTATAATTTGGCATGTTACATACAGCAAAGTTACATAGGCAAATGGAGAAACAAAAGAGGGTCAACTCTTCAGTCATCTCCATCTTCAGGCACCACAAAGAAGAAACATGGGTCGATTGAGTTTCCTAAAGGTGAATCAAACTCACCGTCAGCCAGAAGTCTGGCATTATTTCTCAAAAAGGGCTTTTATTTGCAGGTGGGTTCCAGGCATTTCTCCGCAGGTCATGATGGAGATTATGTTTCAGGTCAGCAGCCTAATGAGGAGCTGCCTGCCCTGCCAGGCGAAGGAATGCCATATGGCTTTTCTTCCCTACTTAACACATTATGAAAACTAAAAGAAACATCACTTGGAGCTGTCTTGGGTTGTTAAAGAGTTCACGGGGGAAACAGGACTGAATGTGTGATGCGGTTTGTGAACAAATGTTAGCAAAATCAGTTTTGTACCGAGCAATATTGGTTTTCTGCTATTTAACAGATTCTGACAGTTATTGTTTAGCATAGCTTGGCAGCATATTAAAAAGATTTGTTCTCTAAACAAGACCCCACTTAATTGTTTACCAGCATCTCCCTTTCTGTTTAATGTAAGTAGAGGCAGCTTCCACGTTTGTTCTGCCAACGCAAGGCGGCACGGGGACAAGTCTGACGGGCAGCTTGGCCTCCCAGCTATTTGCAGGGAGATCACACTCCCGTGCATACCAAAGTTAGTTGCCCATGAATGTGTTGCGATCAAATGGCTGCAAATGTGGTGCACAGGTGGTGTGCAGTGCAACGGCAGGAGGAACTACCTAAGGGCTGACAGAAGCCAATCTGGAGAAGTAGGGTTGTTTTGGGGCAGTTCAGTTGGCAAATTCTTGGTAAAATTATTATCGTCCAAATCATAGAATGGCCTGGGTTGAAAAGGACCATAGCGATCATCTAGTTTCAACCGCCTGCTGTGTGCAGGGTCACCAACCACCAGACCACTCTGCCCAGAGCCACATCCAGCCTGGCCTTGAATACCTTCAGGGATGGGGCATCTGCAGCCTCCTTGGGCAACCTGTTCAGTGCGCCACCACCCTCTGTGTGAAAAAAAGACTCTTGGCTTAAAAATTTAGGAATTTCCATTGCAAGCCTTTGTCAAAGATTGTCTGGGACTCACTCTCCCTGACCATGAGTCTGTCTCCCTTCTCTTGTTTTTGAGTGGGGGTTGCGAGGCTGACGGAGGGATAGACTCCAGATGTCAGGGGGGGAAAAAAGGGAAAAAAAATCTGAACAGATCCCAGCAGAGAGTGCTCTGAATCAATGGCCTCCATAGTCTAACAACCCGAGAGCCCCAGCTTCAGCCAACAAAGGCATTATCTGTGCCAGGAGCGATGCCGCTCTCCGACTGTATTTGTACTACAAGCTTATTCATATTCAGCGGAAGTGCCCTGGGTCGGTGAATGTTCAGCTAGGTAACCCCGGGGTCAGGTTTAATTCCTCTAAAAGGTGGCACATGGCAATGAGTGAGCTCTAATGATTTAGATAGTATCTATTTCACATCAAGAAGTTTCCACTCTGAACAGACCTAATCGAAAGTAATCTGAAAATTAGGGAAAATAAAAACCATGCCCACAATGACCTAAATACCTATTTCCTTGAATTTTATGCCCTAAATAACCTCGTTCCTGGGAAGTTTTATTCGTCCCTTCTGCTAAATATACAATTGCCTGGGAGAAATGGTTGGTCATAATCAAGATTTTTAAAGCTGCAACTGTTAAAATATTATTGTTCTACTAAGAATTCTGGAGGGGAGAGCAGCCAGTATAGGGGGAAGGGGGAAAGGAGTACCTCTAGGCTGTCAGAGCAAATATCGTGTGCACTGCTGTCCACGGGAGCACCATTTGTGCAGCACTGCTTTCAATTTTATATACGTGTATGTGTGCATAGATATGTGTGCACACTGTACCGTGTGGTGGGAGAGGGCTACCGCCACAGCCAGGCAGAAGGACATGGTTTTTTATGGGATGCTGAAGTCTTCAAAGATGCATTCAGGTAACCCCTGCAGACGGGGCATCACTGCACCAGACATGTAGGCATGCTTTGCCCAGTCCTTTGTTGCACAACCATTGGAAGCAGCGCTTTTGCTGTGTTTGTGCCCTGCACAGTTGTCCTGCTCTGTGTGTTTGGTCAATAATTCACAGGTAAAGGTGTGATGTACCCACGGTTTGACGGGGGAATAAGTGGGCATGCAGTCTGAGCCTGCTGGAATTTCTGAGCCCTGAGTTATTGTCAGCTGCCCACATTTGTGCTGGAAAATCTCAGGCAGAACCACGTTCACCCTCTAGTCAGGCATGCAAACCTACACCCATGGCTGAAGAGGCAGTGGTATTTGGCTTGCTAGCAATTAACATATTGAAGTATTTGTTTTGAAAAGCTAGTGATTTCTTTATGACCTTGAGCCATCAAAGACTAAGTGTGCAATTAGTTTTAGCTGCAGTGAGGCATTTAAAGTCAAGCATGTGTTTTAGTGCTTTGATAAATCAGGGCATAGCAGAAACAAATTTGAAAACAAAAAATATACATCGAGTCGAGGGGAAAACCATTTCAGCTTTGCAATCATGCTGTTTCTAAAGAACGCTCATGTCACGCAGCTCTTTTCCTTGGCGATGGCATTGTGCACCCCAGTGATGGGATCTGTGCCAGCTCTGTGCCTGCTGTGCCACGCTGCCATGCTGGCAGAACCCAATTGGCTGTACGCTGTGCTGTGCTCAGCCCAGAGCTTTCTAACACAGCACAGGGGCTGTGAAGAAAAAGTTATTAGTGCTGTGTTGCCTTCACGTATGAATGGAGTTGCACCTGGTTAAAATTTTAATGCAAAGAAGAATTACAGGTTATTTGCTTTGGTTAGCCTTCTTTGTTGGAGCTAAACTGGCGCTCCCACCAGCACCAGCCCTGGACACACAGGTTTTGCCTGTGTTTGCCCTCCCATCAGTGAGGAGGAGGTGATATTGGGGAGCCACCGTGTGTGACCTGTTGGCTTTTCTGTAACAAAAAATCACAGGCAAAATGGCACAGAGCTTCTCTCCAATGCAAACCAATGTGGTATGTCCTTGGAGGTGCATACAGCACCTTAGACTTTCCTAAGAGGATTTTGTGGCTTTTTGTCAAGAGAGGAATGCGACTTAGTGTCCCTGCAGCCATGGGGATGCAGGCGGCGGTGGCACAGGGATACAGCTCAACTGGCCATGGGGACACTGGGATAAAGGGATGGGGAATGCACACAGCACTGGGGATGGCTTCTGTGAGTGGGTGGTGAGAGATGACGTGCACAGCAGTACCCCATGGGAAATTAGGACTCTCGCTGCCACACACCTGGAGCAGCAGTGGCTGTGAGGTCGGAGCCTGTCCCAGCCTTCCACTGCCTCAGGAAAAGGGAAACGAGGACCACGGCCCTGAGGGGTGACGTGGTGCAGTCTTTTGCTGACAAAGAGAAATAGAAACTGAGAGGACAGGGACACAAAGGCCTTGATCTGTCTGATGTTCTGCTCCTATGCCTGGACTTCTGTCTGTCTGCCTGCAGGCCAGTGGATGGAAAGAACGTGCTGATGTGTGGTGCGAACCTCACACAGATGAGTGGGAATGGGGCCATCCAACCACCCATCTATTTTAAAACGTTTCTTGCATTCTTCCTCCGTTACCATGTAGGCATCTTGTTGCAAAACATGGACATCCTAAACTATAATTTGCTTTTGTTGAGCTATTGATCCTGATTGTGCCTGAGATTTGGGAGTTTCCCAAATACAATAACTGTGTTTACATGCAGTAGTCAGGGAGGAAATTGCATGTGAAAGCACTCAATAAGGAGATGGTATTTTGTTGCAATTATACATAAGCCTTGTGTTTACATGGGGTTTTTAAGGAGAATTCAAAGCATATCTCCTTTTTGTGATGCATCAACAAGCATATCAAATGATTGTTCAAAAAGCTTGTGCTTTTTGCAAAAATAGAAACCAAATGGCTGAACGATTTCCAACAGAAAAAAAAATTGCCGTAGCAATTCCATGGTCTATTTAAAACTCCTTTATAAAACCTTTTAAATAATAAAACTCTACACTCCCAATTAAAAAAAAAAAAGCACAACTCTACTGGCTCTCTGGGTTTCAAGTTTCTAAACACTATGCATTGTAGGGCCACTATATGGAACACGTATTTGTCCCTGCATGGGCTGTATGTTCCCTTCTTTCTCCGTAGCAATTACTGGGCTGCCCAGGTTGCTCCCATTGTGCCACTGGGCTCCATAGGGCACTCGCAATTTTGCTGCAGTCCCTGAGCTTGGCCTGAGCAGCTCTGAAGCCATTTCCCTCTCAGGACACACAGCTGAGCTACTGCTGCTCCTGCTGAGCCTGAAGAGCAATGGCTGGAAGCCTCCACTGCCTGCTATAGGAGCGTTGGCTGAGTGCAAGAGAACCACTCATGGGAACAACTGTCGAGTGTGCAAACGGTGGAAAAGAATAAAAGAAAATAAAAAGAATGAAGGCCATACACATTTAGATACGCAGGAGGAGTTTGTTTTTGGAATGAGTGATTGCAAAACAGAGGCTGATCCTAAAACTGTTTAGAGGTTTGTTGTTGTTGTTGTTGTTGTTGTTTTCTATTTCTTTATGTGCTGTCTGGCCTGCGTGGAACCCAAGCCTGCAGCAAGGGCTGAGCGCATGGCTGGCTCCTGCTGTACACCTGCATGGCACGCAGAGCTCATGAGCAAACAGCTTTGAATTCAAAGCTCCTCTGTCACACAAACTGCCTTTTAGAGGCTGCTGCAAATCTTTTTAGAGGCTGCTGCAAATTGTCTTTCAAGTGCCACGCGTGCACCTTGGCCAGTCACACCGTTGGTTTAAAGGACACATCTCATTTTTGGGTTCGTGTTACGGAGGCCTCTTAAAAACAATTCTTTATTTTCCTTACAGAAAAGCCTGGTAATTTAGGCTCAAAACAAACACGTTAAACGCATTACAAACTGAAAGCATGCTCTTTGTACTTCCACTACAGCAGCAGGCCAGCTAACCTCATGCATAAACACGCAGATTGGCTAACTCTCTTGTTCTATAAACAGGATGCGTTGCACTGAGCGGCGGCATGGCACCTCTGCTTCAGAAATACATTGAGCTTGGCAGGCCCGTGCTCAGGGCAGGGGGAAGGCGTGCACCGCACTGAGAGCAAGCAGATGGGATTAGACACAGTTTAATCACTTATGTGGGGCTGAGCCGATTGCCAGGATCGGAGTGGTACCTGCACAAGCCAGGGTTTGGAAGAGGCTGTCTATGCGGCACCTGGCCTGCCCGCGCTCCATGCAGTGTCTGCGCATCCCTGCTGACCTCAAGGCCGTCGGTCTGTCCTTCTGTCCATCTGTCTTCCCGTCAGCAATGGTTGGCTGATGCTCTGCCATGGTGAGTTCTGCTGCCAGAGCTGCTGTTCCCATGCTTTTTGAATGGAGGGTGGGGAATGTGCGGCTCATGTTCTGATGTGCCAGCAAGGGGCTCTGCTATGTGAACACGAACACTTGATAAAGGCCTAGTAGCAAAAGAACGATGATGGAGAGGAAACAGAGACACATTACGGGTGTTGTGCTCCCCTTACCCCGCCTGAGGCATTACTTGCCCCTCTCACCCTGGTCACTGACCGTGGGAGGTGAACCACTCAGCCTCTGGCTCCGTTGCCATTGTCGACATGGTGACCTCCTAATACCTGGACAGTGCAGATCCAAAGGGCCCATTGTCTCTCCCAGCCTGCAGCCCACCTCTCCTCTCTGACTCCATCTCCTTGCTCGGAGGAGCAGGTGCTGCAGGCGAGCAGCCCCACGGGGCACCACTCTGTACACCAGGGCCAGGTCATCCCTGCAGCAAATCAGAGGAAACTTCTGTGATTTAAATCTTCTGGCATATGTTTCCATGTTTAGTGCTGTTTAACGAAAACTGCTTTTCTTATGTGCCTGTGTACACAGACATATTTGGCCATGTTTTTCCAATTACTTTCACACAGCAGATCTCATTTGAATGAGACTCTGAGTCTGGAGTGATGGTAGCTAAAAGCACATGGCCTCTTTGCATGCACTTGTGATATGCCAAAAATCTTTTCGTTTTTACCAAAGCCGTGTTGTTGATCATTTTCTTTTTGCAGAGGAACATTTAGAGGCCTGAAAGTTTGCATAAAGAGGAACTCCCATGGAGTCCCAGACTCAAAAGAGTAATATTACCATTGGTGCACATCAGGTGATTTCTCCAGGATGGCACAGCTGTCTGCCAACGCCAGTGCCTCCAGCACTTGCCTGAAGCACAGCTGGCTGTACACTGAGACCCAGTGTGCACTTCCTACAGCAGATAGATCAGATGCAGAACCATTTCCTGCCTCATCTGGAACTCATGGCATAGCACAAGTCAGCCAGGGAGTCCCAGTGTGCCAAGTGTCCGCCAGGATGAAGCTGTGCTCCTGTTTCCGTGATCGCTTCTGCAACCACAAGGTCTGGAGAAAGCACAGGCCATGCAGTCCATCCCTAGCTATGCACTTGAGGAAGATGGCAAAGTGGTGTCTGATAGCAGTAAGTTATCCGTGGGTGAAGACATGATGTCCTTTTTAGACCCATCACTTTTTCTTTCCTCTCTTCCCTCTTTCTTTTCCCCATCAGACATTGCCTTGCTGTCTTGGCTATGATGAGTGGTTGGACTTTTCCTCTCTAGTGCTGAACTGGGGGCGCTGTCCTTGCCATGGATGCACAAACAGCATCATGCCGTGCCCTTTTATGTACCTTTAGTCAGCACTACAGTGCTCGATTCTCTTTCTCCAGCCTTCTGTAGGTCATTCAGTGTGAAGCTGCAGCATACGCAGGGCTGGTGAGTAGGACCCCATCTATCCCAGCCCAACCTGCCAGCCAGGAGGCACGGAGTGACACGAGGCTGCTTTCCATGGAACTTGAGCTGAACGGCAATGTGTGCACGTTCAAAATAGCTGTGCATTTCAAAGGAAGAAACATCTTTCTGATTGGTTTCAGGTTTATAAGTTTCAAACTCAATCAGAGAAAGCATTTCTGGTTCACAAAGCCAGACTTCCCCTGTCGGCCTCTTCCTCCAGCCACGGGCATTTCCCAGCCACCTGCGCGTGTGACACAGCTGGTGGACATGCCCAGCAGAATGAGGAGCTGCCAGCCCTGCAAGCTTTGCTCAGTGCAGCTCACAGACTGCCCTTTGCCAGCCTCCAGGCCCAGAAAGCACAGAGACAGGACACTTGTGAAGCAGTGGCCCCCAGCCTCTCCCAGCCTGCCACATCCCCGCTCCCCAAAACTCCCTTCAGCTGTGCCATGTGCCAGGAGCAGACGGGCACCCCGCTTGTCCTTATTGTTAGAGCTCAGGGACTGTCCTTCTGATGGCCAGAGCCTGCTGCTCAGGCTGTGCCACGTTTGTCTGCAAGGAAATGGGATGTTTATGTTTATTCAAATCGATACTGATGGATTACATTTTTGTTCTGTTTAGCAGCTGCTTGGATCATTTTATACCACAAAAGGTGATTAAGATCCAAAGTACTGTAGGGCTGTGTTACGAGTAAGAGCCGTTTAATAGCAATAACAATGAATAATAATGTGAAGTATGGCTTTTAGTCATTATTATGTCTAGAGTTAGTTTGTTTTTCATATCTCTAAATGCATACATATATGTATGTATACACACACACACACATATATATAAGGAATACACCCATCTGCTGATCTCTTGCTCCTTGGAGTAACAGTCTGTTCATCACGCCTGTACAAGTCTGTACCCACACACGTACTGCGATTAATGGGGATTCCTGAGGCAGACGTGTGCATCTGGAGGGCTTCACCTGGCTCAGTGCTTGGTGACCGTTCAGGGCCAGCGTGGAGATAGGTCTGAGAAAGACATTCCCCTGGATGTCTGCATATGGATAAATTGCTGCTGACAAGGAATAAGGATAATTGAGGCTGGTTCCCTGTTATTGGCTAGAGCCATGAAGAAGATAATAGCTGAAAATATGGCTGTAAATGGGAGACGCTCATTTATTTTGCACAAATTCTTTAAAATTAGACCTTATAGCGAACACTAAAACGTATGACTATTACATTTAAATGACTGCTTAAATCCAAAGGAAGAAAATCATGTGTTCTTATCCTGTCTGACAGGTGGCTTACTTCTGATCCTACCTCTTAATCTTCTAAGTCATGTTTTCTTTCAAACTCTGTTATTCCATTTTAAAAGGAGATTGGGTTATGTAGGACAATGTATTATGAAGCATAATGCTCACTGCTGGTAAATCAAATATATTATTGGGAAAAAGAAAGAAATTCAGGGTCACCGTGTTGGCTGGTGATACAAGAAGACAACCATTTTCAGAGGTCTGGGAGAGTGGGGTCGGACAGTTTCTATTTGCAGCCTTTGACACGTATATCGCTGTGAACAAGCTGTGAGCTAGAAGATATCCAAAAGATGTGCTGAGGATATCTCTGCTTCTCACGCAGCTCCTTGTGCACGTAGTGTCTGTCGTGCTCCTCCTTGCAGGCACAGGACTCTCAGGACACATCTGGGAGGGCTCTGTGTGATATCAGGCCCATGGGTGTTTCTGTGTGTTGGTGGATATGTGTCAGTTCATGGCAAATGAGGTATTTGTGGTCTCTACTTATCATAGGCCAAACAGAGCTAAACGAAGAGCCCCTAGAAATGATTATGATGAGTTAACCTGAGGGCTTCTTCCTCCCTAAGCCCCATCTCCCCTCTCTTCCCAGCCAGTGCTGCTGCAAAGGAGAACATGCTATTGATGGACACCTACCGTGACTGCCATGACTGTGCTTTAGAGACAAAACTGGGAGCAGATGCTGCTTGGCTTATAGTCAGTTCTCCAAAGCCCGAGGATATCCCTTTGCAGAGACAGAAAGAGGCATTACCCCATTAGTGGTTCATTACAGTTTTTGTCTACTGCAAGGCAAACATGAATAAAAAAAAAAACCCCTGGGAACTGTTGAGTCCTGGCCTGAACCATTGATTGAGCACCTGGGGAAGGAGCTGGTCAGCCCTGGGAGCACAGGTGAAGGCAATCCAGCTGTATGACCAGAAGGGGTGGAGCCTGGCTGCACCTCCCTTAGGCCTCATTTAAGAGCTGACTGCCAATGGGGAAGGATATCTTCCTGGAGGTCTCTCCTTGGTGAAGCTTTCCCATGCAAACCTGGAATCTTCTGATGCAGGTGAGCAATCTTCTTCCCTTCCTTTACCACACCTTTCTGTTGTGCTGGTCCTTCCATCATCACATCTTTGTTGTAATGCCTTTCCCATTGTATTGATCTCTCTAATTGCTACACCTGGCTGCACAGGTTTTATTTCTCCCCCTGCTCCTCATATAGTAAACTAAGATTGTTAAAACTCAGGACAAAGTATTTCATAAGGCTTCTGATGGGTGATGATTGAGTTGGTGTTGTTGAATGAGAATGATAGAGGAGGGAGGTCAGGAACAGTCTAGGAATGGCTGTTTTGCTATCTACTTTGGTGAGATATTGGTTAGTTAGACCTGCCACAGAAGTAGGAGAGGGGGATTACCTGTAGTCTATGTCAACAGTCAAATTAATGGTCCTTTAATGCCTTGCAGGGAGACCGGAGGAAGGTTGAGCAGCAAGCACTGTGCAGACCTCCAGCATCAACAGCACTAGGCAAACAGTAAGTGATTTCTGACAGCAAATGTGGAATCTGTGGAAACAGAGTCTGTGCTTTACATCCCCAGTAGCTTCCCCAGGTGTAGCAGGTCTTGAGAGAGGTGTGGGAATTGCAGTAAGGCCTGGAACTGACATTAATTATTTTTTCTGTCAGTAAGTGTCACAGCTTTTCTTAAGCTTCTAAGCTATGTCCTATGTCAAATAAAAAGGTAAATCACCATGTACCTTAGTGGGCTTTGGATCAAGGAAGCTGTCAGCCACAGGGCTCTTGCTGTCCCAAAGCAGGACTCTCTGATGTTGCTCATTCCTCATGCTGCTGTATCCAGTCAAAGCATGCTGAAAACAAGCAGCAGAGTTTCTTAACTGATGTTAATTGTTCAGATCATATTTGTGACATTGCGCAGGTAATGGAGAGTCACAGTGTTCTGGGTGACTTGTCTTTTCATTTTATGCTAGATGTAGCTCGGAAGCTTAAGGAAAGCAGTGCTGCCTATGGTCACCTGTAATACATTGGTGAGTGGGGTTACTTTGTTGGGAAACTTGTGGTTAATTCAGACTTCTTCTGGTGCTGGAGGCTGGTGGCCTAAGGAGCAACCAGAACCTTCCTGAAACAGAGCAGGATCAAGTAGGAAGCCACAGCCGTGGATCAGGTACAGAATTAATGAGCATCCAGATTCCTCTGGATGTTAGAGGGGGGGGGAAAAATCAACGTACAGTGGTTCTGAGGTGACTCTCTGATAGACAAACTGTAGTGAATGTGTCTGGCAATGAAACGGTGTCCTGGAGAAACTGAGGTGTTTAGGTAGAGGAAAAGAAAAGTTGCCTTTGTCTGGAGCAGAAAAAAAAGTCACCTCACTTGATGAGGGCTTAATCCCTGCAGATGGTCTGAAGCCACAGCATCTTTATTCTCTCCATGTTAGCATCTGTTGAAAAGTTGTCATCACCGCTTACGCCAAATGCTGGATGGGGAACAATTTGTGTAAAACCTGCTCAAAATAACAAGCTCGTTAATAGCTTATATTCTCTGTAAGCAGCCAAGGTACACTTAGCCATGACAGTTTTCTTTCAGTGGACTTTGAGGTATTATCAGCTGTGACAGCACAGAGTGGGTGGAATGTGGGGAACAAAAGCCCCACACAAAGGAGGCACTTTAGGCCTGGGTTCCTCTGCTTCCTCGAGGCCACACAGTGCCCAGCTATGGTGAGATTCCTTTCTCTAATTAATATTTCATTCTCTGAGAGAGTTTCGAGTTATCCCTTGAGATGTGTTAAAGGTTTGCACGTTGTGAGGAAAAGAAACGAGGCTGCTGAACTTGAATTAGGAAAGTATGTTAAAAGGAGCTGCTACAGCCCTTAACTTTGGGCGAGGGACATGTAAGCCATACAGTATTAGTGCTCTTTTCATTGTATTGCTTGTTCTATGTCCTATTTTATGGTCTGCTCCAATAAAGTGGTGCATAAGTGCTGCTAGGAAACATTCACTGCTTTTTTTTCCCTTCCTACCTCCCCTGGACTGAGGCATCTGATATTTCATATTCTGTAGAGGTATTTGTTTTCCAAACCGACCCACCAAAATATTTTATGACAGCAATAAAATAAAGGGGCTGTGTGGTTAGAATTGCTGAGTTTAGCAAGGAAGGTGAAGGAATTCCCACTGGAGAACTGCTGCTACCAGCAAGTGTAGGGAGTCCACCTAGGGCAGGCTGACGGGTCATCCAGGCTGTGTGGTGTAGAGCTGTGTGAACCATGGGAGTAGTGCTGTATACCCTTACAGAGGAGCTAAACTGGGCACTGCAGTAACAGAATGATATGAGTTGTTACCAACAAGGCTGTAACCACACAGGTAGCTAAAAGGTGAAGCTGAGCCACTTGTTGTGGGCTTCACCCTTCATGTGCTCTGTCCCAGGGACCAGGGAAGAGAAAGGCCACTTACTGCAAGGCTCCAGCTGCGTGTAAAAGCTGAGCTGCTCCATCCAGTGGCTTTGTGTTCCCTTCACTGAGGGCTATTGTGAGGCAGCAGTCTCTTAATCCAGCTGTAATTCCTCAGGATACAGCTTGTATCCTGAGCGAGGCAATTACGCATCTAGCCTTGCAAACTGAAGGTACAGTAAGAAAAATGATGCCACTATTTTTTGAGTGGTTTACCTATGGGCTTATCAGACACCATTTGAAGAACGCCCTCCCTGGCTGTGCACAGAGGGAGAGGCACTTAATCTATCTAATGGCTCCCATGGCATTGATATACCAACTCTTTCATTGTTGTGTTAAGGACCTCTTGAACTTTCTGCTTGTGCATCAGTGAATGGTGTTATCCCAGCATGTTACGGCTGGTGGCACACCTAGGTTAGAAGGGGTGCTGTGGTGTTCCAAGAGAAACACATTAAATATGTCATTCACAGTCCACTGTAAAGCACCTGTAGAGCCTCCCCTGTGTCAGGAGCCATGTGGTGTTACACACCCAGTCCCCTGCAGCATGAATGTGGTCTTAAGGGACCAGGGGCTTTGTGAGGCCATGAGCAGAGCTGTGCCCCAGCAGGGGTCCGGCCCTCCCTCAGCTCGTGGCAAGGTGTGATGATAAGCATTGGGGTATGAGCTGCACAGCTCGTGCTGTGGCCTGGTGTATGGAACTGAACCAAGATGGCCCAGTGACCTCGGGAAGAAGGGGTGCATCATGCTTTCCTCTGGCTGCTAGAGAAAGCTTTGGAAAGACTAAATGAAGGAATGGTGTAAACACAAGGCCTCACTTAAGTGAGTGCTAATTATTAATTTGATGAGGTTGATGGTGAAAGCAAGACTGCAGGGCTCACTTTTTAGCAGGAGATTCCCTTTGCATATGGTCTGCAAGCAAAGGGAGAGCCAAGGGAAGGCAAGTACGGGGTGGCAGCTCCAGGTTTGGAGCAGTGGCCATGGAGCCAAATGTTTGGTAAATACAGTTAGCTGGGGGAAAGAGGTATGTGAAGTTTGACAGAACAGTGACCTAAAAATGGGCCTCAAAGTGCATCTTCATGGCAGACTGAAAACAGAGGGAGATCTAATTAATTATAACTATTACACTTTTAAGAGAAGAGGAGAAGCAGACTTTCTCTCATGATATACAGAGAACAACTTCAAAACTGTTTACACAAATGCTGTGAATTCTGCAGGGTGGGTACTCCAAATCCATGTCAGACGTTAATGGAAGGAAAGGCTTTTGTCTTGCAGGATGGCAGCGTGCCACTGTTTAGGTAACAAACACGCTCAGTGCGGTGCGCTCAGAGATGAAAGACGAACGTAGGACAGCCAGCCTGCTGTGAGGCTGTGCCTGCTGCCAGGTTGCAAGTGATTCCTGTCAGTTTCAGGCCAGAAAGTGCAGAAACCTGGATGTTATTAGGAATGGTTCAGCTGGAGCATCCTGCAGCCTCTCTGTGTCTTGGTGTACAGAAATTGCCTCCCTGGTAATGCTGTTCTTTGCATACTGAGCAGTGAATTGACAAACGTCCAGTTTCCAGCCACTGTAGAACTAAAATCTGCTGCAGAAATCTCTCTTGCAGGTAGCTGGAACTGCTAGCTGTCCTCAGACAACCTTGTCAGAATAAATGTGGATGCACACCAGCACTCTGGCCTCAGATGGCTGTGGGGAGCTCCAGGTGTGCTCTTGCGGTGTGTAGAGCTGAAAGATGGGAGGAACAGTATCACTGCGCAGCCACCTCGCACTGTTGGTTTGGGGCTGCATTTGCTCAGCACAGGACGAGGCAAAGGGAGATGGGACAGTGTGGGGCCTGTGGAGGTACTGCACGCAGCCTGCAACTGAACAGGCTGCATGGCTGGTGTGAGGTAAAGCAAGGTGAAACAAGTGATTTTCTCCTCACTGATAGCTGTTCAGCTCTTGTTTGGGCTTGCTCAGAGGAGCTGAGCAGATACTGGACCTATGCCAGCTGTCCTTTGCCTCTGTTGTGAGGATGAGTCTGCTGTGTGGATGGGAAGCACCAAGTCAGTCAGATGGAGAAGTAGGCCTGACCCCATTATCCAGCATGTGCTCTACTTTCATGTACTAGCATTGCGTAGGAGGATTGGGGCCAATGCAGAGCCCTCTGGACTTTGCCCCAAAGAGGTGGAGGAGTGGCCTGGGATTGGTGTCACCTGTGCAGGGTCAGCAGCCCACCTGCAGAGACAGAGAGGCTGCTACCATGGCATTCACACTGAAGGCCAGGGTAGATCTACACCCCCTCCATTCTTCACCTGTGTAAGAGGTGTTACCAGCTGCTGTGTAAGCGTATGGTCTCCTGGGGCTGCTGGGAGTGGTGCAGTTGCAATGAGACACAGGGCATCCTCAGCTGCGCTGCAAGGAAACCTGGTAAGGGATCCTGCAGAGGTGCTGGACGTTTTGTTGCACCAGGTCCTTACAGGCTGGGGTTGTTTCTGAACTGTGAACTCCCCCAGCTGGCGAACGTCTGTTATTACCGTGAGCCACATTAACCTCCAGTCCAAGATGTCGCTGTGAGGACACCAGCAAACAGCACACTTGGCCTGCTGTTTTCCTTGAGGAATTACAACAAAAGTTCATCAAGAAATAGCTGTTTGTTTGAAGAGGGATAACCAGGGAAAAGAACAGTGTTATCCTGCCTTCATCTCGTTGTCATCTGCATAATGGGCTTGAAGCCACATTATCTAAGCTGAGGACTTTGCAATACAAACCTTAAACTTTCTGGGGCTGCCATAATGGATAATGGATAGTTCTCTGCATGTCACAGTCAGTTCCTTTCACTGTTCCCATAGTACAGGCCAGGAGCGAGGGAGCAGCCTGGGTGTGATGGATGCGAACAGCCTTGGGTTAAGAGAACTGCAGAAGCAGCAGTGGTTGCACGTGTCAGTGGCATCACGTTCAGTCTTTTGTGACAAGGAAGGAGGATGTGGGAAACAGCACCACTGGCAGGAGGGTCAATCTGGACAAACAGCTCCAAGTATGTGAGTTATCTGACCTTTCAGTGGGTGAAAAGTGGCAAGGCTGCAGCACCTGGTGGCCTCCAAGAGGGGAGGAGGGAGTACTGTGTGTGTGTGTGTGTGTGTGTGTGTGTGTGTGTTTGCCTGAGGATGGCAAATGATGTAGATAGAGGGCAGACGTGTTGGGGTGGACCACAGGGTGTGTCATAACCATAAACCAAGTAACTGCCCCTCAGGGCTGGGTAGGGGGAAGGGGGACCCAATACCTCAGCTGGAGGTGCTGGTAGGGTCTGCTGCAAGCAGACGGGGTGCTGGCTTAGTGCTGGTGTATGCGTGCAAAGGCTCAGCACAGCTCCCCCGTGCCTGCTTGCGCTGAGAGAGCAGCAGAACAGGGCAGACCATGCTGAGCCCCTGGCCCTGCCCTGCACCCCTCCACCGAGCCCACACGCTGCCCCTCGCCGACCCCACAAAAAGGCCAGGCCCAGGCAGTTGTATACAAAACCTGAAATAGTTTACTTTGCTTTCTTTTTTTTTTTTTTTCTTTTTTCTTTCTTTCTTTTTTTTTCTCTTCTTTAAACTTTGCTCTAGGTTTACTTAGATTTCGTGAACTCGATACAAGAGCATTTGATATGAATTGGTAAATAAAACACCGTCATAGATAGATAGCCACGATAAACTTTGTTAGAAATGTACATGTCGCGAAAAAATAATAATACTAATAATAATAATCATAATAAAAAAAGCCGGCGTGGCGCCCAGGCCAGCATGGCCCTGAGGGCCGTGGGCTGCGGGTGGCTCTGGTTCCCCGCGGGCGCCGTGCCCCAGTAATGTGTGTATATAAACAAAGCCCATAAGAAATGTACAAATATAAAAAGCTACAAACATTAATAAATTACATCGTCACAAAACACGGAAACACTCCACAAGGTGCTAGTAAAATAACCGTCTCCCTCCTCGTACAAGAAGTTACACAAAGAGCTGGTAAGGGCCGCTGCTGCTGGCGGCGCCCGGAGAGACTTTCCCCTTATAAAAAACAGGTGGTCGTTATTCCAAAAGCTATATACAAGCTACATTCTAGGAAAAGGATGCCTCGGGAAATGCATCAACACGGCACGGCCGGGGGGAACGCGCCCAGTGCCCCCAGACCCCCACCACACACCGTCCCCGACCCCTCGCCGCCCTCACCGCTGTGGGCCGGGTGCGCTCTCACCTCCCGGCGCGCTCAGCACTGTGGGGCCAGGCGAGCATTAACTTTTTGCGGACTAGTCGCTCTCAGCACTCTGAGAAAGGACATCTATATTAAAAAATATTTATAGCAGGATTCTGTACACTCCGACCGCCGAAAGTTAAGAGGGTTGTTATTGTGGTGCTCCAAGTTAGGCGGAGCTAAAGGAGCAGCTTCCCATTCCGGTGGATCTTCAGGATCTTGCCGAGCCGCTGCTTGGCCGTGGCCATCCCCTTCTTCGTGCGCTTTCCTGGAGGGAGAGTGGCAGTGGTGAGCCCCAGGCTGGCTCCTGCCCCATGCCACCCCACAGCAGTGAGCCCTCAGCCCCACACCACCACCTTCCTGACCCCATCCCTATCCCAGCACCTCCAGGAGACCACAGCTGTCCCTCGAGCTTGAGGGCTCTCCCACAACCACCCCAAGCCCAAACGTGCCTTGGAGGGGAGCTCAGTCTCTTACCAACCAGCACCACCCCAGCCAGGGCAGATCCCAGTGCATGGATCTGCCTCCACAGTGCCAGCCCTGAGCCTGCTCACACCCCAGCTCAAGGGATGCCCCAGGGTGACCGCCAAGCCCCAGTCACTCCAACCCTGTCCCATGCCTCCATGCTTGCCCAAGCAGTACCTCTGCAGAGGTATTGCTGCACACACAGAGGCACCCGACAGGCTGTCGAACACTGCCTGCTTTCACTACACACACGCACACACACACGCACACCTCTGGGATCTCTGAGCACCTCTCCACTACTTCTCACATCCTCAAGGGAGAATCTGATGCACAGGGAACAGCTTGCATGCCACCTCACTGACACCGCCATCGTTCTTTCCTTGCCCTCTCTTTCCCTAGCACTCCAGGTACCATCTGTATACAGGTACACACATGTATAGATTCAGGTTAGCGCCAATGTACAACAGAGCTCTCAAAGTGGACAACCTGCCCTTTCCTCATACTCATGAGACAGAAACACCATCACAAACCAGACCTGTGCTCATAGGCAGTGCCATTCAGGAAGGTCTCTGCTCCCTGCATACTTTTCCACAAGGATTAGTGCAGCAAGCACAGCTGATCTCCACCTCATCTCTCGCCAGCTCCCACTTTACAGACAGAAACTTCATGGGCCTCATTCTGAGTCATCTCTCCTCTCTGAAGTGGTCTGAGAGCTCCCTGATTCTGCTTCATCCCATCATCCCTTCATTACCAATGATACCCAGCCTGGAACTGCCTGTGCTCCATGCAAGAGAGACACCCTGATGTCCACGTGGTGGCCCCAGCTGTCTGGAGACCCTGCACTGGAGGTTCTGAAAGTGCTCCTCTCCCTGCATGGTTGGGCACGCACTCCTGGCACGTGGTTCCTTCCCTCCTTTGAGGATCGAGCTATACCACGGGCAAGGTGTGTTCCACATGCCTGTACAAGCTCTCTCCATGATGCCCTGGCTGGGTCGCCCAACTCACTGGCCTGACTGGGGTTCGGCTCCATTCAGCACTTTTCTTCCACGGACCTCTTGGACTTTCGTGACGCCATTTCACCACAAAGACACAATTCCAGGCAAGAATTTTCATTTCACTCCAGTTCTGTAGAGAGCCACAGGTGTCGTCCGCTCCTGGAAGGGCCCAAGAGTCTATCATGGGCACATCCTCCTATATGGCCTGTGATGTTTTACTGGTTGGCACCCCTCCAAGGGGCCGTAGGACACCTCCCACTATCTCTAATTTGCTCCACTCACATACAGAAAAATACTGGAAACAAGTGCCACAAAGCCTCACTTTTTACAATAGGTCTCTCCTGTGGGATCGCACACTTGATCTTCATCATACACCGTGCACTTGACTGGAGTTTCTGCCTGTCCCACACGCCTGCCTTTATTGCGCTTTCTCAGCCAAGTTCAAGCAAGGAACAGGAGGTCCAATCCCAGGCCCCAGACAGCTCTGGCTTTTTAATGCTTTCCCTATAGGTGATAACAAGCGATCTCTTCCTCTCTTGGTTCTGGTTGTTTGGGTGGGTAATTCCCAAGGCTTGACATTCCTCTCCTCCTTTGTTTCAGCTCTCAGGACAGCTTTGCAGATTCTCACTGCTCTACACTCGCCAGGCAGGATGTCCTTATTGACACCTCTGCATAGCTACTGCACAAAAAGAAGCCTAAAACAGCAGTGCCTTGCCCAGCCCTGAGCACAACAGCCTTGATGGATGCCTCCTTCCCTTGTCAAGGCTTCACCGGACAGGCTGGACTGTGACGTGACCACTGCATGTCCTCCTCAGAAAGCCCAGGGTATGCTCAGAATATTTCCTAGCATAGGATGCCTCACAGTCTACAACAACAAATACCAGGCAGCAAAGCACACATTTAGGCCCACGCTGCCAGGGCAGCCGTGACTATGGGTCAAATCTCCAACCAGGCTTGCTCTACCAAAATACTTCCACAGACCCATGACAGACACCACACACGAAGGCCCTGCAAAGGGCATGGATTATATGACCAAATCACCCTTCCCCATTCCTACACCATAACCCCAGGCGTTTCCTGGTACCTTTGGCGGAGGCATTGTTCTGCGAGGATGATGAGGGTCTCCTCTGTGTGAGGAAAACACCGGGTGCCATCGGCTGCGATCCCCTGTTAGGCTGGGCGGCCCCAAAGGTGCTGGCCCCTGCGGTGTACTCGTGATCTGTGAGGCTGCTGGCATGTGACTCCAGCTTCGGCTCTGGTGAGCTGCCTTCCTGAGCCGGTTTGTTCACGTTGTTGGTTGACAGCTTCTTTTTGGTATTTTTTTTCTTCTTGCCTTTTTGTTCCTCCTTTAAAATGACAAACATGAAGCTCAGATTAATCCCCAGAAGACCTTTAGCTATGGCAAGGGCCAGCCGGCGTTGCTTAGGGTCCTGATACAACGAAAAACAACGAAGTTTGCCACGTACAAACTGCTCAGAGTCTGTTCTGATACCATCTCGCTCTCAGCTCTCTGCCACATGCACACGCTGCCTTTCTTGCATCTACTTATGTGCTTTGTGCAGAGCCTCCTTGCTTGTTAACTCTCTGTACACTGCGGTGAGAGGGAGCCAGCCAGCGCCACAATGACCCTGCCTTGGGAGACCAGCGTAGTTTTGAATGAGCAAACCTTTCCATGTTCTGCATACACTGGCATCTCCTATCTTCAGGTATCTTCATATGCTTTCATAATAGAAGGACATTAAACACCCCACTTATTCACAGAAGCTGCTTCTTGCTAAGGTAATGCCTATAGCTGCACCTACACACACAGAAAAGCAGTCTGTCACCGTCCTATTTCCCTCACCTACCTACAAGTCCACTTCCTGACCAAATTCCGCTACCCAACAGCACCCACCACAAAAGCACAGTGCCACCAAATGCCACAACTCCAACCTGCCTCCAGCAGACCTCGTACTTTGCGGTGTCACATGTGTCAGGTCAGTGTGCACGAGGCACTCAGCACCTGACTGACCCCTCCAGAGACTAAAGGATATTTTTCAACAGCAAGAAGCGCCTCAATACATTTGCTAAACTGATGTTAGCTGCCCTTGGTTAACCAAAGCTTTGGGAGTAAGCCCTAATGCTTTCCAGCAGCCAGCTTGCACAGGCAAGGCAATCATACCATCCAGACTTCCAGCACATCAATATGCCGCTCATGCACACTCCTTTTGGGGATCCCTCTTCCGTCACCAGCCTGCAAGAATGCAGGTAGATATGCATGCTCTCTCAGTGCTTCTCTGCGTGCCCAGTGGACCTCCTGCTCTGCACCATGTAATTGTCAGGTACATATGGTGCAACACTGCTGGGTTTTCCTCCTGTTTATTTCCCCTGAGACTGATAAGCCTTGCCAAACTGGCACAAATAAACCCCGAGAAGGGCTGCCACAGCTTTCATGTCCTGACAGCCACTGCTCCTTAAGCAACCTCACCTGCTGTGACAACTTGGCGGCTGCAGCGGCGAGGCCGGTTTCGATGGAGGCGACCCTCGTTCCCTCTCGCACCGGTCTGTCTTGCCGAGGCACTGAGGGGCCGACTCGTGCTGCAAGGAAAGCAATCAGAGGTGAGGCAGGTGCAGAGCGCCCATGTGAGCTGCATAACCACACACTGAGCAGCAGGACTGCCCTCCTGAGCAGGAGATGGATGTGCAATGTCACAAGCTTTGGCCGCTTGTCACACGCAGCGAGCTGTGGAGAATCCTCCATTAGTGGCCACAGCAAAGGGTGCCTAGGGATCCCCGGGCCTTGCACTGCCTCTGGTGAGCTGCAACAAAAACAGCCTTCCACACCATCAGTGTTGGCTGAACCCAGAGGAGACCGCTCCTGCGTTTCCTGCTTGTTTCTCTTTATACAGCCAACACTAAAAGCCAGGGCCGATCAACTGTCTGGGCTTCCACTACTACACTACTGCCACCAGTCCTTCCTTCACAGGAGCATGAGGAAAAATAAATCAAAAACCTACCCCCAAAAACACTTCTCCTGCCAACTGACCGATGGAGAAGAACTAACACATTGGTCCAAGTCCCAGCGTGAGAAATCATCCCCCACTGTACTGGAAAGGGTTAATCCTTCACATTACAGAGAAATTGCTCATTTTTGGTCTTACAGTTTCCGCATTCCTTGAAAAATGGCTGGTTCCTTAGGGACCTGCATGGCTTAGTCTGAGTAGCACAAATTGTATGAGCTTACCCGTTGGGCTGTAAGGGGCATCATCAGAACTTTTCCTTTTCTTTGATCGGGATTTGAATACTGGATTATCTTCATCCGATTCAAGAGAAGGGTAAACTACAATAGGAAACAAAGAGTAGTTTCAGTCTACGAGACAATTTTATGCTGCAGAGAGGCCCACTTGCTCTGTACAGCGATGGTGACCACAGGCATCACAGCTAGAAGAGCAAAGTCCCCCAGAGGTACTGCTGAGAGGTGACAGCTGGAAACCATCTGGGGACATTCTCCTGCTCTCATCCACACTAAACTTAGAAGCTGATGTCACTGAGCTGTGACCAGTTACTTTTAGGGTACACAGAGAAAGTTCTCAAACAGGAAAAATCAGTCTTCCCTTTGCCAGCAGAGTGGCAGCATAGCTGGAAGAAAGACAGACAAGTTTCTTTATCCCAAGCTAGACTGAAACCCTCCTGCTCTGCACTGTGCAAATGCGATGACCCCTTGTGAGACAAGATGCGAATCTGCACATCAAGGAAACCCATGGAAGGGGCATTTGCAGGTATGAACAAATACACACGTGCACACACTTCCTCAGACTGCTTCGTTGTGCTTACCGTAATCTGAATCTTTAAAACAGGCATCTAAGTGGTCCTGATCTTCATCATAATCTTCAATGTCAATACTGTTTTTTGTGCTTTTCTTCAGTAATCGTTTGCCAGCATTTTTGCTGCCACCGCCACCTGTTTTTTTAGAGTTCTGTGAGGAGATGGAGTTATTCTTGGCCTGGTTGGTCCCCCAGGAGGCCTGCAGGCAGGAGTCCGACGACTGGAGGTTTGCCATGGATAGCATGCCCTGGATTGCTTCCTGTGTGCTGGGTGAGGCAGGTGGCTGACTGAAGGAAAACATGCAGAGATACAGAGGCTATCAGCGATCCCATGAAAACACACCCCTCACAAATAGCTGACTCCTTTCACCTGATAGTGCTGCTAGAGCAAACCTCCTATCGCTGCACTTTAAGCAGCTGGGCATGCCACAACCAGCACTGGTTATTTTTACTTTAAGAGCAACATCATCGTGTGTTGGGTTTAGGGATGCTGCCTTGAAAGTCAGGAAGCCGTGCCCCGCTTGGCTATGCATGTGATGTGCAGCTCTTTGGTGGCTGCCATTGTTGGTGTGCAAGGACAGAGGTCAGGTAACATTTCAAAGCTCCCAGCAATGCAGCATTTCTACCACCCAGCTCTGGGGGTGTCTCCCCAGCCCCTCACTCATACACCCAAATTCCCATCTTCCTGTAACAGAGCTAGAGCAGGCGAGAACCATGCTTCTTCCGCTGAGCTGAAGGATGAGGTCCCTGCTCATGGCCAATGCCTTCCCAAACTCATTTCAGATTCCTCCATCCCTTCCTTCACATGACAAAATGTGAAAGCAAAGCCTGAAGAAGGTGAGGGGGAACCACAGAGGTACTACCCCAGCATGCAGGCTCTCCTGCAGCCCAGTAAAGGAAAAAGCTTGGGGAATGGAGAGGGGTGACTGAGCAGAGGCATCACTGCACGAAGCAGTGGAACAGCCTGCCCAGCCAGGGCTGACGAGATGTGGACTGGATGAGAGGACTACAGGGTGGTGAAAACTTTGCTCCCATTGAACTAGCTTTTTGGCATTTTACTGCCAGCTGTCAACAAGTGTGGGACATCAACTACAGAAAGCAGTACATCCCTATAGAGTAGGCTGAGGCTAAATGATGTCTGAATTCTGATGGGCGTGTGTACGCCTGACAAAGCATAATGCATGCTCCCCATGATACAGAAAAAAAAAACATAGAACACTCATCTCATCAGAAAACATTAATTCTGTGAAATGCAGAATACCTCATCAAGTATTTCCAGAACCGTGGAGTTCAAACAGTGAAATGCAAAAAACACTGCAAAAAAAGCTATGCGATAGAAGCCCCTAACGTACATCTTTTCCCAAGTAAATTAGCAGTACCACATCACTTTCATTTATTTGATCTTAATTTAATCCACTTAAAGCCTTTACAAGACTCTGGATAGAGTCACTTATAAGGGGAGTTTCTGGGCACTAATTGCATTTATAAATAATCCTGAAAATGAGTTAAGACCGCTGTCGGTAGCTAGCAGCTCAAGGAATAAAAGAACATCGAAACATTTATTTAGTGAAGAGACATTATAATCCCCTTATTATCCTGCCAGATGCCGTAGCCTCTTCCCTGACATAGGCATATTTTGCACCACCTATAAGAAATTAACATATTTTCTTTCCATTTCCCCCCCCAAAACAGTTTTTGCAAGCACCCGACTTTCAAAACAGTGCAAACAGACCATCAAAAACTGACCACTAAGTGGGCAAATCAGAGAGGAACTGCCTTAAGCAACACAAGCTTCAACAAATAAATTGTGGAATATGATCAAAACCAGTGGTTCTGAGTCAAACCACAACCTGAACGTGTGGGTAACATGTCTTAAAGAGACATAGCTGCACATGGAGCGAAGTGTTTCTCATTAGGGCATGTGCTTGCCTGCTCTTCTATTCAAAGTATTTCAGCTTTCTAAGCCAAAGAAAAAGAAGGAGAGAGAATTGAGAAGTAATTCTTAAGCTCTTGAAGGCCGTATCCCCTTTCTGTAGCTTCACGATAGTTAACAAACAAACATACATAGCCAACACATTTATGAAAGTAAACTATGAGTTCCAGCTATGACCTATAACTTCAAAAACAGGAGCAGAGCTGGAGGAAAGGGCACTCTAATGAACAGACTGACAGCAGCTCGTGCTTTTTGTGGTGGGCTCCACTCCAGCATTGTGCACGGCTTCCCTTTTGAGGATCTTGTTGTTTCTTTTTACTCTCATAAAGCAACTCTGCAAAGCACCCTTTCATGCTGTTTACAGTGAGGAGGGAAAATGTGCTGCTAAGACTCATTTCAGATAACATCTCCCCCAGGGCTGACCAGGGAAGGGCACGTCGCTCTGCGCAGCACAGATGGCTCTGTGTCCTGCACAGTCCTACGGGCAGCTAGCTGTTAGACCTAGTAAGCCTAGGGGCCTTGGCATCCCAGGGCAGTTTCTTGCTGTCAGCAGTATCTTCGTCAGGAAGCAGTGCACAGAGCAGCCCTTTGGGCTATGCTCTGGGGTTTTCACAAGGCCTGTTTCCCTCCTGGACTTGACAGAAGCATGCTTTCCCTGACATCATGCTCCAGAGCAGGTGATGACAGGCAGGCAGCTGTGATCGCTGATGAGAACACACATGGTTCAACCCCAGCAGGTTAAGGCTTTCCCTCCTAACTGAGGCCGGTCCCCATGCTGCCCGGGCACAGGACCTTCCCAGTGCCCTGAAAGGATACAGTGCAGGGAGCCAGGGCTTCCTTTCACATCCCACCTCTCTCCAAGGGTTCAACACCTCTCAGCAGGACTTCCTCCTTTCACGTGCAATTACTGAATCTTTCACCTACAGCCTCATACATAGCGATCGCATGTATTCATTTCAGTGAATAACTCACTGAAGGCTGTCCTCTCCCCAGCCCCCACGCTGCCTGCACAGCAGCTGGAGGCACTGAAGGGCAATGGGGTGGTGATGTAGTAACCTCATAAATGCTTCATCTTGCCGCTAACCAACTATCTCCCAGGCTCACCCCAAGACTTGGGGAAAAACAGGCCAAGGCAAAGGGAAGTCAGAGGAAACACTGAACGTTTTCTAAGTGGAAATAACTGAAAACATAACTGCCTCGTGGGGTTAGACAGAAAAGGAAGCAGAACCTTCTTGGAGTTTTAAACAGATGAAAGTCAGCAATCAAAAACTATGGCAGGGGAAATCCCAGCCAGACACACAAGAAAGAAAGGGCTGCGCTGAGGGCCGAGCAGCTCACGGTGAGAAGCTGCAGAATCTCCATCATCCCTAAATATGAAACTCCGCAGGGCAATGCCCTGGACAACCAGGTCACACTTCACAGCTGGCCATGCTGTGATCCAGCAGCTGCACAGATGCCTTCTCAAGGTCCCTTCCAGCTGATGTTATCCTGGCATACTGCACGTAAGAACTGCTGAAAAACACTGATGCACGTGAGGAGGAGGTAATAAATCACCATTCTCCCTCTGTGATAGTTTCCCCATTATTTCTGCATTTCCTCTCACTCTCCCCACGGCAAGATGTAAATGAACCACGTAGAAGTGAAGTAGAGACAGTAATGACTTGTCAGCATTTTGGAGAAGTGACAAATGTATAGAACTGTGAAACTTACTTAACTTCAAGTACAAAATCAGTATTTCCTTCCATTTTTTAATCAAACCTGGGAACAAATTGCTTGCTCAGTTCAAAATCACATGACTCTTCAATTTTTTTTTTCCTCCTTATTCTGTTTGTTTCCACATTTACGGCAGCCTTTCTGTAGGACCTCTCTCCTCATCTCTTCCCATCTTGCTACCACTGGCATAGGTGTAGGAAATGCACCTCTCTAGAGCAACCTACATAAATGCCATCAGGACTTTTGGCCAGCTGAAAAAGACAACCCAATGTTGTACTGAATCAAGCTTCACACAATTCAGCTAAGGTCTTTCACACAAAACAACAGCAGCAACAAAAAACCCTGTCCTGATTCCTAAGTTGCTGCTGAGGTTCAGCAGCTTTGGTGCTGGTCTTGACTGGGCTCCATGCTTCCCACCTCTGAGCTGACCACTGTGCAAGCAGAGGACATTCCACATGGGCTGCCTGCACTACTGCGGTCTGGGATATCCAAAATATACATAAATATGTACTGGTATGCAGAGAAATGCATACACATACATAACCCTTAAGCACCATAAAAATAAGAAAGCAGAGAAAGACGAAAATTGTTTCTGAGTCAGGCAGGATCCCATTGGCATTACAGTGTGACACAGTATGTTTGCATATCAGGTTTCTTTCTTTTTACTTTTTTTTTTTTCAAAGCATGTTATAGCCATTTAAAAAGCCTGGCACAATTACGGATTGAAACATAGCAATTTCATTTATCAGGAGCTTTTTTCAATCAAGCTGCAACACACACTGCCAAAACCTAATTGTTTATACAAGAGCCAAAATTGATATGACACATTCCCACTGAACTACCGCACACAGTGTAGTAATTCATGCAGAGTTTAGTTATGTGACTGCATTTGCGACTTTGATTTCAGAAACCACAAAGTCTACAAATAGACTGGATACAGAGCCCAGGTTGAAAGTGGAAAAATGAATGGTCTGAGTACTATTCCATTACTGAATGGCAGTTTTAACCCATGGAAGACAGCAACAGATATGAGTCAAGAAAAGGAGAGGATCCTTGAGGACCATTTCTTTAACCTATATTTTTAGCTTCCCTCTGCATTTCTGCACATCATAAGCAAGCAGTGAACCACACTATATGTGAAATAGTACTGTATACAAGTCCAAGGCAGTGCTCTTAAAATGCCTGACATATCCTTTTTTTATAGGGAGCTTCACGCATGGGAGCCCTATTACACCAACAGCTCTATTCCCACAGCGAAACACACCTAACAACCTGCCAAAATGTCTAATTACCTGCCAAAATGTCAGTGTAAATTTGATATCAACACTGGTTCCATTACGCACCATACTGCAGAATGAAAAACGAACTCAGAGGAGGCGCTAAACCGACCAGGTCCAATATGAGTATTTCTGTGGTTTCTGAAGACCAAAATCTCAAGAGATGAGGAAAATCTAGAACCCCTATCACGTTTGGGCTCAGACAACAGAAAATACTGTATTTCCTGGGAGCTGCAGACACACTGGTACCTCTCCCCTTACTCTCCACAGTCACTGGTTTTGAACAACCACCCCTTGCTAGAGGGATGGCAGTAATGGAAGAAAACCAACACTGAACTGAGATTGGATCCCTTCCCTAGAGATAACAGCCCTGTCGAGATAAGCCTTCTAAGTACAGCTGCTATGTAACTTGATTTTAAAATCAATTTTTCACCTGCAGTCCTGCTGTGAGACACCACTGGAAGAAAAATCACGGGATCACATTAGGAATGAACAGAAACTCTTATAGGAGACTTCACGTGCACACCCGTTGTACTCAGGGGTGAGGATCTCTGCCAATGTGCTGCAAAAGTAGCAGACTCTAAACGCTGATGCACACAGGCAAACCTGGCTCTCACAGGGCTGCCTGGTACTTCACCGTGGGTGTACTGTGAGTGAAGGCAGTCTGCATACTATACTTTAATCTCCTGTAATTATCTGTGCTGTGAAACAGACCATTACCTAATAAACAGAGCTGTGCTGGAAGATCTTCTGGTTCAGTGATGTTCCCTCATTTAGATTTCTCTGAAGCTCTGTTACCAGATTGCAGCTTATAAGGAATTCCACCTATCTTCTTAACATTAAAAACCTCTCCACCTCACTGATAAAATTCGCTCTCTATGGTTTCCTTTGATAACTTATTCCATATGTTCCCCTTTGACCATGAGACATATCTTTAGGAATTCTCAGTTATGGCTTTTAACTTCCAGTCTTTCCCAGGCTTAGATATTATCTTCCTCTCTGAGGGAAACTTCTGATTCCACTTCTGCAGATCCTTTCAAATGTTCTGGCCACGCACACCCAACACTCACAGGGCACAGCCTGGGTGAGAAGGATGGCACCAATCTCACTTTGCTGAGCGTGTTCTCAACTCTCAAACCAACTAACGCTGCTGTTTTTACTTCCTGCACAGAATATGAGGCTTGGCATAGTCAAGGTAGACCTAAGGAAAGCGGGGAAGAAAAAGATGCTTTGGGGGGGTCCACAGGTTCCAAAGGTATGAATCTGGTTCCTGCGGAGCAGTGGAGGACGCTTAGGTTCCACAGATGGGACAAATCACTCTTAACCAGCAGTCTGAGAGAGAGAACAGGGCATAGGACATAGCAGTGTATGTCTGCTGTGCCATTCTGTTCATGTTAGCTGTAAAACCAGTTGATGTTCCCCAAACTCCTTCCCAGGGCTCTAGTCCCAAGGTTTGAATTAAGGAAGACATTTCCATATGTGAAAAGTCCTACTCAGCTTCTTTGGAAATGGCAAGCATACCCTAATTCTGTTATCTGTAGTTTAAGATCAGACTTGGCATGCTAGGAGTGGAGGCAGTGAACTCAAATTGCATTCACTGAGCTTTCTCTTCCTTTTGAATGATTCATCTATTATAGTATTATTGCTAAAATGGATGTTCAGCATTTACAGATGTGAAATGCCTCTATTTGTTTAAATTATACCACCAAAATCTTTCCCACACACTTTTTCCACCTCTCCCTCCAGTTCACAGGATAAAGGGAGAATTTGCTTTCTGGAGAAAAAGCAAAGTTCATTCTCTCTCACTCTCACACACAGAACCATGAAAGAACAACTCTTGCTTACAGGTTAAGAGTGAAAAACATCCCTTTGTGCATACCTGTTGGTGTTATACTCTAAACCCCCAACTTCCTTGCTTGCCTGCAAAAGGTCAAGAATTCCTGCTGAACTTCCACTCTCTTTCTTTACTTTGGAATTGCGCCCTGGCTTTGCCTCTGTGTCAATGTGAAGTAAATCTTCATCCGACGAGTCATCACTCTGCAAAAACAAGAAAAAGGCTCAAAAAATGGAAACCTACTAAGTCAGTCAACAAGAACAACACAGGAATTTCTACAGCCTGCTGCTCTTCTAAGATGCAGGGCTGGCCTTTCTAAGTTGCTCTTGCTAAAAAAAATAACAATAAAAATTGGAGGCACAATAAAATCAATCTCCTTCCAGCCTGTAAACATGGCAGGTTTTCCCTTGCAGCACTGGAGAACCAGCTTTGAGATCTGATCCTGTGCATGGGATCACATCATGCCACTGTACCAGCAGTGTTTCCAGGTGCTGTGTTCCCTTCCCAGCCACCCTGCCCATTTTTCAGACCAGAAGACATGAATCTGTGGCTGACTCTTAACGTAGCCAGCTCATGCACAGGGACAGACCCACTTCTGCCATTCCTGCTGCAAGGGGACAGGAAAATCCAACAGAGGAATAGGATAGACATGTATGAGCATACCATCCAAGGACGTTAAAGGAAGCTGCCTGCATCTATTTGGAGCTGATACCTCTCTGCACTCTAGACTGTTATAAAACAACTTTTTTTCTCCCTTCAGGCTTTCTGCTTTCAGGCCTCTGAAGTCCTAGCCATTATTGCTTAAAGGGCCATTAGTGCTTTCTGCAGGAACTGACCTCTCAACTTCTGTGCAGTGAGATGTCAACATGTTTTGCCCTGCTCCCTGTGCACCATTCTCCAGGCTTCAACTACAGACTGAGGCAAGGAGACAGGCACATTTAGATATCCCTGAGCCAAACCAGGATGATAAAGACTGCTGAGCTTTTAGGGCCTAAAAACTCCAGTCACCTACAGTTTTGTGTTCGCAAGTTATTTTTCTTTCTGTGAATGATTCAGATATCATAACATGGATTTATGTCAACTACAGCTAGACAAAACATTTCAGCGTGTCATTTAATTTCCAGCATTGAGCTACAATGCTAACACAAACAAGAGCAAACTTATGTCTGTGCTGTTAAGCTTCTTATTCTTCTCCGAGAGAGTAATCAGGCACCAGAACGGGCTGCCCAGGAGGCAGAGAAGTCACCAACCCTGGAGGTGTTCAAGAAACATTTAGATGTTGTACTGAGGAACATGGATCAGTTGGAAATATTGGTGACAGGTGGACGGTTGGACTGGATGGTCTTGGAGGTCTTTTCCAACCTTGGTGATTCCATGATTCTATGATTCTTGATGCTAAGTATCAACAGGCAGATTGATGTTGCATCAAGTTAGGAATATGCTTAAATATCAGGCTGAGCCAAGGGCATGCCAGCTGTAAGCCCATGAAAGGCAAAGGGAGAATCTACCAGGTGATAGGAAATAAAGCTTGTAATGGCCACATAATGGGACTTGCAGTAATGTGAAACACCATATGACACGGTCAATTCTATTAGCATTACTATGAGTTTCCTTTGTCGAATGGTGCCAATTTATGCTTAGTCTTTACATTGTCTGTGTGCTACTTATTCCAGGCAAACTGGGACTACAGAATGACGTAGAGGATACGACAACAATCTGTAAGAAATCTTCATATTACCACCATTTCCTGCACTGTGCTATCACCTTGCATGGGCAAGAAGAAAATGCTATTACCCTGTGAATGGAAGTCATTGGTGATTACACCAAGGCATACTGCATACCTGCCATGAAACACTGCCTAGCACGTCTGAGCCAAAGTTCCAGGCAGTTTTTGGATAAGATTCCACACACTCTAAGAGATATATAATGGGTGCCTGCTTGTGATAGGAACAAAAGTCACCATACCTTATATGACACCGACTCCACCTTAGGCTTTTTAACAGGAGTGTGCTGCATAGTGTCTTTTTTATCTGAAAAAACTGAATTAAAAAAGGGAAAAATTAATCCATAGTCCTCTTAAAAAACAATAGCACTCCTAAGCCTGAACTTCAAAAGCAATTCAAACCCAGTTCCATTTGACTGACAGTTAAGAAATGGTTTTCTATACAGTAAAGCAGATAACACGAAGAATAATTTTGGACAGCCAACACAAGACTTTGTCATGCAGATACAGACAAAAAAGGAAATATCCTTACAGGGCAGTTCTCTCTTTGTAGTGTTTTTCTTCCTTCTGATTGGAAACTCATCAATTTTTAGCTCACCATCATCTGACACATATTCATATTCATCTCGTACAGGTTTTGCTTTGTCCTCCTTAAAGTTCTGCAGTGACCCGAACACACTAGTATTCAGCTGGGTTTTTACTCCCTTTGAACTGAAAGAAAAAGAATATATATTACAAACCAGTAACGATACACAGGATGGAAATCACTTTGGGAACAGACAGAGGAAGGCAACGAGTACCTTTCCTCACACAGAAATCTCAGTCAGCCTGAACACTTACAGGGGTGCCTCAGCAATTCAAATCAGTTCACAAACTGTACCTACCATTTTATCTCCAAATACAGTGCAGACCAGAGTGGCGCTCCTGACTTCAAACAAGCCCTACACTATTAAAAGCTGTCTCAAAGTGTATGATATATGTAATGCAGACACAGCATGGAATTCTGCCATTGTTTCTTTTTATTTTACATACACCCTGAATAGGATCTGCAAAAAAAAAATAATTGAATATAACAAAGCCGAACTAGTAAGAACCTGAAGTGACAAAACATGAGATGCAGCCTGAATACTGAAGGCAGTAACCTCAACCTTAAACTAAAGAGGGTTCTAGGTAAACCAAGTTCTGGACATAAGCAGTCACAGGATTTTTTAACCTCCTTTCTTAAATCCTGAACAATATTCATTAATTAACTTACCCAAGTAACTTCTTATTAGCGAAAGAGAATGTAAATTTGTTGTCCTTGTTTCCTGATAAAGGCGTCTTTTCAGATTTGTGTTCCTCTTCCATTTTTAGTAGTGAATCAGGCTTACTGTTCTGAAAGGCAGAAAGACCCAAAAAACCCAATACAATCAGTCAAGTGAGTTGATAGTATTTCAGATTCCTAGATGATGGCAGAGAATTGGTTGATCTTTACGCAAAAAATATATGCCTCACAAATATGCTAAGTAATGGGCAATTATGGTATTCTTAGGTAAGCTGAGTTCTATTTAGTTCAGGGACTTGTTCCCATTCAAGAAGCACTTCAGCACCAGTTAAGCAGCGCCCACCACAACCACACCTGGTGCCAGATTTAAATATTGCTCTCTTAAATTGGTACCGACTGAGGTAAAATATTAAACACTGCTCTTCAGCATCATGCTTGTGCAGCTAAGGACAGAAGCCCAGTGCCTGTAACCTTACAAATACGACTGCATTTTATTGCCAGGTTTCATCTACTTCTTTCTCACCTTCAGAAGAGCTTGAATTATATATATGAATTTAATGATTTCATACCAAAGTCATTCAGTCTTTGATGAATTTTTAAGCCTAGGCCTAGTACTTTCCTAAGCTGTACTGGCTGGGTGACCTGATCACACTTACCGTGACAGTTGTTAACACAAAAAATTCAATCAGCTGTCTCTGTTAAGAAGTCATGACTCTTAGTAGCTCTCTCCACGTGAAAAGACACTTCTCTTTCACCGAATTTATTTGCAGTGAAAAATCTCACTATTAAAAGTTTTCTCTCTGGCCTTACCAAGACTGAGAACACACAGTTCAGCATATGCTTTTGAAGAATGAGCCCCGTACACCTTTACCAATGCTTGCTTTGTTGTTTTCTGCTCAAAAAATGTTCACTGGGGACTGGAAATTGGTAGTCACACTCTCTGTGTAGGTAGGCCTATGTGTATTTCTCCACCCTTCTGTGTGGCAAAATCAGCAAAAAAATAAAATAAAATAAAATAAAATAAAATAAAGACATGAGACCTTACCTTGTATTTCCATTTGGCTTCCGTTTTGCTTTTGTTTTGCTCTCGAACTTCAAACTTCTCCACCTCATTCTGCTTAGTAGGTGTTTCCTTATTGGGAACACTTAAAACATTCTTTGTGGCCTGGGGAAGAAATTAGCATGTACTCTTAATGAGGATCAAGCACTGGCATGTCACACAAATACATTTTTTTAGTGTAAAAACATGTTCATCTCCCTGCCTCTTGCTCCACGGACATGTTTTGCAACTGCATATAAACTACTATCAAAATTGGAAGCACTTAGGAAAAGCCTTATGGATTCTTCTCAACAACAGCAGCCAGGTGTACAATGCATTATTCTGTGAGTGCATCAATGAAATCCTCACTCTTGCTGAAGTTAGTAGCAAAACTCATCTATTGGATATCAAAATGAAATTCGTCAAACATGAGCAAAAGTGGTCACAAACCATTACTTTATCTTCATGCGCTCATTTGGCATAAAATCGCATGAAAACAAAGCGTCTCAGAAATGAGTCTATCTTGTCTCTGATAACTGATTATGGAAATCCATTAAGGAAATGGCAAAAAAAAAAAAAAAAAAACAAACCAAAACACCTTAAGTGTCACTTAATTTTTGTCTCCTCTTAGCTTGGATAGGGATCTGACAGTAGTTTGCTAGATTCAACTTGAATCGATGTTTCTTTCTTCACATCCAATGAGTTACCATGCAAACGGGCAAACCAGATTGAACAGTCAGGTAAAAAAAAAAAAAGATGGTGGTAAGATGGCAAAGAGAAAACTCTCATTTACTTCAGCAAAGACACTTGTGCTTGATTTTTTTTTTTCCCAATGAGAGACTTTGTCCCCACCGTGGCAATAGAGGGCAGAGTTAAAATCCAACTCACCTTTCCCTTCTTTGGCGTCTCGATCTTTGTCAAAGCCTCCTTTGTGTGTGCCTCCAGCAAGTCGAGATTTGGGATGGCTGGCGGTGGGCTCTCTTTTGCCTTCTTTCCTTTCTTTTTTCCTTCTCCCTTAACTTTTGGTGTTTTGGGAGGTTTGGGTGGTTTGGGAGGCTTGGGAGGCTTGGGGGGTTTGGATGGCTTAAGTTGTTTGGGGGTTTTCACAGTTTTCGGAGTCTTTTTTTTAGGGAGCTTTTCTACAGGTGGGGATGGTGGTGTCACTTGGATAGGTGATGGTGCCTCCTCCTTTTCCACGGGGCAGATCTCCTCAGCGTTCGTGTTGGCACTCGTGTCTGCTTTGCTGGCTTTCGAAGCATTCTGCAGCACAAAACAGGAGGGCGTTCAGACCCACTTGTGCCGTGTTAGATACTCGCTCTCACTCTCCCTTGGGGAAACAACTACCAGTAATCCCCCCTTCAGAACTGGAGTACCTACATTCACGAGCAGCCAGTGTCACAGTGACGCTCTTCTCACTGCTGATTTACCCCCCCCAGCAGCTGCACATGCATGACTTTGACCTGGAGAAACTCCAGTGCCACTGTGAGGAAGTTAACTCTCTCCAGATTGCATCAGGTAGGACACTTAAACAGACGGCAGTACAAACAAACGTGTAACATGAATGGGCTTTTGTTTAAAATGCTAATCAGCTTGAGCACAAACCAATTTAACTCAGATGGGATAAACGTAGCAGAATCGTGTTTCATGCCCTCAGGTAAAATAAGCAGTAAAATAGCTGCCCAATTAAAATTAATACTGTCTGACTAATTATAAAGAAATTATTTTCTGCTTCAGTTGCCATTCTGACGATCAAAAAACGTACGTACTACATCAAAGAGGATAAGATAGATTTCAATGCTGAGGACTTTGGATATAGTTAAGTAGTGGGATGCAAAGCAGTACCTTCTCAAAACACAAAGGAGCTGGCTATTGTCCCCCTGCACTGTCACGCACCCCCACCAGGCAGAATGTGACACCAGACTTATTGGACAACAGCTCCATGCAACCTCTATGTTTCTATGAGTTTATTTTAAAAATAATTGTCATGTTGAAAACCGTAACTCTGCCTAGAAACCAGTCAAGAGCAAGGTCTCCTATTGGGACAATGCACAGTGACTGACTGTCCCTAGCTCAGAGAATGTCACAGGTAAGACCAATGAACATAAGGGCACACCACATATAGAGCACGATTAGGGGACAGCAACAGCATTCTTTGAGTTCTACTGTATTTTTTGCTAGAAAGCAGATATAGAGAAAGGAAAAAATAAAATGAGGAGGGCAGCGTGGCCAGTCCAGCTAGAAGAACAGAGGAGAAATGACATAGGGCAGGCATGCACAGCATGAAGCCATGGAGGAAGCAAACAGGAGTCCAAAATGTGGCCAGTTAGCCACAGACAAGAGCCCTAAGCAGTAACCCTACTGCTGAAACCTCTTAAGAATTCTTTTAATGAGCAGAATGGGAAAAAATGATTCATTTCAAGTCCTCGGTTTTACAGTCTACATTACTGAAAAAAACACAATATAGCTAATATGATGAAAAGAGCACAAACCTCACTTAATCTTATTTCTTTGGCAAGGTCCTTGATAAGCTGTGCTGGTTTGAAGTTCTCAGGTAGTTCATCTTCATGCTCTGCTAAAGCCTAAATCAGAACAAAGCCAGACTGATGTTTCTGTGCGTGTTTTTTGCAATAATATAGTAAAACTCATTAAGTGACACTTTAATTTTTTTTCCTAAGTACTGAAATCAATACTAGCTACATGTTTAATATGGAAAAACACTCGTATATACTTTATTTCCCCTTCTGGGTGTTATTGCTGTTCCCTCCAGACAACTACTGACAAAGTCAGCAGTCTTTTTCACGTATCATTGAATGTTCACAACTGTAACATCAGTTGTTTCCCCTCTTATATGAGATTCTGAGAGAGACTCCTTTTCTACACCTACAAGGAGAGACTGTGTCAGAATGATGACTTCATTGCACTCAACAGGCACACACCTTTCCAGCAGAGCAGTTTGGGAGCTAGCTGGCAGTTTCATTCATATGCTATGTTACAGTATTCTAAGTTCAGCATTGCCTAGCTGCCAACACAGCCTGACTTCCTTTTGCCCACTGCTTCACATCTGTGAGGCAAGTGGAAAAACAAACAGAGTGAGATGAAGAAGAGCTTCCACACCGGCCAGCCCTGCTACAGGAAACCAGGAGCGGTTCAGAACTGGGGCTCAAGCACTCTCTTATTGCAGGAGAGACAGCAAATAAGTGCCTGGCTACACTTAAATATGGGACAGTCATGTAAGTGACCTAAGCTGTATTTGCTGCACTGTGTACTCAGCTGCTCACTCCTTCTGAAAGTGTCTGAAAGTCCTAAAGCTGATAGTTCCCCTGCCCATGTGTTATGATTGAGTGGCCTGCCTCCTGCACTTAATTCCCCAGAACTCTAGGAGCAACACACACAAGAACAATGGTGCTGAAATGACTGCAGAGGGAAATTTGGGCTGAAAATCTCTTTAAGCCATCTCCCTAGGCAGTATGTATTTCCTGTCTTAATTGATGTGTTGATTTGCAGGAACTGAGCACCTTGTGCACACAAAAATGCAGGTGTTGTTCTAGGCCTTGCTCGCATACACAGCCTTTACTTAATTGATTTGGCACATGAAAATGCTCAGAGCTGTGAAGATCATTCATTCAGTATCTTGTTGATCACAAGCAGAATTGACATTGTTTAGACCTTTTTTTGACTTGCTGACTCATCACATAGCACCACGGAATTCCTGCTGTCACACTCCTTCCCTGCTCTCCTGGTCCCTATGTGGGCTCCCAAAACTAGCTGCTTTGCTATGACAACATGGTTTGTTTTAGCATTTGCTGCCTGTTCCAGTGACTGACAAACCCAAGGAACACAATATTAAAACAGGGTCTTCTCCTACCTGTTTTTTAGTCCATGACCTGAAAGCACCATTGAGAATTTTTGCTCCTTGAAGTAAATGAGCAGGAGGTTGTTGCCCAGCTTTGTGCAAACCTAAGTGGAAAAAAACAGTGCCATTCAAACAATGAGAACTGAAGCCTTTCTGCATAAATTGTCTTATTCTAAAAGGTTTAATTTTGAAAGTTAACTTTTTAAAACTTGGCCACCACAAGCCAATCGCTATCATGACTTGATGGTAAATAAAGAGTATATTTATTGTGCCATAAATCCAACCCTGCCTTCCTACAGTGTGTTCCTGTAAGCTATGTTTACACTGGCAGTCCTTTCGGTTCCTTTCTTGGTTGCACACTCAAGCTAGCTCCCATGCTCATACATCCTAGGCTGTGGGAATACAAAGCCAACAAGAGAAGTTCGTTCTTTCTCCTGCAAAAGCAAGTGCCGATATGTGGAAACAAAGCCATACCAGGCAAAGCATTTCACTTCTTCATGAGTACAGACTTGCCTAAGCTTTTCTGCACAGTACCTTTTTTGTTTACAGTCAGCCACAAAAGTCCCTTCTAGGCAATACTCAGAGGGACCCCTCACATTGCTTAGTAATTAGGCACATTTTACTTGCTATAAAATACTCAGTGAGTGTCTGTAGACACGACCCATAAGAAATATAGGCAAAGAGCAAAGCAAAATTGAATTTGTAAAGAACATACATGCATGGATGTTTGGATCAATTCTGAAGGAATTTGATTTAGATGATCTTGAATATTAAAGAAATCTTTGCTTTAATTCTCAGTGCTCCTGCTGTCCTGCTGGCTCCATCAACGATATTTCTGTCAGGCCATGCATATTTCTGACTTGCCCACGTATTTCCACCAGAATCAGCAGAATTGTGGGAGAAGAAGTGCTATTCAGCATGTCTTGGGCTGACAGAGCATGCAGCTCTTTATGTTAAGTCAGGGAATGAAACCTCAACTTACACTAGCCTAGGTGGTTGGTTACAATATTATTTGCCTCTGAAGGAACTTAAACCTGTTTTATAAAGGTGAAATCTTTACTTCAGCATAGGTAGGAGAGACAGGTAAGGCCCTTCTCAGAGCAAGGTGCCAGGCTGATTCAGATGACAGCCAGACCAGACCTGCACATTCAGCTGGTATGTGAGAAGCAGCCATCAGATGTGAACAAGAATTGACTTTGGCCACCTGTGGCATACCAGTAGAAATTATGAGTAGCTATTTTCAGGTCCCCAAATCTAAGCAATTAAAGCAGGCATAGAAATGCAGTTTTACCTTTGAATGTTTCTAGTAGATGCTTTCCCATGTACCAACATGCAGTCTCATAGTTTGGAAACTGGGTTAGACTGACAATTTTCAACCGTCTTTCTACTTCGTATGCCCTGCAATACAAAGCAAACTGATGTTAAAGGCATAGCAGCTCACAAGTATGTTGGACAGTAACAAGCACTGCTCATATGTGCCCAGAGTTCATTTTGCAGTGCACGCGGAAGGGTATTTTCTTTGTGCCACTACCAAGCATTCTGGCATCAAACCAAAAGCAAAATACAAAAATAACACTGATAAGAAACTGTGTGATTTACATGCAAGATAGTTTTGTTTCATTATTTGTCCAGCATCAGTAAAGGCTGCACTTATTGTTTTAGCCTGGGCAAAGAGCCCAGCTGAGCAGGTGAGTGCTTATCCAGACAGCAAACAGCATGCTGCAAGGGAAAAATCCCAACAGTTTAACAGTTGTTCCTTCAGGATCTGGCCACGTCAGTCCAACCACTTCCTACATCCTTCCATGCAGTGGGAGAAAAATAGCTTGGAATCACCACTTTAGGAGAAAATGGAGATTATAGAAAATTGTGACATTCTTAAAATGGATTACCTCATCTGCATTTCAACACTTAGACTATGAAGAAAATGTCCAGCAAAGGCCAGGCAATCCACAGGTGTAAGAGTTGCATAAATCCAACCTAGGTGAGAAAGAAAAGAATCCTAAGAATTAAAACTGGGATCACGGTAAGGAAGAATTAATTCCCCAGACAATTGCCATGATATACTTAGCACCTTACTTCCCAGATACCAACACAGGTCTTCAGTCGAGTCAGCACTGGGACCCCATGTGCTCAGAACAAAGTTGCATTTAGACTCTTCATTTTGCACTACAAAGGCCTGGTGCAGAAGGTGCTAAGCACCTCTGACTAACCTGCAACTGTGCCAAGATCAGACAGACAGAGAAAGGGGATATTGGTCCAAGTGCCCTAGTTACTGTCAAAAGCAGCAGCAGCAGCAGCTAGTATCAGAGGCTGCTTTCACATCACCACGAAAATCTGTGGCACTGTCTGACACTGAGCTTGCTGTAGTGCCTACTCAGTCCTTGGTTCGAGCTGAGGCTTCCAGGCAGCACAGGTAGCAGCCTATCAAGCAGCCTATACAAATCCGTGTCACTGAGGTCTTCAGCCTCATGTGAAACCATAAACAAACACTCACACCATGCAGCCTCCTTTAGTTCTTTGCTGTCAAGGGGAATCAATGAAAATGTTGTGGGGCTCACAGTCAGCAAGCGATTCAACATGAGCTCTCCCTTAGATACTGTGACAAAAACCATCAATGTCATACTTGGATATATAGAGAGGACTTTGCAAAGTGAGCCTATCTAGACCAAGAGTGGAACACTGTATGCAACAGTTGTATTTTTTAAATAAAAGTACAAATATTCTGCTGCTCAAATATTGAAAGAGTAAAACTTCTGATTTTCAACTCTTTTCTAAGCGTGTGAAGTTAGACTTCATACTTTGTCAGAGAAAGGTGGTCAAATCACATTCCTGCAGCACTCTGGCCATGCTCTTTCAGCAGCTGTAAAACAAAGAGGAAACCCCACCTGTAACGGCCCGCTCACCTGAAGGAATGAAGAGTGTCTGTCCTTGTTTAACCGTGCATTTGTAACATTTATCTACCTGGTCTGCAAAAAACATTTCGCTGTGGTTTGCTGCCGATTGCCAGCGTTCATAGAGAGAAATATTTGCGGAGGCTGGTTTGATGAGATAAAATATTTTTTCTCCCTGAATTAGAAAATACACCATTAGCAACAAGCAGCGAAATCAAGCAATACTGCACTGATACAAGTACAAGCAGACACAAATATGGCATCATCTATTTTAACACTACTTGAGTAAAACTTACAAGTCAGTTTTGTACAGAGGGCTGGAATAATTAAATCACTAAGTGACCACATTTGCTCCGATTTGTGGGACAATGGCACAAAGAGTTTGTAGTGTCAGATTCCATTACCCTGCAAAGCAGGATGGGGCTTCTTCCAGGTCTTAGGAGAAGTGCATGCAGAAGGCACCGAGCAAATATTTGGTGAGAAATTTACAGACAATTTAGTGAGAAAACACAACTTCCACATGCCAAATTGCTCTCTCTGTCTGTAGACTCTGGCACTACTGAGCACACTCACTAACAGCACTGAAGGCTCTGTGTATTTCTGATGGATATAACTGGACCGTGGGGAAAAAAATATTTGACCGAGATAACTTTAGGTTGGCTTTCACATACGAAGTGTTGTGTGATTCTAAGAGATGCACTCTCACCTTCAGCACATGGTACCACGCAGAAGCTCCTCCCGAATCTATGTGGAAGTCCGTGTAGCTGTCCTTCACGCAGATCAGGCAGTACTTGGTCACTTTTGGCTTGGCCAGAAGAGCGTCGTCAGGCCAATAGTTTTCCACCCAGGACAACTTCTTCACTATATCTGGAGGCTCTACAAAACTGGACATCCTTTACAGGAAGAATTAAAATGATCACACACCTCTTGAAAACTGCAACAATCCTGATACCATTAACAACATTAACATTAATATTTAAGACTTGTGAACTAAATAGATCTTGATCAGATGTCGAAAACCACAGTTATGCTTTCAGTTAGAGTGGTTAAATTACATGGAAAGCTCTGAAGAAGGAAAAAATCTAATTCAGGTTGATAAGGTGTTTAAAATACAATATATCAGATGTGGAAAATGAATGTAATTTATACCAATGTCTACAATTATTTACATTAAACATGTATATTTATTTCCATAAATACATTACATAAATTATATCATTACTAGCCAAAGCTAAAATGATGTAGTGGCATGATAAACAAGTATTAAACAACCCAAATGGGCTAAATTTACTATTTAAATAGTCCAAAACGTGGCCTAATATCTACAGGGGGTGGAGGCTCCCTGCTGGACACTCAAATTTATGAATTCCATGAAAGTATCTGCACTTCAAACTAAAATTAAATGCTCCCATGCGTCACTTATGCTCACTGTCAAACACGGATGACAATAGCTTCATTTAGAACGGCAGGGAAAGATGGAGCAGTACATTCAATTAAAATGTCACTGTCTATGCTAAGAAATAAAATATTTGCTAGTTAATGTCTAAATTAGCAGCACATGAGTGACAGCCTCAGCAGCCCTGCAGAACAAAGACCTCCCGTTATTCTCTGATAATGGCAGAAAGCTGAAAAATCTCTACTGAAAATACTGGTAATCTTTGAAGCCTATAATTACTACACATGCTCTCTGCTGAAATGGGTGTGCGCTGCTAAAACACTAACTACGGGGCTGGAGGTAATGTCTTAAAATAAATTAGCTGGTAATTATTCATCGGCCACCTTCTTTAAGACCACCTTAAGTTTCATGTCTCCTTGCCAAAATGGAATGCTCCCCAAAACAACCACTCTTGATGTTTTTGTTGGTGCTCATCGTTTTATCCGTAGAGTCTGCATAGAAATAATAAATCTTTTCCTCCACAAATTCTAGATATCTAGGCTAGAAGAATTGCAAAAGCAATTTGCACAGTTGCATGAACTTCAATATGTTGTAGATGCATCCGAATATTTATGGAATAAAACCACAGCTCAGCTGATGAATACAGCTATATAAAGCACAAAGCAATAACTTGAACTCTTAGGCATTTACATCAGCTAATTATCTTATATGTAAAGCATGTCATTTAAAACAGGAGAACAGTAGATTTCCTATTACTGAGGATTGATGACATCCAAATGAGCAGTGCCATGACACCCATTTCCCTGCACAACTAAAGCACCCCAGCCTCATATTCAGGCTCATCTGCTCCAGTATGTGACGTGGGTCACACGGGAAAGTTGGTGATACGTAAGTCTGAACTACCACGACAAGCACAGGCCCATTTACTCCATCTCTGATCATTCTCTCCATCACGCTACAGCACTTTCATTGCTGCGCTTTGCCTGAAGCAGCTACAGATGGACAAGGAGGTGGGAAGCCACCAGCACAGGAAGGTTACCTGGTGTCTGAGAACTCCAGGTTGGTCACGTTGAGCACCCTCTTCCTGTTGGTACTGTAGTAGTAATCCACAAACTCCTTGAGCTTCATCTTGCAATCCTTCTGTTTGGTGACATCCGTGACATCAACGCTTCTCTCTGGTCCTAAAAATTAATGTAATGATAAAGAGAGACTGAATGGTGGTCCCACTGTGTATGCCTGGGGGTGAGTTCACATTTCTAGAATTGTATGAACATCTCATTTTTTCTATTTTCCAACCTTCTCAGCCTCCGTAAGTTTTTTGCTTTGCTTTTAAAACAAAACTGGTTACGTACAAAAGGGTGTGTTTGCATTCATGCCCTACAACATAACTATTTCTGTACTTTTTCTCTTTAAAGGATTAATGTTATTTTCAGTCCACTCCTTCTTTTACATACATTTTTTGCTTGGTGAAAATTAAATGCAAACACTTGGACATGCACAGAGCAAGCCTTACCATGCTGAAACGGTTTTGTGATTGAATGTGCTACTGCACAGGACATTGAGTAAAATGGACTTTCCAAAATCCTAAGTTCCTTCATGCTCCAGTATAAATTTTATTTAGGAATTTTTGAAACATATTTCAAGAGCACCATGAAAAAAAAAAAATTGACTTTTTGTTATTTTACTTAAACTTATTGAAATTCCACCCCCTCTGTGCGTGAGTACAGAGAATGAGCTGCTAGCACATGTATGCTTCCTTAACAAACCTTGTTGAATACCAATCTCCAGCATTAACACTAGCAGTAGCAGCTGATTGCATCAGTGGAATTCTGCACAGGGCACACCATAAAGAACATGGAGAAAGTCACAGCTTTATAAGAGCACCCATGTCTAAGCATGCTCTCCTACCCTTTCTGCAAGAGAACAACTCTCTAGATTTTTTTCCCCTTCCATTTTAATTGATCATATTTTTCTTTTCCCAGTGCATCATTCCACCATTCCTCACTTTTTTCACATTCACAGAGGAAAAAAAAATCTTTTTTTTTTTTTCCCCTAAAACTCCAGTAAAGTAATAACATACTTGGCAGTCTCACTGGTGGTGTTTTGTCCTCTGCTACTTCATTTAGATTGTTTCTAGAAGACATTCTGGGTCCAATGTAATAAACTACAAAACAGAGTCTGTGAAACCTCATTCAGGCCAACCAATCCCATGGAGGTTATACCTCCATATACGGAGCATATTTGTTTTGTTCACTTTAAAATCTGGTGCCAGCTTCAGATTAAATAGCCTCTGTTCTTCCCTTCAGCTCTTCACTAACGGTGCTGTTGGGAGGGTGGATGATTTCGGCTAGAGGCTGTGAGAGCGCCAGCAGATGCATGAGGAGCACAGAGGTCAAACAAGAAAATCTGCTACATGTAGCAGATGGGCAAGGAAAATATGCTTCCTGTAGAAGCAATGGGACAGATATAACAATAAAAGCAGGAGTCTTGAATTTTCCTTTATTCTCAGAACCTTACTGCATGCAATCATTGCAAAAGGAGCAGGGGGAGTCAAGAACAGCAACGGTCTGGTAAGTAGCACTCAGTATAAGGAGGCAAAGGAGCCCTGAAATACAGACAGATACATAAGAGCTGGAGTCGTGGCTCCAAAAGGGACATAGCTTGCCAGAAGGCTGGAAGGAACACGAATCTGAGAAAGTGACAGAGAAGAGCGAAGGAATGAGAGAGAACAAGAGATGAGATCACACATGCTAAAGAAGGATATAGAGACGAGACAAAAGACTTCAGATCAGTTTCAGGGCTGCTGGCCACGGTATGTCTTCCAAGGTTGAGTGATGTGATGACTTGCAGGAAGATGCAGCACAACACCCTGCCCAAGTTAGGGACAGAAGGATGCCAGCATGAATGCAAATGACCAGCAGCAATGAAAAAAGCTCTCAATGAAGTGACAGAAGTGTTGAAATGGACTGCCTCTGCAGAGTGGGTGTCTCGGTCTAATAGTTCCTTCAGTACAAAGTGAAATGGCAGCAATCAATTAAGGGCTGGCCTAAGGAAACAATTTCTTATTACTACAATGACTGTTCTCTTAATATAGTGCTGTGGAGCGCAGTGCAGTCTGGCTCTGACCTACTCTAAAATACACAAGTTGGGACAAGAAACACAAGTGAATTAATTGCTAATTACAAGTTACTATTACATAATGAATCTTAAAATCTGCATTGCTCAGGGTGTGATGTCAGTGTTTCACAATAGCATAACCTCCTTCTTAATTTGGTCATAAAACTCACATGTACTCCCCTGTCCCCAGACTTCCCCTCCATTGCTCTCCGTGAAACCAGAATGGCAAATATCCCTGGCTCTGAGCGAGGAGATAGCAGCAGCCAACCTGCCAGCAACGTCAGCACGCTGCCCTTCCAGCCCCCACCTCTCACAATCCCTGCTCACTGCAACCATGCAGGCAGCGGGACAAAAACTACCCTGGGATTATTCTGACATGCACCAAAAGCCAAACCTATGCTCTGCCACACCCAGGGGATGGAGGAATATGTGCAGGCTGTGCAACACCCTCTTTCTGCCTCCTCAAGGCTTCCTCTGTATTATATGTTGTGTGTGTGTGTGTGTGTGTGTGTGTGTGTGTGTGTTCAAAGCCTTCAAATAAATACAGGCCAAAATATGTTGTTGTTTAACCTGTAGCTGGCTGACACCCTACCTGCAGCAATGCTCTCAAATTGCTTTCATTTTATTGAGGGAATCAACCTGATCCAAACGCAAGGGATGGTCCCAAGGTCCCTCCCCATCCCAAGTACTCCTTGATATATGAATATCAAGGCATGGCACTAACTCAAGCAGCTGCCTGGGCTGGGCTGCCTGGCCCCGGAGCCAATGCAGAGCAGTTCCAGGCAGGGTGCTTTTTCCCCAGTACCAGGACCAATTTTAAGGCAACAGCTGAGCTCTAATGATACATCTCCACCGCCCCAGATACGCACCGACATAATTTTCAACATCGCTGACGTAGAACGTAGGTGCAGGCACTGACAATCCCAGGCCATCCTTCTTGGGAACAAGGATGGGCTCTGTGAAGCCATTTTCTTCCAAATACTCTGTTGTTAGCTGGCTGCCTGGCACTTTCACTACTATATCTTCAGCACTAGAAAAGCAAACATAGATTCAGTGAGAAGGAGCTTCCACACAGAGCTTGCCATCTTCTGCATTGTGCCACTGAAAGGAGAAATTGCGGGTAGGCAAAAATAAGCTGACATCATCAGTAAGCAGTCACTTCTTCCCAATTTCCATGATACACATTTTGTTTAGGTGCGTGCCTCCATTGTTTTGAGACATTCAGAGTATGCTTGGACCTCTGTTATTTTATTCAAATGCTGAAAAATGTATTTTTTTTAAAAAATTCTCAACTTCTTTACAAATGCCAGCTATGCTGCCATTTTCCTCTATTGCTGTGGGTTGCTCTACTGAAGAGTAAGCAGTATGGGAATGTACATCTTCTCTCAACATTAGATTTCCCAAACAAATAAGGGCTATGTTTCTTCAAAGTCTACCAAAAGCATTCTCTAAATACAAACTTGAAGGTATGCAGATACACCAGAATGTACAGTGCCAGCAACTGAGACAGAACAGCTTATTGGTCATGAAGCTTACAAGTTCATGTGAATATATGTATGTACACACATTTTATTTTAAGAGAAAACAATTATTTCTAGAACTCTCAAAAACCAAAATTCCTACTGGAATAAGCAAAGCACCTCTGAGAATCAGTCAAAACATGGTCTTTGAGACAGGCAACACTAGAAACAATAAACCCTGAGGTCTTGGGCTCAGCAAAGCCCCAATAGTCAGCAGTCTTCCAGGTGGCATTAGGCTACCTAGAGCTCTAAGCTGTCACTGAGACCTGCAGATGATACAATGCTTTAGCAGCATCCAGTACTCTTCTTGAATAGATTTAAATGACTATACATGACGGAAAGCGATGGAATCCACAGCCTGGATCTCTTTGTACCTAGGTGGTGTATTCCTATGAACTGTGCTGATGATCACAGCTATCTGCAAAACCTCAATTACATGCAAAGTACGTTTGTAAGGCGAAAGCCATAAAGCAATGTGTTTCAAAGCACATAAGGCACAGAAAAATCGCCTGCAATCGACTCACTCAACTCTAATGCACCGACTACTGGAAACTCCTGAAATAACATCTCATGGTGAGAGACCATTTTCCTAACTACAGGAGTCTGTCTCGTTACCAGTGATCAATGCCAAAGAAATTAGTGTTAAACATTTCAATTTAAAGAGGGTAATATTTAAAACGTTGCATAATCTCAAATAAATTGCCTGGGAAAGACTTTGCAAATCGTTTTTAAGTAGTCAAATAAATGGTTCAGGAACTATTCTGCAAATCATTTTCCAGCAGCTGAGAGGGTTTCAAAGTGATGAATCAAATGATCTCTCATTTAACTCAAAAGAGAGCTTCAACTCTAATTCCTATGATCTTTTCAAGTGCAAAACATTTTGAATTCGAAGTGAGAAATGACGGGGTTCTATATGAAGAAGAGCCCTAGGTGTGCTCCAGCGAAGATGCGGCAGGTCTCTCTTCGCACCACGTCAGGCAGCCAAGCCAATGCTGGGCTCTGGGAAGACGTTCCTGCAGCTCTGCCCGGCAGGTTGGAGCCGGGGGAAATAACGAAACACGGCCGGTTTACCCCAAAAGCATTACCTCTGGGAACCTTTAAGGCTAATACATGACTGCCCTCTTCTGCATCAGCTCTGAACTACAGCTGACATTCTCGGTTCCCAAAAAAGGACGGCAAGGCAGGTACGTCCTGACGCGTGGCATTGCACTCCATATTATAGCACTCCATATTTATGCAAGCACGAAGAACCGAGGCTGAAAATGTTAAAGAGCTAGAAGTGAACTATAGGAGAACCTCACAGGAAGGCGGCATCTGGTAAAGGAGGTCCTTGTCATGTGCTCCTACAGCTCAACACTCCTCTGCTGCCCACAGAGTGCACATTAGGCTCGTGGGGGTTTCCTGCTTCAGAGAACCGGGATACCTCTCGACAAAGTAGATACTAATTAACCACAGCTAAGCTCCTCTTTACATTCCAGGTAATCTCATGAGTTGATAATGAAGAGGAGGAAAGCTTTTGGGAAACGAGCACAGATTAGAACTGTGTGCAATGATGGAGCAAAGTGTAAGACTGGATGGATCAAATCAATCTATCTTCTGGAAAGCTCCAGAGCACATTCACGGAGCTCAGTTATCTCCTGGGTATAAACTGGCATCTGACAGGCTGGCAGAGGTACGTCTAGCGTGCCTGGCATCAAATAAGCACAGGAAAGGGGTGTAACATGCAAGCTGAAGAAATGCATGGTGAGAGATGCAGCAGCAGCAGTAACTCATAGGGCACAGTGTGTTACCCAGACAGGGTTCTTCCTCTGCTCTCCTGCTGAATGCACCCCGTGCAGTGCAGTCTTTCAATTAATTCTCAGTCTGCATAAATACTGATATACCATTAAGCCTCTGTATCTTACAATGCCCATAACGTATCTCACATACTTGTTCAAGCCTGATTTGCACCTGTATGTGCCAAAGAAACGTCTAGCAATGATGGTGCCAAAATGGAGAGCAACGCCTACACTGCACTACCTAAACAATTAATGCAGTTATTATTATTACTACTCCACTTCTTCTTTTTCTTGGCATTAAAAATTCAGGAGCTGAATGACGTGAACCCAACTTTTTACTTGTTTGCTTTCCTCAGGGCTCCTTCTGATCTGAGCTCCCCCAAGGGACTGAGTGGTTACAGCTGAGTGGTGCATTCCATGAATCAGCAACGCTGCTTCTGCCTTTAAGCCAAGATCCCCTTTTCAGTTCATCAGGTTGCTACTGTTGGGTTTTGTTGTGAACATCTGCAGATTTCAGACATTTTCTTTAGAAGAGAAAATTTCTCAACAAGGCTGTTTTGCTAATGCCACAAGTGCCGCTGCCAGCAGCCTGCATCTCACAGGGACTCTGAACTACAGACTCTTCTTGCTCTCTATTTTTGCAGGAGGGATTTTCTCATCTGGCAGCACGGATTTTCTCATATGCACATGTAAATGGCAAACATAAATCGAAACCAAAGCAAGAATAGAAGACCATACTTTTTTCACTATTTGGGAACAACACAACATATTGAGTCAAATTCCTGTTTCCTTAAACTAGGGGAGAAATCCCATACAATTTTGTGTAACTTTCACCGAGGTGCTGAGAGCATTAACTGAACACATCTCCCTGGAGTGACTGGGGAAGTGAACACATCCACTAACAAACAGAATTTCTATCTTCTCTGCAAGGAGTTTGTCATTCTAAGTGCGATCCTTGCCTTCTTAGGGTACACTGCTGGTTTGGATTTTGTGCACAAACCCGAGGTTTTGGTTACAGAAGCCACCAGCACCTGCAGTTTCCCAGGCCATGCTGGGTTACTGAAATCATTCTGCCTAGACCTTGACCCCTTTTTTTTCATAAAACCAGCTTTGCAACCTTTCCAATTGCTCTGTATTAAAAATAAAACAGGCCTGGAAAAAAAAATAGCCAAACAGATAGAATTACTGAGTCCTGAATCAAGTGAAATACATCTGTAAGCACTGCAACTCTCTGCTGGGGTATTTCAGCCTTCCCTTTAACCAGCCTCGTGACCGCTATCTGAAAAGAAATGTGAAATTAAATCCCCTCTAAAACAAAGAAGTTGTGTGTTTACCAAACACATTTTAGCAGCCTCCACGGATACTTCTAAAATACTCAGTCATTAATAATTGAGAATTTACTTGGCGAAGGCCTACATTCAAGAAGGAGAGGAAAATCATCACTCTTACGAATGGCTGTGGAACAGCCTGATAAAGTGTGGAACACACCACCTAACAATTAGCACTATTCATTACCCTAAATAAGGGAGTCTTTATCACTGTAGCAACTGAGGATGTCATTGTTCTTCTTTTCAAGACGGAGAGAGACTTCAGCAAAACCATTCCTATTTTCGAGAACTCAAGAATTCTATGCAACTGATTTCTTAGTCTCTTATTCAAGCCTATGTTGTAGGGCCAAACTCATTCCTGCTCTTGTCTCCACAAACACTACTGAAATCTGCAGGAGCTGGACTCAATCAACAGTGGATTTTAATACTGCTGCACAAATGAAAAAGGGGGAGAGCCTGGGACATCCATAATAAAACAACTCAGTTAAACATCATCTCCCCACAGCACCTACTGCTTCTGGGGAGAATCATGGCCAGCTTCATACGCAATGGGCTGTGCCTGCTTTTCCACTAGAACGCTGCTCACTTACACTGCTGAACAACTTACCTTGGAAAAGTGCGACTTCGAAGCTCCTTTATAAAGATTTGGCTTCCATTCTGTACTGGCTTGACCTCTGTACTCTGCCCAGTATCGTGTTTGTGCCAATTTCTTTTCTTTTTCACTGAAAAAGAATGATTTGGACAGTACCAAATGCTAAGTAGAAGAAAATGAGGACATTTAAAGGAATGACGCATCGCAGCATTTCTTAGGTGAGCCCCCACTACAGTGCAGTGCCAATTTTAATACTGCTCTCAATTCACCATTAAACAGTTATACTGTAGCCTGAAGATCCATTACATACTGAACAGTGCTCGTTCTGTAACATAAGGGCAACCAGACGGATAATTACTGAACTGCACAGCTACCACAGGCTTCATGCAAACACAGGCTCTGGACATTTTGTACTTGTCATATACACCAAAAGCCCTCGGAAAGCCACTTCTCTGCTCTGTTACTACGTCTTATAGATCTTTATGAATAGATTTGTTATAAATTACCTTCATCTAAAGGTCTGTCCAGCAGCGGTAGATTTGACATCAGTTTGGTTGGGCTTTGAAATATGCCCTGCACACAACATTCACATAAAAGGGAAAAGAAAATAAAAAGATGCAAGGGCACCAGAAATGCAATTTTGAGAACTTCCTAGGTTTTGAAAGGCCAGGAAGGCTTGGGCTTTGAAATGAGGCCATCAGACGAAAGGCCCCTTAACTATGCTCTCGGCTGGTGAAATAGAGGCAAGTATCTCATGGAAAAAGGGTCAGCTGAAATAAGCACAAATAAGCAAGTCAGATGTCTGCGTAGCTCTGCCTTGCCTTTAACAGCCAGATAACATGGAGCAAGAAAAACTGGTCCAGTTTTTATCTTGGTCAGCACTATCTCTCTCAGCTGTTCCTACTACCACAGTCTGTTTGAGCAGGCTCATTTCTGTAGTAAATGGTTTTGTTTCAAATATATAATCATAGCATTTCAGGCCACTTAGAAAAATTCTCACATCACAACTTTCTTTTATTTTTTACCCCTGTCATATATCACAAAACTCACTCCCTAACCCCCCAAATCAGGTAGCAACGCGTGGATGGCGCTCTCCTTGCTCTTTGCACATGCACACACACACATTTCCATGTACTTTTTCATTAAGAAAGGAATCTGGAGGCCGCAGCTATAAGACAAAAGGCCTGGAAAAAGCTAACGTTGTTTTCCTGACCACAACCCCTGGGATAACTCAAGCAAAGACATCAACTGAGGAATCCACCCCGGGTTTTGCACAAAGCATGCTGGTTTTATTAGTTCCATGCGGCTCTCCAGCCTAGCTGGATATATTCATTAAAGCTGCAAGTTCTTTATCTTAATGACTCTCAGGCTTAGTGCATTAATTCAATGCTCCTGGTAACAAAGGAAGCAAGCCCTACATGAATGCCAAACCTTCCTCCTCTTCTGTCCCTCTCCGTGTCGGCCCCCTCCCCTCACCCTCATCTATCCAGCACTGAGACTCTTAGCACAAGTCCCAGTGAAACAGGTGCTGCTTGTCACATGGAAAATTAGTAGCACGTTCTTTTATTATGTCTCAGATAGCATGGAGCACTGAGAAACAACAGCAGCAAATCAACACGCTGTTGAGAAATACACTGCAACTCCCCCCAGAGCACCAGGGAGCCTTTCCACTGGTGCTGCTGGGATCCACCTCCAGCACAGCACCAGCAGCCAGCACCCAAAGCCCTGGGTTGCAGTGAGCCACCGGCTGGAGGCCATCCCACGGCATCAAACATCAGCACTTGGCCCATTTTCAGCCCTTCTCTTTACATTCCATCTGCACCATGAAGACCTCAGTAAGGATTAAAGGCCATTAACATGTGCTACAAATACGAGCTCTGGCCTGAAAGGGCATTTTTTTTTTTTCTCCTTAAATGATTACAGATTTAGTTTTCTGCAGAACTTTCTGATCTAAATTTGACCTTTGGAAAGCATAACCCTCTTCTCTTACAGAAAACGCCTCCGAGGAAAGAGAGAATGCATTTCTATGGCCTCAAAATGTGTAATTCCAAGCTTCAAAGGTACATTTTTTTCAGTTGTATTTGTGAAGAAGGGATACCTCGAAGCACCCTCATGGTTCTCTATTGATTTACACTGAAGGCTTTAACTACTTGAAGAGACTCAGCCTAGCGTCGCTCCGCTCACGTGCGTGTGACTTCACTGATTCCAAATCACGTATCCTGATTGTTGCTGCTGCAAATCAGATGGCAATCAAGCCAAACATCTCAGACCGTGCTATGAAATGAGTCAAGTCTTAACAAAGCACTTACATCTTATTTAATTGATGTCAGAACCATTTCTGTGGACGCGTATAATTTTTCCCAAAGAAAAGACCCTACAAACTTCATTAAACTGAAATGGCTTAAGATGTCATATGACAGGAAGCAATTTGCTGAAATAGTAGCCACTAAGCCACATTGGCAAAGTGGAAAAATGTAAGAGGAGGAAAACGATTTTTAAATTTGACATCTGGAAAACATATATTGAGGAATGCATGTTCCAGAAATACACATATATTTTTAAATCCAGACAAGTTGCATAACAGACAATTGGTGTCTGTGTTTCCCTCTGCTAATCTTGCAGTAATTAAATCCTACCAGAGAACTACCGGCTCTGGCACAACACTTATTTATTACAAAACTGATACTGCTAGATAACTAGTTTAAACATATATTGTAACAGCTAATAAACAAATGAAACTGATCATCCCACAGAAGTCCCAGCAGAGCCCAAGTGCTGCGGAGCAGGATGTACTGCATACAAATGCCTGCCAGAATGAATGCATTAAGTCAAGCTGTTCCTGCCGTCATGTAATTGGTCTTTTGACTTTTCTAGCCTATTGCACTCCACAAGAGGCGGCTACAGGAGAATAGCCTATTTTTCTCAGCAGAATCCACGATTCCGTTAGTTAATGGTGGAAACTGCTATGCAGCTTGAGGATCCTGTGATCTTACACCAAATGGAAGGTAAGGCAATCAATAACTCATGTTTAAATGTTCCCGAAATCCTTACACACTGCTACTTTGATGATTGGTCCTCTACTTCATCTAACTTTCCTTAGTGCCTTTGCAGGGAGAAAACAAACTTGTATCGATGTACCAGAGAACGCCAACACGTTCTGCACTTCTACCATGCTGACAGGCTATAACTAGCAGTAGTCTTCTAGATCCACCCTTTCCATGCTGTACACTGTGAGGGTCATACTGCCAAATCAGATTCTATCTGGAGTAAAAGGAATTAAATAGCCAAAAGCCTTCTTAGACCATCAGAGGACTGCGGTTGGTTTAGTTCTCCTCATCTTGACTGGTATATTCCACTTGTAATCTTTTTATTGGAACTGCCATTTCTTGAATTCTAAGATTATGTCTTAAAAAGGATTTATGGTTAATTCCTGATTACTGACTTTGGCTACTTCTGTCTGGTTTTTCCCCTCTCACACTGAAAAGTAGCTGCCTCTTGCTCCCAATTCAAAGCAAACTGGAAGAAATCAAAGCACGGCACATCTCAATGCCATGCAAAACCCTCAGCCCTGCCCAACAAGATCCGCACACTGTCTGCAGCTCTACCTCACCTTTCAGCACAACCCATTCTAAAGTGGCAGATTATTCCCTCTAAGATAACTTGTGGTTGTTTGACAGTTTTCCTGTGTTTTTTTGTTAGGAATCTCCCACCAAAACACTCAAAAGGTGGATTCATTCAATCAAAGCAAGCATACTGACTGTGAATTCCATTGTGACTTTGCCTCCCAAGGGCTTTTTGCCCAATTTGTGCGTGCCCTGCTCATGCCACAGTTGTAGCAAACTATCTGGGAGATGGAGCAGCTGCAGGTTGCTCAGGTTTCCAGTTTGGAAAAGCCAAAGTGGAAAAATGATTCGAATTTTTGCCCACAAAACACTTCAGAATTTTCCCCTTTTATCTTTGGAACATTTTAAACCTGAATTTTCAAGGCAGGGCAGAAATAACTGGTCATTTTCAGTATTACTGAGTTTGAACAGAGCAGAAAGCAGCTTCCAGCCATCCCTTATTTCTCACTAAAAAGGAACATTACGGTTCTGTGCTCCTGGGAGATGAGCACAGCGCTCTTCCTCTGTGTGTGGCTGTAATGCTGCAAAGTAGTGGGGAAATGTGCATCGCTGTTGCTTATTTACAATAAATGGCTTTCAAGTAAAGCATTTAATCTTTTACAGCGATTGGTTTCTTTTTTTTTTTTCCCCCATTGTGTCATAGCAAGAATTTGTAAATTAATCTGACCAAAAGCAAACACATCCCACAGTTCTTTCCCAGACAAAACTCCCACTGAGATCAACTGTCACTTTTATTCAGGAGAACTTTTGCCTGTGAAATAACAGCCAGAATTGGCACCCTCGGTGCATCCTACAATTTTGACTGCTGCTGAAATTGCTGCACTTTTATACCCAGGCCAAGCAGAACACATTGATTCTTACTCTTCTCATCAAAAGACAAAGAACACCATGCAGTTTTTTTAAAAAAATCACTGTATTAGAGCTAGTTGCCTCTGTAGGGTTTTTCTAGTCCACAGCAGTAGGTGCCTCACAGTGCTCATGGAAGGCGCTGTTATTTTCTTGCACAGTCTGGGACTGAAGCAGAACAGTGAGGTGCTCACAATAGCTCACAGGCACTGCCCAAGGCCCATTGGGACCAGGAGCAGAGCTCACATCTCCAGAATCCAATCCTGTTTCTTCCCCCCAACATCTTTTTTTTTTTTTTATGTCATGTTTTGAATCATGATTTTTATGACACAAACTATTTAAATGCCTCTTTATGTAACAAAAAACAAACCAACCAACCCAACCCCCTTCTTTTCTTTAAGCATACAAAACCTATTATCTGTCTAAGCAAGTATACTTACGAGTAGACTTCCCGTGAGTTTTCTCACAATTTGGACAATGATAGATGTCAATATCTGGTGCCTCCTCTTCTTCAACACCCACACAGCTGGAATATTTAAAGACAAATATGACATCAGCTTGAGTCCATTTCCAGGCAAGCAAGCAATTGGTAACAAAAAAAACCTTCCATCCTATCAGCTGTACACTTACTACGCTGACCACGCATGGCAATACCAAAACCAAGCTCAGGTACTGCTGTGCTGGTACAGTCAGAGCAGACGTTCTGCAGCCCACGCTTGAGATGCAGTGCTGAGAAGTACCAGTCCAAAGGGCACTATCAGGCATGTACGGACTGCTGCTGGCTACTGGGACACTCCTGCCAAGGTACACCCTGTGCAAGGCTTCTGTAGGTTCCATCTCATTACAATATATGAAGATAAAAAGGAGACACACAGATCACAGCTCTGCTGGCTGCCAAGAGGATGGGCTGTATCATGGCAGCTGCTGGAACACCCCCTGAGATTATTTTGGATGGCACAACGTACGTAAGAATGCAGCACAGCCAGTGGGCACACACTGTGGGTGCAAGCCAACGGCAGGGCACAGCACTGGGAAAAGGCAAAACTAAACTGCAAAGGAATGAAGTACCCAGGATAAGATGTTGTGCAGTCAAAGTGCTGAGCAGCCAGCCAAGGAATCAAACTCCGGAATGGCACCGTTCCTCAGGAGGAGGAAAAGCAAACAGGATTCTGCTCCTGCTTGTTCTGCCTGCAGCTGCTCAGACTGAAAGGCACATTTTTGTAATGTATGAAAACTCCTTCTGCTTTCTTGCAGCAAGCTGGGTGCTGTGGGATGCAGTCCTTGTGCCACAGCTCCATCAGAGCTCAGCCAGACAAGGGACCCCAGCCCCTGCAGAAACCAGGCAGAGCACACCACGACCACAGCCACCTTGGAGTTCTCTGCCTCACACCCTGAAATGCTTCTCAGGGCTCCTCAGTCAGCAAAACACTTCAACATTTCTCTTCTGCCAGGGAAAGTGTTCGGGCACGTACCATGGAAATTTCAGCTCTGTATATGCAGTAGTGTTCAGCCTTCCTGCACACTGCTGGTGATGAGCACAGGAAGAGCGGAATTCATGGGCTCTAGCAGCCTGTTCTGATCCAGAGGTAGGTAACAAAATACACTGTGACCCTCTGTCTTTAACAAAGGTGCGTTTGAAGCCATTTTGAATTGAAGTCATGCAGCGATGCGTAACTGTAAGGATCAGGATTACAAGCCACAAATCTTTGCTTTTGAAAAACAGCATCCACAAAAACCCCACCAAACTGGAAAAAGTCAAAAAGGTTAAGATACGGAAATAAATCTTTTCTGTAACCATCGTAAATATTTTGTCAAAGCAAGATTCTGCCAGAAACCTTTGCGGACAACCATCCTGTTGCAGCCACCACTGCAAGTATGGGACCCAGCCCTTCCCAAACCGAAGAGCAAAGGTGGGAACAACTAAACCTGGATAACTTCTCATTTGTGTGAGTGCAACCTGCAAACGGAGCAGCAGCACTGCTGGCAGGCACCAAACTGTTTCTGAATCATGTAAAAGCAGTCGCAGATTTGGCCCATGTTTTTCATAATAAACAGTTACTTGAAAATACACAAAATCATCAGGTCTCCTTGGGCAGACAGCATGGAAAACCGAAGAGTAAGTTTGCAGACAGGAAAAAAATCATCACAACAACACAGCCATCGGAGTCAAGTACGTACAGGCAGTGAAATTCCAGATTAAGCACTAGGAAATTTAAACAAACCCTGGCAGATTAGAACAGGCGTAACAGAATGTAGGGGATTCCTCTACCCATAAAGCTGCATCAGCTGCTTATGTCACTGGATTCAGCTTGTCAAGCTTAGTAAAGGTATGGATTAGGGTCTGTACGAGGGCTTGAAAAGTCTATATTTAGCTAAACTAAGCAGATGAGACCCTCGGGCACTGCATGGATCGCTACAGAGGAGGTATGAAAAGCTCTGCAATGGGCAAAGGCTTCAGTGTGGTGGGAGCTATTGTTCTGAGAGCAAGTACAAATATTTAGCTAGAACAAAATGGAAGAGTAAAAATAACTGTCCTCAGACTCAAGTGATCCTCTAAAGGACACAGTCTACTTTTCCAGCTACAACACAACTTTTGAACAACGTTTGGCCATTCACAGCTGCTCACAGCCAGAAACTGCTAACTTTACTGAACTTGAAACTCAAGCACAAACATCCCAAGCAGTCCAGGCTATCGAAACGCCACAGATGATCTTTAAGTACAAACCAATTTCAGTGTGTGCCCCTTGTCTCAAGGAATAGCGCTTGCCTTGCCAGTTGCTTCCACCAGCAGAACTCCCATGTGAATATAGGCACAAAAATAGAATTCCCGTAGTTAAAGACAGTTCCAAAAGAACATTGCTGTGAGCAGAGCTAGGGACTCTTGCTGGGCTGCTGTCAGCTCCACAGCAGTGACCTGTACTAAAGCTTGAGAGCACGTTTGCACCTTGAGGGTGAAGGGGAAGCATGAGGATCATGCCACCCTCAGGCAGAAGCCAGCAGGGTCCTGGAGAGGTGTCCTCTGTAACTCCCATGCACATTTGTTCCTCAAGAAGACCAACGGAAAATATAAAATCAAAACATTTCTGTAGGTGAAGAAAGCCATTTCATCAACCTCAGCAGAACGGCGCTGTCCATTCCCGCAAGCCCTGCCTCCACCCACAAACTTTAGCACAAAAGGTGCATTGTATTTTGCAACTATTTTTTTTCATGAGAATGCTCCACTTTGGTCCCTCCAATTTCTTTTTTTATTCAGTTCTATTTGCCTTCGAGAAATACAAACATAAAAAAAAGGCTGGAGTCAAACAGTTGACCCCCTACAGCGATCAAACGGGCTCGGAGTCAGACAATGCAGGATCCCACGCAGCGTGCTGGGGAGCAGCCTCCAGCAACAGCCCCTGCTGCACTGATTCACAAATTAATCTGTCAATACAAACCCTGGATGCACTGCCATCAGCAGCAAGGAAGTGGAAAAGCTCTCAATAGCATTTCTGTGCAGTTATTCAGGTCTGCCAATGAGGTAAAAGTGGGCATAAGAGCTTCAGCAAAGGAACTGCAAATGTGGCATTAAGGCAGAGCTCACAAAAGCTGGAAACAGGCGTGGGGAGCAGAATGTCAGGGCAGCACGGCGGGTGGGCATGGCTGCCATCCTGCTTGCAGTCCATGGAGCTGTAGGGGAGAAGACGAGAGCTCCTGCAATGGGAGGGCGGGCAGGGAGCAGGGAGCACACAGCAAGAGGCAGGGCTGAAGGCCTTGGGAATGACAGCAGGAGCAGAGTTCGAGTCATTTGTATCAACAGGCCAAGAATCAGTTTCAAAAAGCCTGCAAATGCCCCAAAACTGTGCGCTGACATCCTAGTAAGATCCTGTTCTGCTGCAAGAGCTGACAGACCACGTGGTGTTGCATTTATCCAGCTCAGCATTGTGTCCAGGTCTGAGGGCCTCACCTCAGGAAAGATGTAGATCTTCTGGAGAGGGTCCAGAGGAGGGCCACGAAGATGCTCAGAGGGCTGGAGCACCTCTCCTGGGAAGACAGGCTGAGGGAGCTGGGCTTGTTCAGACTGGAAAAGAGAAGGCAGCCTTCCAATATTTAAAGAGAGATTACGAACAGGAGGGAAATCAACTTTTTATATGGGTAGATAGCGACAGGACAAGGGAAAATGGCTTTAAACTGAACAAGGGGAGATTTAGATTAGATGTCAGGTGGAAGTTATTCACAGGGAGGGCGGTGATGTCCTGGAACAGGCTGCCCAGAGAGCTGTGGGTGCCCTGCTCCTGGATGTGTTCAAGACCAGGTTGGATGTGGCCCTGGGCAGCCTGGTGTGGTACTTGATCTAGTGGCTGGCAACTCTATCCATGCGGGGGTTGGAACCTGACGACCTTTAAGGTCCCTTCCAACCCAAGCCATTCTATGATCCTCCCTCCAGTGGAGCATTTACAGACCTCCCTGACAACTCACAGAGTGAGCGCTATCTCCCACCACCATACCACAATTTAGAAGTTCTGCCAGACCAAACACGTTGTTCTTGAGGAAAGCATCAGGTTCCCAAAGCAGATTTGAAGGAGAAAACTTTTAACTGGCGAAGGCTAATGAAGGAAAACACTCCCCAGATGTCCTGCAAAGAGCCTCATTCCCCTGGGCACTGGCACTAACACCCATGGCCAATGGGAGGCATGGTGCAGGAAGCAGCTCCCACCCACTGCTCCCCCAGCAAAGAACTCCACAGCTCTTCCTAAGTGCAGTAAGGATGGAACAAGAGGTTAATTATTGCGTATCCAAGAGTATCTTGTTGGGATGATATAAAGCAACTTAATAGTTGCCTTTAAAACGTTAAAATTATTTCACTTGGCTTGAAGCAGCATAAAATTCATTTGATAATCAGATAAAAGTGAAGCACTATTACTACTATTGCATTTTAATTTTAACAAGTAATAATGAAATGTAAAGCCTTTGATATGGTAGCTGTTTAAACCTATATATCACATTTTACAGCTATTTAAATGAGAAATAGCGCAAACAGAAGCATCTGCAATCAGAGGTTGGAAACTATATTTTTAGTAGAATCTTTGCCCTTTGCCACTCAAAGATAAAATTGCCTGTGCTCTCAATGAAGAGGGATTCGGATTTCAGTGTTCTGACAAAGCTGATGACCTTCTTAGTCAGGCAACAATAATAAAAGATGTGTACATCTGAGTTCTCATGGCATGAATGTCTATGAGGGCCTTCATTTGTAGGCTTCAATGATGTGACATATAAGTAATTTTTGACCCATTTAATTAATGGGTTAAAATTCTTCCATTCTAAGATGATCACGTATTATCCATTATCAAACAGAAGATGAGTACAGAAAAATATCAAAACCAAAACAACAAAAAGGTAACTTTGTGGGAAAGAACATAAAATCTAGTGATACCTAAAGAAAACTTCTGAATACAAACCAGCCATGCATTTCACCTATTCCCAATAAGCACCAGTCACAGAACCAACTGCAAAGCAACACAAAATGAACAGTGCTTGCACAGAGAGCTGGGTTTCTAAGTGCTGCAGGATGGCACAGCTGGGAGGTGGGTTGCAGTCAGCAGTGCCATGCTGCAGCCATTCAGTCCCAGTCCCACCTCATTCCCAGCCACAGCCCCAGTCTCTGGAGCAAGGAAGAGCGACCCACCCCTACATGCAGGCCCATGCAGAAGCACTGCAAATGTTACCTGTTAGCTTTCATTTCATGTCATTTATCCACTTCTTGCCGTGGAGCAGAGTGTAAGAAATTCTGCTAGAGTATTACATGTTCTTCACAAAGCAGACCTTAAAATACACGCTCTTTATCTACAAAGGAGGCCAGCACAATCGGACCTTTTACAGATAAGGAACCTGTCACAAGCAGGACTGGGGGGATTTGCTGAGGTTTCCCAGCAGGAGCTGAGCACAGAACAGGTCTTCAGAGCTCACTGCTGGGTACAGCAGTGTCTGCCACGTCTACTGCCAAATGCATTGCTCAGGATTTGTAACCATTGATCAGAACACTGGAGGAGGTGTTTAGTTTAACTTCCATCTCTATCCTTTGCCACTTCACTAGATACGTGCTGAAAATTTAAGAATTTTAACACTGGTAAAAAGAAAAATGAGACTTCAACCCTTATTTCACAAAACCATGCATCTGCTTCTCCCTCTCTCCCAGCAGCAGTCCAAACCCAAATCACTTTTATCACCAGCCACAAACCTGGAAGGGCACCGCATGGATGACTAAGTCCTTCACGCTTCAGCAGCAGCTTTTGTCTAGCTACTTCATGAACACAAATCCAGACGCACAGGAACATCTTGTGCACCACGTACATGCAACCTTTGAGGCATGAGTGATCAACAGGAAAAAGCGTAGGGCAAACTCTGCCTCATGCTTGCAGGGCAGCACAGCGCTGTTCCCTCAGGTACAAGGTATGTGCTCTGTGTCATGAGCACAGCCCCAGGTGAGGGTACCTGGACTTCAGAACAGCAGGCACTGACCCACACCTACTGAAAAAAGGCTGCAGTGCCTGACAGCCCTTTTGCAACTTCCTCTTTTGTGCTAAACAGCAAATGACCAGAGCCACCTGGAGACTGAGGAACACAGTTGTCCTCCCCCTCAGCATTTCCTTGCCTCATCTCACAAGAACAGCAGAGAGTTCCTGCACAGGGTAAGGCACAGTGATGCTCTCCTAATGAGACTGTGGGGCGACTGCCCCTTCAGGCTGCTGAGAACAGCTTAAGCAAAGACCTCTCAAGATCAGTTCAAATTAGCACTACCTTTGGGTAGGGAGTACAAGCAGGAACCTTCCACATCTCTTTAGATTTAAGAAAAGACTATTAATATTGGAAAATGGTGCTTGATCTCAGGCTCCTCCTTCTCTCAGAAGCTGGAGGCAGCATCAATGCGATGCAGGAGAGAACTGTTCTGGTGGGCCCAGTTCTCAGCAGACAGGGCCTGAGCCTGGGGACAGGCAGCAGGGTGTTCAGGGCCAGGCATGGGCAGCCTCAGCACGTGAGGACAAAGCACCAGAGCCCAGGTGGGGCAGCTGTCACAGATCACAAGAGGTATTCATGGCATTGTTATTGGTCATAAAAGTAGTAATTAATAATTAACCTGACCTCATCCTCAACCCTTAACAACAGGGCAGCTACTGGTATAACTTCTTGACATGTAATTTAATCATGTTACACAATAATACTCTTCTTTAACAAGACGACGTCATTTACAGGAAAGAGGACCATCCAGTTTCAGAAGCCTCCACCATCCAAAAAGAAGCATAGGTGCTGTAGGAAAATCAGGACTTGTCAGCAATGGAAAGAACCACACCTCGCATTTTGGTGGATATCCAGTGCTCACGTCCCATTTGATCACGTGTTTATTACTCATTTTTCATCAGATCCACCAAAGCAGTTTCAACTGCCCCCAAAACGAAGCAGTCGCATGGTCACACAGCAGTTATCAGATGGGCCCATGTTGTGACAGAGGTTTTTTGTGTCCACATCAGAGCATCCAGAACTGCAACATATAATATGGCGGACACAAGAGATGTTACATTAAAGAAAAAAAAATAATCAAGAAAAGGAAAAGAAACGAGCAGTTCCAAGGGGAGCAAATCTGGTGGAACGGGCTGTTCTTTGGATTTCAGTCCCACATTGTTCTCCTGGTGGCTGCATTACTGGGTAAACTCTGAGCAGGGCTCTCTTACGTATGCTCTCCTCTGTCTGATAAGCAAACAGAGGAGCCCTTCACTAAATAGAAGAATCTGTCTCATCTAATCAGCCACATATTTTTACAGAACATACAGGATTTTTTGAGACCTCAAGCCTGCTGTCAGATATGGTTAAAGCTTAGTAGTGGGTTGAAAACTCACTCTGAAGAGCAGAAAGATACACGTGTAAGTGCTACTCCACGAGAAAACCCAGAAGCAAGCAGTGGTAGGAGAAAAACAACATGTGCTGGCTTAGGCACAACTGCAAGTGTTCAGCAAGTCCCTTGTATTATACAAGGGCCTAACTGAGAGGCAATCCTGCCTCCATTGGGCAGCTAGTGCTTTACATTGTGAGAAAGTTGTGGGTTCACTTTGGGGCACTCCTGGAGCCACCAGCAGGCTGTCCTGTACCGCAGGACCTACAGACAGCAGCACTGAGGTAGCAGGGTGCTGCTGTACAACACAGCAGCGTATGTTCTACTTGCTGTTATGACTCTCTTTAATCCCAAGTAAATTGCATAACTTCTTTGACTCAGTTTCTCCACCTATAAAACAGTATTATTAATAAGTGCCTGATAACCTCAAAGGCTAGTATAGTATAATTAACAAACGTGCTCAGTGCTTTGAAGATGGGAATCTCTGTGCAAGCGCTTGGTTGTGTGACCCACACACAAATCTTTTGTTTTAGAGCTTTGTCTCTCCTGTGTGTAAGTTCTCCCGTGGGGATTTACAAATAAATCACAGAACATCCCAGGTTGGAAGGGACCCACAAGGATCATCGGGTCCAAGCCCTGGCTCCACACAGGAGAATTAGAGAGGAAAAAAATCATACAAATACTGCCATTAGGCTACAAACAAGTACATGCAGCATACACAGAGAATACTGTGCTAACGCAGTACTTGCGCTTAAATCACTCCAACAACATCCAAGCTTCTGAGTAGCTGCTATACCCATTACAGCCACAAAACCATTTGAGTACTCGGGAACATGGCATTAAGAAAAGCCAATAGTGAATGCCATAAGATGTTTTATTCCAGCAAAGAGGCACAACTCTAGCACTGCGTTGCCATGAAGCACATGGACTATGCAAGTGTGCCACGCTGCATTCCCCTGGCCAGGAGGGCTAGGGCACAGGCATTGGCTGGGCAAGGTGTCTAGGTCAGTGCCAGCCCCTTGCACAGCCCAGCACCAGCCTTCCCTCAGAGTTCTGGTGAGAAAAAGGGCATGAACTGAAGTCAGGAAGGACCCCATGTAATGCTCTCCTTTCTCATGAAACGTGGTTCTCCATTGCTTTGAAAGCATGATTATACAACTCCTCCAAGCACGGAAAGAGGGGGGCAGTGAGATACCTCCACTTGTGCTCTGTTGGTTGGATGCTGTTCTGGGAGGAGGGGTGTTGCCTGCTCCTTCTGATGCTTGCAATTGTACTGGAAGAAAGTTGCTTGCTCTAAAGTAGGTGCCTTTACATTTTAAAAAGAGGAACAGGCTACATCTGCTCGTTACACTCCAGTAATGCAAACAGGACTGAACTACATTGAGAAGCTGCTCTCACTGCTTCTCCCCTGTACCTCAGCCAGTTGTACAAGTTTTGCTGTCTTGGATAAACTTTGCTCTTCGGTTGACTGACCACATTTTGCAATTCTATTTTCAAACTTGTTTGCAGTTGTGGTATGCAGCAGAGAATTAGCTCTTTGGCAGAAAGCATGGATTACTTGACCTCTATAAAACTTTGTAAAAATGAGTGAAATCAGGACCTCCCTGAAAAACAAATGTTACAGCCAACTAAGCCAGCTGCAGAACATGTTTTTTAATTGCAAATGGCTGAGGGACTTCACGGAATTAGTGGCTATTGCAGGTGCTCTCTTGGATAAGAGAGAAATCTGCCCTATTTCTGGTGTGTGAAAACATTATCTCTGCAGTACATAGGCATTAAGGCATACATCACACCTATTTGTTTATCACACAGTCACCGTGGGGGAAAAAAAAACCCTAAACACAAGTATCTCAAACCCCAGTGATGCAAGAAACCAGAGCTTGCTGCTCTGGTTGGTTTGCTGAACTCTGGAGAGCAAACATCACAACTCGAGGTTTTACTACATGGATTGAACTTTTTTTCTTCCTCCTAGAAGGAGCACCTGGAATTGCAAGGAAAACTAAAGTAAAAGTACAGGAACAAAATGCAGACATTGAGAACTTACATTACATTCAGAGAATCAGATTTTATGCAATCAACAATATCCAGATTGTTCATGCCTGAGTCACAAAACTAGTTCTAAAGCACAAAAAACAAATCATGCTCAGTAGCCGAGACTATTATTATAGGATATGTTTCTCTGAGGCGTAATAGTTTCATCTCTATTCCACCAAATGCTGTTAATGATAATCTGTCCTCGGTCGCTATTTTTGTTCGCAGGTTATTTGTTGTGGATAAGACTTCCTGCTTTTTGAACACTTCCTATCTGATCCACTCACTGAGGTCCCCGGTGATATCTGTAATCTCAAGGCATTACAAAGGAAAGAAAAGTTTCGTTCTCTCTGCAGAGAGTTACTATTTTTACACGGTTGCATTGCTGCTATTCATAGCTACAAAATGTTAAACTGCTGCAGCAGTTCAGATGCAGAAAACCCATTTTCAGCCTCTTCCTACATTCAAAATGCTGTCAAGACAGATTCTTACAAATGTATGGTAAGAAAATTAGCCCTTAAAATGCACTGCATGCTGTACCACTACTTCACCATAGAAAGAAGAACATTAGAACGAAAACTATGTTTCTCCCCAAAACAGACAGTAAAAAAAACAATACGAAAAAGAGGAAAAGGGTCTTGAATCAAACAGCTGAGTGAGTCTGAGATATGGGGTGTCATTCTTAAAAGCATTTCAGAAGCCACTTGGAAGCCTACATCTGATTTTAGTCAGTGGTATTCACACCCAGAAGCCTCTGGATCTGTATGTTAGTGACTACATAAAATTATTAGTAAACAAAACACACAACATGCTCAGTTCTTGCTAAACTACTGCCCTCAGCTACAAGGAGAGAAAGGGAGTTCTGCAACACAGCCAACAGACTGCATGGAAACCAACAGCTCTCCAGCTCTCGCCCCATTCCTGGCACCTCAGACCTGTGAACCGCCGCTCCTGGCTTTTTGGGGAGCAAGGAAGGCCAGGGGAGGCCCTCTTATCCCAAAGCCAGCTGCAAACACCACAGCAAAGACCACCGCAGAACAAGAGAAGCCCTGGGCTGCTCTCCCAACATGGGACACGCTACGTGAAGCCCATGGCTGGTTCTTGGCAGAGGGTCGTGCCAGCCATGGAAGGAAGCCTGGTAGTTCCCAACCTGGGGCACTTTCTCCATTTCACATTCTAAAAATAGTTTCTACAGCTTTGCCTCACGTACGCTTTCCAGCAAACGCCTGACTGCGGCACAAAACAATCCTTCAAACATCTCCATTTCACCTAAGAGAGACAATTCCAGTCTCTCTAGCTTTTTTATAAAACCCTTTTAAGAGCTCGGTTCTCTTTTTCCACAAGCAGCTCACCTTCCTCTAAAATGCGTGGTTATGAATGGAGTGAAATGGCAGCGATGTGTTCTGGCCATAACAAGGTCCCCAGCTGACGTGTTTTCTGACATCACCCCCATCACCATTGGGCTCAATCAGCCTGACAGCCCATGCTGCTGTTCCCAGAACACGGGCACCACTCCACAAGCAACAGCTATTCACCTCATCTACCGCATGCGGGTCAAGAGCCTTATAAAGCAGCACAGGTTTGGCTTCTTTTTTTTCTTTTCATTGACTGCTCATTTGGATTCAAACTATGAGCCAAATTCTGGGTCCTGTTCTCGTATTTCTGAGCTGCTCTTGGGGCACAGAGAGCTGAGAAGTTGCCTTAATTGCTCAGCTGAGAATTGAGCCAGCACAGGGGAATGCCCCGGTGCCACAGAACCAGCCTGCGTGGTCTCATTTCACATCAAGTAACAGAAGTTCTCAATGACATATCAAACAACTAATTTAATTGTCTTTTCTTAACAAAAATGTAATTCTCCCAGTCAGAGTAACACAGAGTCGTGATCTTTACATATTTGATGTATAGAAAGAGGTCTGGAATCCCAATATGCTGTTACGAAAACATTTCTTTATCTCTTAATATCACGCTTAGCTAACGTAATTACTTAAAAGTGGCTTCCCAGCTTTTGCCATTACGCAGAGTCCTGTATATTTTCCTGATGTCATGCCCAAAGCAAACACCTACCAGCATCAGATTTGTTTTTCTTAGATCAAAAATCTGTTAAAGACGGACAATGATTTCAACACAGTTCTGGCCTTATGCTGAGTTAGAAGTTTCTTTCTTCCTGACAACTGGAGAAACTACAAAAGATATGAACAGCCTAGTGTTTGGCCAACCAGGCTTCCAAGAAAGCAGGGGCAACTCAAAAGCTACTTTATGTTAAAAGAGCTATCAGTGGTTCCAATAACACTGGTGCATTTGTTAAGGCACAAACACAGCTGTAAATGGAGTTTACAGTGCCTGATCTTTAAACCTAGCAGCTACTCAGTCTGGATATTCACAGTGGTACCAACATGAAGCCACGACAGTTGTAGAATGAAATTTACCAGTCTAAACAAATACTTAGCAGTTATCGATGATCTGTCACGTTTGCATTTGACATGCTAATGCCGTATTCTCCCCTAACAACGGATCCAGATTTGAAGTTCAGAACTTTACTATATTAGCTTTATTTCAGAACGTTTTTTCTGGTGCACTCAGGTCTTGACTGCAGCAGCTGTTTGGGATTTGAGCACAGGTCAACATGCAGTCCCCACCTCCTTTCTGGCCTTGCTATTTCCCCTTTGCATGCCAAATTCCTTCTCATTGCAGGAATCAGCCAACACCGCTGTTCTCACCCAGCAATCATGAAGGCCTCCAGGAAGAGCTGAGAGAGTATTTTACAAACACCAACTTGCATAAGAATCCAATTTTCCTGGTTCTGCATTTAAACCTCCATTGTGCTTAGGAACCACATATCTTTCTGTAACGTGTTCAGTGACAGAGAAACTCATGATTCTAGATTTATGTTAGAGACTATCCCCAGAAAAGCCAGATTTCAAGACAAGAATTTCAACTCTTGCTTCTCTGTAGAGGCTGGAATAAAATAATGCTCTCGGGGCACACTCATAGGACACAACGCAGCTCGTGAAAGAGCTGGAACAACACAGCTCCATCAGCAAATGCTCTGCCCAGGAACATATCTCCTCTGGTTACCAGACTGGTTACACCAGGGCCCAACTGCCATAATGCTCCAGCTCCTGGCAGGTGGAACGGCCAGCTGCACTCAAAGTAAGCATGCACATCCTGCCCAGAAAGGAAGGGGGAAACCACAGCCTGCTTATCTCTTCAGTAAAAGTGCACCTGGCACTTTTGCAGCCGCACTGCTTCTACTACCCGAGCTAACACAAGTGGCCTTAAGCAGCAGCACTTGGCACCAAGCTCAGGGCTGGTGCTTGGCAGCAGCACCCTGCAAGCCATAATTAGCTCAGCTAGCCTCATGCAAGCTCAGACCTGCAATTCTGTTCCCTCCAGGAGCAATGACAAACTGTAAGCACTGTCCAAATAACCTCTTGTAAGCAAGTGGTACCTATTTGAAATAAACCTCCCTCAACACTGACTGCGTGCCTGTGTTTCTCCTAACTGTTCCTACCCTACGCTAGTAAGAACATGAGACTCCAAGGAGCTTTCTCCTTGGGTAATTTGAAAGCTACCTCCTTTCTATTCAGGCATTTCAACGAGTTTAAAGTTCTTTTGATGTCTAAGTCCTCAGCTGCAAATCATGGCCTGAGAGAAGGACTTTTCAAGTAAACACTTCACCTCTTATTTTGTGAGGGTGCATTGGGACACACCAAGCTGTTCTGGGTTACTCTTCCACAGCCTCCTCTGAAGGTACATTAGTACAGATTTGAAAAGTTCTGATAATCCAATTCTGACTGCAGAGCAGATGAACTGAAGTCATTCCTGAGAGTCCAGGATGAGAAAAAAAACCAAAAAACTGTACTCTTTGAGACACAGGTAGGTTTCTAGATGGCCAGAGGCTAAACCTGTTTCTCTCCTCACAGTTCCCCAAAACCCCAGTTTTTCCATCCAGAAAGAAAAAGAATGAAGTCACAGTATTTTAAGGGTAGATGGTCATGTGAGATAAATTTAACCAGCGACGTAAAGACTGTGCATGCCCCTCCAGAGAAATGGCAATCTTTATCATGAGCAGCAAGAAAGGCCATCCTTAAATACAAAGTTCAACATCTTGTCACAAGTGTCTCCACACTCATTTCAATATTCCAACAGCCTACTAATTATTGCTTTAGTTTTCTCTGAAAACCATTATCTGAAGAAAGAAAAAAAAAATAAGGCAAGAAGTTCACCAGTAACAATTTAGGTTACTTCCCCAATGCAACCCTCTTTGAAACTAGGAACGGTAGCAAGGACCAGGTAGCAAGGACCAATAACAGCTTTTGCTGTTATTCCCTGCCACTGAATACCTGTGCAGTTTCTTAGTTTTGTACTGGAGGAGAAGCAAAGAAGCAGAGAGATACAATCCTGCTTTTTTTTTTTCCCCCTATAAATGCAACAATAACTAGGTCATGAGCCAAGCAGAGATGTAATCTCTCTCTCTTTTGCTTTAAGCAAAACATGTAAATTTAAAAAAATAAATACAGGACCAAAGAGACATGAAGTCCACGTAGAAGACAAAATATTAACATAAATAAACTGTGAAATATCTGTCTTGTACCTGAGTGCTCCCTCATTCAGTAATGCAAATAGTGATTCGTATTAGGACTATAAGATGTGCATTTCCTATTGTGCTCCATTTTCTGGAGGCTGACACCTGTGTCATGGTGCCATAGAAACAATATATTTGCAGTCACCAGAAGGGAAATAAGTTAACATGCCTAGCAAAATATGAATTCACACGTACACACAAAACTAATCATCTAAGTCAATTTCTGCTGTTAGAATCCATATTCTCCTGTGCATGTGGGAGCTGAATTTGGATCCACTTATTTCTTATTAATAAGAGACACCTAAATATGAATAATGAAATAAAGCAAGGAAAACACCTAAACTGAAACAATTTAAAAGCATGGTAGAAATTGGAAGGCTACTTTTGAAATATAAACAGAGCTAGCCCGAGCCTTCTCATGACTGAATTCCACATTCTACATCAAATCTCTTTTTGCTGGGCTTCAGAGGAAGTTTTGCCTTACAGTCCTTTCTGCCATATTAATATTCAGAATAACCTTCCCCTTCAGTTTTGCTCCTGACTGAGTTGCATCATTTCATTTTTTTTCTTTTTAGAATTGACTTTAAGTTTCCAGGATAAAATGCTATAAACTTGAATCCTCTGAAGTCAGTAGCAGAATTTGTCAAATTTAAGGGAAGGGAGCCTGCTCCTTGAGAACGCAGACATTAAATCACTTCTCTCTCCACCAGCTGAGACACTGTTACCTCTATACTTATATAGACCTACAGAGAAAGACACAAATAATGTTTTTCCTATAGCCACAGTTTCAACCCTAAATATACCCTATGAAGTCCACCAGAGAATTACTGCTGACTTGATCTGGGAGATGCTCAGAACCTGCAGAATTAAATGCAATGTAGAAGCCTAGGATTATATATTTAGATGACAGGCATTAAACTGTTTACCGTGACTCATCTAGGGACAGCTCCAACTCATATTCATTCCAATATTTACTCAGTTGAACTGCTGACAAGACTTAGAGGCAAAAGATACACAATTAATTGATGAACCTTTCATTTTTAGTCAGCAAGACTGTAAATATTAATAACACAATCGCTCATCTCTTATGGGCCTGTATGAGCAGAGGAGGCAGGGCCTTTCAGGGGCAAAGAAACCCAAACAAATATGAAGACTTCTGCCATTTTGTCTGCACCAGAGGATTTAAAATACCACCTAATCCCTAAGGAGGTCTGTCATTGGAAACGGGGAATTTTCCATCATCTCTATCAGTGGCCAGTCTGTAAACCAAGACACAGGAAAGCAAACAAACCAAAAATACCCCCGCATAGTTAAAAACGCCACAGAGGGAAGCAATGCAATAGGCCCTGTGTGAGAGAGGGCCGCGAGGCAACCGCTGCCTCACAGCCGTGGGGAGAGGAGGCCGAAGGGGCCCTGAATGCCAACAAAATGGCGTCAGTGACATCACGGCACAGAACCCTGCTCCAATGGCCCTCGTGTAACCCTCTGTGGCAAACGCAGCCACATCCGCTGAAGCGCCGCAGCACGATGCCAGGGCAGGCTCCCATCTTCTCACTGACAGCAAATTAAGAACAAAGAGACAGCTGTGCTGCGCTAGCCCAGTTCTGTCAGTTGGACCTGGCTTAAAATCAGTTTAGCCCTATGCTTTAAAAGAAAACCCCGATGATCATGTAACTTACCAAGTTTCTAGTTGAAAGTAAATTCTGTATGGGACAATACCACAAAATGCCCGTGCTTACCACAATTCTGGGAGAAGAAACTGATGCTGTAGATGTGCAGCTGCTGAGAGCTGCCCAAGAGCCCTGCAAGAGGGAAAGGCTCTGAACCTTCATGCTGTTGGAACTGCCTCAGCATCTGTGCATTTCCTTACAAAACCTGGGAGGAGGTGGCAACGTGGGGAGAATCACAGAATGGCGTAGGTTGGAAGGGACCTTTCAGATCATCTAGTTCTAACTCCCCTGCTATGAGCAGGGTTGCCACCCAGCAGGTCAGGCTGCCCAGGGCCCCATCCAACCTGGCCTTGAGCACCTCCAGTTGATGGAGCACCCACAACCTCTCTGGGCCAGAGTTCTCTCTCTGCCAGTGCCTCACCTCCCTCTGAGTAAAGAATTTTCTCTTATCATCTAACCTAGATCTCCTCTCTTTTAGTTCAAAGCCATCCCCCATTGTCCTATTACCATCAGACCATGTAAAAAGTCAGTCCCGCTCCTGTCTATAAACTCCTTTCAGGTACTGGAAGGAAGTTGCCCACAGCTTAGGCCTTTGGTGAATTAAGCCCCATATTTCCTCATTTCAGAAAGAGATGAAAAAAATTAAAAAAAAAAATCATCGGTCTCACATCTTAAATTTCTACAGATACCATCACTGCAGAAAATAAAGGAATTTGCACTGACCCGGTGTGTGGCTGATTACACAGCATCCAGTGTAGGAGCAGCAGGCCAGCCTGGTGAGCTGAGGGCTGGGGTAGGCACTGGCACAACCGACACAGTGAAAGTGAAAGACAAGTGAGATCTGAGCACCAGATGTATTGGTTATTGATAAACCTGTCCCAAAGTCAAGCAGTACTTCAGGAGGTACTCATCGCTAATTTCAAACAGAAGTTGAAATGCAGTTACGTAGGAAAATTTTGCACCATCTGGGCCTTACATTACAGCATTTTTCCACTGAGTAGCACTTGTGCAAGGCATAACTCTCCAAGAGGCAAAGCCTACATCTTTATTTAAAGCTCAATTGCTCTCCTCCACCCCTTGAATAATTGTAGAGCAGGATTTGGAGAATAACGATAAAAATCCTCCTTACTATGTCTTGAAGAAGGGGCTAAATATTGCAGATCATCATATTTATGGAGAAAAATGAGCCTGCATAATTCAGTCAAGCTGGACTAAATGGAAAGCACAGCCACCATGGTGTCTGCTCACAGCCCATTAGGTCCAGTGTGACAAATTGGCTGCCATGCACATCACAGTCTCAGCCTCCCATAACAGAATGACATGTCAGGGTCACAGGGCTCCCTACAAGACTATGCTTTCCCTTTATTAACATCATCTGCCCTTATGCATCTTTGTTATGAGCAACTGTTATTGCACCACCTGAATTCCTGCAACTTCACTAAAACCTTCCAGGACAGAACAGGATCTTAAGGAGTACGTGGAGCACCCAGCCCCCATGTATGTCAAAAATCAATGCCTTGGGAGAAAAGCTGACAGCTCGTGTCTCTTCAAACTAAGCAATTCTGATATCAGCATGCAATTAAATGATAAAAGCAGAGATATGCATTACAACCACTTTTGCCATATCCATCAAAAGTTCTTCCCTCAATCGTTATTTTAGGGTTTTGATGAGACACTGCAATCATTTCTGGAGGGTGATTGGAAAAGTCCGGGTCTTGATCCAGACAACTGAAACCAAAACAGTGCCGGGGTCCACCTGCAAGACTGGAACCTTAACCTGAAGTCTCCTCAGAACAAGCTGAGCAGCAGGCTGCAGAGAGGAACAGCAAGAACATCCTGGGCCTGTACTGTTGGCCAACAAAAATCCCACTGAGTGTAAAATCACCTCCTCAGGCTCTGACAGGCTCCCAAGCAGTTCTAAGAAGAGGTCCCACTAAATACCAATGCAACTATGTGTACATATCAAAATGCAACTGCCATCATTCAGAGTAGCAAAATATCAGACGCCTTACAAAGGCAAAGGAAACAAGACACAATTTTAAAAGATAACTGCTGATCTCTGACAAGGTGCCAGACCTCAGGGTTAAGAGCTTTTGTCCATTAGAGAAGCACATTTTTCTCTGCCCTGACCTCCCAGAAGCACCTTGGACATGCAGCCTCCATTTTGCATTTGCCTCCCAATTAGCGCCCACCATGTGAGCGACTGCTGCGTGCAGACACCTGTCAGCTACTGCTGGGCTGGGAGCAGCATCTCGCATGGCAGGCTGCTGGCTGCACTGCTGCTGCTGGCAAACTGCGTATGCTGAGAGCCCCGGAGCCAATTACAAAAACTTACGGATGGTGATTTTATGCTTTGCCTTGTTATAAATAATAAGGTTACAGTTTGTTCAGAGATCTTTTGATTTTTTTTTCTTTTCCTTTGGGAGACTTGTGGGTTTTAATGGCATTAATTTCTATTTGCCAACCTTGTCCCTATAAATGAGGATGTTCATTAATTTAATGTTAAGTGATGAGCACTATAATTAGAACACATTTAAAATGCAGCGCATCTAAATCAAAGACCATCCAAGATGTTCTTTTTTCTATTAAGATATAATTTGAAGGAGACCTACTGCTTAGTTTAAAACAAATGATATTTTTCAACAATCTCTTCCCACTAGGGTAGTGTGCAGGCCAATGCAATGCACCAAACAGTGATTCTTCCCAGTTGATATTTTTTCATGTGCTCTGGAGTCCAATGGTTTTTGCTAGCTATTATATCAATACTTAAGGGAGAACATTGAGTTTATTACTTAGTTTTTGCCACCAATAGCCATTAAAAAAAAAAAAAGGAAGGAAAATAGTTGTGATTCTGGGAAGCAGAATGTAATGTCACAACTTTGATGATATGTAGCCCAGGTTATAGCAGTTGCAGTTTATTCTATTTCAGTAGGGGCAGACTCACTGGAGACAGACACAAGAATCCCTGAGAAGGAAGCAGCTAAGGTAGAAGTACATACACTGGGCAAATCATAAGCCCAAGCCAAGGGCCAGCTTCGTTCCTAGAGTACGCTTTGTGTTATGCCACGTAGATCACTCAAGAATGCCTGGAACTGCCATTTTGCCACTGCAGGCCAGGCTGGTTGCAGGTCCAGATTAGTCAAGTTCTAGCCTTTGAATACAGAAGTTGCTCAGTGGGACTCACAGCACTCTGTCACTTCAAGCATACAGCACTGGTCACATAGCCCTCTCCAGCCCTGCACTATAAGCATCAGATGCCCTGTTTGATCCTAGCTGGGACATGAGGTCCCAGAACAAGCAAAAGGCTACATCATACAGTGTTCAGGGAATAACTGCTCTCACATAGCCCATTGTGACCCCATGGCTTAAACACCATTATCTTCAGTCAGGTACAGAGCTGGCATTAACCCTTTCTTCCATGCAGAGGATCAAGATGTGGGTAGTTAAAGTGATTTGCTGCAGGTAATATAGAAAAATCGGTTAAGCAGCAGATACAGTTCTTCCAGCTCCTACTGTTGGAAAGACAACGCTCACACAAATATATCGACCACAAACAAATGTAGGCTGAAAAGGTTTCTAAATAGGGGTGGGGGTGAAAAATGCCAGACAAAACTCTTTCCCTCCTTGTTATTTTATATCAAATCAAAATTCTGTTTCATCTCACTCTTGTATAATTTAAAACAATTAAAGGCTTAGTGATTTGACCCCAAGGTTTAATCATATAACTCCAACTGACAGCAATGTCTGTCATCTGAATGACATCAAAGGCAACACCTTGAAAAGGTCACATTTACCAGAGTCAACATGGAGAGTATGGCTTATGCATTTTCTCAAACAGCAACACATTACCAACTATATCCAAAACTCATCCTCTGCTTACGACATCTTAAAGCTGGAGCCTGATTCTGCTCATCAGGCTGTCATGTAGGAACACGCTAATGGAAATCAAGGGACACATCCAAATGTAAATCTAAATTCTGATATCAGCTACAATTCCAGTTTCTTTCCCAAATCCGTACAGTAGTTACAAAGTTTGTCCTTGAGTTTCTTTGCTTGACTGCTGCCCTCTCATCTTGCCTTCTGGTCAAACCCTCAACCATATGCCACGTACAGTATTTGCTCTCAGCACAGGACATTTGTGGAGGCACCTGTTAGTGTGCCAAGGATTCATTGCTGAAAACAGGACCCTGCCAAAGGCAGTCTGTTTGGCGGAGAAACTGCTCAGCCCTGTGTGATTACAGCTGTTCTGAGTCTTGTTCGGCCCCTTCTCCTTACTGGATTTTCCAAAAGCATATGGGAAATAAGCCAAGAGGGAAACAACAGAGAAAGAGGCAGCGGTAAAAAGCAGGAAGAATACAAAAACTTAAAGGAGAAAATTGCAAAGCTAGAGTGAATTAAAAACAAAAGGGCAAGAAGTACATTAAACAACATAAAAATAACCTGCCTCTCAAAATCATCCTCTTATTTTGCAATTCATTCTTCGTGCAACTCAACTGAAAGAAGTGGCATTCGTCCACAAAAGAATCCAGCCACACGCAGCAATAAAACTTCCATTCTTTACAGGCTACTCTGACATAAGGAAATTGCAGGGAGCCCAGAAGTGCTCATTATGACCTGGTAGCTGGGGGAGGTTACGCTGGTTGGCAGACTGCACCATTTGAACACCATACAAGTGTTCAAAAGCACTGCATTGTGTCTGAGCTATGCAACAGAAGATTTTGATGCGGGTAACAAAGCTCTGTGCTTTAAGGTGTAAGCTGATAGCCTGCAGGTGTGAAAGAAGAATTTGTATGCACACTTTTTTTTTTCCCCTCTGTTGCTTCCTTTCTCTCCCCACTCCTTCCTCTAGTTACTTTCTGTTCTTCACATACAGTTTTCCATTTCACCCTCAACTGATGTGCCAGGTGTTAGCTAATGACTGCAAAATAGATACCAGCCAAAACACCGCGCTGACTCAGCGTGATAGAGCCCATGTTCCTCTGTTACAAAACACGAAGGCAATGTAATATTCAAAATATATACTTGAACAGATCATTTCTGGCACCCTGAAGAAAAATTCAAAGGCAAAGCCAATTATGTGGAGTGGAGAAGATCGGGAGTCAGCACAGTGCCTTGTGGATATTCCATTTTGTTAGTGCCAGGATCTCCATGGAGCTCACGGATTGCTTGGCTACAACCACAGATTTAAGAATAACCTCTTGTCTAAAGACCTTGGTGAAGCTCGCGCAGTTGGTCTACTCCGGTCACATCATCTTCCTTCCCCATCTCTTCAGAACTGCCAGGACAAAAACTGTTTTGATATCATCTAAAGCAAAATTTGAAGTGTGTTGCCAAAAAGCTTTCAGGCGGGTACAGTGCTCAGCAGACAGCGCCTCAAGTGCACCAGCACACATCTTCCTGTCTGTAATCCCTTCTCAGCACAATGCTTTCAACGACTGAAACCCAGGGCTGGATTTCTCAAGGGGCTGACAAGCACACCGATGGGCTGCACACCTCCTGCCTCCCCTTCCACACACCTCACCAACACCCAGATGCAGGGCAGTCCCTTCTCCACTTCAGATTGTCTTTCTGGTCAAGACTCTAGAGAAGAGCACACAAAGCACTACGAGATCTGGGATTAAAACGGTATGAAACTTGATCATGATACATGCCTGCAACATACTTCATTTTGTTTGGGTAAGAGAGCTTGCCCAAACACACCCCAGATAATGGGAATGTTCTCCCTATCTGGAATTTCTGAAAGCACTGAGGTATTTCTGTTTGTTTCTGCAAGAACCAGTTGTGTCTCCTGCGTCAGCACAGATTTCTTTCCAAACGGGCTCAGCCTACTTGTTTACACACATTTGAATTTAGAGGGGTTTTTTTCCCCCATCAATATGCAAAAGTCATTTTCATAAAAATGATATTAACACCATTTGGATCTACGTTGCATTTGATAGGGACTGTTAAGGGAAGACTTGCTTCTACCTTCTACCTCAAACTACAGTTAGCACAACAGAGCTCAATCTCAGCTGCCAACTGGATGGAAGGCTGGGAACAGCAAATAGTACACAGATTTGTAGGGTCTTAAAGCTATCCTCTCCTTTCAGCACAGACCCCACATTTGTGACCTGCAAGCAACAGAAGCCCCAGAGCTTTGCAATGCAAGATGTAGAAATACATTTGGTACACAAGTTGAGCTCAAGGGAAAACAGCTCAGCTCGCAGGAATGACAGAGCAGAAAGGAGCACAGGAAGTCACGTGAGAAAACACTTCTGAGAGAGTACAAATGCTTGAAGTAGAGCACCGTGCCCTGGAATCCAAAGTGTTTCTTTTCTATACAGGGAAAAAAAAAACCAACCAGGCCTATTTCAAGGATGGGTCATTTCATGCAATCGCAGCCAGTTCAAATGAGAGTTAACCCATTTTTCTTTGCCCAAAAGGAAGCAGCAGCTTCCCAGTCTCTAACCAAATATCTAGCTTCAGTGGCTGTCATCAGGTTACTGCACAGAAAAGCCCGATGTTCACCTCGCAGGCACAATGCCTTCAAACCTGTGATGCTCCCACAAGAATTTTGCTTGTCACAGAAAGATCTTCCCTCCTCTATTTTGAGCCACATGCTCATTTGTCAGAGGCTCCCTGCCCTCTACAAGCCAGGTTGGCCCTCCACCAGTCTGACCCATCTGAGCCACCTACCGTTAAGCAATTCCTTCCCTCTTTGGGCTCAGCGCAGAACAACAGGTCAAATAAAGCTGAACACTGAAGTATGCTCAGCACTGACAAAACAACAAGCTCCAGTGTGTGGGATCTGGATAATAACTTCAGTTCTTCAGCAGAGTAACTTCTCATGCCAAGTTTCTCGATGGCTGAGATCTAAAAAGCCAAACAGGGAGAGTACTGGAGTTGTTGCCTCAGTAGAAATCCCCCTGCAATCGTTAGAAGCTTTATCTAAGTACAGAGTAGCTGCAAAGCCGAGTGCTGCTCCTGGGGCTCACTCTGGGTTTAAGCTCTCCGTTGTTTTAGTGGCTGTATATGAAAAAGCAGACTCACACACAAAATTGTCCTTTCCCTGCTCAGGCTTGCAGCTTGCTACCAGACTGGGAGGGCAACTTCCGGATAGCCACAAATCCCCTGTGTGCAGCACACACCTTCAAAACGTTTGTATGGCTTTCAGTGCTGGATTGGTCCAAGCAAGTCATTATTTACCAGCTGCATCTAATCCAGTGTTGAAGCGTTTTCCCTAATCAATCCTGAGTATCAGGTGCACTAATAAACAAAAAAATAGTAGCTGTGTATTCATTTTCACCTACAGGTTGGAAATCACAGGGCAAGATCTGCACAGAAAGGGAATTCAAGCACTGCAACAAGACAAGGCTCTGGAGCAAGTAGTGGAAGCAGCTCTTGGAGAAGTGTGGATTGAGAATTCAGTTTAAGAGCCTGAACTGCTCCTTCTCACAGCAGCATCAAGAACAGCTTTAGAGACCGATACCCTGTGCCAGTCCAGTCCTACAGTGGTATTTGCACGCTAATATTTCCAGTAACTGTGCTACCAAGCAAATGCAACACCCACATGTCAGCTCTTCAGTCAGACAGGGCACAGCTCTGTCACTCTGCATCCTGTCACAGCAATATTCAGGGTGGTTCTCGGGTTACCACAAACTATGATGCCACAGCAACAATAGCAGTTCAGCCACACTGTGCCCACAGTGGGCACATTGGAACTGTCCATGGGAAAAAAAATGCACATTTGCTTTACTGTACAACCAAAACTCAATGATATCCCACCACTTTCCTTGTGCGCAACCAGCCCTCCTGTGCAGCCAGGACAAGGGGATGGGGGCAGTCCACCAACAAAGCAGACAGTCCCTGTCCAAGAATGAGTACCACAATACCTGGCTTAGTGGGCAATATCGGTGGTAGGAGAACAGTTACATGAGATGATCCGAGAGGTCATTTCCAGCCTTAGCGATTCTATGATTCTAACACTTAACGCTTGGTTCAATGTGAAGTATTTAGTTACATGACTAAATTAAAGAACAATAGGAATCAATATCTTGTACCTTGAAACACTGCTGGTACCAAGAGCTCAGGACCTTTCTACCCCTCTCCACACAACAAACCTACTCACTTAGAAGCCCCACACAGCTGTGAATACATCTTCCAACCCACACCTAACAGCACCTGTGCTATTTACCATTGCCCCATGAAAAGCTGCAAGATGTAGCCCATACAAAATATAGTGCCAAAATGTTCTCACATCACAACCAAACACCCCAACCAACATAAACTGTTCTGTGCAAAGAAGCACTGCAATTGATCCTCTGCTTGTTTTCATTAATACATCACTTTCTGAATAAGTACAGGTCAAAAGCACTTTAGAAAACTGTTATTAACAAGTGGTTTTTGTTGCTCAGCAGAAACAAGCCAGCATTGTTGCACAAATGAAATATCACATATCTCAGACAAAAAAGGAAATCAATGAAACAAACGTTCCTAGATCACAGCAGTCTCAAATTACCGCACAGCCAAAATTTCTGCCAGCATCACATTGCTACTGCAATACTACAGACCCCAGAGAGGAGGTCTTTCACTTCTTAAAAAAGAAGAACGTTACTGCAAACACCACAAGTGTCCTGTCACCAGTGCAAAAATAGCCATGCAATATCTATCTGTAGCACTGGCCTACAATAAACTCACACCTGCAGCTTGGTAGAACCCTCAGCCATTTTCATTTTCTGACTTGCAGTTCAAAAGGAACAGTTCTCAGAGCAACACAGCTCCCTGTCACAGTGACAGTACTGCTATTACACCAGGCAACTTGCCTGCAATGGGGCTCAGCAGCCATAATGCGCTCCATTGCTGAAGATGCTTGTCCTGCTGGTCATTGGGTCAGCCATTATTTCTACCTTCAGCTGATACACAGCAACATCCGAGGAGATGCAGGTACCGGTCCTTGACAAGATGTGAGCAATAGCAGTGCCTGGGAGCTTTGTACTGCTACTCTGATGCACCTCAAAACCACCTGCTGGCTTTAGTAAGCAGCAGGAGAGGTTCCAGCTGACCAGCCCCACCTGCTGATTAGACACCAATGTGAATTTAAAGGGGAACTCCAGAGAGCTGAAAATGTTACTAGAAAAATTTACATTAAGAGATTTTTGAAATCTCTTAATTCCAAAACACTGATCTATAATGTAGTGCCATTTATAAAAGCAACGTACCTTTTCCAACCAAAGATGCTGGGACTGTAGACAGTAATTTTACATTCCTCTTTTTCTAGCAGTGAGCAACAGACCCGTTTTAGGCTGCTCCCTGCCCTCCCTCACACACCTCCATGTTGTCCGCCCTCTGTCATTCTCTGAGAGCCATTCTGCAGCCCTCACAGAAAACACTTCTCTGAGCACTTGCCTCATTTGAAACACGCATGGAAATACAGGAGGAAGGACAGGGAGGGACGTGTGTGTACAACTGCAAGCATGTGTGTGTATGGGCTTGCTCCCTGGGCACGGTTAAAAACTCTCCAAGCCTTCCTTTATGAAAAACTGCTACACTTATCTACGATTTTAACACTCATACATTTTCAAGAGCACAAAGCACTGCCTCAGGCTGATCCTTCTCACTCTTGTTTTCTTTCAGGGAATCATTTTCAGGTTTAGTGGAAAGAGAAGCATTCCGTGCTGCTTGAATCAATAAGATGAGAAGGAGTGGAGCTTTCTCCTAGTGCTAAAAGAGACTTCACGTCATTTCCCTGTGCACAGATAACAAGATTGGTTTGGATTTCAAACTGCGTAGACCACACCTGCATTTACATGCACTTTTACATTGAGAAATGTGGGGTTACAAATAATTGGTTTGAATTAGATGTTAAGCTTATCAAAACGTGGCCCACAGATTAAATGATACCTGACTACAAAACCCTGCGCACGAGTTGGAGGGCTCTTCTATAAAGAGAAACGCATGAGTAACTTTTACTGCTGAAGTTATGCTGGCGTTCAGCCTTCTGGATTTAATGCCTACATGAGAGTTCCATCAAGTCTCAGTCTTAGTACTTCAGTCGCTGGGGCTACATACGTGCATTAAAACAGAACAACTGGTGGCTGCCATTGCTGCTCTGCCCTCCGACTGAAGAAGATGCCCAGAAAATACTTCTTTTTGAAAATCAGAGCACCATTTGCACAAGGAACTGTGCACCAATACAGCTCCTCTTTGCCAACCACACCACCAAGTCAGCCTCCCTTTAAACGAATGGGCAACCGCTCATTTCTCCAGCAGCTGCTGTGCGCCGTAATTTGCGGAGCTCCATTGTTGCAGAGCCTGCCATGCCCATTCTAACCATCTACCTATCAAATCCAGAACCCAGTTATCTGCGCACCGCATGCAAAGCCTGTGGACTGAAAGAACACACTGGAGATGTGCGATAAACAAACATGACTAAACTACAGATAAATGCACACAAACATGCTACAAATAAACTAAACAGCAGCAAAGCCCCAGGCGACATCGCTGAGTTTGTACAACAACCGCTATACCAAAGTGTACATAAATAACATCTCTAGTACTGCTTGTGTTTGATTTGCTGTAATTGCATCTCCATTTGTATCATTTATTTTTAAATCCAAGGTAACAAATACAACTTGCATAAGCGTTATTATGCTAAGATCTCACTGAAACCACACAGCAACATTTTGTTGGTTTCTCATCTTCATTCAGACATACACTGCTGTATTCTTTCTCTCTCACACACAGTACTCCTGATAGTGCATTGACATTACTGTTTTTCATGCTCTATTTTGCATGGCAAATGATCTGAGCCAACTGCAATGCCCACATGGGAAAATCCAACAATGAACCAATGGCGTACCAAGGAGGGAAGAGGGAAAGGGAATGTTTTTCACTTTCCTATTTACGAAGGACCTATTATATTCAAGCTGTCAACAATGCTACTTAAGAATGTCATTTTGAATAAACTATTAACAGAAACCCCCAAATCACTCTTGACTATTTCTGTTGTTCAGTTGCAGAACCTGCTCTTGTATCTGAACTTCATTAGCTTTCAGCATTTCAAATACATTTTTTTTTCTGAAGATTCATATCCAATTTCAAATGATTTAATTACAGATTTATCACGTTTCACTTCCATTTCAAGATGGTAAATCGGCTTCATATGCACACGTGGACACCTGTGCTCACATGGACTCTCTGTACATCTTTCATGTACAGTTCCTTGCAGGTAAGGCAGACTCATCTCAAAAGTTATTAACTGGTACAGCAATATGAAACCATTCTGCCCACCCAGTGCTCTTCATTGTCTCATTGCTGACGACATCCACCATGGAGATGGTACATTTTCTCCTTTGGTATGGAGATAGGATAAATATCTCAGTATGATAGATACTATACGTGATAGAGAAAACAGAGCAAAACTGCACCATCAGAAAGAAAACATGGTAGTCATAATTGTTTATTCAGAGCTGTAAAATAGACAGGTTTCCTTAGTTCAGACATTACAACAAATCACTGGGCTGACATGGAACGTAGCGGTGCCCTTTATGTCCATATAATGAGTCACAAGGATTTACTCCACCTGATGAAATTCAGCCGTGAATGTACACACTTCATTGACTGACTGGTATGACTGGTGTCTTCTTGGTCTGCAAAGGTATTGATTTAACTTCTATTAAGTTGTATGACATAATAGGTTGGCGATGCTTTGATTTACAGAGAGAAACACGAGGCTCAGCGTAATGTGACAACAGGTGAAAGCAAAACAAGCTCTTTCCCAACAGCTGTATGTTCTATAAGTAGTAGAAAACAGGATTTTTCTCCCCTATAAGCATATGTAAAAGACATAAACAAATACAACACCGAAAACAAAACAAAACAAAAAACACCTAAAAAAAAGAACCTAACTAATGATGAATCTATTGGTGGTACTCAACTGACAGTAAATGTGGCATGCTATGGCAAAGCCAGTCAAATCTACACACACACTCAATAAGAACCACACTGAACCACAGGGCTGTGTCCTAGAGCCCCTTTTCTCCCTCCTGACTTCAACAGAATCTCTATTTATGGAAACAGGGCCCAGAGCACTGCTGTTGCATAAATTCCTCCTGTGCACTGCATTAATTTGTGTTTATCATTGTTTATCAGCAATTTTAGAGCACGTCTACTTAACATATTAGCATGTGTCCCAGTAAATTACTCATTACCGCTTTCAGAAGAGTAACTCATCCAAAGGCATTGCTTTGACAAAAACAGTCGCCTGTTAGGCACTGCAACGGCACAAGCTCTCAGGGATTCGATAAGCAACTCCTAGAGAATTAATTTGCTATAAATTATCCTTACATTGTACTTCGCAAAGCTGGTCTTTTCAGCTCTACGTTGGGCTGAAACCTCAGAGGCTGACTCGGCGCCACCCAGCATTGCTCCCCTGCCACTGAGGTGAGCCGCCGCTTACTCATGTGAGCAGCACTGCAGACGTGGCTGCAGCCATCAGGATTCCGATCTTCTGCTGGGAAAAAAGAGTTTCATGGCCATTTTACCCCAGGAGCACGTGCAGTGGGATTTACACAGCTGGTTGGCATGCAGCGGCCTCACCAAAAGTCAGAAGTGATTTCTGGTCTCGTAGCTATTCAGAAGCAAAGCAAGACCCGACACTTTCTAAAGTCACACATATCAAAGTCCAGCTGACATTTAAACAAACTGCCAAAGGAAGATGTTGTCTGTAAGGTAGTTTTGGCCAAAGTAAAGCATAAACCGAAGCAAACTAAAAGCAGCTGAAGATCAGGAGCTTCAGGGTTCTGGGCAAAACACTTGGCATACCAAGTTTGAATTTGTGGAAGGAAGAATTCATAAACAGTACCAGAACTTGATTTACCCAGGTGTTTTAACTGGAATAAGGGAGCAGCTGGATTTCTGGGGAACACACAGCAGCAGTCCCACCTGCCCATCACAGCCCACTGCTCCCACTCCTGCTGCTGCCTCTGCCACCACCTCCTTCGTTGGTTGGTTACCCCTGTGGGAAGACAGGCTTGGAAATGGCTGTTAGGTTGCATTACGTGTCACACTGGTCTTATTCTGGCAGCAGAACTACACACATTTAAGATGCCTGTCCTACTGCTTTCCTCATCTTTTATGTGGATTTGTGTTTTTGTGCCTTCTAACATTTCAAAGGTTATAAAGCATATCTGAAATCAAATTCAAGTGGTAGAATCCCAAGTAACCTGCCCCAAACCAATTTCCTCAAGTTTCATATGATTCCAGTAGATAATAAAGGAGATACTAATTTGTTTTCAGTAAGAAACACATCAGCCACCGGCAATTTTTAGTCTACTTTCAAATTACTCCAAGTGTGCTAAGGCCTGCTAACTTCACCTTTATGCAACTGATTTGTTCTAAACGAACAGGGGAACCCCTGGAGATCTCTTAATACTGCATTACATTGAGCTGCAGAGGAACAGGACAAGTAACAGGACCTGAGCTCTGCAGTAACACTCACTTTCATTAGTAACTGAATGATGGCCTTGAGTTTGCACTGTTGTACGTGCTGAGTTACGCTGCTGCAAATTGCTGTTTGCTTCAACTGATTCCGTGCCTGCAAATTGACATTTAGTGCACGCAATTTATGAAGCAGACTTCCAATTACCAAAGAACTGTAAAAAACAAAATGATGTTACATTTTGAGACATGGATTAAACGTCTCCATAAACACGCTGAATTGTTCATACACCTGCAGTCCTGGCTCCTTCTGTCTACAATACTACGCGTGTGATACAGAACTCCAGTTATTTCTCTGCTAAGCCTTAGGTGAAACATTGTTTTCATTCCCATAACTGTTCCTTAGCAAAATTAACACTCTGTTTAATGCTACGCTTTAAAATTACCTTTGAAAGTTATATTGCATGTACCAATATGCTACACTTACTGGAACTCAAATGCAGTAAGAGAAAGAACTGTTACCAGCGCCATCCATTTCCAAAGCTACTTAAGTTGTTCTAGGGGAAACAATACATTTTCTCTTTCTCTCCAGACAGTTTTTAGGTCATTTTACAAACTTAGCATGAAAGTGTTGATATTGTTTCCCAGCTTGTGGCTTAACAGCACAAAATGAGAGCTCCGCCTTGCTTCTCCTTGAAAGGGAGAACATTACCAAAGAGTGAAAGCTGCAGATGCATGCAGGCTGCCTTTCCCCTCGGATGTTCATTGCAGAACGGTTCTGCTGCACAGCAGCCTTCCTCTGTCTGCACACCCACCCTCGATAAAAGCACATCTAAGCACACATACGCTCGCTGAGCTTCATAGCGGTAAGCCATCTACCATGCCTACCTCCCTCAGTCGTACCAAAGTCACAGTACTGTGGGGAGTTTACTCACAGCAGTGACCCGAAAAGCTGCAGAATGCCAAGGTTTCAGCAAAGGCTCTGAGGAACACTCCAGCTTTTCGAGAGCCTTTGCAGAGCATTGACACATTTGTGAGTAGGAAATTCCCCATGAGTTAAATTCTGCTCTTCTGAGGATACGTTCTGCTCTCAGTAATCTCTGTGGGAACCAGCCATGGACATGTGTGCATATAACAGCCGCTCGTGCTTAAATTTCTCTATTTCTGTTCCCTTGAAGGCCTGTGGCACAAGCAGGAGGCAGGACGGGGCTGTTCTCCCATCAGCAGGCATTTTGCCACCGACTTCCGTGGGAACACAAACTGGCCAGTGCAGCTGAACCGTGCCTGATGTTGGCCGTGTTCTGCATTTCAAGTAAATGGTTCTGCTTTGGGAAGAGCTGCTTAGCTCCAAGAGTGCAACAGAACACAGAACTGAAAAAGAACAAAACGAAAGCAGCAGCAGACAGCTTCAGATCGCGACCGCCAGCAGTCAGATGGGCCCTGAAAGCACAACACCGCTAAATTCGGTGCGAGTGCTGTTCAGAAGCACTCCACAAACCAGGCTTGCTTGAATCTGCTTTTTGTTGTAACATGATTCAGCTCTCCATGAAAATGCAGGAAAAATGTACTCAGAACAGAGATTGTATCAGCTCTGTCATATCAGTGAAAACATTCCTGCTGTCACAGGAGCAGGTAATACACGTCTCCTCTTCCTCCTGCCTCCTGTTGGGCTTCTGCTCTTGGTGGAAGCAAGCAGAGACATTTCCCACATAACAGCGATAGGATGAGAGGGAATGGCCTCACGTTGTGCCTGGAGGGTCCAAGTTTGGGCATTAGGAAAAACTTCTCCAAAAGACTGGTCGGACACTGGAATGGGCTGCCCTTGGAGCTGCTGGAGTCATCGTCCCTGGAGGTGCTTAAGACCCGTGAAGATGTGGCACTGAAGGACATGGATCTGGAGCGGTCACAGGCACGGACTGATGGTTGGAATCAAGGATCTCAGTGGTCTTTCCATCCAGCATCTTTGATTACACACAATATGCTGAATTGGCATTTCCAGCTGTCCTTTGTTTTTAAGGCACACAGAAACAATTACAGTTACTGCTTATTACAGCCCTTTGAGTAACTTTCCAACAGCACTGAATTAATTTAATTTCAGCAACAGTAATACATTTTTTTAAATGGAAAGAATGTAGCAGTATTACAACAAGTGATATAAATTGTATATCAGAGTAAAGTAGTTGGAGAGTCAGGGAGCAGCTTGGTGGTTATCTCGCAGATTAGTTGTACGCACAGTGTAGCGGCTTTATTTATATCTCCAGGCTGCTCCTTCTGCTGCACTCCCTCTCCTTCCCTTTGCAGATCACAGCACTCCCACAGTGGGAGGCTGCTCCGTGCAATAGCAGCGAGGAGCTGGGCCAAGCAGCCACAGCCTGACCTCACAGAGCACTCCGGGGCACTTCCAGCACGGCACATGCAGCTCCTGCTCCCAGTGCTGTGAGCGGCTGAGGCACGTTAGGAGCTGCCCTAATTGGTGAATGGGACACACCAGTGATAAACTCAGTGTAAGATGGGGATATACACCACGTCCTCAAAGCTGTTCTGCACATGGCTTCTGCTGGATATCACAGCCACCCTAACGGCACCAATTTTCTTACCTACTCCCCAGATGGCATAGGGGACATTAAAAGTGAATCTGAAACAAGCATCTACCTATACCTACAGCACTCAACAAAGGCGGTGGACCACATTCAGCCCCAAAAGCAGAAAAGCATGATCACTGCACACCATCCGAGGATGAGCTCACATGCTTTTTTCTTGGTTACAGCGAGCCAGAGTAAAATCCAGCCGATAAGAAACCACTGAGCTACTTACGAAGTGAAAGCAGGTAATTTCTGCTGAGAAAAAGTGAAACTGAAAATGAAATTAAAATAATAATAATAATAATAATAAAAGACCCAGAGGAGTGATCAAACGACACTCCCCAACTTCTGGTAGCAGCATTCTATGAACTGCAAGCTGTAGATTTGTTGACACAAACAGCACGTGTACCAGGAGCTAAGTGCTCTGACACACACACACAGATCGCAGCGGTTCGTTACTCCTCTGCTGTGCCGTATCACTGCCAAGCTGCACAGCAAGCTCGGGATACATGCTCTGCCTTAAAGAAATGGTTTGCTTAAGATACTAAGTAGTGGGGGAAGGGCCCATGCAATTACAAGTTTGCCAGGCTTCCACCAGGGCACAATGTTACAAGGATCATCTATACACACTTGCCACAAGTCTGCCCGGCAGATGGAGAGCACTGCAGTAGTGACTGCACAGTTTGGGGTCAGAAGCAACCCAGCCAGCCCTAAGGATGGCATCCAGCAAACACAGACCACCACGCTTTTATCCCACCTTCCTAACAAACTCCTGGCCCTGTTCTGACCACACCTGCCAGGACAACCCTCATTCCCTTTCCCTTACAGATACGAGCCATTCATTTTCTTCACTTTGTCATTTTTACATTTTAAATGTTTACGAGGAGTACAAGGGATATTTTATCCAAAGAGTTCGAATCACTTGCTATGTTCTAATTACATGTTATTGCACCCTAAAGGTAAGATGGATCAGTGTTATTGCCAGTTTGCTATCAGTTTGTTACCAATAGACTCCATACCGCATGCATGAGACTTAATCCAAACCCCAGACAGGTCAGCTGGTGGGACAGAAACTCAGGAGGAAATGAGGAGCGAAGCCAGGAACAAAATCTTGCAGCCCCATCTCCATTTCCTCTGCCTTAATCTCCATGTTTAACCAGTGTGTCCGAAAATATCAATGTCTTCAAACTGCCAACATACTTAATGCACAGTTCCGACTCTCATAGCTTACACAGCAACTTAAATCCAGACCGTCTTTGTGCTCTGCAGTTCTACCAAGCAGAGATAGCAGTTCTACCCTGCAGCACATCAGTGCAGGGCACGGTGGGATGGTGGTGCCCCATCCATACAGACACCCGAGGTCAGGCTGCATGCTCTCTGAGCACTGATGGAGCCATGGGTGTTCCTGTTCAGTGCAGGAGAGTTGGACCAGATGGCCATTAGGGGTCCCTTCCAACTCTAATGGTACAGTGAAGTCATAGAGTCACAGAACGTTTCAGATGGAAGATGAACCGCATTGCAGTAATGGGTGAAAGTGCTGATGATGGAATGAACATCATATCAAATCACCTTACCGCACTCCAATGACTGCATGTGGTCAGAGCAGCAGCTGCCTGCTTAGCGCTGAGGACACCTCTTGCAGCAGGGCAGCTCCTCCAGCATGATGCTGGGTAATTGCTTCAATACGCACCCAAAGGGCAGCGTGTCATTACCTGAATCCTTGTTACCTGCTTTGTCAACACTGAGCCTCTCCCCCGCATAGTGCTCGGCTATTATTACTTAGTCCACAAGATCTTGTAGGCCTCATCTATAGCTACTATAGAAGGAATAGGTGCATTTCAATGAAAATATCCACGTCATTAGAATGCCCCGGATGCATTCAAGGCCAGGCTGGATGTGGCTCTGGGCAGCCCGGTCTGGTGGTTGGCAGCCCTGCCCTCAGCAGGGGAGTTGACACTAGACGGTCATTGTGGTCCTTTTCAACCCAGGCCATTCCATAATTCTATGATTAGTAATCCAGGATAGCTTTCATTAATAATAATAAAGTGAGAGTAAAATTACAGGAGGCCATAACTAACATCATAGGATGAAATGCAGTTGTGGATGTAAATACCAACAACCATCAGTACCTCTTCTGACACAGTTTATAGTATTCTAAGTACAACGTGAAGACAAAGTCGGTGCAGAAGGCACAGAACACCTGACCAAGAGATCCTGAAGAAGTTAAATACATTATTTCTCTTAATTCTTTGGAAACCCAGAGAATTGCTCTCCAAATGAAGCAAGTATTTCACAGGCATTTCACCTTCACAGTTCTGGTACGTCTACTATAGGGCTCAGAAATTATCATTCTCCTGTGGCACTGTCAGAGCACCCTGCTGGATTCTAAAGTTCTATCACAACGCTTTATTCTGCCTTCACTATTAGAATAGACTGACCAGAGAACGTGTATTCTCATACATAACAGTAACTCAGTTATGTAACCCCAACTAACACAATACTTTGCACATGAAACACGCAGACAACAGTTGTGAACTCACCACACTGCGGATGGTTTTAGCTTCTGAAAACTCAGAGCCCTCTGCTAACATTCATGACGTATTTCAAAAGGCAGAAAACAGGTTTCAGATCTGAATTGTTTAAAACAAATTATCAGTGAACTCCCATCTGGCTGCTCTACACATTTATTGCTCAGTGGAAGGTATGTGAAAACATTCAGCGGAGTGTGGACAAAAATCAGCTCTCTGCACAGAAGTAGCAAAGTAAGCATATTTCTTTCCTGGACTCTACAATAAATGCTCGACTACTTTCTCAGCCAAAGTCAGCAGAACAGATGTATCTTCTGATTGAAGAAGGATGGTGACTCTTAGCAGGAGGACATCAATGTGCTGATGGAAAAGTCTGACTGAGAAAGCGGGCTCAACACACAAAATAGCAAGATATACACAAGATATCACATGCAGAAACAGAAACTAAGCAAACAGATGGGAAATACTGTAATTTTTTTGTCAGAACTGAAACAATAAACCATTGAAACAGCCTGTTAAAGGATTTGTTGACTTTTCCTCAACTTTAGATGTGTGAGGTTGCTTGATAAGAATGTGTAAGAGTCCAGAACACCGTCTGGTAGCATTAACGTCTGTGAATCTATCAGGTCTTCTAAGAACAAGTCTAAGCATTTCAAGATCACCTCAGCTATCCAAGCAAGACAGGGGCAGGACAGAAGTCCTGCATTCCATTGTAGGAAACGACCTTGTGATCTTACTCAGATATTCTCCAACACTTTACGACTTTCTAATATTAAAGTTTATCTGAGAGGTCTTGTATCCAGTTCAGAAATCAGGCAAGTCTTCAGAGTGATCAATCCCTACTCAGCAACTAAAAGTAAAGTACAAGCATTACTGTTTCATACACAAAGAGTAGACATGAGTGAATGGAGATTGCTGAGAGATTGCCTTGTGGACTTCTTTTCTAGCTAGATTACACACAGTGAGAAAGCAGCATAAAGGTTCTTGGTTGTTCTTGAGCCTTGCTGCTTTTGATGGTGCTTCTGTGACTTACATTTCGGAAGTGACGATGGAAAAAGTACTCAACAGCCCTGCAAGTTTGCTGTTCTTCTCTCCATCACAAATGGCCAGAGTTGTGGCCCAGGAGACACTCCCATTGCACAGACCCAAGCCACACAACAGCAGAAGGCTGAACCCTTTCACTTCAGCCTCATGCCTGATCCATGGGCTCTGGGGAGATGCTCAATACAGGGGATTAAACATCGCTGCAGCTCTGGTTATTCAGATTGTATTCCTGAAAAACAACCTGGCTGCTTCACGTGTTCGCACGTTATTCTGTGCTCATCCAAGGAGGTAATGAAAAACACTTGCATTCATTGTTGTATCTGGATCGGAACGCTGAAGACTTTGATGTACCCATTGCTAGAAATTTACAATGAGACACCGTTCCACACCAAATTAGTACTAATAAAGATCTGAGCCGAAAGGGTAAATCATAACCACATGGCTCACATTTGATAAGTGTATTTTTATACACACGAACAATCACAAATACATACCATAATCACACATACTACATGTGCAAACGCTATGAAAGCCAAAGGCTTCATCCTGTTGTCCAAACAGTGCACAGTGCCATTGAGCCAGAAGGAACACAGAAAGATTATGAGTATTATTATTATTTTTAGTAATGATTATGTATTAACTAGATTAAAAAAAATAATAAAAATCACTATAATTTGCCTATATCACAGCCAGCCTTTCCAGGCCAGTGAATGGCATATGTAAGATAGGAACAACATTCCTGCCAGTTTTCACCTTTCTGCTGTTTACCATTGAGATGTTAACAGCAAAGAAAGGAGGCTGAAGAAGAAATCACAACTAATGATCCTTAGCTCAAATATCTCACTTTCTTCCCCACTCCTGTGCCAGATGAAAACTTAGAGGAAAAATGCTCTCCCTGAGAGCAAATGTACTGTATATACAGGAGGAAAATGAAATGGAATCCATAGGCAACTCATTAAAAACAAAAGGGCAAGTGTAACTGCAAGCGCTCTCAGAGATCAGATGAATAATGGAAAATACAAAATACAGAAGTGCTTTTCATATTTAAAATTCTGTGGTCCTTTTTCATGCTTAACTTTGTGCCTGACTTGATTGCTTACTAAAAGCAGTGGATAAAAGTGCTGGATGTGCTCTCGTTAGAGACCTGCACAGCTGTGCGACTGCGAGCATATGGAACTGAGAGTGAAAGCCTCTGTTCTCTGCTCAGGGCTGCGGGCCCACTGCTAAGCTGCAGCCTGAGCAGCAGCAGCAGGTGATCCCTCCCAGTGATCTGCCCTGGAGGCGGTGGGCAGAGCATCCTTCCTCTCTTCAGGCTCTGACACCATCCCCACCAGATGCCTGCAGAAGCTCAGCCAGAAGGGGGTTTCACTTCTCCATGACCACAAGGAAATTATCTCCTCGTGTGCTGGATGCACTCCCGGGCTGGAATTCCAGCTATGGAGAGCACAAGATAGCAGAACAGACTGCAAGAGTTCCTCACTTGACCAGATTGCATCCTCAATGAGCACAGACACCACCACCCATCTCTGTGATTTTCTGTCAGGAGTGGCTGAGCTATTTGGCCATTATGTGGAGGATAAACCTAAACTGCATCTCGTGTTATTATGACAATGCCATCACAAAGAGAGGTGCAGCAGCAATTGTGTTATAAATCCTATGTATTAATTAGAGGATCTGGAAAAAATCCTGAGTACATTTGCATCCTCAGATTGCACTGGACTAACAGCTTAGGAAGTCTTGTTTTAAAGCATAATACTCACTGATCTGTGGCTGGTGTCATTTCATGCCTACAGTATTTTTTTATATGTTTTGCAAGTATATATTTTTGCAAGTAAGAAGATACATAATTTACACAACATGGTAATTAAGCAGGTGATAACCTGAAAAAAAAAAAAAGGGAGAATCAGGGAATGAAAGAAATCTGCTAGAAACCTGACTATTGTCTGTATACTCTATCTGAAAGGTATTTGGATGCAATGAGCAGCAAGATCATGTCTCAAAATAGATGGTGCATGATGCCCTAAAATAGCTCGTGCACAGCCTTATTGTTTTCAAATAAAAACCTGGAAAGGAATTACTATTTATATCACTCGGAAAGTCTAGGAGTTTCTAATACACAGACACACACGGCTGTGCTCCCTGCTGCAGACTGAGCAGAGAAAATGGCTACTGTGAGAAATCCAGTTCACTCCAGAGTTTGCTCACTGTACCAGCCCAAAGCAAGCCCCCAGCAGCACACCTCTATCACATATCGCAGCTCTGCTTCATAAAACGTCCTGGGAAACCACTAGCTATTTTATATACAGAACTCATGACAAGCAGGACAACCAGCCCTAACAACCAGGAGGTCAGCGCCATGCAGATGACGAGTTTTGTTCACTGGAAGTATGCTGTAACAAGAATACAGTGTTACTCGTAGGGTTTTACATTTGCAGTGACAGAAGTGGAATGCTTGTAAGTGCTATGAAGTTTTGTTAATGAAGCTTTGAGCAGGAAGGTCCCTTGCTTGTGAAAGTGAAAGCACAGCCTGCAGCACAGCACGCTGCTCCGGCATGGGCACGAATCACAGCCCTCCCGCCAACGCTGAGGCCCAACAACATAATGCAAACCCACGAGGGCAGAGCGAAGCCAGCTTTGCACTGCTCCAGGCACCGAGTGTTTGCTCAGTCCTTGTGCAATCACACAGCTGTACAAACTGTACCCGGGCTGCAGCCTGTGCTCACTTTATTACAGGCTGCCGTACGCAGGACAACTAGCCAGGCTGTAAGAACGCCATTAGTTTTCGCTGTGGATATGCTATCAGAAGGGAACACCTCCTAGGCTAACCTTGCTTCCTGAATCTTACCCCTCTGAGCACAACAAGGAGCCACGTCGCTCTTCTGGAGCCTTCCTCCTGAGCCGCAGGGTCACTGCAGGCAGGCGGCCTGCAGGAGCACAGCCGGGCACCTGTAACTGCGGGCTGCTCGGGCACAAATCAGCAGCACCCAAATAACATAGGAGGCTGCGTTAGCTGGAAAAAGCGTATTGATTGGAAAGGGGAAAATATGCTATGGTAACATTAACAACAGTTGGGTCTAAAGAGGCCTATAATGCATCTGGAACGTATTTTCTCCTCGCCATTTTTTCTTCATACGTAGCTACACGGCCTCAATCACTTTTTCAAGATATTTTTATCCATTCCCTTCATTACAGAGCTATTTAGCAATAAGGAAAATGCGGCGGGTTGGTTAATCAAGCCTCTGTTTTCTTGCAGAACCGATCTTTTGTTGCCTGAGAAACGACATCGCTTTCACTTTCCTGCTAACAGCGCAGCACCTGCGGAGGGTGCAGTCCTGCTGCTGCTGGCCTGAGCTCAGCACGGCCCAGCCAAAGGCCTGTACTGCTGGGGAGCACTCATTCCTTTATATATATATATATATATATATATATATATATATATATATATATATACATACACACACACACACACATACTCATTTGGGCATGAGTTCAAAACTTCACATCCCATACTCACAACACATACGTATATAACTATATGTATGTATATATGCTCCAGTTGGTCCCCAGCATAAGAGAGACTGTAAAGTTGACAAACTCTTCAGGAAAACTGGAATAACATTAAACTGTAACTAATGAAATATTTGCTTCCTTGTCCTATCTAAACTCCCGATATGAAATGCAAGCTTTCTGAACAATCAACAATTAACCTTAGTAACTCTCTCCACTGGGACAGCACTCAGGGAAATTGAACGGTGTTTCTAGGATCACCTAAATGTTAAGATCACCCTACCTTCAAGTTTTACCCAAATGTTCAGATTTGACAACAACTGGTGGCGCAGCTATGTAAAAGAGAGGACCCAGACACTGCCAGGCAAAGCCAGACCTATTTAAAGAAAGAGACAATGCTGAACGTTGCAGTAGAAGAGCTCCATCTCCCCCATACACACAGTTTTCACTTTTGCAATGCAACAACAAGTGTTTCTTAACCCAGATGGAGTTCATTCTGTGCATCGAGACTCTACAGCTAAAAATCATCCTAACCCTGTGCTGCTATAGAAATTGCAATAACAACATCTAGTTAGCTAAACCTTTTACAACAGTACTAAGATATCACTTCAGCTGTAACAGCGGCAGTAAGTTGGAAAGAAATACAGGAAAATAAATATAAAAATAGAATCATAGAACCAGTAAGGTTGGAAAAGACCTTCAATATCACCCAGCCCAACTATCCACCTCCCACCAGTATTTCCATGCCTCTCAGTACAACATCTGAACGTTCCTTTAACTCCTCCAGGGCTGACTCCACCACCTCCCTGGGCAGCCCTTTCCAGAGCCTGACCACCCTTTGAAGAAGAAATTTTGCCTAACATCCAACCTGAATCTCCTCTGGGTCGCTTTATTTAGAGATTGTATGATCCTCCCGCGTCAAAAAGAGCAGATACATATTGTAAGTACTGGTAACAAAACAACCATTGCAGAGAAATAAATAATTCACCTCCTTCCACCTACAGATGTAATGAATAACCCAGAAGAGGTTTCTCGTGAAACAAACCTGAGCAAAGCAACCCACCTTGCCTTGAGTCCTGCAAACTCCAGTAACAGGTGTCTTGAGTAGTTCAAAGCTTGCTATTAAGTATAACTACATCCACCTGTTAAGACTTTGCATCCACAAACTGCCAGCAAAACTACCACAGCTGCAGCAAAGGTGCACAGGAGAAGAGGGCATCTCTAAAAGGGGCAGTTCCTAAACCCTGTGCAGCTTCAGAGGTGGTAACCACCACCACCACCACTACCATCATCATCCAGAAGCAGACAAGGTGGTGCTGCTCACAAGGCACTGCATGCTTTGACAAATGATTCTGCCATGTCAATTCAGTGACCACAGCTACCAGAGACCACTGTCACTGTGTCAATACAGGCTGTAGGATTTCCCATTCGACCTCGGTGGTGCCTTCCTTGGGTTCCCAAGTTGAAGTTGAGGAATCCAGCACGGTCGCTGCAATAGGGAAATCTGGGAGTGCTGTGCTACAGAACTGTTCTGCCAGCTTAGGTACAGCAGAGGAAAGGCAGCAGCAGGACCAGCACGACTCCCGAGGAACGCAAGTGTCGGTGTGTCAAAGCACCCCAGCTCTACGAATCTCTTTGGCAAAGGCTCTGTCCTTACAAACAGCGGTGTCCAACAGCCCCGCTCCACTGTCTGCAGAGACATTTCTTTTCCTTTTGTCTCTAAGCCCTTCCCTGTCCTCTCCAGGGCTGGAAGCACAGAGAGGACTGAAACTCGGTCTAATAAGAAGCCGCAAAGCAGTGCTCTGCGAACACGCCGGTGGCTGCACAGTTCAGTACGCCTCATAAACAGCGGCTGGGGGCCCTGATGATGGGTAACATATGGAGCTGTAACAAAGGGCCTCTGAAAGCTTTGCAGAGAAAGGAACAGAGCCAATGATGAAGAAGTCTTTCTTCTTTCTTCTTAGAGATCAGCAACACCCCATGACCACCGGTGCGCAAAACCAACACGGACGCCTTCGTCTGGCAGAAAAAACCTACGCACCACGTATATCAGTTCAGCCCTATGTGCTAATGCAGTGACTTCGCAGCATGCAGGCCTAGCTCCAGAGCAATGACCAGAAAACAGAGGAAAGCCTCTCGTGCACCAGTTTCTCCTGCCACACAGAAGTTCAGTGGGCAACCGAGTAGGCAACCACTCGGAAGCACATGAGGATTGAGTTGGGATCTCTAAAGAAAGGTCTAACGTTGCCTCACAAGAGAAATCCTGCCTGAAGATCACAGAAGTTCCCATGATGAGTGAGACCTGAAGGCCCCGAGAGCCCGGCCTGGCCTTCCCAGCACTCCTTCAGGACACATCGCAGAGCGGTCACTTCCAATGGCACATCAGCAAAGCGGTGGGCTGGGAAGCGCCCATCGGTCGCATGGTGATGGCTTAGCTCTGCTCCCAGCTTCCAAATGGCACTGAGCAAGTTGAACTTACTTCTCATATTTTAATAATACAAGTTTACCGTCAGATCTGCTGAAGTGCCACAGAGACGTTGCCCAGCATTAGGAGTGGGGGGGGGCACATCTGCTGTGTGAACAGAACCCTGCAGGTACTGAAGTAACTGGAAGCTACTGCCGGGGAGGAAGCATGAAAACCCCTCATCTGCTTCTACAGAACCGAAACAGGAATGGCATTTTTTTTTTTCTGAAACGTGCTGTGTGTATGTTGAAAAGAGAAAGGAATCCTTTTTAAATGGGCAAGCCTCTGTAAGAGCTGTCAGAGCGCAGAGCTTTGCACCCTCGGTCACTTCTGTTGCAGTACGGTAACTATACAGGCATTAACACCAACAGTGCTTTGAGTGCCTAGGAAAGAGACAGGACAACTCTCCACGTCCAAATCCTGATGTATATTTTTCGCAGCCGATGATTTATTGGCTCATACAATACGGAGCAAATCGAACAGGGACACATACAGGTGGTTTCTTACTCCGTCAGCCACCTCGCTTCTCCAGCACGGTTATCTGAGGTCCCCTTGCAGAGCGGTCGCCTCAGTTTTGCTCACTGTGAAACCCACCTCTGGGCGCTACTTTGGGGCTGAGCAAAGGCCCCGTGCCCCCTCCGCTGCTCAGATCCCCCGCCAGCCTTACAGCTTCACCACAGAGCCCAGCACCGCTCCTCGGGCACGCGGGAGATGCTGTCAGCGCGGGTACAGCCAGCACCGCTTCCAGCACACATCGCACAGCCGCGCTGGGCGCTCCTTCCCCGCGTCCTTAACCAACTTCCCCGTCTCTCGCAGAGGAGGAAGGAAAAAAAAAAAAAGCCAACAAAAAAAACCAAAACCAAAACAAAACCAAAAAAACCAACAACCCCAAACGCTCCCGAAGTTCAGTTTCACACAGCGTTAACTCAAGTGCGCCCGCTCTGCCATTGTCTCCCGCACGACAGCCCGCCCGCGCTCGCTTTCCATGACAAAGCTTTAGGGCGAAATGAATCGAGGGCCGAAGTCCGCCTTTGTCCGCCCTAAACAAACTCTCCCGCGGCCCCCCCCCTCCTCCCCCCCGGCGGCAGCGCGGGGCCCTCCGGCGGCGGCGGGGCGGGGGGCAGCGCCGGGAGCCGCGGGGAGCCCCTCCTTCCCTCCCTTCCCCGCGAGGCGGGGGCCGTGCGGCGCGGGGCGGACTCGGTGCTGCCGGGGGCTTCCCCGCACGGCCGCCGCCGCCGCCCCGCCTCAGGGCCGGCGCTCTCCCGCCCCGCCCGCCCCCGCGGCTCCCGGCGCGGAGGGGCTTCCCCTCGCCCTGCGGAGCCGCCGCGGCCCCGCGCTTCCCCTCCGCCCGTTCCGTTTCGTTCCGCGCCCCGCCCCGCCAAGGGTTAAGCCGCAGGGCCGGCCCGGCGATGGCAGCCCTGTCAGACGGGAAACACCCGGCTGCCCCGACAGGGCCGTGGAGCGCGGCGGCGGCGGCGGGGTGTGTGTGCGGGGGGGGGGAGGAGGTGCGCGGGGGGTGAGATCCCCGCGCGGGTGAGGCGCGCCCGGCCCGGAGCTCCGGGCGTGGAGCCCGCTGACAGCGCGGCCGAGCCCCGCCGCCTCCCCGGGACGCGGCTCCGCGCCGCCCGAGCCCTCTCCCCGCCGCCCCGGGTCCGTAACCGAGCGGACGAGGCGGGAGGTGCGGGACGAGGCCCGGCCCGACCGCTCCCGGCCGGCGGAGCGGCCCCGTAGCCGGACTCGGGCGGCCGGCGGCACGGTCCGCGCTCCGCTCCGCGCACCCCGCGGCGCCCGCCCCGAGGAAAAGAAGCACGACGCCCCCCCCCCCCCCCCCCCAACCCACCCCAATGACACCGGAGCCCCGGGGAGGAAGGGGGGTGGGGGGGGGGCTTTGTGCGGGGAATTGAAGGAAAATTTACAAAACAAAACAAAAAAAAATACAACGCGGAGAGAGAGAGAGACGGGGGCAGAGTGGCTCCTCCTCCTCCTCTCCAAAAAGGCCTGTTGGAAAACTGCACACGGCGGCGGCTCCAACGGCACCATCGCCGCGCTCTGCCCTGGAGAGAAAAGGAGGCGAAAGGCACCGAGCGAGAGGGGGGGGACCGCGGCGAAAGGGGGGAAAAGGCCCGATCTCTTTGTGTTACCTGCCGTGAAACCAGTCCTTGCAGGCATCGCATTCAATCATGAAGCGGGTTACGTCGTAGGGCAGCCTACAGATGCAATAGACGGGCACCGTCGCCATGTTAGCTCCCTTCAAAACAACACCGGACTCGCGGAGAGGCGAGCGGGGCTGGCGGCGGCTCCTGCCGCTCGGTAGCTTTGGCGGCTGCTCCTTCCGAAACGCGAGCGAATTTGCGATGTCGAGAGACGGAGCGGGGAGGGGGAAAGGGGGGGGGAAAGAAGGGGGGAAAAAAAAAAATCAGATAATGCAATTACGGCTCCTCAAGGGCGAGCGAGCAATGTCAGAAAAATAAGAAAGGGCTTCGCAAAGTTTGGCTGCATGGTTCCTCCGGCTCCGCGAGCGCCGACCGGACCGGGGCTTTTTTGTTGTTGTTGTTGTTAAATGATTATTATTCAAAATGTTTGGCGAAATGCATTATATTGCATGCCCCCTGGTGACAGTACAGTACCGAGGCTTTTCATAAACACTCCGAAATGTAGCCCTTTCCTTGTAATGTCCTTACGTCAGCTTGCAACATTGCAATATTTCCTCTGCCGGGGCTGGGGCTGGGGCGGGCGGCGGCGGAGGGGGAGGCGAAGCGAGGCGAGGCGAGGCGGCAGCTCCGCGCTCGGCGCCGGGGGCAGCGGGAGGGAGCCGCGGTGAGTCGGGCTGCGCGCCGCGGGGCTCCGCGCTCGGGGGGGGGGGCGCGCGGTTTTGCGCCTCGCCACCCGCGGGGACTCGGTAAAGAAAGTGGCCTGGGCGCGGCGGGGCGGGGCGGGGAGCGCCGCGGGACGGGGGACGGGGCGCAGGGAGCGCCGAGCGCGCCGCTGCTCCGCGTGTGAGTGCCCCGCCACAGTGCGCGTCCTGCGCGGCAGGCGCACCTCCACGCGGCTGCGGGCACCGCGCTGTGCTGAGAGCGGGAGTGCGACCCGGAGGGGTGGAGGGCCTCGGAACACAGCCGTGTGTTGGTTACTATTAAAAAAAAGAAGAAGAAAAAATAAGGCATTTTGTTTGTTGGAATTATGTGATAGGTTTGGAAGGCACCCCACCACCTCCATCCGTGCCAGCCCCATCGCTGTCGCACGCTGGGCTGCTACCCCGGAGCTGCAGGTAAAAACCCTGCGCCTACCGAGCACCGACCCAGAGCCACGGGCTGCGGGGTACGTGCCGAGAGCCACCTGCACCACTACTGCTGTGGGCTGCAAATGCCCAACACCGCGGTACTTCCTCCTCTTAGATGGGTGAGCGGCAGTGGCGAAGGCAGAAGAGGAACCCTTGAGTTTGAGCTGAGATTGAGAACACAGAACTTCTCCCCCTCCCATTGCACAGAGTCCAAAGAGCCCTCTGGGTGGTTTTGGAAGGCATGCTTCAGGGCATTCTGCTGGGACACATCTGAGCATCTTCAACAGCCGCTGACACATGTCCCTTGCAAGTACGAGAACGTCACGTAAAGTAATCACAAGGTGTCCCAGCTGATGTGCAAGTGCCAGTTCCGACAGGTTTGGTGTCTTGAATCCCTCTCATTTTCAGAGGGAGGATAAAATCTATCTGTCTTAAAGCAAAAAGAGAAAAACGGGCATTTCTTGGTGTTTTTTCAGCAGTCTGCCAAATCAGAAATCACCCTGTAGCGGACAAAGGAAATTCAAGGGCCCAAATAACTTCAGGTTTCGCAATGTCGAGAGACAGAGCAGAGATGGGGGGAGGTGGAAAAAAACAGATAAAGCAGTGCCAGAAAAATAAGACGGGGCTTCCCAAAGTTTGGCTGCATGGTTCCTTGGGCTCTGTGAGAGAGAAAGCCACTATTGATACAGGCAGAACCTGCCTAGGTCGACTGAAGAGAGACTGTCAAAACTGCTCGCCTTGCCCCCTGGATTGATGTGCCACAGAAGTGACTTTCAGGCAGCGCTCATGATGAACTACATGTGAACTAGTGCTGGGAATGGCATTCCTGGGCCCACCATGAATGTTTACGAGTGAAACTGAATTTCTGGCATAGCTCAAGGTGTGGTAACACAGGACTGAGATTATAGGCCTACATCATGACTCAGTTGTTTTGAATGACATCTTGAGGCGCACAAAATGTCTGTTTTCCTCAGTGCTGAGTGGCAAAAGTATATACCTGTGAAAAACCTAGACCCCATTTCAGCCTGAATTCAACTACTGAGATTTTAATTACTCAGTGTTTCCACCAGAAAAGCAGAAGAGCAAGCCTAGGGTGTTACGTGGGCTCACATTGCACCGAGGGAGGTTCAGGTTGGATGTTAGGAAAAACACTGCAAGAGTGGCTTGTGCTGAATGGGCTGCGTCACCTGCAGGTGCTCAAGAAACATGGAGACACGGCGCTGAGGAATGTGGTTAGTGGGCAGTACTGGTGGTAGATGGATGGTTGGACTGGATGATTGTAGAGGTCTTTTCCAACCGTAACGATCCTATGAGTCTCTGATAATGCAGGATGAGGAGACGAGGCCCAGACAACCACTGCATGAGCTGTGAGCACCTTTGTAGTCCTCTCCTCACTGCCACACCTGTTGGAACCTTTGCAGGAGAGGTTTAAACGTGTTCGCTGATTTTCAATCACGTGCTCTTGCAGTGGTTGTCTTTGCTACCACTTCTTGAGCTTTCCAGATGTTCTTCTTATCACTTTGAAGCATTCTTCCTATATATTTCCTCTACAGCAAGTGGTGCATAAGCTTATTTCTACTTACGGTGCTATGTGGCTATACACATTGTCCCCAGAGTTATTTCCGGACTAGTAAAGGTAAACCAAGTTATCTTTTTTTTTCCCTTTGACCATATCTGCTCTTTAAAAAAATGTTTACAAAGAAGCCGTCCATGAAACCAACCTTGAAACAACAGGGATCACTGGGCTTCAGCAGGAGGGGAGCTTGTGGGGACTGCATGCCTCTTCCAGAGTTCCCCATCTGACACCAGATCCTATGACACTGATCGGTCAGATCTCGCAGAACACCGTACTGTGCTGTCTTGGTTTCTGAACCAAGGCAAGGAACTGAACAATTGAAACTGCAAAAGGGGGCTGGGATAAAAGGGCCTTTCATATAGCAAATTAGCTGAAAGGTTTAGTTAAAGAATGGACTTTGGAACAGCTAACACAGATCGCATTTATCACTCCATACCTGCGCTTTCCCGCTTAAACACTCTTCTTTTGCTTCATTTCAGCAAACAGTCTCACACACACAGAACCTTGACATGAGGAAGCAACTTTATTGGACATCAGCATCGTTCTGACAGCAGTGCTCTGTCTTCAGCGTGGGTCACCACAGGCTGGCAGGGTACGTGAAACCTGAACGCTGACCAACCTACAGAGGTCAATAAAAACTTACCAGTTTCTCTTATGAGATTTTAAAGTCTCAGATGCATTTCTTGGAGGACAAAGCTCCAATAGTTTGGGAAGTTCCTCACAGTCCGTCCTCTCCTGCCCTGTTCCCAGTGCTGCTGTGCCGCAGCGGTAAGCGAGCAGGGACTCCTCCTCGCTGCCCAGGATGAGCCCAGGAAGGGCAGCAGGGGTGGGGTGCAGAGCAGCAGGATGGCTGCCACGTTTTGCCAAGCCCAGCGACAGGAGCGAGTGGTTTGGTGAGAAAATATTTGCACTGAACGTGGTCCTCACGTTTGGAGCCCAGGAGGCATCGTGCCAGCTACGCCTTCTCGCTCCTCACAGCAAACTTAACCTCCAGGAGGGTACTTAAAGACGGAGTAAGTGAAAACAGAGTGAAGGAGCACAGCAGGCCTGCTTGGGCCGAGCTCATGGAGCCTCGCAGTGAGGCCTCGTGGCTCAGCTCCGCTTTGTCTCATGCTGTGGCAGCAGGCCGTGTCAGCGGCCCAGGGCCGGGCTGCCTGCCAGCGCCTTCACCGGGCTGCGGCCTTCATTTGCTGCATCTGGGTTACGCTCACACAGAAGGCCCCAGCGCTTGGGAAGTGTTTCAGGAGAGGCCCGGTTGTGCTCGGCAGCCCTCTGCAGGCAAGCGGGGCGGCGGGAGCTCCGGCACTCCTTGGCACTCGTGAACAAAAGCACACAGCTTGGTGCTCCCGCACAGCCCTCCCTCCTTCCTGCACCCCCGGCCACTGCCTGCTTCCCAGGGCCTGCCCGCAGTGTGCTCCTCTTCTCTCTGCAAGCAGCCAGCACGGTTGGGTGCTACACAGAGGTGCTTTCTGGAAGTGATGTTGGTCGCAGTCGCTCAGGTCTTGCGGCCAGAGTGGAGCCTCGTGCAAAATGTCCACCAACGCATTTAAACCATTTGTGAACAAGATTTCGTAACGTGGCAGTCGGGCTCCTATTCTGTTGTTATCACTCAAAGCACGTTGCTGTGTGAGAGCTGCCTTCTGCCTCCATCCATTGCAGCACCAGGGCCCAAGGAAGGGCTGCGGTGAAGACTTGAATCTCCTCCTTCGTGTTGGAGTTCTTTCACCCGGGCTTACAAGCTGCATGACCCAACTGATCCAGAACGACAGCGCACAGCATTCTGAGCTAATACGGCTCCTGAAAGCAGCAAGGAACTGTTTGTTACCAGTAAGCCAGAAGTTTGCAAAGAGAGTTTTGGAATGTTTGTCACTTTTTTGTTTCGATTCGCTGGCAATTTGCTTCTGTGGTAAAGCAGAAGGTAGCACCTTAAATAAATTGATCTGGATGAGGGAATTTGATCTGGATGAGAGGATTGAGTGCATCCTCAGTAAGTTGGCAGATGACACCAGGTTGGTGTAAGTGTTGATCTGCCTGAGAGCAAGAAAGCCCAGGACAGAATGCATCGCTGGGCTGGGGCCAATGGGATGAAGTTCAACAAGAACAAGTGCTGGGTCCTGCATTTGGCCACAACTCCAGGCAATGCTACAGGCTTGGGGCAGTGGCTGTCAGGCTGACCCAGCACTGGGCTCTCACTGTGTTGGGGCCAGTCCCCTCCTCCCTCATAGTCAGGCAGTTGGAGCTGAGAGGAAAGGCCTCGGCTGCTTCAGAGGGCTGTGCCATAGGCTGGGCCAGGTGCAGCAGTACGCTGCAGCTCCAGCACAGTGCTCTGTCGCAGGACCTGACACCAATGCAGCCCTGCCTGGGGCATGGATAGCAAAATGCTGTCTGTAGGGAAGCTGGCAGGTCTGACAATCAGTGTCTTTATTCCTATCAGATTCCACTCCGGAAATAGCAAGGCTCACTTCTTATAGGGCAGGTTGGTGTGCGTAAGGAATAACAAACCATCCACTCTTTGGCACCTGTTCCAGAAGCTGCATGCACAGGGTGATGGCAAGGAGCTGGATTCAGCAGCTTGGATGTGGTGGGGATGGGACCTGGAGCAGCAGCATCACACCCTCCAATTACAAAAGTGACCCTTAAGGGGTACAGCTCCCAGGAGCACAGTGAACAGTGTGTGTGGCATGTCAGCTTGCATGGCAGTTCCTGCATGCAGGGTGAGCTGGGGGGCAGAGCATCCCTCCCTACTTGGGAGACTGGCTTACCCAGCGACTGCCTCCTGGAGAATACATCTAGCCATGGCTTCCATGAGGCAAAAAGCTCTCTCCAAAACGAATGCAGTGACCCAGATCGAGTGCCTGCCCAAAAATGTGGCTGTCCAGATTTCTGGCTGCAAGGAGTGCCCGAGCTTGCTGCTGCCACCGGAGGGTGGCTGAGATACCACCTGTGTGAGGTGTGAGAAGGTGGATGGACTGCTCAGCACGGTGACAGAGCTCAAGGAGGAGGTGGAGAGATTAAGGAGCATCAAGGAGTGTGAGCAGGAGATAGACTGGTGGAGAGACTCCCTGCCATACCACTGAAGAAGGCGCTGGGGTTATACACCCCAAGTAGGTCACTGCTGGGAAGAGAGAGGAAACCTAAGAGATGAGGACAGATGGAAACAGGTCTCTGCTCAGTGTCACAAGCAAACCATCTCCCTACCTGCCTTGCCTCCCCAGGTACCCTTACACAATAAGCTCAGAGCTCTGGAACTCCAAGGACAGGTAAAGTCTCTCCGTGATATTTGAAAAGTCACGGCAGTCAGACCACGGGTGAGTGGTCAACTGAACATGAGCCAGCAATGTGCCCTCACAGCCCAGAGAGCCGTCTGTATCCTGGGCTGTGTGAAGTGCAGTGTGGCCAGCAGGGCAAGGGGGGTGATCCTGCTCCTCTGCTCTGTGCTAGGAGACCTCACCTGGAGTACTGTCCAGATGTGGAGTCCTCATGGAAAGACATGGAGCTGTTGGAGTGTGTCCAGAGAAGGGCCAGAAAAAAATGACTCAAAGAATGGAATGCCTCCCCTACAAGGACAGGCTGAGAGCTGGGGCTGTTCAGCCTGGAGGAGGGAAGGCTGCAGGAAGACCTGAGAGCGGCCTGTCAGTATCTGAGGGGGCTGTAAGAAAGAAGGGAACACTCTTTAGTGGGGTCTGTGGGATAGGACAAAGGGAAATGGTTTGAAACGAAAAGAGGGCAGATAGAGGGCAGATGTAAGGAAGTTTTTTACACTAAAGGCAATGAGGCTCTGGCACAGGCTGCCCAGAGAGTCGGTGGATGCTCTGTGACATGAGACACTCAAGGTCAGGCTGTGTGGGCTCTGAGCACCTGACGGAGCTATAGGTGTCCCCGTTCATTGCAGGGGAGTTGGACCAGATGGCCTGTATGGGTCCCTTCCAACTCAAACGATTCTATGACATTTCTCAGGGTCATTAATAGGAAATCTTAGGGCAGAACCAGTGTTTTGTGAGAACCCTTTGCTGGCGCCCAACAGGCACACTGCACCTCAGTGCTGCGCCATCCCTGCACAACCGGCAGCAGAAATGAATGCAGAGAAGAGAGAACCACCAGCTATACACAGCTCAGCTGCCTCAATTGCAAGGAGCAAAAATTGTGCTGGTTCTGGATTTGATACCCACGTTCTCAGTCAGGGCACCGGGGAGCGCTGGTACCCGCAGGCTCCCCAAGTACCTCCAAGCTGCCAAGAGCTCGTTATTCTCCCTGCCCAGTGTCCAGCAGCCCTGCTGCCAGGAGCCAGGCACTTCAACAGGACACAAAGCAAGGAAGAGACCCAGGCGATGTGCACAAGTGTAACACAAGTCAAACTTTCACCACCAATTCTGGAAGAAGTCAGTGTGTTTTTTTTACATCTGGGGCAATGATCTGGCTCACTTTGGCGTAGCTTCACATCTTAACTTTAACCATGCTTGTGTGGACAGCTTGTCACCCTCCGGCTGCACGTGCAGAAGTTTGGTGGCTTGGTTACGCGATGGAAATGAATGAAGTGACTGTATCTCCAGCACATGGCACACAGGTGACACCTCCCATGCACTTAACACCAGCCAGGATTTATTTTCATGGATGTCACTGCACGGCACCGCCTGGATTGTGCTGCAGCAGTGGAACACATCCTGTGCTACTACAGAAGGAGGTAAGTGATGCTTTGGAACTTCACTGGAACATGAGCTTGGCTACACCTCCACAACAGACCAGTGAAGAATAACACAACGTGGAATAGCGCACAGGTAGGAAGGGACACGATCCCAAGAATTTAGGCAACACGATCCCCAGCACGGCGCTGCTACACCAGGAAAACCGCTCCCCTGCAGCTCACTTTGCTTCTGAAGGGAGGGATGAAGAACGATCGCTGTGATTTGCACAGAACGCAGCTGCACTGCTATAAACTGCATCCACACGAAGCACAGAGATGCTAATACTGCTCATGTAGACACAACACGAGATCAAAAACGCTCAGGGCAAGGCTGCTTTTAACAACGTGTGTCAGGCACTAGAGTAAGCAGATGAACATTTAGATAGAGACAGCAGACAATAAGGGCGGGCCTAGACAGAAAAGCTATCCTGATATCAACCGAGTATAAATGAATAACTCCTCGTGTTATGTCAGTGCGATCCGTTATGTAGAGAAAGCTCTCACGTAACAGCATCATTTGCTCTCAGCTACGAGGAGCAGCGCTGATCATCTGCTATCTCACACACGACCCTGAGGCACCACTGCAAACATGTGGGGGCACGCTCTTTTCCTTTTTAACCTCACTGCCCGTGGCATTGCCAAGGAATACTTCCATCGTATCAGCTATGCTGCACTTCAGAGCGGCCGCGTGGAACAGCGGTATGAGATGAGGATGGGGTGTTGCAGTGACCGGGTGTGCCGCTCCCCAGCACAGGCAGCACGCGAAGGCCCGGCGCTGCTCTCCGTCTGTGGCTCTCAGGAGGACAGCACGGACGTGGTCTGCTAACTCAGTCGCTTTATTTGGGCATAGGAAAACCTTTTATTTACAGCACGTGCTTAAAAAAATATTCGACAAAAAAGGCATACAGTATTTTATACTAAAAGAATAAAGATTTTTATTAAGCACTGTAAGTTGCATTCAATAGCCTTCAAATACACCACACCACAATCCATCTACAACCAATCAAACCCAACAGTAGTTCATTCTTGCACAATCCATGAGTTGGGGCAGAACTCCCTTCAACTTACATTAAGATACCTACTTAGCTCTTGCGGGCAGGGAATGGGGAATTACACCTCATTTCTGATCACTAATGTGTGATGAAGAGCATCAGGAGAATTATATGAAAACGAATATAAAGAAATGATTCTGATTTTGAAGTACATTAAGTTTGGAAACACTAACAAAAACATCAAAATGATACAGGTATATTTGCTTATACTAAATTCTTGATGGGAAAGTTCTCAAGAACAAGCCATTTGTTTCCTGCTACAGAAGGGGGGTACTTTTTTTTTTTTGAAGATTAAAGCTTTTTTTTTTTTTTGTTTTTCACAGAATTTCATATTTGCTAATATGAAGGCATAAAACAGCAACAGAGAACAATAATGCATACAGCAATGAGTACACCAGGGTAACGTTGATATTCAAAACGGCTAGATAATTTTTTTTTTTTTTAAAGTTTTAGAATAAATGCAACAGAGGTCAATAATCACAAAATTTTAAGGTTAGAGCAAGATCAGTCAATGACTAAACATAGTTAACATCTTTTATAGGACTATTACTGATTATTAGCTTTTTGTTTTGCAAATGGGCACAGTACTTGTAAGAATGGAAGAAAGAGGACAATAACATGCATAATATTAACTACACACTTTAAAAATTATGAACCATGCAGAAGTTTAGCTCAAATAGTAGTACTAATGGTCTACGTCTGATTCAAAACCACATAGTTCATTGATCACGGATGCATGGTATTAGTCACAAAAAGTTTCAGAACACATTGTGTTTATTTTGAAAGGTCATTTGCATCTTCTATGATTTCAAGTTTATCTCCATTTAACTCGCTTGTAAAGTATGTATGATGTACATTTAAAATCAGCAGAACTGCAAGATTACTCTATAATTTTTAGTTTCGATAGTTTGCACATTTTAACACAAAAGAACCACATCAACGGTGATGAAATTTAAGAAAGAAAAAACTGTGGTTGTGCCTTTTTCCCCCCATAATCATGAAATCAAAGCCTTAAAGAAAGCTTTATTGTGACACAGTAATGCAAAATCAAATATAATGGCATACATATGGTGCCAAGTACTAAAAATTATATTTTAAGCTATATATACTTAAAGACTGCCAAAATTTGTTTTCTTTATATTTCAAAAAACAAAACTACAAGCTTTTGTCATAACCAGTTTAAACTTTATGTATACTTCATTTTAAGTGCGGGAGTCAAATGCTCTTCATTCTCTTTCTTTTTTGTTTTATTGTAGCATTTTGACTACAACTGGTTAAAACTAAAAATGTGTTGTTTAAATCTCTGACATCAAAGAGGGATCCGAATTTCCAAAGTCCTCATTTTTCTCTTACGGAAAGGAAAAAATGTACGTAACTGTAGGCTCTCTTTCTTTCCAGATATTCCTAATCCTGACCCTTCCCAACATCCTTCACCCTCTATAAAAAATAAGTTTACTCTTCTTTTTTTAAGACAGTGGCCTCAAGAGCATCATCTTTATGGCAAACACTGTCTGCATTTAGTGCATTTAAGTGAGGATTTGTATTGCACATTTTAGAGTCATTACTCAAGGCACTTTCAGACTGATTGGAAGCCCTGATGTCTCCTGTGTTCCCATTCATCTGGGAAGCTGGTTTTTCCTCATTCACAACTCCATTTTCAGCCAGGGATCCATCTGAAGACACAATTGAGGATTTAGATTCCTCTGATTTTGACTTAAGTTCTTTGGCTACTTCTTCTGCTGAAGCAGCATAAGGAGGTTTGCCCTATTTTTTAAGAAAAGAAGAAAATTACTGAAGAACCACTGCTGTATATCTACAATCTGTTACAAGGCACTACTAAAATAGGCAGCATGCACAAATACAAGTGAGCACCGAACATTATGCACTGCTGAAATAACAAGTGGCACACAAAAGGAACAGCACAGCACAGATGTTAAAGCAGTCTCAGTGCCTGAGTGCTGTCTGGCCATGCCTTTTGGTGGTCCTGTGCTAAAATGCTCTTTCTACGTCGACACTTCCAAAGTGCATGGCAATACCAAAACTGAGAATCAATATACAGCTTAACTCTGCTTCTTGCTTCGTATACGTGATCATTTAATTTTACGATTACATGTCATTCCAATACAAACCAAAACTCATTTTCACACAATTCTTTGAAGGTGCAAAAGGTGCCGTGCAATATTCTCTATACTGGTCTATATGCTCCTGAGGGTAGGAAAGCAGTTTCATACAAAAAGGATAGAGCAGAATCTTACATGACTGCCTGTCGTAACAGAAATTGGACTTATGCAACATAAGAATGTATATTTAGTTTTTAAGCATCTGTAACAATGAATCTTAGCGTTCCAGAACCACAACAGGCTTTAAACAACAACACAAGTAGGCTGGGTTGCTAAGAAGCAACGTACTTATCTGTTATACTGTTAACAAAGTCAAATATTAAGAAGTGACTCAGATATGGACATCTTATACAACTCATTAGCACACAGCTTCATGGTTTAATAATCTTAATTGTTACATACTGAAATCAGTATGGTTAGTACTCTCCTGAACTGCCTCAAGATTTTGAAGGTAAAACACAGATCAAGGCAGGAAGACCTTATCTTGGGAAGATATAGGCACATCTTATGTTTGATAAATAGAACTTGCTTATTTCAGTTGCGTTCTCCAACCTTTATTCATGTCACCCCATAGTTAGTGACAATAAAGCCACTGGATTCTCCAGGGAGAATATTACTTGTTGCGAAAGTGCACATCTCAGTCTGGCCCTATGAAAACATTCTTTCAATAACTGTTCAGGTTTGTAGGACAAAGAAGTGTACTGTTGCCAGTTAATCTTTACTAGGTAACAACATCTACTTGTTATGCATTAAGCTTTCCAAGTTGTCCCTTCCTGTTAAAATGAACATATACTACAGTTACAGTGACTGATGACAGTGAAATCTGATGAGCTCTGGACTAGTTGGTAGGAAATTGCACCATTTCTCCTTCTTCCCAATATCACAGGCACAATTTTAGGTTAAGCTACATGTAATTAAAAGTATTCACCATCCAAATGACATATTATTAACAAAAACGTGACTGGTCAAATTTGCTGTCTGTTAAGACTGTCTACCACCTACAGGTACCTTTTGCACTACATCTACATACGTAAGCCTGCGGGAAGCCTGCCATACTTGGGAGCCCCTTCTCTTGGCTTCATTTGTTTCATGAGTTTAGGTACTTGGAACCAAGATGCTGAAATTAATGTAGTGGTTTCTTTTCTATTCAAAGTACACAAGATCTAGAGCTTTAAATACATAGGTACATCTGTACACAATACACAATCTGAGTAAACAGGAATTTAGCAAGGAAGAAAATTATTTCAAAATACTTCAATTTTTACACCTAGAATAGAATAAGTTTTACTTGAAGTTAACAGATGCTTTGTTACCTGCTGGAGAACATCTCTGCCTGCTATCTGCAAGTACTTCCCTACACTTAACATTATCATGTCTACATGACAAACTGAAGAACCATATGTATATTTGCTGTGAAAGTTCTCTGCCTGTTTACTACCCACTCATCCGTTACCCTGGGATCAATAACATTCAAAACTGCATAGCAGCAAGAACAATGAAAAAGGGAGGAAAACACAACTCTGAAGCAATTGGCATTTAATATGAAACATCAGTTTGCTTCAGCTATATTTAAAGGATCCATGGAACAGACAATAATTACGATCCACAGACTCTTCTTATATTGTCACCAAAAATGAAACTCTGTGTTCAAATGACAAAGGTTGCTGGGTTGTTTCCTAGAAGTTTAGAGTAACTTCTTACATTGGAGCTTAGATGGAGCAGCAAAAAATGTCCTACTGCTATTATTTGTTCGTTATGACTTTGGTCTGTGACTCCAGAAAAAAACACTGAGAAAGAGATGGGGTGGGAATAGGAACTGCTAATTTGTTTCAGCTTTGTATTTCTCCCATTTTTCTAAATTACATTCTATTCCCACAACTGGTCAGAACCAAGGAGGCACAGCCTTCATATCAAAATATATTTTCCATTTCTGTTTTTATAACCAAAGAGTGCCAGTGACTGAGATGCAAAACTAGCCTGCCATCCACTCTGGTTGAGCAGCTTATAGCTTCAAATTGTAGGCAAGATCACTGCAATAAACACCTTTATATTTTGAAGCTGTGCTTGTCAGTTTTAGCTGGTCTGGAAATCCATACTGTACTAGCCTGTAAACGAGTGTCAGGCACATGGCTTTATTACCTGAATTGCTCCCTGGCTTTTATAGCCTCTCCCATAGTACCTTCCGCCTCTTCCAAAAGTTCTTATCACTGGAGTGGAAATAACTCCTCTAGGACGCCTATAAGCATTGAGAAAAAGGAAACAAAAATCAACAACAAATTTATATAGAAGTACTCTCAATTTCATTTCACTTTCAGAACACTTTTTTCCAGCTCTGCTGTCCAGTGACTAACATTTTCATTTCTCTAACTAACCAGCATGACTGCCTAAACAAGAACTTGTGTTCTACTATCTGTAAGTGCAGGAAATGAAACAAACTTGTTCTGCTAGCAGTAAGATGATGATTTCTGTGTTTCACTTTTTGAGAAACCGTAACTGAGTACTTTCAAGCTTTGCAGAAACATTTTCAAAGTGTCAAATTATCCTTACAGCACTTTAAAAACAGAGCTCAACATACTTCAACATTAAAAAAAGAGGCAAGAATTTTGAACCATTTATAAAGAAGGTGTCTCCCCATTCAGTAACATTCCCACACATAAATATGCTCAGACATCTATAATTTTGAATTTCTCCCATCAAACCTGAAGCAATTTTGTATTTTGCCTTTCTCTCATCCAATTTCTTCTAAGAACATGAGGAAAAAAAAAGCAAAAACCAAAAACAAAGCTTCAGCCATAGCCAACATGTAGCAATAGGGATCCAAGTTTGCATTCTGTTAAATGAAGTCTTCCAACCAGGACATGTCAGGTGGTGCTCCTGTTTTGTTTTTAATTGATTCAGTAAAGATTAGATCAGATGGAAACATCCGTTACAACTGTTTTAATGCAATCAATTGCAGAATTACAACTTTCTTCATCGTGGTGTCAAAAACTACACATCACCTAAAAACTCTTTTTGCTACTTTTACTGGAAATACACGACTGCTCTACTTTGCCTCCAATTCAGTGCCCAATACTGGGAGGTCACAGCATGAAGACTGACTCCTCACAAACTAGCACAGAGTAGCCAGATGCTGCTGGGTGTTTCTACGTACCTAATGTTTCCTCATACTTACTATTCATATATCTATTACTTCATTCCCATATGCCATCGAAGTCCCCATGAGCTGTACAAAAAAAGAGCCTAAAAGGAAGCTAAGGTGTTGCTCAGTTCTCCTGCTTCCTGCTGCGCTACAGCAACCCAGTTACACTGAACTGATGCAGCAGAGAAACACTGATCTGTGCCCTGCGAGTCCTTCCACATCGCCAATTCCCCACACTGAGCAATGTGAAATTAAATAGTGGGTATTCAAAGCCAAAGCACGGGACAAAGAGGAGAGAATTGTGTTTTACTGCTCTTACTACACTCTTTTCAAAGATTTTAACAAGAATTACCTATCCCTTTTTTTTTTATGTGGTGAAAGTATATCCTTCAGAGGGCTGAATAATAGATTTTTCCAACTCAGATTCATAGCACACTAGATATACTGATGGATCAAAGCTAATAAAAAGCAGCTGGTATAACCTTAAGAACATTCAAGTTTAGTGTTGCAGAGACATAAGACAACGCTGTAAACAAGCCTGACGTGATACCCTCTGCTGAAACAGATCAAAAATGGAAATAGAAGTGTGAAGAGCTACATGATAAATTGCAGTCAATGAACTGTGCACCTTCCTAGAAAAGTGCTGGTTAGTAGGAAATCTACAGAGAGCCCAGGCTTCATACACATGGCCTTAGATGGAACAACAGCAATAATGCCTTCCTAGTAAGAAACAACAAACACTAAGAGACGCCTATGGTAACTTCTTGTCTTTGAAGAATTCCAGTAACACTAAACTTAAAAAGTTTGATGCCAGTTATGATTTGATGGAGACAGGAAGATCTAGCATTGACAGTTTCCTTGTCTTTCTGAGGCAGCAACTTGAATCCAAGCCTAACAGGCCCAAGATAGTGCTTCTGACGGAAAGGTCAAATAACATCCCAGCTCAAAAGCTACTATTGGAGAACAGCATTTCCTCTGTCATAAGGGCATTTTATGGATCGGGAAGGAGCAGCAACACCCTTTCAGTATTTCAACTGATACCCAGCCAAGGAGGGAGCTTAACCTGGGACTTCCCAGTGCTAGCCTCTGGCCACTGATGCTTTCCACAGATTCACGTATTTACTTCTTCAGAAAATGGAGGAGCTGCTATTTTATGAAGTCAAGGGTAGGTACAGAGGTAAGGCAGCTCTGAGCCTGAAGATGTCTCCAGATAATCACTCCGGGTGCCTCAGCCTGACAGCAGTCTTTACTGTGGCAATACAAGTTACCTGGACATTTCTCACAAACAGGCCCACAGGCAGTGCATTTCACTGAGAAGTACATATGCAGTGGAGCCGTGTGCCTCAGCATGTCCCTGAGCTTATTCTGTTCGTCTCCCATTGCTGCTGTGAAAAAGCAGAGGTGTCCTATGGGTCCTGCTAACCTGCACAGCTACTTACCTTAGGATAGCTGCCTGAAGTGTCTGAAACAACACTAGATGCACATGTGCATCACTTTAATGTCAGCTCTGTTTTTACACCTATGCTGTTTTCTGCTGCTGAACTTTTCTTCCTTGTTTCTGCTGTTCGTACCTCTCCCTGTCCCCACACCAACAGCTCTCTTCTCTCCCTGGTCCCACACTCCCAGTGCTTTGGGTCCGACCATCTTCTCACTCAGTCCAACAAGATCGGTGTTCCAACAGCTCATACTGACTTTAGCACCATGCTTTTGATATTGCACATTTGATTTAATTGATGTTTAGAGAGGAATCTATGCAGCTCAAAACTTAATTCTTCCAGATGCTTCCTAGCTCAAGATGACATAAACATGCCTACTTTCCTCCATTACTTTAATACAGTTGAACAGTGACACAATACACAAAGTACGTAACTTTGTCACTGTCTACTGTAATGGATGCAATCTTAATTACAGATAATTGCTCTGTAATGCACAGAACAATAAACCCATGGAAAAAAAAATTTAAAGTAAAAGACTACAATTTTTACACAAGTTAGTTCTTTTTCAGAAATGCTGTGCACCTGTAATTTCAGCTGTTGAGAAACGGAAGGAGAGAGCTGAAGAAAATATTCCCTTAAGCACATCCCCCACCATGACTGTAGCAGAGAACTGTTAAACAGAGAAGCACCCTTGTTTTCTGCTTCACAGAAGAATTACATAATGAAGTTATTAAAAAATGTATCACACTCCATAATAAATGTTCTACCGTGACAAAGATAATAATTGAATGCTGTGACAGTTTTGATCAGGTATAATGTACTTATTGATTTCACGTAAGGAAAAACCCTCAAGCCAGTTCCTCATGCGAAACAATTCAGTGCATCTCTCAGAGTATGTTTTTTTTTTCTTTTTGCACATAAAAATGCTTACGCTCATCTGAATAACTGATTAAAAACATCTTAAAATGAGTGTAATGGCTTTTCTTGAATACTCAGTGGGCATAATTTACTCAACGTATCCTCAAACGCATTGCATGAAAGAAAAGTACACTGCACAGACTGCACTTACCCTCTCGCTGGTCCTCCCACAGAAACGACCTGCAGAGGAAACGGCCCTCTACCCCCTCGTCCACGTCTGCTTCCAGCCCAATGGCCGACTACAGTGCCGGCAATTTCAAGTTTCCCTCCCTGAGAAGGAATAGGTTGGACTCCTGCACATAAAAGCAAAACCACAACTTGATCTTCACAATCGCAACATTGAAGTTACTTGAGCAGAAAGCTTGCTGGACCAAATGTTACTACTCGTACAGTTTCCTCTTTTTGGTACTGCTAAGTTATTTTTCACACTACGGCCTTTCAGAATAATTGTAACCTCAACAGCCCTTCTCCCACAGCCTTTCACAAAAACATACATAGTTTCTGAAAAGAAAAGTAGTTGAGTACTTCAGTTTCAGGAACTAAGAACGCACTTTAGGTAAGCACTAAGAAACTGAAGTGAAATGTAAGATACATGAAGTTTTAATCCTGCACTCCTCATGAAGTAGTTTTGGAAAGCTTAAAAACTCTTTTAGTGAACACCAGCTATCAGCCTGAGACACAAATATCAGACTAAGATCCCTCTATAAAGAAGTTACTAGGCAGAATTATCTGCACTAATGCCATGTTGGTACAAAACACAGCGAAATAACTGATCTCAGTGTAAATGTAGGTTTATTCTTCCCCTCCAAACGAAGCGGCTAAAACTGCAACTGCCCAGAATGTGATTCTAACTATTATTCATGCTGCTCATCTTTGTTCCTGTACTTGAAAATCAAAGCCAGGGCAAAACATGTATTTCAAAAAGCTAAGTGCAGCTGAGTCAGGTGTTACTGCTAAGACCATCAGCACCGAAAGGGTTAGAAAACATAGCGTTTACACAGCCACAATTAGTCTTCAGATGTTAATCAGTGGTTTAGTTCCCACTATATTAAGTTCAAAAAGGTTTGTACTTCCCTGTATAATTCTTTCAGTTTCAAATGCGTATTGTTATGTGTTACAGAGCGAAGCATGAAGAGCTACGTTTGCTCCCAGAATAAGAGCTCAGAGGCCAGAAAGAACAGCTACACGTATGGAAAAATTCCATCCTAACGAGGGATTGGAATTTACAGATTTCCATTGTCTCGCCTAGTGCAGTACAAAAGCAATGGACACACAAATGGCCTCACGCCTATGTCCAGACTGACCCTGACACCGAATGAGTTAGCAGGAACTGAAGTTGGTAACTTCTACACTGTGTTGTTTAGCGGAAAGCTCAAATCGTCCCCACATTTTAGGAAATGACTGTTAATATGTTCCAGCACAGCTCAGCTCACGACAGGCTGCACCCTCATGTTTCAAAGCGCAGGAGACAGAAGGGCTCGTTGCGTTTGCAGCTTTATTCTGTGCCCGAAGGAGGATTTCTAGGCGCGAGAGGCTGGCACTGACAGGGTGTGCGGGGCCGGGACAGGCCGGGCAGCAGAGCGGAGAGCGCAGCCTGAGGGCTGCGGAGGGGAGAGCCGAGACAGTTAGGGAGAGAGGGAGACTGGAGTCAGTAGGAAGCCTCAGACCAAACCATGAAGTGAAGGAAGCTGTTGCCAGAAGCTCTAAGAAAAGGGTTCGGGGTATAATTACCGCCCTGAAACTTGCTAGTCCTGTTGCTGTCATTGCCAGAGAAGGCTCCGGAGTGTCCTGCCGCTGCCGCCACCCGGAAGGCCCGGTAAGCGCCTGTGGCTACTGTTTCCCCATAAGGGCCTCCGAAGCCATAGACTCCTGTTAGACCCAGGGTAAAGAAAGACAGGGGAAAAGCTGTGAGGGGAGCAGGCATCAGGGAAGGCCCCTAGCAGAGCCGCTGCCGCCTCCTTCCTTCCTCCCAGCACCAGAGGTGGGGCTGTGCTCTCACACTGGCGGTGCTTGCGCCTGGTGCAGGGCAACGCAGTGCCTCTGGGACGGCCTGGCCGAAGCCCTCCCGCTGGGCTCTGCCACCTGCAGGCCTTCACCTGGCTTTGGAACAGCCATCCCAGCCTCTGCAGCATAATGAGCACCAAGATACTCACAGCTACTTTTTGGTTACAGTGGTGGCACCTCAATGATGTCTTACTCAGAAAGCCCCGCATCAATACACCTAAGGCCCTCTGCAACCGGAGGTGGTTTTGAGGGAGGAGATGATACCAGAAACAGCCAGGAATGGTTTAACCAGTGCCCTCCAGTATTTACACTCGAGGGTGCCAAAGGTTAAATGGCTGTGGCAAAACAGAGAGGGGTGAGGAGAGGGAAAAGTTGTCTTCAACCCTGACAGACCGCGTCCGCTCATTTATGTATGAACATTTTTGAAGCAAAGTATGGTTCAAATAAGAATCTTCTCATATCATCCAGCGTTGACTTGTTCATCTTATTTTTGCTTTTTCATACAGTAGCTGTATAAATATTTTGATCTGGCACAGCTACTAAAAATCCTGATGGAAATATGCAGCAATACAGCACATTCCATAATGCCAGGCTATAGCTAATAAAAGTAACAACAAAATGCAGTGATTGGCACAGGACATTGTGTGCCAACCACTTCTTTTTATGTATCTTTCCTATGAAACCAAACACGCAAATCAGTTCAGTTTGGGGAATGTGAAAGACAAGATAACACTTCACACCAATGAGTTTTGCACTGCTGTCCCATCACTTACCAGCAAAGCCTCTCCCCCTGCCCTGAGGTGGTGGGACTGGCCCAAAGTGTCGAGGATACATAGAAGCTGGATAGAAAGGCATGGCAGGTGGAGGTGGGAAAGGGAGAGGATGGTTCTGCCTGGAGAAATTTAATCCTTCTAGGATGCTCTGACGCATCTTTTCAACCTTGGCTGCCTGCTCAGCCTATGAATAAGAAGAATGTCATAAATGGATGTTAGAATTCTGATTTCAGTTCTCTAAAGCTCTATCTATTGAACAAATTCAAAGACAAAAGCAAAAGAACAGAAAGGTAGATAAGTACTGCAAAAACTTTCATAAAACTAGTTAGTAAATTACAATCATCTATCTTGCGTATCTTCTAACAGTTCAACAACATACCAAAATGTTCACAAAAAAATCCTTGCGTATCAGTAGAGATGGAAGTCTAAATCCTGAGACAGTTTAGAAGTTGGCAACATAGAAATCTTAAAAGGAACTGAGAAACATCAGCCTACAGTCTCCTGAAAACGTAATGCCGTCCTTTAAAGAGAATAATCAACATCAACTTGGGCTGCAGAACCAAATTTATGTCTGGAGGCTAAGGAGTCTGAGTGCGATCACAGCCTCCATCAAGATTTCATCTAAAAGGAGTTTCCCTTGAGTCAGAAATAACAAATAAGCTCTTTTGTTAAAAGATTTCTTGTCTTCCAAATAGTCAGCAAAAATAAAATGCTTTGGACATTCAGTAAACTATTAACTTCATCTATACCCTGCTTTTACAGTTAGATAATAACTTTGCATGAACTACATACATCAAAAATCTAATTCATTTTTATCTTATGATGGCTGCAAGAATTGTGAAGAGAGTTCAAGCTTAAGAATCCTAAGATGACTTCACAACCTGTAAAATAAATTAGCAATTTTCTTCATTGTAACACCACAGCAGCTTAGTCCTTTGTGACACTAGCTTGGCACAAAAAGATGACTTGAATGAAGGAACAGAAAGTTTTCAACTCAGAGAAAGTGCTTTAGATCATAACTGCATTCAAATTTCAGTTTCCAGAGACAGAAAGATTAAAAATGGACACCAGTTTACTTTTCCAAAATCTACCAAGATGCCATTTTCAACCACCAACAACAGAGCTAAGATCAAATAGAGCTGACAAGGCTATTGGCAACCCACTTTGAATTTCCCTCCTAAGGAGAGATGAAACACGAAGTAAACGGCTGATAAACCAAAATTCAGTACACTGAATATTCTGCCATGCTTTGCAACTACGCACCTGACCATCACAGAGGTCAATGAGCGGAACTTTCTCCCGGCTTGCTTTAATGAGCTTGGTCTGGAATAACTTTCCATCAAAATACATCCATGGACAGCAGTGCTCCCATGGAATCGGCTGTCCGCAAGCATCGTTTGCAAAAAGTGCCATATCGACACCACTCATAAATAAAGCAGACAGCTGAATTCCTCGGGGATCGAGATTCTCAATCTGTTTTGGAAAAAAAAAACAAAAAACAAGTTTAGTAAGAACAGAATGAGACGCAATTCAGTTATTCCACCAGTTGCATTATTTGCAAATTGAAAACGTAGTGATTTTAAAAAGTTGTCAGACTTTTTACACGTGAATGCCAGTTTGACCAAAAGAATCCATGTGAAGCTATAATCTGTATACGCAAAACTGCAATGCTATGGAAGGCTGTTGTTCCTATCCATTCACTCTATAGGTAAGAAATAGAAGTGAAAAACTATTTCCTTAACAACAAAGCATGAGAAGCAATTTGAATACAACTCATTATCAAGAAGCCAGTAGAAGTTTTACTTAAAATACGCATCTTAAATTTGTGGCACATAGTGCCTAGAACATCTACAGTGCATATTTTAGCATTCACATCACTGATAAATATGCAGTGCAGAGTTTGTCTAAACAATGCTAAAGCATATTATAGCAAATGAAAGCTTTAAAGCACACACAGAGGAAATCGCAAGTGGACATTTTCATTTAAGAATTTATTTCAAATAATCTTGTGCTTGTGAGATATTATGTTTTAGAAAGTTGCAGGAATGAGCTCAACGTTAGCATGCAATTTTTCTGCCCACGTACCACACGTCCTTTCCAATGTTTTTAATAATGGATTTTATAACTTGGTTTAAGATTTTGCTATTTTAGAATGTCTCTTATTGATGATGTTCTTATGAATACAACAACTTTATTTAGGACAGATACACAAAAGCAGAATTATGGAATAAATAACTGCTGACAGTGATAACAAAAAGTATTTGCTTGCAGCAACTGCATTCTTAGCTGTGGAGTAAGAAAAAAGCAACCCTGATGTTTTCTAAAATACTTTTGAAAATGCCAGCAACTTCTTGGGAACATTTTAAACATCTTGGTATTACATTTTAAAATTAAACTACATTACCTTCCTTATGCATAACCTTTAATGTCCAAAAGACTATCCAGATCATTTTGCAGATATACAGCTGGGATCACACTCAGCTGCTCTTTCTGTCTGACTTCAGTAAAAAAAGAGAAGCAGCTGCTTCACATGAGGACAGTAACAACATTGCATTAAATACTTCATCTTTCAGTTAACCAACATACACTATGCAAGTGGCTAATATTCTTTATGTATGATTTAAAATCAGAACTTTGAGAGCAATTTCTATGAAACAAAAATACTGCATGGTATTTATCACTATCCTAGTCTCACCCTTCATTCTATGTTGGAATGTAGAAAATACACTATCTGGGAATTCTTTTCTTAGACCCAGCAGTTTTCACAGTGAGGTTTCCTCCTATTTACATCAAATCTTTGTTGACTCTTATAGATACCTTTGCCAAAATCTCAGCCCCTAGGTGTTATGCATTTATTGTGTTGTGTTTTGAAAACTGACATTGAAGTCTACCTTGCTGATGCTCTGCTGTGCTTTGATGCATCTGCCCTTGCCTACACAATTGTCATTTGAGTTTCCACTGATACATACAGCTTGAGGTATACATCTCGAGCAGCTTGAGGTATACATCTCTAACTGAGACTTTGAAGGGCTCACACCTACTCTGCTGAGCCCAATGTTTGTCATTCAGATGAGAACATTTCTGAATGTACAGGGTAACTCACTGCCAGTTCATTCCCTAGGCAGAGGTTGGCCACTGCTCCCATAAAGACAAAGGCCTCCTTCTTATTCCATGCCTCGTGCTATGTCTCAGAGCCAGAATCTCCAAGATTCATAAACGCCCAGTAAGCATGCAGGGCTTCCAGCATTAATGTGTAGCAAACATCTGAATGATTCTGTTGATGGACTGCATTTGCATCTAGCCTCTATTTAAGGAATTAGCTGCAATAAGCCATACTCAGAAACGCTGCTCTCTAATAAGTCTATAATTCATGTCACTAGCAATCCCGACTTGAGAGCTAAAACAGATGAACTCATCAGGTGTTCACTGCAGCTGCCCCCATCTACATTTCTTCTTATTTTTGTCAGCCGTGAGAGAATGACCAAAGAAGTTTTTCCTGCTGGATTTTGATGTTGTTATTTAGTATATGGAAAGACTGTTCAGTTTTCCAGTTAACTCTGCCACTAACGTTGCTAACATGAATTATCTACTTGCTGTGTGATAAGTTCAAATAGATTCTGAGGTGTTTTCTTCCCCTAACATTTGTAAGTACTTCTATGGCTAAGTGTTGGGGTTCCACGAGCAGAGTGATTTGGTTTATTGATTGAGACTGAGAAGTCTTTGCCAGGTTGCTATAGGAATGCAAGTCAGACTCTGCTTTCACCCACAAAAAAGAAATTGTCAGTTGCTGTCTTTGAAAACGCTCTTGCTGACTAAGTCATAGGGGCAAATCATTACTCAGAAAAAAATAACAGCTGAAATCTGCATGAGCTTAATTATAGTTTCTTTTGGGAAGAACTTTGGGAAGGATTGCTGCTTTTGTCTGTGCCCCTTGGCAGTGTATACCTACGAAAAGAAATAAACCTGGGAGGTAAGTACCATGTTATCCTCCCTAATTTAACTAAGAAGAACACGTATCCAAGCACAGCTCAGAAGAGAACCAGCCACTCATCTTTCCTGACTTAAGTCTTACATCAAAGTACCTGCAAGACTACCTGAAGTGACTTCAACAGGCTACATGACAAGGTGATCAGCATCTCCCCTCCTTCAATACACTGATTAAAAATGAAGAGGAGTTAATATGCTCCCAATACATCCAGACACCCCTCAGAGCTTCCAGTTAGGAAATACACTGCCAGGGAAATAAACGTTATGTAGAAAAATGTAATTATGAGCGTTTCCATTCAGAAACTCAAATTAAGTACTAAATTATACTGTTTTGAGTACAGAACTTAAGTTCTGAACAAATTTCTGAGATAACAACATAAAAGCAAAGAACAAATCTCGTATACTTTAGTTCAAAGGCTAGGAGAGGAGATTTCATTTTGAGCATGTGAAAGCTGGGTGGGGAAGTACCCCAGAGTAAGATGTTGCACAGAGTGACAGGCATTCTGCATTTACAGTTAGAACACCACAGCAACAACCCTATTTGTATCTACTTCCTATAATACTGTTGCTTTTGAAAAATAGAAACTTTGAGATCTTATCTTTTAAAATACTCAAATTATTTTTTCCTCCAGTTCTGCATTTAATACTTACGAGGCATGACCCACTAAATTGGCAATGTGGACAAGCTGAAGATAAACCTCTGAAGTTACAGCAGTTGAGAATTACCTTGAGTTCCTGAAGCTGGTCAGGTTCATAGAGCTTTGGAGACAATGCTTGGGCAAGGAAAGCATCAAGTTCCTGGCGACGAAGTATACGAACCCCTGGCCACTGTACCATGTACCTACAGAGGAAGCCAGCTGTTATTCACAAGCTTCCTTCTGTTAGCAGATGACAAATCAAGCAGCATTTTACTTAATCAGAAAAGTCAGTAGAATGCAACAAGAAGAATCTTTTTTGGTTATCTAGACTTGAATACTTAGAACAGACAAAATACCAAAGAGACTTAAAGTTCAAATTTAAGATCGCACTGAAGACAGACTGGCTGTGAATCAGTTAGGAAATTCCCAACAGGGAAGTCTGCTTCCAGTGAAGGAGGAGAGAATAGGCCACCAAAACAGATAAGTGATATACCTAAAAATTAAAAAAGATTGTCCTTACAAAAAAAGACTAATGGTAATTGTTACCCTCTCTTTAATACTATACTTCAAATGTTGGTTATCACCATCTCAACCAGATGAGTAACTCTACCACAGGGAACCTGACAGAGCATCATTCACATGAGCTTTCCATCGCAACAAGCTGCGAAGCAGCTGTTCTCTGAAAAGCTCGCTCCTTCATTTTACAGCTTCATCAACCTAAGCTGCCAAATGTTTGGCTTTTTTTTTTTTTTTTTTTTTTTTTTTTTTTTTTTTTTTAAGTCAAAACCTTGAGTATAGTAAGGGTAAATTAATTCAAATGCTACAGAGGCCTCTTAGCAACGCAGGATTTTTTCCTTCTTCAGTTCTCTACAGACTGAAGAAAGAAACCTTGAAGGATGCAGCACGCTTTAAAGACTACCAAAAGTGATGTTCTAAAAATGAAACAAGATCCTTCTTCCAAAGTTGCAAGTGTTAAATATATCACAGAGATTAACCCGTACAGTAAAAACTTTATTTCATTCTGTTTTACCTTCAGGTAACACTGACCTTAGTACACAACAAAGCACCATAAGATGAGTGGGCACATTAGTTGGATTGAGCATTGCTGGTGTATCTGATCTCATACAGGCCAAAAATGCCCTCATTCTTCGGTTCTTGTCTTCTACTGCTTTTCCCAGCCACAGTTTCTTCAGATTAGGACAGGTCCATTCCCTGAAGGCAAGTGCTTCCACCAGCTCAGGGGTTTGTGGAGACTTTCCTTTGTAAGCAGCCCATTCCTTAATTATCACTGGTGAAACTATAAAATGATAACAGATGAGAGAAGTTAAAAAGGTTCACATATTTAAAACCTTGTACACAAGAGACTGAGATCCAAAAAGCATCCCTTGGACACTGCTCTGGATCACACTGTTGACGGGCAAGTCAGACTCTGAACGGACCATTTCTAATTGCCATCACTTACAAAATGAGTACATGCAACCAACGGTACGCTAAGAACACTGCATTAATAATTCCAAATTGACATACAACACAGAAGAGATACACAGATTTTCTAAAAGACCATAATTTGAAAATGCAACTTCCCCCTAAAATACCTGCACCATTGGTAAAAAACCTACAGAGATACAACAAAAATAAATAGTACATCAATACACATATTTTCCATTTACAGTCTTTTAGGAACAATATGATCCTACTGATGATAACTTAAATGAGATTTAAAACTTAAGCCATGCTTGCCTGTGGTTCAAGTACTGCAGAGGAATTAAATCTCAAAGATGAGTTTAATTAGTTGGGTTTTTTACCCTAAAAAAATTTGAAAACAGTAATTGATGTAAGCCTTCTGATAAAAAGCAGCGCTGTAAATGAAAAGGTTACTATTCTTATGTGTGCTGTGCTTTCATCTACAAAAACTGTTTGATTCTACACGGGTGCTACAGCATCTCCCCTTTTCACATTTGAAGACAACTAAACCAGAACACGAGTTTAAAGTCAAGACTGACAAATGATATCTTTGGCCTTGGAGTGACCCCACGTTTGACACAGCCCAAAATTTGTTTGCACTCTTCTTAACTCAGAGCCCAGTTATGCAGTGTGGAAAGATTCAAGGAGCTTGTTAGTGAAGCTTCAGGTTACAGCCCAGAGAAATTGCTTCACTAGTGAAGCAGTGCGTGAGACCAGACCTGCTCTTTCTGCTGGGAGCCCCTCCATTACAGACTGAGAAAAGAGTACTGCTGGTGCCAGGATAGCTCTCACAGCTACAAAGTCTCCATCAGCAATCAGACATCAGCCTTGCACATCATTTTATAATTAGGGGCAGGTAAACCATGGCAGAGGCCACGATCTGGATCTAAAAAGAAGCTCCGGACCATCTTAAAGCAATCTCTCCTGCTTTTCTGGACTAGAACTGCTACTCTAGCATTATAGCTACACTTCACAGACAGCAGGCTAAGTTTTACAAAGGTAACGTGCAGCAATGAAAATAAGTATGCTGATATATTTAGTCGGTAGCCTCACTACAAAACCATGTTCTATTTTGGTTGCTACCAGATTTTATATGCTGCTAAGCTATTCAAGATGGGCTTTAACAGCCAGCAGAACAACTCTGTTACTTGCACAGGGTCTATCACACTGGTGTTTACTTCTTGCTTCAGCCTGGGACAGCAAACACGAACACATAAGATGCATCTTCTGAAGGCTTTCAAATGCAAGGACTGCTCCAAAAGTAATGCCCTCTATTTTATGATGTTGGCCCATGATGTCAAAGGTAGATGTTGGTCATACGGCAGTAGAGACTGAAACTTTCTGCCAGTATTCCATTTCATTTTGTTGCCGTATGACAGGTGGCAGCAGAGGGGCAGTCTGACAAAATGGTGTCTGACAAAGAAGTGCAGATGAAGCAAAAGAGTGTCACTGAATTCCTCCATGTGGAAAAGATGGCACCTACTGACGTTCATTGATGCTTGTTGAACATTTATGGAGATCAAGGAGTGGATGTGCACACAGAGAGCCGGTGGGTGGTGCGTTTCAGCCGTGGCAACAGTGACATGAAATACAACCATGTTCCAGACAGCCATGCACAGCTGTCTCATCACAAAACAAAGAGCACCTCGATCAGCTCATCCATTCACAGCCACAGAATTCCCCACTGAAGAAAAAGCTCAAGACGCAGCCCTAAGTAGATAAAATGATGGGCACTGTCTTTTGAGACAGGAAAGGGGTGATCTTTTGGGCATTCCTAGAACCTGGACAAACCATCGACTCTGCTACATCGTGATGCTGACTAAGCTGAGGATTTGAACTTCCAGAGGGAGGCCAGAGAAGACGACAACCTTTCTCTTGCAACTAAATAACACCAGGTTCCATACCAGTGTGAAGACGATAGAGCACACTGCCCATCTTGGCTGAACTATCCTACCACACGCACTGTACAGGCCAGATTTGGTGCCTTCTAAATTCCATCTGTTTGGACCAGTAAAAGATGTACTGGATAGGCAACACTTACCCTCACAACACCACCACTGTGTCAGCTTTGAAATAGGGAATCACCTCTGCTGCTGCAGATTTTTACAAGCATGGCATGCAGGCCCTTGTTCGTCACTAGCAAAAAATGCAGAGCTAATGGTGGTGAATATGTTGAAGGATAATGTTTTGTAGTGGATAATTTACCAAAAAGTACTATTGCGCTCTTTGTACCTGTTGTAATTTCCATGGAAACGAATAGGAGGCATTACTTTTGGAGCAACCTACATAATTACTCTGGATCTTGGAAGCAAGAGATTCTTTCACACCAAAACTTCTTAGCCCTTTCACCAAACAGCTAGGGAACGTAACGAGGCTACTACACAGAACAGTTTCTGTCGAACAGTTGTTAGTTCAGCAATGAAAAAGCCAACTGTTGACAACTGACAAAACAGCTGTGTTCTGGAGTTCTACTCTTCTTCCCTTCAACCTCCTTTTGATACTAGAGGCAATATTCCTAGCTACACTCCCTATCTCTCTTCGGATGCCCTGTCAGAGCCAACCAGATGCAAACTCTATAAGCTCACCACACTTAAAAGCATTCCCAGAAGACCACTTCCCCATTTTCCATCACTTCCTTACAGAAGACAACTGCAAGGAAACAGAGCTTTGCAGAACACAGATGTTTTATTACCTTCATAAAGTTTTTGCTAAAACAACCTCAAGGTTAAAAGAAGGAAATATTTTGTCTATAATTTCTACCTGAAATCTAATCTTTCAGCATTCAATTGCTGTTCAAAGCTTTTAATCTTGGCATGACAATTTCCATGATCCTATGAGATCAAGAGCAAAGAGTGCATTGGTTTGCTCTTGAAAAGTACCTTCTACAGTAATACACTACCTGTAGAGGTTACACTGAAGAGCTACCTTGTTTTCAAAGTTGTGCAATGCACTGGTTATTTCAGGAAAGGTAACCATTCTTCTTGGAGAACGGTTTAACATGAAGTGGAGTGGCAAACAGCCTCCCTGCTGTGAACGATGGGAAGAAGGAATTATAGCTGTATCAGCTGACAAGCAGTTGCAGTACTGTTCACTCAAATTTAGCATTTAACAGATGAATCTAGGACTAGTCTGTATCTACTTATTTCTCCAGAGCATTTCTTACACACTGACAACTTTGTACTGGGACTGCTGCCAAAAACACCATCTTCCTCAACTGCTGAGTCTGTCCTCAGAAGAACGTTTTGTGTTTTCCTTCCAGGACTTCCACTCTGAGATAAGAAACGTCTACCCTGAAGGCGACACGAACTACAACAAACACTCAGGATAAGTGCACGTTCAGTCACAACACTATAGAACTAATTATACTGTTTTTCATAATAAATTTCCTCCTGTTGCTGATGAGTAGATTTGAATACTCACAGTAGCCCAAGGAATGGTACAATATACTGATATCTGCTTTGAACATCACCCTCAAGACACTTAAGGGCAGTCCAAGTGCAGAAGTTCAATATCAACCTGCATTAAGGTAACCTGCTCGATAAACATACATGATTGTTACAGGCTCCAAAGTCATAAGCAACAGCATATGGCTTGCTCCAGCTGTATGTTAAAACCTTCACTGCTACCTGTGACTCAGATGTTTTCTGACAAATTCTGAGTCAGATTTTCTCTTGAGAAATTACAGGACAAGGCAATCACCAACTGCGTGAAGTTTATCAATACCATGCACCAGATTCTGCTCTTGGGACAGGGCAACCCTGACTATACATACAGGCCATGGGACAAGAGGCTGGAGAGTAACCGCGTGGGAAGGGATCCATGGATCTGGTTGACAGCAAGTTGAATCTGAGTCAACAGTGTGTCCTGGCAGACAAAAGGGCCACCTGTACCCTGGGGTGTATTAAGCCCAGCACTGCCAGCCAGGTGAGGGAAGGGAATGTCCTACTCTGCTCTGGTGTGGTCTCACCCTGAGCACAGTGTGCAGGTTTGTGTGCCACAACACAGACCATAAAGATACCAGAGCTCATCCAAAGGAGGGCTGCGAAGATGGGGAAGGACCTGAAGGACAAGACATGCGAAGAACAGCTGAGCTCTTGTGGTTTGTTCAGCGCAGAGCAGAGGAGCTGAGGGGAGGCCTCTGGGTCCTGCAGTTCCTCACAGGGAGCAGAGGGACAGTGCTGAGCTCTGCTCTCTGGGGACAGTGACAGAGCCCAAGGGAACGGCACAGAGCTGTCAGGAGAGGGTCAGGTGGGGATTCGCTTTCATCAGAGGGCGGTGGGCATGGAGCAGACTGCCCGAAACTGGCCACAGCCCCAACCTGCCACAGTTCAAGGAGCGTCAGTTCGGGTGGTGCTTTATGGAGCCAGACAGGGGACTTGATGAACCTCATGAGTCCCTTTCAACTTAGGATATACTAAGATTCTGTGATATTCTCTTAGCATTTTTCCCCCCCAGAAACTTACCATGAGATGTGAAGTACCTAACATCTTCAGGAAATGAGATAGCTAATGCGGATTAATCAAGACTCTTAACCTCATAACCTTCATTGACAGTACAGCTGGAGCAAAGCATGTTTGATTTGGAAAAAGGGCAATTGCTCAAGGTACCATTTTCCTTTTGGCAGAAACAGTGTCAGCCGAGTACATCCTTGATGGAGAACAGTATATGACAAGGTGGCTAGGCTTAGGATAACAAACCCTCAGATCCAACCAACAGTAATGGCAGCTCGTACAAGTGTGCATTTCTCCACAGAGTGGAAAGGGCAGATGGTTTCAGAGCTTGAAAAGAAGAGCAAGTCAGACACTTTGACTACCTCCTCTCACAAGCAAGGGGAGCACAGCCAATGGCATGCCCTTGGCACTAGAAGCACAATGAAAGATGTTGCAATTCAGCTTTTCATGTCCTCTGGAAGCAGACATGAGAATGTGTCCAGAAAGGGCATTACTTAGCAGGCAATTACTACTGAAAAGCCTCACTACTTCTAACAGATCTGCTGTTTGTAATTGACTTTTCAACTACATAAAAATAATAATGATTTAAAAGACAGAAAAGATCTATTCTACAACAGGTCAATTGCCTTACTGTCTATGTATTCAGTAACAATACTGACACCCCAAGTTTATTACACACTTTTCACAGCTTCCTATAATCCTCACACACAATACACCTAGAAATTGTTTACATACAGGATGTTGCCAGTGTTATGGTTTGTACAACTACAGAATTTTAGATATATTAATATAATCAACTGTCTACCTAAACCTAGAGACAACACACATCGTTTAGAAATTTATTTCTCTTAATTGTTCTAATTTTTTTCTGCTAATTACTCTTTCATACGTACTTATTTTTTGAGAGCAGCAATAAAAGCAGAATCACAATCATTTGTTCAATATAGCCTGTGTTGTAGCCCTTAGAGAAGTCAGTAGGAGCTACTGAGTTTGACGCAGGATATTTTGAGACATCAGCTCTTGCTGTTTAGGATGCTATTCTCTGGATCCTGCACAATCTGCTCAGTTCTTGCTATTTTCTAATTGAGGTGACCAAATGAAATGCATTCCTGTAACCCACCCCCTTTCAAACCACAAGCTATCATCGTAGCTAAAATCTATCTTTACCAGCAATTGTAGCTTTGTGGTGAAACTACCAGTGTTTGAGCAGATGTTCCCATTTTTGTTTCTTTTTTTTTTTCTTTTAAAGCATGGTTAGTTCTAAAATAGAAGTAGGTCAGGTAACTGAATGCATCCTGCAACAATATTTGCTGGAGCTCCTGTTACTAAACAAAGTTAGCAGTAGCATTCTTAGTCTCCACTGAGAATAAACCTCTGAAAAGCAGCAAAAATGAAAAGACAAATTAGATGGGTATCCCAATAGTCTACAGAGAACATTCCAGGTTTACGAGGTGAAAATATCCTGAAAAATCAAAGCACACCTTCAGTAGTGAGATACTTTACTACTACAGATGTAGTAGTACACTTAAGGACAAAACTCTAATGAGAGCAAATAAGCACTGTAAGTAACTTCATTATTTTAATCCTGAAATAACCTCATAACCTGAAACACTCTTATTTGAGTTAAAAGAGTTAAGCTTTTGACAATGTGTGACGAACCAATTGAACGGGGTAAATATTAATTCCCACAACATAACTGAGAGTAGTAGTTTTTCAAACACTGTTTGAAGATTGCCACTTTCCTCATGAATGTGCACAACAACTGATAACTCTTTCACACATCAAGACTGTGAATAATGCTTTTAGGCATTCTCAGTATCTGCTTTTTCAATTTCGTACAGAGACAGCAGACTGCTACACATGAATACGTACTTCTGCTGCTGCTATCCACTTAATGCTTCAGCACTGCTTTAACCTTTATAAGATGCTACTGTAAAGTTCAATCATTTCCTTGCATGCATTTCATTATAAATAAGTAAAACACTCCAGAATGAGGAGACTGAATTTTCTGGAATGAAAGTAATTCCTGGAAGCAGAAAACTTAACAAGATAACTTCCAGATTAATGTAAGGATTAACACTCATCTTTTTGATTGAATCAGCAAAAAGATCTTTTGACAAGCCTGTTCACAAAAGTTTAGTCTGCTTTTATTTACATCACACCTCATTTCCGCAGATTTTAAACCACGTATTTATGCCAACACTTGAAAGTTACTACACAGAACTGCTCAGAATACAGATTTTCTAAAATCAAGTTCTAACATGTATATTGAACAGTCCATCAAATAATAACACTACTTGCTGCAAGCCTGAGAGCAGCTTGAACAAACTTTTGAAAGACAAACCCTGGAACTTGCTTAGAAAAGGGTAGCACTTCAAGTTCTTAAGCTACTTCAAAAAACAAGATCTCAAATTAAAAACATCTTTTTCTATTATCCATGGATCAAATAAGCCACAAATTCCCCCAGTTCTATAGTTACATTCATGAAGCCTTATTAGCTATTCTCATTCAAATTACAGTACAAATGAAAACACAGCAAAAGGGAAGAGCAATAAAGAATGGATTCTGCAGTACGTACATTCTGGTGGAAGTCTGTTCTTTCTAAAAGCGAGTCTTTCCGTTTTCTTTCTGCTTTCTGCCAAACTAAACAGGACTCCGTAAACATACTGACGAACTGGCCTATAGAGCAGAGCAGCAGGAGGCAGGTCTTTGTTGGCTTCATCTTCTATAGAAACGGCAATTTTGATTTCACCCTTTTCCATGAAAGAAATTAGAAAAATATGACACGTTAGAGTGAGAAAAATGAAGCCTTTAGGTATGCTCAGTAACTCAGTCCAGCTCTAAAGCGAATCCCACCTTGTCAAGAACGTGATTCAGCAGTAATATGGGTCTTATGTATGTGAAGGTAACTCCAGAGGAGGACTACCCTGCTACGACATACTTCCTTACTTCCAGTAAATCTCTGGGCTCTCATTATTCCCATCACTTACCTGTTTTTTCCCATCACACACTTGTTCTTTTTGTCTGCATTACCTAAATACTGACTTTTACATACCGATGCTTCTGGGAGCAAAGCGGTATATATGACAATAATGTAACATGCCTATAGAAGTAAGACACTCAAAGCACATTTGAAGAATAAATGCTAAAAATCAGTCTAGATTGCAGATAATCATTTAAAAAAATATTCATGTTGCCTAAAAACACCACTTGGAGGTTTTGGTGCACTGAGACAGTACTGGGGACTCGCTGTAAAGAAATAACATTATGAGGCAGCCTGGCCAAAAAAATGCAACTGGGAATTATGTAAATAATATTGTTTTATATGTGGGTAAAGCATTTTATGCTTTCTTTTTCAGAAACAAAACATGAAAAGACTTTCCAGCTCTCTTAAAATAGCAGCAATGTTCTATATTTTCAGTATCTGTGCATCCAACTATGCTGTTTCTTTTGGAAAACAACTCATTCCTGTTAGTAAAGGTGTCAAGAATCAATAATACCTTTGAAAGCTTACTCAACATTCTCCTTTTTTTCTGGCATCAGTGACCTCAACAAAAAACTCCTTCAGAACAAACCTCATCCTTTTCCAGAGATGCATTGCACAGATTAAGTACCTGCTGTTTCTAAAAGGGCATTTTCTTCCCATTTTAAAATGCCACCCATTTGTGCTTTTTATGCAGTAGAACAATGAAAACCTGTAACGTAATTCATTGAAGTTTAACTCCTTCTCAAGTAAATGCAACCTGCAGAAGATCCCCATCAATCTGATTTTTTTTTTAGCCCACAAGAAATTTTTAAGTCAATTAACAAAAATTATCTCATGATGAGAACGCAGATTTAGAGCAACACTTAAAGGAGCCACATTGATGACATCTCCAGATAAACTCTCCAGTAAAGGGATGAGATACAGGCAAACACTGTAGCATTCTGTATGCTCAAAAGCCTTTACAATCAACATAAGCCAGATTAAAATGCAGAAACTGGTGGAAGCTGTAAATAGCTGTAGACGTATATTTACACAGAAGTTGCTAGCTTGCTTCATGCTCTTTGTTTCACTTTAGGTTACATAAAGTTCTCCATTATATCCGCAGTATTGGATATATGGTTAAAGTACTACAAAAGAGTTTATCTTGTATACAGAAAACACTAAGTTAGCTATAAAGGATGTGTAAAAAGTTTCTCTATATGTATAACAACAGCATAATCCAGAACATCTTTGCATGCCAATTTCTAAAGCATCTCAGAATCGTTCAATGAGGTGCCTGTCAACATATTTCTGGCATACTTGAGGTCCACAGTGAACATTCAAAAGTGTTTCAGGTAGTAGAGAAAAAAAAACTAAGCAGTACTGATTTATTTGACTTATATTGTGACAGTCTCTAGATTCATTTTTTTTTTTCTGCTAGGAGTGAATTCCCAAAATTCAGGTGTTCAATTAGTTTCTTTCCATTGTGAGACAGGAAACGTCCAGTAGTATTTAAATGTACTAAGAGTATATGGCCATACAAACTGTGAAACAGAACTGGCACCAACGGTCTTCATAGGTCTCATTTCTTCTCCACTTTTCTTTGATAAACATGGCAAGTACAAGAACACGACAGCAGTACCAACTATGGTGCAGCATAAACACAGGAGAAGTAGGAAACCCAAACCCTGATAGAGTAACCTTTCCTTCTGTGCATTTCAAATTCCAGTCTACTGTCCTTAGTACTCTGAAATGGATTTTTTAAGACAAATGCAAATGAACAGCAGTGTGGACAGTACCCTTTTGCTATATGCTGTACAAATATGTACAGTGGATGGGCTAGATGTACAGGAACCAGTACTAAGTGTTTTGAACACTACAGTGGAAGAGGATTAATTGTCTCGTTCTGGGACTCCTCTGTTTACACTCAGAAGGAACAATGAACAGAATTCATTTCTTTTGGAACTCAAGTAAGTCAAACACAGAGCTGTGCGGAACACCGCTGCTCGGACTCCTTCCACTACTTACTTTGGCAAGAGGCTGTCCCATTGCTTTTCAAGATGTTCCTATGTGGCCATTGAGATCGAATTCTTTCCTTCCCCCCCCCTCCACTTAACATACTGCAGAAAGAGTGGCCTAAGCTGTGTGGAAGTGCTTGCAGCTTACCTGGGATCTCAAGGCTAGCACATAAAATCAATCAATGACCGAAGAACTCATAGCATCATCAAGTTCTATAATTGCATTTTATGATACAACAAAAGGGATTTATTACAGGTGCTATGTCTTTATTGGGGTTGGCTACTAAGGATAGGAGGGATCACATGAGGGAAAACAATCTAGTTGTTTTTTAACAGAAACCGGAAGAGACTTGGCAGAGACACCAAGTCACACTCTAAAAACGGGCAATACATATGTACACACATGCACAAACATGTAGAAGTACCAAAATAAAATATTAAAGACAAAAGAAGTTTGTTTGTTTATTTTAAAGTAAATAGTAGTAACAGTCATCTGATACCTACAGCAACAACTTACCAGCCCAGGTCAGCGGTTAAAAATCAAGTGGAAGAAGTGCTAGAAGCACTAAAACCAGACCAAAATCCAAAGCTTAAAACAAGATGTAAAACTACAAAAGTATTTAGCCAGATATTTAAGTGCAATTATCTTTACAGAAAGATTATTTTATAGCACATAATTTTAAAATGTCGTACCTTGGTTAGGACATGAAAGATGTAGGGATACATTAACCCCTTCTTGTGCCTGTGTTCTGCCACTCTTAATACTTCAGGTGCTACTGGAGGTAATGGAGGGGTAGTAATATCCATGTGGTTTCTGGTGGGCATTGACAACAGGCATGGGATTTGTGGATTACTGGTTTGATTCCCTTTGACATCGGCTGCCTGACTTCCTGAAGAAGCACTAGAGGAACCTTCTGCCTATAACAGAACACACAACAGCAGGTGCTTTTTAATGCGTACAGAAGATCAGCCAAGAGAAATAGCAGATTTTCTTCTTCATCCACAGCGAAAACAGTGAAGACTCACATCACGTTCTAGCAACGTGCAGAATACACTACACAACCATGACCATAAGATTTTCACAGAATATAGGCTATTAGCCCTCGTCTGCTTGCAGAAGACAATTACTAAAAAAATATGTATTACCCACCAGTGAATAAACCTTTTGTAAGCATTTGCGTTACAGTTCTCACAGATACTATTGGAAAAAAACCAAAAACAAACAAAAAACAAAAAACCAAAGGGACTTCATTCCTAAAAATCCTTGTCTTCAGAACTGAAAGCTGCTTTTAGCTTCAGAAAAGAGTTCCTACTAGTTTCATGTCTGTAAGCTATGATAATAGTTTAGAAATTACTTTTGAGACTGCCGTTCATTGCATGCATGCGATGATACATTATGCATGACTATTTTCATAATTTGCACGTAAAATGTTACACTTTATAAATCCTACAGAAAGTAACAGAATGGAAGGAGTCCTAAACAAGCTAAGCTTGTTCACCAGGCACTGATGGAAAATACCAACCTGTGTAAAACAAGAAAAATCTCTTCTTCTGACAACCTTCTAAAAGGTGAATTTAGTTAAATTAGGCTTTAACAAAATGCCAAAGGGGAAACAGTATTTTACGAGTACGGTTAAGCACCCAACAAAAGAGGATGCTACTATACGATTATACTTTGGAGTTGGTAGACCAGACTTCTAACTTATGAAAGTGATAATATAGAGAATAAATGGTTAAAGCCTGTGGTACAGAACCATTTACACAATGTAATGCTTTCACAAACAGAGATTATTGTAGCTCTTTTATATTATCACGGCTCTTTTATTATCTTCATCAGTTTAAAGATGTTGTTCCTGTCTTCTACTACTCCAACAATTAAAATGCAGTGTGACACTGAAACATGAAGTTTACAGGACTGGCCATTACTGAGGGACATGGAGGGAGAGACACAACAAAATTCCAAACCATACCAACGTTCTCCCCATTCTCATGACCCAAGTTCTTCCTGAATCTGCTACAGTGATCTTCAAACACTTAAAATGAGGAACTACCACAGCTGAAAGTATTTTTTTAGTGCTATACATCCACCCAAATGAGAAGAGCATGCCTTTGTCATGTCTAATCCCTACGTGAGACCACTACAAAGCGAGAATTTTGACATGCAAGTCACAGCAAAAGGAGTGTCAAGACTGGTGCTGTCTGATCTATGCTGAGTTTTCAGTGCTTCAAATTACCCCAGAAACTCATACAGCTCATCACAAAGTGGAAAATTGCAGGAAATATTTCTTTTTCTAATCATTCTGTATATACACTTCTTCAAGAAATAAGTTAAGATGTACTCATAATTCTTCCCGTTGTGCTCAAGAGATGGAACTGCCTTCTGCTACTGAGGGCTGAAGAAGTGGATTGATATTCAAGAAAAGCATGTAAGTAAAACAAATTAAATTGGTTGCACTCAAGTTGGACTGCATGCATACATCTCCTGGAAAGTTGAATCACTGCTTACACAGCCCTAATTCTGCATGTACAAAGAGGCAGGCAGCCGTGCCCTGCAGCACGTCCCACCCAGCCGTCACCCAGCTGGGGGAGCAGTGCCCCGCCGGCCGCCCCCCATCTCCGCTCTGCAGGGCAGCACAGCGCACGCAGGGCCGCAGCTGGGGCGCGCCGGGCTCTGTGCATGGCCATGGTACAGACAAGAAAGGAATGCAATAGGTCACATTAGCATTTGCATATGGTGACTAATCCACAGGCAGATACAGCTATCATGCGGGGCGTAGTCTGCAAAAATAATAACCACCAATGGATGAAATCATCAGCTTGATATTTTAAGCACAATGCCAAAGTTTACTGGAATTTCTATACCAAAGGTACAGGGAAAATGTTCTGCTCTTCTACAGCACAAGTAACTTAGGATTGCTTTCTTTTTTGCTTTCTTTCGATGCTTTTTGTTGTTGTTGGGTTTTTTTTGTGCTAGAGCACAGCTCCATCACAAAAATGCAGAAGTATCACATCCAAATGATTAGAACATTCTAAGAACGGCTCAGAGTCATGAAACAGATCATCACACTTTTAATTTGACAATGATTTTGTATCTTGAAGAAATTAAATCAGATAATGTTAACTCTTTAATGATGGCTTAATCATCCCACCTTTACTTAGCAGTACACTGTAGCTGGTCCCATGGAGCTACCTCAATACATATTATGTGAAAGTCTTACCAAGCACTTGTGAAGGACTTCCATTCTTCAGCTGACCTTTAATACACCTATAACAGTCCATAGCAAAAGCTAAAATAGTGTGTTAGAGCTGTTCTCACTATACTGCAGCTTACATGACACGGACCCTGTACATGTGGATACTGTCTCACTTATAATGCTATACTCCTTAGTAAACATGCAAGGATGAGGCTGTTAGCTAAGGGGTTCATAGATTTGTTTCTACTTTATATTTAGTATTTTCCAAAACAGCATACTTAAGTATTATATATAAGCAAATACATTATGTTTATGCTAACAACATTCCTTGGAAAATTTCTTCCTGAATTTTAAAGCTACTGTTTTGTAATTCACAAGAACAAGTAAAAACTCACATTAAGTCTCACAGATCAATTTTGAAACTTCTACTCAGCAGCTTACTACAAAACTTAAAACACAAAGCAATACACTGTAATGTTTAGAAGTTCATTGTTCCAAAGGAATTACCTTTGTTTGGTCTCCCAGGTCTCCACGTGTTTGACTTTCTGACTGGGTTCCTGTTTTTTCCCAGCCTATTTTGTTCCCACTGACATGGCTGAAGGATAGCATAAAGAAAAACACAGAGTTAAAGTACCATTTAAGATGCAATAAATCCTGGGTTGCTGTTAATTTAACTGTTAACCAGAGAGGACTTTAAGGTATGCTATGTATTAGAAATGTCAATTCGTAGATATCTAAGTGTCTTCAAGATTCCTACTTTTATTCATTTACACTGTCAATACTTGGACTGCATTTCAAAGTAACAGCAGATCCTTTACGATGAGTACATGATGGTTGTGCAGGCAAAATTCTTGATTGATCTTGAAATATCTGTCACCATGCCAGGTAATTTCCCTCGATCAGAAGACTGCAAACAGTGGTAATGCCTAGACTTCCATTTCCAAATTAATTCAAAATGTATTCCATAAAAATGTACTATAAAAAACACTGAAAAATACTTCATATATGTGTAAAGTGGGTCATTTTCCAGTTCTGCACTACAGAACACGTGATAATGTATTTAAAGTTGACAGACTGCATCAGAAAAACCAAGTCCAAACCACAATGCGTAATCGCAGATCTGTTCAGAATTCAGTATCAAGTAGAAGCATATTTATACTATGACACACAAGCTTTCAGAGGCAATCACAGACCTGCTAAAGCCACAGGTTTTGATTCTCACATTGTAAGCCACTACACCCAGCAAGACAAAAGGTAAACACAAACTGCCTCTGTTCACGTTTCCTTTTTGTAGGTCAGTAAGCAGTAATTACAAGGAAGTCTGCACAACTTTATTGCCAAGGACAGACATACGATCTAGTGCAAGTCTTAAAACACTTCTGCGGTAAACAAAGCACATTAGTAGAAGAGAACAAAACCAATTTCACTGCAGCACTGTTATATACATGGCCTGTCAGTGAGAGCTCTTAGGTCATAGCGTTAAATCTTGGCCTTGTGACACTCACACCAAGTTTCTCTGCAAAACCACACTACACCAAAATATCTGAAGCGCAAACACTACAAATTCAGTAAAGTTGCAGACAGTTTTTAGTTACTGAAGTTTTAATGAATTGTACTGTGAGGTAGTATTTCTTTTACACAAAGAAAAGAACAGGAAGGTTTTATGACATTTACCAAAATCTCACCGCTTCCTTCTTTCAATAAAACATAAGACCAGAAGTGGAAAAAAACGGAACGTTATTTGGTTTTGGATTTCTGCTCATTAAAGAACGAGGTGACAAGGGTGAACCATGGATAGATTCACAGTCACAGCGACCTAACGCTGTTTTCTGAAAGTCTACCACATCGTTAATAAGCAGATTTTGTTACTTTCAGCACACTGAATGATTTTGAAAATAAGAGTAGGAAAACATCCTTGTGGAAAACTTACTTCACTGCACCTCCATTGCCTTCATCGTTGTCGGAGGAGGATGATGTAGAAGAGGCAGGAAAATAGGTTGAATCCACATGATTAGGGCTCCCACTCTGAGCTGGATTTATTGGAGAAGATCGTTCATACAATGGTGTATGTTTTCCTTCATGAGGAATGTTACTGTAGTTGTTCTGCTCAGAAAGATTTTTTCCACCTGTTTCCAAGGTGATGGCTGGCTCAGAGAGACTGTATGGGTATGGACCCTGACCTTGGGCACCACCCTGATTGGACATCTGCTGGGCCTAAAATACAGCAATATTTCTTAAATACAGGTAACTATAAGGATCCTCTAAAAAAACAAGCATACTATTTATCAAATTACATTTTCCAAACGTGCACATGAAATCTCAGCCATCTCAGGCATCCACATAACCTGTCGCACCACAGTCCATGGCTTCTTTATAGCTCCAGGTTGCAAATGAACACGCAGGCTAAAAAAGTTACACGTAACCTTTCCCAACTAGATTTTAATTCAATGAGCATGACAGATTTCTCTCAAGGAGAAGGGCAGAGGGATACACTTACCACAGGTTTTGCTTGTAGTGAGGTCTGTGGAATGTTAAGCATCTGAGAAGGAACATATGGTGGCACTATCCCAGGCATTCCAAACTGATTTGGTCTGGCTGCTGCATTGCAAATGGGGAGGAGAAATAACAAACAGGGGAAAAAGAAAACCACTCATGAAAACGCTCACTATTTATTTGACATAATTTCTACCACTTTTTTTTTTCCTTTTGCTTTCATGGTTTATTTTTTCTTGTTCTGTTAGCAGTTCTCTGCTATGCCTTAAGTGAGTTTCATTCATTTTTTAACACATAATAGAAATATTCTGTAGCTTGTGAGGTCTGTTTTACTTGCCTCATGTTCTCTCAACTGTTTTCCTCTCTCACTACTGTACAATAATTTTATTCGACCTGGAAACCAAAGGAAGCTTCAAAGAAAAAAAGCCCAAGAGATGTGATAAAGCAAGCAGCCGGCAAAAAACAGCATCACAAATATATGTAACACTGGCACATTCTATCACTTGAATACTGGATCTAGCATAGCCTTAATACACTTTTCATTACCATTTACATAACTTTTTAAATGCTAAAAAAGAAAAAAAAGTACAGAACATACCAGTACAGAAACAAAGTCTTTGAAAAATTCCAGCCCAAATTACATTTTAATGTTAAGGATGAGGTATATGTGCTAAATGTTATGGTCACAAGGTTAGTTTGTGAACCTTGGAACAATCTGAGATGGGTATCAGTTAGTGTCTATAGCTTAAGCACATGTGTTACAACATCAGAAAAAATCTGAGGCTAGGAAAGAGTTTCTAAAAAACATCAGGTAAGTCCAGTGAGGAGCATGAAATACATTTTGTGGAAAAGAAATAGAAATTATCTTCATGACTGGAAGTAGACACCAGTTTTCACTCATTTCCAGCACTACATTCTGATGCTACCTAATGCTTAAAACTGACTCAGCAATAGCTAAGAGGAAGTAAGTTCAGGTTGTTACTCTTTCTGGTACAAGAGCACAACCTCTGCAAAGACTCTGTGAAAACTTTTTTTATAACACCGTATTCAAACAGTAATGAATATTGCCTGAGTGTATGTTTTTCTAAGACCCTACCAATAATCTAGGGTTATTATAATAATAATTTAGGGTTACGTCAGGTTTTAGTTAAAGTGAGAAGTTTTATTTTCTTAATTACTTACCTATGTAATGTGGTGGATGAAATGGCATAGGTTTATTAGTTGCTGAGTAATAAGCAACTGCTCTCTTAAATCGAGTAACTTTGTCATCTGTTCTAGACTAAAATAAATAAATACAAAAAGAAATATCTATCAGGATCAGATCCAGGCATGACATCTACAGGTAAGCACAGCACTGCAGAGTAGTCAACTACAGTCAACTATATGTGATATATCACATACAGTATTAATGCCTATGGAGCCACGGAGACTCGCCATCACAAAAAATACTATGTCAGCCCCTGTAAGGATAAAGCTTGAAAAACACTACATATCTTCACGTACACAAAGCCAGACTACAAAACCTCTTTGGTTATCAAGAACTAAACTTCAAAGCGCACGACTAAGTGTAATAGTTTTGCCTTTCAAAAAAGCAGACAGTTACATTAGGGTACCTACGACACTGCATACAACAACAGATTCCTATATCACCTGATTCAAGACCCTATTTTTACTGAATGCAATTGTGCAACACAAATATAGGGCACAATTGTTTAAAACAAACAAACAAATAATATTTTCTTCATACTTTACCTGTGAGTGCTGAAAAACGTCTTTTGCTATGGCATCCAAATCAGTGGTGTCCTGAATATTACGGACGTAGTCAGCTACAGCTTTGATCACTACGTCACAAGGTGGTAAAACTAACTGGTGAGCACGTACCTATGAAAACAAACATGTTGATATGAGATAACAGGGTAGCCCAAGATCCTTCCGTTACACAGTAAAGAATTAACCCAACTGTTTATTGAAAATATATTCAACAAAGTCTACGTTGACAGATTTAGGATCTAAATATTTTGGGGGTTTGCACCTTGCTTTCAAAACTTCAAGTTAAACAATGACTCATGTATTTCACATCTACGGTACATATGTAGGTATCTACATGTGTGTAAGAAAAACCTCACCTCTATATAAATATTTGCTGCTTAAGTACCTGGTCCAACAACAGACAAGGTCAACAATGCTAATTATTATAGTGCTTTCCAGTTGGACATTTCCTCTAAAATAAAACGATTTAATATGAATATATGTATTTGATATATAGAGAATTAAAATAATTAGTGTTCAGATACGTCTGACATCCTATACTGACTATTCTGAGTGCACAAGAAACATGCAAGTAAAAGTGTGCTAAAAATTTCCCTCAAGCTTATGACTGAGTCTCTCCAGATCATACATTTTTGTCTACAGAACCCAGAGTACAGTCTACTCAAGATCTTAAGAAAATAATGAATTCCCATTGATTCACTGGTCACTGACTCAGGCCACGGGTTTGAGAAGATAAGAATCGCTCTGGATGTTACAGCACAAGAACTCTGTTTGTAGTAAGAAGAAAGAGCTGGAAGAACTTTGTGGGATGACTTCCAAAGCCTCTGCAGCTCCCACAGTTCAGCAGCTGACAACTGCAGATGGCTCCGCTGCTGTGCCAGAAAGTTTTAGACTCAGATCTTCGGCCTGAACCCTTCCAGTGTTTGCATGGAGAAAGGAAGGAAACCGGATAGCCCTGGAAACCCTGGCCTTCCATCTCAACTCTGTCAATAGGCTCCTCTATATCTAGCGTGCTGAAAATAATCTGAGGATTATTCAGCGTATGATTATGGGAATTACCTCTCTTATATGCACCAGAGGAAGTTCAGGCCAAGCAACCACCACAGCCCACTGTGAAGTTAAAAGCTGCGAGCTGTGCTGGAGCTGGGTCTCAAGAGCCGCTCGCTGCAGGCAGGTCGCTGCCTTCCCGCTGCTCTGCACAAAGTGGGCAGAAGAAAGGCCTCGTCTCTAACTGCGTGCCCTACATTTCAGGGAATGCCTAAGGAGCTTGTTAAAATGTCTGTCCGGAACCTCGTGCAATTCTGGAGCACTCTATCAGTAGCACTATGGGCAGCTAGGTTTATAACTTTTATCTGTCCACTTCAAATATATTGGCGATTCAAGATTTGAGAGGTCACAATTACTGCTTAAGAGTTCTAGTTTTTAGGTACAAGAAAATGTGAGAAATCCTTATGTTTGTGTTCTACAGAGGTACCACACTTAACTAAAAATACTGCAATTCAGCCTTGTCAGAAATGTTTATGCAAAATTCCAATTAACACTTCACAAGGTTTAACTTTGCAACTTGAAATCCACAACACAAACCCCCTTTTATTACATATGCAGTCTACCTCATTACTTTCTCTCCTCTGCCTGTATTTGATCATCTATTATGCACTCTCTTACACTGCTTTAATATTTAGACCATGGAAATTTTGCTCAAATTCCCATTCATATCAATTTCCCTCCCCTCACGTCTACTTTCTAGAAGTGTCAAGATACTCATTCTGTATCTGGGCACCCTCTGCCTGGGATGAGCCCCACATTTTATCAGTCTGAATAAAGAACAGTCTGATTTAGTTTAGGCAGTGGCACAGCAGTTTTTTGTATTATTGTTTTTATTTTTGCAGACAGTAGATTTAAATCTCCAGTAGCATGCAATCCGAATGTACAGAATAATCCCAAACATAGATCACGTTCACACATAAGCTTACAGGCACAAATATTGATTGATAAGGGAATTTTGCTCCCATTTGCAAGCAGAAGAGTTTCTCCTCTCACTGGTAATCTAAGCTGTTTTAGGAACACCTACCATTTTATTTGTACACGTAACAATTACACATCTCTAAAGCAGCTGAATCATAACATGGCTGTGTCACGTTAGATGTGCTCTCTGCAGAGCACCTTGGAGAAATCCCACGTTACTGCCTAAGTGTTCCTGCAATGTCTGCTTCAAAATTCAAAGGGTGAAGAGAATAAGCAGTACCATCAGGTTTAAGTCATTTCATTACAGTAATATCTTTAAAACATTAAACTGCATCAAGAGAAGACACTGCGACATTCAGCTCAGACTGAGCAAGTCCAAAGCTCAAGTGAGATGAATTAAGGGCTTACTACGTGTACCACAGCTGCTCTTAAACCAACAGCCTGAGGACCTCAGTGGGGCATACTCTTAACTCCTGATGTGAGATCTTCTTAAAGTACAGATTTACAGCATTACAGATTTTGAGATATTTCAGACAGCCGGTTTTTCTTTTTCTCTGTTTTAGAAGATACCTGGCCATAAGTGGAAACACCTTCAACATGAAATGTACTGTGAGCTCCACAGAAGCCAAAACAGAAAAGTGGAGAAATGAGACCAACTTTCCTGTTATTAAGAAGATTTCTATTCATTTTAGAACTTAGCAGCAATCCAAAATTTCAATTTTGCACTGGATCAGAAATGAGTTTCTAATCATGCACGAATCAAAATACATGGTAAATCTTCAGCATTTTTTAGGAATGGGGAAATAAGAGCAGTAAAATTCACAGAAAACCTGCCAATTATTCAAGCTTGCTGTTAGCTGCACTTAAAGAATTTCAGAACAAAATCAGAATCATGCTTCACCAATCTTTTGTTAGAAGAGGTTTCTTCATAGAAGCTATTTTTTTCCTTATCATCTACAGAAGAGTTTCATACAAACAACATGAAAAATGAATTTTGAAAAGGCAAACATAGAGGTAGATTGTATTTTCTAACCTCATTCCCTCAACATGTGTGACATCTGAGAAATGCATTTGCTTAGTTCTAAAAAGACTCATTTCATGAAGGACCGCTGACAAGAATCACAAGCAACCTACTAATGCACTTTGGCAGGATTAAGTTGGGAGAGGAAATTAATTCTACAAAGGTATTTGTCAAAATGAGAGGCTGAGAGCAACATTACAAGCCTTGAAGCTAAAAGATAACACTTAAAAAAAAAAGCCTTGGTTTTGACAAAATCAACTTGCAAAACTGCTTTAGCAGAAGGAAAAAGGCTCACATATGTGAAACTCCACTGGATTATTAGGATACTGCAGGAAGCACTTAAGCTACGCTTGGAAGACCTCCCCTGTTCAGGGACAATGAGAGTTGCCACCATCTCCTGGCCACAAAGCCTTTAAAGGCTAATCAATACTAGTACCAGCATTCACCGTTGTGCCTGCTGGAAACAGATAATCAGTTTACTTTTATTTTCAAACCACTGAAAAAAAGAGACTTTGACTGTTTAGTTATGGTGAGGTGACACACAGGAAACGTTTTTTACATTGGTGTGAGAAAAGGCTGAAGACCTGAGGAATACAGGTTATCTGGATTTTGTTATTTTTGCATAGTTATTTCTACTGAGATTCCATCCAGTTTGCATCTTGTCTCGGCCTGTGAAAGTTAAATACAAGGGAAGAGCGCAAGCATAAACTCAAGGGATGACACAGGCACATAGAGTATAAGAGGATCTGCATGACACTCCTAAACAGCAGCACGAACTTGAGGCCTGAGCTGCCATCCAGGAAGACCTAGACAAGCGAGTGGAACAGGCCACCAGGAACCTTAAGCAATTCAACAAGTACAAAAGCAAGCATTGCACCTGGTCACTATGCAGGCTGGAGCTGTGCCATGGAAGCCTGAGGCAAGCCAAAGGTGAGCTAGCAGGGCAAAGAGCAGAGGCCAGCTGGTGCCAGGCCAGCATCCCAAGACTACAGCTAGCTGACCGGTCTTGGGATGGTTGCTGCTCCTTGGAGCTCATTATATCACCTCCCTAACAGTGCATTCAGCTTTGGGCTCCCAGCATGAGAGGTCAAGAAAGCTGAGCAAGCTCAGCTGAAAGCCATAAAGACTGTGAAGGAGTTGGAGAGCTTGGTCTGTGAGAAGAGGCCGAGGGACTGAGGCTTATTCAGCCTGGTAGAGACAAAGCTTTGGGGATACCTTGGAACAGCCTTGCAATACCCACTAAAAGGTTATCAAAAGCACAAAGCCAGACTATGCATAGTTGTGCACTGCAGAAGGACAACAGATAAAAGGCACAGACAGACACAAGATGGGTCCAGCTTGTGTGCCAGGAAAAACATTCTTCCCATGGGGATTGTCAAGCCGTGGAACAGGCTGCCCAGACAAGTTGTGCAATCTCCAACCGCAGAGGTTTTCAAGGCAAGTCTAGGTAAAGCACTGAGCAACCTGTTCTGACCTCAAGTTGACCATGTTTAGAACAGGAGTTTGGACTGGATGACCTCTCAAGGCCCTTTCCAGCCTGAATCACCACTGTGATGACCCTTCACGTTCAGCATGAGAACTTTAAGCATATTTTAGGAGTAGCATCTGATCTGTAGCACATCAAGCACCTACTTAGCTTACTAGTCTCCCTCTGGCAGACATCCTCGGAAGTCAATGGAGAAAGACAAGAACCTGGAGCAATTCACAGAAGCAGCCTAACCTGCATATTTCTGGGTTGCCTTCTGGAAGCATCTCTTTTTGTTCCTCTACTGAGCAGCCAAGGAGATGAGACAGATAATTTTGCTGGGTAAAAATAGATTTGATAAATTGTATGATGGGCATATCAAGGGCTTGCCAAAGAGTTCAGCAAATCTATCCTTTCAAATCCATCCTAACAGGAAGATTAACCACCACAAATGAAGACATCCTTCTCATGTACTTTCACTGCATATTCTTCTCTTTCCAGAAAGGGAAGTTTGCTAAGGCTTGTTTCTAAGATTACCTTTCCCTTGTATATATACCGTTTGCATTTATTTGACGCTATGTTCTCCCAGATCAACACCAACTCATTCTAGAGATAAGAACTGTCCCTCATAATTCAGTCCTGATGCAAAAATACATTGCCTTTGAAGCTCCATCCTGTAGCAAGCTTTCCAGAATGGAAAGCAAATTTTTTTTTCTAGATCTCTCAAAAATAAATCCTGAAGCACACAAATAAAACACAGTACAGCGCCAGCTTCCAGACCAGGTCTAGCAGCCAAGCTCTTGCTCAGGAATTCTAACAACTTTCCTCGTTTCAATTTCAAGTAATCTCATTTAAATCTGTTGATAGAATTTCACTCTTGCTGCTGTCGGCGCCTTATGACAGGCAGGTACAGATGCTGTCGTGACAGTTAGGTTCACTGCCACTCTTTGCCAGACGAGCCAATTTTCTACCAGTGAAGACTGGTAATTTTATTCTACGTCATACTTGGTGAGCTAGCAAAGCTGCTCTTCTAGGAAGAGTAACCATCCCGTCTCATCATAAAGGTTTGAGAAGGAATGAAGAAAATAAATTGTACGTTATTATCTGTCATAGATCTCATTGACAAGCAACTGATCAACCACTGGGAACTGCAACTGTTAGCGCTGATGCTCAAGATTATACTTAGATGTAAAAGATTAAAATATTTATGCAGCAGTAAGATTTTTAAATACTGAATGAGCTGAATGAGCTGTGGAATAAGAGCCCTGGGTTTGGAAAATTCTTAACAGAAACTCTGAATAGAGGCAAAAAAGCAAAACTTGATCATATAGACCCTAATTCCCACCCCTTTCTAACTTCTAAGATAGCTTGTGATTTTTTAACTGTACTGAAATTACTTCTTGCTCTGTAACTTATGGCTGACATAAACATGCCTCAGGTTTTATTAAACGTCCATAAAATTTAGAAGCAGTGTTGTTTTCTGCACATCTGCAATTAACAAAAGCTATCTCTACAGAGACAGATGTAATGACATCATTGAGATATCATAAGAAATAAAATTGAGTGAGGAGCTACTGAAGCAAGTTATGATTTCAAACCATGAGGTATAGCTGAAACTGAAGCTAAAAACCCAAGTTGTTCCATGACCACTAACTAATGGAAGACTGGTTTCCTGTAGACTGGTGCCCTTCCTGCCTTAGCCCAGCTTCTTTGACTCTTTTGACAAGGTTATCAGTCAGGAGACAGTAATGCCGCAGCTAGTTTGGGGCTATGCATTTAATAACTGACCAGCCAGCTGCTTTGAAATGAAGCAATGTGTTGAAGCTTTTTCCCTCAGTAAGGGCAATAATTTGGGTCTTTTTCATCAATAATAGTGTATCAGCTTTCACAGAGCTCACAACAGCCAGATGGGAACTGCTTTCAAATCTGATTATCATTGGTCAAGAGATTAAACAAAGGGAGGACTGCCTAAATCAGCCCAATGATCTCTAAGGAAACAAATTTCATTTCCTTAGGATGTCAGGTAAAAAACTCAATTGGTGCTTTCACTGAAAATGTAAATGCAAAAGCAAAGATGACAAAGTCCAATTTGCATTCTACTAGAGTAACTCAGTAAGCATTTAGAAGGCTTTTCAAAAGATCTCTGCAATCATACCCCAGACTTTCTACAATATACATTTAGTCAGTCTGAAACTCAGGAAGTAGCCTACACATCTAAAAGTTTTATCTAGCACCTTGAGAGAAGTCCTACATTTTACCCATCCCAGTCAAAAACAAAAATACAGGCACAACCTTACATTCTTTCATTTCTTCACCTCAAATATCAGAAGGTTGTGGCAAACATGCATGTTTGTATTGTTCTATGATTACAACGTGCTGACACTTACCTTCCTAAAATCAGGAGCAGTAGCAAAAAAGCAGATGAGTGTAACATCAAATTGGCACAGCTGTTTGCTAAGCAACGCATGTGAAAGCCATAAAAATTCTGCTGAAAATCTTGAATCTGTTTTTAAGTTCTACCTTGAGCAAAATAAGTTTAATTTTTTCAGTGCTGAAGGAACAGGAGTGTGAAGAAAAAAAGGCTTATAGAATTTACAATAAGCAAATTCATTTGCTATATAGAACACCTTAGGAGAAAAAGATATGTCTGTTATGGAAGAGGGAAAGAAGGATCACTATTACTCCATTCTCCAGTGTGTCCACATTTCCTCTTATAGCTTCTTGGCAGATGCACAAAGCAAGTTTGATGAAGCAGCAGAACAGACACACTGTAAACTAAGAGCATCAGACAAGCTACTTGCCTCAGAAAAAAAAATAAAAAACCTACTGAAGACAGACCACACTGATTTTCTTGCACAACCAACACTGGTGTATTTCCACTTTAATTTAACAGGTACAGGTAACCGACAATTACACACAAACTCGGATTAGTAGAATATAATTTAGTAGAAAGATCCCCTGCTAATTATGTCAGACGGTTGAATAACATGAGTAAAAAGTTCTCTAAAAAAATAATAAATAAATAGAGAGAAGCTACATGTCAAAGTGAAACCACATGGTGAATCTATTGGGAGTAAGGCTCACGTATCTGAAGGGCACTGAGGGAGATCACAAAGGCTAAGTTTAGCCTGGTAAGGCTAATCACCCCAGGTATCATCTGCAGTCAACAGAGAGGAACACCAGAGGATGACTGAGAATAAGAGCTTTGCATAGCTGCTGTGACTCAAAAATCTGCATGAGCCATGCAGGCTAACCTGAGCCTTTCTGAATAAGCCTCCTCTTGGTCTTTACTGTACTAGCAAAACACTTAAAGTATTAATCTACTACACTGCTCTGATTAACTGTCATGCCTGATTTTAGCTTAATTGCTAGCAGTTACATAAAACTGTACCTTAAGTGAAGCTAGTGGATGTTCTGGACCAAGTAAACTCCAATGAAATGAAGCCAAATCTTCATCAGGTAGAATATGATTACCTAGAAAAAAAAAAAAAAAAACACGGAGCTTTATTTCAGAAATACACCTTAAAATATTACACACTGACTCTACATGCAGCAAAACACATCTGCAATCAGTGATCAGTTCCCAGTAAATATGTTTACCAATGAGAGATTAAACCTGCAGGTATCTTTCTGTTACTCAGGAAAAGCCTCACTAGTATTGCCATTCTCACAAAACACACTTCCCTCTGTCTAAGGAGCACTGTTCAGGAAACCCAGGTCACTTAGAGAAGCAACAGATCCAATGACAACACATGGCATCAACCTCATCTGGCACGTCTTATTAGAGGATCCTAAAAGGCTTTTGTAATTGGGGTGCGGTGGTGCACAAACACACTCAGCTGCTCTCCAACAAGTCAGAAAGCCCATCCCAGCACATGTTGTTAGCAATGCACATCAGAGCTGCTGCTCCATGACACAGCAGGCACATTTATCTAGCCATCGGGAACACCAGCAGCTCCACTGACACTTAGCAGGTTCCCAGCTCCTGAAGATTCTTTTACTGACCTACCAAGTCAGACAAAAGCCTGGGCTGATGGCATCAAAGTGGTTAGGAACTTCCTTAGTTGCTCCAGTGAGCAAAGATGACAGCTCTAACTACCAAACTGCTCACACCACATGGAACACGACTTAAAAGATTGTTTTGTTTTATAGAGCACATTATGTTCATTAAAAAAATCTTAGAAGGACACACTTTGAACATGTGAATTAATTGAAGGCTAACTAATCATCCTGTGACAGAGTTCAGTGTCTGTGACTCCAAACTTCATAAAGAACAAGACAGAACGTGTTGTTACACTTTCAGTAGAAAACTTACAAATATCCCCAATGCTTGGTTTTGATAAAGCAGCAGATGAGCAGTGAACGTGTGATTTTCATTGCTGTCAGTACACTTGCAGGTGGGATGGTTTGGGGTTTTTTTTCCTGCATTTCAGTTCGGACAGCATCTCAAGCTCTCACTTAACTCAAACGATGCAACAGCGCTAAATTAACCACAACACTTTTCTTACTATTTTGCCTGGAAAATATCTGACTTTGCTTTTAATGCTCCGGAACACATGAAAATTAAGGAAGTTGTCCACTGCCTGGTGGCTAGAGGATATCTTCCAGAGAGGGAAGTCTTGTCCAATCAGTACTTCACCTCTTCCTGAGGTCTCCACCAGGAAGACATTCTCATCTTCATTCATTAGGAGCTAAACTTGAAACTCACCTCAGTGAGATTCAACAGGTTTGTCTACAACAGCCACATTGCTACTAATCTAATCAAGGTAGGATTAGACAGCCATCATCATGCAGGTCTTAGAAAAATCAATTGTAGCCAGACCATTACACATTTTTGTACTAACTAATGGCAGCTCCCGCAGATTCTAAGATTATCTTAAAATAGTCAGAGCTTCTCTCCCTTCTACCAAAACTTCAATCCTGTTTGGTCTCCATCTGTCATTTCAGTTAATTCCATCCTCTCAAACACACTTATTTGACAGTCTGACCGTTTGATCAATTCTCACAATGTGCAGGGTTTTGGAATTCAGTATGCTGAAGCGCAGCAGTACCTTCCATGCTCAGGTCACAGGTGATGCTGTACTTACCTTAAGTGGTTCTAAAATTTTACTGAGAAACAGAACGAGCCTACATACCCAGACACATGTTACAAAGTACTGCCACAGTGGGAAAGAGATCAACGTTACATAAGCAACCTCTATTTCTTGACCTGGCTGAACAACCTCAACATATATCGATTTTTCCCATTTTAATGGCTTATTATAGTGTATGCCTTAGGTTGTTTTATTTTTTTGTCTGTTTTTTTTTTTTAAAGCAATTAGAAACTAATTAAAGCCACCGCCCTCTTTAAAGAGTTCACTGATGTACACCCCTAAACCTCACACTGTGTTTGTTTTTCTTTATCACTCCCCCTCACCTTTGTTTTTTTTTTTTTTTTAAGCAATTCTCAGGTACCTGAATCAAAAATCACAAAAGAACCAAAGTCAACTCCCTGTTTACATCAACAGGGATTAGGACAGAACTCTCTGTAAATACATTCTCAGCAGGCACATTATCCTGGTCACATTATAACTAGGCCTGACAAGGATGCTCTTATATTATGAAGTCAAAACTGTAAAACCCATTTTGAATGAGAAGTTGTAGGAAGGAAAAACTTATCAGAACTAACAAACAAACCTTTCCTTTTAATATCCGCCTGGTTGGCACATTCACAAAAACATTTAGCTGGATACTCACATACAGAGATGGTATCCAGAAATGTAACTCAATCCCAAAGAATTTGCTATGAAGAATATTTTCTTTTACTGCCCGTTTAGGTGTATTTCACATGCCCCTCCTACTGCTGATGTTTGGCAAAATCCTTCAAGACTTTTCATCTCCCCCATACCCCAAGATCCACCCTTGAATTTAATGACAAGAAAGTGATTTGCAGATCTGAAGCTGAATACCGATAGAGCTTTTCTGACAGTTCTGTCCATCACTGTATAATTTTAAGTGTTAAAGCAGCAGCTTCGCCATTATTTCACAGTACATTAATTTATTCCAAACTACACGCACCAGCAGTAGTTTGTTTCACTGCGCCCAGAACTGAAGAGCATAAACCTTCCCACGTAATCAAGTGCTCCGTTGTACTTACCCATTGTGCTTTTCTTCATTCTACTTACAACATTCAAAAGGCACCCAAAGAGGCCATAGGAACAAAGGCAGAATAGACACTCAAGCCCTCAGATTATACATATAAAAAAAACAATAGATCTGAATAAGCTAGCCTGCTTAACATGGTGCACTACGCACAATTATGTGCAAATATGCATTCAATATTTCATTAAAAAACTAAGTTACTTTATTTCTAAGGATGTCGAAGTTGAGAAACGTTGCTGGTACTCCAGATCGAACAGTATCTGTTTGTTGTAAGCTCACACAAACTTTGTTTACATCACGGAATACCTAGCTTTCATAACATTCACCAATATACCAAATTACTCATCACAGTAAGAACTCTGAATATCTTCTGGTCTAGCTTTGTCTTCCAACAACGTTGTTCTGTTTTGCTTACTCATACTGAACGCACACACGAAGAAATACACAAAGCTCAACTTCTATCTGTACTGCTTTCTGAACCTCTGTACTGATTTGGAAAAGAAAAAGCAACAAAATGTCTCTCCTAATGATCTGAAATGACCCCAGGGTTTTTTTTTCCTCTTACAAGCAAATAAAAACATTTTGCCATGTAAGACATCGAGAGAAAATATTCAGAAGCTTCTTCCAGAAAATCTCAAAACCTTCCAAAAGAAAAAGTACTAGCATATTTTTTGCACAACATTTAATGTAATGTGGTTCCACTGGCCAAGCAACTGTAAGGCTCTCACAAGTTAAAACAACATCACTAACACATACTTCACATTAATTCTACAAAGCGTATCTGCAACTGTGAAACTGCTTTTCCAACAGTAATTCTTACTCACTGAATTGGCATTCAACGACTTATTTATAGAATCCAAAACAAAGCCCAGCAATAGTAGTGTGCAGTGTAATTTATGCAGCTTTTGTTTTAAGCTGCAGCTCAGCCAATCATCTGCCACTCTTCCCCACTGCCAGGAAAGCAGGTAACCGCTCTCAACAGGAAAATCACACCAACAAAACCCGGCTCCAGCTAGTCAAACACCTGTAGCTTTCTGCTCTGAGACACTCTGCTTCTTTCCCTCCTATACAGAAGGTATCTGCCTGCACTAGAAACAATTTCATATTAAAGACTATTAAAATGTCATTATGCTAAAGCAGTATCATGTAAGTCTCTCTCATCCGCAGCTTTCAAATAAGACTTATGTTTATGTCACACACCCACACCAAAATACAAAGTCAGTGAGAAAACAAAATGAAAATCCAGTTTGCTCAATTTCTCTGTTCAATTCGACACGATCAGCAACATGGCTACTCTGTGCTTATTAACACAAAGTCAGAATACTCTCACAAATAAATCTTACTCGTTGGAGTGAACTCTATCAGCCATTAATTCATTAATTCCTCCATCCTGAGACAGTCTAACCAACAGCTATGCCATAGCACTGCAATGGGAATACAGCGTGTTAAAACCATCTCATTTCAGCAGAGATGTGAAACTCGAGTTAGTCTGATCTATGGTCCTTAAAAATCCTGCACTGCTTAGCCTTAGAAGCAGGAGGGCTAAGGAACTATCGGAGCAAAGCTGGTGGAGCAGAGAGAGGCTGATCATTCAGACTTTCTGTGGCGATCTACTGAATTTTACTGCATTTCTGATGCAGCTGTCATATTCGTTCAGTGTTCATCTGGAGGGGGAGAAGTCCCTGCAGTGCAAAAATCTGCACTTCAAATACATTATTTTGAAGATATAAAAGTACACTTTTCCAGTCTGAAAACTGTGTTATTAAAATCAGACCTCGTGTGCGATGTCAGATCAGAACCAGCAGAACCACCAAGTGTCCTGAATTCCCCTCCCCACCCCCAACACTGCCAACATTTTGGCAAGGCAGAGCTTTGCAGAATTCTTACTTCCTACTCCTGTTTCCAGACAGCCACAGTCTGCATCACTCACAGGTGGCTACAAATCTGGCATCTGCCACACCTCATTAAAAACTAAAAAATAAATAAAATAAATGGCATCCTACCTCAGGAGCAGCCAGAATGACTACAACACAGGGATGGTTCTGCCGAGATGCTTTGTCAAATCACACACACGCTTTAAAATGTTTAATAGGAACTGAAACCGTAAGTCTGACTGGTAGCATCAAGTTCCTTTGCTACTTCACTTACCTAAAAGAGCAGCAAAAATAGGAAAGCGATTTGGATTCAGGTCCAGTTGCTTGGCAACTTCATGCATTAGGTATTGGCTTGTTGTGAGACTTTTCCCATTACGGCTCAGTTTTAGGGCATGGGCACTGAAATAGTACGGGATGTTGCACAATGCATAATCGGAGTCATATGCAACCAAACCATGGAAACCTTTTTCTCTGCAGAAAGCAATTACTTCTTGATGATGATCCTCGATGCTCTGTGCAACCTGTAGTGGAAGACAGAGTAATTAGCAACAGTGCGAAATGGCAGCACTGATTCAGCACATGTATTACGATATATTGCGTCTTTCTGAAACCACAAACGTGTGTTTGAAACACCTGCAGAATATTTACAGTAATTAGAAAATCCGATGACACGGCACATACGGACAGGCTGCAAGGAGTGCTCGGGAGCACAACGCCAAGTGCTGCAGGCCTACACACTGGAGTGCGTTATGCCTTGCTCAGCCCATCTGAAGTAACTGTTTATTAACAGGAACACTCAAGCTCTAAACACATTACTGCAGCAAAGCCTGTGTTAGCTCCTGGGAAGCAGCCCTCTGGCTGCGGCTACTCAGCAGTTCCAAGCCAAAGTGTCCCACAACAGCACCCCCACCACAAGATCACTTATCAAGTTTTATGGCCCTGTTGTAACAGTAACAAACTATCTCAAGGCAGTAGGTGTAATTTTCTTAAACTTCCCAACACCCAAGTGCTCTGGGAAGCCCAACTGCATCCTCTTTCCACCTCCAGATCCCCCTAAGACCATTCAATGCCTTCACCATCTACACAAACGGCATCCAGCAGTTCAGAAATCTTGCATGAGCTGTGTGCTGGCCCAACCCAGCCTCACCAGGCACTTCTCTGTAACAAGGTACACAACAAGCTGTACCAGAACAGCAAAGCACAAACTGTGAGCTGAAGCCACTGCATCCACTGTAATGGTGGTGCCAGTGCCAGAGCTGCTGCTTGCTTGCAGCCACAGCCTAGCCCCAGCCAGCAGCTCACCCCAACAGTGAGCCCCACGTGACCACCCTTTGCCTGCTGCTGCCCTGAAGGCACTTCCTAACCCAGCACTGACCACAGCCTTGCACACAAGCTGCTCACGCTGTGCTTCTCCCGTGCAGCCTCTCCCTTTCAGCAAAGTCCCCGGCACCCAAAGGCAGCGCCCTGCACGGAGCTGCACCCATTGCCAGGGGAAGCGCATGGAGCTCTACTCCCAGTGTTAATTTCCTTCTTGGAGTGCTAAGAAAATATGACTTCTTTGGAAACATGCTTATGCCACAGTGGTTCTCAAAGTTAATTGTGTTTGTGAGGAAGAGTAGAGTGTTCGTTCTCCCTGTGAGCTCCCTGTTCCCTGCACACCACACATGGTGCCACACACACAGCAGGAACAGCCGTAAGTGCCACAGCAACAGCTTCCAGGTGTCAGGTATATACTGCGACCAGCTCAGACAAGGCTTCTCACCAAAAATGTGGGTCTTGGTATGTTTTAAATTAGGGCATTCCCTGGTGTTTTTGTTTTGTTTGTTGGTGGCTTTTTTTTATTTTATTTTAAGGGTAGATCAATTTAAATTATATACGAGTATTTAAACCAACCATCTCTGAGTGCACACCAAGCAAGTTTCTGCTACGACCTCCGGCAGCGCTGTGAGGCAGGCTGCGGGCAGCACACATAGAGGAAGCCTGCTCGGATCTGCTTCCTCCTTCCATGCTCCCCCACCCCCTCCCGCGCTCTGACACAGCGCTCCCAGCCCGGAGCCCTTTATGTAACACCACAACTCGCGCTCCAGTCACTGGGCGGCTGCGAGGAGGAGAGCTGTGTGTCCCAGAACAGACGAGCTGCAGCACAGAGCTTGTGCAGGGCACGAGCCGGGGCTGACAGCTCCCAGTGCAGGGAACCAGAGGGTGCAGCTGCAGCCAGGCAGCCACACATGTCTGAGATGGCATAGGGTGGGAATCAGAGTGGGTTTTGAGACCAAATCTCATGCAAACAGAGATGCTGGGCCAGAGGGAGAATTGTGTGAGCAGCAGACACGTGTGTGTTCCGACACTGAGAGCAAAGTCTCACCAAAGGAGGGAAGGTGTTAACATCTGCGGTGATGAAATGTTTAAGTTTTCGCAAACGTACTTCATGTTAAAAAGCTCCTTTTAGGAATTACTGCCCCTCCCTCAAGCAGACAAACATCAGGTCACGGGACAGCCAGGAGCCCATAGGATACGTGTTGTAGCTGGGAGGAACCTGTTATTTTTGCATCCTGCTGAAACCATCTGCGAGCGATTTGTAATTGTTCTGGATGGAATACGCTCCTTTCTCGCTCCTCTCTAATTACCAAATTAGATTAAGCCCACAGCCAGTCCCTAGGTCTGTACAGACGCCTTCCACTCAAGGCTCAAATGTTTCCTGCAAGTATGAAAATGAGTTCTGTATTTAAAGTAAATCAGTGCTCTCAAATTCAACTGCTCGAAGTAAACAGTGAGAAAACACTGGAACTGGCAATGGAATTGCTGTCTGCCTCGTGCACGTGTAAATAAAGTCACTCATACGTGCAAACAATCACACGTGTGAGCAATGTTTGCTGCGTGCCCACCAGGGGGGCTGCTGGGAAAGGAGTGGGGGGAGAATGGGAAAGATCCACGCAATAAAGCCGACTTATAAAGAGATTAAACTGTGTAAGAGAAGAAAAACAGAACAACAATATGAGTCAAGCACAACAGTACTGAACAGACAATATTATGTATGCTTGCCACCATAACCATGAAATACACCACCTACCCTGGACGTCAACCAACACAAGCAGCTTCCCGACAGCTGCACAGAGGCATCAAACAGAGCACACCATCCCCTGCGCACCGCCAGCACAGCACAGCACAGCACAGCACGGACCTCGGTGCTGCCTCACTGCCAGCAGCAGGGAACGGCCCCACGCGGCTGGCTGCGCCTCGTGCTGTGCTCACCTCACACAACCACCACCCTCCACCCAGCAAAACTGAACTCCCTTCCATCTTTATATGAGGATTATACGAGGGGCCCAGCACGACACATCCTAAAACTGTTTGTGGAGATTAGGAACAAGGCCTATTACCGCAAAACGGCAAAGCAGCTAATGCTGCCACTAAGCCTGAGAGCAAACACGGTGCTACAGGTGACACCGCTGCCAAGAGCGGCACTTGAGCAGAAAGGAACCGGTGTGTAACACCGCCTGTGTCAGAGCAGCACTGAGTCCAACGTACCCAAACATCCAGTTCCTATCACACTTAGAACAGTGGTTTCCTACTGCACGCTATTTACTGTAATACTGCAGTAACGTTTATATTTTTAGTGTGGATTTTATGTTACCCGTACGCCACTTTCACTAAGGATCTCTGCATCTCCCTAACAAGCCGAGATTGATGGTGTATCCACAACCAGAGCGGGGCTACCGCCCTCGCTGCACGGAGTCTGTAACTTTGTGCTCGGCGAACGCGACTATTTCCCCGCTACAAGAAAACGCGTGGGCCAGGGGCCGCTTCCACCGCGCCTCAAATCCTCAGCAGCGCTCCTACAGCCACCGACGTTAGCTACGGCCGCGGCCCGACGAGGAAACGAGGCACGGCCGCGGCCTCCGGGCCGAGCGGGGCTTCCCCGGGGCAGGGCCGCACCCCGCCGCCGGGCCGCCCTTCCGCCCCCGGGCCCGCGCCGACCCGAGGCGCTCAGCGCTCCGCTCCGGGCCCGGAGGAGCGCCGCGGCACCGCCCGCCGCAAGTTGGAGCGCGCCGGCCCGGCCGGGACTTGTTGCAGAGCCGCGCGCCGCCGCCGCTCCGAGCGCGGCCGTTTCTTTCCCTCCCAACTCCTGGCGGGCAGCGGCGCCGGGCCGAGGAGGGACATTTTGCGCGCGCGGAGTCCGGCCCCGAAAGAACATGGTGGCCCGGGGCCTCGCGGCTCCGCTCGGGGCCCGGCCGGGGAGCGGCCCCGCGGCGCTCGCTCAGCGGTACGAGCGGCGGATCCCCGCCGGATCGAGGCCGCCCCCGCGGGCCGACATCTTGCGGCGGGGGCCGCGCGGTGCCCGGCGCCGGGCAGGGGTAGGAGCAGGGCAGGCCCCGCTGCCATCTTAGCGCGGCCCCGCAGCCCGCCCCGCCCGGCCCGGCACGGCCCCGCTCGGGGGGGCGCCCGCGAGCGGCCGGCCGGGGGGCTCGGAGCGGGCCCGGGGCTCACCTTGATGTGGAAGCGGATGAGGGCCAGGCGGATGCAGTGCGCCATGCAGACGGGCGGCAGGAACCAGACCTTGGGCGGCGGGGTGCCCTTGTTCTGGACGTGGCTGACGATCTGCTGCGCCGTCTGGCGCTCGTTGCCCTGGCGCTTCACCCACTCGTGCAGCCGGGCCTTCTCCAGGGCGCCGTTGAAAAAGACGAAGAGCTCGATGTTGCCGTTGAAGCAGGCCTTGGCCAGGGCCGCCAGGTAGCCCAGCATGTGGTTCCACTGCCCGCCGCTCACCCAGTCCGTGTAGAACCCGCCGTAGAGCCGGTGCAGGCAGTTGTCGGCGTCGATGAGGAGGCGCAGCGGGGTCTGCGGGGGCCGCTGCCGCCCCCCCCCCACCAGGCTGCCCCGCGCCAGCTTCTGCAGCTCGACGGGCACCACGGCGCTGGGGCAGTGCTTCTCGATGTAGTCCTGGAAGCCCTGCACTCCCATGGTGAGCACCGGGCGGCGGCGGCGGCGGCGGGCGGGCGAGCGGAGGCCCCGCGGCGGCGGCGGAGGCGGCTGTGGCGGCGGTGGCGGCGCGGTCCGGGCTCGGGCCGGGAGTTGCGGGCGGGCGGTGGGAGCGGCGGGGCCGGGCGGGCGCGCTGGAGGCTGCGGGCGGCCGTTCAGCGGGGGGTCGTATGGATCAGGGGGGGGCTCATGGCTGCCGAGGCCGCCATGTGCTGCTCTCACAGAGCCATGGCTCGGGGATCCGGGCTGCTGCCGCTGCGGCTCCGACTGCCGGGGGGAGGGGGAGCGGCACAGCGCAGGAAGCCAACCCGCCGCCGCCGCCGCCTGCAGCAGGGAGAGCGGAACGGGCGGGACTTGGCGGCGGCCGCCGCTGCCACTCACCGCGCGGGGCGCGCGCTCCGGAGCCGGGTGGGAAGGAGGGAGGGGGAGCGCGCCCCCAACGCCGCCGCCCGGTGTCCGCCGCCGCCCTCACGGCCCCGCGCGCTGCCCTGCCCTGCCCTGCGGCCCCGGCGCGGCGCGGCCCGCGCAGCCCGCCCGCCGCGGCTGTTGCATAACCCAAGCATGCGCGGGAGCGCGGGGCCGCGGGCGGAAGCGGGTGGCGGGGAAGGGGAGGGGGCTGCGCGGGGGCGGAGGATCGGGGCGGGCGGCGGGAGCCGGTGCGGTGCGGTACGGCGCGGCGCGGTGCCCCGGTCCGCTCCGGCTGGCGCCATCGTGGCCGGCGGACTCCGCGCCTCGGGGCGGAGCGGGCACGGATCCGGGCGGCCGCTTGCCTCGGGCCGGGCGGGGCAGCGCTGCCGCCGCCACCTGTTGCCCGCGGCTCGGGCTGCCCGCCGTCACGGGGCCAGGCAACCGCCGGGCTCTCTGCCGGCCCCGCTGCTCTGAGCGCCGGAGCCCTGCGCAGCCGCCGCTCCCTCTGGCGGAGCCGCGCGGGCCCTCGTGGCCGCTATTGGGCAGCGCTAATTGCGGCCCATCCTCGCCTCACGCGCAGCCCGGCAGTTACTGCCGCCCGCACGGCCTGCCCGGCCTCGGGGTGTGTGAGTCGGGTGCAGCTGCGTGGAATCGTTTGCAAAAGGCACAGCGCTGTGCCTCGGCAGTTGCGTGCTTGAAGGAATAACGCAGTGCCCGAGCAGGCTGTGCTGGGTGTCAGGAACACATGGAGCTGTGTGTGTGTGTTGTTCCTTCACACCGATAGTTTATCAGTCAAAAAAAAACCCACAACAAAACGTTATGAGACTTCATTCAGGCTGGATTGGCACCTAAAGTGAATGCCCCCAACTGAGAGCAGCTATACTGACAGGGCTGCAGAAGCAGTCAATGAGAAATACATGTCTTCCTAGAAATCCGTTTTTGTAATGCTCTGACTGTGGTTCCCTAAGCAAATAATCACATGGACTCGTTTTCCATAGCAGTCATCACATTTACAATAGCGTCTAAAGAATAAAGCACAGAGCATTCTAAAAAGCATACAAAATATGGCAGCACTGCTAATGTGAGGACGGAAGATGTAGAAGAAAGGACTTAACCATTCTAACTACCTCCAGATTGCCCAAAACTTGGTCAAAAGAGCAAGTGCTGCCATGCAGGAGGTGCGCAGACAGCAGCTGCTCAGACATGCCTGCACATAACCAGGTGTGAAGTGCAAGGTGTGATCACAGGCAGCCCAAGGACAGCGATGTACTCCTTCAATACACTATTCGGGATCAAATCTTTAACCATATCCCACTCTTTAAAACAGGCATTCAAGAGACGCTTTTTTCCTTCTTCTGGCCATACAGAGGATAGCCCATCGTCAGATGATTCTTAAGAAACGAGCGGTTGCTGATTGAAGGACAAATTGACATCTGAGTACTTATTTCACAGGATGTTTAGGTTCGGTACTCTTAGGAATAAGTCACATAGAAATAAAACATTTCTTCAGTTTACTTTGGTGTTTATTTTTTGTTTGTTCTGTAAAAAGGAAAACTCTTGTTCTGTAAAAAGGAAAACTAATCCAAAGCACCTGAACTGTTAGCTTTGTGATGCTTCCCATGGAGATAGGAGGGCACAGCGTTACTGAGTGCTGCAGGCTCACTGTGTGCAACTGGATGCAACCCTCCCTCCTTGGGACAAAAGAGAAGAGAGGGGTAAAGCAGGAGGGGAACACAGTGCTTGAAGAAGTCGTTTGACACAAATAGCTGGTTTTTTTTGGTAAGTATTTGGCTGGACAAGAAGGCAATGAAAAAGCAGTATAATTTATGGAGAGCAAAATTACGGCAGGAAAGCAGGTAGAATAAGATTTAAATAGCAATTAACTGAAGGCATAAAGACAAACAAGGCATTTTTTTCAACAACCAGCAGCAGAATGCCTGCAGGAATCAGTTAGAAAATGGGGTAACGGAGGAAAAGGCACCAAGGAGCTTTTTTCTCAGTACAACACATTGCGGTCTGCGAGTCGTGTAAGGGAAGGGTTAATAAGAATTATTATTAAAGTCAGTGACTCATTAAACAACCTGAATAGAAGAGAATTAGGAGTGGCTCCCTAGAAGGAAGGAACTGAACAATTATTAGGAAGAGCTCCTAATGAATAACCATGTCAGGGCAAGAACATAGAGATGAATGTTATCATTTCAGTCTTTGTTTGTCTGCTAACTAAGTCGGGTCCCACCATGAGATGAATGTGGATGTAGGCAGCGGAATGGGCTATCCAGGGTACCCTTGGTGGGTACGTGTGCCTGGAGATAACTGATACCTGTATTATTATCTGTGAGAAATACTGGTTTTATCTGATTTCCCTTACTATTTCTCCTCCTCTCTCACCCTGCTGCACGTCATCAAGTTGCTGCTGCCCCAGAACTTCACAGTCCTCGCTGCTGCTGCAGGAGCAAAGCTCCTGTCCTGTCTGCTTACTGCTGGGATGGGGAGCGGGCCACAGCTTGTCCTGCTGCAGGGCACTCGCATGCATTGCCACTGAAGTGCACGAGTGGACACGTGTCTTTTCTATCAGTATCTCTGTATGCAAATGCAGACATTTGGAAGTAAGCATCCAGGAAGTGCTGAGATTCCTGTGTTGGCTGAGATGTTAGCTGCCCTATTTCCCTTTCCTGTAATCTGACTGTAGTAGGGGTAGATTGTATGCAGTGATAAAACGGGCCCTATCTTCTCTCGCGGTAAATTTCTTGCATATGTGCTTAGTCAAATTTTTGCTTACAGAAGCTTGCAGAATCTTCATGTGCCTTATGTAAAAACAACAACACTTCTGCTGGGACACTTGTGCAGGTTGACTCACCTCCATCCCTAGGATGTAAGTTTACTAAGTAAGTTGTTTCCTTTTTTCTTCCTTAGTAAGTTATTTCCTTTTTTTCCTTTTTTTTTTTTTTCCCTAAGTTATGGGCATGCCTACCATGCCTACCACTTACCCTGAAATACTTCCAAAATAACAAAAATTGAGGTAAAGCATTATTTTGGTTAAAAGATTGTCAGTCACTGGAGCCTGGCTCTAGCTTTGTACCACGGCAGTTTCTGCCAGGTGAGTGTCCCTTTCATGTCTCTTAGTTTGGTGCAAATTAAACTATATAAAATCACACAATTTATGCAACTAAAGAATTCCTGTTTTCACGTACCCCCGTAAGCTTTCAAAATGTCTACAGAGACCATCTTGATTTAGCAAACAGTAACTTCTTCAAATGTGTAAGATAGCTAACTGTGGAACGTTTTCCTCTTAGGACAAAAAGATGTGCATATGTGAGGCACCTGAGTCTTTTAAATGCTCATCAGTGTCTCCATCAGCATTATCTCTTAGCTGACTTTCAGTCTCTTTCTGGAACTTCTTCCCTTTCCAGCTTTCTGCAAGATGTGATTGCAGAAACCCATAAGTGATTGTTCAGCTTAAACAGATTTATTGCTAAAACAGTTAAATATTTTCTTAGTCTACAGGAAGGAATGTTACGCTTTCAACAACAGTTGGGTAATACCAATTCTCATAGTTTCATTTATAAAACTTTATCTTTGCAAAGCACTTCCCCAAAATTTTTAGTTTCTGCTGACCTACTCCAACACATCAAATTCTAACATTTCAACTTAATTTAAAATTCAGCTTCCAAGAGAATTTCAAATGGTGAGGAACTGGTGACACTAGTGGCCAGTTAATATGCCTTGCACCTTTTCACTGGGATCAAGCTTTTTCTGGTGGCTGTGTGCATCCTTTCTGGTTTGGTACAGCATGGAATTCGTGCAGGGGGACTGGTGCTCAGGAGGAGAATATTCTTCTGCACATTCTCACTGACAGCTATGAACTGCATCAACTGATTTTGCATCACCATCACTTGCTTTTCAGCAACCACATGGACTTTTTGCCTTTCTCAAGTTCTCTGTCTCTTAGTGTAAGACTGAGAACTGCTAGCAAGGACTTTAAGAGATGCACAGTAAATGACCGTTCACTGATTTTTTGTTTTTCTTCCTTTTTCTTCCTTTTTCTTCCTTTTTCTTCTTCCCAACTGGCCAAATAGACCGTTACTGTTCTGTGAAAGCTGTCAGTAAATTGTATGTCCTCTCTGCCTATCCGAGACACTGTTGTGTTTGGTGCTCAGGAAGTCTGCTCTCCTCACTTGCTTCATGCAAATAGGCACTGGTGGGGACTGTACAGGAAGAAGTCGTGTTTTTTTTCCCTCCTACTGCCACATGCTTTTCCATTTACCTCAACAGAATGTATGTTTATCCGAAGTACATTCTTCCTCATTACATTTTTCACTCTTAGTCAGAAGCCATGTTGTGGTAAGCTCTTTTATTTCATGCCTCTTCCTTTACTGTCAAGACAAACACTGTTGCCTCTTTGCTAATTTCTCCCAAACTGCTAAATCTTCCGTACTCAGTGTGTTTTCCACGTGTGTCTGTGGAACATGCCCATGAAGAAGTGCATCCCAATGGCCTGCGCTGTGCAGTGGCCCACCAAAGGCACCAGTGGTGGAATGATTCCTTATTACTTGGGAATTGCACTTGGCATTTTCATTTTGCAGCTCTGTTGCTCCTATGACAGGAGCAGCATGATTGTTTCCCTGTGTTTTGGCGGAGCCCAGCAGCCATGCTAGCAGATTGGTGCCAGCTGCTGCCCGTGTGCCTGAAGCGCTGCTGTGGTGATGAAAAAACCCCCTATCACGTGTTGTAGTACCTGGTCCGTGCTCCTCCTCAGACAACACCTATTTCATGTGTTTGGAAAAAAGCAGGTTTGGGAAGTCTGTTTTGCCTGAATGATCTGTACAACAGCAGAGAGATGGACTGAGTGTGTCACAGCAGAGGGGCCGGGAGGAGCTTGGTGGCTGCCGAGGCGGGGATTACAGGGCTGCTTGCTGGCAACCACTTCTGCACTGCACTTTTTCTCTGTTTTCCTGGGCCAGCTGACCTGTTAACTACCCCATCTAGTCCATTTTTTTTCTCTTTCAGTCTTTTCCAAAGGCATCTGCTGCTTTCCAAATACTTTCTTTAGGCCATTCAAGTACCAGTAAAATATGCTAGGCCAACATTCAAATCCTTTGTGGATGGAACATATCTGAAAACATGCCACTTGCTATGGGGATGGCAGAGGAGGAGAAAAGATCCCTGCAAGCCTGCTGTGAAGGCCGTGTGAAGATAGAGCAATGTGTACCCCGTGCACCCAGGGAGAGGATGGTGCTTTGGCAAAGCAATCGCTACACCAGCAGAACAGCAAAACACTAAACTTGAGGTTATGCTTAGAGACAAACCTGCTGGGTGCAGACATCCAGCAAACCATAATATCACTGTAGCAAACCTCTGGGGCAAGCCAATGACTGGCAGCAAGTCCCCTGAGTGTATGGGAAAGGCGGCCGCACAGGGAGGGGCCATGGGATGCCGGCTGGAAGAATTCCTCCTTTCAGAGAACAAGCAGTGCTTTCACAGCCATGGTGCACGCTATGCAGATTACATCAGGTCCATTTGCCTGCTTTAATTATTTTAAAAAAAAACAAAAGCACGAAAATTTTCAGATCTAAATTTGAATTTTCAAGAGTAAAAGCATAAATAATAAAGGCATTGTGGAGCTGGCAACAGGAGCTGGTGGAGAGCGATAGGATTAGTTCTTAGAAAACCTGGAACAGTAGCATGCTGTTCTCTTGGTATTAATGACTACTTGTGTGAGACACACAAAAAGCCAGTATTTGAAGTATATTGTACAGTGCTTTATGCAGGGGAATCAGCGGTAGTGCAGCTACTAACACGGTACTATAGCTAGATACTACAAGGAGTACGATACCTTTGCAAGTGGTGTAATCAGAAGAGGTTGTAGAAGCTAAAAATATATACTTGGACCGTTTCAGAAGAGCAACTCTAACATTTTAAAAACATGTCATTTCTGTTGACATAATTTATGTAATTAACACAAGTATCTGAAGCACGTGAGTGACAGATTTCACTACCTAAGTGTGGAGTAAGGATGCTAGGTTCAGGAACATCATCCAAGCCAGACTTTGGCTTTCAGTCTGCTACAGTAGCTCAATTCTTCCCCTTACCCAAATGTGTCAGTGCAGCCTGCCTGAGTGCCATCCATTCCACCGAGGGATGCAGATGGCTTAGCTGTTGGTCTCACCACGTACTGCCCTTAGATTCCAGAACGTCACCCCTGAGACCCTTGCCACAGTAGCTTCTGCTGCTGCAAAAAGCCAAGTGCTCTATAAATCAAGCAGAAAAACAAACAAACAAAAAAAACCCTGTTTTGAAACAGAGTGGTGGAGCAGTGGATGGTCAGATCTGCATGCACACTTCCAATAGCTCTCAGAAATCCCCACGTTCTGACACGATGGGCAGGACACAAGGGGTGTTTTATGCCCTGCCCTCAGCCCAGCTCCATGCAGGGCCGCAGCGGGCACAGGGCGAGGAGAGGCAGCAGTGTCCTCCACAGCCCTGCAGCCCCATTAGCCTGCTCTGGACTGCAGCGCACCGATCAGAGGGCTGCTAATTGTGTCCTAATGACAGCCTAAATGACAGCGCTGATCATTTCAGCAACAGCCAGATCACTAATCACTAGCAGTCTGTGTGGTGCTTTAAGCACAAGGAGCACTGCGAAAGCATGAAGTGACATAATTAACATTCACGGTGGCCTTCAGCGCCTTCCAGGTTCCAAACTTGCAGCCTCGTGCTCCTCGCCCAGCCTCTTCCCTGGCTGCAATCTGCTGCCACAGGTGTTCTGCAGCACCCCAGAAAGACAAGAAGGAGCAGCGATTAAAGATTGCTGACATTTGTTAACCAAAACTCTACAAACATTAATAAAATCTGCTTGTAACAAATATTAACTAAAATCCTCAAGACATCCCCAGTGTAGAATGTGTTAGTGTAAATCAGATTGGATCTCAAACAAGCCTCAGCCAGCAGCGCCAACAGCAGCCAAATGTGTGCCTGTTGCAGTGGGCAGAATTTCTGCCCCAGCTCTGCAGGACCCGCGGCTGCCCAGTTTCTGTTCCCAAGGCTGGCATGTCGGCACCCGCCAGCAGCACGCTGCTCCTCGTGGAATGTTTGCTGGAGTTCCCTACAAGATGCCCACAGTCTGTTGAGGAAGCCATTTTCCAGAAAAAATATTTAGAGTGCAAGTCGCAGTTTTCCCCTTCAGAAATTCAGCCAAAACACACTGGATCTGCTAACCGCTGACAGCACAGTGCTGGTCAAGATGTTTATACATAAAACAGTGTATCAGTGAGACGAAAGTACGCATCTTGCCCGTGTAATAGATATCTAGTAATGAAATGGAAAAGCTGGCTAAGCCCTCCTCTGAAATACGTGCTTTTAGCTTTTGATTTGAGCTCCAGAATATAGGTTAACTGCAGAGCAGGGGATTCTAAATGCAAAACCAAAGCCATCAGAATTTTGAAAAGACTTTTACTGCTACAAGAGAAAAGGAGGTTTGTTTTCTCCTTGCAAAATAAAATGCATGTAAATAAATACTAATGTTGATTTTTTTGGTGAAGATTTATGTGAGATTAATCCCTTTACAGTCCTGGAGCGTATTAGGTTTCTCTAATCTACCCACAGTTTATGTGAGATTGCAGGCACAGCGGGGAGTGAGAAGCAGGCTCTGCTCGGTGACCAGGCACGCTACATGGGTACATGTTGCACCCGGAGCCAGGGAGTTTATGCCTACAGTTGCACGAGCACCTGTTTATGTGAATGAGCCCTGAAGCCACTTTAAAAAGAGACACTTGGTTGTGTGGATAAGGTGGCTGGTCACAAAACAAGATGGGCACTGGGAATGAATTTTGCATGCGATTTTTAAGGTACCTATTTTTCAGTCCTTTCACCTGGGAGTTTTGCTTGCCATGCAAATGATCTGTCTGGCCTGCTCAGGTAGTACTGTCTGCACGCTATTTGGGTTCCTCTCATGGCCCTGTAAGGCTATGCAACCATGGTGTCTTTGGAAATGAGTCTTACACATTGGTACTCAGTGATTGTTGGCTTTTCCTTGGGTGTTTTTTTTTCTCCCCCTGTTAGTTTGTTTTCCCTTTTTACCACGTTAATGATGTTTGATCCCAAATAGATACCAAACCAAACCATTCCTGCCTTTTCTGTTTCAGGAAGTGCTCACAGAGCTGCCAGGGTGCTCCTACAGACCCCACAGCCTGTACAGAACAGCAGAGCTGAGCAGGTGCCAGGTAAGTGCTGCTCTGGCAAGAGGCAACATTTAAACTTATATGTACACCCCCATTTTTTAATTAATGATTTTTTTTTTTAGAAGGGTCCGAGATATTTGTGCCGTAGCTTTTCTGAATGACAGAAGGAATATTGATTTACACAGATTATTTTCTCTTCATTTATCCCTTTAATGATGTATCACCATGTTTAACCTGTGATCACCTCAACTTTAATGTCAGTCAGAAAAACAATTGAAATGTATTGAGTATTTGTGAGGAACGCAAGAAAGGAGGAGTTAACCAGTAAAGTTTGTCCCTGGATTACAGAAAACCCCACTTATGAAACTTGTACAAATTTGTATCTTAGTTATGGGAATAAAAAAGAAATAAGGTAAATATTACTTAGTTCTCAGTAATGAGAGCATTTTTAGTTTCCAGAAGAATCCAGCTTAGTTCTCCAGATACTCTCTGCATATACACTGACTTTTGATCTCCCCCTGCATAGCACAGCATGGGAGAGTATCTCTGTAAGTCCTCCAGCAATTCAGGACTGTGGGTACCTTTGATGTGCTCCTCTCCCAGCAGAGAGGAAAGTGGGCCTTGGTAGCAATGGTCCAGGCCAGGCTGACCCACCAGCACGTTGCTGCTGAGCTGCTGGCCCAACTCACCGATTGCACCCCTAACTTCTGTTCTATTAATAGCCATGTTACAGCCAAATCAGAATATAAGGTCTGGGATGGGCAGCGCATGCTGAAATAGCTTCAGGACTGGGCTGCAGTCAAAGGGAGTCTGTGGTTTTATTTTTAAACCGGTTGAGCATATTTTAAATTGAATAAGCATTGTCAGAACTAATCATATCTCATACCCAGCATTCCGCTGAACACTTCAAATACATTTCCTCATGGAGCCTCATCCCAGCCTGCAGCTGAGTGGTTTTGGTGCCACTGGGCTGACTGACTCAGTGAGGGTCATCTGCTTACCTGCTGGGAGGAAAAAGCCCGTATCTGCCTGAGTGGTTACCAGGCTATGGTAACCAGGTAACAGCTTAGCAACTTTGAAAAAAATATCAGCAGAGTAACTTTGCATGGAGGTAGATGAGCAATGCTCAGACAGCCTCCCCCATTCCCCAGCCATACGCCAACAGCATCTTGAGGAGCTGCAGGGGTACGGCTCACCCACTGTGGCTGTGTGTCCAAGCAGGGCTGTCCCAGGGCAGCCATCCTTCTCCTGTTCCCTTTGTACCAAAACCCCAAACCCCACAGCGTCCGCAGAGCATCCTCCCCACAAACTAATTGTTGTTCTTACAGTGTTGTGAACAAGCACCAGAGCTGAACAAGGAGCTGAAACCTGGCACCAGTGTGATGTGACACGTCTACCACGGTGAGTGTCCAGCACCAGGCAGCGTGCTCCCCTGAGGGCTGCACTGCCTGCAGGAAGGGGACTGCTGTGCAGATCTGGGTGTGCCTAAGAATGATGGCATTAGTCTAAGTGCTGCTCACTTCAATTTGTTTCATCTCACACAATCCATGAAAAATACTTCAGTTTAGTTGTTTTGCTTAGGTCTTATACCTAAGATTATTATTATTATTAAAGATTATTGTCATTAATTTTATGCCACCTGTGCCTTACTGCTGAACATATTGCTGTGCAGTTCAGGAACCCCTAAGTGCTAATGGTACGCAATACTCCCAGAACTCTTCACAGGCAATTCTCAAATTCTGCAGTAAAGCTGCAGATTATGAGAGCAAATGCCTACCTCCATCCACAGACTAGAAGCTTATCTAAACTGGCATCTGTTGTGTACTCTGGCAATTACAAACATACTTGAAACTAGACATGTTTGCAATATGAAGGAAGACTTATCTAGTAACAAGAGTGACAAATGACAGCCTGGAGCTCAGTAAAATAAAAGTTTTTTAAAATAACGTACCTAAGATCCTGTGTACCAAATAACAGTGATTTTTAATATCTGTATATAAAAAAAATGTACAGAGTGAAGAGTAAAATCCTGCCTCCAATGGGTTCTGTAGGAATTTCACTAGTTAGGGCACCTGGACTCTACCCACGCTCTCTGAGAGAGTGCTTTTTGTATTGGCTCACATAACATGGTTCTCCGGCAAAATTTAATTAAGAGAAATGTGTAAAGCACTTGGCATGAAGCGGTCAAAATTTGTCAACATACACTATTTAGAATGAAATCTAACTTAGGAGCAAATAACCCTAACTCAACTTTGTGCATTTGAACAAGAATTACTTAATGGAGAAGCATTTTTACTGTTAACAAATATGTCCTACAAGATTTCATTGTTAAGATCCAAACAAATTTAGAGGCTTTCTTTGAAATGTTGCAAGCTGAAGCAAACTTCACTGACTTGACTTCATCTTCGCTCTAAATTATACCAGAGTCAACAATTCTTTACTGTAACTTAATACTGAATAAGTGTTCTTGCTGACTGCTGAGATCGAGTGGGAGGAGGAGCCGGGCAACAGTAGAACTCTGTTACTCGTGCTTTTATTTACAGCAGCAGTTCATATACTTAGTGCTTTTTATTTTTAGGCGGGAGAAATATAAAATATCAGTGAGGCTAAGATTATTGTGTTTGAAGATTTTTGGTCTGAAGAGTTCTGCGACTCCTCTCACAGAGCAGGAACATCTCCGGCTTCTCAAACAAGTCCGCAGACTTTCTGAGGCAGATAGTTTTAAGGCGTGTGTTTTGGACTGCGCTAACTTACAAACATGTACAATTAACATAGCTTTCTTGTTATGGCATTCAAGTTACCAGATCAGGATGATACATTAAAAAAGCATGCAGATAAGGCATCATTTGCCCAAACATGTCATCAGAAACTGCCTTTCTGAAGGTATGTCTCAAGCAGAAGAATGAAAACAGATATATGATATGTTTCTGTTTCAGAGCAATCATAGTACCATTATGATGCAGACTGCCTTCACGACTTCCTAAACTCAGTACTGACAAAGGGAGACTAATCTGAATTCTCAGAAGCATTATACTGAACTCTGTGTTTAATACAAAAATTCTTGAAACTATATCTGGTGGAGAACTGAGCCCAACTGATAGTACTGGGGAAAATAAGGTTTTCTTTGGCATGGGACACAGCACCGTGACAGCCTCTGTTCTTTGGAAGTGTCTCTAAAATATATCAGATTATTTCTCTCCCTTATAGTCTCCTCCTAAATAAAAATAGAATTATTCAGCTTCTTCACAATGCTCAGGAAAAAAAAAATGAAGTTAAAAATAAATCTCAGTTCCTTTTAGCACACAGACCACAGCTGGCTTTTTACCTTTAAGGATAAAGCACGCTGGTCCCATTGCCCTCTCCAAAGCAGTAGGGTCATCCCAGGAAGGTTTTTTGCTGTTTGAGGGGCACTTCCCAGTGATTGGTACTTACAGCAAGGAGAACTGCAGCAGTGGCAGAGAAACTGGGCATCTTTGCTTCTTGCAGGACTACCACAACACGTCTGACTCCATCACAAGAGAGTTGGCATAAAAATGGAATGAAAAGTTCACTGAAATGCTTTGATGTTGCTTGTGAATCTGAAAGGAGTAGGAGAGTTTTTAAAAGGAAATTAATGAAAGACAAAGATATGCAAAATAATGGGAGGTATAAAAGAAGATTGGGAAATTCTTGTTTTTCTCTCAAGGTGAGGAACACGGGCATTCACAAAGGGAGATATATTATGCAAAAAACAAAGCAAAACACAAAAGAACTCATTCCATGTTTGATTTCACACTGTGCCATTGCTGTCAAGCTTGCCACCTGACTGAGCACAGCCACACTGAGGACCCCAAACCAGCTCTGGTCACTGCTGCCTGACTGCAGTCACCATGGGTTGCACCCATGAGATGTTGCAGTGCTGAAAGCTCATGACTTGAAGTGAACGACTTTGCAGGAGATAAAAAAAAACAGTGCAGAGAGGTCCTTGTCATCAGAAAGCCTGCTGAAAATATACCATTTTCCTTGGAGGAAGTCCCATGTACATGGGGAATTTATATCTACCAATGGCCATGGCAGAATATTTCCAAGGAAGCTCCTTGTTCATATTTTGGCAGCATGAGAGTGTTCCCCCCCCCCCCCCAGTTGCAAATGTTGCTCCATCTGCCACAAAGCCAGTGGTTCCAGCCTGCCCGCCCTCATTCCAGAGTGCTGCAGAAGCATGGTGTGTGGTGCTGCAGTGATCACCTTCCATTCTGGCACAAGTCAAACCTATCCACTGTGCACCTGGGGCCGAGCATGTGGGTGAGCCTTTGTGCCAGGACTGTGGGCCCCCCAGCTGAGGGACCATGGAGCACACTGCTCACCACATCCCATCTCCCTGTCTTGGTTCAGCACAGCTGATTTTTCTTTTCTGTTCCTTTTTTCTTTTTACAATCCATTGCAAGAACAAGAAAAAAGGAACACGATTCCTTAAACTCGAAAGATACGTCCAATGGAAAAAAACAAACTCAATTCTAAAATGACTATCTCAGTGATGACTTGTAATCTGTGCAGTTTCATCTACTTGATAATACCCAGCTTAGCTTTAGATCTAAAAAAAGAATGAAATGAGAAAATCATTCCTTTGATATGCATTAAATTATTCAGTTAGTAAATTAGTGAATCTTATTCTGAGTGTTATTAGCTATTAGCATGTTACACTTCTTGATGTTGTTTATGAAGAATGCATATGAAAATGAGGGAAAGATTTCCCTTTTGAAGTTGCTGCCACTTGAGTTGTTGACATTTCTCTTAATTGGTGGCTGTCCTCTTGAATGCAGTATTCTGCTGTCTGTTTTTGTGAGATTCCTAATTTTTAATTTCTCCTCTCACTGAGTAGACTTTTTTCTTTTTGAACAAGTAACTATCAAAATAATTAGCCTTTTTCAAGGGAACCATGTTCTCCTAAGATATTTACTAATGAGTGTTTTCCCCACTTGGTATACTTAGGCTTTTCTCATTAGATGTCCAAGGTCACATCTTCTCCAGTCGAACCACACCTGGTACCACTGCAGGCAGCAGGAACCTTGCTGTAGATTTCAGGAGGAACAAAATTAGCCCCTAGGAATTAAAAAAGAACATGGCCTTCAGTTTGTGTTAGAAATATGCCTATTATTTAGGAAAACCTGCAAACATTTCTTTAGGCTCCAGTGTAGGGTTGAGGAGGGAGTGAAAGTTGGGAAGGACAGCAACGTAAATCCATCTGAACAAGGACACCACCTTCAAAGGACCTGTTGACTTCAGCCATAGGGCCAGCAAGCCTCCATTACACTGCTGGATCTCCAGCACTGGAGATGTGTACCTCTCCTTTATGTAAAGTAATTGCAGGTTAGATAAAATTGAATCCATCCAAAATAACAGTCCTTCTGCATAAGAAGTTATTTTCCACTGTAGAATTAAGGAACTTCAATAAGAATATATTTTGTTTTAGAGATTATTGACCATCTTGCACTTGCAACTAAAGAGCACAGCAGATAATAAAGCTCTCCGGCATGTTATATGTTGCTACAGTGATCTAATCCCACTCTGTTCCTGTTTGGCTTCTATAAACCTTCTTGCCCCTTTCCTTCATCTTCTCTTTAACCTCAAAATCTGCCTTGCACGTTGCCAGCTGTTCTCTTCCTGCTGAAATGCAATCTCATTTTGTCATGCTAGGCTCTCTCCTGCCTAGTTGCTCTTTCAAAATGGACTGAACATCATCACCCTTTTGCTTCATCTGCTTCCCTACCTCCGCCTAGTCTCTCTCCCTGCTTCCTTGACCCTTCATCTTTAAGGAGCCTCCAACACAAATGTAAATTCATCTGCCATTCCTAGACAGACTTGTCTTCTATTCCAACTAAAACCTCAACTCACATCCTGGCATTTCTTCTTGCTACTCTCTTCAACCTTCTTTTGGTTTGTGCTCCCCTGTCACCTGAACAAATTCCAGTTCTTTGCTTTTCCAGCAAGACCAGCCTCCTCCAGCTCCCTCTCTCCCTGATAGCTGCCAGCACTACTTCCAGCCTGAGAGCTCACATCAGCCATGAAGCTGCCTCCTGACCTTCCTTAAACACATCAGCATCACCTTTCAGATTGAAAAATCAATATGAAAATAGGAAAACCTGAGGGAAAAACACCCAACCAACAAAAAAGAAAAAACTCAAAAAAAGAAAGATGATCCAGTGTGGGTAGTTATATACAGCTGACCCCAAACCATTACGGAGTCGTATCTTACAGGGAAGCTTCACTTCGGAGAAAAGCAATGTTTGTAGAGAATAATTGTGTTTTGTACAATACTATTAAGGTAGCTATCAAAAGTTATATGTTGTAGTCTAAAATACTGCAGTGCGGCTCACAGAAGAGCCGGCACGGACTGTGAAGTGGCCTTACATGGTGATCTATTTCTGCCAGAATATAATATAAGCTATTTCAAGAACCCACTTACAAGTAAGCTGCCTGGGTAGAACCCTGCCTCACTGAAATCAATAGGAGTTTTGCCAGTGACATCAGTGGAATGAGGTTTTCCTCTCATTTTTAGCTTGTGCAAAATTAAATATTGGGTCAGGAAAACAGCATTGGTTCTATTGCATGCAAGTGCCAGTGATTTTAAATACAGCATTTGCTTAGGAGGATTACTAAATGGAATTTGCAAAGTGATTTGTTAATGGAAGTTATTTTGTTAATTCATCCAGATTTCCTCCTTGGTTGAAGTGCTTCATCGTACCTCTGCTGCACCAGTAAGAGCTGTGTGCTCCAACTGCTGGCCTCCAGCTGAGAGCGCCGTGCTTCCCTTCCCAATGGAAAAGCAACAGAAGTGGCCATTAATAGTACGAATTTATAGCTTAAGAGGTTTGCAAGTATCTAAGTGCTGCATGTGCTATGATAATTTATCTTTGAACTTGTTAGTAACAATGCATAATTAACAAGTAAGCTGTAGGAACATGCAATTGCTATGTATTTACATGGTATGTGCCAGGCATTGTGGTGTAATTACAGAGCTGATACCTGCTCTGTAGAATGAGGCGCACAGTGTGCTCTATTTCATATTATTTCCCACAGCCGCCCAGTGAAGCAGAGCACAGCATAGCAGGGTTTAATGACACGCTTTGCTCCAGCGGAGGCAATCCATGAGGACAGAGCTACACAGACCTGTGCCCAGCACTGGCATTTTGGCATCACCGTATGTCCTGCTCGCTTGAGTGGCAATGCACATGGAGCTCAAGTTACTTATGCTTTGGATTGCTGCCCTTTCGGTGATATAAATGGAGTTGACTATGCAGTACGGCAATTTTTTCCTCTCATATATAATATGACGCATCTTTGCAATAATTACAGGTAAAACAGTGCACAAAAATAAACTATTTTCTATGAAGTTTAAAATAAAAACAAACAGATGCCAGCTTGGAACAACTTATTTACCCTAAAATTCATTAGGATCAGAATACCAAATGTGAAGTAGCATAACACAGGCACCAGGGGAAAAAAAACAGCTAGTGGTGAAAAGTGCAAAGAAATCTGATGCATCTCCAAGCTAGTCATCTTTTACTTGATTCAGCATAAACTGCATGTAAAAATAAATTAAAATATTATATTTGAGATTCACTTTTGGCAGGAAAAGGAATGCTGTGCTTGTCAAAGTGACACAAGAATTTCTGTGCCCAGTTTCTAAAATGGTGTCATCAGAACACAGATATGAAGTATTACCCATTCTGAGCAGAAAATACAGACCGTGGTGGGCAGTAGACACAACACTACTCCGGGTATAGAACTGACTTGATAGAAACATTGATGTACCTGTTGATGCTTAGGAAATAAAATTCAACCTCAGCATACAGGGAAGCAACCTGAGAGTGGCCTAGTGGAACAAAAAGCTTCTTCCTGCAGCAGACTGAATGGTCCAGAATAAGTGAAGCCCAAGTCACTTATCAGCAACAAGAGTTAACATTTCAGTCCATCTCAGAAGATATAGCTCAGGAACATTCATAAGGTGCACCAAGTCCTTCCTATACTGATGAATTGAAGGTAATTTCAGAAGAAGCTGATTTGGAAGGAAAACAATCTCCTTTTGGAAAAATTCATATCTGGAAAACATGTTAATTGCTTTATGACTTGCATTCCTCAGTATCTCTATACAGATTTTTTTTTAATAATTATTTTTCAAGATTTTCATAAAGTGTACCTTTGGCAAAGGAACTGGGAAGAGATGCCCACACATATCCTAGGTACAAATGCAGGCACCATCAAGATTTCACGACTTGTTAATTTCTACTTCTTCTATGTAAAATCATGAAGTGCCTGGGTGACAGCTGCAGCAACTGTTTACATTATCTGAAATACCAGCACAGTGTTCTCGCTGCATACCAACAAGAACCGAGGCCCATATTCTACAAACGTTTTCAAAGGAAATATTTGAGGCAAGCTGCCAGCCTTGGGTTTGAAATTCTCACTGCGGTTAATGGTGGCACGCAGGGTTGGGGTTGACTTTTACCTACTTTTCAATATTGCATATGCATTCCAGTACTTTCTTTGTAAGAGGACACATGGTAAATATTCAAATCCCTCCAAACAGTGAATTCTTTTAAACTTTTATCTGAAAAAGATGCTATTTTTCAAGCTGAGAAGGGCAGTTTCCTCCATCTGTTCAGTGGCAGATAAGTTCAAAACGAAGACTTTCCACCGGCTTCAGTAGGGTCTGAATCAGACACCTCTGCCAGTGCTTTGATAGAGTTATTTTTCATAAAGATGCAACATCAACCGGAAGAATCCTGTAATTATTTCTGGGGAATTAATAAATACTTCTTCAGTGGTGAAACACTGCATACTTTCAGTCCTTATTTGGAGCCCAACCACTCTATATGTCATTGAAGGCCTTGTCTCGCACAGACAATTAGTGAGACAAACTGGAATGATGTCTTCCAAAAGCTCTGGCTAGGAGCAGCTCCCAGTTGTGAAGCGTGCAGATGATGTTCTCTTTAGGGCTAGAAAAGCTATCTGCTAGCTGATGGGAAAATTACAGGTGCTGATGAAGTGTGAGCCTCTCAGTGAACATGTCTGCCTAAGACTGAAATGATTTTCTGTAATTCCTGCTTTCTGCACAAGTTTTCTGGGGAGGGGCTTCAAAAGTGAGAATTTCCCCAAGGAAAAGGAAATGTGTCTCTTTGATATGGCCATGGAGCTGAGGAGCAGACACCGTGAGTTACAAGTTCATGGAGGGTGATGACAAATGTTTGAACACTCCTTAGCAAATCACTCACACATGATTTATGGAGCGAATTACTTGCAGAAGGATTACAGCACATGTTTTCCAAAAACATAAATTTGGGAAAATCAATCTGCTCACAGACAAATAACGAAAAGAGGAAGAGGAAAATATTCTCAAACAAATCTGAATCTGGAAATCATTCACTCAGCTCAGTTTACAGTGACCAATTTTTATGGTAGTAGGAGCTTGTGGAGTAGGAGGTAACTGTAAGAAGAATGATTGATTCAGTGTCTTATATTGCAATTCTGGAAGAGGTTCAACATCTAATTTAAAAGCCATTTTCTTGCTCTTACCCAGTAAAGAAATCAAAATGATAGTCAATGACTGTGAGTTTTGGGCAGATAGCATCTATTTTGTGTCCCTAAAGTCCTGTGGTCACTGACACAGGCTGGTTCATAACAAAGAGCAGTTACTTATTATGAAAGGCCTCTCTTGCCTGAAAAGAAGCCTGCCAGAGGAAGGATATTGCTGTTATAATCCTCTTTGCATCTTCCCATCAGAGGGGAAAATATTTGCTCTTCCCGAAGGCTCAAAATTAGTTATAAACTTGGTGCTTTCCTTCAGCCTGTGAGTTGGGGAGACCTGAGTAAACTGCATCTTCTCCAGCCCATCTTCATTTCTTCACAGTAATTAAGAGAGCAGTGATTTACTTCACCCTAGGAAGGAGACAAAGCACACTTTGGGCATCTCTCTCCCAAGGCCTAGCCACACACCTGGCACAGGTGCTTCCTGCTCCAGACAGAGGTGGCTCTGAGTGTCCTGCTTATGCCACTGGCACGGTGGGTGTGCAGCCAACAGCAGATCTCCTTAAGTCCTTACGCTTTCTTCCTGATTCCATATTTAACTCCTAATTTCATTCCTGAGCAGTCAATGCTGTCCTTCACAGAGACAGCAGATAGGAAGTAGTCCACTTGAGCCCTACAAGCTCAATACTGCTAATATGTCAACTTCAACAATTTATCCATACAAGAGCTTTAACTCCAACAACAATCTGAATGCAGACAGATCTCAGCCTGCCTCTGTAGAACGCTTGATCCAGGTCAAAACCTACCACTAACCTTTGCCTTTATCCTGCCCAGAATCCCCCAGACCACATGCATTTGGGAAGCTGGGCTAGAGAGGGTAAGAAAGATATCCTGCTAGCTTTTTTGGCTATTGTTTAATTTGTTACACATGATTAACTCCTCTATGTTGCTGCCTGGCAGAATCCGTGACTAAAAATATCCTGTGAGTATACGGTGCGTGCTGCAACACTGGCAGAAAGTAAATAAGACCATAGTCCTCATAATCACTGTTTTTGCTAAGAACTACTGCTCCCAGCAGACTGGCTATTTTAGGCTGTAAATGGAAAGCTGAAAATGAGGTTTTCTTTCCCTGCCAGTTCTTCTCCTGGGAATTCTATTGCTTTCTGCTCTGCCCCTACTCCAGGTGTTGATGGCAGCACGCTGCTAACACTGGTCTCACAGGGAATGGATCACCAGAGCTGGTTCTGAGGTATACCAGTGAACATAGGAAATAATTTCCACTAGTATTGTCATATCATTTGAATGGAGCACTTGATCAAAAGTGGATGGGGATAGTTTGATTTACTTCTTGAGTCAGGTGATAGTTCACTCAGATTCAGCTTTACGAAGTCAGAAGGGTATCTTTAGCTGCCTGCACTTCCTGTTCTAATACTGGTAAATATATTTGCCTCTCTCTTAATTTTGCAGAACACCTTTTAACCTCTTATTTGATGATCTAAACACAAACACTCTTGATTTGTAGTCCCATTGATACCAGCGATGCCTGGCCTTGTCTCCATGATATAGCACCTAGATCACACGTATCATATAGATCTAATGAAAGAACTTTGCACGGTGTGCAAATCTGAGAAGTGCTAATTATTATTCTTAGACTTCATGCATTATGTATTTTCTGCTGGAAAAAGCTTTGCGTTTTTAGGAATTCAAAAGATTAGGCTTTGCTAGAGCAACATGCAAATCTAAGAACTTGAGAACAAGTCATAATCTTTAGCATTAGCTGTACCTTTCTGATGGCTCAAATGTTGTTTAGAAGGATTTTCTAGGAAGGATTTTCCAGGAAACACCCTAGCTATTTCATACTGTATGGCAAACAGGTATACAGATTGTAAGGTATACAGGTATAGGACCAGAGAGATTACCGTGTTTACAAAAGAGTAATGAAATAAAGAGCTTACCCATATCCTGGGCTCACAGAAGGGTTCCAAAAGGGATGATCTCCAGATAGAGATCCTTCCTCCTTGGGAGACAGCCCTTAAATGGGGTCTAGGAGGTCACTAAGGTGAAATTGCGTTCACCTGTGCCCCTGCAGCTGACTCTGCTCACCTCAGGTGGTCAATCAGAGGTTCAGGCCGTGATTCAACAGTTCCCGTACACATGGCATGAACACTGCTGTCGTATCAGGCCTGTATAGCCTTATTTGTGGAATACCACTCAAGAGCATCCTTTGAGTTGCTGAGTAGCTGCTGAGTTCTTTTAATCAGTTGTACTACTGTGAAGTGGTCTGTGTATATAAAAAATATAAACTTTTAACTTCCCACACAAATATCAGCCAGCAGCATTCTGACATTCAATAAAGTCTGCAGTTCTAATAGTTACTGAAACTTTTCAAAGTTATGCCTAAATGGAGGCAATTATATATCCATACCTGTATTTGCAGCGTTCTTATGGTGTCTTATTTCTTTCAAGATCCTATTGACTTTTCAGTTCATGTGGTATGATACAGCAAGAGATCACTGAGCACAGGGCTGGCCCACCAGCAGGCATTCTGCTCTGCCTGCTGCACTTATGTGGCATGAAAGGAGGCTGTGGTCACAGTGAGGCTCCTGCAACCACCTTCCACCAGGTGAGGGATCATAGGATGGCTTGTGTTGGAAGGGTGCCTTTAACGTTCGTTCATTTCCAACCCCTCTGCTGTGGGCTGGGATATCTCCCACTAGATCAGATTTCCTGATGACCCATCCAGCCTGGTCTTGAATGCCTTCAGGGATGGGGCATCCACAACTTCTCTGGGCAACCTGTGACAGTGCCTCACCTTCTGAGGAAAGTATTTCTTCCTAAACGTCTAACCCAAATCTCCTGTCATTTAGTTTAAAACCATTCCCCTTTGTTCTACCACTATCTGCTTTGGTAAAAAGTTGGTCTCCGTTCAGTTTCTTGCCCTCTTTAAGTTCTGAAAGGCCACAACAAGGTCTCCCTGGAGCCTCCTCCAAGCAAAACAAGCCCAAGTCCCTCAACCTTTCCTCATAGTAGAAGTACTCCAGTCCTGTGTGCGTCTTAGCAGCCCTCCTCTGTACTTGCCTACCCAACAGCTCCACATCCTCCTCGTGCCGGGTGCCCCAGACCTGGACACAGTCAGATGGGGAAGCAGTGGTCAGCACTACAAATTCCCAAGGATGCCCAAGATATTAGTGATTTTCTGCCTCCAGGGATATCTGTTGGGTTGCACAACCCTTCTGTGAGTTCCTCGGGTCTTCCCCATTTGCAGACTTTTGCTCCTCATGTTACTGTGAACAGTCCTCTCATCTTCAGTCTGCACTTATTCATGACTAATTTATACCCACATGATCCCAGGCTAACATTAACCTTTAACTCCTGCAGTTCTTCCTGCTTGATATTCACCCCTTAGGGTATTTATAAATAGTTACAGTCTCATGCTTAATTTGCTGTGCTAAAAAAGATGTACTGATGTTTATCAGCAACAGAATCCTTCCTGCAGAATCATAAGTGTGTTCCTTCATCTTGAAGATTAGCTCCAAACAGGCCCCTGCTTTGCAAAAACACAGCATTCCCAGTCCCACGCAGAAGCGGATCACATTTTGCTGGCAGCGAGATCTCCTCAGTGTCCCCGTCACTGGGTGAAACAAGATGGCGCCCGGCCCCTCACACCTGGGTGAGGCCTGGTGGCACCACGCTGTTCCCGCCAAACATTCCACCTCCACTGAGGAGATGAGGTGGCAGCCTCCCAAACACATATAACTGGTCCTAAATGATCCCAAAGTGTGGCTGAGAGCAGCCCCAAGCCACAGTGCATGCCTGCTAAGGTTGGCCCATCCTCAGCTGAGAGCCAGATGCATGCTGTGTGAACAGCCCCTTGGCAGAAGAGAATTATTAGCCTCCCCCTGTTGGCACCTCCCTCTTTGTTAACAAATACTTACTTGGAGGAAAAAAAGAAAAAAGAAAAAAAAAAAAGCATTATCCTGAAGGTATGTATATAAGATATCCCTTATCAAAATGCTGAACCGTTGGGAGAACTTCCTTTGGTGTAGGCTACACTGTGTCACCAGGTGCATCTTCCCCACAGGCCACATGCTCCTTGTCACCTTTTCCTTCCCTTCCCTCAGTTCCCTTTCTCCCAGCACCCACCACTCACTGACATATGGCATTGCTGCCATGAGGAGAGGCTCCTTCACAGAGCACGGGGTGCCCCACATGGCAGCATGGTACCGCCCTTCCCCACCCACACCACCTTGATGGGCACTTTTCCCTGGCAAAACCTTCCCCTGTGCTGAGCTACACCATCTGGAGGAAGCATTCCTACAAAATGCTTACTGGCCCATTACAGAGTGATTCTCTTCCATTTTTGCTTTTGTGTTCTGCAGTACAATCCCACAGGTTGGACTCTGAAGTGCCTGGACCTGGTGCTTCACATGGGTAGCAAAAGGCAAGGTGAAGATGTTCCTGACAAGCTAACAATCTCATTTTTATAGTTAAACCTATAGTGTTACTGGTCTTCTAAGCATGCAGCATGGCAAACACCAGTGCAAACAGGCTCCTCCAAAAGAAACAAGCACTCTGACTTAGGAAAACCGAATATTGAGCTCTGTGAAGGAGCAGCAAAAAATTCTGCAGAAACTCTTGACATCTCTTCGAGGTAAGCTCCCTGCTACAGAGCTGCTTTTTAGATCACCATGCTGAAAATAGTAGTGACAAGAGTGTTTCTAGCCATCATTTACAGAAAGGAAAAAGAGTTTTCACTCCGAGGTATTTATAGCAGCCTATTTGAATACAGGGGATTTAGTAAATTCAGAATTCTCAGTGCTGAACTTTACTGAGAAACTGACTTTGCAGAGATGAAGTTACACCTCATCAGGCTGCCTTGCTTTGATAATTAACTTACTTAAAGCGCAGCAGTGAAAAATTTCTCCGCTTTAAGATGAAATGTTTCACGTTGTCATTGCTCTTAGCACGCAGATGTCAGGAAGGAGCTCAGAGGTTACAGACTGACTGCATCTGGGGGGCATCGCCCAGCAGAACCTCAGTGTGTGAGGCGGCCGTTGTCACTGCTTCACTGCCGGCCTATAGGCACGGCCTGGTGCAGAGCAGGAAATCCATCTCTGCTCTTACGAAAGGAAAAGCAGGCGTTGCAGGATGAGGCTGCACATTCAGGGCACAAGAAGCTGCAGCAATAAGGCACTGCAACACCACGTTACTGAATTACAAAAATAAGCATCTAAAGAAGCGGACGATAATACAGCTGTGCCGCTGATGCAGAGTCCCACTTGGTCCAGGTGAACCTGCATTCCCTGCTGTACTGGTGCTGCTGTCACTATGGCTCCCAATGCTCCATGCCCAGGGCAGGGATGGCACTCACTGGAATGCTCCCATATTTCTTATTGTGGAAATCTCATTTAAGGTCTGACCTCATCCAGAGGCAGCGAGAGGCAAAGAAATGGGTTTAATTTATTCATGGTTTTGCTTTGAATTCAAGCAGCCAGCCTCAGCAGCGTCCACCTAGGGGCTGGGGTACAGAGGGGCAGATTTTAGTGCAGCCCATCAGCACTGCAGGACCAGATGGCACATAGTGGTATGGTCCTGGTCCCCCTAGTTCCCCGGCACCTGCCCTGGGCAGCAGAGCCCCAGCACCCACCAGCCCTGGTCCCATGCTCCCCTGTGCACTAAGACAAGCTGCTCAGCACAGTGTCCCCAGCACAGCATAACTGTGGGACAGGAAACAATTCCCACTGTGTGCCGAGGAGGAGGAGGAGGGCTGGGGGAAAGAAGGGTGACTCCGTAACAGCACTGTTCTCCAGGGATGAGATGCCAGAGCAAGTGCATCATCATGGAGAGACACCCAGCGAACGCAGAAACACAGCTAATTTTAGCAGGAAATAGGTTTCTGTTCTGTTTCAATTTATCCTTAAATTCCCCCTTGCCCACAGCACACAAGGATGACTGCCAAGGGCAGAGCTGCAGCTGATCAGCAAACAGGGCACCAATCCGGGACACTAAATCTTCCAACTCATTCCCTGACAAAGGCAAATGCCAGGGCAACCGTTCCCATCTTAAGCAGAAACCACTGGGTTCTCCTCGTTGCTCTCAGGGATTGCAAACACGCTCAGTGCTTACACCCAGTTTTTAACAAAAACAGGACTGCAGGAGACCCTTTTTGCAGCCACAGAGGGCGTTTTGCTCACAGCCACCCCACCACCCCTGGGTGCGTGTGGGCAGAGCTCCCCCGAATCCTTCTGCCAGCAGTTGTACACAGCAAAGCATGAACTCAGAAACCAAACGTTTTGATTGGGTTTCTGCCACGAGCTGAGCAGCGATAAGGAATGCGGCTGGGTTGAAACACGCTGGCTGCCGGCTCCGGCCTCGCTGCTCAAAAGAGGTTTTCAGAGACCCTCGCAGCTTTGAGAGAAGGCTTCTGGGTGATTAAATGATCGGTGAACTCTGCCCACTTTCAGACGCTAAATTCATCCGAGGAGATGAAACATAAGTCAGGTTTTTGATATTTGGAAGGACTGCAAAAATAGAGCCCATCTGATGCTGGGTATTATAAAAACAAGGCTCGGGGAAGAGGCTGCTGCTTTCAGTTTACTTAATTAGTTTATACACTGAAACTATGAATAAAAGGGCTGTGCAATTGCTTTGGCTTCAGTAGTAGCCCCGCAACCATGACAACGGTGAAGCATTACTGAATCACCATGACAAAGAACTGAGAGAGGCTGCTGCTGCAGGAAGGGAACTCGGGCCAATCAGAAGTGGTGCACGCATGGAAAGCACGGCCTGCAGGAGTTGTACTTAACCTAAGAAGCCTAAGAAGCACTGGTTCTTAGAGCTCTATGAAAAGAAAGATCTGGGAATGGGCCTCAGGCCCCTCGAAACATCTACGGAGGTTCATTTGGACCGTCCCCTTCACTGCTGGGTAAGGACGACGTTCTGCAGCTGCCGCTACCTCCTTAAAAGAAAAGCAGAACTGAAAATGCACGGAGCAGAGCTGTGCTCCTGCCAATAGCGGGGAAATGCAGCCACAGCGCCAGCAGGGCCAGCCGAGGGATGTGCCAGGCGTGCAGTGTGTGCCAGTCCCGCCCCAGGGACCTCAGTGCAGCACCAGCTCGGCACTTGCAGGCCGGGTGCTGCTGCTGCTCCAGAGGTTTGCTCACAGCATGCTGCTCAGCGAGCGGCTGCACTTCAGCCCATGGCTGGTGGCACTTTGCACCATCCCATGCCCTATGGGACTCGGCTCTCAGAGCGCCCGGTGCTCCAGCACGCACACCGCACACCTTGTCCTACTGCTGTTCATAAAGAACAATGAAAAAAATCACACGCTTGTCGCCCTCCCTTCCCCACCAGCCTACACTCTCCTGAGAAATAGGAAATAAGTTTGAAAGCAGAGGAAGGGACGAAACATTTGCATGGTACACGTTTCCACCACCACACCGTGCCTTGCTGCTTTCTCCTCTTGTGGCCCCACCAAGCAGCCCCATGCCGGCAGCAGAGCCCAGTCCTTGGGCAGTAGGCACAGCCCCAGCAGTGCATGTGCTCCTGCTCTGGGAGAGGGTGGAAGAGAGAGGAAGGAGAGCAGCGCTCAAAGAGCATCTGCCCAGCACCAGGGCAGGGCAGCAGGGAGCAAGGTGAGGGCAGAGGCCTGGGGAGCTGCTCACAGACTGGCTCAAGGCAGGGAGCAGAGGGGCTTTTAAAACGCCATGTCCTTGGGATCGCCAGGCACAGTGTTATTATGCTCTTTCACAGAGTCTCCATCACTCCTGCTGATGGTCCACTTATTTTAGGGGACTCATTCAGTCCTTACACAGCAAACTTGGAAAGAGGTGATGATGCCTCTGCACCAGCACAGCAGCAGTCAAAACAAACTGGCTTTCACAGCCTGCACGGCCATCCCAGACCACAGAGGGCAGGCAGAGCTGTGCTGAGGCTGCTGCCCTGGCAGCAAATGGTGTCAGCATTACAGAAAGGTGTGCTGAGCTTTTTTTGGAGGGCTGAAACAATAGGAGGCATCACCCAAAAATAGCTGAGGGAGGTCAGGAGCTGAGCTCAGTGGCAGGAAGGCTTCCCTGTCTGCAAGCATGGAGCTGGGATGTGGGCACTGGCTGCTTGGGGGGGCCGCAGGGGCTGAGTGCCCAGAGGATCATCCAGGCAAGAAGAGAGCTGCTGCCTGCTCTGTGTGTGCTCAGGAAAGCTGAGCTCTGCGCAGCCTCTGGAAATAAACAGCACTGCTGGCGAGACATGCGGCCGATCCATCTTCCCTGCAGAAAGAGCTCTATGAGCCTGCAAATGTGGGCAAGGTGCTCGGGCCAGGGGAGGTCCCTGAGCAGTCTTGCAGCTTGTTGAGCAGCTATGGAGCACTGCCCCATGGGAGGCCTGCTCCTGCTCCGCGCATTATAACACACCGTGGGACTGTGGGGATGTGGCTGCAGCAGCTCCAAGGTCACACTTGGGCTGCTCAGGGAAACCTGCGGCACCCCCACACAGCACCCATGCCTCCTGAGGGCTCCGAAACCCTTTGGGCAGGTGGTGGAGCTCCTCCTGTGCTTGTACCTCTCTCACCTTCCTTGTGCTGCCAGCATGCTTCCAGCATCGTTACCTCTGGGCCGGAGAGGGGACTTCTGCAAACAGCCACAACTCAAACTGAAAGAGAGCATTCAGTTTTGAGTTTCTAGCAACCACATTTTCCATTGAAGGACCAGCCAGAGAGACAATCTTCAAACAATTCTACTTGCCTAGTTTTATAATAATTGATGTTAGAAAACAGTGAAGAATAATAGCAGGCAGAAGCACAAAGAAAGGCTTCTGAGCAGTTGGCTCTACCGGACTTGTGTCCCTTCACTTGCAAACACTGGTGAGCAAGCAGAAACATTTTTCACATCACAGTGCTAATTGTCATCTTCCTTTCATATCATTCCTCAGTGATGAACGTTCATCAGCAAAAATACCTGGAAATACTTGCCTAGATTCCTATTGCAACGCAATCAGTGACTGACCTTGCACCAGCATGAGCAGAACCACAGATCTGTCCTGTGCACAGCATGGGCGCATCAGAAGAAGGATGCCCTCCTGCTGCCTCCCTCCTCCCCTTCTCACCCCCCCAATACCAGACAGCACCACCAGGTACACGAAAACAAAGGTTCACTCTGCCACCAATTGGTGGGCACAGCACTGCCGAGCTTTCACCACTCATATTTACAGGTGTTTGTTTTCTTGTTTTTAAACCAACGCAGACTTCAGATTAAAAAGGGACAACAAGGCCAGGTTAAGCTGGACAGTATTTCCCCCAAGTGTCACAGTTAAGGCTGCAAAGTCTCCTCATACACCTACATCCCAAGCGCTCCCCACGTCAGCTGCTGCCAGGAGATGCACCCACAGCCAACAGCCCCGGCAGCCCGAGCTCTCACATGCAACAGCAAATATTTGAGGATTATTTTGCCATGTTTGATGTTTTTAGCTGACTCCCAATTTCCGTGGCTATGCTAACAGCCCTTGGAATCCTCGTTAAACGTCTCACAGCCGCAAATATCTCCATGTGTCCCCGGCATCAAATCAGCATCTCGCCAAATTTATTCCCCCCTTTCTTTCCAGAGATTCTCCTGCTCCAAGTGCTGAAGTGCCAAGAAACCGAGGACAGAAAATAAACCATTTACACATGCTCTCAAATCTCACTGAAACTGTTTAATTCCAGAGAGGATCTGAAAACTGTTCAACATTTTTTCCCTAGGTCAGTAGCAGTTAAAATACTTCTCTGCTTCAAAAGTCACCATTGCAGGAAGTTAACATTTTTAACATTTGCAATTATTTCCTTTTATTGCCACTATATATATATATTGCTCAAATTAAATTGTGTTTGCTAGGTGCACAGTCATGCTGACACGCTGGGTGTTTGCACTCCCTGCTGCAACAGCAGCAAGGGTGTCAGGGAGAAATGCAGCATCTTCCACAGCTCCTGTTGCTAAGCGCCCTTGCCTACCAGTGCTCTGTGTTTCTCCGGACTCTCCTGCCTTGGAACTCTGCCCAAGTTCTGGTGACACCACTGCCCCATGAGTCGCACTGACCTTGGGGAGGGGGCACAGGCCCCGTCAGCTGCATGTGGGATCCCTAGGACCACTCAGGCCCCGACCATTCCCTGCTCTGGGCCAGCCAAGGCGGCAGCAGGAGGTCCAGGCCCACAGCTGCCAGTCTCTGTAGGGGTCATACCAACCTACACCTTGCCACGCTTTACCCAGGGTGCCCAAGAGCAGACGAGCTGCTGCCAATGCAGCTCTACCCTGTGAGCTGCAGCCAAACAACACTTTGGTACTTAGTGTGCACCTTACGAGCAGATCTCAGAGGAATCTGACATAGATCCCATTGTTCTGCATGCCTTAGCTAGGGTACAGAAGTGTGATTCTCCATCATACCTGTTCCATTAGGTTTTGGGAAGCCTCGGCTCTTCAGCCAATCAACCTCAAAGCCAGGCTACTTTGGCTTGCAACCATCACTTCACCTCAGCTAAGCAATCACCACGCTCCGTGTTTACAAGGAAGCTGTGCAGCAGCCCATTTCTGCTTAAGTCTTCGCTGAGAGAGCCTTCCCAAAGCCTGAACAGCTGACATCACCAGCCACCCCTCCTGGTGGTGATTAACCTCATACTGATTAACATCTCTGAGGACATTCCCAGGGACAGACTGAGCACATCCAGATGCCCATACAATAACTCAGAAATTCTTCACTGCAAATGATTCTGAGTCTTCAGCAGGTCATGGGGACGGAAGCAGCAGGAAGAACAACCTCTGGGAGTTTGCCTACAATTTAGCTAACTTTAACTTTACCTTAACTCTTGTACAACCCAAACCTCACAGCTACACTATCAATAGCGACATTGCAAGAAGTTGTTTATATATTCTTAAACCCTTGTTTTACACTCAAAGGAATTTCAGAATAACTGGCAAACACCAAGGAGTGCCATTATACCGGGCATGGCTACACCTACAGCAGATGAGCTGGATTGCTTTCATAGCACTCAGCACCAAATGGAAGGATTTGTTTCTCTGTTCTTAGAGCTGCTTTCCCAGGAGGCAACACAGGCCTTTATGATCTGCAGGGACTGGCACGTGGCATGGAAGAACACTTCCCAAGGGTCAGCATCAGGCAGCAGCTTGCTGGCACATGGTAATGCCAGCATGGAGCCCTGGGGCTGCCCACAAAGTTGAGCCAAGCCCATATGAAGCGCCAGGAGCACTGCAAGCTCCAAAGTAATGTTGTAGGTACACAGGACGCATGGCAAGGACCAAGCCTCAGGGCCCCACTGCAGTGAGGGCACAGCCTCCTGCTCACACCGCACGTGGGGCTGCCCATGTAGGGGTCCCAGCCCTGCTAGGAGTGAGCTGTGCTGTCCCTGTCCTTGCCTGCATGTCATGGAGCTGCTGGTGCTGGCTCTGAGGCCGCCTTCTTCTGAGTTCCACTGCCAACACACAGTGCTGCACCTTGCAGTGGTCCCCTCCCTTGCAACCCCAAAGTCATCAGCTAAGGCTTAACGCTTCAGCACAGTCAGCACGATGCAATTCAGATTTAACTCTGAACTGTAACAGTAGCTTTGCATTGAGCTGACAGGAGCACGCTTGTTACTGCTCTGTGAGGAACAGGTGCCGGAGGCAGCAGGGACGGAGCAGCACCTGAGCCCACCCTGAGCAGTGCAAGCACCCCTATGCACTTTAGGCTGAGTTCAGACCTTCGCATGAGCAGTGAGTACACGGGCTGCAGCCAGGGACTGAACAGAAGTAATGGATTAAAGGTGAGTACCTTTTGCAGAAGTGGGGGTAACGAACATCCTACATGCTACAGCTTTCAGTCCTGATACTAACCCCTATATTTAATCCCAATATTCACAGATCATTTTTAAAATACTCATCTGGAGATGGAGGGCCCTCAGCTTCTTGACGCTGTGGCCATGAAGGAGCCCAAGGGTTTGCAGAAGCAGCAGTGGGTCCAGGCATCACAAAGGCAGGGTGAGACCCTGAGAGGCGGCAGGCATCCCGTGCCACTGCCCTTTAGCAAGGAGCCTTCAGGGCTGCTTGGGAGCAAAGTGCCAGGTGGTGGCAGAGCATGGTATTTCTGTGCCCGATGGCACAGTGCTCACCCAGAGCAGTACACCAGGCTGTGGCACTGCTGTCCCCACACAGAGCCACGGGACGGGGAGCACTCCATGCAGACTGGAGGGATCAGGAATGTGAAGGCAAGGAGCAGCGTGCAGTAGACCCCTGTGCATCCCCTGCTCCAAAGGGAACAGAACCCTCCTGCATTGGGAAAGCTGAGAGCAAGCAATACTTCACCAAAAGCCCTCAGCACCTGCCTAGCTCTGCTCTCAGCCAGGAGGTTATTTCCATTTCCTTAGACACAGGCAGGACAGGAGGCAACACAGAGGAGCACAAAGTTAGTGCAAACATCTATTTCACCACTGGGGCTTCAATTTTGGATTTCCCGGGCATTTAACGGCACCTTGCTTCGTGGCTCCCGAGCTCGGCTGTGCCAGCAGCACACCCAGACCCGGCTGATGGGCAGAGCTGCGGTGGTAAGGAAATAGTGACCAGCGGCATCAAAATAAGATTTATTATTTAGAACTGAGAGCTGGAAGAGACAAACATGGCAGATAACAACAAAACAATATGCCAGGCTCCGGATGCGAGAAGGGATGATACGGAAAGGCTCGTGGGCAACTAGAAATCCATATTTCTCCGGTACCAGAAGCAGAGCGAACAGAATACGGGGGTCTGACCCTGCTGAGGGGAAGCCACTGAACTCTGAGTGCATGGCAGTGGGTTGGAAGAGTCTGGGGCCAGAACACAACAGCAAAAGCAGCACTCCTGCTCCTCGGGGACTGCACTAAAAGCCACCGCTCTACAAAAAAAAAGTTGAGTAGTCCTTGGTAATAAATGATTACTCATGAGATTATTGCTACAAACGGCTCTGTACATCACCCCAGCCCAGCAGACAGCTGAAGCCTATTGTGAGTGAATCAAGGAAAAGAAATCTCCCACCACCATAATTTTAGCTTGTTGAAGGCACTTGAAAGTCTTTTAAAAATTGCTCCAATTACTGACTCGTCTGCAGAAGGATTTCAGGCTTACATTTAAAATTAGAAGTGACTTGAGAACTGTATTTAACTCTGGCAAGAAAATGCGGCCAGTCTCAAAGAAAGAGAAAGAGCTGGAAAAAAGGAAACGACAAGTACAAAGTTACTCTCCAGTGAAGTCTCTGTAGGTTTCTTTACTTGATTTAACCAGATTTTAAGTATTCTCTTTACAAAAGAACAGCTCTGATTGCGAGAAATTCAAATGGACTTGGAACTTATCTTTTTTTTTTAGTGGAACCTGAATACATGTGCCTAGCTCCCCTTTTGGATAATCACTTCAATGACAATTAACTGCATGAAACGAAAAGCATTTGAAAGAATGCCTCCTCCTCCCTCTCCTCCTGAAGCTGCTCACAGGAACCTGGCTCACAACAGAAGGGAACGATTTGGAACAAAGTCCTTTTCCCCCAAAATAATTTTCCTTTATTTTTTTTTTTTTTTTGCATAACATTTTTGTATTTCCAACTATAAATAAAAAAAGAAAATGATTAGAAAGAAGTTACAAAATTGTGTAGAATGGACCAGAACGGCACAGAATTTCTCACACACGACAAATCATTTCCCATCTTCCTCTTCCTCCTCCTTAGCTGCAGCAGGACCTGGCGCTTGGCACCGTAGCTGCGGGGGCCACGTGTCAGTCGCTGGCGATCGCATTTTCAGAATCTAAAAGACAAAATGGCCAGGTGAGATCACAGACCGCAGCGTGCCGAAGGCGCTTCCACGAGAGCCAGTTCAGGTGCTGCACGAGAACAGAACCCGAAATCCTCAGAGAGCATCACGTGTGTCATACTGAGAACGTGGCAGCATAAACATTCCCGAAACCCTTTGTCAGAGGCCGCTGCGGCAGAACCAGAGCACCTCACCCATTCCTTCAGAGCAAGGCCCCCCTCTGGGGGCAAGAAGCTACGCAGAGTCCACGGCTTGCAATGGAGTTGGAAGGGAATGTGCTGAGCACCGGGTGGGAGCAGCAGCTCAGGGCCAGCATACGTCCTGCTGGTGTGCACCCACTGCACGGTGACATGCACCAATGTCCTTCACTCTCCAGCCCAGCAACATGCAGACTGGTTATTGGGTCTGCAAGCACATACATTTTTATACAGCATAAAGCTTGCTGGATTCTTCCAGAAAAAAAAAAAAACAACAACGCAGCGAGTACTTCAGGGCAGAAGGGAATACACGGGACATGGGGGAAAAGTGTGCTATGCAAACGGTCTGTTTGGCATAGCTCCTGGGGGAATTCCCTGTGTTGGGCTTCGCTCTAATTAACTGCAGCCTCAGTTTTCTCCCTCCCATTTTTCTTGCTCTGCCTAGTCATAGAAAGAATTGCTTTAAAGGAAGTAGAGTTGTCTTGGTTGCCATCCTTCCACAAGCTTCTGTTCAACATCGGTTCTGCAGATCCACCTGAACCCACCACAGTTCTCACCATTTCCCCACTAATAACAACTAGGATCAGGCACTGAAGTTCATCCAGGTAAAATGAAATGAGACAAAATTAATGATCTCCAGACAATAGGGAAAAACCTTAAGATAGCAACGGGATGTACCCCAGCCTACCGAGCAGGTCAGCCATCAAGCCAAAATGAGAGTGAGCTCTCCAGGCGCCTGGCTCTTGATAGAAACCCTCACAGATACTCAGCCCACGTCCCAGTGGACAACTTCCTAGCTTCTTATTCTGAAGGCAGCCTGAGCTTTTGGCCAAAAACTGAACTGCCCTCTCTACAGCACTGAAGAGATCACTGAATTCGGTTATACACAACGTTTTCTGTGTTGGAGAAAACAATGGGAAAAACTGTTCCTTGTAGCTGTTGACCAGAGAGAAGGGAACAAACATTAAGAAATGTGGTAGGTGTGCTATATCTGATTTGATAAACAAAAAACGAATGCTGAAGAAGTTTCTAGCTTATTTACAAAGTAACACAAAAAAACACACCAAACTACAACACAGGGGTAAATACTTTGTAGAGGCCTTCACAGGGAAAAGAAAGTTCTACCTTTTCCTGCTACCTTATAGGAAGGTTTGTCAACAGGCAACTGCAACAATGTGCTGAACGTATGCTGCATATCCATCCAGGGCACTACACCGAGTGTACACTGAGTGTTCCTTCCTCCACAGGCTTCAAAGAAACCCACCACACACTTGTCAAAGAATTCCACCAATACAGCACAACCCTAATCAGACCAGGTCTTATTCTGTACATGGCTACTCCACATTTAGCAAGAAAAGTCTAAAGTTTAATAAGTTTGTGTATGTAAAAGTGAAGGCTTGAATTATGCAGCCTCTAGACTTCTCAAGGGGCAGTTACTTCAAGGGAGAAGCTTTACAGTCAAATATAGATCCAAGCATATGTAACAGTAATCCTGATAGCAGGCTATCACTTGGAAGAAAAAAAATAGCAGAAGGGACTGCACACTTTACAAGAAGTTGCTGCCTCCTGGTATGAGCCCTCCAGTTACAGGTAATCTATTTACTGATTCAGCTAACGTCAGCACTACAGTACATCCAAGTCCCTTTGAGCAGGAAATTCTCTCATAATGCAGAATTTGTAACCTGACAGCTCCTGAAATCTGTTTTATTACGGTGCACTTCTGCAGCTTATCTGCATTAATAACATGCAGGACAAACAGACCTTAGGAAAAAGCAAGTCCTGCTCAGGCAAACCTCACCAGCACGTCAGCCACAACACAGTCCGCATCTGCCCAACAGTTAGTTTCAGCAATATAGATGGGAAGATAATCGTATTTACCAGGTTCATTGAGGAGAAACATAGCAATCAGCACAGCAGTCAGCCTGCACAAATACCCAGCTGAATCTCAGCTCACATCTGCATTGGTACAGCTGCATAAGCAAAAGTCAACCCCATAAAAACACACACACAGAAAGAGAAAACTGACAAAAATAACCCGTAGTTGATTCAATAAATAACCATGTCAAGAGATTCCATGTGATCATGCTTTTGCCATTTTACGAATTCAATCCTGTAGCAAGACAGTCATCCATCTGTGACAATGGGACTCAACTTATGATATTCTATGACTCTGTGGACTCAGCAGAGATCCTGCCCCTATTCAGCAGACACACCTCTCCAGCACAGCCATTGTTTTGCACAAACATCACCAAAAATCAGGGATTGAGAAGGGCAGAAGAGGAACCAGAACATAAAAAACTTCACAAAGGAATTAAACAGTCACAAACTACTGCATCTCCAAGCCAACACTCTCAACCACATTATTAAAACATAGGTGGGGGAGTCCTTGGCAGCAATGCATAAAACTGAGCAGGTTTCTGACATATTATCTAACTTCTGAGATGCCAACCTTGCTCAAAAGTCATGAACTCTTTGACATTTTTTAGGCAGTACGAGAAAAACAATGCTGAGGTCATGTAATTTCAGAATGGAGACTTATTCAAAACTCTCCAAGGCTGACTTTCAAAGAACAGAGGAGGATGCGTTTACCACTCAAACAGTGCCCATAACAAACTCATGCTTATTGAACAATACCAACATGAACACTCTGAACGCTAAGTCTATGGGGAAAATTCTGACTGTTCTCTGAACTGAAAGCACTGCACTAGGACCACAAAAACACTTCAAGAGAAAAAGCAGCTACAGAAAAAAACAAGTTAACCTCACGAATGACACAAAGGTATTAGTGATTTTCTTCCACAAATATCAAATGGCAAAACCCGCATCTTGATTAAGAAGTTCATTTCAGAAATACTGGCATTTAGCACTACTGCCTCTTTCCAAACAGAATCACTTTGCAGGAGCGCACAGACTGCCACGCTTGGCTGGACAACCAGCCCATTCAGTTCAGCAGCCTGTTTTTGATAACCATCAATGTCAAATATCTCAGAGAAAAATGAAAGAAGCTGCACCAGACAGTGATGGAAGAGGGGTAGGTGCAAAGTAAAACCTGAGTAATATTAACACTAAGTTACAGAATGAAGACCTCAGTTACACAAGGGCAAGCTTTTGCATCAGTCATTGAACACACGTGCCAGGGAGGCTGAGCTGGGATGAACAAGCAAGCCTTGAAGAGTGCAGGGTCCCCTCCCATGCTGCCCTGCCGATGGATGCACACCCAACACAAGACTGGTCTCACTCCATTTCCTTACTACCAGGCATGTGACTTAGCAGCAGGAAGTCCCCTTTCGATGTCTTGTCCCTCCACCAGTGCTGCAGCACCAACCCCACAGTGCCTCCCACTCCAGGCTAAGGCTGGATGACAGGGCTCGGCACAAGTTGATTAAATCCAGCAAAATGCACAGGTCAGTGGGAGCCAGCCCTGCTGCCTGAGCAGCGCCGATGCCTGCTGTGCAAACATCTTTTGCTTTTAGAAGGCTTCATACAAAGCACAGGCACGTAGCTAACAGTCAAGTACTTGCCCATTGGTCCTATTTAAGTGGACTTCCTAGAAACATAGCTCCATTTTTAAGAAACAAAAACTGTTTCTTAAAACACAAGGAAGACATCCAATGACCAGCAGCCCCCTGGAGCAGGGCATTTTCTCTTTCCAAAGGTGCAGGCAGAGCACCTTTGCTCACATTTTTCTCAAGAAGTTGCCCCATTTGTTCCATCCCAAGTCATTTGCTTAATTACTATCAAGGGCCAAAGCTCCCTTCAGCATGGTCAGGGATGACAAAATATAGCTGGAAGTTCATAGCCAGAAGAACTGAAGCCAAGATGGCTATCACAAAATTCAAGTCACAAACACTGAAATAAAAGCATCAACCTCTGTCCCCATCACTAGCTAAAAATGCCCCGCTTAGGAAAAAGGGGGCACTAAAAAGCTGAAAGCTTCATTTGAAAAGGGAAAATGAACACGGTTAGCTCTGGACCAAACCTGGCACCAGGCAGCCTCATGTGCTCTCACAGCTTTGGCCATGCTTGGGTGGAAGGCTCTGATGACCAGCAGCCCAGAGCTGGCACCTGACACACACGCAGCAGCCACAGCACAGCTGCACGGGTCGGATGCACAGAAGCACAGAAGCAGAAGTACCAAACCTCTCCCTGCACATCCCTTCCTCATTTCTACTGCAGCCTACACCGACATCAGTGACTGCCAAGAGCGTGCACGCAGCACAAACTTGTACTGAGGCCAAGTTTCTTCGATGCCCTCCCTCACATTGAAATTATGCTAGGATCATGCTAATGGGGCTTCCCTGGTACTGGCAGAGTGGGATGTTCATGGTCCAAACGCCTCATTTACCACCTACCCAACTGCAGTATTGCTGGCAATACAAATGAGATGCTAAAGATACCATCTCTTAAAATAACCCATTTAACGTTCCAGCCCGGCCTGCTTTGCAGCAGCAGAGCACCAGAAATGCTGCAGCAACAGCGAGGTTCTGCAGGGTGGCACTACATCGCTTCTGGAGCACCACTGCACATCTACAGCTGCAAGAGGAGGGACGCAGCTCTGGGCAGGCACTGAGGAGCAGCAGAAGCATCGCATCTAATCCTTCACACAGAAGGCTGGAAAACAGGCGCAGAGTTACTCGGGAGAAAGGGGAATTGACACACTTCTGTTCTCAGAAAAACACTGGGTTTCTCACACAGTTTTCAAGCACAAAATGTTTATTTTTTCTTCTTTTTAATCTATACAATTTCTTGGGGCTTTTAGTGCCACTGACTCTGTCAGTATACAAGGGATGGACTATACAACAGGCAATAGCGACAAACTGTAGGATTCAGTGCAAGCTGAAGGAAAACTGGTGTGAGAACATATTTTCCATGTTTGCTCAAGAAGCATACAGACATGAATCTAAAAAACCCAAACAAATTAAAGATACATGTTACAGAGAACAGAAATCTCTTACTACAGTAAGTATTTTGCCCAGGCAGAAGACTCTGCATAATTGTCTATAAAATTCAATTCTAACTGAATTGATGGAATAATATATTCAAAGGGTACAAACAAAATAATTTAGACAGAATAATGCTCAAAGTACAATAGAACTATACAATTCACAGCTTGGCAGCACAAGACATCTCTGCCCGTCAGCAGACAGCATAGAATGTCATTGCAGTAGAGATACAGAGCAACGCGCCTTCAGGTTTGACCGCTGGTTTGGCTCCCTGTGCCTGTAGGGATGGCCCTTAGTGCCGTCCATAGAAATGGAACTTACCATCAGCAAATCAGTGTCAGTGGTGACCTTGTGCCTTTAGACTGAGAGGTGCAGATGCAGACTCTAAGCACAGTAAAAGAGGCAAAAAGCAACCCGCAAACAGGAGAGAGGTGTCCGTGCTGCCTATGGAGCAAACTTGATTAAAAAAAGAAAAAAGGAAAAAAAAAATCACATGAAAGGTGGTGAGATTCCAGAGCTGAAGCATTCATTGCTCACAGAGGAAAAAAGAAAAATAATAGCTTCACATTTTTATTCCATTTCAATGTGCATACTGCTAGCACTTGAGTGGCAAAACACATTCTTAGCCTCTGTCGTGGACCTGAAGGCAGAGCACACGCGCGTGCGTACTTACATGGCTCTGACAGTGACCCACGGACGTGCTCCTGCGACCCAGATTTCCATCAGGCTTCTCACTTAAGGAACACGCATAGATTTGTAATTTAACTAAATTATGAAAGCCCAGTAGGGAAAGAAAATGTAATCCAATTGGCTGCCGTGATCTGGAAGAAAGCAGTACTCGTGTGCCCGCTACAGCAGTAGGCTGCAACCTGCAGCGGCTTTACCAAAGGCTGTAAGGACTGGATTGCACTGCCCGAAGCTATTACCTGTTCTTATATACAACTCACTAGGATCACTCCGTAAATGCTCCTATTTTAAAATGTGCATTTCACTACTCCTTGTACAAACACAATAAATTTCCATCAGTAACTCAAACAAACTTCACCTCACTTTTTCTTTTAAAGCCTCGGAAATGAAAATTCCACACATCAATTAAAATTAAAGCATTTACAGCAGAATGAAACTGACGACGAGCTTCGACTGTAAACCTTCGATATCTTTGCAAAGAAAAAGAACTTTACTCACAAGCAGATCATAAATAAAACACACCTTTCAAATATTTTTACATCTCTTTCCAGCTGGAACTGAAAAGCTGATAATCAAGGCACTGTACTCCTGCAGGTTAGTACAATTTCTAGTCATCTATTCAAGTACATCAACTTCAAGGATTGCGAGTGTAAAACATCAGAGCACAACATAATAAAGTGTCTTCAGCAATGACATATATGCAGATATTGCCATAACAAACAAACGACCTTTTGTGAAACCCATCACAGTGATTGCTGGATGCAGTGTATGGCTGTGTAGGCTGGCAGGCCTGCTGCGGACCCACGCCTCTCTGACACATATGGCATCTACAGATGGACACGAGGTCGCTATCACCGCCACCTATCAGAGCCCACTGAGCTATGTCATTCTTACACGCGGGCCGGGCGGGTCGGCTGCGGGCTGCTGCAGCGGCACAGGGTACATCTGCAAGCAAGCTTTGCTGAGAGCTGAGAAATGAGCAATGCTCTGCCCTCCTACCAGCCCCGGCCGCACTGCCGGCCCCGACCACTGCACTCCATAAAGCGGCGTAGGGAAAACTCCTCCGTACTGACAAAGAGGCATCACACAGGGCGTTACTGCGCCAGAAAGGGTAGTACCTGGCATAGGCACTGGCATGGATGGTGAAACTCCAGGAGTTAGCGCAGCTGACATGGGACAAGACACTGGAACAATGCACCTTTTCCCCAATCCTGTTCTTACTGAATTAACCTACAAAAAGAAAAATAAAAAAGCATGGCTATTAAGCGTCTATCTTCCCACCCGTGGGACGCAGGGGTGGCATGCACAGGAGGACAGCCCAGCTCTTGGCCTCCTCACACCTCTTACTTGTATTCTTTTTTGGAAATTAATAGCAAAGGTTGACACAGGGAAGGATGTCTCAGTATAATCTTACTGTTTAAGGAATCAGGAAACATTACTGAGCAGCTAAGAATGTAATGCTGCAAAATCCCTGGAAAAGCTCTAACATACAAAGTAACCCTGCTGTCCCTCATTGCTACTGCATCTTGTGTGCAGAAGTAAATAAAGCCGAATGCAGAATGAAACCAAATCTCACTGTACTTCTTACAGCCCTTCCCAAAGCAGGTTTTCAAACCTTCAGCACGTTATTGCTGTAGAAAGGTGTTCATGCTGGGCCGCTCACCCAAGCCGAACCAAGGGTGGCGAAGAAGGGAAGACTTTGCGTGAAGGTTCACTACCCAGCACTGGGGGTGTGGGATCAAGTCAGGTAAACCAGAAGGACTCAGCAGGAGCTGATCCTGCCCAGGGGCTATTGGAGCCAGTCCTGTTATTTCGCTGAGATTCAATTAGCATTCACTTCAATTACTCTGTTTTTGCATGCTAAGCTCAGAGAAAGAGCGTCTTCCTAAACATGGGGATGGCAGGGGCACCTGAATGACACACTTCATAATGCACAATGTCACAGAAACAGTAATTATACAAAACGCTGCCTCGTCTCAATCTGGATGAGACTTACAGTATTTCCTTGCTTTTTATATTTCACATAATTTACAGCTCCCTGCCATGGGTCTCATCAAGCCAGCACCTATTCACGACACAAGAAAAAACAACACTCTCACTTTGGGAGTGTCCCATTAATATCAAAAATATTTCACATCAAACTAATAGAATTAGCATGAAGGTGAAAATTCAGAGGAAATGAATATATGTATAGAACTGCGTGGAATGCTTACTCTAGTCTCTGGTTTTACTCTCTCAGTTAAAAATAAAAATGGCAATGGCGCTCTGATGCACTGCTCTGGGGCACTCACCTGTGCTCCAGAGCAAAGTTTAGAAGCACACAAGCATCCAATACCCTCCACTGCTTCTCTATCTCCAGTTCTAATCTGAAACGTGAACGTGACGGCAAACATCAAACCAAGAAATGGCTACTTTGGTATAATGAATTTAAAATCATTCATCCATAAAGGTTCACCAAAACTAACAGCAGAGAGCAAAGACCAACAAACGGAGCGACTGAGGACATGCACATTTATACAACATGACGACTTCTGACGGCTGCTGTTAGAACCACGCTTGGCATCCTCAGAGTGATGGTTTCCACCTCAATAGATGGTTGTGAGTGAAGTGGCTGACAAAGAACGCCAGTAGACGTACCAAGCCTATACAGGGAGTCTCTTCTAAAAGCAATGGATTCAGCACTGAAAATGCAAGGTGACATTTTAGCAAGTTTAAAACTTGTAACTGAAAAGAAACCTTCTTTTCAGATGTTTTCAAACCTAGTTTACCTGATTTATGCTGCTTTACCTTTTCTTTCTCAGCTAATCAAGTCAGCAAAGCAGCAGCTATATTTAAGGCTATAAACATCAGCCAGAAATAAACGCCATCATGCTGCAAACCCAAACATTCCACACACACATTGAAACCTGTTTGTGTGATGACAAAGGCATGTTCACAATGTAAGGGTGCATCCTCTACCTTGCTGCACACCTCGAACAAGCAAAACTCATGCTGTGAGCAACAAAGGCAGCCAACTTGTGACTCCTCCTGTACTGCAGCCCCTTAGATAAACTCATTTTTTAAACCACAATCTTTGGACAACTAACGAATCAACACTGACAGAAACAACCCTGTCTCCTGCACACAAAAACTGACCAAAACATTGAGATGAGCAAGCAGTGGTACAGTCCTCAAAACAGCACTGGATTGCCCAGCTTTAGCGAAGCCACAGAGGCTGCAAGGCACCTTGCTGACAACATTTGTAATGAAGTTCTCTTGGGAACTGAGAGCAAGTAGCACAAGATCCGAATCCCTTACCAACTCAAGCAGCCCATTTTTAGAGCACGCTGAAAACAGATGTAACAACAGCCTGCACTCATACAGGACCAGTGGCTTCTGCCTGTTTGTTTTTAATCCTCTGGTTCTCCAGTTGCTTCTTATCCCTCATTTTTCAGTGTACCAAAAGCCCAAAGTTAAGATGTGCTACTGAAGATTTGTGTTTGTGTTCTTCAAGCTCCCAGAAAGCTGCTCTGACATTCAGAGCGAGCAGGCAGCATTGATCAGCTTCAATCAAGCACAGACACATCATATTCATAACATTCTTCCAATCCAATTGACATGGAAGACTGAGCAAAAGGCGTTAAAGTCCTTCTTTCCACTCTCACATCTGCAGCTATCTCCAGAGTGCCCGCTTCCCAGGCAGGCTGCTCATTAAACTGAAGATGTGCTAAATGCAAACAGATGTGCAGCGGTTACTAATAGTGCCTACACCACCACACACGTCAGTGACTGACACGGACTGCCATACCCCACAGATAGAATCATATCACGGACTCGGAGCACATATACAGCTTTTCTTTTTTGGTAATAGTTTTTCTTTAACACCCATGCAGTCATGTAACAGTACAAAGGGACAAAACATGTTTGCTACACTCTTCATTCCCAGACATCGTCAAATAACACCTGTAGCCACACAATATCCAGTGCTTTTTACACGGAAAGCAGCTCACAGTCCTAGATGTATTCCCCTGCTGTTGGTAACCACAATTACTGGTAAGAAAGGATCACTTCATCATGCCTTCAAGATGGATAAGCATGAGAGAAATAGCTATTTTCAGGCTGACTTAATTCTGCCTAGTATCTCCTACACCCTTTCATATTACTGACAGTAAGAATCCATGCATACTTCCATTTTCAAATAAAACCTCTGAAAAGGAACATTTCATTGCTCTAGTAATGTAACTGGAAGCCTAAAGGTTTCCTCACAAGCTTCTAATATGCATTAACGGAGATGTGCAGCCAAACTAACAGGCAATTTTTTTTTTCTGATGGAACTGTCACTTTCACAGAAACAAAGCAGAATTTCAAGTCCTCTTTTGCACCCAAACTATTGCTTCCTATGCTTGTGACAATAAAAAAGAAGAGAATAAAAACTCCTAACTCTTTAGGCAGCTTATTAAACACCTCACAGATTTCTCTTCGGTGCTAATTTCCACCTTAAAGAGTAGCCTTCATTTAATTTAAAAAAAGACACTGATAACATATTGTATTCACACAGCAAGCGAAGTTGCTGCTGCTGGCTAGAAGCATCTTAGAATAACAGAATCATTAGGGTTAAAAAAGATCTCTATGATCATCAAAAGTCCAACTATTAAGTCGTCACCAACACATTCACTGAAAAGGCATCTTGAAGGGAGGTGGAGGGCAAACAAGCACCTGTTTCCAGGGCGAAAGAGAAGACTTGAAATGAGCCAAGCTAGCTTACATATAAATAGCAATTTGTGGACAGCAAGAGAGAATTAAAGTAATAATACCCTTATCAATGACTTATCACAATTTTATCTTGGGGCGAAAATGGATGAGAGAAGAAGAGAGCCATCTGTTTTGATGTATTCTTTGTCATACCTTGTATGACACGTGCCCTAGACTTGCACCCCAGGAGGATGCTCACTGGCTGTGTGGCAGAGCACCACAGGACACTCATACAGCTCCTACTCCTGCCTAAAAACTCTTCAAGGAGACACCTTCCTTTCCCATAACCTCCAGTGCCTGCCTTTCCAATTACTACAATGGGCCAACATTAGCTTCTCCCACAACAAAATACTTGGTTGGACTATGAGACAGCTGGCCCTACCACTTTCCTGCTGGTTTGTTCCAGTGTTTCATCATTGGCACTATCAAAGATAAAAAGAATGATAAGCATCACCATGCTTCCAATTTATCTAGCTTTTATTTCCAACATAAAACCTTATTAAAAATTTCTCTGATGAGCTGGGAATCTGTTTAGTGCTCCTTAGTTCTTTTATTGCAAAGGTAATCTTGCATTTAATCAAAAAAGACAAAAAGATGGTGTTAACAGATGGTCAGAAGTACAGCCTGAGCTTTACACGTTCCCTGTTAGAAAGCTATTTTTTTTCAGTCCTTTGTGATCTCTTGAGTGCTTTTTGTCTAATATTGCTTTGAAGTGTGGACTCCATAATGATTTACTGCAAGTACAACATCTCCCCATATAACTCGAAGAACTGGTGTCACTGGGTCACTCTCCTGGCTGCCCAGGCTAAGTATCCTCTCTGCTTTCTCCCTCTTCTCCTGGCTGCTTTTCCTCCCAACATCACAAAGTGTTCTTCTTCCTACACTTCAGATCCCCTTTAAGGTGAATTTGAAAAGGTACTCAACTTCTACAGCAGCCCCCGTACAACAACCCCCCGTACAGCTTTAAAAGGCTCCTTCTTCATATCTGTGGCTCTACTTTCTGCTTCCTGTGGCCCAGGAGGGCAGGTGGATGCAGCGCAGTGGCAGCTCCTGCTACCAGCACAGGGAATGCAATTCAGCAGTGCTGTTCCATATTGGAAGGTCTGAAGTAGTCTGTGGCACGCTGTGCCAACTCCTGTGGCCAAAACACCCTAACAACCACCCTAACACAGGGGCCACCCACATTTACATCCCTTCTGCAGCCCACACCCTACTAGGACTGGTGCATGAAGTCACCAGCTGGCACAGAGCTCTCAGTCCCCAGCTATGAGTGTTCCAAGCAGCAAGTGACAACATGAACCAAAGAGCAGGGAATCCCAACCTTTCTATGTTCTTTGTTAACAATCCGAGTTACTTCAGCCTTGGTAAATCCTTGAAACAGACATGTTTTAAAAAAACAAACCCTCTAAAACCAGCATGTTAAGACAGCACGTGGCAGAAGGTAAAATTAATCCTAAATTGATGTTTACACCATTAAGATAAGAAGACTCCCCCACGCCAGATCCTTCCATCTACCACAGGAGCCTCACGGAAAAGACAACAAGCTGTCAAAAGCACATCAAAAAGAATAAATAACAACAAAGGAACAGAGCCTGCGCCCTCACCATCACTTCCTAGAGCATTTCCAGAGACCTATTTGTGTTTACTGGCACCTTTATGACTTGCTTTCTGAGAACTAACGGGGTCTTGACGTCACTTCTACTCCAGAACATGTTTACGCTGTTCGAACCATCACTACGGAGAGGGATTATTTACTCTCCAGTTTTTGTTCATTAATGGCCAGTACGAATCGATGCAAAACTGCTTAATAAGCTTACAGAAGTGCTTTTCCCTGTGAAGTCAGTGATCTACTGAGACCAGCAGGTACCAAAACAGACACATCAGCAAGTTCCTGCTTCAGCAGGTCCCACCTGAACAGCGACCGAGCTGCCACTGCTGCATCCAAGCCTTTTCCCTTCTACATGCCAAAAAAGCAATGGTTTTCTACCCAGGTCCAGTTACCTTATTTTTAAGGGATTACCAGGGAGTCCTTCACTTGTTTTACTCTCATCATTTCTTTGCCTTAAAAATTAATCTGTTTTCCTTTATTTGGCTCAATTTCTTCTCTTCCAAAAAAATGAATCCAGCCAAAATAATTAGTTGAGCAACCATCCATCTGTGAGGATGAGAAAGGGATCCGAAAAACCAGACCAGGGTGGAAAAGAATTCTGAATTGGGATTCTGGCTGTATCCTCAACGCTGTCACGCAGTCACAAAAACAAGCACTGAACACAGACACAGACGCACATGACGGTACTGTTTGCCTGCTACGGCAAATAAGAGGGGACAAACGGGGCACCCCTAGTTCCTGCTTTGTTGTACTTCACTTCCATGGAATTCCTGAGGATGGTGTTTCCATGAGGCAGAGGACCTTACAGATGCACGAGATTAGTACTGCACAGTGTAGGATATCAAGCAAGGGTCAGAACAACATGGAGCAGTGCCCTGTCTCGGTGCAGTACCTGCACTGCTTGCGCTAAGACCAAAGCTTGATGCCAGCAGGCTGCTAGCCCAGGCACTGCCTGCCTGAGGAAGATTCATGTGAAACACCCAAAAAGAGGAAAATGTTAGCAATAATAAAAACTTAAGTCAAAGAACATACGGTTAGTGGTATAAGTATTGCTGCATGTTACTGTTAATGAGCAGTTCGCAATTTAAAAATATGTATTTTAAAATATATATATTGCAGCCTGTATATCTCCCAAGATTATTCCAAAAGACAATTAAAAAAAAAAGCAACAAAACTGTTTTAGTACTTAATGAAAAGAGTTGGACATTTATACGAAGCAGCTATCTGAAGTAATTTAGTTTATGTCCTCCTCCAAATCTGAGTTCTGCAAAGGCTGTCAGACACATAGCAAAAGGTACGTTCTTCAAGGAGTGCCACTTACTCCACATGTCTCATTCTGTGTTTGCATGGGATTTGCCTTTGGCTCCATGTCCTGCCTTTTTTGGTTCTGCTTCAGTTGGTTTAAAGAAGGTTTTGCCTGTGCAGCTCCAACAGTTTTGCTTGTCCACTGGTCAACCAGCTTGTGAAGATCATCGGTGAACGTTCCCTTCTTGTTGTTACTGTTGTTGGCCTGAACCTGCAGAGTTGATTGCGGGAGGGGCTCAGGACACGTTACAAGACTGTTTGTAGAGGATCCTGGAAAATCACACACAGAGAAAGTTGACAATGGCATCTCCGTTTCACCACTTATCAGCTCACATAGCTTCCCACACACTGCAATTCAAACAGTGGCTTTCCTGACTTTGCCCTCCCCCTCCTTTCTACAGAACACCTTTGCTTAAAGAAATGGTCCAAGTAGATTGGTCCAAATGTGTTCAGATTATGTCTCATCGTGTTACCTGCCAAGAACTTCTCTCAACTGAAATTCATGACCAAGAGAGAAGGAATAAATGGCACAGATGCACTCCCAGTGCCACTGACACTGCCAGACTTGCAAAGTCTCTCCATGGAAGACTGCCATGGGTGTGTTGCTTGCTGCAGCTTCATGCATTTTAAAAATGTATTCTATTTGCATAAGTGTACTATCCTCCAGGAAAAAATTAATTAGCACATAGGTTAAGAGTACAATTGGCCTCAACGTCTCAAAGGCTCCAGGACCCACAGCCTGCCTCTGCCATCTTGACATTTGGGGGGAAAAAAACATTGGGACCATTAACGTACAGAAGAAAAAGGAGAAAGGAGGCCATAAATGGGTGTGAAAGTTTATGACGCAGAGATACAGAACTTCTGGGATGGATAAAGGCAGATGAGAAGAGCACTAACAGAAATTTAATTGTATAGGCTTATGTGTCTCTAGGAAGAGATCTGCCCTATTTATCTGTTGGTAGCTACAAGTCTGACACAGCAAGACCAGCAGCAAACTGGAAGAAACTTTCTCCAAACAGATTTACTGTATCTAAATATTTTAAATAAGACCATCTCTCCAAGCAAAACGTTCACAGAACTGCAGTAAAATTATTACAGAAGCAAACACAAACATTCAGTTTTCCATTTTCTGTTAATGAGCTACCAGTCAATGAAACTGAACAAAGTATTCCTACAGTCATATAAAATACATTAATAACCTTTAAATGATCATGCATTCAACCTGCAACACAACTTGTAAGTGAACACTGCTCATTTCCTTTTCCTTTTCTCAGGGGAAAGGGACCAGTGAGAAAATAAGTATTTGGACAGGAAAGCTCTTCAATTAGTGCTTAACATTTCATGCATCTCCACAGGAACAAGAGAGTTTTAAGCTATAAATTCCTCCAGCAGAAAACTGCGGTCTTATAAAGGTGTGTATTTAAGGAAAACAAACACACAATCCAGTTTTCTGGCTGCATGCGTGCACAATCTCACATACAAAGAATACCACGACTGTCTTGCAGCATGCGTAGTTCCCAAACATCACAGCACATGCATTACTAGGAAAGTATCACAACGTATATAGTCTAATTTCATACCAGTATAAGTGCATCAGCTCTATTCATTAAACAACTAGCTTTTAGTAAAACTAAAAAAAGAAAACTCAACAAAAAAGCATCCCATGCCATGAAGGAAATACTGAGAAACAAAAATGGGATAGTTACTACTACTGTGATCTTTGCCTAGACATAGTCGTTTCAAGGTGGACCCTACAAGGTAAAACAATACAAGACATACAGAATTAGGTAAGACTAAACATAACAAATCTGACGGACAAGCTTCTGTACTTTTAAGCAATCAGAGAGTAGTTATTATGCGAGAAAGGACAGACAAAGTCAGCAGTTCAGGTGAGTAAAGGAAGTCTAAGTAACTGGACAGCTCAAACCTTTATTAATGTGCAGCCATTCAGAAGCTTTGAGAGGTACAATAGCATGCCAAAAGCAAGGTCCCATGACTTAAAGATGCATTTTTTTGTTTGTTTCAAATTTCCTTGGCTTCCTAATAGGAGATTTTGATTCCTATTTATGCAGGAAATGATGTCAATTCAGTTTGTGATAGGAGGCCAAAAATGCTTTCAGGAACAAGTAACGCTAGTCTGGCTGCAAAGACAAACTGTACAATAGCCCTAAAACGTCCCGTTTTACAAGTCCAAAAAGATACATTGTTCTGCAGGTCTGAGGCCAATTTTCTCAATTATTTGTTAGTATGATTTGTGTCTAAATGTGAGATTCTGAACTTTAATTAAAAGTAACTGTAAATGAGTTTCCCTTCATCTCATCCAAGTGCAGAAAAACAATCCAGCAGAGTAGCTGAGTTCTCATTTAACCAAACTATGTGTTTTTTCGTTATTATCTCGTTAGAGCCTTCATTATTTTACATATTCTGTTGGACAGTTATCTACAGTGCCAGATGTGTATAGAGAACCCTATTTGACAGTTAGGTCTCGCCAGACGTTGGCACCATTTCCATTAGAGTGCCAAATTTCCTGAAAGGTATTTTGGACTTGATAAGAAGAATATTGTTATGGTATGGGAGGAGATGAACATCTGATATGGGGCATGGTGAGTTTATTGTGAAGAAGCACTTGAACACATGAGTAAAATCAGGAGGCTGGGCAGAAAGCAAGGTACAGAATGTATGTGCTTTTCTTTATGGTAAACTGGTGCCACTGTTTTATTTTACTGTGCCAGAAATGCAGCTTTAAACTCAGAGATTGCAGGTCCAGGTTGACATAAGCTCTGAATGAGTCTTCAAAGGAGAAAGGAGAGACATCACTCAGAGACTGGAGAAGAGAAAATAAAGAAAAGAGGGAGGAAAAAAGGGAGAAGAAATGTTTGTGTTCTGATATGGGTGGCATGAGGAGGAACAGAACGATTGGTTTGAAAGAATTTTTTGTTATTTCCTATAGCTTAATGAAGTTTCTACTCCAGGAAAATCAGAAGGACATGACTACAGTAATGTCTTATGCAAGCATGACCAAAAGCTTAGTTTCTCAACTCAAAGCTTAGATGAAAAGTACAAGTCACATTCACAACTGAACATTGTGTTGCATTTTTTTTTGTAATTTTTCTTCTCTTTTCCCTCATATTTTACAACGCCTATCTTTTAAAGTTAGCTAGCAACCCCCGTTATAGAAACATCACTGGTATTAATAGAATAATATAATGTTAGTTTCTTAACTACCCTGCAGCATTCTGCATGTAGCAATAAGTAGAAGTTGGCACCATCTGTATGCAAATGAAAAATGCCTGCAAAAACTAAAAGCAGGCAGCTGATTGCAGTACGTGCTCAAATGCATGTAAAAATGTTTAATCACCAACCCCACTGCTTCCTGAGCACCAAGCCACGAGCTCACGTGCACCCCGGGTGCCAACGCAAACCTTCTGCTCCAAAACATGTGGGGAAGTGACAGCACTGATCCTAGACATGCACAAGGTACCCACACAAAGGGAGCCTGCTTTAAGAGAAGTGCTACAAAAAGGTGAATCACCAGAAAGAGCTGCTTCTTCCCAACTGCATCACTCCAGCGCTGCCTGGGAGATGGGAACATTACCTAGCAGGGACTGATGATCATCAGCTAAGATTTGATTTAAATTCAATTAAAAGTGCACTTGGTAAACCTAATTCACCAGATTAATTGTATTACTTCCACAATAAAGGTGTTTAATAGCTGGAAAAGAAAAGTAGATGAACCCTAATTAATTGAGATTTAATCTCTGACTGTAAAAGTTAAGCTAAGTTAAGCTTTATTTCCAATTCCAGAGGTAACATCTGAGAAATTAAGGAGCTATTGTATCTTACAGGACAGAAAAAAAAATCCACTGTCCCATATTTGTGCTGTAACATGCCAAAAAGCATGAAAACTAAAACAAAATTGAAGTGGCAGTAAGTTGTCAGACCATTTCCATAATCCCATTCACATACAATATATTAATTACTACAGACCTGACGAAAATAGCTTTGCATGAGATTACAAGTCTAAGCCAAGTAGAGCTTTTGAAAATCCCACTCACAGTCAGTGCAAACTCTTCTCTAAGACGCCCTTGCAATTTAACCCATGGGAGGAGCTTGGGCTAAAACTATGCTGGAGACCATCAAAAATATTTTATTCCATGAGAAGTTGAAGGAAAAAGCAATACTGGACGAGGGGACAGAACAGGCAGCAGGTCTGGGAGAACCTGAAAGTGTTTAAGCTTGATGGGCTTTGTAGCTAAGCACAACTGTCTTTAAAGCATCTGAACACTACTTCACAGAAGCAAGCTGCTAATGTATTTACTAATACAATACACCTGAGCTCCCCTCCCCAGAGTGCTGTTGTTCCTCAGTCAAATGTTTAGATGCAGAACATTCCTGAAAATGCAGCACAAATCCTCCCAGCAGCTCTCGAATAACAAAACGACATTGATTTGTGGGATGGATCCAGCTGAACTGCCAAGTCCCACTGAACAGCTACCTGCATCCAAAGGTCACAGCTCATGCCCACATGCGCTTGCTCTCCGTGTTTCAAACCCACCCTTGGTGCTCCTGCACGCAGAGATGCTCACACAAAGCACATGCAGGAGCTGCTGCAAACCCTCAAGTCCCCTTTGCACCAGGTAGCCCATGTTCCTGACGGAGGAGAAGGGCCAGGAGCCAGCTGGCCCTCCCCTTGCCATCATAATCACTTTGCGCTGCTCCCTGAGGCCCACGGCTGCTCCGGACACCCACTAGATGGAACCACCAGACATGTCTGTAGGCTCTGGCCACACAGCCAAGCTTCCTCACAGGTCCCCAGTTCGGTTCTGCTATGACTCACAAATGGGGGAGTGCAAATCTCTGAACACTTTGCCCAAAGAAACAAAGAAGGGAACATATGGGCTGAGAACAGAAACCAATTTGTTGCTCTGCTGATTACTTAAAGTATTGGGAAGCTTCATAATTGGAAGAATTCACATATTCCCTCGGTTTCATTCACAATATCCATGCACCCAAACTTCTTTAATACGCTGTTTGTGAATTGCCACCTTTCAGACTTTTTCCATCCTCCTGAACAGTGGTTTTGTGAAAGATAAATGAAACCACTTCGGAGATTTATATGTGCAGAAGAAACTACTAAGTCCATTATAACACCAAATGGCAAAAATCACATACTGAGATTTCCCTCAGGTACTCAGAAAAGCCCTGAGTGTAAAATTGTTGTTAAAAACTGGTATGGAAATAAATGCAGTGTGCTAAGCAGTAAACGTCAGTTTTCAGAACCAGAATGCTTGGATTTTAGGGACCTCAAACAAAATCAAGATTATTCTTATAATTATTGTTTACTCGTAACATTAGAGGGAGTGTTTTTAAGTGGTCTTGTGCCTTTGAGCTATACCACGTGGGTAATGATGAGCAACATCGCACTGCAATGGAAGACTTGGTATCAATGCAAACAAACAGTGGGTTAACCAAACAATTTCTCCAGAACATTATCAGCCTTCCTAATTTTATATGTAAGTGGCCTATAGTACCTGGTCAGCCCAACATATCTTTATTGTACAAGCAAAATCTGTTTGCCTAAAGGGCAGCAAATACTGCTAGGTAAAAAGGTTTGCACTTTTTAATTAAATAGCTTGATATCATTTGGTTGAATCGCCAATTACTTTAGAAGTCATACAATAAGGTATAAATAGTAGGTGCACAATTATCTGAATTGAGAAATACTGGATCCTAACAATCCATTTCAGAGTATCATATAATAATCTGATACTGCTTTTTACTTATTTCTGCTTTGATGAACTGCTAATTGACTTCATCTCAGAGGTCACATAAGGTCATAAGAAAATAAACTGAGCGCAGTGCTTCAGCCAGATCAGTTTACACAAAAAGTCGATGGCACTCGCCTTTGGAGTAACCGGATCTTCCCGCCACTTAGGTGTACATAAGAATTGCTCACTTAAGCTAATTGAAGTGAATGCATGGGGAAAAGCCCACCTAGAAAAGACATTTTGAAGGAACTAGCTGGAGCACTATCGTCTCAGCATTTCCACATGCAAAGAGCAGGGGGAAAAATTAAAGAAAATAGAGTGGATATAAACAGTACTGTAGATCGTGTTAATACAGCCCTTGTATGGAAGTTATACCCTTCAGTGACCTTCTAGTATTGTATCAGCTTGCTACATGCATGTCTTCATAGTCCAAACATGTGTGAAAGAGACCATTCGTCTACAGAAGGATGGATTTCTTTTTGTTGTCGCTGGAACCGGGACAGCAGACATGTATATTTGCCACATTGCAAATAAAAAAATTACTTCAACATAAATCACATAAAGTAGAAAAGCTTTGATAAGTCCAGGATAAAATTTACCATTAGGCTATATCACAAATGATGAGATCTTCCACACATGCTTTTGGTGCCCAGGCATGAGCCAAAAGCAGTGCAAAAAAAGCTTTCATATGAAAAATTAATGTAAATAAGGTGTGTTCGTGATGATTACTTAAAAGAAAGATAAAAAGAAAGATAAGATGGCTCAGAAAAAGGGGCATCCTGCCAAACATATTAGAGATATAAAACATGAGATTGGAAAAAGGGGTAAAAGAAAGATGGACTGTGATAAAATACAAAAGAACAAATACAAACAGATGGACAAAGACACAGGTCCACTGAGGAATCTGGTACGAGGTTTGCTACTAGATTTATAGGTCACTCTCTCAGACGTTTGGTGGAAAACCGTCCAGCCTGTAAATGAATATAAAGGGAAGAAAACAAAGACACTTATAAAGTACAAGTAGCTGTGATCAGATGTCCTATACCATCAGTCAAATCAGCTTTGTTAGTTAAACATCCACATCTCCATTTTAACTTTGCCAAAGAGGATTAAGTTAATTGACCATACACAAAGGATGCAATAACAGCAAAAGAGAACAGATAGATATTTTGTAGATTAGTTTGGCAGGATGTGCAATGAGAGGAAGGTATTTTAATCATCATTATAACTTCCACTATGCATGGCAACAAGATCAGTCAAAGCCTACAGAGGTATGCACTACATAGAAGTACCAGAAGTCAGGACTGGGGAACAGCCAATCTACCACTCTACAGTCATTTAGCAGGGATTCCAAAAGCATGCACAATGTTAACCCCTTAGATAAAGGGGACATAACTTGGTTCTCTCTACTTTTTTTCCACTCCCAAGAAGGATTAGTACTCTGTAGTGAGGATCTCCAGGTCTACCCATATCAAGGGGCTAAAACAAAAGCCCAAAATGGACCAAGGGAAACAGTCTCCTATCCGTCTTCATTTGTTAATTTTCTTTTTTCTCTTCTCTTTCTATTTTTTCCCCTCTAAGAAATCCATAAGGCAGACTCCAGAAAGTGTCAGTACCATTGCCGGCAAAGGTAGAAGGTATTTCCTACCTAAAATCTAGCGTGCCTTCTTGAGTGTTGACTCTGAATACTTTGTGAGATACTTTATTATCGTTCTCCTGACAATACTGCAGTGATAATTTTAAAGATAAGCCTGTAATTTGGATTGCCAAATCCACTCCTAAAAGTTCAAGCATAAGGGAAGCAAATTGATTTTAGCATGTGCTGGAGGATATGCTGAACAGCTGGTAGGAAAAAATCACCTTGGCCAGAGCTTGCGTTCACATCGCCTCCTTCGGGGCCTAAGCCGGAGCAGATGTCAGAAGACAAAGAGGCTTTGACAGAGCATGGCTGCTGTGTCTGAACAGACTTCCCAAATGTGGCTGACACAGAGGAAGTTACTCCTGTTGTTTCGGGAGATCCAGGCTGAGCTTTAGTTGTTTCTTTGTGGGGTGAGTCTTTAGAGTCTGAAACATTACCTGAAAGAACAAAAACAAAATACAAACAACGGCAAATGCTAGGAAACTACCGAAGAAATGTCAACGCCTAAAAACAGCTGCTCATTTGCCACCAACAACAGCAGTCTACAATTCTGAAGTACCATATGAAGCACAGACTACATAGATAATCAGCACCACAAAATAGTCTACACACACCATCACTGCTCCTGATTCTCCAAGAAGCCTGTGGGGTAAGTTTGATTTGAGTTTTTCAGAAGGACTGGAGTCAAGAACTTAAAGAGCACTGTTTAGAGTTGCAGGAGTGCCTGATTAGGACAATGGAGGCACAAGATGACTGAGGAGAATAAGTAGGTTTGCACTCAAACCTGAGGTGAAAGCAAGTCAGTGGAGAAAAATAAAAAGCTGCTGAGAAGACATGAGGATTTTTTTTTCTTTATAGCTATCTATATATAGATATATATATGTCTCTATACAAAAATTTGTATCTATATACAGGTATATTGTGTAAGGAGACATTTAGCAAGAGAGTGGCTTCGTAATCATTTGTGATATGGATTTAACAGCAAAAGCAACTAACAGAGGCAATGCTAATTAGCCTCTATCAGTAACTGCATGAGACTACCTGCCCTTCATCTCTGAGAAATGACCTCAGAAAGCCCCAGAAGTGAGGAGTCTAACTAGGTAAGGGTGAGAAGACTCAGGAGTGAATACAGGTTCTCAGAGTAATGAGAACTTCATGCAGCGCCTCAGAATAGTGAAAAATAATAAAGAAGAAATGCACAAAGGAAAGCATGCACCAAAGAAGCAATATAACTGAGCACATTGCTGTTCTCTAATTTGAAGTAGTGGTCAAGAGGAGGACATTATAACACAGAAATAGGCTGAAATTCTTTGAACTGAGGTAACATGCTGATATGAGCCAAGGTCCATGAGCAGAGACAGAGAGATATGGGCTCTCTGTGTAGACAGAAAACGGCTACGGACAACCCAAGAACAAACTGGCAAATGGATGCACAAAATCAAAGACATTCACAGCATCTCACCACAAGGAAGGGAGGTAAAACCTGCACAGGTTAGCCAAGCAGCAGCAAGAGAGTTATGAAAGATTAAACACTGCTTCAAATCCTGTATGCAAAAGTACTCAGATTCGAAATGGATCACAGAACATCTTGCCTCTGAATCTGCTTTACCTGTCTTAATTGAAATCCTTAATTAAAAGCAAAACCCTCTAAAACAGTCTGATAAGAATTTCATTGCATCAGCCTTGCTAAGTGAATCTGTAAAAGTGATGTTGCAAACAAGACCTACCAGATTTGAAATACAGGGTCAATTCTGGAAGCATGCTACTCTTCCACATAACCGTATGAACTAAGCTGAAGGAAAATTATTCTGTTCTACACCCTGCTGAAGAAATAGGCACTGAAGTGTATCAACATTTGTTATCCGTAATGTCACCATCCTACTTTCCAAAGAGATAATGACTGAAGACTGTCATATTGTTTGAGAGCATTTGAGAAAATCTCAAAGTACTTCAGATGGACAAAGCATCCATCACAACTTTCATTAACTGTTTTCTTATCTCCCGCTCTTGGGGGAGAAAATACAATCCCATCTTATTTACATAGCATGTTGTAGGAATAAATAGACAACAACAAGATACAGCACCCAATCAATAGAGGACAGCAGCTCCTAAGAAGTGAATACAAACATCAATAAATTGCATTTGGAGAAAAGATGAGAAAATGTAACCAGGCTGTATTCCAAATTAAAGTGGGATATTGTTTCTCTGCCAAACACTGTCAACAATGCAGGGAAGGTACAGCTCAGCATGGGGCACTGTAACAAGATGGTCTCAAAGGAAGCCCACTTCAAAAACAGTTCACAGCATGCAAACTTAAGACACTGTATTAAGAAGAAAAAAATCAGTAACTTTTATGCAGTCCATGCAATTATACAGCAACACCATAACAGCCAAAAACAACAACAGGGAAACGGAAAGTAACCTTAGTGCACCTACTTGTGCTTGATGTTCCACTCCTGAGCTGTTGAACCAGAGGGTTTAATAGTTTTCCACCTTTCAATTTATTTTTGCTTGTTCTTCGTCGACGGCTGCTTGGCGGGGCTGAGTGAAGGAACCCCATGTTGGGAGGGAGGGGCTTCCCTAACCGAATGTACAGCGCCTCTATCTCATTCTTCTGCTGAGTCTGAAGTTCAGCAATTTCTTTCATATGCCTAAGTATGAAAACAAAACATCACCACACGTTGGCAGCAGAACTAGTTATGAGATGAAACAAAACAACCTTCAGTCATAAAAGCTACCCAACAGCATGTGAAGTCAGAACCACCTACCTAGCAAAGGTGGTGCCTGACTTCTCATACACTGATTTGTAAGATAGAACCCTAGGTAGATAAAAGATTTTAAATATGCTAAGTAAAAGCAATCAATTTTGGAATTCTGATTTAAAGATGCCATAAAGTCAGTTTTAAACTTTTTGTATTAGTGTAGTTCTGTATAAAAAAATGTGCAGCACCTATATTCAGCAAAACCATTATATTGTAGGTTAAAGATTTTGCTTAGATTACCAACTAATACTAGTATTTATCCATCACATGTCAGGAAAGAAAGAAACATTAATGTTTTAATAAAGCTGGTTGTGAGGACTGGCAGCACAGCAGACTACTGAGGCTCCACCAGACTTCCCCGAGAGTGGGCAGACTGCTGAGGTTTAGGCATGGTGTGAGGTGAAGGTTTTAATCCAGTTTCTGTTAGCAGGTATCTATCATAAGAGTGGCATCAGGAGTAGTGGTGGGTCTGTAGGTCTTCTAGTCTGAAGCACTCTTGGAGAGAAGGGTGCGAAGAGAACGCCTTACAGCTCTCTAAGCGGACATCCATATTACAGTTATATGGTCTTACATAGCACCCACACTGGATCCTAATATTGCACACAAACACATCACAAATTCTATTGCCTGCTACTATACCAGTGCAGTTTTTAAGCAGGGAAACAGGACATCACAGCAGAAATTCTCCTGATTTAAAAAAAAAAATGCTGAATTATTCTACTTCCAAACAGAAGTGGCAAATAAAGTGAGGCATAAAATGATGCAGGATGACATTGAAGGGGAGGTCTCAGTGATGCCTAATTTGCTCAGGAGCAGTTTACTCACTACAGCTATGCAAAACACATTTGCTTAGTACATGCAGAGATGCTGCCTAGGTATCTTAATGCATTCTACCCCAGCACTGTTTGCAAACCCAACATACTTCTCTCTCAAGTTCTGCAGTTCTTTCTTCATGTCTGCATCTTCAAATTCAGAGTCATTGTCACTGCTCATGTATGATGACTGCGAGTGGAAGGATGTTATGTTGATGGTAGGAATCTTTGTTCCCTGCCCGTTTGGTGAATCGGGGCCTTGGGAGCCCGCTTTTCCAGTCCTTTGCAGAAAAGCTGCTGCTTTTTTAATCAAGTCAGAGGCTGCACTACTGCTCGGAGGGGATGGCTGAGCCGCAGCAGCCTGTCGATGGAAGGGCTCCTCGGCAGAATCACTCGAGCCCTGGTCACAAAGGACATCAACAGACGAGGCCGTCTGCACCCGTCGGACAGCTGTCTTCTGGTCGGGGCTGGAAGGGAGCTCATCCAAATAGACGTCCGGGGGCGCAGAGAATCTTAAGCAATGCGGCGCTGCTAAAGTTAATTCATCTTGCGTGCTGCTTACTGAAAACCTGCCAATAGTTTTGGCTGGTGTACCGCTATCATGAGTTCCAGCCTGTTTTCCATAGGAACCGGAGTCTAGAGAGTCATCCCTTTGAAGGTTATTTATCACCCCATCTGCTGTCGATAGCTGCATTACATTATCTGTGTGCGTAGATGAAGTTGTAGCCTTTGCCTTCTCGTTCGTTTTAGAAGTTTCCATCTGTTTAGCTATGCTCGATGATGTAGGTGCAACCTGGAGAAAATAAGAGAGGTTAATTTGGAAAGTAACTGTAATAATCAAATATAAAACTATGCGTGGTTTCTGGTTACCTGGAGGAGGCCCTTTGCTGGAGTCACAGGAGCTGGAGTGATGCTCGCAGCTGATCCTGTTTTACAAGTTGGAGAAGAAAAACAAATTAATGTCTGTAATGGTTTTGCATAAAGCAAGCCAATGGTAAACTCAAGTGTAACAGTGCAGCACTGCAGCACTGAAGAATGATGTAAATACCAATTCCTCGTAATGCAGGATCTAGGATGTTATTTTATTTTTAAATGCAGGAGACGATAATGATAACAGTACAGATTACCTGCAGGTAGACACTAGCTTCAGTCCATTCATTTGGGGAATTCAAATAATAAAAGGAGTGTGAAATTTCATAAGGCAAGTGGAAAGTTTTAGAGAGGAAGTAGAGTGAAATCTGCATGGTACACCAGACCTGTACGACTGGGGTATTCTGCATGTCTCGAAAAAATAAATAATTGCCCTCAGATATTCATGCATATAAAATGCTGCAGTTGGCTACAAATGGACCATTACTTCACACCTTTCATTTGACAGATACCCACACCAACAATTCAAAGCACCTGAAATGAAGTTAAACATCACACTGCTGAAAGCAGAAGTTACAAGCTCAGAAAATGACCACTTGGACCTCAAAATATGCAAGAAGCAAAATGCCAGCGGATTAATGTAGACAACATTATTTCACCACCTGGACCACTGCTTCTGAAGTGAAGGCAGTGTACACAAGCTTTTCAGAAAGCTGCTTTCTTATGGCACACCGCACAGAGTGAACATACAGCCTCCATATTCCTGAAACGGTAAAATATATTCTTGCTTTATGGTATCTAGGATACATTAATTCTACTACACAGTGCTACATTTCACTTGCGTGCGCTCTTCTCTGCCTTTAGTGAGACAAATTAACACATGAAACCCAGAGCTTTCCTCTTGCACTGACCTGAGCGGTGGACTCCAGTGAGCCATGAACATTTTTGGCAATTTACACAACTCGAGGTCCCTTATTTATTCTAGGAGTACCGCACTTCCCTGCAAATTGAAGAGGCAGCGCACGAGCTCCAGCTCTGAACCAGCCAGAGGTGCTGCAGGTGGCTCCAGGTGAGTCAACAAAGAACTGTCTGTCATCACACAAACGTGGCACTGCTTTGCCACAACAATCTCAAAACAGAACTGACCAGTCCCCCCTCACTCCCTACCTGTGACAGGGGCAGGAGTTTCAGGCTCCTCAATGCTTAAGACTTTCCGTGACTTGCAAGACGGGTAAAAGAAGCATTACAACCGCTCAGTTTCTTACTACTGCTCCTACTGTGCTATTATGGAAATTGCAATTGTATCTGCAAGTACTTAATGAAAAGAACTTCTTCCTAGCTCTCCATGGGACTCTCAAACATCTTACAAGCTTCTCCCCAGAGATGCTACCCTCAGCACATGATTTTCATCAACTCCTTTTTATGCAGCCCCAGAAATCCAAGGGACTTTCTGTTCAGATGTTTTAATGGCACCAGAAATTTACTGTTGAGATCACAGGCATCCACATGAACACCCTATACTATAGGCATATATTACCTACTTATGGTTTAAAATAAATCTGCCTGTGAGGCAGTTTATTTCTAGGAAGCTTGACAGGAGCGAGCTATTTAATACTTGTTATATTACAGCAGGGTCAGCAATGCACCGGGCACTGCTGGGCAGTTAACCAAGAGCTAACAGCAAGCAGACGTAGGAGAGGACCAGGCACAAGTACACATCCATCACTGCAGTTCAGCACTGAAAGGAGCATTACCTCTTTGGCTTGCTGACCCACCTCTTGCTTCCAAAGACTCAGTCCCAATGCCAGCGACCTCAGACTTTTCAAGCTTTCAGTAAAAAGAAAAAAGAAAAGCATTTCAGTCTCCAGCACAAAGCCAATGCATTCTCATTCTCTCTTTCTTTCTCTCCCCCCATCCCTCTATACTCACACTATTGTGGAGTATGAAACTATTTTATATTGTTTGTGGAGGTGGCCTCCTAGCTTTTCCTTTATCTCCTCCATTTTTTTTCTCTCCCTTGGAAGACAAAGAGGAGGCAGTGTCACGGACAAGACTGCGACCTAAGTCAACACAGGCACTGAATTATATATGAATTTTGGTTTTGTTCTGTTTTGCTTTTCCAGCCAAACCACACGCTTTGCAACCATCTCTTCAGTAAGTCCCAGATTTCAGAAGGACTAGACTTGATTACTGGAGAGAGACCACCTTTCATAAACAGAGCACTGTAGCTGCAATAGGTGGTCATTTATCACCACATAGTTCAAGCAAGTTGCTCAAAGGCAGCCATATTTCCATAAAATACTGCATCTTTCCAATAGTTCATCCAGGTGACACTGTACAGAACTGTCTCATCCTTAGTAGTGGTGATGGGATTATCTCCAGAAGTCTTTCCAAAGAAGATAAACACATTAGAAAAACATTAGAAAAATCCTATATATATTTCGTGTTCAGTGCTACTTACTGTATCTCATTTTCAAAGAGATAGGCTGTGTTTGGAGTCTGTGCTATTTCAATAACCTATTACATATTCTAAAATTGGTCATAAATGCATAATTTGCAAATTAAACATTTATTCCTGCTAACTTCGTGATAACGATACAAAGCAAAACTCTATTCATAGACTATAATCAGTCTTTAGGGGAGGTCTGTGAAACTGCTCTGATTCTGCCTCATCCATAAATGGGACACTCTGCCAGCTCCCTGCTGCTATGTGCATTTGCTGTGGTATGAGGCAAGGGTGAAGCAGAACATCCCCATGTAACCAGCTACATACACGTGCAAATGAGACACAGACAATACCATGTCAGAACCAGGTGACCAAACACTATCTTCCTCTTCAGAACTTAATGACTATTCCCATGATATGTATTATCTCCTTAAACTACAAAAAGTCACATTTCTGCCTGCTTTAGAAACAGGATATGATGAGAAGTGTGAATTAAGATATTATTTAACTTAAAAGCCCAAAGGAAAGATCTGGCTTTCACTGATGTTTATGTAAAGTGAGTCAAGTTCTAACTTCACGAGATGCACTCTAAGAGAACATTCACAATGGAAAGCATGCAGTGACAAAAGGTAATACACCAAGGAGCAGACGTAAAACGTTTAGAGAAGCAAGAAGCCCATACACGTGTTATACTACAGACTGTTTCTGAGCTCTACTTTGGTGCTGTCCATGACAGCTGGATTTAGAGATACAAAGGGCAAAGTCACTGCTGCACTGACCAATGCTGGGTAAGGTGCGATCTCAGGTGGCACAGCCGGCACAAACTGGGCCTCGGCAGCTTTCACCTCCTGGCAGCTATCCGTGGCGTTATGGCCCGGTTCTCTCAAATCCAACACCAACTTGGGAACTTGATCTTCGGTAAGTGGTGGCAAGTTAAATTCACTGTCTGCCTGTTCCAATGGCACAAAAGCGTCTGGAGTTCCTGCTGATGCAGAAGAAGTTGGGACATATTCCTGGTAAAGTAAGTTGCGCAGTTTCTCATCGAGGCTTTTTATTGTGTTGTCAACAAAGTCCACCCGGGGTGGCCCCTCTCCATCAGACTCCACGGTGCACGGCTGCTGCTGTTGCTGCTGCTGCAGCAGGCTGATCCCCACGCTGGCGCAGGTGACAGGCTGTGTCTGGGACAGCATCGCGTGCTGCTGGGATGCGGCCATGGACACCTGAGTGGGGCTCTGAAGTTGAGATCCTGCCAGATTGAGAGACTCAGATGCAACAGATGGAGGAAACACTTTGTTCACAAAGGAGTGCTGCACCACGCCGGGCTGGCTGGCCTCTGGCAGGTGAGGGATCTGGGCCGCAGGCTGCCGCTCCAAAACAACAGCATCTGAGAGCACAGGGAGCGGGCAGAGCTCCGGTGCCTTGGCAGCAGCTGGTGGGACTGCTTTGGGTGGCCCGACACTGCAACACGCTATCTCCACATCAGGGATACACATGGCCTCGTCTGCCTGCTGCTGCGCATGCTGAGTAGGCTGAGCAGCCAGTGGAGCATCAGCGGGCTCCTCCAGAGGGACAGCACCTGGGACAGGAGTGCCAGGTGGGGCGGGCAATGCTGCTTTCAGTAGAGAACATTCCGGCTGGCCTCCGTTAGCGGCTGCCTGCTCCAGGATGTTTGGAGCAGGTCCTGGCGGTGCTGGAACTGAGAGCTCTGCCTGGCTTGGCAAGCCAGCTGAAGATGCTGCAGCAGGAATTTGTGCCAAAGATGGAGAGGCCCCAATGGGGCTGTCACAGACGCTTGCTTGTAGAGGAAGCTGCTGACAAGCTAAGACACCAGGCGTATCCGGTACCGCAGAGTTTGCTTGCTGATCATCCGACTGCTCCAGGTCTAGGAAGGACACAAACAGCATTTGAACTTCTGATGGCTGAAACAAACTGATTAAGTGAAACAATCACTGCAGAGCTAGTGTGACAACTACACCTAGTCTGAACTGATCCGTGCTGCCTAGCAGAAAAAATTAAGGCTGCGGTGACCCATCTGGATGCTTTCCTGTATAACTTACTCTAAGGAACCTGCTTTAGCAGGGGGTTGGACTCATCTCCAGAGGTCCTTTCCAACCCCCATGATCCTGTGGTTAGAATTTCAGTCATGCTATAGTGTAAGGCAGGCACTTTAAACACTGGAACTTCCCCCAAACTCAGATACACATTTCTAATTTGGTTCAGTATAACAAACACACTTATGTTGTGCATGACTTAAAGAAGGCTCTTCATCAAAAAAGATGCAAACTAATTTTGTGTGATAGCTGTTTCCTAATCAACAGGAACGTTACTCTGAAGTATTTCACCTCAACACTTGACCGAGGACAGGATGGCATGGGTTGTTCAAACTATGTGATGTCTCTGGCACGTAAAATTGTCTTCAATTGTTACAAAGACAATGAGGCCTACGCTTCATAAAGTACACCTTTCATAGGGTAAGGAAGAAGAGCTCTTCTACATCTCAGGAAGTTTTCATTATCATCTTGGAACTAGAGGCTGATGATTACAGCTCTAAGCCAAGGCAGACATACATCAGGGTCCATTCCTCCCCACTCTCCCCTTGCCTTCCCCAAGCCATCACAGCTTTCTGAGAGACTGGGGTACTGAGGATCAAAGCCAAGAGACTTCTTTCCCTTCTGAGACAATGCTTCCTAAAAAATCTAAACTTTGTAAATACCTGGACCTTCAGACTGTTGTGCACTCTGAGGAACTGGTGGAGAAAATTCTGGTGCATCAGTAGTCGGGTTTTCCACCACAGGGCATATAATAAACCACCTTTTTCCGGTATGCAAAACTAGATATGAAAATAAAAAGTAAACAATAGTTTTGGTTTATTCCAGCTCACCCATCATAAGCTAGTTTTAATTTTTATATTTAGATAGAAAATCCAAATTCCTGTAGTAATAGCCAAGATTAAAAACAATGGATCCCATCTGATTTTCATTCCTGAGAAGCCAGTTTCTCTAAGGGAGACTGACACCACCTGATTATGCCACACATTTATAGTAAGTTTATTTTCAAGTGTTAATTACCCTTAGAAGGGTAATAATTACATGCATGACAAATTTATTAATGGTTCTGCAAACAGTTAGCTTACTATGGAAAAAAATGTCAGTTTTGTAAAGTTTTTCCATTTTAACCTTTCTAAGTAGGAAGTGTTATAGCTAACATTTCTTTTCAAGTCTCATCTCAAGGTCTGGCATATGTAAATGGCAAACCAGAATTACACACACTTAGTAATATCCAGCATAAGCATAAATGTTATGTTTAAAAATGTGCTTAAAAAAATGATATTGCTTTTACAGGCAAAAATAAACCAGATATTTTGAGCAGAAAATCTAGTCAGTAAAGATCATTCAGTTTCTGCATTCATTAAAGAAGTCCTTTATGTATGGGAAGGATGCTATCTTTCCTTCCCTGTAATTAAGACTTTTTGAAACAATGCTTCCTCCATCGGAAATTTAGCTTTTTTCCACTAAAATACACTTACACAGAGATAAAAAGACCATATATATATAATATTATATAACGCAATGTATATATATAATGTAATAACAATATAATAATATATATATATATGTAATATATATATATTATATAAAATGCAATGACATTCAGATGCCCAAAAGTACCCTCAATAATAAAGAGGTAGCTGAAAAAGTATGGGCTAGAAATTTCAATTAAATTACCAATGCAAACACATCTTTTAACTTTCTCTTGCAAATGTAGTTACGAAAAGAGTATGCTTCCTGATTTTTACACTACTGATTATCTGCTGATGTAATTCAGGGCTTCCCTAGATGTCCCAGGTGTCAGCCAGCTTAGCCCTATGATCGTCAAGGTTGCTAACAGAAGAGATCACTGTTATATCCTTATTTCTAGATACAACCACCAGTAAAATTGGTGATATCTTCCTGAATCTAGCAACTTCTGCATAAGCTAATCAGCAACCTCAAGCTAGAGATTAAGCTTGTATTCAAAGGCACTTTTACCATTTTGTTGATACACGGGTGTCTTCACTTGAGATGGCCGCTTCTCCTATTCAAAGAAACAAACAACAAAAAACCACTGTCTTAGTATCAATGCAAGAACAGCATTATTCCAAGGAATCTCTACACTGTAAATTTTAACTGAGTTGAAGAATTGTTTTTTCCCTTTTATTTAGCGTGGGTTGTGAAACTTCTTTACAGTAATCAGACGTTAACAAAAAGGTATCAACCAAGAACTCTAATGTTTCTTACCTCACTCATTTCTGCTCCATCAGTATCCTGCTGGGGACTTGTTCCCTGATCAGAACTCCGTTCTCCTTCTGTATCTTCACTGAGCATATCTTCTGCTTTATCGATAATATCTTTCATTTGTTCAATAAACGTCTCTTTCTCACTCTGCAATATGAATTCATTCTCTACCTACAAGGTCACAACAAAACAGAGAAAATAACTATAACTTTTTTGCTAATGCCCCATTCTGCTTGCAACAAGCCCACATGAGAATAAACTGGCTAAGGCAACTTGTTACATCAAGAGCCTATGGGCAGCTGCATCACCAAGTCTTACCATGTAAGTAGCAATTTCCTCAGGCGCATCACCATCCAAATCAAACTTAAAAGTCACCATTTTGTGATTGTGTGTTTCAAGCTGGCACTCCACCATCTTATCCCCTGTGTTACAAACCTGCAAACGAAGATTAACAACAATTATTTCTGGCACAACCACACTAACCCTGAATTTATCCCTAAGGAAAGTGTACTTGCATTTAATATAGTCAGTTTGGGTCTGTTGGTTTTCTCCTGGCGTGAACGAGCACGTGTAGATTTCTTATGTTTCTTTGAAGACTTTCCTTCTTGTTTTCCACTTCCTATTGCTCCTTCAAAGCTGTCACTCATCTCTTTACCTGAAGCGACATCTGGACTCATGTAGCTTTGCAAGAGAAAGGAAGAAACCCCCCCGCCCAAGAATGAAACCGCCATCACACAATAGAGTTATGTATAGATAAGATAGAGGAAAATCAGACTACAAAAACGCGTATATTCTGGCCCAGATTGAGCCAGCTCCTGAGAGATGCTCAGTAAGAGAAAGGAGCTCCTCCAAGCCAGGCATGTGCTCTGGCTATCACATCTAACAAGAAATGACCTATCGAAGTTTCTGTCAGTACCATAAGGAAGTGCCATAATTATTTCAGTGATTAGTGCATTACTAGGCTTGAGCTCAAACTTGTGTACTACAAAACCTCAGAAAGAGCTCTGGCTGCATGTTTTAATTCTTGTTATAATGACATATCTAAGTGGCTCAATATACAACTCTGACCAATACACAATCCCCTGTATCACACCAGGGGATGGATCATTACAGAAGGTGATACAGGTACACCCATTCCAAAGGGGAAATGGGCTACATACCCAACTACAATAGCATTAAATGCCTTTGTACAGATTCAGTGGCATCAAAATCAGGGATCGTACCACTTGATTTACTGTAACAAAAATAAATTACTTGCTGAACTGAAATTTGTTGTGCATATATCAAAGGTTAGGATGCAATACCCATCTAAAGCAATACTCAATCTAAAGACCAGGCATTTGATTTAGCCTTATAAAGGTAGAAAAATCACCCTCTAGAAAGATTTTTTTTTTCTGAAATGATTATAATGATACCTTTCACAGCTCTGTGACAGAGTTTGAAGTTTGTCCTGTATTGCCTGCTCCTAAAACATAAGAAAAAGTCATTTAAGTAAACATGTTGTACTGCCAGACGAAAACACCCTGAAGAAAGGTTTGTTGTTGAGACATTCTTAATATCATTCTGTTTAACCTGATCCATCAATTTTGAAAATGCCCCATTTCACCCTCCCATCATCATTTGTGCCCAGCCACTCTTAGGACAGAGCCACCAATCTGCCAGCTCCCTTCCCTGCTGCTATTCTAAAGCAGAAGAGGCAGTGAAAGAAACAAAGCACTCCTCACCACAATGGAAAAATTGTACTGCAGGACAAATTCACATCAACACCTGATTTTTCTTTTTGAATGAATGTAAATTATACACTAACGTGTTTTATTGCTTTGTATAGTTCACCGAAATTATGTTAGGTATTTTAAGCGTGCTTGGCTTACTGTGAGAATTTCTGATGAACTTCCAAATAAAAGATAAAAATTCTTTTCTTAAAAAATACACTCTTCACATAATGTCACCTTGGTCTTGACACAACAGAAATTTTCCCTCAGAACTTCCCTCTTCCCTGGTCCAATGCTAGCCCAGGCATCAGTGGTGCTTCACCATGCACGGACCTTTACTGGCCCTACTACTACAGCCTCATTACATATATGGGTAACAGATACACACGCACCTGTGTTTGTATATAGCAGTATATGCATATACACACATCAGTTTTTAATAAATATATATAATTATATATATTTATAAACATATATTAAACTCTTCCACAGACACAGTTACAAACAAACCCCGGGACTGTCATCACTGTATACTCATACCAGAAGAGTTTTTAACTGTAGTTAAAAGCTTCGAGGTTAACCAGCCCACACCCCTCATTGCTTATAATGCCACTCATTGCCATGCCAAAATTGACCGCAGTTCCTATAAAACTGCAAAATTAATGAACAGTGAGAACACAGACATAATGTATCTAGATTTTAGTAATGCACTTCATCAAGTGCCTCACAAAATCTCATTTGCCTGATCAATCCAAATTGGTTTGGATATGAGTACTGCGACACAATTCAACAAAAGACAGATAAAAGCATCATGGCAGAGCAGCAACAAAACACGACGTTGGAGTATCTACAGATATGAAACTCCTCTTACCATCTTTTATTTATCAACCATTTCTTTATCCAAGAAAACCTTAGCAAAATATGTCATAAAATCAGCATGGGGAGTACTTGGACCAATGTGACCTTTACACGGAGAGACACAACGTGATGCTCATGTGCTTTGCTCAGGAGCCAGCTGCGATGATCAGCGCTTACAGCTCATTACAGCTGCAGGATTCCAGCATCTCACATACCAAAGAGCCCCAGAGGCCAGCACCTGCGCCCTGGGCTTGGCTCTGACTGGAGATTTCACAGGTGTGAGTAGAGGGAGGGAAGCTTTGAAATAAAGAAGTCTGGACATCACGTTGTCACTCAAAAAATATATATATAATTTTTTAAATCACACCTACTCAGTGCCTTTTATGCATTCCAGGAAATGAGGACAAAAGTGTGACAGTGGATTAATTTCTTTCAAAATTTACAAGTGAAACTTGAGAATGAAGTTAACAAAACAGCCATTGCTTGTTCCTAAGAATGAGATAAATTGTCAGGACAGACACGTGCCCTGGAGGACACCAATTTCTCAGTTAACATGGGACAACCTGCACCTCCCCTACATCATACTGAACCATAGCAATGAAATCTGTTTGTATTTCCAGTAGCTCGTAACAGGAGGGGCCCTGCACGCAAGGCTGTAGCTTTGGCATCAGCATGGATTCTAACAAGAGCTGTGCACAGAGAAAATAGGTAGGTTGGTGGAAAAACAGCTGGAGGAAGGGATGAAAGTAACGGATGGAAGGAGGAAGGCCTGACACAGCCAGGCTTTACTTACGGACTCTGCATGTGAAGCACGACAGGTTAATTCTTGCTAATTCTTCTACCTATGTCTAACCTACAGGATATACAGAAAGTCACCAGGAAACATCCTACGGCACAGCACAATTAATTTCTGACAAGAACTAGGCTGTCACTGGATAGAAGGGCAGGCAGCATGAGGAATTAGAATCCAGGTCTAGCGTTAGTCTCATTCTTACTCTACAATTTCTGGAGGAGGATTTTAGGTGGACACCTAATGGAATTCTTAGGCTGTGCTGTGTAGAAAAGGGTTGCAACAAATGCACTGGCTAAAAAAATTAGTTTGAACAGATGGAAATGGTTACTTTGGGAGGAGAACAGAGGGAGGTTACTTGGGAGGCCTCAGAACAGAGCCTCAAGAGAAAGCAGGAACAGGACAGCAGAATTGATGAGGGACATTTCCATTCAGAAACAGAGAACTTATTCACCAAAACCTAAGCTGCCAAAACCTTTGTTTTGCTTTGCTTATGGGTATCTATCAAAGAACTGAAGAGAAGGAAACATTCTGTGACATTCTGTCAAGACTGAAGCTTAAACAGTCACGGGAGTGGTAAGAAAAGCCAAAAGAGCAGACAGGGCAAGCTGACAGTTTCAAAAGGAAACAAATAAAATCTATCTTGCTCATATGACCATTGAGAATTGGTAATGTCTGTGAGTACTTGGAAAAAAAAACAATCCCAGGGCCAGGCTAGAACTCAGGCAATACAGGAATGTACAACACTAGACAAAATACAAATAAGACTCAAGCTGAAGAGCATGAAGGGTGAAGAATTGGATTATGAAATAATTTCTTAAGGCAAATGATGATCAGTTGCACAATTGCTTGAGACATTTAAAACAAGACTGGACAAAACATGGATGAAACTCTATAGAACAGCTTCTTACTGACCCGCAGCACTTAAAAGACAGTCATTTAAATTCTGTCTGTGCTCAGCTACTGACAAAGAGGTGCTTTGTAGCTGACTTGTCCTGCCACCTGATCACTTCAGGGAGATGTTTCACAAGCAGTCAGGGTGCAGCATGCCGTTGGGAATCGCTAATTATTTGCTGAGTTAGCACCTAGAGCTGGCATTCTATCACGAGAGTGGAGAATCTCCCTAATGAACCAAGCCCACGGGCATACAGGAGGTTAAGGGCAGGCTGGTGAGTTACTGAGGAGGAGACGGCTCTACCTCTTGCGATGTCTCTGCCACTGCCTGCACGGCTGAGCCGGGAGCGGGGAGCTGCTGAGCCAGAGGCTGGGAAAGGTCTGGCTGAAGCTGCAGAACACCCGAAGGCTGGAGAGGCAGACAGTGATCTATGGGCACTGGTGGACTAGCTGTAGCAAGGCTGCCATGAATCTGTGAAATACTTTCTGGAGCGACGCGGGGAGGCAATAGTTCAGGTTGCAACTGCAAAGGCGGTGACATGACTAGCGAAGGCTGCACTGGGAGTACCGGCACCTGGGCTCCAGTTTCCAAACCATACTGAGTATGTCCAGTAACCTGCTGCAACACAACAGACACCTAATTAAAACACAGCTCTACTTAGAGTGCTCCTGACTTACATATCAAAGCCCTAAAGTCACTGTGGTTTATGGAAAAGGATTTTAAATCTGCAGTGAGAATGCATACATGTGGTCTCTCACTGAAAGGGCACCTACAGTTGAAGCTGGCTTTAAAACAGTCAGATCAAAGGATTCTTCCTAAATAATCATGACAGTGTGCGTATTTAACAAGTGCTAGTTAATTTATAGAAACAAAACCATCCTTCACTAAGAAAGTAAAATCTTAAGTTGCGAATTGATTGTCCGGTTTGCTGTTTCCGATATCACAACATCCATGCAGAGAAATATATACTCTATCCAAAACTTAAATCAGCACTTTTAAAATCTGTTCTACATAAACCACTAGCAGACAAAGGCTACGCAATTAACTCTTTACACCGAACATCTGCAGTGTCTTGAAGAACACACTGTCTTCCACTTAAACATTTCAAACAGAATTTCAGCCTTGGCACACTAAACACTGAGGTCCCAATCCTGCAAACACTTCCTTGTGTAACTTTGCACAGAGGAAGTTTCGTTTATCTCAGTGGATTTCTTCAATGCATTAAAATAACTTGTGTGCGTAAGCGCTTTGTGGGAACTGGACCTATGTGACTAGATGCCAACTACCTTAGAGACTGTGTTGTTATTCTGCATAACAGTTCTTTGAGTTGTATATTTAAGGACAGAACATTCTCCCTTTAGGTACATTGTGTATTTTTCCAAGGGGACCGAGCTTGTAGGAAGAGGAAAAATGAAAGAAGTAGGGAAGAAAGGAAGCTTTTCAGTACTGGGTAGAACTGCATAATTTTTCCTTATTTGTGAAGTATCTACAATCACCTGGAGATTTAGAACGTTGGATAATAGAAATAAATAAATAAATCAGGACTCAGATGACAATTAGGGCACACAATCTCATCGCCGCGTGCTCTGTGCAGAACATAGATAGCAGCTCACATTACTATTCCAGGTTTTAGGTGGATAAAAATAAAGATGCAGAGTGCCTTGCAACACACAGCCTTTACAAGGCTGCCTACGTGGAGGTCATTAGAACAGCAACTGCAGCGTATGGAGCAGAACAGTGACAATTTTTTTCATCTTTATGTAACTAAAATGATTCACAAAATGTCTCAAAGTATAATTTACCTGAGTGTAACTGAACACAGAGGTGCCTGACATCACCTGCAAATACAGCTCTGCATCGGAATGCCTCTGCTTGCAGAAAAACTCCTCTGTTCAAAGCGTTTTAAAAGATAGAACAATGTATTTTTGAATACCGCTATGTTCTTGTCCATTTTTTTTTTGGTACTATTTTTTTTTAATCCTGAAAAGTATAATGGAAGTCCTGTGTGTACGTATGTATTTGGTCTGGTTCTGGTGTTTGCCGTGCCCAATTCAGTTCTTTCTAAAGCCATTGGATAAGCTGTGGCTAATGAGCTCAGTGGGAACTGCCTCGGGCTCCACATTGCCTACGCTCCCATAAAGAATATTTCTGTACCAAATATATGGCTGAAGACAAATTTTAAAATGATGTATTACTTTGAAGGTGCCATGACATGGCAGGTTGAAATGGGATGTTATGAATTTTAATCAGTGTGTTACAGCAAAGTGATGTAGTAGAACAGAAATTTTCAAGAACACTATTATTAACAGATTTACTGCTCCCTCCTGCTTGGGTCAGGCTACATTTCATGTTGTCATATCACAGATGTGGCAATGGAAGTGTTTACAGACTCTTAACAAGCCCTGAATCAGCTCACTTGTAAGCAGCGCTAACATCAGAAGCTTCATGTTATGCTTCATTTCCTTTAAGGGGGAGAAAGGGTCTGCAGCTTGTGTTTGTTCCCATCTGATAAACCTCTTCCATAGAGTTTTCTGGAGTTGTTATCAAATGGTCATTTCTCTTGGCTTTACAAAGCAAACTTTTAAAGCAGTTCTATGTCAAAACAGCTCTCAGTTCACTTGCTCCTGCCAGCTCATCCGTGTTTTGCCATCTGTGTACAACGTCCCTGCATCGTGAGTATACCAGCAGAAAGACATTAGCATCAGCAGTGCCATGCAGCTACTGCCAGGGCTTAGTCACTCCTCCCACCCCAGGAGGACGACAGCTCATGCTTTCCTGCCACTCTGTTGTAGCTGAGATGGGAGAGGGAAGACAGAATTCAGAAGTGGGCACTTCGCCCACTTTTCAGTCCTTACACCCACAGCATCCATCTGCCCCCACGTAAAGACCTCAGCACTTCACACGAGTTCAGCTCTAGCAACCACCTCCAGAACCAAGGACAGAGAGTTAACAAAACATCTTAATGCAGGAAACCAAACTCCCGATAGCATTTAGAGTGGAACGAGCCCCCGGAACGTTCAACAACCACCCTACAGCCTTACACCGACACAGCCCAGTGCCGGGTGGATTACCTGGTTACCAGCCCCAGGGGCGGACAACGGCTGTTCTGATGGATGAATTACGCCTGGCTGAAGTGACTGAGGAGGTGGAGGCTGCTGCGGCTGGGAAACGGCTTGCGTGCTCTGCGTGTGATGGGGAGAGGGCGCTTCGCTCTGGATTATCTGCTGGAAGGTGGTCGGGTACATCTGCTGCTGGGGCAGCTGGGACACCGCGTGGTGCGGCGGCAGCGCTGGCACTCCCGGCGGAGCCACAGCAAGCAACGGTATTGTAGCAGCCGACATATTTGGCACTATTGTTTGGCAGGGCAAGACCAGAGAAGCCACAGTTGTATGAGGAAGGTTCACTGCTTGCATGGGGAGGGCAGGGGAGTTTGGTGCCATGGGCAAAGTGGGGTTCATGGGGAGGCTCGGTAAAATCACAGCTGGAGCAAAATACTGAGAAGGAGCAGGTATGGGGGGCACGTTTGCAGCAGGTATATCAGAGAGGTTTGGAGGAAGGTTGTCAAGTCCTGCCAGAGGAGTAATTGCAGGAATGACGGGAAACTGAGGAATCTGAAAAAAATATAATACCACATAAATTGCAAGAGCTTTCATTGATGGTACAAAGCAGTTTCATTTGCCATACAAGAATGTAAAGATCACCTGTGCCATGATAATTATGTCTGTTAATCACTTCCATTTATTTCCTGAGGTTTACAAACAGTAATAAAAACTTTATTATTAAATCGTTAGGGAAAAAAAATTGAAATTTCATTTTAAGGGGATATTTTTGGGAGTTTAAAACTGTTTCTCATGATAGTTTGGAGCCTTCAAGCAACATCCTAATTAACAAAACATAGCTTCCATTTAAACAGAAGGGAAATGGAATCAGACCGGACAAAACACTGCACTCTTTCATGCAAAATACAACACGATGATTAAAAATCTTTGTTTTTATAAGGTCTGTCTGCAACACAGGCAGTGGGGGAAATGCTGTAAAACCGTTTTTAAAACCAAAACCTCCCAGTGACACGGCAGACCATGATAACTACCCCATTATCATGGAAGGGGCGTGCTTCTTCCCCTTGGGGTAAGCTGTTTCACATCACAATGGCTGCCACTAGCAAACACACCAGCAAACCATTCCAGGCATAGGAAAGGTCCATCCCTAGCACTGAGCCTGGAGACAGAGCTGGGAGGGAGGTAGAGACTGTGGGGAAGCAAAGAGCTCGAAAACAAAAAAACAACAACAACAACAAAAAAGGGCAACTTCTCATGCTCTAAAGCCTGGAATGGGGAAGAGTACACCATGGGGGAAAGTGCAAAAAATATGCAATTATAGCAATTTTGTAACTAACTAGATTATCCCGGCATGGCACAGGATTATTCACAAAGGATATTTTTGATCTTCAAAACAAAAACAAATGACAAAGAAAAATAAAGGGATTAGGGAAATGTCGAATACCTATGGACTGAATTTCATGCATTCAAAATAGCCACACACCCATACACAAAGAAAAACCACCCTGCAAATCATGTTAATTATTAGCTGGAAAGCTTTACTCTAACAATGCATTCACACAATTTTCAAGAGAGATTACCTGGGAAGGGGCAACTGGAGGAAGCTGTGGCACAGTTGAAATCTGAAGGGGTTTCAGTGGTGTACTACTGGCTGCCACCTGAGAGGTCTGGGGCTGATACTGTGGCAGGAGATGGGGGGCAGGCTGGATGGGGCAAACCGGCTGGCTGGCAAGCACCTGCTGCAGAGAAGTTTGCTGTGATATGGGTTGCTGCCAGGAAAGAAGGAAAGAAGAACAAAGATGATCATAACATGTATATGGTGAATGAATCAGATCACTGGACACAGCTAGGCTGTGCTGTCAGAACAGAACCATCATTCAGTAAAAATGCTTTATAGAAGGGAAGGGTACCCCTAATTTAAACATTGTACAAGAGCCTGTGTTTAAAACACATTTGAACTTCAGCTGCATTACCTGAAAAGACAAGCTCTAACTATTTTGGAAAGGTTATTTTTAATGACTCAATCTTTAAATCCCAGAGATTGTTCAGGGTTGGCCTTGTAAAATCCCCACCTACTGGCTTCAAAGAGTCCCACTATGCAGATTACGCCCCGTTAATCCTAGTATTTAAGAGGTGACTATGTAATGCATCAGGCGCTGAAATATACAACGCATTATCTGAGATGCGAACAAAACAGTAATTATCGTAAAAGCTCCAGCTAGATCCCAGTTATGTGTGAGGTGCTGCAGTAGCAACATGGCAGCCAAAAAGGCAATTTTAGCATTACCTGGGGAATGGTGCTCTACTGGCCTGCCAGATTTTATACAGCAGAGCAGGAAAAAAAAAAAAAAGCTGCATTAAAGCTGAAAATAATTAGTAAAAAAGTTTCACATTTCCTGTGGTTCTGACGTCTCCTTCTTCCCTTCTGTTAACACCGAAAATACTAAAATATATATGTATATTTAAATATATATTTGAAATCTTGTTTCAGAAGCATGGTGCTGAGGCACCAAGCTGGCTCTGGACATACTTGGATGTACATCAATCAGCCCAAGCTCTGCAGCACATATAATCTAATACCATGCCTGGTGTTCAAAGGTAACTTCAAAATGAATAGCCGAGCAGCATTATCTTTCATTTTTGCCACTCCTACTGTAAGTCAGTGGTGCAATATTTTGCTCTGCACTTTTTCAGCAGCAGGACTCATCAACCAGAGCTTCTAGATACATTAGTACAATAGAACTGTACAAGATGTATCAAGGGAGCCAGATGCCACCTGCCCTTAAGCAGCAGAAACAGCCAAAACTGCTAAGTTTCCAATACTGGGATCAGTGAACAAAGGAGCATTTGGCTACTGGCATGCTGTGACCGGGGCTGAATGCCACAAGTAGCACTGGAGGTGGCACTGAACAGGCACTGACCAGCTCTGCACGGCAGCAGCTCATCTCCTGCAATATTTCCCAGTCCCAGCAGAGCATTCCTCTCGCACCTCCACACAGCATAAGCTTCGGCTGATAAATCTCACCAGCACAAAGCCAGCTCAGGTATCTGGGCATCTGCAGCTGGGTTAATCTGCAGCTCAGACAGGCTGCCAGCAGCTAACTGGGAATTGAGTCCCCTGACTGCGGCTGCCTGACCTGCCTGCACTCGAGGGGACACTGTGCTGAAGGCAGAAAAACCATGCTCACAGAACTAAGGTAACTTCCTAAGGCCTCCATCTTCAGACAACAAAATGTATGTGGACTGGATGAAGTGTAGCAAGTGGAAAGAATCCAAATGAATTGCACTAATTTTGGCTCACTCTAACCTTAATGTTGTAAGTAGGCAGATACCCAAAATGAAAAAAAATAAAATACTGAGGAGATGCAGTATTGATCTCCTCCATCTGAGTCATCAGCATATATTCATAAATGATCAATACATTTCACTCTTTTATAGAGATGAATTTATCACCCTGGCTTCATGTACTCGGGCTGAGATGCCCTACCGTCCTTCTACAAAAACCTGCAGTTCTCTGCTGCTGAGAGTAGAAGGAAGATTCTGTATTCAAAGTAGGTCTTCCTAAAGGAAACCAAGAGTGAGACATTTAAGAGTTCCTAAAATTGGTAAATGCCAATTATCAAAAGCTGAACAGTCACTGAGCTGTCTCCCAGCACACTGTGAGATGGACTCAGGTGTTCTTACGCTGCAAACTGTAACACAAGCTGCAAACTGGATGTGTTTTCTTCACCTCTCTGCTCCTTTGAACTATCCTGAGAAATTCAAGAATCAAAAACTGTGTAAGTCTAGACTTGATCTGGGATTGCATCCAGATTTATCCTGAGGGTGATTCCATTTAATGAAACTGGTGGCCTCAGGCATGAATTTTGTCCCAGAGCTTATATCATGATGCATCTTCTATCCGTGTCCAAAGGAAGTATACGTGGGCACAAACAGAAAAAAGGAATTATGCACCCTGACTCACTAGAAAACAGATATGATGACTGCTCTGTCTTTGTTTACTAAAAAGGATGGAATTATTTCAAGAAACAGCAATGCTGGGAAGGAAGAGTATATAGAAGAAATTAAGTTAGGTAAATACCCTGTCCCAAAACTGCATTTGCCAGTGGAAAACATGTTTTTATCTGTCAGCATAAAGCTCCCAGAGGCCACTAGGAAGATCACTGTGATCAGAAAGGTCCTCAGTGTGCTTGAGAAAGTGTACAATTTTTGGCACAAAGAACCATACCATCATCACTGTCCATTAGGAAAAAAAATCTAATGCATCATAAAATTTCACATAAGCAGGCATTTTTCAAGGACACCAAATTACACTGTTTTATACTGATTCTTTCAGAAGAATAGGGCATGTTAAAAAAAAAAAAAAAAAAGAACACCAACACATTTTGGTAACTAGAAAGGCTTGAAGAGACACAGTATGTGCCAGACACCAAGCATGTGGGCATTCCCCAGCCTCATCAACAGTTTCTACCCAAGGAAGCTGCTGTTACAAAAATGAGCCACAGATCAACACGTTATACAGGTCTGCAGCTGTACATTTCTTACTGCCTGGCATCAGCTTCATACAAGGAAGCAATTGCAGCCTTCACAGCTGTCCCTGCTTGAAAGCTGTGTTGTGTAAATACTGCTAAGGAACAGGACTTTTTGGGGAATTTGAGGACCCAACGTGCATTAAGAGTTACTATTTGGAGACAATTCAGAGAGATTCTTTTCTTGGAAGATAAACAGATTTGATAGATGCTTTTACTGAATTACAATTAAAAGGCACAAATCAAAAAGCAGCATCTCCAAGTACCTGAAGACAACTGATCTCAACATCAAAGTTGCTTTCTCACCTTTTAGAAATATTTTGAACACAAGTTGCCAAATAATGAAGTGAAATTAATAAAAGCCTATTATAAAAAACAAACAAACAAACAATGCAATACTATAGTGAAAGCGATGTAAATGCTCAAGAACTGAAACTTATCACAGGTATTATCCTGAGTAGAGCATGGACAAGGTGTGGGGTGAAGCCCCCTGGGCAGCAGCCCCTCACCTGCTGGCTGGCCAGCACTGGCTGCGACTGCCCCAGCTGCATGGAGGCCACGGTGGTCGGCTGCACCACTGGGAACGTCATTGCTGGCTCCTGGTAGTGCTGGGGCCTCTGGGGCACCACTGCAGGTGGAGCCTGAACCACGGGCAGGGCAGGCTGCAGCAAGGAGAAGGCAATGTTAGGGAAAAGAGAAGGCTTTCTGCTGAAGGGGTCCCTGTAGCTGCCAAGAGTATGCATTCCAGCAAACGGTCAACTTAATACTTAGGTCAAAACAGAGGAAGAAGACATAATGACAGTTTATCTGCAAGGAATGGAAAGATCATTAACCTAAAAACATGGAAAAAAGCTGTCATTCCAAAGGCCACTAAGACAACCACACTGCATTGCATTTCCTCTGGAAGCAAGCATGCAAGCCAGTAAAACCACTGAAAGCATATACATAGTGACAGAGGATATATCAACAAGCAGCCACTAATGGAGTAAAGCAGTAACTTCACAAAGATTTTTATAATTTCATAAAGAATCTTCATCAACAGGTAATTTCCTTGAGATGGAGGCCAAGAAAATAAATAGAGAAATGAAAAAAAATTAAAACCACGAGGGAAATAAAGACCCAAAAAAAAACCCCAACAGTTTAGGTAAGGCTTGTACCAGTAACAGTTCTGATACTTCAGCTCAGAGGAGGTAAAGATGTTAAAGCTAAGCAGTTTGTCAGACTGATGTTTATAAGCCTGAAACAAAAAAGCTACTACAGCTCCAGTTCTGAGCTGGTGTTATCTTGGTAAATAATCTCCCAGGAAAAACACAATGGTAACACATCTTTCTTACAAAAATCACAGAACTATGGAAAGCTTCGAGTCAGATTTTTGCCCGTGAATAAAAGTTATTATTCTTCCAAATCTTCAATAAAGAAAAAGTAATGCATTTATGTCCGAATTAGAGACCTGCCAATGGAAAGAATGAATCTGCTCTAAAATAGTATGCTGCACAGCATAACGTAATAATAATAAAAATCTTTAAAAGATGTGCCTTTTGAGTGCTATATTTAGAGCTAAGTTAATGCTTCATGCGAACAAGAAACGAGGAAGGATGCGTCTCGGCAGAAGTATGCACATGGGAAAGGTGGTTTCCACAGTGGAGGGATCTGGCTACGGGTTTTTCCTTCAGGTAAATGGAGTCATGTTTCAGTGCATTCACAAAATACTGTTCACAACTTCTTGCAGGCATTTTGGAAAACATGAGGTAAAACCAGGGAAAATGAAGCACTTCCAAAGTATGTTGGGTAAATCTGGATCAAGCAGGAAACAACCACTGGTCCTGGATTTGACTTTTCTTCTGTTAAGTCAAATAGCATGAAACAAAGAATTAACCTACCACATCATTACTGTCATTTTTACTGGGTAGGCTGCTTCCACTGCTCGGGGTAGCTGCAGTCACCCAATTGCTCTTCTCTGCCAGCAGTGTTTTGCCAGTGCAAGCTTCGTGACAGGGCTGGAACAGTCCAGGCATGTTGGCTTCTCCATAATCACAGGATTCAAAAGGCGGAATATTTTCTGCAACCCTTGCAGATCTCATGGGAGAAGAACTGGTCTTCTGGTTAATTATGTATTGTAAAGATTCATGCAACAAAGGCAGGTCTAAACTTCTGCCACATGGCCCGCTGGTTTGGGGGAGAGGTTGAGACACTGACTTGTCTGGGAGTCGGCTGCACAGGGAGTGAGTGCATTCAACAGGCATCAACACTTTTGACGTGCTTTGGTCTTTACCAGACTGAAATAAGCAGGCCAGGCACATCTGACAAGCCTGCTGGAGAAACATCAGCTCGGTGGGGTTTGCCGAGATCCCCGGTGCCATCAGTCCTGACGTGCCTGCTTCCCCTTCCCTGGTCTGCAGGTCAGAGCTCCCTTCCCTTAACTCCTGGGGACGGGACATTGCCTCTGGAGCCAAACTCACAACAGAGTCACTGTGGCGACGAAAAGCACACGGAGCATCGCCTGCCACGTGCAGCAAGCGTGGGCTGCAACAGGAACATGGGGCAGCTGCGGCTTCTAAAGGAAACGCCACACTGTGCCTCTCGCTGGGATCACCTGAAGATTTATGTTCGCTCACATTTGTTTGTTCTTTCATCAGTAGTTCCATTAACTGCTTTTGGTCAAGGTCACAACAGCGCGAAAGCCTGACTGGGCTACCAGTTCTCGATTTTGGAGCCTCAATAATGGAAGTACTTCGCCGTCTCTGTGCAATATTAAATCCGGAGCCAGAAAGGCAGTGAACAGATGTTTGACCTTTGTCACAATGGGGAGAAACATCACACCCAAGAAGGTCTTGAACAAGTGAAGGAGCAATAATGTGTGGCTATATTGACAGTAAACGAAAACAAACAAATGTTCTCAAATTTATGCACGAGCTTAAAAGCAATAAATAAAAAGCTGTAAAAACAGCTACACTGTTACTGCAGCTCAGTGAAAACAGACTGATGAAAAGCTCTTTAATTGGGAAGAAAATAAAAAAGACAGCTGCTAGTGAAGCATGTCTTAAGAATGGCATGACGAACTAGAAGTACACTATCTACTCGATGCACATTTTAGATCAACTAGAGACATATGTACTAAGCAAGTATACACTGGTAGAAACAAGCGAGAATTATATAAAGCAAATCTACACCTACTGAAAACAGCATAAAGCAGTTGTTAATTATGATCTAGGCTACAGCACAGCTTCAAGAAGCTTTAGACTTACTGCTGAGGGCTGCTGGTAGTGCCCCAGCTGCGGAAGGCTGTGGGGCAGCGCCTGGCTCTCGCTGAGGGGCGGGCTGTACACCCGTTGGATAGCGGGCGGCACGGCGTCGGGCAGAGATGAGTAGATGACGCTTTGCTGGCTGCTCTGCGAGTCTGAATAAACAGTGGACCCCTGACCACTGTCGAATGTGCTGTCAGCTGAAAGAAGAATTACATTTTTTTATTATTATTATTATTTTGAGCTCAGCAACTCAAAGTGTTCAAGTAATGATTTCAGAGCAAGGTCAACATTCGTTTATGTAATTTGCGTTTTTACTACCTTAGCCCTTTCCATTCTATAAATAAATTATACAACACAATTGTTATTTTCTACAAAGGGCACATACTGCTCCTTCTAAGCCAAAAACCAAGAGTAATCCCCATGGATTTCTGTGCACAGTGATATTTTAAGCGCACTGATATTTCCTTTAAAGGGCGTACATACTGTTGATAGCAAGAATTGCAGACTTTCATGGATTTTCCAGGATGAAAGGACAGAAAACTCCAATTGTAATGTTCACAGCAGATCATGGCATCCTGGAGTCAGTTCCTCTCAAGAGGCACTGATTTTAGCACCTTTTTGATTAGCAGCATTGAAAAATACACAATCCTTTATATGCTTTTCATTAGCTCCTCAAATAACCACCAACTGGAGTATACAACAATACCTTGAGATGGAGGATAGGTAAAATAATTCAATTGGATTAGGGGAAAAACATACCATGAAGAAGTCACAGGAAAATGTATTACGGATTTTTTGACTGATGTATGTGACAGAAGGTAAAGCAGCATTATTTAAGCAAACCTATAACATGATGCCCCGCATTAGGCAGCAGCAGCATTAGGGCAGCAACTATAACCAGGCTATGTGGCACTACAAGAACAGATGCTACAGGAATTATAACCAAAATGCATCCGGATTTTGTTATCTGTAAGTGGAAAGCTTTTAGCCACCTGTACATAAAAACAAAATCAGAGAACGAAATAAAACAGCTACATCAGTTCAGGTTTGCGATCATTTAGAAGGACAATTCAGAGCTCCACCAGCATTTCTCATGCTAACTGTTAGCCCAGCTAATCTGCAGAATCACACAACTTGACGTTGGGCAAGCATGGTATCTTCTATTGCAGAAAAATGAATCTTCTAACTGTACCATTGAGTATTACTGGTTTGAAAATATCTTTTTGCGGTGTTTGAAGCCTGTGAAGTGCAGGTGCTCAGTACTTCTTCAGCATAAGCTACCATTTTTTTCATGAGAAAAATAACAAAAGACAATTGAGAAGGCAGCTCCAAGCATCCAAAAGGCAAACAGCTGGTAATAGAAATTTAAAACTCAAAAAGAGAACGGTTGCATAGTTACCAAAAAGGCTTAAGTTACAGATGTGTTTAAATAATCTTTCCTCTATAAGGGGTATGGATTCTGCAGCATATACACTTTCATTTTATTACAAACAATTATTCAGGACCTCAAAGGAATGAGAAGACTATGGCAGCATAGGATTAATTATTATAAAAGCTGTGAATCTCTTTGGTTTTATAAAACAACGTGCGTTACACATCACATTAACTTACATTTTTACACCTGATCTCACATTATTATTTGAATTGGTAGAAAAGCAACTTTACGGTTCTTAGGCACTAAGAAAGCGTTGAAGACACCTGACAGTGAATTGTCAAATAATACCAAATATTAAAAGTTGAGGAGTAGCAAATAAAGAAAGTTATATTTAGTATAAAATATTGCCAGTTCATGACCAACAGAGCTGTGGGAAGCACAGTGTCATTGCACCATCAGAAATAAGGAATCATAATCATGGTGTTGCTGAAAGAATTAGTATAAAGTAAGTACATTATCTAAAATAAATGAAATGAGATCAATATGACTTGAGAATAAGCTTTGTAAATACTCCAATATTCTTGAGAATTATGCAAATACTGCATTTCTCACATCTGGTAAAGATTTATTTCCTTGTAGAGGCGTGCTTGGTTGTTTTAGTATTCAAAGCAGGCCGTTGTATGGCAATTTATACAATACCTGCATTAAAGCAGCAGCTGTCTCTTTGCTAAAGTACCCCGAGTTTAAATATGCTTACATAAAAGTCTGGAACAGTAAAACAGAGCCATCATGATAATAGTTTAGTAGCAAAATATGTACGTCAGATTTTAACTAGAAAAAGCAGCTAGAAAAGAACTCTCACAAAAATTCAAATATTCTAATCTAAAATTATCTGGCAATATTTCCTCAAGATGTTTAAAGGTATAAATAAAGATTTCAGTAGCAGGCAGAGCCTGACTTGCTAACAAAGACTGATTTGGGGGGACAGGCAAGGCTGAGTTATATTAGGCAATTACAAACACTACTTCCTCATGCCTTGCTGTTTGCTGGAGACAAGTCTGATGCTCAGTAGTAAAATGAAGAAACACAAGCTATGCAAGGCCAGGTAGTTCCTTATTCAGAGACAGAACAAAACCAGTGCTTGGATTTATAATAGGAGACATAAATTTATCTGTCTTGAAATAGCCCAGTGATTATTATTTTCAAATCAACCACCCTCTGAACATAGAGTAGGTAGATCAACTGGCTTGTGGCCATCAGTGCCTGGAAGAACGCAACTACCTACTCTGACCCTCCATAACACAGACCAAGCTACTTCCTCATTTCGGGTCCACAAACTCAGGATAAAACAGGGAGCCTGGATGGACACAGAAAGCACCTGCATGATGACTTAAGGGCCCAGTAAATGTTGTCAGCCCACAAGGTCTGATATCGTCAAACCTTGTCAAAGTTATTTCCCATAGAAAAGGGAAGTCTTGAGTTACACCACATAACATTCAGAGGGCCTTTTTCCTCTGCCCTAGGTCATTGCACAGACTCAAAAAGCCATCATATAAGCCATCAAGAATAACATACAAAGTGCAAGCAGCTTCAACATCTAAGTTTCAGCAAGATCTGGCTTTGGATAAACACCTCCACGTTGCAAACACCACTTGAAAAAGTGAACGATGAACACCACTAGCCACTGCGACCACCTTAGTGCCTGTTCAAGTTCTGCAATTGTTTCACACAAACCTAGCACCAACTGTTCCATTTAAAAATGTATTCCTCTTTTCTGCATTTATTGCTACTGATGAAGGAATTATCTTTAAACAATGTTTTTTCTTGAAACCTTTTCTTTCAAGCCTGCTGCACTAGCCGGATCCAGTTCTGGCCTCTGAGCCAACATGCAAAAGCTGCATGGTGTCCAACTGCTGAGCTCACATAATTGTTGATTTTCATACTGAGACATTCATCATCATGCGTACACAAAGCAAACCTGAGACTTACATGCAACGGATGTGACGCTGGTGGGCAAGTTTTGCTGGAAGGGATGCTGGTCTGCCTCGGGCTCCTCCGACTCGGACAGGATGTGATGACCGGTGTGGGAAAGGTATGTGACTTGAACCTGTTGTGGATGCGGTGCCTTCGACTTCTCCAAGCACTCAGAATCTCGACGTTCCTCTGACTGTATTCTAGGCCAAATTCTCTCTCTTCTCCATAGTATTAATGCTACTCTGTCACGTATTGACTTCGCAACTATCTTGAGATCGTTTTCATGAAAAAATCCAGAGTCAATCTACAGAAGAGGCACAAACTTAGCAAGATCACATGTGCACAGCGGTGCGCACAAGCAGAAGCACGCACATGTTTTACTTGAATCACTTCCTAGCAGAAAGCATCAGTTCAAAGAAAAACCCAACCAGTTACATACTCATTCCTCACAAGAACAGGAATTCAAGAGCTTGATGGGTTATTATTTATTCATTTGTTGGGAGGGAGGTTCTTTGCTTTTTGGGGGAATTAAAACTTCCGCCCCTCGTGACTTTAAGAGCAAGTAATTTTTATAAGACTTGACTACCTATCTGGTTGATTTATTAGCCAGTTAATCTCCGATGATGAGAAGAGAATAAGCTTAACTGCAGTTGGTCTGTTGTTGCTTTTTTGTTTTTGTTTTGTTTTCCAATGACTAACAAAATAGTCAAAAGAAAGAAGCATCTTTGAAAAATGATATTTCAACAATGCAATTGGAGTAAACCTCATTAGCTCTAATCGGAATTTATTGCCTTAACCTTTCTATCATACAGAGTTTCCCAAACTGCTGTGCTTGATAACACAGCAAGTCACTTAAGAAAATATGTTAACAGAATTTAGGCTCAAATTAACTTCTAAGGCAAAGTCAGTATTGATTTTCTTTCATAAAGGATTTTGCTTAAACTCAACTCAGACTGCTCACATTTGACTGAAAGGGGGAGCAACATTTCTCATAATTCAACTCCTCAGAAGATAACATGGAAAATTTGTCTTTATGCTCTTTGCATGAACTTCCTAGTCAGACTCCTACTCTTTGTTAGCCTAATAATGAGTTGCCAGAGAATTGCATGTTAAAATCTGCATCTCCTGAAAGATGCATATTCTACAGATTTAGTTCTCCATTTTGCCCTTACCCAAAGATGAATGCTTTACAGCTTAGATTTTTTTATGTGTAAAATCAAATAGGTACAAAGGAGCTTAATATACAGTTTCAAATGGATGTGGTATTTTCCACTGCCAATTTCCTCAGACTGCACTGTCACTCCTGAACAGAGGAGTCTGCTAACGCTAACAAGGGGTGTGAGTTACTGTACAGATGGACCACATGGGTCCAGAGAGCCTTGCATGGTATTAACTAAGGGGAACGGTGGATTTTTCTTTGCAAAGCTTAACAGGAAGGAACTAAAAACCTGGCATATCAGCAAGTTTCCAAACAACTCCTCTTCCTACATCTCTACTTAGAGAATGATCAACGTTTAATGAAGACACACTACTTTATCATACAACGGGCTGTGAAACGTGTTAGGTTGCAAACCCAGCAGCCTGTTTCAAGTTTTTTTGCCTACACCATTAGGACAAGCCGGAATGTCTGACTACTAAGAACCCATCAATAATGATACATTATTCCCTGTACTCAAGAGATCTCCTGCATTTTTCACTACCACAGCACACAAAGCAACACAAACTGATGAAAATACATAAACTTGGTGTTTCGCAGTTCATTTGGACTAGAAAAAAACATCTAAGAATGCTTGTCCCTCTAACAGATTCAAGTTTGAAAGTAATTAATTAATTTGAGAAAGGGTATGGTATCACAGTAGTTAGATATCTTGTAAGTATACTTATACTACAAGAATTATTTCCCATGAAAAACAAAATATCACAAGTATAGGCCAGGTAAACTACAGAACTTCAGAACTCCAAATACTTGCATAGGTATTTAATTATAGATGTAAAATACAACAGTAAGTAACTGTAGTAGATCAACTTTTAAATGAAGTTCTGTAACAGTATACTGCTGAAAAAAATATTGGGCCAACTGCAAACAAGTGACAGGATGACAGAGAAGCTTGATTTTCTCATTATTTTTGGGATACATGAGGTGATGACTCCAAGTAAGGTAAGGTGACGTTATCAAAGTGTCTGCTTCCTAAGCAGGAGTGTTGATGACAAAAATCAATAAGCAGGACCCCTTGGGATTTAGGATATAATAATAGGAACACATGTGCAAGCACAAGAAAATGCAGACCCTTGCCTAACAGATTACTCGCTCTTTCTTTCCATGACATTAAAAAACCTAAACTGCATTAGATATATTTCAATAGATTTCAAACAATTGTAAAGATATCAACAGCTAAGATAAACTAGCAAAAGAATTTTCAAAATATAAGAGTAGAAGAGACCTCTGTGGTCCCTAAGTGACTTGCTGTTTTGAAACAGCATTTCATGTATCTGATTCCACATCCTTTTTCAGTTTTTCGGTCTTCCTAGTTTACCCTCTTTCTTCTAGCATTCAATCTCAAGATCAATGCAAACCACTTAATCTAGAATGGTTTAAACTGAAGCTACTTTACCAGACTTGCTTCTGCTGTCCTTTGAGATTTATGCACTAATTATACATATATTTGTCAGGAGAAGTTTATTTTACCATTTCTTGTGCAACATCATCAGGAGTTTCCTTCTCCAGATCAAAAGTAAACTCAATGGCTCCATTATCTTTGGGTTTTCCTTTCAGTTTCTTAGGATCTTCTACCCAGAGTCTTAAGGCAATAGAGGATTTCCTACCATGGTCTTCTTCTGCAAGTTCCACTCTTACCCCAGTATCTTCAGCAAAAAAGGCATGGCTTAATAAATCTTTAATTTCATATCTGCAATGGATGTAAAGAATAGTCAAACACTGCAAGTCTTAAGGACATCCTGAGAAACTTGTGACAATAAATTTCTATTAGAGGCAAAAACATTTACAGTTTTCTTGGTGCTTATCCATAGCAAACTTGTATTCTTAGCAGAAAGAGGCAATTTTCTAGTGCTGCTGAGGACTGCTGTGTTTCCTATTTAACAAAGCTTCTTCAATATTCATATATCTTAAAATATATTCAGAAATGGAGATTACAGCCTCGCTTAACGTTCCTTGAGTATCTGAGCTTAATGAGTTCTAAAACACGGTTCCCTCTAGACAGTCACCTGAGGTTCCCAGGAACAGCTTTTCTGAAAGCCATGAAACACACAAGCACACCAGGAGAGACCAACATAGAAGAGTAGTTTTGAAAGCTGAAAACAAGTCCACAACCTTGCTTTTTTATATTATTCTTTGAAATTGAAAGAGACACAGCAATTGAATTTATTCTATTATCTTCACATTATATGGCAGGAAAGTACATAATCATTTAATATTTCCATACTGGATTTTCTCCTGCTCAGAGGAGACCCAGAGGCTAGATCAGGAACGCACACAGTTTCAAAGTCTCTGCATACACGTACTTAAACAAAACTTCATTATGTGATACAAACCTTTCTTCCTTATTTTTGCAAATGCACTCCCCAATTATCTCCTTAATTTCAGGATCTGTAACTTTCTCAAAGCTTGCTGGCTTTATACCCTAAAACAATAGAGGAAAACAATTCAGTTCAAAAAAATATATATGTGTTCTCTTAAGTAAGAATGCATTTACTATACTATGCAGTCAATTGAACTACTTTGAAGAAGACAGTTTTAATTTAGTACAACTGCACTTTAAGCACCTTGGCTTGTACATTAGCCTTACATCACACATACATCCTTTTTCTTTATGAACAATTGCAGACCTTACTTTTGCATCCTGTGGACTCTGAGGTCATTACTCAAGAAACAGCCTTACCTCTCAAACAGCTAAAAAAATAAGAGTAATTGTGTTTTTCTTCCGATAAGCAGTTTCAAGAATGAGTCGAAAATACCTTCGAAGACCCATGCAGTAGTCCAGATTTCTGTTTCCCATAAATCTCTTGATTTTCTACATTCCTCGGTACTCTCAATAGCTCCTTTCCCTCCCTCAAAACAATCCGAAACAAAGTAGAGCAGAGGGAGAATATGCCCAATGGCCCTACGTTGCTCTTGCATTTCCCAAGTACGTTGCCAGAATCTTATTGTAAACAAATGGAAGGCAGCCATAATCTATGAAGCAACACAAACTAGCCTATATTTCCATCAAAAGCTAATTTCTTTTTTTCCTGGGAATACGGCTCACTTCTAGATTTGGAAGTGTTAGCCCATGAGCACGTCCTTTCAAGGGAAAAAGCCAACCGTTTTGTCACAGAAGAAAGCTTATAGAAGCAGAACCTCATTCCCCATGTAGGGAGATTTGGCTCTATGCAGATGTAAGAGGAACAATTTGTATTTCTTTCAGGTTAGGTGGGGCTGTTTTAAGAAGACAGAGAGGATTAGAAGAAACACACACACTTGTAGGGTAGTCAAAGGTCACTTCTCTCTACTCTCTAATATTTCAGGACAAATACCTTCACTCAGCATGATCCTCCTCAGGGTATCAAGCCTCTTAATTAAAAAAACATACGTCTTACCAACATAAAGAGAGACTGTAGGAGAAGCAGTATGCAAGTACTCAAACTAAATAACAGCTTATATATCATGTCATCTCTGTACACACAATCAAAACATACTGTAAAAATAATTAGTAAGGAGACCTGGGAAGTTAATGGACACGTCCAGCTGTGCGTTTTCAAAGCTCAGGCTGATGTTTTCCTGATGTGAGGTTGTGGAGAGCGAAGAAGGGAGATTCGCTTCAGAAAACATCAGCCACCCCACTGCGCTCCTGGCCAGCCCAGGCAGGAGGAACTACCAGACACCCACCTTTGGTAACATGCAACTCACTTCCATTCCCTCAGCAGAAGTACTCATTTATTAATACTTTTCATCTGCGCATTCAGTTATAGAGAGTAACAGTGTTAATACAAGAAGTTATCCATTATATTTATGATGTTCAGCTTCAATTGGAAGCGAAGACTTGCATTTGAAAAATCTCATATATATCTACTAAGTCAAGGTGTGTATGTGCAATAATTCAGACATGAATTTTGAAATAGGTTTTGCAGTTAGACCCTATTACTTAAGGACACTATTGTTTGCAGTGAAGTTGATAAGGAGGAAAAAAAAACCACAAGGAAACAAGATTTCCTTTACCTTAATAAAAAAAGAATCCAATTAAGCACATGACTGAATGGGATTTAGACATTTAACTCCGTTCAAACCCTTTTAAATTTTCACCCTGAAAGGACAGTAACTGTGATTGTACAGCAGCAGGAAAGGAGGCCTGAAGACCCGAGAAGTGGATTCTGGGCTCACCTATCCCTGTCTTTATTTAAAAGGATCAGCCCTTACTGAATTTGGTCTTGAAGAAATGTTGCGGATGAATTTCAATGAGGGCTGGTATCTCCCTCAGTGTATTTCTGAATATTCGAACATCAGATTTTACTTTTACCATTTTATTAGCATTCTGTTGCCACTTCAGCATTAGATTTGACTTTAAAATTGATTCGTTTTAACTTCAGGTCAATCTCTCCTTTTATGCCTTAAGGTTCAGAAGAGTAAAATATATAATTCATAAATTTTGAAAACCTGACAGAGTAGTGGCAGGCTCTGCTTCTGCTGAGGCACAGAGGTGCTGCCATAAGAAACCATTCGGAACAGAACAGAATAATCCATGCGTGTGGCTGACTGCCTGTGATCAGCTAAAAAGAACCACTGGATTAAGAAAACTCAAATCTTGCTTACAAGACAAGGGTTCCATTTTCGTACGTATGTAAATTGCGTCAAAATGAGAGGGAAAGCCTTGTTGACTAAAGCCCAGACTTGCCTAAAACAATTAAGAGGGCACTACAGTGCACCAAGATTGTTTCCCAAAAGAGCTCCAGTACCTGAATTAGAAATGGAAGAAAACAGAACCACCAAAAGAACAGGTAAAGCTATAGGAGATGATCTTATCAGAGGGGAAGAAGGTTAAAGAAGTGTTCTGTTGAGAATTTGCAAACACAGTAGGACAAATCTCCACAGATTTTCAGACGCTCCAGTTTGCTATAGGAAATCATCTATTTCTTATCTTAATGACACTTATCAGGAAGAATGGATAATAAACATCCAAACCTGCTAGAGCTTCATGTTTACTGAAAAATATCCCCCAAATGTACAAAGGTATCAATTTAACTGCAGGAAAAGAAAGAAAAAAAAAAGAAAACGTTATAACTAAGCAGCAGAAACAGCTTCCACCACACCACCTGAGAAGCTTTCAACCCTCTGGAGAAACACACTGCTCCTATATGTGTGCTCACAGGAGCCTGCCAATTACTTTTTAAAATGGCAGCATGCTTCATGGGTATTTTGTCACAACTTGAGCTTAAGAGAGGCAGGAACAGTATCTACAGTATCAAGAGATACTCTTGATTTAATTTTTCCAGAATCCACAAATATCCCTCCATTTAAGTGCTCTGATGAACTCCAACACGGCTAGGATGGAGCAGGGCAGGTTGTGTGGGCTCCTAGGAATTAGGCTTGTCTCAAAATGTTCTTTTGACAGACCTGTGATGACTGACTCTGATTTTTTACCTTACAAATCCCTTTCCTTCCTACAAATACCATTAAACTTTCCACATCTTTTGCATCTCTCTGCACACCAACTGCATTAATCTGCCAAACACCTAAGCTACAAATAGATGATTAAAACAAACAAGGACAGAAGATGCACAGTGAAGCACGACACAGAACTGCTTTTCCAAGGTGTTTTCTCAATGCCCATATGCTACAGGATGCTTTAGCTCCTTACTCTTCATTAAAATCTCCAAGGCCATCTCATTGTAATGCTGAAAATCCTCCCTGCAGCACTGTGCCCTGATGCTTACAAGCCTCCCAACAATGGAGGGGGTTGGTGTGAAACACAGGTTTCTAGCTGAAATCAAAGGATCCATCTCATTCATTTATTCAAAAGCCATCTGTCTCTCCTGAGCATTCCCAAGGAAACATGGCACCAAAATTCAAAGTATATTGGCTAAGGAAAACCATACGACTGTCTCAAACAGAAGTAAACTCAACATCCACACCTCTGAAATGGAGGGCTAATTAACTGACATAAGATTGATACGGAGAATTTCATGCAAATTGTTTAAATACAAAAAAAGAAATAAAACATACCAAGTCCAAGTCTAAGGCTAACCTAAGCAGATTAACTGCAGATCTAAGAAGGTATCTGGAATACACAATTCAATGACGTTCATAACACTGTCTGATATGGAATTTACCCCATCTGTATAAGCAATATGTAACCTACAAATACAGAGAAAACATTTGATACATTTAAAAAGGAAACAATATGAACAATTAACGAGCTAGACAGAACACTATAGATGTTTGGGTTGTTTTAAAGGGTGTGTTTGTATAGCTAAACCCAACAAGGTAGCCACAAACCCCTAGCAAACACAATTGGTCTACAGTGAATTCTGCAGGGCATCAGTAAAAAAACATTGGTCTGGAGCCTCATGGGAAGGTCACAGGCTCTGATGTTTCATCACTAAATATGCCTATTGTCCACATATAAATCTCTTGGCAGAATGATTAAACACGCAAGAAAAAAAAATCTGACTAAGAAAAACCATCAAGTTATGCATGAAAAATGAGATTACGGCATCAGAATGAAGGTCACTGCAAATATGCTGACCAGGAAATCTCTTCAAAGTTAACTGTAGTAAATGTGGCTTTGACCTGTTGCTTGAAAAACACATTACATATATCCTCTTACCACATGTAACTGAAATCAGCCAACAAAAGTTTTATGTTTATTATCTCTTGCCTCTCATTTACCTTGTTGGGTGCAGTGCTGCAGTAACACCTAATGAGTACAAGATCTTTAATTGCAATTCCCATTTCTCACTGCAGACTCAAGTTTTAGTTCCACTGGCTGTTATTTAGGATGTGACAAAAAACATCAGAAATCATCAGGAGAGGACTAGAAGAAGGAGATAATTTAAACACGTTGATTTACACTGCAGATCTCTGGCTGAAAGGGCGGAGAGAAAGGTTCTTACAACCATGCCTGCTCGAGCACAGCAACGAGCCCCTCTGTACATTTGGGAATCAGCTTGGAAGTGATTGTCACATCATCCGGGACTATTACATACTTTCAGTTGCACATATATAAATAAAAGAGTGGAAAATTAAGGCAGCCATTGAACTATGAATCTACAGGCAGGGAGAATAAAAGGTGAGTGAAGTAAGAAGTACAATAATCTTTCACTATAAATATGTGTAATGTTTAATATCTTACAATAATAATGTTTACAAAAGGTATCTGTTTCCTATATCAATATGGGTTACCAATGCATGCGACTTTATAAAAGCTCTGACTTCAGATGTCCCTTGCAACCTATTAGCATGTACAAATTTGACATAGTGTTAGGACACAGAGTAGAAGCAATTGCAAAAGACATTATAATGGCAAATCCGAGCTAATGCACTGACTGTGGGATGTGGAGGGAATGCGTGTCCCAGTGCAATCCCAAGTAAGTTTGGAGCAGGCAGAAGAACAAAGGAGTTACTGTACTTTTGTTGCAAGCAATCACCTGCATGATTCAAATATCAGCAAGCAATGCCATCAGTACCACCGGTGGTTGCCACTGAGATAGGCTGGTTTAGCAATAGGGATCAGTATATTAGAGAGTTTTCTTCCTGGATGTAGGATGACAACACCGTGACACTCAGCCCAAGGCAGCAACAGAGTTATTGTATTTTACATTCTAGAAAGAAAAGCATCAAGAAACAAATGTAAAAAATGAGTGCTATGTTTACTGTTCAGTCTTGGTTTAACAGAAAGAATAATATTTACGTTTCTGGTGCAAAGAAGTTTCATCAAAAGCAAAGTACATCTCCCACTGAGGAGCTGCAATACACGCAGCATTCAGAAGCACTTCACTGCTGATCCTGCCCATGTCAGAGTCTCAGCAACACCTTCCGCCCTAGTGAGAAGCTCAAACTTCAGGTAATCCTGGGTATAAAACCGTGTGTCTCGATTTTCATCTACGCTCTACTTCTATATCAGCGCCAGTAATGCGTACAGCATGACAATGGCTACCCCACGAGAAGTGCTTGTAAAGTTCTCCCTCCAGGTGGTCCCCAGCCCAGCAGAGTGGGCAGAGCCAACTGCTCTGTGACAGCTCAGGCCATGGCCACATCATGCTCCCCACACCCAGGCTTCTGCATCTGAGCACAGAGGCAGTGCCCCACAGGCCCAGCAGAGAGCTGTGGCTGACTCACATGGCTCCAAGTGGGGTCCCCGTCTGCTGCCAGCTCTTCTGCAGGCACAGCTTCTGGCAGAAGCTGCTGAGCCCCTGGAAGCTGCTTCCTCTGGGACCACGGACCTTCTGTGGGGCTCTGCTGCTCCTCTCGCACCCTTGCCTCAGAGGTCCTCCCCCTGCTCCTCCTCCATATCTGACAGTCCATGCAGCTCATGGCATGTGACAGGGCATTTTCCTCTCCACGGGGAGAGGTTAACTCTTTCCTTGTAATGGCAGCAATGCCATTTCATCCACCGAAGGAATCCTGAGGCCTCTGCTCCTGTTGCTCTTGCCCTGAGCTCAGGGGAAAAAAGCAGTACTAGTGTCTGTACCCAACACATGCAGCTTTGCCCTATTAGTCAGATTCGTATCCAAAACACCTCTCTTACAAGCAAAATGACCTTTTAAAACTTATCCACAACAAACATTTTCTCTGTCTTAAGTTGCAAGGATAAGACCACTCTTACAAAGTTATAACTTACCATATAACTCTCTGCTGTGTAAAGGCTGTTGCCACAGCAAACGAGTTGGCTCAGACTTTCCTCAGTGTTTAAAAATGACTACTTAGGTCTGCAAATTGAAACGTAGTATCTAATTAGGAATCCTCTGATTAATCCTTATTCTTTGTCACCTTGGATATTGCTTTGATAAATGAGGCTTATGAAGCCTTAATCACCAATATTCCAGATGGCTAAGAGTTGTACACAAAGCTTCTCTAAGAATGCAGAGCAGCAGAAGACACCTATACTGTCTGTGGCTCTAATCCCCTATGCACATGTACAGGTGAGCTTAACATGGGCCAACCACTAACAAATTTGGCATGCTGCTCACACAAACTTCTGCCCACTGCAGCAAGTAACACATCAACACTCCTCAGAAAAACCATCACTAAGTGCCTAGAATGATCAGTCCAAAAGGGCACCCACTGCTACATGCAGGAGATAAGACTCCCATGACCTAAAGCCAGAATACTGTTCTACTGTCACCATGTGAAGTGCCAAAGCATAAGGAGATCTTTCCTCAGCTATACACAAAGATGGCATTTAGAGAAGATCCTAAAGGACCACATACCTAAATTAAGCCAGCAAGCCATTGTGCCAAACAAAAAGAACTTTTCCTTGTAGGGGAGGATTGAGCAGAACAGAAATGCAATACAAGCAGCTATCCTCATAAGGATTCAGGCAAGCAACTGCACCAAGCCATCAGCTGTATTTCACTTCTTTGAAAATATGCAGCACTCATTCCCAGCCAGCTCATACTGCAGAGCAGGGGGGCTTGCAGTCAGCAAACCTGATGACCCATCTTTGCCTCATTCCCTTCCCTACAGGGTTGGCCCAGCCATTAGTGCAGCAGCTAGCAATGAAGTTAACTGCAGTGCAGAGCAGCTTCTGATGTATTTTTCACCTCCCTTTCTGAGTAGCAATGGGTTGAAATCAGCACTCTAAGAAGAATTAAAGTAGCCAAAATCAGGGCTGCAGTCCATTGGGAAAGATTCAGCTTTGCCAAGATACAAATGTCAGCTTGCAACAATTTACATAGAAATGAGATAAAGCTGTTTCACTCTTCAGATGCATCTTCCTGCTTTCAGCACATCGTGACATCTCTTTCATTTCCAGCAGGGACACCCTCCTGTTTCTTGTGATAGTGACTTAAACTTTTAAACAGACTCCCGAATCATTTGCATCCTTCCTCTCCCGTCAGGGTTAGTAACATCACAGCTGGTTAGCACAGCAATCCACAACAAGAGCACCAGATTCGGCCTTGATTAACATCTTCATCAGTGACCTGGATGAAGGGACAGAACATGCCCTCAGGAAGTTTGCTGGCAACACAAAGCTGAGAGGAGTGGCTGACACACCACAAGACTGTGCTGCCATTCAGCAAGGCCTGGCCAGGCTGAGAACTGGGCAGAGGAAACTTGTGAGGTTCAACAAGGGCAAGTGCAGAGTCCTGCACCCGGGGAGGAACAACCACGTGCATTAGTACAGGTTCGGGGCTGACCTACTGGACAAGAGTTCTGCAGAGAAGGACCTGAGGTTCCCAGTCGATGATAGGTTGACCACGAGCCAGCAACGTGCCCTTGTATCCAAGAAGGCCAATGGTATCCTGTGGTGCATTGAAAAGACTGTCCAGCAGGTCAAGGAAGGTGATGCTCCTCCTCTACTCTGCCCTGGTGAGGCCCCACCTGGAGTACTGGGTCCAGTTCTGGGCTGCTCAGTTCAAGAAAGACAGGGAACCACTGAGAGAATCCAGCGAAGGGCATCTCCCATATGAGGAAAGGCTGAGAGATCTGGGGCTGTTCAGCCTGGAGAAGAGAAGGCTGAGAGGGGATCTTATCACAGTGATTATGAGGAGCATTGGCTCACTTGCAGGATCCAAGTGCACCAGACCTGGCTCACTTTTGTGGTGCCCAGCAGCAGGACAAGGAACAATGGGCACAAGCTGGAACACAGGAAGTCCCACCCGAACGTGAGGAAAAACTTCATTTCTTTGAGAGTAATGGAGCACTGGAACAGGCTACATGGAGGGGCTGTGCAGTCTCCTTTCCCAATGATATTAAAAATCCTTCTGGAAGCTTTCCTGTACAGCCTGCTGTAGGGAATCTGCTTTAGCAGAGGGGTTGGACTACATGATCTCCAAAGGTCCACCCATTCCCTACAATTCTGTGACCTCTTGGCAGACTGGTTCTCAGTGATATTAGCAAAAAATATACCTATGAACATTAAAATGCACATCATTTGGTACATGCAAATGTTTGGGTATTGATGAAAGCATCTCTATAACCTGTGTAAGAGACTATCATTCACTAAGTCAGAAACTGCAGTTTTGAGCTCAAGCAATTTTAGCTGACCTCAGTACTTTATAAGACTTTATTTGTACTAGCATGATGCACTAAACTAAATGGAGAAGGCAAGTGGTTTCAAATACATTCCAAAAATGACTGGGTTTTTTTTGGTTTTTTTTTTTTTTTTTTTTTTTACCACATTTCATTTGTGAAGATTTTTGCTCATTAGAAGCAGTGGGAAAAGAGGAACACTAATTTTAGGACATTGCTTCTGGAGGCTGAGATGGATCACTCACTACATCTACCATACATTAAGTCTAACCTCTCTTTCTACCTTATGGGTGAGAGATATTAAAACCACCTTATCTGTACCTATTTTTGCAAATTGTAGTGTAGCCTACTTCAGAGAACTATGTTCTTCACATCCTGAGTGCGCAGTCTGCATCTTTTGGTGATGGGGATGCACAAGGGCCAAAGCACATAGCTCGTTATGTCCTTTTGTAGAAACCAGATGGAAAGAAGTACCAGGAAAAACCTTTGATAAACCAGTCTGTTTAGCATAACCTATGGGACAGAAACACCCATATTCTTGTTCCTACTTATCCAAGCAGAGCAGAAGACAACCACCACTGCCAAAGCATTTGGCAAGTCCTGTTTCTCTGCAGTCAGTGATTCCTTCACTGATTTGCAAGCTGAAAGCATCATCCAAACTCAATTTTTTCAGGCATTCACAGCGCAGCTCATGCAGACAAATATATTTATCACATGGGGGTGAGGGTGCTGGGGAGGATACTTTTTTTTTTTTTTTTTAAGGATAGAAATCATTTTAGATGGCTTCTTCTATGGCCCGATTTCACCTGAGAATGCAGCAAACCCATTTCCATGGTTCCAGTCTGGGAATTAACAGAGCTTGCAGAACTGATAAGCTCAGACATAAAGCTCCTCTGGCTCATTCCAAAACTAAACATTGCTATATTTTCCCCTTTATATTTTCAGATAATTTGTTACATGTACAAGCTGCAGGAATCTGTGATGGAAATCTGAATCAAACATCCTACATCACATAAATATTTAGTCTCCAGTCTAAAAGCTAGGGGTTTTTTTTTGGCTTTGTGGGAAACTTGCTCAATTCTGACAATCCCTCTTTAGGAGGCAAGACTACAGCAGAGATTGTTCCCTGCTCATTTTCCCCAGGTCTCACACACCTTTGGGTGAGTGAGACAAAATGGGCAAAGATTACTGAAAATGTCATATGCAACTGCAGGATAGGCAAACATAATCCAACCACACAACTGCAAGCTTTCTGAAGAAACCTGCAGCGGTTTCTGCAACCCAGAACGAAGACACCTCCATTCCTACAACAAACTGCAGACATAAGACAGTAACGACATCTCACTGAATAACATTTTTAAACCTTCTGATCAGCAAATCCCAAATTATAGATGTAACTAAAATTAAGGAAGTTTACTCACACAGGTTACTTTCCGGTAAATTTGAGCAGCATTCTGGCATTCTGAGTAAGGGTATTCTGAGGTAGCCATTTCCAACATGCACATTCCAAACGCGTAGACATCAACGGATTCGTCGTAGTGTTCCTCATACATTTCTGGGGCCATGAATTCTGGTGTACCTATACAAAAAAAAAGATGGTAAATTATTCGTAAGGTCTGAAAGGTTTCCATCCCAATCTTGTTCTGTCTACAGAAGTGTGTCCATTACAACTGTACAAGGGGGCATGCAAGATGATTTCCAAACGGAGAAGTAACTGGAATAAGCTCAAGCATCCTCCAGGGAAGAAACCTAAAGTCAACACACACACAGAGCTCACTGATAGTATACACAGAGGGGGGAAAACGTATCAAAGTTTCAAGAGAGAATACCAAATGAGATATGGCACGGTGCCTGAATACACTGAAAGGTACAAAATGGTTTCCTCCTCTGGACGAAGAGAGGGACACGCATAGAGGTCTGTGGTGATGAAAAGGACAAAAGAAACGAGAAGCTTCGGTCTTGTTTTTGTCAATGCAAATTTGCATTTCTTCCTCCAGGGAGATGCACAGCAACCACTGAGCAGACCATACAGCACTTTGAAAGCAAGTGGTATCACGGATTCATCTAGGAAGTCATGCACAAAGCATTAAACACAATTCTGCCGCTGGTTCAGTAGTACAGATAAGCGAGACTACCTGCAGAATAAGGTCCTACTCCAAAGGGATTAGGGTGTCAGGAGACCGATAAAACCGGGTACATGAAGGGAAACATTGTACTTACTGCTTCATATGGGAAGTTGCAGCGTTATGACAAGTACAATGCCTGCAAAAGTTCTCTTTTTTATAGAAAAAAGTGAGTGAATACAAAATGTGTCATCAACAACCTCAGAGTAACTCCTATGCTTCAGACAGACTCAAGAGAGGCTCAGCCTTTGTCAAAAAAATCTCTGCACCAAAAAGGTGTGGTCCTGCAGAGCAAAATTAACACTTAGGTAATTTATTCCAGGGACTTTATCTCCTAAAGTAGTACACGCTTGGGAGTCAAGAGTGATTTTTGTTTTCACATATAGAAAAGATGAAGGAAAGAGATTAACACAGTTGTTTTCTTCGGGAGAAGGCCGTTCCCACCAGTGAGCAGCAGGCTGCCAAAAGGAAGGTGAGCAATCCCAGACCCATAACCTGGCCTTCAGCACAGTGGGATCTGCCTCAGCACCCACATCCCCTCCCCAGAGCCCTCTGCCAGCTGACATGCACTAGCAGCTCTGCTTTTTGGCAGGGACATCTCTACCATTGGCACAACTGTAATTAAACAACAGACATCAGGAAAAACAGTTCTCACAATTATATATGATTGATGACCTGATTTAAGTTGTTTGTTTGTTGTTCTTTTTTTTTCCCCTAATGGTAGCACAAACTACATCTCTCAAACTTAGGGTTTGTCTCTGAAACTGCTTTTGCATGCTTCACAAAGTAGACTTGGCCTAACTCACTAAACAAGCCTCAGTTCTGGCACTGCTGCAACATTCACAGGACTCTAGATCACTCTCTCCCTTCGTTGATGCTCCTTCCACCTTAAGGACATTCCTTCCTTCAGCCTACATAAATCAGCTGGATCCCTGTTGTGAGAGCTTAGCAGCCATACTCTGAGTTCAGCTCTGACCCCAGGCCTTTTCTTCCAGCTGTCACAAAGGCTGTGGCTGCTGCTCTGAAATGGTTAACAGCTGTCAGAGCCTTTCCCAGAGATGCTACGTTGTTTGAGAATGAACAAGACTCAGACACAGAAGTGAATCTCATGAATTATGGAGCATTTAAAGTTCCTTGCACAACTGAAAAAGCGATAGCAAGTAGTCTAAGAAGCAAATGATATTCTTGACACCATTCCAAATCACCATGAAAATGACATTTTCCACCCAACTCTTAGGGGTGGGAAGGAATAAATACAAGTACTCCTAACAAAGCAGACCACCGAAATGTGAAGCTGCTCAGCAGCTACTCAGCTGCTCTCTGCAGCACAGGCTTGGCCCTGGCTGGACTCCCTGAAGAGACACACTGCAAGGTCAGGCAAGCATCAGCGGTGGCACAAATGCAGCAAGGGAAAACCTGGACCTCAGCCACGCTGACTTCATCATCAAAAATAATGGAGAATTGCAGCTACTAATATCCATTTAGAGCTACTCCATCTAGGAAGATGAGGTGAGCAGTGAGGACAGCAGGGTGCATGCAGCTCTGGGACGTGCAGCAGGAGCGGGAGGCCAGACCTCGGGGCTGACACCTATAGGGTTCCTTCCCCACCCTGCCTACTTCTTTTTCAGCTCCTCAAAACAAACAAAATTACTCACACTGTTACAAAGTAAAAGCTAGAGAAACTTAACAAATGCAAACTAACATGATTTCACTGAAATCAGCAGCATTAAGCAGTCCCACAGCAGCCAAGCCTGTATCCACAACATCAATCTTACTGCAACTTAAACAATATTGGGTTCTCAAAGTATAAAGACTGAAACTTGTACAGAAATTGTAATAAATATAATCCCTAAACGTATGAGGTGGTATAATTAATTTGGCAACCACCGCTTTAAAGATAGCAAGCCATTCTCTTTATAGTTAGGGAACAGTGGCTGTCACCAGCAGTTTGCTAGTTCTAGTCATCTCAAATCTTATTTCCATTTACATAAGGGGCTGAAATATGACTACGGGCACAGTAACTTCCCTCACTTTCAGCATCCTTCCTCAAGGATTTATACCTTTCTAGAACCATCACCTACAGACCCGAACAAGGCCAATTTGCTGAGAAAGATTAAGGTAAAAAAAAACAAACCAAAACAAAATGTTTGAGAACTCAGGGAAAGGATATCCCATTTGTGTTTTTCCACACAGAAAGCATTAAATTTCACTTCTGCCAAGGAATGACATCCTTTGACACCCATTCAGAACACATCCTTCCAGTTCAAGCAAAATCAAGCTCTAATACGTCCTTATGTGGTACCCACATGAATCAGCTATTGTGTGCCCTACTGGGAATTTCTTTTAATTTTGTAGCTCCTGATTTTTAATAAATTGCAGCTGTTTCAGTAGAACTCTGCCAGGATCACGTTGAGGCATAGACAAGCTCTGCAGAAGCAACTTATTTTGCTGATGCCCAGTGACCGGGGATAAGCTGTTCCAGCCAGGGCAGCTCTCCTGTGACCTCCCTGCAAAGACAAGAAGCCTGGTTCTGCAGGGCACTGCTCAGAGGACAAGCTGCCTCTCCCTTCAGCTGAAACAACCGCACATATCCCCGCTCACTGGAAGCAGAAGACTTCCCAGCACCACCTTGTTGGTGAGACAGCAAGGCAGCATGTGGCTTCCCTCCCCCATCCCTTCTCTTTTCCCTCCCAAACAGGCACTGAGCCTGCTCTCAGGGGGAAGGGATGCACAAGCTGTTGGGAACTGCTGCTGCTTCTCTTGGAAGAGAACGGAGAAGGATTTGTGGAAGCAAAGTAGTATTTCAATTAAGAATTTAGCATTGTAAAGGAAAGAGCAGGCCAAGGGTAACATTTCCTAGGTAGGCCCCACAGACTGACATTTGTATAATGGTATAAAGGGAATGGTCACAATCTCACTTCAATCTCTACCACCAGCCCACATGCAAAAAGCAAAACACTGCTGTGAAGTGTGAAGGGCAGACAAATTGAAAAGACAACCATCACACCAACAGAAGGAAGCCAAAGAGAACAGACTGATTACCTATTACACTTTTGGCAAATGAAGCTCTCTTGAGGGTTGCCAGACCTAAGTCTCCTATTTTCACAGATCCAGTTGGTCCAGTAATAAAAATATTGTCACATTTTAAGTCTCTGTGAATTATTGGTGGAGTTCTCGTGTGCAAGAATAGAAGACCCTTCAGGATTTGCCGGCACCAACTACGCAGGACTTTTGGTTTCATCACTTTAAATCTCTTCAGATACCTACAGAACAAACAGGCAGAGAAGCTGGTTACAAAGAAAGCAAAGTGTTATTAAAGATTCTTGGGGCTTTAGCAGCTGAAACTCATTTTGGATAAAAGCCCCTATTAGATATCACAATAGCAGCTCAGAAATATCACCAAATTGGAAGAGATCTTTTTTAAAGGAGGAATTAGAGCATTCATTTTGGGGGAGAAAGATAATAAGCATTTTTGGTGCAAATACAACCAAATATTTGCAAGTCTAATAGCAAAGTAATTCACTCCATGCAGAGAACTGATTTAGAGTATGTGCTTTATATATCCAGAACAGAATAATACTGAAAATTAATTTTAGCCACAAGACTTCGACCTCTGTATCACACACCTGCCTTTTTATTATTTGTCTAGAACACTGAGAAGGGGGAGGGTACGTTTTGGAAAAACATAAAACCTGCCAATGCATTAGCAGGGCAGCACACTGGATATAAGCAGTGATGAGAACTGTTCCCATTGGGGCTGAAAATCTGCTCCAGAATTCATGCCAACTGCTTTATATCAACCTTAACATGATTGTCAAAATAGCAAAGCTATTAATATTGTTTAGTAGATAACCTAGAGCATCTCTTGCTTCAAAAGGAGATTCTACCATTCAAGTGCTATTCTGACTTTGATAACAAAACACACAAACACAAGAGCAGAAGCAATCACAGAAACACATGCTGACAAATGGAAACGTCACAGGCAGACAATGAAACAAGCCAGAGAACTGCTTCCAGTTACATAAGTGAAGCAGAAGATCGGGGAAGGGGAGATGGAGGCCGAAATTCTTCCTGTCAAGTCAATGCAGTCTAAGCACAGGGACGAATGACAGACACCAGAGAACAGCTCCATTTTTATCCTTTATCTTGAGGTGCCTTTTTTCAGAATGCAAAAGTAGGATTTTTCTAAAAATTTCCATAGCTATTCTTAGACTGCTCACCAGGAGCACAGTACTTACGTCTTCAGTGTTCCAGAGGTCATCAGTTCGGTAACCAGCACGATGCACCTTTTTCCTTTTACACAGGATTCCCAGAAGTCATAAAACCTTACAATGTTTGGGTGCTGTAGACCTTTCAACATTTCTGCTTCCTCTTTAAATCTCTGTCTCTCTACTTTTGTTAATTTTCTGTCCTATAATCCAAAATAAAACACTATTAGTACGAAATGGACCGAAAACAAAGCCACCACACTGCTACAACAGTCAGAATTCTTGTTTTATGCTTATATCAGGAACACTTACAAAATCTTTTACGTAACAGATGAGCAATGGGTATGAACTAGGGCACTCGCCTTAAACCCAGTGTCAAGAAGACAAAGACTTGCCTCAGAACAAAGAGATGTCTGTGCTAAGCTACATGACAGCATTAATATTTCAGGCAACATAAACATACCAGTGTCCTGATGTATCAACACACAGCTGTTTACTTATTGTTTTTGTGAAGATCATTGTCTGCGAGATTAATAAACACGGAGTTTCACTTCCAGGTGTGCAACGTCGTCAGTAGCAAAGCTACTGCCTGCTTTTACAGCCCTGAATACTGGACCCAGTAAATGGCTGCACCTGTGAACACATGGCGAGAGCTCCCAGATGAGGTCCCCTGAGTAACCCCACTGCCTGTGCAGCTCCTTCTGTTTCTCCAGGGATGAATTAAGACAATACCACCTCAAAAAAACAAACTTTTTTTTTTCCTATTCTCTTTGCTTGCAGCCCTGCTTAATTACAGAGCTCTCCTTAAAACTGACAAAAACTGACTCAAAACTCTTCTTCGTGGTTTTCTTTGGGTTGCAAATCGGCTGAATGACTACACTTACAATTTTAGCTCAGAAGCGTGAGCAATGCCATGTTCTACTACATTTTTTTTTCCCCTGAAGAAATCTGGGAGCTTTTACTCCAGGCCATAAAGCACAAGTTTAAGCAGCAATGAAGCCCAAGAAAAGCTGCTTTCCTTCAAGAGCTTCTGGTGCCAGAAATGGCCATATGCAACTCAGAGACATCAACCAAGTCCCCCCCAATCACCACCTTGTTTCTCAGCCCATTCTGCAGGCTCAGAATGGGAGGGCTGAAGGAGCAGATGTCCCAGGTGACACTGCCTGGCCAGCAGAAGCCTTCCTGCTCTAATTAGCACCACCCAACCTGACAGCAGGAACCCTACTCTACACCCGGCCCCTACAGATGCGTTTCACTGAGGGCCATGCAGCCGCTTGGCTCACATCCAATGGACAGCAGAATGGGCCGGGAGCACTGCAGTCCACTGCCCTAGAAACGAAGCGTTTTAGTTCTCTAAAAGGCACAATTGTGTAACTGTTCTTACTTACAGGAATGCAGGCTCACAAATCACTGAAATTAATTAGTTCATATAGTAACCTCGGACATTCTCTTTTTCCCAGTTAGCCGGGGATGTTTGCAGCAGTGCACACTTAGCAAATTAAATTGGCAGCCCACTCGTTTGTAACCGAGATCCAGAGCGGCAAGGTCACTGCCATTTTTGATGCAGCCTGCCCTCATCTGCGATTGCAAAGAGCTCAACGCAGCCATGAGAATTCACAGGGCTGCAAACAAGCCGACTTTACACTGAGATCTCACCCAGGAAAGCCTGGGTAGCAATGACGATGTTTGAGCTGGGCTTGGAAGACAGAAGGCTGCTCCTCCACTGGCACAGGGCAGTATTGCCCTTGGAGAACCCCACAGACCCGGCCCCATCACCAGGGCAGTGGGGAGCACCCAGCCGAGCGGCTCTTGGCACACTGCTGCTCCTGCTGCATTGGGCTGACTGCATTCTCCGTAAGTATTAAAAAATAATAACAAAACGGTCCCCTAATGAGCCAGCGCAAGAAAGCCTGAGAATTGCTTTTGAATCCATCACTCCTTCCCCTGCTGCTGAGTTTCCTCTTAATTTAAGCCCTGTAGAATAAATCAGACACCGCTGTTAGAGAGGAAAAGGAACGAGCCCTTGTGTGAGACAGGAAGAGCTCAGCCATGGCCAGCAGGGAAAGGGAAAGAAAGCAACGCAGATCTAGCAAGTTTTGAAAAGCCTTCTAATTAAAAGAAGTGATACTGAAACCCTCATCTCTCATTTCCAGATTTCTAAGCACTGGGAGAAATTTTCCACTGCTACTTTATGGGCAACACTTAAAATACCATTCAGACTTTACAGACCATCATGTTCCATATATTCTACACATTAGGAGCATTTGGCCTGACAACAGAATATAAAGTACTTAAACAGCAAGCCGAGCAACGAAGTGATTTTGGAAGACTTATTTTCTATATAGCTACAGGTAATGTTTATTATATTTCCCCTGTCAGAAACCAGCTGAGCTCACACTCCTCAGGAGGCAGCCTGGGCCCATTTCTGCCACAGAGGAGGACAGGACGAGGCTGTGGGCACAGCAGCTGCATGGGCACGAGGGTGTCCCCAGCACAGAGGTGCTGTAAGGGCACAAACCAAGCTCTGCAAATTCCATGAGGCTGAGCCTGGTATGAGCTGTTTGCCAAAACATAAGCTGTTTCTGAAAGGGCTTAGCAGTTCAACTGCTTGCTACTCTGGAGCAGCAAAACCTGAGGGACTCACTCAGCATTTAGTCCAAATCCAAAAGCCTTTAGAGGAGTCACCGACCCTTATTCCCTACCACACAGCCCCTGAAAAGTGGAAAGATTTTGTGCTGGACACAAGTATGTAAGTCAGAAACAACTTTAGGACAAGCAGTTTTAAGATGGCAACAGGATTTTCTGGAAAGGCCATGCCAAAGATAGCAAACCCACAGAGCTGGATGTAAGGCACCACCGTGCATAATCCAAATTCAAACAAAATCTATGAAAACTTGGGGGAGTGAAGAGAGTTTCCAGATTCACCCACTGAGTCACCAACCATCACACTGCTTGCATGGAGAAGGTTTGCAACCCCACGCAGCCAAACAGGCAGCTCTCGGGGATGCCGCTGTAACACAGCATACCTCCACTCGACAAACTCTGCTTGGAGCCGCCCTGCAAGCTCATTGTCAGTCTGCTGCACAACACTGATGGCACCGCTTCTATCCTGAGCTTCCTCAAGACACGAGACTTGAACAGAAAATTGGAAGATGTTTTCAGTGTGATCGGAGAGATATCAGCCAGCAGATATCCATGCACTTTGTCTCCTTTTAAGGTACCCCAGCTGCTCGGCTCCTTCGCCCTCATGGGGACACAGCCTTGGCTCAGGAAGCTGCATTGTACTCCCATTTAAAATAACCAAAGGTTTTTCAGTCTACTACATAGCACCGAGGTTTCTAAAATAAACTTCAACCTTCGAAAGTGATCACACTGAGCTGGTTTGGCCCTTCCAGCCTAACTGACTTCAAACAGAAGCAGGCACAAAGCAAGCCAGCTGCTCAGTCTGCATTACCCCTAAGAAGGAATCTGTGAATTTAACTGGTTCTTCCGTCTTAATAAACTGTGAGGAACAGTCAGCTTAGAAGGATTCAGCAAAGATTTGTCTACTGCAGAACGAGAGCAACAGTGAGACCAGGTAAAAGCAGCTTTCTCACAGAGATGCATCCATTTTGCACATACACACACAGTGCAAACTCATACATTCAACCTGTTATTTTACTGCAGTGACATAATCAGAAGCAGACCTAGCAGCATAGAAAGCACTAAGCTACAAGAAGAAATTCACTCTTTTAAGCAGATAGAGGATTGCACCCGCAGGACGGTTGGAAAACTCATTCTCAAGTGCAGCACTGTCAATCCACGGTCAGCTGCCCTAGCCAGTGTTCAGAATTTCCCATTTTGTTATTACATCTACTTTGAGCTCCTGCAATTAGCTGTTTACTGTGTGCTCCTGCAGGAACGTGGCAACAGCAGTGTGCACGGCCAGTGCAGGCAGGCTCAGTATCAGCAGGTGCACAGGCACTGCATCAGCAGGTGCACAAGCACAGCCCAATCACACGTGCAGCCAGGCTGTTTATGCCTCCGTAATTTAACCTTTAACATAAATAAACAGGCATTAATTGGCTTGGAGCTACACAATGTATCCTTCACTATGAAAGGCAATCTGTAGCAGACAGATAGATAGTAAGTGTCAAAGAGAGGCTATATATTGTAAGCCACCTTTTCTATGTTAATTTTCCTAGCGTTCAAATTCTCCCTGCTGCAAACTGGACGATAGCTGCATGGGCAGCCTTAAGCACCAAACCACTGAGAGCTATTCCCTTTTTTTGGAAGGAAGAAAATTGCTCCCAGTTAGCACTACATATCATCGTTCTTGGTAAATTACATATCAATTCACAGAGACTTGAGGAACGTGGTGTTTGTAGCAAGATGATGCGTTTAACTGAATTTCCTATTCGTAAAACATATTTCTGCTAACCAGCCACCACCCAAGCATACGTGCTCTCTGCTTCTCCCTGTTCTTTCCAGGCAGAGCTACCAAAGCTTTCTCTTTGTTAATATAAAGTCTACCCTTTCATTAATTTCCTCGGTGAAGTACGCTAGCAAAGACTGGCATTAGTACATAAACGTGTTAATAAAAATCAAAGAGAAGGCTACGAGTTACATTTCTGGAATGACACCCAAATTAACAGCAGGAACATGTTCTGTTAGTCATCCCCAAGCATAATTTCCTCCCGGCTGTAACATATGGGCTCTGACTAACTCCTTGAAAGTTATACAAGCAGGAGGCCAGCTTTCACCTGAGCTTTTAGAAGATTCCTAAGAAAGATTAAGAAGTCAGGTTTCTTGCCTCCTACTCGTGAGAGGCTAACGGATTTGGGAATTAACTATATTATCAACCAGTAAGGAAGCAATATGAAATGGAAGAAATAATAAGACGATACCAAGTTTTACTTTGACACGGTAATGCCTAATGACGCTTAGAATTACAGAGCTGTACTTACTGCCAGCTATTTGGTTTTGCCTAACAAGACCAAGCCCACAGGCTGGAACATCTTTTGGTCAGCCTGGTGAGGACAGAGGTGAGCCAGGAGCACCAGGCCAGAAGACGGGAGCAGGGCTCGCCTCCAGCATGCACACCACTACATCAGCTACACTCCTGTTTAGGGCTGTTTTCATCTTTTATCCAGGCTAGCGATGAAGAAAAGGAAACTGAAGAGGCACTTCAGATGTGGGAACAGAAATCAGATAGCTAAATCAGCAGATTGAACATCTGTTCCATACCGTTCGATTTTTATATTTGTGTGCCAGATCTGTACATTTGCTCATGCTCTCTAAGCAGAGATCATCTTGAAATATCAATCTGCAGCAGGATTCATCGACAGCTCTCTCCCACACAGCTATAAACTGCTTTATTGCAAACTTATGACCAAAAGTGCAGTTCTGGTCTGCCCTGGGAACGTGAGAGCCAGACACCAGTGTGGTGGGAGCACACAGCACACACCAGACACTGCCTGCTTTGCTCCTGCTGTGAATTTGGGGCATGTGAGCTGGTACCTGCATATCACTGTTTATTCCTTAAATTCTGCACTAGCAGTACTGTCTTTTTCTGAGAAACATCATGGTTTTGAAAAAGTTCTCAAAGCAACGAGCAAAATAAAAAGATCTACGAGCAAGATAGATGATGTGGGGTCTGTACAGTGTTACAGAGGGTGACCAGACTTCTCACTTCAGGTCAGGGCTGAAGGCAAGTTCTGATACATGAGGAATTATGCAGTTTGTAAAAAGTGTAAGTTAGTAGTTTCAGAATCATCCTGTGCTTGACAGAGAAACACGAGGTACCCAGATGCTCCATCCCACCCCATGGATCTCTTCTTTCTCCATCAATGCTTCACAGTTGTAGAAATTAATTCTCCAATTTCTGAAGAATACAATTTCAAAAGCTTTCACCCACGCTAGAGAAGATTGTCAAGAGCATCTTCCAACAGCTAAAAAAAAAAATGAGGCTTAAGTTATTCCTTATTAAGAGCACTATATTAAATAATCTTTGAGAAATACTGGTAGAAATATATCATTCTTATTGGCTGCTGAACAAGATGCAGTGTACTATAAAATCTGATCTCTTCCATCTTCATAACTTTTTGCAAGTTCTTCTATAAGAAGCAACTTCAACAGGAACAAATCTGGCTTACTTAACCTTTTAATACTGTAATTCAGAAGATTTTAAAAATTCAAAGGCCTTTGGAGATAATGATGAACATTAACACATTCAAGAAGGAAACTAAAAGCAATCCTGTATTTAAGATGAAAGCTTCACTCCTGTAGTACAATCACTTCTCACTTCCAAGATTAGTCTCATCCACTATCAGAAGAATCTAGGATTTCTCCCAAAGACAACTGGAAGCACAAGCACGCTTAGACATGCAGCACTTTGGACTGTGAAGAGCTCAAGATGTTACCAAAGTAGCTGCTCTCACGTACCAGGTTTATGCCCTCGTTATTATTGTGCCTACGCTATCAATTTTTAATTGCACTCAGGACCTTTTATTCCCACACCCCATACATCCAGTTATAAACATGTGTCACTTCAAGCAATTCTGAAGTAGAAAATCCCCATTCTGTGAACGGACAACAGATGCCATTAGACAACTTGCGAATCAGGAAAGATTTTTACAGCTTCATTGCACATCAGCTTTCAGCCAACATTTTTCCTCACTAAGTCACCCTCTGTGAAATTACAGCCTACTATTTGTTAGCTGTATTAGTGAAGCACAGGGAGGTTTCCCAGTGGTAGCTCATTTTCCAAATGCATTAAAAGCAATCCTTGCCCAAAAGGATGCTCACAACTCAGTGAGCAGGACCTACAGGAAAGGTTGCAAGAAATTATATTTATTTTCATTAGTTGTTGCTAAAAAGCTACAGAAAATTAGGAGCTGAAATCAAACCTTTACAGCTAAATCTGGCACTGCAAAAAAGCTGGGCTTTCCTTCCTGCTGGATGCAAGAACAGTTTGCCCCTTTTTGAACTGTTTAAGGGACGTGTCCTATGGCAGAGTGAGAATGAAACTCACCTCTTCTGCTGAACTCAGAAGTTAAAAAACTCGTCCTGCAAGGTGCAAGAGGAAGATGAATCAACATCTAAAAGCAAAGCTGTATTCAGGGGTCACAAAAATACTAAGACACCCAACACCTCGGGCAGAGACTGTTTTACAGATCTAAACCTCCAAACCCAACTACAGTATGATAACCTACAGTTTAAGAAGAAAGAAAGAAAAAAAAATCATGTCACAAGCAATTGAACTAATTGCAGGCAGCACTTCATTAACTCTCTTAATTACCAGTACTTCACAGGTTCCACGTAAGTTTATAAATCTAGATGAAATACCAGAAACAGTTCAGGCATGCCTGAAAAAAAAAAAAGACTTTTTCAAATGAAACTGAAATAAATGTGTGCAAGGAAAAAAACCCAACAACCAACAGATAAATCCTGTGACAGGATACCACCAAAATACAACCTCTGCTTGTCGCTGAACACAGAAATAAAACAAAAAACAGCAAACAAAACAAACACAGAGAAAAAGAAAACACAGACCATTTCAGACCTGTCACGAGATTTGATATTTTGCTGTTTTCTGGAATTCACTTCAGAACTAGCATTCATTGAAGTTTATGCAACAGTTCCTGCTGCTTTTAAAAAAATCTTTTGCTTCACTTACTTCACGTCATCCATAAACACAGTATTTGGACACGTAAAATGCCTAATGCTATCAGACAGCATCTCTAAGGGATGAAGCCAAACTCCCACGTGCCTGTGGTCCCATTCCTACGTCTCACCCACAGTGGGCTGAGCACAGCAAAACCATCCTGACTTCTGCTTTCATTTCCTTGAGTTTTTAAAGAGTACCAGCTGCAGGTTGGAAGACCCTGAAAGACCATGCAAAGAGCTGGAGGTACACTGGCTGATGGCTGGGCGCTTCTAATAGCTGTGGTCACAAAGTATCCTTCTGTCAGTGCTGGGCTCTGCCACACAACAGCAGATAGTGGTGGCTGCAGCCATCCCCTGGAGGGGGATATTTCTGTGGGAATCCCTCCTGGGCCAGATTGCCACAGCAGGAACGGAAAGAGATGTTTGAGTGCAGCTGCTGCCCCAAAACCGTCTGAAAGATGTCTGACAGGGAACAGCAGAGAGATGCCACTGCTTGCAAAGGGCCGCCATCTCCTCAGCCCAGTGAGAGGGGAGAGAAGCCAGGCTGCCCACAACAAATAAACATCCATCCACGCTTTTCCTTCAAGCTTCTCTCCTTACCTCAAGGCAATTTGCTAATTAGCTTATTTTATGAACATGAAACCCCCTCCAGTTTCTCTCCTCCACGCACAACTCTGTGCTTTCCACAGGGCCTGCTAGGAGAGGCGCGTTCCCTCCTTAAAGGCCGCGGCACCATTTTGGGATTTTGGGCTGTGAGAGGCCTGGCGGGAGCTGCTGCCCGCCACCCAACACCAAGTAAAAACTGCTATTTATCCCACATTACCATTCAGCTTGTCAACGGCAATGCTCATTCGGACAATTAACTTTTACCAGTGAAATTAACCAGCACAAAAAAAAAAAAAAAAAAGCAGAATAAGCCATTTTTTATTCAGACTTGCCCTGGCAAATATAATTTAGCTGTCTCTCGTGTCGCATGCAGTCCTGCATTTCTAACAGCAGATTTCATTCTCCTTTCAATTTCGTCCCATTATTGCTACCATTTCCCACCCTGCTATAATATATCAGTTTGGGACTTCAGTTTGCAAAACATATTCATGAAGTGAGGTCCTTCCCCATGAATTACTTACAATCCCAATATAAGGACGATACTCACTTACAGCCACCGGCATTCAGAAAGAACAAACTGTTTCCTCAGCTCAAATGCAGCTACCTAGCACAGATCTCTCAGAGTCTGTCAAGTGCCTGGTTCTACAAAGAAAGCTGCTATGCTCAGAGATGTTCTCACGGGTTTGTAGCTTCATTAAGGTATTTTGTCTATGATTAAAATGTCCTTTGCATTAGTAGCAAAGGTAAGAACCAGCTAAAACACATTCCTTTCTATTTACTGACACCTGGAGAAAGTGACATCTACATAATGATTTTTATATGAACTTCTAAATGCTTTCAATATTTATTAGTTTTTACTACACTAATTCAGAAAAGTCCCTTAAGATAAACCACTATCTTTAGAACACACATCTGATCAGAAATGTAGTAAGAGGAAACACACTTAACTTATTTAGAATGGAGTATTGTTAAGTGGGGATGTATACTTTCTACCTCCAAACTTAAGTCTTTAAGCTGTATTCACGAGGCACAGGTTTAGGCTGTCTCATCAACCTCAGAAGACACTCACCGAGGAGGCCTTCAGGCTTGGTCTGAAATTGCAAACCGAGTACAACTATTACTCAGTAATTTCTTTTTAATTTTTTTTTTTTTTTTTAGCTATTACTAACTTAAGAATTTTCAAATTAGCAGAAGAACACAAAACACCCCAAAACTTCTCACCAAAGCAAACAGCTGGACTGAAAAACATATAACAGCCCTGGTTGTAGGAGGTCAGAGAAGCATTCACAAGTTCCCCAAATCTTTAATTCTACAGTGATAAATGCATCTTACATTCAATTGTTCTTCTCACAAAAATTGCCTCAAGACACAGAAATGGAGTTAAAATGTGTTTCTCACTAGTTGCTGCCTACCCAACACAGCAGGCTACTCCAAGATGAGAAGACCAGCCTGCAAAGCAGAGGCCATCAGGAGTGCAAAGCAGAAGCCATCAGGAGGCCCCTCTCCCCATCAGGAGGCACCTTTCACCAGGAGAAGGGCACTTTGCAGACAGGTACCTCTGCTCCTGAACACTCACACAGTCATTTATGTGGTGTTTGGAAACATCTTGGAAAAAAATTTAAATGCTAAGGAGAGCTGCCACTTTTCCTGCATTCCTAACACCACTTGACAACCTGTTAGAAAACACTCAAAGGCAAATGCTGCGTTCTTGGCCAGGATATATTAATCAAAGTCTGCCACAATGGTTAAGAACTAAGCTGAGAGCATCACATTCATAACCAAATATTTCTTTTTTCTTTTTTGCAGACCCTTCTGCAAAGCATGACATTCTATAGCCTTGCCCAAAAGAATAATACTGGCCTGTCAGATAAAACATACTAACAGCTAAAAATTCAACTTCACATCCCTTCAACAGCAAAGCATGAAAGGGTAACATCAACATAGTTTTATGAGAAACAGATCCTGGCTACTTTCCAATGATATTATATGTTTGGGTTGATAAAGATAATAGCATTGACATAATAAACTCAGATGTCTCTAGCACATTTGTTTCACATTAAGTAAAAAAGAATTATACAGAAAACATCTATTTACATAAGTTATTAAAGAATTTGGTTCAAAATCATTCAAAATATAAATTATACATATAAAAATTGCACCTCCTTGATGACGTTCAGGAGGTTCTGCAGGGCCTAGGTCTTTTTCTAATGAAGTGATTCATAATTTTATAATAAACTGTGGAAAAAGCACAGTTACTAACACATTTTACACCTTGAAAAGGGTTACAATGCTGAAGTGTAAAGATGAGAGGTCACAAAGAGACTCAGATGATTGCATAAGCTGGGCACAAGCACTGCTTACGCTCCACCGATCACGAGTTGTGTAACTCGGGCCGCAGGCTGCAGAGGCAGCCACGAGCAGGATAGCCAGCTTGGCACGGCTGGAACAAACGACACAGCAACACCACCAGCCAGCATGGCCTCTGGACAACAGGAACAAGACGCTCAAGTGGGAGCATGAAGCAAGAAGGGTCTTTGCATTTTCGTGTTGTGAAGAGCATCTCCATTACAAAGCACGCTTTTCAATATGCACATTAATGTGGGTCTAGATAACGATGGGCCACAAGCATCACTACAGAACTGGCCTACACTGACCACGACTCCAAGGAGCTCAATCTGCTCATTGTATCAGAGAGAGAAAGGAACTATCTGATGGCAGTCTGTAAACAAAACAAAGTTCAGTGTGGGATAGTTGTACTATCAAACGTAGGGCTACTCTGCAAGCTGAGATTCCCATCAGCAAAAAAGCATGCTTTCCACGCTTTCTCTTTCCTTAAAGCACAGTGAACCACAGCAAGGTGGCCAGCAGCCTCCATTACTGCTGCCCGTACCTCAGGGCTGGGTGTTTTCCTAAGCAACATGCTTCACTTCACTCAGCAGGCCTGGCCTTGAATCAGAGATTAATCTGATCTAAAACACGTATGAACCAAGATCCACAGGAGATCCAATGAGATGATCACAGTGCTACTTTCTGACTTGAAACCTCTGCAACCACACTACAATCAGTTGCTCTTGGCCAAAGTCCTGGAATACTAATTTGAATGCTGGTTATCAAACATGATCAGGAGCACTCAAACCTTGGCTAGACAAGACACATGAAAACATGAAGTCAGCAGCACCAAGTCTCAACAAATTTGAGCTGTGCTAAGTGATAGGAGCTCTGGCAGCTAATCATCACAGCTGGAAAACTGGACAAGCAAAAGAACCCCAAAAGAAAGAAAAAAATAAAACATTTATTCATCTATATCTTGTACTGGCACATTCACAATCAGTGGGCATACATAGGTTTTTTATAGGTTGGTGTGTTCAGATTTCTTGAAGGCAGATTTTTAGTAAGCTAAAAATCTCAAGACTACGTAAGTATGCTTTTCAGAATGTAATGCAAGGAATTTTTGATGTACTGAATTTAACAAGTGGCATCAGACATTCAGAGACTGCAGAAAGTCAGAATCAATCAGAAAATTGGGGACAAAATATACAATTTTATTAAAGATTTCAAGAACAGTATACTTCCAGTACTTTTAAGTGAGAAATATCAAGTTATGGAAAGGAAGGTTATGGCCTGGTAGCTTGGTGTTCAATCTCAGATTTTACAAGTAGGACAGATAGAAGATACTCTTGTTAAAGAAACATTATTTGTCAGAAAAAAAAACAATTAAGTACGATTAACTGCATATTATTTCCTACACTTCAAAAACCCAATAATAAACATAACTAGAAAATCAAAATATCCAAACCAATCTATTCTCCAAGGCAATCATTAACTTTTTTTTTAATATCACAACAGGCAAGATGTTTGATCACACTGAGTAGTAGTATTAAATAAAATATTTATTGTCATTGAAGGGAAGTATTTGTATTTCCTTTCCATACTTCTACTGACTCCTTGTCCCAAGACAGCAGCACTACCTGCCTTAGATTAGTTTGTATCAAAGACATCAGAAAGTTTTCAGAAAACTCCTTTCAGTTTGTCCAGTGCTTGACTTTAAGTGTGCTAACAAGGCACTACAGAGAGAAGAACCCAGCCACAGAGAATTAATCCAATGGAAGCACTTGCTCTCCACTATTAATTAAAGCAAATAAAAAGGTGGAAATCTCTTGGAATGAAACAACCAAAGAAAAGGACAATGTTATATTAATTTGAACAACATCACATGGACTTTTTTTTAAAGACAAATTACAATGCCTGTAAAATTTAGGACTGAAGAACCACGTGGTTCAACATGCATTAAACAGAATGGCTGTGTATTCAACAGATGAATAGCATTAATGTTAAACACTCTCACTATGGTGTTATAAAGACTATTTTCCCCCCACATAAAGACCTCTCCAATCAAAACATGTTAAAAATGAAGAACAGCAAAAACGTTTGCTAGAAGTTAAGATAAATTACCTAGGAACAACGCCAGGTGTACACACAGTTAAAAAATGCACTATAAATATTCTTGAAACTTTCCAAAATTCAAGTATTTCATCTCTCCGTAGAGATTTTCCTATTAATAAGACCAATCAATATGCCCTTTTAAGACTGAAAGTGCTGGTCTCTCTGAAGTCCCTGTGGCTTGCACAGCATGAAAGCTTTTTCCCAGTATGAAACAGCAGCTTAATTACTAGTGATGGAGAACCAGTAATTCAAGTAAGACTTATTTTAATCACTAGTAGTAATGGACACTCACTGTAAAAAATGGAAATCCTGTAATTCTGTTCCCACAGTCACCAGCATAAGTGACAGGTGAGTACACAGAAAGTTTCACTGGTCAACAAGTTATTGTTCAGTCATGGGGAAAATGGTACTCATACAGAAAAATGAAAGCATAGATGTCCACAGAGTATAAAGATAAAGAATGAAGAGAAGAATGCAGTATTTAATCACATCAGGAGACATACCAGCAACTGCCCGGGGACAAAGTGTCACAGGACATGGCCTTGCAGGAAGGCTTACTGAAACTAAAAACAAACCAAACACTCTCAAATTATCCTATTTACCTTTGATTTCTGTTTCAGTCAGACCCCTGTTCCCACACAGCACAGCCTGCCTACCAGGCACCCAGCACCAGCTTCCCCCAGCACTCACCTCGCAGCATCACACCACAGGGCTCCAAGCTCTGAGCAAGAACAGCTTGCAAGTGGTTAGGGATGCAGTCACACGAGGCTTGGCCCAAGGATAGGGAATTATCACCAACAATCCTTTCTAAGGAGTTTTCTTGGGAAACCAAAGAAACCAGTAGGAATATGTTCCGCATAAAGTGCTTGTGCTTGAGACTTCTGAACTTAAACCACCTCTCCCCTGTGAAACAGCACTAACAATAGGCTTCCATGCTTCCACATGTGTATTCATGACTCTCAATTTTAATATCTTCATCCCTTTAAACATAGTATTTACTAAAATCCATCTTTACATTTAAACTGTTTTTTAATAGTTCTCCTTTATTTGTTTTCTACAGAGATTTTAACAAAACTTGGATTCATGTAAGGCACAACAGACTGGGATAGGATGAATACCTTCAAGTCTGATTCAAGCGATCAGTAGAGTGTTCAGAGGGCCTTGCCACTGTTCTTGCCCACTAACTGGACAACTTGTCTCTGGCACAGACCTGCCAGTCACCCATACACCCACTGCTTGCATTACACACAGGTGGCTCAGCAGGACACTTGTAAGGTGCAAGCATTTGTTATTTGTGCCAAACAGAAAAGGACACACCTGTTCTTTAGCCATCCACACTGATCAAATGGGGGTTCTGTTTTTAGGTTCTGCTCTCTGACTTACCCTTCAGGTGGGGATCATTTGTTGCAAGCTCATGAGAAAGAGGCAGCTCGCCCTGCAGAGTGGAATTCACAGAGCTGCTTCCCCAGAGCACGATGACCCAGTGCAGCCATGCCACCTGCCTGCTCTTGGGAAAGAAGAGGCGGACCTTCCTTCTAAGCCCCCCCAAGATATCCTTTTCATCACACCTAACCTTTTCCCAGCAATTCCATTCCACTTCTGCCACTGCCATCCTGGTGCCAAAAAGAGCAAACAGAGCTTGCTGCCAGCCTGCACAGCTCCTCGTTGGGCTAGCAGCAAGTGGCTGGGCTTAAACACCCCCAGATCACCAAAATATGCTTGCTGCACACTGCTATTCCACTGTCCTACAGCAAACAGATCCTAAAACAGAGTTTGAAGAAAAGAGGAGAGATAGAGCAGGGAGGACAGAAAAACTACTTCCCAGCTCCACAGGTCAGCTCTCCAGTTGATTCCTACTGGCTCATTACTTCTGTCTGCTACTCTACTGCAGTCTGAAGCGGTGGTTTTGTCTGTATTTGGAATTCTAGAAATTAAGTATCAAGACTTACACCTCCTTCAACAAACTGTCTCACGTCAACCAAATCATTTTCCTTGGGCACTGCTGTCTTTTTGAAATCACTGTACGTAGACAAATAGCTGGATAATAAATTCAGGTACGACACGATAATAAATAACACAAATAAGGCACAGATATCTTGAAAGATTATGTAAGAGAACAGGGCTGTCTTCAAAACCCATCATCACATTAAGGTCCAAGGCTATGCACTCACCCAGAGCTGCACATGCATGAGCCCAAGGCATATGCCCATAGCTTGGGCATATGCCCAAGGCCTCAGTGCCCATAGCTGCACTCAGGAACAGCAGCTTGTCCCTTTATTAACAGCTCATGCTGATACGCATGCGAGGGTGAGAGTTGTGAACAGAAGTTCAGGAAGACATAAAAAGAATATGAGAAAATACTAAAAATCACGGTGCAAGTGAAGGTTGACTTTGAAATAGCAAAAACAAACAAACAAACAAACAAAAAACAACCACAAAACAAAACCAAAAAGGCATGCAAACAGATCCCTTTGCTCTGATTGAAAGCTGTAAGGGATTTTTGAGCCTTCATACAATTTCTAAATTAAGCTTTGTTATAAATACCATGCAGTGCATTAGTGCACATTTGTCAGGCACTTGAGGACCTGATAGATCACAGTTGGTCAGGAGGAGTCAGATGCAGTGAGGATGCAGAGGTGTTTCAAAAAATCACAGCAAGCCTGAGCTGATTAGGGCTGCCCTTTTAGACAAGAAAGTTTCTCTCTACAAAGTCAGCCTGCTGCTTATCCAACCTGGCAGAGCTTACAGACACCAAAAGGGGCACATCCCAGGAAATCTGGGCACCTGGCAGCACTGCTGGCCTGCAGGAAGGAGCGAAGGAGCTCTTCTTTCTTCCAACCGGTGGCAACTGTAGTCAGAGCTCTCAATCCTATAAATTATTATCCTGTTAGTATGCCAAGCAGCACCAGCTTGGACATATGCTTATCTGATTTATTTAACACCATCTGCCTCCATGTGCGAAAGAACAGTTTGAGTCACATAGACGCTGAGTTAGTTTCCAGAAGAGCGCTAGTGGAAGTGATTCACGCCTTTACTAAATAATACTACACATGACTGTTAACAGGAGCACAAAGACCCAGTTTTGGTTAAGAAAACACCGTCAAGGTCCATTGGCTTAATTTCATCCTGAAATGGGAGCATATGGAAAATCAGCTCATAGGGATTGCTGGCATTCTCCTAAACAGATGTTCTTGCCATAGGAAACATTTAGAAGGGAAGCAGGTGTGATTTGTGAGGTGGCCCACAAACATAACCCTTTGCCATAACGAGAACACCATTCCCATTCAATTCTTGCACTGTGCCAAAGCTTTGGAAGAAAGAAGAATGATCACAAAACACTGACAGAGAGACTGGGAGGTGGAATGGCCGACACTCATTCTGTTCTCGCAGAATAAATGTTGTGCATTAAAATTACACCTAATAAAAACTGCAGTAATCTTTCCCATTAGGTGTTATTTCACAAAGAGATACTTCAACACAAAGATACTTTTGTAACCAATTTAGAGCTGATTTGCCACCAATCGGATTAGTGTCTCTGGGTATTACCGCTGCCTCTCTCAACCACCCTTCAGTTAATAACCGGTGATTTCCTCTGGTCTATTTACTGGGCTGTTCTGCTGCCCACACACCAGTCAGCAATGCCCTACTCACAGACACGGGGCTTGGTGAAACCTAAGTGTTAGCTTCCATGTTTCAGCCTCAGCCAAAACCTCATCTACTTTGACATCAAACGTGTGTTTTTTCTCAACTACCACCAAAAGCCGTCATGCGTATTCTGAAAGTACAGACACCAGCTTTACGTGTTCAGGTTGCCCTGAGCACACTGGCAAGCTGCTTGGTACGCCATCCTCAGCAAGACTGGAGCCCTGCAAACAGCCACCTTGGAGAACGCTCAAAAGTGTCAAGGAGGTATCAAGAAAAGGCTCATCCATTCTGTAGGCCCTCTGCAAGATGCACAGTCACTCTTTCAAAAACAAGTCAGATTGAAAATCTTCCCCCGCCTCCCCCCCACACACACAACCTTGACACAAGAAAAAAGTAGTAGTAAAAACGCCAGTAGGCTATTTAAAACTAAAATCAGAAAGATAGCAGGAAGTGGCAAAACCTACAGAGAACATTCCCACCACTTCCACAAGGTCAGCTGCCATGCAGTGCTGCCGCCTCCCTGTCTTAAGAGTGGCTGCTCCAAGGAACCCCCATCACCGCTGCCAGCTGTGAAAGGCAGACAGCTGGTTTGCCCAGACCACTGTTTTGCTTAAAAATAGATTTCATGTGTTCTGTAGTAGACAAGTAGCCATCAGATTACATCATTTCATCTGAGCGCTCAAGTTCAAGGTTCCACTGCCATCATTTCGGTTAGTTTTCTGACTCTGAGCCTCCAGCTACTGCCAAGAATGCACATACGAAAAAAAAAATCAAATTTATAAGCAAAAATGTAAATGCATCAGCTGAGAGGCATCACAAACAGAATGAGAGCCTTCTTTCCTGCTTTTAAATAGGAAGCACTGTCAGAAAAACAAAAACCTCTGTATTTTCACAGCTATGTTGATTCACGCAGTGGTAAGCCTGACTAACTTCGGAGTTAAAAGGTTAAAATAGAAAAAAAAAAAAAAAGATTTGCTAATAAGCATCTCATTTCCACATTCTTCTTTACAGAGTTTCTGCTTTATGCTATGGTGTTGCAGGTGCTGGGCGAAACCTGAAAATTCAAGGCTCCAAGGTCAATTCCAGGACACGTCATATAACCTTGTTCAACAATTCAACAACAGTCATCTTAGAACAATCACAATTTTTGTCACGCCTTTCCTAAAGCAGTCATGTTAAAACACTATTCCTCCTCTGCATTCTGCTTATTCATGGCCAGCTTAGATATACTGCTTCTTGAGACCGTTTCATCCTTCAGTCTTCCTTCTATTCCTTTTGCAGCCACCCTCGACCTGGGTTTTCATCTTGCCAGGCTAAGGTCTAGCCTCCCTTTATAAGCAGTTATCCTTTACGTAGTCCCTCTGGTAGTCCTGCACAACACGTTTTTCCTTTTCGAAGACTGCGACCACAGCTGCAATAGTCTGCACCCAAACAAGTCACTGCTCCTCATGTGCTTTATCCATCTGGATGTGAAATGAGCACAATTTTTGTTGGCTTGGCTTTTATTTGAAGTTGCACCATAACCCTTGCACTGTCTGAAACCAGTTCAACACACTCTTATTTTAATTAATGCAAACGTAATTTGCCAGCAGCTCAATTTAAAGATGACTTACGACTATTCAATTTACGTTGGCTCCTTCCCAAACTAAACCAAACTTACATAAAGCATGTGTTGATTGAAATAACAGTGCTCACAGGTCCCATCAAATCAATATGGATGCAAACATAATCTTGAACATACAGCCAATGCCATATCATAGAATAAACGAATGAGGCTTAAGACAGGAGCAATGGTTCCTAAACGATTCCTGACAGACCTGTGCGTCAGCTCCAGTGAACCTCCCTAGGCAGTATTTGTCAATACTTAAATACTCTCAAGTGGGAAACTTCTCTTTCACCCAGCCTACATCTCCTCAGTTTCAATTTACACCCCTTAATTATTTTCTTCAACATAGTGAGCATGAAGAATCACTTATTCAGCAGAGTCTGAGCTCAGGCTTTGGGGATTTTCCTTAGAGATGTCTGAAGAATAGTATCTAATGTCAGTTGTCTCTCCCCTCCAGCACCCCAAGCCGTGACCAATCTACTTCTCCATCTCTCACAGCCAGCGTGCAGCTCTAGGCTCGCAATCCAACCAATTAGTCCACATCTTTCCCCAAGTGAGATGCACAGACAGCATGCAGGCAGTTACCTAATGGAGTCATCCAATGCTTTGTGTATTGCAACTGGAAAACAGAGGAACATCAGCTGAAATCCAAATTGATGGTTCACAACCCCACTGCTGAAGCACATTCCCTCTTTTAGGGAGAGCAGAGATTCTATGGCCATTTCACAGATTCTCAGTTAATGTTCAATACCAGACTGCATTTCATTGGCCAGCAGACCCCTGAGATTCAAGCGCTGAGTTATTAATTTAGTTTACCTATGAGACTTGAAACACAACACTGCTCCAATTTGTTTTCTGGAAAAGCTTTGGGGTATCTCAGTGCACTCACTCAGCATTAGAACCACGTGACAGGGCACCCCAACTAGAGGAAAAACCCAGAGAAGCCTACAGGCTTTGCAGCACTTGGGATACTAATCATTCAGCAGAAGCAGATTTCAGAAAGGTCTGAAGAGGCTCGAACATCCCAATTTGATGCTCTCCTGAAACAACACTTCAGAGAGGATTGTGCTGCTTATCATCACCAGGCTCCCTCCCTTCTCGTGACCGTGCTCACACTCACACCAACTGGGCAGGATCACTCCCCTTCCCCAGGACACTGCTGTGTACACAACCGCTGCCCTCAGCTCCCCAAAGAGCCACACTTCCGCTGTGCTCCAGTTTGCTAGCAGACAGTGGCAGCTGTTGCCCTCTATATCCATGTTACATAACTGTACCTCTGTGTGTGGACAAATTCCTCCACTATCAGCTCTACCCATGCTTTCCAATGTACGTTCACAGCAATTCTGAGAGGAAGGAACACTGGGAACTGACTCTTGTGAATCATCATCTTGCTTTAATGTTGCATGTGGCTGCATCGTCAGAGTCTGCCTATCAAGAAAGCCTCTGAAGAAACAACCCTTGTAGGGGGAGAGGTCCCCATGGCAATCTGACCTGTGAGAGGACCCAGCAGCAAGGGCCTGGCCTGGCTCCTCTAACACCCAACTCAACAAGCTCTTTCTTATCTGCTTGGAGAGCACCTGAGAGGAAAAGCCAGAGCACTCCCCCTCACCAGGTTTTGTTAACCGCCTTCACAGTCAGGATGCCAAGGGCGCTTACCTGCACATCTGTTTTTGAAGCCTGTTTCTGAACTGTAGCTAACATGGCTCAATCCCCTGCAAAGTCTTCTCTCTGCCATGTTTTCAGCTTTGGCTCCTTATGATTTCACTCTCACTTTGCTTTCTTCCTCCCAGGACAGAGCAGCTCTAGGAAACGCAGAGAGGTGGCACCGCTTCACGTTCCAGTCAATGCTGCAGAGGTACCTATAGGAACCCTCTGTCAGACCCCACTCAGCAATTTGCAGCGTATTTCTGTAGGATCCAATGGGAGTTCAGGCACTGCTGCCAGAAAGCTTTGTGCCTTGGGGACGCAGACATTAGCACAGCACCTGCTAAAACCCTGCCTTCCTTTGAGCTCTGTTTGGAAACCTGCGATGCTTTTGGTTATGAGGCTATCACCGGTTCCACTAAATAGTGCAAATATTATTTCAAAGTGGGTTTTCTCTGTGCTCCCTTATGCAACCCAGGGCCATACGTGCCTGTGGTGCTCAGACTGTTTCCCACCTGCTGCACATACAGTGCTCAGTCTCAGCTGACGGAGCTCCGTTTCTGAGGATAAAAAAGGATGCCTGAATAAATTCCTTCTAAGCCGACAACCTCCAAACTGCAACAATTCACAGATGTTGTTGTGCGTTTATCACAGACAAATCTACTTCAATTTTTTCATATTTTTGACTTCACACCGACAACTTTTAATGAGCTGAAGAGCATCATACAGCACAGCCAAGTACTACTGCATGTGCTGTCCTCTTTATTATAAGAAGCTGGATGTGAGACGTACCATTTATCACAGGTAAAGCGAGGAAAAAATTCCTCACGCAATTAAATCTGCAGCTGAATGAGAAAGGAATTCTGAAACATTTCAACAGAAACACTGAAATGGAAAAAGATACAGAGAAAGCATAAACCCTAAAAAAATGGCATGCACCTAAATTCAGAAGAAACCATTCCTTAAGCTCTGTTCAAATTAACTGGATTAAAGCAGGGCTTGGAGGAAGTTATAGCTGTGTGCCTTCACAGAATTCAGATAACACATTGATATTCTCTGCAAGCCCAGTGGATTGTGCTTCATGAACACGTGTTCACATGCAGGAATGGATGTGGGAACAACCAGCTGCAAATAAAGGGAGGAAGCAGAAGCAGTTCAGCCAGGACAGCCTCAAATCCAGCTCCCTACGAATTGCTTCCACAGCCGAGATTCAGCAGAGCATCACTGACCAAACGATCCCAACAATCTCATGCAGCAGCACAGTCAACCAGGCACCCGGGCAAGGGGCAGCTCAGGCCCCAGGGAGAGAAACAAACAAACAGGAGCTGCGAGGCAGAGCCAGGTGCCTGGCACCATGCAGTTGTTGGACGACTGCTGTCATCACCTGAAGGCTGAGGCATCTAATTTATTGCTCTCCAGCAAAAGAAAAACCACATTTATAAAAAGGCATCAGCAGCCCTTCAGCATTAGCTCAGAGGACGTTCAGTTAGGCTGCAAAGAGGATGTAACTGATCATTGTCTTATTATAGCTTTTATACGTTGGCTGCTGTTCCGAGGAAAGATGGATTAAATACCACGTCTGTTTGGTTGGACTCCAAATTAAAAGCTCTGTGATGACCTTTCATTCCCAATAGTGATTTTTTGTTTTTTGTTTTTTATTTGCTGCCCTTTTTTTTTTAATTTATTCTTTCTTTAAAAAAGGCCTAGGTCCTCCAGAATGACAGCCTGAAAAATACATGGCTTAAAGTGTAGGGGACAAAAGCAGGATAGGACATGCCTCTGTCAAAAAAAAGATCCGCCCACAAATCCACAAAGCCCAATCCTGCACCTTTCTACCCTCCATGCACCAAAGGGAGCCCTGGGTACCATGGCAGACCGACAGCAATAGAAGCTGCAGCTCCACACGCTCCCAGCACTGCAGTCCCTGCGGGCTCAACACGAGCAGGTAGGGCAGTAAGCTGGCAAAGAGGCAGTAAGCCCCTGTAACATCGTGTTAAGAAGTTTCACAGAGAGATAAAATTTTGCAACTCATTAAACACACACAGCCGATATTTTCGAACACTGCCGCAGGCTCAGCCTTTAATAGGATTTAATATTTCCTACTTTCAGCTACCTAGGCGAGCCATGTGAAAGGACTAGCCATAATCCAGGGCTTCTGAGTGGAGCCAGGAAATACAGCTGTAGGAAATGGAATGTCCTTACCTACTGAAAAAAGAATTAAGAGCTAGGCTCGTTCTCTCACCCAAACATTACATTAAACCTGGAAAATTTCTCTTATCTCTTCCCACTCTTTCAATTAACCCAATTCCAGAAATATGACCTCTTAACAATCAGTTTTACCTTTCCTAAGCTCCTGCTAGCTCCGTTTCTGCACGCAGCTTGTTTGTGCTGAGTTTCTTAAGAAATGAAGAGTCTGCATGCTGCCAGTCTGCTGCATCTCTGGCTTGCCAAATGCTCTGCGGTAACAAGACGCAAGGGCAAGCAACCAAAATTCTGGGCAAGTAGCAGCACAGCCTTTCTCTACTGCATACAAACCAAAAGGCACAAGTGCAGTTCTCACCGCCTCCCATCTCTCTGAATTGCATAACTTCACTTAAGGGATGTACTGTAGGGATGTATTGCTGCCCCTTCCAAAGTGGGACAGTCATCTGCAGCAATGCAATGAAGCACAGCCAACAGGCAGTCTTCCTGAGAATTAATTGCCCTCAGCATACTCTGTTGAGTCTTTTATTTTGACAAAAGCTTGGTTTTTAATCAAGCTGCGGATGACAAGGTTTTCAAAGAGCGCTTGTTTTCTACCAATACTCTCAAAACCAATACAAACAGGTTTCCTGCAAACAGCACTTAAAAAGGCTAGAAATGTAGAAGTTGAAAGTCAAAGAGCCTCCAAATAGCTGTAGTGAAATTCTAGGTATCTTAAAAGAGGTTGCTCAGTGCTCAGCAAAGGACTTCTTGCAGAAGGAAGCTGGATTAGTTGCGCCAGCACTCGCCCAATGGCCAACGCTCACAAACAACTCAATGTTGAACATCAGAATGAAACATCAGAACCTAACGATGGATTCCCTTGTGGAAAAAACCCCACAGCATTTTTAAAATCAAAGGAAAGCTTCTGAGTTATGATTTACTGAAAATTAAGCCTTAACATATTTTCAGATGTTCTCAATACAAGAAGTCAGAACAATCCATTGACCCCAGTGAAAGAGAAGTTTTAGCACAGCCAGCCTCACATCCCCGATTTCATTCAAAGGATCAACTCTCTGGCATCTTATGACATCATTACATGTGACCAGCACAATCTTATTCAAGAAGCTGACATATCAGTTGCAATGTAAAGAGGCAGTTAGAATGATTGTAGCAGTAAGCCTTCCATCACTCCTAGGCAGAACTTGTAAAGTAGTTGCAAGTGAGCGCACAACCCACCCTAACCATCCCAAGCACTTTTTAAAGCAAGTGCTTGAGAATTCACAACATGAAGAAGGCTTCTTACAAGTCATTTAGGCATGCTCTGCCTGCCAGAAGTACATTTCATATTCTGCACTGCTACAATTACTGCAGTCACACGCTGCAATTCATTTTAAAAACCTACTTTAAAGGGTCTTTTAACAAAAAATACTCCTTGTGAGATCTTATCTAACTGCTACTAGATTTAAAGAGGACACTGAGTATTTATCTCACCTGGGTAAACTTTTTTTCTCTTTATTAATATCATTGCACGTAACTCACATCCATCCCACCTATGCAATGGGCAAAGAACAACCACCCAAACAGTAAATGGTTGCTACGAAAGCAAACAGCAACTCAACAGGTAGGAGAAGGGTGTTTAAATCAAATGAAAACAGCCATTGTTTAATGACTTCTCCAATCTATCAGTTGTATTGTTACTAGATACATCACATTACCCACTTAGTAAGGCTTAACACTATAAAATGAAGACAGATCACTAGCATTATGTTCTGTAGAACAGAAAGGAAGAATTACTGGATTGAAGAAGAAAAGAAAGGTAACATTGGAGCATATACTTTCACCTGCACATCTAGGATTAAGGAGAAGTCAATCAGCTGAAATGCTTATTCTAGATACGTTTATCTAAATATATATATCTAGGTATATATTTGAACGGGTGAAAAGATGTACTTAGATACTTCTATTTGTTTACAAGTACTCTGCTTTGCCATTGAGTTCTCCATTGTGCCGATTACAGTTCTACTACAGCCCTATATCCTGCTGCTGTGCACCGGGTATCATCGCCTTCATTATCTCTCTGATAAAAAATTGTTTGTTCACTTACATGGGTATTTTAATCCTGCAAGATAAGTACTACTCCAAAGCCCTGCTTTCATCACATCCCTATCAGCACAGAGAATTATTTTCAAATCAAGTTTGCATGGCAATCTTGGACAAATGTAAGAATAAAAACTGCTGCCCTAGGAATGCTCCTGCATTTCAAAATACAGAGCATCATTAAAGCAGGCTTGTTGCAACACATGCATAAGCCATGGCTCAGCAGTTTTTAAACTTTCCTACTCATTTGGTTGGTATATGAGCATTTTAAAAGGAGTATGCAGCTATTTTTTTCTTAATGAATCCATTAAAACAGGTGCACAGGCTTCATTAACAATTTTTCAGCTTACTGTCTTAGACTTCTGAGAGTAATTAACATTTCAGCGTGTTTAACATCTCCTAGATAAACCGGTCCTCCCATTTTTCCATTCACACAGTTAAACAGACTGCTTCGCCACAGTCTACAGTTAATGCCGACCTCTGTGTGTGTATCCTGAGAAAAATACATACACGGCTGCACTGAGGTGAGGGAAAAATGGACAAGAAATGAGTGGGTTTCACTTCATTCACCCAGGCTGGGGACTACTTTAGGACAGACGAGAAGCACTCCATCACATCCAATACATGAACTACAAAATAATCCATCTTTGTGATGTTGTAAATCATGCACATGTCCACGGAACGACACAGATCAGAGCACAGCAATGCAGCTGGCTGCTCCAAGGCAGCGCTTCCCCAAACCCCAACCCAGCAACAGCACCCCAGGTTTGGCACCACCACCCTCCTTATCCTCATCCACAGCCACCCCATGGCAGCAAGGGGACTTCACTGAGAGCATGCATCTTAATAGGAACCAAGGACTCAGAGATGACTCCCACCAGCCCACAGAAATCCATTTCCAAGTATATGCTCTATGTCTCTTAAGGTGCAAAGGTCGCTGCTCATTGGAAATTATAGAGTTCTCTCCTTCTACCCACACAAATTAGATTATTGGAAATGTTTTAATGGCTTTTTTTTTTCCCTTTCTCTAATACCTCAGCTTCAGCTCTAAAAAACACAGGGGTAACGCAACAAAGAAGGTAGCACAACAAGGACAGCGAATGCTCTGGCATAAATAGAATACACACTACGTCAGTTTTGTGATTTCTTTTTCCTTTAAAAAACCCAACCAACCAAACATGCACATCACACGGACTGTCAAGTTAATTGCAACATCTGAATTAGCGGAGCTGCAATTATCACTCTCTGCTGATCAGCTGCTAGCAGTGCACAAGAGGTTATGAAATGCTTTCTCACTTCACATTGGTTTCTACTTCATTTTCTATCGTTCCTCTGCAAACTCTGATATTACTTCCAGGCTCAACTATCACATCGCAGAGGTTAAAAATGGCAGTGAGTGCCCCCTGAAGCCCCGCAATGCAAACCCAGCCCCGCAGGCTGCATGGAGGACACTGGGTCTCAGCTGAAGCCCTCCATAAGAAAGCAGCTGAGAGCTGCTGCTGATTTACAGGCTCATTGCTGCAGCAAAACGCTTCGGAGGGATTGTTAGTTATAATAGGCAGTATTTTAAGGGATTAATCAAGGAAGACGATTTCACATAGCAAACGTTCAGGTGCACTCACATACACCCTGCAGTGCAGGAGGTGCTGCAGACCACGATGCTGCCACCAACTTTTTGTGTACGAGGTGTGGGCAGAAGTACAGAAAAAGGGAGAAATGAGGGAAGACGACTTAAATTCACATTAAAAATAATAATAGTAATTAAAAAAAAGCCCACTGGAAAGTTTTGATGAGGCACCATCCATTTTTAATGAACCCTCCGTAATGGCGCACAGAGGAAGGCAGGAGCCGGCTGATGAGTCACCCTGTAATCCTCCCCTCAGCTGTAACAAAACCAGATGAGCACCAGTCACACCTCTCGCACGGATTATCCGGGATTTAGCAGCCACACCGATTTCATTTTCAGGTCCCAGCTCAGGAAGCCGAGTACTCTGTTATGCCCTCCTCCTCCAAAGCCCGGCTCCACAGCCCCAGCCTGCAGTTTCAGCGATCCTCCCATGCCAAAAGCCTCCTTCCCCACCCGGGATGCACTGCAGAGCAGTACTTTTTATATACATCGAGCCCTCGCTCAGCAACAAAACAGAAACAGAGGAAGAAAAACGAGGACAAAAGCATTCGTGCGGCGGCAGTTGATAAACATCCCCAGTCCCCTTCTTTGCAACTTCCGAATGGAAACAGACTCCATTGTTTCTCAAGTATCTCATTTCAGGCACAAGAGATCACTGCCACAAAACAAAGCCATTCAGAGGGAGACTGCTCTTTGAAGCCCACATGCCAGCGAACAAGAGCCTGTTTTGAAGGAGGGAAAGAACACCTGAGAGAGAGCTCTGAAAGAAATCCGCACGCTTCAATAAACGAAGCTTTGTGCTTCACACCGGGAGGCAGAATTGCCCCTTTCCAATCATTTTGTAGCCTCGGCGGTTACAAACTTGTAGCACCGGCTCCATTTAAGCAAGTAAACAGGTATACATCTCAGACAACAGATTCCTGTCCTTAAGTGTTCGCTGTTTCTCACGGCTTGTGCAGCTGGGGTTATTCATTGCCACTTCCCCCCCTAGCAAAGGGAGCCTTCCCTGGGAAGCGCCCGGCAGCTTTGCTGCATGGCTCCTCATAGGGCACAGACACGGGCAGAGCACTCCAGGCTGCAGGGATGCGGGTGGAGGAATTCAAGTGGTACAGCACTGAAAGGGATCCCACAAAACATTCATCATTTATTTATTTCCACCCACTAACGCACAACCACAGACACCGCGGCAGGTCTTTTTCCCATTCTCCTGTAGTTGAAGAAGGGGGATTAATCCTCTTCCACATGCAAGGGCTCACTGAGTTGTCTTTAGAATAGAGGAAACCACAGGGTGCCTTCGTAGGAGTATCTTGTGTCAGGTAGGAATCTATCCCAGTTGGCTCAATTTAACATGAGACTATAAAAACAAGGCATAAAATTGACCCGAGGCCAAGTAGGCTCTTCTGAAATCAGTGCTGCTCCACCACCCAGCCCGGCAGCTGCCAGGGAACTGAAGGCAGCACGCTTTTCCCTGAGACTGAAGGGTGAGGGACTCAGCTGCAGGCTCCTTTCCTCCAGGACAGGAGATTCACCCACGCTCAGAGAGGTGAACCCGACTGCAAACAGGGGCCTCCGGCAGGGCTCGCCCCACAGCAAGGGGCCTGGGGCTGTGGTGGAGGACCCGCTGCTGTGGGGCACAGCCTCCAGGCCCAAAATGCAGGCTCCAAAGCGAGATTTCTATTTAAAGGCAAAGTGATCTCAGCTACTTGACACCAATGGGCTCAGCAGCTACTGGCAGCCAGGGGAATTTATAGCTCCAGCTCGCTTTAGTTCAGCTCAGGGGTCACTGTGCATCTGAGGATGTGCAGATTGACAGTAGAAGCTTTACCCCTAAAATAAAAAAAGTGCAAGGAAGTTACACAAAATCCCTTTGTCTCCTGCAGCAGCACTAAGAGAACTTCAAATTAACAGCAAAATAACTCAGAATCTCCTGATGTTCTTCCCCCTCCCAGCCCCGGTTCTCCACACTGAAAGCCTCTGGAGTTTACAGGCTTTGGTCAGGCTGAACTGCCACAAGGACTGTTTGAACTCAGTAAGGCCAACAAAAGTCGAGAGAAGTTGGTACAACTCACACAAGAAGCTGAAGAACAGCGGGGCTGATGCTACAACCCCAGCAGCGTGTGCCAAAACAACACAAAGGAGAAACCTGGCCAGGGGGATGACTGATGGGCTGTGAGGGATCTTTCTAGCTCATTCTTACCAACTCCCTTTACTTAATACAGAGCCACCTGTGTGAAGCAACAGGGTATTTTCTTTACTTCTAATATTTTCTATACATACATGGACACTAAATTCATCCCAAACCACATATGTTTGTTACAATCACACTGCTGCCATAGGACAACACACTCACATCCTCCATTAGTAGCTGAAGGCAATATAAGTTCCCTACTGCAATGGAGAGAAAAGCAAGTCTTTTGTTGCTAACAAAGCCATGGTTGCACTAACATCCAAAGCAAGTTTTAGTACTAAAAAGAAACAAGTCAAAATCCTCATGAACATGGCAGTGTCCCTCAGTTAATCAGTAAAACTGAGGATAATGCTGATGCATTGAGTCAGTTTTACAGGAACTAGATATCAAGTATTTCAGCACAGAGCTGTGCTGGTCTGCAGGAATTGGATACATCTGGAAATGTGATTTCCCCCTCCCTTCTGCACTGCTTCTATTTTAATAGACAAAATTGATTCTGCTCAGTCAACCACCACAGCTGTATCAGCTCCGGCAAGTACAGCGGGTCACCCTAAATGTTCCTCTAACTGAAAAAATCCAGACAGCCTCAGGAAAAGTGACATTTAAAAGCTGCTTATTGTACAAAAATCTGGAATAAACACCATAATTTTAATTCTTGAACCACACAGCAGAGAGGAAAAATCCATTCTAGATGCAGGCTTTGGCAATACCTATTTTATATTTCTGTGTATAGAATAATTCAGTTCTCAACTGAATATTCAGTTAATAACACCATAATTTGATAGATATTCTCAGTTATTAACCTTCCCCCTCCTGTTTGGTCTGAAAGGATTAAAACAGTCGAAACAAACTGACTGGTATTTGGGCAAGCACAACTAATACCTGCAGGGATTGCAGTACCACTGGGCTCCAGTCAGAACCACAGATTAAGGTCCACACTTGGCTTAACAGTTAGAGAAAAAAGACAGTTGCCCCAAGACATGAACAGAACTGGGATAGTCGGCTATCATCCATGCAGATGCAAATATAACCACTCTGAATTAAGACAAAATAAAAAGCCTCCTGAATAGCTTTCTGGAGAGCTGGGCTAAAAGGACTTGGAGCATCTCAGAAAGAATCGGTAGCTTTAGTAGTTACTATTTGCACCTTCCCCTCTCAAAAGAAAAGCATTAAAACCACCCCCAAAGCCAGAAACCAGTCTGCAACAGGAAAATGCACAATTATCAGGTGGGGAGGGGGATTAGCCGACTTTCTTAGAAGCTGTGATTCAGCACTGCTTTAAGTCTGCTTACCTCACCAAAAATGGCACTGATTTCAAATCAACTCCGCTAAAGCACGCCGAGTGGCTTTTTAATAAGATCAAAGACTACCTAAAGTGTATTTCATTTTCTTTGAAGAAATTTGGAATGAAGATCAGATTGAGTTTACAGGAGGCCAAAGGAAAAAAAAATGCAAATGTTACTTGAGCCCGTGTTGGCCTCCTTTCCTCAGAGTTCATGAACAGTGTTTTGTATCCCTCTGTGGCAAACAACTGAAGAACAGATGGCATTAGTCTCATGTTACTTCTTCCTTAGTAGTTTAATTGACATATATTCCTATACCATAGCACTTCAGTTCACCCATTACTCCCATGGCATGTATAACCACGGTATTACTTATTAGTTATGTATTAACACAGTACGGCCAAATTATTTTCCAGTAAATCACTTATTAAAATTGGATTGAGTAGACTGCAACATGTGATATGAATTAAAATGCATGCGCTGTTGCATGGAAGATTCTGGAGTAAGAGGGAACAAGTTTCATCAGCTCCACGAATGTGCTTACTTGGAATAACGCTGCAGCTACGATGGGTTATGCAAGATATGGCACAGTTGGTAGAGGGCTATAGAAATGTTTTTAGAAAGCAATGCTGGGGATTTGGTGAATTGAAAGCCAGGTAAGTCCTTTCAAGTCTAAAATGGAGCATCTCCCAAAAATGATTTGAGTAGAGTTGTGCTTTTTTCCCCCCTTTCAGCAGCTGAGCATAGTGGGTATCACACACCACGTAGCTGTGCATGTTTGGAGAAAGCCATGTCAGTGCTAGCAAACAAAACAGTCACTCTGGAGAGGTTCTGGTAGAAATTTATTGGCAACTGATTCACACCTCAGTCTAAGCTGATCAGTCTCAATAGAGGATTAGGACTTGGTTCCTCCATTTCAGTCACAGATAAGTGGCAAGATGTGAAATGAAGGTGGTTCCTCACTGTATGATTTCTTAACTCCATGAAAAAACAAAAACAACAACAGAATGTTGATTTCCCTCACTCTTTGCCAAGCGAGGTTTCAGGCACGCTGAAATCAAGTCTCATCAGGACAGCATCCTTGTCTTCCAGTAGGCCAACATCACTCCAGGGAAATGATGCATTTCCAGATGTTACTTCAACTCCACATGTACGAACTTAAGCAATTGGAAAACCTGTTCTGCTTCTTCACCACTGTTTCAGATATTCCCCAAGCATTATTTGCACAAATCACTCCTATTCCAGAGCAATGAAGATGTCTCCTCCAGCAGCAGTGCTAAGCCCCATACATCTCACACAACACGAGTTTGGCTGCGCTCTTACAGCCACAGGCTGTTTGGGTATCACACATCAGCACTTACCCTGGCCTGAAAACACCACTGTAAGCCTGCCACAGACCCTACTGAAGCTGTAGGTTGGTATCCTGCTGCTCATAGCAAACAGCTGTGAAATGCCAAGTCTAGAAACGGGCCTTCTTCCAATCCGACAGCTCTTCTCAACACGTACCCTAAAGCCATCCCTACAGTTGGGCTCCTGGGATGCAGATCCATCCACACCTCCACCACAGCCCCTTCACACCCAGCAATCCATCCTCCCAACCCCACCACGCCTCTGGAACCTCGGAGCATGGAGAAGCCCTGGCAGCAACAGAAGCTCAGCTGCTGCTGCCATCCTTCTTTCAGCACATCACCACCAGCACTGCTGAGCTTCAGCCTTCTGTTACACCCTAACCACAAAGCAAAGCAACCACCAGACCACAAAAGCAAACATGTTACACACACGAGTCAGACTATGTATCAACTGCAAACATTAAGGTGACAGCATCCAAAATCCAGTTCTCTCCCTCCACCCACATCAGCTGTGGACAACCGATGACCAAAGGTGTCAAGGATATTTCTGGTCCCAAGAATTAATTTTATTTGCAGGCTTTTCCTCTTACTGCAACAGGACCACACGCATCTACAGAGAACAGCTTAAACAGGACTATGGGAGCATACAGCCAACCTTTAGGGAAAACGTACTCAAAAGCAGAAGAAAGGAGTCTCATTTCATTCAAAGGAATGAATCTGAAGCCTGGCCCAGCCCAGCCCTATTCCATATAGTGAATTTGAGAAGCAGTCTATTAATAGTTCACTAGATGTTCCTATTCCTGCTTCTCTATGTCATGGAGACAGCCCTACTAACAAACACCAGTAATACAGACACGTTTTCACACCGTTGCTGTGAAGCAGAGCTAATCCAATTGTTTAAGCTTAAACAGCAGCATCTCAAAAGCTGACTTGGGGTAGACAAAACTGGTCTTGGAGCTAACTTAATGAGCATGTAGTAATATCAGATTCAAGCTTCCAGAGGAGTTCTCCCTCCTTTCTTCTTCCACAGAAATTTTCTAAATTATTCTGTTCATTTACACTACAAAGTTCACCCAGCCAATAAATTAACAGCCCAGATAATAACAATCTGCTCTTCTGACATCAGATGAGTGCTGTCAGCCAACAAGGACATCATAAAAGACAAACTACCACACCAGTGAAAATCTACAGAATATTACTTTACCCATAAGTTTCCCCAATACATAAGGGGTGACTATATATAATTTTATATATATATATATAATCTCCCTGCCTCATCTGTTTGTGTTTGGCCATTTCAGCACCCTGCGTTTGGTAGCTCTGCACAATCAGTCAGCTATTTTAGCACCTTAATATCTAATTTCACATGGAGGGGGAAAGCTCTCACACAGAGCACCTCAGTATTCAGCCCTGAAGAAGGAACTGAGACATACAGTGAGGTCTTTGCACTTGAGATAGCGCTGTGTGAGACTGTTCCGCAGCTTCCCCATGCACTCCCAGAGGAGAGCAGGATGGCGATGTTGGAAGCCATTCATCTAACTAGAAAAGCACATTTGGCTTGCCAGCAGCAGGTTGGCAAAGGCCTGCAGCCCTTATTCATGACCTAACATTTTACTTAGGAGTACAACACTTGAAATACTGTTACCGATGCCTCACCACAGAGCAATTGTATGACACCAATTAAAATTAATTATAGCTGTTGACAACCTTAGAAGGCAAATCCTTCCAAACTGCAAGGCACACTAATCCCATTCCAATAGTTCAGCTTTAGGAAGGAACAATAAACTCATTTTCTCGCTAGAATCTGACTAAAGCTTTCATGTCTTCGCAGACAGGTCTGAAACCCAGATTTCACTTGGTTATCTCCTGGATCCTGCTGTCATCCTAGCCACGATTTTGCTTCTGAACCCTAAAGCCATCTTTTCACTGAAATAAAAGCACTGAGCAGGACTGGCTCGCAAGGCCTTTGTGCGGATGGACAGAAAGAGGCAGGCACCAGGCAGCAGTACCACTGGCCTGAAAGAACTGCTGAGCCAGGGCAGGGGATGAATGCCTGCGCAGGACCTCAACTGCTCACTTGGAGAGTGCCAGAGTTAAAAACAAGAGGCACACGTGCACCTGCAGGAGAAAGACAAAGAACACCGCAGCGCAGTCTTCCTGCAAAAAGGTCTTCCAATTGTGTGAGATCGTAGAGGATGTCATTTTGTCTTCAGCAGCTCAGCAGTCATGGCCTCCCTCAGCCCACTGCTAAGTAGATCTGAGCATAGCATTCCTACAGCCAGGAGCGTATCAAAACAGTGCAGCATACAGAAGAGCATCCGAAAGGCTGTGACTGAAGCCACTCCTTCACAGCACTCAGATGCACGCAATAAGAATCCCCAGCTGAAATAAGTGCTGTACAAGTTAAAAGGCCCCAAACAATGCAGAGCTACTCGCACCTACCGGCTGCCTCCTTCTTCCAATTAACCCCGAGGCAAAGGCCTCACATGCCAATGGCAGATTCATGTCATCCAGCTGCATGTCCTCACTGCAGACCACAGTTCACCCCCCCCCCCCCCCCCCCCCCCCCCCGTATCCAGCCTCTGGCATCACCTGCACACCTGAGAAACATCCATCTTTAAAGAGACACCGCAGCTGCAACCCTTCTGATGAGTTGCACCCATCTCTCTCCAGTGCCTTAACAACCAAGATTGTTTCTACAGCTCGAGGCCTAAACCAAGCTCTGCATTGCATTTCGACTACCCAACAGTAAGACCTGGCTTAGGCTGAAGCACAGTCTGTAACTGAAACAGGTGGGCACTGTAGAATTACTACAGCTGATTTCTCTACCAACAGCGGGCTCAGGAACTCCTAAACAAGCATAATGAGGAATGTGAAAAACAATCCCCAGTCAGACCTCACTCTGCACTGCAAACTTCCCTTCCCAGTCTCCTCCTTTGGTTTAAATGACCCAAACAGTGAATTTCAATAGAATGGGCTCTCCAATGCACCAGGCAGTCCTCTGTAGCTGAAGCTATTCTGTTACGGAAAATATGTTGGAAAAATCTATTCTAATTCCCCTACTGAGGATACTGAGAAAACCTGGCAGCAAAATGAATTCCTGCTCTGTGTGATGGCTCTGTTGTGACAGAGCTCGCATGCACCGGTCAGAGCAGACAGCTCAGCAGCCGCAGCCCTTTCCTGCACACACACATTCCCCCAGAGGGGATCTGAATTACTGCCCTAAGTGAATTTCAGGAGTAAAAGCCTCGCACATCAGGGCTCAGTCCCCAGCAGCAGCCAAACAGAGATGAGGCCCTCCCATCCCCCCTCCCAGCACCACAGAGGCAGAGATCTCCCTTCAATCCTTTTGGCAATCCTAGAGCTTTCCCACCCGGACCCCCCGGCCCCCACCGCTGGGAGCGGAAATTGGGCTGAGCCCCTCCTCCACATCGTGGCCATGATGTGCCAGGCCTCCACACACCTCACAGCTCTGCCTAATGACAGCAGCAGTGAAGGCTGAGGAGTGCTGCCTGTGCTTCCTAGCAGGGAGCAGCACTGCAGTGAATCACAACCATATTGTACAAGGAAGCCATTGGGGAATAGGGATGAGGCTGCACATCCATCCCTGCTATGAAGAGTTTGTGCCAGCCCTAATCAAACAGGCAACTCAAGCTGAGTGCATCACAGTATTCACGTGTGAATAAGTGTGGTGTACCACAGCATTTCCGTGCTGCTCACATGCTCCCATGCCCATAACACGGTCACACAGCAAGAAGCTTGGGACCAAGAGGGTCCAGGGTCAGAACCAGGAGTCAAACAGCCGATCCCCACCCAAATCATGGTGCTACTCAGAGTTCCACCCCTCAAGGGAAAAATAAAATTAAAAAGATATATAGATTTCAGGTTTTCCCCACACAAAGTCCTATTCAAATGGATGTTAACGGAAGTGAGGTAAGGAACAGGCCCTAAAAGATCTGTACAAGAAATAATAACCTACGTTATATATATATATATTCTCACTTCAGTGAGCACAGCAGAAACATAAATCCAGAAGTGAGAACACATCTGCACTACAAAACAAGCATTAAAAACCACGTCCTAGAGCAGCACGAGGCACTACCCGCATCTTCTCTGTAGGCATTACCAGGTGACTTCACTGAGCCCAAAGCAGAGCTGCTATTTTTAGCCTTACTTTTAGATGTATTGGGGCACAGAGCTGAACTACAACACGGGCTCACAGCACCTAACAGAAGGCACAGCGTGAGGCTCACCCCACAAACTGCCAGTGTCAGGAGAGAGGAAAGGGCAAGGAAGAGCTGAGAGAGACAGCACAGCTCCATCACCAGAGCAGCATCACACACCCATATCCACAGGGAAAGGACAGCGCGCTTCTGCAAATGCACTGGAGTCAGTGCACGCACTGAGTGCTTCCGGCCCAGACCCGCAGCCAAACGCAGCTCCCGCAGCCCCGGCTGCGAGGCCCGGGCTCGGCTCAGCTGCCCGCAGTCTCCGAGCGCCGTGACAGCCCCGCGGGCAGTGCGGGGCGGAGGGGGTTAACGCGGGGAGGAGTGCGCATAAGGTGGTGGGTGCGGAGCCAATGAGGGCACTGCGCTATAGTTAGACGCTGGGTACCGAGCGGTGGGGGCTATAAAGGCTGCTCGGAGCCGAGCTGCCGGGGGTGACACCGGCACGCTGCCCGTAGCGCCGGGGCTTACGAAGCGGAAAAAAAAACCCGAAACCGTACGGGAGGATGAGCTTACCTGAAGTTCACACCAAGCGACTTCCACCCACGTCTCCGTGTCCAGTCCCTTATAGACCGTTTTGAAGGATCCCCTCCCGAGTTCAATATCAAACTTGAGGAACCTGCCATCCAGCGAGGTGGCGACCGCCTTCATGTCAGCCTCCTCCTCGGGCTCCTCTTTCTTGGCCTTGCCCTGCTCCCTGGCCGCGTCCGACGCCTCCTTCCTCTCCGCATCCCTGCCGGCCTCCTTCTGCTCCTCGGGCCCCGCCGCACCGCCGGGGGCCGGCCCCGCCTGCAGCGGCCCCGGGGGCTCGGTCTCCAGGCACACCTTCTCCGCCGCCCCGTGCCCTGCCTTCGCCCTCTCCGCGATTATCCTCCTGGTTTTGGGGAGCAGGATGATTTTCCTCTGATGCTCCGACTCGGGAAGGTCGAACGCGGGCTCCTCCTGGTCCGAGTCCACCACGCTCCGCCGCAGGAACCGCTGATGGACCATTTTAGGGTCCCTGGAGCACGGCGCTCGGGGCGGCGGCGCGGGCGCTCCCGGCCCCGCAGCGGCGGCCGCCCCGCTCCCGCCGGGCCCATCCATGCTCACGCCGCCGTCCGCAGCCGGGGGAACGCCGGGCTGGGCAGCGCCCGAAAGCCCGCCGCCTCCCCGCCGAGGTGCCGTTCCGGCATCGCCCCCGCTTTCCATCGGCTCTGAGGTCTCGGCGCCCGGCCTGGGGAAGTCACCGCGCTCCGTGCCCGCGCCGGGCCGCCCCGGGGCCACCTGCGGGGGGAAGGCAGAGCGCAGCGCCCTGACGCACCGCCTCGGGCCCCGGCCCGGCAGTCCACCCCCCCACCCATCCCCCCGGAGCCGCCTCGGGACCGGCAGCAACCCTGCCCGCCCCCCACCCCCCAGCGGGGAGCCGAGAGCGGCGGGGGCAGGTGCACCTGCAGGCACAAAGGCGCGGCGGAGCCGCTTACTTACGTGCGGAGCGGGGGGCCGCCGTCCTCAGCGCCATGGACGGGGATGGGAAGAGGGGCGGGCACCGCCGCGTGTGCGCGTCGCCGTGCGCGGTGCGTGAGTGTGAGTGTGTGCGTGTGTGTGCGGGGAGCGCGGTGCCGGAGCTCCGCGGCCCGCCCCCGCGCCGCAGCGCTCCCTGCCCGCAGTGCCGCCCCCGCGGCTCAGCCCTGCGGCAGCCCCCGCCGCGCCCCCATGGGCGATGGGCGCCGGCCGCCCCCCGCCCGCCCCGGCCCCGCTCCTCCGCCCCCGCCCCGCGCCGCCGCCGCGCTTTTGTCAATGGGAAGCGCTCCGCGGCGAGCGCCCCATTTAACGCACCGGCGCTCGCGGGCCGCCAATGAGGCGGCGGAGGGCGGACCCCCCCCGGCACGGCCCGCCCCCGGCCGCGAACAATGGGAGGGCCCCGGCCCGCCGCCCCCGCGCCCCGCTGCGCAGCGCCCTCCGCCGCCGTGCGGGCCGGGAGGGAGGGCGGCGGTGAGCGATCCCGCAGCGGCGCCGCGGGGCAGCCCCGGCCGGGCGGGTCCCGCCGCTGCCCCGGCGCCGTTTGCGTGCACAGGTGACCGCGGCGAGCGGCCGCTACGGCAGGTGCCGCGAACCCAGCCCGCATCCTGCTCGTCATTTTTCATAATCCATCGAACGACGAGCATAACTCATTCGTAGCGTTTGATAATTCACTGCGGCACCTCTGGTGTCGGCGCTGCGGGGCTGAGCGCGCCGCCCGCCGCACGGCTCGGGATTTTCCTTTGTCTGCTGCTTCTCTCCATCCCCGGCGGCCGACACGGCGCCGTGCGAGCAGCGAGCGGCCCTGCGCCGGGCGGGGGACCCCGAGCTGCCGCCCAGGGCCGGGCCGGGCCCCACACGCGGCGCTGTGCCCGCCGCAGCGGGACGGGGCTGCTCGGCGCATCCACGGGAGGATCCCGCAGCCCGCCCCGCACGGCCCGCCGTCGCAGGCGTTAAGTTCCAACAAACACGCTCAGTACGGTTTGGTAATTAAGATTTAACTAAATAAATCTGAGAACTGATTGTTAATTATTGCCTGAGATTTCTGAGTGCAAAGAAGGTGTCTGCCAAGCAATCATAACCAGTTGTTTTTTGTCTTTCAATTATTCGTTTTTTTGATGGGGCTATTAAAAAACCAGCAACTTTACCATAAGAAAGCAGGTGTTTCTTTTAATTGAAGCTCTGCTGTTTATTGGAAAGACGTGGCTGGTGAATAATAACTCGGTGCTTTGAAACATTCCATCTTTCAGTGGTTTGGTTTTTGAAGCATTCCCATACGATGCAGTGTTTGCAGGACATGCAGTCGGGGCACAAAGCACAGCTCTGTGTGCTGCACGGAGCCACAAAGGCACTGCTGGAAGTGCTGCCCCAACCACCCAGACTGGAGTCCTGTAAGCAGAACGGAGGAGGAAGGCACCAAGAGACAGGCAGGGAAGGGTAACCGCCCCAAATCCTTCTCCAGTCCCTGTATTGACCTGTCTGAGAGCTCTTCTCACCTAGAGAAACTCCCATCACTGCACACAGAGAAGGACAAGGTTTGGGCCAATGAGACAACTCAAGTACTCCGCAGGTACACAACACAGGGAATACTTTAGAGCTCAATAAGTATCGAAACCCCAGTTCACTGTCAGGAAAGTATGGCATCCAAAGACTCAATGCAGCCATTTCTGTGTCACTGACAGGCCTTCTTGGGCAAAGGTGCAGATCTATACGTTCCAAGGACTGAATCAGAAACCAGGAGAGAAAGGAGTGGCTCTCACTCGGGGTACCACTATGCTGGGGCTCTGGGAAGAAGCCTGCAGGTGAGGACTGGTGCTCCCCTCATTGCCACAGCCCCGTGGGTGAGAGTCTTGCCAGTGGCAGCTGCTTTAGGGTGCTGACTGCTGTTGGAATGCACCACCCACCCCTCACTGTGCCAGCATCCAGCGTTTGGTCTCCATAAACACCCAGCAAGCACTGATGAATGTTAGTGGGTGCCATCTGTTTCCACATGGAGGAATTCAGTTCCACCCCTTTGCTTCATGCACACTTCGTGTCAGACATAATTCCAGCAGACCACCCCTCTGCTGCAATCTGTCACACGGCAACAAAATGCAATGGAATATTGGTGGGAAGGTTCAGCCTCTATTGCCATGACACCAACACCCTCCTTGGACATCGTGGGCCAACATCATAAAATAGGAGGCATTACTTTCAGAGCAGCCATCATAGACATAGAGACAGATAGATGGATGGGCAGATAGATGATAGATTGATTGATAGATATTTGTTAGTTTGCAGTAAGAAAGTTAAGCCCAGTTCTCCACGCTAACAGCTTGACCTCTCGATGCTTGGATACTGAGAAATTCTGTGTTTGTTTAAAATAAATGTTTGCAGTGGACTGTGGAAACATTTATGTTGGCCTTTGGGTTTCTATTAACTTGTTTTCTTTATAATTTATGACTTGATTGAAAGTGGGTCAAATACTTACGGAGAGCCACTTCCAGTTGCACGGAGGCTGTGCTCTTCCTGCTGCACGCATGCTACCAGCCCAGTGCCATGTTGCATAAGGCATTTCTATGCTTTCTTCAAAAGAATAATAATTTAAAGACCCATTTGCACAATATAGTCTCAGTCAGGTCGTTTGTGTTCTGTTCTGGCTGTTTGTTTATAGATGCAGTAGTTCAAGTCATCAGGTGGGTACAAACGTTTATTGCAAACGTGTAAAAAAGGATCTGAGTGCAGTGAAATCGTGGATGCTGTGGCAAACTCACGTGGTAGGTAGAGCACAGCGGGCAGCAGCAGTGGGGAAATGGCATCACCTGAATCCAAACTGCAGAAATGCCTCTGTTTGCCCATCTCCAGTCACACGGGAACCATTTATTGTAACACGCATCCCCGTGCCGTGTCCTGAAGGTGAGGTTCCCTTTCCAGGCAGGCACGGTATCACCTCCCCCACCCAAATCTGACCGAGGATCATTAACAGTTGCTCAAAGATTACTGTGTTAATTCAGAAGTTTGTATTTAATTATTTATCTGCTTTTATTTGCCAGGAAACGATGGCGTTGAGCCTACGATAAACGCAAATGGACTGCCCAATTAATTTCCAGATAGTTCTGTGTGACCACGAGGACTGCAGGAGCTCACATAGCACAGTGGTGTTTTTTCAACCTCTCTCCCTTTACTTGTGCCACTTTCTGTTATGATCCCTGCCACACTTTAAAAACACAATCAATGCATAGAGCTAAATAAGGCGTAGAGAAAAGTGAAGGACGGAGCAGAACGGGCAGAACTAACAAACCTGCAACAAACATGCCAGCAAATGGGCTTGTTTTACAGACAGGAACAAGGAGCAGCAGCAGGGCTTGAGGCCACAGGCGCTTGTAGCCATTCCCCTGGCTGCAGGCACTGAGACCTGCTGGGAGCAACAGCTGAAATCCTGAAGTGCTTCTGCTGCAGCTGTAAACTGAACTGAGAAAACAGACACCAGGTGAACAACACAGGTAATGTAGAGACTGTGGCACACACGGCTGAAAACAAACACCTGTGTGTACGGAGAGCCAGCGCCAAAGTGACCACGGTATGGGATTTCTGGCCTTCCATGGGCTGCCCTATTGGAACACCACGAGGCCATCAGAAAATACACAACAACCTGAGCTTACGGGATCCATCGGCGAGATGCTGCACAGTTATTCCTTCCAGTTTCTATGGGGAAGTCAAAAACCCACCACCGGTCCTGAGCCGTCTCCGTAGATGTCATACCCTTGGTTTCCACATAGCTCTGAGCACAAGTGTGTTAAGTGGGCACATAATTAGCCCACATCCCAGCTCCAGTTTTATTACACTGGCTAGCTCCTGGTGCAGATGTAGGCAGATGTGGGGTGCGATCAATCATTTTGATAGGATGAGAGGAAATGGCCTCAAGTTGCACTGCGGGAGATTCAGGTCGGCCATTAGGAAAAACTCTGACAGAGTGGTCAGGCACTGGAATGGGCTGCCCAGTTTGGTGGTGGGGTCACTGTCCCTGGAGGTGCTCAGGAAACGTGTAGATGTGACACTGAGGGCCACGGTCAGTGGGCAATATTGGTGGTACATGGATGGTAGGACTGGATGATCTTAGAGGTCTTTTCCGACCTTAATGATTCTGTGATTCTATGATCCTCCTATTTAACCACTGATCTGCTTGCTGTGAGTTGAGGAAAAGCACACATCTGGACTGATGTGAGCTCCTTCACGCAGATGCATGCACACGTTGCCCTTACTACAGAGAAATTCATAAAGATAAAACTTTAAAGGTAAATTTCCTAATGTTATTTTTAAGCTTAAAAATAAATACAACACCTCTCTCCTCCTACATAACAAGAATGCCAAAGCACTTTATATTCTTATTTGAAAACAAAGAACCAAACACTGTATATCTTATTGCTTTCAGGAAGAGAAGTGATGACTACCAAATTCAACTGGAGTCAGTATCTTCTTCACTAGAACTTATGCTATCCTCTTGCTTTTACTTCTTTAGCGGGGATTTTGTCAGTTCTCAGGGCCCAGCGCCAACGGATTGTGTAACCAAAAGAGAAGTGCAAAACACTGTATGCGGTAGCAGAAATCACTAAGCTCCACCAAGTGGCACCGCGGAGAACGCGTTGCCGTCAGGCTGGGAGCCGTGCTTTGGAATGGATTCAGAGGTGACTGCGATCTCCGCTTAGCCTTCCTTCATTAAGCATTCAGCTATTTTTGTTTTCTAACTCCTACAAGATGAGTAGGGCATTGCAGAAAGATGCTCTGCAATGTAATTATTACTTACGTAACGTTCAGCTCTTGATCCTACTCATCCTTCGCACTGGTTACGGGGTTAATTGTCCAAGTGTCACGCTCCCGCGCATTCTGCAGCAGTGTTTGCGGAATGAGTGCCTGCATGAACATACATGGGGGGACTCAAACATCTGTTGTTACTCATTTATATTCCGTCAGTGCCTAAATAGCATCAGGCATGAAACGAATGGTGTTACCAGCACAGACAACAAAGATGGCTCCTGCCTTGAAAGGTTTCCAACTGTTAAATTAATCCGCATGCCCGTATGAAAACACTATGAAAAGGAGCTTGCATGCAACATATGCTAACAAAGCCAATGGATACTTAAGTTCAAGTTTACTTTTCCGCTCTGGTTCAGTAGATGACTCTTAAGTTATGAATAGGGTGAGCTCTAAGGCTCGTCTGCTTTTTCCAGTTTATAGCTGATGTGCTAAAGGCAATCATCTCTGCCCAGAAAATGACCTTCATTGAACAGAACTCTTTTCTGCCTCATGAAGGTACAAAGGATGTCACTTTTATCTTCTTAACTGAGCATTTTCTCCTCTCAGTGAATCCATTGAGAATTGCAGGACTCGCCCAGAGCAGAATTCTGCCTCCTGGAGGTGCCAGACAGAGAGGAAGAGCTCTCTGTTCTCATTAACACATGTGAGGACGCTGAAGCTGAACATACAATGGAAAAGCTCCAGCTACGTTAGGGCACGTCACATAGAGATATTATTAATAAAAGCCTATTAACGCGGCTCCTGATGTTCTTATCTGTAGTGCCTTTCTTAGGGAAAGGAACTACTAGAACCAGACTGGGATGTCTCATCCCGGCAGAGAACCCCATGAATAGCTCCTCTCTTTTCTAAGGATCTCTCTGCTCAGGAAGTAGGTTTTTAACGTCAGCAAAAATAATAAAAACTGGCCTCAAGAGATCTGATGCATGGGGATTTTTAAAAGAGTTTACATAAGCTACGAAGGAGTGTACATAGAATTTTTATAAAGCCAGGAAACAATGCCAGAAAGCCTGTGGATGAGAGTGCAATAGCCTGGAGGGATTTTATCAGCTGTCGTTCTCCCCAGATGGCATCCTGTTGAGTTTTGCCATAAGCCAACTTATCTCCTTGTTGGACTAACTAAACCACGCATCTCAATTCTCATTCCACGGAACAAACAAAACATGGTCATCTTTGTTTATCAGTCGCTTTTTAGTCAAACCAGGATGACTAAAGCTCAGTTAAATGCGGCAAGATATCTAAAAATAATCTTAGATTTTAATCTTTGCCCCAGACAATCCAAGATATTTTTCCTCCTTTCGCATACTGCTCATCTAAGTAACGTCAGGGCTGACACTGAAAGAACTGCCCCAGCACGGAGGAAGCACTGTTACTGTGTTCCCAAGGTTTAAAGATGAATGCCTTTTAATATAAAAGTTTCCTAGCAACATGTGTTCTCAGCCTAAAATGTGTTCCAAAAACGGTGATGCTTTCAGTATTGTCTCTATTCCCCTGTTGAATGTAGTCCCTGCACTGTGCTGTTATCCCTGCCTTCACAGCCCATTGTGTCACTGAGCAGCAATCTTCCTTTCCCAGGTTCAGCTCCTCACCATCCCCAGCTTTGGTCTTACAAAACCATCTGCCTGCCCTCGTCTTGCAGTGGGTGTGCTCTGCCTTTCTCAGTAACTCAGAGGAAGCACCTCCTTTTTTTTTTTTTTTTTTTTTTTTTTTTTTTTTTTTTCTGATGCAGCTGTGGGGTTTATCAGACTCCCCAGTATTTCTGTACCTTTTGTTATTTAGACTGTAAATTCACCCAGCCTCAAAGCTATTTTATCCATGTCTGCAAGCTTCAGGCAGCACCACCGTTTGCATTTTCCAGTGTTCCCTGTGGCCAAACAAGCACGGTATACCTTCATATACAGTATATACAGTACAGACAAGCACGTATACCTTCCACAGCAGGAGCTGCACCTTGCATGCAGAGAAATAAGCACAGACAAAATCTTACCAGATTGGGTTTTTATATGCTTAGGGAAGCAGTAAAGGAAAGAAAGAGGGGAGTGGCAGAATTTCCTAGAATGCTTCTTCATGTTCTTCATGCCCATGAAACAACAAAGAACGTGACCATGGATAACCCATATCCTACACATCATAGTCACTCTGTATTCACTCTGACAGAGCAAATATAGGCAGCACTTGTTTTATTGTGTGACACCCTGGCCTTACATGCTTTCCTTCAGCTTTTTTTGCAAGAAAGGCATTAAAGAAAATGTTCCAGGTCACCGAGCACTGAGGAAAACCTCTGTATTGCTGGGTGCACAAACCACACTGGTAGCAAATGGGTCCTGTACTGCAGGGATCGCGGCCCATCCCAGGCCACTGCCCTTCTCATACAGGGCCTTGTGAGTGCTGAGTGAAATGGCAGTGTGCAGCACAGGTATGGGGCTGGTTCTGGGGGACTTACCTTGTGCCTGAGAGAAAAAGCATCCCACCCCTGGCTGCTCTTGGAGGAGTCAGGCTCAAAGGCCTGCTTTCCACAGCCCAGACAGACTGCTGTCTCCCTGGCAACCAGAAAAACTGCAGGAAGAGAAGTAGGTGTACTGATCCTCTCTGTGATAGGGCTGGGAGCAGAGAGGGATGCTCAGGGATCAAAAGGAGGAAGCACGCAGCCTTCAGCACAGGGCCAATGTGCCTCACAGCCTGCTACGGCCAATCCTCAGCACTTCACAGGGGGCTGTGGGGCTCCTGGTGGATGTCCTGGCATCACCAGCCCCAGCACACTCGAAGACATGGGGCACTGAGCTCTGTAGGATGTGCAAAGGCAATCCCAAAGGGATATCAACCTGCTGTAAGTACTTGGGACTCATTAACGCGTGGTCTCAGTGGAACATGAAGACAAGGTGATTCAGACCATCTCCTTGTCAAACCCGTCTATTTCTTGTAGTCTTCTTTATGGGAAGAACTGTTAGAAAGCTGTGCAATTTGCTCTCTGCTTGGTTTTAATCTCAATAAATAGCTATAAAAACCTCCAAGCTGGCAAAACCAGGAGGCAGATCTCTAGGAAACGCTCCCCAGAGCAGCACACAGGAGCAATATCCAATCCTATCATGCCCCTTTCTCACTTACATACTACTTACATAGTAGTGAAGCAAAACCAAGAAGCTATGCAGAAGCATGGCTTGTGCAGCTGGCAGTACAGCGTTTTCGAAATGCAGTATTTGCCTTAATGTATCCCTCAGCAGAAGGCCAAGAGGCTGAATTACAGATGCTTTAAAGAATGTTCCACTTTTTCTTTTTTGACTTCTTATGCTGGGAAATATATCTGTAATGTCACAGAACACCTCTCAATTTCTTCATTTCAACAGAACAAGTAGCCCATCCTGTTAAAGGAACGCACCTGGAGCTCATGGTGCTGTGCAGTCTGCTGGGTGCCACAGGTAACGCAAGGCCAGAGGTGATGGCTCAGCACTCACACCTCTCCTCAGGAGCCCAGACACCGCTAGCCAACTGGCCTCAATGTCATCAGTGCTCCAGGGACAGAGGGAATGTTCTCCATACCCTAACCTGCCCTCATTAGCAACCACTCCAATCAGCCTCATTGATGAGAGCTCATTGCAGAGGAGTCAAAATTGCCTAGAAAAAATCCAGCATGTGCTCTGCGAGGAGATACGTGAACCCCCTCCAACTGCTTTGAGAATTCAAGCACATGCAGGAGAAAGGGGATCTGTGCCCCCAGCTCATCGGGACATAAGCATTCTTTCCTTAATTAGGACAAGCGTGAAACACAAATAACTTTACACAAGGGTCCTCCCTTTGCACTGGGGGCTAGTGGAGGGGGGAGACGCTGTGCCTTTCGCTCTGATCCCTGAAATCTCCCCTGGTTGTGAGCCAGCAGCTTTCTGAGCACAGATTCCTTGGTGCTGAATGTTACCAATCCAGTAACGTTCTCACAAGGGACAGATTTGGACTTGGCACACAGCAGGCGTATCTCGGATTCCTTCACTGAATGTCAGGGGTGTCTCACCCTCTCTCTTTCTCTCCCAGGGGAATGGGCTGCAGAAGGATTTCTGCTGATTCTGTGGGCTTTTTTTTCTTATTCTGTGAATTCTGGGATAAAAGGGATGTGTTTTGCTTCTTGCTAGGCAAGGAAAACACCCAGATAGCTTTCACAGTGATAACCGCACTGAACATAACCAAAGCTTAAGCCGTATATTTTCATTTGGTTTATAGCACTTATTTTTCTTGCTGTCCTCTCCTTATCAGCTTTCACATTTTACGTACTTTGTTTGTAGATATCTGCTTTTCCCCATACTGCAGTAGCTTCAGCCCTCACCAGGCTTCTGCTCTGCTATTTGCCTCTTACCCTTATCGGTCATATATTTCACCTATCTATCATCACACTTCTCTTTCCAGCCATTCACAAAAGCCAACCCCAAGATCACTGCTCCTAAATGCATTTATTCTTGCCTTGAAGCTAAGCAGAGAGGTTTGTAGCCTAGGCATTCTGCCCACGACAATGTGCTGTGCTAGAGTTCCACTTCACCTGCACAGTTAGGAGTCCCAGTGACTTTTCCTGTTACTCTTTGGAATGCTAACATTTATATTAGATTTGTGTTTACTTCAGAGAATGCAGTTGGAGAGCAGCGTTTGCAGTTAATTCATGCTTTTTCTTTCTGGGATGAAGGCAGTAAGAAATGATGGGCAAACTTATATTGGTGAGATACTGGATTTGTCACACTTAGTTGATTAGTTACACCTCACTGTGTTTCTGAAACTTAATTGGCTCTCTGCAGCCCAGTGGCACAGGACATTTTGAGTCATGTTGCTCACAGAGTCCAATGAAAAGAAAATCTGTATCTTCTCTTAAAACAAATACCTCCCATTTCCACACTGGACACGAGTGCTTTGATGTTAAGATGACAGGTGTCTCATCTAGATTCTATCTCCCCATGCAATTTTCACCCAGCAAGAAGCCTTTAGGCTTTAGATTAGATCAGACAACAGTACGGTTAGAAATGCAGAAGGATATAAACCATGCCGTTGCTGACTACAGCTTTCCCACTGCAGGCTTAGAAGCCCTCCTTGGTCATTATTTCCCTTACTCTTTACAAAGTCAATCAAATCCACGTGTCTCTCCTTCTCCATTTGATGCTGTGTCATGCCAGTCGTCATTTGTTCTGTAGCACAGAGCACATCAGTACAGTGAAGCACTGGCAGATCCTGCTTTCAGCCCCAACATATGATACAACCACAACATCTTTCCATGATACAAAGCACACAAGTGTGCAAAACTAACCTTCAAACGTATACGTAACAAGGGACAGGGCCCAAGTGCATGTATGGGAAAATTAGAGGCTAAATACGGTGCCGATAGGTCACAGTATTATAAGGTCAGTTTCACCCTTTGGTTGAAGCCCACATTTCCTCCAGTATCTGCTTACTCTGCACATGATCTTCACATGTTATCTATTTTGTGCCACAAGCAAAACAAGCAAATGAAAGCCAGCCCCCAGCCCAGGCGTGCTTGCTGTGCTCCTTATCAAAGCCAATGTAATACAACAGCCAGAAAAAAATGAATCACGGTCTACTCTAAGCTCATATTCATTCTCTGCTTCCTTAAGTGCGTAAGTATCTGCCCTCTTTCATTCTGACAGGCTTGAAGGAGTTTCTTCATAAACCTTAGCTTCATAAATTTATAATTGTCTGTTATTATACACACTACTAATTCTCTGCTCGAAATCCATCGCCTGGATTTGAGCTGTGTATACAATGCTACCAATAACATACCTTCCCCCAAATCCTGGCAACATTTGGTTCTCCTGAAATAAACTTCTCAAAATAGGGCAGAACCTCCAGCTGCAGCACCAGCCCATGGCAGCAGGGCGAGGTGCTCCTGGTGCTTTGCAGTCTCAGTGCCGTGGAGTCCCTGTGGCTGCTCAAGAAGACCTTCACCCTTAGCAGCCTGGAGGCTGCTTCAGCTCCAGACAGCTTACAGCCATCTCAGTGCAGTCATGATCATGTGAGAGACACACCAAAAGTCTGCTGCTTTTCTCTCCTGCTGAGTTCTGTATTGCTCTGGCACAACAAAGAAGTTGCAGTGAAAGTCCAGCGTATCCTTTCGAGCCTGATTTTGCTGACCAGGAGCACAAATGTCTCTCCTTGAGCCTGTTTTTTCTTTGCAGAGATTCTTGTTCTTACTTAAGTTCTCACCTTAAGTCTTCATTCCTTATTATTTGTACTCTACATTGCTGTAAGAAAACCTGTGATTATAATAAAAATCTGCAACATGCACTCATAATTTCGCATTTCCTTTGCAATTTCTGAGGATCACGTTAGAATTTTTGCTGGAACAGCTACTTAATGCTGTTTCTGCTCTGCATATCAATGAGATAACGGCAAAACAACACAGCACCTTCAGTGGGAGGAGGGCTGAGCACTGCCATCGCAGCGAGGCTGCAGCTCTTGCTCAGCACTGGGAGTACGCTGTGCTGTAGCAGTTGCAGAAACCATTTTGCTCATTTCAGCCACCTGCATTTTCATTAACAGTCAGTGTGGTTATTCCTTCCCCACGGGGCTGTAAAACTGTAAATAGCAAAAAGAATGAGAACAGGCAGGCAGTCAAATGACAGAATATTAAAAAGGTCATAAGTAGTACACAAAGCCAAAATCATTGAATGGCCGTATTAGAGAGTGGAATTCCAGTAATAGCCTCCCAGCTCCAAGATAATATCAATACGAAAAAATAGCACAGAACCTTTAATTCAAGTATTGCTGAATTTGGGAATTAGTTTAAAATACAGTTTTTTTTTTCCAACACTCTAAATTATTTTCCTGATAAGCTAAATACTGTCAGCAGGATCATCCTTTCACTGGCGGGCTTAATGATGTTCCATTCTGTGAGAGGGAAGCAGAGTTAGGAAGAGCCTCAGCTGCTCTCCTGGCCCTTCCATACACAGTTCCTATGAAACACACTTTCCTTTAAAGGCCAACATCCAGGCTCTGAGAAAGCTGGCAAGTAACCTGCATCACTCACAGGCATGAAGATGTGCACAGGGCAAATCTCCACGTTGGTACAGAATTAATGCACACTGATCGTGGCGCAACCCTGGGGAAAGAGATGCAGAGGGGGAGGATCAGTGATGGGAGATCTGAGCCCATCGCCCTGGCACAGGCAGCCCAAGCTGCTGAGTCACTGGTTATTGCAAATGAGGGGCAGAGCATTTTCCATTCCCGAGCACGGAACGGCTGCCTTTTAGACAAACTTGATGATTTCTGTTATTCTCCTCCTGAAAAAGAAGTCAGGTCTTCGAAGATTTCAGCATCTGTGCTACTGCCATAGCTGTAAGTATTGTCACACCTAGCAGATTTTCATTTAAAACGATAGATAAGCTTTTAGGGCTTCTGTCAGGATATCATAAGGGAGAAACCCGTGTTGCTACTGGAGACCAAAGTGAGGAGCAGATCAGGTTTTCCGACAGTACCAACTGACAGCACGCTGCAAACACAGTCCTAAGCGATGGGAATTGAAATAACCTGAAAATCACCTTTTTAACTAGGCAAAGTGTATTTCCGTGGGGATACAATGCTGGGTAGCTCTTGCAGTCAGCTGGTTCTCAAGGTGCAGGAAATTGTGAGCTGGGTATTGAAAATTCATGGTGTGGGGGAGGCAGAGAGGTGATGGATGCCATGTCCTCGGTTGGGGCATCCACCCAAGCTGAGGATGGATGGGGCTCTGGGTGCCTGATGGATCATAGGTGTCCCTGTTCATTGCAGGGGAGTGGGACTAATGGACCTTTAAGGGTTCCTTCCAACTAAAACAACTTTATGATTCTGTGATTTCTGTGCATACAGAAAAAAAATAATCTCTAGTTTTCATTGCATTGATATGTAATATCTTGTGAAAGGAGTGATCATTTCCACGTTAGATGCACAGTCCTGTGGCAGAGTGGAGCTGAAGGGGGCTCAGCACTGCAGTGAGCACTCAGTCCCCTCCTGCTCCCTCCCAAGCTGCTCATTCCCACTGGGGGAGATCTCTTCTTGGCTGGCAACCTACGTTGGTTCAACAACATCCAGTGCCATTTAGGATACAGACAAAGCTGCCAAGAGCAATAATTTCCCAAGGACATAAGGTAAAGCCTGGCATCTTGCTGAACGGTGGAAACCATTGCGGGAAGCAGTGGTGGGGTTCAGCAAGGATGCCTGGTTTTCCTTTGGCCTCCCTTTGGCACAGAAATCATAGAATTGTAAAAACTCCTCCTATAGGAGGCATTACGTCCTGATGCGTCCAGCAAGCAGAACGGCTAAGACTTGTGCTGCTCCTATGTGTGAGCGGCTTTTCAGTAGCTTACCTTCACTTTATACATATACTTGATCTCCTTCATGTTCAAAATAGTAATATGTAATATTATCTTTATTTTTAACATGCTTCTGTGAACAAGGGCGTAATGCAACGAAACCAACGTCCAAATTATAAGCTGGAAAAGTAATTAAAACATGGGGCTTTCAGGTCACACATCAGCAGATCAGAGGGGCGCAGTAATTAATTTTTGGCAGCCTTTGACAACAGGGCATGGAACATTCTTTAGTTCATTTCATTACAAGTTTGAATGAACTTGAAAAATAGAATACTTTGCACAAAATTTCCACTGAGCTGTTGTATAGATGAACTCAACTTACTTTTTTATTTTTTAAATATTGTAGATATTTGTTAAAAATGTTAATGAAAACCAATTATAAAACTATATATATTTTAATTTTTAAAACAAAATCCTAATTCTTCCCTTTTGTGTACTCCCCAGCTACAGCTGAACCTGGGCAATTCCATTTGTGAGGCAGATCTGCTCTATATAAGGCAGTAAAACAATACCTCAGTGGGGAATTCTTCAAGATCTGTTGTTTAAGCACTTTTATTTTCTAAAATGCTATTCCAGTGCTAACAATACAGTCCAACTTCAGTAAGTAATTGAAACAGTATCTGTGCTCAGGAGATGGGTATCCCTGATCTGCACCACAGGGAAAGAAAAATGTGCCCCTGTTCTCCACACTGAAACCTGCCCATGGAAGCTGGCTATTCTCGCTGAGCTCTCAGTATTTGCATCAGGATTAACTACCCGGTGCCAAACCTTGCTATCAGGCACGGATCCCTTTGGATTAATTACGAAATAAGGATTGTTGGAAAAAGAAAAGATTCCGCTGTTATCTATTGAAAGATACCTGGTTGTCCTGAAGATTATTTGCACCAAAGGAGTTAATGAAGTAGACAGGGGGGACTCGCACAGCAAGAAAATCACCTCTGCTTGGATATGCATTTTTCCAGTGTGACAAATACTTTTTTTTTTTTTTGGCTATATCATAGTATCATAGCATCATTAAGGTTGGAGAAGACCTGTAAGATCATCTAGTCCAACCATCCACCTACCACCAAAATATTGCCTGCTATTCATGTCCCCTCTGTGCCACATCTCCACATTTCTTGAACAGCTCCTGGGACGGTGGCTCCAGCACCTCCCTGGGCAGCTCACGCCAATGCTCAACCACACTTTCAGAGAAGTTTTCCCTAATACTCAACCTGAACCTCCCCTGGCACAACTTGAGGCCATTCTTTCTCATCATATCAAATAACAGTGAGAAGGAATAAGCCCCTTTCCTCCCTGCCCTGGGCTCCCTCTCCCGCGCCTCAGCAGCCTGAAAGAAGCAAGCAGAGCAGGCAGAGCTGTGTTGCTCAGTCCCCAGCCATGTGCCACGCATCATGGTGCAGCACGGTGCCCTAATAGGGGAGCAGGCACGAGCTTGTCAGAGGAATGTCACAAACAAATAAGTGATGCTTTGCAGGTCCTGGCCTGCTCAGAGGGATGTGGGCAGTTAAACACAAATGCCACAGCACTCATATGAGGGGACCGCTGGAGCTGGAGCAGCAATGAAAGGATACAAGAAGGTGGGAATGCCATTGGGGAGGCATACAGCAAGGCAGTTCTGTCCTGCTTGGAGAGGGAGATCGCTGGGAAAGCAATCCTCTGGCACAACACAGATGCCCCCAAAGAATTCTCTGCTTTAATCAATATACCCCAAAACATCTTAGCAGCACTCGTGTGGGTAGTTGCATGATATCAGGCTTTGCTTTATCAGAGCAATACATCGCAGGTTTTGCAGAGCTGCCTGTTCAAGGAGATGCTAGATAACAGGCACCACTCCCACAGCATGGGAAGCAAGGCAACAGCAAAGGCAGAACCTTTTGCAAGTACTTGGCTGGATTCAGTGCCTCTTCAGACACTTAAAATAGCTCAATTTGCTTTTCTTTTCTTACAACAGTGCCTTCACTCCCAAGCTGGAGCGGAAGAGTATTTTCTCACTTGAATAATGCCCCTCTAGCAAAATGAATTATAAATAGATAGAGAGCAAGTGTTGCTGAAGTGTAGAGGGCTTAAGTCTGTCTGCCACTTTTGGTTTCATAATCACGAACACCCTGCTTTCCAAGATTTAGCCCTCCTCATTTCCATTCTTCTGACTCAGAACTGGGCCTGTGTTAGAGCCTTTCATAACCACCATATGGTGCTTAGAAAGCCTTTCAGATATTTACAGTTCCCCAGGGCCTGCTCTAGATTCAAGACATAAATTTGAGGATGACAATCATTCACACCAGGGCAAACAATTTTTAGAGGGCTTTTTCCCTCTTCTCCAGTGCTCAGTGCATTTATCCAGAAAAAAGGCAGCATCCCAAGACAAGCAGCTCCTCAGTGAAATGCTTCCCAGCAGATCGGATTTTATGTCTCCTGATTTACAATGTTTGCTCTTGCAATAAAAGTATGCAGAAGTACAAGATTTCTCATTATTTCTCTAAAAACATTCATACATTCCCTTCTATTCTTCCTGCCTACCATTTTTCTGACTCATTTCTTCACTGCTTTTCTAAGCAAATTATTTCCAAATTCCTTCTGCCAACAGAATCGAATGCTGTCCTTCAGGTGAGGGTGTGGTTCTCATCTCAAATATCACGTGGTCATGTTTGTAGTAATACTTATCTCAACCATTATCCATATTTTACCTGTTTATGAGTTGGCGGCCACCACACGCTGATCAGCTTCCTTTAATTTCATCCTGACAGTGATCTCCTCTCTCTGGTGACCAGTGGCAGAACCCAAGGGAACAGCATGGATGTGTGACAGGGAGGGTCAGGTTGGGTATGGCCATGGCACCGAGCTGCCTGATTTTGGGACATGACTGGATAACACTCTCAGTCATATAGTCTGATTTTTGGGTGGTGGTGTCAGGAGCTGGATTTGAAGATTCTTATGGGTCCCTTCCAACTCAGGATGTTCCATGATTCTATGGCTGTGATGTTTTTAGGTACTCCAAGTTTCTTTTCATTGTGGTTGGTTTTAATTACCCTAAGTTCTATCAACATCATGCCTAGGTTTCTTAGTCTTAGCTGAAATATTTAGGTTTTCCGTTCTTCTAGATCTGCAAATAGAAGCCCCATCTTTTGAATTACATTCTTTTTTCTTGAGCATTTTAAACTGGGAGACATCCACATTTATTTCCTTGTCCTCTGCATTTTAATGGCTTCTATAATTTCTTCTATTCCAGACAAGGATAATTAGTAACCAGTCTTAGATTTTATAATTTCGCAGTACTATTGTTGCTGAAATGATTGTTCCCATTCTTCTGAAGGCATTTCGAGACAGCTGGAGATGGGCAAATTGATCCAAAGAAATAAACAACTGAAGTTTCCTACAAAAAAGATCAGAGATATACTTTGAAGCTCAAGAAATGAATTTGTTTCTTCATGTTCTTTTTTAAAGTTCTACTTCCTATCTGGTTTTGACTTCCAATGGAAGCAGAAATGCTTAACAACAATTCCATGAGCCACCTTCCTTAAACCACTTAAATCCAAGGAGATGCTCCAGATCATGCAGGCAGGTGGTTTTGGGGAGACTTCTGCCTGTGTTATTATCCTAGGAGACTGAGCTGAGTTTTTCCATGTATCTAATATTTAGCCGTCATTAATTACAACATAAATGAGCATAAATGAGATTGTGGTTTTGCTTCAAAAATTGGTTAAAACAAATACAGCAGCAGATGTATTCTAACCTCCAAAAGCCAACAGAGTGCTGTGATGAAAATCAACAGAATGCTCTAAAGAGCATGGACTTACTGGAAAAAAAAATTGGAAGCAGACATCTCTTGCAACAAACTGGACTCTGGAAGTCATATTACATCTCAGATGCTAGTTCTGGAAGAGGCTTGGCAGCTCTCTGGCTTGGCTGGTTTTGCATAGCCAGGTTTAGATGCGGAGACTGATCAATTCCTGCACAAGGCCACCATCTGGCACACAGGGCTGTGGAAGTGGCAGCTGGTTGCAGAACCTCCTGGAAGCCAGGTCTGCCAGGAGTGCCTCACCAGGATGGCCCTAGTGCGGAAATCTGAAGCAGGAGACACCATCTCCCTTCTGCCCTTATTAAACCAGTGCATAGGAAGGGGCCTGTTTAAAGTGTGCACCAATCCTAGATCACGAGCTGGTTTGCTGTTCACTTCACTTGTGAAAAATAAGCATGAGCCAACAGTGATGGGAAGATGCAGCAGGGTCTTGCAGCCTCACTGCCAAGCATTGCTATGTCACAGGGAGACGTGGGCTGATTCCAGCTGCTTATTCTGGAGGTAAAGTTAATGAACATAGCAGCAGGCAAGAAGAGCTCCAGATATGGAAAAATAAGGAAGTCCATCATGGAAACACATGTGGAGGCATAAAACTTTTGTTGAAGCACAGTGTGGCATTATTTCTGCTGACAAAAAAAAGGATGTGGCTTATCAAATAGAGGCAGCAAGTGCCTCAGCAGATCATTGTTTTTTGCTAGAGCTGGAAAATGATTCATGCTATTCAAAAGCCCGCTTTGTGATGTCAATAATAAATAACATAGGGCACCTCCTCCAGTGCTGTTCTATTTTTCAGAAGTTCTCTACTTCGTTGTACATTTTTATTGTGGCTTATAGTGGTGCTCTATTCACAACTCACATCAACATCCTTCACACCTTTTTTCTGCAATCCTTCTGTCATTTCACATGGCAACCCAATGGTAAGAGTTAACAGACCAGACCATCAGGGAACCATCCCCACCATCCATCGCAGCCGAGGTGTGAGGTGAGCTTTGTGTGTTAGCTATGCTTCCTCTACACGGATATTCATACAGCATTTTCTGAATCCAGTTTATAAAATAGCTGAATAACATACGTGCCAATGAGGTTGCTGTATCTGTGAAGTGACATCAGTGGTCAATCTGTTCCATTGCCTTTTCTGGGAGCTGCACTACCTGTACAGAATCCAAAACAGAAAAACTTTACTCAGACACATAGTAGGATAAGAATGTCCAAATGCAAACATGTAAGAAGAAACCTCTACAGGCACTGACTGCCCAATTCTGTTGTTCTTGGGCTGAAAACTGGAAACTCTCCTTTGCCACATTCATAACCAATTCTATCAGTCCAGACATCATGCCATTAATCAAATAACTGCTGGTAAATTGATTTTTAAGTATGTTCCCTTATTGCTGTTATTAAAATAAGACTGTATTAACACATACAAGATAGCAAAGCTGACTTGATTAATAATTGTGCAAGGATTATTATTATTATTTTGTATTTAGATTAGATAGACATTCTGCTTATTTTCATGTCATTATTTTATGATGAACACATTTTTAATAACGGTGGGATACCCTATTAAGGATACAAAGAGCTGTCAGCAGTTTCCATTGAATGCTGGGACATTTCCAGAGTACTCCAAATGATTCCAGAAATCAAAGAATGCAATCACTTCTGGGCAAAATCCTTTTTGTACTGTAACTAACTACCAAAAAGGACTGGAAGACCCCTCCATCCTAGCTGTGCTTCTCAGGAATGCTGCAAAGCAAGGGCTATGGACTGCTCGTCTGCATGTAAAGACAGAAGAGAAAAGGCCATGTTTGCTGTCTCCTAGCTCTTGCACCACGAGCCTGGCAATGCCTGATTCTGCTCTAGATAATCTTTTGTTAGACAGTCATACTCTGACCAGGAATTCTGTTTTAGAAACCAAGCTCTCCTCTGTGCCAAACCTCTGACCCTTGTGAGGCCAGGCACAGAGCACACAAGTACAGCCCCATGGCCAAGCATTCCTCTGCATTAGCATCAATTATATCACTTTGCTGCTGGCAGATTCTTGCTCTCCAAACAAAAAGAGAAACAAAAATGGAGAGAGTTTTGTTAGCTGTGCTTGTTTGGACAGAGATTAACAGCACAAAAAGGGAAGCAGAAAGTTTTTCCATCGTAACTCCTGATGTATCAAAGCTTAATCGGGTTCCTTCGAGCTGGACACAATGTATTTAAACAAGGCACTGCACTAATGTAACAGCACATCAGCCACTTCAGATGCTGCATTTCCCAGGCAAGAAAGGCCCCAACTAACTTCAGCCAGATATGCCATCTTAAGAATCTAAAAGACTTGAAATTGAATTAGAACAAATTGTGATGCAACCTTAAAACGAAGGCATTCCGTTTTTAATGCAAACTCAGAATACTATAAGGGCGTGCAATCAGTTTGAAGAATTGACTCAGGTTTTCCTAGAAGAGATCCAAACGAGATTGAAGTGGATGTCAGAGAACCCACATGGCACCGAGCTAGGCACCTCTGTGTTCCTCCATGTCCTCTGCAAGCCAAGGCATCTCTACTCACCTGTTCCACTAGTGGCCACACCTAAGTTTGGAGATAGGTTCTGGGGCCTCGAGAGTATGGTTTCATGAGAAAAGCACACGTTCTTTATTTTCCTTTACATCCTTCTAGGGGCTGTACAGTCCTCACTGCTTCTACAGACTGCCCCCGGGGTCTGTGCCAGCCTCAAGAGCCGTAATTTCTAAGGACAAAAATGGACACAATGATTCTGGGGGACAAACCTTTAGGTCTATTAGGAGACATGTTGCTTAGCTAAGCAGACGTTTACATCTGTATCACTTGTCAAGTAAAAGAAAAAGACAACTGTATTGGATCAGTAGGAAAACAAGCACTTGAGGGGAGGTCATCCATCCACACTGGGTGCTCTGGGGCAGGCTCACGGATGCAGATAATGCTCCTGCCAAGTTACACGGTGTTCCAGCCTGTTCTTAAAAGACCTCCAGTGGTGGATAATCCACCTCTCACAATGCAGGCCAATGGCCAGGGCCTTAGCAGAGGATGATTCCCTGCGTGAACAATGGTCCCTTCTATTATGTTTTGGCAAACGCAGAAAGGAATTTGCTCTATCTCGTAGATCAGGCTAATTCCCTCGCCCGGCTAGGTTCTGTCAGCTGAGCTTTGAAGATACCCAGTAATTTCAGTCCTAGGAGAGCATTATGAGCCGTTCTCTGATGAACGCATCATCAAGGACAACACTGTAATGGGTTTTTAAATTGTTTCCCTTAGTCATAGGCTTAAAATAAAAATTAAAAAGAGGCGGAAGAAATAGTACAAGCATTAGACAAATGTAATAGGAATGCTTAGGCACTGTGAAAACCACGGGAGAACATAATTACAGACCATGTTTCACTAAGTGTGAGTCACTGGAGAAGAAAAAATACTTTAAACTTGTATACATTCAGCTGTTTGGCTGAACAGTCTGGGCCTGGGCTCCTCAGTACCTCTGATTCCTAAACTCAGAAGGACGACCAAAATGCCTCCTCCTTAAGCAGCAAAGCTGGGAGTGCTGCTAGAACCACAGTGCAAGCAGATGGAAACACCTGCAAGCTCAGAGCACAATGAGAGGAGCAGGCTGGCACAGGGCCTACTTGTAAGCTGTGCATGCAAACAGTCCTTGGGGCTGGGCTCGAGGCACCATAGTACATCATATTTCTATCCACAAGAGCTGCTTTAGCCTGAGATATCATTTAGATATTGTGAAGACTGGGAGGAATACTATTATTTCAAACATGCAAGAAATGATACATGCACAGAAAAGCAGCATGGTTCAGATTTTTAACCCAGCTCCTAACGAGAAAGAGTGAACAAAGAATGATATTAAGCATTGGAAGATGGAAGTCGAAGTCAGAAGCTTTGAGGCTAAAGCAAACAGCTGTCTGAAAAACTGCCCACATCAGCACTAGCACTTTTGCACAAGTAGCTCCTACCCTGCTGGCTGCAGAGCAAAACCTCAGTGCCATGCTCCTCTCTCGTGTCTCCTTACAAACTGCAGAAAGATGAACACATTATATTCAATGCATTACTCCAGCCCTTATGTTTGGCCTGCTACCACACATTTCACTAACTCGGCTGCTGCCAGATTGCTTGCTTCTCTGCTGATGGCCTCTGCGGGGGTTACATCAGTACGTAATGCTGTCTGATGCAATCTGTTGCAGATTTGCTTCTTGGCCTGAAAGCTATCCTACAAGCCTTGTAGTAGGGCTCCATCACGCCAGTGGCTGCAGACAATACTTTCTAGGTATGATGAAGACCACACATGTATACCTGTATGCAAATACACAGATCTGAACAGCCCCAGCTGCACTGAGGGTGCTAAGAAACCATACTGCACAGGGCACAGCATTCCCTCGTGGGCTGCATTGCCCACCCCTCAGCAGAGCCTGGAGGATGAAGGAAACTGATGTGCATGGGAATCAGCTACAGAGCTGTGGAAAGATCCTCCTCACTACTGCAGCCTAAGATACTAATCAAGTCCTCAGCCCCCCTCAGGGCAGGCTCACAGAGCAGGAAATCGTAGCAGCAACCCCAACATACCCAACCTCCAGGCCACAGCTAGTCACAAGGCATGGGCTCCCTCCTAAGTCCTTGTGTCAGAAGTCTCCTGCTGGCACAGTTCTGCACAGCAGCTGAGATCAGTTTTTGAGCTAGCTCTGCACAAAAAAAATTGCCAGATGACCACTTTAAGTTTTGGGGGTTTGTTAATAAATAAATAAGAAATGATATTAACATCACTTTAATAACTTCATTTGGTGGCACAATAATCTATTCCCTCCTTAGCCGCGTGCCAGAGCTGGCAGAGACATCACAGAGGTAAGTGATATAAACGATATGAAGCCATCTCTATGGAACTGCCTAGAGACATCTGACTCATGCTGTTACGTGCAGTTAATTTTGTCTTCAACTGCTTTTTTCTTTTTTTAAATTCATGTAAAGAAGTTTGTACATTGATTTCCTAATTAATGCTGTTAATATTCTATGTAAATGAAGTGCCTTTCTTCCTGTGTATTTACATGGGATCTCGGGATGTACTACAGCAAGTAATGGACTAGCCCTTACCAAGGGTATAAAGCACTGCCTGGTGTGCCTGTACTACATTCAGCATGTGCCAACACATCATCTATGTTTCAGATCTTCTATTAAAAGGAGAAAAAATTGCCACAAAGCGTACCAAAGTTCTACCTGCTTCTTGCCATCCTGCTGTTCAACCTGGCCAGGATGGGCTCAGAACACACAAAACTCAGCATCTTAAAAAAAACATTCCCACTTACCCTTCAAACTGTAGGATTATTTATGTTGTTAATACTTCCCCTGGCCTGGAGGCTGAAATCCCTGGTTTGAAATTCTAGCTCCAGTAAGGACAAAAGGCCAGCTTTGGGATCTTATCATGCCTCTCCCCATCACTGAGAAAAGTGAGACAAACAGTGGTGACACCCAATTACTCAACAGGGCCGTATTCCAGGTGGGTTTACATGGGCACCCACAGCCACACACACGTTGTCTGTATATGCATGCATACAGCATACATGCATAGATGTATGCACTGGTTAACTCTCTCAAAAGTTAAGATTTTTCAGCTATCAGCAATAACTCAGAAAAGCTGCTCAAATTGCTTAAATTAAGTCACTACCATTTAAGCAGGAGTTACCTCCCAAGATTTTTTTATTATTATACATCACTGTAGGAGCCCTGCAGAAGTCTCATGGCATTACTAGAAAGACATCATTGTGGTGGTAAAACCTTCAAGATGCAGAAACCTGTACTTCCCTGTGTCCCTCAGGTACCATTATTCCATGCGGAGAATGTTTTTATAATGTAATTGTAACTCTGTGGTGTTACTGTTATTGCATTTTAATAACACATGTTTAACTATGTAAGATGATGAACATATGTGCCGTGAAAAGCCACGGCACTGCAATCGTATTCAAAGCAACCACCCTCATAAAAAAAGGAAGAAACTGGAAACCTGACTTTATGTATGTTAATTACAGTGGGGAAAAATTAATGGCAGGCAACAGAATAGTGCAGCAGTTAAAGCCCAACAGTCAGGCAGGGGAAATTACAGATTTCTTTTAGAATTAAAATCAAACACCGGCTCTAGACACAAAATATGCAAATATCCCTACTGAAATTCAGCTTCTCAGAACCAAATCCGCAGGCTTCTCTTTGGAGCACTACTGCAGCAGCCCTTTGTGCTTTTGCCTAGCAACAAGCCTGCTGGTGCCCGCACTCTCAGGAGTGACACTATTACCAAGACGCAGTCAGACCTTTACATTTTGCTGTGGTTTTTGCTGTTGTTTCATTTATTTATTTTGAAGCAAGGCAGTGCTGTTTCAAGATTCCTCCTTGCTTGTTCCACCTGAAACAATGAGTAAGCCAGCAGGCAGTGGGGCTCTGTGCAGCTGATGCTGAGGTGTGTTTTTCACCTGCAGTGTCACACCTTGCAGAAGACACTGTGATGGAGGAGTCGACCTCCAGCAGGCAGTGTCTGCCCTACTGGGCCTCATGCTCTAGGCCTGAGAAGCCCAAATACGATTTGTGTAGCCTGTAATTTGTAATACGTTTGGGAAAGGTAAACTGTAAGTGGATCCCATGGTGGAGTACGTTGATCCTGACTGGACCTGTGGCGTGTTGAGGAGGTAGTGATGCACACAACAGCTTAACCTGAGCAGATGCAGGTCCATGCTGTGCTGCACAAACTCCTTGTGCTCAGCCAGATCTCTCACCAAGTTCTCATGAAAACACCCTCTAGAAACGGAGTTGTTCTCTTGTAAGGAAATCATATGTTAGCTAGAATGAGCAAAAGAGAGAGCTTCTCTCCACAGAGAGGATCTGCTCTGCATGCTGTGCAGGGAGAAAATCCTTTCTGGGCTCCATCCAATTCTTCATGGATGAAGATCATCCAACACAGGATGCCCGGCATCTAAAGGGACGTAAGATTTGTTTGCGTTCTACACTCTTTTCATTACTGTCTTATTAAAGCAGTTATCTCATTAAGCTGTTTGTTGTCAGGCCTTTTTATTACTGAGGTCCAGAAAGAACCCTGCACCATCTCTCACCTCCTGTGCAGGACAACAACCAGCACAGTGAGGAACCAACTCCTTCCAGCCCTTTTGCTTGTGTTTATTCTGCCACTGTACATATTTACCATAAAAAATGGAAGCCAATTTTTAATGTTTTCTCATTGCACAGTTGTATTCACAATTCCATAACCTAATACATGATGTAACCATGTTTACTGGCAAAAGCTGTCTTTTCAATGATGACCAATGTGCCTTATGGCTTTAATTTATTTATAGCAATGAACAAAAGCTTTAGATCCAACTCTTGCTCTCATATTGCCAAAGGCTATCATTAAATTTTAATTGACAACTTTAATCTGCCCCAAGAGATATTTCCTCATCCCGTCCACAGACCTGCAGGGTCCTGTTCCCTGGACCTGTCTCCTACTCACCCAGACCTGAGGAGTGCACACGTGAGCATTAGGACTTTGGCCAAGCTTAATTCAAACCCTAAGTTCTAGAATGATGAGTAATGCACCAAACTTTGCCTGAACCAAAGGCCTCACATTTTTATATGACAGATTAGAATACTTGAGGCAGACGTTGTTCACTCTGCATGGGTAGGATTTCCAGCGACACATCGCACCCGTCTGAGCACGGAGAATCCTTCACTTGTCTCATACAGCCATGAACCTTGTCCTTCAGCAGATGGGTTTTGGAAAGCTCTGCAAGGAGAGGTCTCTACTCATCAGCCAAAGTGTCAGCAGAACAGCCCTGCCACGAGAACCAGCTGCAAGGCTTCTAACTTGGGGTGGAACCTCTGTGGCTTTCCCCCAGCAGTGGTAAGGAAGAACTTACAGAGGACAGCATACCACACACCAAAGCCTTGGCTCTGTAGATGTCCACCTCACAGTATGCCCCCAGACCATCACTGCCAGAGCTGCGCATATGGCTTTCAGGACACTGCGTGGGACTGCACATTGTCACACTGAAGCACTACCTCCATGAACCAATAGCTCTGTTAGAAAACAAATGAAGTTAACAAAAGTGGCTGTTGTGATGTTATATTGTATTCTGGTGACTGACATATCCATGTCAGTACAGATCCAGCCATAGACTACAATCGCTGCTTCAGAAGTTGGGAGTACTTATTTTCCACCCTCTGCCCAAAATACATGTGCCTTCCATAGCCCATGTCTATTTCAGGATATACACAGGTAATGAAAATTTAATTGTATCAACACTAGCATATGAAATTATGACAACGCAGTTGTTTACATGATAAATACAATAAATAAATAAAGAAGATTGCAGAGAGCTGTAGTATTGCTTCAGGTTGTGCTTATGCACTTCCATTTGTCACTTGAATATTAAAATTAGCTCATATTAAAAACTGCAGAGAGAATCCGATACAGATGCTGGCTGCAGCATTTGAGCTTTTCCCACAGTAAGCATCTTTCTATCTCATGAATCCTTTTTCACAGGCCTGTTGATACAAAAAAAAGCCATCACTGACAGCGCTACGAAATAGGTTATGCTGCAAAGTTATAAAATCATTGCTCTGGATTGCAGATGGACCAAAAATATCCAAGCCCTCATGCAGGGCTGTGGCACAGATCCTGTATACCATGCAAGCACAGATTTGCTGCTTTCATTTTAATCTGCAGCTCTCTAATCTTAAAACAGCAAGCACTTTGTAAGGAAGAAAGAATTCTGCCCTCCATGGTGAGCTACCACATGTGCTCAAAGAGCCGTGACGGAAACATTTGCACAGAGCCTACAAAAAGGAATTGTTCACTCTGCACACATAAAGGAACTGTTGAATATGCTCCAGAGGATTAAAGAGTAGTTAAAGCACTGGGGACAGCAAAGAGATCACAGGAAGACAGAGCAGAAAAACACTGCGTGGCAAGGAGGGGTCGGACAGATGCTCTATTTAAGTACCATCAACCCTATTTAAAAAATGAAAAGCAAACAAACTACCAAAAAGCTCCAAACCACACCACCAATGACAAAGCAGATCAATATGGACACTAAACATTTTTTTCCCAACCAAGTTGTGAAGGCAGCTGGGGCAGATGGCTAAAAACAGCCTGGCTGGCCCTGCTGCTGCTGTATTTTTGTTTCCACAAAGGACTACCAGCTCAGGAGAGAATCCTACAGCTACAGACTCTGTATCAACTAAAACAGTGACATCTAGAAAACCTAAAAGAGGCAAGGCTATGGCAAAGGGATAAAACAGGTAAATTACACAGCAGGTAACAGATCATCATTTCATATCTCTTACTGCAGCCTTGGTTGGTTTTGAATGCACTCAGCAAAAGCTCACTGCAGGATTTCCTTCAGCTTCAGCAAGGCTTGGATCAGCTCATGGAAACCTGAGCATTCTTCCCCATATCATAAAGATGCACAGAGCACGGGCAATATTTGCAAGGTGCTCAGCCATACTTCTACTACTTGGAAATCACACTGGTAGCAGCTCCATCCCCATGAGTTATTTCACTTTAAAAGTCAGCTGTCTCTTTAAAGATGCATCAGAATGATAGCTTGGCCTCAGTGGGATTGCACTAGCAGGTCCAGGAGAATTGTCTGGCAGGCAGAACACATGGCTATTTTTTGTGTTATAGTATTACCTAGCTAGGATACAAATGGTGAGCGGGCAAGATAGTTTATGTTTCTCTCCCTGGTAAGTCTTACTATATATATTCATGGAATAATGTACAGCCCTGTGCCTAGTTGCTTCTTAAATTACTGGAACCATGAAACTATAGCAAGGTGGGAAATAGCGTGATTAAAATTAGGCATGTATTCACTTACTGAGGCCTTCTTCCTTAGCCTGGCTCTTGGTCTTTACAGTGATGTGAAGCTGCTTTCCACACCAACTTCATACTGAATTTTATTTGAATAGAAGGGGTCAAAATACCATTAACATTCTACAGCAAAGAAGACCATCTCCAAATCTGAACATATGTGTAGAGAGACAGAATACATTTTAATCTTTCTCTCTTTTTAATTAAATTGCTGGCTCTACAGCTGCGTAACAGGAAAGCCTGTTCAAAAGCCTACAATTGTGTGCTATACTCATACTTCAACAGAGTAACCCAAAGTATCCTCAAATGTACTGCCTGCAGTCCTGATTTACCTTCAATAAGAACCCTTTTGTCCTCTCTGAGTAATTTCTGAAGGCAGGTTTCAACATACTCTCCATTTCTGGCTTTTAACTTCTACTAGAAATGCCAACAGTGGATTTCTTTTTCAGTGCAGGTAGCAGCAGGGACAGGAATCTCAAGCTATCACATGGTCCCTGCAACAAGCAGCCTATTGTACCTGTAACCCACCATCCTCTGAAGGGATGGCACACAGGTCCTGCAGCAGGACAGCCCTCTGCACACTGCTGCACCCCTCGTCCTGCATCAGGGCTGTGGCTGTTGCAGGCAGAGCAACGAGGACAGCTCTGCCACAAACCCTCACCTCAATGCTGGCATGCTATTACTTACAGGAACAGTTTTATGACTTCCTTTCTTTCCAGCTGCTTGACCAGGGTTGAACTCACAATTCTGCTCCTTCCTCCAGTTACTCAAGAGCTTTAGGAGATATCTTTGTTAAAAGCTTTGAGAAAAGATAAACAAATCAATCACCTTCATCAGCCATTTTTCAGTCCTTCCAAAGAATGAAAACAGAACAAGAAACTGCAACATACACTTGGTTAAATTGTGCTGTTTTGGCTTCCTTGGGATATATGTATATATATTTCAAGTCTGTGTAACTGTCCTTGATTATAATTTTGATTAATTTCCTGAATGGAAAGTCATACCATGTGCAAGGAGGTACACCACCTCAAAACAAAAGAAATCATTTGGGGGATTGTTACTACAATGTGGTAATACAAACGTGTATTTTCTATCCTGAGCAGCAATGAGACGAACTTCCTCGTTGCACTGTTTGCTAACAGCCTTGTTGTGCTTCCAGCTCTCCCCAAGCTAACGCATATACGCCCCTCTCTTACATGTTACCCAATTGTACAGCTCCTATTAAGACCACACTAAGTGCTTTTTTTTTTTTTTTCTAGATAGGTACGTGTCAGAGCAGCAACAATTAAGTACTTCAGAGCAGTTTCATTTTCAGCATTTTGTATTTATCCTGACAGCAGTTGCTTAGGAAGCTATCTATTCGGAGTAATAAATGCTTCACTCCCCAGATAGCCAACGCCACTGCAGAAGCCTTTGCTGAGCAAACTTGCACATTAGCACCAAGAGATTAACCATAATTGCTGACAACAATCTCAATATGCAGACCATGCCATAAACTGAGGCTGTAGAACACTGTGACTGCTTAATGATATAGACAGAGTAAGGATTCCAGATTTCCTTCTCGCCTTCATGATTAATCTCATCAGGTCACAGATATAAAACAATGCAGCATTTCTAAGCTCACAATACGATTTTTGCCTGCATCCAGAAAGCCCTATTTTGTCATTTTTTTTCTTTTTTAACCACTTCAAACATACTCTTCTGTGCTCTGAGTCTCTGGCAGCCATGCCTTTAAAAGGTCCCGAGGTTGCCCAGTGTGCTGGTATAAGAACCCATTATTCTTACATGCTACCATTAGAGTTTCTCTTCTGAAATAAAACCCAAGTCCCTGCAAGTGCAGCACACAGCAATATCCAAACCACAGTTGCCTTGAGCCCAGCATTAGAATGTTTCCTGTCTCGCAGTCATTGATTATCTCTTGTTTGTGTACCAATAATCCTGCAGAAAAGAATGCCAGAGAGAAAGATAAATTCACGTCTCACCCCTCCTACCTACTTAAGGAGCCAGAAAAATGATTTGGTGGTACTCAAAGAGGAAATCCTCAGAAGGGACTAATGACTTCCCCTTTGATTGTAACCCTTTTACAATCCATCACACTGACTGGTAGATTTAGAGCTTCACAGTTAAACCTGCTGGCAACCAGCTGCACTGCAGACAGGATTCACACAGTCCTGCAGCAGAGACAGTTCTCACCCAGGGAATTACAGCCTGCCTGCATCAGTGCCTTCACAGCAGCTTTCTCTGGGACCACAGACCCTGGCACAGGACTGTAAATGAGAACAGCCAGAAGTACCCTGTGTTTAGAGTCACTAGATCGTCCCTTAGGAGCCAGATCATCAAATCACAGAATGACTGAGATTGTAAAGAACCTTAAATATCATCGAGATCCAACCCCCTGCCATGGGTATGGTTGTCAGCTTCTGGAGCAGGCTGCACAGGGCCCCTTCCAACCTGGCCTTGAATTCACTAGAAAACTTACATATTGAAACACTTCTTCCTGAAGCACCTGATCCCAAAGCAAACCTGGGGATTCTATGGGCTCCAGTCAGCACAAGCTGCCTGTGCTGTGGTGTTCACAGTGAGCAGAGATCCAGCTCCAGAGCCCCCAGGGAGACAAATGGAGTGGCCCTTAGTAGTCAGGCACAGCGATTGGTTTTCATCTTCAGCTAGACAGAGGTTTTAAAATTCATATTTTTGGATCTAAATCTCACCTATCTGTGCTCCACTTATAACACTGTTCATCAGTTCTGGTTCATTCCCTCCACAGCTGAGTATTTCGGTTTGTAACACCAAACTGATGCTCAGCTCCTTCACAGGAGCAGTGCAAGCATTAAGCAGAGGTGCTTGCAGTGCAGTTTGGCAGATGTCACAAATGCCACAGTAGACAAAGTTCTCAAGAGTCCCAGGTGACCCAGGCTTTAAAATTAAACCGTGCATCTTAACAGGGCAGTTATCCTAAAGTCACTTCTCTCATGTGCCTCACAAAGCTTACAAAACAAACAGATATGAATGAATTAGAACGAACTCCTTGTAAAAACAGATATGTTTTCGTATCTGTGAGCTATGAAATTGACATTATGATATTCTTGTTAGCTTTTTACACTTATTTTATGACCTGCTAATGACTTGCGGTTTAATTACCTGATTATTATATGGTAAATCAGGCAAGATTATTCACATCTCATGCAAACATCAAGGTTTAATAAGAATATAAAGGTCACACAAGTAAAACTAGAAAAGCCAACAGCGGGAAATCTTTGCAAGCATAAGCACCTCATGAAGTGAAAACACAGTGCTAGTAAACTGGCTGCACTGGAAATCATTTTAACATAAAGCATCAGTCAGTCAGTAGAAGAAAGAAAAAGCCAGATGGCGCTGCTGTCGTTAGGCAACAGGTTGCTGATGGCTTACACACACATGCATTCCTGGAAATAGAAACCGAATGAGGAAAAGAAAGCATTAGCAATATATTTTTGGTGGCCTGCCACAAAAATACCAACACTAAGCTGTGTTTCCACAGACACCAGGAACAGCATAACTGCAGAGGGGAAGGAGGGGCTGGAGCTCACATGTGGAATGAAAGCATCTGCAAGTTCTGCCAAATGTGCTCAGCATTTTCAGGCCTAAGCTGATTAAAAAAATCAGCTTATGTATCATATTTGATGGCTTCAGTCCAGCCTCATCTGTAGGCTGATCATTAACTGCATCTCAGAGCTGCTGAGCACATTTATGTCTGTTTTAAAAGCAATGTAAAGGACTCAAAGGTTTTCTAAAACACGTGCTCTGGTTCAGCCATGAGCTACTGAGTGACCTTCAAGCAAAAGGATCACAGTGAAGATTTCTGGCCTTGAAATGTACATTTGAGGTGGAATTTAACCATCCTGTTCCTTTCAGTGATTGATGCTTCATCAGTAAAACTTTTATGGTCTTATTCTTTTGTTATTTACACTGCTGTTGACAAGCTGTGTAAGGATGTACAATTCAGATTCACACCTGTACAAAACCATGCAAAGAGATGCATTCTGCACTCCTGTCTATAGATAACCTGCCACCCTCTCTAACACAGGAGGCTTTCTTTGTCGTTAAACTCATTGTCCTGTAAAGCAGCACCGACAATGCATCATCTCTGACCTATCACTGAGCACATGTGGTGAAAAAAGTTAAAACCAACCTTTCAAAGATAAATATTACAGTCATTTTTAAATAATTCTCCATCTATTTATTGTAGCAAAATCTATAAAAAGAATTTTAGGATAAGAAGTTTCTGCTGGCAGGAGAGGAGAGAAGAGGAGAGGAAAGAGGACTCTCGGGAAGGAATGTCAGTAATTTTTATAAAGCACAGACTGTTGCTTTCTGGGTTGGCTAGGGGAGCACAGTCACCTGCAAAAACAGTTTGTAAGTCACAGGCCGACTTGCACTGTGAACCCCATGCAGATTTCTTTGGCTTCCAGTTGATTTGTGGCGGTGCCACCACTTTGGACACTCTGTTCAGATGGGACCTGGCCACTTCTGGAGCCCCCCTTAGCACCCCCAGCCTCCCCCCCCTCCCCCCCCCTCCCTCCCATGAGCAGCCAAGGGCACCAGCACATCCTTGCCCTCAAACCCATACTGCCAGGCACAGCCTAGCTGGCATCCGTAGGACAGCCATGCTAGCTGCTAAAACAAATGACACAAAGCACTTTATGTCACGTGCACATCTGTTTGCACAAAGCAGAATAGAGCAGATAAGATGTTTATTTGAGTGTGCAGCCGATTTTCTGTACTGTGAATACAATGCACTGCACAGAAATGTGCCTGAAGGACCGCAAGCCCAGAGGAAGTCAGCACGACAGTGCGGAAGAGATGTTTATGTAACAGAGAGCATTTGCTCTTCACTGAGAGAATGAACTGCCTTTCATTTCTAAGTGAATCAGAGGGAGTCCAAAGGAGGACTCTTGAGCCGCATACCCTGGGTCAGATCATCTTCACGGACTCCAGGCATCCACATTTTCATGCTAAAGCATTTGTGTAGGTTCTTCTGCCTATTTCTAGGTAGGAGCTTACTCATTTCCTCTTGGCATGGGTTCAATGCTGCTTGAAACTTCTTTCCCAAAAGGCCTGTTTCAAGTACGAGTGCCAAGCAAGTCGGCATATCTTAAGTAAAAGAGTTTTTTAAATCATTAGTTTCACAGATTTTCAGTCCAAAATGAACAACTGTGACTACTAAATCTCATCTTCTGCATAACATTGGCCACAATTTCCCTGTGGATTCATGCATTAAGTCCAGAAGCAACTTCATGTGAATAAGCAAAAAAGCTTGGAGTAATTCCAGAACCCACTGGCTACACGTGAAGGACACTAGCCAGTATCATATGCCTGGCTCTTTGGCCTTTCTTCATTTCTCATGGTAATCCAACATATTCACACACTTTCAAAACTTCAGCAGTGTCATGACCGCCTGTGTATCTTGGTTATTTTGGGCTGCCAGGCAGGATCCTACAACTTAAGCTACTCTGGAGCACTTTCAGCAACTTGCAGTGTACTTTGCTTGTTTTTAAATGGACCTGAGAGAGGAGGATTTGATAAATCTCCTTACCACTGTTTTACAGAAAGGTCACTGATCACTGCTTGTTGTTTTTTTCTGTTTATAGATTGCTTGTTTACTTGGGGAGAAACTGTTTGCTTGCTTTTAAGTGGCAGAGAATGAGTTACCTGCCTACAATACAGAAAGCCTCAGTCGTGCTAGTATTAGACACCCACAAACGTAAACTCCACTTATATAGATATCTATTGAAGAGAAAAGATATGCAACAGGTCAGATCTAAATTATGTATCATGACCACTGGACACAAAATAAACTACAGAAGATCAGTTTGCAGTGTCAGTTACATCCTGAATACGTCCAACTGCAGAGAAATAATTTATACGGGCATCATTCAAAATAGAAAAAAACACCATTTTCATATACATTATGAAGTTATTTTAAGCAGATTGCCTTTCTGGGAGTTAGATGACAAACATACAAGAAGCGTCTGATTTCAGAGTGATAAATGGAATTTGCAGGGAATTTTGCAGTTCTATTGCAAAGCAAGAGATTTGTCGGGCCATGCAAATCTCCTTTGTTTTTCTTCAATTTAATGTTTGTTTGTTGGTTTGTTTTTTAATCCACCCAACTTCATTTTTCTATGAAAATGGAAGGTAGGACAGATCTCTTGTTTGCCTTTACATGGAGAATATCTGCACTGCATCCAGGCATGCCATTCACAGGCAGCATCGTGGAAACTCCTTTTGGTCTATCCTCTCCCTGAGCAGTTCATTTAAATACAAAGAGCAAGGGTCAGGCAGGTGGTTAGATCAGCGGAGCACAACAAAACGACTAAGCATATAATCCAGGTGAAAACAAAGAAAAAGAGTAAAGGCTCTTTCCTAGACTTGCTAGGAGTCATGCCCTAAGAAGAGATCAGATACTATGAATAGCTTTTTTTTTTTACAGTTAATTTAAGCCTGGAGGAGAACGATGGGCATATTTCATAAACTAAGCATTACATCCATTATTTATTTTTAATGTTAATTCTGGAACACTGGTTTTTGGAGAGTATAATGCAATTTTTGGTGGGGAAATGCAAGTTTTTGGAGGAATAACAGGAAGCCAAAAAAGGAAGAAACAGCACAAAATAATGCACTTTTGCCCCAAATAATTGCAATAATACCACACAAATCCACCCCTTCCCAAAAGAAATAAACTAACTACATGTTTTTCAAGAGAGAAAGCCTTTTTTTTTTGTTTTTTATTTTTTTGCTGAGGATAGCTGACAGAGCAAGGAAATAAAGTTTCATGAACATAATAAATCTACAAGCCAGTAAAACAAAGCAGGATGTGCTGATGGAGGCAGTTCTATCTGATATCAAACACTGTTTTTTTAAATCACAGCCTCTCCATTCATGTCAGCTAGCTCAGGCTGTCTCATTTCTTCAGTACCAGTGCTCTCCTCCTTCCACCTTTCCCTCATTTTACTTCGTTGAATGGCTGACCTTTTTTTCTCATAGAGGGATCATACCAAAAGCCACTTTGTTTACTTAAACTTGTGCTCTAGTGCAGAAGTACCACGTTGCAGAATTACTTGCTTTAATAGTGACCACAGACAGCAGACAGCACCATGTACTTTTTATTCCAGGCTTCCTTACACTGTCTCTTTGGACACATAACAGTACTTGCTCAGGGAAAATGAAGGCCTAACTGGAAAGCAAAAAAAATTAAAGATGGCACCACAAAACCTTGCAACTGTAGTGACAATACAAAATGCTGTTCTCCCTGGTTAGGTTTCATTAGTATTCTAGCATCACTTCACACCTGTCACATAGAGTACTTCTGAAACAAAACCAAAACCAAAGGAGTTATCCATGATCTAAGGCTCAAGAGCCAAAGAGAGACTGCAACAACTAAATTGCAAAGATGGAGAACGGTGCTTTTCTCTCTTGAGAACTGCCATCCGTGTCCCAATAGCTGTTGTCACAGTGGTCCCATGGACCCCCTCTGCAGCCTCCAGTGCCCGCTCTGTGTAACGCTCACCAAAACTCCTGACTCAGACCCATGTGATGGCACTTACAGAGTTCTCATTTTATAATGACTATGCTCAAATCCACACAAACAAGAAAGTCCTACCACATAGTTTTGTCATCACACAGCTGCAGACTGGTCGCTTCACCAGCCTATTAACTCTTCTGCCACCAGCCTGAGTCTGCAACTATTATTCTATATGAATCACAGCAAAACATAATGGTTGTTATTATAATTAACCCAGCGGAACTAACTCAAAGGCTGGGTAACAGGAAAAATTGTTGAAGTTTACTGTTAAAATTGACACTGAGCTGATGAGCACAACAGTATAAAGATGCAATGCAGAATCGACTGTCTCAGACCATACATGAATGCTGGCTCACAGGTAATTTCACAGACTCAGGCTAAGCAGTTTCTCTGTTCCAGCAGGATTGCACCCATTTCCTAAAGGCTAACAACAGGTCCTGTCTGCATAAATCTCTTTGGTACATGTCTGTGCAATACAAAGGTGAGATAGGACAGATATTTTCCATTCCAAGATAACTTCCACTCCTAAGGGACACCAACAGAGAGCAGATCCTTAATTTTTAGGCTTAACAGCAGAATATTTTCATCAGCGTCAATGAAGCCTCCACAACTACCAACAGAAATGACCAAAAAGGTATTTACAAAGAGCTTTAGAAGACGAAAAAGGGGAAATTGGAAATATTCAGTATCTCTGAAAACATCAGTGGACAGTTACAACTGGAAAGGGTTCTAACCAGCTCCTCTTGATAACTATACCACGGCAATCATGGGCCAAGCATGTTCAATGACTTTAAAGTTAACTGGTTAAGTGATTAAGGCCAGCCTAGCTGACCAGTATTTGGGTACTACAAACCCTAAAACTAAGGGAAGTGATGTTTTTTTTTTTCAAGCATTGGACTTTATAGCAGCTGACATCATGGTGTATTTTATAGCTTTGCTTCAAAGTTACCCCAGCGTCACCTCTCACTGTGCTTGCTCTAACAAAACAATTGTGCCCACCCTGACAAGCTGTACCAACACCTGAGCAACTAATATGGTATTCCCATCCACTAGAAATGCTGCAAGTGAGGTTCAACACAGCACTGGATCAAAACAATGCAAGGAGTGTTGATTTTTTTATTATTATTATTTTTAGAGTTTACATCCATTCTTCTCCTTTTATTGTATATCCTCCTCACCATAAGAAAAAGAGATACAGATATCTTTGCTCTCATACGTTGCTCCTTCCATTTTCTATAAGCTATAATAACAGAATTTTATTTCTCTCTCTGAGTGTTTTCCAGCCTGGTCTAAAGGGAAGCAGAGAGGACTGCAAGGAATCAAGATGGATGAGGGCTTCTTAGAAAGTTCAATTCAATAATTCCAATTGAAGACAGTAACTTGTAACTGCATGCTTCATCAAGAGGATTTTCTAAGAAGAAAGCTAACTATTAATTCAACGCGTTTCTGAGAATGGTTAAACTGGAAATTTCTTTGACCTTTAGCATTAAGATTGGAAGCCTAACTCGCGCTTGGTTTGTGATTACCCACATCTGGTTGTCTGTATGCTTTTCCATGAAATCTAAAAGTGAATTCAGCTGACAGTTATGCCTGTTTTAACTAAAAAAATTAATGTAAGCTCAAAAACAAAAGTCAACAGTGAGGAGACATTGCACTTCCATTTCTCAGTAACACTTTCATATTGGATGAAGCATGCCTATCTATTGCATGAGGAAAACTGCAGCAATACAGCATACAATACTTTATTTCATGTGGCAAAACCCTTACCCCTAGATTTGCATTTTAAGGCAGACACACAGCAGGGCACCCTGCTGTTCAAGACTATACATCTTCTGTCCAAAGGCCACATCTGCACAGCTGAGCTTCCTGCTCTCCTTGCAGCTGGGGCACTTTCTCAGAGCACATTTGTGAGGCTCAGGCTAAGGACCAATTCCCAAGCACACACCTGATGTAAAGTGGGAACAGCCAAGTGCCCAGACATCTTTTTGCAGATGCAACATGCTCCTAAGCACAGGTCCCACTGCTCTGTATTTATTGCACCAAGCAGTGCAGCCAGGTCTTCCTTCTACAGGAGTTACTTCTGCCAAAATCCTATGTTGATGATCGTGGAGCAGAAAGTAATGCTTCCACATAATCTCTTTACAAGTATGGCCTAGCAGGAGCCGGCTCTGTCCTTTGTTTTCGGTATGCATTTGTTTATGTTCTGTAAAGTATGTTCCGGCACTATTCAGGGACTGAACTAAATCCAGTGAGAAGAACAGTTTGTAACACAGGCAACTTTGAAGCTGTTAACCTGAGGGCTACATTGTACGCCAGACGCTGGCACAGACCACTGGAGAGCATTTTCAGCAGCCCGCTGCCAGCCCTGCCGCGTACTGAAGAAGCTGAGCAGAGGTAACCTCTCTCAGCCCCACATCTCCGGCGGCCTACACTGCGTGGCTCCCGGTAGCACTAACGGCGCAGCGCAGCACACCGAGGCCGGCCGGGCCCAGCTCGGCCCAGCCCAGCCCCGGGGCGGTGTGTGCGCGGTGCGGGCCCTCCCTCCTCTCCGTCGCTGGAAACTCTCTCTTAACCGCGGCCAGACGGGGGAGCCGATACGAAAGGGGTTCCCAGAGGCTGCCGGCAACAGCCTCCGAGGCCTCTCCTGCTCCGCTCCGGGAGCCGAGATGGACTCCGGCGGCGAGACCCACGAGCTGAACGGGCGGGCGGAGGGAGCGGAGCCGGCGGTGGTCGAACGGGTAGGGCCCGAGGCGCGGGATGGGGCGGGCGGGCTGCCCCGCGGCTGTCAGTGCGGAACGCGGGTGCTGCCAGCGATCCCGGAGGCTGTTGCCGCGGTCCGGCGCTCCCCTTTTTACGGGGTGCTGTGCATGCCTCCCATTTTGCCCTGGATCAAAGACAGGCCGGGGAAAGACTGGAAAATCCTTTTCAGGCCTGGCATGGTGGCTGCCGAGCTCCTGCGTGGGCCAGAGCCTCGCTCATCAGATGTCCTCCTCACCTAAAATCTCGGCACCGAGACAGATTTCTGATAGGATTTTGATAGGGCAAGAGGGAATGGCTTTAAGCTAAGAGAGGGGAGATCTAGGTGAGATGTTAGAGGGAAATTTCCCACTCGGAGGGCGGTGGGACGCTGACACAGGCTGTCCAGAGCTGCGGGTGCCCCATCCCTGGAGGTGCCCGAGGCCGGGCGGGATGGGCCCGGGGCAGCCTGAGCTGCTGGGGGCAGGCAGCCCACGGCACGGGTTACGGCTGCATATCTTTAAGTCCCTCCCAACCTAAGCCATTCTGTGCTCTTATAATTTCTGCCTGGGAGGGTTTTTCTGCAGGAGCTGAGCTGCCCCAAAGTCTGGGGCTGCATGTCCCTGTTTGCCTGCAGTAACCCACGTACAAACAAGGGAAAGCACAGCTTTTCACTGCTCCGTGTAGTGAAAACATGCCTAGAGATGTGCGCTGGAAAGCATTTCATCCCGTATTACGTTTACATATAAAGGATGTTTTCCAAGCATGCCACTTTTCTAAAATGCCAAGCGGCTAAAAGAGCATCTTTCATGTTCTTCCAAAAGAGGCCAAACTCTGAAAAGCTTCTCTCATTCTCACCGAGGACTGCCACACAGGAACAGCTGCACCAAACCACTACCCACATTGCTGGTTGGTCACAGGTGGTTGCAAGACTGTGCCTTCCCTTCCTGGAGCCCTTACAGGCACGGAGAACAGACCAGAAAAAGAAAAAACAACCTGGTTTTAATAAATCCTGGAAAGTATCTAAAGAGAAACAAGGCTGGGACGCGCAGATCAAACTGCTGGCCTTCAAGACACTGAGTTCTCAGAATTTGCATTTAATTTTGACCCCTAGATTCATGATTGCATCACAAGTACATGTAATGGGTTTTTTTTTCTCGGTCTGTTCTAATAATTTTTTTTATGACTTTCCTGTTTTGCTTCATCTCCAGTTGCACGCAATTATTGTTTCATTATAACTTTCCCATAAAAGCCGTGCAAGGAAAAGAATAAGCAGAGAGACTTCATATTGTATTATGCATATGTTCTATTTAACACTTCAGAGAACTTCCTGAACGCTATTTCAGTTTCTAAAATATATATTAAAAAATTATACACATGAGTTGAAACAGGGGACAGATTTCTTAAAAAACAAGTTTTGAGGAGTGGATACCTTAAGAATATGAGCCAGTCCAGAGTTCACACAAACAACCACAGGGCCTCAACATGCAGTGACTGGAGCTGGAAGTGTTTATGTGCCTGCTGTGAGGAGCACTTACCAATATCTCTGGCAGCCCTGAAGTTCTTACTGCCCATCCTCGCATCTGCCCTGCCTTCAAAATGCATTCTCTTGCGCATCATTCTCTTAATGAATTCCTCTTATGCTAGCTGACACAAAATGCAGGTACCTTCAAAGCAAAAAAATGGCTTAGTTACCTTCAGAGCAGGGTAGAAGCACACTAAGCTTATTTTATTGTGTTGAGCTCACTGCAGTTCTGAATGAGTGGTCACATTCATTCTAGATTTGATTTATTTTAACTTGGTCATTAACTTGGACAATATTTTTCACCAACTGTTACGCTTTTAGAAAGAAGCTGGGCATTTCTTCCAGTGCTGGCTTGGCACACCTTGCTGACTAATGGGAATAATTACAGTTGGAAGCTGTGCTTGCCTTTTGTGCAAAGGATCTGTTCGATGCCAATAGTAACTGTTTTTTCATGCTCCTGTGTTTGCTTCCTTTGTTTATGCCCTGTATCGAAAAAGTCCAGGAGCTGCTTTGCTGTGAAACCTAGCACAGTTTGGGCTCTCCGTGATGGCAAGAAATGCCAGTGGAAATAGTGAAGGGTCTATGAAAAAAGTGAACAACTACTGGATGGTTGAGGAGAAAAGCTGTGGAACATTTGGTTTCTATAATAGACACATTATTGCTAAAAATGTATTCAAGTTTGTATATTAAGTCCTAAGTTACTTGGGGACGTGTCAGTTTCTTGGCATTGTAGCACAAGTCACAAATGTCAAATTTGTAAGAACTTGTAATAATTATCCTGCATATGGAATGAAGCGGCCTGTTCCGAAGTGCTACAGTGTACTTCCAGTTTGAGCTCCCATAGTGGTGCTAGCCTTGCAATTAAGTAGCCAGGACAAACAAGCAGTGCCTTGGCAACACGAGCCAGGCAGCCCACTGCCCAGCAGTGAGGAGCAGCTTCTGTTCCGTTCGCTCTACAGACAAGTCTCATAACTTCACTTCAAAGTCATCAGGTGTGCTGATTGCTGATGTCATCTAATGAGCAAAAATATTCTCACTTGGTCCTGGAAACAGCACAGCTTTAGGAAAACGGTGCTCTGCCCTGAGCTGACTGTACCTTTCCCTTCTATTCATGCAAGGTTTTTAAAACTCAGGAATTAACACAGCTACCACTTGTTGGCTTTTTTTCTTTCCTTTTTTAAACACAGTTGTATTTTCATTTCCTGTTTTCCATATACAGCGTGGCTCTTCTTCACTATAGGCTTTTAAAGGTGCTAGGAAATTGAACACAGGCTGAAGTGTTGCTTTGTTTGTTTTGGTTTTTAATACAGATTTTCTAAATTACCTGCCACCACGCTGCCTCCAGACGTGACTGCAGCAGCCTCCCAAGCTATATGGTGCTGTGTTAGGTTGGTACTTGAACAGACAGATCTCCCCCAAAAGGAATTCCTACAGGAGACGTCAGTGATGATTCAGCACCAGATTTAGGGATTTTTTATGAGTCAGTGCTGAGCTGAACAAGTGGTCTAATGTTTTGCTGGGGGGGGAAGAAATCACATCTTCCTGAGGTAGTGTACACGGGATCTAATATCCCACTGCATGACTGGCACAGCTGAAAATGTTTGCCTTGGGAGATATATATATATTTGTAGAATATTTTTCCCTATTTTTTTCTATATCAGAAAATTATTTGAAACAGAGGGGAATTCTGATTTCAGTGGCCACATATTGACCCATTGCATTTCTACTACGTAGATAACAGAAATTCTACATCCGTCAGCATTATTAAATAAATATATAAAACAAATATTACATAAATATTAAAGTCAGAGGTTCAATTCTGCAACAGCAGGGTTAGTCTTAGAGTGAATTTAAAAGCTCTGAAATTGTGTTTTGTTTCAGTTCTATGTAATTTCTTTTATGTCTGACCCTTCTTTGATATAACTGGAATTTTGTGCTGGATGTTTTCAGCTTGTTTTTAATTAGAAAGACTATTCCAAAACACAGTAAAGAACCATTCGCTGTGAGATCTCCGTGTCTCAGCCTTATATTTGCACAGTCTTGTTATTACTTAGCAGTTTTCTATCATTTGAAAATTAGGACTGTCCCTAAACACAAGGATTTCAGGAAACTCACCCTGTGATGTTACGAACCCAGAGGTTCTACTGGCCAACAACCAGACCAAAAGTTCATCCCATCTCATTTTAAAGCAAGGCTGCTTGGCTTCTAAGTGTGTAAAAACTGCCCTACAATTGCAGTAATCACTAACCTAAAGTAGGAAGAAGACCGCATACAGAATTAGAGCAAGCCAAGGATTTTGAAGACTGCTTCAGAGTAAATGTGCTCAAAGGCAAAAACAGGTGTCACTAATCAGAAGCACAGGTCTTAGAAACCTTAGCCTGAATATATCAGCAATTCACCCAATCATCCTGAACAAAACCATGGGCCTCCTGTGTTTAACAGACACACTCTACTGCAAAATGACTTAAAATTACAATACCGTGAATGCCTGTACTCACACTAAAATCAGTATTTGTATGTTTTAAGAACCAGATAGGACATTGGGCCTGACACGCAAATCACACAGAGCTCTGTGTCCTGCAGTCCCAGCTGCTGCTAGGCAGCTGCCCTGACAATTGCTAATCAAGGCCGTACCTCTGACTTACGGTATGCATGTGGGAAATGAAGTGTTCACCTGGCTAACTGCAACATTGGTTTTCTAGGTCTTTAAATTAAAAACAAACAAACAAACAAAGGTAACCAGTCCTGTGCTACTGCAAATACTGGCTAATTTCATTCACAAGAACAGGCAGCCGTATAAACTTTGTTGCATGAAGCAATTTACTGCTGTAATAGAAGCATGAATCCTTACTATAACAGGTCACTGCGTTTAACAAAGATACTTTATGATTTGTTCTCAAGGGTTTCCATTTTCAGCACTGTTTCCTTCCTGTTAAATCACCTGGCGTGCCTTAGAACTGATTCAAACTCAGCATATAAGGACATCTACCTCAGTGCTGTGTTTATTTTTAAATAAACGTAGTGAATAAATCCCTTCTGTATTTCAGGGGGACTCAGTTATTCTGGGTGTGCCATTAAGACAACTAGTGAGGCAAAGCAGAGGCAAAGCCCGTACCCACACAGTTGTCAGTAAGATGACGTATCATAAAAACTCAATCCCCAGTGTGAAGAAGCAAACACAAGGTTTGTTTTTGTGGAAACAGAAAGCATAAGCTTCTGGTGCAGCATCCTGGCATCACCCCAGCAGTGCTGCAGGAGAGTTTGGGAGCTGACTGCCCTGTGGGCACTGAGTGCTGCTGCCCAGGGACGGAGCAGCTGCACACAGCCCTTATGCATGCACCTGTGAACGCATGCTGCCTTTCCTTGGTCTCATTTGGCAACACAAAGCCTAGAGATCAGTTTATCTGTACCAGGCAGTTGCTGTGATTACATCACAACTGAAACGGGTCACAGGACTCCCCTTGCACAGCACACGTGCTATTCTTCTGCCAAGTGGCACCTGCACATCTTACAGGGAATCGCCAGTGGTTTCACCCTCCCTGCATCTCAGCAGGTGACAATAGCACGGTAACTGCCACTCAGTGCCACCATTTGGCATCTCCCTGAAACCACAAAGCCACATAACAGCATTCCCAGGTAATTTCTGTCATGCAGAACTATCATTAACCAGGGTTTAAGGCAGCAGCAATCCTTTCATTGCCTGTCTATATATTGCCGTGCAACACGTTATCCGTTGTTAAAAACTGCTACCAGAGTACTGTCTGCATTTGTTTTGATCCTTTAGGCAGTTGCCTTCACATTCTTCCCTGACTCCATGCTAATTTGCATTCTTTTGGTTTTATGGTTTTCCATCACGAGACAGGAGTCTCCATTTCTTAAGAAAAGGGAAACAACTCATTTCTGGAGCTTCCATGATTGCACACCCTTCTTCCCAGCACGAGGCACAGCTGAGAACACTCTGTGCCACAGACCTGGGGCCTCTGTCCTCCCTGTGCCCAGCTCCCACTGTGTCTGGTCTGCTGACAGGAGTGCTGGCTGGAAGCCTCCTCGCAGAGTAAAATGCTTTCTGTTAGACTCACGCCTAGTAAACAGCTCACTTGGGATGCTAGAAGTACAAAGTTTTACTTTTTTGCTAAAGTCTTATCAGAGTTCAGAGGTGACCCAACTTTTGCTTCTGTAGCAGTTCAAATGCCATCGGCTGCTATGTGCTGGTTGGCCATGCAGAAATGGGATTAGCAGACTGCAAAGTCCTGACTGTGCAGCCATGTATATGCCCCGGAAAAGAGACTGCATTCTGCTGACTGCATAGGAAGAGCCCCACGTCTCACAGAGGCAACAGAAAGGAAGATGTAGTTCAGATTGTTTACTCTTCAATATATTTTTTCTTAAAAGTAGTCACTTCAATGATCACATTCCTACATAGAGTGAAAGCTGCCATCAGTACTCTATCAGCACAGCTCCTGCTGCAGCCTCCTTCCATCAGGATTAAGACTGCAGTACAGCTACCCAAGCAATCTCTACACACAGGCTACCAAAGCCTGTGTTACATATTGAAGCCTTGTAAACTCAAGGAACAATTTAGAGGTTTGGTTGTTTGTTTTTGGTCAGGAAATAATTAATTAGCTACTAAACATCAGAGAATATAATTTCCTCTATTAGAAAGTCACTACAAAATAGCTTCTGACGTTTGCTGAGAAGAGTTTCTCTTAAACTCATGCCCAGAAGTCAAGTTTTGCCGTTGCAAATGTAATTCCCCACCCTGTCTTACACATTATGTAAGGCAAGAATAAAGTGTGTGTTAATCTTTTTTTCCTGTGCAATTAATAGTGAAAAAGCTTAGTCTGGAATTTTCTAGTGAGCACTGCCAGCGTATCTTTCATGCTGCTCTAGGTAAGGAAATGGGCATCCACACCTGCTGTCGAGCTTGTGGCAGGGTTGTACTAGGAGCAAACGCTAAATATCCCAATGCTGGAGCAGCTTAGTGGGGCCGGGAGTGAAAGAGGAGACTGCTTGGGGAGAGGAAAGGTGACGAACTGAGGGACAGACCCCTGAGTCACATAAATTTCATTTTTAGGCTGCGGAACAGACAAAAGCAAACTCATAACTAGTTGTTCCCCACTGAAGCTGGTATCAGTTTCAGAGCCATTCTCTTCTCTGAGCAACGGAAGAGTAAACAAGCCATCTGCACAAAGCTATGGTTACAAGGTTTAATTCCCTCTGCAGAAAGAAGTCTGCTGCTGCCCCATGACATTTTTCTCTCCGTAAAATATTTAGACTGTGGTTGGTTACAGCATGTCTGGTGAAAATAGGTCAAGTTGGGCATTTGAGTGCCCTGGAAAAACTGGGAATGTGTTTGCTCTATGTATCAATACCTATCCTTTTAATAAAATGCTTTTAAGTCTGGTCAGTGGCAAACTTGGCTCTGGAGTTGGAAATTTGATGGTTATTAGAGCCACTAAAGAGAGCGATCTGAGGGCGTTTTCTGCATTTCTCTTTAAAAAGAAATTTCCCTCACAGTATTTTCTGGCAAGCATGACATACTTGTGCAGTAAAAACATCTCTCAGAAGCAGGTTTGAAGCAGTCAGCCAAAATAAACTGATATTTGAATATTATTTTTATAAAGTCTACAAGTAAGATCCATGAGGGTGAAATCCTAACCTGTCCGGAGACTGCAGAAGAGAAGCACCTCACCCTCCTTCATGTAAGGGTTAGGCTTCCACACCGAGCCTGGTTACCTACACTGCATCTGACCCATGAGGAATTAGGAACCACTGGAGACATGCTGCCAAATTCCAGGTTAGGTCACCTGAATCATCATCAGGAAATGCTCCTTTTATCCATCCCTCCAGATTAACCAGCTCTGGGTTTGCCCTGCAGTAGGTTGTTTTTTTCCTATTTGTTTGCTCAGGAATTCAAAGGCCTCTGCTGATGGGAAAATGGAAAAAAAGCTACCCTTGTAATTGGGCAGTGCTTGGCAACCACAAGTCATACGATATTTCAACAGAAGCTCTTGTCTGTGTAAGGACTTGGATGGTGGCATGGCAGAGTGAGAAACAGCAGGAAAAGAGGTCAAGCAAAGCTCATACAGTGGCCAACTCTCACGTAAATCCTCAAAACGAGACTCAAGACTAATGAAAGAACTAGGCAGATGTGCGGTGTCCACTGAGTGTGAATTTAATAAATGTCTGTGGTTTTAAGTATGTCTTCGGGAGTTTCTTCCTCCCAACCTTTCTCAGTGCAAGTGTAGCAGATTTTCCAGTCCTTACTTTTCTCATGGTAGAAGCAATGAGTAGAGTGATCCTTCAAGATGGACAAAGTTTATCTGCCCAAGTCTAGTACAATCACTACAGTTCTGCCATCAGATGGAGGTAGCAGTGAAAGAGAGGCACGTAGAGTCTCAGTACTACTGTTACTTTATCAGTATCCCTACAAAAATCAGTTGATGGGCTAAGCCATCTCTCACTCTCTACACCAATTAAAGTAGATATGAATAACCTTTTTTCTTCTCCCACTTTTAGTACAGACCATCACAGTGGTTTCAGAGAAATGGACCTATGAATATCAACCACTACGCAAACAAGAAGAGCGCTGCAGAGAGCATGCTGGACATTGCACTGCTGATGGCCAATGCTTCACAGCTGAAAGCTGTGATTGAGCAAGGACCTTCTTTTTCATTCTATATGCCCCTTATTGTTCTCATCAGCCTGTCGCTCGCAATGCAAATTATGGTGGGAGTACTCCTGATATTCCTTGGTACGTAGCAACTGCAAGAACCCTGATGTGTATTTTTCTTATAGAATGCAACCTGTGTATATAGGTTCTCCATTTATTTTTAAAAATTGTTGTGTTTGAAAGCCTTGACATCAGAACTGATTAAATTTTTTCTTTAAGATCGTAGAAATATTTCAACAAAAGGAATAAGGGCAGATTTATGTAGAATCTTCAGTTTTGATTAACATCCTCATATTCACATGCCAAAAGCATGAATATTCCTCTTTTCAGAAAGTATAAAGGAGGAAGGAACCTGATGAAATACCATGAAAGAAACATTAGTAGATCAGATACGATCATGCAGTCTGCCTAGTTTCATAATACTGTTTTTGGCAAGACCTGTTGTTACTTAATCTTATGACCAAGATTTATTTACTCTGTATCAGTCATATCGTAAGCGATATTATAAGAATATATTGTGAATATAGAACTCTGGAACAGAAATGAAGATGGGATTGTCCATCTTCACACTGGTGTTTTATATTATCTTCATTGGCTTGCTTGCATTTCTGCAATCAAGTCAAAGCTTTGATAACATATTAAAAAAAAACAACTTGTTTTTAAATTTAGGGAATTATTCAAAGCATCTTAAATCTCGAGGGAAGGAATCATAGAAATGTACTTATCTTGATTTTTCAAGAATGATTTTTCAAAGCCACGTTAAACTGAAATTAAAGCTAAAAAGATAAGTTTTCTTTCTTAGGTAGGAGCAAGAATTTACCCTACGAGTATTCCATGACATTAGTCAAAACCATGACATATAATATCAAAATACAGTCCGAGCAGCTTCCTTAGCCTACAAATACTACAGAGTGATAGCCAGCATTCACATAGAGCATTTACTAAGTTATATAGGCTACCTTGGGCATTCTGAAGCTCTGTCAGTGTTCCAGTTTCACAACTGAACAGCTTTGTGTTCAAGGAGGAAGTTCCCAAAAAATGAGGATACATCTGGCTTTTAATATTGATGTGCAGCTGACATAGCTTTTTTATTCTTACGAAAGAGACTGAGAACGTCTGTCTCTACGTTTGGCAGAGCTGGCACAAGGGCAAAATCCAGGTCCTGGCACAGAGGAGATTACAGAAAGGGACTGGAAAAAGTAAGCTCATGGTACTGGGGAGTGTGGTGAGAGTCATGGAAAAACAAGCAAGAACAGCAACAACCACTTATCTGTATCTTGGTGGAAGGCATCTCCCCTGGTGGTTGCGTTAGTTGTTTACAGCCTAAAAAAGCCTGTTTAGGGACTCATTTATCATTTCTGCCAGGCATTACCAAACTAGCTTCCTTCTCAGTAATTTCTTTGACAAAATGAGCAAAAAAAGAAAAAAAAAAAAAGAAAAAAGAAAAACGTACAGAATAACCCCAACTCCAAAGCTGTGCTGCAACGTGGTTCACAGGCTGCTTCATGAATAAGGAGGTGCATCAGGAGCCCAGCCGGGGCTCTGCACTCAGCAGTGGCTGTATGTCTGGGGCTCTGAGAGCACCAAAGTCACACAGTATGCTGTTGGGGTAACTTTCATGGAACATACTCTTTTGCTGAGCTCAAAGGTGCTGAGGATATGAAGTGGGCATGAAGGTACAAAGTTAAATGGCGCTGAAGCAATACCTTGCTTTCCACAGTGTGTGTTTGATAGTTTCGGCCTACAGAAAAACGTGCTGTTGCCTTGAGCCGTCTTAGAAGGGCACACAAGTCCCAGCAGAAGTCCAAACCATCACCCAGTTTCTTACCTTGAGACAGTTTTATCCCAAGAGCTACAAGTTCTCACTGTTCTTTACTAGGGATTAAAAGCTTTTCCTCCTTCAAAATAGCATTTTGTGGTACTCATTAAAGCCCTACCTTTAAGCCCTGACAAAGAAGGCAGGCAAATGTTTTATATAACACCAAGAGGCCCTTTTCCTCTTAGAGCTTCCTGATTCAGCCCACGGTTCTCTCCTAGCTTTTACGGAGACTTCCTCCCATTTTTCTTTCTGATTCAAGACAGCTCTTTCAGAAAGACACACCAAGACAGTTGTGAGCCTGAAATAAGGGGTGCTTAGTCTTTTCTGTGAAAAAGGAAGCGTTGGAAATTCCCTCTCAGACTGAAGCAGCACTGAGATTGTAACTCCTCTGAAGAATCTCTATGTCCTTCTATAATCACATGTTCAGAATACGTAGCTTAAAAAACTGCAACAAATTTCCCCGAATTGGTATTTTGACAAATGTTCAAACTTGTCCCTGACAGAGATTTGGCAGTCCGAGCATTTTAAACTAAAAGTAAAGTATGTGTTGAAATAGTAGAGTTGGCACAAAATGGTACTATTCTAATCCCACTGTAAAACAAAGAATAGCTGATCATTTTTTGCTAACGGTATCATTTGAAGTACTGTAGTAACAGAGAGAGGATTGCTGCAATCCTGCTTCAAAATTTAAAGCTCCACCTCAACTACTAAGGTGTGTTTTCTGTGGTCCTTATCTGGACAAAGGGACAGCTCTGAAAGTGGCAATTCTCCTTCAAGCATGATTTCTTCTAACTCACAAAACATGTTAGGCCATTAGTGCCTTTTTATTAGTTCCAAAGCCAGCCAGCTGTCTGAAATGTCTTTCCTACATACTTAAGGATTAATGTTCCATTTCATTTATTCTGCTTCATTCACATGAAAGCACCAGATTCTTTAGTGGCACTATTAGGATGCAAATCTCCACATAGTTCCAAACGCCTTACTAACACATAGAAAATCATTTTCAGGTTTAAATATTGCTGAGCTTAAGTTATTCCACGTCAACACAGGTGTGCAGTAGCTTAAGCTGTTGAAGTTGTTCCCCCACACTGTTTGTCAGTGCTTTGACCACCCTGCCCAACTGCACTGCATCAGCAAACAGGACTTGAACAGGTGCCCAGAATTCCTTCAGACCAAAACAGCATTAGACTTCTTAATTGGAGACACCAAGGGAACCTGGCTTTTAATGCTTCAGCATCTCGGGTGTGTTTGCCACCACTTTACTTAACTGATTCACAGAGTGAGCGAGCCCTGGTTCTGTGGTTAAGTTCTGCAGTGTTGACAGGGACATTATATTAAAAATAAAGTTTACTTTTCACAGCAGAGCTTCAAGCATATGTATGCACCTACCATAAGAAGAAAGTCTTATTTATGTTGCTGAAAGAACCTGTCAGGTATAAGCTTTTCCCTGCAGGAGAACAGAGGCAGAGATAAATCTTGACTTTTCACATCAAGACAGCCAAGTTCCCCCCATTCTTTGCCTTAAACAAGCACATTTTAGTCTATCAAGTCTGTTATCAGTCCAGTGTAGCTTATCTCTGCGTTTTCACAAGGCCCAGAATCAAAGCTTAAGCTAAATTAATAGTATCTCCCTTGTGTGGTCCTCCCTATCTTCTATTAGCAGTTTAACCAAAGAACTGCAAGAAGCAGAGAAAAACATTTACACAGCTGGTGCTGTCTGTAACAAGAACTGCAGCTACACCGCTCTGAAACCTTCCTCTGTTTAACAGATATTGCCTTCTGAAAAGAGTCAGTGCAAGAACTGGAGAGGAGAAAAGCTGTACAGCTGGGGAAGGGCACCAGTACAAAGGCAGCCAGCACTTGGAAGGAGGGAGGGCTGTCTGGGAAGGGCCTGGAGCATTTAACTGTAGGAAATGTACTTTCATTCCATCCTGTCAGGGATTCAGGCTTCAGAACTGAAATTATTTTTAAAGGTTTGAAATCTAGTTTTGTTGCAGACTTTAAGAGATCAAGAACTCAGAAGGTTCCTTGTAATGTTGTGCATGCCTTTGTGCATCCACAGAGATTAGATGCTAATTACTGGAGGCTATTAGGCGCCTTGTGATTAAAGATCTTCTCCTTAGCGCTTTTACTGACAGTGCAAAATCGCCCTTCCCTTTTAAGTATGAGTGCTGCAAATAGCTCCATGTAAGAAATTCTTTAACTACATGAATAATGAAGACTTTTATTCTGGATTTTGAAATATTCATATACTTAAATCTCTCTTTTCTACTTTCTCTTTGAAGTAAAATATGACCTTAACAACCCTGCAAAACATGGTAAGCTGGATTTCCTCAACAACCTTGCAACTGGACTAGTATTCATTATAGTTGTTGTGAACATTTTCATCACCGCCTTTGGAGTTCAGAAGTCAGGTGCCAAGTCAGAGTAAAGGCAGTGAGTACAAGGTGAGTATGGGCTCTGTGCCATAAGACAGCGGGATGTAGCACACAAGAATGCACTGCCCACCGTGGCATAACTTGAAAAAGAGCAGTGTGTTTCCTTGCATCATTCCAAACTTTACAGATAAATGAGTTGTCTTCAAACTGCTGCAAAAGCAGAAGCTGCACTGTAATAACAGTAGGAGTTCCCAGCATTTGTAAATGCAGAGTTCAAAAGTTGACGGCAGTGCCTAACTTTGCCAGGGACCCCATGTGTGCGTCTCAGATAGGAAGTGACAAGGGCTTCCTTCTGGCTTAACCACTCCTTTTTCTCATTGCTGACTAAGCCAATTAGGAAAATAATAATATATTGCTTCCTCTAAATGTCTTTTTTTTTTTTTTTTGTAAGGAAAGTTCTGTAATATATGGCACCCAGTCTGTTAGGAGTACTGAATTCTTAGTCTTTAGCCAGTAAACTGCTAGGGCTGATAAATCCTACATACAACAGCAGACCTCATGGGAGCCCTTCAGTTCCTACACAGATAATGTGATTTCTCTTTCCTCCCATGTTGCAGGGTTTTTTGTTTATGGGAGATTCAACCCAAACATGGACACTATTTGATATATGGACATAAGGATAAATACAGGAATTGTGAGAATCAAACTGAGCATCTTCCTAGTGTCATAGCTATGATGAACAATTTGAGAAGAAGTAAACCTAAATTGCAGGCTTGTAGCCCAAGAAACACTATGGTCTAACATCTGCCTTTAAAATAGCACTGCTCAGTCAGCACAGGCCAGCACTGCTCTGGCTCTGTCTTCCAAATCTCAAATCACAGATCTCCAAATCACCTTCAGAGGACTTCCTGAAGGAGTTGCTTGATTTTCCTGGCAAGCCTTGGTACTCTGGCCAAGCCTGTAACATCACGTGTTTGAGTGAACTTCCAGAAGAAGTCCTCTCGAGATACTACCTGCTATGAAAAAGCAGCTCAAGGCCTTACACTGAGACTTTCAAAACACATTCTGCTGGTATTAACACTTCATATGAAAAGCAAATTGCCCTTAAATCTCTAAACTCAGTCAAAAAGTAAAGTACAAAGCATTGAAACCTATTAGTCTGAAGAGGAACAACAGCAGAAATCTATAAGAAGACGGAAACCAGACAAGAATCTTTTGGGATCGTGAGCAGGATGGGGAGCTAGGACAAAGAGTCTGCTTTCACCAAGACCTGTGCAGTTCTGGCATTGAAATGCGATCATTTAAGCGCAACTCCTGGCCATCTTTCCTACAAATATTAGGATTTAGTTTTCACAGTAAATGCATGGATTCTCTGAGACATTATCAAAGAGATAGGTGGAACATCCATCTCAGTAGCGCACACGAAGACAGCACTGAAACACTAGCCACAAAATTACACTGACAAACCCAAGAAAAAATAGGGTGAAAAATGACTGGAGTTTTAGCTGTCTTCACAAGAAAAAACAGAACTCAATATCAAAGGGCTTTAAGGAACCCTGCAGCTGTTACAGACTGATGGAGAGCTTTGTGCACTACAGGCCAGTTCAGCGTGGGGAGGCATTAATGCACATTAATTATGCATGAGGCTGGGTTCTGAACATCACTGTGCATGAGCTGTATAAACGTACAGAGTGCTTCCCCCTGAAACTTTTGCCAGCTGTCCATGGGCTTTGTCTCCTTCTCACTTCTTCCTCTGCACACAGCTGAGCTGTATGGAAGCACCTGTGGGTTTGTGGGCTCCTTCTGTAATCCATATACTCTCAATCCAAAGGACATCGTGGTCTGAGTAGGACCATGGAATCACTGGTTAGGAAGTTATACTTTAGATGAGATGCCAGTTTCCATGCAACTCATCTGAGATCACCATGACAGCATGAAACAGTCATGCCTAGAGGCTGGTGATAGCTCATACAGCTGGCTGTGTATTGCTTTGCATTCTTCTCATAGAGAAATATGACCTGTATCTACTGCTGAAAATGGTTCAATAAATTTGCAATGCCTTGATAAGGGGGAAATAGACACTTTATGTAATCTTGGCTAGAGACAAGACCAAATCTTACATTTTACACCCATAAAAAGCAGTATCTGCATCATCTCACCTTCATGCTTTTCACACATGAAGTTTCCTAATAAAATGGCTAGATGTGGTGCCTAGAATTCCTATTTTTTAATCCAGATTGGTAAGATTTGGAATTTCTTAGTTACTTTGGATCATTACATCTGTTCGCTAATTTGTACACATTGCTTCTGCTAAAAATACCTGCATGATATAGCATGATATACCTGCATGGTCATCTGAATGGGACTTGAAAGATAAGTGTTACTCATGGTGGGCTTCTGTAAGCTCAGAGCCCTAACAGAAACAAGCAGTCATTTGCTGGCCTCATTTCTACTACATACACTTTTGAAAAGAGAACTTAATCCAACCCCTCCAAGGTAAATCTGTCATTTACTATAGTTCCCGAACCACTAACATCTCATATCTTTGTTTCTCGTTTCAGAGATGTGAAGCATTCGTTCTTCCATAGATGCCATTTGCACTTGGGCCACCTACACTTGGACACATTAAAAAAAATATCTGAAGAAGTCAGACACACAGAGCAGCTTTCTCAGGTTTCCAACAAGCAACACATCTGTGTACCCAGAGTTTTCCAGTGTGTTTATACTTAAATTATTTGGCATCTAAGGAAAGGTTGCTTTTGACCCAAGGACATTGCTTTTCCAGGGACTGGCATTTCAATTTGTAGATCATTTTTCAGAAAAGTGGCATAAACAGGTATTATCAACTGATGGGACTTCACACATTTCAGGACTTCCCATTTCTGTGCCTTTTGCTTTTACAGTGACTTGACATTTACACAGTGGTAAGAAGCTGCAGGCCTCCAGTCTTTCATGTTCCCTTTGTCCTTCATTTCACTCACTTGGCACCTATGCTGTCCATAGCACAGCAGTTTTCCCTTGCATTTTTTCAAGGTAGCTGTGCCTTGTTTTCTCTCCCTCTCCCAGTTCCATTCTTTAACTAAAGCAGTGCTACAACTAGAAGCAGTAGACTATCCTTTGGCCAGTTTTTCCTCACAGGTAGTCCTGCATTCTGTTTCTTCATCTCTGGACCACAGTTAAAGCTCTCTTCTGTGTGCACAGACACAGATAACCTCATTGCTCCATTACTTACTGCTACACTCTGGAAAGCCTATCAAAATAGCTACGTATTCTGTGTCCAGCTGGAAAAGTAGAGGTTACAGGGTAAACCTCACCTGCTAAACTGGTGCTGAGAGCCTGCCAGCAGTTCTAGTAGGAAGCTCATGACTTGCTTTTTCCTTTTTGAGATAGCAATTGCTGCAGTTATGTTATTTTTATGAGTTAATAGGTAAAATAACTTTAAATACATATATATATGTATATCTTTCAGGTTATTACCTGCTGGCTCAGGGACTGACACTTTTTCTAAATACACTATTGCAAGTAATGGTGTATGTTAAAAAAAAAATTGTGATAATTTTTACACTTCCAAAGAATCACATCTGCAGTCAGGAAGTCCTGCTTTACTACAGCATCCTTCCTTGTAGTTGCAGATCTGTACTAATACATTTCCTTACAACTAAGTTTTAAATGCTATCTTGCACCTATTAATAGAAGTTTGTCTTCCATGCATCTCATCTCATTTCTCTTTAATTGTGTTCCAAGGTCCATTGCTGTATCATGTCTTCATTTACATGCTCTATAGTTGTTATTGACAGGAAACAAACCAGAAACTTGTCAACTAGTAATAAAATAGGCTACATTCTTTTTGATTTTTTTTTGTTGTTGTTGCTTCCTACATGTATTTAACCAGTATTTGGCAAACAATGGTTTTAATTATGTGCACTGTACAAATTTAAGCATAGCTCTAACCAAGTACTGAATGAGGTATTCAGGGCCTCAGGACAGTTTTGTTCTTTCTTTTTTAATACATACCAGTGAAGTGTTTCTACATACTTGTGTTGCAGTGGTGTCAGTGCTGTACTGCAGTGAGTCGATTGGCCACACAGCAGTGCAAGAAACCTTAAACGTATTTCCATCTTGGAAAGAGATGACTGTAGGCAGTGACCCAGTTTGTTTTTGGCACTTAATGCTCTAGTATTCCGATTTGTCCTTACTGCTCTAAAGGCAGATGCAGACAAAGGCTCTACTGATGCATACTCTATTTATACGTGGTGATGATATGGCCTGGTTTTGAATGGAGCTTTCCATTCCTGTGCCACTTGTTGCCACAAACCTCTCTCACATGCATTGAAGCACATGAGAGCAGCCTGATAGGGCTGCAGTACAGATGTATCAGGAATGCAGCACGCCAGCAGGCTCCCTGTCCCATGTCCCCAGCCACCCGCACTGTAGCAAAGAAAAAATAACTGTGTGCAGAGCACTGGGGTGTGAAGCATTCACCACGTGCCGATATGTCAACTACTGATCGCAGTGGACCCTTCCAAGACAATTCTGGGGGCATGCAGGAGGAAAAGAAAAATACTTAACGTTGAATGCATTGCTGAGTGCCAAGGGTTGATCTGCATTAAGGGGGAGATGCTGCTCACTTGGAGTCTTCTGGAACCAGCTTAGCACAAGAAGTCCTTCAGTCGCCCTGAGCTGCTGGAGGTGCAACTGCAACAGCAAAATAGGGATGACTGCAACTTCGGAAGGCCTGACTTCTTCTAATCCTGACACATGAAAGCCTGATGCTAAGGTCATCCATCTCTGCTAGACATCAACAGTATTCAACTTACAACCAGACATATGGGGTTCTTTTATTTGCTTTTTTTAAAAAATAAAAAGGATGCTGGTTTATTACTGCATGTTTTGTTGTGCTTAAGTGAAATATGAAACATTTCTTTAGACATGCAATCTGGGTTTTAAGTCTCTGAAGCCTTCAGAGGTCATGTATTTTTTATCAGACAAAAGCATCTGCAAGTTGGTTTCAAGTATAAATAATTAAATCTCATGATTACCATTTTTTAACATTAGGTACTTATTTAAAATCCTAGTATGTATTTCCTAGGGACAGCAAACAAATACATCAGTTTGAATGGTTCTTTGGTTTATTGTGCTTCTCCGGAGTTCTTGGTTGTAGGCAAACATTGCACTTAAAAAGAGGTCATCAATAATAAAGCAAAATGAATCTTCACTGCCTCTCTCAGGAAACAGTTCATGCCAGGTCATCTGTTTACTTGTTTCATAAGCTGCTGGGCAGCGTAAGAATTACACATGCTGCTCTGGTTGCTCTCATTAGTCCCTCAGCATCAAGGCCTGACAATGCTGAAGTTTTCAGCATAGCTGTATTTACTTTGGGGGATGACAACAGTTATTTACTGGAAGTGACCTGCAAGAATTTGTCTTCTAAAACAGGTCACTAGCTGACAGCTGAACAGAACAGGCTGAACTAGCGATATAATCCTGGTCACTGCTTCCCTTGGCCATCACTCACGGGGTTTTGGCCACTTAATTTACCCAGACAAACACTTTATCCCATTTCTGCTACATCTTCCTGTAAGCTACACCACGCCTGCTGAGCGGGATGTGTGCAGGAGGAGGGACACAGCTCTCTGCCAGCAGCTGCCACTGCCCTGCGCTCAGAGGGGTACTGCATGTTACAATAAAAGCTCAGATGGTTTTTGTTGTTAGCAGCTGTAAGAGGCATTGCAACATCAAGCATTCAAACATTTACAAAAATGTTTACAAAAATCAGCAAGGAGTGGCAGAACCCAAAAAGCTATGCACATCTTCCTTATTTGTTAGCTTACAAGAGTTGGCGGCACTGCAAACTGTATCTGGTTCAGTAAGCACTACATGTGGTACCCATTCATGCACTGTTTTACACATTTCCATAAAAAAAAAAAAACAACCAAAAAACAAAAAGACCCAGTGCACAAAGCTGGTCATCCTGCAGTGCAATCCGACAGACCACAGGAGAACAGGCTCACTGCAAACACACTTCCTTACTACAGTCCAGGGGGCAAAAAGAAGCTGGCGGTGGGTATTCATACGCATAACTCAGCTCTGATAACCTGCACACCTAATACCACTCCTTGAAAAGAAATCTGCAGACCTCCCTCAGGTTAGAGGCAGCGTATGGCACGTCAGCTGCACTGTGACTGACAGGAGCAGGGACTCTCTTGTTTAGGTTTCACGCAGGGAAAACCACAGTGCTGCTGTAGGACTCTGTTACGCTTTCAAATCAGTGCTTTTGAATTTAAATAGGTAAATTATAATACTAAAATATGACCCCATCTTTGCATAGCCAATACCACAAACCCTTCATTTCCATTAAGAAATGCAAAGCCAGTAGTAAATCAAGAGCCTCAAGACAGCCTCAGCAGCATTGCTGCACCACTCACAGAGCAGCAATCTAAAAGAGCTGAAGTAGGGCTGTGTAGTTCTTCAGACAACGGCTTTATTACTGTTATACTATCAACCAGAAAAGGATATTACAGAAGGATACCACAGACATTGCATTTCCCTTAGAATAACCTCAGGAAACAACCGGTACCCCAGAAACCAACAGATAGCAGTTACTTATGAATTGCCACTTGGCAGAAAGAGTCATGGCCCACACTACTTAAACACATGCAAATACGTTGACCTTCCTTCAACATGCCCTGCAACACTTGGCTCCAAAGCACCTGCTTGTGCCACATGTGAAGCTGCAGAGCCAGTGACCAAGCACAACCCACACCCCACCTGCCTGACACCTACAAGCCTTCATTCAGTACAACATACCTGGTAACAAGGCATCCTCCAATAGGTTTGTACTTGTTCATACAACCCTCCTGCCATCACGCAATCTTCTTGTCAGACCCTCTCAGCCTACACAAGGAACCAAACATCCTTCCTCGCTCCACTGTTGCCCATATATCACCTCCCCCACATTCAGTTACCCATCACATCCCCAGGTGAGAAGGGAGAGCCAATCTCCACAGCTGAGGTACATAATGAGTGGGGCAGGAGGGAGCCAACCGCAGTGCCCCAAGGGAAGCCCCACTCCTGGTCTCATTTCTCACAGCTCCTGATGATCATGTGTGTCAGAAGGGGAGCCACAAGTTACCCAGCATACATCATGGCTAACAGCGGAAGACATGGAACATGATCTGCTAGAGAATCCACAACCATCTATGGCCCAGCCTGCCATCTGGATGCTGTGTGGGAATGGCAAAAAGATGCCCTTCCTTGTGATTGGATGCAGGGAATAAGTCTGAACTCACTTTCTCCTCTCCTCACAGACTGTTGAAGCAGAGATCAGTTCTCGTAGCACTCCTATTCTTGCATTACTTCCTGGCACACACTGTTTGGTGCCTGGCTGCTGTCCTGGGGCAGTGCCACAGCCCCCCGGGAGAGGCAAACCTCTTCTTGGTCTCCCCTGCAGCTGCCCCAGCAGTGCTTCCCCTCTGTTCTCCAGTCCTTCAGCTCAGAGCCGGCCCCAGCCCTCTTTTTTGGCAGGATAGGACTGGATTATTTAGGAGAAGAGTTGTGAATCAGCAGCCACAGTACGTAGAGGCACGCCAGACTGCCAGCCATTTGCCCTGGCACCAAAAACACGTGAGAGGAAAACAGTTCCATCACCACCCAGTATTACCCCAACTGTTTGGCACTGTAGAAGAAAATTATTTAAGCCATTGGAAAGGACTTGATTTTCGCATCTGTGCTGCAATTGTGAAAACTATGTTGATAAAAATCACATGGGAAAGCCCAGCAGCAGTCTCACCTCTGAGAGCACCGCTGTGGCACAGGGCCACAGTCATCCAGCCTAGATGATGGCACTTTCTCACCTACTGTTGTTGCTGCCACACCATTCCTTTTCCACAGGCACAGCAGCTGTGTGCTTGTTCCTTTTGGGTCCCACCTCCGTCTTCAGGGGCAGAGGAGGGCTGGGGTGGGACTGGCTGCTGGCAGCATGGGCAGCAGCAGTGAAAGTGGGGCAGGAAGCCCCTGCATGCTGTGGGCTGCTGCAGGGCAGGAGGTGCACAGGGCTTGGGCACCCACTGCTGTAGCTCACAGCCACACCAGCTGCCTGCATGGAGCAGCCCAGCTCTGAGAGTTTTCTGCTTTGCTGGGCACGATGGTATTAAAGATTTAGCAGCACCAAAATGTGGGAAAGCTTTTTTCTTGCAGCAGCAGACTACCACGGCCTGTGCTCTGAAATAGAAAGGTCAGCTTGGGACTCACCTTAAATGGTCTTCTGTGCAGGCAGCAAGGCAGGGCCCCGCTCTGTTCTTCTGCTCCATAAAGTCCGGGGTGTAGAGCTGCTGAGGTTTGTGCAGACCTCAGGGCTGTAGCAGGCAGCCATGCCAGTTTCTCACACACATCCTGGCTGTGGTGATGTCCATCAGAAGAGCTCCTTGCCCTCCTGCCCTGAGGAACTTGATGTCGGCTGGCGGGGGAGGCCTCTGCCCAGCACCCAGCAAGCACACTCCAAAGGATCACAATGGCTCAGCCACAACCCTCTTGTTCATTGCCACTTGGCAAGACTCCCCTTGAAGCTCGCACACAAGAACAGGACTTTCCACCTGCAGTCCCCGTAGGGGTGGTTGAGGTAAACCCAGCTGAGCCACCTCCTGCAACGCAGCTGTAGGCCCCACACTGGCCTCAACAGGCAGTGATCCATAGGGCTGTCAAACCGACACCAAGCCAGGGCTTCCTATGTGCCCCACAGCAAATCAACCACTGCAGAGCAGCGGGAAGATGGCTGCCATGAGGATGAAGTGTTGGGGCCCTTCTGGGAGGGGCAAAGCACATGACACACAGCAGCTCTTTGCTCAGTACAGACTTTATTACAGTTTGCACGGCCAGCTTCACCACATACAAAGAAACAAATGCCATTAATTTCTACAGAATTAAAGAAGACATGTGAGGATAAGTGATTACAAAACACAGGCCCTGTGCAGTGCAGCAAACTGTTGCTGTTTCTTCGTGTAACAGCAACACTTGATCACACAGCTAAGGCACGACATGTTTCCGGAGTAACTTTTGTGTATGAAGAACAGCAGTACAAGGCATCTGCAACTGCAGCTTTTAACCAAATGCTTTAATGCTTTCCATTTATAACAGTATAAGAAAAAAAATACAAATGAAAGAACTTAAGGAAGGCAACTTTGCCTAGGCAGCTTGGAACACTGCAGCAGTGGCTATCGAGCAGCCCCACGTGCCCTGCAGTGAATCAGCACTTCATTAGAGCCCTCGCCGGCACCGAAGCACTTTAAATAGCAGGCTGTCTGCACGCGGAGCTGTGCACACTGATGGTGTGAGCTGTCACCTTGTCTCTGAGATCTGGGGATGCAGCCGGCCCAGCCTGCCTGAGCTGCTCGGTCTGCCTGCTCACTGCTTGGGGCTGCCCAGCAATCCTGCTGTGACCTCAGCAGCACGGACAGTATGGCTGAGACAACCGCGGGTAGTTCAGCTTTGCTTTAAATCAAAATGCCCATTCATGAGAAAAAGCAAGGAAGGAAGAGTTTGGGGTTGGTAGTGGGACAGCAGCGAGGGGTTGGTCCCCCCAGAGCTGCAGTGAGCCCTGCTGGCACAGCCCTGTGGGCACTGCTGAGAGCCCGCATGCTCCCACCCTTGGAAATGTCAGTCCTCCTGCCCACCTCCTTCCCCAGTGCTATGTTTGCAGATGTTCAAACTGCTGGGCTCCTCAGCCCATGCTGTTTCTAATGCTGCAGGAGAAAAGCAAATATTTTTCTTCTCCAACCAGAGCTGCACAACGTGAGAGGTTAAGCTGAAAACAGGACTGCTTTCTATTAGCTCCTCTATGTCTACCGTACGTTTACCACAGCGTTTGCAAGAACAGCCTCCATCCTCTGCGTACTCAGCCACCTACTGAATTTTGCACATTCAGGACAACTTCCCCACACACAGCTAGCACACTCCCAAATACCAGCACAGCTACAGCTGCAAACACAGCTTGACTTGACAGGGCACCTGGGAGACTGCAGCAATACAGGCTCATCCAGGCCCTACATATTTTATTTTGAAGACCCGTGCTTGCCCAGAAGGACCTGACTCCGAGGCAGGTATGTATGTACTTCCTCCAGGAACTAAGTACAGCATTAGCACTTCATCTGCCTGCACTTGCTGCACACTTGTGAAGGAGCATATTAAGCTGTGGCATTCATTCCTGAAAGGAAAAGCTTCAAAGAAAATGCATATCTCCCAACAGGCTCACCTGCAGCACTCTGTTCTACCCCAGAGAACTACAAAACAACTGCTGAAGCTCTGCCCGACTTCTCAAAACCTTTTGTAAGGATTATGGCAGTGCAGGGAAAAGGAGGGAAAGGAACCAAGTCTTTGCTTTCTCCAGAGACTACACATTACACAAACCTATGCACGTAACAGTTCTAAAGCTTGCCTCACTTGTTACACTACAAATAGCACTGACAGAGGAACGGATCATTTTCTGTTCTTTACTGTCAGGTCGTCACTAGTATTGGGATGAATCTGAGTTGTTCTTCCTCCCAGCCCTAGCCCTGGGGACAGCTTCTCCTGGCATTTTTCCTAAGAGACATCCTCATCTCAAACAACCTCAGAAGAGGAAGAAATACAGCCACAGCCTTCAACAAACTTTCCAGTTCTCCATGGTTTTCAAGGCTCAAGGAAGCCTCCTGGTGTAAGGAAGTGGGAGGGCCACATGCAGCCACACAGCCACTGCTCCTGCTGCAGATCAGACAAGGCACTGGCAGCTTCCGCAGGCTTCAGCAACAGTTCACAGCAATTTGCAACCTGTTATTTAAGGGCGAAGTGCTGGATAACCCCAGCAGAAGGAACCTGCCTAGCAGTATCATGACCTCTGGTTTTGCTTTGAAATGAAATGTGACTCTTGAGAATATTGTGAATAATGTTTTCATGTAAAATGGAATACTGTTCCTGTAATGATGTTTCAGAATTGGCTTCAAGGCAAAGATTTAAAACCCCTTTGGAATTCAGAGCTATTTTTTCCTAGCCCCTTTAAAAGGTGCTGCTTATAGGATTTAAGCAGCAGGGGGGAGAGTAACAGTTAATTCCAAGTGCTATAAATTGCAGATGGCTTGTTGGAGGAAAAAAACATTTTAAACATAAGGCAAGGCACAGCAAATACAACAGGACATAATTAAAGCCCATCCCAAGATGGAAGGCAGCACAGCAGCAGCTCATGGTGCAACTCAGGCAGCAAAGCCGTTTGGCAATGCAACAGGAAATACTCTCACCTCTGTTAGAGTTCTCTCCCTAATAAGATTCCCACGGAGATTAGATTAAGGAGACACGAGAGAAGGTAGTATGCAGACAGGGGAAAAGAAGTCTAAAAATGCCCTGCTGGGTATTACTTTGTTTACCTGGCATTTGTACGGTTTCATCAATCAAGCTGTCAAGTGCGTATCATACCCCGTGGCCCACTGCAAATCTTGGGGTATGTCCACCTACACAAAACACTGCCCTATGGGTTCTCAAGACTTACTTCTGACTCAAGAGGCAGAAACATTGTCAGAAGAGTAAAATCAGGAGTTGTTGAGCCCTTTCATCTCTCAGATGCTTCTTGAAAACATTCTTTAGGTCTTTTATCTGGAAACTTGGCCCTGTATACAATTCTTTTGGACTACAGCCTTGGTACTGTATATGGTGAGCTGTCCTGGAAAGAAATACAGGTACTGCAAGATGACTTGCTTGGGAGAAAATGATGACATTTTTATAGCACGAATGAAGCTTACAACTGGAAGGCAATCTTCAATCTGAATGTTTTGAGAAAACCACTTCAAATCACTTAGTCTTCCATGAGATGGTTGCCTGAATAAGTAGCAGCTACAGCACAAGGCAGCATGCACTGAAGGATTCTCCCGTGAGAAGTTTTAACAGCTTTCAATTTGATCTGGAATTCACATTCCAGTGAAAGAAGAGACACAAATCATCTTTTTCACCATGTACAGGGACACAGCCTCATCCCCTCCCCACATTCCTTACGCTTTTCAGCAATCAACTGAAGAACTACACTGCCACTTCCCACCAGCATTTGTACTGAGCTAGGCAGGACCACAGTTAGAGTCATAAACCCTGCACACTTAACTTGCAGCCCTGTCTCCCTGGACCTCCCTCGAGAACTTTGATCTTACTCTATATGTTGAAGATGGTATTTGCAAGGTTTTCAGGTTCCAACTTACAGATGAAAAACAGAAAACTAAAATGGCATTATGAGCAACCTCAAGCTTTCCAAATAGGTAGACATATTTTTGGCCATTAAAAAAAAAAAGTTACAATTTGATGCCCCTGCAAAATGCTGCAGATTACTTCAGTTGCTTGGATGTACAGTCCCCAGACCACCGCACTTGGAAAAGATAAAGCTAAATCTGAAAAGTCTCCTTGGTAATTTCAAGTGCTTCAGATCTGACGTTGCAGTCCCCCAGAACATTCACAGGCTGGGTGCTGGCCTGCACAAGCTCCAGCGCATTCAAACCACGATGAACAGTTAAACACAAGCTGAACAAGGCAGGTGGAAGGATGCACAAACAGGAGGACTACAACACATGGCAAGGACACGTGTACGACTAGGCATACAGAGGTAACTGGCACTGAAAAGCTTTGCAGGAGGCAGGGCCCACCTGAGCTCAGGTAGTAGACATAAAGGATCCAGACAAAACAGACAGTCCTGAGATAGAGATCAATTTCTTATTAAGGCTTTGAGTGCGTGTGGGTTTTTTTTTTTTTCTTTTTGGCTTTTTGGTTTTTTTAAGTGCTTTTCTTAAATTAATTACCATAAAAGACAGGCTATCATTCCTTAAACAGTTGTGTTCCTTCATTCCAGTATAAAATACACATATTCAAACCCATGATCAGATAGGATATCATTTCAGAGTTTGTATTAAAAATACTTTTATCCAAATGATAAATATTTTAAAATAAGCATTTACAAAAATAAATGGTCCATTCCCATAAGGAAGGACATATATAGCTGAAAATCTGAATACATCTTGAGGCAACACAATTATTGATGAAGCTAGTTAAGAAAATCTTTGGTATGAGAGTATAGTACATTAATATTCATGCACCGTTGTCTTCCCTTGGCAGATACACTGTACAGACGTCTAAGTGAAGAGGCAGCTTTTCCTTAATTTCTTGAGATGTCTTCCAAATACAACATACAAATATTTCTAACATGTCTTCCTATGATAATAGGAGAAAAACCCAAGATTCTCCTGGATCTTCCTATGACTTTTGCATCTAAAACAGAAATGAAGATGGGAGGAAAGAGAACACGAACACAGTTAAATTTTATCCTAGCTGGTGAGCAGCATCTACAAAAAATAAGAATCAATACAAAAATTACTCCAGAGGAAAGCCTGTTTCCTCCATGCATCGGCTGCCAAGGCTGGATAACAATGAATACCAGCACCGCCGCCATTTCAGACACACAAACAGGAAGCTACTGAGATAGGGATGGTGGAGGCTCTACACACAAGCATGGGCCTGGGCAGCGTGAGGACCTGGCTCTGGTGGCCGTTACAGTGGGGGAATAGAGACACTGCACAGGTACAGGAAAGAGAAACAAAAACTGAAAAAAAGGAGTCTTGGAACAAAAGACTTGGGGAGCTCTGGGGACTTGGGAGCTATGGATAATTAACTGGGATCAGGGGAAGTTATGGGAAGTTGTTTGGGGTTCTTTTTGAAAATGCTGGTACTAAACATTGGTGAAGGAAGGCAAAGGCAGCTAAGGAAGCACATGGGTTAGCCTCAATGGCCTAATGGTTCCCTTTTAGTCTTAAACCCCAACTCCAGGGAAAGTCCCGCTGAGGGACTCAGGATCTGGGAATGAAAGGGAACACAGCCCAGACATCCGTGAGCTGGGGCTACAGCTCTGGGTCAGCAGCCTACAGCTCCTGCAAAGATGTCAACGGCAACAGCCAACTGTGACTGCTGTGAGTAGGAAATGAGGAGCAGACATCACCAATCCAACATAACGTTTGAGTTCTGCTCTCCACCTACCACATGAAGACTGACACCTCCCACACTGCAGAGGCACAAAATGATCCCTCTGAACCAGCTGCCTGCTCCCACTGGTGCTGGCTCAGAGTCAATCCAGGAGCCCACACCAACACTTTTCTGCTAAGAGTCACTCTCAGGGAGAGCAGCAGGCAGGACTGGGAAACGGAGCAGGTACCGGCACCGTGAAGCAGAAGCTCCCAGTGGGCAGGGATGGCAAACACCCAGCGCAGCAGGGTGAACACTGCAGCTGCTCAGGCTCAGTGACCACACCAAGTCCCAGCTCTGCAAACAGTCGTGGCTCCCCAGAAGTGTGGGGCCAGCAGGTTTGGGTCTGCCTTCTGCCTCCGTTGGGAACTGTGACCCACTGCCATAGCAACAGGAGCTCACATGATGACTGCCTTTAAAAAGGGCCCCTATTTGTGGCATCCTCTGTCAACAAACGATCCATTATTTATACCTTGGCATGTCTGAAGTGCAGTTTGCATCCTAACCTCATTAATGAATGATGACACCTTGACCCGCTCTATTAAGTAAGCTGTGTTAGATTGAGAAGCGTGCTGCTCTCCCCGTCGCATGCTGAAGTAAGGCAATCAACAGGAAGAATACCAGGGTAGATTACCTGAGTTACAGCAATACCAAAATAAGGCAAATCCTGCTGCCGCACTGAAACAGGCGAGGAAAAACACCGGGCCTAGAGGAAATGGAAAGGGGAACCCGTTAAGACAGAGCAGAGCAGTGAAAGTTTATCTCAGTTCATGAATCATCAATTGCTGTTAATATGCATAACTAAGTGTATTCAAATGAGGTTAACACATTCCCAATTATGTATGTGCTGTAGCTAACGTACTATGAAGAACATTTACTGTACTGTAATTAGTTTATATTACAGTTACTTTGACACCATTCACTGTTCGTCTGTTCACCTGCGTTGTAGTCAATGAAACGAGAGCCTCCTGGGGCTTTTTCTTAGCCTAAAACTTAATGCAAAGAAACCCTTTAAATACTACAACAAAAGAATACTACAAAAAAAATATACTACAACCAGATCACTGGGACATAACCCACACATCTTACTCCACAACTTGCCTCTGTTGGGTCAGCATACTGCCCACAGGGAGGGAGTGTTGTGAAAATACACCACAAGATAACTACAGATCCCCCTACAACCAAGTTTTTAGGGTTTTGCTTTCTCCCTTCTTTTGCCTAGCGCTGAAATTGCTGCTCTTTCTGAATCCTCTTGCTCCGCTGGCTTCACTCGCATTGAGTTACCTTTCTGTACAAGACGTGCAGGATCAGGCTCCATAAAAACAGCAAATGCCAGAGAAGGAGAACAGAGCCGATGCCAGAAGCCCAGGCACTGCCAAGCATCAGCTCCATTGCCCTGTTTGCAATTAGCACACAGGATTCACTGTCTGAAATGCAGTGCCTCACACATACCTCAAACAAATCTCTCACTGGAAGCACTGCTTTAATGTGTCTGCCTGGAATTACACACAGCTTAATGCTGATGCTCAGTATTGATGTTCAATGGAACCTTTCTAATTCATACTTATCCATTAACAAAAACCTCAAAGATTTATATCTGCCTCTATCATCTAATATTCTATTTGTATTTATGACTTTGCTATGAATACACCTACATTTAAACTGCACCTGTCACGTACTCCACACTAACGAGTCGGTTAAATTGGAAGCTTAAAAAACATCAAAAAGTTGAGAGCTATACAAAAAAAAATGATGGCCTTGTGCAAAATCACAGCAGCAGGACAGCCTTTACTACTCAAGCATTGGAGAAATCATAGCAAATGAACAGCTTAGCTAGAGTAAAAATACCACTGTAAATATTGATTAAACTCGGCTCTTGAATTTCCTGGCACTGGCTGCCTCAGCAGCAGCTCGGTAAGCTTCCCTCCATTCATTCCACTTAGATGGTGACAGTAAAGACATCGTAAAACAAACTACGTTGCATGAAATGCAAATGACATAATAAAATAAACTGCATCATAATCTGAAAAGCCATTCCGTAAAGTGACACTGTATGCGTTTATTTACCCCTGTCATTTAGCATACATTTCTCCTTGTCAGTGTCTATCTCTGCGGAATCTGTGGTTTCTAGAAATAAAAGCAACACATGAGAAGTTAGTATTCAGCTCAAGCAAACACAAACATAATCAGTACATGCAAAACACCACATTGCCAAAAAATACCTCTTTTTGACATGAAATATTAGCCCCTCCAAAAGTAAACCAGTGCTACAGTTACACTTGGATATATATTGATCAGAAGACAGCCACAGGTCATTTGAATGCACCATGAACAGCTGTAAGTAGTTGCAGCCCCTCGGATCTGATTAAGCCCTGCCCACAGAAGGGACATCACATACAGCAGCACTTGGATTCACACACGAGGGACACCGACTGAAAATCCCTGGCACACCTGAATGCTTCAGAGCAGCCAAACTGCTTCTCAAGTGAGGAAAGCAGGACGTACTCCTCCCGTAACACCAGAAGCTTGTAGCATAACACATACACAACACTTGTGAGCCAAAGCATGCGCTAATCTGAGAACCTTCTGATTTAATGTGTCACCAACCTTTCTGTTCTTGAGTAAATCTCTAGGCATGGGTGTATCTGGCAGACGGAGCCCTTGCAACAAACTGCTTGGCACACATTACTTACCCAAATTCTGCTCTCGGCTAAATACACACACAGTCTCTTTTGAAATCTGGAGAGACTACATACTAACATTTGGCACAAGTAATTTTTGCCTCTAGATGACGTTTTTCTGCGAACTCAAGTAGAAAAGGAGGTCAACCTTAAGATTTCCGAGAGTTAGCAGCAATGAAGCCATGGAGTTGAAACACAAGCATTCAGAAGGCAGCACTATTGCTAGCTCCCTTCCTTTATTTAGAGACCTGCCATGAAGGTGTACTCCAAGCTAACTCTCCGCACTTGTAGGACAAAGGAATAACAAAACAGCCTTTGGAAGCGCTTGAGACAGGACAGGCATTTAGGCTCTCCCTCAGGCATGCCAGGATGGGTGAGAGGACACTAAGGAAGCTGCTGCGGAGTAAAGTATCCAAGTAGCATCTGGGCTTCACTGGAGCAGGCCCAGATTCTCCTCCCATTTCTGCATGTCTCCCATCTCCCAGTGGGTGACAGCACGGCCCTCCTGCACAGCAACAGCACTGCAACCACTTGGCTGCATGCTTGGGAGCCACTGAAGGAGCAAGAATTGCTGCAGAGCCCCCTCACGATGTACTCTGTCAATGGCAATCACACGCAGCCTGCGTGCCTTGAGGGCTGTCCTCTCCAGATAACGTAGCACACAGTTCCTCACACTTCCAGCTCTGCATTCCTGCCAAGCTACCATTGGGCAGAACTGAGCGGATCCTTTATGGGAAAACCCATTTAGCTTCAGTTGCTCCGACGGGGTCTGAGCGTGTGCCTTCCCCACCCCCTAGTGGGAACTCGGAGACATTGCTGAACGTCTCACTCCCAACATTGTGTTTGAGGCGAAGAAACTTCGTTCTTGCACGAATTTTGAAGGTTTTGTTTGCTTTTTTTAAATAAGAACAAAATCTTTGAAAGGTTCACCTGTGTGGAAAATACTTTTCACGTGCACAGCTGCCTGTAATCTATGGCAGAATTTTGTCCAGGCCACAGTTGTGTCCCCAGTGTCCCCAAAACATTTCTTCCAGGTGCTTACAAGCCTGCTTGCCTCAGTTGGACCTCTGTCCTTAGAACAAATCCCCCAGGTTAGCAACGACTGTTCCCTGGAGTCCCTTTGCATAATGCAATAGCAGCCAATGGTTTGGGGGGACCACAGTCAGCCTATTTTTTAAACTAATATACAGATTCCTGTTGCTAAATCAGCCCACATCAGTCACCAAGGTGCGAGGTAGAGCATGCTTCTGCTCTAGCTAACAGCACTGTGCAAGTTTCCTTTCTACTGCCTGTCCACGTGTGACAAGAGCACAATGCAGTGGGAAGGGTCATTGTCTCAACTCCAACAAGGGTTTTATGGGTACAGATGGCCTTCAGCACAGCTGTGCTATTACTAGCAACCAGCCAACATCTCTATGGGGTGTAGGAATGACTTAGCTAACATCTACAGATAACTCTCATCTTCAGAAATTGCTTATTGGACTTAAGAAGTATTGAATATTAACAGAACTTAAACCATCAAAATACCCTTATAATTACATTCTTAGTTGCTGTTAATTACTAAGGACTGCCACTCAGTCAGTTTGGCAGAAAAAGCTGTGGCTCTACACCTCTCCCTCAGGTGCAAGATTCACAGCTATTTGATTCAGGAGCCTGTTCCCCCTATGGGCATGAATTCTGCAAGGTGAACAGCAAATTACAAGCATGCTTTAAGCTGCCATGAGGCTGAATCCATACAGGTCTCCCTGTTCAAAATGGTTTGGGTATGGAATTTGGAAAGCTAGGGCAACTTGACGATCAACTGGACGATCTATCTATGGAGAAAAAGGCAAGATTCCCAGCCATGGGGTTTTTGTGATTAACAAATCTGAGGTTACTTTAATGTAATATTCTGATTTGCTACCAATTAGAATAAGCACAGTGAAAATCAAGCCAGGAGGGGTCAACCATTAAAAAAATGAACCGTCCTTCACATGGGTTATATTGCTATCTTACACGGAGAACTTGAGCCGTTTCAAAGGCACAGACTCGTATTTCAAGGCTATCAAAGAATTTTGGACAGCCTACAACAGCCAACAAATAACAAGAGCTATGCAGTCAAATCCACATATGGGGATAAATAAATAATCATCTAAATAATCTGAACAGAACAAGTGAAATGAGGTTTCATAATTCACTGGTGAGCAAATAGACAACTCAGTCAACTTACAAATCAACTTACTCAAGATTTTCCTGCTTGGCAGGTCATCATACAGCTGTTCAGCATTGATCTGTAGGGCCCTGTAAAATTCCTGACAGTGTCTCTCTCCTTTCTTTTGAAGGTGCTTTATCAGATCTGAGAGCCTGGTATGGAGTGATGCCTTTGGATTCCTGAACTGTAAGAGAAAAGCACTCATCAGAAAAGAGATTACAACAGCTAGAGAACAATTTTACATTATTTTATAGTACGACAGAGAATTGAGGCCATTTTATATTTCCAAAAACAATGGGCCAGAAAATTAAGGAATCCTATGTATACATTGCATGGGACACTTCAATACACTGAGCTCCATCTGGACAGCACTTCTTGATGGTGAGCATATTTTCTCTGCCTTTCCTCTTTCTTTTTCCCCCCAGTAAAGTGACAGCTACTCCACATTTGCTGTTCCTCCCCATTCAATTCAACGCTTGCCACTCTACAATTTGATTCTGACAGCAAACAGAAAATATGAACAAATATCATATGAAATTTTAATGTTTTCAGGTTTTCCCTTAGTTGCCTAGTAGCAATCGCCCAAAAAGGTATTTTATACTGATGATAATTGTCACAATATTGGAGTGTTCATCATCCCAAGGCTACACATTTGATTGCTTCCAGCACTGCTGCATACCCAGTGCAGCATTTATGAATTCTCATTACTCAGGCACCACGGCAAGCAGCTGCAGAAGAAAGTTCTTTTTCTATGGTCTAAAATATGATGAATTCTAGAAGACCTTACAAAGATAGTGAAAATGTGCACCCTACCCACATCAAACTGATCCCAGAGTATTTGGGAAGTGACCAAAACCATTCTCAGCAAAGCATTAGATTTCATACCAGTGCAGCAGATAACATTTGCAGTACGTTTAGTTAGGATCAATTCATTCTCTGGGGGAACAGGAATACAGTGTACCTGATACAACACGCCTTATTCTGACCAAATTCTCACAAGGTCAGATGGATACAGGGGGATGGCAAGCTTCCAAACTTTCAATAGAGTTGACAGAAATTTCCCTGGACCTATAGGAAAGCAGTTCATTTATGCCTGCTAAGTGTAGAAATAGAATAAAGATATGTTTTTTTCATATTTATTTCAAAGCTCTTGAGCAAAAGACACCTTCCTCCATATATAGGTGTGTTATTAACTCCATCCATTTCTCAGCTCCCACACTTACAGCAGGGAGAAGGGATCAGTGGGGTGAAGCAGGAGGTCAGCACACGCACGCCAGATCCAGCTTTTGAGCTGCGACCTACAGAAAAGAGGTGGTCTTACCTGAAAAGTTAGGGATACAATTTTCCTAACACAGAGGCACACTGTGTGAGGACACAACTACCAATCCCAGAAGTGCTGAAGTACCTCCTTAAGGTCTGCTCATATCAGCTCAGACAAAGATGAGAAAGAACACCCGAGGAGATGTGGCAGACTGGGAGCTTCTTTAACGATGTGGGCCAAAGGGTCATTAGGCAGCTCGCAGAAAAACAACAGAACATTCAGAGATGGAGTAAAACGAATTAAGTTACCTTTTCCGCTTCTGTATTGGTAAGAATTTGGGGGTAGACTCTATTAAGCTGAAGGATAATTTTATCAACCACTTGTTCATTCAGTCGGCTATTGCTTGTAAGAAAATACATGTCGTGTTGCAGCCGGTGACAGTACGACTGATCTGGAGACAGAAGAACACAAAGAACGAGCCACAGTAAGTACTGAGCAAACCATTTTTAAACCGTGTACATTTCATTTTCCTAAGAGTGGTTAAATACCTAAAATACAGTGATTACCAGCACCTAATTTTGGAAAGCTGAACTGCAGCACGGCCGTGTGCTTCAGACATCCATGCACTCAAAACTACAGGTACCCAAATCCCTGGCAGTCACCTGAGCTGCTCTCTCTTTCCGAAGGAAGAAGCTTCCAAACTACTTGGATGCCAAGCACTGATGGACACCTCAAACACACTGACAGTAACCACCCCGTCCTAAAGTTAAGTCACTGCAGGTTTTCTACCATTTATAAATACAGAGTCCGATTGCAGAGATTAAAAACAAGATTTTATTTTAAAGAAATGGATGGAAATGTGTTTCTTATAGTAACATTCTTTCTTTAATAGAATGGTGAAAGGACATAGATTTGGCTTCAAGTCCATACGTGTCTGGTAACTGTGCTTAGCACAGGGCTGGTCTTTGCCTGCTGCTGAGGACATGATGACAGAAGGGCTGGTGGTACAGGATGGGAGGCAGGGAAGCTGAACACAACAAGGCGAAAGAGGCACCAATATCACCCAACCACCAAGAGTTGGTGTTGCCTTTTGTCTAACAGGAGAAATCAGCAATTTGCCCTTTGTAGACAGCCCAGACTGAAACAAACCAGAACACCAGGAACAAATCTCTGTTAAAGTGCCATGAAACTGTCCAAAGAAGGCAACCTTCCCTTCCACATCACCTGGGAGAGAGAACAGCATTCAAAAAGCAGTAAATTTTTTACCGTGACAATACACTCAAATACACATCTCACTAAAACACCTCTTTTTTATTAACCCGAACATCTGCAAATGCATGAATCAAGACTTGCTGTCATTTTGGACACGGTTTCCAATTTGATAGCAATGGCTTTTGTAGGAGTTCACGTCTTAGATGACAGCTTTCCCTACAGCTATCAGCGCGGTGCTGCTATGAAATTAAAGGTGCAGCCAAGTTTAGGTAGGCTCCGTGGGTTACTGTGCTCTCATCAGATTTAGAAACAGAACCATCTGTTACAGTGCCTGAAATAAGCATTAAAACATCCAACCTGCACGAGTGTGCTCCACCAGCTCCACTGGTCACCAGCCCTGGAAGTGCACACATCACACCTGATCTGCACAAACCCCTCCATCCGAACTGAACGGAATAACACAGTGCCTTCCCCATACCTGGAGCACAGGCACGGGTTTATGGCATTTTATGGTATTTTGGCTACCAGAATAGATCATCATCAGCTCTCTGTGCCCTGTGATTTAGAGATAATGCACAAAAGAATGAAGGAAAAAAAGCCAGAAAACAAACATGTGATGCACTGCACTTGTGCTAAGCCCTTGTCCTTTCTATGTCATGTTTGTCAATTTTGTTACATCCCCCCTTTTTTTCCTGCATGTTTGTAACCCTAACTGCACTTACAGGGAAGGGTTCACAAAAATCTCCCATTGTGATCACTGGGAAGTCACAACTTCTCTAGAGTCAAAGTTGCTCCCACTCAAATAAAGGCACGTGGCTATTGATACTGCACAGAGCTGCAATTCCACAAGCACAAAAGTACTTCAGTTCCATTCTCTCTTTGCATACAGGCACGTATTATTTCCATGTGTTTCTAATTCCTCGCCTTCCTGCTGCTGGCTCTCAAGGCAGCCTCACAGCATGCTGTTAGAAACACACCGCACCATTTGCTCTGCGGCTCCCTTTTGCTGCAACAAGTTCAACGTTATCTGACTCAGGGCTGAGATCAAACACCTCTTCAAACCCTCTCATCTGGATGCACTACAGGCTGAGGTGGGGACCAGGAGACACTGATAAGACATCAGGCTCTGTTAAGTTGTCTACCCATGCCAATACATTCTGGGGAGTGAGGTGCACCTCCCTCACTACCTCCTCCCTCCTCTACATCACTTGCACGATCCACAGCAACTCTGGATGTCACAAACAACTCTGTTCCTTCTGCAGCCTTACAAAAAGCATGTGTTAAATCGAGGTCTAACAAGCTAGCGAAGCAATTTAACTTCAAATATCACCTTGACATTCAAACAACAAACCCCAGCAAGTACCAAAAGAACAACAAGGTTCCGACAGACTGAACGTATCTTAGTTTGTAAAATAACAGCAGCCCTGATGTGTCATCTCTGCTTCCCACACACTCCACTACTGCCTCATCATCGCCGATTCCATGCAGGCAGCACGTGGAAGTCTATCAGCAGCAGTTACAGCAGTGAAGCTAATTGTGACCAGCTGGAGATCACATTTAAGCTGACATTCTTTTCTGAGCAGTCGGGAACACGGCGTGTCCTCACAGCACATCTGTACACATCTGAATCATCAGCAGTCTTATCAAGGGCTTTTTGCTGCCATCTGAAACCCCCACACACACTGCAGATTGCATTGCACTGCATAATCCTCACTGAGATTTTTTGATGGCTCCATGTTCCTCTGATCTAAGCTGGAACACACAAGGAGAGAGTGAGTCAATGTCCCCTGAAGACAGTGCTACCTGTGCCATCCAAGCACACACCTCAGGCCTGGCTCTGGCATCTGTGTGACGCTCCCCAGCCCCATGGGATGCTCCATTCTCTGTGTCCCGCAAAGACACTTCACACACCTGTACCACTGCCTCCCCAGCTTACTTCACTCTGGGAGGAGGGACAGGGCACAAGGTTTAAAACATGCTGGTGAGACGTCAACAAGCTCAGCACCAACAGGGCAAAAACAACCCCCAGCTCCTCCCCTGTCCCTTCTGAAGCCTGCCAGCTCTCCTCTAACTGGAGAAGTCTTTGCTCAAACCACAGCAGCAATGGCTGTGTTCAAGCTTTTGGTACACCAGGGAAGAGAGAACGCACCACAGAACCACCAAGCAGTGCACCAGCTGCTAAATTACAAAATAATAATAATTAAATTAAAAACAAAAACAAAAACCACACAACCAAATCATTGCTGATGCTATTGGCTGGGATGCAGCACCCTGCCCAGGGGCGATAAGGATATCTGGAAAGCACACACGTGCATTTCAGACTCCCACATACTGCTCCACAGCCCTGCTTGCTCCAGCCACCTCCTGCCCCCCCCAGTGCCACCAGCAGCGGGGTGTCCCCAGGACACTGGGCCCTGGTCGGGGCGGCTGCCTCAAAGAGATGACAGCTACTGAGAGGGAATTTCAGAACCTCCATGCTATGACAACATTGTTTCTAAGCAGGAGCCATACCAGCATTGCAAGGACCATCTCTCTTTGGGCTAGCGCTTGCCTGAGCAGCAGAACTGTGAGACTGGGGCCTCGGACACAGTGTACAGCACTGTCAGCTGCCCGAGGCCACAGCCTGCAGCTCCACAGCCAGCTGCACAGCCCACAGGTGGGAGCAGGCACCAGTTTGGGCAGCCAGCCCACAGCAGGGGTTGGAACTGGATGGGCTTTAAGGTCCCTGCCAAGCCAAGGCATTCTATGACACGCCTCTGCTCCTCCTTCCAAAGGAGGCTTTCTGGCTTACTGGCAAGAGGCATCAGATAAATGCTGGGGACACCACTATTGTAACTATCAGGTTACAGTGGCTGTCAAGAACTGCTTTGAAGCTTTACTTTTGCTGATTCTTTCCTTAGATGACTCCAAATCGCTTTCTGTATAAGGAACAACAAACAGGACAGAGCACACTGGATTTTTGTCTGTGCACACTCTTCCATGTCCTACTTCTGCTGCCCTTTCAGATAGAAAAAAATGCACATCCCTATGGCCATGTCACCCTTAAATTGCACCCTTAAACCTACACCGAGCATGGTTTAAAAAACAAAGAAGTTGCATTTCAAACTATGACTGCACTCAGCCCCTCCATGCTCCATGGCGGCACTGAACTGCGCTCTCTGCTCCAACTGCAGCCTGGGCACAGGGGCCTGAAGGAAGCCAGAAGGTGGGCAGGTGGGCACCCCCAGTGAAGCACCATACTGATATTTGCATAAGGATTCATGACGCTGTCTCTTAAACTGTTGTATCTTTATTATGGTGTTGATCTCTGGTTGTTTCCCCTTAAAAGCTTGCCTCCTTCAATCTACCAAGCAGACAGATGAGATAAAGCAGATGAAGTTTTACCACAACAAACAAAACCCCAATACGTCTCTTTGTTCATCATGCACACCATTCATAAACATCAGTTCTAGAAACTGCAGTGGCATCTGCTGGGCAATGCAAGCACAGGTTGCAACTTCCTGCACAAATACCCAATGATTTTCATAACCATCACAAAGGTGAGCTGATAATTAAAACCTTAAGGCGTGTGACCGACAACGTGCGTACATCTCTGCAGACTCCCTGCGAAAGCACCTCAGCAAAATGTTAGCTTTTACACTCATCTAGTTGTTGGCTTTCCCCCTTCAACAGCCCAAGAAAGGGGTGTGGAGGACTTAAGAGGAAATCTGGCTGCACAGAAGTTGCCCGAGGTGATCAAACTGCACTATTTATCAACCTCCCCCTCCCCCCATGAGCAGCGATGGGTCTGCTCCCCATGGCTGGAAGTGCTGAGGGCTGGGAGGCACAACGCTCCCTCCAGGTCAACTGCTGCTAACTGGGAGTTTGTCAGCAGACAGTGAGAGTCCTTGATAGCAACCTTAGTAACTCCTCATTATCTGAGTGTCTTCTAAAAATAGACAAAAGCAAAGCATTAAACAGCTCTTGAAAGTTGAACGTGGTGCTGTTTTATACGCTTTCCTCCAAGCTCCATATGAGAGGTAACCGGTGGGCCCTTTGGCAACCAGGAGCACGGTGCCCTGCAGCTGCTCGATCCTAACGAGCAGAAGACTGCTCAATCACCTGAGCTGAGGTGTGGCACCTGGCACACAGCTGCTGCCTCGAGGCGGGTTCTTCTGCCCACATCCATCACAAATTCCCCACTTGCAGCAGAAAAAATGCATACGCTTAAGTTCAAACCCACGCCTATTTCCATTCAGTGACCTCGAGCCTCAGCACAGGCTCACGCGTCCCGTTGGGATGGAGCCCTCGTGTCCCGGCGCCACGCTCAGACACTGCCCGGCATCGCCGCGCACGTGCCAAGGAGCTGAGGTTACGCAGCACCGCCGCTTCCCGAATGCCACCCGCAGCCCGGTGACTCACGGGCTATGACTCACGGATGAAAGCCAGCTCTGAAGTTGCAGCAGCTGCAGGGGTGGCCCCAGGACGGGGATCCCGAGTTTACAAAAGACGGCGTTGAGAAACGCGCGACGGCACAGGTGAGCGGCTGCACGCCAACGGAGCGCCCCGTGCGCTGAGCCCGGACGCGCAGCGACGCGGCTTCCAAGGAAAAACATGCAAATAAACTTCCGAAAAACACCCGAGACGCGCAGGCACCGCCAGCAGCCCGCCCGGCACCGCCGCGCCGGGAGGCGACTATCGGGACGCGAGCGGCCGTCGCGAAGCGATGCTCCCGCAGCACCCCCCGGCCCCGCACTCACCGAGCATAGCGGCCCGGCCCGGGGCTGCGGCCCTTCCTGCTGCCGAGCGCTCCGGGGCCGCCCCGGGGCCGGGCAGCACCGCCCCGTCCCGCTCCGCCCCGCGCCACCGCCCCCGTGCGGCCACCGCTGCGCTGGGGCTGTGCTGGGGTTGGGGGCTCAGTGCTGCTAAAAACCCCTTTAGCCGGCGTTAAGCGCCGCGTGAGGGCCGAGAGCAGGGATTCGCACTTCCCAGCTGTGAGGTTCGTAACGATTAACTGCAGAATTAGCACGGCCACGATTGGCTTTTTCCACAAGCTGTTCAAATCCCGGATATAACTTCTTCACGAGGAAGCACAGGAACTCTGTGTTTTAAAGCTCTCATTAGCACAACATTCCATAAACCTTTAATTACCCATTGAGGCATGGAGGCAGTGTGCCATTCCTGGCTACAAACCCTGAAGAGAAGTAAGGCTGAGCCTTGGCGTTGCAAGTTAGGATAAGGAGATACATTATTTATTCCTTCAGGTTTACTTTCTTTTACTGAAAAATCGGATACTTTTGTAACGTATGGGGAAAGCCCGCATCCTTGTATGGCAAAGGTACAGAATGAGCTGTGATAGTGACTTGCACCGAAGCACAGCACTCAGCTCCCAGCACCCCAGCAGAGCCCTGAGGAAGGCAGCGCATCCCAAGTCCCTGTGGTACCCCCAGGCATCACCCATCACTGCTGTGTCCTTGCCCTCCAGCCTGAGGCATCCCATCCGTGTCACCTCCCTCTGCTATATGGGAGCTGCATGCGGCACAGGGCTCCTGCAGCCCACCTTGCCATGAGTACCTCCACTAACACACAAGCCCCATTACATACATCCTACACCCCCTTCCTACAAAGGGAAGCAGCCTCCTTACCTTTAGAAAGTGTGAGAACGTAGAATAAAAAACTCACTGACGTATTTTCACTATTACAAAATACGGTGACATTTATCGTGCCTGTCCTTGAGAAACTGGGTAGGGTACAAGCATCCAGAGTTTGTGCCATTTACCTCCAGGAAGTCAGATTCTCTGAGCAGCACGAAAGCAGATTTTTTGACTTACCACTATAATTACAGCACATAGGAACCTTGACCTTGTTGTGGCAACAGAAACAGGCACTGTCACTTCATAGCTCCTTTCACCACACTCCTAAGGCTATTTCACCCCTCTATTGATATGCTGCAGCAGTGGGATGGCACTCATGGTGACACACGGCCGTGTCGCATAGCTGTGAACCTCTGCTCTTTGTGCTCTGCTCCAGCACTCCCCTGACACCTCCACCAGCACCTCAAGGGCAGAACTGGAAACACCCAGCGTGGCACAGAGCAAAGCCTCCCCATGAATACTGAGCACGGGGTGAAGCAGAGCTGCCAGGAGAGCTGCAGCATGCTCTGACTGGGGGTATTTTTGTCCCATCAGCCCTGATGGTGATACGAGAACCGGTGGTTAAATATAGCTCCTGCTCACACCCGTGGCACGTATGCCACTGAGCCTCCCCTGCACAGTGTGGCTTGGGCTCAGGGTGCCGGGGGAAATGTGGCCATAGCCCACTCAGAGCACTGTGCTGTGGCCTTGGCAGCGCTGCCCACTGCATCCCCTCCTGAGGTCATCGCACCGCGGGATGGTGTTGGTCAGAGCGGACCTTAAAGGCCACCATCCAGCTCCAAGCCAAGGATGGGCCCGTGGCACTCAGCGCAGGGCTGCGCCCCGTCCTCAGGACCAGCAGCAGCGATGGGCCGCTACGGTCAGCTCCACAAACCCCGGGTGCTCTGGAGACAGACCCCGCGTGTTCCCAGAGCACCTGAAGGCAGCAGCTGCTTCCAAAGCACAGGGACTGCTGGGCTCAGCTCCTGAGCGGTCCATCCCGAGCTGTTCCCGCACGGAGGGCAGCCGTGCGTTTCCCGTCGGCCGATCCCAAAGCCGTGGCTGTTTCCTCCTGCTTCTTCCCAATCTGTTTATTTATGGAGTTACCGTATTTGCTAAATGTTACCCTTGCTACGGCAGCCCCGGCACGCAGTGTTTTCTTATGTATCCGTGGATTGTTACATCGCAATCCGACTCCTTATTTTCCCACGGCCGGACGGGAGAGGGTCTCTGGCGGAACAAACCGAAGCCCGACTTTAACAGAGTCCCGTGCTTAAGGAAACGCCGAGAGCTTTACAAGCTTCAGCTGCACTCTGTGCTCCCTCCTCCAAGCCTGAGCGCCCGGCACGCAGGCAGCCCCGAGCAGAAGCCCCAAAACCCCCGGCTTCACCCCGCAGCCCCCGAGCAGCAGCCCCGCAGCCCCGGGTCGGGCCGGCACGCCGGTCCCGCACTCACGGCTCCGGTAGAGCATGGCCCGTGGGCGGCGCGGCGCCGCTCTCTCCTTGCGCCGAGGTCAAGGCGGCCCCGAAGCGAAAGGAAAAGCCGGGGGGGGGAGCTGCCGAGCCGAGCCGAGCCGAGCCGAGCAGAGCCGCCCCCCCGCCGCCTGCGGGCTGGTTGGGTTGGGCTTTTTTTTTCTCTCTCTTCCTTTTTGGCTCTGCCGCGAGTCTCAGCTCCTCGCTCCCTGCCCAGCCCGGCCACTGGCTGCAGGAGGCTTGTTACACAGCCTACAGAGATGCCCCATTGCTTGTACAGAGGATAACGGCTGGCCTCACAGAGGTCTTCAAAACCACACAGCTCAATATGTGATCCCTTTTAAAATAGAAATCAAATTATATATGAGAATAATGCCCAGCCCATTATATTCTCTCTCTCTCTCTCTCTCTTTTTTTTCCTAAGAACCTCAAAGCACTGAATTGAACAGGTTGCCTGGAGAGGTGAAGGTGCCCCGTCCCTGCAGACACCCAACGTCGGGCTGCATGTGCTCTGAGCACCTGATGGAACTGTAGGTGTTCCTATTCAGTGCAGGAGAGTGGGACCAGATGGCCTTTAAGGGTGCCTTCCAACTCGAACGATTCTGTGATGACTCTATGAATCGAAGGCAGGAAGCAAATAAGGCCATTTGGGTATCCCACCCTTAAAACAGATGTATAAATTCCCAGCTGAGAGAGCTGCTAAACTGAGATGGAGCAGAGTGCTGAGCACAGAGCACAGCCCCTGCCCGCACTGTGCTCACAAGGCAGTCACCATCCTGCTGAGCTCCACCTGACCCTGGGCCAGGGAGAACAGAAGGGTGCTGTGCAGTGATGGGTTTGTGAGCGATGGGTGCAGCCTCCAGCTGCAGGGCGCCTCCTGTGAGGACACCGCCATGAGCACAGCCGTGGGGCTGTGACCTTGAGCACACAGACAGCCCAAACACAGACGTGCTGAAGTGCCAGGGACCCAGGAACAAGCTGCTCAGCTCTGCCTTATGTCACATGAACTTTCATTCCCTGCTTGCTGCTCTGCCAGAAGAGTTTCATGTTTCCCCCTCTGCAGTGCATTAGCGCTGGCTAGCATGAGAGGAGACTGCTTCTGAAACGTCCTGCCTTGCAGAGGGCTGGGAACTGCAGCGTTCCCATCAGCTGATGCATTCTGGTTGCAGCAACCATAGCCATGGATAGTGGTGGAGTGACTGCATGAGAGCCTTTCAACACTGCCTCTGTAAAGCAGCCTTCCTTGTAACAGTCCTTAAAATATAAGTAAGAAAGGTCACCTCTCCCTGTTAGTGAAGGAAGGAGTGGCCCAGGCTCCTTGTATCACACAGAGATGCACAGAGGAATCTCAGAAGCGACTGGCTGGCATGCTGCTGAGCTTTAGCTTGGTCCTTTTAAGCAGAGTATTCGATGACATCTACCATACAATTAAAAAGTTGTGCTGCGTGACATTGTAGATATAAAAAATAAAAAGCTGAGCAAGCAAGTTCCATCTGACATTAAGTTTCAGCAGGTTCAGTAGTTCCTGTGCTTCCAATGCCTCACTGATGACCAGGATGTCTGTGCCTCCTGCATGCCCCAACCAACCCCAGGCTGATCGCAAACAGCGGGCACCCAACTGAATGCTGGCATTTCCAGTACCCATGTGGAAAGCCCAACAAAAGCAACATTCACTCTGGGGCAGCACTCCGGTGTCCATCCATGCTTCCTTGTTTCACAGCTCCAAACGTATCCTTCCCCTTTTCCCAGCCATAGCAGATACCTCAGAGCCATAAGGACACTGACAGGTAGTCTGACATTGGGAGCCAGACTTCCTCCCAGCCACATCGGCATCATCAAAGAAACCAAAGGGATTTGTGATTTGACACTTCCAGTCTGAAACTCCTCCCCTCAAACACAAGAGTGGGACGCCTACATATTTTTATATGGAGGCTCCGATTTCCACATCCAGCTTACATCTGCACCGTAAGAAAACGAGCACTGACACCTGTGCCTGGGCTCACAGGACCCAGCAGAGCTGTGCTGTGACCCCCGGATGAGGGCTCCCCCCAGGAGGGGCTCTGCCAGGGCTGGGCTGCAGGGCTCCATCCTGCACCGATAGACACTGTGTGTTCCCAGCATGGCAAACGGATTCTCTTTCATTTGTTTCCAAGAGTGCATTTTCATTTAAAAGGATGTCAGGATCAGAAGCTTTCCTACAGCAAACAGTGCGTCAGCTGGCTTAAAAACCAGTCCCTCTTCAGTACTTAGCACAAGATCTTAAAAACTGTCTCTTGGTTGTCTGTAAGCAACCAAAGCTGAGGAGGAGAACAGTGCATCGGCCCCAGCAGAGCTGCTCCAGGAGAGCAGCCCTAAAGCCCAGGGCAGGGACAGCAAATGAGCAGTGCTCTGGCAAACACCATTGGCAGGTTTTTCATCTGCAAAGAATGATCCTATCATCCTGCAGTGTGCAACAATTCACTTCTGAGCACCTCTGCGGGGGGGGTGGGGAGGGGCATGCATTGTGCTTGTGTGTGCAATTTGGGGTGTTTCAGTTGTTCCATAAAATGCACACAGAAATGCACTTCCTTTGGAGCAGAAATGGGGACCCGAACCTGAGATCACTGGCTGCCAAGCAGTTAGGGGTTAACTTAATAAACATGTGTACTTAAGCCTCTATTTTAGGCTCTCAGCTGCTTTCATCTCCCTGCACAGCACTCCTTTTCCTCCTAACAATAAATAATGTTTATGTGAGCAATAAAACCAACTCCAGGGGGTGCAGCCGTCATAAACTGAGCACAGTCCCAGAGGGAACGGAGCCACAAATCTCGTGAAAGACAGTATGGGTGTTGTTTCCTTATCTTCTTGTAGCTGTGCTGCCTCTTGGATCAGCCACCTCAGCAAATGACAGTGACCAGCACTCCGCACAGAGGCACTGAACGTAGCCACCTGCACTGCTGCTTCCCATGGCCTTCTGTGCCAACCGATGATACTTCAAGCATGCATCCTGTGCTCTTTGTGGCTATCAGAAGCACCTTCTTGTGCTTCTCAGCTCTCCCTTTATTAAAGCCCCTTTGCACCTTCCCCGGCCTCCTTCGTCCTTCACAGTTTCCTGAAGCTGCAGCAGTGATGCTTCAAATCCTGCTCCGCTAACTCTTTGGTACTTCTGCTCCCATCAAGGAATCAGATTTACCTGAACACCTGCCACCTCCGTGCCTTACTCCAGGCTGCAGTGTCAGTGCTGTGTGAAAACTCACCGGGTGCAGCAGCAGCTCCTCAGGGCTCCTGGAGCAGCTGGGGCTGTGGGGCCGTGCCCTGCTGCACCACCCCATCCACGGCCTCTGAGCACAGAGCAGGGGAATGAAGCAGTAAGGCCTCCCTTATGCACAACGAGAGGGGCTTTTAAATAAAAAGCATTTTATTGTCATTCTATCATACCTCTGTGTAAAAATATGGGGGATTTTTCTTCCTGAAGTGTTTACAAAGAACACGGGTTAAGGAAGGCGTAATGAATGTGGAATTATCAGCAGTGAGTTTCTATGAGGCGAAGACACAAACCGGCTCCCGTTCCTCTCTGGAGGTACACAAGAAGGACGTGATGCTCTGCCACGGCCACAACACACAGCACACTGCAGAGAATGGCTGCTGACGGCCAGCCCCAACATTCCTTGTTTTATTTATATCAGACCTCAAAGTATTTCTGTTAAATAACCACCTTGTGATATATAAAACCTTCGGATTCAAATGAGTAGTTAACTTCCTGCGTTGTCTTTAAGGCACATTATTTCGATCCATTTCATTTTGGTCCAGAGAAGCAAGTGCACTTCAGCCAGCAGCTAGCCAGGGATCTGACACCTGGCTTTGTTGTATCTCTCCGTGTGTCCATAGACCTCAACCACATGGACTGAATTCACTGTGTGCTGAGCACTGCTGTGTCCCGGCCCTGTGTGCCTCCCAGGCGTGCCGCTGCTGCTGCTGCTGCTGCTGAGCTTGGGCAGCTGCTCACCGGCTTTGCAGCGCCCCGGAGCTGCCGTGTCCCGAGTCCACTCCTCCTGGAATCTGTAGGCATGAAGGGAAAAGTTACTTCAGTTCGGCTTGCTCTAATGAGAGTACAGAACCTTCCGATCGGTTTCATTCGTATATTAGGCACTTTGCAAACCGCCTGTGCTGTAACAAAAGGGCTCGCTTCTTCCAGCATTAAAAGCAGTAGGTGGCAAAGGTGCAAATAATTGAGTTTGTAACAGCTGGCGCAGCCCTTGGAAAGATCTGTAGGGTTGGGGCAGACGTCATCTCTTTGTTTTCAATACAATGAGTCCTCACGTTCAATTTAATGCAATGCTAACTAGAGAATACTACCAGGAGCACTTGAGTGCTGTGAGCGGTGTAGGAGGAAAGCCCTTGCCTGCTTAGAGGGGAATGCAGCAGTCCGTGCACTTGCAGCCAGGACAGCCTGGCCCTATCCTGTCCACGTGAGCAGCATTTCAGGAGGCGCAGCCTTTGTGTGCTGCATGCATTGGCTGCAGGAAGCCAGCAGGTCAGGAAGCAGTGTGCTCAGTGCATGCATTGGCTGCAGGAAGCCAGCAGGAGCGCTCGTGGGAAGCGTGCTTCATAAGGAACGCACAGAGCCACAGGGAAAGGGCAGAGAATAACAGCACTGTTACAAGTAACTGCTCTGGTACAGACACCGTGGATACATCTGTCTTGTAGAGGACATTAAATCTTGCCTTCACTGGAAAGCTGTGTTGCAAAACTACTTGGGGCACAAACTACAGCCAGGTAGTGTAAAGGCATCTGAAACTACCTCTGCTTTCAATGTGAGATGGTACTGATCAGCGCAGTGGAACAGAACCCGAGGAGGTGCCCTGGTTAGCAGGGAAAATATGACCCCTTTCAGCACCTTAATGCTCATTTCCAGCTGGGCTACTCCAAACCATCCTAGTCAGAAGGTCAGAAGACTTCCCTGTATTCCTAGCTGGAAACATGAGAGCATCCAAGAGTGCCACATGCTGAACATCTAGATGCACAATACTTGACATTTGAGAAAGATAAGTGCAAACTGCTGATACAGAGGAGCAAGGCTTTCTTTGGTTGGTTGGTTCTGCTTTCTCTTTCACTGCATCTTTATTTCTCTTGCATTAAGTAAACAGGAAACGTGTCCTGTAACTCCTGCCATTGACACAGGGCCCCAAGACAAAACCACAGCCCACATCCCCTGCCTGGCAGTTCTGTGAAATAGGTGCATCAGAAGGTGCTGAGACTTCAGTGGCAGAGAGGTGGTGGAGCACAAAGCACTATGATAACCGATAAGGGGAAATGAATGGAGAAGCTGAGGGTGGGACGACGCAGGGTGCAGCTGTCTATGCAAGAAGCATGTAAAGGCAACCGGCCCCTCTGCTGTGCCCAAGAGTGCTCCCCCCTCCTAAGAGCTGCACAACCAGACAGCCCTCACACAGGGAATGGCACGGACTGCACACGCTGTATGAGACACAGCCTGTGCTGTTTGCAGCTGCTCCACCGGATGCTTCTTGCAGTGGAATCAGCACTGAGCACCGTGGTGAAGAACAGCCCTGCACTGCTTCCTGCAGCACTGCTGCTCTCCACACACAAGGATGTCATGCAGACTGCATCCCTGGGCAGTGGGATCCTCACACCAGCCGTGGGCTCAGACAGAAGAAATGGAAGCTCAGAGGGAGAAATGAGCTCAGCTCTGCCCCTTGGTGCAGCCAGCCCGGTGCTAGGTCACAGCATGCAGAGCTCGGGCACAGTCAGAGATCCAGCTCAGCATGCAGGGCAGAAGCATCTTCAGCCAGGCTCAGGCAGTCTGACTTTTAACATGAAAAGAGATCTAATGAAAATGCAGAACAGTATGAGCTCCCACAGCCCTTTGTGGCATGCCAGGTGCAGAAGACACTTTGGGGACCCAGACTGTCTTGCAGGAAGTCACTGCTGTAGAAGTTTTGCTCCTTTAATTCTCCCACTGATGCATCCCCTCGCTCTGCAGCTCCTCTTGGGCTCTGACAGCCACTCGGGCTGTTTTGGTGTCTTCCTCTACTACTACTTGTGTTTTCCATCCAGCCCTACAGCACTTTGTCTCTCAGTATGAGCGCTGCCCCTCACTGCAGTAATCCTGCACCACAGCATGCTGCTAGCAAAAGGCCGTCAGATCCTTCAGCTTTGTAATCTCTTCTACTAACATGTTTAGAGGGGGAAGGCAGCTGGGAAAGTGCCCCCGTGGGGCAGAGGGAAAGGTGGGAATGTGGCCAAGGGTCTTTCCCCCCCTGGCCGACAGCCATGTCCTCCATGGGCCTTGGCACACGCTGAGACTGTTCAGAGCAACACAAGCTTCTGATTTGCACCTCTGGTGGAACCCCTTATAAAAGGTAGTGGAAAACTTCAGCCTCACTACATCAAAGGGAAAGAGAAAATACACTTTGTTTCACTGTGGAGGCCAAAGCTATGAGCTAATTTCTCCAACTCTGCATACAGCTTCTTGAGTTGACTCAAAACGCCGAGCTGCCTCTCCTAAGAGCACATTGGCTCTTGTTTTGTGTGTGTGAAATCTTTTCACTTGGACACCTTTTTTGTTGGATTGCCCTTACTTGCTCTTTGCCAGGCATGCTGGTAATGCATCTTATAGTCAAAAAGGGCTCCAGCACAAAAATTCAGGTGCTAAAAATATCTTCTGTGGGAGACAACACTAGCCTCTTTCTCTGCAGAAGAGATTTTTTCTCCTTGATAATATGCTCCAGCTGCAGTGGATATGTGAAGGAGGACTTGAAGCCTACCGAGACGTGGGCTTTTCCATTTGACTCACTCCTGCAGTCAGATCGCTACTTCACAGAGAATGCTTTATAACTTGGCCTAGAGCTGTGTAAAATAATTCACCTCAAGAACAGCCCAAATGTTGAATGCGTGGCTTCTTCCAAAGGCTTTCGCAACGGGGGGAAAAATCACCAAGTTTCTTTGCTCATCTTTAGATGTATTTTTGAGCTGGGCTGATTTCTATCTGGTTGTCCTCTCAGCTGATAGAGGAGTAAAAAGAATCACAGAATGGCTTAGGTTGAGGGGCACCTTAAAGCCATGGGCAGTATTGTCACTACCAGCTCAGGCTGCCCAAGGCCCCATCCAGCCTGGCCCTGAGCACCTCCGGGATGGGGCACCCACAGCTCAGGGCAGCTGTGCCAGTGCCTCCCACGCTCTGAGTAAAAGATTTCTTCCTAACACCTAACTTAATTCTCTCCTCTTTTAGTTTAAAGCCATTCCCCTTGTGGAATGGCTTGTGGTTGAAGAGGTGGCTGCTGGCTCAGGCTGCCCAACTTCCCTGGCTCCAGGCAGGGATCCAAGGCAACAGACTCAAATTTACCTCAGTTTACTCAAATGTACTGCTCAGGAGCTTACCCATTTCAAAAATAAACAAACAAACAAACCAAAACAAAAAAAAACTCCAAAACCTCTTAAACCCAGAATGGCACTTTAAGTACTAATGTCCCCATGAGACCCATGGTAGCCACCAAATCCAAAGCAGTGTGATGCTATCTGCTGTTCTGAGGATGGTCTTTCACCTTGGAAGGATGAATTTAACATCCTTGGTTTCATTCTGCCACAGAATCAGGGTGGCAATAGTGCACCCTTTCCAGGCTGCAGGCATTGCACCCTGGCTGCCAGGCTGCCCATGGGCCACTCTCATCTCCTGCAGCTGAGGATCAGCCTTCTGCTAACCTCCAGCCCTGTGTCATGCAGCAACCTGCTGCCTCTGCTCCAACCTTCTGGGGAAAGCACATCCCTCCCAGCACCCCTTGCCTTGTAACTTACTGTTCCTGCTCAGCGTTAGCGATCTATTCCAATGTTATAAAAGAGCAAATAGGCTTACAGCTCCTGCATGTATGAGCTGCTGCTAACATTTTCTATTTTTAACCTCCTTATGGCTCCTTACACCCAAACGAAGCGGCAGCATCAACAGAGACTACACAGCCATTACTGATCCCAGGTATTCGTAGACATATTTCTCAGCATTTTAAAGCAATTTGTTCATGCACCCTAGAAGCCAGAATGGGGCTCATTATAGCTACAGCAGCTGTCATTAAAATTCATTGTTTTCCAGTGAAACTATATATTCATCACATTTGTTCCACACTTCAAACACGAGGGGATGAGGACATCGTTATAGGGCAGAAAGGACCAGAGCAACACATTGAAGCCTGAGCTGTCCAATAGCCAGGTTTATAACATTCATGTCAGCATTTTGGATCTCTGTTATGGCACCTCATTACGGTCAAAATGTTCTCAACAGCAAACTAAGGCATCACTTCAACACATGATAGCGTTGTGCTGCTGAGTTACTCTACAAAATACAACCGGTGTCTTACCTGCCTGAAAGAACTGGCTTTTCATTTGGTTTGTTACTATAGGACTTTTGTTCCTTAAAGCAGCAAATCAAACCGTTTGGTAGACAAAGTATGTGGGCAATACCTGGATCAGTCTGAAAGGCAGCACAACCTATGTGCTTGTCTGGCCAAAGATCAGCCAAGACATCTCAGCATGCTGAGACCTCGCCTAGCTGTGACATGCACTATTTGGTCTTGCAAGGGGTGCAGAGCTAACAGACCACTTGTTGCCTCTGAGACTTGGCACGAGACACCTTAGCATCATTTCCATACCTCATCCCCTGCGTATATCCACTTAGCAGAAATAAACAGGAGAAGGGAACAGCTTTTACTAACCCTGATTAAGTAGATCTTATTTGGGTGAGGAAAGGGAGTGTGGTATGAACTGATAACAGCTCACGCTTGTTCCTAGAGCAATCCCAAGACCATTTTGTTTGGTCTGTAACAGCTTGGATACTATTTCTATGTCCAATTAGAAGCAGCATCTGTTCTTTATGGGAGAAACAACTAGACCCTTCCTCCAATGTGCACAGCATGATACCCTTGCTCCTCCAGCTGATTTTTGCTCACTGGTCGTTAGCCAGGATCACATCACCTCTGCATCCTGGAAAGCAAACCAACCATGGCTGACAGTGGCCTCGTGCACCAGGAGGTGGGTATGTGCCCCAGTGCCCAACACAGCATCCCTATTTTGTTCTACGCAGTAAAAACAGTGCTCACAGGCATTATCCTCCTGCCCTCTGCGTTTCCCCACTGGAGAACTGCACGCCCTTCCAGTTTTCTAAAGAAATAATCAAACCGTTGACTTCTGGCCCCAGAGACCATCTGCTTATCCAGAAGAATTGTGTATTCCCTGCTCGTTTCAGTTAAGAAAAGATGTACAGAATTCGGTAAACACAATACAGCAGCTTCTGCCCTGTGGAGTGGTGCAGATAAGCAGCAGAAGGAGCTGAGGCTCCAGCAGAGCTCTAAGCCCTGTAGATAGCCCCGTGTTTATTTATCCCTGTTATTTTAAAAGCAGATTACGCTTTTCCAAAACATTTACACTGTGAGAGACTGAAGTTGTCCCAGAGTTAAAAATTGCATCGTGAGACTTCTGAAAACTGTTGAGGTTATAAACTTCACTTAATTAGCTTTATACATCTTACTGAAAACAGCCATTAGATTTCCATGTAAGTGCTCCTCCATTGGAATGAAATTTCCAGCTGCACTGTGACACGGAAGCAGGTTTGCAATCTGCATAAAGCTGTTTTCTGCAGGTAACCACTACAAATCACAGGTTCAGAAAAGCTCTACAAAGGAGCAGTGAATTAAAAGCAAACAGGGATTGCATTGTATACGACCATGCACACTGACAAAGGAGCACTCAGAGGTTATCAAAGACGCAGTGACGTATTTGCATGGATGGCACAAATTTCTTTTGTTGGTGACAACACATCTGGACACATTCAGAGGTGATTTTGAAGCAATGAAAACACCTCTGCCCACCCCACATGCATCCACACCACAGGGGACACCTCGTTTCAGCGTGGGCATTTCTCTGGGCTGCCAAGGGTCAGGGTTCCCACCGTGGTGGTATTTATGGGGCAGTGGCACGCTGCAGCTGAGGACCCCACTGTGCTGCCCTGCACACACTGACTGCGATGTTTCTCTGGAGAGCCCTCCAGGCACAGAGGGATGGAAGACCCTGGGCTGACCCTGGTTAGCTCCTCTCCTAAGGCTCTTAGGCGAGCTCGCTACCACACAACCGCACAGTGTAGCCACTTACCTGCAGCTGTTTAGCATCCACTTAACAAAGCCAATTAAAAACCTTTCTCTGCTTAACCTGGAGCAACCTCCTCTGCAGACCCGGCTTCACCAAGCACTGCTGTAAGTAACCAAGTGCTCAGCTTTTCTGCTCTGCCGCCTTTGGGCAACACAACTCCCACAGGACAGGCAAGCTCAAGGAAACCCATACGTTCTGCCTCAGTAAGGGAGCCCTGCCTGCTCCAGCTCTGTGCTGCTACCATACCCTGGCCCATCCTCACCGGGGCAGTCTGCTAAGCACATCTTTATCAAATGCTAAAATTTCTTCAACAAGCTCATTCAAAACCACTACATTTTAACAGCCTTACCTGTAGAAGCCTTGGTTGTCGTACGCCACGTTAGCCATGTCGTCAAATACAGATTTATTCCTGAGTTTCTTGTTGTTGTTGTTATTTCTTCCCTTATAACCGAAGTAAGCAGCATGCATGTTCTCCAGCTCTTCAGTTCTGAGCTGATACCACAGCTGCATGTCTCTGTGAATAAAGCAAATAGGAATTTATTTCTAGCAATAGGATGAGAAGGAGTGGCCTCAAGTTGCACCTGGGGAGGATCAGCTTGGGTATTAGGGAACATTTCTTTTCCAAAAGAGTGATCAGGCACTGGCACAGGCTGCCCAGGGAGCTGGTGGAGTCACCATCTCTGGAGGTGTTCAAGAAACATTTAGATGTTGTACAAAGGGACATGCCTTAGTGGGCAGTATTGGTGGTAGCTGGATGGTTGGACTAAATGACCTTGGAGGTCTTTTCCAACCTTAATGATTATATGATTTTACTGACTTTTTAAAGAGCAGGATATGTTTGGTTGCCTTCAGAATTCCCTTCTGGATGTGCCCAAGGCACTTCTCATGCTGCTTTCCCCAGCTCTAGGGTTAAAAGAGTTCTAATATTCAGAGTCACTAACAATCACATTGGCTGCTGGGACAAGATTAGATTGTGAGGAATGGCAATGCTGATTTCCATGACTTTTCCATCCTCTCAGGATGCAGACCTGCTTCTACCAAAGAAAACGGATGCTATGCTTGTGCCATGGGGTGAGATCTGGGAGTAGGCTATGCTATGGGAGGATGTTTGGATGCCTCTGTCTGACATCCCTCCAAACGCAGGGATAAAGCACAGGATGGCACGTCCTGTTGGATCATCAGAAACCTTAGAAACAGACCTGTAGGCAGAGGTGACCTTTTTTAGCAGATCTACTGAGAGAGACAGAAAAAGCAGACAGGCAGATTTCAAAGCTGAAGGGGAGATGAGGACACTCTCCCTGCTCTGCAGATACAGACTGCCTTTTCTTTCAGAGATGGCCTAAAAGACACTTATTTAACCAGCCTCCTCGTAAGCGTTCCCACTTTGTATTACAAAACCTACATCTCCTCTTCAGATCAAGAAACACTTTGTGCATCCAGAGGTTGGTCCTCATTTTCCCACTACATCAACTGATGTAACAGAAGAGACTCCCTCTGTGTGCACTTGCTCCAGCCCTTGGACCCCCAGCTGCAGCAAGACTACTGCCGCAGGACAGAGGGCAGCAGCACACTGGGAAGCAAAGGGAACCGTTTGGTGTCCTGGGGCAGAGCCGGGTCAAAATGCCCAGCATAAAAGTCTTTTTCTCTGGTAGGGGAAAAATAACAAGACATCAAAGTCATTCAGATGGCTAATTTTGACAAAACTTCATTTAAAATAAATGAAGGACAAGGACTTTGATATGAATAGTCTTATCAGAAAGAAAAGCAGCGATCCTGAAAATGCCAGTCATCCTTTCCAGTTCAAAATTTATTTCATGCTGTGAGTGAAACCCTAATACTATGAATGGCACCAAAGGCATCTTTGCCATACAAAATCCTTTCAAGGGAAATGAAAAAAAATCCGTACTTTGGCTACAGTCAGATTTTGAAATTACAGAATTTTCCCCTAAAGACAAAGTCTGGCACCCAGCCAGCTCTGGATAAAGCACAGCTCGGAGCACAGAGACCTTCACTTGGGTCCTCTCCCTCACCTCACTTCAAATGCTTCTCTGAAGCAAGAGGTGGCTAAAAATCAACAAGACGTGCAGCTCGTTGACTTCAGCTGGGAGCAGCCAGCCCACAGAGCTACGCCACTTCAGGAGCAGCAAGCAGGAAAAGTGAGAGGGAAATGAAGCACAGGTGCACATAATAGAACACTTTTTGCAGCAGGTAAATTTGAGTGTATGCTCTCATGAACAACAGCGGATTGGATTTAGCGTTCAGACACATTTGGTCACCCAGTCATCCTTCACAATAAGTTTTTATAATGGACTAGATGAGTAAATTTTACTTCTTCCCTTGTCTGCTTGTAATTCTGCTCACTGTCTCATGCTTCAAGACAGATGACAAAACCCTAAGTCTTTCCAGCTCTTGTTTGTCGCATCTTTGTGACAGCTCTAAGCACACTTTGCAAATGGTGAAGGATTTGATGGGTTTGACAGGAGTAGATTGTATTTCCCAGAGGAGTTCGATGAGAGCAAAGTAATAAGAAGGAAGAGAGAGAAGAAGGGAAGCGAAGATACAGCCAAACTTAAATAATTCAAGGAGAGAAAGACTGGGCCAGAGAGCAAGACTTGTATGTTCAGCTCCTGCATAATTCTGGGTAAATCTAGATCTGTCCAGGTCCACTTCAGTCATTCCATATTTTTAAAAAAATAGGCACCTAAATACTTTTGATTTTACATCTTTCTATGCCTAAGGTCTACTCTGCAAATGAAGGATAGTAAGTAGCTAACATCATCATGGTGTTCTGAGCATCAAGTCCTGGAAAGGGGCTCTGCAACTCTCTGCAGTCACGGCAATGGAGTCCACATGGCGTACACATTAAAAGCCAGGTCTAAAAGCCTTTTCTTGACATACCTTTCAGTCCTCCTCCTTTCACTTTTCTTCACACACTTGATGAGACAACAGGTTAAGAAAGCCATGGACATCAGCAGAATGATGGCACAGCTCACGATGGAAGCAATCACTGCGACCTTAAATCCAAAAGTCTCATACTTTGATATAGCTGCAGCAAGGCAAACACAGGAGAACATTTCCGAGGTCAACACATTTACCTCTCATATTTTCATTAAACCATGCTGAAACCTACCTGCTTCACACTACTGCTAATAATAGCTCATTGTTAAGCAGCGTTAAGATATGGAAGTATCTTGGCTTCAATCTAAAACTATGCAGATCTTAAACTGGGCTAATTAAAAACTCCTGTTTGTAAGTAATTGTTCACAAGTATTTTAACACTGCAGTTAAACACAATGCCTTTAGCACTGCAACTAAAAAGCACAACTTGGTCGGTCTATCAAATGCAGATGAGCTACCAGACTGTTGTAATCAATGGTTGACAAGGAGTGGAACTGCAAACACCAATACTGAAGGGTATGTGGGTTTAAAGAAGCCTTTTATATTGAGGATGGCTCTATGTTATGATATCCCGTATGACAGGAAGTGACCAACTGGTCTTCCTCTGTTTGAGGATGGAAGGGATGGTATTTGTAAGGCTCTGCATTCACAGTGATCTGACATCAGAAATGAATTTATCCAGACAGAAGGAGGGGTGGGAATGTGGCAAGGCACAGCTAATGCAGACCTCTGCCAGCTCATTTTGAGCTCTAAACATATCTCACTTCAGAACTCATCTAGCTCTTCCAACATGAATATCAGCACAAGGAAAGGTTCAGCTCAGCTCTTCACAAAACTGAGGGCTTCTGTCATTTATCTTCTTTACTGGAGTCTCTTAAAGCAGAGATATGAACACCTGAATTTCAGAAGGACTGATAGGAGTCTAAAGAGCTATCCAACTACCAACGATTTAAAATGATACAAATCTGAGATACAGACTGAGCTCCCCAATTCAGATACCACAAATCTCAGAAGTACCACGCAATAGATTTTTGATTGAGTCTACCTCCAGCCAAATTACTAACTGTCTTATAATAAATAAGAAGAAACACAGCATGAAAGGTAGTTAATGATGTTGCCATTCAAATGCTATTTGTTAATATGGTAACTTTCCCATGCAGCTGCCCACAGGCAACAGCCCGATACTGCTGAAAAATATTGCTGTGTTTCTTTTACAGCAAATTATCTTCAGAAATGAATGCCAGCAGATTAGAGGTCTGCAAATACACGTGCAGATTACTTGGTCGCATCTCTACAAGTTGTAAAGAACAGAACACCCTGTAGCTACAGAGCCACGTTTGTTCCGGGTGCAACACTACCGGAGTGGGTGATGTAAGATCAGGCAGAAATCCGATGGAGTCTTTTCTGTGTCACAATAATTAACAATGTCAGAACACATATGGAGCGCAATTACAGTCAGCGGGGGCAACTTTGAAGGAAATTGAATTTGTCTTTTTCCTTGCACAGATGTCTAGAATTAATCCTCAGGTTGTAGGAGATACACAAAGCTAAATAACTACGCTGCAGCCCAGAGGGACTGGAAATGGTTCTGGAAGAGCCTTACGCTTGCAGGAGGGCACTTCTGCTGTCCACTGGGTATCGTTCCCCTTCCATATGCAGGTGATGATGCCTGGCCCCTCCAGCTGGTGCTCGGCTGCGCACTGGAAGGCGATGACCGTCCCGACGGCTGTGCCATTGCCATGAATGATCTGCAGGGTGCCCAGCTGGGGAGGGTGTACGTGGCTGCACTGCCCTGCAGAACAGATACACGAGGCAATGCAACATGAGAGCAGAAAGTGAAGGTTCACTTTGGTTGGTTGATCGTAATCATATTTTAAATCAGCCCAAGTTAATGGCCAAAGCAAGGAACAAAGCTCTGCATGGGCAATGCTGCTTGCCCTGCCAGGTGCCAGTCCATGGCCAGACCCTGTAATGCCAGCCAGAAGCTCCTCTGCTCTCAGCCCCATGCAATGGGGTTCACTTATGTTGCTATACAGCTACTTTTACACAATGAACATTAAAAACAAACAAACAAAACCAGACAAACTCAAATAAAATGAAATTTAATTTATGAGTGGCATGGCCTCACTGGACCCATTCCCATATTGTTGGGATCTGAGTTTAATTAAGTACTCAGGATGGCATTTTCCATGCAGGGAACATTCATGACACATCCTATCTCACACAAGCTTTCCAGGACCCAACGGACTGACCACATCCTTCAGCACCCCAGTCCATATGGTAGCATCTTATCATGGCCTTAGAGGAACTCCTCATCTTCAGTGACTACCACACCTCTGCTAACCCTGGCTGAGATGAGCTGACAACTCCTACAGCCTTTGCACAGGGAGAAGACAAGGAGAAAAGGGGCCAAGGAGAGACGTCACATCCTTGTCTCCATTCACAAACACTGTTGTATCACTCATGCATTATACATTTTTTTCTTTCGGCTTTTCTATTTTTTGCAGTACATACAGCTGTTCTTTGAGTCTTGAGTTATTCTCCTCTCAGTAACATATTGTCAGCCACTGGCTTTACACATCAAGTTTTGTTGCCACAATATTCCTTGTTTCATTCATTTTTAACATAAATGTTAATGGTCAGTCATTAAGGCAACACATAATATACAACTATCCTTCAATGACAACAACAACAGCATTTTTCCATTCCTGTATCTGTGCACTGACAGGACCTGGGAATTGCTTTAAATATACCTCTTTTTTTTATGTCTAACACTTACTTAATAGCAGCACTGCTTCTGCATCAGAAACCAAACTCCCCTTCTCTCAGCTGATTTCCTGATGACTTCAGCAGGGCCACAGGCAGCCTCAGAGGCAAAGGGATTGCTCTCACAAGACCAGAGTGGCAAACACCAGGATGGCACAGAAAATAATAAAGGAGAGAAAATATGCCTTCCACATGTACAAGTAGAAAGAAATTGAGAGTTTTAATAGTCTCCTCAAGAATACTCGGACAGAGCCACAATGTTGATATCAAATCTATTTCATTTTTCATACCAAAAAACCCTCCAGTCATTAATTAACTCCAAGCTGCTCTGATCAAACTGCAGGAGATGGGCTTACTACTGACTCATCTTCAATCTACGCTCTTAAAAAACCCAACTCCCTGGAAAACCAAAACCAGAGGAATCTCAGCAAAACACCAGATAAAACCACGGTGACAATTACTGGTTGAATCTAAGTAAATACACACTGAGGACTGCGTTTTAAAAACATGCCTTTCTTAATTCCCTGTAGGTTATTACTGTTCGTTTTGCCACCTCTTTCAGGCCTTCACAGTGACACCAACTTGCCTTTACAAGAGCAGACCTTTTCTAGAGTATCATTTCCCTTATCTCCTGTCCTTCCTCCCAACATCTGATGCCTGGAACACACTGATGTGTGAGCTGGACCATCTTCTTCCTCACTTCAGAGTGTTACCAGCTCCTCTCTTCACCTTAAACACCCAAGATACTCTGAAAAGCCATCATCATAAGCTGCAAAAGACCTCCATCATTGCATTTTACAGTTTCAAGGCTACTTTTAGGTACCAGATCACACACTTAGAGCTCACGTCACCAACACTTCTAGCTGCAAGAGATGCAGAAAGTATCTCAGAGCCAAGTTTGATTCAAGCTATGTTTCCTCAGCCTCCTAAGCAGCCCTCATTAGACTCTTAGCAGACTTGCCAGTTTACCTGGAATCATTACACAGCCAAACAACAGGTAATTTAGCTCTTCATTTTTTTCTTCCAAGACTTTTTTTTTTTTTTAACCTTTAATCCACCATTGGCCATTCTGACTAACATGTGGCTGTTGCCAGCACTCTTTACACTTTCCTGCATTGTCCTTGCCCATAATTGCATACGTAGAATGATTAAAACCTCGGAATGCCAGTGACCTTTTGTCATTACTATTTAAAAATACTTCCTTCACTTGATCATTACAGAGATCTGCAACAGCCTCTCCTTTGCCAGCTTCCCATTAAGCTGTGGTTATTTCCTTGCTTTGGCCAGGGCTGTAATAGCATTATGTCATCCCCAGATGACATTCCTGCACGGATGTAGCTGAGGCAGTAATTCTGAGACTCCTCTTGACAACATCCAATAAGTGATAAAAATTTTGAAAGCTTCTATACTTGGGTTTACACAGAACCTTAGCTAGAAGTTCATCAACTGTACTCCACATATCTGCATCTGGCCACACAAGAAATGCTGTTTCTTCCTCTTCTTAGAGCTTTTCAACACGATTTCTCCTTTGGCCAGCATCAAAACATTAGAGGCATCTTTTTAATTTGTTAATTTATCTGGTAAGAGCTTTTGTCGAAGCGCATAGATGGGATTTTTGCCAGTACAAGCTTGTGAATTTCATCCAAGTCCAGATTTAAAATCTCTGGATCAGATTTGCCCTAATTTTCTTTGGCAATAGTCTTCTCATAATTCATTTTCAAATCTCTCTTGTGAGCTCTAGCATCCCTTTCTATTAATGATCCACGAAGTCCTTGCAGTTACTCACTGCACCCATTCTTCTGCCAGCTTACTTTTATCCTTCCGCTTCTTGAAAATTACAGTTTCAGTGTTCTCCCACCCTCGTATTTGTACAAGGAGATGTTCTGCACGGGTCTACCCTTTGGATGCTCTCCAGGTATGCTTGTTTGACTACATCTGCTACAAGGAGGAATTTTTGTCTTCAGCTGAGGTCTGTGTTGGAGGCTGCACTGTCTGCTGAAGTAAAACACCAACACTGCACAGACACTCACACTGGCCAGGTTTACATCTTGATTTGTTTTTCGTTTCTAAATATCTAGAAAATATCACGCCTTGGGTTGCAGTAATTTTCACTAGTCAGAAATGTAATGTTAAATAAGAGCCATAAATATTGCTTATTTCACTTTTGCAACAGCTGCATCTCAAGCCCCACAGAGCGACGCTTGGCAGGAAGCGCTTACAGCTGGGAGGACTGTGCAAGGCATTACCGTGAGCCTATCAGCCATGTGCGAGCAGTTCACAATGAACATCTCCCATCCATGATGTGATGTTTAGTTTTGATTAGCTTCATGGCTTCCCTCCTAGATTTGATGTGTCTCCCAAACCTAGTTCCCATGACTCACGAGTTGTTCGCCAGTCCCAGGCTGTGCTCCGCTTACATTTTCAGATACAGGCTGCTACTTATAAGCACAAGAAGAAAACTCACCCCTACAAAGCAAAGGCTGAAAATCACTTCATGATTTTGAGCTCTAAGTTGTGAAGACAACTGCTGGTTCATTCAGCTCATTGCGCAGGACTCACAAAGCACCTCATCCATGCTGCCCACCACCCAAAGCACTGCTTCAGCTGCAGTCATCGCAGACTAGAGGCCATCAATGGACCAGTTTGGGCACAAGTTGCCAAATACCTTAAGCGTCCTATGGGCACGCCTGCACACCCTTGTAAAGAAAGAGATCCTTCATACCATGCATTTCTTCAGTTCACGCTAAGAGGACATTCAACATTCAGAAAGTATCCGAATCTGACGCTGCTGTCTGACAGCACAGGAGGGCATTGGCTATAGCAAATAAACACATTATTTCACATGACAAATAACTGCCCCCAAAGTAAAAACACTAAAGTTGAGCACTCTCTGTGAATTCTTAATTCACACAAACCACGGAGTTCAGGAAAATCCCAATACGTAATTTCCAGGTGCTGAATTAAAGAGTAATGTAAGAATTAAGGCAAAATAATCCAAAAAGCCTCCTTCCATGCCGAGACAGGGTTGTCTGTATTGCAAATTCAATTTGTCAGGAAGAGTTACCATATGGTTTCGTTGTCAGCATGCTGCAGATTTATGTTTTGCTGATAAGGAAACAGAAATGGAAGAGTAACTGAAGAACGCTTGCCCGTTACACATTGCCTATGCTCCTTCTCCCTCTACACAGCAAAACACAGCAAATGGAAATCAAATACATTGCATAAGTATTTGCCAAAATGATCTAAAATACGGCAGTAGCTATCTGAAAGCATTTTGTTAAGACAGCCACTTGCTGTCTGCGCAGAAATAGAGCCATTCGTGACTTCACCTCATTATTCCCATACACGCATAATTCAAGCTTTTGCTTTGCTTATTGTTGACTACTTAATGCAACTAAAACATGCTGTAATAGCCAGATGCCAGAAATAGACAGAACATTAGGTTCTATAAACCCTGAAGAAAATCAGCAGGCTGATGATATTATTTCTGCAAGTCTATTTTCTTAGAAAAGCACGCATTAGAAATTGCTGTTCCTAAAGTCACAGGCATAATGTTGAACATCCGCAGTGAGCTCACAGAGCAGCTCTTGGAAGAGCTTGCCATGGGAGAAGGAAGGAAGAGAGGGAACGCACCCATAGCCCACATACCTACAACAGGTGTGAGGACCAGGCAGCATCCCCTGTTACTGTGTTACAGCAGCTAAAGAGCCAGTTAGTGAACTGTAATTATACATTAAGTTAACCGTTCTGCAGCCAATGGACTACAACTGGAGTTAAAGTCACAATGCTTGCCGCACAGCCAGCAATGATGGCAGAGCCATGTAGCATGGTGGCACAAAGGGAGCTTCCCTTTTGGTGGCTCATTCAGGGCTATGGAGAGCCGGGATCCATTCAGACCACAGGACCTGAAGCGTCAGAGTGGGGACAAAAGGGACTGATGGGCAGATTCTCTTCTGTCCTCCCAGCATTTTTCATCTGGCTTTTTTGCCTTGGCACATCAAACAAACTGCAGTGAGATTTAGGAGTCAGCACTGACCACTTCCCAGCTCTGAAATGCTCTCTGTCTGCAGGGCTGCGAGCAGCTTTAATCCATGCAAAACCCAAGCCACACATCACCGAGATGCTAGATTAGGGTGTGCTGACAGCATGCACGATCTGCTCCCACTTCAAACATAAATAATGTTCGGAATTGGTGTAAAATCGTTCTTATTTGTGTCTTTCATGTTACTCTTAAGCGAGGATTTGTTCCAGTCGCTGTACTGCCATCTCCGTGATTGATTTTTTTCTGCCAATTTACATCAAAGTCAGGTTATTCTCATCTGTAGATTTTAGTCTGGAATCTAGCAGCAAGGACAATACTGAATATGTTTCTCACGGGAAAGATTAATGGAGAAAGAAGAATTTGATGAAAAACGAGGTATTTGATGAAGGCCCCAGTAAGGCAAGAAGCAAGAACAGATGGGTTTTCTGTACTTTATTAGCCTGAACTGAAAAAGTGGGTTATGGCACTTCTGAAGAGTTAACAATGAAAACTGAACCAGAAGGGTCCACAAGGCAAACGTGGACCATTCATCTCTCTCTCTCTCTTCATCATTATTTCCATATTAAAAAGAATGAAAATGGACAAAATAATAATCAACCAAGGATCCACCACGGAGCACACCAGAACTGTGCCTTAACTTGAACTGCTCCCAAACATAAAGGACCCAACAGCTGCTTTTGTGACCGCTCAGTGACTGGAGCTACTGATGGGCTCCTCTCTTTGTCACCCCAGAGCAGGTGATAAATAAACGATGCAACTAGCGGGACACAGTTTGTGCCCTAGTTCCTAAAATAAAGACCCAAAAGAGGATAAAATCATGAGGAATCATTTGAATTGAGCTTTTCACCCGCGCTTGCTCAGAGCCCGAACATACAAGATGTGCTGGGGCAGACGGAGCTAAACAAACTGAATAAACAGCTACTCTACAGAATGCTGGGGAATCCACATTTCAGCACCCAGCTTGGTAGTTAGGACCTCACTAACACGGATCGAGTGGTGGGAAAGCAGGCAAGCTTTAGGAGCCTCCAACCTTCAGTAAACCATTCACCGTGCTCTCCTTATCTCAACGCCCTCCCTTCTTGAAGAAATAACCAAGAGCCCATGAATGCTGGTAGCCCTGCCAGTATTTAGAAGCAGCTTCATTCTCTTTACCAGCAAGTAATCACAGGCCAAAAAAAGAATGGGTGAACACAGCAAATGGTGTGCCCACCTTGGGCAGGAAAGCAGAGCAGCGCTCAAACCATTCCTATAAAAGGTTTTATGGACAAAAACTGATGATGCCACAATGTCAGAGCTGAGCACTTTTACAGATATATATACATATATTGATTGACCGTGCTGCTGATGGGCATTTCTGAGGTCTGGAGACATCTCCAGGCACTTTCTTGTAGAAATCTGACAACCTGAACCTTTTGACTAAAAGCAGATGCTCTGGTGGAATCAGCCTTTTGCTTTTGTTCCCTTTAAAATGCCAAAACCACATCGTCCAGCCACTTCTAATACAAATACATCACTAGTACCAGTCCTAGCGGTGGCTCCAAGACAAGGCCTTGCTGTCAGAAAATGCTTCATCTTTGTGGCTTTTCACCTACAAAATGGTTTAGCACCTCTAAGGAGGTGCTAAACCCTGTAAAACAATTTGGCCTTTTCTCTTTATAGGAGATGAACTTCACCGATTTGATATTGAACCTGCAAGCAAGCAGGTACAAATCCAAATCCTGCTGTGCATTTGGGCAGGGCAAGGGCTGCTGCTCTCGCCTTGTAGTGCTGCCAGGTCCCCCTGGATCCACATGGCAGTGCTGTGGCACAGCCCCAGGATGCCCCCCACTCATTACCAAGTGCAGCCACACATTGGGTCCTGCACATCTCACTGCAGCTGTGGGCTATCTGCCTGCAGCAGCTGGCAGTGTCACTGATAAGAGCAGGTGGAGAAGCTGCTCACTCCTGCATAACAACTGCCCCACGGTGACAACCTCTGCTGGAAGGCACTGGAGCCAGGGCCCGAGCTAACTGCAAAACCCACCCCAAAATGCGAGCTTGGGAGGGTGAAAAAAGCTTGCTGCCTTGTGCAGAAGCATTCAGCTTTGGCCCAAAACAACCGAGCAGAAGAACTGCATTTGCACAAAGCACTTATTTGAAAAGCATATAGAAACCTTCTGCCCACCCCCATGGCTTTCAGGCCCTGCTACAGGAACCCACCTGAGTGCTGGGTTTGCAGCCCGCGTTTCTCCCCTTTGCTGCTCCTTTCTTGGTTTGCTGTTTGAAGCTGCTAACTGTGACCCAGCACTCACAACTGTCAGCAAGAATTTCTGTGAATAATTGATTTTTTTAGACACTGGTCTGAAGGAGTTAGCAATAGCACACCATTTACTGTGCTGATAGAAATCATTCATGCACTGAGAAAATAAGTCAGATTTAAGAACCTCCTACATGGTTTCAGGGCTTCAGGTCTCCCCCATCTCCCTGATGCCAGGTCTGGCTCTCCTGGCCAGCTGTGCCCAAGGCAGGGATTCACTGTGGCAATCCATCAGCACAGCTGCTCGCAGCCTCCCCAGCCCTAGGAGCCCGTGGAAGATGACATGAAGATGGATGGGGACAGCAGCGTAAGGACAAGGAACCACTCCATTGTGTTCATGGTGTCAATTAAAGCAGTAAATGATTGCAGGTGGGTTACACGCACAGTGACAACAGGCTGAGATGAGCAGAGCAAAGGGCAGCCCTGCTGGCACAGCACACATCCACGACACTGCAGTCTGAGCCAGACCCGCTGCTGGCAGCTCTGGGAAGGCCTGCATGTCCCGGCAGTGCAGCAGGCAGGGACAGCCCATGCTTGTATTTACAAAGAGGGAAAAACTTAGCTCTGTCTGTTTCAACAGTGATGGCCGTGCACTGCAGCTCCTCCTTGCTTGCACAAAACTGTGCTGCCTTAGAATCACAGAATCATTTGAGTTGGAAGGGACTCTTAGTGGTCACCTGGTCCAACTCCCCTGCAACAAACAGGGACACCCAGAGCTCCATCAGGTGCTCAGAGCCCCATCCAGCCTGACCTTGGGTGTCTCCTGGGATGGGGCACCACCATCTCTCTGAGCAGCCTGTGCCAGTGCCTCATCACTCTTAGCGTAAAGAATTTCTTCCTCATGTCCAATCTAAACTTCCCCTCTTTTAGTCCAAAACCATTTCCCCTCATCCTATCACACAGACCCCACTAAAGAGTGTTCCCTTCCTTCTTACAGCCCCCTCAGATACTGACAGGCCACCCTCAGCTCTCCCTGCAGCCTTTCCTCCTCCAGGCTGAACAGCCCCAGCTCTCAGCCTGCTCTCAATAGGGGAGGGGCTCCACCCCTTGGACCATTTCTGCAGCACTCGTTAATTGCTTATGGCTGCACTAAAGGAAGGGCAAGAAGTTAACCTGTCCTCTTCCCCCACACAGTGAGCAGCAGGGTGCTGGGCCAGCCCTGCAGCTGCATATGGCTCCCCTGCCAGCAAAGCGCTATCAAACCAGGCACCCATTGATTTCTTTTGGCGAGCACTTGCTCATTCTGCAACTTCTGCATTTCTCACCGTCATCTGAAGACAAAACAAAAAGCAAGACAGGCGGGCTTCCCACAAACACAAAATCCTCTCCTCGTCTCTCTTCAGGCCCACGGCACCAGTCCAAACTGCTCTGCACAGCAGCACAGCTGCTTATCTGCAACAGCATTTGAAAGCACGACAGTAAGATGCCCGAGCACAAACCAGCAACTGTCCCACACGCTGCCTTGTCCCTGTCAATTGATTGAAGGCAAAGTGCCACAGTGCCAGCTCCGTTAGCGGGGACCAATAGGCTGAGTACATGGTGCTGATTTCTGATGGGAGCCCGTGGTCCCCCAGCTCGGCTCAGCGGGAGCAGCCAGGGCAGCAGACCCACCTCAGCCCTGCCTGCAGCCCGCCCAGGTTGAGTTTGGGTGGTTTGGGCTTTATGGTGTGAAGCCGACTTCCGACTTTTGAAATACCAACGTGCTGGGTCTGAGACATCCGGCTCGTTTCATTCCCTAGCTGAAAGTTGTGAGCCTAGACATAATTCATCTCTATATCTAGGTAATTTAGGAGTAGCCTGGACAAGGTATTGGAGAATACCACAGGGAACAATCTTGCGCTGTGGAGGACTGTGCCAGACGACCTCATAACTCTTCTTCTCTATTTTGCACCATTCTAGAGTTCTCATGACAAGTACAAAAATCATTCTCTCAAAGCAATAACAACGCCTGGTGCAAACGCACAGCCGCTGAGATTCGCACCCTGCAGTACAGGAGCTAAAGCTGAGTGGCTGGAAATCTGTGACTGCCACTTCTGGTATCTCATTTAATAGAAGGTTTCACTTTGATCTCGTGGGAGAAAAAGGAAGTGGAGATTACAAGGCCATGCACTCCAGGCCACCTCACCTTCTACCCTGCAGGATGGAAATTCAGGATGAATGTTTTCTCCCCCAGTCTAGAAACTGAGCTCGGTACCAGGGGAAGGAGCTGGGAGCCAGCACAGCACCCACGTGCAGCACTCGTAGCTCTGAAGCCCAGCTTTGCCTTTGCTTTCCTGGAAGAGCAACCAGAAGCTCACAGTGATGCGTCTTCAGTTTCTGCACTGGCAGAGATAAACTCGGTGCAAAAAAAAGCTGCCTGTAGCAAAAGAACTGATACCTCCAGGGACACCGAAGGCACACCCAGCCTGCTACACCCCACCAGGGCCACAACAGCCACCCAGGGCACGTACACAGCAATATCTCCCCCAGCAAACTGCAGCCTAGCTCGGTCCTAACCCAGAGACAGCGCCTTCCCCTCAGTGCTGCCTGCCCCAGGAACCCATGGCAGCCTCCCGCAGCACACCGCCCAGCTGCACTGCAGGCAGTCTCCTTCCTGGTGTGGGAAAGCAGAGGGACAAAACTGCACCACAACTGCCATGAGTTCAGCAGCAAAGGACCGATCCAGGCCACAGTCCTGCACAGAAATATTTCCAGCGTGTTTTATGTTTCTGTCCTACATTGGCTTTCTCTGTGGCTGCGCTGATGTGCCTGCACAGGTACACCTGTGTTTGCAGGAGCACGTGCTGTCCCAGTTTGGGGCAGAGCAGCCTTAGAAGAGCTACAGGACTGCACTGAGGGATGACTGAAGAATCCCAGCAAAAACCAAAGTGCCACCCTGGAAAAACAGAGGGTCAGAGTCTCAACTTCAGCAACACGGAGACTACAGGTACCTACACACCTTCAGGACTCCTTCCTCTCCCACCCAAAGCCCAGCACAGCCCCAGTGACACAACCAGCACAGGGTTCACTGCGGCTCTGCAGCCACGGGGCCGTCCCTGCCTTCCTGACAGGCAGGAAGCCTCTGTCAGCCCTTACGTGAGCAGTTCTGCTGTTTCTCCAGACAGAGCCTGCAATCACCCTATTGGGCTGCACCCAGCACCCTGCGTGCACGCAAGCTGATTGCGAGGGAGGCAGCAGGAGCGGGACAAGCTGGGCACACCATCACCACACACCTATGCTGCACAAGGCTGTCAGAGCCCTAAGTGGTCAGACATCAGGCTGCGATGAACTCCTCCTAACTTCTTTGCTATTCACAGAGTAATTCAAATGGAAATCTTGAAGCATTTCTGTTCATCTGCTGCAGAAGGAGTGCGTGAGGGCATCTGTCTGTGCTGCCATTCCGGGCCGGAAATATTACTCAATCAGAGCAGCAATGAAAAATGATCACCGATAAGAACACGATAAATGAAATACGCAGCAGTTGTCATCAGCTCTCCCTAGAGGTCACTTCTCCTGCAAACGTTGCTGCATAAATAATGTCACATTTTAAATTAAGCATCCCGAGCAAGAGTTTAATTTAAAACTATACAAGTAGTTATAATTTAGCCATCCAAACCGCTCAGCTCTAACAGCGGCGCAGCCACATGCAGCAACCGATTGCCACTCAGCCAAGGTGGGAGGTGTGCAGACCTCCAGTGCAGTAGGGCACAGAGGGAGCACCCACAGAAGGACTGTTGACCCCCCTTCCCCCCCCCCCCTCGCTGACTGCCAGCCAGCCCATTGGCCCCCACAGCTGCAGACCTTCATGCAGGCACATCCGTGCCCTACTCCTTGCAGCCCTCTTGACTCCAGTTCAGCACCTCACTGGGGCCTCTGGCCCACACCACTGGTGCAGCAGGCCTGGGGAGGGCAGTGCCGGTTGTTGTGGTTGGACATGGCTGGGAGAGCGCTGCACAGCCACCCCCAGGCAGCCCTGCCCTGGTAGAGGCTTCTACCTTTCAGCTTCTCCACACATAGCCCCAAAAATCCTGTTCCTTACTAAGGGGAGAAACCTCTCCTGAACAGCACTGCAACACACATAGTGCTACATTCTCTTCTTGTGGCTTCAAAAGCACAGACTGTGCAACGCTTGTGTTTTCTAGGTGAGGAACGCAGCGATGTGGTTTCACCCCGCAGTCAGGTTTGCAAACACCCAAGGCATTAACCGAGGGGATTCCAGGCCGACTGCCATTTGCTTGTCACGGATCCCACATCTCTGGGAGCGCTGCCACAGATCAGCACAGGACACGATTACATGGGATCAGAGGGCTGAGCACCACGCGGGCCGTGCCCTGCCCGGTGCTCCTCACTGCGGGCACAGCCGACCCAAGCAGCCAACGGCACACGATGTTATAGAGGACAAAAAGCTCACTAATTAGTAACAATAGCAAAAATTAGAGCAGCAGAGCTTACGCTCACGTTCGAGCTGTTAATTCTCCAGTACGCTTCCCAGAGCCCGCTCCGTATTTTCGAAATGAACTGCTCTATTAAATTCAAATTAAATGCACAGTTAAGCACATTTAAGCGGATGCGACTCAAAGCGCTGCTACGCTGTCAGCCCGGAGATGTTTGCTCCTTTCTGTCGACGTAATAAAACCCGGCTCATCCACAGCGCCCGCGAGGAGCGCACAGACAGATGCGGCCACCGCGAGACGGGCAGTGCGGGGACGGCCGTTCAGGACGGCTTCGCGTTCCGGCAGCGCTGCGGGGCACCGGGAGGAGCGGAGCGCTGCGCGCTGCACGGGGGGGGGGGGGGGGGGGTGGCGGTGTACCCGCAGCCGCGTCCAACCCCCCCCACCCCCTCGGACCCCGCGCCGTGCAGAGGTCACATCGTTAGAGCCGGACCATCTATCGGCTCCCATTACCGTCAAGTTAATCGCCCCCGGTCAAAGAGGTTCTCGGAGGCTTTTGGGCTCCACAGGATCGAGTTGAGTAACGAAACCGGAGGATTGGAGGGGGGACAGGGGGTGAAGAGGAAGCAAAAAACCGGTGACTCATTTCCCATTTTACTCCTCGGTGCAGCACCCTATTCCATTATAGCACCGATATCTCCATTTTCTCCCCAGTCAACGTGCCTCTGTTGGAAGCTCCTTCTCTCCGCGGACTCCCAGCGCAGCGCTCGCTACGTGCCGGACCTTTCCCTCCGAGCACCGCTCGCTTTCACGCCGCCCGACCCCCGCAGCCCCGCGCTGCATCCGGGCGAGCGAACTCCCACCCTCCGGAATTCAGCCGATGCTGACCATCTGGGGCACCGCAGCCCCCAGCGCGGGCCGTATCCCCTGACCGCGGCCGGGGTGACCGCCGGGGCGCTCCTGGGCCGAGGGCTGCTGCGGGGACACCCGCCCCCAGACAGCCGAGCGCCCGGCCCGGCACCCGCGGGGATCCCCCATTCTCCGCCCGCGGCCCCAGCGGAGGACCGCGCCGTGCTCTGGCAGTCCCGCATCCCCACCCGGGCTGGGGGTCCCGCACCCCGCCGCGCCCGTACCTGTGTACCCGCGGGGACCGCCGCCGTCCCGCCCGGGCGCAGCGGTGCGCGGCTCGTCCGGCCCCGGCGCAGTGGCTGCCGGCATGGCTCCTCCGAGCCGCTCCGCTCCGAGCCCAGCCCCGTCGCGCAGCCCGGCAGGTGCAGCCCGCACCGCCTCCGCCCGCCCTCCGCCGCCGGGCCGGGCTGGGGATCGGAGTCCCGCGGGAGCCGCCGCCAGCCCGCCCCGCCCCGCCCTGCCGGCACCCGCAAGGCTCGGAACGGGAGGAGGAGGAGGAGGAGGAGAGGCGGAGAGAGGCGGCTGCCGGAGCGCTACCCCAGCTCCTACCCGCGGGTTGACCCCCCGCGCTGACAGCCGCGTCCCTCTGCCGGTCACCGGGGGCTCGGCTCAGGGTTTGGCACGTCCTGCTTGTGGCTTGTCCTGCTGTTACCCTGCGGAGCTGTGTGCGTGATCACGTATGTGCGGCGCTTGGTCCTCAAAGTTGTGGCTTTTTGCAGTAGGATCTGAAACCAAACTTGGGTAGGTAGATAGACGACGTGAAGGAGCAGCGGAGGCATCACCTTCCTGCCTGCAGCCCGGTGGGACAGCGGCTGCTCCGCAAAACGGGCTCCTTGTGCTCAGCTCCCTCCCTGCAGCACCACCTGTGACATCCTGCTCCCGTCACCTGCAGCCACTTGTTAGACAGCAGCATGCAGCGAGGCTGGGGCTCAGCAGCGCTCAGAGGTGGTTGGGGGGCTGATGCCAGCAGCTGGCCACAGAGGTATGCAAGGCACCCTGGGGAGCGTGGTGTCTGTGCAGCCAGGGGAGCGCAGAGAACAGAGAAGCACAGAGTTGCTTTTCCCTTTGGCCATCACCACTACGCCCACCATGCTAATAATGAACACAGCTGTGCCACAGACATGGGGTGTGGGCCTGCCCTGGGCAGAGCTGTGGCTGCTGATTGCAATAGGGAGGGTGGGCAGTTGTGCTGACCCAGTTTCTGCAGTCCTTACTTAAGTCCAGCTGTAACAAAAGAGAATATTCGCCAAGTAAGGTGCTGCCATCTGCCTCTGAACACCAGCGACGTGATTTCACTTTCACAGCCACCCCTCCAGCACAAATACGCTTTGAATTTAGTAAAGATCAAAATAGTGGGAATAAATACAAGAGATAAGGGGAGAGAGAAGGAGGAGAACAAACAGCGTGTCTCAAAAATGAAGGTGGCTTTGACACAGAAGTGCCACTTTCCACACTGCACCCCACTCACTTGGCTGTCAGCAGCAGTGGAGCTGTACAGTCCCAGCCAGACACTGCTGGTGTAGGGGCTGTTGGCTGCTGGATTTCACTAAGCTGCCCTGAGGCACTGTGTTCCTTCTGATCCCAGTTATTAGGGCTGGCTCGAGGCACTCCAAGGGCACAGGGCTGCCCTCCAGCAGCCCGGGGCTGACCCCCAGCTCTCCCTCCTGCAGCCAGCCTGCCCACCTCCTCCTTCCTTCCTGCACCTCTCCTGACTCCAGCTGTGCATCAACCCCTCATTGCAGAGCCAACAAAGCCCGGTTTATCTGCCTTGCTGGGAGCCCTGCGCTGCAGCGTGGGCTATGCGGTGACTCTGTAGAAGGACAGTTAGCTCTCAGCTACAGGTTGCTAATCTAATCAGATAACACATGCACAGATGTTATTGCTGGAAGTCCTCCTTGGGCTCAGCAGCAAGATTCCTGAAAGAAAAACCTGACCCTTTGAAATGGCAATGAGATCATCCATTGGGTTATAGGAAGCGTCCCCATCCCCACGGTGCTTCTGAATCCATGTGCCCCTGCTGAAGGGAGCTGCTTCCTCCTCCAGCAGCAGAGCAGCCCTGAGCACAGCACCTCCAATGGCTTCCTGCAGGCCCCACAGCCTTGTGGAGTAGCTCAAAAATCCTCAGGAGGTGCATAAAGGAGCCAACAGGCCAGGATGCAGGGAACAGCTGGTTGGTATTTTCAACCTGGATTTTCATAGGAGGGCTTTCGGGGCGGGATATTGAGGATGGGGAGAATACAGCAGCATTGTTCAGCGCTGATCAGTGCAGTCACAGTTTAGCAGACACAGCCTCGCAAATTCATGTTTGGTTTGGGATTTGGGGCAATGCTGTGGTAATCTGCTGTATGTCACACTTTCTTTCCTGGCTCTGTTTCTTAAAATTATAATAGAAAGCAAATGATGATAATTCCGTTTCTCCATTTGCATTGTTTGTGCAGTGTAGGCACCAGAAGACAAAATAAATGGTAAGAACATGCAAATCCCCATGTTATGAATATGCAGAGCGCAAAGCACCGCAGGGTTCAGCAGCCCTGAGCTCTGCTGCCAATGTGCACGAGTGCACTCCGGGGTGCTGAGCCTCCACCTCCCCACTACACTCCAATACCAGCATCTGAAGTGCTGGAGATGGTTCTAAGAGGAAGAGCATTGGAATAAACACATAGAGAGCAATGGGAAACAAAGAATTCTTGGTGGAACGGGGGAAGAGGAGACAGAAAGCAAGCGGCTCATTCAGAAAAGAAAAGTGTGTGTAAGAAGAAATGGGTAAATGTCAGGTTCTCCCATCCTGGCTTCTGGGAGATGGGCACTTCTAAGGAGAACTGTTTGCGTTCTCTCCGAATTTGGAAAGGAGCTGAATTCATAGTGGGATCCATTGACTTAAAGAGTCCAAACTGTGGGGCATTCACTGGGGCACCTCTCAGGCTGAGAGGGCTCTGATGAGGCTTGTTTTATTCTTACATTTAAGATCCAAATGTGAAAATGGTTCCAGAAACCAGAAGCTGCTGTAGAGGGAAAGATGCTGTGTGGCACTGAGTGGAGGGATTATACGGAGGAATAAAAATGTGAGCAAGCAGTGGGATTTTCCTCTCTGCTTAAGACCCAGAGCTCTAGGAAAGTAGATCTGCTGTGAAAATCAGAGCTGTGGATTTCAAACAAAAGCAGCTTTCTGCAAAAACACATCTCTCAGCACTTGGCATCATCGGTGCGTAGCAGAACTCTCTGTGTCAGGGAAAGAGGGTTCGTTTCTTGGAGAGGATGACCCCTTCCCTCCTCGTGGACCACCAAGACCAGGCAGGAGCATCAGGGTGGCCTTGCTCAGTGACACCATGGGATCAATACTGAGAACAGAGCGTGGGGTTCTGCCTCCCAGCCCCCTCACCGGGCACTGCTCTGCTGTGCTGCCATCATGGGAGCTGGCGTGGAGAGTGTCATAGAATCACAGAATGATTTGGGTTGGAAGGGACCCCAAGGATCATCAAGCCCCAACCCCCCTGCCGCATGCAGGGCCATCAACCTCCATATCTAATGCTAGATCAGGCTGCCCAGGGCACCATCCAACCTGGCCTTGAACACCTCCAGGCACTGGACATCCACAGCCTCTCTGGCAGCCTATTCCAGCACCTCACTACTCTCTGGGGCCACACGTATTGATGCCCATGGCACAGCCAGCTCTTACAGAGCGTTGTCACCTTCTCAGCGCAATGAGACGGCCTCTCTCAAAGCACACAGAGAGGAGAACGCGGGCAGTTTCACAGATAAACTTAAGGCTCAAGCAATAATGTTTGAACTATCCCCAAGAAGATGGGCAAAGCTCGCTCCTATTACATACCAGCAAAAAAATGTTAAAGTCAGCTTGGCTTCAGTTTGCCATTGAATTGGAGCCTGGGCATCTTCCCCACGCACAGCGTTTTTCACCATGGGGGGTTCTAAGCAAAGGCACGAAATGTATTCCTGAATGCACCTATTTTGCTAAAGCTGAAAATAAACGCATGCTTCTACATCCTGTTTTTTCTCTCCAAACAGAAATAGCCAGCGCAGACACAATGCGCCCGAGAGCTCACGTTTGTACCAGCAAGAACAAGCGCAGCACTCAGCACCTCTGCGAAGGCTCATTAAAGGAGTTATTTCTCCCCACAGGACTTGTCAATCTGATTCCACAGACAAGGCAAGTAATTATTAGGATATTTATGCTAATTTTATTTTCCGACCGCAAACTAACCCCTGGAGTTACAGCCCTCCAAAACACATTGTGTGATCTGGCAGCGCTTCAAGCCCTGCTGACTTACCTCCCGTAATTAGTGCCCTTACCTCAGTGGGTCCACTCAGCCCCTGCGCTCTGCGAAACCCCAGCTGCTTATTTTTAATGAGTACAGCCACGAAGAAAATATATTCCTGACACAAGTTGTGAAGAGAAGCACCAGCAAGTCGTGGCAGCGCAGGCTGTACGTATGCTGGTGGCTGGAGTGAGTCGAGCGGATCCACTCATCCCCTCACTCTCTGTTTATTGCTCTGTGTACAAAGCAGTTTCACGTTATGCAGGCAGCTTTGTGCAGGAGGCTCTCTGTAATAACCATTTGTTAGAGCCTACCATGTAGCAGCATGAGCAGAAGAGCTGCAGCTTAAACATTTTGCCCGAAGCAAAAACCTCTTCTATTACTGATGTGCGCCGTTTGTTATAACTACCTGTGGATTAAATTATATTCAAAAGGCCTATTAAATGAGACGGTCTCGAGTCAGTCTGATTCAACTGAGAAATACCTTCTTTCTAATGAGAAAAGCTGAGAAGAGCAACAAACTTTATGATAAAAGTCTGCCAGGTGTGCAGTTCACATAAAATATTTCATTCTCCAAGTCCCATCACCAAATCTGCTTATTTTGGCTTACTCCGAATTGCTGGCCTTGGCTCCAGCTCGCCAGCAGCCCCATTCTCAAATAGACAGCAGGCACAGCAGAAGGTAGGAGCAGCTCCTTGGGAGTAAGTACAGGAGGGGCATCGCCCTGATATCAAGCAATATAGCATCATCTGCAAGCCACAACACAGGCATGAATGAAATATTAAAACGTGAATAAGGCAAAAAATGTCTTTTGAGAAGCTGGCCCATAGCCTCCAGGAAACATTCTTGAGTTTCAAGCAGAGCAGCCTCAGACTCACCCATTTCTAGTGTAGTGATCTTGACCACAATCACGTTGGGCACCCACAGGATCTTCAACACTACCAACCTGAACAACTGGGATGAAGTATATAAAAACTTACATGCGTCTATACATATATATATATATATATATATATATACACATACACACACACACATATGTATATAAGCAAATCAGATACTAAAATGAAAACTGTACTTGTCTGCATTTTTCCCCTGCAAATTCACACAGACCATCCTCCTAAACTGATGAGCCAGAAGGAATCGCTCGTCCCCACTGAGTATCTCTCAAGACTGTGAAATGGTTTATGCTGCTGTTGTCAAAAAGCCAGAATTGGCCTGAAAGACAGAGAAAAGGAGGAGTAAATATGTGAAACTGCGTGTGGTTTGCCCATTCGGTTCCTACACTGGAGTTCAGGCCAAGCACGCTGCTATAGAGGCCAATGCCAGCTGGAGCTGGTTGAATAGCAAACTACACAAGCAAATATAAAAATATTTTCTTGAATTGGAATAGCACTGGTTCAGCAGTGAGCTGATGCTGCTCCTGCTCGTGGGGCTTCCCCACACAGGTGAGCTTTGTGAAACTGAATGCGTGCCGTGCTCTTGAGGTGGTACAAAAGCCTTTCCAGTGAAAACTGGAATCCAGAATATGTCATTTGCTCTTTGTTGACTGTCTCTGTGGCTTAACTGACACCAAAAAAGGATGCCTTATTGGTAGCTATTTAAATGAGGGAGAGGAAGAGGAGAAAATGAGAGAGAAGCATTTCCATATACAATTTTTCATCTTTAATGGAAATGGTTTACATCATTTTAAATTAGATTACAAATAGCTTTTACTCTGTTCCTCTATGATAATTGCAAGACCGTTTTCTCAGCACAGTCAGCTGTCTGATTACTGGAACACATCATTTTTTGTTGTCTCTCATATCCAACCTTAAGTGAAAAAGCAGTACGGTTGTGCCATACCTTTGGAGACTGCTCATGATTGAGCAGTAAGAGATCGTGTCCTAAAAGCACCAAGGCTGGACACATTTCAGGCCATCCAGACAAAATGATGAACCTTGCATTTAAGGAGCATGTACAGCCCACGTAGCACGTCCATCTTTCTTTCCTCCTGTAGACACACATTAGAAGGGAGAATCATTGACTGGTGCAGTGGCTTCATCGCAAGAATTACGATCACAGGCTGAGATCCTCATCTCTCCTCACCCCTAAATTAGCTTATATTTAACCCAACTGCTTGGAAGGGAGTAAACATTAATCTGAAGGAGTTGGGAGAAGTACTGAACGCACTGCTGCCGTTGAAGTTAGAAAATTAAAGCAGAAAAAAACAATTTGCTACAAATCCAGAATTACTTGATCACAGTTCCAGACCCAATGGAGTCTAGAGGTGTCTCGTTCTTTTAAATTCACCTTCTTATTTAGGAAAAGAAAAGCTGGGAAACTGAATGAAAAGCATAACCGAAAAATAGAGAGGGTGCATAGGACGAAATAAAAAATCCGGGGAAGGCAACGTGTCACCAGATGAGAAAGCTGCAGAGGAGTTGCAGGGCATCTCTCCTCTTTGTGTTGGAAAAGCGATCGAAGAAAGCGCTGTGCGTTTGTCCCCGGAGGAAATATGTGTGTGTTGTTGGTTTTGCTTTCCTGCAGAAAAACGACTGCAAGAGCTCAGTCAGCTGTAGCAGCAGCAACGTTCAGCCACCTCCACATGCTCAGCCCCGAGCAGCAGGGCCTGTGCAGGGCCAGCCATGGGAACCACAACACATACAAAGAGCTCGATAACACCGTTTGATAGAGCAAATTCTCAGCTACAAAATGCTATTTTTCAGCACAGTCACCACCATCAGCTGTGCATTTTCACCAGTGAGGAACCACCACCTGAGCTGAGAACTGTGTCTCTTCCACAGCAGCCAACCAGAGCCCCTACAGCATGGCCTCTCCAGGCCGGGAGATTCAACCTCCATCCCACCTGTAAGCAGGCAGATCCTTTTTGTAATTTTAGCTTCTATATGAGTAACAGATTTACTCCTATGTGCCCAAAATACAATTTGAAACAGAGAAAAAATAGTTTTCTGTAGAGATAGATGCACACACATCCATACAAACACAAATTCACATTGCAACATCAAATAGCAGCGTGGCATCTAGATTAAGTGCATAAATATCGCAGTAGTTTGTGCTTGCTTGGTGTTTAAACAGCATAAGAGCAAATTCCCTCCAGCTCCAGCATAGATATTCTGTAAGAAGCTGTTCTACGTCTGCAAGAAACAATAAACTGAAGAGAACAAGATGATTTCGTATTTTACTTTAAAGCCAAGTAGAACATAAAGTGAGTATTTCTCCCAGAAGTGCTTTCTTGGTTTTAACTAATTCACTGCGGTAAAACAAAGGAGAGATAGATAAAGTTCTGTGTTCTGTGGGAGCTCGTGGACTCAGGCCAGCTGCCCCAGAGCCCTGGGCCAGCAGGGAGCACGTCCGGAACCAGCAAGAGCAGAACAGGAGCTTTGCAAAGCTTTCAGCAGAGCAGAGACCACTGCAGGCATTCTGCACACCGATGCAGACCCGCAGCACTTGTTTGCTGTACTTACTTGAAGATCTAAAAGAAATGGGGCTTGAAGGAAACTCCATGTGGTAACTTTGCTTGCATGTCAGTAATGGCGTTTCCATCCTGGCATTTCGGTCTCCCATATACAAACAAAGACAGCTCTGACATGGGAGCCTCAGCAAGGTACAAGTAAGGTTTTTAAAGCAAAATGACCTGAGCTGTCTTCTTTTGGCATACACTTAACACTAGCAACAAAACCCAACACCCTCAGGAGATCAGTGAAGCAGCTGTACTTATCCTTCCCTTCTTTCTGCTCTAACTCTGACCTCAGTGTCACCAAATGGAGCTGTGGTGGAGCAGAAGCCATTGCAGAGCCAGAGACCCTTTGAGGTTGCAGGAGAGAGCTCTCCAGTCCTCCTGCACTCAGTCATGCAAACACTGCATTCAGAATCCAGAAGTGCAGCCAACCTAAACCATAGGTACCACCCAGCGACGAATGCTGGAACAAACAACAAACCAGACCCTGTGCCTGCATCTGACTCCCCTGCTGCTTGCAGCCTGCTTGCTCAGCACCCCCAGGTGCTTTCATTCGCCCAGGACTGCCCTCCAAGGACCCCTTCCCTCCTACCCGTTTCCTTTCTGGCTCATGCTGCTGCACACACCTTCCCACCCGGAGCTGCATGCACTTACATTGGCTCCTGCGCCTGTTCTGAGCGCTGCTTTGTTCAGAACCCCACTGGGGCAAATCAGTACCACGATCGCACACGAAGCTGCTAGAAATGGTGCCATTAACCAGAGCATCCCATAGCCACAGTGCCAACAACAGACACACGTCTCACCTCTGCTTCAAAAGGCCGCCCTGGAACTCCATTCTGCCCACGAGGCTGGGGACACTCCAAGGTGCTGCTGTGCTCCAGCACGTTAGCAGGGAACGAAGGGAAGGAATCAGCAAAGACAGAGGCTGGCATTGTGCTGCCTCCCAGGGGGAGCAGCATCCCCAGGGGCGCCATCATGCACACTGCTACCACCACTGCACGGGATCAAGGCACTAATGACAAAGTTCCTTCCTAATCATTCTACCTGCTGCTATTAGGCGCATAGGATCCATCACTGCTCCCCTGGCACTGCTGCCATAGTTATCTGGAAACTTATCTGTAGCTCCAGGTCAGGCATTTCAATTGCCAGTAGATTGGAAGTGAAAAGAACGAGTAAACGAGGACATTTTTCTGTCTCTAACAAACCCCTGCTTTCCTTACAATGGGATGAGTTGTTGCTCCAGCAGCTGGCACACCTGCAGCACAGCAACTCCAGTTACTTACATTTCCCAATGGTTTCCTTAGGTTCACAGGCAGGGACAGGTATCCTCTGTGCAAAGCCCTGCTTGCTCTGCACAGTGCATCACCTTAGCAGCCATCATCCATGGCTTTTCCTGTGAGCATTTTATCAGTTTTAGATATTAGCAATCTTATCAGAAAGCAACAAAACAGTTAAGAAAGCCTCTGTCTCCCCATCCGACACAGACCTAGAAATGCTAGCTGACAGGCATTGGCTCTGGCCTCTATTTAGTGAGCATCACATTATAGCACAGCAATCATTTTTTCTCCTGCTCTCTGCAAAGTGGGAAGTGAAGTCACCATCATTCTCTCAACAATGTGAGGGATTAAGGAGCTCATTTCCAAATCGCTGCAATAAAACACAATTGGCAGGCAGGAGGAGAATGAGAACTTAAAAAAAACAAGAGTGTATGAGGAGCAGGAAGAAGGAGCAAATGGCACTTAGGAGCAAGGCATGGCACCTGGCTACCTGAGCTGCACAGAGGGCTGGGAGGGGGAGGGCGACGTCCCTCCCCTTTCACACCCCAACAGCTCCTTCTCACTGCCTCAGTCGGTCTATAAATAAAAGTGTCCTGTCATCATCTTCACTGATCCGCCCCCTCTGTTCTCCTTCAGGCTGGCTCTGCCTTCCCTGTGCTCAGCCAGCCCAAGGGGATGCTCAGTCCTTCAGGATCACCCCCCTCGAGCCAAAAATGCCTCCAAGTCCTGGGAGGCCTGGAAACCACTGGCTGAATGTGAGGCTTAGCACAGCCTCAAAACAGAGCACGGCTGTACCCTGCTTTCAGGTGGGGGTACAGCCTGCCCCAAGCACTCAGCTAAGCACCAGCATTTCCAGCCAGCTTCATCTGCTCCTTCTTCCTTTTTCTTTCCTTCTTAGAAAACAAAGCAAAAGAAACTCCAGTGTTTACGTAGGCACAATGTGAATGGATGTACATTTGATCTACGTTCCCCTTTGCCTCAACCTCAAACTCCAGATTTTTATCGGGGACAGAAGAAAGACATTCTTCCTGAGGCACACATGACTCAGCCCCACACTCTTGCCTAACCCTAGAAGGGAGCTTCCCTCATTGCTACAAGGAGCAGGGCTGCTCGGTACCACTTGAACGCAGCTCCAGCTGTCCAGCTTCCAGTCCTTAAATAACACGACAGTATTGGGGAAATGGCAAGAGACAAGGACTGATGTGCCTCCCTTTGTCCCCATTCGCCTTCTAATTTGCTATCTTGTCCACGCAGAATACAAACCCTTCTGGGCAAAGGCTCTTTGTTCCCACACAGTGCAGTAACACAATGGGACCGAACATGCCTACAGAAGTTGCCTGATATATTTGTATTACCCCGTATGTCATCCTGGGGGTTGTTGACTTTTACGTTTCTGTTTTTAACATGAGAATTCAGAAAAGGGCCCATAAAAGAGCAGAACCACCTCAGAATGCATTTTAAAACCGTTTCCCATTTCACACATCCCCATCTTCCTTGAACACAGAGAGCTCAAGGGAGCTGAGATAAGGAGCAGAGCCTTTCAGGTTCCCTTCCCTCCCAGCAGACACCAAACAATTTAACTCCCTTCTTTTCTAGATGGCTGCATCTGCTCGTCATGGGCTTGATTTATATCAGGCATTACAGCACTGTGCTCAGGAGCTTGCTAACCTTCCAAAAACTCTTTAGTGCATCAGCTCTATCCATACCCATATCCGTGTTTCTTTCTTTAGACCTTTCTTATTCTCCCTTGTGAGAATGCTGTACTTTTGGCACAGACTGAAACTATTATTCCAGTTACTGTGGGCAAATGAGTGCAATGGACAACATGAATAACACATACCACATATGTCACTGAGTCAGAGGGCTCTGAGGACACACTGGAGATGCCTCTGCTGGCTCCCACAGAAGCACTCAGCAGTTGGTACAGGGTCTAAAATTTCACTTTTCATCACTTAGAGCTCTGGTATAGTGAAGAAGTTGGAAACCACATGCCATGTTATTGTTCATATGCCAGGGCAAAGAATGGAGGAGCTCCTGAACTCCATGGAAGTCCATAGTGGTACACAAAGCTTCCTGGAACTTCAGGTTACATAAAAACCAAGTGACAAAAAAAATGAGTCATCCCTTCTTTGCACTTTTGCAATTTGCTGGAGGATGCGGTTCTGGGGTTTGCTTTTAAAGAGACAGAAATGGGTTTTAGTTGCAAGCACTTTGTTCTAAGCCCTCGTGCCCAAGTCTCACACCTGTAATAGTTTGCCCCTGAAGTGCCCATAGCAGAGATGAAATGGTCAGGATCTCACGTAACCAATGATAGGACTAGAGGGAATGGCTTCGAGCTGTGCCAGGGGAGGTTCAGGCTGGACGTTAGGAAATACTACTTCTCTGAAAGGGTGGTCAGGCACTGGAATGGGCTGCCCAGAGAGGTGGCGGAGTCACCGAGGACGTGAGGACAACGGGCGTAAGTTACAGCACACGGGGTTCCCCCATGACCCCTCTCCTACATTGAGCCGTGCTCCTGGATCCCAATCCTCCTTCCAGAGGGATTAGCAGGGATTGACTGCAGGCAGGCTGGCGTTCTCTGAGCGAGGATCGTCACCTGTCTGTGCCCGTGCATTCCTGTGGTGACCGCTGCTGGGCAATGAACTCTTCGATATTGATCCTGATGACCTGGAATGGAGTATGAACTCACCAAAGGCAAAAGTTCAGTGGTTTGGGATGAAAATGGGAAATTTAGGTTAGATGTAGGGAAGAAACTCTTTACTCAGGGAAGGGGGAGTCCCTGACACTGCTGTCCAGAGCTGTGGGTGCCCCATCCCTGGAGGTGCCCGAGGCCATGGGTGGCACCTGGGCAGACTGAGCTGGGGGGGTGGCCGGTCCATGATGTGGCTTGGGTGGGCTTTAAGGTCCCTGCTGGCCCAAGGCATTCTGTGATCCTATCAAAGCTTGCTAATGAAAGATAGTGGAAATCTCAGAAAAAAAACAAGATATCATAGATCTGCTGGAGGGAAGAGAAAGAGGATTGTTTCATGTGCAGTTATAAACGCTGGAGGTCACGGACAGCACAATTTTATGGCTGTAAACACGCTACAGCATCACCAGACCTAAGCCAAGCATGCATGGTGTGATGTTACAGTGATGGCACACAAGAGGAGGGGGATGCTCCCAGTGATAAACACAGTCCTGGAGTAACCCTTACTCACATGGCCACACTGCCATTAGCTTTCCAACTAAAATAATCTCTTCTCTCCCTTGGTCAGCATTTTACTGAGAGCATCAGGCCTGCTCTGTGCAACTCTGAGTGCTAAAGCCTCAACTGAGGCACTCACATCCCCCTGCTGCCACGCTCCTGCGGTGACACGTGTCACAGTTCCTGCAGGAACAGCCCCATTATTCCCTATGTGCTGTCCTGGATTCCAATCTCTGTGTCTCTGAGTGCCACTTTAAATGCATTAATGCCTATTTTCGTATGTTTGCTACTGAAATTGAAAGTATTTTCTGTGTTGCCTTGAATTAGAAATGAGGACACCACGAACCCTAAATAGTGTCAGGGCAAGATTCTCCTCCACAGATGCAGTTCTTCATACAAACACACCTCTCTAAACAACAATATTTTTCTAAAGCAAACGCAGATGACCCCCAGCAACCTTGCACTTCCACCAAAATGTGGTTGCAGAGCACTTTTATAATGGTCATATCTAGAAAAGCTGTCATCTTGTCACATCAGGGACTACGGTCCATCACTCCATAAATCATTCTGACACCGGCTGACAAGAAATGTCCATTTTGTTATTATTATTTCTATATTTTTAGAGAACAGATCAGCTATCTGTCCTTTCCAACGAATGCCCTTTGAAATTTTGTGGCTGGCCTGAGTTTCTACAGATAATCCATATGAAAATAACCCGACCCAAAGTTTGTGACAGTGTCACGTTGCCTTCAGACACTGACATTCCTACTTCACTCCCAGCACGCTGCCCCTGACCTGAGTGAAGTGCTCCAGGGGTCACCGTACCTCATGCATGCTTCTGGAAAAGCTTCCAAGCATTTTGCTCTGCAGGCACAGAGTAATGGCATTTGCCATTGAGTCAACACTCCAGCCCTGGCACTCGCTGCCGTGGGTCCCAGTTTTATCTACCTCCAACTCACTCTACTCTCAGGTAACCTTTCCCGACTTCAAAAAACAGCCGTTCCCTTGGTGGAACCCACTCCACCTCCGACAGACCCATCCAGGCCCAGCACTGGCTGCTGTTGGCATCGCAGAGGCAGCACACATGGGCGTGCAAAGCCCCGGGTCAAGCAAGTCCTGGGGATTTGGATCTGCGTAATGAAGAAGAGGATTGAACCCATGTGATACCAGCATCTGCCTTAGACACTTTCACGAGAGGCACACTGGATTTGCTTTATCCCTTCGAAACGGCAACAGGAAGACATCTCTAAGAAAATAGGGAAGCGTCAGCATGCCGTTTCAGTGTGATTACTCCATTACAAACGTATTGTAAAACGTTATTATACCACACCTAGCACTGACTATGGAAATCAGGGAAGAAGTGTTAATATGCCACAAATCCAACACAAAAATGATCCCTCAGGCAAAAATACAGAGGTAATTGCAATAATAATATAGTGTCTGGCTGCCTCTGTGCTGATGGAAATTGGGGAAATTAACTAAAGAGAGAGAAAATGAACTAAAGAGCTATTTTCAGTCAAAGAACAAGGGAAATCTGATGAGAGACGGGCAGCACTGCCAGGGGAGGCAGCACCCGTGTTGTAATGATGTGATATTATCACATCGGTTAGCAATTTCTATGAGATGAGCATTGCTGAAAGGAAACAGTGCAATGAAACAGAGCAGCAGCACCGGGCTCCTACGAGCATCTGGGCAGCTGAAGTCACAGTGTAAATCCCTGATCAGCTGGGGCTTGAGAGGAGGCAGAAAGTATCTCATGCTGAAAGATCAAACTAAGGTACGTGGTCAGATCCTCAACTAATTCAGCAGAGCTGTGACTAAACACATCTATTTCTACAGCCCGGGAGCTGCAAATCTACACATAAGGATGGTTTTGGGGTGAACGCTCAGTGTTTGTCACAGCACTGTAGTGCAGTTTTAAATGGCTTATTATAACACATCATCATCTCGGCTCATTCCCGGAGCGCCGCAACTTTCCCAGCCATGCATGCTACTCTTCACCCTCATTATCTCCTACATTAGACACCTGTCAAAGTCCATCCCATTCCGAGGGAAGAGAATAAATAACTGACTGCTCACCATGCCTGCTTGCTCTGTCGCTTCCTTTTTTCCTTGCACTTGGCAGCTCCCTCATTTTTGATTTGCCTTTGCCAACCCTTCTCTCTGCTGGCATAATGCTACGTTTTGGGAGGATAGGAAAATTAATGCGAAAGCACTCGCACTGAAAACTGCGCTGGGATGATATTAAGAACACCTAATTGACTCGTTAATGAATGCCTCGTGCGACAAAATCGTTTTGGTTCCAACTCCTTAATCTGTGATTCTCGGTTGAAAAAAAGGATAGGAACAGACATCAGTTCAGTTAAGTGCAGGAGAAGGATGGTAGGCAACTCAGAAATAGGCAGAGGCTCCTGGGTGAGCAGCTAGTCAAAGAAGGGCCTCACCTACCAAAGTGCCCGTCCCCTCCATCCCCTTGAAGTAGGGCAGATGGAGGCAGCTCCTCACCAGGCCATGTGCTACCAGGCTGCAGGTAGGCTGCAATCCGCAGCCTGAGCTGTCTGCCACTGGGGTACCCCCTACTGCAGCTGGTACATCCTTCAGCCCCACTTCAATTTAGTCCCTGTTTGGACTTGGCTGCTGTCACCACAGTGGTGTTCACTATGCTGGATCACAGGGCTGAGGCCATTGGGATGGAATACAGCAAGACCAAGTGCTGGGTCCTGCACTTTGGCCACAACAACCCCAGGCAATAATACAGGCTTGGAGTAAGGTGGCTGGAAAACTGTACAGAGGAAATGAACCAGACGATATTGGTCAATGCTCAGCTGAACATGAACCAGCAGTGTGTCCAGGTGGACAAGTAGGCCAGTGGCATCCCGGCTTGTATCAGAAACACTGCAGACAGCTGGACAGGAAGGCGACCATCCCCTGTACTCAGCTCTGGTGAGGCCACACCTCAGTGCTGTGTTCAGATTTGGGCCCCTCATTATGAGAAACACATTGAGGCCCTGGAGAAGGGCAGTGAAGCTGTGAGGAGTCTGGAGCACAAGTCTTATGGAGAGCAGCTGAGGGATCTGGGGTTGTTCATCCTGGAGCAGAGGAGGCTCAGGGGAAACCTTATTGCCCTCTACAACTGCCTGACAGGAGGTTGTAGGGAGGTAGGTGAGGCAGATGCATTGGCATCTTCTCCCAGGTCACAGCAATAGGATGAGAGGGAATGGCCTCAAGTTGCACCTGGAGAGATTCAGGTTGGATATTAGGAGAACCTCCAAAAGTGTGGTCAGGCACTGGGCTGCCCAGGAAGGTGGTGGAGTCACTGTCCCTGGAAGTGCTCAAGAAACACATAGATGTGGCACTGAGGGATGTGGTTTAGTGGGTGATATTGGTGATAGGTGGATGGTTGGACTGGATGATCTTAAAAGTCTTTTCCAACCTTAACGAACCTGTGATTCTACAATTCTGTTTTCATCATGGCCAGCATATGAAATTTGGCTCTATACAGAGAGCTAGAAATGGACTATTAGCAGCCTAAATCTTATTTATGCATTAATACGAAAGCGTAAGTAGGATTTAGGTGGTGCTTAATCCTTGTGCTAGCCCCTCTGCACAGGAACAAGCTGTACTCAGAAGAACAGATTTTAGGACAAAGGAAAGACTTAAGCTTACAGCTTTTTTGACAAATACTGCCAGTGACTTCTGAATCTTCAGCTTTGGAAGCTCCACTTCATTACAAGTGATGATAGAAGATGAAGAATGAGACTAAGGTCTCTATACACTTTAGAATCATAGAATCATTTAAGTTGGAAGGGACCCTAAGAGGCCATCTGGTCCCACTCTGCTGCACTGTACAGGGACACCCACAGCTCCAGCGGGTGCTCAGAGCTCATCCAGCCCAACCTTGGGTGTCTTCAGGGATGGGGCACCACCACCTCTCTGAGCAGCCTGTGCCCATGCCTCATCACTCTTAGTGTAAAGAGCTTCTTCCTTATATCCCATCTGAATCTCCCCTCTTTTAGTTTGGGACCATCTCCCCTTGTCCATCACACAGACCCTGCTAAGTTCTATCCAGTCAAAGTCAGGTGCTGCTGTAGATTTACTACAGGCCCCCAGTGACCTGTAGCGACAGCCTCAGAGGAAGGCAGCACTGTGCCCTGGGTCTCTCATGCTGGTTGTTCAGTACAGGAAACTGACGCAGACTGAGATAGTTTCTACTACAGCAGTGCTTTGACACACACCATTTGCCTGGGGGTGCTTTGCTATGGGAAGCACAACTTGCTTGCGCCAGCCTTCAGCCTGCGTGCCATCACCAACAGGATTTTGTTTTCTTTCCCGAGATGTTGCCTCAAAACAATATATTCTTTTAAATTTATCTTATAATCGAACACTTCCTCCTAGGAAATGCTTTGAATGGTTGAAATAACTGAAAAACCTACCTAACAAAAAAGCTTTTTATTCTAGCTTATAATGACAAAATTCATCAGCATAGCAGCACAGATCCATGCTCAACCTTGGTCAGCTCATGTGACAATCAGTGAATTGAATCTGCTCTCTTTGGCACAGCTTGCTGGAGAGATAGCACTGCTTCTACAAAGAGACCCGGCAGTGGGGTGGGTTGTGGGGAACCCCAATGAAAGAGGCACCGCCTGCGCTGCGTGGTTTGTCTGATGCTGACATGAGATACACACAGTGGTACAGATCAATTTCAATAGCATGGCTTCAAGGAGAGATAAGAGCGGGCATTATTAACAGCAGCAAAGATGATAACACAGGGAAAACCAAACCTCATGTCTAGCAGTTCACCACAAGGTTATGAATATTTAGTATTTAAACATGAATGCATCCGTTCAGTTCAAGTTTACCATAAAGAGAAGAATTGCTTTAATCCCACAGTTTCACTACTTAGAGCCAGCCATAAAATGGAAGTGGCACAGAGCATCTTCATAAAACAGTGAGCTGCTCTATTCATTTACCTGTCCACAATGTCTTCCCTTTTGACCATACATTCTCCCCTGTGCTTGTTCAATACTACAAACTCGTGCCCCTGGGGGAGAGGGGAAAAGAGACCTTTCCTTCTCACTGAGCACCCAAAAGCCCATTTAGCAGCCATACCTTTTCTCAGATAAGAGAAGGCTCCGGGAAGACCTAAGAGTGGCCTATCAGAACCTAAAGGGGCTGTAGGAAGGAAGGGAACAGACTCTTTAGTAGGGTCTGTGTGGTAGGACAAGGGGAAACGGTTTCAAACTAAAGGAGGGGAGATTTAGATTGGACATGAGGAAGAAGTTCTTTACACTAAGGGCAGTGAGGCACTGGCACAGGCTGCCCAGAGAGGTGGTGGGTGCTCTGTCCCTGAGACACCTGAGGTCAGTCTGGATGGGCTCTGAGCACCTGATGGAGCTGTGGGTGTCCCTGTTCCTTGCAGGGGAGTGGGACCAGAAGGCCTATAGGGTCCCTCCCAACTCAAACAGTTCTGTGACTCTATGACACCAAGGAAGGCTGATGGTCCAAAACGAAGCCCTATGGCACACTTCCTGGTGCCAGAAATAACAGCCAGGAGGGACTGCATACCATGGGCAGATCAGAGAGGGGCATCTATGCAGGCACTGCAGACAGAACATCCCTGAGTTTTCATTGATGTATTTTTGTTTGAAGTGGTAGTAAATGCAGTCCCTAAGAGCGGTGTGAATCCACAACACACAGTGCTGTGATCAGGGAGTCTGAACATAGGGGAACGCTGGAAGAGGTATTGGCTGAGGAGCTCCAACTCCAGCTCAGCCTGAATGCACAAACCTCACAATGAAGAGCGTGTAAAAAATGAAATTAAAAACAAAAATCCCTGTAAATCCGGGGAAGAAAAAGCCACATCCGACAAAGGAAAAACAGGTCTAAAGAGAGGTCAATAGGAATTTTACCACTTGATTTCTAAGCAGCTAGGATGTGGTTTCAAACTGCGAAAACACAAGGAAGGGAAATTCCTCCCTTTCCCCCTATTTCAGAAAACAAACCCATTATTTGAACCTGAACCGCAGGGTTCGGCATGGCTGCTTCCTCCCAGCATTCAGGCCGTTATCGCTGCCAGCAGCCCGCACAGCTCGCCACGCTCTGCATGAATCAAACCAGCATCGGGCTGATGCATTTCTTAGTAACAGGCAATTAGATCTATCAAAATTATTATTAAACACGCTTGCTCGCAGGAAGGATACAGATGGTTTGTTATTACAGCAGGGTTTTACAGATCTTATTCCAACTTTAGGGTAGCAGTGAACTGAAAGCTCCCAGCGAGAGCCCTGGGGCACAAAGGGACGCCTGGCCACAACACTGCATTGCTGAGCCCAAGGAGCTGAGGAGCAGCTCGTTCTATCTGTAAATGCTGAGAGTGTTTCAAATTCAGTCAATACAGCCCGAATCCCCAGCCCTGTTTATGAAAAGGCAGCATTCATTTATTCCAGTCTGCGGAAAGTAAATTCCAACTGAACTGCATTCTGAATTAGCCCTTCATTACGTATAGAGCATACCGAAAACTCCTTTGGAAGGGTAACGCAAAACAAAGCCTCACGCTTTTTAATTGTCGCTATTAGCGCCCTCGCCGCCAGCTCTTGCTTTTCTTTCCAGCGTTATCTGATGCTCGTGCAGAACTCTGCTAAATCTGCCACTGCAGAAAGCGCTAGCGGAGGTAATTAAACTTAAGGATTGTTGACATTTACTAGGAATCGCTGCTGGGATTATCGGCAGCGCTGTTCTCAGGTCCCATCGTGCAGTGAGCTCCTATGGCAGCAACACCCAAGAGCTGAGCCACCCGCTGCTGTCCGCAGGGCTGGGCAGTGGGCTTCCAGGGCACTGGACACCTGCAGCACACTGGGCCGTCCCTGAGCCCCCCTGTGGATGGCAGAGCTCTCAGGTGTCAGCCACGCTTTGTGGTGGCACAGACACAAGGCTTCAAGAATTAACGCATTTGGCCTACGGATAGGCAGCTGCTTTCAGCTTGGCTGCTCAGAGCTGGCACAGCCATCGTGTATTTTTATAGACGCCGGTGATTGAAACATAAAAATAAAGGAGATCGAGCTTAAACAGCCTGTCAGGGTTTGCGTGGTGGGATGGCTGTGATTAATACCCAAACAACACGTTGTTGGTTCTCACTAGATCAAAGTAGGATAAATCCATAAACTTGACAAAATAAAACCAGTGTCAGAATACAATACCCAAACTCCAGCAATTACTCATTTTCAAGGATGGCACTGCTGAATAATAGAAGATTTATAGGCATCCAGTGGAAGTTCTTCAGTTATTGTAATTAGGGGCTGTGAATACGGCAGTACAGAGGCGGGAGTACCAGTTAGCACCAGTTAGGAGCTGCCAACTCTGCAAACAGATCCTGCTTTTGGCCTCAGGTACTCCTCTCTGCTGCGGCACTTTGTTCAGCAGGCGCTGCAGAGCAGCACGCTATTGCAGGATGAGCTCGTTAGCAAGCTCGTACCAATTTGCAAGCAATTATTTTGTGGGTGTGGACACACAAGATGTAGGAAAGGAACTGGCATTGAATTGAAGACTCCAGATGCTTAGAAGCTGCCCATGCTGAAATAGCTGGGGCAGGCTGGGCTCCTGCCACCCCCATAGCAGCGGAATAAAGCCTCAGCGTGCTGCACCTGCCTGCACCTCAGCCAGCAGCCCCACGAGTGGCACGATGTTATTGCGCCCTCTTTGCAGTTTTGCCGTTGGAACGCTGTTTTCTTTCCTGCTTGGCAACACAGCAAAAACGTAGCATGTTTTAGAGGACTTTGCCATCACCTTTGTTTCCAGATTTGTCTCATCAGCAAATTTCTTCAGCATTTGCTCAGACTGCTGCAATGTCGTTATTTTTGAGGGGACCCAGATGTGCATTTGGGAGCACCCGGCCCAGCACAGAGCATCCTCCCCTTCCCAGAGAGGACGCCAGTTCTTTGCTCAGCAAGGCAACTTACTTGCCTTCTTTTCATATCTAGAATGATTTTAACTATCCACTATCACCACACATGGCCCCTATTTGGGCAATGATAAAGGACAAACAAGAACAAGCAGGTGGGAAAATGACAATCAGAAATACGAGGCTGCTTTTGAGGAAGGCAAGGAGCACCAGCCCCCTGGAAGCTGGCCCCTAAGCACGTGCAGCAAGCAGGTTGCAGGATCAGCTGTGGAACACACCTGAGGCACCAGCCTTGCGTGTACAAAGCTGACAAAAGCAGGCAGGCTGCATCTCCCTGCACTGCGCTCAGTCTCAGCACATTTAAGCGTGGATTTGTGTACCCACTGCACTTCAGACGCCTGTCAAAACAGCTCCGCTTTGTGAGACAGGGAGTGCTTCAGAAGATGTGAATTCAATTTGGAGTAAATGCACCCTGCTCATGCTTTCAGATGGTATTTTTCCCGTCAACCAAACATACAAATAAGGCTAAAGTAGCATTTTGAGGGGAGGAAAGGTGCTCCAGAGATGCAGGAAAAAGGATGAACTTGAAGAACAAGGAGGCTGTTGGGTGTATCCAAAGGACAGGGCAAGAAAGGAAGCAGCACTAAAATGGAAATTCTAAACTGCCACAATTCACTGAATGAACCTGCATGCCTAATTAACATTTAACTGCATTAATTGGTGTCTGTCCCCCCAGCACTCCCAGACCAGAACAGCCAGCAAGAAGCTCCTCCTATGAGGATGCTTTGGGACTGACGACCTGTGCAGGCCCAGCGTTGCCCACCTCCCCACAGCACGCTGCTCTTCCCCTCCTCACATTGCAATGTGTGAGACAGATCTGCTTCTTCACAGTTCAAATGCACTTTTTAAAGCAAGCCTTCATCCTCAGAATCCTTCCCCCCCCCATTTAACTTAACAGTTCTGCCCTGTTTCTCTCAGAACATCATTTAATTGTGTTTCTCTGGCAGCCCTCGGGGATTGCTTTAAAAATCACGCGTGATTCTAGTAATTGCAGATGATGACCAGACTGCAGGAAGAAGTAGTCACGCTGTGGTTTCTCAGTTTGCAATACACTCCTTAACGTGATGCTAAAACATGCATGTGGGGACAGCAGCCACGTGCTGTTACCTGCTCTGGACTCTCATGTCCTCCTGCCTTAAGGCCTAATTAGGAAAGCAAAAGCTCCATCAACGTGGAGCTGGACAGTATTTATTTACGTTTGATGAATTCACCTTTTTAAGCAAAAAGCATCCAACCATCTCCCCCGCTACCTTTATCGCTTATAGGAGAGGACCTATCTTTAAGTTCTGCCTCTGTGAATCTGGTGAGTCCCCTTCATACCGATAAACAACGGCACAAACAGACACTGTGCTGTGTCACACACTACCAGCAAACCTGAACAGACGTGTGTTATGGCTGATTAAATCAGCCCAGTGTCACCCCGGCATCTAACATGGCTTCAAGGACAGTCTTCGTCATCCACCTCCCAGAATGTGGTACTTCTTGACGCTGGCTAACAGAGGGATTCAGAGCTTGGTTATCAAAAGGTATTATTTCCTCGCATGGACTGACAGACACACAGTGCATTCCTTCCCTCCAGACACTCAGTGCTGGAAATACACTGAGCTCCTTCGCAGTGAATTGGACACGTGCAGGACTGGTGGTTATTTGAGCACTGGGTGTTTCTGGCACAGACTGCAGACTTCCTCTGAAGGTACACAGCTTTACTAGCAGAACCAATACAGGGTTGCTCCCAGCTATTGATATACCAGCCCTGAGGTATTCCGTACCTCGAAGCCTAATATGAAGCCTAATGCTAATACACCGTCACTTTATATTAGTGCAAAGGTTTTCCTATCTTAATTTGGCTCCTTTTTTTCCCCCCTTACCATGGTTTCAGTGGTACTTATTGCAATCAAAGATTTATAAAACCTCAATGTACAATTATCCATGTGGAAACGTTAAACGGACCAACCAGCCTATGAACAGCTCAAAGGCATTGGGATTCCTGAGTCACTCACCTATCCATAACTGCCTGTGGAAACCTCCCAGTCTTTTCACACTTACTCTACAGCACTGCATACAGCCACTATGCCAATGCCACATAGGAAACACCACACAGGAAACTTTCTGTATTGAAAACTAAGATTTCCCAAGACTCCCTTACAGCTTCAGTATGTTCTGAATTAATACTAGGCTGTTTATCAATGCAAAAACGTGCTGCCCCTTCGAAGCATGAAAGCTGAAATGCACGTGCAGGCCAATACACAGCACTTAATTATTCTTACCCAGTTCAGAAGTCAGCTGGTACTTCTTGTCACCAGTTTCACACTAAACATTGTCATCTTCAACTTGGAATCTGAAAGCATCTTTTTCAGCATTGGAAGTGGGACAACATCGTTTTTCCCAGTTCAGCATCTTCTTGCAAGTCACAGAGCACTACGGCCCAAGGTCTTACAAGCACATGGATACTTGTAACAGCATAAAAGTCTTGACAGATTCTTTCCTATTCTGAGACACTGGGACAACTGGTAAGTCCTCTTCAGGTTTATATACACTAGCTATAGAACATATGAAATCTCTTTGACCTGAACAGCAAAGTGAGAAACTTCCATGTTAGCAGAGCATCATCCTGAAATACAGGAAAATTACTTGCCATTTGCAGGGAAAACAGGCCCACTTGACTGAGACAACATGGGAACTTGGAAATTAGAGTATTCCAACACAGCATGCATAGTCTAGACATGGGAACACGGAGTCTCTTTACATTGTAGGGATTTTCATTCATTTCCTTATCAAGCTGAACATGACTCACCATTGCTCAGCGCACACCGCATGCACATGCTGGGCTGAAATGAGCTTTAAATAAGCTTTCTGCAGCTCTGGATTGACAGTGAAGGGGGAAAAGTACTGAGGGAAAACTTTTTTGAAAGCTACTGTCTGTCAACAATACACCAACACTGCAGGCCAGGTCCTAACTTCATTCAAATGTATGGGTAAAATCAAAGTCCTTTATTCCAGCTGAGGGTTTGTTGCTTGAAGACTGAACCACACTGCTGACGTGTCCAGGTACCATTCTTACACACTGTGCATGTTAGCTGAAGTGTAAGTTCGTTTGGCTGTATTTGAGCAAGTCATCTATGTAAGCTGGTTTTAGCTTCCCCAAACTCTATTTTAGAGGCTCCAAACAGAATTCCTCCTTTAGCCTGATCTCACGGTCATAGATCACACAATATCTGCGTGGGCAGCCAGCAACCGCTTTCTGAAAAGCCAATTTTATTACTATTTCATTTTACAGCAAAAGGTAATCACTCAACTCTGTCAAGCTGCCCAGGGCCTGCAGAGTGCCCAGCCAAGTGAAAACACAAAGTACAAGCCAGAGGAAAACCCTGCCATGCCCCACACGGACCTAAGAACAGAAAAAGAGAAATGGTAGGTGTGTAAAAAGGGAAGGTACTTGTTTACAGGATGTGCAGCTGCTTATATTTAGCAGCTAATGTTCCATGCTGCTCGTGGCAAGACAGAGAAGTAACGCGGGTGTCAGTAGGTTAACCACACGCTTTGATCTACATTTTCAGCACCGCTGGGCAGCTGCTTCTGGGAAACTATGGCAGGATGCAAAACAGGCAGGAAAACCCAAAATCGCGTGTAACCTCAACACAAAGACCGAGGAACAAATGCTGTGCACTTCTCAGGCCTAAAGATCTACTAAAGGGAAACATTTATCTCTCTCCTCTCCCTGACTCCCAGCTCACTTTGTGCACTGGTAAGCGCCTGTTGAACTGATGACTCAATTGTCTTTGTTCAAACCAATGTAACGAAGAAAGATACTCCATTTCAGGGCATCACTGAAAACAACAGAGCCTGTTGTTTTTTTTTTTCAGGCTAACATAACACTTTTAGCTTTATCACTTCACATGCTTCTTTCCCATTAACAGCCAAAGTGCTGGAAATGCAGTGTTCTGCACAAGAAAGAGGCTTCCTTATTCTTTCTTAAATAATTTTAAACAGCACGACAATATATTCTGCCACACCTCCCCAGCTACTCAGTCACATATGCCCATGCCACTCATGCAATTCATTTACTGGAAGGACAAGTGCAGAAACAAAACTTACAAGGGTAAGGAGCATTTCTTCTTAAAACCAAGAAATGAGCTCTTTATAGCTGATTATATACCTCTTAATACCTGTAAAGGTTACTGGCACTGCTTTCTTTATGTGTCAGGATACACAACCTACCCAGGATTCAAGGAGCTCTGAAGCAATTGCTCCTTGCATTCTTAGAAGATGTGTACTCACGCTTTGAAATCCATCATGCTCTCAACCTTCACATCACCAAATCTCTTTGTGTGAACAACTCACATGTGCCCCAAGAAAAGAAGTAACAATCCAAAGTCTGAACAGTGCCTGTGATGGACAGTACAGCAATAGCAGCAGGGTGGCACAATCCTAGGTGCAGGAAATGAGGACAAGCTGAAGTGCAGCAGCCATGGACGCAGAAATGAAGGAAGAAAAACTGCTTACCTTTGGAAGGCCTCAGGTAGTCAGGAATCCCCAGCAAGATACCCTCACCTCCACTGCCAACCCTTAAATGAGCTCTGGGAAGGAGGGGGATCCTGGTTCCACCCCTTCTGGTCAGGTGCATGCAATGAAATGCACCTGAGTGAGCTCCCCTGGGTTGGCCCTGCCTTCCCACCAGGTGCTCCATCACTGGTTCATCAGGCCATGACTTAGCACTTCTGCTACACTGCCTCAAAAAAGAATAGCGTTAGCTCATTGTATGTGAATACAATGCAACTCCTAGTAGATGGAAACTGTTCTGTCAGCTTCACTGGGAACTTAACTGGGCTTTGAAAAAAGCCGACTGGGTAAGCATCACAGATTTAGACTAAGACCACACTGCTGACCATGGCTGAAGGAATGAGACCTCTAACACCACTGCCTGTTCCAACTACCTGTTTCAATTTAGGCTCCAGGCTGAGCATTTTCACGCTACACCAGAAAGGAGCAGAGCTCTGGGATTTACAGTGGACTCACATCAGCCTTCCAGGCTACAAAAGCTCTTGATGGGTGCAGGGCTCAGTCATACTGCATAGATTCCCCAGGCAGGGGCTGTGCTGTTTCCCCTGTAAATGGAGAGATGGGCTGGAAATGAAATAAAGCACAGGAACCACGGCACAGATGCCTGCTGATGTGGTATCAGTCCAAGGAGACTATAAATAATTTTTACAACTTTTTTAAAAATAGCATCTTTGGCAGAAGGTGATCTGAGGCACAGCTAATACTTAGATGTGTGTTTTGACATACTTAAAGTTAGTTGTAAAAAAAAAAAACCAACAAAATGAGGAAATGAGGATCCTATGGAAAACATGCAAAAATGGTTTGTTTTTGGTTAATAAAACTCGAAAATGAGAGATTCATTCCTTTTGCTGTGCTTTACCATTCTTCTTTTCTATTTCTCCCTTGATAACAGAGAAAGAGCAGAACAAGGGGAAGGATAAAAGAAAAAAATTACACTAAGATTACAAAACCAGTAAATTTTCAAGGCAAGAACCCTAAATCATTACATTCAGGCAGGAAGCTCTGGGGGGGTAGGGAGGGAGGGAGGGGATAACACATACTGGAAAGAATTCCTTTTCATAACCTATACCATAAAAATTACCTTGCAAGGAAGATTTTTCATGCTAACTGATTGGAGGGGAGGAGTCAGGGAGGACAGGGAATACTCCAATCATGGGTACTTTACCAGAAGCTAATTCAATACATAACTTTTTTAGCATCACAGACTTCAGATAACTGATCGTATCTATGTTTAAAACAAAACAAAAAGCCCCACGCAACCAAATCCTTCTCTACAGGTAAGAAATACACTCACTGATGGAGATTCACTCATTTTCAGCAATTCTAACCAATTCTGGCTGTATGGAGCAGCTCTTTCTTTCTACAGTATCACAAAATGCAGAAGGCTGAAGTGGAAACAAAAGTTAAACCAAACCATTTAAAAATTATAGTACTGTGACAATTTTATTTCATTTTTCTCAGAACTACATGCTTGCTACCACTAGGAACACACAGTCCTTTTTTTTTATTATTATTATTTTCCCTCTTTTTAACCTATATTAAATGCCAACCTAAAGCTTGCTGTGCCTTGGAGATCTGGCTCAGGAGTTAACTGCATGAACTTTTATTTAAATAGATAAGCACTTAAGTTTGAAAATGAGACAAATACAAGTGAACAGGAAAATTAAATTACAAATTCAGTTCATACAAATATGTCTTATTCTAAGCACTAAATCCTGTTAATTAGCTCAGATCTTTTAAAAATTCTTAAAATACTTATGAAACATTATCTACAAAATATATAAATAAATCCTAGGGCACTTTTAAATTAACCAGTACAGCAATAAAAAAAGTCACCTTTTTGTACTGTGTGTACTAAAAATGTTCTTGTTTATTGATCGTATCCCAGTTGGCAGTATAAAACATTTGTTCACTTACATTAAAATGGGTTCAAATAGAAGTAAGGAAGGTATTGGTTTCAAAAGAAAACAAAACAATATTATAAATGCTTAAAATCAGTGAGGCTTCTTAATGTTCTTCCCTGCACAGTTTTGCAGTCATTTTTAGAAGTCCCTTCTACAGTATTTGTCTTGTGAACAGGTCATCTCAAAATAGCAGAGACAAAGGTTTAGCAAAAGAAAATATTCAGTACGTTGCTCACACTTCACAAAGACCTTTTACCAGGAGGGAGAGGACAGCGAACGGAATGTCAGTGGCCAGCACAAGCCTTTACAACATTTAACTTAAGAGGCAGCATTTATAGAACTAATCACAGACTATACACATCCTGCACTGAACAGCAATCAAAAGGACTGGAAAATATACAGTTAGGAAAACAAGAGACCAATGGTTTTCCATTACCTTTGATAAAATTAATGCTTTTCTCCTTGTCTTTTTTTTTTTTTAACCAGCATCAACACCACCAACAACTACAACTACCTTTTCCATTAACATATGCCAGATAACTACTGTACGTGAGAAATGTACAATAAAAGGAGAGAAACCACTGAATTTCCTATGCAGACACATGAAAATATAAAGCCATACAGATTTCAAAGTGCCATGAATACCAAAATTCAAGTGATGGTTTATAGCATGTACAAAAGAAACTAAATGGAACTTGCTCTACGGGCTGCTGAGCCCTTCAGCTACGTCTTCAGTTTCCCCTTTGGCTGCTTTGGCGAGAATTTCCATCCATTTCAGCTGCAGCTCTTCATCTTCTGCACTGAAATATATAGTTTGCTGGGACTGGCAGAGCTTAAATACGTGCTTCACTTCAAACTTCTCACCAGAACCTGGAAAACTGACTTCGTATCCCGGCAGAGGAATAGGACGTGGACCCCGTCCGTCCTAAAGGAAGAGGAAAGGGAGAATGTAAAATTCCCGCAACAAATTCTACTTAAAAACTTGAATACAGCTCCAGCAGTGTGATTATTGGGGATTTTCATGTAACTCTACATAACCTACACATTTTCTTTCACTGAAAAGCATTTCATTAGGTACACGCAATAGTGTCCAGCCCCAAGTAACTGCGTGTAGCCCCTCTGGACCCCATGGGACATTTGAAAGTTTGGTTAAAGGATGACAAGTACACAGAGCTGAACACCGAGAGCCGCAACGACAACTACCAGGAAGGAGACTTGGAAATAAAAGAGAATTTCAAATTTCAAAGCAATCAGCGAATCTTCTCAGCAGGTCTTGGGTTATTTATGACCCCTGTCAGGGTGGCAAAGGAAAGTCAAAGCTCAGATTTTCTGCCATCCTTTAAAAGCCAGATTAACTCACGGATGTAGGCAGCAATAAAGCTCTCTAACAGTCACATCCTGAGCGTAAAGCAACTCCTTTGCTAAGCGGTATGCAGGCAGAGAGCAAGCAGCTTGTTTCATATGATGCCAGCACCTTCAGTGTTATGTCTCAAAATTGAAGTCCAAACCAGACAGATACCAAGCATCTGTAAGGAGACGTTGTCTTCTTGCGTGTAGCAGCCTACTCAATGTCTGCATCAGAGCTGACAACATTCTCCTGTCTTCCCATACTGAATACAGATGACTCAGTACATCTATAAGGGAGCCAGAGCCCTGAGAACAATAGCAATTAGAAAGCTGTTTTTCTAACACTCAAGCTTAAAGTACTGCATGTCTCACAACTGCTCACATCAGTGCAAACAAAGACATGCAGGTACAACATCTATTAAGTCAGGAAGCCCATATTAATTTATCTACTATTTCTTATTGTTACACAAAAATGTCAGGGCCGTATGCTTGAAGACCATGCATTATCCGAGGAGATTTAAGGCAGCTTCATGTCAAACACAGACAAATTCAGTTCCTCTTACAAGTGCTGTTCATTGTGTTTATAGTGTACAGTTTCTAGGTCCTGCATATGCAGAATTCAGAACTGGCACATGCTGAGTAGACCTAGACCTGGCTATATGGCACAGCTAAAGCAAGGAGGTAGAGGACAGCACAGTGGACACAAAATGCACAAGAGCACAGGCAAGTTCCACCAAGACTGCTCTGAAGATCCCGTATTTAAGTTTTATGAAATAGACACTAAGCCTTCTCACACGGAAAATGAGAATCTGCCCATGACAGAGAAAAATTACATCGTTTGTATCCAAGAAGTGCAGCATAAGAGCAAACTGATGTTTGAAATGTACATGTTACACCTAGCCAGTATGCACAGACACAAATTAAACAGACCGCCTTTGGCCTTTTCTTAATATGATATGCTATGTGACTTCCTATGTACCTGCCTGATCCACAAGGAAGGGATTTAAATAATTTCTTAGAAGTGCACTGCTGTCAGATAAGAGGTGAAGTACTCAGCCTCAGTCACATCACACATCTAAGTCTGAGCTCTCTGCAGGACTTTGAACTTCTCTGGATTTCTTCTGCCACTCAGGGGCTATTCTGAACACACAGGCCCTATAATGAACATGTAAGTGGGATTTACAGGCCTTCTGCTCGATCTTCCCAGAGATTAATGTCATACTCCATTTTAAGAGCCTAGTGGATATGGCTGCTTCAACAGTTCTTACATATTTCTCTCTAGAACATACTAGGGTTGCATGGTATCAGTATTTCATCAGATCGAACTAGCAAAGTGCAAAGGAAAGCTTCCCTTTGGGGTAGATTGAAATCATTTTGCTGAGATTTTTTGCACAAAAATCTACTGGACATTTAATAACACCAGTAATTATATGCATTGTGTGTTCATCCCGATTCTAAACAGCATAATAATAACAGCTTATTTATCTCAGTACTTACAGCAGAGTTATTTACTATGCTATTACAGTTATCACAACAGCCAGAATACACGATGTTCAGTTCCTTCCTGTGGGAAGGTCCGTTCCAGGCACCCTCAATACAGACATCTTTTCCTACACATCCCTTTGTATTGTATGAGCCCTCTCACACAACCACACAGAGCAGCAGTTACCCAGTGGTTGGGCACTCCCACTCATCTTTTCTGCTTTCAAGCAGGCTTACAGAATCCCTTTGGTTTCTACCCCAGCTCCACTCCTTACCCACTTATGACCTAACCTAAAACTTGCACAAATCAGTGAAAGATTCTTCTGACTGGGTCACAGACCAAGACATACAGCACTGCAGAGCCACAAGAAAAGGACAGGCTTTGTTTTGTGCAGAAGCAATTAAAGCTTCAACGAGGTCAACTAATGAGCCACAGAAAAAAACCTCTTATTTATTAACACCAAGCTCTACCAAAATCAGCTACTCCCTCATTCGCTAGGAGTAAACCACATTTACATGACAAATACAAGATTTTTCTTAGGGAGTTATACAGCACAATTTTCACTTGGATCAAGCACCTGGCTATGCCAGATTCCTGCTCCATATTTCTCCAAAATAAATTACTTCTCTAGCTAGCTGTGCTTCCTTAACTCTGCATTTCTCAATGACACACAGGTTAGTGTCAGTGCCTTGGAGCCAGCAGTCCATACAGGGCAATGGGAGCAGAATGAGAAGCTCCAGTCAGGATCTGTGGAAAGAGCCCAATTTCAGTAAAACCAGCCATCCTTCAGCTTGAGGTGGTTTGTGCTTACAAGCAAACTCCTATAATTCTACTAGAATAAACATGACGAACAGCTGCACAAATCCAGTCTCGGTCTGAGGACAGATGAAATTGGTATGATTTCCATACCTAAATAAACTGTGATTTTATCCTCATGCATAAAGCCCTGTACAAAACTGTGAACACCCAGGAGATTTACCCATTCTCTTGGAACAAGTGTATAAAGCAAAAGAACGTAGCTCTTGCTACTTTAAAGCCGGAGAGTCATTCTGCTATGTGCATGAAATCCCTTCTGCAGCATGCAGCGTGAATGCTGTCAGGGCCACCATTAATGTACCAGGAGCTCCAGACTGGGTTTGGTTTATTCCTTCTTCCCAAGAGGCAACTCTCTTTTTTTTTTTTTTTTTAAGATAATCCCACAACTTTCACAAATGCTCCTATGGTCGTGCTTCACTTGATCTGTGTTTCAAGACCTTTAATATCACTGTTGGCAGTATCATTTCCAAAAGGTACCTCTTTTGGGAGCTGTATTTCTCATGCTTTCCAACCTGAGTAATTCTATGATAAATTCAAACTAGTAGGAACATTTGGGTTAATATTAAGGATTCACTTCATGACTTTTTCCCTTCAGTTGGATGCTGAAGGGAAGAGGAAGAAAGTATGTGAATGGGAACAGCAGTCCTTTGAAGAAAGGACTCACTGATGTTGTTTATAGTCTCAGCCTGTACTGCTGATGTCTGATAGTAAATCCAGGCTTGGTTGCTGAATGTAAAACAGATTAACCTTGTCCTGTATGCTTTCCTGCTGTTCTATCGGGTGATATATCTCACATCTGAAATAGCTGAGGACACTAACCACTATATTCAACTGTCATAAAATTGACAATCAAATGACAAAGGCACCCTTTCCCCTAAAATATGGGATCTTGCTAATAATACCAAAAGAGGCTCAAGATCAAATTTGGCAGGACATGGAACAAAGAATACAGCATATGAAGCACAGAACCTTCTCCAGCTTTCAACCATGGCTTTGCATGATTAGCAAGAGAGGGTCTGGGGGATAGAGCATCTTTCTGCTTGTGCTAAATATATCTGTTTTATGTCCCTGAGGTTATTACTTATGCTGTCCTGAGACAATCAGCTGAGCACTAGGAGAAATTCTCTTTCTAGGTCAAACCATGTAAGAGATGTTGCATTCCTGCAACTTCTAGTTCCAGTCACCTTTAGATGACATACACTGCTCCTGGGTGAGGAAGGCCAAAGAGTTTAAACCTCTCTCTCCCCGTTCTTGCCCTTCTTGCCCACGCTTGTCTGTAAGTTAGGATGAATTAATGTATTCAAGAAAAACACGAGAGGTCTGAGAATGGATTTATCTTAATATCTGCTGCAGTCAGGACACTGATTCTTGGCCCTGACATCAGGCCTCATATCAATATTTGATGCTCTCCAAGGAGCAAAAGACGTTCTGGCTCAGTTTGCATGGGATATAGGGCTTGCACTGGTGTTGTGCTGATGTATAATTTTCACATCAACTGAAAAGTTTTGCAGTAAATCTCTTTTCTCTGCTTTGCTTTTTAAAACTTTTTTTGTTTCCCCTGACTGACTTCACAGAGATCTAAAGATTGGTTTTGTTGCATTAGTTTCAGTGTTTTGTCTGAGGCAGTTTGCCTTTTCAACTCGTAATTTCAGTCAAGCATCTCCTGTTGACTGGAAGGGAAACCAGGCAGCTCACTGCCCGTGGGATAAGCTGGAAGTTTAGCCAGTGAGGGCTTTGAATTCCAGACGAAGCCAAGTGGGCTTTGTCTGGAGCTCTAAATTTAAGCTTTCAGCTTCTTGAGCACTACAACATTACACAAACTTGCTCAAAACCAGAGGTGTTCTCTCTGACAAGAAGCGAAATGAATACAGTTCTAAAAACAGCACGTATTTCTTGCTGAACATTTGCTATATGGTAAACTTTACTTCAAATACCTTTACAAAATCATGGGTAGTATTCAGTTTTCAGACCATTCCCAGCCACATCCCTAAGAAGTGATGCTAATTAAAAGAAAACCCCTCATATCATCACACATACATCAGGGTAGTAGGAGGCTGAATGTGGGCCCCATTCCCTCTTACATTCCATCCAGAAGACAAAACAAAGCTGTATATAAATGTTACCAAATGCCAAATACAAAACTGGAAGTGGGGGAACCCAGTGTCAGTACTGTCACATGACATCTTCAGGCATCATAAAATCATGATGCAAAGGCAAGCTTTACCAAAGAGTCTCCCCTTTTGAGGATGAAGAACATCTGCATTTCCACAAACTTACACATTGCAAAATGCAGGAAATGCACAAACTTGCATTTCCTGTACTTACAACCTAGGACTAGAAGAGCCTTAATTATAAGAAAAAAAGAAGGAAAAAAAAACAGGAAAAAAAAAAAAGCTTGAATTGTGATATTTAGGACTGCTTCACAGTTCTGCCCATTTTATAGTAAAGAGCTTTCCTTAATATTAAGGTAATATAACTTTTGAATATATCCATCTGAAACCTCTGGAAAACAAAACAAAACAAGAAGTTATTTATCCTGTTTTGTACTTCATCGTTAGAAAGAAGTAAAATAAATTTAAAAAGCTGGGAGCTTAAACATTTGCTTCCAACTGTATCAGCAGCAACTATACGTATGAAGGAAATCCGAGATCTCCAGGGCTTTGTGTTAAATTCACAGTACCAAGTTCATTTCTGTTGTTGCAACCAAGTCAGATCCTTTGACCTATTTCTCAGCTAAACTTATGCTTTTTTTTTTTTTGCTGTACGATAACCTTCATGAATGTCACTTTACCTGGCTCATTCCTTGCAGGTACAGAACAAGAGGTTCAGTCTTGGGGATGGTCACCCACATTTTGTACCAAGTCTTCCCTTTTTCAAGGAACTGGAGGTAGCTGCTGAAGAGGCTGTTTTCAGGTGCTAACAAGCTTTGCTTCTGGAGAAAGAACAAAAGAGAGCTGTTTCTATCATGTTTACAGAGTAAAAATACTTAGAATACTTAGCTTTCCAGAGTCAAACAATATTGAAGGACAAACGCTGGACAAACCATAACTAAAACAAAGCTTAATCATCATTATATACCATCAAGAAATAGCAGGATTCCATGTAATAGAGGCAGATGCTGAACAGCTGTTCCCAGCGGACAGGAAGTTAAATTTCACTTCTACAGAGTAAATTGAGAATGGCAATTAAGATGACACTGCTGGTTTCTTGCTTAGCAAAGTACACTGGGAGGTAATTTCAAATGAATGAAAAAATGTGCCTCAGCATGAGTGAGTCTCCTCTGTATGTAAGGGATGGCGTTGCTGCAAGTCTGCACAGAATAAAGCTCTCGTATCACTGGTACAGCAGCACTAGCCTAGAAATAAGAAATAATGATTGCTTGGAACCTGCCCTATAGAGTGTTGATCTTCCACAACCCACTTTCATAATCCACTTCACTGCACAGTCAACAGTGATCACACTTTACATATCTGAAAGAAGTTTTCAGGGAAAGGAGAGAGCAAAAAGAAAGCTGGTGCTTCTCTACAATTTACCATTACTGCACAGACAATGCATTTGGTTTATTCCTTCAGGAGCAGTGCACCAAGTGCTCTGTGCTTGTTTTTGATTACCGTTGCAAGAGAGATGGGAAATGTTTGGAATTTGGGATAAAAACTGTATGCAAATACTTGTGTTTTTGTCATTCACATCTTCTCAGCGCTGGGATTAACAGGCACTCTTGTGCATGGCTGCAGGGACATAAGCCAAATCAGAGAGCGCTACGGCAAAAAAAATGATAGAAGAAATTTCTGTCCTTTGATAGAAAGCAAAGAAAAAGAAAATTCCTTTTCATATCAGACTTTGCACAGAAGCCTCCCAAGGATTTCTGCTAATAACATTTGAAAAGCAGCAGTCTCCTCAGATGCTATTAGGTTTGTTAAGAAAGTTTCATGTAAATAGGAGGGAAAGAAAAAGGCTGCCTCTGATCTTTCTTTTTTATATCCATCCTCTCTTGCATTTTACCTGATCCTCTGAAGACTAAGCACAAGGCTAGAAGCATGAGCGTATAAAGGAAAAATGAGTGTTTCTCCTTGGGTTTTTGCAGCTTTCTGCTGTAATCTGCTTTCTGAAGTAAAGCCATAGGTCACATTTCACTGGTTTGCTTTTTGCCTTTTCAGATTAACATAGCTCACTGCTGGGCAGGTGTAGGTTTTCACTTCACTGGCAAACAGCTCCACTGAAACAGTATTGAAAAACCTATCTTGAGATACCACACTATACTGAGGCATATTAAGTGCACTTCATCTGTAGGCACAGCTATTTCGTATACATGAAGTTTCCAATGGTGTAAAGCTCTGAATCCAGAATCTTCTCCATGCTCAGTGGAGATGTGAGTTTAGGGAAGGACAACATGATTTATAGCTCTACTCCATATTTCTGAGATTCTAGGTGTGCTGTGGGGCACAAAGCTGAAAAAGAATCTGAGTAGCAGAGTTCAATTTGGCACACAGTAGTAGTTTTTAATCAATATAGTGACCTCCAAGACATTTAGTAGCCTGGAAATAAATAGGACATTCTGGGAAGTATGGGGGCAAGGGCCAAGGCGGCTTTATTTGAGCAAGTATTCATTGCAAGGGTTCTGGATGTGCACCAATAGGTTTGTATTTCTTGCACAGAGTTTAGCTCTTTTCCACGCAGGTTGCTTCTCTTGAGGAAGTATAACAAGGCTGAAAGGCAGTCTGGAGGCTATATGGAAAAGCTTCAAGAAAGAGGTTTTTCAGAGTTTGATGTTTTTCAGCATAGGCTGCAATTGTTTGCTGGTTTTCAACGCAGTATTCAAGCCAGGTTAGCATGTGTCAGCGTATCAGGGGGAAGGATGGCTCATGAAGTTAAGATCTCCTGGTATTTCAGTAGCTCTTTCTAGAGTCTGATACACTCTCTGAAGATAAGCTTTCAGTTGAAATCAATGACCCCTTCTATGCATGCAGTGACTTCTGAATGACATCTGGCTGCAATTCAAAAGGTAAAATAAATAAAAATCTTTTCTTCAAGATGACCCATGAAATTCACTGCACGTAACAGTACTCACAGCTCTTCCTGTACTCTAAAAAAAAGCACTGGTAAAAGAAGGTTCAGTTGTTGGGAGATGAAGAGAAATCAGTTTGCCAATACGTTTCTTGTTTCTGTAAAAATAAAGGTAAGTGATACCGCTAGCACAGTATAAAGCTTGGTGACATCCATAGCAATTGTGAAGCAACAGCTTATGCAGTGGAATTTGCAGGAGTTGCATGTTGGAGAAAACAGACTGCACTCCAGCAGGGTTAAGAACGTTTCGGTGAGTCCTGACAGTCTGCCAAAGAAGATCCCGTGTTTTTGCATGATCAAGTAAGAAAAACGTGTTCTAATGATACTTTGGCAGGAATGCAAAAAAACCCCAAATCCTGTTTTGCCAAGCTCTGCCAACAGTTATTGTGAGAAACTCAAGGTTGGAAATGCATCATAACAGAAAGCAGCCAGAAGCCTTTCCAGTCTTTTGTTACTTTGAAAGCTGAAGCTTATCTGCAAAACCTGTGTGCATCCCTACACGATAAACATCCTACGGGAGCACCCCCACCAACAAACAGGATTCAGTTGGCATGAGCATTCAAATGTCACTGTAGGAAAGAAAAGAAGTAACCAAACAATCTGATTTGTTTCAAACAAATGCATTTGAATAATAGTAATAATGGTAATAGACACACAGGGGCAGCTAGCACACCAGAAGTTTCTTAGCTAAGCATCGTACCTCTGCAGCTTGTCTTTTCTTCTGTTCTCCTACTGCTTCCACCCCAGGGCTGCATGGACTTATTGGCAGCTGCAGGAAACACTCTTTACACACTCGATTGTGACGACTATTATCTGCAAGCGGTTTGAACTCCGAGCATTTAGCACAGATCACCTGTATCGGAAGGATGGTGCTGTATCAGCCATTATTAAAACGTAATCTTATTTATGCTCTAAACAAACTGAATTGCAGAATGGGCGCTACTGAAGTAAAGCCCTGAAAACTACTGTAAATATAAAGTGATCAATCTACAATACTTACTTTATTTACCTCCATTACAAATTAAGATCTTTGTGATCCCATCCCAAGAAACCCATTAAAGAAAACACATGCCTCTTGGGGATCACTTTATAATTGAGTTAAAAAGAGCTTAGGTTTACAAAGCAATTAGTGTTTTTCAATGCCAATCGTAAGACAGTTTTGGAGTGAAGGTGGCTGGCACCTCCTCATTAGTAGGCAGTTCAGCCTGAAAGAACGGAGACATCCAAAATTACCAACCATTTTATGAACATAGCCCAATATAATACGCATTACAATTTTTGTCTGATGCCAAATTAACAGCTTTTGATTCCAAGAGCATGCAAGGAAACATCAGTCCCATGAAATCAGTGCCTGCAAAGAGTGATGGATCTGCAGCTCTGGAACTTGCTTCCAGACTTAAATCTACTACTTGCTTTTGCACAGCTGCTCCAAGGAGAGAAACCGTCCCCCGGGGTGCAATACAAGGGCAGTCAGATGGATTCAACATCTATTCAGAAATTACTGTATAATAACACACCGCAAATGCCCTTTGGTTACAAGTATATGTTATTATATGCTTCACTGCAAGACTGTAAGAAGGTAACTGCTTTAATTCAGCAAGCGTTAAGTGAAGAGCCGTTCTGCCAAGTTATATAAACAAAAGCAAGCTGGCATTTTTAGAAACATGATAGTCTTTCCTTGAGGCAATTTAACTTCTTTCATTTGCTGCTATTGCCATGTCAGAAAACATTACGTAACCAACAACTATTTAACAATAAATTATTAATAATCTAATTCTTATCATCTCTCTGTCCGTAGGGGAAAATTATTGTTTCCTTTCTTAAATAATACTCAGCTTTACAGCATTTTAGGCATACAGAAACATCATTTTAGCCACTATTAAAAGCAGAACAAAAAATCCAGAGAACTGAAAATCCCAGCCCTTTGCAAAGACGTCTCCTCTGCAGTAATTTTGTTTCAACTGCTGAGACGGAGCATTTTAAACATCTTAGCTATGCATTTACATCTCCTTCCAGCTGAAAATTTATCCCCGCTTCCCAAACGAACGGTATTTAAATAACATTATTCTGTACTCGTAACATTGGAAACATTGAACCGTGAAACTCAAGTCACAGAAGGGAGGTTTCAAGTCTCGTGGCAGAAATCAATCTCATCTTGGCTATGGATGCCATTTCCAGAAAAATCTGAGAATTGAGCTGTCAGTGGATGAATGGCAGTGGGAAAGGGCAGCTCAGTGCCCTCAGTAAGCTGGCCCTGCACCTCCAGCACCGATTTTTTCAAACTTTCCAAGCACTTTGGAACAAGCAATTCTTGACAATTCTGCTTTAGGAAAAGATCATTCATCTAAAATACTGCATGTTCAGTTGCTCATCCCAGAAAGAGCTAGCAAGAAGCAGGGCCACTGGAAGGCCATTTTTTCCTGCAAACAGTGGGTAAACGCCTCCCAGATATAGGCACGTTCCCAGAGCACCTTTCTTTTTAACCACTGATGCAGAATGTGCCTGTAAAGCAGCACAGACTACGTCACTTGGAAACAGCAGCAGACATTTGCTCTTTTCTGCCCTGCTTCTGAGGCACTAAAGCAAGTGGGAAGATCTACTTTGTCAACAACCTGCTGTGGACAACCTATTTAGTTCCTGCACTGAAGAAATAAAACATATCTGCTACACTCTCTGCAAAAGAAACTAAAAGCCTCCATGCATTCTGACACTTACTGCTCCGCACTGCTTGCAGTGGTGCCGCCGTTTAGTGATAGAGTTAAAGCTCTCACTGCAGCTCTTGCATGTCTGCTTCTCCTTGTCCCGCTTGGACTTGGAAGATTTCCTACAGGAATCGCTCTGAAATGAAAAATACAATAGGATGATTTAATAAAAAAAAAAAATACACATCACAACATAACTCACAGAGCTCTCACGCAGAGAGCAAAGATCCGCCTTGGATTTCACAGTATTCAAGTAATTCTAGAAGACAATTCATGCTAACTCTGCTTATGGCCAAAGGCAAAGGTGGAAGTGCTGGTTCAGCCCCTGGGTGCTCCTGGTGTGGTGTTACGTGACTTCTCAGCACCAGAACTAATTCTCCACCTCCAGCCTGACTGCTGACACCACTCCTACATCTTTCAGCCTCTCTGAGTCTCTACCCTGACATGCCCTGGGTACAGAGGAAGACAGAATGTTACTGCAGAGCTATTGCAATCACCCTGGCTTGTAATGGGGACAAAACCACAACTAATTACTTCTAATTGCACTGAATCTTTTCATTTTTACTAAATTTACTACAGCTGCCGTTGCAACGTTTCAAACTTTGGTACAAGTACATGGGATGTTTTGCAATTCGCTTTGGTGAAGCACAGTCAGATGGGACTGCTCATTCAGGAAAATCACCATACTCTCATCTACATACTTATTAATTGCTCAGCAGTGCAAAACGCCTGCAAATCCAACACGCGCACAAGCAGAGCAAAGAATTTCACTTTTCTTGTGAAGAACCAGATGTAACCAGTACAACATTGAGTTACAACAACGGAACAATGCCTGGGATGATTCACTGGCAAAATGTTCCCTTCAGAACTATTAGAGCTCTCCAAGTAAGGCACATAATTAAGGCAATCTGATCATCCTCTACTGACAAAGAGCAATCCACAGAGTCATGCTTTTTATTTGTATCACAGAGGTTGGCCAGTCCTCTTCTGTTTCTTACTCCAATTTGGATGATAGTGCTATTTAATTTTTTTTTATGAGACTGCTTCTCCTTCTAGTGACTAGGGAATGGATTCCCCTTCAGTTCTTTGATCAGAACACTGCATCACTGGCAAATATTATTTTCTCCTCTTCTCAAAAGTCAACATTTGAACACAGAATAAAAAGCTTTTTGATTCTTATGTTAACAACAATTTTATGTGTGTTACTAGAACTGCAAAAGCATAACTGAAGTCACCATTTAAGCTTGTGAGCAGTTACTAGAAGATAATCTTGAAGAATACTAACCAAAAAAAAATCAGTTTTTGGCTTTTGATTGATACCTTCCTATGCCTGCAGAGGAAAAATGCTGAAGCTCCTCTAATATGAACTGAATGTACTGCTTACGTGGAAATTGGTTTACTTGATTTGAACTTCAATAGGAACATCCATCAGCACACCTATGCATGTTGCTGTAATACAGAAATGACTGCAGTTGAATACTTCCTTCAAGGGTCCTCATATTTGACTTCTCATCAAGGTGAAACACTCTGGGCAGTGTTCACTTATGGAAATACACAACCCTTCTATTTGACAAAGCAAAGAAAGCATCGAGTACATCTTATTTAACTGCTGCCACTGGGAAAGAAGAGAGACGTCCTTTGCTTTCAATCCCTGTGGAAAGCAACAGACACTGCTGCACAGGCAATCAGCCATCCCACCCAGTGATGGCTCAGGAGGTTGATACCACCACATGCTCTAACTACACACCATCTGAAAAGAGGTTTTTTTGTAGTAAACATGGAAATGCACTGTAATTCACAAACCCCATTTGTCAAAGTCACTTTGCATCTGAGTCATTTATTACTCAAATGACATTATTTACTGTTGATGTGTGTTGAAAGGGGAACTAAAGCTGCCTTAGCCTCAACTGGACTCTTGATACTAACGTACTTGAGTAATCATTGCATTTGTCTTTCTTGATGCACCCAGTCCTGTTTTGAAGTCAGTGAAAAAAAACACACATGAAATCTGTTCAGAACCTGAATCTACACCAGTTTCTTTCAGACTGGGCTGTTTTGGTCAGTTATTTGCGTTACACCCTCTAAATCTTGGCAAATGTTTTCATTTTCCTCAGCCCTTAAAATTCTGGTGGATAGGTACAACTCATGCCTAGGACTGTAATGTTTGCAAGGTCAGGGCCTGTGGCAGGAGTGCTCAGGAAAGCAGACATCAAACCATTAGTGTGATGTGGGAAAGCAGAAAAGAAACACCAGAGAGCTCACAGGAACAGCAAGAAACACAACGGACTCAGCAGACTGTTTTCTGTTGTTTACTACTTGCAATGTATTTCAATTTGTTCCTCAGTGCTGCACACACAACATACCCACACGGCTGCTGAGGCTCATATGGGCAGATACACGAGCACCAAAAGCGTTTCCAATCTTTTTTTCCCCTCATGCTTACATAGCTGCATACTTTCCAGTTACAAATTACATGTTTGCAGACACCCACAGTGGGGCAGAACATCATCAGGTACTTCTGGAAATGCTGAATATATACAAAATACGTTGTGTATTTCACACTTTGCAATACAACAGAAGTATTTAGCTTGTTTCTCTATACGCCAATGTCGTACATGCAAGACAATCTTCCAAGGGGCTGTACTTGCCTTGTGCAAACAGGAAGTTTAGTATTAAGCCATACGAACTGTGCAAGCAGTGCACTACAGCAAACAGCCACTTCATATTGCACAACAAGCAGGTTACAACTTCTGCTCGGTTTTTATTGTCTGATTACGGTAATGTGCAACGCTAAGGAAGTGCCAGCAGATTCTTCAATAGACTCAGCAAAACCACAGGAAGGAGGTATCAGTTTGCTGACCACCACTACCACCAAGTGGTTTGCATGTGGAAGCTGTGAAGCTCACAATGTACTTGCTCATAAAGTCACTGAAATGCTTCTTTTAAGGGGATGTCATTAAAAATTAATGTTTTCTAAAACTGCAACTTACATCTGAATTCATTGCTCATGCTGACACGATCCATATATACATATATATATTTGAGATGTTAACTTTTATCTTTATTTCAGGAATTAAAACTTTCTTTAAATATGCAACTTAACAAGAAAGACTTAATGTGTCACAATACACTCTGCAAATCACTGACACAAATATCTATAATCAACCAGAAGGATCTAAATATGTTATCTAGCTACAACTAAAATTCATTTATCCCACAGACCAACAGAAGTGTTTAAGTACTATTTAGGCAATTTTTTCATAAGTAGTTACCTCCCTATAGCAACTGCAGCTAAATCAACAGGGCCACTGGTGGTAAAACTGCCCATAAATAAATAAAAAATGCTTACTGCACATATGAAGTGTAAACAAATAAATAGCAACGAGTACACTGATGTGTGCACTTACTTGTAATAAACTCTTGTTAGTATAGGTCAGCTGCTGGCTTGTTTAACACTGTTTCACTGATAGCTTGTAGACTTTACCAGTAGGTCACAGCCTTGGAAAGAGATTCAGAGGAGCCCTCTAAGTAGCACCAAGCTAATATATAATATCCTATAATATGTCTTATTGTGTTGGTTTCTTCTTGTCGTCGTTTCTGTGTTTCTCTGTAAACCTCAGCTGACCCTAAGGCAACTCCTGAAAATCTATTATTCTCTGAAAATCCTTGAGAAGGGAGAGATATGAACACTACAGAGATGAATACATAAAAAGAGACCTTACTAAGGACTCAGTCCTCTTTTTGAAGCAGCACTTATCTTGCTCAGAAGCTATCACAGATGTTGTAAGTGCAAAAGGAAAAATATTTTTTTCTAAGTATACCTTGCCTTTGCAGCAGCCAATCACTGGAAGGCCAGAGATGTATGAAGGCACAATCTACACCTCCGTACTGGCAGAAATACAGAAAGCATGCTAAGAAAGAAATCCTCATCAAAATTTGGTTCTGGAGGTGAAATGCTGACTTGTACAAAACATCAGTGTTAACCAGTCTGGCTTCCTTTTGCTCTCATCCCCGCAAGCATTCAGTATCAGCTCCCAATCAGAACTTAAAGAACACACCACAGCCCTACAGCAGTAACAATCAGCATCCCCCATGCTAGGTTCACCACTGGTGCAGCACGTATCCGGAAAGGAGCATTTACAGTCCTCAATGGTGCAAAGCCCTGCGAATAGCTGGGAGAATAACTCAGACAAGAAGTTGAGGACAGCACAGCTGCATCAACTAACAAAGGAATATAAACCAATACGCTGAAATATTTCTGATCTATTCCTGATGGAAAAGAAAGATAAAACACCCCACACTACCAAAGTATTAGCTTTGAATTACTTACCCCCCCAAATGCACCACTGTCTGCTCCTGGCATCGATTCCACAGAGCTCGTACTTGCTATCTGTGGGAAACACAACGACAGAACAACTTGAACATGGACATTCTCAAATTGTGATTTTTACTAACAGAAGCACTGCCAACTCTCTTATCTCAGGGACGGCACTCAGCTCTCTACCTCTTTTCCTTGCCACATACTATGAGCCTCCACCCTTCTGAGATCAAGCAGCAGCAAAACAGGTTATTTTCCTTTGGAATATTTTTATATACTTAAAAATAACAACAACAAACTTTTTCTTGAAACGCTGCAGGTGGAAACGAAGCGCAGAGAAATGAGTGTCCCCTTTCTGCAGGAGCTAAGCCACAAAGGGCTCTGGAGCTTTCTGTAAAGATGTCTTCAAAAGATCACGGTGGCAGTAACCCTGCTGGAGACCGACTGGCAATGACACTGAATTATTTCCCTCTTGACAGGTGGGACTTCATGACCATTCCTCTTATATGTATTGTAGAAGTGTCCAAACTGACAGTCGCACTGGATTGAACTTAGGCAGACTACATAAAAGATAAGCACTAACCATGAAAAACAGAAAATGCACAGCAAAGAGATAGAGCAAGGGAGTGACAGAGACATACCCTTTTCACCAGGCTCTGGGTGGTGTTCTTTTTTTAAAGGAAATCTTAGTGAAAACAATATTACCAGGAACCACAATTGCTGTATGTTATTGCATAGGGATAATCTCTAGAATCAGGTCAAAATGTCAGACACTGCCAAAGCTCTATACCTACGTGAAAGTGTAAATCTTCTGTAGGTGATTCACAGGCAAAAGATCAGCTCTCAATGGCTGTATGATACTACGTAATTCAGCAGGGAAAACAAAAGCATGTAAGGATTGCGTGCAAAGGCATGCAGCAGACACACAACTGAAATTAATCATGAGCACTGTAACACATCAAATGTACAGCCAAGGATGGGAGAAAAGCAATTTGGCAATTTTTCTACAAGCTTATTATAACCAGAGCCCCATTTCTAGTAGCTGTTACAGATCTAGCCTGGAATTCACGAGAGCATCTATATTTCTTGACTCTTGAGAGCGAAAAAGGAAGATTATTGTCATTTTTTCCTCTGAAGCACGCTGCTCAGTATCCTACCAAGATGATGAGGTATGCATGGTAGATGCTGCTCACAGAAGCATATTGCTACACAGAATGCTCTCAATTTGTCCAGTTTTCCTTACAGAATTACATCCAGCTCTTATTAACTGACAGCAATTTCTGGTACGTTTAGCCATGACATCAGTTTTCAAAGCTCATTATCCAGATTAGATTATCTCCTAAAAATACAGGTTAGTATTCTGACGTAAAAACAAAATTAATGAGCATACCACATTCATATCACAGCCAAGAGATAAACCAGAACTCTGTCCTGCTTCAGTTTTATGAGCAAGTAGAGTATAAACACGAGGCAACACCATTAACACAGAAACAAAATAAAAAGGGATTTACAAAGCAAGATAATAGTTATGAAGTTGAACAGACACTGTCTTAATTAGATATAGAGAAGTATGCCTATTAGTTTGCCTCTTAGCAAAAGATTTTTTCCATCAGAGCATCAATAGTTGTGAAGGCAGCCAGGACTTCAGAATACAGACACAAACTGATTATTTTCCAATTTTTTCAGAGTATTTTTAGCTGACAAATAGTTCAAGATCAGTAAGCTATATAGCACATTTTGAAAACACACTATTGCTGGCCACTGTAAGTGACGTGATCATAGACTCTGGAAGTTTGCAAAGATCTACGCTGCCAGTCTGTGACTTAGGCTGGGATGAAAGAAACATCTGACAATATCTAACATCTCTCTCGAGTCTCCTGGAAAATCAGTTAGACAGAAATCCAGCACTGCAGAGTCACTGAGGCAGATCGGGGAAGTGGAGGTTCCTATGGTTATTATGCACAATATAAAAGTTGGGGAGAGAAAGGGTAAAGAGATAAAAAGATTCCCAGAGTTTAATCTCTCCAGATAGGTCCTGTGCTCCAAGATCTTCCAAGTTTGACCACTGATGACAGCAACACAGACAGCTCTGCATTAAATTCCCCAAAATTTCCCTCTACCAGGTCCTCTCCTCTTTAGATTTTAAGCAATTATGGCTTAGCTTATTATCATAATTTTGAAGTTAAATGAAGACATATTGTCACTATCCTCATGTGACTACTTCCAAAAATAACATTCCTAGCAAACACAGCACAGAGAATTCACTCCAGTTTTAAGACTGTGAAGCCTTTGAGACTATTTTGTGTATGTGGTTGGAGAGTTGAACCTTTCTGAAACAGACAGCATTGTTAAGATCCCTATAAAATGCATCTATTTCCTTTCAACTGCTAAGAACTTTTCGAATAATAAGAAAATAAGAAAAAAAATAATTTAAAAAAGTACATCTGTAAGGAGATGGGGAAAGGTAGTGAAGGAAATCTCCCAGGCACACAGACATCATTCCAGGCAGCCAACCACTCATAACACTGAAGAATTACACCTGTTACGCTAAATGAGCCACTCATCTGGAAAACATGACTGATAGGTCTCTTGCACTGAATTACCCTGGGTAATTTATTCCATACCTGCATGGTTGAATAACTATGACTGATATGCATTTGAGAGCCAGAGAAACAGAGCTGACTGTACTGTAATTTAAAACAAAACCAAGAATAAGACGACAATATTTGAAACTTAGCTGAGTAACTGCAGTTTAACTGTCAGTGAAACTGTTATAGCAAAGAAGAATTAAGCATTCATACTTACTGATGAATCAGGAAGATGTTCCTCTTCTTGAGAAAAAGAACTATTGAAAGCTCTAAAGGTTTCACTGTTCTGTTTGTGCTTTTCAATTGTTGCCTGGATGACCTGAAACAAACATGCCAGAGAAGACAAAACGTATTACAAAAGGAGCCTTAGAAAGAATTATATTAAAAAATACTTTAAAATTATCATAGGAGAATGTTTAGGGTCCATTGAAAACCCCTTTCACTTGCAGAAAGGGAATTTGAAATTTAAAAACGTTTAAAACAACTGCGAGTGGTATTTTTAATTCACCCCCATGAACTCAAAAACTAAGGATACTATTAGCGTTTCTTGTCAGTCAGACTGTAAGAATACAATCTCTTACTCTTCACTTTCCTCTCTGACTGCATTTGAAGACTGCAGCACATGGGAACCTATTTGAAGCCTCTGCTCACTGCACTGAGACAGTAGTTCAGCAGGGGACACTGGGAGGAGCACTAGATTCTCCAAAATCAGCTTTTCCATACGGGACTACTCTGCTTACTCACAGAGCCTCATTTGTACAGAAACCCAAAAGATCATTTTAAAATCAGAAGGTGCTGACTGCATGGCCATTTCATCCATTTAGTATTGCTTTTATATTAACCTGAATCCACTCCCTCTTCTCCTCTTCTGTCCTGTTAAAACAACAAAAAAAGAAAAATCAGAAACCATCAACATTCTACTCTCAATATTTTCATTAAGTCCAAGTCCTGACATCCTCACAGCTTTATATGCATAAATACTTCAGCTTTTATACCTTCTGCTTTATAAGAATTATTAGTAGTTATTGAACTTAATTATTACCAGACAAAATAACTGCCAAAAATGTTTGAATTATTAGTACAGCAGAATCTAAAAAGACTACTATAAACACCTTACACATTGAACGAAGCCAATCAACATGACACTTTAGCACACTGACTGAGTGAAGACCAACAAACTCTCTCACATATGTAAATGAATCATCTCGTATGCTCATCTTCTGGTTTAAAGCTACACCATACTAGCCTAGCCATATAACCTCTATCATAAATTTGTACACAAATATTCACCAAGCCCAAAAGACAGAACAAGCACTATACCTGGCCTGTAGTTCCAGTGATCTCTTTTTTCCTGTTATTGAAAATGTATGAGCCACGTTTTGCTTGGCAATCTCTTGGACCTGCAAAAAGAACGCATCAGTTTACTTGTCTTCACCTTCTTTCAGCCATTCTAATGACTTAGTTATTTGAAATGCTTAGCTGAAAGGATCACTTTGAACACAACAGAAAGGTAGAAAAAACAAAGCATTATTTTCATAATTACTTGTCTCACTACAGAACCTCTGAACCTGCACAAAGTCCCTGCAGCAGTAGGGAAAAAAAGGGGCTCCTGAAGTCAGCTAGGTGATGAGGGAAGGCTTTCAACCAAATCTCTGTTTTCTTACCTTTACTTTATTACGTGGTAATAATAACTCTAAAAAAAGAGAACCAAAGCTGGATTTGTAATTGTTTGTGTATTTCTATACAGTCATTTTTTTTAGGTTCAAATGGGATCTGACACTATCTACTGGAGAAGCAAATCTAAACATTAAAAACAGTGAAAAGAAGAGACAAACCTGCAGTCCTCCAATGTCCATCTTTTCTCGAACACTGAACTTCTGGCCTATCAACCTGAGTTTTGGCACACAGTACAGCACCATGCTGTTAAACTGCAAGAAGGAAAATACTGAAGTTGAAGAGCTGCATGTAGGACACAGCCTGCATTTTGACAACTGGGGACTCTGGCTGCCTTACTCTATAATGTAATTAACAGCGAGAGATTTAAGAAGTAGGCTGGAGTCACACATCATTACTTGAAAAAAAGTGGACAAATAGAAACACGTCAGCCACTCACTCCTTCCTCTGACACTATGTGCTCACTCTGGTACCAATTCAACTGTCTTGAAAGCAAAGATGATCTATTCTGTCCGTGTCAGAGAAGTTGGCCAGCTCACTCAGCAGCGTGAGACAGCTGAAATGCCCCTTCAGGAGCACATCACAGAAGTGCAGCCTCTGAAAGGCTCTCACGGCACAGACCCTTTTAAGCCTGACAAGTCATTGGCAAAAGCATGAGCACGGAAGGAGGAAGGAAATCCTTAAGGAAAAAGCATCAAGAGCAAATTGCTGCTCAGAGGAAGGAATAGCTGGGCTCAGTTAGTGAAAGCTTTTTGTGTGGTGATCAGAGAGATGGAAATGCATCAATTCACAGCACAACTCTGAAAATAAAAGAGCAGAACAAAAAAAAAAACTCACCAGGAATAAATACCTATCCTGTGCTGTGCCATTCTTTGCTGAAAGTTTCTGAATGTGTCCTTCTTTAATGAGCTCATTGGCTGGGTTAACAATATCCTCTTCACCACCGAGTCGCTCATAGACTTCCAAAAGCTTGTGCATCTTTTCCTGAAATTACAGAACCCCCAGAAGTTAAAATCTAAACACATATTCCACTTGGCCTATCACCCACAGTATCATTTTCTGCGGTAAGAGTAAATAGGCAGGAAAGAAAATATTCTTTCAGTTCTGATATAGCTTGGTGTTCAAGAATTAATGACTATCTTTTCCATGCTCCACTGCCCTTTCCCTCTCTGTCTTAGTCATTTGTGATTCATAATCGGATTACACCACTTCAATGATATTTTTATAACAACATATTGGTACCAATCTACTTGATATTTTTAGATAACCAATAATGAATATTCATCACTGGAAGAAAAATCATGAGGTCCAGTAAAGTCACTCGAAGAACTGAAGGCGAGCGCGTTGCCAAACTGTTTTCAAGACTGAATTTGTTAATTCTGCTTCTACCCAACATCTCAGAGTAAGATTTCTGCTACAGCAGGATCGTTTCTCAGCTTCTGAGAAGTTTCACCTCTTGTATTGCTGCTGGCACAACGGTAGGTAGGTCTCCTTTAAGAAGCACAATCACATTCTGAATGTATAACCTATGTGTAAAACCTCAGCTCCACAGGGGACCTCACTGCCATGGCTGCAGTCCTACACAGGTGCCTCTGTGGCAAAAAATAAGCTTATGAAATAGGCCTAAATACACTTAAAAATATTTTCATGTCATTCTGCATCCTTTCGTCTTAGCCAAGAATCTTTATGAAAGGGGTTGGCTTTTCCTTTTCAGCAAAGCAATATTTATTCTTAATATTTAGTTGACTTAATGTTAACGTCCTTCTACACAGAATTTAAACGGATAAAAGTAACCCACTTGCAGCTGCTATATGAAGTAATGCAGCAGCTTTAACAAGTCAAAATAGCAAAGGTGTGTAAATCTTACTACTGAGCAAAAGCATTTGGAAACGTTTGGCTCTCAACCACATGCTGGACAGATCTGCTCCAAACCGCACTGTAAGCAAATGGTCAGAAAGTGAGGACAGATCTATGCAAATACACTCAGAAAATACCACCACGAAATACCACCAAACACCTCAATCTACATGCAGATTCAGCTGGATCTCAGGTCTTCATACTCTTTCCTCATTCCCATTTGACATGAGCTATTCCACCATAAATGTACACCACGTTAATTTCTACGCTAACCAATTCATCTATCTAAACAAACCAAAAAGACAACTAAACATATAACACCCTTTAAATAAACACACTGCAGAACAAAATGGAAGGGAGGTGGGGGTAGACTCCAACAAGGAAAGCACCTATGTCCCGAGGGCTGGTAGACTTCTTCCAACAAATTGGAAGAAGAGCCAAAGGCTCCACTAATTCAAAGAAAACTGGAATGCATCAGACTACTTTTTTGGAGGAATGACTGGGATACTAAGAGCAGGTACAAAACCTGAGGGACATCTGCCCAGCTAGGAGAAGATATTCTGAAAAGACAGTTTTGGAAGCATGGTTTATTTCTTCCACTCCCACAACAGGAGGAAGCATTCAACACGAATGCTAGCTTTTGGATATTTTGCTTCAGCCTTTGCTTTTCTTTTGGTTTGGCTCTGACCCCGTGCAGTTGCTCACACCATCCCAGGGCTTCGCAGAGCTGTGTGCACGATGTGCCCCACAGCTGGGGCTGCTCAGGCAGACAGTGAGCAGAGCAGGAATGGGGCAACCACAATGTCAAACCTGAAAGTCTTACTTGGATAATTTTCATTTGAGTCCTTGCTCAGGTAAAATCTATTAATTACAGAAGAAATCAATGTAACGAGACTTCAAGTACGCATCAGCAAGGGGTACAAAATTATTACAGCAGCTTTTCCTTTTTTGCATATTACCAGAAAAGCATCCCACGTGGAAAGCAACAGCCTGGTGGCTTCATGTACCTGCTGCCTGTGCAGGTGTTGTAGAAAGGACCCAGCAACACAGTCATTACTTACGGAGTTGCTCAAGACCCAAAACCAGAAAAATTTCCACTGAAATTTATCTTGAACAAGAGAACACACAAGACTCAAATAGAAGTAGACAGTTTCGAAATAGGTTTTCTCTGAGACATAGTGAAAACAGACAGACACCAGTTGGTTACTTCCCATAACAGCCTCAGGAAGGGCAGACTCATGGCATCCGGGCAGCCCCAAAGGGCACCCGGCGGAGCCATGTGCTGTCGCCCAGCCCTGATACCAAGAACAACTCAAACCTCTCAGTTTCTAAAATAGAATTTATAAGAAGTCTGAGAGGGAAGATGTGGGGAAAAAGAAGCATTGTATGTAAACAAACAAAAATGAGGACAAAAAGAATAAGAAGGATCTTCCTTTTAATTTTGTTCTTTCCTATGACATTTCTTGATAAAGACCATGTTCTGAAAGGACAGAATAAGCAAGTAAGGGTCTGATATGGAAGAGGATATAAACCCTGTAACCTATGAATGATCACTGAGTGTTAAGCCTGATAAGGAGTATTTTAGATCTGTAAGATATAGAAGCTCCTGAGGCACTTGAATCTAAAAAAAAAAAAAAAAAAAAAAGTAGTAATATCTGCAACTATCAAGCCATTTACTTTGTTGGTAGCACTGTAGCAACTCTGTATGTGAAACATACGCGAACATTCAGCAGAAAAGGCCTCAATAAAATAAGAAAAAAAGTCCAGGACCATAACAGGACAATTTATGTTAAAGAGAACACAGATATCCGACTGATGTTTAAGGCCCTATCACACCATATTTGAAAATCCTCTCCAGTCTTGCTTTACAGAGCCTCCGGCAATGGAGAACGATTGGTTCAAGCCAGAATTTCCACCAGATTACAATTCGATTACCCAGTTTCTACTCACCATCTTTCTGATGGCAGCATTCGAATGGTTTGCTGCTGTAGATATGAGCTCCAGCGATTCTGTAATAAAGAAAGCACGTTATTACCAGATGTAGACAGGAGGAGACATGGAACAGTTGTTTTATTCTTCTCCCTGATTAGCGTTTTTCCCGCAGAACTGCTGTTGCAAAAGCAAGGACTGATTACATTTAGTCATCCCTAAACTAAAGGGAAGGCTTATAAGCAGTTACATACATAATCACTTTTGCATATTCAGCTGGTCCAGGGGTATCTATCTAATCATTTGCTATTTCTCTCCTAAAATCACACGTGACCAAAAAAACCCAAATGACCTACAGCCTAGTTCAAGTCCTCACAAGCATGCTTTAAGAGTGTTTTCCTAAAACAAGAGCTTGTGTGCTTATGGTAACATGAACTCTGGTTTAGATTTTTCCTGAAAGAAACAAGAACTCCTAGAAACCAACAGAAATACATCCCTCTTGTTTCTGTGTTAACAGTCTAACTTACATTCCTAGGAAGCATATATATTTATAAAACCATTCATATTTTCCTCTTCCAGCCACTGCAAGGATATCCTCCTGTATTTGTCTTTGGGCATACACCTGATCAAATAAAAATTCCAGATGTTCTACTATTAGCAGCTTCAATATTTTGTCACTGTTTACTTGCTAAACCTGCATTTATCGCCTGAGCTGACATATCAGCTCCCTTCTTCTCTAGAAGAATTCCAAAATCCCTTTGTATTACTTTGGACAATAATTCAACTCTCCATTGCTATCATAGCCCTAGCTTGAAGCACCTGAACATGTGAAGGAAAGAACAGTCTCCAAGATTTTATTGTGTTCATTAGACAGAGAGGAATTTACACGTACTTTCAGCATCTTTCCTGTCTGGAGATTCTTCTGGAAGTTTCTTTAGGTAGTCCTTCAGGAGAAGCTCATAACGAGGAATCCTTTGCACAGGTTCAAGCATGTGATGCTGTAGCGTCAGGTTTCCACACACCTCCTGTTTCTGTAATGGAGAGAAAACAACTGCAGAAGGCTTTGGTTTTGGTCGTCTTTGGTGTAAAACAGCTATGAAAAATGACTTGTATAGTTAGAGGAGCACAAGAAAACTTTCCAAGCTATCAGAACTGACAGGTCTTTGCATCATATCTCTGACGTTTTCTGCAGATATACAACATTTTGTATTTCACATTTTGTGTGTTTCTTCACACACTCATAAAAGCCCTTCCCACACATGGTATTCCCTCCCCCCGCTGCCCTCAAGGGTTAAATAAAATCAGAACCTCCGCAGAGACACACGGCTTGGTACAGCTTACTGTACGAGCAGTAGATATGCTGCTCACACACCACCTCGGAAGCAGCTACCCCAAATTCTCTCATTTCACTTGACCAAGGAAGAGGTTAACTTTGGGACTGATTACACTAAATATTACCCAATAAGGCGCTGAACTGCTCTGCTTGAAACAGCACTGAGTGTTGCAGTGTACTTATTCTCATAGAATCCCCATGAAGTGAGATTTCTATTTATAAGGAGTGGGAGGAGAAATAACAAACACATCTGAAAAATAACTAACTTGTGTTTAAGTAGACAGAAAGTTTCTGTTAATGATACTGTGTCATTTCTGAATCAGCATCTTAACCACATACACACGCAATCTTCTCCAGACCATTATCTGGACGTCAGCTCACTAATGCCATGCCTCGGTCTGTCCCAGTGTAAGCAGCCCCCCCACATTAATTCAGTATTCTTCTCTCAGGGAAAGGCACTTGTTTCAGGTATGTGTGGTCTCCCACATAAATATCACCATCCAAGACACAACGCTGACTTGCCCCATTCTTGAAGCAAAGCCTGGAGATAAAGAGATGACTGTCTGGTAGAAAAACATCATCCATCCTTCCAGAAATTTCAAGACTTAAATTTGCTTTTAAAAAAGCAGAAAAAAACCGTAGCATAGCGAACAGTATTTCTGTTTATAGGAGATTAAGTGAATTTATCATCTCTTTGAGTTTTACAGCACATTTCCCAGAAAATACTACAGGGATGGAAAGAATCTGAGATTCCAGGAAGCACAGACACAGATTTGCACAACTGCCTTAGTCCTTGGTTCATGATATTCCCCAATCCACTTACTAATATAGCCTCCATTGTCTTTTAATTCCTGCAACACGATGAACCCTAACACTGAACAATAGGGAAGCAGAGGAAGAAGTCAATTCCAGGCTCACGTCAGTTGGAATAAACGTGCCAAATGGATTCTCTAGAAAAAGCCAGCAATCACAAAGTAACTGTTCCAAATAGGAGACCTTTCACGTTATGTGATCCCTGAAACTTTACAGAGCTTACATTACAACTCAAACGACTTCACTAGAGGGAAGATAAATGTTTGTTCTGCATTTAATGAGTTCACATAAGAACCTGAAACACACAAATATACACTGAAAAAGTACTTTTGTGATGGCTTAACTAGAAATCTGACAAAAGAAGAGTCCTAATCAACTTAGCAGCTACCAGGTGTTCACCCCAGTAGGTGGATGCAAAACATACAGAAAGAATGTTTATCTTTAAGGACAGCTAAAATAAGCTTGACAAGTCGCAGTCATTCACTTATAGCTCCTATGCGATTTTTTTTGTTTTCTATTTGCTCTCTTTTAGTGTAATTAATAACTGTGAATGCCTGTGTAAGTACTCCATCAACAGCTGGGGTAGCCATTGCATTCCTGCAGGATCACAGCAGGCTTCCACTGGTATTTTGAAAATTAAAGCTGAAGGTCGCAAGAGGAGTCACATTAATTTAATTCTGGATCCCGTGCCAGCCATCAGAGCTGTATGAACCCTGCAGCACTTGTTCCGTGCCATGGAGAGACATAAGAGCCTACGGCAGCTCCACTGAAATACAAATGCAACTGCAAAATCCTTTGTATATACAAATAATAGAACCAGAATACCAGGCTTCAGTTTACTATATGCTGAACCACCAGCTTCTGATACACCGTAGACTTCTGTTGTGGTTCTATTAACAGAGGCTACAGCAGTTCCCAGAGTAGCAGGGAGAGAGGATGCAAACGATAGCAGTTGTCCTGCAGAAGTACCTGTGGCTCCTGGTAGCACAGAGATAGGCCAGCTGAGTTGACTAAGCCTTTCAGATCAGATCTTTGCCGAATTCACTATAGTCATGACAGAAGCAGAAGGTGCTGAGATGCCACAGCTAAAATAACGTACAGTGAAATACTGCCATCAGTAGGCTTCAGAACCACATCCCCTGCCCTAACTGCCTGGCAAAGCTCTGCTCAAAAAATGCACATGGTCTTGGGCAGCTGCCGATGGGTTTTGCAGTTTGACAGCTATCAGGAATTATTTGTGTTGATAGTGTGCAGCGCAGACACAGAATTTCAGGGAGGGCAGCTCTCTGTGTTGTAGAGAAAACAGTTACTAACTGAATTATTCCTCAGAAAGGCATGCCAGCAGCTTGACACTAAACCAAAGACAACAAAATGCCCATGCACACTGAAAGCACGAGTTCCTACAGTGCTTGCTCTAGAAGGAGCCCGATTCCCTCCGGCGCCCAGCTGTGCCTCTGCTTCCCCTTTCCACAGGGGCAGGTCAGGCAGGGAGTGCTGGGAGTCCAGCCTTAGGGGCAGCAGGCAGGTGAGGAGGGCCATGGAGCCCCTTGCAGGGAAGCCAGAGCCCCAGGGGCCCAGCACTGCCTGGGCTCAAATTCCAGCCAACAGATGCACTTAGCTGCACAGAGCCTCAGCGAGAACAGGCTGGATTTAGACAGAAAAAGGTTAAGAAAAGGCCACATACAGTGAGAGTCTGGTAGAAGAAGATATTTCCCAGTTCCTGCTGCCTTTCCTCTGCTCTTCCAAGAGGGAGCTTCTGTCTGAGCCGGCCGGCAGTCCTTACCCTCTGCACAGGGCCTCTCCTCTCCCAGCTTGCTGGGATTACTTGATTCCCGACAGCTGGCCAGCCGACAAGCTCCCATTTAGGGCAGCAGCTGTGCTCCCTGCACAGCTTAACCCTCTCCTTGCCAGGCCTCACCTCTCCTGAAGGATGGTCCACACTCTCCCAGAACCTGCAGAGGGATGCTTGCAGGCCTGCTCCAGTGTGCTGCATCCTCCTGCAGCTGGACCAGTGCCTCAGACAGCCTATCGACACACCAGCATAAGCAGAGCTCTTCCTCCTCCCCACACAGCTTTCCTTATGAGTATGAACACGTGAAAATCCATCCTAAGCACCCTCTGGCAGAGCTGTGGCCCTCTAGCACCATGCACAACTTAATAAGCCTCAGAAACACCAGACCAATGAGGGTGTCAGAAACAGCTTCCTTCAAGCGGTGCTGCCAGTGATGAGCCAAAGTCAAACTCACCAGCCTCAGAAGGAAAATGTCCATGTTAAAAAGCAACACCTAGAATTAGTAATGAAAAAATTAAAGAGTTTACAAATGGATATGTTGAGTATTAGAGCAAGAGGTTGCCCTGCATAAGGCAGCACATAAGGCAAGGCGGCCCACTAGAGAGGCACAAAAGTGCTCAGGAAGGACTGAGCCACAAGCACCAATGATTCTTCATTCTGCTGTATAAACAGAAAATACAACATACAGCAAAGTTGTCTCACTCTCTCCCTTAAGGAGAGAACCCACCCCATTCTCCTCAGATTCCAAGACATACATAGGTAACAAATAGGGAATTCCTGAGGAAGTCCAACATAGTCAAAACTGCCAGGCAAATGGCTAGGTTTCATTCTTTAACTTCTGCTTCTCCTCTTAAGTACACAAGTGGGAGAAAAAGCCAACTATGTGAAAAATCTGTGCTGCACAGCAAAAAGAGAAGAAAAGTCCGCCACTAAAGCTGTATTTCTTCTTTATTCTAAAATAGTACCTCCTTGTAGCAAAAACTGCCATGCATTAGAAATAAAGAAATGAGGATCTCAAAGCCACATCAAGCTAGTTAACAACATACCTGTATATTCTGAACAACGTCTTTGAAAGGAGATGACCTCTGCATGCACGTGTTCACCATGTCCATTGCCCTGTCAAAGTTCTTCACGTATTCTCCATACATCTTCAGAAAAGGAGCCAGTTTCTGCAGGATGTCTCCTAACCGTGGGTTCACATTCCTATTGGAAAGAGAACGCTAAGTATAAAAGTCTGTGAAAATACATTCTATTTTAAGAGGGAAGACACAATAACAGAGTTCTACTGTTGTCTCCCACCCACCCATGGAACCCAAGGAAGACATTTAGGCTGGCATCTCACAGTCCAGCACCACGCCAGGCTCCCCAGGGTGGCCCTTGGTTGTGTTTGGTCCCTAGGTACTACCAAGCAGCAGCAGGAAGTTCAGATGAGCCCGGAGACCTGCAAAGTCTCCATCTGTGTCAACAGCTCTGCCCAAGTTCACAGGCAAGGAAATCCATTTGCTTTTCTCTGCAGATCTGTGTTTTTAGTTAAACCGCACATAGGAGAAAATAATTGCTGTGATTTGCTGGACTCATACAAGGAAACTGTAGTATCCTTGGGGAGCTGTGGCAGCACAGTCACCCTGCACCCCCCTTCCCCACTCAGCAGCACAGCTTGCACCACTGAAGAGCCATGTAAAGCTGAAGCTGTCATTTATGGGGAGATTTCCAGAGGGCCTCTATAGGAGCTAGATGTGTAAATGACAATGAGAGCTGCATATCCAATTTTCTCATGTTCCAGTCCCCTTGAGAGAACCAGTGTAAGATTCCCTTCCATTTTTTCCTCAGCTTTCCTCTCTCACTGAACTCCTGACTCACAGTCTGTTTACACTAGTGACCTTTAGCTACAGAATGAGTTCATGCCCTGCTCTGACTTCCAGTTTCTCCAGTTTTCCTTTCCTTTACTACAGCTTTCCCTGTAGACACAGGTCAAGTGCAAAGGTGCTGACACTTTTTTATTCCTTCTGGATATTGATGACCTATGTGAAGAAGACTGGACTCTAGCAAGAGAGATGTGAGCTCCTATCTTGACTTCATCATTTAGGATAGCTGGAAAGGTCAACTTGGTTGGTTTTAATACGAAATAAGGTGCAGCATCAGCATTATTAGCACTTTCCACTGCAGGACATACTGCAGCGAGCGCATCATCCCAAGTCAAGGGTCCTACATCTGCCTTACAATTAAATGGAGTGATAGGCAGGCAGGTTAAAACTTACTACAGTTGCCAAATTTTAATTGATATATGACCATTATTACTTGTATTAAAAAAGAACTATTTTCTTAAAGAAAGTATATGTACAGCATAACAAAATATTATTTGACAGAAGGCCAGCAAATTATTGGGTGAGATCTTGTCCAATGCTGTGGTACTAAACTACAATAGAAGCAGCTGCGTAACAGATGTAAACTCATTCCTGGGCACAAAGCTGTCTATCTTATCTGTCTACATTTTCATTTGTTTGGCTGATAAAATGCTAATTTTGTAACAGTGAATTTTATATAATTGCTACATTAAAATATCAAACGGATGTGTCTCATGAAGTCTCCAACATGGCATGTAGAGTCTAGACTGTGATACGATGATCTGTTTTCCTTCTTTGGGAAATAACCATGTTTTTCAATATTTCACGTTGGGGACGAGATACCTCATCCATGGAGCCAAAATAAGCACTTTGCTCCTTTCCTAGTACTACAATTTCACAGTACTGCAAAACAAGGAGCATGGAAATACAGTAAGAAAAATAGCTCCAATAGTACTCTGGTCTGGAAAAAAATTCTCACAAAGTGCTCTAGGAATGCTGAGTGCTCAGGCCTACTCCTGTATTCAGGAACAATACAGGTAAAAGAGATATAAGAGACTCCAAGCTGATGTGTTAAATAGCAAGTGAACTACTGCACCAAACAATTAAAATGCTGGAATACAATTAGATGCCCGGGTCACTAAAGTTTCTTGGAAACATATTTTAAAAGTAATTGTACTGACAGTTACCCACCATTCTTGTGTAATTCTTGTTTTGAGCTCAGGAAGAAGAAATTGTCCGTGGAAACAATAGATAGAAGAGATATTTGAAAAGATGCCCGTTATCACTTCAGATGAAATACCTGCTTCTGACAACTTAGTGCAGAACACCTGCATGAGACAAGACAGTACCAACACAGAGTTTAACAATCCTGAACACAGCGGCATCGGGTTGCAGTATTACAAAGCTGACTGCCTCAGAACAGAGCCACAGCATCTGAATTCTGGCACTCAGTCCCTGGGGTTCACCACCCTGAGCATTTTCAGGAGTTTCACAGAACATAAACCCATTGTCAAACAGGGTCAGATTTATGCATAAGGGCTTACTTCTCCATTCGAAGTGTCTGGGGCGGTTGTAAGTCAGAAAGATTGAAACAACTGAGAAGATGAGACATCTTGTATTTGGGAGTGTAAGGTGCATAAAACAATTGGCCCCTCAAGAGCACTTACTGGTATTTACACGAAGCAAAATCAACCCTTTGATTATTTTGTTTCTCTGTAGGAAAATCACACTGTACTGAACAAAACTGAATGACTCTCCCAGGATTTCTAGGGTCCTCAGATAGCCTTTGCTCATCCAAAGCAAATACTGGAAAGCTCTGCACAGAGTTTGTAGGGTTGGATGGTGGTAGATGGCTCCCTGAAAGCTACAGCTTCTAACAAGATTTCTAGCAAGGTGACAGCTTTCCCTGTTTCTTTTTTTCTTAAGCAACATTAATCATTTTCATTTTTACTTTGCTTTTACTGCATGTTTCATATTTTTCTTTATATAATGATTACATATGCCATCCACAGAGATATATATCAAGTATGTTAGAGAGATTATAGAATTGCCTGAACTGTGTAGACATACCAAAACATTTTATTTGGAAAAACGTTCAGATTATCACATCAGTGTTACTTTGTCTCCACGTGCAAACACAGTGGGGAAAACAATCAGGAATCACAGTGGGGAAAAACATAATAAAAATCACTCTGAACGCGGGGCTGATCCTTGTGGCCTGACTGTAGTAAAACTTATAGCTGCTGAACATTACGGAGCAGTCACAGATTCCATTGTTTTATAGTGCCATGAGTGTCCCTATGATTTCCTCCCTATGCATCCTCTGAAAGGAACCGAATGTTTATGGTGTCTGTACCATGGGCTGCTGCTTTCCCATTTCTCTCTCCAGCACCTGAATGCTTGGGCTCCAGCACAGGGAACCCATATCCCAAAAACTCACTCAGGCACCTAACACATGAACCCTAACAAGCAAAGCCCATCTCCCACCAACAAGCTGTATCTTAACTGCTGGGCTATAGGTTAGAGGCTGAACTGAAGACGTCACTGCTGATCGCAGAAGACAAAACGTAGCTTGTTCAAAATTGAATTACCTGATCCAACAGATGGAGTCTTTTAACATACGCTTCTTCTGTATGGAGCAGCTCGTTTGCAATGTTGAACAGCTTTTGGGGCTCTGTACACTGGAAAAAAAAAAAAAAAAAGAAGTTATAAATAACAGAATCTTTCACCAACACCACCCTCCCATTTTCTCCATGGGCCAAATTCCCTCCAATACAGAAGCCCAAAGTGAATGAGCTTAACACATTTCAGAATCTGCTCCAAACTTCTCATCAAAGGATCGATTTGCTCTAGAGACATTTTTAAGCTATTTTCTGAAAGGTGGACAGGACATCACTTTCTTTCTTTGTGTTTTTGTTTGTTGTTGTTGTTTTTTTTTTAATAAAGAACCAGAAACATCCACTAAATCTGGAAACATATCTAGTTTATTTGGTAACTGAGACATCAGACTGCAAATTAACAGTGCTCAAGTTTTAATTTGGTCACATACACAAAAACCATCAGCAACTAGAAAAGACCTGTCTGGCCATGCATTTCACACCTCAGCCAGCACAGGGTTACTCTCTGCTGTATTTCTATGAGCTCTGTGCAGCTTTAAACACTCACCAGTTCCAGCAGTGTAACTGAAATTACCCAGCAAAGTCTTTCATTGCGCTCGTTAAAATAAATAAATAAGGACTAAATCAAAAGCTTGAATACAACTAAGAAGCACAAACTTACCTCACCATTTAGCTAAAACTTACATAGACTCCACAGAGTCTTGCTTTCCGGTGTGCTACAAAATACTTGAATTAGGATGACACCAGCTTTAGCTTTCTGACAAACTCTAGATACCTTTGAAGGTCTAGACTTCAAACTCCATGTCTACATGTAATGAAATCAAAACTGTGTTCCAGATTTGAGGGCTGGTTGGTAGAAACAGGAGTACAACACTGGAAAGGGGCAGCAAGGATGGTAAAGGGTAGGGAAAATTTAATGGGGTGGAGCTGGGAAAAAAACAACAGTGATGAAGGTTAGAGAGACGTATAAATGGTTAATGGAACAGACAGCAACAGCTTGGTGCAATTATTCACCATTCCTTGCACCGGAAAACTGAGTGCATCAAATCAAACTACTGCGGTGCTGCTTCAAGACTGAGAGCTGCTTCCCCGAGCACCGCATCCCTGCGTGCACAGCCCTGGAGCACACAGCGCAACGGGCAGCAAAGCTTCCCACAGGCTCACAAAAGGACTGGACAAATCCGCACAGAATGAGTCCAGCTGAAGTCAATTAAAAACAAAGCCTGCTTCTGCTCCAGGAAGCACCTGGGCCCCTCAGCAGCAGCAGTGATTTCTGTCCCCAACACCTATCTCCGTCTGCTTGCCAGTCCCTCGCTGGACACACAGCATGGTTAGAAAGCGTCATTGAAATGCTCTCTTTAAGCTTCTTCGATGCCATCTTGTTTTGATTATATGCAAAGTCAAAAAGAAACAAATTTAAATTAAGAAACACATTCAGGCAAACTGCTGTGCAACCAGATGACCTCAAAGCCTTTTCAAAGCTAGCCATGAATCGAAGCAAACCAGACCCACAGCTAACCAAATGAAATACAGTACCACTTAGCCCAAGTACCTACAGCTCTGTGATAGGAGCAGCAACCAAGGGACAGTGAGGACTTTTGCTGGATTGGAAATGCTGGATTGAGTGAATACTCATATTATATTTTGTTAATATTCCGGGAGAAAAAAGACACAATGCTTTGAAGCTGTTATGGAGAAATATAACTTATTATAGATTATAATGAAAGACATTGCTGGCCATTAAGATTCCAGTAAGAGGGATCTCTCGCTGAGAAAGAATTTGTTTGCCAGCTTTGCTGAGTGCCTGAATGAAAGGCGCTGATGTCATCCAGCTGGCAAGCCAGCCCCAGAGCATCCTCTGATTTGTTTGAGTTCTGAATTTGAAAAATAATTGTTTTCAACCAAATACATTTGCTCTCAAAAGTAAATCTTTACATAGCACAGGCACTTTCTAACCTCCTGACCTTCACCATCTGCAACTGAGTTTATACTTACAAAAATCTTGCTGACATCTGCTCAAAGACCGAACCACGGCCGAGAACAACATCAGCCTGAGCTGAGCATTACATTTTAAGGCAAGATCATCTTCAGCTGCTCCTTCTGCTAGCGGCAGACAGGCATGTTTTTCAGACTGATCTGCAACTTATTCACCTTTCAATTGACAAAACGTTGCACTTAAAATAGTTGATACAGTGGGGCAGCCCAGCTCCAACCCTCCTGCACTGTGTCCTCTTGGAAGGACAGCTTTGACACAGCCAGAGCTGTGCTGCAGGGGATATGGATGAGGTATTTCACGGCCCGTGTCTCTAAAGGAAAACCAAAAGAAGTGTGCAAACTGAAATGCATTTATATTCCTGATGTAACAGCTTTATGTAAGTCTCTGTTCACATTTACTCACACAACTACAGTCTGACAGGAATTGAAGGAGCCCTGCTTGACTGAAGTAAGCAGGCTTCAGTCTAAAGACTTTGGCAAAAAGATGGCTGGGGGAAAAGAGTCCTCAAGTAACAAAGAAGTCAGCAGAGACACAGCATGCCCAGCCTGAGGAGATTTGAGACACCTCTAACATCACTAACACTAAAGTGAATCAGCAGCAAAGAGAATCATAGAATAACAGAATGGCCTGGGTTGAAAAGGACCACAACGATCATCCAGTTCCAACCCCCTGCTATGTGCAGGGTCACCAACCAGCAGACCAGGCTGCCCAGAGCCACATCCAGCCTGGCCTTGAATGCCTCCAGGGATGGGGCATCCACAGCCTCCTTGTGCAACCTGTTCCAGTGCATGACCACCCTCCTAATATCTAACCTAAACTTCCCCTCTCAGTTTAAAACCATTCCCCCTTGTCATATCACTATCCACTCTCATAAACAGTCATTCTCCCTCCTGTTTATATGCTCCCTTCAAGTATTGGAAGGCCACAATGAGATCTCCCCAGAGCCTTCTCTTCTCTAAGCTAAACCAACCCAGTTCCCTCAACCTTTCTTCACAGAACTCACCACGTACTCAATTTTGCATCAATTCAAAGGGGACGGGTATCTGAGGCTGTCACCATCTCCAGCCTACTCAGAATAGTCACCTGGCAACCAGGTCTCTGCCCAGGCAGGTGGCTTTTATCAAACACAGAACGCATTCAGCTTCCAGTACAAACTGCACATGATCTGAGCGACTGCTACAGGGGACTGGTGAAGCACAGTTAGCTTTGCTAATAGAGCCCTGCAGAAAAACTGTGCCACTTACAAGGCATGTAAATGACATGGCAAATAATAAAATACTCAGCTTTCCACTTAAAATGGATCCTAAGCTGTTTTATTCTTTGTAAATGCGTTTCCCCCCTTCTTTGCCCACCATGACCGCTCGGCAGGACCACAGCTCCACATGACAGCCATACAACTGCTGCAGGACCTGTTCAGAGCAGCCGAGCTGGCGGAGTGACAAGGAAGATGAGAAAAGGGAAGTGTCGGTGCTTATTTGTGACACAGGAAGCTCACTGCAGTGCTTGGAGCAGCAGTTGTGTGATGCTCTTTCACTTCTGTGTCGAAGGTCCAACAATTCGTTTTCAGCTGTACGTGTCCATAAAACATTAAAAAATAAAGGAAATACACAACCAGCACCAGGTTCTCATAAAGGGCAGATTCCCACCTGCAGTGGGAGTATGTCTGCACCTGCAAACACGTAAATGTGCCAATCACAGTCACAAAGTGGGTAACAGCAGATGCTGTGTTGTGCAACGAAGGGCTCGAAGCACATCAGTGCTTCCTGAGAGTCTGCCCAGCTGCCCACCAGCTCCCAGGCACTGGGAGAAGGGGCTGCAGGCTGTAGCTGCCCGGGGCAGGGCGGTGGGCTCAGGCCAACTTGCTGCCCTCCTTCCTCTGCAGAAGGTCCCAAAAAGATCATAGACAACTTCCCAAGTGAAAATGTTGAAAGCAATATGGAAAAGTTGTCCTTATTGTAGGGCTTCTTTGTAGCACTGAGATCTTACTTTATTCAGCATATCCAATAAAAGTGAAGATGAGAACATATCTGATTTTTCTTAATGAGCACTCTATGACTGGCTCCACTGTTTTGCTTAGTGGGTAACTTGTGTGGATTCATCTGTAGGCTTGGAAGGTATCACTGAATGAGGAAACAAGACAGAAAGTCCCCAAGCAAAGCTCCCCCACTAACCTGCTGTAAGCCAACTGATGGACCAAATCAGGAGGCCTCCACAGATTCTCATAAGAAAACGATTACTTTGGCCACGCTCCCCAGTGTCAAATCAGGAAGCGAAGATAATCACTTCACATCCTCTTCAAGGCCAAGTCAAAATCCTTTTTTCCCAAATACACGTGGAGATAATCTTACCCAGAGGTTTGACTTGCAGGACTGCAGGTCACGTTTTCCAACACAAACTGCACTGTGAAATCAGAAGCACAACTGCAGCTAGGTACAGGCAGAACAGGAACACGTCAGTGACTGTACGAGGCCCAGGGGGGCTCTCCATTATCAGCGTTATTTTACACAGCAGGTTCTCATGAAGCGGGACAGATGGAGAAAGGCATTTTTTTGTGATTATTAATGAGCACGTGTTACTGTTAGCGAAAAATATCTGAACAAAAGGACACGAGAAAGCATTACCCATCTCAGCAGCATCGCTCCACCGCTCCCAGGTAAGTTGGTGCTCAGAACCTCGGGTAACAGAGGCTGCAAAGCATGACAGCTCCTTGGTCCTCCTTTTGTCATTGCTTTTTTTGTACCCATCAAGGCTAACGTGCCTCAGTTCTCAGAGCTCCTGACACTTTCTGAAACATTATCAAAACTAATAAGCTCCCCTTGTTCATTCTCATTCTGATAAAAGACTGCTGGAAATCCCAGCAAGTCACTCCTGCCATTTAAAACGTATCTCAATAATTGTGTGCTAACAGTGAGATCTGTGAGCTTGCGCTGCAGACTCCCAAAGGAAGCCACATCACGCTGCAGAGCTGAGCCTAGACTAAATAAAACAATGCAAGTCATCTATCAGGCTGCATGACTTCACCAGCCATGGGATGTGTGAAAGCTCGGGTGGCAGACGGAGAGCTCTCCAAAGTAGAAATCTAGAGAGGAAAAAAGCAAATACGATTCTTTTTCTACTGATGTTTATTCATGAACTTTGCTTAATGCAATATCCCAGGAATTACCGAGCCATCATTAAATCATTCTGCAGCTGTACTTCCCATGCATCCTCCTCCAACTACAACAAAGCTCTCTGGAAAACGTGACTGTTTAATGAGAGCGCTGGTTACCTCCGCTGTGCAGCTGCAGCCCGGTACCGGCAGCAGGAAGGGGGAGGCAGGAACAAAGCCCTGACACACAGCCTGCCCTGGGACAGCCCGGGGGAGGAAGGGGTCTCTCCTGCTCACACACCAACATGGGTGCTCACGGAGCTCCTCCTCCCAGCAGGCCTGGCACGTTGTTTCCTGGAAAATTTCCCGTTTTGTCCAGAGTGATGTGAACTCAGAGCAACCACATAAGAAGGCAGCTTCGAACTGAGTCGTGCTTGTTGGAAGCCATGGCTCTGAACCCTTACAGACTCACTCTGCAGTGTCCAGATCCTCAACAGAGCCAAAGGGCAGACTGGGAGGGTGCTGTGAACGTGTAACACACCAGTTGGCTTCACCTGACCTTGAGCTGGTGCACGCTGTGTCCCCAGAAGAGGGCACAATCCTTACACTGAAGGAGAGGCAGCATGTCTTTAAGCCTTTCCCCACACGTGGCCACAAAGCTGAGCTTACGTCTCGTGGTCAGCGTCAAAACAGCCTTCTCAAAACTGAAATTAACCCAAAATGCAAGGACAGACCTGAAGTACATCACGTTAATGTCACACCTGTCCTCCTGTACTCATTTAGATGAGAAGCTCCAACAGGAAGAAAAGGAATGCAAGAAAACAGAACGTTTCCTCCTCTAGAGATCTTGCCCTTTTATAAATTCATTAGGCACCCTACTGACAAGTACGACCACATAACTCAGTGTTTAATTGAATTATTTCACACTATATGGACATTTAGCCTAAGGAGCACTATTTAAAAACAGCTATCAAAACTCTGATGTCTTAGACCAGTAATTATTTGTAGTGTTTGTCAGTAAAGCTCTTCATAATGATACTGTAAAGTCTTCCACTCGGGCTTGCCACAGCTGCTTTGGTACTGCATGCCTAACTCAAACAGGAAATCTAATTTCTACCCAGATTAAAGACCTTCCAATCATTATTCACCATTTTCTTGCTGATATGTTGCAATTAATAATCTTTTAAATAACATTTTAGTTGCACAAATACCTATATACATATATTATGAAGATAAAGTAATTGAAGCAAATGTGTTTATGTATGAATGTACACATAAGGGAGAGTGAACAGCAGCAGACCAGAAGCCACGCACTGTGATGGTGATGCTCGTGATGTGAGATGTAAATGAGCTTATACTAGCAGAATATTGAAGAGATACCAGATGTTAATGGACACAATTTAAGTTTTAGCAGCTGCTAATAAGAATCTCTCCCACTAATAGCTTTCTGGAGGATCCCCCACACTGATTTCTTGCATACAACACACATTTCCCTTGGCAGTGCAGACCTGCAGTCCTGCTGGATCCCATCTCATATTGCCATGGATTTATTCCTGCACAGGATGCAGGCTGCCTGCCCTGCAGCCTTCCTGCCCAGCTGACAGGCTGCTCCTCTGCCATCCCCACCAGCTACCAGGTGAGACTGCAGACCTGCAGGCAAGCAAATGAGTTCGCATCCTCTCCACATACAGCAAACAGCCAGGTTTGCCAGGCAGACCCGTCTTGCATGGCCCTCACTACTCCCTAAGTCTGCAGGATGCTTTATGGCCGTTTCAGTCCACAAATGGCAGCAGGGATGAGCAATGAGAGCCATGCTCAGGCTCCCTCTTGGGTGGAGTCAAAGAGATCCTGGAGATCCTGACACCTGAACTGAGGCTCTGCTGTACTTTGGAGCCACGAGGATAAAACACCACTAGCTAAACAAATGGAAGCTAGTGCAATTAGGATGGAAAGTATCGGTCTATTTACAAGGATACAAACTTTCACTTTGACAAGGACTATTTGCCAGAACAAACTCTCAAGTTTTGCTTTCAGGTCGGCTACTGCTGTGACGCCAATGGTATCCATGACACCAAAATCAGAGTTTCTATCCTTCCCTCTTGCTGAAGTCCCACTGGCACCTGACAGACCTGAGGGGATTCATCCGAGCCTGTGGTACTTGGGTCTGCCAACATGCAGCACGCTCCAGGAAGGCAACAACTCCCACCTCATGCACACCCAGGCAGCAACTGGGCAGCAGGAGCCAGGCCTCCTTCATGAGAGATTGATTCTTAGTTACACAGCACTTTGGCAATATTAAGTCTCACTTTTTTTTTCTGTTGTATAACAGAGACTTCAGTGTAAACCCAGGGTGGTAAAACCAGTTAGTTGCAATGAGTTTGACATTCACTGAATTTGCAAAAGGAGCAGCAACTAAGCACTGGATGGGCAACACCTGTCCCAGGCAACAATGCTGGTGTTTGAGCCATGTGAAGGGAAGGTGACTCCAGTCACACAAGCCTGAGCTTGTAATAAAAGGAAAGGAATGCAGCATAAAGCAGTGCATTCACCAGAGAAACTCCGGGGCTTTTTCATACCTTCCTGGAGGTGTGTTTGTCTCATCACACTGTCTTCTTGGAAAAAAAGGGGACACCACAGAGCATTAATTGTACTCCAAAGTTACAGCTGTCAGCGCTGAATGACAGAACCTCAAGCACATCACATACTTGCATACAATTTCACCACTCTGAAATCCTCGCTGGTTGATCTGACCTAGGAGCTACCGAATGAGTTTAAACTGCCACCTCTCCCAAAGGGACAAACTCTGGATGTATATAACTCAGGATTTATTCTGTGACCTCAGCAGAACCACTCAATTCACATGAACTGAGATGTGAGCACTACAGTTCACTAGCTGCAGGTCACTAGTCCTGGCTGTTAGTGCTCATGGTATTGTTCTAAACACAAATCCTGTATGTCAACCGTACTCTCATGATGTCCAAGTGAAAAACACCCCAAACACAAACAAAAAAGAGAAAAAAAATCAAGAAGGGGAATATTTTGCAGATATATTGCTTGAAGCATCTTGTTTTCCCTTAACAAAAAGTCTTTTTTTTAAATATAACTGTCTTGATAAGCAGATAATCAAAAGAATGCCATTAATGTTAAACAGCTGCAGCAAATACACAACAGCACGGACTCCATTATTTTGCACAGAATACCCTCAAAATAACTTTTTGCATTCAAAAAGTAGTCACACTAAAAGAAACACGGGCTTCTTTAAAAAAAATTATGTATCTATACACTGCTAAAGGAGATTTCCAACATGCATGTCCTTCCAGAATACAAGGCCCTGACCCTGAAAGATTAACTATCCAATTGGCCCTCTACATGTCATGGAGCCCCAGTGCAAACAACGTGATCTCGTAAGTAGGAGCCAAACCTGCACAAATTCAAACAAGAAACACAGGGTCCAAGTCTTTACCTACAAATGGTACTTCAGTTTTAACAACTTGTCTCTGCCTCTGATGCACTCTCATAAAAAGAAACCTTTTAAATCAAGATTGGAAACCTTTCTAACAGATACAGCCTAGAACAGGAACAAGCTATGACCCAAACTGAGCAGGAAATTCATGTCTGTCATGATCCTCTGACGTAGGAGCAAAGAAAAAATCCCGAACACACAAAAGTGATGCAAGGGATCTCTGGAGAGAGTCAGAAACAGGCTTCAGGTAAAGTAATGTTAAACCACCTTACCTTGTTTACATCCATATACTCTAACTTTGGCACTTCTGCTGTTTCTTGTTCCTCACTACTTCCTTCATCAATGTCACTGTCTTCATCCTGTGTGGAGTCTCTCTTCTGCTCTGCAGAGGAAGATCTGGTGCTCTTTCTGTCAGGTTCCATCTCCCCCGGATTCCCAGACACACCAGGCTTCTTCTGCTCTGCACCTTCTTCGCTGGGGAAAGTTTCCCCTGCCACGCTACAAGAAGGGCTGTCAATGCCACTGTCTCTGTTGGGAATTTTACCATTACCGTTCAGTTCTGCAGTTGAGTCTTTATTGCCAAGCTCTCTAGAGGGTTCTTTGCTCTCATTCACAGCAGTACAGTCTTCATGGCTTTTGTTATCGCCTATGCTTAGCTCTTTAATTTTCATTATGTCTGTGTTCGATAGATCTGCACTGCACGGTACGTCTGGCTCATTTTCATCTGGTTCACTTTTTTCATTCGTTGAACAGCTGCTGGAAGCTACCATGTCACAGTCACACGAGCTCGACTGTTTGGATGAGTCCAGGCCCGGTTCCATCTTAAGAGCTAAATTCAGCTGGTTCCTTTGAAGAATATGTACAGGTTGCCTGCAGGTGAAGATAAAGCACCCCGGTCATTCACATCTATAATGAGAGGTTGCAAAAGTGCCTCAAAAGAGACTGGGCCTGATTATCATTTGTTTCAAGCTGCATTTCTTATGGCCCCCTGACAATACCAGGAGGCATGTGTACAGACACTACTGTAACAACGTTCACCCAATATTCAGGTAAAACACACCACTCCTAACTGTAAGTTTAATTGAAAAGGTGCCATTAGAATCCCAAATCTTTAATAGTCCCCACCTTGCCCCAAAGCACAGTTTGGTTTGAACATTTGGAGCAAGAGGAATCACCTTTTAAAAAAAGCATTTGTTTATGGGTTTGTTTAGACAGGAACTCACTTTATTCAAGAGAACAAAGCCTGCGGGGAAAGTTATTTTCTATCAGAAAGGGGACAATTTTTGAAGCACAGAAGACATTACTTCTTCCTATTTGAAAGAGACCTCACGAGATTTACCCAGGTGGTAACACATTAAAAGGCACAGCACCGTGTCTGTCTCTCTTCCCTCTTTATGAAAACAATCATTTAGGTCCATCAGCCAAGTTTGGTTTTTGAAGAGGATTTTAGCGTGTTTATGAAATGAGCTGTTTTATACATCAGCTCCAACCCCATTTAATGTCTCGTACATAAAGTTCCTAAGGAAACTGTTATACATTATGCCATTTCAAAATACACTGACACTGAACTATCCCCCACCCCTAAGAAGCAATGCAACAGTAAGTCCGACACCTACTGAGTCCTAGGCAGAGAACTAAATTATTTTGTATCACAATTATCAATTTCCTATAATGCAAAAACAGTCTTGATATCAAGTCAACTTACTAAAAGCAGACTCCGAGCTACTCACTTGTGGGAGAGCACTCAAATTCAGCAGATCTTAAACTTACAAACCAATAACCATTGAAATATAGTTTCAAAGGTACGACGACGTATTTACCTAATACTTTCAAACTTCTCAATGAGAGTGTTGACTCCTGCTGATATTGGAATTTCGTCCTCTCCGGGAGCTAAGCTCCGTGATGACTTGGGATCAGCTGGTAAAGGCCGAGAAGGTGCAGGAGGAATTCTTTCTTGCCCAGGTTTGAGGTGGACAGGCTTAGGAGGTACTAATAAAACAGGAGGAAAAAACAGGAGGATAAACCTTCATCTTCTTTATCTTAAACTGGGAAAAAAAATGCAGGCACGCAATGCAGAGCAAGGAATATCCATTCTTTCAACCTTCATAAATTACACGTGCTGCAGTCCCAAACTGTTCCTTATACAAAAGCAAACTGTTGCATACTGAAGAAAAATGATGGTCTTCTATTTTGCATCTCTCCCGTTGTATAAAACTCGTTAACAAACTGCGGCTCGCAGAACTTTACCGCTTCCTTGTTACCAAACAGGATGCACAGCTCGCACTTCGTTTTTGCACACAGGCTCACCATCTCAACCACGCCACTGTGTTTCCCCTCCCATGACTTTTCAAGACTGCAGCACTCTGCTCAATCTCTTATGTTGAAGAAAAAAAAAAGAAGCCGAACCAAAACAAACCACCACAGAAACAATCCCACCATGGATTTCAGTGCCTTGTATTTGCTTGGCCGAAAAACCCACAAGCAGAACATAATAGCTTTTCTTCCTTTCATTCTCCCTCCCCCATGTCTTCCGTGGTGTAGTCTTCATAAATTTCCTTCCTCTTTTGGTTCTACATTGAGTTATATACTATACAAATAAAACGCATTGTGAGAACGTGTACATTCTGCTTAAGAATTCATTGGGAGGCGAAGGTGCAAAGTTAAATACAGTATTTAAAAAAACAGTAATTTAAAAAATATGTATTCAGACCTTACATTGTTTGCAGAGTAAAGGGTTTTGGAAATACGTAAGCAGTAACCCATGGCAACAGGTTCACGTGCTGTTACAGTTTCAGACAGAGAAAGCAGCTTCATAGTAGCAGACTTTACAGTGGAAGGTAGGAAAGCTGGCAGTGTGATTACTCCCAAATGTGCACTACTTGGAGCAGTGCTGCCAAATGTTCCCTCTGATCCGGGCTATTCAAGGAGTTAATACACAAATGAGGGAACTCTACACACGTGTTTTCTTAATCAATGTTTTCAAGAACAATGTATCTCAAGCATTTCCAATTTTTAAATAGTCCATCGGGCACATCAGTGTTATGAGATTAACGCTGTAATGAAGCTTTAATTAGTTCTGAGTGTAATTTCAGGGTTACTTTTTGAGGAGCCTATAGCCCAGACATACGGTCCCAAGAAGTCAATTCCAGTTGTCCCTACCCTGCAGGATGCTGACTGTTTCAAGCTCCAGATCAGCCTACGGGTCCTCCCTCTTCTGGCTATGGACGGTCACTGCCTGAGGTCAGTGATGATGAATGGCTGGAGCCTCTGAGCTCTGCATACAGTCAGCATTAAAACTATCTAAGTTACTGAGGTCATTTCAGCACCAAAGAATAAGATCAAATCTTCCAAAGGTTTGAGCTCTAATGGGATGCTTCTTATAGGATGACCGACTAGGGCAGCATCCAAAAACATTTGGAATTCTTGTCTTAAAATGAAGATGTTAAAGTTCAATTTTGAAAACTTCACCACAAAATCTGTCTTACACAAAAATAACAGTCAAGCAGGAAAAGAAAATTATTACTGCATTATACAGGTGCACCATGCAGCAGACAGCTACACAATAACCTACCCTACATTCCCTATTAGGTTCTTAAGAGCTTAAAACTGGGTTACAACACTCAGAAGGTGAACTTCACTGCACCTGTGATATGATAAGGTGTAATAAAAAGAAGGAAAATAAAAAGCAGTCCCTTCTGTTAGTTCTGAATTCTGGTATTTACCAAGGCAATTTGGAGGAAAAGATGGATCAGCACAGAGACAAAGTCACTGCCTTTCTTAAACAATGCTTACAAAGCAAAACTTTAACTACAGATGTCTACTGAAAAGCTGACACAAAGAACCTATGTCCAGAATTTCAAGGAAATGGCATTACTTGTCACAGTATCACAACAGCCAGGCAGCTCTGCCTCTGCAGTCAACCAGCAGGTGTCTAGTCGGATCTCAACAGAGAAGACAAAATAGGCTTTTCAGAATCCATGTTACATCTATCTGCAAAAAGCGTCCAAACCATACTGCTGATTTCCACTCCCAAGCCCATTAAATGATATGGCAAACACTTGTTAAGTCCATTAAATGACATGCAAACATTTGTTACCACTCGCACATTTAACATATATTTGAACTCAAAATCACTTCTTAAAACTCCTACAACTGCAGGAACTGATAGACCTGCATACTAAAAAAACCCCGTAACACCAGATGAGCTCCTCCGTACCTGTGCTGTCATAGTAAGAACAGTCAATCCTATAAAAACCCCAAGCTGCTGCTTGCAGATGTGAGTGCAGGACCCGCAGATGGAGCTCAGCCACAACCACCACCACCCGCCCGTCCCAGTCCAGAGGCAGCACTGCTGCTTTGTCTCTCTGCACTGAACTTGCCTTGCACCCTCGTTCCACAGACCCAGCCACAGAGCACAGATGCTGGGTGAAGCTCCCAGTGCCCTCCTTGCACACAGACAGGTAAAATGGTGGAGAAAGGGAAAAAATGCAGCTGTGGAGAAGAGAGTGTCATGGGACGTGTTTCAGGCGGTGGCTGACAGCTGACGTCACGTGCTGGAATGGCTCTTCCCCAATCTTCCTCCTGAAGGTTTTACGTAGCAGCCCAGTGCTGCGTGGAGGAGGCAGAAACCAAGCAAGACACAATGTCTTTGTTGCAGAAGAAACAAGTGAAATAATGAGAAGCAGTGAGACAGAAATAGAAAAGGGGAAGATGAGGTTAAATATCCAGGAGAAGTTACAGACCAGGGCTGGCCCTAGACCTGTAAGAGCAGGGAGTAAGGACCCCTCCCTCACCTCGTAGCAGGGAATAAGGATCCTTCCCTTAGCCTGATTAGAGCATCTCAGCCACTGTGTTACTTCAGTCCTCCCAGCCCACAAGTTGTCCATCTCACACGTAACTCTTCTACAATAATGCCAAGGGTCAGTACACACTTGGTAGGTGACCTGATGAAGGCGTTCCTATCAACTCATCCCGGCAGCGGTGGGCTTGCCATGGCTTGCAAGGACTTAATCTTCAGAGCTGTGATTTGCACTCACATATATATATCTAGATGATATATACATATATCTAAATACAGACACTTAAATATATATATTTTTATATAATTTCAAATGTGTGCGTATATAAATACATAAATTACATTTATGATATTATGTATCTGTGCATGATAAATCAGATTATGAAGAGTTATTCTTTGGGAAGCAAATACAGGCCAAAAAAAAGAAAAAGAAAACATGACCCCACAGCACACAGCCTCAGGTGGGGTTAAAGCAGAGCTGTTCCTAGACTCTCTGGTAGTGATGCCAGTATGTTCCACTCAACAAATCAACAAGAAATAGCCTTAATGAGGAATCCATGTAGCTCTAGGGCTAAAGCTTTGGGAATAAAAGTACTTTCCTAAAAATACCATCAAAAACTGGAGGGAAGATTCATGTATTTTACAGGGGAATGCAATGCACTGTTAGTATTACTTTTTTGGACATGGCCACCAAGAGCAAGTAAGGATAGTTTACAGGAGAAATGACAGCCTAAACGCAGGCAATTCATAAAAATAATACACTGGCAGCATTTTGTGGAACTGTTTCTGTTCCATGACTATTTTTGTATTTATTATTTTGATTATTTCACTTTTCTAGAGAGGCAAGAAGCATTCTCCTATCTTTACTTCGTATACAGAGGTTATAGAGGTTACCAACCTGTAGAGTTTACCAACAGATTATTAGCAGGGAGAGAAGCCATTTCAAACTTACAAAGTCAATAAAAGTGAAGAAAAAAACCTTTACCATCTCCCAATCTTGCATAGGATCTTACATACTCTTCTCTACTGTTACACGTAGGTTAACTGCAGGTACTGTTTAAAGATAGCTTTATTATAAAGAATATAAGTAAAATAATAACAACACTGAAATTTTATGATGAAGAAGTGTCTTCCAGGAAGATGAATGGCACATCTACAACCAGATCTTGTAACAATACTTTGTAGGCTTGTGTAACTTGGCACACTCTGAGCCATTAGGTCTGATTTTCAAATATGGGGTACTGTGTGATAGATTCCCATGAGAACTCTGACTGAGACTTGTTTCATGTTGGTTTACTTCTACAGCAGCTTAAAGAAGCCCAGTCAGCTGAGCTCTGTCTAAAAGAATAATATCAAGAATAGCTATTCAAGAAAGCATTTTACCGTTCGGTCATCTACTTCACTGAGTCAGGCAGGACTGTGGAATCACCACAGCCCACATATCGCTTGCAAGTGACAAGTTTAGTTTATTTTTCATTTTAAAAATACATTAATTCTATTCTGGCATTTCCTGTTGCTACATATATTTCTTAGAATGAATGGAAAACAGATCCAGGTTTAAATAATAAGCTATTCTAAATACTTTAAAAAAAAACTAATGATAAAGAATGAAAACAATATTACTAAATTAAATTTAGATTTCACAGCTATATGAGGTATAATAACAGGAAAGGGAATGGAAATCAATAAGTTAAGCAATCAGTTATTCTTGAATCAATTTCTTCTTGAAGGCTTCCCCTAAGATCCCTCTAAAATTGGAAAACCGAAGATAATAAAACCCTCCTACTTGTATTGGAACCTTAGAACACAGAATAAGTGCTTTGCTTTGACTTAAAATTTAGAAAAAACAATTTTAAAACGTCATGTATGCTAGAAGCTTGCAGAATTGCTGGGAGGCCGAAGCCACTTGCCTTGGGGTTTCTGGAGAGGATGCATTTTGGCCAGTGGAGTTTTGGTTTTGGGCTTCCTTCCGGTCTGATGGATACATTGTGCCGGGCTGATATGCTGCAGTTCCCCACATGCTTCCAACGCTGGATTTGAGTCAATGTGACATTTGATTTGAAAAGGAGAACAAGGGCAACCTAGAAGGAAAAAGAAGAAAGAAGGCAATATTTATTTCCTTCTGTTAATCCTGGAGAAAATGTGTGCTACTTCTAGAAGCGTATCGTTCTCATCATATCCTGAGGAAAGGGGGTAGAAGAAGTGCAAGCCATTCACTCAGACAACCAATCTATCAGTTTCAGTAATCATACTGAAGCAGTCGCTTAGTTCCAGTCACCAGGAATTTTGGTAACGTTATGTATAATTAATGCACTTATTTCTTTACTACAGACACTCAAAATAAAAGAGTAAATATAAAAGATAAAAACAATTTCAGAAAGATTCCTCCAGTCAGAATTAGAGGTGCCTCGGTGTATAACATCATGCTATTTGGTAAGGCAAACAAAAACAAGCAAGAAGCATCACCTCAGTTATGGTGAATGTGTCCCATGTGCGTGGGACTGGTCCAAGCTCCATTCCTGCACAGACGTAATCAGCCAAGCTGTATCTTACCACCATTTGCTATTCATCCCTACACAAAATATTAACATTCTCCCAAAAGGCTACAGTCTAAAAGATCCCATTAAGATATGATCCAGTGGGAAAACAGAGAGAGGCGTGATGAATGTTTGTTTGCCTTTTAATTTCACATTCGCAATTCATTTTTTGTGGGTACTGTAGAAAACCCATTCGTTTGCTTCCACACGGCGGATACTTCTTTTTCCACCTGTCTTGTTACAAGTCTCCAGGAACATCAAACCTTCAAACTACCTCTGATAGTGTGCCATATAAGGAGGCATAAAAGTGGTTTTAAAAGGCTGTGGTTTAAAATTGCTGCAAATGAACATCAGAATATATATGCTTCCAGCAGGATGAAGAAGTGGAAAACCTATCTGATGTAGAAATGTGAATGTCAATCCATAAATCAATAGCAAAGGGAACCTGACAAACGTTCCCGATTTGAAATGGACCAGTTGAAATGCCCAGCACCCTTCCGGAGAGGGAGTTGACCTGCCCCACATAGAAAGGATTCATCCAAAGGTGAAAATCAATCTTAGCCTTCCTGTGATGTGTTCAGGAACACAGCGTTAGCCTCACAAATGCAACCTACTCTTAGCTAGATTTGTATTAAGATCAAAAAACTGAAACGACAAGCACCTCCATCCACATCAACCCAACAATCCTGGCTTTACACTAATGGTATTAAGTCAGGATGTGACCTTTCGGATAATGACTTTGAAACCTGAGCCTCACGGACTGCTTGGGAAGATTAGCTGATGCTGAAACTTCTGCAGCAGTACAGATTTAAAGAAAAAAGGGCGTAAGATATTCATGTTGCTGATAAAAATAGATACAGGCAGCACAGATATACTTCCCAACCTCTGCCACCCAAATACACAACCCCGAATTCCCTGTCACGGCTGCCAGTTGTTGCTGATGAAGCTTCATTAGCATTTCCACTACAGAATCAGCTTTCCAGCAGACTTAAGATCAGCTATTAAAACACGCTTCTATTCGAAACCAGACACCTATAAGCACTAGGTTTTATTCAAATATGATTTCACTTATCAGGAAGGTGCAGAGAAAGCAGAGTAGGTTGTTAGAGCAGATTAATAGATTATTTCAAACAAATCATCACAGAAGGAGCTTACGCAGCTGCCCCAGCTCTGGGTACCAAGAGCTCCCCATGATAACAGCCGTGCCGTGACATGGCAGCTTTCAGGGAAAGGACAATCTCCTTCCCTATTCTCAGTAGCTCAGCACAGCAAGAAATTAAAATGACACACAAGAGAAAAGCTGTAATTCAAGCAAATACAAATGGCAGCATACAGAAGAGAGACCCGAGTGTTTCAGCAGGAGCTGACTGGTGATGGTGACTGGGTGGCAATTCAGCAGCCCTGTATTTTCTGCACATGCATTTGATCCTAAGAATGACTCGAACAACCCAACTCTTGGTGGATGTTTGTACCTATAGCAGCTCCCTCCTACAGCAGAATCCATGCAATCGTGGCACAAAATCTCCTGATGAAGGCAAATGCCTCCATCCTGCCCAAAGCAAGCTTTGAACTTGGCTCCACTTCCTCCAGGACTTGCATTCAGAGGCATTTCCAGAGCAAATACTCTGCAAAGCCTTACTACTTCCCATTAAAAACACCCATTAAAAAAAAGAAATACATCATCTTCCAAAAATACAGTATTTTTGTAGCATCTCATATATTCCTTATATATGTTGCTGCTGTTCACCTACTGTCTGCACTTAACCTAAGCACACATTGATGACACATCCAAAGAGTAAGTGTGGGAGCAAAGCAGAAAATAAAATTGATAAGGACTGAATGAGAAGAGAAACTCAGAAAGCCACAAGCACCTAAAACACAAAATGCAGTGCTGGCCCTAAATCAAGAAAAATATGCATGGATGAAACCACAAAAGTGGCTTTCATTCTTCTTTATTTAATCTAAGCCAAGATGGTTCCCTCTTTTCATCTCTGATGTGGCCCCTAAGGACTGCTTTTTGCACACAAGACAAAAATCCACTTTCTTCACTTATTTTTTCAAGCACTATAAAATGATCTGTGAAAACAAGATTTACTGGATTATTTCCCATGGAACTCTCCAAAAGTACAACCCACATCTGGAGGAGTGTGCCAGGCCGCTCCTGGGAAGGGACATGGGGCGAGAAGATGCAACTCTACCACAGACCCTGCAGGAGGTGGCAGCTCAGAGGCCTCACCCAGCCCTCCTCCAGAGGAAGACTTGGGCAGTGCCCAGTGGGACACAGCTGCACCTGGCCATGTCAGCCCACCTCCAGCTCTCCCTGGAAAGCCACAGAGAATGACCAAGAATCAGAAGGGATAAAAAATGCCGGACTTGCAGAAAAGGGCTCCACAGACTAAGCACACTAGAAGGGCAATGATAAACACCTACTTTAAAAATCTGCTTTTTCTGAGAATTCATATCAGAGGATTTTTCCAGACATCCAGAAAGATGAATCTGACTTGACTTTCATTGCATGGCACTTCATTTTTTGTTGTTTCCCCCTTCTTGTGGCAGCATGGCAATACTGAACACGTAGTGCGTACTGTGAGCCCCACACCTCCATGCACAGGCTCGCTCCACACGCTTTGGGCACCAGCACGATCTGCTGGGTGGGCTATCTTAGTCTGGCTGAACAGAACAGACTGCCCAGGGGAGTAGTGGAGTCACCATCCCTGCAGGCTTTCAAGAACTATGCAGATGTCGCACTTGATGATATGATTTACTGGGCATGGTGGCAACGATTGATCATTGGACCAGATGATCTTAATGGTCTTTTCCAACCTTAATTATGCTATGATTCTACATAAAGCCCGCCCTTCAGTCCCCTGCCATACCCAACCCAGCCCAGCGCAGGGACTCAGAGGGAACACCATCCCACTGCATCATATGAGGCTGCCTCTGCTCCTCAGGCCCCTTCCTGGACAAGAAGGGATCCCCGCTGCCAGGGCGAAGCCATTCCTGGTGCTGCTGACAGTGCTTCCACTGCTGTCGCCCACAAGCTCCTCAGGCTCCCACAGCCTCCAGTTTCCTAACGTTTTGCTGAGTTAGGCTGTCATTGAAGTCAGCAGCTCCAAAAGGCAACTCAGTGTAATGTGATCCACCGGGTCCAACTCTAAGAACACAGGAAGACATTATAATTCTCTCCTCTTTCTTCAAGCATATAAAAGGGAAACTACTCCAGATGGAAACAAGCTGTTATAGCACAGATGCGTCTGGTCGTTGTGATGCTGTTTTGCAAAGTGTACATCAAGTGGGTGAGCAACCAGCAACAGTCTGACCAAACACTGTGGGAAAAAACTCAAACGAGACAGAATATAGGTAATGGCACAAGATGCTTCTGCAGCTAACCAGTCTGTGCCCAGAACTGAGCAGATTTAACAGCAACTCTCCAGTATTAACAGCCAGAGCTATTTTCATTAGGTATTGCAACGGGAACACAGCTCTTCCCACCTCCTGGCTACAAACTGAGCATACACAATGACCCCTAGCCTCCCCTAAAAGGTTTTCATTATTCCCAGTTCCAACATCTCTATTTGGAACTGAAACATCCACTTAGGCATTCCCTGATGCTGTCTCTGATAGTGAAGTTCTCTCTTTGTTCCCTCCTCCTTAGTAAAAGCCTTTCAAGGCAGAAACCTACTGCTAGAAAGCAAGGGGCTGCAAGGGCAGAGCAAATGTATGCTGTGAATGAGAAAACTGTGCTAAGAGGAGCCATGTCACAAATTAGAAGGTGCTGATTATGTCTTCCTCGTGTCAGCAGGAATCTGTCGAGTGGTATAATACTTTGCCCTTCACACTCAGGCAGTGTTACAGACACAGTTGTTTAAGGACATTCTTAGGGGGGAACCAAAGCATTCACCACGCTGATGGAAACCCAGTTTTGTGAGCCTTCAAATGAAAGGCATCACCTCTAGCAGTGGCATGACACGGCATCACCTCTAGCAGTGGCATGACATGACCCTGCTTGTTGCAGTCAGTTACAGAATGCCCAGCATCACCTTCAGAGGGCTCCGGAGCCCTGCAGCATGCAGCTTCCCCCCCCCCCCCCCCCCCCCCGTCTCCCATTTCACACTGCCCTGCCTCAGACTTGCTCCTGACCCCCCTGCCGAGTTGGGGGCAGCAATGGCCTGTCCCCACACTGCCATCTGGCATATCCTTCTTTCTCCTTTCATACCGCTTAATTAACTCCAGCCCTTCCCTCAAATCCACTGAAAACTCACCTCTTCCTTCTGCCCAGGGCCCAGATGAAGCTCTGGCAGAGCCTCATGCATGGCTCCCCAGGTCAGCCTACATTGCCTCCTGTCCCCATGTGCCTCTGCCCCCTATCCCCACAGAGCTGCAGGTGCCACCAGCACTGCTCACAGACACACCGTGTAGAGCTGCAGGAAAGGCAGCGTGCGATGGGGCTGCACACATGCCCTTCTATTGAGCTCAATGACATTAAAAATGGTTATTGCACACGGCATCTGTTCTTCAGGCATTCCAAAAAGTCAGCCTCAGTAAGAAGAGTGGCAGCAAAGCTATCACCATAAGCTTACAGAAACAATCAAGAAAACATTATATTTGAAAGCAAACAATTTTATATCAATAGATATCACTTACTTGTATTCAAGCAGAGACACACACATTTTTCTTCTTTGCTCAGACTGTAAGACAACCAAAAGAAGGCAGAGCAGTTTCTGCTGCAGCTCTTGTTTCATGGTTTAAAATGCCATGCTCACAGGAACTGGCCTCCCCCATCCCACTTCCTATGATCTGTGTGGTTAGGTGACTCAAAGTATACAAACGTGGCAAGTATGAGCCGAGGCGCTTTACTAAGCAGAAGTTAAAGGAGATTGCTGCAATCTGCAGAAATAGGCACTCAGCTTTACGCTTCTGAAACACAGCAGCAGGATGTAGATGATTTAGAATCCTGAATCTTTCTAAAGTAGAAAAGAAGATAAAGCCACATGTCTTCAAAAGCTTTCTGTTTAGATACAGTTCGATATTAATATGAGAATGGCAGTGGCGTGTCACAGAAACCAAGAACTCCTGGTGCTCTGCCCTGAAACTATTAGGACTGCTTCTCCAGGGGATGAGTGGCACAGGGGCACAGTGCAGTCACACATAACCTTCCCAAAGGGCCAGCTTGGGGTGTCTGTGGAGCCCCTGAATGTAACAGCATTAAAGTCTGCTGTGAAACAACCTGCAGAAATGAGAATCAGTGTAACTCGGCAGGGACAGTCAGCTAAAAGATATCTCTAAGTCCTGAAAACATGCAGCCCTCCTTCTCTCCCTTTCTGGTTACAGCTCTCACGGCGGAACGCTCCCCTGGGAAATGATGGTCAGTGTCCTTACGAGAAAAACACACAGTTTGTAAACCACAGCAAACTACTGAGTGTCTGAGGAGGGCTGTGAGAAATTACGTAGATTGAGTTTAACTTACAACCACATAGAAACACATCCAGGAGGGAGAAGACTCTCTTCCAGAAAGAATAAAACAGATAAAACGGACAGATTTGTGCACATATATTTGTGCATATATATTTATGCATATCTGTGATTCTGTGATATAAAACACAGGAAGGCCCAACAACCCCCAGATCTGCACCTACAGCATTCCACTCTCGGGTTCATCGTACTTTTACCCTCTTCTGACTTCTTTTCAATGCCTTAGCTGAGGACACTTCCTTTAGCACGCATCTCAATAACATCCTGAGGGTTACCACTGAACATCACTGTCACACCATTTATGTTTTACATAAATTTGCATGAAGATCTCCCACCTTTAACATCATCAGCTAGCTTTAAAGCAAATTACTGCATGCTAACCCAAATAACTCAGGGCTATGCTTCACTGGCAGCGGTACACGCTTCATGCCCCTTGCCTTTCATCATCTGAATCAAAACAGACATGTCATTGAGAAGTCAGTTTTTAGCTCTGAGTTCTTCTTCCCTAAACCGCCTCCAAAAGCCAACTGCTGTGGGAGCACAGGTCCTAAAAATGAACTCACTACGCAGAGGTACAACACGCATAGTGCTCAAGATCCGCAAACGGAGGTAGGTGCACTGCTTTCATTGCAATTAACAACACTTGTCTGACCACTGAATAGTTCATTACTGTCTTTAGAAGGGGATGAGATTTCACTGTTGATTTATAACCCTTTCCAGTGCTTCTCAATTCTCACAAGTGCTTTTCGGTGCTGTTCAAAACCCAGCAGTGTGACCCCCCATGTGCCTACGACAGCATTCTGCTCACACCGTAAGGTCACCCCGGCCTGCGGCTGCAGGACGAGCAGCACTGCTGTCCCTGGGGGTCCTGGCCTCCCCCAACTGCCTCACCACCAGCACTCACACAGACAGGGTGGGCTGGCAAACCCCCTAGGTACCGACTACGAATTCCTAAGATTCCTAAGATAAATGTTTGCTCTACATTTGTGTGTATATTTTATAAATTATAGATGAGCGTAAGTGGAGAGAAGATCTCCAAGTGACAGAAACGAGGAGTTTTGCATGTAATTCTCTCCTACCACACTACTTCAAATATGTGTCTAAAACATTCCTACTGAGACCTTCACACTCCTTATGTCACGAAGCAAAGGCAGAAGGACGAGCACACCTCAGAAACACAGCTGTCAGAACACCACAGCACGCAGCCCTGTGCTGGGGAAAGCGACAGGACAGCTCACCAAACCAAAGAGGCACTCGGCTGCAGCTGCAGGCTTTTTGCTCTGCCATCATCCCATCCCAGCCAGCCCAAAGTAATGACTCCTAAAAGATTGCTTGGATGTTTTGTGTTCACACCACAGCAGATCAACAAAGTCTGCTAGGTGTAATTCAGCTCGCAGCAGACACACTGCAAACTTTCCAGGACAAGTACATTGAATCTGTGTTAGCCACGTGGAAGATCACTTTTCCCTAGGAAAAAGTGGTCATTTTATACCAGGCTGCCAAGCCAGCCCTCCTCAGGAGTGAAGATGAGAAAATGAGCAGGGGAAGGTCAGCAAGGCCTGGTTCCTCACAGCGGTGAGTTAAAAAGGAGCGGAAGTAGTGACCAGAAAAGCCATACAGAGAACAGCCTGAGACAAAATAAAACTAGGCTCGCTTAAAAGGAAAGTAAGAACGAAACTGAAGCAAAGCATTACAGAATACCTTCCCCTGTCAGAACTAACAATAGGCATGTTAAGCCCAAACACAAAAATATTTTAATCTCCTGTACGAAACAGGATGTGTAAGAGAAGTCGGCGCTCGTTTACCTGTGCTGTGTGAGGCTATCAGCGGCACGAGCAGCAGCTGCCTGCTCAGCCAGGCCCAGGCATGGCCAAGCAGGCAGGCAGGGAGCTGCAGCCAGGTCTCAAGGTGCTGGCCACCCTGCCCCAGCTTTGGAAAATAATTCCAAGGCTTAACTTATCTTTAACTTCATGGGATACAGGAAACAGCCTTTCAACTTAAAACACACTTAATTTATCATTCGAGTGCCGGTGATTACTCAGAGATCAGTCAATTTTTGAGACTGGCCACAGTTTTGAGAAATTTACACTCAAGTTGCTTTTCATACAGCCATACAGAAAGTAACACTGCAGGATACTGAACCCACATCTCCATGGCTGGAAGGCAGCGCTATGAGCTTTTGCAATTAATCAAAGCAAAAAGGACAGGCTAAGACAAACTAATTCTTCTCGAGAAAGCATTTGCCTGGCTTTTCCCCTTGAATGGCATAATTGAATTACTCTAGGCTAAAATAATAGGCACAGTAACTTTCTGTGACACCATGATCAAAGGCAGAAAAAGAAAAAAAAAAGATTCTTGTATCTAGTAAAGAAAGCAGGTTAAAGAGTGACAAAGAAAAGGGGTAGCAGCCTGGGGCAGATGTCAGCTGGAATGACACTACAAGGGACAAAAGCCCCACCAGCAGCACCACATGTCAGGACGTCATTCACCACGCAGGTAAGGCAAGAGACATCCTCTACAGCAGGAAGGCAGGCAGAGAGAGAGGGGCAGCCAGGTTCATCTCTTCAGTGCATGCCAGTCTTTATTTCTGCCTCCTGAAGCGCAGAGCAACTCCTTTGACTTCAGTACCAGGTTTCAGCTTTAATACCAGCAGCAGGCAAGGTCCAGGTGTCACAAGTTCTGCTTAAGTCACTGCAGGTGCCCACTTGGACTACAGATAATCAGATTTATGTTCATGTATTTCATTACAAGTATAATGAAATCCAGAATTCGTTAATCCATAAAACCTAATTTTGCTTTTTCTCTTTTGCAAGAAGATGGAAGATAACGCTCCTCTCTTCCTCATTTATTCCTGACTTTACACCTCCTTCACACCATGCAGCAGAGCAGCAGCAATTCAGATCACCCTTCCCTGTCCCTTCCCCTTGCAGTCCCAAACAGGCTTCTCATCCCCCTTTGCTGGTTATGAGCTCAGTTCAGTGCTGGTCCCCGGATACAGCCCAACTGTTCTATGCACATCACTGGGAGCCTCCCCTTGGCCACCCCAGAGGCTCCACTCCACCCAGTGCTGCCTGACTGCTGCACACAGTGTCCGCCATCACCTCAAAGGTCCCCAAGGGCACAGCACAGGATGCTGCTGCAACCGTAAACTCATTTTCACCACAGACTTCCCAAATGAAAGCTGCCACTGCATCCATCCCTAAGCCCTCACTGACCCCAGAGACCACACTGAGCCCCCCAAGGAGGAAAGCTGGAACACCAGTTATTTGGTGCAACTCTGACTTTCTTTCTTTTTTCTTTTTCTTGACAGGTAACAGGTTTTTCACTATGATGAAAGAGTCCTGATTTACAATTACACTGATTATGCAAATCAAAGAGTATATTTCAAGTTAATAACGCTCCCGGGAGTTCACATCTGTACTGCTTTAACACAGGAATCACAGCACCAGAACAATCCATTACTGTAAAAATCCAGAGAGATTTTACATAGGTTAGACACAAACAAATTACCCCAGCCAAAGCCACTCCAATTTGTTCCTCTCAGATTACCTGCATCTGAGTGATTTACTGTCTTGGGGATTCTTTTCCTAGAACAAAGAGAAAGATGGCAGATCTGCCTTTCGCAGAGTTGTTTATATGGTAGGAAGGAGAAAGAGAGGGAAAAGCGTTACACTGCCCACCCTCGAGTGATTTACAGGGCTAACACAAAGGCCACGGCACAGCCATGTGCTAAGAACCATCACTGAGACCCCAGCCTTCTTTTCAATCTGTGTCACAGAAAAAAAGGCTTCAGCTATTTCCTCTCTTACTAGAAGCTTCTTACATTTTTTGCTAATGACAAAAGCAACATGCAAGACTCTTTCACACTGCTCTGCTGATGTGCTTGTGAATCTTCTTAATGGCACACATTACAGCGGGTAAACTCTCATTTAGCCAATAAGGAGAGATTATCCTTCACTTAAGATTTAATGACAATATAATGCGTCTCCAACAGTCTCCCAATTAACTGCCTTTTTTTATTCTTATCTTGAAATATTTTATTGGTTTTAGTAAGCTGATAATTATCTTTTGCTCATTTAAAAGGCTATTTAGATCCTAAATAAAACCAGGTAGAACAGGTGGGTTTTTTTTGCTAAGGAACTGAGCTTCTCTGGGAGAGGCCAGCTTTTCTCCATTTCCATAAGGTGCTGTCAATTCATACTGCAGCATTTAAGCAAAATCAAATTCATTACTGAAAACTGTAATGAGTATTTGTAAACTGATATGCTATTTTGATAGCAGAGCTGATTATTGCAAAATATCTGCAGCAATGCACTTCCAGTAGCTCCCGACAACCATTAAAGAACATATTCCAGCTCTTACTGCTGCTTGGTAACACCCTACTGGAAGCATCCTGCCTTGTCAGAAAACAGCAGGGTCATGGAGTCTTGAGGTAGCTCAAACAGAGCAGTCACAGTAGGCCACCAGAAATCTGAAGGTTGAGATGCTTAGGTTGTCTTTCTCTCCCTTTGCAATTCAATAACAAATAAGGGATTTGCAATCACAAGTGCAGTTGGAGTGCATGTATATCTGACCCTAAGTTCCTTCAGAAGCAGTACAGCCAACACAATGGAGGTCTCACAGAATGGCTTGAGTTGGAAGGGACCTTAAAATTCATCCAGTTCTAGCCCGTGCCATGAGTAGGGCTGTAACTCACCAGGTCAGGCTGCCCAGAGCCCCATCCAACCTGGCCTTAAGCACCTCTCTGCACAGGCCTCAGAGAGGTCTGGCCATGAAGTTCTGGATGCCATCTCCCAGAGGCCCTGGGCAGCCCACATCTCCCGGGCCTTTGGTTCCAGCTACACTGCATCTCAGCCAACTGGATCAGCAAACCTCCAATGTGTACATAAGCTGTAACTCTCTGCTTGGTCTGCTGGAGGATAACACTTGCACAGAACGCATTGCGTTGTTAGATCATTTTGTCCACTAGTATCTCCCTCAAAAAGTGAGAAACATTTCATTGTATCTGCTTTAGGCCTCCAGCAGGGCTTTAACCAAAACAAGCACCCTGACCCGTAAGCAACAAGCAGCAGTAGGTTTACAGCCTGTGGCTGCACCTGTCTGGGCTGTCAGCCAAACCCCCAGGAGCAAAGCTGGCCCACCTGCTGTGCCCACCACAGGCCTGCCTGCTCACCGCTGCCCTGTACGGAGGAGTCTGATGGATCCCAGTTCCTAACCACTGACACACAAAGTAAGATAAAAAGCACTGGACATACATATCAAAACCAGGTATAATAAAAAAAACCTGCAGTGTACACACTGGAAATCAAGTGGCTGAGATAAGGCTCCATTTCCCACAACAAGGCCAATCCCACCAAAGTGAAGCAACACAGGCACTCCTGATGTCAAATCCATCATTGCTTCCATTTCCAAGGAGATACACAAGCATATTCTGTATTTTCCAGATAGAAGAACTGAGAATCAAGTGTTATTTTGCTTGCACTAAAATCATCTTGGCCTAGATAAGTGCTTTTATAGACTGTGATCTACTGTCTCTAAGGACTTAGCAGGAAAACGAACCCAGAAAGGTTAAAGGTGCTCCACATAAACAACACAGGGATAAGTAAACTGGAAGAGACTAAAAACCACTGAACTGGTTCCAGTATTTTGGATCCCAGAGCAGACAGGATAGGATAAAGCTTCCTTTATACTTACTTCACCCTGGCAAGCACCAAAGAAAGTAGCACCAACTCAAAGGCCTGTAACAAGGACCGTGCAAAAAAAGCTACAGTAAAAAGATCTATTGTTGGTTTTCCCAACAAAACTCTAGCTAATTTACTGTATCTGCAGTAACCATTTCTTTTCTGTTATTTATAATCACATTTTCATCAAATCAGTAGCTACTGACAGGCTGTAAGAGCGTTCTGCAAGCACCTAGCTCATTATCTGAGACAACAGCTGTAAATCACAAACACTAAAATCCTTGTGACTTACAGCTCAATCTTTGTCCTCAAGAGAAGAACATACCATACATGATCTCAAAATTGGATTACAACTCTGACAGTTTAAAGAAATCGAGGAAAAAAATGAAACTCAAGATGAACATATATTATATCTGTGTATATATATATACACGTTACAGTAGCACAAACTGTGCAATCAAATTAATAGCATAGAAACAATTTACATTTTCTCTTGCTCAGTGATAATCTTCAATCCTGAAATAAACTAAGAAAGAGTCTGGTCTGTCATTATATGAAATGCAAATGGCAACTGGCATTTTCAAAGAGAAGTATATGAACGATAAGGATAATCATTAACCATGTTACTTGCTCGGGATATATCTAAATGACTGTGTATGAAATTCTATTTCATAAAATAGCATTTACTGTATGGCAGTAATTGTTTCAATAATTAGTGGTTTTCAGGAAATTTCTGCCTTGTTATTCCATATTGTCCTTTTATTGATGGAGAATACTGAATGTGTACAATGTATGCTTGCTGGCAAAGCTGAGCGATAAGGGGAGAGGATAATGGAAATAACAGAGGGATTTAAGAATAAGGGTGATTACTGAAACTTAGAAGCCATTAAGAAATACACAAAGAGATGTAATAGTAGAAGAAAAAAAGAGGAAAAGAAAGATTATTGAAAGATTGTTTCAGATACTGAATGACTTGTAATGAATTCATAATTCTGATCTCTTACTTTACTTGACTAATTAATTTATACTGTCACAATTTTATCAGTTCTTTAAAATGGGTTATGGATAAATGTGTTCTATCGTTGTCATTCTTCTTTGGATTTATTATAATCTATTGGCTCCAGCTAGCGTAAACTGCTGCAAATATCACAGCACACAGGAAAACACCTTTGAATGAGTCACCTTTTGCAACAATAACTTTATACCCAAGGCAAACAACTGAGTTAGCATCAAGCAACCAACAGTGACATTTACACCTTTAAATCTGCCAGCACACTTTGTGCTTCCTTAGCAGCACATTGCTCAGTGTCAGCAAACTTGAGATTTCAGAAGCCCTTCAAAGAATAACAACAATTAAAAGAGGCACAAGAAAGCATGCAACGAAACCTGATTATGCCTTCATGTTTTCTCCAGCCCCCCGGCTGCCCAGCACCCCACAAGTGACTGACACTGACTGGCAGCGCAGTTGCTCACCAACCACTGACCTGTGGCATCAGAAGACGCTTTTGCATCCTGAAACATGCTGTGATTGTCACCGAAGTTAGCACTCAGTGCCTTAAGCTATGTTATTCTGCTCATAAAGTCATTGGGGCTAATTAGGAGAAGCTCAGAGCTTAGGCTTCACCCTCCCTATATCCAAATCAGGCATTCATAAATATATGCAAATTGTGCATTATCTTCCACCACCCTCAGTAGGGAGTGACAGCTCTCCTTTGAGAAACCCAAAAGGAAGATGACAGCCATAGGCTCCAAGCTCAGGTTCTTGTTCCCCTCTGAGCAGACACCAAGGCATGCTGTAACCCCAAGGCATCAGCCCAGTGGGAACTGCAGCCAGATGCCCAACACAAGAACCGAACCCGAGGAGGGCTCCCAGCCCACACTGCTTTTCACCTTCCTGAGCACTTACTGCTCTGTGATCACCACCTAATGTGGACTTCATCCATCACAGCTTTAACCCTCAGGTCAAAATGCAGCATGACAATGCACATATCCCAGGACTAATTTAATCATTGGAGTTAATCTTTTTTGTACATCTTAGTTGCCAGGTATAAAATGGGAAAATAATACTTGTTATTGAAGTGTTATGAAAATAAACACACCAGGTTAATGCTAAGAGGAAGGCACAGAGCACAAGATGTACAGTAGAGAACTACTAAATTCCTCTACTGTTCCCTATAGGAAGGAGATGGATTTGATCAAAGAGAAGTGTGGCTGGCTTAGATTTCAATATATTTTTTGTAATCTTAGAATTCTTTAAATGTCATCTAAAAACATTAAATAATACTTAAACTCAATATTGGAAATACACGTAAGGGCATAAAATCTCAATTTATTCAGTGATCTGTTGAAAACACAATTTATAATGTTAAATTAAAATTCCTTAGTTTTGGCATTTGAAAATGATACCACTTCAAAATATTAAAAAAATAAGCTACCTGAAAGGCAGATTGCTAGATTCACAACATCTGAATATGAAGTAACACGGCTGCCAAATTGAATGGCTGTGGTGTTCAAAGAGGATGCGATCAAGTCCATTAAGGCATCGCCATCTGGACATGGGGGACTGGGAACGGTGGGGGCAGGAGCCTCTGTTCTCCCCAGGGAGACAAACTGCCTTGTGAGACCATCATTACCTTTATTATTTACACCACAGCGTTGACGTTTTACAGACAGATAAAAGACCAGAAGCCCTGCCCTTGGGAATGAGAACCTACGAGGATAGAGCAAAGCCATACGACCAGCACCAGCCCCACTGCCTAGTTTCTCCCCTTGTTCGGGGAAAGAAGGAGATCACAAATCTGAGAGATCTCCCTGGAATACGCAGTGATGAACTGGAAACACCCATGCACTGCAGTGACAGCCACAAAACTAAGCAGTACTACCTGCAAGTGCTAACAGGCTATCAGACTGAGGGGACTGCGGAGGAAGGTCAGTCTGCGACTAGCAGTGTGAAATAAGTAGGTAAGAATGAGCAACAGCATGAAATACCCCACTCCTACTTAACCCTTACTGATGACTTTCATTTTCCTTTGCATTATGGCTGCAGAAATGAACATTTTAATTTGTGTATGGGTGGCTCTTTGCACTATTTCAGACATGCAGACTGCCAGCCCAATGTGGAACCATCTATTGAGCAGTCAAATCATCGGAGCTGGCACCGTAAGATGGATACCAGCAATAACAGCTCCAGAAGGCAGCAAGCAATGGGAAAAAAAAGCACAGGCAAACATTTACCACGAAGAAAATCCACTGGCTTCCCCTCTGATGTTCCAGGCAGCCCAGAGCACCAGAATTTGGGTTCACTCAAAAACTCCTTCCAAGCAGGAGCACCCCCAGTCCCTGCAGCCTGACAACGGGCTGCCTTCTCAGAAAACCTGCTCTCACTGCCTGTGTCATCACAGAGAAGCAACAACCTCAATCTGACATATTTTATCTTAAAACTGGGGCAGGCTAGCAGCTCACACATTAACCACCGCTGAGCTAAACACATCGACAGCGCTTTACTTTTCTGCCATAATGTGATTGCCAACAGTTGCATTCTTGGACTCTTATTTTGCTCAAGCATGTTCCTAATTCATGTAAAATTAATTAAAAAGGCAGGGGGAAAGGCCTGACAAATAGGAGTGTGCCAAAAGCCACTCCCTCACCTACTTCAACTGCCATTTTCAGACTACCTAGAAGAAATCCAGGCTCCAACAGCAGAGAACGCCATCCCTTGCACTGCAGAAGCAGCATTAATTCCATTTTCTCACTTAACTCGGAGCTTAAAGTTGGAAAGAAAACTCATTCCTAGAGATTTTTCAGATGATCTTTTTCCAATAAAAATGGAAGTTTTTTCTATGAACTGAACAGAGGCGAGTCTCACTAAGTGAAAATAAAACTCTCATACGCAGCACTCATCTACCACCAAAAGATCTTGAATATGACAAATAACCATTCACACACATTTCTTTAATGAAGAAACTTTCCAGGTTATTATTATGCTAGGAAATATGCCTCAAACAAGAAACATTCATTATCCAGGCTGGATGCAGCTTTGAGCAGCCGGGTCCAGTGGGAGATGTCCCTGCCTATAGCAGAGGGGCTGGAAGTAGATAATCTTAAAGGTGCCTTCCAACCCAAACCACTCTATGATTCTATGATCTACAAATCCATGCACCAGGGCACTTCTAAGGTGAAAACATCTATTTTCTATATGCCTTTACCTTTCTCACAAACACTCCCCCCCAGAATACATCCATGAGCTGGGTTCACTGCTGCCGATACTGTAGTTTAAATACGGTGTGTATGTACAACTACACACATATACCCCCTGTGCCGACTCCCAAACTTCCTCCAACACCCAGTTTACTTAACACCGTTCTCAGCACTGAATCCTCACCCTGCAAACACTTCTTCCACAGCATAAAGCCCTGAATGTGAATACAGAAGTCAGAGAAACTGTTGAGAAGGATCACCAAGTTTTAATTAGCTTGCTTTTGTTTATTTTTACAAAGCTCATAACCAAATTTGCTTTTGTCTTTTAACACAGAGGAAGAAATAGGTTAGTATTCATTGTGGATAATGATCTCAAAAAGCTCGGCTCATGTTTCTGCACAATGCTTCCAGAGGTACGCAGACAAATTATAGCAGCCAGTATCAGTACCATTCCACAATGCCATATTTTGCAGAAGCTATTTGTTCTTCTCTTTGTCCTCGACAATGCTTTAAATCAATTGCTGATTTGTCTGGATAATTAACATCCCAAATCCAATTCTTCACAGATGAATTGGAGCGAGTTTGAGTATCAGAGAATGCAGCTATTCATCAGCAGACAGTTCTCACTCAGTGGGTGCACAATGGCTTAAATTTTACTGCACGCTGAAGATGATGCAATTACCAAGCTTGAAAGGAATGTAATCTATACCACCAAAGAAAACGTTCATAGCAGTATGATCAGTGAAGGATAAACAAGAAAGCAATATTTTACCATTACAAGAAACAAAAGTACTGATCTGCAAAACCCAATTGCCTACATGATGCACCGCTATGCTGAGAAACAGTAGGCAGTTAAACAGAAAACTCATTATGGAGAGAGATGGATTAATGAAAATGTGAAAGCTGGTACCCTTAGGTGGCTACTATTAGTCCATTCATATCAATCTAATTCTCACTGTTCTTATTACAAGCAAACTGGTGGCAAGTTATTTTTAACTCATCTCTCCAAAAGATGCACCTGAACTCTTCCTCCCTTTGGACTTCCCTAGTCAAAATGCTGCCCAACAGCTCAGCAGATCTGGCAGTGCAGGACTCATTTTGGGCTACTACTGTGCACTTTGCAGCCAGCAGCCCTGTAACAACTTCTGATGGCCCTCCTAGTGCTCTGCGTCCTGCCTCACAGCCAGCAACAGCGCTCACCTTCCAGATCCCAGAACTTCATCCCAGCCACGGTGTGCGTTCCTGCCTTCCCTCCAAGTACTCCCAAACGATGAGCGAGTCCAGAGTTTAACTTCCCAGCAAGTGCAGACCAGAAAGCTCATCTCCAGCCAATCTCACCCAGAACACAAGGCATAACACCTTTCCAGGAAAATAAACTGCTGTGGCCAAGAGACATGGGCAATAGAAGTTTTTGTAGGAAGAAAAGAACTTACCGTTTTGGCTTGTTTTTTAAGGTAAATTAACATAGATAGAAAAAAAATAAGAGTATCTTTAAGGCAGACAAGCCTTTCTTCAGGTTCCCTTCATTGGCTCTGCCAATGGAAAAACATTTCAATTTCTGCAGGTATTCAGATACTCCTTTTGTTGAAAGCAAATTTCCTGTATTTTAAGGATGATTATACTTGCGGTATTTCACATGACCAAGCTTCTACTTTTTCATCAGCTATACAGGATCATTTGGAGCTACTTTACATGTCGCCATGGATCTGTCCATACCTTTCCAGTCATTTTCCCACCAGCAGATTGAACGTCTTTTTGCCTCACCACTGAAGCCACTGATGCCATGTTGATAAACCAGTGACATGTTCAACTTGTGTACCTGCTCCTCACCTTTCCTCCCCCTGCTTCCATCAGCTGAGTGACCTGAATGCCTCACAGGTGCCTGCAGGAGATGGGCCAGGGCTGCCGCCACTGCGTTCAGGAGGAGACTCTTCATTTGCACTGCATGATCTGAGAGCATTTTGACCCAAACCACACAGTGCATTACACTGCCTTCTAACCACAGCTTTCACTCCTTTTCTCTGGTTAAGGTTCAAACTAGCAGTAGATGCACAGTCTGAGACTTGCACATGCAAGTTAAGTGGCTTAGAAATAAACCCACATCACATTAATTCAACACAGATTCCCATACTATTGGAGAGAACTCCTTAGTTCATTTCCATGTAGAAAGATGAAGGAAAAACAGGATTTACCCCACTTTGAAATATTCTCTTACTCTTTACTCAGCCTACCTCAGACATAAAAAACATTCAACCCAACTGCTGTACTTTGGGCACACAAGTGCAAGAATAAATCTGGATGTATTGCCTAGATTATTTCACTGTCAAATGACTACTTCAGGGCTCCAGATTGTCAGATTGCATTTCTACATTTTAAAATAATAATAGGAAAAGGTTAATGAAACATTTTCATTGGAAAACTGCTCAGAACAGGCACGAGAGACTGCTGCTCCAAAAATGCATCGGTTGAAATGATTTATTTTCATATAAAAGAGCAGTCCTTCAAATCACACCTTCTAGAAACTCTGTTTCAAGAGCACTCAAGACACAGCTACACTTGAATTTTGTGAACATCTTGTCTTTCTCAGCTACAAAGGTGACACACCATGTAATCTAATGTGATTCCCCTGCCTTGGTCTATCCATGCAGAAGATCGTCACCAAATGAGATCACTATAAAGGCAGGATATACAGTAAAGCACGTGCTATCTATTTTTACCATGAAGTTTTTTTGTTTTTTTTTTTTTTAATTTTTATTTTTTATTAAAAAAAAAAAAAGCAAAATCAAGCATTAGGAGAAAACACACCATTAATGGGAGTGTTTGCCTGTTTTTTATTGTTATTTTCAAGTTACCTTCCTAAGTACAGGGATGCTCGAGAGCTCCTCGGGCTTTGAACCTCCACCATAGCAATTTTTCATTTCCCATGAACACCGATGATAATAAGTGTAGTTTGAGCAATTTTCAACAGAGTGAAGCAAAAAAAGAACTCATTCCAACAGACAGATACTCATGTCCCGTAGCAGACAAGAGAACTAATTATAAACATGAAGCTCGGTGATGAGAAAAAAATTAATTACTGAGAATTACTTTCACTGAATGCCAATTTACTAATTCTAGCACAATAACCAAAGGCATGAAACAAGCATTTCCCAAACAGTCTCACCCTCTTGGATGCACGGCCACTGCTGGAGCAGCAGAAGAGGTTTGGTGCCCCTGGCCCACCTGCATTCACACTGCCCCAGCTGCAAGGAACCCAGCTGCAGGATCTGACAGAAGACACAAATAATGACTGCAAATAGCCCAGGTAGGGACCCATTCCACTCCTCACCTGTTGCAAAGCAAAGCTAACACAAACACAAAATACAATCAGAAAGTCAAAATCTGGTGTGAATATTAGAACATATTCCCCAGTACTCCACGACCAAACTAAAAACCACCAACTGTCAGGAATATAGGGTCAGGAATATAGGCTCCAGTCTCGGTCCTCCATGACCTAAATATTCACTGATTAGCACTTCTGTGCATTTAACTCTTCAAGGGCCCAATGCTGTAAGAACTGAGCCTCCAGCCTCTCCATCCAGACTGCTGAAAGTGAACAAAGAGAACGAAAATCTCCCCTTTATAAGGGAGACTGACCATCTCACAGGGGCAGGCTGTGAGCTCCAAGAGTCCCCTGCATCTCATACCAGCCTACATGTTAGTATGTCTAGTTCATGGCAACTGCCGTTCACTCTGCTTCTCATGCCAACAATTCCAAAAAAGTACAGTTTCACAGACTATATTCAACACTGAACAGCAGAAAGGGTGATGGAGCACTGGAACAGGCTGCCCAGAGAGGTTGCGCAGTCTCCTTCTCTGGAGATACTCAAGACCCATGTGGACACTTTCCTGTGCAACCTGCTGTAGGGAACTTCAGAGTTCAGCCAACTTTCTGAACCAGAGTTCAGTCCAACCTTCAGAGGTTGGACTTCGTGATCTCCAGAGGTCCCTTCCAACCCCTGTGATCCTACGATTCTACGAAAACCTGTGGTAGAGGGCAGAACTTCACACAGGTGCTGGCAGTGGGACTAGAGATGCAGTTTTATACTAAACCTGATGGAGTTCATCCATTGCGTGGGGAAGTATAGTGAAAGAAGGCTGCACCCTGATGGGAGCCAGCAAGATGAGACCACAGCCCCCAGAAAGCAGAACTGAGCCATTGTGCTTTGCCCACCTCTCTACAATGCACAGCACGTCAGCAGTCTGCACCCAGCAGAGCCCAGTCGCAGCACAAATCAGCTCTGCAAACAAATCAACACAGATTCATCTTCTTGCCTTCTCAGACCAAAGTGTCAGTTGTTCAAAGAAAGCAACCCACATTAAAACCAACCTGTCTTTGATAAAACCAAACACGTTGAGACCTACAGTTATTTCAGTGAAGCATTTCCTCCAGATGCATCATTTTGGAGGTAGGGGTTCTTAATGCCGCATCTTCATTTTTAGTAGAAACAAAGCTTGAGTGGATCCCATGCTTAAGTGAAGATGCTCTGTTTGGGTTTCCAGTTGGAACACACAACTACAGAAACCTTGCGGGTCTTTTTTCTTCTAAACAGTTCAGTTGTAACAAGTTGTGAACTCACCCATGCTAGTCAATTTATCAGTTTTAGCGGGGGAGCGGGCAGACACCCTGTATCTTAAGGAATTAAATTAAATTAATAAAATTAAAGAATTTTGGACCTGGGATGAAGTGCTTCATGGCAGTCTGCATAGCAGCACTCCCCATGTACCAGGGAAAAGACCAAGCAGAAGGACTGCACTGCATGCTAGCACCAGGCTTGGGCACAGCAAATACAGGTTGTTCCTAAAAAGATACTGCAAAAAACATGACTGCACTCAGTACCTGAAAAGCCTGACAGAAAGTCTTGTTTTTACCCCACACAGAAATTGACAAAATGAACAGAAAGATATATATATATATATTTATATATATCTTGGTTTGAGGCAGTGGCTCTTAAGAGTACTGCTGCTAACTTTACATGGAGTAAAGTGTAATTTCAATCTCCAGGATCCTTAAATGCCAAGAATGCTGCAAGCCACTGGGGATGTCAATCTGCCCTACTCCCATTGGACCTTCAGACATCTAGAGGGTTTGGATTTCATTACAGCATCAAGGCTGTCTCATGGCATGGGAATAAGGGGAAGTAATTTATTCTTAGAAGAAAGACAATTATCCTCCTGGTTCATCCAGCAAAGAATTCAATTGACACAATCACCACGTTTAACTCCAGTATCGCTAGGTACACAGAGTAGATGAGAAGCAAAGGGAGTGACAGAAGCAGCTGAAATCTATTTCTGATCTGATCTTCTTTTTTTTTTTCTTTTCAATGCTATTCCCAAATTAATGACTTTCAACTTCTTGCCTCCAGCATTTAAGGTATGTTTTCCTAACTTTAAGGCTCTTGAAAGCAATATGTGAAACCACAAAAATCTGTATAACCAAACTCCAGCAGATTCTTGCTCTTACTTGTTGTTCTCATCACTGATTTATCTCATTGCTTTCGGCCTCTGGCTCAAATGAAATCTTTTCTCAGATACTCAAGATGTATTTCCCAAAAAACTGGATTTTCTGCACAGCTGCTGTATTTGAAATGATAACATCAAGTAACAGTAAGGAAAAGGGGACATAATGTCATGTAGACATGAAGTTCTTCACAGGGAACCATTCTACTCAGCTCCAGATAATTCCTTTACCTGGAACTTCAGTTCCAGCGTTAGACAGAATTCAGTACTCTTCCAAATTTAAGAAAAAAAAAGTCCTTATATGACTTGTGTAGCAGCAAGTAAAACATTAGGTTGATAGGAACAGAGGGGAAAACCTCCAGCTCTTCATTTGTCTTGTCAGGCAAGTGCAGTAGCATGGCAAAGACAAAAGTCATGTTGTATTTGCTTTTCAATTGACTTAATAATGCAACATGTTCACAACTCTGCCACAAGAGCAGCTAAGTCCATATGTTCTAAGAAGATGTCAAAGATAATACACTTCACCTCGAGATTCACATATGATAAGGCACAAGAGACAATTGCAATTTTTACTTCAATGAATCCAAATTACAGTGGTTTTTTCCCCCTCAAGAAGTATATGCAGATATCTTAAAAGTATTTAATTATCCTTCTCTACTGATACTGAAATGTCACCTCCATCATCTCCACTGAACATCCACATGTTACTCCATTAAATACACTATGAATTACACAGTTTGCTGTTACAAATAAGAAGCAAGTCCCTTCCCTCCCACCCTATAAGTCCTGCAAAGACGGCACTAGAGAAAGATGTGCAGATAACCTTCCTAGTCCCCAAACTAAATATTGCCTTAGAAGAGCCCTGAGCTCTGTCACCCCAAAATACCAACCCTAATGTAAGCATCTGTCTAAATTCATGCATATGCCAACAGCTGTGGGAGTGGAGACCACAGACACTGCCGTTCTGGCACAGCCTCTCTTCTTGTACACTCTCTCTAACCCAGTTTTTCACTCCTTTCCATACCGTGCCAGCACTTCAGAAGAGTTTGAAGTGCCCTGTACAGTCCAACCCTCATCAAGCTGGAAAATTTTGTACAAGGTGAAAGTGAAGTGCCTCAGAGAGAGAGAAACTGAAGACCAATTTCACCTCACCCCCGACAGTGTGTCTTTGGCAAGAGCAGGTCTCTATGAGTGGGGAGGAGCAGCCTGCATCACATCTTGCTAAAACCTCCAGGCACTTCTCTTGCACTGGGTGCATTCAGTACCACTTAGCAAAGAAGAGAAAATAACTGTCTCTTGACCATAATCTGATTTCTCCTTCACAGCCCATAGGCTCATGCTATATTCCAGCCTTATCTGAACACAGATGTTCTTATACATCAGTTTACACGTAACTTTCAGAAGTGATGCCACAGCTGCTCAGAACCACACAAGAGCTCAGCAGAAGTTTTTGGGCTGCAACACGAGAATCATAGGAAATGCAGACATATAACTAACTCCTGGCTGCAGGTCCTCATGTCCCTGTTTAAGATTCCATCTGAGCTGCACTGTGAATTATCTGTTTTACAGCACTTACCCAAAAAGCCCTACAGACGCAATGTACACTAAAAGCTGGATAACACTGAGCACCGAACCAACAGGAGCTGTAAGATATTCCCTCCAACATCTCAGAGAATGCACAAATAAATATTTAGAAAACAACAAAACACAGAAGGGGTGGAGGGAAAATCTGATCCAGGTCCCCGTGTTGTCATGGTGACTTCACAGCCATTATGTACTTCAGACACATTTAGAGAAAAGCTACATTTTTACCCCTCCCCAATCAAATAATGCAAGGAGAAACAAAAATCCGGCCAGCTTGTCACAAGTCAATCAAATGGCAACACAATTCTTTGCTCGGGCCCCCCTAAAATATGTTAACTAATAAATAATTGCACTGTGATGCACATGCTCAGCATAAAAAAGGACATAAGCAGAAAACTAGAAGTAATCATCTGCCAAATCGGTTTTCTCGAGCAAGATGAAGATACTGTTTGAAATGCTTCTGACAATGCTCGTATCAGACAGGTTTCTGCCTTCAGAATATTTAAAACATCATTACTTACAACATCATTTCATTCCTCCCTATTTGCAGATGCTGTTTGCAAGCAATTGGTTTTCCTTTAACAAGTACTACCAGTTCCACATGCTGCTCGTACCGCACAGAGCAATCAAATAGCCTTAGCCCAAATATAACAAAATCCTCTCAACATCCACACGCAAATGCCACACAAATAAGGATTTTAGAAAAGCATGCAAAGAGATGATAAAATCAATCCGGCTCATTACAGCAGCAAACACAGCGAGTGCTTTACTCCCAGCTTTTCAACTGCCCCCACCAAACACGCACAGCTAAGTGCACCGACACCAAGCAGCGGCAAACGCACAATGAAGCCAAAGAGCAGACATCTGTTAAGGCACCATTTTCTACGTGATACCTGAGCAGACATTACCGAGCCCACAAACAGCACGATTTCAGCAGCTCGCAGGCTTACCAGCGGCGCACCCGCACAGCCCGGCCAGCCATCTGCCCGCTGCCACCTTGAGCTGGGGAGGAAACCGCCGCGTCCGCTTCACGGAAGGATCGCTCCAATAGCCCCCACCTTCCAAGTTAATCAATTAATGAAGCAAGACTGTTTTTCCTTACTAGGCACCGTACGGACACTAGGTCACTTGAAGGTTGCCCGTTCTTTCCTGCTGTAGGGCCTCACAAATAACAAACGCCCATCCAAATTCAGCTTTTTTTTTTTTTTTTTTATTCATTCAAAGCTGCAGGAATACCCTCAGCCCTTGACAATGCCAGCATGCATGATGAAAGAGCAAAAGTAGTTTGGAGGCTGCCGAAAGCCGGCCCCGGGTTTCCATGGCAATAGGCGGAGGGGAGCGAGGGGAGGGGGCTGCGGCGCTGACAGGCCGCGCTGATGGCTGTGCAGGGCCTGGCGGGAGGGGACCACCAGCACCACCAGCACCAGCCCATCTCTTTCACTTTCGCTGAATCTCCTGAGATGAACTGCACTTTGTTACACGCAGTACTCGTGGGGTGACGGGGAACGCTGGCTGAGGCACGTGCTGCCCATGAGCCCTGTGAGGAGGAGCTGAAGAGCTGGGAAGAACTTACTCACATAGTGGTGTTTGCACTGATGGCAGTTCCTGTTCAATTGCAATTAAAAATTTGCTGGCCTGTTGCAGAGCCAAGACTGTAGCAGGGATGACCAATCTCAGGCAGGCTCGATAAGGAGCATCAGCTTATCGCTACAGCGCAGCGAGCAGTGCCATTGCTGGCATTATTGTGTGCATTCTGGAGTACACCACTCAGTGGTTCTGTTACTGCTGGCAGCAGACAGGAGAAGCACTGAGTGACTGCAGGGCAGTGCTGGTGCTGTGGTGAGACCCCAACTCATTCCCCCCGGGTCATTACAGTTCCTCTTAGAGATCCGCCAAAATAACCCATGGCAGACTGAAGCCTGGCACTAAAATCCCACCAAGACTGGCTAATATAGCCTAATTGCCATGGGTTTGCAGCATTGGTTAATGCACTAAAATTTAAATGTAAGTTAGAGATGACACTTTGTGTCAGCTGTGCTAGTGTGTATACTGGGCTGAGGTTGGGCTCATGTACATACAGCCTTCACTAAGTACAATTTTAAATATCACTGTTAGGACAATGATGATCTCAGGCTAAGTACGGAAGACAGTGAAACAGCAGACAGATGCACATGGCCACCACATGCAGCGACAGCAGTGTGATGTGTTAGACTGACACAATACTTGCTCTCCAGAGCAACAGCAACTTCCACAGGCATCAGTCCACTGTTAACTACTACTAAAGTAATGTATTTCAATTCTGTACCCATTCACTATCTCTGAGCATGCAGGAATTGCTGAAGGTCTTTTAATAACAGCTGTCAAACGACACACCAGCCAGATTTGTTGCCTCAGCACGGGCATCGGGACACCTGTATCACACCAGGTCCCCTGGGATCTGTAAGCACAGCAAACAGCAGCACAGCAGCTAAAGGGAATCCACTCTAAATTCCACAGTATGTTTACTTACCATTTCCAGAAGGCTTACTTAAAAATGGGAAAGTTAAGCACAGAATGGAGCTGAGGGCCATATGAATGGCCAGCTGCAGTGTTGAGGCAAGGTTAAGACACTGTGAGAAAAGCGGAGAGCCAGCTGGGCATGAGGATGGAAAAGCCCAGCCAGGCTACAGGGATTTCATGTACAGAAACCCCCGCTGGGGCTGGTCCTGGTCCCACAGCACACCAACACACCCAGAGCAGCTGCCTTCTCTTATCTCCCTGCTCCTCCTCTGGGTCCCACGTGGGAAAATGAGGTGGCACTGTGGCGCCAATGCTCCTCAGGAGGTATAGGTGGTCTCTCCCACTGCTGTGGGGAGAAACCCCCTAACGTGGGTCCCCTTCTGACTCCTGTCGCTGCACTGATTTCTGCTTTGGTTTGTGCCATTACCCTAAGAACGCTTCCCCACTCACACCACACGGTGCCCAGCTCATACCAAGCACAACTCTATGCCTTCCTGCGCTCCTGCAGCTGCCCCACCACTGCATCCTCACAACCACCAGTAGCGAAGCATCGCTCAAAGCAAAATCCCAACCTCTAAACAGACTCAGAAATAAATCTGCCAACACAAACGTAGGAAAAGGTTTTTAACTCCACACAGCCGGAGACCCACGCAGCTCAGCTCAGCTGCAGCCAAGAGGCAACAGAGCCACTTTGGGGTTGTAGCCCCTCAGAACAGTGTAGAGCAACAGCACGCAGCTCAGCACACACAGCCTGATCTTGCATGTTTCTGGCCTCATCCTGCGCTGCTGTTGATATCAACTCTCCCTCATGCCCCTCCCTTATTGCCAGCAAGCAAGGGCCAGCTCTGGATGCCATCAGTCTGCAGCACTCCATGCCCCCTGCCCAATGGCAGACACAGTCCAATGGCCCAAAGGCTTCACCACGTGTCCCCCCCGCTGTGGGGAGAGCAGGCTACGTGGCTAGCAAGGTTCTGTAAAGCTGGAAGTAAAAAAAGCCACATATATTCTGGAGCCATTGACTCCTTTATCCATCTGCCTGGTTTGAAATGAGCCTGCAGTCCCGAGAGCAGTGAGGGACAGGCAGCACAACGGCAGTGCCCTGCTTCCCTTGCTTCCTCAGAAAAGCAGATTAAAGAGTTGGTGCTGATACAGGGAAGCTCAGCCAGCCCAGGGGAATTCGGCCAGGAGTAGCTCAGATGTATTATTCTTTTTGTTAAAAGGTAGACTGGCACAGGGAGACAAAGGTTGCAACCGAGGCACAGCAGAAGGGCAAGAAACCTCTGCAAGAGCATATATTTTAAGAAGTCAAAGAAAATACACTTTTATACGTGTCTATAAAAATCACACGTGTACAGGTATGTCTGGAAATGATAGCCAGGGTGTTTCTTCAAAGACTCCCTGAACAAATAACAAAGCATTACTGCTTCCAGCCTGTGTAAGAGCTGAATAGCAAGGCTCCCACAAGCCAGCATTCCCGTGATTAAGAGGCTGGTATCACTGTGCTCCGGTGAAGTAACACGCATCATGCCACGTCTCCTAGTAACAGGGCACAAGATCGGATGTGCAAAGCTGAGAGAAGGAAAAAAAGCAACAGACTTCAGTCTTTTATTGAGAAAGACGAAGTAGAACAAAAATGACAAGCGAATGGCTATTTATGACTCCATAATCTGCTTGAAGCTTTGTATGAGAATTGCTCACAATCAAAGAAACGAAGAATTAATCTCTTGGTTGCTGGCGGCCCTTCGATTGCTGATAACCTCTGCCTGGTGGGAAAAAATTAGATATCTAATTTAAAAAAAAAAGAGGCCATTGTTAAGGATAAACTAATACTTCATATCATTACACAGCAAAAGAGGGAACAAGGAGGTCCCTGACATTTGTTCAACACTTATTTAATAACCTGGTAACCACATCCACCTGCGAGTGAAACAAAGGAAAGCTGTGAGCTTGCCTAATTGCAATAGCATATATTTGGTACAGACCTAGGATTGGCTACGTATTCATAGCATCGGTATTGGTTGTATCAATTAATAGTATCAGCTGCAGAAAAAAGTCACAAAAGCCCAAAGACAAAGTGACTCATTCTAACCAGAAAGTAACGCTGTGCTGAAGAACCATTTTTTTGAAGATATTAATAACTTTCAAATAACCCCCCAAAAAAAAATCACACTCACATCTGAGAGCTACGCAAGCACGCTGCACCAACACACTGCAGCCGCCCACATAAAATAACTGAGAGCCAAACGATACAGCAGCTCCTAAAAGCAGATTCAAGGGACAGCTGGCAGTTTGTAACGTGTATTTCTGTAATCCTCTCCTGATCAAAGATGGCTGTGTTGGCAGAGACAACTCGGGATACCTTTCATGAGCCATTCAGTTTTTCCACGCACTCTAACCCAGTCCAAGTCATTAGAAATGAGGCTAAAGTGATTTTTTTTTTAATTTATTTTTTAAAAAGCTGACTTTTCAAAACCTTCCTATGTTTCCAGCATTTAAAAACCTGTCTCAGCTAAGTGCCAGCACTTCCTTTGTGTATAATAGCAGAAAAATTCCTCGTATGAGCTCGTAAGGCTTTCAGATGCTGCCTAGAAACAAAGGCTGCTTTAAAATATTAATCAAAAATCTTCATCAGACACCAGCATTTTTTTTTCCTCGAATCTGCAATCATTAGAGTTGCATTTCCAACTCTAAAGCATGATATTTGCAACCTGAAGTTTCTTTGGCAGCAATGGCTCATATCGGTGTTCATTTGCAAGCTAAATTTTTGATAACTAAATACATTTTAAGAAAATGGAACCAGCATTGCTGTCAGTCAGCTCTGCTGCCAGAATACATCCCTGCGAGAACCCAGCAGGTTACGTTTCTGCCTAAGATATGCAATTTTCAAGCTGAGCATCCTTGAATTGGAGGGGGCGACTGCGTGGCACTGCATGGAGCAGGATGCAGGCTGGGAGCAGCAGGACCCACTGCTGGCTGCCTCCCCACCTGCTGTTCTCCTGCTGGGAAGTTCGGGTGCACCAGCTGAACCTCATAGGATCCCAGAGGCTGCTCCCACAGATTCATGTTTTTTTGAAGGATAAATCAAGACTTTGAAAGTTGAAAGCAAGCGTATTATGCCTGCAACATTCTTTTTACAGGGGGAAATTAAACTATTGAATGCTAACAGTAAGGAGAGCTAGATGTCCCGTCCCTGCAGACACCCAAGGTTGGGCTGCACATGCTCTGAGCACCTGATGGAGCTGTAGGTGTCCCTGTTCAGCGGGGTTGAACCAGATGGCCTTCAAGGGCCCCCTCCGACTCAAACAGCTCTGTGATTCCAGATAATTGTTACTGAACTGCCCAAATGATCTCCATGAACCCAATCTTTGCTTTCCTACGCTTAAGCAAACTAAACAGAAAGTACTGCCCTAATCACATGGATTCGTGCTGCTTATTTTAGACACTTCCCCTTAAAATCCTGCAGAAAAAAGAGTTATACCACTTGTTGGGTGTAACTGGTGTCAAGAGAAGGTTAAACATCCCAACAGACCCAGCTACTGACAGTTTTAGAAGACAAAGCAAACAAAAAAAGAACAATTCTGTAATGAAATTAATTGCATCGGTCCTTACATAAAGGTCTTTGATACATCCATTTTATACCACGCACTCCATACAGGTTTTAGATCTCACGGTACATAAACTGTACCTACGGGCAGTGCTGATAACCACCTTCAGCAACAGACACTGAAGTACAATTAAACAGAACATATCAGGAAGACACGACAGGCCCCATGTGCCTGCTTCAGTTCTCATTCATTGACACGGTCAGCACATGCTTTAGAAGCAGCTCTTCCATGAACTCCCAAACTTGTATGCAACCACTGATGTGAACTTTATAACCGCCTGTAAAACATTCAGAAAAGAGGAACAAAACTGGAAAGAAGGAACAACAGAACACAACACAGATATTTATTCACAGTTGACTTTGCAATTTCCAATTTGGGTTTATCAGGACAAAAACCCACGGACTCATTTCCTCCTGTTTCCAGTGAAACCCATTATTAAAATACAGAGTTTTAAATAGACCGTGACTTCACACAAAACACAAAGATAGCCTTTGTACGAGGGGAAACACACTTGTGTGCTCTGAATGGTGCATAACACTGAACAGCTTAGCAAGAGCATGAGCCAGGCCAAGTCTTTGTTAATTTTATATATACATGTATATATGTAAAAATTATATATATATTTAATTCATACACAAGCACATATATGAGAACGACTGTCTAGGTACCTTGACACCATTCCCTTCAATAACTAGGAACCTACTGAGAGGTAGCTTGCTGCTCTTACAGTAGTTTCTCACAATTAATTTCACAGATCCTCCGTTTAAGAGCGATAGGAATAAACAGTTATTCACAAATAACATGACAGTGAAGAAATCTCTCCCCAAACCCTCACACACTGCTCTGATAGCAGACAGTGCAAGAGAGTGGCACACTGTTAGTGCTCAGGTGTGAAGCTCTGCAGTCCTCCTGGCGTTACGAAGACAGGCTGCAAAAGGCTCAATCACTTTTCCTCCTCATGCACAGCTCTGCAGTGCAGAGTGCCAGCCCTTGCCCTGGGTGAAGCACTCTGACAGCTGCTTGTTGGACCAGTGGGCAGCTTTAATTTCATTATTACTACAAAAGCACCTAACAATCCCAAAGGAAAGCAGAGCCCAGTGAGATAGGCACTGTACAAACACTTACTAAAACACTCTTTGTTCACAGTCCAAACAGGGAATGCTTGAAAGAGAAAGAAGGGAAAAAAAAGTCCTGTGTTGCCAAGGTTTCCCAGCAGGCACAGCTGGAGCAGGCACTCCTGGCCAAGGCTCAGCCACCCGCTCCCCTCTGGCAGCAGCTATCAGGTGAGAAAGTAAGCGGGGGCCTCACATTTCCCCCCAAAGTATGTAAGCGAAGCACATCTTGGATTCACACAACTCCTCACTGGCACATGGGCGGCAGGGAAATTTTGATGGGAATCCCCTGCTAAAACACTGGCACGACATCACTAGTGCTATAGAAATCAAACCCTACATTAGTCATGCTCCCATGGAAGCAGAATGTGCAATTCTGCAGGGGGGAAAAAAAAAAAAAAGCAAAGGAACACACAGAGAATAGACACCGTGCAAAGAACTTAGCACCATAAAGGCGTTTCATGCAAGAAGTAAAAAGAACACAGTATTCTGCCATACAGATTCATTTACACTGAGCACTAAGTATATTTGCTAAGAAATCACTCCCTTAAATGATTTAAATTGGTGCTTCCAAGCAAAGCTTCGAGGCTTTCAAAGCACTCGCTTCCTCTTCATGCTACGCTGGAGCACTCATTCCACAGCTGTCATTAGAAGTCTTAATGATCCAAAGGCCCTGTCCTGCACAAGTAGAAGCGTTGGACTGACTATCACAACTCTATGAAAAATGGATTCTAAATGTACCCACAGACACATGGGAAGAGACAGCCTGGCTCACGCATCCATTTTTATCAAAGTAATACTACGCAGGAACAGAACTGTATGTTTGTAAGAACGCACACGTAAATACGTGATGCTCTAAAGAGAGACCAATTCTCGATCTGAAGACTGAGACTGGCCAAAAAATCACAGCCTGGGCCAAAGAAAAGGAAATGTCCAGCAGCCCCTCAGCAATGGCTGCACTGCGCAGTAACACGCATTTTGCACGAGCAAAGGTGAAAGAGCTCCAGAGCAGCAGCCGTGGTGCTGAGCTGCTTTCAGAGCTCCTGCTGGGGCTGCTTTCCTCAGCGGAACACCCAAAGGGAAGCATGGGGATCGTGCTTCACTTTGCTTTCATATGGATTCAAAGATAGTAAAAATGGTGTTAATCAAATGGCTCTGTGGAAAGTTGCACAGCAACAAAGAGACTGTCGTTATATTAGCAATTTTCGCATGGACTATTGCTCCTCATTTATGACAAACCTCTTGCATTCACAGCTTTTTTTCTGCAGCTTTTGCAAACATCTGTATGTGTGTACGCTTTCACATAAAAGACTTTCTCTTTTTTTCCCTCTTTCACATTTTCTTTCACTTTATGTAAAATGAAAGGCTACAATTCACTCAATTGCTCATTTCTCTACCAGGCTTAAGAGGTACAAATGACCTAGATTCCTTGCCAGGAACAAGCAGCAGCACACTTGCCTGGCACGGCAAGCCAGCATGCCTCACTAAGCCAAGGCAGAAGTTAGAGCTGTAGAAAAAAGAGTCTGAGCATTCCTGTTAATTTCTATATTACATCAATCAAAAAACAGTGCTCACACAAAGATCTGCACCACGATGATCAGGAGAAGCCTGCAGTTTCTAGAGCCTTCATCTCAGATTCTGGAATGTGTTCAATCATAACTAACCAGGCTTAATGATAATCTTATTATCACAGAAGACTTTTTCCCCCCAAATCCCAAAGCACTTCATGATGCAACACTTCCATTGACGTGGGATAACTGATCAATTACAGCAATTGCAATCACCTCCCAGCTGAGATGCAGCAGGTTTTCTCTCAGGGGAACCAGAGGAAGGAAACCCAAGGCGACAGGCTGAGCTCCTTGCTGCTGGCCAGCTGCCGCACTGCTGCAGCCACTGCTGCTCACAGGAGCAGAGCTGCTCAAACAGACCAACCAGAGCTGCCCTGGACCCAAAGCAAGCTCAGTTCCTGCAGCAGGATTTACTTTTGTTCTCTCATTTTTTTTCAGACAGCCATGAAACTACATCCTGCCTTGAGGAATAAAGTTACCAGGCCCTCTTGCCTTGCACCAACTTGCCTATTCTATGGCACCCAGGGCTTCTATTTTGAATGTTGTTCCTCTAAGCACAGCCTCTTGCATGGGTTTGAACGTCTGGCGCAAGATAGTCAAAAGAGTCCTTTGTTCCAGCTGGCTGCCAAGAGGTTTGGATTTGGGCTGGTTATCATTTGTTTCGTCCATACTAATGACATGCTTTAGACAAACATTTGGCAATGCATTCTTGGCTGGAAAAACCTATTTTCTCGAGGAAATATCCTTCCATATTGCTAAGTGGATAGGAAAGAGAGGACCCCTATATGGAAAAGGTGGAAAGCTCTGTACTGGTTACAAAACACAAAGCAAACTGGACCTACTGGACTACAGAAAAAAGGCTGGGCAGAAGTGAAGCAAGGAAAGGCAAGGCACAATATTAAAGAAATACCCAGGTTTCCCACAGTGAGAAAATGTGCACGCCATGGAGCCTACCGAATTACCCATGCCCTCTGGTTATTTGCAACAGTTTTGATCCAGAGTTTCACTGAACCACCGTGTGACTGCTGTCCTGCCACACTCTTCTCCAACCTGTAAAACATGAATTTCTACACAAGTAAGGTCAAGTTTGTATTAAGCTAATTAATTTGTTGCCCTGGGAACTTTGCAGCCTTCTGGCTGCCTCCAGAGTCAGTTCAGATCCTCTTTAATCAAACAGAAAAATTAGTTTTATGCCTTCCTCCTTGTCCCCCTCAGTGGTGCATGGTGCATCTTGAAAAGACTCTTGGGGATGTTTTCCAAGTTTGATTTTAAGAAGGATGAGGGAATTCTCTTCATCTTGCAGCGAGCCTCGGGTAGGACAGAGCCCAGGACTGCTGTTACCATCCCCACCAACGTGGTGCAACACACTCCTCCAGAGCCCAGGAAGACCCAGCATCTGCAGCTAAAGCAGCAATAATCTGCTGTAATTTACTAAATTGAGCTTCAACAAATGTTTAATTGGGGCTGAGGTTTATCATCAATAAATTCATCACGCTCGCCTGGCTTTGCTTCTAATTGGGGATCCATAAACTCCCATCACCTCATTGCAAATCTCATTTGAACATGGTTTAAAAGTTAGGCTTGAGTCTGAGAACTGGTTCTTTATGTTTTCTTCATAATTGTTTCATGGGGTTTTGAGACAAATCTGAAGAAAAGAATAACAAAAGGTTGACCACAAGCAATGCAAGGGAATAAAAAAGAGTGAAGTGAGAAACAAAGGGTTGGATAACAGATGGAGAGGAATGGGGGAGGGCGGCAGGGAATACCGCAAATGTCCTGTAAACTATTTCATGCCAGCTTAGCTTTGTTGAGATTGGACATGGAATGTCTCCATTTTAATATACTGCCGAGGTATTGGGGTGAAGAAAGCAAAAGGGAAAGAGAAGCCAGACATGCTTTTGACCTATGCACAGGATAAAAGGCAAAGCAAGACTGAAATTTAAATTACAAAGGCTAACAATTATTAATTTCAATTTTGCCAGCCCTCCAAATGCAAGCCTTAATGTTCATCCTGCCACTGAAGAGCTTTCCAAGCTGTGTGTAGGCCTGTCCACCTCCCATCTGAATGGAGGCACCCCGACAGTGCCAACCCCAGACAGACCACAAAGCTTTACCAATGACGCACTCTTAGCCCCACTTCCAAATGGATCCCAGACTGACCCGTTGACTGAGTAAGACAGCACATGAACTACTGCTTGACCTAAAGCCAATACACACTACCTGGAAAATGTAGAATTGTAGCCTTGGAAAAGTTCGCTCGAATCCTGCAACTATAAATAAAATATTGCTCATTTTCTCCATAGTGGAACACTGCAAACCTGATGCTAAAGGAAGCCTGGAGCAGCTAGAGGCTTCAGCTGCAGCAGATCTGACTCCAGCCCTGAGAAGCAGCTCTCCAGGACAGCCACCCTGCTGTGCTGCTGGGCTCTGCTCCCAGGAGGCGCTTCCAGCCCCACGTGCAGCCCCACTGCTTCACATCCCAATTCCAGGATTTCAGGACAAGCGTTCAGCCACGTTACTTGGCTAACAGTCACTACAATTCTTCTATTTTTAACCTTTTTTCTTTTTTTTTTTTTTTCCTCTACCATGATTTAAGAAGAAACCTATCACAATGCTGGGTTTATATATCCAAGGGCATTTTTTTTTTCCAAATCTTTTCTGCATTCTCTACAACTTAGCGAAAAAAAAAAAAAAAGCAAGCAGTGGAAACCCACAGGGTGGGCCACGTAGCAAAAATCTGCAGCTCCTAAAAATTAGCAGCAGTGAACAGACAAGCAAGACGATCTTTCCAACTGTGCAGACTGCACTAAATTCCTGAGCAAGAGTCCACTAACGAAAACGACCCATCGATTTTCCCAAGATTAATGGTGGGACAGATTTCAAGCACAGGTGGACTTGCCAGCATACATACTGCAGTGTCACTACCTGGTCGGGGATTTTTTCAGAGGAACTCAATCATTACAACAAGAATGTACATAAATCCATGAGCCGCACTCACACAAACCCGTAAGCAGAACTAATACAAGACTTACTTTAAACATCTGCTAAGCAGACGATTCCCAGATCTTCAGCAAGAAGTATCATTCCTCCTTGCTTCTCATGCACAGCAGCCTTATTGCCCACTACCAGCTGTCTGGAGGCAGACTAAGTTACATTAGATTAAAATGTACAGGGTAGGCAGGGTTTATCAGGTATTTGGTTTTTATTCACTTTAACTAAAAAAATGAAACAAAAAAAAAAATTGGAACCAAATTTGACACTGTGGAATTTCCCCACAAATTCCTGCTCTTCAAACTTTGTAACCACTCAATAGAAATGGCAATTTCAGAGAGCAAAACAAAGCACACAGTCCAGCACAATTACCAAACACAGGCACACTGCGAGGAGCAAAGAATACACAGCCATGTGTTTGAGTACGGGAAAGTGCCCCAGTGAAACTTTCATGCACAGAAGGAGCCACTGTGGCTCCTTCAGTCCCCATGAATGGCACTAAGCGAAGAGGAACAAGAACGTTGAGTGTCTTGGAGAAAGTTCCTTGAACCAACAGACCAGGTCAGGGTCACACACAGCAATCCTGAGCAGCCAGTGCTTCATTTTGCTGAGACATGTAAAACAGGTCGGTAGTAAACAACAAGTTGACTACATGGGAAGGCAAAGCCATAGGTACACGTTTTCCATTGGAGAAGAAACACAGGTCACTTGCAAGCTGCCTAAGTTATACTGTCCGAAAGACAGTATCAACAAAATACCAATCTTGACATTTTAGATTAAAAGCACCAGTGCAACACATCACTCCCAAAACCACAGTGTGATTGATCCTATCGATTAGGCACAACACTTGAGCAGCACGTCCACCAGATGGTAAAGAAAGCCACATGATGGGAACAAAATCTACAGCAAATGAAGTTTCCCAGAAGAAAGGGAAAATACTTCATATGAAACTATGCATTCTACTTTTAAACCAAATACTGACTGCTTTCACACATCCATAAGCCTCCTCAATACTACGTGGTTTGAATGCGATGGCTAGGCCCACCTCTTGCTCCCCTCGCTCTACTTACAAATTCCTTTTTAAGATGAGCAGCAGTGAGAAACCTTTGCATATGGACAAAAGCATTGCTAAGGCCAATTCAGAACAACACAGAGCCGCAATTCCATGCCGCAGCCTGTGCTGCAGGGACCAGCCCTGGTTCTCTGCCCTCCCCAGCCCTCAAGCAGCGACCCCGTGGCCAGCATCCCACTGTGTGAGCCCATCACAAGGAACCCTTTACACCATAGTACTTTGTTGACTTAAATTTCTACAGCAAAGTTTTCTGGCTCATTTGTCTACTGTCTCCTACACACAAAAAAAAGCACACAGGAGACGGGCATTAGCCCCAGACTTTAACCCTCAGTTTTATCACACAACTTCAGCATACTGAGTTCAGCTCCACACTGATATAAAAGAGAACCACTTGTCCTCAGCCCCACGTCACGGCTTGCATGGACAGGTACATTTTCAAGACATGTTGCAGTGACAGTGCCGTGTCACCATTTACACGCCTGTAATTGCAGTCAGTACTGCGGCGCGGCCTACACACAGAGCAGGGTCACAAAGCACTCTGCTTCCCATGAGCTGAGCAGTCTAAGAACACAACCTACAGTGTCTGTCCTTGCTCCTACTACCAATTTCACACTCAAGAAGAGCATCATTTTTAATACCAGTTCATCAGAAGGTGATTCCGGTTTGTTATCTTTTGCCCTTAAGAATTTTGTTCAAAGCCTTCATATGAATCTCTCAATTTTCTTTCCTCGTGACCACGAGGAAGAGCACACCTACAGCGTGTAAGCATTTTTGATACATGGCACTGAAAATTTCCATATGAAAACATTCTGGAAATAAAAATGTTCTGTTTCTTTCCCACATCAATAAAGAAATACAGCATTCTTATGACCAGACCACTCATCTTCTTTCCATCTTCAAGCGTCAAGTGTCATCTGGTGGATTGACACAGAACTGCATTGAAAGTAAACTCTCTTCAGAGCACATTTTGAAGGGAAGTAAAAATAACTGAAGAAGAGATCCTATTTACCTATAACCTCAGAGATGCAAATAATACAAGCACAAAGCTCTCCCTGGTGCAAGAGGTGACAACAAGAACAGCCATAGGACTCCCAGAACACACCTAGGTACTTTACTGCCTTACCTAGGTGAAGTTCAGGAAACTCCAGCTACCTACAGCTTAGTCAGAAACCTACTAAAAAACATTCACATTTCAGGGGTAAGGCTAAAGTAACCTCACATGTTATTTAAAACAAAAACATCTGATGTACAAATAAGTGTGGAAGTGCTCTTTTTCTGAACCTGTAAGGTGCTGTGTGTCTCCAGCAAAGATGAGAAAAAGCTCTCAGTCAAATTACTTTTCTTTTTTTCAATGCAATCTGAGATCTGTAAGTAACTACCTGAGGCTGGAATTGAAGCTTTAAAGGAAAAGCTGCCTTCAGTGATATGTCAAAGCTGTTTTCCCTCCTGAGGGTTTGGAGGGGGAAGAAGAATTCAAATGCCTTAATCAAGGCCAGTGAGCGTGCTGCAATGCTCCAAAGAAAAGAGCAAATACTTTCTCAAAGCAAAACTTCCTTCTCTTGTGAATTTTCAGCACATTTAGGTTTCTCTTCTCTAAACCAGCAATGACCTTTGACATCAGGATTAAAAAACGTACATCTACTTTCTTATGGGTGGAGGGAAGCATGGATAAGAGAGCAAGAAAGAGTAGAGAGACTGCAACAAACTGCTAAGGAAGCTAAAGGGAAAAACCAAACAAAACACAATAGCCATTGCCAGGATCACTGCCAAAAGATTAACTCCGGTCACAGAGTTAATGCTTTGACCCAACAAGCAACCTCATCCCTCCTGCCCCAACATGAATGCTTTACTTCACAGGCACCAATTTTGAAATGCATTATTACACAACTGGTAAGCTTGATAAGCAAACCATGGGGCAGACACCTTTGGGAAACATCCCATTTTCTAGGAAAAAGAAAGGAGAGTATAATTGAAGTTACAAAGTACGGCAATCAGGTGTATCTTCAGGCAGCCTTTCCAATAACCTCATCACCCACTGCGGGAGCCCATGGCTGCCAAGAGCACTGCAGCTGCTACATGGCTTGGGGCCACTGCAATGCCTGCTCACCAAGGAGCAAACAAGCTTGGTCACCAAGCACTGCAGAAGTGAGCCTGAGATAAGTTCAAACATAAATCAGACGCTAGCTGGATGAGCACTGACGAAGCCCATCTTGCACGAGAGCCTCTGGCTGCCCGTATCACTCTGCGGACTGCAATTTGTCCCCAAGCACAGCCAGAGTTTCACCTCACTATCCTATGCCTTCATTCATACAGAAAAACAGGTTCCCTGTGACCCTAGGGGAACATCTTTCAGTCTTCCCCCAAGCTGGGGCAGAAGGAAACCAATAACTGCAGCATGTTAAGCAAAGTCCAGACTCTGTGCGAAAAGGGAAGGAAGCATCCCACCAGACGTCTGATGGACAGCCACCACTGGAAGAATGTCTGTGGGCACTGCTCCCTCAGCACCCCGAGGCACAGCTGCTGTTGGCAGGTGTTGACAGCACTCACCTGAGAGTGGACCTACCTGGTTGCAAGGGACACCGTTCGTTTCAAACCTTAAGGATTATCCAGAATGTAATAAATTCTGTTCTTCAGGCAAAGAGCTGTCTTATCAGTAACAAGCAGTGCCAGTCCTAACTTTTGGGTAGCCTTAAAACTAAACCCATGTCCAGCAGTGTTTTCCAGGCAGTTCAAGTTATCCAATTTTTCTCCTCTTCAGGCTCTAAATAAAGTCCTCAGCTGCCCCAGATGAGGTAAGTAAGAGACAAAAAGCTTCAACAGATCAGAGGAAACAAAGCCAATCCTCTTCTCTGACTTTCTCAATAGCTGTCAGAAGTCCAACTGAGCTGACAAAGCCCAAAAAGCACTACCTTAAGGCTCAATTCAAAGGTAGCTGATCCACAGCCAGATTAAGTGCAAGTACTGTATGCTGACATCCAAAGCTTCCGTTGTTTGAATTACACAGTGTAAGTCAGTACTTAAGACAGGGCAAGTTTCTGGTTCTCTCAATTAAATACTGCAAAGTGATAAATGCAAAACGTAACCTACCTAATGGCAGAAAAACCAAGAATCACAGGAGCAGTCCCGTATCTCTCAGTAACCTCATCAACTGCGAAGGAAATGTATTTCTTATCCAAAAAAAAAAAAAAAAAAAGAACAAAAAGGCAGGTATTAATCAGTGTACTGCTCCATGTGTGTCCCACTGTTGCTCTGAGGTGAAGATAAGGCCTCGCCATTATTCTAGCAGGATGAAAAGCTCCCAGCTCTACTCACATGATAAGAGGAGCCCTCTGCTGCGAGCTGCACGCAGTGCCAGCACCAAGTCGTGTTACGGCTCAAGGCCCCAGAATGTCTTAATCCAGTGCCAAGTAAAGCCACTTCAATGCGGTGTCTTCATACCCCATTAGGGATTGCAAACCCTATGTTTAGGGGCATGGAAAGAAGCTGAGAGATTTATGAGAATTAGCATGGCTGTATCTAGAGTTTCCTACAACACCCACTTTTTCCAGCAGAAGAGGTCTGTGGTCTTCTGAGGATCCAACTAAATGCCAGTTTATTCAACAGGAGCAGACGGAACTCCACCAAGCACCAGCTCCAGCTCGACAAATCTTCTGACACACATCTTACACATTCCTTAAATACAAATCTTTCTAGCGCTGCCTTTATTGTTAGTGCCAAGTACACTGTCTGCCAGCACGGTAGTAACTCAGGCTTGCAATGTGAGAAGAGGGAGGAGAGGGAATAAGAAGAAAGGAAAAAAAAAAAAAAAAACCCGACAAAAAAAACTATTCCTAGCAAAACTAGCAATTAGGAGTTTCTTGCAACACACCAGCAGACCATTGGTCATCAGCAGCAGAAGTACAGCTAAAAAAGTTATTCTTCTGTTAGACTCAGTTTGCTGCCACACAATGCCAAGGCAGCCTGTGCTACCACGCTGACTCCCTGCAAGATCCCAAGAACTGGGGCAGGGCAGTCCATGTTTTCGTTTCCCATTTCAAATAAGATCATTGCAAGGCTCCTTCCTTTGACACAATCATCTACATCTTCCTATTTTTCAGGATCCAGCACCTTCCTCCTCCCACTACCCCCATAAGTATATACACAAGCCCTAAGCCACTAATCGCATGCCACGATATATTCACACGAGTGAGATACCTCTGACTGCTGCACTTTCCCCCACCTTCTGCTTGCTTTCATATGAAACAACATCTCCCAAGTTCAAAGTCTTTCCAGAGGAACCCACGTTCTTCATAAGCAGAATCGCGAGAGGAGCCGCTAATTTGCACTGCAGTCAACTCTCACCCATCCGATACAGAGGAAAAAAAAGCAGTCAGTTTTGTTCCTACATTTATTTTCCCAGTGGAACAGAGGGGTGTAGCACAGAGCAAGAGCATGTCCCTCTCATTTCCTGCTGTTACCGACCGAAGTCCATCAAGCCACCTAGATGATAAAACCCCTATCAAGCTCATAATTAGAGAGTGGAAAAGACATTAGAATAACAACTTAGAATAGCCTGGCTTTTATCTAACGATATTGACATTTTGAAGAAAAAATTAACTGTTAAGCACCCTGCATGCTAAACAAGATGTTATCTCACTATCTGCATCTTCAAAGAATTTTTAAATAATTAAGGGTTACCCAACATCTGGCCACAAAGGAGGGCAAACTGGCGACACGACGTAAGGGATCTCTAACCTTGGCTCCTTGCACAGCTGCTACAGATCTCTGTGCACAGTTATGACCCCAACTTCAGCAAAGTAAATAACAACATTCTTGCAAAACTGGATGTAACTGCAGGGGAATATAATGAACCTCCGTGAACTCACGGAATCTGTATTTCCTGAAAACACTTTGGTAAGCATTTTATGCTCTGCTGCACAGGGTCTGCTCAGTACTGACTAAGCTGACAACAACATCAGGAATTTTGTGCTTGTTTTTGAGGTGTCATCCTAAAACCCATGAAGTTAAAGATGACTGTGCAGAAAGTAGTGTTTCACAATTCTGAATATTCCTGCCTAGATGAGATGTGACTATGGCATGCCCTAGCCTACGGACACCACATATCCTCACTTAATAGTGGGTTAGCTAACCTGAATTCAGGGGATAACATTTGTTTTCTCATGACAAATCCATCCAAGGTTCTGGCAACGTGTACACCGTGAACTCTATTACAGCTACAACAGATGATGCTATTTCCAAAGGCCTCCTAAAAGCAAGCAAACCAACCAACGCAGCAACAGCCCCTTATCACAACTATGGGCAACAGGGACGTAGCCGTCTTCCTGTGCAGGAGACCCTCAGCTATCATGGCCACACTTCAGCACGCTTTGTGCATTCAGCCCCCAAGCATCTCCACGTTCACTTCTCAGAGGAGAGCTTCAGGAGAGCTCCTAAACTTGGAGGCGTGCAAAAGGAAGCAGTTGTTCAGATTTAAACACAACTCCTTATTTTTACATGAGCAGTGTAACGGCGTATGAGGGCAGGAAGAAAGAGAAAGTGTTTGCATTAACGTTTGGGATGAGTTACTGTGCCTCGAAAGGATTCGGAAACAGGTCTGCTGGATGGAGCTCAGGTCTGCTGGATTGCTCCAAATGTTTAGAGCAGATCTGCCAGTACTGAAGAAACATCCTCAGCCTGGAAGGAAGTCATTACCATGACAGCTCTCAAGAAGGGATGGTGTTACAATTAAATAAATTAAGAGAAAACTACGGGATTTATTTCAAATATCAACAAAACTTGAAAACGTATTGAACTTGATTTTAGTCATTGAATTTGGGCTACGTGGAGAACAGATTTAATGGGCGCACCAGAACGGCCAACAGCAGCGCTGTGCCACCGAGCCCAACTCCAAGCAGGACACCAACCTCAGCACCCGCACGCCATGGGCTGCGTATTTCAGCCAGGGCACAGCACCAAATGTTGTCATTATCTCACTGCTACAAACACTTCTAAGCCCTCGAAAATTCTGCTTGCAGAAACCCCGGCAATGTCTGTGCTACAAACCCTCCTCCATAAATCAGACTTTATCAAGACTGCCATTAAATAAACGAAAAAATAACAATACAGAAAAATTGCAGACTTCCAGTTTTTGTTGGTTTTTTGCTTAAACAAACTCGCTCAAATCCTGCAATTGTGAGGTCCAGCACGGGGTTCTTAAAAATAGGTTTATCGAGATTGAAAGAGAGAAAAAAAATCAGACACTGCAGTATAATCACATCAGCAACACCAGCGAGTTCAAATAAAGAATCTGGACCTACATACCATTCAAAAAGGCCAGCTGGGTGCAGGGAACGAGGACAAATTCATAGGCAGTGACAGCTAAAGGCACAACAGCACTTCTTACAGCACTGAAAACCAAAACGATGGGACCAAAACAGGAAAACATCTACACCCAGTTCCCGCATATTTCCACCACAGAAAATCAAACCTGTTGGCTACAGCCTTTATGAAGTAAAATCTGATCAATTACATCTTTTATTCTCAACATAATAAGCAGCAGAAATTACATTAACTTACTACACACATTTCCATGAACTGGTTATCCAACCGCAGCACCAGCCAGAAACACATAAAGAAGCAGCATTTTAAACAGAACTCTGCACATAAACCTAACAGTAACTTGCACATCACCAGCACTATTTCCAGCCAAGACTCCCTTTTCCATTAGCATTTGTCAGACTCTCTTGCTTTACAAGCATGCGATATGGCTGATCAGCTCTGGTCCTGCCATTAAAAGACATCCAGGAGGAATCAATCCCCATGTAAAGTACTGCCTACTCGGGCTGTTCAGACAAGGCTTTATCTTGCTCCATCCCCTGTTAATCCCTTTACGTGTGACCTCCCCTCACTATCTGGCAGCAGAAGCATCGGGGGTAAAAATGTACTATTCCTTCGGGCAGTGTCTTTTAACACCAAAGTTGCTGAAAAGCCAAAAGAAAACCAGAACACTCAGCATAGTTTGCTGTAAGTGAAGTGACAGCCTTCTGCATTGTGATGCCAGACTGAAAAGTAATGATTTGGACTTGAAGGTCTGACACACATATTGAACACGTCTGCACACTTTTTCCACCACTAGATTTTTCAAATCTAAAGCCAGGATGGAAGTTATAGAATTGGGTTACATCTGAACTGCTCCCCTTGCATGTTTGTGCTGCTGCTGCAAATCCCAACCAACACCAATAAACTGGAATTATATTCCAAAAGAAGTATTTTCAGGCTTTCAGTGCAAATGATGAATTCACAGCAATCTTAAAACGAAGGCACGTGCCATTTAGAAATCCTTAATACACTTCAGAAGTTAGATCAATACGAAATACCTATTAATGAACCAAATGTCTGTTAGATGGAACTTCATCTCTTTTCCCCACTGCCTGAAGCCACCATCAGTTTCCAGCAGCAGTGCCTCCTCGGCCGGCCCCCGGGGGATTTCACATATGATGTGCACTTCTATGGAATGACAGCGATGATCGGCCGCGTTACTTATCGTATCACCACACCCAGGGCTCTGCATGCTACACCCACGGTCTGTCCATGCTCAGCAGTCTGACTAAACAAATAATGTTGGTTTTTTTCCATGGCAAGATAGAGGAACATCAATTCCGGGGGAAAAAAGAAACCAGGAGAAGCAGCAGCACAAAGATGCAGTTAATGAACTGTGTGCAAATGAGCTACTTAATCTGTGAGCTTCTGGTCTAAACTCAAAAGTTTTAAAGGGCTGCAAGCACAAACGTGCATTTTTGCAATGTGGTCACCAGTCGGATATGCAGATGAACATCATGTTAGCCCATCGCTGCAGCAGCTCCGCTTTTATCAAGTTTTAAGACATACCGTCAGCCAAGCAGATGCTGCACCAGAAACGCATCTTGCAAAGAGATTCCAGCATGAATATCCTGAAGACGTACAGTACTACAGAACCACATGGGAAGAGGAGAGGTAACAGACCAGGATCAGAAAGAAATGGAAGAAGCTTGTGGGAGGTCGACAGTTCTCCTCATCAGCAGCAAACAAGGGCACTCAGCTGTCCTGGAGTGGGACAACGAGGTGAGCAGGAAAGCTCAGAAACATCAACAGCATTTGAGTGTCATCCAATGAAGCCTATGGAGTGAATCAGGAAGTGAAGGTGGGACAACCTCATGTGCCCGGCCAACCTGGAGCCAGCCCTTAGCAGCTGATAGCTGGGCCTGGGAGACCCGAGCAACATATGTGCAAAGGTGGATGTAGCAGAAAGCAAAGAGCAAAGTTCAAAAGCAGCCTGTGCTGTCAGATCTTAAAGCACATTTCACCGTGTCATTTCCAAATTACAGACATCATCTTCGGCTCCTGGGTTTCCAACCCACCACTGAACAGAAAACAAGACAACACCTTATGGAGGTCCTATTACCATAGTTCATTATTTAACACAGTCCTGCTCTATTTTTGACGGTGGTTTTCTTTGTAACCTGGCTGAACAAAGAGGAAGGGAAGAGAAGGGAGCCATCAAAACAGTAAGTGCTGTGCAGCAGTTGAAGGTGACTTACCTGCAGGTTTCTTATTTGAGAGAGTCCGTTAGGATTCAAAATGCAGTACTTTGCTGGTGCACACAGCAGTCAGGCTGAACGTTCCCCACCTCCTTGTGTTTATTGCCAAAACACAATGCTTTAAGACTTTGAGCACGCAAGTAAAACAGTGGAACCACACTGGTGATATCGGCTTACCAAGAACAATCAAACTAACTAACAAATCAGAGCCAAACCAGAAATTAAAGCAACAAGTTGTTCTGATGTCTCTACATCCTGCAAACACCAATGGTGGACCCCATTCCCCAAGGACACCGTGGCCGTGGCCACTGGCAAAGAGCAAACACTGGACTAAAACAAAGACTACCAAAACAACTCCTTTAGCCTCAAAATTCACTTGCACAGATTCTTTGTCCTAACAAGAAGATGAGCAATTTTTAAAATAACTCTTAGGGTTTCCATGGTCTGAGAAACACACACAAAAAAAACTGTCTGTGTCTTCTCTTTCAAGTGAATAGAAGAGCATCTGTTCTGCATTCCATGTGAAGCAACTCCTCTGACTGCACAATCATCAGAACCAAGCAGCTCTAACTCCGACCAGCTACCCAACTCCGGCCATTCCAGGGATGAAGCAAGCTTTTATTGCCAGTTTTTTTTTATTCTAAGGAAACTTTACTCTCCCCTGGCTGGTTCCTTGTGAACGCTTGCAGCTTCATTAGAAAACTAGCAATGGCAAGACGTGCATTTGCTGAAGCTGAAGATACTTTTAAGAAATTAGTTTCTGAACTGCATAATAGCAAGGGGCTGTTGTTCCCCCTCAACTTCCGTATTTGGCTCCGCACTTGTACAGCTCAGAAGCTGGCTGTAAGAATTTCAATAGCGATTAATAAAACAGATACAGAAGGGCTCAGCAGGCAGCACTGTTTGTTTCTCCATGGGAAACTTCAACCAAGAGAACGACTCCCGCAGCCAGCGCGAGCGGTGCACGGAGGTGGCACACCTGGCTCCAGCAGGAAATTGGAAAGCTGAGATTTTCCTCTAGGCAAATTCATCCACCCCCAACCCAGGGCTTTGCAGATATTCCACAAACAGGAAAAAAGGGGAAAATATTTAAATAGAAAAACCATATACGCTACTTCAATGCAAAGAGTAACAGTTCCAACATGTAGCTATCCACTGTTATAGCCGGGGGCCAGACCTTTAATCAGTGTCAGTAACTGCAGATCCTGCCACAGCTCCAGGAGTTCTGGGCAGAACAGCGTCAGCCTCCAGCACAAATCTGACTGCAGGGGCACAATCCCACTGCTGTCACATTTAGCTGGGAACACAATGCACCGCTTGTGCTGGCTTCGTGCTTTCATGCCAGGTAGAGGACAGCAGAGGTGGGCTGCAGGGAGGAAGCTATGCTGTTCTACGCTGTTGCTGAGCTGTGCTGAAGCACGCTGAGGAACCTGTCTGTCTGCACGTGAGAGAACCGAGCTCACTGCCTTCTTCACTCTTCTCCACATCAATGCAGGCAGTGCTGGGCACGCTGTGGGACAACATCAGCATCCAGATAACAAAAGAATATGAGGCAGAGGTCTAGATGAAATCCACAAATACCGAATTCTATTTTTGCCTTGTTTATTCAGTTCTCTATTCTTCTGTACACTGGAACATCTTTCCTTCATTCCTGCGGTGCCCATAGGTTTCATTTCAAACATACAATCCTCAAAATCTCTTCCTCCTCCTTTCAATGGTTTCTGCATTTCAAAGAACCACTAAGGTTGGAAAAGACCTCTAGGATCATCTAGTCCAACCATCCACCTACCACCAATATTACCCACTGAACCATGAGCAGCACGGATTGATGGCAGCCACCTCATGGGGACACCCTACCCTTTCCTTACTTACCTTTTACTTACCTTCTCCTTCTGTTCCACCTCAGTCGTTCCTTTATTCCATTCACCTCAGTTCAACACTGACATTTTCATTCGCTGTTTTGAAGATGTGGGTGGAATTCCACGCTCAAAGCACCTTTGGATACACACGGGGATGGCGGCAGGTGACATCCTATCTCTACAGAACTATTGTGGAATAAATACCGCGATGTTTGAGGAGCGACAACCAAACCATGCTGAACAGGTGATTCTTACCAAACACGGTTAAACCACATCTGGAACCTTCCTCAGGCCTCCCTTCCCCGTCCCCAATGTTTGGTACAGTAACTTTCACCCCGTTCCAACCTCAAGGCCCAGAACGATTGCTGAAGTAGCAAGAATCTCATGAATGTAAATATTTGCTCAGGGTTAAGTTACCAAGAGAGAATTTCTGCTCAGAGCCTGCAAGCTCAAAAAGAAAGAATAAAGAGGGGCCAAGAGTTTAAAAAAACTAGTGCCCAGTGTTAAATTCCTTCATTATAGTTAGACACCTGCCTGCTTTTCAGAAGTCTAAAACAAGCCAGAGAAACCTCTGACATCCAAGTGACATTCACATGCCTCCCTACCTTCCAAACAGTACTGGGACTACTGGGCTCTTTGGACTTTTGGAAACAGAAAAATCTCCATGCAGCGTGCCATGCTGATGTGCACAGAAGTGCATGCCACGTGCACACTGCACCTGAGTGCTCGTCCAAAGGATGTGGGTTGGGTTTCCCATAACACGCTGATGGCCGAACCAGAGTCCAAAGTCCCAGTGCTTCAGTCTTACACATTAATTAAACAGATCGATGAGCACCGTAAGTAATGGCAGATGCAGCTACACGTAGCACAGTGGCTCTGTATGCTTCAGCAACTCAAAATGCTCGACGAGAGAAAAACAGCAAACACCATGAAAAATCCACTCAGCAGCTCAGCATAAAGACACTGTACTTCCACCTTTATTAACTCAAAGAACTTCTGAGACGTGTTAAATCAATCTCTGAGGAAACTCAGAGAATTTCAGAAGAGCTGCACTGCAGAAGAACTACACTTCAAAAGGAGAAGCCTCAGCCTTGAATGCATAATGTCAGTCACGTCGCTATTTTTGTCCATACTGAATTCACGAGGACCTAAAGCACTGAACAGCCGCCGTTTCCTGTGGTCTGCTCCATCCCCCTGTTAACGCCTTCAAGATTCTGTCATCCAAGGAAATGCCTTTTCCTACTACTAATAGCAGATTCGAAGACCATGAATCGTACATTATTCCATTCACTGCCTGATGACAGCTTCTTACTCAGCGTCAGGAGCTCGCCCCAGAACTGCAAGCAATGCTTCTAACGCTGAAGCGCTGCACCAACCCGCGCAATCCAAAAACTTAGAGATGGCCATTCTTGCTTTGAAGAACTCTGAGAGCTCCAGAAAGTCACCAGCATCTAAAGAAAGTCACAAAGGCTATCTTGGTGCCTGACAGATTCCTTCCAGACAGAAAAGCTCCTTCCCCAGGCAATCGCTGCAGGACACGGCTACAGAGAGGAGCCCAGGAAGGCTGCCAAGCCTCCTCGGGGTGCCGGCCACGCTGAGCCCAGCCTTCCCTGCTCCTCCCACCAATGTGCACTACATCTCTCAGGCAGTACTAAGTGCATTCATGCAAAAGGAAAGTTAGACTTGGGCAACTGTTTTACGTTGCAGTCGACCACATTTATGTGCCGGCACGTCAGACCAAGTAACACAAATGGAAGAAGCAAGCTGCTGCCATCATGCAGAGATGCTCTTGAAAGACACCCTGAAGGGGTTTGCAGCATTCCCGGCCCTGAGGCAGGCAGCTCAGCTCTCTGTTAACACAGCTTCTGGAGGCAATGGGTTTGTGGAACCACCCCTCTGAGCACCCCAAGGAGCATGCAGGGAGTCCTACTATGCTAAATGACTGAGGTTATGCCATGCAAACCTCCTCCTCTCCCCAGCCCCATTCAGCCCGCTCCATCAGCAGCCCACTGCTCTGCACCACAGACTGAAGTCAAAAATTCAGTGCAGCCCCAGAAACAAGGAAGTGGGAATACCAATAAATGAAATAGAGTTGCATTTTGCACAAAGACCAAAATAGCAACAAAAGTCAGTGACACCAGCAGAAAAAGCAGTAAGTATTTTGAGAGGTAGTGGTCAGGGACCGCAGAGGCAACGTGCTGTAAATACTGTCATTATGGGGAAGCCAGTTCACAACAGTGCACCCCGGGTGCTTCCCACAGAAGTACACAGCGACCACTGCCCAAAGAAAGCAATGGACATGGCAGGGAGGGAATGGAGAGGAGCATCAGCCTCTGCCTCCATCCAGTGCTGCAGGAGAGGACGCCCCGCCTGAGCGCTTCTCTGCGCTGGCACAGCCTTCCAGCACCGAGATACGGCACGCAGTATCCTACCCATACTGAGTACAGAGAACGTGCAAAGCCACCGACTGAGGAATCACATTCAAAGACCCACAAAATTTTAAGACACTGCAAAGAGTAAAATGTAGTTATGGTAGCACGGTTACACTAAACCTCTTGTAGGAGATGGATGGGGAGTGGGGGTAGAGGGAGGGGCAGAACGCTTCCCCTCAAGCACTCCCCAGCGCACCTCCACCATACTTACACCAACAAAGGCCTTCTCAGGTTTCACTCCTCATAACCCCCAAAGCAGGCAGTTCTTGCCACGACTGCCTCCAGATTACCAATTACCGTATGCTCCACTGAATGCAATGCTGATGCGCAAACATCTAGCCCCAATTTCAAGGCGGATTTTCATGGTGGAGGTGTGGGGTGCCACGTCTGGCGGGGCCGGGCTCAGTGCTCAGCTGAGCTGGGGAGGGGAACAAGGAAGGTGAGTGCTGAGAGCTGGGGGTGGGCGAGCAGCACGGATGGATGGCAGCCACCTCATGGGGACAGCAGTTGAGGAGCTCCACCACCTCATGGAAAGCTGCTGAGGAGCTCCACCACCTCCCTCGTCACCACTCCCCTCTCTCCCACTTGTACTTCTGTGCACTCTACCTCAGGCTATCTCTGATTCTCTCTGTTTCCGCATCTGAAAAATACATGCTGTTAATTCTTCACTCACAGGGAAGTGCAGGAAATTTGGAATAGGAGAGAGACTTTGCAAACGGCATCAACATTCGTCATTAGACAATGATCACAAACCAAGGTCTCTGAAGCAAAACATTTACTTTCACATTAAAATTTGATAAGGCCAACAAAAGCAAATGCCACAGTAGTTATTACTACTTTTAATCTACAACACTGTTTATTGCACTCAGGTAAGTTAATATTCACATAGCCAACAACTCAAAGTCCCAATACAATATCTGCAATCAGTCATGCAAAACAGAAGCATTTATTACTTGGTTTTATCAACCACCTCTCTTTAATAGTTTTACAATCTTTAAGTTTTTATTATTTAGTAAAAGAAAAACATTTCAACTGTTTACAAAACGGCCTGAAGAAGCAAATGAAGCATTTGAAAAGTTTACAGCTGTTTTAGTAAGAGCCAGTTTACAGCTGGAGAGAAACAAAGCATTAATCACACCACAGTTACATTAACACTCGTTGTCCCTTCAATTCACATAAGGACTACACGGGCACACCAACCAAAGGAGGACCATCTGCACCAGCATGACTGCTGTCTGATGGTCTTCACAAGATTCCTACATCACCAGTAGGTACAAACAATTTGAAGGCAATACATTCATTGCCATCCAGCAGGGTCAGCAGCAGCAGATATGCTTCAGTCAGGAACCAGAACGTTCATCCATTGAACCGACTCATGCAGAAGGACAGAACTGTTTCCAAGGACAGCCCAAGGACGTTGTTTGGTTTTCAGTGAAAACCAGAGGGAAATGCATGAATTTTAGATAGGATTTCAGAGGGCTGCAGTCTCCAAATTACCCCACCCCACACTGCTCGCTTGAGAACAAAGCTTTCCCAAAAACAAACAATGAAGAACTTAATCGCGAAGCCTGGAGTATAAAAACCTAGGGCTGCACTGAAAACAAACAAACAAAAAGCAGCCACAAAGCCCATCTTCAAAATACTGCAGTGCAAACAATGCACAAGTGAAAAGTTATCACCTTGGATTCTGACCTCCTGTGCTTTTCCTCCCGGTGTCCCATGGTCCCAATAACCTGCTCCTGCTGCTCCTGCCCTAGGACTCTTCCTCCTCCTTGAGCATGCTACAGAAGCTCATCCCACATGAGAAGCCTTGAGGACCATCACTGCTCTGTTGAATTAATCACTTCCATTGTCTGGAGCAGAAAATCCTTTCCTACATCTCTGACAGGCTTCAAGACCAAAAACACTTTCAAGTCTCAACTGCTTTGCACATTATCACCTCCAGTGACGCGGTGCAGGGGACACTCACACAAGCTCTGCAGGTCAGCCTCTCCTGCGGCACTGCCAGAAGACACCAGATTTTCCTTAAGGAAAGGGTAACCCATTGCCATCTCCTATCTTTCTTCCCATCTCTGTGGAGGATGATACCCTGCCAGGCTTCTATCTACACATTTGTAAAGATGCAGAGCTCCTCTGGAAAAACAACATCCTGCATCCATTTCTGGCAAGACATGCAAGGCGCCACACTGAAGGTATTGATTCCAACTTCCTCCAGTCTGGACTGAGCCTGGGCTCAACAAGCAGGGCACATCTGACCAAAGTCACAAGAGCAAGCAAGCTCCACATCTACAGACATCACTTACACCGATCACCACACTGCAGCAGCTCTAGCTTTGAGAACACAAATAGCTCACTCACCAAAGACAACCACAGTCACCAGAACTACATGCTCCTGCACAGGGTGGGATATTTATAGCACCTATCTACCAGCACCTAACTAGAGACCTTTGGCTCCTTCTGTAAGGAACGGAGACAGGCTGCTAACGCAGGTACCCCAGACCACCTCCTGCAGGCTTCAGTCTGCACCGCAGGACCCGTCTGCAAACCCAGCACACCGCAGCTCGCTACCCGAGGAGCTCAGGAGGTGCCAGAGGTCAGACTGGGTGTCCCTGGAGCCAGGGCAGAGGGGAACATCAGCAGGTCTGCAACTCACCGTCATCTCCCTTGGGTTCGTTCAGCCTTTACCTACCCAAGAAGGACAGCAGAGGGGAAGTTCCATTTTTGAAATATTAGGATTTTTTCTTCAAAAGAAGGATTTCCTTTGAACTCAGTTTAATTTTTATCACTTATCTCTGGTGCCGTTAAGCTAAGAAGAAATACAAACAACACCAGCTCGCTCACGTCAGCCCATGACGTTAAAACACGGCTCTCCTGCTTAGAGCATCATCTATGTAACTACAGCACCCTCACAAACAGCATGAAAACCAGCTCACTACTAAAATACGCACCTCATAACAACCATAAAAAACACTTTTATCAATGTGCTTATCAGCACATATCCCACTTGCATTGCATGGACAACAAACCCAGCTCTGGTCACTAACAATTGCCAATAGCCTCTTTCACTCCTCGGTGCTGCTGCGTTTCAGGCACTGCAAGAAGACGTTCGCCTCCAATTCTTTCCAACTGTAGAGCCATTTTCCTTTGTGTTGAAGTTCCCCCCAGCCCGCACGGGAACGAAGGTAGAGCGTATCCCTTTAACATCACTTAACCACTCTTAATACTTGGAATGGAAAATGTGACATAGGTACCGAGGTCTAAAAAACAGCTACGATGTATGCAGCCAATTCCCTAAACATGAATCTCTGAAGGATATTTAGGGCTCTTTTTCTTTTCTTCTTGCACGAGAACGCAGCGCTTAGGGGAGCCGGCCAGCCCAACGCAACAGCCCATTATGGCTCAGAGGTTTCCAATTTGCAACTAGAAATGGTTTACATTAGAAGCACTAACAGCTCCAAAAGGTATTAAAAAAGGAGAGAGCGGAGCAAAAACTTGGCATTTCGCGACGCCTAAATATGGATCGGCAGGAAATAAATTTGATCTCCGCAGTTAATAATAGTCCAACCCAAAGCAGCGCTTCACAGAACCGGTTTTATGTGGTTTTCGGAGAACTAAAAATACGCGGCCGCAGCTCGGCGGACCCCGGCGCCGCCGGACAGCGCGGGACGCGCCCCAACAAAGGTGCGGGAGCGAGCGGGGCGGCCCGGCCTGCAGCTGAGGGCTGCGCCACGGAGGGAGGAAGAGCAGAAAGGAGCGCGGCGCTCCCACGCCGCGCCGCTCCGGCCGCCCCGCACGGCCCCGCGCCCCCCGCCACCCCCCCTCCCCCGGGCCGAGGAGAGGGCCCGGCGCCGCCAGGGGAAGGGGCGGGCGGGCCGCGCTGCCCTCCGGCCGCGCACACCTGGAGCGGGGCCGCCCAGGGGCCGGCCCCTGACCGCAGAGCCCCCGCCGCCCACAGCCGGGCGCTCCCCGCGGCCCCTGACCGCCCCCGGCCTCCGCCGAGGAGAAGGCACGGGCGGCAGCGCAGCCCGCACGGAAACTTCTCCCCGGGGACGCGGGGTCCGGCGGAGCGGCTCTGCGGGGCCCGGCCGCGCTGCCTTACCCGTACCCCTACCCTCGCCTTATCCCGTACCCCTACCCTATCCTTACCCTCCGGCTCCATCTCCTCCCGCCGCCGCGCTCCGGCGCTCCCCGAGCTGCTGCGAGTTGGGCCGGGCGGCGCGCCGGGCTGAGCGGTTACAAAGGCGGCCGCCGGGCGAGGGGGGTGGGTTTCCTCTCCCTCCCACTGCAGCTGCATCGCGCCATGAGGCGCCGCGAGCGGGACGAGGCGCCCCCGAAGGCGGCGGAGGCGGGAGGGGCTCCCGGCGCCTCGGCTGCGAGCCGCCCGCCCCGGCGCGGCCCAGGCGGCGAGCGGGACCCGCGGGCGGGGAGGGGCCGGCTGCCCTGCGGCCAGGTGCAGCTCCCGGCCCGGGGGCGGCGGGGGAGGGGAGCGCCGCACGGCTCGGCGCTTCGCTGCGGCCCGCGAGCCCCTCTGCAGGCCTCGGGGCGGGGGTGGAGGCCCGACCCTGACGGCACGCCGAGCCCCTGAGGGGACAGAAGGGCCCGAGGGGACAGAGCTGCGAGGTGCTCCCCGGGCAGAGAGCTGAGGTGCTGACAGGACGCCCGCTGCTGCCAGGAGCCGGCCTGTCGGACAGGCGGCCCTCCTTGCAGGCACCAAAGCTCGGTACCCCCACGTGCAGCAGGGAGGGTTTTCCCCATTTTGTTGGGCAAAGTCCCGGAGTCCTGTGTACAAAAGCAATATGGTATGAAGCTTCCAAAGGCTACGGGCAGCCTCCCCAGCTGCTGCCTCCAATGCCAAGTCCCCGTGGTGCAGCTGCTGAGGCACACGACATGTGGCGAGGCCGAGCTGCAGGAGCGCGTTCCATGGTCACAGACAGTTCCCAACACCACTGTCCTTTCCTTCGCTCACAGGGTGGAGAGCAAAGAGAAGACAAGCCCTGGTGCTGTGTCCTCTCAAACAGCCCAGCTGCTGCTCTCTTCCCAGAAAACCACCCCACACCATAAGGTCTTTCAGTGCTGTTTCAAAAGCCAGGCCAGGGCTGACTCACTGCTCTGTGCCTTGTCAGCGAAAGAATCAGAATGGTTGGAGGAGACCACGAAAATCACCAGCAACCATCAGCCTATCCCTACCATGCCCACTAATCGCATCCCTCAGTGCCACATCTACACATTTCTTGAATGCTTCCAGGGAGTGATTCCACCGCCTCCCTGGGCAGCCCATGCCAGTGCCTGACAGCTCTGAGAGGAAATTTTCCTAACATCCAACCTGAACCACCCCTGGTGCAACCTGAGGCCATTCCCTCTCATCCTGTCACTAGTTACACAGGAGAAGAGGCTGACTCCCACCTCGCCACAACCTTCTGTCAGGGAGTTGTAGAGAGGGATAAGGTCTCCCCTTGAACCTGCTCCAGCCTTAACAGTCCCAGTTCCCTCAGCCATTCCTCGTAAGGTTTGTGCTCCAGACCTTGTCAGGAGCTGTGATGCTGTCCTTGGCCTACAGCCGGTTGTCCATCCTGTGCTGGTGAAGCGCTGCTCATGTGGACAGAGCGACCTTTCTGCAGAAGGTGTGCAGTGCCCAAGCAGAGACCCCGTGCTCAGGTGAGGTGCGTGTTTAAAGGATGGCTTTCTGAGGGTTGGCATCTGCAGCCCCCCACTGCAAGAAGTGAGTAACACTGAGGCCTAAAACTGCGTATCACACAATCTATCTGCAACAGAACAAAGCCAAGGAAAACTCCTCACAATAGCATTTTACCCTCAGGAAAAGAATTCAAAACAATTCAGATATAAGTTGGGCTTCAGTCTATCTTTTATTACCCGGTAAGCAGCGGTTGCTCTTTATCTTTCCCCTGAAATGACCTGCTTTGATGTAGGCCTCACGCAGTTTGGGGTAACGTTAATATTGTAGAGCAGAAGAATAGTTGTGTGATAAAATTCATAAAAATGGATTTCTTTGGACTAATTATTTCAGAATTTAAGGGCTAGCTCTAGAGTAAGAAGTATGAATAAGGTCTAGCTAGCTAAACCAGAGGAAGGAAGTCTGAAAAAGATTTACCAGTAAGGAGCCAACCTGGCTTTCTTGACAGCACTTTGATGAATCCCATTGATTACATTCAAGATACTGCCTCAAAGCACTAATCCACATAAATGAAGGTAATATGCAACCAGCCATTTCAGAGATTAAACTCGTCGTGTTTATTGCTATACAAAATAGTCGTAGCTCCCTGAAATTAGTCCTGTCCTTTAGTTCAACAGGACGGATCATCTCTGAAGGACTTTCTCATCAGAGCAGATCCAGCTTACCTGTTATTGTTACACAGTTATCAGACATGGCCCATGTTCAGCAGAAACAGACTTAACAATTGTTGGACGTTATCCAAGGAGGTCCTTGCTATAATGTATAGAGCTAAGACAAACAACTGTTTACATTAAGCATATTTGATATGGCACCATAAGAGCAAATGACCATCATTCTTTTAAAGGGTTGTTTTATTTCCTGTGCATTTCTTTCCTCATCCTATCCAGCATTTGGGTTTGATTAGTTGTATTTTCTCAAATAGCTAGGGAATTTTTCATCGTAGGTGCTCTCAACTCCTACTGTCTGGGCATGGGCAGTATTTAATTTGCGCCTCTGACCAGAATCTGTTGAATTCAATGAATAATTCTGAAGGAAGTTTACAATTTAAGCAAATATTAAGTTGTGCCCATTGCTTTTGGCCAGCTAAGAGTGTAACAAAGGGCCTGTGTAAGTTTCTTCACATCTAAGAATAAGCCATTTCTTCAAGTAAGGTAAAAGTGATCTGCAGTCAGAGAGCAATTTCAGTAGATGTGCAACAAAGAAACATGTGCTCTTTTTTGCAGCTCTGCTAAGGAGTTGAAGGAATAACAGCTGCTGAGAAGACAGGCTGCCACTACCAGTAAAAAGCAAAACAGCCACAGAAGTAGTTTTGTAACAGGAAGGTGGGATGCTTCCTCTGAATGTTGCTTAGTTGCATTTTTTCCCCTTGAATTGAGAAGCATCCCATCTTTTAAGTGTGGGGAACGAAGGCTGGGAGTGAGCTCTGGAGCACAGCTGGGGTAAAAGCATAGACTTTTGACTGACCTGCAGGCTGTAGATCCATCTCCAGCTACGTTCAGACTTTCCTCCTCGCATGACTGTCAGAGCTGCCTCCCTTCAGTCTCTCATGAAGGAAGTCATAATAGGAACAAGTTTGTCTTGTCAACACTTCTGTCACTTCTGCTGTCCTCAGGCTTTATCTCTAGGAAGTCAAAGCTTCTGTTAAATAGAATATACACTGATTGGCTGTCTTCTGTACTGAACTGCATCTTGCTGAGCACCATACGGTCTTAGTTTTATTAAATCTTACTTACAAATGAAATTGCACTTAGTCCAGCATACTTCCGTCCTTGAAGCTTTGAAGGACTGGGCAACACACATTGAATGTTCCCTTTATCATGGGATATTTTCTGCTGTTTTCAAACCCTTTGTGTCTAATGCACACGTATATGAGGCTAAGAGATAAAGGTCAATACACAGAGCAGAAGCAGTTAGTGAGGTTCACACAAACACTCGCTCTTTCTCCCTGCAAGTAGAAAAAAGTTACCTGTCACAATGCATTAAAATTCTTCTATAAGAAGAGTGCTCTCAACACAAATTAATTCTCCCACATGGTAGGCTGTGAAGTTAAGTAAGGATTAATATTGCATGTCCAGGAAAGATAAACGTAAAGAGGGTAAAAATAACCTCTCATACATTTAATAAGACACTGGAGACCAAGAAGCTAAGGCTTTGCAAATACAAGGTTTTGTCTACATGCTTTTCATATAAGAGATGCATGTTGTGTTCTCCTCCAGATGATGTAATCCTCAGGGTGACCCTCATGTGCTTTTGCCATCATATGACACTCCTCTACCGACTATACAAAGTTCCTTTGTGTACAGATTCCTTATTTATAACTCTCAGAATTTTGATCAGAGCATCATTATTTTTTTTCTTTATGAAAAGACTACTTTTAATTTGAAGATGGAGATGTGGAGATGAATATAACTTGTCTTTGGAGTATTCATGCAATCTCATTTTCATGAATCTGAAACCGAGCCCTTTCAATTACAGAGAAAGAAGTACTGCTTTATTTCTCATTCACAGTGAGATTAAACCGGCAATTGCAGTACAAATCTAAAACTTATGGCAGCACTGAGGCTGATTCTTTTGCTTTCACTTGATATTTAGAAAAATGGGAATAAATGATTCATCAAAGGTGGCTTTTGAGGGGAAATACTTTTGAGATGAACCCCGCTGAGGTAGGGTGGTTTGTTGTTTTTTCTTTTAATGATACCTTAGGCATAAACAAGTTAATTCCATATTCACCAACGCCAGTTACCAGAGCAGCTAGGAATCCAGAGGAAAATAAAGAACAGAGCAGCAGAGAGACAAAAATAAGGAGCTGCAGATAAGAGTAAAGTAGTCCGACATCCGAGACACGGGTCTTGAAGCAGCTTATTTGTACAGCCGTAAGATTTTTTAGCAGAGTGGAATACTTAGTCTTTAATCCCTGCTTTGTAAATGACTTAAATTTGTATTAGGGACTGTCGTCCTTAACACTGAGGGATTTCAAACCCTAGAATGTCTAATCTCAGTGGTATACACCAGCCTGACAATTTTTTTTCCTATAAATTGATTCAGGTCTTCCAGATACATAAAGTTGTGCTCTGGACTCTGAAAGCAGAAGTAGGCTGATATAGATAAGCTGTGATCACAGTGTGTCACCCTCTCTTTCCAGAACCTGATCTTCACAAGAACAAAAAACATTCTTCTTGGAGTCCCCAAGGAAGACAACAGAGTCATTATTCATCTTTTAAATGCTGTGCTAGGGAAAACAATAATCCTGTTGCTTTTCCTCTGATATCAGTGGTCTACAGGAATGCTGGGTTCACTCGCTTTCCTTCTCTCCTATCTTCTGTGTCTCCAAGTGTGAAACAAGGGTAGTGCCCTACATCAGTAGTGGACTCCGGGTGTCCTGACCAGGAAAGTTACACTTCATCTGCAACTATCCACAGTCACAGGAGCTGATGATGAGAAGGAGGAGGTGTTACTGACCTCTTTAGCTAAAAGCCAACATGTGTGGCAGCCAACAGACTCTTTGTCTGTCTGTGAGTGCGTCTCTGTTTGCTAGCCACAACCAGAATACCAAGGTGAAATTAAGACAGAACACAGTAGTGTTGCAGAAACCTCTGTGCATATATTAGGTTGTGTTTACGGTGGTTCTGCATTTATATTTTTAGACTACTGAAAGGTGTAGGCTCGTCAGACACGTATATCCATCTGCAGAATTAGGGATGAACTCGGTGACCCACAGGGTCCTTTCAGTCCCACGTTTGCAATTTATTTTGTATCACATTGTAAAGTAAATGAGGAGTTAAAGCTTGTCACCATTTGATTAACTGTTTTCAAACAAAACTGACTTTTATACTACCTCAAGAACAAGATATGCTTTATGAATGCAATCATCTGACATGGCACAGATACATCGAGGCTGATATTTTTCAAAAGCAAAGCCTTTTGGGAACATAAACTCCATTATTCAAAAGGAAAAGGACAGAGGTACCTAAATGCTCCTGGCTTTGAGCAGGGCTTGGATGAAGCCTTTTCAGAAATTATTAGTTCTGAAGTAAGCGATGTAAACGGCACTGTAGATTTTCACCCCAAAAATTTTCAGTAAAGTAAAATCAGCCAGAGCGAAATTCTATCAGTTTTTGCTTTGATAAGTTAGGCATTAAAACTGGAATCTCTGTAACAGAGAAGGAAATACTGTTTTTCTGGACGCAGATTAGAAGTTTACTCCAGTTTGAAAAACACTACACATGTTGACTTTTAAGATCTGCCCTGATGGTCCAGCAGACTCAGCTTATAGCTTTTCAGCAGGAAGAGAGAATTACAGCACTTGATTTTGTCATCTCAGTCAGTATTAATCTGGGTGCAGAAACTAATGCTAATGGCATTCTCACAATGTTACCAAAGGACTTCAAATCAATTACTTCAGTATTTGTCTAACTTATGGGTGACCCTGCAAATAAGTTACAGCCAAATCGTTTAAAACTGCTTTACTCTGAAAAAAATCATCGGAATGGTTAGTACAATATTTACAGAATTAATGCAAACATTTTTCTGTTAAAAATAGATTCTTTGACCCTTCAAGTGATTACTGAAGTCCTCATACAAAAACTACTCTTCAACCATCATGTATGAAAGTTTCAAACCAGCCATCACCACTTGCTCTTCTCACAGACGTAGACCACCGTTATCACAACCTTGATGAAGTTCTGCCTTAATTTTCTGTGTAAATAAGAAGCCTCTTTCTTCAACCTCTTTGAAGACTGAACCATTCAAAAAAGAAAAGATGGCAGAATGAAGGCAAACCACTTAACATAGGTCTTTCTTGGGTATTTATCAAATTCTACTGCAAAGAGCTTGGGGCCAATGTTTCCCCACACCTGCGTGCACCTCCGTGTCTTACCACAATTCAGTAGCGATTGAGTGTCTATCTTCTTTTTCTTGCCTTCATACCTTAATGCTCCCCAGTGAAGTCTATGTTCTCGTTCAGTCTTACCATAGAGAGGGGCAGGTTGGCGCTGGGAGCTGTTTTTACCATATGGTAAAAGCACCTATCAGATTATTTCACTTATGTGAAGAATGATAGTATCTAGAAAGGCACACCATGAATTCACGTCCTGTGCAGACCAGAGCCATCAGCCTGTTTCTTCATTGCTTTTCAGACCAGTTGATCACGTTGGGACCAGACACTGGAATGTCCTGTAGTCATTGAAAGAAGGGCAGAAAATATCCGTAACAAAGGAAATTGCTATTGAAGGTGTAATAGATAGGAGACAAAAGCGGAAACAAAGCACCAAAGCACATCGCATTACATAAGCAAAGCTACACTATCTTTGAATGACTGAGTGCATGGGATGGCCCTGAGCTGACAGGTATGTCTTTCCCAAAGTGCTGAAGCAAGCTAGACAGAACCAGCAAGAAACAGCCAACGAGGAGATCAAAGATGCAGGAGTTTGTAATTGCTGTTTAACAGAAAGTATCTCGGGAGTGGTGTGGAGCCCAGTGAACTTCTCCCATCAGCTCTGAATCTCCTGCTGATCAATCGCAAAGCAGGAGCATGTTCCTGGTTCTCTGACTCCTGAAAATAGTATGAGATCCCAAACTGTGATGGCATGACTGGGAAGAGAGACAAAGCATGACAGCCTCTATAAAACTGCACATTGAACTTCATTCTGTCTGCCATGCACGTGTGGCCGTGCTATCCGTTAGGAGATGAGATTTATGGCTTATTTCAATAGTTCTTGCTTTGTTCCTTTCCTTACAACAAGGACTCAACATTTGCTGCAAGAGCCTCAGCAGTGCTGGCCTAACCGTTACCTTTCATAAAGACCCTGCACAAATGGGAATGCTGGTGAGTGGCAAGCTGAAAACATGTAGAAGTGTTCTTTTATTTGCGACTGCCTCCACCTAAACTGGCCACAGTCTGCTGCACTCACTGTCGTGAGATCTTGGCCGTGCTGTTTGGAAACAGTGCTATCAAACTCCTGACGGAGGAGAGGCCAAGGGGTAATGCAGGCTGAGCTCCTGCTGCATGGAGCCCATTTAACTGATGTGCAGCTGGAAAAAAATCACTTGAGCTAGCCCACCACCCATCCCTACGAGGCATGGCAATTAGCAGGCAGGGCAGGTTCCCAGTCATGGCAGGTCCAGCACAAGCCCCAAATACTTGATTATGTGGCGCAGTGACAGATGGCAAGTGCTCAAGAACCAAGCTGAGTTACCAGAGGGATTAATAAAGTAGAAAGAACTCCCTTAGAACTTGTGGTTCCATTTATTGTCTATCATGTGATTCTTAGGGTAATCAGTTGCAGCAATGGTAACCATTCATAAAGCTTTATGTTCCAAAACCTGCCAAACTTGTCAGAAGAGCAAGAAATACATTCAAGATGAGCTGTGAAAAGCCATGGGGAACACTGGCAAAGCTAAACAGGGGAAGGAAGGAAGGGGAGTGGGAGGGAAGGGGAGAATTCCTGAGACAAAAGTCAAATCTTTTAGCGTGGAACAAACGCGATGATTTTCGCTTTGCCCTCAGCGCACGTTTTCTCTGCGGGCAGCCAAGGAGAGCGGGCAGCCTCCGTGAGGAGCCGCTCTGTACTGCAGTGCCATCTAGTGCTCTCTGCGCAGACCTTCTCCAAAATTAAGTCTTGCAAGCGATGGTATTTGCACACTCAGGCATACTGAGCACATCCCTTTTACATTTGCTACCCTTTAGTTATGAATGGAATTCTGTCACGTAGAGCTACCAGCTCGATACAGGACTTTTAGAAGTGATTTTAAATGCTTATCGCAGGAACGAACCCTTAACCTGGAATTAAAGAGTTAATGAGAATCAAACGACCCTTTATAGGACTGAGGAGAACCAAAGAGAAGAGAATTACCGTAGGACATTCAGTCCTTTCCCAGCAAGCTGCGGTGAACTTACTCAAGGTTTTGCTTTTGAAGCACTGCAATGTTCTGCAGCCAAGACCTCTAAAACAGACACTGGCACTACATTTAAGCACTGGCACTTGGACTTCTATGGGTTTCTTGTTGTTGCTGCTTTTCCTCTATCCTAGTATGTGGAAGAGAATTCTAGAAAGATGGGAAGAAGGTTTACCTTCCATACTTGGTCCCTCTGCCCCTCCTCTTAGAGCACAGGCAGTGGTATTTCACAGAGCTGAGATTACGGAGACATTCCAGGCATTCAAGCAGTTCTTTAATTAAGCACAAGGGGGCTGGACTGGAAATGTGGCACTTACAGCACCAGTGCCACGTAGAAGAAAAACATAAACCTTCATTGGTGGCCAGACTTGGCAGAGAATATGATTTAATAGGCAACTTCATATTGGCCAGAGCCTCCACGCATTCTGCATGAACTGTTCCACACCAGTACAAATTTTAAGTCATCTGCCCAAATGTATACCATGACACGCTGGGCACTGAGAATAAATAATAAAACCGCTTAGCAGCGGGCAAGGAGGCAGCGCTGCTGCCCAGCCTCGGTCAGCAGGCGTACCCAGGCAGGGACTCACACTTCTTCCTGCCAGTCTTGAAGCTAACCTCTGCACCTTACTTAAGCCAGTTTTGGGCAGCTTCAGACTGTTCCAGTATAAACTGCTGCACATCAAAATAGTTGTATTTTGGGTCAGGTACGTAGGAGAGGTCTTCAAGCAAACTTAGTTCTCTTAATACAACACTATAGGAACAAACGAAGTTTAAAACACATTCGAAAGCAACCTAACCTGGGGCTAGTCAAATTTATCTGCTTAAACTTGATACTCACATTCAGATAAGCATACCTGTATTTAATTTGTCTCAGATATTAATTAGAAGTACCTTGATATGCTTCAATAGAAAATCTATGAACTTCAGTTGAAGATGACTGCTGCATCCTAGGAAACTTGCATGAAACATTCTGAATTTACACACATGAATTTATTCCTTCCCTGCACCTTCTCATCTTACACTGTTCCTTTCTGTAATCTCGTGTGCCTTTTCCTATCCCAGTGGCTAATAAAGGCATGAGTCGATCCCTTTAAGACAAAGAAGTGCACACTACGCAGTCTGTACTACCAGACTGCACTAATTTGCCAGCTGCTTTTTTGGAATTGAGCTGTTCCTAGGCTTTATGCCAAAAAATCCCTGCCCACAGCAGCTCCAGCTGCTCCAAGTTGCTCAAACAGTCCAACCCTAATTCATTGCTGCCATTTTTTCCTAGCTGCCTCCTTCATATTCTTGCATACCTCCCTCTCCTTCTCCGCACCCCTACAAATACACCTCAGTTAGCCCACAAAGAGGTATTTGGGATAGGACCATGGGCTGCTTTTGCTGCTGTTCTTATGCCTCTGTGAAAGCAACATCTCCTGTGCAACTACACAGGTGGAAGTGGCCTTCAGAGGAATTGGGGGGGCCTCCTACAGATGATGCAGAGATGTAAGAAGAAATATTCATTGTTCCTTTGCTGGGCAATGCTCTGTTAGGTCTCCTCAGAAGAGTATTGATCCCCACAGACATGAAGAAGCAGCACAAGTGACAAGTCACTGCTTCTCAGGGAACTGCCATTTAGGCTAACTTGAAGAGTTGAACTCACCTCAGAAAAGGAATCAGAAAAGATGGTGACAACAATGACTTTAAAAGTGATCAAAAAAAAAAAAAAGAAGAAGAAAAAAACGTTTGTGTTCTTATCATTTGCACTACCCAAACAGCTTCTGAGACTGGATTAGAAAGACAGAACATGAACATCCATCTCCAGCGCTCAGCCATTCTCTGGGCTCTAATTGTAGTTCTGCAGTGGTGTGCTGATAACGACGGGGGGTTGTAAACATCACCAAGATCTTAGCTGTGTATTTCACTGAGTCGGTGAAAGACATTTTGGAAAAGAAAATATATTTGGGCTTCATCTGCATAGCATCAAGGAAAAGAGGTAGAAAATCAAAGATGCAAACCTTTTCTCTCTTCCCCTGCTGCTCCAGTATTGTTCCTACAGCAGCAACTTAACAAAACCCCAAACTCTAAAGCCCAACGCTGGTGAGGCAAGTCCAGGTGTGTAGCCCCATTGGCTGCCTCTAGGAAGAGGTCAAGCATGTCAGACCTGAAGGCCAATGGCCTGGTCAGGGAGAACAGATGACAGACACACAGGGAGCTCGGGCTGAAACAGCTTTCTTCCAGCCTGGCCCTTACTGCCCGCCAAATGCACTGCTTCACCTCCTGCTCACCTGGGCAGCTGCTTCCTCCTCCCACACCACCATACAGTCAGACACGCTGACACAACTGCACACCATGAGGAACCTGCCCAGTTCCCCTGACTGGTTTTACAGATTAAAGCATTTGGAAACAGGAAAGAAAGAGTAACTCCCAACTTTTTGCCAGCAGATCTGAAGCATGGCAAACCTCCGGCATGCTGGGCTGTGCCAGCAGTGCTAAGTGAACCAGCAGCAGCTGAGGCCATGCAGGTGACCTTCATTGCCACCAGGTTCCTTGGCTCTGCCTGTTTCAGTTATGCTTGAACTCTCTGCTGTTTGATTCAAGTATTTGCACTAATTAAGAAGTTTCCCTAAGCATGAAAAGCATGCATAGGCTGGAGATAGCTGATAACGACGAATTCTGTCTCTATGGAGAGAGAGAAAATCACAAGGAATTTGCCTTTACAAAACCTGGTCATTGAGAGCCATTATTAGATAACCACACAAACACTAGCTAAAATAAATGAATTCTTTCCCCATCCTAATACAGCACAAGTTCAGGCTATTCTTTAGGTATTTAAAAACCTCCTCCTGAAACTGTAGGTTCATCAGCCTTCTCCCTGAGAGAGACTGCTGTCTTCTGAAGGGAGGGTGATTGCTACCTGGTGTCTCAGTTGGAACTGGATGGGCTTTAAGGTACCTTCCAACCCAAGCCATCCTGTGATGCTATGAATAAAGACTCGTTCACGTGGATACAACAGGAAGCCAACGTTCTACTTCTGCATCAGATACTCTACTCTTTATCCCTTGGTAAAGCCCTGAGCTGCACTAATTTGAGTTCTAGGGTTGAAGCCATGCAGGGAAAAGATTGGTCACATCAAAAGATTAGTAGAAGCTGCCTGCTTACTCAATGTAATTTGGAGAAAGAAAACGAACTGTCTTAGTCAGGAACAGTGTCCTCACTAGAAATTATTATCATGCATTCATTCACTGAAAGTATATATAAACCTCTCATTGAATACACATATAAGGTTTATACACTTTAAATTTTCAGGTTTTCTCCAGTATAATCAGAATTACACTGCTGCAGCTTGGTGTTGGCTTTACATCAGAAGTAGTCTATTTTAAAACCTACAACCAGACCCAGAATCTTTTTCTTCCTTAATCCTTTCTAAATGTATCTATAATATCTAAGCTTTGACATCTTACAGCTGCTTCACTTGACAGCAGTCAAATCCAGTGACTCACGAGAAGCACGTCCCAACACCACAGGGCTGGATATGGTTCGGTGATGCAGATTCCGTGTACGAAATCAGGCCTCAGCTTACCTTGGGGATCCCATGTGCGGCACCTCAGGGAAAATAAGTCCACTCTGCAGCTGCGGTAACTCCTTTTTGTGGAAATCTGCCTTTGCACTGAGAAGCAGCAATCCACGTCCTCTACTGAAAGGACTGCAACGCGCTTGGAAATGTGAAAGGAGTAAGATGAAATCAGCTTTGGAGTAGTTTGTACGTGAGTGTTTTTCCCAACAACTACTACTGAATGTTTACTTGCTCGATACACAACTCAAATTTACCAGGTTTATTAGCTGCTTTGCTTGTTTTCAAGCTCACAGAGCAGGCCTTTACAGGTTTCCGTTGTTTCCAGTAGGTAGAAATGCCTTTACCTGGCGCTGAGCATCAATCTGTATCATCAGCCCTTACAAACACAAGAATGTAAATATATTTTTTAAAATGTAACTTCTGTAAACATTTGCAGCTGATTTGTTCCATTTATCCAGAGGGAGCTCCAAAAGCATGGGCGTCAGTTTGCCTTACCCTCATCCCACAAAACGAGGAACATGGTGACCTGCAGCCTTGCTTCTCTTTATCTTTAGGCATCTAAGTACTTCTGAAAACCTGCCCTGCTCCTCCTCTGATAAGTTTGTAGCTTTTTTCAAGCCTAGAAACAAGGATCCTATCGAGTTACTGAGTCCATGGCAAGCAAGGGTGTTACATTAGAGCTGGTAGATTCCCCCAAAATAAATACAGGGTGACCCACCCTCCCATCAGCAACAGCAACATCCCCCCCCCCTGCAGGCACTGAATTTGTTCTACACAGAAAACAGCCAAATAAATTCCTGCTTTAATTTGCAGCTTTTAGACTTAATATTCTACTTCCATTGTTTTAGTTTCCTGTGAAAGCATTTTTAATTACGCTGCCTTAGTACTTAAACAGGTTTATTCTTGTTCTTCTGTCACTTGCATGCATACATATTAATATTTCGTCCTCAAACTGCAGATACAGCTCCCACTATAGCAAAAGCAGAACTACACAACGAGGCCACACATCCCAGCAGATATGCTCTGCTAGTGGAACGCACACAATTCAGGAAGCTTTTTTGAGGCTTCCTTAGAGATTATGCCACTCTCGAGTTACACATTGTGATGATTAGCTGGTGTAATAAACCTGATTGCTACCAGCAATGCAAATGTTAAGTAGAACAGTTGTAAGATTCCCACCTAGGGAAGTGAGAGTTAAACAGTATAGAACCATATTTAACATTCCTGCGAGTCAGTATCAATTAATTGCTCCAGGGATATCCTTCTATAGACACAGCAAACCTTAGCCATGCTCTCAGACTTCAAAACTCCTGACCAGTTTCTTTTGTTTGCGGGTTTGTTGGGTAATTCTACCGGGTAAACATTTTCTTACTGTGTTTTGAAGAGCATATAGCAATGAATGTGTCATCTCAGGACCAGGACCCACCACAAGCATCAGCCCTACCCTTCCCACACTGGTGACCAACATATGTGAGCCCTTTCCTCTGCTGCTGCCAGTGTTTGCCTGCTATCAGTGGAACAGATTCCGCCCATCTCCCTCAGAACCAATCCTGGGAGCACCACTGAAGCTGCACTGAGGATGATGCTCCCCAGACATGAGCACAAACAATTAATTTTGCAGTCTTGCAGCAAACTTAGCTGTAAGTTCTCTGTTTCTCTCAGATAAGTGTATTCGTTTAGTCCCACTGTGAAAATAGCTTAGGAAAGCTGACAAATTAGCACGGTGCCTTCTTAGAAATACAAGAAAGCAAAAAGCACAAGCAAAAAACGTGACTCCTTTTCTCTTTTATTGATACTGCCAATGTGACTACCTTTACGCAGGCAGATTGCTTTCCTACATTAACACTTTTTGTATTAATTTGGAAGTAACATTTTTCCCTCTATGCCTCCTAAGGTTATCCAATTAACACACAATTATACTTTTAAGAATCAGTTCCCACCTTTGTCTCTTTAACAACCACTTTTTTCAGATCTGGGTAAAGGTTACTTGGCAAGAATACATGCATAGGACATTAAATGGAGACCAATCCACCACTAAAAGGTAATGCACATAGAACGTAATACAGTACTTCGACATCATTTCAAATAAATACCCACATACAAATGTAGTAATTTTAAATGCAACAATATTTCTTATGAACCAATACTGTAACAGAAGATGGAAATACAAGTCCCCACATCTAGGAATAATAATGTTGTTCTTTTTGTTCCAGCAAACAGAAATCTTTTCCCCACTGTCAATATTATTTCAATTTGTACTTTTTTTGAGGAGGGGGAATTCCCCCCCAACAAGTACCAATTTAATCGTTCACGTCAGCCTCAGCAAACAGTACCCGAGAGGCAGGTACAGCTTGGTGATGCACTCCTCTGTTTCTGTTTCCTGAAATTACAATGATTAGATATAACATGCAAGAGAAGATATTAATGTTCCGTTGTTCACATTTGCAAACAATACTATGGTTAACTGCATCCACCACCATACGAAGCTAACGTTACATCAGTACTCCCGATACGCTCTGTACTGTTACACAGACGCGTTACTACATCTTGCTCGCTTGTTCGGTGTGAGTCCATTTGGTTCCCAAAGTGTATTCGGGTTTGTTTCGGTTTTGTTTGTTTCTCTTCCCTCTATTCCCCTGAATTTGTAAGGATTTGCACGATGAAATATCATTGACTAACAGAATTCTTTACAATTCCTTGAATATATCCTCTCTAGTACAGTAAGACTACCCATTACAAATGTGCGAAAGGGGAGTTCACTTTGCACTTATTGCTCCACGTCTTTACTAAGTTCCAAAACAGCCATTCCATTTCTTCTCGTATAGACGAAGCTATTCTAGGATTCTCCCTTCAAATGATTAAAGGCACTACTGGCAATGATTAATGACGAAGGCGCTGATAGATAACACCCTATCATTGACAACTTTAGAATTTTTCTTTCTAAATGTACCATAATTTGGCACAATAAAAATGAAAAAGTAACAAAACAATTCCAATTTGGAATTTAACTGGTACAGTTGTATAAAATTCTGTTAATCAATAATACTTCAGCTTCCTAAAACCCAGGAATTCTGGAATTTATAGGTAATACTACTTATTTTATATTTTTCAAGTGCCTATTACTGTTTTAACCAGAGCAAAGTCAAGTTTTCCTCTTGTTACATTGAACTATTCCTAAGAATAATAATACAATATGAAAAAAACCCCAGAATTTGAATACCCTGGATTTCTTAATGAATATGGCAGTTAAAAAAAAAAAAAAATCAGTAATTTAAACATATAAAGCTTAACATTTCATAATAATAAAAAGCTGCTGAAGCACAGCACACACATAGTTTAGCAGAGCTCCCGTTTGGTGCTGAAACTCTTTTCTAAACACATCTAGAGCCCCCCAAAAAAATCTCTGCCACATGCTGATGTAGAAATCAACCATCAGAAGTCGAAGTTGGAGAGGAACTATGAGCACAAACCACTGCATTTATATAAACTCTTCTACATAAGGAATTAAGGAAGCTAAAGAAAAATATCAAAATATCAAAAGTGCACAGGTTTAACCATCAGATGAACAATGAGCATCTGCAATGAAATAAGAAATTCCCCCATCCAAACATTTCTAGTAGATCATAATGTGGTGATCGTTACATTTGAAGTAGGTTTCTTCAGCACTTGTAAGTTTTCTTACTGCAGCAGCACTTATAGGTAAAGCTTGTTTGTTTTATAGCTTGAGACATAAAAGGAAAGTTTCAGGTAGTACACAGGGAAAGGTGTTTTCAAAAGTTAGGATCAGGGCAGTGGTTTGCATTCTTTGTGCAATGGGCTACCACTTTTAACCATAATGAAAGAGGCTAAGAAATGCTGTTGCACTGTTGGAAAGGCCTTCTCCATGGACTATTCTACAGCTGAAAAATGGAAAAAAAATAAAAGAGCATTAGAAAAAAAAAATCAGTGTTTATTTCTCACAGAACTGACAACTTAATACAACGTGCTGCAAAAGCTCCATAGCAGGTTAGTTGTTGAGGGAGTCTGTTAGCTTGCTGGGGTTGAAGCAGCGAATTTAGCTCAAAGATGCTTTCCAAGCTGATGAAACGGTGCTTTGAGTTTAGCCTGGAAGCAATAGCTTTGCAGAAAGAAAGTTTCTTACAAGTACTGAATAAAGCTTTGCTGTTCAAGCACAAGTTAACAGCAATAAATGTGCAAGAAACACTTTCCAGAAACATGCAGGTCAGTGTGTCATGCAGGCCAATGCAGGGAGCATCATTCAGAAGAGCCTGCTTGCAGAGGTAGGTGACGGCTGAAGAAATTTTACATGCTTTAGCCCAACCCATTGGAAGTGATATGAAAGACTTACAGCAAACATACATTTTAAGAAATGGTTAATCGGGGATTACAAGCCTCAATCTTAAATATAATCATTATCTAAAAATACAGACAGCAGGATCGAGTCACCTTTACCACCATGGCTCATTTCTTTTCTTTTCTTAAATTATAATAGATGCTAGAAGAAGTTTAACCATGACTTTGACAAGCTCAAATAGCAGTGACGTTTGTCTTTTAATTTATAGATCCACAGAAATGAAAGAAGGTAGAAATGATTACCGGGACTGTTGTGCTGATAGCAAAATTGTTCATGCTTGGAACTGAAAAGTGTGAGCTAAGATCAATAGTAATAGTCACCATCTGATAACACTGAAATCTTTCTATAAAGTTGCAGTTAATTTGAAAAAAAACTTAGCAATTAATTCAATTAGTTTCTCAGATTTCCTTTTTTGCCATCAGTATTTTTTGTGAAAATACTGCCATCGGAGACATGGACGCAGTGAAAAATGTATTACAGCTCCCTACCATAGTGGAAGCAAACTTCTAACTGTTTCTATTGGAGCAGAGAAGGTCAGCACGCCAATGCCTGCTCTACCAAGTATTTTTAAATTACACTTAATGCAGGAATGAGAAGAATAAAGGCCTTTTGGAAGATTGTGCAGCAAAGAAGAGAAAAGCAGGGTTGAAAATTGTTAAAACATGCCTTGCTTCTAAAATATCAAACCTGCTACTTAGCACTATTAAAGCTCAAATTCAGGAGAACTCAGTGTTTTCTAAACAAAGTAATATCAGATGCACAGAGCCTATTTTCTAAGGCCAGAATTGCTATTTGTGTCAACTTCTCAAGCAGTGCTGTTTGAGCAACACATCAGAATTAACAAAGCTGGGTTTATCCCCAGCTCTCAATACCGGGACATGCAATTCTGGCATTTGACTGTGGCATCCTGGTGTTTCTTGGCTTCATGGCAAGTTTTCCACAACTCCATTGGTTTGAAGTCTCATTGTATGGGACTTTTTTTCTTTATTTTTTTTCCTTCTAATATCTGGGAAGCCAAAATCCCAAGCGCTTTCCCCTCGCCGGGAAAACAAGCTGTGCTCCTTATTACCTTATACGAGTACTGTGATATCTCCTGACTACTTATAGGCAGAGCGGCAATGCAGAGGAAGCAAGCTGCTGATCATCTATAAGAAATGGCAGTGAGATGAGGCGGCACCACACCGGGAATATCAGAATGGCTTTATAAAACAGGACTACCGAGCAGACAACTGTGCAGTCTCGCCTTGCTTTAAGTACTACTATAGGCATACAAAAGTATTTGAAAGAGTACAAAATGAACAGGGCTTTACATTAAAATAAAGTTTGAGGCTAGGCACTTGAACACTGGTTTGAAGGAAAAAAAGGTGTGCCTTATTGTGCTCCACAGATTTTCCACAATTTTAGAAATAACTTTTTCAATCTTGATCTTCCATACAGGCACCAATTATGAAGTACACTTTTGTATTTTCAACCATTTTTAAATTAAGTGGCTAAAAAGGCCTCTTAGAAGTTCAACAGCAGAAAGGTTTGTTTGTTTTTATAGATTAATATGTATACTAAGCTACTTCATAAATATTTATTAGTGGGTGATCTGCTTCAATTTCCTGTGCCTATAATGTAGAGCCCTGTGGAACATGTTCTTGCATACGGAATGCAACATCGTTTGTGTATTTAAAAAATGATCAGAGCTCTGAAGCATCATCCTGTTTGGATTAATACTGAAAGCTGAGAAAAACAACACTAGACCATAGTCACATTAATTCTACACAGACACGTCGTGTGGCTACAGTGATAACCAAACAGGTCCCCTCCGAAGCGCTGCGCTGTGAGGAGCAGCAGGGCACTGCAGGGATCCTTTCAGGACACGGTACTTTTCCAGAGCATAACTTCCTCGGGTGGAACTGCCTACCGGGTAGGATCCCAATTCTCAAACTTTTAGGTTTTGGACCAGATGGGGCTAAATATTGCATATTTTTAATATAAATGTGCAAGTTTCTTCTGGTTAACCCTCTGAAGTGAGGGAAGCAGAGTGTAAATAACGTATCCTACCATGTTTTTCCTAGCTTTTATGGCCTATAAAAGCTTTGGGACATTGGTAAGTGGTGATATAACTGCAAGTTCTTAATATCTGCCATAACAGGCAAATTATTTAATTTTGGTTCCAGTTTGAAAACCGTCTCTATTTTCATGACATAACTCTAATCTGAACACTTGCTTTTCACCACTTCTAGCCACAGCAGCAAGGGAGGTTTTCTGTTTGTTTCTGTCTGTGAAAGCATTTATTAAAGTATGCTGCAACCCTGGAGAAAGGATCACATTTGTGCTATACAAACTACAGTTAGTAACACCAGATAGAATATATCAGGTGTACTCATAACACTTACCATAAACAGCAAAACCCACACACGTTAATTGTGGAAAAAGCTACTTCCTTTCCACCATTAACTTGTTAATACCATCCCCGTACTTAGGAATTAGTTACAGTTAAGACCACCATAATACAACTTGTATTACCTGGTTTAACAACTTACTAGTACAAGTCAACTCACCGCGACATTAGATAGTGGGGATTTACGCTGACAATTACAGCATAAAATAAGATGCATAATATGGTTTTTCTACACACCTCTCCTAGTCACAATAGATTTTATATTTTTCGCTACAAAACACCTGGTTATTAAGGACAGACCCTTCAGGCCTGTCTCCACAAGAGCGAATATGACTTACAGTAGGGTTACTGCTCTTGGCTTTGGAAGCAGATTTTGTGCGCACCCTTTTGGACTGCTCATGGTCCAGCTCCAAGTGCTCCAGGCGCTGGGTCAGTGCCAGTTTCTGCTGGATTGCCATCCGAAGCAAGGAGTTCAGAGTCTTCTTCTCATCTTCAGCTGCTGCGAGCTGCCGCTGCATTTCATCCAGCTGTGTGACATATTCGTCACATCTGCAATGAAATATATCAATCTTTAGCAACCCCGTTTCCATCTATCAAACATGAATCCCTCGTGCCCGGCAGATATCAGCACAGTCTCATAGTTTTGTGGTTGATTGAATACAGCTTTAAATAGGAACTTTGTCAACCTGTGGAAATCACAACTGCTTTCAGTGGGGTTCTTACAGTCCCACGTTCAGCACTTACATTCATGCCTTTCAATGCAGCACAACTAAGGGCATCCCTGGATAACTGAAGTATGGAGCCTGGTGTACAACATCTCCTGTGTAAGATGGGTAGGATGTCCTACAGCCAATCTGCCTGACACAGTGCACAGACGTAATGCAGTCAATTTACTTTTGTCTCCACTTACACAGAGACCGCATCCATTCTTTCAGGCAGCAAAAGGAGTCAGAGGGGAGCAGTAGGAGTGCTGTAATATGGCCATTACCAGAGCCGCTATTAATGCTGTTCAAAGAAACAGCCTGTGAAGCACAGGGGCAAGTCACACAGGGAGTACAGGAACCAATTCCCAGTGGAGACTGAACAGCATTGTTATGAAGATGCATCTTTAATAATTTTAGTTTCATCTACTCTGTCTCCTGATGTAAAAAAAACTATGATCAGTGTTTTATTACTGCTTTTTCTACAGCAACTTGCTTTTATATGATAGTTTTCACCACCAAAATTGATTTTGACCCAATTAAACAACAGAACTGGGTGTTACTAGGATCCCCTCAGGGGAGGCCATACAGATGCCTGCTTGGAAGCTACTTAGCTTGCAGGGTGCACCACAAACAATTAAGAAGTGTCTATCTTTATATGTACATAAGTGCACATTTACTGCACACAGAAGAATTACAAATATGAGTAGAAAGAGAATAATCATAGGTACCAGCTGGAATTTACAATGGCCACATCTGTAAAACACGGCTACTTCATAAAAGCAAAAATATCTGCAAAGAAGTTCCTTTTAACGCCAAAATGGAAAAGCCCCCGAGGTTATGGGACATTCACCATCATTAAACAACATAAAGAAGACTGGAAAAAAAAAAATACCCACACTGAACAAAACCGCATTCACATGCAGATTTGTCAGCTGTGCTTATACAATGAGGTCCCCCATTCTGTTCTCCCTGACTTCAAGCAGCAGGATTAGGCCTTATCCTTAACCAATTTTTTCTTGGGAAGAGAACAAGGGAAAGGGAAAAAAAAACGAATTTTATTTTGAAATACATATGGAGATTATACAGTAACCCAGAAACGTGTATGTAACATCTGCAATGTAGCTTAGCCTAGCAGAAGGCTTTGAGTTTAGGGCTGCTGTGTGCAGGAACCTCCACACAAATCTTTGCATGCTGCTGAACCACAGTGGAAACCCTGTGTGAGTTCATGGTGAGCTCAGCAACAACAAAGCAATAACAAAAAACAGGAACCCTAAGCATGCTGTTTTCTCTTCAAATTTAGAGGGACATCACAAGGCAAAACAGGTCCATGCACCTCTGTGAGTGCAAGCAGAGAGGAAGACAGGTAGGAATAGCCCTTGGAAGTCTGAGAAAACAGATAAATCTTGCAGCCATACCACTCCTCCCTGCTCTCTTATGGAAGGTGGCACCTGGCACCAGCTTCAAATGAGGACGGGGCTTCAGGAATGCAAAGCTGATAACATCTCTACTCGCCCTGTGCCCTATTGCTCTAGTTTGTTAGAAACGCATTTTCTTCATCTGCAGATTGGAACGAAGCACAGACTGAAGACGGAAGGCTGAGGGCTGTTGGATTTCCCTCCAGTTTTTACATGCTCTTGTGACATTCAAGGTGAGAAGTGCTGAGCCTGGTCACTTGTGCCAAACCTGATAGCATGGACGAGCACTTGTCAGTCTAGAAGCCATAAAATAGTTGGCATGTGAGCTGAGCTCTAAATGAAGCCATGAATTTGACTCCAGAAGGCTACTGTAGCAAGCTGGTACCCCAACACACTTTCTGTATGTAGTGCAGAGGTTCAAAATATCCAATGATTGCCTTGAAAAGTGAGGCATTCAGTACGTCAAATGCCTCCATCACCTTTTTCCATACAACTCTATGAAGGCAGTTTTTCCTTCCTGTGCGACAAAAGGGAGTGTTATCAATAGCATACAAACAGCTGCAGTTTTTGCTATGCCTGAATAACTATTCTTTTGTGTGCGAAAGGCATGGGAGAGGCAGGAACTCTAACTACTATGGCTGCACACCTCTGTGTGTCCTGAATCTGTTTTCCTGATCTTTAAGTGAGATGAAACGCTACAGCCTCAAAAGCAAACCTTATCCTGGTATGAGGGGAACGATACGTAATGCAAAACACTGCAACAGTTCCTTTGAACCAAACAGGTGAGGACTGTAAAGTGGATGGGAGAGCAGACGCAGTGTGTGCAGGTGGACCGTGATGTGCCCTACTTCTCCCTGTCCTGCTGCTCACCCACTTCCCATTGCATTTCCTCCCACAAGAAGTTAGCTTCCCTAGGCACTGCAGCACAACACAGCCTGCAGAGCTGCTTTGCTCAGTGCAGAGCTACCAGCAGTAGCAGCAGCCACAAACGCGTGCTTTTGTGGTACGTGTAGCTGTATTTCTGCTGCTTTGCAGATAGAACAGTAAAATATCCTTCCTTTTCACAATCTTATTTGCCATGTGCTGGGCTACTTCCCAGCTGTATACTCAGTGCAAAATCATTAGATCAGAACACAAAGTACCTTTGTTTTAAGAATGCTTTTGAAAATATAATTGAGCTCTCATGCTTTAAAGAATATGAAATCAGCGTAAGGCTGTTGTGCATTCACACATTCACACTGCTAAGTGGATACTGAACAGAATCCTTTGATGTTGTCTATTTTCTTGGGATTGGTAATTAACAACAACAGAACAAAGAGCTTAAGGAAATACCCACTCGATTCTAGAAAACACCACCAACAAAACCAAATATCTACACAGAAGAAATACGAGTTTTGAACATTAAATATTATGTCAGGAAAAAAAATCCTCTCAAACTATCCAATGTCTTTTTTTATTATTATTATTATTATTTTTTTTTTTTTACAAATCTAACGAGTTGCTTCATTTTCAGAAGCTGCAGATCACTACCTCTGATAAGTGGCGGTTTTTCCCTTATTTCTACATATTATTTTCTTTAACCTTTAACGTGTACCATACTTGGTACCATTTACAGCTGAACCCACTACTGACTCAAGATCTTTCTGCAAATAAGAGACATAAGCAGAGGCACCTGGATATAATTAAACTTCTCCCCCCTCCTCTGCAGTCAGTACGAGGCCCGTAACACAATTTCCATGGAAGTAAGACTGAGGTGTGACTGAAGGAGGCTTCCAGAGCATCGACTGCTCTCACTTCTATATGGAGAGATTAAGCTGTCAGCCTACGTAAGAAATTATGGCACGGAAGATTTAAACTCCCTGTTTTTCATCTTCATTAAGAACTTAGAAACATGTTAGTAGAGCAGCAGTTAAAATGACGTCTAAATGAATAGTGACTGAGTTCAGATGTAAGGGATATCAGCCACCTGCTTCCTAACTGATTCTTTATGTTAGAAATTAATATTAAAGACAGAATTTTAACACCTCCTTTCCTTCACCTTCCCCCTCCAAAGGCTCTGTGTTGGTGGCAGATGCAGATGAGCTCCATGGATACTGCAAGGACCAGGACTGAGAACAAGGTTTACAGTTTATACTATTTAGATTGTTAACTGCCAGGCCAAGGTTTAAATAAGGACTTGTCACAAGCTCACCACAAAAAGACAGAAAACTGAGGGTTGCCATAACATACTGACAAAAACAGCCAAACCTGAGCATTACAGAATTATTAAGGTTGGAAAAGACCACTAAGATCATCCACCCCAACCTTCAACCCATCACACCACCATGCCCACCAAACCAAGCCTTCAGGAACAGCCAATCATAACTATCATCCCACCTAGCCTACCCAAGCTGGTCTCCCCCAGAGGAACACACACTGCATAGGTTTTGCACATCCATAAAGAAAAATACATTTGTTTCTAAAAGTTTTCAAAGCAGAATTATTAAAAAAAAACACTACAAAAACTTGTTCCAGGCAAGCAAGCTTGTCACACACACCAGTCCCTATTCAGCTACACAGAAAATTCACCCTGCTCCAACTGCATGACCCTGGGCCTCTGGTAGGTCAGCATCTGAATGACTTTGGGAAGTACACCAAGCCCATCTCTTGCCTTCATGTGCACAGTTGTACTGCGTGGACTCAAACCCCAGTAAAATAAAGCATGAATCCTGAAGAAGGCAGAAGAAAGAAATCCTCAGGATTAGCCAGCTTAAGGTTATAGGTAAGCAGGTACAAGTAGGTCGGTGAAACTTCAGCCAGTTGCTCACCGGCAATTCCTCCCTCAATGCCTTGCATTAAAAAACTCATCTGAGTTGTGCATTGAAAAGAATAAATGCTATCGCCTTTATATGTGTGTATCACTGACATCTGCACCATAAACAGTATAATTTATAACCAGCTATAGTTTTCTAAAATGTTTACAATCAGCCATGTGTAATCAGTGTCCATTAGTAAAAGCTATTAAAGGAAGTAATCAAACCATAAATCTCTTATAATTTGAAACACGTGGGAAGGATTGTGCACAGAGAGGGAACAGTCAGCCCCACACCGCTGGGTACTGCAGCTGCTCTGAACTTCCACTGATAACTCTCAAGGACAGATCATAAACTTTTATGGCAAATTCCCTCTTCTAGAATTCAAAAGAAAATTTTTTGTTTGTTTGTTTAGACCTATTTTAGAAGACAAAACTAATGATCTTATGGCACTAGATTAGAAGCAATTCCAAAGCTATCACCCAGGCAGGACATTTTTCCCAGGTCCTCACCGAAGGGGGCAGGAAAAAATGAAAACCTAACCCTGAACTCTCCATTCCCCTCAACACTATACAAAAAAACCAAACAACTACATGGCTACCTAAAAGACTACAGATACAAATTGCTGCTGCCGTGGTGTTCTCCATAAGGTATTTTCAAGTAACCCACTTCATAATTCGATTAAAAACAAAGGGGCAGACAAGCTGCATGCCGAGAGCTGGCATCATCTTTACTCTGAATATCTAAAGCACAGGGAGATCTCCTGTGTTCTGCTCTCCTCAACATTCAGCACTGCTGGGCTTCAAACAAAGCACCAAGGCACACAAGAACTCGTGGGGTAGACACAGTTACTTTGACAGATATCTGAGAGAAGACTGGGAGCTCATTGCTGCAATCCAGGTCTATCTACAAGGAACACCTTCACCAAGGCTGAGTGCCGATACATCCAGTACTACTTGCATTAGGCATTTTAGTTGTCGTACTATATGGAGTCCAGAGTAGGCCCATTATTGTTATAAACATGACTATTTAGAATAGTTCTTCTAGAAAGGACCTACAAGGATCATCCAGTCTAACTGCCTGACCACTTCAGAGCTACCCAGAAGTTACACCATTCTGTTAAGGGCGTTATCCAAATGCCTTTGAACAATGCAGGCAGGCACGGGGCATCAACCACTATGAAGAAGATATTACTCATGTCTTCTTCTGTGGGTAACACAGCTGAATGCTTTGGCCCTGCCCTGATGTCGCAGCCCAGACTTTCCAGCCATCCTCCATCAGCTCGAGGTCCTCTAGCAGCAGGAACAGGACACAAACTCTTACTCCTGTCTGACAATCCCACTCTGGAAATTTTCAAAGTCCCACTTTCAGTATCTGGTTCCTCTGAGAATTTATCCTGCAGGATATTTTTAGACAAGCTAAATATTCTACTGAGTGGAGTCCAGCATGAAGCCCCTTTAGCTATAATTCTCAATCCTTTAAGGACTGCACTGCTATCCGCATGAATTTAAGCTCCTTTATATTCTACAGCCCCTCGATGATCAAGAACACAAGAATACTTTCCCAAATACTTTGGATACTTGGAAAAAACAATCTGACATAGTTTATTCATTTGAAAAACTCTCCATTAATGAAGAGCAGCTAGTTTCTTGTAGCCGTAGCTTTGCTTCTTCACCACATTCACTAGCTTGCAATTTTCATCTCACATTACATACTGTCACTCTTTCCAGTACATTCTAACATTTGCCACTTGTTCCTCATTTCTGACTTGTTGCCAAGCTTGTCTCTCCCTTTATTTACTGTTTAAGAAACAGTGGGGCATGGGGATAGCCATTAGTTACATCTGGGCACATTTGTTCTCTGCTTGTAAAAGCCTTGGGCTTCTGCAGGATTTCTCAGCGTCTTATCTTTATTTCAGAAGAATGAGAAATGCCTGCTCTCTTATTGTCCTTGCTTGTTCTCAGCCTCTGGAAAAGGAACAGAAAATGTGAACAGCAAGCTGCAGAATCCTGTCCTTTTGCAGAGGGGTGAAGATCACAGAATCATAGGGGTTGGAAGTCCAACCTCCCTGCTAAAGCGGGTTCCCTGAGTAGGTTCAGTCAGAGCTCTCCTTTACTATCAAGGAACAGATCTAGGAACTTCAACAAGGACTCAGCCACTGCCCTCAGATGTTTACTGTACATTCTCATTAATCGTTCCTGGGAAGTGACAGTCTCTGTCTGTTGACTTTAGAGGCAGCCTTGACAACTCACTTTGGTACAACCTAGTTTTTATGTGATTAATAGTACTGAGATGAATCTCACCCTTACAGAGATCAGAAGGACAGCCAGAAACCACAGTCATTTATTTTGTATGACAAGTTTTACAAAACATTACTTTGGGAAATACTCTTTCAAACAGCTGCTTCAGAAAACAGGTGAAGTGCAGTAACCAGGTGGCATCCATCAAAGAGAAAGAAGTACCTATTCATACCTTGTAATGAAGCTGAAGGCTGCACCCTAATGAACCTTCACACCCTAATGAACATGCATTACACCTTCCTGTTCATTTATATTTTCCACCACTGAAGATGCCTGTTGATTAAGAAAATGTGGACTTCAACAGCACAGCTACTGAATGCACTTCCCATAGTACATTGTGCATATCTTGATTTATTCCTTTGTGTGACAACTTAATTTTAGGCTTCCGGTGTTGTCTAGAATGCCCCAACAGTCTCTCAATAGCTCCTTTAATGCTGGAAGCTATTAATCTGTGTTTTGCAAGCCCTCCTTTGTCTCCAGCCTCAGGTCTTACTGCATTTTCATTACTTATTAAAAATAGCTGGCAGTATTGTCACATTAGTAGGATTACTCTAGTTTAAAAAGGAAATTAGGTCAGTTATTCTACTCATGCCCGATCTTCGACTCACATGTATTGTTACAATTCTCTTGCGTCCTACAAAATGGTTGGTTTCCTGTGGAAAATACAGATGTCTGCAGCTGTCTGCTTCATCCCACAGTCAAACATAAAACACTGAAATGAGTATGGTGGGATAAGGGACCCACCACTTGTTCCTGTCAGCAGAGATGAGTAACCTCTTGGCCAGAGCAGGAATGAGACTGACAGTGCTTAATAGGTGCTCCATTAGCTGTTCACGGTGGCAGAGAAATAAATTGTGCTGTTAATACCTTAGATTTTAGGTGTTCTTTAAATATCAACTTCAAAAACTGTTTTGGAGTCATCTTCACCCAAGCATTTAGGAATACCCCTTCCCTACCTTACCTGAAATGAAGACTTATATGAAACAGCCGCTGCAGAGAAATGCACACAGCGAACCATCAGGCTATTAAACCTCCCTGACCAGAGGTCAAGGAGGAAAGGAGTGACAGTGCCCTATGCAGCAGTAAGTCTTGAGAGCTACTGAAACAACAGGCACAGAGCAAGCAAGAAGCAATTCCTCACTCTCTCTGCAACAGGCTAGAGGCAGAGTACAAAGGCCCAGCTGCAGTGAGCAGCAACACAAGTGCTCACAAGATGAAAGGTCAGTGGAAGAGGTCTCCACTCATTCCATCCTCAGCTTTTTGAGTCCTGCTTTGCTCTTGGCCCTTCATTGCTTTCACTACAGTTACTATATTGAACAGAAGTTCAGAAATGCTAACTGTTCATTTAGGCAGGGGAGTCGGCTGTGCATTCCCAGACAGTGCCCATTCCTGCCTTTAATCACACACAGCTCCCAGCAAGAACTCCGGCACTGAGCTCTTCAGTCTCTTCCTTTAACAAGAACTTCTATTCTGCCTTCCTGATGCCATGGAACCCTTTCCAGTAAAAGGACAAAATTGACCTCTAGATGACAGCACACCAAAACAAAGCAGGGAAAGAATGGTTCCTCTGCTATTTCTCTGATGATTCTTCCTCTCCAAACCACATTCACACTAACCCACTGAGGCAGCAGAATTAACACGTAGGAAAACACAGGCAGCTAGCTGTCTGCATCTAGGAAAAATAACTGAAAGCCAGTAGTGTATTTTTTCCTTTCCTCTCAGCTTCAAGCTATCTACAGCTAACAGAGACTGCAATTTCTGCATATTAGATCACATTCCAGAAAAGGAGAGCAGGACAAATGCATGCTGTGCAGGGCTTTGCTTTCTCCAGCATAATGAGGTGCCACAACTCCATCTTCAGCTTCCTTAGTTTACATTTCGCCTTTCCATGCTTACTCATACACAAAGATATTGCTGAGAAAGACTGAATCACCAGGAAGCCTGTGGTCACTCAAGGGACATTCTTGCTGCTGCAGAACCACCTCCACAAAAAAAAAAAGATACAGAAAGGCCTCAGGAATGGTTACAAACATCCTTGTGATTCCTCACTGTCGTCCTTTTGAGCAGACGATAGAAAGAAAACCTTTTATGTTTAAAAACATGCACGCACACACACACACACACACACACACACACACACTCTAAGAGATTGCAGAGAACCACAAAGCATACAGCACGTTCAGACTGTTCCATTCCTTTTGGTCACCTTAAAAGCAAGTGTCTAGGTTAATTCACCAGCAGCCTTTATAGTCTCTCTTTCCTCCATCTCCTTCAGGCAGTGTTGTTATATACAGGCACAGGAATATTGTTAGGGATGTTCCTGTGAACATCACCAAGCTGGGACAGACAACTTTTAGATGAAGCTTTTTCTTTACTTCTCATTGTTTTTTTGTTGTTTTCTTTTTGTTTGTTTGCTTTGGTTTGGTTCCCAGGATTATCTGCACACAGGAGGTAACTGCACATTCCTTAGCTGTGAAGCAGAGCTGGATTCTGTAATAAGTTTGCTACTTCAATGTTTCTCAGAAAGAAACATGTCAATTTTTAAAGAAATCAATGGCAGTAGCAGTAAGCAACACAAATCAAAATGCATCTCACTTGTACAGCACACGATGTGTCAGCAAGTATGTTTTGTCTGCTAACACCACAAAGCACAACTAAGGAGCAGAAGCAAGTTCTGACGACCCTGTTGAGTTCACAGCAGTAAATGAAATGAGAGATGCCAACTGCAGAGCAGACAACATAACGATATACATTTGTGTTTGCCAACATCTTTGTTTGTTTTTCTTGATTGCTCCAGGTCAAGCAGAGTGATATCTTCAATGAATAAGCAGCACTTATTTGGCATTGATAACTGTCAGTCCTCGGCTTGAAGGACTTCAAGAACCAGGGATAATGGTCAATAGGGCCAATAACTGAAATTACTGAAATAACCCCACATCAAATTCCTGTTTTGTAGCAGCATACTATAATCCTAGCATTTTCCTTGTCAATAAGAACACATTGCAGACAAACACTGTAAGCAACAAATGTGGAAAAGGGCACCCAGCCACTTACTGCATGGGCAGCCTTGCTGCTTGTGGCAGGATGCTCAGCTGTTCCCCCACACAAGCAAGGAACGACATACTTTGCAGAGTTCAGATATTCTTTACCTTGTAGCAAACATTGCTCTCAGGGAAGAAAAGGTAGCAGCATCTTCTTTCAAAGCCTTCAGCTCGTTTCGCAGCTTCATCATCGTCTCCGTAACCATAGCCTTCTCATTTTCATACTTGCTTTTTAAGTTGGCAAGGGCTACCTCTGCAGTCTATTATTTACCAAGAACAGAAACGTAGCAGTTAATGGAACACTTCACCAAGTGGTCGGCTAAGAGACTTCTAATTGCTATTCACACAATTAAACATTTACTTAGTACTGAGATGTTAAACTTCTGGTCATCTTCTCCTAAACAGATTAAATAAAATTTCATCTTTGAGCACTGGAGACAGATGGGACATGGGAGGGGCTGCTACTCCCACCAACATGTAGCAGCATCTAGGAAGTTATGGAGCATACGTTTAGTAATGCCTAGCTCTAACTACTGAAATAAAAGTAGGCATTACGTACTTCAACGCAAAGAACAAAAACGTCTAGCAGGTCTATATTTATACACGTTCATCCATAACTTGCACTTAGAGCATTTTGCTCATCTTACATGCTGGGATAACTTTATGTTAAAATACAGTAAAAAAGCAAACTGACAGTACATATATATCATATATTTTCCTTACACGATGCTATACTTGTATTACTTTAGAGGACACAACGAAGCATGTGCCAGTGCCTTAGCAGTAGTTATTTTCACTGCTGCCCTGCAAATACGTATGGCACAGTCCAACCACCAAAGACTGATTTCACCTTTCAACCTTGTTATTTTTACCACATTCCTGTACCACATGCTCACCTTGGAAAACTTTATTTTACTTTGCAATTGGAGAGAGGACATAAGCTTAAGAACTCTAAAATTCTTTCAAATAGAGAATAAGTTCTTTCTTCATTTTATGTTTCTTACATTAAACATAATCTGATACGATTCAGATTAGGTAGCTTTAATCTGTATCCGAATAAAAATTCTCATGAGTATGTGACAGCCAAAAGCCAGTTACAGCTCCAGTGCTCAGCTTCACAGTAGTGCAGCTGCATATCTCTCCTGAAACAGCCTGTCTCTTCTAGCCTGCTTCCCTACAGGTATCAGGAAGAAAAGCTCCGCTGAGTTTAAGAAACAGCAGTAATGTCCTCAAAGATAAGTTCTGCTGTATTTATGACCCGAGACTACAACCATCACATCTGTAAGACCCACTGACCTGTTTGTTGGCCTTGAGCACAGTTCTCAGAGTTGCTATCTGCTCTCTCTTGGTGCTCAGCAAGGACTTCAACTTCAGGATTTCTTCCATGAGAGCTTCCTTGTCTTTGTCCACCACTGGCCCAAGTTCTTGAGTGGCAACACGCTGCCTGGACAACTCAGTTGTTCTGTCCACAGCAGCTTGCAGGTGTTTGATCTGATCACGGATTATAGCTATCAAGTTGTAAATGTTCATCGGTTCCTTCCGAGGATCTGACACGGGAGATGGCAGAGATGACACTGGAGATGGGCTGCTGTCACCGCTTCCGTTCTCTGCCTTTCCTAGATCAATGGTTAACAGCCCTTTAGAAAGAAGAATAGGAGATCTCCTTCCCTTGGCCTCTGGACTACTGCGTCCTCCTTTGCCTTCCTTGTAGTAATCCAGCATCACTCTGTTTGGAGTTTCATTGTTGCACATGCAGACATGGTGGTATAAATTGGCCAGCTCCTCACTGAAGGTGACTAGTTCATCTTGGGCCACACTGAGACTGCCCTGTGTTTCTCCAGCAACATCACTGACTTTCTTCAGCTCCTTTTCCAGTCTGGCCACCTGCTCTCTATCATGCCTACTGGATTTTTCTAACGAGGCAATCTTTTCTGTGAGAGCTTGGCTCTCGGTCTCATATCTGCTCTTCTCTTCCTCATACTTAGACTCACATTCTTTGTATTTGGCCTTAAGATTTTTAAGTTCTTCTTTTAGGTCAGTAATCTCTGCCACAGCCACTTTGTATTTGCACTCCAGGATCTCTGGTCCATTGATGTCAACTTCATAATAATCTCCATCTTCATGGCTGTCTCGGTCCTTCTCGTTGTCCAGGGCAGACTGACGCTCCTTGCTGACCTGGAGCTTCTTCATTGCGTTCAGATTTTCAGTAAGTCTGCCAACTTTCTCATGCTGCTCTGAGAGGGCCCCCCGGGTGTTTTCCAGCTGTTTCTGAGATTCCTGTAGCGTTGTTAACAAATTCACCTTTTCTCTTTCCATCTGAAACACATGAACAGAGACAACCACTATAGGAAACTATTTCACTTCAGTGGCTTTATTGTAAGAGACAGCAACTTAGGCCGAGGTCCACACGGTTATAGAAAACCAAAAAGGAAACAATAACAGGGAACTATTCCAAGCTGTGTCTCTCCCCAGCTATCTTATTTCCACTCTAAAATGGGCATTTTCTTTGTAAAAATATCCTCTCAGCAGAAGATAAGTTAAAAATTGCTGTTATAATACAAATTTTCATGTAAATATAAGACAACGAGCAGTTAGACAAGAGTGGGAGCTCGGAGTTCCATTAAAATATTTTCTAAATTGGCCTATGTGAAAGTTATCACAAACATAGGACAGCCCAGAATGCAAAGCCTCTGAAATATGAAAGGTTTGAAGATTCTCCTCAGAAAGTTCTCATTTTGAAAGAAATCCATTTTTCCACAATGCTTTTTTTTTTTTTCCTAAGGGCTCTTTAAATATATATATACAAAATGACCTTAAAACTTTTCTCAGCAACATAAATATGTACTTTGTTTCATGCTCTGTAACCTCCCAAAAGAACATACATAACACAGAAATGCTTGGCACCAATTAAAAACCTGTAATTTTAGAAATAATTACAGCAAACAGTTACGGTTGTACAAAACTCCCTTTGATGAAGGTGACTGGAATAGCTATCCATTTTTTAACAAAATACTTATACTATTAAGTTTCTTGCTACAAGTGACATAGAGGACACAGCATATATTGCATGCTAACATTCCTCCAAACAAAACATGACCAAATTTAGTTTCTTTGAATAATAATTTAAAAATATCAGAATATAGATTTTATGCTGCCACACATTTAACATCCTCAAATTCTAAAGCATACGTGTCCAACCAGCTAGTTTTATGGTTTTGTTGTCCTCTTCTACTCTAACCAAAAATACATCAAAAAAGAGATTTTGTCACTTATATACATGAATTATATTATGGATTTTATATGCAGCTCAAAACAACACCCAGTGTGGCCCAGGCAAGCCAAAAGCTCGGACAGCTGTGTTCTAATGCAACCAGAGATTTCAGAAATACAGTTCATACTGTAAGGTGTCCACCTCAAATGTTGAGAAGATTGAAATTCCAATCTGAACAAACACCAGCATTTATTTGTAAGAACACAGTTGTTTAGAGAACATGTTTACCTGCACAAGCTGTTGTTTCAGCTTCTGGATTTCAGAAATGTTTAATTCACTGAGAAGATCTGAAACCAGACTTGGGGCTGGGGGGAAGCCTTCATTTTTCTTGGGGGTTGATGTATTGTTCTTGCCATTGCTGTGTTTGCTGAGGCAATTTTGGTCAAATCCATTCATGATTTCATCATTATTGGGCTCTGTGGCTTCATCGCTGAACTTCAGACCATCCAAAGAGATGTTCAGGTGACTGTTGTACATGGAGTCATTGATGTTCATATAGTGAGACAGCTCCTTACGAAGGTTGTTCTTCTGCTCTCGCTCTGTCTTCAGCGTCTCCAAGGCCTCTTCGAGCTGACGTTCAGAGATCTCCTTCAGCCGGATGGCATCTTCCAGCTGGCTGTTGAGAAATTCTGTTTCCTCCTCAAGTCTTTTGATTTCATGTTTCAGACCTTCGAACTCCACCTGAAAATTCACAAACAGGGGAAAAAAAACTGCTAATGAAAATGTCTGCTTGCAAAGCACCAATGCACATTACTTCTGAATGTTTGATTTCACTGAATGTGGTGATAAGGAAATAATTCTTTCTCTGAAGCCTTGTTGCTGCACTATAACTGTAATCACTGCCTGCTTACCTTCACAGACACCACAGAATAAAATTTCTAAGCAAACTGTCAACTGAATTGATCAGCTCCAACTTAATTAAGATAGCTGGAAGATTCAGTGTGTGATACAGAGGGCATCACAAAACAGGCTTTCCCTAGCACATTACACAAACTTTTCTCATGTCTGATTAACAGATTCCCTGATCAGCCGTCCCACAAATTTTGTCTCCACATTTCTGAAACAGAGCCTCGCAAAGCTATGCTTCCAATTCTCTCCTGCATTGCTCTCAATATACGTCAACGGGTTTAACACTGGTGGGATGCACCTAGCAGTCAAACTCTGCCTTTATACACTCAAAATACGTTCTGTTATTCCTGCCACCATTGTTTCATCAGCACATCATTGAGAGGGCTACAACTAAGGCAGTTAAGTGACATTATGGGATGCAGTAAGTTTTTACCTGTAAGACTGCTGTTTTTTTAAACCTCTCTTGCACTGAAATTACGAACACAAACATAGGTGTAAGCTTTCAAATCCCTTGAAAAAAAAAGATTAAAGGATATCCTTCCTTACCTTGAACAAAGAAAACATGCTAAATTATACGACCACTTTTTGCTAGCTATAAGAGGAACTTCAGGTGCCAATATGCACAACTGCTGAAACACACAATTTAAAAAACAGGATCCAGTTGTACTAATTCACTCTGGCAACTTAAGCCTGGGAAAACTTTATGGATTCTTCTAGTTATGCCAGTGAAATTATTAAAGCTTAATTAAATTCATCAAGTAGGATAATGACAAGGTATAAAATGAAATAATGCACTGCCATGTAAAAAATCAGCTCTAGGTTCTAAATATGCCCGCTGAGCTCAAATATCTAAGATTGAAGAATATTTTCAAAGGTTCCAGAATAGTACCTGGAATACTACCAAAAAGTAGTCAGTAATTACTAGCAACTGACAAGATAGCATCTGAGGTTACATTTGGCTCAACCCAGAAAGACAGCATTCTTGAATATCATCATTTTAGAATGTGAACACAGAGCTGGGAACTTTCATCTGCTTCTCCTAAATGGATGAATGAGACAAAAATAGTAAAAATTAAAAGTAACCAGCTGATAGACCAGAATTTACCAGATCACTATCTCTTCTAGCCTTCATGTAGAGCATAATTGCTCCTTCATCCCTACCACACGATGTCAAGGCACCCCGGTCAGCTTAATTAGACCAAGTATATGGCAGGTGAGAACAGGCACAACCTGGAACCTTCTTCTGGGCACAGTGAGGTCAAAGAGGTAAACACTGACAAAGGTTCACATGGAAATAAGTGAAGTACACTCAACCTCATTTGGTGGAGCAGCTTTCAATCAGAACACAGGAGGAGAATTAATAAAGAAAACAAAAGCAAACCTAACAACTTTTACTAAGTGCTCACCACAACAGATTGTATTAAAACCACAGCTGACCTCAAAATCTTTTCATTTCAGGAACATTATACCATTTTCTCAACTGAACATTGAATTTTGCTTAAACAACGGGATGAGCAGGGACCTGAAGCATAAAAATAGAAAGTGAATCAGGACAAAGACCATGCTTAATTTAATTATCTTCAGGAATGATAACTCAGGGAAATTCCCGAGTTGTTCCAAAACTGCAGTTTTCTTTTCCAAGATCATGAAGATAACCCAGCTGCAACTCTTCAGATAAGGTCTGATAGAACAGAGTAACTGTATCTGTAGTTCACGTTTAAGGAAAGCAGTCAGAAGAGAAGAACAGAACTGGTCAGGTAATGCAAGCACTAAGCAGCAATATAAATATATGTTCAGAAATACATCCAGTTACGGACATGGTAGAGGAGAACGGATAGTAAGTACTGAAAGAAAAGTGCAGAGAAAAGATAGAACCAAGTAACAAAACACAGCTGGAAAAGCTCTACATCCATCAAAGGGAAAGAAGGCCATGGAAGGACTCGGAGCTCAAAATAAACACTGCCTCACAACTGTGCAGAAACAGCCAGAAAAGGCTTCAACATTTTTGGAACTCTTTGTACTGAAGTTTTTGAGTTTATAGTCTCAAAAATAATATACATATGGAAAAGAAGGGTCTGCTCAAACAAGGAGATGGAGCCGGGCTGTGACACAGGAATTAACCAGTGCTATGAGAGCGATGCTCACTATTTTGAAACACTTGCCTGGTTTTGCTTCAGGACAGACACTTGTTTCTGGAGACAGATGTTTTCTTCTTCAAGCTCAGTGTAGTCTTGCAGCAAACGGGCTTCTCGGAATTTATATTCCTTAATATCATCTCGCAGGCGGGCCCTCTGGATCTCCACATTCTGATTGGCCTGGAAAAGCAAACCACAAAGTGAGGGTGATATGGTCTGCCACAATAACATTTCAAATGTTCATTTTTCTTTACATACACTAATCAATTAGATTCTATTCAAACAGAAACTCTTCCTTCAGTCAGTGAAATTACAGAAAACCCAGTCACAGTAGCTAGATTTTGTTTTCTTACCTCTCTTAGAAATTCTCACTCCACCTTTGACTCAAAAGCCAACAAGCATGCAGGTAAATTAGCATTCATACCTATGTTGTCTCATTGACCGTAAGCAACAGACGAAATTTTGCCAGATTGGAAGTCAACGCCTGCCTCCATCAACGCTTAAATGAGAAGGGGTTTTCACAAGAGAAGGAGATTCAGGTAACTCCAGACAACTCAATTATTTAGGTTACAGTCCACATAAATTCAGATTCCTTTAGTATTCTCTATATTGTTACAAACAAGAAAGTCAGCAATAGTACCTACACAAATGGATAAATCAAGGTCCAAGTCCCCTTGTGAGTGTGCTGCAGGAACACACAGAAATAACAGAGCAAAGGTATCAATAGGAACTGACAGAGAACTATAAGATAAAGGAAATGTTTGTGGTGGGAGCATATGCCAAGACTTGAATCTGGCACGTTCTGAACACAACCTCAGAACCACCTGCAACTGTAAGACAAATTAATTTGTAGTTGCCTCTCATGTCAGATAGACATTAGACTATATAAACTTGCCTGCTTATTTTTTAGCAATGAAGAAAAGAGCACTAATTCCCAGCACACTGAGAAGCAAAAATAAACATTAATCACTGAAAGGAGACACTACAGTACAATAATGCAAGTGAAGGTCTGCCAAGCGTGCACCACATTTCTCTACTGATTCTCAACCACAGCAGTGTATAATCCAGATAGTTCATCCAATACAGATATTTTTTCCCTTTGAGGTTAGAGAATGTTACTGCAAAACCAAGCCCAAGCTAAGACTGATCCTGTGACCCCACCTGGAAGCTTCCTGGCAGATTCACGCAGCTTCTAGCAAAAAAAAAAAAGAAAAATAAAAAGCTGGAGTCTAATGAAACCTTAACTGCACAGCAAGTTCAGAACCAAAGCTGCAGAATTATTTACCAGGTTAAACATTCCTGAAGTTTCCAAGTTTCTGTGAGCTGGTATTGGCTCTATCTTTGCACAAACTCAGAGCTACAGCAAACCACACCGTGGCAGCTGAAGGCTACAGACTGACATGAATTCATGTCCTAAATTCCTCTTTGAGAGCTGAGACCTCTCACCTTTGGCAGAAAGAGCCTCAAGCCCGATAATCCCAACTGTTTAACTATTAAGATTGCAAAAGGCCCTCACATCAGTCCCAGTTTCACACAAATTAGGAGCTCTTCTCTGTAATTCTTCCCATTCCTGAGCAAGGGAAATACAGTGGCAGACCTCCCACAGAGCTTCTCTCCCCAACCACCATTCAGGTTGCTTTGCTTCTGTTTGTCCATGGATGACCTAATCTTTGCAGAGGTCAATGCCTGGAAAAATTATTGAAGGCATTCTTGTTTGGATAAAGAAGGGTTTCTGTCCAATCCTGTCTGTTTAATTCAGAGCAGCACTAAGAGCTCATTATTTAATGTGAAAGTATTGTTGTGCTCTGTCTAGCACACGAAAAAAAAAAATCACTCTGTTTCAATGCATACAGGAAGGGCAGATTTAAAAATAGCCCCCTTGTTTCCTGAGCAGAGAAGGAGGATATAACCAAGATTTACTGCCTGTTTAGCTCACTGTACCTTCACTTTGCTCTTAGCATCTTCTTGTCAGATAAACATGCATGCTTGCAGGCTGCACGGTTAAATCAGTGCAAGGCCATTTGGTCAGTAATGTGAAATAGCAAGATTTCCTTTTAAACAGATTTTTATATTACCCATACACCAAGCAGTATTCATGTATTTAAAGACAGACACGTGTACATTGCACATGTTCTCACAAGTGCTGTGTTATATTCTTCAAGCACACAAAAAAGGTGAGAAGACCTAGAGATGAGTTTAAACCAGAACCCTTCTGTGATTACAGCATTTCTTGTTGCTGCAGTGTCTTGGTGGATCCCTCCTTCCTCCTGTGCCCCAAACAACACAGGTTAGGAGAGAAGAGGGAGCTGGAAGACAAGGGCATGCCTGGCTAGGCTCTTGGATATACAAAAAGTCACATCTCCACCTTAAGCAATTAATACAGCATTTACAAAGTACCACTATCACTATGTGGATGCTGATGGCCATAAAACTCTGCCAGGAAAGTTAAGATGCTCTCAGAAGTGTTTTACAACACAAATATGTTCAAAAAAGATATTGCAAAAGACAGACCACAACCAGTATAGAAAGTCACTGTTTGCATCAGTAGAACTGCATGTTTTCAAGAATCTATAGAAAATGTTTTTGCTGTCTTGTTTATGGGAGCCCACTGGAAAAAGAACAGATATTAGGCTAAATGTGTAGTTGAGACTCCTCTGCTCTTTTGTTACAATTCATAAGGTGACATGGAATATCTGCTAAAAAGCCGCTAAGCTTCATAGGCCTTGGTGCTAGTGCTGACAGAGGCTGATGCAAACAGGGAAAGGAAAGAGGAAGGCAGAGCACTGCGGTCACTCAGAAGCAGAGCAGTGTTTCATGTGTTTTCAAAAGTGAAGCCAAGCTTTAATCTCATTTCATAAAGAAAAAATTACTAAACCAAGAAAAGCCTCGAGAGAGATGACTCATATTCCACTCAAAGCCTCACTTCCCAGGTGCCTCTCAGGAATATCATTTCACTTTGGGAACTGGAATAAAAAAACCCTGCAGTGGTAGCTGCAGACTAAAGTACCCAAGAAGCTCCAAGCCCATCAGGACACCACTTGTCCCCCTCAGTGCTCTCACAGGAATTTGAACTATGAACAGAGGCTGCTGAGGCAGCTCTGCCCGGCCACATATCTCAGAAGCACGACACAATCCTCCTAAATACAGACTGGGAACATGTGTGTTGGCTTTCTGGGTTGTTCTGCAACTCATGGTAAGAGAGCTTACAACAGATGGATAAACAGATAGATCTTCCCTCTTTTGAGGTTTACCCACGCTTGGGCCGGTTGTGCCAGCCTTATGCATTAGGAGCTGCTTCAGTGAGTGAATCTGACCTGAATCCCCCTTCCAAGGGGAAGTAGCTGGTCTTTGTTTTATTTGGGCTAGGAGAGAGGCTCTGAAGAGCTCTAATTCACATGAGACATGCTGAATCTGTCCAAGCACAAACAGGCTGAACTCTATGAAAAATATCCTGCAGGAAACAAAAATCATGAGTGTTAAGAAAGAATAGATGGAATAGGTGTAATTCACAACACATTTACCCTCCCATGGAAAGCAGAGAAATACAGGACAGTAGCTGTCTAGCACACCACTCTCTGAAGTGGTAATGGAAGACACGCAGCTATATTGAAACTCCAGTAGCAAAAATGCACAAGTACAAAACTTGTCCTCTCATAACATCCCCATGATGAAGCATCTTAGCATGGGCATGTCTGAGACTTTCTTTAGCCGTGATTAGTAGGGTGGTGCCCCAGCACTAATGCACTTAGCTCAAGATTTATTCATTTTTCTGCAAATCATTAAACAAAGTTTTGCGAAGTTGTGACACTAAGGATGGGTTTATTGTAACACCAAAGAAATGCACTGCTATGGAACTTCTTTTCTGCACAATGTTAGAGAAACCTGAGTTTAGTCTGTTACCACAGTGTATCCTGGGGCAGTTTGACTCTCCTAGAGCTACTCAGTTAGCACCCAGCCTTGCTGCAGCATGCATGTCCTGTTACTTAGCATGCAGTTTGCTACCAACCTGTTCAAAGCACTGCATACACTCCAAGCCCTGCCCAGCTGGGTAACAGGAGGGTTAATGTCTGCGGCTGGTGGCCCAGGGCACCTCAGCTCTGGGCCCCAGCTCAGCATGGGAACCTGGCTGGAAAACACTGGCCCAAAGTTAATGATAGCATTATGAATGGTGCTGTGTAACATTATTATTACAGGCTCCCCCTTCTTGCACCGGACTGCTTGCTAAGAGCAGTTAAACTCCAGCTGCTTTTCAAATCTCACATCTAAATGCTTGGCAGCATTCCATGTCCTTCACTGCCACGAAGAACACGCTTAACCCTTTGGAGGCCAGCTAACAGTCTGGGGAGCTGTCATCTCCACCCTGCAGAAGGGCCAGTGAGGCTTAGCCAAGCTCTGAGGAAGAGCTGGAAAGCACGGACACCCAGAGCAGGCCCACAGCTCGACACAGGAGCCCTGGCGGTGTGAGGAGCCGGTGCAGAAGCCACTGTGACACTGACACGGGCCCAGGACCCCTCACTGGGCCCTGTGGAATCTCTTACTCCTCAGCCAGTTCTAACGCGGCTTAGCATTTTCATAATCCACTTCTACCTAGTGATAACTTTATTGCTTGTCTCCTCGATCAAGTTATTTCTGCTTTCAGATTCCAGCCTTCTGTTAATCATGATAATCAGTAGCCAAAACACCCCCTCTTCAATGGCACTGAGGGGCTGCTCCATGCTATGCGCTGTGCCACTCACATCTACAGCACACCAGTGCTAAGCCAGCCTTGTCAGAAATGTCCACCGACCACATACTTTCAATAATCCAAAGCAGTCCAAAATCCAAAATCCAAGGTCTGTAGGAGGCTTCTTTATGTTCTTGCTCATGACTCTTATTCCAGTACTAAAGGCCTGCTTTAGAGTTTCCATTAACTGTTCCCAACAGTGACGCTCTATCGGGCAGATTCATACCAGCACGCTGCAGCATCATGCCAGAAGTCTATGAGACTGGATTCCACAGATCTGTCACACTTGAAAGAATTCACAATTAAAATAACATTAACAAAATGTTGAAGTTAATTCAGCTGTCAAAAAACTAGAGGATCCCTACCGTCTTAATTTGGCCATAGTTAATTTATATGTAAAGTATGAGATAAAACCGTTGGCTACATCTGTACTCCCATATTAGTGGCCTACTTTCACAGTGCCACACCTCCTGGATGTGCAAAGTGCTTACTTCACACTACCTTATCCCACTGAGATACAATCACCTCAAAGCTACTAGCTCAGAGCTCCACCACTGCCTCAAGCAGTTTTAATGAAGTAAATCCCAAAGGAGTTATTAATCTAAATTAATGATACCACTTTATAAGCAGCAAAGGTAATACGAAAGATTTTGCTCACGTGTGGATTATGGAAGTGGTACTCCTTTACACAAAACACAACAAAATAAAGGAAGATGTGGTAATATTATAGAATACCTGTAGAGGCCTTAAGGATGTTGTGTGAAGTATATGGGTTACCACTTGCTCTTGGAAGCGGCAGCCCTGTCCCTGCTCTCTGGGGCAGTCAGAAGCACTCAAGCATTCAACAGTGTTAGGGAGCCGTGCCACTGATGGATACAGTAAGCTTTATACTGCAATTCCGGATAAAAGCCTTTTCTTAACCCTTCTTTTTCCTGTGCAGCATGGACCATTCTAATGGCACAGTATCACCGGGCTTTGGTCATGGTTGTCACCTGGCCTCAGGATCGCTCAGCATTCCCAGATCAAAGTGTCCAGGCACAAGGACTACACACATGTCTATAGTGCATTTTTTTTATTATTTTTTTTCTTTTGTTGTTGTTGTTTTGTTTTGTTTTTTCACCATGGTCAGAACTTCCGGCAAGGGAAGGACCAGATGAACACAGACAAAAGCAAGGATGACATTGAGGGACATCAGCATACACACAACCTTTGCTGCTGCTGCATTGCAGCCTGCATTTTTATTTCCAGGTGATGAACTGTGAGGTAGCAGCGGCAGGACACAGGCAGCCCAGATATTCTTCCAGCAGCCTTGTTTACCACTTAGCAAGGCAGACTTCAATAGCATTCAGATGACTTAATACAATTACTTCACATGACTAAATTTTGAAGTCTCCTTCCCTTTTCACAGTTGAACTTCAAACAGCGTGTCACAGCTAGCTTGTATTTTACAGAAATAAACAGATGTGTGGACACAGCAACTGGATCTTCAAACAATGAATAAATGCTGTTTCCAGAGATTTCTTTCATCCCTCTCAGCTGTTATCTTAACAGCTACAGGAGGCGTCAAAAAGCCCAAAGCAGGTTGGTTACTCTGAAGGTATTTAAGCCACAGCAGTCTCCTCCTTGCAGGACACACTTTGGATGGACCAGCAGAATATAACGTGTTTTATCCCTGTAATTGGCAAGACGCTGTTTGGCCTATAACCAACTCACAAACTCTGGCACTCTGTGCCAGTTATACGGTCACTGACCTATAATCAACCTTTGACCACATAAGAGTGATACACTACCCTCTTTCTACAGAAAGGACTATTTTCCTCATAAGTGTTTTGATAAATCACACTAAAACTATACTGCATAAAAATCTACAGGTATGTTAACTGTGAGAGTCCCTTTGCCACGAAGAAAGCTCTGTTCTTTGACCCCTCCCATGAGAGCTTTTGTCAACTTAAATGGCTGAGATCAAATAGCTTTTTCAGAATAACCACCAGAATATACTGTCATAATACACAAAAAGTGCACATTTCCATTCTTCTTTACTAGATTCTCCACTTAAAGGCAAAATACCATGACAGCAGAAGTGGTGGCATCCCATTCTTAGAAGCAGATGTCTGTGCCTGTGTTGACGCTGCCAATTTTATTGCTAGTAACTCATAAACTGACCCAACAAATACCACTCCTGAAGCTACTGTCTGTTTTCACATTGGCCACATAACTACAACAGTATGATCTTCCTCAGCTATTCTCAAAAACTAGATCCAAACCACTAATTTAACATGTTGAAATTGGTCTTTTTTTTTTTTCAGTTCCTGCAGCTGTGATAACGGAAATCCAAGGATAGCTCTCCTGCTTCCAGACCTAAGCCACCCCACACACAGAAGCAGCTTGGATTTCAGTGCCTGGGACTCCTCAGTAGCTGGTAGCTCAGTTCAGTATTTCCCCTTCAGACTTGGCTACATCAGAAACAGCTCAGATCGGTACGAGTCTGACACACAGAGGGCAGGCAGCTTTGAGTCAAGGCCAATGCTAACTGCCCCGTGTTTCTCTTGCTTGCTCTTTCAGAACAGCAGAAAACAGCTCCCTGCAGGCACAAAAGCTAACAAGTCGTAGGGGTTAATGAGGTAGCTACACTTACCAGTGAAATAGAAGAAGAGAAAATTAGTTGATGCTGCTTAAAAACCTGTCCCCCCTTTATCTGCAAATGACCTACTGGGCACAGATGGGGAGCTGAGAGGTACATGTGATGCATCACCATCCTAAGCTTATTTCACCTAAGAAAAGGTCAAAAAGGCACACCAGTAAAGTATATCCAAACTAAACTTGAAAACCAAAACACAAGGTAAAAAAGGAACAGATACATTTGTCAGGGCAGCAGGAGTACAGCATGCTATTTGTGATGCTGCAGGCACTCCCTGCTCAGCGCCTTGTGCTTCTGCCTGAACCACGTTCTCTCACAAGCCATGTTCTTAAAACCAACTGTACGTGACTTATAAATCCCGGACTCAATTCATCAGCTGCAAAACTACCAGATGAAACCAAGGATGTTTTTTTTTTTCCCCCCCGAGCACACTACAGTACTGTTTTGAGGTACAGAGTACTAAGAGCTCTTTCCTTTTTATCAAAAAAAGCCAATCTGACCCAAACAAATCTTGCTTGGAAATACTGCCAAAGGTCACCTACTTTAATGGAAGCAGTGCCATGGAAGCACAGGCAAAACAAAGCAACCTCCCTGCTTCTGCATCCTAAAATTATGCTGCCATCAAACCCCAGCGGAAATTTTCACTCTCCATGGAAAAAAGAACAAGCTTCTTTAATTAATGTTTTGTAAAGCAACTTCAAGCCATTGTTTCACTGATTAGAGCACTTCCAGCTACTCCTTTAATTGTGCTTATTGATTTTTGATCTGTTAGGAGATTACAGCTGTGTACACCAGACATTTTCCCTCCACTGCTGCTGGCCCGAAGCCTGGGACAAACCCAAAGTCATAATGAAGGTCATGAGGAGCCACGACAGCAGAGAAGGGCTCAGCCTGCTATTACTGCAGCACTGATGGGCACGGAGCAATTTAATTATAATACAACAATGAGGAGATCCCCGGCAAGCCTGCTTCCAGGTTAATTCCCAAACAATAGACTATGCTGGAATCTTAACTGCCAGTTGAAACTGAAAAGCATATCTACACAGTTATGTAGTGTCAGAAGAACAAGAACTTGTGTTAACGTTTCTTTAAAGCTTGAAATTGGAAGATATACAGTGCTCAAAAGGAGCCTTCCAACTCCTGATTTTCAGCATCAATTCATTTCGGAGTCTCTGGGCAGCAGCCATTACAGCAAGAGAAACACTGCTGTTAACATCCTTCTGCTGAATATATCAGTGGGCAACAACAATAGCAGAATCACCAGCAGATGCCTCCTTGAATACGTGCAAAGCACATCAACTAGATTTTCACAATTCCTTCTTTGGAATGGATTTTTATTCTGTTTCAAACAGATAAAAATGACACACATAACTACTTTTTTTGTAAAAAAACACTAAATTCTCATAATTATTTTTTAATAAAAGAGGAATCTGTCAGTATAAAAATCAACATCAATGAAAATCAAAAGGTGGGAAGAGAACAGCTGCCACCTGAAGCCACACGCAGTGTGCTGGGCCAACACACAGCAGCGTGCTGCTCTCATGCTGCTAGCACTGCACTGACCTCCCTGCACGGGACAAGACAGGCAATGGCTGTGCCCACTTGCTCAGACACCTGCCCGGGCTCCAGCCATGGAAAAAAAGAGGATGGAGAAAAACACAAAACAAACAAATAGAAAAAAATCACACTGTGACCCTTTGAATTCTTTCAGTACGTTAAAGGATAAGAAATCCAGTCCTGCACACTACATTTCATGCATTTAAGCTGCTCCAAGGAAGCATCACCGCTTTGCTTTTAGAAATGGAGCTTTACCTATTTGCAAACAGCTACTTTTACACTTGGAGCATGCTTAGCTGATTTCCAGCTACACGTCTCACATCAGAGTGAACCCTTTGGGTATGTTTTAGCATTATTTAAATGTGCATCTGTATTTATAGTTCTAAAAAACAGTAACAAATCAAAGAATGTCATCTATACGTATATTATTTAGAGCATTATATGTGGGCTCTGAAGGGACCTAAAACTCACAGTTGGGAAGTCAGCTGCAAGAGGGAGGCAGTCCCATGTGCATAACAGGGACAGAGAACTGCATTGCCTAGATTATCCTTCAGTTTGACACACATCTTCTTGTTAATGACTAATCGGGAAAATACAGCATATAATGCAAGAAAATGAAAGACAAGTAAAATTCTTCAATGTCAATTTCAGAAAAATAGTTTGTTTTATATCCTTGAAGGAATAAAATCCCACATATGTTACTGAGAACTCGTATTTTTTTTAAAGATGCTATTTAGTGCATTGACATTACTTGTCACATCAGCTATTTTTCATAACTAACGCAGACAAACACACAAAAAATGTATTTCCTTCTTCAGTTTACATAATCACAACACATTTGCTTCTCTGGGAAAGAACTGCTCATTTATTTTTCATCTTCTGCATACTTGGGCATGGCTGCCTCATGATTTAACAACCAAATCAGTCAGCTATGAAATCTTTTTTGGTGCCACTAAAATACAGGAGGCATGAAAGATCCAGGAGGCATGGCAATTAGCAATTGCTCAGAAGCAATTACTCCTTCCAGAGACTCTTCCAGGCCACAGGAGCTGCTGAGCTAGCTAATAACAGCAGTAGAACTCATCATCTGTAACCACCCTGCTGACCTGTCTCAACAGATCACTCACCAGAAAGTGTCAAAACCACTTGTGTCTGCTCCAGCAATTCCAGGTGCACCACACGTCACCCCAAAGCCAACTTGCTTTATTGAGAGTGTTCTGAGTAGACCTGAGAGGAATGACAGTATCCCAAACGTACTTCCAAAGGATAGATCCATCTATAAATAATCTCTACAACAAGATGGAGAAGAGCCACAGTTTTTCTTTCCTGTGTCGTCAGAAAAACTGAAGGAAGGGATTTCCACTCTATCTCTGTGGTATAAAACAGTAGGTCATATTCCACTTTTAGCCCAGCACTTTCTTACTGTTAGAATCAATCACAGTGCTGATCATCATCACCCATCTATATTCAAGTAACTAAACAGATCTTTCCCAACTCAGCAGAAGAAAGCTTAAAAAGTGTGTAATGTGTGAGCACACGAGGCTGAGCGGGTGAGGTGGAAGGACAAAGCACAAGAATGAACACTAAAAACAGCTCATCCAAGGGCTGTGTAAAGGAAAACACAGTTCCAAGCAGATATGTCTGAGTAGCTGAAACAATACAGTATCCAGAAGGAAAAATCACCTCCAACTGCAGTGACTCACCAAGCTAGACCAAAATCTGCTGATCAGCAATGCTCAGAGCAGCACTCCGTATCCATTACGGACGTAACACCACCTCTGGGATGAGAAGCTTTTAAGCTCTTCATGGAAGTTAGGACATAAAGACATGAGTTGTGTGTGCCTGCAGCAACTGGTTGCTTGCCTAAACAGAGCACGTGGATTGATTCCAGTTCTATTATCCCACAGCCAGGACCCACAAAATTAAAGTAGATCTAGACTGGCTTGTTTGAAGAACTATGATGCTCCACCTCCAGATCCCCAGCCCCCAGTCTACTTCTCTGTTGCATTCCAATTACAACTGAAACCCCCCAAACCCCACAAGAGTAACCTACACTTTCCAGAAGGACTCAGCATAAGACTCTTCATTTCCTCATGAATTTCACTACCAAATATTATCCACGTATTTGTAACTATCCTCTAAAGAAGTAAAATCACTTTTAATTTTCAATTTCACCATGTGAAATACATCAAGATTAAGATGTGGGCTCTTAGATAACTTTCTCTTCTGGCAGAAAAACCTACAACTGATTGTCCCAGAGCCAGGAGACACTAGCACAAAGTGCTTCAAAGGAAGGTGCAAAGAAATCTGAAGAGTAATAACTGTGGATTTTTTACCACATGCATTTGTGGTTTACAGTCTGTGTAACTCTTACTCATTCTACATTTAAGCAATGATGTGAGCTCTTAAAACAATCTTTTCCTCTATCAGTACCACTGGTAGTCCTGTTGAGCTATAGATTTCATAAGCAATTACGTTGTTCAATCAACATCTCAGTTATTATTTCTCATCAGAAACAGGCAATGTAAATCCTAAAGCAATAAAAAGTGAACGATACCTTGCAAAAATAAATTAATCACCCTGTGAAAAAGTAAAAAACAATTTTCATGAGGGAAAACACAATATAAAACTTTACTATTACTCCTGTGGAGTTCAGCATCATGTTATGCTTCCACATCCTTCTAAGTTAAGTGGAAAAGCAATGGACAGAAGAAGCTATGCCCCAAATATTTTTCTACAAGAAATTCTGTATGGAGAGCTGGGCAAAAAAAGCACATGCCAAGTTTCTCTGTGCTTGGCCTACACAGGTTCCTCTAGCTTCTAAGGCAGTAGCTCTCTGATTGAGGGTACCAGTGCACAGAATGCACAGTACTACGGTGGCCAGGACACATAGCCACATTACTGCCAAATGACCTGGAACACCATCCAGAGCTTCTTGCAGAACAAGGAGTTATCTGAACGAGGCAAAGGGAATTTGTACTGGCTCAGAACCGCTGTGGCTGTGACAAGCTGGCTCAGTGGATAGCACCAGAAATCTGGATTTACCATATTGCTGAATTAATGGCTTTGGCCGAAATTGATGCCTTGCTGAAATCTCAGGGGAGGCAATTCATTTTGTCACTGTGAAGCAGGTATTGATCAACTCAACAATCTTCCTCATTTCGCTTAGACAGCATAAGAAAACACAATCACAATACCAACTGTGGTGCACATTTTTCACCTTCACTTACCTCTTTCAGTTCCTGTGCAACAGAATTAAGGCGTTCATTTTCGGACTGGGTGTTGGCAAGGACATTTCTGAGCTGCTTCAATTCTGTCTGCAGCTCCATAACCTTCTTCATGTAGTACTCTTCCTTGGTAGCCGATTCCTGAATCAAGGTCTCCTCTCTGCTCTCTCCATCTGCTGCTACCTTCTTGTGATTTGTATGGGCCTGCCCAAAAGCCTAGGACAGTAAGAAAAGTCTTCTGTTAGTAAAACTAGAACTTTGCATAAATTGTTTCCTCTTTAAATAGCTGGAACTATTTACCCCATGCTTCTCTCATATAAGACAATGCAACTTTTTCCCTACACTCTGCTCTTCTAGGATTAGACACTTAAATGCTATCAAGTGGCTAACACAGAGCTCTGGAAAGAAACGTGCAACACCCAAACAATAGTTTGTGATGCACAGGACTCTCACTTAAGTAGAGCTTCACAAAATTCTTGTAGGAGAGAACAACCATTTATAGAGGTTAAGTCTGAGGTTAAAGTATTACAGTGGTGAGATAATCAAAAACTTCTGTATGTGTGTATTCTGTATAGTTGGGTCAGACTCACTTCTACAAAGATAACCACTGACAACAGTCTGTTCCTTTCCACAGGCAGGGAGCACATCTACTCTATGTGAAGCAGCTACAGCAAAGAAACCTACCACCATCCTCAGTTGTTCACCACTGGAGATGACCACCCCCTCAAACCTGCTAACACACTGATTTCAGTCAGCAGTGAGCCAGGCTAGCAGACTGCTGCGTAACCAGGTTAAGCTAACCTGGGTCAGCCTGGATGAAGTAGGTCAGTGTGTGCTCACTGCGCTCAGAGCTTTTATCCCTAGCACTGTGCCAGGGAAGGGACTTAGAGGCGGGTCAGAGATCTAACATCTTCAGAAAGGCATACATTCTTTCAGATATGACTTGTTTTGTGTGTGTGTGTTTGGTTTGTTTGTGGTTTTGGTGTCTTTTTTTTTTTTTTTTAAACCTGCTTGATTCTTGGGATTCATTTTGTTTGAAACTCTACCAGGCAATGCTCCACCAGCACTGAACACACAAACAAGCAGCTTGTACAGATGGACACCCCGTCCACTGGGCTGCAGCATTTAAGAACTGCCATCAGTGGCTTTCACTAATAAATGTTATAAAGCAAAGAGTTTAACATTTCAAGTACATATATACATGTAACAGTTTGCCTGGCAGACAGATCAAAGTCAATGAGACTAATGAACGATATCTTAATGCTGCAGCACACATGTGTACCACAAGCCAACCCAAGATGCATATGGAGCCTTCAGGCATCACAGTGTTTTTCAGGATGCTGCTGATACAGGAGGTTTTCACGGCCACCATTAACACTGGGCATTAAGCCGAGTCAAGGACAGATCAGCATCTCCTAAAACTACTTGTTAATCATGCGTTACATTTTCAGTTAATCATATTTTGCTAGCTCTTCAGAAATACGCTGAGAACACACCTAAAAAATCTGCTTTGAACAGAAGCAGATTTCAGCACTTCATCACTTCCATGTATTAGACCAGATGCATTAATGGTAATTACTGAATAGTCCAAAGCTGAATCAGATGATCGAGCAAGCACGCTGGCTGTGCCTACAGTTAGAGACACCTATACACTGCTCCTATCAGACAGAATTTTATTTCAGGTAAGCAAATCAGAGAAACAGGAGACAAATACCCACTGAAGAAATTGTATAGTCAGATTCACTGAGATGACCCAGGGGAAATTAAAAAGCGTCACATTTCAGACAGAAAGTAAAGCACCATCTGTGCAAGCCCTTGTCAAATGAGTTTCAGCAAAGCAGCTTAAAAGCCTAATACCTAAGATCTCCATAAATGTTAAAGGGATAGCAGAAACATGCAAGCTCCTCTTCAAACACACTATCAATTTCCCATAAAGAATTAATGTTCATTTTCTATAGACATACACTTATTTCAAATCTATGAGACAGAGAAAGGGACTCTGAGCATCCATTTGCCTGATGAAGCGGCATCATTTTCTTGTGGGTGGAGAGCCACAGCAGAGCACTGGCACGTTCAGGGTACTCAGAGGCACATCTGATCAGCCAGACGGCACAGACTCTGAGCGTGATTCCATCAAGTAACTTTGCAATTCCTCTAAAGACAAATTCTTGAGAATAATGACTAATTTACTCTTACAACTTTTGATGCAGATCCTAAGCCTTGGTCTCTCTAACAGCTGAAGAGGATTTCATCATTATGCAGAAGCCACTGCTGCCAGTGACTATTTGAACACAGAAACTGGTGTGGCAGATGAGATTTTTATTTAATCCAATATCCTGTCTCCTATAAAGGCTCGTTCCAGATGCTTCAGAAAAAGGTGCAAGAAACCCTGTAAGCTCACAGAGTTGCGGATTGCCTTAAGCCTTGAAGCAGAAGGTTTAATGGAAGTTTGCTGTAACTATTAACACTAAGTTATGTTTGTAAAACATGTCTTTATGCATTGTTGGTTCCTAACATCCTACAGCAGTAAGCTCTGTATATTAAATCATACTCTAACAAGGCAGGGTTTTTTTTGTCATTGACAAGTTTGTCATGTTGCAGTAAAAGACAACATCTTTTTGTATTGGGACCTGAGGGTACGTTGTTCTTCTACAATGCTTCCATCTATTCCCCAGTGAAGCGGAGGTGAAGTTCAGTGAGCTATCATAACTTTCATGTTTAAGAGATTTTCCATGCTGGTTGGACTCCCATTTTAGAAAGCGCCTTTTGTTATGGCTTGTCCTGAATGAGAAGACTACCTGAACCAAGTGGGAACTGCTGATGCCAACTTGCTTTGACCAACTGCAGAAATATGCCCAGCCAGTGACCGCTGTGGCAATGCTGCAATGTATGAGACAGAAATATCAAATTCAGGCAGAAGGCTCAAGGATCACCCCTGCCAAAGGATGTCAGTACTCTTTGAGGGCCGCCGTTATTCCTACACAAGGTAGTTATTTGCTGTCATGCAGGAAGGAAGCCTGTACTGTCAAGTTACACAAGTTCGCAGGCACCTTTGTTACAGCTGTGGCCAGCAGAGCAGGCAGCCTGGAACAACTCCATCTGAGTAGATTTATAAAGGAACAATTCAAAACCGCCACCCTCTTAACCACGCTTCATTATCTTTCCTGTATGTACTTCGACACAACCCAACACATTCACGTTACCAGCCATTTTCATAATTGTAACAGCCTGTGCGGAACAGGAAATTTAACCTTAGCAAAATTGTCCAAAATTACAAGGCAATGCAATTACCTCCCATGGCTACAGTCCAGGTCTGTTTAAAATCGAGTTATTAAAAGGCAAACTGACTTAACACGAAGCCTATAAACCTTCACATACCCAGAGGTCCTGCATCTGCCCAGCTCCTTTTGCTTTGTTTTAGGATGACAGAAAACAAAGAAATACAGTTCATGTCTCTTTACCAGACTTTTGTAAGCCCTCTCCAACCAGAGAGAAATACCCCTCACTTCACAACCACGCCTTATTTGTGTCATTGCTTTTTGGCTGTACAGACATTTGTCAATGACTGTCTTGAAGGATGAAGTACAGGAGAAGTAACATTACACTAAAAACCTCTGCTGAACACCTGAAGAACTCACTGAGGATTGCAGCCATTGCCATTGAGCCAGACTGATGTGCTTGTTTCAGAAAAACAAGATCAGATATCCCATCATTTTTATTGTTCTGCTGCTCTCTTTTGTATATGTTTTAATAAAGAGCATTAAAAAAAATGAGTTTTGTTGCTTTAAATACATTAAGTATAGCCTATGTTGAATGAGAGCTGCTCCAAAAGTAATGCCTCCTATTTTCTGATGTCGATGGGATGGCAGTAGAGATTGAACCTTCCCACCAATACACTGCTACATCTTATTGCTGTGGAAGAGATGGCAGCAGAGCAGCAGTCTGACAGAATGGTGTCTGACATGGAAGTGCAGATGAAGCAGAGAGGTGTCACTAAGTTCCTCCATGCAGAAAAAAATGGCACTCACTGACATGTGTTGATGCTTACTGAATGTTTGTAGAGAGCAGACAACAGATGTGAGCACAGGACTGATAACAGTGACAGTGGGTCACCTCCTTCGGTACAGATTTTTACAAGCATGGCATGCAGGCTCTTATTCATTGCTGGCAAAAATGCACAGCTATGGGTGTTAACTGTGTGAAAAAATAGTGTTTTGTAGCTGAACATTTGTTCAATATAACAGTGTTATTGTGCATTTTGTATCTGTTCTCCTTTCTGTGAAAATAAACAGGAGGCATCACTTTTGGAGCTACCTAGGTATATGTGGCCCAAGATAATTCCTCTTGAATCAACATGGCCCAGGCAAGCCAAAAGGTTGAACACCCATGCCTTAAGGTTTGTATCACTACTCATCTCTGGATGAACACAAAATACAGCCCAGCTGAGGCGCTCTCAGTCATGCCCACAGGACAGCAAGGAGCACATGCTGAATCCTTAGAAAGGCACCAAATTACTCAGATGGGCAGAATGGGACTAGATAGTAAGACAGCTCCTGGTAATGCACTGCTGAAGCTGTGCATCAATAAAATCCTGTCAAGCTGTCCCTTGTGAAGCTGCCATGCCCCAACAGTCACATGCACGTGCGTGGTCCTTCAGCCTGCTTTCCCCAGGCACCCCAGGGAACATTTCCTGAAGGCTAATTAGGGCAGCACTGAAGCAACTGGGAGTTTTACTGTAATGAGCTGATGAAGGTGCACCAAAATAACTACCATCGATTGAAATGCTATTAAATCAAATCTCATGTTTGTCAGCATTACTTACATCAGTAGATTCAAGGCAATTAGAAGACATTCACCACAACATTCTTAAATAGCTTAGAAGATCTAATTGTTAAAAATTAAGGAGACTGCTGCAAATTTAATCTTCAGCTAACAATGCCTTTAAACTCAAGGACTCAAAACACTCCACAGTACTTACAGATGGGAAAAAGAATTCGGATAGCAAACAGATGAGGCAGACTCACCCCGAAAAACTCAGATGTTATATAAAGCGACCCACCCCAGATCACCTCAAATGAAGTGCTGGATCAAAATCCACTTAAATTTGGTTTAAAGAACCAATTCCAAAAGACACACAGTAAGAGATGAAGTTTCATCTCAATTTAATCAGTACACGTTTGTCAGTATAGTTTGTGGAAGCAAAGCTCTGAGAAGTATTCCTGATGCCTCGAACATTAGGCCTACTAGCCAAGGTATGAAGTACTTCTTAGAAAGGCAGGAAAGGTTTTCACCAAACCTTTTTCAAAGGCTCTTTCATGCAGAGATGTTCACTGATCACACGAAACATGAAGTATCTCTGAAACAAACTACTCAAAGAGTTCCAAATGCTGTGCTCCCCTCACAACAGCCACTGTGATACAGGAGGTACAAAACCTGGTCTCAGCCATGCCCAAAATCCAAGCAAAACTCTCTGTTTTATGGAAATTCAGAACCGTGCTGCTTTGTTTGCAGCTCAGATCTGTTAGTCCAGAGCTCTACTTAGTCAAAAGGAGGTCCTAAAGATCATTAAATTCAGCTACAGTATGCTTCCCTAGTTTTTGAGGCTTCCCGAACTACCCCACTGAAAACAAGATATTCACTGACTACCTGGAGCCTGGCTAGTTTAGCATACCAAATCTGAGAGCCAGAGTAAACCCTCAAATCACCTCAAATCCACTACTGACTTCTGCTGTGAAGTACTGCCCCTAGAAGCCAGCCAAGTTCTGGCACTTCACAAAGACTGACCTTGGTTGCAAGGGACCTCAAGGATCATGAATCTCCAACCCCCAAACCACAGGCAGGGCCACCAACCTTCACGTCTAATACTAGATCAGGCTGCCCAGGGCCCCATCCAACCTGGCCTTGAACACCTCCAGGGACAGGGCATCCACAGCGTCTCCGGGCAGCCTGTGCCAGCACCAGCTGCACACTGACTGTTCCAGGCATTGGACACATCCATACGCTGCCTTTGCAGGCCCTGCACTTCATCTGCACCCATCTTCATCCAGTACACAAGTCTAGGCACATGCTGAAGAAGTATGGGAAAGAGAAGAAAGCCTCAGAGCTGCTTTAAACAGATGTACTGCCAAGGGAAGAGTCACTGAAAAACCCCTGGAGATGTTACAGAGGAACAAACAGCAGAAGCAACACCTCCCTCAGTCAAAGTGATGGGGAGTTTCCTGCGTGTAAGTGAGCACTCAAGAAGACTGAAAAAACAGAGATATCACAGTGAAGGAGCTTTGTAAGATAAATTGCACACATTTATATGTCATCATTGGTGTACTGAAGTATACTGAAACACCGCCAAGATAAAAAAAAAAAGAAAAAAGCTTATTAAAATACATGGCTTGAAGGATGAAGAAAAAAGGAGGAAAACATTAACGAGGCTCAGGGCTCAAATACAAATCAGCATCTGGATAGTACGTGTCATCCTCATAACACGTGCAATGTGACTTCTTCAGACAAAGAAGTCCTTCTTCACATTTCTAACAAGCCAAAGAACTTGAATAAACAATTAAATGCACAATGCAGAAAATACATTCTGTTAGTATAATTCTTCAGTCTGGAACACAAGTCAAAATAACCTTTTCTTCTAAAGAAAAATTTACCTTTTCCTTTGGTCAGAATACCTCACATCCTTTGATGACCAGGACATAAATAGTTAAGAATTAACAAAATGGAAAATGGGCATATTCAAAACATTGCAAATGAAGCAGGCACACAGCTTATTCCTTGAATATGTGGTTCTCAGCCTACAAAGGACTCCTCACAACGTGGCATAAGAAACTCCACATGTAACAGTGAATTGCTTTTAACACTTTTGAACAAATGCTAGGCAGAGATATTTTCGTCCTCTAAGTGGCTCTAGCACCATGCTCAAGCTGCATCAGCCGTGGGAGGAAGCTGGAGACATCCCATCTCCTCTTGGGCACATGAAGACAGGAGCTCACAAGAGGAAGCTCTCAATTTCAAGCTAGCAGTTGATTCAGCTGCCATGTCCAAACCTCAGGCTCTAAAGGCAGGAAGATCTATGGGCGTCAAACTCCAATTCCTAAGACAGGGCTATATGTAAGCAAGGAGCCCTGCATCCAAGTGAGAGAAGTACATCAAATGGTACTGGCACCAGCCAGTCTCACGATGCTGCTAAAATCAAGAATCCATGCAAGACCTTGGACTTCAGAAACCATCACTGTTTACAAAGGCATGTTTAAGCAGAGTATAGCTACAGAAAGCCTCCCAGTGAAAGCTTCTGAAGAAAGCTCAAGGTTTCCCCCAAATGGTTATAAATTCTTACCAAAGAAAATATCAAAACCTTACGAAACCCTACAACAAGACCGATGGGATAGAAAGACCCCAAACCTTGGAGAAGGCATTCAAATTTGACAATTACAGAGAGATATAAATCTGGAAACAAAGTATATTTTTCAGCTCACTGAATCCAGCTGTGAGAACTATTGGGATTTTGCATACCAGAGTGCAACAATGAGGCAAGCAAGAAACCTCACTGCAGTAGCAGAAGACCAACAACTGCCACCCAGCTCATCTTCTATCTGCCTATCCATCACAGACCCGGTTAGAACCTTGAAACCTAGCATACAGAGATCCCAAATTACCTTACTGCTGAAGTAAATACAAGTTATATTTTTAAGCCTTTTGGAACAGGCCAAGTTTCACCCCCGGCTTTCACTGAGAACCACAGCTTTCCATGCCCATTTACAGCTGCCATGGGAGCAAGACCACCCAACCCACACAGCCCGGGCACCCCATGAGGATGGGTCAGGTGCCTCATTGTTGGTTTTCAAAAGAAAAACATAAAAAACCCAAGCCATTTCATAATCACACCATCCAGTCCCTGGCGAGCTGGAGCTTGTTCAGAGATGACAAAACTCTTTGAAAATGCTATTATTGCAGTTTTCAAAACTACATACTTGAGAGACTTAATTTCCTCCACCACAGAGCACGTAAATCCAGAGGTGCCCAACCTTCCTTTGTTCCCAGAACTCCTCAGTACAAACCTTCCTCTTTGCTCTGTTGGTTACTTCACTCTCTGGAGGGATCAGATTGTTTTACTCACATAAATACAGAGCCAGGACTGCAGACACAGTTGCATGCTCTCTGGTTATCACAGGTTTCCAGCCAACGTTAATGTTCAGTATATAAGCTTCAGGTAAGATCCACAGCATACAAATCTTAACTCTCTTGCAGACATTGCCTGCTTTTGATATTGAATTTTGACGATGGTTCTCCATAAGCCTAGCATGATACCAAAGGCTGCCAAAGACCAGTCACCGAGATGAAAATACCAACACGACATTGCCACTTTAGCACATAAAGTATGGCAACATAAGCAAAGATGCATATATTTTGGAAAAGTTACTGAAGTTCAGGCATTAACTTAAGATGGCCTCTAAGCATTAGGGATTACTGTATTGTGATGGTAACATTATTCTGCACATTCCTCATGCCTTTTTTTCAGCCTCTGGCCAGTGGCAGAAACACGCTGGGCTAAACAGAGGACAGATCTGATTCACTGGGGCAATGCTTTGTTAGACAGAAGGAACAGATGATCCTTCATGGCTGTGCAGTGGTAGTATGTGGTGTCAGAGCCAAGTGTGAGAAATGCTTTAATCAAGCACCTACCATGCTATAGCAGCCCTGTGACGGTTGCAGCAGAAAGGGCACTGTCTGCATGGCCATCTCCTGCTCGGTTCCCTCACTGAGTTTCCCCTCCCAGCCTCACTCTAACTTTGGGCTTCGGAGGACTTTCACCTGTATGGCACAGCTCTGCCACCCGAAGTGCAGACCGCAGCTTTTCTCAAGAGTTGTGCATAAACCCATTTGCAATCTGAGTTCCAGTCTGGCTTGCAAATTTATTCTGAAGAGCATTCCTCATCAGGAAAGCTGGCCAGGTCACAAACAAGCTAGAATTTCATTTGCAAGCACTTTGCAAATGGCACCACGTGATTCTGGTATTCGCCTCCCCCAGACTGAAAATCCCATGTTTTCAAATTCTGCTCCTGGCAGCTTCATTTTAATTATCAATATCTATCTCATCAACATTAAACTAATCAGGATGTGTTAATTAATATGCATCAGAAGAATAATTAGCACTAAAAGCCACTCCATTTTTTGTTCATGTTTCTGCACTGTCAGCTTCTGGGTTTAATTGCAAAATCTTAGCACCAATGCAGCATGTAATTTTTTCTTCTAATCAGATTCAAAATAAAAATGCTTTCACACAGCTTCAATGAGCACTGCACGTTTTTTGTAATAACAAATTCATTATAACCATAATGATCTGAAACAGAAATAGCAAAGTGTAAAAACAGTGCTCTAAAGAGCAAGTTTAATAGAAGGAGAAGCTATACTCCTCTGGTGCAATGCATTCACATATTTTCATTTTAAATGTTCATGTAAGTGGTTACATATGCATTCTCCAGTTAACAGACCAGCACTAGACCAACAGCTTCTCGGCAATGCCCTCTAATGAATGTGCCAGACGTGTAACAGATGCCAAATTCCACAGTGACACAAGTGCTTTCGTGTGCTCCCATCCCACGAACACAGCACACTGGGAGTACAAAGTAACCATGCGCTCCCACCAACTCAGTCCCTCTCGGTGCTTTCCTTCTCCATCTCCTCCTCCCACCACCGCATCCACACAAGCACTGTGTTCCCCCAGCTGCACCAAAGCCCACAGTGACAGCTGGTATGCAGCAGCTGAGCCTGGGATGGGACGAGGGCAGCACAGCCACTGCACAGCACCGCTCACCCTCATGCACCAGGCCACAAGCAGCCCATCCCCAGCACCATGGCATGTCTGACACTGTAGCAATGTCACGGTGCAACACAAACCCTACTGAGGGAAGCAAGAAAAAGGAAGGGCAGTATTTTTCTGACAGTGGAGCTCTTTCACCTAGTTGATGGCAGCATTGGCATGATGGTGGGAACAGATGCCCTCTGAGATACAGGGGCCGTACGGCAGAGAAGAAGTGGGCTGTACAGCTTCCCTGCCCCAAACCCACAGCCAAGTAGTGCCAGAGGCCGACCATGGCAGCCAAGCAGTGGGCTCCTGCTCCTCCTGCCGCTAGGCCAGCACGCAGCCCTCAGCATCACCAGACACACACCAGATTTAACAAGGTTTCAGTGCAGAGAAGATCACAGTGCTCTCTCAAAGATTAGAGGGACATTCCATAGCTGATTAAGAGGGTTTTCTTTTTTAAATGTTAAAAACATACTGAAGTCTATATTTAGAATACCCTGATTTGGTGCACTGCTGCTAGGATGAAAAGTGTTGATGATAAAAAGCCTAATTTAGCCTGTCAGCTTAGTTAGCCAGACGCTTGCAGAGTTCTGAGGGCTAAATGCAGTCACGGCTAAATCAAGAGTTAAGGAGCAAATCTGCTGCAGTGGACACAGCTGGGAAGGGGCTGTAGAGCAACCTCATCACCCTCAATACATACTCCATTGATATGATCCACAGAATAAATGAACAAATAAATAAATAAGCTTGAGGGATAAAACATAAGCCCAGAAAAGGCAGTGGAAATCACTCAGAGCAATTTAGGACACACTTCATTGAAAACCATTAGTATTTGATTTCTTTTGTTCAAGCATAAACGCTCTTATGTGATTCAGCGCAGGATCCCTTCAAGGTGTGAATCAAGGGGTCTAAGCATGCCAAAGGAATTGCTCAAGCAGAGTTTGGCTTCAGGTGTGGAAACTGCTGAAGCAGCTAAGATTCGGTTTGCTTCCAAAGTGAATTCATGTGAAAAGGTGTTACCGTGACATCCCTTGAGTCAGGAGATTTAGACATGCTCACAAGACCCAGCACGAGGACCATCAGCGGCATTAGTTCCTCCTGAAAGCCCTCCTTGCCCTCCCCACCCTGCCCTCGCAGATGGCAGCTCAGGCGTGCCAGAGAGCTGCTCCCAGCCTGTCCCTAAGGCAAGGCCTGCAGCCTCAGCACCAAGTCAGCCCGGGAATTCCTCTCACCCATTTCAGTATTACCCTCCTGGTTCCTAACACAGCAATAAGGCTTGGACCAGAACTCAAAAGCAAACAACAAAATGTTACAATCAGGTCCACCTGAATGAGTAAAGGCAAAAATTACACAGCAAGAACTGGCAGAAGCAGAGAAGGCATGGTATTTTCATAGAATGTTCACTTCCAGTTATGGAAATTAAAGCTGACAGCTACCTGGAGAAACAAACAAACAAAAAAACACAGCGTGGAATTATAGTAAAAAACAGTGTGATAATTGCAGGGGGAAAAAAAGCAAGGAAGGAAAGCATAACCTGGCTGTTTTGGCATGCAAAAAGTGTAAGAACTAGATACCTTAGGCCTAGAAAATTGTGATTGAGGTAACAATAGGCAGACTTGAGACAAACCAAGCACGATCACCACTGCAAGCACTGCAGCATGCAGGAGGCTTCATCGCAAACGCAGTCCTGCAGACCGCACGTGACCTGCCTTGCACCACAAACAGATCTGCCTGCAAATGGGTCAGGCTGTCATGCATAATTCATAGTAGCTTCCCAGTGACTTGTTTAGATTAAACCAGACATTGCTAGCCAATCGCTCCGTGCTATTAGAAAGCATTAAAAAATGATCACTGATTAGTGGCTCTGTGTCCTTCTATGCGTTACTTTTACCCAAGGGCTACAACAGACTGTATTCAGAGCTACACTGAAATGGTAAGTAATGAAACACATTTATCAGAAAAGGTTTTTGGATTTCATACAAAGCAAGAGACTTCACGAGTGTTAAGTGTCTCTGACACAGCAGAGAGAAAAAATAACCACAGCTCATGTTAACAAATCCATGCTGGACTTCAGTAGCTCAGTTCTATTTCCTGAGTGAAGAGCTGCATGGCCAACATTTGGATGAGACTACAGAAGGATCTCCATTTAGTGTGTTCATGTAACACCAGGTAATTCACACTGCACCCCCGACTGCTGCGGCTCTCTGAAGATGACAGAGCAAGTGAAGTGATAGGCAATTTACGTCTACTTCCTATCTTGTATGTAACATTTTTATGCTCTTTCACATCCTGGAAATTCTACTCTCACACAAAGGAACCAGTGTCACAGCCCATTTTTCACGGAGGAACCAGACACAAAGAGGTTAAAGAGCATACCCAAAGTTAGACATCAGTCAGCATGAGGGAAGGTATAAACCCAAAGTCAGCCTGGTCTCTTGGTCACACAGCCTTCAAAATCATTGCTATACCTCTCTGCTAGAAAATATTAACACTGAGGATTTACTCCAACTGCCATACCTCATCACACAGTGTTATCTAAATATCCAGCCACGTTTGGTCACCACATCATTGAGCATAGCGCAGCACTCAAAGAGAGGTGATATATAAGGTATCTGTAACAAAGTACCAAACAGCATTGCACAAAAGGAAATAAAAACACTTCAAAAAGATCTCAGAAGAAAAATATAGCAAAAGGATTCACTTGTGTGCTTTCTGCTGGGTATCACGTCTGAGCAGACAGAAGAGCAAGTAAAGGGCAAGAGGAAGATAAGAAGGGGAAGGGAAGGAAAAGTCAATCTTCTGTTACATAAGTCGTCTTTAAAAGAGCTGAATATATTTAAAATCTTGTCACTTAATTCAGGCTTGGGGCTAAGGTGTCTGCACAGATACATATGTGTATGTACATAGATACGTATAGATATGCATCTCTATGTATATGCATCTATATATATGTATCCATATCAATATCAATCCCACTGTTTGTTTTTTGGGTCTTTTTCACCATAGTTGTTCACCAAATCTTATGCTGAAGAATAGATACTTATGTCAGGAGGATGGTATCTCTTAGGAGGTCAAAAGGCTGGCCAGTAATATGATGACACCAACCTGTATAATGCTAGATCACCAACATAAGTCTAACCTCAACATTTGCACAAGTACAAAAAGACCTGTGCTAGAAAAGAGTGGGCCAAGAGGAACAGACAGAAAAACCCTCCTGTGCTGGACACACTGTGCTCAGGCATTCCTTTCTCCAGCCTGCTCAGTCTGAGGCACAGAGCAGACCCACAAACTTCACCTGTCCAGCCCAATAAGATCAGAATTTTCCAATCCTCACCTCAATTTCATTTTTTCCAAAGCTTAAAGGAAAACCTCCATCTCCTCTCAAAAACCCACAAAACACCACCCCCACAAACAAGAACCAAAACCCCCTGCCCATAAAACCACTTGCTTATATTAGATGTAGAGTTTTTTCAACTCTTCCATTTCAGCTTTCCGAGGCCTTGCGAACAGCCTATGGCCTACATGCCCAAGCGTGTGTTTTCCTCCTTTAACCTTTCCATAATAGGACATGAGTGTCTCTCATGCTCATTCCTGCTCAAGTGAAGCCCATGGGCCTGCAAGCCTCTCCTCAGGGCACCGAGCCACCCCAGCCGTGTGCTCCTCCTCGATCCTGGGCTGTGCATCCAGCAACGCAGTGCCGAAATGTCAGGCAACGAGGGGCAGCCTTTAATAAATGCCACGCTGCCCTTTTTTCCGCAGTGACACGCTGCTAGATGAAGCTAATTGAACTCAAAAGATGAGCCAACACGAGGCATTAACCCTTGCTTTCGCTCACTCAGCACTGTGCACAGCCCACCATCCCAGGCACGCTGTGGAAGAGACAAGAAACAGGCATGTGTATTCTTCTAAGGGACACATTAAAAAGAAGGGGAATTAGTTGAAAACTCCTTGAAAAGCAGGAAAGCAGGCACAGATGGGAGAAAGGTGATCTAAGAGACAGCTTAGCTGGAAATAATCCCTTGCCTTTCTCAGCAGTTTGAAGAGCAGTGACGTGTGTGCATGCCATAGGAGAGCAGCACTACATTCAGACTGTCGCTAAGCACACCACAGGGATGCTTGACTTGCAGCTTGAGAGCATTCTAGTGGTTGTATTCCAGCTCTTTGTCTGATGTAAATCAAGCAGCATTTGCAGAAGATCCCCTTCTAATGGAATATCATTAGATACTCCTTTTGTAAGGGCTTTATCCACCAAAAATTATATAAAACCCAAGCCACTAATTAAAAAAAAAAAATGAAAACCACAGTTAATCAATATGTTTGTCTTTAATTTTCTCTTTTAAAAAGGATAAATGTCATTGGAGCAAAATCATCAGGGCATTTTTCCTCAGTTGTTCTTTACAATAACTCAACTCAGGGCTCTGTATCAAACACACTAGGGAATAGCACACATCCCACTCTTCTATACAAGCACTGAAACTTGTAGGTGGCCGCTCCCACTGGGGTCAGGGAGCCACCAGCCCTGCCCGCACACATTGCTGCCCTCTGACTTCCAAGCAGAGTGGCTGGAGAGCTGGGAGTTACAAGCCAGGGGCTGTGAGTCACAGGGCACTTCATTCATTACTGTGTCCTCCAGCGGGGAGGGAGTGACCCCACCACAGCACCCTGCCACGAAGATGTGAATGGCAAAACAGTTTCGTTACACAGCTGGTGCTACAAATCAGCACACACATCTTTCCAAAATACGATCTCTGTTACTCGTGCACACCCAACTACTGACATCAAAACACATTTACTGACAGTGTGGAACATTTCCTCAGCTCTGCTCCTGAGATGCACATTCCCTCCTCCCTCTCCAGGGGGATCAGCAGGACAGCACTCCCACCAGCAGAGCCACATCAGAACCTCCACCACCATTAAAGCCACCCAGCAAGAGGCCGCCTCCGAAGCCTGCCCGCAGTAAGCAGCTAACCAGCAGCTGCTCCGTGCTTCTCAGCAATAGGATCGGGAACCCAGCCAAGATTATTATTATTATTATTATTTTTAGAAAAATTACCATAATTGTAGTAGGGAAGGAAAATTAGAAGGTCCGAAATGCTTTTTGCTGAGCTTAAATCACAGGGTTGTGGAGAGCGGGTATGCGCTTCCTTTTAAACAAAGCAAAGGAGAGCATGGGGCAGGTAGAAGGGTGAAGGGCAGTAATACACAGGCCTGATGGACAAAGGGGAAAAAGAAAAGAAAACTGGACCAAAAAGCTGTACCACTCTATCCTGAGGTATTTTTCTCCCCTCTGCATCATAACAGACCAACAAGCAACTGGCCCTGTCTGCTTCAAGCAGACATCTGCACTTGAGGACCACAGGTCAAGACCAGGCCAAAAGAAAAGAAAGATGTTGCTATGGATGAAGATGCACAAGATAAGGAGTTAATGCTACCTACCATCAGCACCATTATTAGTCTGAGAGAAGTAAAAGACTGTGGGCTTCCACCCATGAGCACAAAGGGTGCCATTCACTGCGGTATCAAAGCACAGCTATAATTCAGTCTTTCTGAAAGTCACATTGCAAGATCTTCTATGAAGTTCTATGGAACGCTTTCCTTGTACAGGTTGCAACAAATGTCACCTTGATCCTATTAAACAGGTCACAGTGTCCACAGCTTCCCCTACGTATCAATCGAGAAGTGACAGCAAATAGACTATGAAAACCAGCATCCTGTTAGACTGTCACTCTTCTGCAGGAACTCAAGAGCTGAGCAACTGTTAGGACTCAAATCTCAAACAACACTGCTTAAATATGAGGTAGGTATCACCTACAGTGAAATAATAGTGATTAACAACACATATATATCAAAAAAGATCAGTGATTTGTAAATACTACGTTCTCTCTCACAAACTTTAAGTAGTAACTAAAGCCCATTGAGAGTCCTGAGAAAATATGTGATGAATATCCGAAGGGTGTAATGTACAACAGAAATCTGAGGAAAGCTTAACCCTTCTTTATAACGTTGAGTTTTAAGTAAAAAGCTAACAATATCATACTGAAATTACACACTTCATAAAGGACAATGGAAGGCTTACAAACGCAAGCCTGAGCCTTTGTTATGAACATACCGGACAGATTCATGGAAGATATAACTTTCAATAAGTGCTATTAAGCATGAGGATACCAACTGCTGTTCGGCAAGCACCTGATCAGCAAGGCCCTGCAAACTGAGTAATATGTTACAGAGGTACCACTGCTCATGGTATTGCATTCCTTGTCTTTACCTTCAGCCCACAAACACAACTTGTCATGAAGATTAGTATTAATTCAATACCACAAGGAACAATATTCTTCTTCCTTGCATGCACCTTTTCGCTGTTTTATGTTTAGTCTTAAGTATCCCACCATTATACTATTCCTACAGCCAAGCTTTTGTTACCACTAAAAACTTTTGCAAGGAAATCAAACGAATTTAGAACCTCTAAACGTGTGCAATTGCATTTAATCTTAAGATTAAAGAGGCGTTATCCTTAAACGACACAGCAAGAAGATGCATTACGTACTCCACATACACTAAAATGAAAATAATTGTTCACATATTCACATCTGAAATAAAACAAGCCATCTTTTCATCTATATTTGGACACCTGCAAGTGGGCTGACTGCAGCCTGGGGCACACGCAGTGCAAACGTGCGGCCACGCTGGCCTCCAGCAGCATGTCCCCCTGCACAGCCTCCCATCTCCAGGCCAGCACAGCTGCCTCCGGAGCCCAGCCCATGCCCGGACTGCAGCCAGCCACTGCGGGGGCATTGGTGCAGCCACAGGGACCTCAACTCCCCATCTGTTTCTCACCATTGTGAAAGCTCCGCAAGTTTGGGAGCAGCCCTACTCTCCCACACCCAAATATATCCTCAGGAGCCTAATGCAAACCTTAAGGAAGTCAGTAGGAGATTCACAAACACCAATTCGCCATTGACCTGATACCAGTGGGGAAGTCAGAAGGCTTTTCAAAACAATTCATTTCCTATCACACCCCACACACAGTCACCAAACTCATCTTCCAAGAGGTGATGCAGTGGTAAAGCTTTGGGTAACAGTAACAGGAGTCTACTCTTTGACTTGGCTTCAGTTTCGTTAAAATGTTTTACTGTTTCTTTGATTTAAGCTCAATAAATAAACAAATAATTCTGGATTGTCTTTTTAGAGAAAGCTGTGGTTTAAGTTTGCAGACTTGAGAGCATGGAGGAGAAATAGCTCTTCTGGAGCATCACAGCAGCACAAACCCACAGCAGAGCTCACTTCTTGCTGGGTGTCTGGCACCAAAGAGATCGTAACTGTGAGGAAATCAAATGATATTGCAGAAATTTCGAGTATCCAACTAAGCTATTCCCATAAATGCCTGCAGAATTCCTCAACATGATGGATTTACGTAACAATAAGATCTCACTCTCACACTAGAAAGACTATTTATTAAGTATGAACACAACCTGCTTACATAACCAGTGCTTAATTGCAGAGTGCTACGAGGACAATGAAGAATCCAAGTCAGCACAGAGGGAACTGCTCCCCAGCTCAGCACCTGGTTCCAAGAAGTCAAACCGGACCTCTCACCTCCTCTGCCCCAGCCCAGCACTCGCAATTAGAGAAGTGAGAAGACTATTGTTTTAACAGGGAGCAGGTTTGGGCATTTGAAGATGAGAAGATGCAGCTTCCACTCACTCTTTAATTACTGTTAACCCAAGTACTATCCACACGCACTGAGTTCAGAGATAAAGCCTTGCTCCACTCCCTTCACTACCAAGGTTTATACACACATATATACACACATATATGCACGCACATACACAAAAATTGTAGTTAATGTGAATTAGCATCTCACTGCATGAGAAATCCTCCTGACTAAACAGTGCTTTCCTGCTGAATGGGCTCCACCCACTCAAGACACAACAAGAGGAAGTCAATCGCATCCTGCAAAGCATATATAATGTAAAGCACATTACCCTGCTGCGTGCTGAGTTGGCTGGTGGCTTCCTCTGACGTGGCAGTAAGAGCTGTCGTGGTGACAGCTGGCCCACAGAGTGTCACAAACAGGTATCTGTGAGCTGTCAGCACCAGAATGAACCATGAAGTGCTTTGAGGGGGGGGAGAAGGGGAAAAAAGTCTCAGCTGAATCACATAAAATACCTAGGCACGCTTTTTAGGCACACTTTTAAGGCACACTTTTCATCACCAAAGTAGCAAAAGAGAGACCAATAGCTATAGTAATATCAAATGTTAAAATTACCTGTGTTCGTGTGAACTTGGCCGCCCATTTACCTTACATACAAAGAGCTTTATAAAAAGCTAACCTACTGCACAGCTTTTCAGTGGTCTTCAATCATTCTGACACAGAAAATAGCTCAAGGCATATATTCAGATCTACATTTAGCAGCTACTGCTACGCTACAAAAGTGGATTTTCTGTTTTAGTGGTCTTTTCATTAAAATCTGCTTACATCTGAATTACGAGTTTCTACTCTGAATCTGACAAAGGCCTACTGAATTTCATCCACCCACAGCGACAAGATCTCTTGTGCTCAGCTAGTGCAATAATTAAAGCAGACTCCCTGTGAGTCTCTTGATTGCACTGCACAATTTTCGCTTGCAGCCTACCTGCAGGCTTCACATTGAGCTCCAGCACTCACTTACCATTGCCTGTTACGGTTGTGTATTGTTTGAAAATAAAAAAGGTAGACACAAGTGCATTCAGGTCTTTATTTCAAGTTTTGAATTATAAAGTAAGAAAGAGAGGAAGGCAGAAAAACAAACAGCCTCTTTCTCCTAACGCAATTTCCATCACCAGGCAGTGGAGAGCAATTGTATGATGGAGATGGCACACACAGCCAGGTTGATGGTGCATGCCACTGTAGCCAAAGTGCTCGGCTCACCCTGTGCTCCTGCAACTGTAGGGATGGCTGCCAGGGTGCTGACAGCACTCTGATGTCTTGCTGCTACTGATAGCAGTGCCAGAAACAACAAGCTTTTTCCATAATTAAAATGAGAGGGTGCGTATGTATTTTAGTCTGCACACCTCTGCAAGATGCATTCTGCAGCAAACAGGAAGATTAGGAAAGAGGAACTACAAAGTTCAGAAGGAAGCAAAGCACCAGCGCATTACTTACAAACACAGCTAACAGGAAGTGAAGGCTTCCTCTGCAGCTCTGCCCCACCAGGCAGCCACGCAGGCGGGGAGGAAGCGGCAGCCTCACACTACACCCCGAATGCACAGCCGCTATCTTCGCACAGCCACTGCCACAGCACTCACTGCAGATTTAAGCACAGAATGCCTGCCAAAGAAGTAACATATGCTTGGAGACAGAAAGAGCGCAAGATTTAGCTAAAATGCTATGCTGTAGCACAAAGACACGCTGCACACAACACACGCTGCAGCCATTGCACACACAGCCCCTCGACGCAGACCTGCTCCAAGCTCTGTTCCAGGTACCCACAGAGTCTGCACCTCAGCCCACTCATCCTGTGACACATTCCTGCTCTGTAGGGAATGATCACCAGGCACCCACCCACGCTGTGTGCAGACCTCAGACCGTCACTTAGGAGGAATCCCTGATAAAGATCCAACGCTCTGCACTGACTGAGGAGGTTACTCAATTCTGCTGTCACACAGTGAGACACAACCAACCAACCACACCTTATACCACCAGCCTTGGCTGATCAGCATTTGGTTCTTGAGTTATTACACACAACTGCAGCTCTCCAGGATTCTGCAGAATAGAAGGTATTAATACATGGCTTTTATCAACATTAACACAAGCCCACTCTTATTTCCCTACCATCAAGGCTTCAGCACCTTGACAAGTCAGGACATTAAAAGGCAATACTAAGTTCAACATGAAGCCAGAACAAAAGGCATCCATAACATTAACCACCTTAACTTTTGCAAACAAAACTTGACATCACTTTAAAAGCATGGCCAGTCTGCTTTCATTCTTTGTGAAGGCTTAATGGATGTTAAAGCCACACATTAACCGGCTGTGCCACAGTATGAGAGAAAGGCATTTTTGCTCTGCTTACAGAGTAACTCCAGAATGTCTCTGGAGCACTTTAAAGACCTCTGTAGTTAACTATTGACAAACTCCATTCTTGCCAACTCAGCAATAATTGCTTGCTCAAAAACACAACTTAAGAACTTGTTCCCACCATCTGCCCTACATTTTGCATTGAGGACTTACGTCCTGCTTTCATTTACAGAAACATAAGTGGAAGATGCTCGAGATCTAGACCAATAAACATAAGCATAGAGTAAACAATATCAGAAAAGATACCTAGTCTCCAGGCACATGAAACACAGGCAGATTCTATTTGTACCATAGAAACAAACAAGTATTCAGCACTTCTGAAATCCTTCCCAGATTTGCCAATACTGCCAGCATGGCACGACTCCTTGCCACATTGGGCCATTGCTAGTTTCAGTAGAACAACTTAAATACATCCAGGAAGCTTCACTCAATATAAGTGCTAACTTTTTTTTTCCCCATGGTCAGTCCTAAAGACCAAAATTCATTAAATATGCTCTTCATTCTTCAGCTCTTAGTGATTTCAACAAACTTCATGTGTTTTCTATGAAAAATTACCACTTGCAGGCTGCAAAGGCAGAGTCCTGGGGCTACGAACTACAGATCTCCATTAGAAGTATTCATTCTTTAGTGTTTACCACTCTTCTACCTGTGTTTAAAACATTGAGCATACATTAGGAGTCTCCAAATAACTTAAATCATGTTGCTTTACAGAATCTTGAGGTTCCTTTGGCCAATGATTTTTCTTTACTTAACTCTGCATTTTACGTGGCCTTGGGAATGCTCAATGCATCTATTATGCCTAACATGCACGGCCTTTCCTGACAAAGCTTTATTCTAACACACACGCACACACACAAACTTCGCCATTGGAAACACAAAGGGATCTTCGCTAGCACAAAGCTGGCAGCAGAAGCAAAGCTGAAGCAATGTGGAGTCATCTGCCACAGACAACGTCCAGCCTGTGCTCTGCACGCAGGAAGCCTGTGACAGGAGTCTGTGCTGACCACAATGAGATCAGCAGCCAAATATAGCCCAGAAACAGCCTCCCTACTTCTGTATATCCTCCTGCCTGACAGTACAACAAAGTGGCATGGACCCAACTGGATTACTTTAAGGAATTACAGCTTATTGTTATCTTATGTATCCTGCCTGAGCTGCAAGGGAACGGTTGCTGGAAAGAAACAGGTCAGAGTAAGAACAACACAGGTGAGCAGTCAGAGAAGCTATAAGCTAGACTGCAAAACACAACAACACGCAGACAGGTGCAGCATGCACAAAAAGGAAGATTTTATTAGTTGGTATTGCATTTCTATTTATGAACATAACTGCAGCAGAAATCACCTCCTGCAAAGACAATCACAAACACACAAAGCCTTTCCATGTCAGTCCTGCAGTCTTAGGCCTCTATTAGTAAGCAGAAAAAAAGGTGACAGACAAGTCAGTGTGGAAACAAGAAGTAAATTAAAAGCAATTAACTCACTGAAATTCCATGATAGAGGCCACACAGTCTTGATTATAGGAGAGATGAAATAGTGCATGCCAATACAAAGTCGACTGGTGCTACAATTGTTCCTGGCACCCATTTTTTGGATCTCCATATTTGCAGAGGAGGGCATCTCTCCCTCAGGTTCACTTCCATAAATACAAAAGAGCAAAAAAAACAGAACTGACTTCATACACTTTGGCTGGAAATAATGGTCTTTGCTCAGATTGCACTGAATGCCATAACTAAAACTGATGAGAAAAAACAGATCTCATTTCTCAGAACAACTGGTCTATTTCTCATCCAAATAAAAGAGGGTAGCATAGCAGAATTACTTTTTTTTTTTTTTAGGTACTTCACCGTTCACATGCAATATCTCATTGGAAAAAAATCCATCTTCTCAATGACTTCAAGTTTCATTATTTGTTTTTAAATAGAAGACAGAGCACTGACACATCATGGAGTCAGCACCATTCCTGCATTTGCAAGTTAAGGTCTCAGAACTTACTCACCATATTTTCTCCATAAGGACACAACTGCACACAGGACACATTGCAGAGGTTCGTCCTCATGCATGTAGATGCCAGATTATGCTTCTAAGATTGAGCACATCTTCCATCTGATGGGCTTCTATGTCAAACAAATGCCACTGGGATTGGAAAGGATGACATCGCTGTTTCCACTCTTAGCAAAACAGTGCCACTTCCATTGCTCAAGGCTGACAGGAGGTAGCCATGGGGATGTGATTTAAGGACAGACGTGAATTCACGTGCTCCCATCCACACGTGTGAATGCCCAGAATTACAGCCTGGTTTCAGCAGACTGTGGAAGAAGGGGAAGAGGACTGAATGGAAAACCTCTCTTATAATAAGTGAGGCGCAGTCTGAGCTTCCACCTGAGAGCAGCTGCTGCTCTAAGGAAACTGAAAGCTGCTCAGGTACTTCACAGTTTTCAAAAACAGCCATTTCAAATACAGAGTTTTCAAGCAGAAGTGTCTCAGTTCCATCACAACTGACCTAAACTTTGCCCAGATAAGAGGAAGTAAATGAATCTCATGACTTGCAAGGCAGACCTGCTAAGAGAAACCAGAGGCTCCTTGCAGAGCCATTGTACCACAGCAAGGCCCAGCATCTGCAATCAGCAGACATGCAGACTGGAAGTACTGTGAGAAACCCAAAGATGATCTGTTAACGTGGTCTATTCCTGACTTTAGGAAAAAAAAACTTCAGAGGAACAATTATTTAAAAACAGAACAAAACCTTTTCAGGAAGAGAGCCAGCAGCATGGCCTTGTTGGTGACTCAGCAGCAAGCAACAGCAGTGTCAAAACAGCCTTCCTTCAGACCACAGCTTAGATGTGCACAGTCACAGACTACTAAAGATTGACCACCGCTATTTGAAACAAAAGACTCAAACGATAACAGACAGAAAGCTGGAATTGCCAAACCCTTCAAAAACTGTTCAGAAGACATACAATACATGCAAAGAGCGATTTAACTCTGCTTAGAAATAAACACATAGATCACTACAGCAAGTTCCAGAAGAGTGTTTTGACAACCTCTGCATCAGAAATCCTAAATCCAGCTCTGAAACGACACCGGTACCAAAGAATGGAAGAAGCAAGAGATGTTGTTGAAGCAGCATGACGGATGTACGCATGTTAGACTGAAATGAAACAACAACCAAAGCCAGCCCTGCACAGGAAAGAAGGGGATCAAGCTTTTGCAATCTGTTCAAGATCTAAGACAAAGAAACCTGAATAATCTACATTGCCATTTCATTCCAGAGGTCCAGACATTCTGAAGTTAAAGAAAAGTAAATTAAGTCCGTAAGTTTTGAGTCTTTGAAAGCAGATCACAGACCCAGCTCCTGAAACAGCTGGCAGAATGCATCTATTTATAGCTAAATCCAAACAAAAACATGAACTGTATTCCACGAAAGAATTAGTTTCCAGCTAAAGAGACCAAGAATTCACACACGCATTTAGTGAACTGATTTCCCACCCCTCCTCCAGGCAAATTGAAGAACAATTACATGCTTTCCATCAGTTCGGAAGACACGACTCCCATTTTTGCTGCCCTATGGGTAATGGTCTCCAACCATACATTTAGGTTGGAAGTGCCACTCGTGCAGATTCAGTGAGATTATATACCCCCTTTAGAAAGGTGTGCAGAACTCTGTGGTTTGCGTGGCAGAAAGGAAGCACAACCAAGATGATAAATAAAAAATCCTGACCACAAATAGCAGATCCCAAATTGCTTGTATATAAGCCAGAACTGTATACAAAAGAACTCCAGTTAAAGTGGAAAGGGCTACATTCATACTCTCTCCTTTTAAACAGTAGCAAAGAAAGGATGGTGAAATACTGTTTAAAAATAAGAAGGGAGCATTTTCCTTCCTCTGAACAAATGTAATTTCAGTTCCTTGTGCTCTGAGCTCATCAGACCTCTGTTTCAGAAGGACAGGAAACTGCAAGGCTGCAGTGCAGAGCAGAGTAGCAGAAAGCATGAAGGGATGTTTACATTCCTAAGCAGTGCTCTCACTGACTTCCATACCCACTAAAAAGAAGCAAATGTCATTGTTAACTTCTAAAACCGTGTACAACTTCATCTTGGGTTACAGACATGCTACAAAACTTCAAGTTTTAACTGTTGCAAGGACCAAAGCAAAGGCCGCTTCTCCTCAGCACAGTCAGGCAGCTCTCTCAGTCCTGCTGGTGTTTTGAAAAACAAAACCAAGGGATGTCTGCTGAAAGATTTTTAACATATCTTCAGCCAGAGGCTGTCCATGTGGATTCAGACTGCTTCTCAAACACTTGCTACAGATGGATGCTGCTAACTGAAAACTTATTGCAGTTTAATTCAGCCAGAACTTCTTTTAACTGAAGTTCTGAACTCACTTTTAGAAAGAATATAACACAGCATTTGTAGCCATTAATCACCATCCCAACATCTCTACAAAGGCTTAGCTGCATGAAGGGATGACACATTTGAACCCATCCGCCACCATCCCAACAAGAACCAGCCCTAAATGCTGGTAACACCCAACTATGTAAGGAGTTACCTGGTCATGGAACTTGTACGTACGCATAGAGCCAAATATCAAACCTGTGTTTTATAGCAGTATTAGATGTACAAATGTCTGTAATCATAAACAGATAACAGAAAAAAAACCATCCTTCATGTGGTACTGCAGAATACTACAGAACTTCAGTTCCTACTGCTGGAATTCTCCCAATGATGTTTCCCCCAAGGAATTTCTGTCTTAAAACATGAAATAAAAGCACACTTCCAGGCTTTTTTTTCCCCCCAAGAGCACACTCAGTGATGGAGTTGGGCACCAATTTGTGCCACCATTCTTGCACTCTCCCTCCCTACTATTCAACTGCATTTGCTTCTCTTTAAACCTTTTAAAAGCAAAACCACATTTACATGCAAACAAACTTTTGACTGCAGCTTTCCCTACTGACAAAACTGTTTGCCTAAAGAGACACCTAAAATCCTGGTGTTAGCCAGGCATCAGAAGGCAGCCTCCTCCTTCCCTGAGGGTGAAATCGGTTGCATATCATGTTTATTAATCCAGATCAGCAATCCCAAAAGAGAGGTGAGAAGTTAACCCCCCTGCCCACTGCTTTATGTTGCAGTGGCTGCGTCATGTCAAGTATCAGTAACTTATGCAACTGTTTGATGCAGTTGTCCTGATTTAAAACAAACAAACAAAAAAATCCAACCATGCTGCCAGGACTGTTTTCTTCACCACATGTTTATGCTGTGCATACAATTGCAGGAAAAGTCTTCTCCCAGACGTCCCACAACGGGAGCACAGATAATAGACTCCAGCGAGCACAAACTTCTTCCAAGTTTCAAACAGAGAGCCTGACAAGGAGTTTGTAAACAATTCAACTACCTCTCCATGGGCTTCATAGGAGATTTCTGAGTAGGACTTGCACAGACAGACAGACTGAAAAGTTTGTGAGCTCCCTCAGTGGACAGAGTACCCAGCCTATTGTTATACTGCTGGTTGGACAGCAGCCCAAACAATAAGCTGTTTTTAGAAAACCGGGGATTCATCCTCTTATGTGGCATGAGGGAGGGATTTAGCCTTAATTTAGCACCATTTAGAAAAGATTACCCTTTAATTACAATAGGAGTTGGCAGCCATGGGCAGCCACGAAGAGCCCTGATCCTGCAGTGCTTTGGGTGCGCAGTGGCAGTGAGGTGGAAGCAGCCATGCCGCCATGTCCCCCTGCAGCTGCCGCCTGCTCCACGGTCAGCAGAGGCCATGGAAAGACACAAACCTCGCATTCATCAGCGTGCAAATCAGGAAGAGCCTGTGGTGTTGAGGGGCAGAGAAGCTGCTACAATGCACAGGGAGGAGCCACGGCCCTGTGAGGGGCTCAGATGTAAAGAAATCTGAGGGCTGAGACCAGCGCTGGCTCACTGCAGACTTCTTATTAGTCAGGAAGAGATCACATGTAGGAGATGCTGATTTCTTCCACCTTGGTGTCAGCCTCAACAGATAAGCAGGAATCAGCTCTCCATGCTATTCCCTGGATATAGGAGTGAGCAGCAGGCTTCAGGCCAAGTTTTTGGGCAGCTGCACAGCATGTTGGAGGTGCAGGATTGCCAGATCTCTGCCAAGATCCAGCAGCTCAGAGCCACTCGGGAGCCTATTGCAAATACCACCTAAATTGGAGCAAGTCTCCGATGCTCCTCCAGAACAGGCTCCAGGAAAATTTAGATCTTGCTTAAGCAGATCTTGCTGCAGCAGAGAGGCCTGGCTTACATCTGTACTTAAACAATGAACTGGAACAATCCCAGTTTAGGCTGGCATAAGGCATCCCAGAGTCTACTGCAGAGTTTAATTCAACCCATTTTTTGCTTTTTAAAAGATCAGTGAAAAGTGGTTATTTCTGTGTGCAAACAAGGCTTTAAGCCAAGGCTCAGCCTTCCTCCCCTCCCCCCTCTCCCCCAGCCCACCGTTCCTGGCAGCCTCAGAGCTGAAAGGTGATGCCACTGCCCACTGCCTGAGCCACCAGAACATGCTGGGGACCAGAGAAAGGCTGGTAAGCAAGGAGGCTGGGGCTGGAGAAGAGAGCTGATCTGGAAGGGCTGCTGAGGAGCCACAGGAACTATTAGCAACAAGAGAGAAAGCAAGTCTTCTAAGGAAGCAAAGCACGTGTCCACTGGGAAAAGTAAGAGAAGGAAGACGACACTGAGACAGAGTAACTGCAGCACCTGGTAGATCAGTGGAAACAGCACGGCAGAGACTGCAACTCAGCCCAGGAGAGAACACACAACAAGCTGTGGAGAGGAACATCAAGGGCATGAAGAAACAAACAGGAGTCAGAGAAAAGACAGGAGCCAGTGGCTACGAGTACATGCGTGCCTTCAGGTATAAACTGGCAGTCAACAGTCCTTACCCTCTTTGTGTGGTAATTGCTGTCAACATCTCAGCTTGTGCCTGTCTCCAAAGTAAAGATTAAAAAGCATAGCCTCCAGGAGACCTGCAATAACAGTCCTTAAGAATATCACACATTAACCAAATGTATTCAGGACTGAAGTCTTTACATAGGACAGGGCAATCACCCTGGCTGGGACAAGAAACAGTGCAGCCTGAAACTCAGCAGCATGTGGAACTAGGTAAGTGTAGTTCTAACATGCACAAGCAGACCATTTCTGAGCTTTCAGCTGCAGCAGATGCCACAGAAGAGCAGACGGACGACCAAACTCAAGTTTCACAAAATAAGCACGTATTAGTTTGAAATATCCTGGGTTATTTGAAAACCATATCCAACTTGAAAAATTCTCTTCTACCCACAGCATTCTGCCCTAAAGAATTAATTCCCCTTTAACATTAAGTAGCCTGGCATTACACTGAACCCTCAAAATACCTAAAATGATACCTTACAGGAACAACTGGGATTTTGACTTACTTAGTTTTTGGTTTTGTTTTTGGTTTTTTGTTTGTTTCTTTGTTTTTAAATGAGGGAGATTTTGCAGTTCCATGTTCTGAGTACTTGTGTAACATTATCTAGCTGAACACACCACTGCAAAGCACCACATTCCTGGCATGCTGATAAAGTTCATCACTATCACGAAAGAGAAGCAGTTCCTTACACTCTCGTGCAATGGCCTGGATGCCAAATTGCTGCCAACAGTTGAATGAAAGCATCTAACAGCATTTAAGACATAACGTGCTAAGAGACGTGTTATGTGCAGATGGAGAGTGGGCCTGGAAGGAAACCAGACCCCAGATATGCCATACATATTTAATGCAGCCCTACACCATAGACACGGAAGACACTGAGACATTTACAGTGCCATGGGGTGTATTAAGCTACACCTCTGTGTTCAGCTTCATGTTTTGTTGCAGCACATCTCCATTCACATGTGCCACATAAAGGTGCATTTGTTCTAAAGAATACTTTCCCAATTTTAGGAAAGCAAGAAAGAGTTGGTAATAAAGAGCACATCAGGACTGAAGAAAGTTTTAAAGCTATGCTCTTCAGCCACTGCTTTTGGTTTCTCTTTCTGCTTTTCATAAGGAAACACATGGCTCTTCCTAAGGGCAAACTCAATGAATAGCATGCTACTTACCCCATTATTACTACTCTTCTGTGCATTCACTGCCACTGCTGCTCTGCTCTTTATTCTCAAATGCAACAGCAGGTAAGTCTTTACAGGACCAATGTGTTAAACACAATTAATTCAAAAACAAATTACCATCTAAACGCAATATCAAGAGAAGCAGAGAGCCTTATTTTGCCCCCCATGACATACTGGGGCAGATCAGTTTAATTTTTTAAGACTACAAGGAAGAATTCTCTGCCTATCCATCCAAGAGCTTATTTCACATTCATAGCTGTAAGCTGAAAAGGAATGCTCTATTTGCTGCATTAGAAATGAAAACTGGTTTCAGGCATACAAAGGTCCCCAAGACAAAGAGGTCAAGAAAGGGAGTAATAGGTATTCTAGCTGTCCCCAAAGATATTATTCCTCAAATGCAGCTTTCCCATTATTATGGCTTTCTGCACTCTGGAAATTTCAGTTCACTAGATCAGTAAGTGTAATAGGAAGCCACTATAATTGCACTCTTCTGCAACACCAGTTCCCAAGGCAGAATCAAGACTGATTTTACAATAGGAAAGTTACTACAATACTGTACACTGGAGAACACCCATGTGCACACAGACTCCAAACACTGGCCTGTCCTTGCCAGCTCTGGCCATCTCTTAGAAGTAAAAGATGGTGTTAGAGCCTTACTGAGCTAACATATAATGGAACAAAGCTCAGATCTGGACAAGCTCCACATCTTGTGGAGGCTGTACTTCCTTGTATATCAGTGCCTAGCAAAGATTAAGGCCACATTCTTCATACAAAGCCTTATTCTGTGTGCAGCAGCACAAAGCTAACACATGACTAACACAGCATGGTACTATGTAACAAATAAAGAAATCCAGGGCAAGAGAAATACTTCCATCAAATTCATCATTTTCTATGGAGATGACCCTGTCACAATGGCAGCAGGACAAGAAAATACATTCTTTATGAAGCATACATAGAGATACAGTGTCAACTTCCATACTATTTCGGGCCTATTGAAAGTAAATACAGGACAGGCCTGTTCTGACAGTAAGGGTACACACAGCTCCCCTGATGAAGATGAGGCACAGCAGACAACAGCGCTGATAAACACTCTTTGAGGCTGGCTCTCAGTTCTCAGAGCAAAAACCTTAAAGCCAAACAGATGCCCCGCAGGGGCTTTTCTGGCCCCGAAAGCCTCTCCAGATGAGCCAAACTCCAAGCAACGTTCCCCAGCTGCAGTCTCACATGGCAGGGGTATGAGAGGAATGAATGCCTTACTATGTTCGCTGCAAAGGGTAACAATGGGAAGGTCAGAGGCAACATCAGACCAATTTTGATGTTAACAGGCTTTATGTCACGCTAAAGAGGTCCTTTTGCTTCAGTCCCAATAACTCACTTATATTTTAGGGCAGACGGCCACACAGGCTACATTAGAACCACCAGCTACAAACCAGTACAGTAGCTAATGTAAACCCAAACAGCTTTCATTCAGTGCAGATCTACCTGCAGCTATTAGCAGCGATCTCCTACCATTACATATCTTATCGTACTCTTGTCCTTTGATTTGTATTTGTTTCCCAAGTCAAACAAGTTGGAATCTTAACAAAGAGACTTCTTTTCCTTACCTCCTTCCATAGAGTAGGTGCCTCAATCATGAAGCTGCCTGGAAAACTGTCATCTATTGACCCCAGCATGTACCCATGGATAGAACATAGAACACCTTAACAGCAAACATTTCCTTTAAATTGCCATGGCATGCTAATGTTCAAGTACACATTTTCTCTCCAAGCCACCACTCTGCTCTCTGCCACTGGGGACCCATGAGGACAAGAACGTATGATTGCATATGGTCAAAATTAATTCAGGAACACAATAGCAAAATACATTTTCTCCTACTCCACAGAAGTTACCAAACTCTCATTAAGGGTGACAGTAATTCATTCAAATCATCCAATGACTTAACCAGCAGCACGCAAGGGTAGAAGGTAAAACAATGCAGAATACACATGAGATATGGACTTCAAAACTGCTGAAAATATGAGTAATTAGTAGGATTACTGAGAAAACGGGGGGGGGGGGGGGGAAGAAGTGTGGGAATAAACACACAAAGCCTGTTAAAGGCCAGACACTGACAGAAGACGACCCATCTCTACATTCCTTTCCTAAGAGGTAATGCTGCAAGTGTCACAGCAGCCAGCATTCCTTCAGTCCTCTCAAAACCCAGTCAAACAACTAACATAGCTCACATGCTCCATTTGCTAAAATCGAGGTTCAGCTACTTAATCCTTCAGTGCTGCCTAAAAATAAAAAGGGGGAGGGGAATTGTGAAAATTAATTCAGTTTTCAGAACTGTATCCCAGACAACGGGACATATTATTAAGCAAAAAAGTAAAAGAAACAAACAAAAAAAAGTAGTATAAGAAACAGAATAACAGAATCACAGAATAGTTGAGACTGGAAGGGAAGTCTGGAGATCATCTATTCCAACCCCAGCTTACAGCATAGCCAACAGCAGCAGGTTGCGGAGGATGCTGTCCAGTTCAGCTTTAAATGCTCCAAAGATGGAGACTCCATCACCACCTCTAAGCAAAGAAAAGAAAATTAGAAAATAAGTTAAGCATGGCATGTTGGGCTCGTGGTTAATTATGTATGTGCTATGCTTCAGTCTTCAATTTTTGCAGACTGCTGTGTAGCAACACAGATACACTAGAGGCCAGAGCTAAACAACTCCGTAGCTGGAATTGTTCCAAGTGACTCAAATGTGCTCTTAAAATATTTCTGTGATTACTGAAGGATCTTAGAACAAGACTCCATTGTAACCAGGCTGGGGAGGAGGGTGAAAGTTTAGAACACCCCCACTCCCCTAACACCATTCTAATTTAGCCAGTTAAGTGCAAGCCATCTCATTTCCCAGGGATTAGTTTGGATATTTTGGCTTCAGCCCACCTTTAAATAACTTCCTGAAGTGGACTCACAATAAAAAACATTGGCTGCACTTGTTCAAAAAAGGTACTAATTGCCTTTCAAAAAAAGAAACGACAAAAATAGCTGCCTTATATTTTGCCTGTTGTGTCTGAGACCAACATAGCTGAAACGAAGCTGCTCACAAAGCGGTAGGTGGGAGCTGCAGATGTCATGGTCAAAACCCTCAGATCACAAGAGCCAAGAAGAGCCAAGAAGAGTCACTCACACGTGCACGCTCCTACCAAAGATTACTGCTCGGCCACACATCCTGAGGCCTTCCCACCCATCTCAGCTTGACACCACTGTGAGGTAAACCTTGCATATTCCCTCACACTGGAAGTACTACATGTTTGCTGCAGCTTTGGCCACCTAAACACCACTGTACAGCAGTTACCCAATGGAATATCCCCCCAGCACTGCTGTCACGTGCCAGACAGCACCCAGCACATCATAGCATCCAGCATGAGTCACCCCAGATAAAACACCACTTGATCAAGAAAAGCATGCACAAACATTGAGTGGTTAATCTGCTGCAAGGTCAGTGTCATCTCTCCACCACCGACAAACTGAGGCTGTCTTGTGCAGATAAACGTCCATGTGAAGTTGGCTGACAGGGAGAGTTGCAAGACAATGGAATCATAGAATGCCCTGAGTTGGAAGGGACACATAAGGATCACTGAGTCCAACTCCTGGCTCCACAGAGGAGAAATGGAAGAACTCCACAGTCTGGATGCAACTTACCCCTGGGCAGAACACCTTCCTGCTAGTGCTGTGCCTCAGAGCAGCCCGGGACACGGCTCAGCATTTTCTAAGCCAGTGGTGTATATGCTTCTACATGCGGCATCGCTGCAATGTTGGCACAGTAAATATAGACACTACAGTAATTGTTTTATTGTTTGTGTTTGTGTGTGGGGGGGGGAGGGGGGTTCTCCTAGTCCAGAGAGGAATATGTGCACACACACACGCCAAAAAATTATCTACACACACAGATGAAAGCAACAGTTACACTCAACAACTCCTAAACTTTTAAGAAAGACAAGATAGGCTTGTAGTAGAGTAGTAACATTAAATTTCAAATACACCTCCCAGTATTTCATATTTTATTCTATGCTCTCACTTTTGAAGATCTTTCTGTACAAATCTTTGATGAGAAGAGCAAGAGGAAACTTTCTAAAGGTTATATAAAGTACTCCACTCTCCAACTTCAGTGATTTCACAATCAACAATAATAAAAAACAAGTCCAAACCCCCATGGGCTTAGAAAGGAACAGATGACCTAAGATGAAGGCGGCTGGAGCTGGCTGAAGCCTTACATCAAGCAACTGCAGCTCCTCCTTGTTACGGGTGGGAGTGAGGAGCAGGGACAGAGCCGCCCGCCACCCATACAGCACCCAGCTCAGATCAACCCTTCTCTGTTCCAAGTCAAGGAAGAGCACGGCTCTTTCATACACAATATGCATAGCGAAAGGCCAGAGGGGGAGAGTGTGCATATGTACACACAGAAGTAACAACCACGGAGGTGTCCGCCTCCCACCGCAAGGTACTCAAGGTACATCTATTCTTTATGCACTTCCCAGACAAACCAAACATCCGTGCTGTGCTAGTTGTGTGCCATGAAGAAATCTGCATTCGCGATGATTGGGTGTGATGTGTTCAAATAGATGCCTTAACACAATTCAACAAATGGTGCCATTTTAGCCAGGTCTGTCAGTTTGGTGTTTAATGGCCTGCACTGCGCCGCAAATAGGAGAGAAGGTGCTCATCTTGTGCATTGTATTTAATGCCGTTTTATCAAGAATGAAGTATGCTACGTTTTGCTTGGAAACAGATTTTTGGAATTCCAGGGTGCATATCCTTTCTCATGAGGGTGAAAAGAATTAGGAATTCAATCTCTAAACAGAATTAAAGAAGGAATGAATTTTAATCCAAGATTAAACTCCAGCAGTAAAGCATAAAATCTAAAATCCCTTCCCTTCAGCTTACTTTCTTGCAAATTTAATGAGGAAAACATTTTTCACAGACTCATTGACACAGCAAGGAAACCTGTGATGCTGTAAACTGAGGGTGCAAGAGGACGGTTTAAAAGTGAAGTCTGCTGTTTCAAAAGGCAAATAACCTACTCCTGTGCCAGGAGGCTTTTGGCCGTTTCCAAAAGGAGAGAGTTCAACACTCTTCCACTGGTTTAAATTTATTTAAAACAGCTGTGTTCTCAGAACAGCCATTCCCACTTCCTGCCCATTAAAACATTCCCAACCCATTTAAAATAAAGGAGGGAGCAAAACAAGACAAAAAAAATCTGATGCTGCAATGGCAGCACAAAATCCAAGTATTCCTGAGGGTGTCTCACTGAGCTTCCATGCTGCATCACTGCTCTGCCACCAAACACCACGGCACAACTCCAAGGAAACGCACATCATTTCCCCATTGCCAGGGCAGAAAGGTCACTGCCATCCTTCATTAGATTGCAGTGTCCGTCTGCACTCCCATTAAATCTCCCATGTTGTAAATAATTAGACCACAACACAGCCTATATTTTTTTTGCTGTTTTCAGAAACGTTGCAACAAAGGCTCTTTGAAAACACAAGCCTTCACTCATGTTAAACTCAAAGCAGCTACAGAGCTGAGGGCACGACATTGAGTACGTATTTGTTTACGTTAGGGGTTTAAGATTAGAAACATCTGTACAAGGTTAGATGCTCAGTTAACACTTCATACATGCAAACACAGAACTATATTAGGAGTATCAGAGGTCTTAAACTATCTGGCACTTACAACTCAGCTACTGGAGTCATGGAATTTTTCCTACTCCAGATAGAAGGAGAAAATGATATATATATATATATATTTTTTAATAGGCACAATTCCTGTTTTTTTGGCATTTAACTCTGGCAATACTGCCAATATATATGCAACACACGAAGACTCGATTTTGCCTAAGGAAAACTGTTTTCAGACTACACCAGGAGTTGTCTCTCTCCTGAACAGGTTTCCTACACAAGTAAGGGCACAGACCTGCTCTGCACACCCAGTACAAGCCCAGCACATGGCAGAAAAGAGGTCCTCTGTGTGCTAATAACTCCCTCTCGCTTCAGACAGCTTTTCTGGCAATGCTTTCTTAACTCACCTGTGAGTCAGTCCTGCTGGAATGGTCCCTAATCTCACTGAGGTCCCAGAGGATCTTGTCGCAGCTGAATAATCAGATGTTAGAGAGATCTTACTAATAATTAGGAAAAATGAATTACAATTCTGCTCTCGTTGGCTCAATGTGCTCTTTGCAGTCGACATGAGGGGAGAGATGAGCGCCTTCGTGCCCATTTGAATCAGCTCTGATCACAGAAATGCCAGGAGGGAAACAACCATTATATCCCAGCACAAGCAGACTGGAAAAAAAACAGCAATGTTTGCCGAAGTGATTATGGATTGAATCAATGACACAACAATCCAAGAGGTTTGGATTCAAAATAAAATTCTTATTCAAAATATGGATGGAAAGAAATGGTGTCACAAAACTAAAAATAAATGCAGTGTAACACTCCAAGCTGCAATGTTCTTTATCTTATTTTTTTCCCTCATCAGAAAAAGAAAAGCTCCACACAAACACACAAGCCATGCTAAATAAACCTGGTTTAGCAAGGGCATATCCAATTTAACAAAACATACTGCTTTTCACGCACTTGAAGTTAATTCATTTGCACTATGCAGACGTCAATTTAACGTAGCTATACTGTATGCTAAAGATCCCACTTTGGCACCAGGCTTACTTGTTATGTACACAGGAGACAGATTTTCACATGACAGGATCTCATTCATCTCGGAAGCCAAGCAGCCATTCAGATTTTAAAAGGACCATCCATATTGTCAGGAAGGAGCAGAAAGCTGGCTGGCAAAGGCTAGAGCACTCAGATGTATTTAAGATTACAAAGCTTATCACTCCATTGTCACTGGGAGAAAAGAAAACCGGGGTATTTTCTGGAGGACAAGGCCAGGTCAAAGCCTTCTTAAAGCACTGACGCAGCAGAGGGTGGACAAAGGTTTGCATTTTCTTACACATTTGGTCACACTATAAATGTTGCCGTATTCAAAATGCAAATTGTGTTTTTAAAGCCCTGTGCTACCAGTGCAGCTGTAAGGTGTGGGAGAATATCCCTCCTATTGCTGAGGGACACAATGAAAATCAGTACCAAACGTGCAAAATGGACTTCTGCAATGGGAAATGACAGAGACTGAACCACAGACATTGGAGGAGAAAAAAGAATCACGTGGAAAAAAAAATAGCGTTTGAGGAGGGAAAAAATGACACCTCTTGTTATATCACTGTTATTGATGTGACATGTTATATTAGATACAACGATACAAATCCGAGAGATAAAATCCGAACTGGAAACAAAGAAATCAATTACCATTTCTCACTTCAAGAGAGGTGATTTATGATAAAAATGATCTCCAGGTTTTTAAACAACAGCTGTTTGGTTTTGACCCCTTCTTGGTTACAAAGAAATGCTTCATGGCAGCGCCACCAAAGTGAGCTGAGCGGGAATGCTGACAGGAAAACGCCCTGGGATGAAGCTGTAGAGTCTCCCACCTCCATGCAACAGGACACGCTCCAAACAAACATCCTTCCCCAAGCACTGACCTCAGAAAGAGACTGAAAGTCAGTGCAACGAAATCTCTGTGCGCAGGAAGCAATAAAACCTGGCTGGCGTGGGCAGGTGAGAGGGCAGTTCAAATGTCTGTTTAGTTGGTGTCTATATCGGAGAAATAACGTTATCCATCCGTCAAAGGCAATACACTTTCTTGCCTAGAAACTGGAGCTAACCGACACGGCCAACTGCTCAGCACTGCACGGCAGGACATGCAGACGGACTCCCAATGAATTTCCTGCAGCAACACTTCACTGCCCGCAGCGCAGAGCTCGGCTGCACCGCTCCACGAGCGTGCTACGATGCAGGCTGCACGCCGGCACCAATTAAAGGGTAACAACAAAGATTACAGAGACAAAGGACCGCAGCGCACCACAGGGCCGCACAGCGCACCACAAGACACGCCGCTCTTTCTGCACAAGCTGGGTAGGCCCTAATATGGCACGGCTGCTCCCCAGCCCAAGCGCCAAATATGGACTCCAGTTCTCTGCTCCTCCTGAGCTCTGGAGACGAGCCTGCCCACTTCAGGGCCGGGCAGAGGACAGCTCTGGGTGCCAGCTGTCCCCGGGCTCATCCTCAAAAGGGTGCAGGGGCAGCACTCGCATGGGGTGTCCCAGCAGACAGGGCAGGCAATGGGGGAGAACGGAGTGGAGTAAAAGCACGACATGGACATGAGAAAGGAAAGGGCTGGAATGAGAGGGAAACAGGAAGTCCCGGTTCTCAGCTATTACACCTAAACCCAGCTACTCTCTGAAATGGAGGCTCCTGCATTCATTTGAATGGCAACATTTATTTATGTCATTTCCCCCCTGCTAAGGTTTTGTGGATCATCTTTCAAACCCATGCTATATTCCACTGTTGCTCAGTTACAGATCTGAACAAACCATTCCCTGCAGTCTGCCAAACGCAGAGAAAGAGAGCAAATGAATGCCTGGAGGATGAATCACCCTCTGGAAGTCATCTTACGGCCCCACACTGCTACAGATTAGTCACAACCTCACATACAGTAGAGAGAAAGAGGAAATGGTGAATCCATTAACTCCGCAGCAGCGCGCAGCCCTGTAACTGCTGTTCCCACCCCTCACCCCCCTCCTAGGGAAAACAGGCAATTTTCCAAATCATTAGAATTTTCTTTCAGATTAGAAGAAATATGTTCTTCAACTCAAAGGGATAAATTAGGTATTAACACCCCTGAAACTAGTGAGTTTGTTCCAGCAGGGTTTGAAATGGCAAGCAGGAGCTGCGATTTGAAACGGGCCAACTGCAGGGATCGCCGCAGCGGTTTCAAGCAAACCGCTATGAAGTGAAATGCTGTGACTGGGTTGGAGGCTCCCAGCAGCAGGCAGGAGGTCTGACACAGCGGGGATGAACAAACTTCCGCTGGTACAAAAGGGATGACAGAACACACAGCTCTGCTCAGGCAGCGGTGCCCATCAGAACCCCCTTGGGTCCATCCAGGCCCTTAGCAAAGCCACTCGGCAGCCCTGAGCCCGGCCCCAAACCTGCAGAGCCTCAGCTCTGACGTGCCTCAGTTCCTGAGTGCAGTTCACCACATGACCTCCACCAGCACAGCTAATGCCAAACGTTGCCGCTCTTCCAGGGAAAAAATAGCAGATGGGATTGCTGCTGCCAAGCTTTTGTCTCATGAAACCTTGAATTTCATCGATTGTAGAAAATGCAAATGTTTGCTAGATGGTCAGGGACAGCCCTCATTCTTGGCCAAGGCACAGACAAGCATCACAAACACAAATAAAACACGAGTTTTACAGTTCATCAAGGCCCAGCTCTCAGCTGAGCCCGCAGGAACTTCGGGAAAGCCACCACTTCTGTAACAAGCTTCTTGAAATCTAATTTCATCCAGAGTTCTCAACTATTCACCCAAACATTTGTTGGTGTTCTATTTAAAGTAGCATGTCCTGTATTTTACAGCAGAAAGCACAAGGAGGAGTTGGGCATTCTCACGAGGAAATCACTTCAAGCTTTCGACAAGAGCAAATCAAGCAGCATTGGCAAAGAAAAAGCAGCTGAAAACACGAAGCCATACAGGTTGCTCATTTCCAGTACAGCGGGAAAAACTGGAATGTTCAACTTTCCAGGCCTTGTTTTGGTAATATGTAAGAAAGGTATCTTTCCCAAAACACAGCAGCATGTGCCCATAGTGCTCCAGACATCAGACTAAGACTTCAGGTGGCTGTATTCTTAATGTAAACCAATTGTTATCAATCAAAATATAAGGAGTTTGATTTCCATGGGAATGCCTTGCTTACCCCAACCACAGGTTTGTCCAACTTCACGCCACAGACATCAATCCTGGTCTCTCCTTCCATTTCAAGTGAGCAGGCGTTAGGGTCTGTCCGAGTAACAACCGCCACGAAAGCCACAAATTCACTGATGTGTAACCTACTTTCCATCAGTATGTTCAAAACTGGTAACGAGCTCCCCAACAATTTGTAGCTGTACTTTATCGTACATTTACATGCAGACAGACAGAATTACAGCCAGCCTATCAGGGTCAATTTGGGAAAACAAAACAAAAAGAAATCACACGTGTATCTTACGCACTACCTCCTTCTGTTTCAACAGATGGCTGGATGTAATGTTAAGAACCTTCCCTTTCAACAGGGATCAATATAACCACTGAATATTTGTCAGGGGGAGGCTGCAGTGGCATGCCCACGGCCATGGAAGTATTGCTGCTGACCATCATCATCTACCATGGAAAAGCCTGGTCAAGCAGGTGTTGCACTATGGGCACAGAAGACTGAATCCCATCCTACCACTGGCTTGTTACCACTTGATCCTAACCATTTCTTTCCTTTGCCCTTTTCCAATACAGTAAATGAGCTTAGCAATACAGCAGCACAATAAGTAAAATGCAGTCAACAAACCTGATAACTATCTTATATGTCTGTCTGTAGGGTATACTGCATTTTTTCCAATGGGAAAAAGAATTATTTCTCCTTCACTTTTGAATATACACAGTTAAAGCGTTAAAATAGTACAGATCAAGTATCACGTATCTCATTAACTGTTATGTATGTGAGTGAACTAACCAAAGCAGAACCACCCTGAGTGATCACAGATACTGCACACTCCGCTCAAGCAATACATTCAAATAAGCAGCACAAATATTACAGCCTGGGCACGTATCGCCTCCATTGCAGAATATGCCCCACTTTATCTTAATGAGAAATGAGGCAGTTCAAGATTTCATTTGCATGTTTCTTTCAGAGACAGCTTCTAAGCCTATCCAGGAGCCCTCTACAGAGAGTCTGTGTCATGGAACAAAGTCAATACATGATCCTTAAAGGCAAAAAACAGTAACAAGAGCTACTGCCACCCTACAGAGAAATGAACACTCACGTACAGCTCACTGCTTTCTCTCCAGGCATTCCTTTGTCATCTCCAAAGAATATTTTATATGAACCAAAGATTTGGTTAACATGCTCACTTTGTCTTCTCCTCCCCATAAAAACAAAACAAAACACTGTTTGCAATACTCTTCTGAAGTGTTTAACACTCGCGGTACTTTCACATTGGCTTGCTCATCACAGTACACTCGGACATTCTGACAGCTATATAACACTCCTACCATGCATCTGCTTTTGATATGAGGTACATTTGATGCTTTCTGAAGAGCACAACTTCAAGTCATCACACACAACAGAAAAAGGTGTTGGAAAACTAAAGGAAGGCAGGCTATATTTTGATGAAGCCCAAGTAGTACGAGAGGAAAAGGTCGGACCCCAGATGTATCGGCGCTCTTATTTGCCTTTGTAAGCTTTATACCCACCCCCTTCCCTTAAAACACACACAACAAAGAAGGGCTTGGCAGTCACTGTGATGTACTGACACATGCTTTTAGAATTTCAGGACAGCCACAATCTACTTGCACACTTTTACATTATTACAGAAATAAATAATTCATAACATAACCATGTCCCCGCATTCTGAGGGATTTAAATGCAAGTCTACCATCACCAGTACTGCATAACCATCTAATTTGAAAGTAGCTTTGGACAGCAGCCAGTTTCATATCTAACCAAATAGTTAGCTGTAAATCTAACTGGCATCTCAAAAGCAACTCAAAAGTACTAAGCAAAGCAAGCATATAAGCTCTTTCTCAAGCTAACCTTCCAAGCCACATTGTCCTACAAACCACCAGGATGCCAATAAATGAATTCCCATCACTCCTGTGAGCTTCAGCATACGAAGAGCTGATCCTATGTACCTTCTCTTTGAGTACAGCAACCTTGGCTCAGGCAGGTAGGCAGCCCTATAATTTACACAATTAGCATCCTCATAGACAAAGGCTCACAGGATGATTTCTTAACTGAACACATCCTACAGAAACAACTCTTTATTGCTTCATCTCCTAGAGGGGACAAATAACAACCAAAACCATTGACATACAATGTGATGTAGTATTTCACTGAGAGTCAGTAACTGATTTCTCTAAATTGGGGGGAAAAAACAATGTATTTCTAAACCATAATGCTTAGTAAGGTTTGAAATCAATTTCATTTCACAAAAATAAGTGTGGGACTGAAATAACTAGCAAGTTTACCTGGGAAGAGAGTTTCTACTTCAGTCTAGGTATCTCAAATAGAAACAATAGAAGGAACGTGGCACAATTACCCTGAGAGGTACAAGATGCAAGGCAGCATGTGAACAGACAGAAGGACAAATTTGGGGAAAAGTCTACAATTCTCCAAGGACTCCAACTGAAGAGTTTGGTGAGGTGGAAGGACAGGACAGCCCCCCACTGTCACCAGGATGATCTGAATGGCAAATATTGTGTACATGCAGGTGCGTTTGCAAAACAGGGTCCAGCTCTAAGGATGGCATGTACACTCATCAAAGAGATAAACCTGTGGAGGTTACAGCTAGGAAATTCTGCCACAACCACAGATAGAGAGGCACAAGGGAGAAGCTGGCTGGAAAGTTGTGCAAGATCTGACAGCTGCAGCAGAAAAGCCTGTACTTTCAGCAGCCTCTAGTAGAAAGTTCCCACGCTCAGAGCCCATTTACCTATGGTAAGAACAGGGCTGCGATATGGGATGTTTCATAACATTAAACAAATTAAAGTATATCCAAATTTACAACACCAAGCAAGACAGGAAATTTTGCTGTGTGTATATGCATAACGTGGCTTTCTGCTATTGATGTCTCTAGATGTAGCGGAGAGGAACAGAACAAGATTTAAGGAGACTGCAATGTCTGTATTTTAAAGGGCTGTATGAAGTCCCAGTTAAGAAGCAAGAGACAGAAAGCACCCCTCTTCCTGACAGCAATTCCCCTGCCTTCCCCAGGAGCAACTTCATGCAACCTAACTAAGGTGCAACCCCTTCCAACTGCAGCTTGCTATATGTCAAGTCCTGTGTGCAAAGTGCCTCTCAATGTGCCTGGGAAAAGCAAGAAGTTATATAAACAGCAAAGATAAACTCCTCCTTTGACAACATGCCTCATGCATCTGCTGAAGGTTTACACGTTCTAATGAAGACCAGATTCCTCCCCAGCATCACAAGAAAGCGAGAGAAGCAATGTTTTGCCCTGTGTAGTATGACTAGTAGAGTCCTCAGATTGTTCCCAGAATTGTTTGCCTCCCAGGTTTTGACTTAATTACAACAGGACATGCACACACAAAGCAAATCCTCCAGAATACTAAAAGCAAAAAGAATGAATCATTGCTCATCCTGCCATTTTCTTTCTTTTTTTTTTTTTTTTTTGTTCTTCCCAAATCTCTTCAAGCCTCTGAAATGTCGTAGCTCTAAAAGAACAAGCAGCAGCTGCCTTCCAGCCATTTCCCACCTGAAGAACTAAATTCATGAGGCCCACAGCCAACCAAGGGAGTGAGGTGTCACCTGTGACTGAGCCACGTCAGCATCACCCCACATTCAGGCTCCAGCTCAGTCACATCAGTCTCCTCACCTCCCCCAGTGCCATGTTGCCCCATCCCACCTACCAATGGCTTCACTGATTTTCCTCCCCCTTTAGCACAACTCTATCACTGCCTAAAAACTGCTTCTGACTCCCTTATTTTTCACATAGCACCTCTACTTCCAAGGGCTGATGATGCCAACACATTTGTTCCTCCCAGTATTTGTACTGCCAGAAACAAGTCAGTTCCAAGTGGCATTAGCCAGAGAACCAGAACCATGAGTTGGAAGGGACCTCTAAGGGTCATCTAATCCAACTCCTCTGCAATGCATAGGGAGGTTCAGCCTGCATTTGGTTAGTAAGAGTACAGACATTTAATTCAAAATAATTAACCTCCTCTGCTAATGCTTATTTTGCTTTTGTTATGTTAAGCAGAGTCCATCAGACACACAGGATGCAGGAAGTGAGGGCGTTCACAGGTTCAGCTGAATTGGTACAAATCCATTTGTATTTACTTTCCCTTTGACACAGCATATTTTGATGTTACTTCAAATCCATACCCGACCGACACGAGTGACATCAAAGACCGACAGCACTCGGATCACATTGGCCAAATACAACCACACGCGTTCACATTTTATGCGGTATCAGATCTTTTGCAAACAAGGCAAGGCCTACATCAGCTCAAAAGCAGCGCGTGGTTTGCCTGCATAGAAACAGTCACCAAAATAACCGGAGCAGGGGCAGCCAAGTGAGTCCCACGGGATGCGCTGCATGGGCACGGAGCGGCCCCTCACAGGGAGCACCCAGCGGGTGCCTGCGGGTCCGCACACGGCACAGCCACCCCCGGCACGGGCTCTCCTTGAGGCGGCGAAGATCTTGTGTAAGAGAAACGTGTGCGTCAGGAGACCTGACAAAACACAGCACCTCCACCGCCAGCGAGACAAAAACCAGCCAACACGGAAGATGCGTGAACCGAAGCCCACCGTATTTCGGCGGGGGCACAAATTAAGCCGTCCCCAGACGAAAGGCAGGTACGCTGCAACCGCTCTCCGCCCTGCCAGGCGGCAGCCGGCCCGCACCGAGCCCCGACCCCCCCCGGCCCTCCGCCGCTCGCTGCGGGGCACGGCCGGCACCGGGTCCTGAGGGAGCGGAGCCCACCGCTTCCCTCCCGCAGCCCCCGGAAGAGGCGGGGAGCCCTCCTCCCCAGCCAGCCTTCAGGTGAAGGCCCCGGGCTCCGAGCAGCCGCCGGCCTCACCTCCTTCAGCTGCTCCATCTCGGCGCGGATGGTCTCATACTCCAGCTCCAGCTCCTCGTACTGCTGCTTCAGCTGCTGCTTCTCCTCCAACACGGCCAGCCCGTACTCCGCCGCCTGGATCTTCTCGCGGGTGGTCTCGCCCAGCTCCTGGAAGAGCCGCTTGATCTCGCTCCGCAGCCACTCGGGCTCCGACTCCATCACCAGCCGGGAGTACTCCTCCTCCTCCATGCCCAGCGACATGTCGGCGGCGGGGGCACCGCAGCCGGCGGGCGGAAAGGCGAACGCGCGGCCCGTCCCCCGCTCCTAGCAGCGCCGCGGCCCGCGGTCGGCCACGGCCCCCCCTCCGCCGGCAGAGCCCGCTCGGGCGGCCATCCACGGGCGCAGCGCTGCGCTGCGGAGCGCCCCTCGCACCGCGCCGCCGCCGCGAAACTCGCCCTGAGCGCCGACCGCAGTGAAATCATTCAAAGGGAACGGCCGGCCCGGCGCCGCGCGGCGCGCTGGGGGCTGTAGTCCGCACGCGCCGCCGCCCCGCGGGGAGCGCCGCCCGCAGGACTACGTCCCCCACAGTGCACCGCGGCGGCACCGCCCGCGGGGAGGGGCGGTGGAGGCGGCGGGGCAGAGCGGAGAGGAGCAGAGCGGCCCTCTGCCGGGCTCGGTGCGTATGGAATGGAGCGAGCGCCGGGGCTGAAGTCAGCGACGGGAAACCGAGCGACAAAAACAGAAGGTCTCGGCGGCGTGCGGTACAGGAAGGCGCCCAGAGCTCAGGAGCAGCCGCGCTCAGCGGGTCTCGCAGAGCGGAGCGCTTCACGGAACCGCTGCCAGAGAGAGAACCCTGCGCGGAGCCGCCCCCGGGGCTGCAGCGCCGGCAGCGGGCGTGGGGGAGGGCAGAGCCGGGCCTGGGGCTTCGGGCACGCTTCCATGTCTGACGCCGTTTTGTCAGACCGCCCCTCGGCGCCGTCTGCCACACGGCAGCGCGTCCGGAACGTTGGTGGGAAGATTCAGCCTCTGCTGCAGTCCCACCAACGTCCACCTCTGATATCGTGGGCCAACGTCATAGAATAAGAGGCGTTACTTTCAGAGCAGCCCTCGCATTTTAGACTTCTATCAAAGATCAGTAGTTAATGGTTGCTTTGCAGTTGCAGCAACACTCGTGCTACAAAAGACTAAACGCAGCCATTAGCAGCCCAGCCCACCAGCAGCAGTACCACAGATGAAACCTAATCACTACAAGCACAAGAGTGGCAGAAAATTCACCACCACACGTATGTATGTCCCTGGTGCCTGGCTGCTCGCTTGCAAGCACTTGCGAGATGGGTGGAGGTCAGCAGGCTTCAAAAGCAGTTGAAAACAAAAAGACAGTTCCTTCTTAAAGGAGATCCAATAGCAGGCAGTGCTGGGACACGATCGCGGACACCATGGTGTGGTTCCAGCTTGCCAGAATGAAGGTACAGCGGGCAGCACTCAGCATCGAAAGCATGCAAGGTGAGCATGAAAAATGCTGATGCCTGACATGCACAGGAGACCTACATGATCTTGTTTGTTTACAGGGTTTCACATCTGCAGAGCAGTTGGTCCATCAAGGAGTTCTCTATCCACCAACAGGAGAAAAAAGCACCATGCTCCCCAGCATTAGAAAGAGCTTGGCCAGTGTGGCAAGGGAAGTGATTCCACCCCTCTGCTTTGCCCCAGTGAGGCCATGTCTGGAGTACTGGGTCCAGTTCTGGGCTCCCCAGGCCAAGAAAGACAGGGAACTGATGAGAGAGTCCAACGGAGGGCCACAGAGATGATGTGGGGCCTGGAGCATCTCCCGTATGAGGAAAGGCTGAGAGAGCTGGGGCAGTTCAGCCCAGAGAAGAGAAGGCTGAAGGGGGAATCTTATCAATGCATATAATTATGTAGAGAGCAGGAGTGAAGTGGATGGGGCCAGATTCTTTTTGGTGGTGCCCAATTCTTTGTGGTGGTGCCCAGCAACAGGAGAAGGGGCAATGGGCACAAACACAGGAAGCTCTATACAAACACAAGGAAGAACTTCTCTTGAAGAATAACAGCACTGGCACAAGGCTGCCCAGAGAAGTTGTACAGTCTCCTTCTCTGAATGTACTCAAAACCTGCCTGGATGGTTACCTGTGCAACCTACTGTAGGGAACTGCTGGAGCGGGGGGTTGGACTCAGTGACCTCCAGAGATCTCTTCCAACCCCTGCAATTCTGTGATCACTCTGAGAAGAGCACATCTGAGGGACAAGATGCTCATGCAGCACAAGACTACTTGACAGAAGTAGTGGGAAGTATTGTGTCAAGTTCAGCTGGCACAAATAGATGTGAGGCAGTAACACCTGGGCAACTGCTTGAAAAAGGATTTGCCAAACTGCTAGGAAAAAGCCATCGGCTGTTGCTGCAGGTTATACCACTGCACAAATGGTAGGCAAAGACAGTAGTAGAGTAAGCAGACACAGTAACTGGGATCCTCATTCCTCAGCCATGGGCAGAACTAATTTCAAAAGTGTGCTGAAGGCAGAACTGAGCCAAACACCTCTCTTAGTGGGACCACTGTACATGGGAACAGCTCCATCACGTCAGTGTGAATGGGCCCCACTTTATACCCAGGTGAGGAGCTGCCTGCTTCACCTGGCTGCCCTGCTGCTTCACCCCTTCAGCACAGTTCAGCTTCTTCCAGAGTCAAAAATAATTGGTAGTGAATTGGCAAGCAAATGCCAAACACAATAACAACAATTATATGCTTGAGCACTCCACAAGGTCTAGCACACAAAGTATCACCTTTGTTCATAGCCACAGGGTTTTTTCCATGTGCTTTCAACTTCTGTCTGTGCTCATCATGCTCTGTCCTGGTACACGTGAGCCCTTATCCCTTTAATGATCTGCTCCATGGCTGAATTTTGCTTCTGAGCCACATGAATGCCTCATCTATTTCTCATCATGGCCTTGGCAGCACCTGGAGCTCCTGGTGCCCCATGTGCAGGGATGTATTTAGCCCCAGAGCACTGATGCTACATGCAAACGGTTTCCTGGATCTAAGCAGCAGTTTGATGTTCTCAGCCCATAGCACGTGTGTGAAATTCCTTCACTTGTTTATCTTCAAAATCCCTTGGGAAAGGTTTTGTTTGTTTGTTTTTAATAGCAGCTAAGTATCTAGTTGGCCTTCACAGCCCCATTCTGTGTGACACTGTTGACACGCTCTCTTGTGTCATCTCCTGTCTTCGCAGCAGCCCCCATGGCAGCACTGTCCCCACAGTGGGCAGGCTGGTGGGCACTCCACTGCCTCCAGGGTCTGTCTCACCTCGCCCCTCTGCTTTCCATCTTGCACAGAAACCCGAGGACCTGAGACTGCCTTCTTCTTCTTCTTTTTTTTTTTTTTTTTAAGGAATGTGCTGTGTTGGCAAATTCTGGTATTACACCCCAAAGGGATCCATTAACATCCAGGTAGTTACTTCATAATAAGCTTTGCAGATTTGGATGCAAAGAGGTGCCTCTGACAGGTGTCGTCAGTGGGATAAGGTGTGTCTGATGATGAGAAAAAGTCAGCAGGCAGAGAGGCAGAGTGTCACTGAGGTTCTCTTCAAGTTGGTAACATTTCCTCAGAGTTACTTTTAACTCCCCTATCTGGGTGTCCCCAGGAGTTAAGGTTCTGTAGCCCACACACTGGGAAGCTAAAAAAAATTGGAGAAGTAAATTAACAAAATCCCCTTCTTCCCGATCAAACCATTTTTCCCAAGTGAGAAAAATAGAAGCATTGTCTCTTGCATTCTCCTGCTCCCCGTTTTTAATTATTAGGATGTCTTCTCAAATCTGTAGCATTTTATCATTTTCTTTTGTCTTCCCCTAATCGGTAGCATTGATAATCTCACATGTTCACTAATGATTAGTCCATATTTATAATAAACACTGAGTTTTCTTCTGCCTCATATGTTCTGAGCCCTCACTGTTCTCAGGCTTTACCCTGTAAATCAGGACTCAAACAAGCCCTAGCTTTTTGTCCTCTCCAGAAGCTGAAATTTGTTTGTAACAACTCACTCTTAGGGCATGGGGCTTCAGTTCACATCCTGAACACTGCTGGGCTTACAATTAAATGGTGAGATCTAGCCAGTTTCTGAGATTAATAGAGATAATAGTTCAAACAACTTCACCTGGTAATTCATAGAATCACAGAATTGGTCAGGTTGGAAAAGGCCTTCAAGATCATCAAGTCCAACTGCAACCTAACCACACTACCCTAACAACCCTTCCCTAAACCATGTTGCTGAGCACCACATCCAAACGGTTTTTAAACACATCCAGGGATGGTGACTCAGCCACCTCCCTGGGGAGCCTATTCCAGTGCTTAACCACCCTGTCTGTAAAGAAGTTCTTCCTAATATCCAACCTAAACCTCCCCTGGTGCAACTTGAGGCCATTTCCCCTCGTCCTGTCACCTGTCACCAGTGAGAAGTAAACCCAAGATTTGTTAGTAGGTTTCATGCTTTGTTATTGTTCTAAACTGCTCAAGATGCAAAGGAAAATGTCCGTCAGTAACTGCAAATATCGCTATTTCAAAAGCATTTCTGAACAGCCTAGGAAACAAGAGCGGCTTGTCAAAGCTGAGGCTCTCGTGATCATTCAAGGTAATGATGTAGCATAACAAAAATTTGAAATGACTGAATGAGCACAGCCCGGCCTGTGCCCATAGCCTCCTCTGGGTGCAGCCAGAGGTCACAGCCTATTTCATTGTCAGTTCACTGTCTCTAAACTGCATCTGTGCAAAGACACTGTTGAAGGAAGGCTGTGCAGGAGGCAGGGAAGAGTGGGGATAACCTCTCAGGTTGTTTCCTGAGGTGTGTGATGATCACAGACTATCACACGAGGCTGGTCACAATTCAGCCTGCCCACGAGCTTCGTGTATGGACAAGTAACAAATTACCATTGTCTCCTATTTCTTCCCATTTCCTATTTAAGAAGAAAATAAAATGACTTTAGTGAAAAAGAAAATAGTTCGGGACAGGATCAATGTTTGTGTGAGGTACAGTAATGACCTTTCTTAACCAAAAGACATTTCAAAATAAGAACCTGAAAGTGACTGAAAGCTTCAGATATTCACTGGTAGCTGATAAGCTGGGGAGAAGCAGGTGAGCTGCTGGCAGAAAGCTGCCAGAGGGAATGTCTGCGTGCAAGGAACAAGCAGAGGAATTACAGATGCTTATCGCAAAATGGAATTCTTAGGATGTCTCAGCATCAGGAGAAAAAAATGTGACTTAGCTTTCAACGTTTGACAGAATGCCTTGGCTGGGTGTGGGGAGCACAGGACACACACAGCCCGCTCCCTGACCCAAGTGCTGAGATGCCCATGCCTATCAGTGCTGGCCTTCTGCCAGGAGCTGCAGAGGAGGGACGGCTAGGGGGTCCAAGTAGCAACATGTCTGGCACACCATCTGCCAGGTGTAGCAGGGACCAGATGCTCAAGTTACTTCTTTATTCTGCCATGATGGAACAAGCCAGGGAGGAAGGGAGATTTTTTCCCAAAACGTTTTCCTTTTTCCTCCTTTACTGCAAGCCCGAACCACCCCTCACAACCACCTACAGCTTCTTATGACCATGAGGTGCACCTGTTACTTTTCAGCATTTTTCTTCTTTGCTCTCATTCAATGAGAAAGCCTCTTCCAATGCACAAAGAAGTGCTTAGGTAAACCGGAGCCAAAGACACTCCATGACCACAGATTTTGTCTTTTGGTCCACATGGAGGTGCTGGGAAGCAGTGTGCCTCCAGGGCTGGCTGGGGGCTCATGGCCTGGCAGCTGTACAGGGTGTGTGGAGCTGTTGTTAGGCCAGAACTGCAGGCCTGCCTGCCAAGGCAGCAGTCTGACATGGCTTTCCCAGGCCTGTAGGTCTGTGCAAAGGGCCATGTCAGCCCAAACAACCACGCTCTCTCTTCCCAGCTCACCTGTGGGAAAGGACCATGTTTGTGCTTCACCCCAGTGCCTGTTTGGAGGAAAACATTCCCTTTTAAACCATGTCCGTATGCCTGATTGACAAGCAGTAAATGAGCTGCCACTGCTCCATCTCTTTTGACGAGGTAAACACACCTGCGTTTGGATTTAAGCCAAACCCATTTCATTTTTGATAAATCATCCAGGCACATGTTTAAACTGAAGCAAAACAAGAATCCACACAGCAGTGTACCAGTATAACTACATCAGCAACAAAGAAAAAAACACTGCAGTGTTATTTCTCTTTTCCCCTCCATCTTCATGTTGTAACTTGAAAGGGTCTCAAGTTCTGGAGGCCACTCACAAAGGAGTAATACTGTATGCAGTATGGACTTGGCTGGTACAGATTTGATTTTCTCTGCATAAGAAATATTTCTACTTCTATCAGTGTGAGAAGAGACATTCACTTATTTCTCATAAGCTCTGGAAGGAGACAAGCACAGCCAGAGCTTGCTTTTGGTTGCAGTCAGAAGCAGCAGGAACTTCATTGCAGTTAGTTGAATTACACCAAATTTATGTGCCATGGGTAAAATCAGTGTGTTGGCTCCAGAGCAGGCACAGTGATAACACCAATGGGTCACAGCAGATTTGGTGCTGCTGAAGAGCACCTAAGCCACCCCAGCCTTGCGCTAGAGCCCTAGCTCTGGTATAGGCACCTCCTGCTCCATCAGGAAAAATTTTCCTGAAGAGCTTATCTAGAAAAAAGAGCTATAGGAAGCATTTTTGCCATCAAGTGATTTCTTCACTGCTAGAATATCTTCCTGGCAATGCCAGTTTTCTAACACAGAGCAAGTCGCAGATTACTGCGCCAGAGCCTAAGGATTGCATCAGATCTGCTTTCAATTCAAGACAAGGCTCACGTGAAAGTCACTTTCAACTGTTTCTCTCTACTAAGGGAGAACACTTCTGTGCACCTCGGGCCTCAGCCAGAACTTGATCCACTGTGAATGACTTCGTGTCATTCAGTAAGTGACACACACACTTTAAAGCAGAGCACTTTCCCCCTTTTATCAAAGCTATACTGTAAGTTACATCTCCTGCTGAGACATGTGCCCACTGCACTGCTAGGTAGATAAGCAAGGTGCAAAATGACTGCAGTTCCTTCTCTACTCATTTTGCTTTTTTTCTAAGCACAGCATTCCTCGATACCAAATCTCTAGTTTAGATAAAGGAAAAAGTCTGTGGAGTTAATTGCATTAATTAAAAACCTCATCGACTAAATGGTTCACAGAAAGTCTGAGCTCATTGCCGTTTTCTTCTAAGTATGTTATATAAGCATCAATTACAAGAACATCAAGTTTAAATAAAAATCAGAAGCAAAGTTATTTCATTTTGGACAGAGGAAACAGCTTCTTGGTAGAGGCAGGCAGAGATCACAGCATGCATGGAAATAGCTGTGGCACAGGCAGCTCACTGCCAGCATCACAAAGGAGGCAGGGTGTGATCCAGCACTAAATTAATCAGTGCTTCCAGCACAGAGCTAAGAGTTATGGAACAGGCAGGTAGGTGTTTCGGTTACTTTTTTAATGTTGCTTCCACTTATGTATTTTAGGAATTCACTGACATCTGCTATATATATTTTTTCCATCAATTTCTAATAGCTGGAATTCCACTAGAGCTGTTTTAAATATAACTAACATGTTTTATCCAAGCAATATTTATTATTATGGACAATTTCTGCACCTGCTAATTGAGGCAGGGTTCAAGTTTTTGGAAATATTATTATGTGGATTGAATATTGTAATAATAGGCAGCTATTTGATACATATGGTTAGAAATAAATAGATTTGTACCTTAGTTTTTGTGGGGTTTTTTATGTCTATATTGCTGTGCTCCAGCCTTCAGATAATGCTGCCTTTCTGGAACTGACCAAAACCACCTGCTATCAAAAGGAAAAAAAAAACAATCAGATAAAACCTCAAATTAAAAAAAAAAAAAAAAAAAAGGCAACCCCAGGCAAGTAAAAAACTTCAGACATTTAAAAATTGATAAAGATGACAGCAAAGAGTTGATATGGGCAGCACTGAAACGCCTCAGTGCTCGGTTCAGAGCCCCCGTGGGTGGGTTCAGGAAAACAAGGATGGAGAGCACCAAGTTAGTTGCACCTTGTTAAATGCAACCACATAAACAACTAGACTTTAATGGGATACTATCTGTAGCCATCACAGATTTATACATCTGAATTACAAAGTGGCTTCTGTGTGTCTGCAGAACAGAGGCAGGGGTATGTTCCTGCCCAGTGTGCACACAGGCTTCCTAGAAGGGGGCTGGGTCTGCCTTTACTCAAGTTAGTTGTCCATGTGAATACAGGGCTGTTCTGCCCTCACTGGAGATGTTCCTGGCTGACACCAAGAGTCACTTCCCTTTTACAGAAAAATACTGCTTTTATAAAGCAAGCATGAACCTATATTTACACTGATGGAAAATAATAATAAGGATGTACTTTTATGCACCTCTATGTACATCCTTATGTCCAGAAGTCAAATTCTTTGTCACTGTAAGCATAATTAATCCCACAGAAAGATAAAAGCAGATATGCCACAGACTTTCATAGGAGTCTTTGTGGGAGCAGACAGCTGCATTCATAGCAGCAGCCCCCAGGCTGGCCACTGCTACAGGACTGTCCCCATTTCTTCTGGCAGATGATTAGGGCTCCCCATACGATGCTGAGCTGTCAGTAATACATACAAAGAGAAAACACTGACAGCACAACCTCCATTCATTTGTAGTGAAAGATGGTTTCCTGGGCAAGCTGTCTTGCAAAGACCATGAGTGTGAGAAGGAAAGGTGAATAGCAAGGAAATAAAACAGGAAAACAAGAAACCAATCAGAGTGGGAGAGTTGGGTCCAAACATTCTGCTGCACAATTCATTTGTACCCCCTTCCTTTTGCATCTCCCCCTCCCAGTGGGGCTGCCGTTCCTTCACTTACACGAAACGGAGTCATCAGGGGAGCCACCAGCATCAGATAAAGCAGGCACAGCTACACAGGATTAAAATGGAGCATGTTTAGGTCAAAAGACAACTTAAAAAGGGAATTGGACTTATGCTTTCTCCCTCTGTCAGGAAAGTCTGTGGGCTGGCCAAAGTATAAAGTCACATCTTTAATCATGTCTATCTGGAAGAAGTCTTATATTTGGAGGGAGCTTGAAGCCAGAGACAGCCTAATGGGAGACCACAACCACATAACTGAAACCAGCTATCACCCTGTTACGAAACAAACTCACAGTATTATACAGGTAATGTCACTCTATGTAGCACAAATGAAATAAATGCTAATGGTCCCATACTTGAACAGAATAGCAGCTGTTCTTATGGGTGATAATGAATTCAAATGGTAATCACAGCCCACCATTACAATGAAGCCTGCTAGCGAAGTGTTACTGTAAATAAAAGTCCACATCACATCTGATGCCTGGAATGTAACGAGCATTCTCCTGACTCCATTTAAGCCTACTGACACATAAATATCCCATGTGTGTTCCAAATCTGCCAATAATTATACTTGAAAAAAGATACACCCTATTAGTTCAGGGAAACTAGCTGCACTGTGGTCTTGAGGTCATTGCAGCCATTAGCTTTTAAGAGCACATGATTTATCGGTATCTCATCGATATATTTTGCCCTTGCACCTTCTGTTTCTTACCAGTCTCCCTGAGCTCTCCTTGCTTTCCCAGCCTCCCCTGCTCAGCTCAGCACAAGGGGATCAGGCTGCAGTAGCCACCAGGAAAGTGCATCTTTATCTCAGGCACAGCACAGTGCCACTCAGCACTTCCACATCCATCAGCCTTGTCTTTATCTGTTAGCAACAAATTCTGAACTCCTGCTCCTGTAGACCTTTGTAAGATGAGCAAGTAATCGCACACTGCTTCCCAAAAACACTCTTATGGAAATAAGAGTAATCCAACTGTTTTCATTGGCCAGTTAATTATGTGCTGCTCTGTAACACTGGTGAAATGGCAATACATTCTAGAGTATAATTCAATACAAGGGAAATAAACATGCAGAAAAATAAATAAGCTAATGGGAGTTATCAAATCAGGCTTTAAACACGTCTTTAGGAGCAATGAGAAGTCAGAAATTAGGCCCAAGTTCAGACCAAAGAAAGAAGGGTTTTGGCCAGCAATATCTGTCTCAGACTCCAGCACTGACTGAGAAAACCACGGGCCAACTTCTGCAAACAGTCCTTCATTTGTATCACTTCAAAGATGCTATTCACATGAGTAAAATTCCTTACCTAAGTTGTCTGCAGGATCATGCTTCGTGATAGGAGCCAGTGTGGCTGGAGAAGTGTTTTATATTGCTTTACTATTTTTAGTCCAGTAAAGAAGGGGATACTCTCTCCTAGTGCAACATAACCAGATAAAAGCACATTAACTTGACTTCATCATGGCATATAGCTTACAACTAATGGAGCCTAAAGGAAATTGTATAACCTGGTGTACATTCTTCTATTACATAGCACAGGCAAATGAAGTGTCACTGCTGGACTGACTTTTTATTCTTTGGGTGCTGACTCTGCGCTCCTCAGAGCACATCCTGTATGTTTTTTATATGGTTCATATGTGTAGGAGTTATGCTTCTCCAAGAGCATAAAAGAATCCCTCAAGCCATGTAGGAAATTTGTTTTTGAGAGTGGCCAGTGAGTAGATTTTGTCTTTTGTGGAAAATGTGAGTCAGACCCATGTAAAAAAGCACAGAAAACAAACAATGTGCTAAAAGGAATGCTCGACGTTTGTGTAGCAGCCTTCAGATAAGGTTCACAAAACTACACAATGGTTATCTGAATATTTGATGTAGATAACTACTATTTATATTGCTTGATATCTCTATGGTAGCCATGTAAGAACTATAAAGTATAACACCTTTCACATAGAAGTATACATTAATTTCTGAAGCTGGCTCTGTGTGCTGAGTGCTTTATGTATTGAGTTTCCACCCTAGTGCTGGATGTCCAGTCAATGGCAGCCACCAATCTAGAGTAAATCCAGCAGATATAGACACATGTACCTGCAATGCACTGGGTGTGTGGAATGCACTTGGAGGTTGGCAGGTAGTCACAACTCGCTCAGCTAGAGGAGGTCCAAAAGTCACAATTTCCTCTTCTAACCTCTACAATACACTTTTTTGTTTCAGAAATGAAAAAGAAAAATTGTTTTGTTGAACCTCTCACACCATAAATCCTCTGTTCTCTGTGCTAGTTGGATGACTGTTCTCTGGAGAAGAACAAGTACCTCCTTTCCCTTCTGTACAGCGTAGCACACTCCCTGGGGAAAAAGCTTTTGCAGCCACCACGTATTTGGTCTGGCCTAAACAACCAAACAGTAACTCAAGGTGTTGCCCACCAACAGCTCACTTGTTTGGACACAACCTGGTTATCTGAGGGGAAACCTGGCCAAAGCCACAGCCCCGCTGTGATTTGTGCTGGGTGCCTGGGGCCTGTACAGAAAGAAAGATTTCTAAAGGAGAGGAAGAAATCAGACCTCATGCAGTACCTTTGAAAATCTCTCCCTAAAGGCATAACTCAAAAAGCCATTAATGGGGCAGAGAGTTTTCATTATTCGAAGCATGTTTATTGCATCGCCTTCCCCTGAGGAAAATAGCACCTGCTGTGAAATGGAAGGCAGTTAATGGATTGCAGCAGCAGGAGCTAAATATATTTCCCTCTCTTCCGTAAGTACTGAAGAAAGAAGAAAATGGCCAGAACATGCATTGCCCACAGAGGCGAAGTGCTGCTCCAATTCCTTGGACAATGCATCAGTTTTACAGCTTCTAACAGAGCTTTGCTTGTCGCCAAGTGCAGATGTTGTGCCCGGGGAGAATTATTCCTCCCTAAGTAATGCTGGCCAAAAAAAAACCACCAAACTGCTGCATACAAAGATTGGTGCAGGGGTCAAGGACTTTGATAGGCAGAGGCTCCTGGGGGCACAGGCTGCCCCTCCAGCCTATCCCACAGGTACAAGGGGCAGGGCAGGCTGGAAGGGTATACCTGCAGAGACCATGCCCAGCATCCCACTGGAAGCAAGGCTGCTTCCAGCACTAGGTCAGGTGTTCCATAGCTCAGTCCACCTACACCATGCCTCTCTAGGTAGTATCTCCCACAGTAGCCTCTTTTTTGTTGCCATAGCATGATATCAGAGCATCTGCATCCCTGTTAAAAGCACCCTCAGACAGTATGTTTCATGTCTTCCCCTTGCACTGTGTAGAAAGCTGCCAGCCCACCATGCCGGTCTGGCCCCTAAGGTAAGCAAATCCCACAGCTGTGCACAGCAAACTCTACCCATAAAAAAAAAGGCACTCCAGGCTGGAGGCTCACAACTAGCTTTGCTTCAACATCTCTTGCTAACCAACTCCATGGCCTATTGACCCTTAGGTCAATAGAAAAGAGCAAACAGTAGAAATTTTCTTGAGCCTGGCTCTCTCTCACTGCTCCCTCCTCAAAGCCTCAGAGATGTTGTACAGTTCACTCACCCTTCCCTCTGCTCTGCTTCTATGTGAAGGAGGAAAAGACATGGTGTCTGCCCTTCTGTTATCAAGTTCTCAGGTCTGCGGGTTATTCTTATTCTTGTTTATTTGTTTGTTTTCCTTGGTATTCTATCAGTATTTTTCTTATCTCTTCCTCAGGTCTGAAGAAACAAAGTTTTGGTAGCTTAGCTGAGATTAGCCAGCACGAATAGCTAAGTCCTTAGTCCTTCAGGCTCTTCCCAGGCCCTTGCACTACCAGATTTTTGCCTTCTCTTTTGTTTCTGTACAGTCTCCCTTGAGAAATGGCAAACAGTGTGAATAGTATCAGGCAGGTAAAATGAGGCCCATACAATTTCCATATCTTGCTTTCCACAACCTCTTTCCAGCAGAAGAAAGCCAGGATATCCCCTAACGGAGCTGCACAGCTGTGGTTATTATCCTGACACTGCAACATAAGCAAAGCAAACAAAAGTAATGCTTAAGTGACAATGCAAGAAAGAAACTGGAGACTGGATTCCTCACCAAAGCCACTGGAAGGTAAGGCAAAGCCAGGAGGATTCCTACTTTTAGAACATTCATAGAATTTTTTAACAAACCAGTACATGCAGGACCTGTAATTAGATATCCCAAATTCCTGTGCTGACTTAGAAGATAATAACCGATTTGCAGGGAGAGATGCTTGCATGTATTGCCTTTGGAAAAGATCTGAGACTGAATCATGAGCATCTTCATCCTTGAAGCCAATGTTGCTCTGAAGGAAACACTGAAGGGTGAAGTAGAAGAAGTCATTTCACAGCTTTGATTAAAAATATTAAACTCACACCTTTTATATGTAGCACTAGGATAAAATACAAAGTTGGGAACATAAACTGTGTCTGTGACATAGCCCTAACGCTTCCTGTGCGCCCTTATTCTCCACGCACATAAGACATTGGTAGGGTGGATTGAAGAGTGTTTGTGTGCTTCTGCAAAGAAACTGATAGACCGACAGCTCCAAGCTCCCCGCAGGATCTGTGCTAGCTATGGACTGCTAGGTCTGCACATCACCAGTACAGACTTTTCTGTGCCTGCTTGGACAGACTGAAACTTCCACCTTTCTCCTAATGATAAAATAAAGAGTGAAAGAATAGAAATATTTTCAATGGTTTTTCCTCCCAGTTCTGCAGCAGGCTCTAGATAAAGTGCGATTTCCCAATGAGAACTGGGGTGAGAAATAAGAAAGTCAATTAAAAGACAGATTTCTGTGGTACCTTGGAGAAATGTTAATGAGACTTTGGTACCTCGGCCTCCTCTTCCCCTGGCTTCAAGACACTGCACTCTACTAAATTATTTACAGCTTATGTAAACTAAGAATGAGTGGAGCCAGAGTGTTTTGAGAAGCAGATGCTGAGGTTGCCCTTTCCTCCTTCTCCACTCCTGGCAGATATATTATGTTCACAGCGAGATGATCCTGTGCAGCTATACTTGTGGGGTTGAATTTCTCTCCTGTTCAGCTTTCTCCTGCCATTCCCTCACCCTGTTTGCCTTTCCTTCCTCTTATGAGAACACCATCCAGTAAACCTTGAGCAGGCCCTGCCTCACCTTGAGATTAAATGCTAGCAGCTGACCACAGCCTCCTTTACTAGAGCTTTGTCATCAAAGCTCTTTGTTCGATTCCTGCCCTCATTCTTTCTCCTGCATGTTTACATTCCTCATGTTCCCACTTCAAGCGCTTCACCGCATGACCCCTGCTTTGTACCATACCTAGTATACATACATTTCTCAGAGCACACCTTTTTTTTACAGGTTTTCAGTCTCCCTCTCACTGGTTCTGCAGGAGCAGTTGTGCAAGCAGTGTTACACACCCCAGCATGCCTTCCTGCTGGATCACCACAGCACCATAAAATTTATAAATCAATCCTCAGTGCTTCATCTGGGAAGCACAGGAGAACTGAGCCATAAGCAGTCAGACCTTTCACACTGTGCATATGAATGTATGAATGAGGTCATGTTTTCAAGGCTTCTACACTCCTGAGAGGTGGTTGCCCCTCCATGTGACACAGCGGCCTCTTCTCAATTTTCACTCTACCTTCTCTTTTCATTACAGAAGGAAAAGAGAGGCAAAAAACCACTGCGTTGCACTTGATATGATAGAGATGCTCACAGAGCAACTGCAGTTTCTGTCTCTCCCACATCTGTCAGCCTCAGGGTCATCCAAAATATGGGAACATGCAAAAACAAAAGTCCAAGAGGACAGCGTTGTGCACTCAGGGAGGTTGCTGTAGCCCAGGGAGACCCGACAGCACCAAGGAAATGCAGGTGAAAAGATGGAGACAAAGCAACATGGAAGTGGGAGGATGTGAGCAGTGAGCAACAGCTGCTTTGGAACAGAGTTGCCTCCACACCTACTCTGTTGAAAGCAAGTAAGCCTTGTGTCACAGCAAATGTGCTTAATCACATGCTAAAGTGCCAAACGATTCCTCTAAGTATTTAGCTCTTAAAAAACATAATCTGAGAAAAAGTAGAAGTCTGTAAATGCAGGATACTCTACAGCAAAACTGATGTTAATCCCCACCAGCTGTGATGAGGACCAGCCTTTTTGAACAGTGCACCGTGAGACTTCAAAGAGTTTTGCTAATATGTTCGACTTATTGCCTAACGCTCCTCTCTCAGATGACTGCATCCGTCCTGCTGATAACTATGGAAATAGCAGCTTAGAACAAGAGCTGCCTTAGATTGATGATGACGTCAATTGTATGTGGGTATAACTCTTGATCCAATCATTTTGTTCTAGTCACGCCACTGAAATTTTGCTATTTCAAACGCGGTTTTAGCAGTACATGGTGTGCTGTGGTAAAGAATTTGAGGCAGCAGCTTGCCACAAGCAGGGTTTTTTTTCCACGAATAAAGGCAGCCTAAGATTATAAGTGGCTTATCTAGATTTTGGACAAAAGTAAGCTTTATTTAAAACTGATTTCTTAAAGGCAAAGATGTCATATAATAATTCTTCCTTTCCCATAGAACATCACTGATATAATACATATTCACTTTGCTTCTTAAAAATGTTATTAACTGTAATTTCTACAGAACGATGAGATTTAATCATCCTTTTCATAACTACACATACTCCCTAGCCTCAGGGCACTTCCAATTGGAGGTAAACATGATGGGACCTGAGACAAGAGCACAGGAAAAAAAGAGGGTGTGGAGGCTATTAACAAGGAGACAAAGGAAAAAGCAATTGCTCAAAGAGCCAAGCTTATCTGGAAGGATTATCAAACCCAAAAAATAATGGAAGTGTGGGAACACAGAAGATGCCAGGAGAGCATAGGGCAGTTTTCCAGGTCCAATTGCACAGAACCCTGGAAAGAGCCAAAGCCCCATGCTGGAACCACTCAGTGACACATGCCAGTCCCCCTGCGTGCACCTGTGATGAGGACCTATGTGCTGCTAATCACAACGCTGCTGCAAAGACACTGCATGAGGCACACTTCTGTAGCTCAGTGCATTAGGTGCTCTCTGTCCTTTCCCCCTGAGCTCACGGTTTCTCACCACGTCTAGAAGCACTGCAGCAGTGCTGCTCTTTCTGGTCATCCTAAAGAGCATTTTTCCCTGAGAACCAGCTTGCTGGCTCAGTAGATCAATACCAGTGGAAGGAAGCATTGATAAGAAAGATAATGGAGGAAGTGTTTATACAGAACTTGATCTATTGAATAACAAGAAAAAAAATAATAAAAGAAGGAATAAAGAAATAATTGGCAAGATGGCAGAAACAGACCAAAGGAATATAAGAGTCTCTTAGAGTCCAGGCAATAACAATAGTTGCAGAAGCTGAACAAAATCACATACTGGCTTGGGTTGGAAGGTACCTCAGAGATCATCTAGGTCTGACCCCTGCATGGACAGGATTACCAACTGCTAAATCAAGCACTGAACCAGGTTGCCCAGGGCCCCATCCCACACGTCCATGGATGGGGCACCCACGGCTCTCTGGGCAGCCTGTGCCAGCACCTCACTGCTGTTTCAGTGAAAAACTTCCTCCTGACATCCAACCTAAATCTCCCCTCTTTTTAGCTTAAGGCCATTCCCCATTGTCCTACCACTATCTGTTGGATTTTCACTGACGTTTCTATTCCCTGCCCTCGCTGTTCATGCCTAAGACTCTGCAGTTTTTGTAACACAGCACTAGAACAAAAACATCCACATCACACTGCAGTGTGCAACATGCAAACATGTTCCTTGAATTCTGTACTTATCCCTTTACTGTGCTCCTCCACTCGGTGGAGCCGAACACAATGGTGGCAGGAAGGTAGGCAAAGGCACTGGGGAAGGTCTGTGGGCTCCCACACCTCTGTGACATTTCTGTCCCCCCTGCAGTGGACGATTGGTGCATCCCCCACGCAGGACCGGGTAACACTTCCACCTAGTGGACAGTCTGACAGATCTATGCTGTTCTGTACAGCCATGGCTCACGGGCTTTTTTACTTCTCACTGATTTAGACCAAGCTTAAAACGGTGGTATCCAATTCTGTACTAGTATGGTGAGGAGCTCACCTGGGGGAAAAGTGCTCAGATTTCTATCTGGGCCAGTATCCAAGTTTAAAGCAGATCGCTTTGATCAGATGTGATGCCTTGGAACTTTCCAGGCAGGTATTTCATCCAGGAATCCCAGGGCGAGGTTTAGGCAGGGCTGATAGGTATGAATATGTTTTCAACTTAAGTCAAATTGTTTCTAAGCCTAATTCCACCTCCACTGAAGTTAATTCAAAGCTCAGATAAACAAGTAGGCACAGAAAAATGAGTGAAAAAAAACCACAAAACAAAATAACCAACCAAACAACAAACCCACTGTGTCAAACAATAAATACCTAAATCCCAGTCACTGAAGGAAACCAAGTACCCAAATCCCAGCCCTTGAGGAGAACAAATATCCCCATCCTCTGCTCTCCGAGCAGTGCTTTATCAGAGTGCATGTGACAGTTGACTCAAGGTGACCTCTCTCACCTGCAAGGAGAACTCCTGCACAGACAGCTGAATCACCTGCTGAGTTGGCACAAGTGATCAGATTGCTCTGGCAAGTGACAGAGAAATCTTCAGGCTTCAGCTTGACTTCATTATGCAAATACATTCATGCAGTACTCAAAATTAAAGTCAAAAGAGCTGCTTTCCTCTTTCATTTTGAACTCTGATATTTCAAACATTTGTTTTAAAGATGACATTACAAGCAGGGAAACACCCCAAGCAAGCTGTTGGAGCCATGCTCACAGGGCTGAGTTGGTGGCAGATGACATGATGCACAGGGCTGATTCCCACAGCTAAAATAACTGCCCCACCATTTCAGGCTGGTGTGCTGGTACCAGCTAGAGATCAAACCATAAAAATTGGATAAACGGAGGCAAGTAGTGATAGGAAAGGATTAATAGGTTCCCTGGAGATTTCTGAGCTTTCTTTGGTATGTATAAATTTTGGCCTGCAAGTCCCTGCAGGCTTGGGCACAGAGTTTAGGAGTTTCTTGTTGTACCTTCGAAACATACCAGGAAAGCCTGAGGACAATTAGGGATAATACAACCCCTAGACTGATGCTAGGGTAACTTTCTGCATGTTTTGAGCAAGCTCACCCCCAGTTTCTATACCAGTGAGAGAAATAGAAAATGCATATATTTGCCATATCTCTGAGAGATCATCTCTCTTTAAATTTTGAGGTGGTTATTATGATGTAAAAGCCATTTACAAAGCAAAAACAAACAAACAAAAAAAACCCAAAAAACAAACAAACAAAACAAAAAAAACCCCCACCCAAATACAAACAAAAAAACCAACCCAAATCAGAAACTAGTCATTTTACAGCATGATTGCAACACCTCCTGCCTCCTCCTGCAGCACATCAGCTCCCATGTCCTGCAAGTGCACAGTTACAGTGGCAGGGTAGAGACAGTCCATGCAAGCAAGGAACAATCCTCCATAGATGACAAGAGGACCAGGAAATAATGAAATAGAGATGATAATAAAGCCAAGCACACTTCAGGCCTTCTGCATGGGCTCATAAAAAAAGGGTGTGGGTAGGAAGTGGAGACAAACAGCATTTCACACTCTGACAAACAACAGTGGTTAAGCATGGGAGGAAGGCTGATGACAGGGTAGGTGTGGCTGAAGAGATGCTAGAGGAGCTGAGGCAGTAAAGCTGACAAGAAGTTCTGGAGTAGCTGCTATCAGGTGAAAAGCTAAACAGTTTTTTGTGGATGCATGGGGGGTTCACCTTCCTCAGCAGGAGGAACAGCTACATCCTGCCACATGTTCTGAGAACTCTGGTCGGCGGAGGGTTAACCTTGGCACCCAAGACAAGGGTGAATTAAATCTTCCCTCTTTGCTCTAGCTCCTTCTTACTTAATAAAACCATCTTTTCATGGGGCTGAAAATAAGATGTGAAGCACCAAAGCCACAGTCAGAAGGATTTGGTAGTTCTCAGTTGTCATCATGGATGCAGGAGGTAAGGGTTGTGAAGAAAAACAGTTACCTATTTAGTCACAGAAGCTCTTTTCTGCTCCAAGTGGGACAGCAACAGCTCTCAGGAATCCTGGAAACACACACTATGCAACGCACAAAAGTTGAGGGGAATTCTGAGAAGGAATATTTTGCAAGGGAATATACCAAAGCTGACATACATCCTCTGCATTATCATTTCTAAAGGAGCATTGTATGCAGCAGTCCAGAATACATCTACAATCCTGGGAGAAGCAGGTTCTTTTTCAAAGCTAATGCATTTCCTTCATCTATATGGAGTGACATGTGATATTTATGCTGCACAGGGATATTTTCTTCAGCAGTCCAGATGTAACTGATAGGTTACAGGCTGCTGTGCCTCCTGGAAAGCATATACCTTCATAGAAAAACATCAAGGTCTTGTAGACAGTCAGCTGGGATAGAGGAAATGAAACCTGCAGCTGTAGCTGAGCGGTTGCTATTATGGGGTTAATTAGGCATTAACAACTGAGGTACAGCTCACATTTTTCTGAGGATTAGTGACCATCTGGAAGAAACTGATGGCCTAGGAAACCCTCATCATCAGTGTTTAGGGCTTGTCCTTTCTCAAGGTCATTAGTAGAACTGCAGGGTAAGGCTGGACCAGGGGCCAAATGCCAGTTCCAACCACTCCATCAGGGCCCATAGAAGTTTGCACCTAGCTTTGGTGTTTCCTTCTGATAATCTGTTACTGGTGAGAAGGTTCCAAGAGCATTCAGAATGATGTCTGAATGATGAATAAAACCTTCACGTATCAAGTAGGTTTAATCTGCTTAGTTCATCATCTCTATCAGTTAACTTGTTTTGCAAACAAAGGTTCTCCCCTGGAGCTGCTAAGCAGCCGTTGTGCTGATGTCACCCCCAAACACACCACCACTACAATGTGGCTCAGTGTTCTGCCTGCCATACCCACCAGCAAGAAACATGCCTCCCCCCCGCCCCCCAAAAAAAAGAAAAAAAAAGTTGGAATTGCAGGATAACCCATCCAAATAGAAAGACTGTCCTGTCTGTTCCCTTGGAATTAAGTTGGAAGGATTATATCATCAACATTTTTTATACATCTATGAGAATGCACACACTGGTAGCATCATCCAAGGAGCTGTGAACATTTTGTACCTTGCAAAACGGTTGGATTATCATGTAGCTACAGTTTTGCAAAGACAAGAGATACAGCGTGGCTCTGTGTGGTTAAAATAGGCTTTACAGTTCCAACCACCTTCTCTCTGCTTCTTAGCCTTACCTTGAATTCTGAACAGAGGCAAAATCTCCCCACCTCCTTATTTAAGTCAGTATTACTTCCCACTTCTTCTGATGTATGTATTTCTAAACCTATCTATCAAACATCTTTCCACTTCATCTCCAAAGACTTTCTACACATTTGGTACTCAGAAATGAAAGTTTTCATGGGGCTACCTACTTAGGCTGAAGTGCGTCTTTTTCCACGTGCCTGCTCTCATAGAAACTCCCAAGACATGCAACCTACACTAAGAAGCATTCAGCAGATGGAAGTCATCTGCCTCCAAGTGCCCAGTTAACATAGTTGTTTTTCTTTTCCTTTCCTTTCTAATCTAGAACTAATTTCAGTTTTATGTATTTTTGTATCTACATCCTCAGCTCATGACTGACTGCCATTAGAGGGCTTCTGCTTTGGCACACAAACACATGGTACAAAGCTGCTGGCTCTGCCTTTGGTCCTGAGCTCCTCTACTTCATTAGGATCCCCTAAATAAGTTCTGGAGGTGCTTAGAGGGACAGATGAGTTTCCCCGGCTGCCCTTCCTGTCCTGCCGCAGATTAGGCCTCTTCTTCCCCTTTCTATAATAGAATTAGCTGGAATGAATACACTCTGGCTTTCCAGCTGCCTCAGTTCATTGCCCACTGTATTAACCAAGACTCTGATTTAGTTCATCCCAGCAGGACTCTCCAGGGATAACCTGAAATTGCTTTTTACTTGATTACTTTATGTCCCTCGGTTGCTTCCAGCAAGGCAATTTTCCAAGTTTTTTTTTTTTAAATCAGAATAAATGGTTTTCTATTTTGTCACTCAGAAATTTATTTAATAAGCGTTTCTCCCTGCCCTCCCCACAGCCAGAGCTGTTACTGGGCTCTGCACAGAGGAGCCCTGAAGCAAATCTGTGAAAGCTATTCACCAAATCTGCTGTTGGCCAAGTCCAGCTAAGGAAGGTTCCGCTCAGAATGGTTCCCTTCTTTCCCTCCTGCTCTCTGTGTGTGGGGAAAAGATCCAAAGAATTCACCGTGCTTCATTCTAAAGAATTGAAAGCAAAACAGTTGCAAAACACACTGAGGACAACACAAGAACTTCCCCAGAGTATTCTATGGGCCAAGTTTGTCCAGGTCAGACTAATGGGAACTGCCCCCTGTGCCCCAGCGATGGCACCTCACCCCACAGAGCTGCATGAACAGGCACAAAGGCAGTGGTGTCTGCAGCCTGCAGCTGGGGTGTGAAGCCAGGCACCAGAAGGCTCCTCAGCATCCCCATTACCTCCTGGCTCCAAGCTTCTGCCAAACCTGCACGTGGAAATAGAACAAACTCATTTCCACCAGAGTGAAGAAAGCACGGCACAGCAGCACGAGCCATAAAAACTCTCCTCAATATCTTTAAACTCACTTTTGCTCAAGTTATGAGCAGCTGGGAAGTGTGACATTATCTGAGTCCATTCCTGCTTGACCAGAAGCAATGGTCATTTGACTAAAACAAATTGCTGTGATGATAACTAATTACATTGAAAGCAAACCTGCTAACACCAAGATAGATTTTCCTTCCCCTCCCAGCAGAGGTGGTCAGATGTGTGTTAAATAGATCTAGATTTTAGTAAAATATGTATTTGTTCATTGTTTGCCTTCAGCCTCTACTTACTGATTTAAGTCTAGGCTTAAGTCAATACATCACATCCAACAAGCACTGTTCTCCACCACCATTTGCTCCATTTTCTCTCTAGCATTTGTCCAGACAGTGAAAAATTATTCTAGGATTACTAAGCAAACATATATTGTTTCAAGTGCTTAAAACTCAGGAGTTTTCACTATTTCCCTGCTACCAAAAATATTGTTGAGCACATTTGTCTTCTGAAAGTGATTTGCAATATCTGATAAACTCACATGTGAGCATGCTGTACCCAGGAGGTGAGGACCAGCACTTCTCACACCAAAGCATTTATCTACATTGTGGGGCAGTGGGGAAATCCCAGAAAGCTCTCTCAACAGTGTTGCCTGTCATTCTTTCCAAATGACCTTTCCCTTCTTTCTTCTACTCAGCTCTGACCAGCACAAGGCGAAGCCCACAAGCAGCCCTTCCAGGACAGCTAACCCAGACATCAACTGCCAACCCATAGCCCTCAAGTGATTACAGCAGACAGGAAAGAAAACAATGAAAAGCTCCTCTCAAAGCGCCAAGACGAAAACAAAAGTGATATTATTGCTTTCCTGTTGCCATTTTCCTTGGAAAATGTTATTTCCATATGCAAAACAGGTTTATTTGAAATAGGGCTGCATATCTCCCACTCCTAATTGCTCCAGTTCCCCAGGAAATCCCATGGTCTGTGCTCTTAAGAGTTTTTATTCTCAGATAATCTGTGTGTTTGGCATATGTCCATAGGGCCACTTATTGTCTCCTTTGACGCATAGTGTATGTTCTAAAACCCTTAAAGGCTTAACCAAAACCCCTTGTTGTTGTGCTCCATTTCTCCAAGTGTTCTCACTGAACACAAATAGTATTGTTTTGTTATCAGTTATAAATCTGTTGATCCAAATAACACTGTCAATAACACAAGTGCATATTTCCATCTCTTTAAACAGTAAGCCACGCTCTTAGGCAAATGCCACAAACATTTTAGTGTTTCTGAGTGCTGTATTTAACTCAATAAAATACAAGAACACAAGGGGGAAGAGAGACAGGACAGTGAAAAACTGGAGACAGAGGAATGGTGGGTGGGATTCTCACAAGCCTGTGGCTAACCATGGGGCAATGGTTACAGGAGAGTCAATGCCATCACTTCTTCAGGAAGGGGAAGATGCTGCCTTTCTGTCTCCTCCTTCCTCATGCTGCCATTATTACCCACCAGACTCTTGTTTACTAGCCAGGTCTGCTAAATGGCTGCAAGCCATCCCATTATCTGCACAGTTAGCCTGCTGAACCAGCCCACAGTGTTGCAAGGTAGCAAAGCAGCAAGGTACAAAACTTTCTGAGTTGATTAGTGCCTAATCTTGCACTTCAGCTATGGGGGCTTTTTTGGGGAGCAGTACTACTATCTTTCTATACTTACAGCCTTCACATGTCTATTTAGCTGAACACTGCTTAATATATTTGATTATACACACATGGAAACCACCTTACGTTAATTGAAGTTTTTCCTCATCTCTGATTGTTTTCTGAAGGTCCTTAGAAGTAAAAGCAGAAGAGGAGAAAGGGGGAAAAGCAATACAAGGACCCAAAATGTTCCCCCATTCCTTCACCCCAGGGAGGCAGCCTGGCTACACTGGAACTATCTAAAATTCCCACTGTTTCAAATGGATGCTTTTTCAGCACCGTTTGTATAGGCTGAACCAAACTGTAAGTATTCAACCAGGCACAGAAAATTACAGCAAATTCTGACATCTTTCTTTGTTAAGAACACAAAGCCAATGTACTTAACACATTTTTTTTGATTCTGTCAGGAAAGGCAGATTTTGTATCTTGCCTTTTACATCTCAACCACTGTGTCTTGGTCATCCCTGTCACCTAGAGGGCCCTATTTGCCTGTAACATCCTAAATGGCACCAAGAGTGTTTTTAGAGCAATAAAATCAATTTGTGACAAATGTTCCAAGTGAGAAAACAATGTTCTGTAACTAACTTACTTTTACACTGAACACACTGAAATAATGGTAAAAGCATTGTTTTTATGCTATTGCCTTTGTGTTGTTGTAACATATGTAAGAATACTAGATAAGATCTTCCCATTCAATTCTTGCTCTCTGTATGTGGTCTAAGAATCTAATTACAGGTCCAGACAACAAAACATACATCACCTATGGCTCTGTGATTGGCTGGAGTGAACAGGAAAAGGGCTGCACTAACACTAAATATCTCAGCTTTTACTACAGGGCAGACACAACATTATACCAGGCACAGAATTAAGCAGTTCAAGCCCTGCACAGTTAGTTATTCTGGAAAATTTGAAAGATATAATTGAGGTCTTTCTAAAACAGCAGTTATCAAAATAGTAGTTTCGGATGACCCTCATATTAACTCACCCTTACCCATTGATTGAATTAACACAATTAGCCACCACAGCTAGAATATAAATAACATAAAATACCCCTTTTCTAGGATATGCAAAGTTGATCTGTAAGTACTGAAGCTGCTGCTCCTTTGCAGGGTTATTTGTGAGTTTATAGAGTCTGTAACTTACAAAGCAGAACAGTATTTATAATGCACATGTGTCCTTCAACTAGCTTATTCTGTGGCTATTGTGTACTAATTAGATTCTGTTGAAATTTGTGATCTAGGAACTCTGGTCAAAGGGGAGGATCAGTCATTTAATTATATAGAATCATAGAATCGCTAAGGTTGGAAAAGACCCACAGGATCATCCAGTCCAACCATTCGCCCTTCACCAATGGTTCTCGCTAAACCATGTCCCTCAGCACAACATCCAAACGCTCTTTGACCACCACCAGGGTCGGTGACTCCACCACCTCCCTGGGCAGCCCATTCCAGTGCCTGACCACCCTTTCAGAGAAGTAGTATTTCCTAACATCCAGCCTGAACCTTCCCTGGCACAGCTTGAAGCCATTCCTTCTAGTCCTATCACTAGTTACATGAGAGAAGAGGCTGACCCCCAGCTCACTACAACCTCCCTTCAGGTAGTTATAGAGAGCAATAAGGTCTCCCCTGAGCCTCCTCTTCTCTAGACTGAACAGCCCCAGCTCCTTCAGCCGCTCCTCATAAGGCCTATGCTCATATTCTGCATAAGATACTGTTTTTTAATCATCACATGGTATATTCCTTTATCCAGCTGGATACAGGCTCTGTTCAGAGATGTACATACAGATTGATTACAAAATAGTTAATATTTTATGAGTAAAACAAATACTATCAATTAAATTAAATTTGCTGTGTTTGTATCAAAGATTCAGTATGTTAAGAGGGAAAATCTTACCAAAAACAGGTAAGCAAGGAATTGAAACACCTAGAAGATATGCCTGATATTACTTATGCCAACAAAATCACTGCTTCAGCAAAACTGCCTATCCAACAGCACTCCAACTATGGCCCTTTGTTATTTCTCACATAGCACGCATCTTTGTATTTTGTATGAAATTACTGCAGAGGAAGGAGATCAGAACTCAGCCCTAGCACAGGAGCGTGTCTTCTCAGTTCTCCTGAAGCCCATGTTTCTCCCAGTTCTGTTGAAATTTCACCAGTGTGATCTTTTCCAGCCCTAAAAATGTGGTGGTGCATAAAAATAAACAAAACCAAAAAAGTCAATAACCAACCACTAGAATTCACGGAACAACAACAAAAGATTAGAACAAGGGACAGATTACTTGGGCTTCTATTTCAGTCTTACTGATTTGCACTATAGTATTTGGAAATAAAAGTCTGTTGAAACAAAAGCAGCTTTCCACAGCCCCTCTATCATCCAATTTTTTGATAAGTCACCTCAGATGTTTGCATAATGGTTCACAGGTGTGCAGCACCTGGAAGTAGTCTCAGGCCCTTTTGTGAGCTCTTTTCTGGCACCATTGACATCCGTGGCTTGCCTGAAGTCAGGGTACAGCCTTGTTGTTTTGTTCTCTCTTCGCTAAGTGCGTAGATGTAGCCATCTGTTTACTAAAGACTGTCATTAATTAATAACAACTCAAACTATTGGGACAATGCATCATTAAGATTAATTACTAGCTAGGCCACAAAGGGTATGACAGTTGCAAAACTACCAAGTCAGAAGATACTGGAGCATCTCACTAAGTCATAGGATCTCTATTAAATCAAGTTATACCAGTTCCATTTAACAGTCTGTTAAACTCCAACACATGAAGCATTTTTAAAAAGTGGAAACTGTGAGTGTTGCTTTCCATCTGCACCATACTAATCTCACAGAATGTTTTGTTTAACATCAGCTGACAGACAAACCACTGCATACAGATGAATGAATCGCAACACACAACAATCTCTTGCACGTATTGCGTTCAAGAGCTCCCCTAATCTTGGTGCTTTGTGTACACAGTTGATACTGACACAGATTTGAAGGAAGGAGAAAAGGCAGTGGATAATCAGGAATCATGCTTGCTTTCTACCAATCATTAGAGGCCTGCTGCTATTTACTGTGGCATAGACAACTCCCAGCAGCAGGACCCCTGAGCTGGCCAGGCAGACTGCACACACAGTGCTGCTTTGAGGGCTGCAAGGCAGATGACCCAGTCTGGTAAGTCCTCTGTATGAAAATGTAAAAGCAACTCGAATGAGACAAAGCTTCAGTACCTGACCTGAGCCATTCATGATGAAATACAGACAGTAGAAAATATTTTAGGGCAATAAATCTTGGTTGCTACACTACAGTGCAATTGGGACTCACAAAATTAGAAACCGGCACAAAGAAGCCTTAGTAGATCACAGTTTAACACATCTACAGCTCTTACATACATTCAAAGTAAGAGCCCAAAGACATTCACTGTAAAAGACTCTTATCGAAGTTCTGTATTTCTGACTGAAGAGCTCCTGAGAGATAGAAAATTACCCAAGAAAGGAATGCTTTATCAGGTCACCCTTTCCAGCACACCCAGCCCACACAGAGCTTCCAAACAAGCCTTGATTAATGCAGCACATCCCACTTCCTACTTACGGATGCAAAAAAAATAAGAGGCTTACTTTTATTTTTAGTCAGTGACTCATTGTTACCTTGCATCTATTTAGAAATAGGGAAAGAAACAATGTCTCAGATGTCTTTCTCAGGATTTAAAAAACAACAGGAATAAATTATATTGAATCATCATACTGATTCGTACTTCTTGCTCTGATTTATTTTTGTGGAAATGGATCCTCAACTACATCTCAAATACCCTGAGAACATCTATGCCCTTTCCTTTTCTTTTTCTCCTTTGGATTTGCCTTGTGAATTTCTCAGGAAATAGCCCAAATCCCAGAGCAATGCACCACAGCTTCTTTACTGCACTGTATTTGGTAACCGGGACCTGTGCTGCTTCTCTCCTGCCCTAGGCCTTGGTGTATGCTGGAAGCACAGCTCTGACTTCTGAAGCATCCCAGTAAATCCACATCATGGAACAAGACGCAGGCAGACAAGAGCAGAAGTGGAGTCCTTCCATGGAGAAAACAGACAAGTGGGAATTTTATCCCTGTAAGAACGTTTCATTCCTGGGTGAAATTAGCACCATCTGTTCCATCTTCACTGCATTTTTCCTTAGAAGCTCCTGCCTTGTTGCAGAATCAGCGAGAAGACCAGGGCAAGAGGCAAACAGTTATCAGGTTTTTTTAACACCACTTCAGCTACTTCTCCACTCAGAAGGGCTGTCCATGCAATTGAGTAACACCTTTACATGAATATTCACTGCCTTGACCTTGGTAATACACCTGGGACAGTGGTACTCCCCAGACAGGTGTTACGGCCTTTCTGAAGGTAGAAATACTGCAAAGAGAAAAGAGGGCCTGGGCTCCACAGTGTTCCAGCAAGGCTGTCCGAAACTTTGGGGTACTTTGTAATGAACCTATGCTCTGAGTACAAGTCTCCATCTTCACCACTGTTATATAAACAGCCCTTATTAGCACCCTGAATTTTTAGTGCCTGTTTGAATCACACCTGCATTCAGGCCCTTTGGAATGGGGTTTCAGACAAGCTTCCAAGCTTGCCTGCTGCTTGGAACAAACAGAATCTGACTGAGAGATGTAAATGGTCATTAAAGTCAATTTGGCTTAAAGTACCTTTCTGGCTTCACACTATGAACTTTACAGTTCTGTTCCTACCGTGAGGAACATACGTACTGCAAAGACACTACTGTCTGCATTCACAAGCACCTGAAAGGCTGTTATGTTTTTGCTCCAGGAGTTTGTCTATCAGGAATGATTAAATGTAAAACTGCCTCTGGCTCGAGAAATCAGTGCTGTAGATCTCAGGGACAAGAGGGGGCACACATAGGAATTATCACACACTTCCCTTGCTCTTAAATGCAATCCTGGGTATCCCCCACCATTTGTCATGGACTTGTTGCTAGCATGCAGGTGCCCCAGCTTTAAACACATGAGCTGCAGGGCTGCAGTGCTCATGTGCCCATTGGTAGTCTCATCCACAAGGCAATGCTCATGCCCTAAAACAGCTACATGAGTACTCATTGAGTACAAGTAGGGGATGAAATAACCGTGCTGAATGTAGATATCTGCCTTGTAGGTGTCTAATGTCCAATTGCATGAATCCTGGGCACTGTATAATCATCTCTGTTTCTACTCTCAATTATATGAATAGTTAATCCCCACTGTGATGCTTGCATAAATTTAATTTGAGAAAAAATGAGATTGCAAATTAAAGGAAACACAGAAACACGCATAGTGCAATCTCTCTTCCGAGCTCAAACCCACTAAGGCCTCCATTGCTTCATTAGACGTGTGGAACAGCACTTCTGTAATTATCAGATGCCCCTGAGACCACAGCTGCTAAATCTGGCCTGTGACAAATTCCCCCACTTTAGAAGTAGAAAGAGAGTATTATCAAAACAGGTGGTTTATCAGTGGTAAGCCTCAAGATCCAGGCTAGTGATGCACAGCAAAGCAGCTGGCCAGTGCCTCACTGCCTTACAGCACTGCAGCATGCTTCCTTAGCTCTCGTCTTTTGTCTAAGTCTCAGCTACAGCATCTATTAATATACACATGTAAAGACTGTTAAACATCAGAGCATGCCAGACATTTCATAACCACCCCAGAAATGCTGCATCAGTACAAGCACTATATTTAGTGATGACTACAGGAACTGGGTTGGAATAATTCAGTTCTCCTCCTCTCTCCAGCCTATCTTATTTGCATCCATCCGTCAGCTAGAAGCTCTTAAGGTGTGGATCATTAAGTCTCCGTGCCCATGCCACTGTGGGAATGAAGATTACACACTGTGTGCCTTTGAGTGCTACGTGTGCCTTTGAACATCATTTGATTTGTTCGCTGTCAGAGAAAAGCAAGAAGTTAAACAGTACTTGGATTTGCTTTGCTACAGCAGTCACTCTTTTCCTGTATGACCACAAAGCAAGTACTGCCACGTCTTCTGATTCAGAACCCCAAACTCTAAGCACAAAACCACAGGTCATTTAAAAAATAAAAATAAAAATAAATGGAGGCCAGAGAAAGAAACAGCTCATTTTGCAAGAGGTAGAACCAGGTCTATTTTCCTTCCTTTCAAGGCCAGACAGAGTTTATATTTCAGAAAAAATGCTTCAAGCAGAAACTCAAATGTAACAACAACCCCTCTGGTCAGCTGAGCTTGCAGCCTGGAGGGACAGTGGCTGAGGACAGTGCCACCACCTTCCTGTCTCTGGGCTTTAGGAGATGCTGGCATCTAGGCTGTATTTTCACAGGAAGTCCAAGCTGCTTAATGCCAATTTTGCTTTGCAGGACACTAGTCTGAAACTGGTTTTCAGCTCTGTTTTATTCCCACCACGTACAGAAAAGCCAGAGCACCTCAGTTTGTAACCCAGCAACAGCAGAGCTCAGCTTGGCAGGCACTGGCTGGCTCTGGAGTGCTGTAGCCTCAGCCCCTGCGGCTAAGACACCCTGAGCCTGCAGAGTTGAGCAGCAACAGAGACAAAACAGAAAAGCATCCCTGCAGATGGGTAAGGAGAGCAGCATGGGAGCAAAGCTGCCGCCAAGGGCCTCCATCCCCACAGATGGGAACAAGGCCACACGATGGCAGACTTTGTGCACAAATAATTTGCACACAGCAGCCACAGGCACAGAGCAGCAGGGCCAATACCTGCAGCAGAAGAGGATTAGCAGGGCTGGAGCACTGCTAACAAATTCCTCCCACTTCTGGCCACAAAAGGCAGTAGATGTTAAAATGTTAAGCACTAATAAAGAGAAAAATAAATAAATCCCTACTGGGGAGTTAAAGAAACTCAGAGCACTTTGCCAAGTGGAGCATACACTTGGAGAAGTGTATTTACGAGAGTAGCCACAGCCTTCTGAGCTGCACAGAATATCTCTGGCCATATCTGTGTGCCTGTGACACGTAAGCAGTACTCACCACGATGTAAATATGCTGGCTCCACAGTTCTGGACCAGCTGTAGTAGAATTTGATGCTCATTCATTTCGAGACATGTAAGCATCCAGCTAGCCAGCAGAGGTGTAGGGCAGTAGCATGGAGTATCTCCATCATACCTGGCCAAAAGGATAAGAGCTGTCACTCAAGAATCACCACAGTAGCCTGTAATTAGCAATATTGTCATTGGTAATAATGAGAAACAACAAAGAACAGGAAATGAGGATTTCTATGGAGTCTGTCAGTAGGGTCTGGAATACACGTAGGTTTTGTCTTGTGCTTCTTCAACCTCTATAACCACTGGCTTAGTACTGATTGGAAATCACAGATTTCTGCTGTAACAAAGAAAGTTTTCTGTAAGGAAATAACTAAAGCATGCTGATCTGCTTTCTACAGCATATTAGAAAGCCTATGATGAATTTGAAGAAAATATAATTTTGACTAGATACAACAGTTTATGGAAAGAGACTGAGGAAAAAGAGTCACAGAGGTCATCAGAGCATTCTGCTTGGTTCTCAGCGTGATTGAGGAACTGTATCAAACAAGAAAGTCCTGCTTCTAGATCAAAATTAGGCCTAACCCTTTAATTTCAGCAGACTTTAACACAATTGTTACTGCTTTCAGTTGTAATGTTACTACTGTGAATTAGTAATCATGGTAAATAATTTTATAGGAGGGTACAGAATGAGAAAAGTCTGAGGGAGGTACAGTGTGATCCACTCTTGTATGATTCTGCAAAACCTTCCCCAGCTGAACCTCAGTCCTCCTGCCACACACCCAAAGGAAGACATGCCTGTCTCCTATTGCCCAGAATAAAAGCATAACCTTGGGTGAGCGATGGTCTGGCAGCTTAGAGGAGTGGGCTGTACTTGTTAGTTTCTTTACCCTCTCCTTCTCAAAAGCATTCACAACTGAGAATCAGGAAGGCACATGTAGAGCAGCTACACCCTGCAAAATGCAGCTGACATGGAGAAGTAATTCTCCCTCACTTATGAGTTCTTTTCGGTCCCACAGCAATTGTTTTATCAGATTTTATTTGAAGAAAATAAGTAGCAGCCAGGAGAACAGGAGAGACCAATTTGCTCTATCCTGACTTTTATCCAAAGGGTTGGTTGAGAGGTGTTATAGGAGTGTTTTAATCCATCAAAAATGTGATGACTTAATAAGTAATTACTACTCTGAATGAGTACCATCACTGGGGCCTCCTTAAGAGAATATTTCTACATTTGTTTTAAAGCCTGGCCATGTGACAGATCTGTGTACACACAGTACCCAATTAGTGTCAAGTCTAAGAGCTCCTCATCATGCAGCTCATTCCTCTCCTGGAAGCAATTTTCCCAGCTTGCAAAGAGCAAATCACCTTTCCCCATCTCAGGGGATATTTGCCAAATAAGGGAAAAATAAACACATATAACACACGACAAAGAATTAATTAGATAATATCCTCTCAGTGCTTTGTAGATGCAGAGTGTTATCTACTTTAAGTGCTAAACATTACACCCAATTAAATGGCAGGGTAGGTGAGACTCTGGCACTTGAACAGGGCAAATGGCTGCGGAAAACTAATGGCACAACCTGCTTCTATCTCAGCATGCTCTGGGGAAAAGGGATTTTATTCCATTTAGATGATCTGGTCCCAGAGCATCTCTAAGCATTTAATTCAGCTCCCACTCACAGCAACAGAAGGATTGTCACTGACTTGGCTGAAAGCAGGTTTAGATTCTAAACACTGGCATGAAGTGATGGTATGTTAGACCTGTTACTCGAGTTAAGAGAGGCCTCAGATCACACCCACAGGGTGGGCTCGGTGCAAAGGGAGGTGAGCACACTTCTCTGCAGGTCCCTCCAGGGAGCCCTGCCTCTGACAGCTCCAGAAGGTGGTTGCTTCCCTTGCTACAAAGGAAAAGCATTTCACAGTTTCTTGGATTCAATCAGTAGGGTTGCTAATCACTCGCATACTCCATTTGCGATCAGAGACTAAAGCTAGTAAGTAATCAAATCTGACAAAAGAAATAATTATGGCAGGTTATGATATAGTTAATTTAAACGCACACAAGAAAATCTTGTTCCAGATTTACCTGCAATCAGCTTTTCTCTTTAAGTTGAAGTTACAAGTTCCCCACGATTCCTCATACATCACATATACAGTGTGAACACAGCTAGTTGCAACACTTCAGCACATGTTTCTGGAAGCCTGAGCACTAAGAGGCATCCTGCTTCAATGCATTTCACTGGCTCAGGAAACTCCACTTTGCTTTGCATTCCCAGTCTTTGATTCTCTCTCACTAATTGTGTTACGAATTACTCTTAGGGTGAAATTTTTGACAGGTACAAAAGATCCATACATTCTAATTTTAGAGTTATTTCTGTTCAGTTTAACCTTTCTCCCACATCCTATTTCCAATGTGGAGTTGAGTCTTCTCCTGACCAAAGTCCGCTCTCTAGAGACTGTGACACAGACAGAGCTATATCTCTGCAGTCCTACGTAACATCACTTATGAGCAGACAGCATATCCTATTTCCTCACGTGTAGATACCACAGGTAAGTTTACAAGCTGAGGCTTGACCAGTTTGTCATAACTATCTGAGAGCACTGCCAGCAGCTGCATTAGGAAGTCAACACAGCTTTCTCAAGGCAGCTAGGGCTGCACGTAGATGCTTGGCTCAGACTTCTCTCAGCACTGCTCTCTAAACTTCTCTCCTGTTTTGGAATCCAAAACAGCAAAAAAATAACACGTCAGATCTTTTCTGTCTTCCGGTCTCTCCAGAAACACGAATACACAAAGAGAAGAGCAGAGGATACATGACCTGCTCCACACACCCTGTCATCTAGCAGCAATTGTATCCGGGCAAAACTGTTAGCTTAATTTGACAAGTGAGCTAACTTGACCACACCTTGTGTGATCAATAGACACACGGCACTATTGGAATGTCCCCAGTAGTCACCTATCACACCAGCAATCACCCTTTACTCACCACACACACACTTTCAAGTGAGCGGATATGATTTGCCTGTAATGCCCACTGGGGAAAAGAAGTATTTACACCAAGACTCTAACAAGAATCTTACAACAGTTAAATCAAACCCAGAAAAATATTTCAGTCCAGAAATAGTAGGTTACCTCTACACACATGGAGGAGAAGACCAGGAGACCATGGGAGCCAGAGCACTTCCTCAGGTAAGAATGTTAAGGGCCAAAGGCAAGTCCAAGGAAGGCATAATTAATTAGTTAATTATTTACCTGAGCTGCAGTGGAAAGCATCAAGATGAAAATGTTTGTTTGAGCACAGCTGGTAAATAGTGAGTGCTGGGCATCCTTTACTCTCATGTTCAGGAGAGATATCCCCTCCTTCCCACCATTCTATTGTCTTTTGGTGAAAGCTGGGTGGCCAGAAGTCTTCTGCTAGATGAGGCACAGCTCTCATAAACAGAAAAAACTCAGGGATGAGTTTAATATTGTGTGCTGAAGATATTACATGCATTAGGAGCGAACAATAAAGGCTCTGAGGGAGCACTGATGAAGTGTACTGCAGGTGTAGCACAAGAAAAGCCAAGCAGGAGGATGCTTTGCTTCAGGTTATTCTAAAGGAGGAGGTGCAAACTACAAAGAAAGTTTGCATCTCTGCCTTCTGCCAACGACAGAACATTAAATCCATAATCAGTGTAAATTGGAACTCAGAGCAGCAGGGTACCGATGTACACAGAGCAAGAGGGGCACGGCTCACAGGTGCTGCACAGGCTGCTCATTGAAGCATGCAGTCACTACCACAGGGGAAACTGACTGTGAAGAGCTCCAGAATCTCAAGCACCTTTGTCTTTCAGGACTGTCCATCCTGATTTCCAACACTGGCTCTTATCAGAACTCAAGGAGCCACTAATAGAATTACAAACAGCAAACAAACTGCTGAAAAGAGCAAAGAGAAACTCCCCTGCTTAACTCAGGCTCATCACAGCCTGGCAGCTGGATCCAGCTTGGGCTGCTCCCAGGTGCTTTCTAAGAGCAGGGAGACAATGTAGAGTGAATGACACTTAACCCTACAGCAAATGGAGGACTTACACCCACTCACTGAAATTATATGCCTTCCTAGAAAAGCACACCTAATGTGATTAAAAATCTAACTTCCAGCTATGAATTCCAGAGAATTTTTGTGCCTATCAAAGGTTTAGGCACAAATCGATTGCAGAGTGCACAAAGAGAGCTTAGAGACCTGTTTGCCATAGTGAAAACAAATGTCAGGCTGGGGAGGAAATACAAACACTTTACTTGCTTCAGCTGATTTAGGTGCTTGAATTGCTGTCAGATTAGTAATAAGCTCAGTGAGGGTTACTGGGGAACTGATCATGGCTGAGGGCAGGCAGGGAGCAAACGCCCAGCAAGGCTCCTGTCTCTCTGAATGACTCTTGGCAATCTAATCAGCACAGCCTGCTTTGCCTCATTCACATCCCAAGCACTTGCAAACACAGCCGGGGTCCCTGGTGTGAGGTTGTTTTCAAGCTTATTACCTGAGCAAGGTGAGCCTTTTCCTTTGGAGAGGGACCTCACACCCCCAGCCTATACATGGTGTCCCACCAGGCCAGGCGGGCAGCAGTGCTGCCAGGACCTCCAGCCCAAAGATGGCTGTAGGTTCCAGCCGGGCAGGGCCATGGCAGCGCACACCGCGTCCCCACAGCTCCTTCCCGCCACCCCTGAGGAGCGCTGCGGCCGTGAGTCAGCGCAGCCGCACGAGGAGGCGGTTGACGCCTTCCCGCCCATCACCGCGTGCCAGGGCCGGCACCGCGCACGCCCTGCAGGATCCTCCCGCTGAGGCAGGTAAGCACCGGGATGGGCGTGACTTTTCTCGGAGGACAGCTGGAGTTCTTTCAGCTCTTGCTGAGTTCACTTCCTTTCCTCAGAGCAGCCCAGCAGCCGAGCGCGAGGAGAAGCACACGCCAGGTACGTTCAAACTGCACTATGAATGCGTCGGGAAGCGCTGCCGCTGCCAGCAGCCCACAGCCGGCCGCCCCACTCAGCAGCCACCGTGTCTGGGCTTGCCACGAGCGCTGGGCAGGAGGGACGTGCTGCGGCACGGTGCGTGAGGCTCCCGTTCAGCCGCAGCACGGGGATGTGCTCTGGCTGGGGCTGTGTGCCGGTCTGAGGGCTCTGCTGCTCCTCTGTCGTGTTGCAGCTGTAGGTGTAGACTGGAAGGCAAGTGGGTGACCCGCATGGCTGTCTCACTGGTGTCACTGACGGGAATAGCTTCAAACAGAGGGATTGGCGGGTTTGTTTTCTAACTGTGGGAAACCACCAGCTTCCACCGCTGCCACAGCCCGCCAGGAGAGCTTCCTGAGGGGCAGCCAGGGCCACCCTGAGGCGAGCAGCTGTGCTTCCTGCTTTTAGCCCAGAGAGCTGTGGGTGCCCCATCCCTGGAGGTGCCCATGGCTGGGAGGGGTGGGTGGGGTTGGTGGGCCTCGAGGTCCCTTCCAACCCAAGGCATTCTGTGATTCTGTGACAATTCTATACAACAGAATCTAAATAGAAACTTTCTAAATAACTGCACGTCTGATGCTGCACGCAGCTTTAAGGTGTTATGAAGAGCTCACTGCAGTGAGGTCTGGTTGCTGCTGAGGAAAGCAAGATGAGGTCTGTGGTTCGTGTCAGTCCCAATGAGCTCATGGCTGGGCTGAAAAGCCAGCGTCATCCTTCTTTTGTTAGGCAGTATAATCAACTAAATGACTTTTAAAACATACAACAATTAAGTGCCAGCACTTATCCTTTGTTTAGATCTGATTTTCTTTCCAGAAGTGCCACAGGGGAATTAATTGTGCATAATCTAGCCGAAGTGAGGTGCCCAACTTCCTTACTCACAGCAGTGTGGTGGCTGGCCGGCTCGGCACTGCTGCAGGCGCTGAATGGAGCTCGGCTGCTCTGCAGCACTGGGCCCAGCACACAGCCCAGCATCCTGGTGCTGCCTTCTGGGCAGCCACGTTAGGTCAGTTGGGTCAGCAAGCAAATGCTTCTAAGGTTTATCAGTCTGACAGCAAAGGATACATCCAGTGATGTATCTGCTCTTCTCCTGTGTGCAGTAGGGTGGGTCTGAGCCCCAAAGTCAGCCCCTCTGATTGTCACTCTACTCTGTGGCTCTTTATAAACATGACGTGCAAATAATAATTCAGAACAGCACCGTTCATGTTTGAAGTAATTTTGTTCCTTCTGGACCAGGTTTTCAACCCTGCAGCCCACAAACAAGTCTGATGGATTTAACTTATAAAAGCAAACACTGTTGGAGCATTTAGGCTGCATGAGTAGGAAGGCAAAAAGATACCGAAGAAGGCTGAAAACCATTGCTGGATATATATAACTGCACAGAAATTAGGTTTCTCACCATGTGGCTGAAAACGGGTTTGTCCAGGGTGTGGTGTGCTGGTTCCTGTATTTCAGCATCAGCGGTTGCTTAACCGGGCAGCGAGGACAGATGTGCTTCCTGCATTCCCTATCGGCTGCTCACAGCCACCCAGGGATGTCACACAGCACTGCTGCCACAGCTCGGGCAGCTAAGGCTGTAAGACAGCAAGGTTTGTAGGAGAGGTAATAACTTATATTGGAGTAATGGATGGAGTTCAAAGCTTGTTTGTCCAAAAACATGCTGTTTTTTCTGGGTGTATTAGGTGGTTTAATAAAATGTATTATCTGCCCATGTTAGTGCTGTCTTGCATGGACTTATTAACAATAATTTCGCAGTGTTGTTAGAATATTAAATGTTTGTTTTCTCACAATACACCTGGCAGGTAGGGACCAGTTTTTGGGCTTAGCCTTTAGAAGTGATTGAGAGGTTAAGTGATTTCCTCATAGTCAAACAGCAAACCAATGGCAAAACAGAGTTTCAAGCTAAGAACCTCTTCACTTGAGGAACACCTGCAGTCTAGGAAAAGAGAAAGCCCTCAGAGTCACCGAGGTAGCAAAATCAGAAGCCCCCGACCTTGGTTCTAAAGAGGGGAAAGATTTCGCTTTGCTTTGGAATCTGACTTCCTCTAAGAGCCGAGACACTAAAACACTGTTCTGTTACCAAAGTTAAGATGTTTGTGTGTATGCAGTATGCCATCCTTCTGCAGATAGTAACTGAACCTGTTGTAGATCTTATGTTGGAATATTTTGAGGTTGGAACTAGATGATCCTAAAGGCCCCTTCCAACCCAAGTCATTCTCTGATTCTATGATTTTTCTGGATGATGGTGGTCATTGAAACTGCCTACGGGAAACCATCATTTTTCCATCTGCAAAATTTGAAGGAAGAATGTATTTTTTAAGGTGCTTGACTGAAAGTCCATTGCTGAATGGACCCAAAATCTATGTCATATGAAAATGCTTGGGTGTCTAAATCATGTTTTCTTATTGTGCCTTGCACAGGAGAAACTGTGTTTTAGGGCCTCGAAAAGTCATCTTCTGCATCACTCAGTATAGCAGCATTTTATGAAATGCTTCACAAGCAGGGGTGGTGTGAGTGCAAGATGCCTGGACCACAGGAGGTGGAGGCAACAGAGTTCAGAACCCCAAGCACAACAAAAGATGCTTTGTCAAAGTATAACAGCCTCAATAAGTAAATAAAGAAATGTATTAGGTGATTTAGCAAACCTAAAGGAGACACTGCACTTTGGGGATGTCAGAATGAAACTTTCTGGGGTTGAAATCTCAAAATTTTCAATTTATAAATCTAAACTAGTGGAAGCATCCTTTTCATGATGACTGGGAAGAAGAGGATGAAATGTTAAAGGCTTCTGTCAGACGTGATCTCCAAATCTTGCTGGGCTCTCAACTGAACTGCTTCTACTATTTTCCTTGATGGGTATATTTTAAATGTGAGGATGTCAAAGGTAACAAATAATTGTTCTGTTTTGTGAATGCAACTGTGCTTATTAAGTTACTCACATCTGTGGATGATCAAGTCAGACTTCTTTTGGTTTTACTCATGATGATGAGACTTTTGTTCTTTCCTAACTGAAGGCAGCCCATCCAGACTCACTTGGAGGAGCAGAGAATGGGTCCGGAAGGGTAAATGAATTATGATATGAAACTCCCATTGCAACAGAGAGGTGATTTCTAAACTGAAGTGCTTAGATAGATGCCATGTCTGCAGGAGAGCAAGAGGAAGGTAGAAGAATAGGGGTCAAACTGATCTGTTTCTAAACAGTATCTGCTTTTTTTCTCCTTTCAAACAGGTACAGAAATGGAGAACCTCAATGTCCCACTCCCAGATCTCAGTGAAGAGCAGCAAGGTAGGGGCAATACACAAAGGTCAGAGCTTCTGCTCATTCACACTACACAACAGTTCTTTCTGGACTGACCATGACTCAGTGAGACTTGTTTCCTCTGAAGACACGCTCCAACCACATTCTTGCTTGTAAGCAGACCGGTGGTCAGTTCCCTGCTCTTCCATAGGTTTCTCATCTGGCCTTGGCACATCCTTGTAGGAATGTAGATGCATGAAGGGTTTTTTTCCATGCACTAAATGCCTAACAATTTACAGAAAACAGTAGGTTTTCGTTGGAATCTAGCTCTGTATGTCCTTATAGCATGATCAGAATAAGTGCCTGCTAAATATTTAGAAATACTTGCCTTGCTGCTTTTCCTGAAACAGTAGCATCATAAAGACACCTATTAGTATGGACTATCAGCCTTTTTTTCCACTGGTTTCTGGTAGACTGAATTGCTTTATACAATGCAACACTGCTGTTTTTCCTATAAGCCAACATGCTGCAATCTGATGTCTATCACCACACCCACACTGAGCACAACAGGAAAACTCTCACACAACCCACCTCTACTTCAGTGCAGTGATTTACTTGCTTTTCCTCCCAGACATTTTCCAGAGGGCTTTTATTGCTGATGACAATTACTTGGAGAATCACGAGAAAATGAACCAGTCCTTTTGGGAATTACTTGTAAAAATCTTAGCCACCACTGACCCACCTATCCTGGCCACTGAAGAGAAGAACAATGTAAGTTGCTAAAGAAACCTTACCAAAAAAAAAAAAAAAAAAAAAAAAGCCTGTATCATTCTCCAGGCACTTTAGTACTTCTCTGATACATTTTTGGGAGAGAGACCATACAGCCTGGTTATCTGAACTTTTTAGCTTTAAAATAATCTCTGTATCACACTAAATGGTGAAAAGAGCACTTACATAAATGAAATTTGGGCCCCTGTTTTTCCAAAACCAAAAACATTCCAGCAGAGCTGGCTTTGTATGCATTGCTCAGCTCAGTTATCAGTAGATAACTCTGTTGCTAGAGACATTCTTCTGTAACATACCACAAGGAGTGCATGTCTGTTTCAGGCCCTGTGCTGTATTTCTCCAGTTCTTCAAACAGTCAGCTACTGCACACCACGCTTTCCCAGTTGGAGCTCTGCTTTAAGTTGCTGAATAGAGTTTACATTTTCTTCACCTTTTTGGCATAACTGTTTGTCCCTGATTTTTCCCATTGTGTAGTAGGAGCAGTGGGTTATGTTCCTCACAGGTGGAGTGGGACATGCTCACTTCTGTTTCATGATCTGTTCATACATACTGTGTTTTATTGGAAGGACTATTTGCTATTTATTCATCTTTCAGCTCCTCAACAGGTGCAGCATTCTGCCCGAGGGCTGTGCAGCCTGTCTGAAAGCCATAGAGACAAAAGGCGTCAGGGCAATGGCAGTCCTTTACCTCTTGTTGAAGAGTTCCAACCCATCTGTGTATCAGCAGCTGCCCAGTTCCAAGGGAAAGGGTGAGCCCTACCTGGCATCGCTTCACCTGTTCTATTAAATCTACCATACTGCCCATGGGAAGACTCTAAAGCTTAGCAGTGATTATTAGCGAGCAATTAAAGGGTATAGAAACACTGCTTAGAAAAATCAGGGATAATGGGAGCTAAAATAAAATACCATCCATCTATAGTCTGAGTTAACTTCTTCAGGGAAAAAAAAAACAACCTTGTCATCTTAGGGGTAGAGGATGATGCCCGGGAACTTCTAAGACTTAAAGCAATCCCTCATTTTTTTCTTAACTGGGTTAGTGACAGCCAGGACAGTGCTTTGCCTGGACCATTTCCCAGCCACTTTGGACCTCTCTGAGCTTCCATAGTGGTAAGAAATCAGGGTCGAGCTCTATAAATGCCTTTGAAAATTTCCCTAGCAGGATGTGCAGCACAGCACTAACCTAAATGAGCGGGTAGAAGATGCAGTTCAGGTTGCTGACCCTGGCAATGAGAGTCAGATTCCACTACACTTCCCATTTGCCATGTTGTGTGATAAACAATTCCATAGGGTCCACAGATTTGTTAACTGTCTTTAATACACCACAAAGGCTTAAGATGATCCTGAATTTAACTAGACACCTTCACGGAGGTACTTCTCTCTTTGTCAGGATGAAACACATTCATGAAGGGCAGACATCTCTTAGCCTGGAAAGCTGCCCTCTTTGGGGCATCTGTCACAGCAGGAGTGCTTGTCACGGCAGGGGCCCAATTCCCACTCTCATACAGTGAGCTGCACCAACAGCTGAGGGAACTGGGAGGAACTGTGTCTCTGGGTATGTCCAAAAATTACAACTAGCAATGAAGAGATGCACAGACTTGCCAGGACTCAGGACAGAGCTGAAGTTAGAGTTGCTGAGAAACATCTACAACTCCAGCCACAGGAGCCAGGAGCACCCACCCCACTGCCTGGCCCAGGACTCAGCTGCCTATGCGTTTTTTGGTTTAGCTGACATTGAGAGTGCTGCTTTTATGCCACGAGAGGGTGCTGGCACTGCGGCACAGCCACAGGAACCCAGCAGAAATCGGAGCGCTGCAGGGAGAAGTAGCCCAGGAGCTGGTATGCAGCTGTTCTCCATCTAAAGCACCTTTCAGCTGTGGATGCTGCTGCTTCAGGCAGCAGGAAAAGTCGCAGGGGTAGTATTATAGGTAAATTAAAGGCAAGAATATGAGAACTAAGCATCTACTGCCACCATTTAAGTCAGTTAAACAGTGGTGTGAAGCTTCTGTTGTAATGCTTTGTACTGCTGCTGGACTACAGATAGCACAGCTGAAAGACCTCTCTTATTTCTTGTCAACCTTTAAATAGAACATTATAAAACACTGTTAATCTATCACTATAAATAAAATAATTTTTCATTTTTTTTGGTCTATATATCACAACAGATGAAAAACTAAAACTCCTCAAGAGATTAGAAAGAAATCTCATGCTTTCGCAAGAGGATAAAAAGGCTGAAAACTCATCCCAGGAATCCATGGATGAAGATACGCACGGTAAAAAAGATCATTTTGTTTTTCCCAGTCACACAATTTAGTCTGATTTCATGTTCTAAGGAGACTGACACCAGAGACTTGCAGCAATTCAGTAGCCATCTGGTATAACCCCAAAGAAATAAACTGTGCAGAAGACACAGAAAACAATCACTATCTCTAGATTCATTTATTGTTAACAAAATAATGGTTGCCTCCTGCTGTTGGGAAATTGGAAGACCAGGAAGTGCTGAAAGCTGCTGCAAAATTCCTTTGTAAATACCAGACCATAATTTTTGTGATGTTTATGGTCTAGCTGAAGCCTGTGCTACAGCAGGAGGCAGATAGTCAATGTGTGGCAGTAGCTGGCAATGCTGCAGTACTTCCTAGCAATCATCAATTGTGTATCAAAGGTCACTTTGGTTGCCCTCAAGCCATTTCCCTTCATGGAAAACCAGAGGGGCTAAAAAGTGACAGGTGACAGGGAAATGATAATTTGCTGACATTGGCTTATTCCATCACAGAAAGCCTTGCACTAATTAACATTAACTGTATTTAGAAATAAAATTTTAAAACCAGTTAGCAGTGCTGATGTTGTGTTTGAAATAAGACATTTATTTCTTGCTAACACTCCTTTACGTGACTTATTCCATCATCTTTTGCTGTTTGATTTTGCTGTTTTTCTTCAATTCAGCTCATTTTAAAGAGAACAGTGAGGCAAAAGCAGCCAATAATGATGTTTGCACTTCCAAATCTTCATTTTTACTTACATATCCCATGGCCATTATTATACTGGGAGCAAAAAGCTACAGAGCTGTTGTTTCTGGTATTACTAGTACGTTTTTCTTGCTTACTGTATCCACAATAATCCATCTTCCATGAACTGTTTACACTTTCTGAAACTTAGACACTTTTTTGCCTGTTCTGCTTTGGACGCAATACAAACTGGTGGCAATCTACATCAGGCTTGTGCCTTATACCAAGTGCTCTTATCACAGCAGGTTGTTTGCTCACGCTTTCCTATGCAACCTTCTCTGTGGGACCTGCTTTAGAAGGGGGTTGGACTAGATGTTCTCTAGAGGTCCTTTCCAACCCCTAATGATTCTATGATTCTGTGTTCAACTTTAACCATTTTATCTACCCAGACAGTGATGAAGAAGATTTAGGAAGACAGAAGACTGAAGGCCAACTTCTTGGAGGTGGGACAAAGTGTCAATAGTGTTACTCATTTTTCTTAGAGAAAACAAGTATAAAATGGAAAACAAATAGTTTCTGGTATTCTTTGGTTTGACTTCAGAACAGTGGTAGATTAACACTCTACAGGCAGCATTAGATGTAGGAAAACAACCAGTCAGAATCTGGCTGTAGGAAAAGCATTTCTTGCAAGATGAAACTAATAGTAATGCTTAGCCATGGCGTGTGGTTAGAACTGAACTATGAGAACAACAAAATCTACTATTGTGAGAGAACTCCTGCTACCTGGGTCTGCACAGTCACCATTGAAATGCAGAAAAAGAGTTTTGAAAGCATCTATCACAGCCACTACTTACAGGGTTTGCTTTCCACCCTCAGCACAGACCAGAGATCATCAGCAAGGACCACTCTTTGGATCTTGGTCCTAAGGCTCCTCCATTCTTTCCAGAGGATAAACTGGAAAAGAAGTGCAGTGCAGAAAAGACATTGTGTCAACACAGCTATCTGCTTCTGGTATAGAATCATTGATGTAAAAGAAATAATAAAGAAAATTCAGGCCTTTAATCATTTAATATATATCTTAAATTGATTCCACCCCAGATATAAAAGCAGCTCATTTAAACAAACAGCAGATCTAATTCATCTCACACGAATCTGACTCTGCCTGCCTCCAGCTATTGTTTGATATGAAATATGAATGGATAATTAACGCCACATATCTCCTTTAGATCTGCATAACCCACAACAGAGCTCCTGAAGAGCAGGAGTTGGTATCCACCTGCACACACAAGCACACTTATTTCAGCACAGTGGCATGGGTTAGGGCTGGCAGCAAAATATGCATATTTATTGTAGATCTTAATCAACATCCTCTGTACATAATATTTCAGGTATACCAGCTGAGGTTGTTCCCTATGGAGATTCAGGTAGGTGTTCCCAGATAACGACCTCATCCTGCAGGATGGAAAACTTTGTTAATATAGTTTCTTCTTTTTGATTTTTTTTTAAATATAGAATAACTTCCCAACTGTAAATCCATTATGTTCTCATTAGTCTGGTGTTGGTCCTGGGCAAAATTACCCATTTTTTGGTAGCACTGCCAGAGACAAGGATCAGCTCGCAGCAGTTGCCATCTTTTCTAGTGGAAATCCCAGCAACACTACTGGGCAACCTGGGAACCTGGTTTCTGCCAGCTGGTGATGCTCCGTTCTGAATGCCTAACTGACTTAGCTCAGAGCATTCTCCAAAACAAGATGCTAGTTGAACGCCAAATGATAGGCAACAGAAACAGTCCTACTGAGAGCTTGAACAGACGGTTGCACTCTGAAGGCTTATTTCCTTTTATAAGGGACTGTGAGCAGCAGCAGAACTGATGTAAGAAGACCATGATAGAAAGTTTTCAATGGCTTGATCACATTATCAACATCATCCATCTCAGTCCCAGGTCAATTCCACATTGATTAGCTATGCAAAGCAGAGCACGAAGCAGGCTGGCCCTTCTGAGAGGACAGCTGTTCAACTATTTCTTTCCCATGAAGTGGGGAAGAGTTGCTGTAACTCAGACTCCTTCAGCTGAGGAAAGAGTTGAGAAGAGAGAGTAAATGGCAGAATAATCCTGAGGGGAGAATTCTGAGTTACCCATCACTGAGGAGCTATATAGAACACAGGAGCAGAGGACTGTACTGCAGTACAACATTCTCCCCCCATTGCCAGGTGAGGAAAGGAACGCAGCACTTCTCCAGTTGGCTTTTGTCCCTGATGCGTCACCTCTCTGCAGCCTTTGTTACTTCAATGCTAGATTAGTTCAGTACACTAGACCAAGTCACTGAAAATATTTAGCTAGTACAGGACACCCTGTCTACTGCATTTGAAAGGTTCATGTGATTTGTGGACACAGCTCATTTCTGACTCAGCCCAGTTCCAACTTCATTTCTAGCAACCAAATACTAACAGGGATACCATCAATATCTACTGTCCAGCTATTCCAGAGTCACATGGGACCACTGCAAATAAGTGTTTTCCATTATCTTACCTTGGGGTTCTTTCTGATTTCATCATATTTGTGGCAGTTTCTAGTGCTGTTTTACCTATACTGAGTCCCAGTACACAATATTCATCCTGCTTGCCAGTACTGCTACTGATGTGGAAAAACATGCAAGTGTTTTTATCACAGAAATAATACAATTATGTTGCTTTTCAGAAATAACCAGAAGAGAACATTCAACTGCAGATGGTAAATACTAACAAGCAAAACAAGTTTTTCTTGTGAATGCATTCTTTCAGCATTCAGTTTTACTCAGCAGTGGCAGCTATCCCAGCTTCTTGGTGCTTAGGTATTTTGTAAGTAAAAAGTAGAAGCTTTAAGAATAATTATTGAAATGCATTATAATGCTTTGATAGGAGAAATACTGTGCAAAGTATGATCTGATGCAAAGTTACCACAGTACTATTGCATTCAGGAGGGAGAGTAACAGAACAGACACATAACAGATCAGAATGTTAATTCATACAAATTCTGTCACTACAGACCTTCACATAGAAAACCATGCAGAGAAACATCTTTGAGTTAAAGTAGTGCCATGCTATGTTAACGTTAATAATTATATTTGAAACTTTAAAAATACCAAGCTTGTTCTTATGTTCTTCTTCCTCTGTATTAATATAATTAGATACCCATAAGAGTCATTGTCAGCTACTACAGTTCTTCATTTGGGAGGTGCAGAAATACTATATTAGACCTAAATAAATAGACTGACAATATTCATATATTGATACTAATGAAGATTGTTATACTGTTGTGTAAGTGACATCACAAATCAAACTGAAGCTCCCTTGTACCACTGCTTTAGTTCTGAGACCATGATTGCCCCAGACTTAACAGAAAGACCTAGAGTGCTTTAAAAGCAATTTGGAATTGTTAATTCAATAGTGCTATTTTTACAATTGTTACAGACCATTTGGGAGGCAATTTTAAAACTTCTAATTTGATCTCCCTGAAAAATTCACTGTTTTTTCCTCTGAACAAACTTATATATACACACACTATATATACTGTATATATTGTATATATAGATATATAGATGTAGAAATGTATTTTCTGCTCTCAGATTTTTAGCTACAAAAAGGGAAAGAAAGTTAAGATGCCTGAAATTCATAGTTACATGGCAATAAAAGACATCTCTTTCTCACAGCATATGGGAACAAGAACATTCACCCTCAATGGTGGACAGTACGATGGATGGGCATACGCAAGGATGGTAATTTTTTTTTTTAATCCAGTTGATATCAGTCCCATTGAACATTAGACCAAGAATAAGTTTTCTAAGTCAAAAAAGTTCTCCACATGAGTAGTTTGTTGAAGTTCATGGGGCCTTCTTGACGAAGGCCATTAAAGCCTCTCACATGACAAGCTGTGTGTTTTGCAGTTGAGCTCAGTGTATGAGAGAGACATCTGTCATGGAAGTGCGCTTTATTCACCGAGTAACACACTACAACTTCATGTGTATTCCTAAGGGAACTGTGCCAACAGTTGTGACCTCATTTCCCCTCTTTATTTCAGACGAATTCTTTCATTTTGTTATTCTTTGCTTTGCAATTGGAGCCTTACTAGTTTGCTACTACTACTACAAAGGTAAGGCAAGACTTCAACAGAAGGGTAAACTGCTGTATTCCAGGAAGTGCACAAAGCCAAACACCTATTTTGTTGTCTTAGATTGGACAATTTCTCTTGGAATTGGTTTAATCACCTTTGCTTCTCTGGAAACCACTGGGATTTACTTTGGTCTAGGTAAGTATCTACAGCAGCCAGTTCTGTACCAACGCTATGGATACAAGGGCACGCAGTCACTTAACTACACAAATCTAGAAAATGGCTAATGCTGAGATTCTTTAAATTGTCACCGAACCATCCTGTCTCATTCACAGTTACGCAGCGTGGCTGAAAACAAACATGCCTCTGTGACACTGTAGGCAGATGTGGTTCTCACTGGTCATAAGACCCTGAGTCACCTCTTTCTGTAGCAATGGCAGAATGCTGTGTTGCCATGACAACATATAATTTTAGCAGTGAGGCAGTCTTTGCAGATATGTTCTTTAAGGTGCTGTGCACTCGAGCTGCCATTCGTTCCCCCAGGACTGAGGCTGCTGAACACCAAGGACCAAATTCCGGCAGAACCTGGATGATGGCAGTTACTAAGGATTTTATATTAAAAAAAAATATCAAAAACAAAAACCACAGAAAAAAGATTCTCGACCATCTCTGGGATCTCAAAGGAAAGATGCAGCTAGCAGCAAGGCATGGTTTTTAAACTGAGAACAGAAGTCTAAGTTTGTGCTACTATGTTTGGTAGGTTGTGGATGGTTCTATGAGGAATTACACTTGTCACTACTTTGCTACCAGTGATTGCACAGAAGCACTTATTTAAGCAGTAATCCTAGGTTCTTTAATGGTATAACTGGCATTTGTTTGACTTGCTGTTTTTCAGTGTTTTGTATTTTATGTTTATATCTGGCTTATCTTGAAAAAAAAAATGTGTTTTCACAATTAGTGTATCGACTTCGGAGCGTGCTCAGCAGCTTTGTTCCTCTGATCGAGAAGTTCAGGCCAACAGGTAACTGATCTTACTGCCTGCATACGTAAGTCCCTAGACCTTCCTGGTTAGGAAATGAGTTAAACTATTTTGGTTAACTCTTAAGACCGACATCTCAAATTACAATTGCATCATCGCAATAAAAAAAATGAAATATTACAGTCTGCTATAGCTGCTGGAGTTTGGAAACTAATTATTCTTGGCTCTTTCCACGTGGCAGAGCATTTTCACATTTTTAATGCTCTGCTCTGTTGGGGACTTTAACTATTTCCTGAAACTGTCTGAACTCAAAGTCTGTAGCTCCATTTAAAATTGAGTGAAAGGGGGTGGTTTCTTTTTGCTGATTTTTCAAACGGGCTCCAGGCTCACATCTGTCTGAGCTCATGGACACAAGAGATGGGGGGCGCTGAGAGGTTCTAACAAGGGCTTACAGTCAATACGTGACACTTAACTTTAAACAGTAGTTCTGACAGTCATCTTTTTCATCACCGTGCAGGTATGAGGAAAGCTGCCTAGGAGAATTTCAGAAGAATTCAACAAAACTCTGCTGTTTGGATTCATGCTATTAAAAGAACTGCTTTATCAGTCAGTCATAAAATTGTAACAGCTAATACAAAACACTGTAGTGTTAAACAATAGAAATATATTCAGTCCACTCAAAAATGAAGTTAAAACTGAAGAGACTCATAGCTCAGCTGAGCTCATAAGATTATTTAGATCCAAGTTTATATTTAATTCTGCTCAATATAAGCACCTTCTCCTTCCCTCCCACATTTATTCACATTAAGTCCAGCTGTAGTGTATGAAAATCAGCAAAAAGACCTATCCTATCCTCAGCTGATGTTTCAGTAGGAATCTTGGCACCAGAAAGCCACCTCCTCTTCACCCTTCTGATGCTGCAAGTGAGGCAAACACCAGCTGCTTGCTTACATAGTTCAGCCCCAGCAGTGCAATAGCACTGAAGCAGATTAATTTATTGTGGCAGAACTCAATATCGTGGGCATATAATGATTTCACCCAGTGAAAGCTGGGCAAGATTTTACATGCAGTGACATAATGGTGCATTAATGAGATTGTTAACAGCAGCCAATTTCATCTATTTGAGGAGGAGAGAAATAAAATGCTTGGTTTGACCCATCCCCTAACTTTTTTTTCCTTCTGATAAAATAAAATACAATTTTTTTCTAGCTTATAGGGACATGTCATACATTACATAAAATACACTACAGTATTTTAGTTATTCTCTTTAGTTTTTAAATCTATTTGTATACATATGTAGGACTAATACAAACAAAGCAAAACAACCAAGCAGCTTACCTTCACATTCTTAGTAAAAACATGGGGTCTTCATAACCATAGGGGAAGGCATCAAATCAGACAGAACCATAAAACATGAAGTTGTAAGAAAATGCAGCTCTAAAAAGCCATTAGCCCTAACAGCCCAGTTTCAGTTCAGTGAAACATTTTCAAGCCTCGCTCAGAAAATTAAAAAGCCTACTTTTCAGGAGTAGCACTTTAAGCACCAATATCTATCATTCCAGACTATTGCAGTTCCATTTGCACATCCATAAATATAAGCAATCGTGTGCAGGCCTGTACCAACACAGCACAGCAGTTACCTAACATGTCAGGGATTAAATTAAGCAGTAAGGATAAAGACAAGTTATTTTGTAATATTTATATTCTCATTTACATGTACTTTTTATATATATTTGTAGAAATACTTTCTCACTTCAAATTACTGTTGTTTTCAGTCTGCAAATAAAGCCTTGTTGAGACCAGTGTAGGAGTGTTTGTGTACAACAGTTTTTGAGTGAACTGAAAACTATGTATACTGTCATCCTGCTCTCATTTCAGCTTATTTTTCTTTTTGGATGTCTCTTGTGCTGTGGTATAGTCAGAATGAGAAACATATCTTCATATGAAATATGATTTGAGATTTTCAAGTGTGGTACTCTGCAGTCAAGAGAATGAAAACAACCAGAAGCTGTTAAGGGCAAAATAAAAGTGGAAAAACATTTTAAAATCACACAGTAGAACTTATCATGGGGGATGAACAACTATATCCAACACGGAGCAGATCACACGAGAAGAACTGGTTCAGTGGAAAAAGCAACTTACCTGTTGAGCTGCGTCCTCTTGGGTACTATAAGCATTTCCTGATGTTCTTTCAGATCCTTCTTCAGTTCATCTCAGCATTTTAAACTTTTCTGCCTCTTGACCAAAGACAACACTGTCATTCTGGTTTCATGCATCACCCCTGCTGCAGCACTGCCAAGCACTCAAAAATATGATACAAGTTCCTATGAAGAGTTTCAGACTCCTTAGAAGAGCTTGTACTTGTGTCAGCCATCATTCTTCAGGCCCAGCAGTCCTTCCTGAGTTCCCAGCTCATCGGTCCTTTCTAGAGCTCTGCTGAGTGTTCACTTCCCTCTATCGACTCCCCAGACCAGGTACATTTCTCTCTAGTGTGCTCTCATTATCCAGCACTTAGGATTCTCCCTTTTTCTCTTTTGTTTATAATGGATGTGAGGCAATGCAGAGAGGAGGAATCAAGGAATTCATTAGCCACAGTCCTGCAATACACATTCCTGCTTTTCATTATCCAACAGCTAACATTTCTGTCCAGAAAAGTTGGTGAACTCTTCTGACAGCAAGGAAAGAATTCTGTTTTTTGCCCAATTCCCTCTAAGACAAGATTTTAAATATTCAACAGTAAATTCAAGATAACATTAAAAAAAGTCACTTGATTCACTCTAAGCTTCTATGCCCACTACCCAATTTCCTTGCTGAAGCTCAGTCCGCTTAGAAATTCAGTGAACACGCCACCATTCCCACCCTAGAGCTTGCAGCAGGACAAGTTAGCTGTAAAGTAGAAAACACTGCTGCTACAGTAGGTACACAGGACTGCTACCACCCAGTGGTTAAATAACCTGAAGGTTTCAGTGACTGAAAATATTCAGATGTTACCGCAGTATAAAAACCCACAGAAGAAAAGAAAATACGTAAGGTTTAAGCTAGTATTTTTATTAGAACTCTACATAAAGCACCTTTGCCTGCCTTAAACTTTACAATACTTCTCTGAACACTGTTGTTGTTTTTTTTTTTCCTGCAATACAACATAAGATGCTTCAAACTACTCTGCATTTCTTGATTTGGACACTGCCACCTTAACAGCTTGCACAATGGCATCTTTGTCAATACCAAACATCTTCAGCAGCTCAGCTGACTTCCCGCTTCGTGGTACATGAGATACAGCCAAGCGACTGACTGTGACACCAGGCTCACCCACTACTGCAGCACACACTGCTTCTCCAATGCCACCTATGAAGAGAGATCAAACAGGACATAGATCTGTATGCTTCAACATTCAGAATATAGATTCCTTCATCAAAACAAGAAAGTGAAAGACTTCAGGAGATCAGAGAGACCACTTTCTCCCCTTCTCCCTCCAATCCTCCCCCCTCCATTTATAAACTCAATGTTGTAAGTGCTCTCTGAAGGGCAGACTGGTACTTAGAAACTATCTGGAAAGGAGAAATAGGGCTAAGATATCTGTCAGTGAACCAGAGAAGAAAATTCAATACTCTAACATGCATTTGTTATTCTGCCCATGGTCAGGTAAATAAAATTTTAAAGGCTTTTAAAAATTTAAATATGATCAGAAAGTCTAAGCAAGTTAAATCCTCAACTCACATGTTTATGAGAAACATCTGTTGGAATGTATATCCATTTACGAGATGAAAAACAATTCCGTATTTTGAAAACGTTCTGAGGACAATCAGCCTAACATTTCTGAAGTTCTTACAAATGGATGGTAAGAAACATAGCCTCTAGAGGGGCATAGAACTGGCAGGAAGCCCTCAGCACTTCAGCATCAGCTAACTGAGGGCCAGGGTTTAAAATATATTTAGGCTGAATATTTACAAGTATACTTAATGCTCTGAAAAATCTCAATTCCTACCACGCTCAACAGCATTTATATGCTCCATCTTTCTACAGCGCCCACAGTACACATCACCAAAGAGCTCTCTGAATTGTGTAATACATTCATAACCTTTACTTAAAGTTCAGTTCAGACTGAATTACTGTCAGTCACAAGGACAATGGGTGCAATAGGGAACTGTGTGGCAGTAGGAGAGCCACTGGAAGCAAGAATGCTAGTAAAGAAAGAACAGGGTTGGTGTCAGCAGCATGTGCTGAGACCTGGCAGCAAAGACACCTTTGGTGCTGGTGTATGCAGGATTGTACAAGGCTTTTCCCAGCTCAGGGCATACTGTGATTTAAATACACAACCTTAACCTCTAGCCAGAGGCACCTACAGTTGTTAAGATCAGTCTGATGTGGGTTTGCAATTTACTCAGGCTTGTGATGCATGTACTCTTGACCTTTCTTGATTGCATCGTGCACAGAAAGCTCCATCAGTGTAAGCGACAGGCTCATCATCTCAGTGTGATGACTGCCATTTTGCAAATATGCAGTAAAATATTTGTAAGGAGTTGAAAAACAAACTAAAAAATTATGAGGCTCTGTGACACTACTACCATCCGTAATCTGGACCAAAAGGACATATGGTAACATCAGCTCACTGCAGGATAGCATCCTGCTAATATCTATTAATACCCGTTAGTAAATATCTATAGTATCCACTAACACCATAGTTCACAGCTGCCTCTTTGCTAATTTCTTCATCTCCCTCAATAGGAGCAAGCCAGATATGCTGTTCACAGCAGCTGTTCACTGTTTGCATACAGGCTCACCCTCAAAGGACATGTTAGCACAGGCAAGCCCTTGAAAACCTAAGTAAAAAAGACATCAGACAGCAAGAGGCAGTAGAATAGCTGAGCAGACAATCAGAGATCACCTGAGATCCCGGTGCAGAAGCTGGGGGAATTTTATGGAGACTACTCTGCTTCTCTCAAGAAGCATTCTATCTGAAGACTTGGGAATCAACTTAGTATATGTATTTCTTGTATGTACACATACGTGCACACACTTCTTACTCTCAGGTTAAGAACACTATCACATGCCAGCAACAGATTCCAAACTGGCCTGTAAGCAGGTTGTAATGAAGGAAAGAAACAAATCCAGTGAGAATACACAATGACCTGGGGCTCTCCACAGGCTCTGATTTGCTCTGACACAGTTGTGGAAAAGAAAGAAATTTATCCCAGAGTGATTGCTGAAACTGTCAAACCTATCTGATTTCAAGCAACCTGGAAATCAAGCTTTCGGACACAGTGAAAGCTCAAGTGGTCTTTCTTGCAACTTCTAACATATTGCAGACCAGTTGCTGTAAAGCCTCACTGGGAACAAAGGAATCAAGACTTCACTTGCACCACGCATACAGAAGGGCACAAGACTAAGCAAACCATAAATGCAATTCTGATTAACCCATTACCTCAGGAAACTTTCAGCCTTGTCACCTTACAATCATAACAGCATTGAAAAAAATGCTAAAACCTGCTTTTTGTTTTGACCAAAGCATCAGCACGAGGCCTCATACTTCTCTTTTGATGCTCATAGGAGAAGCTGCAAGCATCAAACCCTGGGGGTATGCTCTGTACACTTTGACCCCCTATACTCTGCTTACCTTCATGGTAATGGTCCTCAACAGTGATGATTCTGCCTTTGGTTGCTCTTGCATTTTCAAGTATTGTCTTCTTATCCAGGGGCTTTATAGTGAAAGGATCAATCACGCGGATGAAGATCTTCTCTGCAGAAATAGAATGACGTTATTTGCAACTTGGTCTTGGAGAACGTAACACAACAAAAGCAGTACAGGCAGTCCCTGTGATTATCTAGAGGTATTATGTAAACTGTCAGGGTATCTGCACTAACGGCATGCCTAACACAGAATCTAATCAACTCTAAATCTGTTCATGTAACCGTATGTGCATTCTCTCTTGGTGTTCCTTGTGCGACAGTAACATCCAACCACTTCACAGAATAAACTGAGACAGAAAAGCCTTGGATAAGCAACTCGAGGTCATCACGAGTGGCTGTTAGCAAAGAAGTAACTCAAGTGGCCTTCCCATGGGCAAGAGCAGAATTCAGCCACCATGAAATCCTCCTTCTTCAGACTGTCAGTCACTTTTATCTTTTTCCTCCCCCCAGACCTTTCTTTTACCTTTAACTTTGCTGTCAAACAACTTCTTTCTGCTTCTTCATCTGTAAGCATTCTGAATTCTCCATTGCAGGCTGACTACCTATCAGGTATGTTTATCTGAACTGCCGCAGCCTCAGTCATGATGTCCTTAGAACTGGCATAAAAATCAGCATTTGTCCTGCTGTGACAGGCAGGCCCACGTTACTCATTAAAGACACATACAAAATGGCTATTTTTTATAAAGAGTAGCAAGTTACTAGACCTTTGGTCTGATCTTGGGCAGCAGAATACTAAATCAATCTCTATTAATGTTAAGAAGTCTGAGGTCAATTTCATGCTATTTAGCAACTGTTCCAAGAAGATACTTCAGCATCTAAGAACTGTTACAGCATGGGGAAACCCCCTATTATGTTACAGTGACAGTTTTGTGATCACAGGCTCTCTTGCAGCCACTATATTCTAGGCATTAGACACTGTCTCTATAATAAAGGAGTATCTCTTCATCGTTTGTTATTCACACTTCAAGATCAGCAGCGCATTGCAAAGCATGGTGAGAGCAGAAAAACACAACTTTCATTATGTCCTAACTCTGATATTTCAAGGTCATAAGAGTATCTGTCCACCTAGATAAAGCATGCAAGGCTACCCCTAAGCCACAGGCAGCATTAATTGTATTACCTCTTACTATTTGTAATCTCTTCCTGGGCGTAGGCCACTGACTCACAGATGGATTTCGATGGTTTCTTTCTCTTCTTATTTCACTTACGGATTTTTATTTTTTCTGTGAGATAATGTCAGTGTATTTCAGCACTATCATTGGACCATTACCTCCTACTCTAGCTGGAAGTTGATACGTTCATTCAAAAAGATCACGTTAGCAGTGAGTCATATCTACACAAAAGAAGTTCCTAGCGGCAGTGTTGCGTAAGAGCACACACCGTTACTGCAGCTCATTTGACAAGGTGTACTTTGTTAACTGGCCCCAACCTGATTTGATTCTGTTGTGTCAGTGCACCATCTCAAGCTGACAGCAGACCAGGGGAGGATCACTCCTGCTTCTTAAATACTCCCTCTAAAATCCTGCCTACAGAGCACTTTCAGGCAGGATAGCAGTTTTAAAGAGACCTTTGATTCGACCAGTTTGGCAACCTCCATGGCTACTACGGCTGCCAAACTAACAGAAATCTACTCAAGCAGGCAAGATCGTCATATGTGTGGCATGCCATACTGTATCAGGCTAGCTGATGACCAGCTGTCTGTAATATCTCAATGAGTTTATGTTTACCCATGCAAAGGGTAAGCACTTAGGTTAACCAGTAGTAATTTCTTTGCTGTGGTAAAAGAAAGAAAAAAAAAAAAACTGATCACCTTTTCTCAGCTGCTCTGCTGCAGCCAGAGCCTCATGCAGAGTGACTCCTGCTCCTATCACAGTCACTTGGTCATCCTTACTCTTCAGAATCACCTGCAAGAAAATGTTTCCACATATTTTTCCATAGTAAATCTCAGTATTTCTAACCTTTCTAGAGATTTTATTAAAAAAACGTATCAAATCTTTGGCACTGGAATTTTTTTTTAGATGGAAAGGAATTTATTTTTACAGGAAAAACTTGGCATATTTTTCAGATTCTCGTGGCAATACTTACCTTTGCCTGTCCAATATGAAAGTCCTCGTTGTTGTTGTAAATGACAGGATTTTCAGGACGACTAGTTCTTATGAAACAAATGCCCTGTTTCCACAGAAAACATGAGTTACAAAAAGACAAAGGCACTGACATTCTAATTTGTTCTCTTGATAAAAAAGGCAGCAAAATTACTTTTTCTAATTGTCTGTTTTTAACTTCTCAGTTTTACCTCACCTTTTCAGTAACAGTAACTCACTGCTTTCTAATTCAAAGACCTTAACTTTTCTGTTCTCTTGAGGAAATGCGGAATCCTATTTGAGTTAATTAGGATCTTAGAACTTTGCCATATATATGCAAGCTTTACTTTTTCAGCTTTAAAATGAAAGAAACGCTCAGATGAAAGCAAGGAAATGCTTTCTACCAGTTAATGTTCAGAAGTCCTTTCTAAAGTTCTCCCTCATACTACTTTACATTCCTTTCTCTTTCTTCCTCTTTCCTCTTTATTCCCCCCCCCCCCCCCCCCCCCCCATAGACCACACAACACATTTGTTATATATTAAGCCTCCACAACTTGCACAACTGAATTTTTTCAGATTATTTGCTCCTTGCTCAAGGTAAGTTCCCATAGAAGCCAAGAGAAATATCAGTCAAGAAGATCTGACCCAAGTACTACCAAGGACATATGGCTATTATTTTGACAAATTAGCTGAAATTAAATGACAGAAGTCAGACATTTAGTCACATACCCAGCTTCAGTCTTGATGCCACAAATCATAGTGTACATTCGTTAAATTAGCTAAAGACCAGCAGTAAGAGTTACACTTCTCTTATTTCTGAGCCAATCTGATCCATGCTGATATCACTGTGCAATCATTTACATTTTCCCAATTTTGGCCCACAGCATTCCACACTGTTCATTCAGCATGAGCCTGAACATAAAGTTTGCTGCTTCTCATGCAAGAAAAACATCCTACTGCCATGCTGCAGCCTTCAAGGCAATTTATTTGATAGAGACGTGCAAAAAACATGCCATCAGCAACAAGACAAAGAAGATATTCTGCAATTCAAATACTGTGTAGCAAACCTTAGTGTTGGCAGCTATTTCCACTGCTTTTTCAGTGGCTACAGCATCGCTGGGGTAAAAGACGGTGGCATTGGGAATAGCTCGGAACATGCACAGGTCCTCCAGTCCCATCTGAGATGGCCCATCCTCACCTAAAAAAAAAATTAAACCAAGGTTACAAAATTAAGTGCACAGTCTGACAGTCACTCAATATGAAGTTAATGAAAATCAGAAAAATCAGGCACACACAGGACATGCAATTCTACCTGCTTGGGAAAAGAATCATCTTCTCCTTAAACTTGGAACCATCTAAACAGTAAATAAAGACAGAAAGAGACTAAAAAGAAAGAGAATTGGGGTTATAAATAAAAAATGGAAAATAAAGTGCAACAATAAAACAACACAAAAGGCAAATTAAAAAAAGGGTACAGATACAGAAAGGGAGTCACAATATATCTATGTATCTTTAGATTTACATAGATGCCTTACAAGCAAAATTTGTAACTGTCAGTGATACTACTCTCGACTTAAGGTGCTGGAAACGTGAAAAGAGAATTGCATGTATTCCATCTGAAATGGAGAGTCCACTTAGTACAACTACTCTCAAATTCTTACACTTGCTACAAAACTAATGAAGGTACATGTATTTAAATACTACTGAATGTCTCTTAGAAGGGGTATATCTGTGTTACTCATTTAACTACTCAAGCACCTCCTGGCTTAAACTGCAGATTAACGACAAGAACTGTTAGCCAGAACATGTATTGGATGCAATGAATTTTCTTAGTTACAGAAACAACCACCACAACCCCCTCCCAATGGCCTTATGTAAGGGTACTTTGGGAACGGCACCACTCCAAAGTAACCATGCAAGAAGTTCTGAATCCAGTCATGTCACAGCCTGCAAAGTAGAAGCGGGGCAATAAGCCTTCCCACATGCACCCACTACCTGTTACTCAAGAAGGACGAGTTCACAAGGAAGGAGAGAATTTTTGTAAGAGCAGCACAAAACTCTGAAGAACTTTAAACATGTTAAAGAAATCAATCATTGAACTCCACCACTGTAATTTACTCATCAAATGTGTGCCAGGAATAAAAAAAAAAAAACCTCATTTCAGACATGAAAGAAAGATTCTTAATGCCAGTTTCTGTATGCACTCTGAATAAGTGGGTACTCAGAAGGATTTTTCTTTCCTGAAACGCACCCAAGCAAAGCATACACTGAGAAAAAAGAGAAATTACAAAGAACAAAATTAAGTTACCCAAACTAGAACCTACCCAAGGTAAGGGGAATACTCTACCACATTTGTCTGTTGACTTCTGCCATTATAGCGCCAAAAAACCCAGCACAGTTCATGCCAGTAATTTACAAAGTAGCACTGAGTTCTGCCCCAAGTGCATCTTGACAAAAATTCTGATTTAATGTTTTGTAGAGTAGCACAAGTCAAGAGAGTAATTTTCAGTTATACTCTCGAGACCTACGTTTACAGCTTAAGCAAAATTGAGTGCTTAATATGAACAGTATCATATATTACTAGAATGAGAAAGCAGCCATTTTTATATAGTGTATATACCAAATAGGAATATACACTACGATCTTTTTCTTCCCCCCATACGTTCAGTTTGGAAAACACAGATTCCATTTGTTCTCTTATGACCTTGAAAACTTACTTAGTGTTTCGTTAGAAATTTTGGTTTGTCAGCAAGTACTAGTCTAGGAGTGAAATTAGTACAAGTTCAAAAGGTCATTGTGATACCTGTCTCATAAATTTCTTGGGTCCAAATTTCAATGTAGTAAAAGCCCAGGCCTACCTAGAACTGCATACATAAAATTTCAGTTTTCAACAGAGATCCAGTTAGGATTCTGGAATCCATGCAGGCCTGAAGTTGTAATAGGGAGTACACTTAACTCGCACTCTTCTATTTAAAATTTAGATTCTTAACAGCTGAAAATATTTTTCTGAAGTGTTATCTCTTACAATTCTGTTGCAAAACTCTGGGTTTTTGAAAACTGGAGTTAAGGCCTGAATGAGACTTGAAACTCAAATAGCTTTATAAATTTAAGCACACACTTTCAATACCCCCCCAAAAAACCATTTCAAATATTTCATTTTACAGCATTCACTTGGAAGTGCAAGCCTAGGGGACAATCCAGGTAACCTAAAGGAATTTCATCCTCTTAAATAAGCAAAGACCACAGCTAATTAGCTTTTGCACCAACACCCATTGCTGCTGGCTGACTTAATCTGGATTGAACTAGACTATGAAGAGGTGGGAGGACTGATTTTAAAAAGAAAAGAGGCTTGTAACAGAATCCCTCCCTTAATGACATACACAAGCCATAATCTGATATACTCTACTTACAGCTTCCTCAACTAAAGCATACCCTACACCACAGCAAATTAAGTTTGAGGTTCTGAATGAGACTACACACATAAATAGCATCTTTAAATCTGTGTAGGCTTACCAATGTTAGAAGTCAAATCAGTTAGCTTACCCCAAACCACTCCTCCTGCAAACCATACGGCTAGACAAAACCATTAAATCAACTGCAAAGCTGATTCATGCGAAGGACCTTAATTCATCATCCTTGTCAGCTCTCCACCTCTTTCTTTTGCCTCACAAACACCTAGTAATTTTTCAAGCATTGATGTTCATTGGCATTTTCCTTCTTGATATGCAAGCCTGCTCTCCTGTTTTCAAGGGTAACTTTCATGAATTTCAATTAAAACAAATTTTTCAAAAAGCACAAAAAAAAAATCCAACTCCCTTCATCAAACCAAAGCTGACCCCAATATCATCTGATGTGTATTAAGTAGTTACGATGGGAAGGCAAAGATAGAGACAGCGTCGTCAATTTCTTGAACTACATAACAGATTCACAGTAATGTTTTATTAGCATTTTAAGTTTTTCTTTTTTTTGTTGTTGTTTTAAATACACAAATTAATTGTTCCCATATTAAGGAATACAGAGACAGACTGAAACACTTATTTAAAAGTGGTGATCTTAAAATGCAGAATAAAACAGATTTTTTTTTGTAAAGTGTTTTTGAGGTCTGTGCACAAAAGCATCTGAGTGAGAACAAGTATGATTAGTTTCTCATTTTAGGAACTGGGAAAGAGGTACAGCAAGTATATGACTATTCTCATCACAGAGGAAGTCAACTGTAAAGATGGAAAAGAAATGAAGCTTCTCACTTTCAATCCAACTACTTTACAACACTCTACACTGAAGGTTATTAGGGAAAAGTCCTACTTTTACCAAGCTAAGCTGATGAAGGCTTGAAACCTCTCTCATTGTTCCCAAAAGCAGTACTATATCTGATTTAAAAAAATAAAAAAATAAAAAAAAATCAATTACTAGCATGACTTCTTGCTATAAACAGCTGCACTGCTATACCATCACAATTTCACTCCTATACTATCACAACATTATGACTGATCACTTCCAAAAAGCTTTATCAGTCAGCTTTGTCTGCCAGACCCATTGTAAAATAACAAAGAACCACTAGCAAATAACTCCAGGCTGCCCTTACCAATAGAAACACCGCAGTGTGACCCACAGAGATTGATGTTACTCTCAGAGATTGCAGCCATACGGATCTGGTCAAACGCCCGTGTGAAGAAGGTAGCAAAGGTGCTGGCGAAAGCAACAGTTCTGTCACGAGTGGCACAACCAACTGCAACGCTCACCTGAAAAGAGGGAGATTATACAGGAACAGTTAATTCCTCATTTATCACCTGTGTCCAACAGATCATCTGTGCAACTTCATCAAACTCAAACATTTCTTTCCATTCCTGCTCCTACTTGCTGGCGTTTCCAAGAAAGGAAACAAAAGCAACTCACGCTCCTAGTATATGTCCCTCCAGTCCTTCTGCTCCTCACCTCAGCTACCTGGTATTGTTGATCCATGCTGGCAGCAGCTTCTTTTCTTTAACTGCACTAAGCAGCAATCCAGTTTTAAGCCTTATCCACTACCCTCTTCCCTGTTCTCCTGGATCAAAGACTTACACTTTCAGTCCAAAGTACGATATTTACTATCTACAGCAGACAAAAAAATATTATTAAATGGGAATCGGTTTATCTGCATTCTTTAGACTCTTTAGAGTATTTACTAAAAGGGTCCTTCTTCAGCAGGATGGAAAAGTAGAACAAGATCCTTAATTCATTTACTGCTACAATTATTCTCATACATTTATATCATGTTACACATTTTACGCATGTTCACATGGCCAAACTTTTCCCAGCTTGATGTAAATCCAAAATATCTGACTGAAGCTCATGAAATAAATCCGCAGGAAACTGCCCATGGGTCCTTTATTATTAATCATTCAGGCAGAAATTGGTTGCCATTTTAAATATGTCTTTAGTTTTTTTTTGCCACAGTGAACTCATCTAGAATCAGCTGAAGACATAGTCCAACAGATGACTCATCAAATTATTTCAGTCTTTTCTGTACAATTGCCACAAGGCTAACTCTTATTAACTATTTATCTGTCCTCACCTTTATACCCCAGTCTAGCATAGAGCTCACTGTCATGTTGTGTAGTGGTATTCCATTTCCTGTGAAGAAAAAAAGCCTAAAAAGTCTTCAGAATTGACTCTCTACAAATCACACTGTAGGAAATATTATTACTGTTTACACGTTGACATATCCACACATTCTGCTGAAATGCAGTGTCATGATAAAAATAAGAAAGAAGGAAGTTTACAGACCCTTTGATTAGAAGCAATTCTGTTGCATTATATTTGTAAGTTCTACCACAGCCTAAAGCTTTCTCTAAGCATTAAGCAAAATTTAATATCCAAGAACACAAATGTGAAAAGAAAAATATTAAAACCCTACTTTCTGAAGAATCATACTGGATGGTTCCAGATCCTACTGTGTAAAACCAGTACTTCACGAAACCAAGAGACAAGAAACCAGTTACCATGTTCTGTTCAGCAATGTAGCATTCAATGTAGCGACTAGGATGATCTTTCTTGAAAAGCTCTGAGAAAGTAGAGTTCTTCGTGTCTCCATCCAAAGCAATCACTCGATCATTTGCATGGCCCAGTTTTGCAAGTGCAAGGCCATAAGCTTTGCGGGTAGCCCACTAGGAAAAGAAAGGTATAGCAGTACTGTTACAAGTTTCTGCTTCTAGAAGCCTTTTACGATTTTTTCTTTATCCTTTCCTTGAATATGTGCACGTAAAATTTAGAAAGTAAACAAAAAAACATCATCACATTGTAAACAGTAACGCTGTAAAAAATATGTCTGAGAAGAGTGCTGTGCAGGAGAGTAAACAAAAAATTGAAAATAGTTAAGCCTTATGAAACATCTGTGTTGAAACAAGCAACTCCCTACCAGCCCAGCTACAAAATTTGGAAGCCTTACTCAAATGGTCTCCATCAATCAGGTCTTGGGAAATAACAATAATAATAATAATAATAATAATAATAATAATAATAATAAAAAAACATGACAATTTTTTTTTTTACTCCCACTTTCCAACCATGGAAATTCTAGGAACCTCACAGAGCTTAATTTTAAACACATATAAAATAGTTTGGATAATTCACAATGATAAAATAATTAAGGAAAGCTATACGAATCTTCCTATTTTAATATATTCTTTCAATACCCAGTTAAGTTGAACATCTGTACATCACACTATAGCAACAGATGTTTACCAGGATACTAAGAACAGGAGGGAAGAGGCGATGAGTAGTTGAAACCATGGTAAGGGACACTATGGTAGATAAATCCTCCTGACATGCACAGAACAGTCTTACACTTCAAACACATCTGATAAACCTTGAGAAAGGTTTATTTATTATTAAAAGGCAGTACCTTTTCTCCCACTTTGTAACTTGGTGGAGATGGCATCTTTATGTTTCTGATATTTACTACAGGAGCATCTTCTTCAGGGAGGGCAGGAGAAAGCTTTTTCTTGTTTTGGATTTTCTCATCTATTTCCTGAATTACTTGTTCAGCCATGTTTTTTGGAAGTGGTTTTCCATGCCAGCTTTCCTTATCTTCAACACCTACATGTGTAGAATTACATTAGAAATAAGAAAAATATTTAAGATTTTGGCTGCAGATTTTACCAAGTGCAGTGGATTATGACAGCCTAACATTGTTTTCCAAGGAAGAACCTCTGTAATCATTCTCACTGTGAGCAGTTACAATAGCATTCAATTGCATTAATGAAGACATGTCTAAATGTATAAGAGAAGGTGTCAAATCCCAAACATTTCAAACTAGTCACCATTCAAGACTACAAACTGTGCGTCTCGGTAAAATTCTTTTTAAACTGGCACAAGAAAAAAAAAAAAAACACCAAGAAGTAAACGCTAAATCAATGTGAACAATTAACATGAAATTTCAACAGTTAGACCAAAATAAAACTCAGCTAAGTTTCAAACAACAGTTAACCAAGCTGTCTAATCCAAACAAGCCCTGAAGTTTTACAGCTTTGTTTTAATAGCTTCTGATTACTCTTATGTTTGTGCATCTGGCCCTAACAGCTTCTCTGCCTGATATGCTTTTCAGTGAGTAAGTGACTTGGAATAACAAATTCTGTTTGCTCACGTAACGCAAAGGATCAAATAAATTCAGTCTTGTTATTAATAATTTTTAGCTGACCAGAAATAGGAATTCACACTGTACTGTAAAATCTGTAGCTGAATGGCAACCCCTGACTGGCTGAATATGCACTGATTGTATTTTGTGGATACAATGTTAGGTAGCCAGCATACATCTCACCTGCAAGAGTCATAGTAATTTTTTTTTTTTTTAAGCACTAATGTTGAGACGTGTAAAGAGTTTGAAAGACTTTTTGCACTCTAGACATATACTATACAGATGTGTATAAAACAACGGATGTTTTATTACCTGATATGCCTTTGCCTTTAAAGGTCTTCGCAATGATAGCTGTTGGCTGATGTTTGGCCTGACCAAAGGCTTTGCAAAGTTCCTCCACGCTGTGACCATCAACAATGATAGCATGCCAGCTAAAAACACAAACAGATCAACTATTTCTACAGGGTGTTAGCATATGACATCCACTGGTAGCTAGCAGTAACAACAATTACTAACTTTGTTCCAATGCAGTGTCTTTTCAAGGGACCCAAGGTATGCCAGAAACATGAACTAGCATCATTTAAGACCATAACATACTATAGTGCTTTTCTCAAAAGGCAGAATTAATCACCAGTTAACAGCTACTAGCAAAAATCTATTATGTTATCCTACCCTTTTTCAGACAGAACAGCATTTTTTAATCACAAAAGCAAATTAAACATCAATTAAAAAAATCAATTAAAAAATAAACAATGAACATTGATTAAAATCTTTCAAGTGCTCCATCATAATTTGCACAGCTGATATTGTATCTGATAGTTTTGCTTCATTGATTTTTCCATCTAAATAAAGATATATATTTCTAAATGAAATGAAAGCCAATACAAAGAATTTATCTTATGAGTAATGTTATTCATGCCCTTTTATTTCCTGATGTACTTGCTATAACAGCACCTGTGGTCAATTCCCCTTGCTATGAGAAAGAAATTTAGGCCTTGGAGTGTGTTCAGAGAAGGGCAACAAAGCTGGTGAGGGCCCTGGAGCACTAGTACTCTGAGAAGAAGCTGAGAGAACTGGGATTGTTTAGTCTGGAGAAGAGGGAAGAACTCACTCTCTGCAACTACCTGAAACGAGGCTGTGGTGAAATGGAGGCCAGTCTGTTCTCCTGGGTAACAGCAATAGGACAAGAGGGAATGGCCTCAAGTTCCACGAGGGGAGGTTAAGGTTGGATATGAGGAAAAATTTATTCTCTGGAAGAGTGGTCAGGCACTGGAATAGACTGCCCAGAGGTGGTGGAGTCACTGCCCGTGGAGGTGTTCAATACATTTGTAGATGTGCCACTTAGGGACATAGTTTACTGAGCAGCACTGGGGTAGATGAATGGTTGGATCTTTGAGGTCTTTTTTCAAACCTTAATGATTATATGAAAACCTGTATTCAGTATGATAAAAACTAAATTATCTCATTTCTCACTAAGCAGTCCTTCTTGGTGTTGGTTTCCTTTAGAGTTGAAAACACGTTTGAAAAATTCTATAAAAGGTGAATTAAAAAAAAACTACAGTTTCAAATGGAGGAACATACTGAACTTTTTCCAAACACATACCCAAAGGCTTCACAACGTTTCTGGTAGATTTCAACATGATGCTGCAGAGGTGCAGGGTCACTTTGTCCAAGACGGTTAACATCAAATATAGCAACAAGATTATCAAGCTTGTAAAACCCAGCAAAGGCCATTGCCTCCCAAACAGAGCCTTCAGATAATTCTCCATCTCCAAGCAGACAATACACACGATAGCTAGAAAAGGAAATTAAAATAAGTAAATAAAAAATGGCTTGACATTTAAGCAGAGCTTAATATAAAGCAAAATTCTCCTAACAATTCACAGTGAGAGCTTGTTTTATTTGACCAATGTTTGGAATTATAAAATTTACCTCAGACAACCTTATGTAAACTTAGACATACTAAAACACTTCTAAGCTGTTGCACATGAGAAAACACTTAAATTGAAAGATACTGTACTCCTTTTCAAACCTTTGTCTCTAAGAAAATCAGGTTTTAATCCTCCTAATACAAGGTTTGAGTGAAAAGGCCTGTTAAACACTGTCACTGTGACTCAGCAAGAACACTGACAATGCATTAAAGATTACCGTCTGCTTCCTCATTCCTAGCGTATGCTCCCTTCCCTGGAAGACCAACCAGTAATTTCAGGAAAATATAAACTGGGAATGAACAGAGCTAGATGTTAATGTCTATTGCATAACCAAGTTCAAAAAATCATCATAGTAAATTTTGTAGAGTACTCATGCATGCACCAAAGCTTTGTATTTAGACAGAACTGCAAGAGTACTGCCTGATCTATTCCACATGATTCAGCCTCTGGGTTTTTCTTCAGTTACTACTTGTGTTTTTGGATGACAAGGTTTATTACGTATTAAAATTAAAAAGGAATAGTATGTAAGCTTTCAAATACATAGTTTTAAAAATCAAATAACCAAGATAGTCATTAATGATGTATTTATTTTTACTAGACATTAAAGCATTAGAGATTTTTTATCTAAATCCCACCTGCCTTTAGCTAAATCTGAACTCTGTTCATACAAGCTGCTCCTCAGTACTGCATGTAAGAATGTAAGACCACCTTTTTCCTCTGTCAAGTAACCACTGGTTAGATTTTTTCCACACGTAGCATCTGCTAAACTCAATTAAAATCAGCAAGTCATCTTTCACAGAAATGATTTCAAGCTAGTGAAGTGTAGGGCACATTAACTGGGCAGCCTGCGTTTGAATGTACTAGAACTGTCACATACAATACATCAACTACATCAGGCTACTTTCCTCCTCATATAGTTTTGCCTTTAGACATCTACTTTTCTTGTGCACAAAAGAAATGGCAGAAGCAGTAATTTTTTTCCTCTCTGTGGAGTCCAGTGGTTTTCAGGTAATATTTTTGAGTCCTATTTTATGACTCAATAATGCTATTATTGACCACAACAGTTCTTCATCCAGAGTTCATGTTTTCCATTTTTGTCATCTGTCTTTAAACAAACATACCCCTAGTTTGCTTCTTCCCTCTAAGAGGACCTATCAGCCTGAAAATTGCTATCAATTACTCTCTGGAAGTTAGAAGCTATTCCAATAACAAAATCTCTGTGCAGGAACATCATTTTGTGATGCTGTCAGATTACAAAATGAACACGCACTGATTCTTGCTAATTTGATTTCTTCAGAGTTCCACTGGCAGTGACATTGTAATTATCAGGGTAATATTTCTGTGATTTAAAAATCTGAATTTAAAGTTAAGATTTGGGAATGGAGAAAAAGCAGAATACAGGATTTCTTTTTTTTTTTTTTTTTTATGGTTGAGATACAAAGTATTCCCTTTTAATGTCTATAATCATGAAATACAAAGATGGATTCACCTGGCTCTGTCAAAGAACTTGCCAGTGTACGCCATTCCACAAGCAGCACCAAGACCCTGACCAAGGGATCCAGTAGCCACATCAGTGAATGCTTGTCTCTGAAAACAGGAAGACAACAATTAGTTTCCACTCAAGAAACAAAAGAACTAAACTCCAGCACTAGGAAATCGTTCAACATACCTCAGAATCTCAGCCACGACAGTACAGTGACAGTACAGTGCAAGTGTCTCCGTAACTAATCCCTGCTCCCCTTCTTTCACAGCTACACACGTACCTCAATGATTAGCATCACAGGCTAACTAGGTTCTCTGAGGAGTGTCACCTACATATCAGAAACTTCTAAACTATGCCTTGGATGACAACAGTTAAGAACTGATGATTTTGTAAATAAATTTTTAATTCAAAGAACCGATTTGGAATTCATAGTCCAATGACGTGACCAAGTGGGATATAAACTCCTGAAATATCTCTAATATCTTAGAGGGCAAAAAAAGCTATTCTCTACACAAACATTTTGAAACAGAAAATATTGAGATATGGGTCTGTAGGGGATCTTTGCACACTCATTCAAACCTGGACACTGATTCAGTTGTGAAGCTACAATATCCTCATTGTCCTTCATGTAAGCCTTTATCTTTTTCTGAACCACAGCTGGCAATCCAGAGTCGTAGCAGAACGCACACTATGGCTTTACAGAAAACAACACCCTGTATCAAAGGCAATGAGCACTCACTGGTACTGGATGTCCTTCTAAGACAGAATCAATTTTCCTCAAGTTCAGTAATTCTGCTTCTTGTAGGAAACCAGCCTCTGCCCAAGCAGAATATAAAACTGGTGCAGCATGACCCTAGAGAAAAACATCAATTTTAAGTTAAAAAAATAAAAATAAAAATCAAGTTTTACAATATCCTACTATCAAGACAAACTCCACAAAGCTGAGTAGCAGTCATCTTTAACCACAGAGTCATTAGGTGTCAAGAAAGCATACATAGGTCTGAAGCCATTTAGTAACTCCAGGTAGAAACCCTGAATATTTAGAGACGGGTAAAGCAAATGCAAAGCAACCCTGGCTTATTCCTTTACCACCTCAGCGCAAGCTTCTCACTTCTCATCCAGTTCCTTCTTTTGAAAAGGCGATCAGAAGTGGCAACTGTTATATCTGATGCTACAGATACACACCACCACATACAGTATCATTGTAAGCCACCACGTGAGGAATTTTGGCTGAGATAGGGAATCTGCTACACCAGAGTACATCATCTGCTGTTCTTGACACATTGTTTTCTTTTCTGAATAACCCTCAGAAGCCATTAAGTCACATCAGTGTGAAAAGGCACAAAGAAAAGGCAATAAGAAACACTAATGGCCAGTCAAGACTGGTTTTATGCCTCCCCTGAACTACAGTGCTCTCAGAAGTAATACTGACTTAAATATCATAGTAGCATAGCAGGAGTGCAAGCTACTCACTAACTCATCCCTATTTCTTCTAGTACTCCCTGAAGAGCTGACAGTAATTAGTACACGTTGTGGCATGACTGCAGGCATAACAGCGTGGCTGCACATAACAAGCAGAGCACAAAACTAGTTAGAAAATTAGTTATGCTAAAATAAGACAGACTTTAAATTTCCTGATAGAGTTTATAGACAATATAACAACATTTATTGTTTAATATCAGAACAACTTAACATAGTGAAATTATGGCACATCAGGACATTATACAGATTGTTTTAAATTGTAATACAACTTAACCAGCTTCTATTTGTATCTCTGTAGCAGAAAAACTTGAGCTCTCAAGTATTTGCAATAGGCTTCTCTTGGATAAGGAAGTCAAGGAAGAGAGGTCACTGGTACACAGACACCCTTCCACTAGCACACTGCAGCCATACAGTATAACAGTTTTTACCTTAGAGAGCACAAAACGGTCGTTGTTGGCGTTCCTGGGATCTTGTACCTTATACCTCATGGTATGGAAAAACAGCACAGACATAATCTCTGCTGCGCTGCAACATGATGTAGGGTGGCTACAATCAAGACAGACCACAGATTAGCACTTCTGAACGTTGATTCCTTAGGACCACATTTTAAAAATATCACTATACCAGTTCTCTACCTTCCAGCATTAAAACACACAGTTATAAGCATTTTTGACAAACCATCCACTGTACAGATGGGAGTTTGGTAATGCAAGATTCACTGTTATAGAACATTCTGGAACTTTTCTCTCTAAACAGCATAACATCTTATTTTTTAAACCGCTCATTATTTTACCATTACTGTTAGGACCAGAACTGTGAATTCTAAAGGCAGCATTAAATAACACATTATTTCATCTTCTATTGAAACTGAACACAGAAATTTGCGCAGAGCTTATTGTAACATGGTAAAATACTAATTTGTTTAATCTTTGGCTTAAAGAGGGACAGCACTTTCCACTTTTACATCTAAATTGGTTTAAAAAAACGAAAATATCAAACGAGTAGGTTTAACAAAGATTCAGATCCAGCTGAGTAGTCTCTGTCCCTCTGACCTACACAAAGCAATTTTTGCAACAACTTTCAAGAGCAGCACAAAGAACACTTTAACTGTAGGCCATAGGAGTAGGGGGGGCCATTTCAGAAGCAACTATGCCAGAAAGAAGCAATACATGTAAAGTTACATGCAAAGAGTTGTTTTCAGGTGGCAAACAATGAGTTATTCCAACACAAGGTATGTATTTTATTCAAAGTGTAACATAAGGGCATACAATTATTGTTATTTATGTCACTACTGCAAATTAAATAATGACTCTTTCAGTTCTTTTGCACCTTGAAGAGAGCTTTACCTGAACAGTTGAATGTATCAGACTTGAGTTTACGCTCACTTTCAGTAAAGCTCAAAACTGCATGGAGTTTGTTTTAAATCCTTATTGAATGTGAGAAGTAGCATTTTTCAGATCTTACTGGTGCAGTAGTACCAGAAAGTAAGTGAAGTACTGAAGTACCAGAAAGTAAGTGATGAATGGTAGGAGGGTTATGGCTCCAGAAACTGGCTCCAGCTTTGAGAGGAAAACAGTTTCACCTCACTTCCTCTTCTACCAACATTTCTTTTTCATCTTTAATGTGATACTCTTAAAACATTAGATCCGTTTTGTAAATCAGGACAGTTTTACTTGGAAGTGTCATATTTCCTTTTGCTTTACACACGTACATTTACCATGCGTGTTAGGATTAGACAACACTTTCACTATAACTGCAAACGGAATATTCTCTTCTGGTAGCAACAAACCTTCCCTCCCAGCATCCCCAGCAGTACTCCAGTAACAGAATAAAGTCATGCAGAACACCAGCAAAACAAAAATTATGGTTAGTGTCCATCCCTTGGTAAGTACTCACACAGGGTACCAAGAATTAGCTTTAAACCATGGTTCAAACATATTAGTAGATATTTATGTATTTGAATTAATCAATAAGCCTTACATGCTTGTTTAAAGCTTTCATTCCTTTAATTAACTTTATACTTAACCATACTTCTATGAACTCCTGGTCTCGGTAAAAAAAGTTTTAAACAACCTAAAATGGTAGCATATAAAAAAAATCAAAATCAAAAGGTAGAAAATTAAATAAATGACCTGAAAATTGAAAAAATAAAGTTAAAAATGCTAATTAAGTTACTTCCCACTAACAGTTGTCAACCAAAATTTATCCTCATAACAGACACCAGAAATCAATCTAAAACCAGCTGCAGAATTTTGCTAAATAAAGCCATCTTAACTCAGTCAAGTGCTCTCATGTTAACTCATACTTTCCTAATAAATTCTACTAAAAATTCCTTGTAAAACTTAAATGTACTTGGAGTACTCATGCAGGTCATCACGACTGTTCTCATGCAATCTTTCATGTTTTGTTCTTGATCAATGAACAATCCAGAACTTCGTGGCTCTCCCATTAATGTTTCCCTACAAGATAGCTTCTACAGTAGAACAGCTTTAACTTTGAAACACAGACCTTCATTAGGAAACCAAAGTGCATAAAAACCCTGAGAACAGTTCTTTTTGCAATTGATGCCCATTTAGATTACGTGCCTACATGCTTCACCTGAAGAAACAGTGGCGGAATGTCAAAATGGAAGAAGGAATGAAAGACAAAGCTAAAATGCTGAAGAAATTCTTTTGCAACAAGTGATCATATCACATGTTATGAAATTTAACTGCTGCTTAAGAAACTCTGGGAACTTCCAACTTCCACTTTCAAGAATGTAACTGCCTAATTCTAGGAAGCTGGACGCTGTATCAGAACTGCAGAAGTTTATCACTGGTTACAAAAAGGACTCCACCAGTTTTGCCCAAGATGTCTACATTGCTTATCTAAAGGGAAAGGCTCCAACATGCCCCAAACCAAGTACGCTCAATCTTTGCAACCAACTTAATCAAGTTTTTCTCCACCTAAGGCATTTTAGGCTTTTTTTTTTTTTTAAACAGTTCACTGATTTTTTTCTGCTATGGCTGAGATAGGACTCATCAGATCATAATTACCTATTTGAGCATCTTAAGGACCAGATCACCTGATCTTTTAGCCCTTGTCCAGACAAAGGCTGTATTTTCTTGAATGAAAGTAAGGAATGCAAGAACTTGCATGTCAGGCCAACCACTGAACCACTTTTCTTGCAACACATGCCAAAGTTACAGAAATCACTTCCTTGAAAGAAGCAGGCAGGTTCTGGTTTGTTTGAAGTGCTTTTATTGCAAGCACTTCCTTCACTTTTACAAAGGACACCTTTAACAAATACTGGCTTCCTTGGCAAAGTCAATGCAAGCATGAGTCCTCATCGTTGTCCACCCTCCCCCTCCCCCCCCCTTTTTTTAAACAGTAAGCCTGTTTAACTTTCATTCAAACATTTACCCTACCTTCTTACACTATACCAGTGCTTTAAGTAAAGCTTAGTGTCTCATTCAGATTTTTAGAAAATACATCCCCCTAATGTTTGTTTTAGAAATTAGTCATTTATCCAATATTGCATCAGGTTCTTGATTTCTTTCCCTTTTAGACACATTACTACACCACAACCCTCTTGCTAACCAAATCCAACATAAATTAAAGAACATGTATGACTTGACAGCATAATCCTCCCTCCAGAGCACATCTTTCATAATCTACCAATTATCAGGTTGTGCAATATTTTCAGGCTCTATGAGATTTTACATAGTGCTAGAATAAGCTTTAGTAATTAATGAAATAGCTCTGTCAAGAAGCATTCAGTACCATAGTACACACAAATAAAAAAGCTAAACCTAAAGCTATTTTTGCTATTTCTTCATCAGTACAGGGAAAACAGCGTTGCTGCTAAATGTTTGGATTTTGTGCACTATAAAAGAAAAGCAGAGGCTGTAGCAAAATCCCTGCTCTTGAATGGCACAAAGCAGAGATAGCTTGACCTGTAGACAACTGGTGCTGCACAGGTCTACGGCTGGCCTAAGACACACAGCAGAGCTGCAAGACAGAAACCTCAGCTGCATTAAGCAGCTTGGACTGACCAAGCTTTGCTCAGCGCAGCCCCACTGCAGCAGTGGCTGCTGTGCCCCAGAGGGTGCCACGGACAGAACCAGAGCAAGGTTTTCGCTTGCTGCAAGCAGAAGGCGCGAGTAAAGTTCAGTTTCTGTGTGCGCTGAGAAACCACGTGAGGCAGCCCGCGCCACAGCCGGGCAGGAGGAACTTCCAAGAGAAAGCTTTGAAATGTTTTACAGACCGCCTTTCTCAGCTCAAACCTCAGCGTTCAAAGGATTCCTTCAACTGAAAAAAAAACAGACCGACGGGGCAATAAAATCACCCTGCGCTTACGGCCAGTTTCAAACAGGCCCAAAGGGAGGAAATTGCCACAGGATGGGATGGAAAAGGCTGCATTCTACGTGGAAGCACTCAAATGTATTATTCAAGCAGAAAAAATGGCTTTAATTTTACATGAGTAAGAGTGGATTGTTTGCGGAGATTTTTTTCCATAGGTAAAGCACGATCAAAGGAAGGATAACCCTGGAATCTGCAGACATCAGAGCCTCGACTAAATCCTGTCCAGAGGCCTGAATAAACCGCCCGTCCGAGACTGCAGGCATTTCACAGATAATCCCACTTGGGCTCACTTGAAATTCTGTGGAGAATTAGTTCCAACTGACGGGCACGAAATGAAAAAGAAACCGCTTGCGCCTCGGGCATGAATTCTTTGGGTTTCAGCCCTGCATCAACTCGGCATTCCCGGCCGCTGCCCGCAGTCACAACACCCGCCGGGACCGGGGATCGACGCGTCCCGCGGCAGCCGCCCCCGGGCGGGGCCGAGCTGTGCCGTGAGCCGCAGGAGCCCCACACCACACCGCGCCGCGCCCGCGGCCGCCATTTCCCGCCGGAGCATCACCACGCCGCGCCGCTCCGGTACCGGGGCACGCGGGGGCGCGGCCGTGGCCGCCGCTGCACGGGGTCCTCCGCGCTGTGCCATCCTCGCCCTCTCCCGGCGCCGCCCCAGCCCTCCCGCCGACCCGGAGGGGACCCCCCCGCCCGCTCGGGCTCTGCCAAAGGGGCACAAAAAAGCTGAAGGAAGGACAGGGGGCTACTCCCGAGAGGCAGTCTCCAACCCCACTCACCCGGAGCCGGCCGCGGTCGTGGCCTTGATGGAGCCGATGCGCAGCCGGTTGGCCGTGTCCTTCAGGGCCTGCAGGGTCTGCTGGTCGGGTTTGTGGTAGTCCTCCATGGGGCCGAAGGAGAGGCGGCGAGGCTCGTGCGGCAGTGGCTGCTGGGGCTGGGTAGGGACGGCGGTGCTCCGCAAGGGCTGTGAGCAGCGCGCCTCAGAGGGACTGCGTGCTGAGGGCGGGGAGAAAGAGGGCCGGGCCGCCCCGCCTCCCTGCGCCGGCACAGCGCCCCCTGCCGGCGGGAGGCGGCGTCAGGCAGCTGCGCGCAGGCGCAGTATGATCCACTTCTCCCTCCCATCTGCGAGAAGGCGGGAAGTAGTGGCTCTTCACAGTTGCGCGCGGTAGGCCGCATCTGGAAGCCTCCCCTCAGCGCTCGGAAGGACCAACTCAAGCTTTTCCATCGTTCAATCCTTGTTAGACAAAGTTATTCTAAGGCTGTATTTGTTTGAGAAAGAATATCACTGCATCAAGTACGATCTTCTACAGGCAGAAGAAACTGTAGCAGAACTGCTATATGCTATTTCTTTTCAAGAAAGAATTCACAGTTCTCTAATACATACCCAAAAATCAGAGCTTTCCACATTTGAGAAATATAGAGACTTCAGCTTAAAATACTGACTTCACCAGCTATCGATCAGAAAATACGTTGCCTCTAGCACTGCTGAACAGGAGGATGCCAAAATAATTAAAGCTACAGCCTTAAGTGAGCGCATTAAATATTACATACTTGTTCTAGAAAGCTCTGGGAGTATTAGAAGTCACAATCTGAGGAAAAAGAAAGCAGTTTAAAACCACAGAAAACAAAAAAAATGAAGTACTCCATGCTCAAGAAATCCTTATCTGTGCTCTGCGTTCTCAAAGGATTTCAGCGCTGCATTCAGTGATAGTTTGTCTCAGCAGCTGTATTACAGTGTTTGAAAAGGTAATATATTTTAAACCATGTTTTAAATATAAACAGTTACACCGTGGATATAATGTTGCTGTCTCGTTTTGGAAGACACTACTGGTGGGTACTGTATAAGAAAACAGCACATTTGCTTTCAAGACTACCTGTTTCAGCAACAAGGAAACCACCTGTGTTAGTAATGTAGCCGTGTGCGTTTGGCAAATGCCAGCTGGTCAGCAGCACCTGAAACTGACCAAGGGAAGGCAAAATATTCCTCCATAAACAAAGCAGTTTATTGGTGTAATTTTGTTGTTGTTGTTGCTATTCTAACTGTTACAAACAAGAAACAACAACAACAACAAAAACCTCTGAGTAGATACTACATTGGGAATAGGTTATGTACCAGGAAGAAGGAAGAAATGGAGCCAAACCTGACAGTAGCAAAGTGCAGGGTTCATTTCAGACAGCACTAGATAAAGGTTAGCTGGTGTGACTGCCACTTGCTTTGTTCCAGTCTATATCCTACTTCAAACTGTAATGCTTTATTCTTGTGGAACCAGTTATCCAGATCTCTTACTTTCAGTAAGATAATTTGAAGTGATATAGACAATAAAACTGGCATGTGGAAGTGTCTGATGAGAATCACATGCAGCCTGATTTAAATTTAATAACTGAAAATGCAGTCTGCATTGCCAAGAGCTTCCAATGACAGAGCAACGGCCCATTAGAGCAGAACACTATGAACTTAATTTGTTAATGCATTTCAGGAGTCATTGTGCAAACCTACTCTTGTCTCAATGTACAGAAATTCTTATCATATACTCTGTAACATGCCACATCTGAACTGCAGTCTGGAAAATAAACAATACCTGGTAACTAATCACTATTGCATGGGAAACCATAGCAAAGGGATGCTAGCTGAGGAGGCACAGAAGAATGACTGCCAGACATGGTGGAGGTGGACAACTGCCGTTCTTAAGAGCAGTTTTCCCCACAGTATTCCTGCTGAAATCTACTTTGGTTCAAACAATAGACTTCTGTCCTCCTGGAGCTATGGAGCACGAAGGAACAGGGTTAGCAGGGGGAACACAAAAGCTCTGAAGTATTAGAGTAGCATCTACAAAATAATTACTGGTTTAGGGCTCTTTCTTTTCAAATTATAAATCCTACCTTAACTATTGGAGAAGGGACTGAAAGGTTAAACCCAGATAACATGTAAAGTTCTATTAAGAGAACCTTAATCAAACATACTTGCTATGTACCAGCGAGTATCTTGCTAGCGATCTGCCTGTGCCATAGGGTCCAACAGGCCTAAATTAGCCTTAACTTCTTATGGAGCAAAGATCAACAAACTCCAAGCAAGTTACACAGCTTCTCCTATACACTTCCTTGCAATCTATCCACTGACATTTTCTTAAGGCAGCAACACTAATGACTGTCTCCAGCCATACAGTCCAAAGATAAGTCTAAATTCACTTGAGCCAGTATACTCCTGCAGTAAATCTCCTGATAACTCCTACTTACTGTGCTTTGGCTTACTCTGCAGAACAGCCTCCACGAGTGGATTCCTTTCAAATAAAATGAAATAGAAGATTTAGTCTGAGAAAGCAGCTAGTACGCCTAGGTCATTAATGAGTAATCTGTCCAACAGAACTGATAAGAGTTAGTCCGGAGCATAACTCAAAAACACACGTTATAGGTGTTGAGTCCTCAGCTCTGTCTTGTCTCACAGATTTGCTGATGTAGACGAAACCACATCACCAAGCACTAGCACTAGCAGCAGTTACTAGCTTGAACTCTGCACCATATTTATTAATTAAGGCTAGTTAAAATAGTGGCTGTCCTATGGAAGCAAACTACAAATTTTCTGTCACATCTGCTGTTAAGAACTGTTTTTCAGACAGATATTGACATTTGACTCAACCAATTTCTCAGTGACATGGATAATTTTGTGTGAGTTGAACAGGCATGGGCAGCATAGCTTGGTGTAGGGATTAGAAGCAGTGCATGAAGTAAATTTTTTAAATGAGGCTGAGCATAACTGAAACAATAGCTATGATGCAAAACTCCAGTGTATCAATTATTGACTGAAGATATACTAAGGAAACAGGGGTGTATACATTCCAGTTTCAGCTGTAGATATTAAGCTTCCAAAAGTAAAACCCAGATGTTTATACCATGAAACAAATTTAAAAAGCTTGTTTTAGATATATGTGTACTTCATCCTTCTAGATGGCTATTAGAAAGTTACCATAATGGAAGCAGGTAGCACGCAAACAATGAAGCCATTTCTATACTATGTTTTTGCTTTTAATGAGTTCATTTACTCCATGTTTTACGCACAGGCAGTGTAATTAAACTGTGAACAGTGCCAAGCTTTTAACTATTTCTTTCTACACACATCATTGGTTGTGACAAAGTGAGACAATCCTCAGCTAGAATACAGTTGTAATTCCCTTCTCCTTTGTCATTCTGCTGTGTTTTTCTTCTCAGTTCTTCAAAGAACACACTGACTAGATCACAACCTCACATTTGGCTCTATTGGTGCAAGCTGATTTTATTCTCTGTCTGAGGAGTAAGGCCTGGAGTCAAGTCTGTGTGCTTACAGTGAAAATGTCCTTTAGAACCTTCACTGCAAAGACACCCACTAAACTGCCTCCTAAGTGTGCTGCAGCAAAAACAATCTCAGCAGCCTTGGCAGGTTGGACATATGGTGTTTTGTTTTTTGACTTCAGTAAGAAAGTAAGGGGGATGATCTGGATAAGACTAGCATTACTATGGCTCACAACTTGGTGTCCTCCATTGTTATGAAGGCTTTAAGATAGACTTAGCTTAGATAATGTCATAGGCAGATTACTGCCTGCAACTCACCCTTCTTTCCCTGAATCCTCACTCTGCACTGAGTGCTTATTTATGACATTGTGTCAAGAAAACAGCAGCTCAAGCATACACAGGATGAAATGCCACCTTGTGTCAGTGCCTCCACTTTGATCTACTGAAGTACATGTATTTCTGCAACTTTGATCCAGTGTGATGGACTGTAAAGCAACAGCTAAAGTCACGGTATACATTGTGCACAACAGCCAACATTTCTTCCACATTCTTGCATTTGCCTCTGCAACCATGTGCAGTATGGTTAAAATAGGGATGCAAATGTATGAACAGTCTTGCTTCAGTATATACAGTCACATCTCGTTAGCTTCAGCATAAACTACTGGACAGCTTCTTAAATACATACACAGAACAATCGGATTTTTCCATCCCCTCCTCCACATATTTCACAGTCAGGGCATTATGTGCACTAGAAACAGAGAAGCCAAGCTATGGCTGTCATTTGCTGAGATACTGCAAAAATGCGTTGCTGACATAAATCAATGTGACTCCATTTACCAGAGCAGGAGTTGTGTGTACTCAGCACCACTGAAATTCAGGCCATTTAGGTACTATGCTCCCAGTTTTACCTTAAAAACTGTTCTCAGACAAAATTCCAAAATCCAAGTTTAGTAAGAGCACCGAATGGTTAGCTAGCTGATGGTCCACAAAATCCAATCAATAGTAAGCAAAGAAAATGAGCGAAGGCACAGGAGGACACCAATAGCCTGTGCAACTGCTGCACTGTACAGCTTTCAGACCGTGTCAAGATCTGCCAATCACTACTGGTATGGATCATCATTTGGCCAGCCTTGAACATACGTGTATAGTATGTATGCTTTCATTTCATTTGCAGGCTACTTTCAGGAAAAAGAAAAAAAACCACAAGTTATGAAGGTGGACTTCCAGTCATCGTATTATGGTGCATATATGTTATGGTGCATTGCACCTTGCTGCACATGCAGTATATTTTCAGACCAAATTTGGTGCTGCACCTTTTCTGGAGATGCAATTCATTTTTAGTAATGCACGAGGGCATTTTTTTTTTTTTTTTTTTTGGTCAGTTGTAGCAAGTGGGTTTTGTTCAGCCCAGGTGCGTGCTTAAGTAAATACCCTGTGAAAAGAATATTCAGCAGGCTGTGAAATAATCATCAGCTCTGCAATTCTCATTGGAGCATGAGAAACACTTTAAACATCCTTAGGTTTCTATAGGACAACAACTGCCTTTGCTGCACAAGCTACAACCACTAAACTGGAAAATACAAAGTTCTCATGCAGCACCTGATCCAGAAGTGCCCAGACAGGGAAATCAATTCACCTTTGATGTCTGAAAGAACAAATACATGCAAAAGATACATACATGCAGAATACACTTAGTAATCTGAAAAAAAGGGTGAAGTGTCATTTAGTAAGAAAAAAAAAAGTAAACCCTGTAGGATTTGTAGAATTACCTCTATTTAGCACGTAATCTATAAGAAAAAAAAGAAATCATGCACCTTACGTAGTTAAAAGGAATTCCTTGTGACTTGTTTTGGTAATTGCTCTGCTGTCTCAGGCTATTTAGGGAAGTATTTCTAGTAGCAATGCAGAAGAATTACAAGATTTAAAGTGTAGTGTGTAATGCTAATGCAGCAAGGTTTGGAGTTACTTGAATTGGCTTAATTTAAACAATTGCTAGTAATAATGTTACATGCATTTTTTTTAAAATTTGCTGTCAAAATGAGTTTTCTCTTGGTCCACCTTCTTCACGATTATCCGTAAAATGAATATGAGTTTGAGGCATTTGCCTGCATCTGTGCTTAGAAGACCTTGAATATGTAAATACTCCACAGACGTTCCATTACATTTGCTTTCCCTATTTCTTCATAATTCAGCTTACCTAAAACACACTCTTCAAAGAAGTTTGGAATTTGCTTTGCCAGTTTAAGCTCTGTTTAAAGACTCAGGAATATCTGTATGCAACTAAGTTTGGTGCAATTAGAATAAAGTTACCATCAATAACTTATGCTAAAATAAATTTTCCAACAGCAGCACTTTCCTAACTTACGTACATTTAGAATAAAGAGAAGAGATTGCTATAATGACCAAATGAAGCAGAATTCATTTGTTTCTCATACATATGGGAAAAAGGAGACTGAAAGAATTTTTCTTCAGCTTGTCCTCTACAACACTCCATTTTGACTATTTCTGCCCTTCAAAAGAACAGCTGCATTATAAACTCTTCAAAAAGAGAACTGTTCAAGAATGAATGAGATTGATTTATACCGAAGAGTTATTTAATTATGCACACCATTATGCATCCCTTCACATGTGCAAAAGTACAGTGACTTTACTTGTACAAGGAAGACATTATTCAGCATGATTTCAGCAATAACATTATTTAGCTGCTAATGAATTTGAGAAAATGTTAAGAAAATCCAATTTTTGTGCAACATGGCATCAAGGAAAGCAAGAAATAATGATACATTCTGCATGGAAACAGATGTAGGTGTAAAAGTAAGATCAGGTAGTGGTGAGGTTTTTGTTTGTTTGTTTTTTCTTTTTAAACAAACAATCCCATTCACTAAAATAAAACTACACACAAAGCTATACCTTGTGCTCAGGCTCAGTCACTATGCAACATGCAATCTACACAGATCTCATATCTTATGTTACCAGTTTTGTTTTCACAGCTGCGTATCTGCAGAATTGATCTATGTTTATTTCTAACTCCTTATTAAAAGTTCTGCATGAGTTTTTAACTGAAACTTCTAGTGCTCTCTAAGGCTTTCTGCTGTGGGAGGTTTTCCTTCTCTACTTAGAATAGATACCCCATGCCTTTCATCCTAAAGATCTAAGAGCAGGGCTTGCTGTAACCTACCAGCCCCAAACTGTATACATCCGAATCCTGTAAGCTCTACCTTCTAACTCAATTCTTGTGGTAAATTTAGAGTATCAGAGTATTCCTTTACAGCACCTGCTGCATGGGAAAACTGCATCTCTAGAGAGCAGAAGCTAACTCGATGCTTACAAAGTAGAGACAATTAGCATTACCTATAAATCTCAGTCTGCATGAAAAAGCCAGGTGGATAACCTGCTAAGCCTTTCCCATCCCTCTTACGAACCACAAGTAGTAAAGCAGGATGTGCAAGCCATATGCTCTCTAAATTAAGACCATGTAGAGCTCTGCATATATAAGGCAGTCTGGGAGACCTCTACTCTGTTGTTACTCTCAAAGCTTCTTGATTTATTTATGAGGAGAAAAGAAACAGACTTGTGCATTTACATCACATACCTGCATCTTCTAAGTGAGGCCCAAGGGCAAGTGCTTTCATTTTAGTCTGCATACAAAGGAAGCTTACTCCTTTGTGGCTATATTTCCCAAAGTTTATTTTGAAAATAGTGCTTCTTGAATTTTAAATAGCTTATGGAAGGAATATTTTTAAAGGTTTATTTGAACTGACCAAAGAAGGGCAGTGAGGTATGAACAGTCATGTTCTGAGCAGCAGATTTTGAGGTGTTATTTGAGGGCAGAAAGCAAAAATACAAACTACTTTCTGCTATGAATCAGGCAACTCCATTATGCTGCTTCTAGATACCTAAAGATTAAAAACTAGATCTAGCAAATTACACATTGCTGTACCAATTATCATCTGTTTATAAATACATCCTGAAATATTTGTGATTCTTATGGGCAAGACTCCTTTGAGTTTTGGAAATACCTTAAGATCTTATTAACAGCAGTACAAAACTGTAAAGATGTTCTTCTGTGGTTTAGGAAACATCTTCACAGGCCGTACTCGTGTCTCTACATTATTTCCTTTCATATTTACTTGTATGCTTTTGCTGTTCCTTTCTTAGGACATTCAACTTCGCAGGGTACTCACTGGTTCTCTCATTTCACTGCAAAGCAGACTTTCGGAAATACAGTAACTGCTCTCTTTTGCAATGCTTTTTGAGTCTATTTAGAAGTATTCTGAGTGATTTTTGTTGTTGTTATTGTTGCCTAAAAAGGACAAACTTCACATTTAATAGCCATGTTTCAGTTACCACTGCAGTTTGACTGTCTGAAATTGGTACATCTGCTAAATTGAAGTCCACTTCTCATAGAGTTGGTAAAAGCAAATAAAAGTGAAAAAATCTGATTCTCATTTCAGGTTATGTGAAAATAGGGGAAAAAACTGTTTAACATACCAGCTGAACTGTTATACACCCTAATCTTTTGAACTTCACTTTTCTCTTTAAACTTGACCAACTTAACGCATCTCCACTGTGCTAAAAACTATATTTAGTGATTTGACTGCATCCTGTTCATAAATACGTAAGTTGTAGGAATGATGACAGACTTCCTATTCTCTAAAAATGATTTGTTGTTAAGCCCCTTCTGTTATTTAGTATACTGAGAATGAAGTAGAGCCGAATCCTTACCAAATATGTGACTCCAATTACTTTGGCCCATGAACATGAGCTAGACAGTTTATCTGTAGTTACACAAAGCAAAGCAGATTACCTTAATTTCCTCAACTTTGGAAGGATAACAGTAACCAGTAGCACCTAGATCCAGAGAAGACAGAGTTTAACAGCACCACCGCCACCACAAAGCACTTCCTCAATACTGACCAAACAGACAAAGCATCTAACACAAGTTAATGCTGGATTTCAGGCTGTTTCCACTTTTTCCTCAATTACCTTAAAGAAAATACATTACTTCAATACTTATATGATGCTTCTGCCTGGAGTAGAGTTCTACATGAACTAGCAGAGCAACAAACACTGTTCCTCAGTGACCTCTCCCATCACGGAGTATGCCTCACAATCTCCAACTCTTTAGGGTAGTTAAAATGGGTGCAAGCATCTAGTTATGAGAATTTGCTGTAAGACTGATTTCAAAACCTTTTCAACAGAACCTCTGCTATGTTTTCTCTCCTTATCAGCCTCCGTTTTACTTCATGAAATTTGGGTAGAACAGTTACATGACAGCAATCAGATAAGATGACAACTTCAGTTTCCCAAGTCTGTGATCAAAGATTAGCACTGGATTTGCTGAGTTTCATATGCCATGTCTATAAGGTTGGGGGCTGGGGGGGAGTAGCATAAAAACCATAAGAAAGCGATAAGGCACTAAAACCACCTACAGATGTACTTACGGAACAGTGAAACTACAGCTGCATTTCTTAATGGAAAGGAAATCGGTCAGTTTATCAGATTGCAAATGCAAGCAATACAGAGGAAGGCCAGAAGCTCTTACAAGTGACAGATGTTATTCTCAACTGTCCTTAAAGCAGGACAATTTCTTTCATCAATAAGTGGCATTTGTTTTTGCCCCCAGTATAAACTGAAGTTTGAATTACTTGTCTGGAAAATACTAACACTGAGCTCTAGAAATAAAATGAATCTTACAAGATTTTAGGAGGTGCTGAAACATTTGTTTTGAAGTTTTATTACAAAAATATATTTGCAAACATACAAAATTTTGGATGAAAAATGTTCATTCTTAAACATTTATGCAATAACTTAATAACTGCAAACATACATAGGTGCTATAAAATCCATACCATACTAAAAAATGTTAATGAAGCAGTATCTTCATTTTTTGACTTAAAATTACTCTCATTCCCAGTTTTCAGAATTTTTTCCTGAAGCCCTCCTTCCCTGTGGTCTCCATCCTCAAAGAACATGCAGATGGGTATAGAACTGGTGCACCCACTGAAGTGGTAAAACTCAGGAATTGCTCAAAGCACATAACGCACATTAAAAAAAAAACTAAACTAAACCAAACAACCATATGCCCATACACTGACTAGATAAATATAAATAGACAACCAAATTAAAGATACTGCAGGTTTTTCCAACTTGAAGGGAAAATATTGCATCTTAACATTTCTGTAACATTGCCAGACGAAACTGAGGTGATATATTGCACACATTCCTCCTGCTAAGATACGCTGTTCAAAGCAACACAAATAGCTGGCAAAGGGGTAAATGAATTGTTTACAATACTTTTAAAAACAAGAAGGCCCAAATTAACATTTTATTCTAAACATATTTCAGAAAGTGTATCGGTGACTGTAAATGGCATAATGGGTTTCAGAAATATACCAACATGAAGCAATCAGAAATGCGAGCAAAACCAAGATATATCCAGGAGAAAATGTTTAAATATTGAGTATTTACGCACAAAGCTAAACATATATAAGAAACCAAAACAAACAACTTGCTTTTTTAAAGTGTTATTCAATTATTCTCCAAATGTTGTCTAATTTGGAAAGATACACTGCTTCTAAGTTAACTAAGATGTTAGGCACCTTTCATATAAACTTTGCAATATTAAATAACCAGCAGATAAAGTCCAACTACAAAACTGAGAATTTTGATTTTCCTGAACAAATCAGCAGCTGCGTGTATTTAGAACTGTTTTTGATTATGCTTAACTCTTTCATTTTTAAATTAAAGTGACTTAACACTAGCCACAAAAAACATACTTTGACAATGTAATTTATGTGAGGAGTAAAGTCTAAACAAACCTCTTCATTCTCCGAACTAATAGGTATAACCCCATTAAGCCAACAGATCTACCAAAAAACTCCACACTTGAAAATGGTGAAAGTTATTTGCTGATGACCCCATGGTAATTTCTATATACCCTACTTATCGCTACACGTGGCTAACACAAATCAAGCACATCAACAAGCTGGTAATCTTAGGTTTATGCAAAAAAATTAAGATAATCAGGAAATTAAAGTTTTTAAATAACACAGTCTACATTAAAAAACAAATTCAAGTTTTACACTGTAGTTAAGCTTGTGTTTTTACAATGTAACTTCTCTCTGAAGAGATTTATCTCGCTACTCAAATGACAGACTAACTGCAGCATACTGGAGGACACCTAGGTTAGTTCCAGTGTCTGCGGGCTATATGTAGGAGGCCAGATAAAACATCCACACAGACGTTCAAGATAAACAATTTTTCTTGTAGTAAAAGTGATTTTGTTTCTCTTCCAATTCATTTTTATAGCTGGGGGAACCAATAACATATTGCTATTAGTGCACGACAAAAACCAAGTCAAGGATATTCAGCTGTCAGAGTAGAGTCAAACTCTCATAACAGCATTGCTGCTCTAAGCAGTATTACTTTTTTCAACTCTACCACTTAAGAACTCAAAATACAACTCTTTCTATTGTTTCTATATGTCTTTGGATACGACTGTAATTAGCAACAAATATCATTAATTACTTCTATTCTTAGAAACTCATATCAAATCTTCCTTCAAAGAAACTGGAAATCGTCTGTAAAAACCAGGGAAATACAAACTTCATCCTGTATTTGGCTTAGAGTAAGCATTTTTTCCCCCCCCTACAAGAACTGCACATTGGTTAATTAAAGTTCTTCCTAAAAGAACCACTGAATTAGCTGAGACCTTATACCTAAATTGAGTGTCACTGTTTCTATCCATACAGAGCATCATAACCCCAGAATTTGTGTAGGAAGTTCCCATCTTCCTTAGCAAGGCGCAGAGTCCATATTGCTGACTTCAAATGCTACAATTAAAGCCAATAAATTTCTTGATGAATGTGCATGACATTAGCGTAATTCCCTGAATCCTGCACGTTTTCTAACAAAACTACTACATAGTTTAACTGGAAACACTGAACTCAAAGGCTGCAAAGATCTTTTCAGAAGGCAGGTAGTGCTAAACAAAATATATTTTCCACTAAAAACCTATGAAAAAACTAAAATAGATCAAATACATAAAAATGTAAGTATCTGTTTTATCTAAAACATACCAATTTGTGAAAAGTAACAGTTAAAGCTCAGTTGCTAGTTTGCAACTTAAATGACTGTGCACACTGACTATGTTAACCTCTACTAATCCTTAGGATACATACATACACACGGTTTTGTTGGTTTTTTTTTTTAAAGGAACAATTTTTTTCTTCAATTTCAATAGTGCTTGAGGGAGGGGGAAAGAAGCAGTGCATCAGAACTTGCTACAGACTAGTTTTTTACTCAGTAAACCAAAACATGTTTTTTCTTAAACTGCAAAAGCGTTCTTTAAAACTAGTATTGCTGAAAAAGGTCAGACCTGAAGTCTTGTTAACTACCTTTGTATAACTTCTTGCAATAAATACAAGCCATGGGTAAACCAACCCAGCAGCATAAGAAAATAGTTAGAAATCTTTCTGATTTCAAATAGGAAAGTATGATATTAAATTCTTACGTTACTCAACTACAAAATAATATATAAAAAGCAGTAACATGTTAACTAGATAAATTTCAGAGCATGAAGTATAGACAAATAATTTAGAGAGAGGCCAAGAGAAGAGCATGCAATTGTTCCCCATCTGCATATTTTTCAACACTGCAGTTACAATACAACTGAGGAATGAAATCCAAATAAGATATGGTCCTTAAGTTAAAAGGGAAACCAAGTACTTCAGTCGTATCAAAGACTACTGAACAGGAAAGCGGTCTTCCAGTGGTGGTCTCCTACCTACACTTAACCTGAAAGAACCTCAACTTACAACAGAACTATTCTGTTGCTTAATAATAATACAATCATTGAAGATCTTGTATATTTCTGATTCCACCTTTTTATAGAAAAACAGCTTTACTCAGATACCTGTTTTATGTCAGACACGAAGTAGTAAGATTAATGGAATACTTAAAAGATGAACTGATGAGCATTAGCTAGAGACTGTTAATGTACTCAGCAAATCACATTTTTAAACCTTTTGCTTAAAGATTTAGCTACAAAGGCCTGGCTTCCAGATCCTTCTCTTCCCCACATCTGCCACCTTAATCACAAGGCATTCAGCTCTCACCATAGAACTGGAAGTAGGTTCCAAAATCAAGTCTTGTTCTGGTGTGGTGTAGTGTACTATACTATGTATTTGCTAGTTTAAGTAATATGTAGTCTGTAATCCTTGCAAGGTGAATACAGCTAGGAACAAAAGCCAGAGCAAACATCTGCATGATCAAAAATGCAAATGAAAGCTCATACGCAAATTAAATCCCCTCCCCCAATAAAAAGAAAGGTCTGCTGGTGATGATCACAGTGAAAACCTAAATCACTTCTGAGAACATTACTTTCTTAAAGTACTTAAGGAATATTCTTTCCTAACGGGTTCAAATTCAAGACATTGAAAACTAAATATTCTTTTAAAAAAATATTAGTTTTATAGATGAGGCATAATTATTTCTAAAGTGGTAACATTCTAAGCAGATTTAGCTTCCATTATAGCTTAATGTTGTCTGTATTCTTGGTTAGGACTTGCAAGTAGACTTCGTGAATAGTGCTGAGAAAACGGGAATCATTCTGCAGGAAAAAAAACATCAGAAACATTAGTAATGTAAAAAAGTAAAAATTAACTCAGTTTAAGATGCGCATAAGATTCTTAATACACTGCTATCTGAGTGTTAAGGTAAGGGAATTAGCTGCCTACCTGTACAAAAGACAGCACTGTATGGACAACACACAGACTGAACCACGAAACTGTGAGGGCAGCTAAAGCGATTACTAAGCACAATGGATACTCAGATGAAAAAAACCAGCAGCCCCAAGGTCAGCCCTGGCTACACAATTTCACTTTCCTCCATGAAATGCACTTTCATTGAGAAGAGTACCAAAAAATTAAGACATAGTAAATCCCATCCTGTATACAGACATCCAAATAAAGGTTGTAGAAGTGTCAGAAATTACGTGAGTTAGTTCTGCCTGCAAAACCAGCCTAAAAAGGATTGCAGTGTGTTATATAAAAATTCTTATGTCAAAGAATCACTGGGAAGTGAAATTGTTTATTCTATAGAAAGCATTCAGAGATATTTCCTGAGTCCTACTCCTTCAGATAGTAGGTAATTATCTAGGCTGAAGATGTAGTACTCTTTTTACAAAAATCTACATAGTGAGTATGTGTTGTCCTTGGAGCACTCTGCAAGTGCTCCGGTGCTATGGGGGTACTGTGACTGTTGCCTATACATAGCTATCTCTCTATGTAAAGAGAAGACTGGAGACACAAATATTGCAGTCAGCTCTCTGAAGTCACCACAGAAACTTTCTTCAAACCATTAAAGTGAGAATCTCTAATGAGAATAGTGAAGACTTCTGACAAGTGAATTCAGTTGCAACACTTACAAGTAAGCTAGATTTGCATCTTTAAAGGAAAGATACGCACTAATACGCAAAAAACCCAACACATAAACAGGGCAATTTAGATGATACGGGGGTCTGGTGTTGGCCCTTTTGACCGTAGCCTTTTCATTGGGAAGATATCATTTGCTACTTTAGACCTGCATTGAGTGCAAGATCAAGTAACGTCAGCACAGAGAAAGCTAGGGAATCATGAACTAAGAGAATGGTTGTCATCCATGGCAACTTCTACTTGTTTCCTATAACACTGCTGATCTCACTGTCTAGCTACTCCCAACATTACAGATTTAATTCAACTGAACTTTTTAGGCAGTAGGAATGGTACAACTGGAACTTTTTGTAGCTTCCATTCCAAATATACATATGTTAAAGATTAGGAACAGTTCAAGGTAACTGACAATAGGAAAGTTTCCCAAAGGAAAGCAGAAACATTTCAGAGAAATCCACCCTTCCCCCCCCCCATACCACTTCTTCTGTGCACATAACTTTTTCCTCAAGTGTTCACAAATTGATGTGCATTATGGAAGACATCAAACAGCTCTGTCCTTGCAATCTATCTTACAATCAAAGCACTGGCTACTGTACTTGTAACCCCACCCCTCAGATACTCAGTTTTCTTCAGACAGGACCTTTATTAGATGTATCAGTGCTTCCTGAAGCTGAGACCTACTGAGAACAGTAGGAGGTACTGTCTGAACTTCTGTTGTTCCAAGTGTTAAAGGTGATGAAGAATTGGCTTTATTTTCCACTTCAGTAGGTTTTGTAGCTGACTGCTGAAAAACACTAGGAGACAAGAGGATTGAAGGAGTTACTGTAGTTGTAGCTGTAACAAACTGTGGAGGTGCAACCTGCTGAAAGAAAAGAAAGTTAATAAGCACCATGTCCAGAACGAATGAACGCTATTATTAAAAAAAGACTGTAGAAATGAGCATAAACCAAATAAAATTGTAGCTACTGTTACAGTAAATTAGAAAGGCATTACAGAATAGCTACTCACAATGAAAAGCTGTTTACCAGGTAATTTAATGTCAACAGTAATTCTCATTTTAGAAGCTGATAGCCTTCAGTATTCTTACACATAGACCCACTGCAATGTAGTTGCTACTTTTCAGTTTTTTTTTTAAACATAGCACAGAATGTGGGCTTCTCACCTATGTAATGAAAGGAAACTATGGGGTTTGTGTTGTTTGCTGTTAGTTTTTCCACATTATTTACTTCTTTAGGAGTTTACAGAAAGGCTAACCCTAGTGTGCTTTCTTCTGTTTTTGTACTTCCATGGTCTCCAAACACATTTATAGTTTGGAGTAAAATAACTCAGAATTTCAAAAGATTTTAAAGTGACCAATGAACTATAATTAAAATCAAGTACACAATCTTTTTAATTCTAAGGCAACTAGACAAGAGAGAGAAAATGGGGAAATACTTGGACAATCACCTTCCCTATCTCATCCTTCTACAGGTTTGTTTGACATTACAGAAATCCACTCTGAGGCACGTAAGGCTAATACATCCCACAGCGTTGTAACAGTAGTACTTAAAAAGAGCAAATGAAAAAACCCAGTTCAAATGGTGCTGCAGTATTGCAGATCCAAAAATGTATTACCATTTCTGCACTAGCACCGACCACAGAATATACTGTACAGGAGAAAAGTGCACTCACAGCAGTCCACAGAAATACTTCCTAGATTCAGTACCGCTTGTTTCTGCCCAATAAAAGCACTTCAGATATTGTCAGAGTAAGTGATTTGACAATGTGAGATACTAATTATTACCAGAGTTTTAGAGTGTGCATTTTGTTTTACAAGTAAACTGAATGTGTTGAAGTGTTTTTTCACCTACCTGACTTGCTTTAGGTAAAGTCTTGGACTGCGGAAATACTTCTGGTTCTTTGTTTTGTTGTACAGTCTAATTTGAAAAGAAAGCATAATTTACAACTTAGTTAAAGCAGTAAGTAGTTTTCCTTGATAGTTTTTATTCTTATGTTACCACTGTACCCAGATGCAAGAAAGATCAAGCCTTGGCTTAGTGTATATGATTGTAACTAAAAGATGCAACCAAGTTTGTATAACCTCCATATAGGGGACTACAAAGAATTACTGCCTTTGGAGAAAAAACACACAACAGTAATCTAAAGTAACATCTTTACTACTGAGGTAGCAAATAGTAAAACAGAGCAACACATTGACAGAAAGGTTACAGCGCAGCCACAGGCACAAGCCTCACAGAGCAGCAGTAACATTTTCACCTAGTCTCCCAAATCAAGCTTATTGCTTCGCGTTATACTGAGGCACAGACAATAGGTCTGCCCACAAGAAACAAAGAGAAGGTCCTTTAAAAGTGATTCTCGGATAAAAGAAATCAAGGCTGTCAATTAGACAAAATAAATCAGTTCATGACCCATTTTGCTAAATAAATAATATCTCAGTGTAGTCCACAGGAATCCCCAACAGAAGTGGTCAATACTGAATTGGTATAAAACTTCCAAGGAAAATTACCCAAATCAGGAAGCTGTTAATTTTGCACTTTCAAAGAAGGCATAGGCTATATACTCCCACAGTATTAACTCCTGTAGCACCAATTAATCTGTAACTGTCAATCTCTTCTCAGATTACATTTTAGCTGCATTTTTCTGACGCAAATACAGGCCAATTCCTTAGAATGTATTCTTCTAATAACAGCAGCAGCCTGAAAAAACCCTTCCTCCATATAGAAGTCTGTCACTGTTAGCAGGTGACAATGACAAGAATCAGATTTTAAGGTTCACAATCTGATCAGTTACACACACAAATTCCTTGATTATTTTAAGAAGCGTACCTATAACAGCATAATTTCAAATGAAAAAAATATTTCTAGCCTATACAGCTTAAATCTGCACGGACATGATTCAAACAATACCTGCAGGGAAGGGATTTTCCTGCTGTTCAAGGTTGATGATTTACTGTGCGATTCTTTGAAGCTTTCTGGTGTTGCAAGTTGGCCAATCGAGGCAGAAATGTTTGGTGTTAAGGAAGTCTTAGGGAGAGACTGCTGTTGCACTTGGTCATGCTGTGGGGTCAACCTGAGTTTCTGGAGAAGATCAACACTTGTATGGGATGTACTTGAGATAGTTCCCGTGTTTGCTGATGTCAAGGGTGCTATAAGCTGGCTCTGGCCAGCTATTAAATTCTGTGGAGCATGGTTCACTTCAGAAGGCTGATTCACTAGTGGGGTTATCTGCTTGGCAGCTTGCTGCATAACTTGCATTATACTGTTGCTTTGTTTTAGGCCAGGAAGCATTTGAGCAGGAGCAGTATCCATTGTTGAGGATGAATTAAGTATAGGGCTTAAACAAACTGAATAGCTTGAAACATCAGGCTGGGAAACTGAAGCTGGAGGTATAAGCATAGGTGTTAAACATTCCTGTTGACTCAAAGGATTGGCACTGGCTTTAATGTTTGGACTTTCCGATTTCCCTTGTGGTGGTTGTATTACTGCTGACTGGTCAAAGGAAAAAGGCAAAAGCAAGTTTTGCTGCTCTCTGGCAGAGGTGTCAGTCTGCAGCTTCTCCATTCTCTCTGGATTGGGATACAGAGGTAAAGGCTGTTCCTTTGGTACAGAGGTCCCAAAGAGTTCTTCTAAAGTCAGATGCTTTGGCCTTGACTGAAATGGCTAGAAAGAACAGAGAAGGAAGTTTATAGAGTCAATTTGGAAATAAAAGATCAACATGCCTCTGACACAGTCAATACTACAATTTCAAGAAAACTATGAAAAACAGATAGGTCAGATGTATTTAAAATACAGTTTGGAAATTAACTGTCCTCTGTTTAGAGAAATTTTGAAGTCCATTTCATTTACAAGGAACATCCAATCTACATAAACTAATCACATCCTGTCCCTCCCCCTACCTCAAAGGACTTAGGACATAAATATTGTTGAACTGTGACACTGCTAATTAACTCAAGATTAGCCATGTTTCATAATATAGCAAATTCTAAGAGACACGCACGATATATGATAAGCTGGATAACTGACAGCAGCAGTCATCTAAATCTGACGGGACTCAAGCCAAGTCAATTGTTCCAAATGTGAACAAATAATATACTAGTAACTACACACAACCATGCAGACTACCACTTTTACTTCAGTAAATTAAACTGTAGGTTCAGTTATGGACTTCTACTGAAGCACTACACGCTGGTAATTTCACAAGTTTTAAGGGTAACTCCAGCAAGCCTTGGCTTTGGGGAAAACATTCTGAGCTACTTGGGGGCTGTAACGTAATAGCTACAATGTTTTGCTGAAAGTGTAATAAAACATTAAGCTGAAGTTGGTTTTGTCACTAAATCCTATACTCACACTAATGGAAGGTACTGAAAAAAATTGTGTGTTTCCTCTAACATGCTGAAAGTTTATCTTATATAAAATTTCCTTGAAGAGAATGCTGTTTAAATTTCTTTATGTTAAAAAACCAATACAAGGTCAGCAAAGAGGGACAGCTGTCCACTAAGAACTTGTGTATTATTGTTGCTTATTTTTCCCTTTCAAAAAACAGGTTATGTTGTGGAACAGTGTACTCCTAACTATCAAATCATATGTTTGCTAAACAAATAGAAAAAATGCTTCTTTCCTTATTTGATTTGTTCAGAAAAATGACTTCTGCTATTTTTCCAACAATGAGAATTATCCTAACAAGGCAACTAAGGTGACACACACAGTAACAAAAACAACCCAAGTCACTTGTTCTCACGTTCTCCTTCCAAAGAGAAGATATCAACAGAATGAGAAAGCAAATCAAAGGTAGGGTTGGCCAGATCTGTATGCATTTCAGCTGCTGAAGAAGCAATACAGTATAGTTCAAACAGTTATCTAACATTTCAAACATTTTTTGAAGCATTTAAGAAAACAACATCAAACCTAATGAATCACAGGCTCATATATACCATTTTGCAGAAAAAAACACTTTTTCTCTAGGAGTATAATCAAGGAGTTTGAGCTAATTCCTTATTCTCTACTTGCCTGTTCCACCAAAAAATAAGCAAAATTTATTCCAAGCCTGTTATTTTAGCTGAAATTGTTTCAAATGCATTTTTCTACAGAGTAAAGAAACAGCTACTAACAACGGTATCTCAAACTGTTCCTTTTTTTTTTTTAGGTTGCACAGGACCAGAAGTTATGTAAAACAGCTGGACTAAAATACAACCTTCTGTTCAGAAGACTCAATGGCCTGCAGCGTAACTCCAGCATGTTCTTATGGTAAGTCAAAACAAAGACAGTCTCTTATAACGACAACTACTATATCATGACATTGCTATGCTTGTTCTAATTTTACTTACGCTGACATCAGCAACCAACGTACTGCAGTACAGGTAACATGCAAGCAGCCTAGCACAAAGCCTTGAGCTTGAAATCTTACTGAATTCTGCCCAGGTTACTTATTTGTGCCACCATTGCTGTTATTTATTATTAGCTAGCTTAATGTCAGACACACTCCTCTTGCAGTTAAGACATTCTACTGTTTGCAAACCTTGTTAATTCCTACGCTGGGAATTCTTCCTATGAAGCTGTTCTGAAATTTTCTCCACTACTCTTACCATTGTAGAGACCCCTTCTTCAAGGACAAAAATTCCATCTGAAATTCTGCTTTTAACCTCAGTATGATGAATTGACTAGCTTTTCTTTATTAACTCACTGCTATCTACCATGCTCTGATCCCAGTCAGATTAGCCACTTACATGGATACAGTCACAAACAAAGTTAATTCCACGAGACTCATCTCTGGCTGAGGTGTATTTTGAGCTTGTCATCAACTCACTGTGTTATGGAGACCCTTCTCTGCAGGGGTTTGCAAAGAGGGCAACAAAATCATTCTACTTGATAGGAACAGAGCGTTGCCCAGAGGGTTTCTCCAGAAATCATTTCAGATACATTGAGACACGTGAATTAGCAGTCAGAGCTGCTGCTAAGAAATTTAATTTCAGTGTTCTAGTTCAGTTTTACTGACCACTGGTGCAAAAACATTTCATGATACAATTTTTTTTGAACTGGATACGTAACTTGAACTTCCAGATATCACAAACAGACATTGATTTTTCATTCCTAAATCTGTGACGTCCTTAGCATGAAATCAACATACAAATGTGACATTCTAGGAGGGGTTTCAGGATCTCACAGTACTTATATGTACAGTAGTTTTTAATTTCACTGGTCATCTGCTCTAATGAAGTGAAAATGTATTCTTACTGTTGAAATAGTGTTTTTTTCATTCTTCCAGTAGTTCACATTATTAAAAATGAAATGAAGAACAAACATCTTTGTACTGTATTTGAACCCATCCAGCTTTACAAAAGTATAATGTATAGTAACCACTTTTTCTCCTCCAGTATCTCTGCAGCTATAGTTTTAAATTGCTCAACAGAAAAGGCATTAAAGTACACTACTTTACCTGCTCTGTAAATCTGTTAATTACTTCACAGCAATTTACTAAAATCTTACCTAATTTTTTCCTTTGTTACTTACTAGTGGTTGGCAAGTTCAGCCATTTCAGCTAATTATGTGGCCGAAAAGATAATGTCTTCTTTTAAAAAAAAGCCTCAGGCAGCCTGCTGCCAGGCCCCAAGCACAAGCATGCAGCAAACACAGCTGGCTGCCAGGGGTCAGTCTATCACTCGTGCTGGTTCTAAATCAGAAGTGCTGTTGAGATGGTGGAGAGCACTGTGACAGTAATCCCAGGAAACTTCCCTTCACCTCCTGTTTTAACCCATCGACTTAAACAGACTTTTGCTACTCATATCCTAACCTGAACTAGAGATTATTCATTTTTACTACAAATTAAGTATTTTGTTTATAAGTATGAAACGAAAGGCCGCACACATTTTCCTCAGGCATTTCCTTTTTCAGACATGGTGGTTTACTGCATTCAAAACATAACAGTAAAGCTACAGGAAGGAGCTGGAGGCAGACATTTCCAGATCACCTCAGTGGGGTATTTTCTGTAGAGAACTGCTCCCGATCTTTCTGTCCCCACTGGGTGGCACTGTAAGCAGGTATAAGTTGATACAGAGAATTCAGATGTAGCACAAATCATTTTAAAACAATTTCTTGAAAGTATTGCATGAAGTTAAAGGTCCCTTGTTTATAAATGCTTACCACAAAAAGTAGCCAATTAAAGTCAATTAATGAACTTTTGCAGCCTATATTTCAACCGCTCCAGTTATTATACTGTTTTATAACAAGATTCCCATGGTTCAAAGACACTTAAATGAAGCATAGGTTATTGTCACTAGTTTAAAAAAAACAAACAACTGTGGCTTACTCTTCAGTGACAGTGGTTACATTAGGCTTTAGAATCTGTAAGTACATAGATGCCGACTGAACATTTATCTAACATTTACCTGAAGCAGATCTAAGCACTACACATGCAATTAAGTTACCACAAACTTGAGCAACATCCTTTACTGACATTGCTGAAGTAGTTTTGGAAGATATTCCTTACTGCCAAGGAATAAATGAAAAGCTGAAGTTTAAAACAAAAAAAATACTAGAAAATCCAGCAATTCAATGATTTCAGTTACTAGGAGTGTAGCTACAGGTTTGGAGGCAGCACAGACAAGCCTAAACTACAGGTCTCAGATACAGGAAAGCAAGGGCTTGAGTTTCTGTTTTGAAGTCTGCAGAACAGTGTACAACTGACTGATGCCATAATCACTCTGTCACTGTGACAGAGATAATTTTTGTCTGCTTCCTCACTCTGCAGTCATCTCACACAGACCTCCACACTATCATGGACTGACAGCGTAGAGTCCACAATAGTCCAGAATCTAAGTTGACCCATTTAAACACACTTGAATATTCACAGTAGTGCGGACACCATCTTATATTTTTAAGCATTTAGGCGAAAAATGGATTGTAGGCTCCTAAGAGTCTTAAAACCCACTAGTTTATCTAAATGGGGGTGGAGGTGGTGAATCATACCAGCCGATCTCAGACAAGCACAGTCAGGAGATGAGAATAGAAAGTAAAACCCATTCTTAAACTGAATTTACACTTCCAAATGTATTTATATTAAAGTTAAGCACAATACATTCATCAAGATGATGCTGCAGGCATTTTTGGTACAAAAACAAAGTACTAAATAAAGAAGTAGAAGCTTATATATGTTTGAATTAAACTTACTTGATCTTGCACTTGTAATGAAGTGTTTTGTTCTGAAGTCTCCGTGCTTTCTGGCTTTGTGGAATTCGCATGTTGCTGCACACCAGAACTTGACATGACACTTAAATCATTGATCTGATTCTGAGGAAAAAAATAGACATTTTGGTCAAAATACTGACTTTTGACAGACACTGTAGAATTCCCAAGTTTCAGGAAGTAACATCATACCAAGATACACACCATCTGGCATGTGTTCATAACGCTTTTCATTTTCAAAGAACTGAATAAAAGAAAATAAAGACAGGCTTTTCACATTCTTTTCCTGCATCAGCTGCTAATGAGGACATTAAATCAAGAATTTAATACTAAAAGCAACTTAGAAAAAATCTTCTCTCAGAAATCATTCTAACATGATGGGATACAGAGCTTGCTGATGACTTATTTCCACTAGATTTTAGTAACGTGAAAGCATTTTCAGAAGATGTTAACTGGGTTTTAGGTGAATAAGGCTACTTTGACTTCCTTGTCCCGTTAATGGACATGAAGTTTACATACTGTTTACAGATTGAGTTGACTTTCACATTTAACAAATACATACATAAATTACATTTATTGCAATTTAAAGCACTAGTGGAAAAGCAACTGTAGAACCAACAGTTAAGCATTCAGTAGATGAATTGCACCTTATCCTTATGATAGGGCTGAACATCAGCACAACACAATTTCTTTTGTCACTTACCTGTTATAGCAATAAAATATAGATTAAACCTTACAACAAGTAGTTAGAAAATCTGAGCTTTATTATTGTTTTCTAAATCTATTTAAAGGGATAAATACAAAATCAAAGCTATCTACAGACAGAGAGAAACAACTGCCTTTATGCCTTTTAGTCGCTAACTTGAAAAGTTAGCAGGCCTCTTTTGGGGCCTGAAATGGTGGACTGCCTTACAGTTACGGAAATGAAACAAAGCACAGTGTTTCCCCTCACTAGAGGATAATCTGCAATGTTTCCTTTCTCAGAATGAAATACACACAAAAATACTATAAAAAATATCCATTCACTTCATTAAAAAAATCTCAGAATTCATTCATTTTCACATATGGCCTTGATGGAGCAAGTACTTGAAGGATTAAGCTGATTTGGAATCCTAGATTAAATCACTCAGACCTTCATAAATCTCTTTTTCACTCTCTCTGCCCCCTTCTCATGCTGACACTCCGCCAATCTCATGTGGGCTGCACACAAGGATTACTGTATGATCCATCTGGAATGTACCATGCAGATAAGTACTTTCTGCTCCTAAATACAAATTCAAGTGTAACTATTGAGTTCCATAAAATAATTAAAAAAAAAATTCAGACAAAGGATACCTTAAGAAGCCATCTTCAAGTTGCTTACCTAATCATATTAACAATGATGTGTGCTGGTTACAAGTAATTCCAAAGTTAACATGCCTGAAGTTTGGCACTAAAGCTGAAGCAGTCAGTAGAACATTCTCCAAGAAGTTTACTCAATTCTATTTATCTACCAACTTGCACAGAACTGAAGTCATAGCAAGTTAAGGGATTGAGTTCGGCAGATTCAGTTTTCAGCTCATACACATATAAAGCAAAGTTTTTCTAAACGCATCAGGCAGCAAAATCAAGATTGAGACGCAAAAAAGTCAGATATGTAGTACATCTGTGTATTTCCATACTGTGTGACAGCTGCCACAGTCTATTTATCAGTATTTTACTTTTTTACAGAGCTTCATCCATTACGTTTAGAATTTCTGTTTCTAGGGAAAAGCTTCCAACACTCTCACACAAAAAAAGACCAGAAAATTAAGAAAGAAGCTGAAATATCCTCAGCGATTTCTTTCCTTTAATAAGAAAAAAGCCTTTCATTTCTTCAAATCTGTCTCAATTGATTCAACATTGAAAAATGAGTCATTCATCTTTTGATGCTCCCTTCTGTGCTCTCACGAAAACTGCTACTTCCACAATGTTGGCTCTCATACAAAGACACATTTTCCTCAAACAGAATTAATGCATTAAGCATTAGAAGCAGGTTTTTTTTTTTGTATTTACATTAAAACATTCTGAAAACATTACTGTTATTCACAAACTAGTATCCAGTCCAGGTCAACTATGGTCTGTGGCCTGTCACATTCACCTATCCTCATGAGGAAACCGAACAGAAGTTGGCTTACACGTGTTATGGCTTAGTTCACGTGTTATTTCTTTCCTCCTCATTCCACAATGTGTTGTAGCAACCTAGAATCCTATGAAGATCTTGCATTTACTCAGAAAGAATTTTGAAGTGTCCCACAGCACAAGAAATGAAGCACTGAAATGCTTCTACCTTTCTCCCACCAACACAGCTAAAACAACCCATACCATATCTGTGCTACATTATAATTACTATTGCATATTCTTGTATATTAGGCTTAGAAAGAAATGCCCTCAGAATTTCTAGGGCAATTCGTGCAAAACCCAGAAAAAGCAACATTTGTCCTCCACACATGAATTTGGTTCTCAGGACTATACAAATTAATTCCTTCAAGAGAACTAATATTGTCCTTCATTATATAAACTTGTGAATTTAATACTGGCAAAAGACACCAGACTCACCACCCTGAGATAATTTGTTATAAGGACAGACACACAGTAGGCAGGATGAAGTAGTACACTAGGGAACAGCAGGAAAATGTTACACCTGGTCTGCAGCAATTAAAATATGCTTTACAGAATGTAAATGTGGGCTGACAATATTGCAACCCTTTTCCATGAGGTTTTTTTTTTTTATTACTACTGATATTTTTAGGTATCATTTTCTTTTGCTACTCCTAGGGATAATTTTCCTCACAGCATTAGAAGTTTCTGTAGAATAGGTCTATCAAGTTACATTTTCAAGTTGCATGACATTATCAATGAGACTTTTTCCTAATATAGTATAGGGAGGAAGGGAACAAGGCAACAGCCTGACAACAAGGCTACTGGAACAATGGTAGAGGATACTTTCTCTTTAAACCACAGTTGAATATGTTAAATACTATATAGGAAAACTGTATAGGTTTTCTTGCCAAAGCAATTTGGTATGCAACCCAATGAATGCTGTTGATTATGGCATCAATAATAGCAAACCTCCTCTAGTGATTTTCAGTAGAGGAAAAATGAAAAACGCAAGTGTCAGCTACTATTAAGGAGCATTCACAGAAGTGAAGCTTCAGGACCACAAAAACAGACAGTCATCTACTCTTCTACACTGTTACACATATGTTCACATTTTCTTTGTGACTGATCTCAAGACATGGCAGTAGATGAATACTGATAATATGGAGCCTCTGCATCTATTTTGGAAAAAAAAAATCTATTTGTTGTGTTTGCTTCCCCAGGTATCCGTTTTTAAAACAGTACTTTTTCTCCAGGAAGTAACAATTCAAATATACAAAGTTACAGGCCCAATAAACAATGGATTACATGTGCTACTTTGCAATCCTTAGGTGACAGCATACTACACACTACAATTTAGTATACAAGAATACTTCTCTACCATTGCTCTCTCACACATCACAAGGGATGCATTTAACCAGACTACATACGAGGCCTTAACCTCTTTACTAGGAAGTGTTTTTATTTGTTCATAATGCAAGAAAAACACATTTTCTTACTCGTTCATATTCAACCTTGGCTTTACTAAGCATTTCCAGGATGTCAATAGGCCTGTTCTCGCTGCAGCCATTTGTTCTGCTGGGACTTTTTCTGTCCTGTGAAACTTGTTGCGATCTCTGAGCTTCTTGTTCTACCACTCTGTAACAGGAAAAGAGAAACGGGTTTGAGAAATTTTATCTTGAATGAACACCTTGTAGAAAACAGTGAAGAAAACCATAATACACAGCATATACACACATTTTGTTCTGCTTAAATGAAAACCTAGCATATAGTTGGCCAAAGATATAAACACAGCACTGGTCTTTAAGTGAACATTTGCCTGCAGTAAACACCACTTCTGTAAAACTGTCACATTTAGACATTTTTTACAATAAAATGTGGACATCAGTGTCGTACAAACAGCATACATATTGTAACAGACCAAATAAAATAGATTTTCTTATTCCTTACTTCTTCACATGCAGTGTTTCCATTCTTAACCACACCAAGTCACGTTATTCAACAAAAAAATCAATTACAAACCAGTTCTAATGTAGGACAAAGCCTACCATTAGAAAACAAAACACTCAGAGGAAGAAGAGCGCTGGATCATACCAGATGTCTCAGGAGTCAGTCTGGAAAGAAGCTTAGAGCAAGCTACCCCTTGTCCCCCACTAAGAGCTTTGGAAAGAAGAGCAAACCATTTTCTTCTCCAGCTGTCTAGCAGTAAATCCAGTTACTTGTAGGCTTACAACAATGCACTTCCTCTGGTCTTTGACACTTATGGTTCATTCACCAATTCTTTACTACCCCTATTGCCTTAAGACTACAAAAACTCGTTAAAAGATTATTTAGATACACACAAGGAAGATGTATACCTCATGTATTTCATTAATGAAAGTAAAGGCAACATAAATTTCAACTTCTAATCCACATGCAGTTCACAAGATATACATGGCCGTGCAATGCACTAACGCTTATCTTCTTGAAATAAGCACACACCAGCCTGTAATCCCCTCTTTTTTAAGCCTGCATTAATCAAATATGTTAAGAAAAAACAAGCACTGAAAGCAGGGCAGAGCTCTGGAGCTGGCACATCACTTAAACTCTCATGTTGTGGAGCTGATGGGGGAGCCGAGAGGTGCTACCACAGCAATCACAGAAAGCGTCAATCATTCCAGCCTCCAGTTTCTCCTGGTCAGCTAGGACTCAGGAGTAACTCTGGAATGTATAGACTGCTGAGTAAATACTATTTTTATGTACCTCTACGCTAACACTCCTAAGGAAAAAAAATAGCACAAGTCTGCAATTCCTCCCAGTTTTGTAGCAGCCAAGACCCTGCAGTAGAGTTAAGCTGTGCTTATTTGAAGAAAGATTAGATTAAAAAAGGCAACAGACTTAACCAGGAAAATTAGTTTCAAAACTTCTAATCATACATACTGCTTATTTAACCAGATTTTCATTGTTCAGTAAAGCTTTCTCTATTTGTATGCAAGCATTAACCTGCAAACCTAACTCAGAATCTGGGGGCCAATCTACTCTGTCAGACAATTTTTATGAACTGCAACATGTGCTGGTTTGGCTGAAGCAGCTCAATACTGTACGAGCGTTTCTATGGTGACACCATCAGAGTACATTTTGTTCTAGCACCCCACATGGTCATACAGTCCTGACTTCGGACTTGTCTAAATGTAAATCCAAAACTAGGGATAAGAAAAGGCAAGGTGAAAGAAACAGAACACTTTGCTGAGATTTAAGTGTCAGCAGGGCTGCAACAGGAAAAATAAATATTTCAGTTAAAGGGCAAATTCTGGACAGCTGAAGTCACGGATGTTCTGCCTTGTAGGTGAAATGAAGGCTTGTGACTTCAGACTTTCTTTTCCTTACTAGTTGGTCCAGAAGCTTTCAATAAAACATCTTCCCATTGAAATGGTACTAGCTGGTATAAAAGCAAAAAAAATTTCAACAAGTATATCAATTTTACAGAAGTGTTTCAGAAGTATTTCCACAGAGCATTTTACAATTGTTTTCTTGTGTCCATTACAAGGTGTTACTTACCTTTTTCAAACTTATTTAAAGAATAACAGAAATTATCTTCTCACATTGACAAGCACAAACAGCTCTTCTCCAGATCTTGCCTTGTGCAGGTTACATTCAGATGGTGGTGGGGGTAAACATGGAACAGTGTACCCCCAGAACTCTGAGATACTCTTCCAGTTTTAGCTCATTGCTTGTATCTCAGAAAATAGTTTAGGTCAGATGGCTGAAATAGGTTAAATCAAGCCTACAAACTAACCTCAATATAAAAATATTACAACTTACATGTCAGAAGTCAAAGTTTCACAAAGACTTGGATTCTGGCAAATTTGAAGAAAAACTCTGCTTTATGCCTATGCCTTTTAGAAAGCTCATCCTTCACTAACAATTATTTCCACTTGACCTAAATTAATTCCTTCTGAAGTGGTTTGAACAGTCCTATAAACTTCTTCCACACGAAGAAGTATTCTAGAATTTTCTAAAGAAGCAAACATTCAGAAATACCTTAGCTGGGGAAAAACATCAAAAGAAAAAGCTTCCACTAATGCTAGTCTGTACACTGAGTATGCTCTGTATGCAGCCAGGATTAAGACTTCTTTAAGCAAGGCCTGCTGTTTCTTTCCATTATATCAGATAGTGAAAGAGGCACAGATTCCTTCAGGGACACAGTAGTGGTTGTGACAGTTTGCTCAAGAATGACTGCAGTTACAGCACTGAAAAAATACCTGGCACAACCTCACAGAAGAGTATGGGTGGAGGACATGAGAGAGAGGCAACATGAGAAGTGAAGTTTGGCGATTACAAAGCCTGTGAAGAGTAATTTACTTTTCTCTTGAAAGATAAGGCACCAAAATATAAATGGAAGGCTGGCAATCTTGTTAACTCAATTTGGCATAATAAGGTCAACTCAAACAGCAGGAAAGGGAATGCAAATCTCCCTGAAACCTTTTATGGTTATGTTTTTGAATCTCCAAGGTGCTCAGAAGTCAGTACATTTTCTGGTAAGTGATACAACACATCCCACCTAAACCAACCAGTACTAACAGACATTCCGAAATTCCACTCCTCATTACAAAAAACAACAAAACAAAATATTTTGGGAAAACAAATAGTTACTCAGAAATACACTGAACTAAAGTATGGTGGGGCCTGCCACCATGTAGGGAAATGCTGAATACCTCTCTCAATATACAAAAATGGCTTTTTCAAAGTTTTTTGTTACTCCTAAAGCAATACACATAAGCATTTAGGCATTCTATATACTAATAACGCAGACAGACTAAATGAAAAAAATCACTTAGGTAATGAAGGACTTATTACAAATGACAATCATACTTACATGAAGTTCTACACTGGTTCAGAAAAATTTAACATTCTGTAAGTATTCAATCAGTAAGTTTTTCTAACTACGTATTTCTCTAGTTTCACTTGCATCAAGTTTGAACTGACAATGGTCAAGAGAGGCATCAAACAGATTTTCAGGAATGTTAACTCTAATTCCAGTTTCCAAGATGCTTACAATCCACAATCACTCCAACACCAAAATCAGCAATTCATCTTGAAATGACACTCACACTACATCTATTTTACATATTATGTCTGCCTATCTTTAAAGATGTCATGACTTAAAAGACATTTTGTTGATTAAGACATCCAACAGAAAATTCAGAAAGTAGTAATGGTGAAGAAAAGCAAAGTAGAGTACAAAGGAAGAGAAAATACTCCATAGAATACATTTACAATTTGCTATTCTGCATTTTTGCTCGGGTAACTACCCATCACACACTTCAAACTTTCCTTTCGCAGAATCACAGAATTGTAGGGGTTGTATTGAAGATGTGCTTAAGCCTATTCTCATCCTTTTCAATAAACCAGGCTTAATCAGAGCACAACACACCTGAAGGAATAAAAAAAATCCAAGAAGATTCTACCCCAATCACAACATTAAGCCATACCATACTGCAAACTATTCACTCAATGCTCCTTATGTAATTTTTAGTTCTCCAAGATTTCACCCACTTCTCCCACTCTTCTTTAATTTTTTGACTTTAATCAGGAATAATGATCAAACCTTTAAAATATGAAACAAACAGCCCAAACACCAAACAAACCACACAAAAAAACATGCCTTTATTTGTTTACATTTTCTGCCTCAAAGGATTTTTTTGCCAGTATTATTCTTTTAAGCCTCTCTATGCACAACAAGAGTACAAGATAATACACAGTGGTCGTATTATGTAAAAGAATTATAGAATAACAAATCAGCAGTACTTACTTAGCCATGAGTTTTGCTATTCGATGACAGTCATTCTTGTCGTAAAACCAGATACTGTAAATTGACACTTGAAAACAAGAAAAAAGGCAGTGTAAGACAACAATTGGTAAATAAATAAATCAGTAGGAAGAAAGCAAAAAAACCCAACAGCCCACTGGCTCTGCAATGTATGAATTAACATCAGTATCAACTCAAATGTCCTCTGCATGTTCAAATACTATTTAAAAAGTGATTATAAATAGCATGCAAGCAAATACACATACAATGTACATCAGATTAAATGGATGATTACAAAATGTTGATGTTTGATCACAAATAAAAATGTCAAGAAAATGACATATCAGATGCCTTCTTACTATAGGTGCAACCTTCTGTTTAGAATGATAGATCTTACCACTAAACTAGGCTAAAGACCACCCATGTGTTCGTTTTTTTGAACACTCATTTTTAAATTTGCCAGTTTTTGAAGTTCAACAAACACGTTCAAGTTTGAGTTACAGTACAAGAATTCAGTCAGAGGCTCTCTGGAAGGCGTCCTCTCCAAATTCTTTTTCTAAGGAGTAATAGTATAGGAGGGAAGTGGAAGCAAAGCTCCAATCACACTTTCACATTCATGAAGCAGCTTAAAACTAGATGCATATTGAACTCTACTCATTGACAGCAGCAATGACAAAACAGTGAGGGCAAAAGGTTTTTAGCTCAGCAAGGTACCAAGCTCAACCTGGCTTTCAGGACAAGGGAAACTCCCCAAAAGTTGGCCATGGTAAGTCCTGACCATTCAGCTGAAAGACGCATCAGGGTGAGAAACATGGCCAGCAGTGCCACATGCTATTTACTTCTTCATCAGCAACCACATCATAAAGATGGCCTTGATGTCCTTTTTACCCTCACACATCCTCATCTCCTCATGGGATGGCCCACAGCTGCGCCAACACAACAGATCCGCAGAACTGTATTTGATTCAATTCACAAAGCTAGTTAATTCACATCTTGCTTCACCTATGAAATTTACCAGTGCAGAATGTATAAATAATATCTCAAAAGGCAATTAGACATTTTACATGTTGCCACATTTTTAGCCTTCTATAAGTCATCCTTATATTGCTGTTCATGTCAATATTTTTTATTACATTGATGTCTGTAAAGGGAAGAAATGAGTTAAAAATACATACACTGCTTTTTGTAACCAGATGTAAACGGCATCTTGACATTTCAAGATTTTTATTTTTTAAAGACAAGTCCCTCCCTGCCCCCTGCAACTCAAGAGTCTCAACCAAAGCCCATTCAAGATTACTTCAAGTCGCAGCAAAAATGGTGGTTATTTACCAGAAATTCCAGAACTTTTAGTTATCCTAGTCTTACTGTATCGGACCAAAACAGCTGTGCCCACATCTTCTTTCAATCTATCACATAGTAGCATCCTAAGGCAAACTAAAGTTGTTCAGAACAACAATGAATTACAACTACATTCATTTAAGCATTTGTTTCTTTAGAAGATCTTGAATAAGTAATAATCAATAAAGCTCTTCTAGTCATAAGCAAATAAGTCAGTATAGCACAATTTAAAGAAGTCTGATCTAGAAAACCAGATAAGCCAATTAAAAAGCATTTCATACATGTAGACAACATTTATGAAAAGTTTATGAAAATTGACTTTAAAATAACTGGTCATCTACTGCATTGAAACCTGGAAGCATTTCAGTTTGAGCTATCTCTTTAGTCATAAAGTATATTTTAATGCTAAATAAAAGCTCCTTCCCATCCCTGACTCCGTTACTAGATAAACTACTAAAAGAAAGCTTCTTCAAAAACATACTTGCTGAAGAAATGAAGATAAGGAACCTATAATGATAACTTAACAGGACCAATTATAAGAGTGACACACTGTTCTGAAGTAGATTCATATCTTAGCTCTGTCTACAGAGTATCATTCCCACTTTACATTAACACACGTGAAGTCATAAGCAACTCATACGGAAGCCAAACCAGACAATAAAATTACTGGCAAATTGTTAATCTTCATCTAAATTATTCTCAGGCATTAGGTTTCTGGGCAAATCCATTATGCCATTTTTATTAATAATAGCAATTCAAGTATCATCTATACAAGTAATGCCCAACTTCTCACGTTGACCTCTTCTATATTGGGATCCTGTTGCCTCATGGAGCAGTCAGATTGCTGTTCCAATGCTGTCCAGCTACTAGATCTAACTCAGAGCAGGGATAACAACACCACAGCAAGAGGCCATACTCTGGCAACATAACTAAGGCTTCATTACACACCTGTAGGTTTCATTTTGAATTAGTGGAAAGAGACAGTGTTACCACTCACTCCCAGAACTTTGCCATTACTCATACTACTGCAATCCACCCCTTTCCACATGGGAGTTTCATCCAGGCCAGTTCCTTATTAATGTCTGCACATCAGCCTGACAACCAGGCCGTCTGGCACAAGAGAGAGGACAGGAACAAGATGCTCATGGCTGCAGAGGAAAGCAAAATTGTTGAAATGTTCATGAGAATACTATGTCAAAAGAGAAGTATTTGGGGTTCATTAGGAGTGTCAGTTTGAGAGACTGCAGACACTACCATCTCTTGCCTGAGGCAGGTTAGCCATCTGTGCAGATACAGCTTTATCTCATCCAAAAAGATGATACATTTTAAAAAGTTACCATAACTAGTTGGAAGAGCTGATGGGAGGAGTGATAAAAATTATTTTACAGTTCCATTTTATATATTATACAATGATTGAAGCAGAAAAAAATCAAACTCTGCAAAGAAAGGATCATATTTTGAAATGTATCCTAAAACACAATAATGGCAATAGCTTAATCTCACTCCCATAAAAAAGCTGACATAGGCATCATTTTACATTTCAAATAGAGTTAAAGACAAATGCACATAATTAATGTCTCTCTAAGCTTGTACTTATTTCAGTGGGATTAGCTGAAATGTCAAGTCCCCGCAGACACTCAGCTCTAATCTCCTTCTAAGATTCCTCATTCACTATTTTTATTTTTCTTAATTTTAATGTTAGCATTTACATAGATTTATAAATCAGTAGAAATCATTTTTAAAAGTCCCTCCCATTCTTATTGTTCTGAATACCTAAGGACCTTTCACAAATGCAGTTCACAGCACAACCCCACTAGCAGTTGCACAGGGGTAATTCGGCAGGCGGCAAACAGCATCCAGGACGCAGAAGCTACAATTTGATTAAGCATAGCATGGAATGAGAAGCGCTACTACTGTGGGATGCTGAGCTATGGCAGAAAAGCCCTTGCAGTTAAAATGTCATCTTTCGGGTCAAATGGAATATTTTTAGCACTGCTTAACAGCTTTCAATGTTTTTTCCCCCTCCCCCTGCTTGCATTGCTTCTTCTGCTGTAAAAGTATCAAGAACAGGCTCCTTTCTTATCTCTGACTAAACCACTGAGTTAATGTGCTTGCTGGAGAGCCATTCAGCTTCACTAGTCAGAGATATCTTGTATGCTACACACTGCCAGCTGAAGGGGGAAGAGATAACGAGAGACTTTCCTTAATAGTAAAGATTCCCTGTTCCGGAACCAACCAGAAGTTCTTTCAAAGAAATTTAAAAGCCATCTAAAAGAAAGCAACTCATTTTGGTTTTGCTGTTCTAAAAACAAGTTTAATTAATGACAATATAAGAGGCCCAGAGGACAGGCCCTTTGTATCCACACTGCACAGTTACAAGTATAAATCTCACAACATCCACTACTTTTGTTTCACTAACCACTACTCCCTTGGACAAGGAGTAAGAAGCAAGAAAAGAAAAATAATCCAAATACTGACCATTTATTTTAATACTTAAATTTTATGCTTGGCATCTGCCTTTTCAGGACCATGGAAATAAATCCACTCGGCCTTCCAAGAGGACTACCCTGGATTAAAAAGCCTTTTAATCAAGATCAACACCACCCATACAGAGGGAAAGTTATAAATGAGAAGGACTTAGAAGAATACCTCTTGGAGAAATGTAGAGGTAAGTTGGTCATTATCTAAAACTTTCACTAACTTTATTATTTAGCAAACTATCTACTTGCAAAAAATATTGCTGCACAGTAGTGACCATGCTCCAAATTCTCACATTACAGATTAAAGGAAAAGTACAGGACTTTCAGATTGGGCTATCACTATTTTAACTGGCAGAACTATATGCATTTTTTAGGAAAGACTTGAATATCCTTTTTCACTAGATACCAGCAAGAGGAAACAAGCTTAGGTTGGTGAAAAATACATCACTAGAATTCAGTGCTTTACAAACATGTGCTCTGAACACCCTGAAGAACGTGCATGCATCCAGACAGAAAGCTAGCCAAGGTTCAATTGTACACTGCAGATTAAACAAAAATAAGTAACACGTTAAGTATGAAACAAACTAAAGAGGTCTAACTTTTGAGGAGAATTCTAAATGAAAACATCTGTTATATCACCAAAAGAGAATTTTACCACATTTCTTGCTTAATTCATTCTTATTAGGAGATAATAGTTTTCTTATTCTGTTTAACAATAGACGTAGAATACTTTTCTTTCACCACTGCAACTGGTATAATGTTTAATTCATGACATCATGACATTGTCTCAATCATGACACTGTTTCATTTTTGCTTTAGGATGTGACAGCAATGAACAAAAAGCACAAGTTTTCAAGGTGTTTATAACACTGCTTGAAAAGTATACATAGCCTGTTTCAAAATCTTAGGTTTACACACTGTTTTTCAGCTTAAATTGTCACAATTTTAAGCTCAGAAGGATTTCTCAGTTAACTGGAAATATATTAACAAAGTATTGTTTTCTGAGGAAAAAAGACATTAGGCTTCAAGTACTAAGTAGACCCAACATACAGCAGGTATAAGAAATATATTCTGTCATTTGATCTATTCTGGTAGTAGCATAGCCATGAAAAACTCCTCGTCCCAACCTGCATAAACAGGAAAAAACCCAAAGAGAAGACAGGCCTCCTTTCCATTGGAATAGTAGGATTCCATCAATTGTACTTAAAATATTTTAAGAACTTGAGAAGGCCTTTGTGTAATTAGATAAAGAATCTCAAGTGTCAGCTTAGCAAAGCTTAGTTTTATTATACAGCAATCTAAAAATCCCACTGTATATGCAAAACATAATTTGAACAAATCCAACTGTAAAACAATGGTAAAACCCACAAATACTATTATCTAGCATGATAGACAGACCATTCTTACAGCCTCCAGCCAAATAAAAACAATGGTTACATTCAGTTTGCAAAATTTCTCTTAAAACTTGTTAGTGGCTCTGCATAGACTGCTGTATGTCACCCAGCATCCTCAGGACAGCTCTCATGTCACTTAAGAAGTGCTGGAGACCTGAACACATATACACAAGATAAGGGCAAAGTCCAGAGCCAATGAAGCCGTGAAGTTTAGAAAACAGCAGCATCATCATCACTTAGACATAGAGCCTCTCTCAAATACGTGGTAGTACAATGTTGTTTTGATCATCTTTTATTTCTGCCATGCCCTGGGGAAGCATAAAGCATGATTTGCCATTGATCCTGTTATAACCTAAATATACTGCTGTTCGGCAGAGACAAACAGCAGTATGAACTAACGTGATTTTGCAGTTTTAAATCAGGTAGTCTGAACTAGCAAGCTAAGGAAACAATTGCCCGTTCAATAGGTCAGCAATTTTAACAGGACAACTTAGAGTCTTGCTCAAGAAGGATAGAGAAAACAGCCTAACAAATGAGATTATTCCAACACTGTCTAAAAGGTATTTTTATCTTGTTCAACCTAGCAGTCCATCCTCTCCATCATTAAAAGATCTCAGAAGAACTACACATTAAATTCTTACAGTTAGACAGCACAAAGCCCTCAGAGATGTGCACTACCTTACCCATTGACTTAGAATTCCTATTTGAATTAGAAAAAAATGCAGAGGTTTTTCACACCAGCTGGCAGCTGAGCAGAAGCAGATCATTTACTGCATGAAGAGATCCTTCATCAGCAATTGCCTCACTTACCCATACAACTAGAACATAACCGTGTTGAAGTCTGTAAATACAAACCAGTCCTAGAGGTGACATTTTTTGTTTGCTTTAAGTTTTTTGAATACTATGCAGATAGAGCAGAATGTATTTAATGCTGAAAATTTTCACTCTATGTACACATTTTTTTCCTAATTAATTCAATAGATGGAGGTCAGGCAATTGGGGAAATTGTATTCAGGGAAGAAAACCCAAACCCAACAACTACATGCAGAATATAAGAGTTAGCAGCACTGAAATAGCAAGGAATAAGAAGTTCAGATATAGTTTCCTGCACTTTTTCAAGTTTGTTCTTTAGGAAAGCAAACACTACTGGAACACAAAAATAATCAGCTGCCCATTGTGGTACTCAGGGAAATAACTAAAAAAATACTACCTACAACTAACATTCTCTACTTACAATCAGTCTAGACACAACTACATTCCTTCCAGGAGACAGAACAGTGATGAAATAACAGATCATTTCAGACCAGTGTCTTTCAGTCAGAGTAACAGCAACAATGGCAAAAATAAGAGGAATAAAGATACTTTCTAAAATGCAATTATTTCCAGTATGAAGTCTGTCATTCTCCTTGAACACCACTGCTGAAATTCCTTCCCTCCTTACATGATATAGAAAACTATAAAATGTTTATCCTAACTCCTATAAGCCTCTCACAGATCTTACACAATAGCATCCCATAGGAAAATGACAGCTCTTAACAATGACAGAAAAGAACCTAACTAGCTTTAGGGGCTTCTAATTAACTCAACACAGGGCTTACCTTCTCTGACTGCTCTCTCCCCTGTTACTCCCACTAGCATATATGGTAATTCCACAACATTTCCTACTTATACCGTTAGCAGTTCCAACCAACAAAAGAGTTGGCAACTTCCTACCTCTCGCATGTTCATCTCATATTTGCGATTACTTCTACTGCAACCTCATCAGTAATCCTGCACCTACCACCATCTTCTACAGCTCCTCTTCCTTCTAAACCAAATGACTTGCTTAAATGTCCAAGTCAGTGTAGTACTATCCCCGCCTCACAATTTCTTGAAGATCATTTACTTCCCTATCTCCCAGACTTTTTAATTTAGTGGCAAGTTTTGACTTTTTCCTCTCTCTGCCACTTATAGGAGAAGGATTGCTAAACCTATTAAAAACAGAGACCTTCCACCTCAACTTGTTACCTGCTAACATAATGGAATCTATTCTACTTCTCACAGCTCCCATAGGCTTTTCCAAGACAGGGGGTGGTGCAGAGGAGGACAAAATAGGATTTATGTTTGACTCTTCACTTAGGTACACTGAAGCATAGCCAAAACAGCATTCCTATTTCCCATTCAGGGGGACATTAGGTGATATGCAGTAGAGACTGTGTTAAGGAAGCAACTTATCCAGACAATATACAGGTTCTCTAAGTAATTCAGTAAGAACATATCATTAGACACTAATTAGACAAGAACATATCATTAGAAACTAATTTCAAGAACTTAGTCTAAGTCAAGGATATAAAACAATAGTTTTATATCATGAGTGCTCTCTACTCTGTGGGATATCTTTTATTTCACCAGCTTTCAAGAGAACTTCATATGCACCTTCATTACCTCTTTAAGAGCAATCTAAATTCTAGATTGAGCTTTTTGGAGTAGTAGGATTTTTTACGACGTGCCTAACATAGCACACAGGGACTCTAACTTAACTGCTAACCCAATGCTGACAGTAGAAATCAAGAAGTAGCAAGAACACATTACTTTCTTTTTAACTATACATCTGCCAAAATTCACAACTTGCTGGAATCTAGATCTGAAGAAGTTTAGCAGACATTTGTCTCAAGAGTACACACAGTACTCCAGAGAAAGAAACTAACACCTGGAGCTAGGCAATTCTCTCAACCCCTTCAAAGAACCACTGATAAATATTTAAATTTTTTTTTTCCCCACAAAAGCACAGCTCTTGAAGCCCACAGAACTACCTGATAACATTTATCACCTAGTGTAGCAATTAGACAGATCAATAGGATAGGAAAGACATTACAACAAAGGTGTGATGACTAAAGGACTAGCACAATAGAGAAATACTATAAACGAAAGGGAGAAGATTGCTCACCCATACCATAAGATTCTAGGTTCACAGGGGAAAGCTTCACCAAGGAGGGATCTCCAGGAAGAGATCCTTCCCCCTTGGCAGTCAAGTCTTAAATGAGGTCTGAGAGGTGCAGCCAGGCTCCACCCCTTCCAGTCACACAGCTGGATTGCCTTCACCTGTGCCCCCAGGGCTGACCGGGTCCTTTCTCCAGGTGCTCAATCAGTGGTTCAGACCAGGACTCAACAGTTCCCATACACTAAGAAAATTATCAATCTTCAGTATTCTTTAATAATGCTATAGCACTGTGCATGTTTAAATTAAACCAATGAGGCCGTTAATTAAAAACATGAAAATAACAATATTGAACTTTCATAGTCTAACCCATTTTTATTGAAAGCAGGTGATCATCACAATGCATTGTGCTGCTACTTACATAAATCTAGCACTGTAGACAGAAAACATCCCACATCCCACTGGAACCTGGCCCATTGCATTATGCTTGAAACACACCACAGTAAGAAAAAGCAGTCTAGGTTATAAAACAGAATACCACGTTCATATCGATTAGAGGAACTTATACTCACAGCTAGCATTTCTGTAGAGAAGAAATGGTTCATGAAGCTGAAACTCCAAGTCTTTATTCACTGGTTCAACTAGGTTGTGCATGTTCAATCGATTCACTATTGTAAAAACATGATATGGAGAAGCGGACCTATTGTTTCAATTAGAACAAAAGCAAGGAGTAAGACCTTGAACAACATACACAGTTTTCTGAAACAGAGTTATGAATTAATCCTCAAAACTATTATTTTATGAACTGAAGCTTTAGTAGTCCTGAATATCCAGTTCTTGTTCTTCCATGTCATTTCTTGGCAAGCCAACTAATCTCAATTTAAAAACCATGTTTAACTCAACTATTGTTAGAATTAACAGAACAGTTGTGAATTGCTGAATCAAAGATATGCTGCAAAAAAATACTGTTCAAAACCAAACAAAAATCTCACCAAAAATGAGGCCAGGATTAAAGTGTGTACAATACATTTCATAATACAGCTTTAAGGCTTTTTAATCTTTGGCTAGAGGAGGAAAAACAATAAATCACACCACTCAGTAACTTCTACTTTACTGTAAATAGGTCTGACAATAAGTTGTTAATTTAAATATCAGGAAATTTATGCAGAGGAGAACTAGAAGCAAAAAAATCTCTTCATAAAGGGAGACACTGAAAATAAAGACTTCACTTACTGTTTTCAAAGTAGTCAGTACAATAATTACAATTGTATTACTTAGTAAAACAATTTTTAATATCTACATTTTTGCTAGACAGTGGGTTGAAAGACAAAACATCAAGCAAGTAAGCAATGGGAGTTCAATTACATCTGCTTCCTCTTGCTGCATGAATGCCACACTCAGCTGTGCCCATAAGCAGCCACATAATGAACACAGCAGCACAATGAAGGCCTTTGGGGAAGAAGTTTGTTTTAGGTCACTCACGTCTAATAAAAATAATTAGCTAAGAAAACAAAAGATAAGATACTAGGGCAAAAATCAGACATAATTAGGTATTAAGTATAAAGATTTTTATAGCAACATGGCCATGTTTACTGAATGGCCAACAACAAAAGGCAAACAGTCCTTACCATTACAAGGTTGTCCGTAATGCTCCTAACAGAGCTTTTGTGAAATAATCAGCTTGTCATGGGAAAACTCTCTCTTTAGTTTTTTGTTTGATTGTTTTACTTACACTATTTCCAAATTTGGAACTCAAGCATAGTTAAGAGCACTAGGTTATTTGCATCCCTTTCCAATGCCAAGATAAAATAATTGGAACAACCTTGTTTGTGACAGTCTGCTTCGGGGCAGGTTGATTACGTCTGCATTATTCATATCTCACACACAGCAGACTTATTTCATTGTTAGGTTTCTGATTTGTAATTTAAGAAGTAAATCCATTTTCAGTTTTTATGCAATGCTTCTGAAGAAAATAATTCCTGTGCACTCCTTTTCTTTACCCCAAGTAATTGGGAATTTCTTTCTGTTCTGATGAGAGAATCAAGAGGCCCAGGAGTGACTTAACTAGCATCATGCATTTACAGAACCAGACAGGATATGAAAGAAATAAAGTGATGAGGGATTATTTAATTTGTCATCTATGTTGTTCTCATTATCAACTTCACACGTGTTAGAGAAGCAAGGATTTCTCAGCATTTAACAAACTCATAACCAAATGCTACCGTATTAACAAATGAAGATTGATAAACTATGTTTTTGTGTGGATACATATGAAGCATTTATTAAGTACGAGGATTTTTCAGCAGTAATTTTAACAGGGTTATTTGTCCTTGCACAAAGTTTAGTCCTCTCAAAATACACATATATATGTTAATAGCTAGACAAACGTTATTGAATGCAATAGATCTACTATGAAAGCTGCTCATGCAGCCACCTGAGTCTTGTTTTCTTCTTAGAGCAGAAAAGAAGACATCAAAATAACCCTTACCTTTTGTACACAAACAAGGTACCTTCTATGTCAGTCTTCTCCTACAAAAAACAGTAGGTATGTTCAGGGAATATTCTTGCCAGCTTCTGTATAATGTTTTAATTAGAGAGATAATTTACAATATTGTTACCTTGCCACAAAAGTTTGCCATCCCTCCTTTTCAGCAATGACCTGCTTTTTCCCTAGTAAAACTAGGGAAATTAAATCCACTTCCAGGAGATCTACTTCATTATTAACTCACCAATGCGTTATACAGTGTACAGCCAGCCTGACCAGTCAGAGCCAAAGGCCTTGCTCACAGCTCCTTATTCTCACACACTGGCTGCTATCTGCACACAGCAGACAGGTTGTTTTTCCACGTCTTACTTAAATGACTACATTATCAGCACGGACGACAACAGAACAACATAGCTATGCACCACAGCTGCTTTATGCTTTAAATGTCCAAGTTCACCACACATGTGAAGGTCCCAAGTGCTGAGACCCACACACAGCCCCAGGGCTAAGCACAGCAGGGTGAACTTCCACGTATTTATGCCTTCAGAGCTTTGTGATGACACGGCAGCAGTCAGGGTAAGCTGGAGGGGCACAGTACGCCTACGTTCTGACCCTCGGTAGGGCTTCTTCCTTAAGCAATATCTCTAAAGGTGCCTCTTCCCTGCCGTTCGGACACCAACACCCAAACCAGAAAGGAAAACACCTCAGGCCAAAGCTATGCTTTAACGCAATGACGAATGCTCCTTCTCAAACCCCGCTGTTCCTGAAATAGGGCTGTGAGCAACAACCGACGGCGGGCACGCACCGAAACGCCCGCCCTGCGGCAGCAACCCCTGCCCCGCCACCGCTCCGGCACGGACCGGGCCGTGCACGGTTCTCCTCAGGCAAAAACGCCTCCTGAGCCGAAACCTGCCGGGGGAAGGCCCTAAACCCCAAACCGGGCGGCTGCGGCCCCATGACGACCCGCTGCCCCGCGGCCGGAAGAATCGGGAGAGCCGCTCTCCACTTACCCACTCGTTAGCCTTCGGGCTGAAGCTGTAGAGCGCTACCTGCCCGGTCACGTCGGCGATACTGGTGATGTACGGGTCGTGTTGCTTGAGGGCCGCCAAGCTGATCTCCTGCCCCGCTCTGCTCGCGGCCTCCATCTTGGCTCCCGGCAGCCACCCGCGGGGGCGGGCGAGAAGCGGCCACGCGGTGTCACTGCGCGCTCGGCCCCTCCGCCGGCCGGAACGCCGAGCTCCGCGCCTAACGTTCCGGCCGCGGCTTGGGCCCCCGCCGGCCCCGCTGTGCCCTGCTCAGCCCCACGGCAGAGCCCGGTGGTACGCGAGGCTGGTTGAACAGCCCCCGGCTGCCAGGCGTCAATGGGCATCCCCTTACTCAGAAGAAAACAAACAAAATAAATACTCCCTTTTACTTTGTTACATGGCAGCTGTCTTTGCTTTTAACAAATCCGTTGTGATCATTTAATGAAATTGCCATCAGTGGAAGATAAAGGCAGCACGGTCTGCATAAAGAATGAAGAGACTGAAAACTCAAATTCATGTGACACCGTGTCTTACAACAGAGTATCCTCCAGTACTGTACACCTGTACAAAGAGATCCAGTGTGAACTATGTCAGAGGAGATGTTCAGTTTACTGCAGAGTTGTCTCCCCACATCTGGGCATGCCGGGAGCAGAAATGGCACGAGCATACATAACTTCAAAGCTCACCGTAGCCCAGGACTTTGGGCAGATGTTGGGCGCTCCATCCTGTACTGCAGAGCAGCACCCATGGGAGTTTGCTGTGCTGCAGGAGGAGCTGCAGAGCACGGTGCAGTCAGTGCTACAGACTCAGTGGTTCTAATCTGGTGTCTGATTATTCCATGGTCTACAGCAGAGTATGGGAATATGAAAACCATTCTGGGAACGTAGAGAACTTCACGTAAACATTCCCTCACCACACAGGTGATGTTCCCTACTGCAGATAGATAGACTTCTGATTTTAGCAGTTAGCTTTGCAGTTTAACCTTCCGGGGGAATTGCCAGGTCTCTGCATGAACCAATAGCTGAGCACCAGGTGCAGCTAACACAGGGAGCTCAGCTGCAAGCCATGCACTTGAGTGATCTGAAGAGGTGGAGCCTGGATGCTCCCCTCCTCTGATTTAAGGGCAGGGTTAGCAGGTAGGGGAACTGTGTCTTTCTGAGACTGTGCTTCTTTGGAGCAGTTGCTGGCTGTTGGAAGGGGTGAGTCAATTTCACTTTTTTTTTTTTTTTTTTTGTCATTCTGTTTCACAGTGCTTGTATCCTAGGAAGAAGTTCTGTTATTGCATTTGTTTGCTCTGTATATTCTTTTCCACAAAGGTAGGTGTTTAAGGTTTAATGAGGGTCTGGATGTTGTGTGGCTCCATAAGAAGTCTTTCTTCCCAATAGTAGGAAAGTCAAGTTCCAGAAGGATGCTGACTTACTTATTTTCAAATTAATTTTTTTTTTTCATTGAGTGCTAATTTATTTCTTTTGATGTCAAACAGTTCTATTATGAAGTGAAGTTACTGCTTTTTTTTTTTTAAGGTAATCTAGACAAAGAATGCCTATGCGTTTCTTTCCACTAACTTGCCACTGAACCCTGAGACCTAAACACAAGTTAAAGAAAAATCATACAAGTTGTAGAGAATAACCCATGATGAAAGCCCCACAAATCTTCCATCTACTCTTTCCATTAAGAGGGCCTCATCTAATCTGTGAAACTCAGATTAGATTTTTCACTGGTTCTCCTAGTGAAGTGCATAAAACCAATTCCATTGAAGGGTAAAGAATGGGCCATAATATGATGTCAAAGAAACTCTGTAAAAATGTCTAGCTATCATTTCATAATGCTTCAAGTTTGCTAATAAAGATAGTATGAAGGACTTCAATTCTGAAAGCAATATCTTATAACGAAGGCATTCAACTTTCAAAAGACTCAAATGACAAACAACAAACTTTTTAATTTTTTTTAAAAAATTTTTAAATGGCATCTGGAACACCAATTTATTTCTTTCTACAAGGTTACTATAGAGCAAAGGTATCCTAAAATGAAGAACTTAACCAAGGACAGCTGTCTGTTGTGTGTGACCTTTTCAAGTGTGAAAGTTCCTTGGCTATATCTTGAATTAAAAGTGAAACATGAGGAGCAGTATTTTCCAGTTATGGAGTTGTTATGGATTGTTTTCCTCCTTTGTCTGTTAATTCCACTTCTGTATTTGAGATATTTATTCTCTCTGCCCTTCTTCACTGCTGTTGCCTTGTAAGAATATATTTTATATCAGAAATGAGTCATATGACCTGCCATCTGCTTCCTCAGCCTTGAAGGACACTGAAGTGTACAGTATACTTAGATTCAAGCTATGACCTCTGTGAACTGGAATGTTGTTGTCTCCATTCAGGCTTGTTCTGATTATTGTGTATTGCAAGTTTCTTTGTCCTTCTCTGAAGCTATGCAACATTTACTGCTGGGAGAAGTTCATCCATTGCTTCCTTTCTGATTCTTGCTCTGCATCAGACAGAAGTGGGATGGTGTACATAATGCCCTTTTGATGGTTTCTCTATGAGCAGGACAGATTCCCTTTGTGTTTCAGCAAACAACGAGAACATTATGTTCTGTATTTCAGTTATTTAGCTGTGGTTTTATAGGACAGAATATATTTATTACCTTATGTAGTTATATCTGCTTGATATATGTTAATATTAAGGTAGGTGAAATACTAAAAGAAATCCTCTTTTACCCCTTCAGTTGCTTGTGACAGCATGACTGGGTATCTCCACTGATGGCTGCTCTGCTCTTTACAGTTGTACAGATTCTTTCTCTCTGGCCCTTTTATTTTTCCATGCAGCAAATTAGTTATGTGTTTCTAAAGCTTATTTTGGCTCCTTTCAGACTTAACACAGGGAAAAAAAAATTGTTCTACAGTCTGCAATCCCTTTGTTTTTCCCCTATTAACTACATGTTGTCAGGAAAGAATATAGTGCTACTGTTAAAATGATGGAGCAGTGCAGTAAGCATTCCTAGTCAGTGCCTTTTCTGTTATTACTGCAAGTTGAATCATGGTCCGGTGGAGTCCCGAGTGACTCACAGAGCTGCTATTCTGTAACCTTCACTGTTTTCCACTTGAAACAAATTTCAGCGGTTTCTGATATGTCATCTGTAAAATATCTCATGATGCTTTTTATTGGCTTTTTTTTTTTGATTTCCTGGAATTGTGATAGCAGGCAAATCTTGCTTTATTTCTTAGTAATTGTATTGGTATTTATACCTTAAATTCTACTGATAATGGATGTAATTCTACAGAGTTCATTCATCTGGGCTTAGTTCTAGCTAGGGCAAATTGCTCTGATGAATTCTTTGCTTATCTATTGATTAGAGAAGTTTTTAGCAGACTTTCATTTTGCATTTGGATTCCTTGGGCAGGCCTGCAAATATGTCTTTTCCTTTCTGTGAGAAATCAATTTCTAGGACTATTTTAAAGAACTTAAAACAGTAAGGAGGGGAGGATGCTAGAACTTTGCTGGGGGTGCCATTTTGTTTGAGAAATGATTGTTATTCCCAAGAAATGCTACTTAAACCTTTTTATTTGCTTACTATTTATTATAGTGTTTAATTCAGTTGTGCTCTTCACTCTTCTAAGGCGCATTTGATCTTTGCTATTGGTGAGGCTGTTGGTTCCTAATATTCAGTCTCCTTACTATATTTTACTGTATGAATAATTCTTTGTGATCATTCTCCAGTGTTATCCTGATGTAGGATAACTGAACGCTACTACATTTGGAGGTGAAGATCTATCTCCTTGTGATTGACATCTGTGAAAATCATAATCGTTGAGAACTAGTGAAGGAATGGCCTTTATGTTACACTCATTAGCAGTTTAAGCTGTATTTATGTACATGAGAAAGGCTACCTTTCCTGGAAACCGTTTTGCTCTTTAGGAGTGCTGAATGAATCCCAGGCTTTTAATGTCTTCCAACTTGCAGTATATTCTTTCTTCTCTAATGCTGTGTCCACAGGTACCTTCTTGCAATTTCACAGTAATGGATATTTAATCTAAGCTGTGAAAAATCTTCTTCCACCTGTAGAGGAGAGTTTTCTAAATGATTGTACATTGCAGAGTCTCTTGGTCACCAAGTTAGTTTCCATTTGTTTTTTCCCTTGGTGACAAAACTAAACTTGTTAAAATACTTGCTGATAACCATCAAGATAAAATAGCACCAGATATACAGCTAGGGTATTTCCCTTGAATTTTTAGTAACTAAATTTTTTATTAAATTTGTCAATTCATTATAGTCTGTGTTACACTTCATAGGAATTGAGGAAAACTGAGGGGAATTCAGGGGGAAAAAACTAGAAGAATGGCAGAAGACATGGAGAATTGGCCTTGTGAGAGGAAGCAAAAGAATTTCTTATGTTGCTGGATCACAAGAAAGAGAAAATTAAAGGAGTATAGCGGTCATTTGATGTATAAAAGATCTTTACAGAAGTCAGTTCTCCACAGCTACTGGCAAAAGGACAGAACCAAATCTGGTTACTGTGCAGCAGATATAATTAGGTTGAGTTCCTTACAATTCTGATCAGAAGGAATTGTTAAGCAATACATGTGTTAACAAAGGTGGTCGTGATTTTTTTTTTTTTCCTCCACTGTGTCTCTTTAAAGATCAGATGCTTACAATATCCATCAGAAATAATCTTTACGTACTCCTTACATTTGTGCAGTGCCTTTTAGTTAACTATTCCTGTTTACTGTTGTATCATTTATCTCCCACCTTCCCCAGGAGATTTGTATCCCTTCCCCTCTGCCAATCAATTGCTTATGTCATCTCAATGAAATAAGCCAACCGAATGTATCTACAATTCTCTGTATCAAAAAAGGCAGTTTCTGGTCTGGGATTTGTCGGCAGGGCTTTGTGATTTTTTTTTTTGTAACTACATCTGTAGTGCAGTATGAATGGATACAGAACAGTGATAATCTAAACAATTAAAATGTATGGGATTGCTTGATTATGCACCTGCTCCTCCTTTTGGACTGTTGTCACTTTAAAGAAGCAAGCTGCAGGAAAATAGCACTGGGACTGCGGACTTATCCAGCTGTAGTTTTAGCTGTTTTTATGCTGTACCTAATGCACAGATACTCTATAAAATTGTTTTATATTATCTCAGTTTCTTGGGTCTTGCAGTACTGAAATCAGATTTTAAGTATAAATTACTTTGGTTTCACTTTGTCATGTGATAGCTGCAGTCATGGTTCTGTGACAAATGGATGACACTTTTCCTTTTTTTTTCCTTGTACAATTGGCAAAATGTTCTAGAAAATCTGAAGCAGGAATCATGAAAGCAACTCTGAACTGTCAAAACAGTGAAGGACAAGTGGGGGGGAAGTAATCAATGAGTTCACTGCAGTTTTGGACATGACGATCACCAACTGTCTTTATGATGGATGCTAAAACACTGTAAGGCATACAGAAGCCATTACATTACACTTAGAATTCAATAAAATTAAGAGAATGAAAATAGTTTATTTTTAAAGTGAAGCTGTTCCCACAACAACAGTATAAGAGGTTGAAATAGGTCACAGGCAGCCCTCCTTACATTGCTCAAGAACATTAAAAGGATTAATCATTTATGGATTATCTCCTAGAAACAATGATCTGGTGCAGACAGGTAATCCAATCTCCTCTATCTTTCTAACCTGGTTTGCCGTTTCACAGGGGATTGTGCAAGGGTGGCATTTTTTTTCTAGGAAGACATTGTCTGCCTGCCAGCTTGAAACGTGTAAATAGCTGGAATTTGCATCAAAAACATGACAGCTCTTCCCTGACAAAGGTAGGTAGTGAGATTAGAGGGTAAAGCTAATTCTTTTAACTAGAGCATTGAGTTTTGGCTCAGAAACGTTATTTTGACCATTAGTTGAAATTTCTCAGTGAAGAGAGTAAAGAGAAAGTTTTATCATTGACAAATCAGAACTAGAAAGAGAACATTATTCCTGGTACTCTGGGCTTTGCATTAATATCTAGTAATATCTTCTGGACTAAATTTTTCCAGAAATATGAATACATTTTACATTTGAATACCAGCAATTGCAGTCTATGTATGTATATTCGAAGTAGGTATACAGTCTTATTTTTATAGATTTATATGCTCTATGTAATTATAGGGCTTTGAACATTTTTGCCAGTCTTGTCATTTTATGCAACAGGAGATGCAGGGCTTGCTGCTGAATGTATTAGAACTGTACTAATCTAATTAATGAAAATGAACTCTATTGCAAATCCCCACTGGGGCAAATTAACAATTGGATGAAGATATTGCAGAAGCAAAGGTGCACCATCAGGGAGTCTCAATTGCTCATTTCATTTTACATGCAGTTTCTGTTTTATTGACATAATAACATTATGGAAAACAATATGCAATTACTGTTAGAAGTCTCAGAGTAGCCTTTTCTTAGTTTTCTTGCACACATCAGACTGCACAGATCAAAAACTTATGATTAGTTTAGCAAGATTCTGCTTCGTGTAGAACTGAGAAATGCAGCAAGAATAATTGTGCACCAGTAGTAAATATCTTAAGCCTTGAGCAAAATACTTGAATAGAACAATGTTAGTTTCCAAACTCTAAATAAAAAATGATGTTAAATATTGAGCACTTGACTCTAATTATGTTCTGCCCGATTTATGGCATTACTGTGTGCATATATTTTTTTCTTCTAAATATCCTTTTGTATTCAAGGCTCCTAAGTCGCTTTGAACACTTATGTCTAGCCCTTTCAAAACTGAGGTTATCACACAGATCTTAAAATGTGGCTTTACATTCTTTCTAATCTCAGGAGCACTGCTGTAAAATAGCATATTTGAAGTTCTTTTTCAGTATTCTTTTAGCTGGTCATCTTAGAAAGTATGCACATATCAGAGTAATTGGCTTTAAATTTGGTTAGGTGTTTTATTTTACAATCAAAGACTATTTTTTCAATAGGTTTTTCTTGATGTGGTACAGTACTAGTGAAGAAAATGCAACATAACAGCTTTTAGAGCCATTCAGGTGTGACTGGGACCAAATATAATGTAAAATAGCCTGGTGATTTTTGGCTTCTTTTGGTGCTAATTAGATTGCTTAGTGTCAGTGGAATGGGAATCTCCCAAACCTGTGCTTGGGGAAACAAGAGTGTCACTTTGTATGTTATTAAACCACTTCAGCTCTTGGTGCTTTAGTTTTCCCAGCAGAGAATGAATATAATGGCTTTACTCATCACTACATATTACACTGAACTATTTTTTGAAGAGTAACATGGACTGTAGGTATTAGGGAGCTGTTTCGTTCCTTCAGGGAAAGGCTGGTGAGTTCCTGGTGTATCCTAATGCCCAGGGTGAAGGTGAGGACAGCAACTGCTGACCTGCTGTGATTGTAATGCTGTGGCAAGACCAAAGAAGTGGTTTCAGTGCTTTCAGCCCCTTTGCTCTAGGGTGGGTTTCCTCAGCCCTGCTGCCCTGTAACACCCAACACTGGAAATTAGCAACCTAGCCGTGGCACATAGCATAGCACATGAAACTGTTTGGTTCAGGAAGGCCTTGTTGGCTGCAGAGTGTGCAATTGCAGCCTTTAGGCTTGGGACCATGCATCCCTTGGCTCTGGTGTTATAAAATGAGCGATCAGATAGTACTGAATTACTTAAGAACAGACACAGTAACAATTTTGTTTAATTTCAAGTGGAATCTGTGCAGTTATGTGTGTAAAAATGGCAGTCAGCTAGTAAAATATTGCTTACAAAATGCTGAGTGCAGATTTACTGAAGCTTTCATTTTGAAAATGATGGTAGCTTTAGAGATTAGTCAAATTAGACTGCTTACTTCAGTACATTTTTAAAGGAAAAAAACTATGTGTGTTGGAACAATCCACTGCGTTCAACAGTAATTTTTCCCTAGCAGTATTTCACAACAAAATTACTTGTGTTTTGTGGAATTAGTGCACTGTAATGGTGAATCCAATGAGCTTTTGCAGGGCTGGTGCCTTTTGTCAGGCAAATGAGTGAAGAGCTGATAAGCATCTCCTCAATAAATTGTAATAATCACCAGCAATTATTTAAACACCTCCAGAGTGCCGGTATACATGACAGGCTCTAACTGGCTCTCTCAATGTTCTCATAGTCAATAGAGAGATTACTTCTCACTTTTAAAAATATTACCTCTAAAGTCTGTATCAGTTACATGTTTTCAAAACAAATTTTACAGACTGATAATCTCCGTGTAAATGGACATGTGTAGAAATAGCCAAGGGCCCTCTGTCTCTTCCTTTCTGGTGCTGATGCTTCCCAGATCTGGCCAGCCCAGCCAGGCTTGGTAGTTCTGGGAATCTGAGCCCAGTCCTTGCAACAGCACCCAGCTCCTCTTCTGCCCATCAGTGAAACCTGTGGCTGGTGCTGTCTGGGTTGGTCAGGCCTACTGTGCTTGCCTTTCCCATATCACTGTGTGCCTGAGCATGAGGTGTTGGTCAGGCAGAGATGGAGGAGTGTTTTCAGAAAGGTTTGTATGAGTATTATGAAAGAGGCCTGCCAACTGATAGAAATGAATTCCAGCAATGCCAAACAGGGCCAGAATGACCAGTTTGCTACTTGCTTTGACAAAAAAAAGTCAAAACCACTTAGCAAAATGTAGAACAAAAAACAAGCTATTTAAAATGTTTCTGCTCTGTGATAAAACTAGCATACAGCGTATTTTTGCCTCTTCTGGATTCAGAAAATTTCCAACCAGCTCCATTTCCATGATGGACTTGTTGCCTGAATAATTCATGACTGGTGTTATGTCTAGGAGGTAAGCTGAAGCAGGAGTGAGAGCTGCTGGTGTACCTGCAGCACGTGGTGGGCATCATGGGACTGACTGGAGGTGAGGGCAGGCTGCTTCATCTGACATTTGTTTTAATTCTCATTAGCAAGAGTGTCTGCATGAGAGTAGCAGGGACAGTCAGGCTGGAGGATGTCTTAGCTTCTGAATACAGCAGTGTCTTTAGAATGTATTTGTCTGAGAAGGGGCATCAACACATGCCCAAGGTATGTGCTAAAATCCTCCCATTAGAGTCTGTTTTCGTTATTTTTCTTGGTTTTTTTTGGACTCAGACATAAATTCTAGGTGTGATGGGGAGCTGGCCAAGCATGCTGTGCAAACCTTTGAGCTTTAGCACTCGAAAGCCACTGAGTGAGTCATGAGCTTCTGTGACATGAGAGTTAGCCAGTGCTGTCGTCTTGCAAGCAGTCATGAGAAATGCTTCATAGCAATGATCAGTTATTCTTGCTGCTTCAGAACATCTTCCAAATATTACTGTGTAATATCAGGTTCTGTACATTCGTTTTACTTCAGACGTTTGTTTTTGTGGCCCTGACTTAGTTCATGGTGCCTGTTTAATGCTCACACCTCTGCAAAGTGCTCTCTTGCCATGGCTTGGTGGCACCATGCCAGGTGCTGAGGCATTTAAGGGTAGGAGTTCTTTGCTTTTCCAACAAGGAGATGCTTAAGAAGAGGAATTCACTGCAAATGAAAGCTGGTAGCTGAGACGCTGTTACCGGGTGGGTTTGGCTGCCAGTGTGAGGGCACTTTGTCGAACACTTCAGTGAAGAGGAAGAAAGTATAATGTAACTGTATTAAAGTCTTTCATTTACTACCATCATGTAGTAGCGCAGAGGCACTTATTAAACTTGCTCTAATTCTCTTTAGTTCTTTATGCCCTCAGGAAAAAAATTTAAAGCAAGAAAATATTGTCTCAAGTTGTTTTTTACTTGCATCTCTATTCAGAATTTAGTATTGGTGTTTGCGAAGAATATTCTCGTCCATGGGCTCTTTGCAAGCTATTCACTGGGACTGTTATTTAAAAAAATCTTAATTGTAGTTTTCAGTCACTTAAGCAACATGTAACAGTTCTTGAAAAGCTCCCAAAGCTGTCAGCTGTTCTCCAGAGGATGCATGTAATGGGACATCAAGACAAATCAATTTATATGTAAAAAGATTAATTTTGGTTTTTGTTTCTCACTGAAAAGCAATCTAGTGCAAGAAAAGGTTTGCCCTGTGAAATTGGCCAAAGAGAATATCTTGCTTGCTTGTGCCTAGTCAAAGGACAGCCGTGGCAGCAAGGCTTGTATATAAATGTATTTTGTAATTGGCAAAGAGGTAGTAGAAGAAAAAGACAATTCAAGGCCTTATGTTAGCACATGGATTTGTGAGGCTTCTACTGCCTCCTCGCGGCCCAAGTTTTTTTCATATTTCATCTGGGAATGCCTCTTACATTTCTTCCAAGCTTGCAGGAAGAGAGGAACTTCACATAAGGTCCATGACTGACTTGTCCAACAAGAACTCGGCTGACCTTTGTGTGGCAGTGAGGGTTCCCCAGACCTCTATACCCAGGGAACTGCTCCCAGACCAGCTCTGCATCCCAATGGCCCAGCATGGCTCTATGGGACTGCTGCAGCTGGGATCTGTGGGCAATCTGTGAGTGATTACTGGTAGCAGCAGTGCTAATTAAGGGAGCTTTGAAATGTGTTTTCTGGCTACTCATTAGCTGAGGTGTGTGGCTCTTTTGAAAAGGCTCTTTTTGTGACCTCCAGCTTGCGTCCAGGACCTATTTCTGTTCTAGCAGTTGCCTTGTACCTTGGTTTCTATAGCTCAGGCTTTTGACCTTTGGCATTTAGCCTGATGGCTTCTGGTTTTGGGTGCCAGAAGGTTTCTTGTTCAAGCCTTGTATTCTGGTTTCAGATATTATCTCTAGCTGTCTCTTGCAGCCTGGCACTTAAGTCTTTTGTGCTTTTGAAGTTTTTCCCCGAAGTCACCAATTATACCTGTATTTCTTTTTCAGCCTTTGTATAGATGAGTTAGAACTCTTGTGAACAGAGCAGCTGTGTTGCTCATTTCTAAGTGTACTGTTTCTCTAGCGGTCACCCAAGTGAGAATGCAGAGCTGTTGGGACACTCTTCCCTTTAATTCATACTGAACACAGGGAGTCCCTGGGCTGCCTTTACATTCCCCCTTTTCAGGATGCCTCCTGGCCTCTGTGCAGACTGGGATCCTCTCAGCCCAGGTAGCTGCTGGAAGTCTGCTGCATGGCTGGATGGTCCTAAACAAAAACATGTGCAAGTCTGAGTGCCAGCAGCCTGTTTGCTGGAAATCTGTTGCTGAAACACCAACCTGTAAGTTGGCTCAGAAAGAAGGACCTGGGAAGAAAACTCCATGAATTAAATATCAAATCAGTTATTTTTCTCCTATAAAAATTGGTATTAAATGACAGTAAAACCATATTTATGAAGAATAAATGCAACCCCCAACACCTTTAGCATTTCCCATGAAGCTGCTGACAAATTCTGTTGGTATTGAAGGTCAGATGGTAGACTTCATGCTCACAGTTGTGACTGCATGCTCACATGGATTTGTTTCCCTGGCTTTGCTGCAAGTGTTTGCATGAATAAGTACTCCTGCAGAGTGAATAAAGGCATTGGCAATCTGGTCCCAGTTGGAAACTTATATCAGAAGCCAGTTCACCCCTTCATAAAACACAAATTCCTATCTTATCCTGTTAAGTGTTTGCTTCATACAATTTGAGATCTTTGGTTTGACTCCTCCTCCATTCCAAATAACTTTCTAATGTGTGTTTCAGAGCTCTCAGTTCTCTTTGGTTATGTATTTGGAATAGATATTTTTTTAGTTTGGGAGGAGAAGGATAATTGCTGCCTGCCTGGGTATCAGTTAATTAGCAGTCTCCTCACTAGTGGATGCCTGGCTAAACTCATTCCTCTGCTGAGTAATTTATTAAATAACTACAAGCCCATTCAGGCAGTCCCAGTAGTATTTTAGCACTAATTACTTCATATAGTTGGTAGGGGAAAAAACAGATGTAAGGAAATGCAGGGCATGTGTTTTCATTGTTTTACTAACCTTCTTATCCACACCTTTCTCCTGGATTCAGTTCTTCCTCAAGTGAGGATGTGGTGTGATTTCATAGGATACTGACTATCCTTTCCTTCTGCAATTTAATGCTGCCTTGGCTGCTCAGAAATGAAGCTTAACATTTCAAATAGGAATCACTGTCACAGCCTCAGTGAGGCTGCTCAGATAGGAGAATCAGCCCATTAAGTGCTGATGTTTGTGGAGCGGCACGGAGGAGATGCTCGATAAACCTCGCGCTTGCCTCCCCTGTCACATCTTCTGTGGTGTGGCTGTCCATTAACATGCCACAGGCTCAGCCTGAGTGCTGGGCTCTGCCCAGATCACTTGGTAGCTGTCAGGTAGATAAGACAAGCTTTCTGGGAAATGCATGAAGATAGGATGAAGTTAAACCACATGCATGTGCTTGGCTATATGCTCGGAGCAGAGGAGGCTTTATTCTGCTGTGTGGGAACCAGATGGACTCAGTGGCTGTTCTTTCAGTTTCTGGGGGAGAATTCAGTACATATGGGCTGGAATCAGCATATTGTTCTGTGAGCTTGAGTCGCAGCACTCTGCCCCATCCCCCATAGTACTCTTTTTTGTTTTATTAACATAAAATCCACTGGTGAGTGCAAGGACGTGTGTGTTTGAAGTGTGTCAGCTCTTTATCTCTCAGCTGAACCCCTTGGAATCCAGAAGCCCAAGTTCTTTTCTCTTTCCTGCAGGGTAGAGACAGATGCTATTTTGAAAAGAGAGGCTGTGTGCCACAGTCGTTCTTCTCAGCAATTCAAAAAAAAAAAAGCAAATGTTCTGTTGCTCTGCAGATGATTTGCTGTTTATAATACAGCAAACAGTTGATATAATATACAGCTGGACAAATTGTGCAAATGAAAGGTCAGTTGATTCAATAGTTTGAATAGTTGATTCGAAACCTGCTCTTTTAGGAGCACTAATCCTTGCAGCGTAACTGAGATATGTTAATGCAAAAAGGTACATGCAGGTATTTCCCATTATTATTGAGTCATACTAATAGCCAGTTTTAATGCTGGGATATGCTAGCTGGTTCCTGTAAAACTGGCACATCAGTGTTAAAATATTATTCTACTCCGCATCGTAGTTTCTCTGTTGTTGTTCAGCCTTTCTGCAGGAAAAATAAGGATTAACTTCATAGCTTTGCATGTTAAATAATTTCATATGGTGCAGAAGACAAATTTGAGGAGCCATTTTTTTAAAGTAGTGAATGAACAACAGAAAATTGGGGGACTTGCTTGATAACTCTAGTTTAAGTATATGTGACTAATTCCAGCTATGGGACATAATAAAAACCTCACTCTTCTTGTTAAAGTTTGTTTTGATTTTTATCTAGCAATTTTCTAAATTTCAAATGTGAAATCATTTGTTAATGAAGCGTGTATGGAATGAAGAAATACTCTTGTTTCCTACATAATAGGCTGAGAGCTGAATAACAGAATTGCTGAGGTTGGAGAAGACCACTAAGAGAATAACCATCAGCCCATTCCCATCATGCCTATTAACCATGTCCTTCAGTGCCACATCTCCATGTTTCCTGAATCCACCCAAGGATGGTGACTCTACCATGTCCATGGGCAGCCTGTTCCAACACCTCACCTCTCTTTCTGAGAATAAGTTTTTTTTCTAATATCCAACCTGAACCCAGTAGATTTTCTGTAGTGGAGGCCCTACCAAAATTCCTCAGAGAATGAGGCTGAAACTTTGCTCTGTCCCTTTACTGTGAAATGCAAAGCAGGAGTGTAGACAACACCAGGCCAAGTAATCTTTGGAGGGATTGTCTAGGGCTCTGCCCAGAGCATTTCTCATAAATAGTAGAACAGAGCTAGTCTTATAGGTAAAGAAGCAGGTTCTCATGGTCATCTCTCTGTATTTTTAAAGGTGGAATTAAATTGTCAAGGCAAAAGGGGCTAATCTTTCAAAACAATGATGACTGTATTTTTATTAAAAAATGTCTCTGTAGTTAAATGTTATTAAAGCCTGGTTCATGTTCTAATTAAATGATTTAGTGGAATTAGATAAGAATTACATTGAATGCAGAGAACTCAGATGGTGATGCCAGTTTGCACTTTATGAAGATGAGGATTGCCATAGAATGGAGACGATTGCAGCCCTTGTGTCCCCCAGATGGCTGAAGCTGCTGGCTTTTCTTTCTCAATAAAACTAGCGGAAGTTTTATTTCATCTTGGCTGCCTTAATGCCTACTTCAGGCAGTTCAGCAGCATATATGAAGATTATTACTTTGAAAGAGGCACTGTAACTCAGTCTTATCTCATAAGCACACCTATAGCTTGCAAGATTAAAAAGAACTCATTGAAACTGTCATTGCCCACTGCTCTTAGGCTTTGGCTTTTCTCACTGTATTTTCCATTTTTCATCAATAACATGCTGTCTGCTCTTGGTCGTCTTATAATGCACAAACACTCCATATTTATTATAGATTTAAAAAAGCCTTGTTCCATGGCCCTGCTGTGGACTGCTTGCCATGAACCAGATCAGGCTGCCCAGGCCCCACCCAACCTGGCCATGAACACTTTCAGAGATGAGGCACCTACAATCTCTGGGCAGCTGTGCCAGTCCCTCACTGCCCTCTGAGTGGAGAGTTTTCTCCTAACATCTAACCTAAACATCCCCTCTTTTAGTTCAAAGCCATTCCACCTTGTCCTATTGCTATCAGATTGTGTAAGAATTTGGTTCCCCTCCTGCTTGTAAGCTTCTCTCAAGTACTTGAAGGCCTCCATGAGATCTCTTCAGAGCCTTCTCTTCAAGCTAAACAAACCCAACTCCCTCAACCTTTCTTCACAGGAGAAGCTTGTGGTATTTGGTCAGCTTTGTGGCACTCCTCTGGACCCTCTTTAAGAGATCCATGCCTGTCTTGTGTTGGGGAACCCAGAACCCCCTGGTTTCAATATTTTTTTTTATCCACTTGGGATGAAATTTCAAACTATCTGAATCTCTCTAGAAGGCATGACTTGTTACTCTAACTACACGGAGTTTTGCCACAGGCTTCTCTGAAGAAGGATCTGTATCTTTACTACAGTGAGCAGTGGTTCTTTTTTCAGTCTTGACTATTAGAGAATGAGAGCTGTCAGCTGAGGAAAAAATGTGTGGCTCACAAGTACTCTCTATCAGTAACACATTGTTTAAAATTAAGGGAAATTAAGACCAGAAAGTCACATTTTCACCTTAATGCTACCTGACCTTCTGAGGCAGCAATAACATCAAAAGCTAGTGGGTGTTCCAGAATTTCTACCAGTGAATAGCTCTTGTTCTTCAAATGTATTGCACAAAACTCTTCTTACAGTCCCAAGGGATTATTTAAAGAAAGTTGCATCACGATTTTTAGTCTCACTGAAGATCACAAGCATTGGATTAGGTCCTTAGATTCAGTTATGTAAACATTTCTGAAATGTTTCTAGACTGTAATGTTTGGGCTGTTACTACAGAGCACTACAGTGCTTTTCATAGCTCAGTGTTTTAATATTTATTGAAGAGTTTGTAATTTGTTTTCCACCTGATTCATTCTCTTCCTATGTTACCATATATGCTGGTATTTGAATACCACTCTTTCCTTTCTCCACTGCCTGAGGTCTGACAAAATCTAAGAGTGCTGCTGAGCCTCAGTGATCCTTAACTCATACAATAGCAGAAGATATCCTATGCATTTTATCTTGTAGTTATTTCCTTTTTCTTGTGGGGAAGAGGTTTTTTATTCATTGTCTTTGCTCATGTCTATTCAGTGGATGAATGTGGCCACCCATGTAAATGTTGCTTGGAAGGCTTTCGGTTTTGCCCAATTTTCTCTTTTTCTTACGCTTTAAGTTAGATTTATCCTTATAAAAAGAATCAGCACAGAATTGAAGATTGCTCAACTCCACTTAAACTTGCTTCACCTGTTAGCTGGGGCTTCAGCGACATGCAAGGTTGGGCCAGGCTTCGCAGATAACCAGGAGATGTTCCCTTTTAATTCAGGGGGCAGTGTGGATATACAAGAAAAAGACAATGCTCATCATTCTGGGGTCCCAATAGATGCAAATGAAAACCTCAATTTTAGGAAGACCAGACTGCTCCCCCATTAATTCTGCATAATGAGCTGACTTATTACTTTTTTTTAATCCTAGGAATGTATCTCATTATTGACTAGGTAATGTTAAACAAAAGCAGCAGATTAATCAAAAGAGACTAAATAATAGATGTCTTGCGTCAGAACTGCTGACAGATAGCATGCTGGCAAAGTGAAACACAGTCTCCCCTGCATTGTTCATTCATTCTATGCAACGGTGACATCTGTTACGCTAGCACAGTAACACACTAAATCAGGGCATCTCAAACACATCTGTATTTGCACAAAAGAGGCAGACTGAGTGCCTGGAAAATGGTTTTGAATATGTGACCTATATCTTACGTAAATAGCCCTTCCCTGACAACACAGGCTAGCATAGAAGTGGACTTCCACCTCCTCTCTATCGTAAATTTCACTAAATTATATAAGAGCATCAACATGAATACATGTCCTAATAAATTTGACAGAGCTGTGGTTCATAAACAACTGAGTTGCTAATTCCCCTGCTAATAAATTAAACAAATATTGCTTGGATATGTTTGTTTTAATATTTCTTTTGATTCCTTGTCTTTTACAACTGTCAGAGTTCTGATGATACACGATTTCATTTTTCCTTATTTAGTTGTTGGATTGCTTTAAGAATGATGAGGTAGACTTTTTTACACAACCAAACATTACAAAAGATACAGAGCTGCCCATCTTAGCTTCACAAACCTGCATTCATTTCTGAAGTCAAGGAAGAAGCTAGCCTAACAAAATCAATGGGTCTAGGTGACCTATATAATTGTTATCTTAGGGTCTTTTTTGTAACTAGTTCTGATTTGACTGGAAGTGTTCAATCTTCATAAAATTTTACTAAGGTAATAATAGCAATTGTATGTTCTGTAGATACTACTGTTCATTTCTAAGTGCTTTTTAAAAATAAGAACCATCTTCATTAATGCTGAAGCAGAATTAAATGGCTTGTGTTAAGTCCCACAGCACCCACCAACAGAGCTTTAGAGTAAGTAATCCTTCTGATGCATCACATCAGTGTAGCAATAACTGCTTCTTTGCAGTTCTTACTGTTTTCTATTTAAGAAACCAAAACTGTTAAAATCTTAATAAAATTTAAAAAATAACTAAGGCTGTGGTTCTACACACACTTCAACCTGGCGTTAGCTAGTTCTGTAGCTACAAGAAGTGGTTCTAGCCTTCTGTGACTTTGTCACCATCTGATACATGGAAGCAGAATCTCCAGGGCTAGAACAAGATGCAGGAGGTCACCTGGCCCAGCCTCCCACACAAGGCAGCATCAAGGCTGCTCTCAGATTGGGTTGTTATGGCTTTTTCCAAGTCAAAGCTAACATACCACCACCACTTAGTTTTAATCTAGTTCAGTTCCTCCTGCATATCACAGCTGTACTATTTGCTTGTGGTCTGCCTCCTTTTCTCATTTATTTCTGTTGTACTGTAGCACAAATTCAACTTAAATTACCATATTAGTACTTAGCCTTCTGGATCTGCTAAGCCATTCATAGTAGTTTCATAACAATACATCTTGCTGAGTTTTCAGTGCCATTCCCTCTCTGTGACACCATCTTAATGAGAGAAGGCATAGTTCTCCCAGCTTAACTGCTTGCATCATGCTTTGTGAGATGCTGTTTGCTCTTGACATGTGAGGTATCTGTGGATGCTGTCCTTGAAGCCTTTGCTTTCCTTTTCACTGTGTTCTTATTGTGTCTGTCTGTGCTCTAAGTTTTATGCTCTGCCAAACTTTAGCCTGGAGTGACAGCAGAGAAATAAGCATTATAATGAAAGTGCTGACAAACCCTTAGCTGTAATGACGTGAATGGTACAGCTATCATTTGAGTTTGCTGTATTCTTTACTTTAAATCTTTAATGCTATTTTCTCTTTTTATCCTGTGCTGAGCAGTGGGATTAGTCAAGTGGTTTATGGCTTAGAAGTTGTGCAGTTAAGTGAGTTGTTTGGTGGGGTGGAAGGGCTCCTCACTGGGGGATACCTGCTTCACTTTAGATGTGAGCAAAACTTTAAGGATTATGGAGGAAAAATACCGTTAGCAAGGCGTTCGATGCTGCAGTGCCACTGCAGCACTGCTGCTAGCTTTGTACCCTGTGAGCAGCCATATGACACCTTTTATATGACACCTTATTTTCTATATGTCTGGCTGAGGTGAGGTTGGTATTCACTGAGGTGGAAGAAATAGGGCAATCTGTATTGCCAAGTGGAAGAGAGAAGCAGGAAGTGTGAACAAATGTAGCTCACAGTAAGAAAATATTTGTTGATTAATATTTAAGACTTGAGGCAGGATGTCTGCATTCCTGTGTGTATGGGTGCCGACCAATACAAATCATGCTGTGCTGGATATGAATCAGTGCTGAATGCATACTCTCTGTCAGCGTGCAGCTGACATTGCAGCAACGAAAGTAACGATCCCATGGAGTTTCCCATTGATTTCATTGAATGCAGAGCCAAGTTTTAAAGAGGCCTTTTGGATTAGATCTCTAGCTTTCCTAAAATGACAGAAGGCCTTTCATCTCGAATATGTCCTGCTTATTTATATCAGACTGGCATTTGGCCTCTGAGAACTCACTTGGACAATGTCTGCCTGGTTTCAGCTGGGTGCAGTTACTGTATGGATGTGTGTGCTGCTTTGATGAGTGTCTAGTAAACTTCAAGAAAACTTTTGGAAATGCCAGCATAAATATGAGTGTGATGAATTCCAGGCTCTTGGTCCTTCGCACCACTTTTCCAAATAGCTTACAGGCAATTCAATGTCATGTCAAAATAAGAACTTTCAAAAACCAAACACATATGTATATTCTTCCCAAGAAGTCCCACATTTTTTCATTTCTGTAGATGGAGTCAATATTTGGGATCAGAACGTTTCAGCATTACGTATGGTAGCAAGTAAAACCATGTTGGTTCATACAGACATATGTAGCTTTTGTGGAGAGCCATTCAAAGAACCTCCCTGCAGACAGACAGGTGTGTGGGTACGCTCTCTGCCACCTCTGCTCAACTGGGCTGCAGCGTTTTCTGACAGCATCCTTTTTCCTGGATGCAGAGAGAAAACTGGAATGTCGTCTTCAGAGGAACTGTGGCAGAGATCCTGGGGGACAATAGCCCCTTCAGCTGCCTCCCTCTCTTGGGGCTCACTCACCAACTTTGAGAAATGCTGCTAAAACTTGTCCTGACCAGTTTAGCTTGTTTCCTTTTTCCCCGCTTAAACATACGTTACGTCATCAGCAAGTCTGCATGCTATTCTGAGAATTACTTTCCTGCAGATTTCCCTATGGAAAGCTAGAGCCTATCTTGCGGGGAGAAAAAATGTGTAGTTGTCTGACACATTACTTTTTTTTTCTATATTTGCCCTTCATTTGTGTACAGCAAGAGGCTAAAAATTGTCAAGGATATTTGTTACTTGTCACTCTTATTTGTACGTGAACATACGCATACAGCCTTGTGCAGAGACATGGAAACTTGGAATTTTAGAACAGTACGAAAAGGTTTTATATCCTGTTTATCCTCTAGGCCCTGTGCTCTCACTTCTCTTGATGCTGATGGGAAAGAGGCTTTTTAATGCTCTGGTTCAATAGATCTATTAAAAGATTTTTTTCATAATAAAGGATACAAAGAAAAAACAGTATGATAAGGGTAATGAAGGATTGGCACAGGTTGCCCAGAGAGATGGTGGGTGCTCCATCCCTGGAGACATATAAGGTCAGGCTGGACAGGTTCTGAGCACCTGCCGAAGCTGTAGGTGTCCCTGTTATTGCAGAGGACATTGATCAGATTGCCTTTAAGAGTCCCTTCCACCTCAACAATTCTTTGACTCTATGATAAGAAAACTGTGAACTATGAGCAGAAGTGAGAAGCAAAAAAGATGTGCTTGTGAAGGCATGAAGGATAACAGTGGCCCTAAGTTTCCAGATGATTCTTCTTGTGTAGGGGGAATTGGGACAATCACATTGAGATCCTTATTTTCCTCTCCCCGAAGGATTTGAGATTATTTTTCTGCGTCTTCAGTGAATACCCACCTAATTAGAAGTCTTTGTTCCAAGAAAGAGCAACCTTTGTCCTACAGATTTCAGTGCAGAAAGACAGGAAAAGGATTTCTATTTAAAACATTTAATTTCACCAAATATAAGTGCATTTGATATGTGAAAGACAAGCTAATATTTGTTCTGTGACTCGAGTTGAAATAGATGAATGTTAACCCAAATGTTCTGAAGCTAAACAAGTTTATTTGGCAAATGTGATTTTCAAGATCTTTTTCTGGTTTATGAGAATCAGTCTCCCTTTAAATTCTATTTACTTTGGTTTTAAACCCAATCTTGCTTACATTTTTTCTGTACAAAGCCTTAGGGCATCGTGACAGCTACACATGCAGCAGACACATACCCTTCCCAGAAGATGTAGTCAGCTGAAAGTAATGCGAGTTGAGGATGAATCTTGTAGAAGTAAATCTTCACACGACAATTTATCCTCAAATCTCATAGAATCCAGTGTAGCCTTCTGTATAGTTTTCATGTTTGGAATGTCATTTTATAAATTATTTGTTGACCTTATCCGTTCTTAACAACCCTTAGATCTACTTTTGTACTGCACTCTGTACGCACTGTGCAAAAGTCTTTGGGAGTGTTTTGTGTCCACACAAATGATACGTTAGCTTAGTTCCAGGAATAAAGCACCCAAGCTCTATATCTAGCCCATTTACAACTAACTGTTGATCTGTGAATGTCTCGTTTTTCTTTGGGATTTTGCTTTACTTATCTGTGCTAACAGGTGAGCAGATAAATATATTCTATAAGTAGCCTTTGGTTTAAAAAAAAAAATCACATTTATTTCTTACATCCAGTTGAGTGTTTGGTATCATTGTTTACAGAGTGGCCACTGTACTACTGAAGTGAGAGTCAGTCTCCTGGAAGTTACAGTTCCTTATGGGTCTAGCATATTCTTGGTTATGAACAACTGCTTTATTCAGCTCGGGCAATAATTTTATCAAAAACTGTCTCTCTGAGTGTTTTGAGACACTTCTCTGAGGCAATTAAGAAAAGCTTTATTCTTGTGGCCGCTGCACAGTTTTGCACGTTGTATTTCTATTTTGGATTAATCTGCAGGGTTAGCCAGAAACCAAATAGCCAGTGAGATTCTAAGCCCGTTTTTAACCCAATTTGGAATAAAGATAAGCAAAAACAACCAATTCAGCTGGCTTCACTGGTGTCATACTGTGAGTTTCTGCATGAGCTAGGGAGTGTACTAAACAAAACACCTAGTTTCTTCAATAAACCCTTCTCTTTCTGGGCATGTTGCAGTGTTCATGGAACCAGATGGAAAAAGTAAATTCCTTTTGATGACTGAGCATCAGTCACATGCGCTGAAATGCCAATTGTACCTGCCATTGTGAACGCAATTTGAGGAATAACTTAGCAAAGAGCTGCTAAGACTAGAGAAGATGTGAGGGGTAGGGAGAATACAGGAAGAGTTATGTAATGATTCTAAGACCATTTCATTACTAACAAAAGTTCATTCATCCATGTGTCTTTAGCTGGAAGACATTTTTCTGCTGAGAATTGTCTACATAATATTCAGTGTATCTCCCTCATTGTCCTTTGAGCTCAGAAACATTGAATACAGACTGAATGAAAATCTAGTTTAGCTTGAGAAATACTAGGAACAGAGGAGGGAAAACACATAGTGCCTGCTTTAGTAATACTTTAAAATTATTACATATGGTAATGATTAACAGCTGATGGGAATTTTAAACCCTGCAGTTTTGAAGATTCAGGTTTGAAGATCTGTAGTCAATGGGGAACAACTGGTGATGTATCCAGATTGCAGAGATCGCTTAGTGGAACATTCCCGTGTTTGAGAAAAGTGAAAGATGCCATCATGATTCAGAGTGTAAAGGGTTAATTGACTCGTTAGACCTCTTTTGGCATGTGCTTCATTAACCCCTATTCACTGTGTGTTTCCTTCATGTAAATAAAACAGCTTCCTGGGGAAAGGGGAATTCGTTGTGAGTAAAATTGACAGGAAGAGAACCCAAGGAATAATTAAGTGAAACGATATTCTTTTTGTACCTATTTAATTGCTTTCTGTCTAAGCCTGTTTCTAAGTTTTTATTACTTCTGTTAATATTTTTGAGGAAATGATGAAAAATAGAAGTAGTTACTTGTTTTTCTAGATTTTTAATACATTTGTGCAGGGAGAAGCTTTTTCTGAAAGATGTCTTCAGGGAATTTTTTTTTTGCATCTTCTGCAAGCGTGTGAGAACTACTCTGAAAGTAATGCGTCCTATTTTTATGCTGTTGGCTTACAACATCGGAGGTGGATGTTGGTGGGATGGCAGTAGAGGTGGAGCTTTCCCACTAATAGTCCATTACATTTGGTTGCCATGTGACAGATGGCAGCAGAGGGGCTGTCTGACAAAATGGCACCTGATGTGGAACTGTGAATGAAGCAAAGGGATGTCACTGAACACACCCATGGAATATGGCACCCACTGACATTCATTGATGCTTGCTGATTGTTTATGGAGACCAAGTAGTGGGTGTAGCTAATGGTGACTATGTGAGAGAATTTGCTCTATCTAATAGTGTTATTGTGCTCTTTGTATTTGTTGTGGATTCCATGTTAATAAATAGGAGGCATTAAGTTTGGAGTGACCTATGTATATTGCTTTGACCACTAAAATGTGAGTTTTGAAATGACAGTGGACAGTAGCAGATGAGATGTAATTCCTGTTGTTTTGGGAACTTGGAAACACGTGATCAGAATTCCCTGCTTTAGTCATTGTGTTTTCCTGGCTGCAGTAGTTTCTAGAGAAAAAAGAATTGAAATTATGTCATGGTTATACATGAAGAAGCTGTTTCTAGTTACCTTTGTATTTAATATGTTATAATTTTTTATAAAAACCATGTTAGAACATGATTATATATATATAATATATATTGTGCAGTCTATTAAAGAATAGGCTGCTTGATGTGTGGTAACTGTTGAGTCATGGCCTGAACTACTGATTGAGCACCTGGGGAAAGGACCCAGTCAGCCCTGGGAGCACAGGTGAAGGCAATTCAGCTGTGCAACCAGGAGGGGTGGAGGCTGGCTGCACCTTTCAGACCCTCATTTAAGGTCTACATTATTGCATCTGTATTTCACTTGTGGAACTTCCCTTGTGAGCCTACATCTTGAGATGGGTAAGCACCTTTCCTTTTAATTTGTAACGCCTTTCCTAGTCCCTTTGTCATTACACCTCCTGTATCACCCTTTCATTGCATTGATTTTTCTGATTATTACACTTGAGCTCAGCATGGATGCACACAGCTGTGTTAGTTTGTGTCTACAGCACTGAATAAAGTGGCCAATTTAAGCATGGATGAAATGGTGCCTGTCTAAGGCCTGTGCTTCCTTGAGCTGTAGGCTCCTACAGATGTGTTTAAATTCCTTTGAATGCTATTTGTTATGGAATGCTATTTGTTATGCTGTCACGTATGGTTGGTTTTCACAATAGGTAGCTATTCTACCAAAGGCTCAGGGACTGAGACAAAGATTTGAGTGCTTAGTTGGAATGAAATGATTAAGTGTAAAGGTGAGAATTTTTATTGCAGCTTTCTAGGAGGAGCTCTGGTCAAGAGCTGACTTCCTTATTTCCCTAGAAGCTTTTTATAACGCATTACAGAATCCAGGATTTGAGCTTTCTGGAAGGCACACATTTCTGCTTGTTATGAAACACTAGGATTTTGTTGAGGTACTGATGCATTAATATCATGCAAAGCAAATTCTATAGGACTATCAGATCTTTATTTTATTTCCCAGACTAATCTATTTAAAAAAATCTGATTTTTCTGCTTGAATTCATAACATCTCTGAGTTTATTTATCTTTTAGAACTCCAGACACAAATCAAAGGAGTTCATGCTCGGTTTAAGAAAGAAATTTCAGCATCTTAAAAATCCACACTCCCACCAACCCACTAGTACTACTCCCTGTTTGCAGTAATAGCTTTTGAACATACAGAGATATATGAACCTTTAACTTGTGTTTTGGAAGGGTGTTGAAAGAATGAACTCCATTTACCAGTAATTCTGCGTGACAGTATATAAAACATAGACCTGTAGATTTGAAAACAGTAAGAGATCATTGTGGCCATTTCCATCTATGTAATTTTATGAATGAATCATTGTATTGCATCCAACAGCTATGGCTGAAAGAGAACTGGACTTTCAGAAAGTTATCCAACTTTGGTTTAAAGGTTTTGTGATTGAAAGTCCTTTGTAGGGCTGAGAGATCCACCTTCATGATAAAGTACATCAGCCAGTTCTTGTGCATTGTATAATACACTGATGTTATCATCCTATTTTATTAATAAGAAGGACAAGTCAAATACCAGAGGGAAGTCTTAATGTATTACATTAATGAAGTTATTTTATCACAACTTCTCTTAGTCTTGACAGAAGAATAGTAACAAGGTGTTCTATAAGATTTATTTTCATTTGCACCGTTCCTACTGGCATGAATTATGTTACCTTCCTTTAATTATTTGTTGCTTAAAAATTCCAGTGCTGGTGTTTCAGCTATTTTCCCTATCAGACTGACAGGCTTGTAATTACCTTGGTCTTTCCATTTACTCTGTTTAAATTTGGCACGATTCAACTTTTTTTTCCTTGTCAAGCTGTATTTCAGTGTTGAATTCTCCTTCCAAGTTAGGAAATTGTCCTTGGAAATTTTCGAAATAATGACTGACACTGTATTATTCACATCATGAGAACACCGGTACATGTCACTGAGGTATACCATTGTTTTCTAAACAGCTAAGTATTATATCTCAGAAGAAAACTTCTAGAAGTGGAGGACAACTCAATTAAAAAAAAGAAAGAAAGAAAATCCTTTGTTAGGATAATGATTTCAGTATTCTTTTAAGGTTTTTAATTCAGTGGCCCAAGAGCAAATGGTGACTTTGCAACAGTGGAGTTTCTGTGCAGAGACATGCAAGTTGGGGTGATGGGTTGTGTTGTCACTTAAGCATTTGTTAGAGTTTATTTAGAGGTCAAATACTGACAAGTTAGAACAGAGGGGAACCATCTTGGTAGCTGTTAAGTAATTTGCAAGAGCAAATTAATGTTCAGGAGGACTCAAAACCGTAACAGATTGATTAAGAATTCAGAGCTCCCTGTCCTTCAAGAGAGCATTCCTGTTTACCAAAGTGCTGAACTACATTTTTAAATATCAAAGAAGTTGAAGAGCCTTAAGGGCTTTTCTGAGATAACCACACTCATTTTTTCTTTGTTGCAGGAGCACAAGCAGAAGAAGAGTTACTTTTAGTGGGGCTTGGGAAATCTGCGTTATGATGGATAGTGACTGAAATCTTTGCTTTACTGTAGCTCTGTAAAGGAAAAAGGAAAAAAAAATATTTAGGAAACTTTAAAAAATTAGTATGCTAGTAGTTTAAGATTCTCCTTAGACTTCCAGATTTACTACTTTAATACTTTATTCCCTATACAAAGTAGTAGAGGTTGATTAAAACTAAGCTATAATGTTTCTCCTGGCTGCAACTTCTTTGCAAAAATATCCTGGTTTGGAGGCTGTTTTCCATTAAAAAGTATTAGTCTGTTCAGTACAGTGTACTTTTCTGAAGATTTGTTGGTTTGTCTTTGCAAATTTGATTCTCTATATGTCCATTCTGCTTCAGTGCCTACTATAGGGCCTTTAAATTATTCTAAGTTACTTAAATAGTATCACATAATTCTTCACATTTTTTGTTCTGTTATAGCAATGTTTAAGTTTTTCCTTCTATTTTTCATAAAAGACTGTTAATATTTAAATGCCCCCCTTTCAGCTCCTTATATAATGAATTTTACCACAGCTTATTTTATTTACAATTATTTAAGTAGTGATTCTATTGTAACAGTGGGATCAATGTATATTTTATAGTATAGAGAATCTATTGTGACATATTTAATGTAACAAGTTCTTTGATATAAATGTTATAAATACAGGTCTGATTTCTGCCTGCTCATATACTGGCCTGATTGCATTGACGTTGGTTTGCTATATATGTTGCCTGCATAGTTTCTGCAGCAGAAAGTTAAGCCCTGATACTATTGAAATTAATACTGATAAAATCAATGAAGTCTTCTATATTGGGGTGCCCATAAATCATCAGAATTGTAATTAAAATTCAGTCTAATACTGGCAAATAGCGTTGTGCTTGTCTGGGATGCAAGCCTCCTGAAATCTTATTCTTTGGTTTCGTAACCACATTCACAAGCCTTGGCACTGGCTGTTGTTGCCTGATGGAATGGATGTCTTTAGTGGCATTTGGCCTGCTTGTTCCAGCAATACATTTGGCTCCAAGTTCTGTGTTGCCTATGATTGCTCTGTAAAGCAATTAGCTAACTAGCCTTGTTCTTAGGGCTGTGCTGACATCAGCAATGATGGTGGTGGCCAAAGAATTTCAGCATGAATCTCTTTAATGTAATGTCATCAAGTAGAGCATCCATAGTATTTTCAGTACAGCTATTAGGGAAAGTCAGTAAGTAGGAAAGAAGCGTATCGACAAACACTTAAACTAAGCAGTATTCAATGACATGAAGGATGTTTGCATGTGATTCAGAAAGGCAGACATCTGCAGAGAATAGGAAATACTAATTTTCCAGTGGTGAGTTTATCTAGTGTGCAGAATCTGAGCAGAAGTATTCTGAATCTGATGAAGGAATAGTTGGATAAAATCTATCTTGCCACCTACTTCTGCAGTTCTTATTAAGATTCAAATGTCACTTCAACAACCTCTCCATGGCATGAAACGTATTAATTAAAGAAAGTAGACAGTATTACTGCATACTGGGATGTAGACAAGCCAAGAAGGCAGTAACATCTCTCTTTTACTGTGGTTAAAAGACAACTAAGTGACTTGATATAACAGGTTGAAACAAACTTGAAATTAGAACAAAATGTTTAGTTCTTTACTTTCGTCTGGTAATGTGCTTTGAATATAAGGGGGTCAGTGAGTTCCTTCTTTCATGTTGTTAAATACGAAGCGAGTGATTTGAGGCAGGATAGGTTTGTTGCCCTTTCACGTGAAGAGCTAATAATGAAATACAAGTGCTCTGGTGTGATGGTCTTCCAGCTTTAGGGTTATTTTGCCATGCTGAAATGAGACTTGTGGCCAACCCTGAGATACCCCTTCCTTTAGGTCTGCCGTCAGATTTTAATAGACTCAGCCTTAAGGTTTTCCTGCCATTGTGAATGTGGTTGCTGCTGCTCTCCAGTGGTTCTGCCTAAGTAGCAAGCTGCTGGTTTCTGTGAAAAATCAAAGACAGAAACTGAGAGGTGTTGCAGCCCATCATCTCAGACTTCACTTCGGAGTAATGGAAAAAGAAATTGCAAATGTTGTTCATTTGCAAAGGTGGTCCCATTGTGGATTTATACGGAACACTTTGTACTTCTCCCTAATGCTGTACGTGTCTCCTGGCCTCATGCTTTCATATTGGTAGGACCGCTCTGGCCTTTCAGGTCATAATGAGTTATCTTTGCTTTCCTAGCTCTTTCCAATTTGGTTTGTGCAGCCTGGAGTAACAATTACTTGCTTTTGTATTCATCTTGAACTCCTTCTGCAAAATTATCTTTAAAGTTTGAAATTTTCTTTCAAGTAGGCTTGCCACAAATAATCTAGCTTCCTGTCTTCTGTATCACTACTTATTCTACATTGCAAAAAGATTGGTTCTTTATTGCACTGGAAGTTGTGTTCTCTTTTCTGGCACTTTGTTTTTCTTTACTGCATGGATATTGAATAGAAACATGCATTAAATAATAATTAATGCTGTGTGGTTTTGCTAAGTCCTCTCATGCACAGGTTCTGTTAGCAGCTCAGTAGTTAATTCCTTGTTGACCTTCACATCTCTTTAACATTTTGAGATTGTGTATTGTTTTTCTTCCCTTCCTGAGCAATCTTCTCGCTATGCCATTTCTGGCAGCTTTAAACAGCTCTGTTGTTGGGTTTGGGTATTTTTTTTTAGTCTTTCTGTCTCACTTCATAATTCTCTTAATCCTTTTCAGATTTCATGTTCTTATATATGTCATATAACATCTATTTTTCCTCAAGAGCTCTTCTGACATTCTTAGTCATCCACATCAGTCTTATCCTTCTTTTATGACTAGAAGAGCTGATATTCATGCTCTGACAAACCACTGACCCCTCCTCCCTTGCCCAGCTCCTGCTTACTTCATTATTTAGCACTGGATCTGGCTGGATTGAAAGAAATACAGATCTTATGGAGTCAATGATATTGAAGTGTCTGCCTACTTAGGAGAAGCACTGATGTTTAGCTTCAGTGGTTCTGAGTCAGCCTTTGCCCCCAGGCTGGTGCTACATTACTGGCTCATTTGAGCAGCAGAGAAGGTGGTACTTGGTGATGCAACAGGCACGGTCTGAGCAGGCATAGATTTGGCTTGCCAAAAGGCAAAGCTGTGTAAGCAGCACGCTTAGGCAAAGTGGAAAAAAACAAGTTTTGGAAGACAAGTTACTGTGTGCATTGTGCTAAATTTCTAGGAAGACAAGAAAAGTCCTAGAATGAACTTGCTTTCCCATTACTTGCAAGGCGTGTCAGCTAACGCACTGTACATACATGGAAGCCAGTGTTACTGCAGGCACCTGTGAATCAGGCATTAAATCAAATGTGTTTTTTTTTTTTTTGTCTACAAGCTGCATCTCCAAGCCTTCATACTGGAATATTCTTCGTATTTCTGAAGTTATAGTGTTGAACTATTGTTTTAAAAGCAGAATTAGAATTGAAAGATGGAGAAAAAGAACATTTCACATGGGTTTGAAGTGAATATTTGACAAAAATCCATCCTGCTGGAGAAGCACTTCTGTCTATTTTTATATTGCTTGATTCCCGAAGTTTTCTAAGTGGTTTAACAGCTTATTATGCTAAAATACAGTTTCATAGCTAATCTTTATAAAAGTCCCTATCACAATTGCTCTCTCCATAGCTCTGAAGCAGTAGCTCTCATGCATCTCAGCACCATGCCTCTCTCCCATCACTGAGGAACATTTTACACTTCATTATTATAAGCTAATTCCTAACTAGGGTGAGTGTTCATGTGTGGGCATATGTATGCTCTGTGTACCTCATTACTTGCCTATAACTCATTTCCAGATGAAATCTGTGACTACGCAGCATGAAAGTCAGCATTAGCCTTCTCCTTTTCTTATGTCAGACATGAAAATTCTTTTATTTTATTTAAGTCTTTCATTTTGGTCAAAACTTCCTGACATATCTGAGCACTTCTTTCTCCTTTCCACTGAAAGAAAACATTCAGCTATGGCTTGTTCCTCAGTAAGAACTGCTCAGTGGGGAGATGGCAATGATGGAAAGAGATACTTGACAGATGTCTTCCTATTCTAGCAGCCCAGGACTACAGCTGGGGACCAGTCTTATACCTAACATACGTTAATTTACCTTGCAGACTCTTTTAAAGTATGCTTAACTGTGAGATGCTATGAAACTGTGTCATTAGCCTGGGATCTCCTTGGCAAATGTCACAATCAATTGGATTTCCACTGAGAGCATCATGTTCTGAGTGCTACAGCAGTTGTCAGGTTACTCAGAAACATCAAAACTTTAAAAATAGTGAAAGTTGAGACAAAGTCTTTGCTGGAAGTTTTTAATAATAGTGGAATGGAGTCTTTAAACCTTGTTTAAACCTTGAGTTTTTTATCAAAATTGAGCTGGAGTTTCTGAGGGTCTGTGTAACATACCAGGTGCAGCTGTAACATGCCCACTTGGTGTGACTTCAGAACGTGATTTGGTATGTGTAGGACACTCTGACGTGATTCATACTGCTAGGTGCTTATATTGCCCCTCAGGGGGCACACTAAATATTTCTCTCTCATCAAGTGTTGTTTTACCCATCATATAGTACACAAAGCAGGTCCAAATGTGCTATGGTGAAGCAGAGTCCTTAAATCTAAATCAGCTTAATCTAAATTAAACTTCTGAGTGAAATTCACTGTTTAGTTTGTTTATGAATTTCTAAATTTGGTATGAGACAAGAGGAAGCAATCTGTATCTGTAAAGAATGACAATATGCCCGTAAATAAGCTCCATCACTGACCTTTCTGCAGAACATAACAAAACCTGTATACTACACTGGCTAGAGGATAAAAATAAATTCTGAGATTGTACTCTATATCATTGTGTGCTGTTTTTGTTTGTTTTGTTTTAGTTTTTAAACTGTGCATTTTTATGGAACAGCAAGCACAGATTATGCCTTACTAATTTTTATGTCTTCGGCATCTGTCCCTTTGCTTTTATTCACATATTTTCATAGCCGTAAACTCTAGGTTCTTATTTGATGATGCAAACCTTTCAGATGCAGAAATGGATAAAAATCCTGCCGAGTTTAGTGAGAGTCATTTTCAGGAATAATCCTTTTATTTGACAGGAAAGAATGACCCCAGGCAAAAAAAGCAGCATGAATATTAAATGACTGAAGATATTAGTGTCCAGTGTTTTCATTGCTAGCTTTCTGCATAAAGAAGCGCTTGGAGAATTACTCTACAATAGCAAACTGGAGAAGCCCCAAGACATAATCCACTTGAGCCTCAGTTTTATTTTGCATGCAAAATAGAGCTTTATTTTGTTTGAAATTGCGGAGTATGTTGACAGGTCTGTCAGCTGTCTCAAGCAGACATCCATAATGGGAGACACCCCCCTCCAAAGGGAGCTGGCACCTACAATGTGATGCCGCTTCCATGATCGTTAAGAGGAGATGTACACATATGTTCAAAGCTATAACTGAACTGCGTCAGCATGCCAGCCGTGTGGGTCAGGTGATTATTTTATTTCAGTATTACAGAATATTGAGATTTGGCTGTGCTGGCTGATTTTCAGTTGGTTTCAAGGGCATCACAAGGAAACAAAAGGGTGACAGAATTTGCTAGCTATTTTAGAAATACTAACATGATACAAAACTAAAATGTTTCCACTAACTTAAATGCAGCATGGCACATTCTCACTTAACGTGTTTGGGCAGTGTTGTCTCCAATGAAAGCTGAACAATCCAAAAAACCCTCAAGGGAATGAACCTTACTCTGTAAACACCTCTTGATAATTTCACCTGCTAACTGAAAAACGTAAAAAGAGTCCACTGTGTCCTGAAGCAATTTTATTTGCAGATACTCTGATTGAAAGCTTCTGTGCTGTCTTGTCTGCTACTGACGTGATCCCTCCATGCTTTTCTATAGGGATTTGCCTCCCTAGTCTATTAAGCTGGTCTTTGTGTTGTCAAGAGTTACGCACTGAAGTCTTATGATAAGAAAGGATATTTACTCTACTTCCCTAGTTATGCTTTTGTCCTTTCGAACTCTCTGAACAGCAGTGAAAGCGCAGTTGTCAGAGGTTTGACCTAACATGGTTCTCTACTTTGTTGAATGTAATCATAAAGCCAAAGGAGAAAGATTTTCAGTGGGATAGCAATCTTGATATCCAGCATTGAGAGAGACAAGAAATGCAACTGGTAGATGTACCTAGGTATCAGTAAAAACAAAGACTGAACATACATATGAGACATTAGTGCTAAAGCCAAATATGGGATATTTGCGTGAGAGTCTCCATTCTATCTAGTGAGGCACTTAAAAGTAATAGCCGTACTGTTGAGAATATACCACGCTTTCTAAAACATTTAACAACCATAATTTTCTGCTTCCATGAGTAACACAGCTCATCGGACCGACTTCTAAGTATCAAATTATTAAAAACAACCCTACAACACCTATAAACCTTTCTCCAGATCTGACAATCTAGACTTGCTTTTTACTTCACTTGGTTTTTTCTTTTGCTAATGCAGTTACTGAGACTCGTCCTTCATTTTACAGAGCTGTGATATTCTTATTAACCATGGTTCCTCTTTTGGTGTGGGATGCCAACACCAACAAAGGGATAGGGCTACATTTCCACCAGTAGGTACCAATTAGCACAGACAGAAAGCAATCTTTTTACAGGCATTAGCTCTTGTTTACTTAAAATCTTTTCCTTGTGCTTACTTCTAGCCTTGCTTACTGCAAAATGTGTACAGCTAAATCTGGTGTGCTTTTGTAGCAGTAAAATTGTCTTGTGACAAAGTAAGTTTGGAATACATTTTGTGTTTTATCCATTGATTAATAAATGAATTAATGGGATTAGAAGACACACGTATTTACCCTCAGTTTCGTGCTGTAAATGCAGGCTGTCTCATGCTACATGGTGCATATTCCTGTAAAAGGAAGAACTGATCATGTGAAACTGTGTCATGATGCAGCCCCAGAATGAAGTAGGACATCTCTTGACCTTGGTGTGCTCAACCGTGCAGCTGTTGCCTTCTTCAAGAGCTGCTTTTTACAAAGAATGTCTTTGAAAGTCATTTTAAAAATCTATTTGGGAAAAATTCTGCAGAGAATTTTGCTACGTTCTTTATTCCTGTATCTGGCAAGAGAGAGACATTTTTTGAACCCCAGGCAACGTGTTGTGTTTAGTATGTAGAGCAGAGACTGGAAAATCTGAGAATTTGATTTCACTCTACTCTGCTGCGTTAAGAAACATGACTTTTCACTTCGTCCCTGATCACTGTAAATGTCACCTCCTTAATATTTAGTTCAGGGCTAATAAGCTTTAGTTGTACTAGCAGAAATACTTTTAGATACCCTCATAGGCAAGGTTGGTTTAAAAGTAAAAGATAAGTTTACATTTGAAAGAATGTATTTGTGCTGTCACAGCGAGCAAGCAAAAGGACTTTGTATGAAGAGCCAGGACTCATGTCTGAAAGCGCCTGGTTGGGTGTGGGGTGGGACCACCTTGAAGCAGTGCCTTGGGTGGCTCCTCTGGGTGCTGGGGTGAGGCTGTGGAGGATGGGTTGCCAAATGAGGCTGACACAGCCAACCCAAATGCCGTTCCTCCCCTGCTGCTGGCTGTTATCTTCTGCAGCTGCCGGGGGAGAGCCCCCACTCAGACGTGTTTTCTTCTGTCTAAACCCTGCACCATTTTTAGCAGTCTTCCAGCCTCCAGAGTGGAGTTTTGAAGATCCACCACAAGCCACCATCAGGACACCCTGCAGAAGCTGCAGCGTGGCTTGTATTTATTGAAGCTATTTGTTTGCACGAGGCACATGTGCTGATACTGTGAGTCATCTGTCCATTTCACTGTGACATTTTCAAGCACAATTATGTGTAGTGGAATTTTTTTGGTAGCTGTCTATGTTGCCCATCTGTGAAATCATCATTTTACTGAGCACTAAAAATAGAGATGAAACTCTTCTGAGAAAATTCTGAATCTACTTAAATGACAGTTTGAAATGTGTTTATGCAGTCAACAGTTTAAATATTTTCTATCCTAAATATGGATACTCTAAATTGAAGGTGATGTAGTCCTGCTGTCACCACTTCAGTTCACCTTGCTAGCACAGTGATATAGTTGGAAACAGTTTCTGACTAGGAATTCAGTCCACTGCCCACCAGAGCCAATTTGCTCAGGCCTGAGATGACCAAGACTGGTATGAGGAGGGTGGATAACACACAGGGTGGGAAGCATCAATAGTGGGGAATCGCCAGAGAAAAAAAGTGACATGACAGTAGAAAAGAAGAGTAAAGAGAGAAGTTGAGAAAGAAGGCTAGCAAGAAATGAAGCTTTCAGACAAGGAGTAAGAGAAGAGCCAGTACTTCAGAGTGGCTCTATTCCTGGTCAAATATTCAAAGAAGTTAATGAAAAGACGTGGTAAACTGTAAAAATAGTGAAGAGCATAGATAAAGGGGAGAACTGCTGGAAGAACATAAATTCTGTTGAGTAATTGCACCCTAATTGAAGCCAAGGAATCTAATTAGCCAGGAAAACACATTTCATTACATTCTTAGTAATTTGTTTTGGAAAAAAAAAAAAAAACCCAGCTGAATTTTAAGTTGAACAGATTCTCAGTGTGTTCAGAGCATATTAGACCTTATTCCTGGGTAGAGTGAGAGGGAAAAATACAGTTTCGGAGAATTATACAATAGAGCATTTAATTCCAAATCGTTTACAGTTGGACCATAGTGTCTGGGTGCCATTATATAAAGTTCTGCTGAGAGGATGGGAATAATAAATCAGGACTTTTGTTGCGTTGGTGAGCTCCAATGGAGACCTTCGGCCTTTTCCTCAGCCTCCAGGCGACAAGACATGCTTGGAGCTGTTACTCAGCCAAACAAATGAAAAGAGTTTGTGCAACCCCTGCCTTTCCTCCTTTCCTTCCTTCCTCCTCTGCTTCTGTATGAGTTTGTATAATTATTCATGCATACATATTTTTTTTTTCCACAAAATGTTCAGCTAGATCTCCTGCTAGACTGCTTAGTGTAACTCACTTCATTTATATTTAGCTTTCAAAAACTTGTATTTTTTGTGAGTTTATATGCAAATGATAAGACTTCACTGTGGTAGGTTTCTTGTCTTTTGAATATATATATATATATATATATTTTTGGTGAAATTCTAAATAAGACAAGAAATAGTCAGTGTTGTATTTTGTGTTGAGATACTCTGCTCACCCAAACTAATACAAAAAAGACTATGCAAAAACATAAAAGACTTTTGTAGAGGGCAATTCAAAATTTGGTGTTGCTTCCTCTTGGAATATATTTTACATTTTAAATCTTGAGTATGGATATGGTCAATAGAATGGACATTTAAGCCACTCTCTCATCATCTTTATTATGTAGTGGATTCCTATATTTTAAAATCCATACACGTACATTTTATCTATTTTTGAGATCCCAGTCAGTAGGATTTAGAAGCATATGCTTTCTATAGTTTTCCACATAAAATGCACACATATTAAAGTGTTATTTTAAGTTTTTTAGAGCTTGTTACTTGTACTGACTTCAGAAAGATGACATTCACCGAGCTGACAGACAATATATGGATATACTTAAGTTTCATTATGATCTTTTTTAGAAAACAATTTGACAAACATCTTCAAACCCAAACTGTAGCTCTACAGTGCTTCAGGTGAGCAGAACGAATAGGTGCTTTTAGGCAGAAAGTAAGAGGCTGCAGTCAAAAAGACAGCGCCCTGGGCAGCCTGTTCTGGTGGGGGCAACCAGCCACAGCAGGGCTCGGAGCTGGGTGGGATTTAGGGGCCCTGCCAACCTGAGGCATTCTGTGATTCAGTGACAGCGTGTGCAGAGTTAGATGGAAACACGTAGTGTGGGTGAGAATGAATTCTACCACTGCTTGTTCTCAATGTGGCTATCTTTCATTTCAATATTCCTCCCCCGTGTAAGGACAGTAATAGGTTAGTATGTGTCAGTATGCTAATAACTTCAGCAGAATTATTATGATAAGTAATAGATTAATGCACATGAGTTGCCTGCTTGTTACAGGACTAGGCTGGTTCTGTTGCTTCACATTGTTTGCAGTTCTGTGTTTGTTATATAACTTCTTCCCACTATGGCAATTGTATTCTGATTGGATCTGTCCCTTCCTGCAGTGAGCTGCTGCTCCACCAGCTCATCAGCTGAGGTTCTGGTTAAGTGGGACTAGCCACATGTGCTCCTAAATTCTGAATGGGCTTCTGCTCCTAAAATGTCCGTAACATGCTGGTTTTGGGCTTATCTGCTTTTCTTACAGAGAACGAGTCCCTGAGAGCAATAAATGTTATCAGAGGACAAATGAGAATAATTGAGTGGCAAATCTGCAACAAATATGTGATAATAGCAAGTGTATTTTCTTCCTGCCCTGCCATTCTTTAACTCGGACAGGAAATACACTGATAAGGGCATAGCACTGAGCAGATGGCAGCTGAAGACAATCTAAAACATTAACATAATTCCAACCATTTCATTCAGGAATGAGTAAATAATATCCATGTGACATCAAAGTGAAGCAGTGTTAGTGAAATAATCAAATATTAGTTTCCAGAGGAGAAGGGCAAACAGCTGTGTAGAGAATTAATGGTTACGGTAATTAGCACTTTTGTGATTAAACAGTATCAGTGTTCCTACATACTTTCTCAAAGCTCACTAAAAGGACTTTCATTTTCATAATTATTATTTTGAAAATATAGTAGATAATTTGATTATCTAGTAGTTACCTTCTGTGTCTGTTGATTGTCTGGGGCTAGATAGCTCTTGAAAGAAGCGAAACTACATGTCTGCAGTTACAGACCAAGTGTGTAAAAGCATCTCTCTTTCATGGCTTTATTGGGAATCTTTGGAGAGTATTTGTAGTTTCTGCTACATAGTGCTGTTCTCCTTTGTAAGGAGAAGGACTGGCAAGGCCAGAACCCTTGGGTATGATGGACTTCTGCAGACTTCAGCCTTTTTCTTTGGGATGCTTTGTTTGTTTTAGATCCAGACCATATTACTTATGGATTTCCCAATAGTGTCTCGGTGTTGAACTTCATAAGTCTCTTTCAAAACAATGATCGAGGGACCTGACACCTGACATCTGTAAGGGTCCCAGTGGCCAAGCAGGGTGCCTGCCTCCAGCATCCACAGCACTGGCTAGGCAACTCCACTTGGTCAGGATACCTCTGAAAACACACCAAGCATTTTTGACACCTGAACATCTGACTTGAAAAAGTAGAAGTCCTCTTGCCTTTCATGGATGTCTAAGGGAGGTACTTAAGAACAGACTATGTTTTTGTATGGGAACTATTGGGTCACAGCCTGAACCACTGATTGAGCACCTGGGGAAAGGAGCCGGTCAGTCCTGGAAGCACAGGTGAAGGCAATTCAGCTGTGTGACTGGAAGGAGTGGAGCCTGGCTGCACCTCTCTTAGACCTCACTGAAGGGCTGACTGCCACTGGGGAAGGATCTCTGTTTGGAGATCTCTTATTTGCGGAGCCTAGATCTTCAGAGATGGGTGAGCTCTTTTCCTTTTTCTTTGTAACACCTTTCTATTGTGCTAGTCCCTTTGTCATTACATCTCCTGTATCACCATTCTATCACCTTGATCTTTCTGATTCTTGCAGTTTTCATTGGGAAAATCATGCTGTAAACCTCTGACCTGTGTGTGGTGCCATCCTGATTAAACCAGCCCTCAGCAGCAGGTGGCTTACAGCCACAGTGGCTGAATCCACTCAAAAGGTTGGAGAAAAGCAAGTCCCAGAACAAGGCCAATAAGTGGCGTGGAGATAAAAGTTCTCTCTCTCTGGAAGGCACCAAAAGTGATGGTTTCCACCTAATAGGACTCCTTATAAGACTGGAAGGTATCAGAAGTATTGAGGTCTTATTTCTTTTTTTTTTTTTCTAAGTCTTCTCTGTCATTACTATTTATTGTTAATTAGCTAAGTTAATTGTGGGTGAAGGATAGCTTGATGATAAGATAGAGACATGGATAAGAAAGTGATGAAAGAGAGGGCTTGTAGCAGTTCTGCTGAATGGTTTTATAACAAAATAGTACCTCTATCGCAAGGTCATGCACACTGTTTTAACAGTGGTTTGTTCAGAGCAAATATTCTGAAAATACTCTCAAAAAGTAAATTGGGAAGCAGTAATTTCAGAGGAAGCCAACTGGAACTCTGAAGTGTTAATTCTGTTTCGAATCTGTATAATCCTCACTTGGTTTCATTATGCGTACTTCTCCCAATGGCTGCAATATTGCCACTGGGAAAAGTATCACGGTAATTGAAGGTGCTGCCCTCACTGTTCCTAGCACATCCCGTGGCTACTCCAGTCATGTGCATCAGTGCACGTGATTGCTGCTTTGAGACCAGAGAAAAATAAAACCAAAACGAAGGGTTTTGGCTTCTGCTGTGCAGTGCTGAAAATGAAAAATTTGGGAAGATAATTATTTGAATGATTTTTTTTTTTCTTTCATGAAAAGCTAAAAATGCTGGGGTTGGCTTAGGATGGGAATGGAGCCATTGCAACAGGTCGAGGCGCTGAAGGTTTGAGGAGCTGAGGGTTCTCCGTGTGCACGTGGGCACAGGAACCGGGCGGGGAGCTGTCCAGAGTGAGGGATGCGTTCGCCGCGAGGCGTGGAAGGGGCGGCCCCGAACCCACTCGCGTTTCGGTGCTGACCCGGGCGTGGAGAGCCGAGCTGGCGACGGGAGCGCCAGGAGCAGGCGGCTGCGGGCCGGCGGTGTGCGGGGGCGCGCCGAGGGGCGGGCTCCGGGCCGGCGGCGGAGGGGTTAAGGCGGCGGCGGTTCTATTTGCGGTCGCCGGAGCTCCGGGCGATTAGCGAGCGGCTCCGCGCCCCCGCCCGGCCCGGCCGCAGGAGCGCGGCAGCAGCAGGTGGCGGCGGCGGCAGCGAGGAGGGAGTTAAGCCCGCGGCGGCGGCGAGCGGCAGCGGCAGGAGGGGGCTGAGGAGGAGCGGCACCGGGAGGAGGGGGCTCGCGGAGCAGGCGGCGGCAGGAGGGGGGACCGACGAGCTGGCAGCGGCAGCCGGGTTGCTAGGGATGGAGAGATCCCGTGTCACCCGGATGTGAGTGTCATGTTGGCCCAAACTCGGAGGGATTTGGCAGCGGCGAAGCAGCGGCAGCAGCGGCGGGAGGAGGAGGAGCGGGAGCAGCCCCTCGCGCGTCGCTAGTCGCTACCATGGGGGTCGGGTAGCGGAGCGCAGGGCAGCGCGCACCTGGCTCGGGGCGGCGAGGGCCGTCTCGGCCCTGGGGTTTTTTCTTTTTCCTCTCGCGCGCCGGAGCAAGCGGGAATCATGCAGCACCACCAGCAGCAGCAGCCCGAGCAGCACCCAGAAGGTAGGAGCGGAGCGGGCAGCAAGGGCAGCGGCGTGCCCGGGGCTGAGGGAGGGGGCGCGGGGGAGGATTTGCGAGGGATTTGGGAGACGGGGATTAGGGAGGGAGGGAAAGCGTTGGGGCCGGGGTGGGTTTGGGGCGGGGAGGGGGCGAGCGGCCGGGGTCGGGGAAGGGGCCGGGAGCGGGAAGGGCGCGGGGTGAGGTTCGGCGGGAAGCGGGATGCTGCGCGAGGCCGGAGCTGAGGGCGGGCGGGGGTCGCGGCTCCGCTCGCGCCGCTCCGAACGGGGTGCGGGGGCACAGCGCCGGCGGCCGCGGCTGGGGGCGGGCGGCTGAGGGGGCGCCGCGGGGCCGCGCCGGTCCCGTGCCGGCTCCGCGCGTCCTCCCCTGCCGTGTTCGAACGAGTCTTCCCCCGCTCCCCCACATGAGCCGCGAGTCCGTTGCTGCGTGCCCGCCGGGGGCAGAGGTTCCCTGGGGAGCACGGCGCTCGGGCTTTGTTTCGCTCTCCAGCACTGATGAGGAGGATGACAGCTAGATGCGTCGATCGGCGGCTGGTTTGCGCCGAACCACGTTGCACGGCATCCCAGGGGGCAGGCGGAAGGCGGGGGAGATGCTGTCAAATTGCTTAGGAAAATTATTAAAAAAAAAAAAAGGGGGGGGGGGGGGACAGAAATCCTTTGCAAAACGTTGACATCGGCACCGCCGCCCCCGAGCATCCTTCCCCCGAGGCCCGGCGGTAGGGGCTGCCCGGCTCCCCCCCACGCGGTGCCGGCCGCGGCCCCGCGCTGACCCCGCCGCCCTGGGAGCCATCTTAGAGCCCCCGCGGCCGCCCCTCACGCAGGCACGGAGCGGCGGGCCGGGCTCGCACACGTCGACGCATGTTCAGGGCTCTCGCGTCGCTGCCGTTATCTCCGCTCCCACAGTCTGGGCAGGGAGGGCTGTGTTCCCCTCTTCGACGAACGACGGTCGCTGGGGAGTTATCTTTCCCCTCCTGCCTGGGCAGACCCGTTCCGCTTGCCAGCCCTGATTCCCTGCGCGTGGATTGTGCCATCATTCCTCCATGTTCTGCCCACCCAGGCGTCTTCAAGTTTTGAATTTCACTTAGGAGCTGCTCCTTCCTACAGGTGCACGTAGGAGTCGGCTCTGCTGCTCCAGTCAGGAGCAGAGATCTGTGTGAGGAGGTGGCATTGTGTCTTCCTTGCTGCCATCTGAATAAAAAGAGCTCAAAAATGTTGTTTAGAAGGTACGATTTACGTAGTGAAACCTTGTGAAGAAGCAGAAAGAAGCATTCCTTTGCATTGGTTTCACATGTGTAACTCCACCTTTTCAACATATTTACCACCACACAGTATGGGATTTTCACTTGTGGGAGGCATCCCCACGTTCTGCTGTGAGAATGCAGGACGAGGTGAGATTCAACTGGCTTACAGAATTTCTTTTTGTCTGGGAAGGTAGCATCGGTTGTTTTCGGTTAAAAAACACATGCAAAGGACTGTTTTTCTGCTGAATGCTAAGGTACTGCAGCAGAGTTGGTCATTAGGAGGAGGTATGCTTCACTGGATAAACATGGTGACAGGAAAGCTGCCATCGAGTCTGTGCGAAATGTAGTAAGTGGGAGACTCAAAATGAGAAGTGTTGGTGAAGCACTTGTCTTGACACTTAGATTCGACTTGAAGTTACAGTGCTGACTCCTGAGCCTTTTTGGCTACTGTTCAATTGCATATATACATACGTATAGATATTCAATTACGTATATCTATATTTATTTGCCTACAGCCATATATATATATATATATATGCTGCAGAGCATGAGTGTATGCACATATATAGGCATCACACCATCAAGAGGTCTTAAAATAATCTTTTCATCGAAAACACGGTGACACATTATAGCATAAAAAGTTATAAACAAGTTCTTTTTTTTTTTCCCCTTTTCTCTCACAGAGGCGAACTATGCAAGCAGCACCAGAATTCCTCTCCCTGGTGACGGACCAACTACTCAGTCCAACAGTTCAGCACCATCCAAGCAAACTGTTCTGTCTTGGCAAGCTGCAATTGATGCTGCTAGACAAGCAAAGGCTGCCCAAAATATGAATACCACCACAGCCCAGCCTGTAGGATCTCTGTCCCAAAGAAAACGCCAGCAATATGCCAAGAGCAAAAAACAGGGTAATACGTCTAATAGTCGGCCACCCCGTGCCCTTTTCTGTTTATCCCTCAACAACCCAATACGAAGAGCCTGCATTAGTCTAGTAGAATGGAAGTATCCTTTGATGCAGTTTCAGTTAATCTGTTTCTTGAGGTTTTTTAGGTGTATTAAGGCTGTCCTGCAATGTCTCTTATAGCATCAGAGCTAACACTGTACTTCACTTACCTGTCTGTGTAACTCTCATTAGCATTAGTGGTAGTTTTGCATAAATGGCTCTTGCTCAATGTCATAATAACACAGGATGTTGTTTCACTGTAGTAAGTAACTCAAATCAGAGAAGAGCTCATAGCTATTCCTTTTTTTTTTTTTTCCTTAGGGGAGAAAGGGAACACATTCAGAATTTAACTTTCAGAATTTGTAAGCTTGCATTATATTCCATCAAATCTCCATATTCTGTTCATTATCCTTCCAAATAAGGCTGAATGCTTAAGAGTGCATTTAGCAGTGCTACTGGGAGAAGACCTAAGATGTCAAACCCTTATCTTCCATCTTGTGCTCAGATGTATTACTGTTAGGGCAAATGGGCCAGATGTAGAAATCACTTAAAAATTATATTTTCTAACTGCTAAAAGTGAGGTTTTCTTAGCTAAGCTGAGGATTCGCTGCTGGTACGTACAGGTGCCTGAACTATATTCATCTTTTGAACTTTTACAAGTCTATCATCAAATATTTGGAAGTGTGTATGGCTGAAGATAGGAGACCAGATAACACTGGCTTCTCCTCAGGGTGGTGTGCATGCAGGGAAGGATTGCTTTATCTTTGTCAGCAGTTGTGATTCAAAAGTCTGTGGATTTCTTTGGAAGAAGTAGTATCATGCAGATATGATATATTGTTTAATTCTCAAGAAAGAAGTTTGAAATAGAAGATAAAGGTTTGTTGAGGTACAAGGAGAAAAATGTTTGCCTGTTAGCCATGGCAACATTCCTGTAGCAGGAAATAGCTGTTCAAGAGAGTACATTACCAAAGTAAAGCTCATTTTCTTACTTTAAACAGAACACCCATCCTGGCAGTATGAAATGTTCCTCATTTATAGGGCTTGTTTTTTTCAATTCTTTGAACATAATTAAAGATGGTGAAACAGATTCTACTTTCATTTTAAACTGGTAGAAGTCCAACTAATTTCAGTAAATTGGCCTCTCCTTGGCTAAGGTCAGTTAAATTAAATTGCTGTGAATCTGAAGTGGAATAACTCAGGGCTGAGTTGGTCCCAGTAGCACTATATCATAAAACAAGCTTGTAAGTCTTGCACTGACATGGTTTGTTCATTTCAGTTTGGAGAATGCTGTGTATTAAGATGGGTGCTCTTTTTTTTTTGTATACGATGTAATGGTTGTTGATATTCATAGGCTTTTATGGATGTAAAAACAACCCTGGAGGTGACAAACTTTGCATTGCCAACAAACAAAATTTAAAAGTACTTAATGGGCATGTGGGCTTAATAGGTGTTTTCTCCAGATAAAATTATATTGTAAACTGACAAAAATATTCTTTGGAGGAAACTAAGATTGTATTGGATGCTCTTCACTCGATCTTTTATGGGAATTTGATGGACATGTACCAATAAGGTGTGGGTTGAGATAACAGGAAAAAATGGCAAAGGTTCAAAGTATTTCCATTCTGAAATTCTACAAGTAGTCTCATCTGGGTAATTCCATCTTTTTTAGTTACGAGGAAATAATGCAGTATTTTTCAGGGAAAGGCAAATTGACGATAAGCTGAAGGATGAACTTCCTAAGTATGAATTTGAGGAAACACTTTTTTTTTTTTTAACCAAAGAAAATGTATCTCCAGGGTTCTGCCGCTGTTATCCAGACATGGTGTTAAAACTGTAGCTGTACTTCATGTCACTTGTGCAAAAGTCTGAGAGGCTTTGAGCCTGTATGGCTGCCAAGCCAAGAATGGTATGCTGTTAGCCATTCTACTTACCCAAACTTTGATCTGCTCTGGCCCAAGTAAAACTGTTAAGGAGTTCCACTGTCAGAAACGTGATGAGTTCTCTGGCAGCAAGAGTAATAGTTTTCTTGCTTTTGCAAAGAGAAGGGGACATTGAGACATTGTGATGGAAGATGATGTGATATAGCGATATAACCAATGGTGATTTGATGTTTGTCCCACTTAACAGTCTAAAGGTTGCCTTAAAAGAAGAACTGTTTGTGAGTGTTGAAACAGAAAGGACAACTAGGCTTAAAAGTCTGTACATGCTCAGAATCCATTAATTCCTTAACAGGATTTTCCAGACCATTTGACATATTTATACTACTGTCTATTTTTGCCAATTGTGTGGCCTTAGCTGTTTACATCCCATTCCCAGAAGATGATTCTAATTCAACTAATCATAACTTGGTGAGTACTCTTGAGGTTTTGTTTTATATTGGCCTTGATGTTTTATCTTGGTGGTCAAGATTAGATGCTAGTGTTTAAGACTGTATTCAGTATAATAATTTTAGTAAAAAAAAATTTGGTATACAGTGGTACTTTCAAATAAATTGTCAGTTAGAATATGGAATTGCTTTATTTTCAGTTTTAATATGTACTCTCTAATGTCATATTTTAAAGTTATGTTTTCAGTGGTGAAATTCTTTGGAAGAGAATGTACCATAATGTTGTGCTCTGTGTGTGTCTATATTTGTGTGGTGTAAGAACTTGTATTTGAATTCCTGTTGCTGCTGAGATGGCTGTTTCAATCCCTGTGAAGTTTTACTGCTTTTCCTAATATACTTGTCTAATCTATTCTCAAATTTTAATGCTGCTGTTTGGCTGTCTGTGATTTTAGCTGTTATTTTAGCTTTTAATAAAAGAGAATGGTGGAAAACTTAACAGCAAAATGGTAAGAATATCAACGTGAATTCTAGAAGCACTTACTATTGTTATAGGTTGTTTTGAAAAGGGATGATAACACAATGGGTACTTCATTTGCAGAGCTGTATTTCTTCAGCTGAAAATAGGATAGCAGTGTTGTACTTGAAAACGTAATGAAAAATAATTTAGTTGCTAGTCTCCAAGTCTTACAGATACTGTTACACACAAGGGTGATTTAAAATACATGATCATGGTTTCGTTTATTCTAAGCAGCATTTTGAAATAGTTAGTAGAGCTCTGTGGTCCTGTGAGTTTTGAAAGTCTGTGATTTGTTTTCTGGGGTGGTGGTGGTGGGGAAGGGTGCCAGATCAACAAGCAGGTCATTTTGGATTGTTTTGGAAGGGAAATTTTAGGTTGATAAGAGGCATTCTATTTATGAAGATGTATGTTCGTTCTGTGCATGTGAGCACATCTATTTTCCTAAAAGTAATTATTCTAGTCATATGACCCATTTTATATACATTTCGTTTATCAAGATTAAGCAAATGCAAACAATAAAAATGCTGGTGCAAGGCAGAATAATTCAGGTCAGTGTAAAGAACGCATCGTGCAGTTGTTTATCTAGCCAACCTATAGTGTCTATTTATTCATTTTACCCTCAGTGAGAAATTCAGGGCACAAGTCTCCATGGCTGTCAATCCACCAACAGGTCTGCTAATAACTGCTTTCATAAAGCATTACGTGAAAAAGGCAAAACAGCTACTTGTGTCAGAAGCTAATAATTTTGAAATAAATGTTTCTTAGCATTTGTTTTGTTAGACTAGTATTTGACCTAATTCTACAGTGTGTTTGGGAAGAAATGGACATTTTTGTATTTGATGTTTTTATTAACATGGATGGGTGGACAGGTTGGTCTGAACAAAAACGTGTTATGCTTTTTTACTAAGAGATCCCTGTCCCTTTTAAGTAGAAAGGGTCATGAACACCCCAAGTTATGGATCTTGAACACGCTCAACTGTACATATAATTTGATAATTTTACCATTTAAATTTGCAACTTGTATATACTGATGTTAATTATGACTAAGTTAGCTCAAGTACTGGCATATGCTGGGGCAGACTCAGCCCAGGCAACATGTGTAGGTGCATCTTGTCTACTTGCTCTAACAAAATAAATTGCTCTGGAATGGGAAGTATTGGCTTTCTTTATAGCGAGGGTTATAAATCATAAAATACATGAACCACTGCTCTGGGTCCATGTCACCTTCTCTGGGATTTTGTTGTCATTTTTTTTTTTTTTTTCTAGCTTAGCTCAACTTTCTTTGTTAAACCCATACTGAGGATTCCAGTATAATGTGAAGCAGTAGTGTATTTGAGCTGGTTTGGAAATTGTCAGGCTTAATTGGGAATCTGTCTCAGCACGTATTTCCTGATTCTTGTGGTGTGCGTATAAACACATATTTGAAGCAGAGGTGTCAGTTGTTATAATACTGTTGAATAATGTTCAAATCTTTTTTGTTACTGGTTTAAAAACCACGTCAAATCATAGAATAGCCTGGGTTGAAAAGGACCATGGTGATCATCTAGTTTCAATCCCCCTGCTATGTGCAGGGTCACCAACCACCGGACCAAGCTGCCCAGAGCTTACGAATTGTATTAGATTTGAGTATGGAAGGATTTTAGCCACTGACATACAGAGGCATTTCGTTTTTATAAGCTCTATGTTGCCAGTTTGATCTCTCTTTAATTCAAACTCGAACACTGAAGGAAATAAGATACTCTTCTTATCTACTTCCAACTCAGGCTTGTGGTGCCATCAACCCCACAGTCTCGTCTTCATCCTTTCCCTATTCTGGATGCAGGCATCCACTGATGTTGTACAGATTTCAGTATTTGCATCATTACTGTCTTGTGGAGAGAGACTGGAGTGAAGAACAGGAGCATGGTCTGCTTCCAGTGCCTTCCCTTCCTCATTATGTAAACCCCAAAAGCTCAGCTTTATAAATTTTAGTTTGTGTATGGATATTACATTTAGGTCTTGGCTCTCACGGGGTAGGTATATCGATGTTGCTTCATTGAGTTGAATTGGTTAACTGTTTTCTATGAGCCTGCTGAAGTGGCTTATGAGTTTCTTAATTTGCAATAAAATCCCAGAATCTCAGACACCTTCATACTTCATTTTTATATTTAGAGGTGACCAAAGATAAAATATGGATAGTCTGTGTTCAGCCATGGGAAGAGGGAGCAGTGGTACAAGAGGGTAGAAAACAGTGGAGCATGGATAAGTGGGAAATAGAAAGGGAACTTGTTCTGTTCTGCCTTTCTGCCATTCTCTGGGAGTGCAAGGTGCACTATAACTTCTTTCTTGCACAGTAAACTCATAGTCAGCCTTATTCCCACTTAAGAATGGTATGTTAATACTGGATGGTACAGAGCAATGCATTTCAAACAAATCAGGAGTGCAGAGTTAAATTCTGAGTGGACTGATCTTGGCCACTAAACCAATGTTACAGTCCTGTGTGCTGGGGGAAAGTTTATCAAGAAAATGCCTTGGAATATTTTGATGTGCGCTAGGAGAGGTGGGAGGAAGGGATCTTCTCTTCCTTGAGTGGAGCACTTCTGTCATGCTCGTCTATTCTGCACAGAGCTCAGTACAGTCTGATGAACTTTGAAAAGCTATTCAGCTAGATTTCGAACTCTACTTAATTGTTTAGTCCTTAATCATTTAGTATCTTCACAAGTATCTTCTGAAGGCAGATCTTTTTTTTCTCCTGCATCAGGAGAACAGGGTCAATATACTCCCTGCTGAAATTCTCATAACCACTTCATTCAGGTTTTAATTTATTTCAGAAGTTTCAGGTGATCTGAACTTTCTGCACTCAATTCAGCTGTCCTTTTGGCAGCATGTCTTGTTTGCGTTTGATAAGAAGCTGTTTTTGGACAGGCAATGAGTTTCCTGTATATATATTTCTTCTATTTCTGCCTTTTCTGCTTCTTATCCACATCCGTGTCGTGTTATTTTCCCTTATGTCTTTTGTCTTCATTAACTTCACACTCATTTCTTTCTCTTATCTTTTGCTTTGCCCTCTGGCTTCCCTCTGTGTTTACTCTTCTGTTGGTCCTCTCCTGCACCACGCTTTGCTCTATCTCATTGTCCCATCTCAGTTTTTCTTTCTTGTATCATCCTGCCATACCGTGTTCTGTTCCGTCTTCCTTCCTTGTGCTTTGCCTCCTACTTACTTTACTGCTGGGTATGATTAGCACTGGGCTTTTTTACAGCACGCAGGCAGACTGGCTTAATATGGGTCTGCATTTCTGTTGTGATCAAAACATTTTTAGTTTTTCTTCTTCTAATAACTAAACATGAACAATAAGAGGGCATCCATGCTGAATCTATGTAGACTTGACCCCTGAAATTTGAGTTGAGCCTGCTTTGGGTGTATTGCATCTCTTGTGACCAGACTCCATTGGTGTGGTTGTTCTGCATAAGAGGTTGAAAGCCCCCATTTGGGGGGATTTGCATTAATTACAGCACATTGGCAAGTGCAAAGTCACAAGCACAAAGCTCTTGAGTCTGCTGATAATCACAGACTCTATGCCTGCAATAACAGGATTCTTCATCTTTGCTTCTGACTACGATTGTCAATGGGGAACTCTCTCAAAGGGTGAGGTCTCCCAACTGTGCCTACAGAACTCGTTAGCTGGATACCTCATTTATTTCAAGTTTTCCCAGGCAGCTGGGACTGGGAGAGCTGTAGTGAGGGATACTGCTACAGAAAGGTACTGTCTGGGTTTTCTTTCAGGCAAAGGTGTTCTCCTTAAGTAGATGTAGGTGTTGCCCCTGAACTGTTAGTTGTGCCTTCAATCTAGGTCACAGCAGCAGAGTACTCACCCACTTGAACTCCTGACTTAAGGTGTCGGGCTTCCTATCCTTATCTCATTAGCAATCCCATGACTCATTCAGTCCTATGGCCACATGACTAATTAATCCACCCATTGAAAAGATTTTTGGATTTTACCTTGCACTTGGCTATGCTATACATAGCTTATCTGAAAATGTATTTTGTAGAATGCTGTAGGTTTTAACAACATTTAGTATCTTGGAATTAGTTGAATTGCTAAATGATCTGTGGTGTATTTTAAATGGGATTGTACTTATACATGCTGTATTTGCCATGTTTACTCTTCCAACTGAGGGTGCTTTGGAGCCCAAGTCTCTTCTTTTTCTGTGCACTGATTACTCTGACATCTATTTTTTTGTTTGTTTGTTTGTTGAACAACAGTAGCAGCCTGATTTATTTTGCTAAAAATTAGCAGTGTAGTTGTTTGATGATTACTAGGTGAGGCAGTGTGCTTCAGCAAGTAACCTTTGGATAGCTGCAAGAATTCCTTAACTGATGGCCCTTCTGCAAGTGGGTTAGTTAAAAATGGTATGTTTTACTCAGTCCTGTCTTCATATTTGATTTTTTTTTAATTTCTGCCAGCCCTGATTTTCCAATATTATGCACTTGCAAACTGTTATGGAATGGTTTGACTTCTATAAGTGCTGACCACAGTTTGAGGAAACCTTTTCTTTTGTGTTGTAATGTATACCTCTTCAAAATAAAATGAGAGTCCTGGATTGCCAGCACATCACATCCACTTTGTCCTGCAGCCAGCTCTTAGGCCTACTCTGCTCTGTGTCTCTCTACTGTGCTGGTAGAGCTGGTTCTTGATTTATTTTTATTTTACTTTTTTGATAAGGAGAATTGCTATATGCCAAGTCCATCTCTAGTGATGAATGAAAGAGAAATTTTGCTTCTTCCTCTGGCTTAGGAAAAGGGACATTCCTGGAAGAAAGATGTGAGCAAGACTGAACTAGAGATTTCCAACTGCTAGAAGGGCTGCTTGGGTCTGTGGTGGTTTGGGAATAACACAGACTTGTCCTTATTACTCCTTTATTCTTGTGTGCCCCAGTATAACTGAAGACTTGGCTACTTCGGCACAGATTAAAACAAGTCTTACAAGTTTTAGTTAATGACACTAGAAAAATATTTTCCCATCTTTAAATGTAGGAGATAGCTGTTCAGTTATCCAGACCAGGAGGCCCCACAAAAAGATGTACTTAATCATTGCTGTTTGAAAGAAGATGTTTTTTCCACTTTGAAAGTTGCATGCTTGTTCCTGTGGGGAATTCCTACTAAGGGCTTGTCTCTCCTTAAAAAGATTTGCTAGTAGTGCTTTGCTGGCAAAATGCCTGGGGAGATACAGTGTATACCAGAAAGGGCTGGAAGAGTTCTTTTTTTTCTATTATAGCCTAATGTCAGTCTCCCGAATCGAAAAGTGCCACGTTTTTAGGAGGTGGATTTGTTAGTTTAATTGTGCTGGGAAATGCTGTGGGGCTTTATTCCTTCTCTTTTCGTCTTTTTTTTTTTTTTTTTTTTTTTTTTGTCTGCTTAATAAAGGTATGTCTGTAAAATTTTGTAATCTAGGCTGCTCTCAGTAACGTTGTGCCCTTCCAAATATACCATATCGTTAGTTACTGTAACAGCTGAATGGTCAGCGGGAAAGCAGTTGAATCTTACATTAAAACTGCAGTCAGTCAAATTTGAAGAGTTTAAGATGAGTGGGAGAAGTTGGTACTTTTTATACAAACTATTGACACAGTGAGAGTGTAAGTTGTTTCATAAATGCTCCAAAAGAAATACGAACAAACCAGTTTGCTTTGTCAATCATGTGTGTTGCTTGTTTGATATTGGAATAAATTAGTAAATGCAGTGAGATTCTATCATATAGTTATATTCCTTGATGAGAGCTGTTATGTTAAAGGAGAACCTGAAAATGACAATTCTGTGATTGTAAGTGCCTGCCTATAGTGAGGGCACGGACTAGATGGTCTTAAAGGTCCCTTCCAACCCAAACCACTGTTTCTGTTTCTGTATTTTTGTCTGTATGATGAGTGCTGTGTCTTGAATTATGACAGTTTGGATCCGTGTTGGAAGTGTTGGTCACAGGCATGTTTGCTTGTTTCATCTGAGCAGAAATGGAGGAGTTCTGGGTGCGTTTGGAACCCAGTCTGTGCTTGCTTCAAAAGACTCATGTACCTTTTTAAGGTCAACTAAAATGAATTTGCTAAGCTGCTGAGGTTTAATAATGAACTATTTCAGTGATGGTTAATTGGATGTGTGATTTGATTTACCATTCGATGCTGTTAAGCACCAAAACCTTTTGCTTCTGCTGGGCCATCTGGAGGGACAGGACCATGAAATAAGGTTAAGTGAATTATAGAGATAGTAGGAGAATGTTAATTAGGGTGCATTTGCTTTTCAACGCTGGTCTTTTTTTGGTTATTGTGTGATTCTTTGCAATAAAATACTGATTCAATGAATTACAACTAAAATTCCTTCCCTCCTTCCTTTCAGCAAACGTTGAAATCATGATCTTATACTCACTTGTGTAAAACTGATTTGGTAGCACTGATTTCAAAGCTTAATGTTCATGGTTTTTTTTTCCCTCATGAAAATAAGTGTGAAGTAATTTGGAGTTCCATTCTCCTTGAAGAATGATGTGATTCTTATCAGAAATCTTGGTCCTTCCTTTTGGCATTTGAAGCCAAACTTTATTTAAAGACTTGAGATATATGCTCAGAACTTAATAACATTTCCAATGAAATCAATATAGAACTTTGAAATGATGAGCAGATTAAACAGACTGATTTATTTGCAAGGTTTGTTTATGTAGCTATGAAATACTTTTTATTCTCTTAATATTAAAAGGTATTATGCCATAGTCTTTTCACTGTTGCTGCATGACTGAAAGTTCAGCCAGTGTTCAACTTGATTGCAATTCGCTGTTTTTATTGTGGTTGCTATTTATGTGAGTAGAGAACTGCTTACAGTTCTGCAGTCTTGTAGGGTTATACATTTTGACAATGTGAGCAAAGGTCTGAATCCTCATATTTTAGTGTGGTAACTAATACATAATGTTGGTTGGTATTCCAGAAGGGATGATGCTAGACAAAGAATCTGCAGAATACCAGCATTAAATCTTTCCACCCTTTTTATTGCATATTTTCTAAGACAAATTTTTGTCTTAATGGAGGACAGAAGTTCAGCCCAAAGGTTCACCTGACAAGTTGTTTTAGTTATGCCCTCTTCATGTGTGATGCAAAGCAGGTTGTGCTTTACAGCCTAAGTATATGATACTGAAACATCATTTTGTGCTTCAGTAAAAATTTTGCAGATCAAGTGCTACAAAGGAGCAGACAGAGGCAGTTGCCCTTATATGCTGTGGGGACCAGTAAGAACTAAACAACAAGTGTTCATTAATAAGGTTCAGTAGTTCAGTATTTATACTTCTTCTGGATTGGCCTGCAGTGGCTGGAGCTGCTCTCCAGCAGTGCAGCAGCCTCCAGCAAGATTGCATCTTATGCTGCTCAGCTAATCAGGGAAATGCAATCCTTCCTAGGAAGGGAGTAGCAAATACCCCAAAGCTGTATTATGTTTATCAGAGTTTTGCTATTGTGTTTTTCACTCTGATGGATTTATTAGGATGCCACGACTTAATCTTTTTCCCCAAATATTGATTGAGTCCTTTAAAATACATATGGATTAAATGTGGCATAAGTTAACTTCTTCACTGTGGTTTGATATTGAAATAATTGTATACTTATCATCATCCCAAGATGTAATAATTTGAATTCAGATAGCTTTTCTTTCAATTTATTTCTTGCTATTTCAAAGGGAGGAGCTGAAAGAAAACAGCCTATTGAATTATTTATATCCTGTGTAGTTCTTTTAAATAAGGTGTCAATCTCTCAATGCCACTGACTTTAAGGAAAAAAAAAAGAAAAAAACCAGTAAAAAGTACCTTGTATCTAAAGGTATAAAATGATGTTTCTGCAGTTTGTATTCTCAGGAACTGCTACAGAAAAGGTGAGTGCTTTGAGATGCAAAGTCTCTGTGATGGACATGCTCAGTGCAGTGCAGCAAAGCTCTGTATCCTGCAATTTAGTTTCTCTACACCCAAGAAATGAGTTGAATGATATGTGAAAATGTTCAGATTTTGTTTTAATTATAATGAGACAGTGTCAAATTGAAATGAAGTGCCCTAGTGCACAGGCCATGCTATTTTAGTGGTTTGTGGTTTGGTTTTGATTGCACTGTCATGGATATTTTTGCATTACTCCATCTTAAGACAAGAAATGCCTGCTGTCTGTATTCCTAGTAAAATAAGACATTTCCCTGAACTCCGAAACTCAGTGGATGCTTTGCAAGTGCAACAGTCCCATAGTTGATTCAGATTGAGCATAGGTAGGCTGAGCACCCGCAGTCTGTCTGTCAGCACTTGTGTTTTAAAGCCCTTGTGCTCTGTGGTAGAGTCTATCAGCTGCTCCTCACAGCTGTGTTTTCCCTAAGCATCGTATGGCTGTGAGCGTGTTCCTGCGGGTGAAAGGTAGTTGGATCTAAGTTGTGGTGTAGCTAAGGCTGACCTCAAAGGATCTTACTGTTAAGGAAAAAAAGCCAAGAAGAGGGGAAAAAAAAAAAAAGCTCTTGAAGTCCTATGTTAGATGTATAACATATAACAGAGCTCTTTGAAACTTCAGAGGGAATATGATTTCAATCAAATACAGCAGAAACATGGCTATCAAAGTTTTCTCAACCCTCCCCCCCGTTTTTTTTTTTGTTTTTTTTTTTTGTTAATAGCAGGAGAGGAATCAGTGTTCCCTCTTTTCCCAAAGGCAGGAGGACTTGTCACACCACAGCTAATCAGCCAATGCTAGGCAGTAGGACAAGACTTCATTAATTTTCATGCTAACAGAGCTGTTTATCTCTAACAGGAATACTGAATTATTCTGGCTAAGGAAATAAAATGATTTGGAGCCTGAATGGAAAGGGAATAGAAGGGGGTAAGAAATTCAGGAGTTTACTTTTTTTTTTTTTTTTAAGTTTGCTCCCAGTTTTCTGTGTCCTTTGACAGGCTATTTGTATTTTTAGCATTGTAGTTTGCTGCTTAGAAGTTTTTTTCTATTCTGAAAGGGCACCTAAAAGAAGAGTAAGTCTGAGGCTGTGAAATGTTCAGATATGGTGATGGGGTTTGTATAAGTGCTAAAATGAGATCTTGAGATTTCTCTTAAAAGCATTACTTATTTTCTTCTTAATTGGAAATGAATTGGCTGACTTGCTGGTGAACACCAGAAAGTCAACATCAGTTTTGTTGTCAGAGACTGTATTTCAGGTTGAACTTAGAATATTTTGGCAGCAAGTTTTGGTGAAGAGAAAGTGATTGGTGGTGGCAATATAGGAACAGAAGGAACCGCCGCTGTTCCCATAGTGATACAGCAAAAGCAGTGACATTTAGGTAAACAGCAGTAGGAAAGGAAATTTGGGGGAGTTAATATTAGATGTCTCAGAAGATAGAGCAAGCTTCCATGTGGTGTTTCATGTGTATCTAAAAATGTTAATGTTAATCTTTGGGTTGTATTAGTAGCACAAGCACCCCAAGCTTTGGTGGGCAGTTCAGTGTCTTCCTCGAACAGATGATCTGTGAATGAAGCCAAGGCAGGCAGCATCCCATTCAGCAAAAGAAAGCAAGATATACTGAGTGATCACAAATATGCTTATATGAACTGTCGAATTGGTGTGAATGGTGCCACAGAAGGTGCTTTTAGCATCGTCCTGATGCATGTAAAAGGAGGGTATTTTCAGAAACTCAGGAGCAGCAATATTGCTATTGATCTAAATATTACATACATATTAGTCCCAAATAAGTTGCTATTTAAAAATTATGTATGAAAGCTCATGTACAGGACTGTAGCATTCAGTTTCACTCAATAAATGGTAAGGCTGAGGCACTGGATGATGTTGCATGTACCTCTGCTTATTAGTCAGCACAAATTGTGGAATCACGTACGGAATTCTGCATAGGGACCTGGCAAATGAAATGGAAGATAACTTTTTTTTCTTTGAAATCGATTTGTATGAAATAAGAAAAGTACAGCATTAAGTATGGGATAGGAGACTAATTTCAGGTATAGATATATTAATGAGATTGCTATAATGAGAGCTATATTAATGAGATTGATTTATGTATATATTTTTGGTGGAAACTTTGAGTAAAGTTAGCACGTCAGCTAAAGCATGGATTAAGTAAACTCTTTTCAAGTAATATGAAGTAAGTGAGGAGGAAAAAAAAGAGCGCTGATTATTGGAATTAATGACTATACAGAGGCTTAGTGTAGGGATATATCTTGTCCCTTTTGTCCATGCTTGTGAACAAGGGTATTTCAGAAGGTATTGGAAGAAAAGAAATTGAAAAGGCTAATGGGAAGAAAAATTAACTTATTGCACAAATATATTTTAGTGTGGTGTGACGTACCTTGTTTTAATAAATAAGTGGAATGAGGTTAATCTGTTCTTTGAACAAGTATATGGTTTGTATTACATTGCCTTGAATGTGCTTGTTCAGTTCCAGTGAAAATCAAAAAGAAGGCAAAGATTTATAGCTTATTTTGAGGCATTGACTCTTGTGGGTGTTCACTGAATAGAGGATATCCGCTGAATGGTTACATAACATGGATTATAAACACGCTAGTCTTGTTTTCCTTGCCTTTAAACAACTGCAGAAGAAACAAATTAGAATTGAGTTAGTAGATAACCTTCTGGCAAATCGATCGCTCCAGGTTAGTTAAAATTACGGACTTCTGGACTGAGGGTGCTGGAAGTATATAAAGAGATGGTTTAAAGCTTTGTGCTTAAGGGGTTCTATACAATACTACCTTTTAATGGTGATAGAAGTGATAATTCTTTCAGTTGTCAGGAATGCATCAATTTTCTTCATGCAACACTTCTCAATAAAAATGTATTTTTAAAGAATATAGTGAAACATGAGGAAGATGCATTATTTTGTAGCTACATTGCTTTATGATTGTGTACTTTCAAAATATGTATTTTGCCTTTAAAGAAGGTATATGTAAATCAAAGTGCTGTCCTGCTCCAATTTATAGGAGGGAGAGGAAGTTCTTTGATATTTGTATACCTGATGTGAGATCAAGAAACAACAGTTCAAATATTGGTCTGACCAGTTTATTACAAATCCTAGTCACTAAGGGAGATGGGGAAGGGAAGGCGGCAACAGTTATGAATTAGGGTGATGGGGAAGGGAAAGCGGGCAATAGGGGAGATAGGAAAGGAGCAAGAGTTACGTGAAGTGGGGATAGTCACCACCAAGATCCAGCAGTATCTCATTGCATGCCATTATGATGGTCCGAGGCCAGTACAGGAGCAAAAGTGCAGGGGAGAGCAGCAGCAGTGGCCGACCTTAGGCAGCAAGCAGGTACAATGACAGAGCAGGCCCAGGAGAGTCTGTCAGCAGGCAGGTATCACATCATAAGGAATCTGACGTCAGACACCACCCTCTTGGTTTTAGGTCCCTTTTTTTATCTTTCTATTTATCAAATGCTAAGTGGCATTTCTGGGCACTGAGGTAAGAATCATGTGCAGCACCCCTCAGCGTGCAGGTATGGCTACCTCCCTCGAGATGAGCCCACACAAAAGACTGCTTCCTGGTCATTAAGCTGCTACTTATCTCTCTCTCATTGCCCCGGCTTGCAAATCTTCAGACAAAAGATTTCTCCAACTTTGATCAGGACTTGCCTGGACTTGTCAATCTCTGTTCCTCAGCAAGCTTTGAGACAAAGGTGCAAAAAGAATAATCTCTTACACACGCTTTCTAAGCTTCCTTGCCAAGGATGTTATGGAGAGACAGGGTCAAGAATCATGCTGAAGTCATGGTAAGCAGCATCTGCTGCTCTACCCTCACCTACCCAGCAGGTGATGACATTATAGAATGCTACCAGGTTGGCCAAGCATGATTCCCCTTAGTGAATCCATACTGACTGTTCCTGATAACTTTCTCTTCCAATTGTTTGGTGATGACATTCAGAAAAAGTGGTTCCATCACTTTTCCAAGTATGGAGGTGAGGCTGACTGGCCTGTAGTATCCCAGATCATCCTAGGAAATGCCCTTTTTCAAGACTAGTGTGACACTGGCTGTCCTCCAGTGTTCAGGGACCTCTGCTGTTTCCAAGACCTTTCAAGGATGATAGAGATTTGTTAATAACTTCTGCCAACTCTCTCAACACTTATGGATGTATCCTATATGGATTGGTGTGTGATGTTTTTGGCTAAAAGCTCTCTGATCAGGTCCCCCTTGACCAAGAGGAAGTCTCCTATTCCCTGGGCTCTAATCTCTAGCATCTGGCATTCCCGAGGGGTAGTCTTAGTAGTAAAGATTAAAGCAAAGGGAGTGTTTAGTATCTTTGCATTCTGTGTCCCGTTACAAAGATACCCTCATTCTTTAGTGGACCCACATCATCCCTAGTCTTCATTTTACTACTGACATACCTAAAAAAGCCTTTCTTGTTGTCCTTGACCTCCTTTGCAAAATTTAATTCTAGATGGACCTTACCTTCCTTGTTACATCCTTGCAGGCCCTGACAATGTTCCTATATTCTTCCGAAGAGGACAGACTCTATGTCTGCTTTTCATGGACCTCCTTCTTCCCTTTGAGTTTATCCACAGGCTTCTTGCTCATTCATACTTATTAATGGTCCCTCCACAGTAGTTTAACACAGTTTCAAGTTGGGAAACTCAATGAATTTTCTAGTGGCAATTTAGAGTTCTATATAGAGAATGAAAAAACTACTGAAAATAGTTTCTTCTCAGTTATCTTTCACAGATTTGATAGGTATGGGCCACAGACTACTACAGGTTTGTGGCTATAAGCTGAGAAATCTTAAGTACTGCTGGTAATGAATAAGCAATTACTGCTTCAGTGCAAAATACCAAAGGCTGTGATCTGCAGCAGGCTGAAGAACTCAGTGACCTTTGAAAGTGCATAGACAAGTACGTGTTAGAGCAAAATTATGGAGAAGTCAGGGGAAAAATCTGAGTTGATTAGTTTTTGATAAATGTCCTGGCTTCATGATGGAATATACTGTCATTAACTATGTTAGGGAGGTAAAAACTGAAGAATGAGTCCAGAATGAGTCCAGAATGAGTATGTTATGCATTACATGTGTATTGAACTCTATGAAAATAATTGGAATCTGAGACATTTCATTATACAGCTTTTCCTAATGCAATTTTTCTTTCCACACTGATATGTTTTTACAAATAGTAAGATATCAATAACATTTCAGAGTAGGTTACTATCAGTGAATAGTTTCCCTCTGTTTCAGCAATAGCTTGGTTGATACTGTATTTGCTGTTAATGTCTGGCAATGTTTTGATGATTACTTAGGAATTTGGTATTGCAACTATTTAAATATGCTATATTTAAGGAAAAAAATCAAGCTTATATTTGCTAGGTGTGATTTTGCGTAAGTGGTAACAAGCAGTAAAATGCATACTACATGACTTGCAGTGATCTTCATTGCTGGGAAAAATGGAAAGAAAAAGCAAAGACACGCTTAGAAATTCTTTGTTTGGAGGGCTAAAGCTGGCCTCTGTTCTGTTCTGCTGTCCTAATTGTGCATAACGTCTGTGGAGACCTTTTCAGCTTGGACAGGCACAGATCTTCCAAAGGGCAGAATCAAATACTCCATTTTGTTTTCATTTTAACATACTATGTATATTAAATCAGCCTAAAATAGAGCAATGTGTTTCTATTGAGCTTGACTTCTAGTAGGCATATGTGGTTTTTATGTAAATCTGAAAAATGTTCGTGCTTCCAAAAGGACTCAAAGGTTATTTTTATTAATAATTTAAGCATTGCAGTTAGTTGGAGAAGTTAAATGTCAATATTTTTCTTTCTGTTTGGATGTGTCCAAAAAAATGAACCTGGTCATGCCGGAAGCAACTCTGCTTCTTTTTCCTTATAATAGGAACAAAACACTGCATCAGCTGTACTGGGTTACAGCATTGACCCCCAGATCCTGGCTATGGCACTGATCAGTAAAGGAAGTTTAGGGAATGAAATAATAGATGGTACTGGCTCCACACTTTTCAGCTCAGTATGTGTTTGAGCAAGAAGTAAAGTCTTCATATTTAATGGTTTCACCTTAGACAGTATGCATGTAGTAAATGGCTCAACAGATTCAAGCTATATTTTCTTCACAAGTTTTGAGAGAAGATAATTTGGTTATGCTACTTTTACTCATTTGATACGTTTTTTTTCTAAAGAGGTTTCAGGTGAGACAAATTTTTTGACACATTACCCATAAAGAACATTTTCTTTATGTCCATTATGAAGCAGTCTCGCTGGTAGGTTTTAAAAATTTTTTTCATTGTTTCTTTAATAAAATATTTATTTCTTTTTCCCCACTGTAGTAGACACTTTTAATAAGTGAGTTACTTTCCTATGTACTGCTATGTACTATTCTCCCTGCCTCAGTATCAGATTTTCTGTATTTCTGTACAGTGTATTCTTTCTTGTGTAATGGAAAGTAGAGTAAGGAAAAATCATCTTGATCAAGTAACAGCTTTATATATTTCTTCTATATCATAACTAAACAAAAGACCCATATGGAATTTACTACAGTGCTTGGAGCTGTCAGCCATGCCTTTTCAGTAGACTTCACACTGACACAGTTTTCTCATTTTAAATGCATAATTTCACTGTAGTATTACTGTAGCCACCAAATCCTGGACAAATTTTCTCTGGGTAAAAAATAAAAATAAAAAAATAAATCTCCAAGCATCTAACCTAGATTTTTCCCTTCTTAGTTTAAAGTCATTTCCCCTTGTCCTATCACTATCAGATCATGTAAAAAGTCACTCCTCCTGCTTAAAAGCTCCCTTCAAGTACTGGAAGGCTGCAATGAGGTCTCCTTAGAGCCTTCTCCAATCTAAACAAGCCCACCTCCCTCACCCTTTCTTTATAGGAGAGGTGCTCCAGCCCACTGATCATCCGCATGGCCCTCCTCTGGACCCATTCCAACATCTTCACATCCTTTTTGTGCTGGGGGCCCTAGGCCTGGACACAGTACTCCAGATGGGGCCTCGTGAATAGAAGACAACAATCGCCTTCCTTGCCATATTAGCCACCCCTCTGTTGGTGTAACTCAGGATACTGTTGGCCTTCTGGGCTGCAAGTGCACACGGCTGGCTCATGTCCAGTTTTTGTCCATCGGGACTCCCAAGTCGTTCTCTACAGGGCTGCTATCAAGGAGTTCTTCTCCCAGTCTGTACTCATATCTGGGATTGCTCTGACCCAAGTGCAGCACCTTTCACCTGGTCTTGTTGAACTTCACTAGGTTGATACAGGCCCACTTCTCAAGTCTGTGCAGGTTCTTCTGGACATCTGAATCTTGGAATCAAAATAGTGATGTGATTTCAGAACTATTTCTTGCTTTATTTTCTTGTCCAATGAATCAGTCTAATTTGGCTTTTTTTTATTACTGATCACTGTATGGTTTTCTTCTCTTGAATGAAAGTGATGTTTTGTTTCCAGATGACCAAGTTAACACATACGTTTTACAAGCCAATAGCATACTGCCAGTCTTTAAAGATGCAGAAAGAAGGTGATGATTCCTGCTGAAGGTAGCGGAAGACAAAAGTGGACTGAAATTTGTCAGTAGTAGGCAGCTGCTGTTAAGAGTGTTGCTTTCAACATTTCTTGATGAATGGTAAATTAGTTAGGTAGTCAGCATGGATATGTTTCTCTGCTTCCTGAAAAAAGACTCTTACAGAAGAATTGAAGTTCACAAACCTGCCTTTCTGTTAGTCCTGAAGGTAAGATGATGGCGATCCTGCCACTTCCTTGTTTTCCACTGAGAATGACTGAATCCTCTGAGGCCAAGACTGATAGAATCTTCCTAATTGTTCAAGGAATGAGTCCTGAAATCCTGTTCAGACATACTTTTCATGACTGGTGCTAATTTTGCTACTAAAGATACCACTCAGGAAGGCAGAATGGGAATACTTCTAGGTAGCAAATTTTGTGGTCCATCATTTGGTCTGCAGATCAAATATTTCAGAGGTTTCTTCATTACACGGAATCTTTGTATATGAGTGAGAACAGTAGCTACAACAAAGCAGAACTGGTGAAAAATGAAGAGCAATACAACAATCCCGGAGAACGTGCTTCATTTATAGAATTGCTAACTTCAAAGCCTTTCAAGATCAAGAAGTTAAACCGGGGATTTTGTTTGGCATTTGGTGTACGGCCTTCATGCTGGTGTCTTTACTGCCTTTGCTGACAAAATTATGCCTACATCTCCCCCCCCTTTTTTTTTTTTTTTTTTACTTGTCAGGGGTTTGATCAATGAGACACATTATTAAAAATCATTTGAAATTTACCTAGATTATGGCAGCAACTTGGAAAGTTTCCAGAATAAAGTAAGCATTTTCCTCTTATATAGAGATGTTGCACTGTAATTTCATTGCAATTTAGGTTAAATGATACATTTTTTTGTACCTCATCAGAATAAAAAATGAAGATAAGCTGGGTAAACAAACTCGGAAAAATATCTTTGTTCTTTAGTATCATTAAAGAAAAATTCTTAGCACTGCTAAATTTCTTTTTTTTTTTTTTTTTTTTTTTTTTTTTTTTTTGCCAGGAGCATCTCTGGTTGTTTGGAGATAAAATAAATGGATCTTATTTTATGTTTGGTGGTTTGTAATTCAAGTTAATGCGCAGAAAGCCCTCAGTGGATAAGATCCTTAGAACTGCTGCTTTGGAAATCTGCCACTTTTACTCAGGAAGTGGTTACCAATGGTACCTTTTCAGTAGAACATCTGTGTATGTGTGCATGCTTACATACTATATGTATATTCCCTAAGTTTCTATGAAAATATACAGATAATACCGTATCAGTCCAGAATGATTCCTCTAAGACAACAGAGCAGTAAAAACATTTTTTAATGCAACTGGATGAGTCAAAATGGTCTTGAGTTGTTCTAATTTAATTTCGGACTGGTAGCCCTGCTGGTAGAATAGCCCAATCTTCTTTCCTACCACTTCTTATCTCTTTCTATTGCCTTAATTGTCAAACTTAGCTCAAATCTGTTGGGAAATAGTTCTATTTCCTTGAAAAGGTCTCATTTTAGCAGCTACTGCTGAAGGATTTAATAATAAGTGCAGTAGTGATAAAAATGTTACAGAAATTTCTTTTTCCATTAAGAAGTTTTGGGATCAGCGATAACAGCTTTTATGAATTGTTAAAGGATACCTTGGCTCTAGGTGGTACAGATTACCAATGCGGGAGCCATCTCAGAAGCAGCCATGTTCCTTGCCTGAGGCCTGCAGATTCAGTGAGCCATCTTGCTTATTATTTCTTTCGCCTGTGCCTTGTGCCTTTGTCTGTAAATTTACATCTTGTAGGAAACTGGACCAGGAATCAGTGAACTAACTGGGTCTGTTTTGTATACCCATATTATTTCATTACAGGACATTGATAATTTTGGCATGGCACAGTTGGAAATAAAACTTGTGTTCAGGATGTCCATAAATTTCAGTTATCCTTGCAGCATGCAGTGTTGGGGTGTTAAGGAAAGCCCCCAGGCTGATCTGCTAATAGTATGTGGGAGTAGCTACCTGCTGTCTTAGCACCCTTCTGGAACCGCCACAGACGTGCTGGGAATGAAATGGGAAAGTGGAAGCCTGATGGTGAGTTTATCAGCACTGTATTCTGTCCTTGTAATGTGGGGACAAAACAAAATTGGATTCAGGTGCTAAATGGTATTGCTACGTTCCTTCTGGCAGCAGTATATACTGTTCTCATTCTCTCCATCAGAGATTGCAGAGCTACTTGAAAAAAGGGAAATACAGTATAGAATGCATGCATTTTCCTCCACTCTTTATAAATTAGTACTTTATAGTACTTATGTACTTGTATTTCGTATTTTTCTGTTGTTTTCCCTCAAAATGCAGGTTAGCTCATCTTTTGATGTTGTTACTATAATTCTTTTTCAGTACAGCTTGCTATTTAAAAGAAATGAGACAATTATTTTGTGCTGAAAGTTGATGCCTGTAAAAAATTGTTGTGCTTTTTAAAAGAACATTTTCATTTGGCTCATCAGTCAGTTGTAACTTTCATTTTTATCTTCCCAAGTAGATAACAGTTGAGAGAGAAGTGCTCTGGGTTACTTTCATTGCTGATAAACACTTCAAAGATTATTACAGAGAAATCTTTTTCATGCTGAGGAGAATTCCTGCTTTGTAGTCTATCCTTTCATGAAAATATAGACAGTTCTGTGTGTCTCGTTAGCATTAATGCTATCTGTTACAAATCTGCCAGCTACCTCTAGAAGGATAAGTGTTTTTCTCAGCTGTCATAATTTTTTTTTTATTATTATTATTCCACGTCAGCATCTTGCACACTGTATCTTACATAGCAAGCTTCTAACTCTAACGCTGCATTATTCCAGTTTTGGCTTGGGAGCAGGGGGAAGGAAGAAATTATTTACTGGACCCTTTGAATGGAATTGGTGTCAGGGTCATATCCAGTGAGAAATGTAGTGGATATAGGATTTAGTTATGTGAAATTATGGTATAGAAGCTTTTTGTTTTGGGCTAGGGCTTTTTTGTAACTTTAGTCTGTATCAAAACTTCAGGCCATAGGTGGGTTTTCTAGATGGCTTGTAAGCAAATGTCATGTTTCTATAGCCATATGCCTCTTTTGTAGTGTCAAAACCTATTAAATGTCAAGACATGCATGTTAAGATGCTTACATATAACTTGTGATTCTGTCTTTGGATATCTTCTAAAATGGGAATCTTTTTGATAATTCTACATTTAATTGACATTAGCATTAGTTTCCTTGTTTCATCTGTTTCTTTATGGGAAGTTCAGGTTAGATATTAGGAAAATTTTCTTCTCCAAAAGAATGCTCAGGCACTGGAACAGGTGATGGAGACACCGTCCCTGGAGGTGCTCGAGAAATGTGTAGATGTGGCACTGAAGGACAAGGTTTAGTGGGCATTATTGGTGGTAGGTGGACAGTTGTTCTACATGATCTTACAGGTCTTTTCCAGCCTTAATGATTTCATGATTCATTTCAAAGAAGGGGGGGAAAAAAGCCACAACCAAATCTGCAAGGAGTAGTAGAAACCATACAGAGAAAGTAAAGTCTAGATGCTGTAGTCAGTTGTGCAGGCTGAACCTTCTTTATTGTAGCATGAATTTTTCTTCTTTAAATGTATGACTCTAGCATATCTGAAATCAAACTGATGTTGAACATGCTTTAATGTTTCTTGATTATCTCAGAATTTATTCTTTATGATTTTTTTGTGTAGTTTACTCATTATGAGATTTCAAGACAAAACAAACACTGAGAATTGTAAGAACGAACGACTCAAAACAGCAAAAAAAATCTTGATGCTAAATAGGATCTTTAACAAATACCACGTTTGTTTAGTATGGTTGATGTCTATCAAAAGATTTGGTTCATATCTCTGTCTCTTAAGCTTCAGCTTTCCATGTAGTTTGCTTGATAGGCAATGAAATTTAGGAAAGAGAGCTTGTGAAGTTATTTTCTACTCAGTTGTGAGACTTTGGCAGAACCCTTGAGTTCTCTTTGCCAAATTCTCAGCAAATTCTGCGCTGGTTCCTGAATACTTGATCTTATGTGCTAATTTTCCAGTTTAACCTATTGGTTTCAATGATTACTTTGGTAACCATTTGTAGTATAAGTTAGGGGATCCTAATCTGGCTAGAGATATCAAATATCAAATAATTAAAAATTACTAACTTGAAGATATAATATATTCATTTTCTGTATTGCTCTGTACTGGACTCTACTTAAAAAAGAGTTAAATCTGCAAATATTTAAATTCTTCCCTGACATTAATTATTGTTCTTTAATCTTAATTTCTTGCTTATTTAGGTTGTCTTCTCGTTTCTTTTTCTTACACTCTTCCTTTCTGTTTCCACATTTTAATTGTGTGTGTGTTGAGTCAAAGTAACGCTAATAAAAATAATAGATTCGCTAGGTACCAGACAGGATTTATGGAGTCCATTTTGCATACTTGTGAGCTTTGGAGATGTTTTTATCCTGAGTAGTGACTGCTTGATCTACACAGAACATGCATAAGGAAAGGAATGCCTTCTATCACTCACTATTTGTGTAGAAGACATTGCCTATTTCCTTGCTTTACATTATCTTGAAGGAAAATTCTTGGTACAGCCCACCAGCATCTCCTGTCTGACACTTGGTGGATTGCCTGGTATTTTATTTTATTTCAGGTTCCTGGTTTCCCATTTTGATTTTAGCAAGCTGAATATTCTCAGCTTTATTCAATTTTTTTTTTTTTTTGAAGTGAGGAGTGAGATGGAAGGAAGGAAAGAGGAAGGCAAGGAAATCTTAGGAAATTATAAGCACTTCCAAGACATTCAGGATTGTCAAAAAGGCAAGAAAGGACTCTGAATCATCAACAGTACAAATACAGAGATTATATAAAGTGTTTATGATTCCTTATTCAGAAGGTTCATCTTCTTTCTAAAATCCAAAAGCTTTTAATATTGGCAAAAGTGGGATAAATGGTTGTGCACATGCATGGATGGGTTTTAGAAACCTGTAAATATTGTGTTAACACTGATTTTCTAATTTAAAGTCAAGTTGGTATAGACATATAAATGGTGTTACAAATCACTTTTACAGTGTGGTGGAATGCACTAAAGCCCGGACTCACCACTGGTTCCCATCTGTTCCTCTCTGCCAGAGGATACCTTTGTCTCATATCTGCCAGCTGAACTGTTGCTTTGGTTGTTCCCTACCCTATAGTTTCAGTCACAGTGAGTCAACTAAAACAGTTTTATACAGTAAGGCTTGCTTTTCTTTCCAAAGTAAGCAGTGATAAGCAGCTAAGAATAGGCAGAGTGGAGTTCTCTTTTCTGCTCTACAGCTGGATCCAGAAGAGAATGTCTGCCCACAGCGTCATTTGCAAGTTTGACACGTAGTCTTTAATTGATGAGGTTTCCTCTCTGTGAGGTTTGCAACTAGAATTTCCTTCCCTGGGAAAAAAAAATTCTGAAATGTAGGAGGTGACAGAGGTTGAGAGCTCTCTGGTGTTACACTGCAGCGATCATGGGAGGAAGCAAGAAGTGCTTCAGCCAGGTGTTTGCATGGAATTGTCTGTGATGGATTGCAGGCTTTCTTTTTTTTTTTATGCCTGCCTTTGTATGCTGTAAGGCATCCTATGCATTTATGGAAGGATACAATTACAGCATCAGTGAAGAAAAAGAACTGAAATTCTGGGAATGGAAAGCTGGATGTTTTCTCGTTTGTTTCTTTGCTCTCTGTGGACCTTTCTGTTTTGCAGCTAACTGATACTTACATTAGCACATGGCTAAGATGTTAACTGTACCAGTTCAGGTAGTTGAGAATGAATGTCTTTTTTTAATCTTAAGTGCATATGCAGAGAAGCTTCAATCCATACATGAGTGTGAAACATCTGGTAATGAGACATTATCATCACTTGAAGATGATACCACCACACAGATGGCACCTTTAGTGCTATACAAGGCATGAAGAGACGCGTTGCCAAGTTCTTGTAGTTACAAACAACATCAGTATAGTGCTGCTGTTTAAGAATTACACCTGGTTACAGTCCTGGCTTTGGGGGAAGAGCCCAAAATGTTATATGAGAAAACTTTACAGTTCTTTTTTAGGTACCAACACAAACAGATGACTTAATTATGGCATTTAACTCATTCTGTAGTGAGAAATTGTGATGCATGCCTGCAATGAAGTGAGTTCAAGTTTAATTATTTTTCTTGATTTCTACATTATGAAATATGTACAGTTTTTAAGTGCAGCTTCTCCATTTTCTTATATTTAAGGTAACATAACAAATGTCTATAGCGCTCTACATACACAATAAATGTGTAGCTATCATTTGAAACATGCTGTGATGGGCTGCCATTACCTTAAGGAGCAGTGTTTTTCCAGTAATGTGTTATAGCATCTGCTCTTTGTTGACATTGTCAGAGATCAGTAATGGTATTATGGGCTGCTGTGTACTTAGCGAAGGCCAGGGTAAAGCTTTTCTGTTTCTGACATGTTTTGCAACCTGTGTTTGCTTCTACTGTCACAGATAAGATTGATTATAAAAACAGTACTGTTTGTAGCTTCCTTACGTGCATTTGTGTGTTGATTTTACAATGCTTTTGGAGGTGTGAGAAGCTGCTAGTATTCTGGCCTGGTTATAAAACCTGTATGTAAAAAAATGTTGTTAGAAGCACACTTCTGCTGAATTTCACATCTTTGATCATGAGGATGATATCCTCGGCCATGTAACACATTTTCCGGAACTTGAAATATTGGTCTGAACATAATAGTATAAGATTATATTGCATCAAAGCTGGCAGCGTTGGATGTTGCTGAGGAGTGATTATGAGGGCTTAGATGGCATCAGAGAGAGCTATTAAGGCTAACGGGTAGGAAAGGGGGTGTACATCAGTAGATGATCTGAATACAGTCCCTTGTGTCACCAGGGACAGCAGCAAAAGGATATGTGACCAACAGTTGCTGTTCCTGTATTTTTAGTGACATTCTGCTGATGTGGCAGAGCTGTGGCCATAGCACATCGTACTGCAGAAATGTGTTTTCCTAGGCACTTTTTGCTGATGCACCTGGAGGAAAAGGCACCCAAATGGTGTTTATGTACCACTGAAAGCACTGTTGGTAATTCTACCAGAACTTAATGTAGAATGTATCTTTTTTTTCCCCTACTGTGAAACTGTCACCAGAGTCTGTTTTTGCTTCCAGTAGAATGGATTTATACAGGGCTCAGTCGTAAGCCTTAACAGTGAGTAAACAGTAAGCCTAAAAAAATAAATTCCTTCATTGTTCTGATGTTATCTCAGATTTTTTCCTCACTAAACGTTTACTAAATATAAGGTGAAGATCTTTATTTTTAATTTAAATACTTATTTATAATTATGAGAGGCATAAACCTTAAGTTGTAACCTTAAATTGCTGTGTAATAAACACTTCCATGTCAGGTCTTACGTCTAAATGATAAAACAGCTTTAGCATTTATTGTAAGAGTGCTTTTAGTGATCTAAAAGTTTGTTTTTAAACTTACTATGGATATTCTTCATTAGGAAGTAGAGAGCAAACTCTGTGTAATGCTACCAAAAGCTGTGTTCTTGAAAGCTGATCTAAGCACACCAACCTCTGTCCCTGCATACAGGACTATGGATTTTGCTGGTGTGTTACAGCGGTATAAAGAGCATGGAGAACCATGTCCACACAACGTGGTTTTGATCTCCCTTAGATATCAAAGGTGTCTGAAGTTAGAATGGTGCTACAAAAGGTCCCCTAAAAATGTTGTGTATCTGGATGTTATTGATAATTCTTCCTGGCTCTGTACTTGATAATTTATTATATTTGAAATGTACGTACTGACCTAGCATGAAAGATTAGCTTTATGCACTACTTCACAAGTGCATTACAGAATAGTAAAGTTGGAAGAGACCTCTGGAGGCCATCTGGTCTAAAACCCCTGTTTAAATACTGTCCAGGCCCATGTCCAGGTGGCTTTTGAAGATCTCCAGGGATGGACAGTCTGCAACCCCTTTGGGCAACCTGTGTGTGGTAAAGAAGTGCTTCCTAATGTTAGGTGGAATCACTTGTGTTCCAGTTTGTGCCCACTGTCTCTTCTTCTGGCAGTAGGAACCACTGAAAAGACCCCTGTTCCTTCCTCCTGCACTTTCCCTTCAGATATTCATATGCTTTGATAAGATTCCCCCTAGCCTTCTTTTCTCCAGGCTGAACAGTCCCAAAAATATGCTCCTGAAACTTTTGCTGTCTGGGAATGCAACGACAGTTCTCCCCTATGACTGTAGTGTTAGAGCTTATATTGCATTACTTATGTGACTTAGGATGGTTTGATTTTATACTTCTCATGCTAGGATCTACTTGGAGGCCATTTTTATGTTTGCTTATAAGTCTTGCTTCTCAGTGGTTTGCATGTTATCTTATATCCACGTATGTAAGATGTGTTCTACGCAAGTTATGTACTTTGTTCTCTTGGTTATCACTAAAACTGATTTGCCCCATTCTAGGTCAACATTTCTCTGTCCGCTCGGGACGAAATTTGGAATTTTGTTACTGACAGGCATCCAATCTCTTTTTGTAGTGGCGTAAAGTTAAGCTTTTCCTCCAAGAAGCTTGGACTACTCTGTTAGTTAATTTCTGTAAATTCACTACTCTCCTTGTGGTACATAAAGGTGCATAAAATCACTTGATGAAGAAGTGAGATTCTTGGATCACGTGGCAGTAATTTACCTAACAAGGATGTAGAAAATTACAGAGCAGTTTAGAGCAAGGATAGGATTATGCAGCAAACAAGACTGTGGCCTTGGAAAAGTGTGGTATTGGAAAGGAATTGGTCTAGATAAAGACAGTATTGGTCAAAATTCTGTATTATTTTATGTATATTTCACTGAGGTACAAACCTTTTGATTTCGTTTTCAGTTTGTCTTTAGGTTTCAATAATACACTGTTTGCTTGAAAACTCACTTTTTGGTGAAAAATTAAGGGCTGTTTTCTTTCACTAAAACTAAGTTATTTACACTGCAAAATTAATTCTTTGGTATTATTTTGATTTGGAAGCACAGTCATGGAATTCTAGGGATTGGACAGGACCTCTGGAGATCATTGAGTCCTACCCCAGTGTTATACTGATGTTGTCAACAAACCAAAATAAAAAAAAAAATTCTGGTTGATTTTAGTTATAAAGACATGAAAAGCAATTTTTTCTAATTTCAAAAAACAAAAAGAGGATGTAGAACTTTTAGGCTCCCTGGAGAGAATTTTGAGTAGAAATGAAATTGTTTCAGAAGGAAAATAAAATGAGTAACATTTCAATAACCTTCTGTAACATCCAGTTATATGTTGAAGGCAAGCATAAGTAGGGGTAATTTGCTTGATAAATAACTGTAATCTGTTGTTTTAATCAGTCAGAAGACCTAGGAAATTAGAGATTATGCAGAGGCTGCACATCGGTACAAGCTATAGAACACCTATAAACACAGCTGGTCTCATAGGGGTGGGTATTGAGCTGGATTGTAATGGTTGTTCCAAAGATGTACGCTGCAGAAGAAAACACCATCACTCATTCTTTTACTGTGTCCTATTTCCTTGGATTTGTAGGCATGTCCTCATGGTGTATGTGCTCTTAGAACTATCTCTGAGGGAGATATTATCAAGCACTGCAGTGAAAACACAATGATAAAACTCTTTTCTTGTTAACACATCCATTTAAATATTAACCTGGAACAAACTACAAAGGTTCAGCGAAACCTTACTTATCCACACGAACTTTTCTCACTTTCAAGATAGGTTTTAGAGTAAGAGGTGGTGCTGTTAGCAGAAGACTAAGAGGTGGTGCAGCTATCTGTCGTGGCTGATGTAAGGCAATAACCTTGACTTTTTTACTTCAGAGAAATCCTGAGATAAGCTCTGAGAATAATGTAATATTTACTAAGTTTACTCTTAGATCTTGAACTCAGATTCCGTATTTGAACACACAATTAACAATTTCAAAGCGGTAGAATGATTATACTTTCCCAGTGGCACTGCAGTATTGTTCTAAATTAAAGTTGGGAACAGTCACAACTGTTTAATGTGAGGATAATAAAGTAAACAGATTGCTCATTTTAAAAAGGAACTAAAATGTACATAAGATGATAAGACAAAACAATTTCAGTATCTGCTGTGGGATTTTCAGATGTTGACTAACAAAAGATAGAGAACGATTTAAGATGAGAAATAAACCACGTGTTCTTATGTGCACTTACATTTTATTCATCAGATTCTGCTTGCTTTTTTTTGTGTTGAAATTTTGAATGGACAGAACAGAAGAATTTATTACTATTGGGATTTCTTTAAACTAACACATTCCAGTAATATGATCATCTGTACAACTTTTGCTGACTGTGTACAAAGAAAGCCATGTTCAAGTGGTCACGATTTACATCATTTTAAGTGCTGTGTCTTGCTAGGAGATGGAAGTTGTGGTTTTGAGCACAAGGTACAGAGACCGCATAAAAAGTTCTGTTCTATTACAAAAATCACAGTGTTAAAAATAAGAGTACACAGGAAGAAAAGAACATTCTACCAGATTAGTGTGGAGACAGAGCAGCTGAAAACATTTTTTTTCTGGAAGTTTATTTCTTCTTTTTTGACATTTTGGTCAGGTTAATTTTCTGAGGAGCTAAATCTCATTTAGGTAATGCACAGAACAGTGAAATTCACTCCTTTAAGTTACTAATTTTGTGTATGAGCATAATTAATTGCAGTGTATGGCTAGGAACTCAAAATAAATACACATTGCAACTTGAAATACAAGTTCTATCTTCTCACCTAATGCTATTAAAATTCTGATAAGTGGTCCAAAGCATGAGAGATTGAACAGAATAAATAAAAGGAAGTGGTTGCATTTCTGCATGGCACATGAACATCTCTATGGGAAATTTGAGTAGTTCCAAGATAGCAGCTGTTGCAGTACTTCAGATTGCTTTCAATGAAATTTATTGTTATTACTACTATTTTTGTGGATGGCTTTGCGAGTGAGTTACCAGGAGCTCAATTACCCTGTTTTAATCACAGACCAGTATAGGTTAAAAGAGTATTTTGTGGTGAAAACCAAACTCATCTGGATCCATTGCAAAGATCTGAATGTGCAGGGACGAATGGTTTTGGTCAATAAAGATGTGGTAGCACAGGTGACTGCCTTGGAACCTTTCTGGGAATGGAGCTGACTGTGCAGGTCATAAATGTTTGGAATTGTCATCCTGTCTGCAGTGGCCTTTGAGTATGTTGTCTGAAAGTACAAAATTTGGAATTCTGTTCCAAGCACATGGGGAAAAAACAGATTTTTATGTTAAACAGAAGTAATAATTCCATCTAGGGCTTAAGGCATCACGTAGGCTTCTGATGAGGAGAGCACAATTCAAGTGAGAACTGTTAATAATCTTTCATCTGAGAGAAAGGGGGGTAGGTTGCTATCCTAGATGAAAGATTATTCAAAACACATGCCACTTTCCAGTTATGGAATGATGTTTTTCTGACTTCTCCATGCTCTTGGAAAACTGGCTTTTGGAACTCTTGCAGCTCAGTGTTTCTGTATATTGTGAAATGGTTAGTTAAGAAGTTGATAGAACATCGTGTAGGTTTTTTATACGAAACGCCTTTTAGAAAGAGATGACTAAAATTGTTTTATCTACTGGTACTGTGAAACAAAGGTAATTGAAACATATTCTGCTCTGAGTTATTTGCATTTCTCCTTCAGTAGTTACTTTGTTAGTTTTCCTTGCAGGTATGTAAAGGACAATGAATGCTGTAGTCACGTGCCCTGGAAACCTGTTAGGTTTTCTGCAATCTTGTAATCAGAGTTCCATATAGAGAAAACTTTCTTTTGTGAAGGTGCTAATCTAGAAAGCAGGCCTATCTTAATTTCTGTAATGGGGTTGCTCTAGATGCAATTTCTAAATTTTACGTTGTTGCAGGTGACTGTAACGTTACAGATGACTCTTTACTCTTGAACTAACATTGCATTTAATAATATGCTGAAGAACTAAATCATTTTTGTCAAAACTAGGCAACATATCTTGTTTTCCTCTAGCAGCAGAATGGCTTATCATATAAACTCTAGTTCATATTCTGGTCCAGCCCAGACCAGTTTTTCAAAGTTAGAATCGCACTGTTACATTTGCATTAAAAATATGGATTGTGGCCAACTGAATAGAACATCTGGACCAAACAAGCTTGTTAAGGTAAAGAAATTCAGTGGGAAGTACAAATATACGGGTTGTATTTTTCTGTGAAATAGGCACATAATATATTTAAGGAAATCCTTATTTAAGCTATAATGAAGAGCTACAGTAATAGCGTGATCTATATGTAATTACAAATTTATTTTTATTTCTTCTTCAGGATATTTTAAGATAGGTTATTTTTTTTTTAAACTACTGTTGCATGAATTTAAATCAAGAGAAGAGATCCATAAAAAGTAACATGCATCAAATATTCTCTGAAGCACTGTGTTAACCAAATTCACTATGAGATTTTTACAAGAAAAGTAACTTTCAGCTTCAGTGCTCAAGCATGTTCATTTAGCCTTATTTAACTCCTTCACATTTTGTTTTGTAGGCAGCAGTATAGGTATCTTTTGCACTAGCTGAGCGGAGAAAATTCTGTGCCTGGATTGGCAGTTTTTAACATTGTAGTGCTGACTCTTTTCTTGCATGAAACAGCTAAAGCAAGGGTAAGGCTATTCTTGCCAGACAGTAAGCTTAAATGTTAGGTATCTGTGCTGTCAGGTTGAGCTGGTATAGGAACATTGTCTTGGGTTTTATCTTGACTTATTTTATGAGCAGTGTCATAAGTTACATACGTAGAGAATAACAAATATTTATAATTAAAATTGGAATTGCTTTGATCTAATAAAATAGATTCTGTAGGAACTTAAGTGTCACGATGGGAATTCAAAGGTAAATGTGTACAAACGTACAGTGTATGAATACCTACTGATGCAAGAATGAAGTTTGGCTAAATTACACTAAATATTCACTTGACTGGTGGTGCAGAGCTGTATTGTAATAAATCTTAGCTTCACTGAAGCTAATGAGCACACAACCCACAACCCGTGAAACTGTACAGCCTTCTGTTTTTCTCTTATTTGTTCTGAATCTTCATTTAAACTGAGGTTGCTGAGAACTTTGTTGACATGAATAATGAAAAAAAAAATTGTGATCTACAGAAGATATGTTAACCATTTCTCATAGTGAGTTCATAGCAAAAGAATTGGATCTAGACAGTTTTTTTTGCCATTAAATGGTTTAAGAATATTTTGTAGTATGGATACTGTGGTTTAATGAGTGATATCCTATGCTTAAAATTTTTGACAAATCTTTTCTCATTTTCTTGATCACAGATATTGCTATTTTGCTGATATAATGTATTGTGAATAACAGAAAATGTCTGGGAAACCATTTATATTTCCATTGAGCCCCAACTAAATATCCCTTATGAGTCTGCTTCGTTTCAATTAAGGAAATGCTTCATCTGAAGAAACTTACTTGAAATAATTTTCCAGTGGAATTTATAGTTTGATTTGCTCTTGGAAATTTTGGTACGGCTTTGATGATACTTTTGTTCCTCAGCATGGCGGTTGTGTCAGAGGGGATCCTCCAGAATGAGGCATCTTGGTCTGCAAGGCTCTCAGCAGTGGATAGGTTACAGGACTCATTAAGAACCTTTTATGCAGCATTCTAAAATTACATTTTTGTGTAGCTGTGTTTCTTGAAGCACCTGTAATTTGTTTATACACCAGAGGAGCAGGCAGTACTCCTGTGAGGAAGACTTTTGTCGAAGGTGTTGGTTGCTTTTTTTGCATCTGAAAAAGCACTATGAATTCAACATACTCTTTTGAAAATTTGCCTGGAAATAGAAATGTTATTCACTAGGTTAGCTGCAGTAAGTTCTTTTTCGACAATAAGAAATCAAAAAATCAATATTTGCTTGTTAGGCTTGTGGCAGAATAAAAGGCAAATAGAGTTACCTTATAGGTATTCTTCTTATCTGTCCTCGTGGTTCCCAAAAATTATGGTTGGATCTTCTTCTGTTTGACTGGACAGTTAACTAAATAAGTAAATGAGGGTCTTCCTTTAGAGGAGGTATGTAGCGCCAGTCTCTCCCTACCTCCAGCAGACAGTGTCTAACCGGTTTCTTAGGGCATGTCGTATTAAGTGGAGAGATTTATGATTTGGAATAATTCTGCTGTCATGTTTATTCCTGTACCTTAAGCACAAAGTATCTTCCTAACTAGCCTAAGCCAAGGTCAAAACCAAATAATTCTGTCATGAACTGACCATTGCTCACCAAACTGCTTCTGCCAAGTTTTTTTTCAGTTCATAATGCATTGTGAGTGGCCTGTGATGAGTGGCTTCTTCAGCAAAATTTCATTAAGTTAATGTTCCACGCACATTCTCATTTACTTCCAGAAGAGAAAACCATTATTTCAAACCTTGTTATCATGCATAACTCATTATAAGTAGTGAAATTATTTATGTATGCAGTTAGACCTTTTAAAATATAGGGTGTGATTCAGCCATTCTTGCATTAGAAGGATAGTACTTACTCAGCCTGTAATTCTCTTTGTTTGATTAGCTTTGTATTGATTATTAGCTGGTTATTGTAATGCTTGATCAGAATGACTCCAATTCTAATTAGCCTCCAAGGACATGATGTGACTCATCCTCATGCTGAACTATTTTTAGTAAATATTTATATTCTTACGCAGTAATGGAAGGAAATTCATCCGTGCATTTTGATAGAGGAAACAGTAAGGCCCTGCTGTGGAGGTGTTACAAAGCATAGACTAAATAGTGTTCCCACATGATGGGCCTCTGTGAAATGAATAGGATTTTCTAGGTCAAATTATTACTAAATGTGATCAAGGACAGGAGAGTCTAACATAAGAAATGAAATCTAAAGTCATATCAAATCACTGTCTGGTTTCAGGTGCACGTGTACCTTCTGTACTTTCTTGGTATGACCATTGTCATTGTTTGTGACATGCACCAGGTGTATGTGCAGAAATGAAATATTAGTTCGAGTCTTGCTACTTCTCTGCACTACCACGGCCTTAGTGCATAGGCTTTGGGTGCTTTTTCACAGCTTGGTCTTAAGCTAACTTTCAACATTATTTAGAGGGTGAAGTTTTACTTCATCTTTGTCATCATACTGTAAATTAAAGGTTATCTCCTTAAAAAGTACTGAAAGAATATTCAACATGTACCTGCTGACTTCCATTCCACTCAATTTATGAGCTTTTTTTCCTGTTTAAGATTTTGATCTCTGTATTCCCAAATAAGGTAGTAGCATTTGGAAATTGGAAGGAAGTCATACTGTAAAACATGCTCACAGAAATAGTAAAGTTGTCAGCAACAGCAGCTTCTAAAATACATTCTTGTTAAATATTTTAGGATTCCATCATGTTCTCAATCATTTCCTTAGAAGGGACTGTGATCACAGTGGAAAATGTGTTACTTTTCTTTGAGCAAGCTGAAGTCTGTAGTCAATAGTTGGAGACTGGTGACCCTTTAAAATCCTGACAGTATTCTGGGTAGGAAAGTTATTCTGTGGATGTAAGGAGGGAGTTAAGCATCCTGACGTGTGAGAATAGATGTCTGTGGGAGCGGAAAGGGCTTTACACGTACTGTGTGCTTTAACAAGAGGCTGTTAGTTTGCTGCTTAGCTTAAAACGTAAAAAGGTATAAAAAATGATAGATATGGTTTCTGGAGACAGGTAATTTCCATATTTTTCTACAGACCCCACTGTTAGGCAAAGCCTCCTATGATTTTACTCTTTCACTCCACCAAGCTGTCAGGTGTTCTGATCACGCATGGGAGCAGATCTTTCTGGTTATTTGTGCTTTGGCATGTGGAGAAAAGCCATTAGAAATGTGATATTGTAGTGGTGAGGGGGTATGAACTGATACAAGTCAGTACATTTTGAATTTTATGTTTGAATTTTCAAATCCATGATATGTAGTCAGTCATCTGTTCCAATGAAAATCACTGCATTAAAGGTGGTATTAGTTGTTTTTTTTTTTTTTTAGAAGTAGGTATAGCAAGAAGAACTTTCGGAAACTGTGGTAAAGATGAATAAAATAGAATTCACTAGCCAAAGCATTTCATATGATCTAAATCATGCTAGCTACTATACAATAGCTGTACTTTCTTCAGTCCATTTGACATGAATATTGATACACCAGGATACACAGTTTAAATTAATTTGGCTTCGCGTTCTTAAACTCCCCTTTTCTGTCGTCTTGGCCTGAATCTAACAGTTGCTCATAGAGATGTTGCTCAGTGTAAAGAAATTCAGGAAATTCAACCAAGCTGCAAGTTACTATTATTATTATTATTATTATTTTTTGCACTAGAAATGTATGATCATTTCATCATCTGTTCCAGAGCTTGTTACAACAAAATACTCTCGTGCAGAATTTGTTTGGAATGAAACTGTGCATTATGTGACACTTTATTTTTTAATAACTTCAGTGCAGTTGTAATTAATCTAGTGCAATTTTAATGAATGTGAAAGAAAGTGCTCTGTGTGTGGGGAAAGCAGAGCTTTTGCTCAGCTCTGTCATGCACCAGAAGGTTGAATAAGATTGTTTGCACAAGCGGCAGATACACCTGTAGGAACAGAGACAGCCTGAGGGAGTTCTGAAGAGGGGAAAAAAGGAAACAAAATTTATGGAAAAGAAAACTTGGTCAAAATCTTGTGGGTTTTGTTGTTGTTGTTGTTTGCTTTTTGCTTTCCCTGGCTATAAAAATACGCTCTTAAAAACACTGTGAAAAGATTTCCTAAAAATACTGTTATCTTTCCATCATTCGAAGTAGATTTTTTAAATGTAAAGCTGCTAATAATTCACTTCCCCTTCGGTCACTGAAACAAACTGGATTCCTCTCCGAAGTCCCAAGGTAAATCTTAATCTCTGACAGCAATATAGAAGTCTTTTTTTTTTCTTTCTTTCTTTGAACACTTGGCATTTCATTGCTATACAGTTGGTACTAATCCAGTTTGTTCCCATTATGCACTAGATCACGTCGCTTTGCCTAGTGTGAATTACTGTCTGTGAAATCATGGTAGACTTGCTCATTTTTTCCAGGCTTCATTCTGTGTAGGCTGACATAGTTAACTGTATTCATTCTTTACATTTTGTTTTGCAAGTCATTATTATATCCTTGCTTGTATCCTCTGTAACCTTAATGTATCACCCTCACTTCAACATTCAACCATATGGCAATTTCATACCCATCATTCACTCCATTTTTAAAAATGGTTTATTATATGTTGTTTATTTTAAGAATAATATGATTTAGAAGATTTAAGGACATCTTGCATAAAAACCTATGAATAATAGGACTGAAGGAGTTCTGGATAGGCCACGTAGCACTTGGACTGTATTATTATATTTTTTTGTTCCAAATCCTAAACTTCTCTGATGCATTGATCCTACACGTCTTAATGCTGGAAACTCAAGCTATGTATATAAATTCTGACAAGATGTAAGAAGAAAGTTTTAAGCGATATAGAAAAGTACTGTCAGACTGTTGCAGTGCTAAATTAGATGTCCCGCATGCTTTGTACTGACCATTCCAGAAATGCAGATGGGATGCCATTTGACTGCTATCCTACTTGATCAGGGCCAAGGTAAACAGACATCTTAAAATCCTATATGATATTCTTTTAGAGACCAGTAAGAGCTTCTGACCCTGCTCTTCCATGAATGACAGGAAGGCTTGAGTATTCACTACAAATGCTTACAGGCTGTTTCATGTGTTCTGGTTTTCTTCTGACAAGTTTACTTGGGGTCTCAGCCAAGGAAGAGCAGAGAACATCAGATGTTTTGAAAGCACGTTGGAGTTATTAGCTGCAATTTATTAAAGGGGATGTCTTCATTCATAGGTGATTTTCTTTCCTCTGCATTGATTGAATGGCACTGCTTTTCGTCGTGAAGGAAAGCGGAAGCTTTTATTCACTGAGCTGAGTACATCTGTTCTGTAGCCATAAAGTCAGATTAAAAACCTCCCTGAGCATCTGGCAGTCATCGTTTCAGTCTACTGAGAGGCAAAAGTAGTCTATGCTTTTGTTATATGAGGAATCAGGTAACAATGGTTTCTGCTTGGTTTTAAAGTGCTATTGCCTCTGTTGGTAACTCCTGTGGTCCCTTCTTCAAGCTCTTGCAAGAGAAAATCTGGTATCATACCAACTTTGCTTTCTTATCTACCTCTGTTGAAGTTACTGAAAGGCTCTGTCTCTTGATACTGTAAGAATTTTCCTGCTAGATGATAAATCGTCATTTAGCTTCATGTGCCACTTTATTATTTTTAGTTAGACTCTTCTAAAACATGCATTTTTTTTATTGAAAGGTAGAATATGTAAGGTTTTAACTTGATGAACAGTTTTCAGTTCCACTGTTTGTTTGAGCATTGCCTTCACCCTTCAATGCACTGTCCCTCTGTGCAATTTTTTATCAACTTCTTCTGATTAACTGCAGCAATGTGTACCCAGTAGTTGTCATGACATAGCTGAAATGGTTTTGCCTTCATAAGCATATATATTAGAGGAAAAAATGGCTCATCAATGTCCTTCCCTGCATGCCTTATTCTGCAGAGAGTTTGCAGTATGGACCTAAAAGCACAGCTGTATTTAGAATGAGGAACTGTGGGAAACCTAGCCTTTCAGGTCAAACTTCATTAAAACTAAACTGTTCAGTCTGGCTTAGAGGCTGGAAGTACTAATACAAATGCCACAGGCACATGGTGTGGCATTCTGAACTCACGTAAATCCACTTAGCTCTTTCAAGTTTGCTAAATCTTTTTTCAGCAGATCAGCTTTTCATTGACAGACTTCCTGCAGGGCAGGTGTGGTCTCTTTGGCCTATTAGGTCTTACGCTGGATTAGGAATCTTCTGACCTACTCCAGCTGTCAAAAACTTCTATAAACTCTATATTATGTGCTGTGAATAATCGAAGAAATATGTCATCATGGACATGTCTGATATGAATCATGACTTTTACTACTGAATAAATTAACACAGACATGCTGTGACCTTCCAGTCTCAGCCTTCAGATATGTTGCAGCTTTGAATTCTTTGAGCAGAAATTTAGGAGAAGAATAGAATCATACAATCATACAATTGTTTGTGTTGGAAGAGACCCTTGACGGTTGTGTAGTCTAACTCCCCTGCACTGGGATACCTACAGTTCCATCAGGTGCTCAGAACCTGCACCGCAAATGTCTCCAGGGACAGGGCACCAACACCCCACTGGCCAACCTGTGCCAGTGCCTCAGCACCCTTACTGTAAAAAACGTCTTCCTTATATCCAATCAAAGTCTTCTTTCTTTTATTTTGAAACCATTTCCCCTTGTCCTGTCACAACAGATCCTTAATTTTCGTATTGTGTAATTCTAGAATGGATGCAGCAAAGAAATTTGAGGACCTAGTCTTCTCAGTGTGTGTTTTATCTGAGTAGCTGACCTTTGGGGTGTTCTAGGATGAAGTCTTAACCCATGCATTTCTAAATGTTGGCATGATTTCATGGCTTAATATTGTTAATGCACTGTTGTTGCTAAATTGATGTGAGCTGGCATAAAAATGTAAGAGCATTTAAAGAGCACAGTAAAATATTTGTCATATGATGTTATGCTAATAGATATTCTCTTGCAAATTAACTTTAAATGGTAAAAGTCTTTCATATCAGATGTACGGAATAGCTGCTTGCTTACATCTTACATGTGAAGTTTGTACAACATTTATTATAGTGGTATCTGACCATCTGCATTCTTTATAGAAAGTGAATTTATTGTTTCAGGCAGACTGCTCTTTATCTACAAAAAGATGCTATCCCAACAGGCCTCATGAAAGTTGTCTGATGTTTTGTTGTGAACCTCAAGTACATCGTTTGCTCTATCTTCTTAGAACTTAATCTGGTTGGGCAAGCGATTGAAGACAGATATTAGAATAAAGTCTAAAGAACTTGAACTAATTCTCATAAAATTGATACACTGGCATTTTTCAAGCAGTCACAGTATAAGGACAATAAGATTCCTGTTATATAATCTACAACTCAGGGCAGACTTTGCACTATAAATTTTAATATGTAATATGCAAATATTACTACTTGGCAACTAGAAAATAACATCCACAGTTCAATCAAGGGAAAATTTGGTATTAGCTTTTTTGCTATTGAAGCTAAGCAGTTTATCTAGCTATGTATGATGTGGCCACACACATACTAGGAATTGCAGCGAGTGAACTAGTTCATTGTATTGTAGGCAACAGAAGAATATTCCAAGAATCCACTTTAAATCACCGTGAACCTAAACAGTCTGAACAAGTGATTGGTGTATGAAAGTTTATATCCTGTTATAACTTGCTTTTCAGTTTTGTTTTAAAGTTTATCAGTCCTCTGCTGATCTTTTCTTACACAAACTTTGTTCACACAGGCCAGATCCTTGCTTTTAATTTGCAGTGCTTAGTTTCATCGCTGCTCTCTGTGCCCTGGTGGTAGGGGGAGAGTGTGTATTCTCCACATGATTTGTAGATGCTGGAATAGAGACCCTAACCAGCCAGTAAGCTGTAATTTATCAGACTACTTTATTTTGAGCCAGTATGAGGTTTTATTGTGCTGTCAGACTGTCTAGCTGTCATAGCTGGTATGCAATGCAGTCAGCGGTTTTATTAGAGAACAGAAAGGGGAGATATAAAGCTAGCTAGCTTGGGAGCAAAGGACATTCCTAGAGACCAAACAGTGCATGTTGGAACCATGAAGTGGCGGGTGGTGCTTTTCAGCAGTGACATCAGAGACAGGGGATCACTTTTGCTGGTGTGGATGTTTACAAGTGCGCTATGCAGGCTGTTGCTTGTTGCTGGTGAAAATGCACAAGCATAATAGTGGGGGATGTTGAAAAATAGTGTTTTGTAGCTGAGATTTTGCTCTATCAAATAATGTTATTGTGCTCTTTGGTGTAATTTCCATGGAAATAGTAGGCATTACTTTCAGAGCAACTTGCACATGATTAAAGTTTAGCAGTTGTTTAGAGGTAGAATATCTGTTGTGCTAGACAATCTGAAATAATAGAGAGCAAAGTGAATGCAAAGTCAGTCCTCTCTAGCTGGGAGCAAATGCAGCCAGTAATGTTAGAAAGGCGGGAGAATGCAGTGCGTGTAAGTATGGTGCATTTTCTTTCCTTGCTGCACTTATAGCTTACTGTCCACAGATCTTTGTTGTTGAATTTGTGCATTTCACATGCTGGGTGGTAAGAAAGCTTGGTGTCAGTTGCTGTCTTGAAGACAGTGAAACGTATCTAATGAATTTCAGTGCTAATGTTGTGCCATCACTGCAGTAATGTTTTGTTGCCTAACTTCAGGCTTTACCTGACTTGCACTTTCTCAGGTCTTTTAACAAAGCGTTTTACGCAGCCAGCAGCTGGCATGGGGATGTGGGCTTGGGTCTGGAAAGTGCTCTTGGTTACCTGGCAGCTCAGCTGTGTTATCCTAGGTTGGGCTTTTCTTGAGATCTGTACGCTTTTCTGGAGTGGAGAATGGAAGGCATCTGAACACCGCTCTTTGGCAGTTAATCACTTGATAACGTGTTTGCACTGCACTTGCTTATGTAATGAACTGAAACCTAACTGAGGCATAAAACAGAGTCCTGCAGTGTTCTCAGTTGTTAGAGGTCAGGTAGTATTTTCAATAACCTATTGTCTGATTTTCAAATTATCTTCTCTTGGTTTGGCTAAGTAGTATCACCATGGCCCTGTCTGTAGTGCTATTATAATCTTTTGGGAAAGCAAGCTATAATAAAAGGATACACTCATTCAGTAGATAGAAAAACCACAAATGACAGCGTTTAAAGTGTCTGTATCAGTATCTAGTACAGAAAACGTAAGAAAATCATTCTGTCTTTTTACAGAAATGTGAAATTTTTCAATAATCCTAGGGGCTGATTGCCTGGGTAACTTCTTTGTGCTTTTCTTATTGCTACCACGGACTCAAGGATGTTGCAAAGTAAAGCTTTGCACTTGTTCAACATCTCTCATCCAAACAAAGCATCATTACTACCAAGTGTCACTGGATTATTTCCAAGTTCTGGATTCAATTGTCCTCCTTTTGACTTAAAAGAGAATGTTGTCTAACTCTGGACTTGATGTCTACACAACTGTGCAGACATCATCAAGGCTTATGTAACATGGGAAAAGACAGCTTCAGGCAAAGTGAACAGAGTAATCCTTTTCTAAGAAAATTCACATACGTTTTAAGGACACCCACATGAGGACTCCCACAGGTGAAGTGTTGTGAAGCTCTGTGTGTTTGTATAGAGAGGAAAAATGGTTAAGGTGCTCTAGCAGAAATGTAAACCTGTTGTTTCCCAAATAATAAGGTAAGAAACATTGATCGAATGTGATTGAAAATACTAGTGCTGATTCTTTGGTAGAGTTCAAGTGGGGACAATTTTAGCCATAAAGCAAGGATTTGAAGGCAGGCAGCTTAGAGGTATTCACTGAAATAGAGATGTGTAAATAAATGTATGTTTTTAAATTATGTAACAGATTTATGTGCATACTCTGAACTGTCAAAATTGCTTTCTGATAGAGGGAAAATTCATCCTCCTCTTGTGGATCAATTAATTCCATTAAGTAGGTGCAGAGAAAAGGTAATAGGATGATTTTGGAAGGAAGAGTGAACTGTAACAGCTTGACATTTTTCAGTTGGGAAAATTGAAGAATGAGAGAGAATTTGCTGGGGGAATATGAGGGAGAGAGAAAAGCTGCTTAAGCTAAACTATAACGTCGGCTCAAGAACAGTTGGTGTTCTACTGGCTATGAGTAAAGTTATTTTAGAGAGTAGAGAGCTTTCTAAACACCAGTGGGGTGAGCTAAAGAAGTTAGCTTCCAGAAAGAGTGAAGAGGACTTTCATGTCTGGAGGGAGTGGGCCCCCAAAGTGGGACAAATTAACGTACCTAAATGCTGCCAGCCATGCTGGGAGAGAGTTCAGTGGAGGATCAAGAGACAAAACAGAAGACAGACAAAACTGATGAGTTCATCAGCATGTTAATAAAGTATCTCTTGATCCACCCTAAAATCTAATAAGGTACTAGACTACTTATTTTCTTTTTTACTATTATTGTACAAAAATAAGCTTTAGAACATCTGCAAACATAAAATACTAAGTTATAATGCTAATACTAACTAGTAAGGACTGTTAACTGGTGATGGCTTTGCTTTTCAGCAGAGCCTTTGGAATTGGTGAATACTGGCTTGCTGCATTACCCAGAGTAATAAGCTACTAAGTCACGTGGTTCAAATAGCTGTAGTCTCTTCGATAATACAAAGCTTTTTATTGTCCAAATGCATTTTTTTAATTCTTGGCTTAAATTTAATAAAACAATGAGGATGGTCTTTGTAAAGTAAAAATCACACTAGTTAGTATTTAATTTTATATATACATATATGTTATGTACTAATGAGACAGTAGTAGCAATGATGATTTGTTGGAATATACAAAGGTCTCTTCGAAAGTGTGCTCATATCCTCTGTTATGTCTCCATAAGTGTTGATGAATGGCAATGGCTGCCATTCTTTTCAGCTTGGAGGAATAATCATAATAAATTAGGAAGCATTACTTTCAGAGCAGCCCTCTTCGTTTCACTACAGTTCTTGAGCTCTTTTCCTAAAGAAAAATATCTTGACAATATAGACAGAGGTTTAAAGGCAACCTGTGAAATTAGGAATTAAGTGAGGTACGCAGGTGAAAGTGCCTCTTACAGAGAAGCAAAGATTTCTGTTCGTGTTAATTCTGTTTGGCACAACAAGAACTTTCTTGCAGAGGACTGTAGATACTGCCCCCTAGAAATATGTGATGGTGAAAATAAGCAGTGTGAAGTGCTTACCCATTTCAGAGCAAAATGTAGATTATTTTGGAAGTGTTTAGTGATGGTAAAAGCATAAGGATAGTTGAGATTAATTGCAAATAAGACTAATTGTAATAAGGCCTTCTTATTTCAATTGAAATCATAGTGGGGTTGTTTGTTTGTTTGTTTTTGAGCTGGGGAGAGTCCATTTCTTATTGAAGCGAGCAGGACCATGTCTTCCAGCACAATTTTTCTGCTGGGATCATAGAGATATTTTTTAGTTCTACAGCAACTGCTATTTAGAAAATGAGACAATTGCAGTGCACCTCACTAAAATGAAATGACATCGTCATATTGCTTGGAGTTTCTGCTCCAGTGAAATATATCAAATACTGTTTAAAAAAAAACCAAACAGACAAAAACCCTGTAAAAATATCAACAGAAACCCATCAAACGGTACTGTAAAATGTTATCTAGTAATTATTAATGAATAACAAATACTGGAGGGAAAAAGTTCTTTATTCTATTTTCAGCTATTTACCATATGCTGTTACAAAAACAAAACGAAAAAATGAAGGTTATTCTGTGGTCAGCAGCACATCCTACTATTTCCAGTGCGTTTCTGCATGCCCTTTTTGCTTCTTCGGCATTTTTAACAGTTTAACTCTGTTCGCAGGATAAATTAAGCGCAGAGATTAAAAGCTTGTCACTTTCTGTAAACTGTATTAATTATGCATGGAGTACATGTAGTCTGTGCTTTCAAGAGCTTTCTCCAATCATGTAGCACTGTCAAATGGGAAACCAAAAGTTTAGTCTGATGTGCTGTAAATAAGGAAGTGAGTAGTTAATATTTCAGGAAGGAAATGGTATCATAATATAAATATTGGGATTAAAATATGTAAAGGTGTTGATCCCAGACATGCTCGATACAGATTTTAACATTCAAAAATAAATACATTGTTTACTGTGTGACTTTAGGATTCCAAAACTGTACTGTCTTTCATTAGTAGTAAAAGGTTAACGCATGCAGTTCACTTGGTATGGTTGTGTAGTGTGTTGCATTCTTAATTATTGCTTTTGAACATGGTATGTATATGTAATTTAGGGACTGTTTATGCTCCCAGAATACACAGATTTTAAATTATAGTTTTTAATAATCTGTGGGATTTTTTAAAGACTGATATAATTGTATTTACTATGTACTGCTGTACCAGATGACTCTGTTAACATACAAGGCACAATTTGTTGCTTATTTTTCTAAACAAAAAACAAAAAATCAGCTCCCCCTCAAACCAACTGGCAACCCTCCCTCCTCCCAGAAAACATCAAGAAGTTCAGATGCCTAAAAAGAATGTGAACTAAGCCATGTAATATGGCTGAATTTCCCTGAAGGAGGAGGGAGGTGTCAGTTACGATTAATGTGAACAACATTTATGGCCCTCGAGATGTGACCTCTCGTTACAGTAAATGTGACAGCATGAATTACTTTCAATTACAGTGAACTGCATTCAGCTGCATTAGTTCTGACACACCTCAGTAGGAGATTGCTGCTTTGATAGCTTTACCAAAGGAAAAAACAGCAGAACTTTTGAGTGCAAATGTACACATCACTTAAACAAGACCAGTAGATAGATGTTGGTAGTGATGTATTACTGCCTCAGGTTTTACACAGTTCTGTTACATCATTTGTTATTTTTATTGCCTTGTGTGCTGGAGAATATGAAAACTACCTTTTTAATATGGCATATATAGTAAATGTAAGTGCTGAAAATTATTAAAGAAAAAGAATTAGATGAAATCTCCTTTTTTTTTTTTTGTCAATAGTAACCTTCACCTTTACTGGGAGTTTTAACTAAGATTTACTGGCTATCAGCGTGTCCCATTTAATATGGCTTATCTCCATTTAAAATTAAATTATCAAGTTAATCTAGAAAACTAAAGATATCACCACAGAATATATTTCATTGCATGAAAACAGTTGTTATAACGTCACTATGTTTTTCTTCAAGGTTTAATTATCATGCTTCAGTTTATACCTCTAAGCTTTCACAGAAAATAAAAGATGCCCTAGGCTGAAGTCAACCTTTCACTTTTGCTACAGAGGAGATGCCATCTATTTCACGCTGTGCTAAGTATTCCATCGAAACATGAATAAAACAATGCCTTTGGCAATTCATAAGTTAGAAATAACACTGAGCTAAAGAAATAGCTTTAATTAAAGCATTTTGTTCCTGTTTGAGGACTTGATCTTGCAGAGTATTGGGTGTCTTTTCTGCAAAGATGAAGACCCTCAGCTCTTTCCAAATTCAAGGCGCTGGGTTTTGCTGTGGAATTAGATGCCAAAAAAATTGCAATGTAAAATTGCCCATTAGAAAAAGAGATTACAGAATTGCATTTGCCTGTACTAAAGTGAGTCTGATTTAATGCCTTCATCCCCTGTTAACTGTTTCAAACCTCAATTTTTCCAGTAATGACACTGGCCATTGTATATTGTAGTACTGGATTGTGGAAATACTTTTAAATGTGTCAAATAGCTATTTCAAAGATCAGTATATAGCATAAACTTATTTCTATATCTCAGCATTTTTCTAGGCCATTAAGAAGCAAATATTTGTATCTTAGTTGTTATACTTAATAAAACCTAGAATAGAATTATAAAATGTTAAGTGCTTTCTCTAAATCCCTGAAACAGTTGGAGTTCTAACGTTATCAGTTCAACTTGTCTAACTGTAGAATGCTCTTACTTAGACACTCAGCTTAATGAGAGGTAATGAAGATTCTTATTTTTATTGTATGTTTGTATAACAGAATTCATTGCTGTTATAATGTTTCTTCCCTGTTGTAAGCATTTTCCTACAGGAGAGGAAACATGAAAGACTTACAGTAGATGGAAGACAAAAAAAAAAAAACCTCACAAAAAAATGACTTTGTGGCCCAAACCTAATATTCTACCCGTACAAAGAATGTATATCACTTTTTGGGTTAACAGATGACACTTTTAGCTGTAATGCATAGACTTCAATTTTTTGGATGTACACACCACCTATCAACTCTTCCTCTCTCCTCAGCAAAATGGCAAAGTCTGGATGGAGTCTCTAGATTTGGGCCATGTAGGCTGAGTCATTCGTAGAACCATCAGGTTCTCTTGTATAGATAGAAACACATAATGTCTAATATGAATTTCTGAGCATGTTTCCATAGAATGTATGAGATTAAATTAGCCAAGCTTAGAGGGAATTCCTAATGAATATGCTTTTATTTTTACAAGTACTGAAGTACAAGAAAATATGGAAGATATCAGATTGACTGCACATTAACATCTTGAACAAATGGGTGTTGTTGAATTTCTGTGCATAGAACTCAACTGAACTGTGATTTGTATTAGTAAAAACAGTAGGTTTCCCTCACCTACTTGGGAGGGGTTTTGGCAGACATGAATACAATTCTCTAGGGGTGAAAAGTTGAACATTTTTCAGAAATTAACAGCTCTTGTTCTGTGTAATTACTTTTGAGACCACAGCTGTAAATATGTGTTAGGGTCTGACTTGCTGAATGGATGGCAGAAAGTTTCAGGGACTGTGACGCTTTACATTAGGTGGGGAAAAAGCAAGTGTTGGTATGTTCAAACTCTCATATAGAGACAGTGAACTGGAAACCATGTCAGAGCAGTTCCTAATGTATTGTTACAGACTGCGAGTTCTCTGGAAATCAAAATTAATCTCCAAAATAAGAAAAAAAAAAAAAAAAAGACTTAGATGGAGTTCAGATGAGAATAATAAAAACCAAAACATAATCTTCCTGGTAAAGACTGCTGTGTGTGGATAAGTGGAAAATGAAATAAGAAACTCAAAACCTAGATACATCTCCTGGGATGCCAAATGGCATAGGAAAGAAAGGAGGGAATACTTTTGATATAACCTTCAAATTGTAAGGATACTCTTAGAAGTGTTTTAGATTTTCTGAGCACTGCTTACTGCCTTTAATATTAAGGCTAGCTAGATGATTAAAAAACAAATAAGCATAGTCATCTGCAGGATCTGGAGCTGTAATTGCAGCAGCCACTGGAGAGGCACTAACTAATGTTAGTAGCATTCCAAAGGATAGAAGGAAAACTGATTCATCTGTAGAGAAGAAAGAAGTTTTGGCTTCAGGGCAAGCAGATGCTTATTTTCCTTTATATCAGAAGTTAAAGATTTTTATCACCAAGGTTTGATCTGTAGATCACAGGAAATGATGTAGTTATTTTATACCAAGTCTAATACACTGCCTTTGAATAGTTTAAAAAGAACTTTTGGGATGTATTACATCAGAAATCTTTTTTATTTGGATTGAAAGGTGAATTACAGAACGAATGAAGAACAAATAAATACTTTTTTCAACTTTACTCAAATTTTTTCAGTTTAGTTTTTACTGCCTTGAGTATTCCTGGTATTTCACCAATGACTATAGGTAACATTCCTGGTAGTTACTTCTTTCTAAAGTAGTGCATTTACTGATATTTCTGTTGAACGTTTTTCTATCAAGACATACAGGTTAAAATAGAGAGTAATTCTTCAGCACAGTGCCATTTACCAGAGCCTAGCTATTGTAATGTTTAATTTTAAAATGAATTTTCAGAAGAGTGGACCAATATCTCTACCTGAGCAAGGCTGAAATGGAAATGCGCATGTCACTCTGATCTTGTTTGTGAACTGAACTAAGTACAAATTGATCATTTAGATGTCCTGTTTTTCCTTTTTTTTTTTTTTCCTTTGAGCTCCTTAATGTATAGAGGAAACTATTCCACATCTTAACTCTTTTTCTTGTGCTCTACACTTGCAAAGAACATACAGCCTACTTTCCTGTTACTATAGGGAGCACAGGGTTTCCACTGAGCAGTATTATGGCAGAAGATGGCAATTCTCCTACCAACCGTATTATTTCTAGAAATCTGTATTTTCTTGATTATGAAACAGCCAGAACAATCTGACCCTCACAAGTATGATGCATTAAAAATATGCTGTTCTCGTGTTCATTGAACCTTCTGTTCCAGTTGAAAGAATTATAGACGTCTCTCTTTCCATTGTTATACAAATACATAATTACTTGCCACGCAAAATAGGAATTACCCTGCCTAGTGTTGCTGCAGGAAAATACCATTTGGTTCAGAAACAACTTGTTCAGCAAACAGACAATCAAGGGTAAAGTTGTACTTTCACATTGTTGTGGGTGTTGCAGATCATTCATCTGTCAGTTTGGATACTTTTTTTTTGTTCTTCACATCTTTGTTCTGGACAGTGTCTGCAAGAACTGTTCTGTGCTGCCCTCTCCTATAGTTAAACGTTTATTTTATTAGCATTGTTGCTGTTGACATTTTTATAGTTAGATTTCCAATGTTCTGGCATACTGTCTGCTCATAAGTAAAGCGATCTTCTCAGACTTAGTATGAGAATTATTTCTATCGTGAAGTAATGCATATTGCCTACCAACAAATATACATAAATTAACGGATATCTAATTGTTTAATTTTTTTTCTAGAAGAAAAATAATTCCTAAGAGATTATAGAGCACATAATGTGTCATTGCCAGAAAGCCTTTTTTTTTGCAACGAAGCTTGCATGTTATTTACCTACCATACTCCTCCTCAGTATACAAGTGTTGTATCCACATTGTTTGTTGTATTCAGTATGTTTTGCATGAAACTCTAGCGATGCTCTGATGTTAGGAAACATTAAATAAGAAACAAAACCAAAATATGTGTTTCTTTCTTATCAAATTTCTTAACAGTATTATCCCAGTATCCCAAATCCCAGAGTACTTTCTAACTGATTTTTTAATAGTACTTTGGTTCTGTGGTCTCTCCCACTTTATTATTCCACTCAGTTTCAAATCATGCAGAGGAAAGAAAAAAGGAAAAAAAAATGCATCTTGTGGACAGAGGTCCTTGAAGATTCTTGCCGGGGAGGGGAAAAGAAAGTGAGAAGGACAACAAGGGGAAAAAGATGGTAAACAGTGAACTACCATTCCTTGAAATATTTCTGCATGTAGGCTTAGGCTCCATCCAGATACTGTGGGGATTTGGGGTTTAGATACAATATTTGAAATTTAAGTCATCTCCCTTCAGTGTTCATGAAAAAAAAAATAACATCCCTCTGCTTGCTTATGAAAAAAAGCCTCAAGTTATTTGCTTTTTTAATTTTCCAAGTAAGATAAATGAAGGTGTTAATAGTAAGTCGCATACTTGTTGAAGTGCTTTTGGGGAGCACTGCTTTCCCACTGAGAAAATTGGGAAGGGAAGAGACCATTAGAGACAATATGCAAGTAGAATTGGTTGAAGACAATGTGGTGTGTGATCTTTTTTGATAGTTATTAGTTTATTTCAGTGTTGGGAATGAATTAGTAAAATACTCCAGCAATGCAACCATTATAGTTTGCGTTGATTTAATTACTATTTTTTTACTCAACTTTGGTGGTTGTTTTTTTTTTTTTTCATTGAACATTCTGGTACTTCTCTACTGAAGAGAAATGAGTTAATCTTAAAAAAAAAAAAAGGGCTTGTGACTACTCTCAGAACATTTCACAGAGTGCATGTGTATTCTCTTCTACATCCTTACTTCACTGATTTTCCTTACTTTGCTTATTTTCTTGAATATCATCAATTAGGTAAGAGGGCAGTAGAAATGTACTCAAGTAATTTGAATTGTATTCCAGTTATGCTTTATTGCTTGCTTGGCCTGCTTTCTCTTGTGCATTTCAGATTCTTTGGCACACTATGTTCAGTTTTCAGTTGGAGTTCAGGGTTGAATCTTTCACATCACTACTTATTAGCAGCTATACAGCTTGCAATTTACACCTTATAACAATATAGCTATTGCTAAGTGATTATTTCAAATCCCCAAATACTGTACACAGAACAACTCAAATTTTCCTTTCCAGAGTTAAATGCTTTTTTTTCTGAAGAGTTCCTTTTTTGATAATTTTTCAGTAGATGATAAAGTGGTGGGTCTATTGGATTTCATCACTCCTGAGCACTTTTACAAAATCATGTTATTTACCTTGTTCCTTCAAAACTAGATGAATTAGAAAAACTGTCCTTACAGGGTTATGTAAAGGAGTGGCAATGATGTGTAGTAACATACATACGGAACGCAGAAAAATTTTGTACAGAGTGTACAAAAATAGAGTGGGCCTACACAGATGCCTGATATCAGTAGGAAAATTTGTCGTCTGGAGGCAACATTTTTGACTGTATTGTGGATAGTTTATAGAACTGAGGTGTGTAACTCTGCCTCTGTAATTCCACAAGGTAAAGTGGAAAAAACATGATTAAATGTATGAGAAGTGATCACACTCAAGAGTGAAACACAGATCTACATCACATTTAGGGGAAGTGACTACAGGAAATAATGGAAAAAAAGTAATTAGTGTTTAACATGATCTGTTTAGTCATATATCTGTGGCTGCCAGAATCTGTCAGCTGAAAGCATGGGCATTTGTGCTACCCAAAACTGTCTTTGAAAATTGAGATAATGTCTTAGTGGCTTAAGTTATTCAAATGCTGCTTCAGATGACGTTGGTCGAAAAGGGAGTTGAGGAAACTTACACTTGAACTTAATTACGCTTCAGCATATAGCTCACACATCCATTTTCTTCACCTGCTGTACTCAGTATTTCTGAGATTTCCTATTATGCATTCTTTTCTCACAAGCATGTGTGCCTGCTTCAGATTAGAGAGGGGAACTGCTAATTGTGACTGTACCAAAAGATTGTGGATTCACAGTTTAGATGAGATGAAAGCATTTTGTGTTCTCTTTGGAAATGGTGTTGCTGCTGTGAGTGAGATTTGTCATTTGACAGTGCTATTAGGAACAGGAACCCCTTCAGTTTTATATAAAACTGGTTTAAAAATGCTTACAGTGCAGCAACTACTTGCCGTCAGCAGTACCTTCTAAATATAGAATTTGCATTTGTTATTGACTCTTAAATATCAACCTTGCTATCAGACGTATCAGCGGTAAAAGCTTCAAACCATGTGGATCTCTGGTGTTATGATGGTGTCCTATAATGTGCCTTCGAAGGCTTGAGATATTTCTGAGGTTTGTGCCAAGTTCCTGTACAGAATTGCCCTGGATTCTGCTTCTAAGCCCAATGTATTCATTTCAGTTTTATTCCTACAGACTTTTGCAACTGTGGCAGAAGCTAAATTTCTTATACTTGTAGTAGTAGTTTATGTAAATGAAAGAATTTACTTCGACTCTGACCACTGGATAGTATCATAAAGGTTAGGAAATGTATTCTCAGATTTTCCCTAGGTAAGCTTCTGAATGCATAAAAACATATTACAGATTTAATATTAAAACATGAATTAGCCACCTCAGTACTTTTTCCCCTACTGCCTTTTGAGTTGTGGAAAATAAATCTCAGGTCATTTTCCACACCTTTATAAAAGGTTTTTCTTTAGCATATATTTCTATATGGAGTGCCTTCTAAATAGAAATATTCAGCAGTTACTGTGTAAGGAAGACAACTGCTACTCAATTAGGGTATGCTGGCTGCACAAGCCAAATCCTGTTCCACATGGGAATCCTAGGCCTCAGAAAACCTGAGGTCCTGAGGTCTGTTTAAACCTTTGTACTTTGAGATGTCAGGACTAGGGTGTCCTGGGAGCAATTTAAGATCAGGAACCATTGCTGGTCACACATAAACGTGAAATGGTCCTGTGTAAATGGAGCATCATATGCCCTTGAAAACAATGCCTATTGGTTCCTCTCTGTATTAAGGAAGTGTAATTATGGGTCATTAATTACATTTTCTGAAGTTCCTTTTTCTTTCTTTTTCTTTTCTTTCTTTCTTTTTTTTTATTATTATTATTACTTGCTGCTGAACTCTTCTGTCAAAGTAGAAGCTGTACTGACAAGAGTATGAATTCAGGTATCTGACATAGTTAAGTGTGATAGTTGTATTCCCTCAGGTAAGCTAGGACTGGTCAGGAAGGCACAATACAGCTTAATGGGACTGATCAGAATTCAAATCCTTAAAAATTGTTTTTCAAGCCTTCCCTCCCTTGCTTGCCATTACAGAGATGAAGATATAGTTGACCCACAATTTATCAGTCAGTTCTTGAGTGATATGGAATTCTAATCTTTCTAATGAGGGGGACGTAATTTCACATCTAAAGTGGAAAGTGCATCATTTCATTAGCTTTAATAGTACAGACAAGTAAAGTTTCAGTGCTTTTCTCCTGTTGGCCGATACACAGATTTTATGTTTGTCCTTTCATTTTCCATTTTGGGAAACTGATATAGCGTTATCTAAGTAAGAGATAAGACATATTGGGGAGTAAACAAATTTATTTATTATTTATTTACTTATTCATTCTTTTTTAGTGTGGTGTAGCTTACAAATGGTTTTAAGGGGAAACCAGATATTTGAAGTGAGAAGTGAAAGAACTGTGTTAAGAAATTCTGAACAGTTACTTTTATGCCTTCTTATAAATGCTCTGTTTTCCTTATGGCAGAATTTGGAAAAATGGCTGTTTGTCAAAAGCATGAATGGCTTTGTATGTTGTCACGGTATAGATCGCACATCTTAATTAGTAGCACAATTGGTTATTAATCCCCAGATAAAGAAAAAAGATAAAAGTCAAAGCATCCGGCTTTCTGTATGGCTGAGCTGAGGAATACTGATCAGTTGAGTTACTTTACTTAAATTGAGACAATTCATCTGATAAGGAGTTTTTATTCTGATAGATGCATGTTACTGTGGATGCAAAAATGTTTCCATAAAGTTAAGACTTTATGAAATTTTCAGTGTCCAGGGAATAGGAATTAATCTGAGAAATCTCTTAATTATGTAGCGTAATATGTGAACAATTTTTGCAAACCATTGACTTTATTTTTAAGCAATTTTCTTGTGAGATGTCTTAAGTTCTGTGCTGAGTTTCAGCTTGTCATGTTAAAATATGTAGCAGTAGCTTTGCCTATTTCTTTTGGAGATTCTGAAAATACGAAGATAATAAATTATGACTAATATATGCCATCTGGCAAGGGTGGGAAAAAAAATTCTTCCTGAGCAACAGGGTTTCTGCTAAGCTGATTTACTTAAAATAAAAAAGCAAACACATTTCTTCACTGAGAAAATGTTCCAACAACTTCCCTGAAACTCAGTGGGTACGGGTAGCCTTTATTTTGTACTAAATGATCGGTCTTAGCATGGAGCTTGTTGGCCCCTTGCATGATGAGAAGGGCAATGGAACTAATCAGTGTTGTTCTTGCATCACAAGTTCTTATAAAGATTACTGAGCCTTAGTGGATTTGAGCAATGTTAACAAAAGTGTGAGACAGCCTTGCAGGAATCAGCCTGCAGTAAAGAGGGCCTGGTTCTGTGTGGAAGCAAATCTGTGAACGAGCTACTGTTAATCTGTGCAGCATCACGGATTCTCAGAAACAGCCAGATTTTGGTGCTTCCTGTCATCTTGAGATTTACAGCTATCAGTTTTTAATCTGCTACTTTTGTAATGCTATATAGAATAAATGCCATAGTAGACATTTATAATTATATAAAATTTCTAATTTAATCTATGGTTCCTAGAATGGAAATGGTCTTTTCAATACGGATGTTCTTCAGGGACTCAGGCATATGTATGTCCTTATTTAAGTTCAGTTGTTTTATGTCTTAGCATTCCTACTTCCATTTTTAAAGGAATAAATTATTCACTTAAAGATCCCAAATAATAGGAATAAAATAAAAACGTGCATGGATATTTCTTCACTATAGAAAAAAATAGGAAATGCATTCCTCTTTTAAAACTGCAACGTTCTGTCTGGATCTTTAAATTATCACTTGCTGCCTTAATTCTGCATAGCAAAACTACTCCTTCAGCCCTTCCAGTAATGCTGAAAATGGGATAGTTAAACTTGATTCATTCTTGATTAATGCTTGCTTAAGCTCTGGACGTTCCTGGTGATGTGTGGCCATAGATGTGTGTAGGCTGCAGAGGAAAGATTGATGTCACTAAAGATGGGCAGAAGGTTTCAAGAATGCAAGGAGGGACTGCCAGTACCTTCCTGAGGGCTAGCAGGTTGTCAGCTTTGTGTTAGAACATCTGTTGGCTGCCCACTTACTGAAAAACAGAGTGTAAGGAAAGCACAGCCCGTACTTTGGGTGCTGTTGTTAAATACTGGGCCAAATCACTCTGGCCACTGTGGAAGATACAAAGTGTACTTAAAAAAAGAGTGAGTGTGCAAGAACATGGAGGAAGGGAGAAAAATGAAAAGAGAAGAAGGAAAAAGGAAGAAAGAAACGTAGTGCTGAGAATAATAGTATTCTGTAGTAGTAGATGTATACTAATGAGTTCCTTATATTCTCTCAAGTTTTTCAAGAAATTGTTTCTCTTGAAACGCTCACTGGCTGTTCTGTTAAAAAGCATCCTTCCTTTGTGCCATTGACTCAGTTAATGGCATCATCCTCAGTTCTGTCTTGTATCCATTATGAATATACATATCTCGGGGCAAACCCTGTAACTGGGACGTGCATTTCTATTCTTCCACAGAACTTCAGGAAAACTCTCCCATGATGTTCAACACTGTGCAAACTTCAGGGGCTTTTGCATATGGAGTGGATGTAGGTAGTCATACATGTCCCAGTTCTATCTGTACCTTCCTCTGTGCTCACATAAGAATTATTTGAAATAGATTAAAATAGTAGAAATATGAACTGGGGATTATCTAGAACTTTAGCTCTTATCAGGACAGTTGCCAGTATGCTGTCAGATCAGCTGTACTGTTGCATAGCTGTATCTTCAAAACTTCTTGCCTTGAAGCCACCTGTTTGGGTGTTACATTGCCCTGTTGGTAGAGAAGTCTTTGTTAATTCCAAACTTGGAGCTTGTGGCTCTTTTCCCACGTGTTACCATCTGCTACTTCGTATTTGGCTTCGTCATCTTTGTAACTCCCCTTAAGTAGTTTTTGTCCACTGTTAAACATTACTTAGCCTACTTTTTGATGGAGGGAAGATCTTTCCTTCACTGGAATTTGCACTTTATCAGCGTTCTTTTTGAACTAAGGAGCCCAACACTGTAGTATCAGCACAGCCTCGGCACTGTGTAGAGGTAGGATAGTAATTTCCCACAGTTTGTTGGGTGTGCTCAGGAATTTCTAATGCAGCTCAGTATACAATTTGTCTTACTTAAAACCAGCTCATTTAACTTGGTTCTCAGTGTGATTTGCAGGTTCTTTCTCAACCTGTCTTGATGAGTGGGATTATTCTACCTGAGGTACAGAATTTTACATTTCTTCTTTTTGAAATTCATGAAGTTTCTGTTGGTCCAGCTGTCATGGTTTCTTAAAGTCCCTTTGCTTTGACACACACAGGCTTCTTCGATTGCTTCAGGCTCTGAAATTCAGAATGCTCTGAGTGCAGAACTCACCACCCTGCTGTGCAGCTGTGGACGTCCTGTTGCCTTGATCCCCACGAGTTTAGCATTATGTGGAGCTATCTTGTGAATTTAGGGAACAGAGTGCCAGTGTATATTTATTTTTCATTCTTTCTTTTTGTGTTAGGGTTGTCTATCCCTTTTATAGCACTTCTCCCCATCCTGTATACATTGCATGAGATTGATATAGCAAATCTGAAACAGTAAAACTAAAATGACTAAGAATGAAAACTTACCATAATGCCTCATAAAAGCAAATTTACCAGCTGTATTATTACCCACCCAGAGTTCTAGCTTGCTTTGGAATGGCCATCCTAATGCCTGTTGTCTTTTTAATTAATACCAACTGATACTGATCTTCAGTGGGCCAGTGCTTATCTTTGTCATACCCTGCTTGTATTTTTCATAGAAGCATAGAATCATTAAGGTTGTAAAAGACCACTAAGATCTTCTAGTCCAACCATCAACCCATCACCACCATGCCCACTAAACCACATCTATCATCTTACAGCATTTTTCCAAAAGAAGGCAGGATAGGAGGAGTAGGATTCTATTACGTTGATTCTAGGCCAAGTAGAGCACACTTGGAAAACAGTACTTAGAAAAAAAAAGTAAGAAATCATCTTTAGGCCTACAGCCTAGGGTAAGATTGAAAAACTGGAAAATAGTCATTGTGCATCCCAAAAAAGTATATTCCCCAAATTCTATCCACTGATAATAAAAGTGGTTCGTAATGGTGATAAAATGTGATTTCCTCATGTCTTCGCTGCCCCCAAATGCTTGTTTTTATTATATTTGTATTATTATTTCCAGTCTTGCTTGAAAGGTTCAACTTCACTGTAATTGCACTGAAACTGTGATATCATTTTTCTCCCTGATCTGTTAACCAGAAGTAAAAGGCTTGTCACAGTAAGAGTTATCACCACTGGGTTTAAAAAATTTGCTTGCTCTAGATCATATATTTCTTGAATAGGATGTTTGCAGTACTGATTAAGAAATAGGAACCAGTCCTGCTTCCATAGGAAGGTAAGAAAATCAACAGGAATAAGACCATGTATTTTAAAAGATAGGGGTTAAGTAGTAGAACAGATGTGAACTGTAGCATTCAAATGAACAGCAGGACCATTAAGCAAGTTACACTGGGAAGAGGGTTGGTGCCTAGCCCAAATAGCTGTAAAGCATTAACACTTTCTGTGAAGATGAGCAGGAAGGGGCAAAGATACTTTTTAGAAAAGAGTCTGATAGGTTTATGGTGGGTTCATATTACATCTTTGCCTGTAGTAACATCTGAGTGGGCATAACGGCCCAGAAATCTGATCATAGAATCATAGAATGGCTTGAGATGGAAGGGACCTCAAATACCTGATTGTCACCCTCCTGCTGTGGGCTGGGGTTGCCACCCACCAGATCAGACTGCCCACAACCCCATACAACCTGGCCTTGAGCATCTCCAGGGATGGGGCATCCACAGCTGGTACTGGCAGCCTGTGCCAATGCCTCACTACTCCCTAAATAAAAAATTTCCCAATATCTAACATAACTCTCTTCTCTTTTAGTTTAAAACCATTTCCCCTTGTCCTATAACTATCAGCTTGTGTAAAAAGTCCCCATCCTGCTTGTAAGCTCCCTTCAAGTACTGGAAGGCCACTATGACATCTCTGGGGATCCTTTTCCTCTCCCAGCTAAACAAGCCCACCTCCCTCAACCTTTTTTCATAGGAGAAGTGCTCCAGTCCTCCAGTCAACTTTATGGCCCTCCTCTGGCCCTCTCTGACATTGTCCACGTTCTTCTTGTGCTGGGGGACCTACACCTGGACATAGTGTGAGAGGGTCTCATGAGGGCAGATTAGAGGGTGGCAGTCCTCTCTCTCCCTGCTGCCACCCCTCTGTTGATGTGGCCCAGGATACTCTTGACCTTCTGGGCTGTAGGAACACAATGCTGGCTCATGTCAAGCCAGTCCTGCTTTCCTTTCATGTTAATGAGTTGTTGACATTTGCATATATGAAGGTTCCTCTCTTTTGTTTCACGTTTTCTTTTACTATTCTGGCTACTGATATGTATTTTGCCTATAGCAAATGCCAACCTAATATTTTTGTCTTCCTTATGTTGTCTTAAATTATTTATCTTTCTATACCCAAGTTAGAGACTTGTATATAGGGAGACTGAAATAGCTGTTATTGTGGAATGTATACATGGTAGAACTTGGCTGGATTTCAGCATTTTTGCAGTATGGTTCTCAGGAGCACTCATAATTCATGTTATTGTTATCTTTGTTGTGCTCTCTGATCAAAGAAATATAATGGCTATTCTTTCACAGAGCATTTGTAATTCTCTGACATCACTTGTATCTTGTTACTGTGTAATTGTTCCAGTTTATCAGTGAAAAATTAGTAAGTGGAAGAGACAAATTTGAAATTGGTGTTGGGAAAAATAACAGGAGAATATGGTGGGTAGGAGAAGGATGTTCATCATTGTCACTGGGGCAGAAGAGCTCATGCAAAACAAGGTAGCTGAGGAGAAGCTGCCTTGGGTGAAGCTCTGTAATCCTTGTTTTCTGACGGTAATCTTTACTGAGCAATTACAGTCCGTATAATTAACACTGTGTATGATAACAGTGAGCAACATCCGTAAGTGCCTGAAGAAGTTTTAAAAAAATTGAATCATTCTGTGTCTTGTATTCATAGCTCTAATGTTTGCATAATGTCAGATAAGAAGGCAAGTATTATACAAAGCAATGAAATGATGATTTCTGAAGGTAAAAAGAATAAATGTGTTAATTGATCTGTTCTGATAGCTGCGATTTTTACAAATCAAATGTGCTATTAGGGGACAAAGAAGAAGACACAAAAAATTATTATCAATTACCTCTGAAAAGAGATTCAACATTTTGTGTTGGTTTAAAATATGAATTCTGGCAAAATGAAGATGCAGTATAGTAACAGTGCTTTTAAAACAGGATTGAAACAAATGTGAATCGGAGCTTCAATGATACGTGGTGGTATATGAAATTAAAATTTCTTCAAGCATATTAGGATGACTTGAAGTAAATCTCATGATATGCAAGGAAGAATAAGTCAATATAAACTTCCATGTCAGGATGACAGTGTAATTAAATTAAGACTACGCTCATAATTTTTCAAAGCTCATTAGTACATTATAACACTGTCTCAAACTCCTTTAATACACAGAATTCTGTGTGTTGTAATTAAAAGCTGATGTAGAGAATAGTTAAGTTAGTTTAGCTCTGCATACTTTTTAAGGATATTTCAAGGATCATATTCTACACCATTTTCTGGTTTTAATGAATGTAATGAATCCTATTGATCTGGATGGGACTATTTGCTTAAGCAAAGACAGTACTTCTGTGTTTGCTGAATTGGAGCCTTTTTCTCTCATGGAATGTGAAAACAGGAAAATTCTCATGCAGTTGTGTAATTACAACCTTGTCAGTACAGATAACAGTAAATGCTATGCAATTAAAATCTGTAAAATAAACTGACATAAAGTACCGTTTCTCCTTAATCCTGATCAATACAACTTACCCTCTTACTGTGAATTTTAAATAGTAAAAGAGCATTTAAATTGCATTGTCTTTCATTGTACTTTTTCTTTGTCTTTTACAGGAAAAAGTAGAATATGCCTTCCTGATAATTTTTACAGTTGAAACATTTTTGAAGATTATAGCATATGGATTATTATTACACCCCAATGCATATGTTAGAAATGGATGGAATTTATTGGATTTTGTAATAGTAGTAGTAGGGTAAGTAACTCATATTCCATTGTAAAAAGGTTTTAAAGTCTTCTTTACATTGAAATAGATATAGATCTGTTGGCTGTGTGTAAGGGCCTGAATTTGACGTTTATTCCTCTGGAGTAAAAACATCGACTGATAATAGTGAAGAATTCACTATCAAGTCAAAAGTTTTCACTGCTGTAGGCACCATCAGCTATACACTAAAACTTCATAGGGATTTCTGTGTTCTGCAAACAATTTGACAAGATATATGGTCCTTAATTGCCTATTGACGAGATACTGCTCAAGCCCTTGTGCAGGTTACCAAAGAGTACAGAGTGGAATGTCCCTTGGAAAGTGATTATTGAAAAAGGGAATTTTCAGTATTGCAGATTTTTTACTAATTTTTTTTTATTGATATAGCCTGTAGAGAACATTATCCCATATGACCTTGTAGGTTGTGACTGGCTTGCAAAGAAGAACTTGGTATGCAAGTTCAAACTATTTCAAGTTCTCTGTAATTGAAAAAGCCCTGGAGTTCAAGAGTATCTGCTTTTAACTCATACCATTGCATTAAGGGAAAAGATGGAAAGTAAAGGAATTTGTGGTAAAGCATTATTAAATACGGGGAAGTATTCTGAATGTGTTAATAACCAATTTATAACTATTTGATTCTGAGACAGAAAAAATTACTGAGAAGATGGTATTTGGGCCAGTTGCTTGGGCAGAAAGAAATTTTTGTTGAGGACTAAAATTTGTGTATAAATAGATCCTTCATCAGGCTAGGTCATTCTCAACAGATTGGCCTCTGTGCCTGAAGGGGAAGCTTGGTGGGTAGGTATGGAGACTATCAGAGATAAAAGCTCTGTTCTCTTGCCAGGCTCACTTGAATAGACGTCTTCTCTTTTGTCAAATGACCATGGAGCCACAGTAAGCCTGGAGCAGTCTAATTAACATGACCTCTATCTTTGGCTCTGTCCTAAATACATGATAACTAAAAATTTTTCCATTAACTCATAAAATGTTCACTATTGGAGGCTAAATCTGATTAGGTCAAATATTCTCACTGCGTCCATAAAAAATATGGAAAAAAAAAAAAAGGACTACATCTTATGAAATACCTAAAGTATCCCTCTAAGATTTAAATTCTAGCTCAAACCCAGAAGTTTTGAGGTGTAAATTCCTATGTATGCTGCCGTCAGTTGTCATCTTCCTGGAATTATTGCCCTTCAATATCACACAATTTGGTTTTGCTCTCTTTGTTAAAAAAAAACAAAAAACAACACAAAACAAAAAACAACAATGCAAAACCCAAGAAAAAACACCATGCACATAAGTGAAGAAACAAGAATGAGTCCATTTATCTAATTAATACTTAGAAGAAAAGCCTGTTGGAAAGTTGATTCTCATATGTAACTCAAGACGGATATGGAATCACTTCTGGATCTGATTCTATTTGACTAGCATCACCATGCAATTTCATTAGGTATTTTAATACCTTTGAAAGAGCTGCGGTGCTGTCCTCTAGTCAACATATTAGATGAAATTTGCTTTCTGTGCTTTTTCAGCAGAAACGAAAGCAGTCCAAATGCATAAATCTTAACTATGCCTAAAGAAATCTCTACCAGGAAAGGAGAAACGTGCATAGGCTTTTTCCCCAGCATAAAATTCAGCATTTAAACTTTCATAAACTGTACAGGAGGATGAACGTCAATTTTAAGAATAATAAGACTTTGTATGTTTTATACCTTAATGGCTTTAGATAATGGACATAAAATGGTGGAAGTGTAGATATTGCTACTATTACTCCTGTCTTTGTGTCTCGTCTCTGAAACCAGAGTAGGAATTACCTTCTGTGCAGTCTACTACTTGCCTGCATTCTTTGTCATGCAATTTCTATTGATTTAAGTGAGATAAAAAGGGTTTAGCAAAGAAAGCTTTCATAGTGCTTTTACAGTGCTTTCTTATGCCTGTAGACTTTAAATTTTCCAAATAATGTACTGATTGGCAGGCTTGAAGGCAGCTTCTCTTAAATTGGGGTTTTATTCAGAAGCCTGTTTAACCACGTTGTCTTTAGATCACAAGTAGTCTAGCTGAAATCGTTGAGGTGGCTCATTTTCTTAGAATTATGCTTCATTTAAATTATGAGGATGAATTAGGATCTGAAATACTAACTGTGTGGATTTCTCAAGGTGTTACAGAAGGTAGGTTGCTGGATTGATATTCATTCTAAGAGCCGCGTGATGCTCCTTGTGTCTGGCTTTCGTTCCGGAGAAGAATGAAGCAGAACAGGGATGGGAATTGACTGATACAGGTTGATTGCTGACTGGGAGAGGAGAAAGTCTTCAAGATTCTACTCTGGGCATTACATGACTTATAGCAACTATCCTACAGCACTGCGAACCAGAGTTGTGAAAACTTCTTTTGATGAAGCCAAATATCTACGCATTTCAGGAGTCCTTTGCAAATGTGAAATATTTCAGGATTGCAAGAATATTGGCTTGATAATCTTTTCAGGAGAAGTGCAGTTCTGCAAGTATTGGACTACAGACTCTTTGCAAAGGATTATTATGGTTTTCATGGTCCATAATTGTTTGTCTAGAAAATAATGCATCTAAAAGTTAGGTCCAAACCAAAATAGGTCTAAGTTTACTTTGCATTTCAAACATTTGCACGAGTTTGAATTTCTGCTGGAAGTGGGAGGGAAAAATAAAACCTTGTCTTCCAATCTCTTCTAATGAATTACTAGCTCATTTCTGCAGTGAAAAAATACAATATAATAAATGAGTCATCTGGGAATATTTTTATACTCAAGGTTATTATGAATAAGAAACAAATCTTTTTTGTGTTATTAAATTTTGGTCTCAAATTATTTTTTTAATATATTCAGCTTTTGCTGACTGTATTTAGCATACTGAAGTCACTTGGAGTTCACATATTCCACTAAAATTAAAACAGATGGTTTCTTGTGATTATCTATTTCATATTTTAAAGAAAAGACTACTTCTCCAAACTTCACAGTTAAAATGTTTGAACAAGGAGGAGTGGCAAAGTAGCTTCATTTATCTTCATTTATTTAAAAATAGCCATGGGGTGTGTACAAGTAGGATTCTAATTTATTGGAGACTGTGTGATCATCACTCTCAGAAGGGATTAGCACTTGCAATTCATAACTCTTCCTGTCATGATTTAATACGTCAATATTCCTCTCACTCTGAAATCTGGATGGCTTTGCAGAGTTATCTGCAGTTCAAGTAATTTCCTAATACCTTTGATTGCATGGCAAATGGATGGTGATGACCTTACCCTTCATCTCATTTTCTAGATTATTTAGTGTAATATTGGAACAATTAACCAAAGAAACAGAAGGTGGCAGCCACTCAGGTGGCAAACCTGGAGGCTTTGATGTCAAAGCCCTAAGAGCCTTTCGTGTATTGCGACCTCTCCGGCTTGTATCAGGAGTGCCCAGTAAGCTCTTTTCTATTTAACTCTATTGAAATAAATACTGTAACTGATCTGATTGTTTAACTTTCATGTTCCAGACACTAGCATAAATGAGATAATATAAAGTTGATTTTTGTTGTCTGGTTGTTTATATAAAGTGAGATTCGAGATGAATGATATGCTATTTCAGTTTGAACAGAGGATTGTGAATTCATTCAGTGTATGATCTTCTTACACAGTTCAATAAGCAGACGGGCAAATACACTTCCTTTTTAGAAGCTTTATATAAAATTGAGTTACGTGTTTAAATGCAAATAGACCAGAAACTAAAATTCAGATTTTTAAAATTCTAAATCCTACACATCTGAAAATGTAGGTGATCCTAGAATAGTTTATATTTTGGTAAGTGTATGCCAAAGCACATTACACATCTCATATTTTCTGCCCCCTCCGATGCACATGAATGCCTTCTGTTTATGTCAATAAAGCTACCAGATAAATTAGGAGACTTGAAAAGTAGAGCAATATTATTTAAAGAAAGCAATTGAATTTTACAACAATCCTTCCTATTTTCTTTTCATGCATTACTAATTACTGAAGTTTTTTGGGCTGAGTAAGAGGTTCATGGCTTACAACTCAACACTTTCCAGTGGTTGTATTTATTATATCGTAGTCTTTTACATAGAAATGGTTGTGTTCTGTATATATTTAGCAAAAGAGATTCAATGAAGACAGCAGCAATCTTATGAAATGTCAGAAAGGAAGTCTTTTGAAGTATAAATGAGCCATGTTTTTTTCTCATTGGTACTTTGACAACCTCATTAGTCTGGGGTTTACTTCTTTGAGTAAGAACAAAATTTGGCTTAATATTTAATTAAGGAGAAAATACAAGAAAAGTGAAATTAGTTCTGAAAGTGATGTGAGAGATGAATAACTGAAAAATAAGATTGTTCAAAGTGAAAATGAGTTTTCCTAAATAGCCAGTTGCAGAAATATATATTAATCTGGGGAGATATGTAGAGTATAGCTAAGTGCAATTTCTGTGGACTTGTTGCAAAGTTGTAATTGTAGCACAGGACATCTTAGAGCTCCTATAAAATGACCTGCAGCCTCTCACCATGGCTTTCATTTCACTTCAAAAAAGATCCAACTGTAAATTCTTGTGACACATTTCAAGCATTGGCTTCTGTGACATAACATTTATTAACAGAGGAAATCATTAGGCTTTGACAAAAAGCCTTTAGTCTCATATGAAATATATTATATGATTCTGGGCAGTAAAAATGTTTTTAAATGGATGCTCTCTGCATGTGTGTATCATAAATTTCGAATAATGTGTAATTACAGAAGTTTTGGTAAGGCATGAACATAGAAACCTAGTTCATATCTTGTATCTTCTTTTCCTTTAGGTTTACAAGTTGTCCTGAACTCCATTATAAAAGCCATGGTTCCCCTGCTCCATATTGCCCTTTTGGTATTGTTTGTAATCATAATCTATGCTATTATAGGATTGGAACTTTTTATTGGAAAAATGCACAAATCTTGTTTTCTTATTGATTCAGGTAAGTCATGAAACTGCTTACTAAAATAAGGGATCAGTTCTGTTGTATTTCAAGTCTGTGAGATTTCAATTTGAAACAGAACAGGGGCTGAAGCACTGAGGCAGTTGTAACCCTAGGTTTCAGTGAACTATAATTTTAGGAAAAGTATATTCTATTTAAAAACAATCAAGGAAACTGGTAGTGCCTCCACCACCAACAGGAAGAACAGAGACTAGAATGTGTTCTGAACAACTTCTAATGTCTGAAATGTCTAACTGCAGCATCAGCATTGATAATATTAGGGGTTGCTATCCACAAGGGACAACTCAGTAGTTTTTCTAGATGTCCCATAACTAGTAAGGTATACTCTCTTGAGATTATAATTTGGCAGTGTCTCTCCTTCAGTATTTTGGGTGGTTTGACAAGAAATAGAGTTCTAAGATGAATAATAAAAGAAAACTGTGTTCCTCCACCTATGCAAATGATGCAATGAAAGTGTTTCTTATGGGACAGTTTTGAAGGAGTGAAATGTTATTGTGAGGGAGAAATAGGTGATGGCTAAAGGTATGTTTCCTTCGCCTAAGAAATGAAGTAGACTACATGAAGCAATTAGTGTTGGCCTGTGTCCTTGGTGGTACATCAATATGAAGTGACGAGGAAAAAAAAAACTGTATGGCGAGTTTCTGAAAAGATGTGTTGCATTATTACAACTGTGTAAAGATGCTTTTTTCCCCTTCCTATTGCTTAATTACTTGAACTCTTTTGTATGCTCCATTTTGATTAAAATATTTTCAGATTGTAGGGCTCAGGTGTCAGAGAGACAAGCATCTCTAGAGCTCACAAGTTCCCTTCCTCAGCACTTCTCAGGTTGATACGTAGATTTGCGCTCCAATAGGTTTGATATTTCTTCATATAGAAGAATTAACTCACAAATGTTTGAGAAACGAAACAGACTTATTTGGTCAATTTTCAGATATACTAGTTGAAGAAGATCCAGCACCTTGTGCATTCTCAGGGAATGGACGTCAGTGTGTCATGAATGGCACTGAATGTAAGGGTGGTTGGGTTGGACCGAATGGAGGCATAACGAACTTCGATAATTTTGCATTTGCAATGCTGACTGTATTCCAGTGTATAACCATGGAAGGATGGACTGATGTGTTATACTGGGTAAGTAACTTCAGAAATCATTGAACTTTGCTTACTTTTAAACAAACTTCAACGTTCAAATGAGAAGTAAACTGTTTTACAATACCATAAGTAAGATATCTTGGTGAGTTTAAATGGAAGAGGAGCATAACTGCTTAACTTCTTTCAGTCACAGTACCTTTTTGGCCTGCTTAGGCTAGGAAGGCATTTTAGCAACAAATTTATTCTTTGGGTTTTACTTGTTTGTTTTTGGTTTTGTTTATTTCATTTGGATAAAAATAATACCACATTTATGTCCTTTTTTTCATGCAAGTGTACAGTTCTTAAACATGTCTGATTAAGCTTGGGAGCTCTCTTTCCACAGTATTTCTACAAAATATTTTGCAATATTAACATAAATTAGACCAAAACAAGCTCTCAGCTGTCATTGCTTGCCTTGGGGACTGTAAACCACTTGTTAAACATTCAAAAACAAAACCCAAAAAAAACCCAACAAAAACCAGGTCACAACAGTTGCGAGTCTGACATTGTCACAGAAGAAGCAACAAAAGGCATTCAAAAGTAGTGCTGTCTAAGGCCCCACCTTTAAATGCTACTCCAGCATTAAATAATGAACCTTCTCCGTCTTAGAACATAAACAAACGGCTGGACACGAGCTGGAAACAGGATACACTTTGTCCTAATTTTGCAGATAAGAATGGAGAGAAAGAACACAGATTTTTAAGTGAATAGGGTTACCTAAATATTCAGGTAGGAGTTTCTCTGCCTTACTCTATTGCAATCAAACAACATTTTGTTCTGCGACTTTTTAAGGACCTAATATTTGTTATGAGTGACTTGTACAAGGTTGTGCAAGAAGCCCATGACAGAGCCTGCCTACTGCAGGTGCTCAAAATCATTGTGAATATTCCATACTACTTGGTACTGAGCAGTAAGTCTTTGCAGCAATTAGGACCTTATGGCATCTTAACAGTTTGAATACTGAGAATTTTTTTTTTAATGAAAGAAGAAATTTGATTGCTAGTAAGGATCACGATTAGAAAGCCACTGAAAACAGATGAGCAATCTCAGGGCATGTCTTTGTGTAGCTATGTTCTATGTTATGTTGTTCACAGAAGCTCACAGTTTGGATTACTTTTAAGTTTAGCCAAGTGGGGTTATTTACTTATACTGAATCTTCTGTGGAGTACAAGATGCAATAAAAGATGTAGCATTACTCAGTGAATGGACACTTTAAGTGGTCATTTGTTGCAAATCAAGGTGAAATATGCTGCTGCTAATATAACACCTGTCTGTGTAGTCTCAGAATAAAATTCATGATACTAGAGCATATAATAGGAATACATTTTTAATATAGTGTCACTGTTAAAAATAACTAAGATCGTAAGATGACATTCTTTTTGGATTCAGAGATGAAGAAGTTGGCAAGATCTCTGCTTCCACTGTCAGTTATCAGAGGTGAAGAATTAGCTATAAGCATGCAAACCTTTGGTAGTAAAGAGACTGACGGTAATACAGGGCTGTACATGGCCCAGTTTGTTAGGGTGCAGGTTTATCCTTTTTGAGTTTTGCTCTCCAACTCTTCTTAATTTTCTCAGAGAATGCATTACTGCAGAGTTAGTATATATTTATGTGATTTGTATTATGATGATGGCGGGTATTTTTATCCCTCCTGAAACAGAAGGTTTGCCATGATTGTCCAGAAAAAAATACACTTTTAACACTTTTCAAGGCAGAAGTCTGCTCACATTTTAGTACCTGGCAATTGCTGTAATTGTCACAGATTTTTACAACTAAAGTCAACGATAAAGCTTTCAGGGAGTTAACATATGAAGACTATGTTTTTTACAAAAGAAATAGAAATAATTTAATCTGAATGGCTTAATATTAAACATTTTCCCCCTTGGAATTAAGAAGCTAATTGATTAGATGCATTCAAAGAAATCTCCAGCCCCAAAAGTAAAACTATTAGAAGAGGGTGCTGTGAAAATTGTCATGGTCAGACGTTTTCAAAATGCAGTGCATAAGAGAATTCAAAATTCAAAAACTTTGGAACTGCATATGTTATTTTGTTTCTCTAAAATGGCTTCCCAAAGCCAAAGTTATTTACAGGTACACAGATGTCAGTTTTAATTTTATTAAAAATGATACTGGGGTTGTTAGTAAGAGAACAAAGAAATGTATTGACCTAGTAAAATATGTTCAAAACCAGCTTTTCATATGGCTTTGGAATTCATTTTAATTGACATTTTTATATAATTTAATTATAGCTCTAGATCCTTTGTATTCCAGCGAATTGCCCATTGTCAAGCTGAAATCAAATGCTGAGGACAGAAAAATGACATTTTACATGTTTTACACTTGCCCTTGGTTGACCTGAGGTAGACTGAGGTATTGCTAATTAAACATTCAAAAAGATTTTGTTTTAATCACAAACTGAGAAAAGACATACACTAGGTTGTGATAAAAATGTCCAAAGAATCTAAGGAAACAATTACAGATGTGTAGGTTTGTGAGTTAACTTTTGCTTAGGAATCTATAGATGAAAGCCAAATGGAATGAGTTTTCTTGAAAACTAACAGAAGAAGAACAAACCCACAAAGATTAGAAGCTGCACAGAAATTCTGATTTCCACTTGTTCACTGTGTGAACTGTAAAATTGGCTATGTAGAATTATCTTGCTAGCAGGTGTAAGGCGAGTGGGTGAAATAAGTGCAATACTTTGCATCACGTTATGTGGCATTCTGCTAGCAAGAATGACAGCTGAAAATTACTGCTTCCAGTAATGCTCAGTAGCACAGCTTGTTTTCACCTGATTAACAACAGTAAACTCTCCCTAAAAATTCCCCAAGCATTGGTAGTGTTTTTTCTAATACATATTTATTATAGATTGAGACCTTGATGGTACTACTGCGTGGCATACGTCCCATCCTGGTCACTCCCCTGGACATCCCACTGATCACTAGTTTGCATCTGATTCCTATATGTCCTATTGTTTTTAGTGCTTTTCCTTGACACTTAGTTTTCTCTAGCTTCCTTGTAACCCATGAAAGAATGACTGCAATTTCCTCAATTCTGCACATGCAAAAGAAAATAATTACAGTGATAAAACAGAGTCTATAGATTTTTCAGAATGTCAGTCAGATGATCAGCATCTCAGGAAGTCTTCTCATCGTGTTTCTTTTTATTGTGCTCATAGCTCAAGAACCGTAGAGGATTGTCTACAAGGAAGTATTTTAAGGGGATATGATGTGCTTGAAAGCAACTAGTGTACAATCAAAGATTTTTCCTGGAAACAACCAAGTATTTTATAAATCTATCTCACAAAAGAATTCGTTGGCTGATGCACAAAATATATTATTAGTCCATAAAAATAAGTTGCAGAGCACATTTAAAATATTATGAAAACTGTCATTAGAGTACTGAGAAGGAATCTTTAGAATAAATAAATTAGCAAAATCGTTTTATATGACCAACAGGTCAAATAAGCAGTGATACTCAATAACTTTGACTTGAATGATCTAATATAACATTAGAAAACAAAGACATAGGTTGATATAAATTACTAAGTCACTTTACAGCAGCAGAAATGGAAGTCATGTTAGTGCATCCAAACAATACTGGTCAGCAACAAATGACTGGTCAGCAACTTAGGCTTAGCCTAAGAAGTCAACGGATGCTCGATAGCTTTTTGTTCTTCTGTACATCAGCTGCAAATGTTTGGCAAACAGTGTTAAAAATTATGAGAGAATATGCTAGACAAATCTTACAAAATCTGTATTTCTCCCCCTTTTATTTGTCTTTTATGTACTAAGGATAGCTTAGCACTGTTCAACACCACTCACAGGTCATCTGAGGGAGACTCTTCAGTGAAACAAGGCAGTACATCCCCAAAGACACTGATGTGCTGGCTGCACAGTGCTCCCGGCGTTTGATGACTACATAGCCAGAAATTTAACACATGATGTCCAGCTGGAGAAAGAATAGTAGGAATTTTGGATAGCAGTATTAATACACTGCATAACTCATACCTAAGAGCCAGGGATAACAGGCAGGATTTAAAAAAAAAAATATTGTGTTAATCATTTGAATTCAATTTCAAGCTAAAATCTAGTTTAATGCGTCCCTCTCCCCCCACCTTTAGATAATGATTTGGACTACTTGTTTTTCCCAGAATCAGCCGATTTCATGTTGCAAAGAGTTGATACTTAAATTATCAATAAATTAGAAACCTCAGAAAGAGAGAAAATTAAACAATCAAATTCAGAACTACAAGCAGAGCTGCCAAGGCAGGGAATATGCATATTAATGAGTTTGAATTAGTATTAGAAGAGATGATCACATATATATTTTTAAATGAGCAGCTTATCACAACCCACCTGAGCAGGATTTTAAACTACCCCACGGAGAAATATCATTCCCATGCATTGAACCTGATCTACTTTGACAAGATATCTAGTATCTTGGTCTTAGCTGACTGCTGACCTATACTGCAGTCAAAGCATGGAACTAATTTCTTGTCACACAACATTGCAAATACTCAAAAGAACATATTACTTCTCCCCAGACAGTTTAAATAAAATAGATAGAAACTGGCTTAGAAGTGGGCTGTACTTCCAGTGCTGCGGACTCCTCTAGCTGAAGCTTCAGTTCATCAATAACACTTGCCACAAGAAGAAAAAGATCATTTAAAACACACTTTACTACCCAGGCTGTCTCAGGATTACAGCTTAGTAGATAAATTCAGATGTACCTTGAGTATTGAGTTTTCCTTTGTACATCCTCTATCTACAACAAGGTAACAATTATCCATCATCAATCCAAATGATTCATGCTATTATTTTTGCAAAGTCAGCAGTACATGTATTTATAGTATCATGTTGTATGGAATATATATAGTTATCATAACAGATTTGACAATAAGGAAGGTAACTACTTCCAAAAGTAGTTGGAGTTGTTATTCTGTGCTTATTAATACACCTTAACTAAACGCTGGAAAATAAGTGGAGTCTTCATCTTGTGATTCTTTTGTTTCAATAATGAAAAAGTCTTTTGAGCCCTTAGATTAAGTAAACCAAATCAATAAATTTAAGTTTTAGAAAGTAACATAATAAATACTAATAAAATAAATAGGTTTTAGAAATTTCTTATGTGGAGTTTTTCTGGGCAATATGAGTAAATACATAGAAGCTCTAATTAATTGTATTAATCCTAGATTACTCTGCTGCAACTGCTGAAGGAATTAAACACTTCTGATTTTTGTTACACCTTGAACATGAATTTTGTTAAACCTGGTGGAGTCATGGTTGAAAGCAAAACTATCCTGTAGAAAACCTTCTCTGGTTTACTAAAATGGAAAGAGGCACTTCTCACCCTTTAGTTATGGTGATGTGCACCTGCTCTGCCACCAATGCAAACTGATGCCAGAGTGATTTGACACAAGATAGCTGCCTGAAGAAGTAGTAATTTCTTAGCAAACAGTCAAATTTGATGTCTAGGCTTCCCTTGGAAAAAAAAAATATTTTTTTGTTTTTTGATGTGACTGCCTAACATAAACTTTATTAGCTAACAAAAGATAAAAGTAACAGAAATTAGAACCTTCTGTTCAGATAGATTGAAGCAAATTAATACAAATGAAGCTATGCCTTACAAGTTGAAGTTTAATTTGGAAGGGTCACCTATGTGTGTACTGTCAATAACTCTGTGGTTTACACACAGAGGTTGGGGGCCAAATTTAGAGGCAATGAAGTAATTATGAAGCTCTGCGGGTACTGTAACAACTTCTCATCTCTTCAGAAGATACATTTCTTTTTAGCCTCCCTTAATGCCCAGGCTACAGAATTAGGATTTTCCAGTTGTTCTTGAGCTGAGATGCTTAACAGAGCAGTGGTCTCTGAGTTCACATCCACCAGAGCTTCTTGGCATGTGTCCGAGTCTGTCCAACCAGGAAGATGTCAGGGAGGGCTGTGCTTTAACTACAGAACCCAGAGAAGATGGAAGATAAAATTGCATGCTTTCACAAATCAGTCTGGAGGCTGCTATGCTTCAAGCACAGCCTGTTTTAAGTCAACTTGAAGTTAACTCCACTTCAGCCAGAGATATCTCAGAACACAAACTTTGAAGTGAGCAGGCTTTGAAAAGCTGTCTACTGTGCTCTAACATGAGTAGAATAAATAGTCTGTGATCTGAAGTCTGTGAACCTGCAGTGTATGCTTCAAAGAGAGCAGGATTAGTCCCATTTAACAGAGTACTTATTCCTGAGACATTTTTACACCATTCAAGAGGCTGAGTTTGTCAGTCTGAATTTTTTAGTTGTTTAGATAGGTTCTAGGTAGTTATAAATAAACTAGATTATATCTCCATTAGCATGTTATAAAAGGAGAAAGGTAAGATTGAAAACTAAGGAAGCGAAGAGACCAAATGATTTAGAAACACTGTGAAAAATAATTCAAAATAGTTTCAGGCATCAGTGGAGTATGTGTGTAATAGGGCAAATGCAGAATTAGAGGTGTTATTGCATTGCTTTATCATTATCCCCAATTAGAGCTAGATTAATCAATACGTATGAAGAACTTCAATGATTTACATAAACCAGTGGCAGCTTTTCAGGAAAGTAAGGCTTTGATCTGCATGCAGTTGCAGATGGGGATTTTACAGTTACAACAGATAGGATAAGTGAGACATTTTAATGATTTCTAATTAATGTTCTGGATTGGGATGTGCTATCTACTGCTGTGTAATACTGATGGTTATATCTGTGCTATAAACTTGGCTTGTTCTCTCTATTTCACTTCAGAGATATCCCCGAACAGCTACACTGCAGGGTACGATAGCTGACTCCAATTACAGCACAGCTAACAAAATAATTCACCCCAAATGCCAGATGAAGCAGTATCAGACGGTACCAAGTTTGTCCCATCAGCTAAAGATAATTCTTAAAGAGTTTTCAGGCATATGCATGATGATATAGAGTCAAATATACAAAGAAAATTTTCATCTCTACTAATTGGACTTGCACAGAGTAATTTGTCTCCAGATCTGGTAGTGCCCACAGCTGGATGCTGTTATGGGGGCTTCAGACTGTTCCTTTGTCACTTAGGAAAAGGTTTGGAAGAGCTTCAGATTTTAGTTCTCGTGTCTGTGTGAAAGGATGAAAATACCAAAAGTGGCATTCTGTGGAATGAGCATTTTTAAAGACTTACCTAATGGAATAATAGTACATTTACCATTACAGTGAAACTGAATTAGGTGATAAGAAAAACACTCTGTCCTTCTTAGCATTCATTATCTTTTCTGTCCTCTGGGTGACATGATGGACAAACTCATTAGAACAGAAATCAAAACATTAAGTCTAGTGCTGGGAAAAGGCAGAAAGAAGGGCAGGAAGAGTGTCACTTGGCAGATGCCTTTGCAATAGGTGTTATGGATGCTGAAATCTTAAAGGATTCAGAAAGAGATGGGGCGAGCCCACTGGCAGCCATTAGATATGGCACATTCTCTATTATGTCTCTGAGCCAGAGGGTGAGCGTCTCAAGATTTTTGCTGAGGAGTTGAGACCTTATAGTTTTTGGATTTTCTGTTGTCATTTTACCATTATTTGAGGGGCTTTTACTGCTTATGTTTCTTAGTTGCAACTTCCAGTAGTCTGGAATTTGTGTCTTTATAACTCCTTATTTCTGGTTTTCGAGTGAGAAGTCAGTATTACTCCTTTCAGTTGGAAATACCTCATCTGTGAGGATGGAAATCTTTTTGTGCACGTGTATTAACCAAGCTCTGTCTCCAGTATCAGTCAAGACAAACTGACTCTTCTAATGTTTCTTTAAATGAAAGTTATGGAAAATGCCAAAGACATGCATGAAATGAGCAAGTTTTCCAAATAGTAAGGATTTCCTTACATGCTTTCATCTCTGGTATTAATGCAATCAGAAATATTGCTTCATGAATAGGAATTATGATGCGTTACCTGAATAGACTTTAATTGTCTCTAGAATTAAGTGGTGAAATTATTGAATAGATGCAGTTTCAGGTAGTTGATTTTAGGAGTTAGTGCCAGGTATTCTAGTGGATTTAAGGGTTCCTGAGTTAGGAATGCTTTAAACTAGTTCATTATCTGCCCAAACTAAAATGTTTCATTTGATGCTGGTTAGCTGCAGTTTCCAAGCTTTCACATCATAAGGCATTAGTCCTACACAGATTAGCCTAAAAGACTGGGCTTATACATCAAACTGCATAAATGAGATGGGCTTTTTTTCATATATTACACACATTAAAGTGCTTTAAGGAGAAGCAAATCACAGTTGTGTGTACCTTTATAACAGAGCTTGGAAATTCATCTTTGCTCCTGGCTTACTAAACTAGCACAATGCCTTGCTTCTTTGATACATTCTCTTTCTGGGGAGGAAGAGTGTATCAGGTTGGGTTCCAGTGATTCCCAGAGCTCTTTTGTTCTCCTCAGATCTTTTGTTTTTCTCAAAATGAAATTACAAATATTCATCTTTGAAGATTTTCAAAACAGTTTATAGCAGGAAAATTTTGACATCAACACCAGATGAATTTATGCCCTTACTCTGAGCTCTGGGACTTGCAAAATGCTGTTTGCTAATGGTATAGTTAAATTAGATGCAAAATGCATTCATATCCATGTGAAATTTAATCAAAATGTTGACTCTTACAAGCTATTATTAGAAAAACACTTTGCTTGATCTGTGTGTTATGAATTATTTCTATGAAGTAAACTCAATTCTGAAATAATAAAATAACTACAAGGTATGCATTTAAAAAAAAATCCCCGAGTAAATGTTAAGGTCAGATGCCTACAATGGAAAGAAGGTGCAAAGGGCAGCACACACTGGAACAAAGCAGAAATCCAATATTGGCAATGGGTCATTTTACTCATCTGAGCTCTCTTTGTTGTTAAGAGTTCTGAAAACTTGCTTTGGGAAAACAGGCATGGGAGATAAAAAGAAACTGTTAGTCTTCTCAGCCTAAGCCCCTGATGTATTAAGTATTGCTAAAAGTATTGCATACAAGATTGAGTTTAAGTAGGTCACTAAAATGGCAGCATTATGAAAGACCTTATTTTCCACGTGAATATGTTGCAGAATTGGACCATGGAAACCTGAGATCTTTTGCAATTGAAGTCAATGGTTCCAGCCTTTCTGAATGGCTATAATCTTTCTCCATTTTAATTTCTTCAAAACTTAATTTTAGCGAAATTAAAAGGAAAAAATCCAAATCAAATATGTACTTAACAATTTTTAAATTATTATTACTAGTAGTATTTTTCTATCGAGTAAGTAATTCTAGGTTGCTTTTCAGGATTTAGCTTGATTTCTAAAGCACTTTAACTGAGGATGTTCACAGAGGTTATTTTAAAGGACAAATGAAGGTGTTATGTAGAAGAATCTTCTTTTGGTTACTTTGGAAGTCTCAATTTAGTTAGTGTAACATGTCACTGTGACAGATCATCATTGAAGAAAGGTGCCTATGGACCTTAATCTGCAAAGACTTAATGTGTTGTGCTTACATTTAGCTGAACGTTGCATCACATTGCAGAAACTGAAACTATGATACGTTTTTAAAAGATAGAGGAAAAACTGAAATTAGAAATACCATTTGAAAAGGTTTTATTCCTGTGTGTAATATAGAACTGTGTCCATTTCAGCAAAGATGTTAATGTCAGTGTTTAAAGCTGAGCTTTTATAAAGCGCAAAGCCAGATCACAAATTTCAGATGCAACAAACAGACTTAGGACAGCGTTCACACTGACAGGATTTCCTTGTAAATTGTTCTACGATACCATATCTTGAATACTCACAGAGTTCTTGTTGAATCTTCCTGAATCTCATGGCTAACAAGCATCTCAAGAAGAACCTAATGCAAAAATAATATGTGAGAAATATTTCCAAGAAGTTCAAAATCAGAATTTGTGTTTGTAACTTATTGAGATGTCTTTTTGCATCTGAAAATTACATAAAACGCTCAATTTTCCTGTTTTACACATGATTTTTTTTTTTTTTTGAACAAGTGTTCTAAGATGTCCACGGATAATGGACTCAAATGGAATCAAAAAACTCCAAAGTTTTTTGAGTCGGTCTCATAGATATAATGAGCTCACTAAAATTAGGCACTGGAGAAGGTCTTTATAGAAAAACTTGTGTAATCAATAAATAATACATCTAAAGTTTAGGAACTTCAACCTTTAAACAAACAAACAAACAAAAAACAACAACCACAACACTTTTTAAACTTCATTAACATTGATCTTGATGTAATTTTGGTTCAGAAGTGTTTCTGGGATATTTCCTCATTTTTGCTGTGTTTATAAAATTTTATTTCAGTTCTTCGTTTTTGTAAAGTTCACGTTTTTAAAAATCTGAATGCATCCAGATGTATTTCAGGAAAAAAAAAATTGAAATGTCATTTTGAAGAAAAAAATTTGTATTACCTGTCCTGTTGAAATACATATCAGTACTTCTTTTCTCAAAGGATCATTCATGTAACTAAGATATATATGAACTAATAGTCCTAGTAGGCATAAATTTACTTAGTGGGATCCAAGATGTCCTTTTTTTGGTGTTAGAGAATAGAACTGTTGCAATACTCAATTTGTATAATTGATAGTGTTTTTGGTCTGAAAGTTAGGTTCACTCAGTACTTTCTTTTCAAGTACATATTAGGAATGCAATTTAAATGTGGCCAGTGCCTCCTTTCTTGTATTGTTTCCCTTCTCTAAGTACTGAAAGAATGAAGAGAATGCTATCTCACCTGAATGATTAAATTCTGTTTCTCTGACTCTTAGTTCCTATTACTATAGAGATCTACTCTATAAGATCATCTTATTTCTTGCAGATGAATGATGCTATGGGATTTGAATTGCCATGGGTGTATTTTGTCAGTCTCGTCATCTTTGGGTCATTTTTCGTACTAAATCTTGTTCTTGGTGTATTGAGCGGGTAAGCATACACCTTTTTCATCATGAAGGCAGAGTCCTGAATTCAGTTGCCATGAACACACAGGTTATTTTATACAGGTGAGACTTGAGTTGCCATGATTTCTTTTTTTAATAAATCTCTATTTCTTTTTTTTTTCTAATTAGAACAGAAACAGTTTTATGTAGCCTTCATAAAAAATAAGAAACACTAAAATCAGTCTAGATATACTAGCATATATATTCTTCATGTCCATATTTATGGCAAAAGTATAAAAATAGCTGACAATTTTCCTGCACTTAATTAAATATCTTATTTTAATTCAACTGCTAAGGCATCATATCTGCAATAGAATTTGGGTGAGTAATGAAATTAAAGAAAAATGAATTGGTTGTAAGAACTGTATAAACACAAAAATTTCAGGGTTGACACCTACGTGATCTGGCAGCTGCAAAAAGGACTCTGCTGTTTAATGAATGACTGAATCATAACTTATTTCCTTACGTTTTACAGGTAAATGATGCAATAGGATGTGAATGGCCATGGATCTATTTTGTTAGTCTTATCATCCTTGGCTCATTTTTCGTACTTAACCTGGTTCTTGGTGTACTTAGTGGGTAAGCAGTTGAGTTAACGTTGTGTATGCTATTGCTACTTGTAAGATGGCCTCTGCATTTACTCAAGCTTCTCAGCAATGGCTTCTTTTGCATGTACTTTAGATTCTTATGTCATTCTACCAGTGTTTGCTCTTTGGACTGAACTGTGTGATCCTAATGCCTGTATCTGTCTGACATCACGTTCACCATGCTTGCAAAAAATACTTACTAAATGAGGTGCTGATCCCCACATTCTGTAATATTTCAGCACAGGTATGGGTAGCACTTGTACAGACATTTTCCCCTATAGAAATAGTGGTGTTTCTGAAACTTGCTTTTTTTTAAAATAGCTGTAAATTGATTGGAGTTCTCTTTGCATTTACCGGTTATGTAGCAAAATTTTTTTAATGGGGTGCTTGAAGATCTGTCTTATAGAAAGCATATGACTGGTTTACACAAAGTGCTTAGTGCTTACTGTGTTGCTGTGTACTGCTGTGTCAACCTGCACCAGCAAGCTAAAATATTTATTAATAATCAAATATCAGTTTATTATGGTCATTACAGCACTTCGTTGTTCTGACTACTCCAGACACTGACTAAGAACTGAAGTGGTATCTGTTGTAGCTGCATAATAGGTTTTAAAACTATATGTCAGCAGTTCGTAAGGTTTTCTTCTGACAAAGCCCCCTTTCTGAAGTTACATCTCTGCTTCTTTTGTCATTTCCTATCTTTCCTGCTAGCATTTGAATACTCTATGCATTATTAGAATCTTCAAATCATGAAGTGTGGAAAAAAACCTCTAAGATGATAAAGGCCAACCCCAGTTATTGCTGTGCGGATTAGCTATGAGTTACACAACAAACAATATCATTCTGGCAACATCAGGCCAGCTGTGTCATCTGCGTTAGCCAATAGAAAGATTGGTCTTGCATTGAATGCAGCCTTGGAAGTGATGGTGTCATCAGACTGCTGATTGTGTGCACAACCGTACTCACCGCTTTGCCATGTTGTACATTAGATTTGAAAGGAATTATATAATGCCAAATTATATTCCCGGAAGTCAGGCAATCAGAAGCAACATTTCCAATTGCTGATATGATAATTTTGTTTCAAGAACATTTTTATGTAGTCAGTGTTTTCTACAATGTGATTTTTAAAATCAGGTCAATTACTTGTGATAGACTACTTGCACACAAGAAACTAGGGAAAGTATGGTTTTACCTTACTTTCATAATCAGCTCATAAACTGGGAGTTTAAAATCAAAAGGGTAGACATAAAACACTTTTGTTTTCCTTTTATAATTAATCTCTTCCTTCCAAGGCCCACCCTGATTTATAAAGGATGATTTATGCAGCCATGTAGGCTTTGTTTCATTCAGGGACAAACATGTCAACTGTTGCAAAATGAACGGTCTAGCTCTTGCATCACAGACACACTGAACAAGCAAGAAAGAAAAGGGCAAAAAAATGAGGGTAATTGCTGTATGATTTATTTCTCCTTTTGATGCTGTTACCTAACATTGCTGTGTGACTAGATTTCCCACTAAAGCCATTAGTGGATTAGGTTTTCACATTTCCTTTCACTGGCTCTTAAGAAGGTCATAAGGAGCAGTTAGTTTTCTTCCTGTCATGCAAAGGTGTGCTGTCGAAGCAGTTATTTAGCATTTCCCTTTTCCCTTGCATGACTCAAATTAATTGCCACTGGTCTCAGATTTTTTAATTTTCTAAAAGCAAACTGTGGAGAAAGTAATGCCAGATTTGATGTGCTGATGCACATGTTCACTTCTTCCACTGAAGCCATGGAAATTGAGAGATCCATATGGCTAAGCTTTTCATTTGATTTAATACCTTTAAAATATTTTATAAGGTTTGCACCATTTTGATACACCACCTACTTTTTTCTCTGCATGGTTTCTTTGTTTTAATAAGGTAGGTTTTCAAAGCTATTAAAAATTAAATAAGTTGGATAAATTACTGCATTCTTGATTGCACCCCTCTGCAATTCCATTATATTTAATGACTCAGATACCTTTAACACAAACTTCAAGGCATCTGTGTTGATGCTCTTTCACCAGTTTTTTTTTTGTTGCAATGAGACAGTTTTGGTAAGGAAAGTCTGTTGGAATTATGAAGTTGTTCCAGAGCCACTGTTATAGGGGAAAAGGAGTCCCCTAGTAAGGTTCCATTCTTCAGAAAATAATTTACCACTGGTTTCTAGGTGTTGCTTGATGCACAGGGCTCTTAGAGCCCTTTCCTACTTGCCTTTGCTTTTCACTGAACTCAAATGGAAGTAGCAAGTGTCATGTGCACTCAGATTTATAATTTCATTCATTCTTAAACTTGTTTTCTGCCGTGGTGTCACTAATTGCAGTGTCAGTTGAGCACTCAGAGTGCTTGATGGATTGTCTGCTGTTCGTGATTTCCACGCTGAAGGAAATGATACGAGTAAACTGAGATTTGTGATGTATAAATACCACCAAAATTGACATTGAGTTAGGGAAAGAGAAAGGGGGGAGTGAGTATCCCTGAAATATATGAAAGACACTTATTTTACCAAACTAATAATTGGTACAAAAGAGAAGAAGATGTCCTGGAGAACATGTTTGAAACTCTGATGAGGTCCAGTGTGGAACAGTTACACAGATTTGATTTGGTCATTGAATCCTTTTATATTTACCATGGAACTATTTTCTACATATTATCTGTTTAGATCTACTTGTCTAAATTTTATGGGTATGCTGAACATTCTGTGGATGTATTTGTATTAATTAGCAAAAAAGCTATATATATATGTGTGTTTCATTCTGAGCCAGGCATTGAATGTGAAACACTTGCATTCTTTGTGTTATTTAAGTTAGCTTTTATGTTTTACGTTCTTCAAACCATAGCATGAAACTACTTCTATGATAAAACTACAAAGTTAAATTTTACTTAACCAAAGAATGCAAAAAGTTATGGCAACTGACTTGAAAAGCATGGCTTTGCATACAGATTTTGTAACTGGAATCTGAATGCCTAATACAGTTTTTCTGTATGGAAGTGTTAGTTCCTGTAATATACAGTTGTGCTGTATACATTTAAATCTGCTGTTCTGATCTGTTCACAGTTTTGAAACATTCATTAATTCTCTTTGCATCCCTGTGTTACTCTGTGATCATCTGCCCCTTTGTATTTCTGTACTGCCTCTTGTGCACAGCATGCTTGGTGTAAATACTGTACAAATGGATGAGAATGATGATTTGGGAGATATTTTATTTTACATGTAGCCCTTTCTGAAGGTGAGTATTTTCTGGTTATCCTTGTCACTTTTACCTACTGAAGATGATACTCATAAGAACTCAGTGCATATTTTTAATGGCAGATATGTAAATTAAGAGAAATATTATGTGTAAGTATTTTAATTTTTGGAAGCAAGCTGTCTATCGAGAGTTTTTTTTTCTTCTAAATACTCTCTTGAATAACAAGAATGGAGAGAATTCACAGGCTGAAGGTTGTACAACTGCTTTTTTTGTTAGCTTGTCTTTTTCAAAATACTCCCTTTTTTATACTCTGTGTTAGTCACTAGTCTGATTATTCACATCATTCTCAAAGTGAATTCTCAATTGAAAAACTATGCTGGTTTGCAGAGCTATACAGAAAAAGGCTCTCTGGAAAAAGATTCCAGTTCAGGCTTTAGAAATGTCACCCTTCCAGTTCAGTTTCTAGATTTGTTGCAGAAATGGGTTACAGAGCCATCTTTGGAAAAGACTAGAAATGACTCCAGTTCCAGCAACTGCATGTATAAATTCTACTAGGTCTAGCTCTAGTGATGTACTTCAGGCAGGGGCTCTAAATCCAGCTCTCTAAAGGAATTTTTAGGTAAAACCCTCTGGATGACCTCTAGCAAAGACCTTTATAAAAACAGCTCCAGAATGGGCTATTGAAAATGCTCCAGAACTTATGTAGGTGGAGCTCCAAGAAATTGGCTGGACAATCAAAGCTGAATCCAGCTCTGGAAAAAAACCTCAAGAACTGGTTCTAGTCCAGCTCTGAGAAAGGGTTCTAAAGGGCTTCATAGTTGGCAAGATTCATTTCCAGATAAGTGCTCTAAAAGTGGCAATTGAAGACCTATAGATGTGGCTCTAGGAAAAGGTTCTAGCAAAGGCTCTTGGTTCCACTTCAACAGAGGGCTCTGTAGAAGCCTAGCTCTAGCCTGAGAACAGACCTGATGAACGACTGCTCCATAAGCACACTAGAAAAAAACTGGACATACATCCAATTCCAGAAATGTACCTGGATATGTGTTTGGAAGTTTAATTCAGAATCATGAGTGTCGGTTCTTATTTTCAGCACAGTGAGTTTTTTGGGAATCTACCTGGCTACCTGGAACTATTTCCTGATCTTTCACAATAAGACTGCAATTTTGAATTCATATAATATTTAGAAGCACAGATCAAAATGCTTTCTTGCAGTGCTGAAAAGCTGCGAATACACACATTCCTCAGATAGCTTTGCATTTTCTTTATCTTGGGCTGGCCTGCATTTTGCCAGTTGACATTATGGATTTAAAGCTGCGTGTGGTTCTGAATGATTGTTTTACCTACTGGAAATCACAGGTTGTCATGACATGATCATGCTCGATTTTGATTGCCAGATCTTTTGAGCTAGCAGCAGAGAGGGGGTTCAGCCTACAAGCAATATACTAGAGTACACTTCTTTTTCTTTAAAAAAAAAATCCCTCCGGTTAGTATCTAAGGACAGGGCAGTGCAGCTGTAGGTCAACTTGACACTTGATGGGATAGTACAAATTACATCTAAATAGCTCCTCCGCAATTCTACTTTGGTAAAGAGTGATGGACTTCTTCAGGAGCCTGCTTTTACATGTAGCTTTGTTAGTCACTGTGTCTGTATCAGGCATAAGTGGGATCTGTATTCTCTGAACTCGTGAAATACCAGGCAGAAACTGAGAGTTGAGGGCAGACCTCTGAATATCCCTGGATAAAAGACCTGAGTGTATCGTGACTACCAAAGCAAGAGACAGAAGGCTGAGACTAGAAAGTTAAGTTAGAAATTATAAAGTTAAGAGTTGCCTCATAAAAGTAAGAGACAGGAATTGATAGATACACATCAACACTGAAAGTACCTTTAAGGTGTGTTGAAAATTTAAATAAAGATGCTTGTAATTCATCATGCATTAAACTATTTTACTATGAACTGAAGAAATAATAAATGATAAAACTTCATAGCTTATTTAAGAGGCATTGCTTTTAATGATGCATGGTAATCCATTCCTCAAGATAGTCCTTATCATTAGGGGATGGCTTCTGCTGACAGCTTCTTCTGCTTCAAGCATTAGTACGTCTTGGGGTAGCCATGGGAACAAGTAAGACCTTTCAAACACACCTTTCAAATCTCTGTACGTTGAATTTATTGCTTTACTAAAGGACATAAAATCATGAGCTTTGACATGTCCTTGTATATATCTTCCTACATGCAAGTCTTGTAGGTTTCTAAGAGAATGTTAATTTTTTCCATTTCTTTCCCAGAGTATTATTTGTAATGCATATAGTGATTCTGAAAGCTAAGGGTACATACTTATTCATGTCAACCTCGCCAGCAACATCTGTCAATTAATGTAATGTAAAATATATTGGTACAAAGGAGCTTATACACCTAAGAATTGTCTGCAGTATACACAGAAAAAAATCACAGAAAAAGACATTTGAATAATGATGTACAAAATAGAAAATGGCAGTGAACTGTCAACCATAGTCTTTCAGCAAAAGGGATACAAACTGGTTTTGACAGTATTCCTTTTGACAGCAGAGGGAAAGCTCAGTAGAAGAAAGACATCTGGATAAAAATTTAACTCCCTCACGCAACGTATATTAAAAAAGAGGAAAGGGAACTCAACTCCAGATCTCAGCAGGTTACGAGCTGAAGTGTGTTGCTTTTGATTGCTCTGTGGCTGGTAAAAATAAAACTGAAATACACAAATATTAAAAACAACAACAACAACAACAAAGAAAAAGGAAATATTCTTGACAGATCAGTTGAATATGCTGACAATAGATGATGACAAATTCTTTCAGATGTATGCAGTAGTAACTAACCAACTGGTCTAAGCAGAGACCACTAAAATCTATGGGACTAATTCAGTACTCTTTAATAAAAGAGCATGAACAGAAATCCTATTAGTACACATCATATTATCTTATTAGTATGGGTCCTGTGAAATGGGCTCCTGGCAGTTAAAACATATCAATTTTAAAAACTTGGTTGGCAGTGCTCATCATGACGGTAGGTTGAACATGCTTTGGGGAATAGAACCTGCCCTCGGTGCTGCAAGTTCTTCCTCTAAGAAATCCAGTGTTGTGAGCCAAGCAGGTCTCTACTCAGGGCAGAATGGGCACATCTTGAAATGTTAATGTAAAACTCAGTTTTGTTTCTCCACTGCTACTTGTTTCACATTGTTCCCCACTTTGCTGCTCCTGCAGATGATTCCACTGCCTCTTTGGCACAATACGCTATACAGTATACATTTTCTCAACTGTTGACTAACTATATAGACATAACTATGGATAGATAATAACAGTTTGCATTTTCATGTCAAGGACCTGATTCTCTTTGCTCAAGGAAAATTTCTGCAATGCTTATGTTTCTGCAGAAATAATTCAGTGGTATTCAGCCTATGATCTCTTACTATTTTTAACAGAAGGGGTAATATGTACAAATATCCAGTAATTAAAGATGTGATGTCACTTAACCTTTTAAAATATCTCTTTACACCTGGGTTACACAGTAGGCCCAGCAGGAGCTGTTGTCTGTGCTCACAGTGCAGTCTGAGTTCTCTGAGGTGATTCTGCTGATTTGTTGGTTGGTATGGTTACAGCTGCGTAAAACCTCTTCTGAGTCTGGTGGCCAACACTGTACTTCTGTGAGTACATTTCTGTGATTGTGTGACTCTGTGAATGAACAAGGGTCTAGGATGTCTGGGTGACAGTTCTGCATATGGCGTTCTCATAACACTTTCCATGTAGCAGACCCTGTGTACAGTAAGTTACGTACGGCAGTAGATGAATTGTCTCTCTCATTCTGGCTGCATACGTTTACAAGGTCAGTAACACAGCCAGCCAAGAAGCAGCATCCTGGTTTATACTGAGAAGTGGAACTTCTTGTTTCCTATCATCACTGCCTCAGTGATGCACATGAGATAGAGCAGCACTCTGTTTCATATCTGCTTGTGTATCAAATGAGAGTAGCCTCTCAGGGTTTTTCAATTTATAACAATTTGGGTGGAGACTGATTACAATCACATTTTAGTGGGGAGGCCCTTATGAGTGTTACCACAGTTGCAACATCTCTTTGAATACAATTTTTGTGAAGTTATTGAAACGAAGCAAAAACAAAACAAAACAAAAAAAACCAGCAACACTCAAATTTACACTTTCACGTACCGGATCCAGGTCATCTTTATCAAAACAAAATGAAATATTTACTTTGAAATTAGCCCTTACTACAGGCATTTGGGAAAGCAAATATTTACATTGTGGAGGTCCACTTAACACAATTAATGTACAACTTCCTAAGCCTGTCATCTTCATAGGCTTCTGGGCTGAGTACTGGGTTGATCACAGTCAGAGAGGCCAGTTCAGGCCATTGGTCTAATGATGCTCAGATTAATGATGCCCACATGACCAGGAGCCTTTCCTTTCTGCCCTGGAACTAGCCTACACTCTATAGCCATGAAATGCTGCACAAGCAGCTGTCTTACTCCTCCTTCCAGGAAACCAGCCAATATCTGCATATTTGTCTATATATCCAAATATTTTGTTGTCTAAATATCTTTATCAGCAGTTTTAAAGAGCCAGCAATTCTCCTTCACTTCACCTCCACCGACTTTTTCAATTAACTTGTTTTTTCTTGGAAAAAATACATTTTTCTCTGCTAACAGGATAATCATTTCATTTCCAGTTCAATTTAATTCCACTCTTATACATAGTATTTGTGTAAGAGGAGTCTCTGGGGACTTTGCCTGACTGATGTGACTTTTCAAATATGATTGAGAATGACTTGGCAACTGCATCAATCAGTTCCTTCAGGACCCTGAGATGCATGCCATCAGTCCCCATAGACTTATACACATTCAGTCTCATAAGGTGATTTTGGACTTGCTCTTCCCTTACAGTGGGAGGGGTTTTGTTCCCCCAGCTCCCACCTAGGCTCAGGGTTCTGAAAGACACAACAAGTCTGGTTGCCTGTGAAGACTGAGGCAAAGAACCCATTCAGTACCTCAACCTTTTCCATGTCTGTTGTAACCAGCTTTCCCTTGTCATTTATCATGGGGTACCAATCTACCTGTAGAATTCCTTCTTGTTATTTATCACATCCCTTGACAAGTTTGGTTCCATCCCTGTATTTTTCCCAGGCCACGTCCATTCTTCCACTGCCCATGCATGCCCTTATCTCTCAGTTTGACTGGTAGGTCCTTGCTGAGCAAGGGCACTGCAAACAGTTGGGTTTTTAGAATTAAGGTAAAATTTTTAAACATTGTGGAAATTAAGCACCTCTACATCTCTCCCTTTTGATAAATTGCCACAGCATTTAACCAAGTCTAATGTCTGGTTTCTGTGCTGTGTTGAAGGGAAGGGTCATAAATATCTCTGTGTATAAAAACTGTGCTTAATCCTCTGCATGCAGCTATTTTAATATAAAGACAAGGTTAAAGGGGGGCTCAGTCATGGGTGAAGTGCTGTTCAAAGTAGCAGTCTTGCCAACTGTTTAATTTTACAATGACTCTCATACAATAACAGCAGCTTTCATTTTACTTTACCCACACAAATCACAAATTCCTCACTCTAATGAAAGATACCAAGAGACGAAACAAGGATAGTGAGCAAAAGCTAGCAAAGGTTATTGCTTCTGATTTCATAGTATGCTATGATGGTTCTATTTTTCAAATGTACTGCTGGTGCAGTCACGTATACATTGCCCCAGTCAGATGTAAAGGACAGCATCTTTAATACTCTAAGATGAGCCTAAACCCAGGATTGCATAAATCAGTAATTTCTTACAGGCATATGACTTCTGCTGCCAAAACAATGAAATCCTTAAAAAAAAAAAAATTAAAATTTTAATTAAAGCAGATATCCCTCATAGAGATCTGCTGAGTGCTGTCTCTCACAAGCGTTTTTGTGAAGAGATGGCCTTCACCTCACCCTTGGATGCGAGGCGAAGGGCAGCAAATGCAAAGCAAGCACTGGCGTTCTTCAGCCACGTTAAGGTACCATCAGATAGAACAGAATTATCTCCGTGCACCAAAACTAATTTTTGTTGCATGACGTTCTTAGCTGTAGTTGTAGTGTCTGTCTCTCAGACTTTGCAGCTGTATTTCACTTCTTCAACATAACAGAAGTATAAAATTCTGAACAATTGCATATAAAGAACTTAACTCTTAAACTTACTGATGTCAAAGCATGAATTTAGTGTTTAGATGATGTTTGGAGATTGAAAATAAAGTAAGAAAAAATAGGAAAGGTGAAGATCATACATCTACAATTCCAGATAAGGATTGTATGTCGTGGAGCTGAAATAATATTTTCAAAAAACGTAAAGCTTTCTATTATTTTTTCTGAATTTTGTTAGCATATAGATACTTGTGTTTAACATGTTCAAATATTTTGCAAGCCTTACACTTTTGAATGCAAGCATTTCATAACATTTTTCTTAACTTGAACGAAGGCATTTTCAGTGCTTTAAAAATTTCCACTTGAACATGTGCTAATTAGGGGATATTTTCAATTGGAAGGTCACAGTAAATAAAGGAATTGTAAATCCATAGTAATAGAAATAGTTATAGCCATTTTCTGGATTTATTTAGCCTTATCATAGGATAAATAATTTAGTTGGAAAAAGCTTAATTTTGAATCTTGAGTTAGTACCTTGTTACAACATAGTTCAAAAGATGCTTATTTACCCCTCATCAAACAGGTTGATACTCAGATAAGTCAGAAGATGCTTGATCCTTCTAGCAAAGTGGGTTATGCATATATGCATGCATTTGGAGGCTGTGTATTAGCGTATCACACTGAATGTTTTAACGGTGTCAGTGTATGAAGTGTGATGCAAGAGCTTAGTTGTCCTACTTCATTCTTATGGGGCTTGTAGATTCATGGGGTGGTTCAGGTTGGAAGGCTCCTCAGAAGGTCATCTTTTGCATCCCTCTTCTCAAAGAGTGTGACTTAATTAATGTAAGGGTCATTCCACGACAATGGACCAAATCACAAAGTTAAACTAGGCAAAGTCAAATGCCGTATATTTCTTGAGATGGGAGCAATCAGGCAGAGGATCAGGCAGAAAGAGATGCAGTTCTCATCTGTGAAAACAGAATTTCCAGGATCTGTTACAGAGAATAACAGGGCAAAACATGCAGATTTCAAACACTACAGGTGTCTCTGCCTGGTGTAATAGAGAGCTTGTTAGTGACATTCTGTGAACAAGACGTGGCAGTATGTATGTTTGGACATGGACAGTGAGTCATAGCTGGAAGAGGAAGGAGGTTTTTTAAGACTAAACATCAGAATTTCCTTTTTGCTGAAAGTGTTACTCAACTCAGCTCTCTGAAATTACTTTATTCATGCAATCCAGTTTATCTTCTTAGCCAGTAGACACAGTTGATCCTTAAAACTATTTATAAGAGCGTATAAACAAATGGTGGCATATAAACCATCTTGGAAGAGTTGAGAATCTTGTTTAATTTTCACTTAGATCATAAGAGCTCTGAAAGTTCTGATGTAGTACAATGGGGATTTGCTGTGACTTCTTTGCACCACTGTCTTGTTTTCAAAATACTCTCCAATCTTCTGTGTGGTTGATGCAGTTCATTTTCTATGTCAGTATGTTATTCTGCAATGTCAAGACCTAGATCAAAATGCCTGGCAAGCTGACAATTAGTATTTTTTCTGCTTTATCTGAATTTGATAGGGAATTTTCCAAGGAAAGAGAAAAAGCCAAGGCCCGAGGGGACTTTCAGAAGCTACGTGAAAAACAACAGCTTGAAGAAGATCTGAAGGGATATTTAGACTGGATTACACAGGCAGAAGACATTGATCCTGAGAATGATGAAGAGGCTGATGAAGAAGGGAAACGGAACAGTATGTGTTCTTTACTCAGTGCTGATTCTGTGTGGAATGGTTTGACTGCTTTCAGTGAGTTACGCTGGGGAGAATGCAGCCTAGCTGGTGTTGCTCTCTGATTTTAAGTTTGCACAAGTGTTTATTAGCAGAACAGTCATGTCCATTAATATATTGGTACTTGAAGTTATGGAAAAAAATTTAGAATTTTACAATAAATTTAGAATTTTTCTCTGGCCTGTCCACGTACAACTCTTAGTTTGCACTCAGTCTACTCAGGTTGAAAAACTTTGCTTTATTTGTGATATCTAAAAAGTTAATGCATATAAGCTGCATACCACTAAGTGTCATCATAAATCCCTGATCAAGAAGAATATGTGTTTATGTGTAGTTGCATGTAATAGAAGCAATGACTTAATAAGCTTGAAGTATACAGTCAAAACTCCAGTAGATAAATAACCCCCTGTTAATAGGATGTTTTTGAGTTTTGAAGTAAGTAAACAACTCTCTTGATCATTCTGATATTCAAGAATACTGTTATATCAAATCTTTTCTACTAGAAGTTTGCATATACAATTAGAAATTGGGAAATTTTGGGGCACTTTTATCAAATGGTAAGAAGTATAATTATAATCACTTACTTACAGTGCATTGGTGTATATAGTAGTGAGTAATGGAAATAGTAGTCTATTACCACAATAACTTTCTAGTGATTCTGAGCAGTCCCAACATAAAGAAGTAAGTTAGTGATCTTTTTGTGATCTTGCAAAAACTAGAAGTTATCACCTTGTTTCTGTATGTGAGAAATTTTAATTAATAGCAGTATTTTAATGCTATAATTTTATATAAGGTATTTTAGTTTCTTAGCTGTGTTTGCATAGTAATAAATGGAAAGGGAACTTCTAGTGCTGTACATAAATGAGAGCATAGAGGTTGCTGGTATAATACTGAATGTAAGATTAAAGCCCAAATTTCAATATAGATATTGATTTTAAATAGCACCTTATTATTCAGTTTATACTACAGCAAGTATATGTAAAGCAGTGTGTCACAAGTAGTCTGTCAAAGGCAACTGAGAACAACATTTTTTGTGTTGAAATGATTCATTTTTACTGTAATTCTTTTTTTGCACTAGCACTGCTACTTTGTGAACTGTTCTTGAAAACAATAGTCCTTTTCAGAAGCTTAAATACTGACTGTTGAAGATAGGAGCAACGTTTTTATAATGCACTGATTTATAAGTGAACATTACAGATAGAAATGTGAAATAGATAGAACTTTACAGGTAGAAATGAGTTGTATCTAGAGCAGGACGTAAAAGCCAAGGAGTTCACAGAGTTGACTATATTAGTTATTGTTAATAATTTTGTTTGGAAGGTATGCATAATATGCATAACAATCCTTAAACTGAGACTTGAATAAGCAGATATTTTACGAAGTAAATACAACTCCACCACGCAGGGTTGTGGATGATGTCAGAATTGCACAGTGTTGGACAACTGTGCTGTGATGTGTAGTTGCCATCGACTTGGTTTGCAGGTCTGCAGGCAAAATCCCTGGGAACTTTTTGCATCCTTCCAATTCCAATTGTCTGCTTGTTAATATGCTGCAGAAGAACCCTTTTCTCCAGCATTTCTTAAACACTTTATAGATCATGTTGGTCTTTCATAAATCAGAAATACTTGTTTGCTTAGTTGTTGGTTTTGAGAGAGCTTTTTAATCTAAATTGTTAACGTAGGCATTCTGGGGTAATTTAAGAGCTGAAAGAGATTTCCAGCATAACAATAGGATAGGAGATGTAATTAATTAATTAAATCCCAAGAACTGAATTTCAGATGGTGGCTTCTATTTAAAATATGAAACATCAAAGCCAAGTTACTAACATGTGAAATACCAAAGAGCACTAGAAGCCTTATTATCAGCGTTGTAAAACTACTGAACACTTCATGTGTTGTATCTTCAAAGCCCTAATACTTTGCCTGTCAGCTGGTCCTAATACCCCTACAAAGCAAAGGTTAGCAGTATTGCTTTGACTTCCGAGAAAAGTAGTTGAAATTATTTAGATCTTTGTGAATGAATTTACTGTGGGGTCATCAGTACAGCATTGCTCTTCAATGAATAATGTTTCCTTTGCAGGTGGTCAGCTTTTGTATACTTACAGGATATCTCTTTAGTCCCATCAGCTTGATGTCTACTATTCTAGCAGTAGAGCATAAAGAGAGCTGGCAGACCTGGTGTGATTCCTGCTTCTGCAACTCTGCTGGCATTGTAGATGTTGTTCTAAGAAGTAAAGAGAAGTAAGAGATCAGGGTGGTAAAGGCTTCAGTATACTGGGCCTTTAATTGTGGCTGAGATGTTGTGATCTGCTTCTGGCAAGATACTGATCTTAACATCAATTTTCCTCCACAAAGCAGACACAGCACACACACACAATTATCTGGAGTGGTCTCTAAGTTGTGCATTCCAGTCACATCACAAAAATCATTTCTGGTTTGGCTGAGTCATAAAAGGTTCAAAAAATGCTTTGCGCAAGCTCAATGTTTGGTTTTACAGTGAACTATTGATCTGCAAGCATTCCTTTGGCACTGAGCAGGCTTGTGTACGTGTGTGTTGAGTGGAAATTTCCAGCAAATAGTCTCCTAGCACTCCTCTGGGTTTATGTGTGTGTGCTTGAATATGGGGCTGGGGATTTCATTTTTAGTACCAACTGCTGCAAGATGTAAAGGAGGAAGGTTTGCTCAAGCACTCCATCTTATATTGTCTTGCGTTCAGAAGTGATCTGCTGCACATCATGTTGCATGGCAAGGTGTGATGAGAGCGAGCATGAGCTACCTATCCAGTTACTCCAGAGAAAGCTTTTGGGTTTAGAGTATAACTGTAAGAATACGCTACTTGTTTGTGAGTGAGGTGAAATTTAGCTAGTAGAATTGCTTTGTGTCTCTAGGAAAAGACTAGCTGTTATATTTATATGAGCTAATAGCTGTTTACTCTGAGGTCAACAAAAAGAATCTCCCTTTGACTGCAAAGGAATTCGAATTTAGCTCAAATTCCAATAATCCTGAGAGGTGGGGGCTGTAGCTCTGAATAGCTGTTCCGTCGGCAATTTCAGTTTGTTTTGTCTAATCTTGCTTGTGCTGTATATATGGACACGTTTTTATTTTTTTGCGTTGCAACTGCTGCCATCTACTGTGTAAATGCTGGGATTACATGTACTTAACGCGAAGGGGTTACACTGGCTGACTTAATGGAAGAAAAGAAGAAAAGCAGACTTAGTTGCTTTGGCCGGTCTTCCAATAAACATGGTAAAACATGTTTGAGTTTGCAGTTGAGCTTTCTCTGCATTTGATGTGATGACTTTTGAAAGCACATATTATATGCATTTTCTGCAACACAGACATATACATCTACAGCATGGAGACACTGGTGCATGCAGTTCTGCTCTTCTAAGTGCATGTTTCTGATAGACTGATGCTGCAGTGCTCTGCCTTCTTAGAACATAGTTTTTAATCTGTTTAGATTTTAACTGAAGTGACTTTGAATGTTTTTATTTAAGTGCAGGCTTTCTTTTTTAAAGATACCATATACAGAATATGCTTTGAATTCAGGTGTGAAAAAATCCATGAGAATATGTCACAAGCTTTATAATTTTCTGCAAGTTTAAAATAGCATGGCTATAATATAATAATAATAGTATGTGCTATTGTAATTCTACTTTTAATGTAGAATCTAACAACAGTTATTGATAGTTTTCTGTAATTTGTGTTTTCTTCATTTCCTCTCTTACCCCCAATGGAGACAGACGAGGGTTCTAGTGTGATACATACTTTCAGATCTGTTCCCTTTAAATACTGGTGAATGTATTGATTTGACATAATCTCAGTGACAGCAGTTAGGAGATCTGGTTTTAGTCCCATGTAAAACAGATTTTCTCGAGCAAATGATATCCTTGCTGTCATGAAACGATCACTATTGTGACTCAGACTGAGGCTTACAAATCTGGTCCTTAACAGAATGCATAAGATTAAGTCAGGAATTGCTAGAATGTTATGGACTCGTTTTCAATAGATATTGAATCAGCTTAAAATTATTTATGTACTCATGTATGGTAGGATGGATTATTTCACTCTCCTTCCACTGTCTTGTAACCAAACCATTTCAACCTATCTGGAGTTTTTAAGGGCTGACAAAAAAAAAGAGAGAGCCCACAAAAATGAATGCTGGCAGTACCAAAGTACATCTGCACTGTGTAAGCAGATGCTTCATTATGGTGTCACGTAACTTCCTGGTAGCCTCTCCATAAACTGAACTTATCCTGAGGTGCTTCACAGTCAGAGCAGCGAGAACTCCTTCTTTCTGATGTGCTTTCTGGACATAAAGTAGATTTAGGGAAATTTGTGATGAATTTTTGATAAATTCATTTCTGGGGTTTTTTGTTCTGATTTCCTTTCTGACCACCTCAAAGATTTGGCATAAAGATTTCAGAAAATCAATGTACAGACTTGACAAAGAATTAAAACAATATTGAAGTTTATGGAACCATGGGATTATTAGCCAATCAGTCATTAGCAGGCACAAGGAGAGCATCCTGCAAGGTTTGCTTTAGAATGTTGCCAGTATAGCACCATGTTTAGTAATCATAAGATTCTCTCCAGTAGCTCTTTTCTTATCCTCATAAATAAAATGTAATAGCTGATACTTTTGACCTAATTTCTTTATCCTCAGGAAGGTATCAAGCTGCAAGCTGTATGGGTTAGCTATACTGCCTAATGCAAGCATTCTTTCCTTTAAAATAAAGGGGGGAAAAAAAGACGCATACATAAAATGTGCTATCTTCTTGGGAGTGCTGGAGTACCAATTTGAAGAGCTCAAAGCTGGCCCTCAGTGTGCTGTGCCCAGCACGCACCACTCTCTCAAAGCTGTGCTCCTGGCACTGAGTTTTTTCAAGACTTGAAGACTTGCCAAGCTGCTTGCATTAGAGTGAATGCGGTCATTCAGTGCTCTTGCTTTTTCCACCCAGCTAAAGGTTTAAAGACTTGCCAGCATTCTTGGAGCTAGACTTCCACATGTTGCATTTCTCAGTACTTCTGTCAAGTTTTTCTGTTGGCATACAAATTACAAGATAATGGTAGCTGTGTTCCTCATTTCAACTGAACTGTCATAGGTTGTCTTCTCTTCCCTTCTGGTAACACAGCACCTGCAAGTCACTAATGAAGCTAGAGTAGAACCCTGTTTGAAATGAAGGGTGACATCCTGGCTGTATTTAAGAGCTACAGAACTGACAATAAGAACAAAGATTCTTGTCTTTGAAATTTGTTTTTCTTAATGCAGCCGTGTTCAAAAAGGGCTGATATCATTGGGTAGACATGGATTAAAACTATATTACTTTATACATTTTTAAAAAATTATTTGTCATGTATTCAAAATGAATAGCATTTGTGTGATACTGAATGACTGTATTCTGGGTAGTACTCCTAGATGAGGGAAGGGTTGGTGTATTGGACATGAGCATGAAAGGCAGTTGCACATGTTGCCCATGTAAAACTTACTGCGAAGGTGAGCCTAGCTCTGTTTTTATAGAGCAATCCTTAATAACAATGTTTGAAACGAGCCTTCTGCACTCTTACGTGTGCAGTTGCCCTTCACAAGTGCTAAAATGTTCACTTGGTGGCTATCAGGATGTTTCCTAACAGCATGATATCACATGGCAAAAGAGCTGTTTCTTTACTAGACAGAGAAAATCTTTACATTTATTACGAAAGGTATTGGCATTGAAAAGTAATAACTCTTCATTCTGAACATCTGAGACAGTGCTTGAAATAGTTTTCTCTTTTTTTTTTTCTTAAAACATTGACAATATTAAATATTCAATTGGGATACCAATGAAGATTACCTGCTTTAGTTTTGAATGAAATTCCTTTCAACTCCATGACTGAAAGCTGTGAAGTTGATACAGGACTAGCAGTATTCATTTTTTTTCTAACTTTCAGTAACATAATACTAGAATTGAGGCACTTGCAGGTGCTGACAAGGGATTTTTTGTATATATCATAAATTAATATTTGGAAAGAATAACCAAAACAGAAGAACCTTGTGAAAAAAAAGTTTTACTGTGCTTACTGCTTGGAGTGCCTTGTTTTATTCAAACACCTGCATGGATATTTTGTATTTTCCTTTGCTATGCCAAGTCTGTGTTTAGCATTTCATACCGGGGTGACTTACATCCGTGGGGGCAGGTTCTCAGCTTTTGCTGCATAGATCGGTCCGTTTCTCAGGTATGGAACTGATGAGCATGTAAACCTTCCTACCTGTGACCACTAGCATGTATCTCTAGGTCAGTACTGAGGCAATATGGAGGCTATCGAGAAACAGTAACAGCTCCCATTTTGTACCTGATTTGTAGACAAAACAGAAAATTCAGTGCTTGATTCTCACTTATATTAATGTGTTTAATAAAGCCCACTTCAAGCCTCCTTTCAGCTACCAAAATAGTGGGAGATCTAGTACAGAAAGAGGCACTGTAGCACTTCTGCCTTCATTACTGTCTACAGACACATTCTTTGGAATATATATATCCCAAAAGCAACAAGCTATCAGGAGGCACAACCCAGAATACCTTTAAGATATTATTTTATGCTTTTCTTTTCTTGCTGTTCTACGGTACTTTCCACCTTCTCTCTCTCGCTATGGTATTTCTACTATATAAGCCAGAAACATTAATTTGACATTTGTCTTTTTCCTGAGATTTTCCTTCAGTTCTTCCTTTGCGTAGAAGTACTATTCCCCCCTAGGAAGTACCGAGAACTTTGGTTGTTCATCCTTCCCTGACACTTACTCTACATTGGTAGAAGTAAATGATGATGAACAATAGACAAGTGAGCTTTGTCTAATAAATCATTTGCTGCAATTGCTAACTCTGATCCCTGCTTGAGTGGGGATTGGACCAGATGACCTCCAGAGGTCTCTTCCAACCTCAGTTGCTCTGTGATCCACCACGTGCAGTAATTAACTGATGTGGTACAAATGTAACAGCCCCCTTTTTGCTAGAGTCCCTTGTAGTACCTATTCTGACATTCCCAGTGCTCCTTCCTGACTTCTCATATGATATTTGCAGGCACAACTAATTTTTGATGTCTTGCCTTGATAATTTCATAATGGAATTAAAATCATGGCGTGGCCCATATGATCAAAGTGCAAGTCCCTATTTTCAGAGGAACTGTAGCATTTCTTGGAATTAGCAGTGTGTTAGCAAGTGTTCAGCTGATAATCATTTCCAAAGTGGTAACAGGACACTTAAAAGGTCACAGAATCTAGCACTGGTTTATTTATTAGTTACTGTTCTCTTTGTTCCAAATTTTCTCTACACTGCGTTCTGTAGTGCGTTTATGCAGTTATGGTGAATCACTGAAGCGAAGCAAAAAGTTATAATACACGCTGGTATTCTGTGTGCTTTCTTCTGCTGTATGTGAAGGACTGATGAAGTGTCTGTTTAATTTCATCTGCTATTCCTCAGCCCTTCTGAGCTCTCATTAGATCTGCAAAATATGGAGGTATTCTTGTTATAGAGCAGGAGGTCAGATGCTGTGTAATGCCCTGCTTGGCTATCAGTCTGAAACAATTGCTGTCTCTTAACAGCAAGCATGCCCACCAGCGAAACCGAGTCAGTGAACACAGAGAATGTGAGTGGAGAAGGAGAGAACCCAGCATGCTGTGGGAGCTTATGGTGAGTACAACACTGATGGTTTTGAAACATTCTTGTGTTGTGGTTCAGCCCCGTGGGCAGCTCAGCGCTGTGCAGCCATTGGCTCGCTCCCCCACAGTGGGATGGAGCAGAGAGAGCTAAAAAGGTAGAAGTGCTAGAACTTGTGGTTTGAGGGAAGGAAAGAAAGAAAGAAACAAAAATATGATACACAGTGCAATTGCTCACCACTTGCTGACCAATGCCCTGCCAGTCCCTGAGCAGTGACAGCTCCCCCAGCCAACCCTCCAGCTTTTATTGTTCAGCATGACTATGTATGGTGTGGGATATCCTTGTGTCCAGTTTGGGTCAGCTGTCCTGGTTCTTTACCCTTCCAGCCCCCCAGTCAACATGAGAAGCTCTAAGTCCTAAAATGAGTGTAAGCACTGCTCTACTACAACTGAGATATCAGTGTATTATCAACATTAATCTCATCCGAAATCTAAAACACAGCACCATACTAGCTTCTAGGTAGAAAATTATCCTAACCAAAACCAGGACACCCCCTCACCTAAAGTTCCAATGGCATCATGTTTTCCTGTAAGCTTTTATTGAATGTAATTATGATTCAAAATGAAACAAAACAGGCAGTAAGGAAATTTTGTACACAATGGTATTTGCTGTTTGTTTGCAAAGATTTTCCTGCTTTCCCAGCATATTTTACGCTGTCAGATAATTTACTTAGTTTTAAAGGATTGCCTTTATTTCACTTAGAATATCTGTGGAGCTTTTTAGAATGGTATTACAGAAATTAAATAACAGATAGTAACATTTTAGTGTTCACAAAGCATTTTGGGGAGTTTATTTTTATGTGTATCTAATTCCAATTTGTTGATTTGAAAAATTCCATCATTCCAAAGAGATTGAACTTGTGCTAGCTAATTTTTCTGTACTCTTAAAATTTTATTTTTCTTTTCCTTTAGTCAAACCATCTCAAAATCCAAGTTCAGGTCAGTATTTTTCCTCTCTTTTTCAATAGCTTTTTTTTTTCCTTGGTAGATTTTAAACATCATTGTGGTCTAGTATGTTTATTCTTTATTGATTGTACTTTAAATTTTACTATATTAAATGCCAAATCTTGGTCTAATTTTCAGTCTTCTGGCCTGATTCTTACTCCAGCCTCAGGAATGTTGTTCTGCAATGGAATTACACTGTGTCTCAGGGCAAAATAACTCAGGACATAATTTGTCAAGAGCATTTGTTTGACTGTGAACTTTTTTGCTTTTGGATAAAAGTAGAAAATACTTTTTATCATGTGCCTTACTTGCTGTGCCACAAGTGATAACTGAAGTTAGTCTTTGGAAATATATTTCTGATGAGTCAGATGGGTACTTGGTTAAGAGTATTACATCCTAGAAAGATATAGCAGTTATCTGGCAGTTTATATCAACCACAAATTATTCTAGCATATATATATATATATATATATATATATGTATATATATATGTATATATATAGGTAAATATGATCGATTTGTAATCTTCCAGATCATTTTGAGATGTTTTGATACTAGAGCTGCTGCTTTTCTATTCTAGTAGTGAAGGCAAGGGTTCCTGCACAGATGTTATTGCCCACAATTACAGAAAGAATTTATCTTGAGCGTCAGTCTTTACATCTCTGTGAGCTGACTAATGAAAACAGGACGTACTCCAAATTCAAAGATACAAGAATTACACATGTGGTTTGAGCAAGAGAGTACAGTTTAAAAAGTGTCATGTTATTCTGAAACACCACAGATAAAAAATAATCTGAAAATGAATGTTGCTAGTTTTATATAGATCTACTAGCAATATAGAAAATACAAATGTATTGCAGATAACCAAGCTTAACTTCATAGGCTGTGGTGACTGACTTGATGGGATGCTGAGTTCAGTCGTGGTGTACATCTGGATTTCCCATTCCAAGTTGGTTTCAGATTTGTGACTGGGACCTAAAGGACAACCTAAACATGAGTGCTTGAGCAAATGAAAGTGATATTGGGAACATATTTGTGAGAATAATGGTTTACTCATGAATAGTTATGAAGAAAAAGTGATAAATTATTTAATGAGAACATAGACGCTGAATAATTTGGTTTGTTGTAACAAACCGTACCAATTAAAAGTGTCCTTTGTGGTTTGAATACTTATTTAACTGCTATATTTTGTGAAAAATGCTTCGTAAGTTCATAAAACAGTGTTATGTCATTGCAAATTTATGAAAAAGAATTTTTTCTTCAAAATAAAAGGCTATGTTCCATTCTTCTCCCAGAATGATGTTAGTATTTTGTAATTGGGAGGAATGGTTACTGAAAAATAGAAAACTATTGTGAGAAATTCACTTAATGTATCTTCTGATTTTGTGTATTCCCAAATTCTTTTGTCACAGCAAGCCATCTACTTATTGATTATTTTTACTTATTTCTTTAGTTATTCTAAGCTAATGAAGGTAGAACATTACTGTTATTCTCCTTTTTTGATTTTTTGTTTTTATAATTTCTTTTTTAGTATGCTGATATCATTCAAGCATTTGTACATGTGCATGCCATTGCACACTCTTCAGAAGCATTTTCGTATGTGCACCATTTAGCTAGAGCATTTTGTCACTGATTCCACAGGCCCTGGAGAAGAAAAGTCCCATTGGTTTTAAAGAGTGATGACTCATAGGCAGTGAGGCTGCTCTTGGCTCATATGAGTAGAAAGATCCAAACAATATTATCTTTATCACAAAAATAGAGTGTTCTGTAAGTCTAAGAAAAGCTGTTTTGCCTACCTGGTAAGTGAGCCTTCCCATTGCTGGCTGTAGGCGAAGGACTGTCAAGATAAGGGTGTTCTTGAATGCAGCGTCACTTCAGGTCAGGACAGGGCATTTTTCCTTTAAAGAGTTAGAATACTGCAAAGGTCTGAAACATCTCTGTACCAATCAAAACATGTATTTATTTCCAACGCTACAAGTTTAAGGTGTGCAAGTTAATGTCTGAATGCATTGACAACTCAGATGTTTTTATGGTGGTATTACTGTACATAGGTTCTGTTTACTGAGAGATTTAAAGTATTTCTAACTTCACGTATAGTCAATACATTATCTGCTAATTCAGGTGCTGGAAGTGATAACCAGTACACCTAGTTATTTGTAACAATTTTCAAAAGCTGTTTAGTGTCATTTTTATTTCTGTCTGCATAGTTTAACTTAAAGCCTGCATTTTGAGACAAAGTGTAATCTCAATTCTATTTCTTCTGCTTTGTTGTTTTTCTTTGCTACTATTAATTTTATGGGGCCTGGGAAGACAGGTTACTTGATTGCCTTGTTACTCAATGAAGTACTGAATCCAGTTCAATATAATTGTCACTCCCAAAGTTGTGGTTTACTTTTAAAAATACTCAACGAAATCTAAAAGAGGAATAAGAAATTAGCACTCCTTGATCTTCAACTGATAATAATTTACACAAGTAACTGAATTACCTTACGTGTTTTCATATCAATGCACCTACTCACACGTGTATGCTTGCACTATATTTTTTCAGAGACAAAACCTTCTTTAAGTTGACATGCATTTTCTGTATAAAAAAATTACTTTTATTTGAACTTTCAGTCGACGCTGGCGTCGCTGGAATCGATTTAATCGAAGAAAATGTAGAGCTGCAGTAAAATCTGTCACGTTTTATTGGCTTGTTATTGTCTTGGTCTTTCTGAACACATTAACTATCTCATCGGAACATTATAACCAACCTGACTGGCTGACCCAGATCCAAGGTACAAACAAAAATTGTCTTGTTTGTAACTGCGAATAACTGCATTCTGTATATCTTTCATACTTTGCCATTTTGTTTGTTGCTGTTCTGAAGATATTCAGCCCACCCAAAAGCACATATTCTCCCGATATGAGAAACAATTGACTGTATTAGACTTCCATTTCCATAACACAGCTTAATTGCATACCAGCTAAAAATTGGACAATACTAAATTGCAAACACCTGTACTTTTTGTTGTTAAATCATGCTTGAAAGATGAGGAAGAAAATGGTAATTGGCACAGCATGCTGTAGGCTGTATTGTTCGATTTTAAGTGTGGACTCAAGTTGTGAGTTGAGCAGCCATGAACTGCCCAACATGTTGGAAAAACGAAACAGTACTTAGGTGGCAGGAAGGTGGGCATCCTTGTGTAACATGTCACGTTAAGCAACAAATACTGTCCAAAGTAAAAATAAATAAATGAAATTAATAAAACCATTTATTTTTTTTTAAGCAACAGGCCTTACAGAAAGTATAGTATTAAGATGTTAAAATGAAAATGGAAGCTATGAGACAATTCAGAAATATCATATTATTTTTTTTTTTTAATATTTTGTTCCAGATATCGCAAATAAAGTTCTTCTGGCTTTGTTCACCTGTGAAATGTTAGTAAAGATGTACAGCTTGGGTCTACAGGCTTATTTTGTTTCTCTTTTTAACCGCTTTGATTGCTTCGTTGTTTGTGGTGGCATTGTTGAAACCATTTTGGTGGAGTTGGAAATTATGTCACCCCTTGGAATTTCAGTGTTTCGCTGTGTTCGTCTCCTGCGTATTTTTAAAGTAACAAGGTAAGATTAACTAATACTGCTAACTTTAGGGATAGCTGAAGGGTGATCAGCAATTCTTTTGTAATACTTCATCATGCACTGCTCTTTTACTGTTCTTTTTGTTGGTTGTTTTTTTTTTGGTTGGTTGGTTATGTTATGTTTTTTTGTTTTTTTTTTTCGGTGTGTGTTAACACACGCGTTTTAATTTATAGGCACTGGGCATCCCTGAGCAACTTGGTAGCATCCTTGTTAAACTCAATGAAGTCCATTGCTTCACTGTTGCTTCTGCTTTTCCTCTTCATCATAATCTTCTCGTTGCTTGGAATGCAGCTGTTTGGAGGCAAATTTAATTTTGATGAAACTCAAACAAAACGGAGCACCTTCGATAATTTTCCACAAGCTCTTTTAACTGTATTCCAGGTAACTGTTTTTCATCCCCTATGAAACATTTTATCTTTGATGATCAGCAGAACTGTTTAAGTGATCATGTTGCCTGAAAGCAAAATCACAAATACTATTTATTCAGTTTACTTCAAGTAGCATTCTGCTCATTAAATTCAGTACTCTGGTAATTCTGCACCATTTGTACCATTTGTTTCATGTCTTATTTGATCTATCTATGCAACATAGCTGTCATATTACTTCACAAAATTAAATCTTTTTTGTCCATCAAATTTACACTTAGAAAAAGAGGTGGCATGTTGTCTTATTTTCATTGATTTGTTTCCTTTAACTTCATTAACTATATAAAAGTTCAGCTTTTCCCTATGGAAAAATTGAGATGCATTGTTAGAGGGCATATTTGCATATGGGTTTATATCACTTACTATAATATAGAAATAAGTTTAAAGAGACACTACCGGGTTAATTACAATTTTAAAGGTTAGAGATCAGGCTAATCGGTTCCATCTTTCTAACCATTTCCATGTTCAGCTTTGCAGACGTTGCACATTACCACAGTGTTTGGTTTCAGACATTGTAGGTGATTGTTTAAGGCAGGCAATGTAAGACTCAATTCTGTATCTGCTTCCTATCCCCTCACTAGTAGTTTTTGTATACTGAAGGTTAGCTTTATTGTGTATTTTGAGCAGAGGAAACATAGGTCTCTATTGCTCCTTTTGATGTTGAGTTGTTAATAATATATCTGCTTCTCAGATTCTAACAGGTGAAGACTGGAATGCTGTTATGTATGATGGCATAATGGCGTATGGTGGCCCATCATCGTCAGGCATGATAGTCTGCATATATTTCATTATCCTCTTCATCTGCGGTAACTGTATCCTTTGTGCTTCATGGAAACATCTCCAAATTGAACTGTGTGCCAGGTTTTAACCATGGCAGGGGCACAGGCAAGATTTCTTTAGAAGGGAGTAAGTTGCAATGGACGTGCATGCTCATTCTGCACGTGCTCGGTCCTTTGAATTGACTTCATGGAGCAATCCTCTTCTTTACATTCCTTGATGAGGAGTGTAAAAAAAGTGAGATTCCAGGGATCTCTAAGTGCATCTCCTACCACCACAGTGGCAGGAACAAAAAAATATATATATATTCTTTCTTCAGTGGGAAAACAACCTTATTCTTCCTGCTTGTCTCTATTTGACATCTCTCTCCTCAAAATGAATGGATGTAGTTTGATCTCTGTGACAGTATTTTCCTGTTCATCCTTTTGGCACTTGTGTAGATGTGTTAGGTCTGACACATCCCGACAATGGAGCCAGTGATCCACTGTATACTGCAAGGACCAGATGAGAGAAATTGACAAGGAGGAATGTTGAGTCAGTTAGGATTAAGTCTTCTGAAGCATTTCCCTTCCCTGTCTTCAGTATGCTGGAAATAGTCCCATACAGCAACAGAAACTAGTGTCATACTACTAAATTCTTAAAAGGTCAGGAGGTAATAAAAGGGCAAAAACATTTTGTTTTCTGTACTACACTGTACTTATATCAGTATTTGTGCGTAACTGATACAGGCTGAAGTACAAAATTTGATATAGATTTTCATAGACACAGAAGACAGAGCATTATAGAAATAATTTTTTCAAAATGTCTGAACATTCTTGACTTTCAAAAGACAATGTTTTGTATTTGAAACATGCTCAGGCTAACATAAAGTTAAGTTTCATTTTATTTAAAAACAAACAAATAGCAAATATTGCATTATTTTAAAATCAGAGATCCTTCTGGAACTCTACTTGGTTTTACACCAAGTATTATTCTAGTCTGTTAAGTGAGTGGTATTTGTACTACATTACAACATCACCCATCTCTACGCTTAAGGTTGGGAACATGGGATTTATCTCTCACACATTGTCAGTGTTTATACTGATAATAAACTAAACCAAGTGTGGTAAGGCATAATGTCCTTAAAATGATCTGAAATAGATATCTTGCTAAATGTCTTCTTGGCCATTGCTGTGGATAACTTGGCAGATGCTGAAAGTCTAAATACAGCTCAGAAAGAAGAAGCAGAAGAAAAGGAAAGGAAAAAGAATGCAAGGTAAAACAGCTCAGGCATGATGGATGAGCAGGAGAAGGGAGGAGGAGAGAAATGAGTTCTTTCTTGCATAAATGCCCTCACTATTTATGAAATTTATTGGACTTGGGAAACAAAGGACAGAATTTACCTTGACATTAAAGTAAGACCCAGTTAGAGTGATTTTAGATAAAAGTTGGCTAGTGACTGGGAAAACAGGATGATCTAAGGAGAGAATGATAAGCCAACTGATGTTTAAACATCACAATGGTAGGATTTATTGTACAATTAGAACAGGAATGTATCTGTTCTTGCCAGTGAAAAAGACCATTTGGAATCAGTTCTGTAAGCCTTATACAGGCAAGAAAATGACCTTTCCTCAAGATTAGTGCTGCCTGTTGAAGTCAATGCAAGTTATTTGAGTTCAAGGGCACATTTTATCCATCTAGAAAGGAGTAACGATCATGCATTGAATTATTTAGAGATTAACTTCTGCAGTTAAATTCAAAATGGTAGTGTTTGAAATGGATCAAGTGTGTTCAAATGCAGTAGATTTTATAACTTTGATCACTTCTGTGCAAATCACTTTAAATATCACTTAATTTTTTTACTGTATGTTTTTATGTATACTCAACTTTTAAAAGTATGCTTTTAGATCTCCTATCGTTACATGACTGCATTGTAATTGTTTTTTGCTTGTTTGTATTTTCTAGAAAAGAAAGTCTGGAAAATAAAAAAAGTGAGAAGTCAGAAGGTGACCAAAAGAAGCCCAAGGATAGTAAGGTGTTTATTTTTTAAAATATGTCTGTTTAGAAAGGAATTACTTTTCAGGCCTGCTATTTATGTGATTTCTTTTATGAAGTCATCATCCGTACATTTTTTTCCAGGGAAAGGAAACAGTTTTGATGCTTGGCATCTTTGCGGAATCTGTTAGCCCAGAAAATCCTTTTGATTTGAATATCCAAAGAAGGGAAAGCCAAATTTGTGATTACTTTAGGATCTCTGAATGTATTTTGCCTGCTAAATCCAGTGGAAGAGATTAGTGAAAGATGAATTCTTAGTTGAATTTTCAACCATTATTAGTGATTTTTACCAGACCTGTTGGTCATATTGTGATTGTAATGTGCACAGCTAAAAGAACACAGATATTATAGAAAAAGTCATATTTTAAATATATGTATTAAAATGTCAGCTCTTCTCTCTTCTCAGGGTTACCCTGTTTTAAAAAATCAGACTAAATATGGGAGTGACTTTCTTTACTTCAAAGTCTTACTTGTTCTGCCTTCTGTTAAACTCTGTACGCAAAGCTCTACTGAAAACTATTTTCTCCTCTTTCATGGCCATAGGTGACAATTGCTGAATATGGAGAAGGAGAGGATGAAGATAAAGATCCCTATCCACCCTGTGATGTACCAGGTACGTGAATACCAGTCCGAAGACAAAAAAACATTTAAATTTGTTAGCTAAAATATCATAAACTGCTCTCTCTGAACACTGAATCCTATCCTTTGAAATCAATTAAATTGTACTCTGTTACCAGTGGATAAATGGGCCTCTGAGTTGCTAACTACAACATTTTTCTTTAGCTCTTTTAACAGTACAAACATGAGGGTTAATACTGTGAGCCTGAAGGCTCTTGTGCTAATAATAACCTGGATGTGAAAGCAAATTCTGAAATGTTTGGCAGTAAGAAGACGTTCCAGGGCTGAAGGTCACTATTATCTCAGTATCTTCCTATCCAGCACCTCTAAAAATCCATTCTGATTGTTTTGACACCTATTACAGAAATCTGTTTTTACATTCCCATTGGAGTACTCGTTGATCTAACTGCACAGAGTCCTACAGTACAGCTCAGGGATGGGCTTATAGAGTTCAAGCTTCTGTGGGGCTCCTGGAACAGGAGCAGGGAGTGTGAGTCCTCAGCCTCTCCTCATGGAATATGCCCCCCAGTCTTTTTATCAGCTTTGTTCCCCTCCTCTGGATGCTTTCAAGATCATCCTGCATTTCTTCTTATATTGTGGAGCCCAGAGCACACACATTATTCAACGTGAAGCTGCACCAAGGCTATGTCAGCATCACGTCTTTTGACCAGCTGGCTGTGCTATGTTTGCAAACATGGTTTACACGCTTGGCTGCCAGGGCACACAGCTGTCTCGCTTTGAGCCTGCGGTCACCTACTACCCCCAGATACCTTTCTGCAGTGCTGCTCTCCAACCATTCATCTCCCAGACTCTACTATTTCAAGTGTAGAACTTGGCACTTACCTCTGTGGAATTTCATGCTATTTGCTGATTGTCTAATGCTCTAGTCTATCTTGATCCCTCCGCAAGACTTCTTGTTCTACCAGAGAGTCAACATCTCCCAGTTAAGTATCATTAGGGAACTTTCTGAGGATGTTTTCCAGTCCTGCTTCCAGATCAGTGATAAAAGTGTTGAACAGGGCTGGCCCTGGAATTGACCCCTGGGGGACATTGCTAGTGACTTGCTGCCAGTCAGACATAGCCTCATTTACTATGATCCTTCTTGTAGATGACACTATATTTAACACTATTTCCAGTCCTCAGGGACCTCCCCAGAATCCCAAGACCTTTGGTAAAGTATTGAGAGGGGTACAACTATAACATCTATGAACTCCTTCAGTACTCTGTGGTGAAACCTGTCCACCCTCACAGACTTCTGAGTATTCATAGATTCATTCACATTTTTTCATAATGTTTAAAATTGTGGTATATAATTTTGTGATATAAAGCTGTGTAAATATATTTTTTCCTGTAAGCCATGTGTATATATATTAATACAATTTTATATTGTTTTGAAAGAAATTAATCCTTTTTATTTTTAGTAAAATAAATGTTTAATTTATAGTAGGTGAAGATGAAGAAGATGAGGAGGATGAACCTGAGGTACCAGCAGGCCCACGTCCCCGGAGAATATCAGAACTAAACATGAAGGAGAAGATAACACCGATCCCTGAAGGGAGTGCCTTCTTCATTTTCAGCAGCACCAATCCGTAAATATCATTCTGAAATACTCTCCTTTACTTCCTCCAGTGGCAAAGGAGTAGGTCTACTTGCACTGAGTGTGGGGATAAAACAGCAATATCTGCAACAAGATAGGAATTGGTTTCTAAGTGACTTGATAAATAAAAATAATTTGTTAAATACATTAATTTGCCTCCCACTGTCAATGGCAGCATTTTTTATGTATGGACTATGAAGCCTGCATAGGTCTCAAAAGTACCTTTTAATGTCTGCTATCCAGCTATTCTGCTAGTCACTGGATATAAAAGATCTGACATAAGATATGAGGATTTTTGCATGAGGGAGGATTCTTAGAAATCATGGGAAGAATGGCATGTTTTTGTAGCAGTGAGAGAGAGGAAAAAATGTAAGGGCCAAGAAGGAGGAAGGAGGTATGTATCCTCCCAGTTGAAAGTGTTTATCCAAATTAAAACACACTGACAGATTATTTAAAAAATCAGAAACAAGAGTAGTTAGATTTTGGAGGGAACTGAAATCTTTCACCACTCAATCTAACTCCAGAGCATTGCAGACTCTATAGTGATGAGGAAAGCAAGCTTCATTAGTCAGTAAAAGTTGTTACTGATTGCTAGATGGAAGTGAACAAGTGAACGGAATTCATTTCCTAAAGGACTGAAGATAGCTGTTACATTCAGGTATAGCAATTTCACGGGCAGTCATAGCAGGGCTTTTAAAAGTTATTTGTACAGGAGAACCTTGTTTCCTCCATGGCAGAGGTCTTCACAGGTAAGGTTAAAGGATGATACAAGCCTGATATTTTGGGCTTGTATCTTATTGATTCTGTGGATTATCTGATACTCAGAATTTTTTGACAAGCTAGAAAGATATCTATTTAGTCTGGTAATTTTAAGAACATGTGATGAATGCATATACAATAGACTTGTTGAACATATCAGTTTCCTTTTGTTCTCAAGTAATTCTATATGGTTTTTCAGGGCAAAATCTCCGTCTTACTTAACTGTACTTAAATAATCTACTTAACAAATTTCCTCTGAGAAACTTACGATTTTTCAGAAGGATATATCAAACAACCTTAGTGTTAGTCAGTTATGAACAAGATCCTTCCATTTTGCCAATTTAATCCAGGATCAACTCCAGTGAAGTGCTCAGTAGCACTACAGCTCAGTGACTGTAAGCATACATGCAGTCCTACTTCATATTTGTCTGAATCCTAGCAGCTCTATAATCTTCAGCACACACTGGTCCTATGATTCTGCAAAAAACAATCTTCAAGGGAGATTATTATTTGATTGGAGTCTTTAAGTAACACAACAAGATCTCTAAACTTAAACACATCTCACCTAATTAAGAATTTCATCAACTTTAAGAGTCAAAGAACAGTTGAGATCTAAATAACCTTAATATCTGGCATTTGACATTGATGTCTATCTACATACACAGTGGTATAAACACTGGAATTTATAATGGCATTCATAATCTGGGAAATTATCTCCCTTATTCCTTTGATAAGTGCACTTTCACAACTGGGGGGCTGGATTTTGAATTTGTTTAAGTTTTTACATAAGAGAGCAATAGCTTCAGCATTTACACCATGTTTTAGCTGCTGATGGTTTCCCAGATCTGTCATTTTTGGCAGAGTAATAGAAAACATGTTGTATATTAGCCATCTGCTGAATTCTATTTGCACATTTGGTATATTTTTGTATCTCTTCTGCAGAATTCGAGTGGGATGCCACAGGCTCATCAATCACCACATCTTTACCAATCTCATCCTTGTCTTCATCATGCTGAGCAGTGTTTCCCTAGCAGCAGAAGATCCGATTCGCAGCCACTCTTTTCGAAATAATGTAAGCCTATCAATTTTGTGTCTATAAATATTTCCTCATAGAATAATAAACCTTTGGGACTGGTGCCTCATTTTTAATTTTCAAGTGAAGAAATTATCCTTTTCCTTTTCCAAGTCAAACATTTGCTTTTTTTTGTTGTTGTTGTAAAAAACATAAATCTTTCAGAGACAAGTATGTTTATTGATGGAGCATCATAGGTAGTACAACTATTCTGCATTAGGGGTGGAGAAAGCTTCTCGAGTTATTGTGAGTTGTGCATGCTTCTGATTAGCTACGAAATAGCTAATATGATTGAACTGGTTTGTGGGGATTTGGACAGAACTGTGAGATCTCTCCTGTCTTACATATATGTTGATCTGCAGGCTAGCCATGTTGTTAGAGGAAATTCTTCCACCTCTTACAATAGAAAGACCTTCCAAAATCAATCAAAAAATAAATAAATGTATAATCAAAACTCTAAACTTATTTTCAAGGTGTTTGACAATCAAACTTGTGATTTTTAATGACTTGGGAATGGCCACAACGTGACAGTAGGCAAAGTGCTAATCTTCTGTATCTAAGGAAGTAATTCTGCTTACGAGTTTTTCTGCAGTTTTGACACACATCTTACTACTGCCCCAGGTATTGTGCTCACATTTGCATTGCAGAGCAGTTGCAGACTGCACAAACTAGGTTCCTTTCAGATGAAGCTAAAACCATAGTTACACTCCAGCACACAAACTCAATACAAAAAGTTTTGATTTGTCAAACATTGAATTCCTCTTATCCTCAACTGGTGCTCTAGCTTCTGAAGGCTGAAACAGCCATCTTATAGAACTAAAAAACTAAGATGTCCTTCAACCTCTAATGGGACTTGAGTTCATGTAAAGAGGAGGGTAGACACATATCAAGGATAAATGAAAGTATTGGTTCTCAATACTGTTTCTGTCTGCTGCTTTGCTCTTGTATCCCTGTACTATTATAGGTGCCTCTGAACTCTTTGGGCTGTTGACATTCCCTGAACATTTTTTTTCAGTAACATTAGGAAAAAATGAAAAGCTAATACTTTTTCCAAGGGTAAAATTAGATAAAAACAGAAAGGCACTCTCCATGGAGTATATAGAGCAACTGTGTGCCTCCCATATCTGTAGAACTGGACAAGTGTAACTTTATGAATAGATCATGGTAATGGATACAAAAAACAGAGCTGGTGAACCATACTGAAATTGTTACTAAAGGGCTGTTATTTCTTTTTGTTACTAGAGCCAGTGGTAGGAAGATAAAACTCCAGAGTGGTGGGAATTGAAGGGATTATTCCTCTTTAGGGCACAGGAAGATAAAATGTTTGAATGATTTTTGAGAAAATATTGCCCTCATGTTGTAAATATTCACTGACACACCAGAATTGCACACTTTTCTTGTAATTACCTTGAATGATGGTGTTGCCTTCAGCTGGGCAGCTTGGAGAGGGAAGGAACTCACTATTGAATGACTGCATAGAGAGAGTTTAGCATTTACTTTGTGAGTTGGTATTTGGAAGACTCAAAAAGTACTGAAAAGTATGATTTGAAGAGTTGGCTCTTGTATTTCTACAAGAGTAGCCTCTGCTTATTCCAGTTGGCACTCGAGTTCAGTGGCGTGGCTTTCTGGTGATAGTTCATGTTATCTTTTCTGCAAATATGATTCCTTTTACTCAGTCCTGTGCTTTTTATGTTGGATATCCCATGTTGGCTCGTTAATGAAGATCATGTTGTTTGTAGCTGTGCTAGCATGGTAAAATTCCAGGATAGAGGACAGCACATTGGATCGAGTCACACTGCCAAACAGGGGAGCTGACCATCCTGATGAGTATCAGGTTAGGTGTCTCTGATAAAATTCATGACAGTAAAAGCATGAAAACACAAGTTTAGCAAGCAAGAATTGTTTTAAATATATTCTATAATTCTAGAACAAATTCCTTACTGACTAATTTTTGTTGAACCACTTTCTTATATGACTCTTTCTTCAGCCACAGCAAGGGATGGAGGGATGTGATCATCAGTGGAACATGAGAAGAAAAAAGATTTCTTTTGGTCTTATAGGAATATGTCTGTTGTGTGTCATCTCTTTATTTTATTTCTCCTTCCCATTTTCTTAGCTGTTGCACCACAGGAAACATGTTTCTGTGCTCACCTGTTTTCTAGATGAACTGCTGGATTCTTGAAACTAAACTAACACAGTGCTGCAGTGTATGTCTGTGACTAAATTGGAAACTAGCAGTACTTCCACGTTGAAAGGCTGAAATCCCAGTTCCATAGAAATATACCTGCACTATTCCTGTTGACAACTGTGAAGTCAATATCACATCTGTGATATTTTTAAAAGTTTGCATGTCACTAAATTATTGGTGTGTGTTCTAAATTTCCTGCAAATAAAGAACTGGTGTGTCTTCCAAGTAAAAAATAATAATAATAAAAAGCTGCAGTGCTGATTTTAATTAGTTTAGTTATTCAGGAATGCACTTTGACATACTCTAGCTCAGTCTATATGGGAACAACAACATCAAAAATACTAACTAATAACACAGATTTACTACTACTAAACATTTCTTGCATAAGATTATGTATCGCTGTAAAAGTCTGAAGCAGGTATCTGTGAAAGCCGATTTGTGTGGGAAGGTCTGAAAGAAGTGAAAGTCTCACTGGGTCTGAGTGGTAAAATCTCACATCTAAACATGGTGGCATGTGATAATTTTTTAAGTAAATATAAACTGTTGCACAATAGCTGGAATTTTAAACTACATTGACTTAATTCCCCATCTACCTGTTTCTATAAATGCAGGTGTTGTTGTACATGTGGTATAAACTGTAAAAACTTATTAATAGTTGAATTTCTTACTGTGGCACGTATTATACCTTGCAGATACTTGGTTACTTTGACTATGCTTTCACAGCCATCTTTACTGTTGAAATCCTGTTAAAGGTAATGCATTGTTATTGATCCTTGTTAGCTCAAAAGCAGCTTTAGCAATAATGTTTGTAACTTTTTGTTTACCTTCCAGATCCTAGGGTATGCAGATTATGTCTTCACTAGTATGTTTACATTTGAGATCATTTTGAAGGTAACAGGTTTTCAAAGGAAGTTTGTTTAAAAGGATTTTCCTTGTGTGTCACCTGCCAAGAAAAGGCACTTGAAGTGTTCTTCGCCTTTTCTCTAAGCGATCAAAGCTAAACTTTTTTTCAACCAGAGGAATTTTTTATTTGACAATTTCTCATAGTTTTGATTGGTTATTTTTTACCATTGGATGCATGTAGAAGATGATTTTTTTATCATTACATCAATTTAGTAATTCATTTTTTACCCTTTTTAAACTTACAGTTGTCAGAAAAGGGAAAAATAATTCACTGCGCATGAGCTTTTCCTTCTCCCTGCTCTGGCATTTCCAAAAGAGTTGATCAGTCTTGTAAGGAGGGAGCATGTAATTTCTCATTTCTCTTGCTGAACTATATTCACAGAGCTAAAATAGATAACAATTTTCTTGCAATAGGACTTGCAAGATATCTTGCATTTATCTATCTATACACTAAGATACTTTTCATTTATCTTATCTTGGGCATACATTTAAATACACAGAAAGGCATAAATATGCTTGCTTAAATGTATTACCCATGCATGAGTTCAAAAATGGCATTTTAATGTACAGTTTGTGTACTGATTATTAAGATTATTCATTGGGGTTACTCAGAACATATATATATATGGAGCTTACTCTGGCAAAGAAGCTCTATAACTGAGGGTTGGTTTCATGTGTAGGAAACTGTTGAACAAAATAATTCTTTTTTCCTTTTGAAAATTTGTGAAACATTTTTTCCAGAAATTTCTGTATGATTCTTAAAAGTTAAATCAGTGCATATTCAGTGTAAGTTTTTTCGTTGAGTAACCCCGATTTATACACTGGTACACTAAGAATCTGTACATAAACTTTGCATTTCTAGTTGAGGATTAAGCTTAACAAAATCTCTTCTCCCAGCTTTCGCTCATATTGCTGTGCATACTCTTCACTGTGCAACTTGATTAATACTAATTGATGCAATATTTGGGCTGTTTACAAGATAAGCTGTGTTGTAAGTAGTAGACTATTTTTATGCTTGCAAATATTCTCAGACTTCTATTTAATCCCTTTTCATTTTCAGCAGTGAGGAGCTTGCTAAAAATTGGTCGATTTTATAATATTTATTGTGTTATAAAAAAAAAAGTCCCTATTTTTCACATCAAGAGAAAGGCCAAACTAAAGGAAAGAAACACTGAAAAGTCTTGCAGCATTCAATCAAAGTAGTTCCAAACTCTGAATTTGAGAAGCCATACTAAATACGTTAGCACCATTTGTACAGCAGAAGAGTTGTTAGACCAGCTACGTGCTCTGAGCAGCAGGTTGTGTAGCTCCTGTAGTTCCAATTGTGTCACTGTACGGACAGAGGAATTACAAAGCATGGCATAAACAAACATAACTAGATGTGCTAAGAAAAGAAATATTCTCACTGACTGCAAAAGATTCTGACATTAAGTTATTCAAGGGAAATAGGAAGCACTAGAGCATGAACTACAGAAATCTGGCATTGTTAAGTAATAAAAAGAAACAAGAAGCCTCATCATAGAAAAACATGTTGATGCTCCTGACTGCACTAACTGCAGGAAACTCTGCCTGGCAGTGTACTCACATGTATTTATAAAGGAAAACAAATGGTACCAGAAAAAATTCAGTGGACAGTCAGAAAATGGCACATTCGTGTACAATGCCTGCTTTACTAAGATGCCTCAGACACTGGCTTTGCTTGCTCCTGGCTGGAGCCCTCCATGTTTCCCCTGTTGCTTTCTGTGCTGTGCTTTTCACAGTGTCCAAGTCATACCAGCAGCTGTGTGAGTTCTATAGAATGCAAATTCAAGACTAGATCTACAGGAACAATAGCAGTTCTTAATTTCCAGTCAAAAAGTATATGAAACCGAAACAAAGGAGCAATATTATCAATTTCAGGGAAGAATCTTGTGAAAGTGCAAAAATGAAGCGTTAAAATAACTCACAACACATGGAGAGTCCCATGTGTTCTCTTTTACTGGCTGCTCTGCAGACGTATGGATTTGCACTTTGTGTGGTGTTGAGGTTATGAGAGAGGATATGAATACCAGAAAAGCTGCAATATCAGTTTAAAGCATTTAAGAATTCTCTTATGTAACCCCTACATCGCTTTCAAATCCAGCTTACCATCCTGTTTGCAGTACCTGGGAAGTGTGAATGTGTCAAACCAAAGGCCAGGTTGTGGCCTTGGGCTTTTAACCATGCCCCAGCTGTGCTAATCCCTTGCTATCTAAACCAGTCCCTACTGGTGTGGCAAGAGGAAGAGAGCAACAGGAGTGGTGCTCACTGCCTTACATCTGCTCCAGGACTAGCTATGGTCTTGACCTGTGCAAAGGGTAGGATAATTTTGCTGCGATTTATACTGATGGAAGTCTGGGTCCCCATATAAAGACAGGGTGATAAGTACTTCATCCACGTTTTTAGGTCAAAACATCTTAGCTTTTGTGGGAGTCTTTACGTTAAGCACAGTTAATTGATTGCATACTAGAATGTGAATGAGTATCTGTAGATTGATGTGGGCTTCTATTCAAGGCTATTTTAGTTCTTAATTCCCACTGATTTTAATTAGTTTAGTCATACTCCATACTACTGGAAGTGAATGAGGTAGGCACTTATTGAAAATTTTATAATATAATGTAAACTCAGCTTTGGGATACCTGAGAAGATCTGCCCAGTGTCTGCAGCCATAATTAATAGAGCCTCTGTCATGGGCTCCTAGTGAATCCTGCAAACAGTGTAAGCAGGTGGTGAAGTATCTCCTTCACAAGATATCCACTGTGTGTTCCTTTAATTGTAATCAAGGCTTAGAAAGCAAAAAATGAAGAGAAAGCCCAATAGGAAGGAAGTTTGATATTCCCTGCAGAAAGCAATGCTGAGGGATTGCAGTTCATGCCTAGTATGGAAGAGTCATAGAGTCACAGAACTGTTTGAGTTGAAAATGCCCTGTAAAGGTCATCTAGTCCAACTGCCCTGTGATGAGCAGGGTCATGTACTGCTTGACAGCTGCAGTCTACAGACTGCTCCACTGCCCAGGGAAATCAGAATCCCCAGTACTACAAACATGCTGTATGAAACCTTCTAAGATACTCACTGACGGACTCAAACCATCTCCTTTGTGGAGGAGGCAGCAATGTAACTCTGCTTGGTGGCAGCTTTGCACAGCCTCTGCACCAGATTTTACTCTTGGGATTTTGCAGTACGTTTTCAGCTCTTTCAGTTCTCAAGGCAATAGGAACAATGAGGAGTCATAATCTGGACCTTATAGTTTAATAAGCATGGAAGGAAGGTTTATGATTCTTGTAGTCATTTTTCTATCAAAAGCCCAGCCACTTCAGTGAAATCCACTCAGCCCAATCAATTGCATAAAAATGCAACATTTGTTGGCATCAGAAGCAACTGACACATTTGCTCATGTTTCTTGAGCAGAATTTTTGTGATTTAAATGAAAGCTACTTAACATATGCAGTATTTTTTTAAATTTCAGTTGTTTTTAGAAGGTGATACTATTGTATACATTCACACTCTAGGCAAGCGTCTTGTAAACAGCCTAAATGTCAGTGTGAATAGATTGAGATAGAGTTTAAACATGTAACAATTCTGTTTTTAGATGACAGCTTTCGGAGCATTCCTTCATAAAGGGTCCTTCTGCAGAAATTACTTTAATTTGCTGGATTTGCTGGTTGTGGGTGTTTCTCTGGTATCATTTGGTATTCAGTAAGTATTACAGTCTGAACAATTTATTTTTGCTCTGGGGTTCTCTACTGAAATCAGTCTTGCAGCTTCTTTTGTTCTGTCATTGTGTGTGGGTGCAGTCAGGGCTGGGAATGGGAGGAGGTAATGCTTTATGTGGAGAATTGTAATTCAATACTAATAGAGATTGGAAGCAAATAACTGCTTCCCACTATTGCCAAGAGAACAAGGAGGAACACCACAGAACTCTGTTGTATAGCAAGGAATTCCTGGAGCTTCTGGAGGTTTATATGCCCTCCTTTGTGTTATTGCCCCATATACAGCCTGATTCTATGAACTTATTCTTTTGGCATTGTCCTGCTGGGATACATAACCTGACAGGATTTGATGGGGAGAGAAGTTGCAGCTTAATCAGGGCTGTAAGTGGTAATGAGAGATGTTTTGCTTCCTTTGGATCAGGCAGAACATAATAACAGAGTCAGAAGGTGCTTATTGATTCTCTAAGTGAGCAGCTGTGCCTTGTTTAAATCATCCGTGAATCCTTTACTGACCTAGAAATGAGCAAGGGCTGGCTGTCAGTCAGCCCTCTCCCAGTTCGTTCTTGCTTGTGCTACAATACTTCTGCAAGATTTTAGTTTTACAATGTGTTCTTTAATGGACTGTCTGCTGTTATAGCTGCTGAAAGCAAATGTGATTCCACTGAGATCTTTTCAAATCCAGTTGGTTGGAAATGAAGGTATTCATTGACTTGCAGGGCTTGCACAAGGCTTTTAATGAGGTGTCGGCATTTGAAAAAGAAAGTACTCTGGGGAGTAATTTGCTCCTGACCAACCTTAACTGTGTTTGTGTCAGAGGAGCCTCTGAGCTGTTGATTCCCAAGTTGCTCCAGAAATCAAAATGATTCTTACAGTATTTATGACATTGTTATTGTTTTCCAATATTAACAAGAGATCAGTGAAGGAGTGCTTCAAAAAATCTTGTATACAATGTTGTGATGCTTTTTTTGATTTTTTCATGTATAAGGAAGTTGTGAGAACGTTGTTTTTCTTAGAAATAAAATCGATTACCTTAAAAGTAACAGACTTTTATTTTTTCCCCAGGTCAAGTGCTATCTCAGTTGTGAAGATCCTCAGAGTTTTGAGAGTCTTGAGGCCCCTTAGGGCTATAAACAGAGCAAAAGGACTTAAGGTTTATATTTTTATCTTTTTCTAAGTTACACTTCTGTTGACTTGATTCCTCAATTCTGCTTCAGGTTAAAAAGTCTAACACAATAAAAATTTCCTGGAGGTCATAGTGCAAACCCATAAATTAGTTCCTGATTCTTACGTGTACTGGGCCAGATTCGGCCCACAGTTCCAGTAATTTATATGTGGAGGAACACCAGTGCCACAGAGAGCAGAATTTGACCATGATACTTGCTGTGAACCAACATGTCAGAAATGGCTCCATTGCCATTCTACAGTGCATGTGTACATTTTAATCTGTACATGTTAATGGGTCTGTCTCAACAGACTTACAGACAAGTTTGGGAAATGAGCTTAGCTATGACAGCAGGTATAATACTGTCAGTGCAAAAATAGTAGCTTTAAAAAGTAATCTAAATGTGATAAAGTAAGCTTTTATTCTTGTGGTAGGTGTTCTAGGTTTAAACTATTTTTTTTCTTTCTTTCCAGCATGTTGTTCAGTGCGTCTTTGTGGCTATTAGAACTATTGGTAATATCATGATTGTTACAACTCTGCTGCAGTTCATGTTTGCTTGTATTGGAGTGCAGCTCTTCAAGGTGAGCAGACTCAAAAGTGTACTGCAGCAAGAATATCAAAACTGAATTGAATTCTTGGTGTCTTGCTGCTTGGTGGGTTGGTCTCATTCAGAAGAAGTCATAACATAAGTGCATTTATTGTGTATATTCTCCATTTTATCACTGTGTTTTGTTTTATATGTAGGGAAAATTCTACAAGTGCACTGATGAGGCAAAACAGAATCCAGAGGAATGCCGGTGAGAACTCCTTTAAGCTAAGTGACACATATGTTGATTAATGTAAAGGGCACCAGATAAGGGCAGGCATGTGATAGGTGATTTAGGTTTGTATAAATTGGAATTACTATCTTGAAATCTAGAAGAAAAGTATAAAACATAAAGGCAGTCAGGACTGGTTAGCAAGGAAATAAAACAAGCTTATGATGGAGTAAAATAAGCTATTTTGAATGAATAAGTGTATAACTTGAGGGCTTATTAAATATTTTACTAATGGCAGTCTGTTTCCTTTCCTTTCCCACAGGGGGATATACATTGTTTATAAAGATGGAGATGTTGATAATCCAATGGTCAAAGAGAGGGTCTGGCAAAATAGTGATTTCAACTTTGACAATGTTCTGTCTGCTATGATGGCCCTTTTCACAGTGTCTACTTTTGAAGGCTGGCCAGCGTGAGTGAATGCTTCATGACATTATTATTAAGACAGATTTTCCAGAAAAGTTTTCTATCGTTTACTGAGTATTTTGGGGAAACAGAACAGTCTGAAGCAATGGTGTAAAAACTTACTAGTAAAGGAAGGAAATAAACCTACCGTCCTTCTGAATCTGTCCATTTTTTTTCTGGTATTTCTTCATTCACTCCTATCAGTAATGGGAAAAGTTCTTGTTCTTACATTCCTATATTTACAGGAAATAAATGAGGGTGGATTTTTAAGTACAACTCGTGTTCTGGAAAATTTCCTTTACAGGGAACTCAAAATATGTAGAACAAAGCAATTATATTCCAGTAATTGCAATTCTCCATCTCTGTGGTCTGTACTTGGGTAATGTTGCATTCAGGAATTCAGCAAAATGGGATTTCAGTCTTTATTTTGTGATTTCACTGTGGTTCAGGGTATGGAATATACAGCTGTTGAGAACACAATGGTAGTACATGGCTTCTTTCTGTCTCTGAAATCAACTTAAAGTGAGGAACACAATATAGGATAACTTAAAAGTACTGTATGATCTCAGAATATATTATTTTTGTGTGTCCTTGTTCAAATCAGTGAAATCTTGCTTCCTAATCTTTCAGTTACTTTTGCTACAGCAAGCTATTCTTTTAGCACTAGAGTAACAATTCTTTTTGATCCTTATCCATTAAGGCTAATACTAATATTAAAATTTTAGAACTTTGAGTAAAAGTTCTACTATCGAACTAAGCAACTATACACTGCATAGATAAACATGAGAAGAACAAGCTGCCTTTGACAATTTGCCTAAATACATAAAGTCTTACAGGACAGCTGTATGTGAAAAAATAAAATAATACAACCAGTTGGTCATTGTCTTGATTATATTGAAAAAAGAAAATAACACGATGTGGTGTTTCTTCTATTTTGGTTATGCTTGTAAGTACTCTTGTATTCAGAGAAAGATGATAATAAATAGTAGGGTATTTCTGAAATCTGCCCTCTGAGTCTGCATATTTTACTGTCCTTTGCCATTTTAATGCTAATAAAGATCTTCTTTCTCCCCTCAGGCTGCTGTACAAAGCCATTGATTCCAATGGCGAGAATGTAGGACCTGTGTACAACTACAGAGTGGAGATCTCCATTTTTTTCATCATCTACATCATCATTATTGCTTTCTTTATGATGAACATATTTGTTGGTTTTGTCATTGTTACCTTTCAAGAACAGGGAGAACAAGAATACAAGAACTGTGAGCTGGACAAAAATCAGGTTAAAATACATAATGAACTCTTAACTTTTGAAAGTATTCTTTTTTATGTATTTATTCACCAATAGCTTCCTTTCTCCATTGGGCCAGAGGAGGGCATCAAACGCATACCTTAGTAATAAAATAATTTTAAAAAGTAGCTTGAGTAAATAGCATCAATTGGTACTCAAGTCACTCTATATTCCTCTTTCTGTAAGCCAAACATCTCAGTGTTTTTGTTGTGAAGGTTGTTACATGATGGTTGCTAGTGTCTTAGTGTCTCACTTCTTGGTGTCACGTTAAAGGGAATGCAAGCATTTAAGTTTATCCATAGGCAGAAGTAGATTTTACAGTAAGAACAGATATGTGAAAGTTGTGTTCTGAATAGACTGAAAATGTTCAAAGTGGTCAAAATGTTCTACTCTACCTTTTTCCCCTATTTAAAAAAAAAAATTCTCATGTGATGCTCATATTCCCCTCTTATTATTTAATCCTTTCACTCAGAAACTTGCTAGTGACCAGTCATGGTTTTTTGGCTACCCTTGTTCCACTGTATCACTCTGGGGAGCATTTATAATGCATTTTGTGCCACAACAGCCAGCTTTTGTAAGCATTCTTCAAAAGACAAGGAGAAGGCCCAGCGTATATGGAGATTTAGGTGCTAAGACCTGGAGGTGAATCCATTGCTGCCTATCAGTTTATCTCAACTAATAGGAATAACACCCACTGGTGTTTGTTTTGCAGACTGTAGGATTTTATGCTATGCAGTTATAATAATGATTGAAAACTTAGTAAAGACAAAGTACAGCTTATAGACTAATTAAAAGTCAGCATAATTATTAGCTGAGATTCTTTACAATGAATTCTGTATAGTAAGTTAATATTATGATGGTTGGGTAACAGTATGATGATATGTGTATCAGTACACTTTATACTATAAACAATACATATATGTAGGCATACCTGTGGTCTGTGGTATACTAGTATGCTGTGTGAAGGTGATATGCTTTAGAATTTCCATCTTTGATCCTTTGCATGTAGCTGAGTAGTGTATGTGCCTAGATACAGTTGTAGATAACCAAGTGAGGGTCGGTAAGATACTTGATTAAATTATAAGTACTTAAAAAATGTATGTAAAATAGATACATTGCTTCTTTCTGCTTTTAACAATTTACACTCATCATTAGTTATATTCCCATTTGTTTGACTGTTGGCAATAATCTGACAATTCTTGATATATTTGCTTTTACAGCGTCAGTGCGTGGAATATGCCTTGAAGGCTCGTCCTCTTCGTAGATACATTCCAAAAAATCCTTACCAGTATAAGTTCTGGTATGTGGTGAATTCTACTGGATTTGAATACATCATGTTTGTCCTCATCATGCTGAACACACTTTGCCTGGCTATGCAGGTAGGAAAAGAAGCTCTTTTGAAGCCATTGATATGAATTGGAAGGAAGGGCGTGGAAGATACACTGCCTTTTGTTTATAGCAATTGTTTGTTAATTAAAAAAAAAAAACAACAAAACCTGCTTATCATAGTACTCTTCTGTGATCTGTGCATCAGTTCTCTGAAGCAAAGTCCTTTGAAAGAGCTTGATGTTTGTGGTGATCTTCCTAACCCAGTGGAGCTCATTGATCTGTATTTGGTACTTGTAATTTCATGCAATTTATAAATGTGTATTCCCATGTGCAGGAGAATCTGGAAAGAAAAGCCTATTTTTGTTAGCAAACATTTCTCCAATCCCCTTAGATTCTTTTATCTAATGTATTCTTGTATACAAGACCTTTAAGCATTGCTTCACAACTTTGTAACTCCTGTACTTGTTCTGTCTTTGTTTCATACATTAACTACCCCATTTTTCCACCACCTATGTCTGTATCTTCTTTAAAAGTTTTTTAAGCTTATATGGAGCAAGTCTAGAATTGTATAATATTGCAAACATGTTTTCGTGTATTAGCTGTATATATGTATATACAATGCATTTCTTTGTATTTTTTGCACAGGCTTTTTTTTTTTTTTTTTTTTTTTTGTCTGTATACATTTATTTTTTCTTCTCTTCCTGAATTATTATATCCACTGCTTTTCCTTAGTTGGTACTCATATCTACTTTTCCAAGTTGTTCCAATTGGTTTCTTTTTTTTTTTCTTGGTACTTCAAAGTTTGATAAGAAAAAGAATCTTTCAAATCCAATTTATATGCCCATCCTACTTACTTTTTGTGGTAGACTTTCATGATGCTGTATGCTCTTAAAAATATCACTCCTACACAATATATTTTGCTGTGACTAAGATACTACAGGCTTTCTAAGCAGGTGTGACATGAGATTATGTTATTTAAGAACTACCTTCTAAGAGTCAAAAAATTGCTTTTGTCTAATATTCCTTTTTTTTTTTTTTTTTGGTGGAAAAAGTATTCTCCTCAAAACTGTCTCTGAAGGTCACCAGATGTAGAGGAATGCCAGATTTGTTCCGCTCATTGCCTGCATGGAATAGATGTAAATCTATTTTTGGCAAGATATTCAGCTAGTCTTGTATGATATAGTTGTGCGTCATAAATACTACCAGAAAATATTTTCTTCTGCTGCACTGTTGCCAGCTTTTATTATGTCGCCTTACTTTCACTTAGTATTTTAAAACTTTTACCTTTAAATGTGTCATATTTTTCCTCCACAGCACTATGGACAGTCTAAGCTCTTTAATGATGCGATGGACATTATGAATATGGTTTTCACGGGAGTGTTCACTGTTGAAATGGTTTTGAAGCTGATTGCATTCAAACCCAAGGTAAGTTTTATACGTGATTTAATTAGGGCATCACCACAAGAATTAAGTGTAATGTAAGTTTCACACTAGCTATGTAATATCCAAATAACAAAAAGAACCTACATGTTTCCCACAGTTATCTATCAGTTAAATCATAATAGAAACATTAATCTGATAATACATATATACATAAATCCAAGAAATGAAATACAGATATCAGAACAAACATTACAAGGTGGTTGACGACATCTAGAATATTCTGAGGTAACAAAACTGTCCCTTTCTAAATTAGACAAATCATTTCCTGTTACAAGCATTACCACTTCTCCTAATTCCTGGTACCATGTTCATAACCTTCAACAAAGTTAATCTCCATTAAAGATTTGTATGTTATGTTTCTTTTTCAAAATGCAAAATTATTCCTTTACTTTTTAAAGTACAGCCATGTACTACAAACATACACAGAAAAAAATTGAGTATTAAATAGCTGTTTTAGGTTTTAATGTTTTCAGTTATGTATACACACCATTTGGTAGAGGGTCCTACAGGAGGCAGCCGAGATTCCTTGCTTTAAAGGGACACTGTCAAAATGAATAATGTAGACATACTGTTGAAAGTAGATTCATAAGACATACTGATTACTGTTATTATCAATTCTTAAAAGAATATGAAAATTGGATTATGTCAGTTCATGCAGTCTTATTTGTTCTGTTCTCATACCCCATTTATGACAGTGCAAAAGACAAACTAAACTAAATTTTATTTTCAGTACAATGAAATCAATATTTTTTCTGGTCTTCTGTCTCTGTATATAAGTGAAGGAGCATGGTCACTCACTAGATGTGAAATTTGAAAACAACCATTTGAGGTTCCTCATCTCAGCATCTAAGGCTGTTTTGGGGTTGTTCTTTTTTTTTTTTTTTTTCCATTGTGCACTGTCCTTCTTTTAAAGTAATCAGAATATTGGAATCTGCAAATTGAATGTGGACTGTGAACTTCCTTTGGTTTAAGTAGTGTACTGGATGACTCCAGTCTGTGAGGACAACCTTATCTGTGCTTATTTAGCTCTGACACTTACAGCAACATAGCCATGGCAGCCCAGATTCTAGTGTGCAGTAGATGCTTAACTCCTTTCCAGCATTTCAGGACTGTTTATTCAGATGAGTTAGCCATGAGCTGTAGTGTGTCACCCAAGTTACTTGATTTATGGTTAGCTTATTTTTGCCTGCACAGAAGTAAACAAATCATACATCACTTGAGGTCTGGTGTTGAGATATGAAGTGTGGAGTTCTGGGTGAGTTTACTCACTCTCCCATAGTCATTCTCTGCACTGTCTAGACTGTTATACATTTCTAGTGAATTTATATGTATTTTTTTGTCATCTGTGTTATTTAAATGCCAAGGATTTCACAGTAAAACTAACATGATCTGAAGCCCTAGAGGAGGGGATAGTTATGTGGTTCACAGAGTATGCTGATTGCATTTCCTGATTTGTACTTCCTGTTGTATATCATTGTTTCACACTGACATTTCAGAAGACTTTGCTGCATTTTATAATCTGCTCTTAGAAAGAAGATTGTGAATCCTTGTGTGGTTCTTCACGTACCTGTGCCTATAGTCAGAAATAGCAGCTAATGCCAAATTGATTGGTCTGATCATGGGTGTATAAATCGCAGTTCTTCATTTGTATTATGAACTTCCCACTCATTATTGAATGCAGTGTCTTAACAGTGGTCTCTGAAACTTGGTACAGCTTGGATTCTAATTGTTGCAATGTGCTTTCTGTCTGATTGGATGCTTTTACTGTAACAGCTCCCTGGATCTGAAAACTGAGAGTCTGAAGGGAAGACACTTATTTCCAGAATTTCCCAAATTTCATTCCTTCATAGAAGTGGAAGACCTTAAAGTTGCTAATTAGCAGGATGAGGTTAAAAATCCATTATATTGATCACACTTTTCAGAGACTAATTAGCATAGAAGGAAGGAAGTGACATATATTTAAGGTTGTTCATGTTATTTTTTTTTTGAAGATTGTAACTTTTAAAATCAAATAATTTATACCTAAACACTGACTGACATCTACCTCACAGTTCATTAATAACTTAAAATGAGTTAGCAGTTTTAAATAGAGTCTAAATTTTAATCTAGATACATACTTTAAACAACAATGAATTGTTTTAGCTAATGTTAGAATGTTTTAATGGTCCGAACAATCTGAAACCAAGCCTACAATTCTCCTTTAGGATTTTTGGAAAAAAACTGGCTCATTTCCTCTGTGTTTACATCACCATTGGGTTACTTTGCCTACTCTGACAGAATGGACGACGTTATTTACTACTTTTATGCACTATAGAAATAATTTCAAAGTTGCTCAAAGCATCAAATCGAAAATCCATTACTCAGTGTGTAAATATAAGAAAGATGAGAATGTGTTAGTTTTTATCTAATTTGCTTGACAGTGTCCCCTTAATAACACAGACCAAAATCCTGTAAAAATTGTAAGCTTTGCTTTTGCTATTCATGCAAAATTAGTGCAATTATAAATAATTGATACTCCTACTGTGGTAATTGTGTTGTGTAAAACTGAGGTACTGCAGACTGCCTTCTGGCTCTGAAATATACAACCTTTGGTTAAATAATAGATGTTAAAGGTGATGCTGAGTGTCTGGCACACTTGCTGACTGGGAAGTTGGAACACAGAGCACTTTACAGAAAGAGTCCCTGAACTTCTCAAAAGAGTGCTGTAATGACTAAAATATTTATATAATTGATCAACAGAAACCTGTTTTTTGTATTAATTCTCTATGCCTACGTATTCCCTATAATTTGTGATTTATCCTTCAGCATTTCTCAATGAATACTTTTTCACAGTGTAAGGTAAAAGAGCAGGCATATTTTTCTCCATGTTGTTCTCCACATATGCTAAAATCTGGTCAGTACATTATGAAACAAAATATATCCGTGAAATCTAAAACAATGCATCAACACACACTGTTTATATAGCTTCATAATAGCCAACCGTTACTTAAACTTGTAATGATTTTCCATGTCATTTTACATCAGATTTTTGTAAGAAAAAAGGAAAGATGGCTAGTAAGTGAACTGATTTTGGGTTATTGCAGTGGTGAAAACAACTTATTTGCATGATGTTTATTTGCTGTGACTTGTCCATTCCTCCCTTTTCCAAAACCATCTTTATTTTCTCTTAGTTTTTTGTTTGTATGCTTTTGCTTTACATATTACTTTGAACAATATTTGTCTATACTGATGGAAAAGGTTTCATAAAATAAATGTTTAAAGTATTTTGGCCATACTGAATTAAAAATGTGAGTTTGTTATTTAAGTGCTTTATATTGTAGCATGTCACTTTTTCAATAGCTGAAGGACCTTTTTTAGTTGTAGATATTGTAGAGAAAGATAGGTAGCACACCTCAGGATTGCACTGATTATGGTTTGGCTGTTTACCAGTAGTCTCTTATATAAATCGTTATGTGAATAACAAGAAAGATATGTCTTTTAAATGAGATAAGGAATACAAATGAGCAGGAAAAATACCATGAGAAGAGAGCAGCTTCCATTCTTCCCTTCATTATCTGGTCTCTCCTAATCTCTTCAGGATTATAAATCAGTAATGTTGAGGTAGTTGAACATGAAGTTTAGCAGAACATTAGGAACGATTTTGGTGGAGTGAAATGGTGAAGGAGGAGTGGTAGGGAGTTGTGGGGGAACTCTCCGAAGTGGATGCGTTTATTCAGAAGGCAGGATCCATGTAGATGGGTTTTAGCCTCAAGACTGGAATTTATTATTAAAGCAAGAGAGGGAAGGCATGTGGTGCAAAGGGTTGCAGTGATATCCTTCTTACGGACCTTCCTTAAATAAAGGAATAATTATAGCAATTCTCTTTATGAAGAGCTAAAATTTAAAATAGAGTAGTATTAATGAGTACAGTAGTAGAGAGTAGTAGCATTAGGAACATAAGATTGGTGCTTACTCTCATCAAATACTCTGTAGAGCTGTCTTTTTCTGCAGCAGCTCTTTTATAGTCTCCAAGAGCAAATTTTCACATTAGATTTTTTGAATCATTAGTCAGTCAGGTGTAACTTTTAGTCTTAATACTTGCTAGAAATTCTGACAGTTTAAAACGTTGAGAAGATTTAAAAAAAAAAATCTGCCTAACTTTGCTTTTCTGTGCTAAAGCCACGTAACAACTAAAACTACTCAACTAAAACATTATCTTATAGTAAGTAGTACAGTAATAAATGGAACTAGACATCAGGTAAGGTCACCATACTTATTTTCAACCTCTTCCTAAATTAATTATGTAGAACTGCAATGGCAATTAAGTTACTATTTTAAAGTGAATTATCTGAAAAGTAGAATGCACATGTACAATACGTACGTTGCAGCCTTTGCAATATCAATCCTTAGCCATTGTTGGCTTTTAAGTCATTATATCGGAATGAGAAGAAAAGATGACTTTGGTAACATTTGCAATTCAGAATTTTTGTAATAATTATGCAAAACTCATCTAAAACCTACCTGTCTTGTATCCATAGAATTACTTTCAACACTGTAGTACATCTTGTTCCCAGTGACAGATTAATCCTGAAACCCAACTCAAGGTTTCTTCTTAAATATCTTTTTGCCCAAACATGGGGTTTTGATTCCAGTAGACAGTTAATTGCAGTTCATATTGGATGATAGTGTTTTATAACAATTTGCAGCAGTGAGCTACTAACATATACATAGAACAATATATTTCAAGGCATAAAATGTCAGAAGGGTGACTAAGTGATTAATGACAGTGAATTTTCAGATATTAGAAAGGCTGCGTTAGAAACCGTAAGAACTTGTCCAAGTTGGTATGGCTCCTAGCCCTGGCTTCTCTGGTTATGGAATCAGATCCTAACTGCAAATGTGCTGTGAGTTCTTCTATAAAACCTTATTTAGGAATAGAAATTTCAGTTATGCAATACATCTGCACAATTCTACCTGAAGGATGATTATGTGTTAATAACCAGGGATAACACTAAAATATTTTCTACCTGTTGCTTAGATCGGACTGTCACAAAGTCGTCATTGCTAGGGAGTTATCAGGGGGCTTTGTCCTGTAGAAATCTTGTTAAAGCGGTTTTGTCATGTGTGTTAGTTTATATATATTAGACTTTTTCAGCCTTTCTGCTGAGTCCCAAACGAGATTTGGTTGATGGCTTGCTTGCCAGAGTTGTGCGTATACGATGGTGTGTTATGCATGTGTAGCGCGTGTGTGTGTCTGTACATGTATATAAATATATATAAAATGTGTATATACATATATACACACACCCACACATGTGCACATGTATGTTGCTTTTCCTTCAGTAGGCAATATTGTTTGTTTTGTTTTGTTTTCTCATTAGACCACAGGTTTTGTTTAACTAATTTCTGTTTATGCAAAACTAAACAGAAGTATGCAAATATTTGACATTTCATGTGTAATCACAAACGTTTGCACCCTGCCTGCTCTGTTCAGGGCTATTTTAGTGATGCCTGGAATACGTTTGACTCCCTCATCGTTATTGGCAGCATAGTAGACGTCGTTCTCAGTGAAGCTGATGTGAGTATACCCCAGCTTACTTTCCCCAGTCCCTACTTCTCTTTCTCTGTCTCCCCACTATTTCCATCATCTGGACAAGTCACAGATTTTGATCTGATGTTTCTAAAGTTTGAATACAGACCAGTTATAGGTCAATTATGTTGATATGGGAAATAAATAGCCTTTTTTTTCTACCAATTTTTTTTTAGCTAAGAAAAGGGAAAGATTGTATAGTGGTACATCAGAGAAGCCTAGAGTGTTTCTGTGTTATAACACTGTCCTTTTCTTCTCTTTTTCTGTTTGTGTTTTTCTCTTGCTCTCTTTCTGCTGAATGCTTGTCCTAACAGCACTATTTCACTGATGCATGGAACACTTTTGATGCCTTAATTGTTGTTGGTAGCGTCGTTGATATTGCTATAACAGAAGTTAATGTAAGTAGCAACTGTTCATGCACTAAAAAGTAATTGCTGTCCTCAAGAAATACAGAAAATGTAACTTTTATACCCCCAAATCCTTTTTTTCACAAAAGTATTCCCTATCCTGGAATTGAAGACCAAAATATTGACATACATGTTTGTACAAGCTGTTATTGTAGAACTATAAAGCCGTACAACTGAACACGCGCACAGTATAGTGAGGCATGGAATTATGTTTTCCTGTATGTGTTCAGAAAATATCTTAAAACATTTTATTTATAGAAAAGGAATTAAGCCTTTACTACTATTTCATTTGAAGCCAGTGATTTTCTTATGTATCTTGACTGAGATAATTCAAGCATCTGTACATTGCTTTAATGGCTCAGTTTAACAAGTAATGGTTTATTCCATGTGAGGTTTGGCCTTTAAAGTGATTTTACCTCTTGTATCTTAAGAGGCAGTGGAAGAAAAGTAAAAAGAGTAAGTAAAGACTTCCAAGGTATGGAAAATAAAGTGTTTTTTTGATTTATTTTTTTTTTTCAAATTTGCAGCAAATGCTTTGAAATCCAAATTACTTTTAAAATACTTTGAAAACTCCATATTTTTACCAGAACTTTGATTAATGGCCATTGTAAGTATAGGTATTTTAACGGAAATACAGGGAAATGTTGATTTTTGCCTACTTTATATATGACTTGCAGATTTTAACAAGGAAAGCTGTATGACAAAAAGAAAAAAGACATATGAAACATAACAAAACACACAGCTTTTCTGGAGCAATGCTCTCCATATTTATGTTTCTGTAGTCCAGTTTTCAGAGGAAAGTGCATCTTTCTAGCACTTGTTATGACCTCGCGTAGGCAGACCATAGATGGTGAGACTTGGATCTAACTCAGCAGCTGAAAATGCTTACTGAGCACACACTCATCAGGTGCAGTTAATGTAGTCCATGTGCTGAAGATCCTGTCTGCTTCTCATTCTAAGAATGAAATTATCCTCAAATATGCCTCAGATTTTTAAAAGCTGACTCAAATTTATTTTTTCCAGAAATGTTTGAATTTAGACTTCGAACTGAAGTAATTGCATATAGCCTGCTATCTCCATTCGCAGTAGTACTGACATGAGCACAATATGAGGGGCATAAAAATACTGTTAATTTAGAGTAGCTTTCCCTAACAGCTGCAAAATGTACTTCACTGTGCGGCCACTGAAAAATAGTTTGAATGTACTTTTGCAATTAGAGGTGGTGCCCCTGTGTTTGGCCTTGTGTTTAACACTGCATGGACAGTGTTAATTTGGCAGCACTACTTATAACTGATCACTGCTGAGCTCTCAGTGGAGATCATGTACTGATCTTCAGCTACAGGACACACACAGCAAGAACTAGCACTGTGTTTCTTAGTTTTTTCATGCTATACTTAGAGAAAAGGCTCATTTTCACTTTGATGTCTCTCAGTACTGCACAGCAGGCTATGTGTGCACTAAGTATTGTCTGTTTCTGGTCTTTCACTTTTCTGTGCTTTGTTTGTGCAACTGATGAATGTATTTCAATTTCAGTATATTTCTGGGCTTGATTTCCCATTTTCAACATGAAACAGTGAATACTGCAGTGTCCAGGGATGTTTTTAAAGTTTTTATGACTTTTATTGTTTCTATTCTATTCATTTTTTTCCTACTTCATTAGTTGGTAAATTTGTATAATCCAAATTCGATATTTTAGAATGTTTTTCTTAATATTTTCTTTGGAAATGAACCCTTCCACCCGTACTTTTTAGCTAACAGTTATCCTGGGAAGCCCACAGCTCCGCTAGGATGTGCACAGGGCTTTGTTTTCAGTGATATTACAAGCACAGATGGAATGGCACCTGTGACACTTCCAAGTATAAACGATACTTTAAGGGAGCTCAGCCTTGTTTGAGTGAGCGGTCTGCTCGTGCAAACTGCTAGCACTGATGTAAAAACAGATTGCATTGCAGTTGCAATTGCATGAGTGCAGCCCTCTTAGTTGAACAATGTAAATGAGGAGTTGAAAGGCTGTAAGTACCTGAAGTATAGAAAGACTCAAAATGGATTAAATGTTCTTATAGGTATGAATATATAATTATGTCATGTGGTGGAATCAAATTGACCGTGTTCCAATATTTCGTCTGTGTACATTTAGACTAATTCCAAAGGCCAGCAATTTTAATATATTTATATCTGACCTGGGTTTTTCAAGTGAGTGGGTAGAACTTTCATGTATCACCTTGATTTTGGTATTCATTTTTGGAAATTGATGTCTCATCTTTGTTTTGTTGTTCCTATTTCTTTTTTAAGTATATGATGCCTTGAGGCTGATTCTTCTGATCCAGTCCTATTCTAACACTAACGAGGAAATTACTGAGCTTTGAATATTCTCAGTGCCCATGAAAATCAATGTATTTAATGTGTTCAGCAATTTACAGGACTGCTCAGCATCCTTAAGGTCTGGATCAGTGACCAGTTCCAAAAACGAACCACCTCAGAGCAACATATGTTTTGGCTACACACTATTTTGTATGGTTTTTGTTTTTGACTCTGTCATTTAATATCCCTTTGTTTAAACAGTTCTTTTTTTGACCCTAATTGGTTTTCATGTTCGTTTTATTTTTAGAAATTTTTAGAGGCAAGTATATATAAGTAAATGTGTATATACGGCATAGCAATACAAAATTTAAAAGCACCACTAAAACCTATATAATTACTTTGGCTTTTTTGTAACCTATTGCTTTCAAAAAGTTTCACGTGACACACATGATCTGGTGTGGTCATAAAAATGGTTCCTTTTAAATTAGGAAAAAAAAAAAGAGCAGAGTGGTGGTTGTGAGACACAGTAAGTGGCCAGTCCTCCCTTGGAGATGAAGATACTTAAGAGCATGAGAGATAAATAGAAAGAAATTTGGAATTAATTATGAAGTTCTTTACTGGAATTCAGACATGTTTCAACGTGGCCAGACTGTGATCAAATTATCTGCAGTTCATATTTGGTAGTTCAGAAACCATTTGGATGACCAGTACTGGATGACTTAGAGGCATGATCACATTGAAATACAGTAGTAGATACAGAGGTTTTAATTCACATTTTTAAAATTTTCTTTACCATTCATGCTGCCAAAATGTCATTAAAGGAATTGGGAGTTCACTTTAGCGTTCATTTGTTCAAACAATTTGGGAATAATGCTATGCATCAATAAAATTCAGGTTCTTTGCTCGACATGAGGGCACTGCTATCTTCTTCCTGATCCCCTCAGAAAAATCTATTCATTTTGAGTTCAGTCTTGTAAACACGCGAGACTCATTCAGTGCTTACTCTACAGTTAACAGCTGACAGTGATTAATAGCAATATGATCAAAAAGTCTATCACAAAACTTGAACTGGATATTCTGTCATTTGGCAGGAAGGAACCAACCTGTTATCATTTTAGCACTGTGCTGTGCATAGCAGTGACTTGCAGACAGTGGGACACTTTTTTGCTAGGCTGCTAATGGAACTGGGATGGCTGATGCTTGCTCCTATATAATTCATATCCACTTCCCGTAAGACATTCTGGATTCCAAGTTTGAACAAAAGCACTGCAGCTCACTTTGAATCCCACTTCATCCATTAGTATCATACTTCAGATCATGTGCTTAGCTGCTAATTAAGAATAAGTAATTTATAGTTTTTTAATAGTTATATACTTTTTAGATTTTTGTAAATAAATCTCTTTAAACCTAAGGGGCTTACTGTAATTAGCATCGAGTGATGTGTAACCTACACTGTGTTGCAGTATTTAATTTGGAAGTAGAAGTAAATTTCTAAGTTGCTTCCATAAAGATGTATTAATACTGATAATTTAGATAATGTGCCATGGAATATTTATTAGACAGCAATGAGAATAATATCCTATGCCAACAATGGATATTAGTTATGAACTTAATATCTTTAACAAGGGATGATGCATACTTTTTAATCTACTTTGAGTCACACTGATTCCAAATTTTTATAACTGATGTGTACGGGCATTTGATTCATGTTCAACAGGGAATTTACAAAGCACTAAGGCTGTGAAGAAAATTACTTAATAGCAAATTTGATTCTTAGTGATGACTGAATGAATCTTGTGTATATACATGTGCACACATGTTACACATTTCTAAAGATATTTTGGCAACCTGAATGCTTTCCTGTGTATGTTGATGTCAACATATATATTTGTCATTTAGATGTTTCCTGCACTAGCTGCAGTCTTGATTACATCATCAATATGTGTAAATTTGTTTGGCATACTCTAGTACACTTTTGCACAATAAGTAACGAGAGGCATTTGATCAAAATCGTGTACTAATATTCACTGGTTTGCACCTTGATTGTTTTTTTTCCCCTTAAACACAGAGCTACGGTTTGCTTCCAATGCATGACACAATCAGTTTCACATCAGTCACAGATTTTACACTGAAGCTTTTCCAAAGGCTAGGGTGGTTATATGGAACCTTAGTTGCAATATAAAGAGTAGAAAGACAAGTTACTCTTTAGGAAATGTGCCAAATTTTTAGTAAGCAGCAGTAAATGTGAGGCTGAAATGGTTAGTAGGCTGCAAACATTTTCATATATTGGTTGATCACTGGTTAATCTTTTTTGAGGGTTGGCATTGTCTGGAGAAGAAAAATGCTGTACTGAGCTTTGATTAAGATATATGTGTGTGTGTGTATATATATATATATATATACACATATATATGCATATACATGACTCATTAACAGACTATTTGATGTATCTAAGAATTGACTTAAAAGCACATACAGAGGAAGTGCTTTGCTGAAGTAGTCTCAGTGTAGCTGGTGCATGGCTGACAGAAAAGACAATAATTATTCTAGTCTCCTACATAAAAATAATGTGCCACCTACTTGTTTGTATGTACATGTCAAGTAATATTACTGAAGTTGTAAATAGGATTGTATATTTGGATATGTCTTTTCCTTATCTGTAGGAAGCAGACAGTCTTTGTTGTCAAGTGTCTATTACTGCAAATTGAGTTAATTTTAGTTTCCAAGATCTTAGTGTAACTGATGCCAAATACACACACACAAATGTTAACTCTTAGATGAACATTTCCTTTATAAATAAACACAAATGTTGTTTTCTTTCTGCTCTATCACTTTATTAAATTAATTGCATTTTTTATTATGAGCCAAGCTGCTGTAATATCAGAGGGAACTGCCAGAGGGGATAAGAAATTAAATGCACTCACTTTAAAATCTCAATATCCAGAACACTTGACCAATAATGGGCAGAAGTTGAATGTTTTCATCTCCAGTAGAAGAAACTCCTCAGGTAGCAGGAGTATGTTTTCCTTCTCGTTTTCCAACATTTATCCCCATTCCAGTATTTTTGCACAATTTACCTTTTGTGAAAAAGGTTTTTCCTGGCCTACTCTTGCCACTTGCATATGACATCCTACTGATGCCCAACAGCAGCAGGTCAGCCATTGCTTCAGGCTGTCAGGAGTGTGTAAGCCAAAGAAGCTGAGGAATAGAAATAGAAATATACACAATATATTCAATGCCCTTGTGCCCTTCTGTCAACAACGAAAAAATATAGGACTATTAAACTTGTTGTTCCTGAGTACCTGTGGTGGAACAGTTTTCTTACAATTTTGGTAACGTGATGTTTGTCTGCATTTTAAAAACTGGTTAATAAGTAAATATTAAAATGCTAATACATAGAAAAAAAGGTTTTTTTTAACTGATTCTTTCTTTTGTGAATTTATTTCAAAACAAAATCCAGTGCTCTTAACAATGATCTTCAGTGTTTTTTTCTTGATTTTTTTTTTTTCTTGAAAGAAACTAAGTAGAGTCTGCAGGATTAAAGTATTCTTATCATGTTGTTATATATCTCATACATTGCTATGCTAATAGTTTTCCTAATTTATTTGGAGCCCAATTCTTCTTCTATAATAGCTGGTGGGAAATGCTATATCCAGCATTTTATTTCATTATTTTAGTGTGAGCTTCTGAAGGTACAATAATCTAATATGTTCTTTTTCTGTGAAACACGTTATTTAATTTTTGATAACACAAAATACAGCATGCAAATAAATTTGATCACTGATAAAGGCTATATACCTCAGCATGAGTCATAACCACGAGTCAGCCGTTAATATGAAATGTCAGGCCTCATCTGCAGAAGTTACAGTGAAACCCTTTTTCTTTAAAAGTTTCAGATGCAGAAATTATTTCTGCACCAAAAAATCAGTAGCAATGTGGGTCAGTGTACACTAGTACAGACTTGTGATTGGTATAGGTAGAGAGCTTTGTGAGATTGTTTAAGCATTATGTGATATTTTGGCACTTATGATGTTTGTGATTATTGCTCATGAATTTCAATTTTGATTATTTCAAATTGCAGAAATGTGCAGGGAAATTCTAATGCAACAACTCTTTCATTGGTAGCATTTTGTCATTGTTTATACAATGTTTATACAATTTATTTTACAAATTCTCTGCTTACTGAAGTGTAATGATGAGAGCTGGGCTTTTGTTAACATTAATGCATTGTTTTAGTATTGATCCCTACAGCAGGTTTAAAACTGTTTCAGGAAATACCGAAATTCCATCAGGACAATAACATTTTAATATGCATTGCAGATAGTTGAACAAATGGGTATTTTTAACTCATTAGTGCCTTTTGAAATCTGTGTTATATGTTTGGCCAAAAAAAAAAAAAAAAAAAAAAAGATAAAACAATTAGTCTTTTAATATATACCACTAATGATTTGGCTTCAGTAGAGTACTACCAATTCTTAGGGTTTTTTTTTAACTATCACAGAGTGGCTTGGGTTGGAAAGGACCATAAAGCCCATCCAGGTCCAGTGCCCTTGCTGTTGCCCCCCCCAATCAGATCAGGCTGCTCAGGGCACCACCCAGAATCACCTTGAATGCCTCCAGGGATGGGGCATCTGCAGTTTCTCTGGGCAAAGAGGAGTACACTTTTGTGTATACTGCCTGTATTTTCAGAAGAATCATCTCCTTTCTGTTTCCTTCCTCCCCCTGGATCTCACTCTAGCTAACAACAAGGCTAGAGATTTAACTCAGTGGCATTGAGTGTGCCTGATGCATGTGCAGTGTGTTGGAAGCAGCACTGAGAAGGCATTGTGGTTACTGCCACTGTATGTAACCTCAATTGCTGAAAAATGTCACTTCGAAAAGATGTACTTTTTGGAGAAGAGAGAAAGTCCCATCACTTGGATCTAACCTCCAGGAATCCATTCATTCTAATGCTGTGAAGTTTTAAAGACTTTTCCATTCAGTCTGAAAGAAGCTGCAATGAACATCAGTGCACGAGCAAGCATAGACACTTGGCCCACGAAGCTTTTCTAGCTGCTATACTTCAATGTCTGGCCATTTAGGATACTGGGACAGTTTCTCCAAAGACAGTCAGAAATATTAGAAAAAGAGAAGTTTGGTTCTGATCAAGAAGTTGGCATGCCTCTCTCCTGTCTGTAGCCCATTAATTTGTGAACTTTGCTTTGAAGGAAATCCTGATTTGATATAAAACCCAATTAATTGAATACGGTTAGATTCCAGTGATGGAATAATTAACTTTCAAAAAAAGCACAGCAGAGAACTTGAAAAGCTGATTTGACCCTAAAGCTTTGTTTTTGAGTTGTATTTAAGGCATATTGCTACATTTTTACACAACCTACAGAAACTGGGGGCTAATTTTGTTTGGCTTACATAGGAACGGGCATTTAATTTTGTATGCAGTTCATATTGACTCTCTTAAACATGTTTTAAAGTAGCAGATTTTAGTATGAGTCAGCCAATGTAAAATGTTAAATTGAAGGTTTTACTGAAGGTATTATTGTTCTGTTCTGGAAGAATATAGAGTTGAAAGATGTTCGTTTACATTTAGAAATGAAAAATGTCCTTCTGTTTATGGTGAAGCTGCTTTTTTGATCGCTTACTTGATTTTAATTTTTAATGTTCTTAATTTCTTAAAGCCAAAGCCAACTGAAACAGTCACAACTGATGAGTCTGGGGTAAGATTAGTAAACTGACCCCAGTGGTTTTACCTCTACTTGAGTTATTCTTTTTACCATGTCTCTATTTTCCACCAATTTTTTTCTGTATTTTTCATAACTGTCCTATTACAAAGGTGTATGCAGTGGTTTGCATTCATTGTCAATGTATTATTGAAGTCTACTACAACCAAACCCAATATGATCCCTATTAACAAACCAGAAAACTTGGAAATGCATGTGATGTGTGAAGCATTTCTACAGGTCCTGTGTTTTTAGCATGTAATTTTTCCTTTCATATCATTCTTACCAAGGTGAAAAGGCCCTCAAGATACATTTTCAAATCTTGCCTCTTCCACCTCTGCATTTGATGTTGTTTTTCTGAAAGTGTTGCATGTCTGTGTTTGTATTTGGTTTGACTTCTTCATGATACTCTTCAGAACTCCGAAGACAGCGCAAGAATCTCCATCACTTTTTTCCGTCTTTTCCGAGTGATGAGGTTGGTGAAGCTGCTTAGCAGAGGAGAAGGAATCAGAACTTTATTGTGGACATTTATTAAGTCATTTCAGGTTAGCAAAATTTATTTAAATTTGCTTTATAATTGTAACCATTTTGTATACCAATTTTTATGAGGCGATACATTGTGGAGTGCAAATAATGTTTCTTTTGCAATTCATTCTACCAATGATTACACATAGAAATACATTTACGAAATAATGCTACAAGAAACTTTGCCTGCTGCTTCCTTCTGTGAGTTCAAGGATCATTCTTTGCCAGAAAGGTTAGCTGCCACAATGAGATTTCTCTATAGCATTTCATAGAAAGCATTAGAAATACCTAAAAAGGATTTTTTTTTTTTTTTTTTTTTTGGTGAAATGAAAGGATTCTTTGATTTGATGCACACCGGTCTTATACTTCCACACATTTTATTAGGTGACTGAAAAAGAGGAATTTAATCTTTTATTAGAAAGAACTGATTTTATAAGTGTAGTAAATAGATACTTGAAACCTTGCCCCTGAAAACTGTGATGACCATGAAGTTAACGTAATTCAATGGGAGGTACCTTTATGTTGGCAGAATCAGTAACGTAAATACAGTTTAAAACTGTTAAAGTTGGGTCTTTCCCCTGGATTACTGGCAGAAATAATTTAAAATATAACAAAGCTCATGTTCATTGCATATGACAGATTATTAAGAGGTAATAACATTTCAAGCATTTACATAGGAAGAAAAACCTTGGAAGAGCCTGTGGTGTACAGAGAAATTATTTTTGTGAATTGAAATGGAAATTATGGTGTGAAATTATTAAAATACAATGCACCTGTCCCTTTTCCAGGCTCTGCCTTATGTTGCCCTTCTGATAGCTATGCTGTTCTTCATCTATGCTGTCATTGGAATGCAGGTAATTTTAGGTGTTTTTAGCATTCAACAAAAGCACGGTGTTGGCTACGCTGAGACCTGTTTACCAAGGTGCTTTCTGAAATGTTCTCTTGACAGCGGTGCTATTTATTAGGTAGAGCTTTTAGATAAATGTAGACATCTTTTGTTGACTGTGATTTCGACTGCCCAAAAAGATAGAAGAGCTGGGTGTGTGTTTATAGTATCTTGTTTTGTTGAGAGGTAACCTTCCTCTGTCATTTACTGTGTAGCTTATTCCTTTGCGTGAATGCGTGAAAGAAATGCATGGCTCTTTATTGTAGATTTGTTTTTGGAGTAAGGCATTACAATCAAAAAGATTTTCTTTTGAACCCCAAGTTGTAAGGTTCCCAAACCAAGGGACCTGCATGTATGCAGAGCACAGCAAGATTAATCTCTCCTAATTAAACAATGACTTTCACTGTACTGCAGGAGTACATAAATTAATTATTTTGGAGAGAAATGATGCTTTTTTTGACCAAGGAATTACAGTCTAACTTTGGAGAACTGAACTCATTTTCATTTCTGGCTGCGACAAGGTGCTCAGACTCTATTCTTTGGACTTCCATCTTTACATCTGTGTATTTAGATTTGAGATTTTCAAGACAGCCATCATTTCTTACTATAAATATGCACATTATCTATTGTAATGGGGTTTCAATCCCAGCAAAGGACTATAGCTGCTAGTTCAAAGCAAATACGTAGTCATCTAAAATACAAGAGAAAATATTGGTATGATAATGATTTAATGATGCCAAATTAAAAGTAAGAATTATCTGATATTGTTGGTATATTGTTATTATTACCTGTGAATTATTTACTACATCTACATTATCAGGAAAAATCTAAGGCCATTAGAGAAAGTACATGTGTGTTTTTAATATGTACTGAAGCTGGTCTAGACTACACGGACCACAGCTTCTGAGAGTAAGAGCCACTAAGATGAAAGTAAAATCTTGTTTTTCTGTAGGTATTTGGAAAAGTGGCCATGAGAGACAACAATCAAATAAACAGAAACAACAATTTTCAAACTTTCCCCCAAGCTGTGCTGCTTCTCTTCAGGTGAGTAAACCTGAACTCTCGCTTGGTGCATCCAATTTCAGTGGTCCAGGAAAAATGTCTATAGAGCTTGTTCTCTGGATTTGCTCTAAATGTGTTTCTAAGTTACAAACAGTTCTCTGTCAGCACATACTGTTTGCAGCTGTATGCTGAGCATCCACTGGGTTCTAATCAGGTGCTGCAGGCCTGAAGTCATTACAGCTCTTGTGAAACAGCTCATTCATGAAGGAGTTGTCTTCTGGTGGAGCCTAAATATAGTCAGCCCTGAATGGCACTATGCAGGTGTTGGGAAAGGGAAAAATGACTTTGTTCCTGTTTTATTCTTTAGAAGGACAGGTAAGCTAGACAGCTTAAAAAGAAAAGATGAAAAGTTGTTGCAAAGATATAAAAATAAACTGTTCTTTACATTTTACGAAGAGATGCTAAGTGGTGGGTGTAACCAGCAGGAGGCATCAAATAAGCAGTAGTTCAAATGTTCTGATGATACAGGTAGCTAAATCTTGATGCAGGTGGTCCTGGGAGATTATGGAATCTCCATCACTAAAGAGGTTAACTGCAGAGTAAACCTGTGTTGGGGGTGCTCAGAATGCCCTGGAGCAAGTGGAGGGAATGATGTGGATCAGGTGTACCTCTGAAGGTGTTGATCTTGATTTTGTGAATGTGGTGCTTGTGGATCTGTATCTCCACTTATCTCCTATACACTTTCTACCCTATTCTAAAGAGAAGGTTCTCTTCTACAGCAGACATGTTTGACAAGATCAAGAGATAACAGACAGAAATCAGAGTGACACAGAGATATCAAAGCCATGTCCTAATAAGTAGATATATCAGCATGTCATAATGCAGAGCACAGAAGCAGTACAGCTAATAGCGCTAACACAGGACTGCCTGTACTGGAGATAGACCAGTGGACAGAGTTCTGTGATCGGTTTGTCAGGATCATTCTGAATGTCTAAGGTAGATGCCAGGAGGACGAGGAAAAGGAGACACAGGGCACCTGTATTCCGCCACACAGCTCTGTCACTGCTGTGGTTTCATCCATGCTTTGCATGTTAGCTGACTCGACTGAAATGATGTGACATTTTTTCCACACTCACTGTAGATCTCTGAGAAATCTGAGTTAATGTATGGGATATGCAGAAGTTGTTCTCTATATGCATATCACAATGAAGATCAATGCTTTATAGACGCTATTATACTTTTGTACACAACAGCTGCTCGGCAATAATTATTTAACTTGTAAATCACAGGTTGGGGTGCAAAATTTTCACATGCAAGACTTTCTGGTGCATGAGTGTGCTCTGTCATGTTTAAGCTTCTCATTTTTGAAACATACCCTATAATTTTTAATTAGTTCCTACTCTGAGGAATTTATGATCTGTTTTCACGTTTCTACATGTACAGCTCCAGGCATTTTATTGCAACTTAACAAATTATAAATACATTTTTAGTTCATTTTGATCAACTAATACATCATTTCTCTTTGTGACTTTATAAAGGTGTGCAACTGGAGAAGCCTGGCAGGAAATCATGCTGGCATGTTTGCCTGGAAAACGCTGTGATCCAGAATCTGATTATAATCCAGGGGAAGAATACACATGTGGAAGCAATTTTGCCATCATTTATTTTATCAGTTTTTATATGCTTTGTGCATTTTTGGTGAGTTCAGCTGGTGATTATTATCAGAAATAAGTTTTAACTTTTTGAATTTCTTCTGAAATAAAACAGCAATGAAGTCAGAGAATGATGTAGAATCCCATATCTAAAATATTTTTGCAAGGATTTGTTTTTCGTACATGCCTCTAGATCCTGTATCCTATGCTGCATGCCAGCAAGTTCTCATGTACAAAATATCCTTGTGACCCCAGGCCTTCCTGTAAGCCAGGAGTGGTTGCTTGCACATTTGAAAGCTAAGGTGATCATCTTTTCACCAGGTATTATGTCATGTCATTTTTCAGTAATGCCATTAAGTGTCATTAATAATGAAACTGCAGTTCATTTGACTTAGTAATGCTATATCAGTATTATTTAAACTTCACAGAATTGGTATGTGTCTCTACAAGTGTGTTCCAACTGTGGCACGTGATCCGAACTATAAACTTTCTTCCTAATGCACAGCATAATTAATTATTTGTTCTACAATAATCTCTGAAATACGTTTTTCCCCATCGCAGGTGCCTTGGCTGGTTGATTTGTTATATTCACAGTTCTGTTCTCCTGGCAAAAGGAGATTGAACAGAATCCTGAACCACTGTAAACATAACCATTCAGTGTCATCTCTTATGTTAATGAAACATATGCAGAAATCTCACTGACATGTCACTGAATCTTATGAGTACGAATATGCAATGTGTCACTCAAGTGTTGTATTCTTTGCTCTGGTCAGTCAAGGAAGAGAAACAAAAACAATAAACAGCCTGTGTCAAAGACTGAGTACTGCACAGCAGAATCATACTCTTGTCATCTGGTTGCTTGATAGAGTTCAATTGGGCAGTTAAATTGTCAGCAAGTATTTTCTGTGATATTCAGTAGTATTTGCCAAAAATCATTATTTATAAGATCAATTTATTTAACTGCTTAAATTCTGCACCTTCTACCTTATAAAGTTATTTACTGAAAATATTTGTGCTTTAAAAAAATTAAATGCCAATCTGTGTTCTTAATTGCTTTTTAGATAATAAACTTATTTGTGGCTGTCATTATGGATAACTTTGACTATTTGACACGTGACTGGTCCATTCTGGGTCCTCATCATTTGGATGAGTTCAAAAGGATATGGTCAGAATATGACCCTGAAGCAAAGTAAGTTAGAGCATTTGTCTGGTAGGACTTATCTGTTACAAATACGGAAAGCAGAGCACAATATATACTTTGAGAATGTATGTGTATTTGGTAATTGATATGTGTTGGTTCTAGGGGAAGGATAAAGCATCTTGATGTGGTTACGTTACTGAGACGCATTCAGCCACCACTTGGTTTTGGCAAATTATGCCCTCACCGGGTGGCCTGCAAGGTAGGTTCTACCCTTTTTCCTTTGTAGGTTTCTTTCACTGTTCAAACATTCATTTGTTGAACTCTGCCAAATACTTATTGTCTGCACAGTAATTCTGTTTATTCACAAGATGTCCACTCTCTAGTTTTCCCAATTTTCTGCAGGCCTGACTTACATCAGCAATATCAGTATCATTTCTTTCAGGGTAATCATTTGAATTTATTGCCAACATAAAATCCTTGACAGAGCACCAAAATAAAATGAGTTGGTCTGTACATTTGTCATTAGTCTTTCATTGTGATATATACAAACTAATTCAACCCAGCATTGATGGTGACCCAGTAACATTTCTGGTTTCGTTTCAATCCCAGGGAGAAAGTGGTAGTTTACTTTAGTTCACAGTTTAGTTTTCATTAAGTATTTGTACAGATGCCTTCATGGAACATTTGCTTCACATGAAACATAGAACTGACACTGAAGGGAAGATGATAAACCATGCAGAAATGAATAACAATGTCCAAATAATATGCAGAAGTGAGTGAGAATACTGAAAATTAACGGAAATTGAAAATAAAGTAAAATTTGTTAGGAAAGATGTGTAATTTGGATGACAATTAATTGCATTTTAATATAGAAGTTGAAAAGCAACTTAAAGTTGCTTTATTATATTATTCGAGGAATTCAAAACTATGGCCGTTCTAGTTTTAGCAGTTTCAGTAGAAATCAGATGGCACATTAAAGGACCCTCACAAGAGCTCTGTGCTTTGAGTTTTCTGTACTTGCATTATTAATAGGCAAGCTGGTATATAAAACACTAGGGTCAAAAGGAGTGCCAAAACCCATGAAAACTATTGGTCAGTTCTAGCTTTGGTAGAAGCATTAGTATCAGAAATAGGTGATAATGGTGTTTATTACAGACAGCTGGGATAGAAGGCTCAGTGTTTTTTGAAGAGTTCCATTATGTTATGCCTCTCAGTGATATTATTTGATTATGTCACCATTTCAGAAGTGAAAGTTAAAGAAGTTTTTTTTCCTTTTTTTTTTCACACAAAGTGTTCTTTTCTTCTTCACAGAGGTTAGTGGCCATGAATATGCCACTAAATAGTGACGGAACCGTCATGTTCAATGCTACTTTGTTTGCTTTGGTTAGGACTGCTCTAAAGATAAAAACAGAAGGTAAGGTTCTTATCTGCCAAGCCTTTATTGCACTTGTCAGGAAGTGCAATGAGGAAAAGCTAGAAATAATTACTTTTGTTGAACATGAGTAAAGCTCCTTAAGTCTCAGTGGATTTGGTTTGGTTTTGTGTCATGTATTGTTGAGAATGATTTCTTAGAAAATAAAAGGGGATTCTGAGGCCAGAGCCCAAGCAATATTAGAAATTATGGCATGCTTTTACCTGGTCAGTTAAAAACACTTAGCAGTGGTGCAACAGGAGTCCTACTGCTAGAATGAATGAGTTCCCCCTTCTACTCAACCAAGGTGCTTCCTGCTTACTGCTCTTTAAATTAGCATCTTGGATCCCACATTAGTGCAACTGTGGCTTTTGCAGCCTTGAAGGTGACATCCCCAGGTTGGTGGAGGCTAGTTCTTATGGGGCTGAATGGGTTTCTGTAATTTGTATCAGAGGGAGAAGCCCTGAAAATGTGTTATGTTCAAGGGAATTTTGCTTTTTATTTTATATATTTTTTATTTTACTTTCGTTTCTTCCTGTTTCTTGTCTTCTGCTGTTCTCAGTAGAATTTGAGTTCCATTGCCAAGAGCGCACCAGTTAAGCCTCCTCAAGCAACTCTGTGGCTTGAGAGAGCACTGCAAAAGATGCTCACCTGAATCTGCAAGCCTGCAAAGTTGAGAAATTACTGTGAATAGACAAAAAAAAAAAAAAAAAAAAAAAGTCAGCTTTGGATCAGGAAAGATGTGGCTTGCAGAGTTGTCATGTACTGCACAATTTATGCAGAAGGTATTAAGCAGTGACAGAGTAGAGCCAAGATCTGTAAATTGCTGTTGACCTGAAGAACTCCAAACTTGAAAGCCGCTAGGAGTTCATCCTATTACACATTTTCTTCTCTTTAATTATTGTAGTATCCTTATCTGCTACTTCATGGAGCTTAGGCTGTTGCTTGCAGTCTTTATCAGTCTTTATATGGATACAACTAATTAATAGCCAAAGGATCATTCACTGCAGCTAATTTAAACATAATTATCATCCTGTATGTCTCTATTTCGTTGCCACAGGTAACCTAGAGCAAGCAAATGAAGAACTTAGAGCAGTTATAAAGAAAATATGGAAGAAAACTAGCATGAAATTACTTGACCAAGTTGTCCCTCCGGCTGGCGGTCAGTGTGATAAACTTTGCCATATGCTCTTCTCTTTTCTTTTTGGCCTTTGTAGATTGGTAGGGACTAAAGAAATAAAATAAGTAAAATTTGAAATGATAATGTCATTAAAGGACAACAAACAATAATAGCAAAATAATACAGAGAATATTATATCCTGTTACGTAGATAATAAATGTAGGACTAATTAATACAAATTCCTTAGATCAAAAAGAAAGAGGAAAATATATTTAATGTTCATTTTCTTGCTTAACAAAAACAAAACAACAAAACCTTATTAGACCAAAATTTAGACTTAATTTCAAGTAATTCAGTGGAATAATCTAAAGTTAGTTTTATTTCAGTGCCTTCAGCAAAATAATATGTATTTTTTACTAATTAAGCTTGACAATGTACACTGCATTTTAGCTGATATCCTTGTATATGTTGAATACTTCTGGGAGGAAACTAGAAAAAAATTTAATTGCAAGACTAAAAATATTTTTTTCTGCTAAACTGATAAAGCAAGAGGCTAAACTATCTCAGTTACACTAGCTTAAACCAGAGTAGTTCCACAGCCAACACATAATGGAACTGGTTCAGATTTATGCCAGTATGACTGAGGTATGAATATGGCTCATGTAAAAAAATATCTAAATTATCATACCAATGTGTTTACAAGAGGTATGAGGCACGTATATTGTTTCTACGTGCAGTGAGATGACATCAAATATTTGTAATATTTCTTTTTAAATATATATATTCCAATATATATATTTAGAGTTTTTCAATATATACATTTTTACCAATATGCTATAGCATAGGTCTAGGTGACATTATACTTGCTTTTTCAAGTTTTAAAGGTGCAGGATCTGTTGCACTGTCCATTCATACCCAGAATAGATGTGTCTAGATGTCCAATATACCGATCCACTGTAATCACCTGGTATTTTTTGTAGATTATTGTACTTTTATAGTGTTACAGCAGCTTTCAAGACTGATCAGGCTCAGGTTTGGAAGCAGACTCAAGATCCAGGCCCGATGGTGGTGGAGGCTGATCCCTTTCTGAAGGTGACACTCTCAGTCTCTAGGGGAGGAGGAGCATGCTGGCTGCCCCGCTGTTCAGCATGACCCCAGAAGCAGCATTAGCTTGGTCGCTGCAGGGAGCCACGTGCTACTGGTGTGGTGGCTGCCAGCTGATAGTGGGGATTAAGACAAAGATCTAGCTAATTTGACGATCCAAAGGGGAACTGATACTGCACATTTAAAACAATTTTTTTGTGTTCTACTCTGTTGTTTTCAGCTTTACACCTAGTTGCTTGCATGGCATAGATGAATTGCTTTGTTATTGTTGTAACTATGTGCTTGAGCTTTTTCTGCAGCCTCTGTTCCTTTCAACTATGAGTCTTTCCGAATATTCTGAAGCAATTCTGTTTTAGGGTGGTGGCATGGAATTGGTGTTGCCTCTTGCCAACTTTATTCCCCTACATTTTTTTATTGAAATAGATATGCATGCTTCAGAATAGCGAGCTGTGCCTGCCTAAACCAATCTGACAAAGAATCTTTAAAGATCACATTCCTAGAACTAATCTCACACAGCAACTCACTGTTAAATTCAGTTTCATCTCATTGCTGAATATTAGCTGTATATTTACTTTCAGCTATACTAAAATCCGTTGCTAATATTTCTTCCACAAATTTAGCTCTTCAGTGTAGCTAGAACAACGAAAATCTGGGTCACAGTCTGCATGATAAAAACCTGTATGGCTTCAACAGTATTAACAAGGACATTTTGGGAAGTCATAGAATCATTAAGGTTGGAAAAGACCACTAAGAGCATCTAGTCCAACCATCGAAGTCCTTAAGATTCACCAATTTTCAATTTCATTTTGACTTCATTTCTCTACAGGCCTCATTAAGACTTACACAATAATTGAAAATAGTGTAACCTATCTCCAAAAAAAAAAAAAAAAAAAAAAAAAAAGAGGAATACAGCTATTTTACATTCATATGCCATAGGAGTGTAAAATAGCTTAGTATACAGAAAAGTAGATTGTTTCTATCAAAGCTTAATATTTGATAGAAAATTGTATATGACAGTAACACCAGTGACAGCTGATAAATAACAATCTGCCAAGAGACAGGTTTTCAATATAAGTCAACAAAGCATCCAAATTCACTGTACTAGAATCACATGTACTTACAAGTATTGGGCTGTTTGTGATATTTTTCTCAAATACTACTTTTGCTGGTATTACTGAGTGCTAGATCCTTCATGTGCCTGTGATCATGCCTCCTGAACACAAAGAGAACAGATCAATCATTTGCAGAGCAGAATGAAAACAATCCATAAAGAATTTCGTTTTAATTTTTTTTGCTTAATTATAAATAGATGCACCAGAAATGGGCAGCCAGCTAAGTGTTGGTACTGGCTGAATAACTCATTAATATAATTTAATTAAACTGTTAAAAGTTAGCAACAGATTTTCAGGAAAACTGAAGGTGCTTCGCAAGAACATAGAATGAAAGTCAAAAGCCTGAATGTATAAATGTGTTAATATTCCTAGGATACTACAGAGTAAGAGAAAGACATACCACCCGCTAAAGATTCACCTGCTTTCTATTCTTTAAATTCCCCAGTCTCCACCTGCAAGCCCATTTAATCCTGCCTAATACTTTTTGCCCTCTTGCAATAACTTCCTACTGAAATGATTCCTTTTGCTGTCCCCACTTGTAGCTATAGTTCTGTCAATACTGTGGTCAGTTACGCTTAGCTGCCTCCCTCCCTGTCCATATCTGGCTCTGTGTGTCAAGGATGGCCAAGCTTCAGTTCTTGTGTGCACGTGTCTGCAATACAACTGACTGTGCCTGTGAAGTACACATGCATCTTGTTTGTACATACAGACTTTGGCATGCACGATTCAGGAAACTGGTAATGCATTCAACTAATATGCTTATTAAAAAAAATTGGTCTGTGTCCTCAGCAATTAATAGGGCCCTTCATTTGTGCATATTGAGACTTTGGAGGTATGGTTGTCTCAGGTACAGTCAGTAATCATAGCCTGTCTTGAGACATGCTCTAAGTGCAACCCATGGTAGTGTATGTTATATCGAGTCTGTCACTTCTATGTGCGTGTTCCTTCTAGGAGCCATTTGCTATATCACTTCCTCAAAGAGTTCTGTCCAAATAGTTGAAACAAAATAATACAAAGGATGGGGAAAGACTCATCTGGGGAGTTTGACCAAGGATGCATTGCAGAAATGAACGGATTCAGCTAAGCTAAGGAAGGCAAGTTTAGATCAGATACTTTATAAGAGATCTCTTCTGAGTACAAAAGATCATGAGGCTCCAGAGAAGCTGCCAAGAGAGATCACAGATGATCATCAGAGCAAAATCTCACACAAAAAATTAAAAATTAGATTAGGGGAGTCAGTAAAAAAGCTTTTCTACTGCTGAGACTGAATTGGGACACTGGGGAGCTTTTCCTGTGAGCTTGTGGAGTCCTTGCTTCCCAGTGGGAACTGGAGGCACTCAGCCCTTGAAGAGAGGTCGGTATTTGGCAGAACAGACAGACTAATGTGCAAAGACATTTCCTGTGGCAGGCTGGTCTTCCAGCCAAGACATTTTAAGGCAATTACTATAGTAGGCTCTGATATCTTTAAAGAAATAAAACGCTGGGAGAATACATCCCTGGTGCATTTTCCTGAAATTAAAGCTTGTCATAGTTTCTCATATGCATACAGCCTACATCAGACATTACAATGAAATACATCCTGTGAACTCTGGAGGGAGCTTGTTTTGAATGATGAGGATTCACTTGGGGACAGATTTTGTCACAGAGACAGAAGCAAGTTTTAACAGTTTTACACGCAAATTGGATTTCCCCATCCTTTTTATTGATGTGAAAGCAGGTCATGAAAAGTAGAAAGTTAATAATGTTTAAAGTAGCAAAGGCCACGATACTACAGGTAAAAATACTGTTAACAGTTATTAGTGAGATACATTGGGACAGGTTATTGTTAAAGCTAAAACACAAGGAGAATATTTTATTCAAACACTAATTATGATGTTACAGTAAATGATGGTCACTTTAAAAATATCACTTGCGAGGAGAAAATCTTGCTTGACAAGATGTGTTCATAGGTAAGAAAGAAAGATGAACAAAGCAAATGAAGTTACCTCTCAGGTCTGCACTCAACCTTTGTTAGAGAGAAAAAAACACTGAGATAAAACTTAGGAAAAAAAGAAAGTAATAATAATAATATTTTTCTTCTATGAGAAATATGTTAAAATATGTATGAGCACATTAGATTTCCTGTGTGCAACCAAGCAGGTCATGACAGCATAACCCAGATCCCCAGGTGTGTAAGCACCTGTCTGTCACAAGGATGACTGGGATGACAGAGACTTACTGTCAGGATGTGGAACCTGCCAGGGGCTACCAGTCTTCCTTTCTGTAGAGCTCTACCCAACCAGTTGCAAATAGCTGTCTTGGTATACTGCAAAAATGTGGAAGATAGGTAACACAGCAGAAAGAGAAAAAGCTAGCTTTGTGCCAGATAATTATGGGGGAAAGAAATGTGTGAGAACAAAAGCAATGTTTTTGAATAGAAAACTATTCCTAGTTTTCTGGCAAGCATATTACATGTCAGGAGATCAAACGTACACAACTGAATGATTGAATGGAACATGCTTACATGCTATGAACTAGGAGATTTTGGTATCATAAGGTACCTGTCTTTGAACTTTGAAAACTTTGAAATTTGGATTCTTTTCTCAATAGTGACTCTAGAAAATGGTACTTTTTACTGCACTTACTGTCTGTGTATCTTTTGAACTGTACAAAATTAATTGACATGAATTATCTTCATATCTATCAGCATTTCAGAGGTGGTACAGTACAATAATATGGGGAAGCAGGACATGTGTTTCATATTCACTTTTATCACCACCTGACTGGGAGGTGGCTAAGGACCAAATCTTCACTTAAGCAAGAGCCTCACAGAAAATGTGTGAAATTGTAAACACTGTGAGATTTCAGTTTAGAGTCAGCTTTCTTGGGTGACAGCAAGAGAGCAAAAGATACAGCCCAACTTGAGTATCTGGGATACACAGCCAATTCAAAGTGGAAGAAGCAAAGCAACCTATAAGGTTGTCAAAGTCCTTACATAATTACACAAATACTATATTAATACACTTATCAAGAAATTTTGTAGCAACGAGAATAAAAAGTGAGATATTTTGAGCAGGACTTTTTATATAGAGAAACTCTTGTGTAAGTCACAGTAACTCTTGTTTTAATTCACTTATTTCAACTAATGAAAGCCAATATTTGAGTTTCTATGCGCATACAAACATGCTGATGGTTTTGTTAGAAACTTCCATGAACTAACCCACAGGTACGTGAGACTTGGTGAAGTGTTGTATTTTCTTCTTTAAGGATGAGTGCACTTAACTGACTGAGCATAACCTGCTTGCTAAAACATTGCTTTAAGCTAGCTAAAGGTCCCATTATTGTAAGGTGAAAGTGTAGTGCCTATTGCATCCGTCACATTTCTTCCCCCAAATCAGATATGAGTGTGCAGGCTATTGCCAAATGTGCTGACTTGGGAGAGATCTGTCTGGTCTGTTCATTTAGATGATGAGGTAACCGTGGGGAAGTTCTATGCCACCTTCCTGATACAGGACTACTTTAGGAAATTCAAGAAACGCAAAGAACAAGGACTGGTGGGGAAATATCCTGCGAAGAATACCACGATTGCTCTGCAGGTGATTTTGTTTTTACATTTTAACTAACCATTTTGTGAGCTTGACATACCAGGTAGATGAATGTTGATGGTTGTGCAGTGCTGCAAGGATTTTGTTTAGCTGGGACTCTTTGTTCATCAGAAAAGTAAAACATAATCCTGCTTTTCTGTCTGTAACAAGGTAAGTGCAGTACGTTATTCTCTGTGGATTACTCAAATGGTAGCAACAGTTATAAGATTTCTCAACCAAAAGAGTTGATGTAAAAATCAGATAAATGATGTTCTAAGCTACTGTTTCCATTATTTGTTTCACTGTTCTTTTCTTATGTTCCTACCACATCTTAAGCCAGTTCTCAGAAAAGAACCTGACAGGTGTTATCTCATAGTAAAGAAATTTTTGTATGGTATTGTTTTGCTTCCTAATTCTCATTGTTCTTGTGTTTTTGTTTTTGTTTTTTTTTCCATTCACGATTACTGGTGAAATTACTTCCTATCAGCAGTTTCAGTGTTCAGGACTTAACTTCCTATAGAATTAATATCAGCATGCTATATTAATGCCATGTACTTCTGCCTGTCTCTTAAAACAAGCTCTCAGATGGAAACCAGGACTGTAGACAGTGCTCTTTGACCTCTTTCTCAGGAAGCCTGCAGCAAGCTGTCCATTGAGTATAAGTGATCTGGAGGTTATAGTTTGAAAGATTCTATCTGGGTATACCCTTTGTGTTATAAACTTTGAAACGGAAAAATGGGAGGCTGTCCTTAAATAATTCCAGACATCATTCACTGCATTGTTTTATTGGATTAGGACTTTATTTCTGTTACTGGGCCTTAAGAAGAGAAGAAAAGCAACTAGTTTTGAAATGATAAGCGGTAATTCATGTTAGCTATCTACTAATGATTTTGTTGCATTGGGTACACTCCTAGGGCATGAGTCACAAAATTCCTTAGGGTTGGATTGCTCACAATGCCTTTCTTGTCCTGTTGACTGATATTTATGCATTAAGAAGGAATATAACCTAGCCCTGGTCTTTGTTCTGTAGCAGTAATTAAAGAGATGGCTTTCTGTGGTGACGGAAATGTGTATCGAGCTGAACAGGAGTCACATTGCCAGTAAAGATAAATGTTAAGTGAAGCATGAACAGGTTTAATTACTTCCATCTACTGTGCAGAGCGAATGATGAATTAATTTTAGCCTAAACTATGTAATATTTCCATCTAGGTTTTACATTTACTTACACATAACCCTCTTCGTTAGCAGGTGCAAATAAAAGTTGATAGATGTTTCTCTTCGTATCACAGATAAACAAAACAGTCTATTGAGCAGCACTTTATTTGGGGGATATACTTCAGGTTATCTAATTACACTTCTTCTCATGATTCTTTTTAAACTAATATCAACAACTAGCTAGGGGAAAAAAAAAAAAAAAAGCCCTCTAGTAAGCATCAGCTGAGGGGTTAACAAGTTTCGCTCAAGTTCAATTTAATTGTCTCCTGTGTTGATGTTGCATTCACAGCAGGGCTTAGCTAGAAGGGAGTCTGGGTTTGAGCAAAAGTCCAGAGCTTTTGTGTTGCTGTAGAGCAGAGCTCAGCCTCAGCACTGGAGGATGGACTCGATGGAGATGAGTAACACTGGGGAATCAAGACTGGGCTACTATGTCTCTTATGTTCACTGCTATAGCGTAGGTCTATTCAGCTATTCTGCATGCTTTCTTTCTTTAGGAGTTTTGGATTTTTATTCTGTTCATACTAGCTTCAGCTTATTTTTATGTTGTATCAGTGCAGCTGTGGTGTTGGGGGTTTTTGTTTGTTGTTTTCTTCACTGTAAAAGAAGCAAGTAGTAAAAACATGTTTGTTTTCTGAAAGTAAAATGGTTTTATGAAGAGTTTCATAGTTATATGCTTTCAGCACTGTGAAATTCTTAGACATAAAAATTAAGAATTCACATTTGTACTTTATTTCAGATCCAGTGAGTATATATAGCAGTATACGTAACTATCCATCATTTTTCTGTAATCTAGGAAGCAGAGCTTATAAATGTCACTTCCATTTCCTGATATCACTGTAAAATGCCTCAACTATGGAGCACTGTTTAAATACTGTGGTTATAGTGATTCTCATTTGAACCGTTGCATTTACTCATATTAATGTAAGCTTAAACTTCTTTATGTGTAGGCTGCTTCATACTTCAAGACAGATTTGCACTTGATTCACACATAGAGAAAATCCTTTTTTGGTTGTTCCAATATTTATGAACACTGACATGCTTTTCTAAAAGTTCTGACTTTGGGCTCTTTCATCATACAGAATCTTCTTGCTGTAAAATGAAGATCAAAAATGATGTGATTGTTTTGTGAATGACGTAGATGTATAAAATTGATCTTAAAACTACTTGGTAGTAGTTAAAAATAATCTTTTTAAAATATTTAACTTTCTAATGCTCCCACGTTTAACTTTTACACATTTTTGTGTTTTGTTGCATGGTGCTTTTCAGGTATTTTTAAGGTGCTCTCCCTCTGAATGACCAATTCAGAGATACATTTATCAGTCATAGGACATTTTTTCCCACTGAGGGACTCCTACAGTTCTGTTACTTCAGCATATAAAAGCACACATGTCATCTCAGTGCTGTGCCACTGACAGAGGCATCATTAATCGTCTCTTGAGATGTGATCCTAGCACACTGTCTATTAGTGCTGAGTGCTTTGTGCTTCGTGACATCTTGAAAGAATTGCAGGTGCTATTGTGCCTCATAAAGCACAGCTGCACAGAATTGTTGTGTTAATTTCAAGGCATCTTGTATATTTAGAAGAAAGCCTATTTAAAGCCATGCTTGGTTTTATCATGTAATTAAGTTGCTCAGAGCACTAAGTGTCACTGGTTTGCTAACTAACTGTTGGACTGATGCATCTCATCTTTCCCACACAACAAATTAAGCAACAAAGGCATCAGAAATTAAATTTTGCAGAGAAAATGTCTGAATAAGAAAAACACTTTTGCAAATGTCCTGTGAAATCTTTAGAATAGAATTAGATGCAGTCAAACACAGTAGCATGTATCTCTTTTTTTCCTCCATTTCAAAGAAACATCAACAAACCTGAGTAGAAACAACAGCTGCTCTCTTGCAGAGCAGCATGAATAATTTAGTGTGCAGTTTTGATTGTTATCCCTTTACAGCTAGTGGCTGAACATCACTTGCATGTGTTTTATCTGCTCTGTTATAGATCTTTCCATCTTCTAATGCCTTTGAAAACAAAGTTTGCTGAAAGCTACGGGGTAAATGTACATAAATATTGACTTCCATATGCAAAAAAGAAAATGCGTATCCACTAAAAATGTACTTATAGGTAAAAACAAAATGTTGTATCAGTCCATACTTCCCTTGTGGTCTTTGCAGAAGACTTTAAAAGTGGTTCAGAGGAGCAATATTCCTACTGCCAGATAAGTATTTTTGCATCAGTCCAACTTCAGCGGTAGTTGTTCGGCTCATGTCTCAAGGTATGGTCTTCTTATCAGCAAGGGAATTTGTCTCACAGTGCAGAGCTCTCCTGGCACAAAAATTGTTCTTAGATTGCTTGGAATACTTTATTGTACTCTGCTTGAAATAGGGCAGTACATGGGAGTGGTCATTTTAATGACAGAGTTGGCAAAATTGTTGATGAATCTGTTAGAGCAAATAAGCTGATGAACGTCTTAATTCTGCAAAAAAGTATTGCATGTAGCACCTATGGCTTTGGAACTGAGAATATGAGAGGTCAGAGAATAAAGCTGATTGTTTTAGCTAAACCAGCAGATACATGTTTATGTACAGTGATCCAGGTTTTACTATTCTGCTGCTGGTTGTGTCATTGCAAGAGATCTGTCATAGGCAAATTAGTGATGCTGAAGAGAAATGAGATGATAAAAGCTGCCTGCTTTTATTTAGCCTTCATTAAGAGGGAGTAATTCTCCAAGAAATAAACCAGAAGGAAGTGGGACGTGTAATTGAAATTACGTGACTATTGAATATGTTGCTGACAAACATATGCCTTTTCTCAGCATTCAGGCATACATTTATGGGACGTTGTATCTGTTTGTCAGACAGGAATATAAGCTGGTAGTTTTTACCAGTCAAAATTTATAATACTGCTGTCTTAGAGTGTTGTGTTCACAGACAGGCATAGCTAGAAGGGAGGCTGGGGTTGAGTGAAAGCCCCCAGAGCTTTCGTGCAGCTGTAGAGCAGAGCTCAGCCTCAGCATGAGAGGATGGGCTCAGTGGAGATGTGTAATGCTGGGGAACCAAGACTGGGCTACTTTGTCCTTTATGTTCACTGCTGTAGCGTAGGTCTATTCACCTATTCTTCTGCATGCTTGTTTTCTTACTTTAGGATTTCTGACTTTGTATTCTGTTTGTCATTTAAACTGCCAGTGATTTGGAAATGCAAGTGATTATTGTTACAAATGTCTGACTAACCAAATACTAAAGCCTTTGGTCTGCCTTGAAATCTGTACCTGGGAGTGTTAATGTTACTTCCCTTTAGTACCTCCTTACACAATGATGACATTAGCAACCTTGCTAAGCTTGGCTGTGCAATTAGCATACGAAGTAGGAGAATGTATTCATGAAAAGTACATTGTATATTAATTCTCCAGTAAGTGATTTTTAGTTCAGTTCAATTATAGCATATCTCTTGAAGTTCACCCTTGAGAAAGAGAATGTAATTGCCAAATTCAGGTAGGTAATGTGATTAGTCAAGCACCTTTTTTAGGAAGTGAAATACTAGAATGAGTGAAACCTGAAGAAGAGTGTATGGTAAAGTCAGATATGAAGCTTTTTGCTTGATCCCTTTCCAGGTTCTGATTGCCCACACTGCCCAAACACCATTTTGCTCCCCAGCCAGCAAGCTCTTTCCATTTGGAGCTGAAGCCTGGCTGCAGCGTGCTGCCGGGGTCGCGTGAGTGGGACCGAGCCACACGTGGTGTCCTCCACAGTCCTTCAGTTCTGTCTGCAGCAATGAAGCATGCAAAATTCCCCTCACATCTTCATGCCACGTTATTCCCCATGGGAATAATGCACATCTTCATGCCCATTCCTCCTGCAAATAACATGCGTTTGATACATATCTGTATCAAAAACCCCAGCTAAATGATAAAATAGACTTTTAGATAATTAGCAACAATTGTGCCTAGTGTAGGTCTCTCATTGGCAGTCCCAGCAGAGACCTCCTGCTACAAATCACTCGTGCTAGCAGACTGGAGAAGGAATTTGAATGAGTACATGCTGAGCTCCCAGCTGCTGGAGCTAGGTGGCTTTTTGTCTTAAACTAAAGCTTTAAAACAGGTTTCTGTGTATCACAGTGCGGTGCAGATGGGCTGGAATTATTTCACTGCTTTCTTTACCATTTGAGCTCTGCTAAAACTGCTGCTGCTATAGCAAAGATCTCTTCATGTTTCCTGTGTGAACACAGGCTGCAAACATGTTTTTGACATTAAACATACATCCCATTGAAATACACTATTGTTGATTGCTTATTGCTCTATTATAAGATGATGTAGGGTTCCATAAACATCAGTGGTCTTTTAGTCAGCATCTACTCTGGTAAGAAGGATGTGATCACTTCAACAGGATTGGATGGTAGTGGACTACAGGCCTTTTATTTATAAAAGCATAGAGACATATAGGAGGATGCACCCTCTACAACTACCAGGATAGAAAAACTTGATGACTGTTTTTAAAAGTAACTAAAGAAGAGTTTGCATTCCTAATATATTATGATATTGTCCTTGATTTAGGCAGGACTAAGGACACTTCATGATATTGGCCCTGAAATACGCCGAGCTATATCCTGTGACTTGCAAGATGATGAACCAGAGGAAAACAATCCAGACGAGGAGGAGGAAGTTTATAAAGTAATGTCAGAACACGGCTATGTGATTTTTTTATTATGTAATATGAGTTTTATAGAATAAGCTTATCCCTGAGTGTGGAAGAATAATAAAAACCTCAAGTCAGCAAAACATAAATATTTAATAAACATCAGTATATTTCATTTATATCTGGAAAAGTGGTATTACCAGGACACCTGCATCTCATCATAATGTTAGGAAGCAGTTCCTGCTAGAAGAAGTTCCTGCACCCCTAATTCCTTCTTATTATTTCTTACTTATTCTTAAGCAGATCCTAAGAAAAGTATGAGCTTTGCACAGTGCCTACAAAATCAAACTGTGATAGTGTTAAGGAAACTGGACATACCTTAACTTCTGCATTGGTGGAAGAGATGCAATTCTAGGCAGCCAAGCCTCAACAGATGCAGAGGTGCATGTATTAAAAAAAAACATAATAAAAAAAAAAAAAACCCAAAAAACAACAAAAAAAACCCTAGAGTTACACTGTAGTCAACTAAGCATAAAAGCCAGTCCCAGTTTCCTGTGAGGGATATCAACAGAAATCAATCTGGAAAAGAGATTAGTTTCAAGAGCTATCTGCACACCATTGCTAGCCAGCAAGAAAGCTTAAATAAAAAGTAGATTTATAGGTGAGCTTCTGCAGAAATTGTCATAAGCCCCATAGCTTGCTTTTGTCCTTCACCAAAAAGGAGGATGTGGCACTGGGAACAGTGCTGCAGTGACCAGCAGTGGATGCGTTTCTCTGCCAATCATCATTACGTCCTGTCTTCTCTAGATTGAGCTTCAAGACAGACTGCTGTCATCCAGGACCCACACCTGGCTAGACAGGGAGGCTACATAATCTGGGTTAGATGTAAAAGAGAGTTGCATGACATAGTCATAATTTTTCACTTCATTCTCTTTCTCACCATCCATTACACACTCAGGGCTGATAAAGAGTTATTGCTCTTTCTTGTACCTCTGCAAGAAGGAAGAATGGAACCACTGAAGCTTAATGCTGTCTACTTGAGATATGCTTGCAAGCTGTTGCATGGCACTCCATCCTGTCTGAGTGATGCCTGCTGCAAACCAGTGCTCCATGGGTATAGGAGAATTCCACCAAAACTTTCTTGAGAATTACACAGACATGTCCCTTTCTGAGGAATTTGGTGCATGTTCTTCATGTATGGGAATCTGGGTTTCTCCTGTATAACAAAACATGGAGAAAGATACATGTCACAGGTGTATGGAAAAAGAATAATGTTCACTGCATAATGTTGATTTGACTTTGAAATCCCAATATTGTCATTGTCACAATCACATCTCTGTCACTTCAGGAGATGCCATCTGAGGCATCATAAAATTAGAAAGGAAATTCACAGTGTATTTGAATTGTTACTTTGTATGCATGTAGGAGAAAAGTAAATAATCATCAGTCAAAAATCTGTTCTACTAAGGTATCTGATTTTATGTTTTCTTTCTCTTCCCCTAAAACAGAGGAATGGTGCCCTCTTTGGCAACCATATAAACCATATTAGCAGTGACAGACGAGATTCATTTCAGCAGATCAACACCACGCACCGTCCCTTACATGTGCAGCGGCCTTCAATTCCATCTGCAAGTGATACTGAGAAAAATATATATCCTCATACAGGAAATTCTGTGTACCACAATCATCATAACCACAACTCAGTAGGAAAACAAGTTCCAAACTCAACAAATGCCAATCTCAATAATGCCAATGTATCCAAAGTTGTTCACGGAAAACACGCTAATTTTGGAAGTCACGAGCATAGATCTGAAAATGGTTACCATTCGTACTCTAGAGCTGACCATGAGAAGCGTAGAAGGCCAAGCAGTAGGAGGTAAATTTACATGTGTATTTGCTTTTAAAGGAATTTTGAATAGTCTGTAAGAAAACTTGTGCTATGTGAAACTAATTTGTTATATTTAGCTTCATTTCAGTTCCTTATTGATTTATGAACTTACAGTTGTAATATATGGGAAAAGTTTATAATTTTAATAAGGTTTGAAAATAGTCATTTTCTTAAAAGAGTAGTTACTTTACAGGCATTGTAATCACCAGTGAATTTCTCAAAACTGTGTGATTGTAAAATATTTTTCTCCATAATTTCATGGCTTACCTGGATAGAACCCGCTACTACGAAACATATATTAGGTGAGTTAACTTTTTTATGTTTACAAAGTAGTTCCTAGCTTTAAAAATTAACTGTCTTAGAATGCATGTGCTGAAAAAAAATATGGGAATACTTCTAAGACACATTTTCCACTGCCAATTCTTAGAGAGTAATCTTCTAGTTAAACATGTCCGGGCAGGTTCATTTTCAACAGGCAGAAGATCATACCTGATAGTAGTCCTGGTTAAAAATTGAATTGCGTAGACTGGAAAGATAATGATGATAGTTTCTATGTATATTGTTATTTGATATTGCATCTGAATGAGGCACAACACCTCTCCTGGTCTTATGTCTGAGTGTTTCCAAAGGCAAGATTTTAAAATTGGATATAGTGTGTTATATGAAATTCATTGCTAAACGTGCACTCTGTGTTACCTTGTACCACCTAGATGTACACACTCAGTTTCGATTTTTCTTGGATGACATCAATGAGTTCTCTTTAATTTTTTAGCTATTTCATAAACATGAGACATTTGAGAGAGGTTTATTCTACCAAGTATTCTGAATTTATATTTTATAAAAATGTCTTTGTCAAATGTATTTGGCTTTGCAGAGCATCTCCACATTTTTATATTTGCATCCCAAATATGCATCCCCCCCATCTTTTCATATTTGTATCAGATCAACTACTTCTGGGCTGTACTTCTGCAGAACATACTGTAAAGTCACACTCTGCCCACAAGAGTTGTCAGTTCTTGTCTTTTTTTCCTGAAAGCACCATAATCAGTCCCAAGTGTTTGCTTGTTGCTTACAGGTCTGACTCTGGTGACGGCCGTCGACCAACTATTTGCCGTGAAGAACGTGACATTCGAGACTATTGCAATGATGATCATTATTTGGGAGAGCAGGAATATTATAGTGGAGAAGAATACTATGAGGAAGACAGCATGTTGTCAGGAAACAGGTGAGTATGTTTGTTTAAACTGAGGAGGGGACTGCAGTAATTGATGTACCTCATCCATGTAGGCTTCACTGAGTGCACTTGCACTGAAAATCCTCTAATAATGCTTCACAACCACTGGTTAGTGAAGTGACGGACAAGAAGAGTTGGTGTACCAAGGATCTTTGTATTTGTCATCAAATGCTGAATCCAGCAGAAATTCTTGACCAAATTTAAAGCAAAGCAGAAAGTTCATTTGACCTGAGTATAAACTAGTGCTGATATTGCTTCATGTTTGTATTACTGACCAATATGGAAACTTGTATTGATCTGAGGCTCTGTGCTGTAACTGCGGGGTTCTAGCTTTATAAACCAATTCCTTTCAATTTTATGACTCAATTATGTTTTTTTCTGGCCCAAACCTAGAGTGGTAGCCTAGTTAATTGTAGCATTTCTGTGAAGTAGTTTTGTTGTTCTTGTTTTCAACTTGGCATTCAAATCTTAATTTTAGATTCAAGCAAATAAAGCCTTGATTTTCTTTTGATAATTTTAACTTTTTTGCTGCAACTTTCTTTTGCTTGGTTTCTTCAGGAATGGACCATGGTAGGTTTTTCTAACTTTAGAACTGTGGTTCCAAAGTTGGTTTGGTTTGACAAACACCACTGTGACATTGCTTCAGCGTCAGATCCGAACTTCGCATTTGGACTTAAAAAATCTTGAGTAGCTTGTTGGCTGGTTATCTTCCTTAAAAGCTTCTCTTCTGCTGAATTTTCTTCAACAAATTCCCAAAAATATTCTCCACTTCTACTAATATTTTTTTTAGTGTTGAAAGACAGCCCAGAAATAGAGGAATTTACTTCCATTTTATCTTAGATCCATAAACAAACATGCACTAGCGCCAGACGTGCTTTATTCTCTTCCTATGCTATCTTTATTTGCCATAGGAATTTTGACAAGATTGGCACCCTAATCTGCATCGTGTTGGATTGCGTGAAAGCTAAGATTTGCATAAAAGCTGAGTTTTACAGAATTCTCAGGATACTCATTTTTTGTATGATAATTGCAGCCAAATAATAACCTTGTACTATTTTATTTTTGACAAAAGAAGTTTTTGGAGTGTGAAAGGCTGAATTCTGTTTTCTGAACTTCTGTGTTCCACCACCAGGGTTCAAAAAAAAAAAAAAAAAAAAAAAAAAAAAGAATGATAAGAGAACAGAATTTTGGTTTTAGAGTTGTTTTTTAAGCAACATTCACTTTAGCCTGTATTAGTAGGAATAACTTCATTGCAAATATACTTTGATAAACATTTCATCTGACGACATGTTATGTAATTATACTAGTAGAAAAATGTATGCTACCTCCAAATCTATTTGTATACACAGTATAGACTTTAAAACTAAGTCATGTAATTATATAATATATAGGGTTTTTTTATATCTTCTAGAAGAAATCCGAATGACTCAATGTACAGAACCTCTGAAATAATCTTTTTTTTTTTACTGTACTTGAATTCAGACATGTGTATGATTACCACTGTAGACATCACTGCCATGACTCAGATTTTGAGAGACCAAAAGGTTACCATCACCCACATGGGTTTTTTGAGGAAGATGATTCACAGACCTGTTATGATACGAAAAGATCTCCTAGGAGACGGCTGCTACCTCCAACACCAGCATGTATGTACATTAATAACAATTTGTTTGCAAACCCAGAATCATTTGAATTCATAACAATATTTTCCAGTTCAAAAAGCTTATTTGTAGCTTGGATTTCAAGTGTGACATTTCATGATGAATATTGCCAGCAGATTTCTGAGAGGTGCTCAAAATCTACAGATCCTAACATAAAAATCAGTCAAATATCTCGTCTCACTGATCCAATAGTATGAAAACAATCACTGCAATTGCTGATTTACTTGAACTGGTAAATGAAGGTAGAATGCAGCTTTAGTTTTCTTTGAAACATTTATCAGATGGATTCAGTTTGAGCCTTCCTTATTCACACCCGCAGATGTGCAGCATTGCTGTTGTCTCATCTGCTGGCACCTCCCTGGCCATAACAGCCATGCTTCTTAATGACATTACTTCCATATACCTCCTACTGTTTTAGTGAACACTAGAGACTGAAATTCAGTTATTTGCAGGGAAAATAGAACCAAGAGCGAGCTTAATGGTGTGGGGTTGAGGGTTTTTTATTTATAAACTAGGGACTTGGTATTTCCTTTGGAAGTCTGACTCATTAGAATGATGAATTTAGAAGTATGGAGAAGAAAGAATAAACTCTTATTTTTAATTATTCACAGCAGTGTTCAGCAAAACTCTGAAGTTAAGAATAGAAACCAATCTGCAGCATTGTAAAACGCTTCCTTCATAAACATGACTGCTTCACATTCTGTCCTGTTAGGCTGTTCATATTTCTGCCTATGACTGTATTTGCTCATATGATGAATCTATACATTATAAACAACTGCTTTCTTCTGTTAGCAAACTCTTTTTCTTATCAGTAGGATATTTTTTGTGTGATAGTTGTTGCACAGTGGAATTCTGGAAACAACAGACTTTGAGGAAAACTGATTCATTTTCCTAATCAATTATGCTTTCTCCATAGCAAATAGACGATCTTCCTTTAATTTTGAATGCCTCCGCCGACAGAGTAGTCAAGATGATATACCACTCTCTCCAAATTTCCATCATCGCACTGCTTTACCACTTCACCTAATGCAACAGCAGGTAAATCCAGGACTCTTCTATATTGTACCTTAGACTATCACTGTGGCTTGAAACAGTACTAGAGGATTATGCGTGGATAAAGTACTAGGTGGTCATTCCTAGTGCATGAGGATGCTAGGGAATAATTCAGATCTTTTAATAAGCATAGGCAGTATATGGTGAATATTCTTTGTCCTATAGCTGAATTTAATTTTTCTGAATCAGGTTACTGTTTCCTGTTTACATGCTATATATGTCTACTTACTTGATCTAAACTAGGACTTGTGTCATGTGGTCTTGTTAATTGTTTTTTAATGTTTTAATTACTTCATATTAAGTGAAATGGTTTTGTTTCATATTACCAAACAAAATCTTTCTGTGGCACAAGTCTCCTATCCCGTGCTGCAGCCCCAGGCAGAGGTTTTTAAACAATTCTGGATGATGAATAGGTCCCTCTTCCTCAGAGGCCAAAGAAAGCAAGGTACATAAACTAGTTATGATAAAAAAAAAATACAGTTTTATGCTCTCTATTTACTAAATTCAGTTCTGTTCCTCTTTTACATGACTCTAAACATCAGAAAACATTAACTTTGCATAGCAGCAGCCTGAAGAGTTGGTTGGAGCTAACTGCTGAGATCAGAATTGAGTATGACTCGGAGTGTTTAAAATCACTAACTTTAAAAAATTCTTCTCCATTCCAGGTCATGGCTGTTGCAGGTCTGGATTCCAGTAAAGCTCATAAACATTCACCAAGTCGTTCCACGCGTTCATGGGCTACCCCACCTGCAACCCCTCCCAACAGGGACCATACCCCATACTATACACCTCTAATCCAAGTTGACAGGGCTGAATCTACAGAACATATGAATGGTAGCCTGCCTTCCTTGCACAGGAGCTCCTGGTACACAGACGACCCTGATATCTCCTACCGAACATTTACACCAGCCAATTTAACAGTACCTAATGACTTTAGGCATAAACACAGTGACAAACAGAGGAGTGCAGACAGTTTGGTAGAAGCGGTAAGTATTACGGAAACCTCTGAAGTCATCAAGAGTGTCTGCTTAGCCTTTGTGTTAACATTAAAATGCTTATGGTTCAGTCTACATGACCTCTGTGAAAATGTGGTATTTTCACTTTCAACTGAAACTGATCTTAAGTAAAGAAACTTCCTGATTGCTGTGTTGTAAAGTTTCAGTGGAATCCAAAATCACAGCATCTGTGTTGGGGCTGGGAGGCAGGCTGCAAGAAATCAGTAGAAGGAAAGCTGGGAACACATCAAGGTCAGGATGTAAAATGAACTTTAGGCTTTCTAGTCAACGAAGATCAATTGTGAAGTATCCTCTCACAAGAACCGATGATTCATACATGTGTTTTCTCTGCTTTATTTCCATTTATTTATTTATATTATTTTATGTGTATAAATACATAGCTATTTTTGCAATAATCTGATTGAAAGAACAAGAACTCTATGAAATAGGTGTGTACTGGCCACAGAGAGGGTGAACAAAGCCAACCAGGATTGATTTGCAGGTGTACTAAAGAATGTTAGAAATTCTTTTGTATTAATAATGGTAACATATTGCATTTCTGAGTATGATAGTTACTGTTCTTGCTTCCATCTATTATTTCCTTTCTGTTGCTACAAGTTAAACAATATACTTCACTGTTTCCAAATGGGACTTCAGCATCCTTCTTCCACTTATTCTAAGATACCTAGAATGTATCTTGAACTCTGTTTCAGCAACTTGTCCCAGCTTTCTCGTCTGGGATTTAGTAGATGTCATCATTAGAAATTTAGGAGGAGTGTGATAAATACGGGACAACAACTACATATACTGCATTATCAGTTACAATACCACATAACTGATGCGGTGTAGTTTGAAGCCATTTAATTGTTGATTTGTGATTTAGCATGGAGTTTCTAGTATTTTCCACAAATGAAAAATGTTTTTATGATATGTCTTTTCTTCCATAATTCTGCTTTATATCATATTCTCTCCTCTCCATCTGCCAGGTACTTATATCTGAAGGCCTAGGAAGGTATGCAAAGGACCCTAAATTTGTTTCAGCTACAAAACATGAGATTGCTGATGCTTGTGACATGACTATCGATGAGATGGAAAGTGCAGCAAGTAATCTTCTCAATGGAAATATTAGCAATGGGACCAATGGGGATATGTTTCCCATTTTAAGCAGACAAGATTATGAACTTCAAGATTTTGGTCCTGGCTACAGTGATGAAGAACCAGAACCAGGACGATATGAAGAAGACTTAGCTGATGAAATGATATGCATTACAAGCTTATAGTATTTAGCAAGGGAAAAGATTTTAAATAACAGAAAAAGTGCCTCATAGTTTAAAGATGCTAGGCACTAGTTGGGGTTAACCGATCAAGTTTTGTACAAGTGATGTCACACCTCAAGGAAGCCATAACTAATAAACAGATTATCTCCACGTTGCTGAAATGTGATCAGAGCTGCAGCACATCATCTCTTCCCACAGAATCTTCAGTTTCTCTGTAGGAATAAGGTTATTTTGAAAAGAAGCAGGTTCTGACAATCAGTTTTTTGAGGGCTAGAGTGGGATTCTGAGGTGTAATATCTTGCCTGTTCTTCAACCTTGTGCTACTGTCCTTCATAGTAGAGCAGGATTTTGTCAGTGAAAATGTGTAAGTCCAGCACAACACGAGGTGAGTGATGACAACCAGTAATGTCATTACCTCAGTACTCAAGAGCATATCAGCTATCCATTGCATATCTATTCTAATACTGTTTTCAAACCTGCCTCCTGATTTCTTTTCTTAATGCTCTTCTAAAACATGGTTTGTCATGCTCTACCTGTTAGAGATCATTGGAAAAAGAAGTTATATAAAGAATACTCTGTTATATGTAACATCAGTTTACATAGGAAAATATCATTCAGATAGTCTGTTTTATGACTATCACGTTAAGGGCAAAATATACTGGAATAATTGCATTCTTACTAATGCACTTGCAACCAGGTTAAAGTAGAATTAGATAAGATAGTTTGCTAAAAATTATATAGAAGAAAATATTGTAAATGAATTGTAATATACAATGATTTGTATTTGTAAAGAGATGTTCTATATTTTGTAATTATTGTACCGTAATTGAACTGCAGCAATATTTATGGACCCTAATTATTGTAACTCTCCACAGAATTCTAGATATGAGTATTTTTACTTGGAATATATAGATCTATAGCATAAATATTTAAATAGAGCCACCTCTCATTGTAAATCTTTTTGGGATAAAGTGTCAAGTGTGAACTTGACAACACAGACTTTTTTTTTAACATAATGGTGTCAAATGAATCTCTCTGTGTAAGGGATGCACAGTTGACCATTTGCAGTCTTATACTTGGAAAGGTAAAAGATTTGAAATTATTTTAACATTTTGATTGAAAAATAAGCTGTAATTTTATTTTTGTATTAATCCCATGCTACTGAAATATTAAAATCATTAAAAAATTGGCAAGTTCATGCCAGGGTACTACTGGTCATGGCACAGTATGTTTTGACAAAGTACACTGCCTATGTACCCTACTGTGGTAGAAAGTATCTAGGGCAGAAACTACTTCATAGGTAAAGGAGAATGCTTTACTTCAGTACTGCTTACTTTGCTCAGAAAAAGAAGAAGAAATATGATTAAATGATTCTTCACAGAACCAAAAAAAAAAAAGAAGAAAAAAATATATAAAAGTATACTACTTTATTGCCTCTACCTTTCTGTTTTATGTGTACTATTTCAAAGATTTATTTTTATGCAATCAAAAGAGGGCTGAGATATTGTTCACAATGCAGTAAAACCCTGAAATGACTTTGAGGCTAATACAACCTTGGAGGAAAATCAAAAAATACTGAAAGCTACTGTCTATTTTGTTAGCACTGGATAACAATGACTTGTTCTAACAAGTTGCATTATCAGGTTTTACCTGTAGTTCATATGCTAGATAGCAATCCAGTTCACATTTTTACAAATGTGATGTTTAAAACATGTCAATAAACATTTTGTACATAATGACAATTTCCTATGAATAGCATACAGACTTCCTCTGGAATCATTTCAAATGCCAGGATAAGAACTTAAAGGTTTGTAAATTCTTTCTTGACCTAAATCATTTTGTATTAAAACAAATGCAAAATGTTCTTCAAAATAAAACTGTGTAATAATTTTATTATACCTGGGACTCCTTTTACTAAGTTTTTCACCAGAAAGCTCCAAAAGTGAAATCCTGTTCGCACCATTTGGAGAATGGGAAGGAACACACAGAATTTGGTAACTAACCTACAGTTTCATAGTGTGCAAGCTCTTTATGAATAATTGCTGTTAACCAGAAAGGAGAAAAGTGATTAGAGTATTTGTATGAACAAGGGCTGTATTCCTGCTGTACACGCTAGGGGATTAATGCTCCCAGAGGTGTAGATCTATGGAAGTAATCAGGCAAATCTGACTTAACTTCGCTTAAGAAGTGAAAAGTAAATCTGTTGTGCCTGTCTGTCACTTGGCTGGGTCACCCACTTTAGTCATTTTGTTACCCATCTCAGCTTACAGGAGCAAAGTTTCCGATACCAAAATCAAGTTTTCAGATCTTATCTCACAGAAATAACAGTGAGAAGTTTTCAAGCTCCACCTCATTTCTGAAAAATGCCTTTAAAGCAGCTGGAGATGGAACATTTAAAACAACAAAAAAATCCACCAGGTTGCTTACTTGTATAGACTTTTCATAAGCACATCTAATGGAGTAGATTGCGCTGAACAAGACTTTTTTATTAGGCATACATCTGAACAGACAGAAAAAGATATGCTGACTTCACTGTGTTTTCTTGCTAGTAGTATAGTTAGTCCTCAGTTTTGAATGGTCTGATGGGCAGATATACTATTTTACAAGAAAACAGTCCTTACGAATGATCGAGGAAATTCAACTACAGCTTGACAGCAATGAAAAAAATCTTCAACTGTTTAGAAGGGAAATAACTTGCAAGGAGTGTATGTTTAGAACTGTGAGAAAAGATGACGATGGTTCAGAACCAATGCCTGGTTGTCTGATTACACGATGCAGCAAAGCGTACCTTGATTGTAAAATGCAGCAAGATACATGAATGTAAGACACATGCAATTTTATATGTTTATCTAACCTCGCTATTTCCTAATCTCTCAGAACTTGACATAATCGCAGATGATAGCTCTGTGTTCAAGCAATAAGTTATGTAATATAGTGACTAGTTAATCCTCTGCAGTTGCATAATAACAATTCCCATGCTGCATTTCTAGAATGCAAACCCATGTTATGAATCTGCAAATGCAGGAACTTCACTGTTACATCTTTCCAAATTGTTTCCTCTCTCAAGTGCACAGGACTGCAGTAAGTCTATCACTGTATATTATTCTGAATATCCCTAATAGTTCATATTCTAAATGACACTAAGATAATAGTGACTCTCTTTAAGTGAAAATCTCAAAAGAATAGGTGCTGAATAAAAGCTATTAGTTGCTATAAAAGTGGTACATTAAACATAATTCATGTTCTCCCTAAAGGCACAGTTGTATCAGGTGAATTGTCTTACTAATACAGCCAATCAGTCACCTCTGACTTAAAATATTCTTTTTGTTCCCCACATTCCAGGCAAATGCATATCACACATAGAAGGGGTTTACCTGTTTCCTGTGGGAGCGACGTTCACTTCTATCCCCTTCCATCTTCAGAATGTTTATTTACTCTTTATACAGATGCTCTCAACAATTAAGTCCTTTCTCTCAGGTAGCAGCAGGGCTTCCAACCATTGCTTTGCAGCAGCACTAGGTAAAAAAGTCTGCCCTAAACTTCTGCAGTTGTCCCTCTAGCCGACATCTGAGTCAGCAGCTTTTTTTTTTTTCTTTTCCAATTTTCTCAAGTGGTGTAAAATTCCACTTTTCCTGGGAAAAAAAAAAAAGTTTATTCTGTTCATGGGAAGTACTGAGCAATCTGAAGGCACAGAAGCATTTGCTTTATAATTCAACAGCTACTTAGTCCAAAGTTAGTTTGGAATACTTAACAAATCCATACAATTGAATGAATTTAGTTCTAGTTAATGAATTTTATTTCTTTAGGTGTATTATTTTTGTTTCTTTGTTTTTCAGTTCAGCACCAGTAAGTTAGACACACACAGAAACAGCCATGAAGATCATGTATTTGCTTCACATATCTGAAGATCGTAAACAAAGATTTAAGTCCTAACTGAAGTATAGCATTGGTTTACTGAGTAAGTCGTTTGCCTTTGAATTAAAAAATATCTCCCCTCATATCACTGATATCTTATTTAATGTGGTTATTTTGAGTGAACTTCCATTTTAAAGCTACCTCAGCTATAAATATTTTTAATGAATTTTGATTGATAGTTAGGCACCATTGAGTATATTTGCATGCACTCATCTTTGAGCAAAGATCAGTAACTTTATGGAAATTACTGGGAGTATGGATCCCTTACTGCGGTACAAGATAAAGCACCACAACTAAATGAGCTTAAACTGCAAACTGAATTCTACTGTGTTTCTTGGAGAGAAAAAAAAAAAAAAAGCAAGGGGAAAGTTCAGCTTTCCAATATATTTTATAAATATCAGTTCTATTTCTGAATTTATTAGAAAAAAATAGTTTTTGATAAATGTATTTTATGTCTTTTTTTTCTAAGTTAAGACTGCTAAGTATGGTAAAGTCCAACTTCTAGTAGGGATTTGTAAATTATGCATTCTTCCCATAAAAAACACACATCTGAAAAATTCTGGACATGTTAAGTGTCTCTCCTATGAATTCTGATACTTACTACTTTGGCCTCTAAGTGCATAAATGCTTGCATTTACTTTGCAGAATGTGGGAATTACTGAGTAGCTGTAATCCTGGATAATAATCTCAAAACAGTTAAAATTCTTCCTTAAAATAATAAGACATATCATAAAGACTTTCAAAATAACACACACTAATCTATCCCTGTCTAACTAAAATAAACAGCTTGAGTCAATTGATTAAAAAAAAAAAAAAGATTATCTAATCTTATATAACAGAATGGACCAAATTAATAGCTGCTTTACGATGATATTTTGTTTTCTACGGCATTTATCTTGTTGGCCCTTCCAATCTGAGATACAAACACAAAGATGAAAAAGTAAGTGGCAAAAATGTGAAAGGATGACAACACAGTTTATCGTTGTGTTTCCAAGGTCTTGGGCTTATATACAGGAACATTTTTCTCCTGAAGTGATGGGAGCCCCTTAATTATATCTGCAGCTTTCTCTGCTATCATAATAGTAGGGGCATTCAAATTCCCACTCACTATACTGGGCATTATTGAGGCATCTACTACTCTCAAATTTTCAACACCAATTACTTTTGTTTGGGGATCAACTACAGCGGTGCCATCTGAAGGCTGACCCATTTTACACGTGCAAGAAGGATGATAAGCACTATCAGTCTTCTGTCTTATGAAGGCATCTATTTCTTTGTCAGACTGAACATTGTTTCCTGGTTGAATTTCAGGTCCACGAAACTTTTCAAAAGCTTTTTGGGCAAAGATCTCTCTGGTCAACTTGACACACTGGCGGAATTCCCAAATATCTCTTTCTGCATGGAGAGAAAATAAGAGGGCTCTAAGTACATTCTAACATAGCAGGAAAATACAAAGAAAATAGCAGAAAAAAGAGAAGGGTACAGGGGAAGTCTCTCACTTATTGCTGAGAGCCAAAATAGAACATTTTGAAAAAATCGCATAGATTTATACTCACTGTGAGCAAAATAGCTACATATATTGCATTCTCTTGCAAGGGAATAGGTGAGCTACAAAAAGTCGCTCTTTATTTTGCTATACCCACTGTCTCTGACCGCATTCCCAGCAAGGAATTCTTTAGATCTGCACAGTACTTTGGACAGTGGCCTCTTTGATACAATCCAACAATACACCAACCCTCATTTCTGAACTGATTTCAAGTAGATGTGAAAACCTGCTACTGTATCAGGCAGGAAATAAGCTGTCATCAGAGGATGGAGAAGATGCTTTTACCTGCTGACATGTAGTTAGGCTCAATGATAGGATGGTCCTTTGGGTCTGCACTCTTCAGCTTTAGCCAGCCCACACTTGCACTCCTCATGGGTCCTACGTGAACCTGCAAACCCACTCTATTCTCATGACAAAATCCTACCAGACATATTTCCAAATTTAGAACATTTTATTTCTTTTTCAATTTGGACAGACTTTGCAAATAATTAAATATGACATTTCATAACGGAGAGAGAATATACCTGTCTTTTCAACTTACAGCTGTTTTTGGTTGGTTTTTTTTTCAATTTAAAGTATAATCATTTTAGCGGTAGCACAGCATTCTAATGCAATCAGATCAAATTACTGTAATCAGTGAAGAGATCAGCAAGAAGAACATGTATATTCAGGAACAGTTCCTCACCATTAGCACAGACTTTTGGATCAAAATCACATATTAAAAAGGAGGTGTGATTTGTGCCAATATATAAATGAGTAGCTTCATATATTCTAGCTTAAACCTCTGCCTAAACTGCAGGGGAACAGAGAACACCTTGGTTTAGTTTTGTACAACATCTAGCACAACAGTGTCCTAATGAACAGTACTATGGCACTTCAGTCGTGCAATTACTTAAACACATTTACAGAGATACAAAGCAACATAATTTTAGTAGCAACATCAAATAATTATCATTTACTTTTTTCCCAATGCCAACTCTTTGTGCTGAAAAAGGTATTTCACAGCATACAGCCAAATCACAAACGATCACACTAAAAGGTCAATCTACTTCCTATAGGGACTATTGAACATTACTGGAATAAGTTCTTAAAAAACTCACCTGGTAAGCTTCCATTGTGGAAGCAACCCGACCATGATCAATCACCTGAGAAGGGAGAAAGTGGAACTGAATGTCGGGGTGAGGAACTCCTGGCTGACTTCGGATAAACCCACCAGATTCTAAGTGGGCAGTGGCTCCCTCACCTAGAGAGTGAAAATGAGAGATAAAATGCCATTACAAGAGCTCAGAATAGGAAGAAATCCACTTCTTTTTAATTTGTTTTACTATAGGTAATATGTTGCTCTGAAAGTAATGCCTCCTATTTATTTCCAGGGAAACTACATGGGATATAAAGAGTGCAGTAACACTGCTTGATTGAGCAAATTTTCAACTACAAAATGCTTTTTTTTTCCAATATTTGGTCATCATGATTAGCTATACTTTTTCACCAATGATGAACAAGAGCCTGCATGACATGCTCGTAAAAATCTGTACCAGTAGAGGTGACCCATTGTTTCACAACTGCTATGATTGTATAATTGCTAGGAAAATGTTGCCCATGCAGCCCATCTTTCATCAGCCTGAATAGATGGAAGTCAGAAGATGCCAAATCTGGGCTATATGGACAGCGTGGTATGACAGTTCAGTCAAAATGGGTAATGTGCTTCACTGTCATCAGACTGGTATGGAGCCTGGCATTACGGTGTTGCAAGAGAAAGTTGTCTTCTCTGGCCTGACTCTGGAAGTTCAAGTCTTCAGCTTATCCAACATCATGATCTAGCAGTCAGATTTCCAGGAAATCCATAAAGATTATCTAAAATATACTGCACATAACTTTACCCACGAAGAGCTGCATCCTGAACTTTTTATTCAATGGGGAATTCACATGTTGCCACTTCATGGACTGTTGTTTTGACCACCTCATAGTGGTGACACAGCATCTTGTCACTGGTACTGATGTGATCCAGGACACTGTCACCTTCAGCCATGTATTGGTTCAATGGGATCTGACAAAATTGCATGCGGTCTTTCTGTTCCTGTGTGAGCATTCATGGGAACCCCACCTAGGACAAACTTTATGACATTCCAGTATTGCCACCATTGTTTTCAATGCATTGAAGTCAATATTCAGCTCTGTATACAGATCCCTGGTTGTAATCCAGACAAGCTGGTTGAGGTGCTCTTTATTTCGTGGTGTGACAACTGAGCATGGCTGTCCTGAACATGGCTTATCTTTCACATTGTTGTTGCCACTAAATACGCTACATACCACCTCACTGTGCTAATATCCACTCTTCAGTCTCCATAAACTTTCAGCAAGCACTGATGAAAGCCATTGAGTGCCATTTTTTCCACACAGAGGAATTCAATTACATGCGTTTGCTTTCTTTCATTTTGTTAGACTGCCCTTCTGCTGTCACCTGTCATACAGCAACAAAATGTCACAGGATATTGGTGGGAAGGTTCAATGTCTACTTCCATACCACCAATATCTGCCTCTGACGTTGTGGGCCAACATCATAAAATAGGAGGCATTACTTTCAGAGCAGCCTTGACGATTCATATATATAGCGACAGTTGCAAAGAATACATTTCAAGAATAGCTTGCAGTGGAAATGAGATGCATCACTTTCACCTGCTTCTTAATCACTAGGTAAATGTAATTCTGTCTAACTTTGGAAATTCCAGTTATTTGATAGTGAGATGTTGCAGTTACCACAGTATAACCGGCAGAAGCACTGCCTACAATCTAACTCCAGAAGCAGAATCAGTACGGGGACTCTGCCAGATGTGGAGGGAACCAGCTGCAGCATCCTGATATCATTGCACTGCATGCTTCAAGAGAAGAAGCATAGCTATCCCATCAGTCACATGTAATAGCAAAGACATCTACAGTGCCTACCCTGAAGGGGAAAGATGAATAGTCTACTACGTCCCTCATATTACGTTATTTTCAGATCCATTTAAAACCATGATTCATCCCTCCATGACCATGATAAAATGCCACACATACACAGAATAAGTCATCACCTTGGGCCAGCTACTGACATAATGATTCAGCAAGAGATGAAGGCTTTGAGTTTCGCCAAACTATTTTAATGATCTCAAGGATTACTTTGATAGCTTCTTTTTAAAGTCTAGATTATTATAAGATAAAGCTGGATTATTATAAAATGAGAGTGCCATTTTTAACAAAAGTTACTCTGAAGGATTCTGCCTGGAGCAACAAAATAATCCCTTTGTGACAAGAATTAGGAAAAAAAATTCGGTTCACAGCACATTTTTATCTATGCAATATCTATTTTTAAGTAAAATCTTTTTCTTTATTTTTTAACACAGCTTTTCTCAGTGTCACCAAGATTTAAAAATTTATTTTCTTAAATGGATATCCAAATGTGTTAAATAACACTGTGTAAAAACCTCACTTGATATGTAAAACATAATAACTGTTTTAAAATACTTTGATTTACAAAAAAAGTAATCTTTCAAGCCCTTTGCAAGCTGCAGTTAGTTTAAAAGATATGAAATAATTTTATATGAGGGATCCCAGATTTCAAAATTCACAGATAAAAAGCTTTAATAATTATAAAGCAATCAGTGGTAGAAGAATCGCATACTTTGTTTCATACCTGTAAACTTCCAAAGCCATTCTAGACCAATCCTCGCCATGTTAACTGGCTTTTGTGCACTGTATAGAGTAATAGGTTTTGTGCACTTGTGCTGGACATAAACTTCTAAATGATCTTGAAGGTTCTGGCCTACTCCTGATTAAAAGATTTATGAGCGGGTAGGAAGGAGAAGAAATGGAAAAGAAAACAAAGTTATTTCATGTAGAACAATTATACTCAAAATTTGCTACCAGAAAACAGGATAATTGGAAACAACCCAACCTCTTACAAGGGCAATGATGACTAGTACCAAGACCACGAGTCATATCATCAGCCCTTTGCTCATGTCATAATCAGGTTTTAAATAAACATCGCATAACTCGAACAAAAATAGTAAGTTAAATGGCAGACATGTCATTTGTTCTAAAATTGCCAGATCTGACTGCTGAGTAGAGTATTAAATTTTTTATTTTAAAGAAGTTCATGTGGTTCTTTCCATCTTTTAATATATTCAGCAATGAAAGTTGATTCAATCTCTTGTGGATCTTAACCCCTCATCCAAAATTCTAAGTATGGAGCTTTATTTTAAAGCCACTAGCATTTTTCAATGTCCATGGTTTTATGATTTTTGGTTGACATTCAGAAAGGCATTTTCCACTATCAAACATAGTAGAGAAACTGTAGAGGGGCATTGCTCAGTTCCAAAATTAATGCATATTTCCACTGATTTGTAATGCTGTCCATTTCAGTCCATATTACCTGACATAAAGACAACCAAAATTCATGAGTTTGTTCAATTTAATAGTCTTTGAATTGGATCCTTAGGAAGATACAAGGATGAAAAAAATAACAAAATTACCAGGAAGGTGGCATACAACAGGGATCCCCAGTTTTTTTAAATCATCTGCATTGCCAATCCCAGACAACATAAGTAGCTGTGGAGAATTTATGGCACCTCCACTTAAAATAACTTCTTTACTGGCAAAAGCCTAAAATGAAATGAGCAGAAAAGATCTTAATGTTATTAAGCTTGATCTGAATGTAAGTGAGCTTCAACTCAGATACAATTCTGACTGAGATTAGAAACCCCTCCCCCACATTTTTCTTCTTTTAAATGTATTACTATCTTGCTAGAAGTTTCTTTAAGGAGAAATGATCAAGCTTTCAATATGAACAGCCAAGCTGTGACTTGATATTATACAAGAGTGTCGTGTAATGTTTCAAGCTGGAACTTACACTGTATATTATCTCTGTAAACTGGAGTGTGCTGAAATGCTGGTAATTCAGAAAAACAGTTCTGAAAATACTGTTATCTCTGAAATGGAGACAATCTCTAAATCAATATAACTGAAGTATCACCTACTGCAAATAACTCACAAAGAATCATACACTGGAAGCTGACATTTTGCAGAGTAAAGCATCACTTGTATTACATACCTACTTGTTTTATTCATTTATTTATACGTTTTGCTATGAATGATACCTTTCATACTGGAAAATAGAAATCTCTTACCTTCTCCGTTTGTCCATTTTTCACATACTCAACACCAATGGATTTTGTTCCTTGAAACAAGATTTTTGTTACAAGCGTCTTCTCAGTAACTGACAAGTTGGGGCGTGATAGAGCTGGATGAAGGTAAGCACTAGCTGTGCTCCATCTTTTACCTGCAATGTATACTTAAATTTAAAATCAAAACAGTTGTACTAAGTTTTCTTCAAGATTTTCACCAATACCAATCAGGATGTTTATACAATAAAAGCATTCTTCTGTATTGTTCAAAGCAAATATTATTTGATATATACTAACTAGATATTTTATTTTAACATAACAAGCTTCCCAATGACATCCTGAAAATCCCTTATCCCAAATTTGCCTTTAACTCAAGACCTGCACGCCAACACATTTTTAAATGAAATACACTCTAGACTGACAGCAAGCCGCTGTGAAATGTGTAGGTGAAATTTAGAGTTTGGTAGCTGTTCATCAATCTAAACAACCAAATAGCATTCACTGCAGATTATGTCTGTTTTCTAAAATTATTTCAGTACTTCTGGTGGGTCAGAAACACAAATTCCTTAATGAAGCCTTTATAATTTACCTTGGTGTATAGTCATGTCCATCCAGCCAAATCCTTCTTGTTGATAACCATTCATATCATCTGTGAAGGGATACCCAGCTTGCTGGGTTGCATCCAGGAATGCTTGATGAAGAGGGTGGTTTGTTTTGCCCCTTGACACATAAAGAGGTCCTTTTCCACCTCTATACTGATCTGACCCCAGTTCATGTGTTTGCGCCTTCTTAAAATAGGGCAAGCAATGATCATAGTCCCATCCTATAGCCCCTTCTCTGCTCCATCGATTATAATCTTCTGCATGCCCACGAATATAAACCATTGCATTGAGAGAAGAGGAGCCACCCCACACTCTTCCTCGGGGCCAGTACATAATTCTGTTATCCATATGCTTCTGTGAAGTTGTGTGATAATACCAGTTATATTTCTCATCACAGAGGTTATAAGTTAATGCAGCAGGCATATGAATCTTCCACAGTAGTCTTTTACTACCTAAAAGGGTGTCTTTAGGGCCTGCTTCCAAAAGCAGTACAGTACTGTGAGGGTCTTCAGTCAGCCTGTTGGCTAATACACACCCTGCTGATCCAGCTCCAACAATGACATAATTATAAGAGTTTGCCTTTTCAGAACTAAGCTGAGACAATGCACGTGAGATTTTTAATTGTTGCTCCTTGATGCGCCATGTGTTCCTTAATAGGCATGCTTTAAACAGAGCTCCTGTAACTTTGTGCATTTGATTCATAGGACTGCAATGTTTAACTCCATTGATTAAGTAGGACATCTTAACTAATAACACTGCTCTTGCAGAATTTAAAAAAAAATCCAGTGTTTTGCCCTAGGAAAAACAAAACAAAAGAAGTCCAAATTAAAATGTAATCATTAGTACAGTGTATGACCTCTAAAATGTCTGTCATTGTCAGGTAAAAATGCTGTACTTTGCTCATTCTCACTATCCAAAAGTTTAACTACAATGCCAGTAAGACAACAAGCATTTACTCTGAAGCTTGCTGCCTTTTTTTAATGTGCTGCTGGCACCAGTTGAGTGGCATGCTATTTGGTATTATATGCAGTATGATTTTGCTTTGCTTCTGGTTCATGAGATAAATACCTGAAGCACATCTTCAAGTATTTGCCAAAACCATGAAGGATAGAAATCTTTGCTTACTTGGTGGTCTCTCTTTATCTGCCTTTAGTGGACAAGAATTTAAGAAAAACAACAATTGCATAAATTCCCCTAAAAGTCTGTGAGTCGGTAGTATTGCATAGTCAATTCATAACCATGGAAAAGTTTCAGCTGGAAATCCAGAATTACTGCTTTTGAAGAACGTCTCCTAACGTAGGTAAAGGCAACACTTGTACGTCTGTGGCTTTCTCCCTTATTACTGAAACCAGACCCTGCAGGAGTGCTCTGAATACAGTTATGATGTAATACCACCAGGTCCTGATGCTTGGTAGGAATGGCAATTATTTAACTTCAGAAAAGCCTGTCGACCTTGCAAACAACACAGGTTTTGCTGTGTGCCCAGGCAGTTCAGGTACAAGGACTAAATGCAAGATTTTCATAGCTCATTTTTATGTCATAAGTACTAGTACTCCTGGCCAGTTTGAAATGTGTTTCCCTTGCTTTCTCCCTTTGAAACCATTACTCCCATACAAACAATGAGTAAAAACAGTTAGATATCCTAGGCTTGTAAAAACTAATTTTTCCAAGCCCATGGCTCCTTAGGATTTGCTGGAGATCCTACAGACAGCAGCACAGTTTTTGTGAGAGAAACCTCTCAAGTTTGTGAAAGCACACACAAGCCCAGGATCCATAGCAAAATTAGATGAAGTCTCTAACAAATGATCATAAGTCTTTCATAAGGAACCGTATTTATTTACACTGTAATGTATGATATCAAACATGTTTTTTTTCCTCGGGGGAAGTATGGGAATAAGCACAATCTTTTTCACTAAGAAAGCTTGTAATAGGCTGTACAAACCCTGAAATTTCTAGAATGTGAATGTGAACACACATCTGTGTGTGAAAACAGTTTAGCCTAGCAGCTCACACACCTGATTCTCACATGGTTAATTCAAAATGGATGCCAGCTGAAGGTAGGAGGGCATCTTTTACAGGTGGAGAATTTTAAAAGGATTATTGGAGGGGAAGAGAGTTTGGTGATTTCTTGTGTTGCAAGAGAAAAAGACAGAAAGGTAGAAAGGTCTTATGTGTTTATAATGAAGGTGGTTATAATTTGAAGAAGATGTGATTAACTTAGAACTAGTAGGTTGTAGATTTTGTTGTTTCAGGAAAAATAGATGGCTTTCAAGGAATTTTACTACAGTATGGACTTAGGCCCTGCTAATCTGGGAAAGATGCTTTGTCCCTACATAACAAGGTATTTTTCTTCTTTCTTTTCATTTCCTATAGGAGATTCATTATGAGGTAAAGTTTTGAACTTCTTTCCTGAAGAAGCAAAATTCCTCTGATGTTGATCCTAAAGATGCTTACTAATTAGACAGAAAGAGTTTCCAGGTTCTGGAACAAATATTAGCCTATTGATTTTAGCATATAATCTATAATGTCATTAAGTATTATTGTCCCTCCTAACCAGACTGCTGGATACCAGCCACGACCTACTTAGTTGTTGGCGATAAAAAGGGCAAACTGTGCAGAGTCCCTGGAATTGCATTCAGCTGGAGTTACTTTGCCTCACAGACCCAGTAGTGCCCAGAGACTGTAGTTCTATGGTTTGCTACAGCACAAGCAGCAGCTATTGAGCTTTTGAAGATGGTAACTCAAATGGCATTCCAAAAGCAACACTGATATTACAGTACTGTTTCTGTCCTGCCTTACTCTAGGGCACTATTACTGAAGCGTAGACCCTTTAAAAAGTTAATTAGTTGAGAGGCTCTCACATGTGCATACTTTGAGACTCACAGAGCAATTCAAACTCATATTGAAGGGGTCATTGCTTTCTGAAACCAGAACATGATGATACTTTGCTCTCTAATAATCTGTGCAGCTCTATGCGCGTACATGGTTTTATCACTGTTTAAACTCTTTTACAGTCTTGGGGAAATCTGTAGGAATCTTTCTTTGAACAGAAAAACATCAGCAAAATTTAACCTAGCAAGTTGTTTTTCTAAATTTTCCCTTAGTTTTAACTCGCTCTTCTGAGGGGTAGAATTTACTGCTCATGTTGTCTTTCAAAAATCTGTTTCAATAGAAGTAGGTTTTGGTTGGTTTCCTACCTGTAACTGTAAAAATTAAGTTGTTATCTCAGTAGATACAATTGTCTGAGACCTGTTGGACATGCTATATATAAAATTTACACAGTATGGAACTTTATGGTCACCTCTATTAAATATTGTGGTGGCTATGTTAAAGTAAAACATGTAGAAATAGGAAGATTTAAACAGCTCAATTCTAGTTAAATGCTCTGTAGTTACTAACATCAAAACAGTGTCTTTTAGGCCTTACTGGATATTACTGGAAGACTTTATCTGGATTCTTGCATATCATGACACTTTTATGTTCATAATAAAAGGTTCCTTATCAGTCGGCAAACAGCCCTGCAGAAATGCATAAAGCAACATAAATTATATTCATTTATTGCACTAGAGCTTCAAAATTTGAACTCACTTGAAAAAACTGTATCTATTTTACAGGTAAATATTGTTGAAAGTGTTTATAGACAGAGTTCTTATGGGAAATAAAGAGCAGGAGAACCTCAGCAGAAAGACTTTATTGCTACAATGTAAGTACAGTATCATACACTAGGTAGCTAAAAGTGGGCAGAGTTCTTAAGTTAGGTGACTGGGGCTCATCATTGTAACACATTTCTCAATGCAGTATTTGGGGTTATGTGTGTGTAAAAAGATTTTTCTAAAAGATGGTCAAGAACTGACTTTTTTTTTTTCCCCCCTGCAGCTTTTGAAAAAGGAGAGGGGAAGGAAAAAAGAAAAATTAAGAAGCTGTGTAGGTTGTTTCATGATTAAATCAACTTGCCTTTTCTGCAAGAAAGTTGGCAAAACTAGTTGAAGTGTGTTTGTGACCTAACTCCTACAATTTTAGATTTAAAGGACTCTAAGTCCACAACAAAGAGAAGAGGCTATGTACCTTGTTTGTGTAGAAAGATATATTGAAAAATGGACCATAGCAAAGTGGCTTTGCAGGTCGATGGGGTGGCTAATCTAGAAAAGCTGCATATCTCTGGGCATTGTTAATATTAATGAATCAGAGATTTCCCATTCTCTGATAAAACTGGAAATAAAACTGATCAAAGATAAGTACCAAACAGTTATGATAGCCACTGTCTCAACTAGGAGATTGAATTACCAGCCAAGAAGGCAAGAATGAATGTTCTTCTGATGTTACTAAAACGATGGTTTGAATCTACTCCATCACATAAATTCATCACACCTATATTTAAATGTTATTTCATGTTTTCCTATATGCCGTTTCTTTTTTGTTAATGAACTTATTAAAAGGGAACAGGAGTAGCTGAGTACCATGTGAGGTAATGAGACTATTTTCTCCTGAGACGAGTGCGTAGGAAGAGGTCAGTCAACAGTATTTAAGTGACTCTGAGAATCAGTGTGCAGGTGATGCATGATTTTCTATGCTTTAAAGCTCCCAGGTGCAGTGGTCAACTCTCAAGCCATTTTATTTAAATATAAATCCAACATACTTAGTTGGATATGTACATTCGTGTTGATGCACAGTTCTACCATGATCCACATGCTCACTTGCACATGGGTCTCCTGCCTGAACGCCAGCTCCTCCAGACATACTGAAACCAAAAGGAAACTCTCACTGGCTGATATTCCACTCCCACTTCTGTTTTACCCGGGCCAAAATGACTACATCCCCTCTGGTGGAAGTGAAATATCCCTTGGCTGCAGATGTCCAGCAGCACACACCTGATGCGTGGGAGCAGCAAGGCCTTTCCCGGCCATTGCCCTTCACCCTGCACGTGAAGGTGCAGGAGGAGCAACAAACCCCTCAGGTAAAGCAACAGCCTGCATTTTAACTGCTGGCTGTGTGTGTCGTTTCAGTTCACGTGCTGTGGAATTATCTTGAACTACCTTTACCTTCAGCCATTCCAGTTCATCCACCCACAGAAGTGCTGAGAGAAGTTTCCGCAGCTGAAGCCAGTCAGGCTGAGGCGGAACTCCGTGCTCTGTGCACAAACTTCTCCGCAGATCTGGGGCGCGGCACGGCCATGCCCTGAGGGCGCGTGCAACCGCTCGAGCCCCGCAGAGCTCCTTCTCAGCCTCACAGGGAAGGCTGGCGGCGGGCCCTGCTCCGTTCGGCGGGACGTGGCACCTCGGGGCCGTGTTTACCGCAGAGCCGCCTGTGTGGGGGTCTGCCAGCGGGGCCTCAACCCCCCACTTCGTTCCTACCCTCCCCCCGCGGCCCCGCTCCCTCTGCCGCCCCCTCCACCTCGTGTTTCCCCGGAGCTCCCGCTCGGAGCCTCTCGGCCCAACTCACGTAGTTCCTGCAGCGGAGGCGCGCGGGGCCGAAGCCGGATCCCGTCACACGCCCCCGGCCCCGCGCAGGGGGAGCGGTCTGTGGGGGAGGCGGCCTGCAGCTGTCCGCAGGAACGTCGGGCTCTTCGGCCGTCGTGCAAAGTCTGTCGGGGGAATTCAGCGCTGATTCGAAACAGTACGAGCAGCTGCGGGGCGAAGTCCGCCTCACGCGCCCTCGTAAGTTGTACTGAAATGGGTAAGAGCGAGGTGTACGGGCGGGCATCTGGAGAGCAGGGGAATCGCACTTCAGAAGTCACCAGGCCCCTTTGCCTACACGTTGAACAGAACCGAAGACCTGTTTAGGAATCTTTCCCTATGTTCTCTGGCCTTAAGATGGGAATTCTACAGTTTAAATAATAACGTCATCTTTTAATTTGTGAATGTATGTTGTCGTTGTCTTGCTTTCTGTGAGGTAGTGAATTTAGTTTAGCTACTGGCAAAAAGTACTTTTAATAGACTAAATCCTCGCACATTTGGGTATGCAGACATGCCATTAACACTAAGTACAACTGTTTCTAAACCTGTTGGAGCTTTATGGTATTTTTATCCCATAACTTTCCAAGCATCAGTACATGAACTCATAGAACAGCTGTGTCTCTTTCTAACCGACACTTCTGACTTGCCCCCTTCCGAAGCACAAACACTGCTAAGGTCATAAGCTGCCATCTGCAGGGTGTCCGGTGCCTGTCACAGGCACAGCTAGAGAGAAATACATTTAATCAGTTAGTTATTAAACAGATTAAAGTATCACTAGGGAAGTTTGTGGAATCCAAACGTTACTGTCTATAAAAGAAGAGACACAGGTGAATTCCGCAGTAATTAGTCTTGGGCTTGAATACTTAATGCTGCTTTATGAGTGTTGAAAGTATGAAGTACTTGAAAAAAACACAGGAAAAAAAAATGTAATTTTCTTTTAAATCATAATACACTGAAAGTATAGTCTCTTAAGTTCTCTTATACTACCACAGTAGGAAACATATTCTTATGCTGAAAAAAAAGCAACAGAGATGACCAGCAAGCTCTGGAGACAGTGTAAGAACTCTGGTTATTCTCAGCAGTGCTGTACTGCACTGTTACATTACATTATTTCACCTGTATAGATGGTATTCTTTGTTTTTAATATAGCTTGTAAACTAAGTTCATTTGGTCAGAATGAGATTAATCAGTGATTATGAATTCTTTTGCATTACCTTTTAGCAAAATTTCTCTTCCAGACACAGACATTAGAAATGCTTTCTTCAGTAATTAATTAACTGGAGACAGCTTTTGCAGCTATGCAAGACTTGGTTCAAAGTGATTTTGTTTTTTTTCCTTTTTCCCCAGAAATCCTCACAGTCAATTCAGTTGGAAGATTTTTGTTTTTTCCTTTCTGCTCTACTTGTGGTTGTATGCATTATTACTGTGGTTGCTGATATTGTTACAGAGGTAAGAATTCTCACTTCTTTTGAACTTCAGTGTTCCTGTAATTACTATATTAATTGATGTTTTATGTTATATTAAGTGTTTTAATAGTGTTAATATACTTTATAGTTGCAAATATGGATTTGAAACTTGGTTTGAGGGTGAGGAGTGCCTTTGTTACAGAAGATAAAACAAGAAATAGAACTTTTGTAACTAAGGATTAGTCGTATGGAGAAAAAGCCTCTATGGCTGTTGGTACTGGCTATAAAAGAGTTTAGCTCTTCTGGGTTGTCACGGGTAGGTGAAAAAACAACGTTATACTGCCCTCGTTGGAGAGAAACTAGAATATATTTATTGACATAATATAATGTAGTGCTTTAACAATGACTTAAGATTCAAGATGGCTGGATACACTGGATTATTTACTGCGCGGAGGATAGAGTTAAACATACAGGAGGCCCTCCTGTTGAGCCATGAGGTAAAGAGTGGATCCTTGCTTTCTAACCTCCTTGAACCATGGAGGTAAGGAGCCTAGGTGTGACTGAATCCACTCTTAGTCCCAGGCTTCATCCGTGGTTTATATCTAAGGGATTATACGTGCACAATCAATCTACGATTGAATCTTAGTGAAGCTAACAAAACCTAAAACAATTAGTCACTTACTGAGGGTCTGTACTGGCAAGGGGTCTTGATGTCAGAGTGTAAGGGATCTACCTCTGTGCAGCTGTAACCTCAAGAGGTGCCCCTGCTTAAGGGGAGGTCCTGTTATGCAGACAGCTGTGGTGCAGGATAGCTCAAAGGGGCTCTTGAGCTATTCACCATTTATGGAGTAAGATGATTGACTCATAGTCATAAATTGCTTTTTAGGTGCATGCTCAATTGGTTTTTCTGCTGAACCAGCTGTCTGCTATCAGGCTCACTGTCCTCCTGTGCAAGGCCAGGTTGAAGGATGGGGTTGAGGGAAGGAAGGTGAGGGGGCAGAACTGGGGGCACATTCTATATTGTTATTTTTAAATAGGAAAAGGTAAACACCAAGGATAATGAAAAGCTAATAATTTTTTAATGATAAGAACAAGCAAGAAAAAAAATACTTAAGTTGAAAATGATGTTTTTCCACTGAATAATACCATTTATTATAGAAACTACAACAGCAACTGAAGTATAGGTTCTCCCTTTCATGGTTTCCACAACCATGGCTTGTACAATTCCACCTTCTGGTAACACTAGCATAGGAATTGTAATAAAATGTTAATCCCACAGACTGCAGACTTCACCTACTGCTTCTGTGTATCTATATGTATGTCTGGAACCAATCTTGGCTTGGTATCTACCATTTCAGTATTTGATACTTCATATTCCCACATTGTGCAACTTTAATGTGGGTCTATATGTATATCTCCTACGTAATATAAATATAGTGAATCTGGAGATGAAGGTTGTTTTCTGTACACAGAATTCAATGCATACAACTCAAAATAGAATCAAGTATAGCAATACTGAAGTAATGTGGACTCTGTAAGATTTTGGCACTGCTACAGGAGAAGTCTCAGTTCAATTTAATTTTATTAAAATAAATATCAGCAGAAGATCAATACATTTTTTCCAGTTCCTTGGAAAAAAAAAAAACAATGGCATTTGGGGGAACTGAATTTTTAATTAACTATGTAAACATATCAGTTACCATACAAACGCAGCTCGCTCTCGTAACATTCTGACACCAAAACGCTGCCATTCTCGCTGATATATCCATAGCTCCTGAGTTGTATCAAGACAGGCCAAGACAGCACCTCCTTTCCATGCAATTAAGCGGGGATCCATATCCTAAATCCAAAAACAGGATTATACACAGTCACTAGTCTGGTTTTGTACGGTTCTCAAACCTTGCATCCTACTGATTCCAACAGTATTCATCACTTGGAATCTTGGGGGTGAGAGGAGGAGAAAAAATTTTGAAAACTATGTAAGAGAAACTTTTGCATGATAATGAAGTAAAAATAAGAAAAGACTATCTAAGGTTTTTGAGGAAGTATTTTTTTTAATTTTATTTAAATATGACTTTTAGGCATGCCCATGAAAATCGTGCCCTCAGCAGGCAAGCTCAAGGCTCTGAAAAATATGCGTGCTTGGATTTTTAAAGGTTTTGCTTGATTTAAAACCAGATTAAAATTGCTTACTTAAGCCATACATTGCCAATCAAAAAACAAAACAAACAAAAAAACCAAACTGCCTTTCAGCAAGGATTTGTTTTAACTTCAGGGACTCACAATGGTTCTTTGGAAATACGGCCTTTACAGTCACGATCAATATCAGTAATGGTCTTGCTTTACCTCCAATTACCTAAATTTCCTCAGAAGTGCAACTAATGTGTAGTTTTGAGAGAATGTATTCTATATAATCTTTTGAAGAACTCAATTATAGTTGATTGAGCATTCAGCTATCAGTTAATGGTATACCTTAGGTCTTGTGATGACTTCAACATTTTCAACTACTCTTCTGAAAGAAGGGGGCATTTTGTTGAGAATTCGGTGTTGAAGGAACTCTTGAGCTTTATGAAACATAAGGCCTCCTCCCACTACTAAGATGGAGCTGTACATCTTCTTTTTTGTATCATCAGATGCTGGAATGAATGGATGCATATAGAAATATATATTCTTAGAAGTTAACAGTGCCTCTATTTTATTATAAAAAAAAAAAACTTAGAGCAAGTCAAATCAAACAAACTGAGAACTGCTCACTTTTAAAACTTTTTTGTTTCTTGGAGCTTCAAAAACAAGCTCAAGAAATCTAAAAATATGTTGTAACAAGTGCAGCTACCTGTAGAGCTGGTAAAATTAAGGGATATACATATTATTTTCCTAGAATATAGTAGTTAACATAAATGCACATTGACAAGCATACTTCCCAGAATCGTAACAATGTAATCCTTACCACAGCAGTCAATACTGTGAAGAATGGCTTTGTCAAGGCCTAAGGCTTTGCCTTCAAATTGAGAAACAGCTGTTTTTCTGGACATGTGTGCAGTTAAAGGTTCCTCTGAATCATTTCCAGATATCATACAGTCACTTTGGGAGGATCCCAGTTCAACTTCTTGTGGGTACATCCTCTCTGAAATGTCTGTGACTTGGCTTCTCACGTCTGCCTCAAAGGTACCAGGCTTTGACATGGATTTTCTATCAGCTGTAGCTTTTGAAGACTTAAAAATAAGGAAACAAACTGACTGTTAAACTATGAAAAATAGAAAAAGATCTTCAGTAGATTACAGAACAATACAGTGACTAAACATTACCTCTTTACTTTTTTGCATAGAAAGGTTAAATATTACATTACTACTTGGTATCAATTTTATTTTGATTCCCACTTTCAAAGCGAGGGTTTTACTTTCAAATCCATCGATGTATCAATGCTATTAATATGAAGACCCTTTAGACTGAAAATACACAGTTTAGATTAAGATCTTTTCTACATACCTATAATTCCTTAGACTTATTCTTTTATGCTGTTGACCCAGATAACAAACTTCAGTCTCTGAGATGAGGTAATGAGTCCTTATTTTATTCCTGAATTAAATAATACTTAGTGGGAAAAAAATAAGCATTCACACACCTGCTCCTGCTTACTTTGTGTGGCTAGCAGATAATGCTCATCGTGAGGGTCCTCAGGGTCCCCTTGTGACCTGTGTTGCAAAGTTGTCATTTTTTGTCCAACAATTCCAAAAGTTGCTGGATAAAACAGAGCCATTGGAGCCTGAAAAAATGAGAGATTTGGCATTTTATTATGTATATTTTTACTAATTGGAATTTACTACAGAGAAGAAAAAGCTTGTTCTATCTTAATTTTCTTGCAATTCAAAATGTCTTTTTTCCAACAGATTTGTAAAAATTTTGCATATTTGTTTTAAAACTTTCACACTTGTACATAGACTTCTTTACAGATTCTAGCAATGTGTCATGTACAAGTAATTCAAATGTTATTTGTAACAAAATGAAAAGCTTGCACAATTCCTTGCAGTTAAAGGATAAGCACTGTAACATTCAATTGAAGTGAGTCATTTTGGTTAAGGTTATTAGAAGTGTTGTGCATCTCCTACTGCTTCATTAGGTACATCCATACATAATGCAGTTCATTTTAATGCTACCACCAAGCATGAATATACTACTTGTTCATTTTATGAGAATAACCTGTAATTTTTCATCCCCTAATCGAAACTGGTATAATAGAGCTGGAGAATCTGGATGCCGAATTTGGAACTCGTGGTCTTGCAATCCAGAAATATCCTGCAGTAAAAAAAAAGTATTAAAAATAAATATTTTTACATACCTATATCAAGATGTGTAACTTAAGTTCTGCGTAACTGAAACTGTGGACAATAACAAAAAGTAACAAAACTCTTCAGCTTCTGAGTTTCACTTAGCTATTCTTCAACTTCTTTAAAAATCTTTTTTTTTTTTTTAAGATCTGCCAAAACACCTTTCTACCTGTTTAAGTCTCTATAATGAGATTTTGTACAGACATACAAGACCTGGTGGCAGAGCTTGCAAAACAAGCTGAAAAACAGCAAGTATGCAACTGATAGCGGCTTCTTCAGTAATATGAACAAATATACATCCTTTCTAAGAGCTGGGATCCCTTTCAGCTAGAAGAACAACAAAGTAAATTTCAAATACTTCAACTCTAAAGCTTCTCCAGCTCCTGTGAGCATTCTACCGAATGAAGTATTTGGTTTTCTGTGCCCATTAAGCCCATTTCCTACAGCTCTCCCATATCTAATAATTAAAAATACATTAGTTAGGACTATTAGTTAATTATTCTATATTAAAAATACACACCTTCTGCAAACACAACATTTCAAGGACTAAATCATGCATCTTCTGAACTGTTCCCTATGTTCTGGTTATTTTATACACTTCTTAATTTGCAAGCAATTGTAGACTCCCATAGAGCTTCCCCAAAGCAGCATTCTATAGAGGTAAAGAGGAAAATACATCACTTTGCCTTCTCACCTGATCTAGGTGACAAAATGTCTCCTTTAGGTGCTGAAGCAGAAGGCAATCCAACTTATTAGTTAATTGACAGTCTCTGTATGGAAACCCTGCTCGCTGCATAAGCCAGTAAAAACACCTTGACACATCAGATCCTCCATATGCAAGGCAGAGCCTAAAGCATAAAAAAAAAATTATTCTAAAGTACTGGCCTACTACTGTGGTATATACAAGAATACAAACAATGTTTTAGATGTACTGTGATCATGACTTCCAAACAGCAAACAGTTTGTACAGCACAGTATCAGTTCTGCTATTTTTTTCTTTTAGACGTGTCATTTCTTCAAGGCTCGTGTTGTAACATTGTGATCCTGTTGAACAGCTCACAATAAAAACAAAATCCCCAACTCTGCAGATGTAAAAGTATTTTTTTTAAAGTCAAGTCTTTGGTAAGCAATTAAGTACATGCTTGTAATAATTCTGCATGTGAAGAGATACCTGGTGTTGCGATGGGAAACTCCATCTTCTACACAGCAAACACTTGTCTTCTGATCTCCCACATCTACTATACATGCACTGCCTAAACCACTTCCAAATGTAGCACAGACAGACTCTTGGTGCACCACAATTCCTAGCAATGTGAGGAAAAAAATTATATTCAATTTATACCAAGCACTAGAGCTATGTCTCAAAAGACATCTTAATGTCTTTTAAAACCTGCTACTACCCTGACTCCCCATTAAAGGAGGAAACAGTTACGTGAACATCAAAAGATGAAAGCTGAAAGTCCCAGTCAAGCTGAAACCAGCCCAGATAAACTTTCCTTAAATCAAAAACAAAACACAAACAAAATCTAAATAAATAAATAAATCAGAAAACCAAAAAACTACAACCAACCAACAAAAAGTCTTTATGCTCTGAATCACTCAGTGCTTGCTTACATATGGTTTTACCTGAGAAGCCCATCTTCATTAGGATCATATTCACCAGTTCTTTCACATGCTGTTTATTGTAGATGTCTGGAATTAGTAAAATGCACCTGTAGTACTGAAGATAAGAATGAAAAATTAAAGCCAGCTCTGAAATTAACTATCTCTTTGCATGACTGAATACCTGTTTTGAAGAAAGAAAGGATCACATACAAGATGCTAAAAGAATTGATCTTATTTTTAATAATTTTAAAAATTATTCAGAGTGAGTAGCAAGTTAACAGCTGATAGGTCATTAATGAAGTCCTAGGAAACACATGCACCACTAGTAAGATTTATCTTTTAAGATAAGCACCAGTAAGAGGCTACTGATAATAGCAGGGTGCTTCTTGTTTGTAATAGCATTTACAGAATAGGATACAGCCCTCATAAACTTGATCATAGCTCACCTTTAGGTCTTTCAGTGGTATTTCCAGGTACTTTTGTATTGCATGTGACCATATAACTTCAAGATCTGCTAATACTGCAGTGAGAGAACCGCCAGGTCCTGTGTGGAGATTCAGCTGCCCTCTTCTAATAGGCCAATGTATATTATAAGAATCTAATGGATTAACATACAGTGCCTGAAAATAAGAGATGAAGTTATTTCCCCCCCCAGTATTAATAATAAATAATGGAAAAATATTTCAGAAAGAGACAGAACTTGCTGTACAGCAGCTCTGAGACCAATGCGATGACAATACAGTGGCTTTCTTTTTAGCAGGGCTGTATTGTTTTAAGACAATCAGTACATGGTTTAAATTGTTTGAATTTTCATATCCATGGATACAGAAGCAAGGAATGACTTAGACTGGAAAAGACCTAGATCATCAAGTACATACAAGTGTCTTTTTTTGTTATCTCATTAAAAGCCAAAGTAATGTAAAAGCTCTTGAAAGCTCATGAAAACCTAGTTAGACAGCAGCAATTCCACGCGCTGATCCTTTTATATCAGTTTCTTTTCCTGTATCTGATTTATACCACACAGGCAAAGTTCTCACCTGCAGTAATGGCCACTTACAGCAACAATGATCTACCCCACTGCTTCTACTGACTATGAGAATAAAGTCTTAAGAATACTCAGACGTATCTTTTACTTATCCTTAAAAATTACACTGCATGAATCTTTGAAAGAGATACAGTTTTCCCTGCCGTTTGAAATACCTGGTCTAGTATTAAATGTGGAGGTTGGTGGCCCTGCCTGTGGCGGGGGCGGTTGGAGATTCATGATCCTTGAGATCCCTTCCAACCTGGGCCATTCCGTGATTCTGTTAAATATATAGATATATTTCTAGCTAGGCAAGTGAGGAAAACTGACTGGTCTTGTTGAATGATAACGTTCAGTTAGTCCCAAGTAGAGCTGTTCATGTTCTGTTTGATTAAATTTAGTCTAAATTGAGTCCAGATTGCTCTTCAATACACAGCTGTATTAAAGGATAACACTAAGCCTCATTTCAGGTCGGAAATGAATCTTACCTCTTCTCCTACCAAAAACTCAGGATGATTAGACGTGTTTGTCCACTTGGCCCCAGAGCTGTGATCTAAAATAGCTGGCCGCATCTGTCTGTTGTATGACCTGGCCTGAAATGTAATCAAATCGACCACTATTTCACCAGACACTTTTTATGCATGAAAGCAACAAACAGACAACCTCCAACAATCCATGCTGAAAATCCACTTTAAACCTTCATCTTCTTAGATCTTTGGAAGTAAGGGACACAATAGCACTATTCATACATACTTTATACAGAATACCTTTTCTTATGCATTAAAACATAGCACTACTCCACATGAGAACACGAACGAACAGCTTATTACAATTTCAAGAGGGGTTACCTGATCAGGTGACACCGGGATACGTCTGGCACCATTTGACATCTTTTTGGACCATATTGCTTGGTCCACCATTTTGAGGCCATTTTGTCTCTGCTCTGTACTTTCAGGTTTCTAAGCAACAGAAATAGCACATATCATAAATACTTGCTGCAGAGCCTGAAAACTGATAATACTGAATTCAATTAGACTGTGGAATCATTGCTGCAGTTACTAGACTGCGGGACGGAGAGAAGCTTTGTGCACGGGAGGTCCCAGCAGCTCCGTGTCAAAGCCATCACGACACCCGGGCAACACGCGCACAGCGCGGCCAAAGACGCATTGCAAATACCGCTCGGCCGGCCGGGGCGCCGCGGTGCCGCTTACATTGAGGCCGTCCCGCAGCAGCCAGCTGTCCCGGTAGGCCGCCTGGCCCTGCTGCTTGTGCCGCCTCGCGATGACGTGGGGGATGCCCACGGGCAGCGTGTCCGTTGCCCTCCCGATGCGCAGGGTCGTGGAGCCGGGGTGGATCACCACGATGAAGTTGCTCTGGATTTGCTGCAAGCACAAAGCGCGGGCAGTGGGCGGCCGCCCCGTGGCCCTCCCCCTCCCCACCCCGCCTCTCCCCGGCCGGGCCTTTAAAAGGAGCCGACGCGGCCTCACCTCCTGCAGGGACTCGGGCACGGCGGCGGGGACGATGGGCCGCTTGCCGCCGCGCTGCTCTCGCTCGCGCTCCTTGTCCTTGCCGTTCTCCGTCTCGCCTTTCTCCGCCTGGGTCATGTTTCCGGCCCGCCAGGCGGCTCCGAGCCGGGCCCGACAGCAGCGCGGGGCGGAACGGGCGGGGCCACGGCCGGCACCGCCCCACGGGCAGCTCAGGCGAATACCGCGGACGGGGGTGGGTGTACGAGCTTCTCTACCAGCAGCAGGCGGAAGCCAACAGGTTCATAGATCCGCTGGTAACAAAGGGGCGTTGCTGGGTGCGAGTTACCTGCTGGAGGCTGTTTCAAAAGCTACGTGAAAAACTGAAAGTGGCGCCTCATGGAAGCTAGTTCCGTCTGGGTTCTGCATGGCGGAACCGGCCTGCTCCTATCGACCCAACAATCCCTGGAACAACGATTAAAAATCCCAGCCCATGCAGAAAAGAAGTGACTGGAAGAAAATAACTCGTGTGTTAGTCCTCAGTGTTACCGAGCAGCTTTTCTTCCTGTAATGAAAATGAAACCTCCTTTTATTTAAAGTATCCTATTAGTGTTTGCACAGAATATGCATATATGTTGATGATAGAAGGAAGTTGTTTCATGAGTGCCTATAAAATGGGTATGTTATAAAACCCACGATAGGGCTTTAAGGAAGTGAGTTTTTTAAAATGGAAGGACTGGAAAGAAACTACCTTAAATTGTGTTTTAGAAGTGTTTTTAGCACATCATTAACATTATAAAAATGCAACAAGGACCAGTGGAGACAAAACCTTTAAGGAAGCACTCCTTTAAGTGATCTTCTGTATGGTGTGTAAGTATTACATATTTTTCCTCGTTTGACCAGGCAGGTGTTCACTGCGCTTTGAGTGGAACCTTGTGGTTGTCTAAGAATTAAAGAGTCTGCCGTCTGACAAGCCATGTATAATTTATTTTGCAACTACAGTAAAATGTTCAGAAACTATACAAAGACTTTAGACAGACAGTAAACATGTATTTAATAACACTGCACTTCAGTTACACTGGATCCTTGAAGGAGTTCCCAGTACAACTTCATTCATCTGCTTATATTGCAGAACAGTTCTCAGTTAGGCATGCACGTTCACAACATCCAAACTTGTTTGGTCCACCACTGAACTCTCTTCCCTTTCTCCTTGTGAACATGCATGCTCCTTTGCCTGCTTCTTACAGCAGGCATTTACCTAGAAGACATAATTGCACCAGGTTTAAAAACAACAAGGTTTTCCTTTGCAAAATACAAGTAACCATCTTAAAATAAAACTGATGTTAATTTAGCTAAATGAGACCTGCCAAAAGCTTACAACTCCTCACCCTGAGCAGATTACACATTGCTATTACCCCCCAAAATCTCTCTCCCCACTGTCTGTGCTGGCCTATGGCTACTTCAAAGAGAAAACTAATACAAATGAAAAAAAAAAATCATGAAGAGGCATTTATTCTTTTTTTTCTGAGGAGACTGAAATAAAAGTGCACATGGTTGGTTCTGAGTATGAAGTTTTTGCCACAAGACTCATTGGTCTTATCACCTGCAGGTGCATTTTCCTCTTAACTTTTCTAATAATAATAAGGAGTAATTCATGAAAAGAGCAGCTTACTTCAGTCTTAAACTAAACCATATATACATTCAGTGTAAGATGAAAATCCCATCATCTTAACAAAACAGAATTTGTATTTTGAATTACAATTATTGGGCAGTACAAGAAAATTAACGTTAGGATAGGGCTTTTGAAAGGTTTTTCCTCTCTTTTTAAGCAATTCTAATTTGTGCTATATTATAATTCAAGATGTGCACAGCTATAGCAATGTCAATGGAAAATGTATTTTAGTAGTAGTTTTTTTTTAACAACTTTTCCTTCTTTCCATTGTTAGGAATCCCCCTTAAACAAAAAATATCATCTGTAATATGATAACAATTAGGAAAAAAAAACAAAGTTTCAGTTACTACTAATCTGAATGGGACTTAATATTAGCAACCAAAAAAGACTGAGTGCTAAATCATTTTTATCAGCTGTGTTCAAATATCTGTATCTTCAAATATCATCATTTCTGTGCCAAAATTTTATACTATACAACTTCACACACACTTTTTTCCCCTGTTAATGAAAGTATCTAACCACTTCTATTCTCTTCCTGTTTTGGTAACCTTTACAAAAGCAGGTGCAGCGGAAATGCTACGTCGTGGCTTTCAGCAGTGATTGAGCACGTGGTGGGAAGGCAGGGCCAACCCAGAGGACCTCAGGTGTAATCAATGTAATTTAAGGGTGTATGCAACCTCATTTAAGGGTTGGCAGTGGAGGCAAGGCTATCTTGCTGGAGATCCCTGCCTACCTGAGGCCTTCCAAGGGTAAGCAGACTTTTTTTTCCTTTGTTTCTGTGTGCACAGCTGTTGTATATGAGCATATCCTCACTTGTTGCAGCCTAGGACTTTGCTACTCTGCTATTATTGCTGCATTTTCCATCACATTACAGTAGGATAACACACTCAGTTCTATCTTAAGCTCTATTATCACCATTATCTCTTGGAGTTAAATTAAAAAAAATAATTAAAACAGGATAGAGGAGATTAGGAATTACCTTCCTCATCCACCTCCAGCCATTGGTGGTGGACTAGGGCCTCCACCCCAGTGATTTATTCTGCCCATTCTACGGCGAGGATTTCCTGGAGGCCTATAAAGAAAGCAAGAAAAACAAAATCTTTTTAAGAAACACTTATTTAATTTAGAAATATAAAATCATTGTATCTAAACTATAGCAATTTGATTGGTAAAGCCTTTAGAAAGTTGTTTGGTTTGTGAAAATGTGTAGCTGCTGCTAACTGATGATTTTACACAGCTTTGTAAAAAGGTAAGGCTGTCCATTAGAAACAAAGAAACACAGTAGCTGTAATGTCTAGAGAAACTATATCCACATAATAAAGTGTTTTGTCTAAAATATATAGGTAAATCTGATACATAGTGACTTTTTCATGCGAATCTAACAATATAAACAAAACAAGAATTTTAAAGACAAACATTGTCTATTATGCAGCCCTAAAAAATTGTATCAGACTATACTGTTACTACAGCTATTTAAAACTGTGTTGTTATCAAGAAGTTTCATACAAAATGCTGCAGAAAAACACCAAACATCTTAGTCCTCTGACATGATCTGATGTGATGCAAATCGTGACTATGATCATGATCACTTTATGACATTTTTCTGGGGCAGTGAAAAAAGATAAACAGAACTATGGAGAATATGAAAAATACCCTCTTCCATCACTTTGTCCTAAGTAGGAGGAAGATGTGTAGCCTCTTCTCCTCAGGTCTGGTTGAATAATGCTCTGGAAGCTGAAATACAAAACAGGAGTAGTTGTGTTTAATGCTAAACATAGCTTCTGGATTTGGGGACTGCAAGATAAGAGGTGGGTTAAAAACCAGTAGTGTTAGGAATGAATAGTATCTTGTCAAGATTATTGTTTAATCTTTGCAATTTTTCTTCTACACAGAATTAGAAAACTGTAATACAATTCCAAGTTACAATATAGCTCAAATAAACAAAATTTTCAAATATTTAAAACTGAACATTATTCTTGTACTAAATAAAGTGCAAGCAATGCATGGAATTAAACCTGTAACTAAAATAATAAATGACTGTTGAGGACATCAAAAGAACTCTGATTCTTCATTGGCTTCAGTCTGGAGCATACATACGAGACTACTGCTACGTGAGTATTGTTATGCAGCAAGAAACTATTGTCAGTAGTAGAAATTCAACAAATAATATTTAGTTTGCTAGATAAATAATATTCAGCTGTTAAAAACTTAACAAAAACGCATGCAACTTTTCTTTTTGCACTAATGAAATGGAAGAACTGCCAGTTCTTCAGTATCAGCTTTCATATGCTTTATATTAAATACGTGCATCAAGTGTTCCATAAGCAAGGCCATGTAACCATATTAAGACATTCACAGATGTTTTCCAGATCCTTTTCATTGGTAGTCAGCAACAGAACAATGGGCACAAACTGGAACAGAGGAAGTTCCATACTAATGCAAGGAAGAACTTCTTTACTATGGGAGTGATGGAGCACTCGAATGGGTGGCCCAGAGAGGCTGTGTATTTCCCTCTGGAGATATTCAAAACCTGTGCAACCTGCTGTAGGGAACCTGCTTTAGCAGAGGGGTCGGACTGGAGGAGCTCTAGAAGTCCCTTCCAGCCCCTACAACTCTGATTCTGTGAATAGTACCTATGGAATGCTAAAGAATAAATCCACTGTTTCTGTGGTACTGTGTTACTGATAGCACTTAGCAGCATCAACATACAAGTTTAAAATAAACGTCATCAAAATAATTCTTTTTTTTTTACTTACAACATAACTACAAAGTCTGCTATTGACCAGAAGAAATCTGTTATGGCTGACAAGCTCCAAGGAGCCCGGCTCCGGTTATCCAAAACTTGTCCTGTTATGGGGCAAGACAGGAAACATTCAGCACTGTTTGAGTTACATCAGTGTATGATTTGAAACCGTACCCAGGCAGGATGGAGGACTACACCCCATGCCTAAAGGTTTACCTAAGGGAGCACGAGCACCCAGTGCTTGGAACAGCTGGGCTGTACCATCAGACGCTGCATCTAGGCACGAGTGTGCACAAGAACACACGCAGGGCCCGGAGCGGTGCGGGGGGTCAGGACGGGGACGACGTGTTGCGGAGCTGGAGGTGCGGGAAGGGGGTCCGCTGCAGCTCCGGCCTGCACCCCTCGCCCCACCAAGAGAAGTTGCTGCCTCAGGGCCGGACCACGAAGCCACCCCACGGCAGCCACTGCCTGCAACGCTACCACCCCCATATCACCCTTCCCCGACAGCCACTGCTCACCATTAGATATGTACACCATGGCGGCGGCCTCTTAGCGCTGCCCCGTCACCTGCCCGTGCCTACAGAGCATGCGCGTCCCGCCCGCGCATGCCCAGAACGGGCGGCTGTGGGCTGTGCGCAGCTGTGGTGCCGGCTCCGCGCTTCCGGCTGACGGGGCCAAAGGGAACGGGGCGGGCGGCGCTGGGTGGGACTCGTCTCCCTGGTGCCGGTGTCGCAGCTGCAGCGCGCAGCCCGCCTTTTTGGGCGGTCGTTCAGCTGCCTCGTGGCGGGTTGGTGCTCCGGCGCGGCGGCTGCCTCACAGCGGGTCGTTGCTCCCTCATGGCGAGCGATTCTGTTAGTGACCGAAAGCAAATGTGAAAGAAAAGTATCTGTAAAAACGTGCATAAAATAAAAGATTTGTGGCTGAAGCAAGGCTTAGCTAAATCTACTATTCAACAAATAGGGAAATACAGAAGGGTTTAGAAAATAGTGGGTGCTTTGTAGTTAAGTGCACAAATGCAGGCCGCATGTTGAAATTCTTCAGGGGCAGCATCCAACCCTTTTCTTAATTAGGTATGCTTATAACATATTTTTTTCAAATAATAGCAATTTTTTTGGCTTAGAAACTGCAGAGCAAACTAGGAAGGTGTAGAAGAGCAGCAGAAATGCAGTCAGTCACTTCAGCATTGTTTTTCCAGTCTGAGTGAATCCAGATAAATGGCACCATACAAAGGATGAAGGATGTACCGGTGTACTTTTAGTTTATGGAAGGCACTGTGGATTTGGTACCCTGTGTTAGGGGATATCATAGCATAAATAATACGTGTGTGTGGAAAGGGAATGCGTTACTTAAGAAAGATATTGTCAGATGATCCTAAACTAACAGTACTAAGGGAAGGTATACGACAAATGCACACCCATCTGTTTACATGCTAAAATGTGAAAATTATGTCATCTTCCTTTTCAATGATTCTGTTTTCCAACAGGCTTTGAAACAACAACCCCATTGCCTTATGCTTGGAGAGCTGTTGCACAAGCTGTAGATACATTTGCCCGGAGGAACCCAAACACAGAGCTGATGGCAATGAGAACATTGTAGCAATAAATTGTCCTACAGTATGTATCGCAAATGTTATGATGTACTGAAAACACATACGAAATGACTCTTACCTGTGTAAAAACAAACATAAAGTCCCTACTTTTCACTGCAGGTTAGACAGAAACATGGTAACAAACAGAAATAAAATCAAGTAATTATTCCGCCCGAACTCACACTCTTTATGCGGTTGATATTGTCCTGCACAAACTCTCCTAATAACATTTTGAACAGCTCATTCCTTCTTTTTAAGTACTGAATTTCAGAAGGAATGCGTTAGTCCTGCAGAAATGAACAACGCAGTTTTTGTTTTCCAAATGACAACGAAACAAAGAAACACAACAACGAAAAGCAAATGATTATGTACTTCAGTTATGTTTACAAGGTTAAATAACGTGAGATGGTCTTGGTTTATTTCACTAACTTATTATCTCAGTGTCTTGAATGTAGATAATTACAATACAAACATTCTATGTGACATGTATTTTTGATGAATGGAATACCTATCTATTAAAGAAATATATTTCTTAAACTCAGATTAGGTCCTTGTGTATTCCTAGTGTAGATAAATTTTGTCAGCATATGCAGGTAATTAAGAGTGGTAAAAATAAGTTACCACTACATAAAATGATACATGAAAATTTAAGCACTTGTAACAGTTTTTAAATGCTCAAATATGCATTTTTTTAAAAAGATTTATCTACATCTTTGAGATTTAGACATGAAAATGTGACATTTAAAAGGCAGGGTTAAAAATCAATTGCAGCACAGTTTTATTAAGCATGCTACCTGTTCGTCTGTCCTTGGGTCAAGAATGGGCTAGAAAATAGGAATGTGAAGAATTACGTGTGCCTTTAAGCTTTATGGTGCAATTGAGAAAGCATGTGGGGACAAAAGCTTTGGTTGGAACTGTTTAATGGTGGCTGCGCCGCCCTGGCCACCTGCTCCCAGCAGCTACCCCCCCGGAGAGTGGTTTCTGGGGGGATCTTTGTTACGTTACAACTGTTGCCATGCCTCTGATATTCTCTGACCCTCCCTTGTGCTTTCAGTCCGCGTGCCTGGTGCTGGGGAGTTCAGAGGACAGCAGCAGCAGCACACCTGCTCTTGAAACACAGCAGGAGGCATTTTTAAAGTTCTAAACAGAAATAGAAAATGGCCGGACTGCCTTCCTGATGGTGAGTACCCTGGGAAATGAAACCAGGCAGTTACTGCTCAGTCCTAAAAGTTAATTATGTGCTATGTGGAAACTGGGGAGATGTGATCATTTTTTGGTGGTAAAAGAGCTGTACAGTGCTTTTTTTGCTGGCCCGTTGAATTTCTTTACATAATTTAAAAGGAAACGTGTAGTGGAAATGCTGAGTCACAGCATGAAGCAGTGATTGAGCACCTGGTGGGAAGGCAGTGCCAACCCAGGGGAGCTCAGGTGTAAGCAATTCAATGCACCTGAGTGACTGGAAGGAACAGAGCCAGGATACACCCCTTCCCAGACTTCATTTAAGGGTTAGCACTGGAAGCAAGGGTATCTCACTGGAGATCCCTGTGTGCCTGAGGCTTTCTGAAGGTAAGCAGCTGTTTTTCTTTATTTCTGTGTCTGCTGTATTTGAGTTTGTTCTCCCTTGCTGTGCCCTAGGACTTTACTACTCTGCAATCATTGCTGTGTTTTCGATTGTGTTACAATGTTTCAACATGCAAAATACGTTTGAAGTACTCACAGAAAAGCTGGTTGTTCTGTAGTAGTTGCCTCATGTATGCGTAGTTAATGCCTTGCCTGTCGAAGGAAGAGGGTTTTCCAAACTTAAAACCAAATTACAACTGCAGAAAGTTACTTACATCTTTAAAGATAAGTTTCAGGTGATATATCACATTATTCTATTTTATTTAATAGCATTCATCAGAGAAGTATATATTTTTGTGGAAGAGCTGAAATTCAGTTTTCCTTGGAAACAAATTATGTTGTTTTAAAGTCAAAATCTTAAACACAGGTTACCTGTTTGGATAAGCTTCAGTTCTGAATAAATAATTAAAAAACTACTTTTTCTAACTTTTTTGTTTGCCTCAGACAAGTATATCCTTATGTGTGTTGTAGGGTTTTAGTTAAAGAGGAAGGTAACTTGTGCAAATTTCATCTTGAAGATGTGTTTTGTGAAATCAGGAGCTCTGATCTAAGCATGAAAGCAGGTCAAGGAAAATGCTCTCTTGATACTTGGAACTATTTTCCCCCTCACTTGGGTCAGAAGCTGGGTGTTCTACTGAGAGTGTGTCTGAGATCTGCTTTCATTATCCTATCTGTTGGTATTTGAGTAACAAACATGATGAGGCTTTGGTGGAAGATTACTAGTTACTGGTCTGAAAACGTATTCTGGAGTAATGTCAATGGACTGCCTTTTATGTCTGTTTTGCTAGTTAGTAGCATATCTGTACATATAGGAAGTTATAACTTTCTGTAATATTATGTACTTTTCATGGTAACAAAACCTTGAGCTCTGGGTAGCGTGAGATCCTTGGTTTTGAAGTTATTTGAAATTCTAGAGAGAAGCTTTCATATTCCTCCGCCCAGAGGGAACAGTCTGCTACGTGTTGTCTGCAGGTGTATTCTGTAAGTGGCCAAGCTACGTGAGCAATAGGGGAAGAACTCCCAATTCACTCAGTAACATTGAGTGGTGGTGATACTTCGAGTAGCCGTTAGGTGGCAGCGTGTCAAATAACACGAACTGCTTTGTTTAATTACGGTGCGAATTTTCTACGAAGTTGGTCATAAGGTGTTTGGTTTCTGCCTTGCATAAAAATCGTCATGCGTAAGCGGCAAATTCTTACTAGATTAAGAAATGGTGTTGAATACATAGATAAATAATTTTAGGAGTTTGTTAGGAGACTTGTGTTGGTAGGGTCTTGACTTAAGCTGGGGAACTTCTTTTGTATTTACTTATGCGTAGATAATGAAAGCAAAGATACTGTGGAAACGGGGTTAAATTTCCTTTTGGATGCGTAATTAATTTCTGGAATAGCTTTTGACACTGAAGTTTTCTTTTGCTTAGTGCAGTATACTTGAACTGTGTTTTTATGTCATATATTTTTTTGTGTGCTTGGTTTTTTTATTTTTTCTTGTTTTATGCCAATTAGACTGAGGAGAGACCAAGAACTCTGCTGTGTGCTTGCAAACTCCTAATTTTGTTATTACCTATGGCTATTTCAAACAAATGAGAAAAAATGTGAGAGCATTAGGATGAATGTAGATAGTTAGAAAACAAGACAACACACAAACATTTACAGAAATATTTTAGTGTTCAAAAATTGTAATAATTTATGCATATTTTAAAAAAATAGAAGTGTAACATATGTTTAATATTTTCTTTTGGAGTACAGCAGGTAGGAAAGATAAGTATCAGATGGGTCGACTGTAAATAAAACTAGCTTCTTCAAAGTTATTCAGCAAATGAATAACAAAGCCTGTAACAGAACTCTTTTCATCATTAACAGAAGTTCCCATGTGCTATCCTGGGACTGTTTGTCTAACTTGTTTCTAAGGAGAAGTTATGTAGTATTCAATTCCAATCTGCAGCATGATCTTGCTGAGAACTGCTAAGCATCAGTTCAAATCAATCTTATGAATCAAGTCAAGTGCAGGTGTGAAAATGTAAGCATTCTGAACCAAAATGTACCATGATTATCTTTCTTATTAGTCAGGATCAACCTGCTTCCTCAATCAACCTATAGATGCTGTCAGGATAGCCAGGCTACATAACCTATTAGAAATTCTCTAAATGGTGTTGGATGTCATTTGTAAAGAGCTTTAGTTTGGTGCGACTCATGGAGAAAATATTCCTGAGCGTTTCCCATCTGCAACAAGGCTCTAGGCCAGCCTTTACCTGGCACTTTCCCTGATGTGTAAAAAAGGAAAGATGGTTGGTATTTGGGTCTCCCTTCAGCTGCAAGAGTACACAAAGAACACAGGTGCCAGCCTGAGATGGTGCTGCTCTTCACCAAGCAGAAGATCCCTAGGTGTGTGGCTGCAAGATAAGCAGGAAACTGTTGGTAATCAAGTCTATATTCTCTTGAGTATTTCCTTAACTTGAGAGTCCTTACTGATCCCTTCAAACTGTCACAATTTTTGAATCATTAAGGAGAGAGAAAGGGTAAAGATACGATTCCTTTTTCTTTTAGTTCTACCTGGAATATTTTGGCTCCCTGTTCTGCCAATTTATCAATTTCAAAAAGATTCATTCACAGTCTTCTTCATCCTTAATGTTAGAAGATTTTCTTCTAGGCTGTTAGCCAGGTACATGAATCACTGCTGTCCTGATCAGATAAACAAGAACTAAAATGGTACAAAGGAAGTTTCCAAATCATTGAATTTATAATGGATAACAATGCTTTATTAGTCTAATAGGCTTTAGAAAGTACTTGTTTACAGAGTACAGATTCTCCTCTTGAAGCAGCTCTTGAGAGTGATATTTTATTTTTTTTATGTAAAGTGAGTAGTTTTGGCCATCACTCACTGTTCTGCTGCAATGTGAGTGGTCCCATCTGACTTCACTTGCTTAATGCTGAAAGGTGTAATCTAAATTGTGGAACTAGTGAGCTATGTTTTGTCACGTTGCTTTCTTTTGTCAATTATAGCTGTCCCAGAGAGACAGAAACTTCAGTAATAGCTTCTTAACGTTCTTTCTGTTGCTTTGGGTTAGTAGCTTTCTGTGCATAGGAAGTGACACTGTTACCTTCAATTTGCAGATGTATTTCTTTGCTTGACAGCACTGTAGTGATTTGGCTTCCTTTCTCTTTCTTTGCTTAAAGGCTTATTTCCTATAGCTGTTTTTTAAGATGACACCTGGCCACAACAATACATTTATTAAGATGAGATTTAAATAGTAGCATATGCAATCTACATTTTTGAATGCAGATTGTATCATTTGATACTAAACTACCTAGTTTGTATTGCTAGTAGTGCATTCCTGCTATACTAATGATCATCACACATACTTTGGGGACACAACTGTAAAGGCTTCATAGACTTTTTTTTAACCAATATGTGAAATCTGAAGACCTCTTTCTTTGGATAAATTGTCGTTCCATATCTTTCCTGAATGTTAGCTTGAGCAGAATCTGGTACATTTGCAAATATTACATTAATAACATATCCAGTGTTTGGGTACCCACAAGGTAGTATTTCTGCAGAGAATGGTCACTCACAGAGATCTGTTCTTTAATAAAACTGACCAACAAGAAAAACTGGAAGGCAGAATTTCACTCTCCGAAACCATTGTTTGAATCTCTTTATGCTGAGTGTATCTGCCTTTTTCTATCCATGATTCCCTTTTGATGATCTTGAGGCAGTTCTTCCCTCAACGTTCTTTACAGGCAGAAGTGGCGATAGTGTACAGATTATCAACACTTAAAGATCCAGATTCCTGATTACAACATCTTCCCCTCTGTTTCCGTTAATTTTCTAATTAAGTTGGTATTGCACTTTTAGTTCTTGTGATCATTGAAATGCTTATAATCAGTTCAAGCTATGTATAAAATGAAGTTAGAATATCTAACTATGCTGTATATTACGTTTTAAGGATGAAACTGAGTAAACTTGATGCTTCTGGCAAAAACCAGTTTCCTTAATAAGAATAATCAATTACATTTTCCTCTCTGCCACATGGGCAGACATGCAGAGCATATCCTTCCACCTGAGTTTCTCACATCATTTGAAAAATCAAAATTAAAAGGGACAGAAGAGGGATTGCAGTCCTCTCTGTTTCATCATGCAAACTTTCCCTCTCTGCAGCTGTTTCTCCGGTAACATAACAGCTTCAGGATAGACTTGATATTAAATGTGAGGGGAAAGAAACTTTAATTCTGTACTATGGTTTTTGTTGTAGAAGAGTTTGTATTGTTGGGACTGGTAGTCATCTCAGCACTTCAGTATAAAATGAGATAAAATGAGATTACTTACACCTGTATGGAAACGTTTTAGTTTTTTTTACTGCCCTTCCTAACACTTCTGTCAATTGACTGTACAGTGTAAGTGTTCTTTGCAATGCATCATCTGTAATAATAAATGCCCTCCAAATTATTCATTCCTTTAGTAATTTGTGGCATCTGCATATAGCAACTGGCAAGAACAAAATAGTTGGGATTAGAAATAAAACACAGACACAAGGCAGAATGAAAGTGCTTTATGCATAAGTGTTTGTTAATGTCTATGCTACAGCTACTTATATCCTTTACTGCTGTGGTTGGCACTTAAGTCTCACCTCATGCTAAGTGATTCCTCTGAAGTCTGTGGGCACTTCCTTTGAAGTAAATGTCTGCATGGCTCTTTAAGCCTCCATGAGTAACTGGAATGGTTTCTATGAGACGGTGTTGTGGCATTTACTGTCTAGTACAAGGAAAAGATAGATCTCTCTTGGCTGAAGAAGTTATTACATGTGTTACACACAGTTTTCTCTATATTATGAAGTCAGTCTAATTGTTCTAATTCAGAGTTCTTCAGGTAGGGTCTTTACAGAGCTCTTAAGCTTTCATCGTTTTCTCATCAGAATGTTACTTTTCAAAATCACGAGGGACTTTGAACTCCTGGGTCTGCTGTGACTCTGGAATCCTATAGATTGGTGCCAATGCTTTTGCAGCACCTTTCCTACTCTTTGCTTATTGATATATTGTGCTCATCTCGCTTACAACTGGTGCAGCATTTTGTTGTAAAATGTTGTTGTAAATCAGCTTTATGTTTTCAAATGTCGTTGCAAGGTGGTGGAATGACTTAGCAGAAAATAGTGCACTTGCTGACAGCAGATTCTTTCCTTTAAGAGATAATGCTTGCAAAAACATAATATGATAGTGTAAGCAGAAAAAAATCTGGAAGATGTGTGGCCCACTTTGATTCTGTGACCTTGGGTACAATCAAAAGACTTCTCAAGCAATCCATAAGTAGTCCTATATACAATCTTAACTGCCTTTATGAAGAAAGAGGTAAAATAAAGCAGAAACTGGAAACTTGACATGAAAGATAACTATACTGTTTTTTCTTCTAACACTTGGTTTTAGTTTTTTAGTGCATTTTCAGGTCTAAACAAATAAAAATTTCCTTTTTTTAATGTATCAGCTCCATCTAATGCAGCAAATATGCTAAAGAAATCAGAAAATAAGATTTTTCTTTTCCAAGCAAACCTTTATCTAATTAAAAAGGCTTAAGTTTCCTCTTTATTCTCCAAAACTGTTATGTTATCTATGTTATTATATGTCTTATTTTCATTTGAATCTGTTCATTTTATCAGGGGAAATCTTATTTTAATCCTTACCTCTCTTCATTCTGTGAGGGATCCTACTTTGTATACCTAAAGGCTGTGGTAACAGTCAGGTTACGTGAAGTCTCTTTCAGACTTTCCTAGCACATATCCTGATTGAGAAATCTTATTATTTTTAAGCAAACGAGTTCTGAGTGCTGTCAAACATTATCTATTTTTGTAGTATTCTAATATAGTTCAGAACTACCAAGTCTTTTCCATGGTTGCATGGAGATTAACAGGGCAGCACTATCTTCTATTTTTTTTGAATTAGTCTCCTCATTCTTTTGTTTCTGGGTCTCTGAAGGAATTACGGGAACTGTCGTGCATTGTTTGAAGTCTCAGGAGGGCTAGGTAGTCTTTGGGGAGGAGAATGAATTTATTGATATACTTAGCATGAGACTATTAGAAAATATCAGACTCTTCAGCTGGCTGTGAGCAGTGTGAGGCTGCAGTGTTAATCGGTGATAAGCTGCTCTAGAACTACACCATAACTGCACAAAATCATCTTGAGACTTCACATTAAAAGAATGTGTGAAATTCCTGTACTGCTTTTACCATGACAGAGCTGAGGTACACATGTGGTTACTTCCTCGGGAACAGCTGCTGGTGCTTTCTGTCAAACCTAGCTCTTTTATGATGACATTTCTGAAAGGAAGGAAAAGTACATATGTTTTAAGCAGATTGCCAACCATCCTAGAGCAGTAGCACTGATGTTTTCCTCTCCTTACCATCTTATCCCCCTGTCAGTAGTATCCTTGAGCCAGTATTGCTGTGATTAGGAAAGAGGCAGATTGCTTTTAAAGGATACTTTACTGAGCATTTGAAAACAAAATAGAAAAAGAGGACTATTCAGATTAATAATTCACAGTTAGCTGATGTAGCAGGGCAAAATACGTGGTCTTGAAGTTCCAGTTACCTGAAGATCATGAAAGTCACTGCATCTGTAAGATAACAGACAAGGTGCTGTGTCAGGATGTTCAGGGACAGTGTATTCATTGTTCTTCAGTTGTCCAATGTAGCAATTAACATGATTAAGCTAGTGTCAAATCTGTTTTAAATACTATTGCACCGGATCATTAACTTTAACACTGTCGTCATGTTCTCCCTACTGCATTTTACCTTATTTAGGGAAGATACTGACGCTTACCATTCAGTTGAATCACAGACTATATTCATGCTTCTCTAATTCTCAAGGTATTACTCAGCTGTTTCTTGTACTAGGAACTGAGCCAGCGGGGGGAAGAAATCAATCCTATATCACTTAGTCACTTATAACTCCTACTGAAATGGTAGCAAGAGTCTCTAGGTCCATAATTTGCTAACCTGCTGCTGGTTAGCCAGGGGTGTGTGTGTTTGCAGGGGGAAGTTGATGTTTGTTTTTCTTCCTGATGGATGTTTCTTTAGGTGACCTTTCAGTCTATCTAGAATAAAATAAAGAGCTGTCTATGGATCCTGTAAAGGATATATTTCAAGGTAATTCAGAACAAATAATTCTCAAAAGTTCTTATTCAAAAGATTATTCAAGGCTGGGTTTTTAGTGGGAACAATTGAGAGTGGCTGGAGAAGGATATAAAGAGGTACCTGAAGGTGCTCATTGAGTCAACAGTAAGAAGTGGATTTAGAAATATGTGAAACTTTTTTTTAAGTAATAACTTAAATAGTGGCAAAACCCATAGAGAAAATTAGTCCATTTTTGAAAACTAGACTTTGTTTAAAACTCTTCAGGTAATCCCTGTAAGTGGATTTCATTCAGCAGGACCTGGGGAAGGATTCTGAGGTCAGTTACACAGTCATGAACCTACAGAAGCAGTTATTCAAGTAGCAGTTGGTGTAGGTGGTTTCTAATCCTTATCAAATATACTTGAAATAAGGAAGTGGACTAATATCTGCGTGCTAGGAACTTGCTGTAAGGAAAGAAGTGCATCTCTTCATTAACATAAACATCAGGCACCACTCTCATCTTTCATACGTGAGAACAAGAGTAAGAAATGTCTGAAGAGAAATCTTAGTTTCAAATATGCATCTATTTGATCTTAGGAGAATAAGTGCTTGGACTCCTTTTGAATTAAGATAAGGAGGAAATATATTGTATGTGGCTCCATATTTGAAGTAATTCCTAAAAATTTCCACAAGCATTAAATACACACTCCTGTTACTTTATTAAAATCTCCCAACTGAGATGAGATACAAAAATCTCAAGGATTTTAGGTCCACCCACCATGACATGTAAAAGTCTTTTAGGATCTAGAGGGGAAATTAGTCTGTAAATCTATTTCTGCTAAGATTAGAATATATTCACTACTCTAAAGTGGGAGTTATTAACTTAATGATGCAAAAGCACAAGCTCCAAAAAGTTGTATTATTCTTATCTGAAAGAAATAGAGAAACAGGGTCACAGGAACAGGCAAAAGGTCCCCGTGAAGATCATGAGGTTCCCTTGCAATGTGAAGAAGATGAGACCAGGGAATTTAACAGGAATATGGGAAAGGACATAGAAAGCTCCTGCTGTATGGGGGCACAGACAGTTTGCAGCCAGCAGACTGTGCATAGGGACCTTGTGGGGAGGGGGTCTGAGGGAAGTATGTAAGTAAGATGCAGTCTGTGCAATTTGCTCTGCAGTGGAACAGCAAAACAGTACCTGAGTAATTAGGCCTGGAATTATTTTCAGGGGGGAATAATAGAGAAAAATTCTGGCAGTGAATTTTTGTCTGCTGACTTTCTATTAAAACCTTATATGTATCTTCACAGAAATCAGAATAGGCTGATTGTTCATAGCAAATAGCAAAAAGAGTGATCAAACAGAACTAGAGTGGATTGGTGAATGCACTATTAAGTCCTTTCATAGCTTATGTTCCATGTGAAGAAAGTCGTGTAGATGTCTAATTATGCTGAATGTCTGAAAACCATGTCTAATTATGCTGAATTCCACCCCCTCTGCCAACCCCTGCAGGGTCAGAATGAATTGCATACAAAACTGTTGCAGTCTCCCTGGGGTGGAGCAGTAGAAATATTGTATTAACTTCTTTCATAGCTGCTTCATTCGCTAACATATTTTTGGAAAAATGGTTGTAGTTTTAGATAGAGATTAGCTTCTTTTTCCACTTTCAACTCTGATGCACAGCATAAACTACGTTACCTTAATAACCTCTCTGCTCTAAATTTTTTTTTTGGTCTTGGAAGCCTTTGATAGCATATGTCTGTAGTAGTTGATATCTAGAAATAAACCGAAGAGAGAACTTTCACAGTTCAGTAGAATTATCTGACTTGATGTGTAGAGAAGAAGAATGAATTTTTTCTCATATACTAGCCAGATGGGTTCCACAGATTCCATATTATAAAGTCTAATCTATACTCCTGGCAATAGTAGTTTTCTGATGTGCAGCTTAGCTTCATTTTTAAATTTGGGATGACCTTTGCTTTTTAAGTTTGTGATTTTTAAAGTGTGTTGTCCATCAGCTCTTTGTTTAATCCAGTAGCCATATAGTTCTCAAAATTGCTTCCCAACACATTTTCTTTGTGTTCTACAGTTCTGGAGAGTGGAAAGAAGGAAAATTTCTTATGCCTTGGACACTTAAAAAATTTTTACAGAATTGGAATCAAGAGCATACAGTGTTTAAAAATGCTTCCCCTTTGAACTAATAGTCCATTTCCTTGTCACAAAATTGGACCTCTTCTGGGCAAAATCTTCCAGGAAAATAGGTTTTTTGGTATATCTATTCTTCTATCTTTTGCATCTACCTTCAATACTAACCAAGTCTGCCACATTTAAATGATAAAACATAGCAAATATTCTTTGGATATTCCCTTTTCCATGTAGTTAAATGGAGAAAAATGTACCTGTCTGTCAGAAATTCTAGCTGGTCATCGCTCCTGCAGTACTTAATGAGAACTACAGCTACTTTCACAGTTCAGTTCAAAGTATAGTACTCTGGGCAGTGAACACTGGTGATTGTCTCCAGTGCATAGCAATCTAGTTTATTCAGATAATTGGTATTCAAATCTTTCTGAAGCCTTATGATGCCTTTAAAGGAAACAGAGGCTTTCCCACTCAAAAAAATCAGTGATGCATGATACAAATTCAGGGAGAAGCATGTAGGGAAGGAGGTAAGAAGCGTGATATGGGCAGCAGTGATGCCAAGGCCTTTAGATAGTATTTTCTTCAGTTTCAGTGAAGTACCCAAATTTTGAGTATTTTATATTTTCACACGTGAGCTCATTTGTTCCTTAAGAAAAAAATTGCTCTCTGAGGATAAGAAACTTTAGCTCTTGGAGTAATTTTTCTCTACTCATAGCATCAAAATTTCAAATGTTTTAGATAGAAATCATGTGAACTGGAGGGGAAAAAAAAGTAAATTTAAAGGTTGAAAGAGATTGTTTGTTTTAAGGAGTTTCCATATACCCATATATAATAAATTGTCATTCTTAAGTCAAGCTTTTTAAACTGTTAATCTTAACACTGTTGCATTCATTATTTATAATACAGTATCTAAGAGTGTTTGTTGCCAGCTTTGTCAATTTGAAGAACAGTTAATGTTATTTTCAGGCAGTCACTGTCACTTAATAATAACGAAGTCAGTGTGCCATGGCAAAGATTTTGTGGGCATCAATTGGCTGATGCTAATTCATTACTGAGGCATTAATTTTCCTCACTGGACAAACATGAAGAGCCTATAATCCAATTATAAATATGACACTAAAGGAAAACCTGGGTTTTACAAATTATGTGACATGGCTTTTGTTTTTGTTCCTATGTGTTGCTTTTATTAGCTTCTTGAAAAGAATTACTTTAAGCAGCTGCATTTAAATTAAGGTGGAAGTAAGTTATAAGCGGAATGAAACAGTCATAGTGTTTCAGATTAGTAAACAGTAACTATCTTACAAATGAACAAAATATAAGATCTTACGTAAAGCACTATCTGCATTCATTGCTCCTTCATCATGAAGACCACATCTTCTTAGGGAATTTGCTTGCTTCATGGCTATTGTTAGCACTTCAAATTGCGTTTTGCCTTAGACTACAAATATATTCGTATGTCTGGAGATTAATGGTTGTCATGTAAAACCTAGATTCAACAAATGGCATGAAAGTACAGTATAAATATCAATATATATGTATAGATGCCAGTTACTGATAATTATGTATGTGAAATTATGGTGATTCTAGACACTGAAAGTAACCAGCTTTTTGCTTCTCTTAAGTGCTTATTCTCATGTGGAAACCATGGGTTCTTTTCCAGGATGCTTTTGTATGTGCTATTACTTTCTGTGAAACACTCGGAGGAAAAAATTCAGAAAAACAGACATTTCTCAAGCTTTCATTGACAATCCATATTTGACCTTTCCAGCAAGGAAGGAAAAGTCATTATAGATCAGGTAGTTTCAGGCAGGAAAAAATAAAATAAAGCCAATGCGATGTCTGTAATGGGTTTCCAGCAGATTAGCAGGAGTGGTCTAGCATGAAAAAAATCAAATATACCTTGTGATGGTTAGTTACTTTTGCAGTTAAGAAATTGAATTTTTATTAAATTTTCTTCATTCATAGTGAAGACTTCTCCCATGTCATGGCTTGCCCAGCATGGATTTCGGTTGCATGTTATTGCGTGTAATGGATTTTCATGTGCTTCTTGGGACTTAAGAGTTTTGTGGAGCAAAATATTTGTCGCATTTTCCCTTGCAGTGTTACAAATACAAATAAAAAGTATAAATTCATGTCAGTAAAACTTATCTGCAAGTGTACATACAGCCCACAAGCTGCAGGGTCTTTTGTATATATTTTAAAATTCCAGTTATAGAGCAAATTATAGAAAAATCAGTGAGGTAAGATAAAAATGTCAGCCCTTACTATTGTTTGAAAAGGCTCATTGTAATGATACTCCTTCATGAAAGCATTTTAGATGTAACAAGTTACAGAATGTTAGATATACATTTCAAAAATGAATAACTTATCTTCACTGAAAAATGACCTTTTATACTGTCTTCCTCTGCTAAAACAAACATGCAAGCCACAGATTTTTATTTCAATCTGTAGTTAATGTATGTGCATCCACTGATTTGGCAGGTGCAGCTGTAGCTTATTTCATAATCTCAAGGATAGTGATTCAGTAATTTACTAAATGTGCAGGTCATCCATGGCATTATTTATCTAACTGTGTCCTGGTGAATTCTGTTGAACAGGTTCACACTGCAGGGATTATCTCCAAATAACTGATCAGTAATCTGTGTGTAGTACGTTCTATAATAGTTCTGTTACAGCATGCAATGAAGAGCTAACTGCAGTTAGTGTCATCCATTTTTGGTATGGAAGAGCTGATAATGGAATTATTATCACTTGTTTCAATTATTGGAACATACTGATGGTTTATGATTTCCTGCAGTTTTTCAAGGAGATGCAATGAACAGTTGGATAAAGATAGTTTGATAACTGAATTTCTCTTGTGTAAGATCTTGACCTCCCAGCTTTCATTTACTTGAAAATATACTGGATGTTCAATTCAAAAAGATGTCCAAAGAAACATTTTTTCCTTATAATTCCAAAACCTTTACTGCTTGACAACTGCTAGTGAATCTTACCTGTGAGTCTGTTTTTCAACTTTGGAGTGCACAAAACAAAGTAAATCATTCACTGGTAAATCCAATGCAGAGCAGTAATGTGTGAGGGCTACTCCAAAACTAATGCCTTCTATGTTATTAGATTGGCGCACAACATCAGTGGTGGATGTTGGTGGTATGGCAGTAGAGACCAAACCTTCCCACCAATATTTCATTACATTTTGTTGTGTAACATCAGTAGAGGGACGGTCTGACAAAATAACACCTGACCTGTGTATGAATCAAATGAATGGAACTGAATTCCTCCATGTGGAAAAAATGCTACCTACTGATATTCATCCATGCTTGTTGAATGTTTGTGGAGATCAAACTGGATCTGAGTACAGTGAGGCAGTGGGTGGTGCATCAATGAGTAGGAATGATTTGTATCTACCCTAGTGTGGAATGCATGTAAAAAGACACATGCCTCTGCTTTTTCTGCAGTCTTTGGGGGGAAGAAATGTATATTACACATTATTCTGGATTACTTTGTTATGGATATATATTCTATTTTGTTATGTTGGGGTTATAGTAGGTAGCTCTATAAAAATATTGGCTTGAAGCTTGGCAGTGTTGGGGGGGGGGGGGGGGGAATGAAGAAGTTAGGGAAGTAACTATAGAAGTTATTATGCCTCTGAATAAAAGTACATACATCTTGAACAGTGTGCAGTTCAAGTTGTTCTATCTCCAAAATGATGTAGCGTAATGAGGAAAAGATAAGGAAGATGGTTTCAGTGATATTTACAGGTGTGGAAGTGGTTTTGTGTAAGGAACAGCTACAGGACTCTTCAGCTTTGATTAGACAGCTGAAGGGATATGAGTGTTTAGTAGCGTGGAGAAGTCAACAAGGAACAAAACTGTTCCTGTACTCCAAGAATTGCAAGCATGCAATGAAGTAGCAAGTAACAGGTTTACAAAAAAAAGTGTGTGACTCTTACCAAACTATTAGGCTTTGCAGTCCTTTCCCCGTTGTATTGCAGGTTTTTATGTGAATGGAAAAAAATATAGCTGTAAATCATGACGATTTTTCTGGATGATATCTTTATGCTTTCTCACTTTTGGATCAAGGTGTCTGAGCTGCAGACTGGTGGAGTTTGAGAAAGTATACTTTAGAATGTTCATTTCAAGTTATTATTTAGATCCACTCTTGGTATCTTTTGGAGGCAGGGTACTGAATTGGCTGCCTAGCTTAATGCAGAGATTCTTGTGCTACGGCCTGACGTTACTTGAAGGATTTCCACTAGAGAACTTGAAATTTCTTGCATACGAATGCTCTTGGGTGCTTTAGTATTTAGCAGACAGGTGATAGCCGCTAAAGAGGGGGTAAATCTGTTTATATCTTCTTGATTCCAAACATCTTTGTTACTGTCTCTTTGTTGATGAACTGAGGTTTTTGTTTTTTTTTTTTTTAAGATGGTCAGTGGTAATTCAAATGCTAACCTACTACAGAATGAAGTAAAATGAATTATTTCATTTATCAGGTGAAAAAGCCAAATGTAGTACAGATGAAATTCAAATGTATCATTCTGTCCTCTTCCCTGTAGGTGCTTGGACTTGTGTCAGCATATTGCCTGGTTTCATCAGTGTAACATCCAAAAAACTGTCAAGTTTCCATTATCACCATCTCTTTGGTACATGTGGTAGATTTTCAGTAGATGATTCATGAGAATGTGTTGTTGGAAAGGACTGCTCTGAAATGTGTGTGGCAGATGTCAAAGGGATATTACTTATATATTTTAAGTGCTGCTTCCAGTTGGGCATCTTTGAAGTGTAAATATCCTATAGCAACAAGGAATAAAGTCCTGTGCTCATCAAGTTGCTTTGCAAATGGCTTTTTGGAGTCAAGTTGAGTGTTTATTGTCATACTGACTATAATCAGACCTTTTTCTGATAAGGGACAAACCTAGACTAATGACTGAAGCCATCCTTCTGAACGTGATTCTGAAACAATGCTATGCTTCTATACTACTCTGCAGCTTTTGCGTAAAGGTTATGTCTTCACTGCCTTTAGTCATTACTTACTAAATGTGACAGTCTTTGGCTTGCAAAAATGTTTGTGTAAGATGCCCGATGTTTCATAAGCACTTTCTAGGTGACAAGAATAATATCAGATATAGGAGGTATAAAGTGGAGATCCTAGTGTATCAGCTGAATTTCCTTGTACATAGATATATATCTGTGTGAGCGTAACAGCTTGGAAAATTTAATCATATGGAAATGTTGTCACTAATAGCAAGATTTAGTTAAACCTTCCAAAATATTCCTTAATGTGTCTTGTAGACTAAAGAATCAGTGCGATGGAAGCTGTTTATAACAAACCAAGAACAGAATCTTATCAAATATTTTAGATTCCAGATGAGTTTCTAAGATAGTAAGGAGGAAAACCAGTTCATATAGGCAAGGGCAAAGGGATATGCATGCAAAATCTAGTGTGAGATTTTTTTCTCTAGAGAGTGTTCTTAAGAACTGTGAAATGGGAAAGCAGAAGGGAATGAGTTGGACCAGAGAGAAAGTTGTGAATGGCTGGAGACCATTATGTGTTGTCAAGGATTTTGCCAGGTACCTGAAAATAGTGACAATAGAAGGGAAAGAGTTATGGAAACTCTGTCAAGACTTTGTGAATTAGTAGGTTACTTCACGTACTGATCTTCTTCAGCTTGATTTTGTTGGAAGGTATTCTTGACAGATAACAGAGCTGAAATTACTTTATTCTTAACAGTGTTTACCAAGTGATATATGTCTGTAAATGGCACTGTAATGAAACCTTTTTGGTTTTCTGAGCCCGGTACGCTTGGTTTTTCACTGCAAAATAGCAAGGGAATTTAGTGGAGCAGAGTAGAACTGTGCTGAAAACCACAGTAATACTGAAGAGCAAATACAAATAAAGAAGCATTAAGGTAGAAATACACAAAATTTCCAGGTATTAGAAAAAATGTCTAAGCACACTTAAAAAAAAACTATTTCTCCTGATCATAATTCCATGTCAATGGTTTGATAGACTTGCTCCTTCCTTCTGCTTCAGGTTTGCTTTAGGACAAGCAGCAACATTAAATCTCCATGGAATGGGTATGAAAGAATAGGGTAAAAATCTATAGAATTCTTCTCTGGTAGAGCCCAGAAGGATACATGTGGTATTTCTTTAAACATTCAGCTATAGATCATCTGCTAATCTAAAAACATTTGGTTCAAATACAGCAAGAAGTTGTTAGCTTAAGCGGCTCAGTTTTTTTTTTTTGTTTCGAACATCCTTTTAGACTCTGGTAAGGAAAAATGAGTTTGTACAATGAATCCATAAAAGTTAAAATTCCATTTAAGTTTGTGCAGTGTGTACTCATGAGAATGCAGTAAGTGCCAGAGTTAGAAAAGCTTCTGCAATCAAGGCTAGTTCTAGCAGTGGCATAGCTGAGCTGGCTAAATATCTGCTTAGCATGGATCTAGCTTACATCTGTTGGAGGCAATCGCTAAACTTTTATTCAATTCTCTTACTCTTGGATTTAACCAGAAAAATAACATTTCAGAAGATGCAAGGAATTTTCTTTAGCTGATATGTACAATATGTCAGCTTTGAGCGCATCTTGTAGTTAGTTTATGTACATTGCTATAATGGGTGTCAATGGAAACACTGCTCCTTAAATAAACAAAATACACTGCTTATTGTAGTTTAAGGTGAAAGATTTTACATCTGGATCGTTGACATGGAATATGTGTTTGTAGCTACCATAGCAGCAGCTCCTCTCCTTTTATAAGTTAAGAATTCATTAAAAAGTGAATTCTTTTGTATTGTTTTTTTTTTAAGGAGTAAAGTTTTGTAAGAATTTTGGTAATCACTGTTTCAGATTCCTCTCGTTCATCAGAATGGTTCAAGATGCTGGGCAAAATAAAGTCTGATATATTATAATTCAATGAAAATTCAATGGTAAGACGACTGAGTAAAGGCAGTCATTTTAAAATATATTTTCACTCCCCATCTTGCACTGGGACTTGAAGAAATGTGTAAATGTGTTCTCAATAGCACCACTTTCAGTGATGGTCTCTGCGCTGTGTTTTCTTCAGCAACTGGCTATCTTTTAATTTCATGCAAGGTTATCTGGTGTGTGTCTGCATGTAACTAAGACAATTCTACAGGTTTGAAGTATACATAGGGATGTCATAAAGGTGGCTTTGTTGTCTAACCTCTCTGTTGTCTTAATACAAATATACAGGATAAAAAAGATGCTAGGAATGTAATCATATTGAAACAGAATTTTTTTTTTTACTAGAGAACTGAACTTATAAAGCACTGACTGTTTATATATATGAAGTGGTTAATGAAAGATGGGCCTGTTCCTTTAAGGAAACGAATAAATGAGCATAAGCATACTGTGCCTGCCTTAAGCTTACTGAGTACTGGTACCAGCTGAGGTACCTTTCAGCAGGCCGGGTGAAAGCTGGGGCACAGTTACATCTGTGCATTTTGTTTATGTACCTTGTTATTTGCAGTGAAATATATTTTATGGAGGTTAGCATGAGTTGCTATACTGTGCACATTTTTATACTGTATATATTTCTATTTCTCATATATTTTTATTTAAAAGGCTTATTTCTTGCAGTGGCTGACTATATAATGATGCAGTTTCTGTGCTTTTATGCTGTGTAGACCATGCTTCAAGTAATGGTCAGAGATTGTCTTTCCTCTTGGTTTCTGTCTGCAAGTTCAAATGCGTTCTGAGATGTGACACTGTCAGCTAGTTCGTGCTTTCATGTATTTGCTCAAAAGGAGGTGCACTTTTGATGTTGTTCTACTTATGTCTCATCAAAGGTTTCGTGGCAGCTGCATTTCATGGTTCTCTGCAAAACCACCTGGAAAACATCCGTCCTCTGAAAGTGATATTCTTAAGAGGGCCTTGCAGACTCAGATTTGCAGGTTGCTGAATGCTGCTAAATTGAAAACGACCTTATTTGAAAGTAAATGGATGCCGTCAATCCTTTAAGAATATCAAAAGCTACAGTACAAACAGCTCACAAAATGTAATGGGTGCCTGGAGAACCAGCTGTAAAGCTGCAGTGCTAGTGTAATCTGTTGAATTCTAGTCATATAGAAGATTTTGCACATCACTTTCAAAATGGTGTTGTGCTGAATGCCTATTTTAAAACTTTACTGAATATATGATTACTTGTGCTAATTGAAAGAGACAAGACCTACATTTATTGGAATTGTGGTTAAATACTCCCAGTACCCATTTTCCCCCTATGAAGTTGCCAAGGAGAAAACCACATATGTTAAGTTTTAATCTGCTTTTCCCAAATGTGGATACATTTAAAAGATGGCTGATAAAGTATCATTAGGATTTTCCAATGATGGTTTAAAATAATATACCTTTTAAAGAGGGATAATAAATTATGAATGTTCATGATAAAGTCACTCATGAAGTCTCTCAGGGTTCTGTCCATGGACCTATGTTATTCTGCATAAATCTATACACTTCTGAATTACTCACAAAAGGAATAAATAATATCCATCATGCTTTTTGGTGAAACAAGTATCCTTTTGTAACAAATGAATTTTTGGAAGCAAAAAAAAGCAAACAAAGACCCCACCACCCTTCATTGAAACCATTTTCATATCCATCTCATTATTTTAAGCTAAATTACTCAAGGAAAATTAAGATGTAAACATATTTGAAATCAATGGAAAACTTAAGGTGTTCTGTGTTTCTTTTTTGTTGCATTAATCTGCTATGTATTTCCATCCATCATTTCTAGTGATGCTTAATGTTGCAATTCATATCATTAATCTATTCAAAGTATTACACACATAGCATGTAATAATTATCTGCTACATCCTGTAGTATTGGTTTCACTAACTGCTGCATGAAAGGACAGATATCTCTGCACTGATCTTACGTCTTTCACTCCTCAGGTGATGTAAAGGAGCCAGATGCCAGCTGTAATTAATAAGCAGAGATTTTCTGTTGATTAAAAGCTCTCAGCTGGAATAAAGCATACGGAGTTGGCTTCTGCTTCACATGCTTGTGCTACTCTGACATCAGAAGAGGGGCAAAATCTTAATCTCTTAATCCTGCTAGTGTGTAATGTCCTATGAAAGACACGTGTTGCTAGGTCACTAGGGTCATGGTGACTTGCCCATGGAATCATGGAGCTGCAGTTATTTTCTTGTTTTTCATTTGTTCCATTGATGAGATGAAGAATGTAGAGGAGAACATAACATGGAAATATTTGCACTGTATTGTTTTTCTGAGTAATGCTGGTACAACTGGGGAAAAAAGTAAACAATATATGGGTTATATGAAACCTCATTTTCTAAAGTATTTCTTCTACATCTACAAATATGTGATGATCTCCTAAGTTGCCCTTCTCTATGGGTTTCTCAAGCCACTAGTGTGCATATGTTTTCTGTTAAACTGTTTCCCTCTTTCTGCATTACAGTAGAAGTTAAAGAAAGCAAGCGTGAATTGGATGAGAAAATAGAATGAAAATTAGAATCTTTATTGAAAATGTAAAAATAAAACATTCTGGGGAAACTTTTATGGCTGTTCAGAAAGAAAAAGCATCAGGTTTTAATTTATCTTTACTTTTATATAATCTTCTATTCATTTCAAATCACAGAGAAAGGAGCGTTTCTTCAAAGAAGTAATTGCTCTCAAAGTTGGAATGTGTCATTTGTTTGAAGTATTGTTGAAGACTTTTAAAATGGGTTTCTTAATCTTATGATTGATGGCCAAGTGGTAACTAAAATTTTTGGAAATTGCAGCGTAAGAAAGAAATTTAAACCGTTTTCCTAAACAGCAGCCTCTTACCCTTTGGTTTCTGTGCTACCTGCTTTTTTCCACTGGGTGTCTCCACACTACATAGGAAGAACACGCGGTGTTTCAAAGGGGAATGCATGAATACAGGGAACACACGAATGCAGAAAGAGATGGTTTGAAATGCAATTCAATGGCAGGTTAGAGAAAATGGCCTTATTTAAGCGAATCCTATCTTTCAGATTTGAAAACTTGAGGGGCAGCTGACTTTTACTTTCATTCACCAAAATTTTTAAAAATGTATAGTGGTACAGAACTCGTGTTGATCTCACTTTAAGAAAATGAGATCTGCCTCTTGGTATGTCAATACTCTCAAAGTAGTGCCTCCTATTTATTTCCCTGGAAGTTATAATAAATAAGAGGAGCACAATAATATTATTTGATAGAACAAATTCTCAGCTTTGAAACTGTTTTTTCCAATGAAGTCACCACTGTTAGCCATGCATTTTTTTCCAGCAATGAACAAGAGCCTGCATGCCCCTTTCATAAACATGTGCACCAGTGGAGGTGCCTTGCTGTCACTGCTATTGAAACACACCACCCACCACCTCACCTTACCTCTGCATATCCACTGTTTGGTCTCCATAAACAGGCAGCAAGTACTGATAAATGCCAATTGGTGCCATTTTTTTCTGCATGGAAGAATTCACGTACATACTTCTGCTTCATCCATGCACTTCCATGTCAAGTGCCTGGGGGTTAAACCATGACAACCAGATTGCTGATATAGGCATTTTCCTCAACCCTGACAGACCTACTATCTCCAGTTTCCTTTCTAATGAAAATGCATTCAACTTCCTATTAACTCCTCTTCAGTTTCTGCCACCTTTTCACCTCTCTGTTGCAAGTACACAGCTGAAGTATAGAGTTTTTCTGCAATTATAGTAGAAGTTGCTGTGGAGTAAGTGATAAGAAATGTGGAACTCCTTTATTTGTGTACTTCCTGTGCTTTTAATTGTTTAATTCATGCAAGGATACCAAAATGCTTCTAAATAACTTGCTCAGCTTGAAGCTACGTTGCTACTTCCCTATTGCTTTGGTTACATTCTTGTCACTTCTGTTGTGCCAACTGGCAGACAGCATTGTCTCCTTTTGTGGACTTAACCAATTAGGACACAGAATGAAAAAAGTATTTTTGTTTATATAAACAAATGTCTCTATAAATTCTGTTTCAGCAGTATTATTATATATAAAAGGATTTTTCCATGTATTTCATGCATATTCGTGTAAGAAAAAGCAGTTTTCAGCTAAGGACAGTTATTCATTTGCCCCAAAAGTGTATGGAATGCACTCTATTTAGATGAACAGGCACAACAGGTTTCTGATGGGAAGCCTTAATGGTTGATTCTTTTCACTACATGCTATAAATTGATGTGAGTGAAAATATTTATTAGTTTCAGTTCAGTCTTTTCAACAGGAAGTTCAGGGTGCAGTGTCTAATTGCTGGATAGATGGATTTATAGTGAGTGTGGTGCACTTGACATACAGCAGATAACTCATACCTACTTTAACACAGATCTGCAGCTGTGTGTTGCCAGGTCATTTTTTCCAGATGATGGACACTGTCATCTGAGGTCTCTCTGCATGAATCAGTAAGGAAACAAAATCTTGCTAATAGTACTGTAGTTCAGTTATAATTTCTGGCCTGTGTATTCAGCCATACTAGAGTAAATTGAGCAATATTTGTTTTTGCAAATTCTTTTTGTCCATATTCAGTTGAATATCCACTGAGACATGCTCGATGTAAAAGCTGTCAGTTATAACCATATTCTTATCTTAGTCGTACCTAAGAGTACTGCATGTGTTAAACTTAGTGTCGAACTTTATTATTCCACCAACAGTGCATGACAGCATTTCACACACACAGCGGTTTCCACTCAAGGACTTCTACCTATTACTATCTATTACAAAGGAAAATATTTTTAAAGGAATGCATACTACCTTATTATTCTAGGTATCTTAATTTAACGTTTATTTCTATGACTGCATCATGTCTCTCATAAATCATTCTGTCAAACTACCCCTTCCCTGGGCTATTAAGATTTGAGACATTTATCCTGGGGAGTCCACTCACATAAAGAGTCTATTTCCACTCGAGAAGAATGCTATTCTGTTCCACATAGTAAATATGGAAGCACACAGGCTTATCTGTCTTTGTGCTTACTTTCTTCTCAAGGAAAGTAGATGACTGCCTGGGTTTGAATTCCATGGTTCTGATTCAATAAAGCTTCTCAGTTTAGCCTACTTCTGCTGTTCCCTGTTTTTGACCTTGCTGTTCCTTGCCATCAATACCAGATGCAAAATGGAAGTATATTACTCATTAAAACCTCACCTATGTATAGTATTAAATAGATTGATTGTAATTTTAATAAATATAGTCTGGATTTTAAAACAATACTTTCTATGATGTGATGCAAATGAAATGTTAAATAAGGTTCAAGGAAAAATTACTCACGTATGAAAGGGGTACAGGACTAATTAATATGTTTAAGGTATAGTTCTAGCACTTCAAAGGAATAGTGGTCCACAGAAATGTGTCAGTATGAAGATGTGTACCACAAGAAGAAACACTGCTGTCCAATGTGTTAAAAAAGTATGCTTCAAAAAAGTTTTGCAGTTTGACAACTATCTATATTCTGTGGTGCAATTTTGCTTTAGTTCAGAAACGACATTAGTGAGCAGTCTGCTATTAAGTGTTTGAGTTCACAAATACGCACATACGTACATATGCATACATTAATTAAAAAATTCTGCATAAAATAATTGACTATATTTCACTACTGATCCATGTGAAATGTTTGTATTATGATTTTGACAGCTGCTTCCTTCTTCCCATATCTTCTAAATAGTTACAACCTTTTTATAAGGTCCTTGAGGTTAGAGGTGACTGTCATTAGAATTTGCATCTTCAAAGACGTGAAAATCTGTGAAGTCAGCTGCTAGATCTCATGCACTGTTTCCATTTGCTCTTTCCTTAATATTTCAGCTTTCATAGCCTGTAGTTCAAACATCTGGGGAAGGCTGGATTTCAATTCTAGCAAGTTCTTCAACAGCTGCTGCTGGGTAGTCAGCATTTTATAGATGATTGTCATTGTATGATATGGCAGTAAGAATGCTGCATTGAATAATGCCATATATTTAATAAGTGTATGTTGTAGTAGGTGCTTGGTGGGGATACATGCTGTACTGGATAGGCCTCTCCCTAAACACAGTGGAAGGGTGCTATTGTGCTTAGACAGACTGTTCTTACTGACGAGTAAACAAGATAAGAGGAAGAAGGCAAAGGAACAGGGAAACGATAGGAGCCAATAAGGAAAAGGGTTAAGATAAGTGTGAATGAATCAGAATAGGACATGATTGTATGATTGTTTAAGTAAGGTATATAAGCTGTGCATAGTAGTGAATAAAGGCCATTTTACTGTTCATCGTATTGGTGTACGTTTGCAGTCATTTGGCCCTGACCAGGTAATTGGTCAGTGTGCACTAGGGCTGACACAGGAGGTTAGCATCACAGTTGCAGAAGGCAACAAGCGTAGAACTTCTGCAGGAGGCATAAACATTTAAATGTTTCCTAAAATAAAAATACCTCCTAAATTTCATCTGTTATGCCTACAAAAGATATACATAATACTTTCTGAAGTATCTCTTAATTTTTGTAGTCTACATCCATAATGATTTCCAGTCCTGCTTTACTGGACTGTTCTGTGTTGAGGTGGGAATGTTTTGTTAGCTGTTTTTGTCATGGAGAAAGCTTTTATTTCATGAGAAGGTTATGCATGTGGTTCTTTTGCAATGAGCTGTGAAAGTAACTCTGTAATAGAGCATTTCCCAACTTTAGGATCAGAACTGACAACACCCTGGCTCTAGTCCTCAGCTGCACTGCAGACTCTTTGCACCATGGCAGCAATGCAAGGTGACTCTGAAGCCAATTTAATTGGCCATGGAGGGATCCTCTTAGCATAAGGGTTTTCCCTGGAGGCTGTACAGTGTGTGCGGTTGGGCCTTCCTTATAGAATTGCCAAGCTGGCTAGAGCAAAGCCTTTGGGAACACTGGCAGCCAGTGTAAATCTGATTAGAATTTGGACAGCTATGATTTATGTGAAAAGGCCAGGCCAATTAATGCATGGCCAGCCCACTCCTCAGCCAGTGTTTGCAGGGAAGTATTTACAGTGTACTCTGTGGTACACAGATTGTTTTGCATTTTTATTGTATGTGCAGTCCAAACTATGTTAAATACACAATTGTTTCCATTAAAATTGTGGAAAAAAATAATTTAATCAATGTATTTCTATTATTTTGCTGTATAATTCTCATTGGAATAGAAATGCCCAAGTTCATGAATTTAACCTCTAAGCTATTCATGGATAGGGTTAAATATAAGCTGGTGTAGAGAGCTCCTTGTTCCACTGGAAGGAGTTAAGAGATGAAGAACAAGGGATGTGCAGTTAAGGTATTTGCATGAAATTGTTAGGAGAGTTGTGGGAAGCATTTTAATTTTATAATCTTTCATAAATTATTCATTTTTTAAATAGCATCAGAAATTTGAACACAGTTAAAAAGGTACCAGGAGTTAGAGTAAATCACAGCTTTTGCAGTCACAATGGAAAGCGTGCACTTTCAGATTCTTATGTTTTCTCCAGCCATTTGTTCGCTGAGAAAGAGTGAAGGAAAAAGATATTTCAAGCTTTTCCCTTTTCATTTTCCTCCTCCTACCTAGAAAATTATGGCACTGAGTCAGAAGGATATCTTAGAATAAAAAGAATAGCTTTTGTTTACATTCTTTTACTAGTTTTCAGAGCTCTTTTTAATATTTCAAAATTATTTTTTTCTAGTAGTTCTGAGACTGTATTTTGCAGACTACTCATGCTGCATTTATTAATGATTCAAAACCGTTTACTTTTTGAGAAGTTGGTGTGTTTTTTTCCTTGTTCCTTCAGTACGTTTTGGATGATACTCATTAACATGAGGAAACAGTAATATAAAATTTTCTTGTGATTGTGTCCAAGAAAGCAGGGCTGTGTATACATGGAAAAGTCCACATACATGTTTTATGTGTACTAGAATTTGAATATATGGAGAATCAACTGTTAGTTTCCCCACTACTGTCAAAACTACAACAATGCAGTTGTTGGTGTAGTAATAGGATATAGGGTTTGTCACTAATTCAACTGTTTTTACTTTGCCCTTAGTTGGACAGAGTTGGACTGTCACAAAATACCTGAGTTGGTGTTATTGATCCAAACTGTGGCAAATAGATATCCTTTGGATTTCTAAACCATCAGAGTAGACAATTATATGTTTATTTTAGCAGAAAGACCAGGGACTAATCAGTAACAGAGACAGCTGCAACCAGGCAATGAGTGAGGCATATAAATGCTAAGGCAGCTATAGCTGTTTCCTTATGTAGGACCTATCATCTTAATTATGACTGTTTCCATTGCTCTCCATAAAATTCTTCTTGTGCAATGTAAATTCTGTTAATGTTTTTAAAAGCATGTTTATTATTGAGGGGAACAATTTATATAGTTCTATTTGCGTACATAACCCAGCTGGAATTTTTGCTAATCATGATGTAATCAGCATTTTATTTATCTTCTCAAATAAAGATGTGAGAAACTTCTCCTACAAAAGATCTAAACAGGCAAGGGTTGGAGATGCAGGTCATGTTTAGAGAAGTATGCTGATAAAGAAAGGTCTGAGAATAGCCTGTTTTAGTTGCAGGACATATCATTTTGCTCAGAAAATTTTGATACAGATCATTGCCGTGACATTTTTTTTTATCAAAATCATTATTTTTGTAACTCTGTTTCAGCACTGTTTTGTGACTACATTTTTTTTCAGTTTTACGATTTGAGAGAGCATGAAATATTTCCATAATTGCACTCATGGCACTATATCCCTTGGGTATTTCTACTGTTGTAATACTTTCTTAAAGCTGTATGTTTTGTGTGCTTTTTTTTTGTGTATGTAAACATAACCTAGTACTGGAAATTTTGATAATGCAAGTTAAGTGATGTAATTTTTTTCATATTGAATATACAGCATATTTTGCCATTTTATTTTAGTTTTGACTCTTGCCCAAAATGGTGATGCAGGGGTTTCTATTTACCATGTGCCTTTTTCACAGTCCAATTCAGAAAAAAACATTTATCTCCTGGACATAAAATAAATGATGGTAGCAATGGTGCAATTAGCATTATGAGGGAATAAAGAAAGGTCTCTAGTTTAACAAACAGCTTGGTTCACATTTTTCCTCTACACTCAAATGCTAATTGTTACTTCCAGTTGGACCAAATAGTCCAGCAAGAGGTGTAATATCACCTGGAAAGTATACCCCTACAATGTTTCATAGTGGGGAACATAGTGGTATGTGAAATTAAAGGTATGTCACGTGCTGGCACATCAGCTTAGTCACTTCACCCACTCTGTACCACTGCAGACTTTAGGTGACATCTCACAGTTGAAAAGCCAGCATATGACAAGCTCTTCATTTAACTGAGTATGCCAGATGCTAGGAAATGCTGCAGTCTCCACTCATGTTCTGTATAATGTTTCCCTGCCATTGTGCTCTCTCAAATCTGGTGTTCTGAAACACCCGTTAGGCAGAACAATGGTTATCTATACTTTAAGTATGCATCTGGAATAAAAAATGAAAATAATCCTCTCCACAAATCTCTTGCCTCTACATCTGCAATTGTTTAAACCTAACCACTTACTTCAGGACCCTACATTTGCCAGTGAATGTCAGAAATCCACATGATGTCCCAAGTGCCAGATTTTGTAGTTGGATCTCTGATTTAGATGAATAATGTGTAAAAGTTCATGAGGTGTGAAACTGCATATAGATAGTTCCTCACTCGTTTATGCACATGAGGACATTAAGGTTTCTTCCAAGGTCAGTTCAATTTATGCTCACCAAATGCTATCAGAAATGTCACTTGCCTCAGAGATAGGAAATGACTAAGCGTTTTATTCATATTAATTTACTGTTCTACCATGCCCACTTTTGAACCCCTTTTGAAATACAAAGGATTTAAAGACAAAGCTGTCACGACATATTGTCATTGTAATTAAGAAATAAGACTGCTATCTATTGTGACGATGTTAATTTTCCATATGCTTAACAGCTACAAACTAGAGTTATAATATTAACTTATTCTTTAAACTATTTAAAAAATAGTCACAATTGTGGAAGGTATACAACTTTTCACAGTTGTTTTAAACTTAATTTTTAAATGGACTTATCCAACCTATTAGTTGATTCGCAAGCTTTTAACAAAATGTATTTTATTCTCCTCTTCAAAGCAATTAGTTGAAAACGTAAACTGGCAAGTAAAACTTTCTCCCAAAAAACTTATTGTATTTAATATGATTGTTGGTCTTTGAATACAGTTTATAACTGCAGGGTATTGGAGATGCCATAATTAAGAACTCTTAAAATGCAGCTGTACACTGAAGAACTCGCTGAATGGATTTGACTAAATTGATTTTGGTAAAAATTTTATCTCACACAAGGTAGAAGCTGACCAAAGGATGCAAGAAAATTTAGTGGTAATGAACAACACAAGATAAAGGAAACTGTTCATTGGTGGAGTTCTAAGAGGAGAACTCATACCCTTTTTAGTTCTCATTTATTTATTTACTATGCTTAATCTTATAATTCACTAATTCATATCTATTACAGAAACAGAAGCTTATTGACATTTGAAAAATTCTAAGCCATGTTTATGTGTTATCTGGCCGTAACAGTTTCCACATCTAAGTTTTAGATCCCTTGCTGATGACTCATCAGAAGTGCAAGGATTAGCAGAAATAAATACTTATGTTTGCCTTCATCCATGAGTGTAATTTTCTGGAAAAGGATAAAATGTATTGTCTTCCTCTCCAGCAAATCTGCACAGGGAAGCTTTTTGTCTGTTACTGATCTAGTATGTGTGTCACTAAATATGAATACTACCAGAACTCTAAGACTATGAGCTTAATCTTTAGTCAGCATTCTTCTTCGTTCTTGCTGATAACATGAGAAAATAAATGTTGCTCTTTGCTGGTCTTCTATTTTTTTCATAATCTGTGTCAAGTTCTTGATGAGAACAAATGTTTCTGAAACTCTGATTACAGATCTTTATGACTGTATCCTATTTTGGAGAATGGGACACAAGGATTAAACCAGTAGCTAGCACAATGAAAGAAATGACCAAATGAGGCATTCTTTATGTCTCATGTAGACTATCCTGGAATCACAGATTTTTCAAGTTTGGAATGGAGTCTCAGTGGGACATCTAGTCTAATCTGCCTGCTCAAGCATGGATGCACTGAGCAGGTTGCATATGACCATGTTGCTTTTGAAGGTCTCCAAGGAGGGGCAATCCACAAGCTATTTGGGCAACTTATGACAGTACTCTATCATCTGCACATTGCAGAACTGCTTCCTGATGTTTTGATGGAGCCTCTTGTTCCATTTTGCATGTGTTGCCTCCAGTCCTAACACCACCAAAAAAAGCCTGGATCCATCTTCTCTGCACTCTCCACTTGGGTAGTTATACACTTTGATAAGATCCTCTATGAGTCTCCTCCAGGCTGAACAGTCTGAGCTCTCTCAGCCTCTCCTTTTTGGTGACTCTTCATTGGACTCTTTCCAGCATGTGCATGTTTCTGCTGTCCGGAACTCTTGACTCTGCTCTCTTTGTGGCCTTACCAACAGTGAGCTGGCATGAAGGATCGCTACTTTCCTACTTTGTCTCATGAAGACAAGAATACCATTAGCCTTCTTAGCAGCAGGAACTCACTGCTGATTCATCCTCCCTGCTGTAAAGTTGTATATGTTGGTTACCTGGTATTTCAGTTTAGTTACCTGATACTTTTTATTCAGTGAAATAGATGAAAGCAAGGACAGAAGTTAGGAGAATTTCTCAGGTGGTGCACCTGTCACTGGCATAGAGAAGAAACAGGATCCTCTGAGAAAGTGGAGTATGTTATAAAACAAATGGATGTGCTTTAGTGGGGAAATGTTGATTAGCTGGTGGATGGTTGGACTGGATGACCTTGGAGGTCTTTTGCAACCATGGTGATTGTATGATTCTATGAAACGTCTTGTGGTGTGTACTGCTTAGGAGTATCCAGAATGCTATATGCTTGCAGATAATCAGCTGAGAAACATTCATTTTGGATAACTTATTACATATGTGTTAATATAATTATCATCATTTGTGTTAGTTTTTGCTTGTAGACAACAATGTGTCACGTATATTTTGCCAGAAGCACAGTATTGCTAACACAGTAGGACTAGCTTTTAAATTGAGCTGTAACTGTAGTAAAATCATAATTTCTAACATATTGAGACATAAGCATATAGTCTATCTTATATTAAGTCTTAGTGTTCATAATTACATACTTCTGGAAAACAGAACTGTTGGCTTTCTGTGCAAATTTGTTTTTGGATTTATTCAGTTACGAGCATATGCTGAGAGCGCTATGCCATGTTAGCGTTCTTACTGTTCTGAATTCTGAAAGACTTGTACTTGATCTATGGTGATGTGAACAGGATGTGATGATTCAGTGGAGATGCAAATGCAAGCTTCTTTAAATATAGAACATATTTTCTATTGCTTTTCTTGGTTTTATTTTGCTTTTGTTAAACATATTTCTCTTTTCTCTTATATTGCTATCTTTATTTTCAAAAATAGTTGACCTATATATTTCAAATGTATGGAAAAATATCCTTTTGATTAATGCTAGAAGAGAAACCAAATTTCCATTATCTGCATTGTATTTTTGTTATGCTTCTGGCTGAAAATACGTCCTTTGAAAGTACACATGGACTGAAAGTTCAAGTTTCTCTAGCCATTTTATTAGTTCCTCAGAATACTGAGTGGATTTCAGTGAGTACTGAGGTAAGAGGTTGAATTCTGAAGTTTGAAATCTGATTTGAAATCTACTGATTGGTACCTAAATATAATTCCTGATTTTCGGAAGGTTCAGTATTGGTACGCCATACTGAAGCAAACTGTTTCTATGGTGTAGACATGGGTGTCTGAGCTTGTAAATTCTACTCTTAGTTTAAATTCCATGTTTTTTTTTTTCCTTCTGGAACATCTTCTTTTTTTTCTGTTGAACTTTGTCAGATGTTGACAGTGACACGTTGTTAATGACCTTCTGAAGAGGCTTAGATTTTTGTAACTGAAATTAATATATTCAGATGACCGTGTCTTTAAATCCAGATGCTTTGTGAGTGCCTCTTTGCTGAATATTTATGAACTCAGAGATGTAAACTGACCTAAATGGAAAGACACCAGCTTGAGTTTGCATGGACGTAGACCTGGACAGAAATTATCTTATAAAACACCATTCTATTACAAAAGGGTACATTGTTAAATCAATATTTTATGAAGACTTGTACTGTAGACCTTTTGCCTCTGACTGTTCAGATTTGTCAGAGTTGGAGACTGAGCAGATCCAAGACTTGTCCTCATCTATATCTTCCCATGGTTTCCCTTGCATCAGTGTTGACAATCGTGTGGCCAAAGGGATAACATTTGCCAAAACAGCAAGTTGATCTGACATGTAACATGGCCACGTAATAGCTAATATCTGAACCAGTTAAGGAGATGGATTCATATGCCTATAGATAGTAATGAAGACTGCACTTGCCTTTCTGACTGTAGTTTTTTGGAAGTTTTAATGGTGAAATGTTAGCCTAGGCTCCATAATTCACTACTTCATTATTACTGCTACTGCACAAACAGTGAAAATGTTAAGTGGTGCTGTTTTAGAAAAAGAACCTTAAACATAGTAATGCTACACTTAGTAATGTTTTTTTCTAGTTTTTTTTAACAAATATTTTGAAATCAGAAAATATTTGCTATGTATTGTCTTACTCTGAATTTTAAGTTAGCTTAACATCTCTTGAAAGAAAGCTTTAAGAATACAAACAGAATCCTCACAGGGTGATGGCCATTAAAAAGCTGAAAACTAATGTAGTAATTATATATTTTTAAGGAAGTAGTCTCTCTCCTTACCTGATCTTCACAAAAATTACAATGACTTTCTGAGCCACAACTAGAGCAGGAGTTCTAGGGTCTGAGAACCCATTGCTTAGGATCAGATCATGAATGCTTTGCTCCTGTTGTTGAGTGTTTATTCCTATCATCTTTCATGTTTACCTTTTTCCTATGAATGACTGCACAGCAAGGGATAAATATAAGATTTTTGGTCTTCTGTAGTTGTTTCTTCAACAATGTGTGTGAACTGAGAGGGTACTCATTTGATACATCTTTTTGGGCACATGCAGGCAGTTCTGTTTAAGTTGGAAGGGAATGGGAGAATAAAAATAAGGAGGTTAAAAATACTGTGAGCACAAGACGAAGATTTCCCCTATTTTTCTCTAAATAAATGTTTTTCTGTACAAGCTTTTTAATACTTGCATACTTGAATCTTCAGTATTTGGCTTCATTTTTCTACTTGCATTTCTGAAATTGCCTCGTATACTAAAACCTTGCCAAGAAGGAGATAGACATCCTTCATATAAGTAACATATGTAGATGAATATAAATTAATTTTAATTGTATGAGAGGTAGCTGCCTTTTGATGATGCTTCCTCTGTAAACTTGTAGTGTGTTAATCACATCTCTTTCACTCTCCAGTAGTTATCCTATTGTAATTCTCTCTCATCTTTTGTCGTAAGCTTTTTTTTTTTTTTTGGACAGAAATAATTGCACTTAAAATAATGTACTGCTCTAAAATATTCAGATCATCCAAGGTGAATTGTTTAATGGTGATGCAACCTGATACTCTTTGATGAAAAACTGTAGATGCAGCTTTTTATACATTAGGGAAAAACAGGCTGACTGTGTGAGAAAAGGAGTGGTGAGTCAGGAGAGAGAGAGAGTGAGAGAGATAAGTGACCTTTTCCTTTTTTGTTCTTCATATTCGTGTCATACGTGGGAAAGACAGTCATGTCATGGTGGATGGGAGCTGACTGACCAGAAGGGCCACAAATATTCTTGGGAACAAGCTGACTGGGGTGGTTAGCAGGGCTTTAAACTAGATATCATGGGGGAGGGGGTGTACTGGGTGACAGAGAAGCAGCACGTAGGAACACTTGTCACCTTGGGAGGTGATAAGGGAAAAACCCCAGGCTTGTCCTGGAGGTACTAGGGAGGGCTCCTCTGAGAAGGCAACGAGGCCAATAGCTAAGCTAAAGTGCCTCTATACCAATGCACGCAGCATAGGAAATAAATAGGAGGAGCTAGAAATCGTGGTGCAATTGGGAAAGTACAACCTAATTGCTATCACGGAAACATGGTGGGATGAATCCTACAATTGGAATTCCCTGATTGAGGACTACAGGCTTTTCAGAATGGATAGACAGGGTATGAGGGGTGGTGGAGTTGCCCTCTATGTTAGGAAGTGGATAGATTTCAGAGAGCTGTGTCTGAGGAACAGCCATGATCAGGTTGAGAGCTGAGAGCAAAATCCAGGACTGGTCCAGTAAAGGGCATGTAGTGGTTGGGGTCTGCTGCAGGACACCTGATCAGGGGGAGCCTGTTGATGAGGCCTTCTTGCTTCAGCTGCAGGAGGTGTCATGCTTGCAGGCTCTTGTCCTGATGGGGGATTTTAACCACCCGGAAGTGTGAGCTTGCAGCCTGGAAGGCCAACTGTGTTCTGGGCTGCATTAAAAAAGAGGTGGCCAGCAGGGAGAGGGAGGTGATAGTCCCCCTCTTCTCAGCTCTTGTGAAGCCCAATCTGGACTACTGCGTCCAGGCCTGGGACCCCCAGTACAGGAAGGACATGAAACTCTTAAAGCAGGTCCAGAGGAGGGCCACTAAGATGATCAGAGGGCTGGAGCACCTCTCCTGTGAGGAAAGTTTGAGGGAACTGGGATTGTTTAACTTGGAGAAGAGAAGGCTCCAGGGAGATCTCATTGCAGCCTTCTAGTACTTGAAGGGAGCACATAAACAGGAAGTGGAACGGCTGTGGACAAGGGGGAATAGTCTTTAAAATGAGACGGGAGGTTTAGGTTAGATATTAGGAGGAAGTTTTTCACCCTGAGGGTGGTGATGCACTGGAACAAGTTGTCCAAGGAGGCTGTGGATGCTCCATCTCTGGATGCATTCAAAGCCAGGCTGGATGTGGCTCTGGGCAGCCTGGTCTGGTGGTTGGCGGCAATGCACATAGTAGGGGGGTTGAAACTCAATGATCTTTGTGGTCCTTTTCAACCTAGTCCATTCTATGATTCATAATTTCAGGAGGATATAAAGTCACCATCTAATTAATTCTCTGTAACGTATAACTGATTTCTGAAGTGAATAAACAGTATTTGAAAAAAGAATTGGGATATAAGAACTTTAACAGTGATGTGCACATTATCAACAAATAATATTCATGTCACACCAGCATTACTTTTAGAATCTGTAAACCAATTATTCCAGAGTTTTCAGCCAGAAAGTTCTGCCTGCTCTTCTTTGATAAGGAGCAAAATCAAAGTGAATGCAAAGTGTGGGTCTGGGTTTTCTTCTTAGATTTCTTTTAAATGGGATAATTCTTTGCCCTCAACAAGATAGAGTAATTATGACTTCCAGAATGGACTTAGTTGTGTAAAAAGATAATCCAGTCAAACTAATTGTAAGAAAAGGCTGAAGCCTGATTCTTTTGTGCTAATGGGTTTGTCTGAATGGGTGCTAACTGGTTTGTCTGAACGTGAACCAGTCTTGAGAGTTTGACGGACCGATCCCCCAGATGTTTCCAAATTAGGGCAGAACCTATGGCAACAGAAATAGTTTACACTGGAAAATATTAGAAAGAAGCTATCTGGAACCACCTTTTACTGTCCAGGTTCATAAACAGTGTTATCTTGATGCATGATGAACAATCCCAGTGATTAGGAACAAGTGTCCTTCTTTTTTCTTGCTGAAACTTAAAAAGAAAGACTGGCTGGATTCACATTTGTCTTGGCCTCCAAAAATATTCTTTAGGGTTGTTTTCTCAACTGTTTGACCTTTGAGAGAGGATATAATTTAAGTTCCTCATTTAATAATAAAATTTTTGGGGAGACTGTGTTAAAGTCTTAGGTAAATAAATCTATATCACATTTATAATTCTCTTGTATCCATCAGGTCACAGTTTCCCTACACAGGAGGAAGTGTGACTACTCTTTGATTTTCTTGTATCAAAGATGCTGTCAGCAAAGTAGTTGTCTAATTCCAAGATGAATACATTCATCATGTTAGTTTATGCTAACTTCTGTGTTCAGCCAAAAATAAGCCACTTGTCCTTTTTCAATAGGTAAGCTCTGATTTCACCCCCCCATTGCATTTTATCTTTTGAGAACAGGACAGGATACTTCCCATATTTTTGTCATAGTAATGATATATTGAAGTATAAGTAATTAACAAAAATTATGGAAATTCCTCTATGACTTGCACTTATATCAGTCATGTTCAAATATCAAATTCCTCTCTGTGACTAACATGTTAGGATGGTTTTTTAAGTTTTGGAGACTGAGTTTCATGGTGTTTTCAGTGGCATTTTCCTGTATAAGTTTTGCATAGGCAACATCAGGAATGTTTTAAAGAAGGCATTTGGTATGAGCAAATCAACATGTAGAAAAAAAATTGCAAAACATTTGAGGTATCAGAAACCTCAAGGTAAATTCATGAAGCCTACCATCTCGGTATGTTTCATCACGATTCCAGAGCATAGAGTAGCATACATTAAATGACTTTTTGCCTTAATACAACTTAGAAATGTTACTCAAATCATTGTCAGTAAAACCTCCACTGCATAACTGTAAATGTTTTGACCATTGACTATTTTGCAATATCATTGCAAAATTGATTTAGGTTATATATAAGGAAAAAATCTTTTACACAGAGGGTGGTGAGGCATTGGAACAGTTTGCCCAGTGATGTGGTTGATGCCATGTCTCCGGAGACTTTCAAGTCAAGACTGGATAAGGCCCTGGGCAACCTGATCTAGTTTTTGTTTCCCTGTTCGTTGCAGGGGAGTTGGGCTAGATGTCCTTCAGAGGTCCCTTCCAACTCCGCAAGTTCTATGGTTCTATATGTGAAAATCATTTGATACAAATTACAAAAGGAAATCCATATAGATGCTGACTTCTGAAAAAGTCTTGTAAACATACATAGTTGAGTATGCTGGAAATTGAATTGGAATGTGTGTGAACATGCTGATTTTTGGCTTTACGTTCCACTACTTGGGTTTACAGTTGCTGCTAGGCTTACATAAAGGTTAGGTTAAATCTTGTTACAGTCCTAAAATCTACCTGTGTAAAATTAGAGTAGAAGTGAAGCATCGCTAAATTGGCTGCACAGAAATGAATAAAATGTCAATCTCAAATGATCTTATGAAAAAATGCATATTCTGTTGAGTATATATGCTCTGTTGGTAATGATCCTTCTCCCCTACATGGATTTCTGATTTTACAGTGATAGAGTATACTGAGAATATAAGTACACCTAGCACTAACCTTTGCAAATAAAACTTCAAGATACTTCAAATAAGTATTTTTTTCCTTAATAGCTGCATCCTTCAAACTGTTGTAAACCTAGCTTACGAGCAATTCATAGTGATGTTCTCTGTTAAACAGTCTACACAGATAGATTCCAGTGATTTTTTTAAAAGACTCCAAGAGGAGAAAGGAAATTGCTATCATAATGTTGTCTGTATTCTGTTAGTACTTTTTCTCAAGGTGCCATAAACGTGTATTGTTTGAAGAACTCCTGTGAGATTCTTGGAGAAGCCATTGATATGCATAAGTATGTGTTGATGTGTACCCATACACCTGCACACAATATGCGCTGAGACATCCTAGGCATCTGAAATATGCCTGAATAAAGTATTAGACCTTTCATATGGTATTAATCTGACTAGCTTGAATGTTTGATTTAGAAACAACTGATGAATTTATCATATTGAAAATTTTCCTTTTATGAGGATGTTTTCTATCCATAGGGAAATACATGAGGTTGCCAGGGTAACCATTAATTTTTCTGAAGCTCTAGGATGAGTAAATATTTCAGTAGCATTATGACTCTGTATGGGATGAAAAGTATTCTATTTATGGTCATTTTGACAAATTCCAGGATGGAGGACATTTGTATCCCTTATAACTACATATGTACTGACTAGGTCATAGAATCTCTATCAGACAGGTGATGGTTTTGCTCTGAAAGTTCTTTAACGATGTATCTGATAGAGTCTGCCTGACTTTGCTTTCCCTGAATGAGGTTAACTTGCTCCTAACTCAATGTATTGGAGCCAGGAAAAATGTGGTTATCTCAGGGAGCAGCACCCAGAACTGCTCTGATGGTTTGCAAGAGTACAGACTGGCTACAATGAGCAACTAGTGATTTCTTTTGCCATCTTAAATTACACTCAGAGAAACCACTTTCATGTATTGAAGTATTTTACTGCTTTTGGAAAAAAGTAAAGAGAACATCGAAGGTGCCTAACGATAAAGGTTGAAAGCCAAAAAATTGTGAGTCTTAAATGTAACTTGTGATGGGATTAAGTCAGTCTCACAGCTCTGCTTGGCTGGGAGCTAATGGGATAGCTTTTGCAGTGCAAATGTGTTCATGAATGTAGAGACTAGCTGCTACCAATATCCATAAGCATAGCTACTGCTGTAGATCTCACTAATGTACTTAGTTCTATGGAGATGATTAAACTTTCCAGATTTCAAAATATTTTGTTTCCCAAAACCATGTAAAGATTAGCCTTGGAACATTTACATTTAAAAATGCAAGACAGTGGACATAACTGCATTCACACATTCAGTGTAAAAAGTGAAACCTAACAGTCTTGAAGTTGGAAGTTATGACATATCATCACAAACATTTTCCATACTAGTAAAAGTTCAGGTTAAGGAAAGCCAGATTTAATGTATTATAATCATTTGCCTTAAACTTTTGTGGTCTTGACAAAAAAAAAAATATCGGTGTAGAGCCACTGCCTGAGTGGCACTCTTTTGACGTTTATACTGATGAAACTACATGATTGACTCTGTTTTTATTACCTTTGGTTGTAATGCAGTGATACTGCACTTTGGAGCTGTAGACCTAAAATGGCTTTTTTTTTTTTTAATAGTAGTATTAGTTACTTTAAAAAAGTGATGCAACTCTAGTAAGATGAGATTCAAAGCTGTCTGTCATTCTCATCTCTGAGATCTAAGCAAAGCTTGGAATTTTATTTTAGTGCATAATTTAGAAGCCTCTCTCTAGTGGAAGTGAATTCAGCTTTAAGATGTTTAAGATGTTTTAAAAGATTTAAAATTGTGGAGTCTGCTGTTTAATTCTCTTTGGACAGCCCAGTTCTGCACAAATTAGAAATTAATTTAATGATTTGTACAAAACCTAAATCTCCAGTATAGATGTTTTCTGTGTTCTTTTGCTTGATTTTATTTCTTTATTCCTTCTTTTGAGGGATGGAATCTTTTTATGCTTCTAAGCCATGAATGACTGATAAAACTTTGCTATTTTCGGTGAAATACAACACGGCCAATTTGAATAAGGAATATCACATGCTGGTTAAAATGCTCTGGGATGGAGAAGAAGGGGAAAGGAGACAGGCTGGATATTGGAAGGACTATGGATACTTTGTTTTCAACTTTGCTTTAACAAAACTGTAATAAAATGATTTGCCAAGGTCAAATACTTCGTTATAATACTACTTGAAATATTTCTGAAATACCTCAGTGAAATTGTGTGCAAGTCTAAAATAACTTCACTCCTATAGTGAAAGTTTTACAGTGAAACAGAGGACAATAAATCATTGAGAGAAAGCACATCACAAACAAACATCTATAGATCCTAATAATGACTTTTTTATTTATTCTACTAAGAACTAGAAAGACTTGATCAAAAAGGACTTTGTCAATATTTTTTTTACAGTTTCCAAGCTGGATTTGTGTGACTACCTTGAATGGCTATTACTTGTAATGATTTCAGATATTTCAGGACTGAACCTAAAATATGCTGATGCAGCAGTCATTGAATGCTGTGGCAGGTGTTCATGCATTTAATACAGACATTTACCAAGTATTTGGGGCTGATCTGAAAGTAATGTTATAATTTATGGCATTGGCCCACGTCAGAAGCAGATGCTGGTGGTATGGCCGTAGAGGCTGAACCTTCCCACCAATATCCTGGGACACTGTTGCTGTGTGACAGATGGCAGCAGAGGGGCAGTCTCACAAAATGGTGTCTGTGGCATGGAAGTGCGTATGAGCAAAGGCATGAAACTGAATTCCTCCATGCAGAAAAAATGGTACCCATTCACATTCATCAATGGTTGCTGAACATTTGTGGAGACCAAAGGGTAAATATTAGCACAGTGAGGTGGTAGCTGGTGCATTTTAGCAGCAGCTAGAACAATGTAAAAGACAAGCCACATTCTGAATGACCATGTGTAGCTGTCACACCATGAAATGAAGAGCATCTTAATCAGCTCATCCATGTGAATTGATGGATTATGACCAGGGAACTTTGTACAGATATGAATATTGGCTTCATTGTGTTGGAAACAGTGATGGCTGCCTTGGTGTATTGCAAAGTTTGTACCAGGGAGGTCCCATGAATGATCATACAGGAATAGAAAGAACACTATATGCAAGCTTGACAAGATCCAATGATCTTGAACCAATATAAGTCTGAAGGTGACAGTTTCCTGGATCGCATTGTCAGTAGTGACGAGATGCCGTGTCACTACTGTGAGCTGGAGTCAAACAGCAGCCCATGGAGTGATGAGATGTGAATTTCGCATTGAAGAGAAAGTTCAGGACACAGCTCTCAGTGGGTAAAATGATGTATGCTATCTTCTACAGTAGAAGAAGTAGGGGCAAACCTTTGAGCATTCCTAGGACCCAAACTGCCAGCTCTGACAGCTACAATGTAATGCTGACTAAGCTGAAATCTAGAACTTCCAGAGTTAGGCCAGAGAAGCAGACAGACTTTCTCTGGCAACACAGTAACACCAGTACCCATGACAGTTTGAAGACCATAGAAAACGTTGTCAGTCTTGGCTGGACTGTCCTGCCACACGCACCACAGTCCGGACTTAATACCTTCCAACTTCTGTCTGTTGGGGCTGATGAGAGATGGACTGCAGGGGCAAATTTTTCTTAGCAATGATGCTATTGTAGCAGCTATGATACAGTGGATGACCCCTGCCAGTGTATATTTTTGTGAGTGTGGCATTTAGACTTTTGTTCATTCTTGGCAAAAATGCATAGCCAGTGGTGATTGCTATGGTGAAAAAATGCATTTTGTAGCTGAGAACTTGCTCTATCAAACTGTTACTGTGCTCTTTGTATCAGTTGTTGTTTCTGCTAAGATAAATAGGAGACATTACTACATAATTACTACATAACTCCTACCTGTGTTCACTCCTGAGTCAGACCTTCTCTTTCTCTCTGCTTGCACAAAGTTTGGTGCTTTTCATTGCATATGTCCTTTACTGTAATATAAACATTCAACACTAAAGTATGTTGTACTTCTGTAGGATCTTGCTCCCAAGAAAATCTCATCATAGTGTATTATCATTAGCATTAAGATACGTCTAAACAGAGCAGTGGGGTATCATGTGATGAGCCTCAAACAGGCTGGTAATTCCTTATAAAGCAGGAGAGAGTCATAGTTTAGCTTCCATTTATCAGCTGATAACTCTTCATCAAGATCAATGAACTTGCAAGATATCAATATAACTGTGGCATTTAATAGAGAATGTCTTAGGTGATACTTTGGACTGTGAGTTGTATAAAATATATTCCTACTGTATATTTAACAATCATTACATGTTCTGTGCCAGTCATATGGAATACTTTTGATAAGTCTCAGCTACACTGTCTAGAGTTCGTAGAAACTGAAATGACTCGTAAGATCTCTTTGCCTCCACTCCTATTTGTGTAATAATTTATTCTTTGAGGATTTATGTTTTGGATACAAATACAAATGCCTTTGCTGCTATGCCTAGGCAGATGCAGATGGCAAAGTAGGATTAAAACTCATTAGAACAGAATGGAGAATTTCCAGCATCTTCCCCAAAAAGGTTTTCCTGAAGAGAAGAAATGAAAACCATTTATTTCTTTACTAACTTCTTTGTCTTCTTCCCTATGCCATTTTACAGGTGTAGGTAGGCTCCTAGCACCCAGTCTGTGTTACCTTCTAAGGAGCTAAACAGTACTGAACCTTGTGCAAGAAACTGATAACACAGTAACGCAGTGTAGGGTCTGCATTCCTTTCATCTGGCTCACATCAAACCATCACTCATCTCAGAGTCTCTCTCTCTCTCTCTCTCTGCCTTGGTCAAATCTTTTTTCAGTGTTTATATCAAAGCATTTGAATATCATCATTTTATGAATATTTTCTAAGGACATATTTAAAATACAGCTACTGATATAAGTCTCTTGCGCTTTACGAAGTGGGTGAGAGTAACTGTGATTTAATCAGGTTTTCTTTTCCTGACCCATCAGTTTACACATGCATATTTCCCATCTGTGCATCTTTTTTTCCCTTTCTCTAGGAATTTAGTAGTAGCATAGTATACATTCGAATACTACTAGAGCCAAATAGTTTAGTAATTTCTATTCTGGTCACATCATAAATATTCCTCTGAATGCTTGTTCCAACACATACTAAAGGTGTTTGGGAACAATATACAAAATTGGTGGTCTTGGAGATCTTTCCTAGCATTTTACTGTAATATATCACTGTATAGTGATTCTGTGAGCAGACACAGCAGTATTAGGTTGATGGTTGGACTGGATCTTAGAGGTCTTAGCTAACCTTAATGACTCTGTGATTCTATGAACTGTGTTGAATGGAATTGATTTGGAATCACTAAAATACTATTAAACCAGCATGCTCATAATTACTTCTCATGCTAAAATTTTGCTGTTATCTATAACCATATGGGAGAGGGAGATTTCTAAGGCTATCAGATGTGCAATAATGAACAATAATGCTGCACTGCACTTGAAAAGTCAATTCCTTTTCTGAATCCCATAAAGGTAAATTAATCTTGTCTCATATCTCTCTGTTGCATGCACATACGGAAGTGATGAAAGAGACAATGAGACAACAAGCCAGAATTAAATACTTGAACACATTTAGAAAATATGAACACCTTGTTCATAATAAGAGCCAAAGAACAGAACTGCATACATCTGAATACCTTTGAAAGGTGAGAGTGTCAACAATAAATTTAAATTTTGTAGATGTGGTAACTCTACCAAGGTATGGCCTGTAAACAATAGTATGTACCCTTTTTAAAAAGGCAATTACTCCTATAAAAGTTTAAATAGATTTGAATTTTATTTCATTGGTTTGGGGAATGAAAGGAAAACAAGGAGCATGAAGAATCTCAGGCTTGTACAACTCCAAACATATCTTGGGGAGGTTAGTTGAAATATTCAAGTATACAGTAAGGTACATTCAAATACTTTTTGATGTTTCTATTCTTGCTTTAATGATTGCAGCAGATGAATTTGAGAGAGTAAGCCCTATTTTATTAAGGGTTGTAACAGTGACTTTGGCTAAGGTGCTAGCTCTTACATTTCTTTTGCTTTAAAACTCAAAGAATAGTAAAATATTTATGCTTTAGTGAGACCAGCATTCACTGATACAATCAGGAAAGCTTGTGTCAATGCAGCAATCACATTATGGAAGATTTAGGGTAATGCACCCATTTAAGTTTATATTATAGAATCAGAAGATGCCTTGGGTTGGAAAGACCTTGAAGCGCACCCAGTTCCAACCCCGTGCCATGGGCTTTGCAGGGCCTTATCCAGCCTTGCATTAAACACCTCCAGAGATAGGGTATCCACAGCTTCTCTGGGCAAGTTATTCCAATCCCTCACCACCCTATGGGTAAAATATATCCTCCTAACATCTAAGTAGTTCTTGTACTTGAGCTACTAGTAAAGTTGCTTAATATGCATGTTGCACACAAAAACTAAAATCAGGAGGTCTAAACACTGTTAAAGAGTTAAAATCAGGAGATTTAAACACTATTGAAGTAATTGGGATATGTGTATTAGGTGTTAAGTCATAGATGTCAGTGCTGGCATACATGTATGATGTCTCTGGATATTTTCATTAGAATTAACTGAAATATGGTTTTGATTTATTCAGTTTGAGTGCCAAATTATATGTTTTATGCATTTCTGACACGCCCTATCTTCTGCAGCACGTTATTATAACCCACATTCCTGAGCTCAGATTACTCATGTTCATTATAGTTGTGCCTAGGGACCAACATATAGCAATGAAAATGGTAGAGATAATATATTTTGATATTTTATCACACATAGCAGTTGCCTGTCTCTGCCCTCAAGCTGCTTTTAAGATCTTAAGCTGGCTCTTCTAGTAGAAAAAAATCTTTCCCTCTAACTTTAAAGACAGAGGACTCCCTTAATTATTCAGGACATGCAAATTGCACCTTTTTAGAGAAGTAAGACAAATTACAATTAAAAACAATCTTCACCTGAAGAAAACATAAACAAGTTGCATCTTTTATTATACACAGTATTATGAAGTAGGCTTTTTAGTAGATAGTATCTCAGCCCTCAGCATCCAGGCAGTACAAGTGGAACTACACAGCTAGCTCCCTGTGATCTCGTGTAGGTTGAACATTCTACCACGAGCTGAAAACTGTCAGAAGTTTTAAGGAATATTTCTAAAATATTCATTAGTTTAGAACATATGATACAACATTCATTTAATTATGACAAACTTAAATTAAGTACAAGTTTACCTTACAAGATAACTGGCAGGAATAAAATCTGTAGAAAGTAACACTAGAAAGGTACAAGTTTTTAAGGGATCTTGTAATGAATTCTCAGTTCCATGGCAACTTAAAAAAATAAAAATAAATAAAAAAATAAAGTAGCAGATAGACATCATTAAATTGAGTGCCTCATTATCTCTTCCATTTGGAGGCCAGTTAGCCCAGTAGGTACAGGTGCTCTACAAGCAGTTCAGGTACCAGGAGAAGATGTTGAGTGTAGAAGGTAAATACACTGGAAGAAAAGTTGAACAGAGCATATAGAGTGTAATAGTTAGGACTGGCTGAGGTTTGCCTGCTTTAGTGTTCCTTATTGTAGGAAGGATGTCTTGTAATACATGAGAGGCCTGCCTGTACGTTAGTACACATTCTTATTATCTGCTGTAGGAGTGTATAGTCTCTTGGGTTATTTTGCTTTCATGGTGTCTAATTGTATGTTTATGAAGCTAAGTATGCTTCATGTGTATGTATGTAGTTATGTAGTTTTCCATTAGCATTTGTAGTACGTGCATATGCAGTTAGCAGTGTATCTAGTTTTTTTTTTTTAATTTAAATACAAGAAGCAGTTACCCAGTGGTCATTCTACAAGACATCTTGATTTTTGCTTCCCTATGTGTCAATAATAAGTGCATAAACTTTGCTTTAAAACTAGGCTTCATATAATAACTGCTGAGAAATAGTGTATTGTCATACTGGCAGTCTCCAGTTGCTACGTCAGGCAAACTTTATCAAACTGTAGCTTTAACTTATTGTTGGACAAGGTTAGCTTAAGCTGAATGTAAGAGGCTGCATGTACCTCACTTCAACCTTTAAAAATCAAATATGCTTTTTGATTTTTCTTTTTCGGGGTGTGCTCCTTTAAAGCTAACGCTGAACTCTGTAAAGCATCAATGCTGTCTACCTCCTTACTAGAAGGTTCTACTATAGCTTGAGCAAATTAGAAGAGAGAAGTTAAAGATCTTTGCATAGTCCCCTAATATTTCATTTCTGATGTAGTAATCTAGGTTAAGCAGACTGGATGTCATTTTGTGATGTAAGAAAATATCAGTAATACGTTATTTCCTTCTAAGTGTTGTTTATAATGATAGTTCTTTGCATTTATGCAGAACAAAAGTCTAAAATTGCTGACAAGGCCAGGCATGGGAAAACATTCTGAGGTTTTTGGAAGTACAATATGCAGGTTTGTCACTTAGCTGCAGGTCAGATGTTAGCCCAATAGCCAGCCTCTCCCTTTCTTGGTACTTTTTGGTTTTGAATGCACGTTGTGTTCAAGTCTTCAAGCCATCATCCTCCAAAAGTAGGACTGTGCTGTGTGATTGAAGTACAGTGCTGAGAGTCCCAGCCTGCTGTTACCCAAATCTTTATGGGGTGCAGTGTGTGCATATTAGTGAAGAGCTAAGTCTTGGCTGAGCATTTCCTCCCATACTTTTTAGGCCTGTTTGGAGATATTTCTTACACCACTATAAATTAACTGCCTATCTGGTTGGGCTATCTTGGGCATTTCCTCATTGTGCTCAATGCCTTCTTTCTTGCAGTCTTCTTAGCTGCTCAAAAGCCCTCTGTCTTAAGTCAGAATTCTCTAGAGGATGTGTTCTTCCTCCTCTGCATATAGCTATCCTGCTGAATCTCAAAAGCTCTTATTCTCTGGTATTTTCAGCCGATGCCCTTCTGGTTTCTGAAGTGATATGATCTCTTTTTATTTTTCCAAGTGATAGCTTCCTTTCCAAAGTTTTTATGCGGTAAATTTGCTCTGAAGGTCCAATAACCCATCCAACTGGGTATGTAGTTACTCCCTTGTAGTTCTGATATGCAAAGCTTGTCTTGCCATTAGTTATAACCAATTTTAGTGTGCTGGAATACATAACCCAATTTAAGAACCAGAGTTAATGTTCTACTGTTTAAAGGAATCTCTCTTGTATGAATAAGGAGGTAATTTAAGTGCTTTGCTCTCATTCTGATAATGTTGCTGAAGTTTGTGTTCTGCCACAGACATATCTAATTTTAAATCTAACACTTGAAATGCAACGTGTACCTTTTAAAATCTTTTATACCAAGCCATCTGATTTGGTCTGAGTAGTAAACCACTTTCTCTTCTTCTCCTACCTCTCCCAGTGCTAATTATGTCTCCTCCTAGAAAGATCTGTTTCAGTCTGAGTCCTACCGAGGAGGCAATTGGCTGCATTGTTGTTCTGTTATTATCCTCTAACTGCTTGTACTGCTGAATCATCCTGTCTCATCTACTAGTGACTTTGCTTCTGGTCAGGTGTTCGGGCGACCTTGGCACCTACAAGAATTTTGCTTTGGATTGCTGTGGGAAATACAAAGTTAAATAGAAGTTAAAGCTGCTTCAGTACAAAGATGTGATCCACATACTGGACAGAGAAAAGGATTTGAAGGCTTGGAAGCTGTAACAATACCTCGCTTATGCCTGGCATTTAACTCCAGTTCTTCTTACCTTTGGCATCCCATGCCTGGTTCCCCTGGGGACAAAATTACAATCTGCTAGCTGCAGGCTCTGACTCTGTTAGATTACTGCAGCTGACAGCTGCAGAACTCAGGACTGGCCATTGAGCCAGCAGCAATGAGTTTGCAAACATACTTATGTTTGGTATGTCTTAATTTTAACATAAAAAAAAAACAAAAAACAAAAAAACCCATGGGCAGATAATACTTTCGGCATCAGTGATGGCTGAGTTTATCTGATGTAATAAAAGTGGATATACCTGCATGCATATGCACTCTGTTTTCCCCTGTGGTGTTGATTTTATCTTTTTTTGTTGGTGGTTTTGTTTGTTTTTCTTTTTTTTCCCTTTTTTTCTTTTTGTCCCCAGAGCCCAAGTTCTTGCACTGTCACTGTCATCCCTTTATTTTCAGGTAAATGAAAGAATGACGTGCAGGGGTTTAGGGGAGATGGAGGAGGATAGTCCAACTGGAAAAGCAAAATTATGGAAATGGCATTAGGAGTACATGCCAACATATGTCACTGTCATAGCATAAACAAAGGAAATTTGGAAAGTCTGTACCATACATTACTTTGTATGAATAGAAATAAAAACATGAATATTTTTAATTTATGAAAGAAACTGACTGGTTCAACAATTAGGAAGTTCTGGATTGAAGATAATCTTCTCATGCACCTTTATTGGCTACTGCGTATACATACTAGTGAAATGTTATTTCCCAATATAACTTGTTTTTATTATAAATCATTATTTCATTATATTTCTATCTTTTTTAAATTAATATATAGTGTTTTTGTTTTTCTTTTTTGCTTTATTACAATTAATAGTAGTTTGAAACTTTACAAAAAAAAAAAAAGGGGGTGGTTAGGGTTCATCTAAAGATTAGGTACTTGAAAGACAGTATTGTGTTTGTATGGGAATTGCAAAGTCATGGCCTGAACCAATGATTGAGTGCCTGGTGAAAGGATACAACCAGCCCTGGGAGCACAGGTGAAAGCAATTCAGGTTCCACCTCTCCCTAAGCCTCATTTAAGGGCTGGCTGCCCCAAGGGAAGGATCTCTTCTTGGAGATTCGTCCTTTTGGAGTATTTGATGAGCCCTGATGCTTGGAATGGGTAAGCGAATCCTTTCTTTAACTGTATTGTGACCATCACCCTTTTTTTGGGTAATTTAGAATTGCTTATCTGCCATCATGTTTCCCTACAGTTTTTGTCTGACAACATGGAAACACTCATTCTTCTGAAATCTGTCAGTATGCAAAGTGTGTTATGCTGAGATTACTCTGCTGTTTGGGATGTCCCAGAGTAGTGATCACTGACATTTTTCTGTGCTTGGACTTTTCTCTCCTGACCACACATGCATACACTTCTACCATTAAATAAGATGAAACTAGTGGAATGGTACTACCTATTTAAAATCCTTTCTTCTAGTTCTGGCTGAAAAGAAGCTGGTGCATGAAGAACTTACAGAAGCCAAACTGAGCAGGTTATTTGATTCGTACAGCTTGTGGATTTGCTTTGATGCTTTTGAATGTTCTTGTTGAACTCTTTCTAAAGCTTGTGAGCTTCGTCTCTCCAATTTAACAGGGGAAATGAATTCATATTCTTCTACTTGGAACACATATAGTGTAGTTACGCTCACCTATATGACAAGTAGTAACAGCAGTAGAATGTGACTTGCAACTGTTGTCCGCTTACTGGCTTCAATTGCTATTCCATTTAACAGCTGAAATAATGGTAATATTGAGACCAGGGCAATAGCAATACTCTGAATTTCCATAGAGAAAGTACTCAGGGGGTTGAGGGCAGGTTTCTGGAACTGGATAATATCTACTGCTTTACTGAAGAAGGAAAAGCTGACTTCCGCACAACTTAGAAACCAACACCTGAAAACCTGGCAATTAATAAGATTCTGTATCTGCTTAATTTTCCTTTCAATAAGTATGCATCAAATCTTATTCCTTTCCTTTTGTTGTTTTTGCCTTTGCGGTTTTCCCACTTTCCTTTTCAAAAGTCCACTTTAAAAAAAAAAAAAAGAACTAGTTCAAAACAAACAAAAAACCCCACCCTTTCAGTAGTGCCAAAATATGCATAAATTCTATTTAAATATTAAAGTCAAGACTTATTCACATATTTATCATCCTATCTTTGCTGCCTTTTCCTATCACTGCTGTATTTTGACCAAGTATGAGAAATGGATCTGTTTCTCTTGATTTGATAGCTTTGTAGATATTAGATAAGGAAAAAATCTGTTCAAATACTTGTTTTTATCCTTGGTCAGTCTGGAGGTATACTCTTGAAAGTTTTGTTCACTCTTTAAAATGTCTCATAGTGAACAGCAGTGACATAGACATTTTACTACAAGATAATCAGTACTATTAAACTCTAGCTAGTATCTGATATTTGTCTTTTTATTCTAACTTGGAAAGCTGTATGCCTTTTGAAGGATACTAGTTCTTCAGTGCGCCGATTCTTGTCCTATCTGTAGTTTCACTGTTTCCCTATCAGTTACCCTACTTATACTGATGAATGCTTTTAATCTTCATTAAAAAACATGTAATTTCCCTGTCTATTGGATGTGTGTAGGTTTTTCTTGATTCTCTTTCCAATACATCGATGTTTCTATTATTTTAACTAAGTACTAAATACATAATAAGAAAGCATATTAACCACAAAAGCATTTATGATAGAAGGTAAAGGTTCTTCATACCTATGGATTCTCTTAAGCAGATCCAATGAAAAAAATATCAAGTCCCCTCTTTCCAAAAGTGATCTCCAGTACTTGAGATTCTGTAAATGGTTATAAACCACAGGGTATCACTGATTTTTTTTGATCATGAAACTGTGAGATCCTTTTGTTCTCCTTTGAAGCTCAAATAGCTTTCTGTTGCTGAAAATATAGTGAGTTGTCATCTTAACGGGTTTTTTGTTTGTTTGTTTGTTTGTTTTGGAAATAAGAGGAAATATTCAGTAATAATTTGTAACTTGACAGGCTGAACCTTGATATTTAAAGTAGGACAGCAAGCCCTGTAGTAGTGGACTATTTAGCTAGCTTTTTTATGAAACATCACATGCCATAGGGGATAATGCTTTCCTAGGTCCAGAAATGACTTGCTACTTTTATTCCATTGCTTCCAATTTTTTGCTACCTGGAAAACACTTTAGTCTCTTACTTTTCTTTTTAATAAGTGAAGGTCTATGGGCCAACACTAACTAGAGCTGAAAGAGTAAGATCTATTTTTCTTTCTTAAAGTGCAAGAGAGGAGAAATGTGTAACAGGCTGTAATTTTCTTTGAAAAGTAGGTTAAAAAGGTTACAAAATGTTCTTTTACTGTCACTCACAAAAGCTAAGCTGTTTCTGTGAGTAATGTGAAAAAACATGGTTTAGTTTGGTAGACAGCATTATCAGTTTTCCTAGATATCATGTGGTTTTTTTTTCTGTATGATGTTTAGTGTCTTGGAGACTTTCTACATAGCTAACTTCATTTTTATTATAAGTTTAAAAAATAAGAATTAAAAAAAATGCTCTGTAATGTTAATAGCCTGCATAGTTGTAATTGGCCTGGCTGGGAGATGGGGGGTGAGGGAGGGGAGGGAAGTAGAGGAACACACAAAACTTCAGTAGATAGATGTTTGTTCTACAGCACTCATGAGAGAGATTGATATCATGGAATTCTGAGTAAAAAAGAAAAGGGGTGTTATGGTTTTCATTTCTTAGCAACAGATATGGATTGTTTTGGTTTTTTTGAAAGACATACAATTAGTGTGGAGGAGGAAATGGTATGTTTCAAAATATATTCTGGGGATTACTTTTAAGACTGGTAAGTGAAGATCAAGTATAAAAGCTATTGTTTATTGTACACTCTTGGAACTAAAAGTGACTCCATAGGCATGTTTTCTGTTCAGTTAAGCAGCATTTGCACTTGAATTGTACTTTAATGTAAAGACAGCAATACCAATGATTGTAAAACATTATTTCAAAGGTCCTGCAGCTACTGATATCAATAACTTAAAATTTCTGCTTTATCTATGGTGTTAAATTGCTAACATTGTCTACTTAATTCTCCTATTTATAGTTTGCAAGCCATATGTTATGATATGTATTAACAGGCTTGTCTCCTCACAGAAAAAACTGTGACTTAAAGTTCCACATAATTCAAGTAATTAGTTAATGCATGGGAACTATGTTCATATATCAAATTAAGATTTGCTACATCTAAGTAGGAAAAAATCATCAAATCAGACAAGATTAGATATAAGGAAATAGTAGTTGAAGATGCACATTTTTAAATGGTCAGTTGAAAGAAGCAAATGTGTTAGTATTTAATGTTAACTTCCTGGAGGTGATGATTGTGGAAACAACTTGCAGATTGTCTTGAAATAGAAGAAAACAAATACTGAGCAATGCAGCTAAACAGAAGTAGTTTTTAAGTTCTTAAGTATGAAGTGGACGGGTCATTCACTGGAAATAAAAGAGCAGAAGCTTATTTTTTTGTTGTTAATATGGTGTTATTACATAGAACTCATGTTTCAATTCTTGGTATGTGCCACTGACTCACATTTAAAAAATTGTTATAACTGTGATTTAAATATTGGTAAGGTATATGTAATCCTCCGTAATCCTCAAATAAATGTTGTATCAATGAAACCTAAAGTTCAGGTATTAATATATTAGTAGTGCTTGAAATCTTATAGTAGAGCAAAAAGTTTTACATTCTGAAAGCAACACTATATTCTACTGCATTATTGTTTAAAAGGTGGCTTGGATCTACATATGTGGGAAGGAGACTAAGAGGAATGCCAAATGATCTGTTGCTAATGCACATATATTCTGTTCTTTGGTTCCATATGTTAGTAGTGCGCATTTTTCACTTCTTTTTAGCAGCAAGAAAAAGATGGAAAATCTGCCAGGCAACGTTTTAAAAATGTAGCTAAACAGTAAAAAGATCCCTGACCTGCTCAAAGCATTTTCTTGTGTGATAGTATTTCAGTTAGTCATGTAGGTCTTTTGGTGACTTTCTTTTGTATGATGAAGTATACCTTTGTAAGGAGCAATCGCCTACTCATGTTTGACTTCTTGAGGCTTATACATGCTCAGGTCCTTGTTCAGATATTGAACATCCTCAATTTGTACAATGTAACTTCTGTTTGAAAAGCAACTTTACGAAATAGTGCCTTCTGACATATCAGATCAGCCACTGTAGTGATTTTTGTCATCTGTCAAGGTATTTTTATTTACATTACATCTGAAGAGTGACTAAGAGCCATCACAGGGTCAGACTAACAATGCAGGAAGTACTATATCACCTATGACCATTTCTAGGTTTAGCACTGTGTATTGTCCCCAGCGGTCCAGAGACCTTCAGAGGAAAGGCAAGGAGACAGAAAACGAAGTTGTAGAAGAAAGTAGTCATTGTATTTATTCTTCATCTAGACTATTTTTATTTGTCTAAATATCTAACAACACTTATTGGCCCTTTCTACTCTAGATTTCAGTAATAATTCACTGAATCTGGTTTAAGAAAGCTCATGACTTCTATTAGCTGAGTTAAAAAGGCAAAAGATATTTCTTATTATGTGAGAGAGTTTTTCTGCTTATTTTAAGATTGGAAAGTTGCTTTTAAATTTCCGCAACTTGGTTATCCTAGATTTCTTTTTAGATTATCTCCAAACAGTATAAGGCCAAGACTATTAAAGTGACGTATTTGGCCCATTACTTGTACCAAAAGAAATGAAGATAGGGGAATTAGATGTTTGCCTTGCTATTTTCCAATAGCAGTTTCTAGTTCCTTTTATCCTGTCCTTTATTTATCTTAATCTCTGTGGAGATTATTCTGAGATGAAATGAGACAGAGTTTAGCTTGTTTTTTTTCTTTCCAAAATGAGTAGATTCTACAAATGAATGCACATAGTAAGCTTTATCAAAATTCTCTAACCTTGAAACTGAAATTAAATGCTGTAGTGCTGCACTCAACATGAATGATTCCACTGCAAACTTGAGTCTTATTTTTTCATATCTTGAAAAAATGTGAGAGTAACGGTGGGTATAGGTTTGTTTTTAGGGCAATACTATCTGTATTTCTTGCATTCTGAGGTTTTCATTTTCTTTATGTTAACTGTATTTCTGATTTTGGGCAAATTACTATACCTCAGTGTTGAAGTCAAGGAGATGGTTGCAAAGGTTCCTGCCTAGATAAGGGACTCATGATAAAGACCTTTTTCCTGATCACTATATGGATGTCTGCAATTGAAATGAATTAGACTGTGTTTGTGATTAAAGATTTTATTTCAAATATCTGGAGATTCAACATTTCCAATTTCCTTTCAAGTGATTACTGAAACTGTACATTCTGATCTGAAATTAGTGGTTCTTAATTCAGGTGGCTCTTCAGTGATACCAGCTGAGGGAAGCAATTCAGGAAGATAATCAATTCTCCTGGACTCAGAAAGGGGCATCGTGCCATCATTTGGATGGAGAAATGTTTAGTTATGTGATTGCTTTTTAATAACTAGAAGCATGAGCTACTCTAAATATTTTTCAAGTGTGAAGGGTTGCAACTTCTGCTTCTGTCTGGGCTTTCACCCACTTGCTTCTGGTTCTTGACTGTTATGTGCTAGCCAAGGGACGTGGCAGTACTTGCTCCTGGTTTAGTACCTGTTGGTTTGTTGTTTTTGTCTCTTGTATGCTTATTAAAATAAAGAAATAAAGTAATCTGAACATATTTTGAAACAAATGGAAAATGATTTTATTTACATCTTTCTGAATCATCTTAATTAGGGGACTGTTAAAATGTTAAAATCTTTACTGACAAGCATGTTTTAATACAGTTTTAATATTAATGTATTAATACATTAATAAGTTTAATATTACTAAGCTTGTAATAGTTGCTGAGTTTTTTAGCTCCTGCTGCTTTGGATGATTCCTGCTTTCTCTGTGGTTTTTTTTGTTTTTCTTTTTTTTTTTTTTAATTAAGGATTAGGAAAATACTATGCTCTTTTCTCTTGCTGAGAAGATATTCTTGCTGAAAAAAATTCATATTTTTCAACTTCTGAAGCTAAAACATTTTGAATTTGTGTTTTGTCTTAACTTATTCACCTTCTTGCAATGCAGTAGCTTGAATTCCCATTAGAGAATAGAACCTCAGTTCTCAGTCTTTCAACATTGCAGGGCTTGTGATGCAATCGTTATAGGGAACATTTTGATATGCTTCTTTCCATGACAGGCATAAGCTGTAGCCATGAATGGCTTTTTTTTTTTTGCTTGTTTTAACTCTTGTCTTGAGTTTTCATGTTTTTGATGAATGGATGCTACCTTTGGATCATCTTAATGTATACTGGACACGTTAAAACATATTAAAGGTCTCTTAAGTGGAAAGAGGATAAAACCTATAAATAAAGCATCAGAACATTTCTTCTGGGGATGTATGTCGCACCTGTTCTGATATTAGCATTGTGAAGCTTCAGAATGACACACTGTTTTTAGAAAGATTCTTTATTAAGACATAAAAAGGAAAAAAAAATCACTTTGAAGGGTTATTTGCCTGATTGAGCTGGGGTGGAAAAAAATGACTTAATGCTTTGATCCTTCCATCAAATTAAATGTGAAAAAGGGGTAAAAATAATAATAATAATAATCTGTCCTTGTGGGGTGATGTTATGCTGTCTACAAGTATCACTGAAAATGTTTATTGGCTCCTAAAATCTTCATCATCATATGCACAATGCTGATACTTTTCAGTCACTGTAGGACTACCCTCTTTTTTAAATTAAATTTTTAATGTTTTTGTGATAGAATATTAAAAAAAAAAAGTAAGAATAGTAAGTTATCTAGCCATGCTTGCTGGGTGACTGATAGTTTCAAATCCAGTATCACTTTTCAGAGGAAGAGAATTTTCAACTATGAAACGCATAATCCCATTAATCCTAGCAGAAATATTTATCCACGTTTTCTGTGAGTCTCTTATGCACAGCTCTAACAAGTGAGGTGAAAAATAAACCAGTTTGTGAATTTCAGCAGAGAAAACTGCTATTATTTTCCTCCACACTTGAACTTTGTGAATGAACCTTAAAAAGAAACAAAAATGCCACAAAAAAAAAAAAACCCACAACACAAGTGAGAAAACCCTACCAGCCTAAAAACAAGATTGGACTTGGGCATCTCAGGCTGGTGTTTTAGATCCTCTACGGAACATTCAACATGTGTATAAGTGAAAATAGTATAGAAGACAGGATGTGGAAACAACAGCATCTTTTGTTTGGTAGAGGAATCCATTTCTGATGAGGAACTAGAAGCTTGCAGCTGGCAGGGGAGAGCAGTTGGTACAGAGCTGTCAGGAAAGAACTGGCATTGAGCAAAGGGACTGCTTCCTCTTGCTGTGTTCAGGGAAACAAGACTTTATGCTGTCTCACTGAAGATGAACAGGATTGCATCAAGAAACGTTTGGCTCTGACATCTGTTTTGCTTAAAAACAATCATCTCCAGGGTTCTGTAGTTGCTATCTGGCCCAGGACGTTGTTTCTGTTCTCTGGTGTTGTGATTGTGAGCTGCTTTTGAAGCCAAGCTTTGCAGCTGACCTCTCAAATTTGAAGTGTTGTCTTCTGTAGCAGAATACAACACTCCCTCTATCAAGTAATGTTAGCACATTCAGGCCCTGGTTTTTCTGTTTTGGTACTTCATTTTTCTAAACTTGTAGTCCACTGTAAAGAAAATAGAGAGAGAACAAAGTAGTACAAAATGCTTTTAAAGAATCAAACAGCGCTGCAATATTATTTTTAAATTTTAGTTAACTACAGCTACAATTGTTTTCTCATTGTAGAATCCTTAGAGTTGGAAGGTACCTTTAAAGGCCATCTAGTCCAACTCCCTTGCAATGAACAGGAACATCTATAGCTAGATCAGGTTGCTCAGAGCCTAATACCTTTATTCTGAGCCTGTAATAATTACATTGGCTGCACTAATTCTGTACAGGTCAGTGTAATGTGAAAATAGCTTCTGTCTACGATTTGAATCTCATCTGATTTATTCCATTTAGTGAAAATGCTGAGTAGAACAGTCATTCTTCTGCTCTGCCACCTACAGCTGGTAGTGACCAGTGTAGTGACCATGTTTTGGGGGGAAGAAAAAGTATGACAAAATAAGAAAAACTACAGTAGGAATATTTAAAGTAATTTTCTCCTCTGGGGAATGTATTCTAGAATATGTGCTGATGTGGAAGGAAAAGAATGAAGACCCTAGGGCATCCAGTAGCCAAGACCTGTTCTTGTCTTCTTGCCAAAGATTAAAACTATTGACTTTTTTTTTTACAGTTTTTCTTTATTGAAGTGAAATAATAGTTCTTGTGAAAGCTGTACTTGCTGGATTATGGTAAACAGGCTAATTGGTAAGATTTACAAAGAAAACTGAAGTAAGAATTCAGGAGCCAAATCTGTAGCACCTTCTCAGAGGTGGATCCTGGTGACATACAGATTTGACTCACTATAAAAGAAGCTACTATTTTTGTTACTGCTTGCTCTACAAACAGCTAATGAATGAGCTGAAATGTATTTGTGTAAGAGACAAGTCCAAATAAATGTATTTTTCTGGGGTATGTGGGTACAGGATATGTAGGGTGAGCATGCATTTTGATGTTGGCTAGTACAGCGTATACCCATTGCTATTCAAATATATTTTACACATATATGGTATTAACGAAGGTGGCTTGCATTGTTTTGGAAAAAGATATTGATTTTACAGCCTGTTTTTGTTTCCGTGTAACACTTAAGATGAATAAGAATTACTACTCTGGGTAGGAGATGCTGGCTGCTGTTTTATAGGTGCAAAGCAATTGTAGTCAATTCTTACCAAGTACAGCATCTGAGCAGATAGATGCTTTTGAAAATCCTAGCAGATGTCTATCCCTATTTATAGGTACTTGAACAATGTTTCAGAATCTAGTCTGAATTAAAAGAAAATGAAAGCCAACTCTAAAAACAATAAAGGGATATTTAGATCCTGATTTGAAAATGGTGATTTGGCAGATACACTGTCTTCTGCGTCCTTTGGTTTAAACTCATTTTTAAGATGTGAAGGAAGTCTTAAAAACAGAGTGGAAAATTTTTAGGCCTCGGTATATGGTGACTCTGACCTCTACAATGAAATTGATTGATGTTCTGGGTAACGCTGTCCAGAACTCTCTGCCAAGCAAGCCTTGGCCATTGTTCCACAGGAAAGAAGGGGGAAAAAAGGCCTGGGGGTGAGGCTGAATAAGCAAGCTTGGTAATTTCCTTTTTTTTTTTTTTTAATATTCTGCTGAGAGAATAATAAAATACAGAGGTAAATTGGGTATCTTTTGGGGGGGGGGGGGGGTTGTGATGCTTTCAGGTGAGTTGCTGTTAAATATCTGTTGATAGGTTGTCAGTCCTATACTGTTCACTAGATAAGTTATCTAAATTTTATCCCGACATTTATTTGCCATTCAGACACTGTACTGTTACTTGACCTGCTTGCTTTTAGTAAAAATAAGTGGTTTACCCAGGATGAATTAAATCCCAATAATCATCTTGTTCTTATAGTTATGAATGGGTGAAGGGTAACAGTGGCTTAACGGTGAAACCAAGTTTTGATAGAGGTGAGAGAAAAAGACTAACTTTACTGTGAAAGTCGTAAAAGTTAACGAGTTGAAGTACTAGTGGTATACTCAAGGTCTGCTTTGCAAGACGAACTATAACAGAGAATACTTGTATCTAATTTTTATGTGGCAACAGGCAATAACTGTGTATGGGTTTTGTATAGTACTTAGCACATCACCAACAACCACACTTCTAGTTGTACGACTAACTTCTATTTCCACCAAGCCTCCTGGAAAAAAAGTAGAAGTTTTTTGCCTTCCTCAGAAGGAAGAACTTAGTTATTTGTTACTGTGGAAAAGGCACAATTAGAGATTGTAGTTGTATTTCAGTTCTGTGAAAATATACGAGGCTGGGGAGAGGAAGTCACTTAGTCGTGTGGTGTATTCAATAAATGTGTACCTTCTTGTACAAAAGCTTACCTCACCTAGTATGAGACTCAACTTTCATCTTGCTTTACTAGTGATAAAGTGAGAGGACTGTTGAGGCAGCATTCATAAAAGTGGATTATGAGATACAGTAGACAAAAGCCATTTAAGTATCCTTTGGTCAGCACCTTCATGCAGAGGACATAGTTTACGGTACTGTTCTGGGTATTTTAATAAAGCTTCTGTCATTATACAACTAAATAAATCTAACTTAGAGTCTACAAAATAAGTTTTGGAATGAACGCTATATATATAAAAATATACGGTGAATAACCCCTTAAAACCAAGCTGACAATATCCTAAACACCAAAACAAGCTATTTTTGAGTCTTTTTGTGTTGCTCCTGCCTTCGACTTCCTTGTTACATAGGAAGAATGTGATGAACAAGCTACACTTATTTCTAACTGATTGGTAGAGATTTTTGAATGGGATGTCTAATGCCTATGGTTAATGTTCTTGAAGACAGCCACAAGTCTATGATGAATCTTAATAGGATATTAAACAATTAAATATATGTAATGGTGGTTATTATATTTTTATGTTATCCCTTGGAAAGATTTTTTCCAATATGTCATAAAATTTACTACTTGTGAGTTCAAAACTCTACGGGGAAGTCTGTTTGCTTTGTATGTTTTCTGTAGCTGTAGTAAACAAGGAACTGAAACAGATTGAAATAGTAAGCAACATGGAAATGATAATAGACTGGAACTTTAGCAAAATACAGTTTTGTTTTTCAGCTATACATTCAAGCATATATCATTCAAGCAGAGAGTTTTTTTTTTAAAAATTAACGTACACAAGGTGAACAGAGATGTGAAGGTAAACAGAACATGTTTTGATAAGAAATTAAGTAGACTGTAGGAAAGGTGTGCCTTAAAATTAATGATGGATGCAGGGCTTTTAAAAACAAACAAAACAACAGCAATGAAAACAAACAAAACACAAGCCCCCAAGCCAAACTGTCCTAGCTTAGTGAAGTGAACAATTGGGAGCAATGAAGTTTAAGTCAGAAACAAGACTCCAAGCATGTCTTTTTTTCTTTCAACACGCTGGGTCAGAATAAGGTACAGGCTTAAATTTACAAGGAAAATTTAAAGACTAACTGTTTTTGCTTGATCTTCAGAACTACTGAAATAACTTCTCCTTGGTATTTGACAGTTCTGGTTCTGTGCTCGCTAGAAACTGTTCTGTGGAAGCACTGAACTATGCATCTCTTCCATTGCTAAGGGTTGCACTTCTGTTCCTTTAATGGAATCCGCATTTCTTAATCTGCCCAGAATACACAAATGTGGGAGACTTTCACAAAAATAGGCTAGACTTGCCTTTTAAATAAAATTCCTACTTACAACACATGTAGAATACACTTGGAATACACTGCTGTGCTGCTTAATTACCAGGTGGTTTAAAGAGCAAATTAATATCCTTGGGACTTGAATGCCTTATCTCAAAGAGTTCATGTGGTATATTGCTTTTTTACTCCTGAAGAACAGGAGATGGTTGGGAACTGCAGCCTCCAGTGATACCCCGAGAGGCTGCCTGTGGCTGTTTGTCTTGACACCTGACTAGATACACTATGTGATAGGATGGATACTTTTTTGAATGTACCTGTCCTTCTTGTGTATATATTACATAGCACTTTCTTTTCCATCCTTCTACCCCAGAAGAGCTGTGAAAACATCAAGTACAAAGCATCCATTTTCTTTCTGCCTTCAGTCTTCAGACTCAAAAGAATTAGAAATAGCTCACAGGTGATGTAAGAAAAGATAAGTTGCCTTCCTAAGCAAGTCCATTGTGGCTGTAGTACTAAGATCTTGGTAACCAAAAGTAAAAATCTGAAATCCTTGAAAAGGACCACAATTTTGTGTTTAATATACTTTTTCACTTGGATTGATGCTTTGTCATAGCAAGGTTTTCAGAAGTAAATATCATTTCTGTTGTTGGTTTCAACATCTTAAAAGTTTTAACTAGCATTTACTTTTGCTGATACTGCAATTTTCTTCTTTTTTCTGCTTAGGCAGTAACACGCTTACCCTATCTATTGATTGGATTCTGGTACTCCTAGCATCCTGGTTCACATTTTTAGTGTTTCAATGGTAGATTATTCAGCATTTTGGATAGTGTCATTCTAGAATAATTCCCTCCTGAAGGGACTTCGCTGTCGGAGTGAGAAGGTACTGTGAATTTGCTAATAGTAAGTAATAGGCTTTTTTCAGTCAGAAGGTTTACTAGCCTGTTCCTTAGAGACTGACAGCTTTGATTCGACTCCTGCAGGCATGTAACTATTACTAGTATTGCTGTTTGCCACTTTACAATTTAATTAACACAAAGTTGCCAAGTTTTTGAAGTAGCCTAAGGCTTCAGCTAAGACGAAACATGCTAAATATGCTCTACTAATGCCACCTGCTGATGCTTAGAGTACATATCTGCTTGCAGTTTCATTTTATGTGAAGTTACATGAAATCCAGTATCCATTCGGTGAATAACTTTCTACATGCTGTCCTGGCGTTATTCTAGTCCCATAGTAATGAATTAGTTCCACTTCTAATTCTAGCTTGCAGTAATTTAGTTTTAGCTAGAGTACAGCTCCTGAATTAGAATTCTAGCTTTTTTTTTTTTAAAAAAAAGGTTGTCCTTGTTCTTTCTCACTGTGTAGTAGCTGCATGCATTGTTAAACAGATGAGTTAGTGATCTTATGAAACTGTAAGGAATTGTTCATTGTATCTTGCTATCTATCACAGACTTTACGTGTCTACGAGCATGAGAACTTGCTTGTAGCTCTTGGGCTTGTATGCAACACTGCAGTAAAAAAAGTTTTTTGACTCAACATTTTGCTTTCTCTCTCCATACCAGAGAGCACATGTCCAATGTATCCCTGGTGGTTGATATCACAAGTGCAGTATAAAATGGTGATTTTTTTTTGGGGGGGGGGGGGGGGGGGGAGAGGGGGTGGATGCGATAGACTGAAACATGCTGTGCATGAACTTAAATTACTGCAAGAGAATTCACACCACATTAGCAAGAAAAAAAAAATTGAAATAATGTGAATAATGAAAGATGGAGCCAAGCAGGTGCTTTTGTTGTTATTGTCTGGTTGGTTTTGTGTATCTGAAGAACAGTACTTTCTTTAAGGTACGCATTTTGGAAGCAACTGGAAGTTACTCCATGTAAATGTATGCTGAATCTAACACTGTAAGGCTATTGCTTTTGGTACTTAATCTGCTCTCTGTTGGGATGGATACTGGATATTCCTTTATCTTCTAGTGGACTTGTTCCATGAGGAACATGTAATCAGGTGGCTGCTCTAAGCAAATATTACAACTGATCTGCAAAGAAAGAAATGGATGTAAAAACTGAAGTTAGAGGTAGCTGGTAATGATATGGCAGTGTTTGTTTTGGTTTTTTTTAGGCATCTTTTATTCCTATTTCCCACAACTTTCACAAATTCTGTTCTTGTAAAATATAATTCTTTTCTGTCATCTTTGATTGTTCTTGTTCTATGTGAAGTTTTTAGCAGTTAAGAGGCAAATATCCAGACTTCTGAGTTGTCCTGTGCTTTGTCTTGGAAACACATCTTGTGGCTTAAGGGTACAAAAATGGGTCAGGACCTCTGATGGTACAGTACTGAATTCGTGTCAAACTGAATGGCTTCCTGTGTTGCTGAGCATATTTAACAGAGATATTGAACTTGTGCTTTAGTGCTTGCTCTCTGACTTTGAAAAACACTGCTGTTGTCAACAAAAATAAAATAAAAAATGATATGAGTTAGGCGTTTCTTTGTTACTTTAAAATTACAATTTACCTCCCCTTTTTTTGGGAAGAAAATAGTTCTTTTTTTCTTAATTTTTCACCTTAATTACCTCAATTAACTTCTACTTGGCAGGTAATTGCTTATTTATAAGTTCAGCACTAAATCCATCTCTTAATTTCTGAAAGAGAAGGGGGTAAGAGAAGGAAAGGAAAACTGAATAATCTGATTTCCTTGAAGTATCCTGAAGCTGTTTCTGGTTGCAGGTTCTGAATTTGAGAAGATGATTTTGCTGCTTTTTAACTTTGTGAAACCACAGGCAAAATTAGGAGTAGTGCCTGCTTGTTCCCAGCTGTATTCCTTTCTTCTGCTTGACTACCTCTTTCTGTCTAAAAGTCTACTGCTGGTCAGTATCAGAATGCAGACATTTATTGGGAGGATAAACTATCCATCTGAATTTTAGACTAGATATTAGGAGAAATTCTTTGCTGTGAGGGTGGTGAGATACTGGCACAGGCAGGCCAGAGAGGTTGTGGATGCCCCCTCCCTGGAAGCATTCAAGGACAGGTTGGATGGGGCTGTGAGCAGCCTGGTATAGAGGGAGGTGTCCCTGCCTATGGCGGGGGGCTTGGAAGTAGATGATCTTAAGGGTCTCCTCCAACACAAATCATTCTGAGATTCTCTTAATTTAGGGCTATTGTGGGGAGGCAACGTATCACTGACTTGGAACCCTTTCACAGTAGTTCAGGGAAATATGGACTCTGTGGTACAGTAAACTGACATTTCTATTAATGTCAAGTGGATATTTGAAGATAACTTAAGTGCTTGATTTAAAATATACTGAAATTCTCAAACTGGGGTAGCTGAAGGTATAGGATAGTAGAAGAAACAGATGGGTACAGTTTACCTGAAAGTGGAGTTTCTACCTTTGCTAATGAGAAGATCAAAGAAACTTGTAGCTGGGGGAAGGATCTCCTTGTGATGCTACACACAGAGCCAACCCTGACAGCTTAGTGAGGAACAAGGAAAGGAAAATTAAAAACATGAAAAGGGAAGGATGGCTGCTGTAGGAATATTTCTCTATTTTAGTTTGTGTGTTGGGTAATGTGCTTTTGTGGACCTGACAAGCATATGTTTGTGGTTTAGACATACATGCCTACAGCTGCTCATGCTTCAGTTCACTCTGGCCTGGAACATGTGCTTGCCTTCTGTATCTGTTTCTTTCCCCCTCCCCTGTCCCCCAGCATGACTGAGAGTCATTGTGCTGTGAAATGCTGTACTAGCAGTTAGATAATGTCATTACAAGAAATGTGAGGAGAGAAACTTACACTGACAAGCTGAGAGAGACTTTGTTTAGAGACCTGCTGCACCCTCACAGGTACAGTGCAAAGATCAGGCTGTTTTAAAACACCATTGTAAGAGAAAATTGGTGCTGAATGATGGGCTCTGACTCTAAGGAGTAGAATTAAGAAGTTCAAAACCAAAACTCTAGACATACATGATTATTGCTTTGCAGCCTAATGATGGCTTGACTTTTTCCTCTCCATGTCTTGGTCTTATTTTTCTTTGTAGTAACAGAACACACAAGTATGGTCTCTCCAACAAGTAAAACAAAGGGGTTTCATGTGAGTTTCCCTGTGTTATTTCAAGAGAGGGAGAGAGACAGTGATGGGGTACAAGGAAGCCATGTTTGATCTGCATGCACTCCTTAGAGAATGATGGTTGAATTCTGAATGCACTGTTGGAAGTCCAAAATAGAGTAAAGATGTGCATATATAACTCAAAGGGTGCTCACATGCATACAAAAATTTGAGCAAACTCCTAATCCAGAAAGATTAAGAGGCAGATTTTAGATATGCTAACAAAACGCTTACCTCACCTTACTTTGCCTGTGAACTTTTGAACTGAGTAGGAAGAGCAGACTTTCTACTGACATGTTTTCATTAAATTTTAAAATACATATACAGGTTTGTAGTATCAGCAAAGAAAATAGTTTCTCCTAGCAGGATTCAGAGTCAGGGCCTTGAGATTTGAATAGGTAGACTGCTGCTCCTGTTGTCATGGTTGTGTTTTTATACAGCATTATACCTGCTAGCTAGGAGTTGAGGGCTGCTCCAGTAGAGGCATATTTACCATGTATGTGTGTGATCTTTGCAGTTCACGATGACTGTTGTCACAGTATTTTTAATAGAAAAGGTTTTCCTCTCCACAACAAACAACTTGCAAGCTCACTGCACATCCCTTCTTAAAACTTTTGCTGAGCCTTGGCAGCCTGGCCCAATGCAGTTTCTGCTGTTTTTCCTTAATGACCTGGAAATGGCATTATATGGGTGCAGACTTGGTGCTAGCCCGTGATTGATGTGTTATTTCACTAGGTAACTTCCTATGTGTGTGTATTAGTGCAGAACAGATATGTTTCAGTGCACACAATAGGTTCATTCTTCACTAGATAAATATAATGTGAGTAATTGCAGTTCATTATGTAAATACCCCCATATGAGGTTTTTATGGAGTAGTAATGGATTTTGCAGAATATTTTCTCCTATAAAGGGTATGATTCCATTGATTTTTTTTTTATTTTTATTTTTAAACAATGCAACAGTGCCCATCAGGAGGAAGGCTTCCAAGCCTGCCACTTTCATTATAACTTGGTGTGACTTGATTTGAACTGAGGAGAACTGTTCCGTCTATTCAAACATCTAACCACCTACTATTTGGGGGTGGGGGAGAAGGAAAATGAGGCAGTCCTTTCTTCATATGCTTCCCAATTTTTCAATAACCAGATTAGTGGTTCAATAGGGAAAAAACAGTTGATGCTTTTCCATTTTGGAGATGATAGTGATTAAGAAGCAGTGATTGGTTTAAAAAAGACTAAAAACACTCTGTTTGGTGTTGTAAAGACTGTATGTTGTATTTGTAGTATTTTTTATTTTTTTAAGCATGTAGATCTTAGAAAAAAGAGAAACATTCCTCTAAACTAAGAGAAAGGAGAGTTAAGAGAATGTGATGGAGAAGAAATTAAGGTCCAGAAGGTGCAACACCAAAAAGGGTATTCCTTTTAGCCTGAGATATTAAAAATGTATATATATTTGTTATATAGAATAATTTTAATTCCAATCTTCTTACATTTTTGTATTTAACTGCAGCTTTTGGGCTAGGTTTTGCTTGCTGGCATGGAAAAAAAACAACCACAACAAAAACCAGCCAAATGAATTGAAAATAACAACAAAAGAGGCCAAACACCCATTTAAAAAGAACAAAACAAACAAACAAAAAGCACACAAAAAAAACCCAAACAACAAAACAAAAAAAGAACCCCACCAAACTTGCTTGTGCTTCCTTTAAAACTCTTCTGCTTGTGTAATGTAGTAGCATGTCCCTAGTTCCTGGGTAATAAAAACTAAGTAATTGAAAATTTACTTTAGCACTGCTTGTATATTCTTCTGATTTGTAAACAGAAATGTGTCTTTGTCCTCATGCTCTCTGGTAACAGAAAGATGCACAAAGAATACTGAAGTTGGTCAGCTCTGTGAAAGGGAAGGTTGCACTTTTTTTTTTTGAAGATTTTTGTTGTGTCATGGAGAATCCCAGCCAATATCGTTGTGTTTCTGGAAACTCTAACATATCTCTGAAATATCGGCATATACAAAATGGAATCCTTTGTGCGCTTTGCTATATCTAAGTTACTTACATACTGAGCAAAATCTATAATGAGAAAAATTGTTCAAACTGACTTATAAAAACAGTTCAAGTCTATAATTGAATGAAGGGAGAAGCCAAATAGCACAGCTGCTTTATGTAATGGCTAGCCTGTCTTCAAACAACTCGGCTGTGAAATGATGCAAGCCTTGAGATTATTACTTGTCCCCACTGGCAATTTGTATTCTTGAAGTGTGTGTGCATGTGCACTTCTGTATTTCGGCCTTGGGTGGGGGAGGCAGGATGCTGGGTGGTGCTTGCTGTGCCAGTTGTGGCAAATAAGGTCGGCTGGAATGCTTGAGCTTTTCTAAATAAATCCCCTAGTCACTTCATCTACTATTTTTTTTTTTAATGTAGAACTCTGATTCTCTTGGCAATACAGTTAGGGCAAGATGCCCAGGAAGATAACATATGTTGTCTTCAACTACTGCAGTTCTATGGTCTTGCATATTCTTGAAGCAGCAACTGCTGCTCTAAGGAATGATGCTTGAGTTGTGGAGCACTGCTTCTCTGCAATAACAGAAGTGTGTTATCAGATGTTACCTAGGACAGTATGAGAGATGTTTAGCTTTGCTAAAGCATTGTATTGACTGTAGGCATCAGTAGGCTTAAGGCTGAATGCATGCTCATTACATCCAGAATAACATCACGCATTGTCTCAGGGAACTGATAGTAGCTTTTTGTTTACTGGTTTTGGAGAACTTGTCTCTTCAGAACTTTCTCAGCAGTGTGGTGGCTACTTTTCCTTGCTTAGGGTCAGTTTGTTTGGCTAACCAACAGAGGTGAGAGTAGATCCACTAGCACTAGATTGTAACAAATGCAATACCATAGGTTCTCCAGTTGTTCCTTTATTGATGTTAATAGCTTGGACTAAAGTAAATATTCAGAAAAAGCATTTAGTTGCACTGTTTTCCCCCAACATCTCTTGCAACTCAGTGTTTGTTTGCATGCAGTCATGTCTCCTTTTCTAAAACTTTTTGATCACTTAGCAGAGTAAGAAAGGATTAGAGAGTTAGTAATCCTAACCATTGCCCACTCAGACATGAAGGGAGCATAATTTTGATGGAGGCAAGCTGTCTTAGGAGTGCAGTATATGTATCAGGACTGAGCCTGGAAGCTTGTTATCTGTAAGTTAGAGAGTGACACAAACCTTGTAGGACACGGTGTGCAGCATTCAGATAAAATGCACCAGCAAAAATGCAAACTTAGCAGTGATTTATGGTGTTCAACTATTATATAGGTTTGTGTATGTGGGGAGCTGAAAGAAAACATTCTTGTCTCAAAGTCTGTTCAGCGGCACCCATTAGAGACATATTCTGTTTGGCAAGCCTTTGTGGTTTACTGTTACCATGATCACAGTAGTAAGAGTAACATACTGTTGAGTAACCAGAAGCTGGGTCCAGCTGTAGCTTCTTCTGGCCCTCCAGGTGATGACTTGTACCTGCAAGAGAGCCTGGAGGAGATAAGCATGAGGCTAGATAAGCTCAAAACTCTGACAGCTCCTCTTTTCTCTCTGATGAAAACTGAGTATACATATGAAGAAGGTGAAGATTGGTACTCTGATTTTAGTATCAAGGAAGTCCCCTTCTCTGCCACCAAGTTGGCAAACCTAAAGGTTTTGGTTGCATACCTAGGGAATCAGAGACAGAGAATGTATGGAGAGTGTCTCTTATTGGGGAAGACCAGATTCTATTGACTGAAGGAAGTGGAAAAGGAAGTGGAGTGTTACTGGGGACCCAGGGTGTCTTTACTACTGGTAACCACCACACTCTATAGTCCCTAACTTAAAGAACTGCTTATTGGGCAGGTGGATTAAATCTCCTGGAATATGGAGACTCCCTCACTTTTAATGGGACTATGGACCCACTAGTGGAAAGTGTCTGAAAGGCAGCCTGCCTTCAGAAGTTTGGTAGGGAACTCTGGACGTATCAGGAATCCCCTATGATTATGCTGTGGATCCAGAGACCTGTTTGATAAGGGGACTCTCAGAGTCATTAAAACCAATAGGCATACAACTGCAAGCTGAAATAGAAGTGATGCCCCAGGGAGAGAGGATCCAGGTGGGCCTGGTCATTCCCAGTTCACAGTGCCCAGTCAGGAAGGGATAGACACTGGGAGAGGTAGAGGAGGAATTGGTCAATTATGGCTGAAAATATGGTTATCGTCTGAACAAAAAGGAGTAAGGAGAGCTGTGACAGTGCCCTCAACCAACCCTCCTGGATCACTAGGCAATGGGTCCAAAAATGTCTCATTTGCAGTGAAGCAGAGTGGCAGAAATATTGACCATGTACGTAATGGCCTCTGGATCTTAGGATGATGAAAGGGCATCCCCAGGGAAGTTTTTCTTTTTGTTTTCCAGATGCTAATGGATGCTGTTCCTATCACTGTGCCTTGCAAGTTCCCTTGTCACCCTGTTCCTCTTCCTAGAATGTCTGTGGTGTTGCCAGCACCACTGTTTTGGGCAGGCATCTTCTTCAGGTTGATACTTGTAGCTGCTCATTCTGACCCTGTCTCACACACACTTGGTGGCCATGATCCCATGCTCATGTTAAGCATACTGGAAGTACGGGACTGATTTCTGACAAAGGCTTTGACCCTCACAACTGTTATGCATGGAAATGAAATATACTCAGAAAATGAATGGAGCCAAGATAATGTTGACTAAGTCCCCCATCTCCTGGGGAGAGTTGACTTCATGAAAATGGAGAGGATCCTTTCAAGCAATGCATAAGATTTAGAGGGCTCGAGAATTGCACTTTTCTAATGCATCTTTTTTTGAAAGCTCCTTGGTAAGTGGCGTATCTTATTAACTAAGCATCACCTTTGTGTTAAGGATGGTGTCACCGACCTTTCGTAGCTCTTAATAAAACATAATCACTTTGCTCACATATATCAAGTCCTTTATCTAAGTGTAATGCATTAGTCTTCACACTTAAAAAAAAAAAAAAAAAAAAATTGAAGATTAAATGACTTCTACTGACACACACAAAAGGCAACTCAAAGCACTGAAATAGACTAGCTTTCAATGTTTAGAAAATTTGGCTCATGGCTTTTTCTTGTTCTATCTTTGCTATAGCCTGCTTTGTATTGGTTGTTTACAATTAGAATCACAGTGGTAAAATGGCATCTGATTTTTGCAGTCTTATGGAAGAAGGCTATGTTATGACCTGAACTTGTTTATCTTATTGCTTAAACAGAGAGGCTAATTTAAAAGTGATGAGCATAGCAGCCTGAGTATCTTTCTGGCAGTCTTTGTGACATTAAAATGCATTAACAGCCTGCAAAATAGAAATGTGTGCTCTTGCAAATATTTTTTCCTTACGCATGCTTGTGTATTAATTTTGCTTTTACTTTATATCTTTTAAACAAACACCTGCTTTAATGTATTTTTCAAAACTAATAAATCTACTACTTTTAGGAAGTGAAGCCTGAGCTTGATGCGATATGCAATACTGAGCACAGAAGTAAAATTGGACCACTAGACATAAGTCAGAATCTGAAACGCCAAAGCAGGAGACCATATTGTAGTTTTTCTCTGATAGGCTGGTATTTTTCTTTGTGATGACAGAGGGAATGGCCAAATTTGGCATTTCTGTTGACTTAGGGTATTGGAGGAGTAGTATCCTATTAGATCTATTTCAGTTGCTTAGAGGCAGCAAGGTTTTAACTAATGTTCTCTAGAACATCTATAACCTCCTGTATTGATGGTGGTGGGGGGGAGCCAACCTAAACTTGGTCTTTGCGCACAGTGACAGTAACTGCTGAAGATGGGAAACCTGAGTCACATAAAGCAGTAAGTCTTAAATAGGTTGTATCAGGTTGGTGTTGTGAACTTGAGACAACTTATGAATTGGCTATCCTATTTCATTCAATAATAAATAAATTATCTTAAATGCTGCATAGTTAATGAATGTATTTAGTACTTCCTAATATTATTTTAATCCAATTAGAACCTACTTGCCTTTCGATAATTCTTTATTGTCTTACTCTGCAATTGTGATCAGGTATTCAAGAAAATCTAATATCCTCACTTTATGGGATTTTCTTTTGTTGACTTTTTTTTTGGTAGTAAGTCAGTGGAAGTCATTATCCTAATGTTTGATTTTTAAGGTATGCTATTTTCAATAGCATTTTAAGAGAACTTTGGTTTTTCTGGATCAGAGTTCATGGTAAATAAACAAGACTCATCAGAATGACAGAGCAGAATTATATCACAATTTACCAAGTGCTGCTGTAGAATTATACAAAACTCATTTTCTGTAATATTCATAAGCATCACTGCATTGAATAAAATACCAGTTCATTTTTCTGATATTCAAGACTCCAGAAAGGTCACGTTTCTACCTTGAATTCATTCTTGTAATTAATCAGAGTGGCAGAACTATAGGCCACTGAAGAGCTTACGGCTTTCTACATGATCACTTGGAAGAGTGATGTCTTATGGACAAAAGTTTCAATTTTGTAGTAAGAAAAGTATTTTGAAAATAATGAAACATTCGTCTGAAGTTTGCAGTTTGCATTCAGCTGGGTGGTTGGAAACATACCCTGAAGACAATGGATCAATAGATGCCATTTCACCCATTGGTGCAAAAGAAGCTGTCTTTGAAAGAGGCTACTCAGTATTGCTTTCCCCTGTTTCTGAGTAGGTTTCCAACCAATCATGATTTTTGGTGCCCAGTGTCTGTGTCACTAATCCTGCAAAGACCTGAAGTAACAGCAGTGCTTTTCCTTACCTTTGAAGTCTGTGCTTTGGATTCAGAGCCAATCCTGGGGACCCTTTTCAGAGGAATTTGCAAGGTTTAGATGAACATTCACAGACTATTGTAGATGTATCTAAGGGTTTCATTCCAGTGCATAGACAGTAGTGGATTAGCACTGATATACATTTTGACCTTTGATCTCCATTTGTATCTTCAGAGGAAAATGCTGGTTTTATTTGTTTCCATAGTATTGTCTCTATTATGTTAGCATTCTCAATTACGGTTTCTCATTTTTAGGACCTATCTTCAGTTTTGAACTAGTCTGAATGCACTGAAAGCACTAACGTTTACAACCTAGCAGTAGCCTTGGGAGATAGAGGGTAATTTATTTGTGTAGAGAAGAGTTCATTTCCTAGACTGATGCTCAAAAGAAACCAAGTGCAGCCTTTGTCTTAATGGTTGAAAATTCAAAATAAAAAAGAAAGCTTGAGTAAAATGGAACAAACAGAGCTACAGTGGACTGCAGAAATTGGATTTGGTTAGCTATAAACATCATTAGATTAAAGCATTCTAGCTTACCATGCGGTGTGAGCTCTCATAGGCTGGGATGTGATAATGCTTTGCTCTTTTACGTTTTAACTCCTTGTGGAGATGCTAAAAGCCAGCTGAATATAGGCTTTGTAGAAGCTAAATTAACCATGCATTCCCTGAGGGCTTATGGCAAACTGCAAGGTTTATTTGGTGGTGGAGCATGCTGAAAATAACATGACAGTAACCTAAAATGCTACTTATTAATTGTATTAGAATTTTGAGTCTTTTGAGGTTGCATTTATTTGTATGTAGCAGATTTTGATTACCTGTAAACATGGGTTACGTATCCTTTGTATTGTGAACTGAAATATTTTTTTTTTCTGTTGTAAATGGTATAAGCAAACTAGATGATGACATCATGAACTTGCTTACAAAAACTGGTATGGTTTCGAATTCTGTGCCATTTTTATTTTCCCAAGGCACATAATGTGGAATTGCGCTCGTTTAATCCAGTGGGTAACGTTACTTGACCTCAATCTTCGTCGTAAGTGGGTTGGAAATAGTCAATAAGCAGGCATCCCCATACCAATGAAACACTTAAACTTATCCACATGGGATCTTCATAAAATTCAAAGAGGACGTGCACATCTGTGTAGTCTCTACAGAACAGGTCTAATAAGCAGTCTCTTGCTCTCTGTGTACAGCTCACTCAAAATCAGCAGACCTGCATTCTCACTGCATGCAAACGCTACTTGATGAATGCCTACACTGTGAGGTTGTTTCCCAATCTGGAGCGTTCAGATTTTGCATTTTATCTGACATTCTTGATGTGCTTTGTAAAGCTGAGATGTCCTTCATTATTCCACTATGTCTCCTGTCTTCATTTTTCTTTGTTTGTATATAAAACATGCTAAGAAATAAGGGAAATATTGCATACAGGTTAAAGACTGGAAGGATTTTCAGTAGAGAACATATTAAATTGCTTATTGCGTAAGGTGGCTATTTCCTCCTTTTTTTCCCCTGTCTCTTCTACTTTCTCTGTTCAAAGGGTCACTATTTCTGAAAAACATTTCAAAGGTGTAATTGTGGGGGCATGTTTTCAACTCTTAGCCCAAACAAAAAAAAATGCACTGTGGTGAACAATTTGGAAGATTTGAAGCTTGTTGTTTAGAACCACTGTATAATACACCACAGAACAATTAATAACACCATCATATGCTGCGTAGTTAGAACTTGTTTGTCTATTTTTGCAGTAATTGAATTTTATGATATATGTTGAAGATAGAAAAACTGATGCATTTCCTCCTCTCCCACCCCTCCTTTTTTATGAATAACTTTCAGTAGAGATCACTTGCATCTTCAATAAGATTTTCAGCACTTTAGCCTTCTGCATTTGTTTTCCTCTTTGGATAAAATTCATTGTAGATAAGAAGAATCCAAAAAGAAATACAATAAACGTTTGTGTTAATTATATCATTTCCTCCTACTCTTCTCCCCTGCAACATATGTTATCCTCTCTCTATGCATCTCGATTTTTTTTTTTAATTTTTATTAGGGCTTGATACATGTCTAATCAAGACCTCAAATTATGCTCTGATGCTACAAATACGACCCTATTCCTGCACCCTTCTATCAGCTTAAATATATCTAGATATAGGCAGAGGAAGTTACGCTGTGCATCTAAATACAGGACTTCAGTCTGCACTCCTACTTCAGTCTGTGTCAAATCTCATGTTACCCTTTGCACTTGACCTGTTTTGTAATTTTTTTATTTAGTCCTCTCGTTATTTTTTGGAATGTGATCCACAGCAAAGGCTCTGGAGATTCATCAGTGTTCTCTGACCATGCCTGTGACTTTCTATAACAACACTTGATATTTCATATGTCCATGTTTTTTTCTGCCTTCATGGAGAAAGCAGATTTCTTCATTTACTGAAATACTAATGTAAAGATGTTTGATCATCAAAGAGAGTGTGAGATAAGGTGACATTTTCCCATTTTAATAATGGGAGCGGAGAATGAGGTTTATATATGAGGGCATCTGCTGCTTCTGAGGTCACTGGCAACTAAATAGCTTGCCTACGTGCACTGCTAAGATGCCACTTCAGTTTTGGTGGAATCACTAGTTTGACCAATTATCTATACATAACACTTTTTCTAGTGGGACCAGCACTTAACTGCTGAATCAGGCAGAATATTTTCTCTAATGAAAGCACAAGTACATGATAGAAATGCTATATTACTTCCAAAATAGAAATTAATTATTATACTTCTCCAAAACTCAGTTTTCTTCTGACTTTGTTCCATGATATCACAAGGCTATACCTAATAATCGCTACAACCTCATTATAAAGAACTAAAGTCTTTCAGCATTCATTTACTCCCCCCTCCTATTTATATGCTTTGGTCCTCATGCATACTTAAGGGGAAGTTTCTACATCTGATTCGTGAGGACAACGTGGTGGGGGGGCAGGGTGTAACATCAGCTTTGAACCTGGTATTCTGGCTGCAGGGATCTGCATACTGGATGTAGCCAGTAGTAGTCACGCCAGGATGTGATAAGAGTCCTCTTTTGTGACAGGAAATGTTGCCACTGCTAGAGGCTTATATGTACATGTGTTAAACCACTGCTGTGGCATATGGTGGCTTTTCAGTCACTGAACTGTTGGAAGGAACCAAATAACTGCCTGAACTTACTAGTGTGCATCAATGAAAGATGCAGAAAGTATGCATACAAACGCCTGTCCGTGCTATGTGTGGTGGCTGTTCTTATACTGAATTGTATCAATGTATTTTTCAAGCGTTTTTTTTCCTGAGATTAGTGATAGTAGAAATAGGATCTTTAATATAAAGAATAGAAAGGGATGTAATTTACCAGTTATACCTGGCAAATGTATAAACAGTGAATCTGATATGATCTTGAATGTTCAATAAATGTAAATACAGTCAAGGTTGGACAAGTGCTTGTTGTCTTTTGATGACAATAATTAGTGAGGGTTTTAATGCATGTTAAATCTCTAGCTACTGAACACAGATACACTGTATGTGCTTTCGGAAAGTTTCTAGGGCTTCCAATAATTCTTTGAAGTATGAAGTTAGTTCTTGCTTGTCATCAGTGAACTGTATATTGACCTGAGGCAGATGAAGAGTTATCTTAATGTAAAAGAGAAGTTGGAGTCTCACAAGTTCGCATTACACGTTTCTTTCCTGACATACTTTTGAAAATATTAAAACAAAAAAACAAAAACCTGAACAGCACAAGTGGTGAGGCAGCCCACTGCTCCTATTTCATCCTCCTTCTGAAAAGACAGTATCGCTTATATAACACGTTCAAAGGAGCACGTAATTCATTATGTATGGTTAGTCAGCCATGTGCATTTTTACGTTTCTGCCTGTAGGTAGGCTGAACACCTGGTGACATGGCAGCGTATTTAAAACACTGTTTAGAAAATCCACAGCACAGCTCTGAGCGCTTTCAAAATGGTTGAATAATAGACAAAATACCCCCAGCATCCCTTCTAACTTCCTTCATAGGAAGGCAGTAGCAGAAACAAATACTTTTTGTCCCCGAGAGATGGTCAGCATGTGCTGAAAGCTGCAGCGTGCTATCCGACTCTTGTTCTGTACAGCAGCATACCTAAGACAATCCTTCTGTCTTTAAACTTCTAGGTTCTTCTGAGAAAGCAGAAAGCTTCCATCAGCCAGGTGCTGAACAGGGATCTTGATGTTTCAAAGCAAACTGTTCAGTGCTCTTATAAATGGTAACGTGGGGAAAAAAATACAAGTACTTCATATGTAGTTTAAAGACAGAAAATGTTAAACGAGTACAGCACACAGAGGCACTGTGAATATTTTGAGGAATACTCTAACAGGAGGGGGAAGAAACAAGAATCCTGGAGCGGATGCTGGAGCAACGGGTGATGTAAGGATGACTCAGCCCGTGTTCAGCTCATCTCCAGGTTTTGCCGTGCTTATTTACATTAAAGTTCAATCGCTATTCTTAAGTCTGTGTGTTTAGTGGAGAGGAAGGTGAGAAAGAAGCGGAGGGAGAGAAGCAGAAGAGAAAGGAGGGAGGGAAGGCTTTAAAACGCGACAACAACAAAAATACCTGGACCAATCCCTCCTGTTCCCCACGCCGCTCGCTCCGTGGAGGAGCTTGTCATCCTATGCTCGGTCTATCGAGGGGATTCTTCTGCGAGCGCAAATTAATAATTTATTCACAGACTCGAGTCGGTTAGCCAGCACTGATTCACTTATGCTGCATTTCTTTTCATTCACGAGCCTTCGCTAGTCCCCATCTCTCGGATAGTGCCTCGCTGCAGCGCTCCGGCGTGGGAGGAAGCTGCGAACGTGCCGCCGTGCACAAGGACGGGCTGTGCGGGACGCGGTTCCATGTGCGAGCCTCACCTAGAGCCGGGGCCGGCCTCGCTCCGGCATCCCGCTGCCCGCCGGCACTGCCGCCTCGGTGGGGCTTGGCGCTCCGCTCCCGGCGGGGCGGGGGGTTTAGCTCAAGGCTGGGCGGGGGCCGAGCACGGCCGTGCTGCCCGGCCTGCAGCCGCCCGTCATGCGGCGCTGCCCCGCCTGAATTGGCCGCGTCCCCGCCGGGTGGGCACAGCCCTCCCCCCCCCCCTCCAAGCCGCCCTGGCTCAGCCCCCGGCAACGTGCGGCGCTCTGCTCTCCTCTCCTCCCTGCAAGGGCTCAACTCCACTTTCAGCTCCTTCAGACTTTGGCTGCTCTTGCCATCCGGAGGCTCCCTCCTGCCGGTCCGGCTCCTCCTGTGCCTGCCTCTCTCCGCGCTATCCCGTTAAAAGGCTGCAGCTGCCGCTTGCTGAGCCAGTCGTTGGTTGACTCCGTCTGGGATGAAGGCTGGAGGTTACCGGCGAGGGAAAGGAGACCTCTAGGCAGCTTTCCATTTGCAAAGTGAGCGGTAATTGCGAGGAGACAGCTTCCCCAGTTGGAATCAATAGTCTGCTTTCTTGCTGCTAAGGGCACTTTGGAGCAGTAGTAGGTCACTGAAGTAACTCCAGCACGCTGCTGACTGCGGAGTTGTAAAGAACTACGTGCAAGTGGGTGCAGGAGTGCTGGAAAACGCGTCCCTGTTGCCAGGGACGAAATAGTTCTCAAGTCATTAGAGCTTCTGGTCCTCTCCTTCCATTACACAGAGAGGGTCACTCCTGGGAGGGATGAGGATGGAGCAGTGATTCCTCCAAGTGTCGCTCTCGTGGAGGGGGTGAGGGTGGTGGTAAAGCCACCCCCTACTGCTACTGAATTCAGATTTACCTGAATTTCCCCATATCTCTTCAAGCACAATGCTAGAAAATCTGAATCTTCTTCGGGCTTCTGGGGTTTTTTTCTTTATCTTCTGGACAGCTTTTAACACAGCCTTAGTGGATGTGGTTGGATCGGAGCAGCAGATCCCCCTGTCTGTGTAAGTGTTTTCATGGTATTTCTCTCAGGACTGTGCTCAAGGATGAGAACTTGACTGCTCAAGTTCCTGCTTCTTATTGCAGATATTTGGCTGTTGAAGGCACCTTCGCTCCTCTGTCATCTGTTTCTGAAATCCTGGTCTTTAAAACGCTTGGCACCACTTTAGATTTATACTAGTGCATGTGTTGTTGGAGTATGTGGCCGTAGAGCTTTATTTTAAACACTTCTATTTACTGAAGTTCGTATTGTTATGTTAACTCATTGTTATGTGAGAAGTTACCATTCAGAACCGTTCTGCTGTTTTATCTGCTCCTTTCATTTGTGTGTAAACACATTGTGCCAAAGTGTGTTTCTGGGCAAGCTGATTGTTTAAATTTAAAAAGTGCAGGTTGGGTGGTTCGGAGTCAGAGGCCTCACCTTGGCAGAGCATGTAGCTTGTGCTTGTACTTGAACAGCTTTGCTAATCTTTTGCTGTGCCTAGGTTCCTTTGTGAGCTCCTTAATGCAAAATTGCTTGAATCCTTATGAGTGCAGCTGAAGCTGCTACAGTCTGTGTTGCTTGCTATGACATGTGTATTACATTTCTTCCTGCCTCTTTTTTTTTTCCTCACAGTGTGAAGCTCTGGGCCTCAGCGTTTGGTGGGGAGATCAAATCTATTGCAGCCAAGTACTCGGGTTCCCAGCTCCTGCAGAAGGTAAGGATCTTTTTGCTTGTAATAAGGAAGGTTTTAAAAGGGAAAATGGAGGCAGATTTAATTTTTTAAATAGGAAAGCAGAGCAGTGCATCCTTTGGTCTAAGATCTATTTTTGTATTGCATACTGGTCCCTGATGACTCTTTGCATTGCACTGCACTGTTTGGAGACTCCTTGAGTAAAATGAGTTGGTTCTGGGGGGTGTGGGTTTTTTTGCTTTTATTAGAAAGTAAACTCTGATGGCTTTTTTTTTTTTTTTTTTTACTTGAAGTCTAGATTGCGGGTATTTTGTCTGGTTGCTGCATTGTGACGATCATGTTTCTGTGTAGAAACAGCTGCTGCTTATGAAAAACATTAACTTTATTCAATGAGCAGAATTAGGGCATATTTTATTATTTTTGCCCCATGCTGTATGTATGCAATTGACTATATCGGGAGAAGAAGGCTGCACTGTTGTTTGTCATCTCTGCAGTTTTTACAATCCCATTATTCCCCAATCATCTCAACCCAGTGCTGGGATGTATTACATCATTACAGATAAAAGGAATGAATGTGGTTATCTTCTTGCTCAGCTGCACAGCTGGGTAATAAGCTAGTGAAGTATTGCGAAAACTTGAGAAATTGGCATAAGTCTCCATAATTTGGGCAGAGGGGAATGAGAAAGCGGATTTGAGTATTAGGCATATATCAAAGACTGCATCTAGTCTAATTTAAATATGCAACCGATAATAAAGTTCTGTATTGTAGACCGCTCATTTTTACGGCAATTGCTGAAAAAGGCATTGTGAAAGACTGAGAGAAATATGTTAAAGTTTGTAAGGTTGTGATTTTCTGGCATTTATTGCGATCCTTAAAATGTGATGTGGAAGTGAAAAAACATTGAGATGTTCTCTGACTATAGAGACCAGTCATTCAACCCATATGTTAAATTTCTGCTTGTTTTAGATGTGATTTTTGGTTTTGAGTAACACTTGTTTGTTTTTGTTTGCTTATGAAGGAAAAGCTTCAGCTTGTAGCACTTATTTTGAAAGGCTTTTGTATACTTGTGAGATTATGTAATGGACAGTAAAGGTAGCAGTTCAAATAAACAAATAAACTCATACTGTCTGCATAAAATGAAGCAACTAAGTTAATACTTAAAGGCATGGGAGATCCTTAGTAGTATGCCTTTTCATTGTTATGTACCCAGGACTCTGAAACCTGTCCTTAACTATGCTGCAATACAGAGCTATTAAGAACATGAATAGTTGAGGTCTTTCAGTATGTTTCAAGGCTATTAAATAGCTCTTATTAGGAACATTTGGCAAACTTTAAATCTAAAAATGAGGACATTTAATATTTATTCTATTTTTAGCTCATGTTCTTTAAAAATCTTTGTGTAGTCTTATATCTGTATAAACTCTAAGTTCATAATGCAGATGAACCCTTCAGTTTCAATTAGTATCTAATCAAGTACTGTTAAAAGGCTTGAATTTTTTATTGGCCCCTAACAAGGAAGTACATTTATTTAACTTTGGAATAGCTCCATGTGCAGCCATTTTTGAACTAAAATGACTTAAAACATTTTTGTCTATCTGAAAAATATGGAATATTCCGTGTTTGGTAATGGTGCTAAAATCTACAAAGACTCAGTATAAGATCCTTCATCATGCATCTCTTCCTCATAGTAGATACATAGTAGATATAGGAAATACGGTTGATAATTTCTGTAATGTACTCTTCCCTTTGTAGTATCAACATTTCTTCCTATAGGTTGTTATAACTGTAGGCAATAGGAAGCTATTTACTTTACATTTTCATCAGCATTCTCTCTGTTTCACTGACAAAACCCTATTCCTGTTTTTAAAGGTAGACAATGTACACTTATTCCATGTTATTTTGTTTTTGTTTCCTGGATTTGTTATGGTATTTCTTTACAGAATTAAAGGGGAAAGATGGAATGGAGATTTGAAGGTATTTTGAGTTCATTTATTCCTCTGTTGCATCCTCTACTCTTTTTTTTTTTCCTCTTCTATTGCCTTCTGATTATAATAGTTTGAGGAAAACTCTGATGCCTTTCAATTTCATTGAAAAATTCATTTGTCTGTCCTTTTAAACATGCCATTTCTTAGTGTTGGCCATGCTAGATGAGTCTGGATGACAGATGATTTTAGCATGAATCTTTTTGTATTGTTGTGAAACATATTTATTTTGTAAACTCCTATGAATAAAAGCATATCAAACTTGAAGATTCACAAGTATTTTCATCATGTGAAGTCAATGGCAGAAGTTGTCATAACAATTAACCAAAGTGATAGCACATCAGTACTCTAAATCCAAGCATGGTTGTTCATTGTTTTTTTTCTTCCTCTGCCACTAGCCAGACATCAAGAATCCATTTGGTGTTTACTGTGAGCTGAGTGATCAGAATCAATGTCTTCTTAAAGGCAAGATTCCGCTTGTAGAGGCAGCATGACTTCTAATGTTAAGTGGATGAATCAATACTCTTTGATCATGAATTAACCATCATTAGTAAATGAAGATATAAAAATGCGTATAATTACGTATTGGGCAGTATGGATTTATTAATTACCAGCTGCTTTGCAGTGCTATTTAGTTTAATAAAAGCTTGATAAATGAAAAATTAATGTAAAGACTATTTGATTCATTTTGTTAGCATATATGATGAGTGCTACTTTCAAAGGAACGTGTGATAAACCAAGGTCCTATAGACACAATCTTTTACGCAAATGCTTTACTCACTAAAATTCATGACACTCATCTTGAGTTTTCATTGAGAAAATGAAGTTATGTGAGATACTAAGTTAAAAAAAAAAATCTGTCAGACTGTAGCTGTGAATACTGATACAGATATTGCAAATCTTAAGTATCGCTGTGCTGTGAACATAAAAATGAATAACCCAACATTGCAGTCTTATTGAGTTTTGAAATGTATAGGAACATTTTCATCACTATTCTTTTTTTAAAAAAACAACATTGTGTATCTTAACTGAGTGTTTTTATAATTTCTTCCCATTATAATAATCTTATCTAAGTATGTTGTTACGCCTTCTAACAGTATGTGGGTTATATGACTTTTCCTGCAATTGGCTTTAGATAAAATATAGAGACTATAAATAGGTCAGAAAATATAATAGCTCTGTAAATATTTCAGAAATGAAGATGAGATTTTTAAGCAAATTAACACCTTTAAGTGTTGCATTTTAACATTCCATTACTTACTTTCAGAGTGAAGGAAGATCATTCTGTGTTCAAAATACCAAGCATAAGAAAATAGGACAATATTATTCTTAAATTAGGTGGCTTATGGAGGTTTTACAGTTGTCATGTAGATTTGACAGCATACACAAAGCTGCTTGGTGTATACTCTTCACCTAGCTAAAAAATACTTTTGGAGCCTAAAATATATTCAAATTGTAATTGTTTCTTAGGTTACATGTAGCACAGTATGATAGAATTTTTTCTCCTTGTACTTGGAAAAGGCATCTGCTTTATTTGAATCTTGACATATCTTTAAACTTTTTTTTTTAAACACTGATCATTTTTTAGTTTTAATGTTAGTACAGCCTGGTGGCAAAGCCAGGCTTTTTAAGTATAGGATGAAAGCAAGGGTTAGGTCCCAGGAATGGATTTGTTTCACTCTATGATTATTCCTCCAAAAGTCTATGCTTAGGAAATGCTATTGTTCACTTTACAGTGTTCGTGATAATGATGTGTTTTCAGTTCTATATGCTATTGCAAAGTAATAGTAGCAATAAAATGCAAGTAGAAAGTGGAGGTAATTTGCCTTCTGTTAATGTTAAAAATAATTGACGTTTGCGTAGTAAATCTCTAATATCAAATAAGTGTAGTTATTTCTATATGTGAGGTGGTTTATGCTTTTAGATTTCTCTTGGAGAGAACTCTATGCATACTGTGAGAAATTCTTGATTTGGTCTTAAACAGTAAATAGTAATTTATTACTACTATAGGAACACTTAATAATTGAATATGGACTTTTGTTTTTGAGTGTTCTACCATTAAGGTTTCTTGCTGAAAACCAGCTTTTTTTAAAGCCCTCATAGAATAGAATTTCCTTATGTAAGTTGCTTAACGTAGTCTTCAGTGTTATGTAAGCACTTACAGCCCTAATTTCAAGCAGTCTAAAGTCTGCACATGCCCACTCGTTTCAACATTATCTTCATTGCATGAAGAGTTCTCAAATCCATTGTGCTTTCTCCAAGCAACTCTTTCCATCAGTAAAGAATTCCTAGTTTTAACGGTTCAAAATTACATTTTGTTGTACCAGCTAGTACTGTATCTTGTTTCTTACAACTATGGAAATGTCAGTATAAAACTAACAGAACAGGGTGATTTAGATCAGTTTGCATTCAGCTGGCATATCTGATTCATGTGGCAAAGTTATCTTTAGTTTTAGTATGTATAATAGTGACTTAAATTCTTACAGAAGTTCAGTACCATCATCTTGACATTAATTGCTTTTATTCAGCCTGATGTTGTTTCTGGTCTTTTTGGGCTGTTTTTTTTTTTTTTCTTTGCTCAAGACACTGCAATTACTGCTGCCTTCTTTGAAGGAAGGGTCAGTAGGATTGGGATGTGCAGTTCAAGCTGTAGATGTGGACTGTTTGATTATTAATTTAACTTTTGCCATCCGAACTACTAATTCTAATCCTGCCAAAAAGTGATAGAAGAAAAATTACCATACACACACACACACGTATATATATGTTTTATTTATTTGTTTACTTGTTTATATAAACAAGTAAAAAGCTCAACACCAAAACCCACAACAACCTGTAAGACGACTATGATTTTAAACAAACTGAAACAACAAAACCTATCCAGGCAAATCATATTAAGCTTAATGAAAACTCTATTTACAGTTAATTCATTACATTCATACTCCTGAACTTTGGATTATGCAAAACGTCTCTTATCACTGAATTAAAATCAAACATTAAATGATAAAAGAAATTTGCATCTTAAAACACTTAAATTCTGATGGTTAACATAATGCTATTTTGCAGCTGTCTAAACTTAAATCCTTTTCCTCTTCAATTTTCCTGGGCCATGTAAACAATGGAGTTATTCTCCATGCCAGACTAGTTGCTGAGTATGTTAGAGTGTTTTTGCTACACACTTAATATTATTATATGATGATAAAAATATAAATTATTTTGGATAAAGATCTTATTTTTTCTTCTTTTTCAAGAGGAAAAAGTGTGCTACTATGTGAGGAAACCTGCTGGGTCCAATCCCAATTTACAGTTAGTATACTGATCTGTAGAGAAAAACATCATGGTACAATCTAACTTTCAATAACATGGTTTCCTTTTCTCAATAAGTGAATTCCAGTTTTTCTCCTTTCTTGTGATGAAGTCCTGCCTTTTCTGAAAGTATTGGGGAATTTTGTTTTGCCTTTGAGTTGGAACAGCATCTTGTATGTGCTTACTCTCATCTCCTGATGGAATGTTTTGTTGGGAGAATGAATTTCTTGGTATGTTTTAAAGTACGTGAATTATCAGTCAACAGTTTTTTTATATTTCTTTTTAAAAAAATGCAAAGCCCTGTTTAAAGCTGTGGTGACTTTGTGCTCTTCTGGTACCAGTACTCTGTGTTTTGTAGAACTTTCTGTCTTTTCAGGTTTTGCAAGTACAGCGTGATTCTCTTACTTGTATTATTAGAAGTAAATATTTTCTATTGCTGATGTATAACACAAATAGGAGATGACTTCTGTAAGTACTTTCCACTTCCAATCATGTTTTTTTAATATGGAAATTGAGCAGGCAATCTAACTGGAAACTATCAGATCTTGAAAAGAGATGAATGCTAATTTCTGTACTTAATGCTTTTAAGGTTGTTTGTTTTCTCATCCTGCATCAGAAAGTGCTTGCATTTCAAGGTTAAAAATGCTGGTCTCCATGCAGATTATTTTGACAGAGAAGGTATACAGCCACGAGTTGAAGCTGCATTCTAATGGTGATTCACTTTTGAGCAACTGCTAATCAATACTCTATACTTTCAACTGTCATTACTGTTCTGTAGGGTACCATTTTTTGTTGCTGATAATAAATGGTTACATGTTGTACAACACAAATTATATATTGGTAGCATAGACAGTATTTTTTTTTTTACTTTGATGTAGACACTTCAATAAGAGGTCTTCATGAAATACTTTCATATATTATTCTCATGAAATTCCCATTCTGCTTTTTCTATCTATAATTTTTTCCCAACTGTGGATGTTCTTGTGACTCTGTTTTTCCCTAATCTTTCCAAAGATTAAGTACTTACTTTGCGAATGACAAAATCATTACAATCTTTGCAGTTGAAAAACGAATATGCAATGAAGCTTTTTTAAAAATAACACTTAGAATTTGAGAAGGGTCTTGGGTACCTTTCTAGAAGTGATAAATTCCAGGGACAGGTGCTTTCCTAAAATATCCTGCCTTCAGATTGTAAAGGACCAAGAGAAAGCACCGTCTGACTTTTAGGGGTATGTTTGGCATATCTCAAACACTTGCAGTGCAAGGCTATTGCCATGACAGCCAGCTGAAGGCTGATATCAGGAAGTATCATAATCATATCCTGCCCTCTCAAAGGGATAGTCCTCCTTCTTGCAATAAAGTTTTGGCTGCAAACTTATTTTTGACAAACTTGTTACTGTGAATTCAGTTGCTCATGACCTTGGGGTGGTGGTCCTGCAAACTTAGCAGGCATAAGGGGATGCCTGAGAGACACTCTGGGTGGTTGTTATCTTCATCATCTTTGTCTCGTTGGTGGTCATCATAACTGTCTACTGGTTTGAGACTATGACCTCTGGACGAGTGTGCTTACCCCACATCCCTTCTCCAGTACTGTAGGCCGATGCTAGAACTCCTCGAAACAGGCCTTCTAAATAGACTGGTGATCAGTCTTTTTCCTGTCCCTTTTTCTGACTCTCATTCTTTCTCCATTTTTCTCAGTTTTCTTTTTGCTCTTTTTCTCTCATAAAATTATAAACTAATTGCAGGACCTATTTTGGCTTCTTAAAACCCGTCTGTCTCATTCAGTTAAGCTGTAAAGTTGCGAGGCTTATTTTGGCTTCTTAGAGTTGTGTAGTTTAGCCACAAAATTTAAGTTAGATTCTGAGTATTAGAGTGCCACTATTTCAGGGATAACTGTAGTATCTAGATTCTCATTAAAGCTGATAATTATGTGTATATATTTATATATTTACCTTAATCTAACTCAGGGTATTTGTGAATCAAGTCACCCCTTTCCACTCCTTATGGACAGGATCTTACACAGATCTCTTAGGACTTTACAAAGGCACTTACGTGTCGTATAGTTCATGACTAGTACCTTGTTTCAAAGGATGATATTTTAAGGCATGAAGAGATAAGTCAAGAGAGACAAAGATTTGTTCACACAGGACTTTACAAATGTTGCAATCAGCATACCAAATTTAAGCTGGGAATGAGTGGTAGACAGTAGAATCCAGAGCACAGATCATCGCATGACCCTCTTACATGAGGGTTGGCTTATTGCACTCTTTAACTAGATCTTAGCTGTAGCTGTAGAATCTCAGGTTTCTTTAACAACCTAGACTTGAATTTACCAAGGATAGCAATGAAAATAAAGAGATAGAGATCTTAGAGCACCCAAATTAAAAATGAGAAAGATGTACAAACAAACTCTTCTTGAGCCCATTAAAAAACAAAACACGATGACCTAATCTAGTTCATAAATTGGGGATATAGTATGGTAAGTATGTGTATATAATTCAGTGTTTTAACTGGAGCGTAACAGATGCTGACTTGATTGCTTGGATGTTTTTTGTAGGTTTTTTTTTTCGTTTGTTTTTTTTTAAAAAAACCTGGCTTGATTATATGTATGACTGATAGCAATTTCTTTATCGAGGCTTTGTTCCTGGTGTGTAGGAGAGGATGGAAATGATCTTTGAGCTTCTAATAGCCTCAAAATATTTTCCTTTGGGATACTCAAAATGTGGAACTGACAGACTTTCCTGAATTTTGTGCAGGTGGTAATTTGCATTGATACTTCTAAAATTTGAAAATTGAGTAGAACACTGATCAATATTCTTCTGAATATGTTGATACTGAATTTAGTTCTTGGGGCTTCATGATTCTGCAAAACTGGGTTCTGGAAGAAAACAAAAAAATTCAACAAAACCCCAAACTAAAGAACTCCTTAATCTTCCACTTTTAGGTATGAGAGCTATCTTCCTCTCTTCCACGATGGAACTCTGAATGTTTTTAATAATTTTTTGGGATCATGGAATAATTCATTCTGGAAGAATGGTTTAGAAGATCATTTAACCCAACTTTCCGCTTAAAGTAGGGCTGGTGCTGGCTGGAGGGTATATTTCTTGGGGCTTTGAGTACAGTGTCCAGAATCTTCAAGGATAGAGGCGCCAAAACCTCTTAGCCCAAATTTTGACTCTTAGGATGAAAAGCTATTTGCCTAAGTTGGAATCTCTCACTTCAATTCATTACTGCTTCCTGTCTCTTGTGTTGTGCTATGAGTCCTCCCCACAACAGCTCCTTGGTACCCATTCCCTTCCTTGAAGGGCTCCCCTAAACTGCTGTACACAATCTTGGTGAGTCTTTCCATCTTCACTGATAAAGGTCATTAATAAATATGTTAAAACTAGAGTTCCACGCAATATACACGGTTGAGGAGCTCTACTTGCAAATAGGCTTTGGGATCACTGTGAATGATACCTTTTCAGCGTGACTAGTTTTTCCATCCATCTAGCAGTCCTTTCACAGACCATAGTTGCCATAATTTGAATATTCTGATGCTATGGGAGACATCAAAAGACATTCTGAAATAAGGTAAATGACATCCACAGCTCTTCACTCATCTACAGGTATATTCTTTTTGTTGTAGAAGGAGATCAAGCTGATTATGTGATTCTGTATCCTTCAACATTAATAGAAACATCTACTCAAGCAGTTTTAAGCAACTCTATTAAGATATCACTGTCTTGCTGCAAAAGCAGATGCCCGTGTTTTGTTCAAAGGCCAAATAAATTCAATTTGAAATGTACTTGCTATTCTCTCTTTTACCTTTTCCTCTTATATTGTCAGCCTGGAAGATCTACATGCTTTACATTATCTATGGCATGTTGCACTATTGCCTTCCTTATTGTGAAATACCCATAAAATGTAAGATCTAATAAAAATCGCAAGAAGTGCTGTGGACCTTAGCTGAAAGATTCTCAACTACAGTAAACAAATGGAAAACTTAGTGATTTAAATTTCTGTAACAGTTTTTTTGATTGGTGAAGAGCCATTGCCTCTGTCCGTTCGGAAATAAATTTGATTTAGCGAAGGGAACTTATATTGCCACCATTCTCTTCTCTCTATTGGATCTGTACATATTTCATCAACTCAAGATTTTGACTCTCAAATTAAATCTCTTCACGTAGCAAAAAATAAGTGTTTGTCTGATATTGGCTTTTTTTAGTAGGCTTACAAGGGAATTCTCGATTTTATCAGTTAGAGTTCCAATTCTATCTCACTTGGTATTTGTTTCTCCTGACAATTGTCAGGGCAGGCCTCTATTAGGCCCCAGTCATGAACGGTATTGTACCATCTTTTAGATGTTTCATCAGATTTCACTTTCATTTTCTTTTCAAACTCATTCTTTCAAAATGCTTGCATTAATATTACAAGTTCATAAACTAAACTCTCTTCTGTCTAATATTCAGGTGGATTTTCTTCCACAGATACTCCTGTTCTCACAGTAGGAGTAGGTAACTCTTGTGGTTTTGAAGCTTTGAGATTAGTCTCAACTAACTTGATTGCAAGAGCTGGAAGGCTTTTTTTTTTTTCTTTAATTTGTCATGGTAACACAGGCACTTCCCTTGTAGGGCTAAACCAAATTCTAGTTCCTAGTTACCTCACTCTAGATGTTTTATTTTACTATATTTATCAACCAGAGTACCTTAAATGAACTTAGTGTTGCACAGAAATCATTTGTCATCTGGAAGAAGGTTTTATGCCTCATATGTTTTCACTTCGGATTATTCTGCTGTAGCTGGCAAGGAGCTTCTTCATGCTCACATACAAACAAGAATTTGACTTGCTTTTCTAAAAAGTAGGAGCTGAGCTTTGCAGTGATAGTATTTCTAGCCTGCTAAATATAAGATACTAAAAATGTTATTTGGAAGGTATCATAAAAAAAATTTGGTCAGAACAACAGCACATACGCTTCCTATTGTTCCTCTAGGTTGTATTTGAACACTTGTTTATTCGGTAAACTCCCAAGAGTTTATCAAGCTAAGCTGCTAATTTTCAAGACATAAGAAAAAGGTTTATGTACTATGGATATTAAAGTTTGATGTGTTGGGAACACATCATTGGTCACAAAACCAGATAATTATCTTCTAAAGTGACAAAGCTTCAAAGATGAAAAGCAGGAATATTCAAACTTCAGCTTTACAGCTTTACCTTGAAGCAAAATGACTATCATTTTATGACAGCTGTGCCAAATCTGACTGCTGAGCTGTTTGTACATGATGCTATCGTATTACATTAATAGAAATTTTCACTGATAATGAAAACTGTAGGAGGCTAAGAGTAAAGCTTTATGTTATGACTTGCAGCCATTGACTATCTGCATCCAACAGATTTATTACCCCCTACGCACATTGTGCCTTTTACAATATCTTCTGCAGTTTCTTCAGTGAAGTACAACAGAGAGATGATATTACAGATGGCACCGTCCAAGAAGTCTGAGTACTCACTTCACGTTTCAGATGTCCCCCTATCATTACAAACTGCAACACAATTTCACAGTACAAGTAGAGACGAGATCTGACATTCCTCTGGAGCTTATCGTGCAAAATACTAAGCAAAAAAAAAAAAAAAAAAAAAAAAGAGGATTTCTTTTGGCCACCTAAGCTTTAAATTTCCTGTTAAAATCAAAGTAGAAGACTGAGGGATCTGTCTTTTTATCCTAGGTCTATGATAACTTCCTCGATAGTCTGTTCAAGCAGTGAAGCGATCAAGCATGGCATTAAAATACACCTACAACATCACACATACGAAGTTCAGAACTTATACTTGTGATCTAGTTTTTTTCCAGAACGCTGTAGGCCTTTTATTGAAAGTTAGAACTGGGAGCAGGGTTTTCCACAAATCACTACCCCTGACCCAGTGGCATCTTTGCTAAATTTTCCTGCTAAATAGGCAGTACTTTCCTGGCAATACTTTCCTTTGCCTCAGATTTCTAAATGTTAAAGGCCCTCAGATTGGGAGTGAAGCACTTTCTGTGTGGGGAAGTTTAGGTGGTAAAAAGAGCACTATGGAGGTAAGGCTGAGTGTGTGGAGTTGGTCACCTCTGAGAACTACAAAATGTTAATGTGATAAAAGACTTCAAATAGAACTGCATTCACTACTCAAAATATGCATGTCCTTGTGTAATGGCCATAAATAACTACAAAATGAACAAATCTACTCTTACTTCTGCTGTTGATACTTAGTATCTGTAGTTGACAAATTTCCCTTTGGCACTGAGCTGGCAAGTGGAACAGAACCCTTACTTGTCACAAGATCTGTTCTTCCTATGCTTTGAATGCCCAGCGATATGCTGTGCTGATATCAGAAACAGTTCTGCAGTGTTTTCTTCTTTCTGTTAAAAGTGTTTTATTCACTCTGGTATTTACTTTTAGTTTTTCTCATAACTATAGGTTTGTACATTTTTCACTAGAGCCTTCAGACTATCCTTTCCTAGTTTTCATATAAATAGGATCCAGCAGTTAAGACTTCAGTGAGAGTCAAATTCAAAACAGTTAAGTTCTGAACCAGAAAACCTTATTTATCCATTTATGGATATCTGATTGTTTGGGTAATATTGACCATAGAAATGCATTTTTTTGTATGTGATTTTTCTGTCCTTCCTTGTGTTCCCACTTCTTCATAGCCTTTGCTTTTCCCTCTGGAATTTTTTAACCATTAATGTATTTTAGTGTCTCGAGTAGGGTGTAATCGTAATACTGCAGTGAGGATCTGGCCAGCTGGAGGAAAAATGCAGAAATAGAATGAATAATGGCGTAATAGCACTTCCAAACAAAAGGGTAGGTGAAGGTTATGTAAATACAGGTATTGTCCTAAAAATGATCTTTTTATTGGATTTATGCTTTGCTTTTAGAAGGGAAGATACATTAGCATCTACCACTACATATTACATATTACAAATATTACTGGAAGGAGGAGCCAGTTGTTTCTCCATTAGCAGCCAGTACACATAGTTGTACCATAGATGGCATGTTGAGGAAGAAGGACAAGAGACAAGATTCCATCCAAAATTAAATGGAAGTTTTTTGTTGTAGCACAAGTGGGTGGGTTTACAGCACTTTTCTGATAGGACACATTGCAGGGAGTAGTCACTGTCAAGAAGCTAAAGCAGTCTGTGTAAAACAACTGAAGGTGACAATAGGAACACGTGAACAAAATCCGAATGCATTTGAGGGGCAAAGGAGCAGAAAAGTATTTTCCTCTTAATGTGACTGGAAAATACATTTGTGTGAAATTCAGTTTAAGTCTTTATTCTGGTGGTTATTGGTTATTTTTGACAAATATGTTAAATGAACAATTTTCATATTAAACAGGTTTTCATATTAAAAACATTTAAACCATAGTCAAAAAGTTGTGTTTGTTATTTTTTCAAATAGGGAATGCCATGCGATTTTAGAACTTTTGCCAAGAGCTAAAAGGAAGAGGAAATTTTGTGCTAAATTAGGAAAGGCGTCTGAAATTAAACTGAGTGCTGCTAAGTAAAGACTTAGATCTACTTTTTGTTTCGTAGTATAGCTTCCCAGATGCTTAAAATTTGAATGTTTTCTTTTTTTTTTTTTTAATCTTAGAATCTCGTCTGCTGAAGTTATTATCTGTACAGCTCTGATGTAGAAGTGCATACAAAATTTGGCACTAATCCTGTCCAGTACTCCTTAAGCATGTTATTAATACAAATATATATTTACTGAATAGTATTTTCTCAGTATTACAAGATGTCTGGGGAATTTCACGTGAGTGAGAGCTGTAGAAAAATGTCATTATAGGTCCCAGTATATACTTATGTGTTGGAATAATTCAAATGTTACTGTGTAGAGTTATCTATGGCCATACTTCCATGATTGTGTTCTATCTTGGATTACAAACATGCAGGAGTCATGTAACTGAAAACTGTGATTAGTCTGAACATAATTTCTCAGACAAAGGCAGCTGCAAACTCAACTCTTCACAAAACTCTTCAGTAAAACTGATATTGAGAAGTGCAAAATTCCTGTTCTTCACACAGATCTTCAGTGACTGTCAGATATTTTCCTCTCAGTAATCTAATGAAATCCTATGGCTTCCTGGTGTGAGCAGGAGGACAACAAATCCAGGCAGATCATACCATGGCGTGAGCTTTATGAGTAAAGTTCACCATTGCGTGAACTTTACTCATCTAATAGCACCATTTCCAATACTGTCAGATAGCTCTTTAATTTGGCAGAGATAATACTTTTACATTTTATTTACTAGCATGAATGTTGGTACATTTGATGGCTAGCTGATGCAGTTGTTAAATGGAGTTAAATAATACTACTTCTGCTTTGGAAGCCTCCAAAAAAAAACAACTCCTGTGGTCCTGGTTTTACCCCTGACCCATAGATTGACCATGTGCAAGTCAGTTCTGATATATCCATTACATTTGGTATGCAGAATTTCTTTTCTACATTGATTTCTGTAGCATGTTTTAATGTTTTTCTTTTTTTAAATTTAGTGTTTGGATGGCAACTTTACGTAAAATTCACCTCATAAAGAAAAATCAAAGGACTTTCTAATTTGTGTTGATTAAGTCATTGGCTGACTGAACAGGTCAATTTTCCGAACCATCCCATATTGTAGTAGCCCAGTCAAAAACAGGCTTTAAAACTTGAATGAAAACAAAATGAATACAAAATTAATGCTGTTATTTCAATTTAATTTAAGAGTAAACTAATTATCAGAAAATTTAAATTCACATTAGTTCAGGAGTAATTGAGAAAAAGGTAGATATTTGTTACTGTGAGTGGCACTTCTGCTGTAATTTTGCACCTAAATTTTGCACCTAAAATAAGGCCATTTTTGGTAAAAACATGCATTCTTTTAATGAAAGGTACTGGCATAAAATATTGAGTAGCACAAATATTGTAAATATTGTAAAGAAAAAAACATGATACTGCATTGACCACTGAGTGCTGTCATGACTATTGTTGTAGAGAAGGGAACTGAGGAAAGGAATTTCTGCTGCACTGGCAGCTAGCTATGGTACATTCAGGTAGGTCTGTATCTGTTACAATTGCATGTTTTCTAGCAAGCTTTGAAAACAGTTCTTAGAATGCTGAGTATTGTATAAATCCCAAAGTGATTTCTTTTATATTCACAATAGTCACACAGTAATTAGACAGCTATCTGTAATGAGACTGTATTCTGTTGGAGAAGAGATGTAGAGTGTTTGAGGGTACAACGTTCTTCAGACTGGAAAATGTTATAGTTTCAATATGAAGAATAATTATAAATCTCCTTGATGGTTTCATATTAACTCAAGATGTAATTTTCTTTAACTGCAAAAGTGTATGTTCTTCTCTAGCTTTTACTTCTTGGTGGATAGGAGGTTAGAATTCAAAGATTGCTTTTGTTTCCTTGCTTAATTACCTAAAAAGAAGAGTAACTATAATAGAATCACATTTCTTGTAGGTGAACAGTAAAATAAAATTGTCACCTAGTGATTTCAGTATTAGGGTTCTCTGATTCTACTCTTTATTCTCATCCAAAGCAGTGTGAAATCACTTTGTGGCCCTAGCTCTTCTCCTTCATTATGATATGTATGAGAAATTGTGTTTTTCCTTTTTATTAAGAAGTGGCTTGATATATAACACATATTGTAGTTTGTGTTCATTGTTTTCTTCTTTCTGATACTTATTCATTTCCTTCTCCATCCACTGTCCCAACTTCAGATTTCTGATATTGCAATAATTAATTTTTTTAGAATGCAACTCTTCTGAACTCCATTTTTACATCTACTCTTATGTTTTAACTTGTGTACATGCATGCGTTTATATGTTATATATTGTAAAGATATATTAGTATGTCCTGTTTTACCAGAACAATCTCAGTTCTTGAACATGTTCCAGTAGTTATATTTTAAGAAATACAATATCTAACCTTGATGTACTTGGATCTCTGTGTCTCTAGAAGTCATCTTTTGCCTCTCCCATGCTTGTTGCTTTTGACTAGATTTAATCTGCAACTTCTTAGTTGTAGAATACCATCTCCTTTTGGAAATGTAAATGATTTTCCATTTGTTCATAGTGATCTCTTTCACACGACCACCCTGAATTCATTCTACAACATTTGATATGCCACTGATATTTCCAGATAAAGGAAATAATAAGAGATGTATGTTCATATTTTACTATTTACTGTTCTGTAGACTTTTTAAAGCTAAAAGAATTGCTCAGGATACAGGGTGATGTGGGAAGGTGGGATGAGAAGGAGAAACATGAATAAAAAGGAAAATTCTAAAAAAATTTTGAAAGATATTCTCAACAGATAAAATATTCCCCAAATTTATCAAGGGCTTTTTTTTTTTTTTCTTTTTTCTTTCTTTTTTTTACTCCTTTTTTTTACTGCCAGCTTCTTAGTAGTAGCTTGCTAAATTTCTTGGTAACGAAATGGCAGTTGTCAGATTCAGGTTCTGTTAATGTGTTACTGGAACTGTTGGGTAAGCTTGAGCAAATGGCTTTTGTTCTTTAGACATCATGTGTAGTAGCATCTGTGAGGCAGTCCAGTGTAAAAATAGCTCTCGGCATCTACTGCACAATTGTGAAGGTGTTATCCAAACTTTGTTCTTTCCTTTGTGCCTACAGCTCTATTACCAGAGAGACTGCAGCCCAGTGCTCCAGCATGATTCACTCATTCTGTTTCTTGTCACCTGTAGCCAAATTTCTGAACTGTGATGTGATTCGAGCTTTGGATAAGGATTACAGGATACACTTGCTTTTGTAACCTAGATAGCCAATATATATAATATATATATATTATTCCCACCCTTCCTTTGGAAATGCAATGTTACTCTACCTGTAAAGGGATAAAGACTCCCAGGGAAGTTGGTGCTCTGTAGGTGAAATTAATACAGACATGAAAGTATGCCCCTTGTTCTGGCCTTCCTGAACTGTAAAGAAAGCATGAAGAAATAATTGCTCTGTTGTACTAAACTATGAATTTATGGTAGTCCATTATAAAACGTAGAAGTAATGGGGAAAAAAAGGCGGTAGGTGAAATTGGATACTGTGGGTCTTTGTGCAGGATGAGCCAAGTCTATTGTAGTCTGACCTTCAAAGAGCAGAATTGACTGATTGATTTGCTTTTATTTTAAGTTCCTTTGATCTTTCAAAAAAAATTCCTTTGCATATTAAAAAAAAACCCCCACTATTAAGTCTCTTACCAAAATGGTGCTATATACTTTTTAAAATAAAAAAAAATACAGACCATTATTGAGGTAAGCTCTTCCGAGAAATTATTTTCCATACATCTGGAAAACTTTTCTGTTTGTTTCTTGACATTTACATTTTATAATGTTTTCCAGCAAAACTAGCTGTCATATGGTAAGCATTCAAGGTATTCAGATAGACTGAGTTCTTATGTAGTTTCTTTTTATCAACAGTACAGGTATTTTGACATTCTCTTAAAAGAAAGCTTTTGAATACTTTTATTTAGTACTCTATTTTTTAGCTCATTCAAGATGTTCCATTTGGGAGATAAGGTTAATTTCTTTTAATATGTATTATTTTAAACTAACAGTAGTGTTTAAAAGTAATACTAATGTTTCTGTTTCATTTCCTGTAAAAAGGTTTCTTAAGTAATTGGAAATAATAGCGATTAGATATTTAGACCAAGAACATCATGCACCCTGTACTACAAGAAATGTCTTTGTAGTGCTTAGCTTCTGTTCTAGGGAACTGCCTTGCCTGGAGCTGCAACTGTATGGCATGTTTAGGAGTGAACTGAAAATACTGCTCCTACTCAGGAGTGCACTTTGGCAGAGTATAGGTATGCAGTGTTCTCATTTTTTTTCGTGCATGGTTCAAACAAAAAGTCAAACTGAAAAAGAAAACTCAAAAGTAAATCAGACTTGGGGAATTACTGCCTTGCTGAGATTTGATGTGTAGCTGACCCCAGAGGGGAAATATGGGAAAAGACTTTTCAGGTTATAAGAATGAAAATGTAGCCAGGTGTATTTCTCCTTAAGTCTACTTGGGATACTTCTGAATGTACTTTTTGCTCCAAATGCTGTTGAATTGGAGTGTACATATAGGCTCAAAGGTAGCAATTCTATTTGATTAAAACTTTAATCAATTTAAGATTAACATTTTAATCAAAGGCTGATTATTAGTGACTAATTACATGTTTCTGATTTATTCTGCCAGTTATCTGTCCTACATGTAGATGGCAAATTTTAAAGATCACAGTGTGAGTTTTCACTCCTTCATCTTTCCTGTGCACCAGTTTTGAGACACTGAGACTTAGTCTGCTGCTGTCACATTTCCATGCAGTCTTGGAGTCTAGTCTTGGAAGAAAAGGCTGTCTCATGTAGTTGCTAGACTACCTGAAAGCTATAATGTGTTGGATTATTTCGGCTTTTTTTGGACCAACTGAAACCTTTGGACACTTCACATTCTTGACTTTGAGTTCTTTGGTCTTGAATTGACCTATTCGCAGGTCACTTTGTGACCCTTATTTAGTTCACTTTATTCACGCTCACTAAACATGTAGCATGATCTCCTCTTTGTCGATTTTTTATTTGTTTATTTCAGTCTCACCTTTGCATTGTTCACACTTCTGTAAGGTGAGGCCTATTTTAAGGTTTGATTTCGTTACCAAAATATCTTGAAGAGGCATGACAAAGCAAAGAAGAGGTTAAAAAACCTCACAATACTTGTACCTTTCCAAAATTTTTGTTCTGGATAGTTGAAAACCAACAAAAAAGGCAAGTTTCAGAGAAACCAAATAATTGTAAAATGCTTTACTAATGTATGGTTTAAGAAATTTACAGATCTGTTATGCTGAAACAAAATCGTATTTGTTTTTTTTTTTTTTTTTTTCCCCATAGAACTCCCATCCACTCAGTGTAACTCATCAGTAGCAATCTTTATACTGGTACCTGAAAGAAAAAGTACTGGATTTTGTTTGAGGCTTTGACAACATAGTGGGGGAAGTGGAGAACTTTCCCTAGCAGTAGGTATCTGCCTAGCCGTGGTCCTTTCTTCCTCTTGTAAAGAGTTGTCTGTTAATAAGCTGCTAATACTAGAAGCTGAAGTGTGACTGTGCCAGAAGGCATTAAGTCTCTGTGGGAATCTTAGTTGCACTGACTGGTAAGACTGATAGTCCCCGCAGTGAGTCTTTGGTGTGTGGCTCAGCCTAGTCCACACTTGGTCTATGAGCAGATTTTTAATTAAATGCCATCAATGTTAAGCTCATGTACCTGGAATGAAAATGATGACAAAAAATTTCAACCCTCCTCCTTTCTGGGTAAGCTGCTAGCAAAGTTCCTGCTTTCAAATTTTGCTGTTCTATGTGCACTCAGCCTTTCCCACCTCAGTAGAGTAATAAGCAGTGATAGTTACAAACAACACTTTCGAACATGCAAAAGATATTTATGTGCACCTTACCATTGACTTTTTCTTTTCTAATATTTTATTAGTCTATTTTTATCACTCAGGCTAACTTACCTGGCTCCTATGAAGGGGCTGCAAATTTTCAAGCATGCTCTTCCATTTTTCAGGATGTTTTTCTTAACCAGTGCCATGCACAAGGCAGGCTTTCTAGCTAACCTATCTTGTCCTACTTTCAAAAATAGCCCCCTCAGTGTTTGTGCAGTTCCTGAGCATTTACTTCTGTGATCTGTGCTTTTTCCTTTTTTCTCTTTTCCCCTCTCCTTTTTAGTCCTTGCTAGTGACTCTGGAATTTGACACTTTCCATCTTCAGTACAAGTCAAAATACCTACAGACTTTTTCAGCCTGCTTTGACTCCACTAGGCTAACATCCCATCTTTCTTCTCGGATGAGGTATAGACTCAATGGCAGCATTGGAACGGGCAGCCTGAAGAGCGGCTGTGAGAGCAGCATGGCTTGCGATCTGTTCACTTTTCCATTTGTGTGCCTGCATTGGAAAGCAGCCTGCCTGCACCCTGCCAGTTCAAAAATCCTGGGCAGTGCATGAAGGCACTGAGCCATACTGTACCCAGAGCTGCCAGTCATGCTAAGATGGGGGATGTCTTCTGTGGTCCAGAGGTATTCTTAGTCATATCTTCAGGCTGGCTGTCCACAAATCTAGTCCGAGAACTTCTCACCACACAGGACGTGCACAGTTGAACGGGTACATGCTTGCCTTTCTGCTTGTCCTCATGTTCCCTGATAAACTGTTACCTGTATTTTATCTTATATTTTCCCCTCTAAGCTGTGATGTTATTTCAACCGCTGAAGAATTTGATGACTTTGTAGGATACAAACCAAGCCTGATATACAGTTTAATTCTCTTATCCCCTTTGTCCCTTTCATTTGGTCTCAGTATCAGAGCTGATATGCTCATTCTTGAAGGTAACCTGCATTACTATCTAGTCATGAAAATTCACAAACCCAGTGCTTTTTCCAGCGTGGTGAAAAAAATTATAACTCCAACCTTTGCAGAACGTATTACTACTACTTATTTTAGCTATTTATTTATTTATTTACTTTTAGGACAGGTTGGACTAATGTTTAGATTTCCCTTGCAGCACAATTCCAATTTACATCATTTCATGTGTGATGGGCACTATTTCAGCATTTTTATTTTCTATCTCAAGGGTAATTTGAGTAAATGTTACCTGTTACATTGCTGCAGCAGACAGAAAGTACTCTGGATCTCTAATAAGCTCTTATTAGCTTGACCTGTTTTTTTTTTTTGTTGTTTGTTTGTTTGTTTTGGGGCAATTTCTGTAATGTTTTAACACTGTTAAAATGATAAAGTAATTACACAGCTCTTTAAGGCATTATGTTTTGAAGTTTCACGTTTGATGCAAGACTTTCTTTTGAGCTTTACAAAAAAAAAAAAAAAACAAAACCCAACATTTCTTAAGTATCTTGATTCTTCTTGTCTCTTATGCAGAACTTTGTTCTTGCATCTTGCACTTACTCTTCTTCGTCACAGGATGGCAGCATGAGTAAGATGCTAAGAAGGTATAGTGGAGAGGCTTTGTTTACATGTTATAAAGATTTGTACTGGGTTCACGTGTTGCTTTTCAAGGTGAGGTATCAGATGTGTGTGGGTTGCTCTAAAAAGAATGCCTCCTATTTATTTCCATGGAAACTGCAACAAAGACAAAGAGCAAAATAACACTCTTTGATAGAGAAAATTCTCAGCTATAAAGCACTACTTTTCAACATATCCATCACCATTAGCTGTGTGTTTTCACCAGCCACAAATGAGCCTGCATGCCGTGCTCCTAAAAATCTGCACCAGTGGAAGTGTGATCCACTGATGCCACTGCTGAAGTGCATCACTCGCATAAAAACATGCCTGACCCAAATGCCTTGTTCCCTAGACTTCATAGAGGTTTGCAAGCTGGACCCATTCTGAAATAAGTGATTTGATACTATTTTGTGCAGGACAGCTGCTTCTACTAGTTATGCCCATGTCAGGTGCAGTGATTGTATCCCAAAAACACACCATGTTTCTGAAAAAATGCAAAAGAATCTGTAAGTCTACTCAGGCAAAAAAAGTACCTGTTTTTCCAATGAAGTAGTTCTTAAACATGTATTTATATCTTCAGATTCATACAAAATCACAGATCAAATTTTATTGCTTTTGCCTTAATCCTTGGAACTGCTGGCTTAGAAGCATTTGATATGAATAAAAGGAAGCCTTCTTTCCCTTTATGACTTAGCACTATCTTTTTATTGTTGTTACTTAAATCTAAACTCTTCAAACTTAATAGCTTTAATTTCCTCTGAATTATATTCCCTGCTGTTTTTGTGTCCTGCTTGACTGTTACATTTAGGAGCTTCCTAAGTGAAAATTCAGACTCTCAACACTTGTTCCAACTCAGAATTATGAAGAAAAACATTTTCCTTATGCCTCCTGGAAACTGTCTGAACTGCAGACTGAATTTTTCTTCCTAGTTCCATAGACGAAGTCAATAGAAAGATCCTAGGACATGTCATTTTGTCACAGTGCTATGCCTCGCAGAGGACCCAGACGATACAAAGAGCAGTCTGGGTTCACCTGTGCTTTTAGAGAACAATTTGTCTGAAATAAGTGTTTGCTTTCATAGCTATGTGATTTCTAGAATAGCTGTGGCAGTTGTCTATTAACAAATGATAGTTTTCAGTGCTGCATCCACCAGTATGACAAAAGGACTTGTCTTCTTGTGAAATGTCTTTTCCTTTCCCATGATGTTTTCAACCGGAGATGAATGAAGCAATTTGTGTTGCGGAGAGAAAAAAAAAAAAAAGCTGCTCAAAATTTTTGAACGGAGATAATGCAAAAAAAATTTAAGCAAGATTTTGGGATGTGATATGCAGGATTGACTCCGTTTATGTAGTTTCTAGTACTTATTTATTTATGTATGCAGAATAACTGATTTTGCAGATAAATAGTAGCAGTGGAAGAATAACATTGCTGTGCAATAGGTGACAATCTCTTTTTTCTTTACTTTTTTCACAGGAATAATGATTATAATTATAGGATATTTGCAATTGAGAGGGAGGAATTGGTGAGATGTTAGACTTCTCATGAGTTCTGGGTAATACATGTGCTAATATATCATTCAGTGTGATTCTGGCTGTGTGATCTCTCATCCCTTCCAGGCTTCTTTCATATCAGGTCTTCATTTGCCCCTGCAGACAGTTCTGCTGTAAAACGCTTAGAGTAATATCTCACATAAAGCTAAATCAACCACAAAGCTAGCAATGTCTTTGATCAGTTCTGTGATGTTTATTAGTCACTTTCCTTTTGGGAATTTCTGTGTCCCTTTGAAAGCATAAAAGAATTCTATGATAATATCCAATCCTGCATCCAACTGAGACATCACTTCTGCTGAAGAGGGATAGGGTTGTGCATTACCCTCCCCCCTCCCCCAATGCCATCGATGCTGGTCCTGAGTCTATGGGGGAGTTCAGGAAAAAGCAGTATGGAGCTTTGCTGCTGCTGCCCAGGATCCAAGCAAACTTGCTCTGTAGTGCTCCCAGCTGTCAGTAATTTTTAGAGGCTTTAACTGTATTGCTCACTATGCAGATTTACAGTCACAAACTTTGTCCATTTTATTTTGAGAGTGGTTCATGTCCCTCCTATTCATTTTTTGTGTATGGAGTGTTATTTCAGCTCTAATTTGTTTGACGTTCTTGCTAGTTAGTGTATTTGTATTCACAGAAAAACATGCGAACAATTTCATCTATTGATGCTGTACAATGCTCCTATTAGATATACAAGTAGCATTTGAATATATCCCCCAACCATTGTTAGGCCTCTTCAAATGATAATGTGGCCGTGTTCCTCTATGAGGCTGATGCCGCATAAGAATGAATCTGCAATCTTCAAGGACCTGTGTGTTGTGCTAGCAGTGACCAGAAATTGAAAGTAATTGCTTCCATTACTTACATAGAGAATAGTGGAGGATCTGTGGTTTCATTATGTTCATTAGTTTCACTTGTAGATCAAAGCCATTAGCAAATCATAGCATTTCAGTCAGGCAGGCTGTGTTGGGGAGCTCATCCTGTTTCCCATGATGGTATCACAAGCAGAAATAGAGCAAAAAATACTTGGCCATTCCCTAGATGTTTCTACATGAAGTGGTATGGCATAAATCAGTATCAGTTTTTTAAATCCTCTAGTTGTTCTATACCAGCTCCACTAAAAATGACTTTGTGCAGTGCAACTTGCTATGCAGTGGTTATATATATATATATATATATATATATATATACACAAACCTTCTTATTGGCCACTTTTTTTTTCTTTCTTTCTTTCTTTTTTAACAGAGCTATTTCTGTCTGTTTGCCAGGAGGTAAAGGCATAAGGAGATTTACTTTCAATTACCCAGGGAAGAGAAATTATGCTTATTTTGTCCTTTTTGGTTACAGGATCAAACAGTAATAAATTATCTTACATAAAGGCGATCTCATTGTAGCATAACTAGAGAGCTGCAAAGTTTGTGTATTAAGATCCCCTTGAAGGCAAGAGCTAGGAATGACAAAAAACACATTAACATTTATGTCCTGATCTGAATTTTAGGCATGTCTGCTTCCTTTATGGAAGTAACTGGCAAGTGCTCTGTATGGAACAGCCAGCATGTGGGAGTCTCAGCAGGATCACAGTGTGCTACCAGTAATCTCACTAAAAAAATAGTAATGAAATAAGAAGGGAAGGAAGTATCTACTGGTAACGTATATTCTAGTGAGTGAGTTACTTGATATAAATAGTTCAAAGGCATAACGGTTCCAAAATGGAACAAGATTAACTTAAATAGAATATTTATTAGGCATCTACTTTAGGCTTGTGTAGCATCTCACTCTTGAGGGAGAACTGTAGAGTTCTTGAGATGTTCTCCTTGATTTGATTCTGGCTCAATGAAGTCAAATCAATAATTGCAGAAACTCTTGAAGACGCTTTAAAATTTACCAGGTAATAAGATACACATTAAATAGAGAAAATAAACTTGGAAATGGCTGAATATTGAAATTAGTCATGCAGTTTTGGCTACAAACAAAAAGTCAAACTGGTATTGCAAAACATCTGAATGTTGCATTTTTACCCAACAGGTGACAACCGTAGAACTCAGTGCTCAAATTGCTAAGCTCTTTTGCTTATAGGGGAGTGTTGAGCTATAAAGTGGACTGAGAGGTCAAACAATAAAAAGAACAGAATTTGTCTTCTCAACAAAAAGTAATCATACTTTGTTTCTAGCAGTTTTCTCCGGAACCTTCCTTCCACAAGTACTTTGACCAGAAGGCCATTTTCAGATGTTCCCTGTGATTCCAAAGAAAATTAATAGCTTTGAACTTGGAGTGCAAAATTTGCCTTTTAATTAAAGGGGATGGACTCTGTAATATTTCATTTGCTGTGTAATCGGTGGTGCCTAACAAATGCTGCTGTTAGTTGGCAAGTATAGAGAACAGACTTTATCCTTCTGCAGCGAGAAATGGTGGAATGTCACTTATCTCCTGTCCAGCAAGGTGAATTAACTGTTTCTGGCTTAAGAACTGATATTTCCTAGTGAATCTGAAAAGCAAGGAAACAAAAGACGTAGCCTGTCAGACTTGTCGACTTTGTAAAGGAATACAGAAAACACAGAGAAAAGGGAATTGGAGGGAAGAAGTAAAAGCATAATAAAGAATAAAAAATAAAAAAAGGACAAAAAACGATAGCAGCATGTGCTGCATGTTTTGGGTACTGTTTGTTGGGTGGTGAGTGTGTGGGGAAGAAGTGATCTTATCTGGGAAGCCAGTTCTTTGATCTCCTGACCTTTAAGCCTCCAAAGACCTCCAGCCTTCTCCTTCCTCTGCAAATATCTAGTGCCATTAGCTGCTCATTTATCAGTGCAGATAGGTGACAAAGTGGAGGAGAGTAGATGTTGCACCTTGCTCACAGGTGATGACAAGACCAGTTGCTAAATGCTCTTTTAGTGTTCTTGCTGCTATCAAATACCTTTAGAAGCTCTAAAGCTGAATGAATGAAATATATGTTACCTGTGCTCTAATGTTTAGTTTTTATGAGAAAAACCTGAAACAATACTCCCCAGAGTACAGGGGAAAATGAAGCTAAATTCCTAGTGTAACTTATGGACAGGTTAACTTTAAAAAGTAAATGAAGTAATTTAGAGGCATCCTTTTCAGCAGCAATAAGCTGCTACAAAATGAGCGATACTCTTTTGATATGTAAGTATTTGTCTTTAGAGTTTGCATTGATTTCTGCACTACATTTATTAATACACATAGTGTACTTAATAACTCTTCCTGAAATACATGAAAAATTACTTAATGTTAGAGAATTTATAACTTGTTATAATTTGGAAAATGGGATCATCTGTTCAGATTTGCCTTTTTAATCAGAGAATTCTTGCTGAAAGCTGTGTGAAAAATGTATGCAAAACAGATTAGATGTATTACTACGTCAATTTTCATATTGAAATGAATTAGAAGTGACAATTGACACACTTAAAGCTAAATTTCTTTGCATATTTCTACAAAAAGAAGTGCTGAACTGTATAGTATATATTAAATTTTTTGGTATAAAGTAATCTGAAAACTCTGAATGTTAATTCTAATAATTTTATTCCTAAAGGTAGTTTTGTTTTTAGTAATATCTATGGTGATATTTATTAATGATTGGTTTTTTGTTTTCCTAAGAATGTCTTCCTTTTAAAAGATTTTTTTTTTTACAATCTCATAAGAAAAATAAATGACTTTCATAAATTTTGAAATATAAATTCGTATATTCTTGATTAAATTGAAAGAACGTTATGGAAGGGGAAAATTCTATTTCCTCGTGTACTGGAGCAGATGAATGAGAATGAAGCATTTAAACACTGGATTTTATTGCTGAACATCAGTTAAGATTAATATTCTTCAGATTTTCATGTAAGCATGTTATATTTTGTATGTAATTTATGTGTATATTTATCTTCTATCTGTAATTTCTGTATAGCTTTTTACTCTTTAAAAGTCAAAAACAGAATTGACAATTTTTGTTCTATATGTCTGGAGGTGTGAGAGCGCTTAGAGAGGAAAATAATGTGCAATTCACTTTTTTTCTTTCAATATGCTGCTGTCCAGTGGGCTGTTGCTGAGCCCACTGGATTGACCGAATTGAACTACTCCACAAGATTCAGTGCTTGCACCCGATGCAGTAATGCCTTTTCCGAATAGTAAATGGAACAACATCCTTTTAAATCGTGTATGGCCCTTGCCCAACGGTAATAAAATCAGTAAGAATCATGTGACTTCACTGGACTTTACATCAGGGTCTTAAACTTTCAAGCTCAAAATTTGCTTGATTTAAACATTATTTGATTTGAATTACAGAAATAGCATGCTTAGCTAGTAATAAATGCTTAAAAAGAAAAAGCCAACAATCTGTGTTAGGAATGGTGAAGGTACTTTCCTGTGCTCTTTAGGTTAGCAGCAGTGAATGGCTGTGTCCAATTGCTGTTAACTGGTGGACAGATGATCTAAATTGCAGAAGCAAGTGCATGAATTTATTCTGTCCTGGGAATCTGTTTTTCCAAAGGGCAAGCCCAAGGTTGAGAAAGTCACTTTCTTGTGCTGCATGTGCGTGTTCTAAGGATCATTGGCAGATTTCTTTTATCATGTTCATTCATCCATATATTCTATGAAGGATTGCAGTGCTAAGTTGTTAGACTCTACACTCAATACCATTAATCTTGAGTGAGTAATTTAACTTATTGTAGGTTATTAGCTGTTCACCTTGAAAATCTGTGAATAAAGAGAAAATTATCCCGATGTCTAGCATTATATATTAATTGAAAAAGTGGTGACTAAACTCAGTAATTGTCATTAACATCAGAGAGAAGACAATGTCATTCAAAGTATTGTTTTAGATTTCCTGTTACTTAGTAACTGAAATAAATTATACAGCTGGTATTTTGAAGGATAATTTTCACTTCTTGCTTTTCTTATCACCACATACACCAAAATGTTTCAGAGTTTATCTAAGAGATATCCACAGCCTCCCCATCGCACGCTGTTCATTTTGTAACAGTGCTTGGTGTTGCATTCTAGAAACTGGACTGCTTACTGAATTCATCAGACTTCTGGGAAAAAAATTGTCAACTCTTTTCTGTATTGCTTTGCTGTGTTTTACAGGAAGAATTTAGCATCACTACCATCAACCATTCAAAATTTTCCTAAGAAATAATAAGTTATATACACGGGATAATGCTTATTGATTCAAAGTATGAAGGTAAACTTGTGAATTTACTAATATGACTGATAAATTTTTAAAAATAAACTTTTCAGAAAAGAATGGGCATTTAAAAGTATATTTTTTAGCTAACATTTTTAATTGTTAGTTAAATCTTTTCAAACTTTTTTCAAATGCCTTTTAAAACAATTCAATTTGGTGACATAATTATTCCAAATCTAAATGAAAATCTTGAATTAACTGGTCTTGCTTTTTCTATGCAGTTCAGTTTCTGTTTAACAATGCAACGTCTTCCACATACTTAAAATTCATGAGTTCTGATATTCGATCATACATGCTTTTCAGTTATAGAGTATGACATTGTATTATACTGCAGTTATCACATAATGGAATGGTAACTGACTTTACAGTCATTATTTCAGTGTATAAGAGATATGTAAGGTTTGCTTTGAAGAGTGTTATTTTTCTCTTCTTTCCTCCTTCCTCCTCCTTCTGGGAGGAAAGTTAGGACATAGAAAATAACCATAGCCTGCTGCTCCTTCCTACATGGGCATTTCCTTTCCTGACCTTTTCTTGTCATGATGTGTTTTGTCTTGACAGAGAAAAGTTGAAAGCCTCTTACTACATACATCTCTTGATGCTACAACATTGACTGTAGTTACTGGATGACAGTTTGAGCTAGAAGAATTTCATATAGATGATTTATTTCAGGTTACTAATTTTTCTCCTTACCTCTGTTGTGGTTATGGGCACATGAAGATTTGTAAAGATTTTTTTCCTAAGTGTTTGAAAAGTGTAAAGCATAGCCATTCTCATGTACTCTGCCATAGTCTTACATAGGAATTAACTGTAAAAGCTATCTTTAGGATCAGTTCAGAGAAAGCAGTGAAAGGTTTCAGATCATATAACATTCAAAATTTAGAAGAGGCTTCTCAAATCCTGTATTTCCAAAGCTAAATCTAGTCATATTTGTTTGCAGTCCATCGTACTAGGAAATCAAGGTTTTATTTCCACTACATATAGTAGACATACTGTTTCATATTTTGGAAACTACAGAAGGTTCTTCTAATATCACTAATAACTAGAACTCACGTCAAATCATTATTCTCCAAAAATGCTGTTGTCTCTTGACTGATCTTGTTCCGATTCTGTAAAGGTTTTTAGTATTTCTGAATCCCTGTGAGCTTTCCCTATGGCAGAGCCTGACCCAAAGTATGGGGAGGACCTCATGTTTACCTGGAGCAATCTTACTGTTGTTTTGTCCTTTTTGGAACATGTGTTTTGTTGTTAGAGATGGGCAGTGAATTTGCTGTGCTCCTACATGTTGTGAGTTAGAAGTCTTGGAAATCTGGGTTCATGTAGTTCCTGTGGCATTTGTACAAGGAATCTACTTGTTTGATAACGAGAAAATATTTTCTTTCAGGGATGTTGAGACTGTTCAGGACCTAAGCTTTTTCCCATTGTGGTACCCTGTAGGCAGTACTTTGTCTTGAAGATTCAACTACTGCTAGAGTTTTGTCTTCTCCGCAGATTAAATACACTGCTCACCAGACTTCTAGGACAGCTCTACCTGAGGGTATCAGGTGTGATTTCAAGCTATATTATTGATAGTGTGTGTTATCCAGGAATGTAGCATTCTTGGTGTTTTGTTCAGACTTGTACTTCATCAGCAAGGGAACTGTGTTGTGGACAAACTATGCAGGTACTTTTACTTCCTCATGCAAAGCACCTGTTTCTTTTCTGTAGTGCCCTCTCCGTCGTGAACTGATTGCTGCCTAGATTGTCCCAGTGTATACTTGCTCTTTAGGTCAGATTTCCATTTGTTTGTTTTTCTTACATAGCACACAAATGGAAGGACAAACAGTAAATGGTTCTAAATGGGTACATAAAAGCTCTGGAAATTTACAGAAAACTGGAACTACTCTTAGATACATATAATGTCATACTATACAGGAGTTATTTTTAAATTTTTTCTTTGTGTGTACACAAAAACATTGAGTCTTTGAAGGAAAAAAATAATTCTATACTCAAATTAATTTTAAAATAAATTATCCAATTTACTATTTACAAGAGAAGAAATTTCAAGAGTCTCTCTTTAAAGACAAGAATTTGTGAAGTGAGATGGCTAAACTGAAATATTAAGGGGTAATATGACACTGTTAAAATATATATCTGATCATACAGGAAATCCGCTGAGTTAACTTTGAAATTCTTTCCTCCTCTAAACTTAATGACTTTAAAAAAACAAAACAAAACCAAAGCCAAAATCAAATAAAACAAAACAAAGAAATCCATTAAAAAATCCCAGCATTATTTTCCCTAAAGCTTAAATATTCTGGAAACTGATTAGACAATGAAACAATGTTTAGACTTGGTAGTTAGTAACTCAATATGTATCTACAAAAAGCATTTGGCCTTCTTATCTAATCTTATCCTTGTCTGCAGAAATCTGATTATCTTACAAAAAGGCAGAAGTCATCAATGAAACTCTACCTGTAGGATAGAGTGATTTAAGACAACTTTGTGAATGACTGCTCAATTTCATGATAAATCATCATAATTAAAACCAATGATTTACCATTGATTTCTAATGTTTTCTACACGGATGTAATTGTCAGGAGGTAGCTTGGATTCTCCTCCAAGATTAGAAACCAGTTACTCTGGGATTCTGTCAGTACATCTAAGCTCCTTTTTTAGATTTTTTGGAATTCTGATTTTGATACTACTTGCAAAGACATGGAAGAACTGAAATGCATCAGCATGTTGCATGATTATCTTCTAATGGCAGGGCAGAACAGTAGTTCATGTATTAGAGGATTATTCTCAGTTTTATGTAGCAACTGTTTTCTATGATCAAGACGATAATGAAATATCTCCCCTTTTCTCCCTGCATTTCCATAATTTATGCCAGTTTAAAAGTCAGTGCTGAACATTTTAAATAAATGTTATTGGTGTTAACTTCTTGGAAAAAATTGAAGAGTTGGTAGAGGATGAGAATCCACAAACACTTCTGCTTTAGGTAAGTGCTGGAAGTCTGATGTTAAATCAGACATCTTAATGTTTGAGCCATGTCTAATTCATTATTTTCTTAAGCTTTGAGCTCAAGGGCACTAGTATGACAGGCAGAAATACAGTAAAATGTGATTATTTATTTAAAAAAATAATTGCTTAATATTTATGATCTTTCACTGTTTGTTCCTGGATTCAAAATATGCTTTTATAGAAATGGAAATGAGATCTAACGACTTAGTTGTATTATGGACTGAGTTCCATCAGCTGCATGAATTAGTGAATGAAAAGGTGAACAAATTTAAAATGGGCTTAAAAATATGTCATCGTATTACTTCAGCCCTTCACGTTTTTTAAATGTTATATTTAAAAATTAAATGAAATGAGAACTCTTTCTTGGAATGGCATATTATATTTCATAAATCTGAAAGGTTTAAAAAGAGGATGGTTTTCTTTCATGAGCTTAAGATTTCTACTGAAAGCAATAACTCCTTCAGGGAGTAGTTATATGGGATAATATTAACATGACCAAGAGCAATTCTAAATGTGCAGTTGGTTATATAGCTTACGATTGGAAAGCGATGTAGTATGTACATTTTGCAGTCAATTAGTATATCCTAACTTATTGAATATGACCTCGTTCATGCATCTCCTTGTTCCTTAGATGGTTAGAGCTAGACTTGTGTCAAAAACTACAAAAGTGAAGTGCCACACTACAAGTATATTCTGTGAAATTGCATTTGCAACATTGAGCCGATGCTAGCAGGTTTTGCAAGACTTGTGTCAGTTCAATAAACAGGGTTGGTCTTGATCTCTGCCTTTTTATAATTTCTTGTGGGTAGCTCACAGTGGGGAAAACTTATGTCTTTGAGGGAATACTGAGAAACTGTATGTTTGAAGGGAATGCATTAATATGAATGTAGAAAAGAATGCAATATCTTCTCATCCTTCTATTGTCCTTTACATCCTCTTATTACCTGTGAATTTATAGCAGAAGAGAATGATTGGTGGTCCAACTGAGACCTATAGAATCATGCTTTATGCAGACTAGAAGTCAAAATTAGCAAACATTATGTTAGAGATCGTTTTGACTGGGACAAAGAATGGAACAAATTATCTTGCTGTAATATTCATCTGTGTTGAGCTCAAATCTTGAATAACATGCAGTGCTGAATTTCTCAATAAGGATTCAGTAAAATGAGAAAAAATAGAGAAGCAAATCTGTAATCTGCTGAGAGGAAAGGGACAACTTTGCAGGAGAAACTAAGGCTAGCATAATGAGTGTACAACAGAAATGAAAAGGGAGGAATGGATGGCTTGAGAGCCATGTAAAGTCACTGTCAAGAAAGAAATGAAGAAATTACTCACTGTTTTTCTTAATAGAACAATGGAAGAGCATTTAAAGATGTTGTTTCCATTAGACATAGTTAATCTATGCAATTCCTTTCCATGAGATATTGCTAATGCCAAAGTATAAGTAAGTTCAAAAAGGAATTATATAGCAGTACAAAGGAAAAGTTTACCAGAGTATTGAATATTAAATAGACGTAAAGGCTTGTTTTATCTTGAAGTTCATAAATTACAGATTACTGCTGTTTTGGAGACTATATCAGAAGTATATTAATATATACTTGTTTTATCTTTATAGCATGTTTTAGCATCTGCTGTGGGATGCAGTATTGGTGAACATTGTGTTCATCCAGTACAGTTATTTGTACGTTCATAATGATTATTTCCTGTCTACACAAAAACATGCCTTGTCTAATGCTGTAGGTGACAACACAAGTTGTGATTGCTTCAAGGCAATAAATCACGTAGGACACCAGGCACAACTTCCTGGGCTGAACAGAAACAAATTCACAGTATGTCATTGGATCTCTGATTTATAATTTGACTGCTTACCCCTTATTATAAGTGTTTTTGTATTAGCTTATTGAGTGGAGGAAGCATGATTTAAGCTTTGTGTTAAGTTTTGGTAACATACCAGTCATAAATAGTTTTTGATTGATGCACACCTGGATAGAGGAATGATTTATTTCCATTTTTTTTCTCGTCACTTGTATTTGGTATTTTTAACATGCATGAGAGAAAGGAAACTAAAGCAGCTACTGACTGTTTTGCTGTACCGAACTATTTCTTACTGCTGCTGCTTCAAGTGATGTGCCATGTCATTGTGGTTTGTATTTGAGGGTTCAGTTAGATTCAAATTCCTTCGTAAAACTACTTGTTAATCTGAGTATTTGAAAGGGTGGATTAAAATTATTTAGCTGTAGAGAAATCAATTGACATCTGAAAAACTGTTTGAAGACACCCTTAAAGAGTTTGATTCAGTGACAAAGCTGAACATGCGCTTAGATTTGAAAATCTATCTGCAGGAACCTCCTCCTGCCACAACATTGGATGGGAAATACACTGCTTATGTGCTGGGCATGCTGATGCACTTGGAAGTGCTGCATGAGTGGAGAATTCCATATCTGAATGTTCAAATGTTTCTTCTGTTGTTTCAGTGGAATTCCTTACAATGTATTGCTTACAAGTAGTTTTTGGCTAAAAACAAAAGAAGCTGATATGGGGAGCCTCTGGTACATCATTAAAATAATTTACGAATTTGCACTCTGTTGCTTTAAACAGACTATTTAAAGTCATGCCATTTTGCTCATTAGATGTCGTAGTTTCTTTACATTCTTCTTCCAACTTCAGTAGCAGAACTGTGTACACATAATATTAATTAAAGAATAAAAAAGAAACAACTCTTCACACTGTGTACACTTCAGCTCTTTTACAGTTTGTTAGTGGCGAAGAGTAGTAAATGGACTTGAAACTGGGCTGAACAACTGACACTTAAAATACTTATGCTGTGCTTATTGTGTGAGAAACTAACTGTAGCATCATTAATCAAGCTGTCAGGTACAATCCAAAAGTCCTGTATTTATTACATAAAGAGGAACTCCATAAAGAAATGGATTCCCTATGATGAATAGGCACTGGACATCAATTATTGTGGTGCTATTAATCATTATAACTATAGTTAACATGGACTGGAAGCTGTGCACTTAAACTTCTGTGGGGAAGAAATGTGAATGTTCGCATACATATATACAATTTTGTGAGCTTTATAACCTTGAAGGCTCATTTGATGAGATGACAGCTAGAAGCGAATGTTGCCAGGCTAACTTAGAAACGCTTTAATGGAAAATATGATAAATGAGAAATTTTCATGCCATATGTCCTCTTTGAACTACATGTATCACACTAACTTTGCCTTTCACAGTCTTTTTTGAGTGCTAGTTTTATATTTTAAGGAGAGATTTCTAGTAGTCATTCTTAGGAATTATTTTTTTGTAGTTGAAAAATTCCTCAGTGTATACTTTTAATATTAAAAGAATATATTCCCAAATGACAAGAATGGGATGTAACATATTATCATTTTTTTTCCCCAGCTAATAAGTAAATCTGCAGATATATTTAATGAAACTCTATAATAGATTCGTAATAAATTTTCTTGTACAGTAGCAATCATCATGGCTTGCAGTTTTTCATGGTTAACTGGAGTTTTCTGTACATCATTTGGCAGCAGATACTTTTCATGTCTTATTCATTCATCCTGTAATTCCTGGAGCTTGCCTGAGTGGTTTAGTAAATTTGAAAATAAGTTGAAAAATAAAATAAATTTGAAACAAGTAAAAAATTATAGAGGACAATGTTTCTACTGCTGTGTAGTATCACTGCAAGGCGGTTACTATTGTCTAAGTGATGTGTAATGAGAAAAGTGTACTTTCCACTGACAAGTGGGAAAAAAAACAAACCAGTATTCAGATAAACTGCAGATTTTCCAGAAAAGTCTTCGAAATGTTTGTGTCAATGAATGAAACAGCCTTTCCCCTTAAGCAGGAACTGTGGAAAATGGTTTAGGTCACTTAACAGAAGATCTGCATGAATTGTTTCAGCTCCAAAATATATATTTTAGCCGTGTCTTTTCCTCCAACAATAGCTTTTTAAAGTCTTTTTCATATATTAGTTTTTGAATTATTCTTTCATTTGTGTAATAGTTGAAATATCAGAATATATAGGAATTTTGATGGCCACTGCCATAAACCAAATATTGAAGTTTAAGCTCTCTCCAATTTGACTGCTCATCCTTCTCTAATATTCCACAAATAGTTCTCTGAGATCTGACAGAAATCTGGAGTTCAGTTTTACTCTGATATACACAGAACTATGCATCAAACATCCTCTATTTTTTTTTATCAGGTTTTGAGTAGAAACTCTTTCTGCTGCACTGCCTGTGCTTTTCAAATTATCTCTTGAATCCCAAAGAGTTTTTAGTTTTTCAGACTGCTGAAAGCAAACGTTGCTATCTGAATGTCTCGCTGCAGAGAGGAAGCCAATCGCATGAGGCCACTTTCTGAACAATCAGCCGCGGCGCATTCAGCCAGAGCTGAGCAAAGCCCCAGTCAGAATTAATTGCTAAAATTATATAATTACAGCTGCACTGAATGAGACTAGACCACAGCATCTGTTCCAGCCTCAACTGCATTTATTCTGGCTTTTGGGGAAAATTGCAAATGAGGATATATTCTTTATTGTGCATTTTTGTGAATTGCTAAATGAAATAGTGTTATATTTGACAGGGTATTCTCAAATGAAATAGGTATTTTAAAAACATTCTGTGGTGATAAGGTTACTAAGGAAGGAGACAAATTATCACTTAAATCCTGAAGGGGTTTTAGAATTTATTTTCTTTTCTTGTGTTACTCTGAAATTTCAGATTGCTTATTGTAACTGGAGATTACTTTTACATAATCATAAAATAAAATGGTGACTTGAAAATGAAGACTCCCTACATCCTGAGTCCAGACGAAGCACTATTACTTATAAACGTGATAAATTCAAAGTTTGAGTTCAAATAGCAAGTGAAATAGAGCAGAATAGGGTGCTTTTGAATATACAGTGAGAATATGAAGAAACAACTAACCAGGTTGAGATCATGCTGGGCTTTAGCCTTTCTGACTTTCTTTCTGCTTATATGTATGCAACTTCCTTGCACTCTGTGTGAGTTACCCGGCCCTTCTTCCGTAGGAGGTAAACTCTTTTTCTCCCAGAGTCTCATCAAAAGTTCCCTGTTCAGCCACACCGGCCTTCTTCCCTGCCAGCTCATCCTCTGGCACAGAGGGACAGCCTGCTCCTGTGTCTTTAAGACTTCCTTCTTAAAGAGTAACCAGCCTTCCTGGACCCCTTTGCCCTTCAGGACAGACTCCCAGGGATTTTTCCTACCACTGTCCTGAATAGTTCAAAGTCTACCCTCAGGATGACCAAGGTAGCAGTTTTGCTGAACCCCCTTCTGACTTCGCCAAAAATAGAGAATTCTACCATTTCTTGGTCACTCTGTCCAAGACAGCTCTTGACCACCAGATCTCCCACCAGTCCTTCTTCATTTTGAACAGCAGGTCTATGTAGGGCACCTTCTGTGGTGGCCTCTCTTACTAGCTGTATCAGGAAGTTATTTTCTACTCACTCCAGGAACCTCCTAGACTGCTTTCTCTGGGATGTATTTTATTTCCAATGTATATCAGGGAAGTTGAAGTCTCCCATGAGAGCAAGGGGTAGTGACAGTGCAACTTCTTCCAGCTGACTGTAGAATGCCTCATCCATCTCTTTATCCTGGTTTGGTAGTCTATAACAGACCCCCACCAGGGTATCTTTCTAGCTGGCTTTCCTCTGATCCTTACTTAGAGGGACTTGACCTTATCATTCCCAGCTCAGAACTCTACAACACTGAAATAATCTCTAACACAGAGAATCATCTTTGTTGTCTATCCCTTCTGAAGAGCTTATATACATCCACTGCAGCACTTCAGTTGTGGGAATGATCTCAACGTGTTTCAGTAATGGCAACTAAGTCATAGTTTGCCTGTTACACAGTGTCTTCCAGCTCTTCCTGCTGCCTATGCTGTATACCTTGCAGTAGATGCACTTCAGCTGAGCCAATGGCCTCACTACCAACCCTGGCATCATTCACACAGGCTCAACTCAAATGGCATCAAACAGCTTCAGATTTGCAACGAGTAAGAAAACTTGGTATACTTAGTTTAGTAGCATGTACTACCGAATCCCTGTTGTTTCCCTTGCTATGCTACCATGACTAGTTTTGAGAATATTTTTTCACCTATTGGATTTGTTTATAGACTGACCTTAATGTCTCAAAAACCAAACTGGGCAGAATGTGCAAGGCTCTCATTTATTGCAAGATATCAAGTAAGAACAGCAGCATCAGTTTTGTAATTTCATTTACTGCTCTGTCTTGCTAAGGAGGCAGTTTTTTATGGTTCACATGTATAACAAATGTTGACAGTATGTGCCAAAAACTTGTTATTAAATAGGACAAAGAGCTAAAATTGGATTTCATAATAAAAAGAGCAATCAAACAATCTCATTTAGAATGTATAGTCTCTATTGCACTGCCAATCTGCAAAGCTGTTTGAATGGTGATGAGTTCTGGTTACACGAACAAGGTGTTTTACTGACTGAATTGTTAATGCGCTTAATTTTCAGCATGTTTTGCAGATGCACAGATGCATGTTGTGGAGTTATAGGTGTCAACTTGCACATTTGTAATACTTTCTTGATCTGGAATTCATTTTCTATTCATATGTTAACTACTTTCTTCTCTGTGCGAGATCATTTCTCTATGACCTGCCATTTGTTATACAGTGGTGAACATTTTAAACTGAAGTTAGAAAACAGTACTTATAATGATAAATAAACAATAGTTTTAATGTCATAATATTTTTTCTACAGCCATAATCTTTTTCTACAGTCATAATCTGTACAACTGAATATGTGCATATTTGACATATGAAGATATGGATTGAGTAGGAGAGAAAATCAGTACATTAGTTACAAGTGTTTACCTGTATACTTAATATAGTTTAGTAGTTCTTATGAAAATTCACTGTATTTGTTATTGGGAAAAGACCACATCCCGTTTTTAATTTCCTACTCCTGTCCAACTCTTGTTATTTGTATTGCAAGGTCACAGTCTAAGACAAGAATTAGTGGGTCAGCTCACAGAGAAATGATAAAAGGTGAAGAAAAATGTGATGCACTTGAGATTAAACTTTTAGGACATCTGCATTTTCTTCAGAGGTCTATGTCTATCTGTGTGTAACTGATCACATGTTCCACGGAGATCTTCAGTTCATACTTCAATCCAGTTCTTGCATAATGCTTTATATTTCTAGATAAATTGGCTGAAATGTATTCACTGCTTTCCAGCTGTAATTATTTACAATAGGGTACTCAAAATGATTTTGATATTAAAGTAGATAGAGAACAGTTTTGTCTGAATTCTAATTCTGATATTAATATTAGTTTTAAATTGTCTGAAGAAAAATTGGCTAACGTGGCTGGATATCCAAGAGGATATATAGGGCACAATATAGATGTATAGGGCACAATAAAGGAGTTGGTTGTGGGCTGTTGTAGACATTGGTTTAGAAAAGAAGTCCACAGATCAGTTAAATATTGACTGACCTTTGAATGTCAGTGCAGATTTGTAGATCTGTACTACCTGAAGGAGCTTAAACAGCCGTGAACTGCAGTTTGTCTAGGTGTGGCACAAGTATGGCACTTCAAAGCAGCAGTGCAATCAATGGAATGTTACAAGGGTTAAGCGAAAGGTGAAGTCTGAATGTTTTTTCTTTTTTTTTTCCTTCCATCTTCTGAATGTTTTTTCTTTTTTTTTTCCTTCCATCTTCAGAACTTAGAGCTTTATAACTCACATGTTTTAGAATGCTTCCCCCCCACATTTTCTGTTGCTACTGCCTTGTTTGTAGCTATATTCTCAATTTGTGAGTTAGTGACTTCACCTGTATCCCTTAATGTCGTTGTTTTGCATAAATGAATAATGGACATAATTTTTCTTTGACATACATGATGCTGTGCAAGTTCAACCAAGAGTCTGTAGTAGTTGCAATTACTGTCAAAATTCTTTTTTCCTAAAAAATCCATAGAGACCGGTATTTTCCCTAAAAAGAAATTTCGAAAGTACAACAAGCAATTTTGATTTGAGGCATTAGTCTTGTATTGTACAGGTATAATTGTGTATTATAATTACTATATGGTTCAATCCTTAAGTGGAACATATCAGTGTATGTGAATTAGGGACTTTTTTCTGGTTTTCTTTGTTTTGAATTGCCTTTTGGAACAAATTTTCACTGTACAGCAGTGATGGACAAGCATTGGTGACCACCCTAGCAGAGGCAATTTCAGGAGCATGTTCCAATCAAAAAAAAGCCACAAATAGATTTGTACCTGGAATTTGGAAGAAGCAGATGCTGTGTGTGGATTAACAATTTGTTTTATGAAATGTTTGGAAGGAAATCCCAAACTCACTGAAGCCTACATTTCTAAATTTTCTATTGACTTTTGTCATAAGGATTTGAAGGAAGATCAACTGTTCCACATCTTTATTTGGTCTCTCCCTGCAGGAATATAAACTGTTGCAGTAAATTTTCTCTGTTTCTGTGAGGTAAAAGTACATAGGATATCTAGAGTAGCAGTGTTACATTAATAGGTACATTCTTTGTGTGGTAAGGGATAGGTTGGTTGTCATGTAATAAGAAGAATCTAAAAATAATGTATAATAGAGTCACAAAATGAGTTCCTATCCATCTGTGGTATAAAATTAGCTAAAGTACTTAAAGGCAGCTATAAGGATCATAGTTATCTATTCTTTAACTTTCACAGTTAACAGTAAAACTTCTTTAAAGATGCTTTTGGCCCTTGTAGATTACAAATGCTTCCATGATGGCTACTCTCTTTTTTATGAAAAATATCTCCCACATCCCGCAAATGACTTTTTGTTTGTGAAGATTCAAAAATAACACTGCAGCTACTTGATTACTATTGTGTGGTCTGGTATTAATCTAATAACTGACTAATTAGTCTATACAGAAGTCAGATTTTTGCAGTAGAGCAAACTGTAGGTATTCAGAAATGGTTCTGTAAGGCTGACTCCAGTCTCTGTTGGTCACTTTACTCTTGAAATTAATATCTGTTTCTAACTGTTTGCATAACACTATGTTTAGTTCTGTCAAGAATGACAGTATAATATTCCAAATGGCATACCTTTTTGTCTGGTTGGTTTAGTTTAATTTTTCTTTTTCGATATTTAGCCTTTGTGGAAAGGCAAATATTAGAATTGGGCTCTTCTAGTTTGCCTATGATGCCAAGTCAATCGTTTCCAGGCTTTGGCAATCACTTTATCACATATGACCGTGGAGCTTTGGAGTTCTCAGGCATATGTAACAACTCAGTGACAGATAAACCCTTCTGTGTGGAAAGTCTGGATCTGCTGCTGAACTCTTTCCTCGCCCTACCTCTCCCTTTTTGTTTACCAAAACAGTGCTACTGAAGATTGACTTCCCTTATGGCCAGAAAGGTCACGCATCCATGCTCCTGGTCAATTCCATATCCTACTGTTTTTCACTTTCAGAGGTTTCAGTACCCATTTATTTAGTAGCTGATTGTAGTTATTGACAGAACTCCATGGTGGTGGAAAGTCAATTAGTGAAGGACCTTCTAACCACTAATTCATTTATGTTATCTTCAGATAGCAGACTATTTGGCCTTTGTCTTTCAGTTTGAGAATATGACAATAGTTCAGAGACGGCAGCAGTCTAAAGCATGAAGTTTTCACAGACACGCTTATTTAGTGCCTGACATTTATCCTGATGGCGTAATTTTCTGTTGTTATGTCCTGCTATGTTTTTCCTTTTCTTCATGGATTATGAAATTAGGTTTTATCTGAACTTGACAAATTGTCAGTAGGCATTTCTACTGTTAGAGTGATTCTTGTTTTGATCAGGAGTCTGGAGGTGGAGATGGGTCTTTGTTTGACATTTTATAATGTCATGATGAACAAATGTAATCTATATTCTATTTTGCATGTAGTGATTTTATGTTTGCATTTTTATTTGATTCATATATTAATAGCTTCTGATGAAATATAGATACTACAGTATTTTCTGCATTATTAATATTTAGTGGTTGAGCTTCACATGAAATCTTCCAAATCAACACTGACAATTAAAGGGAAATTAAACAAGTAAGAAATAGAAAACTGCTTGCAACTAATTGGGATTTTTTTTTTCTGGTTCAGATTCATGTCTGAATGATCTCTCAATGGAAGCCTTGTTATGACATTATGTAAGATTAAATTGTATTTTGTCATCCAAACCGTATTGCCTTCATAATATATCTGCAAATTGCCTTTGTGCTTTTTGCTCTTTGAATCTTTGGAGCTAGGGCCCTTCTTTCATAATGAGGATACATCTCTACTCACAAAATATTAAAAGCAGGTACGATTCCAATCCAGATGCAGAAAGTTCATCTGATTTGCTCTACGTATTGTACTGATGAAGATGTGTATTTCCATATACAGAAATACAATTCTGTAATTTCTTTATGGAGACCTAAAAATTTCAGTTAGCAATAATATATATATATATATTTTTCTGATTAAAACTGATGTTCCTGTCAGTAGGAGACTTCATTCAGTATGCATCTCTTCAGTGGTGGTTGTATTCTAGCATTCTGATGGTTTTCATTTAACATGGTTTGAATCCATTTATCACTGACTTGGTGTTTTGGCCAAGTGAACGTGTACTGGCTTTGGTCCTACACAACTTGACTTCCTTGACATCAAAAAAGACAACTTTCCATTTGAATGCTAGGCAACAGAAAACGGAAGGACAGATATTGTGAGGATAACGGGCTGTTGTCTTTCCCTACATCCTTTTCGTACTTTGACCAGGCTAAATCAATGAAAGCCTTCTCCATCCTGCCATGCTGTCGCTCAGGTTTTTCCTTTTGTTGGGTTACTGACATGTTTCATTAAGTGGTAAACTGAGCAATGCTCTTGGCATTCTCTTCTTTCAGAGTGAGTCATGTTTTCATCTAAGGTTTGAAGAAACTGAGACACAGTTGGAAACTGGTCTCGCAGTAAATGTTCCTGTCCAAAAGTAAAAGAAAGTTATTCTGCCAATTTGTACTATCTTTTAAAATGAATCTCAGTGGTCTAGTCAAGTAAAATGATGTGAAAAAAATAGTTCTTGAACTATCTTTACATTTTCTATCCTCTGGAATGCCTTTAATGCATTCAAGGAGATAATTCATTTTTATAGGAGATCACGTGAAGTATGAACAGGTGCTGTTATTCAGATGACGATGTACAACAAAAGGATGACAGAAGATTATATGTTGTAGCTATATGACTAAAGCCTAAGCCGAGTAGGTGGGTGGACTCCTTACATGTCTGAGGTAACCATACAAGCATGTAGAATATGGAGAATCTAGGGAAATTAATGCAAGTGTCCTTTAAAAACAAATAAATTTCTGCTGACTGTGCTTCATGGCATGCCTTACGTAGGTTTCTTGAAGTCTTCGAAGATGGTGCTTGTTAAGTCGTGTGAACTTTCATTAGATCACTTAAATAGATGACACCATGATGATAAACTATGTGAGAAAGTATACTTTTGATTTCATGTAAGTTGTTCGTATAAAATGTTATGTTTAGGCACATATTTTTTTGGAATGTGAAAATCGTCCTAGGCATGGACAAAACAAAATCCTATGGAGAGATACAGTGAATCAAGTTTTGGAAGTTGTATTGTTTTGAATAACTGTCAAACACTTTTCAGAAAGTTGAAAAAAAAGAATAACCAGAAAAGTGAGTGTCTACGTTGTTTTATGTGAGATTTGATATGAGCCTTGTTTTATGTGCAGACTGAATCATCTGGAGATGTGATAAATACAATTCCTTTTAATTTGAAAAAGGTAAATTGGTACATTCTAATGAAGATTAGTAAACTGCAGATTTATCAGGCAGAAAAAAAAAAGAGAAATAATCGAAGGAAAACATCAAGACTGTTCTGGGTTATGTACATGCTGCCATTTACTAGGAATTGGAACTGGTTAATAGAGATGAAATTAGCTGGGGCAATGGCGTTTCAGTGGAACAAACCAACCCACCCACACTGAGCGCAGGCTGCACTAGATCACACTTGTGTTATGCCAGGGTAGCTGCAGTGCCTTTCCTGTGATGGTGGGTGATTTCTTGAAAATGCTAGCAAAGACAAGGCTTTTGAGATGTTAATTTGCTCTTATGCAAATTAACCTGTCAGTGGTGCAGTGACTGTGGAAGGCCCAACTCTTTTCCTAAAGTGGTTCCTATGGTTTCTGAGGTATGCTTTGCCAGTTTGGAAGATATGAATATTTATGGTATACAGAAAACCTCTCTATGTTGCAGTTTCGATAATATTTATTTAATTTTACTTTAAAAGATGTCATTTCTATCCGTTGCGTAGGTAAATGGCTTCATCAGCAATCATTTTATGCATGCAAGAGCTGGTCTGATTTACAGAATGCAAAACACAGATGGGTTTGTTCCTAATGCTCTCTAGTAGTTACTGTAGGAAATAGCGCACAGTATATGCCTAATACATTATTTACTGAAGATAAATGCCAGACATGATTATGGTAAATTAGACCTCTTGAATTATTTATGAGAGTCGGTGCTAAATGTTTTTCTCCTCCTTGTGTTACTATAAAAGCTGTTATATAATTGTTGGTAAACACTTTTTTGGTTAATTATTCAAGATACAGGAAATAGAATGTTTGGTTAAGTGAACCTGTTATTCACTTACAGCCATCTGTTTTTGTTTTTGTTTTAAATGTTTCAACGTTTATCTCTGCTGCTTTCTGATGTAAAAGATTAGTGTGTTAATAGATTACATTCCTTGTAGTCCTGTCATCACCTAGATGGAGAAACAGAACTGAAAAATAGTGCTGTATGGAAAATACAAACAAAACAAAGCAGCACTTTTCTTCAATCATCGTACTTTCTAATATTTTCATTATTCATAAGTGGAAACCTTTTCCATGTATGTGTGGTAATTCTTCATTGGGTGGATGCAGTTTGGCACTTCACCTGGTGCTTGGCTTGCATGGTGTTTGCCCTCCTTTCCACTGAAACATTTGGATGCTGGAGGAAAACAGGTCTGCAGTCTCAGCACAGTACTTTGTACACTGCACTTTCTAGCTGCTTCGTTGGTTCCTGGTAAATTACCAAAGACAAATTCTGATCCTGAATTAAGTATTCTTTACAAGGTATTCCTCTTCCAGCCTTATTAATGTTTGTGGGTTTTTTTCTAATTATGTTTAGAAATTGAAATTCTAAGATGCCACCATTCCCAAAGGCCAAATGCACATAATCTATTTGACAGCAGACTGGCTTTTGGCAGCAAGGAACACACTGACAATGTGGGCATATACATCTTTTGTCAGTTTTTATTTACCATGCAAAATAGATTTCCAGTGCTCCGAGAGTACTTCTGCACCAGTCTTAAAGCTATGCTAGTGAGAACGTGTTCAAGTCACATTGCACATTTTTCATGGAAAGCACACTCATTTATTTATTCAAACTGAAGCATCTTTAAAGTTCTTCACAATCATTCATGCACTTATTTTATTTTATTCGTTTTTCTCTATTTTTTCACTTTGTTAAGACAGCAAAATTCACTTGTATGCAGTTGTTTGCTCATCACATCTTAATCTACTATTAAAAGCTGCAATTCTGAGGTGTGGCTTTGAGGAAATTAATTGTAGGAGAATTGTGCTTGTAATTAGGAGAACAAGATATCTGCAAAGCTCGCCAAAAGAAGTGAGAATGGAGAAATGCTCTAGCTGTACTGAAGACTGCTTTGCAGCATTGATCCCATTTACATTCTCCACATTTTGGCTGGCGGCTGCAAGGAAACCCATCTGAACTGATAAAAAGTGGAAAAAGTTGGGTTAGAAAACTGTGAGAATAATACACTTCTGCCAAAGGTATTTATGATCCATCCTTGTCAAATCAAGAAAAACACAACTTTCTTCCCAGCTAGGCTATTCTGAAAGGCCACTACTCTTCTTTCTCTGTTTACTTTTCCTCTAATCCTTACTGAATTCAGAAAGGAAAAGTAAATTCCATGACAGGCTGCAGTCTTCTGATAAACAATTGGAGTAATGCTTTATCTAGGGGGAAAGCAAAAAAGCTTAGAAGGTATCTTAGCTGGAAAATTATTTTAAAAGAAATTGTGAAGTAATGGACCCAGGGGGCATGGTGATTTAAAACTGCACCGAGTAATAGTAAGGTTTGTAAATTGAAAAGCCGTCAACATTTGCAGGTTCAGACAAATGATAATTTATTACACATGGTTAATTTGTGTTTTAAGTTTGTTTGAAATAAGACAGATGAGGCTTTGTGGCTGAAAACAGGAATATCTGAAAGAGGTGTGATATTTTCGTGGGCTATTTTTTTTTTAACTTATTTTTCTGTATAAAAACAACAATCAGAAACAACAACAAAAAAAAACAAACCAGGAAGTGCATGCAGGGATATGCTGAGTATCACTTAGAATCACAGAATCATAGAATCACTCAGGTTAGAAAAGACCGTAAAGTTATCGTCAAGTCCAACCATGACCTAACCATACTACCCTACCAACCCCCCGCTAAATCATGTCCCTGATCACCGCTTCTGAGTGGCTGATAACTTTTGACTTGCATTTACGTCAAAAGATGTTGGATGTACGCAGCAAGATGTGCGTTTGGAAAAAAGCATATTAACAGCTAACAAAAAGATACAAGAGAAACAAAAACAATCATCATTAGCTTAGTGGTATATTTACTCAGTAGTAACGCTTCTGGTTACCACAGGGTTAACTTTTCTCCTGCCCCCAGCAGTGCATTAATAATGCATTTAAAATTCCTTACTGGTAATTTTATCACTGGTAGCAGTGTACTGTGCTGTAATGGAAGTGTTGATAAGAGTCTGTGCAGAGAGGATAACAGCCCTTTTACTGGATGTCTGAGCGTGTGTGTGTCTGTTTGTCTGTGTGCACACATCCCTGAACCATTTTGGGACCCCCACCTGGGTCCACCCCTGGTACTACTGGAAGCCATGGCAGACCCCAGTTTCAGCACTTCACCTACCTTCTGCAAAAGTTGTCTTCAATGATGTTTTATGCAGATGACCAAAGTTGGGATACTGATTGGCTTTATAACAGCAGTATCTATTCCTCACGTTGTATGAGCTCCGGTATTGCACATTAGGTTTATCTTACCGCGTTCAGTAAGAAAATTCTTTTATTTCAATAATAGTTTTATTATAGAGAGAAATAAATATCAGTCCTTCAGTGTGTTACATGAAGTCAGGAGATTTAAGTTCAGTTCAAAATGTAGGAAATTTAATATCTTTACACAATTTTCAATCTTTTTAAATTTTTTTTTTTTATCTTGCATCTCCTCAATTAATTTGTGGATTTTAGTTTGAAACATTATTATAGTGGAGAATGACCAGCAAAGTTTTGTAATTTCTTTTGGTAATTAAATGTATTTGGATAATTGAGGTTTTTTATGCTTGAAAATGTAGATTTTCAAAATCTGTGGCTATATTTTTCCTTCTACATGATGAAATATTTGGAAGAGCATGGATAAACAACTGTTTCTGATGAGTAAACTAAAACTGTGAGATATTGCTTTCTCTCCCAGAATGAAGACAGTGCTTAGCTATTTCCAAATTACTTCTGACTCTTCATCTAGTTGCGTAGAACATAGGGACATTCTAAAAAAGATGGATAATCACTCATAGACATCAGAATATTAGCAGTAAATTGTCAGGTGAAAAACTATTCCTAATGATGACAAGGGGTTGACTTCCATGCGGTGCTGGATTAAACTGAGATTTGCTGAATGTGGATTGCCACCCTTGCCCTAAGCTTTCCTTAGAAATTGTAGCTCCTGCAAAGAGATATAGAAAAAGTTAAGTAACACATAATGTCCTTTGTATAATTTTATAATTTACCAGCTATGTTAAAAACCTGACCATGACTTGTGGTTGTGAAGGGTATTTGCATATCTTACCCAGCATCCTTACAGAGAACTCGATGGGCAGCTGGAATCAAGCATCATTTCAGCCCTCTCTCTACTTTACATTCTTGTTTGCAGTGCCAGCCTGAGTGTTGCATTTGGATGATGGTATGGAGGTGCTGTAAGTTGAGGTTGTTCTTTTTCAGAAACATGAGAACTCAGCAGAACTGAGGGTAATGTGGCTTTTGCTACGTTGACTGATATTTTGTAGCTGTCAATTTAGCTGATTTCAGTCTGTTTCATAGAGTGACAGAAAGCCTGCACTGACTATTTTTAAGGGCTAAAATATTCTTGACTATATCAGAGTATAAATGGTATGTAAATGAAATAGTTGCATCTATCTTGATTAATTACACTTGGTGTTTTGAGTTTGAGTGTAAGTCAATCTTTACACTTGTTCTGAATTGTCACTACTTTAAATGAGAGGAAAACTGAGTTGAAAACAGTCATAAAAATGCACAATTCTATAAACACAGTCTCATTGGCCCCAGCAAGAGTGTTTAAAGGGTTAGAGATTGAACAGATTAAGAGCTGAGTGATGTAATGTAAGGCTGCAATCACTATGTGATCTATAAAGCCCAGTTTCTGCTCCCAGTAAAGCTAGTAGAAGCATTGGCAGCTCTTACGAAAGCATCTGCATCTTTTAAATCCAAACTACTCAAAATATAAAACAAGTCCTGAAATAACCTAAACCCCAAAATCTAAAATGCTTGAAAAAAGAATCCTACTATTTGAGACAGTACTTGCTCCAGGAACATGTATTAAATACTCAAATTCAAGATAGCTGAAAATCTGATGCAGAAAATATGTGGGCAAGGATACTTCTCACAAGGAGAAGTAACATAGATACCAGGAGACAAGAGCACTTTGATTAGGTCTTGATTTTAACAAAATAAAACTGCTAAAGGATTGTCTTTAGTTTTCAGTAATTGTGTTTCCTATTTAAATATGGAAATCCAAAAAGTAAAAAAAAAAAAAAAAAAAAAAAAAAAAAAAAAAAAAAAAGTGTGATAGAATCTTGATCTTGTTAGAAAGATCCATCTCAGACTGGCTTGTTTGCATCAGCATGTTCAACTTACAGAAAGTGTCCAGAGGCCCCAGAATGCAATCTAATAGAATCATAACATCATTAAGGTTGTAAAAGACCACTAAGGTCATGCAGTCCAACCATCAACCCATCCCTACCACACACACTGAACTATGTCACTCAGTGCTCCATCACTGTGTTTCTTGAACACCTCCAGGGACGGTGACTCCACCGCCTCTGGGCAGCCTGTTCCAATGCCTGACTGCTCTTTCTGAGCAGAAATTTTCCTACAATCCAGCCTGAACCTCCCTGGTGCAACTTAAGGCCATTCCTTCTTGTTCTGTCACTACCTGGGAGAAGAGACCTACCCCCACTTCACCACAGCCATGTCATTCTAGAGAATGATAAGGTCTACACTGAGCCTCCTCTTCTCCAGACTGAATGATCCCGATTCCCTCAGGTGCAACTCATAGGACGTCTGCTCCAGATACAGCTCTGCTGCACTTCTCTGGACGTGCTCCAGGGCCTTGGTGCCTTTCTTGTACTGAGGGGAAGGGCCCAAAACTGAACACAAAACTCGAGGTGTGGCTTCACCTGGGTATTTGTTGTTGTAGCACAGAGCCATGGAGCCAGACCTGAGTGCTTTGGATTGCACATCTTGTTATGTGACTGCAGAATGCTGAAACCTGCAGAAGGAAGCTGCTGTTGATTAACTGCTGAAGGCGTGTGAGACATTAGAATGGGCAGGACGCACTGTTATGTCCAATGTAAAATACTTGCTCAAAATGAAACCCAACTTTTTTTTATTTTTCTTATTTTTTTCCTCTGAAAATTTATCAGTGTAATGAAACAGTAATGGATGATTTTTAAATTATGCTTGGTGTTTTTAGCAATGTGCAGTGTTTCCCCTAATCCATTTTAATAGGATTTACAATCCTTTTGATCGGAGCCTTCAAGCCTTTCTGGGTCTTCACTAAAGCTACAGTTGTAGTAAAGCCAAAAAGGGTTCTATGAATTTGGTTCACAGTCTCTTGATAGTTTGTGTATACTGTCACAAAGTGAAATACCTGAGCACAATATTTCTGGTTTGGAACAATAAAAATACTTTTTTTTTTTTTTTTTTTTTTGCTAAATTAATCATTTACAGTTAAAAATGTTTGTGCATCCCTCTTAATTCATGAGAGGGTTTTTGTGCTTAAGGTAATACTTCTGAGATTCATCAACATACTAAAATTCATTTCCAGGTCTAAAATGTCAAAACTGAGTCCTGCTCAGAGCATTTTACGTTGAGTCTCTCTCAAAATCAGAGAGTACCTCACAATAGGATATTTCGTTTGCCATGTTTTCTCTTTAACAGTTTTTTTCCATTTTAACCTCTGTAATTAGATGTGAGCACACATTCTCCAGGGGACTGGGCCACATAGAGGCTTCTTCTATCAAGGAAATCAGCAATTGCACCAACATAAAAACGTTGACATGGATCCATCTGACCTAATGGTTAGGTTTGATCAGTGTGTAAACTCTCAGTAGCAGTGTGTATGTATGAGCCAAAGTATGTACTTGATGCGATGAAAAACTCTTCGAGCAACCTGCATGTATAGCATGTCCAAAACATTCCTTCTTACTGGGTTTGTTCGGGAGAGAAAATAGCCTTTAAAAACTGGCCTTAAAAAGATTTGTGAGCACATAAATCTACTGTGGTATGAAATATTTGATCAGAGCCAAGTTCAAAAGCTTCCTGTTAGAATTATGAGGAGAAATCAGATAATTAGTCTAAAAGTTATCAAGTTTGTGCCGTGTGAATTTTCACACCTTTTGACTGCATAAGTTCTTTTATTTCGGCAGATGTTTAAAATAGCTTTAAAACTATAAAATTACCTCTAGCTTCATTCCAAATAATAACCCTGAACCCATACAAAGCATGGAAGCACTACCATTCGATATTGAGTGCAATGGACAGGAAAAATAGCCATTGCTCTTCTTTTCCAAACAGGAAAGGAGTAAACCTCAAATCTGGTGTCATTCTTCTGCAAATACTTGGTAAGAAAATGAGCCTTGCATCCTTCTATGAAACTCAGAGCTTCTAGTTACTGAGTGAGTCATTTCTGGGATGCTGGGAATGCCCTGGAAATGTCCTGTTGTCAAATCTAAACATTTATATCCTCCAAATGGTGTTAGCAACACCTTCCCTCTTTCAAGTTACTATAGTTACACAGAGTGTAAATTTATGAGCTAAACTGATGTTCGCTTTGTAAGCATGCCAATTGCAATAGGCCTCACTGAGATACCAGCACAAGAGTTTGATTTTATTTAGGCTCTGGGAAGAAGTAGTTGGAGTCCAGGCACGGCAGCACGTCAGCTAAGAGTCGAGGTGAATCATGGGGTGGAGAGCATCCACACCATGGCTGGTGGTTTTGAGAACATTTGTGCTATTAACATACACAATTGGAGGAGAGGAGAGATGGCAGTTTCTGAAAGAGAGCTTAGTGTATAGCTGCTGCAGAAAGGATCAAGGAACGGTCAGCCAGGGTAGGGATTTCTGCCGGCTGTCTTGTCCTGCCTTCAAAGGGAGGATTTTGTATCTTCTTTGCTCACAAAGAGGATTATATTTAAGATACCTGACTTGACCAGATTTTCTTATTTGGAAAAATAAGCATTCTTTTCCTGAGATGTTGAGTGTGTGCCTTTGGCCCTTCATCTGTCTAGGACACCCTTAGGGTAGATGATGAGTTCCATAGGGTGTTGCAATGGAGTAGAGCCCTGAGTAATATCGTATTTGTTTGCTTATTTTCTGATACTTAAACATTTTTACCCTGTTCTATCCAGAGTAAATACAAACTCCACTGCAACCAGCCTTTCACTGCTGGCTGACTAGAATATTTGATTTTTATTACTTACTGTAACAAATTTCCTCATTGGCAACTTCAGAAAAGCAAAGACAGAGGATTATGACTGTCTGCTTCTGTGGAAATGCTTTAACTAGCAGAAACAGAGGCTTTGAAAGAGCAGTGCAAGAAAAAGATATGGTAATTTCAGTGGTGTTTTTTTAAAAAAAACAACCACCCCGCTTTCTGTTATTTTAATCCGCATGGACCGAAAAAGCACTGAGATGAATGCTGTTACAGAACTGTATTCCCAACTGTGCCAAGCTTAATTCTAGAAATTCCTCTGATGCATTTAGAGAAAAATTTAGCCAATTTAGTTATTGGATCCATTTTATAGAAAGAATGAACCAGAGGAGCAAGTGGGAAAGTACTTTGGAAAAAAATATTGCAAACCACGAAGTATCTACAGTTTTTGAGGAGTATTGGAATGACTACAAGGTTACTACAAACTTCAAATGGAAAAAGTTCTAGTATCTAATCTAAAATAGGGTTCTAGTCTATCCCCGACATACTTTTCATTCCTTCTAGACGAAAAGTCCATAGGTTGCTCTGAAAGTAATGCCTCCTATTTATTTCCATGGAAACTACAACAGATACAAAGAGCACAATAATGCTATTCGATAGAACAAATTCTCAGCTACAGAACACTATTTTTAAACGTAGTCACCACTGTTCATTTTTGGAGTAGCCCTTGTAAATAAGCTGCTGCTGGGAGAAGTTGTTTTGGAATCTAAAATCCGCTAGGTGAATTCTTTTATTGCAGGTCACTATAGTAAATTAGAAATTCACTATAGCCTCTGCCATTAATGAGCTTGCCTTGCATGAACATTGTTTACAGTACCTATTTTCCCATTTTAAGCAGCAAGTTCCATGGTTACATTTGGATACAAATAACTTCTGTTCCACGTTGAGGTCATTTTAGTCACAGTATATTGTGAAGGTACTTCAAAATCTCATATTTAGCCATGGGAAAGACTACAAATCTGTGGTCTCATTAAGCACATATTAGTTCAGAGTAGACTGTTTGAGAGAATACCCTGACATCATATATATATATATATATATATATTTTTTTTTTTTTTTCAAAGAAAGCCATTCTAGATTAGTAATGTATGGTAGTTTCTAGATTTTACAGTTATAACAATGTGTATTGATTACTTCTAATGTGTAATTTACCCACTCCGTAGAATTCTATAATCAAATGATTTAATTTGTTATTCTCTTTAAAAGTCATAAACTAAATAACTGCAGAATATATGCTACTGTTGAACTACGGTCACTTTCGAAGGTTGGTCTCTAGCTGATACTGCCAGTGATTACTGAAAAGCATTTAAGAACATGGGAAGTTAAGTGTTGAGAAATCTGAAATTCTGAAACAAGACTTGAGTCACTGAACTGCCTGTTCACAGAGCCTGAATAACGCTGCAGAAGTACGGTTGAGAGATTCTATTGGGAAGGCAATTAATCCCTTGAGAAAGATCTATTAATATGCAAATGAGGTTCATGACATGGTCAGCATGTTTAAAAGGGTTGTGTGTCACTAGCAGACACTTCCATCAGACTGAAAAAAAAAATGAAAAATTTGCAGGAAAATGGATTTCTGAGGAAGGAAGCTTAGTGCGTGTAGAAGGTGACACTTCCAGAAGTGCACATTCTCTGCCTCTTTCAGACTGATCTGTGGCAACATGCATATTGAAGCAGTGTGCACTTCTGGCATGAGTGCTGTCAGGTTGATGTAACTTGCTCCTGTGGACGCTTTGGCATCCATAATGTTTCAGAGTGCTGAGTCTTGTACTACTGACCTAGAGTCAGGCCAGATACTATCCTACCCAGGCAGATTTTCTGGGGTAGAACGGGACTTTGATGCATTAGCACACAGCCAGAGACTCCTAAGGATTGAAGAAAATTGTCTGGGCTAACTGCACTCATTTGAGAAGTTTTAACATAGAAAAATGTGTGTGAAAGGAAGCACAGAGTTGTGGAATAAATTATATTTCATTTCCTTTTTAAACTTGTATTGTAATTATAGCTCTAAAACACTTTCTGAAGAAGAAGGGAAAAAAACCTGTCTGGATACAGTGGAGTAGGTATGAAAGACGTTGCTTTTGTACAGAGAATCTCAGAGCTTCCAGTAAGCATGTTAGAGTGGGAAGCAATGGTCTGAAGGTTTGTATGTCAAGTGATTGAGGAAAATACCTATCTTGTACTGTGATACAGAAATTGTTTTCCCATAACAAAACACTTCTGTTTTCAGTAGCACTGGAAGAAATTCAGTATGTCTTACACTGCTCACATAAAATGTCAAGAGGCTGTGAGTGAGCTGTTCACATTTTGCAAGTTAGCATGGGAGAATAGTTCCTCAACCTAATTTTATGGTTACAGTAATTCAACTATGATTTTATGGTAGACTTCTGCCTACATTGAAAAATAAGGTCTTAATAGAAAAGGTACCAACACTTCCATTTCTCCTTTCTGAACAGCAGCAATACTGCATTTTTGCAGTAAAAATAAGGAAGGTGCTGAGTGGCTGGGAGATGCTGGATTGGGTGTCCAAAATTGCTGTGCCATGGTCTTCGAATTTGCATAAAATGAAGTAAATAGCTAATTTTCATTGGCAACAATGGTTGGCAATGTAGTGAATGTACATACTTTATAGGTAAGACATGAGGATTTGAAAATAATTGTTAGAAGATGTAAGATGTGCTTTTCAAAATGCTTTTCTCAAGTATCAATACTTAAAATAGTGAACAAGAAGGATTAGGTTTGAGGTGTTTTTTTTTTTTCTCCAGTAGAATACTTGCTTTATTTTCTTCTAGTCTTGCTATACAACTCATATTTTGATATGAAATGATGATTTTGTAACATAGCATACTTGAATAATATTCAGCCATATGTAGTTGTTGAATATTACTTCTTTAATACATTATTTGATGAACATTGACACTATTTCTATGCTTTATAAAAGGAGAAGAGGTATTCTGGTATATCAAACAATGAAAATGTAAGAAGGAAGAAGAAGTCATTTGAATTATAATGAAGTGGTATAGAATTCACAGTACATTAGTTTTCATCTGTGGGATCTTATAATGAGTATTATTCTGCCAGGCTAGAAATTAATGTTGTGAGGAACTCCCCTCAAGTGCTATGTGATGTTTCATATCTTTTCACTGTGTTAACCATCATAGGGTTTGACCCCAAGTTCCCAAATGTATCTAATTAACACAGAGATTTTTTGCTTTAGTTTGAGTAATAAAATCACTGTAGAAGATTGTTTGTCAGTTCATCAGTAGAATAGAAATCTGGAAGTTTTAAAAATGTTATTTTATTTTATTAATAAAAAGTATATTGAGAGCATCAATATTTGCTATAGTAACTTTGGTGACTTTTCCAGTGGTGGTGTATGACATTTTAGATTGCCTTCTCTACATTTCTACTAGTGCAGAACTGGGAGACAGCATCCTGAACCTGAGTCAGAATCTACTTGCAGGTTGAGTATTTTCTTTTAAGAGCAAAAAGCCACATTTCAGTCATCTTTGCATTCCCAAATTACTTGTGTTGTCTTTGAAAGCTGAAGAATCAACCTAGTATCTCTGTACAGGTTACAGAAGTTCTTTCTGTGAAAGTTATGCTGAATTCTGGAAGTTGATTTAAGCTTCTTTTGTGAACAGATAAGCAAAGACACAGCTTTAGCTTTTATTTACAGTAATTTTCAGCTGTTGGAGTTAGTGTCTGGTTTTCTGTGGTTCTCTTAATCATTCAGATCTACGTCTGGAGCTATAAAATGTTGCTGCTTCCAGAGAAATGCTTCCTTGATGCAAAACATTAGAATGGCATAGACATAAAAGTGCAATTAAATATAATAATTTTGCATAAAAAGCATCATTAGAATTGCAAAACTGTACATTTGAAACCTTAGTTTGTGAGATTCAGTACGCAGGGTGGTCTCACAAAGTCACTGATCTAAGGAAGAAACAGCACTTACAGCTTGCCTCATAAAGTGTTTGCATATGCAAGGACAAATGCTTTTGCAGCTATAAATCAAGCTTTTCTTAGTTCACAAGTACTCGAGTTTGTCAGCTGAGTTGGTTTTTTATGTAGCTTGTTTGCTTCTTATTTCCTTGAGGGTTTTCATTTGCACTTTTTTAACGATAAAGCCTCCAACGTATTCTCATGTGTTCAGTTATAATTGCCCTTTGTGTGGATTAAAACAGTTTCTTCTGCTTGTAAGTGCTCAATTTTTAGGACTGATGGTATGGCAGCCTTTGACTTGAGAAGGTGCTCAGCCTAGGGAAACAGATGGGCAGGAGCTGCCACCTGTGCACTAAGCTAGTGTGGCTGTGTGCTGGTCCCACTGGCTGACTTACCTTGGCTCTCTGTCCCTCTTGTAGAAATCCTGGTCACTGCCAAATGTTCGCAAGCCCTCTGTGGTGGCGCTGGTGGTGGTAGGCTCAGCCAAGATCAAGAGTTTTCATCTGTCAATGTTGACAGACAGTAGCAGTTATAATAGCAGAGTTAATGAGTTTTATTTAAGGAGACTGGAAATGTGTATCTGTCTTCTCTTCTGCAGAGCTGGATTTAGTCTGTGTTCTTTATGTTCAAGAGATTGCTAAGGCATCAGTGGTATAGCAAAGTATTTAATTCTTGCATTTCCGGAATGGTTTGGAAAAGTAAAAACCTTGTGTTTTAACATATCAGAAACTCAACCTTATAAGTATCTTCACACATGCCCCACTTTCATTTTAAAATCTACATCTTTAAATAGAAGAAATTTTCTTTTCAAAACAGAAGGAAAAGAATGTGATAATGCAATTTCACACAAGAGGAAGTATTTTATTTAAAGGCTGAAACGAAAAGTATTATCTGTGCAGTTTCCACAAGGTGAATAACAGTACTGCTGACAAATTTGAGACAATGCAAATGGCAAATTTTTTGTACAGTGTATATTCTATTAAATCATTCCAACTTGTTTGTTTTAGAGCATCTTGGAGTTCAGTTGTGTATAATTACCAGTGGGCAACGAGAAGACAGTTTTATCCCCTGAAGTTTGCAGTTTAAATGTAATGTGAGAGAACAGCTGGACACTGCAGCAACATGGGTGTTCTAGGAGAGTGGAAGAGTTGTATTAAGTGTAATAATCGGTGGTCACAGCACACCATCTGTCTCATCAACATGAAGCAACTTTAAAGTGGATTAGATATTCATGAGTTTTGCTTCTGTGGTTTACTGTCTTAAAGCTTACAATTGACTTTATTACTTGTCAGATAAGTAAATGAGAAATTATTAGTGGCTGAGATGACATGAGAATATATCTTGGCAGCATGGTTTAGAAGAGTCTGAAGATAAGAGGATGACAATAAACAAAACTATTTGTGTCTTTAGAAAAAGCGATTCTCTGAACTAGCTGACTTAATCTGCACTGATGCGCACATCATAGTAACACATGGTATAAACTGGAATTGGAAATACTTTTATAAAGGTAGACTTAAATGTAATGGGATAGCTTATCTCATATAATGCTCTATGTAAAGAAGGAGAAAAAAAAAATTGTGCAAAGCTTTGCTCTTCCATGACATGCTGCAGTTCACAGAACAATGGTTATAAATGCCTGGGTTGGCCATGTTTAGCTACTGATGTTGGGGATAAAAGAAAGTCTTCCTTTCCTGGGATTCCTCAGGGCTAGTTCTTAGCATTAAAGATTGAAGCAAAGGAGGCATTCAGAATCTCTGCCTTTTTAGCATTCCCTGTTACAAAGGCACCCACCTCATTTAGTAGGGGACCCACATTTTCCCTAGTCTTCCTTTTACTGTTGACATATTTAAAATAACCATTCTTGTTATCCTTTACTTCCTTTGCAAGGTTTAATTCTAAGTGGGCCCTAGCCTTCCTTTTTGCATCCCTACAGGCCTTGACAACCTACCTATACTCTTCCTAGGTGGGCAGGAACTTTTTCCACATTTCATGGATCTTCTTTCCTTTCAGTTTATCCATGAGTTCCTTGCTCATCCACACAGGCCTCTTGCCACTTTCCCCTGATTTCTTACTTACATTCTTAGAGATGCGCTGATCTTGAGCTTGGCAGAAGTGGTGTTTAAGTGCCAACCTGCTCTCATGGGCCCCCTTACGTTCTAACAGTGCAGCCCACAGGATACCTCCAAGTAGGTCTTCAAAGTTGGCTCTCCTGATGTGCAGGGTAGCAATTCTACTTATTGCTTTGCATCTTCTACACAAGATCTTGAAATCCACTATCTTGTCATCACTGCATCCCAAGCTTCCCCCAACTATTACATTCCTGAACATCTGTTCCTTGTTAGTGAAAACAAGGTCAAGTAGCACATCACTCCTTGTTAGCTCCTCCACCACCTGCATCAGAAAGTTATCATCAGTGCATTGCAGGAGCTGCCTGGACCTTGTATGCCTGGCCATGTTGCTTATCCAATAAATATCAGGATGGTTGAAGTCCCCCGTAAGAACCAGTGTTGGGGATCACGAGGCTACTTCCAGTTGTTTGTAGAAGGCCTCATCCACTTCCTCCTCCATGCTGCATAACAAAATAAGAGGATGGGAATGCAAACACAGTTCTATCCTTCCATCCTTTTTTTCAATCCTTCCTCAATGGTGCAAGAGACAGAAAAATCTCTGCTCCCTCATCTTGTTCTTTCCTTGTGTCCCTCATGTCTTTTATACCGCTTATCTTGGCAATCGTATATGGAAAAGACCGTATATGGACACTGCCAAATGTGGATGTGATGTTCATATAAGGACATGACCACATAGGGATGCAATGACCATATATGGATATGACTAAATGTGTTCTCTTTGCTTATTGCAGTGGCATATTGAAAAAGTACAAGATATTAAGATGAAAATTCAAAGTCTGTATTTTAAAATGAAATTTTGCATGTCTAAAAGTAAGTATAAAAATTATAAAAGCTTCATGTGGTTTTTGGGATGCAGAGCAGAGCAGTTACATGCTGAAAAGCATGGACCAAGGACTGTAAATTTTCATTGCGAGTAAAAGCAAGAGGGACTGAATATCGCAATGAAGTCTGAATCCCAGTGACCTACAGGTTCATCATGTCTCTCTCATTTTCTCAGGAGAACACTGGGAACTTCATTGAGAAGTGCAGTGTCTTGGTGGATAAAATTTCTTACGTTGTTGCGATTAGCTTTAAGAAGTGGTTATTTTGTTCCAGACTACTTGCAGAAACGTCATTAAATGGCCATTATCATTCATGTGGAATGTGAGAGTATTGGTGGTCAACTAAGAATACTGCTACCATGATTTCTGACAGTTTTTATGCTGATTGTGGTAAGAAAATGGTTGAAGACAATGAAAGTCTTGCACTGTAAATTTCTGAGGCATCTTCAATCTTAGCTTCATGATGGTTGGTGCTGTGTATGTAAAAAAAATCAAAATGCTGAGGGTTTTCTTTAAGATATTTCAGAAGAATTGGAGGAGGCTTGGGTTTATATGTGCATTAAAAGATAGCCCACTTGAAAAATGCTGTTGCTCTGTGACAGCTTTGAGAACTTGGAAAGAATTAAATAGGTGTAACTTTAAAATTAAAGATACACCAAAGAATTGAAACTTCCAAATGGCCATTGTATTGCCAAATGGAATGGAGCATTGAGGTTGTATTGTGAGTTGTTTATGAAGAAGTTAACTTAAAGATAGTTTAGAATCTTTCTGCTAAGACTGTATAGCCTCTATTAATTAACACAAACAGCTGCCTTAACTGAGAGTAATTAATAGAATAGGCAGGTCTGCCCAAGTGTGATTCATACTTCAGTTGTTCCAGTGAGTTTTTATGAGTTGAACTTATCGTCTTTGCTAGACGCTGAGCTGATGAGAAAAAAAGGTCATCTCAGAAGGCAGTTGAAGCAAAGCACATGTTTTATAGAGGACATTGCATTAAACAAAATAATAAAAGTAATCAGTGCCAAACTTCATTAGTACAGAAAAGCTGCTTTTCTTGTTTTGTATGTTGCTCTTAAAAGTAGAAGTTTCTGTGAGAATAAAATGAAACAAAAGAATCCAGAAGATAACGTTTAACAAATTTCAAGGTCTAGTGAAATATCATAAAACCTGAACGTGTTCCCACATAACTTTTAATAGCTTTTTGTCTTCTGTAGCTCTGAGCAATATCTGAGAATGGTATTTTCCATTCTTACTTCTAGGTAATTTCCATATAGGTATGAGAATAAAATCAACATGTCTTTTTATGTTCAGCAGGTTTTGTCAGGAAGGCCTGCTCCATGTTTGTGAATCACAGGCTGTATATGAAGGAAGAATCCTCAATGATCAAGCATTTCTAAGCATCTCTTGCTTTCCAATTTTTAATATAAATATTTATATATATTCTAATACATATTCACTTTAAATCTGTGGTATGTCTGCCAAAAGTGTTTAAATTTCACTGAAAAACTGTGATAAGTCACAACAGACCTTAACATTAGTGCCAATATTTGTCTAATCAGGTGCACAACCTCAGCTCTTGGAATAGGCAAGAAGTGCTAATATGGAGGATGCAGCTATAGTAAATAGGTTACTGTGCACGTGCCCACTGCCAAAGATATGCTTATACACACAGAGTGCTGCTGTGCCTTTGGTCTCATCCTTTCTGATGGAGACTTAACTAGTGGCAGTAACAGTTTATTTAAACTGTGTGTCTGTTCTTCATATGCAGTACAATTTGATGAATTTAATGGTTACAGTACTGCAAAATACTGATGTCTTTGCATCTTAACGTTTAGATATTATTTGAATAACTGGTTCTTAATATTCAGTTTCTATCTTTCCCAGTCCTTGGAAGTATTGGTCATCCACTGCATCCTTCTTACCTTCTTGCCATTGTTTTGCATGCCTAGAGCTTTGAAGCCAGGACAGGGAAGGTGTTCTCCCTTGGATATAGCAGTGTCATATCAGCTGTGCCAAGTGCTTAACCTTTTACCTCAGCCAAGTTCTCATATAAGTGGTATTTTGTGCCCATTGTAGAACAGAGTAATCTTGGTCTCGTTTTCATAGGGGACAGTCAGGTCTTAGTGTTTGCAGTTGTAGTGCTGGCAAGTTTCTCAATTTTTAAGGTTATTTACGCTGTGGCTGAGCAGAGACTTGTCAGATTTAACTCCTGTTGTCATGCTGTAACAACATGATATGTTCATTCCAAGCCAAAAGGTTGTTGCACATTTCAAGCCCCAAGGTAGTGAGTGGTTTCTAGCAACTTTACCATAGTGACGTGGATTTTCTGTACTTAATGAGCTATTGTTTAGTCAGCATTAAAACCAAATTGTCAGTCAGCACAAGTGTGCACGCCTCTGCTAGAACTGTATCATTAGACAAAGGTTAAAGGAACAAACTGTTGTGGGAAGATAAAATTTTAGTTATTAAACTGTGTCACTATTCTCCAAAGCAATAGAATGACACTGAATCTATAATACGTATTCTTGAGAAGCAGGGCAATTAATTGGAGTAATAACCTGTCAACTAATTCTAAAGCTCTTAAATATTTTTCCGATTGTCACAATTTCTGCATAGATGTACATAGCCCATAGGTGGGTACTCCTCAGCACTGGCCCTTTCTGCACCATGGCTTCAGGGATTTCTGCATCCTATGTTGGCTTGGATTGCTGTCAGCAAAACCTTGCTTTAGGAGAGCATACTTTGGGGGCTTACAATCCGTTTACATATCTGAGTTGCAACTGTCTCCTGTGAAATGCAGTTGAGCGGAAGGTAGTAATGCTATGAAATTATCTTTAGGAATTAATTACCTCCAGAGAATTCTGGCCATTTGAGATGAACAGAAATGAAGAGCTGTGGCACAAAGAGCTGCTTCAGCTCTAGGGAAACTGAATTAATTTGCCGTGTTTTAGTGAAGGTGGCTTTGCACAGTAACAACCTGCGATGGTAGCAAAATACTCAAAGTACATCTCTGTGCTTAATAATGCTATTTGTCTTTATCAACATTAAATGCTGCTGTCAACACTTTTATTATGACTATTAGTGTTCAGTTTTAAATGATAGTGATATAAATGTATAAACAGTACGGGAAAGTTGCTCTTTTTATTTCTAGAGCATACCAAGGAAAAAACATATATTACTCTGGCACACGCATATTGTTTTCAAAGCATGATTTGTTGAAATAGTGAACTAATTCTGCTTTAGTGATGGCATGTGGACACCTCAGGCATCTTCAGTTGTTTTTCTCTGTCAGCTATTTTGAGACGGCAAGGATTGCCTGACATTCATTCACCAGCTGTGCACAGCTTTTGCTTAAGGAAGGTTTTTTAATATTATGATGCATTAAAAGTATAAATTATAAAGACACAAGGATGCATATCGTGCATGTGGTATGTGAATTTACGGAAAGCCTGTCCCCACGTGAGTTATCCTATAGATTGTAAGCATCCTATAATTTATAGCTATCTCACAAGACTCTTTATTGTTGCATTTTGAAAGCTTTTTTTTCATAAATTCTTACCAGAATTTACAGAATAAATGTCCTTACAGTTGCTTTTGTTCCTGTATGAGGAGCCTGGGTTTCTCAAAGCTGGTCTTGCACACAGGCACACTGTCCCCTTAGCACAGGATAAGCATGTCTGCACGGCGAGCACTGCAGAAAATACTGCTTCTCTACAGTAGAGCTGCCATCTGTTCCGTCTGCTTCTGTATTTGTGGTATCTGTAGGGTATGTTTTGCAACTTAGGTTTGTACATTTTAATCATTCTGTTTAGAAAGGCTTTTCCAAAGCCTTTCTTTTTTGAAGGATGCGAGATGAGTGGAAACAGCACAAATTGCTGATCGTTCACCCTTGTGACTGTAGGTTTAAAAAATGTGATGGTGCTTGTTAAAAGGTCAGCATTTATCAGAACTGGTCTGGTAGTATTTGAATAATTATAGTTCTTTTCTGATTAAAATTTACAAAACTGTGACAGCAGCAGTGTCTGGTGGCTTTTGAACAGAGATTTTGAGATGATTTTGGTATCGCATTGGACAGACTTTCCCAGCTGTTAGAGGCAGGAAATGATTAAAGCATCTTAGGCAAATGTAGATCAACTTTCTTATGATATCATTAAGGTGGAAATGCAATCTCCTTGAGGGGAAAAAAAAAAACCTAAGACAGTATTAGTAATATGGAACTAAGTGGAGCATAGTGTAGTGGGTATAAATAGAACAATAAGGAAAAATTGTTTAGTGAGCTGAACACTTAAAATATTTTCTATTCTTATTGTTCTGATATTTATGAAGTGCTCTCTTTTATAAGCTCTGATCCAAAATGTGTGTGAGAAAAAAAAAAAAAGGCAATTCCTCCGGAATTCAGTGGGATCTGAAACAAGTCCTGTGCAAACTCACTTTTTTCATCGTTGTTAATGACAGAATAAGTGGAGGCTATTATTTGAGATAATAATTGCTCCTTACTGTTCTTGCTTTGCAAAATTTCATGTATTTTAACCTAAGCATCCATGCTTCAAAGTGTTCCATATTATTAGCTGCAGTTCTAAGGCTTTTAATGGTTTGGTAAAGATGCTGGAAAGAGAAGAGTCGGAACTCAGCCATGCTGTTTGCAGTCGTTACCTTTTCACGTTTCAGTTCACCTTTTCATGCCTAGAGTTGCACAGGAATTTATACTAACCTTGTTGGCAAAGTAATTTTTAAAAAGGTAATCTGGATTGCTGTCATTTCCTATGCTTCTGCTTTACCACTAATGATACTGGAGTATTGAATTCAACCTCTGTATTTAGCCGCTGCAAAACTGGAACACTTAAGGTCGGCTGCTGTTTGAGGTTCTGGGAAATCTATTATAAGGCAGAACATTTCACGCTTCAGTAAGCCCTAAATTAATTACATTGATGGTACATGAATATCAAAAGAAAGTGAGCATAATTAATGCTACTTCAGCAAACATCAGAGGAAATATTAGTGATTTCCAATTGATGATAATGCTAATGTGTTATATAAAATATTTTATTAGAAATGGTATAATGCTGTCTCTTGCTATGCCTGTGTAATGTGCTAACCTATTAATTTAAATATGTTTTTATTGGCAATCTAAGATTATATCAGCATGCAAATATATTTTAATATAGTCTTAATTAGCTGCTGTTCATGAGTAGGACAGTTTAGATGTGAGGACAGACAAATCTAAAATGAAACAGGAACATGTTATGAAGATGTCTTCCAGGGCTTATGGGGCAGCATTGGAAGCTGGTACTACCTCACCACCATCTGTAATTTAGTGAGTAACACACAAAAATATCCTGCTACTGGCATTATGCCCTCTATTGTTTACAATTTGAACGTTAATGCATTCCACCCTACCTATTGTAGAGTGCTGTAAGAGCAGCCACTGTAAAATGAGCTGTCGGCATCCAGAATGCAGTTTCTCACCCAGAAACAATGTAATAAGAAATATAATTAGATTCTCTGATTAGCAGGACACAGTGAAATTATATAAGGTGTTTCTGAATTCTTTTTGCAGATGTTAGCACTTTATGAATTTGCATTGGAATCTTATTTCAGCCTCTAAGACTGACTTTCAAGCAACAGTAAGCAGGGTATAGTTAACCACTGAAGCAGAAATCTAGAGTCAATGAGTAATTATTAAGAGCTTTCCAGAATATTAGCTGTTTCAGTTGCTGCAGTGATGGAATAGTCCATTAGATATTTGTTTCTGGCAACTCCTGAGAATTGATTCTGATACGAAACAACCAGCCATTTTGATCAATACTGTAATTACTCTTATTGATGGATTGTTTTACAATGATAGTCATCATTGCAATATGTCTGCTCAGGAGGCATCAGGACTGTCCGCTACATGCAGTAATGCACCACAAATATCTGATTCAAATCAACACACTATTGAGACTGGGCTGACAAGCGTGAAATTAATTGTTCCACTTCATGTAAGACCTGCATTCTTCTTTTGAGAGAGTAATTTGTTGCTGTATGTAGCTTGGGAACAGTACAGCCTCAGTGCTGTGTTAGGTGTGGCTTTTTTGGTCTTTGTCTTTTTCCCACAAGATTGCTTCTTTCACCCTTTTAAGCATCATAAGTGAAGAAGTTCATGACTCAGGGGCTCTGACACAATTCATATCCTTTCTGGTTTTTGAGCGATGGATTACGTATCCTGGTAAGAGAAAAGTAGGCTTTATGATCCAAGTTACTGAAAAGCTTTAAAATATAGAAATAATGCTGACGCAAGAAATTCCCAAACTCTCATGCATAATCATCTAGCAGAGCAAGACAGTGTGTGGAAGCAGACTTTTTGTTTCATCTGAAGTGCTCCATTTTTGTTAGGTTTGTGTGTTTTTGTTTTTGTTTTTTTGGATGCTTATAGTGAAAATATTATCTTCAAATTGCCTCAGTGGAAAAACAGGGACTACATCTAGTGAAAGAAAAAGCTTAGAAACAAAATAAATTGATGTACTGCATCATGCCACTGGTCTATTGGTTGATGGCTGGCCAAAAGGCTTATTAAGAAATGGAAACTAAGTCATCCAGCATTTATTGTGATAATGTAGTGATGGTTATTAGCACATTTCACAAAATTATGTTCCCATTACTACCGTGTGTGTTTCTACTTTAGGACTGCGTTATGTTTAAGCTTTAGGTTTAACTAAAAGATATTCATACTTTTAAAATACCTGAACTTAAATGTTTTTAACATTATTGTATTCAGTTTTCTCATTTTCTTCTTTCCCTATATGAGCTTTTGTGCCTCACTGGAAAGCTGAGGGCTATTTGTAACAAACTAGTATAGTGTAAATGCATTTGTACAATTACTGTATCACTTCTATTTATTGTTTAACAAAATAATGTAATCACTGGGCAAGAATGAACTATAGTTTTATTATGAAAAATGTATAAATAGCTATGGAAGTCACTGGCCAGTTCTTTGTCTACCATCCTATTAGTGCTGGTCTTCGAGGATGATGCTAACATTTCCATTTCCGACACCTGGGAACAGGTCGTCTCCTGCAGAAGTAGAAGGTCTAGCACACAGTCCCCAGTTTATTTCACGAAAGTGAATGTCAGTCTTTTCATTGGAAAAAATCCTGGGGAAAGCCACTGAATTCTCTCATTAGCTCAACAGAGCTTCAGTCTTTTTAAAATTCTGCTTATCTGGCTGATCTCAGTGTGTTCTATGTGATGATAAATTCAATGCTTTAAAAATCTTTTACATTTTTTTTAAATACTTCTAAAGTGACTTGTTTGTCATGTTTTCATGTTAAAATTTTATTGCTTTCTTACAGTATTTCTGGGGACTCTTCCAGTGATATATCACCACCAACAAATTTTTTACGTACCCTGAGCAGATGCAGGTAGATGATTTATTTTTCAAGAATATCACTTAACAAGTCTTGCCCAGCAAAGCTTTTCAGGGACCTGAGTGGTACTCAGTAGCTTCTATCATACAGATCCCATGAGGCCTCTTCTGTGCCCTGTGCCACGTGCTTCACATCTGTCACGCCATATGTGTTGGTAATGGGCAGTAGTGTTGCAATATAGCACAATCCTGATGCGGTCAGTACCAATACTGTTCATTGCTGGTGATCTCATAGTATCTGCAGTGTTTCCTGGCAGATTCCATAACTTCACCAAAGGATGTGATCCTTACCTTGTCCCATCCAACTCCCATGGCCATTGTCTTTTGTAGGAAGCATTTAGGTCAGTGTGTCCCTTGTTTTTTTTTTTTTTTTGTTTGTTTGTTTTTTTTTGTAGCCCATGCCTGCTTGAAACCTGTAACTGTGTTAGTCTGGGGAGTGCTACATTGTGGAGATGGCAGTGAGGAGCACCAGCGAGACCAAACCTGCGTTCTGAGAGCAGTTGAGGTCCTGTGCTGCCCTGAAAGTGGCACCAAGCTGCTTGTGGTCAGCCCTAGGCCTGGGCTCCATGTGTGCGGTGTCAGTGGAGGGGCCACTAACATGAAAATAAAAACAGAATCTGTCCCTAAGCAAAGAGTGGGTGAGGAAGTGATGCTGGTAGTACTGGGGTTTTGAAACGTTTTTACAGCTTAACTTGTACATGCCTGAAAGTAATGACAGAGAGGAAATAATTGTAACCATTTTATAACACTCAGGAAAATTCAGGAAGAGGAAATAACATGCAGTAGTTGTGATTCTTGCCTAACCTACCTTCCAGGTGATATCTTGAGCCTTTTCTCTGATGCTCTAGATTGCTATCTCTACTTCTGCTGTGATGATAAAGACCCTCTCCCTTAACAAAGACTCATTACAGGAAAATGGTCTGGTATAAAATGACTGGGAGAGGGGTGTTGTTTGTGACCTAAAATGTCTCTGCTTCCACTGAAGAGGCGTTCTCTCAAAATGTGTATACAAATACTGATGGAGCACTTGTCTAACAACAAAGTGGGTAGCTGTAGTCATTAACAGTGCTTCATGTTAGAAAACATGAAAGGAATAAAAAAGAGATTGAAGAAGCACAGTTATCCCATGTGCATTTTCAAGTATAAGCTTGACTTGCACTGTGCATTGCGTTCCACGCGTTGACTAGCTGTATAGTTTCTCTTTTTAATCAGTAAAATGCAAGGAATTAAAATAAGCCAAATACTGAATATCTGGGGATTTTTTTAATATATTTTTTTTAAGTTTGGACTTAGGTCTATGAACAGAGTTTATTTGTATAATTTCCCTGGCACTGATTATTGCCTGTCTTAACAATTTAAGAGAAAAGGTTCTTCAAAAATAATCTCAAAATAAGAATCTTATATGAAATACCAAGTTATTTAAGGACAATAAAAAGTGGAAAGAACAATTTAAAAAACCCCTTAATTCCATGCTTATTTTTAAATCCACTGAAGACTTTTTGAAGATGGTTTAAGAAATATTCAGGGTTGTTTATAGAACACAATATTGCTGTAGGTAAACCAGGAGGCACCTTCTGAGGGCTGAGGCTACTGATGTATATTAGCACATTTGGAAACTCCGTAGAAATAAGTGTTACAGCCCAGAGAAAGTAGTTAAGTCATCTCCCTTATACAGCAAGATGAGATACTTAGAATAGTATGGAATAACTCAAACAAAATCCAAATATTTTATGGAACATTTAGCTCAATTTGGCCTGTGTTACTGGAGCAGATTTTTAGTTCAACTTGTTTGGATTTTTAGTTTCTTTCTCCTTGAGCAGATTTAAATTTACAGTGAGATCTGAAGATTACACTGTACTGTCAGGATGTAGACACAGATACAAAAGAAGTGAGGGCCAATTCTGGTTCGGTATATTTACATTTGCTATATATGACAAATATAAAGAGCTATCAGGGACATCGTGTTTTGCACTCCCTTTTTTTCCTGTTGTTGTGCTGGGACATTCAGTAAAGGTCTTACACTACCAATTGCATCTTGAAACTAGATTTTTGAAATTTGGGAATAAACAGACATAAATAAAAAGTAAGAAAATACTGTTGTGCTTCTATAAATTAAGAAATAATAAAAAACAAACAAACAAAAACAAAGAAAAAAAGCCACAAAACCCACCTCCTAATCAACTTTCCTTTTGAAGGTCATTGTTTTCAGTTGTGCTGAATTTCAAGGACTCGTTCCTTGAAACTGCTTTTTGCAAAAAATGCACTGAAATCTTGAACTCATCTGTAGGCTAAGTACACAGTAAAGTTCTTTTCTCAGGGCAGGTTACGCTGAGCTAACAAAAAAATCAGACTGTTCTCTGGGTCAGAAACTGATAGCCAAGCTTCCTGATGACTGTCCAAAATATAGCAGGCGTTCTATCGACCTCTCTGCTCCTTAATTACCATGATCCTGTCTGTTTTCTTACTGTTGTGGTATGTGATGTGTGAGTGCTCAAGTTTCATTTTATCTGCTGTATCAAATATAATGCACTCTCAGTCTCTTATAGTTCTAAGATTGTTTCTACATGTATTGATCTTTAGCTTGTTTTATTAAATGGTAAGAAGAAGAAATTCAAGAGTGTGTTTGATAAATGTCTTACAACTGCAGTTTCTTGTGAGAAAGAAATATCGGCTACACAAAGTAGGTAAAGGAAATCAAAGGATTGGTTTGTCTTTAGAGGATGGAGCAGGGCAGAATAATAGGCACGTTGAACCAAGCTTACTTCAGTAGATTGTTGCCTTAAAGATATAGATAATAACTATTTATCTTCATTCTGGACAGCTTTACCTGAGACAAAAAAAAAAATTCTGAGCAGAGATCGTTTCCCCTGGTTGAATTTCAAGCAGTGCTTTCCATTTCTAAAAGGCAGAAACACGTTTTTAAAAAGACTTTAAAAAGAAAGAAGAACGTTCACTTCTGATAGTCATGTGTTTGAGTCACGTTGCATGGCTAGCGCACTGCTTCAAATTTCTCCTGTAGGTGGGGTTTCCTGAGTGCTTGTGTGTGTCACAGTATACCTCTGTTTTTTAGTTGGATAATAAAGATAATAAAGAATTGTTCACTACTTAATTTTGATATATACTGTTTAAACGATCACGGGCTATGGTACTGTAAGAACTGAAAGTCAAGACAAATTTAGGCATTATAAAAGAATAATGGTAAGCTTTGTCCATTATTATTACTGTTGCCATTATTATTACTATTTATTGCTTGAAATCAGTGTTAAAACTTCCATTTAGTTAATGACTATTTGTGTGTAAAAAAAAAATAAATTCATTTGTAGCTGGTTTTAACAAAAATACTACCAAGGAAACATTTATTTTTCATGTGGTAAGACTCTCAGCTTGTTGTCAGCTTACATAGTCATTGATTCTTAATTTTATTAACTCTTCAGACCTCTGCTGCAGTGAAAGCTATATATTTATCTGTTAAAAACATGGTTGCAGTGATGATAAAATGTGAAAATGAAATCGAGGTGCTGCTTATTTTCTGTAACATCCAGAGCAAACTGACAGATAGAGGAATCTGTGAGAGCTAAGCAGGTGCACCTTGGCTTTTTCCCTGCTGTGGTAGTGCTGCAGCTGAAGTCCATTCTGCACTTTGATACACAGAGCAGAGTGGAAGTGCCCCCTCCTTGCCTGCCTGGCTGCCTACTGCAGCGAGATGCTTTTAAAAAATAAGGGAAGGAAGCGGCTATATAGAAGAGCGCAAAGCTGAGTACTGTTGAGTGGAAAACACTTTGACAGAGGGTTTTTTTGTGGCTGTTGACAGTCTGGATTTGGTACCGTTATGAAACTTGAGTGTGTTATTAAAAACAAACCTAATGCTGTCTTTTAAACCAGAAATTTGTCTCCGTCTGTATTTGAAACAGCAAGTGCTCTGTGCTTTGATCTGATTAGCAGATTTGAGAATTTTATTTGACCATTTCTGAGATGGAAAACACTTATTCTAAAACAAATAAATAAAAGCCCTGCATGCCTGTGTGTACACGTTTTTATTTTAGTTTATTTCCTTACTCATGCTTTAATACAGGTGGGGCAGGCATGCAGAATGCACAGAGAAAAGCAGGGAGGGGAGTATTTATTTAATTTGTCAAGCTGAAATACAGATAAATGTATATGCATATAATGCATTATGTGATTAAAACTTGTTTGAAATATGGCTCTGTGTTCTGCTTTCATTGGCTCGATTCAGCTGTCATACCTCTCTCTCATAGGGGCACTGGTTACTCATCTGCCTTGGCCACAGAATATCCACTGTCAGCTGAGAATTGCCCAGCTGCACCAAATTCAGTGCATAATGATTAACATTTTGTTCCTCTATACCTTTCTACTTAGCACATTTTGGGAATAAAGCTAAGATGACTTAAGTTTGAAAAGCAGAGAAGCGTGCTGGAGTAGTTGAACATGCTAGTCTGCTATAATCCACTGGACTGCCTACACTATGAATTTGAGTTGCTCCCCGTTCTGTTCCAGAATGTTATTTTTCAGCTGTCTTAGCAAGCAACCAACTTGTTCCTTGCAGGATGAACTGTGGACAGTGGTTTGCTCTCAGATCCCATCAAGGGTTGCAACACGCTGTGCTGTGCTGTGCTAGGAACACCACTCTGTATGGTCCTTCATGGTATCCCAGCAGGTCATGTGTGCCTGAGTGGTCCTGTATGCTCAAAGGGAGCACCTTCATCTTGATGCTGGAAAACTAGTTTGTTTTCTTGCATCACAGCTAAGAGGCAGTTGATGATGTGTCAGGAGCTGAGAGCAGATGTAGGGTGAACAAAGCAATTTACCACTGCATACTGTTGGATTTAATTGATTTGCGTTTACCCCAATATTCTGCTCTTAAGTTGTAAATTTTTAATTCTTTCATATACTTTCTCTGAGCTGGAAATAGTGCAGCAGATTCTAATATAGTTACATATTATGTATCTGCAGTTTTAAAAATGATCCAAACCCAGGACTTCAGCATTTCTCCTTTTTAGGAGTGGAAAACATGAAGGCTTAGAGCATGATATGGACAATTTACACTGGAAATATGAGGAAATATCTAAACAAACTAAATGTGGAAATGAACCTGGTTGTTATGTTTTGAAAAGAAGCCATTGTGCATGTGTGGGAACTTGTTTCCAACACAAATTTTTCGGTGGTAGATTTATTGAGCAGGGCACAGTACCAAATTGTCACAGTAAAATGCAGTCACTTATTTGGGTCTGGATCAATAATCCATATATAAAAATAGGTGATTGCCTATGTGTGGATGATTGAATTTTCAAGCTAGAATTATATGGAAGAATGAATCTGTCTTGTCAAGGGTTTTTCAAGCAAGGAACTGTTTTGATACACTTCAGACCTTCAGTACCCAAATAATATTCAGTGAAATGGAGCCACAGGGAGGGAATTACACTATCAGGTTGTGGGGAAAAAAAGTTTCCTCCTTTATGGATTAGCTCTCAAAATAGTGGTAAGAATGATTTTGTTTTTGATTAAATAAAGTACAAATGCTATATATATAATGTAATTGGGGAATCCTACTGTGCTTTATTTTCAGATTAATAGAAATCGGTGATAGCGATCTAGTCAAGGCATTATTTAGTACACCTTCAGCCTCAGCAGCAAAAGTGCTGAATTGCCCTCTGGTTGTAGGATATGGTAGAATGATTGTAGGATATTGCAGACAAACTGAATCTTGAATCCTCTCATCTTTTCCATAGGCTGTAGTAGGTGAAGTCTTTGAATGTGGTAGATAAAATATAAATTTTTAGCAAATATGATCAAGATAAATGTTTCTGTTATCCCTCTGTCAAGTGCTGTTCTGCAGGTCTGGGGGCTTTCTTTCTTTAGTTACAGCAGTATTTTGCAGTTCGTATTGTATTTGTATTAAATATAAGCCTGATACTCGCTATGTTTGAATTATAGGTTCTTGTATTTCATACTACTTTTACAGCTTTTCGGACTCCTTCTTTCATGCTGTCTATGTATGTACTTTTAAGCTGAAGCTCTGTGTGGCAGCCCCTGCTCCTGTGAGTGCTGTTAGTGCGGGCAGGAGCTGTGCTGCTGCTTTGATCAAGGAGGTGAAGGAGGGTTTGCAGGAATGTATCAGCTGCTGTATTCAAATCTCTTTGAGCTTAAAGTGATTTACAAATCTTACTTCTAATGCATTAAGCAATAAAATTTTCTTCACCTTAAAAAAAGAAAGAAAGACAGAAAAATAGAGCCACAAAACCAGCTCTAATCTGCTCCTACCTTCAATAGTTTTTTCTTTCTTTTTCTTTTTCTTTTTTTTTTTTTTTTTGGCTAATTAAATAGATATTTTTTTATTTCTTCCTCTTTCTCTTCTCACCTATGTTAGTATTACGAAGCTGGTAAAGTTGGGATTTTTTTCAGTATATTTTAATAAAATAAGCTTTACCTCTGTACCTCTTTCTCACAGAGGATTTTCTCTATGGTTAATAAAAAGGCACAGTCTCTTAACACTGTGGCTTATTTTGACAGAATAGATGAAGCTTTTGCCCCTATTTTTGGTTTATTTTTGTGATCATTTCCAAGAAATTGAGTGGAGCTGGACATTTTGTATTTCTAAGTGGGAAACTGTTGGAAAAGTGAACAGTTTGTGTAGAGCTCTCTATATTATTTTTGGACTGGAAAAATCTGACATACAAGAAAATTGCTTATGCAGTTAGATTTTGTTGTTTCTCCGTTAGGATGGATTCCATAGTCTACCGTAGAAAAAAAAATAAATGATGATTTATGCAAGTACATAATGGTCTGGGGTAATGAGGGCACAAGTACTTGTTCTGTGCAAATGAAATCCAGGCAACCGTAATGTATAGAATAAATAGTGACAACGCTGAATTACAGACCCATAATTCCGTTGCGGACTTCTGTTGATGACATACCGTTCAAATGTGAAGCTCGAGTGGTTTGCATTGCACCATCGCTGGACCCCAGAAGAGGAATTATTTCCAGTGCAAGGTCAATAATTGCAAATTCAAGAGATTTTCTTTTGTTTCTTAATATGTGAATCTCACCTCCGTCCCCATTGTTGATCGTCTCTGTATAGATCTGTCTTATGGTAGTGCCCCACTTCTTACCTCTCCTCATTTCTTTTTATCTTGTAACCTTATGGATAGGAACAGAAATACCTCTCATTTTCAGTGCTCAAACTACTGCAAACTAAAATCTAAGCTATAGCTGAAATGTTTTAAATATGTTTTTAAATATCCAAAGTATGATTGCCTGTCAGTCAGCTTTTGACACTGTGCTTCATAAAAGCTTTTAGCTTGATATATTCTTGATTTTATAGGGTCTAAATAGAGAATAGGTGTTTTGTGATTCTAATTGCAATTAATCGAGCCTCTATTTCTTCTGCAGTTCTACAGTAGTGCTTGGTATTTTCATGCTGTTGCAATTGTTTCAAGTTCTTTCTTGGGGAAAAAAAATATGGAGCATTTATGTTTAAAATTGCTGTTTTTATTTTTAAGTGATATAAAGACCTTGTGATGCTTCATGATAGTTGTTTACCATGTGCTTGAGGAGTGGATAACTATTTTTACAAACTGAGTAATAGATTATGTGCATAAACATTTCATGGTAGATAAACACACAGAGTATTTCTCATATTTGTCTGAATGTATCGCCGTACTTCAGAATGACAGGTATTTTGTGCTATTGCTACTTAAGGAGTGTTGCTGTAAATCTTCTTTGCATGTAAATTGTGCAAAGTACATTTTATGCCATTCGTTTCAGCTTTTACCCAAAATTCCATATTGCTTTCACTTTTCAGATATGTACACAGAGCTCTGAATATACAGTAATGGATTTAAAATAACCACTATTTGTCTTTTGAATTGTTATATTTGAAGGTAACTAGGTAGGTTTTTAAGCAATTGCTTTAGTAAACCTTTGCCTTTCATGCACATACACTGTATGTGACATAAACTTTATTGCAAGAATAGTAGTTAAGCTGCAGTGTTGTTGTTGACTGTCTTACTGAAATTCCTAGGGTTTACGATGGTGTTTGAGATTGCACAGTGCAAACGAAGACTGCTGGCAAGTCTTCAGAACAGAAACTAATTCCCAATTCTGGTGCAAATTGTTCTTGGGACTGAAGTACTGGATTTTGTACAGATCTTGTTTTCTATCTGATCTGCAGGACTGATACCTGTAAAAGAAAGGTGAAAACTGACTATGGAAATATTATCAACCTTGTTTAATATCTTGAGAACATAGGAATTAACTGACCAGTTCAAGGTTATGCAGAGCTCTGTGGCAGAGCTGGGATCTGAGCCCAATTCTTTTGAGCCCAAGGTTAATCTCTCAACCACCAGACCATTCTTTCTCTAAGAATATAGCCATTATTATAACTCCAAATTTCACTTATGCTAATTTTACTGCAAAACCCAAGTCCCTTTGACTTGAATTTTCCATCACTGCCCTCAAATAAGAGGGGATTTGAAACTGCTTCTGGAAAGTCTGCTTGACAGTGAAGCAAAATGACAGATCTTTGGTAAAATAACTGATTTTTTTCAAAATGCCTTTAAATTTAACTAGTGAGATTTCTTATACTGTCAGTGAGATTTCCTATACTGTCAGTGAGATTTCCTTTCTTCTGTTCGCTGATAGTACAGATCATTTTTTTCACTCGTGGTAGACATTGCTTAAAACTGTATAGATCTTGTTTTTCCCAGAACTGTTACAAAACATAGTTTTGTAATAAATGGAAGGAAGAAACATATGTAAAATGAAAGCTGAATTAGTAGTGTGATATTTCGGTATTGTAAAATTTAAAGCCTCTGTAGCAGAACAGTGAATATCGGGCTTGATTTGTATTATAGTCCTCATTTTAAAGAATTCAAAGCCCTGTGCACAGGTAAAAAATGAAGTATAAGGATTTGCTGCCTGTCTAGAAGGTGCTTTATTATAGTGCAAAATACTGACTTCCTTAAATTAAAACTGTGGAAAATAAATGTGGAATAATGTGAGATTTTTTTTTATGGGCAATTCAAGATGACAAATCGGGACTGATAAACACAAGACCCATAAGTAATTAGGAGACTAAACATACCTGCTACAAATGATTGGGAGCAAAACAGAAATGTTAAGTCTAAAAGACTGTATACCTAATGAGTATGTGCTGTTTAGAAAAAAAAAAAAAAACTACTCTTTTAATTACCAGGGTGCTTTTGATGGAACTTGATTTTTAGATGCACCTTCAAAGATTTGGTCTGTTGGTTATACTGTTAAAACATCCTACTGAGATAGAAGTAATTTTAACTTTTTGACTATTTATTCATTTATTTTCAGTTTATTTTTTTAATATACTGGGTCATCTTAAAGTGTTTCAGAAGACCTTAAGTTTAAATATCGTCATATCTTTGTAAATATTTTACCGAATGAATAATATCTTTTCAATGTTTTTACACCCTTTCGATACAAGTATACTGAAGAATGATAGTAATTTTGGCATCAAACTATTCCTGTCAGACCGCTTTATTTTTGAATGAGGAAATGAAGATGGAAGTTAAAGTAATTCTGTGAGAAGAATTCTGCAGTGCTGGGAAGACTGCTGCAGTGCTTGGATGAGTTTTCTTCCCAGTTGCCACTTAGCAAACGCTTCTCTTTTGTCTCTACCTTAAATGTGCAAAATAGAGGACTCTTTTTATCCATATACATCCAGCTAAAAGAACAACAAAACCCCTCAAACGACTCCTGGTTTCTGGAACCACAACAGCTCTTCATGGACTACCTGCAGAAGTTTGGCTCCAAGAATCATGGGAACGGGATTTCTTTTCTAAATTTACTGATCTTTTTGTGCGTAGTTACACTAAAGTAGTATCATTTGGAAACTGTGTTAGGGAAGAATTCCAGGCAAAGTCGAAGATGACGAGCTGATGGTGATCTTGCCTCATTTGTTGTTTCAAAATGTGTAAAATGTTTCTTCTTGTCAGTTAAATTATTATCTGAGAGCAAAGACTTTTCTGGACAGGATTATAGCCGCTGCATGCTAATAATGGAACAAAGAGTTGAGGGTTACAGAAGCAATAATAGTAAAATATCCAGGAACAGTTGCTGGGGACATTATTTTCCTGTCAGCTGTGCTGCTGTGTGCTTTGGCATTTCTCTTGTTGTCCCGCAGTAACCAGAGACTTCTATGAGGGCCTCTCGGAAACATGCAGTGTTCTAGTCCTGTGGCTTTTCTTTTCCAGAGGGTAATCTTAGACACTGGGTCAGCAGAACCAAATGGGGAGAAAATAATAGTCTAGTGCTGGTATTCTTAGTGGGAAGTTAATGGCTCACCAGAAGCAATAGAGGTTGGGTGATTTTTGTAGCCACTAATTGAGGAATAAACAGTTTGTGGTGGAGTGCGTCACTCTTCAGAAATATATACCTGGTGACTTTGGTATCCTCAGTCTTTTTTGGCAGAAGATCACAACATATAGTGGAGGATATTTTCCCAGCGATCAGAGTCATCAAAGAGTTGTAATTCATGTAACCGAGTTACCTTTTACAGGAAAGCTTGAACATATGATAAAAAAACTAGTTTGCTAAAAGCTTGTGTTTGTATGTAATACTGACTACCAGAGTTTAAATATCCAGCATTGTCTTCCATTTCTGTTCCGTCACCTTCAGTAACAATGGCTTTTTATTGGGGCACTGTTGGCTTTTTGCAGATTCCATACTATTTCACATTTTGTGACACCTGAACAACAATTTCTACTTATTTAATCAAATGGGTTCATTAAATTGCATACTTCTTGTTGCGAACGAACTTCCATCAACCACATCCCCTCTAAGTCTTTTCATTTGAAGTAAAGATGTAAATGGGCTGGAGTGAATGGAATATTTTCTGCTTTGACTTTTTGTAGGATGCAGTATTGACAGAAAGCTGTACAGTTTACAGGAATCAAATCAACATCCTTTAATGTAAGCTGTTATTGGAAAATTATCTAATTTACTGCAATAAGTGTACCATCCCTCTTTGTCTCTCCTATAAATGTGTAATTTTATTTTCCTGACTTGCAAGAAGCTAGTGATGAAGTGATTGGCAGTATTCTTGTGGTTTGACTCTTAATCTCCAGTTGGAACAGGAAAATTTTGAAGAATGAGCCAAAACCAAATTGCTTATTTTGAATAGTGATTTTTATTTTGTTTGTTTTTGTTTGTTTTATTTTAAGACTGGAAAACATTCCAATTTTACCTACAGCATCTTTCAGCATTGTCCTGCTCGGTGTGTTCTAGAGGCATCTTGAGACATAAGATGGTACCATTCGTACCTTTATGGTATTGGTAATACTCAGGAATCCCTGCAGGTTTCGCTGATGATGAACTGATAAAATAGTAAAGTACTGCATGCAGCCTTTGGCTGTTCCTGCAAAAGATAATTTCCATTTGAAAAATCCCTTTAGATGACTTTTGGTGTAGATTATGTATGAAAATGTTGTTTGTACAAGCCTATTCAGGGAGAAGAAAAATGCTGCTTGCACATTCCCAGTAACATGGAGACAAGAACAGCTGTACTAAGTTTTCTCCCTATTCCTGTCTATAGCTCTCAGTGACGCTAGGACATCACTGTCTCCTAATGTGCATCTCAGCAGTACATGTGCACTTGTGATAGTAATCTAGAAGTCGAGTTAGCCCTGTTACCCTAGAAGGAAATATGATGGGCACGTCTTAGTGTCCAGCCTATGCCACTTGTTCTATCCTTCCACAATAACTGGAAGAGAAGAAAAGGCACCTTTAGCTGATGATAGAGATACTGCTCCATGTATGTAAAGTTTTGGATCTTATTCCTGAAATTAAGATCCACGAGGTATTGTGATCTTAAAAGCAGAAAAGAAACATGAAGTATGAGAAATTTATTTTGAACAAATTAAAGGCAGCATTCTTTCAATGCCTTTTTAAAAGCTGCTGAACAATGATCCTTATTTTTTTGACTGAAATGGAGCTCTTTGTTGATTTGCTTGGTGATGCCCAAAAGCAGTGGAGAGTCCAAGGTTGTCTTTATTGGGACATAAAATTTGCATTTACAGAACCCTCCCCAGCTGTGATACTGCCATAGTAACACAAGCTTTTTCAAAGGTAAGAATTTCAGTGCAAATATTGAAAGTTATTTTACAGTACATGAATAGTTTTTTAGGGATGGAATGTGTAGTGACAGTACAAGGTAGAATCTAGTGTAAGGAAAGGTGCAGATAGTCCAACCAATGGTTAAAATGGTGCTAGTGGATTGCTTTCAGTTTGCCTTTGAAAAAAATAATGCTACTGTTCTTAGAAAGACTTAAAGATATCTTGTATCTTTGGGTATTGGCTATTATGCATTCAGGCACCTCAGGAACAAAGAAATGACAGTGAAATGGATGGCCTGGGTTTAACTAAGTAGGTGATGGTACAGATGAGGCCCGATAAGCTTAACACTTCATCTCTGTGCTGCCACTGCGGTTTGCGAGGAGATTAGAACTGTCTGACTGTGAGGAGGGCAAGCTCCACAAATTCACTCATACATGGCAGTTCTGTAATGAGGTGATACTTCATTCCTTAAACTACTGAACTAGAACTGCACAAACAGATGTATGCCTCTGGCAGTCCTGTGCACGCAGCACATGCTCTGCTCTACCTCCAAATGCAAACAATGTCCAGTTGCCACAATTATATTTTATTGATGCACACTGTTCTATGTGCATTCATAGCAATAAGGGACAAGTTGTATTTTTGTGAAAGAAAGAAACCAGCAAAGAAGTTCAGAATTTGTATATTGCAGAGTAGCATTTGACAAGAATCTAAATATTTTACTTCTTCATTGGTTACAATGATAAAATCTTATGTTGGAAATTAAGAGAGGATTTTGCCCTTGGCTATATGCATTATGTTTTTTTTTTCACAGAAAAGCTATTTCAGAAAGCTGAGGAGATGGGAATTTGACCCTCATTTATGAATCTTTTACGCAGTTTCTGGTAAACAACCAAAGGTCGAGCTAAGTCTTAAAAGTTTGGGTTGTTTTTTTTTTTGTTGTTGTTGTTTGTTTGTTTTTTGAGCTTGATATTACTTTAATAAAATTGCTGAGAGCAATAAATGACCTCTGGGACCCTCAGTGACAAGTAGATGCCTTTAAGTACCTGGCTTGTTCTGTCTGCTTCAGGAGGAGCCCTGTGATTTTAACTTAAGCGTATGTTAATTACTGATGTCTTAGCGATGTGAAAGCAGTTCACCGGGGTCAGTGCTTTGTGGTGAGCAGAGAGGAATTTGTCAATAGATTGACTAGCCAGCTCCTGCAATTCAGGTGGTTTCCAGGTTCCGAGGGTTAGCTGGTTGTGGAAAAGGAATATTTCCATCAAGCAATGAAGTAGTAATGGGCTGCTGATGGCAGTTTGCTGAATATTGTCATGGAGAGTGTATCTCAACAATGGAAACTTTAATTTGTTTGTCTTTATGAACACATTAATTGTGGCAGTTTAAGTTTTAAAGTTTGGTTTGTGCAAAAATAATACTTAATGGAATTCCAACAAAATGACTGTTAAAACTCTGCTCCTCAGAATATAATAATGCTATTTTTAAAGCGTTTTATCTTGTTTCCTCTTGTGGAGGCTTGCCGACCTAGGGCCAGTCTCTTGAAGGAGCAGGACCACTTCTTTCCTTACAAGGAGGGATTGCCACTGCTAGATGTTGCTCACTTAAACCTGTTCTTTTTAATTGCAAAATAGACACTATTTCATTAACCAGTGGACCTGAATAGGACAAGCTAAGCCTCAATGTAAGTGAATATAACTTTTCAGTGCTAAGGATTTCTGTTGCGGTAATATGAACTAAATTATGCTTAAAGTATTTCTATACATCCATTCCCAGTAGAGTATTTGTTGCAGAAATGTGACTTTAGACATCATCATTTGTTTATGATAATGAACATCCTAACTAGAATAAGATATTTTATTTAAGGAAACAAGCACTCAAGTGGTTGTACTGCAAAACACCAATCAGTATAGGCATATGTTCCTAAAACACAAGCTGTTTTCTGTAGATGTGTGCAAATAAAGTAATACTTTAAGTGCTTTAAGCATATGAACAGAAATGAAAGAGAACTATGTGTTCTCTTTCTATTTAGAAACTTTAATGTGATTAAAATGTTCTTTTATTAGGTTTCTCTCATGTATGAAGGAAGGAAAAGTGTATTAATTACCATTATCCTGAAGGAGAGCACACTGTATTCTTTATGACTTCATAGTATCGATTTGGCTATTATTCATGGCTTCTATTCTCCGCTATGCAAATTGATACATCTTTAATTCTTAGACACATTATCACCAATAGTGATTAACTGACAAACAAAACAGAGCTCTTGCTGGATATTTTTTAGTACAAAAGCTCAACATTTTCTGATAAATGTTAGTCCATGCGTTCTGTTATAGACTCTTGTGTTAAATGTTTTATTTCTGTGCATTATGTCAATAACCTACATGTAATACTCTATGTATTTTTGGCAAGATGAATGCTATCACTAATGAGTTCCTAGACTACAGAAACATTTTCTAGTTCTACAAGAACCAGTCAAAAGCTGAGTAAACATCTCCATGCTTGTGTGTGTAATGTTGAATTAACTGTATGTAGAAACCACTGTAAATAAAATGAATGTCCCTCACACTTCATCTTGGGATGGAGTTGGTTCACATTTAATTATATGAAACTTGGGGAAAGACTTGTTAATATTCCAATGACCTTATGAAAGGTAAAACTGTTTTTTCTTGAAACATTTCCAAACTGATCAAATTCTGGCATGTTAATTATTTTCTTGATTTTTTTTTTTTTGGATGAAAGGGAAGGGGAAAAAAATGAAGTCTAATGCAACCATGAGACTGTAGTCTTGGGCCTGAGTCTGGTTAGTTCTTGATTTATCTTCTGATGAGTGTGATAGTCACAAACAGCTGTCTACACTTTGGCAAGATGCCTTGTGTTTCCAGTTTCAGGGAAAAATAAGGACAGATAGAGGGTGATATTCACCCTTCTCTCATCTAACTTTTAAATTCCTCTATTTACTTACACATTGTGGTTATGTTTTGGAATGACTGCTTATAATATAGCATGGGTGGGATATGATACAAAAGCAGTTATTGTGTAGATTGCTCACTAGATAAAAAAAAGTAACAAGAGCTACAGTCAGAATAGTAAGTTCTAGCTGTGGTTTTGTTTTCTTTATGTTTATTTATTTGCAATATTGTTGTCACAGGCTACATCCTTAGGTAGGTTTCAAGCTTTGTCATTGTGGGGTTTTTTTTTAGCATGAGAGAAAAACTGTGGGGGAAAAGACATATTGGGAGTTAATATGTCAATAGGTGTGGATGTAGTCTGTCTAGACTTCAGCAAAGCCTTTGAGACTGTCTCCCACATCATTCTCCTAGAGAAGCTGGCAGCTCACAGCTTAGACAGGTGTAGTCTTCACCGGGTCAATAACTGGCTGTATGGTCAGGCCCAGAAAGTGGTGGTGAATGTAATTAAATCCATCTAGTGACTGGTCGTGAGTGGGATTCCCAGGGGTCAATATTGAGGCCAGTTCTGTTTTGTTATCTTTATTGATGATCTGGATGAGGAGATTGAGTGCACTCTCAATAAGTTTGCAGTTGACACCAAGTTGAGAGGAAATGATCTGGCTGAGAGTAGGAAGGCCCTACAGAAGGATCTGAAAAAGCTGAATGGATGGGCTGCAACCAATTGTACGAGGTTCAACAAGACCAAGTGCAGCATCCTACACTTTACTCACAAGGGCCCCATCCAATGTGACAGGCTTAGGGCAGGGTGGCTGCCCAGGGAGGTGGCAGAGGAGTCACCGTCACTGGAGGTGTTTGAGCAATGTGTAGATTTGACACTGAGCAGCATGGCTTTGTGGGCACTGTGCTGATGGGTTGACAGTTGGACTAGGTGATCTTAGAGGTCTTTTCCAGCCTTCATGATCCTACAGATATGCCGGATGCCAGTTTAAGAAAGTGTGCAATATAGCTAAATGGTCATAGAGAATAAAGATGAGGGGAAGATCTGTTGTACACACCGACTAATACCACATTACAGTCTTTCAAAAGTATTTATTATATGTTAGGACATTGTTTAACAGTCAAACTGTAACCCTTCCTTTTTCTTGCGTATTTACATTTAGTTATGGAGCTTTGAAAGAAATCATTGTGAATATGCCCCTCTACACTAAATATACAGAAAAGCTACTCATGCTGTGCAGTTTCTTGGGAACTTTTACAAGTGACTGAAAATCACACAGAGCAGAGCATCAGTGTCATGCAGTGCTTGTGATGCAGGACAACAAATATGCTTTCACAGTTCCAGGCAGTTCCAAATAGAAGAATTCTGGTTTCCAAATTCTTAATTTTTATGGTTAGTCTGATAAATTCTTTTCAAGACATCAGCATAGAGACAGTGTGCAGGTGGTCAAATTTTCAGAGAGTCTGAGAACATACTGATATTGCTGGCTTTGATACAACATAGAGGAGTTTAGATTTTTGCAAAGGAAATCATTTTTCATCTTCAGTAATTATAGTGAAGAATTAGGAGCCTAAATTTTGATGCCAGGGTTCAGCTATTCAGAAGTTACTGTCTTTGTTGTAATTAGGAGAGTCCACTTTGATATATAGTGTTCTGGTATCTGTCTAAAAAAACAAAATCAATGTGAATACTTTTATCAGTTGGATACAGAAAAGTGCAATGATGAGATATAACAGCAGCAATCAATGCCATGTCCTTCGTAGGGACAATCAATGAATTAAAACCTGTTTAGAAGTTGATGTCAAAGGTACCACATAATGCAAAGAGTAAAGGTTTAAAAGTATTGTCTAAGCAGATGAATGCTAGTTACAGAAAACATTGCAAATCATGAGCAGAGTTTCAGTTTCCCAAGGAGATGAAATCGCGTGTTGTTTTGTTTTGTTTTTTTTTTTTTTTTTTTTTTCTGAGAAAAAGTTACCACCAGCTATTTTAAGAGTGTCACTCATCTTGCCTTGAGGTGTGAGGTTTGTTATGCAATATTTGTCTTCAGGGTACATTTTGTTTTTCTCTTTACTCCACTTTTATCTCTTGCTTTCTTCCTTACTCATTTTATTTTGTAACTAATTTAGGGGCAACTATGGAAGGTGAGGAGATGATTGTCTAACTTGCTTTTTTGGAATGGAAAATAAACATTATCTTATAAAAGCATATGGGGATAATGTTAACCCAAAGCAGTGCCTGGTGATAAGACAGGCATAGGTCTGCCAATATGGAACAAAAAGGAGATGGACAGACACGGTGATAAAAGGAAACATAATGAGAGAAATGTTATAAAGAAAGGCTGATTGAATGAATTACCTTGTAGGTGTATCTTGTGAACTTTCAGCACAAAGTAAGCTATCTCTTTGGTTGTCCTTGTTTTCAGTAGCCATAAAGGTTTTCAGAGAAGGCTGATGCAGTTTGGTGTGCAAAAGAAAATGTTGCAGTATGTCATCCCAGCTGAGAAATGGATGTAAATAGTAGGTTATCAGGTTCCCTGCTCCTCAATCTGCAGTGACTCAGATCAGCTGTCCAGGATGAAAGGAGACATTCTCACATTTCTTCAGACTTTTGTGAGGAGCAGGTGTGATGCATGTGCTCCTAATAGTTGCTTTCACCTGAAAATATAATGTTGGCTTTGCCTTGGATGGTGTACCCTCTGGGTACTACTGTGGTTCTTCAGATTTATATCTATTTTTTTAAATGTCATTGTTTAAAGTATCTCGTGAAATACTCTAGTGGGTTTTCGAGAGTACATCTTTATGGGAAAAGAAGTCTGTAGGACAGTTTCAGAATGTTCCTTTTTTGAGTTAAATGATGACTTGACATTCTCTTCTAAGACAGAAGAAAGGTGTATATCATTACAAGAGTAGGCTCTATAAGATAATTTTCTAAAGCGGTTTTTAATGATTATTTTTAACTGGCTCTTAAAAAAGCAAGAAAAACAATACCTACCCTTGTCAAGTCTTCCGATGATAATAAATCTCCCAGGTAAGCTGATTTTTCGTTATAGTGTATAAAGTATAGCTCTGTGTAGCTGATTGCAGTAAAATAATGTACAACAAACGTTTCCATACTTTGCAGTTCGAAGTGTACGTTATTTTATGAAGCAGCTAAACTGGAGTTTGAGGTAACAGGAGTTCCTCAGCCACCAGTAAGTGACAAAGGTCAAACATGATGGGCTGGTGTAGAGTTCCTTGGAGTTATTTGATGAAGTGAATAAAAATTTCCCTGTAGAAAAGAAAATGAGTGTGCTATCACACTGGTCACTGCTGATGGATTTCATCAACACAAAGAGGTTCAGTAAAGGTTAATAGGAGTGTGTAATGTGGTGTAACACAAACTTCCAATTATCAAGGAGTTCTTTAATGTCAAGGTGAGGAGAAATATGCCGTTGTGACTCATATTTCCTTACAGATCAAGCTGGAGTTAACAATGTTGCCCGTGGTCTATAGGGCACCGCACTGGAAGAGTAACCAAGAGAGCTTGTACACTTTGTTGCTGTAAAGTGTTGCGGGACATTGGGCTCCTCACGGAATTTATCTATGTCTCAATATCTTCATGTGCAGAATTAAGGATCTTAGAACCTTCTTTTATAAAGTCTTCAGAGATCTGTAGATGACAAATCTTATACTGTCTTTAAACCAAAATTTTTTTGTTCATAAATTCTTACCAGGCATTGACTGCGATGTAAAGACAACTCTAATGTTGCTTATTTTGTTATGACATTAAATCCTGCTCCACCAAATTCATTTTAGAGTGAGGAGGAATAGGCAACAACTTAACAGTGATATTCTTTTTTAAACAAAAGAAAACAAATCCCTAAACCCCGAAACCACCACCCTAAGGTCATTGTGATAATGGAGAAATACAGAAATCTTTTACTAAGGAGAGATTCACAGATGAGTCTATCAAAGGAGTACACCATCTGTAGTTGATGTCTCTGCTGTGGTAGTGCCATCTGAGTACCCTTCTGCTCAGTGGAAATGCTCAGATTCCCACTCACATGCACATGTAATTCTGGAGACTTCTATTTCATTGGCTTCAAATTCAGGTTTACTCAAACAGCACGTATTTAATTAGTGACCCCTCACTTGTAATGAAGCATTTAAAGGCTGTGCTGTGTGTTTTTAAATGATTTGCAGGAAATTGCTCTGCCAGCTCTTGCATGCAGAGGGGTTGTGTGCTAGTACAAAAGGGCACTGTAAGAGGTCAAGTGACAGAAGGTTTGAGTTTTCCTGTGCTCTCCAAGTTTGTGTGTCACATATTTGAACATGATCATTGTTTTAAAATTTTATTGTCTCCTAGCTTCCCCATATTGAGGGCAAGTTATATTCTTAGTTTTGATTCAAAATCTAGGAGGCGTATTTTGCTAATAGTAGGAAACCTCACTCTGCCCAAACCTCCTCTGTCTTCCATAGAATTATTAATGGTGGAAGGCAGCAAATAGTGCTACTGCATTGTCAGTCTGCTCCACACAAATGGTGGGGTTGGGGTTTTATGACTAAAACCAAAATAACTAAAAAATGAGTAGGTGTTTTAATGCACCATGAGTAAATGCCATTTAAATTTTGTTCAGTAGAGCTAGCAGCATGCATTTCAAAAATTCTTATATGAGGAAAACATTGAAAAATCAATGTGAGCTTTATGTGTGTGTTTCCATAATCTCATTTTACATTTGAAGTTTTGTGTCTTGAACATCTGAAAGTGGTTTTGGTTTGTGTTTTTTTATGAATGACATCGAATAGACAATTTTTTTTTTCATGGAAGTGATAGATTGAAATGGATAATTGAACTTTTATTTGCATGTTGGTTCTGCTTTTCCTTTATAAAATAATAATGCACTCATACATCAAACTGCAATGTATGTGTGAGAAAAACTCTATCTCAAATAGCCACATTTGTGAGTATGTACAAATATGCAAGACACAGTTATGAATACATCGCAAAGGCTTATATCTTTTCCTAAATATACAACACAGACAGATTGTTTTTAAAGGCTTATTATGGAGTTGCTGTTGAGTAAATACACTTCTTTAGTCAGGATGGTAGTGATATTTGCTGCTTCTGAAGATCACTGGGAGTGTAGGACTTTTCATCATAGATGGTTCTGCCTGTGTTCAAAGGACCCACTTCTTGAAAGAGTGATGCTGAGAGCTGCTTACACACTTGTTAGTAACTTGAAATGTTTTGGTATACAACGCAATTATCTGAATTTTGATAATAGTTTATGGGTAGATACAAACAGGAACAAAATTACCACATTTGTTCCAAGGTGAAAAAAATTCAAACCGTAGCTGATCTATGGTATATTTCTGAAGTTGTCTTTCTTCAAGAGAATATTTATTTTCCTCCTTACTCACTCAATCTGCAGGTTTTATTTTTATTTTTATCATAATTAATGTTATTATTGTATATTTAGTGTTTGTTTATACTTCAGTGCCAAATGCTTGGATTGCATTAATTGATTCAGACTTGAGTTTTGTGTGGACTCCTTTCTGGTATGTTGATTTTAGATGAACACTTATGCAGGTGGGGAGGATGGGATACAAAACAAAAAAGACGCCTAAACCGAATCCATGAACAGCATTAAAAGTTCTGACAGTGAAGTGCTGTCTGTCTTTGTCTGGTACTTATGTGAAATGATGTGGCAAAATAGATATTGCAGAAATCACCTATTTTTTGTCTGTTGTGAAATGATAAATGTTCATGTCTCTGTGGAGAATTTCTTAGCAAATGTGGATTTTGCTAACAAAAAGAAACAAACCAGAAGTTGCTTACTTGTGTCTGCTCAGTCTTCTTGACAACTGGAAGACCACTTATCAAAAGTCCAACTATGACTCTAACTTTTGGTATGTTTTCGTGCAAAAATCAGTTATTTACAGTTTACATTTTTGACAAAGAAGGGAAAATGGCTGATTTTAAGTTTGGAAGAGTTATTCAGAGTGGCTATATGAGGGTAGTTTGCAACGAAGCAATATAAAGGATAGTCCAGCCCAGAAGCTGAGTATTTTCCACCAGCATTTTTCCAATAGCTTTTTCCTTAGGACTGTGCCAGTAAGGTTGCACTTGTTTTTTCAAGATTACATTAAAATAACATAACTGTATTTTCAAATTTGTTCAAATTTATTTTGAGTGAATGTCTGTGTTGTTTTAGCTAATTTATTTAAATTAAAAGCAAATGTATACTGTAAACTGTAGTGTCAGGAAAACGATAAGACCCTGACGACCAGACAGCAGTGGGACTGGTGGGAGGAAGAGAATTCATTATTAATGACTTTTTGTTTGCTGCGGATTTATTATGTCTGCTTTGATTCAGATTTTTTGTGTTGATACTTCTGTTGGTCAGCATCTTTCTAGACTCAAACAGAATTACCATCTTCCTGAACACTCAGTACTGCGAGGAGGTTCATGGATATGCACAGACAAAGCTGGCACCTCTCCCCTCCACACACAATCACTAGAGCAAAAGAATTCTAAAACCGGCTGCTGTTCTTTCCAGCCACATCATTTCTCCTGTCTTGGAACCTTCCTCTGATGGTTGAATAAGTCACAGAATTGTTTTTATGGCAATGAAATTCTGAATATAAAATACATATTAAGTAAACACCTTGATTGCCGAAGTCTTGCAGATCAAGTAAATAGTCCTAGCTTGTTGCAATTGCTCTTTAAGTTTTCCAACAATTGGCTGGATGTACACTATGCAAGATGTGTGGTCTTTTGTTCTTAGAACTTAAACAATATCTTTTTATTTCTTCCCATATATTTTTTTAATGCTGGAACTTTGGCTTTAAGTTAGGGAAAAATAAATCAATGTACTGAGTAGTATCTCACTTCCACTTATTTTGAATGCAAGCTACTTGTTAATGATAAAAAAACAGAAGTTATTCAAAATTGAGAAATGTGAGTTTTTAATACGTTTCCTCAGTAACCTAAGATACTATATGATTCAATCCTCTGTGGCTAGAAAATGTTGACTTTCATTCTAATATGCAATTTTCCAACAAATGCAGTGAATAATCTGATTTTCTTCACTTTATGGCAAAGCTTAAATCAATACATCTGGAAACCTGAAAACAGCCTCTTGAAGGGATGTATTTTAGAATACTTTCTAAGAATTCAAAGATCAATACTGCAGGGAACAGTTTTTATCAGACTGATATGTTGAACATGACCTGTGCAGCTTGAAATAAATGAGTCAAATTTGTACCTAGTCTGTTGACATAATAAATATGATAGTTATTCATAGCAGAGCATTTTGCCACTTGTTTTATATTCTCCAAAGCTTCTAATCCTGTGGGACATGAGCAGACTTTGAGATCATTAATTAACTGGGAGTGTTTTCAATTTACTGTTAATCTAGTCCATTTTACTACACTTCATTACAGTAGTATTTACCTCTCTATTGTCCTCTGTGTTCTTTTGTTTTCTCCAATAATCACAAGAAAGATTGATCTATTTTAGACAAATCACCATGCTATCCTATCTATCTATCTATCTATCTATTTTTCAGAATATGGATAATAGAACTTGAGCCTGAGTTTAGTAGTGAACTTGCAGAGTTGAAATAAAAAAGTTTATAGGCATGGGGGAAAAAAAGGCTGGAAGGGGGAAAAATGTCACCCTGCTTTCCTCCAATGAACAAAATGCAGGCAGTCTGCTTGAGGCTTCATAAATATTACAAGATTAATATTTAAGTCTAAAATAAAATAATCTCATAGTAGGAAGCAATGTAAAAGTAAATAAAATAATTACTGGAATAGGAAAATTACAGAATACAAAAAATTCAATATCCTAAATATTTTCTGATGACATTGTTAACCTTCTTATGACATGATCTGCAAATGATATTTTATCAAATTTTCCTATCAAAACATTAATTCAAGCCTGTACAGATAAGTATTCAGAATAAAGCTTGTTCCAGGTGCCATTTGCCTTGAAAATTAGTTGGAAGAAATGAGAACAATATGCACAGGAATTCTCTTACAGTAAATTCCTTTCTTCTGTCACCTGCAAGGACATGACTGGTCCTTACTTGAAATGTTCGTCCTGGTGCTTTAAGCCATTTTTCTTTTATCTCCTTATTCTTCCCTCTCTCTAGTGTTGCATATGTTTTGGAGAAAATTATTATTGCAAAGGCAAATGTTCTTCGTGAATTTACGTTTAATATTAACGTCTTAGCACTTAGAGGAAAAATATAGTGGAGTGACATGAGCAGGAGAAATGGTCCCTGTATTAAATGCTTTGAAATTTGGCTCCAGAGAATATTACACTTTTTTCCTGTATATTATGTTCTTACAACGTTCATTTATAAACACTGATTTTTTTTTTTTTTTTAAAAAAGGTTGTTATGCAGAAAATAAAGAGGATAAAAACTGAATGTATTTTCAGTCTAGGAGTTATGTTGTGAATGAGACCATAAGATAATGCTCATCCATACTGTGCAAATGATGCCTTGCATTCAGATAAGGGCACCTATTTCTGTGGTCTGTTGGGGGTTTTCCTTGCAAGGAAAGTTAAGGACATGCAGATGTGCTTATAGCATAAGTATTCCTAATCTAAGGATTTTGTAAACCACATAGAATAAATATTTGCAGGATCTTCTTTGGAGGAGGAGGTTTCTAAATGGCTAAGACACATACGTGTATCATTTGTTTAAAATACTTTTGAATGGAATACAGAGATTTTTTTCTTCAATATTCTGATGTTTGTCTGCAGGGGTAATTTAACTGTTGTGAAGGAAAACCACTACATTCCTATTATGCATAGCATAAATATTTCTATTGTATTTTCTTAGCCGAGTTCTGGTACTAACCCTGTTGTTTTTCTGTATGTCAGTATCTTGGTGCATAGCAGCCCTCTGTCAACAAATAAACAACAAATAAGTAGAGAATATCAGCAACAGTGTAAACAAAACCAATCATTAGTTGTCAACATTACAACTGGTTCCCCAAATAATTTTTCCCTAATTCTTTTTTTTTTTTTTCCATGTCTTCCCTCAGAAATACAAAGAATATGAGAAAGACGTTGCAATAGAAGAAATTGATGGCCTTCAGCTTGTGAAAAAGTTAGCGAAGAATATGGAAGAAATGTTTCATAAGAAGTCCGAAGCTGTGCGGGTAAGCAGCAGAGCTGTCTGCTATTTCATTCTCTAATGTCAAACTAAGCATGGAATTTAGGCTCTGCTCTGGAAGATGTACAAGCAATTGAAAATGAAATGGAAACACTGAAGCATTCAGAAGTATTTTTAGAATCCGTTCACCGGAGAATATATATAATTTTTTTATAGCATCAATAGATAAACGCAGAAGTGTGTAGCAAGGTTTGGACTACCTGTTTCCCATATGGACTTGTGAGCTATCACTTGTGTTTGGTAAAACATAACTATTACGTATGGTTGTGCATTATTATATTAGAATTCACGTCATCAAACCAAAACAGACTTCATATTATTGCTTTCTAGTAGAAAAATAGTACTGTGGGAAATTTCTGATTTCAATAGCTGTCCTTTAGATCAGGTCAAGAAAAAGACGAAAATGCTTCATAATGCTTCATATAGGAATGAACCCAAAACTCCTTTATGTATGGTAAGTACTACATCGCTGTAAAGACAACTTATCAACAGTCTACAGTAGCTACCTACTTTCTGTACTTCTGCAGGCCTGAGTGGTTTGTTGTTGTTGTTTAACTCCATTCTGACACTTTGTGCTCAGTTGTCTTATTAGATTTACTATAGAAAAAGTCTGACACCTGTGTTCTTCTGCATTAAATAGGATTTTTTTTTGATAACACTTGTCCTAAAGAATAGCAGGTATTCCTGTTCTACTTTTCATTTTACATTATTCTTTGAAATTTAGGTGATTGCCTATTACTGTAGTTCCTGTTGTATCAGCAGTGTCAACGAGCTGACAGTCTGCTGTGGTGATGCTCTGTGCTGTCATCTGCCTTGCTTTTGGTCATATGTCTGTTTAGTTGAGATGGAGGTCTCAGCATCTCAACTGTGCAGCTGAAGGCATCACCCAAGGAAGGGGATTCCATTTCTGTAGCTGCAGATACAATTCAGCCTTTTATTGCAAAAGGGAGGAAGGAATTTGGTGCTCTTTTAGAGGCTGAATTTTCTGGGCTGGCAGCAAAGTAAAACATATTTCAGCTTGTAAACTGAGCACACTTGGCAGGGAAGTCGAGAAAGACAAAAAACATGGAACCCCCACAGTGCCGTTTTAACGGTATGTTTTTCAGAGGGAAAACTGCACTTTAAGTTACATGCAGCAGCTTCCAGAAGCCTGCAAATTGCCTGCAGGAGTACATTGATTCTGCAGGGATGGTTTTCATTATTCTCTAGAGAAAACTACTGCCCTGATGTTGTAAAAATGTCTGCAAGTGTTCTCAGAGCAGTGATCTGCTATAGCTGGAAGTGACAGCAAGCTGTGTACAGTGAAAGAGAACACCTTTTCTGTAGGTTTGGAGCACTGTTTGGAAAGAGCACTTGTTTTCTCAGTTATAGCTTTATAATGCATTTTTTTCCAATGGTGGTGAAGTGTATAGAGCTGCTTTGGCCTTTTCACATAGAGGAGTTTTTCCACTCCTTAGAGAGGAAAATAAGCAACCAAAGCTTCCTGCACCAATATAGGCTATTGTGCTCTGTGTAAATCTTAAAGCACTTGTATAGTGCTGTCTGAAAGAACTTCAATGCCAAAATAACCTGAGTGACATCTAGAATGTTCTTTGGACAGTTTCCATCTTTGGAAAAACAGTTAGAAGCTTGGTTTGAACAGGGATGCTTCATTTTAAAGTTAGTTTCTCTAGTGTATCTTTGAGGACAGTTACTTTTTGCATAATTACAAGATGTGGCTCATCTGAGGTGGTTCTTTGTGGGAGTTAGAGATGGAATGAGTGACCATGTTCGAGTAATAAATTCAAAACCTGCAAGAATTCCATTTGACAGTAGAGCTTACTATTTTTTGTCCTGATAAGTCTTGACCAGATTCTGTCTTTGGCACATTACAGCTCACTTTCTTGTACCTGTAGAAGTGAGATGGGAGTTGCAAAGCTTATATAGAACTAAGACCTATTCTACATTGAGACAAAGCTATGCTGAATCCTTCTGCCTCTAATACAGTAGAGTTTTGACCTAAAGTTTTGATGAAAATGTTCTGAGAACTGAAACCTAGAGATTAGATTAATACTTTCAGTGATCTGGGGTTAATATCCGGTAAGCAGAAAATGAAGAGCTTCTTCTAAAATATCACCCAGCCCTACAAACGTGGGGCAACGATTGAGAATAAATGTATTTGTGGCATTCCAAACCACTGGTTGGATTAGCTACAGATAGATCATAATCTGCAGTGTAATGTAAAATACTTTTTAAATGAAGCACTTTAATCAAAGCACTTTCTCAGCTTTTAGCATATGTAGCAAAATCTGACAACTTTTCAGGAAGCCGCAGTCATACAGAATGTTTAATTTGTGGAAAAGGCCAATAAGAAAGATTAGGAGATATAGAAATAGCGTGGCATGGAAAGGTCTTTTTTTTTTTTGTTTTTCTGTTTTGTTTTGCTTTGTACTTTCAAACACATTAACTTGTTCTGAGGTACTAATCACTACTGAACTCTCTTCTCCCTCCTACTCCTTTATAGTCTGGTTGAATTTTATCTTTGTCTCATCGCTTTTCATAGTGATTAGTTGGTTCAGTGTGATTTTTATCATATTCATCCCGTTTGAATTACCCTTCACTATGCAATTATCCTATCACAGAATGTCCTATTTTTGTGCTGTCAGATACAGAAAATAAATGGAAAACTGAAAGTGCTAAACCAATTATGTAACCTTTTGTCATCTACTTACTGATGGAAACCCTTGCAAGCAACTCCCCCTACTCCCAGTGTTCACTATTTACATTAGATTTATGTCAGATCAGGACATTCCTGTTAACTGTTTCTTCCCTAGCACTGCCCTACTTGATGAAAATTCAGACAGGCAACTTGCAAATCTTATTTTTAAATATTTGTGACAGGGTTTGAGTTAATACCATGGAAGAGTGGTTTTAATTCCAGATTGTTGATACTTAGCTTTGGTTTTATCTGTGGCAAATGCAGAGGTATCTTGTTAAAACTATGGCATTCTGATTGGAAAAAAATCTTAATACCTATAAGGTGGGATAAGTGGAAATGTTTCCTGGGTTGTTCGGCAGTAGTTTTACTTTTATAGCCGAACCCAAGTAATCAGTTGGAGAGCATTGCACAGTCCACTGTCACCTGGGCTTGCTCAGCCTTAATGTAAAGTTAGCTGTGAGTTTTTTTTAAGATTTTTAGGAGGTGTCTTGACTTGTTACTGTCTCCACTCATTGGAAACTGAAGAGAAAAGAGCATGATGGCATGGTGCTTACTGACAAAGGTCTCTCCTAAGAAACTTAGTGGCAGAAAAGAGGTAGAATTAAAACTATTTATTTGCTGGTTTTATTTTTTTTTCTAGTTATTGCTGTCATAGGAAAAAAAAAAAGAAAGCAAAGAAAGGAGGGAAGTGAAGGAAAGTAGTATGAAATATAAATTGTAAGGGAATATTTTAAAACAAAAGCCAAAATTAAAATATTAACTACATAGTTAAATTTCCATTTTCAATAGCATCATTCTGCAAGAAAAGAGAATCATATAAAAATGATTGTTGATTTACTTCTGAGATGGTGAATCAAATGCTAAGGATTATTTTTCTTTCAGGTAACTACCATTGCTACAGTGGAAAATGCAAATAAAAGAATTTTTTTTTATTAACTTTTCTACCATAGCTACCTGGTGTTCATTGTGGAGCTGATTCTCATTATAACTGTGCTGTGAAAAGTAATTGCTGTTGTACAGTAATTCAATTTCAGTGCATTCATGCATCAGTAAGCCAGTGGGGTTTATCTTGAGAAACCCGTGACTTTAAAGCTTTTTATCATGAAATTCCACATGCAGAGAAATGATCTTCCAAGGAGTAGAATATCATTAACATTTAACAAACATTTACAATGAGGAAAAACAGATTTTTATTTTTCCCCACAGGTGCTTTTTGCACCGGTCTTCAAACTGTTTTCAGATAGTGTAGAGCTGTATTGTTCATACATGGATAAAAAAAAGTGTAATGTGTGTTTGAAATGCTTATGCTTATTCATATACTGCCTGTGTTTGCACATTTTATTTTATGGATGTGTATGTAAGTGTGAGTACATACCTTTACACACATTGAAGTTTACATATGTAATATTAACAGATGCAGTTTATCGATTTGGATGTGTGCGACTGTGCATGAACTAAGTAAGCAATGTATTAAACTCCACCAACATGCTGCCTGGCAATTAGTGGTGAACTGGTACCCTGATCAATAAATCAATTTCCATTTGTATATGTATATATATACACAAAGGCATGCATACAAAATATAATTTATGTTGGGAGGGCAGAATGAGGTTGCTTGGATGAACATAGAGCTGTGAATATACATATTTTTAAGAAAACTAAAGTAATCATACTGAATAAGCTAGCCAATGAATGTAGCTTTACTTACAAACTGCCCAGAAGTCCTTTATTCTCTCCTTAGCAGTATGTAGTATTTAACTTCAGGTGTGCTGCTTAGAGGGGAGTGCTTCCCCATTTGATCAGACACATTGATCAGGGAAGGTGGAGTTTGTTCTCTGGTTGGCTGAGGGTGATATTTAGAATTGGATTTGGAGGTTGCTCTACCAACAGCTTAAAGACCTTTCCATTCAAAGAGTTATTCCAGTCATTCACTTTAATGTTTTCAAATGATGTCATTGAAATCATACAAAAAATAATGACTGAAAATAAATACACATAGAAAGTTAGAAAGTTATTATTATTTTACATTTGCTCATTAGTGAGGAAGTTTTTAATATAAAGTTTTGGGAGCTTTTTTGGTTTTCTTAGAGGTAGGTTGTTTTCAGTGTGTTCTTCACTTGATATTTATGACTACTTTTCCCACAGTTTGCATTGTTGCTTTCGATAGTCATTAAATCCTTACAGGTGTCATGGGTGGTTACAGAGTGTGGCCTCACTGATGAAAGTCAGAGAAAATTCAGTCATAAGAAAGGCTTGGAGATCAAAGGGACCTAAATGTTTTTGTTTGGGGAGGCTAATTTAATTAATAATGGATAGAAATGAGAAGTATTGTGATAAGATGCTATATTGAAAATGGGAGCCTTCATTAAGACAAAAATCCAAATAAAAATAGCAAGACCCAACAACCTTTTAAATCAGGGAAGCAGAAGATGTCCTTACGTCTGTATGCCAATTCAGAGTATTTACTGAGGACAGGACATTCCTGCATGGTGCTGTTTTTCATCCAGATTGTATATTGTTAACTTGGTGGTTGAAACATATTGGCTTCCAAGAAAAAATTGAGGCAACAGTGGGGAATATTCCAGTGAGTTTTTGAACAGCTATTATTTTTATGAGACTATTTCAAATGTGCACTTTCTACAGTGTCCACTGTGGGTTTTATTACTGTTATTTTTATTCTAATTTTCTATCACTTAGATCAAAGCTAGATTGAGAATGGCATTTTTGAGAAGGAAATGGTCATCAATATTTCATATTCATATAATAGAAGATGAAAAGGTCCTAAGCTTCAAAGCTTATTACTTTACTAGCTTAGCTATATTAAAATGTATAATAAACACGTTTCTACTGTCCGCACTGTTCCCTCATCAAGCAAACTTGCATCTGTAGAATTACAAAGGAAAATGAATATCAACGTACACTACTTGAAGCCGTGCTACACAATAGGTGCTATTCTGATCAACAGATGAAAAAAAAATATATAAAAAATACTGAAGGAAAAATCTGATGATTGTGGGTGGAAGGAAATTATGGCGAACCAACCCAATGTTACTATAAATAGTTTCAAATAACAGAATGAAGACATTACAAATAAAAGAGAGATAGCTAAAACTGTGTTAATTACTGGCCACAAATTAAAACTTTTCAGCAGTATTTTTGCACTCACATTTAGTGTTTTAACTTAATTGTTGCTAGTTATTTCTGCTATCATTTGAATTTTGCTCACGGTTTGACTGGTTCTTCGTATGTAAGTGTTGAATTTCTGTTCTGAAAGCATTAAGAGCTTTACTTAATTTTTAGCAAAGTAGACTACAGTGGAAGATAATAAGATGGTTAATAATCCACTGACAGCCAGAGGATTATTTAGAAGCATAATACGTAGTCATCATAGTTTGAAGAATATTTAAAGACACATTGAATATTGTTCTTGTTTACTGCCATTGCATTTGCTTTTCTTGGTGTTCAGAAACTAAGACCTTCAATAAATTTAGTATTAGCAAGCTTATTTTAGTTCAGTTCAGCTAGATCACACATTGCTTCTTTGCTTTTGAATTCTCTGAGTTTTCCAGCAAGTATGTATATTTGTAAACAGATATTGCTGTGACTTCTGAGAGATAATAAAGAAATACATGATGAAAATCATTATTTCATTCTCATTGAACAGCCAGTAGGCTTCTCTTATCCTTAGCCTACATTCCTATTACAGAACTGCAGCCCATCCTTGGGCACGCTGCTGGTGAATGAAGGGGAAAGCAGCAATCAGCTGATGGCACACCTGTGCTACCTGTGGGACGGAGCAGCTGGGCGCTGTAGGAGCTGGGAGCTCTGCTTGCAGCACTGAGTCAGAGCAGAGAGTTGATCAAATTTTTGTCTAACTCTAAAATTTCTTAAAACCCAACTTAGTTGAGGCTGTAGAAAACTAGTCTTTGACTGGAGGGTGATGGGGAGAGAGAGGCAAAACCTGGCTAACTCAGTTGTTTGCCTTTTTTGACATGTACAAAGTTTGAATGTTTAACTTCCATAGAATGGAAAGAAATCCAGCAAGAACTTCACTGAGGTCCTTCAGTGTCTGCTTAGTCATTTATTTTTAATAGTTCAGGAATGGCTTAGTTGCAACAACTAGGTAAATCAAAATAATTCTGTTTATCAGCCTTTTTTCACTGGTCAGAAAGAATTTTCTACTTTCAGCCTCTGTGTACAAATCTGTATTAAAGGGAGAAACTATTAATTTGGTAAATCCATTTTTAAGGAAAGGGCAGAAGTTTGTACTGATTATTTTTAGGAGATTTGAGGAATACGTGTGTCTTTAGATTTTTAGAGTCGTGTACATAATCTGGCACATGGCACATACCAACTTGTATGGTAGTGCAGATCTGAAGCTCTCATTGTTCTGGTGCAGTTTGAAATAAACACCCAAACAAAGTAACTTAAACTGGGCTTTGAATTTTGTCTGGCTTTAAAACTCTAGGCAATTTCTCTGCTCAGTAAAACCAGCCTAACTAGTCCTAGGAAATTCAGTGAATTTCTTTTGGAAGTTTAAATTTAGGGAAAAAATAACCACAAAAAACTTCAATAAAAAGAAAGGGGGGAAATGAAGACTTACAAAGAAAACCTAAAAGCATTTTATGCTGGAAATGATTATGATAGTTTTATCCTTAGTGCTGAGAAAAGAAGTGAAAGGTATTTAAAGATAGTGCTTTCAAATATAAAACACTTATCTGAAAATACAGGCAGAGAGAAAAATCAAACCAGACACTTCACAGAATAATTCATTTATTAAACTTCATTGCAAAAGTATATAACATTCAGTGTTTGCCATCAACAACATAAAATAGCTTTCCTCACAGCAGGAAGAAAAAAGTAAAGTAGCTTTGGAAGAATAAACTAGGAGAGACTGGCCTCATGTATCCTTTTTTATCACTGTTTTGGAGAATTACCATATTTTAATATTTAACATTATTTTAACAAAAATAGTTCTATTTCCAACTTGCTGTTTACTGTCTGATTTATACTTATCACTTCAAATAGTGAAGTTTTACACAGTGTGTTTAATTCCACTTGCATGACTGTCAATTATTCAATTATTTATAATTTTTATTTCATTTTTTTATGTACATATCATTAAATCTACTTTTGGAATGTTAACACTATTCTCATGTTGTAAGCACTGATAGCATCATGTCATCACAATGTAATCAGGTTCAGCTCACTTTTAGGTTGTTTGCTGGTACTTATTAACTGACTACTTTAAATGCTCTCTTGAGAGAATACCCCATGGTCTGCAATGCTGTTTGTATAACATTAGCCTGTTTTCTGCAACGTGACACACATTAAGTGTAATGCTTACATAATGAACAAAGGTAACTTCTTGGAGAGAACCCTCTGGGGCATGCCCTGTGCTCGTCACAGCACAGCTGCTCATGCTGCTGTCTCTTTCCCATTAAAAGATCTGGAAGCAAACTGGTAGCAAATTTTTGGAGATTGCAGTGTACGTCTATGTCCACCCAAAACTGTTGCAGGTGCCCCTCCACAGTGGCACGTTTCAATGAAACATGCTCTAAAGAGAATCTATTAGTATTTTTTAAGGAAATTTACTCTTGACTCTGCTCTTCCTTTATGCTTGCGTATGGAAACTGTTGAGTCCTGGCCTGAACCACTGATTGAGCACCTGGGGAAAGGACCCGGTCAGCCCTGGGAGCACAGGTGAAGGCAATTCAGCTGTGTGACTGGAAGGGGTGGAGCCTGGCTGCACCTCTTAGACCTCATTTAAGGGCTGACTGCCACTGGGGAAGGATCTCTGGTTAGAGATTCGTCCTTTGTGGAGTTTTGCCAGCCTAGATCTTCAGAGATGGGTGAGCATTTTTCCTTTTTCTTTGTAACATCTTTCCATGATGCTAGTCTCTTTATCGTTACACCTCCTGTGTTATCATTCTATTGCATTGATCTTTCCTATCACAGCTTGCCATGTTGGATTAGCCAGGTGCTATGGCTCAGCCCAGGTGGCTGCAGGAGCACCACAGGAAGGGAACGTCCTAAGGAAAGAGCTGAGGCAAATAGTTTTTACAACTTTCAGTAGTTAAAGCTACTCTTTGGCATAATAATGAATACTAAGAAAAAAAATCTCCTTCTATTTGTTAATATTGATCTTTTTAATGATCCTAGCTTATGCTTGGGTATGCTTCACATTGGTAGTAGATTCTATGACTGAAGGATTATTCAGTACAAAAGCAAACAAAACAAACAAACAAAACAAAAAACAGAAAGCCAAACCTTAAGCCAGTAGCCTAAAAGAATCATTCTTTTCCTTAGATAAATTCAGATTTTGTTCACTGCGTGAGATGAAAAGCTCTTGTGAAAGGAAAGCAGAGGAGGGAGACAGGAGTGAGTCAGATCAATTACATTTAATTTGAGTTTTAATTTCTTTATTCATGGTGACTTAAAACCATATCAAGCTATCTTCCTATCTGATTAGGTGTGTGTTAGGTACTCTGCCCAGATGTTTAGGGAAATTTCTAATCACTTGTGTGCAAATCAGTTGCTTCAAGCCTGATATTCTATGTTGCATGCTGTACTGGAAGATTAGCATTTTCTGTTCCAACTCATTTGTAGAGAATGAATTTCTTCTGTATTGTAGCTTTAGAAAGTTGTGCTCTTGAGCTCAAGTTGTAGATTTCTGATTAAAAGTGTTTTAAATTAGAAATCTGAAATATCAGGGAAGAACCTTGAAATTCACTTTCTCTAGGAGCAAGGCAAAAGTTTACTCTCCTGCAGAATGAAACGATCTTCAGTTTTGAGGCTTCTGCTAGACAGATGGGCAGTATCACCAGAGCAACATAAACCTGCTCAACCCTGAATCTCATAGCTATCAACTTCTGTTGGTACTTGAGTCTTGGATGCTGGAGATAAAGCAGCTTTAGAGACGATAGAAATGATGTAAAGAATCCTATTAAGAACTCAGAATTGCTGTTGATTAATCGACTGATTCATTAAAGTATGCTTTAAAATAATCTGATAAGGGGTTTTAAATCACTTCCAAAGATGGATTTTGAATGTGGAGTTTCACAAAAATGTCCAAGCAATTCTTCCCCTGTAGATGAATGAAGATCTTTAAACATTTATGCTGTAGAATTATGTTGCAGAAAGAGCAGCTGAGGACAAGAGCTCTGCAAAGCTGTGCTGCAGTGCACTGGTGTAAGAGCAGGTATGGAGAGTGATGTACTTGGCATTGCTTTTCTGCTTTGAGATGACACCCAGAAAAGCAGAAATGTGATTTTGTTTTTGTGGCATTTGAAGTGTTTGAGGGAGAAAATTATGTAGCTGATCTTTTCATTTTGAAGTCTCTCTTAGTCAAGGGTTATGCCATTTGGTGCTTTGTCTTCGGTACTGTGGCAATAGTCATTTCAGGTAGCATCTTGATTTCAGTATCACACTATGTGATTATGGCTTCTTAGCAAATGTTTTAAAATTAGTTACACATGAAAAAACCAATAAATTATAGAGAAAACTATAACTTATTTTACAGTTTATAAAAATAGATACAGCCTTGTATTCCTGGATCAAATGCATTTCTTTGTCCTTTAAGCTAGCACAGCATATCGTGGATGATTGCTTCTGGCAATGCTGTGTAGGTACTGCAGGAGGACAAACAGTCTAAGCAAAACATAACAGAAAAAGGTATTTCCTGGAAGAAATGAGCTGTTCCAAAGTGATACTATAAATTGAAGTTTTACTGACGAAGCTGTTTCTTATTTTAAAGGTTAGGTGGCAGGAATCAGTGGGACACAATGCACTACAGAAATACTGTTATAGAAAAAGTCTCATGCCCTTCATTTCTGATGGGTCATTCCAATGAGATGAAAAAATGCACCAAGAAAATTATACGCAAGAGAAAAGGAAATAACTGCTCGATACCTGTGAGTGTATTTGTTCTAAGAGCAAGCTGCAATTAGAGAAGCAGATTATGCTGCAGCAAAATGCACTTAGAGTGCACTTTGAGATCTCATGCGTTGTCACGTTCCCCTTCCCAGATGTGCTCTAGAACCTCCCAAAATGATTGCAGCCCAACTTCTTGTGTGTCCGAACTCGGGGATGCCTGTGTTCAGTTTTGCACACAATTCTTATGTGTAAGGGTGAGACAGTTTAAAACCATTTTGTTCTGTTTATTTGAAGTAGCTGTCAAATCTGTATCACAGAGAGCAGGGAGAACAGTGAAAGACTACTTGGGTTTGTTGGGTTCTGGTACCCTTTGGGACTAGCACATTGAGGGGATTTTTGTCCTCTTTCATGCACTCAGCAGACTAGAATAATATCTGTAATTAAACAAGGTTGGTTTATTGTTGAACTTTTTCTTGACACTGGAAAAGGATTTCTGTTAAGAAAATCATTATTATCATTCATTTCCCATATCTTGTGATGAGATGGTAATTTAACACTCTTAAATCTGCCAGTAAATTAGTAATTCTAGAGTTATTAATTTTGAATTTATCTTAATTATCTTACTTTTATGGATATTTATGGAGTGTTATTTTTTTACACATGAAAAATTACTACTGTTATTCTTAAGATGCGTCTAAGAAGACTAAATTATCTTATTTTAATGCAAATATTTCTGACATATAAAAATGGAAATACTGCCTTGGTTTTTGAATTAAGCAATTTTCATTTAAATGCCACTGAATCATTACAGAAATGGGAATAGTTATTTTCTTTTAGATAATTCCATTCTCATGATCTCAAAATTAAATGACTATCCTCCTGATCTTTATTTTTGACTGAAGTTCAATAAGGAATTAAATTAATAAGAGATAAGTCCACAGGTGGCTAATTAATATGCTGATGGACAATGTGTCGTTCAAGAAGTCCATTAAATACTGATTATGTCCCTTTTTAAAGTATGCACTGCTGACCACTGCTGGGGAGCGGCTCAGAGCTATGTATGAATGATTCCTACATGCTGACATCATGTGGTGTGGTTGCATACACTTGTTGCTGTGTTTCTATATGCCTCATGAAGAGCTGAAGTTAAAAATTCATTGAATCAGTAATCTGAGGTATTTGGTTTTTGTTTTTCTTTGGCCATTGAAACTTTGTTCTATATAGAACAAAGCCATTAATGCTGGATAAAGAAGATGTATACATACATTTATTGTAATGATCTGGATTTGCTCACCTTTTTCAACCTGTGTGGATGCAGGCAGTACAATGCATTCCCACCCTGGATGCAGGTGATGATGGTTTTTAACTGTTACCCAATACACTGCTTGAAAACACTGTAGATTGATAGGAATACATTTTATTACTCCATTTCTCTCCTAATGCCCATAATGCAGGATAATCACAAACACTCTGCAGTCTTGCTTGCTGTCTTTCATGACTAAGTAGGTGGAGTGTGTAGTGAAAGCTGGAGGGATGGAGATTAGTTAATTACTTTCAGCAATTCCTTATGACAGCCTGCACTGAAGGAATTAGCAATGCCTTGGTAGACCTTACTTAAGCCAGAAACTATTGTAATGCGCTGTTTTGGAGATTCATAGAAATTATTTAATTACCTTGGTTCTTCCTTCTCTTCTGTGTCCAAGTTCTAATTAAAAGAAAGAAAAGAAAAAAACTTTGATCGCTCTTTTGTGGCTTTCATACTGAACTTTGAGGTAATTACTTCACTTCTTCTGTGTTATATCAATACTGTCCACCACTTTTTTCCCCAGTTCCCTTGTAGTCTGTCTGCCTCCTACCATCATGCTTTCTATTTTTTGAAGAAATTCTACTGCTTTTCTACTGTTTCATTTTATATATATACATATATAAAAAATTTGCAACTACATGTTAATTTTCCTCCCTTGTTATCTTGAGTCTTCTGAAAGCTTTTAATCTTTATTAAGTGTACTTTGCGCTACTGAGTTACTCACCGTGTGATGCCTCATCTTACCTTCTAATCAGTTTTCCTTTTGTACTTACTGTTCCTTAAGTACTGTTAAACTAGGAGGGTGTACTTTCTGCTTTCTCCCACAATTAAGACGGTAATTTCTTTGCTGTTTGAAATGGAATGAAATCAGCAAATTGCTTACCATGTATGGTTTTTCAGGACAGGTAATTTGCCTATAAGGAGGGAAAAACATTCTGGATTGTTACAACTTCACTGCTTTTCTTTTAGTCAATAACAGTGGCGGAGATGGAAAATTCACAAGATTTTTTTGTAAAAGTATACACAATTTTGAAAATATTGGTTTGAAGTGAAGCTTCTGCCCTTTCAGAATGATGTAAATGGTGGTTGTAAAAAGACCATTTAAGCTAAATGATGTTAGTTACAGTTGCTTTCATTTTTGATATTTCCAGTGTGAAAAAATGCAAGTCATAGTCATTTGGCTTTGTTTGGAAGAATCAGCTTTTATAATTAGTGTATTTGGGAAGGTGGGGAGGGAACAAAACAAAAAAACTGTGAATCTGGAAGAGTTTTCAGCCCCTGGATGATTGTTATTCAATTTTGCACTTCTTGATTTTGCACATTTTTTTCAGTTACATTATAGGTCTGCTGCCATGTGCAGCGTGCAAACTACTTCTTATGAAAGAAACAATAAGAATTACAGTGATCTAGGATTTGAAGGGGGATGAGAGGAGTTTGATAGAATATTTTAGAAGATTAGTTTTCTAATGACAGGGTTTGGAAGTTGGTTATTATACAAGTTTATGCAGCCAGATGATGGCATAGGAAAGAATGTGGTTTTACTACATCATCGAAGTAGACAAGGATAATTTTAAAATATTTTTTAAGTAATGCCAAATAATGAGTTATATATCACATTAAAATGTTTAGTGGAACATATTATTAGATTGGTCTGTATGCATATACATTTTTAATATATTTTGTTTGAATGCATGGCTTGTATATCATCAACATTACCATACATAGATGCAAAATCATAAGAATCCTGCTGCTCCTTCTGAGGATTATATTTATTAAAGGAGATAAGATGTAGTCAGTGTAAACTCTAGACTTTCTACACAAAACAGCTAGAATATTTCATCTACGATAAGTCAAAATTAGAAGTGTTTCATAAACTGTGCATGATTTAAAAGCAGTCTTAAGTGGCTCATTCCATACCGGAATACTTGAGGATCATGGCACAATAGAGTGTCATGTCGCAAAGATTAACTGTCCTACAACAGCCTTATTATATTTTACACGATATTTTCACACATCTTACAAGGCTGAAATCATTGTGGGTACCAGTGTAGGAAAAGAAAATATTCTTTATTTCTTCTTGCATGGTGTATAAATGTGAAATGAAAACAAAAGTAGATGGGATATTAAAAATCATAAGCACTAAGCATTACGTTAATCTTAATTTGCTGGAGTAAAAGTCTTCCAAGGCAGCTAGAGTGTTAGGGATGTTGATGGACGTTTGTGGATTGTGATACTGTAAAAGCTGTATTAAAACTCCAGAACCTGTAGTGTTATATGAAATGTTACATTCAGACTGCGTGCAACAATTGGTTGCTTATCGTGCTTCTTGGGAGACAAACAAGTATAGCCTGCTGGCATAAAAGCAGCCTATACAATTTTACAAAAACATAAAGCTATTCTAATATAACTATTCTAATCTACCAACTTTGTAAGCTTTCTTTTTGTTGCTTTATTTTATTTCTATTTTCTATTTAAAAGGACTTGTCAATCTCAGTATTTCAGCCCATGCAATTCTCTTCTTTTGAAAATCCAACTCTCCTGTTCTACTTGTTAATTATTTCATATGGTATTTATTTATAAGGTGTTGCAAATACAAAATTAATGCATGAATTTTACTCCTTTACTTAGGTCTCATTGTGTTAAGTGTTTTAGTTATCTGATGTGACAGAGTATATAAATGGAATAGATGAGGTAAATTTTAACATTTTTGTGCAGTAATCACAATAATAAAATCATTATTTTAATTTGTACAAATAGAAAAATATCTAAGTTAATTATTATTAGTTTGGTAGTTCGTATACTCACTTGGCTTCTCTCACTTTTATATAGCTCAGGGTATAATTTCAAGTGTTTAATGTGTTAACATATTTATGGTTAAAAGCTGTTAAATTTTTCCCCTTCCCCTTTCTTTCATTGGGGAATTCAAGTACTCTGAGCCAAAATTAGCACTCAGGTCATTACAAAGACACTGCTGATATTGTATTTCATACTTAATGAGTCTTTATTGGCATCTGGGTCTAACCTTGACTCTGCTTAGTGAATCATAACTTGGCAGTAGGTGTGCCAATGTCCTGTCTAATTCTAGGAGAAATAAACTCGTCTTTTCCAAGTATTGGCAATTTCATAATGAAATGCACTTTTGTGCTTCTTTTGAAGAAAGGAAGTGCATATATATGCTTTATGAAAGCCTTGTAGTAAAAGCAGCTGGACAATGTTCTGGAGATGTAGTGCTGATCTAGATGTGCTCCGTACCCTGGGTGCTGCTGCCGTCTGTAGAGGGGGCAGTATGTAGTCTTCCTCTGGTGTAGTTACAGCTTGAAAAGCGCTGACTTGGCACCTTGCTAGCAACGAGCTAGATTTCTTTGCAGGAATCTAATTTAAATAAATCAGATCTCATAGGTTTTTATTTCAGGGAAAAAAGGTTGTTTTTTTTTTTAGCTTTAAGGTCAGCATCAAACTCTTAGAATAAGGAGTACAGTATAAATCCAAGTATAAATCTTCATCTGAACACAGTTTCTCAGATATTTGAAAGAGAGCCCTCACTGTCTGTTGTGTTCAGAGGTCTCTTTCCTTTTTACTAGGAATGCCATTCTCTTCTTGCACGCATAAGAAATCTGCCAAGCTTTTGATCAACTATAATAAAAGTCACCTTTGTCCTCTTTGTTATTATTTTAAATCAATGCTCTATTTTTTAAACCTGGGGACTATTTCCTTTTCTGCTGTTCTGATGTATGTGCAGCTCATGTAAGTGATAAATTCTAGGTTTCTTAAAGGATGTTTTGTTTTTTTTTTTTTCCCCCAAGAAATATGCCTTTGGCAACTGCAAGGGAAACCATTGCAAAATGGTCCCCAGGCAGTGTTTTGGATCTTTTCTCATTATACCAATTAATTCAACTTTCACCATAGGGCGTAACTAATATTTCTGGCCTGTGGATGTTCCTGACATCTCAGAATTTGTCATCTGTGCCATGTAATATAAGGAGATGTTGAGAGCAAAGGGTTTTGTGGGACTTATGTGAAATGTGGGATACTGCAATCAAGAGAGAATATTTAAATGTCTCACTTAAACTGTCAGGCCAACTAGATATGCAGTGATGCATATGTTCTGAGAATATCAAATCTGCTGTACTGGGTATCTTCAAAGGGAGACTTTGAAATAGAAATTACAGCTAAAATGAATTCTGTATAGCACTTCCCCATCTTCTGGAATTGACATCAAGCTTACCTCAGAAAATGATGACCAAAAAAGAAAAAAAAAAAAACACCCACAAAAGCCACCTGGGAATACAGAGAGCTTCTAGAAATGTTAACATTATTACTGAAGTTGCAGTACAGCCAAACTAGCAATATAATTCACTGTATCCTTTAATTTGAATGCCTCAATCTACTCTATCTGGAAATAACTTAATGAAAAAAGAAAGAAAAGAATACCTCCAACGCACTGATTAATTTTGGGGTAAGCTGTGTGAAATCTGTCAGTCTGAGTTCACAGTATCCCTGAGCTTCATTTTCTTTGGATTTGAAAATAAACCCTAAACCTCAAGGACGAAATGTCACCATGGCTCATTTCATTACTCCAGGAAAATAATAAAACAGCCCAGAATTAGCATTTTCTCCCTTTAGGCATGCTGTTATTCTTAGGTAGCCGTCTTCAGTGAGGGCAGGGCTGGGAGCAGTGATCCCTTCCATCACTGCAGCCCTCTTCTTGCTGATATTAGCCCTCATTTGTGTGGGATCTGCAGGTCTTAGTGATGGCCCTTGAGCACTGCTGGTTGCTGGAATTTCCATGAGTGCAACTACAGAAGATGGACTAGGAATATTTCTTTCCCTTTAATGAACAGAGAGTACTATTCCTTACCTCCCACTCTTCCACTTTGCAGAGTGCCTGATCTTCTATGTGAAAGGGCAGCTTGTTTGGTTTGGTTTTGCTTTTTCTACATCCACAGTCAGAGACAGAAATCCTTGTGTTTTTTTTCCTTTCTGACTAAAGGACAGCATTAATTGGCTTTGAGGTTTCCAAACCTGTACTTTACAAAGAGTAACTGTGGAGAGGAGCCTGTGTGGGAGACAAATGGCTCTGAGGCAGAGCAGTGCTGTTTGTGACCCGGAGGAGCTCTCTGAAGTACTCCATGAAGTTCTCGCTTTGAAATTGAAAGGCAAATTAGAACAATTTCTGTGCCTTTGACAGAGCTGGTTTCTCTCTGTGCTGCTGCAGTATTCATACTGGTGACTATTTTTATTCTAGTAGCTTGTAGGAAATACTCAGAAATCTTTATGTACTTATTGCTTTCTTTGAGAACCAAAGCGCATGAAGCTTTAGAAACAAAATAACAAGGGAAAAACAGCTTTCTTGAAAAGATTTAGCAGTACGCACATTGTGTGCACACTGATATCCACTGCAGGACATCAAAATTCTTTTTTTTAATATGGAATGTTTCAGAATTGCTTGCATACTCAGACAGTTGTGTGCTGACTTGCTCACATCCAGCAGTTGCACATCCCTGCTGATGCAGAGCTGCCTGCTTGTTGCTCAGGCAGGTTCTTTTGTTACCCATCAGTTTGGAATTCTTCCAAAAACAAAAGATTCACGGCCTTTTTCAAGAAAGTGACTTTCTTTTTGGCTTTCCTGAATGGGCTTTGAGCACTGGCTATTCAGCACAGTTTCATCAGGAGGCATTGTGAACAATAAGTTCATTCTGGGAACTGACCCAAAACAAATTGAATTTCCAGAGATGGGGAAAAATCACCCTCCTGAACCCAGAGTTCTTCAGGGTGCTGGGTGGGGTTCTGTTTGGTGCTCCCAAACTTTCGAATCTTGATTAGGACAAGAGAGGATTAAAATTTTTGACTGAAAGTACATTGTAGCTCATCCTGACCACTTCCTTCTGCCGTGTGAACTCCTGGGATGGTGAGGTCTGGTCCTGTCAGATAAAGTGGCAGTGAGTCCTCAAATGAGCACCCACTCGTCCAGACTATGGAAAGATCATTTTCCAATCTCTGCGCTAATTTGAAAACTGATGTAAATGAATATGTAATTCTGTTGAGGAAAGAATGATTAATGCTGTCATTTCTGTGATGCAGTGGAGCTTTCCAAAAGAAAAAAGCTGATTGGTGATGAGTTTACCTTTCAGGACAGAAGAATGACCTCCAACAGGAATAGTCTCAAGTTTATCTTCAGAGATTATCTTTAGAGAAAGTCTTAGAATGACTTGCGTTGAAGAGACGTTGAACGGAGACACCCACTGTCATGGGCAGGGCTGCCAACCACTAAATCAGACACTAGGCTCTTTTGTCCGCTCCAAATACAAAACACGTTTGTTTGCCTTTGCTTTCTGTACTGTAAGGAAAGTTAATGTGTATGTTAAGAAAAACATGTGAATGACTGAAAAATAACAGCTAGGAACCAACACGAACTTGGAGAACATTTCTATAGTTGAAAAGAACCTGTCATATGCATCATCTTTTAGGAGGAGGAGAAGTGAATGTTTGTGGCAAGTGGGAGGCTGGGACACTGCTGGCATTTAATGTGCTGGCAGTGCTTCTGTGTGGCATCACTGATAGCCTAATACCCTGATTCGAGTCTGAAACATGCTATTTGATCCAATTCATATCTTAGATTGTTATAATTCCCTCAGTTTGTTTTCTATCTTCCTTGAAACACAAATAGGTCACAGGTTTGCATGAATGTATGAACATTTTTCTTGCAGTTGTTCAAAATCTGGTATAATAGATGGCTTGAAAACACAGGGTTTTGCTACATTTTGATTCTTAGATAAAAGATTCTTAAAACTTTTTCAGACAATGATGTGCAAAGACATGATAGACTGAATAAAATATGCTTTCTCATTGCAAAATATGAAATGCTGCTAAGAGTATGTATAAAGGTGACAGTTGCAGGCTGGTTGGGAATATTTATAATATTTGCTTTCTCTCTAACATGGAAAAAAAAAGATAAACTGTGAAATTCTAGGCGATATTAATTGAGGTGAAAAAATGTGTGTAAAATCTGTTAAATGAAGTGAAAAATGAATGACTCCTACGATGACTTCAAAATACCTGGGGGATGTAAATAGTTAGACATCTCAGCAGAACAAACCACGCGATTTTTCAAGGTTTGATTTTCACATATAAACAATATTTGAATATAACAATTGACACTCAAACTCAAGAACTTAATACTGCAATTTGTTAAAGTGACTGAAAAGATATGTACAGCATTACCAGTATACCTGCAGAAAATAATTAGCTGCCTTACAGTGCTAAGGTATCTTTCTTTATGAAGTTCCTTGTGGTGGTTGAAGCTGAAAAACAATGCTATTCCATTTTCTGGAAATGATGCTTTCAAATAAATTTTTAGCTCTAGATCTGTTAAGGCAAAGAAGAGCTAACCACCAAAATATGAGCCCTGTTTCTTCACTTTTGTGGCTGACTAGTGTGATGCAAAAAAGAGTGGCATGGTATGAGTGGTTCAGGGAAGGTAAGCATGCTGCTGAGGTTATTAGAGAATCATGCATTTCACCTGTGAAGTGTTATCTGTCACTGCCACTGTAGCTTATTATTAGTATATCCTTTGACACTTTTCCTAATGCCTGGAAAACAAAGCAAAATAGAAGTAGAAGTCATATGAACAATACTGTTGTTTATTCGTTGGCATGTTATGTATTTGTTTTTCTACTGTCTTTTAAATGAGAAAATGATCTTTAAGGCAGTACAAACCTTTATCACAATGCATATGATTGGGCAAACTAGCCCAAGTCAATATATTCTGCATAAATCCATGTTTTTGAAACTGCCTATAGAAATGGAACTGGAAAATGTTCAAAATTATCATATTGATAACTTTCTGTTCAGCTCAAGCTCAACTATATTCCTCCAAAGTATTGTTTTAAGTTGGATTGTTGCGTTGATTCTCTTTGTCAGAACAGGGAAGTAAAATTAAAGACAAATTTCTTTCCTGGTAAAATACTATGCACAGTCTCTTTCTGACTTAGGAGACTATCAAGCAGATATCTGAATGACAACCTCCCAAAACAGGTTGGAGACAAACAGTTGGGGCTGCAGTTTCCCACGGTGTGTGTTTTTGGAGCTGTTAGAAGTTACACATACATGTAAATACACATATATGTACTTACAATGTTACACACGCATTTAAAGTTTAATTAAGACATTATACTATGCTTCTGCCTTGCTCATTTCATCAGACAGTTAAGCATAATGGTGGCAGTGTAAACTTTGTATCCAAATGTGATTTTAATTCACTTAGTAACATCCCTATTTATACCTGGGAGTGTTGTGCTGTTCTACCTACTAGCAGTGTACCATTTTATTACCATGTGAGGGTTTATGCGTCGCTACTTTGATGTTTGACTGTATAAGCGAGGAACTGAAATATATTGCTAGGTATGTCTGTGGAGATCTCTGGGATTCAGTGTCTCCTTTTGGAAATCCCTGCTGAGCGTCTGAAGAAGAGAGCAATATCACAACTTCAAAAACCTGAGGATTTAATTACCGTTTATATGGTCTGTTGCACATTTGTGTAATAAAATTGACCTTGCAAGTTTTATTGGTTTGTGGCTTAGTCCACATTCCTACTACTTAAAGATTCATGGGGAACATCTTACATATCTCTATTTAAAAATAATTTTCTGAACAGTCCGAACACTGTGGGGGTGGGGAAGAGGGGAGATTGTACTGAAGCAGCAGCATGTACAAAAAGTAAAGTTTAATTTAATGCTCAAGCTGACAATAAACTGATACTGTTTTATACTGCTATGCTTAGTCTTTCTATGTAACAGACCTAAAATTTTTCTCTTGACCTTCTCAGTCAGTTAAATCTATCTGGGAAAGGATATTAAAGACATTAAGCCTGGCCAACAGGACGTGGTTTGGAAAAGACTGTTTTCTTCAGCAAGTGGTGTAATATGTGCACTGGGAATGTGGCAGTCCCCATATGGAAGACTTACTGACAGTAGCATAATACTTTTTAAGCAGTATATACTGCCATACTGCTCCGAAGACTGCAAATTGTGCGATGTGGAAGCCTGTACCATATCCCTCCTCCATCTGTGCGGGAAAGGATTTGGTGCCAGACAGGTAGTAGTCTTTGCTGTGCTCTGCTACCCTTCATCTGCTTTCATAAGTCCCACTAGTAAAAGCACAATTATGCCACGGAAATTCAGTGAAATCAATGGAATTCCATATGGCATGAGGTTATTCACTTGTTTTCAGTACAACTAGCCCTTAAAGGAGGCTGGCTGTAATTGTGAGGTTATTTAGGTTCTTATAATCAGTGGGAAAGCTCTGTTAAAGTTTCTAATTTTAACGGATTGTGGAATTGAAAAAAAATTGAAAATTCCACAAGCCCCTTGAACATTTGTACAAGATACTTTGGCATACTAAATGTGTCTGTAATGTAACTGATTTCCAATATAGTACTTGAGGCTAAGGTTTTCAAATGCTTTTCTCCAGCATCAGATTGTTTCTGTGTAAATTGAATAGATATTTGTATTTTTATTATTGAAATTGGCACATCTTTTTTTGGAAAATTAACTCAAACTCAGACTAGCCAAATAGCCCTATAAAGAATTTGACTTCCTTTCCCTCTTGTTCTTGATGATTCGGTGGCAAGATTACTCGCACCTGGTGCTTTTGTTACCCCTCAGTGTTCTGATTGCCTCTTGAAGCTCTTCAGAATTCCATTCTTCTCCAAATGGCTCAGCTGTCCGGGTTGTTGTAGTTTGCTTTTGTGAATCTCAGCATCAAGAAGCTCAGTAAAATACTTTTTTGATCTTCCCGTAGTTGCATTTGTTTGGAAGATAAATATCTGCAATTTTGTGTCCATTCTTTAATGTGATTTCTGCATGTTTTGACATTCTCACAATTTAGTCTTGCGTTATTAGTACTATTGAAGTCTAACTTCTGTGCCACCCGGTGTATGCTCTGGCTTTTCATTCTTTCAAAAATTTCCTCTGGCCCTCCTTGTCACTTGTTTTGAATCTTCTTTTGCCCTTTGTATTTCTTACATCTTTTGGATCTCTCAGGGTATTTGGTATCACTATTTCCTGAAAACTCTATAGACTCTTCTAAAGCTGCAACCTCTTCTCTAATTATTCTCCTAGGAATTTTCTGTCTAAGTTGTCTGTAAAGGAGACAATTCTATTCTGAAATTTTAACTGTGGTTTACATTTTCCAGAAGGAATCTGAAGACTCATTTATTTTGTTCATTATTGTTGCAAGCCTTTTACCTTGCTCTGTCAAGGTCGTTGTCATGAGTTTGATTTCAGATATTTTTTTGTTCCCTTTGGTGATAAAGTATATGCTTAGCTTTGGTACTAGTGGGATTTCTTGGTACATGTGGACGTTTTTGGGCACCTCTTTAAGCCTGATGAAGCAATTCTAGCGAGTATGTAGCATAAGTCCTTATTGTTCCTCTGTCACCAGCGAATGGCAAGGAAATCCACTGACTGGGAAATCCATAAACTAGAAAATGCATTTTGTCCTCTCTCATTTTGACTCAGTCTCCTGCTGTTATGGTTACTTTGTTCCAGTGGCAATATACTGATGTGAAGGTCTTTCTGTTGGACTGTGCCAGTATAACTGTGCCAAATGATAGACATTAATAGCTGACATAAAATGGAGTAAAAACCATGTATTCCAAATTCCCAAATTATAACTTTTATTTCCAAGGTGAAAATATGGGAAATACTGGAATTAGGGTTGGCAGTAAATTATTTGCATGATGATACAATTGCTAGTTATTTAATCATTTTTCTGACCTCATACATAAAACAGGACCTACTTGTAGGTTAAATCAGTACTGTGGGTAAAAGAAAATTCTGTACATAAGAAAAATTCTTGTGTTCTCCTTCGCTGTATTTTTGAAGTGAGATTTCCATATACTACTTAGTTTTAGGTGTCAGACTATCATAGTGACCATCCAAAAAATATAGCTGTGTTTTCTCATATTTATGTGAAGGTACATTGCACTGTATGTAGCAGCTCTGGTGGTACATTTTTCTCAGGTTGCCTTCTGCTGAACCTTGTATTTTGTTCTTCAGCTTTTTGTGCTGAATATAAGTTTCTAAAATAATAAATAAAATTTTTACTAAAGCATTAATTCTTGTAAGAAAGCAGTCTTTGTTACAGACTATTGCCAAAAGGTGGCAGTCTTTGTCCCCAAAATTCTGTTCTGTTCAATTTCTAGAAAATGTTACATACAACAACCAGAATTTATTCCTACACTAAATAAGAAAAATTATTTGATTAATAGATAGAGGGGAAAAAAGCAACATATGTTTGAAAGTTTAAGGATACCATAGACGTAGTTACATTTTGTTTTGACAGAGGAATGTTAAATTACAAGTCTTGGGAGAGAGAACAGTGATGGGGAAGGAGTGCTTCATGAGTAGACTGCTAATGAGCATGAACTACTTATGTTTCAGATTCAGTGCTTTAAGTATTTTGGTTTTGGAGATGTTATTAGGATCTGGAATGTCAGATCAGTAGGTTGCTATGTTCATCAATCAGCACAAGGAGGTGCATAGAATGCACTAAGTAGACAAGCATTCATACTGCAATATTTGATTTTCTTCACATGTTCAGGTGGATCCCCACAAAGCGCAGATTATTTTCTTATAAAGAAAGATAAAGATAAATGATTGCCTTTGCTGAAGACCTGCAAAAATTTTAGATAGATATTTTGTTTTAAATATTAGTAGTTTTTTTTTTCCAGATTGGAGAGAATATCAGTAGAAATACTTTAATTTTAGGAAGTCTTCACATTTGTAATTATATTTAACTGCCTTTATTCATATGCATTTAGAAGGCTAAAATACTATGTTAAACCATTGACTAGAAAGTAACCAAGAATGAAACTACTTTTTACCGTAAGAAATAAAACTTGCAGCTTATTTTTAGGGAGAGCTGAGCTGAGGATGGTGCTGTTATGTTGACAACATTGGTGTGATAATCCCAGCTGTGGATGTGTGTCTGTCCCCCTCACTGGCTCCTCAATGCCCATGCTTTGAGCAAGGCCTGCATCGAACCCTGCTACTTCCAGTCCACCCCAGCAGCCCTGCTGTGAGGCAGTGACCATGCAGCAAAACTTGGACAAATTCTCCATGCTCAGATGGCATTATACTGGAGCCTCCTCACAGAGAGTCTGGTGCTGAAAAGATGCCAGCCTGCTCTCTGCTCAAGCAGGTTGCATGGAGAGGATGTATGTTTGAGTAGGGCTCTGTCAGACCCAAACAATTGCCTTTAATTAGGACAGGGGATATCTGAGCAGTCTAGAAAGCTTAGGGAAGTTAATAATAGCATGTCATGTATATAATATAAATATATAATATAAATGAGTTTATATAACTTGAGTTAGAAGAGAAGCAAGACATTTACGTACAAATTTAGCAATGTAACACTTCAACTTCAGTACCATGGTAGGCAAATTACTCATGAGCAAGTTGAAGGTCATACAGAATCATGGAAAGAAGAGTGGGAATTATGGTAAACTCACTGGTAAAAACTGTATTTTCTCTTGTAAATCTGTGTGTATTATGTAAGCTGCCAGTATAGATGTGCAGTATACATGTTTTTATATAAATTTTGATATAAATTTTATAGAGTGTATGTATGAGTAGTATTTGAAACTCTTAGTAAATAATATACAAGAAGTGTCTTGAAAATGACACTTCCTTTTGTTACGACTCCTTGTCAGTCTTCCAGAATGTAACAGATCTGTCAGGTTAAAAATAATTTTGGAAAAAAAAGCATTTAGAAAAACAATAATATTTGTAATATTTGGATTTATCAATTGTTAAATTTTTATATAGTTAATGATTTCTATAGTTAAAGATACAAAATTATGTTATACAGTGTTGCAAATGTACTATTCCTACACTTTCCACTTGGTTGCATCTGGTGGTAGTGCAGGTGCAGAAGAGGAACTGCAGGAGTGATTTTTTCATGTGATGGTCAGTGTTCAGTTAGTTGGGTTTGTGTAATCAAGTGATTGAATTGCATTATGTTCATCTGTTCTGGTTTTTTTTTGTACTTCTGAATTTAGAAAAAAAAATCCAGATACACGCTCTTATTTAACAGTACTTTGAATGAGGGATTGAAGCAAAGATTCCTATTTATCCTTTTCCATAAATAGGAAATGATTTTGTGGGAATGGTGAATAATTCTAAAGTTGAAAAACATGCAAGTCTGGAGAAAATTGGGGAAAAAAAGCACAAGATTTTCTGTAATGAAAACTTCTATGTGAAATGCTCTACAGGGGAAGTAAGACAGAGGGCTCTTTTCAAAATCTAATCTCTCATTACTTTTTATCAGTGATTATGATAAACTCCACGATGGATGGTTGAATGATGCAGCTCCTCATTTCAAGTGTTTGAGGTAGATGTGGTATAATTCAAGATTGCTACCCGTGTGACACATTGTAATGAGAGAATGAAGCAATTTTACCCAAGTAATGGAAGCAATGCTTTGCTTGTGGTTAGTTACCTGTGATATTCAGATGCTGGGAGACTAACAGGGATCTTACAAACAGACACAGTTTATCATACTGCAGGAAGTCAGGGCATCCCTAGAGTACTCGAGCAGTGTTGAACCTCCATGTGTTTTGTTGAAGACTTGTTTTAGAGAAGAACATGAACTATCATCTCTTTAAATTGAATTTTTCCAAAATGTTGGTCCAGTTTGAGTGGGGGAAAACCTGCATCTCATTTCTGCAGAACTACTTTCCCTTTCTAAATGAGGTGAAGTTGAACTTTTAGTCACTCTTTGAATATTTGCAAAGCGGTAAAAAAATGTGTTTAAACAGAGGTTGTTTGTTCATGCTTGAGCAGTCTGGTTCATACCTGAATAGTCAGATAATAAAGACATTGCTAGCGTGCAACTTGCAAACAGCTTTTTGACAAAAGCTTGCATTTCAAAGCTCTTTAAATGAATTTCTTGCATAGAAGGATAAGACACAATATAAACTATGGCTGTCTTGCATGTGTTGTTCTGAATGTAAAAAGGAAATATCTCCTCTTAGAGAAATTCTTTTATTGACAGTGGGTATTGAATCATATCAGAGTAAACTACTAAAATCAATATGAATTATGATTTTTTTAACAACTCAAAAAGCCTCTGCTGGGTGAGTAATTTTACCACAATGGAATTATCGTACTCATTTTTTACTCACTGCACTGATATCTATAATATTCAGGTAGTTCTTGCAGAGTACTTTGAAGATGGTGAAAATATCATTATTATACTGAATCTTCCTTCCAAGGCTTCTCGATCAATTTTTATTTCATATCTCCTAGTGATAGTTATAGTAGTACGCTGAGAAATTTTTCTGATGCAAGAAGTCATTGGTCTATATTTTCCTTCTTCTCTAATTTTAATTACTGTTTATTACTACTTACACAATTGATATGGTCTTTTATTGTTAATATGGATGGTCATGTATCAGAAACAGAAAAAAAAATTCCAACTGTCAAGAACTCATTCTGAAACATGGGAATGTTCTTTATCATTTGTTTATTTTTTTTTCCCCTGGGACCTATGACAAAAACCTAATTACTTAGCCAGACTTGAGTCATCTTTCTATCCCCATGTAGTGAAAACAGTGATTGTTTTGTTGTAGGAAATTCATTTAGTCTTCATGTCAATAGTGGCAGTTATTACAAATCACTTTTATATTAAATTTATTATTCTTCAATAGATGATTACTGCTAAAAGGTCATAAAAGAGTCTCTTTAAAAGGCCAATGTGCTGCAGAAGTCTTCAAGAGAGATTGCCCAACAGATTTCATAACCAATGGGTGAGAAATTTCACAATCTGGCTCTGCACAAATATTTATCACAAAATCCCTTCCAATGACATCAGTGGGGTTATGTGGAGGTGACATCTAAGGCTGGCCCTATGTGTTTGCCTAAGGCAGTCTCATTCCATCACCATACAAACCGTGAAGCGGAGGAAATGCAGCCTGTTCTCATACCTGGCTCTGACCAAATTATTGCCAGTGTGTGGTATAGATTTATTGCAGTGTACAGAATCAAGGTGTCCACAGCCTTCAAAGTGTAGATAGTTTTATGGAATAAGGATTTAACACGTGGGAAATATATCTCTGTATTGGAAAAAGAGTTAATTCAGTGTTTCCCCTCCTTTGTGTGTCTCATTTTTGTGGTTTAGACTGGAAAGACAGAAAAAAATAAGAAGTATGAGCACCTACGGGCCTTCAGGGCTTCTTGTTTTGTTGGGGAAAAAGGTGTTTTGTGCAGATTTCTCATGATCAGAGATCCTGGTCTAAGCTACTTGTAGCAACACTGATTTTGATATTTTTGTCTTTGTACGGAGTTTGAAGGTTGGAGCAGGGTTGCTGGTTGCAGATACGAGTGTAGCTGCCAGTTTGTGCTGGTGTGAAGCAGTCCTCAGCAATTGGGGGAAGCTTCCCCAGCAGCATCGGACAGTGGTGTGCTCATATAAATCAAATCAAATGGAAAATCAGTGTAATAATTTACTCACTACCTCTGCAAACATAAGGTATTTGTATTTGTCAGTTGGGTTACAGTCTTAGCTTGTCCTTTTGAATCTGCAGGTGTTAGCTATGTGAACATTCATTCTGCATCCCAAATGCACTTAAGAATATTTTGGATACTGAGGAAAAATAGAGAAAAATGGTCATGTTCTATGAGACTAGTTAGCTAGGTCACAGAGTAATCTAGAGACATGTCAGTGGAAATGAGGTGCTGTGTTGCATATTTTACTTCATTTTCCAAATAAAACTTTGCATTAATTAAATGATGAATGGCTGATAAAAACTAATTAAGACATGAAAGTATAGCAATCTTTTAGTTACTAGGAGAATACAAGTTACAAGATGTAATAAAAACAAAGAACCCGCTGGAATTGAATTCATTCCCTTTACAAAGTAAAGCAGATAAGGTTCTGACTCTGCAACTCAGCATTTCCTTTGGGTATGGAACTTTGCTAATGTTCATTTAATTACAAGTACAGTTTAATACAGTAAGAATGTAAGTTTAAATTGACTTTTATTACATGAAGAAGTACAGGCAGTTGGGGTACAATGTATTTCTCTGTGTGTGTGTGTAGAGATAATCTCTATATAAGCTTTATTTGAGGAAAATTGTGCCCTTATTTTTTTCTGGAACTTCAGCATTATTTCATAATTTCATATGAGAAAATCTTTCTTGGTCAAAATACCAATGTTGCCAAGTGTGTGGACATAAGATCTCAGGATTAATCAGCCAGATAAATTTGTGAATAGAGTGCTTCAGTGCAGCCCTTTTTCTTTTTCTTACCAAAGCTGGCAGAGTATACAAAATCATGAAAGACTAAATTATCTTCTAGTCTGAAGTTATGTTTGTAAGTAATACTAGAATCTTCATCAAGTCTTCAGAGTGATGAAGTGTGGTCTTTAGTCTCAAAAAAATACCTTGCTTTCAGGAGGTAAAAAAAAAAAAAAAAAAAAAAGCTTGGAATCTTATCTTTGCACTTCAGCTGTCTCCAGGAAAGAAAGTAGGCAAAACTGCATCCGTTTACTCTTTTTAGAATAGTTCTGATGTTCTTTTCATTAAGACTATAACACTCCCATGCTTGAGAACCGACTCTTGAAATTGGCAGGGATGTGGCCTTGATGCAAGGTTTTCTTTGAAAAATCTGTTCCAGCTGGATCAAGTTATCATACGGAAAATCTGCACATAAAGGCATATGGCCGTTAGAAAACCTATCAGAACAAAACTATCTGTAAGTAAAATCACTGAAAATTCTTTACACTGTGATTTTCAATACATAACTGAACATGAACATCATTGAGCAATTGCACCATTAGTCTGTCTTAGCTTGAATCAGCAGCAGACATTGGAAAAGAAGTCTTCACTGGCAGATTGTCAGTGTGTCCTTATGCCTACTAAGCACAGAAGAAAGATTAAGAAGGTTTAAGAGGAGAGATTTCTTATCTTGTCTGTCTCTGTGGTTTGAATGAGGGTACTAGAAAATGAGTCAGCAGCAACAGAAGTTTGTCTACGAGCTCAGGAGAGGCTGAGGACAAGGCAAACAGAGAATAATGAGATAGTTTAAGGAGATTCTAGAAACTGGATTGGAATACTCCGAGATTTAGAAATATGGTATGAGATACTCTAGGTGTGGCCAATGAGACTGTATACCCAGGAACAGGAAAAAATGGAAGTATATGTTGGCAGGGTTAGGAATGAGATATTGTTGGTGGCCTGGGAATTACTGGTCATGAAGAGAACGTTTGGTAGCATGGGAGCTAGAGCTGTTATGTTAAGTACTAGAAAAAGGTAGAGAATAGTATGAAAAACCTTAGTACTGGAGTTTGGGGAGAACACGTGAGCATACTGAGCTCAAGATTTAGAGGGAGGGATAGAAAAGAAATATGAGTATGTCTAGACTGTGATCAAGTATGAAAGGAAGAGAATTAAATCATGATTATGATTGAAGGCAGAAATGAGTACATTTCAGTATTGAAGTCTGCCAAGGAATCTGTGCCTGTATAACCTGAGATGTAACACTGAATTTCTAAGTCTGAGATGAATGATTACGTGGTGCAGTTCTGGTTTGTATAAAATGGATACCTGCTGCCATTGCTCTGTGTGGACTGCAAAGGTATCATTGTTCTAACCAAACAAAATCATATGGACAAAGTCATGCACTATCACATTATCACATCGATAATGATAGTATAGTATTCCTGGGATTGAAATACAGACAGTTCCATTCTGACACGTTCTGGTATTTATGAGTTTGGCTTTACATTCATAGCAGTGATTGAAGTTTCTAGCTTGATATTTTTGTTATAAAAGTATAGAACCATACCGATGCTAACATTTGATTTGTTTAACTTATCAAGTCAGTTGTTAGGAAAGGTGGAGTATTTGCTACAGTATCCTCACTGTATCTCAATATCAAACTAACTCTGTCTGTTGAAGATATCCCCACCATCTTACCCCATGAAATGTTTCTTTCTTCATTGCTCCCAAGTAATACTCTACTCACCTTAATATCTAGCATAGAGCATTTTCATCACCTATTCCACTTGCAGCAGGGAGTTGGGGAGATCTTACTAGAAAACTGTTTAAATTGATTTCTTTTTTAATTCTTTTCAAGTTTATTTTTAGTCTATTGGCAGTTGAAGTCCTGACCCTGTGGAAAGTCAGTAACAGTGCAGTTAACCTTGAGAAAGAGTGATATCTTCTGTTTTCAGAGCCTTAGTTTGAAAGTAAAGACAAGTCTCTGTGTCTTGTGATTGAATGCCGGGCTTGGGAATTGAAATAGGTCCTGCAGACTCTGAAACTGACCTTTGTTTTGAGTGATAAATCTTGTGGACTTTTTGTTGTGTCACAGAATCTGGTAGGAAACCAGAAGGAATATATATCATTGTTGATTTTGCTGAAGTGGACCACAGATCGCAAGCTGGACTTGAATTAACTTGAGGGAGGTGAACTTCAGTGCAGAGATGAGGAGAGAAGCAGAAGGAGGGAACGGAGCAAAACAGTTGGATTGACTTAGTGCTTCTACATAGGGCAGAAACACCTTAATGTGGTGCCTAGTCCTGGGGCTGCTATCAGCACAAAGTGTTACCTCAAGACTACTTCCCCTGTTTGATAAGCATGGGAATATTTCCATATTTCTTTAGCTCATTTATGTTGCACATATGGTGTGTGACTCACCTACCCTTAACTTCAGTCATAGAAAGTTAATCTAATATAGAAAAGAGTGAAGGGAAAAGCTCCAAAGTTCGTTCTTCCCAATATCTTACTGTAGAAGCTGGAATTTAGAATGGGATGAGCCACCCTTCAGAGTTTTGTGTCAACATATGGAGGGTGTTTAGATCTCTTGTGTAGAGAGATGCTTAACTTTGAAAGAGCTGAGGTTAAGTGAGATGAATCCACTAATAGAGTTTGGCCTTAAGTGAACTCAAATACAAACAAATATTCCAAATCTTCCTTCATTTCAGTGTCTAAAGGTGGACTATAAGAAGGAAGGGAGCAAACTCTTTAGAGGGGTCTGTTGTGATTAGACACAAGGGTATGTATATGGGTTCAAATTAAAAGAGGGGAAATTTAGATTGGATAGAAGGAAGAAGATTTTTACAATAAGGCACTGACACAGGTTGCCTGGAGAGTTGATGGATACATAGACCCTATAGACACTCAGGGTCAGGCTGGATGGGCTCTGAGCACCTAATGGAGCTGTAGGTGTCTCTGTGCATTGCAGTGGACTTGGACTAGATGGCCTCTAAATGTCCCTTCCAGCTCAAATGATTGTATGATTCTTTATCTGTAAAGCATCCAGCAGTGGTCCTAAAAGCTGTTGGAGTGAAAGGAGAGCTATTTTTGCTCAGGCGTGGTACAAGTCTTCACAGCACTCACATACAGAAAGGCTGGCACCATCCAGGTAGGAGCATGATGCTGAAGTCAGCAGAAGAGTGACCTGTGGTAGTTTAAATGTGTAAACTGGATTAACAGATTATATGTTTTAATTTAAGGATGTTGGTATAGGGGACAAGAATAAAAATCCTAATGATACTTGCAGGCTACTTTTGAGTATCGTACATGCAGAGATGCATATTTAAAGGCATGTGTGTGTATGCACACACAGACTAACTTAATTTTGTAAGGTGCTTGGCAAAGCAGCATTATGGGTAAAAAAATTTTATAATTATGTGGAAGGAAGCACTATGATACTTATAAATTATTAACTGAAAACAAGATGTTGCAAAGGGGGCTGCCATATTGTAAGTGGAATTAAAACATCAACAAAAAAAACTCTGCAAAGGTATTTCCAGAGATTGACCAAAGCATAGTCAAATAGATGGTGTGAAATGGTGAAGAATATTTAGGATATAGGAGAGAGGTGTCTGAAGTAACTGCTGCAGGGCAGTAAATAGCCCTGAAGCAGCTCCAAGTTGCATCTGCAGTTGAATTGATTACCTAATGACTGGGAGTTATGGAATTAAAAGAATAGAAGAAAGCCATATTAACAACATCATTCCTTTCTGCTCTATGTTAGACGTAATGTGATAGGAACAGATTTGGTAGTCTGTATATTTTGTTTGATATATTGGCTTTACACATCACAACACAGTACTAGACAAATGTTTTACCTCTTCATCTGTTGTCTTCCATGTCAATCTCAGATGCCAGAACTAAATATAGTCTTGACCTAGTAAAGTTACAAATGCATCTAATTACACTGTCCTAACCACTATTCTGGTATATGCAAAACTTATGTACTTTATCAGAACTAATCCATTTACAGTTTCATTGCTGTTTGTCCAGTTCTTTGTCAAGCTGAGCTCTTTGTTGCTTCTGTTGCTTCCAAACAAACAAATAAAAACCAGAAACAACAACAAAAAACTACCTCACTCCCTAGCATCAATCAACCTGAAAATCCTCCAGCCTTGAATGAATAAATGGGGATAATTTAAGTTATTTACAATAATTACATATTCTAAGCTTTTAACTTGTTTTTTCTTAATTTATAATTTGTGCTTTGATTGTGCATTGGTGCATCACTTACTGTGGCTGATCATTACCTAGTGAGTTGTTAGAACTGAAGTTGATAGCGTTAGAGCAGTCTTTTTTTTTTTTTTGGTATGACATTATTTGCTGCACTTTCTGAAGAGAAACTTTAATTTGCTCCACCTCCCTGCTCTAATTAATACAAGAAAAAACATTGTATGGCTGCTGTTGTTAGCCTGTTTAAAAACTCGTGTGTTTCTGTTGGTAACAAACGTTCCTTCAAGGTCAGAATCAGTCTCTGATTCCTACCCTGTATCACTAGTTATGGCAAGTGTATGCAATAAAACAGGGAGGCTGAGAGGTCTGTTTGCAGATTGGTGTTTTCGTCAACATGCTATATGCTGTTGTTTTTGTGCAAAGAAAATAGGGTTACTGATGAGCACCACCAAATGTTCTCTGACAGCTGCTTGGCCTTCTCCAATAAAAGAAACTATAAAAGAAGCCAATTTCAGAACTCTGGAGAGTTTGCAGCAGAATTACCACCCATGCCGAAATTCTCAGAATCACAGGGGTTGGAAGGGACCTCTGGAGATCATTGAGTCTAACCCCCCTGCTAAAGCGGGTTCCCTACAGCAGGTCACACAGGAAAGTGAGTTTTGAATATTTCCAGAGAAGGTGACTCTACTACCTCTGGGCAGCCTGTTCCAGTGCTGTGACACTCACAAAGAACAGATTGTCACATTCTGATTGAACTTCCTGTCTTCCAGTTTGTCCACATTGCCCCTTGTTCTGTCACTGGGCACCAATGGAAAAAGTCTGTCCTCACCTTCTTGATACCCACCCTTTAGATATTTCTTCAATAAGATCTCCTCTCAGTCTTCCCATCTTCAGGCTGAACAGTCCGAGACCTCTCAGCCTTTCCTCCTAAGAAAAATACTCTAGGTCTTGGAGTTATTACCTAAGCTAATAGGTAATAGGTTATCATGATAATAAATCTTGTTGTTTTCCAAAACATCCAAACCTTTTTCAGAAGTTATCAAAGTACCTGTATCTTCCCAGGTTTCCTGGAAAGAAAGTCCCTTTTCACTTCTGAAATGAACCCAAAATTGGGAATTCAGAAGAAGGTAACTGGGTAGTATTTAATGGTTTGGTAATCTATTACTGAATGTTCCCACATGAACAGCATAATCTTCTAATGAAGGAGCCAGTGAAGAAAATTGCTCTGATGATTGAAACACAAGTTCTAATTTCTCTCTGAGGACTGTACTCAACTGTTGAACTGCATTTTAAATAATTATCTAGCTGCACTTTAGGAAGTATTTTTGGCATGTTCACAGCTCAATTACTGTTAATTTTGATTGGAAATTTGATGTTCAAATCAATAATAAGATTATTAAAGTTACACTCAGTATTTCACCTGAAAAAGGGTAACTGTTAGTAGTTATCAGTGTTTTCCATTATAGAGGATTGCTGTTTTGGTGTTTTTTTTTTTGTTTTTTTTTTTTGGCTTGTTTGTTTGGTAACGGAGCAGAAGATTTCCTAGAAAATATGTAAGAATTAAGTTCTTGAAGAAAATGAGATTATTTTTCGTTTTACTGCCTTCTGCCTTTATTTACGAAGTGTGTTTGCATTTGATTGAGACATAAACCCTTGCTGCAATATTGTACAATGACTGAGAGACAAGGCTTTGAGCTTACATAAATTGCTGTTTTTTCCTACATACAGTTGTCTTTCGGCATGAACTTAGTTATGTTCTTAGAATGTTCTTGAGTTTAGGCTTTTTGCTGTGTTTTTTCTTTCCTTTTGTTTTTTAATAAGAAAAGCTTTCAATTACTTTTCACCTCCAAAACCTAAATCCATTGTGAGGAACTATGAGATTTCAGGGGAGGTTCAGGTTGGGTGTTAGGAAGAATTTCTTCCCAGAAGGAGTGGTCAGGCTGTCCATGGAGGTGTTTGAGGAAAGGATAGATGTGGTACTTGGAGACGTGGTTAATGAGCAATATTGGTGGTAGGTGGACAGTTGTACTAGATGATCTTAAAGGTCTTTTTCAACCTTAATGATTCTATGTTTTGTGTAGATGGTGAATATCAAACAGATGTGTTGCCATGAGGAAAAGATATATATATATATATATATATATATATATATATATATATATATATTTTACTTTGTCCCATGTCTCAAAACAGGGCCAAAATCAGTGGCCCTGGTATGAAGTTTCCTGCCCTGGAATTCTTGCAGACTTTGGATTCTTCATTGTGCATCACGTTGTGGAGGTAACAGCTCTAGATGGCATGATTTGCATAACATACTGAAGGTGTTGTTAAGGCACAGTCTATTGAATTTGGAAGAACGTCCTGGTAGAAGGTGTTTGATGTGATTTAACAGGCAGAAATAATGCTGTGCTGCTTGGTTACTTTTTAGCAGTGAGGCAAGGACTGAACAAAGGAGCATCTACCATTGAGTGGGTTGATCTTTTGTATTCTGTTGCTTCGTAGTATTGTGTTTAAATATCATAATATAGCATTTTTTACTGTTTTGAAGTGAGTTTTCTATCTTAATGTTATGGAATTTAAACCATTAATGCTATGGACTAAAATAGTATCAATACCAAAATGGAATTAGGTAGGAGTATGGTAGAGCAGTCTTCTGTTCCCCTTTGAAATTTGTGGCAGTTTGATTTGGAGGAGAAAGCAATTTTTACCTGCATTTCTGGCTTTGTGTGGGGCAAGTGGTTTACCTTAGAGAAAGAGAAAGGAATCAGTCAAATAGAAATGTTTCTTCTGGTTTTGATAGCCAAAGAGAGAAAGGAACATAATGTCAGGCAGTTTTTATGGATAAGTTTAGTGCTCAGGAGTTTAAGAAAGGTACCCTGTGCTCTATTTTCTTTTTTTTCTAAAAATCGTAATTTTCCTTTCTCCATGTATTTTCACCTTTTTCTTCTCTGCTCCACTTTACCCCAATTTCTGTTGACTTCTATTTTTTTCCCTACATATTCTGTCTCATTCACCTTTGTCAAGCAAACAATCATGTTCAGAGATAGCCAGGGGAATCTTTTTTAATGTTGTTGAGGAAAAGCTGTCTTTTTTTTCTCAACCAGCTCTACATTATTTGTGATACAAGTAGCACTAAAAATATCTAGCTTTGGCTTTGGAATTTGGTGATTGTTTTGTTATTTTCTTTGGAGTGCGATATTTGTTCCATTCTCTAGTTCATGCTCTGTTCTTGTATGATGCATTTTGAAGTCCTAGATAAGTGAGTTCATCTTTCTGAAATGTATGTATTTGGAAACTATAGGCATCAGTTCCTTAATGCATTGGTGCTTCAGATAAACTGTGCCATACAGTGTGAAAACTGCTCTATAAGTATTATATGATGCCTTCGACTTGCATGTGCATGCACATGCGAACACCTTCCACATATGTAGCTAGATACTCTTAAAATATATTCCCTTATATTGTATAACTACAACAATATTTGGTGTTAATTTGGTGTTCACAATTCATTTCATGTAATCTTACATAGATAACTCACAATTCCCTTCAGGATAACCACAGCTTGGTGAGCATTTATTCACTCTCACACTGATTTTTAGGGCATGTTTACTTTAATAAAAATATATAGGCGTTTGTATTGAGTGTCATTATAAACTGTTAAGTTAAAATCGCTAATCATGCAAAATGTTGAGCAGTCTTTGCTAAATAACTGTTCAGTCATGAAAATGCTCTAAAAGGTTATCATTGGCCCTAGAATAAGAATGTTGCAGTGCTATTTATATCGATTTTATTGCCCCCTCAGATTTCTCACGGTCTCCTTTGTGATGGTGCTGTGATTTTAATTGCAAAGGTTGCTTTAAATGACTACTACATAGAAAGTGCAACATATGCTTGCTGTCTATATTCAATGTATGAAAATATAAGTTTTCTTGTTACCTTTGTAAGGGTGAAGCTTGTAGTGTGCATGTATGTTTGTGTCTGTCTGTCCAAGGAGATGAGTCTGTAGACAGCATTTTTATTTGCTCTGTTTCATATGGAGAATGTTGTATTGAAAGAGTGCTGAGATGTATGTAACTTTTTTTCAAAACAACAAATACAACAACTAAGATTTAAATGAAGAATCAATAGAGTATCAAGTGGTACTTTTCATTCCTGTGCTTCCCTCCTAACCAGCTGTTTTGGTGTTACTCATCTTATGCTTCTCTAGCAGTTTCTTACATGTGCTTATAAATTCTAGTTTATATTTATTTCACTGTGGCAAAGATGTAATTGAAACACATTGGGATCGATTCAAACTATGTATGAAGCTATGAATTATTTTTCTAGCCCACTAGGTAATGAGATCTCATGAAATACTATCATACTTTTTCTCTTGTTAAGTGTGTGTTTCAGCACAGAAAAAGAAACATCCCTTCTTCCTCTGCATTCATTTCTGTGTTAAGATTTTTTTGGCCTTTATTTCACTTTTTACATCTGCTGCATTTAGAAAATACTCATCAGTGTATTACATGTGCATAGAGTAGTAATGCAACTCTTGGTCTTCTATAAAGTGATGCGTACCTCTGGTAATGCACTGGAGTATTTATTTTACATAAAATGCCTTCCTTGTAATTAAGAAATGAAGACTAAATTTGTTAAATATCATCATCAGATCACTGCCATGCTAAAGATGGGCTTCTGAGGTCAATGAAATGTGTAAGCCTCAGTGCTCCAAATGATCTTTGAGGTCTCTTCCAATCCAAGCCATTCTATGATTCTGTTAAAAAAAAAAAAAAAAATAGTTTGGACTACTACTTTTCAAATTAAAAATAATAAATGCAAAAAAAAAAAAAAGTGGGTCAAATTAATATTTGACTTTTTTTCATGTTACAGGGTGAGATTTTACTGTTAGTCGTACAGCATAGGAGCAGTTGGAACACTTCCATGGAAGCTGATGTTTTATTTGCAGTACTGTGTCATGGCTTCCCCTCATGTACTGTTGTGTTCCGTTGTTATGTGTTGTGTTCTGCCTGTGAGAAGGTGAGCCGGTGGGCTTCTCAGTTTGATTCTGGTTTGAATTTGTTGGCATTGGAACTGCTTCAACTCTATTCTTGTTTAGGCTAAAAGAGTTTAGTAAGAGCATCTGGACTCATATGGGACAGGACTTATAAAGGTGAAAGCAGTCAAAGGAGAGCTATTCACTGTGGGCTTTGTCTTTTATCTCTTGCTCTTCTGTGTCAACCTGGGCATCACTAGGGTTACAATTTTCCATCTTCTCTTGGGACATATAACACTGCATAAGGTAAAAGGTGGGAAAACCCCTCTGGGCAGAACACAGTTTGCAAGCTGTGCGATGAGACCCAGATGGGGAAGGCAAGGCTATGACTTGTGCTGCATGCAAAATTAACCAACAGGGCTCTGCTTTATACTTTCACTTTGTGTTGTAGAATTATTTATTCTGAATTGGCAACTGGAGATATTTTTCTTACTTTTCATTATAGTTTAAATTGTATGGCAATTGATATGAATTCTGACTGCATTCTGATTTATATCCAAAGACTTCATAAAAGTGTGTGCATGAAACAGGAAGCAGAAGGGTGCACAGCTGTCCTCAAAGTGCCATGAACAGCAGCATCGAGCTCACTTGCCTTGTGATTAAAAATACATATATATGAAAATAAATGTTCATACTGGTATCTGATGCGTCAAAGAAAATAAAAATGATGGATTGGAATATTCTGTGGCAGATCACACTTTGATTAATGTTGGGCTGTACACGGATGAATTTTCAGTTAACTGAAATAAAAAGTAGGAAGACTTGGGGTTAAAATACTAAAAGAAACCCTGGGTAGAAGCAAAACCCTGCAGAAAACCCCTGTATGAATTAGTTTTCAAGTAGCTATGTTCTAATGCAATCCTTATTTTGTCCTTCGAATAAAAGTAGTACGGAACACAGTAGAGAGTTCTGAGTATTAGGAGGAAAAACACAACTAAATTACTGTCATTCAGTAAACATTACATCCATAGTAGAAAATCCTTGTTGTGATTATACACCATGTTAAAGTAGTATGTACAGCACTTGAAATATACTAAGTGGATCAACCTCATCTCTATTTTTCTATTCTTCCATCTTTGTGTTATTTAAAAAATATTTTTTATTTCAGCTGCTTGCAATCAAGTACAGTATTAAGAAGTATCTCCCATTTACTTTTTAGATTTGAGAAGGGCTCCTGCGTGCAGAATTAAGTCCAGTGTTAAAGCACCTTTGGGTTTTTTTTTTTAAACAGTGTCAAAGGAAGCTGCAGGATGCTGAGCAGTTGGGGGGGGGGGGGGTGGGGGGAGGGAGGAAGGAGGAAATGAACAAATTACATTATTTTTTTTCTTTAATAATTAGTGGTTGAGCTCTTTTGTGAATCTTGTACCACGCAGCATGGATGCTGAAGGTTTAGAAAACCTGGTCTCTGTTTTTAAGGTCTGGTTCATCTTTTTTTATTTATTCCTTTTTCTGATTTTAATGAAATACTATAGCAGATATCATATGGAGATGGAGTTGCACAATTCTCAAACAAACTTGTTTTGTTGTCGTACTGGAAGAAACACTTTAGTTTAAACATGTTATCAAGTATTCCAAAAATACAAATACACCTTTTCTTTTCTTTTTTCCAGCGTCTTGTTGAGGCTGCAGAAGATGCTTATCTGAAACATGAGTTTGATGCTGATTTGCAGGTAATTAATATTTGCTTTTTCAATATTTATCATCAGAGTATGCTATAAAAGTTTATACAATACCTTAGGTGAACTGAACTGCTGTAGAAAGCCAAGTATGTGAGTAATAGAGGGATGCTGATTACAGGAGATGGAGCTAATGAAAGCTGGCTCGGTATTTTGACAGGTTACAGATACAGGGTGTGTGCTGGGAGACCTAGCAGGTGGGTTTTACTCTGAGAGATTTCTTCTCTGTTCTTTGTGTCTGCCTAGGTCAAGCTATTTAAACCCAGTAATTAGCAGCATGTTTCATCCTTGCAGTGCTGGTAAGGAACTGTTCAGCAGGGAGTTGAAGTTGCAGATGAGGTGGGATCCACTGGGATAGGATTAGCATGACCTTGATTTATGCAGTTGGTTTGTGTTTGGGTCTGTGTCTAAAACAAGCAACACTCTTTCCTACCTGGAAGCCCTCAGAGCCAGACCACTGCCTCCAAATATTGCCGTTAGGATTAATGTGGCAGGGAGGAGTGATGGCAGCTCACCGTTGAAATTGTTAGAAAGAAAAGCTTTTGCTTAAATAAAACAGTTAAAATGAGATTATTTTAAAAACCACGTAATCTAACCTAAAAATGTGAAGTTTAACAGAGAGTGTTACTCAAGAGTTAGATGAGTAATGTCCTTCGTACCTTTCATGAATTCCTACATCCTCTGTTTCTTGAATATCGTGCTGGGTGGAGTTTTGTTTACTTTGACTTTAGCTATCTCAATTCTATTTTACAACTTTCTGTAAGTATTAGCCATGTGTCTATTGAAATTCTGAGCTTAAGCATTAAGAGAAGCAGAGACATTTTTCTGTAGGCTTTCCCATACATTTAGCTAATTAATACACAGGTCTGTAAGTTCGGTTTTCAGACTTTACCATGGTTACATCCAATAATCACAAAACATTTTAATGGAAACATGATACAAGTAACTGTTTTCTGTGCAGAAAGGAAAAACAAAAAGTGAACTCTTTAGAGCTAAGGATAAAAAGTCGAGCATAGCAGACTGTGATGCTGAGACCTGTCACTGCATGTTGGAGTAAGGAGAAAATGAGGGCACTGAAAATGATTACTCAAATTATTGTTGTGTTCAATGAATGCTGACTTCTGTATTCTGATGCTTTAGAGCTCTATTACATTCAACCCTTTTTAAGGTGTGCTATTTTTTTTGAACTTTGTGTTGAAGAAATAGAAGCTATTGTCTGGATAAATCAGAAACACTTCATAGGAGATATTTTTTAGATATCTCCAGTAAGTACTTCTTCACTGCAAGATAGTTCTCACTTTGACAAAGTCCTTCATTGGCTGAGGCTCTGAAGATATTAACGCTTTGAGGAAGCCAGTTAATAGCCATTTGTGTTAGCAGCATTAATGGGACAATCAAATCTTTGTGTAGAGCTCTGTTGTTTATTACTGTCATGGTCCATTAAAGCTAATCAATTGCTAATCTTGGTTTCAGCGACCCCTTTGCAACCCTTGCTGAGTGATTGTTGTTCTTTATCAAGAATCTCATAATACCATCTGTTCAATATAAAAAAAAAATGACCAGAATACTTCACTAGCCTACGTTCAAGTGGAGGTGGATAGAGGGCTTATATAGGACACATTCTGTATAATTCCACTATCAAAGAGGGACTTTTTAGTGTTTGTATTGCCTCGGCCAATGTGTGAAAGACAGGATTAAGTGTTTTGAATTAGTGGTATGTGATGCAGCACCAGTTGGTTATGTGTGCTCACGTATTCTGAAAATTCAGAAAGCACATAAAGGAAATGCTTTTGTGCCTTTTATTGGCCCAACATCACCTCCTATGTCTTGAAGACAGTATAGTTAATATTGTGTCAGTACATAAAAATGATAGAGATGAGAAATAAAATTATATTAATATTTTTATTGACTCTGAAAAAAACCACTAAATTAAAGAAAATAACAACTGGAAGAGTTCATCTTTTAGACTGCTTGTATTGTATTTGGCAATGCTGAAGGCTAGACCTAGCCCCTTGTAGGTATTATTCATACTAAGATCATTGTTTTTGTCCCTAGTTATTCTATAGGTATTCTAATCAATATGCTGTATAATGGTCAAAGCTTAGAGCTGTCTGTTCCTCTCCTGGATCTATTGACACAACAACAATAAAAAAAACAAACAACCCTGTAGTTTAAAAAACAAACAAACCAACAAAACTCCCAGTGAATTGAAAAATACAAGTCAAAGTAGGTGATGTGACACTAACTCATCAACGTTATATATAGAATGTTGGAGAAATGACCGAACTGGATTGGTAAGAGCTGGCTCTAAAGCATCAACCTGCAGCGCTTCACATTCAGAATTTGTTTTCCCTTTTAGGGAATCAAACTAAGATCTGGACTTGTAGCAAGTTGAGGAAATGATGTTCTAAGTGTCACTTATATCAGCCTTTAATCCATACCAGGGTTTCTCTCACTGTTGGCTATGGTTTCAAGCTATTTTGCATCATAAAAGACTGTTCAAATGGCAACAAAGTGGAATAAATACATCTATTCGTGTTAAATCATGTATTTGCTGATGTAAAATATGTTACCATCTGAATTGCTATGGCAAGTTGCCTTGTCACAAAATTTCTACAGAGTTTAAGAATTGCTCATCTTGCTTATACAGAGACACTGTCTCTGGTCTTGTCTCTGTGTAAAGTGCAATAAAGTATGCATCATTCATCCTTAATCTTGTCTTTAACATGATGAGAAAATAAATACAGGATCTAACTGCCAAGCACTAGAGTATTAGATGTTCCAAGTTTTGAAGTGATTAGTTTTGTTGATGTATTCTATGTCAGAGAAATATTTTTTTGGGGGGGGGAGGGGAAGAGCATAATATACTTTTTTGATCGGATTTATCTATTAGAAATTTCTAATAACTTATAATTGTTAAGAAAAATCTTTACTTGGACTTGAGTGTGTGCAACTGAAGATGTAAACATTCGTGTTGGGATTCAGTGGGACACCATTGTGAAGTTGATTGTCAGACCCAAGGAAGAGGCTTTGAACTGCAACACTTTTCCCTGGAGCTGTCATATGCAAATAGACCAAATTCTTTTGTAGCTGACAAACACATTTTGCGTATTGTTGTGTAAAAATATACTAATGTGATGCCAAGCTGACGCAGTTAAGCAGTTACTGATGAGGTGCTAAAGCACACTTAAATCGAAGTCCGTGGTTTGTGTTGGCACCAACATCCTCTACAGTATTTTCCTATTTATATGGTAATATCTGAGCTATTTCTCGGGATATCATAGGGTGTTTCTGTTTGAATAGAGCAAGGATAAAGTCTGTTAAGGTCCTGTATTATTTCAGTGTTTCAAAAACTTTGAGAATGCTCGGCAAGAGAGCTGATACTGAACTGCTCAGTGGAGCCCTAAAAGTAACTTCTACTCTGTTTCTTATAAACTTTAAAAAATGTTATAATTTTTTTTACTCTGTAAAATTCTTACAGTACATGACTCTTCATCAGTTTTTATACCTCTGATATCAATTACATGAGAAAGTTATAAAATGTTTCATTATGACTACTGGTTCATTTTCTAGATGGTCTCATTACACATACTTGCAGGGCACTTCTTTTATTTTCCATGTTAATTAGGAGTGTCAGTTGCGATACATTCCAGTTGAGTTTTCTCTCTCTGTGTGATGTAACAATACAAATGCAAGCTTACTACTTCTTAGTAGAATCAAAGCTATTCCATAATTGACATCACCTGAAGTACTAGACATTTTCTTTTCATATTGTTGCAGTTTTACTTTCTAGATAATATAGTACAGGTTCATGCCAATGCATTAAGATGTTTGACATAATTTTATGTCACAGGGCTAGAAGATGGTTAAGCAATTAGATTTTTTAATAAAAGGTTACTTTTTAGAATATGCTTAAAGTTAATTTAGTGGGATAAAAAGAGGAATAATGGCATAAAGCTGCTTTTTATTATTCCTTTCTTAAATCTGTAACATACGACAGAGTCCTAAGGACTCAGGTTTTCAGTACTATGCACACCAGTTAGGTCCTTCCCTGTGTGATTTTGAAGGATCAGTTAGATTCTTCTCTGCATGATTTTGCCTTCTGTTAGCTCCTAATTGCAGTATAGAATCCTAGAATTGTAGGATCCTTTGATTTGGAAGGGACCATTAACAATCATCTAGTACAACACCCATGCAATGAACAGGGACACCCACAGCTACATCAGATGCTCAGAGTCCTGTCAGCATGGCCTTGAAAGTCTACAGAGATGTGGCATCCACCACCATTCTGGACAACCTATTCCAGTACCTTACTACTCTAACTGTAAAAGACATTTTTTTTTTATTTTTCTTACAAAGAAGGTAGATTTAAGCTTAATATGTTTTAAACCATTTCCCTTTTGTCCTGTCACCACAGTCCTTGCTAAAGAGTCAGTCCCCTTCATTTTAACAGCCCCTTTTTAGATACTCAGAGGCTGCTATCAAGTCATCTTGGAGCCTTCTCTTCTTCAGACCCGGCTCTCAGCCTGTAGTTGTAGAAGAGGTGTTCTATCCCTTGGATCGTTTTTGTGGCCTCCTCTGGACACACTCCAATTGGTCCATGTCTCTCTTGTACTGAGAACTCCACATCTGGACACTGCACTCCAGATGAGTCCTCACCAGTACAGAGTAGAGGGGAAGGATCACATCCCTCGCCATGCTGGCTGTGCTTCCTTGGATACGGTTGGCTTCCTGGGCTGTGAAGGCACATTGCTGGCTCGTGTCCAGCTGCCATCCACCAGTACCTCGAGGTCCTTTTCAGCAGGGCTGCACTCAATCCTTTCATCTTCCAGCCTGTATTGTTAGTGGAAGTTGCCTTGACCTAGATGCAAGATCTTGCATTTGGATTTGTTGAACCTCATGAGGTTCACTCGAGCCCAGTGCTGGAGCTTGTCTAGGTGCCTCTGAATGATATCATGTCCCTCGGGTGTGTTGACCACTTGGTGTCATCTGTAAACTTTCTGAGGGTGTGCTCAACCCTACTGTCAGTGTAATTGATGAAGGTGTTGAAGAGTATCAGTCCTAGTGCTGACCCATGGGGTACACCACTTCTCACTGGCTTGTCCAGCCAGACATGGAGCTATTGTCTACCAGTCTCTGGGTACAGTCCTGCAGCCAGTTCTTCTATGTCCTTGAAAATCTCACCATTACTTGTAGCGTATATGTGTTGGCAGTAGAAAAATATTGGTGAAATAAACAGATATGTAAGAATTTACCAAAGATTTACACAGGTGAGCAAGGTGGATTTTTTTAAATACATATTTAATCAATTCTAAAAGTCAACTGAAGATGACGCTTCAGAGATTCATGGAGAAAGCAAAACAAAAACTCCACAAAAAAGAGGACTGGGAAACAAAATCCTGCCCCTGTACTCAGCATTGGTGAAGCCTCACCTTGAGTACTGTGTTCAGTTTTGGGCACCTCAGTACAGAAAGGACATTGAGGTGCTGGAGCAGGTCTAAAGAAGGGCAACAAGGCTTGTGAAGGGCTTGGAGAATATGCATTACGAAAAGAGACTGAAGGAACTGGGGCTGTTTAGTCTGGGGAAAAGGAGGCTGAAGGGAGACCTTATTGCTCTCTTCCAACATCTGAAAGGTGCTTACAGTGAGAACGGGGTTGGTTTCTTCCCACTGGTGGCAGGACGAGGGGAAATGGCCTCAAGTTGTGCCAGGGGAAGTATAGGTTGGCTATCAGGAAAAAAAACTTCCTTACAGAAAAGGTTTTTAAGTACAGGAATAGGCTCCCCAGGGAGGTGGTAGAGTCGCCATCCATGGATGTATTTAAAAACTGTTTGGATGTGGTGCTCAGGAACGTGATTTTGTGGAGGGTTGCTAGGGTGGTATGGTTAGGTCATGGTTGAACTCGATGATCTTTAAGGTCTTTTCCAACCTGAGCAATGCTATGATTCTGTGGGAAGATAACAGAGAACACCTATTGTGTGTAATCATATTCAATTCTTATTAGAACATGTTCATTACCTCTTTGTTAGTATTTTACAAAAGTCTGTTCACGTATTTTTTTTTATCTCAGTAACTTTGAATGAGGCACATGACAAATAGGTTTGTACTTTTCAGCTGCTAGACCTATGCCTACAAGCCTGCAGTCAGCCCTTGAAGTGTTGTGAGTATGCACAATGCGGAGGGAACTCTGTTGGGCTTCATGCTCTCAGGTCCAAGTATTTAAATGAATTTTGAAAATTGAAAAGTGTGTTTAAAAGAACAGCGGAGCACCTGATCATTGATGTATTTCATGGGTTATTTATCCAAACTACTTGTTTTCTAAATCTGAAAACTTTTTCAGTTTCAAACCTGGAAACATAACTGGAGATCTGATGGCTTAACTTTTGCTTGTACTTTTTTAAAAATGTTTTGGAGGCCTTGTTGCTTTCAGCTATATTCTTTCGGGGCGTGGACAGTGTAGCTGTAGCTCATAAGAGAGTTTGAGGAAGGTATCCTTAAGTAGCAACTAGCAGCAGTCTAAACTGTTTTCATGACCCTGTGCAACTCTTTCAGAAGTAGCTATGATGCCTGGATACGTTACATTGATTTGGTTGTAAAACCTGCCCTTGGAGTTCTTGAGCTGAGGTGCCTCACACAGGAGCTGCTCTCTGGGGGTTCGTCTCTGTGTTCCTCTAACATTGGTGATTCCGTGACATGTTCTCCCATATGCGTCTAGCTGAAGGCGTAACTTGGATACAGCTCTGAGGAGGAATGCTGCCAGAACTTGCAGAAGTTTCGTTATTTTGTTTCCTGAATAGCTCAAGGTCTTGCGTACTGATCAAAAGATAGGGGAGATCAAGAAAAGAGGCTGTAAGCATGGAATTCAGAGTATATTCAGGGAAAAAAAAAAAAAAAAGGCAAAGCCCCAAACTCTTAAGAATTACACTGAAGTTTGAGGACTTGAGATGGAGGAATAAGAGAACAAAAGCATAAGTATCTAGTATCAGTGAATTACAGCGCTTAAGAGGATGCTGTTAGGTGATAAAAAACATTGGTTAGTGTTCTTATTAACTTTTAGTGTTTCCGTTGTTTAATAATCAGTTATCTGGAAAGTGCTTCTGTACTTTTTACTGAAAGGAAGAAAACACTAAAGAAGCTCTAGTCTTTAGTTCTGGTTCCTGGTTTAGTTTCACTCCTGTTGATTTCTGTGTGCTCAGAACAATATATTCTCAACTGCTCTCATACTAGAGATGCAACAAACCGTGTTCCAGACTCTTAGCTCTAAGCTTGCAGTGTAGAGCACTTAGATGACTAGAATGCAAACCACAGACTGTAGTTTCTTTTACCTAGCTACCTTTCTTACCTAGTAAGAAAAAAGTTCTATTCTTTTATTTCTATTTTGTACCAAAATGAATATAATTGTGCATTATCAGTTCAGTCTTACTCATCAAGTGCAAACACAATACTCTTGCCTGTTTATATCTGTGTTACATAATAGGCAAAATGTGAACTGTAGTATTGCTTTAGAACTGCATGACTGAGCAGTTTTCTCTGCCTGACACTTTTCCATCTGTAATTTTGTCCCTTTACTATGCCTGCTTGCTACCCGAAATGAGGAGGAAATATTTTCCTCATCCCAAGAGCATTTTCAAAATTTAAAATTCTCCAGTTAATCACCAAGCCATCCAAAAGCTTTTCAGAGCAACAGAAACCTCAACCTGAGAACAACTTATAATCAGATAGGTGGGGCTCTTGGTGAGGAAACGAGGCCTGTTCAAGCTGCTTCTCTAGTGAATATTAAGTTATGTATATGATGTGAAACAATTGCAAGAGAAGATTGTGAGGCACTCAACTTGGAAAACCCTGGAGGATAGGCCAGTCACTTTGGTTCTCAGAGGCCCTCATCTGAATCTCTTTTGCTTGGTCCATGTCATGGATCCAAGCTGCTGCATAAGTCTTTTCCCCTCTGGTGCAATTCTGCAGAATTTTCCAATACTAGAAGGAATCACAGGTCAGGTCTAACAGCAATAACAAGATGGAACAGAAAGTATTTACACATGTATAACAAATACACGCTGTTCTTTTCCCATACTAAAATCATTAACTGTTTTCAGGTTGCTTTTTATGCTTTCTGTAAGCATCTGTAAGAATTAGAGTTGTTTAAGAGAATTAAATGCTGAAATTCTCGTATGTTCACAAAATTCACCTGTTGAGTTTTTAAGTGCAACAGAAGTTTTCATTGGAATGTTGATAAAACACAGTTTGCAGCACTGAATTTTGTCTTTTATTGTTTTTGCGAGGCAAGTCTTTATCATATTCCAATAGAGCAATGAGCTAGTGTTGTTCAGATGAAAAGATAACACGTGTTGGAAACAGTCAATCAAATTAAGCAGATATGTTTGCTTCCACAAGAGGGGGAAGAAAATCAGCGATAATATTTTATGCTGCATTGTTAACATGGTGATATTGTTAGCCCTAAAAACATGCTGAAATTAGTTGCATCAAGGAAGGAGTTGGAGTAAACTCACAATTCCTGCAGCCTCAGAAAGTTTCCTCTTTCAAAACACCCAGCATTCTTTTCAGAAGTGCCCAAACAGTTTCTGCCAGTGTGACTGCCAGAGTGGGAAGAGCATGTGATCAGAGCATGCCATGACTGGGAGCAACCAGGCAGCAGCTATCCCTGCCTTTGGAAGCACCTGCACAGCCCAAACTCTGCGGGTCTGCGTGGGGAATGAACAGCAGAAGGTGGAAGGGGAGGGAGAAGAAAACAGGGTTTGTGGGATGGGGACCAGGGAAGCTGCAGCAGAATGCAGCATCCACGGAGTAAAAGAAATAGGTGTCAAAAGATTGTCAAGTGCAGGAAAGAAGGCTGTAGAAGGAGAAACAAGTAAGTACTGTATAAAGGCAAAGCTGTTAAGTGTTAATTGCTTTGTGTTTTAAGAGTACTGACAGTGATCTTTTTTTAAGTCTCTCAAAAACCATTACCTTTCCTCATAGTGGGGCTGAAATGGAGAAATCATTTTCAGCTCTTTTTTTTTTTGAAACAAAACTTTTTTTCACCCTCTTCAGTGTCAGGCAAGGCAATTATGTAAACAGCGAGGAGCTGTCTGACACGAGCTTCATTAAAACACAAAAGAAACCCTCAGAGAATAAGTGGGTAAGGTTCAAATACAATTTAAAAATGAGCTTGGGAGAACTTTGGCAGAATAAGTATGCACTGCGTGAGGGATGAATGCTGCATCGAGATGAGGTAGTGTACCATAGTGCTTCTGGAGACCGCCACAGATCACTGGGAAACTTCTTGTCACCACAGACAGAGCTGATGTGTTTAAATGTCTTTAGCTTATCGGGTTTCCAATTTTGACACATCAGAAAGACAGGTAAAGAGCCAGAGAAAAGAAGGAATGACTGTGTGAGGTGAAATTAAACATGCCAAAAGTTGGTGATTGGCGTGCTGGTGACAGGAAGCAGGAATCTGGATTAAAATATCTTTTAGTTGTAGTTGTTCAAATTAGTTGTCAAGACTTGCATCTTAGAAACTGGATTGAGTTAGTGATCATCTTTCCCTTAGAAAAAAAAGTGAGCCCTGTGTTGCTGCTGGGCCCTGCAGCCCCCAGGAGCATCGGGCACAGCACTTTGCTCTTGTTGGGGCTTTCTTTCAGGACTGCAGCTCTGGTTTAGCATTATTTTATCTGGGGATGTTTAGCTCATATCAGCTGGTGCAAGCCTGAGACGATGCACAGTGTTGCTTCCTTGTTTGCTGAGACTTCTGCACAGAAAATGCTGAGGGCTATCTATAATCAAGGCTGTGTATTTGCTATCGGGGTTTTGCTAGAATGGTGTGCTTTCTATATTTACCGGGAAAGCTCAGTTTAAAGTAGTTATTTGAAGCATTTAATTCTGTATGGCCTTGCATTATTGTGCACGTGCGTTTAGATTCTGATGTGCTGTGAGGCGAGATGCAAAGGCGCTCAGAGGAGCAGCAGCGCTGGAGTTAATGTTTGTATTTACAAGGCTCATTGGTCAGTGATACTGAGCTCTCCTGCAGGAAAAAGTTCCTCAATTCACTCTTGCAAAATTCAATGCCCTATTGTTCTCACTTTTCTGAAGTCACTGTTTATAACATTGCTCTCCTTTCTCCTCTGAGGAATAATATAATTTATTGGAGCAGTTCATTCATAGACTATGTGATATCTATCTTCTGGGACAGAGATACCTTCTGCATGATGTACGCACTGTTAGCTTCAAACTCTTCCTGTTTGCTCTTTTTGAAAGGGTTTGTAATCAGGAATATTTATGCATCCTGGTACCCAATTGTGCTGTGCTTGCTGTTTTCTGCTCTTCGTAGAAAATTAAACTTTCTTTCTTTTTTTTTTTTTTCCTTTTTGGCTTACACCTACCTGAAAAGAAAAGGATTTTAGGATATTACCCTATGGATTTATGATTACCAGGCAGATAGCCAATAATAAGCAGTGATATCTGATACTACAGCCCAGACATACTCTGCCTTTTTCCACCTTTTTCCTATTATCTTTATGTTTAATAAACTATAAATGGGAGAAATAAATGGCAGACCATCTTTTCTTTTTGTCCTTTTTTTTTCTTCCTTGGAGGTGCTTGGTGATGAGATTAAGCGAAAGGTCATACGTTCTTCTAACGTGGTATTTAGGAATAGGCAAATTATTGAAAAGGGTGGAAGTAATCTAGGGTTATTCATTTTTGTGGGAGAACAGCTTTTTTACTACACAACCATCATTTTCAATGGAAATAACAGTGTTATAGATAAAGATTTAATGAATATATATGAGAAAGGCAAGTCAATAAGCCGTTCATAGCTGTAGGTGAGGTCACGTTTCTGGCTTGTGTAGTATGAAATTGAGTAAATCTTAGAAGATCATAGTGGAAATATTTGCAGGGCATTATAGATATTGCTTATTGTAAAATAAGTTATTTTCTTCCCTTTGGCTTATAGGAAGGATATTGTCTATGTTTGTGCCTTAACATTACAACTGTATGTATTATTTCTTTGTTTCTGAATCTCCCATAATTACTGATTGGAAAATTAAAATACCAAGCTCATTATCTCAATCGTAAGATACAACTTGCTTTAGTCACATGTTTTGTCTATAATTGGAGTGTCTGTGTGTTGAGCCTCATTAACTTGAAACAGAGGAACCCCCGCTTTTGTGTTGAAGTTAATTAAAGCTGGTAATGATTATTGTCTGAAAATTTTCTGGGTTCGAGTAGGTTATTTTGCTTCTACCTCTATTTTCACACATCATTTCATTGATCATGCGGTTGGTCGATTCATAATACACAGGATTTGTCTGAATTCAATGAACAATTATTTTTTTATCATAAAAATGCACTTGCATGTTTGTTTAACAGAAAGCTTCTGCTTATGAAATAGTCACTGATGACTTTTAAGCTCCTATTTTGAGCAAATTATTTGCAAAAGTAAAAATGATTATCTTTCCATGACTAATGAGTAATAGCACAAAACAGAATGGGCAGAGCAATGTCAAGGGCTGTCAGGGCTTTTTAATATAAAAATGAAAAATTCAAAATATGATAATTCTCTTTTAATTTGTAAAAACTTCAAAGTCCAGTCTTCTAATCTGTGCTCCACATGCTAGCACAGTTTTGACCATGACAGTAGTATAAAATATTTAGATGTACACATGCACAGTTTAGGATTTGTTTTGATCAGTTTTTGTAGAACTCTGCATTTCAGCCTTATATATATTGCCCAATGAGCAGATCTTTATCACTAGCTTTGTAGGTTGTGTTGTAGGGTGAGTTCTGTGTAAAAAAGAAAATGAGTAAAAACGAACAGATGAAACAGCAGAATTATACTTGCAGAGGGGAAAAGCTTAAACCTGACTGTATATTCAGAATGAAAATCACAGAGGATAAATTTCAATAACTGTTTTGTTTGCTATTTTTTTTAAATACAATAACAATAGTTTGATTTCATGTTACATTTTATATATTTCAGATTGAAACTAATAGCTGATAGCTAAAGCTTTCAGGCCATCCAATTTTGTTTGTTGGGGTTAAAAAAAAAAAACCAACGAAAACAAAGGACTTGAGATCATATTGTGGGTTTCTGGGTCCAGTTAGCTGTTGGAAATGAGGAGCATGTGTTCAGAGAAATATTACTGTGGACTGAATGTTCCAATCAAGGATACTAATGGTATTTTTAATGGCTGTTCTGTGACTGTGCGAAGCTCTTGCTGACAAAGTCAGCTCAACAGATTTCAGCATCGTATACAAAGCTGAATTTTGCAGCCAAGTAGGGTCAAGCTTGGGGGGAGAAGGTTTGTTGGAAGGGTCACTAGGGGTTTTGGGTATGGGGCTGGTGAGGGCCAGCTGGTTTGCAGTGAAAAGGAGATCTGGAAGATTACCTGAGTTTATGAATGGCATTGGAGGTTTTGGAGAGTTCACATGTTTCAAGGACTTTTCCCCCAGCCCTCTAGGAGACTTTGCCACCCTGGCATGGTTCTGAACTGCCCTGGCTCTTTTGGTCTCCTCCATTCCTGCTGTACTTCTCACTGCAGTACCCAACTCTGCTCCCCTTCCACAGAGGTCTCTGCAGACAGACTGGGGTCTGCTCTGGAAAGGTGTGTGCTACCTGAACTCATCTTCACTCCCATGTCATTGGTGATATAGACAGAATGCTGCCCTGGATGACTTTACCTGTATTTTGCATGGTGGCTGGCTGTTGGTTGATCATATCTTGAACTAATATCTCTCACAGCAAGCTCTGTATTATTTCTCACAATACCATATACCACTTCAGATCCCTTTAAGTTTTATCCCAACACAAACATCGTTCTGTCTTATGCATTAATATGATAGTCTGGGATTTAGCTGTTTCCTGACGACAATTTAGTAGTCCTATGGAGTTTAGTGTCACTGGTAGAGGCAGGGGTGTTCAAAGTTGAGCTGAGTGCTCACCTCTTATTGAAGAGGTAAATCCTGTATTGCCTCTAGGAAATTGTCACGGATTTTATTAGAGTTTCTGTACAGGTAAATGGCTATTGAGGTAGCTCTATAGAGGTCAAGGAATCACTGTTCTACTAGAGAGACCTGGATTTCTATTCTTCAGTGACCTGTAAAATGTCAATGAGATGAAAAGACACAGTAAGAATGGGAAATATAAGATGTTCTGAAAAAATTCCTCATTTTCTATACCTGTTTCCCTATACCCTTCAGAATTACAGTCTACTGTGAATTTCATGCGCTGTACATTCATTGAGATCTAATATAGATTATTGAATAGAAAATCTCTTGATTATTTTCAATTAAAGAATTTCTATAAAATATGTGAGTCTCAAAACATTTGTCATTTTTTGTCTAAGCTCTGTACTAAATTACACAAAACATCAACAAAATAGCAGCCCAATTAGTGTCCACAGTTATCCGTACAGATAAATAACTTTTAAAAATTGCTTGTGGTCTGTTTGTAAATAGCTTGCTGCTATATGTTTTCTCTAAGTAATGTGTCAGTCCTTGACCTTTTTTGCATGTAGGCAGTGCTAGTGTTGCTCTTGAGCAGGAATTGCGAAGCTTGTAGAGAAATGAAGCAGTAATGAGGGAGATTTTGCTGAGACAAAGCAGTGGAGACAAAGCAAAATCAAACTAAGACCATTTGCAGCCTGCAGTGAAGGGGGTTTTACATTTTCTCACTCACTTTAATAAGATGGTGATATTTTCAGTTGAAATTGGGAGTGGATGGAGCAAAAGCTATGCAGCCCTTTGTAGCTTTTTTCCCATCCATTGGTGAGAGATTTGTGGTTTTGTTTGATTTTTACTTTTTTTTTTAACAAATATTTTGAGAACTGTTCCTTTCCTTCATCCTCTCCCAGCACAAGTTTTCTTCTCATCTCCCTGTTTCACCTCTGCCTGTGAGAATACAAAACTGTGAAGGGAGGATGTCATCAAGTCCAAAGCACTTCAACAGGTGTGGCTAATCTTCTGTGGGTGAATGACACCCACAATGCTTGTGTGGTGTGAGCCACAGGTAACCCCAGTGTAGCAGGGTCAACCTGGACACAGAGACAAGAGAACTCCCGGACAGTGTAAGGGCTTTGTTGTTTGAATTAGACCTTATAGTACCATGAACAGTGACATCATTGTATACACATACCAATATATAATGATGAATACAGCAAATGCAGTCTTGGGTGTTGGCTGGAAAATGTGTGCTCCAGGCCCAGATTTAATACGAACATTCATATTCCGTTCTTAGAGCATAAGAAAAAGCATTTTTGTCTATTTTGACTTCTGCATTAATATAATGAGGTCAGGAAATCTGTTAAAGTTTATCTTTAAAAATGTTTTCAACTCAGTCACGTTTTAAAAATCATTTCAGTTTATCTGCGCATTTAAGTAGATTGTGTTTTCTCATGATGGATTCTCTAAAGGAAAGCTTTAACGGATTCCTGTAATTGATTATACTTTAATGATACATAATGGCAAGTTCTGTTTTCCATTATTGTTACCCTAAACAGTGAACTGTAACAGCCTTGGTACCAGAATGTATATTGGTACACAATTGATTTTAGTAACTTTTTACCAGTTGAACTAAAAACGTGCTGCAGACAAGCAGACAACTGGTCATTCCCATGTTCAGGGCAGATATCCCTCATATTTCTGCAGACGATCTGTTCCTTCAGCATGCAGGAGTTGGTAAAGGACAACGCTGCTATTGCAGGCGTTGTTTCTGGGTTTCGTAGATGATTACAGATGTGACTTTTAGTTCTTCTTACAGTGTTAATTACTCACTTCAATTGCACTTTTTGTTCTTGATAGTGCTTTTTCAGCAAATGATCCTCTGCTGCTCCCACCCAAACCCCTCCCAAATCACTGCTGGCAAACAAGGTGGTGGATGGTGTAATAGTTTCAGCATTGCTTACCATCGTGCCAGACGTTATGCAATTATTTACTGACATACCCTGTCCTTTCGTGTAAATTTCTTACCTTGTGTTTGGACTGAAATACCTACAGCAGGAAAAACATTGCAGGCATGCATGTGTTCACGTGTGTTTGTAATAGCAATTAGCACATCTGAGTTCTGCTCCGTAACTCAAGCCCCTATGTGCTCTTTACTTACACAAACAGTGCAATTCAGTTGCTGCTGAGCTGTGCTTTAGCTCTGGAACACACTGCTTGTCCTAATGATGAGCTCACAGGGAAGGACCAATGAGCGATACTATGTGCATGGTTGGCATATGTGGGAAACTGTAACGCTAATTTAAAGTCTGAGTTTTGTGGATGTGTCAGAAAGGCATTACAGCTGTTGTCTTCTGATACTCATAGGAAAAACACAGGAACCGTAATTGCTGGAATGCTATAATGATCTAAAATTAATGGCGATTAGAAGTAGATAGTGCACTGACTAAGGTTTCCACAGTTGTCTATGTTTTAAACTTTATTTACTGAGAGTAGGATCATATTTAAAGCATTTGATTCTGGCAAGTTGTGGCAATACAATACAGTACAACAAATGTATCACAGAATGTCCTGGGTTGGAAGGGACCTCAAGGATCATGAATCTCCAACCCCCCTGCCGGCCAGGGCCACCAACCTCCCCATTTACTAGACCAGGTTGCCCAGCACCCCATCTAACCTGGCCTTGAACACCTCCAGGGACGGGGCATCCTCAACCTCTCTGGGCAGCCTGTTCCAGCACCTCACCACTCTCCTGGTAAAGAACTTCCCCCTAACATCCAACCTAAATCTTCCCTCTTTCAACTTAAAACCGTTTCCCCTTGTCCTGCTGTTATCTACCCTTTCAAAGAGTTTACTCCCTTCCTGTTTATAGGCTCCCTTCAGGTACTGAAAGGATGCAATGAGGTCACCCCGCAGCCTTCTATTCTCCAGGCTGAACAAGCCCAGCTCCTTCAGCCTGTCCTCACAGGGGAGGTGCTCCAGTCCCCTGATCATCTTTGTGGCCCTTCTCTGGACCCTCTCCAACAGCTCTCTGTCTTTCTTGTACTGGGGGCTCCATACCTGGACACAGTACTCCAGATGGGGCCTCACAAGAGCAGGGTAGAGAGGGACAATCACCTCCCTGTCCCTGCTGGCCACCCCTCTCATGATGGAGCCCAGGATACCATTTGCTTTCTGAGCTGCAAGAGCACACTGCTGGCTCATGTTAAGTTTGTCATCCATCAGGACCCCCAGGTCCTTCTCTGCAGAGCTGCTCTCAAGGACTGCTCCTTCCAGTCTGTATAGATGCCTGGGGTTCCTCTGGCCCAAGTGCAAAACCCTGTACTTTGCCGTGTTGAACCTCATTAGGTTCACCCGGGTCAGAACTATTAGTGAGATGGTAGAAAATAGATAAGGGTTACGGAGGCCTCACTTCGTATTTTCAAAATTATTTCCTTATTTTCCAGAGAGATTTCTGTTTAGGCTTTTGTGCTATTAGCCAGAATAATGGTGTGAGCTTTCTTAACCACTAATTTAGGAAAAAGATTAATGCTATTTGGACTTACTGAATGTCAGTGGTTGGCAGAATCAAGGTCCTTGCTAAAATTCTTCAGTAATTGTGTATTTCTGTTTTAAAGCTGCAAATGAACAGACTCACCTTTGAGGTATCTACATGCTTTGGTAAATTGAGCTTTAAAGCAAGAAATTATCACCACGTACAGATTTTTGTATTTTGTTCCATGCTGCATTCTTTTTTAATATTTTAAATTGTTGTTTATAAGTGTATTAACACTGAACGCATTAATTCTGTAACTATAGGTTAATTATAAGTATTATTTTAACAGCTTTTTGAATGACATTGATTGTAATTCAAATCTTCTTGGCATGCTGTTCTTAACTGCTGATAGTAATAGTACTTGTAATGTTTGCTTTCATTGTCCTAGTTGTAAACAGTAATATCAATTAATAGGTGCTTACCTTTGTGTGTTTGTGTTGGCCAATGACTGTTAGAGAATTTAATTTTGCTGTCAGTGAACAGCTTCAGAAAGGTAGGTACTGCAAATACAAAACAGATAAAGTTATTTAGATGGCCTTTTCAGCAGAAATATATGAAAAATCAGGAATGTCTGTAGTATCTCCCACTCATTTTGGAAAATAATACTCAATTTCTCTTCTTGTTCATTTGCTGCTCTAGAGGAGCAGTTTCTAGACTGTGAAGTAGAATTTCACTTCTAGTGGTTATATATTCTTAGTTCAATCCAAATCCCAAAAGCAACTTCTACACATTTCTTTAATTTAGAAAATGCAAGTTCCTTCCTGATTAGTTACACAGAGGCTTTGTTAGATTTTTTCCAACTGCAAAATGATTAATAATGTGTAATTAAAAGTAAACCTGGATCAAGAGCTCATCAAGTCTCTCTTATACTCTAACACCATACCCTTTCCTCAGCTAGCAAAGTAATATTGCCTCGGGGGAAATGGAAGACTCACATCTCAGGAGGAATATCCAAAATTCTCAGTTGGGGAGCTTTTCCAATACTGTCACAGTAAAAATAAGCCATTCATGTGAGAGTACTAAGTGAATTTTTGAAAATGTAACCAAACATATATTTGATGTATGAAAGTACTGTGCTAATATCCTTCATAGTTGAAAGCTCTGACCAGACATCTATGTATAGAAAGAACAGACCACTATTAGTCAACAGCTGTACTAAATATTTTCTTAGACACTGTGCAGTTTCTTCTTGCCTGATTCAAAAAGAATTTTTCCATTCTCTTGCTTCTAGACTAAGTTGCAAACGAAGCACAGATAAGCAGAGAATAATCCCTCTGTATTTATTCCTTTATGCAGTGTCTGATGCACGGACTCAGATGTGAATTATCCAAATCATTTATTACAAGTTCTCACATCACTTATATACCTTCACAAGTTTTCTTTTTCTAGCTTTCTCATCCGCCCCTACAACTTTCCCATTCACCTTCACATGTCAACAGAGCATTCTACAAACACTCTTCAATCATTCATGCGGGTGCTTATCCAATCAGAGCTGTGAGCTGTTCTTTCTTCTTCTAGAGGTGTCCTTGGTTCTCAAGCTGTTTATCTTGCTCCACAGCTGCTGCTCTGAACAGTTTTTCTTGTATTCCCACACCTTTATATGTTAACCTTTTTTTTCTTGTTCTCCAAGTTTTGCTAGCAAGATACTCACCAGATACTCGATTACGGTCCAGACAAGTGTAATGAATACTGTAGAAAAGCAGGTCTGGAACATATCCCAGCTGTTCTATGGGAATAAGTACCATAACGCTGAGAGCCACTAGATGCCACTCTTGTTTCATCCCAGTACAACCCTGAGAGTATTTATGATTGTTTAAAAAACCTAACTATGCTCTTCTACCCCCAAAATCCCTCTAAATATGTTCCTTCAGTATTTCAACTATTTTGTACTTTCAAAAGTTACAATATTACCCTACTGTTTATAGTATTTCTTCCCTCTTTAATGATGCTGTGCTTGTTTATAAATTTCTCAGTTATCTCTAGACAACCTCTTGTCGCATCGTGGGCCTCTTGTGTAGCTATGTTGTGCTGTGTCTCTTTGGGTGGAATTTACAAACTTCTGGCATGTGTATTTGTCTGGTTTTCCAATTGATTTCACAGGCACTTATCATGCAAGAAAGCTCCAAGTGGAATTTTTGAAATTCTACTAAGTGTTTAGTCTTTGCATTTTTTCTTTAGTAGATTCAGTAGGAAGTTCTTGAACTTCTTCTAGGTTCAAACTTTACCACTGGTGACATCTGGCATACGGCTAGCATGAAAGCTGCCCATCCATAGATTCCTATCTTTTGATACACACCTTTCAATTGTTTCCTGGACAGGTAGTTGATGAAGCATAAATGTAGAAATGATGAAGCTGTTTGAGACAATGCAGGAAATAAATTCCCAGCAACATTTAACATAACAAAATTTGATGTTCTAATTCTCTGCACAAGACATAATACAGACCTGGCCCTTGATATAATACATCTGAATTTTTGTTCAATCTTATCAAAGAACACAATGAACCTCAGATGGAGACAGAGTTAAAAGAGTAAGTTTTTCTTCTGGGTTCCTCTGTCTTATAAAGAAAATACAGTAGAAATCTGACTATTGGTAAAAGAATCACTTCTTTTTACATCTTAAAAGTTTTGTGGAATATAATGGTCAGTTCTTTCTAGACAAGCATTTTTGAAGTCAATTGTTTTAAAATTATGACTCAAAGTTTAGTAAGCATGTTTATCTTGTAAAGTTACTGTCTCACAAGGAAAGGAAAACCAAAATGATTTTGTTATAAAGTGAGTAATGTTGGATAAATAAACCCTCAGATTGAAAAGCTCAAAGGTAAGGTTAAGTATATTCTCTTTCACAGGATATATTTCTGAGGAGAACAAAAATCTCTTCTCTAGTTTGTGTGAATTATTATATAATCTTTAATTATGTGATTTTATACTGTTTTATGGATAACATCAAATATTTTTATTGCTGCTTTAAATATAAATGAGATAGTTCTGAGTACTGTGAACTACATGTGTGCCAGCCAGACTCAATGCAAGTCATTTACTTGAAAAATAGACACTATATATTTTGTACGTAACCTGCAATGGCCTGTGTGTAACCAGACAAAGCAGTGATGAAAGATTATACGCATATGAAGACCTACTGAGCATTAAATTAAGTTAGATTTAGATTTGAGCACTTTCTGGGGTGTATGGAAGGATTGATAGCAAAAAGCAGAGGGATGCATCCATTGTAAAACCCTTTATCCCACTGTTATGTTGCTAGATGTGAATATCGCCAGTGGAGCTCTGCATAGAGAAATGTGATTGGAATGTCAGCATGGCTAAATATAGGGAAATGATCTTCGTGCATAAAAATGAATTTGTATGAAGGAAACTGTATTATTTAAAATAAAATAGAGCTTTCTACTGAGTTTGAAAACTTTGTGCAGATAAAAAGTATTATTCTTCTCTTTGTATTAAAAAAAAGTGACTATAGAATTAGCAGTCACACTACATGCTGAGAAAAATTCAGAGCTGAGGATGCATGTGGAACCTTAACTTTATTGCTTCCATATCGCTGAATAACAACTGTGCGACTTGAAAGCTCCTTTTTGCCATTTACAAAGGAACGATTTAATATATTTAAGTTTCTGTGATGAGCACTTAATGTCTTACACATGTAGGGCAGGGGATAGTTCGTGACTCAGCGCTCGAGCCTTGTAACAGTCTGTCTGCAACGAGGAAGCTGTTTGTGGTCATTAGCCAATGCTGACCTCTCAGTTTGTATACACGGTCTTAGCCACGCAGCCGGCGAAGGGCAAGTGAAGGGGATGCACTTTTATTAACTCATGTGGGACCATTGCAATTATTTATTGAAGGTCACTGTAGCTCTGTCCTCCCTTTCAGTCAGACCTTCCATTTGTAATCTGTTCTGAATAAACTCTCCATTACTTCCCCTTTTCTGTGAATACTGAAGAGAATGTGGTGAAAAATGAGTCTTTGTATCAGTTTTTATTTTTATTTTTAACGAATTGTCATGTAGCAGATCCCTTGCCTTGATCCAACTGCTTCCAGTCCTATTCTCATACAGAAGAGGTGGTGTGGGCATCCACTAGGGCTGGAGTGTTCCTTATGCAACACTTGGGCAGAGCATACTGGGAGCTCCAAGCTGTGAGAAGACTTGCTGTGCATGGTTAAAGTGAAGTCTGTTGTCAAAGAAGAGGTTGTGTGCATATTTCTGCCCCTAATTAACTAGTCTTTCCCCCCCCTCTTCTCACAATATTAAGTTAGAAAGTTCTCCTCAGATGTAAAAAGGCAGACACTTTGATGGAAATTAATCGTAATCTAATAAAGCTTTAGAATTTGCAGTAAGCATAAACTTTTATAATAGAGTCAAATGCAGTACAGTGTAGCAAGTTTTGAGAAGTGAGGGAATACATGGCCAAATGTTTTTGTGGTTCTTTTTTTTTTTTTAATAAATGCTGGGACCAATATGCCTTTCAGCACCAAGGCAGGTACAGACAAGAGAGGCAGGTGAGTGCCGGTTAGATGTGGGCCACAAAATACAAACAAGTATGGCTAAGAGCCAGATTTTATTTTCAGTTTTAATACACTTTAGTACGTAGAACCTGGTTAAAAATACTTATTAGGTAGCTCATCATTATATTGTTTTACCTGTATATAACCAATAATTTATGTGCTTTTTAGCTAAAAAGTTGGGATATTAGAAAATTGAGGATCATTTTATATTAAGTTTGAGACAATAATGCTTATTATTTATATTAAAATATTTCAGGCTAGGAAATTGTGATTACAAGTCAGGATCGTGTTGTAAAATAACATCCAGCATTATTATATGCCATCGAATAAATTGTAAGGTCTTTTTTTTTTTTTTTTTCTCCAAAGATGCCAGTGTATGGAAGGACTTCTTTATAGGGAGCCAAATAGCAATAGCGAAAGAGCCTGCAGGGAGAAATGTCAACTGAGGACCATTGGGTTAAGCATTAGAAACACCTATGTCCAGTTTTTCTGAACCATCATTGTTGCATGCAGCATAAGACACTGGTCTATCAGCACAGCCAAATGCAGTGCCATCAGAGGACTATGCACTCTAAGAGTAGCAGGAGGCCTGTGCATATGAGGCTACTCCTTATGTGGGAGGCTGTTTTCTAAGTAAAGTTAAAGAAGCTGGGCATAGTGCTGTGCTCACTTCCTGTATCTGAATTGATTTCTGCCCTGGGCTGTGTTGTACACCATAGTTATCCTTCAGCACAGGAGATTTTTGCACCAAATTTAAAACCAAATGCAACATTTTGAGAATGAAATTTAAATAGTTAAGTCACTTGGGAATGTATTTTTTCCATTTTCAGAAGGCATGTGCAAAATGGGGCAGAGTAGGACGCTGGTCTTTATTTCTATTCTCAAGCATTCCTCATATCCTTGAGTTTTGTCTTCCTGCTTTCACTTAATTTTAGTGCAGTGAAATACCGAATTCAGTAACGGTGTATGTATGAGAATGCATTACCTTGCTTATTTCAGGTAAACACTAGTAAAAGTATGTGGTTGTCAAAGCTTTGCAAACCTTATGTTAAACTCACACAACCATGCAAACGTTGAATGGATTTTAGTTATAAAGGAGAACTGAACTTTCATGGTAGTTTTCCTAAGCTTCACAGAACTCTTCAAGCAAACTTGAGCCCTGTTACTGTAATCTGAGGACTGATTTATTCTTCTGTACCAATTTCCAAGATTTTGGTCTTATCTTTTCACTGTTACAAGTAAATTTGGAACATTCTGGCATATATCTCAGGGCAGAATCCAGAGTGAACCGGAGTAGAAACCCCACACTTTCTTCTCAGATCAGTCTGATGGAACCTTCAGCTTTTCCCTAGAAGTCTGTATTGTGTGCCTTTGAAAGGACTGATAACAGTTCCTGTTTATTTTACAAATATGGGCAAATAAGACTTGGCGAACAGGCTTATGAGAAAGCAATGAAGAATAGAATGAAGGAAAATGCTTACAAAGAACCTGTGAACCAGCCAGCCCAGAACTGTACTGAGAAATGATATGGCTAAAATATGTGCATGGTAAATAGTGTGACACTGAAAAATGAAACATTACATACTACAGCCAGGGGAGAAAAAAGCCAGTTCCCAAAATTGAGTTCTGGCAGAGTGTTCAGAGATTTGAATAGGTATCTGCTTGATTGCAGTTTAAGTGGAGAGAAAGGAGAAGATCTGCAGAGGAGTATTTCAGTTTTTTTTTATATTTTCCCACAGTATGAATTAATCACATTTAATACTAACTATATACTTGCTACATTCTAAATTCCTGCATAAACTGTGGAAAAATATGAAGACATTTCCAAGTCTGGAGCAGCTTTGACAATGAGTCTGTAGATGCGCTTTTGCAATTGTTTGCTGTGCGTCACATTGAAACCCAGCTATGTTCTGCAGATTTACACTTGTGTACTTTGATGGTGATTTACACTCCTAGGGAAGCAGTTGGGTGAAACTATGTCTCAGAAATGTGGAAGCTTAATATAAATAAATTAAACACAGACACTTGATTTCAGTGAATTGCTGCCATTTGACATTTGTAATTTCAAGACGTTATTGTCACCAGCAAGTCAACCTCTGTGACTCATGGTTATGCTTAAGCCATTGGCTTGGTAGAAAATGTAAGAAGTGTTTTTTAGCTATTCTAGGGTGCCTTCTGGCCTGAATCCATGCCTTTGAGACTAACTCATGGACATGAACGGCATATTAGGAAACTGTCTTATAACTTTTCTTTCTGAATTAATAAGCAGCTCACCTGCAAACAAGTAGGTTACCTGTAGAGTTTCTTCTGTGCTTTGCAAAGCTGATTGGTAAGTATTTTGTTCGGGCTAAAAATACAACCAACAACTGTCTCAGATGGTGAAATGATTATTTCATCAGGTAAACCTGTTGCTCTTGCCTGGGATTAGATAATGTCCATGTTACCGTGTGAAGATTTCATTCAAAGAGTAATTGTTAGAAAATTGAGTTTACGTGATCATGAAATTTAGGTTGGAGCAGAACTGTTCAGAATGGTATTTTAAGTGCTCACATGGGGAATGGAATCTGGAGTGCTGCTCTGAATTATTGTAGGTGGTGTATAGTAGAAGATTTGTTAATATAGAAGTAATAGTAATGTTATGGAGTATTCTTCATCTGTCAGTTCCAAGCTTGCAAAAATCATGTGATTGTTCCCATTTTACCGATAGGGAAATAAGACTGATCTCTCTCCTAGGAGATGTAAAGTGTTGACTTTTTCTTTCTGCTCTTTTGAGCAAGATGCTTAAGAATCATTATCTACTGAAAATAAAAACCACACTTTTGCAAGATTTCATTATGGAAGCATATAGATATGCTTGATTGTTTTCTAAATCAAAGTAAAAATATTTGCTATCGTGTTGGGGTGGAAAAGAAAACTAAGTTTCAGAAGTAGTATTTTAGAATTTGATGATTCTTAGTTGAAATGCGTTGACCTACTGATTTGTAGTTAGTAGCAAAGCCTCGAGTGCTGAGTCTCCAGTAAGATGGATATAAAGAAAGAAATTTCTAATTTTATATGACTTGCCCAAGGTTTTACTTCTGGCATTGTGGTAATAGATGTATTTGCTGCTTCAGATATATCTGTGTTTCATCTAAACTAAATTTGGGAAGAATAGCTGTAGGAAAGACACAAGTGGTTGATGCTTTTCACCATTTGTCACCTAATATGCCTTAAGCAGGTCTAATGAAATACCGAGCAGCAGCATAATGAGAAGCATAAGTACTGCCATTGGAAATACAAATGTTTGAGAAATGCAAATATTGGAGCTAACCAGGAAAAAGTTGGTGAGGTGATCTTTCTTATTGCTTTCTGTGGAGATCTTCAGAGGGCTGTCTTCTCTTTTCCCATTAGTCAATATTTGACTGACAAAGGCCTAGCCTTCAGTAATTACTGCAAGGCTCAGAAATCCCAACTTTCAGCTTGAACTTTGACAGCAAGGTGTCGGTGCTGTGTGTTAAAACACTGAGCAGGAAGCACAGAAAAAATTATTGAATATATGAGTCTTGAGCCATTACTGCTCTCTTTCTAGATGTCCTTAGTGGAGGCCAGGAATGCAGTTTGCTCTTTGGCTACTGCTAACTCGACATGCCTGGAAACTGTTAGAACTACTGCAACACAGAAGCACTGAGCATCAAAATCATTTCACCTTCCAGGCACCTTCATACAGAGGATTTGGGAGTGGTGTAGATAAAAAATGCAGTTGGGAAACCCTCTTAGTTCTTCTGTCCATCAAAATGGAATATCAGATCAGCTCCTTAGTCCCGTACATGTATCAAGATCATAGAATAGAAGGCTCAGGTTGGAAGGGACATCAGAGATCGTTTAGTTCCCATCCCCAGCTGTGGGCAGGGTTGCCAACCACTAAATCAGGCACTACATCAGCCTGCCTGACCCCATCCAGCTTGATCTTAAGCAGTTCTTGAGATGGTGATGGCTATTGTTTTTAGCTGCTACAACCACTGTCTCACTGATTTTGAAGTTTCTGCATGGCTGTAACAGAGACAATAAGTGTTCTTGCAGTTTTTTCTTCTTTTTTTTTTTAATAATGTTTCATTTCCTAAAAGCATTTATGGTTTGTCACTATCTAACTGAAGCCAAGATGCTGCCAAATACACATGTCAATTGTAAAGTTAAAATACAGGATGTCTCTACTTACAGATATTTAAGTAGAGACTTTCCCCTGATTAGAAAATAATCCTGTATTATTAATAAGTCTTCCTGTTGTAAAACTCTTTCTAAATACAGTAATATTCAAAATGGGAATTGGTGAGATTGCAGAGATGCTGTTTCTTTATTCTCAATCAGCGTTACTGTAAACAAACCCTGCACAATTTCAGCCTCAGCATAAACCATGAGTGTGAGCTCAGGTAAACCTTAGCTCAGATTTGTGCTCTAAGTACCTGAATGTTTGCTGAGAAGTTATCTGTGGTATATTTCTGACTTAAGATATGTGCTATGTTGGACATCTGAACGGTATCCATTAGCATAAATCCTTCTGCTTTTAAAAATATATTTTGTCACCAAAGTTTATAAGTCTGGTTTAGGTCTCTGTTTGTTTAAACTACAGATCAGTAAATGGTTGAGATGTGTATTACATTTCAGGGCTTTTTCATGATATGTTGTATGTATTGTTCAAATCCCTGTGTGGTCTAGTCAGTCCATATATTATGTCAATGAAATAGCTAATGACAAGCTGGTTGCTAACCAAAGTGCTTTCATAGCACCTTATGTAGGAGGGAGGATCCTTTTTCTGGCTGTTGGTGGAGTGCATAATGGTATCTACTCTATTTTTTCCCTTGCAATCTACGTGTAGCATGTCATCTGTGTAGTAAATTGATGTCTGGGAAAATGCAATTAATGACCTCGAAGTCAACCTTATGAACTTTTCATTATTTAAATACTTTCTCCAATTGGTTGTGCCTTTTTTAGGTGATACTGATTTGAAATGGCTGTAGCCTTTTTCAGGAAAGGCTATTAATATTGCATGTCATTATTGACATAGATGTAAAATCAAGAAAGCATGGGAGCAAGCAATGTTGAATATAGTAATTACCCACTAGAAGAATCATTTAGAACATTAAGTATGATTATATTTTTAAGAGTATTGTTTTAGCTTTGGCAACAAGCTCAGAAACAACATGCACAAAACTGGGGATCTTTTTTATAAGTATATGCATTTCCAGTAATCTTTGTTTCTACAGCAAAAGTTGAAAGGAAATACAGGATTAGAATAGGCTGCCCAAGGAAGCGATGGAATCACCATCCCTAGGGCTCTTCAAGAAAAGGATAGGTGTTACTTGGAGAGATGTGGTCTAGAGTGGTCATAGGTATGGGTTGATGGTTGGACTAGATCTTAGTGGTTTTTTCAACCTCAATGATTCTATGATACTGCGATTTTCTGTAAATCATAATTAAGAACTTGTATGGTCTTTTTACATTCAATTCTTCTCCATCAATGTAGTCAAAGACAGAGGAATTTATGTATCTATATAACCTGTTTTTCAGTAGAAGGTTAGTAACAAGTGAGGGGGAAAAAACTGTGTGTGTATCCTTTTAACATTGCTCTTCATATGATGTCCTGGTAACAAAAGAAATGGAGCCTTAGATAAACATCTGGTAAGAATGAAGGACTCCTCATGTTTTTTGTTTTTCTTTTTTTTTCTTCAAGATGAGCATTTTAGACTCATTTGTGTCTGATCAACGTATTCCCTCTCATATCTTGTTTTCAATTTATTTTATTTTTTTTTACTAGAGACAGGAAGGGAGCAGTAAAATAGGAAATTGGGATGTTTAGAAAGAGTATCCAAGGATTGCTACAAACTAGTTTTTAATTTGTTTAGATGGCTGAGGGGCTGCTATGCGTGTGATCTATCCTGTCTAGCTGAAGGGAATGCACAGACACTGTGCAGCTTGCTGGGGCTGCTCCTGCCCACTGCTGCTCCCAAAACCTCCACTGATCACTTCAAGTGAGGCCCTTCCCATGGATGTTTCCTTCACGTTCTTTGGAAGGTGTTGTCTCTGTCATCTTTTAGCTTGCATTTCCTACACCTGTAAACAACCTGGGAAGCACGCTGGATTTTGGGGTTAGGTAATTCGTAAAACTAACATTTGCCCCATCATCCAGATGCCTTTGGTTGCCTTGCTTTACCTGACCAGCTTTTCTTAAAAGTGTTATTCAATTTCCGTTCAGAACATATGAAAAAGCCACACAGATTTCAGCTGTATCGTGGAAAATGGTAATGCTTCCAAAAATCAGAATGGTCTTTGCAATTGCTTTCACAGAGCCTCACACTGTGCTGTGGTTTGCCTGTTACCTCTGAAGTTTTGTATAGGAGTACAATAGCAACAATATGCAGGTCAGATAGTGTACCAGTAAATTGTTCCACGAATAGCTCAGGTTTTAATATAGCAGAGAAACAATAGTACAGACTCCAGATAGCTTCATGATGTTGCTCTGACAAGCTCAATTTATATAATGCATTTCTATATTGTTGCTGTTAGATTTATCATTATTAGCCTGCCTTTTCTTGATGTGAAAAATGGTTAAAAGCTGAAAATATAGAGATCTATATTTCATGATCATTGCCCTTGAACTGTACCACTCCCTTATCTGCACAAATTAGAGAAATGAGTAGTACATTGCTGTTTGTTTTACCCATGCAATATTTTGCAATACCCAAATTGTTAGTGTACTCCCACTCTTCTCCACCAGCAGCTCCATACTAGCTTAGTTCACAGGCTAATTTAAGATGGCATTTTATGGTTTATATAGTTCTGTTTCTATAGCTAGGACTCACACTCGTTGAATGAAGTCAAGAAAAAGCTTTGAGTATGACACGTGAAAATATTTTGTTCATGTATTTTTGTAAATTTGATGCATGCAATCAATGTAAACCAATGCTGTAAGGAATCAGTGTTACTTGCACTTCAATAGTAACTCCATCATAATGCATACTGTTCTTTGTGTAGTCTGCAAGTTTGAGGAGCTCTCATAACACAAGCTGAAATTTGGAATACTCTGATGTAACTAGGCTTAGTTTATTCTTTTGTAGTTTTTTTTTCCTGCTTGTGGGACAATTATTTTATTGACCAAGTTTTTCTTTGTGACATTTTTTTTAAATGCTTAAAGTTCACATTATGAACAAAATAGATGCCACTCTTCCCTCCCCCCACGTTCCCCATCTCCTTGAGAACTCTGTGACTCTGGGGACGTGTGTTTCTTTTATTAAGTTAACTCATCATCATGGTCTTGTTATTTCAACTGTGGGCTTAGCTGACCAAATTTCTGTTTTGCATGGGAGAGTCATTAATCATTTGAAGAGGATTTGTATACATTCATTTGCTCAACATCTCATCTCTCACTTTACTCCCAAATAAGTTCAATAATGTTGCACGTGTTCTTTTGCTTTCCTTTGTGTAGTCAATAATATTAATTTAACCTCATGCGTGTATGGTGGGTGGTTGGGAGTAGCAAAACAAACCATAGATTGCAGTGAGCCCCATGAAAATTCGTTCTGTTCTAGTTCTTCGGTATCTAATTATTTTGATTATCCCCTGTTGGTATGAAAAAAAATCTGGTGAAGTACACGGTTTAATTCAGCCTGAGCTGCAGTTTGTGTTCAAATGTTGTAGACTGCTGCGTATAAACTGCCTGTTACTTTCTGTTTTGTTAGGAATAGTTATTTACCTCCTACCTAACACTGCATATAGGCTCTGTACTATCCCTGAGTGTGGCTTGAGGAGACAGCTCTCACTGAGAGCAGCTTTACATGCATGCCTTAGACTAGGAAGGGTCTGAGTTCAAGTTGCTTCTCATGCAAGATAGAAAAGATGCATAGCTTGAGAAATATTTTTTCTTCCTACTTGGAAGTTGGAATGAGGCACTTAAAGTGTGTCATTGCACAAAGGCACACAGAAGTCAGATATGTCCCCACTGATAATTAGAAGCAGCCTTGAGGTTGTCATCAGTCTGCCTGTGTCAGATGAGCTGAACATGCACAGAACTACACCGATCTCACTTCAAACTTTTCACCTTGTATCTCGTGAAATAGTTTGCTTTTCTTTTTTAATGTCTGTGGCACGTTCTAAATTGTTTAGAATTCTTTTTAATGTCACACATTGAGCGTCATTAGCGAGGTATCTTATGATAAGCTGGAAACCATTAGAAAACATTACTGCTTTGATTTTGAAGCAATTCTGCCATTATCCTATTCTTTTTTGGAATACCCTTTTACTGAATTATTTTATAGAAGTGGTTGATTCTTGCTTGTTCACTAGCATGATATGATCTATAGGGAGTTGAAGAGAAATGAAGGAGGCCTGTGGTTCTAGGTAGTAAAGAAAACTGTATTAAGTCTAGAAACTGGGTTTGGTTTTGTGGTTTTGTTTTGTTTTTTTTGTTTAATTGTCCAAGATGCACAAATAGTATAACTTGTGTAAAGAGGTCAGTCCCATACAACTGATTTCAGGAGCATTTGAGTTTAAGACTTTACAGAGGAGAAATCTGTTGATAGTTGGCTTGCTTTGTGCAGTGCAAGCTTTTTTCAGAATTGGATTCTGAGGGCAAATATAACAAACTCTAAATTGTACTTCATGCACTTTTTAAACGTGCCAACAATCTTCAAAATACTGTTCAAGTGTATAACATGCATAACCTTATACCCTATATGAGCATGGCCAGAAGAAGCCAGAAGTTAATCCTATTGTAAAAATTGCTCAGGATTCATTTTTACATTTTTTATTCCCCAGTTGCTGACCAAGAATGAATGCTTCTCCTTATACCACCACCTTTTTAAAAATAGGTATAGAAAAGCAGAGATTTTATAGCACTCTCCTCCCTGGGCATCCCAGCAACGTGGCAGGATGCCATGTTTTGAAACTGCATTTTGGTCTTGCCCACATCAAAGGGATGGTACTTTTAATCTTAAAATGAAATACGACATAGTGGGGGGGGGGGGGAGGAGGGGGGGAGGTTCTAATGTTCGGTAGTACTCTATTAATGTACTCAGGGTTTACTGTGTCAGTTGTATCACTGTTTTCCAAATGTGCAAAGGGGAAATCACCACTGTTGTAGTGGTGGAAGTAATGGCAAGCTTGATACAAATGGTTCAGCATCTTAAAGTGAAACATACTCCTGTATTTTTCTTTGCCCTTACACAGGCCTTGTCCTTTTGAAAAGATTGCTCCTTCTTCCAAAGTGTGGCTTAAAAAATGCCTTGGAGTGCTTGTGTTTATTAGCAATAAAAACGAGCCTCTGCTATCGGTGTATTTCTGAGCTGGAAGCGCTGAGAGGAGCTCCCCATGGCCCTCAGCAGTGGGATGTGCTGGGTTCCTCCCATCAGTGCAGAGGCAGAGCAGCAGAGCTAGAGGGGGGGAGCGTGTAAGGTGTGCCCCAGCCCCAGAAGGATTCCCATCATTCTCACTCAGCAATATGTGCCACATGATAAGCCTTATCAAACAGAGCCACACTGCTGTACTGGAGGATTTTCCAGGTTGGAGAATTTTGCCCTGTTACTGTTTCATGGTATTAAAGTATAAGCTCATTGGCAGGGAATAAGGCTTTCTGCGATCTGCGCTTAATTATGCGGTTCTGAAACACTCAGCCTTCACAAACTCACAGAATTGGCCATTTTTGTATTCTGGTTATAAGATGGCTGCAAGTTATGAAATGCTTACTTAAAATTGCTCTAGAAATGTTCAGGTAATTGCTTCCATGGTTCACTCTGACTCTGTCCAAGCATGATAACCAGCTCTGAAATTGCTCATCTGTGTAACTCCTTTCTTTTAACACACATCCATGGACTTGGGAGAAAAGAGAAGGTGACACAGAGTGGAGATTTGTTGTGCTGTATAGAAGAAAATATTCCCTGGGAGGCTTTTATGTGTATGAAAATTAACACTGAACGCTTCTAAAGAGAGTAAAAACATTAGATCTCCAGTAAGTCTTGTGATGCAGAGGTTCCACGTTTCAAACTGTAAGTCCAGTGAAGGAAGCAAAGCCTTTCATCCTTCTTGTGTTTATGAGCTTCAAGAGTGACCAATGAGTTTTTGCTGTCTTGTAACAAATAAAGTGTCTTGATAGCTTCTGCATAGGTCTGTTTGAGTTTATTAATCTTTAAAGGAAAGGAGACTTACCATCTGAATCATGCAGTCACAGTGGCTCTCTTGAACTTCAGCAGATCATTTAAAATAGCCATCATAATTACTTGCTATTTGCCATTTTCAGTGAATTAGTTAATTCTTATGAGACCTCTGAAACCTTGTTGCATTATCAGTTTGCATGCTGGTATAATTGATATTTTTACTATAATAAAATGTTAATTATTTATCCCATTTTAATACAATTTTAATGGCATAATCATGCTGGGAGGGAATGGGACAGCCTGGGGAAAGGTCATCTTAATCTGATTGCGTAGGAAAGTAGGCTAACTGTTTTTGCGTGGATCCAAGTAACATTTATGTACTCCTGATATTAGAGAGAGTGCTCTGGTCACAACATTTCAAATCTCAGGTGGTTTCTGAGCTTTGATGTTGGATAAAGATATGAAAAAGAATAAATAGGCATTGGAAGTCCCTCCAGAGAAGCAAGTAAGAACTTCCAGGGAAAAATCAGAAATCATAAAGATTGTAATGTCCAGCAAATGAAGGAGATGCCAGTTTTCTCAATTTTAAAAGCTTTTTAAAATTCAGAGCAGATTTTATTACATGAGGCAATTTGCTTTTGTGATCTTTTATGCTTGTTTGGTAAACATCAGACTGAGTACTTGAGTACAAAAGCTTTAATCCTATGCTTTAAAACAGAAATTCTCCTTAGTGGACAACTGTCAAAAGAGACTTTTTTGAGCCCTGGAAGTTAATGTGCATTGAGACACACACTGAGTGGAGACTGCTGTCAATGTGTGCTCTGTAGTAGAAAGTCTCCTTCAGAAAGGATGACTCATTTATTTATTTATTTGCATATCTGCCTTTTCAGAGAGAGCTTCTGCTTGTCAATCTTGAGAAAGGGAATTTTTCATCCTTTTTCTTTAAACCTATGGTAGTACCTGTTGTGTTGAAAGTCTTATAGATATTCAAATGTCCATGCCATTTAATGCTAATTTTCTCCTTCAGTTTCCTTAACATCTGTTCCTTTTTCACCCTCTCTGCTACAATCTGAGGTTCACGCAAATACCATAACTGTTCCTTGATTTAGTATCTTCCAGGGACCTCCATTTTTGCCTTTTCCTGAATGATGTTTGCAGAAATACTGTAAAAATGATTCTTGCATAGTTAATTATTATTAGTGTTACCCTAATACTGCTATAGTTCTGAACCATCAGTGCAAATCATTTCCAGTAGTGTTCACACACCTTCCTCACCACTCTGTGAACAGAAGATTTTATGTTGTCTTGCAATAATAATTTCTGTATTATAAGAAAAAAATACATCAAACTAAAATTGTAAAATGCATTGTTTCATACCAATAAAAGCAAATTCATTTTCATTTTAAAAAGAGAATCAGCTGAAAAGTGTTTATTGTTATGTGCCAGGTACCCTCTGATTCACAAAGGCAATTTGCATCAAAATGTGTCTTTTAAATGAAACAGTAAAGATTTACATTTAAAGAAATATATCCTCTGTACAATCTTTACAAGTATTTGATTAATAACATAAGCATCATGAGGTACTGATTTATAATAAGATAAATATAATTGGAGGAAGGGAATGTCAGTCTTTTAAAAGTTTGTACAGATCTACATTTATGTATGCCATTATATTTTTTTTTAACATTATATCTAAATTACTGGTGTACCGTCCCATCAAAATATCCATTACAATCAAGGTGCTTATTTACTTACTAGGCTGAACTAAATGGCTAAATTGAAGCAACTAAATAAGCCAAGTTTGCTTATTGCCTTACTGATCAGTTCTCCCCTGCAGCCTAACCCTGAGGTTCTCTTTGCTTGCGGAAAATCTTGCACGTCCAGTTTTGATGGCTTTTGCAAGAGTTAATTTTTATCATCCTTATCCTCAGTCTGTGACATCCTCAGAAAACAGACTGCACATATCTTTGTATTGTGGCTGAGGCTGTCACATGGTGATTTAAAACAAAGCTTGCCTTTTCCAGTAATTCTGAATGAACCTGTAAAATGTTCTAATCGACCTCCTAACAGTCCCCCAGATGTCTGCCTCCTATGATTATTTCACTATATCAGAGCAGCCCAGCATTCTGCAGTCTGTGTCAGCAATATGATTCTTTGGGATGTCTCTCAAATATACGCAGCCCCTTGCTGAGGAGGAGTGATCCAGATGCTTTCTTTGAGCACTGGTGAGCGCTACTGATCAGTATAGATTGGCTTGTATGTGGAGACTTTCTTCACAAGTGTTAAAGAATAGTGGCACGTGAGAGCTGAGATTCCTATTTCTCCCTGATTTTTATGACCTTGCTCTAAGTCTTGTTCATTACAGTATCAAGGGGATTTCAAAACGTTTGACAAAACATTCAGAGTGATGATGATGCTGTCAAGGACAGTGCTTTTAAAAACAAATAGAAGAATGGAACCCAGTGTGCCTGCTTAAGTTTGAATATATATAAGTTTGAATATATATAAATGTAAGTGTTCATATTCAGATCTTGAGATGTGTGTACTACATTATGTGAATGAAATTTCCTTTGAGCACTTTTTCTTCAGTTCATTGCTCACCACACAAGTCCATGCGTACGGTTAGTGTAAGCTCGTCTGTTGGCCATATCACAGCAAAGCCAGGATGTGCTCCTAACCTAGATAATTGTTTTGTTATTTATTAGACTAATATCTTCTTGGCATGTAATACTGTGCACACTCAGAACTCACCGAGTTAAGGTTACATCAAAGATTGACCTCAATTGACAAAATTAAATTGAAGTCATTTTCTTTTAGAGCTTAGCAGGTAGAGTATTTGTGTTGTCAGCAAACAGGACTTTATCCTCTTTCCCTTGGGCATTATCTTAAATGCGGTGTCAGAATGCCAGATGGATTTGCTTCACTACTTTTTCTCCAAATTTTATTTTTAATTTTCCTTCTACTGCCTTTCAGCTGTCACATTCAGTAATTTCCTTCGAAGCAAAGTATGCAGTATAAGCCACTGTATAACAGCTCTGCCTACATGCTGAACTTTTTCAAAAGAGGTATTTTTGAGCTGTGCATATTACTGAATGTTTCAGAACTTTCAGGACTGTCTGAAATCTGTGACTTTTGTAAACTTCTCATGAGGGCAAAAGGGAGGGGAGGGGATTATAATAGTCTCCTGGTTTTTCATCCTCTAGCTGTTATAAAATTAGGATGATTTTGTGCTACAATTTACTTTAAAAACTCAGATAATATACTTGTATAAATGTTTATAGAGTTGAAAAGAGATAATACAGTTTCAGACCAATAAATCAGTGAATACTATATCAATTAAAGAAACAATCAATTCTGAAGGCCCTTAATTGCGAAATGATCGATTTAATTTGTTTGATATATAACGATTTTTAATACTTGGTTAGCCTTGCCACTTACAGAACATGATAAAGTAGAATGTCTACTAATTAATTCCTTTGGAAAAGGAAATAACCAATGGAATGAAAGGAAATAATGTTCTTTAAAAGATTATTGCTATGCTTTGCATGTAAAATGTATTCTGGCATTCTTATTTGAAATTATATTTATCACTGTACTCCCTGTGCCAGTTTTTCCTCCAGACTTACCGTACTATCTACTATAATATGGAAAAGCTATGCAGCTTACTTCCTTGCTTAGAGCTGGATTTTTATTTATTTATTTTTTTTACAGCAGCCATTAGGGCATGACTTAATGTTGGAAGGAATATTCTATTTCTTAGTAAGATTGGAAATCCGAGTTGAGCTTTCAAGTCTCTTCTGCCAGCTGTCTCTGGCTTTTGCAGAAAGGGAAATTGAAACAGTTCCTGTCACACGTGGGCAGTGTGCATACAGTGTGGTTAATCATCCCTGGTAAACATGGGTAGGAAACACAGGTGGAGAAGGCACCTCCTCTTACTCCCAGACAGAGTAAGAACTGTATTTCTTCTGCATAATCATATGCCTTCATCCTTTTGCTTGTGGAAAGAACTAAATGTATAAATGTGACATCTTCCCAGTGGTATTAAGTGGGTTTGGGATAATTCTCATAATTAATGCATTAATTCCCAAAGTTAATGAAAAGACAGCTTTAAGCAAATTGTATCTGCATTCTTTTCTTTATCAGTACTTCCAGAATTGCAGGGCAGGGGCAAGGGCAGGATAACAACAACAGTAACAACAAGCAAATAAACAAAACACTGAAACTACTTTTTGTTTTTTGTTGGTTCCCCCTCCCCCCCCCCCAGGAATTTAGGTTTCAGTAGTTGTATATATTTATGGCATATACGCAGCAGATTATTTGGCTCATCTCAGTATAAAGCACTTAAAGTAAAATAAGTTTAATTGTGACAAATTGATTTCATTAAGGTTGATTTTCAAATGATGATACATTTTGTCTGTTTTATATGATTAGAGATGAGGGAATATCAAGCTTGTGTGTATATTTCTCTTTCACAGGTGCTTAATATCTGGCTATAGGATTTCTTTTTCATTCTGCTTTCATCTAAAATACCAGCTATGTCTCTGGATATGTTTAAAAACCGTTTGGATGTAGTGCTCAGGGACATGATTTAGTGGAGGGTTGTTAGAGTTAGGGTTGTATGGTTAGGTTGCAGTTGGACTTGATTGTTAAGGTCTTTCCCAACCTGAGCAATTCTTTGATTCTGTTTATTGAACGTTGTGAAAATAGAACTGAAAGAGATATGGAAATTTTGCCATGAAAGCCTCCATTTAAGATACCTGTTATCAAGTCTTTAATGGAAACATACTGATTTTAAGATTTTTCCTAATTCTTGTTCAGTAGAATGAATTGCATATCACACTTAGAAGCAGTGTTCATGAAACACTTTTGAAATTTTTGTACTTGCTGATCAGTTCTAGTTTTGTAAATGGTATCGTATATTTATTCTTGTAAAAGTTTTATAGATTATATGCAATCTATGATTTTATAGATTCATATTATTTACATTGATTTCCAATCCAGTGGGTTGTTAGGGCAGACACTGGGATTTAAGTTAATGAGATTCTTCAAAGACACTATCCTTTGGTCTGTTTAAATTAAGAAATAGATCATGAAAACTGTTGCCAAGGGGTTTAAGGACATTTGGGAGGTTAAAAAGTGCTCTTCTCTGTTTGTTGCCTTCAAAGCTTGATAGAATTTCTCGTTAATCTAGGTCATAAAAAAAATCAATAATTTTATCTAAATTGCTTTTGCTTATCTGGTTATGGTTCCGTACAAAATAGACCAAATACTCTCCAGGAATCTGTAAACAGTCAAAGAATAATTTCTTGTTCAAAATAAAACACTGCTAAGTTTACGCACCCTTGTTAGAGTATGCATGACTTTACAAAACCTACAGTGATGTGCATATGTAAGGTTCAGTACAAAGTAAATGTTTTTCATTAGGAAACGTCAGTCAGTACACACTGGGTAAGCAGCAACAGCTTGAGGAGACAAAGGCCTATGAAAATTTATTATCACTGGTTTATTTAATATTCCTGTGAAGTAGAAATGCTTTTAGCCTGTCAAGGCCCAGGTTCTGCACTGATAGCAGTTTTTGAAATGATGAAAATAATCTAAACAGAGAGATTTTCATTAGATAGCTATCCAGCAAATGATTTAAATGTAGAAACCCTTGTGTTAAAAAAAAATATTGTATACACCATGTCTATGTTCAAGGTGTTAATTAGGCTGCCTGTAACATTTTCAGGGCAGGCAGAGATCTGAGGTAATTGAGATATATTAATAAACCTCTAATTGGTTTAGGAAATATACCTGTATGAGAAGTATAGAGGGAATCTGAGAGGTAAGAAAAAATATCTTGGTTTTCAATTCTAAATGGAGATATACTTAAACATTAATCAGTGGATTAATAGATATCTTAAAGAATTTGAGCTTCCCTGTATTTTTATAGTGATTGCAATTTCAGAATACTGAATGTGGGTTTCTGTTGCAGTATGAGTACTTCAATGCTGTGCTTATAAATGAAAGAGATGAAGAAGGGAACTATCTGGAGCTGGGAAAGGAGTTCATTCTAGTGCCGAACGACCACTTCAATAACTTGCCTGTAAATATCAGTCTGAGTGATGTCCAAGTACCAACTAATATGTATAATAAAGGTAAGATAAGAGTTCTTTTATTTCATCATTCCTATGGCCAAACATAAATTGGGAACTTTTTTATTTATAAACTGAAACTTTTAATGGGCAGTGTATTGTGTTCATTTTATGGTTTGCAATTGTTCTGAAATCTCAGCAGCAGAATATTAAAAGCATGCCACAGAATTAAATAGTTTACAAAACTGTCAAAGTCATTAGCAATTTAATATGGCCAAGAATTTGTATATTAGGCTTGCACGAATTCTCCCATACAATATGGCAGAATGTCTATTAGAAATTAGTTTTCAGTTTCTTCAGGTCACGAGTGGTTCTTACATCAGTGGTTAGCAGTTGCATTCTCTTTCCTATGAGCTAGAATATCTTTTTAGCGTTTTGCTTTCAAGCAAGTGGGAATAATTCTGTCTGCATTTGACTGTATACAATAGTTGATGTGAGTTTTCAGTTCATATTTAGGAATAATAAGCTATGCTGAAATTTCTACTACCCTTACTACTTGTGTAGGTGCTGTATAGCATGTGGTACTAACAAAAAGCTGCATTAGATGGTTTCAGGAATGATGGACTTAGGCCTGAAGTTGGGAAAAGAAATTGAACTCAGATGCATGCGTGCTCATTTTCCTTTTGCCACTTCCTTTTGATCAGGAAACAAAATTTTGTAATTTTATGGTGCTTACGCAGCCCTTGTCTATTTTTTACAATTCACACAATAAAAAAAAAGTAAAGCACAGACGTTTCTAAATCATGTCTGCAGAGTATTTGTCATTAGTCAGTAGAGCTGCCTAATCTCATTATCTGGTTCCTCTTCCTCCTTTTAACTACGCTAAAATACAGCTAAAAAATACATTAAATGCTTTCTTTCTAATTCAGTCCAGGCTAGCAATTGTATTAATTCATATAAGGGTAGTGTGTATCATAAGTGCAATGAGCAGTAGTTCAGGTAGGTTGGGCTTGCAGAAGTGATTAAAATGGCAGTTTGTCTTCTAAATTATGAATCTCAATAAGCCAAAAATTTTGCAAGTCTTCAAAAGAATGCCTTAAATTAGAGATTTCCAAATAACAAAGCTTCCTAGTGAGCTTTAGACAGTCTATGAAATGATTAATATGGAATATTTTTAGAAGATTTAGACAGTGTTTAAAGGTTCTAAAACTACCAAGTTGTTTGTGTTGTGAAAGCACTATTATTAGCTTAATAGAGGTTGTCTGTAAATTAATCCATTCTAGAATTTTTATTTATACCTATTACCATCCTTAACAAACAAAATCAACAAGGAAAAAAGAAGACTGGTTGCAAAGTGATGTGATATATATGTATAGACGGTCTGGAGCATAGCATCTAGACATACTCTGGAGCAGTAAACTAGCCTGATGCTATGCATAGAATCCATTTTTATATGCTGATTAATTGCAGATAAGGGCAAAGTCAGAAGGCTTGTTGCATCTTGTTTTGGCCTATAATGTAGGGACTGCCTTCAGTGATGTGGGAGATAGGATTCTGTGATGATTCCTGTTTTCACTTCATCTAATTGAAACCAGCCATAATCGTTACTTTAAGCAGCTGCAGAATCACATTTTTTATCATTTAAATGTATTCCAACTGCTGAAATCTGGTTTCTTGCTGACATTTTCCATACACATGGACATGATGGTCCCATTTTGGAGACTGAAAATGTCTGAAAACATTGGTCTTACTATGGAGAAGAGGGCTGTATACTTAGATTTTTCATTGCCCATTTCTCAAGTTCTGTAATGCAGTGGTATGATAACAATTTAATCAAATCCTAGCCGAAGGGCACGGGAGGTAGATATTGATAGGTTTACAACTTGGTATCTGAATATCTATTACTCTAGAAAATGTCTGTTGCTTGTTTCCAAGCTATGTTCTAGTTTATGTAATTAATAGGTGAAACCACAGCCAAACCTTGTAGTTTAAAGCAGTGTGACCCTTGAATTTTTAAACACAGGACTCTCAAGTCAGCCTAGAAAAATGACCTTTGTATTGGTCAGCTAATTCTAAGCTTTGGTGCTTTTTTTTGTTTTGTTTTGTTTTTGGAATTTTGCGATGTGTTCAGAGGATAGTCAGAGGACTCACCAGGGAATTGAAGAATGTGCCTTAGTCCAAAAGACTTCTAGAGTTCAGTTATTTTAACTTAGACAAAAGATAATTAGAGGATTAAGTAGTGGATTTCTAATAAAATGTAAATCTGATTGCCACCATTTTAAAAAATGAAATTGGACTCAGTTAAACTATGGAGACATATTTTTTTGTTATTGTTTTTATGAAGATAGTCATTTAAGCAATTTACAGTGGTCTATGAGAAGGTTTTTTTTTCTTCTCCTGTCTAGAAGATCTTAATCAAGACCAGATTCTTTTTGTTTATTATTTAAATAATACATTGTCTAGAATTAGTTTAGGGAAAAACTTTGGCCTGGTCAGCTTGCGTGATCATGATGATCCTTTCCAGCTGTAGAATCACTAAACTGAATGTTCACAGTCCCTGACTAAGCTCTAAATGAGATTGGCTTAAAACCATGGGACATAAATACAATTGCTCTTATTTACGTATCTTCTGACTCTTTTAGTATCTGCATAGAAAAGATTAAAAATATGAATAGTAACAAGACAAATAATTCCCATTCTAAGGAAACAATCAACTTTAGGCTCTGAAAACATAAAGAAAAAACAAATTCCATGACATGATGATGAAATCAAGGAAGCTCAAAAGCCATAATTATCACAACTATGAAATTAAAATTTAATGTGGGATTTTTGAAGTGAAAAATGAGCTGAAACAAAGGGCTGCCAACTTGGTTTGTCAGTGTATTCATAACTTTGATGCCATCTTTGGGTACAGATTGCATGGGACTACTATAGGTGGAGAAAAAGTAAATCACTTAATTTTGCTTTTCAGTACTTTTGAGTTTGACATGACTGTAAAATGTGAAAGGTTGGTCTTATTATTGATGTGTTTTTGTCTGATCTTATGCTGTTTGCTTCTCTCTCCTGTAAAGGCATGAGGCTCAGAAAACACAATTTTAACATGTCCATAATGACAATATACTGAAGGAGTTTGGGGGGGGGGGTTTGGGGAGGGGGGGGGAAGTTGGATGATTATGTTCTACTGATGAGTACCCTTATCCCAACATGGAGAGACCTCTCCCAGCTCAAAGCTGTTTCACAGCATGACTGGTGGTTCATTCAAATTGAACATTTTAATGAAATTTGCCACGTTCATTTTTCCTGAAAATGTCTGCTTCTGATCATATTTTGCTTGAAATACTAAAATGCTGGGATTCTAAGTCTATCAGTATATTCTGTTTCTCCACCTTAAGCACGAGTGTATTAATTCAAGAGGCTAGGTAGGATGAGGGCCTACGAGATATGGTTTCGTAGCTTGTGGTAGCAATGGTAATGGGAGGACGGTTGGATCAGTCCTTTCCAACCTTGTGATTCTATGATTCTAATTGCCTGTAGGCATAGGATTTGCAAGGCAGTATTCTTTGAAACAATGAATAAATAACTAAGATTAAGTAAGAAGTTCTGTGATATCTCTCAGCAAACAGTAAGCCCTACTTCCATCCTGGAATTTGGTAAACGGCAATTATCAGCTGTGTATAGATTTCTGACAAAGTGAGGTTAAAGGTTCTTCAGTGATTTAATCAGCTGTATCATATAGGATTCATACATGGAAGAGGAAGGAAGGAAGGAAAATTTAGATGAAAAATTTTCAGTTTTGGAAAGCACACAGTCAATCTAAATCCCATTTGAACAATGCCTTACCAAGTGAAAAATCCAGTCATGAGCACAAGTGTGATTAGGGGGCAGCCTAATTCAGTTGCTGAGTTTTTTAATTACTGCTAATATTATTTAATGAAGTTTATTTACATGGGTTTTATATTTGGCATCAAAGCAAGTTTTCATCTCTTACATTCATTATTTAACACTCAGGTATTAATTTAGAATGTAACTGTGTATAATTGAGTATCTTTGGAAGCATCTATCTTTCTACATATCAGTTGATGTATTTTAAACTGCAATTAGGAAAAAAATTAATTAAAACTATTAATGATTTTAAGTTTACCTAGTTTCAACATTTGCTTATTTACTTTCTGAGATGCTAGCAGTTTAGAATAACCTGGGAATGTTATATATATATATAAACATATATATATATACATATATATATATATATGTATGTATATGTATATATACACATATATATACACACAGAGAGAGAGATGAAATTAAAAAATAGACAGTTGGAATGTGGGCTAGGCTTTCTGGCACCCATCCATGAAGAACATAGTTTCTGGCAATAGCGTTGCCACTAGCAAATGAGTGGGATTCTGTAATGGATTTATGTATTCAGGGAGATGATAAAGGAAAGCTTCACAAACTCAAATCTGATATTACATTGTCAATATATGAATATAGAGGAAAAAATATCAGAATCTTATCTTTTGTTAGTGTAAGAATGCATATAGAAAGTAGAATTTTAAGTGAAGACTGTCCAACGTACATTCTGTATCTGAGCTGAAGAACATATTCATTTTTTATTTTTCTAAGTCTAGGTCACACCATATTATTTCCTTAAAGTTGTGCTCAGTAGTGACATAGTTTCTTCTATTGAGATTATGCTCAGAATGCTCAGAATTTTTTCCAGCTCTTGGACTAGGTTTATAAGCACCTGGCTAAATAATGTGATGCTGTTCCAACTATTTTCCCCAGTCTTTTGGATTGCAGAAGAATGTAGATGAAAACCAAAGCCAGAGTGGATGTATCCTGGTGACATATGCTTAGAAAATTCTAAAATATGGGACCTGTTGAAAAGTGAAACATAGCACAATACTGTACCAGAGGTTACATTCATCAGGATTTCAGATGTTCATGTATTGCGTAAAATCTGCAACATTCAGGAGGATGTTGATAAATGTATTATCTCAATATCAGCTGAAATCAGCTCCCTAGGAATGCTACAGGAGGCTATTCAGACATATCAGAACAGATACCTATTTGCCTGGAAGATTTGTTAATGTTTATTCTATTTCTGAGAATTACTCTAGTGGTCCTTGAATGTTTCTGAGATTTGAAGTTGCAGAACATTATCAGAGTAACTCTAAAGTGTAATAATTATTACTGGTTTATAAGGACAGTGGTTGCATCGTGCTTTCTTAAGTGTTTGTTTTGTTTTTAAACCATTTTTAGTTGTTATTATAACTAGAATTTTGGATTTTAAGAACTGCAGTGTTTGCAGACAGATTAGAAATGAAAGAGATAGTATGAGTCCTAGGTGCACACCTCTCTAATTTGATTGCATTGACTAGCTTTTTTTTTTTAATTGGTAAACAGGAACTGACTCAGATCTCTAGGTACAAATGAACACAATGAAAGGTGAAGTGATGCATGCAGGCCTTTTACAGTGGAAACAGAATAACAAAACTAAATGGTTTATCACAGCTGGATACAAAAAAGCGTTCTGTCTTTGCTGAATCTCTGTTTAGTGTGTGTGTGTATTCAGTACTAGCGTTTCTTCACTGAAACTTAGACCTAGGGGGATACTTCTGTGCCTGAACTTTTCCAACTGTAAAAATAGTATTTATTTCTAAATATGTCACGTCATAAAATGTTCACAGTAGGTCTGCCTTTGAACATAATCTAGAATAAAATATATCTCTGAAAGTAAGAAAACCTTTATGTCTTCTTGGGAAGAGGAAAAACAGCATTTTTAGATGAAGTCTGTTTCACTTTTCTTGTTGGGTATCTGCTACCTCAGTTTTCCCATGTTCTTCTTTTCAATATGACACAAAGATTGAACAACATTCTCCAGGCCTACTTTTGTACCAACAAGGTGAACTTGCATAATTGTAGTTTCCTCTATATACAGATCTTTTCATTTGTTCTCTAAAAGGAAGCAATTTTTTTTACTGCCTACTGGAAAACCTGTTTTCTGCCCTGAAATTTCATCTTCATTTTCAATTGGAACTAGGTCTAGCTTGAGCTTCTTTGTACTACAGGCTATATGAAGGCTTTCTTTATCTTTTTTTTTTTTTTGAAGATGAATAGCTATAATGAAATTATCAAGTGTTTCATGGTACAGTTGGATGTTTGGTGTCAGCTGCAGCTTACTGGGGATAAGAAATTCCTGCTCTCTGCTACTTGTCATTTCTGGATATTACTGCCCCGGTTCAGACCAGCTGTCATGAGCTGTTCTGTAAGCACTTCCCAAAGCTCATTTAGTTAGTCAGATCAGCATTTTTTTCTAGAAGAGTGAAGATAGAAGCATTTTGACAGAACTAGTGTGGGGGTGATTGTGTAACTACCTTCAGACAGTAGTTTTTGGGAGATGGCAGAGGAGATGGATGTGCCATTGGAGGTAAGCTAGGGAAAGAGGTGCTCTCTACTGGGATCAGATGCAGCTTATGCAGCATGTCGAACTTTGCACTAAAGAGAAACAAGAGAAGACAAATAATTACTTTTGGCAGTAGAGAGGAAATAGGCTTACATAAGTTGATTTAAGATAATGGGAGTTTTTCCTTTGTACTCATTTCTGGTTTACAGTATATAATCTTGTTTAACTCACTAAATTTTATAATGGAGGAATACTTCCTAGAGAATAAACCTTCACCCTATTAACACAGCTGACAGGGGAGTTAAATGCATTCTACAGCTTTGCAAGAAGGAAGAGTCTGAACTTACTATCAAGATAAGCAACACATTTCCAACTTCTAAGAGCTCTTAATAATTTTTAATATAGCTTTGTGTACATCACTACCCAGTGTCAGAGAAAATGACATACAGGTACATCTGTGCTACATGGTGGAGAGTTGTGCAGTCTGTTAGCACAATGGATCTTGGCACATATGCATAATTCATTGGAGTATTGCATGGAAATATGAACAAATGTGGTTATACGAGCCTGGTTCTGCAAAAAAGTTACCAAGACCTGACCCTCAATAATTGTAATTTATTAAGGTACAGCACAAGGTTAATGTCTCTATTTTGCTTCACATCCAGAGACAGCTAGATTGCAGCTCTGCACTGTCCTCCTTTTGTACAGTGCATGACATACAGCTTTCAAGAGACACATTTTTGTACGCCAATATTATAGTGCTTGCTTGTTTTCCCATAGTTTGCTTCCAGTGAGATTCCATTACGTAGCCTGAGGCACAATTTCTCATGTTAAACTCTGTGACCCTTACAACAGTTTTAGATGAGACTTGGTAATCTGGGACTCTTCAGCCCAGAACCTCCCCACAAACAGTTATGTTCCATTGATTTCCAGACTCTTAAAATCTAATGCTTGCTAAGCTACTGTGCTGTGTGTGGGGAGACTGAAGGCTATGCTTAAAAGTTCCATGGAACTTCCATGTACTTTTTTAGCTTGGGCTCTTCATGTTTTACTCCTGCTGAACTCGTGGGGTGAATATTGCATGAACACTTAAATGCTAGTCTTTCTCGATGCACACAAGCTGAAATACCTTACCTGTACAAATGAGTAATCTTGTTCTGAACAGATTCAGTCTTGGAAAATTTTCTTCCATGTTTGATTTATAATGACATCGGTTCAGATTAATTTGCTCTGTAAAATGTCCACTCTTAGCTTGAAATAATTAATTCCTAAGACTCTGGGAAGAGAATTGATTGGTGTCTTTGAAGTGCCCCAGGTGAAATGTTGACTGGCATGTGGAAAAGCAGGATGTAGGGGAAACACACATAAGAGACATATTAACATGAATGCGTACAGTAAAGTCTACAGTAATTATTTTCTAAATGGCTTTCTGGTGCAAGAAGGCACTTAAAAGAACCTTCCTACTTGTTGCTCAAGCTGAAATAAAGTGTCAGTGCCTGGGCATGAGCAGATAGTTATTTAAATTTTTCCGTCTGTAGAGACTTGATATCAATAACTGCTCTAACTAAGAGGCAAAGGATTCTGCTTCAGGGAGAAAGTGTGCTCTGTGCAGGAAGAAGGAAATGTGTTAGAATCAATTACTGATTTTAGTAATGATAAGTTAAAAAAAAAAAAAAGTGTAAGGTCTGGAAAGTTACTCTCCAGCTTTCATTTATAACAGAGAATGGGATTTACACTATTACACTATTTCAACTTTTTCCTTGTAGAGTACATTTTAATTTAAGGAGGTTACGTGAACTTCTAGCACACTCCTTACAATGGTTTCCTTTTAATGTTGACATTATTTACTTTCAGTAGATTTTTCTTGGCATTTTTCTACAACTTGGTCTGATATTTCATTACTGTCTTCCAGTATAAAAAACTGTCTTTTTCCTGACACTGTGGGCCAACATCATAAAATAGGAAGGAGCTACTTTAGTGCAATTGGGACATCTGCACAAATTAGATAACGGTGGTGACTGTTAAAAAACAGTATTTTGCAGCTGAGAATTTTCTCTGTCAGGTAGTGTTATTGTGCTTTTTGTATCTGTTGTAGATTCCAAGTAAATCAGTAGGAGATATTACTTTTGTAGCTATCCACATACTTAATCACTGTTGGTTAGATTAGAAAATGTATTTTAAGGGATGACCTTTCTTCAGGAAGCTGGAGAACTGCTTGGGCATGAACATGTAAAATACTCATTTCTTGAGTGCTGCTTGTTTGAGGTATATAAAAATCATACAAAAATATAAATAAAATGATGACCTTGGGTTGCAGGTTGTTGAATATCTATCCAGGCATTTTTAGATAATAGCCTTAGTGCAAGATGTTGCTGTGTCTTCACTTACAGAGTGTAAGAATGACAACAAAGTAATAATAAATTTCTGAATTTTTATAAATTATACACAATCCAAGAGATAATCTACTGCTTTGAAAAGTAAAAACAATGCATTTTAACCTAGAGAACTCTGTATGTCTGTCTTCTGTCTGTTGGACTTTACATCCTCATGCTGCGGTATAGCTGCTATTTTGCTCTTTTTGAAGTACAGGAAGGGATTTTATTAGTGCTTTCCATTACTGCAGAGTTTTTCTGTGATGGACGCTGTAGGCTGTAGACTGTGAATATTTTCAAGCATTTCTGTCAACATGGGATATGGTTTATGTCAACTAAGAAACATACAGCACGTAATTTGCTGCCGAGAGTTGCAAGCTGTGTCATCAGCACATAAATAAAATAAAGATTCGTGGATATGAATTACAGTTAGAAGTTCAACAATAGTAAACAATGACAAAAAAATTCTTACCTTACTTAATGTAGCCAAAATGTTTTGGTTTTTTTCAATCATTAATATCTCACTGAGAATAATTCTATGCCATTGGAATTGAAATACATTTAAGTATTAGCAGCCCTTTTGAGTCTAACAGTAATCACTTCTAACAGGTATGGGTTTATTAAAGTGATTAAAAAATGTCTTATATGACCTGAAGTATTTTTGGGCTTCACTCATTTTAGAGACAAGACTAAATATCAGATATTTTTCTATGTACTCCTAGTCAATTTTTATTATTGCTCTCATTATTTTCACAGTTCAGGTGCTTTCCTCCAGGATAGCCCAGCTTTAGCGTTCTTCCATGATTAAGTACATTTACTTAATGTATTTTTTTTTTCACACTGGCTCATGACACACTTCTGCAAAAATAGGCTTTATCTCTTTCTCTCAGAGCTTTGAACATGACACAATTATTTGTAAGACGTCTGTCCTGTCTTTTGTGCCTTTCTTTGTCTCTCTCGTCCCCTATGATTTTATGGCTGTTGAAATTAGAGGTTGTATCATGTGACTTAAGCCTTTGTTTAAAAGCTTTGTGCTTGATGATGATTATTATAGAAAATAGACAAGCAATTATTTGCATGCTCTCATATTATTTCCTGGGTTGTAGATGTTTTCTTCTTGCAGTTGTTTCTTCATTTGTCTCGCAATCTTTATACTTAATTGCATCACAAATACTTAAATGATTTATAGAAAGTATGAATGCAATGCATCTTTGAATAATTCTGAACTCACTATCTGTAGTAACAAAAGCATCAAATCCAGTCTGTGCTTCTCTGCTTTCCATGTTTACTTCTTAATACTAGAAGCATTGCAAAAGTAGATTTCAAACTCAGGCTTCACAAATTTTCTTCAAGTTTCGCTTGATCACTTTAAAGACTGGTAAAGAATATCATCTGTGTCAAATGGCTTTTCCATTGCATGATTTTAACTGCATGTCAAAGGATGAGTTTAGGCACTACAAGTCAATAAATTCAGGCTGTTACCAAAAGTTTTGATTGCATAGGGAAAAAATCTACTGCATGTAATAGAGCCTTCTCTAGAAGATATTGAAACATGATGAACCACAACCACTTTTGATTAAGAGACTTTTTTTCAATTTGCTACTTAAAAAGAGCTATGAATATTGCTCAGTCATACTTTCCTATCAACTCCTTCCAAGAGGCTGTCAAAATCAAAATTACCTATTATCTAGAATATTAGAATCAAAAAAAAATTCATTTCTCAAGTGATGCAGAAAGGCTATAATCTGCAACTAGCAGATACATAAACCCACTTTCCTGCAAGGTGTGAAATTAAGAAATAAAATCTTGTCTGTCACTGTCGTATATGATTTTATGGACTATGCTTCTGAAAATTCAACATCCTGGAACTGTTATTTCAACAGTCATAGCCACATACTGTCCTGGGCCACTATATTTATGTTTTGAAATCCTTCCCTTGAATTGTGTTTGTCTTCACATTTTAAGATCTTTAGGACAGTGTTTGCACTGTCTTCCTAACTTTGGTCATTGTTTAATTTAAAAGGAATTTTGTTAGTCTGATTTAGTTAAGGTTGCAGAGAATTTCCTATCTTCCCATATTTCTTTGTTTTAACTCTTACTGGCTATTGGACAAAGATACACAGACTTCTGTACTTGTTCCGTCTGGTTTTGCTCAAATTCTGCCTCAGATCCAATTCCCAGAGTCTCCTTGGGCTGCTGCTTTGTTCTTGCAAAAGGTTTTTACTTCATGGATATATTTTTTTAATTCTCTGTATTGAACAACAAGGCTTTTGGAAATGTTGGCATCACCGTGCTAGCTGTGTACTGTGCTTTATCTTTCTTGTATCCTAGTCTGTGTCTCTGGCTGTGGATCTAATCTATACATTTCTAGTACATCCACATCACCATGGCAACTAGATGTCGGATACAAGCTACATGGTAACATTAGGTTTTTATATTAAAAGCCCTATTCTCTATCACTCCTTATTCAGCAGCTGTTGCTTAGTTACTTGGGGTTGGGCTTTGTCTTTTGACAAATGTGAGCGTGTGAGGGTTTGCTAATGTGCACTATCTTAGATATAGTTTTAAGAGACTTTTTGACCTGAGAAACCTCTATTAATCATGTTGTCTTCCATACGTCCTTGTTGCTTCCTGGGGCAAGACAGTAATAACAATTTGCCATTGATCTATAATGGTAGAAAATTACTCAGCCTTCTTTCATCTTTCCATTTTCTGTATTACACTTTTTTTCTGATGAGTATTAGATTGTCTGATGGTTGGATAGAAACTATGGAGTCAGCATTTCAGCTCCCACGGTGAAGAGGTGGAATCAGCAGCTACTTAATGCTGCTCCTACCATTCACCTGGGTCTGCGTTAACCCATATATGTGATATATAATGGCACATCCACAACATGCGTTGGAGCTCAGCTGAGAGCATTAGCAAGGCCCCTGCAGATAATGAGTCCTGTTACAAGGATCCTTGTTAGCTTATGTTCTGCCATGCTATGTCAGCTCATTGACTTCCAGCACCAGAACGGGTACCTTGATATTGCTGTGCACTGCACATACCCACATACCTGGATATGCTGCATGAATAAGCTAAGTGTAAGCACAGGGATCTCTGTTGCCTCAGTTCAGATCATGAACTCATGCTGGGTTCCACTGATTTACCTCCCCAGAAAGTATCACAGATTTCTGTGTTTAAACTGAGTTTTTCCCACACTTTTGCAACTAATCTGGTTTACTTCAAGAGGTGTGGTATTGGAATGACCAGTGGGAGAAATGGCACATTAACCATTTGCAGGATGACTGGTATGAATTATAATATATTTTTTTTTCTTCCCAAGAATAAAGTAAATGAAACTCAAAAGCAAAAATAACCGATGATTGGATGAGAATGGATGGATAAGAAGCAGGATATTGGCAACATCTCTTTGAATCAATGATCTAACTGATGTTGCAGATCTAGCTGAATTAAGATGCAGTCAGTTGAGGCTTTAAAAGTAGTTTTTAACTCAAGCACTATTGCTCTTCATAATTTCAACATCTCTGATTTGGAGGCATGACGTGTTTGGGATGCTAATTTGAAGTGAGTTGGATAAGTTACTTCAGCTTCACTTTTGATTATCTTGGAAATTACCCATTTTACCTAAGCATACCTCAAGTGAGACAGGTTCTCTCCTGGCCTGTTTACAATCAGCATCACTGAATGAAAAGCATCTTAAACATCTTAGCACTCATTTTGTGAGACAGAAGTGTGTTTTTTTTGTTGTTGTTGTTGTTGCCTCATACATGAGTTTCATGCCTGAAGCAGAAGTTAGTGCCAAAGCCAGGCATGATTTATATAATGAATCTGTCTGCAAAAAGATACAGAATTCTTTTTCCATCATCAGCAATAGGAATAAATTCTACCCAAGCAACTTTTGGAAACTTCAGCAAAGGCGCTATTGTCCTGCCCTAGAAGCAGTTACTTTATCTTTCACAAGCTGCAAAGAAATTCAATTACTTGAAACATTCAAGGTGTCTTCCCACCTTTGTTCTCTGCATTGTGAGTCAGGTAAAAGATTGGTTTGGGGGTTTTCTTGTTGCTCACTTCCATTTTTGTGTAACTCTGAAAACCAAAGAAAAAAAGAAAAAAAATAAATGATGCACACATTCAGCTATGTACAGGTGTTTGTGTGGGGGTAACTATGTTATACACTTAGCATTTTACTGGTATTGTGTGCCTAATGACTATTTAGACTTATTTCTACTTTCTGTCTGTGGAGAATCTCTTGAACGCTTTCATTCTTCAGTAGCTTCTGGTGTGGAAACTGATTCCCTCTCTTTTCCTAAGTAATATTCCTTTAAAAGAATACACTGAAAATGAATTACAAAGATTTGTTCTCCTTTAGAGCACTAAGTTTTCTCACTTGTGTTTATTTCATTATTTTAATGAGAAAAAGCAATCAGAGTATGTTCTGTTATTGACTTAAAATAACAACCAGGAAAAATTACTGAAGGTAGCTTTCAGCGTGGAGTGTATTAATGAAAAGATTCTCATGATTCAATACATTCAATACAACTCAGTGGACTGAGTTTACCTGTTAGAAATACACTGGGGAGTTTGTTTTTCAGTTTGTTTTCTTTACTTAAAGATTTCTCAAGACTTTATTTCTCCCATGAACTATGTTGGGAAAACATTCTTTATCTTTATGCTTAAAAGTAATTGACAAAATAGGTCTGGGTTCCTGAAAACCTTTAGTACTGAATATTAGAAAACATTTGATTAAATGGTTGTACAGGAAATGTTGCAATTGTATATCTTTTTCAATATGGAGCAGACAAGATTGACATTTACAGAATCATAGAAGTCTCTCCAAAGATGTGTTTTATTCCTTTTGTCTACTATTTTATAATAGAGTAAATATTTCCCTCTCTGTCCTGCCACATAACACAGATCCGTCTTGGATTTTTCTTGGATCTGTTTTGTGTGAAGAGGAGAAAAGGAGGCCTGCTCTTCTGGTCAAGTATTAGTATGCTTGGCTAGAATGTAAACTGTTTCAGAATACCATTTGGCTAAAATCCTACAAAGATATTTTTACACTGTACTTTATTTATCTAGGTGTCTTTCTGGCAGCTTTTATTTGGCACATTCCTGAAGGAGAAAATAATGTTAAGAATCCATAAGTGCTTTTGTAATGTATTTGTCCCAAGATGCATTTGTTCATCTGCTCAGTGTTTTCAGTATGTTTTAATGTCAGCTTCAGAGGTACTGAACCAAACTTTCTCATATCAGTGAGACTTTTTCCAACTTTTTGTTTGAGTAGAACTTCCATTCTACTCAAATGGTGTTCATGTTCTTCTGTGCAAGAAGAAAGAATGACAAAAGGCTCTTAAAGCAGCATTAAGAGAAAATTGACTTGAGAGAGTCAAATGCAGTTATTTGTCATGGTAATAGATAACTGCTCTTATTGATGGTAATCAACACATTCATATTGCGTTGATACTCCCAGGAATGTATCAATAGATGTTTAAATTGTTTAGTATAGCCCTATGTGGTTGTAATACATTTTACAGACTACAGCATTACCCTCTGAAGGTTCTCATGCCTCCATTTGTTGTGCACAACAGGCATGTTCTGGTGGTTAAAACAAGGACTTCAATGTCTCCCATTCAAATTTTTATTATGCATTGTGTGGTGTAACCAAGTTAGCCTGTGATTCTATGTCTCTCTCTGATTGTCAAAACAATAGAAGTTTTACGTCTATTGTAAACTGTAAATTTAAAGTTTGTATGGCCAATTTTTAAAGTTTTACTAAAATTTTGTGAGCAAGTCTGTCCTCGGGCAGTTTCTGCAAGGATGACTTTTATTTCTAAGGCTGTACCTTGCCTTTGTCGTATATCACTTTGACAACAGCTCTGCTACAGTTGCTTCTTCTGGTATGTTGTGCATTAAACGTTTTACAGCACAGTTGGCTTCATTTAGCAGAAGTCATGTTTGCTTTCTTTTCCTGTAATTTGCAATATGTTCCACTGGCTTCCCGTGTTGTTTGTCCTGATGCTTTTTCCTGCCCTGCCACTTGTACAGATTTAGATTTCTTGGTCACTGTCCATCAGCCTGTTCAGAATTTTCTTCTTCCCATGTGTCAGAACTGGCTGTTTTTCTCAGTCTTTAATTTTGTTTCTGCAATTAAATTGCTCTATCTAGAGAGTCTCTATTTAATTTGTTTAATTCCCATGATCTAAGCACTTGTCTTCTCTTTCCTACCTGGAAAATTTATTTCTAATGGCATTTTTTCATGTGTTTCACTTTTTCTCAGTCATACTATGGCATCCTCCAGCTCTGCCGAATGTTATTTTTTTTATCTGTCTTTCAGTTTTCATAGTTTTCAATTAGTATCCTCTAAAATATGGAAAGAGTGTGCGTTCTTTTAAAAATACAGAAATACCCTGTTTTCTGTGGTCACATCAACTTATGGTCTGATCCTCTCATCACTATGGCGCTTTGACTTGAGTTCCCCCCGGTTTTTATGGCTTTTTATGAACCTAAACTGTGTTAGTGATAGCTGTAACTGCCCTATGTGCACAGCTTGTGGGACAGCAGCAGTTACAGAAGAATCTTGGTAGTTCATCTGGGAATGGACAATGTGTGACTTCTGCTCCAAACTCCTCCTTCAATTAAAAATAAATAAAAATAATTATTGTTCACTTTAGACATTTACCTGCCTACTGGTTGTATTTAGCTGTTATATCTGTTTTAAGTTAAGCAGGGTCAAGTCAGGTCAGTCACTGAATGGATATTCTCAAAGGTAGCTATTGTGCTGCAGGAAGTTTCTTATAATTCAGTAGGCAGCAATATACTCTAAGCGAGGACTGAAACTCTCCCCCAAAATGAGTTAGTGTTGGGGAGGACTTACCACTGTACTCCTGTGTTTCAAGTGGATCTCAGAAGAATCTCAGATCATCTTGTTCACTCAGTAAATAAAAAAAGCAACCAAACATCCACTCTGAAATTCAGTGTGAAAATAAACACATCTGGCAATATTCCAATTCTCCTACTGCCACTTCAAAGGAGAGGGGAAGTGTTATTAGAGAAATGTTGGAAAATGAAACTACGTAGCTACCACCGCGTCTCTATGCAATCATGCACTTGAAGTCTTTACCATCCCATGTATGTGTGAAAAGGGAGTGTGATTTTTTGACATCACTCATTCATGGATCTCAGCACATGAAGCAAAATAGGCAATCACTTTCCTTTTTGTCTACAGATGCTTTGATCTGTGAGTTGATGCATCCACAGTACCCAGTAGAGGGGGAGGAGAAGGGAAGAGTGAATACAGCAAAGGCAGTTGCCAAAATTGGCATCCAGCCCCAGCTCTTGAATATGTTGGACCACCCTGAAAAGCATTCATATTAGCGTTGAGTAGTATAATTATTAGATTGTTGGTGTATGTCCCAGTAAAGTATGTGATTTTGTTATTCTTTAAAATATGACCAGACTAAATATGTTGTCAGTGTCATCAAAACTAAGCTAATATTGTAGCTATCTTTGAGCCAAAAGAGTGCTGGATTTTGCATTCTTTTCCAGTGCTTGGTCCTTTAGGCTGTGCTTGTACTGCTTCATTGTATGACAGCACTGCTCTGTAATGTTAGGGGCTGTCCTTAAGGTCAGATACTGCAAAGTGGAGCACCATTTTGGATGCCAGAGTCTTTGACAGCTTTCCCTGAGAGATTAATGATCACATTACAAAGGTAATATTCTAGAGGAAAAAAAAAAAGAATTACTGGTAACAACTTTTCTTGGTAATAATGCAGAAGATGGAAAGAAAAGGTAGTATTCTACATTTTCTTCATTGTAACTTAATTCCACAGCAGGTCTCCCTTATTTTCTGTAGAGGAAAAACTAAAAAGCAAAAGGCATTGAGTATGTATTATTTTATTTCAGTAGCCTTATCTCCCTGTAGATACTTCTACAGATTCTGTGTATTAAAGTACTTTCTGTTGTAGTGTTAACCTTTGTCATGCTGCCGTACATCTTTCACTCTGCGCACTTTGGTTGCCTTTGTCGAGTCTTCAGTCCTGTTTCTTAGGGTCAGCAGTATCTGTGACAGCAGCTTAATTGTTACATGCAGTTATACTGTTATTTCACCATTATATTTCACGTTCCTGTCAATGTTCCTATTTTCTTGAGGCTAGTTTTTATTAAATATCTACACAAACTGCAATGGAACAGAATGCCATATAATTGCAAGCAAGCCCACCTAAGCGGCCAGGGAAAAGAAATACTTGAATTGTATTTAGCTATTATTGCCAGGAAGCACAAACAGAAATTACGTTTCAAGGGGTCTGGCAGAAACTGTTTGTGCTTATTGTCTTTGAAACATCTCTGTAACATCACTGAAATGATTTTGTATTTATATTAAGTTCTTCTTTATTTTTTTTCCCTTTCTCTGATTCTTAAATATTCACAAGCACTTAGTTCCATGCCAATATTGGTAACAATTTTGGGGATACAAATGACATTCACCAGCAATATGACAATAATACTGTTTTCAAATGAAGTAGTGGGGGTAATGTCAGCAAAATTACTAAAACTGAGAATTGCCTGGAACCACGTAAGATAATAACGTATCTGTTATTAGAAACAGATACAATTTTAATGAGGCTATAAATTGAGAGCTCAGATGCGTTTCGGATTGTACAAGTGCAAAAAGATGCATTCATCATACATAACCAAATTTAGAACAAGGAGTTTGGTTTGAAAATCATTCTACCTGCAGATACAGTATCTAGTAGAGAGAGATGATTTCCACTTCTGGGCTATCTGCCTGCAATTGGTACTGTGGATAGATTTTTTTCCCCACTTCATTCTTCCTCCAGTATAATAAGGATTAAACTGTGACCTAATTTACTAAAAAAAAAAAAAAAAAAAAAAAAAAAAAAAAAAAAAAAAAAGTTTGATTCATAAAGGGTGACTTATAGGTGACTTATAGATTGCTCTTGGCATATTGTAGAAATAACAGAAATAACAGCCAGTGCAATAGATATGCAGGTCGTGGGAAGGTAGTGAATTGACACCAGGATTAATTTTAAAGGAATCTGGTCATCACAGATTGCATTTTAATTGCACTCTCTTGTTTAATATGCTTGCTTACTGCTCCTTTCATTAAAAAAAAAAAAATCCTATTAGTTTCAGCGTCATTGGATTAATATTTTAGGTGATCAGCATTGGGATGATTAGTGCTTAGATTTGTCAACATAATGTCAACATAATATAGACTCAATCATGTTCAAGGAAAAGGACAATTTTTCTGGTCATATTTCTCTGGAGTTGTCTAATTCATAGTATAGATGTATAAGCACAGTAAGCAGCATCTCATGGATGGGCTAATAAAAGTAATCTTGCTACCATGGTGCTATGGATAATTTAATATAAATTCATTTTAAAAATAGCTTTATATATGTAGTTATTACATAAATATGTATTTTAAATGCCAGGAGATGGATGTTGGATTCAATTGAAAGCTTAACAGCATGGACAACTAAGGCTGTCTCATGATCTCATGGAGATGATGTGTACATAGAATCCAAAGGAAATAATCTTTGAGTGGAGAGTAAAAGTGAAGGTTCTGCTTCATTAGGGTATTAATGCTTGGCCTCTGAGGAACACGGGATAGAAGATACCTGATCTGCTCAATATTGCAAAGCACCGCTGTAAAATGTGCAGTCTTGGAATGAGATTCAAATACAAATTGCAAAGAAACACTAGAGATTATTTTAAATATAAATTATAGTGTAATTATTCCATTTAGGATCAGTTTGGCTTTTCATTCATACTGGTAACTGAAAGATGTATGAAGAACTTAATGCCCTATTGATTCTGAGTACAGCTTCCAGTTCCTACAAGAAGACTTTTCTAGAAACACTTCAGTGATTCAATTTCTCCATCGGAAGATGTGAATAAGAACAGAGCTGAGAGGTTGCAGTGGACTGAGAAAGGGAATCTCACTTCAGTACATCACTTCTCATTTAATGTTTAAATGTTGAACAATGGGTCTCAGCCCAATCAGTATTTTGAAGTGCTGAAATATTTCTGAAAACTGATGACAGATCAGAGGATAGCAGTCGTGACAGTTGATTCCTGGTGTCTCAATCACAACTTGTTACTGGAGACTTGGAAATACCCAGACAAGGTTCTTGCCAGCTGGACAAAATTGAAGAAGTATGTTGGACTGGTGACATTTGATGCATTTGATTGGACAGATTTTTAAATGTATATTTCATCTTCTAGAGAAAAAACTATACTGGACATGTTTTAAAAACAAAATCTGTTTTCTTGACCTTGACTTTTCTTGATCAAAATATTTAGATGAAAGTAATACTTAAAGATATATAGCTCATACGTTCCACTTTTTGTACTGTTTTTCTTGATGAGAGTAAGGAAGGATAACAGTTTACTCCATTTCATTAAAATCACATTCAGATCAGTCTTCTGAAATAAGTAAAGCAGCATTACTTTATGAGTTAATGAAAGCATTATATCAAATGTTTGAACAAATGTTAGTGTGTACATAGACTTCTACAAATAAAATAATACATCTGTGGTTTTAGTTCTGTTTATTGCTTTCTCCATTACTGATTTCATGTACAGATTGAATGGAGAACACAGTATATCCTAATTGTTTCTCATCTGTCAACTATGTCTGACATCACAGTTTGAAGTTGAGTAACTTTTTTAGACATGTTCATTTACTCCTGAAAACCAACTCTGCAACTTAAAGATGTACTTCAGCAGTCTGGGATTGTAGAAATTGCTGCCTGGGGGAGTTACTAGGATGTAATAAACAGAGATGACTTATTTTCAACATCAAGGGTTTGTTTTGTACTTCTCTCTCTCTCTTTCTTTCTCTGGGGGTCAAAAATAACAGGATGTTGTTGTGAAATCTGTGCTCTGTGTTTTCCGAATACAATTAGTGTTATATGCTATAAGATTTTGTGTTTCGGTGTATGCCATAATTCAGCCAAGTATGAAATAAAAGGTATTTTACTTTATGTTCTCACAAGTAAACTTTCAAACAGTAATAATGACCTTACAAAATCGAAGATTAAAAATAATGTATAAAATGTTGCTATTGACATTCTAAGCATTTAGGGGAAATAAATAAATAAATAGGTTTACTCATCTATGCTCTGCAGAAAAAGTGATATAGGAGTTTCAAATAAATGGCTTGATTAGCAATCTTAAGTTATCTACAAAATGTACATGGTTTCTTTTTGGCATTTTAGCCATACCTCCATTATGTGAGTATTTATTTTGAATCTCTTAATTGATGCAGGAAGCTGCAGTAGTTTGCACTTACTGGATTTTAGGGTAATGAGTAAGCTGAAGATGATAACAGTGTTTTTCCCTCCTCAGATCCAGCCATTGTAAATGGAGTTTATTGGTCAGAATCCTTAAATAAGGTGTTTGTTGATAACTTTGATCGTGACCCTTCTCTCATCTGGCAGTACTTTGGAAGCGCAAAAGGATTTTTCAGACAGTATCCAGGTAAGAATAATAGAGGTTATAGAGATAATACAGAATGCTATGTCTGCACATTTCTATGGGACGTTGTCACAGATCAGTACTTTCACATATACTTGGAGGTTCAATTTTACTTTATCTAGTTTTCAGAGAGGTTCCTAATCAACATTTTCAATGTTCTGAGTTTTTTTCCTGCTAATTTTCATTTGAAAATGTAGTCCCTAAGATAACTCTCACATATTCTTTGTTCACATATACACAGGTGAATAATGACTTCTAAACTGACTGTAGAGAACAAAATAGGCCCTTCGTTTAGTCCTGAACTTAGATAACATTGCTCTATCAAGACAACAATACAATTTAATTGCAATTTATTCTATTCTTGCATAGATGATAATGCTGTCTTGCATTTAAAGATTTCAGAAGCTTGTTTTAAAGATACTTTTACGCAAGTCATAATAAAATGTGACTATGCAACTTATATTATTTCTATGCAGTAAATAAAATACATATTAAATAGTATGTTTATATATAATTGTGTATCAAATTTGCTACATGCTAAATACAATAAAATGCTAAATAAACTGATCCCCAACTTCTGCAACTTTGGGTCAGGCTCATAGAGGGAAGTGTTCTTTTAGCTGACTGTTTAGCAACCAACAGTTCATTAGTTGGTTTGATTTTAAACTTGGAATGTCAAGTTTAATGTGAGCCATAAGCCTGTATGTCTCAAAGTGGCTGAATGTAACGTATCTGTATTAATTTTAGATTATGGTTGAGTTCTCAAGTGCTGTATGATAGCGAAGAATAGAAGATGTCTTTAAAGGCTGTATCTTCTTTTTTCTTTTCTTTTTTCTTTCTTTTTTAATGTTTTTATCATATTTTGTTTGACTCACAGCCTGGAGGTACTAGACATAGTGACTGGTCAAAACACAAAATGTGTACTCTGTGAGTGAAGCTGCAAGCTAGTACAAGTAATTATCAAGTTAGCGAGTATAGCTGTATAGCAATACCTGCTGAGATCAGCCATGAACTGTAAGCACTCATGGCTTGAAAGGGACATGGCCAGCCTGTCTAGAATCTGGACAGCACTGGAGACCAGGTACAATATTACTTCAGTGACACAAATATGATGACCATGGAAGGATTGAAGATGTTTTTACCTTACAGTAGGCTAAAAAGTAGTGAGGAAACCATGTTGTTTCAGGCAGTCCTATTTTATTATTGTTTTCCAGTACTTGCTATATTATAATAGCATTGACTGTAAGATTGAAGTATAGAACTGTTACATGCTGCTTTGCCACAATATTACAGAGACGTTTTGAGCAGTTACCATGCAAAATGTTGTAATTTAATCTTTTCATCTCTTTGTCTAAACAGGAATTAAATGGGAACCTGATGAGAATGGAGTCATTGCATTTGACTGCAGAAATAGAAAATGGTAGGCAATGCATGTATATTATGTTTAAGAAATGGGGAATTAAAAGTTCATTATTTTAAGGAACAAGATGTTTTGTCTTTCATATTAGGTACATCCAAGCAGCAACTTCTCCAAAAGATGTGGTAATTTTAGTAGATGTCAGTGGCAGTATGAAAGGACTTCGCTTGACTATTGCTAAGCAGACAGTTTCATCTATTTTGGATACCCTTGGAGATGATGACTTCTTCAATATAATTGCTGTGAGTGTCTCAGAATTTTTCTTCCATCATTTTCTTCCATCTTTTGTTGCTATCCATTATATTTTACATCACACATTAAACTTGAAAAATGGTGCAGGCAAGTGATTGTTATAAGATGGCATTTGTAGCTACTGGACAAACTCTGATTTTCTGATGCAAGCCTCTTCAGGTGATGACAGTGTTTTAAAACTCTTGTTTTCTAGGAGTTGCAATCCAAAGCCCTTTAAGCTGTCATAAGTTTGGGAGCTGCAAAGAATAGCAGTTTTGTAGTTTGCTTGCACTTTTTATATTACCTTACTTTTTAATTTGGGGATTTCTTCCTCCTTACCTCCACCATTTTTCTCTTGCAGATTCTTCAGTAAAGTACAATATACAAAATGGTGATCATGTAGAAATTAATAGAATTAGATGTTAGCTCTTGCTGAAGCTTGCATGGCAGGATAAAATGACAATTTACATTCTGATTTTTTTTTTTCTCAGTGTGAATTTGAAATGTGTTGTATGTGTACTGAGTTAATTGAGTTTCAGAAATATGAGATGCTCACGAAGCACAACTCCAAAGCATGCTAATGAATATAGGAACCCACTGCAATGCCGCTGTTTTGCTGACCTATTTTAAATCTACCAATTCTTATTTTTAATATTCATATTTTTCTTCTAATAATAACACAACAATTAATATTGATAATTAAGCCAATTCACATGCTATATGCAAAAGTGCAGTTTAAAGATCTATAAAATTGTGTGAAAAGCAGTGCCTGATATTTAGCTTTAAAGATTCATTAAGTTCTAGGACATTTTTTCCGTGTTGATGCTATGATATGACATTATTTTTCAAATAAAGGCAAGGGTTTTTTGAAGCTTTATGGAGAGGTATTACTGCTGCTTGCTTACAGTGTTAATTTAGATAATCAGTAGTACCTATTTTTTTGATGTGTCAGATAGTATTCACACATTTTAAATATATAACATGAGACTGGTTGTTGTTCTTATAATAAGATGTTGTTTTTCTTATAATAAGATAAAACGATTTATTCATAAGTGGTTTTCTCATGCACCTAAATGCTAAGAATGTTTTTAAACTATCAAATGCAAGGATTTTGGCTTTCCCTTGTTGTAAAGGAAGTGTCCTTTATATTCTAAAGTAAATGATACCGTTAATACGAATGCAAATCATGGAGATTGTCCTCCAACACAACCGTGATTAGCGTTAATTTAAAAACCACCATAATAAGTAGTAAAAACATGTCAACTAGGTGGTTACCAAGACATTTGACTTGCCATTTTTAGTGTATAATCTCTGATTTTTCAGAACTCATAGCAGTTATTGTAAGTGATGTGGAAAGACTATGAAATATTTATGTAAGGAAGTTTTCTGGTTGTTTTTTTACTTTGGGAAAAACAGAATGTTCATCTACAACCAAGAATGTGAAGCAAGGATCCAAAGAAAACTTTTTGTTGAAGTAATAATGCTATGTATAAATATTTCAGTACGCTCAAGTATCAAGTAATGTCATATCTTCAAAACTTTCATTGAAAATAAACAGAGCTGTACTTAAAATAGTGTTCACAGTGGCACAGGGCAGCTCATGGCCCCCTTCCACAGCTCCCAACACTGCAGCCCCTCTTGCTTGGTTAGTATAGGAAAGTCTTATAGTAAGAGATGTAATTATTGTAGTAGTTATAGCATGTGTACAAGGTGATTTCCTCATCTAGAGGTTTTTTTTTTTCCCCATTCTATAGCCTATTTCAGGGTTATTGTGTTTATTTGTTGAAATAAGCGGAGTACTGACTTGGAGTGCAATTTTATTCTTATCAGCTCAGCTGTTCAGTTTTGGTAGGACACTTGAGGTTTAGTAGTTGTGCAAATATGGCCCTGAAACTATTCACTGCATTGAAAGAGGTACTGCAGAGATGCAGGAGGCCGCGGCAGGATTGGCAGTGAGTGGGAGAGGTGTTATTCTGTCACATGGAAGAAGGGTTTTAAGGAGTTGTGAACTAAATATCACAAAGTAATCTTTGCTGTTGCCTCACATGGCCAAAGCGATAATTTAAAGAAAGCACAAAATTTGTTTGCTTGAAAATATAACAAGCTGGTAACAGCGGTGCTGTGGAGAAGGCAGCCGACCTTCCTGTGCGGAATGGCGTAGGTAGGCTGGCACTGCATTACAGGCTCCTTTTGAAATATGATGTGTTAGAGGAAGGTATACCAAGGGTCTGCAGTAAAGTACTGTGACTAATGCTCAGCAGAAATGACTTTTGATGCATTGATACCAGCCAATACCTGAAATGCCTATTCAGATGGCTGCTCTGTGAGGTGTGAGACAAAAAATGCAGTATCTCCTTCACTTCCCAGGTTGAATTGTGAGGCAGAGCTATATGTGGGAACTCTGGACAAAGCAATACATGTGTAAGATTAAGTGAAAGTTTTTAACCTGAACAATTGTATGGCTTCACTATTCACAGTGATTAATGGAGGACTCTTATGAGGAAGTGGGTCAGGAATTAGGAGTCAGATGGATTAAGGAGTTCACTCACCCTAAAGCATGCCTGCATTTCGAAGGAAAAGAAGGAAATAAAGGAAAATAGTGGTGAAAGATGTGATAGAGGACTTAAAGATAATCAACAGGCAAAATGAAGCTAGCAGAAGGTTTACACAAACAGATGAGAAACTTCTGTGTTTGTTGCAGGAAAGGAGGAAGAACACTTTTAAGTTTACCAAAAGAGAAGATGAGAGTAGAGAAAGGCAAGATGTTTTATAACTTATCTGTTGAAAGAAGGCAGGCCTTGTTTAAAAAGTGTCAGGGTTGATAAGTGAGAAAACAGAGCAGCATTGTGGGAACAGGAATGAGTTACCTTGTAAAAGGCAATCGGGTGGCAAAGATCACACATCTGTAATGGAGCTCAGCCTCAAATCTTTGTTCTGTGCTCTGCTGTAAGCCAGGGTCAAGTTTGGAAAGGAATTGAGCGTTGAGGAAATAGTTACATATCAGTATAAGAATGGGGAGCGGCACTTAGGAGATGGAAAACTGAAGTCTGAAAAGCATTTGTGCAAAATTTGTGGTTATCAAATCTGTTAGTTTTTTATTCTCCCTTTACAATATTTCACTGTACAAAAAGTTTCTAAGAATTTGTTTGCTTTTTGTGTTGTCATACATTTCTGTATTCCTGTACACAAAAAGAAATTGAGAATGCTCATTAATGATAATGGGTGTTATGATCAGTACACACTAACATCATTAAAAATAGAGTTAACTCTTAAAAATATTCAGTAAAATAGAAAAACAAAACAAAACCTGCCAATCCCAGATATACTAGCTATGTGTTAACTGGGTTGATTCATATCCACTCTGTCCATTTGATTTTTCACTAAAATACCTTTCTAACTTTTTGAGTAGAAGAAAGCAGAATTCAGAGCAAGTCTTTCCAGAGAGTAAACATAAAACATAATGTTAAAAATCATTTCAGTTTTCATGTTCAGTTTGGAAAATCTATCCGAAATTGTTGGACTAGATGATTGAATTGCAAAAAAAAAAAAAACCTGTTGAAACACAAGCGCAATTTTGTGCTGCCTATGTTAAAATTTAAGGTCAGTTTACTGGCACATGAAAGAGATGCTGGCAACAACAAGAGAAAAGACATATTTTTCCAATTCACTTTGAAGCATAACTCCAAGTCATGCATTAAATTAACAATATTATCATAAAAGGAGTACTAATTCTGTTCAATGTTGAAATTTTTCAAATGCTTTTACAAAAATGTAAACTCTACATTAAAAGAATAAAATATTAACTGAGCTGAGAATGCCAAATCAATTTTAATGCTGTTGTCACGCCGTATTAGGAAAATATATTAGAGGAGTATTATTTGTTCATTCAGAGCACAGTAGCATAGTTCCTAGTTTTAATTTGCAGAATTTTCCATTATAAGTATTTTCTGTGTTGTCCTGTTTAAGTCCATGTATTCATTCGGAATGTTTAAACCTATTTTTTATCTGGCTTGAGTAATCAGACTCTGTGTAGGTAACATGGCAGGAGGCTGAGCAAGGGGAAGGCAGCCAATTGTCAATCTCCATATAATTGCTCCAAGCCATAGGCTGTGCTTGTATGTGTGTGGTAATGCTAGGGGAAGTTTGGAAATACCTGAACAAGAATTAAAGGAATTGGTTTGGCTTCGTTGTTCGATCTTAGGGTGGGCTGAAATGGATATCTTGAGTTGTGTGAAATCTTTTATCTGTATTTTTGCACAAGACAATATGAAAGCTATTTGTTTCTGTGGATCTTGTTCCAGACTGCTGAAATACAGCAAAGAATAAATACGCAAAATATTGAGGTAAATGCAAGCTACTTGCATAGGTTTAGAGCCACATCTCCTCATATTTTCAGAGTATGGATAATATCTGATTATACAAGATAAATCAGCAGCTATCTGTGATTTCTCTTAGTTCAGATTTTGTCCTGCTCATTCTATGTTATGCCTGCAGTGCAAAGAAACAACTAGACTGGCAAATAAATATAAGTAAATAAGTTAATACTACTAATAAAGTAATAATAATGTGTCCTCTAGTGTTTAAAATATAAAAGTACTTAAAGCAGTCTAAGGTTTTAAGAGGAGATCATAAAGCATGTTAATTCTTCTCTTTCTCCTTCCTTCAGTGAAGCACAGGCTATAGATAGATTTAACCCTCAATGCTATAGCATCGCAGATATCACATCGGTAATGTGGTGGTGATTCCCTATGGTTGCATGTATGGATATGGTACTGTGTAATGTTAAGAAATATTAGAAAAGCTGAATGTAGTCTTCTACTCAAGTTGATGAATTTTGTAGTAGGTTATATGAAAATTGAGTACTCACAGCTTTGAACTAAAGGGGAAAAGTCTATTTCAAAAATTTCCTTGCCCAGAGAATAAGAGATCTGTATCAGGTACTGCTGGCAAAGTCAGCAGTTAGTAACAAGCCTTTTGATTGAAGATCAGGAAGCAATTTAATTTAAATATGAAATTCTACGTGTTGAAGAAAAACTGCAGAACTGAGTTCAAATTGCTGTATAAGTTTGTGAGAAGTATGTGGAGCTTTTCTCTAGACTGAGAAAATTCTGGAATGTCTCTTTTTCTTCGACTCTGAAAGAAAGTTTGATAAATTAAAAAAAAAAACAACTCACTAATAATACCACAATACATTCTGCAAAAAGGCCAAAAGCATCTAATTTATGCTTGAAGGACAAGCTGAGTATTTTACTGAAGCTGACAGTTGCACAAGAAGTCTTACCAACCAGATGTGCCAGCTGAAGCAGCAAACTCTGCTTGAATGGCTCCACATGTTGTACCAGCCTTTTTCACTTTTCACTGAGTTAGGAAGATGCTTTCTGTTTGGGGAATTCCTTTGGGAAGTGAAATGATTTTGTTCAGTAAACTTTTTCTATCTAGCAATATTTTTTTATATATATATAAGGGAAAATAAAGTATATAAGCAGCAGATAACACACTAACAAGTGGAGCACATCCAGGTTATTCTTCTTGTCCACAGAACACTGCTACATAAAATACTAATTTTTTCATAATTCATTTTTTTTCCCCATAAATAGTAGATAACTTAAAATATTCTACAGTGATATTTGCAAGGTGAATTAGATGCTACAAATGCAAATAGTGTCGCAATTTGGAAGGGTTTTGGAATGATGAGTATGACGAAGAAAGTTGTGGCCATGTGTTCTCTGTGTAATTGTTCTGCTTGGGTGAGAATGAACATTTTTATTCTTCCTTTTTTGAAGTAGGTCGATTCTGTAGAATGGGACTGCTAAGGGACTTGAAACATCTTTTTGTGACAGTGTGGGCATCCTTTATACTATGCAACAGAATAATGGTAAAGACACTGGGTGAGGATACTGGGAGTCTGTCTGGGTTATGATGCGGCTGGCAGCCATGCGAGCTGTATGTCTGTAGAGATAGCCTGATGCTATCAATGACCCAAATACTATTTAATAGAAGTCTTACAGAAACTGGACAGAATGAAATTGTGCTACTTAAATGCAAGTTCTGATATAGTAGGAATTTGTGATTCATCTGTTTGCTGCTGCTGATATATCTGGAAAAAGAGTAGTTTTAACAGAATCTAGATGTTTGTATTTTGCTGGTATATATGAGGTGTTTGAAATGATCATTACTGAGAAAAATACAGCATAATTCTTTATTGCATTTTGGCTGACTACAGGCTGTACTTGGTATCATATAAAGAAAAGTATGTCTTTGTTTTGGCTTCTAACAACAGCTACCAAAATCATGCTAAAAGCCCAGGCTTAGTCAGGAAGTACACTGATTGAAGAACACGCTAAAAAAAAATGGTGTGAAGGCAGGAGAAAGCTTGGGAGTAGTGATTGGTGTGCCAGTGTCTGTTACAGGTTTTCAGCATGTGGTGTAGTAGTGGGATATTTTTTTATATTTGCAGTAATATGGAAGGCAGTTTTTACTTTGGTCTATAGTAAGCATTGCTTTGCAGATTTTGCATTATTATGTTGCAGTGCCTGTCAGGAGACAGACTGGAAAGCAGTCTGAAGAGAAACTGCAGCAAAAAGTACATCTTTAGTAGTCAAATGAATGGCTATGACACAGGGATGCACAAAGGACATTCCCAGTGACTCTCAAGTGTTTCAGTTGTCATTGCCTTGAGTTTTCATATTAGCTGTGGAGCAATAGATATGTCTGCAGACTCTCATATATTGGAATAATACTGATGGGAATAAAATAATTAGAAAAGCATGCACGTCTGCTGCAGAAATTTTTCATAAATCCCTTTCTAGAATTTTGGTTTGTTTTTAAACATTTAAGCATCTACTTTGTAGATATTGATGTAAATGTTCTATATATCCAGCAGTAGGAAATTGAGTTTCCCTGGGTATATACATCTTTATAGCTAAGGACTGAATCTGACACAGCACCTCAAGAATTAACTCGATGAAATTCTAATTAAAAGCTCTTCCCTTTGCAGCAGTAATTATGTAATTAATTAATTAGTGTGGCAAGTAGTGCATCGTTCACATGAACGGTGATGACAGATGTCCGTTGTGGAACAGGTTGCAGTGATCTGTGTTTATGCATATGTACAGACAAAGGAATGGTGTTAAAATGAAGAGGGAGTTGATCAAATTCAGAGCAACAGCAGAAATGAGGTCTTGCAGTGCCCAAGAACCTTGTGTAAGCAACACTCAGAAATGAATTGTTGGAAGACTTTTTTTTTTATTCTTGTTGAGATGGAGGGGCAAGTGAGTAAATGCATATGTTAATCATTGGAAATGCTATCCCTGATTGTTTTTGGCTTAACTTCATATATTGTCTGCTATGGATGTTCTGATTCACTTAATGTCTGGGAACGAGTGAAAACAAGTAGAGCTTAAATGGAGAGGCTCCTTGATCCATGGTAACTTCTAGATTAGATCAAATTAATAAGAATTAAGTGAAGATCACACCTTTACAAGGGATATCATGGAGTTTTTTAAAGGCATCTATTAGTCTGACGTGTGTTGAAAACTTCAAGATTTAAACAAGTCGATTTTTAATCAACAAACTCGAGTATCAATAGTTCTGTTAGATGTACTGAATGCAAGTGAGAAAGTTCATTTAAATTCTTAAGATGTTTCTGAAAATGAATCTGGACCTTCTAACTTGAGCCTTGAAAGACAAGCAGAGAATTCTTTCAGGATCTGTCACAGCTTTACACATCGTTGTACAATGGGTTATTTTGTTTGACTTAAATTCTGACTCTTAAATCCTGATGTATTCGGGATTGATTCAAGCTCACAGACTTTTTGGCACAGTTTTTTTGCTATTAACCTTCCAAAATGTGTTAGCCAATGCTTCAATTATTTGTCAAGTTTTTTATTTAATATGTAACAAAGAATTGGGAGTTTGGACTGTGATACATCAAATCTGAACATTTAATCTCTTAATATTATCCAGATTTCAGCTTGAAGGGTATTTATGCCAGCTAGTGTGTATAGTACACATTAACTCCACCTGAACTGGCATCCATTCAATTGAATGCTCCTTTTAAAAAGTCTAAACGTCTGAGATATTAAGAAGCATGAAAAAGTAAAAAGGTCTATGGTCAGTTTTTAAAAATGAACTGAATCCAATTGTTCTTGCTTTATATGCATGCTTCCCTGCAGTTCTAAATCATTAAATTATATCTTTCAAAGCTTTTAATTAAATTTTCATAATACTTCTTATTTCTCTGCATAGTATAATGAAGAACTTCACTATGTAGAACCGTGTCTGAACGGAACATTGGTTCAAGCAGACAGAACCAACAAAGAGGTAAGGAATGAAAGGAATAAAACAACAAGAGGGGTCTGCATTGCCTAAGATGTGCTGTGATGATCTTTTCCTAGTATAGTGGACATTTCCTAATATAACATTATTACAAATAATAAATGAATTATTCTACTTTTGACATTTCTAAGGAATCTTATGTGACTCAGTATGAAGAAAAATATATATTTAGCTATTTAGATTGATTAATCTTAATTGAAAAATACAGAAATCACTGAAAACATACTTAAAAAGACTGAGGAAGAGACTGCATTCTTAAGTCACGCTAACACTAACACTGAAACAGATATTATACTATGTGAATTGTAAGTGTGACCATTCCTAACAGACATGTCAAAAGAATAATGTATTAATCCAAGAAAATTCAGTGTGTGTGTGCAAATGCATTATATAACACTGACTTTTTTTTTTTAAATAAAAATACACTGTTTATTCGAAGTGTTCTTTGAAGGACTATCACGGAATGAATGTACAGTTTAAAGCGTGATTTATTGCCTGCCATTCAAGTGCAGTTGCTTTGTACAAGCAATACCGCATCATACATCTTAGAAGGTTAAGGTAGGATGGCTTATGCCAAATAAAATTATGAAATTCTGGGTTTAATAAGAATAGTTATTATTTTTAATAAATTAAAAACTATATTTAATAGTTGAAAAGTTTTTGTATATTAAAGGCTATGTAGTAACACCTGTTATTACAGAACTTCTCTTGCAATAGGTCTTGCTTATGCCTAGATGATGCAAAACTGCTGGCATGTCTTAAGTTTGTCTGTGTCTTTTCTACTAAAAGCAGACCAGAAGTGTTTCAGCTCAGCACTGAATTGCACTTGGGGTTCAGCATGACAGTTCAGTTTTACTAAAACAGTCCATGAGGCATTGCAGGAAGTAGCAAATATAGCTATGAAAATGCATTTATAAGTGTGTCTATCTTAAATCTTTTCATGTATGCCAAGATGGAATTAATTTGATCTGGTTCTGCTAAACTTTATTGTATTACGCACATGGGTTCTTCTCATTTTACCTAAATATGCACCAATATTCCATAGGAATTATTCTTCATGGACTACTTGCTTAATATGCTTGTTGTTCTTCACTATTGATTTTTAGGATATCTACATAGCATTTGGTTGCTGTATGGAGCAATGTGAATTGTTTCTAATCGTTTCCTGTTGAAGACCCTTATTTGTGAACTGTTATGTAGTTTTCTAAAGCAGCACTTTATTGGATGAATCAAATGAGCCATAGGAAAGCTGTGCATGTTCTGGACTAAAAGCTAAAGATTTAAATATATTGTCAAGATGTACTGTCTGTAATTAATCTCAATACTAATGTTTCCTTCACTCTGCAACTGATCAGAATGCTGATTAATATATGCCCATATGTTACTTAATGGCAGATTTATTTTAATTTAAGTAAACAAAAAGTTTCTATGCCACTTAGATGATGCTCAGATTTTATGAACACTGCTGTTACTCAAAGCAGCTAAGTACAATTTCATGTTGTTCTTCAGAGTAAGCTTCAACATCCTTTCCACTTAAGTACTATTTTTTTTTAATCTGATATCAGTTTGTGTTTTGCTTTGCCTGTAGGTTGAATGATATATTCAGGGGTTTGGAGAACAACTAAATATCATATTTTTCCAGCTATTTATATTGGTGAGATGGTTCCTGATATCTTTTCCTTGAAAATAAACTTGAGATAGATAGCATGTCGTAGTTCTATGTATTCCCTTCTCTTCCCTCTTTTCTTTTCCTGCAGCCATTTTAATGAGTTAAGGTGATAGGTTGAGTTTACCTCTTGATTTATGTAATAAAGGGGCCTAGAAGAGAATTTATGAACCTAAATTGTTTCATGAAATGAGCAAAGTAGCAACAAAACAAAAGCATGAGTAATATACCTTTGTAACATTCAGCTTAACCAAATAAATACTTTGAAAAGACATACAATTTTCATGGTAGTTGGGGTAGTGAAAGTAGGAATTATTTTTCAACGGCCCATCACACTTGTGAGAGTAACTTAATCAAGATCGCTCCTTGATTACAGCATTATTATCCATCTGCTGCATTGCAGTAGATTTTTAAAGAGCATAAAGTAATTTGAATATATTGTTATTTATTACATAATAAATAATTTATATTTGTATACTAAATAATTGTAAAATTTAAGATATTTGTGCTTTTTTACTATGGAAAAGGAGTGAGAACTGTATAATAAATAGGTTTTCACCTGAATTTCCAACATGTTAATAATGAATTTTTAAAAAATGTTTTCTTTTCATAAGGAGTGAAGATACACTGATAGAAGTGATATTTCTAAGCACCTAAATCTGTTTCCTGACAGCTTCAAGAACTGTGCATATTGTAGTTTTGCGTTGCAAATCTTTGTGTGACATTTTCATTTTTTTTAAGGTTGGATTTTTTTTAATCCTGTCAACAATCAACAACGAAAAGTTACTTATGTTTAGAAACATCCACTGGTCTTGATCAAGTGGTTTGTTTTTTTTTTTTTCCACCAAAATCTTTGATTACATGAGAACTGATGTTACATATAGCTTTCAAAGCAGTGTGGATATAATCGAATTTCTGACAGTTATAACTTCTGAAAGTATATTCCTTTTGAGAAGCCCGACTGAATCAAGTCACTTGTTTTATATTTATAAAAGGCAAAATTATAACTTCAAGTATAACTGTGATGTGAGTGGCGTTAAAATATATATATATATATATATATACACGCACCACAAGTTCTACCAAGATACAAAGCAGACATCCCACTCCAAGGCTTCTTCCAACATACAGTGTTTCTGCTTTCATTTTTACAATAAAAGACTACAGTAATTTGGTTTTGAATTATAATTTGCAGGTGATATGACAGGCATCTGCTTCTTTCAAAATTTTTTCAAAGCATAGCACTATTTTTTATGAAAAAAAGTGTACCTGCCTTGGAGGTTCTCTTTGGAGGTGTAGAGAATTACTTTCAGAATGATGTAAACTATTCTTAATTTCCAGAACTTTCTTCAAGTTCTCTTTATCACTAAGATTAAATCTGCAAGTACACTGGGTAGCATAAATGAGGTAGAAATGAATATGTGACCCTAAATGTGGTTTAGTAATGTAAAGCATGTAATATGAATTTGAATTTTACCAGACTAATTTATAATTTGGCATTAGCATTAAACAGCTGCTACCTTGAAGTGTATCAATTTGCTATACACATATATAAAAAAGGAGTGGGAAATAGTTCAGACACTGTTCTGTCACCGTCTGCACTTTCTCCACAAATTACAAACATGTGGAACTGCCTATTTTAATACTGGTTTTCTTGGGCCAAGAGGTTTTCATCTTTGAGAAACTCCATGTTGCAATTTACCTACCCCAAAGGAATCAGATGACAATCTGATTTAGTGTAACTCCAGATTTAAAGTAACAATATTACAATATGCATTCCTTTTTTATGTTGTTTTTTTTTTTTTTAAATATACTATATATGGGTTGAGGACATTTCTCTGTAAGCATTTCCATATGAAATATATCATCTTCTAGATGCACACATAGGCACAGTAACTCCAAACTAAGTTGAGAACTTACCCTTGCGTAAATTGGGAGACAAAAATAGACAGATGTTGCATTTAATTTCTAGTAAACTTTTATATGCAGTTAGCAGAAATTAAATAACTAGAAGACTGATTCAGTAAGTAGACTGGGTGAAGTTCCCAATAAGGGGTTGGTAAAATACAAAACTTGCGTATTTATTATTATTTAAGCATACTTAATTATATATTTATCTGTTTTAGATCTCCAAAAAGGATTGCTTACTGCATTGCTTAGCTGTAAAAGTACAGCAAAATCCAACCCAAAACAAAACAAACAAACAAAAATCCACAACACCAAAAATGGAAAGGCTACTGAAATCTATTCTAGTTTTTTTAAAAGATTGCTACCCATTCTGGAACCCCATAACTTTCAGCTAGGATCAGACCACTGAAAGTGGCTCTGAAGTTTTCTGTTGCAGCCCCAGGCAACTAATTTGTTTAACAGGGAGCTTGTTTTTTAATTTGTTATATTGAATCCTGAGTTCTTTGACCAACAAATCAGCTTCTGGCTTTTCATAGCTGGTATTTGTTTATCTGAAAACAAAAATCAGCCTACCAACATAACATGCTAAGGAAAATGAGTGGTTGGATAATCATCACCAGCATGCTAACCTGTAATTGCTCTAGCAACTAATATTAAATAAGAAGATGCTTATATGCATCTTACAGATGTAAATGCAGATTTATCAACTGTTTGTGTGGGTAAGCTTCCCTGTGAGGTATCAGTAAATGTCACTGCCTTACCCCTGTTACTTATGTTCCTGATTGTTTATTTCACTGCTTTATATATTGATGTAGTTCATCCTCACAAATCTGATAAGTAATTGCTGAGTATATCTCAAATATTAACATGTGTGGATGAATACGGGAAATAATAGTTTTAGTGCAATTGCAACAATTAGTGAAACAATCTGGAGAAATCTGTAACTCATTAACAATATTTTTCTATAGAAAGTTCACCTTTGTCAAACAGTAGTATTGTAGTTAGCTGATGTAACTGTATAAACTCTATTGCATGTATCAGATGTGAATTCTTCCTATATGGAATCTGTAGAAAATACTTTATTCACGTATGCTTAGGCTTCTAGACTAAGTCTGGTCCTGCAACCCCAACTAATTAGGTCATCCTAACCGATGGTAAATTATTTTTAGTGATCTCAAATCAGGTAGATTAAAAGATATCTGTATAGTGGACTGCAAATATTGTGTAGCATCTTGTCACAATAGGTTTTAATTAAAATGCTGAAAACTTTGTAGAATTGGGAATTTAAGCATAACTCCAGCTACTGATACAGAAGCCCTACAATGGAGAAAAAAAAAGATTGCTTTAACTAGGTCAACAGGAAGGTAGAAGGTGTATGGGGAATTAATTTATTCAGATGTGTACAACAGTAAACTTACAAATACTCCTGACTAAACCCTCATAGATACGTGGAAGGACCTTATCTGGGCTGATGGACATTAGTGGATTTTTCTTCACTCTCTTTGGGTTATCTTAGAACCATAGAATAGCTTAGGTTAAAAGGGACCATAAAGATCACCGAGATCCAACCCCCTGCCATGGGCTGGTTGCCACCCACCAGCTCAGGCTGCCCATGTCTCCATCCAGCCTGGCCTTGAGCACCTCCACAGCTCTGGGCAGCTGTGCCAGTGCCTTACCATCCTATGAGTAAAGGATTTATTCCTAAAATCTAACCTAAATTTCTCTTCTTTTAGCTTAAAGCAATTCCCCCATGTCCTGTCACTATTAGACCGTGTAAAAAGTCGGTCCTCCTCCAAGTATTGGAAGGCTGCAATGAGGTTTACCCGAGCCTTCTCTTCTCCAAGACATGTATTTCAACTACTTCTAAAATGATTGTAGATATCTCTACAGCTGAACACATCCATGCTTCTTTACTGTAACAAGACACATCTTCTGTTGAGCTCTGGCCCTATAATTTTGTAATCAGACATCAGAGTCTGATTGTCATAATTGTGTGACTAATTTGCATTTAGAATTACAAAGATTATGCATGTCAATTAGATATTTGAGTCCACAATTAGATATTGCACGTTATGGTAATTGCACATGGAAATTAGACATACAGTTGCATGCAAATGCTTGTGCATACAGTTGGTTGAGATACTGAGTTCAAGCTTAGGTAGTTCAAATACAAGGTCTACAATATGACAGTAAAGAGAAACTGAGATGGACCAATATTATTGCTTATGCAGTTTGGTACTAAGTGAGCTGTTTAAAATGAAAAGATTAAATTAAAACATGGTGTAATGTCTTTTTGAGTTGTTATGAGCAAGCGATCCTGCTTTCTGGGATCTGTTTCATTTATGGTAGTTACTGAAAGTAAAATTGAGGTGTTTGTTATCTAATTCCAAAGTCATCTGTTGTTCTTTAAAGTGATGATTCAGTGGTTAAGCTCCTGTCCTGACATTTTTTGCAGTAGTATATAGTTGAATTGTAGCTGTCTTGCAGGGCATTTGTAAGTTGCCACATTATTGGATGGCAGTTGCAGCTACCTGTCAGCAGGTTATCCAGAAATTGTGACAGGCATACCAGGTTGAAAATTTGGTATTCTCATATCAAAATTATATAACGCTTTAAAAATGCCTTGGCTTTCTAATAACAAAAGGAGCACTATAGCATGGCTGGTAAGTGTGCAGCAGTCTGCATGTGCAGAAATGCACTAGTACATTTTCATTGTTTACAGCTAAACAGCCTGAGCCAGATGAAGTGTGGACTGTCTGAGGAAGTTATTCTTTGTGTTGCCTGTAAAATGGAACATGATGTCTTTCGGTGTGGTTTCAATTAATACCACACACTCAGAACGTCTGGTGTGATAAAGAGGGAAACAAATGTTAATTGGAATGTTATGCAGTTTTTTAGTGGACATACGCAGTGCTGAAACTCTTTGAAAAAAAAAAAAAGATTTAAAACACTTCAAACATAGAGATGGAGTCAATAAAAACACACATTCATTTTAGTCACTCGATCCATTTGCAGAATCACCTTGTCTAGCATTCATTCGTTCAGAAGCCTGGGGGCAGCAAACAATTATTTGTTCGAATTCATACTGCATGAAATGGATTTTTAACATTTTTAGAGTTTTTATTTCAAACAAACATTACTATGACATTTTCAGAAAGTGTATGTGTATACATATATGTAAAGAGAGAGAACATTGTGGCAAGAGAAAATATTTATTCTTCTGACATATGTGAACTGACTGATGCACTGGAGATAATAGTATTTATGAGTGATTTTTGGTAATCTGTTTATTCTATATGTTCATACTTGATAATGTATATGCTTTGTCATACATATTCCACAGTGCTTACTTCTGAAATACTCAGAGATTTTACACAAAAGTCTAATTTTTAATAGCGAAGTAATTCTTGTTTAATTATGAAGCAGTAAAGTATTTCAAAGAGAAATGTGATCTGTGATAATTATTTAACATGCCAAATTTACAAAAAGATAAGATTGGAAACTTATTTCCATGACAAAATTTGGTGATTATCAATGTTCTGAAAGCTCTGTTTTGGAGTGAATCATTGTGTTATTGGAAGCATCTGTGACAACCGTAAACTGACCTCAGTATCATGGATCTGAGAGAGACAAGCTGTAAGCATAGGGCTGCTCCCACAGCTTGAAAACTTCTGGTCAATGCTTACGTTGGATGTTTTGAAATAGTTTTGGACATCAATGGAACAGAAGCGAACTGCTTGTTTTCAACATTTTACTTAGCAGCAAACTTCCGTTTTCTGGTTTTAAACTATCAACTATATGTGAAATTCGTTTTGATAGGATGTTTCCTGGAGAGTTTTATGAACATATTTTAGTTTTTGAAGAATTTCAGTGAACAATTTTAAAATAATGTATGTTTAAATATTTCATTAAAAAGATAAGTGCATTTTCTGAGTTTCTGTTAAGCTTCAGTTGCTGGAAAAGTCCTATTTCTGTCTGTATGTGTAGAAGTCAATGGTCTTTGAGCCTGAGCGCAGGTCACTTGTGTTTTGAAGTAGTGATGGAAAGCACACCGTGTTGTGCTGCTGACAGCTGACGTAGCCCTTGTCTGGGAAACTGCTTTCTGCATTGCCACTCTCAATTTCCAGTCTGTGAAGTCAAGAATATGCCCATGTTGTATGTGAGCTTACACCTGACTTTCAGATATATTTTGAAGTAGGATACAGAATAACAAGAGGCTAATGCATTTCTTGAACATTTGGATATTTGACATTCATTTGTGTTTTTATTATTATTATTTGTAAAAATACGAAGGGCATGATATAAGGGAAAATAGGATTTTAATTCTTCTGTAAACATAATTAATTTGTTTTCTTGGATATATATTAATGTTTTGATATGGCTAATGACAGAAATTTTCCTCTTACAATCTCACTGAACTAACCTTTTTATCCAAATGTGGGATCTTAGAAAGTGCTTCACATTTCCTCTTTTGTTTTTCTTTTTCCACTGTGTGTCTTCATTTTCTTATTCCAAATCATTATATTTGTAAATTATACTTAAAACTGTAATCTGTATTACTATGCAATCGGGTTTACTTAAGTTAGCTGTGTTTAAGTTGGCAAAAAAAATTGTTTTGCAATTTAGATATGTAGAGATCAATGCTATTTCTGTTTGCTTAGACAAACAAGACTGTGCCTTTTGGCTGTTCAAAGCATTGAGCTGCAATGAACTACATTTACTAGGTCACTGTGGACTAATTGTTTTGAAAAAGCAGCCTGTTTTTGTGGCAGTAGTGTATGCTTCAAAATTGCCTAGAGCTAGGATGTAAATTTTCCTCATTTTGTCATACTGAAATTTATTAATGAAATTGGAAGGACTCTGCCTTCCAGTGCGCAGAGGCAATATATTTTTATTTCACAAAAGAAAAAGGTATGTATCCATCAGATAAAATCAGAGGTGTCACAGTTGCTTGTTGATATTTCATTCAGTGTCCTTCTTTTTATGGCAGCACGGCTCATGACACTGGATTTTATCATGTGTAATTCCTTAAAACCCTAAGAGACTTTATTTCTCCTCTGAACACATTATTTTCAAAAATAAGTGCTGCCATACTTTTGAAAATGTGCTTTCTTAATCTAAAAATTAAAACTACAATGTAATATTCGTACTGTAGTGTAGCCCTTTATTTTTGCTGAGTGTAAAATTTCTGAAATTGTTCAAATTTCTGGCATATCTGGAGAAATAATATATGTGACAGGGAGGTTGGAACTGTATGATCTCTGAGGTCCCTTCTGTCCCAAGACATTCCATGATTCTGTGATTCTCTGTTGAGCATGAGGGGAATATAGGATGAATGCTGATGTGTGTAAGAATTGCTTGCCAGATTTTTTACCAATGCTCATGGACAAGCAAGTATAGCAGTGCATCAATGAAACATTTAAAACTGCAAAAATTAGGCTTATGGCTATGCAATATAAACCTGAAGATAATTGCCAATAGCTAGCAAGACCTGTTCTCTAAATATTATGCTGACATTTATAAACAACATGAACTGCAGTGGGCTGAACAGTAGGATCTATCACTTCTGGGGAGAGATAACACAAAATAGAATACGAAAACTAAATTTCAGAGTGCATAATTATCAAGTAGTATGTCCTGAAAGCTAGAAGTTAAATAATTGGAAATAAAGTAAAAAATATTAAATGAAGATACGTATATCTGTATGTAGGAAAATGAACTAAAAGGCAAAGGAGAAACAGTTTGAATAGCTAGTAAAAAAAAAAAATAAAATAAAAATCTTGTGACATTTTTACATTGTTATTGTTCTAACACGTCCATAATTTGCTGTGACTTTGTCAAAAACATTGAGCAGGAGCTACTATGGTTTATGAATTAGTGTATGCAGTCATGTTAACCAAAGAAGTAAGTCTCAAGAAGAAAACTTTAATCATTATATAAATATATATGTTATAAGAATAGTCTGACGAATAAAATGTTCTTGTTCATTTCAGCATTTTAGGGAACACCTTGACAAGCTTTTTGCAAAAGGAATTGGAATGCTGGACATTGCTTTAAATGAAGCTTTCAACATGCTCAATGAAGTAAGTTAATGCTTTTCAGGTTTGCACTGCTGATATTTTTCTAGCTCTTTAGCAATTACTGTTGATTTTAAGGTAATAAATTAGAACTCACTTCAAAACTGTCATGACAGTAAAATATTGTCCATAGAACAAGCAATGTTTATAATCTATATGTGGGGAAAGATGTTTATATTTACTAAGTTTATAATTATGGTGTTTTTGTTGTTGTTTTGTGCATGCATATACACAGTATGCAGCTCTATTTGTCTGTGTCTTTAAATAAGTTTATTTCAGTAGCTGCTCTAGGTGTGAAAAATATTAAGGCTAATATGCAAATTTCACAGTTTTGATTGTTCTTTTCTTTGGAAGGGTTAACGTTTTAGATATCACAAGAATTTGTGTATTTTGTAAGTATTCTGAGGATACGCATTTACTAGAATCCCAAATGATGACTCTGGTTTGATTTGTGGCATGTTGATTAACATATCTTATAGCTCATATACAGGAAGATATCTGAATAATTTTGTGTTTGTTTTTATATAACTTGAAGAGCCTCAGCAGCTCAGAGGTATTAATATTATTTAGTAACTATGTAATGAGGTGATTTGGTCCTTTTTTTGAATCCCTATGTAAGGAGGAAGATAAAAGAGAGAGGGATTACTAGAAAGACAAAGCAATGTCAAATGACTGGTAGTTGAGTGAAAACAAAAACCATGTGGATTTCTAATGGTTAAGTAACTATTAAAATAGGTTCTTTGATATTTGTTAGATATGCTAACTTTTTCAAAGGAGATTATTGAAAGACTTTTAAAAACTTTTCCCAAGGAACCAAAATGGGATATTGCAATGCAATACAGATACTAAACCGTAATTTGATGACAAATGGGATATGTTTTCTAGATGATTCTTTTCTCCTACTAAGCTTCCAATGTCATTATGATAATAATGTAGTTCTATGTGTATTTACGCATTCTAGTTGGTTCACAGATATAGACTACTAACTTATGGTTATCTTGGTGACAGTCCAGCTGACAGTACTTAGTATTGTGTAACGTTAAGATAGTGATGGACACGTCCAAGAAACCAAGTTTCTTTCTACACATAGCTTGTCCTTGGGTGAAAGTCACACTTCGTATCTAGAAAAGTATGATGGATCATGCTTACATGTATGTTCAACTCTCATAAAGCTGAGAAAATTTGCAAGAGAGACCATAACAGGATCAAGCTTTCTGTCCTGCATACTTTCAGATTTCACATTTCTATTTTCTGCAGGCACATCAGCAAAGTCTCTGAGGGCTCTTCTGAGAGCAGCCTAGACCAGAAAAAACAAACAAACAAAAAACAACTATCCTTAAAAGAATACTGCTAACCATTTTACACTTTGTCTACAGCATGTCACCTCTACATTCCAGAAATCCATCCATGTGAACTACATCTTAGTTAAGGATGTCTGGGTTGCATTTAAAAAAGAAAGTTGGAGGGGAGGCTTCATCTTGCACTGATAGCCTTATTGAGAATCTAGCTGGGTTTTCAGAATGGTTCAGGATTTACAGTAATTAAACTCATTTAATTTTGTCTTGTAATTACCTGCATTTCAATTTCTGTATTTGCCTAGGTGGTTAAGATCTGAAGATGTTGATACCGAACATCTTTGAAATGCATGTTTAAAATCCACTTCCACATTCTTTCCAACCACTGATTTAAGCAGTATGCATTAGTTGCTGTAAGAATACAGAAGTGCTTGGTAGAGCAGTTAGGCACCTACATTGTCATGTGACAACTGCAATTATCTCTTTTGGCGACAAATGTAGTCTTTGCAGTGATTACCTTTTTGAAAAAATCAAAGCCAATTAAATAAAATTCTGTGACATTTCAAAGACTGCTAATCACAACCAAATGCTCTGAATGTCAGGATGCATTGAAATTTTTGCTGCTTACTGATGAATCACTGAGTTAATTGTAGTTCATCATAAGTCCCTTGTCATTGTTATTATTATGGAAAACACTTTCATCATTCTTGCTATTCAATAAAATTAAAGTTCTAGACAAATATGTGAAGATATTACTCATCAAAGCATTTGAATTTCATCTCATTCTTAAAAATATTCAAACAACCATGTAGAATAATGCATATGCACACAGATTAATATTTTAAAATAGATATATGAAGGCATCCCCCCTTCATTAATTTCCCTTTTACTACAACTTGTGCATTTCAAAGTATGTTGTTCATATGAATGGAGAGGGACTGTTTTATCAGCGTTGTTATTATAGAACAAGGGATAATGGCTTTAAAGTAAAAGAGGGTAGATTTATAATGTTTTAAAATAAAAGAGGCTTCATTTACCTTAGATACTAGGAGGAAATCCTTTACTGTGAAGATAGTGAGGCAATTGGAAGAGGTTGCTCAGAGAAACGGTAGATGCCCCATCCCAGGAAGTACTCAAGGGTAGATTTGATGAGGCCCCGGGCAACCTGGTATACTGGGAAGTGTCCTAGCCCATGGCAGGTGGTTTGTAACTGGGTGATCTTCAGTGTCCCTTCCAACTCAAACCACTGTGTTTTGACAAATATCTCTTTCATCTTTATGAAGAAATATTACATCCAGGATCATATTAATAAGGGAATTCAACTTTAATAGTTCTGCATATGGATAAGACTGGAAAAATGGACAGGATTGAAAAAATTGAAAGGATAAATTAACTCGCAGGTATCACAGAAAATAGTTTCTGTACAGCAGGGATGAATATTTTGCTAATCCACAGTACAACCACCTTCTAGGAAATATGTTTCCACAGCCAGTGTATGATAGCTGAGATTTCCATTTTATCAAAGGAAATTGAGTTGAAGGAGAGCTGAAGATGTATGGATTGTTATAGAATGTTGAATGATATTTGTGGGTGTGATTGCTTGTATATGGAAAATGTGGAAGAAAAGAGGACTGTAACTGCTGTAACCTACCACACACCTTTTTATACTGTGAGTGTGTTGTCATGTCTAAAAAGATGAGATTTTTAGAAGTTAAGAAGTTTTTCTACAAGAAAACTTACAGGGTTCTGAGAAGACCAGCAAATAAGTGAGGATAAGTTGATGGCAGAAATGTCAAAGACGGGAGGTGCTAGCCAAATCAAACTAGAGTACTCTGAAAACATGTTGAATTTAGACATTATTTTTTGGGGGGGTGGGAGACTGCTACTCTATGGTAGGCTGATGAGATGAGACATGGTAGACAGGTAAAATTAATATTTGGCTTTTTCAGTATCAGGAAAAGAGTGGTAGGATAAGGACTCGTCTAATTTGATAATGTATCTGAAATTTAGATAGGAATAGAACAAAAGGAGATTGTTTATTAGCATATATTTAAAACTTAGCACAACCTGTAGAAATAGAATTGTGTGCAGTGCTACAGGTTATTGGCCTTTTCACAATTTTTTAAGTGTTATGAGTGTTTCGTGCAGAGTAACTGATAATGAAATGATCCGCCAACTTTGTATTTTGTTGCTAATGCCAGATCATCTAAGTTCCTTGAATGCCTAAATTAATATACGAACAAAAAAGAACTTAAGGAATAAATTAAAGAAAGGTGGATTCAAAATTAAGACACAAGCTACAGAATCAAAAAATCAAAACTCATGTTACTGCTTAGCCCAATTGACAGGATCTTTTATGAGGAGAAAAGTCCTCCTTCTGTGCAGTGGTGAAACTTCCCTTGCGCACTTCAAGTACACGTTGCTGTCTATCTACCTGTGCTGTAGTACTGCTGTTCAGCAGCATATATATATTCATTTTGTGAGAATGTGAGAGTATGAGAAACTTGGTCCACCCAGATAAACATTTTATGAAAAATAACATATGGTATGTAATGTGGAGTGAATACAGATGCCATACGAATAACATGCCTCTAAATGGTGTATCCTCTGTATCTAATAAAATGAGTTGTATTTAAATGAACTTTTCCTTTCACAGTTCAATCACACAGGACAAGGAAGTATTTGCAGCCAAGCCATAATGTTGATTACTGATGGAGCTGTGGACACATATGACACAATATTTGCAAAATATAATTGGCCAGACAGAAAAGTAAGTATTTTCTCACCTGTATTTAATATAGAAACTAAATTATCTTATTCAGTATGAAGTATATGTCTATTAAAAAGTCAGTAGTAATCCTTCTATTCATCTAGAAATGATTTTGGTTAACTGAATGTTTCATTAGTGACAAAAATAATGCTTACGTGATATTGCTTGAGGCTAGATGTGGCCTTTTAATGTAGTAATGAACGTGGATAATAAGATATTATGGAAATACTAACCTTCAAGGTACATTCTTTGCTATTATATAATGCTTTGCACGTGATACATTATTAAACATGAAAATCTTCCTCTTCTTTATCCTAAAATATTAATTAATAATTCGGTGCTTTTTGAATCTTGAGAGGAATGTATGATCTGGAGCAAGAATAGTTGACTGTAGTTGAAGAAGAAACAGATGTAGTTCTCAATATCTTTTCTTTCTGTGTTAGAGTAATGGGTATAGTTGTCAATTGATGAAATTTTATTGAAAGTATTTTTGTTCTATTAATCTGTGTAAAGAAATTTGCCCTGAATTTAAGTACCTTGCTATATAACATGTAGATGTTGTATTATGATGCAGAATTTAAATTTTCCTGATGATAAAACTCCAATAGTCATTATATTTGAATTTGAAATAATTTCTTATATGCTTTTTATCTTTTGTTCAACTAAAGCAAATTTTAGAATATTTAGGAAGTTTTTGTAGTTTGATATACTGCCATGTTATCTGCCTATGGAGGAAACAACAATGCTGTACTAAGGGAAATCTGAGCAAGTACTTAATGTGAGTGTGTTGTGTTGAGGTTTCAACATTCTTTGATTAAAATATTTTAATTTTGACTTGTAGTTTTAGTCATAATGATTAGTTTTTCTTATTCTGCGTTTACTGTTTGGGATGGGTTATTTTTCAAGGACAAAATTTTAATTGATTTTTGTGTTGAGAAATTAGACACCTGGAAACTTAGGACTTTATAAAATATATGTGTCAAGTGTTTCCAGAATTACATAGTAATTTCAGTTATGTACTTAGACTGCAGCTTGTTTTCCAGCTGTTTAAGTTTTCAAAATGGAACGTTTTTATCAGACAGGTGGGTTATATATCATGCATTTCATCCTAAGTAAATGAGTGTTTTTTTAACGTTATATTGCCAAGTATTTTATCAAGTGTTTGTATAAATACCAAGTAGTAACATATTCTCATAGGTCTTGAGTCTTTCTTTCAGCTGTCCTTTGTGTTCACGCTTATTTCCAAATATTTTCTGAGATAAACAAGATGACTATCAAACTATTCTTTTGGTAGCTGCTTATTCAGACACAAAGGTCTATATACTCAACATAGCAGGCTATTTTCCTTTTCTTTTTTTCTATTATTTCTGAGATGTTTGCACAAATTTTAAATATAATTCCCTGTAGGAATGATTTGAGAGGTGTTGATTTCAGCTACACACTTCAATATCTACTCCTAACACTTATGTCAAATAAATTTTGTAGTGGTTCAAAGTTTCCAAGATAAGATGATGTACAAGGAATTCTCATTCAAGGAATCTATAACTTTCTCAGTTTCAGTGAGATTTCAAAGTAAATAATTTAAACAAATGACATAGAATAAGAAGATCTAAATTTTATTTGGAATTTTGAAACAGAATTATATGGCTCCAATTCTGAGAGTAGCTTAAATCAATATTTTTATTTTAGGAGATCAGCCTGATTTTATATATGAGCTACAGAATTATGACAACTGAAAGAAAACTCAAAATTATGTTCTAGGCTGTTTCCTTGTACTCTTTATTTTATGAATCTCTATCTCCATCACAAAAAAAAAAAAAAAAAAAAATTCACTGTATTGTGTTAATACTTTCTACTATTTAAAATGCAAATCTAGTAGATTTGTTTGTATATTTTGTTTGTATGACTAAAGCATGAAGTTTTTGCAGCTCAATAATATCTTTTTGATGCCAGTTGGAACACTCATGCTTTTACTCTTTATTGTTGCTTCTAATAATGTGTCCAAGTACACTATTAGAAAGTAAGCAAAATACTTCACTTATGCATTTCAATAGATATTTTAAATTTAATATCATAAGACTTTTTGTGGTTTGTTTGTTTGTTTGCTTTTGTTTTGTTGTTGTAATTGTTTTTGTGGAGGGGAGGGGATCAGGGAGGGAGAAGATGCCTTCAGGTTTGCTCCCAAAAAGTGTCAGAATTATAGAATGTCTTGGGTTGGAGGGTGCCTTAAATATCATTCGTTTCTGTTTCTGCTTGTATTCTTTGATACAACTCTCGAGGAATCCAATAATATATCAGTCTAATTTGCAATCAGTAAAATTCTCCTTCAGTACTTAAAACCAAAATGTTGGGAGATGTTTTTTGTGAAGATAAGGGTAATTGAATCTTATCCTTCAGAGTGTATGTGGATTGCCAGAGGAAGGATTATTGCCTCTCATATACGTAGTTATATGATTGGCTAGAATCATGTACTGACTAATGCTTTCTGAATGCTTTAGGAATTTTGATTGAGATGATCATTTATACACAATGTAAATGTATATCCAAAGTGCCATTACCCTGGTAATGTTTGTCATATAATCAGGGTGAGATACAAAAGCAAATTAACTATAAGTCATACAGAATAGCTAATAAACAATGCGCAATCAAAATGGAGAATAATACACAATCTGAAATAGATTGTCTAAAGTATTTTTCAGGAACTCATGGTACCAATGACACAAAAAATCATAGCTTTTGGTTGTTTAAAAAAGCAAAAAACCAAAAACAAAGAAAAAAGATTTTTAACGATTATTTAGTACATTTTGGAGACATTAAAAAAGCATTCCAAAATTTAAGATAAAATGTGTGTGCACAAGACATACCTAGATGAGTACGAGTAATCACTACTTGCATCTGACATAAACTCCACATCACTGAAATATGTGGCAGAAAGCCACTACTAACAAGAGAGTCTGAAGTATTATAAGTAAATCTCGTAATAAGAACCTGATATCTTTGGATTCTGTTTACTAATCCACAAAATGAATATAATAAACCTGACATGACATTTGAATCAATCCAAGGTCTTTATTTATTTATTTATGTATAGTTATGCCAGGAACATGACTATTAAAACAGGCATAGTAATTGCACAACTGTGTTTCATTCTAAGGACTGTGTCTGTTTTTGAGGTAGTGTTTTTTTTTTTTTTGTGTGTGTGTGTGAAGGATTATATCATCCAGTTAAGGAAACAATGAGATCATCTATGTCTTGAAGGTCTTCAGTCGCATGATAAAAACTGCAGTTTAGTTTGTATGGTTTAAGTTGAATAATGCTGCAATTATACCAAAAGCCAGTGCTTGTTTTCAGTTACTTCTCTTTATAATATATGCATCTTCTTACCTAAGATCAACAGAAAAGAGATGTTTGAGTTGTTCTGTTTTAAACAAGTATCTCTAGTCCCTGCAAAATGTAAAGCGTGCACAGTATTAATTCCTCACCAGCAAAAAAAAAAGTGATCTTAATTGCATATGAAACCCATTTGTTTGCATTTGATAATTGAAAAGATAACACAATATTCCAATTAATTAATTTAGATTAGTAAATAAAAGTACAGATACTAAGAAACTGAAGATGAAGCTGGACTGAACGTCTTTATTCTTTGCTCCTGAAAGTAGTTGAAATCAACAGAATCTATATTAAAGTTCCCACTTCAGAGGAAAGTGTAGGTGAAAAATGTGATTAAAATGACAAAACTTGAGTTACTCTCAGTCATCTCTGTTTGTCACAATAAGGATATAGCAGAACTACAAGCCTGCTGCCTTTATAGATACTTTCTGTTGATTGCAGCACAAGATTAAGTGAAAACTTCTGACTGTTCACAGATTTTGCAGACAAGGAAGAGTGAAAACTTAATCTGTAGTTTTTTTCGAAGGCTGTTTTAGGCCTCCTTTATAGCCTTTGGAATATACTGTAATAAGATTTCAAATTTCTATTTTTTTTTTTTTAGAATGTAAATTAAGCCAGAACCAAACACAGTGTTGTATAGTGGACCAGTATTTATAGGGTTTAAGATATGTTTATGTCTGACAAGAATGTTTACAGTTACATGTGGTAACACAAGTAGAGGAGAGAGTCCAAACATGAGGCTTAAATAAGAAAACGATTTATTGCATATTTTCCTAACCAATTGGTCAGATACATTGCTGGTCTGATGAGGTATGGCAATTCCAGTAGCCTATGAGTAATTGTTAATTACCCTGGAAAACTATAGACTAGCACAAAGAAATAATTGTTTTCAGACTTTTGCATCTGGATGCCGAAAGTATTTCTACCTAGTTTGCATGATCCACTCTTAGTTCATTCCTGGATCACTTTTCTTTTAACGACATCCTCATACAATTCTATTTTATATAATTCTTACTGAATTAAAATAAGCCGTCGTGTTGTTTCGTTACATACTGAGGCTTTAAGTGAGCTTCTGCTGGGTATTTACATTAAGTTGAGAAGGTTGGTAAATTGCATGTTTAAATATCAAATCTCAAGAGATGTTTGGAAAGGGAATGTTACAAAGGGAGGAAGTTAAATGTTTGGTATAGTATTCTCTTGCTGGCATCTTATTACATATTGTAAATGGTATTTCTTGCTCATTTTGCTCTGAGAGGCCAAATTCTGCTGGTTTGAAAGTATAACAGACATTGTTTATATATGAAATTGTTATTCACATATACCATTTTGCCAGAGATCCTCTGTTAGCCATCGTTGTGTCTGGCTATGGAATAATCTAACAATACATGCACATATATCAAGATGGTGTGGAAGATTCATTACATGCAGGAGATCATAGATGTGTAGTTTAGTATTCATTTCAGCAAAGCGCTTACATATGTGAATTATTACATCTCAGCTAACCAAAGCAAGGGATTCAGGCATACATTAAAGTGCTTTACTGAATTAAGAACTAAACAAGTTATACCAAACAATCCCCTCTTTAGAACTCTGTTGTGGGTCTGCTGAGCCTTTCTGAGTAGTTGAATCTTGAGCTGTTAGTGAATCTGCGTTTTATAGAATATCCATTTAGAGCATGCTTTGTTCATCTCAATCTATTTATCTATATTTAAACTGACATAACAACATTACCTGGAATCTGAGACTTCTGAAGAATGTGGTTGTCTCTGTAGACATAACTTTTGTGTTCTGTTCCCATGTGCCGACACTTGCTGCAATACTGATAAAAACCTATCCTTCTCTGTCAAGTTCCAAATACCATCATCTTGTAATCCTCTCTGCTATCCCTATTGTAATTTTCTCAGAGCAAAACTGACAGATTTGTATGTCTGAATGAATATGTTCTGTTTTAATGGGATAACGTTTGTGCATTGACTTCAGTTAAGACTTAAGCTCAGTCACAGAGGTTTCCTCTTACGAGCTGTTGAAACCTTTTTTAAGGAATTTTGACAATGGAGTTTAATTTAGTGCATTGATAAATGCCCTAGAAAACTCAAGTTCTTATTCTGCCATCTTACATCATTAGACATTCATATCTTGAAAAACCACGTAGGATTTTAAATCTTTTGGGACTAATTATTGAACTTGTATTGTGATGGTAAAATATATATCCCAGTGGTTGCTAGTAAGCAATCCATTATGAAAATAGAAGCAGCTGTAAATACTGCATAAGAATTTGGCTTTTTTACTTCTGAATTCTCTGTGCAAATCAAGACAATAGCCACTGAGAGCTTGCTCTTTTAAGGATTATGTATCTTGCAAATCCTACAGTTCGTTTCCATATCTGTGATACTTCAATAGAATCTCAAATTATTCGATAACTTCTGGCTACATTTTTATGCTTGCTTCAATTTTTTAAAACAGATAGAAACAAGTTATACTCGTTTGAGGAAAAATCACTCCCTCAAACACCCTCAAAAAGATGACAACTTTATGGTGTCAGGAAGCTTAAAGGAAAATTTGGAAGTGTACATGAATGGAGGCAACAGAAATATACACTTCTCAAGCTCCTGGCCTTCCTCTTGTTAAGAGCAAAACAGGACTTTCTATTACGTGCTTCTGATTGTCAGGCTCTGATGAAGGAGAATTTTTTATTTTTGAATAATAACAAAGGTAGCATCAGTTATGGTCCGTCTTTTCTGTCTTTGTGCTTTCCAATTGCTTTAATAATATGAGACAATAAAACCATGAAGAAAAATTTACTCAGTATGGAGAATAATGACAAAAGATAAAATAATACCATTCTTACAATTAATAATTTACATTTCAGTTGCTAGAAATAAACTGAACTATATATTCAGTATGTCAGATAGAAAGTAATGTGCAAGTTTTCAACTCAAGAATATCTGCTCTTGTTCTTGTAGATTTTCTCTTCCCTGAATACTAGAGAAAACTGATGCAAATAAAAATGGGTGGAACATACTGTAAACTGTGATAAACCAACTGAAAGTTATTTTTTGTTATGGATTTGCGTAAAAGGTTGCAGTGAGATAATGTGTGCAAATGGGGTCTTGCAAAGCTATAGATAAATGTTGGATCTGAATATGATTTCCAACAAACATTGAATTTAAGGCTGTAGCTGATCTCCCTTACAAAATCCCTTACGCTCCCAGATACAAAAAGTACTCATCATACAGTGCTGAGTTACATGTAGTGTGTCACTTATTCAAGTTTCCAGTGTGCCTCTTTTGAAGTGCATGCCTTGCCCAATTTTGCATTGTCAAAAAAAAAAAAAAACCAAAACCAAAAAAACTTGACCAGCCTGAAAATGACTTAATTGCAATTGCCCTGAAGTAGGTGTGCAGTTGTTTTCAATTATTTTTACAAATAAATGGAAAAATCCCTAGGCAGTTCATCTACTCTATTAACTTAATCTCCAAGAATTAAATTAACCGAGTATATATTTATTAGTTTTGCTCTCACTGTGAAAAATAAATGGCTGAGTTTTCTATAAAAGGAGAGTTTTGTCTAAATACTGCTTGCTGAAACATCTGTGGTAGAGATAGGTGAGCACTAAACATTTGCCTTGGGTAAGCTTATATCAAACTTAAGGTTTAATTTTCATCATTTACTTATGCTATCAAGTCTTATAGGCACAAATATTCATGGAAGATGAATTTAATCCTGTGTGCAAACATGGCCTTGGTTACATTATCTTTCTATCCTGCCATTTCTTGTCATTTGTAGTTGAAAAAGTGTTTCTCATCCCACCAGTCTGTGGGAGCACCATCAGTGTGGCATTCTTGTGGTTGTACTGCTAGGAATTTTGATGAGGGACCATAGAATCTGACTAGAGAGTATGAATAGTTGTAGTTTTCTGCTGCTTTCTTGAGTATAATTTGAACCTGACTTTATAGTTTATATTCCGGTGAAAAAGAAAAATCAGACCACCATTCAGAAATGTATGTAGAATTTTATTGATTGCATGTTTTATTCCCTATTTCCCCCATATCTCCTGTTGTGGATGCCCCGTCCCTGGCGGTGTTTAATGCCAGGTTGGATGGGGGCCCTGAGCAATCTGATCTAGCTCTAGATCTAGTGGCTGGCAACCCTGTGTGTGGCCGGGGGATTGGAACTTAATGACCCTTGAGGTCTCTTCCAACACAAGCCATTCTATGATTCCTACAGTACTGCTTGCATTCTTTTTCCGTGCAGAGTTGGGAATATATTGGTAGTGTCGTGCCATTGTGTGGAAAGTAGAGATTAGTGAGGTCTAAAATCTCTCTTCTTAGGTTTAACAGGGACCACATCTACCTTTAAAAGGGTTCAGACTTTTGGTACAGTTCAGGTTTTCTGCCTCTGCTGAGTCTATACTGGGGACATCCAGTATCCAGTAGCTGAGTTTATCTTGTTTTAATAGAAAATCCATGTTCTCGGCAGTGTTGTTCCTGGGTGTCTGGGATGTGGGCAGCATACACAACCCACCAGAGATTTATCCAGTGTGACAATACTTTCCTCATCCTATCTGCCAGAAGACTTCCTTTAGAAAATTGCTCTATTTCAGAGACCACTAGGAATTCCCTTTTCTTTGTTTCCTACATGAACAGGATTTTTGCCAAGAGGGACCTGTTAGCTGCTTTGTGAAATCATTTTTTCCTTTTGTTATATAAAATCAGTTTATACCATCTTTTATGTTATTCAGTGAAATCCCATCAAAATGAGCATTAACTGCTCTTCTTGGGCTGTGTATATAAGTTATCATGGATTTCATGCTGAGAAGTACGTGGCATCTGTAAAGAGATTGAGACTGTTCAGAATAATAAAAATAAAAAATGGGTGACAGAACACATTCTATAAAAAGCATGATGGAAACTTAGCAGTATTATCATTAGTATGATTATAATAACTATGATAGTATTTTTTCAATATTTTGATTTGTTTGAGTTACCAGAACCAAATTTGTGCAAAATATTCATATACTTCTACTAACAGCATGAGAAATTTGTGTCTACAGAGATATGAGCACCATATCTAATAATACTGATTTTTTGGCTAAAAACAATTCTGGCCGAGTAAGTACATTTTGACATATGGCACCCCATTTTGAAAGAAACTGTTTCATTTAGGCTGACCTATATTCTCCTTAAAAGGTTATGTATGAAAGCTAGAGATGAGCCAAACATCTGACGATGCCTTTGTGGTACGTCATGTTTTTGCAATTTCAGACAGAAAAAATGCATTTGGCTCTACATTTGCAGCAAGAGTGACATCTAATAAGCCATTAGATCAATGTAACTAGTGGAATTCTCCTATGGATATATGTTAAATACAATATACAGTTATTCTGAAACATGAGACTCAGAACTCTTTGTGTGTGTGTTCTACTTGCATAAAAAATAGGAAATACTGAACAATTTTCAAAATGGTTTTGTTCACAATAGAATCCTCACATACTTTCCCCATCTTAGCAGACATGGCTAAATTGAAGTTACTCCATTTTTGGTCACATAGAAGCAAACATGTAGGAAATTTTTCTCCTTTCTTTGTAGCTTTCAGAAAAGTTGCTTAGAATTGTGTCCCCTTTCCATAAAGGGAGCTGACAGTCATTAATTGGTGCCAATCAGCCAGAGCATGATCTTCAGTTGAAAAGTACTGAAACTTTAGGAAAATGAGCAAGTTCCTTTCCTGCAAAAGTGAATCCCTCCATCAGCCTCCTCAGTTCTGCTAGAACTCTGGCAAGCACTGTGCCTCTCTGCACCAGAGCAACTCTTAGGTGTGCTCTTTCTTGCCAGTTATTCAATTCCATAAATGCAATGTGTTAACAGTAGGAACAGCTGCCTAAGAGGGCTGTTCAGGAGTCCACTAGGGACTCTTAGGAAAGGGATAGGAGTACAGCAGGCAAGTTCTTCACTCCAGTGCTCACATTTCTGACTTGCAAATAACTACGGTCCAGATTAAGAAGAAAATGTAATAAATGTTTCAGCATCCAGTGTTACTATATTCTGTATTTTTATGTTTAAATCATTTTTTATAGGCTACAGCATTAAGTGAATGGTTTGAAATAACATGTAGATTTGCAGAATGCAATCTAGATAACTTTAGAGCATTTAGTGAGAAATAGATGGGTAAACACCTGGTTTAGTTCACAGCTTTTTAAATATCAGAACATTTAATAGCCATAAGGGAATAGTAATGTAAAACAAGCCATACAAGTATGTTAAAAACTCTACCAATGAACTATTTTTTTTTCTACTAATGAATGGATTTAGACTTCCCAAAAGAAAGTAGCTCAACAAAACATTTGTCTTTTCCTCCTTCCTCCAGAGTGACTTATTAATGGGTTGTTGAGTGGCAAGAGAGCCTGGCCTTCGTTCCTACATTTATATTTAATCAAGTGCTAACAGTATCTACAAGACCCAGAACTACTCACAGGAACTGTGTCAGTTCAAAGTGTACTTGCCCTCTGAATGAGGCTGGATTATTAAATTAGAGCCATGGGCCAAGTTATGATGCCATCATAAGCAGATACTCTTGTATTTTAATTTGCTTAATTAATTTTGCTGCTATTCTGAGAATAAAATGACTTATGCTGGTTTGGTCTTTTGAGCATGACTGCTGACACTGTGGTATATTTCCCAGTTAGGAAGTTTCTCGCAGTGCATGATTTCTTGTAAGAAGTTTTCTGAAACAATATTCTGAGATTAGATTTTTAAAAATTCATCTATCTGTGTGTTTGACTTTTGGAAAAGGTACATGACAAAATTATTTAACGAGATTGCAAGAAGGAACTTGTGCGTAATTCTTTTTTACACTTCATAGATTTTTAATTACTTGTTTATCTTTTTCCTATAATACATTAATTGAATGTGAAAATTATTTGTTGCTTCCTTCCTGAAAGTGCAGAAGATAGCTGATGGTTGCAGATTGGATTCAGGTTTAAAACATGCTATACAAGCATTTGTTTTTAAATCTGAGGAAAAAAATACTGGTAGAAACATGGGAATTTAGAGATTAGTCTGTAGTGTAATCCATGGACAGAAGTGGATCTTGCACTGGAACAGTCTGTGTGATCTTGTAGTGTAATGCAACTTTCACAGCATTCCTGACTGCTGTGTTTACTCATCAATGGAATGCCAAGCCATTTCTAGTCTTTATTCAGAAACTTTTGCATAGGGTCATTCAGTGACAGTTTCAGTGCAAGTACCAGTGACTGTAATCCAGCCTTAGCCACGGCCTTGGAAGCAGCTGGAATGCTAGCAATCAAGACTGAATAGTATTGCTAGCAAACTGAAACAGTGTGGCCTTATTAGCATCTTCACAGCCACACTAGAAGTCAGTGTAAAATTATTCCTGTATTGCTGAAGTGCTCTTTATCCTTCTTAATGTGGATGAAGTAGCTGGTGTATTGTGTTCAAGTAATACATGAAATTCATGACAGACACAAAAAAGCTGTTTCAGTGCTTCATTAATACTTGTTTTTCATCTTAACTGGTTGTAATGTCTTAGGAGCGTTCCACTGCATTAACTAGAAACACAGGCAAGGTCTGTGATGTGAAGGAAAAAAGCATACAAAAATCTGGACCAACTAACAAAATGTAGAGCTTAAAAAAAAATACAAAACAACTAGACTATTCTGGAATTGAACAGTAAATTTCTCCTTGAAAGATAACTTAAGACTTAATTTTTCATATCCTACAATGTATTAGTCTGGATTGTAATCTCAGTACTAATTAATCAGAATTTGAAAGACACTAATATTTTAAAGTATTTAGAAATTCCATTGCATTTCACCTGTCTGCACTGTCCAAATTTCAGGAAAATGAAGGAAATGGTTTTATGTAAATGTGTCATTGGCTAATCTGTTACATTGTCCCCCACAACTGCTGCAGAACGTGCTGCTGGTGTGATTTTCTGTGATAGCGCTGTTAATAAATTAGGCCCGTTGCCTCTTGATGGCAGTGTATTTCCTTCTTAAGTTCATAGGCCTTACAGAACATTTACATCTCATTACAGCCAGTGCAGCAGTTTGTGCCCTAATAAATCAGAGGAGCTTTGCAGAGATGATCTTGACAGTAATGAATCTTTCTGTTGGCATTTTCACTTCACAGACACAAATAATGAAGCAAAACTGCCCCATCTGGCCACTCAGTAAGAGTCAAATCACAGCGGGAAGCTGTTTTCTCAAGCATGACAAAGGTCATTGTGTGCAGCAGGAGTGAGCGATAGAGGGTTGTGCTGTGAGTGACAGTGTAGAATGAAGCCATTTATGAGCTTTTATCATTATAATTACAATTATTAGCTGTGCAGCCAAGGTTCTCCCCGCCCTTCTACCAGCTCTGTGTGCTGTTACATCAAGAGCTACCTTAACTGATTTCTGCAGATTTACTGGGAGAGATGTTGGTTGGTTGTTGCAAAGGAATTGATTCAGTCTACTCAGTCAACCATTAAAGTGCTATTATTAAGATCTCTCTTAGAATTTCTTTTAAAATGAATCTCTGCAAATTTTCTTCCTTGAAAGTGCAAATGCTGGCAAAAGTTGTTGTATACCATTTATAAGCAAATAGATAAAGCGGTTTCACTCAGTTTTAGGAACATATGGCAGAAATACAGAATATTGTCATCTCCAATTGGCCACTGGGTCCATCAAGCGTACTGCTTAGCCTTTGGCAGAATGCAAGCAGGTGATCATTCCACCTGCTCTAAAATCCTCAGTTCTTAGGTCTGACTTCATTGTCATACTATTCTTTTATCAATGGAGTCCTACTTTGATACAGACGAAGTATCAAGTTTTTCTGAGTACCCTTTGCAGAGGTCTGCCCATGTTGCAGACCGGCTCTACATTCAACAGTGTCACACAGCATCTCTCTTTAAACTTTACAGCATATTTCTTATATTCTTACTTTTACATATTTGATATCACTGTTGTTTCTTTTTTCTTCCTTTTCTAAGATGAATTATTTTCTCCCAGCTTTGTTTGCTGAATGGAGTTTCTTCATTGTGTCAGACAACACACCTTAAAAACAATGCTTTCTTCTGCTGGAAAGGGGTTTAGGATAGCTTTTTCTTCTTCTACATTTTTTTTTCCATCTGTTCAGTGCTCTTTTCAGTAGCAATCCAGTCCTGAAAAAAATGACATGGTAAGTAAAAGTAATTGCAGCAGAGAGACCTTGACTAGCTGTTATTTCTAATAGCTCCAACAGCTCTAACACCCAGATCCCCCTGTGACACCCTGCTCTTCTTTTGTTCTTCCATGCAATATTTTGAAATGTTTGTTAGTGCCTATATTCAGTGTTCTGCCTAGGTTGTTTTTCCTCTAGTTCTGAAATGCTGTTGTTTCAGTAGTCATAACTCAGCAGGAAATTCAAAAGCTCTATCAGAGAAGAAAGTTAGTTAATGTTAATTTCTGAAATGCGACAAACTTTGTACTAATTCTTCCTTCACCTAGACTATGCATTTCTATCTTCTATTTACATAATGATTTTCATCCAGGAAAGTTCACATTTACTTTACGAATGATATATTTAAGGAACATTCATCCATCACAGCAATGTAGATATTCATTCTATGCCAGCACTACAGAACAGATTTTTTTTTTCTTTTTTTAAAGAGAAAGTCCAAAAATGATTTTTTTCAGTTGAAATTCTACAAGGGCAATTTCACACAGAGAGAATGCAATTGTCTCAGTACAAATCTTTCTGCAATATGGACACAGTAACTGCTTGTTGACAGTACCAAATGATCCAGAATAACCACAGATAACTAGAGACTCAGTTTTATTTTCATAACCTTCATAGTTTTACATAATGGTATTATTATTAACAACCCAAAGGCCCAGACCAGTGCTATCAAAACTGAACTCATACCTTTTATTTTTTATTTATTTTTTTCTTATTATCTGTGGTATTCCCTTTTTTTCCGACTTGACAGCATGAAACAATGTTGCACAACCTGAAAACATATATTTGATCCTAAAATAGATAGGAATGAACATCTAGAAGGGGCAGCTTGGGTGAAATTCTGCTCAGATTAATGAATTCTTCTGGGTTTGCTGGACTGACTTGGCAGCCAGAGACTGTAAAGGAAGGTAGAGGAACAAAGAACATCCAGGTCAATATAGGCAATGGTAGTAAGAGGGAAGGGGAAGGAACCTGAAGAAGCAGTTTCTTCAGAAATGCAGAAGATGAAAGGTTAAAAAAAGTGAAGCTTTGAGAATGGTGGAAAGGAGCAGTCAGTGAGTCTGGCTGTAAAAAAGTGTTCAGAAGAATGTACAAGAATATGCACTTTTAAACTTTCTCTACACAGATTCACAATCTATATAATAACATGACAAATACATAGGTTTGCTATGACATATCTGAATGCTTTGAAATGCTCCTGTGTAATAGAAGACAGCTTTATTTTAGAGTACTACCTGTAGAACAAGGCTGTTTGAAAATGTCTACGTGAACCTAGAAATGGATCTGTGCAGTGTGCTGTGGAGGAGGGCAGCAATTCCCTGCTGGTCCTTTCAGATCTGATGTGAGTAAATCCTCGTGTTTGGCTAAGAGAAAAACACCCTAGCTAAACCTTGTGTTTTTTTCTGACCTGACAGAAGTACCACTGTACTCTATTCCAGTCTCTCACTGATAGCTATGGGCTACTGAAGCTTGAGTGATAAAGCAGAAGTCATTTTCTTTCCCAGTACACAGCCAGCAGGATCTGACATTAACACTGCCACATTTTCATATTAGAAGAAACACATCTAATTTTCTATTCAGCTAGTGTTGTGATATCTATCCTTTTTAAAAGCTAAATTATCACTCTGCTGGCAGTTAGTGTTAATTATATTGTTAGTGGGTCACAGTTTTATGCCTTACCAAAACCAAAAAGAAGTTGTAACGGTGTTGAGGCAGTAATGTGCACACATTAATCTTACCAAATGAGAAGAAAACATAAAATAGTCAAAGCACAGGATGGAACAAGTAGGTTCATTATTTCTAGAAGTTCTTATGCTGCTGATATCTCTCAGTTTAGTCAATGCTGCAATCAATAGCCAAATAAGCAATGAAGCCATAGGCTAGCTCAGCAACAGTTGAACCGGACAGGCCACCTAAAAGAAGTGTTGCTTAGAGAATTATTCTGAATGGAAGCATGGGATGTAACCACAATAAATAAATAAAATAAGAAAAAAGACATTCATCACATTATCAAAAGATGAGGGAGACAGACTTGGAGAAGGCCCTTAGTACTAGCTAATGTCTTGATATAGAAAGCTTATAAGAAAATAACTGAAAGAATAAAATTGTAAAATTTTATTTATAAATATAAAATGCCTTGGAGATTTTTTGCATAATACTGCAATACTGGCTCTTTGTCGTCATATATTGTATCTCATACCATAGGCTAACTCAGATATTTCTCTTACAAGTTACTGATCTTGGGTCACAGATGAACATATGAATGTGGAAAGAATAAATTTGAGCTCTGCTGGTTGCCTTGCAGTTAGTTTTAAGTCTGCTCTTTCTGTGCTTAGAAATTTTGACAGCTTGACTGTGTCTCACAGATGCAAAAAGGATGTCTTTAGCTACCACTTCATTAACATCTTAAATCTGTGACTGCAGTGCAATTATAATACTTGGTAACACCTACAGTCACATTCACTATAAAGTGGCACAGTATGGTTGTATCATCTCCATTTTACTGCCACTAGTTTTTTGAGTTGACAACACAGTAAAAACCTTCCTAAAAAAAGAAAGATGGCAAGAACATAAGAGCATGACACCATGGTTTAAATTGTCTTAAGATTATTGTAATATCATTCTGGATCAGCTTTCATTAGGCTAATGGTCCAATCTGGCTGTGTCAATGAAGTGGAGCCTTGCAGGAGCAAGGAAGGAGGGAGATGGAGTGGATCTCTACTTTGTGTCTTCTGTCTTGCTCTAGCAGCACAGGACAGATGCAGAGGAAAGTGTGCAAAACCATGAGGGTCCAGTTGCTTCTGGACCCTGGTGAGCAGTGACACCAACAGTGGCACAAGCAGGAAGTGGTAGATGTCTGTGAATCTCAATGCAAAAGCTTCTGCTGCTGCTGAAAGAACATCTCTTAATTCCCCATTCTCCTTCCCCCTTCAAGTTATTTCTCCTAAGCTCACTGTGAGCTCACAGACGGAGTTCAGATGTCTGAGCAGACAGATAATTAACCTGGCAAAAAGAAAAATACTTTAGCTTCTAGGTCAGAACAGGAGTGGGAGGGAAGAGAGGGAGAAAACCTTGTCATTGGAAAGCACTCTTGTTCAGTAGCAAAAACCTCCCTTTGTTTGGGTACAGTGTTCCACTAGTAACAGTAATGTTATTCCTGGTAAAATTCATTGCGCTTGTTGGGTAGTTTCTATATATTATAGGGAAGATCCTGTATAATGCAAAGGCAAATTATGTGTATTTAAATCAGTATTATAAAAGAGAAGTTTTGGGTAAGCTTTCAGATAATTTTTGTTTTAAAATAACATTGACAAAAGGAAGGATATTAATTTAGAAAAAGAAAGGCAGCATAAAAAAGAAAGGGTGGGGCAGCATGCCTTAGATTGTGTAATAAGAAACAAAATGATTTAATTATACACAAATTAATTCATTACCACACATTTTTCATCTTTGTTTCCGTGTTGATTGCTTATATTATTTTTAGTTTCTTGAATGAAATACATATGTAAGTAACTATACAGCTTGGCAGCATTAAGTGAAGTGAATTAAAGCCATGTCATTGAATGGTGCTATTAATTGGGTGGAGATTTTTCTAGAGGAAATTGTGTTGATTCTAAACCTGATCTTGCTCTTGTTTGCCTTAACAGTCACATTCCTTCACAGTCACATTTGGCACCCAAATTTAACCATCCATAAATTCTGAGTAATGAGTACACTTGCATCTTAGGAAGGAACGTATTTTTTAAATGGAAGTTTGAAAAAAAAGCAGATGAAAAACATTTTAGACTCAGGTATAGATAAGACATAATAACTGGAGAGTCCTTCTGACGTGTAATGGATGTCCTTCAGCTTGAGTGTATTACCAAGCTTGGCAGTCTGTGGTTTTGAAAAGAGTAATTATCTGCTGATAAGGTTAGCAACATCCGTGTTGACTTAAGAAAGTTTTATGTGCCTCTGTTGCATTAAGATGTTCTGTGCCGTGAGACCTGAAAGTAAAAGCAGAATCTTTCAAATCTTTTGACAATGGATACATATATTTTCTCCTAACTTTAAGCAAACTTTGAGGACCTGTTTGGGAATTTCATCATTAAGTAATTAAGAAATGGTAAAGTAAAAATTAGTCAAAGCTGAAACCATTTGCGGGGATGTATGAAAATGATCTGAAAGAGAAATGCTGATTTAATTTAGAGGACTTGCTATTTTTGTGACTGTTTTTTGTACTAGGTGTTTTGAACTGAACGTCTCAAATTTATACTAGGTACGGCACAAAGGGGGTATGGTATGTATAAAAGCTAAGTGGTGAAACTTATCTTCTCTGTTCATTCGTTGTATCATGTCTGACCCATTTATATTACTGTAACTGCTAAAAGGCAACAGGCTTTAGAATTGCTTAGTTTTGACTAAATGTAGATCCGGAGGCTACAACCTTTGCTCATAATTAGAACATGGTCTTTTAGCAGTCAGCCAAAGCACTGCATTTTGCAGTTAACATCATCACTAAAAGCACAGAATATAGAAAGTTTCTCCCCAGGGGTTTCTAAAGTGGTAAAAAGTGCTGAGTGAAAGGCTTAATGTTAAATGAGGGGTCATAACCCTAACTATCCATGTTAGCTCCTATACTCCAAAATGAGCTAGTGTTGGTTGGCATAGCTAACAAGCATCAAAGCCAGCAAGATGTTCCATTCATAGATGTTTTAACCACAGACTGTGTGCCTGCACTAGATATATCCTGATTAACTCCTGTTAACTCATACCCTGTAGAAACTCATTTAACTTAATAAACTTCTTAAAGTGCTATAATTATAAGTGTATATTATACGTCACTCTGAAAGGAATGCCCCCTATTTATTTCCATGGGAATTACAACAGATACAAAGAGCACAGTAACACTATTTCACAGAGCAAATTCTCAGCTACAAAACACTGTTTTTCAACATGGTTGCCACCCTTAGCTATACATTTTCTCCAGTGATGAACAAAAGCCTGCGTGCCACACCCATAAATCTTTGCCTGACCATCTGGAATGTAGCTTGTCTTTCAGTTACTGTGGCACTGCTGAAATGCACCACCCACCAGCTCACTGTGCCAGCATCCACTTTTTGGTGGGAAGCTGCAAATTCTGCTGCTGTAACACCAATATGTGGCTCCGGTGTTGTGCGCCAAGTTAATAAAATAGGAAGCATTACTTTCAGAACTGCACTTGTGCTTAATTGTATATATAATATGCTATGCATTTCTATATTAAAAAATACATATTAACTATATAAATACTATCATATATAGCAAAATAAATTAAATCCTTATCCTATTATACTGCCAAGATTTTCCATACTAGTGTTCCAGAGCTATGACTGTTTTTTACCTTTTGTGTTATCTTTGTGTAAGGATAAATTTCAGGTAACTTCCTTGCCTGCTTTTCATTTCTGATTTCCCTTCTACTGATAACACATACAATTTCTGCATATTTTAGATTTGGAGACAATCCCCTCTTTTTTTGCTGAGATGCACAACCTGCTGTCAAAGTTCAGCTTAGGTTGAAGGCTGCCAACTTCAAAGTGACATTCACAAAATTCCCCTTGACAGACAAATAAGTTTTTCCACAGCTAAGAGTTGACTTTAGACACAGAAAAGAGTGTCTTTAGATACAGAAATACATGAAAAATCTTAGAACAGAAACACATGTTGTATATCCCTAGGCATACACAGGTGAGTTCAGAAACAATTGTTAGTTTGCAAGTTTGATGCGCTCAGATGTTAGCCTAATGAGGCACTGTATGGAAACTGTTGTGTCATGCCCTGAACCACTGATTGAACACCTGGGGAAAAGACCCGGTCAGCCCTGGGAGCACAGGTGAAGGCAATTCCACCCCTCTTAGACCTTATTTAAGGGCTGACTGCCACTGGGGAAGGATCTCTTATGGAGATCTCTTCTTGGTGAAGCTTTCGTCTGTGAACCTAGAATCTTCTGATATGGGTGAGTGATCTTCTTCCCTTCCTTTATAGCAGTTTTCTGTTGTGCCAGTCCTTCCGTCGTCACACCTTTGTAATGCCTTTCCTATCGTATTGATCTGTCCAATTGCTACAGGCATTCAAACATGAATTTCTGGGCTATATCTCTATGATAATATGCCTTAAAACATATGTTGAGTATTCACAGGAAATTCTCTACTAAATTTACATACTAACTGGAGTGTGTAATGATTTTAGGAGCCAAATTCTGTTCTTCTGTTCAAAGATAACATTTCTTTTTAAATTCATAAGGTTTATGCAACATGACTTTCTAAAACAGGCTTATACCATAATAATCTGTTATGAAATACTAGTTCTAATATAGTTGTTTGAAATATACACTGGTTTGAGTGCATCTATATTAGAAATATTTTTTCCTAATTAGAAAGCAGATGTCTAACAAAACTGTTCGTGTAAGAATCTTTAGAAATGTATGCAAAGATCTTGATAACAGCAGTGTATTTTTGCATAGACTATTTAAATTCTACTCATCTTAAGGAGATCAGGATGTCATTGTTCACTTAGCAGCATATACCTTTTTGAAAAATGCAATTAAAGCATGTGTCATTGTATCCTGGATGTGGTTGGATGGTATAAATTTAATCATGCTAGATTGTGGAGAAATCTCTGTGTTCTTCAGAGTTTCGCAGTGATGGAATTCTTCCTAATATGTATTTGTGATGTTCTTTAAGTCATTATATACTTAAGAACTGTCTCAACAAAGCAAGAGAAAAAAAATTTCTATTAGCTTCACCCAGTTGTACTTTTCAACAGAATGGAAAAAAAATAAGTGGGTGGAGCTGTAATTATAATAAAGCTAAGACCAAATATTAATTAATCTTATATAGTGGCAACCTATTTTTTTTTCCTTTTTACTCTATTGATAAAATAACTTGCATGCACATTAAGTTGTTAATGTTTGTATTTGAATTGATTTTTCTGTTGGGTAATCTTCTCTAGAAGAATATGACTGCATCTCACCAATATTTAATCAAAGCATTGATTTAACTTAGTGTTTTGAAAGTACAATTACTCATTTACTCTTCTACTTGTATGTGAAAATTTGAGAACATACCTCTTCAAGACTTATGTTTCTGTTCATTTTTTTGCTTGTTCTTTTCAAAGACAGCATTTTATTTCCTTTTTTTTCCTTATAGACCTTCGTGATCATCATGAATGATGAATGTTAAAGTAAAACAATTAAACTGAGAAATAAACAGACCAGTGTATTTGGTTTGGTTATTTATAGTAAGATAACTCATGCCATCATTTAATCTTCATTAGTCTTCCTTTTCTGTAACCTTCCAATTGGTAATGTTTCCCTTGGAACAGAAATGCAAATGATGGAGCCAGGGCATGTCCTCTGAAGAGCACGAAAGTTTCTGCCGTAGCAGAGTTCAACTGCTCATTGGAAGCATTATTAAATTGCTTTGTATTGAGTGAATGTGGAGACTGGCCTTCATTTTTCCTGTTAGCTCAGGTGATGAACTATAATGTTTTTTCCAACCCAAGCCATTCTAGGATTCTGTGGTAGTGTGATTGTACTTTGTAGCGAGCAAGCACCTTAAAACATTCGGTCAGTCCTTCTCTTTTCAAATGATGTACTTGTGTGGTATACAAGTTGGGGAAAGTTATGTTCTCAGAAAGTCTTGCATTTCAGTCAGTTTTTGTTATAAATCAGTGATTTGGCTCGTATTTCTTTTGGATTATATACTCTGTGAGAAACACATTTAATTTAACACTGGGACTAGCTGTAGTCATAAAGCAAAATCGAGAAGGAACCAATGCCAGGGGTTTCAAATTTAATACACTGACTGTCAAATAATACGTATGAGTACAGCATAGCCACATAAGAGTTATGCTGTTTTATCTTCCATCTGTAAGGCTTATGAAGACTTGTCTAAATAGGGAAGTCCTCAAAGTTTTTCCATTTTCCTCAATTTTTGGAACTGAGGTTACTGAGAAGTTGTAACAGACTTAAAGATGTCAGCATGCTAAAGTTCCGCTGTGCAGAGTGAGAATGTTAAATATGGCTGTTGAACACATTTCTACAAGAGCACTGCTACACAGTACATGTCTGGAGGTCTAGGAAATGAATATGACAGGTTGCTAGTTCCCAGTATGTAATTTTATCTTACATTTTGAACTGATTTCTGTTGTGTTTGGCAAATGCTTTGCTTTTGAGTATGGAGTACAGGTTTCAGCCATAGTGTAAGTCTTTAAGCAAAATGAATAATAGAATCATGTATTCCTTGTTGTATTCACAAACTTTCATTTCAAGCTGTAGAACGTTCTCTGATAGCCCTGTAACGTTATGGAGATTGTCAATAGCTGCATCTTACTGCTTAAAGTTACAGTTAGTCCTTTAAAATGGTTTGGACTTTTAGTGTCTGTTTAAGATCAGAAGCTAGAAGTACACCAAACAGGGCCATTGAGATAGTGCTAATTTAGTCCTATTTCTTTTTCCTAATTAAGCTTACTTCCCTCTAGTTTATCAGAAGAAAGATAGCAACAAAAACAATTCTGTTTGTCCTGTCAGAACTAAGCAGCCCACAGATGGTCTTTCCCAGCAGTGCTATGCAGAGCATCTATGCTGGTACAGAGAATACAGTTTTCAGCAATTACAAATGCTAAATGTGTTCACAATTCAGTACAGTGACTAATTAGTCCCCTAATGTGCATTTAGTGACATTTTCAAAAAACTCTCAGGTGTTTTACACAGTGGATGTTATTTTTGAAAGTCAGGAAGTCATCTGGTACCTTTAAAAACTGGTTCTTAGTTCAGAATTGGAAATCTCAATGTTCTTTCATCTTTTTCTTGGAACTTAAATTAAAAAGAAAAACAAAACCCTTTATTTTCCTTCTGTAGGATTAAGACACTGACGTGTTTTTAACTGTGCAAATGTTTTGAGTTTCTGCAACATATTTTAAAATGTTGTTGGAACATAATGTATTAATTGACAGCACTATATTTCTTCTCATTTTGGAAAAGTATCATACCATAGAGAAAAATCCCATACCTCATCACATGCTGTTCTAATAATATGCATGTGTTTGGATATTTGGGGTTTCTTTGACTTGTGGTCTGGCATGGGCCATATCTCAGTCTACTGTGTAAGAAGCAAGGTATTAAAATAAACAGCCAATATATGCATGTCATTAAACATGCTAGAAATTGATAGGGCGTGGCTGTACGAAAGTTGAAGGAAGTGCTGAAATGGGAAAAGAAGAGACTGGAATCCAAATAAGGGAATGAAAGCATTGTCGTGACTATAAGAAAGAAGGACTGAACACATAGTCATCACTTTCTTGATGATGAGAGATCCAGGAATGAATTCCATTCAAGCTGTCACATCTGTGCAGTATTAGCAAGAGAAGGAAGAAACCTAAAGGCAGATGCATTAAGAAGGGGGCTTTTATTTCTACTTGGACATGTATGTTTCTCTGAAAATAGGTGCACTGTATCCTCCTGGCTTGGGCTCTATGGACAGCTGCTGCGCTGAGTCCAGCAGTGGAGAAGTGATGGCTGAAAATAACTTCTTTTGTCACTTTCCAACTGAAACAAAGTACAAGCAGAAAAAAAAGGGGGGGGGGGGGGGGGGGGGGGGGGAGTCATATAAAGTCTTCAGAGTTTGGTGAAAGGGTTGTGATAAAGTACAGTTCCTTTTCATGCACTTCTTAACAAGCATGAGGTTTTGCCACAGCAGTATAATTACTGGAGCTTAAAATAGCTCCCTTCTGTCTATTCTTCATTTTACTATAGCCAGACTTCAATTAATCCTGATAAAAATGGCTGTAGCTGGTCATTGCTATGTTACCTTTTTTTAGGAATTTGTTTGAAATCGCTACGTAGTGATTGTTTGTACTTGTTAACAATTAGTTACTATTTTAAAACAAAATAAAAACAACTGTGAGCAGGTGGTGGGTTGATAACGTGTAAGGGATTTATTGTGTGCACAGCAAAATTTGTAGCTTTGCTAAGAGAATCTAGCCACAACAATAATCAATTCTACCTTTGTACAATCATAGCTAAGATCTATTCTCAAGTTTCTCAAGACCGGCTATGTATTTTCTCTTATGCTACTAATTTAAATTGAGTTTTAAAAGCCAGGGATTTGCTGACTTAGAACAATGAGACATAGTTTGCAGAAGGGAGAATTTTTCTGATGTTATTTTTGTGCCCATGTTAAATTTAATAAGAATTTTAAGTTTGTTAGCAAAATTAATTTTGTAGAGGATTACAGTAGAGATTTGTCATCATTAACTTTAGCTGATGGGTAACAGTTACCTGGTATACAATTGAATTGGCCAATTTTTCTGCACAGAAGATGACTTTGGCCTACTGAGTATCTCCTAAAAGAGTTTGGAGTCAGTCTAAGGACGTGTAGTCTATGTCTGTGTGTATGTGTGTTTACTCTTGATTTCAAGAATAGAAATAGAACAGGCTTTACGCATTTTTCATATGTTCTAGGAACAAATGCACTTACACCAATTAATTTTGGATGTGAGACATATTCAATTTTCAAGTGACATATTTTAAAAGATACCAGAACTACCCCTGGAAGTCAATAAGAAAGAGGAGGATATTTTCTTAAACGCACCACATAAATTGCAGATAATTTGTAGGTGCATGTATCTTCATGTGCATGTATCTATTCGTAGCCAATTATTTTTCTAGCAGGAAATTAAAAAAAAAAAAAAAAAAGGAATGTGAGTGAATAGAGGAAAAGCATTTTCCAGTGTTGGCAAATCCTATTTATTATTTGATAAAGGAAGCAACTATTTCTGGAATATGGATTTAATAGCATAGTTTTCCATGCAACGCTGTGCTACAGCAATCGATCAGAATTGTATTTGCGGAAATTCCTTTAAACTACGTTTATTTTGATGTTGTCATGTTTCATTGCTAATTTATGTATTAACAGTTACAGTCTGTAAAATATTACTATTTATTTACCATCTACTGAAAGTGTTTATCTCCTCAATGAAGTAGGTATGAGCTAAATAAGGAATTACAAGAAAAACTCAACAAATAGAGCACAGGAGTAAATATCTAAATTTTCAATATCTTCTTAGATTAGAAATTCACGAAGGAAGATATGAAGTTCTGATACACAGGAGTTGTGGGATGTTGGGGTAGAAATAAGGATGAGCCTTAACTCAATTTGCCCCTGGAAACCTTGAAGAGAATGGCTATCTGACAAAAAGAATGCATCGATAGGCACCTGGTTTCATGATCTTTCCATCCTCTTTGATAGGTTTATTGAAAAAAGAAGTTGGGCAGGAGTCTACAAACCCTTTTAGCAGTACGTTAAGGATTCTGCTTAGAATAATCTAATGTTCAGTGTCATGTGTTCTCCCTGCCCCTCCACCTGTAGAGTTTGAACATGCACAAGGAAAACTTAACTTGCTGTAGGAAAAACACAAAAATCTTATTTTGTCATTACATATATTTGAAAAGAAAAGGATTTAAAGAGAAATGGAAAGTAGGAGAAAAGGTGAGATCGTTGACAGGAACTGTTCTCTGAGGATAAATACCAAAGAAAATCCTGAGATGCATCTTTCTATGCCACTGCAGATGTACTGTAAATTCTGGCCTGAAGTCTTCTCTACTGCAGCTAGGGGACGGGCTTCAGTTCTAACTAATTTACAGTCCATGCCTATGAATTGCTTCAGTCCAGTGTGAGTTGATGTCAGTGAATAGGCAAGCAGGTAAAACTTGATGACCAGTGGAGCAATACCTTTTAATGTTTCCTATTTAACACAGTATTTCTTGAGAAGCCTTAAGCCACCAGCTGTCAAAATATTGATTGGATAGTTTCCACTAGCGACTGTAAGAGCTATGATATGGCTCCGTATAATTTTCAGCTTATCTTTTTTTGTCATCTTTTAGATAAATTCATATAGTCCAGATTGAGATTTCATGGTCTGTTGTCCCCCTTGCACAGTTTATTTCACTTTTGTTAGAGAAAGCCTTTGAAAATGTTTGTAATCTGGGAATTATATATACGATGTATGTCAATGATGCTATCACAATAAATGAAAAATTGATAGGGGTTATTGTTCCACTGATAATGAATGAGGGAAATATAGACTGTTGAACAGAGTAGAGAAAAGCAGATTGTTCAAACTGGCTATAATAAATTGAAAGATTTTTCAGTGGTATACCACCAATACAGAGTTCAAACTTTGTATCGAATGTTTGGCATTTTGAAGGACTAAGAGGGCAGAAGGAAGTGACTGTGTTAGTATTTAGTGTTGTCACTAAGGTTTTATTCTAGAAGAACTGTTTTCATAAACCCTTCTATGATATAACTTGTTAGTTAGATGCTAACTAGTGGGATAGAGGGAGTGCTGCATTTTTCTAGTGGCTGCCTATAAATAGTATCCTTTCTGTCTAAAGGCTTCAAATACACAAGGTGTATGTGATAATTTATTATATACATTGATTACGTTACGATACAGTTACCAGGAGATTTTCTCTAAGTAATGTTCTTGTAATTGAATACAAAGTGATTTTACTTACCTTTTTTTTATTATTATTATTCTTTATATTGGTCATGAAGTAAATGTTGTCTGTGAAACAGATAGTGTTTTGTAGCATTGTCAATGTGAAAGGAAGACATGAAGGGGATTTACACAGGAGTGAAAAGTATTTTAGACCTTAAAGGCAGGTCGTTTTTGGATTGAACCTATGCTAGCAGGCACTAAATCTTTCCTCAACCTCTGATTTCTTTCTTTTTTTATTACTTACTGGAAATCTTTCTTCTCTAGAATGGGCAAAAAAAAAAAAAAAAAGTTGGTGGCTGACTTTCATATGACTTTAACATGGTCGTTCTTTAAAAGTTTTTCATATCAGTTACTGGTAATACTTATGCGTCTATTAATTATTTATGTATCCAATTTGATTTAAAGGCATGATTCATAAATACACTGCTCAATGACATGTTATGATGGATGCCATTAAAAGAGATGGATCACTAATCCAAAATGCAGTGAAAATATATCTTAAACGATACTACTAAATTGCTGCAGTCAATGAAATGTTACTCAGTGTTGAGGGATTAAGTCCACGGCAAATTCAATTAATTAGCAAGTAATTTGGAGAGAATTTACAATTAGTGTTCCTTTATTAGTCATCGTTATTAACAATCATGGTGAGGCACATCGTAACTGCAAAATGAAGTACAATTGCTGTATATATACCTTACAATACCTTATAACCTCACTCTGCCTGTAGATAGTCATCTAGAAAGCAGAAAGCAAATATGGCTTCGAATTCTGAGTGACTGGAGGATAGTGAATTGTGAAAGCACTTGAGTCTTCCACAGAAAAATAAATATTGTGACATAAACCTTTTGGACAATGAGTTACATGATAGGAGACTATGAATTTAGACTAAGGTCTGCCTAGTTCTGTCTGTGCAACGTGGACAGTGAAGAAAATTGTCAAGTCTCAGGAAATGAGTTTTAGAAATCACCCATTGGCTTAAGAAATGTGAAATATCTTAAAACCTGGAGTAAAAATTACCAGGAAAATTAGGTTTGAAATATTTTATTTTGTTCTGTTCTATAGCTTGACCCAGATTTTGTCCATTGCAGCATAGTTTTTCACATGTGAATTGCTCTTTGTATCCTTCATATACGTTGTATGGATGAAATCTGTTCTACACTTAAACCATTGAATATTTGGAAGAAAAAAAAAAGGTAATGTCATGGCTCAAAAATAAGATGTGAATTCTCCCCCTGTCTAGTTTAAAGGACAGAAGTTACTCTACTTAGTCCCTTGGAGATTTTGCATGTCTTGGCTCTTTTAAGTGCGAAGATGAATAAACCCACCAAACTTTTTTTTTTTTTTTTGAGAATTCTGCCTGTATATATTGAATCTGTTTAATTGCTTTGTATCCCATTTGAGTGGGAAACATCTGGAGGGTCTTGTTTCCATATACAATAGTAGACAGTCTATTTCAGGCAAGTCAAAGTTAGACCAACAAGTGTTAATATAGTATAGAAATGCATAGATAGCTGTAGAGTTTAGTTCGCCATTTGAATCTGAAGTATCTTCAACTTCCAAAGACAAAAATGACCAAAAAAAAAAAAAAAAAGCAAAAATAAACTTGAGTCTGAATGGATAAACCTGAACAAAATCTCTTTGATTGGGGCATTCGGGATAACTGCCAGACTGGACTTTGAGTTGTTTATAATAGGCTATGTGTTGATTGAGGAGAGGGGCATGAAAGGTACAGTTTTAGCACCCTTAACCTCTGCCAAAATATGCAGGAAAGTGAAGGCTGCTGTTTGGACAGGGAGCAGATCAATTAAATATTTTAGGACAGGATGCTTTAAAATGCATGTTTGTAAGTTAAGACATAACCTAAACATTTAAATCACAAGAGATTCTGAAGTTTTATCTACCCACTGAGTTCTTGGTGGGGAATCAACATTTAAACAGGCTCTCGTAGGCCTTCAGCAATACATTTCTGTTCAACTGTATAGATTTTGAACTTGCTGAACATGTAATTCATTCTTGTCCCCTTCTAATTATAGACTGTAAGGTGATGTGATGTAGCTTTTCTTTCAGTTTCAGATCAGACAATTCAAGTTTGATTTACTCAAATTTTGAATCCTTTTATTGTAATAAGCAAATTTTGGCAAAGTGTCATGGTCGGGTTGTAACTTTAAGTAGAAATATATTTTTTAATTTTTGATTCCTGAAATTCTAAACATAGTTGTCGGTAAAAATGTCTGATTATTAATGAAAGAGACAAGACACAGAGGTAAAAACCAAGGATTGTTACCATTATTTTCTCTGGCCCTCACAGATCAACAGTTCCCATGTTATGGTTGTTTTATCAAATTTAAAACCTGGGTTGAAAATCAGCTGTTACACTGTTTGTTGTATACTGTTGGTTGTATAAAGCAGCTCTGGAGGTAGTAAATGAAAGCATGTTAATAAATTAAACCATGTTTGTAAATTAAAGTTTTGCCATGGGAATTTTTGGTATGGAAATAGTGCATATTGCAGTAGATGGAAGAAGTTAGTTGTTTGGAATAGTAGTGATACTTGTAAATTAGAAGATATAAAATAAAATTTGACACAAGAATATACACTTGAAAAATTATTGCCTGCATTGTTTTATGCTATCAGCACTGTTTTCCTTTCCATAATCTTTTTTTGGGCTACCTTTTGGAATTTAAAGTAATTTTCAAGAGTTACAATTTTGACCATGCATTTTATTCTTAAAAGTCCTTAGGATATTTGTCCAGTTTTTGTGCCCTGTTGTTTCGTCCAGTTCAGGAAAGCAAGTGCTTACGCAGATAAGTAGTCCTACTATGAGTGCTCATCAAGAGAATTTGCTGATGAGATGATTGTTTGTGAATAAGGGGTTTCAATGAAGTGAAGCAACAGAGCTAGTGCAAAAATACTGATGAGGCAAATGGCCTGTCCAGATAAAAGCAGCACTAGATAAAGAAATATATCAATTGTAACAGTCCTTCTTTGTTGGTAAAATTAGATGTAATAGATTATGTAGAATGAATTGGACAGGATCCTGGGTTCCAAGGTCTGCTATGAGATTCTAGAAATAAATGAAGGCTGAAGAGTGTGAGAAAAATGGAATGAATTAAGTTCTTTTTTTTTTTAAAAATCAAGGTTACTTACAGACAGACAGCAAGCTCAACTGCTCAGTTAGCTACCTTAAAGCTTAGGGAAACCCTATCAAATTCAATGGAAATCAAATTTTTAAAATAAATTACTGATTGGTACTGTAACAAATGTCAGTAAGTGAGTAGAATCCATGACTGTCTGCATAGAATACCTGGCAAAGTATCATAAGAGGATGTTTTTTTTTAATAGATGCATCTAGATCTAATCAGTCTAAACTTCAAACTCTGATGTGCTTTTATCTTTTGGCTATTGTAATTTAATTGAATTCCCTCAAGTAAAAATTTGTTCTTTAGCTGCTCCAGGAAGAATTTAAAAAAAGAAAAAGAAAAAAAAGACTTATTTACTAACTTAGGTAGTTATTAGTTTGAATGTGTTTAGTGTGCATGAAAAGGGGCAATAATGGCACGAGGTAAGCCAGAAATGACACCAAGCATTTCTTGTAGTGCATCCTTCTGTTGTAATATCCAACTTGTGTATGTTTTAGTAGTAACATCTTGTTCTGATGGTCACAAAATACTCCCAGTACAGACTCATAAACTAGCTCATTCCTGTTAGTATTTTCCCTGTGTGTTAATCATGTTATGTATGCATAGGAAGAGACTGTCCTAAACTGGAAATCTTGCTCGTCAGTTACTGCAGTTAGACTGCAGATGAGACAGTGAGCAGGCACAGATGGATGAATTTTCTGTGTGTTACCAACACAGAAAGGAGTGGATTTCAGGTCTTTGAATTCCAGATCCTTGCATTATTCTCTACTGTCTGGGTGGCAGCCACGAACACTCAGTTTCCTGAGTGACTGAAAGCTAAACCAGTGTCTCCTGAGGCAAAATGTTAATGAATTTACTTATCCAATTATTGGGCCTTCTATAAATTCAGTCTTGCTTTTTTATTATATAGATAATAGTAAAATGCCGTGGGCAGTTTTGCACAAAATAGCTATGCCAATATTATAGCAGAAAAACTCTTTTGTCATCTACATGGGTTTGTTGAGGAACTTCACTTGTTCCAAGTCTCCTCAAAAAGACAGTTCTTTACAATATTTTTATGAAGATCGGTGCTTCTGGATGGTTTCAGTGTAATGGAGTCTGTTCCCAAACAAAGTGTTTCTAATAGAAAATACTTCAATGCCATCCTCTTTTAAATTAAAGGCAAGGCAGCTTTCAGTAGTTTTAGGAGAGCAATCTAGGTAAAATATTGTTCAAATTAATTTTGATAGATTCCACCTTCATGATAAAGGTAATGTCGGAACTATTACTGAACTGGTTTATATTTCTAAATTGAACCAAGACCAACCAATTGTTTTCGTGGAATATATTGCTGTATTTTGATGTTTAGGGGAAAAGAAGTGATCATAGAAAGGATGACATGAAATAAGAGATTGCAATTCTTTGATTCATTGCCCAAAGCTTTGCTGGGCTCAGCTGCTGGCTCCAGAGCAGCTGGGGCAATTTGTGCAGCGCCTGTGTTGGTAATGTGCGTAACAAATGGTAGAGAATACAAACTGTATAAAAGGGAGAGATATCATTTTCACTATAATAGCTCACTTCTTCCTTAGGTATACTGGCATCATTTGAGATTTCATCAGCCAGCTAATTGTCAGCCTTATCCTAATCTCCCTCTGACAGTGGCCCAGGCCATCAATAGCACTGTCTGGATGAACAAAGACTGAGATCACTGTAGACCAGATCCTCTCATAAACTCAAAATAAATTGTTATGCAAAAGAAGGGAAAACAAAAGAAAGAGCACTTTAGAACTGCACGTGACAGTGCAGCACCCCAGATATGAGGTATAAGCATTTTCTGGAGAGTCAGAGACCTTTTGAACAGTTAATTATCTAAGAAATACATTGAATTACATTTTACAGTTATATATGCTAACTACTTCTCATGATACTTTAAAGAAAAACCCTGGTGCAATTTGTCACTCTGCATACAGTGAGATTTTACTTACGGAAGTATGCTGCTATGGGAAATTGCTTACTGCCAAAAAATTTCCTCAAAAAAAAAAAAAAAGTTTGGCAATGAAGACAAAATGCAATGAACATCATTGTGAGATGAAGTTTAGAGACAGGAACAGAAATGCTGTGGGAGAAGACAGCTGGGAGTAAAAGCTCATGAGAGCTTTTTCAGGAAAAAAGGCTGTGGAAAGTGCTTGCATATTTGTGTGGTGCCTGTATTTGAAGTAGGCGCTGCTTAAATGGGGAGGGTACCTTCATGTCCATTCTAAACTACATCTATGGGGCCATTGGATTGATCTATGAATGAAATCTGAAGTGGCATAGTTGACAGCTAGAAAGTGAGATGATGTTTTGTGCCATTTCTTTAAGATGAATGTACTGTGATTTGGAAGTTGTAGTTATTCTTTCTGTATGATTATTCAGAACCTGAATCTCATTTTTTGTTTCAGAATGACGGACCTCCTGTATGTAGTTTTCATAAATATAAAATGTTACTGCTGTGCATAATCTTCAAGTAGATTTTTTTCCACTTGGAATAAATGAAATTGATTTTTCTAGAACTAAGGAGCTGTTGAGATGGACACAAGAACAGGAAGGGAGTGATGGGCAGGTGGACAAGTTAGCTTAATGAAGCCTCAAATTCCTTCTTCTGTCATCTGCCAGGATTCCTGGAGTTTCATCGCCCCCAGCTGGCCAGTGCTCCTCCTCTGGTACCCACCTGCACTTCATCTTCCCCCAGTCAGGGCACAAAGGATGAGCCCTGGGGACTGTACCCTTGCTCTGTGACAGCTGTCCCTACTGCAGGGCCCATGGGACTGCCAGGCCCTCGGGCTCGGCTGAGCAGGGATTTAATTCCATGTGTCAAATGTTGTCTGACTTAATTAACCTTCTTCTACCTTTGATTGAATAACAGCCTTTTCTCTTTTGACTGTCTCATTAAAAGGTTGAGTAAAATCTGTCTTAATTTATTGGACATTAGATTTCCCTTTCCTGAGGCATATTTTTTAGAGAGAATTTGACTTATGCTCACATGTGCACACGTTTTTTTCCCCCCATCTCTTCTGTATTTTTTGCATGCACTGCTGTTTTCTTGCTCTCCTTTTTCAGTACAGCCACGTGTTTCTTTTTGCTAGAATATAAGGTGCAATGGACTTGTATCTTGGCTTTAAGGTATTATTGGTTTCTCTTGTCTCTTCATTGGGTGTTTTTTTCCCTCTGTTACCTGATACTGTATATCAGGTATTCTATTTCATGCAACTAGTCCTCACCATAGTTTGTTGGTTTGTTATTTCCTCTTTTCAGAAAACTCCTGTTTGTTCTGCTAAGAAAACTCTTCCCTTCCTAGTTCTCAGAAATGCTGTCTTCCCTCTATTGTAAACTACTCTTTTCTTTAAAGCTGTTATAATTTTTCTCCAAATCTTTTTTATTCACACTTCTACTTGACAATGAGAATACATACTTTATACTCTTCTGTCTTTACTTTTTACTCTAAGAATCTTTTATTTTTCTGTTCAATTCATTTTCTTATTTCTGAAGTATCTTTTTTTTCCTATGATTGCAGTGATACTAAGTGCTCACTGCTTATTTTATACTTAACTGAGGATAATTGATTATAGGGACAAATTTGTGATCTCTCAACATCTGTCTCACCAAAAAGGCACTTGTGATTCCTCTGGAGACAACAGGATTGTGGGTGGTTTATTCTAGCTCATCTATAACGATCAGCTGAAAATAACTTAATTAAGGAAATCATGCAAGAAGTTAGATGCCTGGGTTTACATTTCATGTACTGAAAGCTTAATTGAAATTCAATAGTACTTCCTTTATCAGTTGCTGATACTACCCTGCCATGTAGAATTCATATTAACATTCATGGCATATGAATTCATTGTTTCCTAAGAAGTCTTAATCTTTTACTTCCATTCTGCACTGTGGTAAAGAAGATGCAGTCTCCTCCAATGTAATGCCATACAGGGGAGCCAGTGCTTGTGAATACCGTGTCTCTGTGTCTGATCCCTCTGAAATTCAGACCTAAATTCAGGAGGATTTTTTAATCTTTTGCTGTGTTGTCAAATCAATCCTCAGATAGATTTAATATTACTCCTTTGAAGTGTCTATCATCATGTGCTGAAGGGATAGTGGCTTTCTGATAATATTTTCACTTGTACATGCCATTATGATTCTACTTGTTAAATATTTTTGTGTTTGGTCCCCAAAGGTAGCACCAAGCAATTGTATTCAAAAAACCCTGAAGGTTTTCTAGATATTTAGAACAAGGCTTAAAATAAAATATCTTAGAGTTCTGATTTACTGCTCTCATTTTGAAGCCATTAATTGATGGTAGTGGAGAGGCAACAAAAAATCATAAAAGGTGTTCTTAGAGTAGATTTGATTATTTTCTGAAAAAGACTGCCACAAGGGAAGAAAAAAGCATGCACTGATGTAGTATCAGAAACTTTTCAAATGAGTTGCTTAGTGTCAAAACTCCTCCAGGAAAACGAGTTATTCTTTTCTTCTGACTTTGGAGTTCTCCACTTTTCACTGCTAACTCTGCTTTCCTGTATTTCTTGATGTCAAATGTAAGCATGCTGATGCTCAGTGTGTTCTCTTTTTTTTTTTTTTTTTTAACCCAGTTCCTCTAAAAAGAGGAGGAAGCCCTTTGTTTAGGCTACATGTTCTAGGAGCGAAGTGTGTTTATAAAGTATTCATCTGTTTTTCTTGTCCATGATACATATGGTGACATCACTGCATGCTTTTATATGATTTGGACAATGCAAAACCAGCAGTGAAAAAGGGAGAGAGCAAACAAGCGTGTTTGTTATAATTAAGTACAGAACTTAGAGCATAGTTTGTGAGTCATGTTTAAAAAAAGCCTAGGCTCGCTGTGAAATCAAAGGATGAACTTCCCTGAGCTGTTTTCATTTAGTGTCCAGAGGAGTTCTGCTCCTCATTCTTCATTCTTTCTAGTACCAGGTTTAAAATATGTAATCAAAGTAGCTATTTCCAAACACTTCAACTGCTGTCGTTGATATTAATCAAGTGTTGAAACATGAGTGAATTCAAACTGACAGATAAAAAAAACCTGATGTTTCGTCAGTATTGTATCAGGGTTAGTACTGAAGACAGATATCTGTAGCTTGGTAACCACAGTACCTGGTATCAGCCACAGGTAAAGTCACTAAATGGCTGATTCAGGATGCAGTGGGTAAAGAATTATCAACTATAATGAAAGGAATCTATTTTTTGTATTTAATATTTTATTAACTGTGGTGACGAATATATTATAATGTACGTAGGCTTGTCTGCAATATGCTTTAATATTGGATGGCATTCTGCTTTATAAAACTGATGTTAGCCTGGGTAGCTAATGAGAATTTTTAAAAAAATATTCTGGATATGCAGCATTCCAGCTTTATCAAAGACCTTTCTAACAGCCTCAAGCTCAGCACTCTATAGTCTAGCTGAAGTTCTTTTAATTTTTCTTTTTCATAGTTAGAGCTGAATAGCTCCAATAGCTGTTTGTATTGCGTTGATGTCAAGTTCATATGATTCTTGAAGCCACATAATGATTGATAATTGTTTTTATTTCAGTAACTTCATTTTGATCCATAATGCATTTGTGGTACTTTCTAAAATCTAAAAGTTTATCTGGTGCTCCACTAGCAATTTTCTCCACTTCTGTCAATATGTTAAAAACTTCTATCCTAATTATGTACGTATTTGAGCTAGACATAGTCTGTAATAAACAGGACTAAGTCTTTCACAAAAATGTTCTTTTGAATTCTGCATTGCCATGTGCTTAGAACACCTTCCAGCTTTGCATCATTGGATAAATTTTTGTGTCTCCTCTAAACAGTCATCTAATTGCTGAATTGAATTCTTACATTACACTCTATCTGGGCCAGATCATTCCTTCTCCTCTAGAAACTCTCTTTCTAATAAAACAACAATAAATACACTTTGAGAGCACAGCTGCCTGAAAAGTGTATTCACCTTATGTTGATTCCGTTAGGCTAGTAATCCTTACAGATACACAATATCCCTGAGCAGATAACATGCTCTGGCTTGTTTTTCTGTCAGTCCCAGTTAAATGCCTCTGTTGTACTACGGAAATGAGCAATAGTGAAAGCTCTCATGGATGCTCTGCTGCCCATGTGTCGCAGTTTGGTGGTGATGCACATGCTTCTCAGGAAAATACTTGCAGAATGTAACCAAGGAGTATCTCTCTTTTCTCCTGTAGTGTACAAAGGATACTTGTCATAAAAGGAAATGAGATTGGCTTGACAGAATGGCTCTTGGGTTGATGCTGGCCATTTCTTTCCATCTTATTTTGTTGTACATGCTTTTAAAGTGTTTGTTAAATCACTTAATAGTGTCTTTTTGTGTAGTAAAATCTTGGAAATAGTTCTATATTTTTTTTCTTGTTTTTGGATGTCCTTTTAGTCCTCCTCTTGGTCCTGCAGGACCAAACAAATCTTGAGGAAAAAAAGTCACTAATAGTGTAAAGATTGGTTTGATTAGATCCTTGAATACTGTATGGGAAATTTTGTCAGGGTTTATTGATTTGAACACATCTAATTTTTGTTGCCTTCTTCCAAATATGATCTCAGCTCCTAATCCGTTTGTTAAAAATACTTGTGTCAATTGTCTGCTCACAACTAAGCTTTCCTGGTCAAGGTTAAAATAAATAAACCGTTGACTACTTGAACCTTTTCTAGGTCCCAGTTATTTCAATGGCTCTGCAACAAACACAGTAATTCTCAGGTCAGTTGGATTACAATTGCATTTTATAAAACATCTTAAGAATGTTGTCTATGAAAGCCAGCATCGTGATTTTTTTTTTGGAAGGCAGTTAACTGTATGGAAACAATCCTATACTAAATAGCATTAAACGAATAATACCTAATATCTTCAATTTAATGTAGGAATGAGTCTGCATGCTCAGTATGTTAAGACACAGAAAGGTAATAGTTTTCTGTTGTTCTCTCTCTGAGTTTCTCTGTTTAACTGCAGCAAAGTATCATTTTTAGAAGTTCTGCTGTCCGGATTGTAATGCTTATCATCACTGCTCATTTTTGGAGAGCAGGTAATGGAGTGAAAATTTTCCTATTTTGTTGTTTTCCCGTAGTGGAGTCCTGACAAATGAGCTTTCCTTTCTGATACATGAATTGCAGTATTTAATGTGATTCCTGTGAATTTACCAGTTTGGCAAAAGAAAATTAAAAACTTTCCAAGATTAGACAAATAAGGAGAAATAATTCAAAAGGTGAAAAGGCCAGGCTTTTACATCTAGCCTATAAACAACTGCAAATTTTTGTGACCCGGTCTAATGAAAGGGTTAAATAAAGTATTATAAACTGTTTGCTGTCTTTAGGCATTTGTTCTGTATCCATGGACTTATTTTAATGTAAATAGGCACCTCAACAGCTGTGTCCCCTTAAGCACATTTTATTTAGCAGCTGGGTTATACACGTCACTTGGCAGCCATGGATTTTCAATTTTTCTCTGTGCCAAGGGGGCAGCTGGAATAATTTGAGTGCTCATTAATTTGGGAGAAATATGAGCTGTGTAAGTCAGACAACACGAGTCTTCTGTATGGTGTTGTACAAGGATAAGCGGATCAGGGTAGAAGCAATTTGCCCTGTCCCAAGGGGGCCTTCATTTTTTAATAAGCTGGTTATGAAAATTCTATTTCTTTGCAGTTTGAAGAGTCTAATTAGAGCCTGTAATTTCTCTCATATAACTGAAGTGGATGAAGGTTAACTTCAGGCCTCCAGAGTCTTTTCACTTTCATTTACAGACTTAAATCAGGTAATAGTTTGTAGCTAATTAGAATAGTGTATTAAATATTTAGTTTGACTAGACTTAACTGCAAGAACACATGAATGCTGTAGGGCTACAAAAAAATGATAAAGTAGAGCTAAATTTAATTTTTAATCAAAGATAAACTTAAAGGTAGTAGAGTAATTTTAGTACTGACTGGTATGCTATGATAGTAAGAATGGCAGTTGCCTTCAGCTGGTTGAAATGTCAAGTTAAAGGAGCAAGATGTCTATTTAATGTCTTTGCTGTAACACTGCTGTTCAAACAATTCATGATAAAAGTGCACAGTGTCTAAAGAACTAAATGTATTTCAGCATAACATACAGTTTTTATCTAAAATCTCATTTATTTCTTCATTCACCAACTCAGAAATTTCAGAAAGAAATTCTTTAGGAAACCAGAGTGTTTCTTGATGCGGAAGTTTCTGATTACCCAGGAAGTTCAACAATAAGCACACATTCCTATTGAAATTTGCTAAACAGTGAGTTTGCTGTTCTATCAGAGCAATATCTGCATCTGAAACTTTTGCTTTTGTTGATTTTGTTTGTTTCAGTGAATTAGTAAGATAATCCTAGAATTCCATGAGTAATTCTTAATTGCTGTTGTTCTGGTAAGCAAAGCCTTCAAGTTTTACTACTATGTTTGTAATTTTCAAAATTCTTAACATTCAGTAAGTAGAGTTCAGTTTTTCTATGCTAGGTTACAGAACTCCCCATGGCTGGTTGGATTGCTGGAATTTGATCTTTTTTCCACTGAAGGTAGTATAAAGCAGATGAAATTCTGTTGTGCAAAACCAAACACGGACTTTGAAATTGGAGCTCAGCACCAAACTAGCTTATACCTAAAATGTTTAGCTCAAGGCCCATGCGGTGATTTGCATCTACATGTTGTGAAGGAGAGCTTGTTCAAGTTAAGTCTGCCTTGAAAGAAGACAGATAAGCATATTCTGAGTCATGAAATACAGAAGCTCACTTCAGTACAGTTCTGTAAAACTTCCATGAAACAGATTGTAGTTTATTCAGCAGGATGTTCTTGGTAATGCCTTTTGATCAGAGCAGTATTGGCTATGGTTATCTTTTTTTTTTTTTGTCTTTGTTTCATAGAATGATACATAATGGAAAAGAAGAAAAAATAAGTGCAACATTTTTGTTAATTAAATAGGTAGTTTTTCACTTCTGCTATTTGTATGCTATATCAAATGATGATGTTGCACAAGTATCTGCTGTGGTCCTGTCAGCATAGGAGGACCTTGTTTGTCATGTCCTTTCGAATTACCTTTTTACAGTTTCAAGTTTTCCAAATCATTATGCCTTATATGGTAGAACTTAGTTCTCAGATAATCATTGCATTATTATATTTTAGCTGGTGGGGGTTTTAAAGTCTTCTTACAAATGTATAGAACAGATTCTTATTTCCAATAAGAATTGTGCTTCTTAATTTATTTTGGCTAAGAGTACTTTGGTACTATCGTCTGTCGTATGTTAATGCTATTGTAGTCATACTGGAGTCACAGTGGCTCTTCTCCTTTCTAACCAATCCCACAGTTTTAGCGAACTGATTTCCCATAAACTGAGTACAGCTCCCTTATAACCCCAGCAATTGTTCATGATAGCAGAGGAGATTCTTCTTCATGAATGAACAAGGCCGTGGATCTAAAATACTTCAACTTGAAAGGGGAAGGGTGCTGATAAAGAGATGATTTAGTAATCAAGACAAAATAAAGATGAAATCTACTGTTTATTAACTATTATTAACAACAAAGACAAAAAAACCATCAGTAACCTCAAAATAGTCAAACTCTTCTAGTTGGAAGCTTATTCAGTCTTCACATTCTTGGCTCATAATCTGTAGTTTTAATCTCAAGTTTCCTCTCCAGAATTTTTTGGATGCTAGAAACTCCATTACAGATTGGTAGAAAATCTGTGATAAAACTTCTAAACATCACCTTATTTTGTTACACTGGTTTCTCAGTTGCCAATTTTTTGAGACAGCTTATGAATGCAATAATCCATTCAAAATCAGCTGTTATGGGAGATAATAGCCAGTTGTCAGAGCATTAACCACCCTTGACTTCACTTTGGGCTATTACGTAACAAAAGAATGAATTGGTGGTAAGGTTGCCAGGTGTATTAAATTATATGATGAATTATAGAGATTCTGTAATGGGGATTAGTGTCCAAAAGAGGCTAGTGGAGATTGCCAAACCCATTATCTGATAGGACTGTAGACTGGACAGAATCCCAAGGGTGAAAGGCTGGTGCTTTAACCATTATGTCATCCTCTAATCTGTGTCTGCGCCATGCACAGTGAAGTACACTGTAAATGAGTTACCATTGTTCACTGCCTCATCCTGTAACTGTATAATAACAGAAGCGGAGTAGTTGGCTGTCTTTGGTTACTTAGAATTTAGTCTGATTTTGATCTTCTCTCATGGACTCTTCCAAAATAAATGATATACAAGAAAGCTAAATAGTATACTAGCAAAAATTGTATGAGCCTGTTTTTTCCAAAGAAGCTTCAGCTAGATCCAAGAAAGTTAGTTATGTGTCATGGTTTCTGCCCTAATCTCTTCTCATTCTCTCCATTCAGACACATTAATTTGTTTAGGCTGCTATTTTGTGTTTTAGTAAGACAATTGCTGTTCTAGATTTCACCAAATTCACTTATACATTGAAGAATGAAAATACACAATTCACTTAAGGATAGTTGAACTAGCTGCTAGTGGATCATCTAGGCTTGGCTGTTAACTCTTTGTAATGACGTGGAATCTCAAGTATCAGGGCTGGAAACCTTGAAATTATTTTGTCTTGATTACTAAATAATCTCTTTATCAGCACCCTTCCCCTTCCAAGTTTTCTTTAGCATCTCAGATGAGAGCACAGAGCTTATTCCTAGCTCCCATAAATAACACCAGATTTAACTTTAAAATGGTAACATTATAATAATGGAAAACCCTTATCACTTAATTGTTGGAAGTTATACATGTGTGAGTTAAAACTTTCCTCTTCCACTGTGTCCCATGTAGTTGATCTCACATACTATGGCTGTCTTTACCTGTGGAAAGACATAAAAAAAAAAAAAAAAAAAAACCACCACCACCAGCAAATAAACTACATCTTCAGTAAAACTGTGTGGTAAATACACAACATTTGGAGCGTCAGAACTTTTTATTAAAGAGTCTTTGAGTTGAAATTTTCCAGTTGTTGTTTTAGTCCCAAAGATTAATATTCTCAAAATCTGGAAATTTGCTGTTGATTTAACTGTTAAACTTCAAAGAAGGATTTAATATATTCAAGGCCTATTTTGTGTTTTGTTGTTATATGCCAAATCTTAACTGCTTATTTAATGTAAACTATTTGCTCTGCCAAGTCCTTACATATAATTCATCAGCAATATAAGCCTTTGCTACTGCTCTGTTCAATCCTTGTCTGCCTGTGAGGGAACTGGTCTTGCCCAGTTCTATGACCAATACTTCAGTATCTCTATCATATGTGTAATGCAGCTAAAACTTTTGTCCTGTAAGCGGCCTGAGACATTTTGTTCCTTTCAAAGCTGCCAAGTATTAAACTCCTTGAGGGAAGCAATAAATCTTGTGCTAATTAGCTAATTAGGAAGAACACTTTCTAATCACCTGATCTATCCTTGTGCAGTGAAAATAGCAAAATCCCATATTTGTCTTCTAACACCATCTCTATTTTATTGGGGGAATTTTTACAGTGGGAAATTATTCTTTATTAATCTTGAGTTGCCTTTTAATCTTCTGTAAATCTACAAGGGATGTTAATACCTCTGCTAGAGGTCTTGGTAGCTTTTTGTAGATTTTCCATTTCTGTGAAGTTTCATTTGGAGTTTATAAGAAACAAAACAAACTAAAAAACCTCACCACGCTGTGTCCCATATCCTGTTTGAATTTTCTAACACTGACCCTCAACAAGGGTGGGTGGATATGCTTCTAGCAGGTGAGTATAACATTAGTAATCTTGTTCCCCGACCACAGGGGATTAACTGCAGCATCAATTTCCTTTTTTCCTGCATGTAATTTCTGAAGTAGGTCTATACAAATAGCTGTTGGGGAAGCAGATGTTTGGGAAGACAGGGCTCAGCTGCTTGATGATCCCCAGACAGATTAAATGTTTGTCTTTGTTACTGTTTTTGCTTATGGAATCTTATTTTCCAGCTAAATAGGCCTGTTAATTTGGGGTAAGGGGTGGGGAGATTTGTTTCTCATACTATTCAGTGGCTACTTAGGGTACAATGCACAGTGTTTAGGACATCCTGATAATAGAAGACGCTTATAAAATTGAATGCAGCATGCAATTGCAGGAAACAAAAAATATGAGGAAATGTATAAATATAAGCTTTTTTTTAAAAAAAAATATTTGAAATACTGAAGGATATAAATTAAAGTGAAGAACCTTTTACTAAGTTACTTTTAAAGATTTGGCCTAATGAGGTAATGGCTTCAGTTTCATGGCTGCTTCTCACTGAATGTGGTGTAAGTTGAGTCTTTCAGTACCTTATGGGGTAAGGTTCTCTAACAGGATAGAAGATACTGGAGCAGCGCTGTGGGCTTTTTCGCTCTCTTCAGTATAATTTTATTTGCTTATTTAAAACTTTCCCATAGAATTTCCCATTGGATTATCAATGCAAGTAGTTCCTTTACCCCTGTTTTCACCACTTCATAATAGAAAAAATGAAGATGAATAAATATAACCCAGAAAAGGCAGTCAAAGATGGTGTTTCCAGACTGATTCACTCTAGAATTTTTTTTCCTGCTGTTTTCCCATGCCACCGCCCTACATGTGATGTTCTTTGCAACAAGATATGCTGGAGTACAGCTTTGGAACATGGGTATTACTTTTTGATAGGTTTATGTGTATGTATTTGTGGACGAAAATAATATGTTATCCTACATCTCAAAGTATGGTATGTTTTACAAACTCATTTTTTCCTTTTCAAATTTGAAAAAGTTCCTTGTACAAAGTCATAGCCTGTTCAAATTTTCTTCCTATTATTTAAATGCCTATGTCACTGATCTTTATGAGTAGATCCAGTGTGACTTCAAAAATCTTTGACTGTATTTGGATTGTTTCTTAAAGGCAAACCTACTGCATCATGCATTTCCCATTTTCCCCTTGATGTCTTCTGAGGTAGAGCTGCGTTTAAGGACTGTCAGAGAGAGGAACAGGAGGATGAGATTATGCAATTCTGGGAGAGAAGCACTAGAAGCACAAATAAAACCTCAAATTCTTTCTAAATTGAAAGTAAGTTTAGGCTACTTTGGGAATTTGAACCTAAAAAAAGGTCAGAAATTATAAAGCAGGAGGACCCTAAGGAAGAGAAGCCAGTTCTGGGTATTTAAAGGATGAAAAGCTTGAGTTTATGCTGTGTAACTAATTTTAAGAACACTTTCATGACAGCCAAGCGTAAGAAGAAATGTGCGTGAAAAAAATTCCTAATCAACATTAAAAGGAACTGGTTACAAAGAGACAAGTAATTCATAACATAAAATTGAAATTGCAGAACAGAATCAGCAGTTAACCCTGGCAAATTAAGATATATAATTGTTGATTCTGTGGCCAAAAATACACCTTGTAAAGTTTGTACTTTGTTAATAAGTCTGCATATTTTAGCTTCAGTTTGTTTGTTAATTTATTTAATAACTGGTGAGCTTTCTAAAGAATAGACAACCTACCTAGAGCAATTATTCTGAATAGAAAAATAGATCTGCCTGGAAGGGAGTGCACATGAGAATTTCAAAATGGGTATTTTTCTTTTCAGCTTAAGCTTTTACTTTCCCATGTATTCTTCCCATGTGCTCTCTTAGTCATACTCAAAAAAAAAAAAAAAAGCACATCAGATTCATCAGATTTACTTTTTGTCAGCACCAAACATTGAGAATGTAGCTCTAGGGGTTGTATTTAGAGACGTGGCTCCAGACCACCTCTCAATGAAAATTATTAATCATTCTACTGTGCTTTTAATCAAAGACACACAAACACTTCAATATGGTTTTAATATAACAAACTGCTTAAATGTCCAATGCCTTTTAAGTAACATGTGAATAAGCTTAGGTAGAGTAGGAAAATTAATGCCAGTACGAAAATCAGTTGTCTTTTTCCTGGACATCCTTCTCTTTTCAAATTACAGTATTCAACAAAGGATAAAATGAGTTATGGAAGACCACTGTTTTTTTTTTTCTTTTTGAAAAGTTTTACTAACAAGTGCAAGTAAATGGCAGCTTTTTGAACTATTAGGTTCACAGAATTTAGGCAGTTCAATAATTGCTTTTGTGAATCTTGAAGTTACATCATGTGAACCAAATTAGACCATCTCTGGTCTCATCTGCTCCAGCTGTCATTTTGTTGATCAAATGAAAACTTAACTTCTTTGATCAATTCACCATTGAGACTGTTACGAAGACCAAAATGTTAAATCATGTTTGTGAGGGATCTTTGGATAGGATAATGTTGTATTTGGGAATCATGTTGAAAGGATGCTCACTTGCTGTCTAGATGAGGACAGAAGTATTTGCAACATTGTCTTTGGCTGTAATGGGTGATAAAAGTGCAAGTATCCTTTCAGTTCTACAGCAATAACTGCCTGATGTAGTCTTGGGGTTGCCCAGATACTCCAATCAGGTGACTAATCAATACTTGCAAATATAGAAATAGTGCCTATCTGGTGGTCTAGTCATCAGATGAATTGCCTGGAGAAATATCCAAGACTGTTCTCACCTGCAGAACTGGAAAGCTCCCATAACAAGCTAGTTCTTTATGGTAAGGCTTCCTAGGAGTTCAGGCAATCATTCAGTCACACGGTTCTTCCAAATCAATCAATTTTGTCATCTACAGAGAGACTACCTGGAGCATTCCTGGACCATCGTAACTTATAACTATAAAAACTTGAATTTTATCTATATATCCTGCTTATGACTTAAATTTCATCGCTTTTGTCACAAGTCTATTGCTAAGTCTATTGCTATTTCTTGCTAAGCTTGAAAGGAAAGGCTGTTTTTCTGAATGTGTCCATGAAGTAGTTTGCAGCTGCAAACAGATGTCTCCACTTTCAGCTGCAAGCAGAAGTCCCATTTCTCCTCCCACATTGTATTTTAAGTTTCTGGAAAGACTGTTTTTCAGCCTGTTTGGCATGGAGATACAACTTCACAGTTCGAGTGTGTAGAATTTTGCAGAGCAACTTTTCTCACTTAACACAGAAGATTTCTGTTCTCTGTGCTGCTAGTTAAATGAAGTTTCAGAGGTGAGGACAGTTCAGGGACTGCAGACTAGTCTATTCATAATGTATGAAACTGTTAAGTGGATATTTCGGATGAAGTGGTTAGCACTGAAATAACTGTCACTTAAATCGTCATTCTTAGTTTTCTTTACTAATGGTTGAGTGTATGCATCTCTGAGATTATTATATAGTCTATCTGTCCAGAGTTTGAAGGTTCAAACTTCAGAATATTCCATGGCTGTAACAGCAAGAAACTTATTGATAGTATTGTCTCATTTTTCAAAATGATGTATCTCATAGATAGGTCAAAAAACAGAGTGCCATCCATCCGTGTAATCCAAACCATGATCAATGCCTAAGTGAGGCAGAAAGGGTGTAAAACAGAGACTGGAAAACCAGAAAGAAAACAGATAAAAAATAATGGAAACTTATACAGTTAAATGTTTACTATTAATCTAAGTATTTTTCTCTCACCTAAGATTGGTGCTTAATTTTGTCTGCTGAACTACTGAGCTTTGCAATTCAGTGTCGTAATATTCTGCTGTGTCATGGGGATAGTTACCAGCATAATTTGTGACAACTGTTGATATGTTGTGCTTCTTCTCACTAGCTCGCTGTGGATTAGTGGTTTGGACCAGAATCTGTGGTGTTGCGTGTAGAAGCTGACTGTCATAAAATGCACTGTTGGAGTTGGTCTGTGTCTTAATAGGAATATAATTCTACGGTTCAGAATCATTTGAGCTTATGCAGCAATCTTTTAGTAAGAATAGTAGCTGACTGGAGTACTCTTTCCCAGAAGTGATCCTTCTGAGCCAGAAAGTTGTTATGTCTGCAACATAATAAGAAGGTAATATATTGGAGATTTCTACAACTGCTTTTTAAAGATGATTAAAATACATTAATCTCAAATTGTTTTCTTCACCATTTAATGTTTGTTTTTAAAAAACAGAGGAAAAATATGAATTGAGAAAGTCTAAAGCTTTGCTAAAGATTCTATTTCCACTGCCTTTTAAGTTTCTTTTATGTTGCATGTTCCATTTTCTATGAATATTGTCCTAAAGAAATGGCAGTCTCTGATACATCTATAGGAGTTGCACGCTGTGCAAGAGTAGTGAGTATAATTCTAAACATCATAGAATCACAGAATGGCTTGGGGTGGAGAAGACCTTACAGATCATCTAATTCCAATGCGCCTGTCATGGACAGTGTTGCCATACGCTAGATCAGGTTGCCCAGGCAAGGTCTCAACCAGCCTGGCCTTGGATGCTTTCTGGGATAGGTCATCTACAACTTCTCTGGGCAACATGTTACGCTGCCTCGCCACTCTCAGAGTAAAAAAAAATTCACCCAACATCTAACTTAAATCTCTCCTCTTTTAAGTTTAAAGCCATTCCCCCTCATTCTGTCACTATCAGACCATGTAAAAAGTTGTTCTCCCTCCTGCTTATAAGCTCCCTTCAAGTGCTGGAGAGTCTCAGTGTGGTCTCTCTCTGAGAATATTTGTGGATTCCTCTGCACCTGCTCAAATAGTTCCATGTCTTTCTTTTGTTGGAGGCCCCTAGCCTGGACACTGTTCTTATTCAACTTATTCACTGTTCTTATTCAACCAGTTTCTTATCCGCTGAATAGTACAGCATTCAAATCCATATGTCTTCAACTTAGAGATAAGGATGTAATGTTGGACCATGTCAAAGGCCTTGTGTAAGTCCAGGTAGACAACATCAGTTGCCTTTCCTTTGTCCACCGATGCTGTCACTCCATCACAGAAGGCCACCAGATTTCTCCGCCATAATATGCCATTGGTGACACTTGTTGTCTTGGATCATCTCCTTGTCTCATTTGTGCCTTAACATGGCTTCCAGGAGGATCTGCTCCATTATCTTCCCAGGCACAGAGGTGAGGCTCACTGGTCTGTAGTTCCCTGTGTTTTCCTTCCTTCCTTTCTTAAAAATAGGAATGGTGTTTCCCCTTTTTCTCATCACTGGGGAACTGACCTTACAGCCATGACTTCTCAAATATGACGGGGAGTTTCTTGACAACCACGTTAGCCAGTTCCTTCAAGACTTAAAATGATATTTTTTCTTTTGGAATAAGGTTTGCTTTTCATTCAGTGGATCTGCTACCATCTTCAATTTTCAGTTTTGTAGATAGGATATAACAATATAAAATCAGTGTTTTTTGTCTGAGAACGTTTACTTTCTCCACGCCTGATAGTTAAGCTCTGAGACGGTTCATTTCATATTTTGAAGTTGAAAATTCTTTGATTCAGGTATCTCTCTTAAACATTTTACAAAGATTTTAAAATTTTCCAGTACTGAAGGTTTGTCTTTCTCTCATGGGTTTTTTTGCCAGAGAGGTACTTCATATCCATCCGATTAAGATTTTGTCTCGGATGGAAAAGGTTACTTGATTCAGTTAAAGCTCTTGGATATTGAAAGGTGTTTTTCTTATTTTCTTTATATGACTTCTTTCAGTCAGCCTTGATTAAAATGTTCTTTGTGTACCCCCTAATAATTTTTTAGTATTGTATTGTACCAGAAGATACTGAAATAAGAGTATCAGTGTATATGTGTGCATGTAGTATATATACATTCTAAAGCTCATAGTTTCCATTGTTTTATTTTCTGTAAAGTTCAATACAAAACCATAGAAGGAGACGCACTTTATCCTTACTTATCCATTATAAGTTATAGGGATTGCAGTTAGATATTTCAATACTATATATATTATCAGTAGACTATATGATATCAGAGTTACATCTGAATTGTTTGAATGAAATAGGCATTTCATGGACTTATTTTTCAGAGCAAAACTGCTCTGACACGCTCTTCATTCAGTTACTTCAGATATACAAATAAGAGAATACAATGGTTACTCCTAACAGTTTTTACCTAAAAACATTTATTTTACCTGGTATCTGTGAATACGGTTGGATATTAAATCTGGCACCTACTGTCTAGTCTATTTGCAATAGCATTTTTAATGGTAACTATAACAATGAGTCCTGTTTTGCAACACGTAAGCCTATCACTGCACTGGCCTTGTCCACATAAAGAAGTAGAAGTAATTTGAACTTATCTTGCAGTATTAATGGGATACTTCTGTACTGTTGGCTTAGTTATAGGTTTATGTGAATGCAGAGAACCTTCATGTAGATGCTTATTGTTATCTTACTATGGATGATGCCTGTGCATCTGGAATTATGACATAAAATTTAACCTTGTGTGTCTTGAAGAGTTAAAATGAGTGTAGAAGAGGTATGTAGATATAAGTTCATTCTGAAAAATGAAATTAAGGTTGTAGGCTTATTCAGGCAAGTTTCAGTTCTAGCTTCATTTGTTACCAGAGTCATCGCTGGGATCTCTGATAGCAGAAATTGATATCACAAGCATTTGTTTTGTAAAATTGATTCCAGACTGGTTAGGGATTCATGAGTGCTTTGCACTGCAAGCTCACAATCCTTACATTGCAGCTGGTGGATTCAAAAAACTGATCAATGACTTTTAGAAGTAGTACCGTAATCAGAATCGTTTGTTATAGGAACAGATTTTGAGATTTTTCTCACTATTCTGAATACTAAACAATATCCATAAAAACTGTTAATGTATCTTTAAAATTATTGACAAAGAGATCTTCAATGTTTTGGTGGATTTTTTTGTGTTTATTTTCTTTAATTAACTAAAACACCTTCCTGTGACTTTACATGGTTATTTTCTTATCATGCCACTATGAATAAGTCATTCTATTAAGTAATGAACAGTAGAAAAATTGTATTTTACAAATATTGCTTACCTTATATTTCTTTTTATAGGAGATTTTATACCTTATGATAAAGCTAGTAAACATTTTTATGATGTTCACTGAGAAGTGCAGAGATTAATATACAACTGATTATGACAATGAAAGATAACAGCATTTAATGAACTGATAACTTATCTTCAGTGCTAGCTAACTACTTCATAGCTTTTATTTTTACTGCTAATGCCAACCAATTAGCAGTATTTTTGATGATGGTTAAAATACCTTATAGAGAAACAGTAGATACCAAATAAATAAACTACACGTTTAAAATGCACTCAGAGAAAAATGACTAAAATCCTTGAAACAGTATCACAGAAGCCATCCGTTCTTCATGATGATCTATGATACCTATGTACTGAAATTTCATTATTTGTAGGCTTAATGCAGTTTTGTTGCTGCCTGGGCTTATAGTCATGCTTACTGTTCATTCTTTCAGATAAAGCTGGTCTCCTTTTATTAGGAACACAGTATAGTTTGATTCTGCTTAGATTAAAGATGATGGTTAGATATAAATCTCTCAGATGTATTCAGTCTCATCACAGGCTGTATTCTAGCATTATTTTCAGAAAGATAAACTGTGACAGTGATTCATGCTATATTTTCAGTGTATAAATCATACTGTGCCCTTTTTATTGTGCCAAGAGAATAAAGATGTATACTTTTTTAATTAATGGTTTTGGTAGCTATCAACAAAGCATGCATTCTTTAGACTCTTGGATTATGTGTATTATTTGATTTAAACTAATTAATAATATTGCACAATTAGGGTATATATTTTTAAATGATGTAAATCATGATTGAATTTTATGTACCTTTTACCTTTTAAAGACTAGAGAAGATTCTGTGATCAAAATATCTCTATATTTAGGCATGATAACGGAAGACATGCTGCTCAGACCAGGCTGTTTAGGAGTTTGTCTCTCAGGATGCAGGTTCTGCAGCTTCTCTGGGCACTGGTTTTCATATTTCATTGCCTCATGATAAAAAGGGTTTTCCTTACAGCTGATCAGAATTGCTATTGTTCTGAGTTTTTCCTCTTGTTGTCTTGTCCTCTTATAGTGTATCTTCAAGAAGAGACTGGCTTCTTCAGTATGTCAGTGTCTGTTGTATAAGTGAGCAGAAAACTGGGAGTCAATACTCCAGATACCGTCTTACAATGGAATGGAGAGGAATAATGATGCTTGTTTACACCTTGAAGATACTGCCCAGTTTGTAGTTGGCATCCTTTGACTCAAGGGCCCACTGCTTGTTGTTTGTCAGGCCTCACCTTCTGCAGAATTGCTTCCTAGCCAGCTCTCCTTACCTGTGCTAATGTGTGGGGTTTTTCTATACCAGATACAGGATATTTTATATACTTTTGTTGGACCTCAGGAAGTTCCTGTCAGCCCATGACTTCAGCAAGTTGAGCTGCCAGTGAAGGGTGGTACGCCCCATGACCTTCTGGTGTGTGCTTTCTGCTCCAGGGTGTTTGGGAAGACTTCAATTTTTCTTTAAAACAGTATTTTTGCTAATAATAAGTAGATGACCTTCTTCCTACTTTCAGGCAATTTGTGAACAGCTTATTCTTATAACAAGTAACTCTAGAAGGATATTGTGATGTTAAATAAGCTGTCTGGTACTGCACCTTTCAGATGAGAGGTGTGCATGCAGTTGTGTGTGTGAAAACACTTATCCATAAAGATATTACTGAAAATGTCTTTGAAATTTAAAAGCCTTTGCACAAAGTGCTGCTTTTTTCACAACTAGAATGTGAAAACCGCTTTTGCATTTTGCAACAGGGCATGTAACTGGTATTGACCAACTAGAAGAGTGATTTCCTTTCAAGTCATCCTGTAAACCTGAGACATCTGTTTATTTCTCCCATAGTTAAATGCAAGTGTTGGGCAGAGCAAAATAACCTCAATTTTTTAAAAATTTTCCTCTAACTTCTTCCAGTATCCATTCTGACACTGCTAATGTTTTGGACGTCATGGCCTTAATTATGTAAATCTAATTTACTCTGCAATTTGCAAGTCAGATTGAAGACTGCAAGGGGACAATCTATGGTGTACTAACTTCACTCTTTTTCAGCCCATGAGAATTTTTATGTTAGTATGGAATAGCGTAAGGGAGAGTATCAGTAGAAACAGAGAAAGATATAATACCATACAAATCTTCAAAGATTTACGTCTGATATGTGAAATTTCATAATTTCTTGTGTATAATTTTTCATGTGCATCCTGGAAAAAGTTTTCTCTTGTGCTGTGTGTTATATGGGTCATGTGAAGTTATAGCTGCAGACTTGTAGAAGTTACAGATGAATCAGCGATAATCTTTCAGATCAGACCCATTGCCCTGAAAGAGCAGAATAGAGTTCTTCAAACAGCAGCACGTTAGGTACAGTACTGACAGTAATAACGCAAAAAATAAAAATAAAAATGAAAAAAAGAGAAGGAGCTCAAGACTACCTTCTAAATAGCTTGCTAAGTTCCTTGAAGTTTTATTTTGAACAAGCTTGATGTCTGTGACACTTTGAGAAGAAACAAGTAGAGTATGCACTAGAAATAGCAGATAATGAGAGAATAACACTGAAAATAACATGATAACTCTTTAAAACAAGCAAAAATAAAAATCCTTCAGATGTAAAGTTCTATGTCTGAGCATGTATCTAAACCAAAAGACAAATCCTTAACACTAATCTTGGATTTTGTTACTTCAGTAAGCATATTTAGTTGGCTGTGTGGAGAGCATCACATTGCAAAAGCCACCATTGCACAATAGTTTGCTATTGTGGTTTTATGTTAGTGAAAATTATATATCAGAAATAAAGAGCATGTATTTTTAGCAACACTTATCAGTGGCTACACTACATCCTGCTTGTGCTGATATTGTTTGTGTGAGTGCGGAGTTGAATATATCAAATATATCCAAGTACAATAAAAGACAACAATTGAGATGACATAAAAGGAATGCTCTTACAGTTAATATTTTTTTAATTAGCAACTTTAACTACTTTAAATAAAAAATTACTTCTCTATTCCAGTTTAATCAGTGTCTAATCAGTGTCTAAGACTGGTAAGAGTTGCAGAGGTTTATTTCTTAAATATCTCTACATCTGTCCTTACATGTTTCTGGAGGGATGCTCTGCGAGCTGTGACTGTTTTGACCTCAGGGCTGTCTCACCTTTCTAGTGTTCACTGCCCACCTCTGTAGAGCCTTGAGGGAGGTGCAGGCTTCTCAGTACACACAGTTGTAATTCATCCAGTCCTGTTAAAAGCAAGTAGTGTAGAGCTGGCATTCACACGTAAGACAGATGCTTCACTGCATGCAGTAAAAAGTTGGGGTTGATCTGCTTGATTGGAAGGACTCCTTTACACATGTCCATCTGATGAGAAAAGTGGTGTATCTGGCAAATATTTTGGATGCTTTTCTGCACTGTTTTATAATAGCTTTACTGAAGTGTCTGTATTTGACTGCTGTTTTGGAAAAACTGCTTTCAGAAGCGAGGATGGCTGCCAGTCATGATTTGAGGGGCAGAGATATTTCATTTTATTTTAAACAAACATTTGTAAAGCTGATAATATCAAATTTACAAACAATTATTATCATAATAATTATAACTTAAAAGATACGAAGACTCACATTTTAATACTACAGGCGCTTGGTTTTACAGAAAGGATTATTTGACATAAAATCATGGTCTCTGTTATGGGAGTGACAGGATCCACCCACAAGATCTATTCCAATTTCTGAGTCTATCTTCTCACACACATGAATGTAGCCCAGCTGCATGGTTCTTTGTACAGATATTTCTGTTTGGAGCTGTGCAACCTTGGGGCACAAATTTTCAGTTCATCACTTGATAGCACCAGTGCTACTCATGGCTACTTGCATCTAAGCTGACCAAGATATAATGGCATATGAACTATAAAAACTGAGGGGAATTTTCTTGATTGGTGTTTCAGATCCTTCAATTATAGAATTATTTACTAATTAAGTGCCTCTTCTTCCACACCAAAGCAATTTTCTGAATTCATCAATGCAAAACAGATATGCCTCAAATAAATAATTTTGTACTGTACTCTGATGCTTGTAGTTTATTCTCATTTGTACTTCAGACATTTAATCTTAACTTTAGTTAAATGTTAGATATTAAAAACATCCAGAGAGATGAACCTTTATGTTACACAGAGCAAAAGCCATGAATTGTCATGAAGACATTACTGGCTGTAATACTTTCTTAAAAAATATCTATATGAATTGCATATCTGTATCTGAAATTCCACTGTATGGGTTTTAAATGACTGCAGTATTAATTGACTTGATCTCTTCATTGTACTTTCAGGTTCGTATTTTCACCTATCTGATTGGAAGAGAAGCTGCTTTTGCTGACAACTTGAAATGGATGGCCTGTGCTAACAAAGGTTAGTTAGCTTTCTACTGTAAAAGCGTTGCTTTCAAAACTATATTACTGATTCTTCTTGCATACTTGGTTGTATCTGCATACAGGTATTGTGCCTCTGATGTCTAATCAAAGAGGGTGTTTATTTTTTCCAAGGAAGAAGCTTATTTGTTTGTAATGTTCAAATTAAAATGTCTGAAGCTTCTTAATGGTCTATTCTTAACATTCAGTTCAGAGAACAAAGCTTAGATTCAAAGCATTTGTCCTATTATTGCTGTTATTACTCAGTCATATTTAGTTTGTTGCCTAAGACTGTTGTGTGTGAGCACTGTTGAGTCAGTCATGGTATGTAAAACACCAGACATCCTGTCCCTTGAGGAACTGACAGTGTAATTGAAAAAACAGATTTATTCTGTAAGGAAAGAACATTAAAACACATAAGATGCTGCGATGCTACAGTAAAAGGACTGACTAATGTAAAAATGATTCAGGAAAAAAAAGAAAGCAAAATTAATTAGTCTTCAGGTTTTCCTTTTCTCTTGGAAAAAGTTCTTTTCTCCTTTGTGCCACATTATATTATGATGAATTGCATCAGGTGCTATCCATTTAGTCATTATTTCTTTAACTACTGTTATGTCCAGCTGATGGAAATTACTTAGTTTGAAGTCTTGTCTTAATCAGCTAATATTACACCATAATTTAGTTTAAGTAATAGTATAAGAATCCTTTGAAGCATCTTTTTGAAGACAATTTAATCAACAAAATATTTTAGCCCTGCTCTTCAGATTCATAAAGATCTAAGTATAGCAACTCAGAAAACAGGACCAGGGAGTAGAAACTGCCTCACTAGATCATCTGGTCCATGTCTTTATTCTCTGAGGGGTCACCTTTGTCATTTTTCAGGACTGCTTTGTTCTTTTCAGAGCCACATTGCTTTGGGTCTGAATCTTACTCATATGAAATCAACTGAACAGTTTAATGACTGCTTCTTCTATGCATTTTTTTTTTTTTACTCTCTGCTTAGTAGGTACAATATCTGCTTTCTGGTAGCTTACAATGCAAAAAAATCTTTTACCTCTAATTAGAAAATAAATAGTTTTTCTAACTTTGAAAATCATAACTGGAAGCAGCATCAGTCATCATGTCAGGCAGTGTGGATGTAGAGTTTTTCCGTTACAGTTTTCAGCTATAACTCACCCATTTTCTTTTAGTGAGAGGAAGGATTACAGCACAGGCAGAAGAGCAGTGTAGGAAAGCTGGTCTAAAGATTGCCTGAATGGCTGGACTGCAGTTTACTGCTTTCCTGGGTGGGCCGAAGTATGTTGCTGTCACTGAGGGTCAATGGCTCTAAAATCAATTTTCCTAGCAGTGATTTTTGCCTTGGAATCGCAACACAGAGGAAGGGTGTTTGGTGGGTTTCCAGCTGACTAGACTCTGGACAGCAGACCTTTCCATCAAAATGGATCACAGGGGAAATTCATACCACCTTGCAAAACTTATTTAGCTTCCAGATTCCAAAGATGAATCCTTGAATGACACCCTCCCCCCCCACCTTCATTTTCTGTTTCATTTCTGTGTATAAGTAGGGCATATCTAGAGGGAGTTGGCTTAATGAAGCAAAACACCAAGCCATTTTAAATGCATTAATACATTCAAGAACCCCAGTGTCCCTCTAGAGTGGTTTGTGAAATTTGTGATGATTTACTCATCTGTACCATATGACAGTGCACATGAAGGAAAAGACTAACATCCTCAATTGCATGAAGGTAAAAGTTTCCTAATGCTCAGTGTGTATGTTCCAGATTTTAAAATAAGCAGGCGCTGCCTTTTCCTCAGCAGTCACTTCCAACGGAATGCTATAAAATAAAGATGGGAGTTCATGTGTTACTGACTATCAAAGCAAACAGTAGTAGACTTTTCATTTTTTTCAGCATAATACTGTGTTAGCAATTTGACAGCCTCTGTTTTGAATGCCTATTAATTAGCCAGCATCACTGTGGTTAGCATATTGGAAAATGGACAAAGAAGGGGATTCATCTGTACAAAGGAGCAGAAACTGGGAAAGCAGTGAAGAGCAAATGCTTTGCATATCAGAGGTCTGATAGCGGCTATCTAACTGCCAGCAGAGGACAGATTAGCCCTGAGGCAAACTGTGCCCCAGCTGGAGCAGTTTATAGGCTATTGTATTAGCAGGGAAGCCTTGTGCACAGGAAGCCTCAGTCACATCCATTCCCATTAATAGCATGACCCCAGCACCTCCCGCACTGTGGGCTATTGTGGGGAGTGGCAGGCAGCCAGTTACAGGCTGTTCACCTGCTTGAGAGGCCTCCTAGGAGGAGGGGATGCATTCTCCGCGTGAGCTTTACAGCTGTGGTGAAACAATGAATTCCCTCCTTAGCCCCTACCAGAAGAGGAATTTTTTAATTCTGGGTATTTTATTAGATGCAGTAATAGTGCACCTACTTTACATGTGTCCAGAAAATGAAAAGCATTGCACTGTATTTAAAAATGTATTTGGGGGTGTTTTTAAAAGTTCCAAGTCTGATGTTGGATGTTTTAGGGAAAAACAAGCTATCCAGAAATGCTGCAGTGTAATATGGAAATATTAAATATAACACTGTGTAATATGGAAAGGCAGAGCATAAGTGTCTGTGTTTAACCATATGATTATACATATCTTATGCTTGTCATTACCAAATCCTACCCATTTCTTTCACAGTTTTTTCCCTGCTGAGGAGAAGAAAGTAGCATTAAGTGTAAGGAGCTCTGGGGTGGTATAGTTCACACACCAGGGGGAGGAGAAGCATGTGTTAGAATGCAAAATGTTAAGCACAGGTTTGTTGCCGTTGCTTACATGGCCTCAGCAACTATGCTTAGAACTTCAGAGTGTGTCTTTATGTGACGATTAAACCTTGCTACAGGAAGGGTAAGATTTTAAACCCATGGGGTACCTCTGATCTCTGGGAAGGAGAGTTTAATTTAACAGTGTAGGAAGTTAATTCTTGTGAGGTTTGACATTAGTCACGCGTAGCTGCATACACATGAATCATCAAAAGCTCTAAATATGGAAAGAAAGTGAACTAAGAGAACTAAGAGAATGTTGCCAAATGCTGTTCCTACCTGTACTATAGTCATTTTCTGTAGAGTTTTTCCAACAAGAGAAAATCTAAAAATGGATATAAGAACAAACTTCAAAAATTGTAGGAAAGGTAAGTTGCATAGCTATTTGATTTTCTGTAATGGAAACTAGCACTTAAGGAAAAACTTCTGTAGAAAAAAATAAATAGATGAACCATACATGCATAGAAAACAGTTCACATTAAGCGAATCATGGAAACCATAAAATCTTTGTACGTTTTTCTAATGTGATATACAAAAGCACAGAAACCATATTTATGAGGACACAGGTTGTGTTTAGGCAGACAATGTTGAATTCAAGAAGTGAACTTTTCCCATAAAACTGTAAATGAAACCCACCCCTGAGATCACATTATGGAAAAACCTAGAGAGAATCCATATACTTGACACCATTGTCGTGTCTCACATATCATTAGTAGCATTTTTTGTATTTATTTAAATTCAGTTAATTGTAACTACCCAATTTTAAGGAATAAAGTCCCTAACATACTTTCTTTCAACTTTTCTTCTTTTGCAGCCTGATGTGTGAATACATCTGTGAAATATAATTTTTTTAATTTTCTTTTTTCCACACTGAGCTCTTTTTCCTTCACTTGTTGACCTTGGCTTCTCTAGCTGTGGTGCTCACTAGGATAGGAGCACTGCATAGCTAGCCTGCAACTACATGTGTGCCAGCATACGTGTGCATGTTTACCATCTGGCTCCTTCCAAACAGGATGCTCAAAATCACTTCTTTCAATCTGGGTGTAGTCACAAATTTTCATTTGTATTTGAGACTTTCATTTCTTTGCCTTGTTTGAAATGTAATCAGAATAAGCAATAGACTTTATTCATTGTCTCTTTTAGTCTTAGGAAACTGAGCTAAAAAATGCTCTGTTGTACAGCTTAGGGATAATGTGGTTTGCAAGTACTACAAAAAATGAATACATTTTGCATGCTACCTGGAGACTTAGGACACATTATTTAAGATGTTATGCGAGATATTAGAATAGGTGATCTTAGAAATATTACAAAGAGGATTTTTTAATATAATACACAACTATACACATGATAGTTATGAATAATCTGCTCAGGTTGGCTGTACCTGATCCATATCCGTCTCATCTGAATAAAAACAAAAGTGTTCACCATCATCAGTGTCTTGCAACATGTATCAACGTGTATGGTGCAAACATTCAGGTGTTACACAGCTAACTTTTTTCACATGAAAAATGGATATAAAATCTTCTCAGGAGGCAATAAGAGTAAATGATTATTTTCCAAAAAGGCTTTTTTTCTGTCTGAATGGTAATTTACATTCTGTGATTAGATAATTTTCCAGGCAAAGACATCTAAGAGCTTCTTAAATGAGCCTTTAACATTTTGACTTTAATTGAAGCATTACATTAAAAAGTATTAGCTAACTGTAATTTCAACCTGTATAGATGTGAAAGTAATGTTTGATGAAGACTATCTTGTTCGTCTCCTTAGGTACAGTGCCATTTTTTCAAACTGTTAATCTGTTCTAACAGTTTAGACATAATATATATTAAATATTGTTAATGTATAAAACCTGTAAGTACAGGGGTTGGTCCTTTGTTCACTGTACAGCACTTAGTGCAAACAAATATCTATTCCATCTATAAATTTGCACACTGCTATGAGAGAAGTATTGGCATTATATGCATTGAAATTTTCATGAGCTCAGCAGAAAGAATATTGGGGCGATGATATAAAATTGCATGGAAAACACTGAAATAAAACAATGCCTTAGTCTGTTATTTAAGGCCAATTAAAGAGTTGTCCATGGGGACAATTGAAAGTATGTGCTTGGTGCAGGAGAACAGGGTTAGGTGAACATAGTTGGAGGTCCCCTGCTGCAAATCTCTCACAAAGAAAAAGGAGCAGTGTCGTGTGCTCTTTGCTTTTAGTTGTTTGAGTCCTGGCTGAGCCTTTGCACACTAGGCTAAGTGGCAGGAAGCAAGGCAAAGGCTTAGTAGTCTTTCTGTGCTTCTGCTTGATTTTTCTGAATTTCTATGAGTTGCTGAGGATGAAATTTGAGACGTGAACAATGCTGAACAAATGACCTCCAAATATTAATTCTATTTTCTGCTTTCTTAAGTGAGTTATACCAGAACTCAGACACTCGGAACTGCTTTAGGGAAAACATAGATTATCTCCTGTAGAATGGAATCTTTGTTTAAAAAGTTTATAGGCTGCAGTGTGTAAATACATGTTTGTATATTTATAGATACAAAATTTGTGAAGTTATTGACAAATAATCATATTTTGATTAACTATTGACATTTATACCAAATGCAGAGGATGAGAAAGTGAAATATATTCTAACACTCACAGGAGAGGATAACCTCATGTTTTGACATTGGAAACCCAGCAGTCACAGAAGTGGAGTGGGCAGCATATCAGAAAGAGTAATAAGCACACTGATTTTTCCTGTAACTGTTCTAAGCCACTAATTCATGTAAGCTTGGTATATAAAATTCTTTCTTTTTCACCATTTGCATGAAATTCTGCATTCTCGAGTACAAATTCTCATATTAAACTTATAACAAGCATTTTATTCTGAAAAAAAAACTTTGAAAACCTTATGAAAAAATACACATCTGTCTTGAAGCAACAGTTAAGCCTTGATAGTATATGTAACTGTCAGCCTTTTCACAAAATACTGCACTGAAGGAATTTCATTTAATTTTTTTTTCTATTAAAAAGAATACTGAATGTATGAACAGTATAAATACTCTACTATGAATATTGATACAATACTACTATACTAGGAATATTTGAGTTCATAGTATAATAAATTGATTTCTACTTATTGAAATTATGCATTAAACAACTACTATGAATTTTCATTTGGCTGTAAAGGCTGTCTTCATGCCATCTTAATTCATGCATATGAATCTATCTCTGGTATCAGGTAGAATGTATGTAGAAACATCAATTTTGTACTGCACAAATCATTGGCATGTGTGTTAAAACTAAGTTCCAGCTTTCAGACAACAGAGCACCCTTACAACCTTGCTGGACTTTGCCCTGTCTATAATAAACGCCCCCCAAAAGTTCTTTCCAGCTGCAGTGTTTCTGTGGGAGTTTCATTTAGCAGTTCCACGGAAGATGTGATCGTATCAAAAGATTAAAATTGCAGTGAGACCACTTTCATGAGAATGCTATATTCTTTTTCAGTAAAGAAATGAATGCACATGAAGGACAATCGATGCATTTAAGTAACGCCTGGTGAAACTTTAGCCTTGAAATTTGTCATTCCTTTGTCACCCTTGCATGATGTGGGCTCCAAAAGCAAAGGTGATGATGTATAAAGATACTTGACATCCAAGGAATGAAGAGGAAGTGGTGATAGCTCAAATAGCTGTGGCCTCGGCTGTTCTTGGTGCTGTCAGGTTGTAGGTGAAGTTTTAAAGGATTAACAAAGCTGTGATCACTTAGAAAAGCGATTCCTGTCTGAGTGTCCATTCTCAGTGACCTTCCATTTGAAAATAACACGTTGCTGTTGTTATCAGAGGTTTAGTCACGTTCTACAAAGATGAACATTTTAGAATGTTTGCAACTGCTGTTTTGTGATTTGTTAATTAATGCTTCTTGAGACCGGACAAACTTAAGGTGAGGTGGTTTTGTACAAACTTAGTGGTTAACGCATTCAAAAATAAATAAAATTTATTTGCCATCAAGCAACGAGAATTTTCTGCAAATAGAGAAATTGCAACATGCAGTGCAGAAATTCATAGCAGTCTTAGGAACCCAGACCTTCAAGAATGGCCAACAGTTTTACTGACTTCTTCCAGTTACTACTTTTTGAGGCTGCTTCTCATCAAACATTCCTTCTTTGCATTTCTCCTTTGGAAATAAACAAGCAGAAAACACAACTGACGTAACCCATCATACTCCGTGAAATCCTTCATTTGTTTTGCATGATTTATAACTTCAAATTGTCTGTTTTTACAGGGTTTTTTACTCAGATCTCTACCTTAGCTGATGTTCAAGAGAATGTCATGGAATATCTCCATGTTCTTAGCCGACCAAAAGTTATTGACCAAGAGCATGACGTGGTATGGACTGAAGCATATATTGACAGCACTGTAAGTTTGCATGTGAAATCATTTAATGTAAGCTAACTATACTTAATGAAGAATTTATAGAAAAACTGTTGTTAAAAAGCACTAGTTGTGCATTTCTGTCACATGCTTCAATTCCATGTGAAAATCAGATCTTGACATCTTTGTTACAAGCAAGTAGTTTGGAATTACTGAAATTCACCAGGCACATATATATTATAAATTACTCAGAAAATAATGAAACAATTATGAGCGATAGCGTTGTCTTTGAATGTGACCTCCAAATACACATTTTTCTTAATCAGCGTGGACATTGAACAGAAATTGGTTGGATTAAATAAACACTTTTTCTATATGCTTTCAGACAGAATATATGAGTATGTCAGTGTGAAAGTGCAGACTGACAAGAATCAGTATTTTTAGTATAGAGATGCTGATCAACAGCTAAGTGACAATTATGCTCTCTTAGTGGAAAAAAGACCAAATAGATTCTGCCTTTTAAAGTAGATTGAATGGGTGATCTAATAACAAAATTGTCATTACCATTCAATTTTAACTTGACATCCTTGTAAAAAATTAAAGTTTAAAGAGAATTTTCTGTAATGCAGTGACTGAACATGCAAACTACTTTTTTTGTGTGCATGTATCAATTGTGGTAGATCTTCAGATTTGCAGATAAAAGTTGTTCATTTTCATGGAATGATCTAAAATAGTTTTTCATCTATTTTCTTTATTGTGTTTCTTTTTATGCAATTAAAATATTTTGATCTCTAAGCTATCCATAGAACAAGAGTTTTGCACAAGTATCTGGCCTTTAGTGCAAAGGATGCCAAGTTTATAATCTAATGAATTGAAGATCACAGATTACTAATAGCAATTTTCTTTTCTTTTTGTTACATTTTACCCTTTGTGACAATAGGACAAATAGAAAATCTTGCAGGTTTCCCCTTGTGCGTTGTTGTTGTTTTTCAAGGGATTTTGTTTGCTTATCTGGAAAGTTTTTAGTACTTCTAGGAGGTTTGGTTTTAAATAAGCAGAAGAACCTTTAAAAAAAAATGCTGTGAAGAGTTTTGCCTCCTTTTCATATTTGCTTAAGTCTCTTATTCTTCAGCTGAGTGATATAAAATAAATACTAAAACTGTAGTTACCAAGGAAAAAAAAAATTTCTTAGAAATGTTATTTTGAAGCAGTTTAATTATGTCAGTTCTTATTTATATTTAAGGATGTGATATTCCAGATTCCCTTTGTTCTCATTCTGTTAGTGCATCACGATGGTGAGAAGAAAACTACCTCTTATCACAGTCAATTCGGAGCATCCCAAAACATGGGAAGATGACTAGGGAAATCTAGTTCTCATTCACCTCTTGATTTTTATGTGTTCGAAGTAATCAATGTGCATGTATGCTGAAGGAAGTTAGTTTGCTAGGGAGAGCAGCAGAAAGAGATCCATGTACTTATTGTATACATGTTTTAGTCCAACTTTGTTCTCGGATTAAAAGTATTGCTGTAGATGAAATCTTTTTCTCAACACCCAAGTCTTCCCCTTTTCCTACTAACCAAGTTCAAAATGCTGCTTCAGCATTAATTTTAGATTTCACTTTCTCTTTTCCTCTGTTAGTCTTTATTTCTTTGATCACTGCAGGGAGGAATATATTTAGAAAAGTTATGCTAACTTTTGGTAATTCTTCCATTAGTTATGGAAAGTCTAAGGAAAATGAACAGCTTAGTATAGTGTGAAATTCTAGCTGAATACAGCAGGGATGTGTGTAGATGCAAGTGAGTACTTAAGGATTTTAGAGGGATGTAAACACATACTTCCATACACACATTTTCATGAATGTCTGAAAGCTCTTAAGAGCCTTAATACTATAATAACTATTAAAACAAAAAGATTTAAAACCAGAATACAATGATCGTCTTAGTTGCAAAGTTCTTTTCTTCTCCCTTCTTCATCTTATCCTATAAAACAAAACATAAAACTCATAAACAAAGAACAGAATAAATTAGAGCGTTCATATGCAAAACTTTGGAAATAGCCATGGAAGGAATCTACTTCAGTTAAGATGTCTGGCAGCTGTTTTCAGAAGCTGACTCCTCGGTCATTTTGTTTTGGAGTTAGAAGTGCCACCCAAATGATCCTCTCCATTTTCACAAGCAGTTTGTGTCCCTTCACCTCTATGGCTTCTGCTTAGACCTTGTTAGCTAAGAAATGGGAGTGTGCTGCCAGAAAACTTAAATGTTCTTGTCATCCGGTTGTGTCAAAACATCTGTGGCTAGGTTGTCAGGACGGCACATGGGTGTAGTACATGTCACTATGTTTTAATAACATCCCACACCCTCACCAAAAACGAGAGTTGACCAACTGCTGTTTGAGAACAAGCAACAATATGCTGGAGCATACTAGGATCCAGACAGAAACATTATCAGTGACTGTAAGTCTTCTGACAAAGGAGTGCTGTGATCTTAAGAGCTGTCATTGACTCTCTGAAATCCTTCTAAGTTAGGTCTTTGAAGAACTGGACTTATTCATCATTGCTCTCTGTTCGGTAATTTACTTGAGAAACAGTCTTTGAAGACTAACTTGAGCTAATTCCAAAGTGAGCTTCACAATAGTTAAGTGCTGTTTCTTTGATAGGTCAGTAGTTTAGGTGCTGCCAATACCATTAGAGAAAGATCTCGAGATTTTGAAATATGTGTATAAGTCCATCAGCATGTTGTGTCCTGATTCAGTCCTGTGGTTCCATATTCCACACTTTTCCTAGCACCAGCCTCTTTTCCATTTGCACCTCTTTACTCAGGAGTTTGGTATGCACTGAAAGTGAGTAAGCGTTGTTGGATCCTTGCAGGCCTATGGGAAAGAGAATTTGGGTTATCAAGACGAAAGGGACAGGCAGATATTTCTTGATTATGAAGTCTAATAGAAGAACCATCTTGCTATATCTTGGTGTTCAGTTGTGTAGAGGCACAATAAGAGTTACAGGTAGGACATCTGGTTAATGGGCCCTAGATGATGGTGTTTGGATATTATTCCACCAGACCAGTTTCAGTATAATTTTTCTGCCTCAAAACTAGGTCAGATTTTGATCTGATACTGCTACTTTAACATCACTAGGGCCTACAAGTACTTAATGCCTCAGAAAATAGAAAAACTTAATGGGTCCTTAAAAATAGAGTTGGATTTCTAAATGAAGCCTTCTAATGATGCTCCTTCCTGAGTAGATAATAACTGTAAGGTATGAAATTATTTCAGGAAAGTAACAATATTTAATTGGTCGGTTACTTTATTTAAGGGTATGTGCAGCCATAGCAGGTCAAGACAGGTGAATATACTGAGGGAAGATGAAAAAGTGCCTGGGCAATGAGATATTTTAAGTAAAGTGATGTATAGAGCTAGTATCTTGGGGAGATGGATAATTATCTATAAAGTACAGAAGCCCTTAATTCATTCTCTTGATAACATCTGGAACGGAGAGAAACATTACCTTTTTTTCTGTAGGAAATGGAAAAAGGAAGACTGGACTGGCACCTGAATTCCCACTGTTTAAATGCTTACAATTGAGAATTTGTTTATTGAAGCATGTAACTTGACTTGAACCTTTTCTCACTCTTTCTGGGGAAATTTGTTTCTCATAAGTATACCTTAGGATATTCTCTGGTTCTAATGCACCGTTGAGTTCATCTCCTTCAGGCTATTAGTTTCAAGCTGTGAGCACATTCAGACGTGCATTACCATATTGGCCCTGTTCACTTTCCAACTGGAAGATTGCTTTTCATAAAAAGGACAAGTTATTACTTCATTTAATATTTTGAGTTGTCTAGTGCTTCGGAAGCAAAGAGTTCATTAAGAAACAAAAAGCATTCAGACAGATCATGACTAAGTATTTATGAAATACTAACAAGGAATATTGTAATTAGATTATTACATATATGATTCATCAATTTCAATTTAGTTCTCCTCATCCTTATAGAATGTATAACGCAAGTGTACTCTTGCAGGTTCTTTGCATAAATTTGGTAGGAAATATAGGAAGCTAACACTTAAAATATATGTCATATCAGTTTCAAAATATTTTTAACTGTGGAAACTGAGATTCTGGAATACAACTCTTTATGAGTGATGAATTCTGAGCCAGTTTCAGAGAAGCAATGGAGCTGTGCATGAGATTGTGTACAATGTGCAGATATAAAAAGCTCCTACAGACTCAAAGCTATTATGCTGGCATTTTTTCCATCTAGGAGTTTTGGGTAAGGTATTGTGCTGTTTAGTTTCTCTCCCATGCACTCAATTTTATTTCTGCTCAATGCACAGAAGAGCTTTTATGAAGTAACAAAAATAAAATACTATCCCATTTCCACTAGCTTCTGTTCCCAGAGATATCTTCAAATGCTTTTGGTAGCACAAGTTAATTGTGCTATTATAATAAGTAGATGCAGTTAGCATTTTTATCATGGTAAATGTTCCCTGGGCCTCTATTTCCAAAGTAACTTATAGACTGTAGTATTGGAATGCATTAAAATACATCAGGGCATTCAGAATTCTCCTGTATATCTACGGCAAGTAAATATTGCTAATCACTGCAGAACTGAATGTCAGGAAATGTCATTAATCAGCAGCTGCTAACAGAAAATTTACACAGAGGCAGTAAATGATTTTTTTAATGCCAGTTTTAAAAACTGAAGATCTGTGATGTTGTGTTGTAGTTTTTTTGTTTGTTAGCTTTGTTCTGTTTTTTTCCTAATTCAGTGTAGGAATTGATTATACCATCTAACTCTTCCTTTGCGGCCAGCATCTATTAACCTTCCATAATTAATAGGGTTTGATCGGGGTATGCCATAAATGCTAACTGGCTCTGATGTTCCCCTGAAAATTTCCTTTTCTTGCTCTGACATTTATTTATATGGACACACCTGGGGGAGGATAGGCCATGCTTGAATATCAGGCCTTCCGTCAGGTACGTTTATTTTTAAAGTAAGGTTCTTCAAACACTGATTTGTCTGCTATGGACCTGTAGTGATCTTTTCTAAACAGAGATATGAGAGCAAAATTAGAAGGTAGCCCAAGGAGTGCCTTCTTATCAACTCTCAGCCCAGATTATTTTTCTTGGAAAAATACAATAACTCCAACTATTTCATCTTTTCCAAAATTTCTGTAGGAGAATGATTACATTTTGAGGATTCCGACCATCTGCTCCAGCAATGATGGTCTGCTGTATTTGCACTGGAATCTTATAGATAGTGCTTGAAAAATAGCAAGGGTGATCAATACAAGAAATGTACACACAATAAAAATATTATGCATGTATCTATATGTAGTTGCAACATCCCTTGAGGCTGATCATCTTGGGACTGTTTGTGGGAATCTTCACTGGCAGTCCAATAAAAAAAGTCTGCAAGTCATGAATTTATAATTTCTCTGCTCCAAAATTTCCAGTCACAGTAATGAAGCACTCTCACTTTTTTTTACTGAACAGCTCTAATCTGTTTGTTTTACTGCTGAATCTAGAATAAATGAATTATCATTAACAACATTAACTGCTTCATATTCAGTAAGATCTGTGTCAACTGTCAAAACATAACGAGTGCTCAAGAAAGTAAATGAATAAACCTCTCAACCGGATAGAATTAATGCATATTCATTATCTTTTGAGATGCAGCTCCAAAGAACAATGGATGTTGTTTCTTTTTGCTAGCAAATGCTCATCCGATTTACTTATGTTAGGCAGCAGGGTGCAAATCAGTACAAAGAAGCTGTGCTGCTTTAATTTGAGTTTAGAGCCCTTGCTCACACACCAGCAGTGCAACAAACATGGCACAGTGTGTCCCAATAAAACACACACATTCGGAACCACTCCCCTTCCCAAAATGAAAATGAGGACATGTACAGGAAAATAAAATTCATATTGACCTGATAGGAGTATGGATACTATAAGAGTATGTACACTGTTACATTCAGTGCATACAAATTAGAACATGCCATGCACATACTTGTATATATGTGTGTACTGTGCAATTTTTGAAGTAAACTACTTTGATAAATTATGTTTGCTTTACTCCACTGCTAGTGCTCGAAGTTATGCTATTAGGGCAATTATCAGTGATTGCATTAAGCACAGAGTGTATTACTACAGAGAATTAATTGCTGGTTTTCAAAACCACTAGGAAAAAATGTTGTAAAGAAATGGCGATATTTATTTTAATGAATTAACACTTTTCATGTGTATTTATGTATGTAGTATTTACACTATAAAATGCTATATGCTATACATCAAGAAGATGTTTAAAACATCAAAAACACAAGCAAAAACAAAAGTCCTGCACTTTAAGAGGAACATAAAATTTCCTGCTGGGGATGTGGAACATGGAATGCCATCTGTATTATATGGCACTGAGAAAACTGATTACGTTTGGACCTCTATTTCATAGCAGATGGGTTCATTAAATTTAATAGCCTCCAGAGCCTTTAGGAACAGTGTTAAAAACATGTGGAACATGCTGAGACACTTCACTTCTCGCCCCACAGTCATTATAACTCTGGCTCAGACTATAAATATTACAGTACTTTATTTCCATTGAAACGGATTACTATTATAATTATTTTTCCTAGTGTACGTTTGCATGAGAAATGAAGAATACACATCCTACTTCTTCAGACTTTGAGATATGTGGTTGGTTTCTTTAAATGCATTTTACAGTTCTTTACACTTTGGAGGCTTTAACTTTTGATTTTTCTGCGACATCAGCAAGCAGCTGTAAAGTCACAACCAAACTCAGTATTAAGAAGCTCTGCTCCAAATAAGACAAGCATTATATTAAAGCATAGAAAAGAGATCAAAGTAGCACTACATCTTGGCTTTTAGCTGTATGTTGTTTCTCTTTTTTAGTATTTTATATGATAGGATAACTGACTTTGGCCTTTGTTCATCTTTCAGCATTAGTGCATTATAGACATTAAATATCCAATTTCAAGATTGGATTTTGCAGTTCCTGCAAAAGAGTTTATTTAAACAGGTTTTTTTTAAAAATATTCTCAGTATTTGATAGCTAAGGGAATATTTTGGAGCTATTTACTCTGTTATTTTAAATTGTTTCAGATGAGAACATGGAAATTTTACTATTATAGATGTTTAAGGGCTTAGGCAACTGTCTAATCTTTTTCTAACCCTGCATTTAGAAGTTGTAGTGTTTAAACTAATACATATAATACAAAAATTGTAATACTAGTTCATGATTTCTTTTTTCCAGGAAGTACAGCAGTGTCACATTAACCATATCAGAAATATGAGATCAATCTCCTAAAGTGCACTTCTAAATAATCCTTCTGTTTTCTTTCCTACTGAATGATGTGTCCACCCACAGTATCTTCTGCTGCTTTCTAAGATCATTTTTCTTTTTGATTTGTGCTGAACATTTTAATGAGCATTTTCCCCTTCACATCAGTGGTGTCAATTTTGCCGCTGACCATTGTTGATATGATTACCACTAACATCCTACAAGGGTAGATGATGTATAATAATAAGGTTAAATGAGGATACCTCCTTAGTATAATTTAGGGTCATGCAAAGTATTAGGTAAGAGTCATTAATTGTTTAGAAGGAGCACAGATAGTGGTGTAAAGACACAGATAGTGCAGGTCAACGCTATAAGCAATAGCCTATGAGATCTCAAGTGTTAAGGGTAGTAAATGAAAGTATGCATAAATGCATGTTCCAGTCTTTCAGGTCATAGTGTTTTCTTCTACAGGGTTCCCATAAAAGTGCTATTTGTCCAAATCTTAAAAATGTGGAGTTCTTGCTTGTTTTTGATTGAACATTTTTCATGGACTTATGTGGACAGTGCGGTATTTACAGCTCTTAAAATGTTCCAGAGAAGTTACATCCTCAAAGCACATTCTGTAATGAAATTTTGGAAATAAAGAATCATAACGTTTAAATGTGAACATGGTTTTCTGTTTTGAGAGCTGTAAAGTGCAAACATGACATTGCTATTAACAGTTAAAGGATTTTTTTGTCACTTTTGCTGTAAATATCATGTATCTTGTCCTTCAATTACTTTGCCCGGAATTACTGTTTCTTCTTACAAGAAAATTGATTTCGATGTATGTTAAAAAGAATCCATAGAATTACATGTATCTGTAGGGTTCACCTGCTGGATGTTCTCTCACCAGTTACTATAGCCTATTTATGGAGAATTGCTCCTCTACTGAACGTGATTAACAGGCACATTCATGCCAAAAGGGGTATTGGTCTCATTTGCAGACACCTGCACACTAGAGATAAAGCAGTTTGGGACAGTTTCCAGCTGTGGTCTACCAATGACATATAGTGCCTCTAGGTGAGGGGACAGAAAATGCTTTTTATTTCCCGTGTTTCACAGATAATTTTCTGTTTAATTATGACAGAAATGGGAATCAAAAGGTGACAAGTCAGTAACTAGAGGGAGAATTTTTTTTCTAGGTCTTCATATGTTATGTTGAATACAACATTTAGGGGGATGTTTCTGTTCTTAATGAACTTGACTACCTAAAGACATGAGCAGCCAAAACTGTTTGCCCATCTTTGATCTTAATACCTCTATTGTGAGTGAAATCTAACTAATTACAGGGAAATTGTATCTATTTGGTCAGATATATTACCTTTTTTTCCTCTGTGTATACGCCTTCAGTTTTCATGTATTAGATTATCTACGGTAAGTGATAGAGTAGGAAATCAATGAGTTTAGCATAATGTACTCTGATCTTATGTATGCCATTCTTTGACTAACTGGAAGAAAGAGGGCAGTGAAGAAGTTATATACTTTTTCTTCACTGCTGGAGTAGAACCTGAAATAATAAGAAAAGTTCCATTAAATTATTGCTGCCATTTAAGTTTTGCTTCAGTGGCAGAATTCAGTGCATAAATGAAAAAAACAAGAAAGAATAAAAGGAAGTAATCTTCTCTTTTGTCTATTATTCTGCAGATACTGAAATTGTTATTTATAGCTGAGATATTTTTGTTCAATCAAGAGATTTCATACAACTCGTTCATACACATAATACAGTATCCATGTGAAAGTTATGTTTGCCAGTCATCATGATTAAGATTTACTTTGAACTTAGTAATTTCTGAAGAAACTACTCAGAAATGCATTTCATTCTACAAGGAATACGATGTTTTCGCATGATGTCCTTGCTGCTTGACAGCAAGGTGTTTCACCTTTCTCTCTGTAGTAAGGTTTGACATAAAGGGTTTTCAATAGCCATTCCATTTAAGGGCTTCTTTTACATAACATCAATAATTTTTAAATAATTTTTACAATGGAGTTCATTTATTAGCAGAAAATAATACGAGGGGATGTATACTAGAAACAATACAGCAATATCAAGGAGCTGCCTTACTTAGTGAAAAAAAAACACCTAAAGCAAAAACACATAAAGAAAAAGTGTCTAAGTCAGCTGTATAACTTGCATTCCATATAGGCTACATTTTTTGATAATTCCTGTTAAATTTACTCTGCACGCTCTCCATTTATTTACCTTAAGTTACACGATGTAAACAGAGGACAGATTAAAACTCAGTTAAAGGTTTGGTTTGTATTTCTGTAAGCTGATGGAATAATTCTAACGTTTTCTTTGTTGGATTAAATCCTTAAAATTCAAGATTTTCAGTGAAGATAAACTTGTCTTTTTATTGAAAAGATAAATTTAGTTTTCTTCTTTCCATTCCTTTATCTTCTTTTTGCTACAGTTTAGTTAGAGAATATGGACATACAGCTCATTTTTCACAGGCTGATTTTGAGGTTTTTGCAGTGTAGCTAACTACAAGATGGTGATTTGCCAAATTTTAGGTCCTGACATGCCTAAATATGCCCTTAGCATTTGCAAACAGTTCTAACTCAGAGATAGCTGAGAGAATTTTGACTCTCTATCCTGTGAGTTCCTCCAGTGAAGGAATGAAGTGGGTTTTTGTTTGTGGGTTTTTTTTTTTTTTTTTAAACCTTGTAGATGATGTAATAAGGAGAAAACAGCAAAAGACAATGAGGAAATTTGCTGCAGGCTGAAAGCATTCCTTGAGCTAGATTTCATAAGCACGGTATTAAATTATGACAAACTGCATATCTGAAATTAACTCAGATCGTCTAGAAATTCTGTCATTTTTTTTTCTTCTTCTAGCATAACAGTCCTAACTTTTGGTCATCAAGTCAAAGGTGGCCCTTAGGAAGCTTTGAAATTCCAAGTAGTGAAGAGTACAAACAGAAAGCTTCTTGCAAAATAAAGTAGCATGAGAAATGTAACCCTTTCTACAGAGTGAGTGAATCTTTATATAGCCTGATGAATTCAACTTGCAGTGTGAAAAGTCCATAAAATGCTCCATGGCTTTCTCAATAAAGTGTAGCTATAAAATCTCAGTGTAAAACTGGAATGGTGAGATACATTACCCACATTTTGATTAAAAGGACATGGAAACAGTAACTGTTCCTCAGAACGGAGCTGATGAATAGGGAGCAGCATTGATTAGAACGCTTTATCAGTTTATGTCAGCACCAGACAGATCTATGATACCAATCTTCCCACAGGCTGCTAAAAATATATTGTTTTTAAATATCTGTTGATAGATTAGGAGTTTATCTAACTAAGAGATTTCATAGTGTTAAATTATGTTGTCTGATTAAAGATTATTTTTTTAATTCTTTATTTCATGATACATTTTTAAACTAATACTTCTAACAGTTAGTGACTTAAACACCTGCTGTCTGATCTCTACTAGCAGTTGCTTTGTGCTCATGCATGAAGACCTGAAAACTGTTTCTGATTTGGAGGCTCACAGTGGCCACCTTGCTGCCCCTGAGTTTTAGCAATTGCTGTTTTCTAAATAAACATTGAACATTTGCTTCTTAAATGTTTGTAGCAAACCTGGACACCTGCACAGAGTATACCACCTTTCCTTACAAAGCAAAAAAGCCCATGTACTCATGTATGTGAGCTTCATTCTTGGGTTTCTAAGTGCAGCATTTGTGCATTATTTTTACACACAATTTGTTTCTTCTCATTTGTGTATGCTTCCTCTGAAATAGTGCAGATGTTTCTGAAGATTAAAGCAGTTTGTGTTTGCAAGTTGCTAAAAGAGAGAAAAGATTATTCCCTTCATAAAGCTGTTTGAAGCTTTTAATTTATTAGCTGTGCAGCTCATGCATTTCCTACTGCTTTCTAGAACTTTTGATCTGTATCTGTGGATTTTTTTTCTCATGAAATGAAACGGTGATAACACTTCAGTGCCTTATTTCTTTCCTTTAAAAAGTATCCCCTATCACTTATCAGCTCAAGTAATCTTTTGAGCATATAGTATGTACCTCATTATGCCCTCCAGCGTACTTCCTCATTCAGAGCTGTTCTGGACCATTGGCTTACTGACATAATCTTCAAGGTATTTTGTGGTAGCTAAATAAAAGTTTGTATAATAGTTTTGTATTTTTAAAAGTGATAACTGAGGAAAAAAGGAATAAAATGTAATACTTTATCATAATGCATGGTGCCTAGCATAGCTATGATTTTTAAGTAAGAGTAAAGGACAGATTATCATTTGTATCATTAGTGTATCTTTTAGGTAACTAATGTGGCAGATTTTTCCCTGTATAAAAACGTTCAATATTTTATTTCTAAGTGAGAATTAGTTCTAGCACTTAGGTCTGTAGTGATTCCAGTCTTTGCTTCAGATTTCGAGAATCATCTAGTAGATTGCCTAACCCTTTTATAACAACAAATGGAGCAAAGAGAATCTAGGATAAGGATAATGGAGAGCAAAATAGTGTTAAATGTTAAGTATTGTGAGTGGGTTTAGTCTATGGATTTCAGAGCAAATTTTTTGCAGAATACGATTTTTTAGTATTAATTCAGACTCTTTGACACAGTGATGCATAAATCTTTTAATAGATGAGTTTTACCTTCTTACTTGTAGTAACATGACAAATACGTAACAACATACAACGTAACAAAATGCTGTCTTCTGCAGGAAACTGTTTGCTGTTTAGAATCTCTCTCCATTGTATGCTTTGCATTCACACTCGAAACTGTACTGATCTTGACATGATGCTCTTTGCATGTAATAAATTCTTAAGTGCACATGCCACAAGGTTGTATGATACGCCTCAAGGTTGTACCTGATACACATTGTGCATAATGCAAACCTTCATCATGGTATGTAGTAAAATACCATTAGTGATAGTAAAAATTTTCTTCAGTTCTGTTAGATTGCGAATATTAACTTCAGCAAGGGTGAAAAGTAAGAAATGCTGAACGTGTCAAGTTTCACTAAGTACTATCTGTAAATGTATGGATTGATTGCAAGAGCAAGGTAAAGTGAGAGAGAGGAAGTGGAAGCAGAGTAGTGCTACACCCTCCGCTTCTGGTAGCGTAGCTTTCTGAATGCATGAGAAACAGTACTGTATGAAAAAGGTTGGTAAAAAGAGTGTTCTGGCATAATTCATGCATTCTTCCTACAACTGTTCTCTTTTAAGATATGCTGAGTGATGGCAAAGCACACTATGGAAATACGCCTGTTTTAGAAGTTCAATCCCAATGCAATCACAGTAATATACTAAAAATCATAGACACAATTAGCGAATGTAAGTTTTAGAAGAAATTCTGGCTTGCTTTATGCATTCATTAAGTTAAATACACTTTCATCCTTCCCTAGAAAAGTGGTTATTCTTCAGATGTTGGTCTTGCATTGATATATGGAGCAAATAAGATCTAATACAGAGCAAGATCAAAAGTGAATTGAACTCACTGAGAGATTCTCGTTGACTCTGATGGGTATTGGATAAGATCTTTATTTCATTTTGAATCGAGGTCAGAACGGATTTTTATGGTGAGAGAAAGAGGATATGTGTCTAGCTTCTAAGAGGATTTGTGATCTAGATTATTTCTGTCATTTCTAGAAGGACTGTCAAAGATGGAAGAGCAAGTTTGTGAGAAGAGTTGAATGAATATGTGCATATGAACCGAACTTCTGATGTTGGTTCTTTTCTTCCTTCTCTCTCCCTTTCTATCTCTCCCCTTGGTAATTCAGAAAAAAATCTTTACAATACAATGACCCTTCTTTTGCCTTTTCTTTGAAATACTAGTATGATGTTTTCAGTTTTGATTTTACTACAGTGCAGTTATTATTCTCATGAACGTCTAGTAGGAACATCTATTACTTACTAGTGAAAAGTAGTAAAATAGATCTCACTCTTTTTAAACACCTGCACAAATCTAAAATTTTTTTAGTTTTTCTTAATGGTGTTTGGAATTAATCTTATTTCATGAATTCGTTCTGTTTCATCAATCTTAAGCTGCATGGCTTATTTGTACAATCAGTACACTTTTTTTTTAATGATTATAGTTTCTAACTAAACTCTGAATTTAAATAAATCATTCTTGGTAGTTTCAGTATAGTCTATTATGTAAACAGTTTGTATCTATTGGGAAAGCATGAACTTAATTTATGTGATTAAAAGAATCATGGGCATAGAATCATGGAAGAGTTGAGTCTGGAAGGACTCCCTTGAGATTGCTTAGTACAATAGTGTGCTTGATCAGGTTCAGGTTGCCCTGAACTCTGTCCAGTTGAGTTTTGAATATCTCCAAAAATGGAGACTCTGCAACCTCCAGTGTTTAATCTATCACTATTACAGTGAAAAACTAGGAACATTCCTCCAAATATGGAGGGTTTTTAAATTTAACTTCAACACAAAGTGGAGAGAGCAGTTATAGAAAGGTGCAACTTAAACATGTTAGCATTTGAGCATATTTAGATCTGGTTTTTGTTAATGATTCTCTTTTTAGCAGTAAGATTGATAGACAGCAGATTAGAAAATATTAAAAAAATATTTACGTTTTAAGATTGTATTTCAGAAAATGCTTTAAGTCTTTGAAGGGTAGCACCATTTTTTACAAATGTTTGGGATATGTATGTAATTTTTTAGTGTTCTACTATTTGTTAATTACAGTCTGATATTTAATTCTAGTCTGATCTCTAGTCTGAAAGATACACTGTTTTCTCTTTTGCATATTCACAAGAGCTAGCATCTTTCTGTCTTTATAGAATTATTGGTAAAGAATGAGCTAGGATGATAGTTTTCGTCTATATTTTATGACTCTCCTCTCCATAGCAACATTTACACTTCCTCTGACTGGAATACTTTGTATGCAGTGCAGTCTATCCTTGACTGAACTGCTGTAGTTACTGCAAAATATGTGGTGGCATAGTAAAACAATTATGTGAACCAGAGAAAGATTTGTTATTGAATCCCTTGAAATATCAAATGCATTTTCCTTACAGATACTGGCCCAGTAAGCTGCAGGTTATCATCACTCTTAGTACTTATACTGAAGTCTTAGCATCAGGAACATCTCAGTAGGAGGCTGAATTTTATTTGTTCCTGCATGCACATAATTGTCTCTGATGCCACTAGTTCTTACAGGCATCGCAGAAGAGACTAAATGCATGGATTGTAAAAGAAAAATTGCCTGAATTGCAAGATTTAAATGCTGTAGCTGATGGCAAGTAGAGTCTTTGAATCATATTTAAAGTAGGGAAACAACATTTTCTGCTAAAAACTGAAAGAGTTTGAATTCTTTCTCTCTGTGCTCCCCCCAGATTTTTACCATCGTGGGTAAGATCTGTGGAAGCCTACCTAGTAATACAGAACATGCATTGTCTCTCTTTTTGCAAATGCGTAAACTGTTATTCACTCCTACGTTGTGTGATTCCATAAAACATGGCCCGTATTATATAGTTTCTGGCACATATATGCACTATCATCTGTTTTTGTCTTGACCTTCTCTGATGAGCTTCACCGGAGTTTCTTTTTTCTGCGGTGTTAACTATAGTACCTACATACTTACCACAATATTTCACTTTCCTGGAAAACTATTTCTAAAAAGTTAAAGTTCTGATGGGCATATTCAATTTTAACTTCAGAGTCAGTATGTGAAATGTATAGAATGAGTCAGAATGCTGTTGTCAAAGCGCCATAAACTTAGCTATCTTTTGAATGGTCTGAAAGATTTCACTGATTAGCACACTTCCAGTAACTGATTCATCATTATTTCAATGCATTTTCTGTGGACTGTGTCAAAAATAACAAGGAGAAATCACATAGATGAAAAAAAAAAAAACCAATAAAATAAGTAAAATGAACAACTGTATGCAACTGAATTTACAGAAAGCTTTCATTAAGTAAACATTAATTGATCTCATACTATTTTAGACTGGATATTAAGAGGGGGATATTGAGGATATTAAAATTCTCAGTTAGTCAACATCTATACTAATTGAAGTAAAACATTCTTAATTCTAAATTCTTCATTGACCATGTAGTAATCTGAAGAAAATATATATAAATATCACAGACACGTTGTCTCTTTCTCTGGTTTGACCAGTCAAACTTGCTTTCATTTTTGTATTCTTTAAATAGAAGAACATAGACCAAATAGAATTTAGAATCAAAGCAATGAAAGTAGAGACCTTCGGTGAAGTAGTGGATCTGAACAGATTACCCACTGAGTCTTTGAACTCATTTTTCAGAATGACTGACAGCTTGCTGTTAATGCATTTGATAACATTTTCACTTTCTGCGTTGCTGCCCATGTTGATGAAGGACACGTAGTAACCCAAGAGTGAAGATCCTAATGGTATATGAGTTTTAAATGTGTTTTTTACTTGGAAACACACGTAAGCATTAGTCTGGCTCAGGTTATGGCTGCATAAGTACCTAGTTCCAAACAAGCTGATTGAAGGCATGTTAGACTAATAGAAGCCATTCTGCAATAGAAAACATGAGTAAGCATATGAGTCTGGTGCAGTGTACCTGGCTGAAATCTCAAGCATGTTAAATGATTTCACTCTTTAGAGAAGCCTTCCATAAAGTAAAAACAATAATATTTATTTTGGGTATTAATTAGCTTTTGAGATCAATGTAATTTAATGGATTACTCTACCTACGAAAACCTTTAGTTGTAAAGTCAGTGAATGTGTCTACACTACAAATACCTAATTCATTTCATTTTTTACATGAGTACACGTGAGTTGAAAATGCATTTAGCAGTTGAATCAAGAGAAAAATCTACTTGACTGTTCTTAAATATTACCTTAAAATATTGATAAACTTTTGGAATCAATGTAAAAACCAATCTGTTTTGCAATTGCAAATGTCATCACTGTCCCTTATTGCCTATAAATAATTTTATTTGGGAATATATATTTTTTAATTGTGTTTAAAAGTTTGAAATCCCTCTGTAAAACTATTTAGTCTATTTGTAATATATTATGGGAAACAGCAGCCTGAGACAAGGGGTAAGCTCTGATTGCTATTCCTGATGGGAATGTCATACTGTATTCAACACTTTGTTTACTCAATCCCTTGCTTGCTTTCTTACTCTGTTTCACCTATGCTGTCTTGTCATTTGGGGCTTAGGTGTTTTTGTTTTGACTGCAAGCATCATAAAACAAAGGATTTTATTTTCCATAACTGTAAAGAAGTGTTTGCAGAGATCTAGTCAATGCTTGATGACTTCATTATGAATAAAGTACTTTGTCACGTTTTGAGATAACTTGAGAAAAATATTACAGACACAGAGACATCTCATGCAGGTACACTTAACTGTTCTATATTTAGTATTTTAATAAAAAGAGTTTTCTTTTAGAATTTTTAAGTAAAATATTGAACTCAAAGTCATGCTATATTATTTGGCTCACAAAGAAACTTCTCAGAAGAAACATAGCTGAGTTTGCTCCAGTACAGCTAGCAGTTGTTGCTGCTGCTTCATCACTAATGTCTTCAGAGGTTCTTCCTCAAGCTGGTATGTTACTGGGTAGAAACATTAGAAGTTTGTTGATAACAGAGAGACTATTTTCCTTTCCATATGTATTTTACAAGATCTGGGAAGTTAAAACCAGCCTTCCACAGATTCGCAGCTTTGTAGGTTTGGGTCCAGATTCCTTCTGCTCATTTTTCTTAACTCATACACAAATCCCGTCATAAAACAGTATTTCTTTCAAGTGTTTTATAAGTGTGATGCTGAATGAAGCTGCTACTACTCTTTGCTCCCTGACTTTCTGGACTTCTTTTGTTAAGGATGAGAGACTATGAGGTATGGCACAAAGGAGTAGTACTCATTAGAACTACTGGTCCTCTAACATATGCCTTCTGCATCTGAAGGCAGTATTTCAAATCTGTCTAACTTTTCTGTTTCTTCTACTTACACTGACCTCACAGTTATCTGATCCGAGGAATAGTTGACCTTTAATGCTCCTTAGCCTGTCTTGACTTGTTTTATCACTTTAGTAATGCCTGTGATTTTTCATTTTTTTTTTTTTTTTCATAATACCAAATGCTTTTCCATGAAGGACTCAAAACAATACTGGACTATTTGCAAGCATGGAAAGTGTGACACTATGTGCAGTAGCGGTATGGAAAGCCTCAAACAATTACTTGTTCTGTTACCTTGTGACAGGGCCCTAAGATGATATGAATTTAGAGGTGGAATTCTCACTGTCTTCTTGGAATATCAAGGGTTTGAGTTCTCTGAGGAGTATATTTTTGTAGTATAAAATAGAATATGAAAAATTATTTGGTTTAAAAGAAAAAAAAAGGGGAGGGGGGCTTCTGGGAAAGGTAGATTGAAATGAAAGAATCTGAAGGCAAATACCCCTCCCTTTCCTTCACTGTGTTCTTGCAAGATCCTGTGCACTAAGCTTGCTCTTTATCAGTTTTTTTTTTTTTTGGTTGCAATAAGATTTACAGAGTTCCATCAGGATTGTTAACAAAGTCTGTGTTTCTGTTTAAAAATCCTCCCAGGTTTTTCCTGGTACTTCTGTGTCTTCAGGCTTCTGTCCCTGCTACACCTGTAGTAGGAGGATGGTAAACTTCTCCATCCTCCACCCACAAGAAGACAGTAAATGGCCATACTTCTTCCTTGCACTTCAGTCACAGTCGTTTTAACAAAACTAGGAGCAAGTCAAACATATATATGTCTGATCATGTGTCTTCTTGTATTGTAGATCATCAGAAAGAGGAAGAGGCACTAACAGAAAAACACATAGAAACTGGAATAGTTGTGCCTGGAATAGTTGTGCCTGATAAAGCTCACAAAGTGACATAGTTTACCATAGATGCAAGTAGAATAAAAAGTTCTGTGGAGTTTTTTAAAGGATCAGGAAAAAAGTGCCTCTTGGCAGGGTATAAGGCAAACCCCAGGAAGCAGAGGTACCCACTGGGTTTTGCACAGACAGGCAATTTTTAGACTATGCAATAAAGGGACAGACCAGAGAGCTATTACTGTTATTGTTAGGAAAATTATTTGTTTCCTATGGCCTCCCAGAAGGGGTAATGTCAGACAAACCTCCATGGTTTATTTCAAAGGAATTTGTAGCAATTATGAAAGTGAATTGTTGGCATGTAGATCTTGTAGCAGCCAAGTTTCAAATAAAAAACAGAATTAAGATTTATCTGGCTCTAGCAAAGACAGATTTTTGGAGGAAAAGATTGTGAACCTGGATTCCGAAGCTTAGATGAAAAGAGATGAGAATCCTTATCCAGAATAAAAAGCCTAGTGGAATGTAAATCTAATCTGCCGTCCCTATTATTCTTAATCAAGGCTTTGATGACTAATCTTTCAGAGCAAAGGAATATTCTTGATTTTTATAAAAGGCTATAAAATGAGACTGGTGTACTCCATTCAGCAACGAATAGCATGGAGCTCTGTTTTGTCAACTTTTACTAATGTTTTCTTTAGACTAATCTCAGTAAAGGCAAGAGGAGTAATTTCTTGAATGTATGTATATTTCATGTATGTAGCATCTAGTTTGTGTAGGAATTATCAATAGGAAATCCTCACTTGCATTTTGTCTGACTGTGACTCTTTCAAATGGCAAAACCTGCCCAAACCATATGTAACTGAAGAGATGTGCTCAAACAGGAGTAAATTCAAGTTCTGAAAATGATCTATAAAAATTATATCAATCAGTACTAGTATTTGTATGAGGATTCAACTTCCGATTGAAGTCATACCAGAGCATTGCATATGTGCATACATTTGTGGTTCTTATTTTTGATGATGTTGTTGATTTCTCACTTGAGATCCTGAAGGTCTTCTGGCATTTGATGTTAACTCACCTGCCTGTTCCGTGTTCAGGTGATGCCTGTGAAGAAACAATTTGTGTGGGAGAATGGGCATTTCTGAGGTGGATTTAGCACAGGGCTAAATTGCTGTGTGTAGTGAAATAGTCTGAGACTAAAAGCAAGAGAAGAATTTTGAAAAAAATAAAAACATATTGTAATGATAATAGTTTATTTTTCTAAGTTCTTCTCCATTATCTGCAATGAGTTTTTATTTCCTTAAGTGGAAACAGAACTCATTTTCAACTCTGATAAATAAGGTGTTTGGATGTAATGGAGTCTAATGCCTGCTCTCCATACCTTTTTGTGAGTTGCTTTTGTAAATACTTTGCATACAACCAGTGATGGAGTAATCTTGCTTAAGAACATGTGTCATGTGAATAGTCATATATGCATAAGCATCTTGTGTTTGCATATATGTGTGTCTAATCATACTTGTTACACTACAGACACGTTCTTCTATGCATATGTTGTTGTATTGTATGCATATATGATAGGATATTTGCATAAGCAGACACCACTATCATTTTATTTTTTCTTTCCTGTGAATTCAGCCTTTAATGCATCAAACTTCTCCTAATGTCCACTTCATTCTTAATAACTATAGATTTAGATTCTTGCAAACAAAGAATGACTGGTTTTAAACTGAAACTGTCTTTATGTTGAATTATATTTGTGTACAGCAAGATGGGACTACTTCATAGATCAAGTGTGATACCATATCTGGTGAAAAAATAATCCGTTTCTTAGTAGCATGGTATTTAACAAGTTGCACGGTGCTTTTGTGATAACTAGCAGAGAAGCTATCAAATAATGAACTAACTTAGCATAAGCCCTCAATGTAAAGTTAGTTTCCTTGGATTCTTTTTTATACTTTGTTTTTATTACATTTGTGATTTTATGAATACAACAGCTGAAGTAGCTGTTCAGATTTATTTTATGTATAATGATTGCTTGTTCTGTTTTGTTGTTTTCCAGCTCCCTCAGGCTCAAAAGGTAAAATATTTTACTCAGATCTTAGTTATTCAAAGTAATCACCAGTCCTTCATGTTTCCATGGTGTCGTGAGTATGGTACAGTAGTGATCAGTGAAACAGTTCACTGTACTGGGGCTCTGGACATCAAAGCAATGCATTGTGGCCCACTAAGAGCAGCTCTTCAAACACATGAGCTACTTGAACACAATAGGCATACAGTGGCCTACAACTTGAAAACAGCAGGGAAGTTATTTTATCAACAATTTGAAGTAATAATGAGAAAAAAAAATAAACTCACCCCATTACTGTATGTGAAACATCTCTAGATCATTTTTATTTCTATTGTAGAGACAGCATAACCCATGTTATAGCTGGTACCCTTTCACTGCTCCCCACTGTATCCGCACCTCTTTGAATACATCTGACATTTGACTTCTCTAATAGGTTGCAAGCAGTTTTTATATAATATGCTTTTTAAACAACTTCTGCATCAATATGGTATCTTACCAGTCACCTCTGCACATCATGAAAGCACAATGATTGTGGCAAAATCTAAGAAATTGCTTGATGCTTGTTCCCTCATTCTTGTATATTTCACAAATATAATCAAAGCTTCTAGAAAACAGAAAACTTAGATGCTGTTTTGTGGGTTGTGATTTGAAGCACAGAAATGAAGAAATTAATTGAATATATTGGGGAATAGCACCACCTACTTATTCAATTAATTCTCATGCTAGATAAAGCACGTTTAATATGGAATGTCATAGAAATTTAAATGCATTATTTTTAACAGCCTTTTAATGATAAAAGTTGAATTTTTAATGAAAGCTATAGATCAAGTGATTATCAGTGGATAGCTTTTTTTTTTTTTTTTTTTTTTTCAAAACTTTAGAATGGTTCATTAGTGTATGCAATGCACTTTTTAGTTTAAAAAGCAAGAAATCTGAGCGTGGAAACTTGTAGCTTTGTGGTGCCGTGTATATTTGAGGTTTTCTTGCTTGTGGATCTCAGAAAATCCTGTTTTAAATCTGTAGGTAGTGTGGTAGTCTATCACACTGGACTTTGTCCATAGTTTGTTCTTGTGTGCTTTGGGACATAGCAAATGTGACATTATGGTAACAAAAGTTGTTGCTGCTGTTATTTTTTCCTCTGGAAAAAGATGGATTAAAATTGTTTTGTTTACAGCTTCCTGGTCAAATAGAAGTGCTAAAAGACTGGCTAACTTTGACTTATTCATGTTAACCTACTTGTTTATGCCAAATGCTTCTCCTAACAGTTTGCAGAAAGAAGAAACAGGGTGAGATTAAAATATGCTGATGGGGAAATTTGTATCAGGCTGCTTACTGGTGTCATGTGATACTTACTGTATTTTAGATTGTAATGTCTACATCAATATTCTGATACAAATTATTCAAGTTCTAGATTACAAAAAGATAAAAAAAAAAAAAATGCTTTCATGGAGGGTCATGGACACCAATTTTCAGTGTGTTACCCTCGAGCAAATCAGTGCAAAGCTACAGCCACATACTTCGTATGTGTTTGCCATAATGTATACCTTCATGTAGAGAAAGAGGAGAGGGATGGAAAGAAATGAATGGAGGGGGACAGATAGAAGTAGTCTCTGAGGTCTTTTGATAACTTCAGGGGTAAGAACAAACTGTTTCTTAAACTTAGCGTGATGGATATATAAAGATAGTAGACTTTGAGGGAGGAAATGCTGACTGTTATTTCTTACTGACAGGTTTACCTTGCTCCTAGCAGGTTGATTTTTATGTGGCTGCTTTATACGTGATTATGAAAACTTTTCTACTCTAGGAGTTTTCTCCCTATCCCTCGACCTTACCTTATTTGAATCTGCATTTTCTCTTGGATTCCCTTGCAGAGCATCTCAGTGACAGTGTGCTAATGAAAACCAATGTTTAAGCTCAAAACCTAAATTCACTCCTCCCTGCTCTTCAAAAAACGAAACATGAGCAAATGCTTCATAGCTGTATTTTTCTCATATCCCTCTCTGAGTTTATTATGACACCATTCAAACTTTAAAGTTCAGTTGAGTGCATTGAGATTTCCAGACATAGTGGCCTGCTGTTCAGTCTTCAACTGGTCAAGAGTTTGCCACAGCTATACATGAAGCAGCGAAAAGTCTAATTGTCAGTTACTAGAAGCCAAAATTTTCTCCCATTATGTGCCACACAAAAATATTGCTTAACATCCAAGTTTTCTTCCAGCAAGCCAGAATGTGGCAAACATCTCCCAAGCCAAAGAATCTCTATTTCCCTATCTGCAAGGTGAAGGAAAGTAACATAGGACTGATATACATTTGCCTGTATGAATGGCTTAGTCACTAGTGTACATGTTTTGCCATATGGTGTCTGAACTTGCACTGTATTTTTGTTGGATTCTGTGTATCATCTTGCAAATGTTTTCTCTATAAACATTTCAAACAGTCATGTCTCTCTAAACATATTCACTTTAATCTTTTAGTGATCTGAAAGAAAAATGTGTCATTCCAAGTTTACCTTTACTATTTTATATCCATTATAAATACTTGGTCATCTTGATGAAATGTTATGTTTTTTATATGAAACACTTGGATACAGTCTTCTCAGTGTTTAGTCAATGTTCTATGGTAATTAGCTATCAATTTTGAAGACCATAGGTTCTAGTCTGTCTTTGACAGTTAAATAACGAATTGTTGAAATTGCAGATTTGGAGTGCAGATGGAATGAAGTATGAGTTTAAGTTGGATGTCTGTTGAAGCACGATATTTGACCTGAAAGGAGTTTTGCAGTATTCCCTATAATTAAAATAGATAATGCCACAAATTAAAAGTATTAAAATTACTAATAATGATAATAATAAAAAGTCTACCATAATTTCAGGTGATAAAGGTGCTGATTTAATATGATCATGTAGCTTTCGTAAGAAAATAAGTCTAGGAATACCTAGTGAGTCTAAAGGAGAGGCACTATCCAGCCAAACAAGTTAACGTGAATATCTTATGTCATCTACATTGTTTCTCTGCATCTTTCTAAATAATCATCCTACATGAGTGTGAAAATGAAAATAATAATAATGAACTCATAACTTGAATTTTAGCAATTTTCTGACTTTGTCACTTTGGCTTCCAAAATGACCTTTATTATTGAAACACATTTGAAAAGCAGTTTTTGTATTCATGGATGAACAGAAGCTATTCCTTTTTAATAGCTCAAAAAGGTGTTTGGTTTCCTAGCAGGAAAGCTTTCCTTGCTTTTTTGAACAAACACAGCGGGATTCAAATCTGTTGTCCTTCTCCTGCTGTGATGTTTTGTTGTACTTAGTTTGTATGAACAGGTAGAATTGAATAAATTAGGCACATAAATCAGAAGCAGATAGTTGTGTTTAGGAACATAGACATTTTTTTTAATGGTTCTCTCATGAATAGAATTGTATTTCCTCCATATAGAAATGTTTTGATGATGTTTGTTGCCCAAAAGTTCCTGACAGCTTTCTTCTCTCTTTCTGTGTTATCCCTTAACTTCTGTAAGTAGTGCTTTGCCCGCCTTTTATCTTGATGCTATCATCTTTCAGCCATTTGGAAACATCATTTATCATTCCCTGCATCATTTACCTTCCTATACTTTGAAGTGTTGAATTGACTGTCACTGGGGATAGAAAATAAAAAATTTGCAAAGCTGCTGTTTCACTGAAGTGCATGGCTAGTAATTTTAGCATTTTTATAAATTTATAGATGCCAAATTGAATGTAATGAGATATAAACTAATCATGTAGCAAACATTTTGACCCAGATTTATTATTCCTTTGTTTCTGTTTCCAGATGAGGTGTTATTTTCTTTCAATTTTATAATGTATATAAGGTTGAGTGACCTATCCAGAAAACTGGTTTAAGATTTCTGCATACCTGTTAAACAGGATCTTAAATTTAGTCTCGAGGTGTTTTCCTCACACTCCTCAACAAGTTACTTGATATTTAACAGCACTGAGTAAACATTTTGCCAATTTTAACTGAGTAAGCATTTTAAACTGATGGTTTTTGGTGTTTCACTTCTGTTTGACTAAACATAGAAATATCCCTGTCACTTTGAACACTCACACAGCTTCCTATATGGTCCCAAGCCATAATTTATATCTAAGCTAAAACAATGGCTATTCTTCATTCCAGTAGTCTACATATAACAATTAAATGGTCAAATTGCAATTATCTGATGCTACCAGCCTGTCTCATGACTCTGCTCAGACCACAGAAGGGACAGTAGTCTGAGGGGAAGACGACACCAGGTGAAACAAGGATGTTCTGAGTGGGGAAAGGAAGAAGAGGGATGGACTGGGAATGTGATAGGGTTATTCAAGGTACTGAAATAATAATAAAAAAGCCTCAGCATGAAACTCGTATTTCAAGTACATCCCTATGGAACTGCTGCCTGCTATGGATAAAGTTTCAATACTGTGGCAGTCAGTTTCAACGTTGACGCTTTGTCACAGAGTTTTCAGTGTTCCCCCACCCCAAATTTTCACCCCATTTTCAGTCCCTTTGAATGTAGCAATGTTCTTCCCCACTTTTCAGCCTTTGCATGAGGCATATGGCTGCGTAGGCCAACAGACCTTCACTTTGACCCATTTCTTTGCCCTATTCCCTTAAGTCCCATTTCCTTTCAGGCCCACAGACCAATGCTTCCTAGGTCAGTATAGCTATACAACCCTCCTCAAATACTCACTCAGATGCCTCTGTTCAGCCTCCTAAGCTTGCTTCTTCATATCTTTTTTTTAAATTCTGAATTTTCACTCTAAATTTAAAATATGCCCTGTAAATAGGACAGCCTGTGGAGTTTTTTCTGCATTTCAGGCACTGTGAGTCAATTGAGTTTTGTGGAAATCAAAGCTTCTATTGTGGGATGGTGAATAATCTAGGAGGAATGACACAGATTTAGGGAGATTAGAAATCAAAAGAATATTATTGGGGTTAAGATAATCTACAAAGAAATTTGGTCATTGTTGTGGTTATTTGATAGATATCATGAATCAGAATTGGTGAGAGGTAAATCTGACTTTACTTGACAGTGTTCAGTGAAAGACATGTCCTCTTCAGAAGAACTGCTCTACTGTTGTTGCAGTCTAACATTATTGCAGAAATGAGGACTATAATCAGAAAAAAAAAAAAAAATTGCAAGAAAAGTTTTCATTTTATGTATAAATATTCTATTGTATAAATCAGGAAATATATGCTGGAGAGAATTAGAGTTATGAAAGTTCACTTCTGAGCTGAACAGGCCTGCTAGGATTTCATAATGTAAATCATAGACATAATCAATTTTATAAAAATAGATTTTTTGAAGTTTCAGATCAAGTATTTTCTTGGATAATTGTCCTTTTAATACAGTGACCAAATTCTATAAACTCTGGTATGCTCTGTGATTATCTAAAATACAAAATCTAAACTCTGAAAGATACCAAACAACTACAAGTTTACAAGCTTAGATTTTGTTTCCTTTCTGTGGATAACCATGATCCAAAATTAGCAACAAAATAAAGAATTGCTCTTTCAAAGTAATTCAAAAATTAATTTATATATTGTTTATTTGGCATCTTTCATTTAGCAGTAACAATTAGGGAATATTCTTATTTAACAGGATTTTAAAACGTTTTTAAGAACCAGCTAAAGTGAAACAATGCTGCATATTTTCTTTGAAGGATCAGAAATAATATCTAAAAAAGGATATGGGCTTTGGTACTTGTTCTTCTGTCTCAGGAGACAGTGAGTGCTTCCTCACTAGCAGAGCCTGGCTTCATTATAATCATTGCACAATATAAGCACAAAATAACAGTAATAGATAGGAACAATACTAACATTGTCTTAGAAAATCTGGGCAGCTTGCTGTAACTCCTCTTGCCTAAATGGGAGATGTTGATTACTGCACTCATTACACGCAGGTCTCAATCAAAATGCAACAGTCAGAAAATGGCAAGAAGAAAGTGAGCTGAACATTAGGTGACTTCTTTTGTTCTCTAAACGACCACTCTGTTTTATGGGGCAGCCTATTTCTCCATATTTTTTTTTTCTCCATGCTTGCAAATTATGGAAAAACTTTCTTGAAGAAAATGTCTGTGGAATTCCTGTGTGATAAGGTAAACCTGGGGGTTTGTTTTGTAATATATAAGGCCCATGTAAACATACTAAATTGGTCTCTGGAAAAGCAGAAACTCCTTTCTATTCAATGGGAAATAAATATCTAAAAGATTAAGGGGCATTTGAAAGGACGAGTATACTTAGTGCCATGCTGCACATAATCAGAGTTTTGCATTAAGCATGAAGATGACTCCACTCTTCTAGAGTTATTAAATAACCACTTGAAGGCGATCAAGATGTAGTAACTGATATGCTGCTAAGTAAGAGCTGGGGATTGATGTCAGCCAGAATCTGGGTGTGTTAACTAATGTGGTGTCCCAGGTAAAGAATAACTCAGGCACTTACTAGGTGTTGAAGGAACAGAAAGAGGCTTGATTTATTAATACTTCGATGTGTAAAAAGAAATCATGATTAAACATTGGAAAAAATAGTACGGTAGTAGTAGAGAAGAATAAAAAAAGGGGGGGGGGATTCTCAATGTACTGGAAGCAATCACAGTTATTAGTGGCTTTGCGTATTAATTTAGATGAGGTTCTGGCATTTGGGTCAAAATTCATCCATATTTGTGAACAAAATGAGTCCACCAGCAACATCTTGTTTCAGCAGACACCATATAAATAACAAATGCAGTATTGTGCAAATACATATTTGTCATACCCTACCTGATTCCTGTGAACGCTACCATCCTCTGGAATCTGTTGAGGTTGGTAAAGATGAACCATGTAAGCTTAGAACATAGTTTTCAATCCTCAGAAGGATGAAATATGCCAAATTAAGCATGTCTTCATAGAAATAGCAGTGACTGCTAGTAGTAGTTTGTTCTAAGAGATTGGATTAAGTAAAGCCTAATTAGAAATTGAGATTAAAATTGTGTTGCTTCAGGTTTCAGTCATTCCCTAGGGTTTTCTATTGTATGTAACTCTTAACCACCCAGCTGATGAGCTTATTACATTACATTCAAATGAATATCATTCTGTGTATTTGCCCACAGCACTAAAAATCCCTGTTCTTGTGGGTAAATGAGTTGTTACCTGTTTAGAGGTATGCACGTTGTGCTTACAGGTTAAAAAAATCATACCTCAAGAGGTTTCCTGTAAGAAATATTTGGTTACAGTATTTTCTTTTGTATGTCCCTACATGGTTGTTTTCTGAGACTATGAGTTTGTGATGCCCAGTAGATACATTTGGAAATCATAAGTGTTGTCTACATATTCGTCTGGGGAGAAAAATAGTAAATGAGTAACTAAAGAATGTATTACTAATTATTGCACAATAATACGAAATTTGAAATAAGAACAGCCACTCAAACTTTAGGATTATAAATAGTCTGAATTTGTGGTATCTAATATTTTTCTTTAAACATTAACTTCTAATTACATATTTGCCAATGATGCAAAAAAGTAAAATAAATAATAATAATCCTAGTAAGTCATATAATATTAGTAATGCACGATTGTTCTGAATATAAGCAATTAGGGAGGTTTTAGCAATGATTAGAGTGTTTCTGCTTGTTTGTTTCCCAGAATTAAGTTTTTTGAACATTTGCATAAGTTGTCACAGAGTTCTGTTATATGTAACAAATTGTCAGACTTAAAAAGAACAATGCAGAATTCCTAGATCATGGCTTCCTTTGCAGTTTATTCACAGACTCGAGTTTTAATTTCCCTAGCAATAATACCCAGTGGCTACTATTCTACTATTTCAAAGTACTTCTGTCAAAATGTCATTGCCCAGGGAATAAAGTTGTCCTCCCATGGAGATAACTCCTCACAATCTAACAGAAGTGAATACTGCAGCATAAGTTGGTAACTCGATGAAACATCCCAAACATGAGTCATCAATCATCTGGTTATTTTCTGACTCCCCTTACAGAAGCAGCCAACAACCTGCCCACCTACCAAAAAAAAAAAAAAAAAAGGTCAAAAACCTATCAAAAAATAAAATAATAAAATTGCACTTCCATGAGAATTGATTGCATTAGCAATTGTAGATACTTGTGGATATTGCAATTACAGGGCAGTAATTATCTACATGCTTCCATAGTTACTTTTGAGAGTTCACAACCAGTTCTCTTAGAATTTCCCAGGAACTCCATACTATCCTTTTTCCCCCATTTAAAGAATTTCAAACACCCTAAAACTTTACTGACCAGGCCCTTGGCTGGCATCCTATCTGATAAATTGTTTCTAGTAATCCCTTGAGAGTAAGTAGGCTCGCTGTAAACTAATACCATAATGATACCTGACAAATGCATAATGTCAGAGATGAACAACCCTGGGCAATCATATAAAATCTCTAAACGCTCCAAGATGTCACCCCATAATCAGCAGAACGCTTTTTCAGTTCCTGGTGTACATGTGTTCAAGACTGTTGAACATCAATACCGCAGCAGGCTCCTCTCCATACAAATCATGTCAGTGTGCTTAACTGTACAACTTTAGCCAAAGAGGGTACATTCCTGGGTTAGTTCAGCTGCTTTTAGTGCAACCCCTGGACTCAGTGTTTTGTTGGGTTGGTATTTCTTTTGTTTGGTTCTTAATAATTTACTGTTGTTTAATAGATCAAGGATCATATCAGCACTGGAAATTAGGTATTTATTAAAAGGGAAAACAAACCAAATAATAAAACATGATCATGAGCTGGTTCCACCTCATGTCCCTGTTGATTCCTTATCAGATGTATACCTTGATCCTAAAACTCATTTGTGTTTGTCTGATGTCTGCAAACATTCTTCCTCACCATAAGATAGTGCCATGCTTCAGTTTGGGAAACTGAAACCCTCCTGAAACAGACTGGGAGCTGCAAGCCATGTAAAGTTCTAGATTTTCCTTGTCTAATTTATTAATGTGAAATACGATTCATAAAATATTGTGGTAACAATATATGGGCTTTGTGTTCTGAAAATTTAGAGAGTTGATAGATATTTCATTGTCAAAAAAAAAAAAAATAGGAAGTATCGTTAGGAAAAAATCACACATTCTCAAAAATGAAAGTGCTTTAAAATACTGTCTGAGTACAGAAAATATGATACTGATGGAACAGCAGTAGGATAATGTCACTGTTGCAGTTGGTATGACTCTCACCTCCAAATTTTTTCAGTAAGATTGTCTCTCCTTGTGAATTTGGCTAAACTTAGATGCAATTTAGCAGAACTTGTGTGTCCTTAGAAATTACAAATCACAATAAAGTCATGATTTCAACTGGATATGTCATACTTCATTTAAAAGTAGGATAAGCTTTTTTAACTTCAAATGTCTTCCAAAATTATAGGGTCAGAAAGTGTTTAACAGTAACTCTCAACTTCCTCCTTGCATTATCTTTCGTATGTAGATGATGGAGATCCACAAGCACACAGAGCAGTGCTTGTTTCTTGAGCACGACAGCTAACACTTGCCTTACGGCAGAGATACAGTGAGAGATATGGCCAGAGAGCATGAAGAGACAATAGTCTGAGCAAAGCCACTCTGCTGTGGCCAATGATAAGCATTCTGCATGTTTCTCTTGAATGGAACCAAGGTCAGGAGATCTGTTTTCTTACTAAATTGAAGAAATATGTTGCAACCTGAAGCGCAGCATCAGCTAATGCTTCATGCCACCACTTAGTCCAGCAAACTGAAACCGGATAGAGCAAAGATGCTCCTGGGATCCTAACTGGCCGTCATCCTTTCTGCTGCAGTGCTAGCTGATGAGATCTCAATCTGAACCAGAAACAAAGTGCATGCAACTCATGACCTCTTGTTCCTTGCTGGGAGAAAACAACCCAAGGCAATCTTGGCATAACTGACACTGGGAAAGATGTGGAACAGAGCTCCAGCTGCTTTGCTACTGCACATGCTGCTTCCACAATCCACATTCCAGCCCCTTCGTGTCTCTCACGGGAAATTGCAATAGAAATGAAGAAGAGGCATCTTTCCTGCCAGTCCAGATGGTGGGGTGGGCAGAGGTGCTATAGTTGAGACGGAGCAGGGTGGGGCTGGGCTGGACTGACTGCAATTCTAAATTGATAAGCATCATTTAGATAAATTGCCTTCTCTCACTTTAATGAAGAAAATGTAATTGAAAAACGCAATCACGCCTGTAATTATTCCTTGGTTCTTAGAGATAATATTTCTTTTTTAAATATAGCTTGCTGACGATCAGGGATTGGTGTTGATGACAACTGTTGCCATGCCGGTATTTAGTAAGCAAAATGAGACTGTAAGTACTCAGACTGTTTCTGCTGTGTGATCATAGGGTGACTGCTGGGAAGTTGCTTTTAGGAATCTAAAAATGTTTTAGCCTGCTCTGTAAATTTTTGTTCTTTTCTTCTTATTTAATCTACAGTTATTATCCCTGCGCTGGTATAAAAATGTGGATGAATAATCCCAACTACCTATACCCTAGACACCATAGTAAAATAATAAAACCCTATGTCTAAGAGAAAAACTCAGGCAACAGCACTTTCTTTCTTCTATGTTATCTTCTTACAGCAGATAATCCATATATTTTTTCTTCTTTGTACTGGTAGGCTTCTATTGTGTAGATCCAGAATTTAATTACTTGTGCTTATATCATAGATATATATATATTTACTTTTGTTAATTTAAGACTTTATTGAAGGAAAATGTATGCATAATTTTCTTTATGCTTAGTTCTCTTGTCTACTGAATGGTGGGATAAATTTTGAATGAAGGGAGTAACACGTTTTAGCCACTTTTTTTTTTTCATTTGGAAACTATTTTGCATGGGGAAATTTTCTGTAGAAGGACTCATTAACTATTGGAAGTTTGAATACCTTTTCTATCTGAATTGCAGATAAAGTAGAAGGGAGAACCGTTATTGACTAAATGACTGCTTGATCGGATTAACAGTACCAGCTTCTGCTTTTCCTAGCTTTTAAATGATCTCTCTGTTATCTATTCACTTCTCTAGAGTAGCTACAACGTTAAATTAGTGGTGAGAATGTTCATTACTATTGTGTTTCTCAGTACATGTCTTATTGTTCTTTTCAGAGATCAAAAGGGATTCTCCTGGGAGTAGTTGGCACAGACGTCCCAGTTAAAGAACTTCTAAAAGCTATTCCAAAATACAAGGTAATTCACAAAAGCTGGTAGGTTGTTCTAACTCAGCATATGTGATATAGTCATTTATTTAGCATTTATTTATGCAAGTTTACTAGCAAATGAAAACTTAGAGGGCAGTTCTATGTTTATACTGACATAGTTCCATTGTGTCACCAATTTGCCTCAGGAGTTCTAGCTTTGCATAGCCGATTTTTCCTGCCAAAATTAATGTATGTTCATCTTCAAATTTCTGCGCATCTCAGTATGCTCTAGAAGGTCATCTTTAATAAAATAAATGAGGCCATTCAACCACCCAATATAACTAGAACACCACACAAAATATCAAGAAATCAGTGCAGAAGATTTGAATAATTTTATATGAAAAGCATGCAAAAATCTTGCCTTTAGGATTCCTGCCTATGTATCTTTCCTGTACCGAACTGAATTAGGGCAAATGCAAAACAGAAAGGCTGTCCCAACTAGGAAGAAGTTTGCAGAGTGTGAGAAGAGGCAGCAGATGACACCTGGTATCAGGACTTAGTGAAGAGAGACATTCCAGGTCAGGATAAATAACAGTACAGTCTCAGTACAGGAACCACTGAAGTTAATTAACCACAATTTAGATTATACCGTTTGTGTATGCAGAATCACTAGGTGGTGGCAGAGAAAAGGATTACAATATGCTAAATCTGGAGCTATGAAAATCTTTGATGTCTCTAAGGGTAAAAACAAGTTTCATTTGCAATGAAAATGATGAACACTGTTGTAGTAACTGAAGGTATGACTGGTGAAAGCCTGGCTGTTCATAGCTATGTAATAATGGCCAAATCATATAGATATTATTTAGAAGGCTTCCGTAAGATTTGGACATATTCTGAATACACGAAGTATAGAGTGTGGTCCCTGAATGACAGATATTGCAGCAGATTTATTCAGAGTGATTCAGAAAAGGAGAAGATTAAAATTTCTGTTTTTTTTCATATGATATAATATTTTTGAAGACTTAGTTTTCTGAGGAAGTAATATACAATCCTATTTTTGAATACGAGACTATTTGAAAGTACATTTTATACTGCAGGATGTAATGCAAGAGAAGATTATTACAAGAGGCATCAATATCATGCAATACAATTACTTTAGTGAAATCATTTGAGTTATAACTTCCAGTCTCACATACCATAAACATTTCTGAACAGTAAAAAGACCATGCAATTGCAAGAGCATAATCACCCCTGGGACCCATTCCTGCAGAGGCGGTATGTGAAATAAAATTCACACAGGGATATAAAATGATTGGTTGGAAATAGAATTCTGCTGACCTGGAATTCTCTCAGCTTGGATGAGATGGGTTTTATGCCGAGGAAGATGAGTAATAACAATGAGCTATTTTCAGCAGTCATTTTCCAGACTAAACTTCCCCAGATGTCAGTGGGAGTTTACTCTTAATAAGGTAGGGTTGGATTTACTTTTCATGTGGCATTTTACCGTTAGAGAATTTTTTCGTTTCTCAATCAGTTTATCATTTAGAGAGTTCAAGCTTAAAAGTGGCAACACAGCTGTAAGCAGTACTCTCTCTCAAACCAAAGCATTTTATGTGCAAAGTGTACAGTCTCACGTATTGCACAACACACAACAAATACTACCCTTGCTGTGCTGGTATACTTTAAATCAGCAAATACTTATTATGCTGTGAAGTGTACCACCCACATTTGTTTTGTTACCTGACATTCATTGCTTGGACATCATCCTGCAGTTATCAACACAGGCAGTTATACTCAAGATCTGATATTTAGCCAACAGCTAGTTCACTTGTCATACTATAATAGGTAAAATATGTCCACTGTTATTATTTTGGTTCTCCTTCCTTTATGAAGAGATGCCAAGAACTTATCACCTTCTATTACTTTCACAGAAGTTTATTGCTTTAGGAAAACTGCTAATTTATGAAACAATCTTCTCTATAGCAGATACGGTTGACCATTTACAATCATTCACAGGCAGATATGGTATAAATCTACCTGGCGTGTTTTCTCTGTGACCTTGCCATAATGTAATACCTTGTATATTCCCAGAAAATTACAGAAGCCCATAGAGTTGCTGTCCTATTTATCTCTTAGAAATGATTCTAGCTTGTCAACCTTTCTCACATTGCTTTATGCCAGGCAAAGTCCTGAGGACCCACTTCAGCAAAGCATTCAAGAATGGACTAAAGTTTAAGGAAACAAAACAAAAAAAAGCTTGAATTTAAACAACTTGGTAAGGCACACTGCTGAGTAAGGACAGTTTGCTCTTTGCTCAAGAAGATCGTTCATAGGGAACAAGGGAAAGATTGTGTTTTCAAAAGTTCGTTTGTTAGCAGGGAGAAACACGGAGTGTGCACCAAAGCAAAACACTTCTGGTTGTGGGTTTTCCTTTGTTTTGTTTTGATACCTCAGCAAGTCGAGATGCTTATATAAGGATATGGCTATAGAAACTGAATCATATTCACACTGAACAGTTTCACAGCTCTGTGGAATGTCATATTACTTTGCTTCACAGTTGGAAAGCACTGAGTGAGGATGCATAGTGAGCATGCTCTCGGCATGGCAGAAGGCAGTTATACACTGAAGCTGCAGTAAGATTGTATATTAGCATCACAATTATGCTAAAAAGGGATGTTTGAATGACCACATGAATGATTTGCAGGTGTATTTAGGCACTCAGTGGGTGCAGTCAACTGTGTAATGGACATATTGTTAAAAGAGTAGTAGTGTTATTTAAATAAGTACAGTGTTAAATTTGATTACGTATCCTGTTAGGCTTCATAAAGCATTTCATTGCTCTCATAAGATGTTCCATAATTCCACTTGGTACAAACATGTAAATTGCATGTATTTCTTTATAGGTGCATGTCTTCTGTGTCTCCCAATGAATCTGAATTAACAGAGAGCTAAATGTAAATATCATCTATGGCAGGCCACTGCTTGATCAGTGTAACTTTACTTTTCAGTATCATTGGTTTAAGTGCTTCTTTTACAGCATCACTTGAACAAGTGAGGTAAACCAAACCTAGCTGCTCCTGGGAATGTGTGAAGGTGTCAGCATACTTTTGATTTGACACACGTTGTATGGGACATGCTATATATGAATATATATCTTATTCACTCCAAGGTACATAGAAGTGAGTGTCCTAGGTAACAAAATGTGTCTGTGACATTTTAAAGTTATGCTATATGCTGAATTCATCACAATGGCAAGTTCTCGTTTGCAAAAATGTCAGGGATCAAAGCTCTGCATATATTATAATGAAATACTTTGTGGGTGAGTGTTACGAATACTGTCTTGGATAACTGAATGCCTGCTTTTTGTTTAAGAATTTACTGTGGGCCATGCTAATTAGTATTTCTTTCTCATTTTCTCTTACAGTTAGGTATTCATGGATATGCTTTTGCAATTACGAACAATGGATATATTTTGACTCATCCAGAACTTAGGCCTTTGGTAAGAATACTATTTACCAATCTATTTTACCTAGATATATATATATTCCTCTTGTTTGTCTTTTAATGAGAAGAATATATTCATTTTTTTTTTAATAAAAAGCATCAGATGATGTACTTTATAATGTTTTATAGCACTTTATAATGCTTGATAAATTTACCTCTGGAAACAAAGGTTAGCATAAAAAAGATTATGGAAAAGAAATATACCAGTTGCTCTAAGGGATGGGATCCAGGCCTCCATTGCTGCAAAATGGCAAAGCCAAAAATTGCTGTAATTATGTTCATTTTATATTGAAATGGAATGCCAGAGCGCTCTATTGCTGTGTAATAACCCCTATTTGTCATGTTAAAGCATTAAAGCTAATTTAATGTGTGTACAGAAATTTCAATAAAGCATACTTTTAAGCAAAATAGGGGCACTAGGGATATGCATACTAAAAGAGAACTAGAAGCAAATTCTGCTTTTAGTTTCCCTTCATTGTCTTTGCATTAATCACAGTAAGAAAAATAGAAGTGCTTGTTACACAAGTGTTTATAAGCCTAACACCCATGAGAACTGGTACATTCTTGATTGCATCATTGTTTAGTAACAGCACGTGCAAGTGTTCCATCACTATCAACTCTTAGTAAAGCATTGGTATTAATGATTCCACTGGTGTGTACACATGGATGCCATATGTGTCAGTATAATTTTTCTTCAATCAAGAGTATCGCTCATGGTTCTGGTAGAATTTCTCAGAGACGCGGAAAGGAAGACAGTGTGTGCTTAGAATATGTCAAATTGCTGACCAGTAAGAAACATAATTCTCATAAATGACTTTTGCAAGTTAATCCATTGTCAGATCCCAGTCAGTTAAATTAGCATGCTTTGGTGACTATTTGTTGCTATTTTTCACCTCCATGCTCCCTACAGATGATTTCCAATGAAGATGAATTTTTATCCTATTGCTCTATGGGGAACAGGGCCACTGCCATCCAAATATATAACAGGAATAAAAAACGTCCAACCTCAGTTTACTCTTAAGGAAGATAGCAAGCTCTGAATCAATCCCTAAGCATTTCCTCTCTTAATGCATTTTGTCTCTACAAGACAGTGCATACATCTCAAGTATATACTAAAAGAATCTTCTGACTCCAATTACCAGCAGTGTCCAGCATGAGATTGCTCCTGAGGAAGATGCAGGAACTGAGTAAGAGGATGTAGGAAAATCTCACAGTAGTTAGCATAACTCTTCAGCTTCAGATAGGCTTCTGCTCGGAAACATTTGGTTCTCATTTTTAAACATTAAGGCCTGTTAGAGTGGATACTTCTGTTATCCATACTAACATACTCAATTTTGCAGTCAGCGTAACTTCTCATAGTAATGATTTTTCCATACTGTAACTGTTTTATGCAGAGGTTTTATTTTTAATTCCGGTTTTAAATTTCATTAGTAGTAGTTTTCATGACCATGGAAAGCAGAAGCTCCTAATCTATCTTTTCTTTTCCATTTCTGACTTTGTGTAATGATTTGTAATTGTTATCTTATTGAAACATCTCACCATAATAAACATTCAGTATTTTCAGTATTGCTGTAATATTTTTCTGTACTTGCTTTTCTACACAGTGTTGACGTATTCTCTTTATCTTTCTGACCTCTTATTTGTCCTTTCTTCCATGTTCTTTGCTTTCTTGACCGCTGAGCTCTGTTTGGTAACCATAGCTGAGCAGAGGCAGCACCGACCTCCTTACAGCACTTGGGTTATATACAGAGATTTTTAGTGCACCTTCATGTTTCTTCTGCTGTGTCTTCACTGCTTTGTTACCTTACCCATGTCAGGTGGCTATTAGTATAATTTTGCTTGTAGCTCACATACAGCTGTATCAAATACATAACTTAAGAATTGCTTAAAAGAGCCAACGTTAAAGGCACGGGAACTGGATGAGATGTGTCTGTACTAGCATTCTGTATGTACTGCTAACATTCTTGCTACTTGAAATTTTTTTAACCTAATGATGCTAATTGTCCTCAGTGAATAAAAGGATGAAATAGATGCTGTTCTGCTACTGCATAACCTTTTTATATGAACCTTTCTCTGTGTGAGAAGTACTATTGTGCAGAGAAGTTGTCTTCAAAGTTTTGTAGCTGTTGCAAAGGAAAATGTGATGGGATTGGTTTTACTTCATGATTGGCCACCACTACACTCACAACTTTTCTTCTTATCTCTGCATGCATTAAAAGTATCCATAGGGTTGTTGGTTGGTTGGTTTTTGTTGCTGGCTTTTTCCTAACTGGGGGCTAGTGGAGCAATCCCAATTTAAAGTATCATTCTAAAGTAGATGCAAAGGCATTGTTTTTTATTTTTTCTTTGTTAGTTTTGTTTTTATAACATTCCCCAATTTTCACAGTACTAAAATCATGACCTTGTCTTGATTCTTAATAATGTAAGGGCTTTTTGAAACCTTCAGGCATGACAGGTACATCTAGCAGCCTATATTTGCAAATCCATAAGTACATGTATTTGAAATTTGCCTATTTACATTACAAGAATTAGACAACATGCAATTGCTGTATCATGCTTCTTTCTTCTGGCAAATTAGGATAGGGATTGTTCCAAAAATAATGGTATATATTCTTTATAGAAGAGAGATTTTAATATACAGAAGGTAATAAAATCCAGGAACAATGGATAGTTTCAATTATACTGACAAAGGCTGCTGTCTGATTTCCTTATTTCTGTTGTGGTGGCATGTTTTTATGAGGCAGAAGTTGGTTTTCTGTTACTATTCCAAGCCCCAGCATACATCTTGAAGGCACTTATTTCATTACCTTATACAAGAGTCTCTCTTTTCAGAATCAGAACATTGGGCAGTCGCCCATAAGCTGTCAACTGTAGGGAAGTCATTGTGATATATATTCATGGTCTGCTCATTTTATTTTTTTGGAAGACTCATTTTTACCTCTGGGTTCTGTCAGTAGTGTATAATGGGAGTCTTTTTTTTTTTTTTTTTTTTTTTTTTTTTACTTCAGTGGAGTTTTTGAGAGTGATGTGATTACTGGTCTGAGCCCTTAGGACAAAATCAGGACAAATCCTGATACCATTGTAACAGTGACAAAACACTCCATGAATGTTGTGACAAACAAGTATGTGAAAATAGGCACATAAAACTGGATCTGGATAGCTGACAAAAGAGCTGTCCTGAAATATGAGGGCTGCTCTGAGAGTAACGCCTCCTATTTTATGATATTGGCCCACTATATCAGAGGTGGATGTTGGTGGGATGGCAGTAGAGGTTGAACCTTCCCACCAATAATCCATTATGTTTTGCTGCCATGTGACAGATGGCAGCATAGGGGCAGTCTGACAAAATGATGTCTGATGTGAAAGTACATATGAGGCACAGGTATGTCACTGAATTTCTCCATGCAGGAAAAAAGCACCCATTAACATTCATTGATGCTTGCTGAACGTTTATGGAGACCAAACAAAGGGTGTGAGCACAGTGAGGCAGTGGGTGATGCATGTCAGCAGTAGTAACTGTGACAGTGGGTCATCTTTGCTGGTGCAGATCTTTTTGATCAGAGTATGAAGGCTCTTGTTTCATGCTGGTGAAAATGCATAGCTAATGGTGGTGACTTATGTTGAAAAATAGTGTCTTGTAGCTGAGAATGAATCAAACAGTGTTATTGTGTTCTTAGTATCTGGTGTAGTTTCCATGGAATTAAATAGGAGGACCCATGAAATAATCACGTAAAATCATTCTGGATGGGTTGGAGTTTATGTTCAAGTACATAGATTACTGTTTTCATCCAGACTGGCTTACATGTTGATATATTTTCCTGTGATGATATAAAGCTAGAACATTGCTAGACCGCTGAGCTGCTAACCACAGTGGCTGTATCTGTTAGTTCTGAAGCTGACATGCTGCTTCTTAAGAAATTGTCTTATGGGGCACTGAGCAGACGAACAACACAGGAGACGCTCATTGGGGAAGACTGCTTCCTCTTGGACAAGATTTTCATCATAGAGTAACCAGTATATTTAATCCTTAAGCTAGGTATGTTACACTGATTATTCTGCTGGGTTTGTTGTAATGTGTTTTTCTTGGCCGTTTCCTCTCTTATTTCTCCTGTTTCTTCTGCCTTTTTTTTTTTTTTTTTTTTTTTTTGGCAGAGGTGTGTGTGTGTATTTGTGTGTGTATTTATTATTTTTTTCTAATAAATTAGGCTTTCAGATAGGATGCATGGTTGGTTGCGTAGACATGGCCAGATGATTTGAATAATCGCATTTTGGAGGTTGAGGTGGAAAGTGCTTTCCAAGGGTAAGATACTTGTAAAGGTTGGTGACAGCTGTAGTCGTCCAAGTCAGTGCTGGATGGAAGTTTTCATGAGTGGCTATTGGCATGGGGGACCTGAAAAGGAGTTTCAGTTGCAGTCTTCTCTCAAAGCCGTTACTAGAGAGATGAGTCTTGACAAACAACTTCTATTAGATGATAGAATCACAGAATGGCTTAGGTTAGATGTTATGTTCCTAAATTTCCTCTTCTTTACTTTAAAGCCATTTCCCCTTGTCCTGTCACTATCAGGCAGTGTAAAAATTTGGTCCCCATCCTGCTTGTAAGCTCTCTTCAAGTACTGGAAGGCTGCAATGAGGACACCCAGGGCCCTTCTCCAACCTAAAGAAGCTCAACTTCCTCAGCCTTTCTGTACAGGAGAGGTGTTCCAACCCTTTGATCATCTTCATGGTCTGGATCCATTCCAACTGCTCCTTGTCTTTCTTGTGTTGGGGGCACTAGGCCTGGGCACAGTACTTACTCAACCAATTCCTTATATACCAAATATATGGATATGGAGGGTGGTCTCTCTTAGAGATAAGGATGCAGTGTGGGGCCATGACAAAGGCCCTGCTCAAGTCCAGGTAGACAACATCAGTAACCCTTCCTTTGTCCAATCATGTCATCGCTGCATCACAGAAGACTGTTCCAAACAGCTCGATTTTTTGTTCTACCATTGAGTGCACTTTACCTTTATGCTACATTTGCACGGAAACGTGGTTTCTTACCCCTTTTTCTACCCTTCTCCTCCCTAACCCACCTCAACCTGCGCCACCTCTCCCTCCCAACGGCTCCCGACGTCCTTCCGGGCCGCCTCCCCACCGCGCTGCCCGCGTCCCTGTGCCGGCCGTCCCGCAGCGTGCCGCCGTCCCTCCCCTCCCGCGGGGCTGCCCCGCTGCGCTGTCGGGCAGCGGCCATGAGGTGGCGCCCCAGCACCGCCCGGCGGGGCGGCGAGAGCGACTTCGGGCTGCGGCTTGGGGACGGGGGAGCGCTGAAAACTGCCCTTATCCCCGTGCTGCTCTATCGCAAAGCTCTTTCTTATTACTGTCGTTTTTAATTTTGTTTCTAATTACAGAACAGCTGAGTAAGTTTAACTTTTACTTTTTAACGTTATTTTTCATTTCGTGTTTAATTTCAGATCCGACAAGTCCTTTTTCTCTCCTCCTTCCCTTCTCCTTCCCTTCTTCCCTTCCCCTCTTTTTCATAGTAATTCCAGAAACTATAGTTGAAGGTCGTGTTGTTTCAAAAAAAAAAAAAAAAAAATTAAAAAATGCCATTAGTGCCATATCAAAATGCTCCCAGAATGTTGCATTTTAATTAAAAGTCATTATTTTCTACAGAGAGCAGTGGGGGATTCTTAATTATTTTCCAGCAGGTAATTCGTTCAATCTTATGATACAAATAGAAATTTTCTGTGAAACTTAAAATGACGAAAGAAAAAGAATAGAATTGTTTGGGGGTTTAAGAGTGAATTTCTGAGGTGTTGAAGGCAGTGACTTGGTTTGGAAAGGTCTCTGCACATGCTTTAAATGTACACGAGGACACTTTTTTTTCTCAGTAACAGTTATGCCAGATTTCATTGCCTATTTGGTGATATTCTGCTCACGCTTGCAGTGGTACTCCATTAGCAGTTAGGATGCAAAATTTATCGTGTTAGAAATTGTCAATGAAATGAGGGCATTGAAGGCAAAGGAAGGATAACAAACAGATGATGCAGACTTTTTTGCATATACTTAAAAACAACTGCTGTGTTAGTTGTGGCTTATCGGTCCTTAGGAAGCTGTCACTGCAGTTTGTTAAATGGAGGTGCTGGAGGAAAACTGCCGTCTGATGAAGGCTCGGTGGGGTTACAGGGAAGGGAAAGAATGCTGCTGAATGAGCAGCGCCTGCAGTAGTCACAGAGGGACACCTTTGTGGATCTGATCTCGTTGTAGGGGCTCTTACTTTTGCTCCACCATCGTTAAATTTGTGTGGTTTTCAACGAAGAATAGCAGGAGCTCTAGTAGCTTTTGTGAAGTCTGCAGCTTCAGCGGTTGGGAGCTGGCAGTAGGAGTTGTATTTCTGTTCAGGGAATAAAGAGGAATTTCATTTTCAGTAATTATCAGGTTCATTTAAGGTAGAATGCTCAGAGTTCCTGGCCAAGAAGCTCAGGTTCCTGACCTAAAGAAAATGCGCATTTAAAGAAATGTATCTGTTACAGAATCAAATCGCATATTTTATTCACATTCTACCACTCTTTTTATAAAAAAAAGTAAAATGAGGACTGTTTTACCCATTACATGAGCCGATTATGATATCCCTTTCCTTAATCCAATAACGTCAATGATGACTGAGGATTTTATAATGTTTCTGAATTGAAATTAAAGCTTTCTGTCCCCCCAAGGAAACGGAGGCAGATATTCCTAATCAGCATAAGCTCTGGAAGACAAGTAGTGGTAATTTTCGAATGGCTGTATGTGACTGCACTTTTTATCACCGTAAACCAATGGGCAAATTGTTTTCTTTAAAATGATGCACATTTATTTGCTTCTGATCAGTATTAATCGGGAGCATTTCAAACAGAAATCAAAGCCCCTGAATATATTGTAATACCTTCGGTGGAATACATTGGCGGTTTAGCTGCCTGAGTAATTTGCCATTTAAAACTTGTTGACTATCATGATATATTGCATTTAGCTGAAGGACTTGGGTGTATTTAAAGATCGCTAGACCAATATTAAGTCTTTTGTAGCTGTAAATTCTGGGAAAATTTGTTTCTCCTAATATAGAAAAACAGAGAAACGCGAGTCCCAGGGGAAACATTAATGCCCCACTTAAGCAGTGTTAGCCTTTCATAAGCAGCAAATCTCATTTCTCTCTGGGGAGTCCCGCCTGGAACGTAAGATAACCTACACTTACCCTTGCTTTATTCAGCAACTCCATAAAACTCTACAGCTGTAGCTGACAGCAGAATATTTAAATGATTTGAACAGTGTAAATGCCTCACGTTCATTTAAATAACTGAAGAATTCAATCACTTGAATGCCAATGATTATTCCTATTGGAGTTTACATTTTAAAAAAGACAGCCCATCTGAATCCCTGTGAGAGCATTAAATTGCTGTCTAATTAGAAGTGCAAAATTACATATATTTAAAAGATAATTAAGGGTTTGAAGGCTGTTGAATAACGGGTTGTACATATAAATGAATCACTGAAAATTTGTTAGCAATATGTGAAGCTTTCTTTTATTCTTTGCTTTCAGCTTTGAAGTTAGGTATAACTGAGCTCATGGGTTAAAGTCTGGTAGTATTAAGATAAAGGCAGATGTTTTTAATTATTTCTACTCAAACCCCAAATAATTATAAGCAGCTGCCAGTTTTACATAATCCCGAATGATAAGGTCCTGAGAATGCAAATAAAATCCTAAATAGAGAGGTTGTTTTTTTTTTCAGCTTAGTAAATTGCATACATGTTGCATTGCTAGTCAACTGCAATCCACCTGAAAATGCGAGCTCAGCCAATGTACTCTTTGTCCAGTCTGTAGATGTGTGACTTAGAGCTATTTTCTGTTCCCTTGCTTTTTACCTCCTGCTATGCATTTCCATATGTTGTTTCATCGATTCAGCCATTTCTGCAGTGTCTGTAATGCAAACATATATGTCATGGTTGTAAATAGAGAAATATAAATACATGTGGCACAAGATTTTTATTTTTATTTTTATTTTATTTTAGCTAGAAGGTTCTTCTGCATCTGTGGTACATTTGATTGCTCCTGCTTTTTCTCTTCCTGGAAACTTCAAATTGTGTTATTCTCTTTACCCCAGTGAATGATATGGCTCCTGTTGTCAGCTTTTCTCTGCAGTTTTGCTGGAAATTTTATAGTGTGGCAGTTTTTCACTGCTATCTGGCATGAAAAACGAGTCCAAAATAACTGTTTTTCACTGCCAACTGTAACCCAGAAACTTCAGGATTAATGGCTAAAATAATAGGCTTATCATGAACGTCTCCGTTTGGAAAGAGAAGTTCTTCTTTTCCTAAGGAAATCACAATGTTACTTAAAAAAATGTATTTTAAAGGGACCTTTGTGCATCAAGCAACTTTGTTTCTGACTTGATACCCGTGAGTGTTCTACAAATTTAAGCTATTGGTTGTTTTCTATTAGATACTTTCTTGCTATCGCATTTTCTCTCTGATGATTCCACAAATGGAGCTAGGCAAGTTCACTGAAGTTTAGTGATGCTTTCAAGGCAATCTGAAGTTGCCCTGCCGCTATCAGAGCAACTTGCTCTCATACCTCCCAGTTATCCAGATGGAGCATGTCTGAGAAACTGCGATCACCTTAGACCCAAGGCTTGCAGCTGTTAAGATGTAGCTTGTTCCTTCTGTGATCAGATGGCTATACTTTGACTTAATAAACACGTGGCCGTATTTAGTGCAGATGTTTTGGGACTGCCCGTGTTAAAAAAAAAAAGGGGGGGGGGGGGGGGGGGAGGGGGAGAATATCAAAGCAAAGAGCTTAAGAATGGCACATGTAAATGGTTGTATGGGAGGTGGTGAAAAAATGTGATTCAGTCCTTAAACTGTACACATTGCACATTGTTTGAATCACCCAGTGCTATAACAGTTTGGCCAAGCCTCAAATAAAAGATAGTAAGATAAAGCTCATTCTGCTTATCAAATAAAATCATTTGCCCTGTTCTTTCCACAAACAAAAGAATATTGGAGCTAGCATTGAATTCTGAGCAGACTAAAAGATTCCTTATTCGCAGTCCAGGTATTTAAAAAATTTCATTTGCTATCATTTTTTTTTTTTCAGGTTTTAACTACTCTATAATATCACCACACAATTTATACTGGCCTAAGTAGATTAACAGCACACAGGCTAAATCTAGCTCTTTCCCTCCTGCGCTTAAATTAGTGCAATTTGGTAGAGCTCCTAGTTTCTATCTTTCCCAATGGGTCCCTTACTAATTTGTTTCAGTGCTTTATAGTAATCTTGTGAATGGGATTGGCTTCAGTCTTCAATCAGTATTTTATATTTCACCCAGGAGTCTCAGACAGAGATAAAAGTGAAGCTAGATTCAGTATACTACTAAAGAAAATGGCATAGATGAATGTCAGTCTTAAAAGCTGGTGAATTGCTTCTATGCCCGTGAATAACTTTTACTGAGAAATTGGTTTAGCAGTAAAACTAGAATGAAACTAGAGAAGAATGAGTTGTAGTCACATGAAATACTTGACATTTGATCTCCTTGCATTTATGTTTTAGTTCATAGTTACATATGAATATGTAAATGTACTGCAAGGAGTAATCTTCACAAAAAAAATAGACATGTAAGTAAAGATAGCCAGATACAGAAATAACTGCTTTTTTGTTATCGGAACAAAATCCTGTCCTTGCTGGAAATTGAATTTTTATTTTCTCTGCCATTCTTTCCTGAACTATATCATAAACATATTCTTCACATATTGAGCTCCTGTGTAGGAATTAACACTAGTCCCCTAAAGTGTAATAACAGAATGAGAGGTTAGACTTCTTAGTACTTTATTACTTCCTGTCCTAAATATGGTTTAAAATCTGCACTTTCAGTTCATTCAAGTGTGTATGGAGTCTTCTGCTTGCTTAAGCACTAGGATTTTGGCTTGCTTTCTGCTTATTTGAATTTTTAAGACATGGATACTTCCATTTTTGGCTTTGCTGCAAAACTTTGAATGTTTTATGCAGCACTTCATTGGGTTGCTTTTGGATTTTGTTTTTGCTTTTTGCATGCACAATATGGAATCTATGTAACTGAAATAAATAAAGCGCCCATAATCAATATGATACAAACAATTTATTATATATTTGAAGCCCACTTCTGCTGTCAGACACACAAGATCAACTCCTATTGTCATAAGTAAGGACTTGCACATGTGTCTGAGAATGCAGTATAGCCCAGAAGCCTTTCGACATCTGTGAGTAAGGATGTAATTAAACATTGGACACAGTACAGGAGTTGTTTCACATTTGTTCTACTCAAATGATCCTGGTTAACTTTTATGTAACACTTTTCAACTCTCAGTATTTCGGATCTTGACTGCCACAATTTCTACGCTGGTGTGAATAAATAAGACCAAAGCTTTGCTTGGTTAATTGATGCAGCCACAGAGAGTAGGCATATTTAGTCCTTGTAACGATTAAAGATAATATTGATATAGCTGTAGCCACAATTAGAGGTTTGCAAAGCACAGAAAGCTACCAAAATCAAGTCCTGCTCATGAAGCAGATGTTATCCTCTCCTTTTTATTCTTGTGAGATTTAACTATAGGGGCTTCTGAGTTCTGTACTTCCGTACTTGTGTATAGTTGTCTCTTCAGCTATCAGAGATTAGTTGTGGAGCAAGAATTAATTGCAGCACTGAGATACTTGAATTCACAATCTGGCGTATGGACATGCACAGAAATGGGAGAATCTTTACATCTCTGAATATCCCATCTGTTGAATAGCATCAGCCCAGAAGAGGATACCCTGCTTGTTCTGAGAATGCGAACTTCTAGCAAAGGGGCAGTAAAAATGTGTGAAATTATTCTTCTGTTACATCCACATGAACCATCGGAAGTCAGTCTGAGAGTTGCACCAACAGAGTAGCTAGGATTTCTTTATGAATGAGATTTTTTTAATGAGAATTGACTCAGGATTTTATCCCACGTAGATTCCCAAAAGACTAATCTCTAGCAATAACTGTTTCCAAGTTCTTTTGAGGGAAAGAATTTTGTACAAGCAGAAATATTATTGTTCTTCCAATATCTCAAGACCTATGATTAGTTCAGCAACTTTGTCATGCTTGTTTTTAAATACTGTGACCCTACAAAATCAGTGGTGAGATTCACGTGAGAATACTTTAGAAAGGAAAGTATCAGGATGGGAGTAACCTTTCAAACGCTCAGAGACCAGGTTTTCTCCGTGGCCTTTCTGTGATGTGCAGACCAGGACTGCAAGTTCCTGCTATGATGACCCTGGTGATAAACAGTACTGAGCACTCAGAGCTTTGATTGGTGGAATAGTTGGTCCTGCCCTGGGGAAAGAGAATCAACCACATATTCTTCCTTACTACTGCAACCTCTATCCTATCATTCTACTTCTGAGGAGTCACGGAATTAATTTGGAGTAATTCTCCCAGTTCTCAGCATCTCTCATGATAACTCATGGAAAGACTTGTGATGGTCCTCCCTCTTATTTGCATAATAAAAGATAAATGGTCGTTATTTCATATTGCACAGATCTGCTCCCATTTTTAAACGTTTCAAATAGATTCTCATATTTTTTCTTGACTGTTCACAGACCTTCCTAAATACTTTTCTTCTTCCACTGATCAGGGTTTTTGTTACTCTAGTGGACTCTCTCATTTGAATGTTCAGTAGAGGGCAGAATTTCCTATATTATAAATTCCCTAGTGTCAAATCAGTTTGTCACTGGTATGTTTATTTAAAATGTGAGATTTACAGGGTAACAGCGACTAGTGATAAAAAAAACCTATAAATTATTAGTATATTACTTTTTTCCCATGAAGTTGTTGATAAAATGTAATATCAGCAAATGTTAACACCACACTTCCAAAGACTTGCATCTTATCTTGTTTAAATAGAAACGTGTAAACATTTTCTTGATAAGATTATAGCAAATATAACTTCCTGTACAGCTGACATTGTTAGTTTGAGGCATTTAACATAAACTACAAGAGGAAGGTCTCATGTAGGGTTCTATACGAGAAGACAAAGGTATAACTACTGGGTTTGACTTCTCTGTGTGTCCTGCAAGAACAGCTTTGTGTCATGGCAACAGATCATGCAAATAATCATATAGGAAGTAGTTTTTTAGTGCACAGAGTATTTTTTTGCAGCAGTGTGACTCATTATGTATCAATGAAGCTGCCTACTCTGTTAGGCATAGCATTTCCAAATAAAATCAGCATACATCCAAGTTTAAAAAAAAAAACAAAAAACCCAACCTTTTGTTACAAAATGTTTGTACAGGATGTGCTAAACATTACATTCTTTTTTATGCCAGTATGAAGAAGGAAAGAAACGAAGAAAGCCCAACTACAGTAGTGTGGATCTTTCTGAGGTTGAGTGGGAAGACAGAGATGATGTGGTAAGCGATGTATTTTAAAACCCTGTCAGAAAGACTGTACATGGAAATTGTTCAAGTAGTTATCACAGCAGCCACTTGACTGCTCTCAGAAAGGGAAAAGCAATAGTCCTCTTTACTTGGTTAAGAATTTTGTAACTTTTTTTTTTTTTTTTTTTTTTTTTTTTTTTTGTATTGCACATGTACCACTAACACAGACTCCTTGTATGTTTGGTAAAACTCATCACCCAATGCTCCATGCATCCTGTTGTATATTTTTGCTGGATAGCAAAAGAAAGAGAATCTCTCTCTTGGGCCCATCCAGACAACTGCTGAAGCTCAGAAATGAAGGAAAGTGCTTAACTTCTCTTTAGGAGATCCCGCTTTCCTTAATGGAAATAATGAGAACTTTTTTTCCTTAATGTACAAAATCCATATGAATAAGCAAATTGGATTCTCTGTTCAGAACAGAGTCATAAAAGATTCTCTCAAAACTCCTAATTTCAGACATATGGGTAGCTGCAGAACCATTCATTCCGTGTCTATCAGCTGTTATGCACACAATTCGTTCTGGTAAACTCATTTTTCAGTGCTCCATCTACTCTCTGATTCACTCTTATTCTTTCTTATCTTGCAGACTTAGCTTTTTCTGCAGTACAGTATCAAAAGCTTTCCTTATGTCCATGGCTTAACCTTTGCCTGGTCTTTCTATTATTTCCTCAATAAATCTGATTTGTTAGGCATGATTTGTTTTGTTTGAATCCGTGCTGACTGTCCATAATTAAATCATAACTTTCCAGGTGTTCCCTTTTCTGTCCTGTACTTTAGTTTTTTTCCCATTGGTTCCCTACTACCAAAGTCAAAACTGCATGTCTGTGTTTTTCATAGATATTTCCTAGATATCTACTGAAATGTCAGTAAGCTGCATTAGCTACTCTTGAGTAGCTAAGACCCTCAGACCCTCTTTTCCACAGAGCTTTTGAATATATCCACTGAAAGTTACCATATTTACATTCTCATGCCCTTCTTAAATCTGGGATGGATCATGTACAACAGCCCCTGGAGTTTTGTCAGTTTTCAAATGTACTAATTTCTTGACCCCCGTACTGACATAAGTCTGTGTTTTCTTTCTCCCTTGAAAAAATTATTTACCATTGCTCTCTTTCCCCACCCTCTTTATGAAATGTGAAACAGTTCATTTATGTTTTTAGCAATGGCTATTTCATCAGGTGATAGATTGTCCTCATCTTTTCCTAGGAGGCCATCTTACCTCCTTACTTAAACTTGTGCATTGGGGTGTTTCTTTGGAGCATTTCTTGTATAGTTTTGCGTGGTTTTCTGTGCATACATTACTTAAGACTTCCTCATTAGATGTTCATGTTCTGTACCAGCCTTCTGTAATCTTGGCAATCAGGCTGACTTCATACCTTACCTTTTATCTTTGACAGCATATTACTCAATCAGTTCCTCTGCGAATGACCTTTTTAAAGTTTCTTCTCTCCTTTCAAATGTTATTGCAGTAGTTAAATACAGCTTTTAAACCTTCATGAATTTGTTTTTCTTCTTGTTTCTCTTTGTTTTTATTCTTTTTTACTTCTTTCAATAATTCATCTGTTTAATTTCTACAGTTTTAATCATTCATTATTTATGATCTCTTAGTAGAAATTCAGTGGTTTGGTTAAAGTAACATTAAAGTATTTGTCAGACATTGAAAATTATGTTTTATTTATAATTGTGATTTGTTCTGAATGCACACGAAAGCAAGAAGTCCAGGTTCACCTTTCTGTAAATGTTTCCTTTGAGACCCCCAAGTTCTGCCAGATTTTTTGAAAATTTCTAACAAAAGTTGAGTTTTTCAAATTTGGAAACCTACAGAAAGTTAAATTTCACATTCTGATGAAAGGTATGTGCATAAAATTTATCTTTCCCTCTAACATGAAAAAGTTAAAAAGTAATTTTTAATTTTGACATAGAAGCAAACAGTGTGTCCTAATATTTCATCCTTTGAATGAGAAAAATATGTATATACCTTGCGAGTAAACTAAATTGAGCATTGCATTTATAGAAAGGACCTGCTCCAGTGTCCAGTGAGTAATCGTAGAAAAAAGAAAGAAAGAAAGAAAAAAAGATAAATAATAATTTAAATTATTTTTGAGAAATATTTAATACATAATAGAAAGCAACTACATATTGTAGCATTGGACAACAGTAGTTTTGTAAAAGCATGCACATTTACTCTTTGGTCAGTGACAAAGTGTTTTCTGTAAAAACAACATGTTGAGTAGAGTAGGAAAATAATATTAGCATTCCTCATGTTTTCCTAATATTTTAGCAATGCCACACACAAGTGGACATTTCAGTGTAAATATATAAATAGGAAAAAAACCACAAGTCATATTCTTACAGTTATTTTTAAAAGTAAGCCTGGTATCATTACAAGTGTTTTGTGTTTATGAAATAATATACAAGTCAGTCATTCATACCATGTTTCCAAGGCCATTGGAGAGGCTTACTGTCCGAAACACTAATAGCAGCATAAATGTGAAAGAAGTATGAAATGAAAGAATATCAGAGCTATATACAGAATCTTTAGTGACATTAGATCTAGAGAGAGACCTTGTTCTTGTTTTTTTCCAAGCTTTAGTAGTAAAGCATTGTTTGTTCCACTGTAGAGGGAAAGAATTCATGTATTCATAGAACTGCCTTTAGCAACATAGAATACTACTGGTATATTTGTCTCCCGTTAAACACTTCTGTGGAGGCTGATTAGGTTGCTTACTTTCTACTACATTAATTCAATGGTTGCATAATTTTCCAAGTATATAGAATGATATGATAGTAGAGCAGTGAAACTAGGTTGTTAGCCATTGATTGGAAGACATTTAGTTGAAAGAGTAGTAATACTTATCATTATAAAGAGATGAATAAATAGGTTTTCTCCAGAGATTCAATAAGGAAAAAGGGGCAGAAGTAAGTTTAGAATTTTTTTTCTATGAAATACAGTTGGTGAAGGTATATATTCATCCATTAATTTCCCAGATTGAGGTACCTGCCATCTTGCTTTTACTTCATTTTATGATATACTCTGATTTCTAGCTGAATGAAGATTTGTTTTTGTTGTTGTGGGGGCTCTTCTTGTTTTGTTTTTTGTTGTTTTGTTTTGTTTTATTTGCTTGTTTGTAGTAAAACAGCATGAATGACTCTTTGGGGCTTGGAGCCAATTGAGGCAGTACTTATTTTATGCGCTTTAGAAGGAAGATGGGACTGCAGAAGAGCTGAGAAACCAGATTACAAAGCCAAGAAATGTAATCATGGCAAGAAAAAAAAAACAAAGGAAAGAAAAACTCTTAAGTCCCACATGCAGACTTGATCTTAAACACTACTGAGAGTTGAAGGCCCTTTTCATAAATCTATGACTTGCCTGAGGCTTGCGAGAGGAATGGGTCTCAGACAACTGCAGGCACCAATAGGAGAAAAATGAAAACCATGTTAAAGATAAATGGAACTGTTCTGTAAATGTTAGAAAGTAGATGGTTAATTAAGACCAGCTCTGCAAGTACAAAACCACAAAACTTAAAATGGGAAAATATTTCCAGAATTGCCCATTATGTATTGTTAAAAAAATCTGCAGTAAAGTATATGCTTTATTTTATACATGCCCCCAGCTAGAATTATCCTTTTACACTCACTGTCAGAAGAGTAAGCCTGTTAATTCAAATGTAGATGCTCCAGAATTAAATTTGAAGACCGGCAATGTTTGCAGTTTTAGATAGGTCACCCATGCACAACTTCGTCATGAAAATAAAACCAGATATTTCACTGGCAAGTTTGGGTGTTCCCTTTTCACTCTGTACTAACTCAAAAAGTCTGCAGAGTGCATTGACATCACTATCTTCACAAATTTTGATTAAAATCTGACTGAATTGCCCAATCTGGCAATGAATGGCACAAAGTACAGGAAAACAAGAGATATTTATTTTGCAAGAACACTATGTCCAAAATTGTGTTCAGACAGATAAGAAATAGAAGGGAGATAAAAAAGCTTGTTTTGTTGATACTATTCTGCATTTTCAAGACCTCTAACGAGGGGGTGGGAATTTATTAGCAGTACTGGAGGGTTCCTAATGTACTGAAAATTGTTGTTGTGGAAGATTTAATTTATAAATGTTTCTTACTACAAGAAGTGCACCACAGGTATGGCAATATCACTTTGTAATTGAAGATATCCCCTACAAAAACACCTTAAACTTTCTGCTTCTTCCACCCGTAAATCTGACAGCATAAAATACTTTCATGTTTCTATGATATAACTGCTAAGTAGTAACTTTCTAATTTCTTCCCTAAAATCCAGAACAGGAAGGTGGAAAAATTCAGAATACAAAGGCTGAAAATTTCTCAGAAACCAGATCTTGTCATAGTTCAGTTTCAGCCCACAGTCCCCATTCTCCGATGGGCAATGGCAATGCAGCCTATGCACCTTGCTAGGTACACCTCATGATTTTGGTGCATAGTCCTAATGAACAGTCATGGCATGTTCCCCTAAAAGAGAGACTGTGCCAACGGATGTGCTCTGGGAGGAAGTCTCTCCTTTTCTGGGGAGCAAATAGGTGTGCTAAGAAAAGGCATTGTAGACGTGATGTGTAAGGGTTTGCAGCACAAAGGCTGGAACTCATGCAGAAGCTGGCATAAAGTTATTGAAGGGTACAGGGAGAAGCGTTTCAGGCCTGAGAGAGCACAGGAAGACACCTTGGAATCACAAGTGACTGGACATTTGTGGCAATCCAAATAGGATCAGATTTAACCAGCAGAGTAGGAGGTAAATCATTCTGTATGAACACTTTAAGTATATATTGTTTTCCATAGTAATTTTGAGTTTTCTCTCTTTAAAAACTAATTGTAAGTGGACCATAGTGCCCTGTAGCTGTGTTCCCATTGCAACAGGTTACTCATCAGATGGGCTGTCATGCTTCTACTACTTGCAATTTTTGATGCAGCTGGGATGTAGTTTCTCATGCTGGTTTGGGATGCAACCCAATGTAGAGAATAAAGCGGAAGCGGAGTGAATAATAAGGTCATAAATGGGCTTTTCTCTTTTTCTTTTGGTATTTTATATGTGATTATATATAAAAGTAAGTATATATAAGTATTTTAAAATGATCCCTGGTCTAACTCCAGGTACCAAGTCTAGTGCTTAACCTCCTCTATAGTAACTGCGTAATAGTTTTCAGTTAAACTGTTTATCCTGTGTAAAAACCAGATTATTACAGGAAGGGCTATTTTACCATTAAGGATGCTGAGAGCTCTTGCTTTTCACACCTCCACAATTTGCCTGAAGTTCTGTGGCAGGAGCCTTGGCCTATACAGACTACCATAAAATCTGTAACGGGTTTGTTCCATGTGTAGCAGAACTACTTATAAATGGAGAGAGTTCTGCTTAGGTCAAATGAACGTAGCAAAGAGCTCAAAGAATTACAAAAGTTGCAAATAAAGCATTTGACACACATTTCCTTCATTTTTAGCTTCGAAATGCAATGGTGAATCGTAAAACAGGAAAATTCTCCATGGAAGTGAAGAAAACAGTGGACAAAGGGGTAATGCCTGAAATATCCTTCCGACTAGTTATAAAGCAAGCAGGTTTTTTTTTTTGTGTTGTTTTGTTTTTTTAATTTTTGCAGCTTTCAAGATAGATTACTATAAACATTATTCACCGTGGTGTATTTTTTCACTCCCTGAATGTATACATTGCCTGTAATTTTTATCACTGACTAACTGCTTGATTTTTTTTATACTTACGGCAAACTAACTGTTTTCCCCCTTCCTTTCTGACTTTCTTGTTCCGAATCTAGAAACGGGTATTGGTGATGACAAATGACTACTATTATACAGACATCAAGGGTACTCCATTCAGGTAGAGCCGACCATAATAAATGGCCATTTCATCAGACTCATTGGACTTGCATTTGTACAGAGCTTGTGAACTCATTAAAAGCTCATCAGCAAAAGCTGACAATAAAATATTCCTGGACAATGCTGAAAATAGCAAGGGAAAGGAGCTTACTAGCATTCCTTTCAGCTTTTCCAGGGATGGAAAGTTTGTGCAAGCTCACACAGGCAAATTTTCAGTGTTTGTCATGGCTTACGTTTCATTAAAAAAATATTCAGTTGAGGTTTACGTTGAACGAAAGGCTTTCGCAAGTACTTAGAGAGCTATAAATACTGTAATCCATTTAAGTAATTACATATTGAGCCTCATTTTGATTTTTTTCAACAACAAAATGTAATGTAAAATGAGATAGTATTTCACTTCTAATTTGAGTTTTGGATATTTTGTTTCTCTGAACTACCTAGACTGTATTTGTGTAAATAAAAACCAGCGAGGCAGCCATGTTACTTTGCTGTGCCTCTTAGCAAAAGCAAAAAGGCACGAAATCACTTTATAAATACTCATATTTGAGTTAGAAATAGTCCATTAATAAAATAATGTTCACTGAACCTTATGCTTAAAGCGGGAGACTGGTAGTTGTAATACTCAACTGAAATTTTCTTCAATGGAACCATGTCACAGAACTCAAGCTACGTTTTTACAAAGAGAAAATATAGGCACGTTTCTCATCTCTGATGCATGTGTTTGTTCTTCTTAAAATCCACGCATGTGTTGTAAAACTCAGTGTAATTTTTGTGGTATGTCATTCTTACTCTATTTAGTAAACAGATGTGTGACTACATACATGCGTGCAGTGTGGCTTCTAATCCTTAGGACAGAAATAATAGTAGTAAAACTCTCCTTTTACAAAACGATCTGTATGTAGTTATGATGGGATGAGAACATAGCTTCAGGAAGACAGCAGGGGCTACATTTATTAAAATATATACTGAAATGTCAAAGATGTTTACTTTCAGCTTATTTCCAGATTGAACTTTTGATTGCATCATGTGTGCTCTTGGATTTGGTGCCTCTACATATCCTTAAAGGATGAACCAATGCTTTTCAGTTGTAATGATTACTGGCAAGATCCTAACCTGAGATACCTTCTGGTATTCATTGGTTTAAGGCAGTTATCCTGTGTATGTATTCCATATGAAGAGCCATGTATCCTCCATCTGGTTCATTAAATTTGATTTCTTTTAATGGTAGATGAAAAGCAACACAAAACAAAGCACTTAACTGTAAAAGTTTATGAGGCTAAAGTCATTGCAAAAATATTAAACTAGCAAAAAATATGAATAGCAGAATAATCCAAGAAGAATTGTGCTGCTGTTGTTACATATGAAATTATTTTCCTCTCAGTAGCTCCATTGATTCCAACATTTATAAGTTTCTAAACATCTTAGTCTTGTTTCCTTCAGTGTAAGGCCATGGGTATGTTCAAGGCTCAGCTGAAGATGTGTCATGCTGGTTAAGCTCAGAGGGGCACATTTATTAGTTTGCTAGATAATACTGATGTACTGCACCTCTAAACACACATAATAAAGGCAGTAGTTGTAGGCTCATCAGAACAGATCCATCAGATTCTACAGCAGCAGCTAGTTGAACAGTGTTATCACTGAGGCTTTGTAAACAGTTTTTTAAAGTTAATAAGCATACACAAGCTGGACATTTTAGAAATGAAAATATCTCTGAATGTCTGTTTTTGTGTCACAGATTTCAAAGTCTGCTCTTTTTCTCTGCACAGTTTAGGTGTGGCTCTCTCTAGAGGACATGGAAAATATTTCTTCAGAGGGAATGTAACTGTGGAAGAAGGTAAGATACTGTCTAGCTACTCATGTTCCTTACACAGTAGTTGAATTGTTGATCTGGTAGACCTGAAGCTTGTATGTTTCTCTGCAGATTCCATGAGGGAATTAGATTTTATTTTTTAAGATCTTCTACTTGGGATTTTTTTCCTCATTTACATTAAGCATACTGAGGCCATGAATTTTCTTTAGATTGGCATCATCTCCCCTCCTCCTCTCTCAGCGTTTCACAAACTTCTTGAACACCTCCAGGGCTGATGACTCCATCACCTCCCTGGGTAGCCTATTCCAATACCTCACCATTCTTTTTCAGAGAAGAAATTATTCCTAACATCCAACCTGAACTTCCCTTGGTGCAACTTGAGGCCATTACCTCTCCTCCTATCACTGTTACTGAGAAGAAACTGACCCCCACCTTACTACATCCTTCTTTCATGGAGTGCAGAAAGCAATAAGTTTTCCTTGAGTATCCTGTACATGGTGTACATATACAGTGGAGGAGCTTTATACTATGAGGTGGAGAGGTTCTGGTGGTTCCTGAGAAAAAAAAGTCTTACAGGAGAGGAAAATTTTCTGATTTTATTCCAAAATCTTTCTTTCCAATTCTACTTCTTAATTCATTCATGATTTTAATATAGTTTCTTCAGGTCTTTGTTCCTCAGCTTTGTTTTGGTCAAAAAATAAGTTCTTGTTCCTACAAGATACATAAAAAGAAATGTTTTAAAGTTTATGGATCACAAAAATGAATGAATAAATAAATAAATAAATACATGCCTGGATAGAAAGAGAGCACGGCAGGAGACTTGGAGCTTACTCTCCAAACTGTTCCCAACCTATCTCTCACCTGTTATCCATCTCAGCCAGCCAGTCTGATACTTCCTTCCAGATAAATCGCTCGCTAACAAAGCCATAACCAACCATTCCTTTTCTCTCACTCTTTCTTGTCTTTTCTGAGTGTTTCTCTGTCATTGACACACTGCTGTCCTCTCTGAGCAGTACAATTACAGTTCTTGTTTTGAATTCCCTCTTTGCCTTTAACCACCATGGCTCTGTCTTTATTTAGTATGTGCTCTGGGGGCTAAACCCAGAGCCTGCCTTCTGAATCATATTTGCTTATTGTCTATTGATACATGCTTTAACAGTTTTGAAAATTGCCAAAGTACATTTTTATTGTGCTATATAACAAATGATATAGTTCTTATTTACAAGCATCTGCATGGCCAGTTAGAACAATAAACCTATTCTGAACAATCCCGTAAATTGCTGTTTGTGCTCATAGAGAGTGTGCATAGGTTTCTGGGATTTGTTCCTTTTAAAGAAATATTATTTAAAAGTGAAAAACTGCCACAAAATGAGAAGTATACATTTTAGCATGAAGAACTTCACTATCCACAATGAACAAGGAAATATGAAAAGGAGTTGTTTGTTGTTTGTTTGTTTTTTACCATTGTGCATTGATCTGTTCAGGTTTTCTTATAAACTTCAAGTATATCATATGAACAGTTTGTATGAGTTAAACAGGTCAATGCCAAAACAGTTTTTCCTTCCTTTTCATTTTTAGATCTGATTTAGTTGGCTTTTGCCAGTCTGTTAGACTCTGAAATGTATTTAACTAGTTTACTGTGATTTATTATATTGTGGTAATAATGCACTTTCTAAGAAGGAAGGGTTTATGTTATGGAGTGTATGTTAATAACCATCTGTTACCCAGACCGCTCCCTAAATAAACCATTATTATTCCTGTTACAGGTTTACATGATTTAGAACACCCTGATGTATCTTTAGCAGATGAATGGTAAGCCTTAAACAAAGCATGAGATTGGTGTCTGTTACCCTTCTTGGCTTCATATTGTTTGTGCTTTCTGAAACCAATTATTTATGTTCAAAGAGAGATCATGCTTATGCATATTAACGTTTTAATGTTTTTACAATATGTTCTCAGGTCCTACTGCAACACTGACTTGCATCCTGAACACCGTCAAATGACTCAGTTAGAAGCAATTAAACGCTACCTCACAGGAAAAGAGCCATTGCTCCAATGCAAGTGTTTTGTTAAGTATACATGTAATAGACTTTATCCGAGCTAAAAACTGTTACACTGTACATTCTATACAAAATGCAAAGCCACTTAGTTTGATAGCTTTAGATTGGATTGCATGGCTGATATCACTTTCAAATTTCATTTACTTTTGAGCTTTTTCCAGAGGATCAATAAAAATATAGATGATACAGAATTCTGGGTTTTATGGTAAACAGTGTGCCTGATTCAAATATTCAAAGTTCTGCTTGGATGGTATAGCTGTGCCATGCAATATTATCATCTGGTTTCATAAGTTAAACAGGGTTTGTCTGAATCAATCCTTGGATCACTCCTCTAAAAAATGTACCAGATATTTCCGGAGTGTCCTTAGGGTCAATATGTATGAAGTTAGCATTTCTGCACTGCAAAACAAAATTAAAAAATCACATAGATAAGTGCATATTTCCTCTGAGATCTTTTCATGAACTTAGAGCTTTTGTGACTTAGTAGACAGAATGATTTTAAACTTATTTTATATGAAAATGCAAGCATGAGATACGTACATGTGTTACATGGAGTGGAAAGTGCATTTTTTTTCTTTCCTTTGTAGTTATTAGTAATTGTTACATAGTGAATGCTTTATACTGAAAAAGATTTGAGCAAAATATAGCAGAGTCTAAAAAAACCCACATTGTTTAGTCATCTAACAGCAACAAAAATTCTCTGCGTGCGTGTTTACTGATTTTAATATAACATAATAGGTGATAAAGAATTGATCCAGGAAGTTCTGTTTGATGCAGTGGTGAGTGCACCAATTGAAGCTTATTGGACCAGTTTAGCACTAAATAAATCAGAGTAAGTAAGCTTTGAATCAGTCATTTTTATCATGGTTGACATGTAATAGCTATGTGTAAAAACTGGTAAAATGCTTTGCAAATCCTGATGTTTTGTCAGATTACCAAGATTTATTTGAATCAGATTTTTCATTCCTTTCAGTTTATTTACTCAGGACTTTTAATTTTTCAACTACATTAAAAAGAATTAAAAGAGCATATTAACCAATGTATCTTAAATACCACCAATTTTGAATTCAGTATTAAGTGTTTATGTTGCACTGTACATCATGATGATTAGTTGTATAAGGTTACTCAAATTTTACAATATAACTGATGAGATTGTATATGAAGCACAACACACTGTTGAGACTATTTCTAACAACTGTTTAGAATAATTGAGGAATTTAATGCATAATTTACCAAAATTGTTTATTGAACTGGTAATTTCTCTCAGAACAAATTATATACAATTATTATACAGAATCTTTTTTTTTTGTTTTCTTTTGGGTTTTTTTTGTTTGTTTCCAGAGCTAAGTGTTAAGCAACAAGATGTTGTATATATATATGTGTTAGGGAAAGCAGATGTTAAGATTAGCAGTTTGCATGAGATACTGCTGATAAAAGGCAATTCTGGGAGTTTTCCTGATTAGCTTTTGTTAAATTTGCATCATGTTTAAAAGTTGCATGAAAAAGATATTGTTGCAAACACATACTGAATAAGTAAAGTCAAATTCAATGAGACCTAATTCAGCAAGCTGATTACCCAGTGTCCTCTTTGCAGGTAAAGATAGGAAAATATGGCATGCTAGTATGCTGTAGGCATCGGTTAATGTATATAAGAAGTATAAGGCTTTTAGGAATCCTCCTACACAGTGAATTAACAACAGGTCCAGTAAAAACAAGGAGGACAACTTCAGAGATATGCTAGTCGGAGACTTGATCCCCTTTCATATTCTCATTTACACTAACAAGATAGGACATTCTGGAACAAAGCATGTGAGGCTCTTCTAGCCATACAAGAGCTAGTTTTTAAAACAGCTACTTTGGTTCTGATAGCAATGCAGAAAGAGCATTTGGCCTGACCTACCTGCTGCATTTTTTCCTACGGTCTAGCAGCAGATACCTGTCCTAATGGCATCTACATTTGACTCTGAGCTAGCTGTTTAAATCTAGCTAAGATTTTGATGCCAGAACAGCAGTCACAGTTATGGCTTGAAGTGTAGATGTACTATCTAAATAAAATTTCTACACTGTATTTTTGCCACAACTTGAACTTTAAAAAAATAAATAAATAAAAGCAACTGTACTTAATATTATCTTCCTCAAAAATGTGTATGCTTGTATTTTCTGTGACCAGTAATATAGCTTTATCTGTTTTCTGTCTGGAAACGTATTTTGTTTGTGTTCTGCTCTATTTCAGAAATTCTGACAAGGGAGTTGAAGTTGCCTTCCTTGGAACACGGACCGGATTATCTCGTATCAACCTGTTTGTGGGTCCAGAACAGCTTACTAATCAGTAAGTAACAAACCTGTGCTTGGCAACTGTGTGTGAAATCAAGAAAAATTGTTTATTTTTAGAAAGCATGCCTACTGTCGCTTCCAGAGTGTTGCATTTGTGCACTGAAATACATAGGACAAATTAGAAAGATTGTATAGAATTCTTTCTTCAGTTGGAACGTCTGGAGCAATGAGCTGTTGTATACCTACAGCCATAGATTTAGTTTTCCCTCATTTTCAAGAGTTAGCTTTATACCTTTACTATTCAGAAGGGAGTGCAAAATATGCTACATCTCTAGGAAAAAAAAAATATATATATATTTAATATCTCCTCTGAAAAAATATTATAGACTTTTTAGAGTTTGTATCTTATTGTTGGGAATTCTTCTTATAAATTGAAACAAAGCTAACAGAAGCGGACTAGGTGAAAGGATTATCAGGAGATCTCATCATTCAAAAGATTCCTTTTGTTTGGGTTTTGTTTTTCTTTGTTTGTTTTTGCATTTTTGAAGATGTGATGTACTGCAGGTACAGGTTTCTTAAAATGGAGAGCCATAAAATAGGGTCCGATAATTAATGACTTTTTTAGTCAGCACTTTAGTAATGTCAGGCAAATATAGGTATTATACATGTGAAAAAAGCCTGCACTTTATGATAAATTAGGTTTATTGGATATAAAATTGTATGATGCCTATCTGACCACAAACTATTGTAGTGTAAGTAGCCCAACAGATGAGATCAATAGCACTGCAATTTCTTACTGTCAGACAGCAAACCAGAACAACAGCATGGAGACCATACTTGCTATTTATTCTCAGAAAAAATTTCCTCTGTCAGCATTCCATGAGGTCATTGATGAATAAAGTCTGCAGTTTTCCACTACCTCTCCTTACCTATAATTTGGAAAGTAGGCTGATCATTAGTTTGCTAGGGTTTTTTTTTTTTCTTTCTTAAAAATAGATACCAATGGCAGCAAACTATCAAACCTTCAGTGACTTTTGCATTAAACGGTTCTTGTGTTCTCCTGTTAAATGATTTTGAATGAGCATTTTTATTTTATATCAGTAGAGATGCATTTAGTGCTACTTCGTTTATGAGCTTTTCCAATTGCAGATCTGTTACAAATGAGTACTAGGGGCTTAAGTTAGCCCTCTCTTGTACAAATGATATTAGAATAACTGTCCAAAGTCATTTTATTTCCTAAAACATTGAGTTTTGTCTTTTTTTTCTCTTGTCTTTCAAATCTAGACATTACTGTGTGACATACAACAAACAAGTATTTTCTTTCTCTCTTCTTTCTCAAGAGATTTCCTGACAGCTGAAGACAAGGAAAACATTTTTAATGCTGATCATTTTCCACTCTGGTATAGAAGAGCTGCTGAGCAAATACCCGGGAGCTTTGTCTATTCAATTCCATTTAGTACAGGTCTATAATTTTGTCATTATCTATGTTCTGAACCATGTATGTTGCGAAAAGGATAGCAAATTTTTCAGCGCAAGAAGGCTCTGTAGTTAAGCTTAGATGTTAATATTAAAATATGCATTGAAATCTGCAGTTAGTTTACTGGTCCTTTAGCCAGGTACATCTTTTACAGGGCTCCAAGTGAAAACCCAAGATGCTATGTAACTGTTGTTGAATATTTGCCTAGATCAAATTTACAGTTTTGTATTTTAAGCAAGAAAAGTCCAAAAGTACAACTACCCACATCTCTGAGAAGTCCAACCAGTTGTCATCTTTGTTGCTATTCTTTATCAGAAAAGGCGAGAATTGATCACTAATATCGGTGATTTAAGCTTGTTGGGCTGCTCAGGAACTTTGAAACATCAGTGCCTGTATGTTCTGTTCATACATACACCGTGATATTTGCTGTCTTTTTAGCATATTTCCTGAGCACTGCATTCACTGAATTATTTTGAACTACAGGAAAAAAAAAAAAAAAAAGAGGTCAATTTCCTTATTCTGAGATATGTTATTTTTTTTTTTTTCTTATTATATGTTGTAGAAACAGCAAACAAAAGCAATGTAGTGACAGCCAGTACTGCCATTCAACTTTTGGATGACAGAAAATCTCCAGTCGTTGCAGGTAAAATTCTTACGGTTTATTTGCTTTGTTCATTTTTTAAAAGCAGTGTATAAGTTCCTCACTTTTTATTTTAGTTTGGCAGTTATATTATGTAGGGATATAATATTTTGAGAAGAGAGAAGGAGGGAAAGACGCGGTTATATGAGACATAAGTGAATCCCTTAAAGTAGAGAACACTTAATGATTCTTCTGCCGAAGAACTTGATCTTTTATTAATTGACTATCCAAGGTCTGTGTGAGTAATGGTGTTTAATAGAAATAATAATTATCAGTGAAGCATTTTTTGTGGATGCAATTCCACATAGTTATAAAACAGAATCATGTATTCATATATTCTACTTCATCATAAAACAGAATATATTACCTTAAGCAAAAGGAGATGTAAGAAATGACTGTCTGATGTGTTAAGATTCCAAATAGTCTTCAGGTTTGAAAATCCTATTCTATAATAAATACTGTGAAGCAATCAGTTTGCCTAAGTTATGTGAGGTATGATTTGACCAGAAAATATTAATTGGAAAACAAAACTCTACCATTTATCAGCCAATATTATAATCTATTAAATTATAATCCTGAAGGTTATACATAATAGCCTATTACAATATGCTGCTAAAATTATAATCCTAAAGGCTAAAAGGTAAAGTTTGTCAACTGTAGACTAGAGGTAGAACATACAGATTCAAAAATTAATTGATTTTTCATTGTTGTACATTGCTCACTTAATTTCAAATGCTTTTCTGAAATTCTGCTCACTTTTGTCTACATATCTATTGTTACTTAACCTCAAGTGGGAATTAAATTAAATTAAAGAAACGTCATGGCTTTTTCCAGAAATCAAGTTGTTTTAGAGAAAATTGAGTAGCTATCACATGAAACAAGAACCATCCTACTCTTCTCATATAGATATTTTTTTACATCTCCCTTGTATGTTTTTCACTAGGGGTGAAGGTCCTTTTAGGAGCTGTACAAACTATTTTGCATGAAAGTATCAGTCAGCCACAGCCAGTACAAGACAAAGAAGTACATGCATTATGTTTGTCCTCTTTCAGATGAAGATCATAAGTGTACTTTGACATTTGCATTTTTTCCATCAACAAACTTTCAACAAAGTACCCAGTATCTAGCCCAAATTTTAGATTTGATTAGAGGGTTAACATTGGTCCTTTTAAGCAAATGTATCTGGGACAGAAGCTGTAGCAGAGGTAAAGGGTCAAAGTTTGAAGGTTCTGTTTGCCAAACTTAAGAGAATGAAGTAGGATATATTTTCGAATGCTTATATTCAGGTTCAGGTTTGGCCGTAATACCTCATTTTAATTTGTACGAAGTAAGTATTCCTCATTCCCATTTGGTCTAAGTGAATTACAGAAAGCAGAAGCCTGATATGCACATTCCATATAAAATTACTGTGTTCCTAAGAGGGATTTAACTGAAAGTAAAGCTATGCCAGAATATTGTTTATTGCAGATAACTACAAGAGTTTAAGACAGGCAAAGAGAAACTAGAGCATTGCTATGAAATGGAAACCTGAGTTAGAGCTGCTCACAAGAATGGAGGAAAAAAGAATAAAACCAGCCCTTACTGCAAATTCTGCACTCCTGTTTTCTTAATTGTTTTTGTTTGATTCTATACTTGTAGGTGATGATCAGTTATAACACACTTAACATGCAAATCTTTGCTAAGGCTTATTGGAAGTAGGATGGCTCAATTCTTTAATATAGGCACAAATTCCTAATATTAGTGAGTCTCCAGACCATTACTACAGGAAACTTGAAGTGATTTGTTTTCTAAAGTCCTTCCTGTCTCTTTCAGCTGACGTTGTTGTTTTTTTTTTCCCTGAGTGCAAGTTTCTATGGCAGGTGTGAAAGGAGATAAGTCTTTAATGTATTTGTGGTAACAGCATGCTTATTACTGTTTGCACAGTTTGATTTAATTGCAGGAGAAACAAGGACAATAATACTGAAAGCAGGGTTTTTTTTTTTTTTTCGCAGTTAAAAAACATTTATGCTCAGATTTATTTGTCTTAGCACTCTCTGTTATCATGCTTCCTATACTTAGTTTACATTATAATGATCAGTTTCTTCATACTGCCCATATTACAAAGTTAAGGAGAACAACAGGTGGTAAAATTTTGTATTGTTCTTCCAATATGATCCAAAAGTTGTAGAATTACCCTAGAAAAGACCAGGCTGGAAGAGACCTCAGAGATCATCTGATTCAACCTTTCATGTCAAAAACAGGACCTAGGCAAGGTTGTAATACACCTTCTCTAGCTGAACCTTAAAAGTCTCCAGCGTTGGAATGTAGTATAAGAAGTTATGTATGAACAATGTTGCTTTCAGTGGCCAAGATAACAGCAGTCTATATGGGATTCCTCAATCTAGTTATTATAAATGGAGCAAATTGACTGAATTATATCTTCTGACGTTCATTTGAAAGGTAGTATGTCTATGTTAAATGTTGATAGCATTCAGCACAAGAATTTTGTATTCTTTGACATTGCATGATGACTGAACTCAGTTCCCTTTTTTAGTGTGAGCATCTACTTCCAAATGACTGTAAGGGCATTCCTGTGGATGCAACATAGTACTTGTACAATCTGTACACGTTTATTTTTAGTTCCTTTTGAACTAAGAAAAGTGATGGTTTCATCATCATAATTTTGTTTAAAATCAATTTTTAAAGATACAGACTAGTTATATACATGAATTCGTCATACAGATGACCCAAAGTTCAGCCACTCTCAGCATCTTTATAGAGTGTAAATCTATTATAATGATTCTGCCAATCATTAACATCTTGGACAGTAGTTATGCTTTATGTGTAGTCCTTTCAAGACAATACATTTACTGTTAGTTTTGAGGATGATTAGAAATGGCCAATTTTTTTTTCCCTCATGGCCATTGTTTTCTGCAGCCAAGCAATTAAAAGATAAGAAGTAAATAGGAGTTAAGAATCATCATTGTTAAAATGTATTTTTACCTAAAGTCTTGTCTATCTATAGGTATGTGATACATAAAGTTCTGGGGAAGCTGTCCTTCAAATGCATCTCAGGTGCATTCAATTCCATAGTACATGGTGCAAAAGGGTACAGTAGCCGTTAGACTACTCTCTTGTTCTCCGCCACACAGTGATGCTGTGAGACCAGTAGAAATAATTTGTCACAGAAAACATTTATTAGGACGAAATTTGATTCAGCTTACATGAATGGAAGGAATAGCTTTTAAAATTGCGCTACTGATTTCTGCTAAAAAGGCAGATCATACCTGCTACTTTATGTTCATATATCACTTCCATTTAAAATTACATCAGAGTATATTTGTAAAAACATGTCTTAAGCAGTTCTTTGTAATTAGAAGCAGGAGGTGCTACTCAATCTGTGGATAAGCAATAGTTGATTTTTAAATACTTTTATCTAAACTTACTATGCAAACATAGAATATTACATTTTATACCTGTAAACAGATTGCCCGAAGTAAAACCAGACTCATTTTGCTTTTTAGTATTTAACTATTCAGAATGGATTCTTTCTAGAGCCCATATAAAAGTTCCAAGTTTTTGTCTCCAAACAGGAAATTCTGTTATTCTGTGTTTAATATTCCCAATCAAGATGATAAAATTCATCAGATATTTTGAATGATATAATTTGAAAATTTAGGTCCTCCTTTTTGTTTCCCCACCCATACGGTAAATTTTTACCATATCTTCTTTCACTACTAATTTGTTAAAAATGACATATGATTTTGAATGCCACAGTAAAGCAACCCTGAAAATCCTGCTGTTTAAGCTATTTCAATCTGTGCCTCGGAAAAAAAAGAATGACCCAAACTCTTGCGTTACTCTTAAAATACAAGTATGTCTGTTTTAGGTTGTCACACTTCAGTTCTTTTTCATCTTTCTGTTTGAATCAGCTTCTGCAGGACAGCAGTTTGAAAGGAGAATCAGTAAGCATACCAGTTTTCCAGTAACCGAGACTTAGTTCTGTAGGCACTAAGTAAGCAAGATCTTTTTATATTTTTATGGAGGAAAATATGAGCATTGTATGGGAGACTAGATGCCTTTATATGACAAAACTTATGGTCTCCATCTTCTTTCTTGTGTGTGTGTGTGTTAGTAATTGTATACTTTGAAACCCTATTTAGGATTTTTTTTTTTATGAATTCGAATGAAGTTCATATGCATATCTCTCTTTGAGCCAGATCCAGCACATGTTCTGAAGAAGTGACTCCCATTAATGAAATTAAAACTGGCTTGAACTAATTATATTTCTAGGAGTGGCAGGTATTCTAAATGTCTCACAAATACTTAAGTCAGCTATTGTTAAAAAAGCACAGTAGAACTATATCTATTTTAAACCTCTCAGTCCTGCTTGTATTTTTTTTTTCACTTTTTGCAACGTGAACTGCTTTGGTATTGCTATATTAAAAACATGCATGCAAATGTCACTGTCATACGCAGTCCTTAAAATTTATGGCACCATCTATAAAACTGCATTTTAGTATGAAGGCTTAAGGGAAAATGAATATGTCATCAGAATGACACACCAACCAAATTGTTGAATCGTTCTAAAATAGATGTTTTCCTTGTCAGGCAAGACAGTGATTTACTTAATCTTTACTCCACATTGTAAGCCACAGAAGATTATATCCAGCAGTAGTGTTTAGTAAATCCCTCAAAATGCTTTGCATGCTTTGGTGGAAAACCACTATTTTATTTTTTTTTTCTGGAGTTTCTTGTTCATTTTGAATATTATCTGTGTATTCATATATCTAATATTAGTCTATAGACTAATGTTTTCAGCTTCAGGAAAATTGGAATGTATATTTGTACAGTCTAGTGTTAAATAGCCGACAGATTTAGGATAAAAGCCTTGACTTGCTTAGGAAACGTACTTTGTAGATAATGCATGAAGACATGCAAAGTGCCCTACTGAGTGCTTCAGAGTAAGTAGTGAAATCCTGCCTCTCACAATTGCCTGAACAGTGAATCTGAAGTTAGATGGTATACTCAGAATTCACACATTTGCATTCATTTCTGTTTGTTCTTAATTCATTTTACTGTACAGAATTAGTATTTGGATTAATCAAATAACATGGCTCTTTAAGGTATTTCTTGGCTAGTATTTGCTTCAGAATGTAAACCCTATTTAATTCTTGGACTCTCCTTAGCAGTTCTCTGGTGGGTGAATTAGATCAATTTCCTAACATGTATAGTAGAATAAATTCACAAAGTAAATTCCACAGAGCATTCTCCACTTCTGCACTTCTCCTTTGCTTTTGGGATTTGTTTGCTCATTCGATTTTGAGTACCATGCAATTTTGGCAGAGTGGAAGAGCTTAAGTAGAAGAATGAATCTTGTGATCTAATGGCAATCTGAATCTAAATAATTCTACTGGCACAATAAATCCTTGATTGTAGTATGAGACAGCAGAAAAGACATCGAGTCCTTTTAAAAAATTCAAATAATGCAGGACAAGGATGAAATTCAAAAGCACTTTGAGTGATTCTCTGCCATTATGTAGTATATGAATACATTAACCCCAATTTAAGTACTGGGGATCAATTAATTCATTTCCCACTGTAAAAATATTTGAAAACATTAGCAGTTTTACTGTGTGTTTGTTGTGTCTTGAAGTGAGTTGGTAGCCTTACTCGAAAATTCATACCTGTATTGTATATAGCCATAAAACTATGGGGTATCCCTCAGTAATCAGAGATAACTGTACCTTTCACTGGGTTGTTTATTATGGGTTTCCAGTTCCTACTCCTTCTTCCCTGTTGTGGCTTACTGCCACATCCAGATGATTGATGTTGCTGCCTGTCTCATCTAGGGAGCATACAGTCACATTTCAGATGATATAAGCCCAGGAAGTATCAAGACCTTTTGTAACTGTTAGTACTGTGACACTTTTCAACCACGTTCAAAGATGCAAAGTTGTAAAATTCAGCATACTTTCTGTAAGCTTAACTAATCTTTGTCTTTGGGCCAGCAAAGATAAATGGTTATTAGTAGGCAACAGTTGGTCGTTTTTTGTTAATGCTGTTAATGATAGATAAGCTATGTGTAATGTCATTCAACTCTACTTTGATATTCAAGAAGAGGGATCCTGATTTTGGTAGGACATAGGGAGGCTGAGTGTTGATTATTTTTTTGCAAGCTTTGAATGGAAAGACACATATGGCAAACAAATATGTTTCAATTTAGGCTTTGTTTCTCTCAATACAGTTTCTAAGGACATTTCCTGTAAAGATGTTGGCATATTGCAATTTCTAAACTTTTCTAAATTGACATTTTATAAGGCCAGCTTTTCAGGAAAGATAGTAATATTGTGAATCTCTATATAAAATCCAGAAATAAAACAATATATTTACTTTACTTTTGCAAATACTATGGTGAATAATGTATCCTGATATATATATATATATTAATTTTATTTTGTTGAAAGAAGATTAGGAAAAAAATACTGTGCTTACCATAATACCACTTACTAGATTGCTGGAAAAATAACAAAGCTTTCTCAGCAACCTTTATCTGAAATATAAAGCTGTGCAGACAACCCATTTCAGCAGCAGATGTCCATTGCTAAGCTTTACAAATTAAGGATGCTTGTGTAGGGAATCCCTACATCCAGTCTACTACATTTCGGTCAACAGTCATTATGGACAATTTGTTATAGGCAACAAAACCGCACCTTTTACATCTACTTTTTCATTAGTTTCTTCCACTGAAAAATAAACAATTTTACATTTATTAATTGAAGCAATTAAGTCAATACTTTTCTCGTTTGTCTGTGTTTTGCATCATAGATAACTGGAATTTGATAACTGCAAACAGTTGTAAATTCATATAGTCTTGCCAAAGTTAAATGGGACATTTCTCGGGTGGGTTTTTTTTTTATTTGTTTGTTTGTTTAATTCTTAAGGAACATCTATTTTGAAAGTATAAATCAGATTTTGTATGGATTGGCTTGCTGCAGTCCCATAGCAGAGTGAACAAACAGAAATACAAAATACTTTGCTTTCTTGCAGAACGCCGTATCAATTTAACGCCTTATTTGTGCATAAAAATCCCCAATGGATCTTACATTTGACTTGGAAAGTGTTCCTTTAAATGTTGTTGTGCCCTTCCTTGCCTCTTCCTTTCACTTTTCCTTTTTTTTTTCTTTTTAAAGTAAGAAAAATGTGAAAGGTTTTTGTTTATAAGACTATTTTTTAAAGTCAAAGATGCTCTGGTTATTTCTGTCAGGGAAATATTGAATCCTTCCTTCGCTTCAGTGCATGAGAGGTGTAAACTTATTTGTAATGGGAGTTGCATTGCTGTTAAAAACACTGTGACTGAAATCTAAATGGAGGTCAGAGGTTTATTAGCTTTCATTTTAGGATCTGTAGTCTGAATGTAAGTGTACGCATTTCAGGTGGTCACCATAGGAAAGCACTGTTATTTGACTTGGCTCTGAACTAATTTTTTGTCCCATAGGCAGTAAAATACTTCCCTGAATTATTTTTCTATCTGAAAAGCTATGTTTTCCTTTGAAAAATAATATCCCACTAAATTGATAAATAGAGTAATTGATAAATAAGAGTAATAGATGTAGGTCTCCACACTAGAATGACTCTCTCAAAACATGTTGTTCATTAAACTTTAGAAAATATATCAACAGAAAAAAGAGAAGCACATTCACTTTGGAATGACATCATCAAGATATCAGATTTAAAGAGCCTGAATATAAATATTCCAAGTGATTCTGTGCTGCTAATGTCTCAGCTGAAGTAATATAGCTGGTCCAAAGCACCACATTTAAAAAAAAAAAAAAATGTAGAAAAACTGAAAATGTTCCAGAGAATGCAGGAGAAAAAGGGTTTGGAAAATGTATTCTTATAGGAAATTTTGAAATAGCTTGATTTATTTAGTCCAGAACAGCCTAGCTATAATGCAAAGTGTGTAGTAGTAGTAACCACAAAAACAACAACAGCAAGGAATTGATTGTTTTCATTGTGTGCTAGATCTACGTCAAGACCGAGATGCTTAATTTCTCCTGGACATGAAAGCAACTGCAGATGCAGGAATGAGCTTTAAAATTTAGGTTTCAGTTATTACTAAGCAGATAAAAGCAAGGGTTACGTGACTCCTGCCATATAGCTCATTACTCAGTTGAGGCCATAATTGGAATGGCTGTAGCTGCTCTAATAAGACTTGGTCTGGGAATCCATCTGTTGAAAGAAGATCGGAGGTCTCCGAATGCCATAGCACAGCTTTGTTTTGTTCCTATTGGAGAGACAGCTGCTGTCCTCAAGTCTTCTGGCCATTAAAATATACTAGCAATATTTTTAGCAAAGCAGGTTTAGGGCAGATACTAAGACACTATAAGCAAAGTCTATTGCTGCATCCGCTTTCTAGGCAGATTGTTAATCCATGTCACTGTAAAGATTTAAAAACACCTCAGACAAACATCTGTCACAAATAGACTAGATGTTGCTCCATCTAGTCTCAGTAAGGATAGGTGAAGTAGCTGATACCTTTTGGTTGTTTTGAGACTGTCATTTCTACGAATTATTTGAAGAATACTGTGCACATTCTTTGTGTTCTTTAATATTCTTTATGTTCTAAATTAGTTACTGTGGTTTTTGCTCTGTTTTCCTCTGACAGCAGTACAGTTCTGCAAAATGGCAGACCCTTGAATTAGTTCAGCTGAATGCTTTCTCTCTGAGAATGTGCAAACATGCAGCTAGGTGATCCTGCCTGCTGAAGGGCAGCACTCAGATCAGGACTCCATCTGTAGTCCTGAGGTTGTGTGGACTTTGGGTTAAAGTGTTTCAGAAATGTCTTTAGCAAGCATGTATCCCACTAGGATAATAAGTAGTGTCTCTTTATATAAGCAGTGTGTGCTTATCTCAGTGCCTGAAACACAGTGTAGCATTACTTCCTCCTCCTGTGGTTTCTCAGCTCTCTTCCTTCTTCCTTGTAAGTACTTTAAAGATGAAATGTAATAGATAACAAGGCACTTCCTATTTTCTAAACTCCATAATGGGGGCAAATTAGGAGGTGGGAAATATGTATTTGGAAACATTGCAACAATTTTGTAAGTTATCAGTGTATAGACTGGCCAGTTCTAAAACTGATTATAAAATATATTTCTGAATACATATCAGGTATTTTAAGATCCTAAACTCTCATCATTTGTGTTTTTCTTTGCAAAAAACTTACGTTGAGTGATAAGTGCAGGCACACTGTTACTAGTATATTGTACTAATATTACATCAAAAGCTAGGAATGAAGAATGGAATACTTGGAAATGACTGTGTTAGAATTTCATTCTCTCACATATTCGGTCTTGCATTTTGGCTTCAGAATTTACCAGACAAAATGTAGGTACATATATATGCAATAAGTTGCATTCTGTTGCATAAATATGTCTTAATATGTATTCCAAGGAACATATATATATATATATATATGTATATATACATATATGTATATACACACAGAGAATTTATTTAATGTGAATAGGAAAATAAATGCAGTCGTAACTATTAAACCAATCGTATTTAGGTTCCAAGCTTTTAAACTGAGGTGAGGGCTCTTTATTTTCAAGAAACCAAAGACAGAAGTAACTCAAGCCAAGGAGCTATCAAATGGCTCTTTTTCCTCAGGAGTCCCATGCTGTCTTGCAGGGGCCAAATGTTCTCTGTGGTATTTAGCAGTAATTGCAGCATAGGCACAACCATAAACAGCAGCTGCCAACATCATTAGACACACAATTCCACACACAACTCCAGTTATTACTACAGTGGCAATTGCATGACGCAAACTAACAGGCCTCGGCTTTGGTTTGGGTTCACAACTTAGCCTGCTGTTTTCCCCATGTTCGTTGTGATGAGAGTGCTTCAGAGAACTCCTGTGCTCAAAGCTGTGGTGATGAGTGGTGGCCAGATGAGCATAAGCTGTCATAAGTGGACATGCCCCAAACAGCTCATAAGGAACTTTGAGGAGGTCCTTGCCCTTCCGAATCCCTGGTGTTGCACAGATGATGCCATCACTTATTCCTCCTGAAAAGAAAAATTAAGAAACCCCAACAGAGTATAATCTTAATATTTTGTGGTTTCTGAATTCTCTTCATGAGAGGTTTACAGATACCCAAATTACATTTATAGTCAGTGTTGACTTTATACTTTTAAAGATGTCTGGCTATATGTAGAAAAAGGGCAACAAGGCTGGTGAAGGGCTAGTGAATATGCCCTATAAGGAGTGACTGAATGAACTGGGGCTGTTTAGTCTGGGGAAGAAGAGGCTGAGGGGGAGACCTTATTGCTCTCTTCAAATACCTGGAAGGTGGTTGCAGTGAGAATGGGGTTGGTCTCTTCTCGCTGGTGACAGGTGACAGTATGAGAGGAAATGGCCTCAAGTTGTGCCAGGCTAAGTTTCTTGGCTATCAGGGAAAACTTCTTTACAAAAACAGTTGTTAAGCACTGGAGTAGGGAGTTGGTTGAGTCACCATCCCTGAATGTGTTTAAAAACTGTCTGGATGTGGTGCACAGGGACATGATTTAGCAGTGGGTTGTTAGAGTTAGGGTAGTATGGTTAGGTTGTGGTTGGACTTGATGATCTTGAAGGTCTTTTCCAACCTGAGCTATTCTATGATTCTTTCTTTTTCCAGTTAGATCAAAGGCAGCAATATTGCACTTTAACAATTGTAGAAGAAATTATTTGCAAGTAATAACTTTCATCGGGAATTGTTACAAATGTAAAAGTAAAGAACAGTGGTCAAATAAATGTAAGCAAGAAATGTCATAGATAAAAATAAAAGATACTGCTAATGTGAAATTCATTGCATTCAAATTTGTATCATTACTTCTTTTTCTAAAGAAAAAAATAATATATTAGTAAATATATCTCACTTGATCGAAATAATCTGTGAAGTAATCATTCTTCTGACATCATGCATTAATTCTAATGAAGTAAAAAGAAAGTGTAATAAGTTGAGTACATGAACAATGTTTTTGAGGTTCGTGGTAAGAAAATATTCAGAGTTCCAAAGAAGTTAAGATTAATCAATCTATTACTTGTTCAAGTGGTAAACTTCATAATTGCTCGTGGCCAGCTTCTGTAGCCTCTCAAAGTATGTTTTTAGTATAAACGGGAAATGAAGTAGGAAGCCTCAGTCCTGGTAAATCACACCGTTGTTCCTAAGCATGTAGAACAACACACGCAGGGTGTTGCTTTCAGGGTTCTAATTAGACCATACATCAGAGCCGTAGGAGTATGGTGTGCTAAGTCAACAAGGCCAAAACCAATGTTTACATATTTAAAAAGTTTAACTTAATCAAGTTAGTTGAATTTTCTCCCTCTTCTCTATCTGAAATAATCCACCTTTTAGTTAAATAGAGGTGCAGAAATTTTTATCCTTAAAAGATTGTATTTGAGAAAGTAGTGAATAAAAATGGACTCAGATGAAAATCCGTAGTCTACTTCACAAAAGTTTAGGCTTTTGTCTGTTACGAAAGATTACTTCTGGAAGTGGCTTTACCTCCCCAAGAAAACTGCTCCTGCATCCCTGTGTTGACAGTATAGTTTCCCAACTGGCCTATAGACTTCTGATGCTTGGAGATAGCAGTACATCACAGGCAACACGGACCATCTGCTCACGTTCCATGTCACCTTCATGTACAGATTGTTAATCACATTCAAGCAACAAAGCTTGATTTAGAGAAAAGTAAATTGCACTGCAGTTTTGAGTTCTCAGAGTCTGAACATACCTCACAGGAAAAAGAAATTTGCTTTAATGCTTAAAGTCTTTCCTGTATTCATTGTAGGTAAAATGGATGTGAATAACAACGCTTTGGGATGATGAAAGCTTGTTTTCTTTTTCTTAATCACCTTAAATTATAAAGTTTCTCTGAGCTCTGGAAGCAAAACAAATTCTTAAATAAATAAAATTAGAATTATTAGCTCATGTTCTCTTTTATAAAGCATAACTCTTGAATATATTTAAAAGTAAGCATGAACAAAATATGAAGCTACTTTTACTTAATTCCTCAGGTGGTGGTATTGCATATATCAGTCAGGATATTGCTAGTAAATTTAGTACTACAACAAGTATTCTTATAAGGAAATTTAAGAGAATTTGTTCTTATAAAGTAATTTAAAGAGAAATTAGAATCCTGAGTTCTCTAAATTGGTACTGATACCTGTGTTGATGCTTAGTCTCATGCATCAGGTAAAAAGCTCCTGCATGTTAGGTTGGTTTCTAGCAAAAGCATTTTGGTAGTATTAAAGCAAGTATATGAGCTCAAGTATACTTATTATATATGTAGATATAGATGTATATACATACATTCATTACAGACATGTATTTCTAGAATGTATCTATGCACACTGTGTAGTCTCTCTCTCTCAGTGTAAATGATCCTCTATGATTCTGTAATTATGAACGCACCTATATTCCAGGCTATGCGTAGGAATGTATCTTAGTATGCTTATTTGATATCATGATGCAAGGTGTGAGGTAAATTGGCACGCTATAGTAGTGGAGATCAGTTAGCTGCATTTGGAAGGTTGTGTTCTCATGTACATCGTATGTAATGAGAAGAATTCCTCACCTCTGTATAAAAAACTCTCCAACCACAGTTTCAGGCCAAAGACATTGCAATTACATAGCCAGGGATTATCCTTGAAAAGAACAACTTTCAGGTTTGGAAGTGACTCCAGCAGAACTCTTTCCATTTTCTGAAGCTTGTTATGCTTCACTGACAGTAATGTTATATTCCCTGTGCCGTTTCCAAAAGTCGCAGGCAAACGTACAATGCTGTTGGATGACAAGTCCAGTTCTTTGAGATGTGGGAGGAAACTGAAAGTCTTGTTTTCTATATAGTGAATCAAATTTCTAGTCAGATTTAGAACCTGTAGGTACCGTAATTTTTGGAAAGCACCTGGTGCAAAACTTGATAGAGAATTATTAGACAAGTCTAAGATTTTCAGCAGTGGTGTTCCAGTGAATGCGTTTTGGTTGATTCTCCAAATACGGTTATTCTGCAACTGCAGTATCTGAGTTTCAGGTGGTAAGTGAGCAGGAATTTCAGTAAAACCTCTGTTCTTGCAGTCTGCAGTCTTTGAAGCCATGTGGCATAGGCATTTTTGAGGACACCCATGAACCATGTGTATTGTGAAGACAATGCTCAGCACCAGAAGCCAGTTACCTGTACCGCAAATGAAAGAAGCAATAATGCTTTGAAATTATTATAAAATATTTGTCTTTTGACAATACAGAAGTGAATAATAAAATAAAGGCATATACAGCACCTTCATAAGCCATGATGTAGATAGCAAAAATATAGTTCATAATTTTTACAGTGCATTAGTAAATCACAGATATTATTGAAATACTTTTATAAATTTGAGTGAAATAAGTGCTCCAAGAGTCTTAAAGTGAAGTACTGCTCATGGCTTTATTTTAAGTATAAATCATTTTCAGGAGGTTTTGCTATCAGCAAAGATATAACTGAAGGGAATTGTGTGAAGTTTCTAAAATTACTAAATTGCAATGTCCCTCTATATGCAGTAGTAATAAATTTCAGCTCTCTTATGTGAGAAAAGTCATTTTTATTTTTGTTTTTAAAGTTTTACTACCTAAAAAGAACTAAGTTAATGTACTATCAAAAGAGTAACAAGCTTTAAAGGCATTTCCATAAAAACAGTTAACAGTACTTTTTCTGCAACCTTTAAATTTGTTCTTTAAAATATCTATGTTTACATTTATTGCTTGGATTCCAGCTGTACTTCTCATAGATACACGTTTCTACTCACTCAGCAAACATTTGTCAAGAAACAATTATGAAGATAAATGAGGTCACAGGAGTACTTAACACTATTTAGTATTTATCATTTATAATTATCATCTGCTCCCTGATGTTCAGGTCAGCCTTAACTGAAAAAAAATATATAACATTTTTATCTTTCATATATTGCTAGTGATCTTCCTTTGTGTAGGAACATGCAATTTTATGCAGAGCATGAAATTAAGATAAATAATCGAATGATGTTAAGTGATGTGAGTTTCTCTGAATAAAGAGAATCAGTGGTAAATTCTTTTCTCACATTGATTTTGAGACACTTCAAACCATTTTTACTATTTACTATTTGAGAATGAAAAATATTTTAGTCAGTTAGTATTTGAAACCTTTGGAAATTAAAGGACGTGTTGGTTATTGGCTTACAAAGACCAAATATTAATTAGTAACAGGGAATACCATATTGAAGGAACAAATATGTAATTAAAACATTGAATATGAAAAACATATACACAAAATATGAATGAATGTTTTACTTTGAGGCTACAGTTTAACTGATAAATTCCTCATTAATTTTCCCTGTAAAATGAAATTGTTTTCTTCTTAAAATTATAAATAATCCCCTGCCATCCCTGAATTCTATATTGTAAAGTTCATTACAAAAAGACAAAACAAAACAAAAAAACAAGAAAGCATCCCTGTAAATAAGTTAAGCAATGCATTCAGTTCATTACATTGTTCTGCAACAGTTGGTTTCAGAAACTGGCATACAGCTTCCAGTGTGGAATTAAAAATAAACATGAGTCAAGGAAATGCCTACAGAACAGAATAGCTTCATTATTAGTCGGAATGCATCAGTATCTCACCTGTCATTCTGCTTTGCTTGTTTCCCACCTTGAAGAAGACAGTCCAGTTTCCTGAGGTAAAACAGTAAACGTAGACTTTATTCTGGTTCCTCCTTCAAATCTGTAACATGCTCACCCAATTTCTTCTGTTTGTTTTGTTGTTCTGGTGTTGTTTGTTGGTTTTGGTTTTTTGTTTTTTTTAAGATTGTATCTGTGGCTTGAGTAGAAGTGCTACAATTTCTGGTGAGTTAATCCATCAGCCTTCGTTTTTTTGTGTTTTTTTTTTTTTCTATATCACAGTCTTTTTTTCCCTCAATGTCCATTTCTGACTCTCAGAGTCTTACCCTGCCTCTTTTAATCTGTCAGCAGGCCATGCAAAGAGTGTCTGTCAACTCTAACCGGATAGCTGTAACATACAAATCATGACCTGATAGCCCGTCTTTTAGATTATTTAATCTGCCTCAGATGGAAGGCACGAGAATAAAGCTGCCTTTTAAAATCCAGTATAGTTTCTGAATTGTGGTAGATTATTAGCTATGCTGTGTCAATTTTTGCAAGATCAGATGACTCTGAACAAGGATTCTGATTATCCTGAGCTGTGACTGGAGGCAGTGGAGTGTGTAATATTGCCACAAATAGTCATGTGGGTTGATGACATGGTTTTGACAGTGCACTTGTTTGTTCTTCTAAGCTTATTCATCTGACATCCATTAGTTGTGCTGACAGGATTTTCTTGCATGGGAACACAGAACTGGTGTCTCATTCCATAAAAATGGCAATGGACACCAAGAATACTGAAGAAATTTATTTCCAAACATTATTTGAAAGAAAGGACTGTGTTCTTACAACACTTTGATTTGCCTCCTTGATACTACTACTCATTCATACTGCACCAGCTACAACAACAACAACAAAAGGATTAATGACTTGAGACTATGAAATAACTCAAAGGTGTTTCAAGGAATTGGTGATCAGGTATAACAGTCTTTCATGATCATATGATGACTCCATTAGCTTTCTTGTTAGGAGGGAAGCTGTGCAATCAAAAGCTTTCAGGATGGTTCTGACATGTAGCATAGCTAACTTTGGTCCAAATTCTTCTTTTATGTGATTTTGAGAAAGTCTAACAAAACTCATTTTCTACTAATTTGTATGCTACATCCAATATGATAGAAGGAATTGTATAGAAGTGGAAGTTGAGAAGGACATCTAGAAAACATCTGGTCAAAACTGCTGTTGAAAGCAAGGCCTTACATGAGATTACCCAGAACCTTGTCAAGCTGAGACTTACGTGTTTCTAGGAAAGGACTTCCAAAGCAGCTCTTGTGTCTGCTACTTTCCAGCAGCTTTAGTCCTGTCTCTAACTTCCAAATCAGCCTTTTTGTTCCTAACCTTATCCCTTACATGCTTTTTTTTTTTCTTTTTTTTTTTCCCCCGTGCTACTTATCTCATATGCCTCCCTGGTCAGTGTTTTGTTTTTTTTTTCTTTTTTGTTTTTTGTTTGATGTTTGTTTTTCTTTTTTTTTTTTTTTTTTTTAATCCCATTGTTTCTGCATTCCTCTTAGTCCTTCATGTCTCCTCTGTCTCTCAAGCCAGTCTCATCCTCTGCAGTGGGCATCTTTAATCCCCTTTTCTTGGCCTGAGAGAAGAGATTTGATGTGCTACTGTAAAGGAAACTGCCTATAGAGCAGTAAGGATTATTGTAGCATACTTTGCTGAATTGGTTCTGACACTGTTCAGGGTTCCAAAAGAAACAATAAGTATTGTGAAATGGTGACAAAGAATTTGGAACAAGTGGCATTCTGTAAATAGATGTGACTGTTCATCTCAAAGATACTAGGATTATTGCTGTGAATGGTAGATCATATTGCCTTTGACTCTCATGAACACTGACACATCATCCTGATACAGCCTGAAAGATTTCAGTTAGCACAGAGAAAATCTGTAGATGTAGATTGCCAGGTAGCAGCAATAGTAAATAGCTTCAACTTTCCAAAGGGAGAGGAAGATGAAGGTCAGGTTAAAGAAAAACACTTCTCTAATCTTTGTTGCAGATCGTATTTTTCTATGGTTTCCCAACTCACCTATGTGCAGACACACACTGAAGAAACACAGAAACAGACCTATATGAAATAGTATCATTGAATCATTTTAATGAAGACAGAACTAAATGTAAGAAGGGCAATTATTAAATACAATAATCCTTAGAAACTGTAGCCTTTGTATTTGCAGATGCTCTGCTTTGTTCTTTAAAAGAACGAATGTAGCTCAGGTGCTTGTTGCTACAAATAGTTTCCCTCTGTCCTTGACATAATCCATACCTTGTAACAATAGTAGCCCTTCTCATGACCGTTGGTTATATTACAGGAGGTATTAGCTGTGCTGCTGCTGTATTATGATAGCCCCTTTTTCATGCTTTTTTAGTTCTCTTCAGAATCTCCATTTTTATTTTTGCTCATGAGTTCACTGATAAACAGAGTTGTGGGGGTTGGAATGGACCTTTGGGGATCGTCAAATACAAGCCCCTGCTAAAGCAAAGAGTTCAAAGAGTTTAATTCAAAGTTTCTTTTTAAACTAGTTGTTCCTCTTTAACTAACGTTTGCTGACCAGGTAGGCTTGCAAGCTCCCACAACGCTTTGTATCATCTAATGGAAGCCTTAAAGAATGTCTCTTAACTGCCCCTCTTATTTTAGGTAAGCGTTTGCTGCTATAATTGTATTATTTTTAGCACTTGCAGTATTAAAGAGATGTTCATAGGACAAGGTCACAGAAAGTTAAGCACTGTGGGAGGTTCAGTTCCAACAATAATGCAGAGGTTGTTTTATGTACTCTGAATTGTGGTATAAGAAGTTATTACTCTTTTTTAAAAAATCTTCATGCTGGGTTCAGATTTGGAAACGTATGATTAAATCTGTCAATTTGCTTTTCATGTAGATGTGGCCATTTCATCTTCACATTGAGAACTCTGAATACACATATTTTGTAAACAGAGTTTTCCCTAACCTATAATCCATATCGTATTCCCATTTATTAGTAATAATGCTTTGGTTATGACAGAGAAGTCTGATGTGGTGAAAATTATAGCTGTGAAACAGGTAGATTTGCCAGAAACAGAGTAACTCATGAGATCTACTCTACTTCTGGCCTTTTGAACAACCAGCAGGATTCTTTTCAGCTGTCTGATGTGGTGTAGCAACTGTGTTATTTTGACTGCTTAAATTAACTTGTCCCTTGTTGTAACAAGATACATTTCCCTTTGCCCATGACAAGCCAGCCTAGTCAACTCACGTCCTATCCATGTGGGCTGGTGGGGCACTTCACTGTCAGATTGCCAGAATATACTTTGTTACAGCAGTTTATTGCTTTCTGCTTTAAAGGATAGTATGTACAGGAATCATCTCTTCTTGCAGAAGAACACCTGCATGAATTTATGATGGGGGGGGGGGGCATTCCTAAAACCATGACAGACATTTCCTATACATTCTCTCCATTACACTTACTTTCCTTCTGCTTTTGGATGGGGAAATATAATATTTGCAGGCAAAATGACATGAGCTTTCTCCTTCAGATTCGTAGAACAAATAACTCTTCAACCCTGGCTGAAGACCTACACACAACTCAAGCAGTGGATTGGGAATCAAACCAATCCTTATCATGGAGTAATCATGGAGTACTGTATCTTGAATTCCTCATGTGTTTCTCTCTACAAAGGCAGTCTCTGCACCCAAAGAGCTCAGGACCATCTCAACTTTTGCTGTCAAGGAACTAGATTTTCAAAAGTAGACAAAAATTAGAGGAAGACATCTGTTCCTATTCCAGACCACCTTTCACAAGAGAAGTATAAGACTGCAGATCAAATCAAATTTGGCTTGAGGAACTTTATAACCTTAAAATGTTGGCCATAATTCACAGATGTCTGTCTGAGTAGATTTCTTCACACGTTTTATTGGCTAGGCAGGTTAAGGGAAGAGTAATAACAAGAGTTTAATGACACGAAATCCTGATTATCACAACAGAGGCACCATTATTACATTGCTATCCAAAAGCTGCTTGTGCCTGCTCATTATGAATTGTTCGTTAGCAACTCTGAAGGTGAGAAACAACATTTTGTAACTCCAAAAATATAGAAACCAGCAGGCAGTTGTGATTTTGTTTTTTGGATCACTAAAACGAGGGGAAGAGCTCCATTTTCTTCTCTTTTCAGTGGCTTGTTTCACCATACGTAGGTACATCTGGTACTTGTTTATAAAATACATAATTAATTTGTGAAACACAGTACTGGAAGTTATCCTTGGGCCAAAAATTAGTAGGATTCATACATGATCTGGAGCCATAGTTACCTCATGGGACAAAAAAAGAAATCATTTAGAAGTAATATAAACTTTCACTCTTAAGGGCTTTAATCAACAACTAATAATACAACTTATCGAGAAAAACCTTTCCCTGTGGGCAAGTTTTTTCATTATTATTTTTTTTCTTTCCATTTATGGGAATTTTTACACCTTCCTCTGACACCTCTAGTTGAGGCCAGTGCATGAGATACCAATAGTGGACTAGATGAGCTGAAACACTCTGCATTCAAGGTGCAAATTTACAGTGGTGGAAAGAAACAAGGTAGTTCAGAGGGACTTACAGCCTGCTATTTCCAACAACCTGCAAACCAGCATAGCATCTGCCACTGTGTCAGATAATGTCATTGATCATTGTAGGTACCTGGGTGAGGTCAGGACTACATTCATCCCCAGACTGTTATTTTGGTTTGGACGGAAAAATTATTTCAATATTAGTATCCAGCTCTTTGCAGGTAATCTGGAGACAGCTGTTTGGATCAATTCTTTTCAGATTCTTTTTGACTTTTATTTTTTACTTCACTAAGGGGATGTAAGACTTTTAATCCAGCAATCTGTTGTGATATTATAACTCTAACGTAGTCAGTTTGTTGTCCATTTGGCTTATACTTCTTTCCCCATAACTAAATAAGCAGTATTTGAAGGTGGGAAAGGTCTCCTCAAGAACATATGAGCACCAGCCCTATAGTATTCAGTTGGTAGAAATTTCATTGTATGGGATGCAAGGCCTTTAGAATGAGAAGAAGTGCAAAGAAGAAAAATGCAAAGTTACTTTTCCTTAAATGCAAGTTATATTAATTCATGTTTAAAAGTAGATTATGTGTCAGTATTTATTCTGTCACAGATAGAAGGAGGGAGGGGAAAACTGTTCAGACATTTCCTGATGAATGACAACTGCCTATTATTATGTGCTGAGAATCTCTATGTGGAGCTAAGAGATATCACTGACATGATTAATTAATTAATGGTTTCATTTTGCTGCTACTGTAAGGAGAAATGTATGCTGCTTGACATGAAGGTAACAGAAATGAAAGGAATAGAACTAGGACAAAGGCAAAGTAAATATAAAAATAAGGACAAGCATACATTTTATTTTATCTTGACATTTTAGATCCTTTTTGTCCTCTCTTAAGTGTGTTGAAATTGAGGTCGCTTTCACTATCATTCTAGATAGCTTATCCATCTTATACTGAAGACAAAGTTCTTTTCTAAACTTTTCCTTAGGTGTTTTTTTTATTGTCTGTTTAATGTTTGAAAAGAATTTCTATTTTTATAGCCATACATCACCTTGAATTCAATCTTAAGGAAGAAAAGAGTAAATTTTCTGTACTCCTGAATGGTTAGAAATCAGGATGTTGTTTTCTTGAACAACCTTGTATAAAGGAGTTTTGAAATATTCTCAGTGTAGGAAGAAAGATTTTAACTGTGGCAAATATTTCTGTTTCTTAAGCTGCTGTGGTTAACAGATAGAAAATAGAACTCATACTTTGTTAATCATTTTCGTGCTTTTATGGCAAGCCACTATTATTTAAGTAAAATTCACTGATGAATGTTGGGATTTCTCATCCTTCAAGTTTATATAGTTGTACTGTTTGCAGACATGATAAAGTCTTGGGAAAATTCATATGAAGGATCCTGACATTTCTGTTCAGAATTTGTGAAAAGGCCACTAGGAGATCTTTTTTCTTTAAAAAGAAAGGGAAAAAATGTATGGAGAAGAAATGTCTTCCTACAGAGTGCGTTTTATTAATGAGAATTACAATACTGGAAAATCTGTTGTAGATTAGCAAAGAGCAGTAACAACAGGAACAGTGTATCCAAATGGAACTGCTTGGATAATTAAATTCCTTTAATAGGTACTGAAACTTAAACCTCTTGATCCCTCTGACGTAAGCCATACTCTTAAAAGACATGGAACTTGATTCTAAAAGTGTAATGTGGGAGAGAAATATTGGGATGATGATTAAGGATTTCAGATACCCTGGGAGGAAATTTATGCAGGAATAAAACAATATATATTTAAATAAAGTAACAGAAAAGCAACCAAACAGCAACAAAAAACCCATGGCTATGAAATATAAAAAGAAGCTTTAATAAAAGCCCTTTTATAGAGGCGTGCAGTTTATACCAGCAATAATGAAGCAATTTTATTGGGATAACCCAATGGCAAGTAAAGGAAACTGAAGATTGAAATCTTTAAGGAAAACCTGTTTTTCTCTGATTTTATTCTCTTTTTTTCTTTTTGCTTTGTTTTGTTTGTTTTGCTCTGGTTTACTATTTTCATACGCAGAATCACAAAAGGGCCTCATTCTGTGGTTTCTTTTCTCATCACCAGAGTAGAATTTATTCAATAGTAATTTCAGTTTATAAATTTATATCAAAAGGGTACAATTGTCTCCTTTTCTTGACCTGGTAAATATGCAAATAATTTACTGAGATTTTCTTTAATACAATTACTAGAAAGTATCGTGCCAAATAGCTGACATGCTGCCTGCTAGGTAAAGAGAAGAATGTATTAATAATTTTGGCATAAATGTCAAAGTCCTGCCAGTCGTAAAGCAGCCATGTCTGCTGGCTTAGGTTGCTTTGTTTGTTTTATTTTGTTTTTGTACTAACCAAAGTTATCTGAAAGCTTGTTACTATGGTTTCTATTTTACTGTCCCTTAAAATGCTGAAGGATTAATTTTCTGGGTCAAGTAAACGCATTAGTTGTTAGGATAACAACATTATAACAGCATTTGAAAAGCCTGTGGGCAAGTATAAAGAAAAAAAGTACAGTATAAAAGTAAGTCATTTCTTCTGAAGCTGAAGAAACATTTAAATGTTAGTCTCATCTTTTTGTCTTCAGTGTTAGCATATGACTTCCATTTCACTGAGTAAGACTATAAGTACTCAGGCGGTACATATTATCATTTAATGCAATATAGCATATCTCTTTTTATGTAAAGGTACTTTTATTTTATTGCCATTTAATTTAGGACATGATCTCAGAAGTTCCCAGCCTCACTGATCTTCCTCTGTCCAAACGGCTATGGCTCTCTTGGTCAACGTGAGCATATTTTGATCTTTATTTGCTTTCATTCTGCTCTGCAGTAAGTTATTTTTGAACATAATGGCAGGGCTGACCTTGATTACTCATGTTTTGGCTGAAACTTTTCATCTTTTTCCCTTCACAAAATGACAGTACATTTCTTGGTGTCCATTTTCTCTCCGTCTCTGTGTTTCAGCAGAGTCAGAATAGATAAGTTCAAAGAACAATATTACTGCCTTCTCTGCTTCTGAAAGTAGTCATTGGGAGAAAGGAAGCTACCATTTTTAGAAGCTGAAGAAGTTAAGCATTATGTGCCTGGTTTAGAGAACTAATCATTTCCATACCTCTGCTTTTAGAGTCTTTAAGATCTTAGATAGGTTTTCATTAGTTACTGCTACAAGCTGTCTTTCTCTAAATTCTCTAGGAATAAGAAAAAGCAGAGGATTCTCTCTCTCTGTAATTGTTAGTTTTTGATGATTTGGGGTTCTAATGGTCCAAATGTAGGCTTTGGTGAACATTTGTATTTTGTGCAACTGAAAGGAACTGTAACGTTCAATACAGGCTTGTGCATGGAAAGTAAACACCTTGTCTACTCCACTATATGCACTTGGTTGGTCATGTTTTACATACTGACACTTTTTAACTTAGGATTTAAAGGGATACCTAGTTTTGTAGCCTGCAATTTCTTAAATTGGGTATCTGAAAGCAGATTTGTAAGATAAGCAGACACCGGTATGATAGAAGGAGTCACACAGTGCATAATTCTCCAACACTTTGATTGGAACCCAGCTAAAATCAGTAATGCAGAACAACATTCCAATTGCAGATTTACATTGCAAAAGCTAAAAATCTATTTATCTCCAAACCTCTTCAACTGTATTTCATTACTGCTGCTAAGGCATGTTTTTCAGTTTTACATAATTAAGAATTTGGGCCTGGTTGTTATGTAGGTTTACAGATCACACCCTAATGTGCAACATGTATTTGTAATAGTTAGCTGTTACTGCTTTCATTCATTATATTATGATCACTTCTTATAGAATGTAAGGTGTCCTTTGTCCCATTTCACTAACAAGGAAATGGAGCACAGCGCAGAAAGATAGGATAATTTGCTCAAAGTTTGCACTGCAGGCAAACAGCAGAGCAAGGAACAGAACAGTCTTCAGACTCAAAGTTCTTAAGCCACTGGGCCACCCAGTCATCATAGATGTGTGTTCTCTGATGAAAGTTTCTCAGAAATTCAGATGCTGTAGGGTAATGTCTTTATGTACTAAGAATGTAACACGTGAACAATGTTGTCATTTAATAGGAGATTGTTTTATAGGACCAGTTAACGTGTCTTGAGTGTGATAAACAGTGGTAATGCTGATGTTTCCCATTTTTCAGAGAATAAGATGGGTTGAATGATGGAGGGTTTCCCATGGTAAAAAGTCCTGCTGTAAATGTTTCTCCTGGTAATATAATTAGGAAATATTGGCCTTGGTTAATGTAACTTAAAGAAAACATGTTGTCTTCATCAAACTTTTTCAAGTTGTTAAACAGGCATCGCCTTGTCTAGAAAGAAAACGGGAGCATATAGAGTTTCCATGGAAACTCAGTTAAAATGCTGATTTGTGGAAATGGTCATAATCAGTACCATAATCTAATCTTATTGAATTAAATGAAAAAGAAATCTTAGTTTGTAAGTACTGAAGAACAGTATAAGAGTATCTCTATGCATGCAGAAATCATACCCTTTTGCCTCTACATATACTTTCTATGTGCAATTCAAAGCATGGAATAAAGCAGGGAAATTTCTGGTAGCATTCTCATTTTCTTTTTATGGATAGTTTTACTATTTTTTTTAAAATATAAAAATCAAGATCCAAATATAAATCTATGTAAACGTATTTTACTTAAGTTGGCAAAAGCTTAATGCATTTCTAGTACGTGTGTTAGACATTTTTCTTTAATGAAAGGAGGGTGGGTTTTTCCCTTGGAGTAGGGCATACCTGTTCTGTAAATGAAAAAAATTGAGATAATCTTTGCTTCCCTTATAGACATAGTGAAAGATATATTCTTTCTGGAAAAGATTCTAACATCCTTGCTGATAAATTGCAAAGCTGATTAATTTGACCATATTAGAAAATGAAATGTTCTAGTAAAAACATTGTAGCAACATTTTCAAGAGAGCCTCTGTAGTTTAGATGTGCTTACTTTTTGCAAATTGGTGATTCAAAGCTATTTTGTTGCCTACTAGTGTTGGAAGGAGCACTGTAGAGACTCTGGAAGAAGTCCCATACAGACACTGATTGCAGTGTGAGATAAGAACTTCTGCAAATCCCAGTAGTATTTGTCTGTCCTTATAGATGTGTATGTCCTAACTGCCAATTTCAGAAACTGCTACAAAACTTTGGCCTTTAGAAGAATATTTTTCATTCTAAGTCAGTAATACCTGAACCTCTATGCAACAACACCATTTCCGAAAATTCTTATCAGAAGTATTCTCTGAATGGATATTTAAGGGCTTTTTTCTATTCCTATCATATGCTGAGCATCCCTTAACTTTCACAGACTTCAGTGAGCAGTAGCAATGCTCAACACCTTTCACGCTTAAGCCCCAGTTGAATTTGCACATATCTCACAACTTAGTAGAGATAGCAGCTATTTTGTGTGATAAAACCTTAGTTTAATGAAATGTCAAAGACAGTTACCTTTGAGCAAACCCTCCTGATTTATTTCAAAGCTATTCCTTTAGAGAGAATTACTGCTGGTATCTATGATATTGATTTCCCTAAAAAACATGAATTTATTCTCTTAAAATATGCTTTACTTCTCTATTGAAAGCTAAATCCTACACGTTATAAGGAAATAAATTGAAGTATACTTCTTGTTGAAGCATCTGGATAATCACTTTTGTAAAGTATATTGCATTTGTACTGCTACTGTGGTAAACATGCCAACACTTGTTCTCTTTTCAGAATTTAATAACTCACAGATAAGTTCAAGAATAGTCATAACTTGGCACACAGATCTCTCAGACAATGATGAAATTTTATCAACAAATTTTAAAAATCTATCGGTGCCTTTTGATTTTATCAGTTGTAATGTTTTTGACATTTAACATTTATTTTTTTCTTGGAATATCCTTTAAAAGCATTTATTAAATATGTATTTGGACATAGATGGATCAGTAGAATGCTCTTTGTATTTTGTAACACCGGGGAGTTGTGAAATGCTTTATTTATCTAATGAAGCAAATAAGCTCTTGGCTACTTTTTAACAGCGTGAAAATCTCTCTCAATTCATGAATATTCAGAAGATCAACCCTAAGCAAATATTTCTGCTGAAGGCTACCTAAGCTTATCTAGAAATTCTGCAGATGCTAACTTTTTCTTTCTCCCAAAATGTGATGACAAAAAAAAAAAAAAGAAATAATTGAAAGTTGTTAAAGTCCCGCAGTGCTTGACCTGTTTGTTGCACTGTTCTCCAGTTCACACACTTAAATAAAAGAAAATATAAATTTATTTTTCCAGTAAATGGAATTCCTAAAAGGAATAATTACTGTATCTTGACAGAGTTTTACAACACTAGGATTTCTGCAAATGTAATATAAATAATAAAACTAACTAAATGTGAAAGTATTCAGATCATTGCCAATGTTATTCCAGCTCTAGAAATCGAATAAATTTTCACAGAAAAGTATGTTGTCTGTAGCTTTTACCATTGCTCCCTTTTACAGTTGTTCAGTAAAGACACAAACATGATATAGGGAGTTTGCAAAACCACTATTACTGTTTTCTTTATACTTTCAAATACAGAATCCATAATGGAAATATTTCTAATGTGTTACTTCAGACTTAAAGCAATTCTAAGTAATTTGATAATCACAGTATAATGCAATTTTGTAGAGAATGTCGCATTATAACTCAGTTATGAAGGAATCCAAGTTTTATTTCTAGTGATACAATGATTTTGATAAAATGTTGGTGTTTTCTTACCCAATATACTGTCTGTTTGCCTAATAAGATTTTGTATATTCTCAGTAGCCATTCTGAAATGTTGGAATTCCAATTTGGAAGGGATAGACCTCTTTGGTTACAATAAACATTTTTCCCATTTCTGAAAAGAGTCTTTTTCACAATGCTAAAATTTGTTGATAAGAACTTTGTCTTTCAGCTGAGTTAGGTAGTAGCCAAGATCAAATCTGAAAAAATGAAATGCTATCAGAGTTTGACCACAGTGTATTTTAGTTAAACCGGAAGCTGAGAGCCTGACATCTCCTAAGAGAATCTGCTCACAGCCTCCAAGAGTTCAGATAAGGATCCTAATTTCTGAATGTTTTTCTGAACTCCAAGTCTCTTGAGATTCATTAATTGCAAACTTGAAACCACAGCTTGTTGGCTGAGATGTGAAAGAAGTACTGGCTAACCCACACTAACTAGTAAGCTTAGGCCTTCAGCTGTGAGAAATAAAACTACTCAGTACACTCTTTTTTTCTTTCTCCTTTTTCTCTCTTTCTCTTTCTTTTTCTCTTTCCCTTTTCCAGTTCTCTTTTCTTTCCCTAATGCAATGAAACAGGTGTCAGTAGGTGTCAGATATATTCTAAAAATCACAGTAAAGGATTCTCTAGACAGCAGACAGGGCTTAACCATGCTCTACTTCACTCTCTTTAAATTGTACAGTTTAAACCACTTTTATGCTATCAATGTTCTCCTTGTTCTTCTTGGGAACAAGGTATATACATTTCCAGCAAAGTGCACTTAGTGTAATTTTGCATGCCAAGTGGTTACCTCCCTCTAGGAATATGAAAGATTTTTTTTTCCTGGAAAAATTACAAATGCATTCCCAAGTAGCTCCCTTGAGCTGTACTCTGGGTGCACAGAGTTTATCATGGGGTAAAATAGTAGATTTTTTGTGGGAGCCCTTTGTTACAGTGTTGGCAGCGCATCTACTATCTTGTAAAGTATGAAATATGGCATAACTGTCTGAATGATAATTTGCAGATAACCTGTTTTCCTCCAAGCTCCCCAGTGAAGCCTCCTGAAAAGGCAAAAGTCTTTCAGTCAACAATGTCTATATTTTTTTCTGTTTCCACTCAATTTATATCCTTTCTCTGTTTCCTCTTGCTCCTGCTGCTACTTCATTAGTCCTCCAGAAGGAAGATATGTGTCGGGGAGTCAAAGGGAGTCTGGTTTGTGATGATGTTCACAGACTGCCCTCCGCAGTTCTGTTTTTCAGGGGCTGGCTGCAAACCAAGCCCTTCAGCTTTCCCCTGTGGTTTTAGTTTGGATGAACTTCGGCCTCCCAGCAATCATCATCCTGCTCCCCTTTCAGCTTGGCCTCACATCAAGTTCCCAATATCTCCTCCCTTTCTGCTTAGGCTTGGCCTCCAGGAAATACCAGTTGCCACTGCCTTTGCTGTATCTTGGGAGTTTCCATCCAGACAACTACTTCCACCACTAATTCTAAACATGTTCTGGGAGAAAATAGTAGGTTTAAGATCTGTGAGTAAAGAGGGAGGGCTTCAACTTTCCATTCTCCATTTAAGAAGAATGCATATGTTTACATGTTGCATCTCAGTACACCTGATGGAGTATTCTATGCATTAGCTAAGACCTCTCATAACAAAGCTCTGACATTGATAAATACTTATATGGTACTTAGAAATTTATGTGTGTGTGTGCAGTCATCCCACTTCTTGGAAGCTAAAAAGATAAAGGTAAAATACCTATAATAACACTGATTTTTTTTTTTCTGAACATTGATTAGAGTCCAAAAAAATTCTGATTCTGAATTTTTTTCTATTTCATGTTGTATCTAGGTTAATAAAATACTTGTATTTGGGAAAATCAATCAGTAAGTTTTAATAAAGCACTATCTCAAATTTTGTTGCAAAAGTATGTGCGCATTTACATGGATTTTGAATGAATGTAACATTAAAGCATTTAAAAAATAATTTTAAAGTATTATTAGGATAACTTAAGACTAATGAAATATGTAGTAGATACAAGTGATAGGTCTATTATTTTTTGCTGGTTCACTTGTCCAAGAATTTTCGTTTGAACCAATACAGAGATTGACAGCCTCTTTTCAGCTGTGAAATGTTATTTCCTGTCATTTTTCAATTGTGGAAAAAAACCCATACTATTTATCAGTGAAAAATCACTGCAGTACAGTATGAAAAGTTCCAAACAAAGAAACACTGAGAAATTTCTCCATAGTATTGTTTCCTGTTGTCCTCTTTGCATCTGGTATACTTTTGCCAAGCATTTTTAAGCAATGATTTGTATTGTTTGAATTTCTTTTGCAGTGTGGGCTTTTCAGACCTATGTACTTATTAAATGCTAAAAGTTTGATAGAGTGATTATGTTTCCATAATAAATAAGATTTTTGCAAGGGAGTTGCATGCTGTGATTCATGCCTGTTTATGATATTGAAATAGTTGGCTGAGATCACCTATGAATGACATTAGTACTAGGCAGTAATTGAAACTCCCTATGTTATGAGGTCCGACATGGTAATATCATGTTGGAGAAGCTACCAAAAAAGTTGTAGAGCACATTAAAAATCTTTGTTGTTTAATAAAAATTTAAATATTTTTTAAAAAAGCCAAACACACACACACACACACAAAACAAGAATAGAATTTTTTAAAAAATTAATGATAAATTAAAAATAAAATTAATGACACTATGCCCAACTCTATCCTGCTTAAAGAAAAAAAAAATAAAGAACGAATAACCAAGATGCTGCAGAGGGTATTTCATGAATTGTATCAAAATCCACATATCCAAATGCATGATATTTACTTTTCCTTGGGTAAGAACTGTCCTTTATTGTAAGAAAAACAGAAGGAGAAGGAAGCACACAATTACTTAATATTTTGGCCCAGTTGTTTTTCTAATTAAGACTTAGTGTCTGATATTTCTGAAAAAAAAAAAAAAAGAAAAACCAACACATTTTCATGTGTTAAAAATCTGGCCTTTTTTTTTTTTTTTTTTTTTTTTTGAATAAAAGAAATGAAAATGGGTTGGGGTGAGAAAGGGAAGGTATAGATAGAATTGAAAAGATCACTGAGATCAAGAAGAATACTGAATGAAGTGTGAAGTTTGGAAGGGTGAAACTGGATTTTACTGTGCAAATAAACTGTAACGGGACTAGAAACAGTCTGGGAAGTACACATTCAGTGAGTGCTAATTCATTTTTTGTTTAATGTTACCTGAAATAATTAGTATTACTGAGAATATAACCATAATTACTTTACTACATATTGCCATCTTCTGTTGAAATACCTTTAATTTATTAGCTAACCTTTTTTGTATTGAGAAAACAACTGAATATATTTTTTTAATCATAATACCTTAAATGCTTTGTACGGAACCTAACATAAATATCCTATAGATATTTATAAATATTTAGAAAAGCATCAGGTTTGGATGTGAGATACTTCAGTTAATCTCTAACAGAGAAGGTACTTTTTGGCAGTTATCTGTTTATTGCTAAATATTATATCGTGGAGTGTAACATTCTGCCTTGTAAGCCTTGGATAAGCTAAAATTGAAGACAAAGATTTTGAACTGAATCAAAGAGAGTATAGACAAAAGAAATGCAATCTTTTTTTTTTTTTTTTTTGTAAGTAGTTAGATCTGTTCTAGAATACTTCACATTTACTTATTAGGTATTTTAATAGATATTAAGAGATAATAGAAGTAGTCAGAAAGAAACAAATCTTAAGGAGTCAGCTTAATACACAAAGGTGATACAGGTAAAGAAAAATAATCCTGCTACAAGTCTGTCTCCAAGATGTATTATTTTGAAGGCAAATTAAGCCTCCCTTAAGATAATTCCATCAGAAAAAGGATGTCCAATTATCCTTAAAATGTTGAGTATCTTTTATGTATGATAAATTACCTTAGGCTATCTATACTCTACTTTCTGTGGAAAAAGGGAATAGGTACTTCAAAATATTTCTTTAATCCTGCTAATCTTCTGCTTTTGTATAGTGTGAAGTTCTCTGGATATTCTACAGAATGGAAACCCTTTTACATTTTACTGCTTTTTCCTTCAATCTGTATTTTGATTATCTCTCCCAGGTTTATAGGGAGTTTCATCTTCTCCCATGCTTGAAATAAATCAGTCTGCTCTGTTTTCCTCTCTCGTTTTAAGTAGGAGTTGGGCCTTTTTACATAGAGCATAAGAGCTCTTATAATTCTCTGCACAGAACAAGACTAATTTATTGAGGGAAGATTTCCTTATCATTCTGTCTGTTTGCTTAACCATGGAGATTTTGAGATAAATACAAGCAATTCTGATCTCTTCAAATAATTTATTTGTTTTCTTACGTTTTTTTCCTTGATACTAAACGGGCCTGAGTTCTGTAGAAGTTGAGCCCTTCCCAATAACTTTATCTTTACAGCATCCAACAGCATCCAAAACAATGAATTATTACCTTCAGGCTTGGCATAATTGCATAAGGAAATAGATTATTTAAAAATTATGGAGCTAAGAAATTAACTTGGTAGTTCTTTAACATCTTATTTCATAGATTATGTGCCACAGAATACCAATCATTGTATTAAACAGAGGAAAGAAATGTTGAAGAGTTCATGTCTGTGATCCATGCATAGCATTAAAGCTGTTTATTGAAGTTGCCTAAGTAAATTTGATATTATGGTTGACACAATTACTTGGATTTGCAGTATTCATCTGAAATGACACATTTTGTGTTACAGAAAATAGACAGGTACGTGAAGAAAGAGCCTTAATGCCTCTCCAGTAGCTCCCATTAGCTGAACATGTAGCCAGCTTGTAAAATATAAATTTAAATACAAACATAAATGCCAGCACAAGTATATTGTTCTGAAGTTCTGAATGCGGAAGAACCAGAGATTTTTCATAGGAATATATTGGTTCTGAATCTGTTTGAAATATATTTGAGTAGATGTTTTGGCATTAGATAACCTGGCCAAAAAAATATCCTGCAATGGTTACAGTGTTCTTGAAAAGCTCAGGGAAAAGCATGTAAAGATGCTTTAGTATCACCTCAGAGACTGAAAAAAATATATGTTAATTCTTATAAATAAAGGTTAAGTCCTATACTTATTAGCTGAATTATAGGAAAGTTTCGTAAGTGTCATTTATTGTATCTCACATAAGATATATAGAAGTTTTTCAGTAACATGAAAATTGTGATGTCACATTTTTCATGAAGGGAAAAAAAGGTAGAACAATGGTGAGATGAAAATCTCACAGGAAGATGCCCATCTTCAAAGCAAATACCTATTGCTGTTTTCTCTGTACAGTGTATATGGGAGATATGTTTTCTCCTCAGATCTTGAAACATAGGTACATATCATGTAGCTTTTCATTTAAAAAACAACAACAACAAAAACAAAACAATTACAAGGATTGCAAATCTATCATCTGGGAAATATGTATTTTGTTGTGTGTTATACTTGAAAAGATGCCACTGTGACTGGATGACCTTGAGCAGAGCAGGCAAAAGTTTAAGTTTTGAAGTTTACCTCATTCAATGGTACTGTACCTGAGAGATAAGTGATAGAACTCCTCTAGAAGTTAGGTAGAGAAATAAACAGAATCATTCTTGAGAAAGGAAGGAAGACAGTAACTGGTATAGTCTGGACCTTTTCTTTCCACAATAACTACATTACTCTTGAAATCACGGGTGTTTCCTTGAGAGAAAGTAAGTATAGTATTCATCTGTGGTCTTTTACATCCCATCATAGTTTCCCTAAGTATCAAAATTCATAGAGCTAATTCCATGAAAACAAAGCTGTAGCTGCCTGTGTCCTCTCATTCTCATGAAGAGGAATGCTCTACATTTCACAGAAATTAGTCCCAGGATTTCAAATGTCTTTATGCTACAGCATTCCATTATGCAACTGATTAAAATACTCACATGGAATGTTTTACAGATGAGCTTTCCTGTAAATATCTTGTTTCTTTTCAGAATCTGTCTCATGCTATGAAATTTATAGTGGTCACTGGAAGATCTTCAGTACATGTTTGTTTTCTTCTTATTTAAGAGTCTAGACTATATAGTTAGTTTTTTCCTTCACAATTTTAGTCTTTATTATGAGAATCATAAAATAGTTCAGACTGGGAGGATTCTCCTGAGGTCATCTAGACCAAACTCCTGCATAAAGTTACACATACATACAATTTGATTACATGAGAAAAGAGATTTTAATGATTTCTTTACAAGATTGATGCTTAGACTGCTAAAGGTAAGTCTAGGCCTTGACTCAGCGTGATACCTGCTTGTGTATCTGCTGATCATGCAGTTTGTTCAGTGATTCGAACTGAAATATTCATGTACGTAAAACAAGACATAGACTGTGCTTGATGAAATCTAGGAAATATAAGCTGGTATAAGTGTTTACATTAATTCATAGATGCTGAAATGGATGACTACAAATGTAACGTGAGATTGAAATTTCAAATACTGGTATAGCAGATATTTCTGTGTTCGAAATTTCTTTGTGGAAACTTCCTGAGAATACGTGTTTCCTCCATTTCAGAAAAAGGAATGAGATGTGCAGATCACCTGCATACTAGGAATGAACCTAAAGGCAAAGAACAGATGTAGAAAACATGTGTTGCATGGCTGTCAGACAGCATCTCCTCATTGACTGTAAAATAAATTACTAGACAATAAAATGCAGTTGGGGAGAGTTTCCTCTGGATTTCATTCTAAAGAAGGGATGGATTTCTGTCCTTACTCTCTTAAGCAAAAACGTCAATGAGTTATCGATAGTAAAAAACTATTTATAACCTGCTATGTACATATCTTTTCCTGCTTGTTAATACAAAAGAAAAATATGTTCATGACATCAGTGTGTTTATTTTTTGCAAAAAACAATTACCAATGATAAAAAATTAAATATGTTTTTAGATGATTCTTACTGTGGATACAACACAACAACAGAAAGAATGAGAAAACGAAATTTTGTTCAAGTTCCCCATACAAAATCACTTGAAATATTAACCAACATTCTCCTGTTATTTCAGCACACGTTCATGTGTTTCAGCACGTAAAACATATAATGTATTCCTACAGCTATTGTATTACTATCAGTAGAATATGAATTTGAGATAGGCTTGAACATAAATATATTCAGCTTGTGTTTCTTTTGAGTAATATGGAGATGTCTGTAATTTCAGTGTTTTCCTTGTGTATTTGTCACATTGTATTAGTAATATTTTCATGTTTAACCAAACTATAAATAATTTGGCATATAATTATGCACTCTCCTATTCAATCACTAGTGTCTTTTTATTATGGGACTTTCTTTCCCTCTTTATTATAGGACTATTTCTGCTTTTGATTTATTTCAAATCATAATTTTGAAGCAATTCTATAACATACTGTTTTTATTTCTGTATTTCCCAGCTGTAGGTATCCAGATGAAACTTGAATTTTTCCAGCGGAAATTTTGGACAGCGAGCAGACAGGTATGTTTTAAATGGAAATTTTCCTTGTCATTGAATCCACAACATCTTTCTAACTGCGTAGTTGATCCACAATTACTTTGTCACAAAATTGCTGTAAACAGGCAATTTATTTGAAATATACCTCACATAAGTTGTTAGGTCTTCTGGTATACCTTCCAGTTAATTGTTAGACGAAAAGGATATTCAGTGCGCTTGATTCCATATTTCTGAAAGCAAAGAAAAAGGTTGTTATATATAAGGAGTTGCTTTGTTGATCTGACACATGTTAATTTTCTCCTTCAGATAAAAGGAAAACAGCAGACTAAACTGTGTTACCTATTCATTTTCAGTAATAGCAGAATTGCACCTTCTAGCAAACCTAGTACCTTTCTTCTGACATTTGGTTAATTGCAGCATCACCTAAATCAATCAACTAAATGACGTGACTGAATCATGCTTGGCATCTGTAGTATTTGATTAACTACTGCTAAAATGTTTAGGATATAGCATGTGCAGTCACATACATATATAAACATGCATTCACAAACATACACAATCATACACTTCCCGAGGATTCCAGAGAACAACTCCTAAAAGGCATTTCCAACCCCTCCCCCCCATTAGAAAATCATGTATTCTTGTTGATGAACAATTTCCAAGCTTCTAACAAAAAAGAGATGATGATGTTTAAAACACTTGAAAGTTATACGGTGTGAGTGCAGACAGGAGCAGAAAAAGATTGGTGAACAGATGTAACATTTTCTTTCTCTTGCTTTTAAAACTTCTGCCTTTGATAAAAAATATAATCAATTTCAACATCATTATAATTGCACTCACCTTGATTCTGAAACTGTCATTTTTCATAATCATCAAGCTGAAATTGAAAATATTTATTTTTGATATTGTCTCTAGTGTGCGTCTCTTGATGGCAGATGTGCAATAAGTTGTGATGATGAAGTAAGTATTTAACAGATCTTTATTTTCCATTTATGTTTCTACTGCAGTAGAACGTGAAGTTGATTATAATGTACAGTGAGAGGTTCAGACTAAATTAATCTCTGATGTAATTAGGAATTGCCTTCCAAATATTATGCAATTTATGTCGTGAAACTCATTTTGTAACTCCTCATGAACATCCATTTATTTATGAGATTGACAGCGATACCTCAAATATGCATTGCAGTAGATTTTGCTCATGAATCCAGTTTTGGAAGTCACATGAAGATGCTCAAAGGTGTATTTTTATCTTCTCTATTGTTCACCTGAGATAGAAGCTAATCAGTAATATTCATGCTTGCGTAAAACATAAATTTTAAGTTGAGCATATGCAGAATGGATGCATAAATAACACTTCAGAGATAGGAAAGAAGTAGTCTGAGTCAGTAGTTCTCTATTAACACACCAAAGTGGCTTTTTAAGTAATGTTTATTTTGGTAGATGAAAATAATATATAAAGTATTTTGTGCATTTTTGCAAAGTGTGTGATATCTGGCTATATGATCTTTCCATTAAGCAATTTATCGTAAGTTAAAAGAATCATAAAGAGGTTAACAAAGCACAAGCTATATTTATACGCGTGGAGGAGTTAGATGCATGAGATTGTAGAAAATCAGGGTTGCATTTTTATTATTGTATCATATATAGTTCTTAATGGTTTTTTGGAAGAAAACATAGACATTTAGTGATGACATCTCTGTGTGACCTCCAAACTGAGCAATGGTAGGAGGAGACCGGTATCACCAGATAACTGTGCTAGAACAAAATACATTTACTTAGGTATGATGAAACCTTAATTCATATGACAAGAAATAAAAACCACAGGCTGTATTTGTATAACTCAGAAGCACTATCCTGAAAAATGATGATTATAGTAATTCTAGAGCCACAGTAGATAATCAGATGAATAAGAGATCCACTTTTTATACAGTGCCCTAAAGAACTATTGCAAAACACATGTGAAAAGCAAGCGTCTGTTTGCCTCTGTAATTTGTGCTGATGTAATATTTTTTACAATCTTTTTTAACGTAGAACAACATTTTTTATACAACTATAAAGTTTTTATACAGTTTTATTCTGTTTTATTTCGTTTTATACATGCTCAGTTGTTTTCAGGCCAGCTGCTCTCAGTATCACCCGACGTGAGTAGTCAGTGTAGCCTCAGTTTTTGCTGCCATTTACACCCTTTTCAACAAAGTGCTACATACAGTACTCATGCAGCAAGCTGAAATACTGTTCTGCAAACTCTGGTGTTTAAGCAGCCCCTCCTCATCTCTTCTCTTGAAGCTGTTTCTTCCAAAGATCTTGAAGTTCTCATAAGTTTCTGTCACTAATTCTTAAAATAGGTACCACAATGTATTATTTGTATTATTCCATAAGTCTATTTTCTCCCTCTCCCTGCTGTCGCTTCTTATCTGATTTCTAGTCTCTATGTAAGAGTCTCTGACTATTTTAGCCTTTGAATGAGACTCTCCATTCTTTTTGCAGAGATGCTGTATGTCCTATGTTAATGTATTTTCCCTGAAATCACCATCTTTTTCACCTCTATTGCTGTCTTGACTGCATTCCTACCTATTCCATAGTAGATTCATTGGGAGTATGTTGTGTAGCACTAAATTTATTCATGGCTGTTCAGCACATTAAAAAAAAATCAGTGTTGACAAATATAGTTACATAAAGTGAAATAACTTCTATGGTCAAAAGTGTTCACAAATCTATTTGAGGAGACCTTTCTGTCATTTGCTATTATCACATTTTATATAAATATATACATATGTATATGTATATATATATATAAGGCAAACAATTTGATTTTAATTTTTGGATTAATTTGGTGTAAATTCATGTATAAAAAGTTTAAATGATGCATAATCAGTCTTAGAAATTTAGAAATTTCACTGGTAGGATTTTACTTCATAACTCCAAATACTCTGACACTGAAATGTGTTTTATTGAAAGATGAGTCCATCGACATAGATTCATAAATTCAGTTTCCTTGGAGACTTTCAAGGCAAGGCAGGATAAGGCACTGGGCAGTCTGATCTAGCTGTGATGTCCCTGTTCATTGCAGGGGAGCTGAACTAGATGACCCTCAGAGGTCCCTTCCAACTCTTAAGGATTCTGTGATTCTATAGTATGAAATTCACAAAAACCATTCCAGGGATGAAGATGAAACTTGAGACATCAGCAATTACAAAAGTTAAGCATTGACTTCTTCAGCAGATCAAATCAGCAAAACTTACTATAAACTATACCTCATATACCAGAACCTCTGAGTGTAACTGTTGGAAGACAGAAATAGTAAGAAATAATTGGAAAAAATTGCAGTAAGCCAAAACACAGAAGTATGATGATCACACCATCTTTGGCATGAAACAGACCTCAGTCCATTTGTACCACAGTAATGGTACATATTTTCTTGTGTAAAGCATGTTTAGCTGCTTCATCAGAGCAAGAGCTTAGGGATATTATCATGACTGGAGAAGTACTTTTAGTACATCATGACAAAGAACCAAGTATACAGTAATAAAGATTCCAATATTCTAAAAATAATCCACTTTATTCATTTTGTTCCTTTGTCTAGTTAGTAAAAATAGGCATACGCTTTGCTACATAGTCATGCAGAACTTCCTTTGTTATTGCATTCATATGCAAAGAAAGCACAGTTCGTTCAAAAGCTATTCAGCTATTTTCACTTGACACCAGCAGGAACCACATATGCACAGGGAGAAATTCAGTAATAGTGTGAACCTGAGTAACGTAGATGTTCCAAGATTTTTATTTTATTTTATTTTTGTAATGACAAAATATACTATCTATTAATTTGACTCAGCCAAATACTATAGGTATTCTTTAATATTTCAAAGCTGCCTTAACTCAACAGGAAGAAAATCTTTGCTGATCAATTACTATACAAATTAAAGCATTTAAAAGTATTAAGAAATGAAATCAATAGAAATAGGCACGATATTCACACAGAATTAGTTGACGAGTCCTTGTGATAATTTTGATTGTAGAATACAGTAGTGTGACAGATTTGCAATTCCTCAGAAATAATTTTTTTCTATTCTTTTACAGCTTTGGATTTGCTCTTTTTTTTCTTGTTTTTCAAGTGCCTCACATTTTATTTTAGTTTTTTGTTTTCTTTCTTTTTTCATATTTGGTTTCGTAACCCATATAACATTCCATTACTGTTATATATTGGAGCTGTGACAAATACATAGAGGACTTGAACTTGATCAAAGTTACTGTGCTCCAAATGTGTTCTCAGACCTCAGTCAACATTCTTGGTGTGTTTATTCTGGACTTCATGCCTGCTGTATTTTACAAGCTCGGGGACTCTCTACCTATGGAACATTCCCTTGAAATCTCAAGTTCACTGAACTTGAACCTTTGGGCAAACCTGTGCATAGTTCACTTCCAACACCTGTGAGCCATTGTGAATTAAACCTTTTTCATACAGCTCTAGTCTATGCAAATGTTATTATCCTATGCATTAATTTTGCATTTGACATTTTCTGTTTGAGATTTGCTGATATAGCGGACAAGTAAATGCACCCTACTGTGCTTTGTCAGTGCTAAATTTCATTTGAAAATGATTCTTTAATGCAGTACTGAATAGCAAAAGTTATTTATCTTGCTGGTGGGTAGGTGAATGAATGGCCTAAATTTCTCAGTTTCTAAAATGGATAGAAGTAGAAACCCTACTATCTTCACACAGAAAAATGCAAATTCTTCCAACTGCCCATAGGAAATACCAATCCTAAGTCATTAATATAATTTTAAAATTTGAAAAATACTAATTGCATGATAATGGCGTAGAGATTCGATACACGATTACTAATCCTTTTGTCAGGACAGTGGTTTTCCGACTAGATAATCCATGAGCTATGAAATGATGCCCACTTTCTCTCTTGTCCAGTGAAACTACTCTTCATTATTTTCTACGCTGCAGAGAAATACTATTTCTAATACCCTGTCTTTAGATTAATCTTTCATGCAGGAGGACTGCAAATATGTATCCTTGAAAGAGGTCTTTGTTGACTTAGCTCCTCTCCTATAAAGTTCGTGGGAGGTTTATGCTTTACTTAAGGGAGAGAAGTGTTCTGGAGTTACAGTCTACTTCTGAAATTCCACTCTTCGCACACCACTGAGGTTAAGTAGCTGCCTCTTCTGAATGCATTAGCTCTACTCAGATCTTTGCCAGCATCATCAACTTTTCACGTTGCATTTGCCAATTTTTGGTTTTCTGGCAGATCAAAGGTTGGAAATTAGTTGTTTCAAACTTCCTTTTTGACAAGTTTTCTGCCACTGGGGTGGTTTGCAGCTTAGTTTCCCCTATTAGAACGCATATCCTACATTTGCGTTAGGGAATGACATTCTTTTCAAACTTCTGCCTGGTTTGAGTTTCTTTGATTTTTTTTCCCTTTCAAAAAATAAATAAATAAAATAAAATAAAATAAAAATCTTCAGGCCAACATTTCTGCAAATCTCTCTTCCTCTGAAGTCCCACAGAACAGAAATAATACATGGGCAGAGTAAGAATGAGACTCACTCAGAAATCTTGAAAAATCAAACTGCACAAGTGCTGCTGAAGAATCACCCATGCTTTCCTTTCTAAAACTGCAAAAAAGTTTTGCTGCATGCGCAGAGTGTAGCAGAAGGTACATTTCATCATCTTTCTGTTCAGCCTCTTCACAGCAGGAAAGGTTTTGAATTAAGAGCAAAGCCATGATGATTTCTGTATTGGAAAACATCCTACTCTTTTTTTTTTTTTTTTTTCTTTTTTTCTTTTTTTTTCACAAAAATGTCACTAGAAATATTCGTTGATTTAGACCAATGATAGAAATATGTTATAGATTTAACACTGAGGTAGGTTTTTGGCAATGATGAAGAGAAACTGAGTTATATCATGGTTTGAGTTGTACCTTATGCTTAAACTCTGAAGCACAGTAATTAAAACTTTGCCTGTAGCAAATAACTCACTTGAGGTTAAAATAGAGCATGAATGTATAGGGGGAAGCACTGATTTCAGTTTATCTTGCTTTATACAAGTTATAAGTCTGACCTACGAAAAGCTAACAGTCTTACCTCTGGATCCAGTTCCCAATTAAAAACACAATTTGAAAAGCTTTAGGAGACCTGTGGGGCCTCTTATGCAGAAGTTTCTGGTTCCCTCCCCCACTGACCAAATTAAAAAATATTACCTGGTCCCCTGTTAGTCCTCCAGGCAGATACTGTGTTTTCATTAGTACATCATTAGGGTAATGACATTGTGCTGATGTTTTTCTCCCAACACAGGATAAGCCATCAGGAGTAGCAGCTCTGTGCCTTTGCAAGTTTGTTGCAAGGAAATACTTTAAAGAATGAATTAAAAAAAACAAAACAAAAAAACAAGAAAAACACTGACCCTGTTCTTTTCATATTTGTTTACTGTTCATCTTATATCCTCTCTTTCTATATACATCCTTTTGTTCTGCATGAACTATGTGCGTAAAAGTCTAAATCAGATAACATCTCATTGGTGGAGACTACAGTTAGAAGTTAGGTAAACCATTAGAAGAACCTGAGGCTTTATTCATTTAGAAGTCATATGGAAGTAAACGAAATAACAAAATTCCTACTGCATCCCAAAACCAAAGTTAGAACTGTATGTTGGTATTACTTTTTCAGGCAATCAACTGTTACCTAATAGACAACAATGGATTTATCCTAGTGTCTGAAGACTATGGGCAGGTAAGTGTAAGATTTTTATTCAGCCTTCTCGTGTAGCACGGTTGTTATTCTTAAATAGGTCACTGTCTTAAAATGTTAAGTAACTAGTAGCATAACATTGAAAACTTCCATCAATAAAACGTGAGCTCCACTGGACAAAAGCTCAGTTTCTATCTCCCACTGGTGTGGGTTCTGCTCTTAAACTCCGAAACATTCCCTCGGAGGGCTTTTTTTGCTGCAAGAAGGTCTGTCTTCCATAAGAACTTTTTACCCCCAGAAGAAAGAGTCTGGAATTTTGCCACCAGTAAGGGGTGAGAAGAGAGTGAGGAGGCTGGGGATGTAGAACTCATGTATTCAAACTTCAGATAATGAAATGATATGCAGCTGTTTGTTGAATTTACTTTCTGAGTACATTACAGTTACTGGTGGATTAAAACTAAACACCACAATATATAGGACAAGGATGATGATAAATATAGACCATTCAAAACATTGACTTGCTCTGCTTCATGGAAAATGACTGAAGAATGTATGGTAGTTCAATTCTGTGAGCTTTATGAAGAACCCACCACTATCCTCATTAACTTTGCCTGGAAACAGTTGGGATGGTGCCCCAATTATGCCAGAGTTGTCTGAAGTTGAATTTCTTTTATGTGTTGATACTGTGAATAGAAAGTACACATACTCTTACTTAGCCCTTAGGTGAATTAAATTTGTTGTGACGAGGTTGGTTACTGAGGAACATAGCTATCATAAAGAGCTCTGGGTGACTTAGAAGAGTGACTTGAGAGGAGAGCTACAAAAAAACGAACCTCTAAGTGGATGATGAAAAAGAAGCCAAACTGAGCATTTTGCTTTTAGACTAAAAACATGACATACAGCAACCTTAAATCTAACACTCCTGAAAGTAAAAAGATACAGATGTTTTTTTTCATAGCTCTGAAGTTGCTGGATAACCTTTCCTCACTGTCCCTCTGTACCTTGTTCCATTTTGGTTGACACTTTGAAAAGTGTGTTAACAAGCAATAAACAAGGGAAGCAAACTTTTTCTGAAACTGTTGTCCTTCCTATACTATACTAGAGCATTAACTGCTCAACAGCTAATGTGCTATGCTTTGAAGTAGTCATTCTTCACAATATATTGTCTTACATGCAAAACCAAGGACTGAAATTTAATATTTTGTTTTACTTTATTACATACATTGCCTTATCCTTTTGGAATGTCAAGCATGTTGTGAATATAATTCCAAGATGGACCCATAAAATTATATGAACCAAAAATATGATGTTACTTAAATGTTATGTTAGAAACAGTGTTGTTTTTTTTTTTTCCTCTACGTATCAAGAGTGTATTTTTACTTAGTTGACCCTAAGAGTGACACTCGTAGAATAGTCTTGATGCACTGAAAACTTTTTATCTGGTTATTCTCCCCATTGTGTGCAACTGTGTGTACAATTGTGTATGGTATTTTTGTAGCTCATTTGCTAGCTGGTAGTTGCCTACAACCAATAAATATGATTAGGAAGACATTTTTCCTTTGGTAGTTCACCTGATACTAGCCATTACATATTCCCTTGAAGAATCTATTATGGACAATGCTGGACAAACATTAGGCTAAACATGTGTAATGACTTAGATTTCAAATTGCTACTGGTAAAGCATCAAAAATGTGAGTCTAAAAGCCAAACTAGCATATCTGTTTTCTGGGCAAGAAGGAAAGTATCTGAGAATCATACACTGCTGACAGAATGTCAGGAAACAGGTGATAAAATGCAGATTTTTCAAGAACCCTACTGGTAAGATTTATGGAATCTTGTACATATATAGGGAGAAAATGTTCCTACCGTGTCATGGCATAAGGTGCTAATTCCTGTTCTGCCATATCCAGCACTGGTAGCTCCTTCAAAATATTTTGCTGCTTAACTGCTATTAAACTCAACCATTAGTTAGAACAGGTCCAAGCCACAGACGATCAGTTTTGTCGATGTAACACTATCGTAATAGTATGATAATTACAGTATATGGTTTTTACACACACATATTTATATATATGTATGTATACACTCTTTCTTTGTTGGGGAAGGAAGGAATAGGGAAGTGGGATGATGCCTTTTTAGTTACTCACCTTTCTGGGCTTATTTCAGCGCTGTTTTTCTTTGGACTTGCCAAAAATGGCCTGAACCACTCTAAAAGTCTTGTCCTGGGGCACTGTAATTCTTCATCTGAGTTACCACTAAATCCAAATATATTAAAAAATAACAATTGTCTGGGTGTTACTACTTTGGGGAGAACTAGCATTTACAAATGGAGCTTTTGTGGAAAGAACTGTCACTGAAATGTCTTCATAAGACTGAAGCATAACTTAATAAATCATGTTTATTGCTATCTAAGGTTATACTAGTCATTTATGGTTTGGGATTTTTGACGTTAGCTGACTGCCTCTCCCATAGTTAGGATAATCTTTCTTCATCAGTCAACTAGGGCTATTGAAGCTAGTATTTTTAGTCTTATAAACTACAAATGTTCCTCTTGTTTCTAGGAGATTTTGCACACTCATATGTTTTGGAAAATGTTCCAAGTTTCCCCTGAGTTAAAAAAAAGAAAAAAGGCAATACTTGCTTTTTAGGTAGAGGAATGCATTTTCTTGGCTTGGACTGTAACTTCTCTGCCTGCAAACTCCCAGGTGCATACTTGAGGTCAAGTAAGTTCCTTGTAATGGAATTGGGGTTTAGTTCATACAAAACCTATGGAATTTGTGCAATTTGAGAGTGTAGTGCCCTTTCCACCAATAAATTGTGGGATTTCTCCCTTTAAACACGATGGGGAACATATCCAATCCTTATGGGAGTTGAGGTCCTCGGTTGAGAAAATGTCTTCCCAACCTAGAAAAAAAGAAATGCTGTACGTACAAGATTTGTGAATTCCATGTGAATGGCTACAGAAAATGGAGTCACTTCCATGTTGCATACCAAATTCATAACGTGAATGTTTGCTTTCTCAAAAGAGATTTATTTTTATTAGTCCACATCTACTGAGCAAGGACAAAATGAGTAATTCATCAAGCTGAGTGGTTTTAAGTATAAAATGACTTTGAATGAAGTTAAAATTTCTAGGACTGATGAAATGTACTGTCCTGGCTCCTTAAACAGGTCATGCAGGAATTATAAACAATGCTTTTTTATGACCGCTTATGAAATCCTCTCACAACGTGTTTATATCTTTCTGAGTAACATTTTAATCACAAGGGTTTGTGATCAGATTAATGTGTTTCCTTTGCAAGCTTTAGGTTGGGATGGCTTTTATTTCCGGTATTAGATGTTATATAATGTCCCTCAATCTATTGTATAAGCTCTCGCATCTGCTCAGGGGTAATAATTTAGTCTGTATAACTTGCCATGACTACGAAGTCCTCTTCAGTTTTTATGTAGCAATAGTCCTGAAAACCTATCTATGTAGCTGTCAAACTGACTCTTGTCAGATCCTAGGATATGCCAGTTTAAATTACATCCATTTTTGTTTTGCATTTTTTCTACATCTGGTAATTTTTTGTATTTTTCCCTTGTAGACTGGTAACTTTTTTGGGGAGGTTGAAGGGGCTGTGATGAACAAATTGCTAACAATGGGCTCCTTTAAGAGGTAAGAATTACATTAATGTTTTATCTCATACAAAATGTTTCAAAAAAAACTCCAACAAAATAAAGCCAAAATCATATAGAAGAAGGCCAAAATTGACAGCTTGGCTGGATTCTCGTTATGCCTTTCTTCTGTATGACCTTGGTATAATTTGATACCATGCACATTTCATTAAACATTTTAGAGACAGTCTACAGGGAGTTCCTTTTTTGTTGGACTGTGATGCTAAAACCTTGTGCTTTTCTTGTTCCCACTGTGCTCAAGCGAAAATGAGATTAGACCGAATCTACTACTGAACAATTCTAAATGGCTCTAGAGCAAATCACTGATGAAGCATTAAACATCTTGACCTGTAAAAAGTTGGAGATTGCTCAAATCACATAGTTAATGATGCCCTACTGTTCTAAAAGTGTTCTGCCAGTAATTCTTTTGCCTCACACGTTAACCGACCTTTGAACATTTCTGTGACTATTGACTTAATCGTACTATCATCATGACAGTATAGCTAATGGTGATTTGATGTGTTGTCCTTTGAAATAAATTAAGCACCCTGGAAAAGTAAGAAAACTTTTCCCTATAACTCAGCACCAAAGTCTTCATAGCTTTCACACATCCTAAGAACTGTTCCTTATCCCTTTGTCCCCTTCCAGCTTGTGCAAGAACATGAGAGAAGTGCAGTCCATGTGCATAGCACTTTTCACTTTTATCTTCCTGTGCATTTCTAGCATAAAAAAATGACACATCATTGTCCCCATCACCCACTAAATTTAGTTACTGCATGTAGGGTGTACACAGAGGCTTTCAAGACAGATGGTTGGTGTGTGTTTGCTGGGCATAGCAGCTCTCTTAAAGGCAGAAAGCTTTTCATGTGTATTATAGGTAGAAAGCTTTTACTCTGTGCATTGTAGCTGAATACCACTCACAGTAAATGACTGACCTGAAATAGAAAGATCTAGCGCGCACTGAATCATCCCACATCCTCGTTCTTTGAGGGTTGCAGCCTTTATGTGTTTAGCACTATGTTCTTAACGTGCTGTAAAAGGAAGTGAAGTAATTCCTATTTATAGAATGAGCTCCACAATGGAAAGGTCTGTTTATACAATAGCTGGAGAATTTTATTTAATGCAAACAAAGAAGTGCAGCTAAAATCGAAGGATAAAGCTTTGATTTGTCACATTTTGTTCTGTCCTGCCTAGAAAGGCTTTCAGACAGTGCATATACTGAACAACTGTTGGTGGTGAGCACCTCAGTTGAGATAACAAAGGCTGCACGGCTTGAGTATTCCACCTAAGCTGCGATGGGCACCAATTTGACGTGGATCATTGGATCAGGATATTTCTGGTCTGGAGCTGTAAGGGAGTTACAGATAATGAAGCCACTAGTCCCATGAAACAGAGCTGTGAGCTAAAGAAATGTAAACACAATGAGCCAATTATTTAAGCACAATAAAGCGGTCATTGCCAATCAGTTAAAAACGGGAGAGAATCAAAGTGGTGTAATTGCACTAAATGAGCCACCTGCTTTTTCTGCTGTACAGCAGATAGTTCAGTGTAGCAACAGAAAACAAACTGTCTTCGAGCTGTGCTGGATGAGACCTTTAATATAAATTATTCTACCAACTTGAATAAAAAATCTTTGTTGCCTCTAATGAACAACTCAAGCACCTGTGCTGTATTTTTAAGGTTATTAATTAAGAGAAGTTGTTTTTTCCAGTATTTATTTATCTTATGGAATAAGAGAAGAGAAAAAAAAATGGAATGGTGCAGTGGCAAAATATATTATCTTGAGGGCACAACAAGATACTGATTGCATTACCTTTACTATTGCTTCTCTTAGCATGAAGGCAAAATGAGAGACCAAGCTCTGATCTTAGCCATTCATTCCAGAGCCCATCCTTCCTTGCAACTTATTTCTAATACAAGATCTACCAACCAACAGCTGAAATAAATCTAAAATTGCCCTCTCAGGTCTGGTCTTGCTCCTTTTTCATTTGTTTTAGAGGTAGAAGGTTCCACAGTGCCTGATCTTGTCTGCAGAAGAGTTTCCTGACATGCCCCATAACTGTGGGGATGGGAGCCCTCTCTTGCTTTGCTACCAAGAACCTGAGTAGGAGGGCAGATAAGTGCTGCTGCCTGGCAGATTCATACCGGCTTGCAGGCTCTCTGGCTACAAAAGGAATGAAATAACCCTTTGTGAGTTCACTCAACTACCACTCATTCGGAGGGATAGAGAAGTTCTTTTCAGGATTGAGCTGGAGGTGTTAAACAAAAGGGGGTTGTTTGCCCCTGACTATATTTCTTTTCAACCTGCAGCAGGATGAAATTCAATTTCTGTGTTAGCTGTTTATTTTTTAAAGTGAACTTAAATACCTCCTTCCCTCCCTAATTTCTTTAAACTCAGTACTTCTTTTGAATTCTATTTATGTATATACGTGTGTATATTTTCTTAGTTTATGGATTTTATATTTAGAGGAAAAAATGGTATCAGTGTCTCCACAGCAACGTGATGTTCTGTGATTTCTTTTAGCAAAATAATGTTTACCTTATACCCTGAATATTGCATACAATTAAATAGTTAAAACATAATTTAAATTCATTATTAAATAAATTAAGATGTGCTTATGGAAAAGTATCTGCTTCACATAACAGAAAAAAAAATGTTTCTTTATAGATTCCTCAGTACTCTGCTTATGTAAAAACAGTGGGGGAAAAAAAATGAAAATATAAAGAAAAACAATAACGTTAGGAAAATCAAGAGCCATCAAAGTAATGAGATCCCCAAATAAATGAGTTTAACAAATCTGTTATAGAAAATTTAATCTCTTGACTTGAAAACAGCTTGATACTTTCCAGTACATGGAAAGTTAAGCAATTCTATAAGACAAATATGGAAGCAGCATCATTTTGTCTTAACAGTTTTGCTTCCACCAGGCATGGTCTTGTTTCTGAGAAGAAATCTGTGTTTTGGTGTCTCATGGTGTTGTCAGGATAGTTGACTGAAATGGTGCATCCCTGAGTTCCAGCTTTTCCAGATACTAAGGCTCACTCTAATAAGCTCTTGTTGCTTTGAGGGCTTCCCTGATTTCTTCCTGTTTCATCCTCTGTTCCTTTATCTTTCTCACATGTTTCCTAGCGAATAATGCATACTGTTTATGCCCTTGTGGCACAGTGTAGTCCTAATCCTTCACCTGTGTTCTCTAAATGCGCTCACATAGGGGCTGACTTTCATCTCCCTGACTTAACTCACTTTATACTCCAAACCGAACAAGTCTTTTGCCTTCGGGTTATAAGATCATACAAAAATTCAAAACCCTTTGCTAAGCCACTCCAAGACAGCAAAACATTCTTAAAGCCAAATTATGAAAACAGTAACTGTTTGATTGTTGCTAATTCCCACTGAGGCAGCACAACCTCCAAATGAAGGATATTCTTCTGTTTAGTTTAGTCCACATTGTCTTGTTTAAGCATTTGATTCAGGTAAATATTCTTGAAATTTTGTGAATATGATGCCGCTATATTTAGAAATTGTATTTATTTTCATGTGTATTTCTACAGTCATTGATTTAATCTTTAAAAATATAATGACATTCATTTTGTGTTTATTAGGAAATGTTTCTGAATGTAGATCTGTACTTTGGGGAAGATTAGTACTAGGGTAAAGGAACAATTCCAGATGGGTTTACTGAATCTGTTACTGGATAAATGTTGATTATAAAGATTCTATCTTCAGAAGTGATTTATTTCTGAAGCTCTTGTAGTCCTACCCCTCTAACATGGGTGCAGACATCTTTCACTAGGTCAGATTGCTCAAAGACCATCCAACCCGACTTTGAACATCTCCGGTGATAAGACAGCCACAGCTTCTCTGGGTGACCTCTTTCAGTGTCTCAGCACACTCATAATGAAAAATTTCTTCTTTATATGCAATTTAAATCTACCCTCTTACAGTTTAAAAGTGTTGCTTCGCTGTATGTCCTGATAAAAAAATTAATGAACTTCGCAATTTATTTCAAACATTGTTATCATCTTCTGTATTAACTGTCATCTGCATTTTTTAAGCATACACAGTGATTTTTCAACTTCTAGATGAATAATATATAATTATCCTGCTCTGAAGAGTGACTTGCCATTTTCATCAATGAAATAGCTGTCAAAGAGAATAATACAGCAGACTGTCTAGTGCAGGGTTACAAACAGACCTTGTTCCTAGCTGCATGCTGCTTGTAGGTACAAAATAACATACTTCACTGCCCTCTTGTCATCACCAATGACAAGGAACTAGACCTGATTTTTTTCACGTTTGCCAGATGTACATCTTGTACTCATGCTCTGAAACTCTCCTCTTGCTGTGTGGATGTTTTCTGCTCCTATCTTGTCCTTGTGACATCTAAAATTAATGTCTCAGAACAGTTTCAGTGTAGTTTGAATTTAGATCTCTCTAAGTATTGCTACTAATTTCACAGAGAGTATTAATATTTTGGGATCCTTGAACCCACCTAAGGAGAAGCTCAGACACGTACAGTGTAAATGAATTGTCATTCCATAAGCTGGAAATGCAGACTGAGCTGTGGGTTTTATACATTTTATGCTCTGGAGCACTTTGGCAACTAGGAATAGCTGAATTAAAAGCAAAGGTATGTGATGACAAGTTCGTTTTCTCAAAATGCTCTGATTTATTTTTAAGCTTTTTTTTTTTCATTTCTTTGGTGATGAAAAATATTAGTTTGACTGCTTCTGGGTATTGATGATTTGTAAATGAAAGGAGAGCCAGAAAAGAAACAGTACAGAACTTCATATGCTGTGCTGCTATGTCCCAACAGGGACCCTCTCCAGACTTAAGACACTAGTTTATTCTTCACAACATTCAATACTGTCCCTCCTCCTCCTCCTTGCAAGAGTATGGGGCAGGCTACACACCTTCTGTCTGAGTTAATGAACGCCTTGCCACCAGAAGTAAGCTATAGTAAGCTATAGTCACTGTGAATTCTCACATAGACCACCTGGAATTAGCAGCATCAAAAAATTAGGACTTCCTTTATCACTGGTTTCCTATACTTGTTTTCTGCACTTCATTTCTTGTGTTTATTCCATGATAAGAAGTGTATTATTCCTATACATTATTTGAAAATCCCCAACTATCTTGAACTGATGACAAGGTATTTGCAATGTTATGCCATGAAAATCCTTCAGCTGTTATCAGTGATGATATTTCACACTGCCACCTAGAAATCCATAGGTATGCTGAAAATATAGATTAGTAGATGAAAGCAATCGAGAACATCTGTTGGTATAGCCTGTACCGCTGGAAGGTCTTAATTTTCTTGAACTAGATTTGCACTTTCTTGTTGCAGAGTACAAGGCTGGAATTCACTATATCTGAAAATAAACATTTAAAAGTTTTTCACTGAAATGTATTTGTGTCCTGAAGTTGCACACCTCATTTAATTTTCAGAAAGTTATCTTCCACTAGCTCAAGACAGTTACACACAGCCTGGGTTTCTCCTTTGTCTAATGTTGAAACCAATTCCTGTGCAGACTTCAGTGATGAGGTGTGGGAATGGGAGCAGTTAGCAGTGTGAGGATGTTAGAAAGCCCGTCATGTTGTCTTTAGCAAAGCTCTCCTGTGGAGTGCTGTAATACACAGAATGGAATTGAGCATCTAGATGGGTTTAAAATTAGATTGTGGGAAGCAGGCAATTATGTTCGCTAAGTATAGTCAGTTGAAAAGGATACGGGTAGCTGCAAACAGTTATTTAAAACTGTAACACAATCACTTCAAAAAGGGTAATCTGGAAGCCTTTCTTTCTGCAACAGTGAGTTAAATCTGTCTGAATGAGGGAAAGATTATTTGGTAAAATCTCAAAGACATTAGCAATAAAATAACACTCAAGAAACGACACCTGAACACAGAAGCACTGCAGTGCCTTAGAGTACTGTTTTGACTACCAATACTGTAGTAGCCTTTGGAAGGAATAAGGCTGGAAGGCTCTCACTATTACATTTACAAGTATAAAAACAAAACAAAGCAAAACTGTATTTGAATTTGTTAGTGCCTTGGAACTCGTTTATACTGAGCTTCAATACCATTCATAGAGACAGAGAGTCTAGAATTGATTCAATATGTTGTAGTGTTCGGATTTCAACATGGCTATGGGCTTCGTCCACAGATCTTTGAAGTGAAGTGCAAAATTCCTTTTTGTTTTTAGCATGGAAGAATCAGGTCTTTGTAAGATCGTTTGGCAATAATGTTTTGGCAGGTATATTTTGTACATTATGTATTACAGTAGTTTGAGTAGTCTTCAGAAACTTTCAGATAGGTGTTGAACCTGCCCACTCTGAAAGTCACTGACATGGGAATACTTGGTTAAAAACTAGAACTCTTTCCAACTCTTCCAGGCTTTTTTTACATCTGTCACGCACTTTTGTAAAGATTGGCCCTTTTTAAATTTTTTCTCTCTCTCCTTTTTTTTTTTTTTTTTTTTTTTTTTTTTTTTTTTTTTTTTTTTTGGCAAACTTGTTCCTGAACCAGAATCTTCACTGTGGAAACAACTTCAAATGTATTTACTACAGTTAAGCTTGTTTTATCATCCATAGATGATATTCTAGCAATTCCAGAGAACAACTTTGTAGTGTTCCATACTGATGAGATTCTTCTTCTCTTCCATCACTCAAAACTTTAGTATTTTATCCCTTTTAAGTGAGGTGTTATTTAGCTACACAAATTTTAACATATTTATTCTAGTTATTCATAATACACTTCTAGATTTTTTACTTCATACAATACAGTACAATAATACACAAATCTAGCATGTTGTGGCACAATATCAGTTATATTGTGTTATACAATATCAGATTATTTGTGTGAGCACAAACTTCAATCTTTTATCTTTGAGCATTTCAAGAAACTATTTATTCTGTCTGTCTTACCTGTAATACTAACAGGCATACAGACTGGGGTAGGGGAGAAGGTTTTTTTCCAAATATATAATATCGGTGCACAATAACAGTATTTGGTTAACACTTCTTAACTGGAAAACAAAGATTCAACAAAGATTGACCAAGAGGTTCTAGTGTATGATCTGAAAGTTGAGAAAATTATTGCATTTTCCAATACAAAATGAAAGGTCACCAAAATTATTATGAAACTTCTTACAAAGAATGAAGACGAAGTTGAGTGCTATTCAACTCGTAGCACTCAAGATTGATAAGACCATTTCATCCAAGTATAATTCTTCGACTGCTTTGCAGAGAACACGTTAAAATTCTTAAACTGTTTTGTATGTGCACGTGTCTCTTGCCACCGTCACTAGCAGGTCCGTGTGGACATACAGCAGAGTTCTTAACAGCAGAGGAATAAAATAGTCAAGTCATTCAGGACTGGAAAGGCAAGCTGTAGAGATTACCTTATGGGGGTTTTATTCTGACCATGGCTAAAGGGGAAAAAAAATAAAGGAAAAGAATGCTAGGGAAAGTGGTGTATTACTGCATGCCATAGAGGCAGCACAGCTTACACCATGTACTGCTCTGTTTGTCTTGGCAGATCTGTGCGCGCGGATCTGGCTGTGGGCGTGATTCTGCCAAAGATGGTCAGTGTTCAACTTACACCCATGTTTAGGTCTCTAGTTATGCGTTTGTCTACCATGTGCCTCTCTCTGCCAGTCCACAAAACAATGGCTTTCTAGCCATTTCTATTTTGAAAATAAGATGAAATGAATGATGTAAGCCCTATGACCAAGTACTAAATGTTTAGCTGAAGCTGCGAGATCCAATATATTTAGATATTTTGCCTGTAAGCCAAAAAGAAAATACAGTGCATAGTAAAGAAGATTTTAGTGATGGTTGCTGTCACAAAATTAGATCAGAAAAAATTTGTATACAGTTTCTACCATAATAGTTTGAAATGTTTTGTTGGTACAGGTTGCTACGTTTCATGGCATGCAGTGCAGAATGCCTTATGGTGGTACTGAATGCAATTCATGACCTGGTTTTGGCAGCTTCTGGGACATCCCTTCCATAGCTGAACTTGTGTGCGCTCCTTTCCACTTCACTTAGAAGCAAGGCACACACTGCAAAATGTTGAAGTCCCATCTCATACATCTTTAAGACATATATGTCCAATTGTGTTCTCTTGTCACTCTGATGATGCAAAAGTCAAATGGATATATTCAATTAAGCTGGTAACATTCATGTATCTACATTCATTGCAACTTATCAGCTACAGATTCTTTACATCTGCTACTGATGTTAACTTCTTTTTATGGATGGATGTAATCTGTTAATTGTTCTATGGACGGACAGATTTAGAGAAATAATCACAACTCCATATACTATCTCTGAGTTCTGGATTTTACATTTAGATCTCTGAAGTGTGTCAATGAGTAAAATCAGAAACAGAAAGAAACTGCCATTTACTATGCATCTGAGGAGGCTTCTAGCATATGTTGATTGGAACAGATACCTGACATGAAATACTTGCCCTCATGAAATGATACGAAAGGAAACCCAACCTTCCTTAATTGGCTGTCCCATGAATACACTGAAATTTCACTTTTCTCTTTGGAAGCAATACTGTGTTATTTCAAATTTGTTACATTGGAGATGTTAAAACTGTGGAAGTGACATTTTGCCTTTTGTGAAGTTTGAGTGTTCTGTTGTGAGAAGCCCCTCAAATGCATAGGTTCTTTTACTTTCTGGGGCTAAATGTGCTGATCTCAGTCCAGAACCAATTGTTTAAGCATCGTGTTGAATGTGTATTCTCCTCTTCCTCACGTTGTTTATCTCATTGTGTGTTACACTGTATGTATATCTTTCCTTTTTTTTCTCCCAGTTACACCTTCTCTTTGTTCTGCAGTCTGATAAAATCCTTACAAAGTTTTCACGTAGTTTCTCACCTTTATTCTCCTTTGTGCAACGTGTATTTTAATAATCCCTTTCCGTCTTTTCCCTGCTGCCTTTCCGTTTCTTTTTTTTCCTGTCTACTTGGGGCAGACTGTTTCATATCACCATGTTTACTCCACTGTGTTTTCTCCTTTTAGTCAAGCAGTTTTCTGTTCTTCTCTGTAGAATTACACTTTATGACTACCAGGCCATGTGTAGAACAAACAAAGAGAGTAGCGACAGTGCCCATAGCTTACTGGACGTAAGTACAGTGAATTTTATGAGCACCTTTCCATGTACTCATCAAAGAAAATTGTTGCAAATATCTCATGGCCATTCTAAGCCCATTATTTTAATTTGGAATGCTTAAAACTCTTACGTTTATCATAGTGCATACAAGGAATGGTTCATCATAAACCAAAGGGAAGTGTTAAGTGTTTTTCAGTTCAAATACTTATGCAATCATTTTTACACTGGCCTTCCATTCTGTCTGACGTTCCACCAGAATATCCATTGCACCATGTGAGTCTTCCTCAGGACTTTTTGAAATTGACTATGGAGTGTGCTTTCTTTTGGGAGCTGGGATCACACATGCCGTTTTTGTATGCAAGCATGTATACACATGTAACGATGGAAGTGAAATTTAAAATTTATTTTTATATATATATATATATATATACACACACACATATATGAAAGAACTGGTTCATTGGTGAAGTATACAACTGAATGATTTTAACAATTTCTTTTTTCCACAGTATTTGGAAAATATATATTAAAATAAAATGCCAGTGATTACTTAAATCCCTTTCTATCAGTCAGCTCTGGATATAACCCCTGTCCCTTTACAAGGCCTGACTAGAGTAAAGCCAGGTCTAAATACATCTTTTATTCCAAATCATGTCTAATTAATAACTCCAGGGGTGTTTTATAATCATTTATATATTTTGCTGATTGCGATAGTAGTCTATCAGTTAGAACTGCCAAAGCAATAGCTGAACTGTAGATCTTGCATATTGAACAGGGACTTTTTTAATGGCAGTTTTTTCATGAAAAATTATGTAAAAGCATAATGTGAAGCAAAATACTGCTGCAATTTTACCAATCTGGAAAAGTTATCTGATACTATTTTTAAATGAACAGGGCTCCAGCTAGAAAAAATTACCCTGCCCACTTAAACTGCTGAGGAAATATCAAAGTTCTGGCAACTTCCAAATAGTTATAAACGTACAGCATCTATGATTTAATAACTTTCGGGATGTTTTACATGTCCCCGTGCTTTTCAAATACCTGCAAATGTGGGTTTACTGCACTTTCCAGACTTATTCACTAATGCCTGAACCTGAAATTAGATTGGTATAACAAGAAGTACTGGGCTGTGCAATGAGACTTACACTATTGGTGAAATAGTGCAGGACACTGTGATTCACATTTGCACAAAAATTTTAAATATATTAAAACTTTTAGCAGCAGCCTTACATTCTGGGACTTGGGGCTTCAGGTCAGTGTGCACAAGTACTCATGACATGTCCTTTTCTTATTTTATTAAAGATACGAAAACTCTTATTTTAATCTTCAAGTGGGTTTATGTCAAATTCAGCAAGAAAGATGGGCAGAGCTTTGGATGGTTGCTGATTTTTCTGTTGATTCTGTCACTTCTAATAACTGTGACTACAGAGAAAGTACAAAGAGAGCTCATAGAAAAAAAAACACAACAAAGCAGATAGAGCCAGATTCCTCAAAAGTATTTTATTTTTCTTCTGTTTTACTCCCACAGTTTTGCACAGATAGATAAGGATATTGGGCAGCAATCCATACACATAAGCAATGTGTTTGTTCACAGATACGTATAATTCCATTTGAGAATTACGATTGTGTAAGTGCAGTACTATATATAGAGACTGAGAAAATCTTTAAAAAGTTCAAAACCAGATACTAATGATTTAAAAAGCAGAGAAGTAGAGTATAGCTATGGAAGACCATGTGACAGCTGTCCCACAACATTCTGCCACAACTGTGGAAAACAAGTCAGGGCTGGACCCTGGTGTCTGGTGCTGGTGTTCAGGTTGTGTAACTAAAATGATAAATTAGAGATGGACAAGATTTACAAGATTAGGATTACTTCTTCAAAGGCAACCTGTTAGTTTGCTATTCAGCATATTTTCTTGTTTCAAATTATTTAAGTCCCAGATAAGCCTCAGTAGAACCAATTGGTTGCAACGAATTCAGTGCCGTGGAATCACCCATCTCAACCTTTGCCTCTCAGCAATAGCTGAGACACATGCAGAGAAGGAAGCTGATTGCAGTTGTTGAGGGAACAGTCTTTGAGTGTGAAAGGCTATCTTAATAAAATCCCGTATCATGAAAACACATTTCTAGCTATGTAATGAATTTTTTTCTGCTAAAATTCCAACACGTTTTTCTGATTTTGTAGTCATGATTTTGAAATCCTTTTTTTTTCCTGATATATTTAAAGAGTTATGTCATTTTCTTTCTGCTCTCCTGTTAAAAGTTACATTTTAATAATACATATTATCCTTTACGTATATTAGTTACAAATAATAAGTACGTGTTATTTTCCATTATATAATTTACTGTTATCCAAGCAGAAGTGCACAACAAAATATTTAATTACTTGTATGGGAAATGTCAAGTTTTCTGATTGGGAATGAAAATAAAAAGGATGTCCCACAGGACTGAAATTTTGTTTTGTCTTCATCCCTAGGTAATACAGCTTTTTTATCTTCTCTTGTCATACAGTACTTAATTGGAGAAAACCTTGACAGTCCTGGGCTGCATTCTGCTGGCTTGTTATTTCAGAATTTCATGGCAGTGAGCAATATGCTTTCATAAATCAATGATCTTATGGATATTCTTTTTTAATACATAAACCAAAGTTTTATTATTTATCTGTGTTATTCGTAGTACTGTAAACACAGGATTTTAAAAATATTTGCTTTGTTGTGTTATAATCCAGCAAGGATCTTAGAAATTACATTCGGTGCTTAAAAGTGAGCCTTCACTATGACACAGATGACTTTGTTTAGGTAATTTCAAACGACAGAAGCATTTCCTAGTCTCATTAGACTGAGATAATGAATAGAGATTTACATTATAGAGAGGCAATTCTGTGAGTTGCAGCCCATGTTTTCTAACAGAGCTGTTTCTCCAGCAATAGCCTGGGAAATAGGAACCCCTAGAGGTTAAATATTTAAGAATAGTTTGCAAAACTTTCCTTTTCCAGTTGATAATCTGTGTATCCAACCAACCACATTAAAAGAAAATTTCATTACTGTATATTTTACTATTTGGAGGAATGGTATATTTTCTTTCATAACAAAATTATTGTTCTTTTTCTCATGCTACCCATGCATTTTAATATCCATAACATCGTCTTTACACGAAGAATTCAGTTAAGATATAAATACTGCATGTTTTGCCCTTTTATTAAATGAATTCCTTCTCTTCAGCCTTATAATGCCTTCTTTGCTGCAGTAAAATGGATTATGACAGAGCTTGTCTTGTAAGTAATTTTTTTCAAGAGTTTAATGGATATTTATATAAATTAATGAGTATTTGTATTTTTGAATGCTTGATGAACATCTTTTGTTTTTGTCATTTACATATACTGTATTTTATTTTATTATTTTAAATTTGGTGATAGTTTTCCTTTTTTTTTTTTTTCCCAGTCCAATTTAGCACTGTTAAATTAAATCTGAAAAAATCCCAGCTATGTGAAGGTGCAGTTGCACTTCTATTACATTATTCGTGGTCTTCAATTCTATCTGTATGTCTTTGCTTAGTAAGTCTAGTATATTGCAATATACAATCCAAATTTATTATTGTGGTTAAATTGAACAGTGAATGTTGAGTTTAACACGTGTCATGTTGTGGTGCTGCTTGGGAAGGCTGTTGTGAATACAACAAACTGTTAGAGTGATTCACTGCAGAGTTTGTCATCTCCTGAATTTTTCTAAGATGGACCCTTTACAGCATATGCCAGATAAGGCATACTCTGTAGATTGTATTCAGTTTCCACCTTGTCTAATTCTTCTAAAAATTGAAGTTAACATAAAATGAGCATTGCCCTTAAGAAAGTTTGTCAATGAATTCACAGGGAAATACTGTATGAAGTGGAAGCCTGTATTGAATTTGTTTTACGGTGTTTATCAGAGAGCAGGGCTGCAGGTCAAACTAATTTTATCTCCCTTGGAATAGAATTAATCGATTTTCTTGTAGTCCGTTTGTTTTAATTGCAAATTATATGAGCTTCCCAGAGAATTTGGGATAAAAGGTAAGGAAAATCGACTGGGTGGCTATTGCCAGAGGGCAGAGATTGATCTTAATAACAGCGCTCAAAGTAAATATCAGGAAAATAAATCGCGTTAAAATAAGACTTTGATGCAAACCATGATAACTTAAAAAAAAAAAAAAAAAAAAAGAACAGTGAACTTTCTGTGGTTAGAAACGTTGCAGTTTCATATTCCTATGATAATCTGGATATTGGTTTTACATTCCACACTTACACTAACTGATAGACGGATATTTTTCAATCCATTCTTCAGAGCAAATTGAAGTATATTTTAATGGGGAAAATGCATTCACTAGGTGTTTATTTAGAGCTGATTAGGCACCAGTTAATCAGTTTTTGCTGCTCCTAGAAATAATATATATATATATTTGTTTTAAATCGTGAAGTAATTGGGGGAATTATTTTATTTCTTCTCCTCGAGGCAGTGAGGGTTGTTATCAATCTCATGGCATGTTACTAGAGAGTCAAAATGCATTACATGATGAAGAGGAGCTTTCAGTAATGTTCACCAATAAAAATACTGTATGCTGCCATGCACCGAGAGTTTTTATGGACACCAGATAAGAATAAGAATGTAGTTTAGCAGTAGGGAAATCTATGGTTTATTTTGGAATAAATTCCTGGCGGTAAGATACAACAGAAGCAGAAGTTGATAACCCCAGACTTACGTTAGCCACATGAATTTCAGTTCTGCATTAGCTTCTCTTTAAAGTGGGATTAATGGTATCGAACTGCAGTCAATGTTGTGTACTGAAAACATTCTGTGGGATAATTTGAAAAATCTAATTTCTTTAGGTTCCTTGTGGAGTTTAATCTGTGCAGTTGGTGGCACTCTGATCTAACAGCAAAAGGTAAGTGTAAATTCTGTTTTACTTTCTTTTTCAATTTAAATGTACATTAAAAAATTAGATTGAATGGTAGACTTCTGAATAAATTAGTTTGCCTTTCATTTCAGCATCCTCTTCTCTTTTAATATTTCCTAAAATAAAAAGGAGAATTGAGATCTTCTATGAATAACCAGGGTACTTGTGTGCTCTACGAATGCAATGCGCTGCTATAATGGAAAAGTTAAAAGAATAGAGAATGAAATAGTAGATTTTCTTTTTCCTCTAAAATATTTCTCTTCATTCTAAGATGATCTATGAGTTAAACAGCCTGCCTTTTTCTCCTTACTACTATGTTTCTTCTGGAGCTGTTATAATATGTGTGGGGTGCTTTTGCTTCAAAATGCCATTTCAACTTAGTTCCAAAGGAAAATGTTAATCTCAATATAATTTCATATGGAAATAAATTTTAAATGTTAACATACTAAATTTAGTATGTTTTTATTTTTAAACAATATAAGCTAAAAATATATTTTGTTTTATTTTACTATTCAAAATTCTTCTGAAATAACAGTGAAATTTTAAGAATCCCTAAGAATTCTAAGTTTTGAATTTCAGTTGTCTCATATTTTCACAGATTTTTTAATGATATTTTAGAAGTGTTGCTCAGAAGTAAAGAGCTAATTTGCATCAGTGCTAGTCAGTGTGCTATTTCGGAGGTCAGTTTTGCAGCACAGCATTTACTGGTACAATGATTTAAAGTGATTTTTTCAGCCTCAGCTTTGCAGTTTTCTATACTCCAGCAAGGCAGGGATTAAACGTGTTGCTTTATATTTTAATTCCTATTTTCATTGGTACTAGGTTGTCTTTTTGCCAAAATAAGAACCTGGCTGAAAGTAGAGCATTGGGAAAATTGAACACCCTGATGCCCTGGAGTATTTCAGTGTCCTCTACCAGTCAGCTACTGGGCAGTATAGCAGTAAATGGCAAACCACTTCTCAGCTTCTGGCTGATGTACGTGCTTAGCCGAGAGAAAAGAAGGCTGAGATGGGTGTCTGCTGGAGATGAAGGTTTGAGATTTAGGTGCATCAGTGTAGTGAAGCATTTCCCATACTGATTGAAACTGTATATTTTATTGCAACTTTGCAGCCAATTTTTCTGTTGCATGAACAATGAGCCTGGTGTAAACTGGATGCACATGCAGAAACAGATGTCCATGAAAACGAGCTGCTTCATTATCAGCAGTTTCTGTATGGGTCATCTGAAAACCACAACTCGCTTTCCAGTGATGTCCCTAACCATGATGAAAAGATCTCTTACATGGATGTCTGTGTAGGATAACAGGGTTTGCTGTGCTAGCCCCAGGAAAGTCAAATCTGTTCCTATATTTGAAGAGGAAGGGCAGGTATGCCAGCCATCACACTTACTGTTTGTACAGCAGCACAAGGCAGCCTGAGTAGAGAATAGTTACTTTCTTTGGTGTGGTTTTTTTCAAGTGTACAGTACTAATATGCCTTAATATATCCCGTTATGAAGTATCCAATGACACTTGAATTGTATGTTAGGAGAAATATCCTCTAAGGGCAGCATCCCTCCTCACCTCTTTAAAATAAATGTCTGTTTTGGTTTTTACACACGCTAACTACAAAAGGCAGCAATTAATAAGTAGCAACCTTTCATTTCCTGAGGACATCATTTCATGTCACTTTAAATCAGCAGAGTAACTGAAGAATTTTCATTCATGTTTTAGTTGAAAGTGAAGTTTTTGCTACACAATTCCCTGCTCCATTTCTTTGATGAGTAAGGGTATCCAAAATACCCTCTCATCACACTCACTGGAATATCATGGTTTTATGGCACTGCTTGTCCAGTTCAGATGTGGTTAGGCAGTAAGTGATAGTTTGGAAATCAGCAAGTATTAGCAAAGTGAAAACAAAGGAGATTTACAGACAAAATTTAGCAGGCAAGAAAAACATGTACTTAGGTATGTTCATCTGTAGATGCTACATTGCCACTACAAGTTGTAATGAGTATGACTTCAAAGCATGAAAATAAAACCAATGAACTCACAGATTCAGTTATTTTTACTTAATGGTGCTTAATAAAACTCAGCAAAATTTCAAGTCTTTTAATGGGGAAATTGCTTCATATAATGATTGTAACAGTAATAGAGTATGACACGTTAAAATCCTAGACCTTCCCCATGCACCTGTTGATTTACAAAGCCACAGTAGGAAGAATACTCTTGCACGTGGTCTTGTAATGTTAATCATGTGAGAGAATGTGGAAATGTGGAAATGTGAGAGAAGAAACTGATGTCCTAAACCTTGGGCAATCCCACCATCTTCTGGACTCTTAAGAGGGCCTGAGAGGCTGTCTTTGGCAGCCTCCATTACAAGACCCTTGTACTGATATAAATGAGGGCAAACACAAAATTACAGGTGAGATAAATTTCAGTCATTCTTAGCAACAGGTAAGGAGGAAATAAGAGAAAGAGAGGAGGTGCAGTAGAGCTACTCAGATAAATTTTAAGACCATTGTAAGTTGTAAAATTGGTCGTGTCCATAATGGAAGCATCAGAAACAACAAAATTTTTCTCACCAGTTTCAGTACTGTTCTTGAGGTACTCTTCAGGGGAATGTTTGTTCTAATTAAATACATTTCAGAAACACACATGATTGCAAATGCAGTTTTGTTCATTCCCTTGTCAGTATGTAGTAGCTCACCACTAGCTCTGAAACGGATTGTCTTGAATGGAAGACCTGTGGAGTCCAAGAGCCTGTTTAGTGCAATCTATTTTTGTCATACTTGGTCTTGTTTTCTCACTTAGCAATTAGTTTAAGATAGGCTTAACATTTGTGCTGATGTGCAAGTGTATCTCTGTGTTAAGAAAGAATGAAGGGGTGTAGAGGTAAAGGAAGGAATGAGGGAGAGGCATTGTCCAACAGATGCATCAGCGTGAGAGTCAGAAGAGCTGCCTGTAGTTCCCAGCCCTGCTTCTGTCCTGTCATTTGACCTTAAACACTCACATTTTCTTGTGCCTCGATTTCCCCACCTTTAAGGTATAAATAATGCCCCCTTCTTCACCCTTGTGCTAATTAAAATTGTTATGGTGTTTTTATGATTACAGTCTTGGGAAGTAGATTACAGGCATTAATTCTAGGCAAGGTAATGCTTCTGTCCCCTACCCACAGACTTTATATTCAACTGCTGAATCTCTAGAGATCCCCAAGTCTTAACTCAAAAAAAGTATTTTTGGCTTCAGTAAAATCCATCAAAATTTAGTCATCAAATACATGGAAGCACTGATACTTAATGAGTTACTGATGCACATCACTGAAATAAAAACAGCAGCAAGTCCATCCCAATTCCATGGAGAAAGAATAAGAACTTGTCCATAAATATAAACAAGTTTGGCAAAGGCTAAACCATGAATAACTACTTTAATGGTTAGGTGTTACAAAATTACATTCTATGGATAGATTTTTTTCCTTTAGTTGAAAAAATAGTGTTATGCACTGCCTAGGAAATCTCACAGGGTGGCAGAAGCTGAGTAACATTTCCATTCTCTGTGCTCTGTAATACAGCTTCTCATCTTGTTCAGAATTCTGTGTGCTGTTCTTCCCATATTAACATCAAGATATGTTTTTGCTGTGCCTATAGCGCAGAGGTTGAAACAAACCCTAGAGCCCTGTGATACTGAATATCCAGCTTTTGTTTCCGAACGCACTATAAAGGAGACTACGGGGAATATTGCTTGCGATGACTGTTTCAAGTAAGCCCTTTTGATTTTTGTTTTATACAACTTTGTGGCAAAGCAGTAAAACTGAATTATTCAAGGTTATGTTGAAGAACGTACAAGTCTGTGTGTTTTATCTTAGATAACAACCACTGTCTCTTATTCCAGGGGTCATTTACAAGTTTAATACTCTTAAATTAAAGCAGTGGCTATTATTTTCTTCATATATATACATATATATATATATGTAAAACCAGTAGAAACTTTGGCTAATTTCAAAGAATATTGAAGTCTTTTCTTGGGAATGGGCAGCAGTCTAAGGCAAATTTTGCAAAGATTTGGATACACAGAAGTTAGTACTGTTAGCGCTTCTACAGAGGAATGGAACTCTGCTGGGTAGGTTACAAGTTCCCTTGTGCTGTGGTGAGATCTGGTTGTTTTACTTGCATGCCAAATGTTTCCTCCTTACAACTATTAGGCTGAAAGACTGGGAGAAGATTAAACCTATCCTTCAAACTTTCATAGCTAGAAAGATGAGTTAGTAGTAACACATCTTTCATGTCAGTGCTGTAACCTTCTCAGTTCTCCTGGTGCTACTGTAAAGTTGCCCGTCATAGGGTTAAAAAGAAAAGGATGACTTTCTTCCTTCATACCAAAAATGTCTCTTCTGTATTTCATGCCTTTGTACAATGACATTGGTACTGTAGTTATGTTGCACTCTAATTGGAGAATTGTGTAGGTATTGAACATGAATACTGTTTATGCAATTTTCTGTACTTCAATTAGTCTCTTTTAATTAGATTTCCTTTTTGCTGAGCAGTCATATTTATCATGGAGATTAACATTTACAGCAATATTTTTTTCTAACAATATAAATATCAATAATGTTTAAGACAAGCAAAAATTGTTACAGCTGTCCCCTTCTAGAATAAATCAATGTGCAGATAGCAAAAAAAGGTGAAAACATCTTTTTGAAGTCAATAGTTATGCTTTTGGGTTGGCTGCTAAATTTTCTCCTTAATGTATTCACTGTTTTAGAATAGAGAATAACAGTAAGTGCACTGGAGATATCATTCAAGCACTGACATTCACTTTTTATTTGCTGTTGACCAACTTTTAATTATATGGATATTATTACACTCTAGTGTGAATAATTGTTATTATATGGCATTGTAGGATAGAAATACAAAGTTCTTTGTAGGTCGATCCAAGAGAACATTTTAAGTGTTTTAGTGTTCAGTCCCACTGACTGAAAAGAACAAACATAACAAAATCAAGCTATGGATTTTCCACTTGACGTGTCAAACGCAGTGTACATTGCACCGCTTTGGCTGCTTGATGCCAGCTCTGTAGAACTCAAGCACTTTTGTGCTCATTTAGCAGAATATTACTGTAAAGCTGTTTAACAATTATCATATCTCTTGTGTTTCAACATTGCAAACAGGCACGTTTCTATCAAAAGAAGATTAATCTAACAGAACCAAGTTTTCTCAAAGGGATGCAGATTTAGTCTGTCTTCTTAGGTAACTTCAGGTCAAAGGAAATAACTTTCAAAAATAACACAATTCTTCAGTGCTTGGACAGCAATGAGTTGGAAACTGCGTTGAGTGAAAATTATAGTATTTCAGAAATAATGCGCTAAGATCTTTTTCATAGAAAAACATTTTGTGCTCCACAGTGGAACAAAAAAAAAAAAAAAAAGAAAGAAAGAAAGAAAAGAAAACCGTGTAAGTTACAAACTGATCTCAAGGCACCCATTATTTTTCTCCACAAGCAATGGCAAAACCTAAAGAAATAATCCAGAAGAACTGTTAGATTCTCATGGGAAAGTTCTTCATTATACCATTTACCCACTGTCATTAACAATCTACAAATTGCATCTAAGATTGCAGACTACATTAGATTCCAAATATTTTTGTTATAACCCCAGACACTTTCCCGCAGAACAGCTAAGGAATTTGACCCAAAGTCCTTTGTAGACCTACATCTTCTGACCCAGTTTTCTGTTTCGTGGTCTCAGTATCAATAAATATTTTTACAAGCAAGTGTATTGCTTAACGCTTGTAATTTAAGAATGATGAGCTCAATCACTCAAAATTAGGGTTCAGCCTTATATGCAGTCAGATGTGAACTGATGCTTTGCTCTGTGAACACATCTGAACAGCGGCTATTGTATACGTGGCGCTCAGTTCACCTCCCTTTGAGACAGTGAAATATTTTTATGTGCCCTCCTTGGATTGTGTTACAGATTAATCAACTTATGTAGTACGCTTGCCAACATTTATTACAATTAGAAAAAGTGGTATGTAAATATTTAGCTGAATATTCATCCATGCTGATATTGTAGGATAACCACTTCCTCTCAAGTGCACTCTGTAAAAAGTCACTATACCGTGAACAGGTTTGCAACTAGAAGTTGTGCAATACTCTGCTGCAAGGAAGTTTTTGTTGTAGGCTACTTATTCAAGTCACTATCTTTCTTTCATACAGTGTCAGGCACAAGAGAGCCCTTGTCTGAAAAAGAGAATAAAAACAGGTGTAGAGTAGAAGTAAAAATGATGACTGTTGTTAATTGAAATCATAGAGCATTACTTAGATAAGACATTTTGGAGTACAAATACTGTGCTGTTGCTAACAAAGTCAAAGTCATCCAGGGTCATGTGGTGAGAGGCAAGGGCTCAGTTTTATTCAACGCTGTATGTGCCATTACTGGTCTGGAATACTCAGCACTTCACAGTGCTTAATCAAAAGGAAACAGTTGCCAGCTGTAGTTAGGAAAACTAAGCCTTGCTCTTATAAATGCTCTAAGTTTTAATGATGGATGCTTAGACTCACAAATGTGAGTCTAAAATGTAAAAAAATATCTAGAAAATGTATCCTAAAAAGTCTAAAAAATGTATCCTCACACATACATCACACTCTGTGGTTTATGCTAATTACTTTATAAATGGCTGGATTACCTTAGCAAGTCATCTCTCAAAAGTTATTCTAGCAATGGAAAGGCACCTATAGACTGAAATGGGCTTGAGTCAGGCACTGAGTGTATAAGTATACTCTCTATATGTAAACTTATCTCTTACTAGCAAAAAATAAATGCTACTTTGGGATAATTTGCAGTGTTTAAAACTGATTTTCAAAAATATAGGTTTTATTAAGAAAGCAGGAGCCTAAAAGAAAATAAGAATTAAAGTAAGAATGTCATTAGGGTCAGGGTTTGGCTATCAAACCCCACAATTTTTTGTTATTCAATATCCCAGCAATTATTAAATTAATCTGTTATTTAAAGAACAATCAAAAATAAGTCAACCCACATTTTCTGTGTGCTGTCAACAAAAGAAGAAAAAAAATGGGATTTTTTTAAAAATATGAATTGCTTTCATATTTTCCAGTAAGCTAATCCCTTTTATAGGAAGAAAGAAAGAAAGAAGGAAGGAAGAAAGAAGGAAAGAAAGGAAGGAAGGAAAAGAAAAAGCAAAAAGAAAAGGAAGAGAAATGGAAAAAGAAAAAGAGAGAAAGAGAGAAAGAGGAAAAGAAAGAGAAAAAGAAAGGCAGTCCATCAGAAAAGTGAGATGATGGACTGATAAATGTTCCATGGCAGCTTCAATAGTGGAAACATTTAATTGCTAAAGAGTCAGAAATATGCTTTGGCTAACATAGCATCTCAGTGCTTTTGCAGTTTTATGAGGTATTGCCACAGTGTGTTAGCCAATTTTTAATGCAAGTATGTCAACTAAAGTTCTCCAGCAATTCTCACCAGATACATGACCAGTTTTTGCTTTCTGCAGCTCTTTGCATTACAGAGTTTAATTGCTGATATTTGAGACCACTGAGAATTATGGTTTTTTTCTAATAAATTAGCAAGGATTATCGTCTGTCTGACCAAATCAGTTACCTGATGTTTTTAGTGTATCCACTCATCAATTTTTAGAATAAACAGAAAGAAAGTTTTCTCTAATTGCAAATCTATTCTTTGGAGAATTCTAATATTTTTACTTACTTTCAATTGGGAAAGCACCATTAATTGTATTGTTAACTCATGAATGTAGATACAAATATTCTTTTGTAGATCCAGAAACTTACTAAATAAAATGATCTATTAATACATTAAGTATGTGTATTAGAATTGCAAGGAACCATTTGACTTCATGCTTGCCAAACTTGCATGTGCAGCTCTGGAAGCTATGAATATACAAATCAGACAGTAGTCGCACAGTCAAATGTTTTAAAATCTGCCCTTCTACCCTCTCATGTTCTTCTGCTGGACTTGAATGTCGATCAAAAATCTGGCCTTACTACCAGTGACCCAAAAGGCAAAGTGCCCTTCTGTTTGAGCTGAATTACTCATAGGTCCACAGGGTTGATACCATAAGCATAAAGAAATGTTTTGCTTTTTTTTTTTTTCCAATTGATTTTTTTCCAGTTGATTCTTTGCACATAAACTTAAGACATAAAATAGAAAGAAAAGTAAAAATCAGAGAGGCTTATCATCAGTAGAGAAAAAAGGAAATATATAGCTACGATCATCCTAACTTGGGGACAGATTTCTGCACTAGATTTATTTATGCAAGATGAAATATGAGTGTTCCCTTTACTTTGTTGTATATCACGTGTAAATTAACTATTAAATTCATAGGAATTGCTTAAGTAATTAAATTCTGGCCTAAGTATTGCATAGTTCGCTGAGCATTGTGCTCTGTTCATTGTCAATAAAAAGAGGTCAGACATGATGGAATTGTTGTTCAGGATGATGCTAAACCCTTTGTATGAACGTCTAGTGGCAAATTTAAGATTTGTCCACCGATTACATTTGTTTGGCAGTAAAAGATAAATAAAAATACAAATTAGATTCAGATTGTTTAGGGCATGAGTATATTAGTCACAGGAATGATGCAATCTGTAGACACTAAAATGGTAATGGTTTTTAAAAACCGCTTAATCTTGAGCTATGCCATCATTTGCTAAAATGTTTCTGCATTTGTTCCTCAGTAGAAGCTTGCCAAACTGCTGTACTTGATCGTGTTTAAAATGTGTAAATAAATATGCAGTTCAATTTCCCATGAAATAAATAATCATTTGCCTTTTCAGATGTAGTCAGTTTACTTCTAAACAAATCAGCTTGCCACATAAAACAAGCAAAGCATCAAGGGCCTATTTCTTCTCATTTGGAGCTCTATATACATACATCAGAATACTCCTGTCGATTTCCTGGAGTAGTTTGGGCAGTAAATTGTAATCAGTCTTCTCGAAGACATTTTATGTTGTATTCATTTTACCATATCCATCTTATATGACCCTGAAGGAAAGCAAATGTTCTCTGTATTTCACTATACTTTATGTTTAGACTGTATGTTTTTGTACGGCTGCTTTTCAGTAACCATGCCAAATATGCATGATACCATGCACATAAATGGTTTTGACTTATGCCCATTTGGAGTCAAAGGTGTGCTGTAGTTACACTGACCTTGGCTATGGTGGACAGATCTTAATCTCTGAGTTTTGTTTAGATGTTTGTTGAAGTCGAGGAGCATCTACAAAGGAAAGTCAATGTTTCGCATACCTCAGTAGTTAATTGTTGAAGTCTCAAGGGCACCTCTGAAAATGGGATCTTCCAGACTTGCAGAAAACTTATGTGTTAAGAGGTCTCTGGAGCAACATCAGCTTTTGAAGAACTTTGCGGTAACAAAAACCCTCAAAATTTAGGAGACCCCCAGAGACTTTTTTTTTTTCCTTTGCAAAAAGTATCAAATTATGCAATCTGGACTGGTAGAATTCTATTAAAGGTCTTTATGCGTAGTGTAAAATCCTATATCATGTTACCAACATGTCAACAATTGTGTGTTGAGTAAGTTCCTCTTCACTCCAAAAGCAACAGTGATTACACTGTTTGGCATGCAGGTGCAATTTAAAGCCACTGTGTGGGAAATTTTATCTCTACCCCTTGATAATGTATATTTTTAATGACCAGTTTAGGAAACACTGTAAATTACTATTTTCTTCTAAGAAACTAGATATAGTTATTCATTATTATTCTTGGTTTTTATTTGTGTCGAAGCTTTCCAAAAGGAACAAACCTTGGAGTTTGCTTATCTAGTTGCCAAAGCTATGCACATCTCTGTTTGCTAATTCAGTTCATCTCTTGCAATTTGTTTGGCACTGTAGCAGTCATGAAAAGGCTAAAGAATAAAAAATCACCATGGATCTAAACTTAAAGTAAAAAATAAATCTGACCACAGTAGTCTTCTTTTTCAAAGGATGTTTTTAATGACAAGGAATATGTAATGAATGTGATGCGGATTCCATGGAAGGAAGAGAAAAATGAGGAAATGTTCAGGGGTCTTTTCTTGCAGTTATGTGAAACATTTTCATTAGGGAACTTCATATCACTAGCCACGTGGTCCACCTGTAAGTACTTTAAAACCCTGGAGATGCATGGAGTGACTTCTAGCAATTACATTCATTGATGTTTTCATTAGTATCAGTGTAGGTTTTTTGGTTTTTTTTTCCCTGACAAGTAGGATGAGATTTGCTTCACCTCTTAGCTCTTCAGTTCCCTACTAATGTCTTCCAAATAGCCCACAGCTGAACTGCTTGAGATGTTTACATATAAAACTTATGTGTGGGAAGGTGGTGATCTCCACTGTTCAGTGTTCATAGTTAAGCTCAGTAGTGCTGTAAAATGTAAATATTACCACTGCTTAAAAGTAACATAATTTTACACTTTAAACAAGCAGTAATAAATATTAAACAAATGATAGATAGAAGCAGACACAGTGAAAGGATGCTTTGTAATGACAGGAGATTTAAAATGTTATATGAATGTCATAATATATTCATCTGAGTAGTAATATACATATCAAAGATGATTTGGAAGGAGAAAACTTATTACAATTAGAAAGCACTACTGTGAATTTTTAAAGCCAGGTACACCTGTGAAGAATTGCTAATACTAGGAAACTCGTGTCAGTTTATAATATATTTACAATATAATACAGCTTGTTTGATGAAAAATGATACAAATGAGGCTTAGGCATCTGTACATTTAACACTTCTCTTTATAGTGAACTGGAGTTTAACAGATATTTAATAACCTTTTTGTTGGAAAAACACCGTGAAGCTTCATATTTGAATTCCGTACAAGGGAACACTTATACATTTCCTTAAATAATACATATGTGGAGACAATGACAGATACTGCACATAATTCTTTCAGATGTGGTCATCCCAGTCAGTGCTTCATATCTATACAGACAACGTTCTCATAAAGCACACTGCGGGAACATCCAATGAGCATTTTGGTTCTAGATTTTATTACACTTCTTAAAATGAAAGTCCTGGTCATCTTTGCTATTTACACTTCAGTTTTTGCATCAGAGCAGTCCTGGAGAATGCCAGCTTGATTCCATCTAGATGAAATTAAATCAAAATTTACCACTAATGGTTGCTCTGTTCAGGCAACAAGAAAAGCAAGTTTGAAATGGTGTGAACAAGGTAGATGTTAGTTCTCCCAGTAGGTAAACTTCATAGCATTGAGGCAGGTGGTTTATTTATACTGGAAAAATAGTCTTCAATATAAATTGCTTCTTTGCAGCTTGATAGTGCGTTCTAAACATAAAGCTGTGGAAAAGAATAGTTAGCACACATGCAATACGACAGTGACTTTTACAATATCATATCCTATTTATAAGCCTTCATAAGTCAGAAGAAATCAACTAAGTTTTCAATCTTTATATTTGGAATTCAGCTTAGACATTATCTAACATTTTAAAATATCTGAGATGTCTCTCAATACAAATTACAGCTACTTGAGTATGGCTCAAAAGCTCTACTAAAAACACACACATTGGCTAACACTGCAGAATTATATTATCTTGTCTTCATGCTAACCTGTTGCCACTGTCAAAAAACAATACCTGAGTTATAAGAACTCTCTGATATGATTTGTTTTATGCCCATTGTTTTAAACAGTTATTACAAAATCAGGTACACACTCTACCTCTCGATTCAATGTTACACCACACCCTCAAAAGTGAGCTCAGATTTATCCAGAGACATCAGCTTTGACTAATTTTTAAAGTTTGTGGAAATTCTGAGCTTGGTATCTTCACAAGTTTTGCAGTTCACTTTAATCCTAGTGATCTGAAATTCTGAAATCCTAGCGAAATCTAACCGTAGTGATCTGAAACTGTATCACACATTGTCACAAATGGGGGCAGCTGAAAGAGAAAGCTGAGGGATGTTGTCAAATTCATCATTATACAAATCCTTTTGTAAAAGTCAAATTCTATGTATTCAAAACTTTTGAATGTTTGTTAAGTTTCTAGGGTGGGATTCGTAAGATAGTATTTTTCAAGATGTATTTATGAGAAACCATTTCCTGATAATGTGAGATAAATGGCACTTCTGGAGTTTCCTGTCTGAAAGGGCTGTCAGTTGGACTAGATGATCTTAGTGATCTTTTCCAACCTTAATGATACTGCGGTTCTATGAAACAGAGTAGCTACCAACCATGCAGCAACTTTCTGGTGTTCTAAGCCTGCAGCAACATTGAGGATGATACTGTTCATTTTCCTTCTTCATTCTGAACTTTGCTTTGATTAGGTATGTTTATACTGACACCGAGTTGCTCTCAAGTCAGTAAGGTTATATGGAGTAGTAGCAATATTTTAGCTTGGGCTCAGGTTACAGGCCTGAGCCAGAGAGCTTATCTGTCTCTTTCTACATGATAGAATGACGAGGTCCTTTTTTTTTCATATAGTTTAACTGCTCTCAGAAATGTTATTATTGGCATATGTATTATTTTTATAAGTTGCGTTAAAGATGTTCCATTCTCTAACTCCATTTATTTTAGGTGGGAAAATAAAAAAAGCAACAACAACAAAAAACAACTAGCCCAATGTATAAATGTGATATAAACATTTCATTCATTCATTTAAAAAATGTGATAAGTGAGAGAAATGTGAGTTGGAAATGTGGCCAGCAGCCTGGAAAGCACATGATAGTAGTTGGGCACATATCTGCATTTCAGCTGAATGGTTAAAGTTTGTTCCAGGCCATTAGGGCTGAACATTTGCAACCAATAGTTATGTGAGTAACAGATATTTGAGTGCAGAATGCACATTTTCCACTTACTCTACCCTGGTGCTGGTATGTTTTTTCTTTCTCTAAAAAATAGGAATGATCAAATTTGACATATATGAAATGTAATCCCAAAGTAACAACTAATCTTAATCCAAAATATACAAACTTCTATGGTGCTGGTCTGCACTGAAAAAAATACACTGAAAGGCCTGGAGGGAAATGGCTGAATTTACAGAGATGCTCAAGCTCCCATTTGGGGCTTAGTTGAATACCATGGAAATTCAGAATATTTTTTCAAGTCTTTGTGCATGCATTAGGTTGCCAATTTGAAAATATTGCCCTAATTGTTTTCAGTGAAATTCTTCCAGGCTTTGTAGGCTTCTTCTTGGCCAAAACAACTGCTAGCTAAAATATCTTTTTTATTACCTCCTAAAAATGATTGATATGATTGTGTATTGGCAGGAAAGACATATGCTAACACAACAATGGGATTTTATTCCAATAATAATTTGAGTGTAAGTCCCACAGTCATCATGGTGACATTAAGCAATAATATTAGAATTCTTGCCATCATTACAGAAAAAGAATAAAAAAAGAAAAGAAAAGAAAGAAAAACATACATAAAGGATTTTTTTTTTCCTTGAATCAGTCCGTTAAAGCTCACTGTCATGAAATTAGATATGAATCTGAACAGACATTAAATGTTTTATAGGATTAAAATCCCACCTATGTTTACTGCCACCGTGTAGTTGACTCCATAGCATCTGTCATCATAAGCATGGGCATAATAAGAACATATTTTTGTAAAAAAAAATTTTTAATTGAAGTTGATTGTAAAATATGCCTTATAGATCAGTAATTTTTAGATCTGAAGATATGGCCTAAAACAAAGCACAACAGTGCAGTATTTCTATGATAAAACAAATTAAGTTCTAATTGGAAACATGCAGTACTGTATTTAAATAAATTGAATGGCATTTGATGTTATTGCCGTACTCAAATTATCTCCAAATTTCAAAGAAACATCTTCCATTCTGCAGAATAAGGGGAATATACCTTTTCTACATTTTTGTTTCCTCAAACATAGTCTTGTCGTGTATCATTATAGTTCTCTGTTCCTTGTCATTCATTTTTTTCCCTTAAACACTTTTCAGTCTTTGTCTGAAGAACAAAAGAGAAAACATCTGAAAATCAGAGATTGCTGAATGCTACTTAAGAGATTTATCATCTCTTTGTCATTGAAACGAGTTCTGTAGCAGTGTCACTGGCCACCAAATAATGGCAGCGTGGTTCTAATCCAGGAATAGGAAAATAGTTCAGCCAGTGATGGCATTTGGGATGCCAGTGGACAAAGAAATAGTTTGGCTCTCCTGCTTGGAAATACAGAGACTAAGCCAGTTTACAGAGATATTGATTTCCTTTAATAGTGGATGTTACAGTCAAACAGTGGAGAGTAAACAAACATTAAAGTTAGCTTAGCTGAATAAGACACACATTTGAAATTGAATTACCTTAGCTTTGCCTGTTATGGGTGCACTTATGTTAGGAAAATGATTCTGGTTGAAGCCAGCATAAGAGAGAAGATGTGAAGCCTATCATATGCAGAGTGTGTGCCTTGCAATTCAGGTAGACATGAAGCAATGTCCTGCCTTAAGCAGTGATGGCAGTAAGTAGCTTACTGAAGAGTGTATTCTTCAGGTTGGCCAGAAAATGTCTTCTTACTTAAAGATGGGTTGTTCTATAATCCCTTTCCCCCAGCTCTGAACGTCTCCCTCCTTTCCAAGGCTGTTTGTCTCTATCCCAATTGCCTTATTGATACTTTGCCACCTGAGAGATTCATCTCGAGAAAAAAAAAAAAAAAAAGGGAAAAGAAAGAAGCACTTGGTGTGGAAAGAGGGCTGTGCAGCAAGGGTGGTGTCTGCTCAGTCCCTACTCCGCTACCTTGAATGTATTTTCTAATTATTCCTCCCTAAAGGAGAAGGTAACTCTTATATGAATAAATAGAGTTGCCATTGGTGAAATGAGTTGATTTAAAAAAAAAATAAAAAAATTCAGAAACAATCTTATATGTAATAAATATATTATAACTCTATGAAAGCTCTCATTAGTATAAGCAAAACGAAGAGACTCAAATGCAAAGAAAAACAGGTTTTAATAAAATTTGCTGGATGTTTCAGAACAGGTGTTGTGGTCTGCATTTTGCTTTAGGCATCACATTTCACCAAGTTCAGGTTGCTTTTCTTTATAGGGTCACTATTTTGCCATTAAAGAGAGAGGAAGACGGAAAGGCAGAGGATAATCAGATCACCAAAGCCAAGTTCCTGGTCTGAATTATCTTTGAATTGTTTGTGTGTCTGCACATACTCTGTTCAGATTGGAGATGATTAGTGTTCTAACATAGGCACCTAAGTCACATGAGCACTCAGCACGACTGCTCTCTGGGTTGTGTATTGCAGTTCTTATATGGCGCTTCGAAAATTCCAGGCCACCTTAAGAAATTATGATGCAATAACAACTCACTTCTTAAAAGCATGCTTTATCATGCCTTCGTAAGTACAACCTTAGCAAATATAATTATAAATGAATTCCAACTTCTTGTGTTCCGTTCCACAGTGCAAAAATTAATTTTCAAGGAGTAGATTAATATATACTGGCATACTTGAGAAATAAATTACTATTTTCAGGTAAAGCATGAAGCTAATTTTATTTTCCAATTCATTTTGTATGATATTTGTGCAGATGCTCTATATGAACTGATACAGAAATAGGATAGAAAGCAAAAGATAAAGTGTGTGTGAAAATGAAAAGCGTTGTCTAATGCTCTGACTTAAAATTCAGACTTTCTTGAAGCTTTCCTCTATACTCTTAGTTTTTCTTTATTAATAAAATATTTTGGTATGAATAGGGTTTTTTCCTACTCCATTCAGATATCAAATTCCTTCCTTCCTTACCTTCCCCTTGAAAGCAAAGTGAAGAAGCTGCTTGTGTTTGAGCCTGTTTTGAACCTCTGGACTGGCACTTTAAATAAACCAAGCCAGTTCCTCAGTGGATGAAAGATGGAGCAAAATTATTAATAAGGTTCTTACTGACTCAGTGTGGCTTCAACATAACAGGAACCACAACAGCTTGTTACATTTTATATATGGAGACGTATGCAAGGCTTTTGCTATGCAATGACTGTCAAACGATGATGATACTGTTGCAAAGGAAAAAGGTTCAGACCAAAAGATTTACTTAACTTAAAAAGAGCTTTACCCTTTAAACACAAAACGTTCTCTATAAACATTAAGTGTAGGCATTAAACATAGGCTTCCTTTTATTTGTTAACGCAGCAATAAAGTTCAAGAGGAGTCCTTAGCCTGTTACTGATTGTTTGCTCTCCTATTACCAGAGACACAAAGGACAACCTCAGCCAGCAGGTGTTCAGAAATGCTTATTATAATATAAATTTAAGAGATTCACAGTGGAACTTACCTAAAGGACAAAATCCCTTTCATTACTTTGTCACTAGCTTTATTTTCCAGTGCAGTCATGGAAGCTGTACACAGTGACACATTTTGGTGGAATATTTCAATATTTAAAAGAAAGATTTTCTTCTGACTGTGTACATACATATTCTCTTTCCTGTGAATGTTCCATTCCTGAGACTTACTGGCATGTTCATTCACTCAAAATGAGTTTCAAATATGCAAGCACATGTCACCATGGAGGCTGAATGTTGAACACCAAAAGAAGACACGCTACTGGGATGATGGTGAGCATGGAAGCAGTGCCATGTGAATTATCCAAATAGTCACATAGCAACTGGAGAGTCTAATGATTGGAAGGAACTTCTTTGCTCATGCTCTAGTGAGGGTAATATCTCATGTATGTGAAATGATCTTAAATTAGAGCAGCTGAAAGAAGTATAATTCATTCATGCACACTCTTACTAGAAAAGAAAGCTAAATTAGATTTTTTTTTTCTAATCATTTGCTCAACTCAATCTCCGTCTTCAGTCCTCTGTCTTCACTTGGTGATATCTAAATCCTTTGCCAGTGACCTCACGGTCAGTGACTGGTGAGAGCATGCACTTGGCTTCACAACTTCATTGAAAGATTATATTCAATAATTGTGAAAGGGAAAACACTCATTTACTTCTTGTGAAAGTTAAAGTTTTCTTTTGAATTTGTCTCTAGCATGGTCAAGGAGATGTTCCAGAAAAATATTTGTTTAGATTTTATTATGTGCTGTGGAAAAAAAAATATTTCAGTGAGCCAAAAGTTTCATATTTTTATAGTTCTTTAGATGACAATCACATGTTCTTTGGCAGTTACCATAAATGTCTGTAATAGAACTATAGATATGCAAAAGATATATATAAAAATATAATAGACTATAGATTTGTAAAAATATCCAATGTTTGGTAAAATGAACCAGTGTAAATTGTAGATGTCTATCTTTTACAATTTCAGAATTAGAAAGGTTTTTTTTTTTTTTTTTACTTAACCTAATAAATTTAATCCTTGCAGTCTCTTTAATTTTTAATTTCTATAAATCCATACACATACACCCAAATAACCATTTCTAGCAAAATTTTCTGTAGAATATAATTCCTACTAACCTTTATAGCTTCTGACCATTTTGTCTAGGAGCCCATGAAGTAATGTACTCAGCATCATAATTCTGTAGTGAAAACTTTCTTCTGAATCACAGTGCTTTCTTCTTTTCATTCCATCTTGGTGAATTGATAGAAATATCAATATCCTTTTTATTTTTTCTCCTCTCTTTTATGTGAAAGATGTACCCTACACTGTACAGCCCTTATGCCACCCTGGCCAAGTGAGTGAAATTAAAAGTGAAATGGAAAATGGAGAATGTCTACCCCTTTTATTAAATGGCAACATTCAGGCTAGCTGTATAATGCACACTTCCTGACATGCTTCAGTATTTACCTGGGGGCCACAAATGGACTTGTTAGAAAAGGTCTTTGAGCCAGTCACACCTTGGGTACAACAGAATAGTAATTACTCCTGAGTGCTCAAAGAGGAGTGAATCATTTAGCGGTCAATCGTGATGACTCTCTGTCTTTGATGTCCTTTTCTGAGCTAGTTTAAAAGATTCAATAAATATTATAAATATTATAAATATTTCTAAATGCACAACATGCAAATTGAACTAGATTGGGAATAAAATCAAATTAGGTTTCTTTGTGTTTTTTTTTTTTCCTGTCTTTTGAGGTTTCAATTATTCATAATGGTTTTGAGAAATTCATTCAGTACAATTCAGATGTTGTTGCCTGTTAAGAATTTTCCCTCCTTTCCTTTTATTAGCCCCATTTCTTCCACACACAAATCCACAAAGCCACAGATGCTCCATTACAATGATGTCAGTCTTGCTACATGCTCCAGCTGTTTCATAGGTGCATTTATAAAGTTCAACCTTTTACGTTATGCCATAAATGTATATTTCATGTATAAACATTAAGCTAACACACTGCAGATCACTCTAAGTGTAATTTTAATGGAGGTTTAGTAAGTTTAAAAAATGCTGAGAAGTGTTTAAGCTTTCTGTTGGCAACATTTTTATAGCAGGTTTTCCAACTTTTTTTTTACTTTTTTTTTTTCTTTTTTCTGGAGCTAAGTTCAAAGATTCCTTACCCCTTCCACAGTTTCATTTTATGTGATTTTTGGAAGATGCGGGGAGTAATTTTAGTAAGACAATATGTATTTTACATAAAGATATCTGAGAAAAAATGTTTCTCTCCACATCATCTTGGTGCTCAAACCCTCAGTTAAGGTTCTGTGCGTTTAGCAGTATACCACACTGAAAAACACCTAATTCCTGGAACTTTCAGATTTCACAGATTCTTGAGTATTGGCAGAAATTGTAAATATTACATATAAATTCTAATCTAAAGTTTTAAGAAATTATGAAGAATTGTCTCTGAATCTTAAAGCTTTTCTTTTTCTTCTGTTACGAATTTCAAAGAAAGGGTTAAACAATGCCTCTTCGGCTCTTCAACCATCCTCTTTTCTCTTTGTAAGTGCTGAAGAATTGCGCTCATTGCTGCTATGTGGACCATTAAACTGTGCCCACAGGTTCCTTCCCTGTTCCCCCCTGGGTGCTTTTCTTCTTACAAGCAATATCTTTATTTCTCTCTTTCTCCCTTTCAGTTGCATACTTTGTCTTGATTTGATTGTAGTGCTGAGTTATCACCATATTTGTACCATATAATTGGCATTATTCTAAAATCTCCCCACTTATGAAGATTTTGAGGTTTAATCTCTGTTTTATTAGCCTAGAAATAAAATTACTCTCAGGAGGCCAGATGAAAGCTGTCTCAACAATTCACGTTGCTTCATGCCATGCAAGATCCAGAGTGAATAAAGCCCCTGACGTGATTCTAGAGGCAATAGGAGGGACTTGGAGCTATTACCATCTGGCTGCAGAACAACCTGTTTTATTTTTGCTGATTGGTTTCACGTGTACTTGAAAATTCCAGACCATAAATACATAGCTAGTTATTAATTATGAAGAAAAGAAGATTCAGTATCAAAGGAAAGAAAAAGAAGATAAGTTCCTTGACAATTCAGCTGTGCTCCAATTCAAGGTGACAGGCATTAACACAGCAGCAGAATAAACCTGTTCCGTTCCACCTGTGTACCAGCCATTATGTGCATCTCAAAATGTGAGTATATTCTATCAGCTGAGCAAAGCATTGCCCAAGCCCCTCTTCTTCTACAAGGTTTAGAGATTTAGTACAATATATGAAGTCAGTGAGATTTGTGACTGTAACACAGGTGTTGTTGATAGGCTCAAAATACCTTTATAAAACCTGTTGCTAAGAAATATAGAAAATGTCACCATTAATTATTTTCTTTTAATTTGCAGGTCCTTTGTAATCCAGCAAATCCCAAGCAGCAATCTCTTTATGGTGGTAGTAGATAATGAATGCTTCTGTGATTCTGTCCCACCCATTACCATGGCACCTATAGAAATAAGATATATCCTTTTATTTGCATAGTTGTCAAGAAGAGATTCAAGATGTAAACACTGAAAATTTTCTTCTTACGTAAAGTGACTTAAGAACTTCAAAGAATGCATCACAGCTGGGGCTGGTTGAAATTAAGCCATCTGAGAATGCATTCTTACTTTCAAGGAGAATTCACATGTTTAGGAATTTAGGACAGCCAATAAAATTTAAGCAAACACACTTACATGCATTTTTAAGTATCGTAAGGTCACAGTCTCTATTTTTAGGTAGTGGGACTTCTTTCACGTTATGAGCTAAGTACGTAAGTTCCTTCTGAGGGTAGAAATCCTGATATTGGAACTTCTGAAATTCCTGATTGTGCGGCCATTTTAAGACTTATTGGGAGTATTGAAACCATTTCAGAAGCCTGCTTTTCAAACATATAAAAATATAACAATCTAAATATAGCAATTGATTTTTAGCTGTCATACTTTTTATTCTGTGCTGTTTTATATACCTTCAGGGTTTGTTTTCTCTAATGAGTTGGAATTTATCAAAAGCGGTGTGCTTTTATTGCAGATGTTATTTAAAAACATGTTAATAGTGTTAGTGCAAATGATACTGTCTGAACAATGGATCACTGAGGTGAAAGCAGTAGAATTACATTATTATTCTTGTGTTGACCACACACACAACCTCAGATCTTTGAATGAAAGGAAAAAGTGACGAGTTGAAAGTTTTTCACTGCATGCATTTCAAAACACTCAACGAACTCAGGATATTTAAATGCGATGTTCAAAAGATCTCTCCTTAACTTCGTGGTACATAATGAATCCCTTAAATGTGAACGTTTAAAATCTCAGAAGATAAGAAGACGCCCAGAATCTTGCCATGGATTTCACCCTGAAGTAAGTTTCTACTTTTTTATTATTATTATTTCAGTCTCTAGTAGCAGTTTTATTCTTTTTATAAAAAGGCAAATAGGAAAGCTGCCTTATAAGGTGAAACTCATCGGTAAATATTCAGAATATTCAGAACTTAACTAAAGGAAGCAAGTGGTATTGTAAGTGCAGAAAAAATTTTTAGTACTCCTGTAGACAGTGTTTTGTCTTGCTGCTGTTGTAGACTGTTTTATGTCAAGTAATAGAATGTGGTAGGATGTGAGCACAGATTGGCAGCCAGGAATATGGGAGCTCATTTTGCCTAAGCACTCACCACAGGATTCCTCATTAGAGACGGCTGGGAATTTTGGGCTGTTAATGTTTTTTTATTTCAGAAACTAACTTGACAATATCAACTGTGATGGAATATTTATCATATTTACACATAGTATTTCTTGGGACAGGTCACAACCCATAATTTCTACCCTGTGTTCTCCATAGCACTGATGGACAGTAAGGAGTTCTGATATAGAACAGGACACTATTGCAGTGGTTTGTGCAGTAGATAAGACACCCATTTTACACAAGAGTAATTTTTTGGTGCCTCTGGTTCTGTAATGGAATGTAGAAAGAGACCTAAAATATTGCATGGAAGACATTGTATGATTCTTGTTGATTCTGCTTGCTTTTAGTCTGCAGCTTAACTTGTTGAAATGAAAATGAATACATGTGTTATTTTCTGAGTATATTTATTTCACGGCTTTTGTGGTTTGTATCAATCTTCCGCTTATGCAGTTTGATAAATTCTCATATATCGTAATCAGAAGTCTTGGCTTGTATTTATTTTCCTTTTTTTTGTTCTTTTTTTGTTTGTTTGTTCTTTTTTTTTTTTTTTTTTTTGTTCTTTTCTTTTTTCCTCTTCAGGAAAATGCAAGAGAATGTGGTGGTGTCCCAGGTCTTAGTGCTAAGCCTCCTTTTGTTCTTCTTCCTCTGATATTGACAATTTTCTCAAGGTGACATTGACTGATGTGTTCAATTGGCATGCTAATAAATGGATAAACTGTGAACTGGGAAATGGTGCAACATAGAGGATATGAAATATAGTCAGAACATCAGCATTTCATGATTTTAAACTGTTGGTGATATAAACTGTTAAAGATGTGTTGAAAAAAAAAGATTTATCTTTTTACTTTGCTAGTCATGCAGATGTGAATTTGGCATATGGTAGTTATGATTCATCAAAAAAGGACTTGGTAGATAGAGATGATCATTGCTTTGTCCCATTGAAAATAATTTAAAATGGTGTACTTTTTCAATAAAGTATATTAAAATCACAGTTTCAGAGTGCATTTTAAGTCCAATAATATATTTGTTCAAATAATTGATAATGGGAAGGGAATAAACTAAGCCAAATATGTTTTTCTTATGCTCTTAGCCCGTTTCTGAAAAGATAACAAAAAGAAAATGTGAAGTTAGTTTTTATAATGAGGCAGAATAGCTTTTATTAAGTCAAGGAGACACATGTGCATACATGAAGCTGAGCAGGTAATACACTGTGTTGATTTATAGTGAAGTTTTGCTTTCTGGAAATAGCTATAAAACATCTTAGTCACATTTAGAGAGTGAGCCAAAGCCCGATTAAAGCCTTTTCCCTAACTTGGGCAAGCTTTACATCAGATCATTTGATTTGGTTGCATATGGCAAAATTAAATACTTTCATCTGTTACAATTTGTAATGTATATAAAAGGATGATACTGTTCTGTAAGTATTCTGCCCTACAGAGAGCGAGTCAGCTAGGATTTGCTGGAAATTCATAAACAGAGAAAGTTTGACTTGCAAAGCATCTATGTCAGCAGAAATTGTTATGGTTTTCACTGAGAATCCATTGACGCTTAACCTCACTGGGCAAAGATCAAGACCAATCTTTCTTAATTCTAGGCCTTATGTTCTTCCACATAAGGGAAATAAGATAAAGGAAACAAGTTCTTGGTGTGTTTAAAAGCCCCACACAAAGGCTGCTATTTATCCTACCCATCATATAATGAATTTTCTCTTGCAGTTGGTAGAAATGCCCCTATTATTGATATGTTTGTTGAGGATCTTGATCTTTGATCTTTGAGGTATGTTAATCTCTGGTTTGTGTTTGGATTTCTATCTAAGGGTACAGCTCTATCAAGAGAATAACCCTGCTCAGCCATCAGCTTCTAACGGTGCAATGCATTAGATACAAAATAAAATGATGCTATTCTAAATCTGATCAGATCAAGGCATTTTCTACACTTGAACTGGCACAGATATTTTACAGTTCTTTGCTGTGTTTTCTTTATCATCCTCCATCATTCTCTCCAAAATTAATCTCAGTACTTTACTAATAGTATTTCAGTTTCTGATCTTCTGAGTTTCCAGAATGCGCAACACTACATCCTGGTAATGTTTTAGTATGTGTGATGCTTGTTTTTTCTCAGCACAAGTTAAATGGGTAATGCTTATATACCAGGCGGTTATTCCTTGTTAGTAAAAGTAGAAAAAAAAAATATTTCTTAATAGAGACATTGAAACATTCTGAACAAAAAAATGTTTTTTCTGACTGATGTGCAAATCATCACTGCTTATAGAGAAAAGAAAGCTATTGTAGGAGAATTTTTATTTCTACTGAACCAAGATGGAAATGCCTAATAATATTTCATTCCTTAATTTCAGAAAGGGGAGGCAGTTTTCTAATTAGGAAGGAGCAAGAGAGTAACAAAAGAGATTAAGATGTGACAGTGTAAAACCATATTATTAAAGAGATGAAAATATGAGTGTATAAATGAACATTGCTCAGAAAAACTGTGGCAGTTTATTCTCATGCACTAAGAAAAAGTTATATAGGCAGTATGTATTTGTGTACAGGAGCCAGATTAAACAATGATATGATGAGGCATATTTCATTAGTTGCCATTTCTTTGTTAATGAAGACATCTTTTTAATTTTGTGTTAATTCTCATTGAACTTTATGAACCTGAATTTACCCTGCATCAGAACGTCAGTGGTTGAAGAAGAATCTGCCCTGGGTTCATATCTCTGGATCCTAGCCTGTGCGCGTCCCTCTACTTAGCTGAGCAGTACTGGTCAATAACATCTAGGTTGATTTTTGCGTCGCCACCAATCATGAGTGCGTGAAACAGATCAACAGAAGCATGGTGATAATGCTGTGAGACCTCTTAATCATTTGATCTAATTGGCTGCATCTATACTAGTATTAATATAATACTACAGATGTCTCAGCCTTCAGATCAGTGCAGCTTCCATACAAACTACCTATGTCCAAACACAGAAACAATGATAATGAGTTTTCTGGGATAGAACTAGCTGGCACAAACTGAAAGCATGCCAAGGGCTATTTGAATCAGTTTTACAAAAAAGCTGATCTCATTTTAATGCACAGGAATGCTCCTGTCTCTTGCGTTTACTCTTCTGTATATCATCATTAGCTCTGAAACATGGAGAAAGTGTGAAGATGTGGTGAAGTGGTTCTGTGCTATCATACCGTTGCTTATAGCAGGTCACAGAAGGTGGCATTAAATTTCATAACCTCACTAATACTAAATGGTACTTCTTTCAAATCCTAAAGGTGTCATGCAAGGTCCGATCCAAAGCTCAGTGCAGTGGAGAAAAAAAAAAAAGGTATAGATATGCATATATATACAGCTGCATATATGTAAACTATATGCATTTTTAATAAACAAGAAATTCAGACATCATCCATAGTTTGTATCTCCCTAAATCTGAAGTCAAACACAAACAGAGCCAGAAAAACTGTACTATATGTTTCTACACAGCAAGAGTTTCAGCTTCTACAGGGCTTGGATTCATTTTTTTTTTTTCCCCTTTTCTGCTCTATTTGGTAATGGCATTGATTTTCAACTTATTAACCCCAGCTGCCTCATCTTCCTTTAATCTTGATGCAACAAAAGATGTTTGAGGGCTCAGGACCAGGCATGGATACACCATTTTCAAATAGCTTTGTGTGGGAAAATTGACTGCCCAAAACTGTCAGTGCTGCAAACACACCTCTAAAATCCTGTAAGCCAGAGAGCCTCGGGCAGGTTTCTGCAGCTGTGCTATCTCTTCTCATTGTCTCTGTGACACTGTGAGACTGCCTGACCCACTGCATTTTGCTGCCAGGGCTGATTCTGCAATATATATGCTCAGCAAAGCAGGTGATTGCCCAGGGCAGGAAGATATTGAAAGCAGCAGCGATTTCCCCTTCCCCCCCACCCCACCCAATTGGCTTCAAGAGACTGCTTTGGTTTTCTTCTGATACCAAAAGCCTCAGAATAAGGCACTGGCCTGTTTATCCCTTTGGGTGCAGAAGGCAAGTTTGGCTCAGAAAGTCTGAGGCTAGAACAAGGCAGTTATTTCCATTTGCCTCTGGCCTCCAAGGACTTTTACATCCTGGCACTTTCTGTGCCTCACAAATTCCCACTCATGCAACTTTAATGTAAATAGGCATTCACAATTGGAAAGTTTTCTACAGAAGAGTGCTTCATAATCTTGCAACTGTGGAAAATATTAAGATTACTTTATTTTCCTGCCTGATTTTTCTGTTCCCTGAGCTGTCCAAGATCCTTCCATTAGTATGTTTTTTTCTTCTTGTCCAAATTCTTCCCCATGGTTCTGAACTTTTCAAGTATGTATTTAGCTGTCTTGCTATTTATCTGGTTTACAACAATGCACTCTGACAGGCCTAGCTCCCATGTATGTACTTATAAAGAGAGATATGGTTCCCATATATAGCATCTACAGAAGATCTCACTGGAGTTTATCACTTACAGTCCAGTCTGAAGGCAGTTTTCTCTCATCATTAGCTTTTGGCCATTAGGCTCAGATCCTATTTCTGCCAATATAATAATTTCTTTCTGCTATAGCTCCTTGGGAGGATTTACATCATCTTCAAAAGTCAGCTCTTTGTTTCTTCCCAGTGGTATTCTTGAAGCTGGATGTTATAACTTGGATATACTGAATCATACTGTAATTTTGTGATGCTCTGAGTGAAAGGATATGTTTCCAGTTATTTCAGACTTTTTTCCTCCTCCTTCCCATAGTGACTAGTCAAAGAATTAAATGTTATTTTATTGTTTGTATTTCCAGTATAAGTTATTTTAAATCTCCATAGCTCTGCCTAGCAGATATTTTGAAGAATTTCAAAGCCTCTGATCGTATAGGAAGAAACTACTGACTTTTCCCATTGACATTTTTTTATCAGTGGTGAAACAAGTGGCATTTTTACACCATACTTCACTTAGAGCTAGGTTAAAGACAAGAAAACAAAGCTACGTTGCCTTTCCATAACTAGTATTGCAAAATATATGCAGTATATTTTAAAAATTATACCATTCATAATATTTGTTGAAAGCTAGATGAGTTTCAACGATCAGTTTTAAGAACATGAAACTTCACTTCCAGGATTAGATGTAATTGAAACTGAAATTAGAGTAAGCATGGTATGCTCTTTCACCATGAAGGTATTATATTTCTATTTAAAGGTATTTTACTTATCTAATCACTGGCTTTAGTTCTTTATTTTTATTTTTTTCAAGACATCCTTAAACAGAGAAAAATAATTAGTGTGTGGAATCTAAATTTTAAATGATTTTCTGCAAAGTTTGTAGGTGGCCTTATTTATGACTAGCCAGTAGAGCTTTGAGATGATCTGGCCATCTAAGTGATGAGATGTTGAAATCTTAAGAATATTTTTTCCATTTCCACATTGTTAACAGATTTGATCATTGTTTTCACATAGACAGCCAGGTAATTGTGTTTATGCCAAGCTGCTGTACAACACCTCACAAAGTGTCAAAAGCTCACTTGTTCTCTGCTCTGCCTCTAAGAGTTTCTGGCAGCATAAGGGTGTTGTGCTTTGTCTATGTGCAGATTTGTAGCTACTTCACCCCCCCAAATTAACAAAAAAGCATTAAACAAAAATCAATGCAGTATAAAGATAAGGGGCATGAAAGCTGCTGTATTTCTTGTGATAATAGTAATTGAAAGTACTTTGTTATATTTAAGTTAAATGGAATTGAGGCTGAATTTCTAGTTAGTTCTGTCAGAGCAGTTCTGTCAGAGCTGTGTAGAATCCTCGCTGCTTATTGAGAAGTTCATTCAGGAATGGTTATCTCTTACTGAATTCTTTTACAAAGGGTTATAAGGAGTTGACAGCTAGTAGGGCCTCTGTAAGATCAAGCTCCAAAGCTGGTGTCTTTTTTGCTCCAAATGTGATCTTGAACTGCACTTACATATGTTTAAAACAGCCTTGTAAGAAGGGGTTACTGTTGACAATTCTGAGTCAAATTTGAACCTTAACACCAGAAGTTCAAGTGGTTAATGCTGGGTTTGTTTGACTATGTTAGGATTTAGTTTGCAGCCTTAACATGCTGCATATTTCACTTGCAGGAGAAGGGGAAGATCAGATTTCAGTTCGTAGCAAGAAGTGTTTTGAATCAGCTATTTAAGTGTCTTAGAAAAAGTGCTAAATGTTTGATAGAGAATTGCTAGTTGGGATAGCTGAACTAATCAAGAATGGTTTTGGCAGACATGCAAATGCGCAGATGGCTCCTGAGACAGGAAATAAAGAATTGTTTTCTTTCATTTCTTTGTTAGTGTTCTGGCACTGATCAGTTTGGTTTAACTGGAAAATGAGTTTTTTTTTCATTTGCTTACGTTATTTGTGGAGGGAAAAAGGTAGAATTAATTTGTAAGCATCCAGCTGTGTTGTTGGATCATCTTAAACCATCTCTGAGATGTTACTGTGATATGTACAATAGGTAATTTCAAATTCTTGTTAATATCCTATTATCAGCTATATTTAATGAAGCAGTTTAGGTACGTCTGTCTCCTGTGTGTACACATAAAAGCAAAATAATTTGGGGAAAGTGAAACCTGCTTATATTGCTTCTTTCTAAACATCCAAACCGAAATGGAGTCACAATTAATTTGTAATTTCATTACCTCTCACAGATTTAAAAAGCAGGACGCAAAAGCTAGTGATTAACATTCTAATGGAGACTTGTGATTTCCCATCATTAGAACTTTGTGGTTTTCAGAAAGATGTTTTGGTTTAAAGCTGACATTCTTCCTGCTTTTTCTTCTTTGCTCTTCCAAAGTCCAATAGATAATTTCAAGAGCTCCACGGAAGTCTATCATCCAGAGAAATTGTAAAGAAAATGTTTTGAATTCAGCTTAAATCCTGAAGTTAATGTGATACACTTAAATTCATGCAAGTATGGATTCAGGAAGGGGTATTTAATTATTATCCTTTATGTCCCCGTCATTATACGAGCACAGTTCTCAGAAGGAGAATTGCTGTTTTTCACTGATAAAACCTTTCTTGGCAGAAATCTTCTGGACTTTGTTTAAAAGAAAAAAACTTAAAAAACAAACAAAAAAAAAAAAACAAAAAAACCCTTGCATTTATGAGGACTTAGAGAGGCATTGTTTAAGTCTACTTTTTAACCATGAAATCCTTTTGACATATGGCAGTCATTATTTACATCTGACTATCTTGAAAGGTTTTTTTCTAATAGAAGATACTTAGAAGTTTCACATTTAAGGTATCTTTCAATAATCACTTGAGAACTTCTTAACAGTAAACAATGGTCTTTAAATGGCCTTGCCAGACCATGTAAATGATCTACAACTCCTAGTGCACCAAAGAGTTTTGCATATTTTCAACTCTGCATTTGGGACCTCTAGGCAATGCTGTTTCAGATTAGGGCAAACCATGAATTTCTTAACTGTTTCACTTGAGAGAAGGCTTTATCCTTGTAATATTCATGGCAGAAAACCTGGAAATTTGTCCTACTCATTCCTTTCCAAATACAGCAACCCTATCTTCATTAGCATCTGACAGATTTAAAAGTAGTAGAGGATACCCTAAGCAAAAAAAAAAAAAAAAAAGTGAAATATGTTATGATTAAAATAAACATGAAAAAACCCTTTATGCTTTATCCCCCTTTCCCTGCCTTCCAGTCTTTGCCTAAGTCTTGCACAAGAAGCAATCTCCCCTGTAACACAGTTCACTTAAGGAAAATTATGGTCTTTAGAAAGAGAAGAATAACGTGTTAGAGACACTAGAAATGTCCATGCTATGTTCTTGGAAATATCCTTGTAATTACATAGACCTACGGGTAAAACTACTAATGAGCAGATAGGGCGTGTAAGATTCAGCTTATCAGAACCCTGAGTTTCTCTCAGAGAGAGAGAGAGTCTCTGTAACCTGAAGTGTAATATCTAAAAGTTTACTCCCTGGTAGAAGAGGATATTAAGCTATGGTAAAAACCTGAATTTTGTAAGTAGCTTTGTAATATTACAAAGTACTGCCAACAAGCTTTTTGGTCCATTTCTTAATGAGCTTCTAGAAACGTGAATTTCTATTCCTTACACTGTATTCTGGAAGATATTTTTGTCTCACATAAATGAAAGAGAACAGGTGTTTCTCAAACAGGCAGCATTCTGACATATCAGTAGATCATGTTTTGCCTTTTTTTTTAATAGTCAAATAGTCATTGAAGAAACACAAGCATAGCATTCATGAAGAGAAAAGAGAAAGCAAATGGATATAAAACTGACATATTATTCTTTATTCCAGTCTTTAGAGACTACAATGCTCCACATCTGTTTTTTCTCCTTGGTTTTATCATGAAGATCTTTCTGCTATGGCTATGTAGGTCCTTTTGAATTCTTGCATTTTGTGTTTCTGCCCCTACTTACTTCTTACCATGAGTTTTCAAAACAGATACAAAACAAACAAAGCACCCAGCAAACCACTAAACCCTAATATCAGATCCAAGAAGATAAAAACCTTCATGAATTTCTATGGGAATTTTACATACAGTCTCCTGCTATTAGAACTAAAAAAATCAGTTTCACAGTATATGAGGATATATATGTCTATGTGTATGTATCCCTATACGTATATATATTTATATATGTACTTCAATTCTGGAAAAAGTCACGTTATAAAGAGCTTACACAGATATTGATAAGCAGCATGTCATCCTAGAGCATCCTTACATTCTGGTTCTGATTACACCTTCTTAACCTTGTCTATATCTATGCACTGGCGTGCAATAATTCATGAAATATTATGGACCATGTATATTTCAAGTTGGCCTCTCAAGTGACAGCATAGTTCTTTCACAATCTCCTGGACCAGTCTTCAACAGAGAATGTAAATCCTTGTCTCTTTTCTCTCCCTGATGAATTTGAAGAGTGCAGCAGCATTCTCTCTATCCATATAGTGCACAACAAGGTTCCTTACACTTCATTGCATCTGTCCTCCCTACATGGACTGCCTCTAAGATGTATAATGTATGGACTGGGGGAGAATTGTTAAGAAAGAGCATCTATTGAGAAACCAGATGACAGTAGTTTTTCCAGTTCTGTTTAACCTTTCTAGGATGTCTTGGAAGGATTGAGCTTCAGGTCTGGTATGAACTTTCATGTCATGAGCTCCTTAGCACTGAAACCATTTTGTGCTCCACTTGAAGTAGCCTGACAGGACTGTTTAAAGGTAATTGAATTCCGTGGTGTGCTTGAAAATTGTGTTCATAAATGCTGAATAGAGTATAGTGCTACAGTGAAGATTTACCTGCCAATTCATCTTTCCTTTAGTTTCAGGGGAGTAGAAGAAATCAAATTTATCTCAAGATTTGGCCACAACATAAGGCTTTTTTCCCTTGCTGGAAGTTGTATCAGAAAGGACCAATGACACCTACTTATACCGATTTCAGATGGCAAAAGAGTATATATGGATCTGACTCCATATTTCATGGGAAGTAGTGGGTGTTTGAGTTGGCCACTGAATGTAGAGCTGGAACATCCCTGTTACTGAGATTTCTGCCATTTACAGCTTGTTTTTCTTAGCAGAGTTTAAATTACATGTTATCCTCCTGGTTGCTCTTAAGATCTGCTGATTCACGTTCAATCTTGTGATAACTTTTTCAACTGTAGTAAATTTAGCTTCTTGGTTAACGCAACTGGAATAAATTCTATTTATATCTGTGGTGCTGCTATGTTTTCCCATTTTTCTTTCACCTTAAACTGATCTCAGAAAACTTCTTTATAGAGTTGGGAGACCATGATTGTTCCTTTTTTTTTTTTTAATATAATTCAGTTGTCTCAAGATAATATATGACCTTTTACCTTTACTGAGGAATTTCCCCATATGTCTGCTCGAAGAATTTCCTTGAATGATTCTCTGTGGATTTCCTTCCATGTTTTGTGGAAGTGAATTATGATTGGATTAGAAAGGCGTAAATCTTCATGAGTTTTCAGGAGATGATTTCCTGGATTTCCAAAGTTAGCAATATGTCATTCTATCTTCACCCATGCCATGAGCAGTCTACCAGTGTTCCAGGTGGAATTGGTTTCTGCCTGGTTGAAATTCATTAGCTTTACGTTGTAGTTCTTAAGTTTTAACAATCAAAAACAACTGAGATCATGCATACATAACCAAATGGTTTTTGAACAGAACTGCTAAAGTTACTCAGAACGTCTACTGCTGAGGAAATGTAGCCCAGCTAATTTTCTTTCTGTAGAAGGCAGCTCTCTACCTGGTGAGATCTTTTTGGTACCGTGGAATAAACAGAAATTCAAGAGCTACATCAATAGAAGTAATAGACAACAAATGACATCCTAAAAAAGTTTCTGACTCTATAAGAGGTCTACAAGGTATTGCATATTACCAGTTTTAACAGCTGGCTGTGAAGACAAATGTATATTCTTTAGAATTCTATTTCAGCATCTGTTGAGAAAAATGTTAATGGAAAACACACAGTGGTACATTAGTCTAAATATAATTAAATTGGAAACGTGAGTCAAAATTCTCATAAGTTTTTCAGCATTATGTCAACATAAACAGAGTCCAATTTTTGTGCAACTCTGCCAATATGATGAAAAACAACATTGATATATGGGGAGTCATGTCTGTACATAAGAATCTGGCATGCCAGGAGCTTAAACAGGAAGTAAACAAGTAAACTAATAACAGAGTTGTTCAATTCATACTATACATGCTTCCTAACAAGAGAAAATAGTGTATTAGGATAACTTTGTAAGTACAGCATATAACCGTTTATGTGAGCACTGAGCAACTGGGACACTTCTCTGCTTTGAGCCAGTGCTGGTCAGCTATTACAAGTGCAACTGTTTCACTAAGGAGTAAATTGAGTTCCTGATGCCTTTTGATTATTGAGTGCTGGTATTTTGCACAGGTCTAATTGCCAATTCAGAATATTTGTGGCTGATGCTACTTCTATAGCTCACTGTAATTTTAAATATTATCTTAAGTGTCGGTATTCGTCTCTGCTGCACAATCTCAGTAAGTGATGAAGAGCATTTTCTTCCCAAGGAAACTGGCAGGTGGGACTCCCCAGGCTTCCTTCTGCTTTCTCCTCCTCATAACACATACATGGTTATGTGAGGAGGGGCTGTCTGTAGGGGAAAATTCGCTAGCTTGGTTACAGTGGTATAATTATACTAGTTGTAATTACACCAGCTTGGTAAGTATAACTCCTTTAGATATATTTAGTATGGGATTAAGATATCTTTTTCTACTTGTACAGTTTTCAAAGCGACATAAGCACTCATATTCCTTATATGAATGTCCAAACAGAGAGTTATATTTATAACTAAATTATAACAGTTATAATTAAGCCAATAAAACTATACTGGTAAATATCCTAGTGTAGACAAGCCTTTACTTAGGAGGTATAATCTGAAAGACTTTCAGTTGGCTAATGCCACCCAGCTTTAAAACAACACTGTCCGATTCAGACAGTAGCACTTTGTGGGGTAAGCCTGAGGTCACAGAGAGACCTTTACTGGCTGAAACCTCTTCCTAACATAACAGAAAGTATAGCTGTAGCAGGGGAAAAAATAATAATAAAGGAATGGCCAGTCTGGTGTTTCTCACCTTTTTTAAAGATGCTTGGTCAGGATTCCTCTTTGGGTCAAATTTGTACCAGGTGAAGAGATTAACTGTTTGTTTCTGATCTGGACTAGGAGCCTTTGGCATTTCCATCTGAGGTTGCTGCAAGTGCACCTTTGACTAGACCCTAACTCCAGCAGAGTGGACTGACGAAGAATGCTGACACCTACTTAAAAGATGATGTAAGCGCACAAAGTCTTCCTGCTTTGTCACTTACAGATATTAGCTCCTAGACTGAACACCAGCTTTGAATTAGAGAGCTCAAACTATCGCAGAAGAGAAAATGATTTACTAGAACTATACTTTTATAGTTAAAATGGACAAAGGCATCCCCTTTTGCTTTGAAGAAAAGAAACGTATCTGTAAATTCTTTGGCAATGTCATCTCTTATTAAGGAGGCTTTATTGTTCTAATCTTCTGGGTATAGATGTATCATTAGATTCTTAATTAGAATCATTAAGGTTGGAGGAGATGACTAAAATCATCCAGCCATCCAGTCCAGCCATCAAGCCATCCCTACCATGTCCACTAAACCATGCAACTCAGTGCGACATCTACACAGTTGTTGAACACCTCCAGGGACAGTGACTCCACCGCTTCCCTTGGCAGCCTGTTCTGGTTCCTGAACACTCTTTCTGAGAAGAAATTTTTGCTGCTGCAAAATACATCCTTTTCTATGAATTTTGAAGCGTGGGCTCTCTGATAGAAATTGACACTCTTTAAGGGATAGAAAAGGAGTGAGTTTTGCACAGGGTTAATCCTCATGGTTGCTAAGGGAGGTCGTGGATATTTCAGTCTTGTTTGGATAGTTTAAAAGGTATAGAAAGATGTTGGGTGAGTGCTTATTCCTTAGTTGTGACAGATTCTACGAATATTTAAACATATGTTGTCAGATGTACTGATAACTTTTCACCTCAAAATTGGTTGTATTTCAGTTGCAGGTAGAATTGTCTGTAGTGGGAGATTATTTACACCTGGAAAACTGTTATGAGAAACACCTTTTGATTTTTGAAAAATATTTCATAGTTACAAATCAATCTGTGTTCAGGAACAAACATGTACAAAACATGGGAAAATAGCTAGAGGGCATATATATTTTTGGAACACTAACCCTAGTTTTTTAATACTAGATTTTGGCCATTAAGCAATAGTACAGAATATCAATAGAGCTTTGCAACTTTCAGAAATAGAGACCCAAAAAGTGAATAAATCTTCTAAATCACTGAACACACTTTCAGGAAAGAAGGACATCTAATCACAATGAGCTAGTACTGCAGACAGTAAGTAATGAATGGGGAAATCAGATAAAAACTTGTAGCAACATTTCTAGATAAGATCTAGAGCTGATCAATTGGGCCTGTATCTTCTACTCATTTGAAGACAGGAGAAGTGCACCATTGATGAATTGCAGAAATCAGTGCTAATGGTTTAATTCAACTCCTTCTCACATTTCTCAATAACACTTGAAATGAAAAATGTCTGGTAGGTGATGATCAGTGCCGGAGTGCCATTTCTACAGTGAGATTTACCACTACAGTCAGACCTGCGTGTGATGTGCAACTGAGCTCAGAGGTGTTCTGTGGGGAGCATCTTATTCATTCTGCAGCTACAGTTTCAATTAATTACTCACATTCATCTTTCCTCACATGTTTGCAGGGACTAGTCTAACTGCCTTTGCACAGGCAAGATCTCCAGCTGAAGGTAGGAGCAATTTGGCTAACACAAGACTAATGAAGTTAGTCTTATAGCTTGGTAAAGTGCTTCAGGATCGTTTGGGATGGGCTGCACTATATAACTTTCAGTTGTTTTGTTTTAAAATGTCCATCTTAAAATGCCTGCTCACATTTTTGGCACACAGAGCAGGATTTCTCAAACCTAAGTTGGAGGTACATGCAACACCAATAGCAAGCATCTTCAATGGAGTTCTCTCATGGTTCTACAGCTTGAAGAGTGCATTGCCTGGCTAGTGTTTGTTTGTTTGTTTTTTTCTTTGTGCAAACACATGCAACTCTAGTAATATGGTTTGAAATGAAAATAAAATATAGAAGCTTAGTTGATACATGCCACTTCCTTAGTGGTGCTTGCAACAAAGACTGAGGCCTGAACTTATTTGGTTATTTTAATGATTGGTCAATTATGTATAACGCACTGTACGCTTTGGCTTCTTATTTCCTGTTTAGCTCTGAAGTACAATTACAGTGCCTCTCTATGAAAGTGTTGTAGTCTCTTTTAATGTCACGGCACATTAAAGATGCTTGTGTTTTGGCAGTTGTCGCTACACGTTACTTGTTAAAAAGTTAGGCAAGTTGCAGATAAAAAGCACAACAGAGTTTGAGGATGGCCTGTTTGCCACAGAAGTAACACTCATGGCAGTTTGTACAACACTACAGGTAGTACAACACTGCAGGTAGCTATTATGTTGTATTAAGTTGAGGTCAGTGTTTTTGGACAAAATGTTTTAGTGGGGTTTTGTTGCAACTTCTTTCCCACCATGGAAAATATTACTTCCTTAGGGGTAAATAGCAATCTTTTCTTAGCAAAAATAAATACCATTGCTCCAACCCAAATAATTACTTTAATGTGATATGTGGACTTCTTGGGTTTTTTTGTTGTTTTTTTGTTTGAAACTGACAACTGTAAAGCTGTATAATTCTTAAGTGCATATAAATAGCCGCATGCTTTAATACGGAAATATAAGTCAGATCTGTCTGATTACTCACTTTGAGAAAAGCAGATGAAGAAAGAGATACTTTCTTTAAAAAAGCTGTTTCTATTCAATAAGTTTTTACCTTCATATTGCATTATAACAGTCAGTGGCCTTGATCCAACATGCAGTAAACTGGAAGGCTTGTTCAGATTCATACACATCTCCCTCTGCGTTCATAGAACAGCTTTTTTGCTAAAAAATGAGCATGTGTATGTGTGTCTGCTGGAGCAGACTTTTACCCTTGAAGCACAGTACTTCACAACCCCAGTTCAGAGAGATTATATACACAATATGTTCCAGAGCCATGCTCAGCATCTGATGCATCATTTGACTTCAATATGTGCTCATTTTGGATTCTTTGCAAAATGTGCATTTGAATACAAATGAGTCTGAACACAAGCCAACAGAGGGACCTCTTTCTGTCCTAAGCTATTAAATGCCTAAGCATCTTCAATTAAAAATGAACAAACAAACAAAGAACCTGACAATAACTGTCCTGAGCTGTAACAGCCGTGCTTATGTGGTTTTATTATTTTTTTCTCATGTGTGTAATTGAACACTACCAAGGCAAGCCCACAATAAATCATAACAAAACTTCAGCATTAACATCTGTTTGCCCCATGTTGTTGAACGGAGGCAAAAAAAAAAAAAACTCATTTTTTAAATCAGTATCTCTTGCATTCTCCATTTGCCATAAGGGAAGTAAGTGAGCACGCAGCAGCCTTTGCCCATCGTGCTGCTGGTTCAGGTAGGAAGCTAAGTGCTGGTGCTGGGACTGTGCTTTCAGAGGTCTGCTCTAACAGACACCCCCATGGCCCATGTATCTGATCTTGAAGATCAAAGGAAAATGCAGACTGATAATCTCAAAGCACAGCTCCCAGACTGTGAAACAGAACCTTTAGCTGCAACCATGAGAGGACACTGTAATAAATACTGTTGTGGCACCAGAGTACAGTAGGTGAAAGCCTCCCACTGCATTTGACTTGTAGCTGAGGTTTTGGCTTTTACAAACTTGTTCTCTATTCATTTTCAGTTTTTAAGATACTCTGGAGGTTTCCATTATAGTGCCATGGCGTACAGTAATATAAGAGCAGCAATTTGCATTCTTTTTGCTAGGAGATGAGAATTTTTGAGGAAATGCACTTTTATGTCAGAGGAGTGACAGGCATTGGTGACAGCAGACTTTCTTTTCAGCAAAGAAAGGAAGAAGCTTATTTCCATTCCAAGGCCTGCTGCACTGTTTAAACCTTCTGTTTGGTCCAAAACCCTGGCAAACTACCGGTAAGTTGCAAAGCACTCAATAATTAGGATTAGGTAATAAGATTGGAATGGTTCATGAGACCTTTGCTGGTCCTGTGCACGGAGGCGAATTTCACTCACAATTTCCATTGAATAAAAGTATCTGGGGATAGAGGTAGAGTGCTTGAGTGTGGAGAAATCAGTAAATGGTGGCCTGAGAGGTATTGCGTAGTGAGCCTATTCTGTCACATGGCACTGCAACAGGCATGGTGCTGAAGCCCTAACTCAGGAACTGTAGAGTTTGGCTACAAAAAATCAGCATGCTGTAGGAAGAAGGCACCAGCTTACCGTGCTAAGTGCTTCATCAAGGTTGCAAGAAGTAGTAGCAGAAGACAAAGAGAGTGCAGAGTTAACTTCTCTGGAGCTTTCCCATACTCTCCCCTGCTTAAAATCCTACAGGAATTTTGCCTAGGATAGAGAAGATGTAGAAGAACTGCTTAGATTGGCAGTTTGGGGAGAATGGGGACCAAACAGGAAAGCATTTTGCCTCTATCATCTGCCACACAGAGGGCAGGAGATATTGAAGCAAGGACAAGCACACTTCTTGGTTCTTTGGCCAAAGTCCTTTCAGCTTTGCATGAGGCACAGGAAGGGATGGGTGGTTGGCCACCCACAGCCCTGCAGCTGAGTGGATGAAGTAGTTGCCTGCAGCCTTGGACAGACTCTGGTGTTTTAGAGGCTTTGTTTGTGTGATTGTCTACATCTTCTGTAATCCCAAAGATGAAGCAGAACTAGAAATTAATCAAATTTCAAAAAGAAACCCTAATGCTAGAAGCTGTTGTGGTGAACTCCAAACCATTTCAGTGATGCTTCAGATCAGAAAGAACTTGTTGTGGAAAGAACTCTGCGGGATTGAGTCCTTTCAGAAAAGAAATGGGTAAAGATAATTCTTGCAGTAATCACTATGCTGAAGTGACTGGTTAAATGGTGGAAACAGATAAGCTTTTGTTCTGGGAGGTTTGTGATAGATAATACTCAAATGATTAATGAGTTACTGGAGAACGAGTAGAGCCCTAACTATTAATCTATATGGCATCCACGAACTGCATAAGCATAGCTATTCAGCTGGAGGAAAGCTCAGAAGTCAGAACTTTCAAAATCTTAAGCACATAAAAAAAAAGTTACACTGTTTTGTGCCTCCGGAAAGCATAATACTGTGAAACATCCACTACAAGTTTAAATTGTGTGGGATTATTTTTATATGTGTGTGTGTTTGTATCTGTAGACAGAGAAAAAAGTAAAAGGATGTGGTATCAGTATTTTTAAAGTGTTTTGCAGATATTCAGTTGTGATTTTGAACATCTAGAATAAGAGAAATGAACATCTATTAATACTTCCAAAAATTTTTAAGTAAATCAGATTGTCGGGTACTGTGGTGCTCAAAAAACTCAGTCTGCAAGAATTGATGGAGGTGATGGACCATGAAAGCCAAGAAATGGGATCTGAAAATAAACTTGGTTAAGAAGATAATGCTCAAGATGTACAAAGGAAGACTGATTAGCATAGATGAGAACATCCATGAACAAGCAGAGGAATAAATCTAATGTAGACAGCTGCTCAGATCAGACTGGAACACATTTAAAAGATGAAAGACAACATAAGGAGCAATTTCTCATTTAGACTGGAGAGGAAGGCCTCCAGCTGATGTATTCCTTCTATGAATGGCTTTTGGCCAGCACATAAAGATTTGTCCACAAGAAAATGTGGTAGTTGGTTTGCTTTTATCTTGATAATCTGTAGGAGGACCATGACAGGAATTCCATTATGAGAAAGGGACCCAGAATCATGAGTAAAATAAACTTAATCAGCAATTACACTTAAAGGCAGAAAAGCTAGTAGAGCGGGGACAGAACAAAGTTCTGGCTGATAGCTATGCATATGTGAAGTAACTGTCCTTGTGGTTTATTTATTGATTTTATTAATTGGCCTGCACCTGAGTCAAACAGTGAAAGCATTACTAACGTGCAGGTTGCCAGCTGTTTGTTAATTATTGAGGGCTGAGGAGTAAGTTTCTAGATGATGCGCCATTCTATGAAATACATCATCTATGTCCCGAAAGACAAAAATCAGAATGGTATCATATACACAGATGTACTCTGAAAGCTAATATATGTGATACAGATGAAGTTATCTATAATAACTGGTTTTGTTTGTTTTAATTTGGAACACAGCCTTAAAGAAAGGGAATAGAAAGAAGACCTGTATTTGTCACCTATGGCTTACTGAGGAAAAGTAATTAGGAATCTTCCTGTCTAAAAAGAAATGAATAAGGAGAGACAGGAAACCTAATTTGTCTAATGCTCTGTTATCATTGCTGAACAGCTCTTTGTGAGGGTAATTCAGAATTGACGTATGATATGGTAGCCTCACCAGCTCGATGCGTCTGGAAGCACACAGGGTTGGGTATTTTCTGCCAGGCACAGGCAGTCACGGATGTTCCTATTTTTGTGCTGACTCCTCTCTAATCACTCAACACATTTTCAAACAAGATATAATGATAGGCTATGTTGCCAAGACAGGAAAATCAACAAAGTATCCAAGGGAATATGAAAAGAAATAAAAACTCAAAATGTATTATAGGAAGAGAAGCATAATGGACAAAAATCTTTTGATAAAGGTTGTTTCTATAAAGTTGGCAATGTCTCTGCTGTAAGTAAATATGAGTGTCTGCCTACCTTGCTTTATGTTCATTATGCTCAAAATTGGGAGTGCGGGGAGGGAAATACAAGGAAGTCTGTTCTCTTGATATAGCCAGCTGGGTTTTCAGGTCTAATCTGTTCTGAAATTAAAATTAACTCAAATAGTTGGATTCCACCAGGAAATTCAAAATGGAGAATTTCCTTCATAAATATGAATAAGAAGGAGGCAACTTTTTGGATGTTCTATACAGTGACTTCCATTAGGAAAAAAAAATACCTTTTCCCACCAGTTAAACAATCCTATCTCTGAATTTCATATATTATATTTTAAAAGACTTAAAAGTCCCAAATTCCAATTATTATTTATGAAGTATTTGTGGGTTTGTACTGATATTTTTAATGGTAATCACTGAATCAGCTTACAGGGATCCCTAGGACAAAGTTCCATCAGCTTCAGCACTGTGAATCAGGCATGAAAAGCTGTAAAAACACTTTGATTTAAATGAGCTAGGAAACACCACAGTTTTGCTCTCCCCTCCTCAGCAATAAAAGTCCCAATCCAAAACAAACTGACATAACTAGACCAAATTTTGTTTCTGATTTCAAGATATTTTGGTTGCAACCACAAATCATGGTGAATTAGTCATAATCTAATTAAGCTTCTCCTTCCTTCATTGTAATACTCTTTTTCTATCTCCATGTTGTTTGGGGTGGTTGTTTTTTTTTTAATGTTTTTGGTAAATGGTATTGTTTAAAATAACTAAAATGCTTTCTGTCAAATGTTGGACAAATAAATTCCTGTATAATTAAGGCATTGTAATGACAAAAACAGTAGTTCTACTACTGAATCAAGTACTCCATTTATCAAGCACTGTAGGATAACCTTTGCCAGCTGAAATACGTGACTTTCTGGAAACGGATCACCAGTAATTAGTGAAAATATATCATTTATGTTTTTAAAACATATACTGCATCTACATCAGCAAGCCTTGTGCTCAGCAGGAGAGTCTGTATCATGACACAGTTGGTGAACAGGATTTAACATCCCAAAACATGAAGTCAGGGGTTTAACTCTGGGTGAGATCTGCCCTGAGTCCTTGGACGAATCTCCCATTTTCAGCTAGAGTACTTCACTGTGAGTTCTGAAATGCGTCTTCCAGTTTTGTTCTATCTAGATCATGGGTTGCTCCAGAGCTTCATCGTGTGAACCACAGAATAGCAGAGGTTGGAAGGAGTTCCTTCAACAGGTACATATCTGATCCTTCAAAAATTATAATGTGAACGTACACAAAATAGATTTTTTGTGGCCTTTGCTTTAAGACATTCTATAATAGTTTCTCAACTCAAAAGTGTATTTGTAACTACAGATATATTTTAAACAAAAAGAAAGAATTTTGACCAACAAAACTGACTAGAGGGGCCATAATAAGTCCACATGATAGTTGTTTAATTTTACACAAGCTTTTAAAACTAACATACCCTGTTTTGTTTTGTTTTGTTTTTTAATTTATTTATGTGTCATAGCTAGTGAAGCACTGGCACAGGTTGCTGAGAGAGGTGGTGATGCCCCGTCCCTGGAGAAATTAAAGGTTAGGCTGGATGGGCTCTGAGCACCTGATGGAGCTGTATGTGTACCTCTTCATTGCAGGGGAGTTGGACCAGATGGCCTTTAAAGGTCAACTCAAACTATGTGCTATGATTCTATGATATAACTGATTGAACCTCAGACTTGGAGTTTTCATATAATGATGTTGTATGCTATTGTGGGCACTCAAAAAAATCCCCAACTCAGCAAAATACATTAAAATATTCACCCTAAAATTAGCCAAATTTGACTTTTTAGAACTACCTGAATAAATCATGTAAATTATGCTTTTCATTGCTTTGTTAATGCGGGAGTAAAATTTTGGGGTGTACGTTCAACATCCTCCCCTGCTGCATGTGAGAAACATGTTCAAGATCAAAAATTTCTAATCAGGCAAAGATCCCTGTGAAGAGCAGTTTATTCATTATTGCAATAATGGGCACACACCCCCTACTGACAAGGGAGAAACTGTGCAATTATCAGTAAAATCCATTCCGTTACATACCCTGGGTCCAATGCAGGTAAAGCTGCTCCTGGCACTCACTCGTTGAGCATCTCAGACTCACAACCTTCCAATGCTGTTGCTACGTTACACTTCCATACAACGTCTGTTACCAACCCATTGTCTTTGGGTGTGTTCTGTACTTTTTATGGTGATAGGAGGACAATATTTTCAACAATTAGCACACTAGTCATGTACCAGACTCTCTCCTACCCTATATAATTACCCCTGTGCCAATTTTACCTAGGTCAGAATGTCTCAGTCTCAACTTTACTCTATTTAGCAGCTTTCTTTGTAAAAGACAGCTTATCCTATGCTACATACAGAAATACTGGAAATGTCCACTGCAAAAACACAATCTACCTCTCACATGCACAAATGGCAATGGCCACTTGTTCACCTTTGAATATTCATTTTTTTAAAAATGTTTCTCTTGTTCGTCATTTTACCAGATAAGATTTTTCTCTTATGTTTCCCAGAATGAAAGCAAACTTGCAGCTGTGTGTATAAAGTATTTTAGCATGCTAGTACTTTTTCAGTTCTGCACTTTTTTTTTTTTCTTTTTGTCTTTCAGAGACACCAGGACAAGTAATCCTGAATTGCCAATTTTTCTTGGTCCCCTACTTGCTTACATCATGCAGTCTCTACATGTTCCCAGATACCTGCCTGAGCCATGTGCTTGGGCACCCAAGCAAACCAGATTGTCTTCACATCTGGACTGGGGACACAGACAGGAACACTCCTGAGGTCAGGACTTACTCTGCTGGCAACCATTAAATATCCAGCCAAGTGCCGCTTAGTCAGATGGACAAACTTCTATTGGCTTTAGTGCAACTTATGTCTGAATCCAATTGATGGAGATCAGGTTTGGTTACTTCCGTAAATATTAAGAGTATGACAAGCATGGATATTTGATCTTGAGTCATTTTGAGCTGTTAATGTATTTATTGCATGATCATGGAAGACAAATGAAAGCAGGTCACATAACGTTTTGTCATTATTCTTCAATTTACGATGTCAAAATTCTGCAATGTGCAGAATTGCAGAGTTTGTGTCAGTAGCTAGAGAACCTTTTAATTCTTGGACTTAAATCCTAAAAATCTTTTAAAGTACTTGTTTAGCATATACATTGCAAGTACCACATGTGTATCTATGAAGCTGGTGATGCCCACTATCACCACAGCAGTATTATTAGAAAACAACACTACTCTTTAGCAATGCTGTTAAGAGTAAACTCAAGTAAATATTTTATATTGTTAACAGTGCCATATCTCTTTCCACTAAATAGCCACAGGATGGAACAAGAATGATCTTCTGTACCAACATTTCTATTGTGAATTTTTACGTGTGTTTTAGCTTGAGTACACAGTATTGAGATACTTTCCATCATCTGACGGTGATAAAATAAAATGGGCACATGCATAAAAGTTTTATAGGGTGGAAGATGAGTGCCTGATTGACCTCAAAGCCTGGGTAAGGACCCACCAGCACTGGGACACTAAGTTTAAGTTATGAGGCTTCTGGAGATCTTACAGGTAAGGGAGACTAACGAGCTGAAATACTTAAAGTCAAATACCCCCTAGCCAAAAGTGAGATTTATGGGAGTATTCTCTGTGTTTTCTTCTTAATTCTTGAACTTGTGCTTCACTTCCCTATCTAAATTGATTTTCAAGATGTCATGTTAAAATGTTTTCCTTCTGCCAAGTATAAGGGAAATATTTCTTAGATTAATATCTGTAAGTCCTTAATATGCTTGTTGCAGCTTGAAACAAGAAAACTAACTAACTGGCTAAAATTCCACTACCTAGTATACACCTATATCTTGTTATGCAAAGTCACCCTCAGGTAATGCCTATGCCCATATAAAGTAGTAAAAGTTAAGGCAAAAAGGAAAAGAGTATATAAAATAGCAACAGCATGTGATACCAATTATGTTGCAGCCAAAAATAATACTTCTTGGCATGTTATCCTTAAACCATATTCTGTTAACGTTACTTGGATATAGGCAGTTTTCAATGTACACTTAGAAATATTTCTGTTTGAGAACTATTAGGAAAATATTTTGAAATTACAATGTTTGAGCATGTGGAATGAGTTATCTCCCACAATTATGTGAACTACTGTATTGCAGAGCCACATTAGCTTCCCTGTAACTAATGGACCATGTCATTAATTACAGACATCCAAAAAAAAAAACCCAAAAAACTCCAAGGCAAGCCAAATATTTACTATAAATAAAAGGGTCAAGAACTACAAAGTAGCCGTTTCATTCTAAACCAATTGTGTTTTAATTTTTAGCTTATTTCTCTTCAAATTTAATTTGAAGGAGATTAACTTGATTTTATATGTCAAATCTGACAGCTGTAGGTGTGCCCCCAGTGAGACTTCTACTGGGGCTTGGATCATGGGGAGATTTTCAGTAAAAGGGTTAACTGCTTTAAGGATGTGTTTATTAAACTCACATGGCTTGTTCTTGGGATAGGTTTCTCCTGGATATAGCTAAGAAACACATTTTTGCAGGTTCCCTTTTGTTTGTCATGCTAGCAAAACTGCCTTCAGCTTTCCGTCATGACCTCAGAGCAATAAGTGGCTGCAGTCTGTCACCTCAGAGATGCTCTGTGATCAGAGGCAGAACCAGAGGTTGCCCCAAGGGCTGCCAGCCAGTGCTCACCTAGTCAGTGTTACAAGAGATGCCCCAAACCGCCTTTATTCCTCCTCACTGCTGGACCGAGTGGTATCTGTTGGGTGCTGCCAACATTCTATGTAAGGGTGTTCCTTGGCTTTTGCTAGGAACCAATGTCCCAAAAGACTCTAGAGCTTGTAGTGTTAAGATACAGCAAAATGTGATGCAGGTCCTAGAAATTCGCATTCATCTGCTGCTGTTGTGTTTGATTTAAGGCGCTGAGGTGGGTAATACATGAAAGCTCTCACTGGTGCATTAGAGATGTCTTGGTGCTGACTGCTGCAGTTGTTTAAAAACCATAGTAGCCCGTCTGCCTTCAGGAAACATAAAGCCCGTTTGCTTTCTTCTTTATTTCAGCAGTCTCTTTACTCCCCTTCTATGACCTGGCATAGAGGGCCAAACGACTGTCAATTGCTCATTAACCTTTCTGTGGAGGACAGTCTGGCTGTAAGACAGCTTCACCCATCACTCCATCCTGTTGGACAACAAGGACTGTCCGTGCTGAGGGCACTGCATGCTTGTATTGCATGAAATCCGCCTTATTCTTAGTGCCAAGATTTCTTCACATCTGAATACGTTGCTTGTACATTTGCTGTTTTGTCTCAGGTTATTTTTGCTTGGTTTGGGAGGCTTTATAATTTTTTTTTTCTTGCAGTATGCAGTCCTGAAAAATGTAATAGCATTTTGTTCTGTGAATTCATTTTATTGGCTTGTGTAAGTTGTGTCATGTTTCATCATGGCAAGTTGCATTGTTGAATATTTTATATTAAGCACATTTTTTACTCTCTTCCACTTTTAAAGTCAAAATTTCCTTTCCAAAAGTAAGGCATGAGAGTAGGCAGACAGACAGACAATATAGATAGCAAGAAAGAACATTCCCCAAATGAAACAACCACATAAAAGTTCCCCAAGCATCCATCCCTGTTTGTAGCTTAAGTGTTTGGGATAGCGAAGATAACAGCAGTAGATAAGTAGTTTATCTAAATGTATTGCCAAGGACAAAGGCTGGCAACATGTTAAAGTATTACTGCTATCAGGAAGCCAGAAAGTGCCATGGTTCAACAAGATTCCATATTCTTCTCAGTTAGTTTCAATTGCGTTCATCATGATTTCAGCAAAAGTGAAAAGAACAAAAGGAATTGAGGGGAAGCAAGCAGCTCAAGTCGGCTTTGCTGGAATGTGGGAAAGTTACTAAAAGTCATATTAAAACCAACAAAACTATTCAATGTATGTCTTGGAGAAAGAAGTTGTGTTTAAGGAAAGAATGGGTCAGCTGTTAAAAAAAAAAATTGAGCAATACGGAAATAACAAATTCTTTCATCTGGGATTGCAGGAGGGTGTACAAACTTCAAAGTGACAACTTTTACATCTAACTGATACTTTCGCAATGACATCCTGGCTCCACTCAAATCAGTGGCAAAATTTCCATGCACTTCAATGGAGCTGGGATTTCATGTATATCATTCTTGCTTTATATCTATATCAGAGCTATCTGGCAGGCTATTGTCTGTACAAGTCAGCGTTCTATTCACATTTGTCAGGGTTACTGTCTCTGACCAAAAAAAAAAAAAAAAGGTGAAAAAATGTTATACATACTTCTAGTGTTATATCATTTAATTCATTGCCTAATGATAAAAGAATTGTCTGCTGAATCCAGTAAGAGAGGGACAAAAACACAAGCCAAAAGGCTAACTGCTGTCTGTGTGCAATTCTTAACTCCAAGGCTTTTAAAGAGCTCTTATTCTCAGCTCTAAACATAATAAGTTTCAGATATGGGTGTCACGGGATTTAAATTGGGGCAGAATTACTTCAGTGCTGTCTCCTCTTAAAAATGCTTCCCGAATATGGAAAAGTATTGCATGGGCAGGAAGGAAGGTGACTTTCATCAACCAAATCTGTCATGCAGTGAGACTATTTAACTCATCAAACAAACATTGGCATCAGTACCTCTGAATATAAGCATTAGCCTAGAAAAATGAGAGAGATTAATAAAAATTCAAACTGGGAGAATGAAATTAAGAGATAAACTATTACTCTGCAGATGAATGATTTTTATTTATTTATTTATTTATTTATTTATTTATTTATTTTGAAGGCTAAATACATAGAGCTTGTCAAAATGCACGAAGAAGTGCCCTGATAAGTGAGGAATGACACAGGGAAGGTAATAAATGTGAATGAGGGACTTCGTGTTCCCCACTGCACTGTTTGTATGCTAGAAAAGCTTTAAAAGAGCTGTAATCCTACACTCACCGTTGCTTATCTTGAGGAAAAAGTACACGCAGTCTGCAAAGTGGCTATTGCTATTCTGTTTTTAGAGCCTATCTGAGAGAACATGGATGCTACAAACTGAAATGTTTAACATCCATAAGGAGGGAGACAGGCGGGTAGGGTGCCCAGAAAAGTAAAGGAACTTTCAGACAAGTGAAAATCCTGTAGACAAAGAAAGGTAGAAAGGAAACAATGCATCACCTGACTTGACTTTATGGATGTTATCATTTTGGATAAATACAATGCCCATGGTATATAAAATATAAAATGTAGTACATGTATATGCACATCAAAGACAAAGGAATATGCCAGTAGTGAACTGAATCTCACATAAGCAAGTGATAATCACAGTATTAATCTCCAGAAAGATTTCAGGTCCAGGCTGTATATGGAGTGAATGTAAGAACAGTACAGTTTCGGATACAGTTGGTAAATGAGAGTATGTGTATAATTTTCCTTCTTACTCACTTTCTAGCCTCTTAACTCTTCTTGTCAATATTATTCTAGTCAAACAAGAAAAATACTGTGTCATTAACTGGACAGCTGATCTGATCAAATATAGAAAGTTAAAATTTAAAACAAGGACGTCTGTAAATTCTGAGTTTGATCAAGGTTAAGTCATTAAATCTTGTACAGTTCATGGTATAGAACATAAGCAGTCCTTTCTTCCTAGTGCAGGGTGTGAGCATAATATTTGGTACACAAGTGCTGTTGGAAATGCTTTGTGAGTACATCATTAATGTTCAGGGCTGCAGCGGTTGTCTCTGAAAGCTGTATCAGGAGATATTTCCGCCAACACACACTTGGGAAGTGCACGCAGCAGGGTTGATGAGCCTGGGATCAGTGCCAGGTTAATGGAGCTACATGGCTTTTGTACCAGCCAGCTTGTATCCTACAAGCTTGGAAAAGAGCTAAGGGTGAATGCATCCCTCAATGTACTTGAACAGGGCCAAGACGAGGCAGACATCATAATTACTGGTGGAAAAGTATGCCAACCATCTTAGCTCCCTTCTCTTTTCAGCTGGCCAGTGGAAGAGAAAAACATACCCTTCCTGGGTGGAGAAATTAATCCTGTATTTCCCTTTTCCAATTATTCAGGGGTTCTTTCTCCTGATTACATTGTATTTCTCCAAGAAATGCTGAATAATGTTTTGCTCATTGCAAATAAGGATGATGGGACTTGTCCATGTGCTAACTCATTGCTTTACTTACTAATAAGTTGTTCTCACCAGGGAAGAGGAGACGTTGTAGCAATCTAATTGATGCTTTTCCTCACATGCAGAGTGATATAACTGACCTAGATAAACAAACTCCTCTCACTGGCAAAAACACAAGCATATCCGAGAAAATTAAGATAGGAAATTATCATGAAACTACTGTGTTTCTTCCATTTTAGTATGCCTGATAAATTGAACTAGGGGATGAGGGAGTGCCACCCTCTGCTGCCTGTGCTTTGCCCTGGCCTCCTGCACTGGAGCTCATGAAATGCTGTTAAACCTTCCCAAATTCCATCCAGATGTGAGCCCTCTAGAGAATAGGGATGGCCACATCTTAAGTCACTTGTTTGAAGCAAATCTGAAGAGTAGGAAAATACTTGAGTTGTAGGATGAAAATATTAAGGACACTCTGAAATACTGGGAATTTAAAGAAATTTAAGATGAGTTCAGAAGGCTGAAAGAATGCTGGTTTATTGGATCTGGATTTCTTTTAATTATGAGATCAAACAAAGATTAATGACGCTGTTTGTTGAAGAGGAAGTTGATTTTGATTTTCCATAGTGGTCTGGTGAGAAAGCACTGTATAGGACGTCAAAGGGACCTAGAGCTCCAGCCTAAGCAAAAAATAAATAAATAAATTTGAAAATGGTAGGGGATCTTAAAGGATACAAATGGATACCTATGATTTCTGATGCTGAGTACATCTTGTACTACTTTGTGAAGTCAATTACCTACATTTCTGTCTCTTCTCAGATGTGCCTGAAAAGAACTGTTGAGTTTGTATTTTGAACAATGACCACTGGGTATTCATCAGATAGAGTAAGGCTAGGATTAGCCAGTTTCTGAGACATAAGTCAGCAGGCAGATGACAAGTCCCTTTTACCAAAGGGACAGCAGAGTACCTGTGTGAAGGATACCTGCCAGGAGTAAGAAAGGAATAGGCATCACTGTAGCCAGTACAAACCCAAGGGAGTAGTTTAGAGATTGTCCAATGGTGCAGCCTCATGAGGATTATTCCTATATTAAAATCTCTGAGTTTACTGAATATGATTAAATTTACAAAAGGAAGCATATGCTTTCCTGCCTCACTGACTGAATCAGGGCCAAAGTATCTGAAGCAGTAAGTTATGAGAGAAAAGCTGACTATTTCTTATCTTTTTATTATACCTACTCGTAGATACCATTTGTTAACCCCTGCAATTAACTACAGATGAGAATTAAAAAGAAGTCATACCTACCAGAAGAAAATATTTCTACTTCTTACTCTAAATACTAAAACTTTCTGACAAGGAATTCTAGCTTTCTGCTGTTCTAGCAGATCGTTTGAAACTGAGGAACTACATTAGCATTTGTGGAGCAAGGAACAAGAGGAGGAACTGAGAGCATGGAAAATCACTGGGGAGGCCTTTTTGCTTGAGACATTTAAAAATGAAATGAATGGAGCTTTTAGAAACGTAGCGTGGAAGATCAACACTCAAAGGAAAGATAAATAAAACAGGTTGCCTAGGTGTCATTTTTGAGTAGTAAAGTTTTGTCGTTATCTGGTGCTTGCTGGAGGATTTGGCTGAGTTGTTCCCAGGTAAATAACACTATACTTGTTCCCACAGCAGGCTTCAAGCAAGAAGTAAGAGGAAAAGGAGGTAAACAAAAGCTTTTAGAGGCCATAACTCACTAACTGTAGTAGCTAAATTTCTGGGGTGAGTGAGAAGTGGAGAGTAGCAATTAAAGGGTGCAATTGGGCTTTGATCACCTATGTATCTGTAGTAGCAGGAGTCAAAAGAGGCCAACTTTGATAAATATTGAGCATCTTTTTCTTTTTAATTTTCCATCTTAGCAGAGAAGGGAAAGAAAGCTAAAGTACATGCTTAATATGCGTAAGTGTAAAAGGAGTCAGTCTGTTGAGAGTCTCTGAGGTCAATCAGGTCAATGCCAAGGCAAAAGCCAAGGTCCAGGCTTCTGCAGCTGCTGCTGGTCCACCAGGAGCTGGTGGGCTTTGGAAGTGAGGTTTCTTTTGAAGACAGTGAAGATCTTCAGACCCATCAGCGTAATTGATGTACATTTCTAAAATAATCATTTAGAAGTTCTGGTATTTCTTATAACCACATGGACATGGACACTGTACGTTATATATCTAAGAGCAATGAGTAAAGCTTCACCCTGCTATTTATCCTCATCTGCTGTGTCTTGCCATATCTTGTCGATGCATCTGAGCCAACAATGAGGGAACTTTGTTTTCTCCCTAAGCAAGTGTTTTCTTCTTTCAGCACTTAAGATCACCTTTTGACTTGGGTTTGAATTTCTCGTCCTGTTGAAATTGGTGGAAATTTTGGCAGAGATTTCAGTAGAGCAAGCATTTTGTTCCAGGTGTTTTGCTCAATAAAGCATATAAAATTACAAACTACAAGCCTTTCCTCCTCAACTTTTCAGTCATCCTGCGTATCATTAAGTGATAAACACAAAAAATCTTGAGGAAACAAATAGCATCTTGAAAAAGGATTCTACATGAATTATTAAAATACCTGTAAAATATATAATAGGTACATGTATGCACACACATATATAAGTTGTCAATGGGATCAAAGCTTTTCTCCAGCACTTTAGTAAGTGGCATGCACCTTCACATATCTGCTAGAATCAAAACTTGTACATGCACGTGCAGGTGTTTTTTCATATTACTGGCAAAACGCCACATAGTAGAGCCATATACCTTCATTTTTTAATAAATCCATGTTTTCTCAGGTGTTCACTTATCTTTGTGAAGAAGTTTCTCAGACCTGTAACCTCAAGTTTGCTATGCAAGTATGAAGAGGTGTTTTGCTGCAAATAAGCTCTTAGCCTGTATTAGATGCAAGAATAGAACCATAGAATTACATATTATTTTTTATATATAGTTTTTATATATTAATATAATCTTTGCAAATGTAGAGATTATGCACACAATAGTAAAAATTGGCATTTGGAAGGACTAGCAAAGGATATGGTAAGTTTTCTACCATTTTGATTTTTATGGCCAAGGAAGGATGGCTTTCTAAAATATAAGTTTGCATTTCCTCTCCAAGATCCTTGCCTAGAAACATGTACCACTGTGTGAAATGTATGAGCTGTGTTATAAAGGAAATCGTAAATTTAATAATGAAGCAGAACTAAGGTATTGCTTTAGGTGTATATTACTGTCCACAGGATTGATAGAAACCCTCTTCTCAAGTGGAACAGTCTTCTAATTCACTGCTAAATTTTAAAATTATGGAGTGGATTGATTGGAGAATTTTTCAGGATTTCAAAGAGTTCTGAGTTTATAATGAATATATTTCTGACAGTTTAGGAAGTGACTCAATTCTCGCCCCATTACAGTTGTGATTTTTCTAAAGGAAACAGTGTCGGATCCTATTTCTCTTAATACTTTACATTTTGACAACAGTACAACATAGGAGTCAAATTATTGTTTTTCCATTGTCTGAGGGGCATTTGTTTTTCTGCAGTTGTCTACTTCAAGGGTTCATTTCTTCTTATTTGCAGTCTGTAGAGTTTTATTATTGCCACTCACAGGCTAGGGACAGAGCTCTGGTCTTCCATTTGTGTACTTATTTGATTCAGAGATCTGGCTCCTGTTATCTAGAGCGGAAGTCACTTTCTTATCCATTAGTCAGTTCACGTTTAAGATCAAAAGTTTGAGGGATTTGTTGATGATTCTAATCTCACAGCATTTTTCTTTATTTACTGTAATTGGAAATCTGAAAAACTTGTTTTCAATGTCAACATCCAAGTACTTCCCCCAAATGAAAAAGCTGGAGCTTTTTAAAATAGTTCCAGTAACTTCCCCACACAATGTCAAATAGGATAGTCTGTAGTTTCCTGGTATTAAACTGTGTTTTTATTTTACATTGTCATATTATGCTGCCACTTGGTTTTCTTAGTTTTTTAATACCACTGATGAAATATGTAAGGTTGTAAAGGAAATATATATTTAAAGAATACTAAAACATTTTTAATTCTGCTTGATTTACAAGTACTCTGTGCTGTTTTCACATCTTATCAGGATTAAAACTCCTACTTGTCCTGAAATTTCCTTAGCGAGAGAAAGCAACCAAAACATAGATTACTTAAGGCTGTATTTTTCCAAGTATTAAAATGAAAACTGCTTACAGAGTCACCTGTTACTGAAGGATGTATGATAGGAGCAGGATTTTAGGAAGGAAGACAGTGAGCAGGAATATTCAGGTAGCCAGGAATAACCCAGTGTTCTGCAGACAGGTTAATGTCCCACTTGTCTTCTACATGCAGCAGTAAGAGCCATCAGAAATATTTTCAGGAAACACTGGGACTCCCCAACATCAGCTAACGTGGTCAATGCGTGAGCTGCAGCTCAGTGGGTCATAGGGGCCTTGGAGCCTCCTGCTGCTGGGGCACCTTGAGATCATGTGTAAGTTTGAAGGGTACCCCCGGCAGCTCTGCAAGTGAAATCTCAGTCAAAATATGTGATTGCTCTTAATCTGCTGTTTAAAATCTTCCATTTTAAATAACAATGCTTTTCTCAAAACCATAGTCATACACTAAGGAGAATCTTGGAGCAGCAGTGACATTGCCATGACAGTCAGCCAGGGGCATCTAAGACCACCTGGGTCACATTGCCATGCTTACATTGCCATCATGAAAGGTAGGAGCCATCACACTTCCCAGAGCTCTGTCCTTCAGTGACAGCCATCTTTTCTCTTTTTCCTTCTGTTTTACAATTGTTTTTCTATTATTTTTTATGCCTCAATTTATTTATTCAGTGGGCATATTAGATGGCTCATTCTCAAATTCCTGGTATGGCTTACTTTGCTCAAAGTATATTTTTCTCTTAGTACAGTCTTTAAAAAAAGCGGAGTGAATAGTGCCTGAGAAAGGGTTTGAATACCACTGTTGGTTTATTTTGGTAATTTCAACCAATTCATTTGCTTTCTTGAAACTTTCATAAATGGAATTTTAGATTAGTATTGTTGGTGAGTAGAGAGATAGAAAGAATAAAGGCTCTACATATGTATATGCATAATATTTGCACTGAAATTCTCTGTCTATCTTGGGCAGTGTATCTGAACTGGCTGCTCTTCTCTGGTAAGAGAGTGATAACATAGGGCTAAGTTGGACAGAAATTGTTACACAGTTAGTCTGAAATACTGACAATTGCCAGTGTCTTTTCAGCAATCCTTAAGGTTATGTTATTTACATGGAGTTAACAGAGAACAATTTTGGATAAATTTATTGGTAAAAAGAGGCTAAATTTGACTAGGAAACTGTATGCTATCTAAGAAAGAGGCTATGGCTGTTATCAAAGCAAGGCCTAGTTTCAATATTTCATGAATTCAGATACACAAAAGCTTAATTTGTACAGAAGAATTTGCATTCAATCATCTTTAAACTTCTGCTTAATTTTTCTTGCAAGAAAAGACCGTCTATTTGGGCTTTTCAGTTGGTGCCTTTCTAACATGCTTTATTCTCTCACTGATGTGTGTCCCTCCTCAGTAAAAACCACAAAGCAAACAGAGTAGATTTCAAAATGCGTGTCCTCCTAAGCACTTTCCTAGTAATTTTGCTGAGCTTAAACGTCTTCACTGTGTGTGAGAAAGTAAATATACATGTAACAAAAAGTTCTTCCTTCTCTGGGCAAGAATGTTATATAACAGAGGAAATATTATTCTTGGCATGATAATTAAAAAGAAATAATGTATCTGAACAGTACTAGCCCACAATATGTGGAGCTTACAGCTGGCAAGCCATATAACTTTATTCTATGATGATCTTTTTCCTCCTAGGAGCTAGGAGTTATACGGGTGATATGTCAGGAGCCTTTGGCTTTTGTTAGTTTTTGTAGTAACGGTAAAATAACTGAAACCATAAAATTTTATTTTACATACTAATTTTACAGAAGTCATTTTCTTCTCATTTCAACTGTACAGCGCTGAATGAATTCCATACATTCTGAATCCAGAACTGCTGCATTTTCATAATTTTCCTGTGGGATTTCTTTTCACAGCCCCGGAATATTAGAGGTTATATATTTATGGGTTCTGTCTTTCCTCCTCCTACTTTCTCATTCTTCTGCTGAACTAAGGCTCCTGCAGTCTAGGCTCCTGCTCTCCTCCCAGCTCATCTCCAGACAGCGTGACCCCGCCCTGAGTTATGATTTTGAAGCATCTACTATTCTTAGGGGTAATTTGCACTTTTATTAAAGGTCCATAGGCAAGTGCACCTTTGGCACTCCGCTGGTCAGACACAGTGTCTTGGGGGACAATGTGAAGCTCTGAAATCAAATACTACATTTTTTTTTTTTTCCTGGAGTACAATGATCTCAACACCGAATGACAGGTAAGCACCAATATTTTGCTTTAAATGGCTATATTCTTTGAGTGCACAGTCAGTACTGAGGACCTTATGCTGGGTAATCTGTTGAGAACATAGTATCATAGAACCAAAGAGTCATTAAGGTTGGACAGACCAGTAAGGTCATCTAATCCAACCATCAGCCTGTGCCTGTGACTGCTCTAGACTATGTCACTCAGTGCAATATCTACTCTTTTCTTGAAGACCTCCAGGGTTGGTGATTCCGCAACCTCCCTCTTCAGCCTGTCCCAGTGCCTCACCACTCTTTCTTGGAAGAATTTTTTTCTAATATCCAACTTGAACCTCCCCCAGCACAACTTGAGACCATTAATTCTTGTCCTATTGCTACTCACCTGGGAAAATAGGCTGACTCCCACCTTGCCACAACCTCCTTTCAGGCATTAGTAGAGTGATAAGTTCTTCCCAGAGCCTCCTCCAGACTGAACAATCCCAGTTCCCTCTGTTGCTCCTCATAAGACTTGTGCTCCAGAACCTCCACAGTTTTGTTGCCCTTCTCTGGGAGCTCTCTGGGCCCTCACTGTCTTTCCAACCCAAGCCATTCTATAATTCTTATAGTGAGGAGCCCCAAACTGAACACAATACTTGAGGTACAACCTCACCAGTGCAGAGTACAGAGAGACAATCATCTCCTTAGTCATGCAATGTCAGAAAGAGCCGAGTACGTCCTGGCATCTGTATTTTTTCCCTGCATCGTGTTTTCGTGTCACCTCAGTGTAGATGTAATGACAGTATCCCACCAAGAAAACACATCCAACAGAAAGGGGAGGAAAAAGCCATCAAACCCATTAATTTCTGTTCTTAAACGAGCCATCAGATGTAATATGCTATCTGTAGCTATACGCTTACTTATTGGTAAATCATGGGAAACAAAAGATTTTTAGTGGCTTTCAGGCCAATTGTCCCTCATATGCTTCTGAGGAAGTGTCAAGAGCGAGTGGGGGCCACACTCACCATCATAGAAGGGAACTGTATCTCCTGCCTGTTAGAAAGGCAAGGGCTCTTCCTGCATTATATTGTCATTATATCTTCCTCCAACATACTTTATTGTGACAACTCTCTAAAAGTGGAAGACTGTTATAAAGCCTTCCTGATAAGATAAAAATCTTAATCCATACCTCATGTTAAGGGAATTCCTGTGCATTTGTTGGTAGAGGCATCAGCAGTTGTTTTGAGATTGCAGTGTGTTTGAGAGAGTTTGCTTTTGGCATCATGTCGGCCAGAGCCCTTGGAGCCCTGTCATGCACTCAAGAACACGTTGGGAAACCACAAGACACAGTTGAGCTGTGTGGCAGTAATCCGCAGGGAGCCCGGATAGCTGTAATGTTACATCGCTGCTTGTTCTGTGTCTAGCTTCACATTAACTCTTCAATTTGCTTACTTTGGCTTCCTTGACTGTGAAATACTTGCACGTGGGATCACACTGACACAGGAGAAAGCCAGCTGCCATGGTTGGCTCCTCTGAGTGCCAGCGCTGCTCCCGTGAGGCGCGGCCTGGTCGGGGTGAACGGCACCGCCCTGCTCACAGCCCACGCTGGGCCTCGCGGTAATGCGTGAGGGATTTTCACCCAAGTAAAATTTACTATTAAATTTGCAAGGACTGCTTTTAACTGTTATCAAATGCCAAACGGTTTTGAAAGGAGCTCTCTGTCTACCACTCCTGCCTTTGCTTTGCCAGCCCTGCTAAGTACGGGGCAGATGGCTTTTTAACCCCTTTTTACAGTTTTCTGCTCTCAGATCTCCTAATCCAGAAGTTTTGCCATTTTCACCAGGCTTGGGATATTCCATTCCCATTTTCTCTAGTGCTTCTATACTTTGATCATTTAGATTTAAAGAGACTGGTTCAAAAACATAGATGCTGGAGCATCCCAAACCTCCCTTGGGGCAGGGATTGCTGTCTCCTCTCCCCACAAATCAGGTCATTGCTCTCAGCACTGAAGCCTTGTTTCCTCCCCCATGCACAGTGCGGTCACAAAACACAGTCTCTCAGGACCAAGAGATGCAAAATGCTTTCACAGACCTGAGAACTGAAATCCCCATGAATTTATGGGCAGGGAGGAAACTTTGAGTATTTTTTGCTAAATCTTGTCTTTGTTAGTATTTACTGATGCTTTTATTGAAGTATATCTGCTTTAAATACATGATATTTCTTTCTGGTTGCAGCTAGTAGAAACAGACAAAAAAGTGTTTAGAAAAATAGACTGTTATTTGAAATACATTTCTCATGAATGGCTAAATCAAAAGTAAATAAATTTTAAAAAAGTAAACCAACACATATCTTTCCATACTGAATCCAGCAAACCCCAGATTTACACTGTCTGTGACTTTAAAGTTAGAGTGAAGAGACAGGCAAACAATAATGAAATATTAACAGCAGGAAAAATAAGAGACACGCTGTCTGACAAAGAATATAGCAGATGCCATCCTATCTAATTTGCACTACCAACTTGACTCATAAAATAAGAACTGGCCTTGGAGGTAGGTAAGCTGCAGAAATAGATGCAGCTTAGAGAAAAAAAAAAAATCAGAGCAGCTATGTAGCTACATATACTAGAAAATATTTGGCTTGGCTGGAGTGCCAGTTTAATGTTTAAGCAGTTCTTGCTTTTTTCAAGGTGGTTTATGCATCATTAATACGGACTGAACTATAGTTAACTCAGTCACACAGTAGTTGCTCCTAGGATCTCAGTATCTTGAATTATGGTAACTGAATGAGTCATAATAAATACACAGTATTTATAATTCATATCTAAAGTGAATAATGCTGCTTTGTCAAATCTCAATTAGCCATGGTCGCTTATTTGGTCTAAGGATTATCTTCAGCATGGACCCTGAGCACTTGAACCTGGCAGATTTCTTAGCAGAGATAAAGCATTGTGTAAACAGGAATTGTCTACTCCCAGGGCCAGCTCTGCACTGGCATCTCACTCCTCACTGCAGCACCTCCGAGCACCACGTGAAACCAGCTACCTCACACCCCTGGCCACATCAGTATCCCTCACTGTGTTCCTTAGCCCACAGGGGCTCTCAGCACTGCTGTGATGGAGACCAATTTGCAGCTTGCTGTTGTGGAGCATCTTGTCAGTCTCTGCATTGCCCCCTTATCCCAACAAGGTTTTGAGTTTAGCCCCAGTGAATTGGTTTTGGAAGTATTGGTATATCCAGGTCAGGTTAGTGCCAGCTCCCAGCAGGGATGCTTTCTTTGTAGTTTATACAATACTGAGTTGGATTTTTTGTCAGTTTTATTCCCAATTTTCTGCCCATTCCTTATGGAAATCCAGTTAAGGACAAAATAACAATTCACAGTTATTCTTTTATTATGAGAGAAAAAAATAATTTGGCTCATGAATTAACCTGTTGGGCTAATTACCAGACAGGTGGCTATCATCCTTGCCACAAGTGCCTTTTTGGTAAGGATGACAGTGCCATGGCAAGGGTAGATGAACCTGTTCAGGTGATGCACAGGTAAATTTATAGCCCTCTGGGGGGCATTATACTGTATTTGGATATGGCCCAACCTGTTGGTACTCACAGAGCAGTGAGTAGGAAGTAGGAAGGCCTGCATATAAAAGATGTGTGAAAACATGTATTTGAAGTTCCTTGCATAGCATAGGGGAGACAAAAGATTTTATCATGTAAATAGAAACCTGAATAAGAAGTACAAAATGGCTTCTATAAATAATGTAAAACCAATCCAACGGTAAATATTTTACTCCAGATAATGCAGATGACTTAAGACTGATATAAAAAAACAACAATGATGACAAAACAAAAAACACTTTAAAAAGCCCTTTCTAGAATTCTGTAATTGGATTTAATACTAAATGATGTTCCTGCAAAGAGAAGGATTTAAACAGGCTCAGCTCAGATGGCTCTGTTTCCAGCTCTGATAATATCTTCCAGAGAGTCTTGCAAGAGAAACTATAAATGTGAATACAGAAAAACTGAGCATTTTTAACATAGGCAGATCTTTTCCTCAAGCATAAATAATATTAGTCTGTTTTTTTGTGGTTTTTCTTTGTTTTTATGTTTTTTTGAGATAACTTCTATATCAGAACCAGACCAATGACTAGAATTTCTCTTTGCAAAGGAAACCTTGTAAATGCTGTTTTTCTTAAGCCAAATGTTCATCACTTTCAGTGAAACCTTCAGCGAATATAACATACAAACAACAAACCATAGCAGTTGTCTTTCAAATGCAAATGTCTTTCAAAGCAAATGTCTCCCAAAACTTTACACAAAGTCCACATTACTTAATATTAAAAAAAAAAAGGCTATAAGTCTACTTTGTGTGTAGATATTTTGTAGTTTTTATAAGTCCCTTCCTTGAAGACTGAACCTAAATCCAACTGAATTAAAGGGAAGTTAGGATTCTAAGGTTTTGGGTTTTTAAAAATTAATTATTATTAATTTGAATATGAGTTTCTTAATAATTTTAAACTTCCTTCAAATTTTCCTTTAACTAAAATATATACATAAGTATGCAAGCGATCATATTCCTCAAAGAACATGATGTGTGAAAACATATCCACTAAAATTCTGTTAAAAGTAAGTAAAAAACACCTTTTCAGTATGTATAATATAGAAGGACATATTACAGTACTTTCAGAAGATGATTTTAAACTAGCACTAAACTATAATCTACACATAAAAATAAAAAAAAAGATATAAATACTAATTCTGTTTGATCTGCATATTTCCAGTTTGCTTGTTTGATTATGCTAAGCTTAAATACAAAGAGTTTTAGGATATTCTTTGCCTTTTCCTATGACAAGTAACATAAAAAATAAAAGATTTCCCCATATAACAGTAGCTGCTGGTGTCCTGTGTCAGGGTATTAACCTTTTTAACCCTGTCAGTTGAGTGGGGCCAGGAAATATAGACTAGTCTTTTACTGCTCTTCTGTGTGTCACAACTTTATTACACATCACATTTTTACTCTTCTGAAGTGTCTTTAGTACTAAAAAAAAAAAATAGTCTTGTAAAGAGAATGCAATGTTACATGGCTGAAAAGGTATGTAGGACTGAATACCATATATTTTATCAAAGCAATGTCCTTCATCCAAAGTGCATTATTGTTGCTCTGTAAAACCTTAACATCAAAGAAAGTCTCAAGGCTCTGTTTCATATTTTGTAAAGGTGATCTCTGAGCATTTCTAGTGGAATTATTCAATAGTTGGCTCTATATCATTTTGCTGATGACAGGAAAACTGTCTCATACCTTTAGTGGTGTCTATACAAAATTGGCTTGTCTTTTAAGTTAGTATAAAACCTTACATAGTTGATTAGCAGTAAATATTTCAGTTGCTATTAAAGAAATATAGGTTCATACAGGCAGTAATACTGTCCGTTACCTATACGTACAATACTGTTCTTTTCTAAGAGAGCTTGTGTACTTCCTCCATTTAGATGAATAATGAGAATTGTATGAGCACTTAAAATCTCTTCCATTAAGATGGCATCGTATTACAAGGAGAATCAAAGACACTCTTTAATTAATGGAAAAGCATTGCTATACCACTTAATTATAAATTTAAAAAGTTCACACATCCAGATAATGGCCCCTGGTAGTGGAATGTGATCTTCCAGTAAGTATCATTTTGATAAACACATAGCCACTTTGGGCATTGCAAGACAAGCTGCCTCTGATTCTCTTCTCATTCCTGGGGTCTTATGCACTAGCCTCGCTTCTTGCTCCTCACCCTTATGTCCATTTCTTCCAGATGGTCAGCCATAATTTGCCATTCATGTTTGCACAAAAGGTTCACCTCCAAGCACAACTTCTGGCAATCGGGATAGCAAGTGTGTAAAATGGGTTGAAGTGACCTCAAACCATAGGTTACCCACCTGGCAGTGACAGGCACATTGCAGAAACATGAGCTGTTTCTCCTGTATCTGTCCTTGGAGCCAGAAACATGCAAAATTTGACGCAAAGCTTATGCCCTTTGGGGAGCAACCCTCCCAGACGTGCAGGGCAGAAGATGGACTCCCATCATATTCCAGTTCACAGCACAGCCACTACTACCTTGAACACTTCCAAGTTCTTGCTTTTCTCCTTTTGCATCTGTGTTTCATTTGGTTCGTGCCTCAGCAGCCTCCTTTGATTGAACTTCTAGCCATCAAGCAGCGTCATATCACACAGATAACAAGAGCAAACTCTTGACATTTATTTCCCATAACTCTGTCATCCTCCACAGCAGGGTGTTACTTTGGGCAAACAAATATGATCCAGAGAATGTTGCAATGAGACTTCATTGTAATGACAGTCCATTGCAACTAGATGGAATTTGGTCCCCAACATTTTGGTACTTTAGAAAACACTAACAAAAACAGTGGTAATGCTCTTTGTCAGGAGGTTTTTGTGCTACAGTGGGATTTCAAGCTTCTACCCAATCCCTCTGGGCACCTTCAGCTGCCTTTAGTAGCCTGTATTCTGGGAGATGGATGTTTTGGGGATGAATTCAATCGGGAGAGCAGCAAAAGTTAAGGTGAGGGGAAGTTTCCCTATTTGGTGAGATAATGCGACACTGCAATAGTCTGGACATAGATGGACTGAATAGACTTTCACTTGACTGTTTTATAAGTGAAGTAGACAAAATAAAGGGGAATATATTTTAAAGAAAAATCCTATCTCAGACTTTTCATCTGAAAGTAGTTTGAGCTGATCATAATTCAGTTTCCATTTCCAGTATTGAAAATGTCCAATTCTTAACAAACATTAACTCATTCTGACTGGGACTAATGAGGCATTTTTGAAATTTGATGGAGAATCAGAATTCTGGGTAAAAGAGTATTTTCCCAGCTTTTTATTACAGAATTAGAAAAGTGTTCCCAATTCTTAGACACATTTACAATTTTCTAACATATCTGTTGTTACAAAATAATTTCATCCCTCAGCAATTTGCGATATGTCAGTAACAGTAGTTAAATGGTAAAATAATAATCATATGATATATTCATTTTTAATTAAGGAGAACTGCTCATCTGATTAATATGATCTTCTCTTCATCTGCAGGCAGTGTATTTTAACTGCTCCTGACAGCACTTTATAGCATAGAAGGAACTCTGCACTGACTGGGATGTCTGTATGGTCCAGAGCAGAGTGATGCTGAGAGGTTAATTAGAGGTCCTGAACTCAACAGAGCTGTGCTGGAAAAGATAGAGAGTGCTAAATGTGGCACGAGATAATGGATTTGCTCCACTTTATCATCTTTTGTAGTAGTCTAAAGGCTCCTGAAGAGACTAGTGGAATTCAGGTTCTTGTCTCTCTTTTCATTCTTGACATTTGTGCAACATATTTCACACTAAGGAGCTAAGGAGGTGCAAGCTACTGCAATTATTTTCGGTCATGTTAGCATCAGTACTCTTGCACTCTGTGTACTTCTGCTGACTTGCCAGAAACTAAAAATTGAGCAACATTCATTACACAAATCTCTGTCTGAAAATTTGAGATTATAAATTAAATTCCAGAAGGTTCTGGGGCTAAAAATATCCCAGGGAAAGAGTGCTCCTTTCAAAATATATTTCTTGATAAGTTTTCCCCCAAACTTATGCAATTTTTTCAAACAAGATTATGGAGAAAGAATATTTGACTAAAATCTCCCAAGCTTCTCCATATATATATGTGTGTGCATATATATATATAAATACATATTTAGACAAATATACTTTGTCTACCCCCATAAATAGATATGGATATATATAGATACATATAAATTTACTGAGCTATAGATCTATATAGATACACATACCTATGGAGATATATATGGAAATAGACCAGGTATACATGATCTAAACGAATTGCAAATTGAGATGCAATTTAACTGAAATTTCTGACCTAAGGAGTACTCCTTATTAATTAATTTGGTGGGAAGAACAATTTGTAACTCTTCTTTTTTTTTTTTTTTCTATATCATAGAGCTTATTTACTTGTGGAATATGCTTTATATTTTCATTTTATGTTTTCCTTTCAGCTGTATTTACTCTTTCAAACATTATACATTCTATGTAAGTATATATTGTCCTGGTTTTAAAATGACTATCAATTTTACCCTTTCATTTTTAAACTAAGTGGGTATTTTGGTAAGGGTAATTAAAATTGCATGACATCTGGTTCCAGCAGTCTGTCGGGATACATTTCATACACTGTACTCTCCTGCTTTTACTGGCCTTGCCTTTCCCTGCCTCCCCTTCTCTACTGCCTTTCTACAGCACAAGAAATACGATTATAGCAAATATCACATATGACTTTTTTATTATTATTATTTTTTCCCTTTTGGGCATATTTTTCTCATTTCTAATGTTAGTCTATATCCATCTTATTCCTGTTGCTGGAACAGGTAAGAGTTTGGAACTTTTTTTTAGAGTGTTGTCTATACGCAATTAAATGCAATCAACTTCCATTAATAAAGTTTTGGTCACTTAGTTCAAAATGCTGAAATAACATAACCTGTTTTAGGGTTTTGGTTTTTCTTCAAGATGCTAATATGGTGTTCATTATCAAAGGACAAAGGGCACTTTGAATAGTAATAAGGACTTTCTGGTTTTAAATTCCATTACTTGCATTAAAGCCACTTACTGCCACTAAGAAAAATGAGTATAACTTTGTGGAGTTTGTGGCAAATAAGCAGTCTTTTGATATCTTAGAGCAGAATGTTTCACTTAATAGTCTTCAACTTGAAAGTACCCCTTCACACCAATGGTCGCAAGTGCATTCTGCGTTTCTGTGTAAGTCTGACATCCATGAAAAGACAACCAAGATCTGTTTCTTATTGTGCATTAAAGAGGATTCTTTGGAAATTGCTGAATAACTTAGCAATATGTTCTGTATCATTTTTACTGACGACAAGAGAGATGTCATCTCTGGTGCATCTGTATAAAGTATCCTCTTGGATGACATCTGTGCATTGCAATCTGCTTCATTTCTTCAAACAGGAAGCTGTTTCAAAAACCTTGCTAATTGGCAAATACAAAAATAAAAAAAATATTAAAAAATCACTTATTTGCAAGTAACAAAAATGGAACATGCCTGCTCTTGGGTATCAGTGTAATAACTTTTTCATTACAAAGAAAAAAATAAAATAAAAAGGAGAAAACACCCTTGCACCTCATCTAAGAGCAGGGCTATTTTTTTCAAGTGATATGCTCTATTGTTTCAACCATTCTGGTCTTTGCCTCAGTATGTTTAATAAGCACAGCTGTATCAAGTTGGTTTATCTTCCAGGAAAGGTCAGGACAGCTCATCAGACCCAGAAATGGACTTTTATTATATTTTGGTGTTTAGATTCATTTTATTCTGTTTATCACTTTTGTACTTGGAAGAAGAAAGGGTTCCTTTCCAAATAAATCCCATTTGAATCTTGATGTAGGTTACCTCTCCTGATGGCAGGGGACGCCATCTCAGCAAGCTTCATCTGCAGGACCCAGCAAATTCAATGAGCAGTCCTGCCCTGGCTGTACTGGATTAGCCCCACAGGTGCTTGATGCAGGCACCAGGGGCAGCCTGAGGACACACTGGGTGCCTGTCCCATGGCCATAACTCCATGCACAGCACTTGCAGGACCAGGCTGGAAGTTTCAGCATTATCTCTTTCACAGAGAAAAATGCATCTGCCATAGGCTGCCCAGAGAGGTGGTGGAAACCCCGTCTTTGGAGATGTTTAAGGTCAGGCTAGTCTAGGCTCTGAGCAACCTGACTGAGTTGTTCAATGCAGGGGAGCTGGACTAGATGACCTTTAAGGAACCCTTCTGACTTAAAAGACTCTATGATTCAATGTAAACATATCCCAATAGAGCTTAAGACAAAACCTAAAATTAATGAATGCTGCAGCTGCCTGCTGGTACACTTGGTGTAGGGTCACTATTAAAAAAAGTGGGAATCACTCTGCAAAACAAAACTGAATAGTTTCTGAATAATACAAATTTCTTGCAGATATTCCCCTTTTTCAAAAACAAAAGTACAGAGGAACGAAGGAGGAAAGGACAATGAGCAAACAAGGCACACCTGCAAGCCTGGGCTGCTGCAGCTGTTTCTCGTCCCAGACTTCTGATGAGATGGGCTCAGCAGCTCACACAGGTTTTAAATTCTGAAGGGGCAGGTGTATGGTGGGCAGTGGTAAGAAGTAACCTGCTATGACTGGGGAAATGTTTTGTACCAAAAATGAAGCAATTTTTGCACTTTTACTCAGTGGTGTTGGCCAATGATCCTAAGTTACCACATTTGTGTTGTTTTAAAGCTTTTAAATATCTGGACTGCCCATTACGTGGTACATCAATGGAGACCCTTTCTTTCTAAATCCACGAGGCTCAGTTTTAGGGTATCCCTATTACATCTAAATGGGTTTGGTCCTGGAAGCTTCTCTTATGCTACACTTAAATGAGCCTCTTTTCACTGCAGCTGTGGTTTGGGCTCATGCCACAAAACTTCATCCCTGGGAAAGTTGCTCAGGATTTGTCGCATTACTGTAACTGCAGTTTGGTAATTAGTATTCCTAGACCGGGTTTTTTTCTAAAACCCCAAGGGTTTTGATTTAGCATATTGTATCAGGTCATTATTGATACAGTGAGACAGCATTGATCTTCAGACCTGGATCAAAACCTACCCATAATTTGGTGTTGTCATACTCAGTGATTTTGTGATCCCCTCACTACCACCTGCTGCAGAATGCCAAGAAATTGGTAATGTTTAATTGTAAAATCCTACTGCAAAGTGCAAATATTGTTTAGTGAGATGTGAAGAACCTTACTCTTATTACTACCTTCGTGGCTTATTCCATCCCTCTTTCTTCCAAAATAAAATGTGAATGCTAGGAAAATGTTACCATTTAAAACTATGAAGTTGGACTTTTCACTATATGCATATGCTTTTTTTCTTTTTAAACAATGGCAGTTCAGGCATCAAACTGACTTACACTGTGATTTTAAGATGTCATCAGGAACATTTCTTTTACTGACTGCCAATCATTAATTGCTTCTCCTGTATGTCTCCATAAACATTACAGATAGATATATTAGTATATAATATTCTTGTGTTTTATGTTTGTATAAACGTACTGCTAATACTGTGTTCCTCCAATAGAGATGTCCATAAATCTAGACCTCCAGAGATACCTTATAATGACTTAAACATTACACTAAACAAGAGATTCCAAGGGGACATGATCAGGATGTAATAATGGGCCAATGTCAAAAAGGATTTATGATTATTATTCATATGACTCAACCATATGCTCCAGCTACTGCTGTAGTCTTGCTAGTCTTGGTTTGACATCTGTAGTGATAATGAGTAAAATTGCATTATGCCACAGAAAAAAATCAAGACACTTAAAAAATAACTAGTAGGCTGCCAGGAGAAACATTGACCTCCTTTGCGGGGTCAAGAGATGGTTTTAAAATATGCTAGATGCTCCTGACATAGTTGAAGCACTCTGAGGATCTGGCAACCAGCTGTTCTAGCTTTTTTAGAGGAGAACTAAAGTATAATTGAATTCCTAAACCATATGTGTGTATCACTGTAGTTGAATAGCATACATGATCCTATCAAGTTGACTTTAAAAAGGGGAAGTTACCTATTTTCTTTTATATAGTAGGACAACTGGTAGCTGTTCTAAATAATTCAAGGTTGGGGATGGTTCATAACTAACAGGTATTTTCAGGATCATCTAAGAAGTCATACTATCTGTCTGTCTTTCCTGGTTAAGCATTAAGCTTCCAAGTGACTATGATGAAAAGACATATTTCTGTTTTTTTCCCTCTAACAGTCTTTTGTCTATATGGACTCCTATGGAGCAATGCTCAGCTCTGTTGGCAACAGGACCTGACACCTGCTGGGAAAAACCAGCTTGTCTATGCCATTTCCAGGCTTCACCATTCTGTGAGAAATTAGTAATGAGGCAAATACCTTCCAGACCAACATGAAGACACCGAGAACTCCTTCCTCCTTCTGAAGGAATATGCAGTGTTGTCCAAGGTTAATTTCTGAATGTGAACTTCCTTAGTTTCTGTCACAGTCCATTAACATTCCATTATGACTGCAGCACTTAGGTGGGAGGTGAAAACTTTTGTTTCACATGGAGAAAGTGAAAACTGAGGTTGAACGGTCTGATGTCAGCCCTGCTAATCCTGCATTGGTGGTTAGTAGAAGGGCAGCAGGAAAAAGTCAAAGGAGCTCATGCATAAAGTGTGCTAAGTCACAAACCACCAAAGTTGCTATAAAATCGTGGCCAAACATAGCAGTAAAGGACAAATATTTGGGCAGTGTCAGTCAGTCAACTAATGTATGTATCAGCATATTAGTGAGGAAATCCCCAGAACCTCTGTGGGAGGTTGTCCTTTTGATCTGCCACCACCTGCCAGGCTGCTGGCATCGCTTCTGCAGCCACCAGGCAGGCACGAGCAGTTCCTTTGGGATCAGAACAAGTTGCTCCTTAAGGCAAATATCCACTTCATTAATTCAAAGGCACGCTGGGCAACTGGCAGCAGGTGAGGAGCAAAAGACAGGGAACCAGACTAGATGAGTATACCAAATGTTTATTGGTGGGGAGGCAAGCTTGTCTGCCTGCTTGAACAAGATTCCAGTGCCTCACCTCATCCTCCTGAGTTCCTTGGCCAAAAGACATGTTCGACATCTGCAAAGCCTGCAGCCTTGGCTTGCAGGAACGCAAGTGCTGGTAGACTCAAGATGTTATTTCAAGTACCTGACGTTCTCCATCTATCTTCCTTATTTTTAATTATTTCTGCTCTGTGGAGTGACCTAATCAAATAAGCTCCCGTTAGATGTCAAGGTTCTTTCTTTGCTTTAATCTCTTCACATTTCTATATAATTTCTTTTCCTCTGGATCTATCAAAGTATTTTCTTCAACAAGCACATAAACGAAAAACAAAGTCTGCATTCTTGAATTCTAAGTCACACATAAACCTTAAAAATACTGTTTGCTTGGTGTTGACAGAAGCAGTCGTCTGCCCTAATTTACCTTCATTGTATGTTTTTATTAGAGCTGTGAGAGCATGCATAAACTCACCAGGGGAACATGCATGCTACAGGGCTCTTTTCTTAAACCCTCTAATAGGAACACACTGGCAAAAGCGCTGCCCTGTATTGGGACAGTAATACCTCTGAAAGATACCGTTCCTTCAGTATAATAAAAATTATCTCAGAGAATATTCCCTCCCTTAAAGACACCACAACAGGCATGAAGGAATGGCCTTTGTGAAGCAGTCTCAAGGAATTGTCCCTCTTCATTGACATTCTTCTGGCCTGTCCAACCAAAGAGCTTAGTAATGCTTTACCTCTGTCTCAGGTGACAAGCCTGCTATCTGAAATCTAACTCAAATTATTTTTCAGGTGTATACGGGGAATGATTGATGTCGTTCACTAACAAGTCTTCAATAACAACTGATGTTTATAAGCTCACATTTTCTAAACAGGATTTCCACGTTTACTGAGAATTTTTTGAGGTCCTGAATATTGACCGATGTTAAATATGGATGTATGCATCCAATTGCATAAAAATAAAAGACAGACAATTTGAGCTCAGTGGTAAAAGAATTATCATTGTGGCTGATTGGAGTGCTTCACATTTAACTTACAGAAATCACTTAGATTAGAGAAAGGTGTTATTTGATCTTCCATTTTTTTTCCACAGATGCTGCCAAATAGTTTTCTAAATCAGTCCCAAATGTGGCCAGGCCTCCATGTTGGGCCAGTGTGAGTATAGTGGTGGTTTTGTTCCTTCTTGCTACTATTTCTTCTCCCTCCACATTTCCTCCCAGACTTTGGGGCGAGAACACCAAGCCCCAGAATATCTCATACCTTAGACAAAACAAAGTTCTAAAGTGTGCTAGATGTAATAACCTGCAATGTCTCCCTGTCATCCCAAATTACTGGAACATGCTGTGTTTCAGCCCTGCCACCTACATGCCTTCCTGCTACAGAATGGTGCCTGCTCCTCATCAAGCAGGATGGTGCAGGGTCCAGTGTCAGCTCCCCCTTGCTGAACTGTGCTTACATTACTTTCTCCTTGCCTCTGATTCTGTGGGCACACAGTACTTAGGTTGGTCTCCTGGAAGTTTTCACATGTGGCTTTTTTTTTAAAGAAAACCTTGTTAAACCTTGTAGCAAGAGCTGCCAGCCAACAGATCACAAGCACTTGAAGGCAATAGATGCTCCCATTGACTCATATGAGTCCAGAAGATTATGTTTTCCTTAGCAGCATGGTGAGTGAATCCACAACAACTACTTCATGTCAGTTCAGTGTGCCTTGAAGAGTGTTGAGGCTACACAGTGACCCATCTGCAAGCTTTCCTGGTGTACTTATTGGCATAGTTGAAAGACAAAGGTGTAAAACTAATATTTCGGGTAAATCAACAAGAATATGGCAAAAAGTGGTAAAATAGATGTTTTCCCATAAATCAGTGAACCATGACATAGTCTAGATATTTTTCTCCCCTTACCACTGCAAATAGTTGCCATATTCAGCAGAGAACCAAGGCCCCAAGTAGCACTGAGACTGCATATATTCTGGCACTCAGTAATTTTAATCACTGATAGAGACTTTGTACTCTATGTTACCTCCTGCTGCCTTATGTATAGTCTTTTTTGTTCATTTCATTAGAAAAATTAATGATGGAAAGGAGTTTGGTTATTCTGCCGAATGCTGTTTGCTCATGCCTTCCACGTACTGTTTTCTTCTGTTTACCTGAAAAAGAAAACAGCAAGCACTGCAGAATCTGGTGTGCATGGCCTGGCACTGTGCCAGTGAAAACCCCACCCATCCAGCAAATTAGATTTTTTTTACAGTATTTTCTTGGAGCGTGAGTATGAGGATTTGTAGAAAACATTGTGAGAAGAGCTCAAAGGGATTGAAAAGGCTTGTTTGGGTTTTATTTGGTTTGCACAATGTAATTTTTGCTTGCAGCGACATTATTTAATGATGATCATGGCAGAAATAATTCCTAGTGTCAAATAGATACTTGCTATTGAAGTCCTGTTTAATCTTGCACTTATTTTCAAACCTTTTTTAAAAAAGGCATCAGAGGAGCACTGAGTACTCAAGAGAACAACTGGAAAGGCAAAGCCCTGGGCATCACATTCAGCTCTACTTCACTTTCATGTGTGAGTTGGCTAACGTGACTAAGGGACACGAGGAGCACGTGCTATTCTCTACCTATGAGTACTCAAGGTAAGGTACAGGCAGTTCTAAGAGGATGACCGTTTTTTAACACAAACCTGTAGGGAAGTAGGTAGGAAAAGTAAGATCTAATAGTTGCAATGGTTTTTTTGTAGATACACGGTTGCAAATTTTGCCATGCAGAAAGGATATCTGATAGCTAATCAGGTCACAGCTGTCCAAATGGAAAAGAACAATTCAGTAACACAGCAAGCCCAGGGTTCTCCATCTTCAGCCTCACTGACATCTGCAGTGCCTGTCTCTGATGTTAGAAAAGGGCCTTACCCACTGTCCAGGTAACTACTTGATACAAACACTATACAAATAGTGAAAAGCTGCTCCTTCCTCACTGACCACAGTTCAGGTCACATTAGAAGAGCTATGCAGACAGGGTATGTTGGGGCATAACTGAAGAAAAATCCATGCCAAGCACTTTTATCAGACCTCCACAAGTGTAAACCAGTGTGGCTTTCCTTATTCATAAACCTGTGCTGACAGCAAGTGTGAAACAATACAGAAGAAAGCCACCAGCAAACCAAAATATTAGACAGTGTTATAGCCTGATCTTCAGGATATTAACCAGCTCTAAAGTACTTTGCTGGGCTTGAAAGTGTGTAGGAATGCTTGAGTTCTCAAAGGTGATGGAAAAAGAAATATAATTATATTTGCACCCTGTTAACAAAAGTCTTTTGGTAAGTTGCAACCTGTATTTCTGCTAATCTACCAAAGATGTCATTCCAGGAGCACAGTGTCCAAAATCAACCCAGGGAAATTTCCTCCCAATAGTCGCAGTGTGAGAATAATCACTGCCACCTTTGTATCATAGGGATTTTATATCTTTCAACAGACTTTTCTATCATCCTTGCAGTAGTGGTTTGCGAAACGAATGAAGTCCTGTAAGTGAAAACATAAGTAGAGTAAGTGACCTTCATACATAGAGGTATAAAATAACAAATCAAGCATTGCAACAAGCCAGCAGCACAGTGTGCACAGATGGAGGCAGACAAAATAAATTAAACCTAAACTGCTATCTGCTCTATTCCCCAGTATCTCAGAGGCACTGAAAAGCTGTCCAGGTACTTTTTTGGTTTTTTGTTGTTTATATTTAGAATTTTAAAAGCCCAGAATTTGCTTTATGGACATTTTACCTGTCATTTAATGATAAATTAAGGGAAGAACTGCTATAAATTCAGTAACTAATTGGGCTGGTAATTTAATCATAAGTTAGATGCCAATTTAAGTATACTTTTTTTTATTTTGAATAGTAACATTCATTCTTCTTGTTGCTCTGTAATTTAGATTAAAACTACTGCTTTAAAACCACCATCTTAAAATCAGAAAGAAAGAAAAACTTAAAAAAAGGAAGTAGTTGAATGCTAGTTTCAGGATGTTTTTATTAGAATACTTTTAGAAGAAATGGTTGGTGAAATATTGTTCTTGTAGCTCGGTTTTCCTTACTGCTGAGGGAAATCAGAAGCAGAAAAGGAGGTGGTTTCTGGTCACACCACAAGTCTAGAGAATTAGGGCTCAGTCTCTGCTTACTGTTTAAACTCATAAAATGCGTAGGCTCATCGTTCAGCTCCGTGGAGTTGCTCTGAGTCGCTGGAAGCCATGCCAGCCCATTCAGACTGATTGCTAACTAACGCATCCTGCAGTTCCATACCTGTCTTAGTCCCGAAAGGAAGAAGATGCATCCTTCTGTAACAGAATACGGTCAATTTCAGGTACCATGTTGTCATCTATGAACGTCATTTCACATTTAGGTAATTATATACTCAGCTACACTTAGCAAGCAGCACTGCATAAACATTTTTGCTCTCTGTTTATCCATGCTTTCTACACCCTTCCGTTGCCAGGCAGGCTTAAAACAAAGGTGTGTGGTTTTCTTTTGTTTTGTTTTTCAAGGCACTACACTTGTGTAAATATAGCAAAACTCTAAAGCAGAGAAAAACAAGGTTATTGCCCTAACCATTCAACCAGCCGAAACATTTCTCCCCTTAATAAAAAGTGCCCGTGCTACTATCACGCTTAAACAAACAGCTTTATAGGCAGCTTAGTCCAAGGGTGTGTACCCAATGTCAGCAAATCCTGCTTTCTAGTTTTTCTCGTGAGAAGCAAAGGGTAGCTGGTGCTATGCGGGCTGCTCACAGCGCTGCTGCTGCGCGACCCAGAGCTCGGGCTGCTGTCGGCAGCGAGACCCTCGGCTGAGCGCTGCGGGGCTCGGGAGTGTCCCCTGGCGGCGCGTCCCGCAGGCACAGGGCGGTCTGCAGCGCTGCGAGCTGCTCAGTGCTTGTCGTAGAATCATCGAACCATGGAATATCCCGAGTTAGAAGGGGCCCACAAGGATCATCGAGTCCAACCCCTGGCTCCACACAGCACCACCCAAACCCAAACGCTTCCTGAGCTCCAGCAGCTCGGACCTTCGCCCACGGCCCTGCGGAGTGCGTTTCATTCCCATCGCCCTCTGCTGCAGAGCCTTTCTCTAACCACCACCCGACCCTCTTCTGACGTAGCTCCACGCCGTTCCCTCGGGCACAGAGAGCAGGGCTGAGCGCTGCCCCTTTGCTCCCTGTGAGGAGCTGCAGGGCCTTGAGGCCTCCCCTCGGCCTGCTCTGCTCAGGGCCCTCAGCAGCTCCTCAAACATCTTGTCTTCCAGACCCTTTCTCATCTTTGTAGCATTCCTTTGGATTTATTAATAGTTTTACACCCTTCTTATGCTGTGGCACCCAAAACTGCACTCAGTGCTTGAGGTGAGGCCACACCAGCACAGAGCAGAGTGGGACAGTCCCTGTCCTCACCCATCTGGCAGTGCTGGACTTACTTAATGCACCTTAGGGTATGGTCGATTTCTATTGCGCTCTGCTGACTACTTAGCTTTATTTTGTAAAGTAGGTGGGCTGAAAACTCTTGAAAGATCCTGCAAAGCCACTGTCAAACGTTACAGGAAGAGTTAACCAACTTTTGCCACGAGATTTTTTGTAACAATAAGCTGCATCCATGGAGGCTTGTAACTCAGCTTGCATGCGCCCACATCACACGGCCCTGTGGGAGCAGCTTTTGCCACGAGAGCTAAGATTACAGAGCAGCTTCCATCCCAGCCCCGTGGTTCCCCACGCACAGCACACATGCATATTTCCAAAATACTCCATTTGGGGCAATGAGTGTTTTTTATGGAGTTACTCCATGCCAGAACATTCTGCAAAATCTCTTGAGCTTTTGGGGAGTTACGAGAGGATAGCAAGAATGCCCTTCCTATCAATCAAAAATCCCAACCACTGTTTATTTCAGTGAGAAACAAATAAAGCTACTACGAGTCCTGAGGTATGCCTCTTCACATGCTTTCTCTTCCAGTCATTTTCCTCTTCCCAGATAGCATTGCTTTCACTTTCCTCACCAAAGAAAATGAAACCTACCTCTCTCTGCTCTCTCTTCCTTCCATTAGCTCTGTTCTTTCTTTTCCTAGAAAATCTTTGTCTCTTCTCTTCCCTTCACTCCTTCTTTATACCAGGTGCTCCCCTGCTTGTACTGTGCTTCTTCCTTCTCCTGGCCAGAAAAGCCCACATCATCACTAAGAGTCACATATCATCATTAAGAACAAAAATGGGTGGAATGTGATCCCATATCGACCACTTGGACACTACCTTAGACTCAGTGTTCAGAGGAGTGCCTCTGGGAGGATTTCAATGCAAAAAGTACTGTTTTATTTTCTCCTGTGCCATTTTAAGCAAAGGGCTGGCTTACCTTGTCACAACAGCATCTGAGTCCCACTGGTCCAATGCTTTCAAGTTGGATGGATGATTCCTGTGCTAAAGCCCCTGCACTGATTCTTATTTTCTGCCACAAGCATGATGCTGTCATTTGGAGGAATCAATCTCACCCTCTGCATTCTGCCTGCCCCTCAGAGGAGTGGAGTTTACCCACCTGGACATCAGGGCTGAATCTGGCTCTGATACTTATTGGTGTCTTTCCCTGTTTATAAATTCTGTCTTCTGTAACTGAGCTCACATGAGATGTTGGCATCTGACCACCAATCTCTAAGTAGCATCTTGAAATTAAACTAGTATTTGTTAGTTTGTTATATCTTTAGTATCATCTACCATGGATCTACAAGCCCCATGTCCTTTTGGAAAACAAATGTGACTGACAGCAGACGTTACACAAAGAAGCTGAAGCAAACCATGCTTCAGTGGATTTTCTGTTAGGATTCATAATAGCATGGAGTAAAAAGAGAGAAAATAGGTGCTTTGGAGCATAAGATCGTAAAATGCTAATTTCAGTGACAAAGTGGTGGACTGAGTAAATATAGAAAGGATTTATTATGAAGTCCTTTAGTGTTGTTGGCAGTAGCAGCAAATTGCTGGGCAACATTATATCACCAAAATCCAGGAAATAGCACAAACATTGAACCACTGTATTTTCAGTGACAATAATGAGAGAAGCTTTGGTGTTGGTTGGCATCCCCACAAAAGGCACATGTTGGCATGTTCAGGAATGTAAATGATAGATCTGCTGCTTGAAGTTTATAATTATTTAATCAAACCCAGACTGCAGAACCTGGAGGGACAGCCTGTATCCTTAAAGTGGAAGAAAGAGGGAGAAAGCAGGAAAAAAAAAAGAAAGCCACGCATTGCGAATGATGGAAGGTATCAGTCCCCTGGGTGTGCCTACCACATATTTGTGATCGCTGCAGAATTTGTGGGTGATCTTTTCTGCTCAGTACGTCACCGTATATTTAAGTAGTCCTGCAGAAAACAGATTGCCAACAATCTCTTTTATGTGCTGGTGGAAGTCAGATCAATTATTTCCATTTCCTTTCATGGAAGAAAGTAAATCTACAGATCAGGACAGGAAACCACGCATTTGATAAACTATTTCTGAACTACTGTACACACACACAATCTCCCCCTTCTCTCCTACAAACAGACACGCACATTGCTACAAACCCTCTCTCTCCTAGACACACAGAGAGGCGCATTATTTTCAGCTCACATTTCACATTTAGATTACTATTACGGAATTTCAAGAAGACTTATTTTGTTTCCATTTTTTTGAAGGGGAAAAAAAAAAAGGAAAGAAAAGAAAAGAAAGAAAGAAAAGATAATGAACATTCCGTTTTTCAGAAATAAATCTCCCAGCACTGTGTGTTCTGGCTTGTTACAGACGGGGTAGCAGGGGTCTGCTACATTCCCAGCCTGGGCTTTGCTACCGACTCAACTTTCAATTTAGTCCAAGCATGATGGAAAAAGAAAAAAAAAAAAAAAAAAGAAAAAAAGTCTTTTGAGAGTGGTAATTGTGTGTTTCTGGGGAGAAAGAACAAATTACTAAATCAAATTAGCATTATGTTTCACTCCTAGACCCTAGGAGATTCAAGGATTTACATAGGACACTTTCTTAAATTATGTTGCTAGTGTAAAGGTTAAGATTCTGCACAAAATCCCTGAGAAGTGCTGTGTCTTTAGGTGATGTCATCGTGCAATTCTTTACAAAATAATGAAGTAAGAAATGCTTTAACTACACTTATCAACACGTGAGTTTACTATATTTTGAAAGAAAAATGCAGGATTTCATTAAATTCTGGAGGATCTAGTATTACTAATTCTTTTACTATGCATACTAGGAATGCTTGGACTGTTGGTTTTTTCTCTGCAGTATTGCTTATCTTTTCTTTCTCTCCTCACTGGCAAAAATATTTGCTATAGGATATTCATGGCTGTAGAAGATTAAACAAGGCCCCACATGAGACAGTGGAAGAGTTACCATGGATTTCTATGCAGCCATTACTTGATTCAGAGAGTCTAAATCAGGATCCTCATTATTTCTTTTTATAGTGAACTCCTCCTTCTTTGTATCACCAAGTTCTTTGTAATTCTATTACAGTTTTTTGTTTTTTGTTTTTTGTTTTTTTTTCCCCTCTACTTTTGTATTTGGAAAACTGATGAAGAGCAAAGTTTCCATGTGGGGAAACTCACAGCTTATTACATGAGTGCCCCTGCACTTCCACTCCATCTCCATGCCACATTGACAAGAATGTAATTCTATTGTTAATATTTTGAGTTTCAGGTCCGCCATTTAGCTGCAAATGGTGCCAGGAGAAATGAAGTTAGATTGTATTTGTGTCTCAGGACCTATAAGGGACAGTCAGTGTTACTGTGCTTGTCCAGACAGAACTACCCCATCTGGGGAGCTAATTCACAATAGCACAGGGAAATACAGAGCTTATGTTTAATTATTTTAATTTAAAGATGAGTTTGGGAGCTGTAGAAAACAAAGACAACATGAAAACATATCTGAGGCAAAAAAGCTTCGTAAATGTAAAAAAATATATATTTTTTTTGTTTTTAAAGTAGGTATGAACATTTGTATTTATTGTGGAATGTTTTCTATGCTTCAGACAAAAAGTGCTCCCCACAAATTTATGCAGGGATATGTAATGTATTCATGAAACCTTATTACTGAAGCAATTTATGTTTGGTAAGTTATCTCTAAAGCCAGAGGGATAGAAACATTTTTATAATGAGAATTTGCATCCCACACATAATTTCTTTTATTTAATATACCTATTCTTAGAAACTTATTATTAAAAAAAATAGGTAGAATAAATTTTGGTTGGAAGACATAAGAAAATATGTGCAAATTGTGACATAAACAGTTAGAAATACAGATGTTCTTGTGCTTTTGTATTGAAATATACATTTATGCTTCCAGTTTAAACACATCACTCTCCAGGCTTACAAATAGACTATTCATATAATATTGGGAAAAAATACTGAATGATCCCTTCTTCTGATCTTTTATTTGTTTGTTTCCTTTTCTTGATAAGGAATGTGGACATTTAATTTTTGATTTTTGTCTGTTTGTCAGCAGTAAGCCCATCTGTGTGATTTGTATGTGTGCATTCAGTGCTTTTCTGAAACAGACTCTCTCTCGTTTTAGCTCTCCTTTGGAAGTATCGAGTATTGATAACAGAGTTTATGTAAGATCTGTGATTAAGGAAAGATGTGAATAGGTTTAACAAAGTACTTATTAACCTGGACCACTGTCCTGGACCACTCAGGACAGCCTCCACTCATTGATCTGTGAGAATCATCCAGAGAGGGGAAGGAATATCTACAATATCTAATTATTTTCATATGAAAAACATGACCCATGCAGATTTTTTTTTCCTTTGTATTCCAAACAGCTTCATTTCCTGCTAAAGTATCCAGGTGCACTGCTGAGCTGCTGGTCTGTCTTGAAGGCTGCAATTTCAGTGAGGCAAATCCATTATCCAGATACATGTGCTCTCTGCAGATGATCCTGAATCCAGCAAAATCAAGGGGAGACCACACGTGAAGATCAGGCACACCAGCTGCTCCACGCAGGCACGACTTTGTTGAGTGAGACCACATAACCACATTACTTCACACCAGGAGAAACAATGTACTGAAGTTGATTTTAAGTGATCTCTTAAAATTGACTCAATCTCTCAGTTCACAGTAGTCCAAGTACTTGAAATATGTCAGTAGATTCATTGCTAATATTATGTTAATTTGTGCTCCCAGGTACGTTGAAGGAATTTCTAGTAATATGACTAGGAGTAATGAACAAGCATAGAGAGAACTGATTTTAAGAGAACTTACTTATGCTCTAAAAATATGTTACCATCATCTCAAAGCTGTCTTTTTGCTTTCTTGTCACAGACACTTTCTATTTTCCTTCAATCATTTCCCAAACTGCATACAAGCATTTTAAGTCCTTGTGCAACTTGGAGTTTTAACACACTTTTGCCTAATTTCAAGAATTATGGGGAATGTTTGCTGTACATGTGATTTTTGTTTGAGCTATCCTGTCAAAGACACACATGCTGGTCTTCATCCCTTTTGTTACAAAATACAATCAATGCAGTGTGTATGTGTTTATCTATACATCACACTCTCCAGTCTGCGTGACATATTTGTGGTCTGTTTTTCTAAAATCATAATTGTGACTATGTAAGCCTTCCAATCCTGCACTTGGAAAGTCTCCCAGATTTCTTCCTGATTCCCATTGAGAACTCCTGTGCACCAGCAGTATTTTGAGAATTAAAAAATATATATATAGGTAATTATGTACTTAGCTATCTTATGTCACTAAATCACATGCTGATAAGTAGCTGCCAAATTTTAGCCCTGTATTCTTGGTTTTCTCCAGCACTGGGAGCCTTGCATGTGTCAGAGGGATTATTGGCACTTTCCCAGGGAGGTGCCAGCTGTGCTTGAACCAGCTGTGCTTCTCACTTCTGCCTCTGTATCACTGCCTGTGTCTTTAGGCACAGTCATTGATGGTGAATATGTGCTTTAATTTGAACTTCAGCAGTTTAAGTTCAATTATGGCTTTACTTACTTTTGACTTTTAGGACAAAATTACTTCTTCAAAAGTTGCTGCTTGATTAAACTGTCTGTGTTCAATCATTACCAATGCTTTTGTCTTACAATTTATTTTCTCAATTGACAATTACAGAACAAATGATATTTAATCATGGTGTGTTTATACTAGATATATACATAGTAATACATTCTTATATCTGTGTCTCATATAGTTTTGTGCACAATGTAAATAGCACATATTTTCTAAACAACACTTATGCTTCAACAGCCTAAATCTCCATTTATCCCACAAATAAATTTCTCCAAACCTTCAACCCAGAAAGCTAAACACTTGGTTGAAGTGGTGAACCCCTAACTTAATGACGTGGTCTGTGCTGACGTCACTGGGTATGACAGTAAATCCACAGCATAAAACACAGCCAACATAATGTCACCACATCAAGTCTTAAGATAAACTAAACCCCTTTCCATTAAAAAAAAAAACTTTGTTTTCATAGTTGGAGTATTTTGCAGAAATTTGATTGTATAAACAAAATTGTCAATTGAGAATAATGTACACTGTTCATTTTATTTCTTTTTAATATGACATATTTCAATAAAAGATATATTTCATCATTATAATTACTGTTATTTGACTTTTAATCTGTACTACTGATTATACCTTTTTAACACTGTAATATACAATGACGAAGGACATTCCCTGGGTTAAAGTGACAACATTTTCTAGCTTCCTGTCTAATGTTGACAACAAAGTTCCAGTTTACTTTTCTCCCTTTCAATATTTTATATTTTATTTTTTATTTCAGAATAACCAATGAATTGTAAATTCTGATTTCTGTTCAAGACAAAATCTGAAGAATTTATAATTTATATTTATTTATGTACTTTCTCTGTGCCTCAGTTTCTCGTGTTGCATAAAGGAAAAAAGATGGACCTTCCATTGTAAAGTACCTTGAGATTTACTTATGAAAATAAGTTTATGTAATATTTATTTGGTCTTGCTTATCATGCTCTTATTCTTTTTCACCAAGTCCTCTAAGGAACATATTCTCAGAAGCATGATGCTACTCAAAAACACACTGGAGGAGCATGGAGCCGTGGGGCTGGTGCAAGCACTTTCAGCTCATCCTCAGCTTTGTCCTTTCTGCCTTAAGCTGGTGTCCAACTGCACCCACCCATGGCAAGTGGTGGCAGAAGTCTACAATCCTGTGTGTCTGATTTCCCCTTTAGGAGAAGGAGCAGGGAAGAGAAAGTCTTGAATATAATGATCTCTTGCATTTTAATGTTTCACTAACTTGCCATGTTATGTTTAAAAACCAGACCACAACCCTGCAGTGGCCACGTCTTCGTTACTACACCCAAGGCAATGGAGTCATCACTGGGATCTCAGTTGAGTCCTGTCCTGTCATGGAACAGCTGTCTTGAATTAAAAGCAGTGACTCAGATCAGGAAATTGGTAAGGAAAATATTTCTGTATAGGTCTAGTTTTGAAATGCTAATACTTTTGTATGAATTGAGTTTAATACATTTTTAAGCTAAAAATGCCATACTAATATAGTGGAATTTACTTGAATATATTTATTAGCATCCAGGTGGAGTAATGTAATTCTCTAGGAGATAATCTGTGGTATGAGCCTGACAATGCAGAGCATTTGTTGCTTATCCTCTTCCACATTCTGCCATTACATATCTGCAGCAATTCGCCTTGCAAAATGTTCACATTACTGTCTTAAGTAACATGTGCTCTTATTTAGAGTAGAGTATGACAAAGACCTGATGGGAGGAAAGGCAGGAAGGTTTCCAACTGCATGTATCCTGATTGCACTCACCTGACTTCACTCCTCCAGACAGGGTTGTATGTACCCCCATCGACTGGAGCAAGGGCATCAGCTGGCTTTGTTCTTTCCCAAATAAGTCCACGCAGAAAAGTTTGGGATCATGGAACATATTTTGAAAGAAAATGGCTCTTGGCTGTGCACAACTAGAAGTAGCTGCTAGTAGCGAAAGTGTGGGCACTGTGCAGAGAAAATGTCCTCATTTACTTGAGCAAAACCACATAGGTGCAACTAATGTTACCTTTTGAACTCTCTGGAATTCATAGCAGAAACTAACTGTGCAGTGTACCAGTCTGATTGTGCATACACAATGGGAAATACTTTTCTGCTTGCTTAAATGTTCTCTGTAGATAAATTGGATGCCATTTAGTAAGTTCACACACAAAGCACAGGATATTTTGGCTATCCTCTTGCTCCATAAGATAGCTCTGTACAGCAATGAGCAGAAGACACAACCCTAGTCCAAGGGTATCTCACAAGTAACATCCAGAACCTTGGGAGGACAGGATGTGTGAGGCATTTAGAAGTCTTATAAAGTTTCTGTTAAGGCTGGAAAAATTGCAAAATTGCTGTTCAAGTCCTATTTAAATTCTACTTCCCACTGTTTTCCATTATGTTTGAAAACCTAGTAACAGTTAGTTCAACAGCCTGTCAAAGAAGAAAAAAAAAAAAAAAGAAAAAAGATTACTTTTCAGTAAGTGGGAGGGCTGATAAAATTACAGCAGCTGGGTGTCTATTCCTGCAAGCTTCATTGTGCAGAGCTACAATGGATCTTCCTACAGAAAGCTAATCAAGGTGGAAGAGAAAAATTGGGTTCATTAGCAATCTCCATCACTGAAAAGTCAAATAATTTTTCACTCTTCAGTTGAGTCCAATTACAAAGACATTACTAGAAGTTCTTTCTCGGTGACAGTACTTTGGTGGTGGGTTTTTTTTTTTTTTTTTTTTTTGGCACTTTGCTTATTGTGCACTCACATTGCTCCCATCAGTGAGTGTAGATTAACACCTGTTACTGTTTTTACAGAAAATGATGAATGGTGCCATTACTGGCACAGCTTTACCTGAGCAAAATTGAACTTGCACATTTTAACTTTTTCAGTTGCAGTAATTACCACAATTACTTTCAAATTATGGTTTGCAAAGACCTGCACCAAAGCTGAACAATTGAAAACAACCATCCACCCTCTTTCTTGGAGAGGGCTGTAGGCAAAATGCAAACTACAGGCTTGCTTCATGCCTCTCTGTGATGAGGAAAAGTTATAAGGCGCTGCCTCGTTTTGCCCTCTCAGCTGGCTGTTTTCATAACACTGTAACATACATATGAGAATCTCACATTTCACTTTATAGCCACTTTTGATTCAAATATGAAACAGATAGTTATAAAGCTTGAATCAAATCTCAAGTGCTCATCTGGATTTTTGAAGCCTGACGCATGTGACTAAATTAATGGGCACAGGTGTACTTTGGCATTAACTACGTGTATCAGTTGCACCAGTCATTATAGTTCATCTCACCTGGTGTTGACTGTCAAATACTTGAGTTCTTGTCTAAGATGCTCATCAAGGTCCCCTCTGCAGCACGCTGGGGATCAAGAGGCATCAGTGCACCAAAGATAAACGTGTGGTATGAGAACAGCTGCTCTCCAGAAGTGCCTTTTTCTTTATTTGGACTATAGAGGGAGCCAAGACAACTTGGCTTGGACTAGAAGCCCTCCAGCTGAGCTGCAGGAAAATTGGCCATCATCAGGTAGTCATCTGCTTCCCTCTTGCCAGTCAAGCAGCTGTCTGTCACACAGTAGCACGTACTTTTGGGTAAAATCCTTCTCTATTAAAATAGAGACGTCTCTGAATGCAAATCTTCTGTTTCTTTTTTTTGTCAGGCTTTGGTCCTTACAGAGAGGTGTACATAATTCATAGCCCATACTTTCTGAAATGCAACAATAAAAATATGTAGATGTTAAGAGATCTAATCATCTTTTAGACTGTTAAACCTATGACTAATGAAAACATGAATGACCTTTCTTATTCTTTTTATTTCCTGGAGCTAACCATGAAACTCAGCATCCCTTCCCTGTTTTGTGGCGAGACAAGAAAATGTATCTTTGTGATTTAATCTGATAGAATTTTTTCTGTAAAATACTTTGCATAAAAATTGCTTCTTCAAAGAAATATATTTTCCTGAAGGAAAAAAAAAAAAAGCAACAAACAATTCTCATATCATGTTTCTTGAGACTAACCATCTCCATTCATACAAACCAACCATTATATCTTCCTGTTGACAGCACTGTGTTTTCTTTTCTTTTTCTTTTTCCCTAGTACATTTCTAGCATGTGGATCAAAGGTTTATAGATTCTTGTCTTTTCTTGAACCCACAAGCAAAGTAGCAACACAGCCAAGTTTTGAAAGTTTGCAAATCATTAAGAAACAAAGCAGACAAAACATACAGTGTTCCCAAGAGGCTTGAGACATGAAAGCATCTGTGTTGTGATCTACATACACAAAATCTGTTGGGACTAGACTTAGTTGCTCAGTAGGACTTGGAATGCACTATGATTCAAATCTTCTGCTGTAACTTTAAAGAATCAGTCTATATATTTTGCCTCAAATCCCCCAAATACTACGTAGATGAGTTGAACCTGTCCATTACTCTGGACCAAATGTCAGATTTTAGGACACGCTGATCTTCATCCAGATTTTAAGTACATGTCTCCTAATACACATTTTCCTTGAAAGCTAACTATAGAAGTTTCCTAGATCTTGCTTTCTTTACAAATCTGATAAGAAAAACTATCTCTATTGATGTTGGAGGCTCTGTCACTACCTGCAAGATTTCATCCCTGTTTCTTGTTGGTTTCTTGCCATGTTCCCCAGTAATAGCTTATAGCTGGTCTCCTTTCCTGGTAATAGCTTATAGCTGGTCTCCTTTCCCACTTGCTTCACCTGATGATGTTTAGCCTGACTCCACCCAGTCAGCAAGAACAGTAACAGGCAGGAAAATGGTGCATGCAGGTATTACCCTCATTTTCCTCTCTTCTGACTGATTTATTTAATGCTAGAACTTTATTAAGGTTATAGTTAGGTATGAAATCAAATGCCTTATTACATAAGTCATACATCTGTGCTGTTATGTTCATCAAATTGTTTGACAAGACTTACATTTTCATAAAGTTCTCTTGTCTGGCACCAATTATACTGTCATCCTTTAATTTTCTACTAATTGAATCCCTTATCAGCTTTTCCATTACTTTGCTTGGGACTGCTGCCAGACTAACTGACCTGTAATTACTGTGATCATTCTGCTTCCTCTCTTTGGCTTTTGGCAACACTGTGTATTTCTACTGTTCTCTAGCAACCTTTGGATTTATAGTGCATGAGCTCTCTGATTTAAAAATACTTATCTCTAATAAAAGGGCTTTAATAGTGACTTTTCTGGGATATGTGATGCAAGAGAGTTTATTAACATTGTGTCATAGGAATGTATCATCTTTCTTTTTCATCAAAGACTAAACAATAGTGTGTGTGTGCCTGCATGTGTCTGTACACTACACACAATTATTTCTTATCTGCTATACTAATAACAAAGTTGATTTAAGCATTCCAGTAACATGTCCATACCATTTTAAGGAACTGTAGGGGAGTTAATATATTCCTTAAACACTTTCTTATTCTTCTTTGCAACAAATATGTACATAAAAGCAAGAGAAGGTCTTCTATGTTATGCAGCAATGTCATATTCTGGTGTTTTCTGCAAAAATAATAATGATAATAATAAAATAAAAAAAATGAAAAAGAGGGAGAGAGAGGATGAGAGTTATAATCACAAAAATTGTTCAGATGTAATCAAAAAATCAGAAAAGATCATTTTACAGTTCAGAGTATTTATTCTATTACATTGCAGTAAAGAGATTGACATCCTCAACTCAAATTCCTCTTTGCTTTCTTTTCTTTTGTACTTTTTTTTTTCCTTAGTTTAAACATGAGTTATTTGGAAATTCTAGTTTTTCTCCTAAACTCATTCATGTTTCCCTCAAATGGTGAGTACGTTTATGTCATTGGGCCAATTCATACCAGCAGAGCAGTTTGAATTTTACCAGTGACATTTTGACAGCTGAAGCCTACATTTTCAATTTACTGGGTTCTGTATCTCTCCTGTTTACTGCTACTTCACAAGAGAATGAAATTTTATAAATACCTAGTAATTTAGTTTGAATAAGGAGCTAGAATATTAACAAAGGAGTGCTTTTTTAAGGTTTGGCATTCAGATATAAAACAGATGTTTATTGTGCTTTTTAAGCATCCAGGAGATCTTGTCAAAAGTGTCTGGCATGTACAGTTATTTTTATGTTACATGGAAGTGTATATTATTCTTCATTTTCATGTATTAACTCATGTATATTATTTCATAAATGAATTTGGCTTTCTTATTATGAAATAATACTTTTGGTAATTATCTACGCTCTGCATATAAATGTGCTCTACAAAGGTGTTTGGATTAAAGATGTCTGGCTACAGCTTTATTAGACAAACTGCTAATTAATCTCAAATATTATCTAGCATGCCAAAGGCATTCCTTTTGTAGACATTGTGAGTTTATCTATGGAATCTCTTCATCAGTCACTTGGGCTTTCTTACCTCTAGTATGCCAAACCTGTTTTAATTGTTTCCCCATACAGAGCATAGGGTGTAATAATGCAACTGCAACCGAGAACTGAAGTCTTGCAGCTTACATTGGCGAATCACATTAGCTGTCTGGATGGGTCCTATTGTCCTCATCTTGTGGTATGCAGATCTCACCTTTAAAGCTGCATCTAAGAAAAACAAAACAAGATTGCCTTGTTAATGACCATTTTTTTCTTGTGATATCAATCCTTTCCAAGTATCAATCTTAAAAGAACCTTCTTTGTTAAAAAGGTAAAGCTCCAGGAGTAGCAGCCATTCCCACCAAAATGTTCCTAATAGATTCTGCAGTCCACCAGTTCCTGAGGTCTTGTCTCAGCAATTCTGAATAAGGACTGACAAAAACAAGAGGGCTTAATGCTTAAAATTTCTCGGAAGACAGAGTTTATAGCTGGGCTAATCATTTTGCATGCTAGTCACAATCTTAGTCAAATTTTGCCCTCATTTATGTTAGTTTGGATCTAGGGCATGACTGTTAATAATTTTGACTTCAATAATGAATGAGCAAATAAAATTCTGAATTTTGACCTATTTTACTTTATGACACCATTTTTTTCTCTTTAATCTTACCTGTTTTGTCTTAATATAGATCTTCTCTCTCTTTTTTTTTTTTTTTATCATCCAGCTAGTCCTCTGTGCAGCTCCTTTCTCCTCTTTTTCAGTTTTTGTTTTCCTCAGACCTTTTCCCTCATTCTTCTAATGAAAATGGTCTTAGCCAAAAGTAGTTGAAAAGGTGTTTTTCCTGGACTAAGAACGAGTTTACATATGAGAGACAGAATACTTCTCTCTGTGTATTCTGATTCCAAAGTAAAAAATTCTAATTATAGAGTGGTTAATTAAGCAAAAGGAACAATTATAAATGAGCCTAAATTTAGAATTATGAGTTTGAAGTCAAAGACCACTGAAGACCATGAGAATACTTCCATTGACTTCAAAAGGATCTGAAGCACACTGTCTTACCTTTCTGTTTAGCACAACTTTAGGTTAGGGCTACTTTAACAACCTAATGAAACTCCCTTGAAGGTTAAGCCAGCCTTTATTTTCAAAGGGAAGCTTGACAAATTTTGCCAGACTCTGAAGCTTTTAATTGAAACACTGGGAAATTTCAAAGTGACAACTACTTTAGGACTTCTTTTATTTCTATTTTTCTTCTTGGGCAGATCAAGTAAAAGAAAAAAGAATATTTTTGCAAGCTTTTATTTTATTCACATACCCATCCAAACTCCTTTCACAGACAGAAAAAAATATATATATTACTTTGACCGCCTTCCTATCTTATGCAGAAACAAAGTTATCTTGTTCTTAGTGTAATAACATCTGCTATCTTTAAAAAAATGATTACCAGTTATATTTTCCCTGTGATTATTTTGCTTAGCAGAAATGTATACAGGAATACCTTTAAAAGACTTCAAAATCAGTCTGTAATTACAATATTTTAAGCTAATTTGTTGAAAAATTTTTTGCTCTGATTTGCTATAGAGTTTTCAGGCCTAGGTATGATCCACTTTTGACTCATTTGCTGTACCACATGTATGGCGGAGTTTGCTGCTTGCAAGAAATACCTAATTTTTATTTTATTTTATTTTTGGGCTTTGTGCTCCAGAGACGTCAGAATTTTTCAATGCTTCACAGGGAATGGACATTGTGAAAAAATACTGGCTTGAAGCAATACGATATTATACTGCCAAAGCACAATTGACAGAGGTGCTGCCTGTTTTCTTCTCTACCATAAACAGATTTCCTCTCCAGAGTTATGTCTGTGTGTGTGTTGTGTGTGTGCATGCTATTCTTTAAAAATCTGTGGTAGGGCACCTAAGAAATAATGGGGATTTTTATCCTTCTGCTTCTTCTTCCTTCAGCAATCAGCATGAGATGGTGGTCCACGTCTTTGAACTTTGTTGTAAGATGTGTATATGAATCTCATATATGGAAATATATATAAATGTAAAATTTCTATGCAGTAAAAAGTATTGGTGTTTATATACATATAGTTACGTATATTTTTACCTATTTTCTAGCTTTGATCAGGCTTTAAAAACACTGTCTTTGTTTATACTCTCTTCATCCTATGTGCCGATTCACTATTTTCTTAAATCCAGAAGCAAAACTGTGAGTTGTTTTCTCATCCCAGTTTACAGCATTTGGCAAAATGTAGGTTTCTTCTCCAGAAAAACTGCACAAAAATTCAGTGCTTTGCCAGAATCTCTAAAGTGCCTGTTAAATACTTAACAAAAGACTTGTTTTGACAAAGGAATATCACCCTTAATTGTCAAATTTGTTCCAAAAAAAAAAAAAAAAGCAAAAAACCTGGGAGAAGATGACTGGGAGAAGATGACTATTTTCAGTCAGCAGTCAGGCCTTTGAAAACTTAATTGTGGGCAGTTAGAGCTAAATGCTGCATTTTTGTCTTATCAGTCACCATTTCATGGATTTTATTGTTTTCCAGAGTTGCTAGCTTTCAGTACTTTAAACGTAATTTTTGACATGTGGGGAAGATGGACGTGACAGCACAGTGTTTGGAAAGAGAACTGCTGAGCTGATTTCCTCATGGTGTGTGCTGGTATGTGAAGGCCCAGGCTGTCCCATCAGCAGTGTGCTTGCTGGGAAGGCCCAGGCCTGGGAGCTCAGATACCACGAGGTTCCTTGGGTGCTTTTGGAGTAATATCTATTGAGAAAGAACTGAGTTTCTCTTCCATTTCTCACAGTCCCACAAGGATAACATCTTATGGGCAATGTCTTGGCTCCTTTTCACTTCGTTTTATAATCCCTTTGAGGGCTGTTCTCCACCCTTGCTTCTTCTACTATGTTGCTTAGAGGTATTGTTGTCTTCCTTCCTCCAAAGTCTTTACAATTCTAGCTGGAATTAAAGACCTTTGAGTCAGACAGAAAAGAAAAAAACTGGATCCTTCCAGTTCTGGGACAAACTTTGTTGGCTTTGTAGAAGGACCAGCCCTAGTATTTGTTGAGATAAAGGGAAGCTCAACACTCATCTCTGTTCATATATATTAAAGGCTTTATTGTCAAATAGGCCTCTGTTTCTGGACAAAAAGCAAAGCCATGGAATACGCTTACAAGGAAAATAATTTCTAAAGCCATGACAGATCCTCAGCTCTTTCCTGTGGCCCAGCAGTGAGAAGCAATCCTTAAGCTGCTTGCAGAGAACATCTGGTGATCCTGTGGTATAGGGGAGTCATCAGTTTGCTTAGCCACTTCAGGACATGTGCTCTTTTTAGCCTTTGGAGAGTGATGAGACACGGCCAGAATTTGCAGTATGTCCAAATAGATCTGTCAGCAGAACAGTCCCTGCGCATTTTTATCCCTGCTGGTGTAATATTAGGTTGATTCCTTCTTTGCTGTCTCCAAACCAACCAGAAAAGATCCAGTACATCTTCAGAACATAATTCAGAATAGTATTTCTGGAGTAGTTTTTGGAACATGTGTGGAATCTTCCGAAAAAGTAGATTTCCCGACAGTAGATATCTGTTCTGAGCACTGAAGAGAAGCTCGTTGTGGAGATACACAGGTCACTCTGAAAGTGATGCCTCCTATTTATTTCCATGAGAATTACAACAAATAGAAAGGGAAAAATAACATTACTTGATAGAGCATCTTCTCAGCTAGGAAACACTATTTTGCAGTGTATTCACCAGCAATAAATAAGAGCCTGTGTGCCACATTCATAAAAATCTTCACCACTGGAGATGACCCACCATCACCACTACTTAAATACACCAACCATTACCTCACTGTGCCAACATCCGCTGTTTTGTCTCCAGAAACATTCAGCAAGCTTTGATGTGTGTCAGTTGGTGCCATTTTTTTCACGTGGTGGAATGCAATTCCACACCTTTGCTCCATATACATTTCCATGGCAGACACTATCTTGTCAGACTGCCTCTCTGCTGCCATCTGTCATACGTCAACAAAATGCAATGGAATATTGGTGGGAAGGTTCTGCCTCTACTGCCATCCCACCAATATTCACCTCTGACGTTGTGGGCCAACTTCATAAAATAGGAGGCATTACTTTCGTATCTTAGCTATTAATAAAGACAAGGAGTGCATAACTTTGTAGAGTCAGCATAATCAGGAGTTTGGGATCATATTTAGCTGTCGAGAGCATGAGGTAATAAATACAGCTCTGAACTTCACAGATATTCCTTGATATGAAATGATCACAAGTGCTTGCTGAAGTGGTGATGTTCTTATATGCCAGAAATGCTGAAGCTCCAATAGTCACTGCTACCTACCATCTCTTCCTCACTTTGTACCACCTCCCACTCTGCTATTCTTGGATTCAAAACATGAAAGAATAAATGGGAGAGTAAATCCTCCAGACATCCATCTCAACAGAAAAAGCAAGTCTAAGAGGTAAATCTGCTTAAAATTTGTGGGTGGATCATGGATTAGTAAACTCCTACTCTCTGCTGCTCAGTTTTTTGGTAAAAAGGTGGCCCAGCATTTATCAGGAAGATGAGGAAAAAAATAAGATAAACTAATTTGGTATGAACACAAAGAGGATGATATGTAAATTTTCACCTTCTCCCATGCTACATTGGTAACTGAATGAATAATTATGTAGCTTGTTCTGTCAGAATTCTAACATTTTATTCTTTATTTTATAAAGCAAGTTTCATGAATGCCTGTAATGTAGTGTGTCTATCTGAATTGATCCTTTGAAAAGTCTGATGCTTTTGATTTCTAGATGAATAAGTACACAAGAACTACGTACTGTAAGTTCTGTGTGGACAAGACAGACTAGGACTTTTGGAATTAATTGAATCATCCTTCTTATCAGAAACATGAGCTGGTATATACTGTATTATTTTTATTCTTTAAACATTAGATGCACTTCTTTCATATCTCTAGTTAGAAAGCTATGCATAAGCATAACTATAGCCTAGACTCACAGCAACAGAGACCCAGAGATCTTTATGAGGATTGTGTCTGCTGTATAAACTATCATGATTGACACAGAAATTTTTAACCCTCTCCTGAACAGATACAAATTACATACTTAATAAAATAGAAATTAATTATGAGTAATGAGAAAATTATTCCAATTAGGCACCAAGATATCTGACATATTTGAATTGGTGAAAGTAAGACATTAAAATTGCAAGGAGCTTCAGTCTTTGCATAAACATGAATTCTTCTTCAAGCACCTTTAGCAGTGAAAGCTAAATTGAGCTATGGTATTAGTAGGTGTAACCTCCATTGCTTTCAAAAAAAGATTTGCATGATGTATGCCATCACTGAATTCAGTGCAGTCATTTAATTGAATAGATCTTATCTCCTGAAATCATCTTTGAGATCTAAGCCAGTTTTCCAGGTTTTCTAGACAGAAGTATGTTTTCTTAGAAACTTAAACTACATAATTTTAATCATTTTTAAGACTCTTGGCACCAGTGATATGTATAATTCACAAGTTTCAAACTGCAGACACATTAAGGCAAATGTAGCTACTTACTGTCTGCACACAAATACATACATAAATATTGTTCACAGTTCAATACATAACACCTTCTATTTTTCTACTGAAATATAGAGGCAGCATTTTATGACCTCCATGGTCATAAGAAATGTGAAGATGAATAGGTGGATTTTGGTATTTGGGTCATGATTCCCACATGTATTAAGTACTGAAATGCATACATAAATTTTAACAATGATTAGAATTTTAACTAGAAAAGCATCTTCTAATTAATTTTCTCCTCTGCTTTCATTCTTGAGAATCAAAATTACTTGTCTGAATTTAGTCACAAGTACAGTGGAGGCTTTTTAGAGCAGCTCATTTACAAATCTCCACCACAACAGACAAGTAGTCACCTCTAAGATATCCAAACACCCTCAGGTAAAATGGCAATGCCGTGTTTACCAGGTAATTGTTCTTTAGGGCGCCCCTAATTTTAATAAAATCTATTTGTCTTCTGTATCTGTGAAGGGAGCCAAGATGCTGGTTGTTATTCTTGTCTTTTCCCCAGTTGTTCATTCCCATTTATCTACACTGTAATAGCTAATGCATTCAGTAAAATGCTCTTTCAGTACTTTTCATATGTTGACACATCATGAACAGCTACTCGTACTTATGAGACACTCTTGGCTTCTGTAGAAGTTTAAAGCAGGGAATGGAACAAAAAGATTCGAATCAGGCAAATTAAGAATGATCTCTAAGATAAACATGTATTATTCAGTAACCTTATTTAAATTCCAGGAAGGCTGAAGACCATACCTCTTGGTTTGTGTTGCCCAAAGCCTGCTCTTCATCTGCTGTGACATTTTTAATGTATTACTGGCGGTGACTGACTTTCCCATTCATTTCCAGGCATACCTCTTTTCATACTCTTCCGCAATGCCTTCAGACGATTGTCTCAGTTAAGCTTTGTGACTTTTGGCATGAATTTTACCAGCTCCAAGAAGGAAGAGAATGTTGCACATTTTCTCTAAGCCAAGTCAGGTCATTCATCTATTTCTACTTCATTCTGCTGTCCTTGTCTAAATTGATTGGAAAAATGTACCCCTTGCACCTGACTTTCTGTAGCCTCAGTAATACCTCTGTAGACTCATTATTTCTGATCTTTTTTTTTGACATGTACTCTCTTCCTGTTTAATGAAGGAGGAGAAAGAAGAGGAAAAAGACTGCCTTCAATCTTTCTGCTGGAGCTGATGGTGGGTAAGCTTTGAATTTCACATACCAGTGTCATGAGAAGGGTGCAGGGATCATGTAGATTTCATGTCATGATTATAAAACTATGAATGATGGCTGTAAAGTATCATTCTGCTATTACTTGATTTGCTGGAGCTCACTTTCTACAATGCTCAGTGGGGAACAAATTATGCTCAAAGGGGAACAATAGTTTACCCTTCAGTTCTTTTCACTTAATAGAAAAAGATGTAACTTAGAGCTCTGTCAAACATAGGAGATCCACCTTATGCATAGTCTTGAGATGTGGCTTTTTTCCATTTTGGAATAAAGCTCCAAAATTTCCAAATATTCTTTGAAGGAAGATGTTCAAGAAAAAAAAATCAGCCTGGGTTAGCTGAATCTATTTATTTTGTCAAAAGTGAAGTTTTATTTTGGCTTTGACTGCGTTCTAGTTCTGATATGATGTATCTAAACTGATGCAAAATAAAATACCTCATTCAAAAGCTATTTTTCAAACCTACCATTTAAATTCAACAATACCAGAAAAGGACCATCTGCTGGGGTTACCTCTTTGAAAGTAGTTATCAAATTTTTCACAGATGCATATTGTGACTGTTCATTTGTAATTCCTTGTTTGGATTTCTTTACAACCACTTATTCAACCATGTTGAATGAGTCAGTCATCATAGTAATGCCAAGAAAAAAGAGGGAGTCTGTCTGACATTCACTGCCCCTACCTGCAGCCCCTTGTCTGGTCCATACAGAGGAGTTGCTTATCACGGTTTAGGCTGCCTCTGGCTGAATGTAGTCACCCGCTTTTTTGATCCACATCTCTCTTCATGCTCGATGACGGATTGCCCTGGTAGACATCTCTGATGTGATTTGAGTACAGATGGGCTGCAGTTTGGGTTCCCAGGGTGTTGTAAGACACTTCCATTAATTTACCTTGATGTGAGATCCATAGTGCCAATATCAGCAGGTATGTCCAGGCCAAACAGGTGGGTTTCAGGTGCCCTAGAACAGCCATTGGCCATAATGAAATATTTAATAACTGAGTTATACTTTTTAAAATATTATTTCCTGTACCTGGATATATATGAAGTCAACATGAGTGCGTCACTGTGAACAGATGTTTTGAAATTATTGAAGTCAACACTGTGCAAAGGGCTATCCTGATGTCTCATTTTATGAGCTTCCCAGGTGTTTATCCTGTGGGGTTTGTTTGTTTTTGTTTCTTTAGTAATCTAGTGATGGTCTTTTTAGTCATCATTTAATCATCAGAGCATAACACAATCAGATGGGGCCATGGCACACAGCTCCATCAGTCTTCTTTCCTACTGACTATAGAAGGCATGACCACAGCAGAAGGGAGGGTACATTCATCCCTTGTTTCATGCTGCACTGGCAGCTTAATCTCCACAGTCTACTAACTGGTATAGAACAATGCATGTCCTTGAACTACCATATTTCTCAGAATAATTTGTTGGTAGAGAGTGGAACTTTGAAATGTATAGTGTTAGTTTAGAGACGTGGTCAAGTCCAGTCACTCATTTACTTTCTTATTGTGCCCTGATGCAGTGACATTCTGGTCACAGATAATTATCATTAACAAGTGCACATGTGTTACTTTAAGGACTCTAATAATCAATCACAAATTTTCTGCACTTGTTTTGTGGCATAGTATTTCATCACTTGGTGTGGTATGAAACATTACAATTCTTTACACAAGACTGTTAACAGAATATTTATTTGAAGAGATTTCAATGTAAATAAAGATTTTCTGCATGTGTTTCTATAAAATAATTTATTTTTATTCCAGCTATATACTTTCTTGTGGAAAAAAGTTGTGTGAAAAAATAATCTGTAAGTGTGAATGGCACGAAAATGGAATTATCCATCAAATGGAGGGAGTGATTCCTCCAAGTCAGGTATGTAAGTTTGGGTGGCAAAAGCAAATGGCTTCATAATTTTGAGGAATTTCTCTCCCTCTCCTTCTCCCATGACTGAAGATCATTTATCCTTTGAGAAAGAAAAAGAAGGCTGGTATAAATTAAGAATGGTAATGTAAAAGCTTATACCCACTGCATATAAATCTTTCAAATTAATACAAGCATTAAATTGCCAAAGTTTTTTCCATATACTGCAAATATTAAACATGACATGCCTGCTAGGGTTGGTATAAAGTTTTGTCAACATTTTTGGCATACAGTTTCTCAGCCTGGGGTCAATATTTTCTTGACCAAATCTTGTTGTTTCAGTTGTCTTTTACCTCATATATTGTAACGCAAACATTTCCCAGAAAAAAGAAATTTGGCAGGCTATTAGTCCATAATGTGGTCTAATGCCTTTGGGTATTTTTTTAAACGTAAATCATTGAGATATTTAAGGTTTGAGGTTTAAGAACTGTACACAAACTTTAACAACTTCTTTTAAAAATATTTAGTATGCATATTTACTACATATGTATCTTATATAGACTAGAGATTAAACTGGAGATTACTTGCTAAAATATGCAAACTGCTGTCCATGAATAAACATCCTCATGAACTCCTATTGAAAGTTTCTTATTTAAAAAATGTTGTTTAAAACTACAATGAAAGCAAAGGGAAGTAAGATGGGAAGAGGAAAAAAGCAATGTTTAAGTAACTTTAATGATTTAACTTGGCTACAGAAAGTAAAGAAGTTCATTTTCTTTCTCCTGGGATCTCATCCAAAGCCCACTATGGTCAAAAGAAGGCTTTCCACCTATTCTCATTTGTGCTACACTCAGACAGTGCTCTGTTGCTCAAGTATTGAGCTATGCTGATGTCATGTAGCAGAAGATCCCGCAGCACAGCAGCCCACCTATCTGCCATGTGTATTACATAGGTTTCAAGGTAAGTTACTTGAGGCAAAGGACCTCTCCTCTGGATCATCCTTCCTGTATCTGCAAAGTTCAGTGAGTTTTCCACTTTTGCCTTGATATATCTGTGTCTACCAGTTATTCATTATAACTCTCACTTAAAGAGGAAAATTTTAGAATCCTGCAAATGTACAAATGTCTCACCATGTATGTGCACGTGACAGTTCTAGGTATCACATAGCATCCACCAGCCTGAGAGTTATCTCATTTATAACGTCATTTCAACTTTCACTGTAACATAAGTCCAGGAATACATTTTGTAGTTTCTTTTAGGTATGAATGACAGGATTTGTGTAATCAATGAACTCTGGCACAATAACATGCAATATTCTTTAGAATGCAATTCCTGCAGCTTGTAGACAATCTGTTCCTTATGGTGATTTCTGGGAGCTTGTAAACTCTCACTAAGATGCTGGCAACATCCACCAAGCGTCTCAGACACTTTGTCTTTCTGAACCTGAACTTTTTAAATAGTGGTTAAACATGTTGTCTGCTTTAGTTTCCTGTCTATCTTCATCATAAGTCAGCACCTGTTTCCAATAAATTATATGCAGAGCTGTATCAGCAACACCTTGGCAGCAGCTGCCACCCTGAAAAGCAGAATGCCCTTGAGGACAATACACCTGTGAACACATAAAGTGTTTATTTAACTGAAAGCCAAAACTTTAAGTTACATAAAGCAATTATCCAAAGCCTAATATATGCTCATTATTAACACAAAATAACCTTGTTCTTAAAAAAAAAAATGATAATCTATTTAAAGGATTTTTTTCCAAAACCCAGGGAAATGGACTGGCACTGTGAATCTGCTATTAGCCTAGGACTTGAAAGTCTGATGGTGGGAAGACGTGTGGGGGAGGCTGCCTGTGCAGAGTAACAAAGTATTAGGGCACAGATTTGGCATGCATTATACACAGAGATGAGAGAAAGAGCCAAGTCATTTTCAGAGAGGCTGTTGAACAACACATTTTTTCTTTTTGGTTCTGCATTATAAAGTAGCATTTTGTTGCTGAAGCATAGAACTACTGTGTTTAAGATGGTGTTTGATCTTACCATCACTGTGAGGCAGAAGGAAAAAATGGTCCTGGGAAAAAGGTCTTCCTATTACTAGAGCAAACCTTTCATATCTAGTTTACTACCAGCGCTGCCCTTTTATGTAACAGTGAGCCTATTTTAGCAGCAGTAAGTAAAGATAGTTGTTTTCAGCAGATCACAGGATAATGCAAACAAAAAGAAAGCTAATGATTAAAATAGAATAGAAATTGAGATAAGCTCTCTAGTTTTGGTAAAGCAAGAAATAACACAAGGAACTCTGTAGTTCAAGTAATTTGTAAATTTTCATTTCTGTATGGATACTTCTAAAATTATTTGGCAAATCAATCTTGGAAATCACATAAATGGAAAGATATTTTCTAATTAATGTTTCCAAAATTAACACTGAACATGAAAATATATGTGTGCATATATGTATATATTTCTGTATAAATGCTCATAAAATGGTCACATTTTTAACTCACATTTTACAATACATTAATTCCCTGTCTGATGCTTTCTTATGCCATTTAAGTGAAATACTTTCAGATGAGAACATATTTTAATACTTGTGTTTGGTGAGACCAGAAAGTTGTGGAAGGATTTCTTAAGGAGTATCACAGCTTTCTTAGGTGTCACTTTCTTAAACGCTTACAATGCTGAATGCAAATATATGTAGAGTGATGCCAGCATGTAAATATTCTCCCATCAATTATTTTGTACAGTTAGATCCAGTGGGTTACTCTATGTGCAAAATAAAACTCTGAGAGAATAACATTAGCATAACTCCATGATACATGCCTTCTCTTTCAAACAGGATTCCACACGTAGATAATGGAAGTAACTTATTTTGTTTCATATTTTATTATCAGATAGTTCAAAGTTTAACATAGCAATATTTTTTCCAGTTGAGTTTTTTAAAACTGCTCTATTTTCATCTCTGAATGAGCATGGTACGTTTTAGAGATCCAAGCTAAAACATATGGATTAAGTCAATGAATCCATTTCTAAATCTCCAATTAACTGTTCTGATTACTCATGCAAATCTATATTTTTGCCAGGATTTTTTTATGTCTTTAATACATAGGCCATTCCAGAAGTCATATCTCCTATTTATTTCCATGGATGTTACAACAGATACAATAACACTCAACAAGATACTATTTTTTAGCATAGTCACTACATAGTTTTGCATTTTTACCAGAAACATTCAGCAAGCGTTGACGTATGTCAATTGGCGCCATTTTTTCCTCATGGAGGAATTCACTTCCAGCCCTTTGCTTCAGACACACCTCCTTCTCAGACGCCATTTTGTCAGACTGCCTCTCTGCTGTCATCTGTCACACAGCAACAGTGTGTAACAATATTGGTGGGAAGTTCCGCCTCCGCTGCCATCCCACTTATATCAGCCTCTGATGCCATGGGCCAACATCATAAAATAGGAGACATTACTTTTGGAGCAGCCCTCCAAGTAAATTTAAGAGGAGTGCATTTTCTTCTCCTAATGTGTATGATAATATAACAGAATGATTGATGTCATGTATAGATACAGACCTGCTTCGATTTCAGTTTTCTTGGCTGTGTTTGATTATAATTTGATATAAATGCTGTAAGCATCCAGCTAGGATTCCAACTAAAAGGAAATTCAGTGACAGCAATAATAACAATAATAATAAAAACACTATTTATTTTCCCCTGGAGTGTTTAGCTTTTATTAAATGTCAACAAATCTAAAGACGTGCTTTGCTAATCTATGTTGCGTACAGGAAGTAAGTTACAAGCACAAGTTACTGAAGATAATGTTTGCTTTGTTTTAGATAGACAGGATCCAGAGAACTGAGATCTCTCACAAGCATTTAAAATCTACCGCTTGTATTCCTTCAACATTTGTCAGATCTCCCACTGGTGATCAAAGAATGCCAAACTGAAAGCAGACCTATATTTGTGATTGTTTGCTACCCTCTGCGATAAGTTTATCCATCAGTTTCTTTCCTGTTGACTTTCATGTGCGCTATCACCCCAGGATGTTATATTTGCTCAAACAGAAAATGGAATTACAAGCAGAAGAAGCCGCTGCATGGAAGGTCTGCTGCTGTGCTGCCCGCTGGAGACTTGCCTTGCGGTGAGGGCTACAGACACAAAAACAGCTTGGCACTGGGAGCTCCATCTTGCTGTGGCATAAGCTGGCTTCCTGCTGACTCCAGATCTGCCTTCACACAGGTTGCTCTAGATTGAGATGATAGAGTGGAGGCAAGTACTGTGCACTGGACTAGAGAAGTGTGTCAGCCATAAAGGACAGCACACAGCAGCTATGCTTTGTCTGGCACAGCATTTTGTAGGGTTAAAAGGGAGTGACTGGAGTGTAGGGCCATGCCAGCCAGTTTAGTCTCACCCAAGAGGTCCCAGATTTGGTTCAATGTGGTGATGAAACTGCTGAGACTTTATAAATCCAGACTTACTTAAGGAGGGATTGACAGAGCAAACTATGACTAGGTTTTGTCACAGCAACCTATATGTCCAGAATGGAAGTGCTAAGCCAACACTAGGAGGAGCATAGAGCTGTGGACCCCTGTTTGCCTTTCAACTACAACTTTCTTGCATTGCAGTTTCTTCTACACATCTCCGGTTTCACATGATATAATATTTGGCCCAGTAAATGCAAGGCTTGGGTTTGGTCTCTAGTCAGATGGTACCCAAAAATAAGCATCAAAATATCCACCGCTTATTAAAAAGTCAAGAAGAAGAAAGAACAGACACAAAATACAGTTTAGTCACCATAAAGAAACCACCACCAAAAAGGCTGGGTATGTATCAGATCATCTTTTTGCAGAACATTTCTTCTGAGATATATGAAGGTGGGAAGACAGCCACTGGTAGAATTTCCCCTGTTGCAATGCCTCTTTATTATTTCATTAAAATCCTTGTAATACACAAAACAATAAAAGAAAGCAACTTGAAAGTTCACAATACACAAGATTCATCTTGCATTCATAGAACGTGTGTAACTCATTTTGTGCTGATGTTTGCTTGTTTAAGAATGCACACCTGCTCATTACTACTTGTGGAAAATAAGTTTATTAGCCAAGGAATGTCTGGACTCTTACTGGAAATCCCATGTAGATGCAGTTATGCTTCCTGTTAAGACTCTTCTTCAGTAAAAAATTTGCTCCCACTGTAGTATTCCAGGGGCAAAAGAAGCAGCAAATGATATGCAGGAAAGATGCAGGTAAAAATATTCACAGAGATTAAAAACGCTCCATGCCTGATCCTGATGATTCAGTGCATCTTTCCCTGTTGAATGTAAGTATTCTGTTTCATACTACATTTATGTCAGATCAAATACTCTACTCAGAAGCTGGGACTTTACTAGTGCCTCATTTGTATTTGTTTTTACTTTGAATCAAAACATAAAGGTGGTGACAGAAAAAATTCTGATGCTTTGCATAGGGTTAATAATTGAGAGCCATTCAGCTTTGTTAGTCATCCATTTGAAGGGAATTTCCTTATGCAAAGAGATTGCTCCACTTAGGACAAAACCATTTTTTTTCTTCATCTCTGAACTCCAAATGAGCAGGAGAGTGGAAAGAGCAAGGGAAGGCAAAGGAGCAAAGTGGGAAGCTTTGATCGTTTCACCGAGAGGCTGAGGCAGTTTGAAATGAAAGAATCTCTCACCACATTAAAAAAGGAGGGAGAAGAAGAAAGGAGAAAGGAAGAAAAAGAAGGAGAAACAGAGAGCACAGTGTGACAGAAACAATGTGAAGCAGGAGCCCAAGCCTCACAGGAAGGGTTGTTGCCAGACTCTACAGAAGCTTTTTTGCAAAAAGTAGAGAAGGGGCATCTTAGTTTCTTTAACAGACTCCATAAAACCAATGAATTGCCAAGAGAAGCAAAGAAATAACAGGAAGAAAATGTATTCAGGTGACTTTCACTTTGCCTTGCTCGTTGCATCTTTTGTGCAATCTAGATGATAAAATAATTGAGTCTAATCAGCCTGCAGCTATAGAAAAGCTTGTGTCAAAGCTATCAGGCAAGCTGCAAGAGGAACACTCCCCCAAAGTCTTAAGGGGTAGGCCTGAGAGATCCTATTTCACAGTGGAGAGCCATACCCTGGGTGTGTGAGGGCTTTGCAGCCCACTTGGTTCAGGGTGAACTTAACAGAAAAGGCATCAAACAGAAACTGGTTCAAAACTCATGTGGAGCAGGTCTGCTAATGCTGTGTCTCCATTTTGAAATGAGCAGAAAATTAATAACTATAATCTGTGGATGTAATTTTGTCATTACCAGTTTGACTGGTACTTTATTCCAGCCCAACTAAATGAATAGGACTTCCTGCTGGTCAAAGTGCTACTACACTTGAGTCAGGATCTACTACCCTTATTGCAGCCTGATTTTCTTCGCTTTAATCTTTTAAGTTATAATGCCTACAACACCTGCTAGTAAGCACCCTGTTGGCAGGCCAACAAATAGAGGTGGGTATACCAGAAAGCAAGTCTATCTGTGCCTGGACTGTTGACAGAGATCCTAATGGACTATGAGTACACAACCCAAACACACTAATATGTGAGCATTTTTCCTGGCAGTATGTATTTAAACATGAAAAATCTGTGATTTGCTGATGGCCAATAAAACAGGAAACCTGAACCCTTCTTAATTTGCAGAAAGATTATTCTTTGCAAAATAATTATTACTACATATGTGATGATTAGTATGCTTTTATTTTTGCTAGAATAGGCATAGCATAATGGAAACCTCTACTGTGATAATTTCTGTTTAAAGAACTGCAGCATGTAAGTTATTATAAACAGTGTATTAATTCAATGCCTGAATAACTATCATCTTTTTTTCCCCCCAACAGCAGTCACTATTCAGACATTTGAATGATAGAAACCACACCTATCCACTGTAATTTATTTCAGTGATTTTCAACAAGATGTTCTCTAAAAAAAAAAATTCCTTAAAAAATCCACATCAATCCTTCATCTCTCCTCTCCTCTGAGGAATGTGTATTTATATTATTCTTGAGCCAAGAATGGATCATCATTCACATATGCAAAAGAAATACTAAATTACTCATGAGTTTGCTCATTCTTACTCTATTCTCTTTACTTCATTTTTGTGCAGCAATATACATTAAACCATTTATTCTGTTGAGTACAATAGGACTAATTGGAAATTTACATGGAAATGAGTGCGATGAGACTGAGTGAATATTGCTGATTAGTTTTGCAAGAATCTGCTTTTTTTTTTTTTTTTTTTTAAAGAAATGGCACAAGAACAGTCCTTGGCAAGCTGCAGGAAGATACTGGTCTTCTGAATGCTTTTGGAAACACTACTTACAACATATCAGTCCCTTTCTTTGTCTCATGCACTGTCCATGCTCAAAGAGAACAGTATTTTACATCAATTTAGTTGTATATGTTTGTTATTTCAAGCAAAATTCTCAAAGCATCAAAAGGCTTGTATATATGAGGTATTTGAAGAAAGCAGACACAGGCACACCAGATCAAAGGTACAGAAAACATTCTGATTAAACTAATTTTTTAAAAATGCATCTGAAGAAGTTCTCTTTGATTCAGAGAACATGAAAACCAAACAGCCTTTGAACAAAAAGTTCCAATGAAATCCAATATTTTTTATAATTTAAGAAATTCAGGTTTTTTAATGTTTCTTTGCTTTTGTCTTTTTATACATCAATTAGATAAGGCCAGAGCTATTGTATGAAATATACATGGGGTTAAAGCCTAATGCAGAGCCGTCAGTAATGTCTGTAGAACATCTGAGTTTTCTTTGAATTTCATCATTCTTTAGAACAAACATGTTTGCAAAAGTCTCGGCAAGTTTTCAATTGTTTATTAAAAATAGAGACCAGCTTTTGAAAAGTACACCATAAGTACATTTACAACTGTTCCTGTTAATACATTTGGAGACTTCATTTCTTCTCAGCATTTATCCATTTAGTTATCACATGACTGGTCTTACACAATGCTATCCTGCCAGTTTCATAAGTAGTAAACTTCCCTCATATCAAGGACATGAGAAACATCACAGGAAAATATAGGACCCCTACCTTTTCATTATTTGGGGTGATTTGGTCACCATTCAAGATGCTGCTATAGATTTTTAGACTTTTTTATGTTGAGAAAAATGAAGAATTGTGCCTCTGAAGATCTAAAGATTTGGGGTTTGTCTTACATTGACAAGAATTTCTACAGCAAATGGCACACGTCTGAATGTAAGCAGCCCTCACAAGCTTTCTTCCTAAGCTCTGCCAACAGCAGAATACTCTTGGTCATGGTTTCAGAAGCCTCCAAGTGGGGGAATCTCCACTAATAACTAGTTTCTAGTCAGGATTTGCAACCAGTCTGGAAAGTAAATGCCATCCTCTTAGCCTGTCATTTTCCCTTTTTCTTACAAGAAATTGCCTGCGAACGGTATTTCTCCCATCAGCATGAATTTTCTGACTATCTGTTTGGGTTTTTTCCTCTTCTTTTTAGACTGTTCAGTTATCCTCTTTCTCAATTACACAACTTCTAAACCTCCATCTCCAAACTGTCCTTCAGAAGTTCCTGAATACTCTTGTCCCAAACAGATCAGTAGCATTTTCACTGTCCTGAATATAACCCTTGCCAGGGAGGGAAAGCATCTTCTATAGAACTCTGCTTCTTTACAATGAGTTTGGTGCCTGTTGGAAGAATTGCCTACAAAGTTACCAGTTCTATGTATTTTCTAACTTTTCATGGATGCACAAATCTTGTTTTGAAAACCATTTGGCAGAAATAGACTGCAAAATGTTCCTAGTAGCAAGTAAACTTTACTAGTGATGATCATAAAGTTGCAATAACTATAATCAATATGATGGCTCTAAGCCTTCAGCAAGGGCAAGAACAAAAATTTCAGATAAATGGGTACCAGTAACTGTTCATGTACTCCCAGCATAATGGCAGAATAACAAAAACGGCTATTTAAAAGTGTATTTTACTTATTTGATACATACCTCACGAGAGCCACCTTGACCATCAGTTACCCAGTTCTTGTCCATTTGCAAGATGTAGATGTAAATGAAGTCTCTGGTACTGTGATTGCAATAAGCATAAACCTAAAGTCTCATTAAGCAATTGAGCGCAAAGAAACTGAAGAAGCTGTCAGACATTCTCATGTGTTGTCTGTTCTGTAATTGTTTCCAGTGGTCAGCAAAAAAAAAACGAAATAGAACCATAAGGTTTTAAAGATTAGGCTTCATGTCTCCCGCGAAGTCTAATACATGATATGGCCCTTTCCTGGAACTCTGAGTATACTGAAGGAGAATGATGAAGCAGAAGAATGGGCACTATGCCATTGCATCAGATGAAAGGGACGTTGGTGGATATTTGCCATGGGAATTCTTGACTGTTAAGCACTTGATCTACTGTCTGTTAGCTCATGGGAATGGAACTAGTAAACTTGGGAAACCTCAAATAAATTCCCATTGTATATATAATATAATCCAAACCAGAATTTTCTTGGGAACAATTGCTAATGATACTGGAAGTCATCCTTGTTGAATGGAAGAAGAGACAATTTTCTGTGATCCATTTCAGTGCAGATGCTGAAGATTTTTAGCCAATAGTTACAAGATGCATAGTCTATCATTAGTTAAGTCTCTGTTTTAAGCATCAGCCTATTCAGGTACTATAAAGAACATTTTTTTAAAGTCTGCGTCTGCCACCCTTACAATGACACGAGGAACCTTTAAAATTACCTAGGTGATAAATTGCTGTTTCAGAAGAATTCTTGGATGAGCTCATCTTTGTACTCTATCCACTATAGTCATGGTTTCTGTTATAAACCAGATGAGCTGAACGTTTACCTTAGATCTTTTTTTCTAATTTATGAAACAAATATGTAACAAAGACAAAGTCACTTTCCCGTACAAACAATTTCACTACCATATAAAACAATCCAATCACTTTGTCACTGTGTGGTTGGGGATAAAACTATTTTTCAATTCTTCCTCAGCCCAAAGCTGCCAAGATTTGAAGATACCTCACACTGAATAAGTCATGCATTTCTAACTGGCTTCCCGAAAGGGGTTTTATTCATTATTTAATGGAAACCATTAAACAATTGGAATCAGAATACACAACTAACATATTAACAAGCCCAAAACAGAATAACTGAATCCTCTAAAGAACTGATCTTAATTACCACACCTCAAAGAATAAGCCAGCACAGACTAATGAATGACATATCAAATATACCAGCTTTACAGGGCATATATAAATACTGAAACAGTGTGGCATTAGAGCTAGGGGCATGAAATACAATTAAGTCTTTGGATATCTTCTTTTAGAAAGTAAATTTACTAGAGACAATTTAAGGACAGTTACTATATTTTCAGGCCTTTTAGATTTCTTGTTTTAAATCTTCTTCTCTAACCCATGAAAGCGTGTTTCTGTATCTGTTTTCTTAATTCTAATGTATCTTATTCAAATTTTGCCTCAGAACATCTTGCTTGCCTAATTTTACTTTCACAAGACATAGATAGAGCATAATGCATGTCAGCTGACACACAATACATTCTACCGTAAGAATATATCCAAATTTGACCCAGAGAACAAGAAATACCCCACAGCATATAAAAACCTTAATATGAAGTTGCCAGAAGGGTATCTGGCAATCTCTAAATTAAACATATTTTCAGTCAAGTTCAGCTACTCTGTTACTCCATCACCTTCCCATGGCCCATTACAGGTACTTAAAAAAAAAAAATCATCATCTGTTGGAAAGCCATGTCTTTCCACAATTACTCCAGGTGCAGGTGAAACTTGATTTTCCTATTTAAATCATGCTCAGTTTTCATTCCCCTATTTGTCTATGTTCCACTCCCTCTCCTCCTCTACTTCTGACTATATTTCTGAGTGGACTTAAATTAAATTAATTTAAATTAATTAGAAAAGAAAGGGGGAAAAAAAGAGACATATAGGGCCATGTCTTCTCAGCAGTTTTTTTAATCTCTCACAGCTCTAGTAAAAATACTACATACCTCGGCATTGCAAACCAACATTATTTTTGCTGTGAAAACACAACATGCACGTTCTTAGCCATGAGTCCTCTGTGCAAGATCTTTTCACACGTGCAAAAACAGATGACATTTCATCACTTTCATGCAGGGATAAATAAAAGAACCGTGGAAGAGAGCAGCTCCCGTCTACTTGTCTAGTTACAGATGCCGCTTTCTCAGCATCGGGACTGTGCATGTTGATATTAATTATGAAAGTCGTTTCCCTGTATGCTGTCTACTGCAAGTGGTTGCTACTGCAGTTGAAATTATTTCAGTGTGCCCTGAAGTTGTCACAAACTCTTTACATACTGAGAAACAAACCAAAACAAACAAATTCCCTGCACCATTGTCCTGCTGAACCTAAGTGCTAATCTAACGATCCTATTTCAGAGAATCCCACACCTGCTGATTTCAGAAGGCACTCTGGAGGTCATTGAGTAAAGTCTTCTTTTGCTCATGCAGGGCTTCCTAGTGCCCATTGCTCAGCATGTGTCCAGGCAGCTTTTGAACATCTCCAAGGATGCAGACTCTACAAATTCTCTGGGCAACCTGCTCCATTGCTCAGTCATTCCCATAGTAAAGAAGAGTTTCCTTATCATAGAATGATATAACAATTTGGGAAGGGACCTCAAAGATCATCTAGTTCCAACCTTCCTGCTGTGGGCAGGGTTATATTCAGATACTACTTCTTGTGTTTCAGTTTATGTGTGTTATATCATCAGTGGGCACCACGAAAAAGAGCCTGGCTCCATCTTTTTCAGATATTTATATATATATTATCTGTCCAGAACCTTCTCTACTCTGAGGGAAACCGTTCCCAGCTCTCTCAGCCTTTCCTCATTTGGGATGCTCCAGTCCCTTAATCATTGGACTCCCTCCAGTATGTTCACTATTTACAAGTAAGGGAGGATTTAAAGCAAAGCAGAGCCTGAGCTAAACATACTGGAACAAGGTAGCAACGTTGTCCATGAAACAAAAGATATGAAAACACTGGAAAAAGTGACCAAATAAATAAATCAGAAGAATTAGAAGGGACTGAGCAAGGGATGTTTAGACGTAATGTGGATGGATAGATGCCTATGTCTGTGTGCCTGTCTGTGTGCATACCTACCGACAGCGGTCTGCTGCTGCTAAGGCACTGTAAGCTGATGCAAACTGTTTCATATGCTAAAAAGCTGTATTAATAAAAAGATCTTTTCAGAAGTAGACAGACATGATGTCTATGCCAAAAAATGACATTACAAAGGGATTAACTGTTTAAGTGGTCAAATTAAACCAGACAGAAACAGTTAGCTTCCCCTGGTCCGTAGCTCCTCTGCATGAGGCAGCGTGACTAAAGCTGCCAATACCTCTTTGCTACTAAGGCAAAGAGAAGTAACATTAGGAATTGGGACACTTCCCAGACTCTTGCTGTCTGACCTTATGTCTTGCAGTTTGATCTGTGCTAGAGCAAGATCTCCCAGTTTCCCTGTGATAAACATGGGCCATAGCAGAGAGCTGTCTTGGAGTAGCTATTTCTAGTAAGCTGTTCTAGCACATGGTGTAGACATGTTTATTCTGGCAGAATTTCATTTTTGCTGCGTAATATGGGTGAAATAAGTGACCCTGGTGAATGCACAGTTTTGTCATAACTAAATCCACAGAGTGACTTTTGTTGACAAAACAAGGGATAAAACTCTGACTGATATTGTAGTCTATAGTGGAAGCCTGATCAAAGTCCAGGATGGGGACCTATAACCTGCTTGTCACTCTTCTTATTTAGCAGTCTTACTTAGATGGTTAGGGCTCTGGTTTGATACTTGCCTTGGAGGATTAGGAATAGCAATATGCAATGTGCATAGCAGTGTGCATATGTGCATATAGGAGAAAACCCCTGCGTGTGCAGAGGTGCTCCAGCCCCACCAAGGACTATTCCAACACAACTGTAGTGTTTCTAGCACTCAGCTTTACCCCTTCAGAGCAAGCTCAGCAATCTTTGGACAGCATTATGTTTTGCAATAAGACGAATAGGTCTCTTAAGTAAAAGAGTATTAGCTTGTATGATTAGCAGTTGTCTTTTTCTTCTGTTTTATTTTCCTAAGATAGAGAAAAAACAGTTTCTGAATACCTTTTTAATTGCTCCTTTTAATCTCAAGTTCCATTGCAAAGTAAGCAAGATGTGCTTTAGTCCTGTGGCAGCAATATCCATGTACTGTAGGAAAAGAAACGTAGCAGCTCTCAGACTCAGCCTAGTTCTTCCAAACACTGCTCCTGATCCCTTCTGCACCTCCTTCCCCCTTGCCCAACCACTACCATTTTCCCAAACCATGTGCACAAGTCAGTGCATGGCCTCTTCCCCCAGGCTTAGCAATGGCCCACGCTGGAGTTATTCCCTTTAAAATTAGATAATGTCTGTACAGCAAACCTGAACTGAGCTGCACATTGCCTTGGCTGCTTCTGTCAGAACTCGATGCCATGAATTTTATACCATATTGCAAGTATAACCTGGCATAGCTATTGGAGCATATTCAGTTAGGATATTCAGCCTGAGTGGCTTAAAACCACAAAGACTTCATAATCATGGCAAAAAACAACTTTTCCCTCTCTCCTTCCATTTCATTTCACCTCCCAGTCACAGTGATCCAGTATAGAGCCGTGGGATTTTGGGATAGGTAAGGACATCCCCCACATACCCTGCTTAGTTCTCACACAAGGTATCCTTGGTGGGTCGCTGCCTTACTGTGGGCTATGTATTATTATCATGTCAGAGAGACCAAGTTAAAACCTACCAGATTATTACCAAAGCATAAAAAAGCAGATTCCACAAATCTCTTGCAAACATTAAACAAAGTTCCAGAGATTGTTGAGGGCCCTAACTAGAGAAAATTGATTTTGCAATGACCGTTAATTGGAAAAAGCCCTGCAGAGCAGAAGGCACAGAAGGATGGACTGGGTAGGGCACAATCTCTTTACTGTCAGAGATATCAAAGATAGAACTCAGCCATCAATAGATCTCTGGTCAGCCTCTGCCTGTTTTAACAACTTAATCCTTCATGGAGTTAGATCATCATGCTCTTGAATAGCTGGAAGAAAACCTACAAAACAGGCCAAGTAGGGAGAAGAAAACCAAGAGGAAATGTCGACAATCTCTGAAAGGGCCAGTCAGCACAGCTGGAAGAAATGTTCTGGATAAATAATTGCAGCAAGAAGGAGTGGTGAGATGCAGTTAGATTTAACTAGAGCAGTTCTGAGCAGACATCAAAAACGTGCTTGCACTAACAGTATCTTCAGTAACACTCGCAAAGCTACTACTGTCTGTGAAGCTGACTTTATCTAAAATAAATGTATTTTTCTACTCTGAAGTGATCTGTGGATTTACAAAAATAACAAAGGTCCAATTTTCTAACACATCTGTGTGTAAGTCATCTAGACGTACAGAATGGGATGCATACCAGCAGGCATCAGAGCTGAGTGCCCAGGCTGGTGAGCTACAGCAACTGCAGCAGCTGCAGGGCATCAAGTGGTCCAGGGGCTGCTCCGGGTGTCAGATGACCAAAGTCCTAATATTGAAAATTGCTGAAAAAATACTGAGTACATTAGTACTGAGTACAGTACATCATTGATTCTGTATTATTTGTCCTACATTTCTCATTTATTGTGTCATGTCTGACTATTGCTATGGCTTTGACCAGAGAGGGACCTGGCAAGGACCATTCTTACTTCTCTTTGCATTTTTTCTTTCCAGCCTCAGAGTGCTCAATATCTCCCCATGCAGGTTGCCTGTTGCCACATTATCCTTATATATTCAGACATATGTACATACCGATTAATAAGTTAAGTTAATTTAGCACAAGAATTTGATGGTGAGACAGAAGACCCCAAGAGAAAAGTTCTTTCCTGTTGAGATAAAGCAGCAACTCTGTTAGCTTAAGCCAACACAGACTTTTTTTAAGTTACCCAGAATTGCTTAGACTGAGATTTTCTCAACATCTATGCATTTGAAAAAGACTAAACTATTTGAAAGGAGCTATTAGCATGCATGCTTTAACTTCACTTCTTTTTCATGTTTAGCTCTTAGAGAAGAAATACCAGATTTTGATATGAACATCTGTTTCATGTTTTTCTAAATGTGAGCTTAGTATGAAAATTAACCCCATAGTTTTCGGTTTGAGTAGCCATCTAGATGTTCAGCATGCATTCAGGAGACTTGTCTTCCCAGTATTGCTCGGGACCCAGATCGGTCTGTGGCTGTTTCGTCCTCTGGAAATAACTGGTCAACACTGTATGTGTTCAAATGTTTAACGAAGACGTTATTCACACAGTCGCCATTAGCAGTTGTCACTTCTTTGTGCTTAAGCATGCCAATAGCCATAACTCAACTTTCAGTCTCATGCAATGTCATTCAACTTTTATCCCAAAAACTGCAGGGAAATAACATTCATATTTGCTCTTTCCAGAAATGTGTTTTAGTTACCAACAGGCCAGCAGATGTTCAGCAATGCTGAAATCATGATGCAGAACACAGGTCTGAGCTTGATTTAGAGGGGAGTTTCTTCTCCTTCATCAGAAAATGAAGGCTTTAAGAACTGATATATTTTAACCTACCAAAACAAAAGTGATTTTGCTTTCTGTCAGTTTAGGTTACTTTAGCTGAAGGTAGTGACTGCTACCTCAAATGCAAAACCTCCGCAATTGCAGGGCTTCCTTTCAGCATGGCTGAGCTCCCGAACTGCCAGAGGATTTTCTGTTTCCCATACTCCCAAGCCAAGAGATGAGACCTCCAGTACCTCCAGCCTCAGGCTGGCTCATGGACTGCACCAATGCTCCTGCTTTTTGAGTTTGGCAATCCTGATCACAGTTCATAGAATCATACAATCATTTGATTTGGAAGGAACTGTTGAAGACCATCTGGTCCAACTCCCCTGCAGTGAACAGGCTCACCTACAGCTCCATCAGGTGCTCAGAGCCCCATCCAGCCTGACACTGGGTGTCTGCAGGGATGGGGCACCCATCACCTCTCTGGGCAATATGTGCCAGTGCTTCACCTCCCTTAGTGTAAAAAACTTCTTCCTTATATCCAATCTAAATCTCAGTTAAAGGGGGACAATATGAAGAGAGAGAACAGAATTAAATAAAAACAAGACTGTATATTTTAAAGTCTTCAGAAATTTTACCTTTAGCTGGAGGAATTTCACTTCTAATACAAGTAATGTCTCGCCAGTTTGGCTATCTGAACATAACAAGGCTAGGCTCTGCATCAGCTTATGGAAGCAGTATGGACTGTTACCATGTAAAGAAACCACTGTTTTTTGTTGTTGTTGTTGTTTTGTTTGTTTGTTACCACAGTGAGAAAGATTTGCACATATTTTCACTGAGAACTTCAATACTTCAGCAGTAAAATCTTTCACAGCTAAAAAGACACTGTTAATCACTCCTTCAAATGTATGGGTGATGCATAGGGTTTTGATTTTATTATATTTTGTTTATTAAAAACCTGTTTGTATTTACATACTAGCACTGTAATTCTGAGGCCATCAGTGACATCCAGTGGCCAACTAGATTAAGCCTAGACATGTTTTATAGACATCTGGCTGCTGCTTTCCTTAGTTAAAAAAAAAAAATCAATAAAAATGTTAATTATGCAGTTGACTTGTTCAGCCTAATCCTCTCTCATTGTGAGAAGAATCTCCCCAAAGAAAAGGCTGCAGGGTGGAGCCTTGTGCTATTCTTTCCCTTTGAACTGGCGAAACCCAGTATTTTGTGGGAGGCACAAGGATGTGATTTCAGCTCTGTGTTCTGTGCCAGTATCACTGAGCTAAGACAAAACTAAAGCTGCAATCTATTGGCATTTGAATTGGTACAAAACCGTAACTATCTTTATTTCTGTGCGTGATGCAAGAAGACGTGACTGTCAGTATGAGTGTGCCCTGCCCTCTCCGTTTCACTAATAAGAATTCATTCCATCCCCGGGGCCCCCAAGGCGCTCGAGTCAGCTCACTGCCTCACTGCCCACAGGTACATATATCATACATGGGGAAGGTGAACGGGATGAAGTTTGTCCTCGTGTAGTTAGTCCATACAGAGTAAAAAATGACCACATTTTTGCTTGTAAATAAAATCCTGAAATAGAAAGTACGTGGAGTTAGAGACCAAAGCACTTTGTGTGCAGTTCCCAGGGCACAGGGCCTTCAAGCTCTGACTTAGTGTGAGAAAGTGTGGACAATAGCACTGGTGGCTGCTAGTAGCAGAGTAGGCCTCGCGCTACTCCACTTCTGTTTGTGGTGCCTCTCATATTTTACTAGAGAGTAAACTTTCCTGTGACCTGTGCCAATGAAGAATTACGTCTGCACTGTGCAAGAAACTGAAGAGCTAAATGCAGTGCATTGGAAAAGGCAGCTCATGCCAGCATTGTCATACTTGTGATTTATTTTTCCCCCATTATCCTTTCTCCATAGCTGGCACAAACTAAAGAAACAGTGCTGCTTATGAAACATAGTTGTGGTCATCAGAAACGAGAAGAAAAAATAATAAATTCCAGAACTCCAGTTTAGAATAAAGCGTTTTACCAACAGGGCACATAGTCTAAGTATGAAGTAGCAGTGAACAAGAACTAAATGTCTGTTGTTCATTAGCCCAACAGATAATGAATTAGCAAGACTTCATGGATTATAGAATGTAAAGATGGAATCTGTACACACATAAGCTGTTGTCAAGAGAAAGAGCATCAGTAATAGTGAGACTTACTCCACATTCAGATTGATACAGCCAGAGAAGGAACTGTCTCTTTGTTTACAGTATTTTATATTCCTTTAAATACATCAATAGTATATATTTAACTGGTTAGAGGGGCCTCGACCAAACTCTGAGTTTCATAAGCTTACATATCTGATACACACAAAAGTGGCTTTAAATTAAAAGGTGACAGATGTCTATTAAGCTGTCTTGGTTCTTGCCAAGGACAAAATGACTTACTGGGCAGACAGTTGTAGCAAATATGTTGTCTCTTAACTGAAGGCAGAAATTTGTCATCATCTCCTGATACAAGCACAGGACCACTTTTGCACATCAAGTTTCACAGCAGTCACTTAAATGCTAGCCTATTGCACCAGGCATCCAGAGAGCAATGGTGTGCGACTGCAAATACATACATATCAATACCTGTAGAGAGTTACGCAGATACATAAATGCAATCGCATATGTATATTTACCTTCAAACACTTGTCCAGAAACAGTACTTTAGGGAGTCTGAGGAAGGTGCCATTAGGAATATCAGTGCTCATATTCAGACCACAGGTGTCTACATTTTGTTCAGGGCAAGAAAATCAGTTTTCTCTGCTTTCACAGCAGAGAGGAAAGGTGAAGCTGGCAGAACTGCTACGAATGAAGTATAAGTTGTTGCGGATCATTTCTGTAGTAATTCTCCCTGAAAACCAGCAATGCATTTAGAAACTAGCAATTATACATGCAGGGCCTTGCTACTGGCAAGCGGCACTACAATGACAGGCTGTGCAGTTGGTATTGTGGTTACTGATGTTTTGCTCTATGGTTTCCTTTCTACGTATCATATAAAGATATTTTGATGATGTTTCACCACTCTAATATACAAATACCATTTTCTATGAGGCAGAAAATTAAAATCCAAAGTAGACACCCAAAGGCAGTTATTTAAAGACTCTTGCAGGAGACCGAGCATAGCTAAACCAATAACTCTCCTTTGGACAGGATGGTGGGGCTCAAGATCTTCAGCTCACCCTCAGCTGCACACTCAGCTCATTGCCTAGAGCTTTTGCCATGTTTTACATGCACTGTGTTATTAACACAGAGTTTGAAAACTCCACCCACAGGTTTACAAATATCCCACCATGAGCAGGTGTGTAGGATCGGTTATGGAGCTGGGCAACAAGAACTGCCCTGTGTGCGTGGTCTGACAGCATTCCTACATGAGAGCATCCCACAGTCTGAACACAGACAGGGGAAGGGAAGACACTGATGCTGCTCATTTAAATGAGAGGCCTCCAGCTTCAGGCCTTTGCAAGAGACTATGGGTGTCATTGCTGGGATCTGCGTTTTATGGCAATGAGAAGTGCCTGTGCAGCTGGATCAGAAACCATGCACAAACCACCTGCTGACGTCTGCCCAACATTTGGCAGAAATGTCTAAGAAAAAGAAGAAATACTGAAAAAAATACATCTGTTTCTTGGTGCGTCTGTGTCTAGAGGAAGTTCAGACTCAGTTGAAAGACTGGCAACATCCAAGCTGTCTCTGTGAAGTAAGCATCTAGGTAGAAACTATGGAAAGAAGACATTCATATGCTCTTGTGGACTTCCAGATGCAATGGATGAGCAATTGCTTCTCCCGAGGGGGAGAGAGCTGAGTGTGCACCTCTGTCTTTCATGACTTCTTTCCTCAGATTGGAGCATGTGCTAACTTTTGCAGAGAAACAGAGCATATTTGCATTTTGGGAATATATTGCTTTTAAAAGGCCCCCCGCTGCATGTCTAATGACAGGGTTCAGGTCTGCTGAGCTCTTTCCTGATCTTGCTGAACCTATTTCATTAGCGTTTCTGGCTCCACAGACAGTTGATCATAGCACTGGCAGCACTGTGTTTCCGTTTAAGGTTTGTCTCAGCTTTGGTCTAGGTTAAGACAATTATGGAATTAATTATTGGCTGTACAGCTGTTCTCCCCTACACCCTGCCAAAAGTCAGCTTAGCACACATTCTTCCCTGCACAAAATGCTAGTGACACAAAGCAAATCTGGTGCACTTAGTGAAGTATGGAAATAGCAATTCCCACCGTATAGCCAAACCAGCAGATTACAAACAAATGCTTGCCAGGAGCACTGCCATGCATCTGGTGTGCCTCTCTCTGCAGCCTCCGGACAGGTGTTGTGAACATGCCTCTGGGATCTGTAACACTCTCTTTAAAAAGAATATATAAAAGCCAGAGATACCAAATAGTTTGCTCTTTAAAAGCATTTTCCCCCTGCTTAGACTTCCAAATTCTTCACCAACTGTACTAATACTGACTCCATTTCACCAGTTGCAGTGTTTTTCAAGCACATTTTTGTACTGATTGCTCCTTACATGGTCCTGTGCATTTCAGTGTGCCATTATGTTCGGTCTATTTCCTTTATTGACACAATCTCTTTTTTTCTCCAAGAACTAAAGGAAAAATCAGCAATCATCAGCACATCCAGTTTATTGGGTGGCACAGTCCCCTATACACCTATTTCCCTATGTTCTGGCCAGCCTCCGCTCACAGAAACCTCTCCTGTGTATTTCAGAAGAGGGCAAATTATTGCTATAAAAGATCTTGCTTAAAGAGCCCATAGAACGATGTGTGGCCTTGAACGACATGCCCTTCTCTCCAGCACAACTTCATTTCATAGCGAGGACTGGGGCTCAGCAGCTGATCTCAGAGCTACCCCTCACCTGCACCCCAGCACAGAGATGGGAACTTAAGTGATTGCCTCAGCTCATGCAATAGTTCCCACTGTATCAGCAGAAAAGCATGTATCCTCCCAGTGTGTGCCATTATCACCACTGGAGAACTCAAGGCGTACAGGGAGGCGGAGGCAGACTTTCCAAGCTAGAGCTAATTCTCCATTGCTGTGTCTGCAATTTGCAATCCACTGCATTGCATAAATCAGCCGATCAGCAACCAATGTGGAACAATACCACATTGCTTCAGAAGCTAACCACACTGAGACTCCTGACATTTGAATAGCGAACCCTCAGATGGATCGTCTGCATACTATTCAAAAAGCAAAACAATATTTTAAAGAAACTGGCAGGTGATCTTGAGCAAATAAGCCAGTTATCTTAAAGAAATACATGTGAACCAAAGAAAAGCACTCGTAGGTAAATTTAGTTAATTTTAGTTTAACATAGCACCATTAACCCCTACAGACATGAACCCCGTCACTATGTGTTTGCATCCTATCCTCCTCACCACAGCGTAACTCAAGAGCTATAGTGGAACTGTTATTTGGTTGATTGGGTTTTCTTTTGAAGGTTATTTTCATATGGAAAAATTACATCAGAATTATGTAATATATTCTGGAACAAGAGCATATATGGATCTTGATGGACAAATATATTTATTTTTTAATGAAATGTGTTAATGTTACCCTCATTTTCCTCTCTGAGCAGAATCTGAATTGACTCCGATATCTCTGTAAAATTCTGCTTCAGTGTCCGATTCCCACATTACAGCTAACATTTGGTGACTTTAAATAAGTTGTCCAGTGGCTCTCTGACAATCTGAAAGTCTCTGTAAATACAAAGCAACTCTCTGGGGGTCATTTTGGAAGTACAAATGCTTTTGGTTTCAGTAACAGACATGGCAGAATCTAAAAAAAATAAAAAATTGATATATTTATTTATGCAATACAACTGGGCATATCATGCTGTTGGAATCTTAATCCCCAAACTGTAGCTTATTCAGAGCTTATTTCCCCCCTACAGTGAAGTCTGAGTGTTGCAAAAGCAGGAAGAAATAAGTGAGATTCTTCTAAAATGGCAAGAAAATTGTCAATAACCATGAGATCAAATTTTCCCCCTCCTGTACACACAGATCTGAAGTGACCTGGGTGGTTTCAGATGAGTCATTTCCAGTTTGCATCAACAAATTCAACACCAGAATTTTGCTTCTTGGCAATATCTGTCAGGTGTTTTCTCTAGCTGTGCTGGTCATTTCAGGCATGGAGACAAGACCACATCATATCTGTGACCTGAGCGCACATTGGCTGCTGCCATGCAAAACATAAGAAGCATTTAAATAAATATGTGCTCAAGTCTGTTTGTCACCTAGCATGCACTGCAGCAGCCCAGAGGCTAGGTGAGGCCTTTAGGTGCTCACACCTCTGCTTAGTATGTGTGGTTGGGGCTGCACAGACAAACATATAACATGGAGAAAGGACTGATGTTGCTGGTGGTTGGTTGTTGTTTTTTTCCATCTCTCTGAAGAATGCCAAAAATTTGTAAAGTCAAACTGGTGAGATAGTTTGCTGGTAAAATAGGAAAATAATGGGATTGAGGTGACATTAGGAATGAATTTTCAGCTACCCCAAAACAAGCAAAAAGTAGTTTGGACAAAACACTTCCTGTGGGGTCAGACAAATATTTCATTCCAACTGGAGTATTTATAAATGAGTTTTTTGTTGTTGTTGTTGTTGTTTTGAAGTCACTTTTTGGTGGGAGGATGGAGAATGTAAAAACCTATCCAAAAACTTCATCCATGTCAGTCAAAAAGGTCACTTCTACAAAGAACTGCTCAATGCAACACAGTGGAATCTCATCTCGATTTTCTCCTCACCAATCCAAGAGAACATACTATTTCAGTACAAGTGGAACATACAATTTTCAGGACAGGAATAGTAGTCAGTAGAGGAGTATCTTGGGAGTATCTCGTGGACTTACGATGAAGAGCAAGTTGTTGTGCATTAAGGCCTCTGCCAGGACAATACCAAGAAGGACTTAGGATAGCATGGCTTTCTCCTTCACTCAGGACCCCAGTCAGCTCCAAGCACTTGTCCATACCTTGGCTGGGCTACCAACTGAAGAATATACTGGATGATCTGTTTGAGCTTGTGCCCAGTGCTGGCTCCAGCAGAAGCCATTTCAATTCATCAACCAGAAATAGTATGCGAGGGCAACTGAATGTACTTGGAACATTTTACAGTCTCAGAGAGACCTGAAATCACATACAAATGCAGATGTTCCCTCCAATGACATTGTATAGTAAGTGATGCCTTAAGACTAGGTTGTAAATTTTAACATGTAAGTCCCAGCATGGGCCTCATAATGATGTTGTCTGCACAATAACTGAGATGTCTTTCCAGAAATGCATTTTTCTTTATAATACTAATCAAGGATATGTTAGCAAATATTGCTAACTACAGGGAGATTCATTAAAAGTTGTCAACTGCCACAAACAAGAAGACTTTTAATTATATCTCCATTTCCCACTTAATTCCATTATTAAGAGGAAAAGAAAAATGAAGCATGACTGATAAATAACCCTAGGAGTTTCTAACTTCCTTACACTGGCATCTACTCAGTGAAATGAGGATACATCTCCATGAGATACAGCAGTTAAACAAATTTAAAACAGACAAATTTGTCAGTTTGGTGAATATCAGAATTGCCTAAACCATGTATTATCCAGCACAGAAGTGCGACAGCTTTGTTCGGCTGAATTTACACTCAAATACATCAGCACTTAGGAACTACAGTGGGACTAAACAAAGAAGAAAGTAGTGGGAAAAGATGGTGCCCAAATGCATGTAGTAACATTCCACACCATCAGAAATTAAGCCTCTTCTTCACTTCTAATGGAAACCAAACCCTACTCAAACCCCATCAAAGGAGAATGACCATCACTTGACCTCAGTGGCAATTCCTTTTTGCTTTGCACCCCAAAATGATTGCAAAGGCACTGATGGTAATAAAATGATTATCAGCTGTTTTGCTACACCATGCCAGCTCACACATGCATTTTAAAAGACAAGTAATTATAACCTCCCAAGATTATTAGATTAGATTAGCAACAATACAGCTGCAACACAAAGTAGAAAAGAATTTAACTACCAGGCTAATTTTCTCCCGGTATTTGGAATAATTCCTGTGCTCCTATAATTACTTGTTTTGCACATTAAACCTAGCAAATACTACCATTTAAGTTACTACAGCATTTTAAAAGATGAAAACTACTGCAGTTGTGAAATACCATGCTGAAGTGGTGAATATTATGCAGCTCTGGGACTTCAAAAATGCAAAATCTTTCATCTTTTTCAGAGGAAATAAAACCTGAAACTGCTAAGCACCAGGGAGAATACAAGTATAGCTGCCCAAAATATGTCCTCTCTTCTATCAAACACTCTAAATTTTAATAATTGACTTATTTTGGTCAAGGAAATGATTCTGTGAAAAATCTGGGGATTTTCTCATTCAGCAATTAGCATTTTAACATTGATTATGAAAGGAGTTCTACTAACAAAAGAGAAGATAGACTGAGTGGGACATACTCCTAGAAAATGCTCAAACTTGGCCCAAACCCCTGAAGTTACTGATAGCTCCACTCAACCAGAAAAACAAAAAGCAGAGGTAGCCACCAAGACCTGTGTGATTTCTGTTGGACACACTTTGACACTAAAAACCCACAGGCACCTTCACTTTCAGTTTCAAAATATCAAGGTTAAAGAAGTGCAAGAAGAGAAGGTCTGTGTTCCAGATTGCTGACTGCTTCTATTATCATAAAGAAACATAGAATTCTTGTTGTAATTGCTCCCGGAAATCCAGCAGCAGTTAGCGGTTATAACCAGAGAATCATAGAATATCTTGAGTTGGAAGAGATCTTTGAAGGTCATTTAGTCCAATTCCCCTGCAATGAACAGAGACACCTACAGTTCCAACAGGTGCTCAGAGCCTGTCTAACCTGACATTGTGTGTCTAAAGGGGCAGGGCATCCACCACCTCTCTGAGCAACCGGTGCCAGTGCTTCACTAGCCTTATCATAAAATATTGTTTTCTTTATCCAATCTAAATCTCCCCTCTTTTAGTTTGAAATAATTTCTACTTGTCCTATCACAACAGACCCTGCTGGAGAGCCCGTCCCCCTTTTTTTTTTACAGCCCCCCTTCAGATACTGAAAGGTTGCTATTAGGTCTCCTTAGAGCCTTCTCTTCTCCAGGCTTACCAACCTCAGCTATCTCAGCCTGTCCTCATATCAAGCAAGGTGAAATCTCCTTTAATGGACAGTGAACGTTTTGGGTTGTTCCTGTCCAGGGATGCTCATCACACCAGATCCCAAGGGCTGAAGGCTGGTACAGAGGGACTAGGAGTCCACTGCTGGCAATGATGTCCTGGTGGGGCCCATATCTCTCCTAGAAGCTTGCTGGAGCTGTGCAGCAACCCTGCCTCCCCTGTACCCCACTGGCTCAGCCCCATTCCCTGTAGAGGGGATAATGTGATGGAAGACTGGAAAGCACCAAGTCTCTGGTGTTACAGAAGACATCAACTCAGCCCCCTTAGAAGACACCATCCCATTTAGACATCAGAAATATCCATAATTCTTTTAGAGCACACTTCTCTCTTTAAATTTTTCTTCCTCTTTCCAGAGATCAATTTTCATGCCTCTTGGCAGATCTATCATGACCTTAGATAGCAACAACTGTCACTTTGTTCCATCTGGGAATATCCACGCTAGCTGATATTTCTTTACTTAGCAGCAAAGAACGGTGCAATATGAGCCTTCAGGAAACACACTCTGCCCTCAGATGTTCATGGACAAGTCTTGTTGACCCTGGGGCATAATTTCACCTTATAAATTGTTTTTATCAGCAGCTTAATGTTTCTCTATAAACAGTTCAGAATTGCTAGAGCAAATGTAAAGTGTTATTTCTGAACAGTAAAGCTGTTTTCCCTCCAGAAGTAGAATATGCTTCTATTTTTGGCACGAAACTTGCTCTCTACCCTGGGATAGCTTGAGTGAGTAAAAGGAACAAACGACTATGAACTGAATACTTTAAAAAGAAATACAGAAAGAAAGAAAAATCTCCTCCTGATCGCAAATAGCTGAGCGGTTCATTTGCGCATACTGTGTAAAACTTGCCACAGAGTCCTTTGTGTCATCGGCATGAAAAGAGTCCTTTGCCCAGGCAGGAGATTAGGGTGGCCAGCGGGAATCCCTGCACCCGAAATTCAGATCAGAATGGGTAAGTTCATGGGAAGTTGGGATTTTAAAGGGATTGTTCTGATGATGCCAAAAAAGCAACAGAAACAACAGCCAACTGTGCGAGCCCATCCAAATTTCTGCTTTCTCTCTCAGCAAAAGGGATGGAGCACACGGAGCTGCCTGTGCTCACCTTTGGGGATGCAATGTGGGAGCGACACGCAAAGTGAGAGCAGGTCCGCCGGGCACTCCAAGCGCAACCCTTTGCACCAGCAGGCTCCTGGGGATCAACGCTGGCATTAAAACCCTGAGAGGAGGCGGCAGCTAAACAGTTCGGCCTCCCGCAGCACAATCAGCGCATCAATCTTCCTTAGCCTGCATCTTGCCTTGGCTCGCAGAGCTGCAGGCAGCTCCAGCGGGGAGCAGGGCTGGGGCGCAGCAGGGCCGGGGACACAGCTGCCACCCCCTGCGCCCCATTGTGCCCCTGCGCCGCTGAGGGACTGCGGCCTCCACCTTCTCACGAGAAAAGAGAGCGCGGCCCCATAGAAAAGCGGGGGATTCAGAGCCTTTCCGCGGGATTAGTCCATTAGGAGCAAGAAGGAGAAAAGGTTTTTTTGTTGTTCAGCAAAATATAAGTGATTACAGGATTTAAAGCAGGGATAAAAATTGTCTGTGTGTAGCAGGGAATACCAGCACTGGAACAATGCATGTCTGATGATCTGCCTGAGGCCTTGTGCTGCTCTCCGTGTATCTCCATCCTACCCAAATAACACGGTCTGGTGTGGTCCTCTTCCTTGCTTGCTCCTAGGGGACAAGGTGCACGTGTGAGATTCAGGCCAGGTTGGAAAGGACCTCCTCAGGGAGAGGGGAAGGTAGTGCTGAGATTTTATAAAAGAGGGGAAAAAAGACAAAAAAGACCCTGATGGGCTTTTTTTCCACTTTTTTTTTCTAATTTTTATTTTTGGTGGCCTTTTCATTTCCTCCCATATTTGAATGTCTCCTCATCAATTATTTCTCCCATTAACAGCCAAAGCGCTCCCACCAGCTTCGGGAGAAAAACAAAAGCCTGTGGATTGAAATACAGTGCTCTCCAGTCATCCGAGACACAGAAGGCTTTTTAATATTTTTTAATACCATATCCTTACAGATCTGCTAATTTACACAATATTTATTTAAATCCCAGTGATTTTAGAGGCATTTCATAGAATCATAGAATAGCTTAGAATGGAGGGGACCTTAAAGATCATCCAGTTCTAACCTCCTGCCAAGGGCTGGTTGCCCCCCCACCAGCTCAGGCAGCCCAGAGCCCCATCCGTGGCCTTGAGCACCTCCAGGGATGGGGCACCACAGCTCTGGGTAGCCATGCCAGTGCCCCCCCACCCTCTGAGTACATAATTTTTTCCTAAGATCTAACCTAGATTTCCCCTCTTTTAGTCTATTTCCAGTTTGTTTGTTTATTTCCAGTTCGGTGACAAATTGAAATCATTTTAAATGAGATTTTTTCAAAATGTTGGAGACTAGCACACACTTACCATGAGACTCATTCTGTATACAGTGCCTTTCAAGCTGGAGAAGAACATGGTGTCAGCTCTTCTGCTTCAGTTCAGCATACAGCCCTAAGAGCAGCTCATGGTTCCTGCAGGCCAAAGAGTAACCGAAGGTAAAAGGCTTTGCAAACTGGAGATCATGCAATCCTTATGTCAAAACTATTCAGTGCAGACCTTATGATCCAACTTTCAAATAGATTCTGATCTTTGTTTAGAAACCATCTGGACAAAGAAAAATAGCCAACTGTTTCATCTCTGTCTTCTTTTTTTCACTCCATCTCAAAAATACATTTTCAGATCAGCATTCCACGTCTCAGACCTTTTGTCAAGTGTGATAAAGGATTTTGAGATATCCAATGCACGCTGGTTACACATAATGAAGTTTGTGCAATCACATGCTTGTGGCATTAAAATCCCATGTTCCTTCCCCTTACAGATGGGGAATTGTAATTAACTCTGAAAATAGCTCAGGGTGTGGAAAAGATACACGATGCTTGCATGCAGGCTAGCCCACCCTTTCACAGATTTCCAAATGTAACCAGTTTTTGGTTGTATGGTCACATTAAAATTCCCCTTTTGCAACACTTTATGCAAAAAACAAACACCTGGATTCAGAGTTTCCAGAAGGAGTCATCCAAAAATAGGTACTTTCTGCCAAAATGTCATGAAGATTTATGTGCTTACATTCACAGATTAAATTGAGGACAGGTGGGAGAACGTTCAAGTATGAGAAGAAATGATAGCGATTTTATGTGTAAAAACGGGGACCGGGGATGGTAGTTAATAAACAATATCTGATAGTTTAGATAAAGCACACGTAGATTTTGTAAAAGGGAAGGTATGGTGCCTGAGAAGCAATCCTTTATCAGTGAAATTATTATCTATCTGAAAGATTGGATGTCCTTAAATAAAAAAAATGGAAGCATTTGGAATTCAAAACACAGGCTGGTGCCCAGCTGTAGAACTGGGCACTGGGAACTGTCCTGTCCTGAGGACACCCACTACCACCACAACCAGGGGACAGTGGTGGCTGGAGCACAGCATGGGTCACAACCCTGGTGCAGTCCTTGTGTCAGGGCAAGAGAGGAACCAAACCAACAAGAGGAATTCAAGGAAACAAGAATTCAAAGATGTATGTGGGAATTTGGTTTTAAGTCTGTTTTGTGTTTAAAACACTATTTCTTTATGCCTAGATAACCCCAAATTATGACTATGAGATATAAGACATGTGAGTCATAGATGCTGCAGTCTGACCAATGTCTTCTTTTCTGGATTGGTGGGGTGGGATATTCCATTAGAAGTCCTGCTGTATCCAGACTCTATACCAGATATTGTCAGACAAAATGTTACACTGAAGAAAAACTGTAATACCAACATAGTCAGCCAAGATGGCTGTAGCTTTAGCCTCCATAGCATGCCACCCATTATCAGCATCCTTAGCTGATACATTGCAAATCAAGCTGTTCAGCAGGCACTGTGTTCCTTTAGGATTCAAATTAACGTTATTACAATCCATGCACGAAGAGCTGGCTGTGTATACGCTCTGGTTCCTTGAAAACAGTGGTGCAATGAAGGTCAACATATTCCCAGCTTTTATATCAGAAAAGAAAATTATGCTGAGGCAAATTAAAACTGAAGCACATCGACAACCTTCCCCGCACGGAATTGGAAATGACTGCAGAGATAGGCAGGCTAGTGTTTCACAGGAGTTCTGTGTTTTAAGTAAATAAATACATAACTAGGAACAGCCATGGAGGTTAAAGGACATCTATAAAGAGAAAACAATGTTTCCCGAACTCTTTGTTAAGTTTATTTAGTGGAGGGACCAGAGAAAGTCTCAGATTGAGTTGTAAGGTGCTAACAGTCTGACTAGATAAATGTTAGCTTCCCCAATCTCTGTGCCAGAAGAAACTTTAACATGGCTGAGAGCTGACACAAAATTCTTCTATCCAAGAAAAACATGTTATTCTGCACAAAAAATTAGGGTATAGAGTATTATATCTCAGTGTAACATTAATGTATTATTATTCTTTTTCGGACTGCAGCCTTCAGGACAGAATAGTGTTATGTGTTTATATTAATCCTCCTATGCATAAATTTATTTTTTTAATTGTTAAGCAGAAACCATCAACCTCTGCTTCATAATTAAAAAATTATTTTTATTCGCTGTTGCTTATAATTACTTTCTAGAAACTTGAAGCTGAAATTGGCTTCCTCTCTACATTTATTTTCATATATCAGACATGTGTAAAGATTTATCAACACAGGCCATTTTCATGAATTCTGAGCCACTGGAATTGCTGCTTTGTCCAGACCTGAATTAAATGAGTTGCACAGGTATAATGACTCCAGGAACAAGCCTTACAGCAACATTTTTGCAAGAAAAATGGACGTAATTCAACAAGTTCAGCATTAATTGCCATTAACAGCAACCTGTCGGGTGAGCACATTGCAATTAATTTAACAATGTGCATCAACATTTAACAATGTGCCCCAACACAGCAGCATTTTGGACTGCTCTGTTGCCATTTTCCTACGAAGCCCCATCCCTGGCCATGCTAAGGAATACATTAGTCGGCCAAAGCCAGACCAACCGCACCTGTTTGTTGTTGCTGATATTTGAAAGGAAAGTTGTTTTTTAAACTACGTCTGTTCAAGTCATTCTGTTAGGTACAACCAAAACCTCCAGGAAGTAATCCCTCAGATAGCACAGGGCTTCCTGCCTAAGGTTCACCAGTGTGACACAACCTAGTATGGCACAACTATGTTTGAAAAGTGGTGGATTCAAAGCAACATGTCTAGCCGTGTCTACCCACAAGGGTGCTACATATATATTTTAATCTATTCACATGTTGTGATCATTTTAACCTGTATAATCATATTGAAACCAATGGAAGTAGGCAAATTAAAGTAAATAGAAATTAAGGTCACTGTTCCTTTTACTCTCAAAGATAAGAAGATTTCACATAGCAATGCCCTCTGGGAAATGATCCATTTTGGACCAAATTAGTCCCAGTGGTAATGTTGATTTTTAACAACTGTGCTACGCCAGGAATACATATAATCCCACTGTTCTTTGTTGTTCTCATTTATAAGCCACATTATGTCACTCAGTCTGCATGCAAAAATATCATTACCATTATTTAATTACTTTGTTTTTGTAAAAAAAAATCTAACAGATTAGTTGTGTATAACCAGTAAATGTGGCCAAATCAAAGTTGTGCACTCCAACCCAAATATTTTTTACATTGTTTCTGCACATATAATTGCATGTAATTTATAGTTGTGTACAGAATTTTCATGATAAAACCTCATTAATCACAAATTCATCAGTGCAACAAAAATACATCCAAGCAAACATGGTGTAATATTACAAACATAAGACATGCTTCAGGATGGAAGGAGGCCAGGATCCCCATCTTCATCTATCCCCTAATGTTACATGAATGACTAAGTCATCATATCAGTGGTTTTCACATGGAAATATAAACACCACTGAAATTCCATACACTACAAATGGCAGTGACTCTAGAGTGCTCAGAATCACTCAGAAACCCTGTAAGAGCAGAGTATGCAGCAGCCAAGCTGCTTACAGTCAGGCAGGGCCAGCAGTGGGGAGCAGCAGCCACGGGGCATTCCATGCCACCAGGCTCCTGGTGCATCACCACCTCCCCTGTGCTCTCATATGTATTTCAGGTCTCCTGGTTCTCTTCAGCTCCTAAAGTGGACTTTGTTACACTTTATTCATTCTGTTTAGCTAGCTTTGAAGGCCCAGCATGCATGTGTACAGGTCCTGGGAGAGCATGGTCTTAAACTTCTTCAGGCTGCTCAAGCCCAAGTACTGCGATTGGCTAAAATTAACCTCTCGTGCAGGGAAGTGTGGACACTGTTTTATTGCAGTGCTGAAGAACTGAAGTCAGTGCAGTTGTTGTCTTGGTGCTTCTGCACCTAAACCGAGGCCCAGCTCTATTCTGATTTAATCACAGCCTTTGTATTAGCAGCACATTCTCAGCTCAGCATCTTTATAGCATCAGCGTCTCAAGAAGACAATTCATAGACAATAGGTGGCTGTGAAATGCAGTCAGGCGAGACATGCCTCTGATTTCAAGGCAGAATTACACTCCATATTGATGGCACTACTCGCTCAGATATCATATTTACATTCTGGTTTTTAATGACTTGCAGTTAGGAATCAGACAAACCGATCTGTAGGTGGTCTAAATTATATCCTGCGTGCACGCTGCATGCTGAGAAGAATCTGCTGATCTAACAGATGATAAAAGACAAAGTAATCACACACTCTAACTCCAAATCTTTACCCTGGCAAACCTTTTTCACAGAGTTATGCCTGAGTAATGGATGGATGTTGGATTTCTCCAGTTTTGACCACACCAGTGATTAATGGTCCAGCATCAGGACCTCATCACTCTGGTTCATTTTTGTATTCAAAAATCATTCTTACTATAGTAACAATCAAAAAAAAAAAAAAAAAAAAAAAAAAAAAAAAAAAGCAGGTTCTAGTCTATTTAACTTCAAATCTTTCCGTGCTTAAGATATTTTCTCCACTTAACAGGGAGCTAGTACATAGGTTTTCATACATTCTGTTACCTAAAAATGTAGATGGACAACTCGTGGGATTTTGAGGAGTTCCTTTCTCACTAAAATCAATGAGAATTAAGTTCTTAATGTCTTTAATGAGTCATAGCAGAGTGACAGATGAGAAAAATCACATCAGACAGCTGTGACAAGCAGATTTACTCTGCCACCCATATGCCAAACCACTACTTCAATCCCTGCACTTGACTTCTGCTAGGACTGTCATCCTTCTTTCACTTCATTTCATGTTGTTTAACAAAGGCAGTTCTAAGATCTGACCTGGTCTTTCAATCTGCACATAAGCCAGCAGTGATGGTCTTAATCCTGTCCAAGATGGACTTAATGACCTGAAATGATTTAATTCAAATAAACAGTAAAACCGGGACACTGTACTAGCTACCACTTTCCATTTTTTATTTTTAATTTCATATATAGGAATAGAAATGCTCACAGAAGTGCTCTCATTCTTTGGGTTGTTTTCTTTTTCTTTGTGTGTGTGGGGGGGCTAGGGGGATGCAGGGAAGGGTGTAAGAGGTGAACATTAACCATCAACACTACGACAAGCTCCTAAATGGTACTGATGAGCTGTGGGGCAGTCCTGGGGCAGAAGTTCATCACTGCTGACAGCAGCATGGGAGGTGTTCTGGAGCGCACCTCCCAGGAGTCTGCGCTCTGAAAACAGTAAGAACAATGGTGGGATTTACTGCCTGACCCAAAGCAAAATGAGACATCGTGTACAGGTAAGATTAAAATGATTAATCTCAGGTGATTGCAGGAGAAACAGACATTCTTTATGTTACTTTCTCACAATCATCCCCTCCCCCAAAAACCTGGAAAAAGGCAAGTTTCAGTTTCCTTCAACACCTGCTAGAATATTTGAGATGCACATTGTAACCTTTTCTCCTCCTTCCTGTATCTTGTTGGACTTTGGCTTTTGGTGAAGAGATTTCTTTAGTTTAATTCTGAAAGTCCCCATAGCATCTCACCTCTCCATCAAGTGTAGGCACAATTTAAATAACAGTTTATCAGGGAAGACTTTTGCTTGCTTCACATCTTGGGGAGTCAGTAAATAGCAAGGAATGGAATATCTGGGCTTCCTCTTCAATCCCAATAAAACACGACCTATACCTGTGAATAGCCATAGAAAGCCAGGAAAAAAAATTTCTAGCAAGCTCAGACCTGCTGTCAGCACTCTACTTCAAGGGAGAGGAGGGAGCTGGTAAATCCTGGGCACAAATCCACAGACCTAAGCAGGGCATCGGTAGCAACAGCAAAACCTATGTTGGTAAGATTTGCCATTAGGGACTGGGTTCATGGGCAGGCTGTGGACATGTAGCTCCTGCATCTTCTTGTAGAGATGTAGCAGAAATGTTGAGTCACGGCTTGAACAAGTGATTGAGCACCTGGTGGGAGGGCAGGGCCAACCCAGCGGAGCTCAGGTGCATGCAATGCAATTCAATACACCTGAGTGACCGGAAGGGATGGAGTCAGGATCCACCCCTTCCCAGACCTCATTTAAGGGTTGGCAGTGGAGGCAAGGGTACTTTGCTGGAGATCTTTGCTTACCTGAAGTCTTCTAAAGGTAAGCAGACTTTTTTTTTCTTTTGTTTTTGTGTCTACTGCTGTTGCATTTTAGAATACCCTTGCTTGCTGCTCTGCTATTATTCCTGTGTTTTCTATTATGTCACAGCATTTCAAGTAGTTATTTGTATATCAGTATTAGAACATTAACCACTCAGTAACATTTTCATTCTTGTATATGGAAAGAATATATTTTCTTTGTTGTTTTGCATGGGGAATGCACAAAAGCTCATTGGTTGTGGATTGATCTCACAGCAGGAAGAGAGGCAGCTCAAACTGGAGTTCCTTATTCCAGAAGCAGTATCCTCATCTTCACACCTCATGTAAATGGTACAAGAATACAGCTTTCTGTTGCTGTGTTCTGCCCCAACAAATGTCCCTGATGTGCAACCTGTTCCCTGCACCCCAGGCTGAGGGGAACAGTAGAATAGGCAGATAGGCTTCTGGTAGGCACACAGCCATGGTTAGGCTTCTCCATCAGCTCGCTTGAGCTCATTTGCTTTCTCACAGTTACAATAAGGCTACAAATGAATTCCTCTTTTTTTTCTATTTTTTCAAAGAAAATGCACTACACTTTTAAGTTTCTTAAGTGACATTTAGTTATCTTAAGAAACATAGTCAAAACGTTATGCTAAGCGATTTAATGAAGATGTTTTACTTTCATTTTGATTTCTTTAAATGAAGTCTCCTCTCCCTGGGATCAAAATGCTCTCTGCAACTCAGGAAAGAAGACTCTTTCCCACAGCACCTTAGGTGGAAAAGGCTATTTAGTATTACTGAGGTAACATGGTAATATTTTAACATTATTCATGGTCATTGCATTTATCATCCCAAAGCACAAAAAGTAGAAGGCTTTCTGATTCTCTTCTATATTGTTTTGTATATTTACTTCATATTATAGCGTATTTATAGGTTTCTTTCATCAGCAACTTAGTAGATCCTGATGGGATAATTTCAGGCAGCCTACAGCAATGTTTCCCCCCTGCTTGTGCTGGCTGTGTTTTGAGCAACAGGATATCAATTCCATGTTAATGTAGGAAAAATAAGAACAAGTTTTCACTGCAATAGGTTGATCTTTTAACTCATTCAAATTTTCAGGGAGGTGGGATGAGAATGGTGTTTGTATTATAAAAGAAAGTTATAGTTTGCTCTTTTCTCAGGTTTGTCATATCCTATTAGCAGTAATCTAGAAATGTCAGTGTCATAAGGTGTTGATAGTGCGCTCATCTTTACTAGTACCATATGAATGTCTGCTCATGTTAACCTACAAACTGGTTCAAACAGCTATAAAGGCATACTGTGTAACAGGATAAAATACCTTTTAGGATAGGATAAAAAAGGATAAAAAGGCTTTTAGACTTTCATGTTACCAATTCTAAGTCAAGGAATGACATGCTTTATTCTATAGAGACTGTACCTATGTTTGTGTACAGTAGACAAGACACTGTTGTCACAGGTGCTTTCACCACACCTCCACATCTTACATTTTAGATATTCCTTCAGTTCCCCCAAAATTCCTTGTGGTACGTGTATTTCATGGCCATAGTGTTTGCTGCAGTGCAGATGTATAATGCTGCTCCTTAAGACACCTAATAACATCACATTTATTCACCTGTGAAATTAGGCCTATTTCATTATAGATACCCCTATGCCTAGTCATTATAATAAATCACTATTGCATATTCCTAATAAATACTTGTTCACTTGAAGGATAAATTGAGTAGGAATTTGCTTCTAAAGCATTTTCATCAATATACTGTCAGCTTACTGCTGATACCTTTTAATTACATGAGTTTTTTTCTGGAGATTTAGCCTTAAATCTCCTGATAATCCCAGCAAAGTCTTGATGTCAAGTAATGGACCGCTCCCCTTACAGTGCAATTACATCAAGAAAAGAGTATGATCTAAATAGGTTTTTTTCCACATTTTAATAACATGAAATTGTTAAATGGGCACAGAAATTAAGAAATGTCAGTCCACAAACAGAAAGCTCCCAGGAGAAGATCCTGTGCTACATATTTTCCTCTGAAAAGAAAAAAATGGGCTGCAACTCCATGGCATGCAGTTTCATCTTTCAGGAATTTTACCCAGACTCACTAATGAATACACATTATTCCGCTTTTGTCCACAAGTGAAAAACCAAGGCCAGCTACCCCTTCATGAGCTCAAAACAGGAAAGAGAGAGATGCAAAAGACCAGCTTGAGTTTGCTTGGGTTTTGAGTATAACTTAGATGTTAGGTGGCTTAGCTATTTGAGGTATAATCGGACTATTGCAAATAGTCTGGGGTTACCTGGTTATATTGAGTAAATAAATAAATAACTGGGTGTGAACACACAGTGGATCCAGGCATTCGGCAAAGCGCCACCTCCCAAAGACCTGCGGAGGCTTTGTGCACATTTCTCCCGATTGAATGCCGTCCCCTCAGTCAGTCAGGACGTGGGACGAGTTGCCAGAAATCATTCATCAGCCCCTTGCAGAAAGGGCTGTCAGCTCGGGCTGCAGGCCTAGCGCCAGGCTGTCAGGCGTTGGGCCTGCAGCCAGTCTGTCATGGTTTGGGGCTAGTAGCCAAGCAGTAACTTTGATGTTGAAGGGGTTAGCCAACTGGTATGTGAGGGTGGCCTATCAGCTCAGAAATAATATACCGCACTCAGAGGTCATGAGTTCTGAAACTAATCTGGCTGTTATAATATTTCTAATAAAAACTGAGGTAGACATTTTATATTGTAAAAAGTGTTCAAATTATTTCAGTATTTGTTTTGATTAAAATTTCCATTACACGTGCTTTTCATTATGCAACTCAATTAGTATATAAAAGATTTTCTGTTTAAAATGTTCAAATGAGCATAATTGTTCAATTTGGAAAGATTACAATGCTTTTATTTAATTAACACTGCAATAAATACTTCATTTTGTAATGAACCCCATACTTTTGAGCCATTAACTATTCAATAAATTTACAGTATGGAAGGTTCCTTATGGGGAAGAAGATAAATAAAGCTATTTAAATGAATGTGCAACAGTTATGATGCTAAGCAGCAAATTATAGCTTTTCCTTTCCCATCCACTAGAGTTGTACCTCGATTACAAACATATGGGAATGTAATAAACACTACACATTTCAATTACTATTCTGGACATGAGTTACACAACACTCTTGCAAATTTGCTGTGTAAAAATGCAGTCTACATTCATGGTATCTCACCGGAAAAGGAAGGTGAAATAAACATTCACTCTGCCTTTTTGCTGCCGCCTTCTCCCACCCCATTCACAGCATCTTTGTTTCTGCAAACCCATGGACCAACCTGAGGTCCAGATTTGTTGGGTTTTCACATGGGAAAAGGAATAAAGACTCTCGGCTAATAACAGATTACTTACGAGGGTGTTATAGGAAAGGAACTGCCCCTGGAAGCAGTGTAGCATAGTGCACTCCTATATACATTAACAAATAAATAATGGGGAATACCGGCTCTAACAAAGTAACAGAAATATAGTGGCAATAATTAATAGTGCTCCAGCTGGATCATGTATTAGGACTATTTTGAGGACTGCAACATGTGTTTAAATCTTTGAACCAAAAGAGGTTCTTTCTGGTAGCAGAAGCAGTGCTCAGAGTCAGGTGGAAGGCAAAGTCTAGAGTTCTGTAAGTGATCTGAGGCTGACATGACTGGCTGCAAGGTGCCAAATGACTACAGATCCCAACAAAACCAACAGCACTGGGAGCTCCCAGCACTTCAGCTTCATTTCAAACCAAGCTGCCTGGGAACAGAGCAAAGAGGCAACAAAATATTTTGAAATATTAACTGCATAGTCTGGTTAGTGAAAGTGTTAAAATCAGATTGAAAGCTCAACAAGCCTTACCCTGTTCAACACAAGCTTCTCATGCCCTTGCACTTGCTCCTCCTGGTAAACTGGGGTATAAGCTTTCCAGCCATATGCCTCCACATAATTCATCAAGATTGGTCTCCCTGTAAGCTGTGTATCAGTACACTTGGAATTGCTAGGAGAAGAATATATCTCTTCAAGTCTGTTTTGAGGGTGTATCTCAAGGGCCTGATTAATCAATATGCTTAACTCTATTTCAACAGCATGATTATTAATAAACACGCTTAGAGCTGCTACATTTTATGGAGCTTAAACACAAGTCTATGTAGTAGTTTTGTTTAAGCCTAAGTGTTCATTCTTCAAAGGTAAATCAAAGGTTCTTGCTGATTACTAGTTTTCTTTCTAATTTTAGACTAAGAAATGTTCTCTTCTTGCATAACAGCATAATCTAGGGCCAATTTGATGGAGAAATGATAGAAGATTCCTTTGTAATTAACTGATGTTATCAAACACCAAACATAAAAGTCAAATATTGTGGAAAAAATTGCATCCTCCAGTAAGTTCTGCAATGTTGTCTCTGAATTCTCCACCCAGAAAGGAGAGTGTCTCTACTTCAGAGCTCAGATACCAAGGAAATATGGGATCTCTACCTTCAATTTACATAGCAAATGAGAATAAAAACAATCAGCAATAACAGTATAAAGTTATTAGTTTTCTGCCTACAACTTCAGGCAAAATGATTTCTGTTAACTCAAACAAGGTTGATTTTTGTTTTTTAAACACTTTTTTCATTACCGTTCTTATGCCAACCCCACAAAACTCTTAATCCTTCTTATTTTATGGCAGTAATGCTTTTATTTATGAAAGCAATAATCAATGCCTCTCTCTTTCATTTGAACCTATTTACTTAGAGTATCTTAAATAAGAATTTCACTGACTGATCAGTCTTTACAAAATGTATGCTGTAGGACCGTGGAGCTGCTTTGAAGGGTCAGCTGAAACATGGTCATGAACAGTAATACTTTAATCAAGATATCATATAACTGTAGTAGGAAGGGCTTTCATCTTTTTCTTTTCAGTGTTGTGGCAGTCTGAAACTATGCCATTAAGATACTTCTGAGTTATGTGACCAAAGGATAATCTTGTCCTTTACTATGTAGATCAGAAATTGAAGATTTGAAATGTCTCATGCACAGCACTTAGTACTCAGTGTGTTCTCTTCTGAGGCACTCATTCTCTGGACCAGTTTTTCTTCAAAGCCATAAACATCTGGTAACTCTACACAATTCTTGCTATAGAAATCAAACTCTCAAGTCCTCATTTGATCTCATGGTGAACATTCCCATTGCTTTCTTCTGCTGTGCCTTGGAATTTGGCTTTCTATTTGACAGATTCTTTTCCTAGCTGATGGGGAACCGGTCAGACAAGGATAAATTAGGTCTTTTTTTTCTGCTAACTAAATAATTACAACTTGGAGAGAAGTATTTATACTGAGATGAGCTTGTTATAAAAGTAAAGCTAGTCTCATTTTTCCTTACCAGGCTTTACCTGTCCTAGAAAGATGTGGGCTTCATGAAATCAAGTTATTAACCATGCTTCCTGTCGTGAGACCTATGCCTAGGAACAGAAATGCATAAACAGGGCAGGTATACAGTGATTTTTGAGACACGCTTGCTCATTCTGAGTATCAGGCTTTGGGACCTCCTAAGTTGTTTTCTAAGAAATAATAGTCAATACAGTCATGTCATTGAGACATTAATAGCTTTTCCAAAAGAAACAGATCTTGCTTTATCTGAACGTCGCAAGATTTGGTCTTGGCCTGATCTTTGAAGTTGGAAATTTCCACAGCCAGCAGCTCAAAAACAGGCTTTCATATAAGGCTCTTGTATTTGGCCAAAGATCTTCTTTAAAAGGAAGAGATCTAAAGGAATGTTGGAAAGTTTTCACTATGTAATCATGACTTTCCCATTTTTCTCTGTTACTACCATCAGGTAATTTTCCTTTCCTAAAGAATTGTATTTTAGATTTTATTTTTTTAACTTGACAAAAAACAGTGGGATATGTTACATCTATTATGTACCCCTGGAGCTTGGGAATGCAGTTCCCCATAGCCTGGTGAGCTGACCTGTTCTCAGAGATAAAATCCTTTTCCCATCAAAGTTCCTGAATAACGTTTTGTTTGATGCTCTTCATTCAGAGAAAATCCCTGTGCATGTCAAGAAGCAATGGAAAATTCACTTTGATTAAAATATCTGTGCTTCATACTTCCATTTTCATGATTAGAGAAACACATCTTTCATTTTCATGTTAAATACTTCAATATCATGTGGAAAAAATCAGAGCTTATTGTGTCTTCTTTCCCCACCAAAAAATATGTAAATTCCCTTGCCCTTCTGTTTTCATTTTTCTTTTCCATTAATGTTGTCCTTCAAGAAAACAACAACTCTGACTAGATTTTCCTGAATGTTCAAATATAAAATTTCCTTAACAGTTTTGTGACTGTGAGATGTGGGCCCATCATGAACAGCAGCTACCAGAGGAGCTGGCCTGTTAAGGCCTGTTTAGGCCTGTTTACCTAGTAGAAGGTAAACAAATGTGCTACTTATCAGATCTCAGTTTATTTTTGTGCTCTAAAAGCCTGAAGCTGCTTCATTTAAATTATTAATTGTATGGCTGTAAATAAGGTGCGACAGGTTCTGAAATGGAAGCTATGAAAAAAAATGCTTTTTTTTTGAACAGGATATTCCACAGCATTAAACTTTCAGAAGGGCTGTACTTAAATACTTTGTAAAGGGTGATAGAAAAAGAAAACTTTAAGTATTAAAAATCATTCAGAGGATGTATGTAGTTATGACAAGGGTAACAATTTTCATGTAGACATCTGAATATATGAAAAAACAGCAAGTGAGATTGGCTATACACTGGTGAAACATCATATATGTATTTACTTTCATGAGTTCAGGTTGCCTACCTAATTTATGAGCAGCTGACTGAAATAAAGCCATAAGAAAGTTCAAGTAAGTGGTCATTCCAGATAAGTTTTTCTTTTTTTTTTTTTTAAATACCTCTCCTACCCTCACATTTAACCACTGGTGATGTTGTCTGTCATGTTGGACCATGTATATTATCTCTGCAATAAGAAGCAAATGGAACTTAATGCTCTTCAAGGGGTCTAAAATGTACATTTAGAGGTATTAGTAAGCAATTGCGTTGCAGGAATATTCGTGGCTGGCTGTCTTATTCTGGTCTGGGAATTGTCAATCTCTCTACAGCACGTGAGAATAACATGTTGGGATGCCACAAGTATGTGGGTAACATTTATGTAACCTTCAGCCTTTGTGGGAAAATAAAAGCTTTTGTTACTTGGATTTGACTCTGTACCAGATGGTTTGAATAAATGTTTGCAATGCCAGTGTTGTTCAGCTTGGCTGATCAATTCTGTCATACTCTCAAGGAGGGTAGGAGAGGGCTTAAATAACTGATTCAGGATGTAGAAACTATTTTCCTTTTCCTGTTGCAATAGTACTATGTAGAAGTGACGCTTGTCTGACTGCCAGCTTCTTGCTTCATGGGATATCTGAATTGTATAAGTATTGATCAGATTTTTAGCAAAATTCACACCATTTATTGCCAACCCTTTCACAAATTTCATGCATTTTTAATTGCCAAATATGTTTTAAGCAGAATGGTCACTTTTTTGCTTTTTTTTTTGGTATTACTTCTTGGACTAGCCACAGCTGATGTGAAATCTGTGATCAGTTCTTGATCAAATCTACTTCCAGTTTCAACCTGGCCAGCAAATGCATTTTTATGGTAGAGTAACTTGGCAAATCTTTCTTTGGTCAGTACAGGCCAGATGACAGCAATCATCTTCTTTCTTGTGTGTGGATTACAGTGTCTAGGACACTGGCCTTAAGCTGACTCAGGGCTTCTAGTGCATGCTATCAATAAAAACAAAGCGATTCATTTATGGAGTTTCCATGACACATCTCCTTTTTTAAATTTTCCCCCTTTCTTTTCTGGATGCAAAGTGGTAGATCTCATAAATGCAGGCACCAGAGCTTTCTTTGAAGGGATTCAATGTCCTTCATCCCCAAAAGACTTCAGTCATTAAACTGTATTGTGCGCCAAACTTTATGCAGACCCTGATAACTCATGCCACAGAACCCAAGCTGCTTTTTTTTTGGGGGGGGGGGGGGGGGGGAATCAGCTGAAGAACTCAATTTATAATTATCAAAAGCATGCACCTCTTTTGGCTTCTGTGCTACATAGGAAAAATTGGCTGAAAGGCCTATTGTGGTATCAGGTGTGAAAGGCAACCTTCTCTACATTTCCAATGCAAAGTCGCTTTTAATTTGGCAATGTCATCTTTTATGTTGGTTTTGTTCTCCATACTCTTGGTCTGTTTTAACCCATCTCCTCCATTTATGCTGCACTGTGTCATTTACAAAGCTGTGAAATCTCCAAGGGTTTTTCAGCCCTTTCCTATCCATACCACAATACTTATCAAATCTGCTTCTGCAGAGAATGCCTCTTTGCTCTTATCAGACCATAGCAAAGTCTCAAGATAATCATTTTCCATCCAATTTTTCTTGAAGTAGAAGAGATAGATACATAAGTATTTAAGTATTGGTGTCTACATAGCTATTATTAAAAGGTAAAAGCACCTCTGGGACAAATTCACATATGAATAGTTTCATCGCGACCAACAGAGCAAAGCTGTGTTTACAATGTTGTATCTCAGAGTGAAATTCCCCTATCTCTATCCTACCTGAATTCATAACAGATGAGTAAGTACTCTTTGGGATATATATGATACGAACACAACTGTCATCATACCACTCTGAACCACATTTTAACCCATACATGTGGTGTACACCTGTGCTTCTTCTGACAATGCACTTGATTTGTGGTGTGGGAAACTCCCAGGTTCAAAGCTAATCTAGTGTCTTTGTTTTCTCTTAGAAAATCTTAAAAAGAATTCATCTGCTATTCTTACACAGCTTCTAGGGTAGCTGCATTTTTAGTTCCACTTCCTTTAAGAATATGGAATTTATTTTCACTAATACAGGGTTAAGTACTTAGAAAAAGAAGGACCCACTGCAAAGCACAAAGGATTATGAAGTGTCACAGCAGTGCTGTTGTTCAAATGCTCTGCTCTATGTATGTTCTCTCAAAGCCAATAATGTTCAGGAAGAAATCAATTTCATAAAATTGAAAAAAAAATAGGAAGTAAAACTCCACATTTAAAGTAGATCTTCTCCCTATTTCACTTCAAAAAGCATTATCTCCATCTCTGCTGCATTAACTGTACAACCAACCTTTGCACAACCATGCAGTGTGAACTGTGGAGACATTATACAAATGTTTTTCTTTCCATTTTGTTCCAAGGAATGATTTCCAGCATCTTCTCTTACTACATCTCTCAGGCCATGCTGCTGGCTTCTTATGGACCCAAAGAGGAGCATCTACTACCTCTCTTCTATTATACTTCCTCATCCTCCATCCACCCCCTGGCCCTTCCCTCCTTGCTCCTCATCTTTGCCCATGCCAGGCTTAGGGAGTGGGACTAGGTTTTTTTTTTCAGAGCAAGCTGGAAAAGGGTTGCTTTAAACAATTCAGTAACTTGAATTTATTTTAAAGGAATCTGGAGGACAAACACACAAGATGAAATGTTTCTATATTAAAAATATAACACTCTTAGGTTATGAAACAGAAGAGAGATCTGAGACCCAGAACTGATTCTATGTTTCAGTCTGTCTCTTACACAAGATCCTATGAATGTGTATTTTGATGCATATCCAGTAAGAAAAAGATACTGTATTTCTTGGTAATAACAATGACATTCCTAAAATAAATTACCTACAACTGCTATTTTGTAAAGTGGTTTACAGTAGGTGGGAAAACCATTTGTGAAAATGAGAGCTGTATTAAGAATCTTGTTCCAATAATTTGATCTGATTTCATGCAAAAATTTACATTCATGGGCAAAAATTGGTACGGTTGGGAATTACACCCATTGTATTTTCTAGCTTCAAGACACTGCAGCTAGCAAACAAGCTTATCATGCCTCCAATAGACAGGCATTGAAGAGTAAAAAGTCTCAACATAATTTTGGACCTAATTATCCATATATTTGGAAAGAAATTCATTAATAGCTATTCACACATTTAGTCAAGCTGGAGTGCAGTGTTCAAGGCAGCAGTTGCATCCTAAACTCAACGATAACAGACGTTGGCTATCTGGACTATTACAGGCAAAATGGCCACATCCTATAATATGGAGTATACTAGCCTCTTTGTAATTTAATGCTGGCATCTTTGACAAGGTAGCTGCATTCTGTCTCACAGCATGTTGTATATTTTAAATGCTGTTGTACAACTGCTGGCCAGACCGCACAGTATAAAGTAACGGCTGAACAAAAAAGAGATTCAGTACTAACAGGCAAACCACAAAAGTTTTGGCTGAGCATCCAAAACTGCTAATGCTTATCGGGACCTCCTGAGAGCCCCCCTCTTCCTGCAGCCCAGAAACCTCCACCGCCAAGTGTCCTGATCCTCATTAACTTCACATCACTGTCATTTGCTAGTTTCTCTGCAGCAGCCTCCGCAAGCTGCTTGGCACTTCCCAAGCACAGTAAGAGACATGTTTTGCTATTGCTTTCTCTTTTTTTTTTTCTTTTACTTTTTTAAATTTTCCGGGGATGGGGGAGGGCAGAAGGCATGTGCTGTGCTGGGAAAATTACAGAATTAGCTCAATTTCTGTGCAGCAATGTGGTGCCCTTTGCTGTGAGTTGGAGCCTGGCCTCCCCAGCCCTTCAGGGGTCCTTTTGTTATTGTCGCACCACTAGGCTTCCAGCCCTGCCAGCTTAGGCTGAAGCATGGGAGCAGCCCCAGAGAGTTGAAGAGCCATGATTTGAAATTTGTGCTAGAAAGCTTATGTCGTACAGGAAACACAAATCTTACGCACATGCTGCAAGCATGCATCAAAGCATACTGCAGGAAGGTATAAATACAGCTATGTATGAAAACGCCTGCACCAAGTGCTGAGCTGACAGCAGCCTCCCAGTTTTTCCTTAGCCTCCCCAGGCCTGCATCTGCCAGAGCTCACTCACAGCTGCCATTAGTAGCACAGCCATCAGATGCTGTGCTAAAGGCTCCATGTGTATTTCATAACAGAAATGCCATCACCGATCCTTTTCCCTGTTGATAAGTACTACTGTATGGCTGCTCGGGTTTTTTTTTTTTTAACAGTTTCTTAGAAATAGTCTGGGACCACAGATGGGCTTCAGGAGGTACTGTGTAATCACAACTTCATCTGAAAAATACAATTATCCTTCCAAAGAACAGAAATTAGAGGAAAGCAACACACAGTTTATCACTAGAACAACATGTTCTTCACTAATTCTCTTCCTCTGTCTTTTCTCTTCCTACTTATTCTGCTCCTCTCATTCTTCTATTTTTTCACCTGTTTGGCTCCCTGCAATGGCCTCACCTGCTTCCAGCTTCTCTTCTCTCTGTGCTTCTCCTCCTTAGAAGGAGACGTAGGTTTTATGAGTTATCACAAGACCACTTTCTGCATGGTCACTCAGGTATGAGGACATACAAGTGACCAGCAGAAAGATCAGCAAAACTAATTTTTCTTCAGACTATCAGGAATCACAGTTTTGCAGGAAAGCAGCTAAACTCAATCTTAGCAAATCTGTGACCTGCCAGTGCCCTGGGGAATATCTGTAAGGTGTCACCAACACTCAGATAAATGAGCTTGCTAGCATGATTTCACTCACTCAGAGCATAACAGCATAAAATTATCCGCTGGCTCTGCTCTAGAGTGCTAAAAAGGGTGAGTGTGTATTGTTTGGATTTGTTTTGTTTCCTTATATTTAACAATAGCAAACATGGCTTCTGGCTTCATTGTGGGTGGTATGTTAAACATGAAATTTTCCCCCCCTAAATATTTTCAGCTATGAATTTATTTTCTCCCCGCCCTGCTTGAACCATGATATTGTGCTAATATTAGGTACACCTTGGGGTTGCTACAAATCAGATATGCTGACTTTAGGATTTTCTTCTTGTTTTGTGCCAAGAGTTAGAAAAATTCATTAGCATTTGATGTAGCATAATGAAAATCCCAATTCCCAGGCTTTTAGTAACACACAATGTCTTCTTGCAGATATAATTTTGTAGGGGATAATAAAATGGTATAGGCTCAGTCATTGTGGTGGTATTCCTTACCAAAGGGAGGGCAGCAGTGTGGATTAATTGAAGAAAAAGCAAGTTCTCAGAGGTACCATCAGAAAATTCTCAAGACCCATCCTATATGTCCCTGTATAGTGACACAAATACCTGCAAAATGGCCCTGATTAAGGAAGTTATGCATATGGGCAGTTGAAAAACTAAGTAATCCTTTAGCTTGGGAAATAATTTCAATCCAAATAATACTTATCTGAGGAAAAACAGCCATCAAGTATGCACTTTACTGACATTTCATTCCTCATTTTGATAAGGTAACAGTTTTTTTCCATCCCCAGCCTTAGAAGAAGAAAACAGTGTATAAATTACAGATTTATTTTCAAACCATAGGTTGGAATCACCTAAATCATTTAACACACTGCTTTATTACCAAGAAGTTGAACCTGTAGATATTTCTTAGCAGGTGGGTTAAGAAACAGTTAGTTAAAAAGATACACTATCTGACAATGTGTTTTTAATGGTTGGATATTGCTTGTGTGAAGCCATGATCCAACACTAAAGGTTATCAGGGGACACCACAGTTTGGCCTGGTATCACACACTGACATGTTATTTCTTAATTATTTATCGCTGCATAGACACTTCACATCACCCCACTGCTTACTGGGTATACTTCCCTCACTTGTGTCCCTCTGCTTTATAACTGTGGGGGGAGAGGGGGGGAGCAAGGCCTTTACTCAGTGTTTCACTGAAATTCTGTTTTGCTGAAGTTAAAAATGAGATCAAAATGGTCAGTGAAGTTTTCAAAAGCACGTAATTACCATCCTTTCTAACTCATCTCTCAGAACTATCAAAAACAGCGACTTCCTCCAACTTTGCTTGTAGATCAGCAAAGTTAAAGCGCTGAGGAATGCCTGGTTTTGGAGACTGAGCTACTTCACCCTCCAAGCACTTTGGCTTAATAGCTGAGCAGCATAAGAGCAGCTTATATATACACTGGATTATACACACTCTTTGTCTAGCTAAGTCTTTTGCTTTTAAGTCTGTTAATCCTGGTATCTTTGGGTTGACTCACAAGTCAGATAATTATCTTGGATGTCTGTAGCAACTCCTTTCCTCGGTGCCTGGACCACCCGCCTCTTGGAGATGACCCCGGCCTCAGCCTCTTCCCATGGCAATGTGACTCAGCGCTCTTTGGAACAGCTGTCACAGCTGTGTGTCACCGAGTAAGGAGGGAACAGCAAAAAGCCACAACACCTCCAGTGTAGAGCTCATCTGCAAGACAGAGAAGGCAGACTTGCATTCTCTGACACTGTAAAAGAACGTTAAACTCAGTTATATGAATTCCAGGCAAAACGTAAAAGAACCTCTCTCCTCTCCTTATGTCCTTTCCCAGAGGTTTTGTCAGCACTTTTCTGCCCCACATGTTCTTGGAGGCTGTTTCTAACAGCTGTGTGCCCAGTGCCTGTCTGCCTGTGTTCAGCAACAAGAATTTAGGCGTTTAGGGATTTTTAAAAGTTAGAAACACACTCTCTTAAGAACTTAACCAAACTGAGGTAGAAGCCATGGGGGAAATTTTCAGGATCTATATTTTAGTTTTAATCGCCCAAATCCCTTCAGGGAGCTTCACATACCAATTAGTGACCATTTTAGTGGTAATGAGGAAGGAAGAATCAAGTACAAAAAAACAAAGTTTGCTGGAAAATTGATGTCTGGCACAGTTTGAAAAAATGTGATAAACAAGATAACAAGCAACAGGAGCAGAAGTTCGTTTTTGACAGATGCAGCCTTTAGATTAGTATGACAATTATTTTCATTATGATGGAAGCAAATGTAACTTTGCATTTTGTAGCTGATAGTGGACAATCCACTGGTTGTGCAGAGATGGGCAAATACCATAAATTGCTATGAAATGTTAGAAATTCTCTCTGGGCCAGTCCAGTCAGCATGTATCAAGGTATTCATTTGGAAAAAAACAACACATTTTGGGCAGCAGTGACCTCTCTGAAGACCTCCTCTAAAAGCTGCCAGTGTTGATTTGGATTTCGTGGAATAATAGAAAATGTTACGCTGTTTTTACAAGCCTTCCCATTATTTTGGTTGGTATGGGAATGAGTATTAAGACAAGCTCTTCCATATACATTCTTGGAACGAATGATCCCTAATACTGACTTTCAACCTGGGAAAATCTATTAGCACTTTGCCTAGCACCTAGAGCTTTTCTAATCTTAACTTTTTGACTGTAAATTTTCTTTCAGCTTTTCATGTCATGGCTTTCTGTCACCTGTTGAAGCAGAATTATTTAACAGATATTTGCTTCTTTATCTTCAGACAGTTCTTCACAGTATTTTACCATCTGGCCATCATGGCCTGTTTTTCTGCATGTCATCTGTTTCTGATTTAACAATTCTAGTCTGTGGTTTAGAAACTCTTGTCTGTGACCTCCGTATCTTGAATATCCTCTGTGAGTCACCTTCATCGTTGCTGTCTTCTAATTCCTCTCACTTCTTCTGATCTCCTTATACCTGACTAAACAGATTTGTTTATTTTGGCCACAGTCTATCCTCTGATCTTGAGTTTATTTAATCCTTAAGCCTCTTAACACCTCAGTTAAGATACATTTTTCTTCTTGAGCTTGCTCTTTTTCCTAAATAAACACGAATTCTAGACAGATTCAGCGAGACCTAGACAGTGGGCCCAGGAGAACTTCATGAGGTTTAACAAAGCCAAGTGCAAGGCCTCATACAACTGCTTCCAACACAGGACTGCAAATTGCTGGCCACCTTAAGCAGACTTTCTCGTTCCAAAAGGTCTAAGAGATCCTGTGGTGGAAATGCTAAGTCATGGCCTGAACCAGTGATTGAGCACCTGGTGAGAAGGCAGGGTCGACCCATGGGAGCTCAGGTGTATGCAATGTACCTGAGTGACTGGAAGGGGTGGAGCCAGGATCCACCCCCTCCCAGCTCTCATTTAAGCGTTAGCAGTGGAGATGAGAGTACCCTGGTGGAAATCTCTGCTTACCAGAGGCTTTCAAAAGGTAAGCAGCTTTTCTTTCTTTGTTTCTGTGTCCACAGTTGCTGTATTTGGGCTTGTTCTTATTTGTTGCAGCTGAAGACTTTGCTATGCTGCTATTATCACCGCACTTTCCATCATGTTACAGCATTAAGCTACATGTGCCAGGCAGATGCTTATTTAGGATGGATTATCTGAAAAAAAAATGGTGTGCTAGGTGGTCACTGGGACCACTGATACACCGAAAGAGGAATTCTTGGGGGGAAACTCTGGGATTCCTGGGTTTCCCATGGCTGAGTGCTTCATTGGCTATTGAAGAATGGGGATCCATAAGGGACAATGATCCCATTATGAAATCTCCTTCAAAAATGGTTGACTTGCTGAATAAATTAGGACATTTTTTGATAACCGAGGAAAGGGTAGTAGCAGCACCTGCATAGCATAGCTGCTTCTACTATTAATGCACATCATTCATCTGAGGAAGAATTCAGAGATGAAAACAAGCTCTTAAAAGCCCACATTAGATAATCTGGAAAATAAAAGTACATCTTTGATGGGGCAATCTGCCTCTCTTTCATTAAGAACTTCCCCTCTGAAATTAAGACCCACATCATTACAAAGGGAAAATATATCAACAGGATCCTTGGATCCTAGTTGAATCTAAGAACAAAAAAATAAAAAAAAAAAAGCCAAGCAGACTAAAACCCAGCTAGAGGATCTGGGAACCTCAGATCCTCTAGAAATAAGAGCAAAAGTAACTCAAAAGACAAAGAAAATCCAGGATAGACCAGCAGGGTTGTCACCCAAAGTGTGGCCACCTGCTCACGTCGCACTGCATGTAATGGCGTGCCAATACTCATGGTGCTGCCAAACTCATGGATCTGTTACAGTGATTTAAACAAAGACCCAGAGAGAGCATACTAGCCTGGCTGTTCAGATGATGGGATATGGGAGCTGAAACTGTGGTAATTAACGGGCCTGAGATTTCCACGCTGGGCAAATTGCACAAAGTGTTGCAGTATACTGGATCACAGTAATAGAAAGGACTTAATTATCTTCAACCTGCTCAGTGATTGGTTCATGCTGTGAAGGGGTGGAGAGTACCAAAAATGCTAAGTCATGGCCTGAACCAGGGATTGAGCACCTGGTGGGAAGGCAGGGCCAACCCAGGGGAGCTTAGGTGTATGCAATGTAATTCACCTGAGTGGCCAGAAGGGGTGGAGCCAGGATCCACCCCTTCCCACACCTCATTTAAGTGGTGGCAGTGGAGGCACAGGTATTTCACTGGAGATCATATCATAGAATCATAGGATGGCCTGGGTTGAAAAGGACCATAATAATCATCAAGTTTCAACCCCCCTGCTATGTGCAGGGTCGCCAACCACCAGACCAGGCTGCCCAGAGCCACATCAGCCTGGCCTTGAATGCCTCCATGGATGGGGCACCCACAACCTTCTTGGGCAACCTGTTCCAGTGTGTCACCACCCTCTGGGTGAAAAACTTCTTCCAAATATCCAACTTAAACCTCCTCTGTCCCAGTTTAAAACCATTCCCCCTTGTCCTGTCACTATCCACCCTCATAAACAGCTGTTCCCCTTCATGTTCATATGCTCCCTTCAAGTACTGGAAGGCCACAATGAGGTCTCTCTGGAGCCTTCTCCAAACTAAACAAGCCTAGTTCCCTCAACCTTTCCTCATAGGAGGGAGCTGCTCCAGCCCTCTGATAATCTTAGTGGTCCTCCTCTGGACCCGCTCCAAGAGCTCCGAATCCTTCCTGTACTGGTGGCCCCAGGCCTGGACACAGTACTCCAGATGGGGCCTCACAAGAGCTGAGTAGAGGGGCACAATCTCCTCCCTCTCCCTGCTGGCCACACCTTTTTTAATCGCAGCCCAGAACACAGTTGGCCTTCCAGGCTGGAAGCACCCACTGCTGGCTCATGTCCAGCTTCTCATCTACCAGGACCCCCAAGTCCTTCTCCACAGGGCTGCTCTCAAGGAGATCATCCCTCACTTTGTATAAATACCTGGGATTGCCCCAGCCCAACTGCAGCACCTTGCACTTGGCCTTATTGAACCTCATTAGGTTTTCATGGGCCCACTTCTCCAGCCTGTCCTTCCTTCCAGAGATCCTGAGGCCTTTCAAGGGTGAGCAGCTTTTTTCTTTTGTTTCTGTGTCCACAGCTGCTGTATTTCAGCTTGTCTTCATTTGCTGCAGCTGAAGACTTCGCCACCCTGCTATTATCGCTGTACTTTCCATCACATTATAGCATTACAGATCCCTAATGTCTTACTTCATTATCCTGAGTGCAGCATTAAATTCATACAGATTGTATGCACATCTGTAAGAGTACAAGGAAGAGGGACTGAATTTCCTTATGGATTGATTCACTGATTTATGTGGACATCTTCCACAATACTAGTGAATAGGATAAAGTTTTGTTCACCAACATAATCACTGAAGCTGCAGAAAATGTCATACAGTGAACTCCAGCTTATTATTTGTGCAATTTTCCCCAAAAAAGCAGCTCCCACCACCATCTGCACCTGCCCGTAGGAAAGCATTCCTCCTTAAAGGCTGAAACAGAGCAGTTAACAGAAAAATCCATAGCCCTTGCTGAAATCACTACTGGAATACTGTAGCATTGACAAAACCAAGAAGCTGTCAGATTTCCTGGTAGTTGTCTAAGTGTTTTTTATTTTATTATTATTATTCAGAGAAACTGGTTAAGGGGAAACTTGAGTAATCCACTCCTAAAGAAATAGCAGGTAGAGTGCAGCCTTTGACTACGCTGATGTTTGTGACTTTTATCAGGTACAGGACATTTCTCAGTTTTGTTACCCCTTTATTGGTTAGCCTTTGGTGATAACAGTACCTTATCTGTGAGAGACCACTGTTGAGCTCAAAAACTGGAATTCTTTGTAATATGGGAAAGCTCTTTTGTCACTTGCGCAATTTTAATTAAATTATTTAATTAAAAGAATAGATCTATAAGGCCATTAAAGGCACTTAAGAAGTATAAAGCGGTGTCATTTAGCAATTTCTATGCACATTAAATGCACATTAAAAAAGTTTACACAGCTTACAAACGCTTTCCACCCTTAGATAAATGCTACTAGTGATTAGTAAGAGTTTCTGTCTCAAGCAGCAACAGGTCTCTTCTTTTTTGCCTTGAAGTAAAACTCCTTCCTGCAACGTGGCACTGGTGTTTTTGCTAATGTAGTGGTAAAAAGACATGGTCATACACAGACCAGTGAAAGTAAGCAAACATGCCCTACCATACTGAAGCACTGTAAGGACAGCATTTGCTGTGAAATTGAACTATGCAGACCCAGACCTTAGCTACAACTTGGCAGAGGGACAATATAAAGAAGTGTGTGGATAACATTATTCTTCAGTCATCTGTGGCTTTGGTAATGGTGATGTAAAATCAATGATAAATCACATCTCTGTGCGAAATTATCACTGGGCTCTCTCTTGACTTCTGCGGTTTTAGAGTCAGGCTACATAAATCCCTTCATTGCTTCAGAACAGACATAACATCTTTGGATAGGAAAGGACAAAACTGCTCCTGAAAAGCTCCCATTTCATGTTTCGTTTGGCACTTGAATTCTTTGGGAAAATACATTACTGAAACAGGTGTGTACTGCTTGGTTCTGTGGTATAGTATGAGCTATACACAAGAAGCGTAAGTCCTATTGATCTCTTCTAGTAGAATGGTATTTTTATAGCAACCTGTTGGCAAATATCAGAATTTCTAATTTGCCTTAGGCTTTCCCCCAGTCATGAACAGTGATGCACAGATGCTTGTCTTTCTTTGGACTTTTGTGACTTTGTTGGAAAAAATACAGGAACACATAACTATACTGCCTTTCAGAAAGGAGACTTTCAACTCCTGCTTAGGTTTTCTAGAAAAGTTGCTGAAAAGTGATATGGTTTCTCCTTTTCAACATCTACTTCATAGCTTTAAAAATATTATCTCTGTTCTCATCTCTTTATTAGGTGGTTTTAATCATTTTGCAGATATGGCAAATTCACCCTATTTCTGAGAACAAACAAAAAAGAAAGGCACAGCCTTACCGTTTGAATTAGTCATGTTTCAGAACATTAAAAACAAATACTTCAGAAAGATAGTTTGTTATCTAAACAAATATAATTAAAGGCAATCTGATGAAATAACACTCACAGACCTAATTAGTGTATAAGAGACAAAGAGAATAAAAAAATACTAAGCAGTACTTACAACCTTTCTTGAGTGTTTCTGTGTGATTTATTCTAATTCATCTATTACTCAAATGCTGGAAGCGAACAAACTAATGATACTTTAGATTTCCAGGCAGAAGCTTGGAGAAATCTTTCCATCCAAACTATGGCCCAAGTTGGGGCTGTAATGAGCTCTCTTGGAAAAAAAAAAAGTAAACAATTTTGTAGTGTGCCATTAAGTTTGTCATTGGCCGTGGTAATCTGTATGTACTTTACTGTAGCCAGCTCAAAGAAATGCGTTACAAATGCAGAAGATGGAGAAATAGCCTCTTTCTTTATTTTTTATGTACATTTTGTAATAATAAAAGATTCATCCTTCCAGAGAACTTTTAAGCTTTTGTGAACTGTTCAAGCACTCATTAGATGTTGACATTCTTTGGAAATGAATAACTTGAGTTTGGGAGAGTTGCACATGATCTAATAGAATAAATTAGTCATTGTCATCTGCAGGTAGTATGCCAGATATATGACTTAAGCCTTGGTGGACGGAATCGTACTGTTTGCATAGAATTCTCATTTCACGCTAACGTTCAGAAAGCTCTGCTGACAGCTCTCAGCCTCTGCAGGGAGATATGAATCTTCACCTGCTGTCTGCTCCCACCTGCTGCGGAGGTCTCTCATAAACTTAAGCACAATCCTTGACTCCTCTAGAAAAGTTAATAATTTTAAATGTAACTACTCTGCACTAGTCATCTGAAGCATAAATTCCTAGTCTCAACTGTTTTTTTTTCCAGTAATCTTATGAGCATGCTAGAGTATACCTTCTGTGAAAACAAATACAAGGGGAGTGGTTTGTGATCATCGCCTTCTGCTCTGTGCAGACTGCGGACAAGGCTTGTATACAACATCCTCTCCCCAGGAAGTCCACCTAGCTGAGCAGACAGAGCAAAGATCTCTAAATGAAACATCCAGTGTTTTGTGTTGAAAGGTGTCCCACCCCAAAGGCAGCCACTCCTACACTTTCAATGCTTATCTCCAGAGACAACTGGATAGTTCTATGGAACTGAGTACAACTTGGCATAGATATGTTTAATACCATCACGGAGAAGTGCATCAGCTCCCTCAAGTACATTACGTTTACTCACATGCTCGTTATTTAGCACGCTGTAGGATTTTGCTTTGCCCAAAGGACATTCATAGAAAAATTAACCAAGAGGAGCTTTTTAGAAGTTCATGGATTTGTAATAAAATTGCAGTTTTCACTATTATACCATGGGAACTGATAACAAGAAAAACATCAATTAAGCAGACTTGCTATCTGTCAAGCCAAAAGAAAAAAAACAAAAAACAGAAAACAAACAACAGAAAAAAAACCCATGAGCTTTTAAATGTTCAAAGCTTATGGAACAGGAACTAATTAAGCATGCACTAATGAGACATGATCTTATGAAACAAGAATTAACAAAACTTCAAAGTGTTACCTTTTGAAGTATAAAACTGGCAGAAATAGTTCCAGATAATTGCCTAACTACTCAGTCAGGTCCCAATTGAGGCTCCAAAACTGGCCAAAAAAAAAATCAGTTGCCACCCCCCCCCCTCCCACGGCCATGAGGCAGTGAACAACCAGTCCAGACTAAGTTCTGATAGTGACATTTAAGGACTTGCTCCCCAACATATATATTTACATAATAGAGACGACCTTGGGCAGGAAGTGAGCAATACCATCCCCTTGCCAAGAGGAAACAGCTGGGGGCTAAACTACACAAAGCTGTACAGTTCTCTGGCTGCAGGAGACTGTTTTGAAGCTAACAGAGGGAAGACTAATTCCTGATCTTTGCAGCTGGAGCTTTACATCTTCACTATCTGGAACTTTGTAACCAAGATTTTAGGAGTTTCTCTAGCTAATGTAACAAGGGAGTGACAAAATCAGGGGTTGGAATAGCCAACTCTTGTTGCTTCCCTCCCTCTCTAATGAAGAGTTAGTTAATACAAAGCAGGACAGCTACAGAATTAAAATCAGAGACAAATCCAGAAATAACAAATAGTCTGGTAGCTAAGGATGCTTGCCAGATATGCAGAAGACTGCCTTGTAGGTCCTGGCTTTCAATCAAGGCCAAGCAAGGACTCAGCTTGGGTATTGAGCCCCCATCCCAGCAGGTTACAAAGGTCATAGGAGCACTTGTATTCTACATCAGCAAAATATCTTACTAACTTAGAGAAACTATGAAAAAGTGGATCATTTGGGAGTTTTTCAGAGAGTACCACTTTAAGGAGTGTCACTTTGAAAAACCTAGGTGGAAGACTGCCTGGGGTAAAGAGTGAATTTTGAGATGCTGTTCCAGTAAGTTCAGCTCAAGGCCTACGCCATCTGAGCCTTTAAGGCTGCAGTAACAATTGATAAACTGTCATTTGCAACCATACATACATACCCTTCCAAAGTGTGATTAATCCAAGCAATGCTGTTGCTGATAACCTTAATACCAGCTGCACCAACTGTGCTTCACAAAGATCAATCACAAAGTGTCTCGCAGGACAATGGGAGGAACATAGGTAAGAAAACAAAAAAATAGCTTATAGACAGAAAAGGAAAATGGCACTGGAAAATGGCCACAACTGAAGCCCAGAACACTCTGGGATTTCACTCTGATTTCATCTCATAATGTAATAGAAAATAGTGCCGTGCAACAACACAGTCAAAGTCTCCTTAAGAAAATCTGCAAATTTAAATCCGTATATAAAGAGAATTTTCACCATTCAGTAGCCATTTCATCCACCCCAACTATGGATACAGAATATTCCTCTGATGATCTATCTGCCATTCACTTTTCTACTTCCTTACCTTGTGCCCTTGTCTACTGTATATTGTAAAGATTTTGACCATGCTGAAAAGCCTGGTATTTTAGTCTCTCCCCAGTCACCATGCCTTGAGCTTCTTCAACAGTCTGGTTTCAATCTAGTTTATTAGTGGCTGTCTTTCTCATTTTTACTACATTTTCAGAGAAGAAAATGAGAACTGGCATACAAATGATCACTGTCATACATATACTAGAAAGATAGATAAGGACAATGGATGTAGAATTAAAAACCCTTTAGTTTAAGAATTGGAGTTTATTTTCATTACAACTTCTATTAAAGTTTGCCCAGCTTTTTCATAGATACGCTTTCAGCATTTTGTTTGTTTGTTTTTGGGTTTTTTTCCTCCAATGGACACGTATTTTCCATAGACATTTGGGTATGTTTTAAACAGATACTCATGAAATACATGGAATCATATCCTCAGCTGCTGCAAACTGATGACAACCCATTTCTTTCAAAGCTAGCTTTGTGCAACGACACTGCTTTTTGCCACTTGTGGCTCAAAAAAATCTAAAAAACAACCACTTTGGAAATGTTTACATGCTGGCTGGTCATACTCTATCCCTTTTTGTTTATATCTTAAATATTTTAGACCAGATATGTGATTAATTCAGTGGAAATTTTACCCTGGTTACTCACGGGTTGCTTTATAGTGGTTTGATTCAACTTAAGGGCGTGGAGAGATTGTGTTTACTGATGGAGGAGACAGAAACAGCAGTCATAAACTCCACACTCTGACACTGCAGATGTGCAGGAATGCTGCATACCACCCTGTCAGCATTGCACCATGCTTTCGTATTTCTCCTCTCACAGTTTACCAGCAAGATTCAAGATTCCTACAATTCCCGAAGTACCCAAATCTTCCAGACTGAGGCCAAAATCAAGTTACCACAGTAAACTTCAGTGGATTGATGAAGCTTTACAAACTGTATTTATAGACCAGAAGGCAGCTTTGTTTTGTTTTTCCCTCTTTGAAGCTTCAAAACGTATACTTTTTAACAAGATTATTATCTTCTAATTAGAAAAAAAGAAAAGCCTTTCTGGTCCTAAAACCTACAGCGCGCAAAATAAACACTCAAGCTTTCTTCTTCTTTCATGTTTCCCAGACCAGACATCTTTACACTCCTGGGAAGCTCCCACCTCCTGTTCCTATCAAAGGAAGACAGTGAGGTGGGGGATAGGGGAAGCCAGGGCTTTCAAAATTGGTTTATTGGGGGATCAACTGTAGACTCCGTGCTGCTGCATTTGCTTTACACAGACACCAGAACTCACAGCTTCCTCTGTCCCATAGAAACCAACTTCCCTTGCCCTCCCCACTGCTTCTGTGGGTAGCAAGCTCTCTGCTATGCAAAAGCTGTGACAGGAATACAGATCTAATCTCTGACACAGCCCAGCTAGGTGGGGAAATAACTCTCCCAAACATCTAATTCAAGAACAAAATATTCCCTCAGGTTGAAAAGAATCGTGCCATCACCTACTCTTAAAACGCCAGCAAAAGTCACTTCTGCCATTTCAATGACCAATTTTAACATTTCAGTACTGAAACTGGTAATGATCTTGAGACAAATAACATAAAAATACTTCATTGTAGGAAACAATACCTCACAGGCAACTGAACTGGCAAGGCAAACATGCACGTGTGAAACCCTATTCCCACAACATCCTTGAATGTTTCATGCACTAGAATTGCTTATAAGCAAAAGGAATACAAGGAAAGTACATCAAGTATTTTTGGCTGTCTTTTAATGAGAAATAGCAGGTGGAAGTCGGGAGAAGAGAGAAGTTGCAGTTCACCACAGACCACCAGAATTCCACAGACCACAGAGACCTCCTGTCAGGAAGGATTAATTCTGTAAAGCTGAATTAGCTTCCTGGTATTCTGTGTAGCCAAACTGACACTCAGAAGTTGTGATTCTGACCAACAAAACTGTGAATCGAGTAGGATTTAGAAAAATATGACTGTTTTGTTTGCTTTCTGAATGCACAGCCTCTAGTATTAACATTTCCAAGCTCCTGTTCATAATCACAAGGACAAGAAACCCTCAATTTAAACACTGGAAACTGAGATTTGTACCTCCTAGCATGGCTGAAGTGTGAAGAAAAACCCTAAGCCTTTTAAGAGATGTGATAAAGTCATCAGTTTGCCAATGCTATTGGTACTCATATGTAGTTTGGCCTTGTCTCCTTGTCCAGGAGAAAAAAATATTCTCTCCACTTGCTGACCTTACAAAATTTCCTGTTGTCTACTAGCAATATCACTCAGTCACAAGCGGTTGGTATACCTCTCCACAACATTTCTGAATGCAGAAATGTTTAGAATTTGTTCCACAGTAAACTGAGCTCAGCCCTGAGCAGGCTGACAATCCAAGGAGCCAACATCAATAGCTTCTCACAGTTTGGTTGGCCCCAGGAGTGCCAAGTATACCATAGCACACAGAAATCTGAGACCTTTAATATTGTTTGTAAGAAGAAAGCTAATTTTCTCAACATCAAATTGAATTCTCTAGTAGTTTCAGTGAGAAGTCTTGTGCTTGTTTGAACTCAATTTTTAATGAAGACTGATGTTTTAAAGAAACTATTTATTTGCGTAAAAAATTTACTTCCCCACATTCCCCAAAGTATCAAAAGAAATTGAATGTTAGATTTATAATTAATGTGGTTTGGATTTAGAAAAAAAAATTACAGCAAAGAACATTTCCATAAATCATGCCCATGATTGAAAAAATATGGTCATAACTGAAGACAAAACTGCTTCATTTTGCATCTGTTTCATATATATAAATGTGTCAGGTTTACATAAAACACACTGATAAAGATGAGGAATAAGGGAAAAATATGATAAAAATAGCCCAGGTTGTATTAGTAACACATCTTTTATTAGAATTCTCTCTGATACTATTGTGACCTAACTCATTACTTTTCTTGCTTGCTTTAGTCACTTAAGCTTTTAAAAAGTTAAAAGAAAATTAACTTTACAGAATTAAACTCTTAACACAACTCTCAAAAGAAAGCTTGCATGCAGAATGTGTCATTACCTTATTTTCTTCTGACTACTTCACAGATAACAGTCCTAAATTAGTTCATGAGAAGTGATGTTTTTCTGCTAAAACCAAACGTGGTCTAAATGATAGCTTTAGGTTCAGGGCTAGACACCCTCCAAGGGTAAACTAGCCCAATTCTGTCACTGTCCTCAGAGCAACACCAGGCTGCACCAGGGAAGGATTTGCCTACTGCTTCCCTAATTTAGCAGAAGGGAAGTGAAGCAGTTGGCCAATGTAACCACTTATCATATGCCATGTCCTACTTGTAGTATTACTCCACAGCATAACATATGTCTTCCAAATAAATAACTCTGCTGCCTAGTTGGCCAACGATCTGCTATTAATAACCAAAAAAAAAAAAAAAAAAAAAAGGAACACTAATATGTTTCTGCTAATATTTTTAATTAAAATATACGTCTTTAATATATTTGACTTCTTCTTACCACAGCAGTTTGGTATGAAACATCAGAGAGAGCAAGAGTATACATCTAAAATAAATTAAGTATTTAACTTACCACCATCTTGATGGGAAAGCACATGTAGTAAATTATTCAGAGGTAAGAAATGTGCTATGTATTTCTTTTTTCCGCTAAGAAGTGTGTAGTTGGGGTGGCTGATGCAAAGTATGTCTTCATGCATAAAATTCCTTTCAAGTTGTTTTCAGGCTCCTTCCATTTATAGCGCAATCTCCTCCACTTTACTCAGGACATAAGCATTTAACTGTGCTTAAAAAACCATATGCATTTCTTGTTTTCTGTTGCTTATTTTAACAGCAACATATTACATGGGAAAAAAAAAAAAAAACATTCAGGAGAAATGTCTGCCAATAATCTCCCTTGTCTTTCAGATCAGGCATATTTCTTTTTCTGATATTTCCACTGATTTACATATTAAAGGCGGGGGGGGGGGAAGGGGGGAGAAAAATCCTTTAATATTCTTTGAGAATTGATAGGTAAGAAATTAAACTTATACTCAATTTTCATATGTTTCAATTAGGCAAATTCTCCAGGAGTTTGCCAGACAGAGAAGATCTAGATGATTCTGCCCCTGTGTATGTATTATTTATCTACTCATAACTTTGGCCAGCTCTGACCTTTCCACCCATTGGAGACACAGCACCACAGCTTTTCCTGCTGGATGCTCACCTGCCACTGCTACTTGTACACACAGGACAGCCATGTGGCCTTTGCTCCCCTTCTGGAGGTGGCAGCCAGCCCTCACCCACAGGCAGAGGTGGCCATGGGGACAAGGCCATGCCATAGCCCAACAGCTGGGGCACAGGTTTCAACTCTTTATGCTCTGCTCCCTCATCCAGCCTCAAGTGACTGCTGACTGTGCCGTGTGGCAGGCCTCACTGTTCTTTTGTGCTTCCTTTCTGTTTTAGTTGGCATTTATTTACTTGCTGAGGGCATGGCAGCCTCTGTACTAAGGCAAATTGCATTTTTAGTGGCAGAGAACAAGAGGAGCAATACTATTTGTCCAATAAAAATAGGAAATCTGTTTGCTTCCTTGTGGCTGCACCCCTCCCCCTCCCCCCACCACAAGGCCTTGCCATGGCTGCCCAGCTGGGGCCAGGCTGCACCACAGTCCTCATGCTCAGCTCCGTGGTCGTGGGGCCTTGCTTTGCCACCAAAGGCAAACACCATCATGGCCATTTGTGAAAAGCTCCCCAAACATCCTGATTTCCATTTCAAAGTGTTTTCAAAGGTCCTCCTCCTTCCCTACCACAGACCTGCTGAGTACGGGCCCAAATTGGCGCCCACTAAAGGCTGCACCATCCCCAAGGCCCAGTTAGTCACAAAGAGCCCTCAGCAGGGAATGGCCCAGCCCCATTCCTCTTCCCAGTGCCAGGAAGTTGCAAGCCAAGAACCAAAATGCTGCTACCCTTGCCAGAGGGGCTGGAGTCCCCATGGACCCCCTGCCTCTTTCCTGGCCCCATACGGCCCCACTGGCACAGCCCAGGCTTCATTCTGCATGCTGGAAAATACAAAAGCAGATGATAGGAGGAAGGGAGGGGAGGAAAGGAAAGGGGGAGAAGGCAGGGGAAAGAGAAAAGGCAAAGGTCAAAATAAATATAAATAAAACAATGAAGCAACAAAGAGTGAAATTAGAGAGTGAATCTGACAAATCTCACACCACACTTGCAGAAAGGCTTGTATAGTGTGCATTTCAGTAGAGCCCTGTCTCTACTCCCCCACCCTGAGTGGCCCTGCCTTCTTCTGTACCTCTGTGCTGGCAAATTTATCATGACTTCAAGTGGCACAGACAGCACAGAATGAGGAAGCAAGTGGGAAAGCACTCAGGAGTCCTTTGTTGCTGGAGAAATATTCATAAACCCAACAAACAAATGGCCCAATCATGGCTTATTTTCCCCATAATGTGAATAAGCTGTATGAGAAATTTGTTTTGCATGAGCAAAGACTGCAGGACTGAGCCTGGGGACCACCTTATGAAAAAGAAATATTTCTTTTGATTTGGCTTTTATATTACAAACTCTTTGCATTAGCCAATCTCCTAAACAGCCACAATGCCAAATTTCCTTTTACTGAACTTGTCAGCTGACATTATGTGCCAAGCCAACCCCCCCAGCCCCCCCCAAAAAATTTATTGTGCACTTCTATCTCCAACTCCTAACAATATATTACTCAAAATCTGAAAATTTTAACTGTGCAAACATTCTTTATCAAGGAGGTACCTGGACAGAAACCTTAATTTCTGACTGTTTGAAGAGAATAATCTACTGCTTAATGTCAAGAACATTGCAAGATGGATATATTCTGGCTCTGTGAATTTGAAATCTGTTCTGATTTAACCCTATATACAGAAGAACTTAAGAACAGTCATATTGGTCTGGAACATCCTTTTTTTCAGAGGTCCCTGTGTCCATCACATAGATAACATGGGTTTTTGGACCTGGCCCCCACAGCCATTACCCAGGAGCCCTCATTCTCCTGTTAGAGGCAGGCAAGAATCAATTCCAGTCAACCTCCTCACAATGTTCTAAACTTAAAAGAAAACTAAGTAGTAGGCGCTGTGCTTTAAAGATGTGAAGGCAAATGAAGAGAAAGGCAATTAGGAGGCAATAGCTTTACTTGGGAGCTATTGAAACACTTTGATTTCCACATTAAACCAGCAAAACTCTGATGTCTTCAAGTTCACTGGGATGTGTGTCCAAATTGACCTTTTATTGCATATGGTCAAGTGCTGTGAAAAATTCCACCACTTAGCATCTCTCTGTTATCTCAACCACAGGCAGGGAAATTCTTCCCTTCAAAGAGAACCATAAAAAGAGATAACAGAGACAGGGACTTCTGTGCCATCAGCATTTCAAACTCCACATCCCCTCAGGAAAAAGGAAAAAAAAAAAAAAAAAAAAAGCTTTTTTGTAAGGGAAAAGAGGGTTATTTGTAAGGGTAAGGTGATCAGTGGTAGCTGCTTCTCACCCACCAACCTTTTGCAACAAGGGAGAAAAAATGCCTCTGGGCTCTCCACCTGGAAATGTAGCAACAAGCCAGTGTGGGTACAATGCCTGAAGTACCAACGTGGCACAAATGGCATTTGTACAACATCTTAAACACATGAGCTTACAGTTTTCCCATATATTTGCACTGGAATGATAAGCTTTCTATTCGACTCTCACACAATCTCCTTTCAGCCCCATTTATACAAAGGAGCACCATTTTTCATACTCTAAAAGATCCATAGTCAAAACTTACACTGTATACTAAATACCAAAGTAGATGCTGCTGTATGTGGGTGGGAAGGGGAAGGAGTCTGCCAGTATAGCACATTTCATTCAGGGAACGGGTATAAACTACATACAGACAAAACACTAGCTTGCCAGTATAAGCTGTGGCTACACTAGGAAAGTTTGCCAGAATAGCAAACTGCCAAATCTTTTCTAGCGTAGAGAATCAATGCTATGCCGCAGATAAATGTCTCTTCAGACATTAACTCTCACTAGTCTCGCTATACTGCACACAGAGGCCAACACCACTGGTAGATGCTAACTCTCCCAGGGGAAAAAAAAAAGGGTGGGAAGAAGTCCTTGAAAACCAGGTCATACTCTTAAATGCTCACAGCTATGGGACAGGTGCACGGGGATATGCCCACCACCACATGCAGAAACTGAAGACCTAACTTTACTGCAGTAGAGAAGGAAGGGGATTTCCATTTCATTTTACTTAGCTGAAGTAGCCAGTAACATCCTCAACTGAATTCATCACGCTGTCTTCTGCCATGAAACATAAAGGATTTTACATGCAAGTGAGAGGATGGAACAACTTGTCAATGAGTTGGAATAAGAGCATGTTACTACAGTAGAAAGAAAATCACCTGCTATGGCAAAACTCATCATTTCACAGAGTATTCCACATGGTTGTGCAGAACCTTTTTGTGCTCCACCTGTGGCCACTTTTCCTGTACTTTTCCCAGGCTCGAGGCAATGATGGCCACAGTTCTTCAAGGCCTTGCACACTTTACAAAGAATAGATACAGAAAGGCTAGAATAGCTGGCAAGGTAAATATTACGGCCACAGAAGCAGGATTATCAGACTAGCAGAGAAAACAAAGTGTGCTCCTTTTTTCAGATTGCACTCCAAGTTGATACCAAGAGCTTTACTGTGAAAATGCATATAGTATAATACAATCACATCCAAAAATCCAACCAAAAATATTAAAAAGATCTTTCTATATCCAAAGCACTTATCATAGCCTGAGGAAATCATTCTTATTATTTGAGGTAATGGTTTACATCACTGCATGAAAGCAAATAGAATAGGTAAAGATGAGAATCATCATTTAGCAAAGTAGAGTGTCGAACATATGGCTTTTTCTATGCAAGTTGGTTTTTTTAATGATTTTTTTTTCCCCACACATTCACAAAATCTTGGTGATTAACATGCAAAGAACATTTTGAACACTATTATTTATAGCACAGGAAGTGATAACATTGAAATCACCAGAAATAACCTTAACTTACAAAATTTCAGAGGTGGTGCCCCAAGGCAATCCAGTGGGGGGGGGGTTATGCTTTTTTTTTCCACAGTGAAATAATTTATTTCCAATATGGGGTCAAATTCCAATCCACTTCCTTTTTCTCTGTGTATTTATTTATTTTTAAAGAATTTTTGTTTCCTATTTTCAAGTAGTACTTTGCTTACTTATTTCAAATATTTCCTTTATTTTCCTCCCTTATCATTCCATCTTTTATTGATCTGATTTCTGAGAAAAATGAAATAGTATTTTTCTCCTGCACCCTCAGGCTGGCTGGCAAGTGGTTCCCTACTGTTAAAGGCAAGATGACAGTTTATTCAGCATTAAGCTACAGACGAATGAGTTCTTGCAAAAGCCTGTCAGAATTAATTCAATAAAGTGAAATGAAGGGCTGAGTGGATCAATACAATTGCCTGCAATCAGTGTTCCTCTACAATGACTGCAGGAAAGTGCTTCACTGGTACTCTGCTATATGTGCAGAGTGACTGAAGTCTTAAGTTACCCAGCTTCTCTTCCGGCTGCTTTCACAGAAGAGGTTTGCTGGGGGGGGGGGGGGGGGTCATGTGGAGATTCAGGCAAAGTAAACAACGTTATTAACTAATTTCTTATTCTTTTTCAATGTTTTTCTCCATATTGCCTACATTTCCAGCACTCAGATCTCCTTCAGCTTTCTGGAAGAAATATTTCAGTTTCTCGTAAGCACAAGACTTGTGCTATCTTAGCACCACCTCATGGGATCTCACTTCAGAGGTATTCTCACAGATTTCTGGGAGGGAACCAAGAGAAAGGACGTGGTAGACAAGGGCTTCAGTTCAGTGGAAATGCCAGCTCCTGGGTTAGGCACCCTTTCCTGTGGGCAACACAGTAACACCTCGGCTATCAGGTTGTCTAGACTAATTAATTTGAAACATCAGCGTTCTTTCATAGTTTTGTGTCATTCCTGAGCTCTTGAGCCGGGCCTGATGACTCATTCTTCTGCATGCTCCTGCTCCATCTCCTCACAATTAAAAAAAATGAGTGAATCCTCTTTCCTCCACATTTCTGCTACCATACCTGGGGAAAAGTTGCCTTTACTCACACATCAGCTATGGAAATGCAAAAGGCTCTGGGAACCCCTTGAACACAGCCACTGATTGATTTAAGAGGCAATTGTTATTTATTATACATTGCAGTAATTCATTTTTTATTGTTTGGGAGATTCAGTGGACTTTGTATTACCTTTAAAGAAAGTGCTGACAAGCTACCACAAGCATAAGGAGAGAGGCCACACAAGAGGAAGAAAAGAACGCTGGTGCTAATGCCTGTTTGCTCAAATGTGGCTGACGTTCATCATTCAGCCTATACTTACTTGGGAATTCAAAGAATATTACAATTGTGGCAGCTGGCTGGGGGATACTCCCTTTTATAACTTGGTTCACTTATTGACATCGAGTGGTTAAAGCCAATCATTGTCCTGGTTTGGGAAGCAGGACTTACAGGATACCAAGATGCAGACAACGAGCAATCTCTCTCTCCAGCACTCAGCACATACCAGTCGCTGGCCACTACCTGAACATTGTGCTGTGTTATGAGATGTATTACAGTATGTGCTAGGCACTGCCTTTCTCTGCTTGAGCCCCAAAACAGCTGCATTTGGCTCTGCACAGAAACAAGTTAACTTTTCCAGCTTGGACACAGGAAGCCTAGCCCCAGTTCTCCTTTCAAGTGTTTACTTACTTCATATTTCTTATGTCTTGTTACCTCTAGATAGCCCAAGTTTACTGGATTTCTAGTATCAAGAATTTAAAATATTGATAGTGATCCTATCTCAGGGTATATTCACAAACAATCTCCTGGAGAGATAACAGTCTGTTAGCAGCTGAGCCAGTAAACCTGCTTTCCTAAGAATTTGTGCCTGATACTGAGCTGCTGCGTGAATGCACAGTTATCTGTCATAAGAGATCAGTGTTTACTACAACCCGCCCTTCAGTGGTGACACAGTTTGGATCCCTTTTCTCTGCTGTGGTTTTTTTTAATAAAACAAATGATAATAGAATCTATTCCAGAGCTCTCCTCTTCAGCAAAGTTTGTCTTAAGAGTCTTTGGGACAGAGAGGAGGAAAACTGACTGTCAAATATGACCAGAGAAATACAAAACCCCCTTTGACAATAAGCTATTAAGTGTAACACAGGTAGGAAACTCCACTCAGTCCTACTACATGTAAGACATAACTGAATTCATTTTGTCAGGATCATATAACTTGTAGCATGTTAACAGCCCATTCAAGGCATTTATAGAATGACAGAAGGAAGAAGACTACGTAACATAAAAAAACCTTACATTAACAGCAAAATTACACCTTTTACACAGAAAAGTAGACATAAGTAGGAGATTAGTGATATGCTCACATTTCTTTATACTGTTACTATGTATCACCAATACTTGCTAATCCCAGCTAATTCTAAAACAACTTTATTCCCTGCATTCTATAGAGATAACATAAATCTTCAAATCCCAGTCCCCCTGTTTTCCAGTGCTCAAATTTAACATGCACATACATGTGTATTGTGCACAACTTCAAACTGAGCTAAAACACTCTGATCACAGAAGGTAACAAAAAAAAAAAAAGGAGAAAACAGGACATTATTAAATATAAATAAATAAATAAATAATTTGGAGGCAATATCTTAATACTCAGTGGAAGATGGGGAGAGGGGGTAACCAGGAACACAAAGAGGACTGAGTTACAGTTTTAGAGCTTTTACAGACACCATTATATGGAGCAGCCTGAAATAAATAGGCTGGAGCCAATGTACTCATTCAGGAAGAAATATACCCACACTCAAAGTGCTCCCTATGTCTGTGCTTACAGCCAAAGCTATTTTATTTTTGCTTTAATCCTATGGGTTTTGCAATTTCAAATGAGAAATCAGCATCTTAGTTACAAGTCTGTCATGTAAATTATTGGACTAAGTAACAGAGCTCCCTCTAATGGTGCTTCTATAGCTATACCAATTTATAGTGTATTCTTTTGAGTTGTTCTTCGCACTCGTTGTTAATAAAGTTGTATCAAGTATCTTTTGTTGTACCCATTTCTGTTTCTTCATTCCCGTCCAGTACTACAGTTTTTCTCTTTGAGAAAAGAGTTGTTTATTGCAGTAAGATCTGAATATCAAAGGGAGCTTGTGCAGAATAGAATCATTACAATGTATTAAGCAACACTGAAAGAAAGCAAAAACGCTAGTATCTTAAAAGAAAAAAAGCATATTTTAGGAAGGGTAGTAATACTTTCCCTGCATGCTTGGATTTCCTTTATTACTTTCTCATCCTGGCATCTCATCATGGGCGAGGCTGCCACTACCTTTGGGATTCTGCCAGGCATAAAGTTGTTGAGGTGGCTTGAAGACAATACGGAATTGAAAGAAAAAAAGAAAAGAGCAAAGAAAAGAATGTAAGCACTTGACAAACCTAAAGTAAGATAATATGAAAACTTGCTGATGCGAAACATTTGTTTGTTCACTTGCTTTTCATCTAGAATTTGGTCAACGCCAGGCTTATATCATGTAATTCTCCTTGCTCCACCCTGTTTGTTGCAGGGTCAAATGAAACAAGACCATAAGGCAAACTATCCTAATTTTGATCCAGAACGCCAAAGAAAAAACTATGACCAAGGTTCCGTATGTGTGTGTGTTTGACCCCTGAAACACTCTGATTTTGCGTTACGGAGTTCTGAATATTTCCAATTTGACCACAAGTGGAAATACACTGCCTTGCTTCACCTTTCCTTTATTTCGTGCACATCACAGACCTGAATAAATCAGCAAAATTACAGCTGCTCAGTGAAGGAATAAGCAAAGTGTGGGAGAGATATTGCCAGTATGAAATAAGAGGTATTGACATGGCTGTGTAAAGAAGTCAGCACCAATAATCCCCTCTTTAATGTAAGTATGAAACTCATGCACACATTTCAAACCAAAGATAGAATGAGACAGCAACTTTAGTACGTAGTGCTGAAAGAAGAATAAAGCAAGGACAACCTTTCCAGCAAAGAAGAGAAGGAGTGAGAGAGAAGTGATCAGAAGCTACTGGAAAGTAACGCAGCTTCACAAAACAGTAACAGTGCATGGCTATGTTTATTTTGTACTCTGTAAAAAATTATGAACATACACCATACTGGTTTAAGAAAAAAGAGCAGCAGAAGTACTGAGAGAAATAAAACACACCCTTGGCTAAGCATCTCAGTCTGTTTCCCCAGGGAGAGAAAGCATTTTTGGTGGTCAGGCAAAAAGGAAAAGCAGGGATTCATTATTATTGCTGTTGTAGAGCTATATTTTACATACAAAAGGCAAGAATACAGACAGGGCACTTATTTTAACTTTCCCATGTATTTAATTGCAAGCACAACTTTAAATAACTCATTCTCTTTTTGCATAGCACCTGCCTGTGAGAGGGCTGGCCAGTAATCAGGCCTTTTTTAAGTGTTGTTTTTTATTTTAAATTGGTAGTGTTGAAAATCCATCTCCTCAGAAAACCATCTCACGTGCACAAAATAAATGGAAATCAACAGTTAGCAGAGGCAGCACCCGCAGCTGGAGCACTGCAGGTGGACAGGTTGCACGTCCCTCTTAGTGCAGGGTAGTGGGTGGCAGTGGCTTATTTGATCCTGAACTACCATCTTATTTCAGTTTGAAGAAAAAAAAAAGTCTATTTGTGGTTTTAGAATTACAGAACAAACTTAAACTGTAAAACATTAAACAACGGTAAGAAAGATGATATCCTTGTGGGAGAAAAGAATAAATCAAGGGCCTTAGCGACTTGGAGAAAATAAACAAACTAGTTGTAAAAATAAATCAACAGTTTCTGGTCCCACCCGCTGCCCACGGTGGAGACAGCAAGGTGAATTTGCCTGCTTAGAAAAAAGTTTCTTCAAGAAAAAGAAAATTCAAGAAAAAGAGAAGTCTGTCATATAGATACAGGTCCTAGAAGACGACATCACCTTCTTTTTCTTTTTTTTTTTTTAATGTTTTAATTTTTTCTTTCTTTCTTGAGGTCAGACTGTCATGCTAAGAGCTGCAGACTACCAAGAGTTTACCATGTTCCTTCAACTTTAGAAAGCATTTAAACTGTGGAATATTACAACACTACCACTCTAATTTATCAAGAGTTTGGAATGTATGTGTGAGTGGGAAGGCAGAAAGAGGCTTTTCTGACATGTAACATCACACGGCCTTACAGAAAGTGCAAGGAGAGCAAAGGAACAAAAAAAATCAGAAAACAGGAGAAAAAAAATGTCACAAGCACATCCAATAACAGTTTTTCAAAAAAAAATGAAAAACTGTAATGAATTATAACAATTTTGTGTGTGAAAACTGAAAGGGAAAAAAATAATCAGATGAAGCCTTTTACTTGAGACAAATAAAAAATTGTGTTTCTACCAGCTGTCACAAAAGTATTGCACAATGACTGGCACAGAAAACTAACCCTCAGCATTTTTTCATTTGGCTTTGTTTTGAATGTATAATCAATGCATCAGAAAAGCTACACTGAAAAAAGAGGTTACCACATTGGATTTAACTTTCAAATGAGGAAAAGCCTGATTCTGCTCTCACTCCATGCGTTGCAAAACTACTGGAGACAGTACAACACATAGATTGATTCAAGGAGGTTCTTAAGTGGGTGCCCAGCTTCAAGTCACAGTGGGTCAGAGAAATTCTCTGAGTCAGAGCTGCAGCAAAAATCAGGCACAACCTTCATATCTACTGTGTAAGAAGTTGTCTGTAAGAAATGAAAGACCTTGGTCTTTAGAGGGCTCTTGTATTTGAGTAAATCACAAAAGAATGACCAGGAATGCAAGGACAACGACTGTCAAAGAGATAGGCTGGAACAACTGTCAAAGAGATAGGCTGGGACTATGTAACACCTTAGAAACAAGAAAAGCAATTTCAAAATCAGTATGGTATTTGACTGGCAGCCAATACATATTCAAAATAAATCAAATGTGCTCCTGTCGTCTCCTTTTCATAAGAAACCTGGCAGCCACATTCTGTGTTAGCTGGAGTTTATGTAAAGTCCCCGGTTCCATTAACATAGAGCAAACCCAGCCTACGCTACAAGTCTTCTCACTGTTCCTCTGAACCAGACCAGACGTGTATCCTCAAACAGCACTCCACTTTCCTGTGATTTTTCATCATATTGCACTCATTAAGTGACTTTAAGAGGTTAGATTGCAGTGATGAAGAAAATAATTATAATTTACCTGCAGTGCACAGTCTCTGAAACGTCATAAATAGAAGATTAAGTCTATATGGGTATTTGAATGCTAAAACAGATCTGGTCATTTTCAGAAACAAAAGAAACTGATTTCATTTAAATTCTGAATGAATTAGGTATTTTAGATGTCAAATTCATATACCCATTTCAGCTCACTTCTGAATGATGATTATATTCTGAAGAATGGGCAGAGCAGGAACTGGTATCAAGTGGTTTGGAATGGCAGGGAGAAAAGGTAATGCCAATCATTAAGGGAAGGGAGGGATGTGACAAAAGTTTGCAGGTGTAAGAAATCTACCTCTAAGAAACAGTGAAGCAAACAGGCAAAAGCAGAAAATTAAGAGCTGTGCCACAGTGACAAACAGCCTTCAGGTCAATTCAATTTTTAATCCATTTATACACAAAATTCCAAATTCTTAACATCATTGAAAGTAAATTGGAGAGGATTCCATTAGGAGCAGCCTGCTGGACTGATACAGCAGCAGAACTGTGGGAGAGAGAAAAAAAACCTGATGAAAGTAGTGTGTTGTCACAAATGTCTTCCAAAAAATGCTAACTATAACATCAGATATCTCACATGAGAGAGCAGGGTACTTTAGCAAGGATAGAAGAAATGAAAACTGATCACAGGGACACTTCACTCTTTGCAAGAAGGCAAACGCCAAGTTCTGGCTGAACACTAGAGCCAATCTTATTTAACATCTACATTAATAATCTCTAAGAGGAAGAGCACAGCACATTAACTAAATATGTATAATGCACTCATTAACAAGTGCTACAAACATCAGAAATGACCTAGAGGTGTTCAAAACCCCAGAGAGGAAAAAAGAAATTGAAGCATCACCCAGACAAGTATATACTGACATCTTGGGAAAAGTCACAGTTCAATTCTGCTCTGAACTTGAAAGTCTAGAAGCCCTTGCAATTGATGCTGAAATCAAATTAAGTCTGCAACACTTGCTTCAGATAATGCTGCAAAGTGTGCCTCCTTTTAAAGGGGAAAAGGTATTTGAGCTTTCCTGATGCAACGTTAGGTCTTCACCGTAATGCTTCAAGGGAAGAATGCCACATTTGGCTAGGATTTATCTAGCTAACCACATGAATTATTATGCTTTTTCCTCTCTAATCCCTTTAGCTTACATCTTCCCCCCTCTTTTAACCAAAAGAATCCTCCCGCCTGTTCCAAATATGAATTCTAATTAAAAAGGAGAGTACAACGCAGCCCAATTACTATGTTTTACAAGTTATTTGTCTAAATTACGTGGCCTCTGTATGAGTAATTGCTCTCTATCAAAAGTTTGCTCTCTATAAAGATAGCTGAAAACTAATTAGAAATTGTTCAGTTGTTAGCCCATGCTGTCTTTGATCACTCCTTGCTTTTAAGGTCTCTGCATGTGCCTGTACTGCATTCCCAAGATGTTTTCATTTACCGTCAGGAAAGCAGATAGAATTAGATCATGTCACAAGAGAGGAGTGCTGAGAGGATGAGTAAAATCAATGCAACACACACACACAAAAGAAAAGAAAAACATACAGTTACAGTATATCTCACGAGTTCTAAACAAACCTTGGATGTTTTAGGATTCTTTTCGGGCATGAGGGGAATTGGTACGGTCCTTCCAATATGCTTATGATCAAACCCACAGTGTGGCAGCCAAATATCCAGTGCTCATTGCTTCAATAGCTCCTTGTTAATTCACTTAACTCAAACATTGAAGTTATGTTTGGGAAGCCCTACTCAAAATTTACATCGCCAATTGACTCAGAAAAGTTCCCCTGTTTCCATTAACTCCTTTTATATCTTCCTTTCAAAGCCTCATCACTCATGGAAAATGAGCCACAAGTGGCAAGCTCTGATTTTGACAAAAACACCATGGGAAGGGTGATTCACATATAGAGGACTGTTAATACAGCACTCCCCAAAACTCCTGTGGATACTCCTGTATTCAGTATCACTATAAGCAAGGAAGCTATCGGGACAGTCTCCATACCCCTGGCCATTTGATACGTGACTATGCAGCAAGCTTGCCAGCAAGCTTACTGAATAGGCTTTAAAATATCTTATATGGCTCAGTGGTCTCATAATTTCCATTATATGGGACCAGGAACATCTCTTTTGGAATTCACCTCTGCTTCTCTCAGTGTAAGCCTAATAGTCTTCAACCTAAATAGAACATATTGATCCCATTTGATTCTACAGTACATCTGCTTCAAAGAGGCTTCACCATTACGGCTTCTATTAGGAAGAACCTTCACTACAAAGGGCAGCCTTGCTGCCTGCCCAGTATTTATCAATACCTATCTTCAGGGAAAATGAGCTCGTTAGCAATGTGCTACACAGAACCTCCGGAAAGAGGGAAACAGCATAACAAATGACAACTACATTAAAAAACAAAACCTCCTATAGCAGCAACGGAGCAATCGTACAGCAAAGCAATGCTGCTGCCCACACCCCGTGAGCAAAAGGCTACGCTGCACTTGAAGTTTATTCTGGAAAGTAACTGTCAGGTGCTTCTCCAGCATTCATCTTGCAGACTTAACACTGTGGCTAGAAATTGCTCTGCTGGCTAAAGCTTTACATTGTGTTCCGCATCTCCTTGGGAATTGTTGGCACCTCTGCCCAAATCTTATCAGCAGGCTTTACCAGCTATCTCCTTGCTCACTCCAATTAACATAGAGAGAAAGAAGCATTTATCTTTGTCTTCTCCAGGGACTGAACAAGGTGAGAGGAGGGGCAGATAATAGTGAATGTGTTACGGGAATTTTTAGCCCCTGCCATTGCACACATCATGCCCTGCAGCTCAGGTTTGGATTTCCTGGTGCTCTCCAGCCTGCAAGGCTTTCAACAAGAGAGCCAGGAGAATGAGAAGCAGGGATGTTTATGTGAGATAGAGTGAATGGTCTCTATTATTTTGACAGAAGCATGCTGACCTCCTTAAGTCAAGAACCAAGCTTTTGCTATCAGTGTCTGCACAGGATCAGATCAGAGATTCACCCAGCTGTGCATTCTGCCCCTGGGAGACGAGGAGAGGAGGACCCTCATCATCTCACCAAAAGCCACCAGAAGAAGCATTTACAGATGCATAGTGCTGCTTCCTCCAGTGTCTGCCCCCTAGCTTCTAGGCATCAGGTGGCATAGGAGCACGCAAAGCTGCACCTCAACCATAGATTTTAATGGCTCCTAAAGAATTAAACATACTGATGAAGGCTAGATTCTTTTTTTTTTTCTTTTAAAAATCATGCTTTAAGAAACACAGGCCTTTGCTTCATTTCTCCCTCCCAGTCAGCTCCCCAGAGAGGTCGACGGATGCACAGCCGCTACTTGCTGTGCCTCTATGAAAATTCCTCATGATTGCTGAGGTGACACATGAGGAAGGGGAACGAGGGACCTCTGTTTCCATCCTGTCTAAAAACAAACTTCCAGCACCACCCAAGCAGCCCAGCAGCCTGCACTGGGAATTGCGTCCTCCTCACAAGCCCTGTGAGGCAGATCGGTGTGTTAGATGTGAGGCGAGCGGTGCTGCAAAGCAGGGCTTGGGGCATGAAAGACGAGACTCCTCACAGCCTGTCTCTGCTATTGAACATAGAGCGAAGCCTTTTGCTCAGAGATTAGAAGGTGCTGAAAACAAGTTTGCTGGCCTGCAAATTAGCTGTGGTGGATATGTTGGCATGTTTAATGTTGTTCGAGGAAAATAAAGTGCTACGATACAAGATAGACAAAGTAGATAATGATGCCAGAAATGGGAATTCTAAGAATAGTTCTGCATGTCTAAGAAAAGTGAAGTGGGGACGGGGATACTACCTCTGCACAGTGGTCTGAAATTGGGTACCAGGGAAGGACAGGGTGCTGGCAGCTTGGTCTTCACCAGAGGAGCTCCCAGAAGCAGTTTGTGCTGCAGGTCTGAGCCTGGCACAGGAGCAGCTCCCAGAAAGCACATTGTCTGAATGGTGCCCTAAGGCTAGAGCATTAGCTCCCTGACTCTGCTCCCAGGGTAACATGCTGCTTTCTGACCTCAGCTTCTCTGTAGGCTGCACAGACATCAGTGCCATAGCACAGCCTCTTACCACCAGCATGGGACCGGAGCAACTGCAGGACTCCACACCACATGGGAAGTGCCTACAGAGTGACAAGTGATCACCATTGCCTCACCTGCAGTGCCTGACCCTGCTGACTCCCTGCACAGCGCCTGTTCCATGTTCCACACACACATCCTCCTCCACTCATGTCAAGTTCACCTTAAACAAGCTCAGCTGGACCAGTCCTCGTCTCAAAATGTGTCCGTCTCAGACAAACATTATATCAACCAGATGATAATAACCCAAGTAGGCAGAAATTCTCAAAATCTGTTTTCTTTTATATTCAGCTCAATAGCACGTTCCCCTTACGTCAGCCTGCCTGTTTTTCCCCAAGTGCAATACCTATTGAGTGTAGTAATTTCAAATCTGAGGGAATTATTCCCACTTGAGGCAAACTCTATTCATATGAGAGTAAATATGGACAATTTTTTATCCTGTTCTTTTTTTCTTCCAGTTTGTTGCTTCTTCCCCTTCCTACTCCCTGACAGTGAGACTGGGATCTAGATCAGAAAGCAACTTCATGTCTCCTCCTCCAGAGCAGCAGTGAAGCAGCTGTTTAAAGGTCCCCATGGCTTCTGAACAGAGGCCAGCTGAAGTGCATGTTAAGTCTTTCCAAATCAGGGTGTTGAATTTATGCCACTGTGCAAAGCCTTAGCTCGGCAATTCATTGAAATAGGGACCGTTCACCGTTTCTGTAGTGCTAAAAGCATTGGGTTCCTAATCCTGACTTGTTCTAACATTGCATAAACAAAGACCATTCAGTTTCTGGTGAACAAGAACAGTTTAGATTCACACAGCAGCTGCTCTGCGCTTACAGCTCAAACCCAGCTTGTTTGGATACAAGCCGCACGCAAAGACATTTGTTCCCATTTCCCTTTGCATTCTTGTCCCTTCCATTGCTGAATGTTGCAGTGACAGCAAACAACCTCACACGAAAGCAAAGCTAAAGGTCATGCCACATCTTAATTCACAAAACACCGCTACTGCACTTTGTTTGCTGGGAGATAAATCACAGCCACTGCCAAATCTGAATTACTTAGATCTGGATGCAGTGGGGGCATCCCCTTTCATATACTGATGCCCACGGGCAGCCTGGCCCTACAGGATGAGCCCACTACTGGGCACAGCCACTGACACCAGTGCCAGACATGGGGTAAGCAGTCAGGTCATGTGTTCCTTGGACGATAGGAAGAGAGGGGGCATCCCAAACACAGGAACATCGATTTTGATGCTGCACACTTTTCCCCTGTCATTCTGACAGACACGTGTTTTTTTGTTTAAGAATGATTAATATATTTTTAATGTTTTTCTGAACTGAAGGGAAGCCTGTACTATATATTAAAAGAGGCTAGAAAAACACCCTGAAAGCTGAGCTGGCATAAGTGGGTAGCCTGCAGGTGATGTTTATTATGATTTTTCCTTAAGATCCTTGTCTCCTCATTTTTCACTGCTTCTTTTTGCATTTGCCACTGCCCTCTTTGAGGCTTCTTGTCTTCACTCCCATATTAGTCCAAGTCCCTAGAAGAATTCCATCCAAAACACCTTCTGAAGAAGCTTGTAACAAGCACAGAACTGAGTCGGCCTACGTGCAGACGTCTGCAATGATCACACACCATCAGCCTTCCTGCCACTGCAGTTCAGCTTGCCAAAGTCTGACTTTGGCAGCACAGGTTGGAGGGTGTTTTTCACTGAGAGAGTAGCGAGGTGCTGGCACAGGCTGCCCACAGACGCTGTGGATGTCCCATCCCTGGAGGTGTTCAACGCCAGGCTGGATGGGGCCCTGGGCAACCTGATCTGATGTCTGATTTAGTGGTTGGCAACATTGCCTATGGCAGGGGGGTTGGAACTAAATGGCCTTTGAGGTCCCTTCCAACTCAAGCCATTCTATGATTCTGTGTTGGCAGGTGCCTGTGTTAGGGTACAGCCTGGGCTATCAAACCTGTCCATGGGAGATCCTGAGCTGCTGCACTGGCAGGAGAGTTAAGGCAGACCCAGCACACCTTGCTGGAGGCAGAGGCCATCCTCTCATGAAGATATTTTTCTGCCTCAGCAGAGGTAACCACAGGCGATGGCTGAGCTTGGCACAAGGAGAAACATGGCAGGAGGATAAAAAATCTTGTCTGCAAACATTCAGTTGTGAGCAGTATCTTGAAGTGGGTTCAGGGCTTCTTGCTGAACAGCAGATGGAGTGAGCACCAGATTAGCAGGGAGAGTGAACACTGCGCTCAGCCTTACAGTCAGGTGAAACTGCTTCCTAAAGGTCCAGGACTGCTGGGTATGGCACAAGTTGTGACAGCCAGCAAAGAGTAGCCCAAGAGGTACTATTTCTTTCATTTCTATCCCTATCATTTTCACCTTGTACACAAGGCGCAGAAAACCTCATTATATTCTACTTTGTAAGTTTTATGGCTCTGACATATACTCTAAAAGATTGCCTTTGCTGCTGTTAACTATGTGCTAGCACTCAGAAAGGTTCATATAAGAATAATCTATTACCAAAAAGGGATCCAAGTAGCAAGGACAGATCATTTCAGCCTGAGCAGGTCATTCTGCACGGAGTGGAGCACAGCACTTTCCCCCTCCCAGCACCTCAGAAAGATGCTCAGTAGAGAAAGCAGCAGTCCATGGGCAGGTATTGAATTTCCAGATGGGAAAGTAACAGCAGAACACTCAGACCACCATAAGATCACACTGAACAAGTCCAGAGGAACAGTATTGCCGTCTAGTATGAAGAACTGTACAGAAAGAGTATAGAATCTTCACTGTCCATTTAAAAATATCTAGAAGAATCATAAGAATGTTTTAGAAAGCCTGTGCCGTGTAATACTATTCACCTATATAGCATTCCTCCTATTTGCATTTATATAACGTATAGAAATAAATAATATATTCTTCTTAAAAAAAAATACAGTAGAAAGAGAAAGCACAAGGCCATTCTAATTGACAGACAAGGATGCAATAGAGCCATTTTTTCTTTGGTTTTAAAAACCTCTCTAGAAATTCAGATGCATCTTTGAATTGCAGTTTAGCAAATACTGCCGCTTATTATTACTATCCGAGCACCTTTGATGGTTCTCTTTAAAATATTTCTCATTGAGTTTACTTTTTAAAATGCATTCGAGTATAAATATTTCAGGAAAAAAGGGAAAATGTTAATGGGATAAGAGGGGAGGAACCAAGTAATGTTGACTGATGCATTAAAAAGTAGGCTTTGTTAATGTTATATTCATTACCTTAGAAAATGTTTTACAGGAAGCATAGTAAATCCACCACAGATGTGATAAAGATTAAAACCTCTTTTAAAGCAAATCTGTCCATTTAAAATAACCCAAAAGGCATGTGCAAAATTTTCAGCAATTCTACAAATAAATAGTTGATGAAACAAAGTCTGTATTAAACTGAAGTTTTTCATAAACACAAATACAGTCCTATTAATCAAGATGAAAATCACAAAATCCCCATTTTCCCCTTCATCTCCAAGAGATGTTAAAAAGCACTTAGAATTAATTTGAAATGGCAGCCTCTTTGCTGTAGCTCTGTGCTGTCTTCCACCACACAGTCTCAGAGAGGAATACAGTACTGCATTGCCTTTAGAGCACTGGGGGAATTATTTCTTAAGGGTATTTTGAAGTATGTGTATATAAGGGAGAAAATGTTACTACCTTACCCACCACTTTTCATAATGTTTTCTTGTTGTGTTTGTTTGTTTGTTATTTTATTTTTATTTTTTTAAAAAAGCATCTTTAGGTGAACTAGGATTAAATATTTGCATTAAGCATACCTATAAATGCCATCGAACAGCTGGATCCTATCAACCCAAACATCATAAATGGCTTGCAAGATCCTGATTACTACATGCATATTAAATCAGCATTAACATTTTTTTTCCTAAAGAATATATGTCAGTGCAGTACAGTTAAAAGAGATATTTTGAAATGAAGAATTAAAGCAGCCACTTCATCATGATAGCATGCTGTATTTCATTCTCTTCCAAAGTGCATCCCAGTTCTGCAATTTTCATTTAGAATTTACTCCATTCTCCATATATTTGATCAGTGTTTTAAAGCATTTGAATTAAGAGAAATATTTTTTTTAAATCAGCAATAGACACCCAGAAGGAATATAATCACCTCTGCTACATGAGAAAATATTTTGCTGTTCCTTTCTAAGATATGATATAACCTGACCATTACATACTACTCTCACGAATGGACTCTATATGGGGTACAGCTGAAAGGGAAAACAGCCCTGAGATCCAAACCTGCAAACATTTTTTCCCATGATTAACTACTCTGCCATGAGGAATCTCATTTGAATCATTAAGGGCATTAAGAGTACTCAGAATACCAAAGTTAAACACATAGATAAGTATTTACAGGTTTGGACTTTGATATGACCTGAGGAAGCAGGGGAGAAACTGTCCATAATTTTCTTTGTTCTCAGCTGTGCTAATTCCCACCACTGCAGGAAGGTTTGATTCAGGAAGAACAGTCATTGGCTGGCAGACTCCCTGGTTACACAGGGTTGCAATTCAGATTTTCAGTTTCAAGAAAAATTATCTCTCTCCCAACAAAAGGATAATGAGAGCATGTGTGCGGATTGCTGCCCATAAAACAACTATATATAACATTAAGTATTTGCATATCTTCTGATGTTATCTTGGCAAGAATTAAGTTTGCTACTCATGAGTACTGCTGACATTCCAAGTTCATGCCAAGAAATGTATTTACTACCACACACTACCATCTCTTATATAACGTAATGTGTGTGTTTATACACATATATGCACAGTCAGAATGAGCTGTGTGCCATAAATAATAATAATAAATCAAGTGAAAATAATGTTTAACCCCTGCACACCAAATCACTAATAAGTATATGCAAGGCATACACAAAAACTATGCTCAAATTTCATTATGATGTAATTACTATTTCAGATCAATCTGAGCAAATTAACATGCTAGACAAACATGAAGCAGGCTAATTTGGCTAAAACACTCAGTTTCTCACTTTCATTCTGCAATAAGACTATTACTGAAACATCCAAATTATGTAAATAAAAGTAGGGATAAACAAAGAGTTAAAAATATAATTCAGTTGCAGTGGAAGAGGAACATATAAGGGTATGCACCCAGCTTCCTAATCAGGCTGAATCTCTGCTGAAAAGAAGCGTGCACACTGGGCTATGCCAAAAAGAACACAAGGAATCCAAATTCAGCACCATGTGCTAAAAGCAATTTTTTATTTTTATTTTTTAAAGGAATTCACTAAATATATAGACTTCACTGCTTAAGAAGTTTTCCCTATGGATGGCATGCATAATTTGACATGTTATATGTATTTCCTTGTACATTTCCTCCAAATTCCTATCCTTGTATTAAGTCAATTGTAACACACTGTTTCTCAACAGGAGCTTTAACAGACATCAGATTCTCTACCCTTCTATAACCATGGGATTTTCTCATAGAAATAACCAAGGACAAGACTTGCTTGCAATTAATTTCCCTCAATGTCCTATGGCTACAAAAGAGCAAACGGAGCCCACTTCACAAGGGCCATGGCACAGACCTGGACGGTCTGCACCAGAGGGATTGTTGCAATAGATCCACATGCTCTGAAGGAGGGATCGGCCATGTACTGTATCATATATGATACAGTAGCATTGTGTCATTGCATTTATTTGTCCCCAAGAAAACAGGCATTTTCTCATCTAAGAGGCTTCTCACCTGCTGAGATGGTCCCCAGAGCTGCTGGGCATAGTTTAGAGAGCTAAGAGAGGCAATCCAGATCCCCAAAGCAGTCATGGCTTAGACACCCACATCTACGTCCTCCATGCCCCCGTTTTGACTTGGTTCTTCCAAGCTAAGCACAGCTCACCCATTACCACGCCTGTAGTGCTGCTGGGAACCTTACAGGTCCCAACATGGCAGCCAGCAGAAGGATGAGCATGCTCCTTCACACATTTCGCTGGGCAATATTAAATGTGTGTGTAGACCAAGACCACATCAACTAGATAGAAGAATGTAATGTTCACCATAAAAAAAAAAGAAAATCAAAACATTCAGGCTAACACACAAAATTCCAGAGAGCACCCACAAGAAACCTACTAGTGAAGTAGAGCAACATGTCTGTGCAAGGCACACAGCTGGTAATTATATCACAGCAATGAAGGCTCTGCATAATGAGATCAAATGCATTTCAGTTAGGAGAAGCTTAAGCAAACTACATAAACCAACTGCGTATCCTATCTATCTCAGGAATGTACACTTTCAGTAAGAAAATCAACTTAAAAAGATACTGAAGTATACAGGTTTGGCATTTGTCTATATAAGAAAGTCACTTAAAAAAAAAGTACAGCATTAATAATACATGTTTAAATGACTCTTTAAAATTGATCATCTGACTGCCTGTGTCCCTTTAATCACCACACCACTGCTGTGCACTCCTCCCTGTTCCACAGGGAGAGGAGTCCTCAGAATTCAATCTGACTTTAATTTAAGCTGGAAAATCACAACTATTCTTTTTGTCTGCATTTACAGATACAAGCCAGCTTCACCTTCAGAGAGACAATGGACACTACCCACAAAGTTGTCACGATGTTACTGAACATCACAGACAAAAGGAAGACATAGAGCCAGCAGTGACTCCTATAGGAAGAGCTTAAAAAACAAAACAAAAAAAACAGCATTCCAACACAAGGTTTATAAGAAGCATCCATCTATTTAACAAAGAAAACACGTTGTGGATTTTTATTTTATTTTAGATACAAAGTAGTTTATCATCTCCTGAGAAGTACTAGGATTATATTCAGTTTTGCTTCTCTTGCATAAAATTGCCCAGAAGCAGTTTGAGCATTCACTGGAGAAGTTCTACCCACCATGCCAATGTCCTTGGCTCTCTCTCTGGATACACCAGAGCATTGCTCAAGTCATGCTGACCTTTGCAGCAGGATAAACATATGTACCTTGATTTCAGCAAGGCGTTTGACAGTGTCTCCCACAACATCTTTGTTATGAAACTTAAAAAGTGCAGGATAGATGAATAGATGGTGAGCTGGATTGACAACTAACTGACTGGAAGAGCTCAGAGTGTGGTCAGCAGTGGTGCAGTCTGGTTGGAGGCCTGTAACCAGCAGTGTTGCCCAGGGTTTGGTTCTGGGCCTGGTCTCATTCAACATCATCATCAACAACCTGGATGAAGGGATAGAGTCCACCCTCAGCATGTTTGCTGATGACACAAAGCTGGGAGGATTGGCTGACACACCTGAAGGCTGTTCTACCATTCAGCAAGACCTGGACAGACTGGAGAGTTGGACAAAGAGGAACCTGATGAGGTTTAATAAGAGCAAGTGTAGAGTCTTGCACCTGGGGAGGAATAACCACATGCATCAGTACAGGTTAGGTACCTGCTGAGGAGGAGCTCTGCAGAGAAGAACCTGGGATTTGTGGTGGACAACAGGATGGCCATGAGCCAGCAGCGTACCCTTGTAGCCAAGAAGGCCACTGATATCCTGGAATGGATTAAAAAGATCCTGGCCAGCAAGTCAAGGGAGGTCATCCTCCCCCTCTACTCTGCCCTGGTGAGGCCACATTTATAATGCTGTGTCCAGTTCTGGGATCCCCAGTTCAAAAGAGACAGGAGTCTCCTAGAAGGAGTCCAGAGAAGGGCCACAAAGATGATAAAGGGACTGAAGCATCTGCCATATGAGGAAAGTAACCTGGCTCTGTTAAGCCTGGGGAAAAGAAGAATGAAAGAGGATCTGACAAATGTTCATAAATATCTGAAGGGGGGTAGGAGGCAAATGGATGAGGCCAGGCTCTTCTCTGTGGTGTATAGAAAGAGGACAAGGAGTACTGGCCTAAAACCTGAACATAGGAAGTTCCATAATAACATATAAAATAATTTCTTTACAGTAAGAGTGACAGAAAACTGGAACAGGCTGCTCAGAGAGGTCGTGGAGTCTCCTTTTATGGACATATTTGAGACTCATCTGGATGAGTACCTGTGCGATATATTGTAGGGTACCTGCTTTAGCAGAAGGGTTGGACTCTATGATCTCTTGAGGTCCCTTCCAACCCCTGCAATTCTGTGTGATTCTTTGATGAATAGCAAGGGAAAAGGGATGCTCTGAGCATCCCCTGAGCATTACCAGAACTGGCTGCTGACAAGGGCAGGCGGGCAGGAGCGCCTATCAGAGCATGTCCACAGGTGATTTCTGATTTGCACAGTCTCTCCTAGGAGAGTTCATACATGGACTTGAGAAAAAAAAAAAAAGGGACTTTCCCCACCTGGTTTCAAGCTAATGAATGACACATGTGAGAGTGCATTCAAACAAACAGGCAAAGGTTTCCTGATTAAATAATGAGCTATTGCCTGCATCAGGAAAAAAAAAAAAGCACAAATACAAAAACACGAAGGGCTAACCTGAGTAGAGGAAAGCAATCCTAGTAAAGACTAAGAGTCTCTCCAGAGTACAAGCTGTGTGTAGCAAGCTGAGCCTACACCACCAGCACAACTGGCACCAGCCAAGGCCATTAGTTACTAAAATGTGTTGAATTTGGCTCCTGGAGTTCTTTTTTTTTTTTTTTTTTAAATGTATTCTACCAAGTAGCAATGAAAAGTAAAGGGGTGGAACAAGTTTGTATAGTGATGGCATTAGTTTTTTATCTCTTGCTTCAAACAAAAGATGCACACCCAGCTATCAAAATAAAGTGAACATTGTTTAATGCTCTTCCCCTGACTTTCCCTCACCTTTACCTTGCCTAGGTGCACAGATCTGAGCCAACAGGATGTAAAATGTTACCCAACCAGAACTACCCCCAATGCAGATATTTGATTCTCATATTACTACTTCTCGTTTCTGAAGTCCTTTTTATAAGTGTCCATTTTACCCTACTCCTCTTTGTAACTTTTAAGCCGTTTACTGTATCATAACGAACTCTCGCCGAAGACACAGTGTTAGACAGGAAAAGTCATTTTTCCAGAACAGCTTTCTTTCCTCTCTTTCTAAGAACAGCAGGAAACGATGGGTCCCCAAGCAGGTGATCTGCAGAAATGCTGCACAAAACTGGGAACTTTGTGAGCAAAAATAACTGCAGCTGCTGCAATAGTATCAGCAGCATTGCTTGCAGCGTTCTTGCAAAGGACATAGTTATAATATTGATATGTGATTCGACACTGCTATTTTAATGTTGCCCAACTGGAAATATGTCAATATAACTATTAACTGTAAGCATTCCAAACTTTTAGATATTGCAGGCTGGGAAAGCAAGCACTTCCCCCACCACAACCCCCTCAGTCCTTCCATTTCCTATTCCTGCAATGCAATAAAAATGCCTACAAAAGTTTTGGAAAGCTTCCTATCTTTTCTCCTGCTTGGGGAGAAAAGTAAATGCTCCTCAGATTCCTTACAACAGAGAGAGGTTTAGAATAGTTTCTAAACCATTTTATGGCATCTTAAAATATTCTCTTTTATCTTTTATATTTTTCTTACAGTGTTCGTAGATTATGGGCTGAGTTTAAAAAACCCTTGGGTGCTAGTTTTGGAGTTGAGAGTATGCATATGGTGCACACATTTCCAACTAAGTGATGACTTCCATGAGACGTAGTACTATATGTGGGTGGGATGCTGGCAAGTAACAGATTTTAATGTACAATTCAAATAAGGGCATGAAAAATCCAAGTTTTGCAATAAAAGAAACATGTTGAAATTCAATGGGAAAAATTTTAAGCTATTTATTCTCTGCCTTCAAAAGAGCTGGGATTTTTGGTTGTGTCCTGAGGCTGTACAAAATGGCTGCATGGAAAATCTGTCTCCAACAAAATCTACCCGGGACAGCAGGCATTAGGCTGTTTTTGTGATGTCATCTAGAGTATTGTTTCACAGAAAATATGGAATTGATTGCATTTTGCTAAGTGAAGTGGAAACAAAAACATTTTTCATGCTCAGTTGTAATCACTTCAAAATTAGGGCCAATACATCTTTCTGTCCTCAGCAGAAACCTCGTTACCTATACGCGACTTCAGCAGCCCCGAAGGATGCATACAGGTATCATGATGCCCCATAAAAAGCAGGTTCTCTGTTGTAGCCAGGCAATAGCTGTGGCCGCCTTAGGACATGGACTGCCCAGTTCTTCAAGCTGGAGTAGCAATTCTATGAAAATTCTTTGCCCGAGGCCCCAAGCATAATTAGGGATGGCTCTGGTCATTAGCACTGGAGAAGCAGTTATATTGTTTTTTAATTTATCCAGTACCAGCAAAATTCTCAGCTCTGTGCAGTACATAGTTCTCATTTATTTCCTTCCCCAAGGAAAGTATAGCTTGACCACACCATAAAATGTACTGGGACATAGCGTCCCCAGTATGTTATACCATGCTCTGCTCTTTGTTGTATAGACACTGGTACTGAATTGTGTTATAGCCGTACATCAGTAAAATATTTTTAGGTCCTTAAATGTGCTGACAGCACAGTGCATAATAGATAATGACCAGATTCTTGAAAGTCTAGCATCAAGTTTGTACAGATCCAACTAAAGTCTAAAAGGAAAGATTTGTTACCAAAAAAAGCTCCCAAAGAAAGAAAAAGTAGGTGTCTGTTTATTACAAAGAGGGGAAGATGTTCTAGCAAACGGAGGGGGTGAGTGGTGACAGCATAATGCACAGGAACGTCAATGGGAGAAGTATGAAAAGTTTAGGGGATGTGGTATCAGGAAAGAGCAAGAGGTTATGTAAAACTAATGAGACATGCAGAGCCCTGAAACCACACACTATTACCCAGGGATCAAATCCCACAAACATCCCATGCAATTTAAAAAAATCATTTTTCTCATCACATCTAAGACATAAAATACAGTAGAAGTCTTTTTTTTTTTTTTAATGCTTGGCACAGCATCAAAGTCTCCTATGAAGTCAAAGAAAAGCACCTCCACCCTAAACAGAGGCTTCTACATGGGGGAAAAAAAAAAGAACTTGCCCTTCACTGACTATTTCTACCAATTCAAGGAAAAGGTAGGTGGGAGACACACAGAGCTGTCAGCTCTTCTCATCCCACCCAAACGAAGCTGGAATTCAGGCAGAGCAACACTTTTACAAAAACACCACTAGAACCTATAGCCATCAAGTCCCTCTGTGCAAACGATGGTACCTCCGGAAGCTCATCCTTGCCTTAAGCCCTGACCCACTGCTGACTGAGGGAGGCTCTGCCTGTGCTCCTCTGTGCTTCAGAGCCTCTCCAACAATGGCAGAGCCTGCGCTGCCGGCTCCCCAGCCCAATGGGAATGGCTGCAGACTTGAAAGACACGCTGCTTAAAAGGCTCTCTCATGTTTCATCTCACCATGTGTTTTCTCTTAGTACCCTGTGAGTTCAAATACCTCCGTATAACAGAAGTCAGATTGAAAAGGCATTGTGCATAAAATAATTCTTATCCGCATTGGTACGAGCCTTTGTGCTTTTTAGCTGCATATACGAGCAGGCAGTGCACTATTAATGCTACTTGGTGCAGGGATTGCATCTTGTTCAAATTCAGTGATACAAAAAAAGAGTTTGTAAAGATTTTCTTTTAAATCCAATCTGTAACAGCACAGAAATATTTAACAACATCCACATCATTCATGAATAACTATCTTTTGAGAAAGACCAGATTTCTCTCTTTGCATGCATGCAGCACTGCTAACTCAAGCTTATATGCCAACTGCAGGGTCAAGCTCACAATGATGACACAGTTTGCAACAGCATCCTGCTAAATCCTAAAGCCAATCCCAGATCATACAGAAGTTTAAATAATAACAATAACAAAAATAATAATAAAAAACAGTAAAAAACAACAGTAATTCTTTGTATGGAAGGATATGGGTCCACTAGTAGCAAGACATCCAAAGGGTACCAACAAGGTGTTGGTGAACATTCCCCCAGTTCAGAAAAAAATAAAGTGTTTGTTATGCCTAAGGTACGGATTTTAGAGTGTACTCAGTGCACATAGAATGCCACAGATGAATATATGCCAAAGTAAAACTTGCTCACAGAGTGATTAGTCACTATCACATAAGGTGCTATTGATTGTACCCAAAAACTGAGACGTCTTGAGGACATCATCTTAAGAAAGAATTTTGATTTAATTGCAAGGCTCATATTTTACTAAACATTGCTTTCTATTCATTGTCTACAAGCAAACATTTCAGCAGCACTCCTCATAGCCTCCGCATTTACACTGCAAGCTTTGGCACTTGCACATAGACATCATTTAGGATGATGTGACGGACTCTGCACATTTGATCTCACCATCTACTTTCCAAGCTAAGCCAGTTGCTCACTAGTTGGCATGGGAGCGAGGAAGCAGCTGAGAGGTGTCTTGATTGATGGCGTTAGGTACTAACACATGGAAAAAACTGTCTCTTGGTGGTGACTTTCCAGCCTTGCTGATATATAAACATGGACAAATTTAAACCTGAAATCAGATGCAAATTCATAGCTTTTAGGGCTCAGGAGAGCCTTTTGGTGCTTTGCTTCATGGCCCTGTCCTCACCCTGCAGCTTCCCCTTCTCCCCTTAGCAGAAGAGGGAACTCCTCTACCTACAGTTTAATTTCCTAATTTCCCTCAATCAACCAATGTGGAGCACCTCACACTACAGCTGTGTTATTCTGGGTACTTAAGTCATTCACAGGGCTTTGCTAGGCATCTGATGCTCTCTTACGGACTTCAAGGAGCCAGGAGTGCTTGTAAAACACAGGTTACGTACTGAATCCTGTTGTCATGAAAATGTTTATTGCTACAGGAAAATTCCAAGGTTGTGAGAGTATTTTGGGTAACCATTTCTATGCCAGAAACTTTACAAAAGCCATTTTCATTTGGTAAATATGAACCTACTGTAAGTAAAATGTTCCTAAACAGGACTCAAGCTTGTATTGCTTGTATTTGAGCCAAAAACAGCCAGTTGTGAGATGTTTATTAATGTATATCTTTACTACTGCATTGACTCAGCCTTCCATGTGTCTCTTTTCCTTGTACCCTACTTCACACTGCCAATCACAGAAAATGGGACTGGTGGTCTTCAAGAACACAGGGCTAGAAGAGCCAAAGTTTGGTCCATATTTTATGTACTACATTCCTTCAGCACACTGATTTGTCATCTTGTTGGGAAAATGAAGGCTAGGGCCCTGGGAGGGACTTCAAAACAGCTGGGGACAGAGCCTAGGCACCACCATTCCTTAAGAAAGCCCACAGACCTCATGCTTTGGTTTCCATTTGCAACCCTTCTGGAGCACGTGTTCCAAGTTGCTATGGGTTATGTACACGCACTATGGAAATGGAATGAGAACCTAATCCCAGCATCATACAGTTAATTAATACTTTGCTGTTAGCAGCCCTATAGCTGCGTGGGTTTCATGAGCATTTACAAGATTTGTTTGTATTAACGTGCTCTCCTATCTCCCAGGTGATGCAGGGGACATGCTGTGGGGACCCAGTACTAGAGCAAGAGGCTCCAACCCCAACCCATCACTCCCAGCACCTCACTCCCCATTGCTGTGGCCAGCTGCATGAAATGGATAGGGATTATGGGTGCCTTGGAGGGGGGAGAGGGAAGATGACCCTCTGGCCTACTGATTAAATGGACTAGAACTGAACTTGCAACAAAAATAAACACAGCAAGTACACAAATCAGCAACACTTGCGTGACTTTACAAAGACAAAAATCAAATTACTTCAAGATGATCTTCACAATTACGTTAGCAAGTTCAATAGAGCATCAAAGATGACAGCTGTGGCATTCTGCGGCGAGGAGCCGGCAAAAGGCGGTGACAGAGCTCCTCCGGGCCTCAGCAGCAGAGCTGAGCCTCTCGCCCTGCTCATTCCTCAGCTGTTACTCAGCTGAGTACCATGGAGATCTTCATTAACCAGAACTGAGGAAAATCATTACAGCATAGATAATAGAACTGCATTGTGTTGGCTGAGACTTAGGTGAGACTTCAGACAATTTCAGTTCATCTTATCTTCCCTTTGCTCCTCTACAGTTCCACAGACTTCCACGCACAGGCAGAAGGTACTCAGCCTCCTCCATTCCCATCCATCAGCTAACAGCAGCAGTGCCCAAAGCCTTAGTGGTGGGCCCAGGGTGCTGACAGTAAAACTGAGGACATAATCCTGTGATAAGAGATGCATTTTGCTTGCTGTCTACACGGCTCTTCATTATTAAAAGAAATGATCTTCCTTGCTTTTATAAATTTCAACTGTAACAACATTTTGCTATAAATCATTCACCTCCAAACACCAGATTTGCCTCTATTTCTAAGCATTAATTTTATCCATTTTCAGAAGCAAGGAGAGTAGGATCCACAGCGTCTTACAGAAGAACATGCAAATGTACCATGACTTATACCCTTGAAAGGTCAGTACTAAGATTGCTGTGGACTAACAAGATTTAACCAAATGATACGGGCTATGTTATAGGGCAGCTTTCTGTAGATCTAAGATGAGTTCCACATTTTCTGTTAGTTCGGTCAGTTGTAAACATCTGTAGCAGAACACACTGATCTTTCACTAAAAACAAAATAAAAAGAAGCCACACAAATAGAGCCTGTTCCATTTGTTTTCCATATATGGGAAGAAACATCTCTAAACAAATTTAATTCTTGAGTCCAAGTGGGATTGAAGATGCTTTTCAGATAAGAAGCGGTAAAATAAAATCACAAGAGATCACAGAAAATGATGTTGTTATTCCTTTCCTGCAGCGTTCCTCTAATTTTATGTTTCACATTGGGGCAGATCGGCCTTCTCAGAAGACCAGAGAGACGGCAGACAAACAGCAGTTGAGCAGTGGTTAGATACACTCACGTAACCCAGCAATCATAATTCTAGGGAGAAAATGATTTCCTGTCAGAAGTATAGGCTGAAACTGCCAAGAAAATATTTCCAAAGCTACAAACTTATCACCATTCACCCATTAGACTTGTGATCAGAAGAAAAATCAGAATTGCACCACTTAGTAACAGAAGAATCCATCCTGAGTTCTACTGAATAATTTGTTTTGAAGTTGCAATTTTAATAAAATAATCAGAAGAGTCGGTAAAAGCACAGCTACATTTACAGCCTGCCCACTGTGCCATTTTTTCCAGACAGCTGGGAAGATTTTGCACTAGCTACGAAGTCATGTCTCAACAGACTCGTGGATTCACTCATCTCTCCACCCTTGGTACCAGAACTATCATATGATGAACAATGTGCATACGATGTTCAACTGAAGGGAACACCAATCCAAACGAAGTTCTTGGCTAACTGCATACTTGGACACGTATACCCCCCTAACAGCAGTTTGGTGCCAAAAGCTGGCACCACGATTACAGCCTTTTCAAGTTAAAATAACCAAGAAAGAAACAACTGAGAGGTGGGTTTCCTTGAAGTCCTTGAAAACGTATTTGCCTAACACTAACAAACTTCTCTCCCCAGTATAGGATGTATCAACAATAGGAAAAGGGAACGAAACCTGCATGGTACAATTTCCTCGTTGTGCTGCTTGTAGCCTGTAACCTTCTGGGCACGTTTTCATCTGCTCTTTTGCAGTTTCAGTTACTGAGCCCAAAAAAGATGCATACCAGAGACGGATTCCTGGTTCATAGCAACATTATCTCATGCAGAGTCAGATTTTCAGATGTGAAACTCTTGTCCAGTTTTTTTCCACGCTGGTGGTTATAGCAGATAAAGTATCATCCCTAATGCATCAACCAACACATTATTTCAACGTCCCAGAGAAAAACAGACTGGAAATTCAAACAATCTGCCACATGCCACTTGTTCTATGCCATGAAACCAATACCCAAAGCAGATTTTATTTATTTATCGCATAGAGCCCCAGAGTTCTGTTGTTATTCCTTTCCTGCAGCATTCCTCTAATTTTATGTTTCACATTGGGGCAGATTGGCCTTTTAAGAAGACCAGAGAGATGGCAGACAAACAGCATTTGAGCAGCGGTTAGATACACTCATGGAACCCAGCAAAACTTATCAAGAAATGAGAAGCACAGTAGGAGCTGAATCTAACTGTAAATTCTGACGTATCTCCACTAATAATGATTAATGACTAAGGAACCCAGAAGAGCCTGCATACACAACTGCCAGCCTGAACTGACACTAAGACGTGGAGCTATTTTAAATATTTTCTCTTCTAATTGCATATTTCTTACTACTGTAGAATATCCAATATACAAAACCAGATTGGCTCTATTGCTTGTCTCAGAAGCAGCAGGCAGTCAAATGAGCTCTGAAAAGTTAATTCAAATGCCATAAGTAAAACAGTATTGCTGTTTCTTCCAGAAAAAAATCCAAATAAAAACTTATTTAATTTTCTTGTTTTAGACAAGGCTATTGCCACCACAGCAGAATTGTACCGTAATATAAACTGGGAGACCAAAGGCCCCAAACCTGCCATCCATGCTATAAATTCCAAGCTTTTCACTAGTGTTTCAGAGGGATCAGAACTTGCTTGATCCCTGGGGAGGATTGCAGCCATGCTAGCTCAGCTTGGTTAACATTAAGGGAAAGCCTCACAACCAATGCATAGACCTTGACATTTGATGTGTCCTGAGAGTCACCATTGAGGTTTAAAAAACATAAGTTTCCGTGCTTGCCTATTACACTGACAGGCAAAAGTGAGAAGGCTTGCATGACAGAAGGCATGTTTGGAGGCAGATCCTCATAGAGCAGTAAGGTCTGGAAGTCTACAGTGGGTGCTATACCAGCACCATGACCGCAGTTGCAGGCTACTGCTTGTGCTACAGAACACGTGGACACCGTCAGCACAGTACCCCGCTGCACATCATGTTACCCCTCCCCAGTCCCAGCCAAGGACAAGGGCTGTGCAGAAGTGGGTAAGATGGGAGCACAGGTCAAGCCAGGGTCCGAGCAGTGAGGACTTTCAGGGAGGCCATACATAGCAAAAAAAAAAAAAAAAAAAAAAAAAAAAAAAAAAAAAAAAAAAAATTTACTAGCAACAGAAAACACACCCCATCCCTCAATACTACTGAACTTTCATCCAAAAAAGTCAAATAATGTGTTGGTATTTGGGGTATTGAGGTGCCCTCCTTGCTGCCAGATACCACGCAAGATTGCAACAGCATCCTCCGTCACTGGTCCAGTGCCATGTCAGACATCTGGAGACAGAGTGTTGGCAGGACTGTGTTATGCTCTCAGTGGGAAGCAATTTGCTGGTAGAGATCATGACAGCCCTGCTGGAGATGAAAACACCAAAAAAAGTGTCCATGACTGGCAACTTTTATTTTGCAACATATGTCAAACTCTTGTCTGTGATGTGGCACAACTAGCTGTCGTATGATGTAAGTGCAACAGCAGATTTTTTTAACGTACAATACAATTGTCTGGGAGAATTTAACACATCTCCCTGCTGCGAGACATGTTACAAGACGGCCAAGTCCTGACAAGTGCCCCAGTCCACTCAAACCCATGCTGCAAGCCGAAAGGCTGCTTCGTGGGGCAGAGCTCAGGGCAGAAACTTCCAGAAGCGAGCTGCAAGTGGAAACCCTTCAGACACACACAAATCTTAACCAAACTGGAAGCAGAATTACTAGCTTGGGTTGGGCCTCCTCAGAGCAATGAAGCAATTCCCTTAGAAATGCTTCTATATGATCAGAGCCCGCACTCACGGTGAATTAGCCATGCTGTCATCTTATGCGAATACCAGTCTTTGCTTGGGAAAACGAAATAAGACCACACCAAAATTACTCCAGAGAAGCATTCTCGACGGTGCTTGTAACCTCAGGGATGCCGCTTTAGCAGTGCAAGAAACCAACAAAATACAGGCTGGTTTACTAGCGCTGTTTTACTGCAGAGCAAAACACAGCTCACAAAAGGGAAACAGAGCAGGGAAGCACATCGCCCAGCCTCCCGCGTGATGGTGCAGCTCTTCAGGACAAGCAAGTCCTTCTTCATCCCTTCCAACACAGTCCTCAGGAAAAAGTCACATCTGACGCGAGTGAGTCATCTTCTCATTCAGACATGAATTCAGTTTACCCTCGCTGGAAGGATGACCTAACCCCTACCTTCTCCAGACTTTCTCGACAGGGATCCAGGCCCAGGGGCGGAGGGGGGCTCAGCAACAGAGGTGAAAAGAGGAAGGCAAAACATACACAAACGCATGGAAAAGCGATAATTCTGGAGCTTTCCTCCAGGAAACCGTGTGCCACTGCGCAGCAACAAAAATAACCCAGGGGTTCCCTCTCTGCTCCGGCTCCCTGTGAGGAGCCACTTTAAAGCTTTGAGAACATTTGCAGAGTTGGAGAGAAATGGTTTTTGTTTAACTTTAGCTACTTCAGAAATGCCTGAGGCCTGAAGAAACATATTTTTGGATTGCTCTTAAAGAACAGGCTGAACTTTGAAGCTTGGGGAATTTTTTTCAGATCAAATGTTAAATTAATAAACACCAAAAAGACAAATCAGTCTGAGTCCTGGGGAAAAAATTAATCACTGAAAAAAATCTTCTTGGATTAATTAATTGTGGCACATTGTTACTTATTCTAATATTTTGATGGTCTCGGAACGTCAAAGTCCTGCAAACCACACCGCCTATTGCGGTTTTGCCCTAATTAAGCACATTTGATATTAGTGCTTATTATGTCCTCTACAAAATAAAAAAAGGCTCATCAACACCATTGAATAAGTTTCAGTCTGGGTAACAATGAGATCATGAATAACCAGTTTACTTATGGATTGTCTAATTTTAAGAAATGCACGTAGAAATTCAAAGCATCTGGAATCTAAATCATTTCTTTGTACACAGCTGCTGTACAGCAGAAGTTTCATCAGGGGTGCTGAATTGACTCTGCACTTTCTTGTTAATTGAGGTGCTTGACTGGAGTGCCCCACGTGACTCATTTATTCCTCCCCATGCTACAATGGCTTGCTGGGTAAGGAAACCTTGACTCCATGGGAAGTCCTCGGTCAGTCAGCTGCCCAGCAAGCCACACACACAGACTATTAACTACAGATACGTGGTTGCAGAATTGTCCATAAAAGCATACAAACGAACTGTACTGTGCCAGTATTGCCACATCCACATTTTTTGTACACTTGCCTTTATTTTCTTATCTCCATTTTCAGAAGCAAAAACGTGATTCACTCTTAATAGGTGTCCTACTAAGCTCTTAAAAAGCAATAGTGTAAAACAACCTTCCTCTATAAGTACTGGTAAACAATGAGAAAAAACCTCATCGCTGTAATTCCTCGTCCCAAGTGCTGCATTCTGTTTTGGGTCCCTTGCTACATGAAGGACATTAAGGTCTTGGAGCATGCCCAGAGAAGGGCAGTGGAGCTATGAAGGATCTGGAGCGCAAGTCTCATGAGGAACAGCTGAGGGAACTGGGATTGTTCAGTCTGGAGAAGAGGAGGCTCAGGGGAGGCCTTATCACACTCTACAACTGCCTGAAAGGAGGTTGTGGCAAGGTGGGGGAGGCAGTCAGCCTCTGCTCCCAGGTAACAAAACAAGAGGGAACTGTCTCAAGGGATCTTCAGGTTAGATACTAGGAAGAACTCCTAAAGAGTGATACAGCACTGGAACAGGCTGCTCAGGGAGGTGGTGGAGTCATCTGGAGGTGCTCAGGAAACATGTAGACGTGGCACTGAAAGACATGCTTTAGTAGGTGGTATTGGTGATAGGCGGATGGTTGGACTAGATGATCTTAGAGGTCTTTTCTAACCTTAATGGTTCTACGATTCTATGACATTCCAGTGGAATACTGAGGTGCTATTTAGCACACATTCCTGTAGCTTCTAGGGACATATTTTTGAGGAATCTGAGTCCTATGATTATTTGGCAGCTCAGAACTATACCTACTGAGGATCTTTGGAATAAGTTTAATGGGCAAGGACAGACACATGCAGAGAGAGACAGAGAAAGAGAAGAGGAAAAAAAAAGCAAAGAATCCAGTATTTCACTCTATTGTTACTAATGCAAGCCAAGCTAATTGTACCAGGACACCCCTACTGCAGGATGCAGCTGAGATAGATAGGAGAGTTCCTGCTGATTTTATCCCTGTGGAATCTTGCACCAGCATCGTCACCCCAAAACCTCAGTTCATGAGGAGGTCCAGGTCCAGAGCTGGCTCTGATGGAGAGGGTGCTTTGATTAACATCACACGCTCCTGACCCAGAACAGCAGCGCCCTGAGGAGGATTCCAGCAAACATCTGTTACCATTAAAGATCTCTGGTTGAGATCTACACCCAGAGAGGGCCAGGGCTGAGAAATTGCATAGTTCCTCTCTGAGGCTTAAAGAGCACACAGATTTGAGTGTTAGCAGAGCAACGTTTGAGAAAAATCAGCTTCAGAATCAGAAATGAGGACTGTGAAGCTATTGATTTAGTGGTTTCTCTCATGCTCCTCCATTTAATATTTGCAAAATGAATATTTACATGTGCAAGCCTTACAAAAATTATGTTATGAGGAACAGCTTCTGTACTCATCATGACAAACAAATGACGAAAAATACATAGTGCATATAACGGAGATTTACAGCCAAGATCCTATATTATTTCTCAGAGCCACTTATCTAAGATCTAGTATCTACAAAAAGCCTCTCTGTTTGCTATTTACACAGGTGTCCTGGAGCATTGTATAATCACGTAGCAGATCAGCACAGCTTTAGGATCTCAATCTATAATAAAAGTACACTAGCATCTTGACATGAGGGAAAGAGCTTGCTTCCATTTGGCAATGACCTTTCATTTCTTCCAGAAGATCACCTAAGAATGGAGGACGGATCTCCTCAGTTCTTCATGAGGATAAGACAAAGAAAACACATTTTCTTCTACTCTAGCTCAAGTAAGCTTTTTAAAATAAAAGTCAAGCTGGCTCCTCACACCAGTATTTAAATTTTGCCGCTTATTTCTGCTAAATGGTTCCTCTGAACTTGGCAACAGAGCTCAGTTAGCAGGGTTCATAAGCCAGGGATCTTTCAAGATCTCTACTTTCAAGAGTCAAGCTTCAAAACAATAAGCCCACAGTAACTTAAACTATTCAAAATATATACCACCAAGGAGGACAAGCAGACACAAGAGATGACAGAGTCTACACAAAGCATAGATGTTTCTACATATTCTCTAACCACAGAGAGCATCAGAAACTAAGTTATAAATTAAAGTAGATTCTATGATAAAAATGCCCTCCAGAAAAGGCATATATCATCCCCTCAAGAGAAAAAAAATAAAATACGTTTTATCCACAGAATCCTACACAATGACTAATCTGTCATTTTAGCCAGCCAAATCCTGAAGACGTTGTTTGAATCTTAACAAGGTACCAACAAAATCTACTAGAACGTAAGAACAAGGCACATATTCAGTTCTTAGTACTTCTGGCCTCTTTAGGGCTTATTCTGCTTTTAATCTGCTATAATAGAGACCTTACATTTTAGTTAAGATCTTAGAATTTGACATGTTCATACAGAAATAAATATTGAATGCAAATGACATTACAAAGGCAACACTAGTAGATCAGTCCATGTAGTTAACTATGAATGAATTATGCCCTACGTTCATGCAGTTCTTCTGTCATCTTCTTCCAAAGCATCTGTCATGCAGGATCTACGCATATCACATTGTTACAGGAGACAAAATCAGGATGGAAAAATCTTTCACCTCATAGTGCCTAGGCTGTGTACTGCGTTTCTCCCTGCCTTTCATACCAAGATGTTGCAGCCTCCCCATAAGTTTTGTCAGTCATTCAAATTCCCACATATACCAGAAGGCTGCAGCCAAAAAATAAGTAACTATATGTGATACAATGCAAATCATGACACATGATACTTCTACAAAGCTTAAAATAACGCGTAGTGTATTTTCAGGTACAAGCACATCATCACGCTTACTGAGGATTGCCAGATTTTTTAACTGCCCATCATTCCATACAACATACATAACTACCAAGGAATTGTTTGCAGGCTGTTTCAATTAGCATTTGTCTTGTTGTACTTATTTAAATCAAATGGCACCCTGGCCTAGAAATGGACATATTATCTTTGACAGAGGTAACCATTGGCCTCCTATGGCAGCACTAACTCTTAAAGTACTCATTTGACCCATCTTACATTATTCATTTACTCTGTAGTGTTTTTGGAGATGTTTCTTTGCTATGGTTTTAAGTTCAGTTCATTAAGTCTTCAGACTTGATCCACATGCAGGCTCTTTACCCACAAACATACCATATAACGTGAGCTTATCGCCAAGGGAATACGCATGTCCAAAAAATATAAATGCAGAAGTGGACAAATCCTTGGTTTCTAATGAATATCAAGCAGCAATAATAGAACTCAAGCACTGATGATTGCTATCAATGTATTTGCCCATTATAACTTTTCTTTTCCCCCTTTTCTCTTCCCATATTCGCTAGCTCATGTCTTTCTGAGTAAGAACTCTTTTTCATGCTGTGAAGCCCATCAACAAAGTAAAGCACAAAAACATGTCTGAAGAGCATTTTACAGCATTAACGACCTCAGTCTCCCTGCCTCAAGCAACAGCCAGCTCCAGTTTGCTCAGGGATTACTCGTTACCATTCAAGGGTTGCTGATTTACAAAGCACAGAGGTGCATCCCAAATCCTTTAAAAAACAAACAGAAACCAGTACTTACCAAGCTCCAGCTCTTCTAAAATCAATAGCCAAGGAAAGCAAATCCCAGCCCTTGCTCAAGGAAAGATATATGAAGATGCATTTCTCTTTCTGAAGGACAGCAGGTCCAAATGCTGGGATATCCTTCCTTAGAGCAGATGCAGAGGGAAGAAGGCAGCAGCCAGCCTCATTAGTGCCCAACGAGCTGCAGCTGCTGCACTGGTGAACAGGGGAGGGGGAGGGGAGATGTTTCTGCAAGGCACCTCACTGCAAACTGTGCTGGGCCTTGAGGGTCACCCAAGGATTTGTGCAGAGGTCGTCACCTCATGGTGCTGGGGACATTTCCTTTGCTACCCAGAGAAGGATTTAAAAAAAAATAATAATTATTAAAAAATTTACTTTTGGGGATTGGGCTGCTTTATAAAAACAAAACCAAACCAAAAGGAACTGTGACACATGCTATAAACTCTACACTTCAGTTTGCATTTTTAGAATTCCTTGCAATGGATCTGGAATAAATCAGCAATGGGTCAAACCAGTTCAGAAAGTGTTTGAATAGCTGCCTATGGAGTGTTCAGGGGTCCTCCGTCAGCTGAGTATTTTGACTGCTGCTGTTCAGTTACCATTTGAGAAAGCAGGACTGCTGGGAAAGACAACACAACGTAAACCAACACTGGCTAGAAAAGCATACAGTGTACTGATATTCATGCTGCACATCCTGTGCTCCAGGGACTTTACCAAAAGCAGCTTCACATCACACTGCTCACCAGTGCTCCCAGCAAATGACGTTCAATACAGTCACAGGTAAGAGCTCCTCAGTAAAACAGCACGAGAGCCCAAAATAGCTAATTTTATCTCTATAATAGACACACTGACTGACAATTATTTTACGCTTATAAAATATGTCATGAGGAATGTACCACATGCATTCTAGGCTGTCTGCATGGGAAATCAACGGGGAAATTAGGAAATATGACATAGAAACATCACTACGGATATACTGTATTACTGCTTATGCAGCTGCAGTCCCAGAATTTGTTCCTCAGTAATTCAGTTACCCACGTTTAAACAAGCAGCCAGCAAAAGAAAGGCTGATATATTTCATATGCATTCTCTTTTAGCAAGGGGACCTTCACGTCTGGTCAAAAAATGTCAGGCTCATATGACACCACCAAAGTCAGGAGAGATGCCTAACCATAACTAAAAGCAGAATTTGGCCAACACAATTGGAAAATACCAGCAGAGTATACACAAATGCACACACGCAACATTATATAAGAGCAGGGAATGAGACAGATTTGATTTTTTTAATCATACCTTTAAAAAAACGAAATTCCACTTACGAACCCTCACTGTGCTCCTCCGTGGTTTGTTTCTTCCACTGCAACATCAACAGATATGTCTCAGCCTGCAGCAGGAGGGAATGCTCTTCTTTTATTTCTCTTTTCTCTCTTTTTTCTTTTTCTGACTTAGATAAGCAATCTTAAGAGTACTACAGTCAACAAGTACATATATAATCTGTATACAGAAGGAGATATATTCAAAAGACCTTTATTTTACTCTTTGTTTTTATAGTTTCCTCTACAATATAGTAAAGAAGGAAAAAAAATAAAAATTGTGGGCCCTTCCTGGGTCAGTAAAACCACCCTTTTACAGAGAACATCCCAAGGGTTTAGAAATCATTTTGCAAGAGTCTTTGCCCACAAGGAAAGCAGTCTTTCTGCCAGCTTCAGCACCAAGTTCTACAAGTTCTGTACCACCTTCGTCAGGTCATTCTATGAAATGTGTCATTAAGAAAATGAAGGCTTTCAGCTGTTTTTTTTTTTTGCAGGCAGTGCTTGATTTGAGGCTGCTGTTCATTCTTCAGGTTCGCTCCCTGTCCCTGGTACACTTCCTGCTAATACCTGTGGCTTCAGTATTTTGCAAAATTTGGGTGAGAACAGGTATTGGCAAAACCATGACTGAACAAAAAATTACTAAAAATACAAGATTTAAATCCGGGGGATAACAGTATTTTTAACAAAATTCAATAGATAAACTTTGCAGCAAATTAAAAACAATTCATTTCTATCTGAGCCCATAATGACTATTTTGAATACAGATATTTACTGCTGCCAATAAAGAAAAACTTTGGTAATTTTTCTGTTATTGGGAAGAGCTTGAATACAATCCAGTCCAAAAAAAATGCTGACTTTCCTAAATAGGGGCTGTGTTTTTGCAATAAAGAATACTGGTCAATATACTAGTGAAGGAAAACTGAACCAGATGTCAGTAATAGGACCACAGAACGTTACATTTGCCCAGAATCTCTATTTTAAACACACGATGTTGGTCTACTGGTTTGTGGTATAATACATTCTTGGCAGCCAGAAGGAGTTTTGATACGTTAGAAGGTTATCCTTGGGCAAAATAAATAAATAAATAAGAAGAGGAAAAGAAAGAAAAAGAAAGGACAAAAAAAAAAAGGGGGGGGGGGGGGGGAGGAGAAAAGCAGCAGAGGAGAGGTAGAACAGGCCATTCATTCAAGATCTCTATAAGCAGAAAAAAATGGTGACTTATTGGGGAAATCAGTTCAAAGAAAAGGCAATCCCAAAGCAGAAGGTTTTGTTTTTACATTACTTTTATTTTCTACCTTACTCCTGGTCCCTTGCTGTGTTTTGCCTTTTTTAAGGCCTCCCTGCTTTCCACGCGCACACCCGCTCGTGGCAGGAAGTCTGAGGACCAACATGCGCGTGTCACCATGCCAGCCCCGCGCCACCAGGCTGCGGCCTGCAACCTCACCCCACAAACCACACACATGGCTCAAACCGGACAGAACCCAGTCCTGAAATCTTATTCCCCTCGGAAACCACAGGATGTTCCTGCTGCCATCACTGCCATTACACGAGGAAGTTGTCTCAGCATCAGGCTGCGCTGCCCGGGACTATGGCAAGCCATGGGAGCAGCGTTCACCCTGAAGCCCTTCACCCATCTCTGAACTGTTTTCCATTTCACAGGGATGGGGACTTGGATATATCTTTTTCTTCTATTTAAGAAGTAGTTACATCTGTATGCTTTCTTAATATAGAAATAAAATTTTGAGATGTACTTTGTATGTTTGGCAAACAACTCCTTCCCTGTTTTACCACGTAGTAAATTTAAAAATCAGCTCTGTTCATTGTTTTAACAAATCCTCTTCTGAAAGATAATTAAAACCACTTCCCAATATACAACCAAAGTTTTATTTTTATAGTCTATCTTCCATTATGGTATAATCCTTTCTTTAAAAAAAAAAAAAAACCAGTGAAATATACAAATCACGCGAGACAGAAATATGTACATTAAATGTACAGAACAGAGGAAAGGACATAGAAGATTTACATATCTGAATGACAAGTAAAATATTTTACATTAAATAGTGTTTTAATAGCTAGGATCACAAGATTCAGTTCTGCTTGGACAGAAGTCAATAAAAAGGACCAAGAGGTGACTCAGCAAATGAAAAAAAAAATGATCATAGTTTTTGTATAATGAATACCAAAAGTGACATATTCAATGAATTAGTGCTTTATTTATTTATCTTACTTTAAAGATAGTCTTTGCAAACATCTGAAGATGAGGGGTAAATATGTCCTCATACAATAAATTAAGAGCAATAAAGCGCCATTTAAGAAGCTGATAAATGATCAAGATGAACTTAATGATACAGCTTATAGGCTTGTGAAAAGTTAAGGCTTTAGTACAACTAGGCTAAAGTGAAAGATTTTCCTCACTTGGTATCTGCAAAACCAATTTCTTGAACTTCTTGCATGGGACCGAGCTGGAAAGAGGCATCTGAACCAATGAAGAAACCCTGTGTAAACACACAGCACCGGGGGGAAATGCAGATCGTTCATCAAATTATTCCCATTTCAAAACTAAAATCCAAGGGCCAAATGCAGCACATTTTAGAGTTTTAAGGTGTTTCCTTTCAGTAACGATCAATATCACCCCTAAAATGTAAGTGGAACAGAAATAATCAGCAGACCGGTATCAATTCAAGTGCAGGGTGCTGCCTCTAGCAACAGCCCAGGAGCATCCCGAGGCTGGGAAGAGGCTTACTTCTTTGCATTATAAAAGCTTTTCAAAAATAATATTTTTTTAAACACCAAAAACATTAGAATCATCGACCAACCTGAAGAGATCTGAAAAAGAAGATGGGGGGGATGAACTGCCCCTGCAATCTGAAGTTTTATTATTTCTTAAATCATTAAAATATATACGTACAAAAAGCTTTGAAATATCAGACACCAGCAGACCACAGTTTTCCCATATATATGTAACTGCTCAAGTACAGTCTGAACAGTTGTAGTGTATATCTGCAATATATTATCTAAAGCATGTGTATTAAAGACATAGGATGATAAATTTGGTATCGCTGCAACATTTCCTTGAACTATAATAGCTGGTTAGTGTTATTAAAGTATGAAACTATTGTCTCCCCGAGTGAAAGCGTTCCCAAAATCTGCAACAAAATAATAAAAATCAATCATTCCAAGAGTGGATATCTAATGATTTATTTTCTCTCATAAAATTAGAGGAGTTCTTTGTCAAGCTGTGTTTCGAAAGATAGCCAGCTATTACACCATTTTTAAGGCATTTTCAAATTTGAGGAATTCTGTTTTCAAAGGGCTTTCCAGGCTGGGAGACTGCAGCTCAGCAAGCTCGGAGCTTCCCAGCCTGTGAGCACGCAGCCGCCCTCCCACCGGGCTGCCGTGCCCCACGCAGCCGGCATCACATTGGCTCTCGACACGCCGCTCTGCGAGATGAGATACTCCAACACCACAATTAGCTAATAAGGTCAATTTCTCCTTTGGGGAGTATTTTGCTATTCATCGAGGCAGATTTTTTTCTGTATGTGTGTCTTTTTTGCTTTTTTGGTCTCGTTAGGTTCTGGAACCAAATTCAGTGACTCAAGAATAGCGCAGTTGAAGCCTTTATGATTCTTTGCTCTTTACCCTCCAGTGACATCACGTAATTACGCGAACGCATTCAGATATGCAACTGACACTGCACTTTGTGTTGAATATACCACCCCTTATTTACAGAGCCCCAGTTGTACTGAACAGCTTTCTATACCCCATTCTGACAACTTCTAGCATCTGAAACCAGAAGTCATGGGCAGGTCTGTGTGTTCCTCACATCCATAGGGACGGTTCTAACATCCCATGCATGTTACATGGTTGCTCTGCCTACTGCACATGTATTATTATTATGTCCCATGGGACTTAATTAGGATATGTTGGATTTTCCTCTCGAGCTACTCTATTGTTTTCAAAAGGTTTTTTTTTTTTTTTTTTTTTAAACTTTGTAAAATAAATATTCTCAGGTTCTCCCCCATTATTGCCAAAATCTAAGACGCACACAGTTCTGGGATGGACGTAGAGAGGGTTCCAGGCACTTCTCTTTGCAATCTTTATATTTTTCTTTTCTTTTTTTTTTCCTTTTTTTCCTTTTTCCTTCCCCTGCCCTTTTTTTTTTTTTTTTTTTTTCCTTAAAAGAAGACAACAACTCATTGGACTCTATAAATAAAGCAGAAAAAGTCCTGTGGAAGGGGCGAGGGGCCCACACCTCTCGCAGGCAGGTGGCCTCAGTTCCTCCCACCTCGTCCGTCTCCTATTTGCACACAAACTGGTCCACGATCTCTGTGCACAACTTGCATTTCACGTAGCAGCACCAGTGGAACTTGCAGTGGCAGCGCTCTCGCTGCACCGTCTTGAACTGGTCGTACCCCCGGCCGCAGCACATCAGTTCACAGCCGTCCATGCCCTCTGAGGTCTTATTGCAAAGGCGGCCCTGGGTGCCCAGGGACCCGGTGCTCTCATTGCGCATGCAGTAGTCAGGGCTGGGATCGATGTAGATCAGGTCATGGATGGTGGGTGCGTTGAAGCGGCTGTTCATCTGCACCAGCTTGCCCCGGCTGTTGAGCTTCATGGCAGCAGCACTATCATATTTCTCCTTCAGGGCATCGCCTACCTTGCGGAAATCAGCAAGCTGAAGCCAACAGGTCTTCAGGCTACAGGAACCAGAGACACCGTGGCACTTACAGGCCACGTCAGCCAGGTTGTACACAGTCTGGAGAAGGCAGAGTGAAAAGCAAAAAGGAAACTGAATGATTAGTATGGCTGTAGCAGCATTCATTCCCCTCTTTTCCTGCGCTCTGTCCCCTTCCCCTTCACACCTCACAACATTCACTCTGGCATTCTCCTCCCTGCTGCAATAGGGCAGGAGGGCAAAAAGCAAGCACACACCACGCACTCCTTGCATCCTGTTAACCCAGACAAGGGGGCAGGGGAGAGGGGAGAGTTCCCTCCAGCCCCCTGCCTTCACCACACAGGCAGACATAGCAACACACACACCGAGCAGACAGCAGCATCAGTCACGCTGCATTCAAATTTTAGGAATTCTCTCTCGTGCCAGAGAAAGATTTCACTGTTTCATTGAGAAATGTAAAACATCCCTTTATTTTCTATCCGAGTTACTCTCTCTATTGATCTCGGCTTGAGGCTGCAATTACAGAAAGAGTTAAGATTCCGCTTGTTCCTGGCTGCAGCTGCAGCCAATTGTCTACTCTTGGCTCAGCATCCTCCCCCTATCCCAAATACTGCTCTGCAAGAGAGACTTCATCCAAGAAGAAACCCCCAAACACCTATGGGTGAAAGACAGAGCTACACAGCAATATCCTCTTTACAAAGCTTTGGCAAGGAAATATCAGTCATTTGCCCTGTACAAATAGAAATAAGAGTCGGTGTTGACACCAACCCAAAAATCCTGGTGTCTGACACATTAGATGACACCATAGACAACTTCCACCCAGCAGTTACAGAAAGTCTTAGTGCTGCCAAATGGCACCGCAAAGATGAGGCTGAGGAAGAAACTGCTACAGTCTCCATTAGCAACTGTGCATGTGTCATTTTTCTTCTCAGTAATGGTAAATTGGCCTGTCCACTGCTTTCAGACACCCTCCTCTCACATTTAAATACTATTAATTTTCAATTATCTTTCATCCTTCTTCACCTTAGAACACAAGTGAAAAGTCTCCAGCCAACTATGTCTGGCATGTCAAAGCTCTAGGAAAATAATGACTTTGGCTCTTCGTATTCAGACTATTAAAAAAGAAAAAGATTACACCCATTCATTTAAGGCATTTTTTGAGATTAAAGAAACCATAAAGACATGTTTAACCATAGAAGATGATGTTTTCTCATAATATGGAGAAGCTTTTCACATCTTCTCAAAGCAGGAAATAAAAAGTGGGAATAACCCTGCAGCACTGTTCCAGATGAGAAACAACCCCCTCAGCACACACAGTGCCAAGCGGAAACACAAACCAATAAAACATGCAGTGAGTTGGGCACTGCCAGTGAACCAGTGTGGAAGGAAACACAATGCACTGCAACTCCAGTGCTTCACAGGAAAGGCAATGAGGAACAACATGAATTCATACACTCTCCACCCACCTATACCTGCCTTTTCTGTTTTCTTGTCTCATGCATCAGAACAGAGACAAGCCGTGGTGCCAGGTGACCACCCAAACCTTCCCCAGAAGGAGGGACTCAAAAAGAGAGGCACTTACTCTCCTCCCAGCCTCATTGTTGTGTAGGTTCATCATGATCCGGGCGCTCTCGTAGGAGCCTCTCTGGTAAACTCTCTCCCGTTCCCGGGCGTCAACAAACTCCTTGGCAAAGCGGTATCCGTACTCGATGTTGTCCCCGCAGCCGCCCCACAGCCAGTCCCGGGGCAGGTCCTTGGGCCGCGCGGCCCGGCTGCAGCCACAAGAGGAGAGCTCACCCTCCCGGCACGCCCGGCTCATGGCGTTGACCACCCCGGCCGCGCTCACTGCGTAGGTGAACGCCGTCTCCCGGCTGCCTGTGTGGAAAGAGGAGGTGTATTACAGGAAGGCCCGGGTGCGCTGTCCCAGCCCATCGAATGGAAGGAGCCATCCAGGAGCCTCCAACATTCATTCACCTACCAGAGCATAAAGTAACCCTGAACTGTGCTCCTTCAAAACACCGAAAAACCCAAGTGAATCCCATATCCCCAAAACCATGGGAGTGCACCAGGTGCTTATGAGGAGTAGGGGCTGGTGCTCATTGGTGCCAGGAGGAGCGACATGGCGGAGCAGCCGCCATCAGGCCGCAGCAGCCCTGCCTCCAGGGACAGGAGGGCGGCAGGCTCCTGGCCCTCTGGAAAAAGAGACATGGCAAATGCAAATTTGAAAAAGTCTGCTTCCTAAATTACTGCTTCTCAAAGATGATTTATGCACTTAACCCACTAGTTCCAATTTATTTAAAGTTATAGCATTTTGCAAAGCTGCCTGCTAACAAAAGTAAATGTGTGGCAGAGCAGCAGGCTGCTCCTTGCCCTGTGCATGAGCTGTGCCCTTCTGCAGGGCACTACTGACACCCAACACCATCCTGCGTTGCTCAGAGCCCCATGCTCCAGCTCCCGCAGATGTAGGTAAGTGAGCGCAAGAACAATCACTTTTACAAATTACAGGGAAGAAAAAGCCTTGGCACAAGCTGGCTACGAAAGTTTTCTCCTGTATCTGAGACCCTCGAGTGGAAATTGAGGAAAACCTCAAGATTCAAATGTTGGGAAGAAAAACATACAATATCCACAATGCAAGGCATGGCCAAGTATCACCCTCGCAACGGTGCCTAAACCCACCTTCATTTAGAGCCTGAATTCCCCTGCCTCTTTTCCAAGGATCCAACAAGTTCTGACTACAACTAAAAGGGCTTTCAAAAACAACACACACACACACACAAATAAATGGAAGAAAAAAAAAACAACCACAAAACTTGCACCAGAAAAGCCACTTGCAGTTTGCTCTTCATCTTAGGAAACAGCATCACATTGCAACTTCCCCAAGAAGGATTCAAAGAATGACTAAGAATAGACTAAATATAATCTTTTCATTTTCTATTTTTATTAGTTCTATTCCCAATCTTTGGTCTGATCAATAGATCAAGTTTGTTTCTAATCCTGCTTTTACGAGTTTCTCAGGGAACAGCATGGGACTCTGTAAAGTTACGGCTTTAAGAGGCTGCATTTTGGATGTATTATATGTATTTAGGCAGCAACATTTTGAGGCAGAAACTGTTTGTATAAGGTCTACCATGCCAGGTCAAACCTAATAGGAGCTTTTGAACACTTCTGAAACATAAATAATTCGCAATCTTGTCCATATTTAACATCAAGATGACACCACACTCAGAGCAGCTTTGTTAATATAACAGCTGTCATCCACTGGATTAATTCTAGTAATAGATGCTGTTTTTAAATGGGAAAAAAAAATCAGAAGTCTTATGTTGGGAAAGATCAGATTTAAGGAAGATGAGAAGCACTTTGCCCCCTACTTACAATGCTGTGTTTTCCCAGACACCTGCCTGGGGAAGTACTTACATGAATTATGAGTGTAAAGGGTTACAGAAGTGGCCTTTTCAGTTAAAAAAGATTTGGCTTTATGTGCCGACTTACGCCTCGCATTTACTGCAAACTATAGCAGGGGGAACCTCATACAGATTTTAATGTTCCCGTTTGTTCTGTAACGCACATTTTTGGATTAATTCCTTAAGCAAAATTTCCACTAGATTTAGAGGAAAGAATCGTGGTCTGCTTTGGACCACAGGACTCGCCTCTTCCTTTCCATTTTATTCTTTTTCATGTTTAGTTAGCTCGTGCTTTCACATGATTAACTATGCTGTTTATTGCAGGATTTAAACCCACAAAGCTGGCTTTTTTTTTTTTTTTTTACTAATATTCCTTATTACCTTGGAGCGCATTTTAAAGAATTTGCTCTTAGTGGGACACAGAAGGAAAGGCTGAGGCACAGAAAGGAGAGTTACCCCCACCTTTCTCTCTTGAGCAAACTATAAAGCAGCATCAAATGCTGAAGCAGATATCCCCAGGCTGCAATACAGCACTGCTTAAAGTCATCGACCCCACAAACACAGGAAGGGTGATGATTCTATGTGGATGAGTTGCTCTGAATTTTTTCCTTTTATTTTTTTTCCCCTTTAAGTCTTCAGGCACAACTGTGCTTTCCTTCACTGTCAAACCTGTCTTTTCCCACAGCCCAGCATTTCTCTCTATTGTAGCCATGGCAAGGAAACACACATTCCAAACACGTCCGAGTCCCTTCTCTCCCATATATATAAAACATAGAAATGGAACTGTTCAACATACACACTCTGTAGGAAGCCACCCACAGAGCAAGGAGCTGAGCCTCGCACTTGATATGAATAAGTCTCCGAGAACAGAACAGTTGGTTTTTTTGTTGTTTTTTTTTTTTTAATACCTGACCATAAGATACAAAATGTTCTTTGTCCTGTATTTGAAAAGCATTCAGCATGAATAGCCCAGACCCCAGCACACCGAGCTGGGGGGGGGGAGGACACAGCCCTTTTCCCTCACGTTAGCACTTGGCTGCTCTGCAGCCCCAGCGCTGCCAGCCCCGGGCCCAGGAGATGGCAGCAAGGACCGCGCCTGACCTGGGGCCATCAGCCATGGAGAGCAGCGAAGAACAAAAGCCCTGAAGCTGCAGTTCAATAAGCCACAGAGTGAGTTTCCAAACCCAGCGCTGGGTTTATTTGTACAGCTTTAGCTAACTTTGCCAGATAAATCCTGGAAGAAAGACTGTCCATTTATGAGCAGTGGTAATTACCACACTGTCAGTCAGTGCTCTGCTCAGGCGTTCCGTGCACAACAGCAGCAGCCTGAGCCCCGATGACAAAACCCTCCCAGACTACGTGCACCACAACCTTCTCGCGTTGGTGAGAGCGAGGAAGGGCTGACAGCCCTCGACAAGCCAGAGTAAGGCAGGCGGAGTTAAATTGGATCAGGCTTGAAAAGTGCCCATTTTTCCTTCCACTCAGAAACCAGCAGCTGGTCATTACCGAAGGTCAGCATGAAATAATACCACTGGCACCGACAACACCTTTCTTGTTCTCCATGAATACACTCTTTAGGATCTTTAACTCTTGAATATGGCTATTAACCTCGCTTCCATCTGCAATTAGAATAAGTGGCTTAATTACATGATAAATTGCTGTGTAGACATCAGCTAATACAGTCATATCCAGGAGAAGGGTGCGGCAAAGTTATTTAACTTGAAAGAAACCACCTCTAAATAGATCCATCATACTCAGGGAGGGCAGAAACTCCTATTTTGGAGACAGACACCACAACTCTCGGGCCCAATCCCGCACATTTCTTCACACCAGCAGTCCCCTTGAGCTCATTTTCACTTGCTTGAATAATAAATAAGGGCTGAGGGGTGAAGGCCCAATTTTCAAACAGGTTATTTAACTGGCAATTGTTAGCTTATTAGAACAGAAAAAATTTCCTTTCGTGTTTCATATGCTTGTAGATCTCTGCTCAGGTTGGACCAAAAGGAAACGCACCATGGGGGGGGGGGGGTGTTAATACTGTGCTTGGAGAAAGCCTCAGGAAAGCTGCATGCCTGAAACCAGCTGCCCCAATTAGATACCTTTACATAATAGATTGCTTTTATTTAGCTGACAATCTCCAGATAAAAAACACTTCCTGCAAAAATAGAGAACAAGCGTGAATTGGTGGTATTCCTTCAGTCTTTACTGGAGTTACCCTACCACAAATGAAGCCAGCTTGGATCTGATTTCAAAGCCTCACCCAGGTAAAAGGCAACGCTGGGTTTGTCAGCACACTCATCATTACACAGAAGCTCCCATCCGTCACTCAGAAAAACTGAGCCTTCCCAGTTGCTGCACAGTATCTGACATGGGAATACCAGAGTAAGGTTCCACCATAGATCTGGTTTAGTAGCACCAGCTAAATTTTTGCCACGACTGTTAAAATATGCAGTGGTCCTTAAACAACGGGACAAGCAGGCAGCACGTGAGCACTGGAGAAGCACATTTCAAAGACAACCTCATGGGGAAAGGGTTGGGAGCCCACCAAATCATGGTAGGATTTTCACAGGAATCTGTCCCTCCTACCAGCTTCATGCTTACAGCAAACACAACCTGCACGGACAACCACACATTCAACCCCGACAGAACTGATTTCATACAGATTACCCCACTGCATTAACACAAGTTTAACTTTCTCACAAAGAGAAAGAAGTTGCCATATCTGGGAATAAGCGAGAAAGAAACTGCCTATAAACACTAATAGACAGAGCAGCAATTTCCAGTTAACCTCCAGACCAAGAGCAATTTAGTATGCAGCCACTAACTCTGTAGCTAAGCATGGACATCTCTCATTTTACAAGACGCTGCTGGTTTTAATTCTCTTCGTTTGCCCTTTTTTTTTTTCTTTTCTTTTTTTCTTTTGTCTCAGGTTTTCTAAAAAGAGATTTCAGGGCTCCATTTTCCTTTCTAATGTATTCCCATACGCAGATGTGTATTCCTACTTTGCTTTCCAAAAGACATGGCTGGACAGTGGTGGGAAATCACCTCCGGCTAAAAATAATTCACCTCCTTTGCCAACTTTAAAAAAACACTTGGTTGTATACAGTATGCAGTAAGAACCTGGCAAGAGCTTCAAATGCAGAACATTATGTGCCATACATATCCTTAGACAAGAGTTTAATCATAAAGATGTTGCTTCCTACCTATCTGCATGACTCTGCCAAAAACAGAGTTGTTGTCCACAGTGCTGCAATTCCATCTTCTATGTCTGAACTGATACTGGCATTCCTTAATGCCGGTCTTTGCACCCTCTCCAATGAACTGCATATGGTCCTGATACAACTGGCAGAGTTTCTTCTGTCCTTGGGAAAGCCCTGCTAGCTGGCTACATAGTGGCTGGGCTCCTATTATATATACCTCTGACATCTGCACAGGGTTCATGGGGTTCATAGGGTTCATCCCTAGAGACCTGTGTAAAGAAAGATTTGGGTTAATAAAGAGAAAACAAAACGAAACAAAAATAAAAGTCAATAAATCCCAAACCAAACTCTATCTTATATATAAACACTGAGCCTGTGACTCCCCGTTCTTGCTAGCAGGTGAGGGAAAAAAAATGGCATAAATATGAAACTTTTATTTTAGAGACAGTATAAAACAGAGCTTATGAGCTCCCACCCATGTGGCTCTCACCACAGATTATGGACTGAAATAAGACTCGTATCCAGGCAATCTTTCTCTAACTTAAATGGATGCAGGGAAAATAGCAGAATACCCAAACAACGGCAAGGCAGAAAAATGAATAAAGCAAAAAAAAAAAAAAAAAAAGAAAGAAAAAAGAAAAAGAAAAAAAAACCCAGACCTCATTTCATATGAACACACATTTTAGATGTAAGTCTGGATTTCTGTCTGCTCTACCAAAAGCAGGGAAACCTTTCAGAAGGCAGAAGTTCGGAACTTGTTGAATACTGCTTCCAGCTCCTTCCCAACGCACACGTGAGCATAGAGGGAAGAATCAGCATTGTAAACAAAATCAACTTTGTCCTCTAAATTCTTTAAGTGCTCTTCAGGAGCACTTACACAATACGTTTTAGTTAGAAAGTGTCCATTCATCCCAAAAGGATCGACCGAAGGAGCAGAGAATGCCTATTCCAAGGACTCCCCACACCGTATGTGGTCGAGAAATAGTTAAGTTGCCAAAGCAGAAACATAAAATGTTCTTCTTCGTAACAAAATATACGTATAAACATTTAAGCTGCAGAAAAATTCAAACCTCAATTTTAATTTCATAGAAGTTCTTGTGGGTAATTCCGTACTTTCTCTCACATATACAGAATGTCTCGTCTGAGGGAGCTGAAGCAACTCTTGTAGAAGAGATGCAGTTCTACACATGTAGAAATGATGAAATCCATAGAGAATCTACAGCATTCTAAAAACTGAATTTTGCAGCGCAGGCTGCTACACGATAGCCCTTGCTTCAGAAACACATCCATTTTCCAGCACAGCACATCCCAACGCGGCTCCCGGCAGTCCCCCCATGCGGTACTCCCCCAGAAACAAAGTACACACGAAGCACACAGACGTTCCATCGAGCAAAACTTCGCTCCCCTTTTATAAGCACGCCGACACGAGATGCTTACCACCAAGAGCTGGCTTCTATTACAACCTGGGTACAAGAGGAGAAGATGGCCAGAGCCACTACGAGGTACTGAGAAGCCATTGTGCTGCCAAGTGTCCCCAGAGCACCTCCTTGGATTAATACTGCAGTGGATTTCTAGAGGGGGGAGAAAAAGGATCAGATTGTTTATTGCTTCTCAGACCATTTTCGAGCATTCAAGTTTAAACAACGGAAGTACCCGGGCCCCTTTTAACTCGGCTCTGCCTCCGCTGCCCTTCTCCCCGCCGCGGCGCTGCTGCCGGACGGGGCCACCCCGCGCCCCCACCCCCGGACACCGCCTTCCCGGGGCGGCCGCACCGCTCCGCACCCCGCCGGGGCGGGACGGGACGGGCACGGCGGACCCCAGCCCAGCCCTCCCCGCCACCCCGAGGCTATCAGCACCCCACGGGCCGCGCTTTACCCCATTGCTCCTCGCTCCTGAGCCAGCGCCGCGGACACGGAGCGCTCCCGGCCGGCGAAAAGCAGCTTCAGGTTTGCAAAGTGAGCCCGGGGGTGCCGGACCCGGCCCTCCCCCACCGGCCGGGGAAGGCGCTGCCCGCACCCCTAAGCCATCCCGCCGCAGCGTCCGCTCGCCGAGCTCGGCGCTGGCAGCGCGGTGACAGCCCCGACGGCAGCGTCGGGTCCGGTCGGTGCCCGCAGCCCCGAGCAGCGAGCAGGCTGCTGGCCCGAGAAACCGACGCTCCCCCCGACAGGTCCCGCGGATCCGTCTGCGTCCTCACGCGGGACTCTTTAACTCGCTAACCAGGGCCATTCACGGTTCTGTTCTGGCTTTTTTTTTTTTTTTTTTTTAATTTCCCCTCCCCTTGGAAGGAGGGAAAAAAAAAAAAAAAAAAGACATTTCGACACTTGGGGGCTCCCTATTCATTCTTAAAAAGCCCTCAATGCCGAAACCGAGGTGCTCTTAACCCTAATTTATTTCTGTTTGCAAAGGGTCGGGAGAAGAGGATCGATCGCTGCCACGAGAGCGCCGGAACGCGGCGGGGCCGTTCCCATCACCCTGGAGCCCTTCGCCGGGCGAACCGGGCCCGGCCGCGTCAATCCTGCGGGGCTCAGCCCCGACAGAGCGGCCCGCTCCTCTCTGCGTTCCGGACCGGACGAGGCCCGGGAGAGGTGCGAAAGCCACATAACGACCAAGGGACGGGGCTGAGCACTCTGTGCTGGGAGCTCTCTACAGCCCGCGAATACCGAGGGGTGGGTTTGGGGTTTATTTCTTTGCATCCACGAGTTCTTCAGATAACAACGGTAAAGAAACGCCGCAGAGCTGCCCGAGCCTGAGAACTTCGGAGACGCCGGACCGCAGCGGGACCGCAGCGGGACCCCAGCTCAGTGCTGCCGGGCTGCGAGCCTAAAGTCTCGTACCTCCCTACCCCGTTCCGGAGGTCCGGTGCCCCCCGCAGCTCCCGGCCCACAGCGCTGGTGCTCCGCTCCCGACAGGGGGCGGCCTCGGCCGCTGCAGCCCCCGGGGGGCGCCGGGCGGCCGCTGCCCTCCGACGGCACCTCCCGCTGCCCCCAGCGCTCTTCTCGCCCTCCCGGAGCGGGAGGAGGCACCTGCGCCCGGGGGTTCGGCCCCGCCGCACGCAGCAGCTGACGGGCTGCCATCAACAACAAAAATGGGAAAAGAGGAAAAAAAAAAAAAAAAAGTGGGAAAGAAAAAAAAAGGCTCGCCGGCAGCACGGCGGGATTGGATTGGCCATCGGGAGCGCGAGGCACCGTTTTCAACTTTGTAGGGCCGCAGAGATCGGGTTGTGGTATTTAATGCACCCCATGCGGAGCCCGCGCTCGTTGCCGAGATGAAGGGGGCGGCTTTACGCCTGTGATCGTGTTTTACACGGGGCGTCTGGAGAGCCGCGAGGGCATCTGGAGCGCCGGCAGCGCTGCTACCTGCGGGCGGGCGGCACCGCGACCGCGGCTCCGGGCAGAGGGGGCGGCCGGGGGCTGTCCGCGGGGGGCGGCCGCCTCGGAGCGCCGTGCGCGGGGCCGGGGAGCCCCCGGGGAGGACGCGCACCTCCGGCCCCCGCGGCCCGGGGGAGCGTCGGGGCTCGGTCCTCCTGAACTCTGGGTGACCCACCGAGTTAGCATACAATTGCCAACGACAAACAAACAAACAAGGAAAAGGCTCGCCAACATGGAGTCCTCGCAGCGCCGAGGGGACCCCGAGGAGCCGCGATCCTCCGCTCTGCCCCAGGAGGGACCCTCTGCAGATGCAGAGTGATAATCTCCAGAAACTTAGAATAAAGTTAAAGGGGGGCGGGAGGGGGGGGGGGGGGGGCTGACTCCGGGTCCTCGGCTGGCCCCCAGCCAGCGTTCCTTAAAGGCACAGGCACCGGAGCGCCGGCGCCGGGCTCCTCCACAGCGATCCTCCGCGGGGAAGTTGGGGAAGTTCGGGGCGATGTCTTTAACACCGCCGGGATGGGGCACCGGGTGCGCAGCCACCGGCGGCACCGCGTGGAAAAAAAAAAAAAAGAAAAAAAGAAAAAAAGAAAAAAAAAATAAGAAAAAGAAAGAAAGAAAAGAAAGGAGCTTCTTCCAGGCGGGGGGGCGCGGGGGGGGGGGCGGGGGTGCGCCCCGCACAGGGAACCCGCGGAGCCGCTTCGCAACGCGCCCGACTCACCTCCATGGCGCGGGATCAGCGAGCGGCGGCAGTGCTGTAATCCAAGCGGAGCTGAGGGGGAAAGGGCGAGGCGAGATCCGATCCTGGCGGGCGGGAGCCGGGCGCTCTCCTCCGGCTGCCGGGGGAGCGCGGGGGCCCGCGGGGCTGACGGGGGGCGGCGGGCGACGAGCGGGTCCGACTGCGGAGCGGGGCACCGGCGCAGCCTTCTTTCCAAGGTCCATCAGCAATCGCAGTAATTAGGGCTTTCCACCACCAGAAGAAGAAAGAGGCAAAAAGGAAAAAAAAAAAAAAAAAAAAAAAGAGAGAAGAAAAAAAAGAAAAAAAAGCCCCCCCCTCCTAAAAAAAAAAAAAAAAAAAGCCAACCCAACACACACACACAGCGCCCGTGGGCGTGATTGTGCGGAAGCAAATAAAAATCTTCACAAGCGGCAGCGAAAGCGCCGCGGGCGACGATCCGTGCCGGCAGCCCGAGCCCAGGTGGGGCCGCCGCGGGGTCCCCGCGCTCCCGGCCCCGGCGGCTCCGCGCCCACCGGGCGGGGGGGGCCGAGAGGAGCCGAGTTGCGCTCCCCGCCCGCCCCTCCGCTCTGCACCGCTCCGCACCGCTCGTTCAGAGGCCGGGCGGCGCGGCGCGGGGCGTCCGCGGCTGCAGAGCGTTCCTCGGGCTGCCTCCCTCCATTTTACACAGAGAAGAAAAAAAGCCAGAAAAAAAAATGATAAAAAATCCCAACAACAACAACAACAGCCGAAAGTTTCTGCAGAACCGGGGGAGGGGGCCCTTGTGCACGCGTGTGTCTGTCTTAGGGGCGACTGCTCCTGCACGGCGAGTAGGGGCAGGGGGAGGGGAGAAGTCCGGGGCTTCAGGAGCGGCGGCGGCGGTTCCCCCAATCCATCGCGGCTCCGGGCAGCGAGGGACGCGCGGAGCGAGTGGGGCTGCAGGCGGCCCCGCGCTGCGCTGCGCTACGCTGCGCTGCGCTGCCCAGCTCCCCCCGGCTCTCTCCTTCGCTGCTCTTCGCCCCGCTGCTTAAAACTGTTTAAAAAAAAAAAAAAAAGGGAAAAAAAAAAGTTGGAAAGCCAACGGCAGCTGAAAAACTTTGTGCGGAGCGCATGCGCTCGGAGCCGACCTATTACAGACTGGGCTGCATTTTAAAGCTGTACGGCAGCGAGCGGGACCCTGCTGCAGCCCCGGGGCGGGTTGTGGAGTAAGCGCGCTGCGCTGCCCTTCGGGCCCCGGGGAGCGGACACCGCGGGGCAGCGCTGAGCCCCGTCCGTGGGATTCCCCCCCCCTTTCCCCCGGGCCGGGTGGGCGCTGCGTGCCCCGTGCTGAGGTCCCTTCGTCGGTACCCGCGGGGCTTCCCACGTGCGGGCGGTGCGCGGAGCACATGGCCGGGCCGGGGGGGCTGCGGCGGCGGTGCAGTGCGTGATGCAGCATCGTGTACCGCGAGTGCCGTTCGCCAAACGCTGGGGGACGGAACGGGCTCGACGTTTCGGGTTCCTCCTTCTCCAGCGTCTTTTTCCGCTGTAAATTTGGCAGGTTGTTGACAAAGCTGTTCGGGTTCAATCACGCACGGCCCAATGAGAGGTGAAGGCGACGAGGGCTCCGCGGCCCCTTTGTAATTCAGAGCGCTTTCACCGCTCCGCAGCCCTCGGCCAAAACTTTTGCCTTGCGCCCGAGCCCGACCGGGGGGGGGGGGGAGGGGGACATTATCAGAGCAGCGCTGGGAAACCCCAACAGGCAGCGAGAGCGGCCCCGCTATCAGTAAATGCGTTCACTCCTTCAAATCCATTGTAGTGCAAAATCCCTTCTGCAGTCCGACAGGGAGGGGGGGGGGGGACGGCGCAGCCTCGCAGCACACGCACCGGCGCCGCAGCTGTCCCCCCGCCGCAGTGCAGCCTTCCAGGTAGGCACTGTCCCCAGGCAAAGCCCTTTCCACCCACCGCCCCCGGCTCCTGCCCGCCCGCAGTCCCGTGCTGCGGCTCCGTTCGGTGCCCGGCGCGGGGAGCCGTCCCATGGGGCATCCCGGGTTCGCTCCTCGGGTAAATTGAGGTGCGGCACCGGGCACCCGGAGTGGGAGGTGGGTGTATAGGGGGAGGGGGAGATAAAGGGGTTCGTTGCTGTGGGGAAGGCCAACCTTAGTTTTATGCATGGTAAATAATATTTTATTGCCTTTGGTTTACTGTGGCATTTCAATTATCCCCTTTAGGAGTCTGCAGACTGCGTGGGTTAAAGGTCATTTCTCAAATCACTAGAATTAGGAAAGAATAGCAGAAATCTGGAAAGAGGGGAGGAGTCGCGCTGTAAAACAGGAAAGATCGCCTGAAATCAGCTAATAAAGAGCCCCGAGCAGTTCACCACGTGCTTGTAGTGAGTGATGTTTGGCATCGGGTCATGGCATAATGCTGTGGGCGCTCCTGGGCGCTGCTGTACACAGCAATAGGACTGGGGAACGAATAAATCACGGGCACGTTTTCAAACCGTGGCTCACAGAAGTGGAAATAAAGGGCAGAAATCCAAACATCCTGCAAGGCTTGAAGAATTTTAATTTCTCCTCGCTATTTAAACCAGCTGGGTGAAGCTAGAGGGGGCCGGAGGGAGGAGCGCTGACGTTACAGGCATTGGTGCTGCCTGAGCTGTGTGTCTGTGGGGCTGCTGGTCGTGGAGCTCCATGGTTAATGGGACAGTTGTGCCATGTGTCTACTACCAATGTCTGAGCATTTTCATGAGGAAAAAATAAAATGAAATAATAATAATAATACTCCAAAACCCCAGGCTGCTCAGTAATATAATAGGAAATGCAAAGGTGTTGGTGAATATCCAAACAGCAGAACCCCAGAAGAGCAGTGCACCTGGTTGGATCGATGGTCTGCCATAGATCTGGTGGCTCAACAGTTCTCTGTAAGACAGAAATGAGTCATTTCCAGTATCTCAGATGGGTTTCTGTCCTTTTATTATTCTGCAGAATAATGCACTTTAACTGAGGGCTGTCACACCAGGACGCTACGTGCACGTGTTCATCGCAGTGCTGCTGTGTGATCTCTGTCTTTTCACATTGACTGATGGCAAACAGGCAGTCAGGCTGATGGCACACTGCTCCATCACGAAGAACCTGGAGGGAAGCAGAGCCCTCTAGGAAAGAAGGTCATTTTCTGCATGTCTCTTTAGGTTTTCATAGCGTTCGTATAAATGATATAGGAAGTATCACACATTACACTGAAACCTTGTGAAGGCAGAACCCCCCCCTGCAGCTGCTTTGGGGTTGTTGTGCATGTGTATGGTTTTGGGGTGAGGGCCATGCACAACACCAGAGACCATTTGACAAAAGCAAACACGCTCTGCTGCTCTGAGCACCTAACGTGCTCTCTGCCCAGCACCTGGGAACACCTGCCCAGGGCATCACTTTTAAGCTTCAAGGGACAGAGATGTAACTGCCTTGAAGTAGTATGTGTGTTTTCCTAAGGCTATTTGCTTTCCTAAAACATGCAATTGCACGTGGAAAGGAATATACCACTTCATTTGTGAATTGATGATGGCTATTGAGATTTATTATTATCATTAGCTGCCTAACAGGTAGCCCCCTCAGAACACTCCACATTTCTTTGTGTTATCATCTGGAGAAGGAAAATTGTGGACTCGATTTTGGTTTTTAATGTGCAAAATGGGTGAGTTTTTCTCACTCCATCCTCCCCTGCAGTCCCTGAACCTTGCTGCCACTGCTGAGATCACAGGCTGGGTTCAGTGCATAGGTGTGTTTAGTCAGAGGGGAAAACAGATCTGAGGGCGTTCATTATGAAGATGGGAACTAACCAAAGGCTCTGGAAGCAGGATGACCACAGATGTCACCATTAGTGAGCACAGGGACCGACAGTGGTCAGCTCAGATCATGAGCTGCCTTCTGCTGCACATTGGTGCCTCGCAGCAACATTAGCTGCTGTTTATTGGCCAATTTCTGTATTGATACAGACCCAGAAATGGGAGATTCTGGCAATCTGCTCTGAAATAACAGGGCTGCAGAAGCTAGTGGTAGGATCATGGAATCACAGAATCATTTGAGTTAGAAAGAAACTTTGAAGACAGACACCGAAGGGCTCACTCACGCCCCAGCAGCATTTGCTGCTCTCTTGTCCACCCCGCCCCATCCCCTCATGCTGTGCCATACGAGCTTCGGGTCTTTATCTCAGGATACCTCTCCCATCCACATCGCAGCCATCCCCCTCCTGCCACCATGTGTCATTGGAATGTTTCAAGTAGCGAGTCTGGTTTACTTAAAGAATAGTGCTTTTAGAGGAATAATACTTTGCTTTGTTTCCATTAGGACCTTAAAAAAAACGTTTATGGGAGGAAAAATAAACAATCCCACCACCACTCCTTAACAACAGAGTACTTTCCCTCTCCTAATGCTACCAGCGCCTTCTTTCACTGAGGCCAAAGGCACCTCCCATAAACTCTGGAGGGCTCTTAGAGGTTTCTCCTGAGTGGCCCGAGCCCACCTCTGCCCAGCACACACATAAAGGTGCACACAGAGTTCGTTCTCCTGAGGTGACCACGAAGGGAGCTCTGCCATGCCAGCTCTGCACCACCACAGGCACCGCTCTCGGATTTTACTGTTAGTAAACCAGTAGACCATGAGCAGGCACAAATGTACATGTGGAAGAGGAAGAGAGAACAGTGTACCATGGGCACCCCATGTGCATGGACCAATGTGACGGCCACTCCTGACACGGTCATAGCCATGTGCGTGGGGCTGCATCGCACCTGAGCCACACTGCTTCCCAGGGAGGATTAGCCAAGGATTATGCAAGCAGGACAACGGCAGGATTTGGGATCCCCAAAGTCTACATAGCTCAGGGAGGAATGTAGGTGGATGATGTCTGGTGCTCTGACCTGAAATATCTCTGAGCACATCTTCAAATCTGTGCACACAGACATATCATCAGTAAGGTGTGTTTAAGAGTGAGAGGAGGGAGCCTGGTTAGAGCTTATATGACACTTATCTTAAAGACTGCTTAGATAATTCATCATTTCCTTAGAACTAAAGACATGTCATAACAGCTAAGCCAATGTGTATTTGCCTGTGACTGCTTAAAGCCAATACAATCCTGAGCATAGCTATCAGTCTGTGCACCCTGAGCAACGTATCCAATAAATTTAACCCTATCTTTCCAGCTCCACAATAGTCTGTGAACTGATTCTTACCAGTTATTTGTATTAATATTGTGTAACAACTCATTTTAAGGAGATATTTAAGGTTTAGGTTAACTTTGAACTTTTCATTTTCAGTATTTAATTAGGTACTTTCTGACTTGCCCTGGTGGTACTCTCATCTCTACCTTTTCACGGAATGATTAATGTCTCATTTCGGACCTACACTGTTTTCCTCAGTTTAAACAGAAATTGTGAAAACTTTTGGCAACAGCACTGATGATGTGAATGTTTGCCCACAGTGACTAACACAAGGTTACACTGGCAGTGCAGCCATGGGACCAGGCTGACTGCTCCCATGGGTGTTGAGACTGTACAGGGTCAGTGAGTGTAGACTTGGCACTTAGGACAAGTGCTTCCCCTGCTAAAAACACTAACCCAGGCTTGAAGAGTTGGAAGGTATTTTTTCATTGACTCCCTTTCATTCTCTTTTGCTGTCTAAGGGCCTAAAGACTGTCACCTTTTGAGGAGTGGTCAGACAGAAAGTGCTCATGGTGTAACTTTGAAAGAAGCAAGGACTGTTGTGGTTGGAAGCACGCCATGCTCCTTCCATACACGTATGCCTCTTGTTCTGGTTCTTCATTTAAAGGCAGAGAAAAAGCATCCAAGCAGTTTATTGTGCTATTGGAGATGGTCTTCTGTTCTTTATAATATTACAGAACACTGTCAGCCTTTTTGTCAAATAGCTGTATTTTTGCTTCTGGGAAAGCATGACAGGTATTCATTACTGCCCAGTGTGCTTCTTTGAACAGCTGTAGTAATTGCCCAGCCCTGACTCGCTGGCATCTTTCCTGGTCACAGCATTTCTTCCATCTAACCAGGCTGGAATAACCTATAATTCAAAGCACAGTGGTGACTCTATGATATCACTTTTAACAAAGCAGACAAGCAAAGGAATGGCTGCAGAAGTAGCCACTTAATTGCACAGTAGTACTCATCACACTTCAGTTTATCTAATTGTCTTTATTACGGGTTGCCAGTTTAGCAACTTTTCTTTATTTAAGCAGCTGTGATGCTAATATCTTCATAAACCACTTCCTTCTAGAACATCTGAATCACTGAGTAGCTTACCCAGTGCAGAGGTGGAGGTACTGACCTGCGGCTTGAAGTGAACTCCGTAGGAAAACAGAATCTCATTCATTTCTGCAGGGCTTTATGCAGAACATTTATTGTGCTTTCCTGACTAGCCACATGTGTTTCCATGGAATGACAGAAATGCCAGAGGCTAATACTTCATCTACTTTTCAAGCAGAAGTGCATTTCCATGCATTTCCATCATCCTGTGACTTTTTTTTTTTTTTTGACAATACCAGTGTGAGCTTTGTATTATCATGAGTAGGATACCATGAGGATTTCATAGAAATATGCTCAATTTATTTCCATGGAAACTAGTAGCATTTCTTCCCTATCCCACAACACCAATTTGTGTTCCTTAGAAAAATATTCCCAAGTTTTTCAGTACCTCTCCCCTTTCTCAAAAAATGTGCTTTAGTTACAAATCCCAACAGGATTCCCTAAGTAGGAAAAAAAGGAGTGTAGAATATATATTTTAAAAGTCACTTAAATAGTTAAAGGTGTGATGCAGCAGGGCTTTTTACCACTAAGTATATAGAGTGGTTCTCTTCAATATATTGGACTTAATACTTGCCATTTGTAGTGAATTGGATGTTGACAGTCCTGTCCCCGAGACTAGAATAGTTGTGGGGAGAGCATTCCTTGTCTGAAATACAACTTGAGCAGCATTTTATTATACTGTGACCCTGTGACTATACAATCAGGAGGGACTCCTGGGGTTTATTTCAGCTGATTATGGAACACAGAGCAGAATATAACCATTGACCTCTGTAAATGATCACATATTTGACTTTTGGATAAGAAGTCATCTAGTCATAAATGATTTATCTAAAAGATTCTATCTGATCTGAGGCTAAGCTTCACTCGGCTGTATTAGCAAAGCATGTAACAATTCATAAATTTCACATGCTGTACTACTTTAGAAAATATATTTACATTTTATATTCTTTACATATATCTGGACTGGATTTTGAAAGCTAACTCAAAGTGAAATCAGATTTTTAAAATACTTGTTAAAGAGCTCTTCCTAAAAATCTGTTATTCATTTTATGTGGATGTCCAGTATATTGTTAAGAATTGGTAAACTTGTCTGCGTAGCAAAATTACAAAACTGTACTTCAATGCGGCACTAGAGGGAAGCGTCCTTTTCATCTTAATTCCTGTAGTACAAGGGGGATGTGCATAACATCAAAACCACCATCTCTTCAATGCCGGTTTGTTTATAACATGGCTTAAGGAAGCAGCTTTCAAACGCTTTGTATATGCAAATAGGAAACAAAATTGCAAAATGCAACCATCTGATTTTATAAAGTTGTCCCATTCCCATGGTGCTTGACCTTCATGAAAGTACTAGGCTATTACTCACCCGGGCACCATTCTTTTCCTATGAATTACTCAATTCAAACATCTCATCTGCTTTATTTTCAGGGTACAGTTTACTGTCTTTGTCACTGAGTAATCAAAAGGCTTCTCAGAAGTGGCTGTGGTGTAAAGGTCCAACAGATCACCTTCAAAAAATGCCTTTTCTTTCCAATTTTTCACTCATCACCTAGAGTTTAAAAAACATGCAGGGCCAAACATCTCACCGTTTGTATGCAGAATTTAAAAGTGAGGGGGAAAAACAATTACTGAGCCAAACTGAATAGGAAAGTGAGCTCTTAAGCACCATCACTTCTAAAGAACCTATTTTAAAATGCCTGATTTGCCCAATTCTCTGGGACACTCATGATGGCAACCTAAATTTGTTAGGAAAATGTCACAAGGTTTTCTGTAGTTCAGCCTCCATTCTCCAAGATGCTGATTATCTTCAAATAGTAACACAGCAGGCATTGGAAGGAGAGCATCGTCACACAGTGTTGCGCAGCACAGGACCCGTCCCATTAGGATAATCCACACCTGAAACATGTTTAACTTCAGACATTCTTACCTTACGTGCCTCCTGCTGTGTTGTGTGAAATCCTCAGCACACCTCTGGAGAAGATGGCAAAGCGGCTGAAGAATCACGGATTCCTTCAAAAAAGCTTTCAAAGACTGCATATGGCACTTCTGCATGAGGGAATTTAGAGCTCAAAATGTGAAAAGCACTGCAGAAAAGTAGAAAAATCAGATCTGCATGCCCCTATGACTGCAATGGAGAAGAACACACAGAGTAGCAGCAAAGTGTTAAAATAATTCCCTGAGAGGATGTATGTAAAGAACAGATGTGGACAAGGACTAGAAGAGGTGTAGTTATGACTGTGAGTGGTCACATTAACCCAAAAAGGATTTCAAATTGATTTCAGGACCTAAGTCCTGTACAAATTTTACTCACGTGAGTAATTGCATTCTCCTTCTTTAAGTTATCTGGCTGGTTATAGCCAAAAAAATACCAGGCACTGATATCCTTCATTCACACACAAAGGATGATATTCTGTGAGGAATTCCTCCTGACTTCAGCAGCATCACTCGTGGAAACAGGGCGCTACTGCTCTCTGCTTTTATATTCCTAGAGTGTTTCAAAGGCACTGGTCACATCACGAAACATTCTCTGTATTTTAGCAGGGTAACTATATTGATTGCGACATGCTTCACAGAGGAAGGAAGATTGTGAGGTATTTTGGATAATTTAGCTGTAAATTGCACTAACTGCTGGTAATCTGAAAGAAAATTTAAGAATACCTGCATAATGCAAAGGTCTGATGAAGAGGCTTCCACCAGAATATTCTGGTTTTTGTAGCTAGGAACAAGTTCCTTATCATACGAGCTGGACAGGTCTTTTCCTGTAGTTTTCAGACCTTGATGTTTTATTGACCCAACTCCTTGCTTCAGACTTGAGCTCATGTTCGCCGAGGAAGTACAAGTGGTAATTATGCAGGTCTTTCCTTCCCTGTCATAGGCAACATTCACAAGGGAGATTTACAACCTTCAGCTTTCAGATATGGAGACTGGTTCTTTAACTCCAGTGAGAATAACGCTGACATGGTGAGTGGAATCAGAATTGGAACAAATCCTCTTGAAGCTAGCTACCTGGACAGCTGCTCTGGGAGTCTGTCAATATGTTTTCCCTCTTCTTTCTCCTTTAATAACCCCAGCTGAAAGGTCGGTCAAAAGTTGCTTTGTTTTAGAAAACAGACTCAGATATAATTCATTTCACTCCCTGAGGCAATAGCAAATTTATCTATAGCAATAGCAAACCAGCCTACAGACTGAAAGATACTTATTCAATTGTAACAAATACCATGAGATAAGTGAACATAAAGTAGAGACACTATAATGAGAGTCTGTGTTAAGAGTAGGTAGAGTGCTGACCTAGAAACACAGTCAGGACAACTATAAACAAAATAGATTGTAAATGAACTTCTGCAGTGAAACCTAAGATCTATTTTCTTATCACAAAGCATTCAAAAAGTCAGGCAGTTGGTTCATCTGAATTACATTTAGCTCAAATTTTGATAGATAGAGGAAATGGTTTGGCCCCATGCTCCTATAAACATACACATATGCTCCAGAGAGAAGGAAATGGGGTACAATCAGAAACCCACTGTAAGTCAATAGTCTTTCAGTTCACTTCAGTAAACTTTGGGCTAGTTCCTTAATGCACACCCTTATCATGGCAGACAACAATCCTGCCTTCACACTTTTGATTGGTCTCAGAGTAGAGAAGGTTCAGAGGGCAGGAGAGCTGTGCATGAGGAATATGGCTGGTCCATAACGACTGCGCTTCTGCGACCTTGAGTGGATTGCAATAGGGATCTTTTTTATTTAAACAAAACATAACAACTGTAAGAGCTCCAGGACAGATCTGTGCTCTCTTTTGGCCTGTGTTAACCTGTAACCAAAATCTCGCCATTTAAAAGAATGTTCTTCGGCTGTTTATTTTTAGAAATTTAAAAGGAAATATAATGCCCATAATAAAATGCATATGAGGACACAAATCAATAGACTTGAGAACTATGTTAGGAATTACCAGACATGTAGGTCTTCATTACCCAGGGCGTTCTTCTTGTGAAATTTTCTTGTATGCATGTTGTTGTTCACAATATTACTAATTTCTATGGTAACCAAAGCAGCAAATACAGCAATATTAGACAATAATATTAATAATAATAATAATAAAGCCTTATTGCAAAATAAATCCACTAAGAGCCAAAACAGAGGTGTTTAGATGATGGTGTAATTTGCTATAATAACTGTTTTGCTGCATATTTGGCAAGGCCCGGATAACTCATTTACAAGGAATGCATTTGTCCAAAATTCATTCAAATAAAAAATAGTTATCATGCTGCATTATCATGCATTCTCAAAGATATTTCCTTCCTATAGATTTTCCCACGACAAGGAGACTTCTAACTGAACTCAGGTTAACTGCAGACTGGTGGTTATTTCTCTTGTGCAGCCTTTCGAAAGTCGGTTAGGTGATGTGGAGCCACACATCATCAGTCCTTTGCTATCTGGAGCTATCTAACTTCCTCACACAGCCTCCCACTCGCCTCTCTGCTGTCTGCTCCATCTGGAGGGAGCTGGCTGCTCTCCACCAGCCCAGCTCCCCGAGCGCAAGGCAGCCAGCAGTTGCCAGAACATCTGCTGTCTCCTGGCTTCTCTTGGGTGAGTACCCAAAGCACGGCCTTTCTAAAGTTGGACAGTCGCCTCCACTTGAAACTGGATGAGTTCAAAGTTCTTGGATTTGCAGCTACATGGGAATATATGGTTTAGCAATCTGTGATGCGCAATCAAGTGTGCATTTCAAAGGGATACGTGTGTTGTCATAATGATGCACTGATATTTTGCCTCTTCCCCTACACCAGTAGGAATCTGGTTGTAGAACATCGTTATTCTGAAGGCAGAGTCATTTTGAAGATTAAAAAGTGGATGGAATGTAAAACCAAACAAAGTAAGTCCTTAATTCTGTAATTGTGCCCATCAAAGGTGCACTTCTCAGCAGAGCTGCTCCTGCACCAGTGCCTCCGGGCTGTACAAAACCTGAAGTGTGCAGTGAAGGCTGTTCCTTGTGAAAGCAGAGGTTGCCTCCTGTTTGAAAAGATGCTTTGGAAGAAGAGACACCTTGTCTGAAAAGTTAGGAGCACAAAATAACATCACTGTAATCTTACAAGAGGAAAGTGTGCCTCCACATCAGCTGTCTTTTTCATATATGGGTAAAATCCTGTCCTGGCAACGTGCGGGGCTCCCACTGACTTCATAATGGGAAATCTATTGCTAATTTAGAGCTGACTTGGCTTCATTTAGAATGATTTAATACATCAGTTATTAAAAGTTTCATGTTTTAGAGAAGCAATGTCAACAGGTGAAATACAGTCACATTGCTCTTTGACCCTGTTTGCTCTTTCTGATGAGTTTCTGCTCAGCGTGCATAATTAGTGCAGTTGTTCCAGGATCCAGTGCTGGGCCTAGAGCACAGTGGGAATGCCTGGGAGATGCAGGAGGTGTTGAGCTGCCTTTATCTGGTTGACGCTGGCACAGAGCTGTTTGGCACTTTCAGAGTATGTCTGAACAGCCATCTTGGCTTGAAGTACAAACCGACACTCGGCTTCATCCCCTGAATGTCCCCCATTGCTTGTATGTTTGCTCACTCAGACCTCAAGCTACTTCGGTCTAAGTTTGGACTGAACAAACAGGCTCTCTTACGAGGAAACCTCAAGCTCAGAAGAGGCTGACTCTTACTCAGGCTCGCTCCAGGTGGGCTGGAGGAGCCCTTGACTTATGAACTCAAACTTTAGTCTGAGGTGTGCTACCAAAGGCTGTGGTTCCTGTAGCCAGAGTTGTGATCCCAGGAGCTGCCTCACCACAGTGTCCTGCCTCCTCCAGCGGCCCTCAGAGCCCTTCTGGAGAGGAAGGACTGACAACAGTTTTTCAGAAAACAGGCACCAAGAGCTCTCTGTCTTCCTTCTGTATGGTCTTGTATGGCATATGGGCACTTACTGTGTCCTTTGGGCACAAGGAGGAGCTGCCCTCAGTGCAGGAAGCATCATGTGAGGGAACACCACCGGTGTGCTTCCAGCGGAGCGGCACGAGAGCCCTGGTACCGGTGCTGTCTGAACACAGAACAAGACAGTCCTGGAAAACTGTAGCAGGTCTAGAAAGGAGATAGAAGCGACTGCTACTCAGTGTAAAGCATTACATCTCAAAATTAAGTAGGCATAAGAAAAATGCACGAAAAATATATATTTAGCTGTAGTTTAAAGTGAAACTTAATACCCTATGTTAGTGTATAGCACTCTCTTACCAAGAAAACTAATTTATAGGTAAAGAAACAGAGCTTAAAACTAAGAGACTGTGTTTTTAAATAACCTAAGTAAAATGCATACTTAGTTACCTTTTATTCTCCTGCTGTGTGTGCCCTGAGCTGGCCCGGGGAGTTCTATGAGGTAAGAAATTCCTGCTCAACAAAAGTTCCTTTTCTAAAAAAAGTGAACATAATGGAAACGGGGAACCACTTACCAGGCAGCTGAAAAAGGAGCTGACTGTGCAGAGAATTTCACACCTTACGGCTTTTGGTCAGTAAAGTACATAAACAAAATGTAATTTTCTATGCAATTACAGAGGGTCACACAAGAATATTATGTTTTAGAAACCCTCTCAAAAGCATATTGCTTGCTAAGAGCCCAGTCCGGAAAATGGTTACTCACTTTAGTAAAGTTGCTGGTAAGCATTTCTGGGAGCAGGGCCTAGGAGACATTTTCCTTGTTATGCTTTCTTAAACAGTTTATGTGATAGTAACAACAGGAAGATAAATTACTTTGAATGGTAGCAATTAGAGAAATAAGGAGTGTGATAGATTTACCATGTGGAAAACATCTCTCACACATTTTCGTACAGTCATTAAACGTGGTTTTAATGACACAACACTGATTTCAGAAAGAAACAAAGTTTATTTGATGAATATAAACAAGATGATCAACACTAAATACTTCCCATACACATGATAACAATGTTATGAACTCTAAATACCTTGGTACTTTACACTTCTACTAGACATTAAATTACAATGACTGTCTAATACATGCCCACTGTTAATTTCTAGGAATTCCTTAGTTTCATATCAATATCCTTAACCACATATCAATATCACAATCCAGAACATGCCACTCACTTGAGAAAAGTATTACAAGAAGCACTATCAAATGAGGATCTAAGGTTATTAGGGAATACTGACCCATTGCTGCAGAACATCACATTCAAACGTCACCCTACACACACAAAAAAAAAAAACATTGCAGATATAGTTTGTGTCAACACATCTGAGGTCTTTTCATAAACACTGTTTAAAAAGTAAATTGGAACTCACTTTCAAATGAAAGTCAATGTGCAGGTACGTGCATACTGGATACACAAAATTCATTAAATACAAAATTCATACTGTACATTTAAATGAAAGAAAGAATGCGAAGTACAAGACTGATCTCACATTAAAATAATAATCATTATCTTAAGTGTTAACCAAAAGTTGGTTTGCTTCTTTACACTTTGAGGGGGAAAAAAACTACCAAACATTGCTGAAATAAAATATTTTCCCAACATCACAGTGTTTATTGTAAACCCCGAGATTCTATTTTAGTATATGAAAAGATTTTCTGCAAACATCGTAGAGTATCACATGAAATGAAAAAAAGAAAAGGAAGAAGAAAGGTAAAGAAAGAAGCAATGTTAGACAGAGTTTTCCTCCTTAGGGCTAAACTGTAGGCCCTGATAAAAGTTTAGATCAATACTCTTACCAACATGAATGGAGCAAAAATGCCCCTAAAGTAATACCTGTGACAAAATTGGCACATACATATAAATATCTAACTATACAGCTTTGCATCTGACCCTATTTCCCCCTAGTTTATTTCCTACTTCAAGTATTCAGTTGCAGAGTTAAGGTTAAGACCTGATTGTAAGAGACACAGACGATTGTCCCCTACTGTGACAACAAATTTGTCACAAGAAACTAAGCTTTGTTGTCTGAGTTTCCAAGTGCAACATTTGTCATATGTGCTAAATATACTCCCAAAAGCTTTGCTGTTTCAAAACAAAAATCTAAAATGCCATTGATAGTTAAAGGACAAACTTTTTAAACATGAATGAAATTTGGATTATCTATGCTATACTAATTCTGTACATTTTCTATCTATGGAAAACAGTAGCATCCAGCAGGACTCCTGCTCAAATAAATTGCTCTTTGATTGCACCAAGAATTATGGTACAAATAAATAAAATATCATCTCTAGACAATCACTTTAAAGGGCTATATGTATGGCTCATGTAGGATGTTTAGGGTTAATTGCACCACAGGTTCAAAAAATATTTTTTCTAAATTCAGTGCAAGACTTTAGGAGTATCCACTTAGATTTTTCTTTTTTACAGCAGCAAAGAAAAACTACTAAGGATTAAGGCCACCCATGCTTAAATTTATTGTTTGTCCTTTAAAAACATAGATATTCTATTCCCACTCCCTTCGCCATGGAAGCATTTCTTCCATGAACGAAAAGATGCCCCAATAAAACAGCCAAACATTTGCAGGTTTGCCAGACTGACCAGAAGTGTTCATGGAGTCACAAGGATCCTCTGCTTGAGAAGTGGTAGACATTTATCTATCAGTTAATATTCTCTCACTGAATGTAATGACTTCACATTTTTATTTTTCCTTGCATGTGCTTTAAATTTATTTTACTAGACGTATTTTGGTGATTCAGACAGCCTCTATGGGCTGTTTGTTCATTGCTATTTTCTTCTTTAACATCTAAAAGTCATTGGGATCCATGTTGGAGACTGTTTTTCAACACAGAAAATGATAACAAACAGTTCCTCATTTACAGGAGACCTAGTGCATATACTGTATTCACAGCAATCTTGCTTTATTTTTATTTTTTTAAAGAGTCCCAGCTTTCATTGTTGAAGATCTGTATGCATTTGGATGGTAAAAGGTTGATACGTCCTTGTGTATATGTCCATATAGTCCATATATATACAAACATATGTATTTATATACGCCTCAAGCTTTTACCATCCAGGAATAGATACATCTTGTTTATAATTGTATATTTATGATCAGATTAGATGTCCTATGCATTGTCAGAGACACACACCATATTTTCATAGAGTTAATCTTTGCCATCAGTTATAAGTACCAAAAATTGATTTCATTTCCAACCTGGCCCAGAGCTTAATACCGGTTATACTAACAATGTGATTCTTTTCATTCTTTTTTTGTTGCTGTTTATTTTGTTTGTTTGCTTGCTTTCATTTTGGTTTGTCGTGTTGTTTTGTTTTAATTATAATTATCAGTAGATATAAGAAAACAGAGGAGGGTAAAGGCTTGTTTTTAACTTTTTGAAAAGCCCACATCTAATTGGGGTTAAGATTAATGCCAACACCCTTTATATAACATTTTACTAATACCTCTTTGATAATCTAGTGCAATAGAAGATTTAGAATAGACTAGGTAAAATCAGCAAATGCAGATACCATACCTAAATTACCTACATCTGAATTATGTATTAAAATCAGTATCGATTTACCAAAAAAAGTTACATAACCTGATTAACTGAACTTCATTAAACAATAATATTCTGAACACTTTGTTTGTGAAAACAATAACTTGCAAGACCCATTAAAGATAGAAATAAAGCTCTTGTAATTTCTGCTTGAGTCTCCTTCATTGTTTTCCAAAGTATCTAATTTCATAGCAGACTACAAGAAATAATGGAGAAGATGCCAATTAATGCAGCATTTCATTAGATATCAACCTTAGCATTCATTTTCTGCATCTGTGATCTTCTCCAGGACATCATGGTCATGTTTGGAGATCCAATGCAATAGATTATCATCGTTACTTTCCAGTGCTACATTTTCTCTTCCTCTTTCACTAGTTCCTCTGACAACTGTAACAAGGGAACAAAATACTCCAATTAATAAAACGTTTCAAGTAACAACATCCTAGTTCTCATCTAATCAAGATTCTCATCAACATCAGTAGATACATTGCTTTTCTAGGGACTAAGTATTAAGTGAGGATTTAATTTGATTTGAACCCACTTGATACACTTAAAGTGTGGCAATCTTTTCCACAGATGACTTGTATGACAAGATTGCCCCTAAATGGGAATGATTTTAAATTCCAAATATATAAAATTCTGTTGTGTTTGTGATTCTGCAAATGAGTTTTCTGGTCTTCTATGCAGGCACAGTAGCTTTGAAGTGGAACTGTTATTAGTAAACTTAAATGTTTCATTTGGAAACCAAAGGAATCGTCTGTTTGTTTCTGCCATGCAGTCAGTGTCGGTTGTTCTCCATGGCTGGTACTGCTGAAATCTATGGGACTGCTAAAGGGAATGGTGCAAGCTTGAGTCAGTCAGCAGAAAGTGTCTTCTGCCGCTCATGGGTTTGGAAGAGGCAAGTGACTGTGGCATGAGGCCTGAATGATTTGTATTGTTACACCAGCTTAGCTGCAAGCAAAAGGCACAGTATTCCTTAACAAGGGCAGTGAATTAGTCTTATTCACAGTATCTGTATCTCAGATGAGTGGGAGGAATTAAATGATTCCACTGCAGGGCAGTTGTTCATTTATCCACTGACTTTGTTCCTAGAGAAGTGGAAATGCATTATGTATGCGACCCTCTGCTGTTAAGCTTGCATTTATGTAAGCAAAGAGTTTCCAAAACATCCGTTTTTATATAAAAAAGAAACAGCTGCTGAATTTTTACACTTTTGCAATGCAGCAGAAAAAGTGTTAAGTTTTGTAATAGAACTTTTTTACTAAAATGCTTCTTTAAATTCTAGAAGCTAATATTTAGCACAGTAATTACGCTATGAGTGAAGTGCAACACTTTGTATAGAATGCAGACAAATAAACTTGCAAATCACTTTCAATCCCTGTTTTTAAGTTCTTCCCTCTGCGGCAACCACATATAATGGTTTATCTAACACAGACTTAGATGAATAGTTTTACTTCTCCAGTGGGAAGTTGGTACAATTCTTCTGGTTAAAACACTTCGGGACTAATCCAAAGCCCACTGAAATGTGGAAAGATTCCCATTGATTTTAAAAGACTTTGGGTCTGGCCTGTGAATGAAGAAAAAATGACTTCTGCAGAGCTGGAAAGCCAGGGAGTTCCTAAAGTAGATCATGTTACTAGTTCTGGCACATAAAATCTTTGTGAACTTTTTATGAAAACTGTAAGTCAGAGCATGCGTGACGTTTCGTGAACTGTGCATAGCTCCCATTCTTTTGTGCGCTGAGTATATCTTAATCATCATTCAAAGAGATATATAGGCATAGGAAGCACCCATATAAATTAACAAAGAGAGTACATTCCAGAAACCTTAGCACAAAAATGTCTATTTTTTAACAGGTTCTCTGCAATATAATCACAGCAAATTTTCAATATAGTTGATGTTTTACAGGCTGAAGCTCCTTTGCAATTAACACTCATTTACGTGCTCAAAAAGAAGCTAGAATAGAGTCCAATCTGAGGAGCAGCAGCCAATCACAAAACACAATCTCTCTTCAGCTTGCTCCTCAGATTTTCATAGTGGTTTTAGTACAGAATGAAACTCCCAAATAAACCCCACCCACTTAATCAACCCACTCCATTCATCAGGAAACCATACACGTATTGGGAGTGTAACAAAAACTGGCTCACCACAGGTAGGAAATGCAAAGTATTTCTCAAGTAAGTCAAATAAATATATAAAAGGATATTGCTGTCAAATACCAACTGAGGTTGAGTAAATTAAGTTTATATTTGTTTCCTCAATGCCGTACTTGGGATAGGTCACTGAACCTCTAAAATGGAAATAAAATTTGGTAATGTATATCAGGCTTGAGATTCAGGAGTGCTGCAGCTGAAATCAACGTCTTATGAGTTTGGCACCTCTGATAGTCCATTAGATACCAGTCAATGAAAACAGCAGAAGGATGTGAAGATATAAAAGTGTAGTAGCCCACAAATATTTGTTCAGATTGTTTTTCCTTTGGATAAAGACACCTGCCTGATTACTACTTTTTACCTCCAATTCTTTCCTCTCAGCAGCGATTTGCAGAAACAAGCTGGGAGAGGGTGGGTAAACACAAAGGGGTTAAAGGGGAAACTGTTTAATAACAGTAGTAAAATGCAGGCTATTTTTGACATCTGGGTTAATGTCCATTATGCTCCATATGCTTTCCAAATGTTTGCAACAAGCACCCAGATACAAAAACAGATACCCATTCACATAGGCTTAAATTGCCCTCTCCTAACCTGTTACACATGGTACCTACATAAAAGGCCAACAACTGATATGGTAATTAGTGAGTCAGAAAGAGAGGGAATAGCCAGTTTATTGTAGGGCATTGGTATCTGACCAAACGTTAGCAGAGAAGGATATCATTAATGAAAACCTGTTAGGGCTATTTCTGCTCCCTAAGTTATACCAAGACATCTGCATTATAATGTGACATCTTTTAAAAAGCTGTCAGGATGAATTCCTCTGTTTCCGTCTTGGGAGTGATTTATCATTACTACAATCAGAGTACTAACAAATGATGTGAAATTATTTCATTTTCTGGAAACAAGTAACTAGACTAAAAAGTAGTAATGCACAAACAAGTCTATAACTCATGAAGTCTTTCTCAAGTGACCCCTGGAACTCAGCTGTGCCTCTTGCAAAAACAAAATCAAAATGACATTAATTAAAAAAAAAATGCATTCTCAATTTTTATTTTTGCTTGTCCAAACCCATCAAAAGAATGACACGATTAACTAAGACAAAGCCCTGGCAGGGCACTAAGCTGAATTCTGTCCCTTGCCATTAGCTTATGGCGTGACTAAGGAGAAAGCCACGTTATTCTTCTGTGCTTAACTTGCTCTTTGCTATAGCAGGGATAACATCAGGCTCCTCAAGGAATTTGCAAGGCTTTATGTTTTTAATGTGCCTTAACCGTCTTGGAAGAGTGCTAAGTATTATTATTTTTCAGTTCCTGCATTTGATTAAAAAATGAAATAACGTAGTAAAAATTAATATATTAAGTTACAAGTAAAGAGCAAGAATGCAGCTTGTGCAGCTACTTGTAGGAGTTTTAATACCAACACGTATTACAGACTAGGTGATTCCCAAGGTATGCAGTGACATGCACCATGTGGGCATAACTTAACAACTGCAGAATCCCCCCAGATGTTTGATTCAGCCAAAAAAATTTGCTCATGGCTTCTGTGCAAGCCCAGAGCTCAGGCCAGTGGGAACAGCACTGCGGGCTGTTTTCCCCCCTCTCTGAAGTGCAGTTGCTAACATGATCACAGTCCAGCTATTTGCAACTCAGCACAAGAAACAATATTGAGTAGCACAGACCTGATGGAGTGCTTTCCTCTACATAATTCCCTTAATATAAGATATGAAATGGCATGATATGAATAACTGTCATTACAGCCCTCAAAATAAGTATGTTTTTTGCTACTTCCACCTGGCCTAATTCTCATGGAAAGAATGAAAACCCACCCCTCGCTTTCTAAAGAACACAGTGTCCTGCTGAAGTCTGTCATATCCATGTGAAAATCCTCCACAGGGAGGGCCAGCAAGAGGAATAATTAAGACTTAAAGTTGCATCCAGCCCATGCGGAAAACTTCCAATGCCAAGATACCAAAGACACCTAAGACACTTGTTGAGCCGAGTGAAAAGGTAAAATCTAGTTTAAATTTATAGCATTCCTTCAGTGTCCCTCTAGGAGTTTGGCTTTTTGCCAGCGTTCCTTGTTAAAAATTTGTTAAACGTGTTTGGCATTAATGCAAACACAAAGTGCTCATTTGTTACAAATTCTATTGGAATGCATTCATTTAAGGCAATGAAGTAGTTACCAGAAAAGAAAAAATGTTCATTAAGTACATTTTAAAAATACAATGATGTATGCGGTGCATAACTATGGCGCCCCAGTGGCTATATAAATATCTGACAGAATAACCACAAGTTGTGTTTGGTTTGAAATTGGAATCTTTTAAACATAACCGATAGAACAAAAACTGGTTTTGTTTGTTGTCAAAACTGATGTTAGTCCTTCTTGTTTAGAACTAGTTACAATAACCGAAGTTTTGGTGTACAATTTCTGACGTCTCAAATCAATAAAGCACACAGGTTAAAGTAATGCTAGAGGAAGTTTCCTCATTCAAATGGTAAGTGCAGCACTGCACATTATCTGGTGAACACTGAACACAAAAAGTAAACACCCCACTTGGAGGTGAACAAATTTTAGTCATTCTTAAAACCTCCACTTAAGGAAATGTTACCTGGGAGATCTGCCACTGCCTGGCCACACAGAGCTGTACCTGGGCTAAAGGCGTCTCAAAACCCACCAAGCATGTACCAAAAGAAATAACTCAAACCCAGTTTACAAACTCCTATTACAAAGGCTGTCTTTTGTAACAACGTGAAATATCTCTGGTAATGACCATTCTTGATTTTGAATCAAGAGCCCTGAGGTGTATTTTTTAGACTAGAAAATATCTTCTAAGCTACGTTATAAAAGTAGAACCATTCTTCCGTTCACTTCATACTCATTTACAACAATGATAAATATGAATGTAAAATATATTTCAAAAGAAAGAGCCGTAAGCTGTGTGATTTAATAAAATATTGAAAGATTCACAAACACCATTGGCATAAAAAGTTATTTATAAAGACAAAATGAACTTTGTTCCAGTTCTGGCAAAGATATTACTCATCTCATTTGTTGCTATTTATGTTTTCAATTCATTATACAGTAAACTTCAGAAGGATCTGCAGCTGGTGGCAGAATCACTGCGTGAACGTGATGAACTTTCCATATTGTTAATCTGAGTTAGGGATAAAAGCAGATACCATTGGGATGAATAAAATCCAATGGATCCAAGTTCTCTAGAGACCAAGAGTCCTTGAAAACTACCGTACATTTATAAAGTAAAATTAGATGAAGTTTGTGAACCTTGAGACTATTTGGACAAGGATGCTATCTCTACTGGGAATGTTTATAAATCAAAATTAGACAAGAAGTATATGAGTTGAAAGACAGATTTTTCTTTTTAATAAACTTTTCCTTTTCATAAAACAAGTCTAGTCCAAATCAAAGCTCTTCAGAAATATGAGAAAACTTAGCACACATTCTTCAATCTGTCATTTCTACGCAGAATTGAAAGGAGGGTTATGGGAAATGTGACGGATGGCTTTTGCCTAGTACTCTTAGAGGTCTGAGCTGCAGTGTATTGAAGATGATCAAAAAATTTCCACTGACTCCAGCAGACCCCAAGAGTCACTCACAGAGGCAGCAGTATAGGGTATGGGGCTCTTTGTCATGACATTTATGACTTCCTTAGCATGCAGCACATGAGACCATTAAGACTTTTTTTTTCCCAGCTCAAACAGAAGTGACAAATAAGGAAGAGTTCATGGGCAAAGTGATTCAAACAACAAGTTCCCAATGTGATCCTAAAAACTGTCAATAGCAGAGATTACTTAATGAAATTTGAAGGAGTCTTTTTCATCCTTGCTGATGTGGAATGCCATTTATTCTCATGCTAGGGACTAATTAGGGGCCTTTTTTGAAGATCAAGGTTTTGCGATCTCTGCTTCTTAATAACATGGTTTGCCTGTCTGCCACCTGGGACAAGGCAAGGCACTCTCTCTAACTCCCAAACAGCAGGCACTGCCTTAGGCCATTGCAAGTGCAGGCAGGAAACTGATCCTGAGTTCAGCCATGTAACCCCTTCGCTGCCAGCCCTCCTCAAGCCCACGTGAAACCCAGAACAGGCACTGACCAATGCAGTGGGAAAACCGGAGCTTAATATAATAAAAACATCACACAGTTGGAAATCTAATATTAACAGCAAAATTAATGTATCGATGCACTGGTAAAGATGGCATTAAAAATCATCCTTTACTTATAGACTGGATTGAATGCACGTAGCAGTGCTTGCTGCAAACCCACATACCACTTGCTGTGCTCAAAGAAAAGAGACAGTACATGTTCCTGGTGGCTGGGAAAATAAGTGGTTAAATAAAAGCTGTGTCAAGCCCCCAATCTAATAAGTCATCTTATTAGGAAGTTGTGATGCCCTGTTTGCCCTAGCCTGTGGCTTGTCTGCTCCACTGAAAGGTCTCCTGCTGGGACCTTTGTGGCATTATATGAGGTAGAGAAGGCTGCTGCAATATACGAGCCTTGGTTTTGAGCAGCCAAAACAGCAGGAGAACTAAGCTGCAAAGAATTAAACATGTAACAACTCTGTAAAAGCACAGACAGTGATTGAGGTTGGCCCTTTTGCTGTTGACACATTCTGGCCCCTGTAGGTTGTGGTCACTAAGCCCATTAGAGTTGCAGTGTGGCAACATCTAGTTCAGCAAGTTCAATGTGTTTCTGTTTTATTTCTAAATACTGGGCGCAAGCTGGCAGTGATAGCAGAGCGTAATATGGCACCAGAAATATGTCATAAACACAGTCGTCATTGTCAGGGATGTGAAACTACTTTTCAAACTATTTATTTTTTGGCAGATGGAGGTTGGATGTATTTTTGCATTTTGTTAACTGAAATTTAATTGCAGCTTGCTGCATGTTTTGTTTAATATGAAAAAGGAAACATTGAGATGCCATTTTTTCTTCAAAGAGAAATTTTTCACAGGATAGAGAAATCTTTGTTGTGAGAAATTCATTGCAAAATGAAACCAAACCAAAAAAAAAAAAAAAAAAAAAAGCCACAAAGATCTCAGCCGGGATAAGTCTCACTTATAAGCATCCACTTAATTAAATAATTGCTCCTGCTTCTGTTTTCTTGCATTTCTTTAAGATAAAATATATGTCTAACTCAGAGTTAAAAAGAAAATCAGATTCTGAAATGGACGCTAGAGAGAAATAAAATTAATGTAAGGAGATATTAAGGATTTAACAGAGGGGCAGATTTAAGATAGAAACTCAAATATGAGTCACAGATGAGAATGCCCCTTCTTACCTGCCTAAGGATTACATTCTTTCAGGAACTGATGTAAGGTTTCTATCACGCTTTGATTAGGATGCTGGCGGTTCCCTAGATCTGTAGTTCTGTTTGCTTTTCAAAGCTGCACTGTGGCCACGTGTTTAATAAATGCCCACATGTTGATTTTTTTCCCATTTACCTGTAGATATGAAGCCAGAGATCAGTTGGTTGAGCACTTGTGCATCTGGAGGATTTGTCTCTGCCCTCATTCTATAATGAGCCAAAATTTTGGTGCATGTCACTGGTTAAATTCACAGAGAATGACAAAGAGAGGTCATGAGGCTGAAGAAGGAGCTTGGCTGCTTCGTTCCATCTACATGTTTTCCTGGGGTGGGCTCCCCTGTCTCTTCCTAGGTGAGGTAACAGTATTTTTGCTTGAGCATGGTCAGCAGTGCTTCCAGCCCACTGCTAACAAGGGATCCTTAAGGTTAGATGATCGTAAGATCCACAGAAAGAACTGTTTACTCTTTTAGAAGGACAAAAGCTTTGTCAAAGACCAAGTACGTTCTCACTGTAGCCACCAGTGATGAAGGAATTATTCTTTTCTTTTCTCTTCTCTACTCTGAAGTTTGCCTGAGCCAAGGAAGGTCATAGCTGTGGCTTTTCTCTGAATATGGGGAATTTCTAGAATTGGTGAGACTTAATTTTTCTGTCATCTTTTAAAATTTGCTGATAATTTGGGACTACAAGGAAATCCTTAAAATCTCACACATATTTGCTTGGTGGTAGGGGGTAGGATTTGGTTTTCACCTCATGCATCCTAGAGGAGTCAGTCAATTTTTAATAGCTAAAACTGGCTGATTGTAGCACTTGGATAACCAGTTATCACAGCTGTCACCATGCTCTATTATTAGAAGCATATTGGTTACAAGATGTTGTTGTACCAGAGAAAACAGTAATAACTTCGGTGGTTGTGGTGAGGAAGTTTAATCCAAAAACATTCCAGCCAACGAGCAGGAGTAAAAAGGCTGGACTCCTTTCCTGGAGTACCCAAAGGCTGACCGGAGCCGGGAGGAAAAGAGGTGATAAAGGTTGAGTGCAGGTCTGAAGTACTCCATGTGTGGGCTTATTTCTTCCCTTAGGAATAGTCTGGATTCCTAGCTAGAGAGGACAAGTCTTGTTGGAAGCCATGGGCATTGCATGGTGTCCTCGGGGCACATGACTCCAATAAACTGGCAGAAGTTTGCTTGGGATTATCTTTCTCTTAAGCAAATAATAATAAGAAAATTAATAAAGATGAATCTAATGGCTTTCCTCTACTTTTCCAATCACATTAGATTGCTTATCTTCTAAAGCTGAGAATAAACTAACGAGCTTCAGATTGCTGCTGTGTAGATCTGAATATTTATACCAACAGTTACATATCCCTATCCATACTTCATAATTTAGGTAAACCACGAACATGCTGTTTCGTTACTTTGTTCTGCTAGTTAATAGCTCTGTACTCTTTATCCGATCAGTATGCTTAAACACTAATTGCTCTGTGGAGAACATTGCATTAGAACATAGTATTCCTACTATCTTACTAATAAAATAAATCATTATGTCAAAGGATATTTATTTATTCACCAAAAGCCTGTTTTGCAGTTAATGAGATACACTTTCATCTTTTTCTTCTAATGATCCAAAGTATTTTGTATTTTATATGGTTCATGATATGAACCTCCTTATAAAACTGAAGTGTGATACCTACAGTTTCATCTTTTAATGTCAAGAAGAAAGATCCAGCTAAGGAGCATTCTAGTAGGCTTGATCTATTTGAAGTAAGACCAATGCTGGATCCACTTAAAACTCCTAGCACTGCTAGGGCATTACAATGACTGTGTGTGGCAGTGTGAACAGGACCATACATGCTCTACAGCTACTTATTTTTTAAATACCCATCCAGACAGCACACAGCATTTTGAAATCTAGCATGTGTGGTCTAATTATGCAATAATTTTTATACTTTAGGCCCCAATATTATGAGCTTCTCCACAATTACGGGTCTGCCCACGCATTTCTCAGTGCGTGATAGGGAAGACTTAGGGACCAGTTCTGGTAAGCATATCAACACATGTTTTAATTTTTACTCTAAATGAGACTTAAATATGCACCTAACATTAAGAACATGCGTGCATGTCTATCCTGAATGGGACCTTTCAGGCTACTCCTTTGCTAATGACATGCATGTAATATGCCATGCAGACTGAAGACCACAGTCATCATCATACCAATAATAAAAATGATTGAAAAAAGGGAAATAATAAAAAAGCAATAAGCAAAATCTTGCTCCCCTCAAACCTTCAAATACGACCTTTTTATCCACTTGTAAACTTAACAGCAACCATGTAGAAGTTAGCAAGATCAGCATCTTAGATAATGAGATTTCCAAAGGAGATACTAAAACCTTCCAAGTGTTACATAACGAGTGAACATACACAAATAAAAATATGAACTTAATTACTAAATCATAGAAAATTGTCAAGGACAACACTTCCTACTTTATACATTTATGAAAATTTGATGCAATGCAATTAAACAATTGCATTTAGCAGTATAGGACTGGTGAATTTATGTGCACAAATAATCACTACAATCAATCATTAATCACAACTTACACTGATCTGTATTTTCTTTCTAAAGAACACCATTTTCCTCACATCCATTTTCTTTCTCTTCTCAATCTCTTCCTCCTGTACTACTGTAGGCAGACTTTCCTATTTTTCTTTGATCTCCAGTATTGTGTTTGCTTAAGCTTTATGTCTCCCTACACTTTTTCATTCTGCTCTCTGTAGTCTGTTGTCAATCTGACCAACTCATTGCTGACTGGTGGTATTGGGCTTTAGGTAGTAATTGTGCGTTATCATCACCATCTACTTTACCTGCATATTGCAGTTCTGTTGGTTGGAACAAGATAAGACAGAGGAATAATTCACAAAGGCATTTCTGAGGTCAACATGTTGCTAATTAGAAACATGAAAACAAAACCAAAGATACTCTTGTTGGGCATGCATGAGTGTGTCAAACCCACTGAAGAAAAAGGAAAGACCAGAATGGAACTTAGCTCATATAAAAAACTTGGAAAATAAGAACAATTATGACTGTCCATACTTAGTTCACTACACCATTAATTTCAGAGGGAGTGGAAACAGACCTAGCACTTAATTTTTTTTTTCTATTGAAATAAATACATTACAAGAAAGACAAATATTTTCAGGATTACTTTCAAGAAATTTTGTTCTTACTTAATGCTCAAATTAAAGAAAGGAAAACCAACATCTTAATTTCTCATTAAGTAATCAAAACACAAATGAAATGATCCATCCCATTCCATTCTAATGTGAATTATTTTTTTCATGCTTGCACATCTTTCCTCATTTGCTGCCTGAATTTAAAAATATAACACAGATCACCACAGCTATGGCCACCGGTTGAATCTGCCAACTTCATATTCATATCTGTGCACTTTGGAAATGAGGAACAGTGTTCTCTACACAGAACAGTAGAGCACGGCACAACAATGCAGGAAAATCAGCAAGAATCATGGCTGGACCGTGATTTCATATTCAAATGAAGTCAAGTATTGTGAGTATTGAATATAAACTGTGAGGGTTAAGTCAAAGAAAGTGGTTTATGTGCATTTTTTTTTTTTTTTAGTGTGAAAATCTTGTTACAAGCAATTGTACAAATTAAATTACACCTTATTTATTTTTTCTTTTTGGTCAAAGCTACTTGTGCTTTTGAACAAGCCAATTCTTGTAGTGTATGCCCCAACTGCAGTTGATCAATTGCTTGTTGAGAAAAAACAATCAACTGAGCCAGGAGCAGCTTTTGTTACAGAACTCAACAATTAGTAGTCATGTAAAAACAACAGAAACAACACACAAAACCAAACAAAATAAAAATAAAAAAACCCTCAGAAATTTGCTCATGCCAGGCACTGATTCACAGACATGGGATTTTAGAAAGGGAGAGTGAGAAAGGAGGAAGAAGACCTTTGCAAGATCTTATGCCAACAATGTTTTGGGATCTTTACTTCCATTTCATTAAATGAAGTTTTATTTTTAATTCCATTAGTTATCTTCCAATATTAGGTACTGACAAGATAATGGGCACAAATTGTTTTGTAGGCTCACAGAAAACGCACCTTGCCCCAGTAGTCATTTTTAATTCAGATCTCTTCTGAAGTTCAGAGTGTAGATCAGGAGCAACTCACACCTTCCACATCCATATGCAGGATGTGGGAAAATCTACAACTCATCTCACATTCACACCTACCAGACCATTCAAGATTTTAGAAACTTTTCATATTATTTTTTTCCATGATGGAGAATTATATCGTAGTAGACTCTGTTCATGTAGAAACAATTTTAAATCTCTATCATTCTCATCACCCTCTTTATTTCCCTTTCCTCTACTCTTCGTTCTTTGCCAGTGGCTTACCAGAATGCATGGAATAGCAGAGATATGGGCAAACCTTGAACTGGTACAGGGCTTACAGTGGCTTTGTGTTTAGATATTCATTTCTTTCCTACATATTTAAAATATTATTTGCTCTTTTTTTCCTTTTTACTTCTGCTGCAAATAAAGCAAAGTTTTGTAGAGCCTTGCACAGCAATTTCAACATCTCCTTCCTGAAGAGTATCAGCTCATTTACATCCTGACATTAGCTATATAGTGAGGGTTGCTTGCATCCCATATGCTTCACTTTATCTAAAGGAAATTTTATCTGCTGTTTTACTGCCCAGACCCTCAGTACTGTCACTACAACTTTGCAACCTAGATTTTGAATTTTCAGAATTCCTTCACTCCTGCAGAGGACAGAAAAAAGATTTCAAAACCATTTCGTGGGAAATTCCCATGAAAAATATCTGGTTTCTCAAAAGAATGAGCTGAAACCTGTAGGGCAGCTGGGGCTGAGGGAACGCAACAGACGTACTTCCATTCTGTGCATTATTCAACCAAATGTCAATGCATGCTTTTGGAATCCTTTTTCAGTGCTGCTGTTACGAGCTGACACAGTGTCAGCATTTTCAGTATCATGCCATTATCAGCCTGTATAGAATCCTTTAAAACTGCTGAGGGGAGGGGGGGGGGGGTGTCTCTTTTTGCATATTTATGCCATCCTGCTCTGAGCACTTCCGTTGGCCCCAGTAAATCTCTTTGCCAAATTTCAATCGACTCTTGCGGTGTTCCAGCTGTTAGATAAACTTCCAAGGATATTTTTGTGACAGGTACAAACCTAGACAGGAAATCTCAAGAAGAAATCCTAAATTAATTATATGTCAACATTCAAGCCACAAGAAGGAGCAATTGTCATAAATTTTTGAAAGTTAGAATCCAATTTTAGTGGTAAGTGCAAAGAAGTTCACTGACTCAGTTGTGAGTCAATGCCAATAAAATAATATATGTCACATTCTTTAACAGTTCACTTTGGCTAAACATAGAAGGCAAGAAGCTAAGATTAGTAAACTGCGTATTTAAATCACATAAAAAGACGACAGACACAAAGCAATAACACACTGTGGATTCACAAATTAAAATTCAGCGTTGCCTAATCTTAGCTCATGTTTTTTGAAAACAGATACAAACTATAAATTAATTATATGCTAAAAGAAAACCTCTCCACTACCTGAAAGTTCGACCGTGATGCCAAGAAAATGATTCTACAGCGCCACACGTGTGTCTCTTCATCTATACACACACACCATGCATTTGGGCTGCCTTACGAACACTGTTCATGTTGAATAAGCAAGAGAGTGAGAGGGCAAAGTGAGAGTGTTGAAACAGTCCTGGCCATGAGAGCTGCCCATGTTTCTTTAGTTTTAGCACTACTGCAGATTTCTTGACAGCCCTTCTGGTTCCTCCATGACACGTCCTTACAAAACACTGAGCCCCACACAGGTAGACATGAGTGCTCTGGGGCTCCACAGGCGTTGCAGGTGGCAGCCCCCAGCCCCCCACATCCCAGGCATATTTCTGCGGTGAGCCTGGCCATGCTCCTGCCCTGATTGTCGTTCCAGGCCATCAGCTGCACTCAGCTGGCAGCACGGCTCTGCCCCGCTCCCATCTGAGCACAGCTGAAAAAGCGATCCCCCGCGTCACGCCAGGCACCCTGCAGAACCCCGTGCATGAGCCTGGCAGGGGGCTCTTTCCAAACCCGCATGCCTAAATACAAAAGGGAGAGTGCTGAGATACCTGTTGTCTCTGGACAGAGAATAATGAGTCATTGGGGCTGCGGGAAAGAGGGAGGGGGAGAAAATACCGTAAGCTCTGCAAGCTGCATTTCTCAGCGCAGCTTTGCGGCACACGTGCGAGATGCCTGCGGTCCTCGCTCTGGCACTGAGCCTGTGACAAGGCCTGGCAGGCTGCACAGCACCGCAGCATGGACACAGGGCTCACGCTGCTGCCTGCCAGGTGCAGAGCTGGCAGTGAGGAGCTGCCTTGCCCACAGCCCCCATTCCTGCCTTCGGCAGAGCTCTGCACAGAGCCCACACAGCCCAGTCACCGCCCCATGAGGAGAAGCGCAGGCACGGGGATGCCTTCCTGACACACAGCATCTGCTGCACAGCAGGAAGGGTCACAGCTTGAGGGAGGGAAATGCAGCTCAGACTGCCTACAGGAGAGGGTAGAAAGCAGTCATCTCACACAATGGGCATGAGTCCATGGTGGAGTATTCCCTTTATAAACAGTATCCTTTTATAAAATGCAGGTAACATTCCCCTTCTTTTACTGAGTGCTTTTTTTTTCCAGATTGAAGACACTAAATAGATCCACCCAAAGCCTGCAGAAGACAGTCTTTCAAATTACTTCACTGGAGCTGTATCAAAATAGTCGCAGGAAGCGAGCACTCAGAGACCCATCTGTAGGCAAAACTTGGCCCTCAGCAGAAGTATGAGCAGACCAGAAACCCTCCAAGGCACCAGCAGGGACATGCTGCACTTAGCTGACCACCTTGATTCTGTGTCTCTGAAATACTGTGGATAAGTAACTATTTATGTCACCCTGGGAGAACAGGAATGTATGATATGGCTATGTAACCACCTGGACTTTTATATATAAAAACTGTTTTCACTACTTATGGAAAGCCAGACATGTAAATTACACTACCTTTAGCAGGAAAAAATACGTGCCAAAGACCATGCCTAGGAGCAGAACTGGGGAAGAATGGGGGTATGGTCATGCCCGTTCTGCAGTGTTTTCTTTTACAAGCCTGTTTTACTGCTGAGGCAGGGGAGACCAGTGTTATTGCTTCCTCAGAAAGCCATTCTCACAGGATTTGACTATTGGTCATGAAAAACTTACAAGGTCAGACAATCCTGCAATATTTTAACAAATTCAGGGTTTAAACGTGTTCCCAAGATTTTGGTTATTTCTGTTTAGAAGATGGAAAGTAATCCCCTTACAAGTGGGTATCGTCTGGGAAACTAGAATGAAATAGATGCGAATCTGGAGATCTGAATTTGATTCCCTTGAAAGTTTACATAAAGTAGCTTTCAAAGGATTTATCTACTTTCAGCATTTCCATGGTGGACAGATAAAGCTAGTACTATCTGCATAAAGTACTATCTGCATAAAGCTACATCTGCATATTTGGCACGAAAAAAAAATAAATGAAATAGGCTTAGCTTGTTTTCTTGGTGCTGAAGAACTTTCATTTTGCAAGAATAAGGAGACACACAGCCACAGCATCCTTCACCATTAGAGGTCCCCTTGAGGCTGATTGTTAGCATTAGAACATTAACAATCTGTGTATTTATCAAAATGTGGACACTAGAGTGGCTTGAAGTAGTTTCACTTCCTCTTAAATGATAATAAATTGGCAGTGTGAGTGTTGACTGCCTGAAATGCAACTTCATTACTTCAGAGGTTAATGGAGCAACCTCTCTCTGTTGATCTTCCTGTCACCATTGGCTACAAAAGACTCTCTGACACAGTGCAGTTTTCAGGAGAGGCACAAGTATAACAGAGATTAACCACATCAAAAAGAATACTGTCCCACTCCATTATATTCTGCAAAGCTGGTGTGCAGCAAATTACAAGGTCCAGCAGTGTGATTTGGCTTGTCTGAAAATCAAATTAGCATAAAAAGAGGTGATGATGTTATATTACTGAGACAAATACTTTCTCATCTTAAAAGGAAAATAAAAAGAGAAACAAGGGGGGGAAAAAAAGAGAAAGGATTAAAAAAAGAAAATTTGAATTGGTAGAGACCAAACTAAATGTGAATACTTCAATTATGATGTAAAGTATAAAGAGCAACTGACCTTGAGCTATTTCGTGCTAGTTCTATAGAATCCCTCTTGTATTTCTTAAAGAAAACTCCACAGTGATTTAGCTAAACTACCATTCTTTTGAAGGCTGAATTCACGCTTTTGCAGGAGATGAAGACTGACAGAAAAAGAGTAGGAGGTGGCCACTGAGATTCAAAGAGGATTACATTTATTGCTGTTTAAGTGAATAACCTACTGAATGAAAATGTATTCATTTAGGGAAATGTGCCTCTTGTTCTATGTTACTGCCCTGAATGCCTGGAAGATAAGATAATTTTCACTAATTTGATCAACTCCTGTTGATCACAACCAGTGTGTGGAATGAGCATACGTCCCTCACAATTCTGAACAGAAAACACTGTGCAAGGAAGCAGAATGTTCTGCACATCCTATACACAGATTATTGGAAGTCACTTCTAAGAGCAGAGATTACTCATGACCTACAAGTATCAACCACTTTGTCCTGAGCACTAAGAGAAGTTCACAAATATACAGGTTACCTTTCCTTTTTTGAGTATGTAAATGAAACAAAATTTCTTCATATATATGATTAATTTTGTTCAGTATTTATGTTCTCTCCAGCAGAGTAACAGACTAGCAGTACATAACTAAAAGTACTTCAGATGTGCAATTACAGCACTGTAAATGCATGCACATACCAACTAATTACACATGTAGTTGTGCAAATGACTCAGATCTGTTTCAGGTCACTGTTACCCACCCTCCACTTCCCACCTCTGCTAATGTTTGAGATGGTGTTTGTCAAGTCTGACAACGTGTCTACAGCAAATATATCAAATTCCCATGTAGAATCCATATCTTTTGGAAGTTTCAATTGAAAATGAACACTTTTGAACATGAAACACATAAAGCCGAATAAAACCGTTCTCTTTCTACATACAGTGGCAGGTACCTGGGCATATTAGGGTAATATTGAAAATAAAAAGTTTCTGCTGCTATCTTATGGGATCAAAAAAATTCCTGGAAACTGCAGAGGTAAAGAATGCCAGGATTTCTTGCTGGGGAAGTAAACTGGGCGTGGGAGTCCAGGAAGAAACTATCCCCTGAATGTCAGAACAATAGTCACCTTCCCAGCCATTGATCTACGTAGTGTGAGAAGTGGGAAAGGAATTCAGAGCTCAGCACTGATTCTGTCACTGGCTTACCTGGAGAGCTGGGGCAAACTGCTTACTCTATCTGAATCAAAATTTCCTCAGCTGTAAAAAATGGAAAGAGAAGATACTAAAACTGCACAAGTCTCTTGAAACGTACAGACTAAAGCGGAGTGCAAACAGCAAGTATTTTTCCTTACTGCTATGGCGGTATTAATTCAATTTCTTAAGGCTGAAAAACATTTGCAGTGTTAACTGAATTCAGGCTGATATGGAAACCATGCCTTACTAGTAGTTCTGGGTGGAAAAAAAAAAAAAAAAAAAACGAAAAAAATTAGAAAGCTTTTCTTTCACAACGTAAATTCACTCTAATTTAAGATCAAAAAATGAGGTCCACCAACTTGTTGCTTGCAATAAGTGCTACACAGACATGGAAAGTTGATCTGTTAGTTAATGTTATAAGGAAAAAGAGAGGAAAAAAAAAGACTGACCGCTCAGTGAGTGTGTGGCATCATGAACGTAACCGTGAGAAAATCAAAATCACTAATTAAGAGGACACTGCTGCAGGTTCTAAAAGTCACCAATTATAATACCTCAAAAAGTCATTGTCCCAGCAGAAAATTTATGAAAAAATACAGATTGCATAAAAATACGAAGTGAATATTTAGTATAAGAGAACTCTCAAACTGCACAACTGCATACATAGAGTATAAGAATGCAACAGTACCTTTTCCAACGCTAAATAGCTGCAGATAGTAATAACCACATCTCTCTGAGGACTCTCCTTGGAGAAGGAACTGATTTACAAAGATAATTAACATAGTTTAGAAACCTGAAATATTTTAATGATATGTACAACCATACAAAGTCTATGATACCTAAATGATGCCAAATATTTTGAGCTTCAGTATAAGAAAATATACTGTATCTTTAAAAGACATTCTGAATTTGTATTCCAAACATTTTTCATTGAAAAAACCCAACAATTCTTTCTTAATCAGGTTTTTTTAACAGCTGAGAGTAGAAATCTCAGAGATGCAGACTTTTGAAGAATTTTCTTCATTAAAAAGCAACACTTTTTTGATCTTCATTGCCATTTGCATGGTAGAAGTATCCAAAGAAGTGAAGTATTACTGTCATTAGTAAGTAAAAGAGATATCAAGAATACCATACTCAAAGATTATCCATCAGAAATAAAAGGAAACAAAGATTCTGCAAGTAAAAGACAGCCTTTTTTTTTTTTTTTCTCTCACTTGGATAAAATCTTTTCTATGGAATATAATGCTGGCAAAACAGAATTTTTCTATTCACCCCTTTCCCTATTGAAAAGTAATGCTCTCTTTAGATAACCTTTTCTAAACCACCATTGAAAATTGTATTTTCTGATTCAAACAAAACATTGTTTTTCTTTCTGCCTCATATGGCTAATAATAAAGACTTGAGGTAAATCTCCCTACAGCTGCTTTCAGTTCACTTTAAGTCAATGAAACCAATATAATCCTGTAATACAGTCAACTGTTTCTTTTCTACTAGGCCTGAAGGGCTGCAAGCTTAGAAAGGGAAGAATTACAGTTTTTCTTTTAAGCACCTATTAATATTTTGCCCCTCCAGCAGTTCTTTTTTCCCCCTTTGAAGCCATTTTCCCACTAAATTAATGTTTAACAATTAAATCAAGCTGAAGGAGATCTTAAAAGATCTAGACAATTACTGATTGGGTAGAAGAACAGGCCTTTAATTTAAATGGGAAACATCTCTGAAATGATGGTATGAGACCCCACAACTAATTACATAATTTTCTGCATCTGAGAAAACATAAGCTGAGAGAATGCAAATAGAGCCACACACGTAATATTGGGGAGAAAAGCTGGAACTTGAACATCTACCTATTATCTTTGAAAACAGAGAAACTTGCAGAAAAACAGGCTTTGTGCTACTGGATATACGGAGCAAAAAATGCAACTTCACAAGGAAGAAAATCCAAGGGATGGCATCTCTTCTTCAGGCAAATGTTATCAATACGCTGAGAATGGCAATACTCTTTAGGTAAACATTACAAGGAGGCCTAAGAGCCCTTTCAAAATTGTATATTCTTTGTATACATAATACACTTTTGTGTACTTATAAGATAGAAGTGTTCTGAGTTTCCTGCTTTCTCCCACAGTAAAGTGTATATTAACCTAAAAATATACCACAGCTGAATAGCTAAGATCCAGTAATGGAGTTTTTCTATTATGCCTAAATAAATAGAGATTGTCTAGAATGAAAACCCTTATCCTGAACCTCAAACTGGCTTGTGGCTGCCTCCTTTGTCACATCCTCTGACCACCTGTTTGGAGTACTGCCTGTTCCTTGCTTCAGACAGTCCTTCCGGAACCCATGCAGCTCCAGAACCTTGTGTGTCTCTCCAGATCTCTCAAATACCTTGACACATGATTAAGATCCCTCCTAACTCAGGAAGATTTCATCTACTCCAAGCAGTGTGTCATGACAAGCCTTGATTCTTAAAATGGATCAGACTGAACTAAGACTGAGAGGATTTGGAGCAAATGTTCATTACCAAGACCTAATTAACAGAGTCCATGGCTTTATCCTAATTCCAGTGTAGGTACAGAAGCAGCTGAGGGCCTGTGCTAGAATTTCCAGGAGTATTATGGATTGTACTGGCTGAAATTAAACAGGTCCCTAGTGTGAATTCTCCAAAACTGGACCCATGTATTTTCAGTGTGTCTGTCACACAAGTAATAGGGACAGACACTCAATCAACTTGACATCTCTTTCAGTAAGCCCTGTAAAGTATTTCCAAAGTAACCAAATTCCCATTGATGCCAAACCCATGAGGAAATAGCAGTTTGTCAGAGAGATACTTTATGTTTTTTCCGATTAAAACACACAAATTGAAATCTCAGACAACTCCAAGGCTGTATTTCCTATTTTGATGGTCACCAAACTGTTGCTTTTCCATAAACACTGCAGGAATTGCACGTTGTTCTGTGAGATTTCTGATACTTCCTACTACAAGACAAGCCTCAGACAAATGAACTTTAAAAATACACTTAAAAATCCCAACAGATTTTCACAATTCAAATATTTGTATTCTTTAATTCAACCGTTTTATTCGTCCCCAGATAGAATCAAAGCATAATCTGAAGGAAAAATGTTATTCAGTTTTATGAACCACTGAATCACATTGGAACACTGAGCGTTTCAGTTCACCATCATCTGTTATACAACAGCAATGCAAAGTAAAAATTAATATGTTTTTGGCTAGAAATATGAATTCCATTTTCACAAAACAGTTCAGATGACAAACAGACTACTACGATGGACAATGTTCAGCCAACAAAAAACACCCTAGCACTTCCAGGAACGAAGGCTCTCTTTCCTATAATAACAAAAAAAACCACTGACAAAAGTAAGCCATGGTCCTCCTTCCTTTTAATATTTTTTTTTAATACAAAAACCTGTAGTATCTTTCTATTAACCATTTTAAAAGTTTCATTTCACCAAGCCAATTCCATTAACAGTATATTACCCAGTACAGAGTGCAACTGATTCATGACTATCTGCGCAACTGAGGCATGTGCACTAAGAAGCCATCCTCCATCAAGTACCTTCTTTTTGCCCACAGAAAGTCCAAACAGGGAACAACCACGCACTTATGCAACCTGTGCAACATATAGAAAAATCAACAAAATTGGGAGGCACTTTTACTTCATGCAAAACCCTCTAGATGCATTTTTCATTTATGTTCCTGAAATTAGTTAAGTCTCTAGAGGAAGTATATAGGCTGAGGACCAAAATAATCACCAGCTCCTTGCTGATAGCTGAACACATTTTCATTCCACCTCATCCCTGTTGGAGCATGGTCTGCATGCAGGTGGGTGGGACAGGCAACAGCCGCTTTGAGCAACAAAAGGAGGGGCTCCATTGGAGCTCAAGGGCTCCCACAACAGCCGGCACCAGTCAGCTGCAGAATGTGTTGGCAGTAGCTCTTAAATGACAAATCTGAGGTGTGGTTCTAAATGCACGAATGCATGAGAAACCAGCACTTTGGCACAGCCTTACCTGCTGCCACTTTTTTTTTCTTCTGTGAATCATCTGTAGCAGCTGTTCCACACAACCAGTGAAAATCTGGAGCTCAGCCCATCCCCAAGACATGCAGCTCCTTTGGAGGTGTTGGTGGCCATATGCCTTCAGGAAGTCACTCCCTGGACTAAGCACGATGCACCAGGGTGCAGAGCTGGGCTGCAACAGCAGCCATGGGCAGCTGGGGCCTCAGGACAGTGCACACAGGAGAGATGCTGCTTGGAAGGCTGAGTATGCCAGCTGCTGCAGAGCCTGAGGCCCTCCACATCAGCCAGCAGCTCCTTTTGCAGCGAGCTACATCCTCGCTCTTTCCCCTCCATTTCACACCCCAAGTAAATGTGATGAGGACACTGTCCTCTGACAGCTTCTGTTTGAGAGAAACTACAGAACAAGCAGAGATGTTGCTAACACTTCAAGAATGTGCTGAGCTGGGCAGTGAGTTTCCCAAGGATTGCCTGAGAAGGGAGAAGCACCCTCCTGGGGCAATCTGAAGGGAGCACAGTATTAAACACTTTTTAAAAGCCATGAAAATAGGGTGAGTCAAGAAGACAGATGAGACAAGAAGTAGGAGAGAGATGAACAAAAGCTCAGGCTTCAGGCCAAAGAATGAACTTTCCTAACTGTGTAATGGCAAAGGTGGAAGGGAGTGGACTGGCAGCAAGTTTCTGAAGAAAAACCCTCTCTAAAGGCTTTGCTCCTAATCCAGAAAGAGAATGGTGTGAAAAGGGCATAAGGACATTTCTTACTATTGGATTCACTATACTTCTTGCAATGTCGAAAGTTCAGAGTGAGAATTTCCATCTCAGTCTGAAGAAGTAGAGTGCAATGCTTTGGGCATGAGGATTTTCCTGGAGAGCCAGAACAAATACAGAATAAGTGACAGAGAGAAGGTCTGAGGAATTAGGAGAGCACATCTTCAGCAAGCATGTAGAAGCAGAGAGCCAAAGGCAGCCTGGTTCTGCTCAAAGTCAGGAAGATTGAGAGCACCCAGTCCCAGGGTGGTGGGACCCCAAGCCAGGGCTTGGGGAGCATCCAGCCAGGGGAGTCTGTCCAGAGCTATGACACCTAGTAACAAATAAATAGCAAACAAAGATACACCAGTGGCAACAATCAGCTTCAAAAGTTAACAGGAGAAGCCTGGAAAGTGTAAAACCTATTTGTGTTGCTAGGCACAGGCAGGGAACCTAATGCTAGAGTTATGCTGTGTCAAATAGAGTTTTGCGCAGAGGAATTTGAAGACCAGAAAACAAGGAAGATAAATTGTTATTTAAATTTCCCAATTTGGATCCTTCCCATAAGCCTGACAATGAAAATTAATAATACAGATTTGTGACATTTGTAATGAGAAGAAAGAGGCCAATATTATGCTCTCCCAAACATTAGCTAATGGGCATGGGGAGCTTTAAACTATCACCATTCATAGCAGTGATGATGAGTGAAAAGTGACACAGGAAACTCGAGGACTGTTTTTAATCATCCTTGCATAGCTGTTAAAGGCACAATAAAATGGCAACAGGACATTATAAATAGAGCATGTAAAAGAGCCTTCTGTGACAGGGAGAACTGTTACAGACTCCCTTATTAGACAGGTTGGCTTAAGCATTCACTCTGTCACCTCCCTCAGTTGGTCAAATGCTTTGTCCCATTGTAAAGATAACCGAGTTTGTTCGGCTTGGTTTGGCCACCTCTGGTTTAATATGAAAAAAGGTGATTTATCAGAGCACTAGTTTAAAAAGCAAACCAAGCAACAGCACAAAGGTGTTCAAACTTTTTCAGTTTCCCAGAAGGGATGCCAGCTCTGTTTCAAAAGCTTCACACACATTGAAATACAATTTAAACAATCTAGGATGCCTGGAAATAAATCTGTTTGTAGCAAAGAAACCTTTCTTCCTACAAAGATGCTGGGAGAAGATGGAGCGTCTCAGTGAGTTCTGGTTCTGTCAGAACTGATCTTACGTCTGTCTGCAAATCAGTTCACAAACAATGTTGCACAACACTGCTTTTTGGCCTAGTTTTCAAATATCTTAATATCAGTAATTTCCACAGAGGTTAAGAACATACAGTGAGTGAAAGAAACCTCAACACTTCTATCATTTATCACAAGCAAATGATGATAAGTCCATTTAGTCTTGAAATGGAGCAAGCTTAAGAGCAAACTTAAAAAAAAAAAATCAAGTCAAATATTTCCATTTTTTTTTAATAATTCAGTTTGTGTCCTTATTTCACCACAAATTATGAAGCATACTATTGATCATAAACCACCATTCAGATTGAGCATTAGAGAACTAAAGATTTGCTTTCCAGCATTTATTTTGTTTTGCTCTTTCATCACAGATGTTCACACATCTGTTATATTTAAGAGAGAGAAAAACAAAATGGAGTCTTCTTTTGATGATTTATTAGCAATAGTTGCCCTTTTTACATACAATGTGACATTCATACAAAGGAATATGGGTGCTCACGTCACTTACATTTAGTATTCATCATTCCTTTCCCCAAATATGTACCGTGTGTTCAGCTGATCTCACTTCCAATCCTCAGAAATGTTTAAAACAATGAAAACAATTAAAGAGAAAGATGATTTCCCTTAAGGCAAGGCACAGTTGAAGTATTCCAAGAAAATATCTGTAGTGCTGTTCACAAAGACTACAGTTTTGGATGTTTTTACTTACACAGGGCAAAATAATTAAGAAACAATAGTTAGTTCGGGGGGGGGGGGGGGGGGGGGGGGGGGGGGTTTACCAAACAAAAAGCAAAATGAGTTGTATAACAAAAACCACACTAGAACACAGAGAAAGAAATTGAACAGAAAATAAAGAAATGTTAGATTTAAGTGCATGCTTAATATATATTAGGATTCTTCACTCATACCTGCCTCCGTTACAGCACAGATTACCTTTTCTTTACCCTTCCCATTCTGGAAATGTAATTAATGGTATGGATGAGAGATGCCCACCAGGCACAATGAGACATGCAAAGGATATACAGGAGGAATACTCCACTCATTGTGGGAAATCATCCCAGTTTCTGTAAACAAATGAGAGGGCAAACAAGGAGTTCACACACAAGTCACTCACATCACACTTCTGCAAACAGACATGCCTAACCTCACCAGGAGGCAACTGTCTGTGGAGGGAGATCAAACCTTCAACGTATGCCATTTCCCAAGATGAAAAGGAACATTTAGCAATGAATCTTGCTATTTTTACTTTTAGATTTTCTGCTCGGCATTTTTGATCTATTGGAAACTACTATGTCCTCATGGATTAGGGCAGCTGCAGACATGCTTTACAGTGATGTTGCTGCTTCACTGCCTTCTCCATTTTACTGCATTTAACTGTTTTTAAAGAGAAAAAAATATTTGAAAGTCTGTACCCTCACAAAGTACATCCTTATATAAAAAGTGCCTCTGAAATAATTAAGATTGCTCAATGCTAACCTAGAAAAGCATTGCACAACTCCAAGAAATACACACCCCTCCCCCTAGACATAAGGATATAGTAAATGACAGGATGTCAAAAGCAAAAGGAGGGAGACACCTGCAAATTAATTCTGTCATCTGCTCTCTGTTCACCCACTCGGGTCACGTGGGGCTGAAGGAAAAGGGACCTCACCTCAGCATGGTGGTGAAAGGATCAGAGGGAAGAACAAAGCAGCAGCTGATCATAACAGTTGCAATCGAGAACTTGGAAAGGAAAAGTGCAGGGAAAATTTAAAAGCTGAATTTAAATAAAGGCATGGAGAAAGGCCAAGATAGAAGAGATAAAACACCTTGGGCAATTAAAGAGAGGAGTCTGGAATAGAAGAAAAACAGAGTTTAACCCAGTGTGTTAAACAAAGGCAGATTGCAAAATTTTGTGTCTGAAGGCCACCCTGCATTGAGGTACGTTCAGAGAGGACTGATGGCTGCCACTGCCACTCCTGAACCTGCAAAGAAACCTCCCCGGTTCTGGAAGAGGAAGAAGGCAGGTACAGGCATGAGTGATAGCCACCTTCCTTGCTGAACTCCACTGGAAGGCTGCCAAAAAGTGAACGCAGTTGAAGATTAATTAAACTGTGAGCAAACTACTATAGCTGGGCAAACCCGTCCCTCTTCCTTGTGTTTGAGAAACTGAAAGGGGGAAGACTGAAGTGCAGAAGCCCTGAAACGCAGATCCCCATGAGGATGGCTTTGCACCTCTGGAGGATCCCGTGATCTCTGCAGTGCTCACTTCACAAGGGAAAACCACATTGCTCCTGCTGCACTACAGGTTAACATAAAAACAACAAACAAACAAACAAAAAACAACAAAAAAAGAAAGAAAGAAAAAAGGAGTAACCTACAAGGAAAATTTCTTTATTTCTCTTAGGCTTTTTTTTCCATAAATTTAGCAGCTCCTGTCATTGATACTCAAATGTTTGGCTTCTATCTGCAAAGTTCACATTATGACTTTAAGGAAATATCTCTGTGGAGAAGGGGGTTGTATTCGAGAATCTACTCTTCTTTAAAAGTACATGTATGCTTATCAAGGCACGTTTGCCTTTCCTCCTTGGGAGTAAGTTCACATATCAGGTAAAATGATAGCTTGACCGTTTGAGCATCTACATGGTTTTAATGAGTAGCGGCTTAAATGGTCCAGCAATTCTACACAAATATTTGACCCAAGGGCTACAGTAATTTATGGACATTCCAAACATGGAAAGTACTCTTTTTCCTTTTGCATTGCATTTGGACTGTTTTTTTTATTGCATACTCCATATGCTTTCCCACTGCTCCCCTACTGAGCTTTGGGTGACTGTGGGAAATGACAGAAGGATCTGTACGCTACCCTCACACGTGTAGGAGAAAGGGCTGTTTAGACTATTTAAAACCCAGGCAAACAAAACACAGGGAATTATGGAGTAGTTTACATGGAAAAGTTCATTACAAAATTTTTATTTTTCTAGAATAGTGGGAAAGGGAACCTGAGCTCAAAAATGGAGCCTACAGCTACAGACACATATATATTGATATGCCCCAAGTTAAAAGTCAAAATCTTAGCCTTTCAAGTATGTGTCAATAACTACTATAATTGTTTATGAGAGGAAAAATGGAAATTCTCATCTAATTCAAGCCATGCCAGAAACATATTTGCATTGTCTGCCATGGTACAGAAACTATATCAACCACAGCCTAATTACAGAATCCTATGACCTTACAAAGACATTGGATGTTTCTTCATGAAGTCCAATTCAAGATATACATTCCAATGCTTAAAAAAATCTTGCTGTTTATGGCAGAGGATTCATTAAAATACTTTCAAAATATAAATAAATTCTATATCTTCCATATAATATTTGCAGGATTTGCTCTAAGTGTGTGTTTCTCAGTGCTGGCAGTATTACAACAGAACTGGAAAAGAAGAAAGCCAAGAGTAATCTTTCTCCAATTAATAAAAAAAAAAAAACTTTTCAACTATCAGGATGAGCTAAAAATACACTGCTTGGATGAGGAAGGATAGCTCTGAGGTAAAAATAGCAGAAAGAATATTTAAGACAAAACAAAATAAAAATCCCAAATTATTCTTAAGAAGCTGTGCAGAGCTTCAATATTTATAACCTCTTTTCCCAAGCACAGCTTCAAAACAGAAAAAGGACATGGAATTGATAACAAAGGAAAGAAGCCAAGAATGTACAAAATAGAAAGAATTTCTGCATTCCTTCAATGAACATGGAAGTCCTCCCTCCAAAGCAATTTATCTTGGCTGATGAGGGATAAGTGGGTGTGCCCAAGACAAAACTTGTCAGACAAAGACATGTTTGTTTACTTATTATTTATCTTGAAGTCAGAAGCACAATACATTACCATGCTAATGCAAGCCTTTTCAGATCTCTGCTCTTCACTAGGACTGAGAGGGAGAAGCATGTTTATTCCAAAGGGAGGAGAGATCTGTAGCTAACTGTACTGTTAATGTAAATTTGTATTATAAATAGTATTTGGAATGGCTGTACAAGCACAATGCAAAACACTCTCAGCAGATAAGACAAAGACTGGACAAAAAACAACAAAGACAGAGAGGTGAAGCAGCATATCCCACCTCTTCCACCATAGTAATGGACCACTCTCTGCTAGAATTATTGCACTATATGGCCTCACTCCTTGCAAAGTCATTATACCCCAAAGAAATATAGATCCTTAAATTAACATAAATAACACACTTAAACAAACACTAACTAAAAATCAGTGTTTAACTTAAAAACAAATTTTCTTACTTTATATTTTTAATTCTAGTCTTGCATACACTGAAAATCTATTTTGAAAGGCAAGTTATTATTCAAAATTAGGAGCTCCAGGAGCACCACAGCAGAAAAAGCTGCTTAGGGAAAAGTTATCTCTAGTAGAAAAATGTAATGGGTGAACTAATATATATATTTTTAATTTCTATTGTCCATGGCTCCAAATAGACAACAACTGACCTTAAAAGGTGCGTTCTTAGCAAGATTAAACAGAATACAATGAACTTTCTGTTCAGAACAAGATTAAAGAAGATCTCTGGAAGACAGAGTCAGTGCTTTACTTCAAAGATAAGTATGAAAATTTATTCTGACAAAACAAAACAATATCAAGTGAGAAGTCAGAAAAAGAATGGTCTTGGATCTCTGCTAATCAACATGGCTTTTTTTGAAAATGGCAGTGCAGGAAGGAATTCCATCATCAGGAATTCTTTGTAGATGAATTACATGTTAAATGACCGGTTCTAATCAATTTATTCATGCCACATGTTTGGATTATTCATGCATTATATTTGATATTATTTTATATTTTTAACTGTAGCTTGTTTTAAAATGCAGTGGGCATGGAATTAATGCAGTGGACATAAATTTTTCATTCTGTTTTACATATTGAGAATTTTAATGTTAAATTTTTAACATAGGGAGGTTTTGAAATGCTGAAATGTTACATCATTCTGCATTAGGTTCTGCATAGCATATTCTTTTGACTGACTGACAACAAGAATAAAAATATTACAGTGTTAATCCTTTTCCTTGATTAAACTTGATTAATTTTAGCTATCTTATTAATCTTTTGGGATTACTAGTTCTAGGAGACATAAGCTAAAAAGTATTATCTGATGCAATTGTTAAATGAAAGTAATGGGCTGAATGGTTAATAGAGAAAATGAGTGTTCAGTACGCCAGGGTATGAGGGCCTATCAAGGGAATAGGAAGACACTGTTTTTTATCCAAATCTTAACAGTTACATAACATTTACTGTTACCCACCCAAATACTAAATACACATAATGCGGATGGTATTCCTAACTTGAATTTGTCTGTTAGAATAGTTCACAGTTACAGCCCACAGTGATTTTATCCATATACAAAAAGAAACTGAAGAAAAAAGATATCAACTTCACTTACATCAGTTCCTGATCAAGAACTAGAGTTGCTTTAGGCTGCATGAGTTTTAGATTTTCACCCTCTCAGATGCTGAAATATGCCACATTCTATCAATTCTAGAATTTTAGTCAAGTTATTCTCAACTCTAGACAGAATTCTATTTTTTCATTAATTTAAAAATAAAATCAGAAAGAGATAAAATGAGAACATTTGGTGTTCTATAGTAATAAATGGCACTTAACAGTTTGTCCATGCCCTACTTGCTGCTCCAAGTACGACTGTATTACAGAAATTGATTGGGCTGCTAACATGAAGCCACAACAAATTTGTTGTTCTGAATGCTGAGGGATGGGTGAGGTCTATGCTTTTCAGGAGCAAGATGTAGAGAGAAGCTTCTGTCTCAACATGATACTGTAAGGAATGTATCATTTTCTCATCAACTTCATAAGTTTTAGAAGAAAGAGCAGCACCAAAAATTCTACACTTTTTTTTTTACCATGCTCATTTCTGTACATCCAACCAGTTCTATCTCACATGCCTGTTACTCAAAGACCCAAAATACCTAAGATCAATCCAAGAAGCCATTTCCATTTTCAGAAATAGATCAATGGCAGAACACTCCCTCACGAAGCAACATGAAAATTATCTTTTAAGTAGACTGTTAAAATGGCACAAACTAAATGTAATTAAGCAGCAAAATCCAGTAACAGCCAGGTTGAAACGAAATCTTGAACAATCTACTGTGCAAGTTCTAATTTTCCATAGGTTTTATTCCCAAAGTAGAGCAATCCTGGAAAATGATATTGTTTCACAAGATTCAAATAAAAGGCAAAGCATTCATAAATATGGGTTTAAGCTCCTTAAAATATAATGTTGTAAATCTTATTACAGACTTCAGATGCAATTGTTCTGCTGTTTGTCTCATAACGCTGTGCCTCTTAACTTTATACGGTTACAAAGGGGATTAATTTTGCTTTAGTTCTTTGTTTTCTTTTGCTAATAAGGACCAGACTTGTTTGTTCATTTTCTTTCAAGTACTTCTGTTTCTTATAGGGTGAGTTCATACAGACGTAATGTAGAAAATCAGTATAAAAACCTAAATGGTTCAGGTAAAGTCCAAAAATTAGGATAATTTGAGAAGAATCTGAAGCTTCTGAGGTCACTTATTCCTCTTATATTCCCTCTTGTATTTGCCTCCTGCTGTATTTTCTTTCTGATTAAAACTAAGGGAAAAATCTTCTTCTCCTTTAGCTTAATATGCTTTCCTTTCTGATTCCGTTTTTCCTTTCCCACATATCACAGCTTATAAGACTATCTTATTCAAAGGTCATCTTGGTATCTTGATGTTAAGGATCTGCATTTCCAGGGAAGACCTTCTGATCCAAAACAAAGAGCAAACAGTCTTCTAATTAGTCCTCACAAGCAAGCAAAATAAAACTACAGAATTTAATCAAAATTTAACATGAAATAAAATCTTGGTACTCTATTCTGATGCAGAAGATAAAGACATCCATAACGCAAGTAGGAGACATATAGTTTACCATTATAATATTCCTTTACATTTTCTAATTATAATTCTATTCAAAAGAAGAAATAGTGTTCACTTTCTTTTTTTGTCCCCCCATAAAAAACAGTTCATTTCATTGTACTTTTCAGATGACGAAGGGCCCTCTGAGCTGTGATTTCCTGGACTACAGCTTATGTACATGTTGAAGACATAATAGTCATCTCTTCTTATGGGCAAAAGCTTTCTTCAGCTTAATAAAAGTTCCTAGAATGCATAGCTTTTCGTATACAGCTAGAATACCAGGGAGTTTTCTTATAGTTGTTTATATATATGTCTCATATAGTTGTCTAGTGCTGCATGAAATAAGTCCAAACATTAGTATTACTCTTTAAGTAGACGTTTATATATTCTTTCTGGCCTCATCTTTCCTTCCTCTCTAACTACATAATATTCTAAGGAGCACACAACTATGCTTGTATATGCACTTGGTACTAACAAGTTTAAAGTAGGAAATGATGGTGATGTGATAGCAAATGAATGTTGGCAAGATGTCAAATGTCCGGTGTAAAATTTTATGAGCATGCACATTCCAACGCTATGTGGACACAAGCCATCCACTGTAGTTCATTTTGGCAGAAATATTGCAAAAATATAATTTTAGCATATATTACAATTCACTTACGGATGCTTAAAAACACATTCATCAACCTCCCAAGAAAGGTCAAAGAAGCACACGAGTATACCATATAAAACAGGTACTGATATATCAGAAAAGACTAGTTGAAAACTGAGGCAGATAGATGCATCAGAGCTATTACATATGTTTCTTTTAGCCTAGTGCTGACTGGGCAAAAAGCGAATGCAAGTTTGACAGCAGAGAAAAAGTAAGTGAGCATGGCTATGCTGATTTGAAAGGGACTACAGCAATTGAATCCAAGCGACTATCAGGCCAGCAACTTACAAAACAATTAAAATATTTTCTATGATCATTAAATGTAAGACTTTTGATGCTTTTTGATGGTGCATAAGTAGGACCATGTTTATAATCACATCTGAGATGGTATCCATTTTTTCATGGAATAACCTTGCAGTTTCATTTGGGCATTAAAAAAACCCCCGACTAGTACATATAGTTGTATGCACTGAATTATGGGCAGAAACTGGCTATTTCTTCTTGTATTAAAAGAGCTATTTTTTAATGAAGGCACAGTTATGAAGAGACAATGTAATTATATACCCTGTTGCTGTACCACAACTTTGCATGTGGGCACAAATGCCAACAGCAAACAAGAAGCTTTGGGACAAGACAGAGCAGATGCGATTATCAATATCCACCAAACAGTAAACTACTTTTACACAATGTCTGAGTGAGAGTCACTGATGTCAGTTGGGTTTCTCAGTGTGTACGGTGTTCAGCTCTCAGCTCAGCAAGTGTCAAGAAGTGCTGTGCTGATACAGCATTTTCTGCCAGCAGGTTGGTGTAGAGTCAGGCACTTCTGAACCTCTGTAAACAAAATCTCTTTGCACCAGTGACTGGATTACCAAATGACACTCAAATATGCCTCAAAAATATCTTTATAAATCCACTAAAGCCTCCTATGTTTAATACAGACTGAATACAGTCAATACATCATAGCAACTGAAAAGCAAGTGCATTAACTGCAGGGTTGAAAAACCTACTAAATTATTTGAGCTGATAGGCTTTGAAAATAAGACTTCTTTACGTTACCTGATTTCAGGTTACTTCTAAACACACGCTCATTGGGAATTAGGAGTTTTAAGAATGGATGTAAATCTTCATTATCATAATAATTTCTATTTAAACAATCAATTAGAGATCAGTAATAGAAATAAGAATAATCCTGTGATGTACAGTATTTCTTCAATTCTCCAAAAGCACAATCATAAATTAGTTTGCAAAAATACCACCTGGATTAATTGCCCTTTTAGGATGTTCATCTGTATTAATTGTATCGTTATTAATTATAACAGTTGAGAGGAAAGGGAATTTCATCAATGCTTTCAGAAAGGCAAGCATGACTTAAAAAAGCAATAACTCTCAGACAAAATTCTTATTTTGGAAAACAGGTGACATTCCTCAAAGCTGTATCTCTTTTAGACTTATTAGCAATAAGTGATAAAATGCATTTACATGTAAAATATTTTTATGAGCTTGCACAGAGGTTTATGGCCTCTCAGGCTAGTAGCCTGACCCCTTCTTGTACTCCTTGCACTTTTCTCTTACCATACTTGCTTTCTTCTGAAGTATGATTCTCTTCCTTCATCATCACCTTACAAGCTGTAAACTAGCAATTAAACAAACAAAACAACAACAAAAAAAAACAACAACAACAACAAAAACAAAGAGAATTCTGCCACCTGCCAGCTGAAGTCTTTGTTATGGCTGCACAAGTCTCTAAACAAATAAGCTAATGTGACTGAGAAAATAAACTATTTAAATTCTTTTCATAGCAAAAATCATATCTCACATGCAGACTGCATATGGTATCTGCTACTAGTGAGTGCTTAATACTTGGCAAAATCGAATACCCAATATCCTCTACTTATCTTGGTGTGGCCAATATCATCTACCCATAAGCAGGAACCATCAGCTCACAAAAAATGGTGAAAACAAAGATCTTTAACACTTACTGGGACTGGAGAGGCCATGAGTAGTTAATGAAACATCCTACTGGGTCATACACCCACAAAATCCCTATCATAAACATTTTCTTGTCCATAAGATTAGCTTCAGGCAGAAGTTAATGGAGAAGACCTCTAAATGTGGAGGGGAAATACTAAAGTAAAACCGATTGTCAAAGGTGCCCTGGGAACACTGGCCAAGAAACTTAAGAACCACCTCAATGACTTTTTCATTAGTCTCTAGAGTTTCCAAAAGTCTAGACTTACTATCTTGAAAATGTCAGCATCAGACAAATTTATGGTGAAAAGCAAAGTTCATGAGATAATGCAGATGGGGAAAAGGGGATGCTGGGGGAGAGGGAAAGAGAGATAGTAAGTCTAGACTTTATTTGAATATATCTTCCATTTCGTGACAAAATCTTGACTTCTAAGCATCTAGTTGATCTTGAGCTCATGAGGAAATAAATTCAGTCCATAGATAACAACATGAGTTTATTTGATTATGATACAAATTAATAAAAACAACAATCCTTAACTTCATCCAATTAGATTAGCTAAAGATCAGGGATACATTATGTTGCACATATAGCTAAATCCTACCTCAAAATGCTTATCAGTTCAAAGTTGCAAACAGACAAAGAATTTAAGATGGTGTAATACAGAATTGAATACAATGACAAACTAACAGTTTTCTTACATTATTTCTTCAGTCAAAGTTTTTTGACACTAAAAGTGTAAAGGTAGATGGTAGTCCTGCACAAGGCCTCTTTCCATTTTTATCACTCTTCAATCCTTAATTCATGGTTGTACTGAATTTTAGATATAGTGTATATGCTGGCTCTAACATAGCCTGAAAGCAAAGAACTTACCTGTTTTTCCTGATAAACATTAAAGGGCCAAAAAGTCCTCTTTGTCTGTCATTAGCTAATCAGCATCTAGAAAATGCATCAGGTAGTAAAATGTGATAAAACTCAAAGTTTAAGATGCTTGTAGAGCAAGAATAATCCTTATGCTATAGACAGGAAAAATTCAACTAATAATAAAGTTTAATGAGGGCAAAATAAAGCCTAGGCATGTGGAAATGCTCCTCTTTGAGGATATTCTTTATACCAATTACTCTTCAAAGGTATTGCATTAATGTTTTTAGCAGAAGATAAAGTTAATGCTTTTACAATTTAATCAGATGAATAGTTTTCAATGTTTCTGCATCTAATACGCTCAAAAATGTTCTTTTGCTTATATTGCTAATCTTTCATGCTTGTATTTTATTTTGGCAGCTTATGTAGATGGCAAAAAGACATTTGTCCCTAGACATAACAGCATTAGATAAACAGGTTGGGTTGTGGTTTTTTTTGTTTGTTTGTTTTGTTTTGAAGTAAGCTTACAGTAAGATAAGGTCACTACTGTGTTTAAACCTCCATTTTCAAAATACCATGGTGAGCAATAATAATCTCCTTAATAATCTAAGATTTCATTTTTTCTTCTAAAGATGAACATTAACTACCTAGCCAATATATCTAGAAAACAGCAATATGAAAGGTATCCTTCTGGCAGATCACAACTACTGCACCAGCACCTTGCTGTATCTAGCATAATGGCCTCCCCTTTCTAGATCCATGTTGCCCTGAGTATTTCCTCTTGCATTACTCAACTCAGTATTTTAACCTCAATTCATACTTACTTCCATTGCTTTGCCATCTGACAATAAAATCACTTTTTAAAATGTACTATAATTGCTTTATAGTATTAGGTTTGCTAAAACACAGAGGTACAAGATCACGAAAGTGATGGCAGAATATACCTTCCCTTTGTTCCTTCATCTATTACGAAGAATTCTGAGATAATTCTATGTATATAATATGAATTTTATTCCTGAATATAAAGTCTTCTGTGCTGCAAGTACCGCAAAAAGAAAATATATGCTATGTTCTATGACAACTACTTAAAGAATGGAAAAAAAAATGCACCTCTCTTTGGTATAACCATATATTAAAACTTAGGAAAACAAGATGAATTTGAATGCAAATGATGTAGCTGTTGTACTCAAACACCACCATAAATCTTACCCATGTGCTTTGTTCAGAATTAGTACAAGGAGCCCTCACCCTAATTCTCCTCTCCTCTTTTTCTTTCACACTATTCCAGTTCTGAAGACTCATTGTTCATTCCTGTACTTTCAAGTGCATCCTCACCCAGAGATTCACTTCCTATTACATACTCTTAAGTAATTTTATACAATTTACCTTCTTAACCAGTATGTGATTTATGTAGATGCTGGCTTTTTTCTTTTTTTAAACAGTTGAATGGTCACATATGCTACCATTTCTCATAAAGACAATTTTCAGAGTCCAAAAATCATGACTGGAGGCTGCATTTGTTCTGCAAGGTGTCTTAGCTTGCTGCCTGCAGTTATGGAGCATTCCAGGCTGTACATGGAACATTCAGCAACTAGCAGGCTGCCTTTTATGGTGAGATACAGGCCTACCAGTAATGACAGTAGTAAAAAAAATGACAATACAGAATGCCTTTTATAATGTGGCTAATTCATTGCAGACTACAAAGCACATGGGCGTACAAAAATATACATATAATGTTGCACGTTATATATACTACTAACAGCTCTTGCATTAAATATAAAAACAGTGTGAATACAGAATATTCCAATTTTAAATAAGTCTAGACATTTCAACACTAGGGTCTTCCAGTAATATTGCCACTAATTGAGAATAAAAGGTTATTGAGTGAAAAACACACATTTATTTTTCTAAAGTGGTCTCAAGTTAATGCCTATTGCCACTCTTCCTCTTTCTTGCCATGTATATGAACTTTACTATAGTTCTTTTGTTCTACCTAAAACAGAGGAGCCAGCAGCATTCCTGTTTAATCACTGCAGCGCCCCTGTGCCTAATGTTGATTCCTGGGATCTGGAGTGACCATAAGCCATAGCTCCACGAGCCACATTTAGCTCACAAGTAGAGGTTTTTTTTTGTTTTGTTTTGGTTTTTTTTTTGTGATAGATGCATATATTTGAAATATTAATCCAGACTTTGGTTTTCAGGATAACTTTGTGTTCAAAGAAGTATATAATCCTATTACAGAAAAAGGACTGAACAGAAAGGGAAAGTGTATAAAAATCAGTTTTCTGAAAGGCAGCCCTTCTTTTGCCAGCATAATCTCAAAATACCAGTTGAATTGCAAGTACAATTTCTGCTTCTTGCACCTCTAAGTGAACTTGACTGGGGATAAAGAAAAAAAAAGTACATGCTTATTCTCTAAGGGAAAAGACTATTTAGCGTGAGTATATGCTCACAATTATAGTGATGCTTAGAAAGCTCAGCTCTGGAAGGGCTTGGCTTTGTTGTGCGATTTTGTTTATACATGTGTATATATATGTATGTATATGTATGCATAGCATATATATATATATAAGTTGCAGTGTAATCTAATGAATTGTATCAGAAAGGTAAGATTTTTGTGTTCACATCACACTGCTTCTATGCTCACAAATTCTCATAAATGTAACCAACGCAGGTCAAGTTTCACAGAGAAAATTAGCTTAGAAAAAAAGCAGAATTCCCTTCTACTGCCACCCTTCCTGCTTTCTTCATACATTCCAAAGAGAAAGACTGAGGCAATGTCAGTTGCATGGAGAAGAAAGAAATTAGGTCCAAACTTGAGCCTTCATACTTCAAGCTACGCATAGACTGTTTAAGAAATAGAGCTTTATGTGCCCTTTTATTTTTGTCAGTAAAAATACGGCCCTAATTGTGAAACTCACTGTAGTTTATATTTAATTTTTACTCTTCTGTTTTTCTATCTCATATGCAGGAGGATGAAGATTACCTGTCAAAATAAAATGCTCTAAGAATGAAATATACAGCATGTACTGTGGGAAAGTACTTGGTTTAGTTACAGATGCAGCAGCTGGTGTGCACTACTGAAAAGTGATTAATTTAATCACCCGGAAAAATAAAAGAGTTTATGGCATATTTCAAGCAAAGACATCTTGAGTTTTTCACATGCTTAGCATTCAGTGTTTAATCTAATATTCATAAGACTTCACTGAAAATTAGCACTTCCTGTACTAGAAAAGGTTAAGTTTTAACTTTCCATTCAATGCAATATACCATTACACAGCAAGGAAACCAAGACGTCTTTTAAACTCAGCTTCAAGTATCCACATATTCCATGTTAAGATGCAATGCATAATATTATATCTATACAGCTCTAGTAAACATTTTAAACAATAGACTGTAGCCTAAGGGACAAAGCCACAGTATTCAGAAGGTGGTATAATAGGTTTAAAGGATGACTGTACACTTGAGATGAGGCAGAAAAAACAAAGGCAAGGAAATCTTTACCACAATTGCCAGAAAATAATGCAGTCACTATGTGAGCACACCCTCTGGCATTCTCTTCAGTCAGAACAGGAGAGAAGTCTACAGTACTGTCATGGTCCACAGGCTACAAATGTTCCCAGTGTAGCTTTGTATTCAAAGCTTTTTGACAAAAAAGGTCAACAGCTGTGGTTCACTGAAAGTCTGGGGGCAATAATTCTATGTTTTAATGACATAAACGACAATAGTTTTTCAACAAGAGAAAGAACAGGGAGAGGAGAGGGACGGCAAAAAAAATGGAAAATAAAATCAGTCTTATTTCATTTCCTTTCTACATTACTAGTTGGAATAAAATGTAAAATATTCCAAATTCCCTCAAGTGCTTCAAATCATTTTTCAGAATGAAAGGCGCTAATTACCTGCAGCAGTTATATTCATATAGCGTAGCTGAAGATCTCATTTAGCCTGTCTTAATGTCTTCATAGCTGTTATTGATCTTTTATTTGAGGATTGAATGGAGGGCATGAATATTATTATTAATAGAATCAATCTGAAATCTGCAAACAAAAACTCCTCAAGAACTGAAGGAAATAAGATCATTAATATCACATTTCTGCATACATTTAAAATGTTATTGCTAAATAATGACACTAATAGCGAAAGAATTCTGCAAATACAGCACATGACACTGCAGACTGCATCCAGCACTACCAAGAACAATGTAAAAAAGTGCTGTCTGGGGAAAACAAAATGTTTCCTGGATGATATTATCATCCATTTAGGATGAGCCAAAAAATATCCTCCTGCATGTTCAGCTAACCTGCCTGGGAAAATGCAACATCAAAATATTCACTAGATCCAGACATTAAGAACATGAAACCCAAAAAATACTTCTAATCTTTCCTTCTATACTTTACTGTTTTTCTCCCATTCCTACCATTTCATGACGTGCTTGCGATTTTTCACAAGACCTCAAAAGGTTTGGCTCAGCTAGGGAACCAATGGGATAACTTTCCCCTGTGCTGTTCTCCATAATCTCTTTTATCCCCCCTACAGCACACCCTGCCGCTCACCATGCACGTCGCCTGAGTGATTCTTTTCTCTGTCGGTGACTTCCAGCAGACAGTGCCTACATTTTGTCTCCAGTATGATTCTTAAGACCTAAATGTTGTGGCCCTAATGCAGATTTCCCTCTTCCTGTTTTTGGATTCGTAATGACGCCAATAAAAATGAAGGGTCTGCTCACAGAATCAGTTCCACACATACTTGTCTTTCGGAGGTGAATAATCCTGCTGATTTCAAAAGAATGACAAATGTGCATGAAGTTCAACGTAAGTGTAACTGATTGCAGGCTCGTGGCCTGGATGCTGATCCCAGGATTTGGCTCCAGCAGCACAGCCTCATGCAGCTTGTGCTGATAAGTCTTATTTTAATATTAGTAAAGGGGATATGGCACAGAACGTGTCTGTTAAAAGGTTTAAAATACATGTGTATTTTATTTAAGTAACGTTGAATTTCTGGGCAACCTCCCTAAATTCCTTCAGTTTGCTGAACAATTAGAATCAGCTTTGGCATTCTTGTGTAATGACGCAGCGGAGAATTAAATGACAGACCATATGTATATGAAATGTATGTAAATTAATACAAACATGCAGTAAAACTAGGCATGTTATAAAATACAAAAATGAAAAAGTATATGCTATTTAGTGCACACAAGGTTCAACGCTGTGGTAGAAAACCTGCTGTGCTTGTCAATGAATTCATCCAAATATGATTTCTATATAGAATAAACAAATGTTTAAAACTTTTCAAAAACATTTCTTAAAAGAAAGCACATCTGTTCACCAAATCTGACCTGAATTTGCACACAGTACTGCACCCCCTCAAACCATTCTTTTGGAAACAAATTTGGATTTTTCAACAAAAAATGTTCCTAATTATTCCTGTATAAAGATAATTTTTATATACTGTAAGACACTAAAGCCCAAACTAGTAACATATACTGAATCCTAAAATAAAGGAAGCAGACATCTCTCTTAGCTGAGTGCCTAACCACTTCTCTTCAAGAGTTTGAAAGCTACGCACACGCACAGAGCACAGAGTCAGGGGGCAGTGCTTAGGTACAAGATCTCAGGCATGGTGTTACCCATATATAACTCTTCACTTACAGTATGTCACAAATATTTTAACACCCACAGCAAGATGTCACGCTACTTACAAAGCAACCTCTCAGAAGTACAGGCAAACCAAATGATTTGCTTTCCGTCATTTCACTGCTGTTATTTTCTTGACACTCACGTGGGACACTTGACCCGGGGCTGGTGTGCTTGCTGTAAGGATAGCACGCCATGCAGCCCTGCCTTGTGCCAAGGGGTTCCCAATGGGGAAACAAAACTTGCATTTTCATGCTTCTACTCCATGTGCAAAGGCCAGTTGCTGTTTTTGCTGAATCTGAAAAGGTCTTACACTTGCAGCAATACTGATAGTTCTTAGAAACAGAATACGACTCATCGCTTGCACAGCTGAACCGGTGCATGAGAAGGGAGTGGCTGTGCTATTCCCAACAGAGCAGTGTGACAGTGCTGAGCGCTGTTCTGTTGGGCTCCAGCCACCCTGGACTGGCATTAGCAGTGTTGCATTCCCACTCCCCTGGAGGCTGTCATTTGCAAGTCACATCAGCCTTCCTGAAACTGGCACAAGGCCATCTTTTGTGTGAGAGAAAGTCTTGAGACATAAGAATGAAACAATTGTATTTGTAATCACACTTTGGAGTTGCAGATTATCTTTCTTAAAGAAGCAATTAATAAAAGGTTTGCTTTCACGCAAAGTGGATTTTGAAGTATATCAGGAATTTTGTGTAGAGCTGAAAAAAGAATGTGAAAGTTAACCTGCACTCTGAGAGAAACCACTAATCTGGAAGAAGAAAAGAGCTCAGCAGATTTTGGAAACATTTTCCAAAAGACTTTAGGCCAAAATTTCCACAGGCTTTCTGAACCATGATCACAGCACTCATGCATGCATGATGACTTATTACAGATTTCCATCGCATAACTAGCCCAAGGCATTTACTTTCTTAATTTGTTACATATCATAACAAGGAGAAAGTGAAAATCGTTTGTAATGACCACCAATGAAGAAGATTTGTCAAATATGGACCACACTGTTTCATCAAAATATGGAACATGAACAATATATGGACAGAGTCTCTCTCTTACTATGCTATGCTCAAAAAAACATACAAACAAGCAAAACACACAAAGAAACTCTCTCCAAAAGCAAAATAACAAAATCCCTAAATAACAAGGAAACACTAAAATACAAGTTCACCTCTTTACACTAGTTCAATTCATACATCGATTAAGAAAAGAACCAATCAGTATCATCCATGATCCACCACTACAATGAACTTTTGTTAACATTTCTATTGAAACTCCACTTCATCTGTTACTACTTCAAAATTAATTTCAAATTATCTTTGCAACAGGAGAAAGTCCACTCAAAAACAGCCAGATAATAGCACTTGTTGAACTGCTAAGCAAAAGCTGCCATCCTCTTTGTGGAACATTCAAGATCATTGTGGACAGTCCTAAGTAAGGAAGAACGTTTCCATTGGCACTTGTTAAGCAGTAACTAAGCTAATCTCAAATTAATTTGTACTTGTTCTTTGCATATCTTAAATTTCCCCATGTACTGGCCAAAGCTGCTATCTGCTACTTGCAGTTCCCTGCTGGTCTCAAAATTGGAACAGATTTCTCGAATTAGTAAAGCTCTCTTAGGAAACTGGACAACTTCCAGGACACAAGATATGACCTTGACCCTCTGGTCTGCAGGCAACAGTTCAATACTTCTAAAGGAAAGCGCTTTTGAAATATGTAGTAGGAACTGAAACTTGTATACACTGAACAAAACCCTCTCAGATCCCCCATCCACCCCAAAAAAGTTCCAAACCTAAAACCAGACGAAGTAACAGACATAAACAAGAGGAAAGGAAAACAATACGAAGGCAGTGCCTTCTGTAGTTCTATTTCTTCTCAGTTTTAAAGGGACTGGAAAATTAACCCGGCATCTGAAGATGATCCAGAATATAAACAACATCTATTACTGGACCTGGTTCTTCCTTCAGATGTTTCTGTATCTATTCCTATGAAAGGTGAACTGCAGAGCTATAAGAAAAGATATCACACGCCTACAAAGTCATAATGCTAAGAATTTGGTTTTCTTGTCAATAATCATTGAGTAGGTTATATATACAGCAATTTTTTCTAAAATAAATTCCCGTGTTTGTGTATGTCCTCCAAGTGCATGGACTGGTGATGGCAAAAGTAATCCTGGTTACAGTTCTTACTGTTGAGATTTCAGCTGAACAAAAAGCCAAAGAGCATTTTTTTCTGTCTGAAAATATCTTCCCAAGGAAATTCTAAACCAAAATACAGTTATTTTCCATGTTTATAGAAAACACCAAGTAGCTTTTAAAAAAGGAGTTCCATCCTTCAGCGAGAGGCTATAAATATACACATGACCACTGAAAGAAAAAATCCACAAATAGCAGATTTCTTCATTACAGATATATGTCACTGCAGATTTATCAGTTTAATTACAGCATACAAGAATGCCTATGCAGCTGTTTTTGTTATTAATTACATATCCTCTGGTAGTGGTAACTTGAAAGCTTTCAGAAGAATGCCATTTAGCTAACTGCTGTTTACTAACTGCTCAGCAGCTTGGATTTACATAGCAGAGCAGACCTATTCCTGTGTTTGACAGGGTGCTTATTGGAAGTCATACATGGCTGAGCTTTGATATTTATGCTATGCACTTTTACCCAGAAAGAAAGAACTCAACCCATGTACCAGCTAATTTCCTGCATTCTATAACTTAGATATTCTCTTTATGGTTAGTTTCAGAGTATGTAGATAATATTAATCATTACTAATTCATTTATGATGAGCTAAAATTTATTTTGACAGCTTCAAGAAACATAAAACTTACCATTAGGTATTTCCAAATCTCCTGTTTCCAAAGTAACGGTATGGAGCAGAAATACCCTCCATAAATTGAAAGAATATAAATTAAAAACAGGTAACAAGTGCTTTTCTTGTGAATGACACAAAAGCAGGGAAGGATTTAGATGGCTTTGTGACTGGCATTGTTTCAGTGCTTCAATAATTCAACCCTTGTTGAGAGCAGATTTTGAGCTGTCTTGAGACCATTCAAATACTATTTCTTAAAATTGATTATGGAGTGTTTCTAAGTTATGCTGTTAATTTAATATTTAACTAAATGTAACTAAGAAATGAGGCAGCTTCTGTCACATACAATTTATATTATTTTTCTGCTTGAAAGGGAAAAGGATCAGAATACTCTGAATTATGTAAAAATACATATAGGCTAAATGTAAAGTTAACAATAGGCACAAATAAATGAATTTAAGCATGGGCATTCTGTCTCAACTACATTTATAAATATTCAGTAGCAATATATAAGTCATATTTTTCATTGCTGATAGTCTAGTTGATTGATGAAACAGATAATCTAGAGAGCCACTTAAAATTCCATTCAGCTTTTTATTTTTAATGAAAAGATATGCAGCTCCTGGATCTAGAAAACACAAGGCTTCAGTTGGCAAAGAAATTCCTACATGGGTGTAAACAGGGCTTTTTGGTTTTGGTTTTGCCTTTTTTTGTTACAGGAAAAGTCAGTCTCTGAGACCAAGGTAAAAGGGAGGTGCTGAAGTTTTGACTTACAAGTAAGAAAAAGCAAGAACAGAGAAAGAGAGAGGTACAGATAAATAGAAAATAAAAAGTCAAAAAAAAAAAAAAAAAAAAGGAATGCTAAGCATACAAAAGCACTAAGAAATCTGAATATCCACAAAAATCAACATGGGGAGAGGATAGCTTTGGATTAGGCTTCTAGAAACCAGGATGCAATAAACCAGCAGTTGCCACCTTGGTAGCAGACATGACAGCTATTTCTATCCAGCACTGTCCATAATGGAAACAATTTTAGCAGGTTGCTACATCAATGTGAACACTGCTGCTAAATATGTAATTCTGGTGGAGAACATTTTTCCTATTTATTATTTACATTAAAATAATGCCCAGAGGCTGTAAACAGGGTTGGAACCTAGAAGCAAGTTTGGGCAGATCTCATAGTGGAGTGGTTTTGCTGTTCTCTCATCTCTGTGGCAATGTCGCAAGTAACCTCATGGTAACAGCACGAATGGGCGTCTTCTCTAAGCAGGACTCTTCCTTACACTTCACCTCAGAAGACATGGGGATGTGGTTTCATAGCAGCTCTGTGCAGATAACTAGACAAGTAAGAATGCCCGACATCTCTGCCCAGAATTACAGATTATTGTGTTATGTTGTGCCAAATCCAAGCACAACCATTCTTACTCCAGAGACGGAGCATGCATCACTTTGCAGCTTGTAACAATTTGGGGTTTATATCTGTGTTTTCAATCTGAATGTGAGGGAAGGCGGAAAGATAAATCAGTAATGCACATTAGTTCTGTGGCAAGAGCTCTGTTAATTAGGTCACATCTATCACTATCTCTTTAATTGGCAATTTTCTAGCATCAGAAGGAGACATCATATAAGATGCTTAGGTGCCTGATGCGGCATCCCAAGGCCACCCGTAATGGGATAGCTCCATTTGAGTAGAGTAGTATCTGTTATCAGTCCATTTCTTGTTTTAAAAAAAAGACACCAAGCAGTGAAGAGCCGGCAGTATCAGAAATGAACAACAAACAAACAAACCTTCAGAGGAAGAAGAAAGGCAGAAAACATGTTACAGACCATAAAAAGGTAAATGCCTCCTAGATAGAAGGACATACATACCACCACCAAATAGGAAGACAGGAGTCTACCACTTGAGAAAGTCAAACAAATAGTTCTCAAACATGGGTATGAAAGCAAAGAAAGATCTGAGCAAAAGCATTTTTCTTCATTCATCTACAATTTTCACATGTATTTTATCAGCATAGGGCACATATTTAAGAAATTCCTCTGTGCAAATGGCTATGATTATAACACCTATATCTTCACATAACTAGTCCTAACTAGACAGCTACAAGAGAGGCAGAAGTTATAAATACAGAAAGCACCATGGAGATTCAAATCTAGGTGCGATGTAGAACATGACATGACAGAACTGCATTTGAGAGGCCAAGTTCAGAGACAAGGCCTGAAAGCTTTTTTATTTCAATAGAGTTGAGGAAGACATGAATGTATGCATGGTGCAGCACAGTGCCTTGCTATCAGCTGATGAGAATGATTTGGGTAAGACACCAATGCTTGTCCTCCCATAGGTTCCTTGACAGAATATTGTGAGATATTTAAAAAAAAATAAAATTGTACACATTCTTTTTCTGTTTTGAGGTATATTCTGTAGGATTTTCAGAGATGCAGTATACCTGAGGCTTCCATGATATTTCTGAGGGGATGGAGTTACTCTGTCGTAAAAGGACAATGAAAAATGTAAAACACCTTGAATTTTGTTTCCTGCTTTCTGTATTCAGTTCTATTCAAAGCAGTATTTGCCTCATGCTGCTTTTCCACTCTGAAGAATGGCAATTACTGGAAGAACTTACTTAGTAATACTCTCAATCGTTATTTCAAAAAAGCCCTACAGAATTTGAAACAATATGCTTGAACCAGGTACTAATGCATTTATTTATGCATTCCTTCCTTCCTTTCAAGCAAAATCTGATTTGGCCCTGCTTCTGTGTGCCCTTTAAAGATAAACAGGGCATTATTAAAAAAAAAAAAAAAAAGCTGTTTAGGTATAAGCCAAATACAGCTTTGTGAATGTGACATCCACTCTTATTTACACCCAATTAAATCCAGACTGTATTTGCCCTATACAGTTTTAAAGGCTTTCTGCTGTGTTGAATTAAATTGATTCTGCTAATTGATTAGATGAAAGGGTACACATTCCTTTTCTTATTCATTTTTATGCTCAATGACATTAACTTGCTGTCTGTGATTGACGTCCTAAGAAAATATTCTTTCATATTGTCTTGGTTTTGGGCGGGATGCTTTTTGGATTTAGGATGAGAATAAAGTCGTTAAGACACTGATGTTACAGTTGTTGCTGAGAAGTGCGTATAGAGTCAAGGGCTTTGGGCTTCTCATGCTGCCCAGCCAGCACGCTGGGGGTACACAAGGAGCGAGGAGGGGACACAGCCAGGACAGCTGACTTAAACTGGCCTCCGGATTATCCCGTATCATATGGCAGCATCATGCTCAGCAATAAAACTGAGGAGGTTGGCTGGGGAGCTTCTGCCACTCAGGGACTGGCTGGCCATTGGTGGTCTAATGGTGAACAATTGTATTGTGCAGCACTTCTTCTGTATGTTCTTTTATCACTATCAATTGTTTTCCCTTGACCTACTACCTAGTGCTTGATGCCCAGTTTTACCTTCTTCAGGATTCTCTCCCCCATGCTACTGCAGGGAGTGAGCTAACAGCTGAGTGGTCCTGAACTGCCTGCTGAGCTCAACCGCAATAGTCATTTAAACTTAGAACATGTTTTAAATAACTTCACCTACCACTACAGTTTTATTTATCAGCATAGTGCTAGCTTGTAGAAGCTCATGATGCAGCAAATAGAACTGTTTGCCTGAAAATCTGGACTTCTGTCCTGTAGAAAAAGGGAGAACAAAGGCAGGAAGGTTACTAAGGTTACTTAGCTAGAACTGGATATTTTTAAACTAAAGGGATGGTTAATAGCATATCAGGCTTTTTACACTGAATGAATTCTGTCCCAGATCACAAATGTATGCTGAAGAAGATGAGGAAAAAAAAATTCTTTTCTAAAAAAAACAAACATAAAAAATCAACATCAAAAATAAAAACAGCAAATAAACCCAAAACCTAGGGCTGAATAAATAGTTTTCAGTTTAGGATCATGTGACACTAAGACGTCTGCTATGGGCAGAGTATTTATACCTACATGGAACTAAACAACTGCTATGATGAAAGCTGGACATTACTCAGTGCTAGGATCTAATGAAAACATTAATGTTTTTACTCAGTTTTAAAACTGACAATTTAACAGTTTTACAAGAACCATTTAACATTTATCATCACTTTCTCCAAGTTACATTTAGACAAGAGAAATAGTCACATAAAGCAAACAGTTCTTGCACAGAGTAAAAGAAAACGCACAAACTTCTTAAGACAAACGTACATTTAAGAATTATGCCTCTTTGCACTAAACTGTCAGCAATAATGGGTTCCCATAAACAGGAAATGGTATTATAAAAGAAGAACAGATTATTACCATCTCTGGTGACAGAAACTACATACTTTCTCTGACTCTGCTCAGCTAGAAGTCCATCAGGTTGAGCACTTGGATGGACCAAATGACAGGAAATTGGGAGGTCAGAACAGAACTGTGAAAATTACTGTGACACTACTGTTACAAAACTTCTGTGCCACTTGAGAACAGGACAAAAAGAAAAAAAAAAAGGGTAATAGACAACATCACCTGGGAAACCTGATGGTTAAATTTTAAAGAACATAGTTTGAAAAGTATGCAGATTTCTAATGAAGAAAGAAAAAGATGGGAAAAGAGGCTGGAGACTTGAAAATTAATCAAAGGAAGCTGAGAGCTGAAAAGCTGGAAGGAATATCACAGCTGGAATATGATGTCGAGGGCAAGGAGAATACAAGAGAAAGACCACATAAGAGATGCTGAAATGAAGGATGAAAAATGTTAAAAGAGCAAATATGGCAAAAAAAAAAAGGAGAGAAGGTACTTCCTTGAATCAGTTAGCCAAAGTGGAATATCAGGCAGAGCCATGCATGAACCAAGATATTACTACCTGGAATATTACAATATTTTTCATTTAGATAATTCTTATTAATAACCTTAGGCATACTGCCTCTGCAGTGGTTGGCAGAAGACAAGCTCTAGGTGCTCGCTAAACCAGTTGAAAGACAAATTTCAGGAGATCACCATTCAGGATTTCTGAGATGTTAAGAATGTGAAATTATGAAAGGGAACACAGAAACTGATACTTCAGTTTATCCTTTAATGCCTCTAACAAGATGCTTCTATACTTCCATACTATTAAAGAGCCACGTCATAATAAACTTAGAGGCATTAAAAGGTATGAAACTTAGTTAAAACAGACAGAAATAATTTTTTTAAAATATTCTTTTAACAGCCCATCCAAATCATTTATATAAAAGGCATTCCACATACTTGTTTTGAAAAACAGCATTTCCAGAAGAGAAGATAGTTCTCATTGAAATACATTTAAATATTTGTGTTCACATGATGAATTCACTTGCTTGTTCTAAACATTATTTTAGTCCCTGCAACTATATGAAAAATAAACTTGCACAGAGACTTATCACCATATCATTTCATTAGCATACAAAACTGGAATTGTTGGAAATGTGCAGTTGTGCCTTATGCAACAAAAACCTATTTACGACTCTGCACACAATATGCCTTAGAGAATGTTCATACTCTAATCAAATACTTTTGCAGATTTGTTGGACAAGAAATGATAAAGTACTTACCTGCAAAAGTTAGGCAAAAGAATGATACTAATCAGGTAAAATACATCTTCAAGCATATTCTGGATGTTTTATTCACTCACTAGCCTGCATACACAGGTTCCATAAAAAATTAAATCACATTACTTAGATACTTGTCCACAAATAACAGTGGTTAAATAACTCTGCAACATCTGGTTTCCTTTTCTGTTTGCTGTTTGAGTGCCTTTTTTTTTTTTTCTCTGAGTATAATTAATCATTCTAAAATAGGAATAAAGCAAGTTATTGTCTTCTGGAAACTAATGAAGTACATTACAACGACAGACAAAGGAACTGTACCCCATTCCGCACAGTACAGTAAAGATGCTCACAAAGAGCAAAAGAGCTGATGTTCATACCAAAATGGCACTTGGAGCTCAGCAGTCTAGATTCACTTAAATTTAGTAGAAGGAAGTAGAGTAACTGCATAGATAAGGCAGAAAATTTCATAAGGAAAGTTAGAAAGGACAAGACATGAAAGCATAGGGAAACATGACAGGATTCATCTATTTGGATTTTCCAAGTTGAAGGCTCTGTGCCAACACAGACTGAATTTGTGAGATTCTACAGACAAACTGAAGGAAAAAACCCTTTCTTGTGTGACTGCTGCTTCTAAGGGAGCTGTGGAAACACTCAGAAATATTTGAATTTTCATTATAGTATTGATCTAAGACCAAAGCAGGGTTTTGTTCTCTGTGTATCTGTCACTGTGTTCTGGAGAACAAAGCCAGACTCTTAAGAAATCATGTTTGAATTTAAGATTCATTACTGTATCGCTTCAACCAGCAGAGCTTGACAGGGTAGCTCCAGACCAACTGGTTTAAAAAACTCTACAACAAAAACCTCTTCACTCTGTTTAGCTACAGAGGGCATAACTATCATATCCCAGTTCCCCATTTATAATTCAGTGAAGATTTTGCTATTGCTTTCCATGAACACAGGATTAGCACAAAAAAGTCAACAGTAACAACAGAATCTTGCTGAGTGCACTACTCTATCCTGCTGTTCTGACTAGGACAGATATTAAAACCAATTTTTGTTCTCTCACATCTTCATTTTCTATTTGATAGAAATGAAAAAGAAAAATAAGAAGCATTACTAAACTTGGCTGTAGTAGTCTTTACCACTGATCCAGCTGAGGTACTTGGTCTATACATAAAACATGGATTTTTGTCTCCCGCTTAAAATTAATTATTCAACCTCAAGAAATTCAACAAAGGAGATTCATGCTGATGAGTTAATTATGATTCTGCAGTGCATAATAAAATATTCTTTATCTACTTTCCATTTCTATTTTGATGTTTAGTACAATCTTGCGTTGTTAACAGCACAGTGCTATATTTCTGTCTTTCTTTACAGAAGACATCTTTTATAATCAAAGCTTATTTTATATTTCAACAATATATTAGCCACAAGTGGATGCAGACTCTACAGAAGGAGCTGGCCTAACCCACTGGCTACCTGTACAAACTGCAGTTTGAATCACAGCCTCCTAAGTATAACAAAGAGCTTGTCTTTCTTCCACAAAGCCTCATCAGGATTGTTCCTTGGGATGTAACCCTGAGTATCTTTCAGTACTTCAGACTGTACAATATATAGATAACAAGAGTTCTAAAGTGTGCTAAATAGCACACATGAGAGAGTCTCACATTCATAACATCATAAAGCATAACTGTCCAGTACTGATTGTACTCAGTTTAATATAACTTTGTTTTTACACCTCTCTTAATCTCTTATTGAAAAGAATAGGATCTAGATCTGCTGCAAACCTACACATTTAGTGAACTTTACTTGTGTGGATGAAATTAAAACCATGAGTTTGCATTATAGTTCTGCCTGGCAATAAAGACAAAATAAATGAAGTACTCTAGATAAGCCACATTATGCCATTTCCAAAAAATCAGTTTGCTAAAGGAAATCTCCTTGAAGAAAATGTCACCTGTAGACTTTACAATATGCTTCACATTTTTACATTTTTTTTTCTGCATCAATCTGTTATGGAATTATCTTTCAGATTATTCCTGCTATTGTTCTGTTTGGTGTTCATTTTTATGCACAGTCATAAATGTATTTCCATTTCATGCTATTCCCAGTAAGGAATACAATGAGTGTACTTCCAAGAAAGAAAATTACCAGGGAATCTGTTCTGCATTTGTAGGCAGGAGTAAGGCACTTTGAATGGAGAAGAAGAATTAAATTAGCCCCAGATATGGGGGCTGAATGCTAGCCATGTGTTTCTGAAGTATCTGTAAACCCTTTCCTATCGATCCCTTATAGTCTAAACTTTATACGTATAAATATAGCAGTACAGGTATATGGCAGTAAAAAGTTTGTCGCTCTACAGCACGTGCAAGTATATGTAATTATGGGTAATTTTGGGGCAAGATACTTCTTTTCTCCCTTCCACAGGGACCACTGGTCTCTGAATAAAATATTTTTACCTTCCCCCACAGCCACCAGTTTAGAATGAAAGCATATTCCATGTTTAAGATTCTATATTTACTTAGTTTAAATATTTATGGGTGAGATGTATATACAGTATAGAATAAAACAGAAACCAGATTCATTCCTTAATGAGTGAGAAAGAATAGACTTCATATGGAGCAAAAAGTAGTGCTAGAAATTGTCACTAGTTCTTTAAAGACAGCAACCACAAGAAAAGTCTTCTCAACTACTGTACAAAATAACAAAACCAAAAGAAAGTGTTACTACTTTTTCTTCTATATTATCATATTTTTATGACAAAGGTTAGAATGTTTAAAAATGTGTTTAAATTTATTCAGCTGTTCTCATAGTTTCACGTTTCACGGGGCTGCTACACTGCATTATGTTCCCATATGACTGGATTAAAGCTATCTAACAGGCTGGTTAAGTTATTAGTCCAGCATCTGAATACTTGTTCAGAACCATCTTTGTCAAGTATTGACGAGCTGCAAAAGTCATATTAACATCTTGTTTTTTAAACAGTACTTTGATAGTATTTGTCAGATCAACATATCTGAAGACTACTCTTCCTCCAAAGACACTGATAAACTGAAAATGGTGTTAAATGCTGTTGTTGGTGGATTGGGCAGCCCAAGGGAGCAGCAACGGGATACAGAGACTTTAACCTTTAGGTCATCAATTCAAATTCAGCTCAGATTGGTCATCACCAACATTCCCATGTGATTAATGTTTGTTAGCCTGGGTAAAGAAATAGACACAATAAATATTGGTGGACGCATTACCAAGGTAACTGATCCCTTCTGGTAATCTCAGAAGAATACCTACACAATGACACACATAGCACAAAGCAATCCTGATTCCTTTTGTTTCATGGAATCCAACATCGACTGCGTATTCCAAAACAACATCCCAGCTAGAATCAAATTACTTATGACAGGTTTTGGATTATAAGCATCTTCAACATTGATCACCCTGGAGTTCACCTTGTCATAACAAAGTATAAGGTGCAAAAAGAGAGAGAGAGAAAACTATATAAAAAAAATTCCAATAAGTTCATTGCAGTTGTATCCCAAGCACCACTGCTAAGCAGATTTGGTTGAACTGTTAAAATTGTGGTTATAGGAAAAACAGAGAAAAATCTGAGACAGCTGACAGGAATAACCAGAGGCATGGAAAGACAGCTCTATTTGGAGTCATAGATTGAGATTTAGTTTAGAGTCCAGATTAATAAATGCTGCCTGGTATGAATATATAAAATAATGATTATTACAGGCATTTCTTCAGAAATAAGCCTGGGGCTTATGATTAAAGCTGGTCACAAACGTTCTTTCCTAGCCTGTAAGAATTCTGGAGATTTCAGAAAGGTCTTGTTAGTATCAGGACAAATCCTTTCACAATTTCCACAAAAGCAGAGATACCCAACCTATTATAGACAATAGTTGAGTGGTAATGACAGTTGCCTTGGATGCATTAGATATTCAGCTGGGTTTAAGTCTCTATTCAGCTGGATTCAGAAGAGGAAATTGAACCAAAGTCACATGTCTTAAAGGATAATACCCTAACTAGTAGGCCTGGGTATTGTAATGCAGATTTCTCTCAAGGTTTCTTGTTGAACAGTTTTATTTTAAATAGTTATTTTCTATTTGGAATTAAAGCTTCCTAAAGGAATTTTCTTTAAACTACCATTGATATGAGAGAAACTTCAGAATTGATAAAGCAACAATTTCCACCTAGAACTATTAACTTGAAAAATTTCAAATCAGTTCCACTATTTCAAAGAGCAAATGCAAATAAGTTTCAGACATTTGTGAACACTCTTTTCCCTTTATGGTGACGCACCAAAGAGGGGACAGTGAGACCAGGCTGTGAAAACTTTTTCTGTTCAAGACATCAAGTGATTTAAGGCTGGAGAATCATTGCTACTGGTCATTCATCGATGAACCTCTTAAGTGAGTAAAATGCAGTGCAATGAAAAACATTTTCATTCAGAATTGATCAAGTGAAAATATTAACAACATTCACACTATTTTTCTTGTGCCAAGTGTCAATGCACTTGATAATTTTCATACCTCAGAGGACAAGGATTTAATTTGAACTATAACTGAACTAAGTCATCTTAATGGAGATTTCCTTTTATGGATCCCATCTGTAATCTTGAAACTATGCTGTTTCCATATGAACCACTAATCTTCATGTGAATTTAACTGCAAGTCTCTTTTTCATTTTCAGAATTTAACTTACATTTGAGTGTTATCTTGTTACTTCAACACAATGCTTATTCATTACAACTATTAATTACGATAACTACTTTATGCAGGGCTTCGTAAAATACACCGATTCAAATCAACCAGAACTAGTCTTCCTTGAAGACCTTTACTCACCTCCAAAGTCTACCACTCTATCAATTCACGGATTTAAAAAATCTTCCCATTTATAGAAAGGCTGTTAACAATTTTCTGTGAGTAACAGACTACTCACTTTCCCTTCAGTTCTCTCTCCTCTCAACATGAATTGTTACTTTTTTTTTTTTTAGATATTTGTTTCTCATTAATAAGACTTATCTAAGCATCCACTGATTTCCAACTTCAACTAACAAACATTTTCTCTTGAGCAATCTGCCACTGCTATGCTAAAACAGTTCCCTATATCAGCAGGTCCTCACACATAAAAAAAAAAAATGTGTTGGTTTAACTGTATTATCATTTTACCTTCCCTTCATTGTGAAAGAGAAGGTAGTTTTCAATTGTGTTTGCTGTAAATGGTACTTCTTCTAAAGACATATTATGAGACAATGAACATCCTGTGTGGGAAAACATAAATGGTGGCAAATGGTCTGTACCTAAATTGTCTCAGTCAGTGACCATCTTCAGGATACAGATTATATCCTTCCTACTTGTGTTGAATGCTATCCTACTATATGAAAGGCTCCACTGCAATGAAAACAGACACTAGCGGAGGCAGAAAAAGACTTGTCTTTAAAAAAAGCAGCCTTCCATGAATACAAGTTTCCATTCTCACCACCAATTTACTATATTACAAAGCAGCAATAGTTCACAATGTAATACACTTGGATACCAAACTAGGCGATGCATCTACTGCCAGAAAAGTAATGTGTAATGAATCACATTATTCCTCCAGTGTTTTAAAAAGGTAGAAACAATAATAAAAGAACTGCCAAGCAAATCCACAGTTCTAATTTTATACTGTCTGTAGCCCTTTAGACCAAAAATAATTCACAGATGTCACTTTCACAATTAGCATTTCTTTTAAAAAGAAAACCAGACTCATCCTAGTTGATCTTAGGCATTGACTTATTCACCAGAGTAATTCCACTGAGGTAGATAAATGCTTTTGCATAAAAAAGGAACAGCACTACAGGCCATAATAAAAATTTGTGCATTGAATAAAATAAAATTATAGCCTAGGAATTAAGTCAGAAATTTTCACATTCACTTTGTACATGCAAGTACATTCATTTAGTTGAATATTCTATAGTTCAGATTAATATATACTGCTCCAAAGAATTTCCTAAAAAGCATTACCACATCTTAATCAATTTCAAATTTTAGAGCTTCAAAACACACCATTTTTCTATTGTTTATAAATGTCAATGCACTTCTGAACCAAAAATTCTTCCCATCATCTTTTTAATTTTAAAAGCTTCTTTTAAGGTCAACTTATGTTTGAAAATCAGATTCATAAAACCCCTCAGTTCTACGTTCAAATGAACTCTTAAATTAAAATAAACTAACAGTCCTAAAATACGGGAATTCAGAATGGGCCATGAGCAGAATTCAGGCACTTCCAGCCATAATGATAAATCTGAAGGCCCTTGTCTCAGCCGGAAAACATCTGTTCTCTGAAGACACTACAGTTTTCTATGCTAAACCAGACAATAGAACATAGAATATAGACAATAGAAGCTGCATCTCTGTGCATGGCCATACCTTACCTACCTAGACAGTACCAAACATTTCACTGCACAGCTTACACCTAAGCCTGATGGGAATGTAGAAATGAAGCCCACTCTGTGTGGGCTGAGGAGTTAGAACCAACAGGTTCTCTAGCTCTCAACTGGCTCTCAAAGCCAGCCATAATCGCTCAGGAGCTATTTCTTCCTGAAGTGGTATATGAACAGCAGCCATTCATGGCTTGCTTAGCAGCATGTCTACTCAGCTCAGAAGCAAAATCCCCAGCTTCAATTCCTTCTTCAGTCCAAGGCTGAAAGTAACATCTTTTAGCAAAGCATTCCAATCATTAGGCTATCAGTACATTTAATGCTGGAATAACGATAAGGATATATTAAAGGTCTCCTGTTGAAGCTGTATCATTGTATGGAAAATAATTCAAGCTTCACTGGGCCAGAGAAAGAACACAAGAGGGAGCAAGAGTCTGTAGCCTAGTGATTTGGGCACTCAGATGGAAAAAAGGTGTGCTGAGTTCCTGGCCTTTGCTCCATAGAATGCTCATGAAATTTATCTAACAGTCTTTCCATAGGGTAAGTCCTGCCTTGAATCTGGCTAAACTTTCCTTCTTGATGCCAGCTTATATGTAACATTTGGTGTAGTACTCACAGTTAGCAATTTGAACTTCTTTTTGAATGAAAGATGTAAATACATCTTTCATATGCTTTTAACTCTAGATCGAAAATACAGAACATCAACAAAGCTGAAATGTGCCAAAAGCAAGCTAATTTCATATAAATAATTATATATAATACAATAATTTCATTAAAAGCAAGTTAAAAACAATATAAAAATGTAAATACATTTATTTACCTGTGTCAATACTGCTGCTTTGAATTACTAAGTTGGAACTTATTATTTGATCTCCTCTTTTTCAGAATGTGGTAGCATTTGATTTTTAAGAAGTTACAACAATAGTAGTAGACCTCTCCTATCTTAACTCTTCTCAGTTCCAGTTTCTGATTCTCACTTTACACTATTTTCATTTTCTGGTTCTCATTCACTAGCACAACAGTGCAACGTCATGCAGGAGACTGCTTAAATCCAAGTAAGTTTACCCTGAAAATCCCACTCCAACAATTTCATGGACAAATTTCTGTTTTTGCTAAACATTCTTTTTATAATAGCTTCATTTTGGGCCTAAGCCTACATAACAGTGTCCCTTTAAATAATATTCCATGCCTTGAAACATATTACAAAAACTGTTATATCAAGGTATGTTATGCAACAGCTCTCTATGGTTTTAGCATATTTACTTTGTCACGCCATATGTGAGACTGCAGCCTCCACAACAAAACCTTTACACACTGAAGTCATTATCTCTGTGAAGTCTGCAACTGGCATTTAAAACTTATTGATGGCCTGGGTATTGGTGGCTCAGTAGGCAGCACTCTTGCCGGAGGCCCAGAAGGTCAGAGGTTCACATTCTGCTCAAAGAACAAGTTGGATATATTCCAGGATTGTGTGTGGGCTGTACTAGACTCCTAAAGGGGCAGTCCTTGGGACAGCAAGGGAAACCTTGTCTGTTTTCTGAATATCAAAGTCCTCTTAGAAATAGAAGAGGAAGAAAGAGTAAATTTAACATCTGAAGCAAGTTAGTGGAAATGAGCGTACTTGCTGAGGACCTGAATTTATTTGTATGTGCTAAATACAGAATGGTACAACTACAGTACACAGAACAAGCCATTTTGGTCTTTGTAGTATGCATATATTCAAGAGACATATACAGACTGCCACACATGCTCAGTATTAGCTAACTTGCTTTATAGCAGAATGATTTTGGATTCAGTATTGCACCCTAGAACTATGAAAAACTATGAAAAACGCATGTATAATTTAAGTAACTGAGGAGCATACTATGTAATTCCTGAAAAAAATCTTCAGCCAAAGTCAACACTAGCAACATATAGAGAGAAAAATATAAATGGAGATTCAACCTGCTCTGGTGTTAAACTTTGATACTTGAATATCCCAGATGTCTCCCTCCTCCTCTTCTTCTTTATAGACAGGTAAAGATGGATCTCTTGAAGGAACTGGGGATCACACTCTAGGCAAAGGTTGGACAGGTGATCAATGTACAGCATGAGATTTTGCCGTGGCTATGTGCCTCCAACAGTGACTGGATCATCTGGTTTAGAAAAACAATTCAAAATTGTAATATTTTCTACTGAACTTAATTAGGGAAAAATTAGCAAAAGGGAGAACAAATTATTTTTATAACAAGGAATGTATCACACTTCTTCCCATAACTATGTAGCTCTTACAAAATCACTTCTTATTTAACATTTAGTAAGTTAACTTTTTAACTCCTTATAAGTCAGCCTTAAGAGAATTACATCCCATTCACAGATGTGTGTTTTTTAACAAAGACTCATCTTCTGACACTCCCTTCATTGTCATTTGGTTGAAAGAGCATTCTCTAAAGGACCATTAAGTGCGCCTAAAGTAAGATTTTTCTTCTAGCATTTATGAACACCATCTTTCATCTACTTATCTTATACATAGCACTTTTTTTTTTCTTGTTTAACTGCCATAGAACAACAAATAATAACCTCCTTCCCAGAAGTATCCATTAGTATAATGGACTGCATAGATATCTATTAGTGTAATGAGTAGTGAATAAAAGATATCACAAATTACAATCATCTTCAGGCTATCACATAATAAATGTATAAGAAACAAGCTTCTTGTACAAAACAAGTTAAATGGTAGCATTATTTCTAGTTTAGAAATAGAGTAACACATAACACAATCCCAGTGCAAATTTGAAAAGAATTTTAAGTTCATTTTGTTGCTAAAATATGAAAATAAGCTATTTCAAGGAATGAAGGATGTCCTCTTAACCTATGACAACAAATTTGTTTGTCTTTTTCTCTTCTTAGTAAGAAAGCAATTAGTTTTTTTCCAATAAAAATATCCTCATGCATATATAAACACTCCTGGTAATCATGTAATTACCTTACCCAATGAGAGTAAATTGCTGTCAGTTGAGTTCCCACCGCTGATTAACTTTCATATACTCTAAACTTAAATGAAGTCTTTGGTAAAGTCACTTAGTCATTTACAAAGGTGTCTCTATGACTCAAAAAAGTATAACAGTGATACACTATTTGCTATAATCATCATATATCCAAGGTCAAGGACACATCACAGTGGACCTCTTTTCTAAAAACCAAAAGAAATGCAGAATTAAACTATGTTGCTTATTTTGGTGTTTCTTGCCATGACTTCTAAATGTAATAGTAACCTTTGCCCCCTGCACATTAAACACCATAATTATGTAATTAAAACTAATTATGCAATTTAACATACATATTTTTGTCCTGTAACAGGCAGGTCAATTACCTCACTCATTGACCTTGGAAGCTTTCACAGTTTAAATAAAACAATGAGGCTTTCAATTAATTTAAAAGTACAAACAGAAAAGGATCAACACAACCACAGAAGTCATCAAGCTAATATTGCCTTAATTGATCACTTAGAACTGTCTTCATTTTGTATTACATAAAATAAAATAGTTTATTCTTCTTATATCATTTAATCATCAGAAATGTTAACACATTTGGGAACAAATCATATACAAATTATTTGTCAAATGCAAGCAAGTTGGGAGATTGTACACTACTCTTTTATTTGATCCACTTCTTCTCTTCTGTATGGTTTCCTTTGATTCCTCTTTTATTTGTATATCTCTCTCCCTGTTACACCTTTGCTTTATGAAATCTTTTTTCACCCTGTTTTCTTCATTATCTTCTTTTTTCCACTACTAGCTGTAAAACTTGACTGTAAATTTTATATTCTCAAACTGCTGCAGTCACTGTCTTCCAATTTCTGCTCGCTTCCCTAATCCTATCCAAGATATGGCACTTTATGAGATGGTGTTTCTCACCAGGTTCTGGCACCACTGGCACTGGCTCTTGACAATGACAATCCAGCACTCTGGAGGGAATTCTGGACTGCAGAGGGCTCAAACATGGTATATGTTCTAAAAATTTTCCCATTTTTTTTAGTGTTAGAAATTTGGCATAAATGGCACACATTATATGAAATTATTGAAATATCTTTCTCCCGGGTAATGCCTTCACTCTCATCATACACAGATGGATATATGTATATACTGCACTGAAAACTTAAGATTTTACAACAGAAAACCCTGCAATGCTGCATTTCACACAAGGAAGGAACATCTTTCTCTCCATAGCAGGTACGTCCTATCTGCAGCCCACATGCAGCCCGACACAGCTCGCACTGGGGCTGACCTCCACCATGTACTTCTGGGTAGTACAGGTGTTTGTGAACAATTACTGTCAAGGATGAAGTACAGAAAGAGTAAAATTTCATCAAAAAATCTCTGATGAACACATGGAGAACTCACTAAGAATTGCAACCACTGCCATCAAACCAGACCAATGTGTTAGTTTCACAAAAACTGGGTCAAACATCCCACTAGCTTTATGCTTTTGTAGCCCTCTTTTGTATATGGTTTAAGAAAAATATTAACAGTTAAAATAAGTTCTGTTACTTATAAATATTATCTATAGTATATATTTTACAAACATTGCTCCAAAAGTAATGACTCCTATTTTATTATGTTGGTCCACAACATCAGAGGCAGATGTGGGTGGGATGGCAGTGGAGGCTGAACACATCCACCAATATTCTGTTACATTTTGTTGCTGTGACAGATGGCAGCAGATGGGCAGTCTGACAAAATGGCATCTCACTTGGAAGTGCACATGAAGCAAAGGCATGTCATTGAATTTCTCCATGCAGAAAAAATTGCACCCACTGACATTCATGGATGCCTGCTGAATGTTTACAAAGACTGAATAGTGGACATGAGCACAATGAGGTGGCAGGTGGTGCATTTCAGCAGTGGCAAAAGCGACCATGGGTCACTCCACTGTGTGCAGGTTTTGATGAGCGCAGCATGCAGGCTCTTGTTCATCATTGGTGAAAATGCACAGCTAATGGTGGCGATTATGGTGAAAAACAGCATTTTGTAGCTGAGAATTTGCTCTATCAGAGTTACTGTGCTCATTGTATCTATTGCAGTTTCCATGAAAAATAAATAGGAGGCAATACTTTTGCAGTTGTCTACATATATATGGCCCAAGACAATTCCTCATCACTCAATATGGCCCAGGCAAGAGAAAAGGTTGGACCTCCATGCTTTATAGGGTAAACAATGATAGTCTGACCACTTTTTTTCTTCAGTAAACTAAATCCCATTAGCTAAGGAACAGTTCTGAAAAAAGTGTACACCTATGTGTTCTACCTTAGAGAAGAACACGGTCTGCTAGCTACACTGTTTTTACAACTGCTAGTGTAGCCGCAAGCGGTTGCACTAAAGTTAGTACACTCAGCCAGGAAGTAAACTGACAATATGCGTATAGATATACCACTCAAATTTTATATTGTTTTCTCTATATCTTGCTTTATGTAGGGATCAGAAAATAGCTACTGGCAAAACATCAAAGTCTACACAAATCTTTACTGACTTCTTGAAAGTAAGGCAAAAATACATATAGTGAACTTTGTGTTCTGGTGTCATATCTAACAGGATTTTTGGCGGCCTTCAGGTTCTCTGCTTTAATTATGGCTTACTTACAAGAGCACCTCAAAAAGATATCAGTAAGTCTTTGACATCACAGAAAAGAGGAGTGCTGAACTCTGAATGCGGAGTTACAGCAGAAAAGAAATAATTTAAAATGGAAGCAGGCCTTGCAACATTAAACCTCAAATTGGAACGGATTTATATTAAGTAAACCAATAAATTGAAACAGTGCCCCAACTTCTGGACAATAGTTTGAAGGAAAATAATACAGTACACATGTAGAAATTTTATCCATGGGAGCAGAGAAGAGTATTCCTTATACTCTCATTTAACAAACAGGTTCCTTCTGTTTTGCACGGAATATTAAAATTCTAAATCAGCTCACAGAGCATCCCAAACAGAGCAGCAGAAGAATGTGTGAAGGAGTCCAAATATGGTGCTATTGAAGCAGAGTGGATTAGAGCAACTGGGACAGAATCCTACAAGTGGCTAAATAGCAGCAGGAGATCAGCTTCACAAACAGCAGGACACTGTTCTTTCCAGACATGAATGACATAATACAAGCAAAACAATTGAGAATTTAGCTGATAAATCTACGCGTTAGGAAAGGATTTGCTGTAGAACTTTCATACTCAACAAATATATAAGTGAATCCTGGAGACCTAATTTACCCGGAAGAGCATTTTGTCTTATATGAGCATGCCAGGTTAATCACATAAAACAGAATCCTTTATAACATAGAAGCAATAATATTAGAGGCTAAATGTATTAAACACGAGAGTATTTACTTAAAAGACTGAGCAATTGGAGGAAGCTAAAACATTTGACACCTTTAAAAATATTTGATACCTTTGCAAATCATTAACTCCTTCCTGAACAATTCTATGTATATTGGGTTAAATTTACATTAAAAAAAAAATAACCCATATATCTGAGACATCTAGAATGAATCAGTAAGAGAATCTCTGGAACCTTGTTGGTTATCCAGAAATTCCTTATTACAGCAGAAATATGAAAGAATCATTAAGATTCTGAAGGGAACAAGGGAACAAGTGCATTTACAAAGACGTTATCAAGTTATCACTTGATGAAAAGAAAGAATTAAAAGATCATTTTGATTTCTAAATTTAATGTGATTTTATGAAATCTCACATTCATTGTTTTCACTTACGTTACTTTCAAAATATCTTTTAAAAGAATAAGATTCCGCGTACTTCCCATTTAATGGTATGAGCAACTAGAAGAAAATTTACTCAACTGCTTTTTAGCTAGGCAGATACAAAACATATGAATATTTTACATATAACATCTTCCTCAAATTCTTCACCTCCCTGCACAAAAAATCCTTGTAGACTAATTAGTTCAGTAAGTTTGAAATAAATGAGGTCGAGAAGAAAGATTCCAGCCTGGATTAGAGGCCACACTTCTCCCTTGACTTTTAAAACAGTGGGGGACAAAAAATTATGAGTGGTGAGGTAACTGCAGGAGATCTGATAAGAGAGGTAAAGAACACTGGAAGTCCATCCGCAGTAGCACTGTTTCTCCAGTGGTGGCTCTTGGCATAGTCCCTGAGCTTAACCAATCTTCAAAGCATACTCCTTATGCATTGCAAACAATATCTCTGTATTTAATAGCCTCTGAAACGTTTATTCTCTTCTATTCCATGAAATCATAAAATCATTTTTAAACCAGCAAAAATTTTGGAACAGCATCATGGAGCAAGAAGTTCCATAGATAAGTTGTAACATACAGGAAGAAGCATTCCCTCTTGTTTTGTTGTGTTTTGTTGTTGTTGTTTTTCAGCCTTCTCAACCCCTAATTTTATATTGCAATTAATCTGACTATCAAATATAGAATATTAAGTAGTTGTTCTGAATTCACTTCTTCGTAAGTGATAGCTTTGTACTTTCTGGAAACTCACTGATGTTTTCTTAAATCCTTTTTGTTACCCAGTTGAATCCTTTCCTTCAGAAATCAGTTTAAGAGGCTGCAGTATCTTTGAGAGCATTAGCTACAGTGATTAAAGAGGCAGGGAAGAGAAATGACCAACAAGTGCAAAGGCATATAGTTTCCCTTTCATGGTCTAGGCAACCACATAAGAACAGCATGACACCCTGAGACTACCTCATGAGATCTTCCTCAGCATACAACCAGAACTTAACCTATCTGATCATAAAACAGTCATTTATCATATGATTGAGTGAGAATGACAGATGACGTCTACATTTTGATAATCTGATGGACATATGAATAGATTTATGATCATTTTTTTTCCTGGAGAGAGACATGTAGACCAGTTCAAGTAATTGCTAGCTGGCTCCAATCTAGAGAAAATGTCACAAGTTGGCCATCTGTGCAGTTAAAATGTATGATTTCTGGAGATCTGCCATAAAACTGTATGATTAGGAATTTGAAATGATGTAGAGATAGCCATAATATTCAGCAATTCCAATCTCTTGCTCAACTGAAAAACAACAGGACAATGCTGCTTTTCCATCACCTGCAGCATTGTGCACTTATTGAAATATGCAGTCATCTTGTTTTCATCACCACAGGGAGTGTGACTTATTTACATGTACGGATGTATCGCACATTTATAGCATGTTTGGTACAGAGCAGAGCAGCTCTGTAAAAGCTGATTAAGACATTATGCTGAACTAAAAATTGGATGCTTTGTGAATATCTGTGTTTTGGCCTTTCCCCAAATGCCTTCCCCTCACAAAGTGAGAGAGGACAGCTGGAGAAGACTAACTTTCCATACACAAGAGACTTTTTTCTTTCCTTTTGAAGGTATTACTTGCATGTTATTGCATTTACATAAAGGATCCTTACTGTTCCCCATATATAGTAAATTGAACTTCAGTATGTGAACACTGTATAGCCATTTCCTCTCCTTCAAATACAAAATAGAATTATCCTCACTGTCATTCAAGCCGTCTCCCCCCTCCCTCCATCCCCATCACAAAGAATTCATGCAAATCTATTTTTGTTTGGTCTGTTTTATGCTGACAGCGATCAATTTGAAAGCCTACAGTACAAAGACAAACAAGTATCACACATGTTTTTAGTCTACAGGCAAGTTATCCAATTAATTTAGGTAAATTGTATGATCACAACCATTCTTACCAACTCTGATACAATAGGTTTTCTTCTTCCTAATGGCTTAAGAATCACGTAAACTGCTATGCAGAATACACTCTTGCATATTTTACCCCGATCTTGAAACAATATAATCAGTGTGCACATTTTGTTTTTTAATAAAAAGACACTAAAAGCATTCTGGGAAATAATATTCCATGCCCTAGGACTCAAACAAGTTCTCTTTATAAATAGAGCTTGTGTAAATCACAGACAAGGTTAAAAAATTTCATGGATTAGTCATGGTGAAAATATCAGATTTCATGGTTTAGAACAGATTAACAGGAAAATCATATTAGAATCCTGATTATCCAAATTCTACGTATTTTTGAAGAATAAAACAAAACAAACAAACAAAAGAATAGTCATAGTTCCTGAGTTCATTCACTTGTTCACACATGTAGTATGCCAGAAATCCAGGGTAAATCTTTCCCGTCAACCAAGTGTAAAACCTCTGAAATCTATATTTAGATGCATTGAGCAAGACACACTAGAACCAGAACATCAGGAATTATAGCCACTATACTACACTATCAAATTATCCTAACATGAAAATGTTTTTGTCACTTGTAGAAAGACTTTATCTACAGGAAGAAGGACCATTTATGTTCAGTGCATTTCATTAAAAATGGAGAAAAAAAACTCCTAAAGAAGTTCCATTTTTACATAATGTTTCGATATTCTGGTAAAAATATAAAATTCATACCAGTGGAAAACAACATTTGGAGTAAAGAGAAACTATCAGTTTTCATGTAAAACTTATGGGCTTTTAAGTCTTTCACGATGATGTAATTTAAAGTGAGGTCTTATTTAAAAGAGAGGTTACATATAAGCATGTGATTCAAAGAGACTTGTTGACTGTACAGCTATTTGGCTTGATGCCTACATCTCTTCTAGTCAGTTGTATAGACCGCTTGTCGTCTTTGCACACGAAGACAGCCAATTTGTCAAACATTTTCTTTAATTCTTTTTCTTTGTCTTCTTTACAATATCCTTCATATACATCCTGGTCATCAATATCATATATCTGACTGGAGGATGGAAATTCATTTGTGTCTCTGTCTTATTTCCTTTGCATGCAATCCTCCTGGGTCTTATAGGATGTGCTTAATAAGAACCACATTATTCTGCTAGAGGAAGTCCTTGAGCAGACTTTGAGAAGCAGTATGGCAAATTAGTTTCAGAACATGGAAGGTCAGGTTGGAAATAAAAGCTGCGGTTATCTGCAGTATTTTCTGCATTTTATAAAGTAACAAAAAGAGGTCTAACTTCTATGAAGGGATTTGTTTGATGTTTTTCCTTTAGAAAGCTGGACTAATTTATCCACAAACAATAATGTCCTGAACATCAGCTGAAACAAATTAAAATTAGCTTTTAGATAAATTCACATTTTGAATATATGAGCAATCACCTCTCTTTCAAGTGTATTTAAATGCTTTTGTTTCCTCAAATTTAGACCAATATTTGTAACAAATTCTATACCATTTACATTTAAAAGTCTGAGTTTGCAGTATAGATAGTGCTTTAGATGGTTGGAAAGTCAGGTTTATAGTTCTTCTTGCAACCTTAATTCTGCCCCCTGGTGTCTGTAAGTTATGGTTATTTTTATTAATGATCACATATTTTTCACTCTAGGATCTCAGTGTCACTGCTTACAGGCTAAATGTTTTTTAGAGCGAAGCTCCCCTTCAATACCACCAAAGTTTTTAAAGTGCTACCTTTGTCAGCATCCCCTTGAAAGTACAGCTAGTAAGCACTTCCTGGGCTTCTCTGTGGTGCTCATCACCGTATCTGAACATCTCTAGAGCATAAGAAACTGCTATCTGTATCTTCTTTGTGATATGAAAGAGAAAGATTCTTATTATCTTAAGAGGGAAAGATGGCACACAGATGCCGGGCACTGTTTCAAAAGTCTTTGTTTGTTGCAGATGTCTTGGTCATTTGCTCAAAGCATTGAGTTTACTCGTGTAATGTTCTTAGTATTTTATGGCCCTTTTCATTTTCAAAACAGTTATACAGACTTTAACAAGTTATCCTTGACACATCTCTATAAAATAAGATTGAACATTCAATTTTCTTCATTTTGCAGATGCTAAAAAGAGACTTTTGCCTAGCCCAGAGACCTCTTAGAAATGCCTTAATGCTCAGAACCACACCCCGTCCTTCAGCACTGGCAGCATAACAGCAGTGTTTTCATTGTTTTGAGGTACTGCAAATCAACAACACAGGTGATACAGGGCACAACTGAAAAAAGAAAAAAAGTTTGCACAAAACCTGTACTTTGGTCTACACAATCTGTTAGCATGTAAGAAATCTGCACCAAGATAATGTACAGAGCTAAGTTCACCAATAGCATTAGTGCTTGTCTCTCCCACAGAGAAATGACTCTCATGGAACAGCATTGAGGTGTTAAAAAAAAATGTAGTAAATGAAAGTAAAGGGAAGAATAGAGTAAAATGTACCTAAAATACACCACAGTAAAAATGATACCAGCTACTTCAAAAGTCTGTAACTTCCTAAATTCCAGAGTTTTAACTGATACCGTAGTTTCCATTTAAAGAAGCCATGCTTTTGACTTTCAACATAAATTTGTTGCACTAACAGACACAAATAACAGACAACTTTAATGATGCCTCATCAGTATCAGAAGCAAAGTCTGAGCCCCTACCAGTCATAGATGAAGTACAGATACACCCATTCAAAATAAAACTGTGGTTACTGATGATCACTTCCAATTATAGTGTTGTACAGCAAAAGAAAATCTGCTGGCTAATACACCTGAACAAATGGAAGCATTTTTGTTTGCTTTGTTTACTGTTAAGAGACACTGATGCAGAAGTTCATCATTTATTCTCTGAACAAAATCTGAGTGCCCTCTGGACTGGCCAGGTAATCTACAGATAATGAAAACAGGACTTTTGATTCTTTAAACCTACTGGCTTTTCTCCCTGTTCTCAAATGGATGCTATCCAGAACTCAGCTGGAATTATAAGGAGACTTTTTATTGATTTCACTGTTAGGTGACACAACTTGGAGAAGTTCAAGCAATGCATGTGGTCAGCTTAAAAATATCCAATCTAGTCTTTGTTTATACCATCTGTTTTTCAATCACACAGACCTCAATGGATTTCTCATTTTCTATTCCAGAATCAGCAAATTAGAATCAGCTACAAAACTTAATCAAATATGTTTCTTCCTAGAAACAATGTATATATCATTAAGGCCTAATAATATTCATACTCAAATCTATAAAAAAAACTACAATTTTCTTTGGCAATAGCAGATTAAAACTGAAATACTATTAAAATTCCAATTTATTTTCCAGTAGTGAGCTTATGTGTTTTGTGCCTGTACTTTGTTCTTCTCAGTGATGAAAAATGATTAAATTAGAATCGGTTTTTGCGTCTGAACAATTTGGTCTGTAAGTAATGCAAAGTGCTTGATTTACTATTTACACTGAACTGAGAAAAAAGAACAATCCAAAATATTTCCTTTGCAATTCATTAGGAAAAATGAAATTCAACTTTTTTTTTTTTTTTACTAAATTTAGTCAGAATTTAGACAAAATATTCTCTCCCCCATCATTTCATACACTGAAAGAAATAAGTAACTCACATTTGTAAAGCATTTTCATGATCACAGATGAAAATTACAGAAATGCAAAGCAAGTATAATTCTTGTTATTATGATGAAAATATCTAGTTCTACTCACTATGTTCATTGCCTTAAGTAACACAGTGGGTAGCCTGTTATTACTAATGGAATAAACTTTTTCATCAAACACTCTTTATAAAAAATATTTCCCTGGAAATGTAACACAGCATGTAGCTAGACTACTACAATTTTCCATCAACTATGAGTGCACGCAGCATAGGTACTGTACTTAGATAATTTTACTTGAGCTTTTTGGCAATAGTTCCTCTTAAGGAAACCAACATTAACCTGAAATTTAGAGTCTGTTATCCCCAGGCCAGCTTCATTGGAATTTTTAATATGGCACTGTCTATTCAACAGTTGTGTGTAAAATGCCAATAAACTGGCCAGAAAAGAGCTGAAGGGCTAATTGCCTTTTAACTCCACTGTGATGATAAAGTCACGTAGAAAGAAAGGAAAAACTCCCACTGCTTTAACAAGTTTATCTGACTGCCACTTTAACATTTGCTGTCTGCATGCACTTTAGTGCATTCACCAATAAAAGGATAAAAGCATTCAAAATCCTATACTCTCAGAACTAAGAAAGTCCTGGAATCTGCCCATTAGATCAGCTAACTTTTTGCATGGACCTTGATTTCAGCAATCCAGTATACAGCATGAGCATTTTTCCCTTTGATGCACAAGATTATGAACTCTTAGAAACCTGGATTGGTGGGGAAGGGGGAAGGATGCTATTTAAAACAGTAAGAATAAAAAGTAGAAACTGTTTCTAACAGATAAAAGGATAAAAGGATAAAACAGTTCTATTCAATTCAGTGGTGGTGAAATTCCCATTAACTTCAACAGTGCAAGGATTTACTCTAAAAATAAAATGAAATACAGAAAAATATAGCATTTAATTGTCAATGCTGGATGACCATATAATTTCATTTTTCAGTTCCTTCAGCCACATTCGCTATTCTTTACTTCCGTACTATCCTCTTCAATAATATATATTTTTTCATCTGATTATGAATGAGATCTTCAGTTTTGCTGCACTTTCACAGTATTATTTCCTATTAATCTATAGTCATAAGTACGCATCAAATAATGCCAGGTAGGGCAGTCAATATTTCTAAAGAAAAAGCATATTTTCCTTGGCCAGTTGACTGATAATCATTCTTATCCCTACTTGATTCCACAGAAGGAGATGGTTGTTAAAAAGACATCTCACAGAATGATGGAAGAGAAGAAACTAGTGGTCTCTTAATATTTTTGCTAGACCTGTATTTTCACTTTGACTAGAGAAAGAACATATTCAGCTCTGATATTGAATTGACCTGTTGCACTCTACAAAAACACAAGCAGCAGTAGAGGCACTGTGACTGCCAGCTGCAAACCTCTGAGTGTTGTTTTTTCTATAAAAAATCTGTTCCATGCTTTTCTTATTGTAACCTGGAAAGAGTACAAAATCTGAAATCCAAAGGAATTTTTATAGAAAAGAATACTGTTAACACCAAAAGTTCCTCAAGTACTCACCAAAGCAAATGTTATATCATATTACAGCAAAATTTTAAAAGCAGAAGTTTAAACTAAAAATGAAGTGTCCTTCAAAACAGACTTATGTACATCAGAACCTATGCATTAATGCACTTATTTCCATGCAGTTTTGTTTCCCTTCTCCATCACTTCATAATTTGTTCCATATTTTGTTATTTCTTTCACATTCGAAGCTGCATTGTTCCATATCTGGGTGATGAAAGACTGAACTGGATGGAAGTACAGTGAAACATAACAGAGAGAATGAAAACAAAAAATGAAGTTAAATTTTCAGTGTAAAAGGTAACAAAACTAAAGAAAAGGTAGCGCTCCATGAGAGACAGAATATTCACGTTCACGGTAGAAAATAAATCATTTTGCCATTCTTTCATATGTAAAATGCCAATACCAGTGAGAAGTAATGAATTTATGCACAACAACGCATCACTTTTAGGTTGTCACTGCAGTTTAGAGGTATTCTTAAAGCTTAGATCTTCATTACTAGATTAGAAGGCAGAGTAAACGTAAAGATCAAGCTAATCTAGGATAAACTTCTTTTCCACAGTTCAAAGGCATTGGCCTTTCCACAGGTTCAACTGCAGGTTTCTTTGAAGATGTGCCCTAAAGTTCATTAAAGAAATTTCACTGACTTGATCTGATTTCAACATTAAAAATGATGCAAGAACTTCAATGCCAGAAAGAACCTGGCAAATGGATTTTGAAGCATTTCTAGGTTGTATTGGTTTATTTTTTATTCCTCCACCAAAAGCTAAATTTATTTAAATATATCTTTACATTTAAGTCCTTCAGAAAACTCTATTTTTTTTTAAAAAAAGAAATCATTACTTATTTCTGCAGAATCCAAATTCACTATTAACCAACTTCATCCCACTCAATGACAGTCATTAAAAATATTTGCAGTTTGTGGTAGACATAGACATACTACTTATACAGCACCATATCTTTGTATAGAATTTTGTAAAGAAATACATTGGCAAGAACTGGCACCTTTAACAGCGTAAGACATGGAAAGATTAACATCACAATTCAGATTAAGAGTACAGCCCTCTCTTAATAATAAGTGCTCCATAGCCGGAATCAATAGCAATTCAAAAAGAGTTTAAGAATTTCCCAACCTGTGCTGAAACCAAAGGACAACATTTACTGATGATAATTTCACTGTTACACTTGGTCATGCAGATAAATATTTGTTTTATACAGTAGACTGGATGCTGATCTCCTAATTTAGTCATACCAACAATAACTATTTTTTTCTATCTGAGGAAGGGGACTTCCACTAATAACCTTCCTAAAGGAGAGGTGCTGCTTCTCTGCACATACTTTCAGGATTTGTTACAAAGTAGGTTGCAATGTATTACAAATATGCTCATTTTAGTATGAAATGCTGCAGTAATGACATGAAAAAAGTTGACAGACAAAACTGCCTGAACTGAGTGTAAATAATTCAGCATTGGTTTTCAGAATAAGCAGGCGTCTTCTACCTTTCTAGCAATACAAGCTGTATGTCCTTGTTACAATGGAATTCTGACTTCAACCGCATACCAGGGTGACAAAATGGCATTCCTGAATTTCATGAAATTTTATGTTTACTCTTAATATTAAACAGTCTGACAAATAAAGCTCTCATCATGGAATCTGACAGCTATCAGTTTGTCGAAGCTACCAATGCACAGACTTTGCCATCTTGGAACATTTTATGTATTTATGTCTAAATTGTCAAATTAGGTCAACTAAATAGCTCTATTGACTCAAAAAACTGCCAACAAAGCAAACAAAATATTCTAACAGTACTCCACCTTTAACTGTTTGTTATCCTATGTAACCTATATTCCCATAGACTTACATGACCTTTATGAGAAAATCCTCAACAGAAAATTGTTGTATGTATGAAGGTTTATTTGAATCGCATCATCCTCATTTTCTGGTGTATTTACTGGTACTCTTCATGTAGCATGTAGCTGTCTCTTTAAGCTTATTTAGTTTATTTGCATCTTTTGTAGATGGAAAAAAAAAAAAAAAACAGGAAATCTCAGTATTACCTGTGAATATTGACACATTTAGGCCCTGCAATAAAATCTGTTGGGTTATACAGCTCACTCGAAGAAACTTCACTGACTAAAATGATATTGAGAAGCGGATCCTTCTTTCTGTCACATAGCTTAATGTTAGCCACTTAATGTGATTAAAGTCTATACACTTTTTAAAAAATTTATGCAATGAATTTCCAGAAATGCTTCTGCTATCTGTGTACAATCTTCTTAACCTGTGAAAATTGTGCATAGATAAAAATTCCATAACATCAGCTTGCAAGTTTGAATAAGCAATACGTAAAAAGTTCCAGCCTCTTCCAGAATACTACATCCTCCTCAGATAAGCCCTTCTAGGAGTTTTGCTCAGCCAACTCCATCTCCCCTCCAAATTCTGTATTTAATCATTCTCATCCATGCATTCCAATTTCCACTGTGCCTCCAGTCCCCTTCTTCACACCTTAGCAGTCCCAGTCTTCCTCCTGATCTCCTGAACCACAAACCACTATTTCTCATCTGACTGCACAGGTACCTCAGTTCCACCTTACTCCTGCAGCTGCTTCAACCTTTCATTGCTACTGAGATATATTCTCAAACTATTTCCTCCTGTCTCCAGGTTCTTCATCAGCTTCAGCCCACTCTGGATTTCAATTCTTGCCCTCAAATCAACTTGTTGGGAAAATCACCTCTATGGACTGAAGATGAAGCAGAAGAAACAGGACTTGAAGCCCTGGACCTGACACCATGGAAGCAGACTGAGACTGAAAATTTAATGCAAATCTTCCTCGGTCCCAGACTTGATCATGCAGAGGGAAACTCAGTTGCTAAAATCTAATAGTCTCACACAGAAAGGAATTCTTCTAAAAGCCAATAAATTAATAAAATTGTGAAAAAAACATTTAACTGGATGACACAAAGTATATCCATGGAATGAATACTATTCAACTGTTAAAATGCAGAGCATATCTTCCAGTGATAGAAACAGCAAACTTGTTCAATGAACTTTCCACTTCATATTGTTTACTTTTTTTTCCTGATTATTATTATTAATATTCTTTAAATCACTATCTTGAAATTAGCTAGACCTTTCCTGCTAAGTATATGGAAGCATTTGTGCAAAGTCTTGAGACAGGTACCTTGCTTGGCAAATGCCCCAGATCATTCCATGAAACTACCAACTATATTAAAAGTCAGACAGCCTTTAAAATAAGAAAGGATGCTAGACTGTAAAGAGAAGATATAATGCAGATTGATAAACTTATATTGCTGTTTCATTGTCATAACTTCTTTTTTCATTTTATTTTCAGAGTCAGAAAGGGAATTTTGAAGTGTTGTAATTCTAAAATAAAAAGATGTAGAAGATCTCTGCTGATAATTATTTAAGACAGAAAAAAAGTATATTAGGCATCACAGCATGTTAATTTATTACTGAAGAAGTTATTTCTCAAAAAATAGTATGGATGTAATTTATGATATATTGATCTTCTGATATCACCATATATTTTATAAATTTATATAAATTATGTTGACATAATATGGGAGTTTAAGTCATTTTGTGAACTTAAGATTTTTTAAAAGAATATATGTTATTAGTGTTAACATCAGATATTGATTATGAGTAAAGTAGCAATCAATGGTCTCAGAGGAACCTAAACTAAAAAGAACAGGTATCTTGAACACTTTTATGCTTCAACAATGAAGGTAAAACATTCTTGAATAGTTTCATGTGTAAGGTAACAGCTGACTTTCAACTGATATTAATGTTCTGGAGATCACACCTTCAAATGTAGCTGGATGAATTCCAGTTTTCATAGATGTGATATCACTATCAGTATTGCTACCACAGTCAAATAATTGATGAGTAATATCACACTCAAATGTTAAGATTTTATTTTGAGTCTATGGGCTGCCATGTGTTTAATACTACAGTGTACCATGAGGGCCCTTAAAGCCTTTCCCTTAAAATTTTTTTTCTTCTGGTAGTTGGGCTATTAACTGTATTAGCTGTATTTCCTATTCTGCCTATAGGAAATGCCTGCTTATTGTCTAACCATAGCTTGTCTAACTGTAAAAACAAACAAACAAAACAAAAATAATAAAACATAAAAGGGAATCTATCTACTATCCTACACTCCATAAATACATGAAGTTCTTAGGAACATAAAAGTGAGACCCTGCAATCCCTGATTAATGACTAATAGATCTCTGTTAGAATATTTTGTCTCCTTCTACATTCATCTCACCATTAAATTTGATTCAAATTAATCATGTCCAAATTGAAAATAATGGTCACATGCTATTGTTTAGTTTATTGAATGTGATAACTTACTATAAGAGGAGGAAGAATTAGAAGTCACAGTCATTTGAAATATAAAAGTCTTTGTCATTTTTTGGACATATGTAAAATATAAGGTACTTTAAAATCATTCATATTTGTCAAACAAAATGGTTGTCTATGGTATATTTAAAACTCTGCAAGTGCATTGCCTTAATTTCTCAGGACAAAGACATAAAAATCCAAACACATTTTGTCTTCCTTAGAGTCATGTGAATGGCAGTTCTTTTGCTTATATACTGTATTTTTCTTCTATGGGAACATCGTTAATATACACCTTTATGAAACTAATTAGTCACATCACATTTGAAATGGTTGGTTCCAAAGGATGGTGGTGAACAGAAAATAACTTTCCGTATTTTCCTAACATTTAACCTATTACTTTCCACCTAAGAATCCCATGTCTTCCATAAGGATAAGATATTGGTGCTTATTTTTTCCCCCTCAATGAATGAAGTGAAATGACAAAAGTCTTTTTTTTTTTTTCTTCCCATTTCAAAGATAAAAAGCCCAAACCACATTTTAATCTATTCACTTACATCTTAAGGTCAGCACAGACTAACCAGCAAACACCAGCAAAATCCAGGATATATTGTCCAACTAAAATAATATATTATTTAAATATTTGAAAGGTGCACCCTTATTTCTACAAAGATTACTGTTAAACAGTAACAACATCAAGAATTCCCCAACTGCAGATATTAAGTTATATTTAGAATTGTAAAGAACTTTCTCTTTTCTCTTAGAGAAACATGAGAACGATCATCTGAAAACACTTTATTTATTAAAATCTGGTCATCTCAGTTCTGTTTTCTTGTACCACAAACAGATGCAGAAATGTATAGTATTCAGTGCAGACATGTCTAAAAATGAAAGGCAACAGAGTATAAACCAGAGTCAAATTCTTTCTCAGCATTAATTCCACCCTTTTTTTCCTCCACCATGCATTCTTGCCCCTTCTAAAAAAGTCCTTGAAGTTTAGCAGCTTGAAATCATATGCCTCTCCACTAAGCTGCTAGGTATGTGGAAACAAAGTTTTTAGGAGACCCATAAAATCAAACAAGATCAGACTAAATTATCTGCTGCTGATCTGCACTGATACGTACATTACTGCTAGTCACTAAGCCAGTCACTTCAGGTCCTGAAAAAACTCAAGGGGCAGTGAACCATGATATGCAACTCCATTGAAAGCTAGTTAAGCACATTATCAGACAGAAAAAGCATTTTAGACCCCCTTGGTTGTCAGCTCAGAAAATAGTAAGAGTGATAATTACCTCTTTAACACTAGTAAAGACCAAATGAAGTATTGCAGCAGGAAAGCTCTTTCATTACACAAACTGCCTAGTGACTAGGAATGCGTTCAACCATTTTTTAACTCTGAGATAGAATTATGTCACAAAGCTCGTAAAGAGGCCTACTTGAAGGAAGGGAGGCTGCACTTCAATCACTTGCTGTACTACCATGCCTGTGCAGATACCTTCTCCTCTCACGTGCTAGGTATCTGAGATCAGGTCAAAAGGTGCGTGTTGGGCTTTGACAGCTCCTTCATTTGCTTTTGTGAAGACAGTACCTCAGACAGTGCTTTATTTACCTCCCACCAGAGAGCAGCAACTGAGCAACTATTGTTTTTTTTTTTTTTTTTTTTTATCCTTTGCTCTTTCATCTATATCAGACACACGTTTCCCTTGGGTTTACGTCTTCAAGAAGGGACTGCAGCAATTGTTTAATTGCAGTGTTACCAAATCTTCACAGATCCTTAGCTTATAAATCATTACATAAATCCCTTATATTTGCTATTAAAGACGTATGAAAAGGAGTACCAAAAATAAATACTTGGTACATATTTGTGCATGAGCTTCCAGAGGAAAACTCTGACCTTGGAGGATAGTAGTATGCAGGTGGTGAACAAGCTAATTCTTCCTTACTGTAGAGCGAAAATCTTAACACGTCCAAATCCAAATATTGCTTTGTATAGCTTCCATCACTGATAAAGCCACAATTGAAAACTCATAAGACCAACATCCCTCCATGATACTGTCCATAGTGAATCCTCATTTTTTGTTTGTCTGGACCACAAACACTTCATTAAGTGAAGGATTCAGAATGACAGAGAATCTACCACAGGTTTTTGAGGTTTGTCTTCCCTGTTACAATTTTTTTTCTCCTGTAATGTGATTTTTACTTTTTGTTTGCTGTGAAATACGTGCTGTAATTACTTTCCTCACAAAGTTTCCTGCCATTCTAAGTAGCCTCATCTTCATGGAAGTAACTCATCAGGCACCTCTAAAGGGATGCATTTTTCAAGGCTTGATGAGATGTACGAAAGTAATCTCCTTGGTCCACTCTTCTCCAAACCTAGCTAAATTCTCACTGATCAAGTACTCTGCTCAGGTGGCTGAACAGTGATTAATTTTTCTTTCAAAATTGTCAGTGTGTTATCCCCTTCCCCAGCTATTTGTAGTTTTGAATCCTGGAATGACATGCTAAAGTCTTCTAAGCACTTCACCTCCTATTCCTCCAAACTCACTGCTGTTCTATCTGCTTTATATTCCTCACTCATCAGACTACTTTGGCCTCTGCAACCTGTGAAAGCTGTCTTGTTAATTTTTACTTTTTCTGTTCCTGCTTTCACCTTCCAAACTATCACTGGAGAAGTGATATCCACAAGACTTCCTTCATTATAAATTTATTCTTTTCTTCTGTTATTAAAGGATTTTGCTAAAGTTTTTTCTACTAGCCATGACCCATTCCAAAATCCAGGAATTATTTTCTATCTTGACAATTTTTGCATCTTGTCATATATCATTATAAAGGTTATCTGACAATATGGACATACCAAAAATTAAAGACAGAAACAAAAATATTTTAAAAAATCTATCCCTAAGCAGATGTGGACCAAAAATAATTAAAAAACAAACAAACAAAACAGAAACTTAAAGTGATAAAAACTGACACAGTAAGTGATAAAAAACAGAATCTTCTAAATGGATGACATACATTAGCTCAGAACTACCAAAAACATTGTTGCTATCATCTGCTGTTTGACCTCTACATTTACCTGAGAAAAGACAAAAGCAAACACAAGAAATGTGGGAATCATAATTTTTTTTTTTTTCGTAACTGAGTGGACAAAATTAGACAAAAGGGAACACTAAATAACCATTTCAATAACTCTAACTTTCAGTTCTGTATTTCAAATGAGCAGAACAAACACATGAGAAAACAACTTGAAAAATTAAGAAGAAAAAAATGAGTAAGCATCAAGAGTACAGATCTTTGAATGATGTGACGAAGTACTAAAGATTATTAGATGTATTAAAACATTGTCCAAATAAACTGGATCAATTAATAATAGACTGAGTCAACTATAGTAATACTTAGAGTGTACTGAAACTCCTTGTTATACAGTAAAATACAGGCCATTAGCAAGCCCTACTCATGTATTGCTTATGAGCTCAATTATGATAGTAAAATGTTAAAGGTGAGGGTGAAAGGTATAGCCACAATAGTTTTGAATCACATTCCTAATGAATCTTGCAAGCTATTATCTCCTAATATTGAAATACTTATCCTTGATATTAATATTGTAGCTTCTTTATTGGCTCCATTTAATTACCAACATTTGAAAACTATTTTGGCTTTGGAAAACAAAATTTGTTTACAGTTATTCCAAAAGATATATCAATCCTGTCCTCAAAGGCTCCCAAGACATTTGGCTAAAAGCAGAACAGGAATCTTTCAAGTCTGTGATTCTTTGATTATTTAATCTTTTACATCAAGGAAAAGAAGATCTTTAAGTAGTAAACAGAAATATTTGACTGAGATACGTTATGGTAAGGAGCCAAAATTCCTATACATGCTGCTTCCTCAAAACAATGAAAATGAGAGCTGCTGTTCACTACCATATTTATGCTTTTAAATTCTCTGTAAACACAGAGAACATAAATCAATGAGATGAACATTAAATGAACGTCTTTATCCCTTTTTCATATTTTGATCATCTGCTAGCATTTATTCTATTTGTTTTACATATATGGTGAAAGGTAAAGCAACAACCACAGACTTGTTTACAAAGCAAATAATCAGGTGAGATTAGTGGGCAGCTCATGCACTGACTCTCTCCATCACCTGCACTCCTGCCATGCCCAATTAGCTCCTTATCCTCTCCCATCCATTATCATCCGTTAGGAGATCTTCACAGTAGTAAATTAAAACAAAAAATCTTTTTCACTCCTAAACTCTGGAAGATTTTCCCATAAGCTTCAGTGTTCACAGCATCTCACCTTAGTAAAGACATACAAGCCACTGAAACTGGAATGATTAGATCATCCATTGAATGTTCTAGTAATATATTTACCTTTTTAAGAACAAAGGCATCTGTATGTACTACCATGAAACTGTGCAGTTCATATAAAAGACATTTCATCCCAAATTCTTTACATACTTTAGAAGGGGTATTTGTTCAACTCTTGATTTGATTAAAAACTACTAATGCCCAGAATTCATTTAAAATTATGCAGTTTGGTTTTGGTAATGTTTTTAAATACATAAAATCTTCCTTGTCCAGATGCAAATACATGCATTTCCCAGACACATGCCAATAAGAAGATGTGCCAAGTCTCATGCGCTAAACATGAAATTCATTCTTTTAGCCTCATCTCATGCCCTCCTGCTGCAAGACCTCATGTATTTACAGCATGGTGCCACTTCCTCTCCAATTCTATAACCTCACACACCACATGCAAATGATTTCCTAATCAGCTGTGTGTACCCAGTGTGACTTTGTGGGGATGTGACAAACATCCACTACATCTGAAAAAAATATACCATCAGTCCTGCATGAGCTAGGATGTCTCTATCGTGCGAGCAAACACACATCATCATTTACACGACTCATATTTTGGGATTCCAATAAACTGAAAGGCTGGTGTGCATAGGAGGGATTGACATGTGGAAAATCAAATATGGAGGGGAAACACTCCTTTTATGATGCACAAAAAAACATTGGTGTGGTCAACAGATGGAATGCAGCCAGATCCTCATTACAGCAATGCTATTGACATTGCTACAATTAAGGTAAGAGTCACTGTTTCCACTGTAAACTCCTGTTTGCAAGACCTTGTAAATTGGCTGTAAAACTTCACTTCAGGCAGAAAGAACCTTAACACACAAGGCCTCAACATTAAAGTATGTTTCACATATATTAAAAAGAAAAAAAATGGTGCGCCTTTCAGATTATTTGGTAGCTGAAAACAGGTTTTCTATTCTTGTTCTGGTATTCTCTGCACTCAGTGCACTCAGAAAAACCTTTGTGTCTATGGAGTAAAATGATGGAATTTTCCATTCTAATTACAGTGTTCCACAGTTGGTAGCAGTTTCATTTCTTATTTTACTATCATATTAATAACTTGTTAGCTTTGGAAAACTGGTTATCATCATTTGAAACAGTATTGCTAATTCAGAACACCTACCATATATTCATTTAACAATCAAAATAAAATGCTTATAATAAAGCACCTTGAATGTAAAGGATGTATTATCATTTTTAGTCTATTTTCCCTACACAAACTCATATACACAGAGAAACAACAATGTAAATCAAATTCAGCCAGCTAATATAGTGCATATCCTGTGTCTCTGAAGTAAGAGGAAAAAATTTCCTTGTATTTCAGCAAGAGCAGACCCACGCTTTCAAAATACATGGGTATGTAGCACTATAATTACTTCTTATTTATAGGGTGCTGACAGTAGGCTCAGTGCTGTACAAACAAACGAAGACATGGTCCCTGCCCCTCGGGACTTACAATCTGAAAGCACAACAATTGAGGCACATAAAACACCAAGTAGTGATCCAGTACACAGTGAAACACTGATATGTTTGTTTTCCCATAAATAAATCACTCCTTGGAGGTAGAGCAAAAAAGGGGTAGTCTTCTTCAATTTGTGTTTTAAGAGAGGATTTGAAAGAATATGTATTTCTAGCATCCAGTCTTCCAAACTCTCCATTAAAAGGGACTATGGGAAAAAATAATCTATAACATTTAAGGTCTTATAGTCAATTATACAGAAAAAAGAGTTTACATTTCCTTTAAAAGGAGCTTACATGGTACTGTGTGTCTGTATTCCTCAGCTACTGAAAGGTAAACATCATTCTTCTATGTCCCTCCAGTCAATGTCACTGTGTATAGATGCCTATATGAAACAGTATAACAACCCATGGTTATATTCTGACTGATGCAGCATGACAGCATACTGCATTTTTCAGTAGGGCCTCTGCACACACTGGACTGAGATATGCAAAACTTTTGTTTTGAAGCACAAATATAAGAACAGCTGGGTTTTCTACAGCGCAGGGAAGGCAATGGTCTAAATGCCCTAAGATGCCCTAAAATGCTCTGAGTCCATTCCAGCAGACCTCCGGGGAAAAGACAACATTTCATTTTTTCCCTTCCTGGCCCTCAGCTGGTTGCTTTCCCAGCAGACACTGAGTCAGACTCATCCTCTTCTACAGAGCTACTCCTTGTTTTAGTGCCAGTAGTTTCACACTGAACTTCAGATCAGCTACAATTCCAACATTAAAGTAAGGCCAACTGCTCATCTCTTCTGGGTAGAGATGGCTACGCAATGTGCCCTATATATCTCACAACTGCCAAATTAAGCAAGGAAAAATGTAGACAAAAGGAAGAGAGTTTGGCACATGCAACACTTAATCCCAACAGAAGTGCCAATGTTAATGCTTTTGAAGCACTCCCTCCTGGTATGTTTGAAAAAACCCAATTAAAACTCCGTCAAAGCTACATCCTGCAGCTTGTAAGTACAACTGCTTGAGATGAAGGCTTTGCATTCCTTACATAAACTTCTTATGATCTATGGCTTCATGGCTGGATACAGTTCTAAAATTAATCCAGCCAATTTTTTTTTTAAATTCTTCTTTAAATAACATTTACACTGTTAACCTAATAGACTGTAATGTCTTCTCAGAATTATAGGGTGATTGGCGGTGGTTTTTTTATTTTTTTGACACAGATCAAGACAAGAAGACCTGAAATTTAACCTATCCTGGCAGTGATCCTCCTTACTTTATTTATTTTTATAACTTGCTTGCCACTTATAAAATTAAATAAAGGCAATTGATATAATAATCAAACTAATGTATAGGCTGTATAAAATAATAAACAAGAATTAACAACATGGTAGTATGACATAACACATAAGCTTATTTGTTTACTGCTATCTTCAAATAATTTGTACCTTTCTGAAATGTTACCTAACCCAGAGAACTTCAGATTCTAGAAGGAACAAGAGTAACTCCATCCACGAGGGGAGTAAGAAAAATACTGCCATAGACATGAAAGAAACAAAGCTGTACTGCACAGAGACACAATCTTCCCATACTTGTCCTCTTAGAAATAAGCTCTGCCCAATGGAGGCAGTAGCCTTGACATCAAAGTCTGACACCCAGCACAGAGACATTTTACTTAGGTCCTCAGTTAGGATGGTCCATTACAGATCCATGAGTTTTTATGGTTCCCTAGGTCTAAAGGCAAAGTGCAATAAAGAAACATGGTAGTCTTGGTACTTGTAGGTTTGTTTGACATTCTGGCAGTTACTGGATATAAAACTGGATGGAAAGATTTTTACCAATAGGTTTTACCACATTGTGTAGGGATTTGGGATCAAAACAGCATTATTCACCTCTCAAGGGTGAATAGACTTGAGATGTGATGCTGTGGAAGGCACACATACAGACAGCAACTCATGAACACAAAATGGGATTTTTTTTTAAATGAACACATGGTAACTGCTTAGTAAATCAGCAGTTTTTCTCATACATCTTAATACTGAAGTAGTATACAAAATGTCAGTGTAATTGCACTAAGATGCATATCTGATTTTAGAAAAGACGTTGGAAAATATAGAGTAAAAACAGAAAGAGGAGTTTAATTTTTTTTTTTTTTTTTTTTTTTTACCACTCTCCACAGTGAAGTAGAATTTGCGCTGCCAGTACCTTGCAACTAAATACGTGGAAGAAAATAAAAGTGAACACCCTTCACATCCACATTTTAACACGTTCCCGAGAGTTCAACATCTTCTATCCCAAATATTTTGGTTAGACCCACTTATGTTGCTTAAGATATCCTTGCACTTCAACTACTTTCAGAGGCAACGAACAGTGTCATTGCCATGCTGAGTGGAGGTGAATATAGATATGCCCAGAAGTGCAAACTGGCATAATGGACATCTTCAGGATAGGAGATGAAATTTAAATTAAATCAGACAAGATTCTGCCCAGACTTAACTACAACCCATCCACAAACAGGTGTTTGCAAAGAAGGTATAGATTGACTTCAACTTGAAAATATTGAAGTATCCTTAAGACACTTGAAGGGGTTACCAGAACAGTAAAGAATGAAAATATAGATGGTATAATAGAAGATACGGGACACAATTTGTGCACTGTAGTACATTTCATATGGTTGCGCACACGCATAAACCCATAGCTAGTTACAACAGTTATACATGCTATATTCTTCTTACTGGAAACTGATACCTGCCTGTAGAACCTGCCATCTCAGATCTGGCACCAGTCTATTAAGGATAAAGCTCACCATTTTCTGATGGCCCTCCCTATAGGGATCTTTTTTTTTTTTTTTCCCTTTTTTTTTCTTCTCTGTTCTATTCACCTTAGTCAATTCCAGCTGAAAAATACTGTTCTCCATACATAAAATATGTATGCATGATTTGAACTTAAGCACTGAGTAAGGATTGGTTAATAAGCAAACAACACCTCAACCAAACCAATGTGGAAAATCAATTTGAACCTTTTCTTGCAAGAGCACATGGAATAATCCAATGCAAAACCCATGTCTGCATACTTGTCAAATATCACAAGTTGAGTGTGGGGTTCATTCTTTCAAACACTTCAACAAAGTAATTCAACTATAATTTTTAAGATTATTTTTAAACCTTTGAAATCTATTAATTCCATTTCTTCATATAATGAGAAAAGTATCAACAAATTTTTTTTAAAAAGTGGAAAATGTATTTTATTCTAAAAGATTTTTTTCATTATTTGTGAGGCACAACATTAACTGTCATAACGAAATGTTTCTCCACTTGCATCATCTCAGGCAAGGGTAAGTGCCCATACAGTTTTGCAAAAAGACAATGCAACCAGGAGTCAAGGTAAGGTCAGGAACATCCTTCAGAGCAGCAGTAGACAGATCAACTTTTGGCAGTGACAGAAATAAACACACGTTTTTTGGTATTTTGTTCTTTCTATGGACACTGTTTTTTTTAAATCATAGAATCATAGATTTGCAAAGGTTGGAAAAGACCCACAGGATCATCCAGTCCAACCATTCATCCATCACCAATGGTTCTCACTAAACCATGTCCCTCAACACAACAGCCAAATATTCCTTGAAAGTTTGTGCACCATTTTTGTGCATCATCAGTGTCTTCTGAGAGAAATTTTAGATATTTATATTATATGGCTATTTAAAAAAAAAGATTACTTAGAATGCCTTGATCTGCTATATCTTCATTGCAAGCATTTTCAAAGTATATTTAACTTCTATTTATTGAAGCTAGGAAAAGGGACAAGCCAAGGGAGTTCAAGCTCTTCTTCTTTTGGGAACCAATTCAAATTCACTCAAGTTGACACTGATTGAAAAGTTACAATACTCAAATAGTGTTATAGCTGGACCATCTAGTTCCAAACCATCAGCATGTTTCTGACCAACTGCTGATGAATTAAAGTCTCCTTGATACGAGATCTGAGTCCTCCTTCTGAGAAGGATCAATTACATGCCAGTAAAGACCTTTCAGTTACATTTGGCAGTTTATTAATCACGTTTGCAACATCCCTACTTCATCCTTCCTTATATAAAATGCAGATAGAGAAATACATAAATAATTCTTATTTCTGTACCACCTATTTGTATTTCCATGTTTTTCACTGTCTCAAACACTGACGTCTCCATTAAAAATAATAATCTTAGTCCAAACAAGGCCTGAGCACCCTGATCTAACTTTAACATTTGTATTGTTTTGATCAGGAATTTTGTGTTAAGTAAAAATTTTCTCAAGATGAAATACGCTGGAAAATTTAAATAAAATATAAATTTGTAAGCTTTGTTTTGATATAAGCTTGAGGTCTTCTGTGATAAGATCAAGTGTCATAGCTACACTTAGCCAGGTATGTCTCAAAAAGTATTTATTCCCTTTTGTCCATCAAAAAACAGGCTTTTACAAATGATTTGGGCTGCCACTTGCCTGTGAAATGCCCCAGACATAAGGATGGCTTACATACAAATGCCTATGCTCTAGGAACATAAACCAGCAGTAATTTTTTTTTCTGTTATGCTTTATGTACACACGTACACTTAGAGCTGCTTGATACACATGTGTATATGTTAGCTTTTTCCATTAAGCTCAGTGACTCATTTTCTGCAGCACCACCTGAACCATACCTATTAAAAACTGTCCCTGCCACATTACATAATCCAAGCTAAAATTCACATGCAAGATGTAATCTCAACAAGCCACTTGAAATCATCTTTAAAATAAGTAAAAGCCTTCACTCTTCCAAGGGAATGAATCAAGATCATAAAAACGTCTCAGACGGATGCCTAATCTGTTCACATGAGAACCTGCCAGTAGAGCACCCACTCACACGAAGATAAAACCACATTCACCATCTGTCATCAGAAGGAAGACTGATTCATTCCATCTCAGAACTTTCTTTTATACACCCAGTTAAAATATTTCTTTCACATTTTTGTGTGTTTGCATGGAAACTCTAGCAACAAAATGCATTAAAATAAGTGTGCTTTACCCGTGTAATGTTTATTTTAAATTTTCAAGGATAGACCTGAAAATACAAGTCATCCTCATGCATTCTTAATGCTGACCAATTAAATATTTCCAAGAAGAATACTGAACAAAAAATCCAGATAGCAACTTAATAAATTATTTTAATTGTCACTATTTATGTTCCACATGAAAAAGGACTTTGGTTAAATTAATCAAATGAGCAATCCCTAAAAAGCTAATCTGTCCAAGAATAATAGATTTACAGCACAAACTAACCAACAATATTATTTCATGTCTTTGTATATGTGTTTTTTTTTTAATTTTACATTTTACTGCAGAAAATCCTTTCCTTTTTTTTTTTTTTTCCCTCATTAATATTCTTTATAGACAAAGAAAGCATACTTCAAAAACTACCTCCTGGGAAGCAGAACCCTCTGCCTTATCTCGCTGTAGGAACTGATAGAGATTACTATTTTAGAATGAAAGAGAGACAAGCAAGACACTTTCTAGGCTGGGAAATAAATATTAGCTAATTCTGACAGCCTTGTTAATCACTTGATAAATCATCTTCAGAAATGATATTAGGACCTGCGACAGTAGTTTATCTTTGTAACATCTGTCATAAAGAAGGTTATCGATCTACCCTTTATGTGACATATATATGAATCAAGACACTTCAAGCCACACCTCATTTTAAGTAAAATCAGTCCAAGTTAAATAAAAGCAGGAACATTACTGAATAGTTTAGGAAAAAAGCACATTAACTCAAGACAAAAATATAAAGGAGAGTTTTAAACAAGCCAGAGTATCAAGAAAATGATACCTAAGTTAGATATGAAACTACAGAACTCTAACTTCCAAGAAGGTTGTGATAACTGAAAAACAAGCTGAAAATGGTGATAGCACTAACATGAATGTAAGCACTCTATTAGATTTATTTCTTTATTGGGAGGGAGAGAGGTCAGAAGTAGTTCTGTAGGAATGATTTCACAATGTGTAAAGCAATATGTTGGAATAAAAAGGTGCTGGTTGGAAATCCTTACAGGTAAGGACAGGATACGTGTCTCTCAGTTCATGCATGTTAGGTACTGTACATTGTTTGGAGCACTGTGCAATCTCAGTGTTGTTTAATTGTCACTGGCTATAAGTAGCAACTTTTAACCAGTTAGGAAACGTTAAACCTCTCTCCTCATCTGTGGCTCTCCTAACCGCCACAACGCAGGCATTGTATACTCTAGAATGGACGGCTGTGACCTAGAAGTAAGGTGGAAATGTTACACTGATTGCTCCGCATGCAGAGGACTGCTGCAAGCATCTAAACTCCATCTGTCAGAGACCAGCTCAAAATGCTTCAACCTTGGACCAAAGGTGTATCTAGGTAACAATGTGATGACCTTCCTCACCAGGAACAAGCCAACTTTGCATCTGAAGGATACCTCAGGAAAACCTCTACCTGTAGTGCGTCACACAATTTCAACTCCATAAGGTATGATATCCTGAATTAAATTCTGCATAGTTGTCACTCCTTTTATTTATTTTTGGTAAAGAGAGAAATATGACAAGATAATGGACTAAACCGCTGCCATGAGGATCTAAAACAAAAATTAGCAAAACAAAGTAAGTGGAAAAGGGGAAAATGCATGAATAGTAAAGACATAGCTGAATTATCGAGTCACAGTTTGTGAACATTAACACTGAAAACTATCTAAAATCCTGCACTAATAAGAATCTAGAAATTAATGAACACTGGAAAAATAAGCCGGTATCACTCCTAACACTGGAGTGAATCTGTGGTCATTATTTCAGGCAGTAGAAAAAGCACACAGTGTGCACCTCTCCTTCCAGGGAACTTACTGAAATGTCAGCTTCTATTTCAGAAAGGCTGATTCTATCAGCACAGGGCAGTTCCCCATGGCACAAGGCACCTGGGAAATGGAGGTCCATGGAGTGCTTTAAAGACACATTACTTATGCCATAAGAATAAGGACCAGTTCACAGTCTGTGCCACCATACCAAATCCTAACGCATAGCAGGAAGCTATTTCTAACCTTTAAAATCAACAGTGTATCACCTTCCTCAAAGGATGTCTGTAATAACTTACCCGTGATACATAAGGTTTCTTGTATTCTGCCTCACATCTGCTTCTAAGTCTTTTATCAGTCATTTCTCCATACTGTGCACTTTGTTAAATCTCCAAAAATCCCTGATTTGCGTTTCAAAGGAAGCACCATACTGCTTAAAAATTATGCTAAAAGATGATCGTTATAAATGATCCTACTAACTTGGGCATATGCATTTTTTTTATCCTCACCACTTTTTTTATTATCATTATTATTATTATTCTACCAGGAAAAAAAAAAAAAGCAAATAGGGCAAAGCAAATGAATGAATGTGACATTAATGCCACTGAGAATCTTCTTTAAAAAAGGGAGCAGTATTATTTACAGTATAAAAAATAAAAAGGCAGAAACCAGCCGAGTTTTCAGTATTTTAATACACGGTAAGGTAAAATGATTACCAGGTTTAAATCGAAATACACAGCTGATGGGCTGCATTTAGAAATCAGGTGGGAATTTTGCAAGCTGGTTTCAGAAACTGAGATGGATTACTTTCTCTCCATGAACTGAAGTCCCAACAGAAAATGCTACTCAGCATTTACAAATACACCTAGAACAGCATTTGAAAGTATACCCTTTTGAGATTTCTATCACACTTAGGAAAAAGGCAGAGGCACAGTCCTAAACTGAGCAGTAACAACAAAGCTCTGTACAAAAAGACTGGAGTCTCAACTTCAAACTCTAATGTTAGCTGAATTTTGACAATTCCCTAAACAGGCTCACAACGTTAGCAATCAATAATTACATGAATTGTTTTCTAGACTAATATATGCAAACAAAACAGGTTGTTTTGTTTTCAAACTTCTGTGATAGAAATAAAATGTAATTAAACGAAACACCATAACATTTCTTTCTACCACAGAATGATAGATCTATGGTACTCATCATAGCAATCATCTTTCAATGTTTTTAATCATTGTTATTATCTAATAAATTACAACTTTGAATTTGGTTATTGCTTAAAAGAATTCCTAAGATTCTAGCTAGGAGATTTTTTTTATTTTTTTTAATAAAGAAACCAAGAAAAGGAGCATTTGCTCCATCTCAACCCCCTTCCCACTCTCCAGTGAATAAATAAACATTATTTTTATGCTTATGGCAAGCTGCCAAAGCATAAATCGACCTCCTTGAGAGGCTGATAGAGCTGCTATAGTCACTACCACTGTTTGAAAAACTGAATGAAAAATCAGAGAGGCTAAAAATGCCCTGATTTATGTTCATTAACATGTAAGAGAAGAGAAAGAGTGACATGGCACAGTGAATGTGTAGCTGTTCCAAAATAATTTAGCTTCTGCTTAAAAACAATGAGAAATAAAGCCTGAAAATTCTCTTTGTAAACAGGAATGTTCAAATTTTTTTTCACTCAGATAATTGGCTAGAACTGATGCTGGATCACTTTTTCAGATATGAAGTCCAAAACCGTGCAAAAACTAATAGCAAGATTCCAGTTATTGCTACTAGTGTCATGAGCTATCGCAACTACCTTGTGCAAAGCACTGAGACCAAGAAGGGTCCCTCCAACAGGACATCTGCAGCGACAGAAGCAAGTGGGGAAAGAAGCTTTCTATTTACGAGTATTTTCTGGAGTGTGAACATTTGATTATAGATTTCTGTGCAGACTTTTTTACCTTCTGCATGGTTAATCAGCACATTCTCATGGGGAGACAGGCATACATTTTTTAACAAGCCTCTTCTGTTTCTTCTACAGAAATACTACCTGCTGGTCAAGCACAATCCTCTTATTTCTGAATGATCTTTAACTCAACTCCTATTTGTATTTTCTGAAGGTCTTCTAAATATACTATTTATTATGCCTTTGGACCAGAGCGCATTCAGCAATATGAGCACTGAGCAACACACTGCATAACATTTGTACAACTCCCATTCTGTAAGAGGAGCCTCATATAAGATACAGTTTGATTTAGGGGGTATCATCTTAAGAAAAAGGTATGTCTGGTTCAAAGCTTTAGTTTTGAGAATAATTTACCCCACGTTACTGAGGATGTATCAGTCAATTCTGAAAGCTAATAATTTAGATAGCTTTGATCATCACTCTAACTACACATACATTAACAGGAAAGAGTCTTGGTGTTGTTTTTATTAAATACCAACACAGAAATCAGGTAGTGTGGGAAGATGCATAATTGAGCTCCCTACAAATGACAGATATTGTTTATTTCTGTGCACTGTAAGAGTAAAATACCAAATACATTTATCATCTTAAATAAAATATAAAGATTATAAATAGATCAAGGGGATAAGTTGGACCCTATTGAAAAACAGTTGAATCTTTTTCAGCTTCAACTGCAACTGACTACTAAGTTTTGTTAATTTCGAAATGTTTTGATGTTTGTTGAACTAGAACTGAAACAATTTCAACCACAGTCAAACCCAGCCTAGAGATTAATTGAAAAGTTTATTGGTTCAAACCTCTGACAATAAAATTTAGCAATGTCACATGTTTTTTAAGTAAATTAAAAAGTGGGAGATCAGAGTTTTTCATCTGCATTGTTTGGTAATAGACCTTATCAGATACATTTATTCCTAATGCAATTTAAATGGCATCCAGTGGATTTAAGCAGACGTGAGAGTTAGAACCCTTTCTTAAAAAGAATGGTATTCTTCATTGTACTTAATCAAAAAATCAAACAAGATCAGAAGAAACCAGATCTGAGCGTTTCTCTAGCCCTACTTCAATTCTGAAAATCTTCAGTACCTGCCAAAGCACTTGGGATCATTTAACAAATGATTATTTGCCCATCGCACCATCTGGCATTTTAAAAATACAGCTTAAGAGAAAAATTTTCATGTTGCTTATCTTCATTAGTAATGTGTATCAGTAGGGTTTACTTTCTACCGTGCAGGATAAAGGAGCAGATTTGACATTAGGAAATGTTAATTATAAAGTGCCACAAAATACAGAATGGTCTGTGAAAGGAAGCCTGCTTGGCAGCAGCCGTGAAAACTGAACTAAGGTATTTGAAGATTAATCTGCTGCTGAATGTGGTCTTACAAGTGCAGCTTTGGAAATGAGGATAAAAGATACTACAGCTGTCCAGTCACAAATCACTTCAGACAAAAACATAAAAATAACAACAGCAACAACAATAACAAAATAAATAAAACCACTACACTGAGACATGTTTTTTGACAAAGCAAATCATAATCATAAGGAGTGATGAGAAATAATCATTCAGAATTACAATGAAGAATCAGATGATGTCCTCCTGTCCTCAGCGTTTTAGTTTAAGGTGCCATGACTCAAAAAACACATATACAAAGACTCAACAACTCAAAACATCTCTTTATATAGATTTACACATATCCTGTAAGATTAAAACTCAAATCAATTACAAAGCTCAATTTCAGCATACCTTATTACTAGCTGTATCACAAAGACCAGCAAACTGGGAGGTAAAGCTGCTTTAGAACTGATGCTTATCTGACTTCAACATGTCTTTCCTCATGTTTCAATCAAAGAACAGCTTCTGTCATCCTATTAAGAAAATAGTGATGGCAGGACACATAGCCAGCCCTAAAAACTGCTAACACAGGAGCCTTATTGTGGAAATAACTCACCTGCAGTTAGACATCGTGTACAGGAAAGCCTGCAACTAAAGAGAAAGGATGGATTTAGCAGTAACATTCTTTCAAAGTCTTCTGCTCCTTTACCAGAAGAACAGCTGTGAGGCAAAACAAGGCTATGTTCTACAGGTGAGTCACCTTGACCTCTTCCAGATAACCACAGAGATGGTCTTTCAACAGCCAGGCTATTGTAATCACAAGTTACTAAATACAACATTGTTCCATCAAAAGTCTTTATGAAAAGGTGGTGTGTATCTTAACGTTGACAACAATATTTTAAAAAAGAATCATTTTTTTCATTAATAATCTAACTTCTGCTACCTTCAAACTGTTCGGTGCAGCACTGGTTTTTGTTGCTATTGTGTTTTTTAATTACAATAGCAATTGTAATCCAAATTGTATGCAAAAATACAATTATAGATATTTTAAAATATCAGAGTGCAAAAGAGTCTTACCGTTTGGCATATTATTGCACAAGCACCTTCCTTTGGCAGAAGATTTCAAATACAGTCCTAGAAGCATAGTTTCAAAAAGAATAATGCTTGAAATTGAATACAGCAGTGAAGAAGAACCAGCCCAACTGTAGGGCAGTCCATTGAGACATCATCTCTGTGACAGGAAGGAGTGAATTTCCCATATTCCTAACTTAAGCAAGGACCTTCTGTACTTCTATATTTAGTGCAAATGAGAGTAAAAGTTTTGTAAACATAAAACATACATTGTGTGATTTCACTCCGTTTTTCATATAATGAAATCTGTCTACTTCTTAAAAACATATTAATGTAATACAAAAGTCTTCAGAGGTTACATTTAAACATTACAAGAAATGAACTAACTCCAGGAGGATGAGCACCATTCTCCTCCAAAAGGAAGACAGAAAATTAAAAGTGAAAATCCTTCTAGGACTTCACATCATCGCTATTGCTTCCAGGAAATAGCTGCTAATATGTAAAATCTCTAAAGATTTAAACAACAAACCACAAGGACCAACATATTGACCTTCAACCTAAAATAACTTTTACTGTATATTGACCTTACTCATACAGTTGTTTCTTTGCCTTGATAAATAGAATATTAATCACACTGCATATGGTACCTTTGTTAACATAAGAAATTCCCATGAAGAAACGCGTGTAAGAAATACCTTAGACCTGGATGTGCTCACTTTGCCAGTTTCTAACCACTTTGGTAAGTAAAACTTCCTGCCAGTGTGAACAACTAGATCCTTTGGGAAGGAAAACTGGCATGCTCTACCTCATCGTGCTGGCCCTCACACCACACAGCCAGTTAAAGAGACGTTCACTGACACATACTCCAGCACACGTGTTCTGCTCCAACTGTAAATGGAAAGCAAACCGAGGCACTGTTGCTGAGTATGTCTTTTATAACCTATTCCCTCTTTCACATCAAAAAATGTTTTCTGAATGCTACTGGTCAAGCTAGGTTCTCAAAATAGTAAACACTGACTGCGCCTATAATGAAGACACAAACCGTATAGCTAAATATGCAAATTTAACAGAATGGGTAAATACTAAATGGACTTACATTCATGTGGGTTCAGTTCAGGTATAAGTGATAGGAATAACTGACTATGAAAGCTTCAAGTCACTCTCTGTGTAAACAGGGATGAATAAAAAACTTTGGCACAACTACTCAATCCCCTGACCCTGGAAGAAAGTCAAGCCAATTGACCAAAGGAATGTAGATTCAGACTTTCTCAAACATGTCAGAATGATGAAATAGTGCATTAAAAAAAAAATCTTATTCACTAAACAATGAGCCACATCATTTATTCTTTCAACCTCAAGCACTGATAGATTTATATTTGAATGAATGTCAAATTTTCAAGTGTTCAGAAGCTAAAACTAATAGGAAATATAGGAAATCCTTAATCCAAGCAGTACAATATGTTTATATTCTCAAACTTGCAATGTCCTTACAAACATAAAAGTAAACCAACAAAATGTATGTGCAATGTTTTTCTTTGAAGTTTTTGTAAACATGAATGACAAATTGGTCTGTGTTATTATAGAAAAGGGAAATTATACCAGAAGCCATCTCTTCATTTCTATAATATTTTTTAAATATGGAGACTGATTGTCTCCATTTCCAAATGATACTGTAAGCATCTAGATTTTATTTTTTATAAGCTCAATGGCTATACAGTAATTTATTGAGTGTTAGATAACCTAGTCAGATTCCAACCTGGAAACTCAATAAACAGCACTGTCCTAACCACAAAACCAAAATAGCCGAGTTCACACTTTGCTTCTGTTGCTTCTGTGCAACAGGCCTTCTTTTTACTGAATGACAAATGCTTGAGAAAACACTACAGACGTGATCTGGAATCTAGTAGGACAGATTTCTGCCTTGACAGAAACTTAAATCTGATGGATTAAAACCTCTTGCATTACTTTTTTTCTCCCAGCATTGGGAATTCTTTGATAGTGTACTGACATTGTAGTCCTTTTCTTTACCATGACACATCTCTTACATAACAATAATGCAAACAGTATACAGTTCTAGGAAATCCAGAAGAAAAGTGACATGTACTACATTTTAAATGACAAAGATGCAGCCATCGAAAGGTATGTTATTTCATGGTATCTCTAAGCATGTGATTAATTCGTTTATTGCAATGGCATTTTGTAAAAAGAAATAAGATAAATGCAAATGCACACAGACACGGTATTTTAGGGAAGCCAACATTTTCATCTCATCCAAAAATATATCTGTACAAAGCTTTGTTGATGCTTGACTTCCATCTGATTCACTTTTTTAATCTTTATGTAAGTAATCTTTATGTTCATATTGGACTTTGTCTTCAGAAAACTGTACATAAAAGGACTTGGAAATGTAAGTCTTGGTGCGCTGTATCATACTGCATTCCAGTTTTATGTCAAGATTTTTTATTACATGTTAATTTTGTTTTAAAATTGAATTCTTTCTCCTAAATCTGCAAAGCTTTTGATTATTGACTCTAAAGCACATAGATGTTCACATTGTAAAGTTATTTAAACTATGTGCAGAGTCTATAGATTAATAAGTGCCAAATTCTCCCATTGTTTCCAAATTTTTGTCCTGTTTTGGATATCATACAAGCTGTACTATAAAATACAATGTTATCTCTGCCAGAAACTGCTAGAGTGAGAACAAGTGTTTAAAACTGACTTTAGCGATTGCCTTAGAAATTGGCAGAAAAATCTAGAATTCTTACTCTGGCAAACAACAGAAATCTGTAGTTATTCCTGATTTCATATTAATAAATTTCTAGTTTTTCTTTTCTTTTCAAAAATTCTTCTTTGTATTCTACAGCAAAGTAGACAAACATGAATTATAATGTAACTGTTTGGAAGGAAAACAACAAAATAAATTCCTAGGAAAATAAGTTATATTTGGAGTGGAATAAAGGTTCTGCCAATTACTGGTCCTTGAATATCTTTGTAGTCTGAATTGACTATCAGTTAAATTGTATTTTCAGGTGATGTTATCTGAAGATAAATGCACAGAGACTTAAGAAAGTGGAAATGAGAAAATAGAAATAAAAGTGAGCTAAAAAAAAGGTGGAGAAAATAAAGATCCTTCAAGAATAACTTGGAGAAAAGAATAATGACTATTTTTATCTCTCTCAGTCCTTCTTGTTCTCCCCATATCCTAATTCTAGCTCTAAAGCTAATTTTAACTGGTAAACAATTTACCTACCGCTTTCATTGGACTTAACCCAAACAACATGTTTAGTCATTCACCTTTTCACTCCATCATCTCAGAAGCTGAACCTTGCCAAAACAAACTATGCCCCATCACAATGCTAAAACTAATGAGGTTCTTCAGCTCCTTTCTGATTTTCCCGTATGAGAATTCATTCACATAGTCAACGAGCCTGTCTCTCTCAATCACATACAACAATCACAGGGTTTTGAGAACTCTCTTTTCATCAGTCTTCTAGCTCACAAAACCAATCTCTTCCTTGTCACTGACACATCACCAACACAAAACTTTCTTCCTTCCTTATTACTAACAGTGGACACAACACAGCAGAAGACAGCACATTATTTACCCAAGGTTATTACTTTACACAAATTACAGTAATACCACAGAAAATGCAACATTTATTATTTGACCAAGTCCACATAAATCTTCATGAACCATTAAGTTTTAAGAGGTAACATCACCTGCTAGCAGAACCTACAGCTCACCACCTGACTTATGTGTAGGCCCATGTGATTAAAGGAAGACAAAATGAAATAATTTCAAAATGTTTGCTTAATATCAAATTGTGATATATGTTATATGATATAGTTGTACACATCCCACACAGAAAAGCACCAATTGCAACAAGATACTGGGAAGTGAAACCAGCCTTTTGCATGATCCCACTTCCTGTAAGTGGTTTAAAACTATTTTTTTTTTTTTCCCATTTTAATGCTCTATTTCAAAGCACCATCTGGGCAAAATATGCTTTAATATAGACCAGTGATTTATTTCTTTCTTGCAACCATATTTTGCAATAAAAATGTGCATGCAACAATTTCATGCAAAACTGCTGCAAAGACATTTGGAACAGTACTTTTAAAGACTTTCTTTTTAAGAAAGAAGGCAAGTAGTAACTTGCATTTTGAATGACACATCTACGTTTCAACAGCAGCTTCAAGGAAACATTTACATTTGAAAAATCCCTACTCTGACCTTTTTTTCCCCAGTTTGCTTGCTGGTAGATAGGAGTACATGACAAATGAACCTAATTTAAGTGGGCTGAATGCCAGATTGCCTGTTAAAAAAGAGCACCTGATTGTACATTAGGTGAGAGGTCAGTGACACTGAACACCAGCAGGTGTAATAACAATTGCAGGCTTTTTGTAAAGGAAACGCAAACAAGAATTTACCCCGAGGACATTGCGGATAGAGCCTATCTTCTTAGGTACCAAGTGATTGGCAGGAGGTTCTTAAATCAAAGTATTCGATGCTGCTTTGTTCACCTATACCCTGACAGGACTTTGAGCAGCGTGTCATGAAAGCTGAAGTCTTTAGCTAATATCATAAAACAACACATAAATAACCAGTGAGAAAAAAAGCAAAACAAACAAACAAACAAAAAAAAACCCCAACAAACAGTTTTTCTAACGTTAAGGCTCAAAATTCAGAGAATTAATCGCTCTGCTTCTCAGTACCTGTTTTCTCCCTGCCACAAATCCTTCATTCATCTGTCATCATTTTAAAACCGAGCTGTTGGAAGGACTCTACCCATTAGTTGTGGAAAAAATGTAGAAACATATAAGCAAATAACATTTTAAAACACTGCCATTTCATCTCATTATACTACATTAATTTATCAAACACTTTCCCTGAAGGATTAGAGGTTTTATATTCCAAATACTGCTTTTTCATATTAGGAATGTAACTGGTTGATAGACAATATTTTTCTTAAAATGAAGCTTGCTACAAATCACATTGTAATAGCAGTAACAAAGCACACAATTTATAGCCACCACAGTGTGGTACTGTAAAAGACAACAAGAAGGACAACATCCTCTACAGCTTTGAAAAATATTGAGGTTATATTTTCTGAGTGCCACATGCCCATTTGATTTCTGAAATCTTCACTGTCATCTCTTTGGATTATGATTTTTTTTTTATTTCATGTTGCTCTAGAATCTGGCAATGTATTTTTATGTGTTTCAAAATTCAAATATGATATTAAAAAGAATGTACAATTCTTGAGCTGTAATAATTATTTTTATGAAGATCCTAGCAAAAACTGCATGTGTCAAATGTATGTATGCATTTAGTCTCACATGATAAATACTTTTCCTAATAATCAGTTTACGTACTGATCTCCATTTTGTGAAAATGACTGTTCTGAATAGCAGCATCTTGCTGATCTTGACTGATGAGACACGGATAGCTTATCTTTCATAGAGAAATGTTCATGATAAAATAACATTTCTTAACCATCAGAAGCCTTAAAAGAGGTTACTCATTAAAAACATTCTCACCTGTATGATCATAGTAATAGATAAATACTAACACAGGTGTTTTTGTCATTGTATTCTGATTTAAACTGGAAAGCAAACAATGATTACAAAGCATGGCTGCCAGTCTCTGAATTTTTGAAGTTGTTTGAAATGTAGTCCTCAAAGAAGACATGGGAAAGTTTAATGATGTTAGTACACTACCACACACTCATTTCTTTCGGACAGTGGTGGCTTGATGTGCTTCCTCTTCAACAAGCATATGATTTGGCATTTAATACATAAAATAAGAGATGAAGCTACGAGAAAACAAAAGATTTCTTAAAGCAGTATTGTACTTCTAGAAACAAAATGATAAGTCCACTGCCATTACTTTTGAACTAAAAACACTCTCTGCCTTACACAGACTGGTCAATTAGCTGCTTTTGAATGGATTCTATGTAAAAAAGCTATGCACGACCACGCCCTACGCTACAGTTTCACCATACTCAGGATTTGTAGTGCAGATGGCTATTAATAAATACATCTGTGTACTGAAAGCTTACACAACTGAAAAATAAACATTGACTTACTTGTGGAACCAGCTTGTTTTCTGAAAATAAAATTCCAGTTTTGTCAAATGCTCAGCAATTGAGAATTTCATATTCTTTGACAATTTGGAAGCGAATTGTGTCAGATCATGTAACTTCACAAATCTGAGCGCACAAAGGCAGCAATTAAAATAATTCTAAACTAGATTTATTAACTGAAATTTGCTTTGTGAGCGCTGAGCTTACTTCTGTCCAATGTGCTCATTTAGGGGAGAAAGTGCTTATGTGTTGATCACCTGCTGGGCAGTGGTGGGGAATCTATCCTTTGATCAAAGGGAGACATACTGGTTTTACTTTACATCCTGTCTCTCTAGCTCTCAACCGGCCCATAGCTGGAGGGATTCATTTCAGGATTTTTCTTTATTCCCAGTATTCTGTTACTTGCTGCATACCACCACCCAAGGCATCGGGGCTAAAACCAAACACTCTTTGTGGTACATCCATACAACAGACATCAAAATGGAAACAATATTTAAGTTAAACCTGTAAGATCAAGTTTGCTGAAATCCTGCAACACATGCAGCTTTTGAACACTTCAAGATCAAATCAAAGCTTGACAGACAGAGTTAAGGAGAGAATCAGTACATTTAAACCTGTCAATCCTCAAAAGAAAATAAAGTATATTGGTACAAGTAAAGCTAACTATTCATTTTGTCTTGGTGCTAACAGCAGTTGACTATGGGTAGAGAACTTGTGCTTTTTTTTTTTTTTTTTTTTTTGTAGACTGTATTTTTTTCTGTAACTGAGGCAGGGTTCTCACTCAGCTTATCTAAACATACATTCTTTGAAGCTACATTGATACATCTTTCTCTTTCAAAAGAGAAAGAAATGAGATTTTTGTTTTCTGACTCTTAAACTGAAGGACTATTTTTAGATAAGCCTTTCCCAAGCTTTCCCCAAGCAGTAAGACTGTATCTGAGGAAGATTCACATTCAGTTTTAGTAGTTTCAATATTAAGACCTCTCTCTTCTACAGAACCAGAATAGAAATTGCTCTGAGACAGTGCAATGTTTGTAGCAGTATTCACACATCCTAGCTTAAAAATTTGTGACCTTATGAAAAAATGAGAAGAAATGTAACTGAAAAAAACAATCAGCCTTATCAGAACAAGCTCTCCACTCTCTTGCAATCAGTTGCAGGTGTTTTTTTTGTTTTGTTTTGTTTTTTTTGTTTTGGTTGACACTTTCAATTCTAAATGTATTACTATCAACAGATTTTTTTTGATCATTTATCATTTTTTTCTTCAAATGAACGGCAAACCACCTTCTAAATATTTTTCCATCTACTAACTGCTCACCAGAAACACATTATTTCTCTGCCACCAACTTTAGAAATAAAGTCAATTTATAATTGAAGAAAAAGATCTAGAAGACGAATCACAACAATCACATAAGAGATAGAAGTTAAAACTACATTGATAAAGAGATGTAGGAGAAAACAGCAAATTGACTTCAAGCAGTTTTATATCTTTTAAAACAACTGACCAGTAGGTAAATAATTCCCAAAGGAGTGCTGCCAAGTCTATATAAATTTCTCAACAGTTTGGCCAGCCTCTGAGAGAGTAAGAGTAAGTGAAATAGTATGGGTTTTCATTAAATCTAACTACAGATGTCAATCATAAAGTATTTAAATCGGCATAGAGTTGGGCAGAAAAGAAAAATTAGAAGGTCAGGAAAAAAAACTTTTAGAGCATGATGTTGGAGCCAAGTCCAACACTGGTTCAGGATTCATTATAAAAACGTTTTATGAAAGAATTTTTTAATATACATTTTTTACTTTTTTTTTTTTTTTCTTTTTCCCCTCACAATTACTGCAACTAGGAGAGAATACCCAATTACATGAAGAAAAATAATAATAGTTAAAAAAAAAAAGGGAGGGTGATCTCAGCATAGTTTCCACCTGAAAGGCTTGCATACAATTAGAACATTGGGATCTGTTATTACTTATACAGGTATAAATTCCTATAGTGGTACAAAACCAATTTAAGTAAGACCTACAGCCTCTAACTGCCATAATCAAAATCATCCTAGCTAACGTAATACACAAATCATTAAAACTTGCCTCAGTATTTACATTTGACCCAATCCATATTCTTAGAACTAAAATGAACTTTGATAAAAAGCTCACATGTACGAGCCAGGTCAGCAGACACAAAACGCTACACAAAGAATGTGAATGCACTGTGCTTCTTTGATTACTCTAAATAAAAGAGTAAATAAAGATTTACTCTTCAGACACATTAGGGTCATCAGTTGTCATTCATAGACACTTATAGATAGAACTTGAGGTCTGCCATACAGAGCAAAGCTTTCGGTTGAGTTTGGGATTTATCACCTAATGCGTTTCAAGGTCCTAGAACCATGTGTGGCAAAATTTATCAGATTATTAGTAGAGTTGTCCCAGCTTTCCCTTATTGCAAAATTTATCCAAACATCTTTAAGGAAAAAAAGTTTTTCCAACATTTAATAGAGATTTACAATCCCAAATTATAGTTCTTATATAAAATGCAAAATATACATTACTGATCTCTTTGCTTGCATCTGGTAAAAATACATCTGCAAAACTAACAAGGAGGTTCTGATTTGTTAAGCAAGAGAATTGCATTGGCAAAACTTAAAACATTTTAATAACTTGATTACCTAAGTTTTTGCAAGAACTTTTACAGACAAAATGATTTCAGTAAGGGTCTTTTTATTTTACCTTATGGACACCGTTTTCTTCCAGATAAAGTTTTTAAACTTTATTCTGTTACTATTGCTAGCTGCTCTTCACTAACCATCAATTGCACGTTAACAAGCAGCTTCCAACAGAAAGAACCGTGTCAGAGTACCATTTAATCCACAACAGGCAATGACAAAGAGGTTTACATCCATCTGTCGCTATTTAAACTAACCTGGCTCGGTTTGCTTGATAGGGGACTGATGAGCATGATTTCTTCTGTTGATGGATTTGGGAGGGTAACAATCTCTAGCAGAAAAAAAAAATCTAATAAATACACAGGGGTGGGGTTGTAATAATGTCATCAACTGGTACAGCTGATTGTGGAGTGCTCTACCCAAACTCTGCCCATGGCCTGAAGCTGTATACAGAGATTCTCAGCTGCATCTGAATGTCCTGATGAAAGAGATTCCAGCTGCTTTTCCCTCTCACTTCCTAGGCTGCTACTACTACTACTCTTTCAAAACTTCCATTAAAGCTGCTCAAGTGAATAGCTTGCTCATTTTACTCAAAAGGATCAGATTTTAATAATAATAATAAATGCGACACGAACTGTTTAGCTAGCTGGCTCAGTTTGATAGAATTCAAAGACAGGCTGAAGAAGAGCACATGATCTGGCCAGCCAGACTAACTGAAAGACTCCAGATGAGAAGCAATGAAAATGTCACTTCTCTGGAATACAGACATGTAAACATCTTCACCAGTGAACAGTCTATAAAGCAAACAAAAATGAAGCAAATTGAAGCAGTGAGGTTCTGCCATTTGAGATATGCAGGGATATTTCATCACATGTTATTCTTTGCCTAGTGCTCCCTTGAAATTGTCATTTAGTGCAAGAGATTTTTGGAAGAAATGAGAACACTGATGCCAAAATGGATTCATAATGACAGCACAACGTTATAACAGAATGAGAATTAAACTGTACTTTTACCTATTTCTAATCCTTTACATAAATATTTGCTACTGGAGCTCAAATATACAAATAGCTTAGTGTTGCCTAAGCAACGTTCTCTAAGTAATGAACTAGCTGAAATTACATAAATACTTTCCCTAGATTTCCATTTTACACACAGCTATAGAAAAAATAATAAATTATCATGCTTCAGTCACTGATAAGTAGCCCAAATTCAAGCCTCTGGACGATCCTACATAGCCCAATGCTTTTTTTTTTTTTTTTTTTTTTTTTTTTTCAAAAAGAGAGAATGTCTATGGAGGTAGCACACAGCTCCTGAAACAGCCAAATGTTTCATTGCACCTGCCTGCTCTGTCTGAGCTCTTGCCACTGTGCCCAGTGGAAGCTGTAGGGATGTTTCATTTATTGCATGTGTGAGATCTAAAAATCAGCATTAGAAACCATCATCTGGATAACATGAAGATGAGACAGCGAAGTGCCTCAAAAGTGGCTCTGGGCCCTATGACTGGTTGGACTGGATGACTGTGATAACAGCCATCACCTATCAAAGCGTTTCCATGAGGAAATCAAGAGACATGCAATGACAAATGGTATTTCATTGATGTTAAGTAGGTCAGGGCACACAGCATTAAAATAAATAAATAAATAAACACCTAGAGATCTTTTAACTGTTAGGCATTATTTTGTATTTTAGCATTAAATTCTAAAATTTTACTTTTAAAAGTTTAGATTACATGACTTTTCATAAGGTCCTTTGAGTCTGCTTTTCCAGCAGAAACATCTTTCCAGAAGGAATGCTGTGCAGACAGTCCCATGTTCACCTACTCTAATATTTACAAATAACTGCTCAAAACTCAATAACTTGAAGACTAATAGTAATTTTACATGTTCACATGAATATTTATAGAAGTACAATCCAACAAAATGCAATTCATAATTTCCTTGTGAAGCAAAGTTTCACTACTTTTTTCAAGATGTTGGCTTATCTTCAGATTTCAAACTATATCTAGATTATTTGATTCTCTCTTTCATCATGAAGTCAGTGATTACCAACTCTTGCTTAAAGAACTATAACTCCTGAAACAAAGTTCAGCTGGTATTTTACATACTACCTTTTCTCACATTCTACAATGTTAAAAATTGTCCCAATATGTTATTTATTTTTATTGTGGAAGAGTAAAAAAGAGCAAGGCTGATGATTGCAGGTCCTGTGATTGTTGTCTTTAGGCTGACTACATGAAAAGCTTTGAAGTTGCGTTCACCAGCTCCATTTTCAGTCTGTTTGCACACCTTCTGCACCTGCACTGAAGAAGCTGAGGCCAAAGTTCAGACAGAATGGCCTCACTCACACAGCTAACATACAAGTGACAGACAAAAAACTTCTGAATGTATAAAATAAAGTTCTCTAGCTAGGCATGAGGGTGATTTGGTGTCTCATAAATACCAAGGATAAGATAAGATAAATGCCTGTCAGAGTAAAGTAAAAGACATCTAGTTTGTTTAAGTCTCTTTGAAAATGCATATATATATATATATATATATTTCCACAGATGTTTTCCAACTAAGACCATGAACAAACCCAAGGAAAGAAACTACTCTGACAATCTGAGTGACAATTTACCAGTACTGAAGTAAATAACAAGAACCACTGACTTCAGTGGGTCCGGGGCTTCAACTTCTGACCTTAACTCTGTAATGCATTTGGTCAAATATTTATTTATGTAACAAAATTAAGAAACTGGGTTTGATATTTTGCTTTTTTTTTTTTTTTCAAAAGAAAATGCTGATTTTCTCCACTGATCATCCACTTAATATGAAACACGGAAATTTCATATTTGTCTATCACTTCACTTATTTCCAGCATGTAAACTAAAATAAATAGCCAAATAGGTACAGCTAAATAAATTGGTATTTACTTTTAATGAAAGTCCTACCTTAAACTGTGGACAATTAGTACCTGAAAATAGTAGTAGCAGTAATGGCATCCTTTAAAAAAAAAAAAATTAAAAAAAATCCCTCAGGATCTTACATTATGAATAATATATATATATATGTGTGTGTGTGTGTGTATATAATAATACATATATATATGACACTAGTCACAAATCTGCCCACATTTTGCAATGCTAGCATTCCTTGGAGGTTCCTCCTTTTATTCAGTAAAAACCAAGCTACAGTAAAACAAGAATCATGTCTAAAAATCACAAATGCAAAATGCCCTTGGGCTCCAGTCAATGCAACAACATCCTAATTATGTTAATTAAGCATAGAGCTAGTATTTTCTATGAGAGAATTAAAATGAACACTGCAAACAGTCATGCTCCTTATTTTTCCATTGCTTTGCATGCTACTGAGACTCATTTCAAAGTCAATGTGTTTTTTTCCAAAATAAGCTACACAGAATATCCAAACACTAAAAAACACAGATTTACAAAAATCTTGACTTAAAATAATGGAAATCTAAAGCAGAACAATGGCTGATTGTTAATGTCTTTAAACATGTCCTTATATAGCAGTGTGACCAAATGCTGTTATGCTTTATATTGCTATTAGCAAGGACATTGTGAGAGAAAGCTGTTTGCCACATCTCCACAAAGACAAAGCTAGGCACCACATTTGTTTTAAAACAGATTTCTCCTCATTCTCCCTGTAAACACATACAGAACACATTCAATAATTAGAAGCGAACAGTAAACATTTGCCTGAGCAATAAGTGAGAAGCTTTACTCTTCCAGCCATTCTGTACCATTTCTGCTTGGAAGGCTTTTTACTTTTTACTGAATGACACTGATGTCTTCCTAAGAGCGACTCCACCAGGGCTACTAAGGCAAAGGTTTAAAATTACAGATTTACATTCAGCCCCTGGGTCCAAATTCAGCAATCCAGCTTTATGATTCTAGTTTCAAAAACATTACCCTCCATTTGTCAGCAGGCACAAGCTTCAGACCCCCTGTTTCAGGTGTGAAGTTAACTCAGTTTTAAGGATATAACAATCAAAAAACTTGTCCAAACACTCCTAAAACATCGACCTTACTTCACATCTGACAAGAATAAAGCCTCCGTTACTGTACAAACAAGATACTGTAATAACAAGTTCTGTGTTGATTTGTGTTACAGACACACAAGGACAAAAGCCCTAATTGTTTTTCTCAGGTCTGCCGTACTTCAGTGGTGGGAAGAGGAACAGAAAAAATAAGCACTTTCCTTCTACCTGCACACCTCAGCTGTGCCATGAATCTTACTTTCTGACACTCACATGGATTCAGTTACCCGTGACAGACTGCTGTATCGACTTAATACTTAAAAGTTATCATCACCTTCTGATTTTCTTTGCTTTCTTCTGCAGGGGTAAGCAGAGGGGAAGGGATCCTGTTTCTAACAAGTCCCAACCAGCGCAGCTACACGTGCTACCAGATTTCTGGTCGTTGAGATCTCCCTAACCATAGTCTGTTCCTTGGTGAGCAATGGGCTCTCTCTTGCTTGGTATTTCAGGCACTTTTTGATTCAAGTTCTTAGATCAGAAAATGCTCTTTGGTTGCATTGAGATGCACAAATTCAAAATTGCCCAACTTCCAAACCAGACATAGCGAAAACTCAAAGTAAATATAGAAGATAGCATCAATTTAATTTTTTCCCAAATTGAAAAAAAATAATTCTCAAACTAAAATTCTGTTCCAAGTCAGGTATTGATCAGTACATGAACATCAGAGTGACAGACGAAACATAAAATTTGAAAAGCCATCTCTTACAGCACTTATCTCTCCTATAAGCTGCAGGTCCCAAGCAGTGGAATGGAGGAGGTGTATGTCTCAGAGCTGATTGCCTCTGATGTCTAAAAAGGTGCAAGATGTACCCAGAGCTTTTCCCATGACCGGGCTGCACACAACAGCCCCCTCACGTGGATTCTGTGACCTCTATATGTTTAAACTGCAGCTTTTCTCATGTTTGAACAACACAATGTCTCATCTGGTTAGCAGCTCCTTTTTCTGAAAGTTTCTAGGACCTTAATTACACTTTAGACCTTTAACCATTTAAGAAACTTAGTTGAAATGAAATAAAATTCCAGATGCTAAAAATATGAGTGGATAGCAGTCTACTCAGGCTTAAGAGTATGGGGAATACTGCCCTGAATTCCTTCTCCACACCTATCAGGCTGGCCTGAATTCACAACAGTTTATGGTAATATTGCACATAGACAAAGAACTGAGCCAGGCTCTGGCAATAGCGGATGCACACAGCACTTCTAATCAAGTGGCTTATCACTTAGAAACAGGCTTATCTAAGCTTATCCTTGGCCAATTACATGGAGTTAATGGAATTAATGTTTCATGCACCTATGTATTTCCTGTTCTCTGAAACAAAATGAAGAACAATTATAGTCTCAAGAAGAACTAGACTGACACTTCAGAGCACCACATAAGCTAGCTATCAGCCTACAGCCTGTCTAGTAAATGGAAAATGCCAGATTGTAGCTAAGTTATTTTCTGGCAATTTTCAACACGAAAGGTGAATGACAGATAAAAAGTAACAGTTACTTCTACCACATCTTACCTGAAAACATTCCCAGAAAATTTTGATACTGCTATTTCTATAGCAAAACATAGAAATAAAGTAACCTGAAGGGGAAATTGGTATTTTACAGCTTAACTTTTCACATTTTAAAAATAATATATGTCTTCCATTTGTGACTGAAGAGGCCAATTTTCATTAAAAAATAAATTAATCTATAATAACCACACTCAAAATCTGAAAATATCAACAGCAGAATCTCACGCCAGCTTTAAAAATATGGTTTGAGTGTATAATTATAAGGTAATAATCAGTGTTCAAAAGTATGAATGGCAAATGTTTACAGTGCTCTGACTGGGAAATTGAAAAAGCCAAATGCAATCTACTGAATTAAAAACAACAACAAAACACCTGACGTGAATTTACAGGGAAAGAAGAGTCGATCTCTAAACTGAGCCAACACGATGTTATTTCCCCTACTGAGCTAAGATGCTCAGAGAAGAAAATGCAGTGTGTTGGCCAAAGGAAGATTGTCTGCAGCAGGAGTAAGAGTGGCCATCAAGAGCTAGGGCAGAGGAGAATGCTCTTGAAAGGAGGACTTGCTGAGCCTTAAAAGGATAGGATTCATTTCCTGAAAATCCCTTAAAATTTCCTGACTGTTCAGTCACAATCATTCTCTGTGCTTCATTTCTCCATCTTAAATTAAAACAAACAAACAAACAAACAAACAAACAAAAACCTTTACTTTAAAATGGTGTTTTGAAAATGAATTTCTTAAATCTTAAAGTGTTAACAGAGATTATTGTGAGAATAGATAGAAAACAATATCTAAAGGCTGCAGAAGCTCTCTGCACACTTTTTGACAATCAGAGCAAAACTTGGCAAAGAAAGTCCCTAAGAAATGAAGATTTTTCTTCTACCCTTCCTTGAGAGAATAACAGATCACATCCATTGATACTTCTCTCAAGCGTGAAGAAAAAAAAAAAAAGAAAACCTGATCAAATAGAATAGCTCAGTTGGAAAGAACGATCAAAGATCATCCGGCCCAACTGCCTGATCAAGCCAGGCCTAACCAAAAGGTAAAGCATGTTAAAACATTTCTTCTCATATACAAAAAGTAGAAAGGGAAGACACAGTCAAGCTGTAGAGCAACTGTTACATGCAAATCTCTCCCCATTGCTAATATACCATACTAAAATAAGCCTTGGGAGTATATCTTCACATTATGAAATGTGTAGAATTAATTATCTGGCACCACTCAGAGGCAGAGTGATGGGAGGGCGCTGGCTTTGTTGCAGGGGTGTTTTGGCCAGAGCGCAGATCTGAGTACTCATGTAGCAAAATGAGGCGGTGTCTGATACAGCCATCTATACAGTACATTTGAACATAGACATAGGATTTATATGAGGTGAGGATGCCATCTAGAATCACTATCAAAATACATCATGATCTTGTCTCTACTTCTTTTAATTATCTCTCTTAAAAAATGAATCACCTCACAAAACTTTATATATGTTCCTGATCTAATGTTCCTTTTTTTTTTCTTATGGACAACAAACTATTAATGGATGATGAGAATTTTGTTATCAGATATACTGATATAAGTACAGAGCGAGTCAGTTCATTATAATGGTGATTTTTGAGATTTTTAACAAAGTAACTGCTCGTTATTACTACAAGAATTCCAGGATTGCATTATCTTTTAAAATTTTTACAATGCAATGCCATGATTGTAACTAACTGAAGTGTTAGTTCACATCTCGAATCCAATATGCTGCAGTTTCTAATATGAAAAATACTCCGATATTTCACTTAGTAGAAATAGAATCTCTTAAAGAGAGACTAACTTAATTTCAAAATCATAATGTTTATGTTACTCTAATGTAACAAAAATTTAATTTTGTCTCCTGATAGTTTTCAAGATGATTGTACATTTTTACACAAGCTTTTTAAACTAGGACAAATGTGGTTTTGAGAATCCAAAAAATAATTTTTTATTTTTGGTTCATAAATAAATATTTTGACACACTGTGTGTTGGAATGGAACTGCTGAATCTGTAATGGATGCCTCGATGCAGTGAACACAACCAGAGCGACCTGAGCACCCCTGATCTGGTGCCGAACAATTGTTTGGGGGTGATCACCTTGCCTTGGTGTGATGAGCACCCAGGCTGCTCTTGTGTACGCTGTCAAAAATTCAAGACAGCTCGCAGAGGGAAGGCATTATTCCTAGAGCTTTAAAACTGCACAGAAATGGATTAATTTAGCCTTCAGCCATAGGCATCCAATAAAATTGTTTCTGTCTTACTTAAATGTCAATAGAAATTATTAAAATACTCTCAGACTGTATCTCAGACACTACTCCTTTCAGTCTATAACTGCAGCATCACACAATGTATCCTAAAAGGAATAAAGCCCAGCAAGTCGTAACAACAGATTTTGTCCCCTGGGGAAGGAGGGCTGTGTTTAAAGAATGATAGAACGGCCTGGGTTGAAAAGAACCTCAAAGATCATCTAGTTTCAACCCCTGTACTGTGGCAGGGTTGCCAACCACTGGACCAGACTGTCCCGAGTCACATCCAGCCTAGCCTTGAATGCCTCCAGGGATGGGGCATCCGCAACCTCCTTGGGCAACCTTTTCCAGTGCGTCACCACCCTCTGAACTGTGTTGTGAATTCTCATCCTGTGGCAGCCACTTCCACACTAGGGATGTTGCTCTGGCCCAGGAATAGGTCTGCCCACCAGCACAGGATAGAGGAGAAGCTCTGCCTCCCATCAGCTGCAGACTGCACAGCCTCAGCAAGTCTCCGTTTGAAAAGAAATAGTAGACAATGTACTGTCAAGGGTGAGGGATATAGCAATACCAGATAAATTCTGCTGGTATTGGAACAGAAGTGTCAGAGAGAAACATCCGTTTTTAAATTGGAAATATGTATGGGTCAGGAAAATAAACAAAAATTTACTCTCCACACCCACACAAAAGAATGATGCTGGCAAACAGCTGAAAATTACATTACTTTTAAAAAGCACCATAAGCTGTCATTAAAATATCACACAGCTGCATTAACAGAATTTGCTAATTGCTTAAAACACAACACTAAGAAAACTCACAAACCTGTGAAAAAGAACAATTCCAGACTCATTTTATGGCTGCTTAATTTCAAGAAAGAAGAAAGTAACTAAAAGAAGTTTGAATATGAATCATATTCTTTTGATACCACATGCAACCATGTGTGTTGTGTGAGCACCTGATGGAGCTATGGGTGTCCCAGCTCACTGCAGGGGTTGGACTGGATGGCCCTTAGGGTGCCCTTCCAACTCAAACAATTTCGTGACTTTATGATTCAATGTGTATGACAGTTTTAATAACACATTAGTCACTTGCACGTTAATCTTCACTAATGCAAGTAGATTTTGCTCCTCTGAACAGCCCCACTGTACCAAGAATTGTTCCAGTAAGAGGAAGTGCCAAGAGACAGTTTTGTAGGAGGGAAGCACCACGCCTGGTACTCTTGTGCTGTTCTTGGCATTGTTAATGGCCCACAGCAATTGTGAACTGCAGCAGATTACTGACAGCCCCAGAGGTGAGCACCAGGAGACCGGGCATGCACTGATCAGTAACTGAGACAAAGTGACCAGGAAGCATTTACTCACACTTGGAAGAGACAAACAAAACAAGCTGCACCTTTATATTTAAATATAACTGTCAAGTTAATGTATGCATGTTCATAATTCATAAAAAGGTCATACTTTCCTTACTAAGCATTTGTTGCTTATGTTAAAATTTCAATTAAAGATTTTAACTTGATATTTTTTCCATACATACTACAAGCTATATTCCATTAAAATCGTACCCTTAATCTGTGGCAAATTTTCTTAAGTAGCAAACTTTCATATTAATTCTGAAAAGATATTGCAGTTTTCTTAATGGGATTTTCAAGATGATATAGCAGATTAATACCAGTTTAAAGAAATTCTCATTTATCAAGCACAGGGAATTATTTAGGCAGCTGCAGAGACAAATATACTTTCCTTAAAGTTTCAGACCTGCCTACATCTTTAACCAAAACAGGGTATGAAAAGGTTAAACAATTAGACCATTACACATCATAATTTCTCATCATTCATTGCAAAGGAGAAAGCACTTTTACACAGTTCACAAACACACTTGTTGAGTAACATACACCTCCATGCAGTTTAAAATAAAACAATACAAAGTAGACTGCAACTTGAAAGAGATAGAGATAGAAAAGAGTTTCTCACCCCTCAAAATAAAACTGGAACTTTGGTTTATAGGAACGGCTATGCCCATATACCCTCCTCATCATCCTGTGTGCCAGACATTAGGAGATGCACAGAGATGTTAGCATTGGAATGAAAGAAGAAAAGGTTAGTTACTTTGGTGCACGTATAAGACACTTTTCTTGCCTGTTAAAAACATATTTTTTTAATGTAAGCCATTGAAAGCAAATGAACGAGTCTGTGTTAATAAACAAGAAATTGCATCTATAGCAACCAAAACAATGACCTAAACATTTTTCCCACCCAGTTAAGACTGTGTGTAGGACGTAGATTATGAGATTAAATATTAAAAGATTATCTATTTTTTAACTGCATGCAATTCAAAACAACAATGACAGCAGAAACAGATTAAACCTTATAAGTAAATAAAGAAGTAATTACTATAATCAAATTGTCTTACATTTTGTTTGGTTCAAAGATACAGAAACTGCTACAGAATTAGAAAAATCTGTTGTTAGCGAAGTACACTTTTCTAATATGCTGTTAATTAAATCTAACTTTTAAGCAAATCTTGAACACTGCACATTATTTACAGACAGCTTCTACCCTTTATTCCATTTTTTTCATCATTAACATCACTCATTCATTCACAGTTTTTATGTCAGTTAACATAAAAGGCAAATACAAAAAATCATAGCAACTTTATGAATTTGTTTTTTAAAAGGGGACTATTTTACTGTAGATATACTCAAGGGATAAAGGCCTTATTTTACATTCATTATAAACTTGAAGTTAAAAAGAAAATGAAAAACATGAACTAGATCAAGAGAATGAAAAATCCTTCCCTGGTTGTGTTTACTGAAGATTACGTATTTTACAATGATGCACACACAGACATCAGTATGTATATCTTGATGTAGTTACAGTGTGCCAAATGCTGATGTGATACCAAGCTCCTAGAACAGAGGTGCACAGTGTGCGTGTTTAACTCAGCATTTCAAAATCAAATAAAATCTTATCATTTTAGATATCATTAAAATTAACTCCTCAATATTTTGTAAAAAATAAAAATTGGTATTCTGTAGTTTTAATGCTTTGAAAGTTAGCCGGTGTAACATATTGCTGGCACTTAATTAAATCTAAAAACTAAATCAAATGAATGGTAATTAATTATGATTGAAGTAGACAGGAATTTTAGCTTGAAAATATACACTGCCAGTATCACTACTGTTTCTAGTCCATTCTTGGAATAAAAAAAAGAGCTCCCAGATGTCAACTGTTATTAAAAACCAGATGTTAAGATAGATGTCTTGCATATTGCTGAATTAAGTAAAGAGATCTGACAGTCCACTATAAACTTAGCTATCATTTAACACAGAAGAAATGTGGGTAAATTTTTTACAGTTAACTTGGAACAAATCTTGGTTCTCTGGTCTGCACAACCACAACAAAAAGCAAAGATGCAGTAAGACCAGAATATTCCTAATTTTGGGGGGGAAAAAAGGGGGACAGATTCTGTAAAATGTCCAATTAGCTGGATTCGCCTCAGTGAAAATACAAGCCCTTTCCCCTGAATTCTGCAGGAGTTACTGCTTTTCAGGCCTAGTAATGTTAATTGAATTGACTTTGAAGTTCACAAGGGCTTTCCCAGAGTAAAGGTTGAAGAAAGACTGAAGGGTTTCTTTTCCACTGAGTGGTTTGATCCTATTTCACTAACAGAACACATTAGGTTAATCTGTGGTGATACTTTTAAAAACAGCAGAAATCAACAAAATGGGCAACTCATTACGTTTCCAAATGACTCGTAACTATGTTCAGCTGTTTCGCTCTTTAGTGCATTACAATTCTTCCAATAGGCAGATATTCATTTTTACTTCAATTATCCACTTGAACTTTCTTTTTGGTACTTCTAAATAAGATGAAAAATCAAGTATTGTCAAATACTTTTAAAGACCATTACATGAAATCACAGACTATATTGTTTGACGCTGATCCTGATATACAATAGGCAATAAATTAAAAGCTGGAGCCTAGTTAATGCCAATCAACATTGTTGTATTGAGTACTGTTTCTGTCAAAATAACTTTATACGTCATTTAATCACATGGAGTCTTCTTGATAAGGTACAAGCTTTGAAATAATATGTTGAGATTTCTGTAAAGCATTTGATTATGTATCCCAAGGCATCAGGTCAGCAAAATTAGCTCTATACAGAAGAATGCTGCTGAAGGGGACCTGCAGATACCTATTCTCATCCCAAACATATTCTGTAGTCCCACAGTGTGGTAGAAATGGCTGAGAAAGACTGCTTCAGAACGTGAAGTTATTTGGGATTAGCTGAATAAATGTTATCAGCTGCATTCACACGACTGAAATCCTCTGCACAGTGTTATCATTTGAGAAACTATAGAACAAACTCAGAAGACAGAAAACTGTATCTGAAATCAGTGATATTTAAAAGGGCTTATGGTAAAAATAAACCTTTACTGCAATGTTGAACAAGGATGAATACAGGCAGATAAATAAAAAATGTTCAACATCTCTGTGCAGCATGAGACCATTATTAGAATTAAACATCTGGTGTTTGTGTCATAACTCTTGTGAATATTCGAAAGACTAACCAGATCAGGAAACAGCTACAGAATTACTCAAAACTAAGCTCGGCAGTGAGAGCCAAGAGACTCAACCTATCTGCTCACTCAGAAAATGATAGAAGATCACTATTAAGTAACACATACAGAAAAGAAAGTTCTTTAGCAGAGAAAAAAACTACATAGATATCTACATGACTTAGACTGGAAATATGGTACATGTTTTTCAATAGCACATCAATTCTGTGTGACTGGAAGTTTTTATGTCAAGACAAGCATGCTATAAAAGGTGTGCCTAACAGTATTCAAAATAATTCCCTGAAAATTACAGATTTAATGAAGAAATTATTGAGTGGTCAGGTCCAAATTATGTTCATGATCCACTTCATCTTTAACAAATACAGTTAGCAAAAATTCTTTCCCATCTTTCTTAGGCAAATCTGTTTTAATGAGAATTTCTGTGCCTTGATCTTATTCTGTACACAGAGATTACAATTTTTCCAATCTTACTGATTCATAAATTCATGAAAAAGGATTATTAAATACTGTGAGCTGTTCTGATGGACAATTAAAAAACAACAACAACAACAACCAAAAACCCAGAACAAAACAAAATTCTGAACATTAACAGCAGCCCAAAAAACAGCTTCAACATACTGTCACGTCTTATATTTTTTTATTTATAAAATACTCTGACTTAATGCCTCCCATTGAAAACCTGTTTATATCTCATTTTCAATTCCACACACTAATTACTTACAGAAAAAAAAGTAGCATTTAGGACTTCTGCTAACCTAAGTAGAGGTCACCAACTTAGCAGTTCAATTAAGAAAGCAGAAAGCCTATTACATGCTCTATTATGGTTTAGATAATTATGTCACATGTTCGTGCCAGGTAATGCTCTAAACTAAAAATACTGGATGCTAGATTATAGAGTTGAGTAAAAAAATAAAATTCCTATAGCTGTGAGAGAATGCCAGCCTTCATTTTAATTTACAAAAAGGGAGATAATTTCACAGTATGTGCTGTCAATTTTTAATATAATAGAAAACAGAATGTACAAATATAAGGTCTGCAAGGAATATTTAACAAACTCACTGATTTCCTGTTAGGCAGTCAGGTTGTTTTCAAGCCCGGACTATCTCCTTGCAGTGCATTGGATGAAAGTCATAACACTCTAAACTACTCTTGTCATTATTCTGCCTATGACATTTTGGGGATATTTAATGGTGTTAATTATTTTTACTCTACAGACTGTAGAGATTTTTCTGTACAGCTCTGCACAACTACCCAAAATTTCTGGATAAAAGACACATAAACAGCATTGTTTTTATAAGCAAACTGCTCTACCAAGAAGCTGAGGTTTGGTCTCCACTGATGTTCTGAGACAAATGATGTTCATTACCTATTTTTTCATTCCTTACACACTGTGAAGCAAAATAAAAGCTGCATTTATGTCTTATCGTTTATTAATATTGGATCAGAGACTTCCAGGAGAATGCTTAGTCTTTCCTATCAGTGTGTATCCTACAGAATCATTAATCTATGGCTCTTTCAAACAATAAACTATAATCAAGCATTTTTTGATTAATGTTTGTGTACATTAACTTCTTTTTAAACTTGGATCTTTCACTGGTTTATAAGGTCAAGAATAGCAGCCCAATGACAGAAACATGGAAGAAGGTGAAAAAAATCAAGAAATACTATTTGAAATGATAAACCAGTATACATGATTAACTATTATAAATTTATGATGAATTCAAAATAATTAAGATATCAATTGCCTTGTATTTTTAGAACTGACACCCTAGTCTCATATATTTATGTGGAGTACAGTGGTATTATCTCAAATACTATGAAAGCCTTTGCAAACTGACTATTCATAGATTATTAATTCACTGATTATATATCATCATTATGCTAGTCTTTCCTTCTCTCGTTGCTACTTATTGTAGTTTCTCGGTTTCTTAAAAGGAAATATCTGCTGTCACTAAATAAGGCTTACTGTTCTTCTCCAATTACCACAAAAGCTAATGTCAAAAATTCAACTGCCTTCAATACAGCAAGATAAAGAACAGTGCTTAGAAAACACTACACAAAGATGTCAAAAGCTTGTTTAAAGATTTCTTCTGTTTTAATGTTCTCGTTTAATATTATAGGATATCTTAATAGAAGTTTTGAAAGCATATTTCTCAGCCTTCAGTTCTTTAAGGTTCATTAGATTGAGCAGAAATTTTGAGACAGTGGCCTTTGGATAAAATGACCTACATTATGCATCAGGTTAGAAACAAAGGATAACTTTAATTATCATCTACATGTTCAAGTATGTCTAACAAATTTAAATATATCAGATATCAGAAATTATATGACTATTCATATCCACTCTGCATATAGCATACCCTTTATTACTCATGAATGCAAAGTAGTTGCAATCTCTGTGCTGCAGTACTAACAGATTTACAGAGCAATATAACTGCTACTGAAAAATGGCATCTGTATAACACCCATATCTTGTGCAGTAATCTGGTTTAATTTGGCTCCATCTCCAAAAATGAATTCCCATTAGCGCTGAATTGTGCTGGGTGACATCCTGGAATGCATCTTTCAGCTACACTTCATCAAAAAGGAATTCAGTGTGTCCACTCCAACACAATTTCTGGATACAAACCACAGTGCAGTAAGTGAAGATCAGGAGATTTCCTTCAAATATGCAGTCTTTATCATAACTGAATCTCTAACATAGATGCATTCAAAGACTAGAAAACTGTATTACTGTGAGGCCCATTGTTGTTTAAAATTTGGTTACCTGAATAAGATAGTGGACTTTATTCAAAAAACAGACAGAAAATACACCTGTGAAGCTGAAGTACTGCACACATCCCCTCACATTTATGGCATGCAAATATCTTTATGAAACCAATTCTGTAAATAAATTTTTTAAAAATCATAAATCCCAATCTCTTTTTAGACAAAAGCTTTTGCAACACAGACAACATTAAAAACTTGATGAGCTAAGCTTTGCTGGCTCTCTTCCCACACACAGAAGACCCTTCCTGACAAGGCTCATCACATTACCCTTTCATGTGCCGACATGCTACGAATTAATGTCTTAACTTGGGTTAAATAAATCCAGTGATAACCCGCTCATCTCTTGAACTAATTTTCTGATGACTGATTTACCCTTTTCTCTTTATTATCTGTGACTATTAATGGGTCATTAAACATGTAACTACTGGCTCTGGACTGTGAAACTGTTTTACTTACAGCAAACAATTACATTTGCAAATATTAATTTCCATTTGTAACATGGAAATCTACCTGCTAAGCAATGACATTTTATTTAATTCAAGAACTTACTCTAAAATCAGATTCTTTTAGAGCTTAGATAGACTTTTATGTGTTACTCAATTTGTAAGGAACATACAGGAACAAACATTACTAAAGACTCCTCTCACAGACTCCCCATACATGGAACAATTGACTACAGAAGAGTTATGTGCATGAATGATTTGACGCACTGAGCCTGAAACTGAAAAGAAGAAAGACTAGCAATGGATTCATGTAAGAGAATGTGTAAAGTTTCAGAAGCTCTTCATTTCATGTTTCATTTCATTTCTATATTCAAATAGTTGAATTAATCTTTAAAATTTCTTCAGTAATACGGATCTGTGTTACAGGTCTATTTTCAAATCACAAAAGAAGGGATCTCAACAAACTGTACATCATCCATTTATGAAATTTGCCATAAAACTCATCTCACCGTGTATTATATTTGTATATAATTAAGTTATAATCAAACATAAATACTGGCAATGAGGGTAGGCAAAAGGTTGTTTCTTTACAACACCCAGACTAGCATTAACATGAATAAGATGTTTTACCAGATACTCATGCATTTTAAAGCTTTATCACTAGATGAAGCAGAAACCCAATGCTTCTTAAAGAAGTGGCCCGTGAAATCAGATTTGCAATGCAAAAATTTATGGTCCCCTTTGTAGTGAAAGCCTGTGACATGTTATCTCACTTAAGTAACCAGTGCCAGATATGCAACTTCTGTTATCAAGTTACTGTCTCCCAGAAATGCATTTTTGGCTCTCTCAGCTGGTCTAAAGACCTATTTTAGACTATGATGGTGGCAGCTAATTTTTCTAGTAAGAAATATAAGATAAATGTAAACCTCTATATAAGTGTTGTATATTCTAGCACACACATTCAGGGGAAGTGAGGGGGAGAGGTTTCTATAGCTAAACATGATCTCAAAAAATTCTTCCATATGTGGAAAAGACTGCAAAGTTAACATATAAATATAGATATATATAAATATACACACCGAGCAGTATGTATACATTTATATCACATTCATTAAACCTCAAAACATAAAATAAATTCATTTCTGTAAGCAAAGGAGAGGTATAACTTTTCAATATACAAAATCCATCTCCTTGAGGTATCATAGACAGCAAAACCTATGTTCTACTTGTTACTTTTAATACAGCTTCAGTTTATCTGGCCTTGTAGTCAAATTACAAATTTAATATAATTAAAAGGTATATGAAAAGTCATCTGGCTACAGTATAATTAAAATTAAGAGGTAGGAATAACAGAAGCATTAATAAATACTACATATTGGTATTGATTTTTAATTATATAAAATGAGAAAAATTAAACACGTTTGTAACTGCAAGATGGTAGTATACCAAAATATAGAACTGGAGAAACCCTACAAGTGAAATTCCAGCTCAGAGCAGACTCTCACATTTCAAGCCTCTTTGTTTTGTTCCGTCACAGGTACTATGTGATCTACAAAGAAATGTAGGTTTGCAAGCATTCTCCTTATCCTCAAAATCTGGGCTGCAAGTTTCTGTGGAAGACCACTTTGGTTTTCCTTTTAGGTTAGACTAGATAGAAACAGCCAGATAGATCTCAGAGGCAGGAAAAAATTGTCTGCATCTACTGAAATGAGCATATGACAAGATTTATTGGCTTATGGAAAATGCTAGGCAGAAATTACATCCTCATTAGAAGAGAAGCATTTGCCATCTAGTAGCATGTTTATAATAAGCAATATAGCTGTTATAACTGCATATAATTTAATAGCAATATTGAGTATTTAATGGTGACCATGACATAAATAGGATTTTATTGCATTTAGTTCAACAAGTCTGAACAATCTGTGACATGATCACAAGTTATTTGTTCCAGAGGGACAATATGCATGGCAAAGATGAAAAATTAGAGGAAATACTTAAAAATATGAAAGTATTTGTGTGACTAATTTGCATTGCACTCCTTAGATCTCAAAGCAGTAATTAATTCAGCACAATACTAGTTATTTACAGTGGATATGCCTAGGATTGTTTATACTGAATGTACCGACAAGCAAACCTTGCCCTGCCCGAATTCCTAAATTAAATAAATCCATGTGACTCTAATGAGCTTAGTGCAGGCTCAGCACTGTGCTAATGCAATTGCGTGCTTTCTTGCAGCCTGAGGTACCAGCAGAACAAGTTCACATACATTTAGTGAACAGACAAGAACAAGCTCACACCTGCCCAAATACAACATGTAAACATACAGGATAAAGAAGCATACAGAATATTAAGCAAAATCTGGGGTCAGAGATGGAGCCAATAATTCCAACTTAGTGAATTAAACACCTATATCATGTGATGTTTTATGCAATTTGACGTTTTACCCTTATACTTTTCTACTTCCCTGAACAACTGAAAGATAAATTTGTAATGTAGCAGAAAACTGCCCAGACTTGGTATTTCAGGTTTCCAGATACTAAAGTTCTGCTGAGATTGGGCGTCCTGTCCTGTTCACAGTCCAAGGAAATCTGAAGATTTCACAGTTTTCAAATAGCCATGGAGCTGAAATAATATGTTTTGTTTTATGTTTATCCTCCTTCTAAAATTGTGTTGTTTATTTTTTTAAAGATAAATCCCAGTTTCAACATTCCTGAGGCCCATTCAGGAGTTTCAGATTGGCAGCTTTCCAGTATTGCCACAGAATATAAGGCATTATGCTAATAGCCAGGGCTGCCAAAATACACAAAGTAGCATGTACTCCTTTTCCTTTAAAATTATACATGGATCCACGTGGTGATTTGCAGATCAGAATCCAGACACCAAAATAACAATTGTTTGACTATATCATGGCTCTGATTTCAAAGTGATACAGCTCTAACAAAATCCCATCTGAATTGTTTGGTATTTTCCACATCTTCTTTCAGCAGCTCCAACTGATATCTTATTGCCAAGATCAGTCACTACTTCTCAAATCAATAATTTTTAAAGAGCCTATAGTCTTCTTCAAGAAGTTACTTTTGGTGGCATACTACTATTTTACACCATTCATGCATTACTGCATTAAATTTCTTTTCTCAAATTAACGAAACTACCATCATACTTAAAAACCTAACTGGATTCAAATACTAAGATGTCAGGTAGACAGTTCTGTAGAAGTAAACTGAGTTTCTGACTGAATAATGGCATTAGTGGAAACTTCATGGATACGCTCTGACTGTCCTAGAGAGGACTTTTCTTTTTGTGCCTCTTTATGAGACTTCAGAGTAATGAAAATCATGATGGTGAATTGGTGATAAACTAACTCTAAACACTACTCCCTTGTAGAAGGGCCATAAAAAATGTTTTAGATATGAACACAATTTCTATGTAGCCAGATTGGATTAAAAGATGTAAAAGGACATGCTATATGCTAACAACACCATGTGATATTCCATCCTCAGTTATACCTTTTGAGAGCAGCGCCAACCTTCTGGAAAGGAGCCAATTCCTACACAGGCTTATGGTACACCCTATGATATTCATCTTTTCTCAAAATCCATATCCTTTTTATGAGAATATCATCTCTCATCATAAAACAAAATTAAAATGGCTTTGTAGCCTTGGTGACCATGGAACAAAACATACAACTTTGATTCAACTACAGCTTGGGAATTCGGGAAACATGAAATGAGAAACATTTTGCATTTTATGCATCTCAAAATCTCCAGTTCTATGAGCAGTAAGAAGATTTGACAGTTCTTATTGTCATCAGGATTGGCAATAAAGTCTTCAATTATGAAAATTCTTTGCATCTCATACCTTTAGTCTTCCACTGTGTAGGTGCTTTATCAAATTCTCCCATTTTTTTAAGGAGGATAGAACAAAAGACATCCTTGAATGCTGCAATGGGCAGCCTGATCTGGTGGGTGTGTATAACTGAGCTATATCCTTGTCACACAAATGTGTGGGTTTTTTGTTTGTTTTTTTTTTTTTTTATGTAGAGATGCCAGTTGTAATTAAAATAGTAAAGTATATTTTATACTATGTAGTCCACAATCAGCAACTTGGACCTAGGGCCACATAGGAAAGCTCTCATGAATCTGAACAAGTAATAGCAAATAAAATGCAATTGCTTTACACGGAGACCATTCTGCAATTAGAGGTCTGTCATTCATGCCAATAAGAAGTGTTTCTGAGATAGCAAGAAATGTAAAACATGCGGGAAAATTGATAATAAGTGAATATGGGTGAAAAGGTTTTCCAACTTACATCTTTCCCTTAATAACAGTTTGGAAAAAAGAGGGGACAAAGGTAAGAAAATGCTGGAAACTTGGCTTTGTTCCCTAGCAGTATTCAGAAGATCTGATCACATAAAAAATAAAATAAAATAAAATAAAATAAATAAGTTTTTTACATTAATTATATCTGAAAACAGTACACAAATAGTTCTTTCAAGAAAAGTCAGAGGTCTAATCCTTTACAAATTCCAAAACCATGCTGCTGCATTCAGCTCATTGCCAGTTATAATAAGATACTGAGTAACAGTTATAATGAACACATGAGCACTGAAAGAAAATACCAATAGCTGAACCAAACAGCACCCTGTTAAAAGTAGGATGTCTGTGTATTTTTCCTCCAAGAAGCAAGTGGTACATCAAGATCTTTAAAGCAGATATAGACTCACAGAAATGTAGCAACGTAAATTAGAAATTCCAATATAATCCATAAATATGAACAATGTTTCAAAATTATCTCTTTCTCTCTGAGATTCCTGAAGAAACTTTCAAAATCCTTCCCAACATCTACAAAATTAAGTGGTCTTTATGTTACAATATTCACCACTTTCTTTTTTTCTTTTTTTTTTTTTTTTAGTAAAATAAAAAGTGTCTTCTTATTAGAGAATCAATGCATAATATGCTATTGAATGGAAAACAGAAGTTTGCATGGCACATGGCAATCAAATTGCTGGACAAAAAAAAAGGTGCAGTATGGAACACTAAATAATACAACACAGTAAAAAAATAAAATCCATGATTTAAAAATGTAAGCTAAAGAAGTGACTTGAGTTCACTCCTACATATTGATTTTGCTGCTCCCCAAAATTTATTTCAGGAAGGATTTTGCTATGGAACTCCTATTTCTTTACTTCAGAATTAAACATTAGCTAGGTTAATCCACTGCTCACAGAGTCTGGAAATTTAGGGATGGCAATACCTCAGAAGAAAACTTCTTCCAACCAGTGTACAAACTTAAGATGAAATAAAACAACTATCATGTGCAACAGATATTTGTCTAGCCTGTTCTTAAAAGTCTGCAAGAAAGGAGTTTCTGCTACGTCCGTAATAAAGAATGTTCATGTTTCTTTTGACTTACAGATTTGCTACACTTATAGCTAAAAAAACTGGTTTGGTTTCCTTTTCTATTTTTTTGGCATGTTTGTTTGTTTTTAATAAATAACCCAGTTACTGCCGGTATAAATTACCACTCCTCTTTCTCCAGTGGGCACTGGAACACAACTGATCATCGTCCTCTTTACAACAACATTATTGTTATATTAGAAGACTTATGACTTGCTCTTAGTACTTTCTAGACTAAACAAATCCAGTTCTTTAAGCCTTCCTCATAGGTCATGTTTTCTAAAACTCCTATCATTCTTATTGCTCTCCTTTAGTCCGTTTCCAATTTGTCTATCTTTCTTAAAGCACGGTGTTCACAACTATATACAGCTTTTCAGATGAAGTCTCACCAGTGCTCGAAAGAACAGAATAATTACTTCCTGCTTCTTCTCCAGCATTACCCAGAATTAGATCTAACTTCATTGCAATGGCATTCCATCATTGCTGCATACTGTTTGAAATACAGATTCTTTTTTTTTCCATTATATTGCCTCAGTACATGTGAAGTCTCTCGTCTAAATGAATTTGTCTTTACTGAATTTCAAATTATATATTTCAGACTTTCTCTACAGCTCATTGAGACAGTTTACTGAGCACCTTATCTGCTTCTGCTATATCTGTAGCTTCTTGCATCCTGGTTTATTACCAACAATTTTCATGTTCTTTCTATTTCATCCCTGAAATAATTTCTAAAAAAGTACTTCACAGAATTGGATATAGGAAATACTTCTTAGCAACCTGCTGTAAACGTTCCTCCAGTCCAACAATGAATAACTGAAAATTTTTCTGTAGCATATTATATCTATCAGTTGCATGGACATCCCATCCTGATTTCATATTCATTAGCACTCAAATGATAGCATTTATTGTTATAGCTTTTGTTTTAATGTATTTTACATTGTATTTTACTATAACTACTGTAGTTATTACAAATATATGATGGAACAGCAACAAAGGCCGTATGAATTCAAAGTACGTTTGTCACAGCTACAATTTTCTTCTTACGCCACAAAGCCAGTTAACCCTTTGAAAGGAAATTTGATTTGCTTGACATCATTTGTCCTTAACAAATACAAACTATATTTAGAAACTCTGTGCTATGTAAGACCCATCTAGACCTGCCTCCTGTTTTAGACTGTGGCCCAAAACCAGGGGCCACCTAGGAAAGAATACAAGAATAATGTGAGTGCATAATGATAGATCATAACTTCAAGAATGTAACTTAAGACAGAAATCACCAATCAGATGATGATTAGTAAAAACTATAGAGCAAAGCAAAGCAAAAAGGATGCACTGGGATAGATACATAACAGAGAAATTTCATTACTTTCGATACCTTCTAATGACAACATGTTAAATCTATTAACTATCCTACCACAGTTAATAACTGTAATAATACTAAAGTGTAATTTTCCATACTATAAATTTGAAACATGAAAAATACATTATTTTTGGTGGATCTGATCTTAAAGCTTTCCAGAAAGAACAGCTCTGATAGTTACTGTTTCAAGAATATCAAAACAACAAAATTTTTGGTCAAAGTATCTGCTTCACTCAGATGTCTAAAACAAAAAGTACTGAGCCTGTACACTTGACACTTAGCAAATTTCCACCTTTCAAAGGAACTGAAGCATTATCTGAAGAACTACACTGAAATATTATAAAGGGCAGTGCTGTAATGCTAATAAACCACTGAATATCATGACCTCTTAATTCCAAACAAATATTGTGTAAATATTATCATTTTAAAACTACGTTAATGAATTTGTTTTATTAATTCTGTGTTTTACTTTTCCCTTAACATTCAAATCATTAACATTACAAAATATTATCAACAAAATCAAATGAGTTATGTATTTCCAAAATAGATGTTCCAAAATAGATAGATTTACAAAATTTGTGTTTATTTATAAACAAATACTGAAATTCACAAAGTTGAATCAGTGTTGGGCTTGGGGATATTATTTTTTCTACTGAGTGGAAAAATTTCAAAGCTAGCATGTTCAATCAACAAATCTTTTAAGACCATCTCATTAAGATAGTCTTGCAACAGAGGACTCAAAGAAGACTAATATTATAAGAATACTGAATCATAAGCATTTTTTCAATAAAACATTCCGGAATTTTGCTTACTGTGCCTAGTGAAAAATGTGTCACTTCACTTTAAGCTATACATGTTATTTTATAGCTTTATAGCGTTAAATAATGAAAAAATATTTTCATGAACAGCTTAGAACCAGTGGTTTACAAGATACCAAATGGAAATACTGCATAAGTTTTAAAGCACTAATTATTTCTTCATTTACTTTAAATAAACTCCCAAAAACTCCCAAAAATTGCATACTTCTGAAATCAATTTAAGTATGCAAATTTTCAATGCTTTTCTTATTAAAAAGTTGAATCATGAAATGCTTAAAAAGTACCTGTGAAATGTTTTTTTAAAAGATAGAGAAATATAAGATCCCAGACATAACATTGAGATTCTTTCTGGGTTGGAAACAAATGCCAGACCTACTAGTCTCTGTTCAAAGAACACATCACTAATATTGCTCATTTTATTTGTGGGATATTTGCTTCACCTTGAAATATCAAAACTGTAAAATTCTTAAAGAGAAGCTGAGAAAAGAAGTGACTAACCTGATCTGGAGAGGGTCTGTGGTTGGAGTGTTGTGGCCTCCCAGGAGATCGGTGATGGTGATGGTGGTGATGATGGTGGTAGTGGTGATGGTCATCATCATAGTTATCTGCCATTAGTTTCATTCTGTTTTGTGTCTGTTTAAGAGGGACAATGAAACAATTTATTACATGTTGGAATTTATTAATCTAATAGTGTTTTGGCAAGATCTCAGCTCTTTGTTCACTCTTTCTTTTGGTAGCTGCAAGGATTTAACAGTATAAGTCAGGACTACTGGCTCAGAAAGAAGAGGAAACAAATAGAAAAAGATAACAAAGCATGTGAATATATCTGTCTGTACGTTTTCACATACGTAGAATAACACAATCAGAAGAGGACATGATTAAGGATGTTATGTTTGAAAGGTGTCAATGAAAACATTCAAGTTTTCTAAATTTACTACTTTAGAGGAGTTGCCTATTTTCCAGTTTATTACTATGTTTCAATAATTAACTTCCAAAATCTCACTAGCAGGAATATTAAGCATGCTTCAAGTATTTACAGTTATCTATCAAGGCAAGTCAACAACAAACATGAACAGCTATGTGAAAAATAAACTTTGGCTTAATTTTTCTTTCTTTATTGTAAGCAAGCATCACCCTGCTAGATAGTAAAAAGAATCTGAAGTCTAGTTGATACAGACACAGTTGCTTAGGAAAAATAGTGATTATGGGACTTCACACATCACAGAATGAAAGTAAGTCTTAGATAAAGATCTTGAAAACATCTATGCTTCAGTTACTGCTTTGTACAGATAATAAAATCTCATGTCACCATGAGGTAACAAGATACACCCTTGCTCTTTATCATAACTACAATTATTCCATACCATAACATACATAGACTAAAATAATAAAACCCTGTTAATGGCACCAAAAATATCTTACTACCTAATCACCCAATACTAGTGTATACAGCACTTATTTTTTCTGTTAGTAGGACTGAAGGTTGTCTCAGGAAAACTTGTTAACCTTGAATCAAGTTTTACTTTTGCATTGATAAATCCCTAGAAAAAATGCCAAGAGCTTTCAGAGACCTCTGTCAAAAATTGAAGATTTTATTCAAGGTATACAGAAATAGCACTATATAGACAGCTAAAGGAAAGGTTGAAGTCTAAAAAAAAAAACAAAGAGAAAACCAAATATTCCTATTACAAAATATTTGCGCTATAAGAAAAATGTAATGAGAGGAAAACTATGAACCACTGGGATCACACAAAATCCTAAGATGTCTTCTTTGCAACTAATTTTATTTTGAAATATCATAATGCTTCTCAAGAACTGCACATAATGACTATTGGGGGACGGATTTCAGGAGGGCACTAGCACTCAGTTCACAGTGAGATTTAAAAGAAAAAGCACCTACAGCAGACACAATAACAAGGCAGAGGAACACTGACAGATTGGATACGTATGTGCTTTAACCAGTTAGTGGCTTTCTAAGCATCACTATAGCACCTTTGCTATGAGCACCTTCCCTGCGTCTTACAGTATGGATTTCATCCATAGGTCAGGAGGTAAATTAATTTGAACAGGAATTGCAGGTAATCTGTAGGGTATCATTTCATAATTTTAAACACTATTTTCTGCACAGATGGGATAATTCCATTTTTTCCATCCTGATTAAGAAGACAGAAGCTTTGACCAGTATGAATTTTAGTCACAAATTTGCTGATTTTGCCACAAGGCCAACTCGATCTGAATCATCATTAACTTGTTCACCTTGATATTCAAAGAGGAAGTCCTTTTGAACAATAGTGGAAAAGACGGAGAATTAATAGACAAATAGTTACCCACCTACTGTAAACACTGTAATATTCTGCCTCTTGGGGAAGCTCCTAAGATTTTATCAGTTTACTTTCTTATCAATGAACAGCCTTAAATTTCCTACCTTTCAACTGTATCCCATAAAAGAATGCAAAAGTTAAACAAGATGATATATGCAATCCTAAAAGTGTCCCTTGTAATGAGGTGTTGGGGATTAGATGTGTCATGGGATAACTGTAAATGAATGATGTCATCTTTCTAATTTGGTGCTGAAATATAAATAAACCACTTCTAATGTTTCCTCATTTTGGATGCCAGATTGCAGCACAATGTGAATGTGCACAAAGAAAGCGTTAATGCTGCAGTAGACTGCCTTTAGTTGTTCTACACGGGAGGCAAAATACATAAGAAATGCAAAATGGAAAAAAGAAAAATGAAAAGTTGATTTTGCTTTCCACTCATACGATCATCAAACTGTGCATACATTTATATGATTTTTTATTCTTATTCATTTCTTAAAATTATGCTAAATATGTATCTTTTTTCTTAATAGCTTTTTCATTCTATTTGTTAGTGCTTCACAATGGTAACTGGTATGATTTTCACGTTCTGTTTCTTTTTACTTTGTCAAAGAGTACTTCAAAAGTGAACTACATTTTCCAGATATGCTTACCTACCACTTAAAGAGTACAAAATATGTGATGATTTCAAACTTTTCCAAGTTGGATTTCTAAAGATAAGTCGGAGGATTGCTGGAGGAGGAACAAAACTGAAAATTAAGAGTAACAATAAAATCCCTTTCATGTACTTCTAAGTAAAACTCCGTACTATTACCTCCATCTGCTTCCCTTGCTAATTCCTTTAATGGTTAGTAGGCGATGAAATGACAGGTATATTTTTATTTAAGGAAGAAATTAATTAGCCACACTGGAACTCATTCAGGACTCCAGGGCTTCACACCCCTACACATACATATAAGCACACACATCAACACACAGAAAGGGGATTTTATTCACTGTATGTTTTAGGACATTGGTTCATCAGACAGACAGCAACTGCTCCTGATCACAGTCCTATAACAGGATAATAAGATCATCACTTCAGTGCTGACTGATGGGGAAATGTACCACCTGCTTGCTTGATAATGCTGCAATTTCCGGCGTCAGCTTCAGCATACTTGAAAATTTCATGTTCAAAAATATACAAAATTTTTTCTTATATTACTTTTGAAACAGATCCCTAAATATGACTTTAAAGGGTTGTTTGGAAACTCAGACTTGGAATTTGCAATTCATAAAAACTGTGCACACACTTAAGCTGTGTCAAATCTAATCTGCATCATCTGTTATTCTACATGAATTACACCACATGTTGTGTAGTTTCCAGATGTATCATTGCAAATTATGTAACATTCTGTGAAGTAAGAAATCATTCTTTCTTACATTCTTAAATACAAATCCATTGATATAGAGCATGACACAGATGACACTACAGTTTCCTGAAACCTCTTTGTCAATTGCTTTATCAAACAGAATATTGAAGAATATTTATTTGCAAAATTTTGGTTATCTTTCAATAGTTGCATTATTTGTTTTCATTTATAATAACCATTGACCTTCTTTCCATAGTAAACTTTTTCTAATCTGATTTCTCTGTGTATATCACATATGTCCAAATCAATATAAGTTCATGCCTCTCAGTTTCCTACAGTGGAACTCATTCTACTCCAGTAATATTTCTAGAGATGAGCATGAATCAAGATGTTACCATGTTTCAAAAAAACTATGAAATCCAAAATAAATGTTGAATCAGAACTTCACACCACATCTTGTCTTGTGCTCATTGTAATTTTTCCTCCAAAAGAGCAGATTTGTTTTGCAATCTGTACTGGAGATATGGGCTACTTTCAATAAAAACAGAGAATAAGTCTAAGTCAGCAGCATGAATAGAAATGACCTCTTGGAAGTCATGGGCTTTTTTTTTTTTTTAAATTGAATTTCTTCCTCAACAGTCTCAGTGATCATGCTGTTATCACAATTCAGAGCTATGCACTTAGTTTGTCCTGTTGTCCAGCATATTAACATATGGCTTTAGGTTTATAAATGTTATGTTTTTATGTGTGCTTATGTATACACATACATTTATATACGAATTTATGTACATAAGATTTTTTTCTTCATCAGTGAAATATAGCAAAGGCTTTAGATCCACAGCTGCTTAGACAATTTCACAGTTTTAGCTCTTTCTTACAAATTAAAACCAGTTTCACTAGTGGTTGAAAGAGTGATGAGCTGCAGCATAAGTTGGATTTTCTGAAATTAGAAGCACTGTGATACACAGACTTGCAGAGAAATACTGAACAGGCGACCCATTTGACTTCAGAATTGGCTCTCAGCAGCCTCAAGCATTTTCCCGAGACTGAGGTTTCCAAACCCCTCCCTTATTTCATTTCCTTTTACATTGCCAATGGATGTGCACTGCATTCTAACACAGACATTGACAGCAAAATCTTACATTCTGTCTTTGACATGAATGTGAAATAAGTTAACATGAATTAGTATGCCAGGTTGAATCTGTGAACTCTAGCAGTTTAGGGTACATTTCCTGTATGGAACATATCTGATACAAAAATAATGGAAAGGCAAGGAACATGATTATTTTTTCCTCTGCCATTTTCAGCATATGTCAGTTTGGTTTTGGACCTTTATCTGAAGTTAATGGTAAACTAAAATAGATAAGCTACAACTTTTAATTTCCTGTTTTAACCATTCATCACATGCTGAATAGGCATGTCCCTAACAAAATTATCATTAACTTTTTTTGAAAATGCCTGGTGAACACCAGGCCCACACCCAAGAAGGAACCTGCTTTAATTAGAATTTATATAAGAAATGAAAGTAAAAATAAACTTGTAAAATGCAGCAATATAAACCGCATCTCCTACAGGCAATGTATATCTTTATTAGTTTTAGCCTGAAAATTTTCTTCAGGGTGTTTCTTTGTTTGTTTGTTTGTTTTCTTTACTTTTTTTTTCCTTTAAATTTATTGTTATGTTCAATAAATGTTGCATATATTTTGGAAAAACCAACAAACAAAGGAATGATAGAGAACTTAGAAGTGGCTTAAATGTAGGTGCACAGGTATATTAACTCGTGGTGCTCAAAACAGTTGTCTTTGATCATTCAGTATCACTATTTGCTAAGCTGTCAAGGTCATGAATGGTATGTGTAACTGAATTTCTAACTCACTTACCAAGAAATTTATGATCAAGCTCTGTACAAAAACTGACAGATATTTCTTGTCCTTCTAAAATTCTGTAAAGTTTAAGTAAGGATCCACAGAAATGAAATGAAAGTCTTTGACTGGCAACAGACTCAATAGCTTAACAACAATCTGTAACTGTAAAACTATAATATTAAAACCGTCTTTAAAAAAAATATTTTAGCAAGGTGGCAATAGGCAACTATGCTTTGATCTGTCATCTGGATCAAGTTAACAATGAAACTCTCATGAATGAGGTTCAAATGAGGAAAAATAGTAATATTTGTTGCTCTGGGATATAGTTGTAATGCCATTCAATAGCTATCACTTTTCTTTGGATTTTCTACTCAATCTCTCTTCACTAAATGGAATTTGAAACATTTCTAGAATATTCAATTTCAATACAGTAGGATTTTTCCCTACATAATACAAGGAGACACACATAAGGCTTACAAACTATGCTGGGAAGATCCTACAATGTAATTATTAAAGCACGGAATTTAAAACCAAGAGAATCAAGTTCTAGCATTGATTCTGCAATGGGCTTTGCCTTCAACATTCCAAACCCTCTGTTTCCTGTGATCTCATTACTTGAAAATTATGCTTCCACAAAGCACCTTGACATCGTCATTTTCAGATGTTTCATTCTATTACTGCTGATAAGCAATTTAATTTGAGCTTTTCCCCCTTAATACAATTTCAGAAAACACCAATATACTTTTTTTAATTTTGAAATCTGGAATGTAAGGATCTAAAAAAACAGTACACTTAAGACTATATATTTCACCAAGTTTATCCAGAAGTTACATAAACCCACTGGAATTAACTTGGATTAAAGGAAAGCATGACCAAATGCAATTGTTCTTCCAGTCTGAATCCAGTGCTTGGGGCCTGAAATCCATTAGCTGAGGGTTAACAAAATGTTTGCTAAATAAGCCAGTTATGTAATTACTGTCTATACAAAATTAGTTTTTATGACAGAACAGTATTTTTGCACATTCTTCATTAAAATAATAGAAAAATATTCCAACCATGGAGTGATACAGTTGTGCAGCAGAGGAAGATAGTCTTGAAAAGAAGCTACAGAGGGCTTTTCAGAAATGATTGCTGAGTTTCTAAGTAATCATCATAAGAACTTCTGAAAATCACGTTACATTGATTACAATCAGGGATTACAATAAAAATTAAAATTTAATGCCATTTAAAGCCTGTATTCCTACAGCCCGATTATGTCAACTTTTTTTTTTTTTTAACTATTATTGTGCTCTTCAGCAAGTTTCCACTTAAGTCAACTCTTTCATCTCATCAAGCATTTTTCCAAGATCAAAAATAACAATTTCCTGCTGATGAGACTTCATAGTAAGTTAAACTGCAAATTTGCACTCTGTGTTTCTTACAGAGGACTTATGTTTTCCTCAAGTTAAAAGATCTGCTAATTGGCTATTGCTTTGAGGGACATTTTGCCAATGTAGAGCCACATGTAAGAAGTGGATTTCAATTTGTATGAGTATTCCAGGGCTTGTTGCTACATTACACATATTTCAGACCACTTCTAACAACACAATGCTAGCAACATAATGTTAATTATATACAAAATTAGTTATATTTCTTCAATTGTCTTCAATTGTTACAAATATCTGATAGTATTCAATTCAAGATAATTTTTGTGTTTCTTTTTCTGTTTATGCAGTGAGTTCTTATACACTAAGAAAATATCAATAGAAAAAATATAAGTTACAAAGAATATGTTTGCAAGCACACACCAGCAACAAAAAGATAATGAGAACATTATAGTGTGGTAACTCAGAATTCCAGATGCTAGAAGACTACCATAATCATAACCGTATGGGTATTAGAATGCATCACTATGGAGCAGAGCTATGCTTTACTGAGAGTTTTAATTAGGCATTTTCTTTTTATAACATCTCTGTAATATAACCTATCCTTATACTCTTAACTACTTTTGAACTTTTTTTTTTTTTTTTTAAATTTTGCTGCTTTGCTTTTCTCCTTTTAATTTTTTTCCCAGTTAAAATTTCAAACAGGAATTATTTTCTTGGCATAGTGTGTGACTTGTTGTGGAAAGGGTGAGAGACAGGATGCATGCAGGTTAAAAGTGTGCGTTATGGTTTACTGGAGAAAAATGTGGTCACTTCTTACTTAAATACTTTTTTCTATTTTTTTTTTATTTATTTTGTCCTCATTCATGCTATGACAGTTGTATGTGAATTTAAGAACACAGTAATGTCCTTATAGTAGGAAAGCAATTTTCTGTATTATTACTTTTAGACTTCTATCTACATCTAGTTATATATTAAATTTAATTCATTTTATGCTTAATGTGAAAATGTTACAGTTCTCATCATCTGTGAAGAACATGTAACCAGAACACTTGTTCTTCAGGCCTTGTCTGCACTCCCTAGTTGCGCAGCACAAAAAAAAATTCTCCAGGCTTTCAGGAAATCCAGCCTTCCTCATAGATTAAACACAACAGCAAATGCTGGCCAAATTAGATGCTCTGACTCCTGTGCAGCCATGCTACCAGAGAAATTTTAAAAGATATTTTATCTGAAATTAAGCAAAAAATAATAAAAAATAATAATAAAAAAAAATTCCCAGGAACTGTAGGAAAAAAAAAACTAAAAAAAAAATTGGGTTCTACAAAAAGTTATGCCAGGGAAGGTTGGAAGATTAACAATTTTAATTATTTTTCTAATGGTATCACACTGTGAAATGATGTGATACATAAAGGATACTATATGAAGTATTCAACTAAATGAAGCCTGAGCGACATATACGAAATGGATGGTCATGAAAAGACAAAAAGCAAAAAATGCCATCTATTTATCTGCCTGGAAGAAGCTAAGATGCAAACAATCTATCTGTTTACAATTAAGAAAAATAATAGATGTAAAGCAGTTTTCAATATATACCTTGACAAAACTTGGGTCTGATAATTTAGTGTCTACTGTGAGCATAAAGGCTCTACATATATTTCAAATTTATTATTAATTACAGTACTATTTAAATGATATTAACAGCCATTAGACCTGATGTTTTGCAAGATTACAGGATTTAAGTGACTTATGCTGTAAGAAGTCAGGGCTCATAGTAAGCCTCCCTCTTCATGAGCTGAAGGATAATAGCCTTCTCACAAACACCAGCTGGGATATCAAATGCTTGGCAGCATGAGAAGAGGCAGCAGTTTCAAGTGCCAAGCAGACATTTATCTGGAGTGCTAAGAGTAAATTTCTACCTTCCTTGCACTTGTGATTGAAGTTGTGTTGATTTGAACATGGTCCCTCTCCCTTCTCTGTTGTGGTCCCTGCATTTAGAGTTAGTGTATTTGAAGCCTTTTTAAGTTCTGTGAATTAAAAGTATGGCTTCAAGCACAGGAAATATCTTGTAATAATACAGTATACAAAGTAATGTATAGGCTAAAGTCATGCTAAAAGTATTTGTCTGAGTTCTACTACTAAACCTAGTAATTACACACAAGTATGTAAGAACACAGACACAAAGAAGTAGGTTAAAAAGTGTAATTAAAGCTCTGCAACAACAGCTGCCTGAGGATATCTCAGGCCAGGTCCCACTAAAAGCAGTCAAACAGCACGAGAAGGAAGAGTTCTCTGGTGGCTTGTTGCCTGTTTTGTTTTTACTTCGGGTTTTTGTTCATTTGTTTGTGTATTAAAACAGGAAACAACTCATTGTAAAGATACTTCCCCATAATTTTTAAACACCAGACATGAATCAGAAACTTTAGTAACAAAGCTGAACTTTTGAAACTGCAATTACATGGTTTGTAACACTGATATCTGAATGTCAGAAAAGATCATTTTTTTGTAATTTTTGCAGTTCTACAGAATCACAGAGTTATAGGGGTTGGAAGGGACGTCCAGGGATCATCTAATCCAACCCTCTGCTAAAGCAGGTTCTCTATAGTAAGTCGCACTGGAAAACACCCAGGCACAAGTTCTTGGATATCTCCAGAGAAGGGAACTCCACAACCTCCCTGGGCAAATCCAGCTCTCACCTTTCCAAGCTTGTATCTCATACAAAAATCTAGCCTAATTGAAATTCTACATTTCTTTCAAAAGAAAACTACATTTCTTCTAGTAGTACACAATAAAAATAGATAAAATAAAAATTCCAATACAGTGACGGTATGTAGGAATATGAAACAATTTATCTAAAAGGGAAAATATAACTTGCAATTTCATTATTCCTAGGTGCTTGATGTCACCACCACAATATCACATTAGCTCTATTCCTAATGTTCTTAACCAGAACGATATGTGTAATGAAACATGCTGCCTTCAATTCCATTTCTCTCCTTTGCTCTTGAAAGCTTTCTTTAAAATATTTATAAGTTAATTAGCTAGAAATACTCCGATCTATTGCATATAGGAGGACTTTGTGGAGAAACTGTGGTTACACAGATTTTTTAAATTCCTTGATTGTTTCTCACCGTTTTCATTTCATTAGGAATATGCTCATGTGATGAAATATAGTCATGAACTAGTAGACTGGAGAACACTGCCAAACACCAACTTTGCCTCTGTCCAGAGTATTCTGTACACCTGCAGTCCTGAAAATGCTGGACTGGTTTCTAGTTTCATGTTTCGAGAAGAAAAATAAAATGCTTTCAAGGAGTTAGAAGACTTTGCATTTTGGCAAACTCCACTTACATTTTTGGCTCTATATACCAAAAGTGAAAAGAGGCAACTGGGAGATTTCCTTGCAGTATCCAAGTTCAGAATGAATCAGTAACACAGCAGTGTATTATGCTCCTACAAAAATCTCTTGAGATGTTCTAAAAATGGGCTTTAAGCTAATTGTTTCATGAAGGATTGCATCACTGTACACATTTCTCTAAAAATAGCTGTCTCAATATTCTCCAAAGGAATCTTGGCCAGGGTGATTATAAACACTGTGTAATCACTCAGCCAAGCCTGTGTGGTGATTTTGTTTAATACAGTATTACTGAGAGGTCTTTTAAACCTACTAAAAAGTTCTGTGGTTCTCCAAATACAGCATTTGCTGTATGAATCAAAATAATTCCAGTGGCTCTGTTTTGCTGGGAGTGTATTACTGTACTTCCATATATTTAAAACACTAAGCAATAGATACTTTACTGAAAGACTGCAGCTGCTAAATTGTACTTAAATCACTGCAATTAAATATGCACATTCCATGCAAAGGTGTTTGCATCACAGCGGTCAGTGTCATTAGCAGCAATTTCACAGGTGGACACACTGCAATACAAAAAAGTTTCTGAGATTATCAAAACATATTCTGATGAAAACTGTAAAAATAAGCCATTACCAATGCATTTCTTTCAGCCTAGAAATAACAAGTCACTTTTAAACTCATTCAGCCACAACCTATGACAAGACTGCTCAATTTATCATATATGTATACCTGAAGTTCCATATTTAAAGTAAATAACACATATTCTCATTCTCCCACGGAGGGAACATATTTCATTTCTAAGATTATTCTTTTCATTGTTCAGTGAGAAGAGTTACAAATTACATCAAAATCCTTATCATTTACAATCTGCTTGAACTTCTAAAAGGCCAGAAAATTAGAACAGAAAAAATGCTGCAGTTGGTCATTCATTGAAGTTCTAGCTCTTTGATAAAAGTGCATTAGAAATAGATTAGGAAATGGCATCTCTTAAAGAAACTGAGAAGCAGAGTGGAGATGTATGAACAGTATGAAATCTGTCATTTTTCCCCCATGGGACAATCATAGCAAGGAAGAGTAGCACTTACAAGCCTTGCTCATGAATGCACATGTGAAAGCTGTGGGGCTTAACAGTTCTTCTCTCCAAAGGGATTAAAAGAAGCATGAATGATCCCTACTCCTACCCTACTCCTACTATCAGATAATTCTTAAGTGTAATAAAGTGGTGACCGAGTTAAACTACATTCCTATTCCTGGTGTCTCTCTCTCTCTCTCTCTTTTTTTTTTTTTTTCCCATCGTCTGAAATAAAAGAGATTATTTTGGCATTAATTTAATCTAGTGAAATGGCATTACTGAAGATCTTTATCACTGTAAATAATGGAGGTATTTGAAGTATTTGGTTGCAATTCTAGCTGAAGTTATCACACACACAGTGCCTCTCTGGCAGTCCTCTTCTGCTGTTCCTATACTCTGGCAGAACAAAGTTCTGAAAGTTTTGAGCACATCTCAATAATATCTTGATGGTAAAAAAAAAAAAAAAAAAACACAAAAAACTTATTTGAGAATTTTAAGGATAATCAACAAACCTTGCAGAAAGCCTTCTGAAAAATAAACCCGCAACAATTATTTAACAACAGATAAGCAAAAATAAACAGCAAAAAGGTTAGAAAGCATCAGTAGAGTGGATAGATCTTGCTCGACTGTGAAGAGCATCCGCTCTCTTCTGTTGAACATGATGAAGTCAGTGGGAAGCTGTACAAGGAGGGTAAACAGAAGTGTAATAACTGCATATATGTACACATAAGTGATGCCTCCTATTTATTTCCATGTAAACTACAACAGATACAAAGAGCTCAATAACGCTATTTGATAGAGATATTTCTCAGCTACAAAATGCTGTATTTTCAACAGTGGTACCACCATTAGCTTAGCATTTTTGCAAGTCATGAACAAGAGCACTACATTTAACGTGTTACATTTAACGTGTTACATTTAACATCTCGTACTTATCACAATTGCTGTCACATATCAGACCTGGTTTGAGGACTTTCAATACAATGTTAGAAGAAAATATTACAAATGAAAAAAATGACACTTCTCAGTTATCATAAAAGTATGAAAATGAATTTCTCCCCACCTGTTGTTTTAACTGATGAACTAATCTGTCCTTCTCTCTTTTAAGAGCCATTACTTCCTCTTGTGTCTTCTTTTTCTTTGAAGCAGACAGTTCAAGCAAGGCAATGTTTGCATCCTTTTCACTAATTGCAGCAAGCAATGCTTCCTGTCTGATAAAAGAAAATAACAATTGTTAAATTCTCCATAAAACAGAACAAAAATGCTACATGAAATGCTTCTTTTTACCACAAGAGAATAATCAAATAATTTCTGAAAACTACATATAGAGTTAATACTGTTAAGTAAAATCAAATAATGAAATAAATTATAAGCAAAAAGAAATTATCTTTATTCATTTTTCATAATTAGAATATTTCTTAAAACATTTCTCTGAGTGGGTTTCATTTTATTCTGACATGACATCTAATAACAATTTGGACTGCTTTGATCTTAAAAATCTTTGGTATTTGTTTTTTTAAAATTTACTTACCAGAATTCTAGAATATCCTTGATAAATCTGTTGTGAACTATTCCAATTGTAAAGATTGAATCATAAAAGCAAAGTGATATAAAACTTAAGTTGCCTTGTTTATTTGGGAGCCTGTAAGCCTCAGTACAAAAATCTCTCAACATCTTCCACACATTTACACAGATGTTTTCCTGTGAATTTATTACTATTCATTGTGTCACTGCGAAACTATAATTATAGAAGCAAAATAAAAGAACATCTAGAAAAACAGTTCCTTGATCTAATAGTTCATGAGGAATCTTCTCCTTGGAAATTCTGACCCTCTCAATCTACAGAAAGTAAAGGGAAACCTACAACACTCAGAGACATAGAATTGCATAGAAGCCAGGAGGGTCACACTGTAGTTTATAAAGCCACAGGACAAAAGCAATTTTTACAACATATCATTCGGAAGCACACGTCTTATTATTTCTTATGCTCTAAAATGCTCATGTTGGTATTGTCATAATCTGTCCCTTGTTTTCTTAAATAAATGAAATATTCACTTTCTGCAGTGCATTCGATGACAGACTATGACTTATCAGCCGAGAAAGAGTACATAATACCTCATAGGTTTTTGAATATGTTATGGCCTATGCCTTTTTTGAGAACTACATAAGATCAATCATTAAAAAATAAACATGGATAAATGAGCAATAAATTAACCTTATGTTCCAACTGCTAATAAATGTAAGAATATGGCTCATGAACTTCATACATCCAAGGTGAGCTAAAAGTTTGGCATTCTTGCAATCCTTCTGCTTGCCAGTACTAATGTCAAGAAAGCTATTTCACTTTTATTTCAAAATTCCTAATGTATTAATGTAAATATTTAAAGGACAATGTTTCTGATGGAGTCAAAGGAAAACAATACATTTATTTTACTCTCGAAGTTATGAGACGTGGATCAATTCTAGATAAACAGTTGCATTTTATTCATACACTTAAATAGTCTCATTTATTATTCTGTCTTCTTTACTCTAATCATGGTTAAAGGATGTTTAAAAGAGGATGCCATAAGTCTCCAGCAGTCTTAATTTAAATAAAAAGATCTTATTTTGAATACCAGATATTGAGAAAAAAAAAATGCATTGAGTCATATCTATGGGGTTACTCTGAAACAAGATGTAGGTATTTTACTTTCTATAGATCTCAAAATACTACATAAAGGATGCTGTATGGTAATTCATACAGGATTGTCAACATTTTCCATGCTTTGTGCTCAAATATGTTGTCAATTTCATAAAGCTTTATTTAAAATCTTAACTTCTTAATGCACTGAAATAAAAGAAAGCCGATGCACTACTCTATGAAATTATTTCTCTCATACTGCAGAAAGTAGGGAATTTATGCACCATAAAAAATCTAAATACACCCTCTTCTTAGCATCTGTCTTAAATAGAAAGAAAAATGTAACACAACTTTTGTTTCTCTGCAGTATCTTTCATATACAAGTCTCTGTTTTTTCTGTTTTATAAATGTGCCCAGCTTCACCAGGCAGGTTCTTCTGGGAGTGGTGAGGGTGTTAACAGAACATTTCTGACAGAAAGGGATGGCAATAGGAATGTTGTGAGTTTAAAGCCAAAGTAACAGCAAATTGCTTTATTACATAAAATACTCTTCTAAATTAAATAAGATTAGCTTAGTTCCTCTACTTTTATCTGACAACAGTGTGTATTAACATCACGAGTAATGATGATTCAGAAGTTTTCACAGTATTCTCAAGGTTTGCATTGACAAACGGTTTCCTTTCTTTCTTAAACTTGCACGAAACAAGGGGTTTGGACTGTTTTTGGCATGTGTTAAAAAAATAAAAATAAAAAAGCATTCAGCTTTGTTCTCTGGTTTTCAGGATACATGAAACAAAGATTTGCTCTGTCTGCAATTAAAATAAGTAGGATTTGGTCCTAAACTTTCATTAATGGTAATAATTGCTGTAAAGTATGCACCCTCTGCTAAATAGCAAAATATAAATTAATTTATTCCAAATCATAATTAATTATCAGTTTTAAGATATACTTGTTTAATATCTGAAGATGTATACTGACATAACCATCACAAATCCAACTCACTTGGGATCAAAATAAGTAAACAACTCAGAAATTCAAGGCTTTTCAATTATGCTCAGGTTAATTCTACGCATTAATTCTCATAGGCACATTTCATGGTAAATTCTTGCCACCAACATGTTTTCTAGTGATATATAATGTTATTTGATTCTGTAACACAAATTTTAGTCCATCTGTCAAAAGTCATACACAGAATAAAATTTCTTAAAAAAAAAAATCTGTGTAACACTATGCAACCCTTCTGACACATCAGCCCCACTTTAAGGTAGCAGATGGGGGAAAAACCTTAATGGGGGAGAATTGCAGGCAATCCACTTTGAAAAATCTGCACTTGTGATTCTGCAACCCTCAAGCACACAAGATTTTGGAAATTATAATGTCCTCTTTCTCAGCTGAAGGCACTGATGGGTTATGAAAGCCAATCAGAAGTTATTATAATATTTTTGTAAGACAGTATTTTATTGAAATCTAACAATTTTTTTCTAAACTGCCGTGTGGTTGTCAGGATAATTCATTTCACTACACAGCTATTTGTAAAAAACAAACAATTCCAAGAAATGCTGGTTTGTACTAAACACTTCCAGAAAATAATGATTTACAATCATGTGAAATAGCTGCTGTCATATGGCTCTGTAATGCACTATTGAGACAGTCAAAGACCAGAATCCAACCCCCAGCGCATAAAGACAGTTGAATCACCAATATTTCATAATATTGGTCACTGTGTTTTTTAATTTTTAACTTTACAACAAATGTAAGTGAAGTTAGGAGTTCTTAAATCTACAGATGTTTACTGAAGACTGCATAAGAACACAAGGATGGGGATTCGTACTGAAGTCCTTCCACTGCAATGTGGAACAATGAATACATCCACATAGATGGGCAGGTAAATGCAAACACACAGTCTGTGTTTTTGAAGCCTTCTGAATGCAAGTCAGCTTCAGTTCAGAAGCTGTAAAGCCTCATTTATCTAAGACATGAGGCATTTTAGCTTGGGCATAGTGGTACACAATGGGCTAGTGGTTTACAGACTAGGACTGGCTTACACATCACATGTTCAGAGGGAGATGCAAGAGGGAGCTTGCATCTGTCTGCACCTGTCTGCACAGACATCCTCCTGAAGTACGTTGGCACATTATCTGTGTTTACAAGCATGGATAATTTGAACAGTAATAATCTCAAATATATAAACCAGAGGCATTTTACCAGGCATATGGGTTAACAAGAGTTCAGCAAAGTAGTACTGAAATGTTGTACTCTACCGATAGATAGGCTACAAGGTTGTCTACATCCTCAGTAATTAGCTTCAATACAGAGGAAAGAACCAATGATTTGTACTATTAATATGCAAAATAGAGGTGCAGGTTCTGACAGAGCATCTGAAAAACCAAAGCAGCCTCTTTTACTTGTGTATGGCCTAGAATACCGCCAAAGTTATAGTTTCTCTGTGGAAGATACAGGTTGAAAAAATACAGTGCATCACTGGAATGGACAGTAAATCAAGAGGTGCAAGAATTTATGCAGCAGCCTGTGTGGACAGACCTGAAGCTTTACATTGTCATATATCTTTTATTACATACCACACACAGGTCTATCCATGCCTGTGAAAACTACCGTACTACCTATCCTTATCCTTGAAATTCCCCGTGGAAGAACCAAATCTGAGGAACAGAAGAAATTTAGCTACCCAGTGATTCTGTGAAAAATCAATATTACTGTTTCTGTAGGGAACGTGATTACCTGACCTCTAGGACCAAGGCTAAGATGCCAGCAAAACAGTAGGTAAAAATGACATTTTCACTAACAATCATGAAGTAAACTTCACTCAGACATGTAAGCAGGTGGCAAAGTCTTCACCTAAATCTCTCAGGTGAGTAACACACATCCATTTTACTCCTAGAAACTGAAAATCACCATTCATTTCTGTGCCAGGATTTTTCAAAATCAGGAGCTGAACTGGCACCAAAAACAACATATAGTCTGTTATACTCCCTAGCTAGCATGCTTATGAGTGTAAGCATAATTTATAATTCCTAATTATCTAATGTGTCAGGAAAAAAGATGACTATTCCAGTACAGTATTACAGAGATGGTATCAGTATTTCTAGCCAAAATGTCTCCTTATTGTTTAATAAATTATGGTAATAAAATACATTTTAAAATAATTTACTAAAGCACGGAATTAAATGACATTCTTTAACAGTAATATTTATAAAGAGTAATCCTTTTTGCTATTCACAGTTTTTCATCTCTCCTTTGGCAAACTAATCTCTTATACAAATACCAGGGTAGTACTTTTAACACCAAGAAAAATCACTCCAACTGAAAATGGTAAAATTAGGTAAACTCTCAGTTTAATAAAATACATGTAAAATCAAACAGCATTTGCTCCACACTGATAAGTAATCTTAACATTTTCTTTTTACTTACATAAAACAGTTACCAGTATTCCTCATCTAAATATGCTCCACTATAGTTGGTGTTCACAACAAGAAAGAGAGAATTCTTCCCTAGAAAAGCTAAACTCTAGAAATGAAACTTCTCAGCTGGCTAAGCCAGATTACTTTCTACATACAAAACACAACCTAGTCTCCTTCACAAAAAGCGAATATAACAGTCTTTTGATGGTCACATTTGCAGCAGTGAGATCTGGGCTTAATATACTAAAGATTCCAATGAGAAGTACCAAGAAAGTTGTACAAATATATTAATATATGTCATGTCACTTCATACTACAACATAAAGGTAAAGAGGAAAGGTATAGTCCCTTCCCAATAGTCAAGAGCTCAAGCAAGCAGGAATCCACCCCAAACTATCCACAATTCCACTTTAATTTGGACAAGAAACTTTTCTTTTTGAATTTCAGAGATTTGAGTCTGGGAGGACTTGAAGTGCCATGAAGACAAGAATTAAAAGGTCATGAAAAACCAAAGAACCAGTATGTAAAACTAAGGAGGAACTCCTTATTAATGATCGGTTGTGAAAAAGGCAAACATCATACTGGAAAGTATAAACAGACACAGACTGCAAGACAGAAGTGAGTCTTTTGATCTGTGTGACTTCAGGAGAATCTCAGCTGAAATATTGAATCTTGTTACCATTCAAGAAAAAGGTGAAGACTCTTCAGTGGACAGCAATGAAAACACTCAGAAACAACCAATAAGAAAACATTGACAGAACTACAGTAAATTGTCTATGAGCTATAACATGATAAAGAGAACATAAAATGCTACATTAGAGTGAAATAGAACATTTTTTCCTTGTCCACATCATGTAGAATGAGAGCCAACATCTAATGGCAATTACAGGTAATTATTAATAGTATTAAGAACTGGAAGAAACTGATGGGGAAAGTTGGGCAAAAGTTTGTTAGAAACAATTCAGGTATTGTTGATCTTGCCCCAGAACATGACCTTACCAGTAACCTGATTATTCAACAGTTCAATCATTTAAGCGGATTTATGCTGTGTCTCATTTAAGACAGTACTCCTTTGAGTTAATGTCCATGTTTTATCTGCTTACACCATATACCTGCTAACTTTCCTATGACTCGAAAGACAGACCTTTTATATTTAAATTTCTACATCTATTTTAAGAACATTACAAAACTTCAGAATGATCATGTTTTCACAAAAAATACCAGTTACAAATAAGAATGACTTCATACTGCATAGGTTATTCCTCAGTGACAGTGTACAAAGATACCTTTCCTTGGAGGATTTACCAACTATTAATCTGATACAAGACAAAGCTTTTCAATAAAAATAAATAAATTAAATCATATAAAACTTTTTGTAAAGTGACTGCTAGGCATGTGAAAGTCTAATTTGAATTAACATACATAGAGCTGAAGGAAGCAGACGATAACAAAGCAACTCAATTATAAATGTAACCAAACACCTGAAAACTGCAATCTCGTAGATCTTCAGCAATACAGAGTACGCGTTTGTGAAAGCATCTGTCTAGAAGTGAAAAAAATTACTTAATATGAAAAGGAAGCCTTAGCATGCTGTAAGGGAAGATAAGATAATGCAAGAAGAAATAAATCCATGAAAGACTCTGTTGAATGCCAAACTGAAAAAGTATATTGTATACAGTATTTTATCAAAGTGCAGCCTAAACAAATGTCAAATGGAATAATTTCTTTAACAAATATGGGCAACAAGTGAGAAAAAAAAAGGTTGTTCACTAGCATATATTTAGTCAAGATTAACTGTGGATAAAAGAATGTACTAAGACCAGATTTAATAACCCTAAACTGTCATTCAGATTGTAGGAGGTATTCAAGATATAGCTAATAAAACACAAAAAAATGGTTCTAGCCACCCACAAAAAATTCTCAGTAGTATAAAACACTGAAGGATGGCCACTAAGATAAATGCTTTCTTTTGAGAGCTGCCTTGCAGTTAACCTTCTTAAAGGGTCTCCCAGGAACCTCTAATCATAATACATTGCATTGCCACTTATCACAGTCAATTTAGAAGTGAATTCTGTAAACACTCCTGCTTTACTCCCCACCTCTGTTAGTCTAAGAATAATATTCTGAGCTTTAATAAAGGAACTCATGACAAGTTTTTGGGAGGTGGAGTGAGTTCTTAGGAACCGTCCAATTGTAATCTAACTGAATTCCTGAATTTATAGGAACAAGATCTTCTAACATGAACTTTTACTGCCTTTTCTACTTAAATCGTTCTTCAAAAATACAGAAATGCAACTGAAAAAGTCACCATTAAGGTTACATCAAGTCAGAAATGTTTGAACTAATGATACACAGTAGAGTACTCAGGCAGCTTCTCACATGCTAATCATACTGAAAGAGAAAAAAAACAGCTCAATCAACTTTTTCCCTTTAATTATTGTTTTCTTTCCCTCATGACCCCCAGTATTCAACCTTAGGTTCAGTAGGAGGTGACTAGAGATAGACGGTGATGAGAGATCCTGTTTGAAACAGCTTCTCTCTGTCACTCCTAAAGCAAATAAATGGTCTGTTAAAACATGCTGTTAATCCATTATGGATGTGCACGCATCTTAGAAAATAAACTTCAGAACATTATTAGTATTTTGAAGCTTTTTCTTTAGAAACAAAACATACTGGCCACAAGCATGACATTTAAAATCTGCATAGTCAATAACAGAGTTGTGTGACACATTTAAATTCACTCACTACACATCTTAGGCAATATTCCTGAAATCATTATTTCTGATACAAAATTTCAAGATTGAACACATTTTGCAAAAGGCATAATTCATGGTTCAGTTCTTCTGAATGAACAATTACTTTCCACTCTTTTCAAAGAACAAATCCTTTTGAAATATTTTCAGAAGGAAAACTACCAGGAAATAGCCCTTCAGATCATTCCAGTGCCCTTGTGGCAAGCAGAGGGGATGAGATACTCCACAGCTCAATCACAGCAAGCAGCAGAGGACTGCTCCGTTAACTGTGAGACAGAAAATCTTACACGCCTAGTTCACTAGTCCAACCCACCAAGCACTTTTTCTCATATTATCTATCAAACCTTGAATTTGCCATCTCATCAAGCCTTCCCTTGGAGGCATCTGAGAGGTGTAAGCCACTGTCTCTGTCCCTAACACTTACAGCCATTAGCTGCATAACTTCATGAGGCAATAATCAAGAAGAACAAGGATGAAGGAGCTCTCCTTCATCTGAAATCTCAGAGCAAATGGAAAGAAGGAAAAGAAAGGACTTGATTCCAAATACTCACAAAGGAATTTACTGAAAATGCAACATCCTTATTCATTTTTCCCTTTTTTCCCTAGTTTTCTTCCCCAGTGTTTCATTATTTCCATTACTACTTCCATCACTACATCCCCTAATAATAGTAACAGCTTCGTCTTCACATTGAAAATTTAAAATTCTTTTTCTTCTGCTTATCAGCATTTGCTAACGTGTGTATACATTTTTTTTTCTATTAAGCAAAAAAAAAATGATCTATATAGGTGTATGTTTAGAGTGATTCTAAAGGCAAAGAAGGAACTTGGTGCCCATCTTTCAGTACTAATTTTCCAGTAAGAGGCAGGCACTCAAGTGCCCTTTGAATTCTCTGAACTTTTTCAAGCCCCATAACATTGAACTTCTGAAGTCTTGATGATTTATGTTTTGGAAATGACAGATAAGTAAAACACCCACTCAGAAAAGAGACACACTGGTGAAACCAATTACATTTGGTTTCATAGATCATACGAAACCACTGGATTATTGTTCGATTCAAAAAGACAGCACTGCTCACACGCACTTCAGACTGCATGAGAAATACAGAGGGGAAAAAAGAATTCACAGAATTCAAAATACAGCTGAAAAAGTTTAATGATGACAATTATTTCTGCGTTTTGCAGCTTTTTACTAGAATTGTCTCCTAGTGTTCACTTGGGTTAATATGATTCTCCAAAGGAATGACAGCAAAACATGGTTAAAATAAGTCTGTTTATTTTATGCCATACTGCAATACAGTGGAGAGGTGGGGACTACTAAGAATAAGAACAATGGCATCTGGATGCATGGGATTGTGTTACAACAGAACACAGTGCTGCACAGGGTCCACATAAGTTAAACAGGAACACAAAACTACAGGTAATCTGTCATTGTCAGCCTTCTCATCCTTCAACGCTGGTTTTTGTGTTTATAGAAGACAAAGATAAAAGTACTTTGCAGGATGAATGGTTTGATCTCTAGAATATAGATCTCAGTAACATTTTAGAACTAGCAAATATTTAAGCTTGGAAAATATTATTAAAACTTACTATTGTTTTAATGTAATTGCAAAGAATTTAAAATATTTGAGTGAGAAAGATGTAAAATTGAGGTGGAGAGAAAAAAAAACCTTCTGTTAAGTCTATTCTGTTCTTGATTTTGAAATGAGAAAATATTCTGCATAGACATTTATCAGAAATTAAATTTTGGTTATGCTAAATAAAGAGGATCAACAAAATGATCCTTCCACAAATTATAAGACACTAAAATCTTCTGTTTCATTACTTCCCATTGGAACTTGAAGGAAAAGATTGCTATGATTTTGAAAAGTGACTTAAGCTCCTCCTTCTCATTTCCTTAATGTTACATGCCTCCTTTTGAATAATATATAACAAAACTCATAAAATTGAATGTAGAGCATTTAAAATTTGAAGTAAATCATAGAAGGATTAATTAATCTTATTTTGAAACAACATATAGAAATACTGGAATGCAATTTAAAGTAAAAAGAAAGAAAACGGAATATGTAAGATTAACAAAATGCACTCTCATGGCAGTGCATAATTTGTATTTGATAACTGATTGAGAGACTAGTTTAAATGCTCACTTATGAAAAAATACTGTGTCAGAGATCATTTAAACAGTGTTGTATAATTTCCTGTAGTCATAAAAGTATATGAGAATGCAATTCTGTATGTTTGGCTTAGAGTAAGAAATTCCTGAGTATTTTGAAATCTATCCTTCCTCCACCAAGTTGGCATTTAATATTTCAGTTATTTTAATTCAGATCTGTGGAGTCAGAATCATCATTATCATTATTAACATGCTGGCATGCATTATTTATTGCTATATTTCTGCATGCTTTGTTAGAATGGAAAGCATTGGATTTGCATTTCTGATCAAGCAACAGAAAACCAAGTATTACAATAATATCGCTAATCATTGTTGTGAACATTTTTTTAGTCAAACATTTAGAAAAGGTAACTAATATAATTAAATAATATATTACTTATTTGAAACCTAACCAGAAATCATTCCTTTAAGAGTATGAAATCTAAAGGCCTAGAAGCCCCTCATAGGAAAATACTTATTCAAACATTGAAGTAATTTCCTCGAGGCAGTGAAAAAAAAAGACACTTTTAACAAAATATCACAAGCTCGAAGTATAACATACAACAACAGTATCTTTAAAATAGAAAAGTATCAGTAAATACAATGGAAGCCTAGAACAGGCCCAACATATTGTTGAAGGAAGAACAGAGGGAATTAGACTACAGCACAGAAATATTTCTCTAATTAGTGTCTTAAAAGATTGGGAAAAAAAGAGATAGGATACCACATGATGTTATTTAATTATACAACTTCCTTGCTAATGAAGCAACTCATAAGCATTGCCAAGAGCGTGAAGACCATCATATGATTCAACTTTGCATAAGGAAGTTTGTTCATTGATCTTTGGTGGGTTAACTATTTCAAAATTTGTTTCAGACCAAGGACACACATGTACAGTCATGGAGCTCTAAGCTGATTTCGGTTGACTTTCAGTGAAGACAGTACATACTGACTTTCTCAGAGAAGATGCAAGAGTATCAAAGTGAAGGTATATTGCGCATCAGGATGGTGTTTGAGTAGCAGTAATAGTCTCTGCAATAGAACAGCTGTAGTTGAATATTTTAGGACAGTTCCATAACAAAACTTAGCTTGACAAAAAGCTAACTTATTATATGTTATGCTAGACTAACAGAACTAATGGATGATGTTCTGAATTAATCTGAATAATAATTTAGACAGTATTCCAAACAGAAGGAATTCTACTGGGGCAAAAAAAAAAAAAAAAAGAGTCTGCTTTCAAGCTAAGATTGAGTTAGTTCAAATTTACTTCATAAGCGTACAACAAAGTGATTTAATCCACAAAACTACAATCAATTACGGAGAAGTTTTTTCATTATACTTTTTTAAATTATTATCACCAGTAATAGGAGTAAAATACTCTATATGGTACTAATAGGATACATATTCATAGTATATTAGTTGGACAGGTTCACCAATCTGCTTCTCCTTTCTTACCAAATTTTGTATTTAACTATTTGACTTTCCTTAGACCTCTCCCTTGGTCATCTAGATGTATGTCATAAGATATCTATTCTATTTGGGTACTCTCGAGGTTGTGTTAAAAATACATGATTGAGGAGAACCTTCTTGGAGAGGGAGATACTAGAGCTCTTCTGAAGCTACCAAGCCTGTAAGGTGAGGCATGGCAAGAAGTTGCACTACAGACAGCAGGTATGGTAGAGAAACAGGAGACAAAAAAAAAAAATACTTCTGAGATACCAGTGGGAATAGTTTGCTGACACTCAGTCATTGAGTTAGCGAAAAAGGAGCACTTCTGCAGGGACAGAGTTATTCATATTTGATTTCTGATATTATGTAGAGAGCAAAATATAAATAATTTTCTGATAAGACATTCCTAGTTGTTTTTATTATTATTATTTATTACAAAGCTAGATTCCCCCCCAACTCCCCACCCCAAATCTTAATTACCTTTTGCTCATCTTTGAGGAGCTGTAAGGGGCAAAGTAAAAAATTGACCGAAGCCAAAATTATCTCCAAGTTGTAGCTCTGTCACAAGACATTAGACTGTCAGACACTTCTGGCTGAAGTCAGACAGTCATGTCTCCATCAACCATGGGATCTGAGTTCCATCCAGATGGCACACAGCTGATTTTGCTCATCAGTTAGACACATACATGTTGTCTGTACAACTGTAATCTTCAATGTGACACTGGAGTAACAGGACTGTGTATACTGATTTTGTATATACTTTCACATCTTTTCTCCCTATTGAAGAATGTAGCATCTTTCTCCTAGTTCTTTCCTATTTTATATTCTGGAAAACAACAGGAATTAAAAATGCTTCCCTCCTACCTCACTGTAGCTGCAAGATTTGCCAAGTCTGAATGACCCACTACACTCTGCATCTAACCAGGAGGATACAGATGACTTTTCTGTCAGAAATAAAATATGGTGAGTTCAGTGTGCGAAGTTTATTTTAAGGTAGGGCTTCGGGAAATAAAGAAGTGATCTGAAAAGCCATCAACAAACTAGTAATACTTTGAAACATAAAACATCAAAACCTAGATGTTATTTTTCAACATTTCACTGTCTGTATATTAGAAAAATGCACAACTCTTTTGCACAACACTGGATAAAGAGATGTTTATAGTCTTACTATATTTTAAGAATTCTCTTAAAAAGTCAACAACCACTACAGAAGGATTAGGATTTGGTAGTAGAATAGAATAGAGGACACTTACTGAGGCCTCTGCAAATCCATAGTTGATTTTTTTCAACTATGTACAAAACTGTAGACTTATCATAACCTTGGATGAGCTCTATACTCCAAGACAGCGGTAAAATGAGATATTCCTAAATAGGATTTTGAGTATTACCTGAATCAACACCACATCTGGAAAGAATCGTGAGAGAAAGACCCTAAGCAGTTGCTATGGAAAATACTCTTAAATTGCTATCTGGGTGGCCTTGTGATGCATACAGATATTACAGTCCATTTCAGGATGAACCAGAAGTAGAAGGAGAAGTGCTGGTAGAAGCAAGGACTATCCCTGTGAGAAGTGAAACAAAAGCTGTTCTGCAATGAGCAAAGATTCTGTATAGGTGGTAGGAGATGACAGCACATCAGCAGTTCAAAGTACCCAGAACTAACCAAATCAATGTTTAGACGACTGCACACAAAAATAGCTCTAGAATTCTTTTTTAATGTTGTGTAAATGTACTGGTTAATCAATACAAATGAACTCTGCAGGTAGCTATGATGTTGAAAGTACTATTCAGGAAAAAAGAAAGTGCACAATCTTAAAGACAACAAAGACTTAAATTATTCCAGGAATTATTTCAAGTGTAATAGATCTACATTAGCTGATTAGAGCATTATTTAGACAAACTTCTTTTAAAAAAGCAAAAACTTGACGAAGAGGTGCTGAAAGAATCAGAATATGTTATCAATCTTTTCTGGAATAAAAGATTTAACATCGAAAACTTCAGGTCAGTGTCAGGTGCTAAAAAGTTACCTGACATCATTACTCCAAAAAGAGAAAGCTATATAGACTATTATTGCATTAACTAGTTTAATTTAACAATAGGACTCTATGTTTTCATTTAAAAATAATCATCATAATAAAAGATTTTAAAAACTAGGAAATGCTACAACACTGAAAGCATTAAAAACTACATGCAAGCAGTAAAAACCTGGGAAAGACATACTTGTTTTGGCTGGTCTGCTCATGTTTAAAACTGAATACTGCTCGTGATTCCATACGTAAGGTTGACTTAAGCTTATCCTTAAGGCAGAGATTCATATTATTTAAGAAGAAAAGAACAAAGTATATTTCTCCTCAAATTACTTCCATGCTTCTGAACATTAGTGGAAGTTACTTTGTAATGAACAATTACTAACAGCTACAATTGTTTGGGAGGAACGGAATGCATGTGATGTTTATAAAGGCTGACATATTCAGTTCACATATACAGGAAGCAGACTAGCTTGCAGCAAGAGAGCTGAAAAGCAAGGAACGTAACATATCAGTGCCGACTACATAAGCAAAAAGTAAAGTGTAGTGTATGGGAATTTAAATGCACATATGCTGGCAACATTTCACAAATAATTAATTTCTTATGTTTTCTAAGAAGTCACTGTCTCAACCATTTGTATTTTAAAGGGAAAATTATTTGTTCTACCCCACAATTAATACAGTGTATAAGATACATGCACTTTATAATAAAAATAAGAACTGCTAATTGACATTTTCTATTTTTATTTAAATAGGTAAAATAAGTACTACAAGTTATAACAAAATCCTATGCTTTTAGCCTGTGGATTTTTGTTAGGCCTAAAATACTAAATGAACAGTAATATTTTGAAGCCCTTACATCCTATTGTAATGTATGTTAACCTTTTTGCAGCTAAAAGTCTCTTAAAAAGTAATGCCTTTTTGTGTGATCCACCTTGAAATTCCTCCCATTCACACTCCTGGGCTGTTTTTAGCTGCCTCGCTTCTTAGTGGGTACTGCTGTTACTTCCATGTAATTCCACAACTTCTGCATCCTGCAGTGGTGCCAGCACTGCTGCTAAGCCAGAAAGCTGGCTAGCCTGAATCTGTCCCATGCACCCCAGCGTCTGCAGTTCCAGACAGCTGATACACAGATACATAAAGTGGACAAACATAGAACCTACCTGGCAGAGTGCATTTGTGCAGTTTACTCTGTGTACCTTATCATTAAGTTTATGCCATTATTTGGTAACTAAATATCAGGTACTCATAGTACAGTCAACTGAGTACATGGAAGCCCCATCAGTGTCAGCTGAGAACAGTTCCCAGAATCCAACAGTGCACCTGAAAGTGAACAATCCTCAGACTTGAGATAGACAAAACCCCAACTGTGCCCCAACCTCCTTTCAGGAAACAGCTTAAATTCCTTACAGGACCAAGGCATAGGCTTGCATTCATTATTGCGCTCATGTCGAGACAGGCCTTAGTTTCACAAGTGACAGAACAGTCTTAGCAATGATGACTTTTTCCAAGTCAGCAAAGAAAGGATTTCTAAAAATGATTACAGCACCTCACTGGTGATATGTCAAAGGTGTTGATAAAATTTTCTGGCTAAAAAGCTGCTGCTTTCATTTTCTAAAGATGGAACTAACACTAAAATAATTTATTCCAGCAGTGAAACCTTAGCTGCTACAAGACAGGAGAGAACAAATGTATGTCAGCTACCTAAAGAAGAAATAGCCTTAACCAACACTTACCACCTCATAGATCAATTTTTAGCGAGCTTGATGGTGAACTACTCAGACTCTGTACTTAAACACAGAAACAGGAAAACACCAAATAACAAATTATTTCTTACTATACAAGTGATAATATAAACCTAAGCGTTTTTACAAGAACTGTTACTCCTTTAACCTACTACATAAAAATGAAGTCATCCAAAAACTTTCACATTCTTTTGATGGGGAAATGCAGTTCCCTTTTGCACAGAAACTAAAATGGTGGGAATTCTACAAATGGCTGTGGAACTCTTGGACCTAGCAAATACTGCTTCTTCCAATTGACTAAGACCACATTTAGGAAATCTTACTAACAAAAATATTTTAAGTAAATCTCATTACTTATAGACTGTGCCATTACCCAGAATAAGGTCACAACTTCCAGGTATTGCACGATGATATGATAATGAAGATAAACATAACCATAGCTCTCAAGAGTCAGGCAAGGTCAACCAAGCAGAATGCCCATAATAACACAGGAAATAAGGGAACTTGCTGGCAGGCCTTAGGGCAACCAGATAAAACTCGCACATGAGAAACAGAAGCCCTTTGCTCATTGCTTGATATAACAGTGGCCCACAGGCCTGAGATAATGTTCTTCTGCCATCTTCTCCAGTCCTAACCATAGTAATAATGAGCTAACCTAGCTCCTTAACCTAGCTAACACCTGAGCTTCAGGTAAAGATTAAGTTTCGTATTGCTCCTGCCAGGAATCCCAGAAAAATTAACAGAATGTGAGTATAATAAAATAGATATATCGAGAATTCCAGGCCTGATCTTTTCCTATTCAATACAGACAAGCAAAAGTATAGCTAACCAAACCACAGCAACCCTCAAGTGTAAACAAAATCCAGCTGCTAGATACGGTCCAGGTATAATTCCAAAAAGGGACCCCAAGGAGTCCTCATAAGGTCACCATGTGGTATTAATTGGACTAATGTGTCTTTCCAAACGCCTTTTTTTGTCAAAGTCTTGGTTCCCAGTGCTACATCTAGACTGTACAGCTGGTGCACATTATTCTTCAACTCATCCAGATTGCAGGCCTGGTTTTTACAAGGTCATAGGATCAGAGGGCACAGCAGCTCCCTTCTAACTTATATTCTAGAGATTCTTTCATATAGCAGTTAAGTATAAAGGTGAGTTGATGAGATTACACACACTTCATCCTGCATTAGTTCAGAGCTATTCTTGGTTCTCACACCTTCAAGACTGTTTAAGGACAAGAGTTTCCCATTGGAAAATGCAAAGCTCTGTTTGAAGGAACAAAATCTTTTGAGGTGCCAAAGAGAAAGACCTCATGTGTCTAGTTCATCCTGGTTCTGGCACTGTCTACTCCTTGAAGACTCGCTAGAGAAAGTATACCTCATTTGCAACAAAATTGGACAGGCTATATTTCCAACACAGACTCTCACCTACAAAGAAAGTCTCAATCTGGACATGCACAGCTCAAGTGAAAAATGTGGCCTCTCTAACAATGCAGTTATTCTATGCATCTGACTACACAAAACGTGCAGACTCTGGAAATACTGGCAATGGAATGTGGTGGATGTTTGAGTGGGAGCTTAGGTATGAATCAGTGCAGTATGAAGAAAGTCAACGAGTTGCTTCACGTTAGCATAATTAAGGGCATATTCTCCTGGAGTCCTTTCCCTCCATTTTCTTAAGCATAGTGGGATGACATGGGCCAAATTATACACTGGTATAACTAGAATTTACGATTATCCTCTTAAGGAAAAAGCAAACTCCAAGGTTAGAGGAAGAAGTCACTGTTACAGCTAATAATTATTTCTGTTTATAAATTAAAACTATTACATTTATAACAAACTGATGTTTTCAGTCCAACTCAAAATACTTTTACTTTGCAAATACTAATATTACCATTTATTTTCACTAGCAAATATTTAGAGACCATATCTCAAGTAATAAAGAAAAAATGCTCTGAGATTAAAAACAGTCAGACATGGATTCTCTGCTCACACAGTGCATATCTGGCCAAATGTGTTTGGTGTTATTCAGTTTTATTGCCTCTTCTTTTAATATTCCAGCTCCACGTAAAATTAAGCCAAAATATTTGTGGGCATTTATGAAATATACAAACACTGCACCAGGGAACAAAAATTAAAAGAAGTATGATAGACCTGCTAAAAAAAGAAAAAACAATACTGAAAATGTTAGTTACAACCCAAACCAAGGATTATCTGCAAGCTACAAATTTACACTTCTTCACTAACTTGAAATGATGAGACCCACAACTGCAGTAGTGAAATTATTATTGCTTCTGTAAACTCTAAGCCTAAGTATAAAGTAGATATGTAATCTTCAACTCCCTAAACACTCCAATTTGGCCACTAAAGATGCTGTTTTACATTTCCAAACATTTTCCCCTGTCACTACTTTTTATACTTCAGTTCTCAGGTTGTAAGTATTTGTTACTTGCAAAGCAGCTCCTTTTGAACACAGAATCATGGGAGGCATTTGTTACTAACTGCTAATGCAGCCTGCCAAACAAAAACTCCCTGCTGGTGACATGACCACCTAGTGACCTCTAAAAATGTTTTAACAATGTGAAAAATATCTCCCTCTTGTAGGAAACAGCAATTTTTTAAATTAAATGTACATTGAATGTTCGCTTACATACAGATAAATGGTATTCAGAGTCACCTTCTCTGTTTCCAATTTCAATCTTTTGAAACCCAGCCCAAACCTAAATAAATAAACGTTGATACTAAGAGGAAACTAAGAGCTCAAGAGCCTTGTGATTTCACAAACAGCTTTTTTCCATTTTCTAAAATCTAAACTTCGAGCCAGACATAGAACAGGTAATGAAAAGAAACAAGTTTGGCAGCCCCTATGTGGGTCTAAGCTGAAAATATGTCAGGCAAAAATAAGTGGCTATAATTTGGCAGATTTAAAGTCTTTAAAAGTTTGCAGCTTGCTAGACTGTTTTTTTTAGCATGTAAAATTTGTAAATTGAAACACTATAACTGTGTTGAAAAGTGACTGTTACATAATGCCACCACCATCAAATCTTTAAACATCATTTTACCATTATCTATCCTGTATGCATAATAGCATCACAAAGAGCAAAAATAAATTGGGATATAGAATAAACATTTTATGCTTGAATAAGCTATATTACTTTAACAGTGTCCAAGAAACTCTTAAGTTGACAGGACCATTGATAGCTTTCAAGTAAATAGCTTTTAGATCATTATATCTCATCTAAATAATTTTTTTCTTGTTTGGAAGATGCTGGCTTTGGAAAGAATACTACTCAGTGGCCTTTTTATAAAGTAGAACAGTTTTTGGAATATTTCAAGTTAACCTGTAATTACTTCAGATCACTCATAGAGGATAGGTTTGTCAATCTCACTGTGTTAACATTTTACTAATTTGATAAGAAAAATAAACTAGTTAGGGTTCAAGTCTTGAATAAAATCGTTTTGGTAAAGGTCTCCTACCCACAGCTGTTTGAACCTCTGTTACCCTGTTATATCAGGGTAAAATTGGTTTAGCAAGCTAATGCTGCAAGACTGACAGAAGTCATGGCTCCTTCCATGTCACTGACATGACTGAACAATTGCTCTAGCATGACATACAAATTTAAGGACTTTACTTCTATTAAAAGAAAACATTATGACTTTTTCCTATATTTAGACTTTGAGTGAAAAGTTACAAGAGCTGAGATTTTAGAGTTGAACAGCTGAAATACCAACATCGCACAAAATGCAATGGAACTGCTCAGGAATCCCGAGTAAACTGAGTAAACTCCATGTTGCATCAACATGATACATTAATGCACAAGATCATATATTTTCTACATATCTTAAGTAAGGCTTTCAAAAACATTCTACGGTGCTATCTAGCAGTCATCTTCACTATAAAGCTGGGATAATTTTATTTCTGGAGTCAAGAGTAGATTGTTTTTATGCAGATAATCAATCTCAGCATATAACAATCAGCAATGTACTTAGATTTTATACATTTTTAGTGTGTGCAACTACAGATAAGTGGATATTAAGATCTCCTATGTGAGGAAATCCTATAAAGCATTCCAAAACCTCATTTTTCTAAACCTTACTAGTAGAATACGGTGTACATCTACTTTTTGTTCCAAAAAGAAATGTTTTTACACTCGCATTCAGTAATTAAAGCAACCATCAAAAAGTAAAAGCATATCAATCCAACTCTGAATAACAGAACAGAATGTTCTTTGCAAGAATAAGACCCAACATACTGAATTATTTCTCATCATCAGCCCTGACCAAATACTACCATCATCTGCATAGCCTTACACTGGCTCCCAATCAGTCTGGAAGTGATCTAGAGCAAGGTGCTCACCATTCAGAGGAACTCTTTCAGACAACATACAGCACAGACATCTGATATAGATTGTAAGATAAATACCTCATCTTATTTGCATATAATTGCAAGATAGACTTGTAAAAATACAACTGTATTAACTAGTTAAAAAAAAAAAATCAACTCTATACTGCAAAACTTTTTAACCAAATTAGAACCTGCTGCCTTTGGTGAAGTGATGCCCTTTTTCTACTGATATGAGAATATATTCACAGAGCCAATTCTCACCTGTAATGCAGGGGTGCTTTTATATGTGAGGTACTAAAGTTCACATAATGCGGCTTAGATATTTTGTACAATTTGATGAAAATCACAAGGGCCATCCTTTACAAACTCACTTGTCCGGTATATAAACCTTGCACTCACAGTAGCTTACATTAAATGTGGTTATGCTTATATTTACTGATGCAAAATAAATTTAAAAATGAAGGAGCATGCTTATTGTTTTTGTACAACTACTTATATGCTTTCTGACATTATTTTTCTCTGCACAGTTTCTGCATAGGTTTGATAACAAACTGGCACAAATCACCTCTCAAACTCCATCTACAACTAATGGTATTACTGACTTCAATACCTTTTTAGTTTTCAGTCATCCCGCTACAGCTACTGCACAGGAAGAACTACTCAAAGTTTTCTTTCTTCTTCTTTCTTCACAACAGTGGGAGATACACCAGCTGGGACATTTTAAGTCTCTTTCATTAAAAAAAGGTTAAGGTCAAAATAAGAATGATAAACATGGTAGTTCATCTTCTCAAAACTGAAGATGAAAGACCAAACAGAATATTCTCTTCTTAACTTCACTAACTGTAATTTTTTTTTTCTTGTAGCATAATTAGAAGCAAAAATGACTTGGGATAAAAACATTTTTGCCATAAGTACTTTTGTCTTCAAATGCACTCAGTAGTTAATTTAACAACTATGTAAGTCTAAAGTTTATTATATGTTTTCAATTATCTGAATGACTGACACTTCCAAGTTTTATGGAGGATTATGAAAAGTAACACACTTAAAAAAAATACATTTTCCTATTGTAAAAGAGAAAAGTTGAAAAGAGAACGTGCATTGTGTTTTGCTTAAATGAATTGTCCTTTGCCTAAAAATTTCTAAGAGCTACATCTTAGAATTCCCTGCCTACAGGAATATATTAAAATACCGTAAACCCCTACACTTTGGTTTCTGATACTAAAGTACATACTTTGTTACAAGAACACTGAAATATGTTTTCACTCACTTTCTTAAAGAAGCACCCAAAGGTTATCAGACAAATGGCGACAATAGATTAACTTCCAAAGAACTACATTCTGTTTCTTGTAAAGGAAAAGTAAATTTATAGCACATCAAGCTCTTATTCCCAAGTGAATATAATAACTGGAATCCAAAAGTCTAGAAGTGGTAACAAGTAGAGCTGGTCAAAGCATTTGTAATGAAACTTGAAACTGGGCAAAGAGATTTGAGAGGTTAAAAGGAGATAGGGTGGGAAGCTCGCGAAGCAGACCTGTTCTCCCTCAAAACCAGAAGAAAAATCTTCAGTACAGTGAAAGCAGCATAGGTTGCATAAATTTGAATTGACAGAGCTTTAAAGTGGGAGGATGGTTTGGGGGCTAGCAGGGATCTCTGGAGCACTACATGGGAACTGCTTTCTACCCAGCGTATGGGGTACAGTGAGAGGTAAAATATCAAATGGACAATATTAACTTAAATTTACCTCAAATACTGATGTAGTGAATTACCCATGCAAAGATAAGATGAACAGAAGACTCATCTAGCAATTTTCCAAATATACACTGCAGCAATCCCCTCTTTTAACTCAAGAAAATATTTTATTTTTTTTTAAATATTCCTGTAAATAATAATTTTTAAAAATGAGCTTATGGAAATTTTACTACACCTAGTAATTATTATTTATGGACTGTAATATAGCATTACAGAGTAAAATGGCCACAAACAGCTGAAATACAACTTATTAAAGGAAGAGGGGGAGGTTTCTAGTTAGCACAGTAATAAAGAAATGGCAGCTCAAAATGGAGCCGCATGCCAATGGCCAAAAGCATAACCATGTTCTAATTTGCATAACACGTACAATGGGATGACTAGCATCCAGGATGACAAGGGAAAAAATTGTTAACAATTTAGTCCAAAGTTTCCTCTTAGGCTAATTCCTGCAACGTGCTCAACACAAAGCAACCTTTGGGCTGATTGAAGGGGAAATCTGAGCTAATGCAAAGGGCAGAAATCCATTTAGTAAGTCGTATATTTTAGACAGAGAACTTAACACCAATACTCCATGACCTGTGCTGGCTGCCTGCCAATTTCTGGGTGAGACTCAAAGCCTTACATTTGATCTACGAAGTCTTAAATGGCTTGGCACCTGCCTGCTTGAAAGATTCCTCCTTACACTTCCTTTGTACTGGGCAGCATCGAGTCTGCTGTGAGTCTTCCCTATGGAAGAGTGCGCGTGTGGCGTGGAGAGGCAGGAAAGGGGAACACGGGTAAGGGAAGGAAAAAAAACATTAATTATTCTCTCGTGCAGGAAAAAAAAAAATGTTCTTCTTGATGTGAAACAGTTCTTGAGGCCATGCTATAAAAACCATCCTTTTCTGTGGGTGCCTGAAGAGGGTCTGATTTCCTATTCATGACTATTTGATGAACACATTAACTGTCCTGGCAAAATTTCCCTCTGACTTCATGAATGGTGAAGCGATCCTGTGGTTTTCTCTATCCCTTGGCTTCACGTATGGAGTTTCCTTAAATAATGGTTAGAAAAAAAAAAATAGTACTTGGAGTGATTCTTTTTTAAGCCATTACTAGACAGCTGTGTAATGAAAATAAAATAATAACAAGGCTTTATGTTTTTATATGATGCCCTAAATCTGTGGAGAAACGCAAATGGATGTTATTATATCTCCACATTTTTATCAGTGCTTCTAGGATACTGAAGTACTGAAGCATACCTTACTCTCAGTTTAGTAAAATGTCTACTCTCAGTGGTGCTGCTCTGAATTTACTGCTGTTTTAAGGTTGAAGCACTGCGCTCAATGTGAAGGTGGACATTATGATATAAAATAATACAGCAATACTACTTCTTGTCCACAACATCAACAAAAACAAATTAAAGATTTTGTAACTGAATGTTTGGAATGATCCATGAATAGGAGATTGATTTTATGAGTGCTTAAAAGACACTTTCATCATGTATCACATAGTGCTTTTGTACACTTGTCAACCAGCTCTTATTTTAGCATGTAAGTGTTTAAAAGGTACTGAATCACAAAAGTAGCCATAAAAATCTGTTGTTATTCAATATATTATTACACTATTTTTACATATTCTCTGGAGGAAAAAAGAGTAGAAATTTGCTATGCTGTTAATATATGGCTCAGCTGCGACACGACTACTGGATTCAAGCAATAGATCAAGTCTGAGAGATATCCCATTGGATATCCCCTTTAAATACTAATCTGTGATTTAATCTAGTTTGTCATAGTGTGCCAATTCTGGTCCACACAGAAGCAGACTCACTGAATCTGTATTTGTCGATTTGAAAAATAAATCTTAAATAAAACAATCTAGAAATAACAGTTTGAATGATTTGACATGTACAATAAACATATAAAATGACTTATAGTGGCAGGAAACTGAAGTACAGAGAAAAAATGAATTCAGGAGATACCTAGTCCTTTTACTTTAGGGAGTAATAAAATTGAATCCAATTCTCTTTACTTAGAGCCAATGGGACGGATTGCATGACTCAGACATAACAGGGTGTACATAAAAGGGGAAAGTAAGACTCGGATAAATGTAAACAAACATCAGGCACTTTCATCATCTAAATATATTTCTGTTCTCCAAATTCTTTCCCTAAAAACTTGAATACAATGTAATTTTTCAAAGCACATCATATTACATAGTGAAATCATACATACAACAACTGGTTAATCTGCAATGAAAAATCATCCAAAATAAGTTTCATCTTACTGATCTCATCCAAGATGGCAGTGCTGAGTGTACCTTTAACCGTGATCAAGCTGCATTTAACTGAATGTGCTAAAAATTATTGTTTAGCTCCAAGGATACTAAATCTTCACATCTACTTTACACACACTACCTTCCTCCTAATCTATGGAGTCTGCGGTATGAGTTAAATATGTATAATAATATAATGCAGTAATAAAGCACATATGGCATCATCTATTTGAATAGCAAACAGATTGTAATAAAGCAAAAAAAAATATATCAATAAACAAAATTACATCACTATTACAAAAGTTAAATGAATGCCAGTTCCAATTCAAATGTTTATTTTTAAAGAAGAAAGCTAAACAGAGTTCTGAAAATAATCTCTAAATTAGTGCCCAGGTCTCCTTTGGCTTATCTCAGTGTATTTTACAAAGAAAAGCAAAAATAGTAATGAAGGAAGAAACTGACTTAACTAAAATCATTTTAAAAGTAATAGTAATAATAAAAAGTAAACCTACAAATCAGGAATCACACTGTTTAACTTTTTTGTTTCCCAGACAACAGTTTTATTGACAGTGGCCTCATTAGTGCCACTATCTGAAAGCTGTAATCTTACCTCAGATTAAAAGATAGTTTAAAAGAAAGTGAAAAACAGTTTCTTCAATATTGAAAGATTAACTTCAATGTACAAACTGAATATTGAAGATACCAGAAAATAGTGTTTGCACAGCGTAGAGAATACCTTGCATAGTAATTCCTGAAGGCACCAAATATTAGAATGAAGAGGACCATCCAAAAACTATTTATAAGAAATGACTCCTTAGTGCTTCATCACTAAAGTAAAAGCATAGTAATAGTAGCCATACTATTCTGTGTGCTAATTAAGCACTACACAGAAGAGGGAAAATAATTAATATGAAAAACTGCAAATACTTGAACTTCATTCATTGCTCCAGATGGCCCTGTTTCTCACAATTCAGATCTCTACATCAGAATCTATCTCAGGATGTGCCATATAGAGCACTTCAGAAATGTTCTGTCTGGTCAGCAATTTTTCACTTCCATGACTTGGCTGCCAGAATTTCAGCCACTATTCTGAATTTCCATCAATTCTCTATTCAAGAATTTCTGAAAAGAATTTGTGTTAATATGTAATATATTTGAAATATTTGAACTAGAGTATCAGTTACAATTAGCAAAAGAATTTTGTCTATTTCTTATCTTTTAACTATTATGTCATCTATTATTATAACATTTTACAATTACTGGAGATAAATAATTAGGTGAAAGTGAGAAATATAATAAAAGTTACATATATAAGCACAAGTCATAAAAGAAACAAACGACTCCAATAGTTCATTGAGTTGAAATCTGTAGAAAAACGAACAAAGCTGTAATCACCATTAGTGATTATACTCCAAGTCTATAGAGTTCTTATAAAAACATTTTCCTTAAATAAAAGCATTGCGTCCTGCAAGCTATAGAGTAGTCTGCTCCTGCTCGCTAAAGCATTTCAACACATGCTTTCTCATAAGCAAATCAGATTTGGGTTCAGCAAAACTATCCACGTGTTTACAGCTAAGCACCTGCATAAATGCCTTGCTGGCCAGGAACAGTGAAATTCGTACTTCATAGTACTTGTAGGATTCTCCTTTAAATCTCCATCAGTTTGTGTTTATAGGGGTTGGTAAAGGGTCACAAATATTCTGTAACATTCTTCATGTTCTCCAGAACCTTACTTAGTCTGCAGATAAGAACAACTATCAATCTTTTTTTGCATTCTGATACTTCAATTCTATTCCTGGACTAAAAAGTACACTAGTGTTTGACTTCTCTCTCACTAACACAAAATAAGTATTTCAATGCTTTCTAGATGTTGGCAGATCCCTGCCAACAGGTTTCTGTTTTAATCCACTTGGTACTGTAGACAGTAGTGTGAAAGAATGGTAAAAGCAAATAGGAGGGAGGAGGATACACACTATTTAGGGAATAGTAACAGGTAGGACATCAGGATAAATAAAATTCAGGAGTATAATAAATAACATCTCCACAGCATTCTCAAACATGTAGTCTTCTGCTTATTATTTTTAGTATGAACATACTGTCCCTATGATTGGCTGTCTTCAATAGATTTACTTGAATTTTAAAGAGAACAGACCTGGGAAATGGAATAACGTAGCATGTTAAGTAAAGCATACTTTCAAAAATTAAATCATTTATAATCTTTCATATGTCCAGTGGCAAACTTCACATCAGAAGGCACAAATGGCACTTCTGCCTTTTCCACGGTGAAAGTTAATTCAGAGTGACAATACCACACATCCATCAGAGCCACCTGTCAGTGGTAGATGCACTACCAGCTTAAAAAACCTGGGGAGACACTACCCCAGGTATCGTTCCAAAATAAAGTCGTAGTAGTAAGAGTTTCAAAGAGGTGTCAGAAACAAAAATTTGACATTGATGATGCCTGGCTGTGCACTAAAAATCAATGTACCCAAAGCAAACCAATTTTATATTAATAATAAATGGTAGCTTTTGAAGTTGGGGCCAAAAGTTTAGTTCAAGGAGTTTGGGATTTATTGCTACCTTAGATCAATTATACTGCACTACTTTTCACCTGGGCTTCACTGTAAGTCTTTCTTAAAAGCACAACATAAATCCATAATCCCAGTAAATTTAGAAACTTCTTTAGTTACAGTAATTCATTTCACCTTGATATAGTTTTTAAGTCTAGCAAGCCTTTACACTGACCATTAATTCTGAACTGGAATAACACAGTTGCTTATTTGAAAGTGTCATCTTGCAATTCTCTTCAAGCAACTGTAGTTTATGCAAAACTTTCCTGCGAGAATGATTATCCAGTCTATATGTCAGAGATCATTACTGTTCTGCACAGACAATTTATAGAGAAGCAGTGAATCAATTTTAAGATCTTCTGCTAACAGACAGTGCTCTGCTTGACCCTGCTCTTTGCTCTATCATGTTTACATTTTCTACTACAGTATGTCTCTAATCCCCAAAGTGTTCCTAAGGGAACTTTACTGTTTCTTAAGTCATGCTCAACTGCTGAACTTTGCAAAACACAACCAGAGAACAAGAAATGTAGGTGAAATAACAAAAAAAAAAAAAAAAAAAAATCTCTACCTCACTCTACCTTAATATACTCCCAATTAAGTATTAGTATTAGCAGGCTTTTTTTTGTTTCTTAAAAGAACTGCAATTACGGAATTTGTTCAATTTGTATTTTCCTCCAGTTAAGAGCTTCACTTTCTGAAAGTTTACTGTCTAATTATTGTTTATTTTTATAAATTACTCACTGCTTTGTTACATAATAGGTAATTCTGGTGTAACATTAGAAATAATTTTAATTCACAGAAGTTGCATATGCTATTCACCTGCAGCTCCCAGCTTTTAGAACACAGATGTGAATATCTGGCCTGCTAAGTGCTAAGAACTGCACTAAACTCCCAGCACTCTATGAGACGGACTATACTCTCCACTAACTTTTAGCCACCCTTTATATGTATGTTAAAATGGTCCTGTGTGAAGGAATGCCTAATGCAGTTTCATTATTAATCTTACCGTACCACAAAAAAAATGCTGTATCAATGCCACCGAAGCCACGTGGTAATCATAAAAATACTTCCACAGATGATGCATCACATCTCTCAGTTCTGATATTGCTGCACAAGTTAACACTATTTAGGGAGTTCAAAAATGTATTTGCAGTTACACTCTTACATATTTTCTATGTACTATGTCCCTGCCTACATAAGCAAAAATATCCAGGCTATCAGAGAAACAATTATCGTCAACAGGTATTTGAAGTTAGATGATGAAAACAAGAAGATAACTCACCAGCTCTTGCAGTGCAGACATGGGATACTGGAGATGAGGTAATGAATCTTTGCTAACTGCAAGCAGGGCAGAGCTTTCAGAGAAAGCTGAACAAGTAACATACACAGTAAAGGAGAGCTAATGTGTCCATGGACACAAAGACCAAAAATTGTCATGCATCTTTCATCTCCTTACCTGTTCTCAGCTTTCTTATAATTTTCTCCAGAATATAGTTTCACATTCACAAATCCAGTACCAATTGGTCTAGTCTCAAAATGTCCAGTGTTGTCTATTACAGTTAGAACATGAGGCATGAGGCCAAACACCTGCCTCTTGTCTCTGTCCAAGTATCTACAAATGACTTTGGACAAGTTACACAATAGTGTATCAGTTGTACACAAAGTAAGCTGCTAGAAAATCAAAAGCTTTCAACTCAGTACTACACCTTGTCCTCAGCTCTACTACCAAATGATCCTGAGACTTTGGGTGGTTAAGGGGCTTCTTCTTTGAAGGAAAAAATAGAAGGTTACCTGGGTTTGTAAATCTCCCTTTTATCTCTAGTGATGGATCTCACACAAGAACTTGCTCCTGGATAGTGGAGCCAAGGTATGAAATATGAAAGCTAGTGCTGATAATATTTTTAGAACACGACATGAAAGTTTCCCATCCTCAACCCAGTCATTTTAGAAAATTATACTGAACTGCTGATTGTTTAGATATGCACACAATTATTTAAATCTGGCTCATCTCTTTATGTATCCTTTCTAATCTACAAAATAGGAATCACATTAGGTATGTTGCAAAAGTAACTACATCAACTACATCGATGTTATCGTGACCCTTAGGTGTCATAGCAGTTGGAAAAAATATGTCATAAATTAGAGAGAGTATACAATTCTTTTTTTTTTTTTTTTTTTCCTGAAGAAATATACCTTAATTCCTCCCTCTAAGTCTGAAATATCTTCAGTAAAAATTTCTACAGGAAGACTGAGTAAACTTAAGTAAAATTACTTTGGACAATAATTTTTCCATGGTTGTACACTGCACTGCAATTAACAGACCTGAAGATTTTACCTGGCAGACGTCATCTTCCTATTAGAAGTCAGTGCTCGCACCTAATACAGCAAGACCAGAAATACTAGTCCTTAACACAAAACATTATGTAACTAGTGAAGATTAATTTTGCTTAAAGAAGAACTTAGGAAATCTGGCTTTCACAAAACCCTATGCAGTAGGACTGATTGTAATTTAAAGCTTTTAGATTTCAAGGGATAAAAAAATATCCAAAGTGAAAGATCTTCATTGTTTAGAGCTCTAGCTTAACATCTTATTTTTATAACATCTGGCATACACAGAATGATCAATGGTATGTTATGGTAACTTTTGTCAAAAGACACTTAAAATCAGCATATACACATATATATACAGACACAGATATACAACATTCAGCTATATTCTGCTATGAAAAAAAACGTGAAGGATTTGGGGAGTTACAGTTAGAGAACGGATGTTTTTTTAAGGGATAAGTTAATCCCCAGTGCCATTCTACTGATTTACCAGGAAGAAAAAAAAAAAAAAAACAGGGATTAATCTGACCCAGGACACCAACTGTAATAGTAAAATTATTTTATGGCTGCTTCTCTATGTGGATTTATTATTCCTTACTGTGCATATGTATATCATCAACAAACAATGTCTCTGTTCACCTAGCAAAAGACCTTTCTTCTTAAAAAACTATATATTTTAAGTCTATAGTCTATCACTCTCAACATTTATAACATCATCTTTGACAGAATTCAAAGCTTCCTCTAGTAGTATCATGAAATAACTCTGAACTTTGGCCTTCTCCTAAGAACTGCATAAAGCATCATTTGCTGTATTACAAATGGAAACACAATGATGTTTACATTTCTCATTTGTGAACATCCATAACTTTGACTCTGCAAGTGGTTACATACGTACTTGACAAAAGTCAGCGGAAGTATTTGCATTCTGAAAATTAAGCAATACTTAAACATTGGCAGGAGTGGACCACAGTTTGGTTCCACTGAATACAGAATAAATATTTCTTGAGTGAAGTGTAAAATCAAGAAAATTTGCTACACCAGAAAAAAAAAAAAACGGAAAAAAAGAGTGACTTTAGACCAACAGAAACTGTAATAACAATAACTAAAAGAGAATATATTTAAATTATTGCATAAGTTCCACTTTTGAGTTTGAAAATATAATTATACTGTTATCAGGATGACAAAGTAATTCAACGACCAGCTAATTGAACTACAATTTTGCCATACTTTGTCCAAGTAAGTTTATATTTAATTGTCTTTGCATGTTTTGTAGTTTTCCTCATAGAAAACGCAGAATTTCATCTTTTATTGTTCAATTAAAATACCAGTTTGGGATTCAGGAATTCACTCATTATAACTACTATGTAACTAGCAGATTATCTTCCTAAGGGGTACTTGAGTCAATAAACTCTGGTACTTGAAGTCGTAGCGATGGCTATGCATTTAAACAAGCAAAGGGTTTCTATTTCACTATTTTTTTTTTTTTAGATCATACGTATTTTTCCCAGCAATCAAAAAAAAAAAAAAAAAGAGAAAAAAAAAAGGCGTATTTTTATGTTTAAGCTGCAATACTTACTGAATTTGTACTAGGAGATCATAATTATACCGTTACTCAAGGAAGATGTTATTTTCTCCACAGTTTGTCAAGATTTCATTTTCAGTCATCAATACACAATAATTTTTAAAAAGATATATTGTCTAGCTTGTAAGCAAGGAGCAATCATATTACATTGCTTGGAACACCACCCTCTGTTTGATCCTGAAATTACTGCCTAGGAAGATAAATGATATTTCCACTGCAGAGACTCCACAAATAGCGCCTTAACAACTTGTTCTCCAGATACGCCTTTTCCTTAGCCTTTCAAAGCTACAATGTCAGACAATATGATAAACATACTAAAATAAAGGTGAAATTAACTTTGTAAGATCAAAACCAATATGTAATGCAGTTGAAAAATTAGACAAGGGCAATAGTGGCAGCAAAGTCTATCTTGTTCCATATTATGTTTGCTGGCTCAGAGGGCTTGTACACAGCCATGACCTAAAACAAGTTAAGTAACTCCAAAGTAGGAGGACTGTGCCCAAATCAGCACAGTGCTGCATCCCAACTAACAAGACTTGACAAGGTTAATTGTTTCAGATAGTGATGTATTGCTGCAGTTAAACAGTTCCTAGAATTCCAACATGTATTACTCTGAAGGAGTAGGAAGATCATCCTCAATTAATAACAGCATTTCTGACGTGGCGTATCATTGCATGGAATGAATACACCCAAAAAAACATTACAGCTCAGCTAACCTTTTGAACAACCTTCCATTACAATTGAGCTACCATTTGTAAAAATCACTCACTTCAATCTTTAAGACAGAAATGATTCTGTGCCAGTATCCATATAATGAAGTTACATTCAGTATATGGAAATACCAGAAAATCCTGGTCTGAATTATTCATTATTATGCCATCCATCTTAATAGGAGAGAAATAAAAAAAAAAGCCACACACCACAGATACCCCAACTGCAGAGAGCTACTCAAAATCCTTTCTGCTAGCTAACACAGACACTTCTACTCCAAAGGAGAAGCCTTGTTGTGTACAGAATGTATTTTACAGAACAAATTATTTTCTGATACAGACTTTTGACAGCCACACACTTACTTGGATGAAAACACACATACAAAACACACCTCTAGTTGGTACTTACAAGGAGAGCCCTACTGTAGCATGGATGGGGAAGTAGCCAGATTTTGAAATAAGCTGAGCAGCCAAAGCATACCCACACTAACTTTACAAACAGCTCCCCAACACAGTGCTCCTTTTAGCACTATGGGGCAGAGCACCGTAACCAAAAGGCAGGACCAAAGAAAGACCATACATGCCAATACATTCCAATTTTTTTCTATGAATTCTGTTGAATTGAAAGTCGCCTTCGGTTGCTTCGATTCCTTGGTCTGGGTTTGTTTTATGTTTCGTGGTAGGGTTCTTTTGTTGGTTTTGTTGTTGTTGTTTGTTTTTTTTGTTTGTTTGTTTTTGACCAGCCTAAGAGGATCGCCAGCACCTCACTTAAGCCTTACATACAACTTACAAAAATAAATGTAAAGAATTACATTTCCTCCACGAAAAGTTCAGAGGTTTTTTTATTGTCATTAATATTTTAATCTTTTTATACGCATCTCAATAAAGCAATGATTAGTTTCAGAAGTGCACTGGAACAGGAGGGGGCTGTAACAACATCAGTTTGCCTTGACTTTCTGTATAAACACAAAGGTAAAAATGAAATGTGGAAAAGGTAAAAGACACACAAAATGTAGAAGTCAAAAAGAATTTATAGACACAGGAGATCAGCTCAGCTTTAATCTTTCTCTGTTTAACAGCAAAGATCAAACTGCTGAAATCCTTCTGATTTGTAAATCATGTATGTTTCTAAAATGTCCAATAAGTACAATTTAAACTCATATCTGGACTGGAGAGCGCTTCATATGCTACACAGATATGTTCACTAATTTCATTTTTAATACTGGAAACAAAAATAGAGTTGTAGCATAGGATGCCAACAAACAGTACACTTTTGATAATGGTTTTTGTACCGAGCATGATAGCTGCAACTCAGTGGGATGTAGCGGTAGGTTTTTTATGTTTGTATCATTCTGGATTTGACAAGTATAATAAAAGCAATGTGATAGCTTCTTCAGTTTCTGCTTGTTACCTTTTATTAAGGCTTCTAGACCAGTTAAGGAGTGTCAAGACACCAAAAAAATAAAAATAAAAAATCAGAGATGTGGTAGGTTTTTTGTTGTGCGTTTTTTTGTTGTTTTTTTTTTTTTAATGTCACAACCACTATTATTAGTACTTATAGTGCTGCACTTTCTCTCAAGACCCTCACCCACGATTGTGTATCTTATATATCCATGCACATGCAAGACATAAAATATATGTCAAACAAAATAAAGCAAGTTATTAAGTCAAAATAGACCCTAAATCTTAGTGGAAGTCAACAGATAAACATACTATAGGTCTAGTACAGCCTAAGTACACAATGCATAATTCAGAGCTGAACTAAGTTTATAACTTATTGCAATATTTCTTACTCTGAGAGAGGTCTGGTATATTAAAGCTTTGTTCAGTTCCTAATTCAGCAAAATGCATGAGAAACTTCACTTTCTTACTTGTACTTTTATTTATTTTCTAAAGCCTGTTCAGTGACATCTCTCCCATGATAGGCATGCCTGGGAAAAGAAAATCTGGTCTGAATCTGTCTATAATTAAACACAGAAATTTATTGCCAAATTATTTCTACTCAATGCTCTCATTGCCACATTCATACACATACAGCTTTATGTAATTGACTGATAGTGAAGAATTGTTTTCCTCATCACTGGATTACCCAGGCACCTATCCTTCTGCATATTGCCATATAAATTCTGCTTCCCAATAGCAGAGAATTTTAAATACTTTTTAAAATTGCTGAAAACAATGTGAAATTAAAAATATAATAGATAAATGGGAGAATGCATGACCAACAGTATTAAAAATCTAATAAGATTCATGACAACTTCCACCACTACAATATGTTGAAATAGAGAGTTTATGAGAAATATTAATATATATCATATGATTTATAGTTGTCAAATCAGTGCATCACACCTAACCATTACGTGCCTTCATACTTGTCACTCTGCAATGCTGAGAAGGAAGAGCAGCTCAATTTGAGTGCAGCCCATAAGGAATTCCCTTTGCTCCTGCCTGAAAAGAAACATGCTTATAAAACCAGACATGTTCATCTCCAGAGTGTACAATATGCAGAACATAAAGAGACTATCAAGATGTTAGGAGCCAATGCAGGAACAGTAGCATGTGGAAATCAAACAAGGAGGTACAGAGCAGTAGGGGTGGAAGCAGAAGCCTTTGTAGCTTCCTTTTTACACTTGTCTCATGAACTTGAGCTAGTATAAAGTTCTCCTGAACAGCTCGACAACTTTCATTTGTACAGCCAATATGCATGGTTCAGCTAGTTCAGAAACTTGCATCATAAGTGGTTTCTCTACAGGATGAAGATTATGACAATGCAGCAGTTCTTGTAGAAACTCATAGACCACATATGAAAGATTTGAAAAGAAATATAAATGATTCTTTAGAAAAACCAACCAACAAACAAAAAAATAGAATCACATGGGAAAGAGTGACCCTATTTAGGGGTGGCAAAAAGACTAGCAGTATGTTCTGAGTTTGTAGTGAAACAGCTCCAACATATACACACACAGCTGATAAACTGCCACTTTATTGGTCCAGATCATTTGTTATAACCCAGAAAGAATGCTGAATGGTGGAAAAAAGGTCATTATCTACAAATAAAGTATCACCATTGTCGCAATTCATTTGAAGATATTCTTCATGAAAGCAAGCACTTCTATTGAAACATTGCTGGTTGTCAGTACCCATCACTTCTTCCCCAGCATCTCAGTACTCTTTCTTCCTTCAGTATTTCCTCACTGGTTCAGCGATATAACAGCTATTTCCATTTTCCACACAACTCACCAAGAATTTCCTCAACCTAAGATTCCTCCTCTCTCATTTTTTCCTAAAGTTTCCTAAATCCTTAAATCCTAAATCCTTCTTCTCAATATTAATTCCCAAACAAATTTTAAATATCTCTATATAATGGCTAAAAAATTTCTTTTAAGTGGACATCACCACATCACTATTGGCTCCTCAATTAATTACTGTGTCACAGTACTGCTTAAGTTTGTTCCAGACATTTAAATTGAACAGCAGTGGTACTCCACCTGCAGTTATTATATGCCTTGCATATTTCCCAATTTTTTCCAGTCTGCTTTCCAGAGCACCGCCTTTTTGCACAGCCGCTGATTAAAATGATATACACATACTGCAAATCATCTTTAATAACCTAAACTACAAGGCTTATGATTAAAAAAAAAAAAAAAAAAAATCCCTGAACATTGTTTACAGTTTTTAACATCTGAAACTTGGGAAATAGGAGACAGCTTCTGGTCAAATATCTGATAGGTCATCATTTACTCTTGCAATAATAAAATCAATATTCTATTATCAATTTCAGTTAAAAAATAAAAGAACAGAATTACCAATCTTCCTTTTCTTTAGTGTCAAATTTCTTAATAAAAATTCCACGTTAAAAGAAAAAAAGAAAAAAAGAAAAAAAGTGTTCTTCTCAGAGGGCAATCCCAGGATATGACAAATTATGGGACAATACTTAATTTCATACCAGTGCCCAAACAGCATATTTTCAATGACAGGCTTGTCATCATCATTAAGAACTTCCCCTGTCTCCAAGTGATGAAGAAACACATTACAGACAAACACATTAATCTTTCCACACAGTACAATGTAAAACCTTAATTACAACCTCATGCTTTCCCCCACAAACACACAACATATCACAGACCTAAGCCATACATATGTCAAGCCTGAATATCTGTTGATATTCTTAAGATTGCAGTTAGGGCTCTGTGTTGAACTTTGAGGGAGATCATTATACACCATACAGTATATTTTTTGCTCAGAGAGAAGTTGAGAAGAGAACCCAGAAACTCCAATCTGTTACGCATTTGGGGCTGCAGGTTTGTGCAAACAGGCAGACTCCTCATGCAAGGAGGTTTTCAACAACGAAACTAAACTCCTTTCTTAAGTTAAAGACAGAACTCAATACAGAGGTGCAGTTCAGTAATAAAAACTGATAAAGACAACACATTCAATGCCAACTACGTGGTGATGATATGTGTATCATAAACAGAATTCAATATTCATCTGTTTTTCTAACTCTCCATTATGAGTTTGAACAAAAACTTCTTGAGTCTTGATCAAGATTTTTTGTTGTTGTTGTTTAAAAAGGACATTCTGGGGGATTAAAGCAATTAGAGTAACTGCAAGACTGGGGTTAAGTGTTTTAGTTTTTTCTTTTGAACAACTGGCACATGCTCTGAAACCCAGCTTTCCACAGGCGTCCCATAAACATTGAGTGATACTTCTTTTTTATTCCCTGAAGAACACAAATGCACCAGGTTCTAGGAGAGGCTGACTGCCAGCCAACAGGTTACAACATTTTCCTGGCAGGTGAAGAATGTGAATTCAACCACACTGATCAACCATAATGAAGTCAGTACCCCTTCTTTCCTGACAGTGTGAGAACCTAGGAGTTACCTTTCTTTCTGCTACTGTGAGCAAAATGTGTGAAACTAAATTCTTGCTTGTTTTGAGAAGAAAATAACCCCCTTCTCCCATCACTGAGCAAACTGAAAAATAATTATATAGCTATGGACATGGAAGTTTATTTGATGAGGAAAATATGGTTGCACACCAAGTAAAAGCATGCAATACAGCAGAATCATTTTGATTCCCGTCTGTTGCTGAATTTGCTTGCACTTTACAACCTCATTTTCCCTTGCAGCAAGCTTGTACTGGCCTTCTGCTGCTGAAAAATTGCAGGTCATCACTCCATTTGACCTCCATCCTGTATTATTACAGTGCTACGATTAAGGATTACCCTTGAGATCACTAAGACATGTCAGTCAATAGTACTTCAACATTGGAAGCAATGATTCCCATGGTTTTGTTCACAAAATTACATCTTAATAAATGGAATAATAGCCAAGGATCAGATAACAAAATTCATCTGCACAATGTTCAATAGATGTAACAAGATATGCCCTTTCACATACAAAATTGTAACAGAACTCAGGAGCATTACTTTATTTCTACTTGAGTTGAATACATGCAGCTTGGCTTTTTCTGCCAATCTTCTGTGGTCACAGTATAACCAGAAGCTATGCTGCAAACATGAAAGCTTTGTAGTCAGAATGCTAGAACAGAAAAGTTTATTTCTTAAATACCAAACACAGATTAACAGTAGTACTGTTCAAAGATTTTAAAGAAAAGCCTCTGTTTTATGTATGTACATGAAAGGCAAAATATGCTACTTTATTTACTCTTCCAAAATTTTCTAAAATATTATAAAGGAACACTGAAAAACATGCTATCTGCAGAAGTTTGAACGCTGAAATTTTATGGATCATCAAAAAATTTCCAAAGAATAAATTAACTTTTAAAGCTACCATAACAAGAAATACATTTTCACAAAGCAATTTTAAAAAATTGAATAAAATTGTGAAGCAGAGAGCTTCTTCTGTTTTGCTCAGAGCCTTTAACTGTGCCTTTCAGCAAAAGCATTGTGCATCATACAGGACATGTTCAGCAGATCAACCTCTATGAGATGGGTCCGTGCTATCAGGCTCTGGTCATTTTTACAGGGCTTCAGGAAAGACAAAGATCAAAAGAAATGTTTGTCTCTGGTCCTCCAAAGATTTACATCAGTTCATCTGCCAATATTTCTTAATTCACAATGAAGCTGTGCAGGCCACTATTCATAAATATTTATTCAAAAAGCTAGACAACTAAATTTTAGTAGTGTGCCAAGCTGTAAACTAGCTGCAAGACTATTTGTTCTTCAAGAGAACAGATGTCAACGTACACAATTTCCTCTTCAAGTAGCGAATGTACAGGTATATTGGTTGCATTTTCTTTTAGGAACATATTACTAAGTTGAATAGGGATTATTTAGACTACTAAATGTGCTGGAATTTAGACTGTGCAGTAGACCTATTATTTGCATTGTTTTAGGATAGACCTCAATCTCTTCTTGAACATGAAAATCACATGTAATCAGTAATTTCCTGAATATAATACATTTATACAGCTACTTAACCGTTATAGTAAGTTATCTTAAGCAAAATAAAATTCCAAAATAAATAGGAACCAAACATATGCTACATGTGCTACAGTACCTTATTTACTTAAATATCATGTAAACATTATGTGTTCAATAAAAACTATTATGTTATTGCTGTTCATCTACTTGGCCATAAGAAATATCTAATTTTTGTCTCTTCACTTATACTAAGCTTATAGGTGAGTAATTTCACCTTAAGAAAAATGTCACTAATAGACTCCATAGATGTGTAAACGGTATTAAAAAGGTCAAAGAGACTAAAGTCTGGCTTTCATGAGGTCTCACAGCTACAAGGCGTTTGTCTTTGTTGTTGGTGCCAGTTAAGTCATGTCTGGCTTATTTGATCCCCCAGATTAATACGAAGAAGATATCTGAACTGTGAAAAAAAATACACAACAGGAAGCTTAAATGCAGCCATATGGACCATCTGATTCTTTCAACCTCTTAACAGATGAGGGTTGAAATAACTTCCTTTGCTTATTAGCTAATTAAATTGTCCTAACAGTGTATAAAATGGCTATAATAAAACTGAGTTTAACCATAACCTCCAGCTATGTTCCACTAAGTCTCACATTCTAGGTCATCTAACCATGCAGTGAGAAACATGGTTCTAAATGAAGTATAAATATGTATTTTCTCAACTTAAAAACATCTAATTTTAAAACTCAGAAAAAGACAACACAATACAAGAAGCATTTTAAAGTATATGCTTATATGCTTTTAAGATTTTTACCAAAACTAAATAATTAGATTTACATGGCTAAAACAGCTTTTTTTTTTTTTTTTGGTTGGTTGTTTCTTTTATATAGACAAAGTACTTTGAAATAAGTCATAAGAGAGTTGAAAACTTTTTTAAAAATAAAATGTTGCGCTTTAATGTTGTGCATCACTTACAAACATTAGATGTAAGCCCTTCCTCCAATATTTCATCTTTATATGTTGATTAATCATTTGCTTTATAAAATCTTCTGCCCTTTATGATGCACAGCTAAATGACTGCATTAAAAGGGATATCAGTGATTCTAATGTATACACATTACCAGGACAACCGTTCCTTTTTCAGTTCTCCCTTTACCAAGTTCAGATGAATTGTAATTAACGTAGCTGAAAGGATTCTACAAAATACATTCTCTGAACCACAGCAAAGCCCACAACTCTTTCCAGAATGACTGAAAGCTCCTTTATATCCTGTTATCTTCAAATGATAACTGTACCTCTCAATGTGTATTTATTTCTCCTAGATAGGACTAGCTAAAGTACATTTCCACAACATATGACTTCCATTAAAGATGTGATGAATGACCCTCTATCAACAGCCCAAAGAAGAGCTCATCTGTGCATACTGAAGTAACGTGATTACAATGAATATGTTCCTTACATGTCACCATATATTATCTAACTGACAGGTACTGCAATTTTGCTAGGAGGCACCATACTCCCTGAATAAAAGTAAAAATAATCTCCATTCTGCAAATTTTGTCAATGGTATTTCTTCTAACTGACATTTTGCAACCAAACTTTCTCAGAATTAAAATTAGAATTAATTACAACTCATATTATAATGCTGCCAAAAATTACTAGTGACCACCTCTTCTCTTTAATCAAAGACAAAACTTCTCCTGACTTCAGCAAAGTGTGATGTTCAAAAGTACTATCAGAAAAATGTAGTTCTTAATGACCTATGAAGTAGCAACCTAGAGAAGAAAGCTGTGCTGCCAACTGAATATATAACTATATAGTTTAAACCCAGCTACAAAAGGAGATATTTACCAAGGTACAAATCTCATGCTTTTCTGAGATCATGCTCATCTCCACAAAATCTGAGCATCTTATAAAGGCACTTAAATACAGGACCATAATCAGCTCTTTAGAATAACTTCCTATTAAAAATAATACTTCTCAAGCTGAATATACTTATTGTGTTAGCTACTCACTGTATCAATTCTTAGATACATATATATATATATAGCAAGATATACCTATATCTTACTATATCTGAAATCTATACTTTTCCAAAATATACGGAGGCTTGCCCACACAGTCCACTTTCACTTCACCTGTCTTCAGCATTTCAAAATCCACAAGAATAAACATTCATCAGTTCTTTAAAAGAGAACTAGCTTTTCCTACACAGAAGCCATGATCCTATACACTGTTTCTTTGTCTCCTTACCATGCAAGATGATACACCTGAAGAATTTATCAGCAGAGCAGAAGGAAGTTTAGCAGCCAGTGAAACAGTACTATGACAGTTTCAGTCAAGTAAGACAGAGGAAATCATTGGTTACAGCACAAGCTCCTATGTTATCTCTGAAACACCACCCATATGGGTAAATTAGTTCAAATCCATATAACATCAGCAGCAAACAGTGTAAAAAATATTTAGGATCTACAGTGCCAGAAGATATCCTGATTTAAAGCATTACTCAGAACAAGTTAATTAAGCAAAAAGATTGGTCCAAGAATCACAGAATATTGAAATGCATAATGTATATGTTAATAAGAATTAAATTTCCAGGAATATCTTCTGCTGAAAGGTCTTCAGTATTATACAAGAACAGACAATAGATCTTTTCCTAATGTTGATTCTCTGGGTTTTTTTATTTTCATTTTTATGATATTAAACACCTTATTCTAGAACTTCTAGAATGGGTAGTGATGATTAAAGCAAGGAAATCATTTCCCTAGATTAAACATTTTATTTCCAGTCACCGCATGAGTGATTTTTTGTGTACCACTACCCATCCAAACTGAAAGAAAGGTGCTACTCCAAACTAGATTGTGAATGTTTAAGTATGTATTTAGCCTCTCCTATAATCTAGATGTTAGCTATTAAGATTACCTAGAGTTTCCTTCCATTTCTCTTTGATAAAGAAACGTGGAGGTTAATGAGTTATCAGTTATTGATTTCAGTAGAGAAGAGCAATGAAGAGGCTCCTTTAAAATATGAATTTATTGTCTATCTCAACACAATGCTAAAAGAAGTTACGCAGAATAAAACAAATAATAGCATGACAGCATTTATTTTTAAAAAATTTGCTACGAATCAGAAGTGAGCAAGTATGAGATCGGTAAAAAAGATTAAACTTTAAGAATAAGAATTCCTACACCCTGTAGGCTTGTATCCTCATCATAGCTTAGGAAGTTATACAAGATTAATTAACCAGAGAAACCCTCCAGCTGCTACTTTTCTGAACAGTGTCCAAGGAATTACTGCTTCCTATTATTGCCTATTTAAGATTGGATCCCATTCTCTACACATTCTCATTTCTGCAGAATCCTTCAGTGTTTATAAATAAGAGTAACTCTCCTGCTCCTGATTTCTCTCACTTTAACCTTTATAATTACATTATGCACACTAAAAATTTGGCTTTCAGCACAGAGACTTTAACCCTCTCTTTGGCTCAAAGCATTTATGCAAATACATGACTAAAAACTGAACAATCTGTCCCTCCTCTTTGATGTGCATATTACAGATGAATCCCTACTTCCCACTGACTTTATCATCATCTTCACTTAGAATCACAGAATCATCTAGAATAATCAGGATCATCCAGTCCAACTGTCAGACTGACTTACTGACTTCTATCACTAAACCATGCACATTAGTGCCATGTTCACTTGTCTCCTAAATACCTCCAGAGATAGGTACTCCACTGGGCAGCCTGTTCCAATGCTTCATCTGGAGATCCTGCAAAACAGAGTTGCCCAGCTTTGATCATTCTAATACTTATCCCCCCTGCTCATGTGATCACAAGCAAACACCGTCTCTCCCTCAGATTTCACATTAAAACCACATATGTAATTGCAAATCTGCTTCAATCAAAATGATCTGATATATATATATCATTAAGCATTGTTAAAGAATTTAACATAATTATGATCATTTCTTTGAATGAGCAAATATTTTGGACTCATTTTAACAAAACTAACACCATAGCCCTGAATGTACTACCATCTGTGCAGTGCTGGACCCCATTGCTGCAAAAATGCTGAAGTGTGAACAACTACATTTCCATCACATCAGCTGCTTATAAAATATTACATTTACTCCTGTAAGAAGTTAACTGTGGCAGGACAGAAATGTGATAAAAATAGAATAGCAATACAATACCTGATACCAAATATTGCCAGAACTAATATGCTTCCAATAGGAAAAAAAAAAAAAAAAAAAAGACACCATAAAAGTGAGTTTATACAGCATTCATATTTAATAAAATTCCCAATCTGCTAATAGCTATCCTAAAGCTGCGTCTACTGCATCCTGAAACAAAAGTCCAAGCCTGATAAAGAACTGTAACAGATTGTGTCATATTGCTTCCAGGTAAAATGACCTCACATTTCTGCTCATAACAAGTTTTACTGTACCACACTACTACTATATATTGCTCTTTCCTGGCAGGACTTGCTAAGCATGATGTCTCTAAGAGTCAGCAAATCAAACTACTACACATACTTCACTCTGTCTACGTATCCATCCTTCTTTAGCAACTTAGCACTGCATTCCCATAATACTTATCTTGAAGATTGTGGTCCATTATTATTTATAAATCCATTGTGCTTACTTGCAAGCTTTCCACGTTTTACATAGCACTGTTTACTGCATTTCCATGATACACACTGAATACACCACTCGCCGTTTCCCAAGCTGAACACTCACACAATTAAACCAAACAACTCTCACAATGACTAAAGGATATGCCTTTCCACGTCTACACCTTCCCTTTTGCTCTCCTTTCTGCTTCCACCTTGTCTCTTTGTGTCTCTAGGTGACAAGAAGTCAGTTCATTCCAGCCCTGAGTCAGAATCTAAACCAGCATGTTGAACAGTCCAGACCAGAGTTAAAGATCTGAATACAAGATCAAGTACCAAGAAGACAAACAGAAAAAATTAGGATTAGAACCTTAATAAGGTGCTTCCTTCTTCAGGTACCCAACTGTACCTAAAGATGATGGTAGTATTTTCTAAGAAAAAATCTCAGACAGAACAATTATTAGCAAACTGTAACTTTGAAATCTTGAGAAACCAGGAACCATGCTCAAATATCTTCATCTCATTGTCACAAATGCTATGTCAAGTTTTAGCTCTTCTTTTTCAGTCATTTACCCATGTCTAACCTGCACCATCAGATTTTAGATATTATTGAAGTTGGAAGATCATACTAATAGTCACAAAACTGGGGCCCTGGCTAGTTAGTGTATGCAACACCGAACTTCCCAAACTAAACATTTTCTTCTTTAATTTTTATTACACTCACGTTACCATTTACAGCCACTTCTGAATATTTCAGGAGTAATTTCACAGTATTACTGTGAAATACAGATGCAGAGTAAATTCTGTATAACAAAAGCTATATTCAGTTTTCCCTTCATAATATAAATACATACCTCATAGCTATGGTACATAGTAAAATCCATACACTGTGAGACTAAATAAGTGTAGGTCTTCTCATTTGAACGTTATAAAGGAGCAGAGAGGGCACAGGCATAAACAAAAGGACCTGCAATTGGCATTATATTTCAGCATACTATATTTTTCTCACTTTAACTTTGTTTTCCATGTTGACTTTTAATTTTTTTTTATTTGCTTGGTATATTGAACCCTGGCTTGGAATAAATGGATTCAAATAAACACAATTCAGTGCCAGAATTGCCACAGGCGCATACTTTTCTTTCAGTGGTCCTGGGAAGTGGTTTGTTAAGCTATTGTTCTCAATTAAAAACTCATGTGTTTGTTCAGTACAATATGGGTCGCTGCTTTGAGTGAAAGATTCCCTTGACATGGCAAAACCTCTAATTGTAACAAGTCTGTGCCAAGTATGTTTAACCAGATGCAGCCCCGGGTTTGATTAGCAGCCACTGGATTCCATGTACAATCAGATAATGACAGTTCTGCTTCTCTCTGCTGAGCAAACATCCTCAGTTTTTAATCAAGTATGTATGTGTATCTATATATGTAAGTACGTATATGTGTATATATCTAAAAACCTCTATAGATATAATTAAGAGCAGCACAACTATTTTAACACTACAGTTCATCTCAACTTATTTGACCTTTGGCTGTTCAATCTAAGGAGGACCTGTGCAATACCAACTAAAAATAAATGGAATAAAATATTTATTTTGGCAGTTACCATATAGATATAGTAAAGAGACATGTGGTGCATGGAAACTTCTTACCGCACATGGAGAGAGCAGAAAAGGCTCTGGAATACATTTTTGTTTTCCCACTTGTGGTATAGCATCTATTGGATAATGATGATATTAGAACTGCAAAGACACGTGCCATTTTGGAACAACATTCCAATACTCTTTAACTATGCCTGAGGGAAGGTGGTGAAGGTTGGTGTTTATTTTATATAAAAGTGAATATGAGTCAAGTTTGCTAATATGACTCTGAGAATGTTTTGGTCTTTCCCTATTTGAATTTGTCTTTTATTTGCATATATTCAATAAGGACTACTAATGGAAGCTAATAAAATTCTATCAATTTATATAAGCCTGAATTTCTTAATTCCAGAAATGAATGTAGTATTATCTGAATTACTCAAAACAATCAACCTTTCACATAGAGTCGGAAATAAACGTCCTCCTTCAATATAATACATATATGAGTGTCTTCAAGTTTATTCTGATCTGCTCTGGATTCTTTTGTTCAAAAGCATTTGTGGAAAAGAAAAAGGTGACAAGGATGAAAGGTAATGTGCAGTGAAGTTCAATTCGGGACAAATGTAAAATTAATTTTAAACAATCAAATGAAGGCTATAATCTCTTCTGGGGAAAAAATTTCCTCTGTATTTTAAATGCTTATCTTCCACAAACAGAAACAACACATAGTCTGCAGTATTTTCAATGGCATATTTCCCTCTAGACTGCCATATGTAAACTTATTTATTTCCTTCCATACAAACAAGTATTGGTCTTTTACTAAGCATGTGTGCAAATTAGCTTCATGTAGTTTGTAAAAAACAAAATCATTACAGAAACTAAACATAAAATTACATGTTGTCTACAGCTGAAAATTTGATTAAAAAGAATACTTGCTGAAAATAATAGAAATTAAATTTAATCATTATTTCAGTGACGTTGTATGTAAATGCACTGGTGTCCTGGATTCTGTCATTACCATTCATAAACAGCTGAGAGAGATAGAGGAAAGCTGCATTTGTTATTAGAGTATTTAGACCAAAGCTTGTTCTACCACACAGTGTCAATTTCTCTGTTAAAATGCATGCATGAAAATAGAAAAAAAAAAAACCTTAAGTCACTACACATCTTACAGAACTGAGCTACTGAAAATGTTTAACAGCAAACAGAAAATAGCACAGAAATCATTTCCAATTTTCATCACTTCAGCTTTTCCTGTTTCATTTTCACGGTGAAAGCTAATGTAGTGCAGCTTTCTAGACTGAAGTTACACCCAATTTTACAGACACTTTAAGGGCAGCAGGATCTCCTTATCATATGTTTCACAATGAATTTTCATCATACAGATAAGCAGATACAGCACAGTTGAAAAGCAGTGAATATTCAATGCACAATTTATACCTTCTTCACATTAATTTCTTTCTGATCTTTACTTTGCAAAGTAGAAGAATTAGGGGCAAGGAGGAGGAATTGTACTGCTGTCCATCAACATTACACTTCTGATACTGTGTTACATCCATGGCCCCATGGATATCTATTAATTCCTCCTTCCCTGTTCTGTTTTCTTAATTTGCATAGCTGTGTGGAATAATGTTTCCACTGTGTGCTCTTAATTTCCTAACATGCTGTAAATCTGTGCTGCGAATTAGGTCATAATTTGTTTAACTTGGTAGCTCATCATTTAAAATATGTATACTGTTACCAAATAGATGTTGTGTGTACATATATAGAGCGCAGCATTCCCTAGATTCTAAAAGGAGCTCTCACACACAGGACAAAAGAATATTAGTGTCACTAGAAACCCGGGAAAACAGCAGCAGACTTCCTCACCTCCAGCCCCCCAGAGAGGTATGATACCAGGCTATGTGTGCCAGATACATTAGTACACTCTCTTCTCTTTGCCACTGAGATCCTACTGCTTCTAGGACGTTAGTCATTTCATTTACAGCAACCATTTCTAAAATGTTTCCTTCAACACAGACATACTTAGTAAGAGTGATAAAGGAAAAAGCATTGCAGAATTACACCTGCAATATATATATATATATATATATATAAAGCAATTGCATTTTCCTATTGCAAAGATCCATGGGAAACTGAGCAATTGAACATAGAACCCGGATGGAGAATAGCAGAACACACACAACCCACATTCTGACTTCCTAATCCTCAGCTGTGTTCACCTCTCCAAATCTGTGACGTAACAGCTAAAAATGATGCATTCCTCTGGAATAACAAGACATGTTTCTAACACTCCCCTCCCTCAAGAATTCTACCAGTTGCAGAGAGCTGGTGAAGAGCACTAATTATTACTGCTGAACAGCTCATCCTCTGGCATCACTGGCTATATCCCTCAAGAACAGTTTTCTTAATGCAGTGCTGGATGCCAGTGGGACCATCAGCAAACACTTCTGCCTGGGAAAGGAAACAGCCTTACACTGTACCCTGAGGATAAAGAACCTTCAGCTTTGTTAAATCATGTATGTGTCTGTGTAAGAGAATTCCACAGTCAATGGACCTCCACTGAGAAAGTCCTGCCACCAGATGTTTAAATCAAGGGCCTGTGCTAGTGCACCAGCTGATCTCAATTGCTGGCGGTGGCCGTGCGGCGCTTTCGGCTCTCTGAATTGAGCTGTTGTCTCTCTAGGTGGGGCTGTCATTTTAATAATAGATCATTGTATTTCCCAGCAGGAGGCCCACTGTCATGGTCCGAAGTAGGATGGGGAGAATTAAGCTCCTGTTTAATATTTTGTTGTTATGTCGTATCACACAAATAGCATTGTTTTACTCTGCAACCCACAGAGAGATCTCGTGCCTAGGACTTATTTGGAAGGAACAGAATTTTCAGATTTGCTTACAAAGAAGAGTTAGCTTATAAGCCTGTGCACACAAAATATACAGAATTTAGGAACACCGCCAGGGATCTGACATACTAAAAAAAAAATCATCATGTAGTGTATGTGTGGTCTACTGTATTAAATAAAGGTCTGGTAGCCAGGAATCATTCAATTCCTTCCCACTTAGCTATAGTATGTGGCTAAATACAACATTTCATTTACAAAGCAGCGCTAACATATCACATACACTATGTTTTACTTCACAATTAAAAGTCTCGTTTATCTAAATGCCAGTGAGGTGATTAGAGACCCACATTTGCACCCCAAAACACTAGGCACATTAGGGGCTCCTAGGGAAATGCATAAGCAGTGTATTTTGCAACCTACAGCCTGCCTGGTGGAGCCACAGGCTCTGTGTAAACTCTGCCAGTGGTTGTTGCCACTGACATATACATAATCCCACTGATCCTATCACTCCTATGACTGCTTTTGGCATATTTTCTGGGTTTGAATTGTTGAATGAACAATTTAAACCTCCCAAGCAATATTGATTTCAGCAAGCAACTACAATCTACAATCTGAATTAGAGTAAAATAAATGTACCACCTAATTCTCACATCAAGAAAAGAACTTCAGAAAAAAGTTTCACTTACATAAAAGGAAGTAGCTTTATGCCTTGCATTTCTGATAAGGGCAAAAACTGCAGAAGCATAACTCTCAACCACGCCTGAATGCTTAAAGAATCCATCACTGCTGTTCATTTAAGAATTATCAAACAAGTACTGTGTAAATAGGTAGGTGATGCTGACTCAGATACAGTGCTGCTCAGTTCCCACAGATTGTTTATAAATATGACCGTCATTTCAAATGGTGAAATTTTCAAGCATTTATAATATTAACACACATTTTCAATTCAGATATTTTGCCTCCATTAACACACATTTACAAATCCAATATGTGACTGCAGCTGTCAGGTAACTCACACGTAATGCCTTTACACTTGAAGTCCACTGTATATAAATGACAGAATTAAAAAAAGTCAGGAGAGAAATAAGAACTGAATAAAATTCTACTATAAGGCAATCAGAGCCGCGTAACTATTCTCAAAACCAAACTGTCTTCAAATATTTGGCAACAGCTGAAGCATAATGCATTTTATTTTTTTCTTCTATTAAACATTAACGACCTGTGTATTCTGTTTTCTATAGTTACAAAACATGGTTCATTTGTCAAGTATTCTTATATATTTGTTTTTTAGCACGTAAGTCAGATGTCAGTGGGATAAAATGAATGTATTATTTCCATCACTCAGCAAACACTATTCACAAATTAAAAACAGGTACACCTTGTCCGAGAGGACTTCATCCATTAAAGATATCGGAAACCAGCTTAATTTGTCACAATGGCAGCCATTAGCTCTGCAAGGTTATGCAAATACGGCAGATGAATGAGAAAGTGCAGGCCATCCCCGCTGTGTCAAGCGTAAATAAACTCTATGAAACTGGCAGCTGAAAAACTTGTTGTGAGAAGACAGGTAAGGAAACATAAATACTTTTATCCCTTAAATGGGAACAACTTAAATAATTCTACAAGTGATGTTACGTTTGTGAAGTTACACACTACTTTTGCTCTAAATAGCTAACTCAATTTATACACTGTGAGGTTCCCTGGAGGGAAGTAAGGCACAGAATCTCTTGACACACTATCTGTGTAGAATAGGTATGTCAACTAGTAATTACAGACCTGCAGAAAGTGCATGAATATAGCCTGAGAATAAGTTTCGATTGATGAATAATACTACTAATGAATATTACTGACATGGAAAGTCTTTGATTTTAGAAGGATGTGATTTTTCTGACTTCATCAGGTTAATAACAGTTTTGAAAGCAATACTTCCTGAACTTATGAGGCAGCAGAATGGGGGTTAATGGACCTTTAATGTCACCAATTAATGGAAACTCTACATGTGTACACATATACATAATAGAAACGCAGATACATGCAGGGAGACAGACAAATGGACCTTGCATAACTTCCTGAACAAAATTCTGAGGCGGAGCATACAGGTTAACAAGTCAATACATCACTGCAATACCTTCAAAAATTCATTGCTGCTCTCTGTTACTATTGTTGTCTGGATCTTCTATGCACAGAGACCCTTTCTTTAAACAACAGCGTGGATAAATATTTAGCCAATTAATTTGTGAAGGGGCAGAATATGTCACTTTGGGAAAGAAATATGAATGCTTTGTAAGAGCTGCTGGTAGGTACAGAATAGGTCATTAAAAAATTGGGGAAGAGAGAAAGAAACACCCAAATCAATCTGAACAATAATGTAGCAGTCTGATGACCCAGAAATAACAAAGATTACACTGTAGAGGAATAAGATCATCACAATCTATTATGCAGCACTAGAGAAAGAGTCAAACAAAGACCACTAAACAAATGTGCAACCTGTTTTAAAATTCTGCTTTTTTAATCATTGTGCATGTAATAATTTTTATTCCAATTAAAAAAAAAAAGTCTTCTAACTAGCTATATGTTCCCAAGAATTGGCTACTAATGGCCTTGAGGTAATTGCTATATATTAGGCAGCATACCCAAACAGAAGGTCAAAGAGAAGATAAATTGTGAGAGAGTGCTTGAAGCAAACTCCTACATTTCACTGGGCAATTTCAGAAGGAAGACAGAGGGAATGAAGTTGTTTACATCCTCTGTTCCTGCAGTGCTAGAGTGCTGAACTCTTTAGAGGACTGAAACTCACCCTCCACCACCCTGATGAACATTATCAGCTAAAGTTATCATTACAATTGAACAACCCCTAATGTACCTCTTGACCATCAACCTCTTCTCTGCTTTCCTGTTCTTAATCTTGTTTTTTTGTGGAACTTCCACAACTACATGAAACAGAATTTTTCTGAGGCCAAACTTCCTTTTTTTTTTCCCCCTTGCTCATTCTACACTGTCTTGATATTCTCTGCTCTGAAAATGGCATTTTCCCCACCACAAATTTGCAACATTTTTATCCTTCAACATTACTCATACACCACACAGTGCATTAACTTATGCAGTACTGTCAGGACAGCCCAGCTTTGGATCATTTTTCCCCATATTGGCCCTATTTGCACAAAACTGGAGAACTTGCTACTAAACATTTTATAGCTAAGAAGGAACAGAATACCCCATACAATCTGGTATCACTGTTGCTCCTGATGGGCTACAAAGTGAATAAATAAAACCACACGAGGCAGTTCTTCTCTACAACAGAAAAACACTTACCAAGCATTTTAATATATTTACCCCATTAAAATGTTTAAATACTGTGCTTGGAGAAGTAATTCAAGAAATACTCTTCCTATCAGGTATTCATTCTACCACTCTTCCCTCTGACACCCTCTCCACTTCCCACTCAGTCTACACATTCCTGTTAACAACTTCTTAAAAGTTAGAAAAAGATATGGAGCCATAGGAAATGCTTCTCTGAAGTTACACTAATGAGGAAGCAGATCTTAAGGCTCTTGCTGCTATTGGGCTCATTTGTATTTTTTATGAGCTGATGTACTAGTGGGTAGAGAAGAGACAGACTCTCTACTGGCAGATTAACCAGCTCTTTAAGGCTGCCTGCTATTAATTTTGGTTATTCATCTGCACATCTGTCTCTGCCCAACTATAGCATGACTGTTGCTCCTTGCAGCTCACTTCATTTAACCAGAAGCTTTTTTCTACTAAAATCTGTCAGCTCGTTCTGTTCTCTTAAAAGATCATGAAGGTCCAATCGCTCATTTCTACTAGTGGGGATAAAAAGATTTCTGAAAATAAAATTTTAACTTTGTAGTTACTGACCACATATTTATTCAGCACATGTCACTGACATAATGGTTACTAACCACAAATGGTATTGTCTATTATTTTCTTTAAGAAAACATGCCTTGCTTACCTCAGAGTGTCCTAGCTGTGACTCCAAGGCAGCCAGTCATACTGACAAAATCTCTGAATGGAAGACAGCTTAAATCTCCCACTGCCTTAAAATTCCATAGGCAATACCTCTGATCTTCCAACAGAAGAAATTATAGGTTATATAACATGCCAAACAACAGATACTGCATTCTCAAATGGAGAACACTGCTTTGTCAAAGCTTGTAGTTTAATTCCAAAAGTAAAAGTCATATGATCTCTTCCATTTTCTAGACTTGGACCTTGAACAATTGACCTTGGATGCTACTAACAACTGCCTACAAATCTTAGTACATTACCATTTCAGAAGGAATATATAGTACATAACTCTGCAGTTCATTTAAGCTCTGATTCTGTCTGACTGCTGAATTATTCATTTAGGGAACCAGAAGAATCCTCTCATGCAGTTCACAGATCTGGCATCTGGAATCTGCTCTTTTTTTACCTTGCTGCTTGAGCTGCTGTAAACTCTTGCCTACACAGACAGAAGACTAATACACTGTATATTACCTGTGCCTGCCCTTTTTGAGACCCCAACATGACTGCTTTGTGATTCACCTGGTTTAGTTACAAGGGATGTTGCAGGATTGGGATTAGCTCACATCAAGTGAATTCTGCTGGCATTTACATTTGCTTTAAGAGGAATTTCAGCTGAAAACTTACGTGGACAAACATCACTGTTTTTCCCATCTAAGAAATGTTTACTGATATTATAACCACAGTGGCCAATGCCCAAAAGAATCACTTGGTACCAGTATCAGTTCATTCCTTTATTAGGCAAGAAGTCAAGCCTGAATGTGAATCTTTTTTTCTGTTTGTTTATCAGTGTTCATTTTCCTTGACAATGCTCTTCTTGGTCTGAAGGTTAACCATTTGAAGCAATGTTACTGAAAAAGACTTTCCTCCTCTCATAGTTTTGCCTGTTTTACAACTATACAGGATTCTCCAAATCAGGCCGTTCTCCACAGAAACTCTTTACTGAAACCTCCTACTTGATTTCTGATGCCAGAATGGCACAAAAGAACATATCCACTGCAACATTTTCTCCATGGATGATCATTTGTCTATTCTTGCAATGACATTTTCAATTAATTCTCAGTAACACTTAATATCGACTAAGTCAAATTTGAATAACTATACAGAAATTTTAGCATTTATTTTCACCCAGCTTGGATGGAATCAGGCCTAGTACATAGGTCTAACCATTAGCTGTTTCTTACAAATCCTGTCACACCACGTCTCTTTTGTACCAAAGCACACTTAAGCATTTTTTCCCCTGGAAGGAGCTTCTTAATTTTCTGCCCCACAAAGACTGCAAGCTAAGTATTATTAAAATGAGAAAATTCACACATTTGAAGATGCTGAACATTTTTGATATGTGGCTCCAGAGAGGTAACAATTGCCTAAATGGATATACAGTGCATAAGGACTTTGAATTATACTAGTGTTCAGAGGATTTTTGGAATACTAACATTTCATTCTTACATTAAAAGAATTTTTTTCAACGTCTCCAACTCTGGAGCTCTTGCTTGAATTCAGCATGTGACTAAATGTATCCTTTTCTAAAGGCAGAACAAACATCTGAAATCATTCCAAGAAAGCCTCAATTGGCATCCCGTCACAGGGACCCTCCTACCCTCGCACAAAACAAAAAACATTCTGGAGGCACACAGGCATTGCTCTGGCTACCATGTGTTGTACTGACCACAGCTACTACAAAATCTGTGTGAAATTCTTAACAAGATGCCTAATCTACAATAATCCAAGGGGTGTTGGACTCAGTACTGCAATAGAAATAGGATTAAAACTGGGGAGAGTATGATCCTTAACTTTGAGGGAGACTCTATGTTAAAAGGCCAACTGAGTATCTAAATTACCTAATCTGTTTTTATAACAAAGATAGCCCTGCTATTGGAACTTTCTTCTTACTAGCATGTCGTATTATTTTATTCTCATGACAAATAAGTTACACCACTTTCAGGCAATGTAAAATGGCTATTATTAATTATATGTCTCAAATTGAAAGAAAACAAACAAACAAATAAACCTATGCTACTATACCTCAGCCCAGAATTCCTATGGTAATTTTGAGTGGTCCTCACAGAATTTTTTATGGTCTCATTAGTGAGTTCTACAAACAAATGCAGTGGCACTATGTCTTTCTCAGGTTACTGCTTTGATTGGGATGATAACAATCCCTTAAACTACATATTCCAAAATCTAAGGAAGCAGAAGTGTTAAGGTTTATTTTCTGACAAAAAAAAAAAAACACTCTATAAATATATTATGAACATATATTAATAGTCTATATTTTCACATCTATGAAGAACTTTAAAAATGTAGAGAAATTAAAATAGTTTTCATTAAAACAGCTTTAGTTCACAAACCAGAAGAGACCCCATGATGGAAGCTCATGCAAACTTAAAAGACAAATATTTCTACTGAGTGAAAGGTCAGTAATACCGGTGCAACTGAACATTTAAAACTTAATTGAAATAACATTGTCTAAACAGCAACAAGATTTTAGAGTTCACACAGTCTCTTAGATTCTCCTCTTTATGAAATTAAATAGAAATAATCATTTTTGCACTTATAATGTTATTTAAAGCTTGCTAATTCATGACCTTTTTGGTTTAAAAAACACATTTTTTCAAAATCTCAATTAAAAGTAGTTCTGTCAGTCATTTTTTCCTTCTTCGTATGTTAGTTGTTAGCTTACATGCATTTGGTCAAAAATTATCCTAACAAAACAGTATAATCAATAGAAAAATCTAGTGAATGCCATCATCAGTGAAGTATATGAGCACTATTAATCTGCTAAATAAGAAAAAGGAAATTTGGGATGAGCTGTCTGCTGGGAGAAGTAACATTTAAATTAGCATTTTATTAAGTAAGTTTATTTTTTAAAAAATCTTGAAACATTATTTGTGTTCTAATATTTTCTGAACAAAAAATTAAGTCACTGTAGTAAGTATGGATTTTGACAGCTAAGACAACAACAACATAAAAAGTAGCAAAGGAATATCTGTAGTCAGAGACAAGATGTGAGCTTCTGAAATGATTACCTCCTTTAACTGGGGTTATTATACTTTTCTTTAGAGTTATAAATCATACTTTAAGCTAATAGAACTTTAGATTTGTTCAACACTTTTGAACAAATTGTTCTCAGATTGCTTTATATTGGTACCTACCTTTCTGCTTTGACTTTCCACAGCACCACTGAACCATCTGAGAGGTAACTGATCAACATTTATTCTGATTAGCAAATCTCTACCCTTCACTCCACATTTGTTTTACGTTGGGTTCCTTAGATGCCCACATCAACAGTTATAATAGACAGTTAACATGCACATTTCCCAAAATATTCCAAAATGCTGAATGTTCTCCATCAGACTCCTGAGCAACTCAAGAGAAATAGCCCAAACAATATATTCTTAAATTTCTATCCTCAGACCTGACTTCCCCCAGTGGAATGAGCACTGTGAGTAACAACTATACTTCTAGCTAAGTTTAAAAATAAAACAAGAAAAAAAATGCCAACACAGTTCCCCAGGGATGTACTTCTCTAGCAGTGGGAATCAGCATGCGTTACTTTATGGCAGTACGTTCTGCATGCTTAGCTCTTTAGTATATAAAGTCACTTCATCAACCCAATTATTTCTTTTTTTTCCTGTTTTTTTCCCCCAAAGTAACTCTAAACTACTTTAAAACACGTTCATTACAGAAATGATTCAACAAGCACTGCTGCAAACCATGGAAATGTAAAAGCTGTTAAAAATGTATTAAATGCTGTCCATGCCACAAGGGTACTAGTGTAAAATGACCTTAAGTTTAAAGGCTCCCTATGAAGGCTGAACAGTAATCTGCTCTGCTTCTCCTAATGAATAACAAATGGGCCTTCACAATTCATTTAGTTCAGTACAAGCTGCCATTACAACCCATTTTGTTTTTTTAACTTTGCGGTAATGTATCATCTTGCCTGAGTCTATGTCATCTTCTTGAAGGTCACCAAAGGTATGCAACTCCATTCTTAATAATGGAAAAAAGGAGGAAAGAAAAAGAGATATGACAAATTCTGACAAAGCGCCGACCAGTCCGTTCTGTCATCCTGTATCACATAGTACTTGTACTTCCTACACAAAAATGCTTCCTGTTTTGTTAAGAAAGCTAGATAATTATCAAAGTCTTCAAAATTATTTTGTTTTTCAATTAATAGCCAAAATAAAACAATATAAGAGAAGTTTAAGAATTCCATGAGTTCCTATTTACTTATCGTTGATTTTTTTGTTATATAATCTGAATCTGAGCATTCAAAAAGGAATTAAAAGACCGCAAATATTTATCTTTATTTCACAGGTATTTAGAAACACGTATTATGTTGCTATGGACAATTAGCCTTTTATCCAATTTTACTTGGTAGTTTAACTCACTCACCCTAAGGTTTTAATTATCCCTTCAGTCTGCATGCTTAGGCCTCAATCCATGCAGCTGGAAATCTGCCTCAGTGATGTTATAACCTTGTTAATGTAACAAAAGAGGAGTTTACTTAAAACTGTACTGACTGTGGACTTAAGCCAAATTTACTTGAAAGAGGAAAGAGACTGTCAAAAATCCTACAATAAACACAGAAATGCAGTTCTTTCATAACCTTCACCTTAATTCATAGAGACAAGCAATTTACATGTAAGTGGATTCATATGGACTGTAAGGGGCCTCCTCGCCGGAGCTGGGCTATTCTTTGTACCCTACCCCCATCTTCAACAAAAAAAAAAGCCTCCAAAAGCTCACTTTACAGAAATGGCAGAGTATCTGCAATCCTTTTTAATCACAATAAAGCATAATTAAGATAAACATTTATAAAGCTAGTCAGTATCAATAAAGGAGCATAATTTCATAAAGCGGATTTCAAGCTTTTGATTGTCAAATACATATTTAAAATTCAATAAAGCTTTTATTTGAAGAGTGTAAAGTTGCAGTCCTAATGAGGTAATAGTTACATTAGCCTTAAGTGGAAGTTGCTTGTCATATACTGATATCCCTCGTTCATTTAGTTGCTAAATTACAGTAGGGATTTCCTAAGTTCATCTGTTAATTAGATTCACTTTTAGGCTAGATACTAACAAAAAAAAACTACATTAGACTAAACAAAACATCACTGCATTGAAGTGTTGAAGCAAGATCTTTCTAAGAAAAAAGAAACACACACATTATATTTCATTACGTTATATTAAGTGAAAATACTGTAGGCAGTTTTCATCCTGACTGGATCCCTTGTTTTGTGTGTGTTGTTTTTTTTTGAGTTTTTTTGGTGTTGCTTTTTGTGTTGCCTTTTTTTTTTTTTTTTTTAAGAAGGGACCTGGTGGGAGGGGCAGTAGTGGGTAGTGCGGTGCTGCTCATCTATACATAGCCATAAAAGCCTGTAGTTTTGCTTCAACAGCTTTATTCCAGTTTTTGACAAAATAATCAATAAGCAGAGGGACTGGGAATCCAAAACAAAATTGGAAAGCAGACACATTTCTGTCATATACTCTGAAAGTTTAAGTATTTTTAAATAGATAGAAAATCTTTTCTTTAAGCTCACCAATGTCAGAGTATTTTCCACTCTGTGAAGAGGGTATCAAGTTGCCAGATGTCAGATGAGGATCAACCACACTTCTTCGGTTTCTGTTCTTTAAGTGTTACGTAATGATCTCTACTTCGATGCTACTGAATCTCACAATAGCCCCAAGCCCAGCTCCTGCTCTAACCCCACAGACACGAACCACTTACTTTTTTGTTTATAGACCACACAGGAAACTTAAAAGAGATCAGTTTCTCAGGATAGTCATGAGAGACCTGGATGGGGTTATAGTTATCAAGCACTGTTAGTCCCCTAAGCAGTAACCAGGAAGGTTCACAGTTTGACTCTTTGAGAGTGATGGGTTCTGAAACTACCAATCTCTCTTCCTTTTAACTGCATCACTCCTTCCTAATGAATTTGAGATCCAATTTGCCAGAAGATGCAGACAGTTGAATATAACCACCCTCAAATCCCTCACTACTACTCACTGACTGATGCAATAAGGTCCTATGCTCACGCCTGACTGCATTTTCTCCAAAACTCCTCAGGCCTAAGGACATAAAAGGCAGTACACAAAAGTAAAGTCTTAGGAGCATGGATTTAACTGGAATTAAAATTTATTTCAATAATTTGTACCTACAATGTACATAATGTAGATTTGAAAGTATCTAGGCTAGCTTTGATTCTGTCTTTCAAACAGAGGTGACAAATTATTTTAAGTATCCTATGAGCTCTGCCTTCAACATTTTCTCCTTGGTCCCTTTTCTGTGTTTACTAACTTAAAAGATTGCTCAAGTGGGTTGAAAAACAGAACAACAAAGTAGTAAATTCAACGACTGTTTCTGTTAGATCAATCTACATCTCCCTCCAGCATAGGAGATGAGAACCATTTAAGTCTTTGAAAGAATGCAAGATCAGTTGGAAAGCAAAAAAGAAGAATCACTAGTAACTAAAATGCCATTAGGAATACGCTGACTGTCAGAGGCCAATGTGGCCTAATTTTGGTCAGAATCAAATGCAAAAAAAAGATAAACTACATGTTTGAGGTAGGAGTGGTTAGTAACTGGGAAGAGTTTAACCACAAAAAAAAAAGTACATTTCTATTTCTAATATAAGCCAGTGAATCACAGTTCCCCTTAGCGTATACACATTTACAAAATTAAAGATGGATGATTTTAGAGAAATTCAGAATCATATCAGAAAAAATATTCAGTCTTTCACTTTCATTCCCCAATATGCCTTTATGTACTAAAATGCAAGATAATAAGCATGATATTTTTGTCAGAATTACGTAAGCTCCTCTACAAATGCAACGATAATATTTACCAACAACTGAAAAATTTTTCCAATAGCAGCATTTGCATAAATTTGTGCTGTCATCAAGCTTTTGTTTCCCCTTGAAATGTTTATCTAGTCTGTTGAAGCCACATTGCACTAAGGAAGCAAGCCAAGGTGTCCTTTTAAGGTGATGTTTATCCTGAGCACATCAGTTTGACTATAAGACATAGCACAGACTTATATATGTACCTTCTTATATAACTTCTTAAATAATGCTTCTCTTTCCTAATGTATCCTGGCACACTGCACAATAATGTGGATTTAGCCATGTTTATTCATAATCAGAAAAAATCAAGATGAGTTCATCCTCATTGTCACTGCCATCACTGTCACGATCCAGCAGCCTCTTCTAACAGCAGTGCAGTATTGAAAGGAGAGGTGTTCATAAGAAATTCAGTGTTTTAGCACATTTTTGTGTGGCCATACACCATATTTCACCAATTATACTTGGAAATCCTCTTCTTACAACTATATTTCTAGATCCATGCTGATTAGACAGCGTTGATAGTATACACGATGCGTGTTATTTTTATTATCTATTATGTTATAGCAATACTTAATGGCCTGGAGCCCACTATGGCTGGCACCATGTTAATAAATTTATTCAACAGCCTTGTTAGGCTTATAAACTATATTGGTAAACTATGCACAGTTCAGTGGGAGGGCATAAATGCCAGTAGAAAAAGTCATGTAAAATTCTCTCTCTGATTTTAAGACCAGTATGAGCACATTTCCTTCCCCAAAAAACAGAAACTCTTGACCAATTGAGGCACTGGCAGAGGCTGCCCAGGAGGGTACTGGAGTCACCATCCTTGGAGCTGTTAAAGAAATGTGGAGATGTGGTACTGAAGGATGTGGTTAAGTAGCAGTATTAGTGGTAGGGGGATGGTTGGGCTGGATGATATTAGAGGTCTCTTTTCCAACCTTAATGATTCTATGACTCTATGACAACAAATCTTACAGGTTTCAATATATCAGTTAGATACATGTGTAAATCCTACTTATGCCCTGACATGAAAAAAGTCTGCCACAATCTCACACTTTACTAAGCATGACATACTTAATAACATGCCTTAGATATGAGAAGAAAAACTTCAAACACATCCTCTATCTTACTAGGCACTAGAGAACCCAGTGAGAGGGAACAAAGCAATAGGAAATAGAATTTATTTTCCACATCATGCAGAGAAGTAGTTGTTTTGCTGGGGGTACGGGGAAGGTGAAGGAACAAAGAAGCACAAGAAGGAGGGAGCAGTGAATTTACTTCGTAGCATGTAAGGAACAATAAGAAGGCACAGGAAGCCTACCCTTACTGTCATTAAGAAAGCTGTTCTGCTTGATTGCTTCTGACTGTTTTCTCTTCTGAATTTATCAAACCCTTTCCTTTTAACAGAAAACACCATCATAAGCAATTTAAAGCACGTTTTATATTTATATGTAGTATTAAACAGTAGTTCAGTAATTCAGTCTAATATTACAAACTTTTAAATTTCTTTGGTTCTGCATGTTCATAAATCTGAGTTTACATTAATTCAGCATTGTCACATTAGGAGATTATAAATCCTACCATTGAACTGAATGTCATGGGTCTCAATTATGCAAGGTTTGCCACTGGAAAAAAAGGAAAAACTGACCCATCATATTTTGAAGTCTAAAATGCAGAAACATCTGCTTGAATCATATTCATTTGGCTGAGGTTATGAGTTTGGGAGCCTGCAGTTGATCAGCACTGCCTGAGAAGTCACAGAGGCCAGTGGGAATTACAGTAAGAGGGTTTTGGTAGACAAGGGCGTAATTCAGTCAGCTTTGAAAAAAATGTATATATCCATGAACAGAAGCCTAATTTCTCCTTGCTTTTTAACTTTCCGTTTCCTACTCTTCTTTGCTGTCTTTTGAGCCACCTGTTCTTTTCAGTATATTTATCAGAGGTTGGAGCCTTCACATTCCCATGTTGGCTGAACTTCAAAACAAATACCATCCTATTCCATCACTTTTATCATTAGCAACTTTTTACATACTAAAAGCATTTTAAATACAGTGTTAAAACAAAGCATATATAGCTTTCTCAAGTTCAATAATTACAGAATATAGTTCTTTTCTACAGTGCTGATCTTCTGGTAAAATTATTTTGTTGCTTACTTTTTCTTACATTAAAAAAAAAAAAAAGAAAAAAAGGAAAAAAGCCAACATACACACCAACAAAAAGAAGTTGTGCAATGGAAACCTGAAAAGAAGTGTAATTCTTTAGGTAGGCTGCATCGTAACATTTTCCTCATCTAAAAAGTTAACACAGATAAACTCACCAGTAAGTTAACTTTAGTTTAACTTCAGATAAAAAAATACTAAGTTGTGTTATTGACCAGGATTTTCTAAGTCCAGACCTGAACTTTTGTGGTCTTGGTTTGTATAGCCCTCTTCCTCTTACCATTGTCCTGTTGCAATGAAAACAAATTCCTATTTTCTTTTATCTTTTATGTACCATTCTTCTTATCACTGCTCCTCTCTGAACACTAGTCTACATCACATGCATTTATGAACGCTATGAATCAAGACATATCACAGATTAAACTTTTGTATTTTAAGCCCTAACACATTTATAAATTCAAAGACAGAGATGTATTTCAGTTTAAAGATGCTGATTTAAAAAAAGGGGGAAAAAGTAAAAAGAGAAGCAAACATCATTCTTTATATTGTGATTGGATCTTCAAACGACTATTTGCATTACAAAAGAAAAACAAGACTATGCACCTGAAAGTCCTGTACACAGCAGCACCTGTAAGCCTGAATCACTGTGAATCCCATCTGCTTTCTAAGAGGTCCACTCCCTAGAGAGTGTAACCACCTGCTCTTTAAGACAATTATTTCATCCACTGTATTGTCCTGTAAATCCACTTATTCTCTGTAGATCGACTGAAGATAAAGGTTATGCAAAATGTGATATTTATTATTTCCAAAGTGAAATAGTTGAATTAATAGAACAGGTTCTCATAAAATGATTTTGAAATCATCTGATATCAACTACGATCATTGTGTTCCAGTGTAAGGGAGCAACGTGCAAGGAAAGAACTTATACTTCAGAGAGAAAATAAATTTTAGGAACATAGTTCAAGAACAACAGTCAAAGAGTATAAGGAAGAACCTATTTATGGACCTCTTCTTGTCCATGAATTTGTCTAACCGCTTTCTGAACCAGTTGATGCCGTCTGCCTTTTGGGAAAGCAAGTTCCCAAAGGTCTCCAACCAATGACCCTGTAAAGCACGCTTTCTCTCTCTTCTGAATCAATCACTGATTAACTGCCACAGCCTGATATTCCCTATTCTGGATGATCTGGCAAACAACAGTTCCACATTCAGTCTATGCCTCCTTTGTGATTCTGTAAACTTCAAACATACTCTGTCTCCGCCTTCCCCTCCCTAGAGTGACGAGTCTTGAAGCTTTTCCTCATAAAGCAGCTGCAGGATCCCCTTGATCTTTCTACCATTCAAGTTCGGGGGAAAGCACTAAAGCAAGAAAACCCCAGGAAGCATTGTGGACCTTCCAACTGAAAATGTTTGCTGAAGCACCTATCCCAGCCTTCACACTGCTTTTCTTGTACTGAGGTAAGGTACCAGAGTGGGTAGAGAATTAATGGCAACAAACAGAAATAAAAGTGCACTACTAGGTTACTGGGGTACAACTACCGTCAAAGTATCTTTCTGCTTAACAAATGCCTCAAAACCATACAGATCATAGGAATCTATAGAACCACTTTTTCAGCTACAGAGACAAAAGCTTAAATTTCTGTGGTTTCTTGAGAACATTACTAATTGAAAACCAAAATTCTTATGTGACAAGGAAAACAAACTAAACTTCTACAGCAGGTGCAAATCTATTTTAAAAGTAGAATGTGACCATAAGAAAAAAAATGAAGAAATAACACTTTCTTTCCAGGCTAGTAAAATTTCAAGTCTCTTGTCTTACAAAATAAAAAATATATTATAATTCAGTCTGAACATACCACTGTTAAGTGAACAGAAGTTTGGTGACACTCATATGTCTTTAAGTAGGAGAAGCTTTATCAAATAAACAGCTCACTCATTCTATTCTCACGGAGAGAAACATTTTATTGCTTTGTGCCCCTTCATTGTTTACAAAAGAAAAACATCTCTTCATTTTAGCCAAGAAAGCTTCTGTTCCAGAGAACAAAGCCTTAATTTGGGTTTCTCTAATCTTTGTGGTGTTTGCAAGTTGGTGTCAAAAATGTTAGTGACAGCATGCTGTGTTACAGGTCTATGGGGCAAAAGCAGTCACAAGAGACTTTTCACCCAGGTTAGGAGACCACATTACCATTCTAACTACTTCCTATGGAAGTCACAGTTGTATCAACATCCTGCTGTTTTGTTTGTATTTAACTTGGGCTATGACTCTCCACACTCTCAGCATGAATCCTACAATTAAATGAAAGCAGTCCACCAGTTACTGAAAAGCAGTCTAATGTTCTACTTTCAAAATGGTACAATTTTTGAGACAATCAATTTGCCATCAATACACTGAAAATATTTATAATATGCATTACTAACATTGAAACAAGGCAAAATAATCTTTCAAAAAAATTAAGAAAAATACTAAACTACTTTCTGAAAAAAATATTTTTTCACCACTAGCCTATTGTCTAAGATGTCAAGTAAAAATATGTTATTTTAGAGAATTCATGTGGGAGAAATTATCATAGCTATCCTTCTCTAAACATAGGCTCTAGCAGAGCTGGCAAGGTAGAAAAAGAAATGTAATTATACTACTTCCAAAATAATACCTTATTAATAATCTAAGAATTCTGACCTTGCTGTATTTACTGAAAAATCAATTCAAAGACTATCCTTTATTTTCCTGTATCCAGGAACATAGTATATTCCACTACTATTTTTTTTTTAGCTTAGAACTATGTTCAAGGTAGGTGCTGCCTCTTTTTTGGACAATTTTTTAATATAACAGCATTTATAAAATAAGCATAAACTACAGGGTTTTTTTTGTTTTTGTTTTTTGATTTTTGTTTTTTTTTTTTATAACACCTCTATTTCCTGCTCTTTTTTTTTCTTTTTTTTTCCCCCAAAAAGAAAAAAGATGACCACACACACGCACACACACACGAAAAAAAAAAAAAACCCAACAACAACAACAAAAAAATCCACTGCATAACTATTAGCACAGAAAGCAGATGGTGCCTGTAGGGAAGATACCATTCTGAGTGGTTTTAAAGAGTGAGCTCCAAGAAATTTCAAAGTGTATTTGCAAACTACAATCACCTTGCCAGTTTCTCCTTTCTTATAGCATTGTTTTCCTCACCCTTGCTGTGTGGTGAAGATGCCCCAAAAAAGGAAAACAACTTAATGACTGTATGCCTTATACTTTCACCAGGGATTTTCCAGCGAATGAGTTTCATGCTTCTGGCCTATGCATACTCTGAACAGGTGAGCTGCATACAAAATTACTCTGAAATATTCCAGATGCATTGGATTTGCTGCTCATAGAGAGATTTCAGAAGAGATTTTGACCACAGCTGTAGCCACAGTGATGAGAAAGAAACCACTGTGCTGTGGGTAACAGAACCTCTAGGGGTGGAGTAGGTAGGATGTAAGTAGGCAAAAATACATTGAGTTTTTTCCCTCCCCAAGCACTAGTCTGCACGGTGATGGATGGAAAAAGTAATAGAAGAATGTAAGGCAGGGACATGATCTGATTTACCCAGGTGTTGGAAACATGTCTGTGTGCTCCAAACATGCACCAGCCATGCAGCTCCTGCTAAGCTACTATACAGACGTGAAATCCCCAACTTCTACTTGAGTAAAATTTATTGATGGAAATGTGGGGGTATGTCTGGGGAAAACCAGATGAATTTTAAGTTTCCTTATACTCTGCTACTAATACTCCATAAAATATTTTGAATTCCCTACAAATTATGACCATCTAGTTTTACATATCACAAAGCCTTCTCCTTAGGCTGTAATCCTTGACTTCTAGAATTCATTCTACGTCCCTGTTCATCCCTGCGATGTCCTGAAAAGTCCACCTGAGGCTATTTTTATGCATCCATGCATGGGCTGGCTCCACTAAAAGGGGGGAAGAGGACAAGTCGGACAAAGTAACCAACAAACTCACATTGGTTCACTTCCCTGCACCAAGTTTCTGACAACAAATTACTTGCTTGCTCTGTGGAACTGCTCCTGCACAGCTTATTGAAACAAACAGATCCCAACTATGGTCTTGCATTCAAGACTGGCATTTGGTAGTAAATGCAGCTGCCCTGTCCTTTTGTGGCAGATCAGCTGAATGACCAATGCAGGAGGTAAAAGTGAAGTATGCACAGCACTCCTGCAAAGGGTGGCAGCTGGTAGGACTGAATGCTTGGTGGAAAAAGCGTTTTATCCCTTTCTTGCCACAAATATTTCATGCTTGACTATACACAGGTGCTGTTAAATGAATAAAGTAAACATACTGAAAAACAGAGATAAGCAATATTCATTTATTATTTTCAGTGAAAAATGGTGAATACTCTTAAACAAAGGAAGGAATGTTTAATTTTATGCTGTCACTAAGAAAATTTACTGAAAAATCTAATTTATTTTTTTTCACAGCACAGCAATGATCTATTTTTGTTATTGAATTAAAGGACTAGTAGCTGGTTATTTTATTAGATCTTTAATGCTTCCTTACTGAAATAATCTGATTTATTCCACATTAGAGAAAACATGTATTTTCTGAAAATACATTCTTATGAAAATTATGGGGCAAAGTCACTTCCAACGAAACTGGTGTAGCAATACCCACAGGTGATGGCATGAACTCCATTAAAGGCAATGAAATAACCCCACTTTACAAACTCTCGGCAAGAATTTTATTCAGAAACTTCAGTGTATTGAGTTGACTACTAAAGGACATGCTCAGTAATTAACAGTTGGATCTCAAAAGTTAAGAATTCACTAGCCTTCAAGTCAAAATGCGAAGTTCAATTTTCTGTAAATTAATGCACTAGTCATGGACTGCTAAATGTCATGTTTGTTAGATGGAACTAAGTCACTGAAAGGTCATCAAATTAATGTAAGAAACAAATGAATGAGCATTTCTAAGAAACCCTCCGGAAGTTCTCAGTAGCTTCTGCTCCTTACTGCAAACTTTCAGAAAGCAAAAGCAGAAACACCTTTTTAACTGTCAGTTTCTAATTTCAAGCCAATTGAAACCTTTTTGTGAATGCTAAACATTTAAAAAAAAATCAAAATGGCTTCTGTCACACTATACATGCAGAAGGTTTTTTAAAACACTCTCAGTTATTACGAAATAAGCTCATTGATTTTATTATGCTCAGAAAGAGCATAAAGCATTAAGACAATTAGGCATTATGATGGATTTGAACACATGGCGTGTTTTGCTGTTAACATGAATCCGTAACTTCCATTAATGTCAGTATGAGTTATACACTGCCCCAAAAATACGACCATAACAAAAATATTTCCTCCAGAACTAATAGAGTAATATTTTTATAGACATTTGGGAAAAAAAAAAAAAAGTCTCTCATTTAGAAAGCAACAGTACATGAAAATCCTTCTCCAAATTTTAACACTTTGAAACTCCTCAGAATAAATCTCAGATTTTTACATACTGGCATCAAGGTAAGACTAACTTCATATTTATCTCCTTCCATCCAACTACATTTCGTTAAGTAGTACTTATCTAGTTCCAAGTTCAAAAAGACTAGGCAGATAATGAACAAGATTAAGCTCCTACCCAGTTTTACTCTAAACTTCCTTAAATAAATGAATTTATATTGGGGGCATGTAATGACAACTGGAGAAATTACCTAAAACTGACAACCGATTGTAGTCTGTAAATTAAGATGGATCTTGGCAATGTCAGCCAGATGGACCCAGAATGCAGAGTTATGTTTGGAACTTAAACATAATATAAGCATACGAAATCATCATGAATGCTTTTAAACACAGTTCATGCCTATTTAACTGGAAGCTAGCAGCCAAGAACCGTAATCACTCCATATCAAATAATTAAGTGATAAATAAAAGTTACAGCCAATTCTCCCAATTAATTAATTATCTTAAAATATCAGAGAGAAGCTAGATGAAGGAACTCTACTGTACTAAGTTACTACAAAACAAAATTTTAATTATTCTGTCATTGGGTGTCTAGGTCATAGCTAGCATCTGCAATCTGTTCTTGAGAGTATCATGTTCAAAAGAATCATTTAAGACCTTATGTAGTATAATGTATTATAGCAGTTTTATAAAGTTTGTGCACTTATTCAGTAAGCAATTTCAAAAATTGAAGTACTGCAATGAAATATCTGAATGTATATAATATTCAATATATCACATAATACTATAAATCACATGTATTACCAATTTATATGCACCTCATTAAAATAAAAAGCAGAAGTTATTTTGATTTCCTGGAAACATTCACTGTAACATAACAGTGTTTCTGTACCTATATTAGATGGCAGCCATTCTTAAAATCTGCTTTTATAAAATTGTAGGAAGCATATGTGGCCATCTTTCACCTTGCCCTTTTTACAGCGTTATTAAAATATTTTTTTTTCTGATGATTTGCCTTCATGTGAAATGTCACAATAGCCACAACTACCTAGATAAAGCTACACATACCTCAAATGTTTTTTGTTTTCTTGTTTTTCCCCCAACAAAACAGTTTGGGAATTATAACAGTGCATTTTATTTGTTGACTGTTAACATACCAGCTTTTCTGAGCCATAGCAACTTCACTCTTTTTCTGCAAATACTAACTTCAAAGATCATGCTAGAGCCTTATAATGCCTTAATTATAGACATTTTCCTTTACCATGCATAGGAAGATAGATTTAATTACAGCTCTGTCTTCCTTTGACAGTTCTGTATGCTTATAATATATTGTGATAGTGTTTACACTGATAGGTGTTTGTTTTGTGGGGTTTTTTTAACTAATTCAATTCAATCATTTTTGCACCATCAACAAAGTTGATAAACCCTTTTCCTTGCATGATACTAAAAAAAACTCCAATATAAATTTCTCACTGAAAGATGAGGCCTTAAATACTCCATTTTTCATGGAAGTTACGCTGCACTGATATTTTAATTGCATGTAACAAATGGTAGCATTCAAAAATTCTTCTCATGTCAACTGTTAAGTAATGTAATGAATTACAAAATGAACACTCTTTTTTGTATTCTCAAAGGTACTTCAGTCTTACCATTAGAAGATCATAGATTCAAACAGCAAGAAAAACACTCTTTTGAGGATTTTTTTTATTTAAATTTTTAAAAAAATTTTAAAATTTTTTTTAAAAATTATTTTCTCTAGAAATTTGAGAAAGCAATAGTACTTACTTCATTTCTAGGATTTCTTCAAGTTGTTTTCTCCGCTCTATTCTTAGGTTAGCTAGATGTGCTTCCTTCTCAGCCAAAGATTGCTGTGTTGAGGCAAGACGGGCTTTGGTAGAATCTAGTTCTTGTCTAGTCTTTTCCAATGCATTCATCAGTTCTTCTACCTAAAAGAAAGAGAAACTTTTAAGCTCCATATTCTTTATAATAAGTAAATCTTAGAAATATGTAAATATAAGAATATATCCACACACAAAAGGAATTACTTTAACTAAGAGGCTGCTCATATCCATTCCTGTTTGAAAAACAAACAAAACACTAAAAAAAAAAGTAAGATTTCTATGAATCCACCTACTAACAAGTAAGATTTATACAAATCAGCACTAACACAGACTGCCAGCAATGTATTTAACCTGAGCCACTGTCACATACAGGCACAATTTACAAATATTTTCTGCACCATTTACATTATTGTAGTTCAGGGAAGTGATAATTCATCACAATAGTAATTTCAGAAATTTTAGATGCCGATAACAGTGATATATTTCAACATAAAGCTCTTCATGACCATCCATACATTTTTCAGCAAAAAGTGCACGCACTTTAGCACAGGAACAGGTTGCTCAGAGAAGCTGTAGATTCTTCACATATTGGGTGTTTTCAAATTTGGACTGAACAAACTTAGGGAATTGGATCCAGCTCTAAAGTTGTCCCTGCTTTGAGCAGAGTTTTAGAATCTGTTGCCTCCACTGGTGCCCTGTAACCCAAATTATTCTATGATTCTGATTACAATTCAGGCAATAACAATGCATGTTATTGCCCTAATACCCACCAGGCTACTTTTCCCAAGACAACTGAGAATCTCTGAAGTAAGGAATAAAAAAAAAAATTAAGGTAAATGTTAGGGTTTGCATTGGTAAATGTCAACTGGATTTAGGGTAAATTACTTGCAGGAACTCAGAAAAACTTCCTGCTTTCAGAAAACAAAATTTTTAGGTAAAAAAGTGCATGCTATATTCTATCACATTATTTAAATAACAAAGCTTATATACGACACCTGTCTGAAAGCAGAAAAAATTCAGCTGTGGTTATGTTATCAGCTTGCCTACAGAGAAAGTAAGATGTTTTCCCCCCAGATTCATGCTTGATTGTTGTTTGTTATCTAAAGTCTAATAGAGTGCAATTAGTGTTTATGAACCACTTTTTTTGTTCAAGCTAAACACTCGTTTTGCTTGCCTCCCATATAACAAGTTCAATAAAGCAAAATTTATAATCTAGTCCCTACCAAATTACAGTGAGCAGGACTCATGCTATTTTTGAAGGTTATACATTCAATTACCTACCTCTGCTACACCAGCTGCATCTTTGTCTTTATAAACACTGTAATCAATGCAGTTCTAGGACACATCTGATACCCTTTAGTATCTAAGATGTTGTGTTTGATGAAGGCAGTATCAGAATTGCCCATAGCACTGAAATTAGTGATGTTCAACCTCCCATTCAAACAGTTAAGTTTGTAAATGTTGTAAATGAGTGCAAGGAGTGCAAACCATGCCACAGAGTCTGAGGAGGAGCAAGACTGTACTAAAACAGACCCCCATATTTTAAACCATTTAAGGAAATTAAAGGCTTCAGAAAAAAACAAAGCTTTGGATTTGTTAAGGTATATCAATCATATACTAATAAATGTACTATTAGAAAAAAAGAGGTCAAAGTTTGAGAGAAAAAAACTGGAAATCTGAATATGGAAACTTCTTCAAACCACAAATCATTAACATATGCAGATTTGAAATTTATATTTTCATTTATACTTCCAGCACAATATTTGCCAGCTAGTTCTTCACTTCTTCAATTTGACCCAAGAAGTTTTCATATTCAAATTTTCAGGTTTTTTCTCCAAATCCTTAATATGAGCACTATTCTCTTACTTGATATCAGTGCTAGAATGATTAAAACAATGTAACTATATCATCTTTGAGATTAAAATCAAGATGTTGATTTACAATCTCCTAGTCCTACTGCATGGAATGGAGACAAATCCAGTACTACTAGAGCAAAATTTTAGCTTTTGGATCTACAGCAAAATGCTGTAGCACATTTCATTTCAAGCACATTTAGGTGCACAGCATCTAGAGAAAAAATAATAGAAAGGTGTTTTTAGGTGTTTATTTACACAGAGAAGTGTCTCAATTCCATTGTTGCATATCAGTAGAATATTTGGAAATCCAAGTAGCCCTTCAGTGCCTCCTGGTGCTGCGCTGTCCCTGAGCCAGCTGTGTCAGTGCTGGCGCAGGGCTGCCTATGCCAGCCGGCATTACCTGCAGCACCTCAGCCCTGCTGCCCACTGAGCACAGCGGGGCTGCCATTATGGCTTTCAAAAAGCCTAACTGATGTCCGTACTTCAAGAATTTTAATAAAATCAGTACCAGAATTTAACTTTACATTTCAGATTGGTAGAAAACCAGGAAACCAAACTGTTACAATTCTTTCTAAATGTTGAGTCTATTTTAAATGAACACCTTCTACGTGTACCACATCACATTTCCAAGTCCCATGCCCACACAACAACATCAGTTTCACACCAAGATAAAGAAAGAAAAAGAAATGTATGGGGCTGAAGCATACATCTGCGTTACCAGATTCTGTGAATTAAAGAAGGTTAGAGTTCAAATGAATGACAGATTATTAAAAATGCCCTGGAGCATTCTTAATTCCAGATTGGATCCGGCTCAGCACAACTCATGCTAACATAATACTGTTCTAGTTTGTGGGAATATGGAGAGGGAGGGACAACAGCATGCTTTCTCAGTTCAAGTACGATATATTTCTGCAGGATGATGACAAGCTGGCAGCTCTCCAGCAATCAAGGTTAGTATTAATAGTATTACTGTCTTTAAATAGTGGGCACTTCATTTTTAATAATGATATTAATTATAAATACAAGAGTTCAGGATTTCCCTTACTGAATTGTTCAAGTATCAGAAGCTATAAGTAAACCCCATGCCACTTTAATTTAAATTCCAATCTCATATTAGTAGACACTATTTATTAATTTTGCATAGTAAAGTTCACATTGATAACTCCTACTGTTTAGTTCTAGCTTCTTTACTTTTGTTTAATACAAGAGTATTAAACATTATGGATAATGATAAAAAAAGTGTAGCAAATTATTCCATTCATTCAGTACAGATACAAACGTGACTCACATTTCTATAACAAAAAGTGTAAAAATCCATACAGTAGTTTTTAAGTATCCTTTTTTTCCATTTGCTAAGGAAATGCTTTATACAATTTCTTCAAAGTCACACACTATACAAATTTCAGTTATCTCCTGTTCTGTAAAGATCAACTTAATGACAACTTTCTTTTTCCTCCCTATGATTAAGCATAAGACTGAAAAAAAAATTAAAAAAAGACTAATTCCTTAAGGTTTCTCTTTGTGGCTCTCATACAAATGTGTTCTGTCACTAGACTACAAAGACATAGATAATACAGTCACAGCGATAAGGGAAAGCAGATGAAAATGTGGATTTTTTACACACAAATAACCACTTGCCACCTCTTCTAATGCAGGCAAGAGACTTCAGCTTTTTACACTAATGGCTGCTGGTCATGCACAGAACCTCTCTATCTTTTGTCCAGTTCAATTGGAGACATATAGGTCCAGCGTAAGTCATTGTTGACTAGCAATATGGTTTACAAATACCTTGTTTCTTTCTGCTCCTAATAGGAGCAGAACAGCCTAACCAGTTTCATTTCAAAGGTGTTTTTCTCAGAAGGGAACAGATGGAGAAAAGTGTCATACTGAGCTTTGCAAGACATGGAAATGCGTTCTCTGTCATGCTTCCCTCCAATTACTTCCATTCCCGTTTGTCATCCATAGCCAAATTCCTCATCGCAAGACTACCTCTATCACAACTTTTAAACTCAGAAAACATGTCTAACAAAAGCAACATAGCTATGGAGAGTGATGTTCCTGAACATTTTCAAATCAAGAAATTAGTCACAAGTTGTGTCTCACAGTTTTGGATACCGGAAAAAGCAACCATATTCTAGAATACACATACAGATTAAAATAAACATTTCAGTGAAGCATTTGACAAGAAAGCAAGGAGATTTATTACACCCAAGATAATAGCTCATTTTCATGTTTCTGTTGTTTTGTTTCATTTTGTTTTATGACAAGAGTCCAATGATATTAACTAGTAGTGCAGTGGGAGTATGACACAAATTACTAGAAGTGCTGATATAGAAAACCTCATGAAATGGATGAAATGATTTGCCATCTCCAAAGGAACAAAATAGCACAATTTTCAAGTTGGATGCCATGCTGCACTATTTGAAACCAAAACTTTTTTGAGATTATTACATAAAGTAGGATTCAAAATACTTTCGTCCTCTTGCTAAATCCTATGTTAATAATATACAAGGCTTAGTTTTATTCAGATAAGGAAGAGACAGTATAGATATAGCACAAATTCCTCATCTAGACTTGTTAGGGACCACAGTGAGGGAAAGATGGTACCTTAAGTTTCCTCAGTGTTTCTGTAGAGGCTGTGGTGGCTACCAACAGTGTTCATTGATATGATAGAAATATATTTCCATCCCTACTTAAAATATTTCAGAATTTAAAGTATTCCCATAGGTTAAAAGAAATATATATCATAAAAAGGAGGATTAATACTGTAACAGTATTATATTAATGTAAGATAATGTAAGATAGTTCTGGGAAATGGCTTGAAATTGTTAACTTTCTTGAAACTGTCAGTAAGAATTCCCATCACCTTTTATTGTCAGCCTCAGTAGTTCAATAAAAGATAGGGCCACAACAATATATTTCTTGGATTCATTATCTGGTCTTCCAATTGAGATAGTAATTTCATCTATAATCAGAAAACAAACTTAAGTAATTTTGAAATACTGGTAATAATCAGTTAAGTATAATAATAATGTTACATAAGCCAAACCAAAACAACAATCAAAAGAAAGAAGATTTATATATATACACATATATATATAAACAAACATATGTCTCCCTGAAAGTAATGCCTCCTGTTTATTTCTATGGAAACTACAGCAGATAAGAAAAGCACAATAACACTATTTGATAGAGCAAATTCTCAGCCACAAAACACCCTTTTTCAATGCAGTCACCGTGATTAGCTCTGTATTTTCACCACTAATGAACAAGAGCTTGCATGCCATGTTCCTAAAAATCTGCACCAGCTGAGGTGATCCACCGTCACTGTCACCACTGCTTAAATACACCACCCACCACCTCACCGTGCTTACATCTGTATGGTGTCCATAAATGTTCAGCAAGAATTGGTGAATGCCAATGGGTGAATTCAGTGAATTCAATTCTACACCTTTTCTTCATACACACTTCCATTTCATATGCCATTTTGTCAGATTGCCCCGCTGCTGCCATCTGTCACATGGCAACAAAATGGAATAATGGTTGGAAGGTTCCACCTCTAGTGCCATACCAGCAACATCTGCCTCATGTGAGCATGTGGATAAAATGGCATGTATATTGTTTAAATCAAATTAAAATTATAGCATAAATATCATTAAGCTCCATGTTTTAGTGTCATGTTTCTAGACACATGGAAACCTCTTCAAGTGCAACCACAGTTGCAAAATGTGAATATGACCTTCAGCAAAACTAAAAGGGATGGTCAAAGGTGCAGAATATTCTTCATCAGCATCAAAATATAATTTATGATGAAGTAATTACTATATAATATATAATATATTATATATTATATTACTATTAATTATTATATTACTATTACTATATTTTGCAATGCTATATAAATTAGAAATAAACCTCACACTATGTCAGTAAAGATACAGTATTCTAAGTGTTTCATGAATCAATTAACAAATGTTCTTTGTCCAAGGTGTACTCATGCTGACAGGGCCTAACTCACCATTGGCCTCAATCAACTCTTAAAGTCATCCAGGCATACACTGTAATGGAAATAAGACCAGGCACCTGAGCAATTGCGCAATTTCACTTCTAAAAAAAAAAAAAAAAAAAAAAAAAAAAAAAAAAAAGAGCACTATCTTCTTTTCTTTTCTTTGTTTTTTTAAATTTAATTGGAAAATGAATTATTTTATTACCATATTTATTGGTTTCCTCTCTTTCTCACTGAGCTTCATTTGAGAAAGTCTACAATTTTTTTTGTGTGGCTGGTGGCCTCAGTTCTGCTCAAACTTAGACTTGTTTACATCATACAAACCTAATTACAAGAGTAGTATTAAGGGTATTTTATAGTTGTGCAAATGGAAGCAGATTTAGATGGTATATATTGTTAAATTACAGAACTCTACCCAGTGTTTCCAGAAGCATTAAAAAATATAGAGCAGTAATTGAATTAGCTATTGAAGATACGTTGATTTCAGTAGGACACTCAGCTGTCCCACATGATATTGTACGTTGAAGAGAACTCTTGTAGGCTGAAAACAATTACACTGTGTGGTTTCAGTGTTGAGTCTCTTTAGATAAAACATGCAAGTAGAGCAGAGCAACTCTTTAGCGGGTGTTAAAGTACAGCGCTGTCAGACTGGCCTCTCTGGTTAATGTCAATAGCACTGCGTATAAAAGGTGACTAAAGTGTGTACAAATGTTGATCTTCGGAGAAGGCATGCCTAGAATCATACACACATCTACTATTTCATCCACCAGGTCAACTTCAGGGAGAGAGGGCAAACTGGGAGTTTTCTTGCCAAAAATTGATTCTTAGCACACTTGTTAGGTTACACTGCACAAAGCTACTTCCCCCCTGCTTTTAATCCATAATCCCAACCTATTATTAGAGTTAGAAATGCTTCTCCCTTAGAGTATTTCCAAAGGCAGCAGGGATTCATGTGGTATTTGTGAAGCCTTACTGTAAACAGTTTATGTACAGTGGAGAGTTTCTCCACACACTACAACATGCTTACACATTGTAAAAAAGCAAGCAAGAGTTAAAGTGAAAATGTCATAGGATGAAAATGCTTGGACAATTATGCATGAGAAATCTCAGAAAATAAGGTTTCCTATCTAATTTTAGTACAAGCTAAACACATTAATATGCAGCAAGAGAAACAAAAAGAATCGAGCAATTGCTGACTGGGGGCAGCTTCTGTACCAAGGAAATTTGATACTGCCTTTACTACAGTGACATTTAATGCAGAGTTCATGCGAGTACTGAATGCTCGAGGAAGCTGCATCTGCACTCTTCTTTTAATGCATATAATCTTTTCCTGTTTACTTAATTCTATGGCATTTTTACTATAAACTTATTTATGCAATATTTTATAGGCTTGGCACATCTACAAAGGTCACAGTGACTTGGATATGCTACACTCTTAAAAACTAAAATAAAGTGATTGCTATTGTATATAATGCAATATTCCCTACATAAATAACTGTAAGCAAAGTCATAGTATGGCTATACATTAGATAGACAAGTTCTAGCTCTGCTGTACCCATTTGAAAACCACTCTTATCAAGAAAAGCTCAGTATAGCAATCAGTAGTTTAGTTACAACCTTATTGAAAGTTATGTATACCATAGGATAAGTGCAGGAGAGCACATGGGCAGGACTACAAAAAAGTCACTGATTTAATTATTTCAGATGTGATATGCACATAACATAAGTTTACCAATAGGGGTCCTATTTCTATATGATAAATGAGATACACTAAAGACGTATTGTAGATAAAATAGAGATACAATAAAGACTACTTTGCATCATTTCTGGTACTTTCTCTGTGGGGAAAACAATTCCATAGGAAGCAATATTTCTAAAAAGCAATCATAAAAAAATGCTCTGAAGGGTCAGTTCAGGAAGAAAGCAGTCAATAGGATCAAAATTAAAGTGCTTATGAGTCTGTCCAGGGTAGGAAAGACCAAAGGGCAATGTGGGGAAGCCTGAAGAGGACAACAAAATATCTGGCAACTGGACTCCACTATTAACACATGATAAGCTAGGAATGATTATATGATGGAGCAAAAAATATCGACCCAGAATTTGTCAGAAGGAATTCCTCCATGAAGGCAGTTTATAATGAGCACGTCAGATTTTCAAAGCACTAAAGAGAAATCTCACCCAAGTAGAAGCTCCCTGTTCACACAACCCTTTCACCTACTCTGTAGCAACAAGCTTACTGGATAAATCAGCCACAGATCTCTGTGCCTTGCCTCAGTCAACACCCTAGAGAGAAATTCCCTGTGGGAGGAAAAAGCAGTGCTGGAGGAGGATGCCAGACTGAAAGCAGCAGCAGCCTCACAAAATAATACCTGTGCAAAAAGGGAGTCAGATGTGAGGGTGGCTGCACAGCCTGTTGCATCTGACAGCAGGGCTGCCAGCATTGGGCAGAAGCCAAGCAGGTATTCACAGAGCCCATAGATGACTCCACAGTGCTGCAGGCACACGAGCTCAGGGAGAAACTATGCAGCAACTGAATGGAGTCACACACATAACAACACATGTAGCACTGCAGAGCAAAGTTGTAGACAGACAACTACACACACACAGAGCATTCAGTAATGAAACTACGTAGGAATGGCTCACTATGATTACAAAGATGGGAGAAGAAAATTGGGCTGGGGAGAGAACATTGATAAGGGCAGAAAGATAGTCCTGATAGTCCAACAAATGCCCAAAAATGTCCACTGAAAACTGTGAAATTCTCAGCAATCACCATCTGATGGAAGAAAGGAAAAGTAAAGAGACTTTATAACAATGGGTTCACTCCAGGTTAGATCTCAAAAAAATTAATCTCCATCTGTTCCATAAACATAGTAGCAGCCAACAGTGAATAAACTATTATTGAGAAAGACAAAAATGCTGAATTACACAATTTGCTCCTTTCTGAGCTACTAGAAAGCTTTCACAGACTATCACTGAACCAAAACAAGATTTCATAAAGATATCCAGATGAAGAAAAAGGGCTCTCTCAAACTATTGCATCACGAGCAAAGAAAACAAAGATTTCAATCCTGCCACATCAATTTGTGAGACATTTGCACAGGTATAAAAATACCGTGTTTAACTATGTTAGTCCTCATGCAGTAAATGATACACTAGCAAACCATGTTTTATTTGACAATGGGTTTCTACCGAGTGGTAGATTTTGCTTTGCTAGACTGAAAAAAATGTTACCATAGTTACATTCCTAACCACCCCTGCCACATTTCATATTCTGTATAATAACGGACATATCCTTTACTAAGACTGTCTCATCCCCAAACAGATTTGATTTCAGAGGACAGAGATGACCATCCATATCAAGTTGTGCATTTGAAGTATTTTCAAAGATCTAAAGCTGGAGGGCATTTATGAATATCTTGAGTGTGACCTCAGAGCAGGTATGGCAACCAGGGGATCAGGCCCAGCCAGCATGGGTTCATGAAAGGCAGGTCCTGCTTGAACACCTTCATTTCTTTCTCTGACCAGGTGACCTGCCCAACCTAGACCTCAAAGAAGACTTTAACACTGTCTCCCACAGCATTCTCCTGGAGAAGCTGGCAGCCCATGGCTTGGACAGATACACTCTTTGCTGGTTAAAGAGCTGGCTGGAGTGTCAGGCCCAGAGAGTAGTGATGAATGGAGTGGTAGTGAATGGAATCTATCCAGGTGGTGATCAGTCATGAGTGGTATTCCCAGAAGGTTGGTATTAAGGCCGATCCTATTTAATATCCTTATTGATGATCCAGATGAGAGAATAAAGTGCACCCTCGGTAAGTTCACAGATGTCAGCAAGCTGGGGAGAAGTACTGATTAGCATGAGGGTATGACGGCCCTAAAGAGAAACCTGGACATGTTGGATCGATGGTCTGAGGTCAATCGGATGAAGTCCAGCAAGACCAAGTGTCAGGTTCTGCACTTTGGTCACAACTCTGTGGCAGAGGGGCTGAAAAAGACCAAGGGGTAATGGTCAACACTCAGCTGAACATGAGCCAGCAGGAAAGTGATCGTTCCTGTATTCAGTTCCGATGAGGCCATACCTCAAATACTGTGTTCAGTTCAGAGCTGCGAAGAGTCTTATGGGGAGCAGCTAAGGGAACAAGGATTGTTCAGTCTGGAGAAGAGGAGGCTCAGGGGAGACCTTATCACTCTCTACAAATCCCTGAAAGGAAGTTGTGGTGAGGTGGGGGTTGGCCTCTTCTCCCAGGCAGCTAGCAATAGTACAAGAGGGAATAGCCTCAAGTTGCACCAGGTGAGGTTCAGACTGGATACTAGAAAAGGAATTGGATTTTCAGGCATTGGAACAGGGTGCCCAGGAAACTGTGGAGTCATCATCTCTGGGGGTGTTAAGAAAAGGGTAGATGTAGTACACAGGGACATTTTTAGGGGGCAATATTGGTGGTAGGTGGACAGTTGAACTAGATGATCTTAGAGTTCCAACCTTAATGGTTCTGTGACTGCATAATATTTAAACATGATTCTTTAATACTGTTTCAGATGGGCTATTCAATCTGCCAAATTAGCTCGAGTACATCTTATAGTAAATTAAATTTCTTGAATATCTGAGCTGTATTATGAGTGAAACACTCAATGTTGTACTGACAGGTTTTAAGAGATTCAAAATGCAAAGCAAAGAAAAATGTATTCTTTTTTCCACAGCATAATGAAAATAAAAACACCAATAATGCAACTGTGGTCAATATCACACAATGCCATAGTTAGAAAACTGCCTAGAACTGTTAGAATTATGATCCCTGTGTTAAGTATACAGCACTCTAAGAAGCAGGTTATATAGTTATTTAGGTTTTTTATTCTTCATATTTCCAGACAGATGTAAAAATTACTTGAAGTGCTTGGGAAAGAAGATAGTCTAAATATAATATACTTCTAGGGAAATAACATTTTCTTCATTTAGACCTCAGGCACTGCTGATGGCAGAATAAGATTGGAATGTGCAGATAATTATCTCTGAGGCTAGTCAACAGCTAGAAGTCCTTCGTAATATCACCTTTAAGATCAAGCCAAGACATTCCAGTCTGAATCGAGGTTTATTTATTAAAGGATTTAGCTCTTTTAGATCCAATATTGCCTGGAAGACCACCAATTTCCATTCCCAAATATCTAATTTCTCCAGTTTCTTGGTGAATACATAAAGACCTTCAAAATAACTTTAGTGAGCACACACATATGCACATGAAGGACATCTAAATTCCTTCCCCTCACTAAGATGAATTCCACAGGAAACACCTCTACAAAGCAAAATCTTCACAGAGACTGAAGAAGATTTCAACAATTCTCACCCGTTTCAGCTACACAGCATAGATAACTGCAATTCAAGTGATACTGTAATATTAAAAAGGATTTCTATAAATGAACAGAAAAGAAATATAGCCTTTCTATAACGGATTTGGGCAACAAAAAATCTAAACATTCACAGTATGATCCTGGTTATCCAAACTTCCCTGCCATATCTAATGAACTGTTAACATGTCATGATACAAACTCGGAGTCATCCAGACAAATTTAGTGTCATAAAGGTTGAATAACTGGTTATTGCATTATGAATAAACTGTCATTCAAGATGCATCTCACGGTACCTCAATGCAATGTTATCCAACATTCTACCCTCATGAGAAGAGAAAATTAGCCATTAAAAATAACCCCAACTATCATAAATCCATTGTAACATATGGTAATAAATAATAACTATTAATCTACTTTTCTCCTGTAATACTACATAAGCAAACAAATTTCACATTAAAAAAAAATACTGGCAAAGAACATGAAATATTTTTTTTTAAAGAAAGAAAGAATATCTACTTTTCCAAGATAGTATCAGTAGTATCTGTCTCTCCTTTACTTTAGTTGAGTTCATAGTTAAGCCAAAAAGAGGCCCAGAAGATAAAAGATTTCCCAAACTGAATAAGTTTCCTGTATATAGGAAAGAAGATTCAAGTTCCTTATCTTTAAGTACAACAGCCTCCCTGCCTGCCACTGCTCCCCCCTCCTCCTCCAAATAGGGTTTCAAAGGAAAAAAGAAAAGCCCATTGTATCTTCTGTCAGGAGGATATATTCTGCCCCCACTCATTGCCATTGACTTCAGCAGCATAGAAACAGTATCATTAATACAGATATGAACCCACTATTATTTTTCCTCAGAGTTACATTTATAAACTGAAAGCATGCTAATATTCCCAGTACAGGCTTATAGTCAGAAGCCCACATGGTCCCAAATATACTGTAATATCTAAAATAAGAGTCTTGAAAAAACAAAGAACTGAACCAAAACTAAGAGCATTTCTGTCTTTAATAGAGAAGTCAGCTCAGAAATAAACACAACTGTTCATGAGAAAGATATTAGAAGCAGTAAATTTTCGGGTGATGAGTGGTTTTAGGTGTGTAATTTATGTGTGCAAACACTCATTGGTGGTATGACCAGAAACACAGATATCACGGAACGAAAAAGGGGTAAAAATAGAGAAAAGTGGAAGATGTGGATACATGCTACTAGGCTGATAAACAAAACTAGCAAACTTATATGAAAGATCAGATTGTGACATATTTTCACGAAAGCAAAAACAAAAACAAACACTGTTGATTTAAGAAAGAAAGTTGGCAGGAAGTTGCCATTAGGTCCTCTACAGTTTACACTATATCTTTTTTTCCTCCAGACACTGCCAGTGGGAGGTTTTATAGGATAATGATATACTGAGAAACTTATGACAAGCATGTCCAAACAAAGTAAAACATATTTTTCACAAAACAGTAAACTCTGATAGCTTAAATCCATGCAGCCTGAAGAATAATTATTGCAGATTTTTTAACTTGTAAAACCTGTTTTAAGGTATTTAAGTGTTCTTGACTTTTTCCAGAAAATATTGTTAGAGTAGGAAGTTATTCTTTAAAAAGAAAAGAGAGCTGAAATGGGAAAGGAGTCAGTCATACAAAAATGCTGAATAGTAATGTGTTCAGCATTTTGATGACAGCAAAAGTAGATAAATATCAAAATTGGCAATTGCCAATATGTGGCATCAAATTATATTAATTGATTAACTGATGGTATATCAAACAGAATTTTAAAGAACCAAACAGGCATACAACTTGATCACTCTTATTTCGAGAAGCTGTCTTTTCTCAGTTGTACTTTGTTACCAAAGAGTACATGCGGGTTGGAGTATTTTTAAATGAGCTGTGTAAATGGGGATTGTGACAGTCATCAGTTCAGTCACTTTGGTGACTTTCAATGTACAAACATGTGACTAATTCCTGAAATATCAAAACTGTGTAAAATATGTGAAGCCCTTTTCACATACTAGAATTACTTTGGCTAAGGCTTTGTAGAATAAAAAGATTACTGAATAAGAAACAAACCTGTTTTCTTAAATATTCTGAGTGTGAGAGAAAAAATAAAAATTATTGGCAACAGAAGTTTTTCTAATCCTAAGAAAACTTCCTGTTAAAATTCAGTCCTGACCCAACAAAAATTCTGTCTGAACCTGCTAGAGTTGCATGGGCGATTTAGGTAAAGAGGCCAAATCAGTTCTTCTGACACTTTCAGATAGGGAAGATGAAGCATGAAATGTTCCTCTGGCTATACAACATAGTCCTGAACCTGTGCCATATTCTGAGAATTAACCACCACCTGAGCACTGACATATGACAGGAAGATAAATGCTGAGTATGTGCATTTTAATTGTTGAAATTGTTACTTTATTAATTACAGTAATTCTTACGGGGAGATTAAATAAAGATGCAATCAAATTGTCAGAGGGGTGTTTTGAGAGGGCAAAAATAACCTTCTAGTATCTCTACACTGCACATATAGCTACAAGGAAACATTTGTGTATTTTCTTCCGTGATCCCAACTAAGATTCAGCCTTACCCAGACACACGTCTACTCTGTCTGGTGCATAATTGCTCTCATAAATAAGGAGGCTAACAAGAAGGTAGGATATGAGGCAGACTAATTAATCTATACATAACAGCTGTAAAGTAGTACCAGAATCTGAGATTCTTTGAACAAATTAACTATATTGTTCAGTTACACTTTGCATACATTATCCTGACTGTACTGATGGCCTACCACTTGGAATGCAAGTGTATAATTCAGAGTTTAGTCCCTAAATTCTCTGAGGTCATTTTTCTGTTGTTACTGAACTACTTCTTTAAATACATATTGACTAATCTATGGTTTCATACATCAAGTAGACTATTTTTCATATACAGACTTAAATCTGGCTTTAAAAACTGTACGATGAATTGTAAAAACAGTTTAAAGTTATGATTGGCTGATAAAGTGAAACTCTACTCCATTTCACTTGGATTAGTGTGCAGCTGCAAGATATAAATTCTGTGTGAGAAACAGTACATTTTTTAATGCTCTTTGAATTATCATGTTTTTGCAAAATGAAAGACAACTGGTTTCATATGCAGGTAAGAAATATTGGCGTAAGGAATGTTATTTGATTTTAACTGAGTCATGTTGCCAGAATGCATGAAACAGCTGCATGAGCTGAGTATCTGCCTGAGGCTACAAGTCCATTTCCCTCATCCTTTACCACCTGTCTGTGCTAAAGTTACTGGATGCTGGTAGATATCAAACCCCACTGGGATCCTTAACTATTTTGTTCACAACAATTGTGAAATGCATTCTCTGCTATTCTATTGACTCTTAATATTCACACATTTTCTTTCAAATGAGGCAGCATTATCACTGTCATTTGCAAAACTTTTGGAAAGTATGTAACAAATAATAAACTCAAACACAAACAAAATGACTAAAGCTAAATGGAGAGTGAGGCTAAACTCTTGGGCCAGTTAATTAGGCATTTTCTGTTTGTCACATCTATAAATTTACTGAATGATTATTCCAGGATGACCAAAAGGCTGCTGCTCTTTTACACCACTCTTTATCTGAGGGTAGCAGTGAACAAATATCTAGTACAAGTAGCTCTAAGGGAAAAAGGAAATAATCTCGCTGTTCCTGAGGAGGAAAGAAAAACAGGTAATGATAATAAGATGTTTTAATATTCATAGAATCGTAGAATGGCTTAAGTTGGAGGAGACCTTCAGAATCATCATGCTCCAACCCCCCAAATTAGCTAGATAGTGAATTCTGTCCTAAGAATAAAAACGGCCAATGAAATCTCAGTACTCTTGAAAACAGAATTGTTATTGAGAATTCTTGGAGAATAGACTTGATAACAAAAAACTCAGTAATGACAAATGTGATTTTGATTTTAACAGAAAAAGACAACTGTAGAAATAGAGATATGTCAGATTCCAAGACTTTGTGGAACAAGCAATCTGCTTAAGGCTGGTTATAAACATTCAGAAGAATCAATGTGAATTTCCAAAGTTATGTCAGATTAATCAATTTTTTCTGACGACAGAGTAATTGGTTTTGACGAAGGACCCAAGTAGTAGCCATATTTGGTAAAAAGAAAAAAAATCTCAAGTCACATAAGTTAAAGAAAAGTATGATTAAAGGGAAAGTAACAAAATACAGATAACAAACTTGCTAGGAGACTGTACAGGGCCACCAACAGTTCACTTTTAACTGACTATGATGTTTTAAAAATGGGATTTTTCAGGGCCAAGTGATATTCAATTATTTTTCTAATAACCCAAAATATTTGTAGATGACAGTAGAATGCAAAGCAAAAACAATTTCAAGACATCTTGCCAAACTTGAGAACAGGACTGGGAAAAAAATTATGATACATAAACACGGACAGAAGCAAGGTCATAAAGAATTAATCAACTCCATAAATCCAGGAAGAGAAATAATTGGTTAAGAAGTTGTCTTTTTCTACTAAAGAAAAGGATCAAAACATTAAGGTGACAAGTCAACAGTGTCATGTTGTTGCAAAAAACATACTATAGAAAGATGTATACATAAGAGTAATCCTTCTATTTTCTTTGGCACTGATAAAATGTCAGCAGGAGAACTGGATCCAATTTTATCAACACAAAGATGTGAACAAACTGGAAAGGTTACAAAGGAAAACAAGAAAGACAATAAGGAAAATAGAAAACATAACCTCTGTGGTAAGATTTTAAAAGCTACAGTCTATCAACTTGAAACTGTGTGAAAATAGAGAACATGACATTTAGTTTCAGATACAGGATATCACATTCAGAAGGAAGAAATCACTTTGTTGTATTGAATGGAGATAAGACAAGAAATAACTGAAATTAGAGAAAATGTGAGTTAGAATATTAGGAATCTTTCAATTTCAAGGGCTGCTCTGAAAGTAATGCCTCCTATTTTATTATGTTGGCCCACAGCATTAGGAGCAGATGCTGGTGGTATGGCAGTAGAGTCTGAACCTCCCCACCAATATCCCGTTGCATTTTGTTGCTGTGCGACAGATAATAGCAAAGGGGCAGTCAGGCATAATGGAACACGGAGCATCTGACATGGAAGTGCAAAGGTGTGTAATTGAATTCCTCCATGCAAAAAAATTGCACACACTGACATTCATGTAGGTTTGCTGAATGTTTATGAACCAAACAGTGGATGTTGGTACAGTGAGGTGGTGGGTGGTGCATTTCAGCAACGGTGGCAGTGATGGGAAAGATAAGCTACATTCTGGAAAGTGATGCAGATTTTTATGAGTGTGACATGCAGGCTCTTGTTAATTGCTGGTGAAAATGTATAACTAATGGTGATGACTATATTGAAAAACAGTGTTGAGCAGCTGAGAGTGTGCTCTATCAAAGAGTGTTACTGTGCTCTTTGACTCTGTTGTAGTTTCCATGGAAATAAATAAGAAGCATTACTTTCACAACTATGCACTATGGATAATGATTCATGAGCAAGGCAATTACAAGGGTCACTAAGACCAAACTAGACAAAATTCTTAGAAATATCTGTGATATAATTCATCATTAGTACTAGTGATACAATAGTAGACAACATCACATTCTTTCCATTCCTATTTACCTATGAAATTTTTATTTATAATATTTAGAAAAAATATGTATCTTATTTTCTAACATAAAATACACAGAAGAATTGTTAGACAAAACATTCTAGACTTGCTAAGAATGATTTCAAAAGAACCTACTTCCCAACTTAAGACAAATAAGCTTCTTAAAAACTATCTGTAGTGAGAAAGGGCAGACTTTCAGCAGAACTTTCATCTTGCAAAATACATTACTGAAGAAGAAGTAGGGGACCATAAATGCTGTAGAGGTGAACTGAGATTGTTCATTATTTGTCACACACCTAAGGGCATCTAAGGACATGGTTAGGATACAGGCTTAAAAACCACAGAAAAGGAAAAGTTTTTAGTATGAGATGTTAAGCTGTACAACTCAATGTTCTGAGATCCTTCTCATCTCCAAAATGAGTGCCAACGTGTCTTAAACACTGTATACTAAGGAAAAGAATAGTTTACTTGTCTTCATTTTTTTGTGCTCAAATTCTTTTATATTTTCCACTTCAACTTTTTGCTGACTGGGACAAAAAAAATGGAGTAGGTAGATCTTTTATCTGATCCTGTGTCTGAGTTCTTACGTCACAAATATTAACACACTTTAGTTGTATGAAAGAATAAAAGGACTGATGCCAAGGCTGAAAGAATTGTTATTTGAAAATCACAGAATCACCGAACTGTAGGTGTTGGAGGGGACCTCTATGGATCATCAAGTCCAACCACCTGCTAAAGCATGTTCCCTACAGCAGGTCGCACAAGTAGGTGTCCAAGTTGGCCTGAAATATATCCAGAGAAGGAGACTCCACAGCCTCTCTGGGGAGTCTGTTCCAATGCTTCATCACTCTCACAGTAAAGAAGTTCTTTCTTGTGTTAGTATGATCCTGTGATCCAACTTGTGCCTGTTACACCTTGTTCAATTGCTCCCTGTTCTATATATGCCGCAGAAAAGAATCTTATCCCCATCAAATTGCTACCATATCTTAAATATTTATAAACATTTATGTGATCAAATGCTGCTGCCACCAGCTCCTTCTCAATTCATCAGGAAGCCATAATTATTATGATAATACCCACAAAGGGCAGTTGTGATGTAGAGTTATATAACTTATTCCCAAGCTTCACAGATCAATCACAAAAACAATCGCAAACATGTTAATTAAAGCCAGTGCTGTGTGCAGCTCACAGCCTAATATTCATTCTGGGCAAAAATCTAAAAACCACAGAGGTATTTCATACAGGTTCCACCAATTCAGCATCAGAACCTTAGTAATATTATGTATAACCTTACATGGAACAAAATAAAAGAAAATATCAGGTGCTTACAGATATGCTGAAATAATGATGTTAGGAAGAAAATTCTCAGTTATTCTTTGGCATAGATTGAAGAAATCACTCTTGGCCAGACAACTATATTCCTTAATCAGCTAATTCCAAAACAGAAAAAGAAGTGAAAGTTGAATTCCTCTACGCTTCTGTCTAAAAATCAAGAAAATCTATCAAAGAGTTAACGATACTAACTAGAAAAAAACTGTACTTAAAAGCACTTGGCTGTTTCATGAAAATAAAATAAATATTTAGGAAAGAGCAAAATATATTATAAATTAAAAGGACTTGCAAGTATTATGGAGAGCAAAATGGTTATTACTGAACACCAAAAGACACAACAGGAGCTGGAAGTTTATAGTCTCACCACTAAACTGAAGAATGGCATGTTTCCTACCCTTCAGGAAGACTATACTTCCCAGTGGCCAACTTTGTCTATAAATCAAGTTGTTTACAGAAATGTGTATTAGTTGCTTAAATACAGCTGTGAGTAGATAGATAAGAACTGACAGATAATTTTGGTCTGCTGGTGTACAGTAATGTATATAAAAGTGCCATACTGTAAATCACAATATGCTGTACAACATACATGCATCTTTCCTTGACAACACTATAGTTGAAAAGGTATAAATACTATATCATTATATTCACAGTGACTTAATGAAGTGCAAAGGTCATATAAAAAATCATACAAAATCTCAAGAAACCATATGTCACTAAAGCCACTGAATCACAGTTGAGATGGGTCAAGAAAAAAAGATATTTTAGTAACCATTTTGGATTTTTACTTCAGAAAGTAGGGGATCAATTGGCTTGATAATGGGCCTTGATGCCTAGAATTTGATCTATGTTTTTACAAGCAAAATATGACTTATATCCTGAGGTTGAGGATGATGTAGAATGATGGGGGACAAGAAAAAAAAAAAATCAAGCTCATAAAAATTATTCTCTAGGTGCAGAACTACTTTTCTTCAGATCTAAAAGTAAAAATAACTCTTTTCTTCAGATCTAAAAGTAAAAATAAACAAGCAAAACTTGTACACAAAACACCAAAAAAATCCTCTGTATAGAATGTCTGTCATGGACTTTTACCAAGATCCAAGTACAATATTTTTAACCTTTATCCTACAGTTTTAGAAACTAAAGCATAAATTTTATGACTTTTTTTCTATAGTGATTTTAAGTACAGAAGTAGCTGGTAGTATGCAAAAGGATGTGAACCAGGATCTCAGATTTATTTTATTAGTCTTCTATTACCTAAGTAATTGAGCAATTGACCCTGTATACCCATACAGCAGTTAGAACACATCCTCCTTATTTAAGTATTATTAATGGGTTGAAAGACTCTTAAAGTTCCTGAGACATGGCAGTACCATATGCATCAATTTTACCTTTACAACCCAAGAGCATCATTCACTGTGTATTCCAGCTCCTTTTCACATTTTCAGCTTCTGCCTAATAATTTCACTTCTTCCACCAGCAACTTTACTGTCCAACAGAAATAACTTGTTCACCTTTCCCAGTCACTCTGGGAACAATTTTTTCCCTAAACTTCATTAAAACATTAATTCTACCTTTCTTAAACGCTCCATTCCACCTAATCATTTTATCAAGCCTATTACTCCTTCCTCTGCTAACACAAAATATTCAAGGTGATAGATCTGTTAACTGTTCTTTACATGTGACCAGATGAATTTTCCTGTTAACCCCATGTTTTCTAGATATTAAAAATTTTATTTCTGCTCTGCATAACTCAAGAATCAAAGAAAGCCATGAGATGTTCTTTCATTTTAATGAGCTTTGGATCCAGCTTATTTCAGTTAAAGTTCAAGTCTAAATGCTTGCTGAGGAGAGCAGGTGCTTAGTTCTTTAGTTATATAGTTATATATAAAAAGGGGGGTTTGTTTGTTTGTTTGTTTTAAACAGATACTTGTTAAGACTTATACCTGCTTTTCTTTTTAGCCTAAACCATATTCTGGCTATATGCAAAATAGGTTGGCAGACAGTTACTCTTGAGCCACATATTTAGTGGATAGGTCAAATAAAGTTCCCATGATAGGGTTTCATTACAGAACTGATAACGGTGCTTTCCAGTAGGAACACAGCTGGGTAATCTGAATCCCTGGCTAAGGAAGGAAAGAATCAGCTAAAATCATGAGATTTATTTATATGTCAGTACTACGGCTAACTCAGACTCACTCACAGACCCCTTGGAGATAGAATCATTTCCTATTTGGTAAACAATCCCACAAGCCTTACTTCTACCTCCTTTCTTTTGATTTTCCAAGGTATAAGCTTTGTGGTCCCCATCAGTAAAGCTGTTTTTCAATGGGCTGTAACAGTAAGGAATCCAACCAGCTCTGACATACAGTCTTTGTCCACCCTACAACCAAATGTATATCTCATTTCTAACCTAATACTGCAGTTTTAACTACTAAGCACAATCAGTAAATGGTTACATAACAGCTTCATTCCTTCATTACTATCTCAAAAGATATCAGTTTGTATGAAGTATGAAATCTTGATTCCTGATGACCTTCCTGATTCTTCTAATAGCTGTTAAATTTCTACGCCACATACACTGGACGCAATGAATTCCACTATCAAAAAGCTACAGCTTTCTGTTGGTGGCCTAATAAGTAAGATATTTTCAGTGTTTACAGTAGGTATTTTTGTAAGTTAAAAATTAATTAGTATGTTGATAGTCTCTGATTTCATATACAACCCACATATTTCTATTATTCCGTATCTCTTCAGAAGCTTTTATCTCAGTTCCCTCAAGATTACAACATGGAGTATATGAACCTTCTTTACTATTTTCAGTGAGACACCACACTGTCTTTCTTTTCACTGGACAAAACTGTTAAAAGTACACATCTATGAGTAAAGAAGCCTTTCACACATTAGTAAATCTGCATAAGAACTTGATGCGTAGAACCTTCTTTTGGCTGCCTATCCCTGGAGAAGTGTGGATGCTGAGAAGGACATGAAATAAAAGTGCAATTTCATTTTTTCCCTACATTCTTCAGCATAAGGGTGACTTGTCCAGGAGAAAAACCTGTAGCACTGTTATGAAAAGAAATAACTACATATTCCACATGTTACTAACATTATCAAGCAGAATCACTAGTGCTTATGAACTCCACACAGACCTCTTGCTGAAAAAATGTATAAGGCCTTCATTCGGAAAATTTAACAGAGAAATAGCAAATGAAACATACTTCCACCCTTTTTTACTCATAGTTACACAGAAGAAACATACTGGGAAAAAAAAGAAAGAAAAAAAAAAAAGAAAAAGCCTTGCACACAGTCCAAATATATTTCAACAATTGACAGCATACATGAAATCCAAGAAAAAAAACAGTCTACACTAACGTACAGAGAAAGTTCAACCACAGAAGAGACACATGGAGCATGAAATAGTCTCTCCCTAATCTGTTTCAGCTATTGACTTACCATGGGAAGGGGAAAAAATAAGAGCTGAAGCACTGCATTCCAATGCATTCAGTTTATACAGTTCTTGCTTTCAAAACAATTAGGAAAAGAGAAATGTGGTTGGTTACGCAGCATTCATAGAGTCACACAAACTATGTTTCTTCCTCTCCATTTGCAATTTTAAGGTTTCCAAGGATTGTTGTTTTCTAGTTCCATCCCTAGTAGTCCATCTCCATAATCTACTGCAAGCCTCACTTTTCCGCTGTCTTTTTAATGACCAAAAGGCAAATAATTTGCTCCTGACTAGATCTCAAAGATGAAGTACAAACCTCATGCAAATTCATGTTTCTTCAATATAGCATAACAAATTTCAATTTTAGGCTATGAATAAAAGATTTTCATCATGTGATTGGAAACAAAGAAGATACTAAGCTCATAATTGTCAGATAAACACTTCACAGTTTAGCTAAGCATACTAATTTAGTCCAGTCTACAAACCCAACCTTAAAAAATAAAACTATCATGAAACTGCATATATAGTTGTGATTTTGTCAGGACTGCAAAAACTTTTCCAGATAACACCTTAACCAACACATGTAATAAACTTCTGGAACACTAATTCTTCAAGATGAACCTTAAATTCAGCTGTAATATTTGGCTAAGGATAGACATAAAGTTTTCAAATCTCTATAATGCAAAAACGATCCCTTCCCTTACCTCATCTCCCCCTCCCTTTTTCTATTTTTTTTAAATGACAGCCTGAGTGTAACCAGGAGAATTTTTAGGCCAAAGAGAAGCTTAAAGTATAATCAGTTTTGTAACCTTATAAATGAGGCCACAAACATGGCCTCTTAATAATGTGAAGAATAATATGTTTTTGATTTCATCATACAATGTAAGAAAAAAATAATGGGAGAGGAACTTGATAGTTTTAACTTCCCAAATCCCATATGGTATGTTTATCATTTACCACATGTATAGTGTCTGACATGCATACAAAGACTATGGATTTGAGTCTCTTTCTCAGACCAGCAGCTTGAACATATTGTATCCCTCAGTTTCATGAGATCTAAATGAGGTGAAGAACATGCACCATTTACTGTACGGACACAGCTGTCTTCATGGAAAACGGTATTTACATTACCAGAATCTAAGAGATACCTGTTAATAAGTAGTAAAAAGAAGCTGAACTATATCCTTTTCTTAAGCTGTTTAGTGCTTTGGATGCCGTGTTACATCATTTCATATTCTGAAATATACAAGGAAAGGCTAATAGCTAACTAACATTATCCTTTCCACAAATGATACAATATAAAATATTGCAAAAACGAACAGAAAAAATTCCTCACCATTTCAGGTTGGATTTATAATTTTTTGTTCAAATTCTGCTGTAGTCCAAAAAATAAGAGAAGACCCTTGAGCATCCATTTCTCACCTACTTACACACATACAGTACAAAGACTTTTACTAAGTATATAGACTCCTATCCATTAACAGTCAGAAATAGAAAATCAGCTCCAGCGAAAAGTGTAAAGAAACAAAGAAAGGGGAAAACCATTATGATAATTAGAGTTGTGTGAAACTTGGCTGTTATGGTATGTACAGTTGATCCAAACCTTTTCCTTGGCTATGGTTCACATCCCAAATGTTGCTTTGACTTCTGGGCTTAAAGGAAGCCAAAAACTCCAAGTGAAACGATGCCAAATCCAACATACTTTTGCAGGTTTAGGGTCAAAACCATGCAAACCCACAGAGTTCCTCCTACCATCATAAATCAGCCTGAGTTTGCCAAAATGTTCTTTTCTGTTCTGTGTAAGCTTTTTCACTGCACTCGTCCCTGTAACACTTAAGCTTTTTGCCATCAGTACTGCATTTAGTAACAGGATTACATACCTTCAGTCTTACTGGTTTTCTTATTCTGTGAAATGTATTTTCTTCTTCATGTTTCCTTCATTTCTTTTTTGTTTTTAATTTATGATCATTATTTTTTAAGTACTCTTACAATTTTTTCTTTTTTCTACTATACAGTTTCATTTGCATTTGTCAGGAGTCACTGTCAGAGGAATACTTCTTGGTCTTGGAGAATGTGACAATGAATTGCACCCTGTTACTCATTTTTCTTATGAAATTCATTTCCTTGTCTCAGAATCACCTACAGAAAATTTTGGAGAAGTTTTACTTTTGTCCTAGGTTTCAATTTTCTTTTGCCACCAAGTGACATCTTCAACCAGAAAGTTTTATCAAAACCTTGAGCTCAAAACACTGAGATCATTGGCCTCAATGCAAAATAAGAATTCAATAGAGAGAACATACAGTGTGTTTTTAAAAGTTTACATTACCAAATCTGCTTTTCAGTATTCTAAAACAGTTGTAATCACCTACCAGCTGACAGCTTCAAGCTGACTTTCACATTCACTTAGTTGACCCAAGAGTCAACAAATGGAAGAATAAACAATACCATGCATTTTCTGTCCCAATAGAATTAAAAAATGAATCTATGAGAACTTAGAAATAGAAAAGAATGTAAAAGAAGTCCTAAATTACAGCTTGAAGAGAGAAACTGTAAGCATACTCCAAAGGGCACTACAGCAGATAAAAATTATATGGTACATCTGATTCAGTCAAGATCATTTTTTTCTCCAAGCACTTGATTACGTATTTGCCTGTTTTGTATTTTTCTTGCTATTACTGTTATTGTTTAAGTGTGACTGAACTACAAGGCACATAAAAAAAATGCTTTTTTTTTTTTTTTGTATTAAGGAGCTGAGCACAATCCACTTACTAGGGAACAATTTGTCAAATCAAAACAGAGATTGGTTGCAAACATTAACATGAAAACAACCATATTGCATTATCCAGCCTAACATTATTTCTCTAATAGCAGATATTTAGGGAAAACAGGCAAGAATCCAGTGATACTCCTTCAAAACATACTCTTAACTCCATCAATTTGTAGACCAGTGAGTTCCTCAGTCTAAGGTGGCATATTTGTATTTTGCAATTCCATGGGTTTTCTGACAACTTTCTTACTCATTTAAATACTTGGCATCAACTGGATTACGTAGTAACTCAACAGACAAAAGAACAGAAAATGAAGATACATTGTTTTGGCCTGAGCCCATCTCCGGCTGTGTTCAGCAGATGCCCTATTCCTCATTTTGAGCAAGACAACAACCCCTCTACTCACTTTCTTTTCACCTTCTTCATGGCACTCATGAATCCATCAATCTCTTATGCTCCTATCTCTTTACTCTGTAAAGAGTCCTAGTCTATTTTAATACTGCTCATATAAAGGGTATTCTATACCTCTGATCATGCTTTTCTGTACCTTTTTAGTTGGGTGAAACACTCTGCACATAATATCCACAATGTAACAGTGAATTTCTTGTGTTGTCATGATTATTTCTGTCATATTACTATTCCTTTCTTAGTAATTCTCGAGATTCTATTTCATTTTTTATTCATAGTATCATTCCAACATTTTCACAAAACTGTGCATTACAGCAACAAGTTATTTTCTTCAACTATAACTGCCAGCTCAGAGTCCACCACTGTGTAAATAATGCTAGGATTTCCTGTCCTCTGTGTTTGAAACCTTGTATTGACCAGAACAATTTCATGTCATTTTAAACACGAGAACATCTCACTATCAAATTCTCCTTCTTCACAGCCAGACCACATCTTTGCTGTAGTATATTCTCATCAGAAAGTTTGTCCTGCAAGTATTCAGTCCCTTCTAGATGAATATTGAACAGTCACAGCACAGATTCTTACAGTACTTTTGAAAGATGTCATGACTTGTGAATTCATGAAGAATGACAATTTTAGAAAAGACTTATTGCTAAAATACTGTATTTTGCCCACTAATTTGATTGTTTTAATAACAATTTCTCTTCATCTGTCCAGTGCAGACATCATAGGTACAAGTAGTTTTCCAAAACTTACCTGCCACCTTTTTGAAAACAGATGTCACAGTAGAGAGTGCCCAGTCCTCTGATAAAGAGGAAACTTTAAGGAAATTATATGCAAGATTCTTGAATTCACAAATTTTTAAGAATTTTAGAATGACCACAGACTTGGTATGCTTGAACAAGAGATTGAACTTGATAACCTTTTGAGGTCCCTTTCAACATTAGTTGTCCTCTGATTCACTGATCTTATACTGATGTTATTTTTAGTGTCAGTAATAGCGCAATCTCCACTACTGTCACCCCACCATATAAAAGATACATCTTCCAATAGTTTGCCTATAAAAAAGGGGTTTCAGAAGCAGAAACTCCCTGAGCTGCTTTTCTATGAATACCAGAGAAATTTCTTCCACTTTGACCTCGTGACCTTATTTTCTGAAAGCAGTCTTTATATGTCTTGATTATCTTTGGCTCTACAGGTTCTCTGGCAGGCTTCCGGCTTCTGACACATTGGAAAACTACTAGTTTGAATGCATTTCACGATTTACTTACTTATTGTGTTTCATGCATTTCACAGTCTGCCTATTTGTGCTTTTCAAATCTCACTTCCAGGTTTTATGATTCTATTTTCCTCAACTGGACAAACTTCAGTTTTGTTTGTTTTGTTGTTTTGGTTTTTTTTTTTGCTTTTGACAGCTTCCTTTATCCTGCTGTTTAACTACACTACTTTCCATTTGGTCTTCCTAAATTAGTTTTTGATAGGTGTTATCCATTTCCTCTCTGCCTGCAATAAAATTTTCCTTAAATAGCCTTCATGATGCCTATAAAGCTCACGTTCTCTTTTGTGATCTTGAAGCTTTTACTTTGTCTCTGAGTTCCAATTAGAGGTACTTCAGTGATACATGGAATTTCTGGTAGGTCATGTCTGGCTAGAGTACTGTGTGGAGATAGAGATAAAAAGAGACTCCAGAAAGATTTTTTTTCTGTTTTTAAGCACGTCTTAGAGGGTGGATTCACCGCCAGTCCTACCTCCATCTCCCACATCTCTTGGCTAGGCTCCCTCATGGCCCCTGAATCTGGTTCATCAACAGCCATACCCAGGACAGTGGATGGACCATGTCACCAGCACCCAGCTCCACTGACATGTTGAGATCCTGTGGGTCTATGCCTCCTCATGAGGGCAGAACTAATGCTCAAGTGTCCTGTGCTCCTCCTGATCCCTGAGGCAACAGGTGTCCTAGGTTACCCTGAGGACCCTAGGCTTTGGCCTCCCCACAGCCAACCCTCTGCTCAGCTGCAGACTGCTCACGGAGCCTTCTCAGTTAGGAACAGGATCAACAGGGGGAATTCTCCATGGCAGCCTCAAACATGAACAGTCTCCCTGACAGTTGTGTCTCTCTCCTGTGATGCTGAGCTGGCTCTAAGGTCACGTGTCACCATCCTGTTCCCCATAACAACTCATTGGCATCCCATATAAGTAACTCATTTCACTGTCAGTGCCTGCTGACCCCAGACCTCTATGACATGGAAGAACACAGCTGGTTTGGGAGGGCTTCTGTCAGGGCCCTGAGGGCATAGTCCTTGACAGCACTGAATGGCATCATTGCCTCAGGCCCTTGGTCCTCATATCTGCTTAGCCCCATGCCACCAGTCCCACAGCCCAAGGCTCAGCAATACCAGGAGCTGTTTCTTTTCCAGGTAGACTAGACTGCTCATGTTGTACACTATAAACACAAATCTTTCTAATCTATAAATATTCCTAGCAAAGCTCTCTAGATAGGAAGATATTAGGTGAGGTTTCACATGGTAACTATCTAGAATTCTTACGGTATGCTTATTTTACATTTAGAAGGGGGGGGAAGGAGAAAGCATTTAAGGTACCAGTTATCCTGTTAATTATTTTAGCATATATCAGTTTTGTAAAAAAAAAAAAAGAAAAAAAAAAAGAAAAGAAAAAAGGAATAAATCCATCATGCATACAGGATCAAGGACTGTGTTGAAAACATGAGAACCAGACAGCAGTCATCTAGCAGTCTTTTCTAATATCTGTATGAACAGAAGTAATGATATTTGCTAGGACTTGGCAGCCAAATACTCTCATAAAAGAACACCCAGACAGAAAAGCCAATCTTGACAAACTCTGCACTAGATTGTGGAAGGACTTTCTCACAAATTCCCATCAACAGATCAGATGTAAATGATGAACGACAATGGGCTGTTTCCATTTGTGCTCGAGATCTGCTTTCCTAATGACCTTCTAAGTTTATTTTTTGTCTGCGCAAGGTTGTTTTTTTTAAATTATTTTTCTCTTCATGTAAGAAATCTTTGTCTGACAAAACGGTGGCAAAATTCCCATTAACTTTACTAGAGCCAGGAATTCATCCCATATGCAAGAAAACATGAAATTCTTTATTCGAAATGAAGGGACTGTAGCAATCGTGACACACTGTTCACATTGTTATAATGTCCCTTTGAAGTTTTTTCTGTTTTTGTTTTTGTTTTATATAGAGGGGGCAAAGGGCTGGAATCACATACACCTGGCTCTTAGCTATGCCATAGCTTCTAGATAGATAAATTATAGTAGTTCCTCCATATGACAAAGTAGGTGTAAAACGCTTCTTTCAGTATGCCAGTACACAAGTCTGAAATGAAATGACTGATAAAAAATAACAGCTTAAAAAAAACCCCACCTCACTAAAGGAAAAAATGCATTTGTAAAAGTATTTATAATTAATGTCATTAAAATACACATGGAAATATAAAGATCTTCAATATAAAAAAGGCTGCAAGCTGGGATCTTTGATAATTTGGCTGGGTTGCTCATTCCCACATGGTCATGGTAAATTCTCCATTCTCTTTGAAATACAAACAAGTTCTGTTTTCTGTGCATAATTCCACTGTTTGTTCTTTTTTGGTTTTTTTGTTGTTTTTTTTTTTTTTTTTAAGTGATTCAAAGTTAACATTTTTATAGTTCATCTACATGACATCAATATTTTCCATTAAGTTTGTCCCTATCGACAATTATAACAGGCATCACAGAAAAACTCAATTTCTGTTGATACATTTATTTAGTGAAAACACTGGGAGTCATACAGTATCTTTTACCTGTGAGCTTTACTACAACATATTTCTAGGAAAGGAGCCTTTTTCGGATGCAGAAAGTCGAACAGACTCCATACTTCATCCCACCCCAAAAAAGAGAGAGAGAAATGGAAAAATACAAACAGTAGAGGATCAAAGAAATGCTTGTTAAGGCAGTAAGGACACTAACTGTAACTTGAAAGAACAGATAAATATCAACCTTCTATAAAATTTAATGTACTGCACTCCAGTCTTGTTTATTGTTCAATTATCTGCTTATCTCGATAATCCAGATCAAAAAAAAAAAAAAAAATTGAATCCATTTTAAAAGAAAACTGAGACACAAATGGCAGTGCTCTTCTTCATATCTAGCCATTATAGTCCATCCACAGAGAAGGGATTAGTAAAACTCCCTAATTTTTTCAAATTCGTTAATATGGTATGCTTCATCTTTCACAGGCTAAAGACTGATCCCCTGGTCAAAGATAGTACTCTGCTCTCACTGGACCAAAAACTACATTACATTCAGTTGCACTAAGTACCTCAGTCAGTAACAATTCATTAGCAAACATACAGCATTAAGGACACCTTGCATAAAACTTTTTATTCCTTATGTTACCTTTTCTTTAAATATGACTGTAATACATGTGTAAAATACTGTATCTATTAATGAAGATCTATTAATGAAGCAAGTAATGTAAAAGGTGTTTTCCTAAAGTGGTTCCTTAACTGAAGAACATAAGTTTTACCTTTGCCTTAAGCCACAATTTACTACTCTCTGGCAGTCTGTGCACTATTTTACCTCGCATGCATTGCAAAACAGCTAGGAACCTGAAATACTAACAATTGCTCACATAATTCTACAGTTAAGTAAATATACGAATATGGTTTTGGTCTAAGTGACCACAAATTTAAGTGGATGGCTAGTTGAATTTAATCTAACGTCAACTTTGGCTAACTTAAAGGCAAAATATTTAATTTAAAAAATTAAAACCTTTAATTCCAAGATCTGATGTTTCAGCATTTGATTTGAAAATCAAGTCCTTTTTTTCCCAGGCTTATGTATTTCAGCATAATTAATTTTGTCAGGTAGATTCTGTCTATCTAAAACAAACAAACAAACAAAACAAAGAAACAAAATTTTAAAAAGGAACTGTAAAGAGTAAGAGTGAGATTTGATCCCCAAAATCCATTTTTGCAGAGGGGGGATGGGGTATGGAAATGGGGTATGGAATCTGTTCAATTTTCTGCATGTGAAAAAGACTACTTCCCTAGAAGTATATTCCATGAAAGAGTCTCAAAGCAAATATGTTTTTACAATAAACAATTCAAAAAAATCTTTTCCAAGTTAGAACAGTTCTAGACAAGGTTATGTACAGGAGCATCAGCTCCATCCACTTTCTAATCTGTAACACTAAGTAGTCTGTAAGTAATAGCACAGAAGGCTATTATAGACAACTTTTAATGAGAGATAATTGGTATAAATCTGGCTTATTAGCAATCAGTGAAAATAATTCTACACTGGCTTACCTCAAGCAGAAGTATGAAACTAGCTAGAGCACACTTTTTTTGCACCCTGGATTTTAAACTTCTAATAAAAAGTGTTATAACCTATGGATAAGCTACAAATATAGCAAAATATCTAGATATATTTTTCTTTATCTTGGGAAAATGAAAATTAGAACAGTATAGGTAATATTTTAAGCAATGCTTAAATTGGAAAATCTACACTCATAGAAGTTTTCATTATGTTGCTTTTATATTACAGTGTTAAACCCTCCTATATTCATCCTATATTGAAGACAGCTATACAAATAGGGTCAGACATTTTATTGCAATTTCACTTTGTAGAATTTCAATCTAAATCATTGTTTTTGTCATTGATTATAATTTATGTAATGTAGGGTGTTTAAATACATAAGTTAGTAAAATATTAGACAAGCTATAAGTCAATGTTAAAGTTAAAAATGAACTATACATGGATTGCTATATTGGACAGTCATGTGCTGAAATACTAACATCTATTATAATGAGGTTATTGATGTAGAGTTGACATATGACTTGATTTGCAGATGCCCTACTGACTAACCTTTTGCAACTATATCTCAGTGTAAACTTGTGGTAATTATTGCTGGGTAGGGAGAGTTGGTTTAACTGAACTGTTTCTTTTGATGCATGTTGAATGTGATTGCCCCCTGGAGACCACGGGAGTCCCACATGTGTGAGTTATTACATAAACATTGAAGGGGGGTGGGGGGAGATTGTATCACATTAAATTTTTCCTGTTTCCTATTGTTGCAACTTTGCTTTTTCCAACACAGTTTTTTTCTTCCAGTGCTTCTTCACACATGCCCTCTCCAAATCACAAGCAGTTTATTAAACTGCATAGTAGCATGTTATTTAATCTAAACATTAAATACATGTCCATAATTGCATTTCACAAGTTTCTAAATATACTGTAATATTCAAATCTAACGTTGTTTGCAAATCAAGATGCCCAGGTTCTATTCTTCGGTGCTCAGGTCATTGAATTAATGTTACTTAAACAACGCTGAAAAATGTTTCTGACTTAACTGTAAAAAGCGAAAAAGATTTAAAAAAAAAAAAACATTATTCAGACTTCAGATATGGGATGCATTGATGCTCCTGTAATAGCACAAAGGTTGCATTAATAAGTATACATAATGCTCTGTAATACTGTGCTCCTGGTTAAAAATCCACAAGTAAATGGGGGAAGTTCTAAAAAATGGAAATAATACTATTTTGTTAATGAATGTACAGTGTAATACTCTAGACAAATGTGGGGACATGACCATTACACAACAAAGTTTCCCTGGTAATGTTTTACCTACTGAATGTTTTTATGTTATAGATGGTTAAAAGACCGTAGCACAGAATACTTCTGTCAGCCTACCAACTATGACAAAGAAGAAAAGATTTAAGAGACTGTGAGTCTAGTAGAATCTGATCTTCACAGGAGATTTTCACAGATTGTCTACTGGGACATTTTATAACAAGAGTAGTTTTGGCTTCTGCGGATTACACTGCACAATGAAAACAAATGTCAAAGTAACTCCCCAAAGAAAAAAACACTTCTGGTATTGATCCTCAGACCTACCAATCAACCCTCCTGCCCTCTGTAGACTTTCAAATACTTTTCTTCATCTGAAACCTCTTAGAAATATTTTCTTCAACATAATCTTAAACTACTGGCTGAAGTTCAACACACATTTCTGCAACACATATGGAATTTATCCACAACTTATGGAACTTTCACAGGCCAAGAAAAGAGAATTCCTAACTGTCCACCCATGTTTAGAATCTAAATTTACATTTATATTATTTTAGAAATCTAAATATAAGTACACTATCTCTGTCTTCAAGACTTACGTGTGTGCAAATTAGTCTGATGTTGTTAGTATGCAATTCTCTTTTTTTTAGTAAGTTGCACTATTACAGGCATATTTGTTTTTTCTACTACCCCCTATCTAAATCTCAGCTCAAAGATTTCTTATAAATTGGTTATCAATGCAGCAATACAGCACAATAAAAAAATAGTTCCGTGAAACTCTAATTTTTCAGAATATCTATTAAAAAATGCATATTGAGCTACATGAAAATTTCTGCTTGCAATTTTCTTGCAATTTCTGACTTTTGCTAGATATGCACAAGAAAAAAGATATTCCCTGCACTGTGAAATTTGTAAGCATTTTGCTTCAACATTTTGCTGAAGACTGAGCATTTTTGAGGTTTTAGTTATTAGTTACACTCTCTATCTTGGCAAAATCCAGCTATAACTAAAGCAGCAGAGAAATACCAAAGTACCAATTTACATATCACTAATGCATGCAATTTTAATCTACTGTGCTAAGTTCTCTCAATTTGCTAGTACATAACTCTTACTTCATAAAAAGTAATCTATTTGATATGTGACACTAATTTAAATATTTATTTATTTTACAAATTAAGCTTCAACTTAACCATTCAAAAAGAAAATTTTGAGAGTCCCCAAGGAGCCTAAAATTTGAAAACAGCAACATATAGGAACATATTTTGGTTTTCAAGCAACTAATGGAATATAACTGTATAGATGTCCAATAGCTGGAACAAACGTATCAAAAGAAAAAAAAATGAAGAATTACAAGGAATTATCAGATTGTAGGTATCTTAGCAAGAAAAAAGACCTTCATAGGCCTTTTCTCCTTCCTTTGAACAAGGCTCTGCAAGCCTATATGGTATCTCATGTGTATGTTCTAAGGAATAAATTGCTAATAACGCAGAGAAAGGAAAATTCAGAGTCCCTTATTTCCACTTTACTCTCCACTCACACTCACAGCTGTATGACTAGCCTGAGATTCTGAGTAATCAGAGCTATTACACACACATACACACTGTAGAGATCACAAAAGAATGGTGTACAAGACAAAAAAAAAAAAAAAACACCTCAATCTTTTCTCCTTCTTCCCCCACAACAATTAGTCTTCTGAAGATGGAAACATACAGAATCCACTAAATACGCAGAGCTCCTAAAGCTTTCCAGAGAAGTATAGGCCCAACTTTGAAACCACACTCAAACTAAAATTCACTTTTAATTCAATAGCTTATGATTTTCACCTCTTAAACTGTTGGGCCTTCTCGCTATGTAAGTACTTCAGCACTAATAAGGATGTGTGTTTCTGTAATGAATTCACTCCTGCCTCCTGTACATGTCACCTACACACACTAATGTCTGTCTGTACAAGTCACAACTGTTTCCTCTGTCTCTGAACAGATCACACCATTCTGTTCATTTTTATTTGTAAGATTGCGTCTCACTTCATAGCAACCTCTTTTTATTAATATTCCAAAGCCTTTGAGACAACGCAGGAGGAAATGCATGCGTTATGAGAAAAAAATACAAACATAACAAACGAATGTCAGATACACCATTAATTTAAGCCATGCTTCTATTCTATTTTAAGAAACACAGATACAGCATATGGCAGTGTACAATGTCCTCAATGTATTTTGCATTACCAGAAGTATTTCATCTACTGAGATGAAAACTGTATGATTAAGAACAGAGTGAAAAATGGACAATCCAATGAAGGCATGTGAAATCCCTAGGGAGTATTTTTAGTACAATACCACAAATACTCATAAAGAAAAAAATCGGCAGCTATATCGATTATCCAGATTTTCTCTCTTTTTGTAAGGCTCTTTTTCAATCATGCTTTATGCATGATTGGACTACAACCTAAGACTAAACCTAAGACTAAATTTCTTCTTTACTGAAGAGCTATAATTCTTGCCTTACACCTAAGTATGCCTACCAGCAATCCAAGGATCAATTGCTGGACTCGGTCTAAAAGAGATGGAAAATGTACATGTGTACACAACCTGTTTCATGGTACTTCAGGATCTGAGCATTGATCAAGCTGTATTTGATATTTGAAATCAGTGAGAACTACACGTTGTCTTACTCAAAAACAATTATTTAGTGAAAAATCCCTTTGCAGCCTGTGGACTGCTGCCCAGAGGAAACACAAGCTACCTGAAAGAAAATTTTGACAACTGAAGCATTTGGAAGAATCAGAGATTTTGCAGATACGCCAGAAGAAGAAAAGGTAGAACACACAGGAGCTTTTCTATTCAGAGTAGAATAGAGCATTTTTAACACTTTTCAGACTCATTCTTGCACCTCCCTTATAGACTTGAATGCATGGGTCAGTTTGCGCAAAGTTTCCATAGAACAACTATTACCAGACTTCGTATACATAGAATTCCATCACACTCAATTCACTTATTAAATTTGTCATTGCTTTCAGCTTTGCTAATATTGCAGGTTTTAAGATCCAAATCAAACCCAAACCCTCTCAAGTTATTTGTTACCCAAATGTTTTCTTTCTCATTCTGTTAACAGCATTCTTAGAAATAACATTTTCTATACAAGAACCAGGAAAAACATGTTTCGGTAGAACAGGTAAGCCTTACATCTACAACATTTCAAGTTCCTTCAAAGGGATTTGTTTGGAATATTGTGCACAACTTTATGACATGTTACCCCCATGTCAGTTAGCTCTACATTTCTCAAGAAAAGCTTATCATTCTGAGATAGACAAAAAAAAAAGAAAAAAAGAGAAAAATGAAGGCATGTTACATACACCATTCTCAAAAAGCTTCATGATAAAGTGCTCAAGGCCCAGCTCTCCCACAGTGGTGCTTAATGTAATATATGACCATCATGTCTGGCAAGACTTCCACAGGTCTGCCCCTGATTTGTGGAAGGAAAAAGCTGAAAACCTCACAACTATTCTTCATTCCCAAGAATTAATCTCAAGTCTGGCTTCCTGATGTTTTCAATTTTAAAGAGATCCAAATAACCCCCCAAAACCACACCTGAAACATCACTCACAATTATAGCTGATAGATGAGGGAGACCAAAGTGAATTCCCTTCCCAGGTATCCCAGAGCACTCTCCATCACAGCAGCAGCTCTAGAGTGCTCGGAGATGTGATGATCTGAGACTTAAACTTATCCTGCATGGGCTGATGCTAGGATATGAACCAGCTTTGAAATGCTTTTACCTGAAAAGCTAGCATAATGTATCTTAAATATATACAATGCTATAAGCCTCAGGACCACTATATACTATCTAAACTTCAAAGAAAATAGAGACTTCTCAAATTCTTCAAATCTAGCAGAAAGCAAGTGGACAGCTGAATGTGTAGAGCTTTGGCCCCTAGCTGAGCTGTACAAAATGGATGGCACTTCAACTGATCATTTCACTTTGACCCAAATAACTCCCTGAACAGTCCACACACAATATACTAGCTTTCTTATATCTCTCCCAGTACTTCAGTAACAGGGATTGAGATTTGGCAGCAGTAAATGTAATTTGACGAGCTTAATCGCTCTTCAATGGTCAGCTGAGCTTATCACACTTAGCCAATAGGGAATACAAGCATTAGACCAGACCAGAGAAATTTAGAGTATACTTAACTCTAACAGCTGAATACATCATTCACAGATGTAATAACTACACTGTAGACATGAGCACTGTGTGTTATATGTGCCAGTAAACACTGGTAGAAGGTACTAGAAGCAGTTAGAATAAAATGTGGCCAGATGCCTATGGTTTCCTAAATATTAATTCAGTATTTATTAAAATATCAGCTAATTTTACTTTTGATTAGCAGATGGATCGTACTCCCAGAAACTAATTTATTTTTTAAAGATCATACATCTCATACAACGTGTCTCTGCACAAATTTTACCTCACTTAAATTCTTAGATCACTATTGTTACTTATTTATTTATTTACTCCATATATTATTTATAAACTGAGATTTAATATCAAGAGTGATCAAGTATTCTATTCTGTCAGGTTACCTATTTAGTCAACTCTTACATCCTGATTTCAGTTCTGTGTATGTTCACATCACTATGAAATTATTCGACGTTAGTTTTTATTCAGAGGAAAGCACTGCACTTTTGTTTAGAAAGAAAACAAATGTACCTATCATATACTGCTTATACATATCTTTTTGAACACACGCATAAATAGGTTGAACACTCACAAACATAGCTAAATATACAAATCTGCAGAAAGCAGATGTTTCATCCCTGCAGCCAGGCACTTGTTTCTACCTGTTACAGGAGTAAACCTTTTTCTTATGCCAAATACTTTAAGTGGTTTTATTGTTACCAGATACAAAAGGCTCACATCAAAACTGCCCTGAAATGACGAGCTCTATACACCTATCAAAATCATAATGAAATCCAATAGTGCATTTGGTCAATTATTTTAGTAGCACAAACCTGTATTTTAAAAAATACTTTTTAAGTATTTCAAGAGATACTTCTTGAGCAACGTAACTGAGGTCTGTTATTTGTTTTGTTGCAGTTTTTTTTTTAACAACTCTTATGAAAAATTCCTTTGTATACCAAGGCTAATTGACTTGAGCTCACTTCCCCCTTTTCCTGCTTACAGCTACTGGAGGACAAGCTGGGGAATGCAAAGCACCTACTGATAGGCAGTAGCAGCTGGAGTCCTCCCCTCCTCACTTTTACAGCAGCTCAGAAAATGTAGAATGGGTCACAACACATACATACTTACATTACTGAAAGTAATAACCTAATGTACACAATATTAAAACATTAACATTTTAAGGCATAGTAACAAAGAAATGAGAGGTCTTAGGTAACTATCTTTCCTAAACTGTTGTTAGTGGGCAAAAGAAACTGAATGGCACAGGGGAGCTATATACCACACCAGCTTTTTCTTTCTAAATTTAGGCTGTTCAGCCATGCTGCTTCTATTTGGTAGACTCCTTCCCATTTCATAACTTGAAAACTCCAAGTTTAGCTGTTACATCAAAGACCATAGCACTTTTATCCTCTAGTGATCACACTACTCTGACAGATTTTCAAAATATTAATGAAAAAATAAAACTCTAAGATTTTCTCAATGCTGATCCACATTAATTACAAGTAGCTGCTCAGCACTACAATTTCATTTTTGATATAGATTATCAGCCCAAGTAGTTCACTAGGTTTTATTATTATATCACATGCAGAAGAATTCATTGTAATGCAGCAGTATGTAAGACTAAGATTACAAAGTATGAAAACATTACACCAACGCATAAATAATGCATTATTTCCTGAACTTGATTCTATCACTACAGTTTCACCAACACAAGCCTGAAGAGAGGTGTAGTGTTAAGTCCTCGAGTTTTGCATACAGGAACACACGAGAAATACAGTACTGCACGAAGCATGTGAGGGTCAAATTCCATCTATTAGAAATTTTCCAGAAACCCATTATATTAACCAGATCAAGCCAAAAATGATATACTGCACTGCGTATTAGACTTACCTATAAACAAATGGTACAAAGACATTGCTGTTTTTGACAGAACTCACTACTTCTCTTCATATGTTTTTATTGTTAGCTCTCAGCAATTTTTGAGTCAAGCATCAAACTCATTTTGTGGTCTTTAATACAAATTCCCCAGTAAGTAATGTATCATTTAATCACGTCAGCTAATTACTGTTCAGTCTGAACACCCAAATTCTAATAACTTTAGAAATTCTGCTAGAAAAAGCTTCAAAGTCTACCTTGGAAAAAGGAGATTGTAAAAAAAAAAAAAAAAAAAAAAACTTGCTAATGAAGTAATGTTGTAATGATAAAGGATTTGTCAGATTTGTCAATCAAGACATCCACAGCAACTTCCAGGGCTTTTCTATGTTTAACTTAAGTGCATAAGATAGGAGTAATCTGAAGTGAAGATTCTTAGTTCACCACTACCCTATCTGATGGTCTATATTCACCTTTTTACCCCACTACACATGTATAGTTAGTAAGATCAAATCACATTTGTTAAATGATCCGAGTACACAACTAGATGATGATAGCCTTGCTGATACAGAATTGCAGACATTTGAATTTAATGTGAAGAGCCACATCTAGTAACTGAGAACAGGAAGGAGATCATGGGTCTCAAATGTTTTTGCTTTGAATCTCCACACAGCAAAACATGGTAGAATTTGTTATACAGTTCAATGCTCTTGGAAAAACAAATCTGTATTTTGCAGACTTAATCACCTGGGTATGTAAATGTTCACCCTATAAAAATAAATAAAATTCAGAGCATGCTGCTATTTGATATACAAACATCCTGAAGACTCATAACCACACTATAACATATCCAGCCAACATATTACGGTTTGTAAAATACAGAAAGCATAATTATCCTTCTATTTTTGTGTCTCCTCAAAACAAGCTAGAATGACTTGCTTTCTTGCCTATAAACTAAGAAAAATATAATCCTTGTGAGGAGAAGGTTTCAAGTTCTATTCTCTTTTTTCCTCACCCCAAACACTAAATATTTCATGGGTACAACTGGTCATTAGTGTATCCTCTGATAGGATAGAAGAAAGCCACCAAGTCTTTGCAGAAAGAATCATTAAATACTCAGGAAGAAACAGAAGGACACTTTCTTTCAAGATTCTAAAACATAATTAAAGAATAATAATAATTAATAATTAAAAACTCACTTGTAAATGTTGAGAGTTGTCTGTCATATTGTCCTCTCGTCTACGAACTTCTTCCAACAGCTGTGCATTCTTTTTTTTCTCCAGTTGCTGACTGTGCTTCAGATTGGCAACCTTCTTGTTTTGGTCCTTCATGTGTCTAAGAATTGTACATACATTTGCATTACTATTAATGACTGTAATGACATTTTTTCCACTATAAGTCAACTTAAGACTATGACACAGGACATTAATTCATCAACTTATGAATGTATTCCTAGTGTCAGATTTAAACAATTAAACTTTACCTCGTTTTCAGTCTGCCATAATGAAAATGAAACAACTTTGATGTATTCAGATTATGTAACGGTAAAGTAATTACTGTCACCTACATTATTCCTTTTTCATCACGTGCACACAAATACACATACATGCTTTCTGAAAAACTGTTGCAGCAGAGGAAACAATCCTTTTTTAAATCTTTTTTAGTAATTTGAACTTTAATAATGTAACAAAAGATTAACAAGTAAGTTTATAAATAAGTTCTTGTGAAAATGAAACAAACTTCATCACCATTATATGTTTTCTGTTAGGACTGTTCTCAAGTAAAAAAAGAATATTTTATTAATTTACTTAAAAGATTAATCATATTTTTCTCTGGGTCTTATTCATTAAACTACGAAAAGTTTTCCTGATTGTAATACATGGAATACATATTTTTATAGACAAGCTAATTCTGCCTGGTAGGAATTGGAAAAATATCCCTGCAGTAATACTTTCTACCTGCTTGGATTCTTAGATTATTTTCTCAACTTTCCTTGACTTTGAGGAATTTGCTCTCTTTTATCTATGTAAAAATATAGTCATGTGCAAATTCCTAATGAGATCTACTCACTAATCCTATCTTGACAAATTAAGAGAATATTATTCAATGCCCAGAAGGATCATTGAAAACATTTCTGATGCTTCCACATTGGAACTTCCAGTGAAAAATGAAGTTATAGGATATATTTCTTCCATTGCTTTCATTATGCTAAAGAAACAAGACCATTTTATGTTTAGTTGTATCACTGGTTTCTTTGTCCTACTACTGTTTCTTTCATTAATTATTTAAACTTAAAAGTTCGTGATGAATCTCCAATTAGTAAATATTGCCATGGTACTAAAAATCCTTAGAAGAAACTTCATACAAAAATTCTGTAGATGTACTACATTACAGAAAAGTTGATCTATTACTAAAAAAAAGTATCTTCAAGCTCCCTAGGGAAGAAAAAAGAAAAACAGCAGGTACAATGGATTAAAATAACAAAAAACTTTGCTACGTTAAATGGTTTAATAAATTTCAATCAAGAACTGCCATAGGAATCAATATAATGCTTTATGATCAGGGATGCAGAGACCAAATTTAGCTTTGTGAAACATCTGTGAAATTGATTCTTACATGACCTCAACACGGGCTGCAATCTATGGACTAATAATCTAAAAATCCATTTTTTTCTGCCGTGGAAATTCCAGAAAACCTGGAATATGGCCTCCATAGCTTTACATACAGGAGTACAGAATAATCTAATTTCTCCCCACTTAAATACAAAAATGTAGTTTTTATTACTTGTTTACTTATGGCATCTTAAGCTACACAAAGTAACTGAAGCTGCAGAAGTAACTGAAACATACATGCGTGAAAATACTCTATGAAATTTGATTTCCTAGCAGAGAATTTCCAACAGAGGACACAGAAATGCAGCTTTTCACTGAGAGCTCTAGAATGGAAGGTGATGGCTTAACAGACTCATAATTATTAACACAGAAACTAACAAAATAGGGAATAGAACCATACAGCATAGTAAGACATTCAGTGAATATAAAGCTACAAGTGCACGCCTTCAATTTCCCAAGTCATTTCATTTTTTGAAAGTTTCAGCACAAACCTCGGAAAAAAAAAATACTGATCTTTTCTGAGTACAGTACAGTGCTACTATGTTAAATATACTTTAAATGTTTTTATGTTATCATAAAAGTATCAAAAAATGGACTATAAACTTAGTTCAGCCTCCTATAACCACTCATAATATGCACGGAAAACAAATCACAACAGAGTGAATGACACTGATAACAAAAACAAGCAGAAGAAAAAGAATCTACATCAAGCTCACAGATAACTGTTTTCTAAAGAGACAAGTATGAATTCCTCCATTTGAAATATAGTGTTACATTTGAAATATAGTGTTATTATTATAAATAATAATAAATAATCTAAATAATAATAAATAACCTAAATAGAGTAGATCTACTCTGTCTTCATGAGGCTCCATCTGGAGTACCCCATCCAAGTCTGGGGCCCCGAATACAAGGGAGCAGTTGGAGAGGGTCCAGAGAAGGGCCACAAAGATGATCAGAGAGCTGTAGCACCTCTCCTATGAAGATAGGCTGAGAAAGCTGGGCTTGTTCAGCCTGGAGAAGAGAAGGCTGCAGAGTGACCTCACTGCAGCCTTCAATACCTAAAGAGAGCCTATGAAACAGGAGGGGAGCCAACTCTTTACAAGGGTAGATAATGGCAGGACAAGGGGAAATGATTTTAAGTTGAAGGAGGGAAGATTTAGGTTGGATATCAGGAGGAAGTCCTTTACCAAGAGAGTGGTGAGGTGCTGGAACAGGCTGCCCAGAGACGCTGTGGATGCCCCGTCCCTGGAGGTGTTCAAGGCCAGATTGGATGGGGCCCTGGGTAGCCTGGTCTAGTATTAAATTGCAAGTATAGACCTAATCAGCAGAAAAATAAAGTGAATAACAGAAAAGATGTCTTTTTCAGAACTTTGTATACATGTGGAGTTTGGCAGAATTTTTTTGCTGTTAGTATGACTGTGCTCCTACAATATAAAACAATTTCCAATCTATTGCTGAATCAATGATAAATTCCTACTTCATCTCTGCAAGAAGTTGAATTTTATGCCTATGCCAACTGTTTCTTTCATCACCTTTCCCTCTCACGACTTCCCATTTCAGTTTCTAATGCCACACCAAATATAGAACATTGTGAACCTGCAAAGAAAAGCACCTAGTGCCTCTGATATGCAAAATCCCCAAAGAACAAAAAATAAATGAAATAAATGAAAGCCATATCATATTCTTTCTTCCTCAACTGATCACATGCACATGGAAGCTAAAAAAATGTTACAGTTTAAAAGCCTAGTTGTGTAATTTTCTCTTACATCTCCCATAAGAGTACAGGAGGAGATCAACACAGAATAAAGACAACACATTTCCCTCTAGATTTTAATTGTGTTGCTTTTAGATGGCTTTAGAGAGTTCATAGGACTGGCACATGGAAGACGGAACACAGTGCGGAGCCCTCATTTTATGCAACGTACACTCAGGAAAAAAAAAAAGCACAAACAATGAAATGTTTTGTGATGAGCTCACTGTGCATACAAGGGAACCTTCCCCACAGGTGTGCAGCATCTGTGCAATGCATAGGCAGAAACTCCGGAGTTTCAGAAAGCTTGAGACTGTTGAGACTCACTAAGCTATGCTTTCAATACACTCTTAAATTAAATGCCCAGGATTTCAGACACAGAACAGCCTAAATACAGCAAGAATGTCAGTGTTCAGAAATCATGGGAAAAATATCAAATGAGTGATTCTAAGAAGACATTCTGCCAAGTGAAAAACATTCAGGGAAATCAAATTGAGACCAAGGACAGAAATTATCTTAATTTCTCAACAATTAACTAATAAGGTTTTTTTATAAACATGGATTCATGTTATGGTACTTCTCAAATATAGCAGCCGATTCAGTCGGTACTCATTCATCTCTTATCTCCAGTTTTCTTTGATACTTGATTGTATTACACTGTTGTCACACAACAATTCTAGGATATCCCTTCCTGGTGGATGAGCTAAATTTAATTTAACTGAGAAAACAGACCCCCACAGCTCAGATCACAGACTGGTTTGAATTGCAAAAGACTTTAAAAATCATCTAGTTCCAACACTTTCCTCTGTGATAAGGTTTCCCAACGCTTTGCCCAACCTGACTTTGAATGCTTTCAGGGATGAAGCATCCCAACACATATGTTTTGCTTCATGGCAAAGGGATGCAGAGAAATGCATCAGGACAGTCATGAGTTTAACACTTTTTTTTTTTTTTTTTTAATAAAATGTAGGAACATTATAGAAATACATAAGAGAAGTTAGTAAGGAAAACATATCCATTCTAACTCTACCAAAAGAAATTTACCTTGGCTCTTAACGGAAACTAGATAAATTGACAAGCAAAATTGGGAGTAAATATATATATGAATAAATGGCTACTAAGTTTGAGAGTTGGCAACAAGAATTCTAGTGGAAAGTGCATATTTAAGTCTGCCTGCTTATAAATTAATAAGAATATTCTAGAGTACATATTTCTTTGGCCACTATAAAAATTTTCAGATGATTTAAGTTAACTAGATTGCAGTATTTTCCAGGTCAAACATACATATTTTTTTCAGCAATTGTAATGACTACATTTAAACACATTCTTTTTTTTTTTGTCTGGTTCCTGTGGAACGAGATACAAAATGATCTCACAGGTCAGACTACAGTTTATTTAATTACTTTATTCCAGCTTTTTAAAACAAATATTAACATTTAGTTTCTGCCTGTATGCAAGTATCTTTCAGACTTCATTTCACAGTAGTGCATAACTGTCGTCTACAGTCAAATGCTTTCATCTCTCTTGACTATAGAAAGTCATGCTATTTCATTAAATTCCCAGCTTTAATTAACCACCTGGGTACCTTGGCCAAAAAAGTAGGTAATGTCAGCCAAAACCAAGTGTTACATGCTCAGTATAGCCTTTACTCTATTTCATAAAGACTTTTTTTCCTAAAGCATCCAAAAAATGCAGACATGTGAAATACCCCTAAGAGCAAAGTCTATAACATTTTCTGAAGCAACCTGTCTCTGTAATAACTGTCATAATGTTAAACAGCATTACAATAGGACCAGTTGTTTGAAAGTCAACCAAAAAATTCGCCAGCATGCCAGGAATATATGCACCTCAATTTTACAACAAAATACTCAATTAACTAGTATAATACATATATAGAAAATTATATTAACATTGTTTTTCTTCTTTATAATCATAATGGAAGGAAAATGAAAAAAAATACGGAATACAATAAATTTGGCAAGGAAATAATAGAATGTTTTCAACAGAAATAAAAGTTATGTAAAAACTATTTTATGAAACATAACACTTTAGTCAAAGCAAGTAATTTACACCAAATATGAAAGTCTGAAAAATCCGGTTTAAAATTTAATACAGTCAACAAATTTTAAATAGTCATTTTCACCTATTGTTCTATGTGTGCATTAGAAAGTATCTTAGCACCAATGCTTGAAAACACTATTTTCATTTTTAACAGCTCACGTTTATCCTTTCTCCTATATGCTACACCTTCACAAAGGATTCACATATGATAAATTGTAGGTTATCACTTTACAAGGCACTCTGGGACTCAGTAGCTAATTACACAGAAGACCCAATGCTGTAAATCCTGCCCATGTGAATGACTGTTCTCAACTACTCATACGTTACCTCAGTAAGGCTCAGCAGATGTATTTCCAAGAGTTCAGTTCTTACTGTCTCAGAAATTGAGAATACATAGATTCCTATTTGATTACTAAGTAAAGACCACAACAATAGTATGGGAATTTGTTTCAAGAAAACTCCTTAAAACTCAGATTCAACTCAACTGAAAGACAGAACCTTCACTAAGGTAATGAGCACTGTTAAGTACTGTTTCTAGTATTTTCCTGGAATGCAAATGTATTTACTACTACTGATCTATAAACCTGGAGGGAAAAAAAAAAAGGATATCTAGCAGACTGTAAAGATCACAAGAGGCATCAAGAGGTTTTCTGACAGACACATTCCTAGCACAAGTATGCAAGGGCTCTGCTTATTCACTTACACCCTATAGATGGATTTGTCTGGGGAAAACAGGTACCATCATGCTAAGAAAACATATTCAGGAGAGGATGAAATTTTGATAATGTGGTCCAAATAACCAGGATTTTTTTCAAAGAATTTTTTAATCATCTTAAGGTGTATCATCTGCTAATAAAAAAAAACTAATCAATACTTCCCTGTGTTGAAATTCGCACTTACAAAAATTTTTAAGTTGCTTTTTTTTTTTTTTTTAATTCAGATTCTACAATCCAGAGGCTTACTAGTATATAAAACATCTTCAAATTTTTTTCCCTTGTGCTTAACCTTCTGTACAGTTGGAAGAATAGCATGGTTAGGATGGTACTTCACAGGTGTTATAGTTGGAAAGATTATCGTGGGGAAAAAGAAACAACCAAGGAAGAAATGCTTACCCATATCAGAAGATTCTAGGCTCACAGTGGAAAACTCCAAAGGGGAGGGATCTCCAGAAAGAGATCCTTCCCCAGTGGTAGTCAGCCCTTAACTGGGGTCTAGGAGGTGAATTGCCTTCACCTGCGCTCCCATGGCTGACCCAGTCCTTGCCTCAGGTTGTCAAACAGTGGTTCAGGCCATAACTGAACAGTTCCCATAGACCTTTCTTACTTTCTTTTTGTTAAAAATTGTCTTGATGATGATGTCAAAAATTTAAGAATACTTTAATGCAAAAACAAAAGCAATCATTTCAGCCTTGCAGAAGTTAATTACTTTGATACAATCAACATGTCGAGCAGAAAGACTACTTTCTGATTAACTTTGGCCAAACTGAGTATATTTTTTCAGTACCAAAGATCACTGCTCTGCTACACACCTCAGAGACAAGGTAATCACACGTTAACTTTGTCTTCTCTTGCGGAAGAAGAATGTTTGGTCTTCTTTCTACCATTCACCTCGAGCTGAGATTATGGCAAATTCCATGTTTCTGTACATACTCCTACCCCCAGGAGAACTGAGAAGCACCCTCTGTGCACTTTCTGTGTTCATATAAAGGAGCAAAATCAAAATGACCAACAAAAACAGAGGATAAAAAAAATCATCCAAAACAAACAATAAGTTAAAACTCTCTAAATGATTTGGTTCCTACATCACCAATTCTCAAATTGAATGTAAAAATTCTGTAATGCCCAGAGTAGTCAGTTAGCAAGGTAGATGAGTTTTAGCATATATGTTTTCATTCTCAGCTCCATTTACCAGTGTACTACATGCTATTTCAGTTTCAAAGGAGCAAATCTGCAACCCACAACAAATCTATAGGCCTCTTCTTAAAATTTCATGATTTCAAATGTTTGTGTCCTGTCTTAAGATTTCTAACAGAGATTATTAGGGCAGTGCTTCAGTTTAATAACTATTTTGCCTTCAGAAGTACCACAAGAACATATGGCTGCCACAACAGAACAACAGAACCAACTCTCCCTCTAGAAGTAAAGCAAGCGTCGCAGAAGTCACTGAAACATTTCTCATCTCAAAGGCAAAAATGTGGGAGGAAAGGTTTACCTAACATCCAATCTGGAAATATTTCCAAGATCTCTGCTTAAGAAATTTGCCTCCAAAGCTCTGGAGAGATGTTAGAAATATTCACATAAGAACAGTGCACGAATGAAAAAGACCTACTGAAATCCTATTTCTGAATTATAGTTCATATCACTTTGTTTCAACACACATCTATTCTGCAACCACTGAAACTTCAGTGCCATGCATAGCACTACTGTCTCTCTCAGCACATTCTTAGTGCATGACACTTGAAATGAACATGTGTGAAATCTGTACCAGAAAACTCATCTGCCACACATCTCTTGTATATCAAGGATATCTGCAGTTGCTTCTCGTGTTCTTTATAAAATAAAAAAACCCGATGACAGGACACTAGATAAGAAGGGTATTTGATCTGATTTAAATGGTAATTGCTTGCTCAGCTATTTTATTAATTGATATCATCGGTTATAGCTGTAACCAGTAACTGAAAATAGTTTTCTGCCTCATGTTTGACTGAGGAGTTGCAGTCTTCCCACTGCCTCATCAAGCAATGTTTACTTATTTTTTGCAAACTCTCTACAGCACGTACAGCGTGACAGCAATCACAATCAAACCTCTTCTGCAATTTCCTTCTAAATCAAATCTTTCCATTGCAACTCCTGGCTCAACCTAGCAGGTCTCAGGGTCCGCATTGTCATCCAATCTTACTGTGCTTTTGCAGTCAACTCCTCTGAATTCCACTACATGATTACTTGTTTTGACTTACTAATTTCCCTTGTTGTAATTCCAATCAGAGCATTTCTATTCAGTCATAATTTTATTGTCCATTAACATTGCTCTTGCATTATGGAAGCAAACAATGAGACTAGAAGAGGAGGCTCCATTAACAGCCCTATTCCTAAATTTAGCACCCCTGTCTCTTTTCAGTCACAGCTTTTTGAGGGTAAGTTGTATTATCTCACAATGATTCTTCACATACATTACATCCTTCCATTCCACACAGGGAACCCTTATAGCATTGCAGCCAGGCAGCAACTGAGCTCCCCATGGCAGTGGTGTGTGGCTGCTTTATTCAAAAAGTAAATAAATACCTGATGTGGATCTTCTTCCTTGCCAAAACTAATGTTAAGTAGAAGGCCTAGAGAATTAAAAGAATGATCTGTCCAGAAACTAGTAATAAAGAAAAAGTAGCAGTTACTCATGTTATTTCTTCTCCAACATGGAACCCTACTGTTAGGCCCAGTGCAATCCAAAGTGGCTCTTTTTCCTTCAGGGACGTAGAGCTCTTTTCTGCTCATATCCACTTTATGCTGCATATCTACTAATATTTACTTCCAAGGACTATTGATACACCAAATTAAAAAAAAAAAAAAAAGCACATTACTGAGAATTACAAAATATCCTTCCATATTTAAATTTCAATTTGTCCCAGAAAATATGTTGACCTCTGCATTCCTTTAGGCACACTGGAATGGCACAGTAAAGAACTGAGGCGGTTCAGAAGGTAGTTGGATAAAAATGAGCAACAATGCATTACCCTGTCACCATGACTCATTTTTATCTCTTTATTCTTTATCAACTTTCTTCAACTCTATAAACTAATCTTATTTCACAGCATATGATTTTTTACTGTTCTTTTAAAAGAAGGAATTCTGATTATTTAAAAGTTCTACTTTACTATTTCTTAAATAAAATGAAATGCAAACATACAGAAATTCAAGAACACAATCAGATAAACAAATATCTCTTATCAAATCTTAATGTCTTTCAATGTTCTTAACTGTTAAAATGCAAACAGCATGAAAATGCTGATTCTGTATATGAAGCAAACAGACTAAAACAGAAAGACATGACATCAGTCTGTCAGTTTCCAACATAACAACTGTGTTCTCACCTAGAATAACCAGTCTCTCAGAAAAGTACTGTATATCACAGATTCTCTCAGTTTTCATTGGTACACTATCTCAATTTCTCCAGGGAAATTATCTGTGAACAACATATTGCTCTGCCCTTGGAACCATCAAACTGACATTTGACAAAACTGCGGAAGGCTTGTAAGTTAAATTTAAAGCTCTGTTAAACCTTGCCTTGCACATCTCATGGAGCTTTATCCTTCCACAGAATGATCAGGAAGGCCAACGTTAGAGGCCAGTGGGAAAATTTCCAGCACAATACCATCTCCTGTTTATCTACAGGCAGAAAAGTGTGAGGAGTACATAACTTGGTGTAAACTAAATGAAAAACAAAAGTTACTCGATTAATTTTTGTGTTGAGTTTTTCTTGTAGCATAAGTAGATTTTTATATATATAAAATACATACATTATTTTATGTCATGTATTTTATCTTCTTCGCCTGCAATATCAATAGCTCATCGAGTTATAAAAGAGCTACAGCATTTTTTCCAACCTTTCCAATCACTAATAAAATGACAGTTAAGAATATATTGATTATCAGAAATTAAAGAGATTAATAAATCTGTTATTTAAATTAAGTTTTGACCTTTACAGTGGTTCAAGCTGCAACAGTTTAAGATTTCACTGAAATACTACAGTAAACTTTAAACATACACTACCACATATGAAAGACTACAGGGATAGAAATTGGCAGGATTTGCTTCAGCAAGGTCAGTTGTTTTTTTAAGTCAATAAAACATAACAAAAATTACACCTCCAAATGCTGAACAAAGGTTTCTGCATACCAAGCATCGAATTCAGGTGAAATCAGCCATAATGACAACTGCATAGCATCATAACTTTAAGCTCCTTCTGGCTAGGGAGATTTTCAATAAAGTTTTGAATACATTCTGACAGAAGTGCCATAATAGTCACATTCAGACCACACCTTCATCATAGCCAGAACCACAGTAAATGCATCTAATTACTTTCTGGCAGAAATAAAGATGCTGAAAATAAACTGTTTCAGTATTTTTATAATTTAGGTGCAATAAATTTAACGTCACAAGCATGTTAAAATGAGCTTGTAGATGGACAATAAAGTGTTCATCCAACTGTGCTGCATGGCAACACGATGTGTGGAATGGTATCCCCAAATGCAAAACTTCGGTATCTGAAATCTGCCTGGAAAATCTTCACAGCATACACCCCTATTTATACTCTAATCCAATTGATCTGTGAAAAAGTACACACATTTTACCTCAAAAATAATTGAAAATCAGGTTTGTTTCTCTCTTAAGGAGAGCAGCTTCAGTAAAGAAAACAACTTATCTATACTGTAGTCATGTCCTATTTTGATATTAATAAAAAAAAAAACAGACCATTAACATTTATTGTTAAGAATCTATGCTAAATACAGTAACAACAACAACGTTTTCATTCTTTAGATTGCAGCTAAGAAAATTTAAAAAATACATTCAGCCTCTGATTTGCTGTTTGACACACTCATTATTTCAAATGTTTGAAGCCTGGTTTTAAGCTTTCTTAGTACTCAGATCATTATGACATTGCTTCTGTGTGGCAACTATTTTGCTTCCTAAGGCATCACTAGAGGGTAATGGTTGCCTCTGCAGAACCAGCAATTCTGTCTGGAAGAAATAATTAATCACAGAAATCCCTTAAACAACATTCATCTTCTCTCAAATTGAAAAACAAATATAATCACGTTTTGAAATTAAAAAAAAAAATCATTTTTAATAGATCAGATCTCAGATCTCATGACTTGATCTCGTGACAGCAGTTGCAGTACTGTTAAAATTAGTAAGCAACATTTCAGGGGCGCATTGTATTGTGACAGAACTCTGCATAACATGGGAAAAAGGAGACAAGATTGAACTCAACAGGAAGATTCCACAGGAGAAGATGACCTGTTCAGGACTTGAGAATATTACCAAATTCTTTAAACATTCCTCAAAAATAGTGCAGGAGCACCAATACTAATGAAACTAATCTAAAACGCTGAAGACAATAAAGCTTGTATCTGACAAGAACATGAGACATATAAAAACAGTATACAAAATGTACACATATACACACATTCCTTGCAGTTATGTACTCATCCAGAATCTGGCCAGAACAAATAGCTAAATGTTTCTGAATCAGCAGCCGAACCACTCCAAACTCTCACATGATGTTTATAATAATAGTTTAATAGTTTAAGTGGTGACAGTAAAATATGTCTCTAATTGTAAGCATAAATCTCTCTGCATAGTATTTTTATTACTCAAGTAATTATTTTTTGAGTTGGGTTACCTATCAGAAAGTTACTCCCAATGTTAAACTCCTAAATAAAAATAATAAAAGTAGAAGTGGAAAAAATTCTTTACACAACATACGAATTTGGTATGTTGTCAATAAATGTATTTTTCTTACAAGCTTTTGACAAAAGCATTCATTTACTGTGAAGTTTTCGATCTAGATATGGAATGACCAAAAACTTCATAATAGTGCAAAGCATGAAAAACAAAAAGAAATAAAATTCAAACAGAAGTTATTAATGTGGAATCAAAATGACCAAATAAATTGAGCACCAGTGAAAACCTTGGTTGTGGAAGGAGCAATTAAATAGGAGAGCAGAAAATACTGACCTGGAAGTCAAGCTGGTTGGAGTAGGGATGAAAGCAGCAGTTTGGAGAAAAACAGATAGAGAAAGAGACAGCAAAAGAGAATACAGGGAGGAACACATTAGTTCTTTAAAAATATAACAAGAAGATGTTATATTAGCAGATTTTTTTTTAAAAGAAAATAAAAACAAAGAAAAAAAGGAAAGGAAAAGGAAAGCAAGAGGTAAAATAAATTTTCTGTACAGCATACACTTGCTGTATACTCAGCACAACAGATATTTTAAAGCAAATGGCACCTTGTCATTTGTGGACTGTGGAACACCATCCGTATTTATAACCAACCTAATGTATACACATATCAACATGTAGCAAACAAATTAGCTGTTCATTGATAATGTTTGCTGACACACAAACGTTTCATCATATATCATGAAGCCTTCTTTGAGCCAAGAGGAGTTTGATGACCTACATTCATCACATCTACTCATAAAAGGCATAACAGCAAAACAATCTGGCAGCTTGTTCAAAAATCTTATTGAGGTCACAAAGTGCAGTTCCTAAAAAGTGATCTGAGATGATGCCTGCCCAAGCCCTGCATTGCTCCCAAGGAAGACTAAAACTACGAGACCATTCCATCCTGCACTGAGTGTTGCTGTTTGATTGGTAGCCTGGCCTTTCTGGTAAGGGCACTCAAAGCACTTGTAAGCAAGGGATGTTTAAATATGATCCTGTTTGTGAAAGCAATTATTAGTCTAGTTCTTTCCTTCCTCATACATTACTTTTCTACACAGAATTTACCATCCCATGTGATGCTCTTTTAAAACAGAGTCCAGAGAACAGCCTGGAATGTTGTTTACAGCATCAGGTTCCTTGAGCAAAGGCAGTCTCTTCAGTTGTCTTTCATCCATGTGCCCATACAGCATTGTTTTGTTTTCTCCCAATCCTTCTGACTTAATCCAAAGGGCACAATGGCAGGGGAGATACCTGCATTTCTTGCATTCTGAGAGCACTCAGTTATTGTTCTCATCCCCTTAGAAATTACATTTAATATAAGTAGCACATTTGCATAGATATCTACATTGCACAGATATCTGTAGAATGTTAAATAAGGTAAAGTTAACACACGTCATGCACACAGGTTACTAACAGCATGCTACTCTTGTAAGAGCATGAAACTACCATAAATATCCTGATTCAGAGGACTGAAATCATGTGTGCAGTTGCAGGCCATATATTATAATTTGATTCATAAATGTATCAAGTTGCACCTTAAAACCAGTTAAGTTTTTCATTCCCTTCGATTCATTTAGAAAGCTGTTTCAGAACCTTCTTTCCTCTGAGAATTAGAAGACGCTTTTTTCCCTTCCTTATTTTTCATTCTAAACTTATTAATGGATACGTTATTTTCAATGAATTTTACTTAATTTTTAATTTAATTAATTGTTAATATTTCTTTTACTTAAATCATTCCTTTTACCCCTTCATATATTTGTAGAGAACACACATCCTTACTGAGCCTTTGTTTTGCTAGAGAAACAAACCCATGTTTGAGTTTGGACTCCTCCTGTGACATGAGCACTCCATTTGCCTAACTATCACGAGCCCTCAACTGCACCTGTTTTCAGTTTGAATTCAACCTTCTGGAATGTGACTGATGGGAGGTATTTAGCAGTCTTTCATATGGAGTCCTGCTAGTGCTCGATGACATTAATACTTTCCTATCATTATTGCAAACATTTACTCTGACATACCAGGATTTACACCTCATTGTTTAGATGTCTGCTTCGTTATATAGATAGCTCATGACAACACTGCCAGAAGCAAATTTATTCAATCTTTCTCTTCCTAAACTGTATCAAGAATTATCCTTATTTTACAGTGAGCGATTTTACTGGTCATAACTTCAGTCATGCACATTATGCTATTATATATCACTTAAATTCATTTCCTTATTTAAACTCCCCAGTACATTTCATAAACAATAATACCTTTCATTGTAACACTGTTAATGAAAGCATTAAACAATACACACATTCCATCTTGACAGTTCCTTCTCAGCTGCAGTTATCTCCTTTTGGCTAGGGCCTTTGCATTAACATATAAGTTAATCACGATCTTGCTCGGTTTTATTTACACTATGCAAAAAAAACATACCAAATTTCCTTCATAAATGAAACCAAAGAAAGACATGCTAAAGTTACTGAAAATACATTAAGCTGTGATATAATAAATTTTTGTTTAAATCTAGTCTCATTATAAGCAGATAAATCATGAAAGATGTAATAGAAGATATCAAGGAAGTGGCTATTGATGGAGCAAGTGGTTCTCCTATGTAGTAATGGTAAGTTATGAAAACACAAAATATGTTTGTATATACATAGTAGTTGGGGAAACAGACCAACAAGCTTGTATGTGTGAGGAACAGCAAGAATAATGAATCTTAAGTGATGCAACTCAGAAGTGTGACAGCTTCTTAGGAAGGAAATAGTGTTAAAACCAAGAGAATTACCATAAGGATAAAAATCTTCTTTGGTATTGCTAATAATGTTCACTTGACACATAGCATTATAAATTTAATACCCCACATATAGAAGATATTTCTGCCTTTGAGTATTTGACACTCCAATATATGTTCAACCTTTCAGTTTAAAAGTAATTCATGATCTTGTTTTCATTCCTATTTGTAGATGATAACATTATCAGAAACATGTTTCTATTTTTCAGATGAACTGAATTTATATAAGAACACTCCATAATGCTAATGACTTTATGAGTGGATACATAAAATAATGAGCGGATACATCAAATATTGTGAAGATATCATTTGAAGTACTCTAGATTACAGTTCTCTTAGGAGTTTATATTTATAAATATCAAGAATTTATGTTGCAATTATGTTGAAATCTAAAGATGGTGGCATAGCAGTGAATATGGATCCCAGCAAGCTATCAATCAGCAAATATGTTACAGAACATTAATTTTCCTACAGAACACCAGACAAGTCTTGCACATGAAATTATGGGAAATGTTGAAGATATGGTGTTTCCAAGAATGAAAACAGACAAGGAGAAAAAATAAGGAAAAAAAAACTAGCAACACAGAGTTATTTGAATTAAAAAGCATCAGGACAAGAAGGAGTGAACATTTTTAAAATATGCTTCTGTTCAAGTGGCAGTCATTTTCACAATACCTTATTCCCATAAAGGGAGTAAACTGAGCTTTGGCTCCACCTCTTCCCTTCAATACTGAGCCAAGCATGTAGTCTTTACAAGCAGAAAAAATAGTAGCACTTCATAAAATGTTACAGTAATTTACACTCCACCTAGCCCCCTAGAATGGGAATTTAGCATCAAAGTTCCCTTTCTAGGGATGCCAACAGGTGGCACAGTTTATATATAGAGATAGATCTTTGGCCAGTATTTATCAAAACTGAGGAAGAGGGAGGGAACAGAAGGAACAGAAACTGTAGAGAAACTCAAGTGAATCTGATTACTAGAAGTAGTTATATGCCCACTGCCTAAAAATATTTCCATATTACAGCTCCATATTGCTGGCAGTTTGCTAGGCTTGCTGTACCAATCAACCACCAACAACCTTCTTAGAAAGTATGTGCTTACTCAGTGGTACCAAATTACTCTGTAAAGAAGTAGTTCAGTATTGACCCTGATCTATAATACAAAACTTGAAACTTTCATCCCAAAATACCACTGATAAAAGAGCTGTGGAAAAAAAGAAAGAGGGGAGGGGTGGAGAGAGAGAGAGAAAGTTCCCATTGCATTGCATCCCATTGCAGGATTCTCAGACACTAAGAGGTGGTATGCTAAGAAAGCCATAGTAATACTAATCCCCTTGTTTCTTTTTAATCAGTGGATAATTCTAAATTTAATTCAGATAAAAGCATGAATTGCCATGCATCTTTATCTCTTTTTTACATAAAATATTTAATATTTACTAAAAAGAATAGATCATAAATTCCATTGCTTCATTATGTTTATTATTTAATCTCAACTGTCATTTTAATATTCAACCATTCAGCACATACGTGACTGCTACTTAATAAATCTCTTAAGATTATTCTCTTGGACTAAAGTTTAGCATGCCTACTATTGCATCTAGTGTCACATAATAATTCAGAATGTTTTAGAGCCCAACGTGGATATCAGTTGCTGCTCCTGTAAAGAATACACTATCCATCTCCACCAGCTTGCTCCCACTTGGTCTCGCTATGTTAGAAGTCTACGTCTGTAATTGCCGCTACAGTACAAGCAGCGGTGGATGAAATAAGCAGCAATTTCATGCCCACATAGGTTCATTACTTGTGTTATATTTTTCTAATATGGTGTTTTAGGATATTGGAGAATTTAGGCATAACTTGTTCACAGTGTACAAGTGACCATTCCTCTTTAATAGCTTTCTCCACTATCTACTTTACACATTAAAATCCACGCAAATACTGGAGCGTTCTAAATGCCTTCTGATACGGTGAGAGAGTTAAGTGCTAACTAAAGCCATCCTCATGTAAACAACCAGCTACATTTCAAGCACAAATCTTCACTTTAAATTTGAGGTCTCGATTCTCACGACAAATTGATTAATAGCTATATTCCATTCTTTTTTATTATTATTACAACAAATCTTTGCCAAATTCTGTAGAGAAAGATGAGTTCTGGCAACAGAACTGTGACGGCTGATAAGTCATCATCAGTAAGAGATATTCTATGCAGCTTCCTTTCCAAGCTGGCTGTTATCCTTCCCCCAAGGTAAACAATATTTCCAACAGATCTTTCCATGTTTCATGGTAATTCTCTCTAACAGGACAGAGCTGTGGTATGTCCTGGCTGGAACAACAGCAATAACCATGAGATTCCTCAAATCATCTATTTGGCATCAAGAAGCCCTGCTTTTCCTATTTGATCACTAGACAACAGTAGGTAAAATGTTTGAAAATGTGCAAATCCTTCTTTCATTTACCTAACAGTGTCTAAAAGTACAGAAAGGGAACAAGAAATCAGAGACAGGAACTTCTTGTCAATCAAATAACTTGCCAGTTATTCTATGTGAGAATCTTCTAACAATTATTTAATTCCAAATGCACGAGACAAATTGAGCTCTAAGCTCTCCTGCCTCCACTAAGGGAACACCACTTAACTGTCCCAGAAATAAGAAAAAACAACTTCCTGGTCAACAACAGAAAATGTTCATTTGAAAAGAAAAAAACGTCCAGAGAGCCACAGAGAAATCCGGACAGCCAGGAGCAGAAATACTTACCAATGCATTTAAGTACCTCTGAGAAGTAGCAGTTCTTTTCACATTGAAGAAACATTTGTGCAGACAGCTTTGATTTACCCATTACTAGAAAGCAAAGGCTGTTCCCCTAACATGGTTTTCTGGGAGGATTATCACTGTAAATTTCCTATATATGTTACTTTTATGGAGACTACAAAATTGTGACAACTTTAAATCATTCCAAAGTCAGCACACAGACGTGATTCTCAAGTATCAAAATCTTTTTCATTTCTGATAGGGTCTTACAAGATATCACAAAATTCTGTTATTAAAAAAACCCATAGATTCTACCATCAACTTCTCTCATCTGTAGTGAAGACCAAGTAAATAAAAATGCTACTCAGTGGTAGACAAATAATACAAGAATTACCTTTCTAACTCAGCAATTTTCTTATCTTTGTCATTCTTCTCATTCTCTACTTCCTTGAGAATTTCTAGAAGCCTGTCAACCTCAGCCTGAGCTTTGCCACATTCTTCTCTATAGTATGATGCCTCCTTGTCAAGCTGTTTCATTCTGTCTGCAAATTCTGGATTCATCCGTGCCTCCTCTTCGGCCTCATGAGCCTTCAGAATCAATATTTAAAAAGAGAAAGGGAGAGAAAAAAAAAAAAAAAAAAAAAGGATGACAGTAATTTAAGTTGCTGTAAGAGTTCTCATTTTCAGTCTTGGAGTTCAGATTTTCATTAAAAAGGATTATGGGTATCTCTGTCAGATAACATTTTTCCACATAAGCTTTATAAAAAGGAATTCAAGGCTCCTTGCAGTCTAAAATTACTTATAAAGTCTATCTTAACAAAGCTTCATCCTGAAAGGGGAGGTTAGTTATTAAACAGAATGTTTGGGTGTTTTAGGTGACCATACTTTGAGGGTCAGGTTTTTTACTTAAAAGAACCACCTTTTAAATTACTTAAATCACTTTAAATCTTTTGAGTATGATCTCTTTCTCTGTACATATACACTTTGTTCATGTGTATGTACAGAAATATATGTACATATTGTAATCTGTGTCACCAGATGTTTCAAATACAGTTCAATATTAAGAATCTAAAAGGAAGAAATTTATTCTATGTGGTGCCGTCTATAAAAGACAAATCGATAAACTATAAGGTTTCTTTTATCTGATATTTTACCCAACAATCCTTTTTTTCTTTCCCCATTAATAATACTTAACCTGAAACATCAGAAGAACAAGCTTATTGGTGAAAATGGCACAAACCTGACAAACACATGCATGGATGGGTGGCAGTTTCACAGACAAGAACCAACAAAATGAATACAGCAACACTGCAGAGTCCAATCTTACTCCCATCAAATCTAACGGCAAAAACCCAATTAAGCTTCAATGGGAGCATGATCAGGCATCAAGTGCTTTAAACTCTTGACTGGAATAATCACAGACAGATGGAAAAACAACAATGCACTGCAATGCTTAGCCTACCCCTTGCTTCCCATTATTCCTAATTGGCATCTTGAAAGAGCAGGCAAGGAAAAAACAAGTAGTTTAATGCAGTGCACACTAAACATAGAAAATTCAGATAACATTTTTTTAATATAAGAGAATTTTACAGAAACTCAGGACATTTAGAGCTGAAGGACCTCCAACTATCTTATTACTCAGAGAAGATGTGGATGTAATTATCTTCTTAATTTCAGACAATAGACAATGCAAGCAAGCAAGGGAAGAAATGCAGGTCAAAATTAAACATGCATGTTTTAGAAAGTATTAATATAAACTACGGCTATTAGAAGGTTCATATGCTTTGCAATGGCTAGAGTTTTCTGCATAAATAAAGAACAGGTCTGGCTTTAGTATAGCAACAAAAAAAATGAAAATAGTGAGAAGAAACTTAGGAGTTTTGCATGTAACATATCATTTAAGCATGAGGATAATAAGAGAAAGATTTTACATTTTAACCTCACTGTAAGATTCTTATTCAGAATAAATATTTAGTTAACAAAGTATGTCAACAGAAGGACACAAGAGTCCTACAAAACTTACTAGCGTTGTTCTTCAAATGTTCTGTTTGGGATAACAATACATGCTCCAGCCCTCAATTCTGTGAAGATTCAGGTGTTTCTTTCTACAGAGATCATTTCAAGGTAATATCCATAGAGTATCTCGATTTTAGTTTTTGGGTGAAAGCGGCAGCTTCGTTTCTACTCTCATATATCTTCCTGCTTTAATAACAAACTTTGGCTTGTTTTATGCTGACTCTTTCTGTTTTTTTTCAATGTTTCATTCTCTTATTTGATGGCCTTGGGTCCATCATTTCATAAACATGCAGAACATCCACCTTTCTGCCTCTAGCCTTTCCTTTCTTCGCTTTACCATACAGGAACAGTCAGCAGCAGCCCAACCTTTTTCCCCATGTGCCTCCAGCCAAGCTTCATTCCAAGAAAAAAGCAATATAGAATAGACAGAAAAGCCTCTCTGTTACTTTTTTTTTTTTTTTTTAATAAGTTTTTCTTGTCCCATGGGACTTTTAGTGATGAAAGTATATAATTAGGCAAAATAACGATAATGCCACCAATGCAGAAGTGTCAAATGTTCAACTGTAACACAATGTTCCTGTCACACAGCAGCTCCAAAATGTACTGAGCAAATCATCAACTGCATAGCTCATAGCTAAAACAAAACCTGCTAAAGATATCAATTATATTCTCCTGTTAAGTCTTGCATAATAATGTACTAAGGAAATAAATATTAACTTGCAGAAATATTTTCAATTCTTCTGCTTTCACTGGTGCTTAAGGCATTCCATATTTGTTGGACAGCAAGAACATCAAACATTGTTGAAAAGGACCTTTCCCTTGAAGGAAACCCTTGTGCTGCTGACAAAGAGCAGAGAGCAAAATACAATTAATCTGAGATTCCCAGAATAAAAGAATAAAGTTACTTATAAAGATGCCAAACATAGTTTACTTGCAAGACTCTGCTCCCATCCCAGCAGGGCAGATTTCTTTGCCTATTTTGCATACTAAGTGGGAGAGACAGGCTTAGATCACTCCTAATCATGCATGCTTATCACATACATCAGAAAATCTCCACCTCTCGCTGTTCTCCTCTCTATCCTTTTTCCATTTCTATCCCCAGTTTTCTCCCCATGCTGTTTTCTTGGGAGAATACCTTTTGTTTTTATGAGGAAGAGTAATTGGTATCATGGGTAACTTTCAACAGCAAAGTAGTTGATCTCTTTATCTGTGTCTGCAAATGATAATGCTGCCATGTGCAAATTAAGCATAGGAAGTGCAATCCTGAGTTTCAAATAAGCACTCTTAGTTTAAGGTGTTTTGTCTGTCAGCACTGTGACTGTGTTGTATATTATTTTTATCAAATTGATAAAAATAAGTTACCAATAAGAATTTCACTGTTAATCAAATATTTTAAAAGTAAAGAAACAGTTCTATATGTAAACAGCAAATTTCCTACAGGAACACCATAACAGTTTGTCACAAACATGTAACATGAATTACTTAGCATGTTAAAATTTTATGGTGCAACCACACATGCATTATTCTGCATAACAGAAATGGGTGGATAGATACTGCATTTCATTTTAAATAGTCATATACAGGCATACACAGAAATAAACTGAGTATTAAATAAAAATTGAAAAAAGAAACCATTTACATGCAAGAAATTACTTTGTCAGATCCTTCAAATTTTATTACGTTCAGTAATGAAGTAAAAATAATTACTGTCATTGTTTTCAACTTTTTTTTTTTTAGTCTGCTTAAAATTTGAGTACTTTTATATTCAACCTCAGGGCGTGTTGAAGTGATTTGAAGTGGATTCTGCAAGTTCTTAAAATTTTGATCTGATATTGCTCTCATGAAGCATATGGAAAAATACGTTTACTTTACTTAAAATAAGTCCTTACTATTGAGAGGAAAGTTCATTAGGACCCTAGACAAAGTATGTCATCTTATTTTCATTACAGGACAAAAACAATTATGTATCTTATTATAAACAACTTTTCACAAGAATTTATTGGTTATTTTAAATGTTCACCTTTCAAAAAAACCATGAAAGAACATACACCCAGTTTTTTTCTGCAGTCTGTTCACACAGCTGAATACACTATTGGGATTTGCACCTTTTCTGTATCTTCACCATTTAAAAAGCTATGTTATTACTGCATGGATTAATTGAGATTGACTGACTGATATTTTCTCTGACACTTTTAAGCAACCGAGCATTAAAACAAAAACAGTGAGGAAGCATTCTATTAAAATAAGAATCATAATGAATGGCAGTAATAAAAAGTAATTTCAAGAACTGGCATAAATGGCAAAAAAAAGATGAAATCTTGGACTTGTGGATTTCAAAGAAAATGTTGCCATTGAATTCAGTGAAGTCACAACCTCATTTGGAGGTGCTGGGTGCTTTTAAGGGAGAAAGGGGTCATTATTACTTACATTGTTAAAAGTAGGCTGCTACATATAAATAAGAATTTAGAAAAGAGGAAAGAAAAGTTTATTGGGGGAAACCAGCTTCAAGGATATACTAAAATTGTTCTCTAGTTCTAAAGGAAAAGGAGAAGCACGGCAAAAAAAAAAAAGAAAGAAAGAAAAGAAAAGAAAATTGGCTGACTTTGGAATCTCACACACAAATAGACTACGAAGTAACAAAAGTTCCATACAGCAGAGTAACGAATACTGAAATAACTGGAAAGTATTTATACAAATCAAGAGAATAACTAACACAAAATAGACTTCAGTCCAAAAAGACATGCACAAGAGTGCAAGTGATTTGAACAGGAATGTAAATACAACAGAGGTGATCCATGGTACATAAAAAAAATAGGGTTCTGTCTTCCATGGCAGTGTGCAGGGTGATAGAGGAGATAATATAAGCTGTTATACTTCTTATAGTCGATTTATGACTGAGTTCAAAAGACAGCTAGATGACAAATGCAAGAGTACATTTGGCATATTCTGTGGGACTCTGCTCTCCTATACAAAAGTCATGGCATATCTATTGCATGGTTATAAGCTAAAGAATTTAGCTACCGCGGACTCCAAAGCTGGTATCCCAGTCCACCAACATTAACAGCAATACTGGACTGGACTTCACTGGACTTCAGTGAAGGCAGTATCTTTCCTAATGCACACTATATCATTTAACAAGCTATAAATATATATATATATATATATATATATATATACCATATATATACTATCCCAAATATATGACCATTCTAAATAGGACTACTCTTTAAACTTTTCTTGTAAATTGCTATTGCAGTCCAGTTACAACATTATTTCTGTCCTGTGATGCTCACATTAATAGTCTCAACCAAAAAATAGAAAGTGTTCTCTACAGAGAAAATATTTTGTTACTGCTCCTAGTCAAACAGAAGAGGGAACACAATGAAGTCAGAAGGACAGATACTGAGCAACTAAAGCAGCCTTTAGCAAGAATAATAATGCTAGGCAAGCCAAAGTAATATTATTTGGCTTGTCAAGTACTGCTGTTTGTGTTCATCATACATTTCAGCAACTTCTTGGGTTAAATACATTTCTATATTCTTAATTGCATACACTGAACGTACACAGTCTTACAAGAGTAAAACTGATATGAACTATTTTAGCCATAAGATTTTAAAAATACTACCAGTTACTTCCTAGATATTATTGTTTGCCTAATCAACTCAGTCATTTAAGGTGAACTAAATAAATTAGAAGCTATTTAAGTTTGAAGGATCCAATAAAGTACTCCAGAAGGAGGAAGTAAAAAGCAAAGAAAACCAAATAAAACAAAGTTATCTGCATGCTTCTCTAATGTAGAAGTTGAGGACCCAAAGGCTAGGATGTTTGGGTTTTTAAGAAATATCATATGCATTTTTAAATATATTTCATATTTTAAAATGGCCTTGAAGTCCACAAAGCTCATTTATTCATATATAACAGATATAGCATAGTGACTATTGGAAGTATTCTGCAAGGCTTCACAGAGGAAGAACACAACACAGTAAGGTAATGGATCCTCATGCTTTATATGTTACAGAGGACATCTTAAAAAGAACTTACAGGATTGTACATCTGATTGAACAACTGTTCAGCTTGCTACATTGCAAAGTTGGAAGGGAGTGAAGCACAGACAGGAAAAGAAGGAAAGATCCAGGAAAACAGCATTAGCTCAACAAAACCAGTGCATTTGCACAGAAGACCTTGTAATAGAAAAGTAGAAATTTAAGATTCTAAACATTCCTTGGTGAAAGTGAGAGGCACTGGGGAACCATAAATGTTGACTTTGGCTCCTAAAAAAGAATAGCTGGAGTAAGAAATTTAAGGTTTGTGTTACTTTCCCTTTCTCAAGTTAAATAACCCATGAAATAAAGAAAGGTGTCCACTTTTGATGATACATTAAGTGCTGCTCTCAAGCAATGAATCATGAGAAGTGCTTTTGGCTGAGGCTGCAATTTATCACCAAAGCTTCAAAGATGGTAATATTAGATGATTAATTAAATTTTATCATTATATTTATTACTTTTCCTTTGTTTAACACAGTACTGAATTTTCTATGCAGAATGACTTTTCAACAGTACAGCTTGGCAAAAAGTCCTTTAGCAACTGCAAGTATGTCAGTAAGCAACTAAATTTAAGATAATGACAAACAAAAGGAGGAAATTCTGAAGTGGATAATAAGATTATATGTAAATATATATATATATACACACACATTATATATATATACGGACACACATACACATATATATAAAATACTTAGCTACCTATTAAGTTAATCCCTGCTGTTCTTTCACTAATAGCAACACAATGTAAGTCAAGAAGTCGTCTGTGGAATTTTGGCACAGAAGTATTGAACATTCTTCTGTTTTTTATGATTTTTTTAAACTTCCTGAATTTCAGTCCTTCATCTTTGTCACAAATTGTTTAATACACATTCCTAATGCTTTAAACATTATTTTGTGCACCAAAATATTGCATGGTTATTTGAATAATTACTCATTATGAACACTTTATTTATTACTTCAAACACATCCACTCTTTAAAAAGAATACAGTGTTTTCTTACTGAAAAGCAAACAATTCAGCTGAGTAAAAACTAAAAAAATACTTGTATTTGATCAGATTCAATTAAAAAAGCAAATTTATTATCAAAAAATGAATCTTTTTCTATTAAAAAAAAGATAAGGAAGAAGGAGCGAAAAAGAAGAGAAACAAACAAATGTAAAATCAGATTTTGTTTATACTTGTCCCTTGTACACATTTTCTTTCAGGCATAGCACTTTTTACTATTAGTACTCATGGAAAACTGTAAATCCTAGCAGTTAAGCACATTATATTTATACTTATTAACAGAACTTGGTACAACATATAAATCAAAATTTAACTATGATCATTTTAAAATATCATAATGAAAAGTGTCTTATCTATATCATACTAGAGAGAGGAATCATAAGCTGCAGTCAAACTAAGTAACAATCTTGTGTCACCCTAAAAGAAGATATAGACTATGCTCCCAGCTTCCTTACTGTTTAATGTTCATAAATAAGCACAATTATGAGGCATGTAGGTTAATTTATTCTGATGCTCCCTCCCATTCTAAGTCAGACATAGGCAAGAATAACCCAGTTTTCTGTTTTGGTTAGTTTTCTAAAAAGTGAAAACATGGTGAAGTTAGATTTCTAGGGACCAATTACTTTTAACACAAGATATTTACAGGATTGAACATAAAGTATTTTATTAGTGAAAATGTGAGTTGAAAATTACTGTTTGGAGTCTACTAGTATTAACAGTCACTGTTTCTATTCAACTCAACATGCCCACAAAGAAGGTTGTTACTACATTTTATTGTGGAAATACCTGGTCTCCTACAAATTTTGGGTGAATTTCCATCAGGGCTTTATGCTCTATTAATGATATAATAAAGCTACTATGTTTTCAACTTTCGTTTAATAATCCTTTGTATTTATACACAAGGAACATACTCCTTTTTCTATATGAAAGATGCCCTAGACTCTCCCCGACTTTTATAAGAGATTATTTTTCCATGACCACATGATGTGTTTATATGTACAGCCATAAAAGATTGACTTAGGATCTCAGGTTCGTCCACAGTATTTTTGTTTTTGAAGTGATCTGTGCCTTAGAGTTTTTTTGTTTGTTTGTTCATTTGTTTTACTAGTTGTAGTTTTTCTAATTGCAGACAAATAAGATATTTTAGATTGTAATGAAGTATATTTTATACTAAAGTACAATGTAAATGCATATATTTTCTAACAAAAGAAAATTAAGAAATAGGACTCGCATGAAAACAGCTTATTTCCATATTCTAATTCAGGTATCAATAGTGCTTTTAAGCTATGCAACTTATAAAGTATTTGTGTTTAACTAAAAGGTTTTGCATACATTGATTTGAAAAGATTCTCTCTGTTCATCTCCACAACTAATATAATACAGGCACCTAACTGCACATATTCAAAAACATATTAAAAGATAGAATCTCAGTTTTACATTCTAGTACCCTTTTTTTACACTTTGCAAGAACTTCTTCACAGATAATGTAAATCCCCTTCAATAATCTTGTACCAAAATCCTGCTTAAAGAGCAGTACTACTCAACCTGGGTTAAAAAGAAAAATTCAGAATATTATCCAAATAGTGGCAGCATTCATAGAATAAATGAACACTTTTTTTAGAAAATGAAACATCAAAAATTAATGTTTGCTCCACACTTACTCATGAATTGCAGAAGGCAAACATACTGCCCAAACCCATCAAACATGTCATGACATTGGCATTTGAACACTGAGAGCAGACATTACCAAATGACACAGAAAAAAAACAAAGAAACTATGTATGGTAGAAACGGCATAAACAAACTTGCACATCATTTAAGCAAAAAATACTGTAACAATAAATTAACGCATACATTTAAATAAAACCACGTTATAAAATACAGCATTTATATGTTTTCCTTTAACTGCTTGCTTCCACTTCCTGAATAGAAATAATGAACTGATAGCTGAAGTAAGCTTTGTATTATTTTGCTTAATAAACAAACACACACTCATCAACAAAGCCAAAGAATGCAGAAATAAAACCTAACTAGAATTTCCATCTTAGAAGCAGACTTCTTTCATTAAAAAGTGCTGCTTTGTTTCTTATGCTATAAGCATTTCAATTTACTTCTAATCAAGGTATAAATTCATTCACATACAAATTGTTGGTCTGATAATTTCTCTCTGCCCTTTTACTTTCCCTCCAACATCCTGTTCCCAGTTCACTGACGTGCCACAGATTCTCAGACTTCCCTCACAAAGGTATTCAATATAATTTTGGAAACTTCTACCGGCTTTGGTAAAAGTCTCTTAAGAAAAAATTTAGGAGCATTTTATGCAAGCATCAGCAAACAGTATGGGTAGATTTAGAATTACTCTACTGGTAATGTTAGTAGTTAGCTAATCTATTCAAAATGAGAGGTTTTGTAGCTTTTGGTGGGTTTTTGAATTTTGTTTTTTTCCTGATTATAGCTGGATTTTGTTTGTTTTTAAGATGGAACTTACCTTTTTCAACTGTGCTTCCAACTTACTACACTCTTCTTTCTTTTGTTCTATGGCTATTTCTAAAGACTTAAGTTTGGAGTCTCTTTTCAGCCCTGCTGATGCCAATGAAGATGCATGTTCTTTGAGATCGATTAAACTAGACTGAAAAATGACCAAGAGCAAAAAGTTAATTCCTAGTCACCAGGACTCTAACTTATTGCCAACTCAGTAATCACTTTGATGCTGTTCCCCCCACTTCCCCAAAAAGAGTTGACACAAAGATAAGCATTTATAGCCAAAGACAGTATTCTGAGAGTACAACTGACGGAACCACAGGAGCTGGCATATAGTGAACACAGAAACATTCATAATACAGGCTAATTGACGTTATATTCTGGAGGTACAATTATTTAGCGGTCTATTGATCTGATTGACAAGTGAAAGCAGGATCAACAATGGAATATCTGAGCCTTCTGGAAGCTTATGGAGAGAAAGATGTAGAGAAGACAATACACATCTATGCAAGAACTGAAGCGATATTTTATGCACAGAAGTGAGGACTATGAAGAATGCCTAAGAAAACAGCAGTTCAGAAGCTGATCACTGAAGTGGCAGAATTTCAGTACTTAAAATGATTCAAGAGTAATCCTAATGCATTTTCTTTCATCACCACAACATAGAAGAATATAGATTTTACTGTGAAGACTGACCTCTTTTTCTGTCAGCTCAGCTTGTAAAGCATTAACTTTCTCCTTCAAGTCTTTGTTTTCTTTTTTATAAGATTCGATTTCTTCAAGTCTTTCTCTGTCATCTCGCTCCCTTTGCTCCTTCAAGCGTTCTATTATTCTTTCCTAACAAGGGAAATAATAGCAAAATGCAAAAGTTGGGTATCATTTTAAGAAAAGGTATAATAAAATTTCTTAACATTAAGTAGCAATTAAAAAAACAGGTTCAGAAACAGAGGAAGATTAAAGTTAATGATATTAAAGTCAATGGGAAGACTTCTTCTGTCTGACTGACACCAGATCAAGATTTAAAATACTCGTTGAGGGTATCATAGTACAGAAACTTCATTTCTCTGCTCTGAGCATGCCTAATGTTGTGACAGATAAGGAAAGTTATTCAACTCAGTAATGTATTGCCTGTATTTGTAAGTGATTGAAGTCTTTGAATATAAGTTCAAATCAGAAAGGCCGTGCCTGGTTTGCTCAACTTCACTTTGGCAGTTTTGATTGCTAGTAGCCTCTATACAGGCTGCAAGAAGAGTTTTAATGATTCCAAATGTAATTAAAAATCAATCACTTAATATAAGTTGTCTAAAACACAGAAAAAATATCCTATCCAACTTACAATATCCAAAGGAAAATTTTTCTTCATCTTATTAATAGTGACACTGCATGTTTAAACTCAGACATGTTTTTCAATATTTTTCTGACTTTTATTGGCTATAATGACTGCTGAAATCACCAGTCGGTAACCAGACAATTAATTCAAAAGATAAATGCAAAAACATTAGAAGCGTTAGTATTTTTTTTTTTTTTTTTTTTTTTAAGTCTTGACTGTATTTCTCAAAACCACATTCAACCAATACTTGAAGGATGCAAATACTAGCCAGAAAGAAATGTTTAGGAAACAGAGAGGAAAAACATTTGAATTGGGAATAGGTCAATTTAGGCAGAGTTATCAGTGGAACTACTGGAGTTATTTCGGAAGTAGTTACCAGTTAGGCAGGGAAAGAAACATAATTCAGGAAAGTTAAATGAACATGGGACAAAACCACATCCCCTGACTGAATTTCTACATTACCAGTGCACAGCGTGGCTCAGGTTGAGCAACTAGCACACTTACAGATACCATTCAAGACCTTTAGTACTCATGCTGGGTTTCTTCAAAAAAGAGCATAAGAGTAGGATGGATGCTTAAAATATAATTTCATATAACTAATTTTATCTCTTTAAAGCGCTGACCACATCAACAACACTGCAATCATTTATTGCCCCTACCTCTTGTCTGTTCCTCCTTTCATACCGAATTGCAAAGGATCTAGCCACCAAAAAACTGGAGCATTTTCACAAGGTTGAGAAGCTTTCTCTAAGTGTCCCTTTCAACATCATTCTACTTCCTGTCAATCTCTAAACTGAATAAAAATTTTATAACTTTAAATTATTGATTTAAAACTCAGTTACATTGAAATAAACTTGGATTTAATGGGATAATATTTAAATGCCAATTCAGGAAATAGAAACATTCAGCTTCTCAAAGGGATGTTAATTTATTTTGAATTTCTAATATTTGTCACTTATTTAAAAGCTAACTGTAGACTCCACTGTATTTGCAATTAAGCATGTTAGGTTTTCAAGCTCAATTTCATTTTTTATAGTTCTATATTCTTACTTTAAATGTTTAAAAATGAACTTCCTTTTGTGTTATGTCTAAATAGTAAACAAATTAGTATGTGATGTATCTTATTATGTAGCATAGGTTGTTAAGATAAAATATCGAAAGCAGACATGGAGTATAAACAGAATATAAATGCTTGCTAAGTGACTAATCTGCTTTTGGACATGAAACTAGACCTAGGTGCAAAATATCTGCTATATTGGTTCTCCCTGTAGAACCCATTCAAATATTTATGTTCCAAATTATCACATAACAGGAAGGAAAAAAGATAATGGCAATCAGTTGTAATTCTTTGTTTTACCAATACTTGGAATAAAAAAGCACATCACATATTGTTTTATAATGTTGTATATTATAAGGAGTTCTTAAATAATCAGATTATGATCTTTATTCAATAGTTATATTTACGATTGTAAATGTATGTATTTGAAATCTCTTCAATATTGAAAGACAATCAGCACTGTACTGACTAGTCTTGTAATACGAATACTGGAACAGTTATTATGTGCTGCTGAATTCCTGAGGAAAACCTTATCAAAAAGCTGGAATCATGCTGCTGCTTTCCTTTTATATCCAGTATTCCCCTGACAAGAGGAACTCCATTCACAAGTGTTAGCTAGCTGAACATACGTGCTTAGAGAATTAGCATTACTGTGAAAATCATCACATAAAACAGAGAAGACTGCCAAAATTGAATGTCATAGCCCTTTTAATTTTACTCAGAAAGAAAAATACAACGATGACATACTACATTCTCCTTAGGAAAAAAAATATATATATATGAATCCAAAACTGAAAATGCCTGGCTTTGTGTAATTAAGTGTTTCCAAGGCAGTGCCAACTTTCACGCACAGAAATGCACACGACTACAGGGTGAATGATTCCGGGCTTCTTACAGCCCAACAGTAAAATCTCTCTGACCAACACCTGGCAGGATTTCATACAAAAATGTGTTCATTCACATATATCTCTCTGAAAGTAATGCCTCCTATTTATTTCCATGGAAACTACAACTTATATACTGAGCACAATACCACTGTTTCATAAAGTAAATTCTAAGCTACAGTAGTCTATTTTTGTTTACTGAGACAAATTATACATGCACTTATTTCATTTTATTAATAAAATAGTATACATTTTTCCTCAGTCAATCACAAAAGAAGACTAATTTGCTTGTCAGCTGCATAGAGCTATATGTCAAAAACGTGTTAAAAGGCCCTAATGTACCATGTTTTATTTGATTAACAACTAGCTTGCAGAAATCCCAACAATGTGTTCTTGTTTCAGTCTTATTTGCATTGGCGAGCTTTCCTATGCACTAATCTAGGACCTCACAGGTCTAATCTATTTGTACTTTATCACAGAAGCAGGAACTGAATTGCCACAGCATATAGCTCCATTATCAAGCATACTCAATTGCTTATCTTCTGAATGCTGCTACCAGTAGGACCAACTTTATAAATATCAGCCTCATGAAAGCAGCCTCTTGAGCTGCTTTGGACCAGCGCAAGAGCTGAGATATTCTTTGAAAAGTTTCTTGTTAAAACATCAAGGGAGCTGATAGCATTTCTGCATATTCTAACGTTGATTTTTTTTTTTTTTAAGAGAAGTGAATTTATTTTCAGTTTATTGCGGTGCAATCTACACTGTCATGAATTTTCAGCACCTAGCAGAGTACCCAAGCTTATGTGTAAGGAATTGAAAGAGTACATTTTTCAGGTTAGGTCTAAGACGTGCTCAAAAATGCCTAAAGTTGGGTTGGTTCATTTCTGATTCCTGACAAGAGAAGTGATATCAGCAATAGCATCTGAAAAGTAAAAAGATTACAGACCACTACAGGAAATTTTGATTAGTTTCATGCATCTATAGTACATCCAAGCTACCTAATCCTGTAATGTGAAAGAAAATTGAAGAGAGAGACTCGAGAAAATCGACCTTTCCTGAAGAATTAGAAGCCCTATTTTCTAGTTCAGAGCTTAAATCTCAATCTGAGTGCCTCCAAAAACAATGAAAAATTTCCATTTTGAAACTTTAAAAAGAGCTTCATAATTTAATTTCATTATATGATCCCATTTTTTATTTGCATAATAACAAAAAAAAAAGGAACTAAAATTAGTATTAGTGAACTCTGGTTAATTAAACTTATATAAATAATTTTCAGCTCCATTTTAAATGATCTTCCCATTGTGTTTGTGGACTTTTATTTGTTTGTTTGCAAACAAATTCTGGCGAACAGGGAATTAACAATGAAGATAAAATAAAAAACTGTGTGTAACATTAGACAAGATGTAGCTGCAAAATAGGTCTGATGTCATTTCTGGAGTGGGGGAAGGGATTAGCTTATAGAGGATTTAAACTGTAAAGCAATAAGGGGTATATAAACACTGAAAAACATTGTATGTCCTTAGAAATATGGTATTCTTGGATGAAAGCAGCATTCTTGTTTGATGGCATTGCAAATTTAAATTGATAAAGTATTTATAATGATTATTTTGTTACTAAGAAACTACCACTAAGTGTTCTTGTTTGGGGCAAAAATCTATTCCATATTTCTAACAGTATTTGCAGTGGAAAAACTTACTAAAATTGATAAAGTCTGCTGATATTGAGAATTGAGAAGCAGCTAGGATGAACTGGAAAACTGGACACAGTGAAGAATGAGACATCAATGTAAAAATAAACTGTCAAGGTATTAACTCCAAAAGAATTAAAAATCTAGACATCACAGTTCATTTAGAACTTCCAGAAGCAGCTTACTGGTTTCTTTCATTGTATAAGTATCCTTAAAAATATGTCCCAGAGACTACATTTAAGGTTGAGAAACCTAACCTTGAAAGTATGGCCTTGATGAAGCTTACAGACTTACAAAGGTAGCCCTGCTTAAGTGACTGAAACAGTCATCAGGCACCACAACGCAATTCAGCTTCATGCCGTTACTTAAAAGCACTGTCTCACAAAATAATACTATTATCTTAATCACTGACTTTATTTAAGCAAGTGACTACTTTGTACTGAATTCAGCCTTAGAGAATCCATGCAAGTTCTCCTCAATTCCACTAGGAAAAAGAAAAAAAATCTAATCTCATTGCTTTTAAAATGTATCTGCTCATATATATCCATGAAGTTCCAAATGAAGTAGACATAAAATGCAAAAAAAAAAAAAATTCAGAGGATTTGCATCTAGAGTTCAAAGCCAATCTAACTTTTCCAAAACAGTAAAACTAGCATCATTAAACAGAATTTGAATCTTCATTACAGAAATCCAAAAATTCCATAACATCAGGATCCGAAGTGTTCATCACATTGTAAGTTTTCACCCATGGAAAAAAAATCTATCGCCCAACTTTTAAACAAACCCTGGGACAAGTCCTCATTGCTGTGTTAAAAAATACTGCGTCTTGAATTCAGTGAAGTTTTAGTTTCTATATCTGAGATTAATAGAATATTTAGTTTCACATAATATTCAAAACATCTCAAAAATCATAAAACCTTTTACACTTATTTCATTGGATTTCAGAATGACACTGGTATAAAAAGGCATGAAAACAGTTAATTGCCACCACTCACTAATTTTTGCTTTATCTTAACTCAGTACTTCTTCAACTTTTCAATTTCTAGTAGTAAAATGTAGACTGAAGATTCAATTGCATTTTCTCTTTCAACATATATAACTGAGGCAACATGTGAGATATATGACTCCTTTGGCTTCTGATACTGCACTACATTCTCAATTGCCCAGGAGAAGTATTATCAAGTTTAATTCTGCTGTCTATACTGACATCAGTAGAACAGTGGTTAGAGAAGTGCTTTAAATTCTATGGGCATATCAAGAAATTAATAACCTAGACTAATTTAGAGCAGATAGTATCCAAGAAGAAAAGCAGATTAAAAAGCAATCCCTGATGTTTACTTATAATATGCTGTGTCCAGATTTCTGATGTCCAAAAAACATCCATATGAATCAACAGAAATTACTAGAAATGCCATTTTTCCCCTCATTGTCTACCAAGCAAGGATGATTAAACAAACAAAGAAATAAAAAAATTAACATCAGCAATTTGGAAATGGGTGGGCCAGCTTCTTTTTAAAAGCATGTAGTTTTTAAAGGGCAGATAGAGGGGTGGGAGAGTTGAAAATAATTCTCTGGGATTTTTGTTGTTTCTCATTCAGTTTTGTTTCTAATATAAATTCCAGTTTCTCTTATACCTTAAGCATAGTAAACCAGTGGTTCTGAGAGTAAGCCATGGGAAGAGCTGGCACTGTTAATTGCTGTTGGCTCTTTAGTTTGGCTCTGTTTAGCAGGCAAAATACTAGGATAATCATCAAGATCACAAAGCCACCAAAATACCCCATACTTTCCCTTCTGTCAAAGCCAGGTGTCCATGTCTTTCAGTTTATGCAGGGAACAACCACTTACCTCATCCAGAAAGGGAAAATTGTAATGTGTCCTGGGACATTACTCTATCCCCATTTAAAAGGATATCCTTTGGTATCTCAGAATCCTGTTTAACACCATCAGTGAGGAATCACTCCTTGCCCATCATGCCATAACAGAGCCCACCTGCTTTCCTGACAATGCCCATAGGCATCGTTACAGATGCCAGACCAACTTAAGAAGACATTTCCTCGATATGCTTCACCTGCAAGAGCAGCACATAATGTGCTGTTGCATAAGAACACATTACCTTTTCAGACAGAGCTTCTTCTAAGGTGGCTAGTGCTGTGTCTGTGTTACTAGAATCTGTCTGCAATGACTTCACTCTGTCCTTTAGATTAGTTAGTTGTTTGTCTTTGTCCCTAAGTTGCTCCTGTAGATTTTCAATCTGAAAATAAAAACAGATCATAATAATCATAAACCTTGTTTTACCATTCCAGTAGAGACTTGGGCAATAGGAGCAATGGAATGTGTACATGTTATACATACAATACACATACTTCAATATACTGTAAATTTCTACATTATATAATATGAACATTTCTAACTTATATTGTCTGATTTGTTTTCCTTTGCTATAAAATAACATTTTCTAATAAATTAAAGAACACAATATCAGCATAGTCAATCATTTCATTATTTAAATATTTTGTTATTAATCACTTTAGTTTAAGTTGCTGCATTATCTCAGTAATTCGAAGTATGTGTGGAATGGTCCCTTTAGATGATTCTAGCTGCAATAAGAACAAAGAGAGAGAGGCAAAATTCAGTTCCTCAGTCCCAAATCAAGCAACAGGAGAGAAGATAACTTACCTACCTAACAACTTCTTCTATAATGCCCTGCTGTAAAATAAACTCATCCAGACAGACATCAGGGTGTTTATATTTCAAAAATCAAAACGAAACAAAACAAAAAAAAGCACAAAGTCCACCTTTCATTTCCCTTTTATTTATTTCCGTGAAGACTTAAGGTAGGTTTCGGATAATAAAACTACTAAAAGCAGATCTAATTCTTCCTATAAACATGCTGCTTTGCAAGTTGGAAAATTTTGGCAAAAAGAATTGTCCATAAGGACCAGCTGGATCCTGGAAGCAAGCCTGAACAAATGCGTTCATCTTCTGATGGTCATGGCAGTCTTATTCCATGGCTGTAAGACACTGACTTTCTGGGCACAAAGCAGATAGGGCAAGCAATTTTATTATTTGTGTACAATTATATTAATTGTCTGTCAGTAGAATCAACCTCCCCTCTTCCTGTGCTCTTGGTGTTACTCACTAATACATCATTGACATAAAACCTAAACTTGCTTGATAACATTTAGCACAAATAGAAATGAATAATTGCTTAGTCCTCTTTATATAATACATCAAAATATGCCTAAATCTGTAAGATAAGAGTAAGATCACTCTTTGTGAATGCAGAGCTTTCAGTGTCTGCAGTGGGAGTCTAATTCACTAAAAGTGTTATAAAAACTGAAATGAAAAATTGTGCCAAAACTTATATGGATTTCGTTATGCTCCTGTTGTATAAAATACTTAGAAGCACAAATGATTTAAGTGACTCACTGTTTCTGAAAGAAAGGTTCTAATAGGACAAACCTCTGACAAGACAGAACTTGAGCAAGTAAAAAAATATGTTTAACAGATAAATGAAAGGTATATCGTTTCAGCAGACATGTTTATCAATCTATTGTCTTAGAATAAACAAATTGAATAACAAATGGCTCTTGCAAAAGACACATGGTGAAAATAAGAACTGACTTCGCAAAGTTTATGAAACTCCATGGAAGTTTACAAAGCAGAAGAATATTGTAGAAATTAAAAACAGCTTTCATCACTTAACTAGTTTCCCCCACACACCTTTACAATACTTTGTTTTGATTCTTATTTTCAAAGACTTTATGAATTACAGCAGATGGAAACCTAGGTCACATTCTCATGTCTGCAAATGACCTTGAGAACATACTGAGGTCTCTCGGCATTAACTGCTTTACAATATATGATGTATAGAAAAAGTTTAAAACATTCTATTTCTGAAGTTTTCTTCACATAATATAAGATCCTCAAAAATGCATTAGATAAGGAGTGCAGTTGTCAAAAGACATACAAAGTATTACCACAGAGCATAATGCACGTCATCCTATACAATTGGTCTTCTTTCCTATCGTGGATTTGAATAAATTAGGAAACACTATTTTCTTTCAGAAGACATTACACAATAGGACAGGAGAGCAAGAATCCAGCCTGCGCTGATATCAACACACGCAATTCCCACGCCTTAGCAGTGCTACCTTACCACTCTCTAGATCATACTTTCAGAAGGTACAACAAAAATAAATCAAGTGCTGTGACTCTCAGTGATAAAGACAGCTGGAATTGAGTTGCTCTGTACTTCTATCTGCATGGACTGATCTTGCAGCACCAGAAATTTTGACCAAGGCTCTCTCTTTGTCAGCCTTGACTTCTCAGTGGTAATCTCTCACAGTACTCTCAAAGCAAGTGACTATGAATATCTATTCTGCTAGCAACCACTCTAAGCCACTATACAGAAAAGCAGTAGTTTCTGGATAGTACCACCTGATTGAATAAATTACTGAGAGTTTCATTAAAAAAAATGAAATAAACTCATGGCTTTTCACTATCATACAAAGTACAGAGCAGTTTGGATGGTAAATTGCTATTAGACATTGGAGAGCGCTGTAGTTGCGGAAAATTTTCATTAGATTTCAAGAAGAAAGTTCCAGTTTTCCAGACAAATATGGAGTCTAAAATAACAAGAGAACTAAAAATGGTACCAGATATGCTATTTCTTCATATTTTGTATTAGATATGTTTTTATATAGATTATATATTTATATAGATCGTATATACATATATAAAGACATTTTAATGAAATCTTTATAAATAAATCTTAACCATAATACATTCTTGATCAGCCAAGCAATCATGATAGCCTTCCTGTTCCTGATGGTAGTGTGCACTCTATGCACTTTGTGCATAAAGTTGAGGACTTTTTTTTTTTCCCTCATGACAGTGTTTAAATACAGAGACTTTAAACTCTGTAGAAGAGCTGTGTAACTGTAAATAAATGACTGCCTCCAATGTTATAAGCAGTGGATAATATTCTTTCATTATCCCAATCAAGTGATCTTAATGAAAAAGAAAAGGTCATTTCAGCAAACGCAAATTTCCTATGTCCCGAAGATATCAAAGATTAGATAAGAGCTATAATTTCTTAATATATGGTTATTAAGAAGCATAAAAAATAAAGATAAAATGAAAAGATGGTCACTCTATCTATTCAAATTAAACATGTAGAGGGACAATATTTAAAGACTATGAGACAAGTCACTAACTTTTTCTGTTCATTTTATAAAATAATGTTATTCTTCTCATGGCCAATATTATTTCCATTTCAGGCAATTCAGACTTAAACAGAATCTGGATTCTCCGTAAGTACTGTTAGACTACATTTAAAGATTCTGTTACAAATCTGAAGATGAATTCTTCACACGAGCATTTTCACAGAACTCAAAACTTATGACAATAAAAAATTTGGTCCCCATATGCAAAAAAATGTATCACATAATTAACAAATTATCATGTCTGGAGCACAGCTATGTGTATTGTATGAAGTTAAAATAAACTCAAATTTAAAAAGAAACAAAAAGATAAAATTTGAAAGTAAATTTGAAGGAGTAGATTTCAGTTAGAAAGTCTTTATATCAGCAAGAAAAATGCAATTTTTAAAAAAATTTTTTATTTATTTTGCATTCTTTAAGTTACTATTATATGCATACATGGTCTGGTATGTCAGATTACTACTCTGGGCAAAAAATATTCCACTTGTTCTGTAAGCTATAAAACACTAAGGTATATTTAGAAACGGTTTGGTGAAAACCTGGCATAGAATAGTTCTTGTAAATGATCTCTAGTAATATTTTTCTTCATGTGTATGTTTTATACAGATACAGAAATAAGATACATGTGTTAATGAGTTAAGAACTTTTTATTTTATGGCATGTGTATTAGTCACATCTAAAATTACATTAACTGGCATTCAGCAGACTGCACACTGAGTTTCTTTCCTTACTTTCATCCAAGCATTAATGATTCTAACAACTGCCTCATGACACCCTGTGGAATATCTAAGCAATTGCACACTTTACCTTAACCAAAATAAATTCTCGAGCAAAGAGGAAATAACACAGGAGAGTGAATATTGATTACATGTTTTCTGAAACAAAGTTAAGATCTGGTCCTTTATTATCATCAGCTTGACCTACCAATTCTAGGCACCCTAAATTAAAGTACTTATTTCCTACGCACAGTGCTTATCTGAATTCCACAGCATTTACACTATTTCCTTCCTCTTAAAACTAATTTAAAATATGATCCAACCCTTAACCAAGAAAACATGTTCTAAAATTATTCAGCATTTACAAAATTCTTTCCTCAGAGGTAAAGAGAACAGGCAGCAAATTAAAAACATCCCCACAGAATCACAACTGCATTAAAATAAGTCATTTGATGCACAGTCCATAGATAAAACCAGAGGAAAGGATCTGATTATTCTTCTATTTGTGCTATATAAATCTGAAGAAAATACATTGACAGGAACAGGACCACATTGGAGTATGCGTAGGGAGAGGAGAATCAGTAACACAGTTTTTGTTTGTTGGGATAGGCATGAGATTAGCAAAGATCTGCTAACGCAGACAAGAGTTTATGTCTGGTAAATCACAAACATTTCTCTCAGAAAGGCTTCATTACAGGAGGCAGATACTGAGCAGCCTCACATGCTAACATCTTGGAACACCAAATATGACTGAGTTCCTCCTGAGCTTTCTAAACCTGGAAAGAATAATAACCCCTCAGGTAATCTCTGTCACCCTATAGCAAATATTGGCAGCAGGCATACATGTAAGAATATGATGCTATTCCTGAATAATAACCTACTTTGAGCATTTATGTTACAACAAGAACTATTACAACTTTATTTATCCTCAAAAGTTTATATTCTTACCTGATAGGAAGTGACTTTCTGTGTAGTTTTGCCAACATATAATTTTTACCTATGTAAACTGCCACGTATCTGTACCATGAGCTATATGATAAGGCACTGTCCCACTCTTTCCATATTTCACAAAATGTATATATTCCAAGAGCTTATGACAGATATTATTTCTATTTAGAAAACCAGCGCCCTTACAGATAAACGTCTTTCCTATGGGGCATCCTGTCAATGAACAGCAAGTGCTAATCATGCCACTTTTTGGTGGTAGCCTCAGGAATGGTTCTTAAATACTCAAGGGATTAAGTAAAATCTCACCAACAGACAGGTTTTAAAACTCTACAGTAACTCAAGTACTCGAAAGAAAATTCTTTTCATTATCATTTCTGTGTGCATGTGTTTGTCCATGTATAATTTCTAAGGAAATAAACATCCTCAGTCCGAATGACTACTTAGAATGAAAAAAACCTGAAAATATTTTTCCCTACCATCCCTGTAAAAAATACTACTACCTTAAAACCCAACGGACGTGAATGGTTCTTAGAAAGCACAACAGATTTTTAGTCATAAATTGTTACCCAATTAGGTGCTAGTTATTCAACATCACATTCAAGTACTTCAAAATCTACACTAAGAAGTTTTAAAGCATCTATCTGAAGTTTCACGCTGGGAGGGGTGGAGCTATGGTTCCATAGCTTTACACCAACATTTGTGATACAATTTAATAACATTTTTTCATTTTTAGTATGATTCCAACTAACAAAATGAGCTCACTGAGGAACACCTTTTGCTTACAGAGTTTGACATCGCAGAACTGACAAAAGAGATGTGCTTCAAAGTGTTTCAGTTTCACTACTTTCCTTCCACTGCTTCTTCCTTATAAGTAGATAAACACATAGTAAACAGGTAAGTGTTATAACTAAATTTTTTGAAAGTCAGAAAACAGATTCTGAATATTCAAATGAATGTGACATTGAGAATTTTTCATACAAAATCTTTAATACATTATTAAAAAACTTGCAGCTTGCAACTGAACTTGTTTATCAAAGTAAAGGATTTGCACTAACCTTTGGCTTTACAAAGGAAATTAGAAAAAGGCATGCTAATCTTATCATTACATGCTAAAATACTCTTGGATTTCATAAGCAGCTTCAATAGCTATCAAAATACTTGATTATTTCTCAATAGAATAAAGCTTTTTATCTGTAGCTGCTTGGTGCACAATATGTTCTCAATTTACAATATCTGCAGAGAGCCTGGATATGATGCAGAGTGGATATGATGGTGCCCAAGGAGATAACATCTCCAAATCAATGGGTTTATAAGATTTCCATGAGCAAAAACCATTTTTTTAATAAGAGATGATTAATCAGTTTGAATAGCGGGTTTTTTTGTTTGTTTTTTCACTTCACCTTCCTTTTTGTCTAAAGCTGCCAATCTTCTCACCTCACATTGTCTCAAAGAATGCAGAAAGTGCTTTGGGTGAAGAAAAGCTAATTTATAGAGTGTTTAAGCAAAATAAGGATTCAAATCCCGATTGGTGTCTTTCTAGAAATACTGCAACACAAACTATTACATCATCCCACAAATGAAACCAAAGATTTATGACATGAAATTTTTCTCTGTGAAATAAATTTACCTTTTTTCCTCCAAATCTTGTTAGATAATGTTTTCGTATTATTTATTGCACTAGTGCATATAATGCTTTTTAAAAACAATTCTGTATAAAATAGCTCCAATACAACAGCACAAACCAATAACTTACATAAGATACACCTTTTTCTATACTCCCAAAATACTAAACTTATACAGATCTGATGCTGTCAGCCAAGAATTTATAGGGAAATTATATCCCATGCGTTTACATTGTCCCCTGCAATCTACACTAACATGCTAAGTCAGCCAAGTGCACCATGTCATAGAGAACAAATGTCAAGCCTAGGGATGACATACTTAGTATTACCAATTTCGTTAGGCAAGGCTCTATGTAAAGACTGTTGTGAAAGACTGCATGAATATTTGATCTCTGTCTTGCTCAGTGGCCAGAATAAACTCTATAGCAATGCAGTGTGCATGGTTAACTCCTTAGGATGTTGAATAAGAAACAAAAGTTGAAAGCAATGAGTTAACTACCTTTTGTGAATACGAATCATGTACAATGTGCTCGAGTAGAAGGTCAATCAGCATAACACCCATGGTCCTCTGTACTTAGAACTAACATTTCAGTAATCCCAGGTCAAATATTTCCTGAGTTTGTTCCTTTATCTAATTGCATCTGTTTAATTCATTCTCATACATGTGAATACAAAAAATATATATATTCTGTAATCAGAAGCATCAGTCTGCTATTCCACATAGATTTGAATTTAGAAACTGACAGCATCCTATTCCATCAAGAAACAGAAGCAAAAATGGTAGAACACAATTCATATTTGGAGGAGGCTCAAAAAAGGAAAAATAATTCCTTCCTCCAAAGCAAAGTGTTTTTACTATTATTACAGCACAATCACTGCAGGAAATATTCCATCCATCATTACTTAATGTGAGATTATAGATTTCTTCCGTAATATAGTATTCAAACATACTGCTACAAGAAGGACTCAGAGAAAAGAACAAGACTTAAGAGAGAAGGGGGTGATTTCCATATAGAGAGAGAAGAAAATTCCCATAGGGCTGCTTAAGAAAGGGATCTGCCCTCAAGTCAGCTGATACTTTTACAGGCTATAAAAGCTGGTCAGTGGGCAAGCTGAGCCAAGAGAGCAGGAGGCTGTCACACAGAAAGGAGCTCCTGGAATGAAAGCTTGGCTTCTGTTGCCAGACTCCAGCTGAGAAAGAGCTGGAACTTAATGCTAAAATTAACCTTCCCCAGGAAGCTGGCCAAAAGAAGCCTGGGCTGATAATATCCACTTATGTATCTGGAAATGCTCAGCCTCTGTCTCCTTCTCTTTAGGGACCAGTAAATTCTCAGAACAAAACAGCTTGACTCTTGGACTCTTCTAAGCAGGACTGTCAGATATCCACTTAAAAGTTTTTGCTCTCATTATATCTATTTATTCTGATATAACTCAAAACGTAGTAGGTATTTTCCGGACAGTAAAGAAGATAACACAAGGTGAAATAACACTTAATTTCAGTTACAACACAAAGAGGTTGACATGCATTCTTAACAAGCTGATGCTTCTTATAATAACCACCTATATATTTTCATGGACAGATTTTCAAATCAGGCTGGAAATGAATTCCTACATCTCATAGTGTTTTCCATGCTGCAAGTTAATGACTGATCACAGAACTTTTCTTGAAGGTTAGCCCAACTGCACATACAGAGTACCTGAAAACTGGACCTGTGTTACTTTTGCAACCTAAAAATTAGTACATTTCTGATTAATGTTACATGTCAGGTATTTGGAGATGTCTGAGGATTTGTCACATGTAGTCGGTTCTGCATTATTTGGTATGGATTAAAAAGGATATGTTTGCTTATGCAAGAATTTTTCAAAACTATTTTGCATGGAAAATTGTTACATTATATATGTAACAGTTAACATATGTAATATGCTGTAGCCATAGAAGCTAGCTTGAATAGACTTTAAGACAAACTCTCTTGGAGAAAAAACACTGCTTTGACAAAGTCATGTTTTTAATACAAATCATTTAAGATGAGATAAATCAAATTTATTTCACTGCAGTTGCCTTCTTATCCTTTTTCATACTTCTTCAATCAACATCATTGCTGGGAAAATTTTATATTACCTGAAGGTTTATTCACTTTTAATCTTGTTCCCTTATGTTCATTCCTTCCATATTCACTCTGGTACTGCAGTTTATAATAAAATATCTTTAACCTAGAGAGTCACTGCTCTGCTATCACGTACATATAGGTAGACAATCCAGTTAAAGAATTAACACCAAATTTAAACAATATCATAATCAAATAATCTTCCAGTTTTTATTTATACTTTTAATGTACATGTGTTGAAATACTTTTAGAATTTCTGGTTTTGTATCATGTTTTGTTTTTGACTAATGTAACTATGTATTTCTATTGAAGGCTTATGGTTACCGTTTAAATCATCAGCTTGAGTGAAAGAAAATGTTTTCTTTCCTGGTAAGTTTAAAAATGTAACATGCCATGTAAGGTTTGTATTTGAAACTCAACGCATCTCTCAAATAAGTAACTCCTATAGTTCTGATTCCAAAGGAAAGCCGTGGAAGATACAGGTGTTTAGACAAAGCAAAACAAATGCACATTTGAACAATTACACTGTTCTATGAACCAGTGTAACTGAGATCAAATACTGTGATCAAACACAATTGTGAATATACCAAATGTCTAACATTTACTGCAGCATACCACAATTAATTTTGTTACAAGTGTCTGGCCATAAATTACATTTTAATGGTGATTATATATGTTATCATATTAATATTTTCATTACATAAAAGTGTATGATGATATGAAGCATATTTGGTATCATTACTCTAAACATGCAGTTAAGTAATCTGACTGAGAGCTAATCTTCCAAAACACTGAGAAAATTCAGAGTTTCAGATAACTGTACTGCTCTTAATTCTAAATGATAAATTCAGAATCATTTGGAAAGAACTTATGAATCACAGACACTTCACACTTGAAGGAAAAGAAAATGTGCAAGTACAGCATTCTAAAACTGCTATCATTTTAATCCTTAATTACACACCTTTCCTTACAGCTTTAGAAATTATTTCAGAGGTTTTCAATATTATCTTATTACCCTGATTTTCTGTAAAAATATTCTCAATAAAGGCTAATATAGTACATCAAAAATGATAGAGGAAAAGTCTTAAACTTTGGACATCTTTACGCTGAGAGTAAGGAATAAGGGGACGAACAAATTGAAAATAGAGAAGAAGCAGAAATGTAAAATAATCAAAACCAAGCAAACAAAAAGATAACAGCAAAAAAAGTTTTACATTGAAAACAAAAGTAACTGAAGGTCTGCCCTCTAGCTGCTGTAAATAATGACTATGTATCTTCAATACAGCTGTGCTGATTTGTACTTGAAGAGCATTCCTGCCCTCAGAAATTGCACTCTAAAGCTTGTAACAGAGAATCCAATTTCACACTGGAAGTATTTTATATGAGTTTCTTTAAGTGCCAGAGGTAAAATGTAGCAAAGAAAAAAATACTACAAACGTAGCTGCAAAGCTTAAGCAGTAAGGCCAGAATTAACTAAAAATAACAAAACCCTTTCAATTGAAAAGTTGCCTTATACTTCAACAGGTTAGAGTGTGCATATATATATGTATATACAAGGGCCAATGCAATGACTTTACATGAAAGAAAAGATTTACAAAAGGATAACGCTGCTCCCTGTCCCCTTCTTCTCAAGAGACGGCTTTTCTTAAGCATTTTAAATTAGCGTATGGTACATAGGTTTATATCAAGAGCTGAAGTTCTCAAAATGTTGTTCATCAGGGAAATAAGATTCTTGTTAGTCGGAGATGTAATTTAATATTTGCACTTACACAGGCACAGAAGACAATGCACATATTGAGTTTCACCATTAGTTACTGCAGGCCAGACAGACTTTCTATGTATAAACTATCAAAGCACCACTAAACTTAAACTGAAATGTTAAACGCAGCAACTTAAATGTCTTTAATCAACATCTGTTGAACAGTTTAGAATTTCTATAGCAGCAGCTATGCTTTAATATAATTAAATGTCTGAATAGGAAGTAGAAATAATCTGAAGTAGTTCTGTGTTTGAGATAGCTTCTTTTGGTATGAAAAGTTACCCTTTTCTTCTGTTTTGAATTTTTTTTACTGAATTTCCTTTTACATACATGTCCTACAAAATGACAGGTTTGCATGTGTAAGACAACTTGATTCTATTATCAACACTCTTTAAAAAAAATAGGAAAATGATTATATAGTAAATCTATGACACAGAAATGTTATTTCCCAATTCAATTTTTCATTAGGTTATTGATGCATGGGATGTATTAATCTATATATCCACGCTTACTTATTTGGCTTTCTTCATTTTTTACTTACTGAAAAAGCCTCAATGAAAATAGTCACGAAGGCTCCTCATCATCCTTTTGGCAATCATAGAAGAATTCATTTTAATATCCTAAATATCTATTTGTACGTGATCTGCTATGGGAAGGTCAGTGACAAATCTCATGCTATACTAAAACTGATAGAACACCTGTAGTATTTCATTTCTGATGTATATTCACTTTTTAAGTCACATGTTATCTCAAAGATTTACATATGAAGGTGAGAGGTTTCAGCAACAGTCAGATGCACTCCCACAGCACTAAGCCCTTGTAGCTCCATGTTACCTTCCTACATGAAATGTGCACTCTCTCCATGAGCAAAGTTTGCAAGATACTAAATAAAACCTTCAGAAAAGCAGTATGTTAGAAGTTTTTCGCTTATGACCAGCTTAAGGTCCTATATTTAATTGGTATATCTCAATATATATTACATCAGCTGACAAAAAATAATTTCTGTAATAATTCCAAGCTTGTAAAAATACAAAGATACATTCTTCTTTCTCCTGAAGAACACGTGTAACTTTCACTACAGAATTCTTCTATGAAACATGAGCAATCCACACTGCTTAATGATGACACTACAGCAGTCTTACAACACTTCCATTTTCATTTCCATTCAGAAAATGGCAGATAGTAGTAATGGTACAGACTTCCTAAAGGGTCAGGTGATAGCTAAAAAAACCATCTGACACAGAGTATAATATTCCAGAAATAAGCATATAAAAAGCATTTGCTACTGCTCCACTTAGAGAATTTTTAGCTTTATAAAACAAATTAATCACATGGTCCACGAGTGGTGTTGCAATTCATACATTCCAAGACAGAGATTGAGTAATATTAATTTACATAAAATGATAGTATACAAAAATTACTAATGCAATGAGCTAACAGTGAAAATTGCTATATGCTTGAAAGGTCATGAAAGAAATGATGTTTTGTGAATCTGACACTATTTAGAAGACTCAGTCCCAGGGATAATTCACAGTGATGATCTCTTCAGCAACTAAATTAGCAAACTCCTGTTTTCTATTACCTCCCTATGTAGTCTAGATTTCATACTTTGAACTTCTTCACATTTGTACAACTGCTTACTGTCACATCCACCTCATGTCATGCAAAAAGTCCTAAGCTCCCAAAAGCCAGGGATTTTTTTAAATAAACATTCAAATCAAGCTATTTATGACTCCCTTGACAGCCACAAGAAAAATCCAGACTTAACCGTAGATTAAGATTTTGGGATAGGTCACAGTAGGTATTTCACTTGAATTTAAAACCTACTTTTACATATTCTCAGTCCTGTTTATCAGTGAGCAGCTGCTTTAAAGACACATAGTTTAGAAATTTCTTCAGCAGCTTCTCACCCTCACTCAGGAGCAACAATAGGCATTACAGAAAGCAAGATACATAAGTTCTTTGGTGTACAGTCATTTTAGTATGGGGTTAAACCCAGAGCAACAAAGGCCTCTGAGCCCGTCTGGGGACATGAAGGGAGATATCTGCTGTCAAGTCAAGGCATATCTTATGTAGTAAATATAGTGGGCCTGATTTTTCTCTCAGATAAATAAGGGTTTACACTGGCATAATTACCTTTAGCAGATTTACTGCTGGTTTACTCCTATATAAATGGCAAATAGGACAATATTTCTTTCACATATAAAAGACCAAATAATTTTATGCCATTTTTTCTTTTCACTTTCCAAGAACTGCTTTACTCCATTCTCTTTCTTTCACTTTGATCTTAGCACTTTGCCTGGTTGGGCATTAAAAATTAAAGTCAGGTGTGCTAGAAGGAAATGAATTAGATTCAGATTCCATTCTGAAGTTGCACTTATTCTACTCATATTCAAACATACCATTGCTGATTCTACCACCAAGAAATATATCTTACTTGGCAACAGGAAAATTATCAAAGCAATCTGACCAAATTGGCACTACAAGCTTTGACTGCATCTGGTAACAATAATATAAAGGGAGAAGTATGAAGATAACAATTCTCATTTATCGTTGCCATTAAACTTAACTTCATGCATACTCAAGTCTTTGAACTTCATGCTTTAATACAGCCACTAAGAGCTTCACTCAAAGGTGAGGGGTGATGCTTTTCCAAAAGTGATAAAATATCCAATTTAGTAAGGTATGAGAGACCCTGGTCACAAGAACTAACTCATTCCAACAGTGATGGACCACCACTGAAAAAGGATGACTGACAACTTCAAGGAGCTCTAACAATGCAGAAATTAAGGAAGTTGGTTGTAACAAAAGAACAGAAGCTTTATATACTAGAAAATTGGAAAAAAAAACAATCATTTATACATAAGCTTATATTTTTATATTAAATATCTCTTTTTATTTCCAGATATGACAAATGTGGCTATATATAAGGTCAAGTTGCAGATCAACTGTAACTGCTTATCCTATCAATAAGATAAGTAAAAGCAACAGAATTCACTTCCTTATTTCAAATGTTCAGAATGCTTTACCACGTTAGTAAGCTATTCAGTCATGACACTGCTAAATATTTTGTGTATCAGACTGACAAAAACAATCCTATCCAAATAGGCTCAAAATCATACATAAAATACATCAGATTTTCAAAAAATTCAGATCTCTCAAAATTTTGAACTCTCTTTTCATGGTTTTTACTGTAAATCATTAGCAAGCTGATGAACTTATTTTCCTAAGAAGCATTTCATGTAAGTATATGAGCTGTATTTTTTAAGAAAATTTTAGCTTTAAATATGTTAAAAATTGATAAGTACTGTCATTGAAAATCTGGTACCAACATGCTCTAAAGTGTAATATAACCATGATAGAGTCATACTGAACATTCATTTAGATTCAAAAACTCTAGTTTACATATATGCAGTTTTAGTAAAAGTCTAACTGTCCAATATTTAGTTTTAATAACAAATCTCAGTATGGATGCTGCGCTAGTTTAAATGAAAATATCACTTTTTTTTTTTTTTTGCTCAGTTTTTCAAACATCCTTACTTTATCTTAGAAATTACAGCTTTAAAACATTTCTAGCATTAACAAAAATCTGCCCAAACTAATAGCATCACCAATTGCTCCCTTTCTGCATGCCACTGTAAGAAACGCTCATTGTAGCCTCATTAGGACACACAGTTCCCACCTTCACAAAAGATTGCAGTGAAGGTGACAACCTAAGTATGCCAAAAGGAAATGATACAAATCAAACATTTCTGCTAATTCTGATACAATCACAGTTATTGTGTGTCAAAAACTGTGATATATGGATTAAAACAACAGTTGCTTTAGTTAAAGCATTATTTGGAAACATACACCCAGTTTGTCACCTTATATATTCTGAAGCTAGACCTATGCATTTAACATGCGTTGGGACCAATAGGTCCAAAATGGTAATCAAATCTAGCAGGTGTAGGGTTTGGACTGTGGCAGTACTTCCTCTGCCCAGTTTAAAAAATGGCAGTCACAGTCAGATCATACAATGTCAGAGAAGATGAGAAGCCATCCAACCCCATTCCTTCCTACTGCAGAAGTATTCACCACAGCTTGGTGTTTGAAAGAATAAGACATCCAAGCTTTTCAGGTCTGAGCAAAACTTTGTTTCACAGGCTACTTTTTGAAGGATATGGTTTTGTGTCACTTGAAAGAGTTATCAAGGATTCTCAAAGATATACAGCTTGAAGGTATAAAAGCCATCTGAACTTGTCATAGAATCATTGAGAATACTGAGTTGGAAGGCATCCACAAGGATCAGAGTTCAACTCCTGGTTTCATAAAGGACCACCCAAAATCCAAACCCTATGTCTGAGAGCAGTATCCAAAGACTCCCTGAACTCCGTCAGCTCAGGGCTGTGCCCTCTGCCCTCAACAGCCTGTTCCATGCCCACCACCCTCTGGGGCAGAACCTAGAACCTTTCCCTAACATCCTGATAAAGATCCCAATCCTCCCCTGACAGCTCCATGCTGTTCTCTTGGGTCCTGCCACTGTCCCCAGAGAGCAGAGCTCAGCACTGTTCCTCCACTCCCTGGGAGGAGCTGCAGGGTCATGATGCCTCCCCTCATCCTACTCTGCTCTGGGCTTAACAAACCCAGGGACCTCAGCCTGCCATGTTGAGATTGCTAGGAAATAGGCTGTCACTCAGAGATGCAGCTCCAAAAGCAGTGAACCACATGAATACACTCTCAAGATGGTCTACATTATCCCAAGGGTGTTTGGTGGCTTGTTGCACAGTTCACCCTTTCACCACATCAGAGAAGGAAAGGAACCAGGATACAAGGAGGGGAAGGAGCTGACCCAAATTATCTACCTTGTCCAAATAAAAAGCAGCACTAAAATTTCTTTATTGACCCTCTGAAGAAAAGAATTGAAATCAGTCAGGTAAAAAGCACTGCAGACGGGGAAGCCCACAGGAAGGTGTGTTCCCTGAACACAGGGTTAGCAGCTGAGAATTTCAGAAAAAATCATGACTGAATTGGATTACATCCCATTAGAAAAAAAGCACAGTGGTTGTTGGTAAATCTATCTTGGCATGTTCGAAAAATGAGGACTTTTAAAAAGGAAAAAGAGAATGTATTTTGGGTGTTTACCTATATTTTTCCAGTCTCCTACAGAACATATTTCTTTTAGAAACCTAGACACTCAAAACCAGGACATCTTTCTTAACAAGTACTGCAAATGATGATATAAAACTAATCAATGCTTAAATGTTACATAATGCTTATTTCTTCCACTTTAGGAAATAACTACTTCCATTTACCTCCTATAGCAATTTATGAGATAGCATGTATCCCTAGGATCTCAGCACTTTTTTTTACTCACAGAGATGTACAGAATATGGTAAAAACAATGAAGACATCATTTTTTAGGAGCAAGTGCCAATCACTTTGCTTGGTAGTTTTAATAATAAATTAAATAGTCTCAAAGGAGTTGTTCAGAAACTGGAATTATTTTTAGTACTTCATATAATAACCATTTTAAATTGCCATAAAATGTTGCATGCAAGAACTGCTCAGGGTCAGGACAGTCAGGAGAAATTTAAACAGTTTCATATTAATTACACACAGGTCCTTTCCACAGCAAATTCAACACAGCATTTGCCCTGTACTGATTTGAAAGAGACAAAAATAATCATAGCATTTAAGATGCTGTAATTTCTTCTTTTTTTTTTTTTTTTTTAAGATTTAATATTTGTTGCTATTTTTTTTAATTTTCATTTTGATATTACATTAATTGCCTTCCAAACAAATACCTAATGATAGTTTAGGTGCAAATGCCAGCCAAATTTTTCGAGAAATAATCTAAATATTAGGTCATTTTTTAAAAATTATCAGAAAAATCTTTTGAGAAAAAAAAGCCTATTAGTTTATAAATGATTGTCAAATACATTTTTCCTTTCTGAATATAATTGCCCTATCAGAGCTCTATGAGAAGAGTCATTGGTAGCTTAGTAACTGATTCATCTGTCATTTAATTTGCAATCTCATTCACTTTGACGTTCTTTGGCGTTTCTGTTGTAAATATTGTCTAACACACAGTTGTGAAAAAATGGATTATTTCATGGTTTGAGAGAGAAGCTAGAAGCTGGTGGCCTTTTTTTGGAACATAGGTTAAAAACCTGAAGCCAACAGCAAAACTCTGGTTTCACTGAAAGTAGGAATTATCCTCAGCAGACAGCACAGCATCCAAACACACAAGAAAGCAGCAGGATCTCAGTCCTATGTAGTTTTTTTCTCAGTTTTTTGATCGGGTTTTTTGTTTTTGTTTTTTCTTACATTTTCTAATCACTTTTAATTCCATTCTATTGCATTTTTAGCAGGTTATTTCACAGAAAAATGTATTTCTTAATTAACTTTGATTCTTCCTTATCCTTTTTACATAAATAGGTAATAATTTCCTAAGTAACTATAGTGTTCTTCTGCATCTTCCAGATATGACAACCTCTGCTTTCTTCTTGCCCTGTCACATTGTACAGAATTCAGCTTTTTCACACTACAAAAGAAATTTTCTCTAACTCAATTGAAAAGATAATAATACTCTTCACTCAGTTTAAAATTCCCAGCATGTGAGTTGGCTGCTTTCTCAGCATGAATAAACTTTGGATCTTACTTAAAGATAACTTTGTTAATTAGTATTGACATTTCAGAACCCAATGGCAGCTTCCTTCCTCACCAATAGCACTGGTGTTACACACCATATGAAACCCTTATGTAAGTATCTCGTTGATCTCAGTCCTACTTTGCAAATGCCATCCTGCTTTTAATAGCATTTCTTTATGTTACATATAACCTGAGCCTTGGACTATTCAGTGTAATTCACACAAGTGTGTGAAGAATCCTCTCAAAAATAGATAAACATAGCTTGATCTGGAATACCATCTATTATTTATGCTTAATTGTCTCTAAAAGGTTAAATACCCATGATCTACACATACACATTTACTACTTCCCCAAAAAGGACTTACTGATCTCTCATTACTCTATTTCATCATGTTTTATATCTATCATACAAAATACAAACAATGCCTTTTTGTTTATATAACTACAGTTTATATGTATGAGTGCATTTATGTTTCATATGTAAATATAGTGTTTTATAGCTATGATTTTAGGCTGGATGAACATTAAGGTTCAGCTTTACTGAGTGAACACACATTAGGTCAGATTTTAGTAGTGAACTTTTACACTTCTAAGTTTCTTACTGGTTACAAAATACTAACAAGAAATAAAAGTTTGTTGTTGTTGTTGTTGTTGTTTAAAAAAGGGAAAAGGATCACTTCTTCTGATCTTCTTGGTGTTCTCAACGTCTCAGTGTACAGACCAGGTGCATCCAAAGATATGCGCTTTCGTTTGAGGGATCTTTGTATTTATCCACCTATCCTCAATTTGTAGCATACGCAACTTTTAAGGATTTAAGGCTACATGGTAGTATAGATCAATAATGACATCTAGGATTAACTGATTAAACTATGAAAAAAATTAAAGCTGCTTCGGTAAGCAATGTGCTTTTTATGTGTTGAGAGCAAACGTAAGAAATTCTCTCTCCTGAACCGTCCTGCTTGCAGAAGTTTCAGTTTCCTTTGTGTTCACCACCAGATTTCCCATGCCAAGTGATAACACCAATGCAAATTTTTAGACACAAGATTGAAGTTCATTTCATTCTGCTACTATATTCCCAATCTAACATGATGCAAATTTACCATCCTTTACAAGACAGCTAAGAGTAATACATACAAAGCAACGCATACAACACAGTTCAACACAAACTGGACAATATCACACAGTGTGCACAGTCCAGTAATTCCAAGTACAGATTCCAATTATTACATTAGAGCTAAGACTTTATGACATTTCCTACAAATGCTAATTAGCTGGTAGGTTAGGGCCCTCAGTCACGTAGCACTTCATCAATCACAGAGCTTAAACTATTAAAGATGGAAACTGTAACATTTTACATGAAAAGTTGTGTTGCAAGTCAAAGTAGAATATATTAGCCCCCTTTACATGGCTTTCTTTTACAACAATCCCCACAAAAGAATTTCCACAAGCTGTTGTCCTAATATGATCCAGCTCTACGTTCTCCATTCTGTTCTTGTCTCAACAGCTACTGTTTTCAACATGAAGACTCAAACTTCAGTGTGGGTTTGTGCACACGCGTGTGCATATACAATTATCTACAAATTCCTAGAGTACAAAACACACCAGTTACAGTCATTGTATGAAAGAGAAAATTTGGGAGAAAAATGGGTATAAAACAATTGTCATCCAGTTCAGCACTTCTTCCCTTCAATCTACACCTCAGACATATTCATAGAACTTTGCACATTCTGGTAAGAAATATATAAAGAATTCTGAAGTCTGCCCCTCTGCATGCTAAACTGACAGATATGAGGTGTAAGACTAGCTTTGCCAGGTTAAACAGGGCTATTAAAACAACATACCCAACTTTACTGGCACTAAAATGAAACAGTGGTGCCAAAGATTCTAAAAGAAAGAAATATTAAGTAATATTGCACCCCTGACATTGACATAAGTTTATTATTACTCCATGCCAATCTACCTTGATCTAAATCCTCTGAATGTTTGGAGTTCCAGTGTTTAGCCTCCCTTAGGCCTACAAATTATACTAAATAGTGTGGTGTTTTTTTAATTTGCTTTAACAATACACCAAAATCAACAAACGGAAGGACAATCCATCATTAGCTCATTATGTATCCCATTAAACTTTTATGGAAAAAAAAATGCCTTATGTATGTTTCTATGCCATCCTGTAGGACTCACCATGACTGGGTTGTTCCCAATATTTTTGTTTCCTTCACATTTTTTAGTAGGGAGCCTTCATGAGAAGGCATCTCATCCTCTAAGTAAAACAGCTATCTAAAAAGAGGAAAATTCTGTCTTTGAAAATGAGCTTTCCTGGATTTGCTTTGGAATCTTCTGTATTTTTCAACGTAGTAGATAATAGTAATGTATACAAGAGAAAGAATATAGAATTAGACACTTGTACATATTCCTTCCCAGTCATTTCAGGTTATTACTGACTGAAATTTTAAGTACTCAGTACACACTATTCCTTCTTCAATTACATAAATACAACCAGTAAGATAAATACTCTTCTAGGCTGAATGTAACACTTAAGCTGAGCAAAGAAAGTTGTAGCTATCTATACTATATCAACAAACAAAAGCAACAAAATAATAGATTATTCACCTGTCCCCATCAAAAGTAAATTACATTGAGAAAGTCTGTCCCAGCAAAAAAATAAAATTTTTAAAAATGGAGACAAGTATTATAATATTGCCTACATAATATAATGCTCTGGGGGGACTTAAAAACCAGAATAAATTCCTTTCATTTTCAAAAGTGGTTTTATGAGTGTAATGAATGGCGCAGTGTCCTAGTGGAAAGTATATATGTAAAGGGAGGACAATCCACTAGAGGGCCTAACTGTTTCAGCTTGTGTGTAATCCGAGGTGGTGCACAGTGCTTAACCCTCAAGGACCTCAGCATGCACACGTGCTTTATGAAGGCAGATTAATTTCTAAATATTCAACAACCAGATGTTTGGCCATCATCATTTGAAGTGAAAACAATAATGGAAGAAGTGGCTAAATCAGAAGATGAGCAATAACTGGAGAAATTGAAGAGGAACAAATAATCCAGGAAGAAGTAGAGATGAAAACGTAATTAGACTTATGTAAAAGATAAAATAACAGCAATCAATATATAACAAACTTTTTGAACAAAATATATGATTGCTCATATATGATTGCTATTGGAAAGATATGTTGTCAAAATTGGAAAGAAAAGAGGTACATCCGAGAACTTAGAATCATTAATGTTGGAAAAGACCACTAAGATCATGTAGTCCAACCATCAACCTATAACCACCAGGCCCACAAAACCATATCCCTAAGTGCCACATTTATACTTTAAAATTGCCAGGAGCAATGACTGCACCTTATCCCTGGGCAGCCTGTTCCAAACATCTTTCTCAGATGATAATGTACATTACTAGACTATTTGAGAATCCCTGCACAGTGACGATTTTGATCACAGAATCCATATTCTTTCTACTCATCCATTTCATTAAAACCAGGATCAGAATACAACGTTAAATGCAGACAGAAGAGAAGAATAGATAAGCTGTGTGAACTGTATATGAAATCTAGAGGAAAATGACTGTAGCATTGTAGAATAATAAGGGTCTATCAGCAATCATTACTAGTAAAGAAAAGTTTAGGTTACTCTCTGGCAAGAACTATCTAGAGAATAACTGACAATATGGACTAGGCATTCTTTAATTGGCTTTAAATGGAGGGAAGTAGTAGTAGAAACGTGTATTTGATCCCACGGATATTTTCTTCATTTATGCTCTCAAGTGCATCTACGTACACTGAAGTGATGCAAACACACAGTACATACTCTCTAACATAAACATTTTTGCATGTAAGAGAAAGGATATGGTAAGCAAGCACTCTACAACTGTACATAGAATCCAAAGCTACATTCCCAAGAAAGTTCAGCCCCACATCTCCACCACAAAGTAGAAACTGTAACAGTTAAATCCAACAGGCCATTGAGCTAAACCTGTGGAAAATTAGCAATAAGAATAATAAGGCTGTTTGAAGAGATCCTGCATTCTGAATATCTGTAGTCTGTTCTGCATAGGAAAAGCAGATAATTTAGGTTCTTTCCCCACTTCCTTTGCTCTCTCTACCAAAGTGTATTTACAGAAAAAACAGAAGTGTACTAATCTTTTAGAAGTCTCACATATTTCATTTTGTTTGCATTACTTGGAAAGACTAGTATTCAGTGTTACTAGGTATAAAAGAAACCCTGATGGCACTGAGCAAGATTTATCAGAATTTTTAGGACTTAGTTTAACTGCTAGAATTTTTCCAAACTGCATCACATAAAAATTTGTAATATAATTAAAATATAATACCATAAAAACAATCTCATGGAAGATAACACGTTACAGTGCTACTTGACTATTACCAACTTACTCTTTGCAATTTTTCTAATAATTTAAAAGTAAAATGGCTTAAGAAGGGTATTTCCTCTATAGGTGCCTCATAAGCTTTACAGCATACCATTTCATCAGGGATCTTACCTTTTTTTGAAGGACATTAATTTTCCTTTCCTTTACTTCCAACATGTCTTTCATATCCCGAATCTCTCCAGCCAGGGTTCCTTTCTCTTCTGTGAGGTCTTGAAGTTGTTTTGTTTTTTTATTGAGAAATGTTTCTTTTTCTTCCAATCGTAACCGCAAGGCATCAACCTACAGTAAGTGAAGCAAATATGTTTGCATTTTAGTAAGGATAAACACTATATTTTTCTCTTTTTTTAATTGCTTTTTGTATCACCTAGGAAACATTTCTTTTTTTCAGTGTAGATTTTCTAACTTTACCTTGGGCTAGAGAAATTCTACACGTATGATTTGCTAAAATGCAATCTTAGGAGAAAGGATTTAATCAACAAGGAATGAATAGAAAAAAGCAGAAAATTTGAAACTCTAAGACTAAAACTCACGTACAAATGATTCAAAATAAATCATCTCAACTTATTAAATAATTCACTGAAAACAGCACTCTGTATCCTATACTTGCCCATTAAAGCCATGGAGTGGGCAACTCAATACTAAAGTCACTATACAAATTTGGGCATAGATCTGTAATCTAGAAACAGAACTATTTAACACTACAAACAGGGAAATTATACAGCTCTTCACTTTTCTTCAATGTATATCTGGTAAGTTTCTTAACAAATGGGCCTTCCTGTACTTTTCTATAGTAAGCACAATTCCCTGTCAGATAAATCAAGGGGTATTTCAAGGATTTTCCTAAACAGAAGTAACTTAATAAAAGGCCTTCACAGTGTTAAGTGCTCTGGATTCCACTTTGCATTCCTTGTGCAGCCTCTAACTCCCAAACTCAAGTCATCATTACCAGAATCAGAGAGCTTATTCTTAGGGAAGTATTTCAGTTTTCCAGAAGGCTAGTTAACACACTGAAGCTTCCAGTCCAAGAGAGTAGATACTAAAAATACTGTTACAGACCTACTTCTACATTTGCACTTCTGCTCCATCTAGAAAGACAAAGCCACTATGCCGCACAGAAAGCACAGAGAGGCAGCATGGGAATGAAGTACGTTTGCAAGCTTTACAAGCTTTTAGCACAGATTTATCATTTCATGCAAAGTAGAGAGCTCAGATAAAAATACTGTAATCATTTGTTACTGCTAAGACAGATCTCCTTGAAAAGAGGCCATTTTTCTGATACCGTTTTCCTCTACAGCTCTGAAACCAGGAGGTGTTCACATTAAGTGGATCCATACAGGCTTGTTTTGGCTGCTAGGCACACCATTGAGAAGACAAGGTTTGGACTGAAAATATATGATGTGGCAGTCTAGAATAATTCTCCATCTAGTAGGGAGCTGCAGGAAGTCAGGCGAGTGTGAAATTTTAGATTCACTAATCCAAATTTCAAACATACAGATGTCAGAAAATAAAAAATTAGGATTTAAAGTTTACATTACCTACAAATTCACAAAGTTTATTCATAGCAAAAGGTTAGATTAAAGTAACTGAAAGAACTTTAATATTAGTTTTGCATCTTTGGGCTATACAGTTGGAATAGTCAGAAAGGGTCACGTACATTAAGCATCATTTTTTATCATTTTTTGTTAATGAGAACATTATTAAAGTACAAAATAATCAACACAAGTCTGATTTATTTTTATTTATATTCTTAGTTTTGTAATTCTAAAGTTATTGTGACCAGAAGTCTTTACAGTGTCATTTTAAAACATGGCTTGGGACTAATTTAGATGATCTATTGGATCTCAAAATGCATGTTCTTCCTGCTCTTAAAATGGCTCATTGCTTCTCTATACACTGGAAAAGAAAGATTTATGTTCTTCTGGATTTAGTATATTTTTAACATTTTTTTACAGTATTGTAGTAATAGGGTCTTGCAGTTTGTAAGCAGTGGCCAATATTAGATTCAAATGTGACTTTTTAACTTTAAAGAAAGAGTAGTAGCAGCTAACTTTCAGACCCCTTTTAATAAACATGAAAGACCTCATCTGAAACTCATTACCACATTTATACATTTTTATACTTAATCACTTATTTGGTGCATGTTGTTAAGCGATCCCTTATGTCAAATCACAAAAAATCTCTGCTGTGCCTTTAAGCTGCAGCTGAGAAGCTCATCATAACCTGCAGCAGGAGCTCTAGGAGGGGTTTTCTTCATTCAGGCATTGCAAGTCCCGTTTGCCAGCTGCCACTAAAGCAGACGCTTTGTACTTGACTTTAAAGGGAGTTGGAAGTGATTAGAACCACTGGTAAACAAAGCACTGATACTGCTCCCTGGGGACTGGGATAACAGTAGCTTACACCCAGACTTAGCTGAGTAGCGCTTTCTAATTCAAAAGCCATTTCCTATCCTAAAGGCTCTGCAGATGGTTCTCACTCTTCACAAATGTATTTGTCCCAAATTTCCAAGGAAATTTCCTTTCACCAGCTTATAACAAGTCGGTTATTTCTGTTCCCTAGCGAACACATGCACATTCAGCCCTGAGGGAGGAAAGAAGGTCAGAGACCTTCCTCATTCTGACCCGCAGAGATAAAACATGGGCATACACCACACACTCTCAGCCAGGGACTCTGACACTGCCATAACAACCCGTGATGTCACCTCCATGCCACAGCAAATGCACTGTCATCTTTGGAATACTGCCTTATGTCCCAGCCCTTTCCAAATGAACCGTAGGTCAACCACTGATTGATCTGTTCCAGCTGGAGTTTGAGTTCCAAAGAATTAGGAGAAAATTCCTTCCTAAAGGATTTCCACCCTTCTGGTGAAACAGAAATCTTTCTCTGGTATGAAGCTACTGACCTGGGTTGTTGACAAAGCATTTCCCAGGTTTCAGTCCAGATCACAGTGATTCAAATTGATCTTTTGCAAACCACACATTTTCCTACTGTTTCTTTTTAAGACTGTATCTTATTTGATGTTCCCCTTTTCCCCTCTGCGCAGTAATATTTTTAAATTCTCCTGGGCAAAACTATCATGCATATCAAAGCCAGGTCCAGGCAAGAGCTCAAATTAAGATCTGTAGGATTAGAAAAGCAGACTATTCAGCTCACAGCATGGCTTTTAATCTGTGTCATCCTTTTCTCCTTGCAAGAACAGGGAACAATACTATCACCAGCCTACTGTCCCAGAAAATACTTTTTGAGGGAATCAAATTAGACTGTGCCCTGACACCAATGTTGGAAAGAAAAAAAAAAATCTCCTAACTACATCCACACTTTCTTACATCCTCAAAAATAAAGAGTGGCCAGAAATCTTGAAACTGATACAACAGAACTCTCACTCAAAGAGACCACCTACACAACGAAGGCTTAGCTATTTTGACAGAACAGGTTCATCGTCTCCCAAACTAACACATACAGTAACGAGCCATTCTGAAATCAGAGCTTTGTGCCAGTTTTCAAAGAGGCAGAATGCTGAGCCAGTGCCAGCCTCGGACAGTGTATAGACGGCTCATCCTGTGTGTGGTCTTAGGTGTACAGATTTATTTTCTATACACAGGAATGCAATGTTAAGATTTGCAAGAACATTGGTTATGCCAGTCATTCTCTCCTTTCCTAAATTCTTCCTTCTGTCTCCAGTAAACACAAACCTAGACTTTTACATTTCTCATGATAAAATAAAACTACCTCAGCCTGAACTGCATTCAACCTTTCACTACACGCTATCTGTTCGGTGCTAAGCATGTATGACATCATTACATATGTCAATTACAAACCACCAGATGGTGTAAAACCAGAAAGTTGTTAAGTCAGCTCCCTCAGCTTGTGGAAGGCAAGAAGCAAAATATACTACTTTGTTTAAAGCCAGGATGAATATGCCAGTATTAGAAATCTTTTCCCTGAAAATGGTACAGTGAAATCACTTCTACCCAAAATAATGAAGCAATGAATATTTTAAATAGAGCGTGCCAGTACACTAGGAGAAACGTCTGCCACTTTTGCTACTCCTCCTTTTATGTCTGTAGCATTTTAAACAGCCTGAAAGGAAATTAAATACAGGTCACTCCACAGCATTGGATATATATTTTTATATTTGAAAGGATAAGGATTTCTGGTATACAAAAACCCTCTCTTTGGCTTTTCACTCAACACTATGTAATTTTAAGAGTCCTTGACTTATTTTCCCCAAGATTTGGCAGTACATTTACTAGTAAAACTTGGCAATCTGAAAAATGCCATAATTTTTCAGAAAAATAAAGCAAAAGCAGATCTGATAGCTAGCACATAAAGTATTTCAAAGACTTCTGTCCCAGTGAATTGCTTTTTAATTTTGTCTAAGTTGTTTTTGCTCAGCAACTACTTATTTAAACTATTTAATACAATAAACTCTGTCACTTGCTCTGGAAATATACAAAAACTTCAAAATTGGGCTATGCTAAGAAAAGTTCACGTAAGTGCTAAAAATTGCCAAATTTGAAGTCAAACTTTATAAATCTTCATGTCATCACCTGCCACTCAAGACCAGCTCCAGCAGTGACGTCTATTTCTTGAAGTCCCTTACAGTTAACTGTTTAACTTATATGCCATATATACATATTTATGAAAGTGGTTTTAGTGTTATGGAGTTCCATGAGGAAGTAAAATGTGAAGAAGCACTACTGTGTTTCACTATTAGAATTATTTATTGTACCAGAATAAATAAATGTATTTAAAGCAAAAGTTTGACTGTATTTTTTCTTTAATTAAAGTAAATCTGAAGCTACTAGTCAAGCACTAAGTACACTGTAGTACCACACCTAGGGTAATAGAAAAGGCAAACTGCAATGCATTGTCTCTCTCCCTCCTAATCCCATTTCTGTTCCAGCACACACTGCAGTCTATGTTTGCTTTTCTGTGCCACATGGCTCTTCTTCTTCCACTGGAACAGGTTGCCTAAGGAGGTTGTGGATGCCCCACCTCTAGAGGTATTCAAGGCCAGGCTGGATGTGGCTCTGGGCAGCCTGGTCTGGTAGTTGGCGACTGTGCACATAGCAGGGGGGTTGAAACTAGATGATCACTGTGGTCCTTTCCAACCCAGGCCATTCTGTGATTCTTCTGCCACTTTTGTACTATTGTTCTCTCCCCTCATAATGACCACTCCAAGCTCTATGCGGTTGCCGACATGCTTGTGTATTAACATATTATGCTGTTCCTTTTAAAGGAATAACTTCAGTTAATCAGAAAAAACAACTGTTAAAGATCTCAGTACTTTGTATATCCATATTTACACAGGGAAATATAATGTACTGGTTTGATCCTGAAAACTAATTTAAACCATGAGAAAAGAACTGACACTTCAATTACTGATTTTTGAGTACAGAGAGCGTATCTTCATATATACTTTTTTACAAATATGAGAGCAGTTACAAGTATAGAAGGGATATTGTCTTTGAAATGCCTAAATTGCACTTTATGTTTCAGAACTAGTAAAAAGATATTATAAGGATAAAATGAAAACTATACCATCAATATGTCCCTTATTTTTCAATTTCTTGTGGTAAACATTTTTTTCAAAGCAGTGACTAGCTGGCAATCTGAAGTATTTCTTTCCTTCATTACTTCTTCCAAAAAATATGGTTGTACAAATTTAAGGCAGAGAGTCAGAATGTGGTCATATCTTGACAGTACAAACACCTGAATTTCATACAGTTAATATGCTTATCACCTTCCTTTTCCAAATTGAAGCTCCAGTGAGTTATCCAGCTTTTTTTCCTTGTTAGAGGAAAACCACACTTTTAAGCATTATTTCATGTTGCAGCTTAGCCCAGCAGGCAGCTCAGCACCACACAGCACTCTCCAGGTGAGATGGGGGAGAGAATCAGGTAGGTAAGTGTTGAGATAAAAACATCATACTAGGTAAAGCAAAAGCTGTGCAGGCAGACAAAGCAAGACAAGGAGTTCATTCACTGCTTCCCATCAGCAGGCAGATTATTTAGGCACTCCAAGGAAAGCAGGGTTCAGCACATGTAGCGGTTTCTTGGGAAGACAAATGCTATCACTCCAGGCATCCTCCCCTTCCTCCTTTTATAGCTGAGCATGGTGCTATGTATGCAATATCCCTTTGATCAGCCTGAGCCAGCTGTCCTCCCTGCGTCCCTCTCCAGCTACTTGTGCACTCCTAGCCTGCTCACTGGCAGAAATTTGTTGATAAAAGTCTTTGCTCTGTGTAAGCCCTTCTCTTCAACAACTAAAACACTGCTCTGTTGTCACCACTGTTTTCATCAAAAATCTACAACATTGCATCATATGAGCTTCCATGAAGAAAATTAACTCTATCCCAACCAAATAATTTCAACCACTTTCTCACCCCTATTATTCTAGACACAGTGGTTGCTCTACTTTATATTTTAACTTAGCAAATTGTGTTATTGTAGAGCTGATAATTAACAGGTTTTGCATTCTTTAAAGAAGAGCCTGTTTGACTGTCTTATTTTCACTGCTTTAGGATCTAAGAGCTGACAAATGGAGAGGGGCATAAAGAAGCTGAGCACATTCAAGCTCTTCGGGACACAGTGAGCAACATTATAGAGTGGTTTAGAACACAAGATGAGGACAAACTCATAGCATCTTATACCACTGCCCCCCATGCTGTCACAAGCTCTTTCAATTCCTACAAGCAAGTATGGGACAACTACTTGCTGGCATGATGTATCCATGTTGCATCCACCACTTATCCTCCTTCACCTACTCCTTGAAAGATGGTATCCAGGTGGTCCAAAAAACTCCTAGCCTCCCACTCAATAGCTCTCAATCATAGTCTCTACTAATCAATCATGGGTTGTTGTTGTTGTTGGTTTGGTTTTTTTAACTCTCTTTTTATCATCGCTAGTCCAGATAACATCTTTCTTTAAAAGATTAAAATAGTAACACAAATCAGTATCAGAAAAACTAGAAGTGGTCTTAGCTGCAAAAAAGTGCAGTCAAGATAAGAATGGTTCCTCTGGCAGTTTGAAACCCATCCTTGTGGAGCTTTGTATGCCACAAGGAATTCTGATTGTGTGTGGCTTTTCAATGCAGTCAACTGCTTAACAGCTGTTTTCTTCAAGTAAATCTTCACCTATCCTTACCACTAAAATTAGGCTTAAAGCAAGTAGTCCAAAGTTCAGAATTTAATATTCAGTTCAGTGCCAGCAAATTTTGGAAAACACGTGGGAATTGTAACTCATGTGCTAATACTTAAAGTTTTTGTTAATAAAACTTCCAACACTAACCTTACCTCATTGAACTTACCTCACTGATTTTATGCTCACTATAAAACTATAGCTGTCATAATATTTTTGAATTACCGTGAAAGGAAGTCAGACATTCCAGAGTCAATGTTATTTAGCAACATTATGATAGTTATAAATTCAAAATACTTAAAACCAATTTAAAAAACTATCAATCCAAGTAGCTTTTTAACTTTTGAAATTTGTCTCCAATAACATTCAAATTTTATTATACTTTAAGAGATTAATAGAAAGTGAATTAAAAGGCCATAATGTGCTTTTTTTTAAAGTCAAGCCAATGTACTCTGACTGTTTCATGAAAAAATGTACTGAATTCCATAATAATATGAAAAACATCAGTAAACGTCTGTTAGCTTCATATATGATAAAAATCAAATTTTTATATCAATCATTTTTTCTCAGTTTAATTTTTACTTAATAATAAAAGTCAATTATTGCAAATAGCTGACAGAGCAATAAGAGTGATTTTTGAAAAGCACATTGAAGTTTATAACTCAGGACATTCAAACAAAGAAGCTACCAGCAGCTAAAGAACTTCACCCGAACTAGAGTCCACATTAGCTTGCAAGGATGAGAGCTGTACACTTGACCCCGCTCCCTCTCCCAGCTTCACATCTCTCAGAGGAGGAACTTATGATTCACCTTGCTCTGAGACTGGAACACCTGCTTATGTGACCCGACTGTTTATCATATATTCCTTCATCGGTAAGTCCAGCTGGCTACAGGCTTGGCTACAGGCTTATCTTCCAGAATATACAGCCAGCTCATAAATACAGTGACATAAACCAGCTTGGGCAATATTTTTCATTTATTCATAAGAACACAGAGAACAGAGAAGAAGGTTAAAATAATAAGCTGAACATACATTGTTTACTTTAAGTTTAACTGTGTTTTCTTCAAGAAGTATGCCATTTTGGCTTTCGTATCTCTCCTGCCCACATTCTCTCAGAGCCCAGGTCATAGGCTTTTCTCTGGAAAATGCTGCATTTGTCTCAAGAGTGCATCTGTTTCTAACTATCTGTAATGTCTTAAATTAAAAAAAATGTTTGTTTGATTTTCATAATTGGCCTTGGATATTTCAAGCAAAGAAGTACCATCTCAGTCTGTATTTCTACAGAAGTCTGCTGGTGTGTCTAGATGCAGGGATGATACACAGCAGGGAGCAGAATGTCACTTGCAAGCCTGCCAGTCCAATCTGAAGCTCTGCACTTTCCTTAGGACTGGAACCTGCAGCGGTACATAGGGAACTGCCCCCAGGAGAGAAGACTGAACCTCTCATAGCTAGGGCCCCTTACAGTATGAGTCAGATACATGCCCCAGTCTAATAAAAATCTATTGCACATGTGATCTGTGCATAAACAGCAAGGCAGAATATCATTCTGGGTTTGCTGCACAAACACAGCTATAGTGAACCTCACACATTAACTTATTGCACAGATGATGTACAATAAGACATGCATCCACCATCTAGTTCATACACATAGATTTGATACATCTCTAAGATGTATAAGACTTACAGTAATGTGAAATTTTGGATAGTGAGATATATGAGATTAGCTAAGAGATTATCAAAACTTCAGTTTGGGAGAAGCAGAGCAGAGTTTGTTTCCAACAAGAGAACAGCTGTAAGAAATAATTGCATATAGGAGGCAAGAAGACATTTTCCTCAAATCCAAACAGAGTACAGTGTTTTACTACATTAGATGGACGAAAAGATGATGTGGAATATTTGGCATTTCACTAGTAATACTCTGAAGAGTTGACACATAAATTAGTAGATTCATTTTGGCTATTCCTGTTACTTGCCCATAAAAATACTTCTCAAGGTTAAAAACTTCACTGAAGATACAGTTTGCCAGTGTCTGACATATTCTTCATATTTACAGATATCTTCTAAAGCTGGTAGTACCCAGCCAAACCCTCCCACAAAGAGGTTTTAAAAAGATAAAAGGATAAAATCACTACGAACCCTAGCTGGCTCAGCTCTGTCCTAGACGTTGAATATAAAAAGATACATGCACTAGCAGAAAAGTTACAAATCAACTTCAAAAATGAAATCCTATCTTACATTCTTTGTTCAATCAGACCAAGCACACAAATTTCCTGGAATTCAGAAGCCAGGTCTTCTAAAACAAAAACTGAGACAGATTAGATAATTTAATTACATAGTTCTAGAAATAAAACTAGAACTTACAAAATCTTAAGTTCCTTACTCAATGCAGAAACATATCTTCAAAACTATTTGACAGATGTAATAATAAATGAATGATATTAAAACTAATTAAAAGAAAAAGGAAGGGGGAGGATAGAAAGTTCCTTAATTGGACCCTAAAAAGAGTACTTTGTCATGCAGTAAGGTATGTTCTTGGTAAAAGAGTCCACAAGATACTGACAAGATTTTTAAAATGACAGCAAGTGCATTCTTAGCTATTGAGGATTATAGCAATAAGTAGTTATTTAAATAGCGAAGTTCACATGCCATTCTCAGATAATATCTTGTTTCAAGCAAAGGCAAAATGAACTTTATCTACAGAAAAATTCTTATGCTTTCTGCAAGCATAGCATTTCTGCAAGGTTGATTTGGTTTAGGGGCAAGCTTCAAAAGTATATGTTTCAAATCAATCAAGAATAAAAATTGGTATCTACTGTGGTGTTTGTAAGGTCTACTTTTTTTTAATGAGATTTCTTTTTGAATTAAGTAGGTGAATTGAATAGCATCAGATGCCAATGCTGTCACTGATTTATTCTAACTATGAAACCCCAGCAGAATTACACTTCCTTAACAAGTCCTCAGTGCTATAAATGATCTAAATAAATATTTCAAACTCAATTAATGGTGATGACTCCTATTAGCAGTGTGGTAAAATCTTAGTTTTTCAGTTACAGAATCTTAGAGATTAACACATTACTCCAGGGGAAAGAATAAGAGCTTACTACATACAACTTATGAAGTCTAATTCTTTCATTGAAGGAGGATCAAGAATTGAGATTCCTTTTTGGAGTAAACAAAGCTTGGCATGTGAAATTCAGAAGAAATTTTAAGACCAAAAATCACAAAGCAAGAAAAAAAAGTCAAAGGACAGCAAAGAAAACGTTTTTAATACTAAATGAAAAAGAAAACAATAATAATAGCTAAGAGATTTGAGGACCTGAGAGAAAGAATTAAAAACTTCCAGCATCACCTCAGTATGTTGTCTGCACAAGTTACTGCTCATGTGAATGGCAGTGTTGACTATCCTATACAAAAGATAAGCCAAAAAAAGAACAGGATCCCACTTAGTAGCTCATTTAAGAAAAACAGCTCTATTCTGGCAATAAAGAATAACAAAAGAGCTAACATTCTTTTATAACCTGAGAGAACAGAAAAATGCCATGACCATTGTAGCAAGGTATTATTCAAAATGAAGCATTCTGGCTGATAAAAAACTCAAAGCAATACTTCACACTCCTGTGCATCAGCACTGCTTGATTTTAGCAAAAAGTCGACTTCAAAAATTGGAAAATCCATCCCAGTACTGCTCAACAGTAGCAGTGGCTTTGAATAGTTTCATCAAAGAGTGTGCCACAGGAACTTGCTGTTCAGATCTCATAGGAACACACAGGTGTGGCAGTTCTCCCAAATTTTCCCATCAGTGCCTGACCCAGATAGTAAACCCAGACATAGAGACTACTACTACTACTACTACTACTACACAGAGAGACCAAGAGAAGCTAACACCTTATCTATCTCAAGAAAAGATTGTCTATTGTAACCAAATTAATTAGTTTGGTAACTATTGTTACCAAATTAGTAACTCCTTTTCTATGACATCTTCAGAGTCTTGAGGCATTTTAGGAAGAACTGAAGAAGGAATTATATTCTAAATCCCTGGAGTCATCAAAAGAGGCACACCATCTCATACTCTGAATGTTTGAAAACAAGCTGACTGATGATACTAAACAAGATTACAAAGAAATACGCGAGATTGGAATTAGGAACATAAAAGCAACAATATCCTTTGTATATATACAGTATCTGTAGTACAGGTTACATGGTAAATTAAAAGAAAAAAAGATATACTGGAATGAATTCAGATGAGTAAACTTAAGTTGTGGACTAACATACTAACAGAGGTAAGTTTACCAAATGTTTATATTAATTCCAGTCTGCTAGATTATCTCGCAGCAAGCATTTCAAGGTCTAATCTTCAATTTAACACTGAGCTGGAAGCTACAGATTTACTACAATCACATTCCATCTGAGAGACAACAGTTTCTCAGGACAGAATAGCATCTGCATGAGAAAGATAAAGGAAAACTGATATGTGCTGCTTTCTTAACTGTGTAAACACTAAAACTACATAAAGTTAGATATGAAAACAAATCATCACAAAAGTGGTCTTATATTGTCAAATATGTAAGGGGTGTTTTCACGAAACAAATCAGCAATGAAATAACTTTGAAACTAATTTCAGAGAATGACCTACAACCTGCAAGAGCCAACAATGACAGCCAAGGCACTGTGACTAAAACAGATGAAAAAGGTAATCCTCAACTAGACAACCTGACACAGTAAATAAATGCAGAAAAGATAATCCTCAACCAAACATCACTTTTCAATGAGAATAAAAGCCAACTCTGATTCTTCACAGAACAAGAAACTCAAGAGCTCTTAACCATAAATTCCAGGATTCCATCATATTCTTTCCTTCTCCAACATGTCTAAGATGATATTGGCTAACATGCAAATGTTATTAGATTTCAAAAAGAGTGAATTCACGAACCACACAGCCATGCTTGATCCTGTGCTGCATTAGAACTTAGACACAGAAGTCATTAAACCACAGTGACCTACAGTGAAATAGCTCGACAGAAATCTTTCTTTCCTCCTTTCCCATCTCTATTCAAGGAACCTCCAATCTTATACAACTCATAATATGAACCAAAACGTGACTAATATATACCAAATACAACCAGACTGTCACACAGCAGAGGCATCACAGATTTTGGTTCAACATACTATTTGCTCTAAGGAAAATACCTGGCCAAAACATAACTACTACTGTATATAAAAATGAAGACTCAAAACAAAACATTGAGAAGGGAGAGTGATTTAGCAATGACAAAACAATGACAAAGCAAACTATTTGTTCCTGATATCTCAGTACTTGAGGGAATCCAGCAAAACTGTTTCAAATTAAATACCTGAGAATAAAATTTATATCTCTGTCAGGTATTAAAACAGCCATGCAAAATGCTTTACAGAACAATGCTACAAAGGGCCTTCAAAACTATCAGTTAATTGTGATTAAAATGATGGTAAACTGGGACATTCAACCTCCTCAGGATATCCAACAAAGCTGTTAGTACCTTTACCACAGCATTTATATTACAGAAGTTTTAGCTTTCAATCCTAAAAGGCATAAACCTTAAACTTTGCACATCTCATCTATTTATATCACTCCAGAATTCAAGATCATCTCCTTAGCATTACTACTGGCTCCAGTACAATCTATCTCTGAGATCTCCATTCTGAGATCTTGTGAGTGTGCTTCCAAGGTTTAGCAAGTTATGTAACAAAAAATATTAAGTAAGCCTCACTGCAACATTAGGTCTTGACAGGTTTCCAAAGAATACTTCCACAGTAATTTTCTTCTACCATACTATTTAAACCGTTTACCCAGTATCTAACATTTCACCAAATCAACCAATTCTTGGATAAACCTCAATTTTTTCTAACTTCAGTAATTTCCACCATGATATGGCATCAAATGACTTAATGTGTTTTCTTTGTCTACAAGACAAGCACTTGTATCAAACAAAAATTCTGAATCTCATCTAATTCTCTTTACAGCAAATTCAAAGGGAGATATTCAAGATAATATTTTCACTTTAGTTACAAGTGGATTTTTACTATTTTTTAAGCCTGCTATCTAATCTGGGAATTTAAGTCTTATAATCCAATTTTAAATCTTATGCTTACCATGCAGCTGCAAACTTAGAGTTACTATTTTGTTCCAAACAGAATGTCACCAGAATTCCTGTTTTTTGAATAGAATAAGGATTTAATCCTTTGAACTGAGGTTACCCTTAAAAAAAGAAGATATATGGGACTGTGGAGAAGATTTTGCTAATATTTCAGAGAAAGTTATATACATCACTGTAAGATTGTTTTTAAAAAAAATATTTACTATGTAATTTGTCTTAGTCGTTTTAGTCTATAGATGAATTACATATATATGTATATTCACATAAGCATGTGTAAACAAACATTACCGCTAAAAACAATCAGAGTATACAAAATTTAAATCTGAAGGAGAGGCTACACAAGAGAAGATCTACTAACCATGGAAACTAAGTCTTAGTATGAAAATTCACTTTCCAGTGTCTGACAGTTGACAATTACTTGGGGCCTTATAAATCTGTCTTCTGAGAAAATTCCAAAAATAAATAAATAAATCAAAGAAGTATCATTCATCATCTGTTTTTCTTTTTCTGGAAAGCATTTTGAAAGTAATGTTTTTTTTCCAGACAGATTATTCTGCGCATGGGTGAAACTCTGATCCCTTTTCTAGACTTCTCAAAAGACTGGGAATCTAAAGATCCATTTCAACAGGAAAATGCCAGGACAAAGAACGAATCTTAATGTGAAGTCTAGCATAAATTAACTACACAGGACTCTGCCCTGTGCTAATTTAATTATATTTACCAGTGCTTACTTACAAGTAACATAACACGAGCCCAAGAAGAAGCAAAAAATAAAACAAAAAAAAACTAACCATGACTTTTCCAACCCTAGAAGTTAAAGAGGATACTGAAGAACTGCTAATATTTCCCACCATCACTGTCATAATACCTAGTGGCTTTCATTAAATAATTCCATGTAGTGACAAACATTTCACACAGTTCAACTAAATGGCAAAACACATAACTAATTTGGGGTATAAAACAATGCTTCAGAGGATTTAATTTCCCAGAACTCCTTTAGGAAGAAAGTAAAGAGCTAGAAGTTAGAGAATAAAACCAACCACTTAGAAGTTTATTGAACATCAATCCAACTTAAGATTGCATCGGAAAAGCACATCGATTGATGCATAGGTGTATCAGCTCATCATTGCTGAAAACTAAATATAACGTGGGAAAGTCAGCCCTTTTCCTTTCTGCATATATTATATTTTCAGTTAAAACTCTGCAGCCTGCAAATTAGCTTGCACAGATGCAATTAAGTGACTCTGAAACTGAAACTTTCTAAACTCTTCCATTATTGATGCAAGAAGAAATATAACCCTCTACCTACAGTCATCACTGCACTAGATTGCAAGACCTAACAGAAGAGGTAAAGAAGAGAAAAATTTTCTTCTTTACTGAATGTTGTTTATAGACATGATCAAAAACACTTAATTGTGCCCAAATGGATGGACTTCTAGTAATTTCATTTTTTTAATATAAACTATTATTTGGCATAACTAAAAAAGGCTCTTCTTCAGTACAATTGCTGGTTATAAACAGTAACAGAAAAGGATTCAAGTTTTATATATATATATTTATATATATATGAACTTTTTCCTGTGAACAAGGTAACATTAAGCAGCCAGGGAATACAAAGAAGCACTCAATTAGCCTGGAGGTCACATGTTATACAAATCATGATGCCACTGAAAAATAGAATGCTTTAAAACAAAGACAGAATCCTGTCTTTACAAGCAGTGCAGTCCTAAAAAAAAAAAAAAAAAAAAAAAAAAAGAAAGAAAGAAACAGGAGTGGTAAATGGCCATCAGAACTCAAAGCTCAGTATACAGAACACAACCTTTAAATGATAGGTAGCAACCATTCTGTGGTTAGCATTTCAAAACTGAGTTGCAATCTACAACACAGGTCTAAAATTTTCTCCCCTTAAAGACATTTATTTTTGCATAAGTTCAGAATTTTTCTTTCAACCACGTCACTGTTGAGTGAGACAACTGTACATCACTCAAAAAACTCTAGTCTGTCTTTTAGCTTTTGTTAGCAGATGCCTGATTATGCCACTATAACAAATATCTTTGAACTGTTTAACTTACTAATAAAGTTAAAAGCAAAAATACTAAAATTCTAAATACGTAATTCATAAAGAAGCATATTTTCCTTAATTAATTTTCTCAAAGTTTACAATATCTGTACTAATTCTCTGTAACTAGATATGTTCTGGATCCATTCTCAGAGAATCTGTATAGAATAAACATTTGAAACATCTTAAGGACTAACTAAAACCATCCTTCTACTATGCTGCAAGGCAAATGATTTTTGGATGTTTTGCATTTTTATGCTAAGTAGTGCAGCTGCAATTCATAAAAAGCAATCAAGCTAATTTAAGTCAATCATGTCCAGGAGGTTCTCATCACTAGTATAAAAATGCTCTCACACTCATTTTAAGGCTCTACCACAGCAAGCAGCTTTTTTTTTTTTCCTCTCTAAATGTTTGTACCTTACTGTTCTTGAAAAAGAAAATGAAATATCCATCTCATTGAGTTTTTTCACTATGATTTAAACTTCAATTTTCATTTGAACAGGAACTTACATTGATAGAATCTAATACAAAAAGACTATATGAGAATATAGCAACACCCTACCTAAAGTAGTACATACTTCAAGGCATCAGGTCAAAGGCAAAATAAACTTTTAGCACTTAAAATGCACAACTGTTACCCTCTAACATATAATCTGGATTATATTACTGGGATCATAACATGTTTTGAATTTATTATTTTGATTTATCAGTAATGGCACTTCACAGCTGCCATTCTGAGTTGCCTCTCAGCTGCTACATTTGACATTTTAAATCCCAGTTTTGTTTTAAAATTTTGCATTAACCACTGCTTCTACATTTTAGACCTGTAAAACTTCTGCGGTCATGCAAGAACCCTTTCCTTAGATAGGTTAAGTCCAAGATAATTGATCTGAATTCCATTGTGATTCTTTGCCTTGTGGCCAGCTCCCATGAACATGTGACTGCTGATTCTCTTCAGACAATGAAAAATAATGAAACAGAGCCTCTGAACTTCACATTATACCATGACTTTATTTACCTTCCCTGCAAAATGGCTGTGGAGTTCAGTACAGTATGTGGAGATGGATGCAGAGAATGATATAACCAAGCCCTTCATGAAGAGATTAAGGCAGGCGACAGAGACAGCCTGCGGTAGAAGCATTTAATACCTCAGAATGTAAAGTCATGTCCTAGTGGGTTACATTTGGCCTTATTTTCATAATTGGTGTAGATATACTTATAAATTTAGAAATAGCAGAAACTTACGTTATGAGACATAGAGACACTTAGAGACAACTTTATTCCTGGCTTGTCCAGTCAGACTTGAAAAATCAAATTAAATTTCATCCTAAATTCTTCCGCAAGCTTCAACAACTTCGGGTAAGTTGCTTTTGTGTGTGTGTGCCTTTGTATAATGACAAGTAAATGGCAAAGATAATTTAACAAATGTTTGTCAAGCACTCTAAAGTGTCTCCTCAAGTATGCATATTCATTATAGGAAATAACTCATTCATAAGATTTCAAAGTATATCAGCCTCATGAAGATCTTCTAGCTGAATATTTATTTCTGTTGACAATTTTGCCCAGACCTTCCTCTCAATATTGCAGATTACTGAACTTACATTCTGAAACATAATTTATGGAATCACAGAACAGTTTAGGTGGTAAAGACCTCTAAAGATCACACAGCACTATGCACCTGCTCAAACCAGGGCAAACTACAGCAGGTTGCCCTGAATATGTCCAAGCCCTTCTTCAGGGCTTGAGAACTCTCAGCTTAAAAAATAATAAATAAATAAAAGTGTATTTCAAAAAAGTGTATTTCCTTATGTTTATACAGGATTTCCTGTATTTAAATTTGTGTCCATTGCTTCTTTTCAGTGGATAACACTGAGAAGAGCCTGGTTCTATATTCTTGAAACCACCTTATCAGGAATTTATACATACGGATAAGCTCCTCCTTGAGCCTTCTCTCCTTGAAGTTATCCAGCTCTCTCAACCTCTCCTTATTTAATAGGTGTTTCAAAATCTTAGTCATTTTCACGTCACTGTGTTGGATTTGAATGCACACATCTTTCTTCTGGGGAAAGCCAGGACACAGTTCTCCTGAAGTTGTCTCACTAGTGCTGAGAAGAAGGACCAACCTCCTATGACCTGCTGGCTATGCTTTTCCTAATGCAACCCAGGATGCTAATGGCCTTCCTTACTACAAGCACCCATTCATGGCTCTTGTCTAACTTTAGGTCCACCAAAGCCTCCAGGTTTTTTTGTTTGTTTGTTTTGTTGTTTTTTTTTTGTCCAACTTTTCTCCAGCGGTGACTGCAACTGGTATATGGGTGTAAAAACTTGTACCTCTCTTTCTTAAACTTAATGAGATTCCTGTTCCTGAAAGCATTTGGTGTCCAGGAAGAAAATGAACCAGTTATGCTTAACTTCTCACTAGGTATGCAACAGACCTCTTCAAAATTTCTGACAGAAGATTAAAATATAGCAAGCTAGCTCTCCGCCAGACAACCAGTACAGAGAGCCACAAGACACATGAAAACAAATGCTTTGGTCCTTCAGTGAAGATAGGCCAGATCTTTTCTATGGATCATAATCAACACAACTGCAAGACTGGGCAACAACCATGTGTCAACAGAGTATATGAGTCTAGGTCAAGTCTAGCAAAGATTTGCTGTCTGACTTAAATGTAGTCTATTTGTTCAAATGACACTGTTCCTAGAAATGGAGGGCAAGTTGACCACACGTCTGTCTGTATTTGTGGCCTGACACTTGGCAGAATAAACTTCATTATGTTTATGCTCAGGAAAACTACTCTCAATTGTTTCCAGTCTGTTGCAAACATAAACCTACAAGCTGTATTAGATATGTACCATTGTATTTACCACAAGTTCATGAAATCATGCATAAAATCCTAAAATGGCATAAAAGAAATTCAGCTCCTCTGAATTTTTTGTTTTCAATTTCTGGCAACATATCAAAATAAACAAAGAAGCAAATAAATCCTATATATAAATTAAAGTCAGATTAAAGAAATATTCAGATGTAAAAAAGAGAAATGTAATTTTATCAATTATGACCGTATAAAATGAAATAGCTTCTTAATAACATATGTTAGTATGTGTGTTAATGAAGAATCTGATTTCTTTTTCCAGCCAAAAGTGTACACTGAGATTCCCAGTTGCCTCAAAAATAAAATAAACAAATTGAAATGGAAAAGACAATGTTATTGTGACTCAGATAACACAAACCTGATGATACATTGCAGAGAATTAAGAATATAATATTCTTATATGCTCTCATTTTAAGAACCCTACTGCTCCTGTCATAAAGCAGAAAAGTTTAGTTCTAAACACTCAAAGATAGAAAACACTGTGGAAGTACAGCAATATGCAAAATACATGTGCAGGTTGAAAATCAATGTAGTGCATGATCAAACAAAAGACTGCACTATGTTATGTGTTAGAGTTCTGAAAAAGATCAATGAATTACATTCTGGAAATCAAATATATCCAAGCACTTTTTCTTCCACAGTTTTCTTCTTTGCCCTGTAAGTTTTCTTTATTTTTACATGATCTTGAAGTACTTCTAAATTTAAAGATAAGAGACAGATTATTCTAGCAGAATAGATTTTTCTAGCAGAAACCCATCTTCCACACAAGCAGCAAAAAAAACCTGTTAATTTCTATCTCTACTAGTAGCACTTTCTAACAGAAAAATTCTCCTTAGTTCTTTTGTTATTTCTTCTAAGTTTTAAGGCAACTTTAATGCCCTCATTGAGGAATGTTTCTGTGCGTCATGCCCTGTCCCTTCAGATTTATGACTGAAAAAACACTATTGATGTTTCTGACTAGAAATAGCTTTCTCTCATGTTGTTACAAAATGTTTTAAATTCAACCACAGACAACATGCATACTTGGAAAACAGGAAAATATTATTTACACAGAAATATGTAGGAATGGGGAGAGATATAATAGATACTGCTTTTCATTTCAACTAAGTATTATAGGAAGACAGCTACAGTATTTATGAATACTATAATTAATTTCAGAATCCAGTGTTGCCCTGATGGTGTTCAGAGAAATGACTAAATGATACAGTGTAGAAGTAATTAAACTAATGGAAAGTATTTAAAATATTTTCTTGGAGGTTCAAGAGTTTAAACAGCTTAAAGGGGAAAATAAGCATGCAGTGAACACAATCCAGAACTGTTTTTATTTACAGGCTCCTCAATCTTTCCTACCCCATACCCATCTTGTGTCAGATCTCACAATGCAGAGCAGCTGAAAGAAAGTAGTCTTTAAAATGATAAGCAACAGCTGTTGTGTGTGTTTGACCTGAGGAAGAATATGAAAGCCAAAAGCAGGACATGAGAATGAAAACAGTTTTCATAAATGAAGTATCTGTAGAATTGTTTGGGCCTGTTTCTAGCCAAATTCTGGTAATAGTATCTGACATGCATCTTGTCTGCATGAAACATACTTCACTTAAAGACAGAAGTAGAAAAGAAGCTAACAGAGACAATGATCATTCACACTCCATATATGAATAACTATAAAAGCAGCCTATTTTAAAGGAAAATCATTACTGAACTTCAAAAATCAAGAACACACATTACAAGATGTCAGAACTAAGGTTTGAAGGTCTGCCTCTGCAAAGCTCATTTAACTCCTTATGTTGAACTAGACAGCCAAGGAATTTCTGCAGAAGCAGTAACCAAAATGTTCTCATCCATTTTATTCCATCTTCTGATCTATTTTTGGATCCAGATTTACACTAATACCATAATTTTCAAAACACACTGAACTCCCTGATTGTATTCTGTTAGAACTTAATCCTACAATACCTCAGTATTGTAAGTACATTTCTAACACAAATCACCGTAGACCTCCCAGTCTTAAGAAATGTTCAAGAAGCTCTCTCCACCAGCCCTGATGTTCCTGTCCCATAGCTCTTTAGCAGTAGCATCCTCTGCAATACATAATTCTTTTTCCACTCATTTGGTAGGATTTTAGTTTCTTCACGAAGCTTTAGGTTATCATTAATTCTGGGCAAAATCTAACCTTTCCCTTCTTATTCCTTTATCAAATGCATCAGAAATATTTATTTGCATATTTAAAACCATTTTTTTCCAGTTTTCTAAATCTTTATTTCTTCTATCACAGTACTGCTGCTCACACATTCTTTTCTAAAACACTGAGAGCTATCTCTGAAAATATTCACTGTTATTATCAAGTAAGAATCTTCTAAAAGGAAGGAGACAGATATAAGGCAAAGAACATACGTTATAAATTCATCAGGATGCACATGTAATTTTTTTTTTTTTAAATTACAGCTGGTGGAATGGATAAATTAGCAAAATAGGGTCAGATAAACCAAGAAACCTCCAATATGTGTATTTGCACCAGCATCAGCAAATCCTGACATTCTTATTACTTTATATCCTATGCTTCCTTCATGAAAATATGAGAATTAACATTAAGAAGAGATATAAATGATGTAAATTGATCTGTAGAAAGTGTGTGCGTTGCACAGGGCCTATTCAAAGTCTATTCTTTATGTTTCACAGACCAGATAACTCAAATCAATTATACGGACTCAAGTTACTTTGTGGCACATAAATGTATTTCTCTAGAAATATTACTGCATTATAAATTAATACGTAGAAAAAAATGCAACTACTGCTATAGCAGTGAAAAGAAAGATGTTGCTTTATGGGAAAGAAAATAAGTCCCACAGAGGATTTTTTTTATTTTTTATTTTTTTCCAAGACTTAAGACTTAAATTATAATGCCATAATGTTACAATAATCACTGGAAAAGACTCAAAGAATCAAATTGGAAGTAACATCCAAAATTGAGATGTGCAACTCAGTCAGCTAACTCAAGAGTTTACCAACATTGTTAACCACTTACATGAGCAAAGATCTAAAAAGAACACTTTTCAAAGGAGGCGGATGATTTGAGAACTTTGTTACGATTACTTCTTATTGCGTCAAGTCTCACAAATATTAATTAGCATTCTGCGTTTGAGAACATTTTGAATTTCAATTAAATTAAACTGATAGCCTTCTTATTAACTAAATTTAAAAAAAATGCTTAAAGGATATTAATATCTTTCTTTAACTTGATGCTATCATGCATAGTAGTTGTTTAGCCCAGCTTCCTTTCAAGTGTGGGACCACTATTTTCATGGCTCACTGTGCACAACTGCAACTCCTCCCTGCATCAACTGGAAACTGAGACAATTGCTCCCACATGTCTGTGCCAGCCAGTCCACAAGGATTCTTATTTACTAAAGCCTTGAGGCTACACAACTTAACTATCATGAGTTACCATAGTACAACTGAAAGTACCAAATCTACTACAGAAACAGTTTATGCCACACATGTATTATCCTTTGCTAAATGTTTAAATGAAACAGTCCTTTTATGTCTGTTTCTACGCTGCCCAATTTATAGAATGAAAAAGCAGCATTCACTTTAACAGAAGACAAAAACAGAAGTCACTGAATGGAATTTCATTAAGTTTACCACTCCAGTTAGTTGAAAATACACCAAATAATATCTGAATCAAATTATCCAGGAGAAAATATAGCTGCCCTTTTATTTATTTATTTATTTTTAAGGAAATAATTCGTAAATATCTTTTACATCTAACAATGACATATTTTTCAAAAATGCTCACAGTCTGCACTACTTGATGATTTTAAGTATGGAAAGCACTAGAGAAATGTAAAGTACAGTGTAACCATATTATGTTATCACTAGTATCAAAAAACAGGATTGTTTGCTGTTTCCGGCCTTTAGCTCCAGCACATAGATTGAACTACCCCACATTGTATTCCTGAATCGCATTCTTTAAATCGATGTAATACACCTTAAATCAGTCCTGTGTAAAAAAGACCCTACCTTTCTATAGAAAACTTTTACCTAGTTGTATGTACCTAAACAAGGGTGATTCAGCATCTTCTTTAGTTTTTACCCCTATATAGTAGGGGTAAAATATATATAGTGTATATATATATATAGTATATAGTAGCAGACACAAAACACCACCCACCCACAGCCCTTTTCACTTTTATAAACCATGAAAGCCACGTGCATATGCCTTTAAAGTCATTCACTGATCATGGACCCATCTCCCTTCTGTCACCACATTTAGCAATTCCTGTCTTCCTTCAAGTGACTCCACCCCTTTTCCCAGCCTGTTTCTCAAGCATAAAAAATACCTCCCTGCAAATAAATGCAAAAGTACCTCCATCAGCAACTTAATCACAGTATAAGGAATAGCCAAAGAGCAGAAAGGATCCTTTGTAAAAAGCAGTCTAATCAGAATTCCTCTCAAAATATCAAAAAGTTTTAAAATTGTAGCTAACAGCGCTAGATTTTTTCTGATCATTCTCATTCACTATAATCAATCCTAAAATGCCATATAATCTGTCTAATTGAATATTACTTTATAAGGCAACAAGGTAATATTCTGTAAATCTAAGAACTAAGAAAAGTGAATAGTTATTCATCATTTTAATTAAATAAAACAGATTAAAATGAAATGTATTTTGACAATAAGATAAATCTAAACTTCATTAAACTATTTGTTCCAAAAAAACTTCCATAAAGCTTTTACACAACAAGTATACAAGCACTTATCTTTGTACTTTCATCTTTCCTAGTTTTTTTTCAACTGTCTCTTCCTTCTCTGGGCACTACTTTCAATTCTGTTTCAAGTCTTTAGTATATTACAGAATATTATTGTCAAGAATGGACTGAATTAGAAAATAACAGTTTTATTTATCAGTCTTTCTCTGGATAAATTAACTCCTGTGTGTAACTCCAAAAGTAGAAAATACACATCTTTTGGACCATATTGCCAATCATGCATTTGACATATGGAAAAGCTTCTTTTATAATACTATAGAGTCATTGAGGTCGGACCAGGTCTCAGGAGATCACTAGTCCAACTTTCTGCTCAAAACAGGGTAAACACTCAATATAGACTATGTCATTTGGCAACTACTCCAGAGTGGAGCACAAGGCGGAAGAATCAGGGAAGTTGCTACCCTTCTCTCCCAGCCATATACACATTTATGTATGTATGTCACTCTATTTTTTTTCTCACTAAGGGAGCTAACACATGAACAGCTAACTCATGAAGCAGTTGCTCGGAAAGCTTCTGCATCACACTTATTTCATTTCAAAAATGAAGAGGAAGTAAAAACATGTAGACATGCTACCCACTGATTTTATTTCTAATCACAGTTGTTTCAAAGTTTACAAATCTGTACAAAAACTAAAATGCCTGGCAAATTCTGCTTGTGCATCAAATTCTGCAGTACATCAAAGAGAGCACACTATCTGTCCCAGATTGATTTGAAACACACACACACAAAAAATAGGAAAATACATTTTCAAAGTAAGTTCTTAGAAAAATACATACCTGAGACTGAAATAACCTTAGTTATACCATTATGATTTCAAAATTAAAAAGTCTTACATTTCAAGTGATAGCACATGTCAACATTGTAACAAAGTAAAGCAAATGTTTTGTTACAAGTCTTCTGTCTGCCAAGAGCTGACAATAATTCAATCACTTCCCAGCCTCTCTTAATAAGCAGATTCATTTCAAAAGAGAAATGCATTGGAATAAATATCTACTATCATCATCTTTCCTCTTCAATTGTATTATTTTCTCTGTTTTAAAATGTGTATGCTCAGAATTCACATATCCTTCTCCATTGACAAGACTAAGCTTATAACTTATAAAATTTCTTCATGGAAATATTCAGATTTCACAATTCATTAACCTACACAAAGTACACCCACCAGTTTATGTCTGTGTTACCTAAAGCAATGATATTCTGAAGTGCTAAAGTAGTTTGTGTCAGAACTGCTTCTGAAATTATTTCGGAATTTCTGAAATTCCAAAATGCTTTTCTCCACTGAGATACACAGCTAAAACAAATGTATTCGCATCAATTTACATCAGATTTCCTCCTGATGATAAGAGCAGAAGTTAAATACCAGTATACAAATATAGAATAAAACTGTACCATCTTTTACTTTTCCAAGTAACAGTAATCAAATTTGTTTAAATCAAAAAGGACCATTTGAGCTATTTAACCCCTTTCCTATTCAGTAAAAGGCTTCATTTTAAACATTAACGTATAAAGCTTCTATACGATGGCAAAGAAAATCTAATCTAACATCCTTCCTTTTAGCAATTCTCTGTGGAGTGACATTTTCAGTATTCTGTAGCTGGAGTAGCCTGACCTTGGCTCACTTTTATCTGACCTCAGCGTTGTCGCATCATTAATAAGCACAGAATCAAAACAAAGGCTATATACATCAGGGTAAGAAAAGTTTGCGTGGTTTGGCTCTATTATCATATGTACCCTTAAAATGGAACAAAATGAAATGTACATAGCAGAGGTGGTGAACCTTCTAAGAACTGGCTCCAATTTTTTTTCCTGGCAATAAACTATTTTCAGACCTCCCAACTCTGGCCACCATGAAAGTTATTGCTGCACAGGATTACACACTTTGTTTCAGCCATCAATAAAAACTTCAGATGATACTTTTTAAGTCAAAGAAGCCTATAAAAAACCACTGACATCACTAAGACATTAGAAACACTGAACAAAAAGCACATCATGTTTAGATCTAGATTTAACATATTTACAGTTGGTTTTATTAATTTTCTCTGAGCATGTGACAAAACACCTTTATCTGAAATCTTTTCCACTTACCTTTTTTCAAAGCATATTATCTATGTTCATCAAAAATTCCAGATGCCTTTGCTATAAGTGTATGTAAATCAACCAAATGAATACCCAGACAACACTGGTGATGCTTTTCAGCAGTAGTTGATATTCTGCAGAGACTAAAAGATCATTGTATCTCTGCTTACACTTCATTTCTGACTACTGAAACAAACTGTTATTATAAGCTCAAATATAAACTATACTTGAAAAAAAAATGTTTTAATTTTGGTGACATCATGAAAATCCCAGACTTAAAGCAATATAAATATTAATTTTACCAAGTAACAAATAATAACAAAATGAAACAACAAAAGTGAAACTAATGAACTTCCAAGGATACTTGAACTCCAAGTAATATTAATAAATGCCAGCAGATTACTTCTAAGTGTTATACCCTATTTGACAGGTTACATGAGCAAAGTGGGGGAATACAAAGTGGAATTAAGGAAGTGAAGAAGAATCAGTACGTTACTCCTGGGGTGAACAGTGGATCCAGTACTGTTCAACTTCCTCATTACTTATCTGGATGATGGGAGCAACATATGCTCCCAGAAAGTTTGCTGATGACAGAAAACCGAGTGGAGTGGCTCTTACATCAGAGGCCATGCTGCCATGCATAGGGACTGTGATAGGCTGGAGAAAAGGGATAATAGAAACCTCATATTGATGTTATTGCATCATATGCAGCTGCTGCATCCAAAACCTGAAGACAGCCTTAGAGTGCTATTATCAAGGTAAACAATAAAAGTCTTGTTATAAAGCAACTGAGATCAAATCAAAGATTTATTTTAACACAGGATTTCCTGAACTGAATTAATTAGTATAAGGTGATTACAAAGTAATCCTGTTTAGGCAGGGAGTCAACACTGCAACTACCAACACTTCAGCTCTGGATTAGAAGTGACCTTTTTTGGCTAATTTTACCTCTAGAAAGAAGCCCTTAAAGGCAGGTTATGAGCTTGTTTTAGGACAGCATGAAATTCTACAGTGATAATTAACAAAATATATTCTGCAAAAAGAAGACTTGGACACACAGAAAGAAAGGAGTGGGGCTTAATACAGGCCAAAAAGTTATTAATTTTACTCATCTGGGAACTACAAACAATACCTTGTACAGTACAAAATTCCTTACATAATGTTTTCCACCTGCTGGAGGGCTGCCATTCAACCCACATCTCCCTGCAGCTGCTTTTCCATGCACTGTTGGAATCAAATGCCCTCCCTTTAGATAAGACCTGAGGCCTGAAGAAAGAAGATTCATGTGCTCTAAGCAGACAAAATCTTTTCCTAATTCTACATTGCAGAAAACAAAACCTGCTATGTCCAGAATCAATGGTGTATAGCTTTCTCAGCTTCAAATCCAGGTCTCAGAGAATGCCCAGCTGACAAAATCATTTTTATTCCACATCCACCTTCAATGGTAGGCCACATGCATGTTCACAAGTAAAGCACAATTGCTCATTTTCAAGTGTTTAGCAAGACAGACCCTATTCTTAATGCACTGAAAGACCCTCTGTCCTACTGTGGCTCTCTGGGCTCTCTTGTTGCATAAACTCTTTTTTCTACAAGAAAAGTATGAACTTCATTGAAGAATCTTTTGCTTTTTTTGTTGCTGTCTGATTTAACACAGCTTAACACTTATATCAGAAACAAAGCACCTATGGCCTTTGCTGATACTTGGGGTTACACCACTATCACATTTAATCTAACACACAACCTGTGGGAAATGTAGAATTTTCCACAGAGATTCACAAAGAAGATAAATATTCCCTTGACTGAACCACAATTCTCCAAACTAAAGAAACTCCCTTTGAAAGACAAGACATTCACAAATACTGAAGAAAGACACAATTGAGCTATATGAAGATTATATCTGTGAAATGGTTATACAAAAGACTTCCTATAAAACTAAGAGCAGGTGAAAGGGAGTATAGAATAGGTCTACACCATTATGAACTTTCCTGTCTTGCTGCATCACATTTAGTATGCATAGGATGCTTTCAAAGTTGTAGTTCTCGTTTATTTCTGTCATTCATAATAAAATTTTCATACATTTCAGGAAACATCTCAGTAACAGGAAAATGCAGTCAGAAGACACAAGTTTGCTAACTGAAATATATAATGAAAATAATTATTTAAATTTTGTTGTTGTATGTTAGCCCATAGGCCAGTCAGAAGATATAAGGGGCAAATAAACATTCAAAAGAAATAAGAGAAAAAAGTAGACATTTCCATCCTGAAAAAGAGAAAATGCAAGCAGCACAGACAGCTTGATTTCAACTGTCTCATAGCTAACACTACACCTTGAAGTTTTGGCACCCAATGAATGAGCTATAGCCGTAGTTCATAATTTTTACTGAGATGCCTTCTTGCAATTTATGTTCTTTCTGGTTCTGTTTAAACGGTGATAAGAAGCAATGTAGCCATCTACACGGGCTGCTGTCCAGCTTCTGTGCTGCTCAGGACTCCGGCACATTTCTACAGGATACCCATAGTTTAACAGAATCTCTCCCAATACACAAGTCTGGAGGTTGTAATATACTAGTTTGTGGGAAAGAGACACTTTTGACCAGAAGAACTCCCTAGCATACAGAAGAGTGGTAAGAAATCTGCTAAAATCCTGAGCATCTTAAAAAATATGTGATTAATGCACCATTACAATAAGCATATCAGCTGTGAAGGGAAAAAAAAAAAAAAAAAGGACAACATTTTTAACACTGGATTCTATTAAATGTAATGACCATCTCAACCCTGTATTCCATTACCCATATTTTTATGATCTGATTTTGTAGATACATACATAACTCATGCATTGGCCCAAATTAAATACTGAAACTAACTCATTAGAAAGAATTGCATCTAACTGCATTAGAAAGAAACAGATTAATACCAGGTACCCTTGAACAGACCCCCTGAAAATTCATCAGGACATTAATTCTTCAGATTAGAATTAGAAAAGCATCAGACCAGATCAGTCAAAACAAAAACTCAGTAAGCTGACAGGTGAATAAATGAAATCGCAACAATCAAGCCATTAGGCCACAGATCCACCTTGAACCCAAAGAGAATTAGGCACAAGCAGTTTCTTAAAATGCACTCACAGATACTTTTAAAACAAATTAGACAAAAAGATCTGGTGTGCGACCTAATGTGCAGCTAGATACAGGTATCAAATGGATTGATAATTCAAGGGCTTAAAATTATTTCACTATACTTCAACAAATTGTCTTCAACAGAGACCTGCAACAAATATAATCAGCTCGACACACATTATTAACTAAACATTCATAACACATTTTATGATCAGAAGGTACCATACCTCTGTCTGAAGTATGGCAGCTCTCTGTTCTTTGGCAGTAAGTGACTCTTTAAGCACTTCAATGTGTTGCTTGCAATCTGAATTCTGATTGCTAAGGGTTTCAAGCTTAGTTTGTAAGGCAAGAAGTTCTGATTCTTTCTTTGAGAGTTCTTGTTTCAGTTGGTCAATCTGTAATGGGGAAAGCAAACAGTTTAATTGTTAATTTTATTTTCAATTCATGGTTGCACTTGAAGTCTAGAAAGCGAGAAAGAACAAAATAATATTGGAACTCATATCTCCTGTAAATTCTGGACAAGAATTAAGATACAAACTGTTAAAATGGTCACAACCTTACGGAATTTCAAGTACTCTGTTTTAAGAATGGTTGTCCTGCTCTTGCTGAAATTAAAAAGGAAACTCTTAAAGCTTAAACACAATGATTTGGCCTATAAATTAACCACAGACCTCACTTAAGTTCAAAAGAATTTATCCTGCATGAGGTAAGTCTGGCAGGACAGAAAACACGCATAGGAAAAAAAGTTTTCATAAAAGTATAAATTCAATCCAATAGCCTATTCCTTCCAACAGCATGATTCTTGTGACTTAAGTTATCATTGGTTCAAGTGAATCAAGGCTTTTAGGAGTCTGATGAGAAAAAGCAGGCATCTTAGTAAAGAGAGGAAAAAAGAGAAGTAGACATTTAACATTACTCTTCTTGCAAACTTGCTGCTGCCACCGTCCCCATCTCCATTTTTCCTACGAGTACCTAGGAAATAGGAATCCTATGGAATTATAGGTACTAGGAAAGCCAAGCCAAAGGGATTAGCTTTAGAGAAGTCTGAGAAAAACGTTAGAAAAAAAAATTCCACCAAGTAAAACATCTGTGAGATTGCACGTAAAAACGTATCCTAGAGGAAACAGCAGAAACACATTCTTAGGAAGGAGCTTCTGAATTACAAAGGATATCAGTAGATGTTATGGAACTGCGATCATTCTTCCCATAATGCTAAGTGGGAGGGGTGGCTACAGAATGCGAAAGCATGGTGGATTTAGAAAACGCAAATCTGAACAAAGCACTGGACAACACACAGAGTGATGCTAACATATGGCAAATAAGGTGACTTGTAACATTATTTTTTTAAGTGTTGTGAAATAATACTGGTCACCAGATGAGTTCAGATATATCATCTCATGAGAATTATTTGAAATAAAAATCCTGAGTGCATCTGCATAGTTCAGGGAAACCGTGTTTCCTTTATACTTGGAAAGTTTTCTTGATGACTTTAAGTAGACCAAGACATCTTTGAAATTCAAGTTTCAATTCTGCGATGACTACAGAAGTGCTATAACAGTGTTTTTTATTCTCTTAATTTAATTGCATCCCAACAGACACTTGGGATGCAAGAACTCTAGAAGGGCTAGATAGGTTATTCAAAAGAAAAGAATAATTAAATATATATATATGTTATTCATAAGTTAGTATATATCCACAGGTTGATGCTACTGAGCTATAAAAATTCTAAAGATCCACAGATTAAATACTGCATGGCGCAGTCACTAGAAATATTTTCTGCTCATCAAACTATTTCTAGTATATTTGATTTTGCATTTTGCTACATTGTGTTTCCTTACAAATTAAATGAACATACTATTTCTTCCAAATATACGTTCTATGTGCATGACAACACATTTATTCCTTATTTCTCTCCATAAATCTCAGTATGTCTGCATACCTGGTTAAGGTACTTGGCCAGCCAACTCTTAGCTACTGTATAAAATCAAGAATCCATGCAAGAACTAAAAACAATCAATCATCTTCACAATCTAGAAATATCAAAATAAGAAATGTAGCATACAAATAAAAAAAATAGATATCAAGAAAATAAAAAGGTGCAGTAAGGAAACTGCAAGAGAAAAATTTCTCTTGAAAGCAAACCACCTTCTTCCATCCCTTGCCAGAACATGTAATCAAGTATGGAAACTGAGACAAAAATGTATATGAAATTAACAATGGGAAAATCTGTCTACAATATATGAAGACAAAAAGTAGATCTGTAGCCAACATGAATTACATCACATGCATTATATGAGACCCATGTGAACATCAGAGACACTTAATTTCTCCTAGAAACTCTTCCCACTTTTTTCCAGGACACAACCCACACTCAGAAATAATCAACCCCTTTCCAAAAGCTTGATTTTCATCACAGGTATGTTCTTTGTATTTCTGAAACAAAATCTGTTCTTTCATTCTGGCTACAAGACCCACGAATAGCCAGAAGTTTAAAAATTGGCTATAACTCTCAAAAAAATCCATAGTAAATAATTATTCCTTTGGCAGATGTTTAATTAAAGCATAAAGATGAAAATGTGCTAAAACTTCAATTTTAAAAATAATGCATCAAAAATATCAAAGGCATAGAAAAAAACACATTACTTTTAAAAATAAGTTTTTACTTCTGGGTATATTCACTTTCTGAAAGTCCTGCAGAAGCTATTAGTGTGTTAAAAAAGAAAGATTAAACAGGGCCTGAAGTCATTTTCTTTCGTGCAGATGTGCATACATTTTCACTTTGTTATAATAAGTGGTATAGAATATCAACAGTCATGATTCCATAAAATCTTCCAATAAAAAAAAGAAAATGAGAACATTTTTGTACTTTATAAAGACCACAATGAAAATAAAAGTCTATGTGCTACAGCATTCACAGAACTCTGACCATGACCTTCCCATTTCATGTATTTAATTTGCCTGTCACCGCTTTTTCTATGTTGCCCCATATTATTGTTTCACCTCCTTTGGTGAAACTCTAGTTCCTTTGCCTTCCCTCTCAATTAATAATTGTCATTTCCTTAGATACTAGCTTTTCAATAAAATCATTATCCTTTCTCTTATATCATTGTTTGACATACCAAAAGTCTTATGTAGCATTACATAAAGAAAGAAAGCAAACAAACAATAACAATCAGAGCTTTTCCCCTGAATATTGCATTCCTTAAAATGGAAGGGCTAAATTTTTAAGTCAATAATTCCATTAAACGAAACAATGCTGATTTATATCTCGTAGGAGTCTGGTTTTATGTGTCAAATGAAACCTGCTTTTTAAAATGAAGAAATTAAGTAAAAGAACAGCAACGCAAGTGAGGTGAAGTGACTGCAGAAGGTAAACTAGACACTTATCTGTAGTTTCTGTTCTTTGCCATCAATCAAGACTTCTTTATCAGAATTTATCAACAATCTCTCGTTAAACAGATCAGGTATAAGGCCTATTTGCTGACAACTACCTAAATATTTTTCCACCTTGAATTGTTCCAAGATGATGGATAAAAATAATATATTTTGCTACAAATCTCTAATTTAAGCAGAAGGACCAGTGAAAGAAAACAGACAATTTCATCACAATGCGACATTCATCAGAATGATCAGAAGATTGTGAAAAACATGTTTAACAATCATTCATGTTTTCTGCATCACAGAAACCTCTACTGAATCTCTTCTTCTCCAAGATATTAGAAAATTAACAGAATAATAGACATCTTACAATATTTTTTAATCAGTTAATTTGCCGGGATGTTTTAGGACTTTTATCGTAAATTACTAAAACTGAATTGCTTCAAATTTACCCAGAACTTCAGCTACTCTTTAGCTACTGAGCTACTTTTTGAACTTAAAAAATATATTGTTTGAGCTTTCAGCATTTTGGGGTTTTGTTTATTTTTATAAAACTGGATTATTTCCACATGAGTACTAAAGCTTCCATTTCCTCAGTAGTGTTAATCCACAGAAGTTAAAATATGCCCAGATGTCACAAGAAAGCATCCTCTCCTATGATGTGGTTTAAAAGGTTCACAGAATTCAACAAGTCTTATCAGTGACAGAATGCACTTGAGTGTCTGCTCGACTGCAGGTTTGCTGATGACACCAAGCTGAGCAGTGTAGTTGATACAATAGAAGGAAGTGACACCATCCAAAGGGACCTGGACAAGCTTGAAAAGTGGGTCCATCTAATGAGATTCAAGAAGGCCAAATGTAAAGTGTTACACATGGGTCAAGGCAATCTCAGACACCACAACAGACTGAGAGAACTTGGGATTTCTGGTGGATGGAAAAGCTAAACAAGAGCCAGCAGTGTGCACTTGCAGCCCCGAAGGCCAAGTGTATCCTGAGCTGCATCACAGTGAAATGGAGGTGATTGTCCCCTTCTGCTCTCCCATTGTGAGGGCCCTCTGGAATACCACATCTAGGCCAGACATCAGCTGTCAGTATAAGAAAAATGTAGAGCTGTTGGAGTAGGTTCGGAAGAGAGACAAGAAGATAATCAGAGGGCTGGAGCTACTACCAAAACCTAAATTTGTTTACTTGAGAATGGAAGTAGCCACCTCCATAAATTTATATTTTAAGCAAGAGCCATAATTCATTATTTTATTATTTCATCAACAAAATGTTCAAGGTGGAAGGCTAGGAATGAACCAATACAAAAACTAACATTATGTATAATTTACTACAATTTTAAGGCAATTAGAAAAACTGTCAGAAAAGTAGTATTAGAACTCACAAAAAAGTGTATTTGAAGAGAATTCATCTTTACCTAGAAAGCAGCTGAGTAGGTTGAAATTAAAAGGAGGTAAAAAGTCCGGGCAAAATAAGAACTTATACATAAAGCTTTGTTTCTGATGTATTTTAAAATAACTGTGAGGCTTTTACCAAGAAAATGTGTTCCATCACCACGTACTTATTATCTGATTGTTATCAACTCAATTATCTATGTACAATGATTTGAAATGAAGGATACATTGTAAGAACAAAGTCATTAAATTGTAAGTTTTAAAATACAAAGAAAAGTTCAATTTCACATAATCTAAGGAGCAGCAGTCCTTATTGTAAAACTTCTATCAAAAATAAAAGCACGAATAAAATTGTTCCAAAATGCTGCAGCAAATCAAAATCATGAAATAATTCAAAAAGCCACCACTAAAACATACAAAATAAAGGGAAAAGGGAACATGGTGTAAAAACTAATAATTTCAGCCGTCTCCGCAGAAGTGTTGGAATAGCCTCATCCTTACCTCTCGTAAGTTAAAATATAAATGAATTTTTATTTCAATAAAATACTTCACTCTTCTGTAGTGACAGTACCACGTAGCAGAGATTTGCCACTAGAAGATGTGCAGACACGCTAATGCAGTAAAGGGTCTAGTTAAAACTTTTGTTCACATTATTTAAACGCCATTAAGATATTAATAGATTTTACCTTATTTTTCATGAACTTCGAGTGACTCTTGTAAACTTCAATTTGTTTGATTTCTTCTTCTCGGTCCTCTGTATTCAGAACTCCATTTGTCTTTAACATCTGTATTTCATCTTCAAGGTCTCTTATATTGCGCTCAAGTGAAGCTATTTTTGTATCCTATATTATACAAGAAAAGAATATTGAAAATGATATGAATCTTGTATTTAAGACATAACAAAATTATTTCTGTACCTACAGAAATAACAAATAATAAGACCGTAAAAATAGATGGCAAAAATACAGATTGCATATACATTGTCATAACCCATGAGTAATTCTATTGAAATGAGTTTAAAGTAATACAGATTTTTCATCTCTTTCATCATCTAGGAAAAAAAAAAAAAAACACCACTACAATTCTACATTACATTGTAGTGCCTATAGAGAACACATCCTGGTCAGAATCATCTCTTCGTTCCTCCACAGTTAAGAATGAAGGGAGAATGGAAGAAGCCCTATATTTTGCACTTGCGTACGGATGACATATCTTCTTTATACTCCTGACCACTTGGGACTGGCTATTATTCCAAGCTCTTAAACACAAAGGCTAAGTTTAGCCTAGAGAGGCTTGTTCATCAAAACTGCAGGAAGATAGGACACTTCATTATGTGGGCTGGTCTAAGGCAAATCGCAAGTTTCATCAGGGTTTGTACTTCTGCCTGCTATGGGGGAAAAAGGCTGTTTCCTCACATAGTTTTCCTCCACCACAGTGTCAACCAGTACAACCAGTACAACCAGTAAGTTGTACTAAGGATTTGAGCAACTGCAGTTATTAATGCCATCTTCAAAAATGGCTTTGCAATACTATTGTAGAAGCAGATGGATGTTTCCCACATATCCTTCTTACTTACCTTTTCTGCACTATTCATAACCAAATTAATGTAAAGTAACATTTACAAGTCCTTATCAGATCTCTTTAATAATAATCTATTAAGCCCCATTCCATAGAAAACATCAGAAAATCACCATACTGACTGTAGCAAGCTATAGAACGCAAACAAATCTCATTCAACATATTTAGACGAAAATTAGCATCAGAGGAAAACCGTGCTTCTTTTGTGAATAACTATGCTTTCATTCAACAGTTTTGTTCCATCACACAGTCAAAGTCACAGCAAACAAATAAGTGTATCCTGATACAGAATTCAAATGCAAAGAGAATGGCTCTGAAATGGATAGCAGGATAAGAACTTGCTCACAGCTGTACAAAATGGTCACAAAATATTTTATGGACATCAGAATCGTGGTAAATACACATAGCCATTTATCATTTGGACAAACTGGTAATTCTGCAAATACATCAGAGAGGCTGCTGGTTTGCCCATCAAACCTGAAAGTTTTCCTGTCTGCACAACTGCTGGCAAGCAAGAAATGTCACAGCTTGAGGACAACACAGACAGCCTGGAGCTCCCATTGGGTACTGCCACAGAGGATGCTGGGTTGGCTTGCAGGCTAGACAGAAAGTCACGTAGCTTTGCTTTCACTGAAAATTTTGACAGAATAGGTACATTCCCATAAAAATTTCCTGATTCCACTGAATCAGCATTTTCCCACAGTAAACTTCAATTGAAATACTTTCAGTCAGCTCTTGTTGTGGCATGGGGTCTGGCAAAGTTTCAGGAACTGAAATAGGAACAGATGCCATATTGCCTTTAAACTGCTAAGACTTATCTGCATTAGCAGCATTCTAACAAACTAAGTTAGTCTGTTGAATCACAAAGAAGATTCCTTTGCAGCAACATTCTGAGGCAGCCTGGTATTAAGTAGTACAAACAAACATCATCTGCGCTCTACAATTTTGCACTTTTTCAGTCAAGCCCCCTAAACCTCTGTTAGTAAGACTATCCACTTCTTCCAGCAGTAACTGATACTTCATCAGCTTTATTAAACAGTGTTGCAAACAATCTGCAATAGAGGATAGGGCTTTATCTATCCCTGGCCTAGCAGAAGTTCATCTCTCTGGAACGCAAAGCTCAACTTGTTTTTGTCCTGATGCTAATAAAGAAAACCACATTTCACAATGCAAAGGAGAGTGCCACTACAAATGAGTTTCCATTCAGTAATGAGTAATGTTTCAACTTAACTTATAAATCCAATCCTTACCCCCAGAAAAGGAGCTACGGTACATTTCCTGAATGCTTAGGAAAGGACAAGTAAGGCAAAACTTTTGTAAAAAACAAAACAAACAAAAAAAAAAAACAGCATATCAGTCTTTTATTCTTTGAATTGGTAAGTAATGAATTGCTACCCTTACATAATTTCAAATAGCAGATACATTTAATAAACTATGCCTGTGTTACTTGTAAGGCGTTCTACAAGGAATCGGCAGCAAATAAATGAAAAATCTCTTTTACTAGAGCTTGCAAATAAATGACAATATACACAAACTCTATATTCAACTAGTCTTACTATGAACTTTTTCAAACTAATATGGAGAATATTGAGGTTTATTTCCAAAGACAAGGGAAAGTGAAAGCTCATGCAGTCTTAAAAATAGGAGTATATTGCACTGCAAATGCATAACACACATTGTCAGAACCAAATCCATACCTGAAATATCACAGCTGGATCAATACATAAAGGTGGCTCTTTCTGCAATTAAGGTAAACCATAAATATTTTGAATTACAGTTTACTATTTTTAAGGACTTCAATTCTTGTTGCTAGATTATAAAAATTTCAGAATAGTCAATACTCTGCGGTTATGTTTCATGCCTTATCAGTAGACATCTTATTTCTGATTTTCACTCTCAGAATCACTGTTTTAAGTCTGGAAATACATGAAAAAGATATTCAAATTTTGACCTGATTCAGGTGTTCAGGAATACTTCCACCAAGAATGAAATAATGAAAAACGTTTCATTTCACTTGGAGGATTGGTAAACAATTTGGATATGAGTCATAATCAAAGATCCCAGTCAGCTGGCATCTGCCTACAAACAAAATACAAGGAAGTATGCATGGGTGCAATGTCAATTAAAGGAATGCATTTCAATACACCAGATTTATTTTATGCTTAAGCAAACAAAGACTTGGGCATGAGAAAAAAACATGTTACTTGATCATGTATATCTGTAGTCACAAGCAACAGATGTAAAAAAAAAAAAAACCTCGCCTGGATTTCTGTGCAACACAAGTAATAAAATCAAATGAATGCTATTAAATATTTATTTGCACTTTATGTTAGTGTAATATTTGCTATCTCTAGACTCCACATGCTGTATTTTGTGATTTATTTATTTTCAGGCCTGGAGAGGCCTCTTTTGTATAAAAGATATCTCATGTAGGTATACAGACTACAGTTTGATCTGTCTGCAGGGCTCTGTCTCTATATAGAAAACTAAACTCAAAATATTCATTATGATACATCTGATAATCACTTTAAACATTCTGATGGCTCCTATCTGAACTCTTTCCTGTTTATCAACGCCTTATTTTTCTAATCCACAGACACTAAAAGAAAACACAGCCTTTCAGCAGCCATAATGCCTGAGCCAAATGTAACTGAAGTCTGCCTACACTCCTTATTAAGCTCTTAAAGATGGAGGCAGGGTGGAATTTGACCTTCTTATTTTATAGAACACTTGTATAAAACACAACAAATATCACTTAGTATCTAACAGTGGCTCAACTTACTTAAAATTCTGTTATATATTTAAACCGCTATCCTCCGAGCTTTATAAACAAACTAAACCAGGTCTTTCTTACATGCCTAATTGTCAGTAAAAATTCCTGTGCTATAATTCCTATTTCATGTCATCTGTACACCATAAGCAGTATATCCAGAACTGTAGGCAACTGTTCAATAATTACTTGTGTAAGAGAAGTCCATGCTTTCCAATATAGGAACTGTCTAACCCAACAGCAACCTCCACAGCTATGAGTTATTTATATGAAAAGTATTCTTTAAAAGTTCTCATAGCAGCTATTAGCAACTAAGGTGCTGAAGAAGTGGAGGGATCATGTTTTCCAACCCCTCAGAGTCACAGACCTATAGCCGGGGCACATTCTGTGCTGCCTTTAAGTTGCCTACCTTCTTTTCCTTGCTCTCTGCCTTAGTTACAAATCACCTGAGTTACTCATTTTGGAATGAATGATAATAATTCACTGACTCTTTATGGTCTTTATAACATTACAGTACGGAAAACTAGTCAGAATGCCTATCCTAATTCATTCTGATTCAATACAATGCTGTATATCAACTACAACACTCAAACTTCCCTGCTTGGGTCCTCTGCACAGGATAGTGTACAGCCATAGTTTGCTATATTAGAGGGTAAGCTTCTCTCTCCTTCTACACTCAGTGCTGCAGGGAAATCACTGCTTCAGTGCTTGATCATTTAAAACAATGCTCAGTTTCTTTGTTTTTCTGGGTTTTTTTGTTTTTTTTTTTTTTTCCAAAACAAATATTGTGTGAATTAAAACAATTGAAATTAACTTGCAAGCTTTCCAAAGCTGAAATTTGCAACAAAAACTGATTTTTAGACATGTGAATTTCAATATATTATATTTGTTCCTTTTTCAATATTAGGCCTATTTTAGACCAGGGCAACCCCAAAGCTGTGTATGGTCATAGCAAAAAGAAAGATCTGTGTGCCTCGGAGCCCAGAAGCAGCTCTGCATCATGACTACAACCTCACTCCTGGCAAATGAAAGCTCTCATTATTACAAAGATCACATATTATAACAAACGTAAGTTTTACACTGTTGATAATCCACATGGAAGACCAAAAACTATTCTAAGTCTTCTATCTCAATATCCCAAAATTTTTAAATTTGTAAGATTAAAAAATAACGGAAAGAAACTCGTTTCTCAGCCAGCTTTTTACTTTCTCACATGCACAAGATAACAAGATTTTGCAAAAACACACATTTTAAATTTCATACAGACTTTTGTTTTTGAACTGGAATAAACAATGAAGGTCCAAGGGAAATACATAAAAGAATATGGAATACTGAAATTGATGCACCTTTTCCATTGTTCATATAATCCAAGCTAATTGGATTATTTAAAAAACAGATACAGTATTTGGAAAGTACTGCTGCTCTTATTACTGTGTATGTACTGCAATGTCCAGACATGCTGAACTCATTTGCTCATAACAGAAGTCACTGGCAAAGTGAGGCCTCTAATTTGCACTCCCTTTTAGCAAGGCTGAAATGAAAGACCATCATTAGTGTGTTTCAGACAGCACTGCCAACTCACAAATTGTCTTGTGTATGATATTTTTTCTTCAAAACAGATTCCAGATTAAGGGAATTACGTGAAAATATCAGTTTTCCCATTTCAAATAAGCTTTTTTTTTCCTCTTTCATTGTTGTAGGAATAAAAGACAAACCATTTCAGTAATATTATACATCAAAAAGAGGAAACTGTGATTACGACTAAGATAGTTGTTTCATCACATCTTGTTGCATCACTTTGCTGATGAAATTACTTTCCTTAAATTGGATGTAAAACAGTGACCAAATTACAGAGATATTATTGGCCCTACTGAAACTCTATTTTTTTTCTTTTTTTTTTTTTTTGGTTGGTTGGTCTTGTTTTTGTTGTTGGTTGGGAGGAGAGTTGTTCGCTTTGTTTTGCATTTTGATGCTGATTTTTGAGTCTTTTAAAAAAAATTCAGTTCTCCTTACTCAAAATAAGCAAGGGTGTGCCTGTTTTTTTATCAAGTCTTATCAAAAACAAAATAAGGATAGTGGATTCTCAGTCATTTTAAACATTTCAGTAAGTTGTAGAGAGTCCAGAAATTTGTAGAATGAAGAACTGTCAGTCTGGTTATAAAAGTAAAATAAAACTGACAAGTGAATTTTACTGACAAACAGAAAATAGATTACACAAATTTGAGTTAATATCCAATATACACACCTCACCACCAACCAATGCTTCTACTCTGACTTGGCTGTAGCTAGCACTGTCAGTCCTGGCAAATCACAAGTACTGTTTTCAAAAGAGAGTACTTCTTTAAAGCATGAGTAATACCTAGTTCAATGCCAAACACTCAGTAAATCATTAGCATAGATAAGAATAGCTGCCATTTGTAATACCACCACATAGAGTTCTGTGAGCTCTCATGGCCTAAGTGCATCTTCATTTACAGAAATTTCTCACTATGATTCCACACATTTTCAGGATGCTTAAAAATGCTTAAAATCACGTACCAAAACCAAGCACACATTAAAGACAAATGCTATAACTGCATGCTGTCCCCACTTCAGTTTTACTGCTGAACATGACATATGGTATATCTCTCAGGTCAGCTAAGGCTGGCTGTCCTGGCTATATGCCCATCCTGCTACTTGTCCACCCCAATCCACTTGCTGGGGGGAGCAGAGTGAGAAACAGAGAAAGCCCTGATGCTGTGTTAGAATAACTCAGCAATAACTAAAATACCAGGATGTTATCAACACTGTTTTGATCACAAATCTGAAAGAGCACCTTGCAGGCTGCTGCAAGGAAAATTAACTCCATTCCAGCCAGAGCTAGTACATGAGTTCAAGCTACAAAAAATAATGCAAAGAAAACATGCAAACACTCTACCTTCATTTCAATAACTGTTTGAAGAGCCTTCGTCTTTGCTGGCTCAGGCTGAAGTTGAGTTCTTCTATGTAATTCCTGTGGAGGAACACGATAGAAATAAGCCTGACGACTCATCTTTCCATTATATTAAACTCATGAATGTATTGCAGCAAAACAAAAGTCTGATGATCAGAGAATGCAACTCCAAATGCTACAGGTGCTTCCCTCTCTATAATCCCTCTAGCATTAGTGTAGTTCCTATCTTATATTACAGCCAACTCTGCCGGCACATGCGCTATTACTGAAACCCCTATCAATAATTAATGTCAACAGTGACAAAGCCAGCAAGTAATTTCTTAGTCCAAATGCAATACTGCTGTTTCTGCCCAGATATCAAAATTTAATCCACTCTGTTGTGCTACTAAATCAAATGCTTTTAGGAGTCACTCAGAATCAGTTGCTGTTCTCTTCTTTTAGTTTGTCTACTGATATCTGAAATAAGTCATTTAAAGACATTATATTTAAATTTGACATTTTAAAGATAGTAATTATGTAGTGGGTTGATGCAACACCCTCAAGTGCAGATATTACATTTTGGTTTTCCCATTTTCATTTGCTTTTTATGCATCTTACACCACATATAAGAGGAAAATACATTTTAATCGTTACATAAGGCATACAATTAACAGAGTTAACGTCTACCGGTCTTTATAAAAAGTGAGGACAAAGATGGCAACATTGAGTCTCACAAAACATAGGAGCTGTATCTTTATCTGAGGTATCATAGTAAAAAGTTTGCACATCGACATAGAACAATGCAGAGTTGTCATGAAACTTCATCCTTTAAGAACCTATACCTCTCACACAAACTGAGCAGTTAATAAGAAAGCAATACTGAAACAGGACAGATTTAGCCATGCACAGGTCACCTCTAAAGGACATAGCTACTAAGGCATGCATCTTTTTCACCTTGTTCATCCTGCACATCAGTGCTCTACATGCACTAATTTTAATGACCATGAACTGCATGTTTATGCCTGGTAGCTGGGTACGTTCACTACAAATACAGCTTAGCTCACCCTAGAATCTGAGTTAGTATGTCTTCCAAATCAATCATGCTTCTTCCAGATCCTCCTCATAAATTCGGGGGGGGTGGGGGGGGAGAAAAAAAAAAAGAAAAAACCCACCGTGTAATGAACCTAATTCTCTTTACCATCACACATTCCAAACATTCTGTTTTTACAGTAGCTAATAGTGATAACTTAGCCAACGACTAAAGCTCTTGGAATCCCCAGAAATATAAATCCTCTTACAAAAAAGAGAGAGAGTTGGATATGCTCTGTCTTGCCTATTATATTTTGCTCCTTCTCTGTAGATTTCATGGAAGGGATGTACAAAAACTTAATGTTTAGATAAACCGCTAAAATAGATTCCAACCTGAAACAGCTTATTGCTTAAAACTGCTAAAACACAGCACTGCTGCAGGAGTTGAATTAGGTGCAAGTGTCAGAATGCATACCTATAGTTAAGTAAGTCTGCAGGCTTTAGTTGTTTTTGTAGTAAATATTACATATATTACCTTAACTAGTAAATATATGCATATTATTTCTAACACGAGAACAGTACATTTCTGTTTTTGCACTGGCCATTTAAGAAAGCATATCTGAATGGTGTGTTCACCTTGGTTTTTGTACTTTAAACTAATTCTCCACATTTTAAATAGAAAAATCTTTGCAAGTCACCTATCCAGAGGGATTCTCCCAATTACCACCCACTGGTCATCTCAGTTGAAACAAGTACACTATGCAAATATTTTAGAAAAATAAGAGTATGCCATGAATTTGTCATAACATCTTCCTACAAAAGTCATGGAAAAATAGCTGGCCAGTCATACCATTATCTGATCAGCAAGAATTACAGCTAATTTTAAGATCAGACTTTGCTCCCCAAGGCTATATAAACCAAGCTGGAATACAAACAGGATTCCATACATTACCCAGGGAGACAAACCAGAGTTTCCACCCCCTAAGCCAAAGACGAATAGACTGCCAACGATGAGTATCCCTAGATGTCTATCATAGCATGAAGCCTTGCCTCATAATACATTTCCTGTTTGCTTTATGAATCAATTTGATTCCGGCTGATTTAAAAGCTTTTCTTCCCTATCCCTAATGGTAAAATGATACAGACAAAGATTCTGGAGAAGATCAGAATATTATTCCCACTTTATTATTTTGTGTGGGTTTACTTCCAATCAGTTTCAAATGTTTGGAGACTCCCACCAGGCTCAGTGCTTGATTTTATGTTATTCTATGTATGTTTTTTCTTTCAGGATACTGATTCGGGGATATACTTTTGGGGTACTGATTCAGAGATGCTACCACTTTATGAGTACGATAACTTGCACTGATCTTTTTACTGTCTGAGGTCATCTGAATGGTTTCAAATTTCAAACCAGATTTTTATCCATTACATCATTTTTGGAATGATACTGCTTTATCTTTTAAATTTCTTTTACTAAAAAGGCTTCAGAGCCCGGTGAAACTCTAGAGGTGATGGTTAATTTTTTTTTGTTTTGGTTTGTTTAAAAAAAAACAAATCAAAACAAACTGAAAAAACAAATACCCACACCTGCATTCAATCACATGGAGCTCTTGCTACGTATATCCATGATGAAATACTTTTGCCATCAATTCTGTAACCATCGAGGTCTAAACCACTAATCTCTCAGAGATGTACTCATTTATGAAATTACACTTTCATTACATCCCCTGACAAGTGTTTCAGTTCAATTGCTAGAACATCTGAGTAACCAGTTCTTATATACACATTAATTATAATTCTGCATAATCAGATGCCCACACCATATAATCAGCACTGGGATTTCATAATGGTGGTTAGTTGTCAGGATGATTAACACACCTACACTAAATTGACATGTAATTAGATCTTCTTCACATTCTCTAATATTCTTAATTTTAGACAAAAAAAAAAAAAAAGAAGTCTTAAGACTGGCTGTTGCTTTCTCTGTAATGTTACAGTAGCATTTCATTTGGTCTCAAGAAACTTAAGCACACAGTTTTACTAACAATTTAAATATCAAAAAACCACCAAGAAGAGGCAGCTCATATTAGAAGCTTCCTTTAAAAAAGGTGAAAAAGGAGTTCTGTCCCTTTGTTGAGAAACTAATAACAACACCTTGCAAGATTTTCTCATTACTGTCTAGTATTCAACACCTGCACTACACAGCATCAGCTATATTAACATAATACTAATTTAAGCTGAAACAAAACTGCCTTTTTATTCCAGCTTTGTCGTACAACATTTCATCACTTGGCTGGAGGAAAGCCAAGATGCTACAACCTGATCTTCCTTTCATTCTGTTTCTGGTGTATTTTATTATGGTTGCTAAGACATCAATGAATCTGTTGTTCTGATTAGATGAAAGTGAACTGAAAGTCTTAAATAAAAGGTTAACTCAACACTGTTGATGCAGTACAACATTTTACCTTGTGTTTACACAAAACTACCTCAAATAGTGTTACACAAAGTGGTAAAATGAAAAAGGACTTTTGCAGACAAACAGGCAGTTTAGGGATGACATCCAACACATGAAACTGGCAGTGAGTGCTTGCATGCCAAGCAGTAGTATTTACTGATTAAAGAACAGAAAGAAAACAGAACAGTAAAACAAACTCTCAAAAATTTAACAAAAAAAAAAATCAGGACACGTGAAGAAATAAAGACATAATACAAACAAATATATCAGAATCTAATAAGCAATGGGAGAAGAACTGTACATGAGGCAGTGTAACTACAGAAGTAAAAAACCGTTCTATTAGTAAATCTACCTTTTTATATTTTTAATTAGAATGTACAAATCTGTGTACCACAGCAGATAATGGTATAAGAGCTGCTACTTCTCTCAAGTAACTCAAAAAAGCAGACTATTTCCATTCTCCTGGCATTCTACGCTCCCAGCTGCCTGAACATGAAAACTTAAACTGGGAGTATATTAATATTTCAATCAATTATTTCATTTATGTAAAAGAACGCCCTCTTACCAGATGCATCTAAAGAGTGCTGTTTCTCCAGCCAGAACTACCAATTAAAAATATTAATCAAATCATACTTAATCAGAATACTACAAAAATGTAACTTATAGGAATTAACTTTTTTTTAATGTATAAGCTTATCGCCTCTTTCCTGTTTCCTATCCCTTTCCATCTAACCCCAGCCAAAATGGTATCACAGTAATTTAGAAGAAAGTGTATTCAACAAAACCTGATCAAACTATCTGTCTGGAAACTATAAACAGACCAACACAAAAAAAAATCTATATTTGGCTCCAGTGTCTAGTAAAATAAAACAATTTCTAGGAAGAAATGTAAAAGTCACATTGCCATTAGTTGTCTTTTAATGATCCACTACCATCTCCTCTACATACGAGTTCTATGAGAACCATTTAAGGTTTCAATAAATTTCTCTAACAATGCTTACAGCTTGAAGAAATGAAATAATGAATAAAAACATATGAAATGAAGAATTATAGGAGACAATAAAACTTGATAGCTATGCGAGTTCTGTATTCAAGAAAGCTTCATAAAATAGGTGTATTAGAATTTAAGTTCTCAGTTAAGACAGGTATTCAAGATACAGGCCTAATTCTCCCTCCATTTAGCATCTTTAACAGACAAGTATCGGTTGTGAAGAACACAGAATTTATAAATATAAGTTTCATGAATTAAGCATGAACAAGCTCCATCAGTAATCCAGTACCACAGAGAAGCCCAGCAAGAACCTCAGTGGCTTCAGTGTTAGTCTTGAAGAATTGTTCTGAAACCACTCCTTACATAAAGAGGAAAACTCGGTCACTTAAAGAAGTAGGGGAGGAAGGGTGGTTGTCTGGATTTCTTTCAGGTTTTTGTTTTTTGTTGGTTTTGCATTTCTGTTGTTGTTGTTGTTTTATAATGACCATACTTCCATTTATTCTCAAACTTGTGCATAAAACGAAGACTTACAATATGTTCTACCAGTGTGCCTAAAGACAGACTGCAAGAGAAAACAGTATGAGTTTTAGAAACTCAGGTTTTGACTTGTATGTCAAAAACACCTTAAGTAACCTCATATGTTGTCATTATAGAAGAGTGTCCTCTGGCAAGTGGCTACATAGAACAAGTTTCAAGCAAAAAGGTAATTTGTGTGTGGAGTTTGAAACGCATGAGGGACAATTTAGTTTGTAATTGAAAGCACACAATGTTTCCTGAAAGGAGCTACTGAAACTGTGCTTTCACCAGAAATTTTGACCATTACTTTTCTTTATAGAATGCACAAAATATCTAGAAGATTTTTTTTTTTTTGCCCAAGATTAGTATTTGTTTCTCTTACCAAAATTGTTTCTCAAAACATAAAAAATATTATTACTTCACAAATATCTTCAAAGAAAGAAACTTTATGATAGTTTTCTCTATTCATATATATTTACTAGACAATTACAATCAAAAAATAAATTCCAGATCATCACTAATGCGATGCATATAAGCACTGGGAACATCCAAACAAGAACATTTCCTCTACTCCTTGCAGCATATACAAAGTTTAAAACTGTGTGGAAAACCATGCTGAACAAGATAAAATGCAAGAGTCTTAAGTGTCTCATCCTGTAGAAGTAAAAAGACAAAGCCTATTAGTGTATTCTCCACTTCCCACCATATAAATGCAACGAGTGACTTCTGAATTTCTATTCTGCATCTGTGCTCTAATACAGGAGGAAAAAAACCCACAATTTTTAATTGTTATTTACTAAAAAGAAGCGAAATAATGCCAGAAGTAAAGTCAAACTCTACTACTCAGAGGCAAAAGTACTACATAGTTCATGTTCTTGCTGGATAGTTTACTGAACATATGAGTAGCATGTTGACTTGTCTCTAGCTGGTGGTAATATGCTAAACTTCAAATATGCTATACACCTTCTTTGTAGAAATCAGTTTTATACATTTTTTATTGTTAAAACATCAATTCTTTTCAGAGCATCACTGCAAACAGTCTGTGCTGACCAAGGAAGAGTGCTGGCATACACATCCCCGTGTTGCAATAATGCTTTATACTGATTGTCATGGGACATTTTTTAATATTGAAAAGTGTAGTTTCATAAGTGCATCTAATAATATCTACTAAAATTATTATTAATGGATATACTGCTTTGTAATCATTGTTCTAGCCTACCCTCTAGTGTATCCCTTACTGTCTTTTTTTATTATTTCCCATTTACATTGGCTCAGTGAAATCACAAGCTATTTATTTATGGTTTTGATTTTCAGTTCCCTAATTCTCCAGGAAGTGCTTTCCTAAATATGGGTGGGTTTTACTTACATGCATTTAAAATTACCACTGGTATAAGCTGTTTAGTATTTAAACATCAGGCCTTAATCAGCAAAGCTAACAAACATCAGAGTTAATAATACTTCAAATGTATTCCAAAGAGCTTCTTGGCTCGTTGGAATAGTATTTTAATGCAAAGTTCTGTGGTAATATTTGAACCTTCTTCAGAACTGGAATTATGCAACTTGAATCATGACCAGGGGTAAGACATCTCACCTTGACAGCCTTTGAGATGTAAATGGAATTTGGTATTTCACTCAAATTATTCTCCCCTCTAAAGATACTCTGTCATTTCTAAATATCTGACTTACTCTGTTCTTCAAACACTTCAGTTATTTTAAAAGGTCCTGAGTTTTCCATCTGAGAAGAAAGGGAGCAACTGGATACCTTTAAATGCCAGTATTATTTATAACGGTGTTGGTAACAAGCAACAAGTATCTGACAATTAGAAGTAAATTAAATTAAATTTGAAATGGAATAGTTAATCATAAAGGTAAATACAAATAATCAAAATTATTTCTGTACTTTATGTTAACTCTGCATAATCAAGCACTCCAGTGCCTACTGCAATGTGATTAATCTTTTTACACACATTAATTATCTTTTATTTATATTTTAGTATCTCCATCATGGGAAGCGATTGTTGTATTGCGTAATCATTCAAACAACCAGATCTGTATTTTAAAACTTAATTATAAAGACAGTTATCACATTGCCATCCGATGGAATGTCAAAGCTTTCAAAAATTATCAAAATTATCTCCTTTACACATTCAGGAAACCATCATCAGTACATTCCCCGGCAGTTAATATATGTGAAGATAAAATAAACACAAAAAAAGAGATTGTCTATGCACTAAAAATCTATATCTGTCAGCCTTTGCATGACATGTAAACGTGAACATTCTTTGATCAGCTTTCTCCACTATGCACAACTTGAACATGCAACATAATACTTTGAAATAAACAACTGTACATACTTGTATGGGTGACATAGTAGTAAAATGATCCACTGATTGATCAAATCTCTATACAGTTTACAGGTTATGGAAGTATATTGCAAAGAGTAACATGAGAGCATTAACCTAGTTCTGCATGAGCGATGGATCATATTTCTTACCATTTCAGCATTCTTTTTTTTTTTTTTCCTGTTTTGTTTTGTTGTTAGGAAGGAAAAATCTCATAAGCAACACTGAACTTAAGCTATCTTCAAAAACCCTTCCATTGTCTGTAATCTTTTTTTTTTCAGAAGATAACAATAAGAATGCAATTCAAATTTTAAGAACAAATCATGCTTTTCTGTTAGAAAATAAATTCTATATTCATGCTTGCCAAAAGAAATTCAGACACATTTTGCATTTACCTTTTTAAGAAAAAATCCCATTCCTACATCTGCCAGAAACCAAACCAAACCCAATTCAGTACACATCAACCTTTCAGTGATAACTTACCGAGATGCAAAAAGTCACTGTTTCTCAGCAGGAAAGAAGTAAGAGGTGATGTCTAAATATTTAAAACTACAAAAACATGCATTCTACTCAAATTTATACTCTGTAAAGAGCCACCATGCATCACAACAGGATAAATCACAAACTGATTTACCACATGAGAGTTTACTTAGGACTTGTACATCATCTATACTGTGCACACAATTCTTTGAGTAAAACATTCCAGCTATGCAGTAAACAACCTGTACAAATAATTATTATTCAGCTGAATGCTCATCATTCCATGAAATCTGTCAAGAGTTTGCAAACCTTAATGTTCATATACTAAAGAGAAAATCCACTTAGCACCTACTCCTATTCTTTCTCCATTGCCTGGGAAACAAACTGTTGCTTGGTAACTTGAAATCATCTGTTCAAGTTTCCTCTTTCATTCTTACCTTTTTATCTGAATAAAAAAAAAATCACCACATCCCAAAACTGAAAATATGAGCACGGAAAGGCCAAAAAAAAAATTTGATAGTCTCCATACAAAAACTGCAGCTTGTACTCCTTGTTTTGTTGTTTTAAATGAAAACAAAGGAAAGTTCCTTATTTTACTTTTTTTTGTTTTTTTCTCAAGCTTGAGGCAAAATAAACAGTAGGACACCACTTTCTTAAATGGTTCAAACAATTATTTTTGTAGTATATGCTTAACATGAATATGTATAGCCCAGGGGCTAAAGGACAGATTACAAACTACTCTGCTGTGCATCAGTGCACCATATATCCTGGACACATAAATACTATAAACATCTAAGGCTTAGTTTCCTCTAAAGATGTGAATCAGAAGATTCTTGACTGAAATTGCAGAGATTATCTGTTGTGATTAAAATCAGACCCTAAAGGAGAGTTTGCAGAGCCTCAGGAATTCATATCATGATGTAAATTGTGTATGACTGAAAAATTTACATGATGATGTAGGATATGGAACACACTGCCACATAAAATTACATTATGTATTGGGAAGAAAGAAAATACACTGTGTAACAATCAGAAGCTGTAGTAAACATAAGGTATTCAATATTTTCCATTTTATACTTATTATTAAGCACTGAAATTATTTCAGAAAAAAATATGGGATTTTGTAACCTTAGGGGCCATATTTGAGGAATGACTGAAAACAGGTGAACAAATAAAAATATTTTCATATACTGAGAAAAAATTATATGTATTGTCTGATTTCCACATCTATATTTTTAAACTTAAAAATTAGAGTTACTGCTATTTTAAGCTGTGTCATCTTTATTTCAAAATAATGGCAGAGCCATCTCAAGGCTTTCAGATCTTTCTGCAGAAGAAAAGAATTGAGAGTTTTCTGCCATTCCCAGGCCTCCTTTCTTCCCACAATCTCATTTTCTCTCACTGCCAATCCAGCAGGGATCCCAGTTTACATCCTAGAAGCAGCAGCTTTCCCTGCCTGCCACTTCTCCTTTCTCTTTAGAAACCCCATTCATCTTCCTGTTCCTCTCAGGCTTTGGGAAGAAACAGAGCTGAACAATAGAAGGAAATATTCCTTTTTTAGGGGTGCAGAGAGCTCTGAGGCAGAAATCATAGCCACAGGAAGGAAGCCACTCACCAGACATTCTGAACCCTCGCCTGTGCAGGTGGGGAGATGAGAAGACTCTGTAGTTCAGAGCAGACAAGTCACAGCTTCTCAGCATAGACAAGGGGAAACAGGTTGCCACCAAGGCAGCTGTCTGCTCTGCCCACTGCTTGAGCAAGGTAGAGTGAATAGACTGCAATTAACTAGGTTTGCAGAATTTGTGATGCACAATGGGATCCCTTCACTCATCCATTTGAACACAACCGCTTACTTTTTCTTTTACACTTTGGTAAGATTTTCACTTTTAACAATCTGCTAATACATACAGTTAAAGACTTGCAAATGAAGTTGGAAGACAACATAAGCAAGATACCACAATTTAAATTCTTATTTGGACACGGCGCAATAATGATTTGTTGAAGTACTTTTTCAAAATGGTGCATGTGGAAATCATAAGAGATTATCAATTTAGCTGCTGAACCTTATCAGGTTGTAAATGTAAACTACATGGGAAAAAAAGCAGCAATTACAGCTATACACCAGTCAAGTAACGATCACAGTTCCTACAGAAATTATAATTCAGCTCCCTATACCAACTTGTTGACTCCTACAAAGAAGGATGGCTTCCATAGAGTTTAACAGACACAAAGATACCTTTTTATCACTGCAGCAAGCAATAACAGCAACGTACTTGCAAATGAGATAAGTCATTTCCTATCTGGTATTCCAGAAGTCAGGTTTAATTTTTTCTTTCCAAGTTATGTTCTAGCAAATATTTCCACCAAAAGAATCAGAATGTCATTGTTTCTGGTTGATTCTTTTTTTTTAACTGGAAAACTAAGATGCACAAAAAGTGTAGAAAAAAATGTAGAAATGAAGATGACATTTCAAACTTTCAGAAAAATAGGAGCCCTAATACCTGTACCTTATAAAACGTATTTTCCTTACAGATCCGCTTATCTGCTTATCAGCTGATTGCATATGCATTCCATGAGCTGTCTGCCCCAAAGATGAATTGAAAAACACATGAGAAAGCAGATGGGTTATATCCATTAAAACCCTGTGTCTGGTCCAGATCAATAGGATCTGTCTAAAAAATCTTGACAAAGATGCTTTATGAATTTTAAGTCATTGAGTAACTAGATCCAGCTAAAAAACAGCTAACCTGAAATTATCTTCCCTAGATTACTATATACATAACTTCACTCTTGTATGATTTTGCATATAATGATCAGCAGCACTTCTGAGCAGACATCTATGTGTACCTCTGTACCTGAAGACAAGTTTTGCACAATCTTAAATGTGAAGTTTAAGAAAAGCAGCTGTTAATTTGCAGTGTGAACATTTATAACAATCAGATGTAGGAAACTTTCTGCAACAGGTTACTAAGCCAAAACAGTTTAGTTAACCCAGAGCTACTTCCGTCCTGTCCCCTGCATGAACAGATATGCCAGTCTGCACACTGCTAACATTTTCCCATGGACCTTGTAGCCCATCACTAGTCATACAACCTAAAATACATCCATTTCAAGAGTAAAAGTAAAGACATACCATTATTACTAACTATCTCATCAATGAGCAGAGATTTATGGAAGACAAATATAATTCTCAGCACAGGAGAAGAATCATCTGTTCAAGTTGTCTTAACCAATAAAGCTGTTTCTCCAACACGTCTAGAACTAAAAACATGCTATTGAGTACAACTATCTAGAATTCCTCCTCAGAACACTTTCTCCCCTTTACCGATGAGCCAAACACATAAATATATAACTGAGAAAGGATATATACGATACATCCTACTAAAAACAAAATAGAATGTGGAAATTTTACCGGCTAATTACATGAACAAAGTTGATTTTATGCAAATGTGAAACTATCTTCTGTTTGACAAGCAAGTTTACACGAGCACTAGTTGGCAGAAGAATCTACAGTGCTAACACAGAGATGCATTTGCATAAGTTTGACTTTAAAAGAGTCATTATCTTTGGAAAACACAATCTGCTACTGAGAATACCTGGCCATCAAAAAAAAAAAAAAACAAATCTGAATAATTCCTCATCTCTATTTAATGGTCGCCTCTCTATTTAGTGATCACCTAATAAATGATTTAACATGTCAGAGACTATTTTGTTGATAAAATGGTATATGTTTGTCTTCACGATATTTATTATGCTAAGAGAATAATTTAATACACACTTTTTATAGAGTCAAACAGCAATCTGGCTTAGTCAGCTCTCATATTCATTTCATACAAACCATTATTGTCTTAACACTGCCTGAGATGTTACATTTGTCATTTCATATATATTCCTTAGGTTTTTAATGGGCTCATACAAGGTCAGTCCCAACAATCTTTTCAAATATGGTAGTTTGGTTTACACGCCTTTCCAATCCTGCCCTTGAGGAATTTGATCTATGCCTCCTATAAATCACTAGAGAGCCTGAATCTTATTTCTATCACTAGTTTCAGTGCATACTACTGATTAAACACACCAGTTCCTCAAACTAGGTATAAATATAATTCATATATGTTCCATATTTTTACTTTGCTACTACTGTGCATTTACTAGCTCTCACTGAATATAGAATAGATGATATTGTCACTAAAATAAAATGAAAAAAAAGCTAGTAACTTTCCTAGCAACTTCATTAATTGATAGATTTTCCTTAGTTAATTATAGCAATACACTTAACTATTATCCAAGCACTACTGACACCAAATAACACAGTTTATGCATAATAATCCCAAAATCAAGAGTTATAAATGGTTGAAGGTTAAAAACTATAAAGATGTAGACTAAAAATACAAAAAGAAGGAAAACCGTGTATGGTAAGAAATTGAAACTTAGACATTATAAAAATTTACCTGGTGGAAACGTGCCAACTGCGTAACTCTGATGACATAGTACAGAAACAATTTATTTTGTAGTTCACTTGTTCCATTCCTTCATTGTTAAATACTATCTAGATATTTACAGCTCTCCGTGGACTTGTCTAGTAGAATCTAGCAGATTTTCTAGGTCCCTACATCTTATCACATAACTTTCATTTCCAAAATCACTTCTTCACATATCCTGCCAGTTGATAGACTTAACCTACAAATGTCTAAAATTCAAATCCAGCCTAACAGAAATCTCTTCAGTAACAGATCCATAGTCCCTATCTCAGCATGCTAAAAGCTACCCTTGCATACATTATTCATTTTGTATTCAGATATTGTTTTGTGCCATTTTTCAGAAGACTGAATTTCAAGACTAAACTTCAGTGATCAGCAGGTCTCTGTGAACCAATGGTTTAACTATTTCCTTGTTTACATCAGTCTAAGTCAACTGTAATACTAATCAATGACATCATTCTAATGTAAAGTCACTGCAAATGAAATCATAAGCAAGTCTGTGAAGCATACTAGAACAGAAGAAGGTACCAGAAGGTAACATACAAACTTCCACTACATTTAGAGGCAATAAATGGAAAAAGGATACAATATTCCTATTCTATAGCAAAACATACCAGCAATAAAATACCTTTAAAAATTAGGTCTTGTATTTGAACTTCCTCCATACCACATCTCTGTTATCAAAGTTTTAAAAGAATATATCACTTCAAGAAAATCTTAACACCAAAGATTCTTTGCATTTGTAATAAAAACATTTAAAAATAACGACAGGTCTATAAACATTAATTGAAAACTCTTTGCACTTTTGGGTGATAGTAATTTATTTAAAACAGTTTACAACATGAGAAAGTATTTCTAAAGCAAAAATGATTGCAGTGTAATCCTTTTCAAGAAGGCTTCTTCTGATCTTCCTATCTTCTATGGAGAAAACCAGAAACACTGGATGATTTCACCACAGGTGTGATCTAAAAGAAAGAACAGCATAACAGTGCTTCAATTTTTTTTTTTTTTTAACAAAGGTAAAAAGATTCTGTACTCATCATGCAGCATTCTATGACACAGCTACTATATAGTTCATATATCGAATGGGAAGAGATATGAGTCAAGGAACTTCATCATTACCTGCCTCAATTTAGTCTTTCAACTGGAATCATCTATTTCTTTTTCTGACCCCTCTCTTATGAAGACACCTCCTACCGGATCACAAGTGCCTGCAACACAAAAAAGGGAAAGATGATCCCTAAATTGATGTGTAGCTTGTATCATAATCCAATTCCTTAAAAAATGTATTAAAAAAAAGATAACCAGAGAAACAGAAATATGATAAAATAAATTTAATTGAAAAATTAGAAAAATAAAATGATTCTAAAATACATGCATAAGATGTTGATTCTGTGATGAAAAAGTAAATGAGAGCAACTGACAAATAAGTCTTTCACTGTAGTAAACTTACCACAGAAAAGCTTGTAGGACCATCTGTGGCTGCAGTCATGAGCAGTACCCTGTGTTCACTGAAGAAGTGGGCCACCCTGCAGGCCCCTTTAGTTCTTCTGCTACACCCTGATGATCTCTGCATCTGCGGTTGCTGTATGCATGCAAAATAATCCCTCCATACAGAATAAGTACTGATTTCTGTGCTTGTTTGCTTTATTAAGCAAGTACTGTTTCACTGAATGAGAAGTGACCAAGTTAAAGACTTTTTTTTGCTAAGAGAATAAAGCAGAATGAGCATCAAAGTTACACTTAAGATGTTGGTTCCCTTTCCTACCTTCAGAAATAAGTTCTGAATCTCAAAACCTCTCCTATTTTTAAGCATATTGATGCTACAAATTTTGTTTACAGAAGAACAGCTTTCAAAATCAGTCTGGGACATTCTTTTGTTTATCATAGTTTATCTGACAGTTAACAACTGGTTTGTAATGATTTACAATAAACCATACTTAGAAACTCTATTACCTCTGAATTTCTCATTTTTCTTTTGTTTGCTTGCGCATTGATTGTTGGTTTTTGATTTTTTGTTTAGTGGTTTTTTGAGGTTTTTTTTTTTTTTTTAATAATTATAGAACGTCTGGTTTATTTTTACATTGAATTGTTCATAAGCCCTATCAGGCTTACTCTCAGTGTAGAGCTTTTCCTAAGGCTTAGTTATATATTTTTACAATAGTCACGCACAAAATGCTCTAAGCTCACTTTTTAAGCAAGAATCAGCACTGTTAAGCTTCATCTCCAGCTTTCACATATAGATGTTCGTAAGATAGAGTATTTGGTTGTTAATCATTATTTGCCTTTAGACATTTAAATTAAATATATATATATATCTACAGATATCAGGTAAGGAGAAAACAAGCTCAGTGCTTATGACATTGGATTTTCTATTTAAGGTCAAAAAGAAAAACAGGGACCGAGGTGTTTGCTTGTAGACCTGATCTTTCAAGGTTGAGCAATAAAAGACATGCCCCAACAAGAGAACTAAGTATCAAAAGGAAAGCAACTCATATACAGCAGCAGTAGGTGGAGAAAGTAAGCAAGTTGAAAGCACAAAAACTACCAAGTAACTTCTCAAGCTTCTCTTACTGCTCCAAATACTATGGTCCTTCAAAATCTGAAAAATTCAAATTGAACCAAATGACCTGAATATTTTCAGAGACAGAAGGTGGGAAGAGGGATGAAATAATTAAGGAAACCTATGGAAGTTAGGGAGAGAAAAACAATTACAAATGAGGAGTACTACACAGCATTATCTTCCATATACTGCTTTGAAAACCTAAGTTGTAATGTTCAAGTCCAGAAAATATCTACAATAAAGCTTTTAGGTCCAAGCAAAAAAGCAGGATTATTATCCTACAATGGCAACTTTTCTCTATTTCAACCTGGCAGATCACTTCTCTTGGAAAAGAAAAGAAAAAGGAGAGCAGGATGTTGACATTTGCTAAGACTAAAGTACTTTGTTAGTATAGGTACTTAGAAACAATACATTTACATGAAATGCTTCTTACAACAGCCTTTGAAGGTACTACGGACTTCTATCATTTAGCTTCTGCACGCATTCAGAAGTGCCCCTATTCTACCAACACTGACACATTCATTGCCCTGCTCAAAATTAACACCTTTCCAAGCTACAGTGCATTTGCGGTCTTCCTGCTGATCCTCAGTTTAATAAAGATGGTAAAAAAGAGCATACGACACTTACTCCTTCCGTACTGAAGCAACTGAAAGACAGACACACCAATTACCTCCTCTAAGATTGAAAATTATGCTTCTCTTCTCCCAAAAGAACACCCCAAATTGATGGACAGCATATTCCACCTTTTTCCAATGAATTTTCTTCAAGCAGAAAATAGTCCAGATCCACTGGAGTACACAGAAGATACAGAAGTCCCTACATTTATCAGGAGGCTCAATTTCAGCTCTCACATCATGATCACTGCCAATAATCATCTTTCTCCTGCACCTTAGAAGCAGCACACAAATGCTGTTCAATTTTCAGAAACTTGCATGTACCTGCTTTCTGGAGAAGCACTCAAATTATGGACAATGGATGAAGGGCAGTCACTTTAAACATGACTAGAAACTGTCTTCCTTTATGAATGTTACTCTACTTTTCTCAGAGACTAAATTTATTACATCATTATGAAAACATTAGCACAAAAAATTAGATTATTGCTAATCTAATCTTCAAATATTCCTCTGGTAAATATGACATTCCCATAAATGCAGAACTTCTGTCAAGCTATGGGGAAAGTTAGTGAGTTTTCACCCTAGTCATTCGGGAAAACCCTGACCTGCTATGAAAAATGCATTTACTATTTAAGAAGAACTTTGGAGACTAAAATCTAGTGGCTTACTGAACCATGACAGTTTTTTTCCTTGCAAATAATATGACATTTGCATATAATCAATTTATGATTTGCTTACTTCTGAGAGTTCTGCACTGTAAAGTTTTGTGCTTCTGTTCTAACGTCTAACTTTATGCTCCAATTGGTAGAATTGGGAAGAAAAAAAAAGCGCTTTTAGTGTTGAAAGCAGCAGCATAGAATCATAGAATCACTCAGGTTGGAAAGGACCTCAAAGATCATCAAGTCCAACTGCAGCCTAACCATAGTACCCTAACTCTAACAACCCTCTGCTAAATCATATCTCTGAGCACCACATCTAAGCAGCTTCTAAACACATCCAGGGACGGTGACTCAACCACCTCCCTGCAGAGCCTATTCCAGTGTTTAACCACCCTTTCTGTAAAGAAGTGTTTCCTAATGTCCAACCTAAACTTACCTTGGCGCAACTTGAGGCCGTTTCTCCTCATCTTGTCACCTGTCACCAGTGAGAAGAGACCTACCCTGCTCTCACTGTAAGCACCTTTCAGGTACTGGAAGAGAGTAATAAGGTCTCCCCTCAGCCTCCTCTTCCCCAGACTCAACAGCCCCAGCTCCCTCAGCCTTGCCTCACAGGGCTGATTTTGCAAGCCCTTCACTAGCCTCGTTGCCCTTCTCAAAAAGGCAAGGTCAAAAGCTGAATAGGAATGAGGCATCTCCTACTTTTGCCAAGTATTGATGAATTAATTTCTTGCAAACTGCAAGAATGGTGTAAGATGTAGAGAGTAGACACCTGTATCTTTAACCATATGGAACTGTCAATCTGCTTGATATCAGCCAGCTGGGCTCAAAGCTAAATGAAAGGCAGCTTTATAGAAGAAGTAGCAAAGAAATAAACAGTGAAATCGTTGTACTCAGGAGGGACAAAAGAGTAGAAAGCTCATCCCACATACATGTACTTCTCACAGCTGCAATACATGCAGCAGCAATACCAATGGTGTATCATTAATTAAAACTAAAATTCATTTGTTTACAAAGAAGAAAAGGGATCCTCAGAAGTTCCAGGAAGAACAATTATTTTTTTAAAACTACAGTTCCATATACAGACTGCATGTTCAGTTACAGATTATACAACATTTACACTAATTTAGAAATACATGAAATAAAACTGCATAAACTACATTGAAATATGAAGAAAAATCATTAGATTCTAATTGTAAAAATGGTGTATAAGATGGGACTGGTAATGTTGTTCACATCTACTGAGTAAACTTGGATTATGCGTTTATTTTTCTGCAGGCTCGATTACCTGTTTTTTCCTTTTAATGCAAAGACATATCCTTCTTCATAAAATATCTGATAACAGATAAAAATGTTTATAATGAAAATAAATTTACAAAAGAATGTTTATTGGATGTATTCAGGAAATCAGTGTTGTTCCAGGTAGCAACTCTGTCAATCTATGTATCTCTAAGCATAAATGCTGCACTTGGATGTGAAAAAATCACTGCACTGGTAATACTACATGAAAACAAAGCCTTGAATATTTTAAGTTATGAAATTACATTTTTTCAAGTTGTAATAAGAGTATAGAGTAATAGAGTACAGTAAGTAGAATAATATAGTATTACTCTATTACTATATAGTAATGTAGTATATATAGTACTCTATAAGTATAGAGTAATAAGAGTAAAGAGTAATAAAGTTGTAATAAGAATAACATCATTCAGCAGGTCTTCCTTCATCAGAAAGCACTGCTGCATTCTTAATACAAGTAATTTCCAACAGAAAACACTTAACAGAAAGCAGTCTGGGCAGCGCTCAGATTACAAGTGAATGTATTTTATACCTTAGCTTTTGCATTACTGTAGCACTACATTATCTCATCTAATTAGATTTTTCCAAAACCTCTGGAAAAGGAACTTGCCACATAATTTGGATGTTTGTTTATTGACTAAAAGTGGTGTGCATGAACTAAACAATCTATTGTGATAATAGGAATTGTGAAAGAGCAACACTACAGCCTGATGGACTACAGAAATAGTTCTGTAGAAATAGCCATCATGTTATCTTTAGCCCAGTGTACCTAAAATATATTAAGGATCAAAACTTTCTAATCTTGATCTTTACATTTCACTCTCAAAATTGACATTAAAAAACCAGTTCCTTTGTTAATGAACAAGCCCCTAATATTTTGTTACTTTTGTAATTTAATCACTGTAAACTTTGAACTTTACAGCAGAAAGTTACATATGTATTCTCCACTATTTACGTGGCTATTTTAGAATAATCCTTTCCAGATTCCTAATGAAAGATGTTTTGACTCCACAGGTCTGACTTCGCAGCATTCACATTTGCGAACTGTTCTGTTTGCATCTCAACATGCAAATTGGTGAGGTGTCCAAATGACTACAGGATTTTTTTTTAATTTTATTTTTAGTAGATTACCTGAGGCTTCCACTGACCTCATTTGTGATTTCAAACACTTAGCATTTACAGAATTCTTAGGTTCAAAAGGAAGATTACCAAGAAATAGCAGAAACACAGAAGCAGATATTTGCAAGTGCTCTGCCTGAAATAACAGGGCCAACAATGAGCTGTGTCACAATCAGCAAGAAACCTCAGCTCTCAAAATACAAGTATCCCCTTGAATCTTTTCTTCTTATGAATTACTCTTTCCTAAAGTCAATACAGCTTAAGAGTCAGTCAAGAACATGTATTTTTCACATGCCACTCTCCAAACTGCAGTACTTTTCTGATACTCAGATATTTTTTGCCTTTTCTATTTCTATTTTTCTCATCATTTAGCAGCAGCACATTTATAGATGATCCACCAAGAAATAAATCATAGGTTATGTTATTGCCTGTGCATTAAAAAGATAATAATTAAAGTTTTAAACCATCATTTACTTCAGTGCTATTGTGTATAAATAATTGTAACATCCTGGACAGACTTCCCAGCATTGCAAAGTCACAGAATTACTTGTTCATAAAAGTTTACAGAATCAGAATAGATTTCTCAGTGAGGTAAACTAGACAAGATAAACAGATTCTTGTACACGCACAATCATTTTCTGCTTGCCTATTTTAGTATAATGGCATCTAAAACAGTTTTTGAAGGGTATTTTCAAGACAAAGCAAGTTATTACTTCCAGCTATCACCTACAGTGCTGGCAATTATGAAAAGTTAATGAAACCTTATTATTTTCATTCCTTCCTCCAGGGTCATTCAATAACTCAGTTATGGTTTGCTTTTGTTTTTAAGCCTTGCTGTTACCCAGGCTAGACTGTATGAGAGACTTCATCCAATCCTTGTGTCTTTCAGGAACTTGCTAACAGAAAGAAATACAAAATATCTCTTACTTAATTATTTTGACGTTAATTTAAAGTTAATATTATTTGCAGTTTTATCACAGTGAAACAATCCCACGATAGATTGCATTGTTCACCTAACAAAGTATATAAATCATTCTTTTAGTAATACCAATAAATAATACAGGTACGAACTTCTGTTTTGTGTAAAACTTTTACAAGTATTTGCTGTTCCTAGTGAGATTTTGGTAGATTGTTCACTCAAGAATGTGTTGGAAAAAATTCACTTTAAGTATATCTCCACAGCTGGCAAGGCATTCTGTAAGAGAATATTAGAGAACAAGCTGTGCACATGTATAGTCTGTCCTTCAAAGTGTCAATTTCTAATTTTTTTTCCGAAGACAAGCAAAAGGCATTATTACTGCAAAATAGACTTTTTTATATTTAATTTTATTTCTGAATATGAAAGAGGTACTGTAGAAAGAAAAAGCTTCAGCAGATTAAGACACACAAATAATCTCTTTCTTTTTCAATTCATACAAATTTCACTGCTCAGGTATTATCATTTTCTCAGAATTATTAATAAGAACATTTAAAGAGAGTTAGTCACTCCTTAATAGCCATTTTTAATTAGTCATCCTTTACATTAAAAAATGTCACATTAGATATAGCATTTTTTTAAGATATTAGTTAACAACTGATAACAGCTCAATTGTAATGCTACTGCGAGGCATTGCATACTTAACACAGTAGAGAATATTTAGCTATTCAAAATATAGCTGAGGACATTCTGCTAAAAAAAAAAAAAACATATCAATATTTTAGCTGTAAAGTAGGACTCTCAAAGTTAGTCTGTGCTTCACAGATCTGCAACAGCTACAATTTATATTGCATACCCATCCTAGCTGCATTTGCTATGTCTTGCTACCGATGCAAGAACAAGGCATAACCTATTGCTGCTCTTTCTTTGTTCAGAGTACAGATGACTGTGGAAGTGATAACAGAGGGAGGACGGGAACTAGAATTCATAAAGGGTTAAAGTGTCTGAACAAAACCCAGAAGACAAAGCTTTGCTTTCTCAGTTGTATGCCCTTGTGAGAGTGCCCCAAGCAGCACGTGGGGAACAGTTTTGGAAATAGAATTGCTTAGAGCCAGATTACTAATAGCAAAGACTTATACGTTCAGAGAAAGAGAGTCAAGTTTTTATGGCTCCACAACACTAACAGTTCAGGGAAGAAGGACTTCAACCTTGAAATAACAAAGTTCATCCAATAACTAAGTACCATATCATTTCTTCATGATATGAATGTGTCAGGAGGAATATGGGTTAGTGTATAACCTGATTAAATGTGGACTTCTGAAACATGCTTGGGAAAAACATTTAAGTATATTCATTAAGATCACCTCAATGAAATGCAGTAAAGGCAACAGAATACCAGAATGGGGCAAAAGGACCCTGACACAAAAGGTCTCCAGCCTTTCACCTTGCCACCAATGGATGCTGTTATTGCTGCAGGAATTCCACTTTCAAAGTAGATGGTAAACAAAGACTCCAACACATTAGAACTGCAATATTAGCCAGAGAAGGGGGGGGTGGGGAGGACAGAGTTGTTCTCATGAAAATAGAAGTCTCTCAGCTCCTTCATAAATTTAACTGCGACCTGCTGCAGCCCCAAGGTGCAGCAGTCTGCTGCAGGACTAAAACACTAATGACTGCCACGTTAATGATAAATAATTTTTTACCTGGAGGGAACACAACCAAATACATTTAGCTGTCACACGAAATTGTTCAAATCACGCACAAAAAACTTTTCCACTCTGACATAAGCTTTCTTTGTAGATTCCTTCATCTTTACACAAATGACTAAATGTGACTTCTCTATAGTAAACATCAATCCAAAATCATGCAATTAAACATGAGGAGAAAAGACTAAAGCATCAAATGGATCTCTCCTACAGAGACAAGAAATCTGATTTAAAAGAATTACTGAACATTGCCTCTAAAGCCAACTGAAACAGCTGTGGAAATCCAAAGGACATACAAAATTTGGGACATGCTGGCTGAAATGCTGCTCTGACCACAAAAAGTGCAGCAATAGGAATGCATGTATTACTTAACTTGAGCTCTGACTTGGAAAACCATCCCTTGAGATCTCTGATCAGTCACAGACCCATGAACTCTTCAATATTCTCGTTTGCAATGAATCCATTGTTGGGTAACCCCTACAACTGGCCAACCAAATATATCAAGTTAGTCTTTCCATTTGGCATCCCTGGAGAATTTCTGCTAAGGCTGTTATGTTTTAAATAACTGGTAACATTCACTAATATAATAACATAATGATGTACTTACCAGTCCCAAACCTTGCTTGCTACCATTCATAATTACAGTCTTTATTTGTGCAGTTTAAGACTGTCATACTGCACAGAGATTCCAGTACGAGGAGATTGTAAGGAAACACTGAAATACATTTTACATTATTTAGAGCACCACAATGTTAAATTAAAACAAAATTTCCTGTAAAGCTCAACCACCATGCATTCACACATTAGGAATATACAGTTTACTAATAAAATATTCATAATTTGTGACCAACGGGGTAAATGGAGAAGGTTTTATGCAAATATCTAATTCTGCATTTTTTCATCAGAAAAAAAAACAGGTGTTCTGAAGATTTAATTCATTATTTTTAGACTTTACTTATTATTTAGACAGAATGCAAACCATTCTGAAGAAAGAGTTATTAAGCTAAAAACCAAGCTTGCATGTGACAGCAAATTTCCAACTTTTCATGCTGAAACTCAGGCTCAGCAGAAACAAATGACCAGAGTAGCCCTAATTTGGAATCCCTCCAGGAGTAAGTTCTGTCTTACCATCCTGCAGTCTCTGTTGTTTTCATAAATTCTATCAACTGAGTTGGTGTTAAAACCTTTTTTGAGAAAAGAAAGACACACAAGTGGGAGCACTTTTATCTGTTCCCAAACTCTTGGTAAGTTTTCCATTTTTCTGGCCAGTCATGCTGTGCCTTAATGATGCAGATGGGATGTAAGCACTGCCAAGACCACTGTAAATACTCACAGTACTGTTGAGAGGCTAAAGGGTAACATTATATTGATAATGGTTTCTGAGATTTGTTATCAGCAGAAAATCTTTCGTCTGCCAGATGTACTCCTATGTGAAAATATGCCCTTTTCAAGTTGAGAGCTGAAAATGACTCTCTCCAAGCAAGTCAGGAATAATTTAGAACAAACTGATTGTTCTGACTCACACATGTGCAGGTGTTCAGTCAATCAATGCTCTGAAACAGACCAACTTGGGAATAACGATGCAACTGCAATAAAAATCCTTCTCCCTGTGCTTTGATGGTACGCTTCTAAACAAAATACTGATTCCACTTTCTTTGTGAGAGAAATCTCCTGAGAGAGCTCTGCAGAATGAAGAACTGGTTTGTGGTGCATGTACAACTGCACTACAAAATTGGAAAGCACTACAAACACTGGTTTCTTCACCATTTTCTTATTGTATTCTTAGCCTACAGAAGTCTCCACAGGCATCCTCCATGCAAGAGGATACAAAGAAGGAGAACTACATCTTAAGGAATTATTACAGCAGTATTTCCAAATGATACTGTAATTCTTCACCAAAATGGATGTCTGACAGCTGAGCAGGCAGTATATTGGGTGTTCTCATCTCTAGAGCGCTTCTATAATTACTTACAAAAATGTAAATAGGGAAAAGTTGAAACATATGTATTTAGGAAATAAATTAACCAGGAAGAACACGTATCCTAAGAGTCCTATGATGCAATTTTATGATCCCTTTTTTCACTAAAAAAACTGTTCCTTTGAATCATGATACACACCATCATTTCAAAACAAGGAATGCTGAAGTCATGAGGCTACCCTGTGCCACAACTGTGCCTCAAGCTGTGAGGCACACTGTCTCAATTCAGCACTGCCTGGATTTAAGATCTTTCTAAAAACTTGCTAACATTTAGAATAATAATAGTTTGCCTGTACATTTGATGGGTTAATAAAAGTTAAAACGTATTTGACAATAAAGGATGATAAAAAGAATTTCTAGAAACTTGCTGTTCTTTCAAAAAGATGCATTTGCAACCTCTAGTCATATTTTCAACACTGCTGTAGATGGTTGCTTTATTACTTTGTCTACCACCAACTTGAAGAGAGCAAATCACTATCCCTATTGCTGCAGAGCATAACAAGCTGTCCTGATTTTTCTGGGAGAGTAGCATCTCATGTCTGTACCACCAGGGGTCATGTAGATGTACATCTACAGGTAGGGCTTCATGTCAGAAGATCCCAACTACATCAAGCTGTGCAATATGTGTGTGTCGCCTTGGCTCCTTCTAAAGGACTATATGTACCAAGCCATTACATAAGCAGAAAAGCTCCTGAGCAAACTAAGTATTATCAGTCTTTCTTGAAATGCAGCAGGGTACAAAACGTGACTTGTGCTATTCCCCTATGTCTACCTTCCAGGTTCCAGACACATTGTACTGTGTAAAGACTTTTCTGCAGCCAAGATAAGGGAGAACACTTACTATGGTGGAACTCCATCCAAAAAGCAAGATGTCATCTTAGCTTGCTATTTTTAAAAATTGAAGTAAATTACAACTTTGGCTAAAAAACTGAGGCTGAATTCCACTAATATATCCAGATATAATTCCTGATTTTACTTGTTTTGTACAGCAAGAAGTGCAATTAAGCTCTCTACTTGCTTTAATTCTTAGCTGCAGCTGTTATAAACTGCAGTCTATCTACAGACTGAATACAATTCCTGTGCCTTACTATCGGCTGTAAATGTAGGTATTCCTCTTCTTAATTCATCCCATCATTGTACATTGAGCTGTGACAAATAGATAAGGCACAATCATCTGTGGAAGGGATGAAAGCCAGAATAAAATCCAATCCCCATTCAAGAGTGCCATCCAGTGTCTAAAATAAGTCAATGTACCCTACGTGAATAATGTGAACAGATGGACTCAAGCACAGGCCCATTCTCCAATAAATATTTTTTCCTTATTTTTAGAGGAGATCATACAATTGAAATTGTACAATGACAAAACTTCTCATCTATATTGGGCTCATCTTGCTGCAGATTACTGTAGCTCACCTGAAGATCGCAGCTACTCACAGGATGTTTTGTAAATGACAAGTTTAATAAAGATGTCAGTGAACTCCAATGCTGATGTATTTTTATGTACTGGGAAATCTGTATCATAAACCTCACAGTGCATATGCATGAAAATTCACATCTAGTGCATAAGTCTGACTCTTCAGAGAAAAGAAAGCAAGGTGTATGGAACTGAACCAGTGGTGTCCAGGACGCGTGTGGGGTAATAAGGAAATACGCTGCATTTAACATTGCCATAATGAAGTACAGATAGAGCTGAATTATCCCAGTTACTTCTGGAAAGCTGTATGCATGGAGAATGGTTTGCAACAAGGAGAGGAAAACTGGGGTGGTTGACTAACACAGGTCCTGATGCTGTACTGCTTTATACAATGTTCCCTGGCACTACTCCTAAGCATGCATATTGTTGCACTGGCGTTTTAATGAGATCAGGCCTATCATTTTCCCATTGTAATTCTACACACCAACATTAGGACTACCCAGGGGATAATATTTCATGGCTTTGTTTTTTAAAGAAACTGCACTATTCCGATGGATAGCTTACACAAGCATCTTGAAAAGTGTACAATAGCAGAATCAGAAACCAGTACAAAAGTCAGTCCATTCAGTACTCCCTGCCTCCCAAGGTTTAAGATCTGCAGTCATATAACAACCGCTAACTTAAAGGAGAGAACTTTAAAAATTCAAGCAAATAGAAAAATATATTCTTTACTCTTAGACTATCATGGACATGTTCGCCATAGCGTGATTATTTGAGGGAGGAGGGTCGTTTGGATTTCATCTTTTAATTTTTTTCACCCATATTTATCACTTTCATAGCACAGTTTTTTCTAGGAAACTGTAACACAAATAATCTTATTTTTGAACCCTGTGAAAATTCAGCTGAATAATAACTGAACATCAGTAATAACTGAATTTCTGATCCACGTCACAAAGCACTTTTCCAAAGTCTAGATTAATTGATTCTTTCAAATCTGATCCCCTTCACTGCAACCCATTCAACTAATCCATTGACCTCATTAGGATGACTCATGGAAAAAACAGTATTTGGATCTAAGTACTTTCAAATGTATCCACATTTTGGCTGACACGCCTTTCAGAGAACAGACGGCTTTCTTCATCGATGTTTTAATTAAATCTTTATACTGTGATAAAGCAAATTGTCAAATTTCATTGACTCTGACTTATTTATTTGACAACAAATATATTGAGATTTGTATAATCACATCAGACTATCAGGCTCATACTCTCAACATAATATCAAACTTTCATCATGATTATCTCACAAGGGAATGAATACTCTTACAAAACTAGGATAAATGGTGACCAGATGAACTCCAGTTCCAGTAGATAATAGGCTATATGTTCATTCTGAAGAAAGGAGTCAGACTTTCAACAAGAAGTTTACATCTGTTTACTTAATTAGAAGTCTTATTTCATTAAAGGGTTTGATCTAACATGCCGGGTTGCCTTTATGAAAATTAGTTTCAGGGAAAACTTCAGGAAGAGTTTATACTACTCTATTGCCTATAGTAGTCTTTCACCCCATTACTGACAGAGCCCATGAAAATATAAAAACAAAAGTCATCTTACCATATATAGTTTAAGATGTATACAAGGAAAAAATTTAGCAAATGAACAGTATTTCCTTTTTAGGAGGCGGGTCTTGGCTTGTATTTGTTTTGTTGGTGGTGGTTTAGTTTAAATATAACACAAAACAGAGCTTTGCCTTTAAGAGTACTAGATCCTCCCCCTCAAGAGAAAGATTGTTGTGCAATGGAAAGTTAGGAGGAGAGGTGGGCAGTTTGTTGGCTTACCTTTTACTTCATTGCCCTAATCTGTAAAAGAGGCATTGACCACCAGGAGAAGCATTGAGAAAACATATTAAAAACAGAGACATGCAAATATTATCGCAATGCGGACCAGTAAACATACAGGTATAATCATTATATTTTGAGTTCTGAAGTTCTGGAAAATATGTTCATGCTCTTCTTAGTTTTGTGTTTCATGATTTTTCCCTCTTTCTAGAACAATTTCTTTAACTGCTTCTCAAACATCGATGCTCATTTCAAACTGACATTTTTCTCATATTCTAGATTCCAAACTAGTGGTGATGTTGTCATGGAGAGTAAACCTGTCCTAATTGAAAAAAAACTGGTTTGTAAGTAAAAAGCTTTCTGTCCTCCACATGGACTTTTAAAAACTGTTGCAACCAAGCACCCCAACAAGAATATTACGGGGTATAACAAAACCTGAATGGGCTACCTTAGTAGTAGTAGTAGTTGTTCTCTAGAGCATAATCAGTGTCTGTCTACCTACTTTCTCTTTCCTGGTGTGACTGCAAGGTCCTTCTGTATACCTAAGAAGTCACCTTAAAAAACACATATTACTATCGTTATTTTGATAGAAAATCATTGTCTTTATAACTACTGACTAGAATAATATTTTCAGCTGAGCCAGGAGAAATAAAAGGAAGGAGGCACTAATGAACCTAATAAAGACACTCAGTCTAGAATGGTTGTTAATCTGCTTAACTAACTATGGGGAAGAAATGTTTGGTGTCGATAAAGCATTTCCTTAGTAAATTACTACTGGCTCCAGCGCAAGACATTTACAGTAAACACCAAAAGTCTGCAAGGCATCTGTTCTACTCACAGTGGAAGAAAGGACTTTACTCCATTAATAACTTTAAAAACATGCAATAAGTAATTCATGATGGCAGTTCAAATCCTATCATCAACCATCATTATTTGACCAAGCTGAGTTCAAAGATAGAGCAAGTTTTAAAAAACCCTTGAAAGTTTAAAAGTGCACTTTAAATTATAATAAAGCTGTGTTCTTCTTTCTAAGTGTAGAAAGGAAAGTCTGTAGCTTTAAACCACGTACAACAACGTTATTTTAAGAATACATGCAAGATAAGAGTTAAAATGTATATATAAAATCCTATATGATCTCAGATTCCATTTTAGTGAATTTGTATGCTATACAGAGAAGGCATGTGTAATCTATGCGTATGTATATATAATAAAATACTTGCTGGAATTTTAACATTTGACTTTACTAGAGATTTAGTGGGACTTTGCCTAAGGCAAGTTTTTAATAGCAATAATAAAAAAATACTTAATGGTACTTAAGGTAAATAATGTGTGGTCACTATGTTTAAAAAAAGTAATACCAAACATCTGTGCTAGATTTCCACATGATAAAATCACTGGATTACCTACAGTTCTCCCAGAATTATAGAGAAAAAATGTTTATTTAAATCCTAGAAAATACATTTGATAATCAATGTAAGTAGTAAAAGGCAGGCATCTTTAGTGACAGGAATGTATATTTAGTGATACACATGATACTTATTTCTGAACAGAAGGTCACAATGGTATGACATCGTGGCTTCAAGACAGATTTTCTTTTCACCTGTTAACATACAAACAGGAAGGTTGCCAGGCCAAAGAATGTCCCTCTACTAGCATAGGTGTATTTGCAAAGGCTACTTTGTTACCTGAAGAACACAGTTTCCTTACCAAGCATATACTACATCATTTTCTCTTGGAAAACAACAATAAAATCCAGCTATCTTAAGAAAAGGCTAATAAAAATACTTCTGGGCATTCAATGAGCTAAATTTCTTACAAACAAAAGATTCAGTCTAACTTGATGAAGGGAAACAGTGCAGATTACACAGATGCTCTCAGAAACCATGAAGAGGAGCTCCATATTCTCGCCGCAGCAGGCTGTATCTTCAAAACTCAAGCTGAAACACATGCTTACACTTCATGCTATTTAATCAGATTATTTTTTCTTGCTTTGTGATAAGTAACTAATAAAAGTTTTGCTATACCTACCACAAGTCTGGGAATCTAGCTATTCTTCTGAAAGCTTTTTGCCTGTATTACAAATTCCTTAATACACAGAAAGGAATTTAATCATGTTTTTTGCATAGCCTATTTCCCAATATGTTTGTTTTAATGAACCTCACCAACACAGACATTCCTTGCAATTCCTGTAAGAGCAGAACAGGATTCCAACTTCAGCTGAAATTTCCTCCTGTGTAATAAGGCTCAAATTTGCCATTCCTAGAGCTCTCAAAGAGAACTTGAGTAAACACATAATCAGAAGCTCACCTTTGTGAAACAAAGTCTGAAGATGCAGTAGACTGTACTCTGCACAAAGGTATAGTCTTCAAGGGGCAAGTGGCTAACATCCCCAAACCACCCCAAATCTGATAAGAATATGAAAACAAAGAAAAATGGACTGGTTTATATTCCATATAGAGGCATATTCCTATGCCTCTGGTACACTAGCTGTTTCTATCTCTCTTCTCTCCAGTTTCTCCAAGAAATACTATCTACAGTTGGGAGAAATTCCACATCTTGTGAGGCAACTATGTTAACTTCTACAGTTATTCATGGGAAAGAAAAAGAAACAAAGCTTTTTTTTCCCCACCCCCTCTTTCCACATGATTCTTGGATATCTGCACGTTATTTCGAATCAAGGCAGAAGAATATTGGTTTCTGGTAATGTGCATACTTCACATGCAATATTAATAACAAGTTGTAAAAACAATGATAGCAAAGCTAATTAAAAAATTAACTTTCAGGATTTGATCAAACATTATGTTACACAGGACAATATATTAGTTTTTCAGGAATATACTCAACACAAGCTCGATACCACAACCTGTAAAAATACAGAAATTAGAATATTTTAGTTGAAATTCAGTAACAGCAAATATTTTGTTAAAGACAGGTAAAAATGAACAAAATTTGGTGGTGCTGAGCATATACTAAATACCAAATCATTCCTGAGTGGGACTGAAAAAGCATCCAAGTTTTGGTTTACTGTCAAACATTCTCATGGGAGTGGGGAAAAAGATGGTCATTTACAGTTAGGTTGAAAACCTGCAACCTCTTGTTGAAAAATGGAATCCACTAAAGAGACTACTGCAAACGATTCAGCACAGTAATTCCTATTTTATCGGGCTGGAAAAGTGTACTTTGTACGATGATGACTGCATGCAGTAACAGCAATTCCAGTAAGCACAGCAGAAAACAAAGACTCACTGCACTATACAAAGATCAAAAGTGGAATATTCTGTTTTTTAACAAATGGATAAAACTAAATACTGAATATCTGATATTCCCTCAAATTGTGTAGACAACTTCCAGTTGCAAGACAGCAAAAGGCAAATAAATCAAAAACCATAACTACACTGTGTCTCAGGAGCAGAGCCAGAGAAACAGAATTTCACGCAAAGCTTTGGATTCTTAAAGCATGAAGGAAATTCTTAGCCAAAATCCCCAAATCAATAGATAGTTCCCAAGCTGACACAGAGATTCTGACTAGCAAACAGTAAATTTTAAACCTTGACAAGTCTCCAAGGCATATCAGCATGCCATAAGCAGAAACTCCAGCAAACCCCTCTGTACACTTGCTCTAGAGGAAAGCTAATTGATTTATCCTCAATATAAATTTAGAGAAAACAATTTTTTTCCTGGCTCCTGAGAGCAACCCAGTGGGAACTACGAAATATCTTGTCTACTTTCCGTGCTCTATTTAGTCCTAATTCTCGAACTGCTCTTGGAAGGCCATTCCAGAGCTTGAGTACTACGCAAATTAAAAACCTTCTTCAAATTTCTGCTTTATTCATGTCCAAGATGTGCCTGAATTAGTAATTACAAATGTAAGTGATAATGATGCTATAGGTGAGGCACAATCACAGAACAAAAAACTGTTAACAGACAGCAGGACATCCATGCTTGAAACAGACTGTATTTCTCTGAAACCAGAAGATTTAAATCCAGAAACCCATCTGATAGTTTAAGCACTTCTTCCACAACCCTTCTTAAAATAAATGCAGTATCATTAATTCCTTATGCAAGTCCTCTCAGAATCCACTGATTTTCAGACTCCATTAAGTGATGGCATCATTTTTTAATGAACGTTCTGCCTGAGAAAAGATTCGTGAGGATCCACATCTTTGCTAAAAAAAAAAACTTTAAATGTCTGATCGTGCCCTGCAAATTTTCCAGTGTTTCCAAGCTTGAGAAGGGCTCCAGATACAACTAAGGCCTCAATACATATTTCAGATTAAAAGGAAGAAAAAAGAAATCTAAAATAAATCACTGGGTTTTCAGAAATCCTTTTTAATAACAAAGTAGCTGTAACCCCAAACAGTACATCCACAGGAAAAAAAAAAAGAAAAAAATCTGTAGATGTAAATAGCTATTCTTTATCCAAGAACCAATAATAGTTTTCTGTGTTCTTGTACTAATTTTGTTCATGTTTTGACTTATCAGGCAAATTAGTGTTTTTACCAGACCAATAGTTCAACCAGACAACGCTGCTCCTGAATTTCTAAGGAAATAGAGCTGGATGTCCTGATTCTCCTCACTGTGGGTAGCTTGTACTCTACCTCTGCAGCTGTCACCTTTCTCAGTAGGAAGCAACAAGGTCTCTCTCTGAGAAAGACGCACTGTCTCATTTCCCTGTCATCAGTTTCAGAGGCTGCTAGGATGAAGAAGGGCACATGGGCTTGACAACCGGGCAGATTTTCTTTCAGCTGTTCTTCTCCCTAATCTAGTTTCAAAAGTCATCAGCAAGTAACGTGTGCAGCTGGTGCAGGTGGACTTGAGGCCAAATCTCTCAAAGCACAGCACAGCCAATCACCCCAGTGTTTTAATGTGGTGGTATTATGTTGTATACCACACGAGAAAATAAATTAGAAAAGGTCTGACTACAGAAGGCAAAACGTTTGAAAACACTTATTTAAAACACAAGGGGTTTGAAAAACAAAATTTAGTATGTACTTGTGACTAGTCATTTTATAGCAATGAAAGGTGCTAAATCTCTCTTCAGTAGTTCTAATCAACTTGAGTTGCTAAATATTGATTTGTCAAAATACAAAAAAAACCTAGAATTTATGCAAAGCAGCAATGTCAAAGACAATAAGCCCCAAATGGCACAATTACTTTTCTTCCATAATTTCTTAGTCCACTTGTTTATTTATTTTGGATTTAAAATAGATAGATCCTCTTCTATGAAACAATGAATGCAGAAAAAGAAAACACTCAGACATTTATTTCCAGACCTGCAGCAAATACGTTAGCAATATCTTTTAAAAAGACAAATAATTAGTTTTCCTTACCTCTCTAAGATGTATGTTTTCCTTCTCCTTCTGGTCTAATATCACTTCTAAATGATTAACCTGAGATTCAGCTTCTGCCATCCTTCGAGTTCTCTCATTGTCATCTTCCATTCCTTTAGAGGGCAAACCTTTACTTTGCAACATTTCCAGAAGCTTTTTTATTGATTCATCTCTAGCATTTAGTGTTTGTTTTTGTGTTTCAATCCTAAGCTCCATTTCTTCTAGAGTTTTTCTTAACAGGAAAAGCTCTTTAGCTTGCCTATCATGTTCTGCTTGAAGTCTTCGAAAATTCTCCTCTGTTAGCTCAATAGTAAAATGCTCAGCACCTCGGTTTCCACTTTCTTGCTGGAGAAGATGATTAAGGTCTCTCTGGGTTCTAAGCTCATCTTGCAGTGCCTGGATTGTCATTTGCAGATGCTACAACACAAAAAAAAAAAATCAATTTAGGACCTGAATGTAGAATTAGACTTTGATTAAACTTTTGTTGTATGTTTTTATAAACATTTGTTACCATTAACAATGAAAGTATACTAAATGACCTTAAAAAAAAAAATCACAAATGCATGTGACAATGTTTATAATGATATCCTTCAAGTGCTTCTACAAAAAATAGGTGACAACACACAGTGTCAGCTACAGATAAAATGAAGAGCAAAGAAAAACAACAAACCCAAACACAAGGCAGTGACACATCCATTTGTACAGTCAATATGTGCCTATAAAGTTGAAAGACTCAGTATTCCATGTTTTCTAAATTACTTCATAGACTACAGGTGGTTCTGCCCTGCATGGTGCTCAGTAGATGAGTTACATAGGCAAACAAAATGCTCACTGTAACTGAAGGGATATTGGCGGGGAGCAAGGGTGTGGGAAGGGGGGGGGGGGGGGGGGGGGGGGCGGGGAGGGACTTGATTGGTTTTGCTTTTTTCTTTTGGCAACTAAATCTATGAATATGTTTTAGTAAACAGGATTACTGTATCTCTAATGAGCAAACAAAAAAACACAGTAAGTAATATTGAATTTTGAAGGAAAAAAATGACTGCAAATAGTAGACAAACCTTTGTTCTCCTGGCATCCAAAAACTGAACAGCATGGTAAATGAAAAATGAAGCAAAATCAACATAAATAAAGGTCAAGATGCAAGCAAGGGAGATTCAACAGAAAGAACTGAATTCAACAAAAAGTATCTTCAACAGAAAAAATAATTTTATTGAGATATACAGAACAGCACAAACAACTTCACAGTACTCAAATATACAAACCAAAACTAAAGACAGACTTTACTCAATAGATGTGACAAAGAAAAAGAAAACATACGAAATAATTAATCCCATAATGAATAATAATAATATTCCTATTACATCTCACCGTGCTTTCACACTTATCTTCCACACAATATCTTGTCCTAAAATATTTGTATTACATTTGAGTACAGTGGTCTCTCTGCTTGAGAGACAAATCTCTCACTCCATATTCAACACAATGAAAAATTAAAATGATTTTGTTCATATTAAAGTTGAAGCATAAATAATTATCCTAACTTACTAAAACAGCATGTTTAATATCTGAAAATGTTTGTCTCCTTATTTTTTCTTTATTAACTGCCAGTACAATATATCAAATGCATAGAAATATGAATTCCTGAAAAGCCGAATCACATCAATCTGTTTTAAATGACTTTAAATGTATGGCAACAGACTTTTTTTTTTTCATTAATGAATATTCTGCAACTCCACACTTCAGTGAAACAATAATTCATTAATGCCTGAAGTCAGTATCAGAGGCTTCTTTAGTTACTTGATAACATCTTCATTTTTAGAATTATATCTGGACCTGTCAGTATGTAATAAACTGAATCTAAACAGAAAGAAAAAAAACTTTCTGAAATCACATCTCTTACCAGTCACTTCAAAAGGATAAAATGTTTTGGCTGCAGTGGAATTCTGTAGTCTGAATTTGTTCTACCATTAAATGGCAGTGTTTTTATACGTGTTCAGAGCTTAAATCTCTTAATGTTTCTATGTCATTAGGCGCACGCTCAGTTGACAACAAGCAAATGTAGGCTACTCATTTACAGCCCTGCTTTTACTTAACGGTAATTCTCACCATTTCTTAAAATCTCAGCATGTTTTAGATTATTTATATAAGTTTAAAAGTTCCCAATGAACTTAATTTCAAAGACATCCTAGATGTAGCAATTTTCTACTTTAAATCCATTACTGTATTGTTCATTATCCTGAGAACGACAGCTTTAGCACAGAAATTCAGTACAGAAATCTGAATGTTCAAAAAATAGAGAAATAATGGTCAATGATGTTTATGAATGATCAAATTAACAAAGACATGGGAAGGCAGTGACAAAGAGACAAATGGTGCAACGTAAACAAAACCAAACTCCTTTCTTTCCAAATGCTTTTTGACTGAACTGACATAATATTTATAGATCACCTCCACCAGTTAATACAGCAGTTACACAAGGTTTCCAAGCTAAACAAGGCTTTGCTTTAGAGAATATTGATGTTCTGTTCTAATTCCCTCATAGCTTTGCAAAACTGAAAGTTGGAGAGAAAGAAACATTTTCAGATGAGTAATTATGGAAAAAAAATGAATTTCTATTAATTTAAATTATTCATAAATTTTCAGCAAGCTTGAAAAATAACCTCCTTCAAAAGGTCCAAAAGGAGAAAAAAAGTTCACTTGGCTTTTTCAAATTACATGTTTTGATTTTAAAATATTTTCATGCTATATTTAATTTTAAATTACTCTTTTTTTTTTTGAGATAGATTTTTTAATTGATTTTTTTCCTTTTAATGAAAAACAAAATAATTCAATCACCATTTAAAAAGAAATTTCTCTTTTACTTAACTTTGAGTTCAGTCTCCACATCAGCTGGATTTTTAGTCCCAGACATTTATTTGGAGAATGAAACTCATATCTTTTCATTCTTTGCAAAAGAATGACTGCCTGAAGTAACACACCTATAAAAACCTGAGCAGAGAGCCAATACTTTGCATAAGCATAGTATAGTAAACCCTCTGCACTGCACAATTACCTCACTACTATGCAATAGAAATATTCAGTAACTACTTGTATAGTCTATAAATAGTCAAAAGATAAGACCTTTTTCCTCCAATCTGGATGATTTAAAATAGCTTCTTCTAACATTACGTTAGACAATACTAACTCCTTGATGCTAAAAAACTACTTATAAGTAAACGCTTTCCCAAAGTCAAGCAATCTCTGTACACCACTATCTAGAAGATTATAGCTGAATCAAAGGAAAACCATTTGTAAAATATTTCAAGTATTTTAAAACAGAAATAAGAGGGAACTTAAAATACACATTGCTAACACGCAACTCTTCTGAATGTAAATTGTAAAAGCCAACACTCTTAGATCAACGCACAGATTATTAGAAATCAGAACTCAAAACAGCAATTCTGGCAACATTAGCCAGGCATAACTTCCCTTTCTGTCCCACAGCAACCTATGTACGGTGCTCTCACATTCTGCCTATAAACACATTTGTTGCTGAGCACAGCAGTTGTTGTGGCTGCTTCTCCATAACTATGTTAAGCCCAAGAGCCTCAACCGCAGCAGGCTGCTGCTACCTCGACACAATCCATTTTTCAGTCCTTCAAGACTCAGAATTCTTTGAACACGATGGCCCAGATTTAGATTTGTGCTGGCACAGATTTTTGTATCTGCAGCTAGCTAAGAAAAGGAAAGAACACACGTTGCGAGGGTGGAAAGATACTGAATAATTAATTGTAGCAGGGGAGGAATGTGGGAGTGCTGTGAATATCTGTCACGCTGCTTTTAGTACATAGGCAGGACTTTGTGGGATTTGAAAAGACACACAAGATGTATCACGCTTTTCATAATTTCTATTAAAAACAGACCAGCTAACAAGGACTTATAGAAAGAATCCATGCTTCTAGGGAACATATAAATACTTCTCACAGAACTTTTGCAATCTTCCCCTACAGCCCAACTCCAACAGGCAACCCATGGAACTGCGCAGGAGGTTCCCATTAACCTTTTTCTGAATTAAGCACAGTGCAGGTTTCCACAATTTGCCCCCATAATTTAAAACAGAACTACGAAGAAGAATTAGCAGTGCCTTCTTGGTTGCCTGGCTTCCAACTTTTACTCTACATGTGGACATTAGTCTATGGAAAGGAGCTATTCACAGACAAATCACCTGCAGAGAACTATCCTGGCACAGCACACCTTGGATCAGAGCACAGCAGTATTTCAGAGCATCTCAAAGCCTTAGATATATGGTAAACATTGGAGGAAAAGGATATTGTAAGGAGATTGACCAATTTAAAATAATTATCTACAGGCATACAGAACTTCTATTTTACACCACCACCCTGGCACCAAATGTGAAGAATACATTGAAAACTGTCAAGCAAATAAAACCAAATAATTTAAAACCAGAAAAAAAAAAACTGACACTAACTTGGAAGGAAGCAACAAATGCTGCATAAGGTGAAGAAAGAAAGGAATCATAGTGGGGGTTGTCTTGACTGGGAAAGCCAGCCTGAACAATTTGGTGGCAGAAACTAAGTGGTCATAGGTTATTATCAAGTGATTGTCTTAGAAAGTGCGACATACATGATTTACTACTCGTTTCCTGTAATACAGCAATAATCAAACCAGTTTATTCCACAGACAAAAATAACTCAAATTTGGAAATTAGGGGTATGAAATTCTGAATGCGTTCCTCCTCTAAATGGTTCAGTACAGCACTACGGCTAAAAGGGGCAATGTCAAGGTCAACCAGTGTAGGCAAAACAACTATTTCTGTAGCCATTCAAGATCATTCACTCCTTTGGTGCTTCACCTAAAGAGATGATGGGTAGCAGTGTTTTTCCTCTACTTCAAGCCATTGTCTTCTGGCTTCTGTCTTACACTGTTCCATTTTCAGTTACTGATTCTCCTGCTTCTTTCCCACTCTGGTCAAAAAGGTAAAATGTATTAAGCTTTTTCTTATGTGATTGTTGCTGTAAAGCCAGGTAAGATAAAGAAGAAATGACTATTGTCACAACTGTCTGTGTCCTCTAAACACCACAGCATTGATGTGGTTGTGATAGACAAACAGCCTTCTGAAGTGTAAAACAACTGAGAGCAGAACCCTACAAGTTTAGAAGGAATAATCTAGGAAATAAAGCAGTTCTAGGCAAAAAGCAATCTCACGCTGCAGTGTAGGATGTGTCTGAACTGCCTCACACCATGCAGGTGGCAGTATGAGAATATATAGCAGTACTTTAAGGTGGATACATGACAAAGCTTCCAAAAGCATTATCAAAAAAATCTTTCTGCCTCCAGCAGCTTTTTTCCCCTCCCCTCCCTTTTATTAGTACACAGAAAAATAAAAAGAGCTTTTGACAGTTTTATTATCTGTTACAGACTTTTGAAAGGCATGTCTAACAGTATTTTACAAAATTTATTCTTTGAACTTAGGTTGACTATGCAGTTTCTGCAGCTAACTTTTTGAGGGTATGGGATATATTACTAAGCAGTCTTGCATGATAGTATTTTCTCTATTGTGCACACAACAGAGGGAGTAAACTATACTGACCATAATACCCTGTGTTTTGGAACAAGGACTGGATTGGCTCATACACTCCAGTCTCTGGCAGTGGCAAATGCCTAATGATACAGAAGACAGTGAAAACACAGTTATAGCTACACAACAGGATTTGTAACTTAAGAGAGAGAACAACAAAATATACTGTTGAATTTTTGGTTTCTATTTTCTAAATAGAGATTCATCAGTTACTCTATAACCTGCCACTACTCCAATTTTAGTCTTCAATTTATGAAGTTCCAACACTGAAAGGTGACAAATTACCTATCTGTACGTTAACTTAAGTTATATTACTGAAACAAGCATGAGAATTAGATTTGCGATTTTTTTTTATTATTATTATTATTTTTTAACACCTAAACATTGTTAAATGCTACCATGCAAACCTTCAGTTTCTCCTCTAAGAGAAAAACAAAAAGGGGATTGGAGATATTTTCCTCATCGGTATAAATCAAGAAACAGATTCTTCCATGTATTTGGCTCATCTAAAGTTGGGATGCTGGAATGGTAAATAAAACTGAAAGATTAATTAACAAGAATTTTGCTTGAATGAGGCACCACCGAGGAAAACAGATTATAGAAGAAATATGCAACATCTAAGGAATCACAGAGGATTTAAACCACATACAAAAAGGCATTTTCAGCATTCAAATTTCTGGAGGTGTAACAGATGTGAGACAAGTCATGCATAACAGTTTACTGGTACCCTGTGTTTCAAGAGGGCAGATTCTTGTTTATTTGCCTTCCTTAACTTTTCTTTCTTTACACGCTTTTAAATTTGGTGTCTTGTCAAATTTGATAAATGCTTGCTCTTAATACCGTGCTTTGTGAGCTAAATAAGGAACCTTGTCATGTATGTTAGACATCTGCATTTCTTAATATAGATGTTGTATTTAATCTGCCCTAAACTATCAGGCTTTGTGACTATTCAGTCAGCTTTTCTTAGTGATTTCCCTCAAATACTTCAATGAAAAAACAACACTGGAAAGAGAGCATCACCTAGGAACTCGGTATAATTGTACAAAAACATATCTCAGTTTATTACTGAGGGCTAACTGTAGGCGAAAACATTTTAGTATTGCAAATTTCAGAGTAGTTTTGCACCTAATTCTTTAGGCACGATCTGTAAACTCATTTCTTTCCCCATTCCTCAATTTGCTATGGGCTTAAATGTCATTTTTCATTTATTTCCTTTGCTTTGCTGTTTGCCTTAAGTAGGCCTGCCATTACAGATCGACTTTCTCATTCTGCCAAAACATATTTCTTCACAGTATTATGAAGCATTGACTGTACTGCAACTCTAAAACATCAAAAATCATTTGTTAAAAACAGTCTGTACGTCTGAAGTCTCTCGCTCTACTGTCCCTTCCTCCTTTCTTCTACTACACTTTTCCAGTGTAGCCAATGCTTTCTTTGGTGAGCAATTTTATTTCAGATCTTTAAGTTCACCTTGCCCCTAAAATCCAAATTTTATTTTTATTTTTATTTTTAAAGAAAATTAGTTGAATACCTTTTGATGAAGAATTTATTCAGTGGGGGCTTCCTGACATTTCTCAGATACTTCTATCAGGTTTCTAAGCAGCTTTACCAAAGTCCAAATACAGCCTTGTCTTCATGCAGATATAGAACAGTTTACTTATGTCCACACTTAGTTATGGAAATGTAGTTATTTTGTACCTCGTGTAAGAAACAAAATAAACCTAATTTTCTAACAAGAAAATCAAACAAGTGTGACCTTTATTCTCTTAATTTCACCTTGCCTACTTCATGTTTAATATTCAAAGTTACTACTAAGATTATTCTCATTATCTTTTGGCACTTTTTCTAGTGTTCCCATTCTCATATTTTTACCTAAGAAAACAAGCAGCATGCTTCTGTGGCATTTTACTGCTTTGCAATGCAAGGCATTAATCAGCTCTCATCTGCATGGCTTTAAATAAGCCTGAGGCACGCAGTTTCTCAGAAAGCTTTGACTTGTTGCTTAAATAGACAATTTGTTTCAAGTCAATCAACTTGTTTTTGAGCTGGAAAAATCTAACACTAAATACTTTAGATTGCCAACAATTATTAATTCTTCCACTAAGTCATTCCCTAAAGGAAAATGTTAAGTACCTTCTAATAAACTATTTGAGAAAAATGATTCAAGCCTCCCAAAACAACCTTTTTTGCAATATAGATTGACAGCACATTAAAGATGCAAAAAGGCAATATTTTATTACTATTGCATAACAAAAATGTCAAAAGAAAATACTTACAACAAGAATGGCAATCCAGAATACTGTTGAATTATGAACACGAGCGATTGAGCACGTTAGTGGAAAACAACAGATTCAGCTCTATGATGGACTTTCAATTTAAGGTTTCTGAAATGGCTAAATAACTGCAAGCACTGAGTAAACTTTCAGACAATCTTTCAATCATATTAGCATTCTAAATATCTCTAACTTTCCTTTCTATAAGCAAAAGAAAATAAAATTTCAAAAAATTTAAAAATTTAAATTCCTCAGAGCTTTAAACCCAGGGTTCATTTCCTCCCTCTGAGCACTCCTTTAGTTCTTCCTTTGTCCCTGATGTTTGGGCTCAAATTCCTAACAGTATGAGGTCTCAAACATCCTGAGCACCTTTGAAATAGCTCAGAACAGGAGTTTTAGGAGTTTTGCTGCTCTGAACCATTCCAAGTGCACCACTCAAAAAAGAGCAGAAAGATCACCAGTCCTCACGTACGGATGACTGTGCTACTTCAAAAACAACACCAATGAGCAACATTTAAGAAAAGACCTAAAACTCAATATTCCCAATGCTTCCATGAGCATTTCCTATGCTAAATATTGTACAGACTGAAATTACACTAGTTTATACAGCCAATATATGATAGCTGCCATGAAACATTATCAACAACAGCACTATGTCACTTTACTACTCAATATTCAGAGCAGAATAGCAAGGAAGAAGTGGACCTTCTTCTCTGGACAGCACCAGAAATCATACTGTGTAAAACTACAGGAAGAGATCTTTCCGTGATATCAGTGCTGTCAAACAAACTGGTAAAGACAGAGAAGAATAAACTGAGCTTGCAGTAGGAACGGCTACCAACCACTTCCTCAATCACGAAACTTGTCAACATATAACTAAATTGTCTGAAAGAAGATCAGAATATTCTTTGTTGCAAACATCTTCTAATCCTATCTTTTGATTTTGAAACTATTTACTTTAAGCACTGCCATTAGGAAAATGATATGAATGTAAGTTATTCATATGAGAATTTCAAGCACAGCTTCTGATAAGCCAGAATTTTTTTTATTTCCTAAAAAAGAGTGATAAATCAAGTTCCAATTTCAAACTCCTTCTTATCCTTTAATCAGGAAAAAAAAAACACAACCATAAAAGACCACTCTTCAGCTTCCAATTTGTTTCTTCTCTACTAGGAATAGTACTGTGAGTTAATTAACCATAATACATAATCACTTCCCATTGAAACAATTTGAAAAGGACATTTAGAATTGTGCTTTCAGCTACAGTCAAGGGAAAAGGGAAAAAAAGAAATACAGAGATTTTTAGCAGCTTCAATCTAAAAACTTCTGTCAGATCAAACAGAGAAAAGTGATGCATCACAAAGATTGGCAACCATCTGGAAAAAGATTTTGCACAGAGTTTCTGAAGAAGTGGTGCAGATCTGCAGGAAGGAGAAATCATTAAGGTAGCAGTGTTTGTGGCCCGATGGTTGCAAAATTATTCCTTAAGAGGTCAGAAGATTGATTTTGCAATTAACTTTCTTAAAACTTTTTTTAGTCTTGCCATATTTGAGAGTCCTCTCGCTTATGACCTATATAAATTCAACAGTGATTAAGACCCTGCACTTGCTCAGTTTTCCCACAAGATGGCACTAAGTTCATACTCTGCAGAAAAACATTAACAAAGCACAAAAACACGAAGGAAAAACTGCCGTTACATGCCTCATAACGATAACAACAATACTAATTTGCCTTTACATAACAATAAAGAACTTCAATTAGGGAAAAATAAAATTAGCACTCTAAGTGTTCTTCTCTTAAAACAGTAAGCAATTTCCCCCTCATAATTCAAAAAGAGTTAAGGGCTGAGTGAGGCGATGCACGAGTGTATGGTATGCATGGACAGCCATGTATCCCCTCTAGAATTACATAAATCAAAACCAGGGATTGCTACAGTAATGTTCAAACTCAAATCAAAGCATTACTAGTCTGAAACTTTGCTTTAATTCCTAAGTTTAGAACTTCTAGCACATACATTAAGGCCATTTCACAAATGAAAAGAATTACTACTATTCCTCCTCAAAACGATGATTCATTAGGATATAGTAGAAGAATATGGTGTTGTGTTTTTTTCTTCTTATGGAAATTTTTCAAAACCTGGTAATTGCTGATCTACAGATAGCAGCAAATGCAGTAAGCCCTGGCTCGCTGTTCCATGCTCTGATTCAGAACCAGAATATCTGTACACAGTAAATTATTTCACTCCCCTAGTTACACTAACACTGGGCTGTCAGTGCTGAACATGAGCGAACGGCTTGCACTGCAAACATCATCAGACACTGACAGCCAGTTGCATGGTTTGTTCTTGTGTATTTAAATATGGGACAGCATTCACTCAAGTAAAAAGGACAAATACAGCAGGAACATAAAAAGAACTCAGTACTGCAAAAATAGCTACCTAATTAAATGCCAATATTCAAGAATTTAAGTTCTAAGCACTGTTGACTTACGTTATTTAAACATGCCTATAAAAACTGTTGAACATATCTGTAGGAAAAAATATCAAATTAATGGTATGATTCTGAAACTAGACCACAACACCATGGAAAATTACTGCTAGGGTTAGAGATGTAACAATAAATGACTACAAGGGGACGGTAATATTCTACTTTAAACCACTAAAAGATTCTCTACAATTACATCTTCTTCTTCTCCTTTTTTCTCTCTGTTTGCTGGTGGATTCTTTTTTGGAAATATAACAATCTTAATTACTACAACACTGACTTAGTAGTGCATCCTTCAGTTGGCCTACTGTCTCACAGTGGTTCAAAGTCATGAAGTGCAGGGAAGCTGCCAATAAGCCACTCAGTGCCAGTTGCAATGAAATAAACAGGAATGAAGGGGTATTTGGGGCCAACTGCATACTACAGTATTGCATTTTAAACTGACAGCGGTGTGTCTTCTATCAACAGTTAATTAGTGCTGTACAATACCTTCTTCCTGTCTCTCACTCTGCTCATAAGCAAGCATGCTGTAAGACCAATCTGTTTATATGACTATTGAGAAGGAAAGGAGTTGTTAAGTTCTGCTTTTCGGCTAGTCACAAAACAAAACTTAATACAGGCAGGCAAAAGCAAAAGTGAATTCAAGATCAGGTATGAGCATCATTTTCACAAAACACCATGCAAACTCCACAAGCACAATGGGTCCTTTTCAATTGCACAGTGCTACAGATAAGAACACAGCAAAATCTGGGGGGTGGGTATGGCATATAGAGCCACCTTGGAATGCAAAAGGCTTATTTAATCAGAACTACTAAGATTTTTCCCCCCAATCACATGCTTAGACATCTGCTGGCTATATAATGCAAACCCATTGCAGTTTAAGTACAGATTTGTGATCAAAATTAATATCCCCATCAACATATCCTCCTCTAATCTCCAGTTTTACCACTGAATGTTTAGAGAGGATTTTTTCTATACTGTGTAATAGAGGGTGAGAATATAGGATCAATACACAATATCTAGAATATTCTATGCATCCTGTTCCATCTCTGTAAATAAATTAGTACAAATTACGGGCTCTTTCAGATAGCTCATTTTTAAGAAATGATGTAAACTTACACTTTTCTACTTTTTAGTTCATGGTCAGATTCATCTTTATTTGGGTCATCTTATCTTACTCTTGAGCAGCACAGAAGAGATGGAGCACATTAACCACCTGAAATAGCTTTACAGCTTTTAGCTGAAGTATACATCTCATTCTTCTTCTTTCTTCCCTACTCAGTGTTGTGGTAAATGCGTAGAGAAAACCTCTCACTCATACTTGATATATTTTACTCTATATAGATTTTTCAATCTCAGCTTTCCTTTAGTCATAGCATTTCCCCCCCAGAAATATTGTTTTGTAGATGAAAATATGCTTTATCAAATCGTGTTACTGTTCTCTTTGTATCTATTGTAGTTTCCATGGAAATAAATAGGAGGCATTACTTTCAGAGCAACCTACATACATTGCTATATAAAAGCTAAGGGAGGTAAAGATTCTGATCCTCAATTGGTATCTGTTGATCCTTAAACACAAACAAGCTGGAACTTATCTGAAATCACAAGTATGCCTTTTCTCCTTAACAATCTCACTGCCTACAGAGTGATAGAAGGAAGACTGACAATGAAAGATGAGTTTGGAAAGCAATGTGACCTGTTAGTCTCTTTCCCCATAATGCCAATTTTTTTACAGTATTATCCTTTAGCCCTAGCTTTCTCAGTTCAAGCCCATAAAATCCCCTCCATTAGAAATTCCTTCCAAAAAAAAGAGGGTAACCACTCTATGAAGGATAATCTGACAGTATCACAGAATCGTAGGGATTGGAAGAGACCTCTAGAGTTCATTGAGTTCAACCCCCCTGCTGGTATGATTCTGGTATCCAAAGTGGTATATTTCACCATTCTCCAACAATGAAATATGCACTTATTATTAGAAATGTTAAACATTCTGTTCAATCAACCTCACTACTGCCAGAAGCAGTAAAAATCCTGCAGCAGTTTACTGGACTCACCAAAACCCAAGTCAATATCTTAATATCTGGATTGAGTTAGTTTCCAAAAAATGATGAAGTTCTGTAATTTAGCACCTTCTAACCACAGTAAGAACTGGATGTGGCACAGCCCAGGTCACTAACAGCTGCAAAGGATAAATTGCAAGGCAATTATTCTCCATTATGCCACATACTACATCTCCTATCATTTCCTTCTCCCTCTAACTGTAAAGAAGTAAATGCATCTATGCCAACTTCTATCAGTTGTACTATAATGCAGATGTTCCTTGAGGTGTTAAATCTGTGCCAGAAATCTCTGGATTAAACCTTTATTATATTCAGATGACCAAAATGCAAAACTTCCAGAAGAAATTCTAGAAGACACAATCTACGATGAGTGAGAACTTTCACTAGTTACTACAAATAAAATATAAGTTTGAATCTTAAATCCTCAAATACGGTGCAAGAGAACAGTGCTTCTGAAGGAAACTGCAATTTTGTTCTGTTTTTAAACTGAAAAAAATCAGTACAGTGGTTTTAATTCTGTTAGTACTGCCCAAGCATGTACATACTGTTAAAAATGAGACAACAGAAGAGTTGGTTAACTAAACAGTATTGTTCTAATGAGATGCACAGAGAAATCTGTGCTAAAAACATGATACAGTTCTTTTGTGCTTCAGAGTAGATTGATCTATATTTGCCACCTGTGGGCCAAATTGCTGCTGAAAACACCAAGCAGACGGATGATCACAGGTTAATTTAATTACTTCCAAATAGAGATGCAGGGAAAAGATAAAGTTGCTTAAAAAAAAAAGCAGCAGCCATTTTCTGCACATTTAATAAAAGATATTTCTACACTGGTAAAAATTTATCAGGCCCCTTCATGGTATGAAGCTGTCAGCCAGCAAGAGAGAGGTGCAAAAATCAAAACAGCCAGAGTGTTCAAAGAGGTGAAAAGGACTCGGCAGGTAAAAGTATGATCAAAGAACTGAGGAAAGAAGAACAAAAGGCATAGAAGAGAAAACACAATGGAGCTTAAAAGTCGTTATGCTATGTTTTATCTCTAACAGGAATACTTGCCAGAATGATGGCAGTGAAAACTGCATTGCGGGCTCTATATTTCTTTTTTCATATGATCAATTCCTGTAGCTGCTGGAGAGGCTGACTGATTACAGAAGGGAACAGGGGAAGTCAACGAAACCCTGTCCTTCTGTCAAGTCTTAAGTCATTATCTCAGACAAAACAGAATACAACTCCACTGTTCTTTCACGTTTTTCCTCCTTCAATGCCTCTGTATTATCACTAATTTGCCCTACTCTATTAAAAAATAAAAACAAGAACAATTACAGTTTAAAAACTAATTTTATTTTCATGACATTGGCCTCATTGATATCTCCATTGGCAAAACAAAATCCTGCAGCTCAACTGGGCTTATTTTATATCATTTTTAATGATGAATTTTAACAGTATTCCTAATTCAAAATTCAGCGGCATACTGAACAACTTGCTATCACTTTCAATGAAAGGTATACCTTGTTAATTCTCAATCCATATCAAAGTACTCCATGTATCCTTTTTTTTCCCCCCCACTTTTACTCCCTTCACTCCATGCTGTCTTACAAAAATAACTTGAGCAGCTTCCATGATTCATCTGTCACAAAGATTCTCATCTTCCCTACTGTACTGGTAAATCAGGTTTAGTACTGCAAATTGAATTTTGTCTGCTAAGAGAAAGCAAAGTCCAAAGTCAAGGCCACTTTATACAAAAGTGTATCTTAAAACAGCATTTTCTCATCTCCACTGCCACAAACCTTAGTAATACATACGATGCACTTTTGATTTTTTTTAATTGTTTTTTTTCCCTTTTTTTCCATGTTTATCAACAGCCTAGAAGAGCCTACAAAAACCTGAAGTGCTACCAACATTGAATATGAATCAAATATCTAGGTATGATGATGTGAATAACCATTCCATCATCTGTTTCAGAACTGTTCACTGAAATTAATACGTATTGTAAAAAACAACTTCTAGACAACGTCTTAAGCAACTTAAAAATATATATATTATGGATTACAATAAAAAGTACAAGCCAACCATTCCAAAAAATAAAATACTCCCTCTCTCTGCATGCCCGTTTGTATATGAAAACCTTGTTCGTTCAAGTAAACTGCCTATTTGTTACAGCATAATTTATTCAGGAGGAACTGACAGTTAATATTCTCAGAATCAAACAGTAGAATACCCATGGTAGGAGATCCGCATATCCATTGGTCAAAAAAATTTCCTTAAAAAAAGAAAAAAAGATGCTGTCACTGTAGAGCTCAGCTGATTCTCTTCAATAGCACAGAGAAGAAAAAACAACCCTCTCAAAGAATCCAAATATTTTTTTTTTTTTTTTTAACTTTCACACTCACATCAAGTTCAGTTTTCTCATCTATGAGCTTACAGCTCTCACGCTTTCCATCTTTTTCCTCTCTATAGCAAGAAAATACTGCCAAACAATAAGTGATCAATAAACAATATTTCCAAGCAACTATCCTTCTGATTACTCTATATTACAAGAAATACTTGGAGGAAGGCAGAAAGCAGGAAAAAAGAACTACTTTTGTGTAGTCCTATATTCTTACTCATTGATGATACTTTTCTTGCTCTAAGACCTTTCCCACAGGAGGTTTAACTGAGCTGGACCATAGAGGATAAATTCTAGGAATGATGAAATGCAAAATACCCTGACCTCCTTGGAGAGTAACAGCAAATGTTTACTAGCCAAGCAAAAAGCCTTCAGCCAGCTGCTCCTTTTGTTTTTAACTATTGCTAAACAGGATAAAGGAGAAAATTGCCCCAGGCATCACAGAAAACAAAGAAAATAAATGTATTTGATTAGTGTATAATTAAATGGACATTGCAGTAATTTTTGTTGTTGTTGCTGTTTTTGGGGGGGGGTTTTTAGTTTGTTTGTTTTTGTCTGTAGAGTCTTTTATCACCTTTTTTTTCTTTCCTTGTAACAGCTAGAAAGAAAAAGCAACAAAAAGCAGCAGCTGTTCAAGGGAGCAAGCTGATAGGTGGTAGGATAGCTGAAAGGTTTTCTCTTGCATAGTCTGACACAGAAGTTCCCAAAACTTCTCTTAAACCTGATGTTAAAACATAGAGCCCTGCTTAGCAATATTTGTCATCTTACCCAGAATTTAAGAATAAACCACACTAATCAATAAGCTCTACTAGAATTATATTGTGCAGCTTCATTCACTCACTCTTCTATATCAAATCATTTTTCAAAAGGCTGTCGAGAGTAAAGTTGGGCTGAAAGTGGCCCCGGAGACAAAAGTTTGATAGCTACATACTGATCTACAAAATAAAGTGCTTTTAGTTTCCATTATGTTAGAATTCAATTGTATGAGATTAATATCAGAAGGCTACATTATTACTCCTGAACAAATACATTTTTTCCTCATCCCAAAACCTGATTCACTGCCAGCATCTGACAAATCTATTCAATAAATAAATCAATGAACTGTTTCTATATATGAATATTATCCAGCTGTAGCATATTCTTACCAACTCACTTTTTTTTTTTTTCAGAAGTAATGAGAATATTTGCAGTAGCATAATGTAATTAATCAGAACATGGATATTTTTGCTGTCACAATACCCTGTTTCTTTCTCCTCACTGGGATGCAGAAAAACAATCTAAATTTACATTTAAAAATGTCAAAATGCACTTATTCATGTAAATTGTAGAAAGAGAAAACAGTTTTGGTCTGTTTTTAAAAATAATGCTTCTTCTGAACAGGATATTACTTTCTTGATTCAAACTCATGAGACAAATCTGAGTCATTTCTGGAGTTTTATAAGAGAACTAGTACCTACTTAAACAATGCTTTCTTTATAAATGTCAAAGTAATCCTGACCAGATATCATTGATGTACCTCAACATTCTATCCTCCTTAATAAAATCTAACTTTTATTAAATACAAATGTACTGTCCCCTAAAACATTCTGTAACTGATCTACCCACCAATGTTGATGTTAAACATATTTGAAAAAAGGCAACTCTTGCTAAAGATCAATTTATTTGCTTATTTACTGTTCGAACAGCTTTGCTTAAGTGAGTTCATACAATCTGCTTGTGAACTTGTTCATCTGCTGCAAGTTTGTTGATGGTAAGTTTGGTTTCATTGTGAGCATGGTTCCAGACACAGAAAGCCTTCTGGCACTTATTCCTCTTAATTCAGAGACCGAATTCCCTGGTTGAGAGAACCAGAATGAAAGAATGTCTGGAACACTGACTGATAGATTTGTGCAGAAGATGTCACCATTCACTGCTGACCTCATGTTATTTATGACTCTGATCATTCTGTTCTTTAAGACCACTAAGAGGTTTGGAATACAGTCCACAGAGGTAATTCATCTTTTAAACTTACATGCAGGGAGGCGTAACGGCAGTTTAAAAATAGCTCAAATGCAACAGCCCTTTTTCAATGTGCTTTTATAGAAAATATTCTGATGGGATCATCTGGTGATAAAACTTTTTATATGTCCAATGGAAGAAGAAAAAAGGATCTTTGACACATCTTTTGAATGAGGGCAAGAAACAGTGGGGCTCATCATTCAGACACTACAAGATGTTTTTGTACTGGATTCAACAACTGGCCCACACTGGATGCCAAGGGAACAGTATAAGATGCATAAGCATTTTCCAGTAGTTTGAGTTTAAGGAGTTCAAGATCCTGACTGGGGATCTACGTGCTTATTAGTCCTTGAAGGACTTCTATAAATCTAACAACCTTTTAAATCTGCAGCAGGCAAAGTCTTATTACAGTGAGCTACCAGTCTTTTGTTTTAATGTCTTCTTATTAATTCTAAATATGCTTCCTTCAATTTGGTATTTCCTGATTCTTGTCTCAGAAGAAATTTCAGTTACTCCTAGTTTTTTTTTCCTCTCTAAATGCTGCTCAGACTCTTGCAGATTTCTACTACATCCCACTTCTCTCATTGCTTTTCCATCTTTAACAGACCTATTTAGACTCACAAAGAAGCTATTCCATATTTTTTGTTCATCTTTCCTTTCTTTCTCAGTTGTACCTTCTCTAGTTCTACCACAGCCTTTACAAGATGAAGAGGATCTGAATTGGCACAGAATTCGGGACAAAATAGCTACAAATCAAAGTGTCACCATAGTGTTCCCTAGTTTGCTTGGCATTCCTTTCCAAATTATTTCTAATCTTCAGTCAGATTTCTTTGACTGTACTCAGTATGTAAGCTGATATTTGGTAGAAAATCTAAAATAACCCAGGACTTCTTTCCTGTGTACTAATAATCCAGGGAACATAATTTCTTCATAAATTTAGGATTATTTTTCTCTGCCTCAGGTCTATACCTTCATCAGTATTGAATTTCATTTGCAGTTTCATCACACATTCATTCAGCATCCTTCTGCAAATTTTTCTTGTCAGCATTCATTGTCATTACTGTGATTAAGAGTAGCAGCTGACAACCATACTGCTACCCCCTTTTTCTGAGTAATTAATGAGTATGTTTCACAGAGATACCTCTTGAACACTGCAAGCAATCTTCCTGATTCATTTCAACCTATTATTCCAGGAGAGTTATTCTACAAGTGATTAATGCATGTGATAGAGTCATTTCATATCAGATTAGTTCTTTTGAGAGATTCTTGTAGGTGCTTTAAAAAAAAAAAATCAAGATGAGGTCTCCCCAGAGCTTCCTCTTCTCCAAGCTAAACAATCCCAACTCCCTCAACCTTTCATCGTAGGAGGGGTGCTCCAATCCTTTTATCATCTTCGTGGCCCTCACGCATTCCAACAGCTCCACATCCTTCTTCTGCATGTTGGAATCCAAAACCCACAGAGATAATTCTGCAGGAATTCTTTGGAGTCAAGAGACATTGGCAGTGAACCACCCTCACTGTATCTGGTTTAAAACTAATAGTCACTTCCCGTCTGCAAAAATTCAGATGTGTTTGGTTGCAGTTTTTGTTTGGTTGTATGTTTTCTCTCTGCACTTTTCCCAAGGAATAGTAAATGATTATGTAGCTTTCAATTTCCTATCCAAAAAAAAGCTCCTAAATTACTTCGTTTTGACTACGAATTGCAAGTTTCGACTCACATGGAATTTGGATTACTTCCTAGCAATGATAACCGTTAATTTAAAACCATGACAAACCGTTAATTTAAAACCATGACAATGCTGTTTTGTGTAAACATACTTATGTGGGTTTTTTTTGTTGTTGTTGTTTTGGTTTGTTTTTTTTTTTTTTAAGAACTTGCATTTGTGCTTGAAAATTAATAATTCTACCAAATTTAAGTCATAGAAATGTAATTGTGCTGTAGTGACCAAAAGATTATATTTAATACAAGATTTAAGGCATTAATTGCAGTTAAAATTTGAGACAGAACAATGAGTTTCCTGTCTTTTAAATTGTTCAGTCCTTTTCAAAATAAAAAATAACGTGAAACAGATGTTACTCCTGCTTATTTGTCAGTTTCAGTAGTTTGCCCAGTTAATTCAAAAGTTGATTCATCAGATAACTGAATAACTGAACAAGATTAATTTACAAGCATATTCCCAACAAAACTAACTGAAATGAGGACATTTGTAGCTAAAATAAATACAATAGTAGAGACTTTGAGTCTTCTCCCACTCATGGCATACACGTATATTGAAATATAAATTCTTTTTCAACTAATATTTGTTACAGTTCCTGAGGGCTGTTGAGGCCCAGTTTAGGCCCTTCACATCTACTAAAAATCAGACTCCAAAAAAGTGCAAAAACTTATCCTAAATGACTACAATGCTGTAAACACTATACTCAGGCATAAACATTTTCCTGAATGAATCTCAAATACATAATTGGGACTTTCCCCAACTCTTGCAAAAAGAAATAAAATTTACATTATGAATAATACGTCTATTGAGTATCCCGTGGTTTTATTATATAAAACAAATGCAGTAACATATGGTACATCTGTTTCATATTTTTCCTTTCTCCTGACATACCACTACTCACAATATTAACACACTTCTGTTGGTTCATAATAATTATTTTTAAGCTGCATATCAAATGCAGCCTCCTTCCACAATCAGTCCAAAAACATGATACATCTCTCTTCTTCCTCACACAAACTTAGAGAAACATTAACCAAGTAAAAATGAAATTAAAACAGAAAGAGAGACTGGTCGTTGTATTATCAATTACTTTACAATCCTTCACTTCCAGAAGCTTGCTTCAACATACATTCACATCCCATAGTTAACAGGAAAAGCGATGGCAGTATTTCTGACACCAACAGAAAAAATAGTTACAACTCTCTTAAGGAAACCTATCCTGTATTCGAATCTGTACAAAGACACATTCTCCACCTCTATAGGTGATCACAGGCAAAAACTGGGAACAAGTAGATAAGAGATAGTAACTATGAGGTGTACAAGCAACAATGAAAGGTTATACAGAGACGCATATAAAAAGAGGTCACTGAGTAATAACAAGCCTAGGGGAAATAATATGACAGGTGTGTAAAACAGTCTGACCTAGAAAGTGGTATAAAATGATATAACTGGGCAAAAAGATGGTTGGTCATAATGTGATGGAAAGTGCAGCCATGACAGCAAAGCAGCAAGGTCCCAGGCTGCAGCAAGTGAGAACTCACCCAAATGTAACAGCTCTGGGCACAGAAATAAAAGGAAAGAAGATGCTTACCTTTAGAAGGCCAGCAAGATACCAATGAGATACCTTTGCCTTCACTGCCAGCCCTTAAATGAGGTCTGAGAAGGGGTGGATCCTCGCTCCACACCTTCTGGTTACTCAGGTGCATTGCATTGGCATTGCATGCACCTGAGCTCCCTGGGTGGGGTAATCCTTCCCACCAGGTGCCCAATCACTATTTCATGGAGTCACAGAATCAGCAAGGTTGGAAAATACCCACGAGGTCATCCAGTACAACTGTCCACATATTACCAATAGTTCTCACTCAACCATGTCTCTCAAATCAACATCTAAATATTCCTTGACCACCTCAAGAGTCAGTGACACCCCCACCACCCTAGACAACCCATTCCAGTGCCTGACCACTCTTTCAGAAAAGTAGTATTTCCTAACATCCAACCTGAATCTCCCCTGGTGCAACTTGAGGCCATTTCCTCTAGTCCTATCACTAGTTATACACAAGAGAAGAGCCTGATCCAATGCTAAGCCATGACTTAGCACTTCTGCTTCAAAGCTAAAACAAGGCAGTGAGTACATGAATAAATAATGAAGATAAAGAAATAAGTTGTAGCACAACAGTAAAGGAGACACCAAACTTTTATGACTGTGTACATATAAAGAACAGTTTGAGCAGAAGACAGAAAAACCAATCCGTAACAGTCTTTTGTAAATATGATGCAGAAAGTTGATGTAGTAATCACATCAAAAATAAAGCGCTAAATGTAAACAAAAACCTTAAATTTAACCAAAAGAATTTTTTCCCCAATCTGTCCAAGAAAATCTGAATACTTCCTAGGCAGCAGCTGCCTTTTGCTATGAGTTTTATATCACAATAGGGCACTGATTGGCAAATCTATTACTTTGTTAAATAAATAAATATTAAATAAAAATAATACAGTGCTACTGTTGGAATGCCAATTCTAATTGCAAGTCTTCAACCATTTTCATTTCTTTGTGAAACAGATGGAAGCTTTTGCAGAAAGAGAAGGACTGAAAGCAGTTAGATACAGCAGACTGGAAATTGGCACCTTAAGCTTTAAAATTTTCTTTTTCCAGTTTTGTCACAGAGAAAGATTAATCTATGAAGTAGAAGACAAAGAAGCACTTAACTCTCTGACCAATTCACCATTACAGAGTCTGAATAGCTTCCTCTGAGCCTATTCATTATTAAACACATTTTACAGCATGCTGCAAACACAATAAATAAATAAGCAAATGCATTTCTAACTTCTGAGAGAGTCTTAGTGTTTCTTCTTTCTCTCTGCATAGCCACCAAAAAAGGGGCCTTTAGACATAATGAGATAATATAGTATTATTTACAGGATTTTTTTTTAACTGATTCATTGATTCAATAGGTATAGTATTGCTGTGATACCATATAACATACTCCATATTTTGACAGAACTAAAACATATGGTTTCAGTAGACTACTTTATAAATTGGACTGTTGACAAAGAGTAAGCTTTCCAGATATGCCACTGGCACTAAACAAAGATATTAAAGCAGTTTCCCATATACTAATCCAAGAATATCAATACACTTGCTTGCTGAATGGAAATTACTTTACATGTATGTATAAAGGAAAATAAAGTATGTATTTATACACTTTTAAAAAGAAAACATAGTCCTACAAAATTGTTTCTACAGGATGATTCAGAATGCCACTAGGAAGAATGTCAATGGAAGAAATTTTAAAAACACATCTATAAACAAAAACTTCAATAAATATTCAGATCTCACACAGATAATTTTCCATAAGGGTTTAATCCGTATTGATAATAGGAGGATTAGGTCACACTTTGTTACTACTAGCAAATGGACAAGGCAAAACCGAACATACAATCACCTAGCAGTCTTTTTCCTCCCAGTTACCACACTGCTATAGTTTCATGACCGTAAAAGGTTAAGTGTTTTGGAGTACGCATTGCAGATACTCATCATTTTTCCAAACATTTTTTTGCTTTAGGATGGAAGTTTGGAAGAACTTGAAAGAGTTTTAGAGCACGCATTCACTAACTAAAAAGATCTGATCCGTTTCCTGAGGCATTTTTCACAATTCCCCTACAAAGAATTAAGTATAAGCTTTCAGAAACTAATTTTAAAAAGAACATACTTTTTTATATTAAAAAAAAGTCTAAATTAAAAAAACCCTGAAAACATACTGCTTATGCTAACAGTAGCGTTATGTGATTAGAATTCACTGCAGTTCAAGAAACAAGCCAAAGCTTTCATCTTTCCTACACCCCTTCCCTCTTCACACCATAACATTCCAGATGTACTCAGTCATTCCCTCACTACCTGCTATTAGAGTCATTTTTTTTCCTTTACCAGATTGCAAGGAACAGTTAGAAAAGCTTATTAGAAACTACCAAGAAAATCGTGTTTACAATTTTTCAGGTCACTCCAATTGTTAATTAGAATATATCTTCACAAATATTTATAAGCGCTCACCTCAGAATGTACATTCACTTAATCATAATAGATATTCTTTCTCAGTCAAGTAATGCATTTACGTCACCAAACTTCAATGCATACTAATGATGGCATGGATATCATACAATCAGTTATGAGTATGCATTTAATACAACACAGTATTCCTAATGAAACTAATTTATTGCTTATTTAAATTCTGAAAATAAATGTTTCTAAAATCATGTTATAATGATTTTTAACATAAGGTAATTGTTCAAAATTATCATGTAATATTTCTTGCATTACAGATGGATTACATACTGTCAATTACAGCAAGACATTGCCTCCACTTCGCTATGCTTCCACAATAGTCAAGATATCTCAGAATGAATCAGGCAATATCCAGTGCTGTTTCCCTTCGCTGAGATCACCTTCACAAATGTCACAAGCCCTGGGCTGACATTAAGCTTCTGGCAAAACGCCAGCCTGGGCGCACTCCGGTGACACGGCAGTGTCAGCAGCTGCAAGCTCTGCCTACGTAGGGCCTCTGCCAACACCACTGTCCTCAGTGAGGACAGACAGCAACAGAAGCAGCCAAGTCTGCACGTGCTCCAGCAGCACAGTGCATCTGGCAGTAGAAAGGCAACAGAAGTTTGGGTGATAACATTTCTTAGTGGTAGACATGACCTCACCCAACAGAAACTAGCTGGGACCACAGGAATCAACCTATCAAATACACATCTCTATTTCTACCTAATGAAATGTCTGAATGAATAATACTGCTTTAGTACAAAAAGTCGATCATGTATTTAAGAAAATACACCAACTACATAATGTCCTCTTTTTTTATATATTAAAAGAGGCTTAATTAGTATGTGAGACAAAGCTAAACCTGCAGAAATACTGCCTATTTCATGTTACAGAGAAATTACTCCAGGGATTAATTTATGTACATATTCACAACCATCCTTCTTATACAGTCATTAAATTCTGTTTTATGAATCACTGTTCCCATCTGGGCTAACACAATTAAGTACTCCAGACAGAACGGTAGGTGTGCTAGTGCTAATTAATATTCCCCTCAGGTTAGCACAGTTTCCTTGTGTTTCCAGTACAGCTGAGTTTGGTATTAATCCAGGTAATTTGGCATCTCTCTGAAAGCACCAACAAGGCATTTGGGATCAAGTCTGTTTTCATCCATGAGCCCTCACCTACAGGGGTACTGAGCCAGAAAGCGGTGCTGTACCCACATTGTAACCCACGTTCTATTTAAAAGCTGCAGTGCTTCCCATCTAATCCACAGCATTTTAAAAGTCACTAATAGTGTGATTTGAGTTAATCACCTCAGGAACCTGACTACTTAGCTGAATTGACAAAAGATAGATTTGGTAAAATCTGATAATATGAGAAAAAAATGGATTATACATATAACACTTAAAACAGTTAAGTGCTAAGGACAACATATTTGAGTTCATATCAGATCCTGAAAGAGTAATTCTGGTTGTTCCTCTATGCTAGCTACAATTTTCCCCACTTTAAATTCCTAAATATTCTTTTACCCTAGTGGCAAAACAAAAAGTAGGTTTTAAAACCACAGCTTTTAAAAATATTTTACAATTTAAATCTCTTTGAAAAAGTATGACAAGAAATTCCTCTTTCAGTTCCTGATGAATAAAGTTCACTTCCCCTGTGAGTTTGGGGTATTTATTAAAAAAAATAACAGTTCAATTAGGCTTCAGAAATAGTCTGATGTTCTCCAGTTACACTACTCATGAATGCACCATACGTGAATATATTGACTTTTTTCCCCATGTTTTAAATTTATCACATTAGCTTATTCTTCATGTGTACAAAACTCTGTAGTTATGTATGTAAAGGTAGAAGGCTGTATTAATCCAGAAGTCATTTCAAATACTTTTTTTTCCTCTGTTAAATTAACAAGAAAATACAATATGTTTAATTTTTAAAGCTAATGGATTTTGCTTTAGTTTGTGAATTGTTTTCTCAAAAATCACCCAAAATTAAAATATTGAGAAAAATTCCTTAAATTAGTTTGATGAAAATATAAGACTATAGATAGTTTCTGTATCCAGTTTCACTCCTTGTTTTATAAATTAACAGCGTAATATAGATAATTGCTTTGTCATTACAAACAGCGCTCAACTTTTAAAAAACTCAGATTTAACATATTCCATAAACTTTATCAGCTGCTTCTAAATGTAAACATTCAAAGAAGATACAGGATGATTTAGGACTACATGGTTTCTTAACCTCAAGATATGTTTTCTACGATTTATATCAGATTATACACCATTATATCCATGACAAGCTTCATCTGATATTGCTGTAACTGGCAAGTTTAATTGCAAAGAAATCATTCATTGTTCAAAAGAAGTCATGGGCCTGATTAAATATTCCATGTCTCTGCTGTCCCAGAGTGCTCACATCTCTTTCCTCAGAAAGATGAATTTAGATGATCTGTCCATTTGACATAGTGGATACCGCTTTGGATACTTTATTGGTTCCAGAGAACAAAGATCTGTATTTTTCTTTAAAAACTTAAAATTCTTTCCTTGCTTTCACACAAAAATTGGAAACCTTAAATGCTTCAACAAAACAAGACTTACCAACTCAAGATAGGTTTCAGTGTAGAAGACAAGATATGTTACACAAGACTGAAGAGAGGAATGAAAAAAAAATCTAAGATTACTTAAAAAAAAATAATTTAAAAGACTCCCAACAAAACACTGGTTGGTCTTCAAAACCACTTTTGTGAGATGAGATATTTTTAGTCTCACAAAGACAACTGGAACTGCCAAAGGCAGCAAACCACTTAATGGAAGCAAAGAGCAGAGATACCTACAAGTCAAAAGAGCCAATATAAATCTGGCTTTCTGCTAAGAGGCATCTGAAAACTGCCTCTTCATCTCTGTGATATCCCAATAAGTGTCAGAAGACATACCTTATTATTTATCCAAATAATTATATGCCACTCGTGCTTCATTAATGTATTTTTGTACATAATGTACAAAATGCAGCAACTTACCACAAGGGACAGACACACTGCAAGGAATGTGCAAAGATATCCAGTATGCAAAAACCAGAAGCTATTCCGGATCCTTTGTGTATTGATTGATTTATTTTTGAATTTATCATTGAGGAAAACAAGTTATGCTCAGGTATAGCTAAGAAAGTTGATCAAATAACAATAGCTTTTATTAAGATTTTAAAAATTGAAATAAAACATTTCTATCAGCAGTTTAAAATATCAACTGCTGGCCTGTTCTTCTCACTTTTTTTTAACCTGTTAGATTTCAGCACTTAAAGGGAAGGCAATAAAGGGAGTAGCAGTATCTCACTCATTGAGAAAGTTTCCAATGATGCTTGCTTCACATAATTGCTTTAGTGGCCATTTATCAGTTAATATCTTAAGTTGCACCCATTCACACATTTACACTGCTGGCTAGATATCCTGGTCAAAATTCTAGACCACAACAGCTTCCTCTTCAGCTATGCAAACTGGGTACACATTTGTAATAGCTTGGTCTTGTGATGACTGGAAAAAGAGGCATTGCAGATACTTTGTAGCTGGCAACTGCTGTGCTACCAAAATCTCCTAACAGGTGTGTAAAGTTATATCGCAGCTTTTAATCACTTCTGACAAAAAAAAAAAAAAAAGAAAAGGGGGGGGGGGGGGGGGTGGTGAAGTGGGGAACAGAGGGTCTCTTCAGTGAAGAAGGAAAAGTCCAACTCAGTGCAAGATACAAAATTAAGTAGCTCCTGAAAGTTTCACTTCATTACACATGAAAATATCCACATTTTACAGGGATGGCTTTACTGCTTAACCAACAGGCTTTAAGCCTGAAATGGTTCAAGATGCTTTTTTCAGTTTTTAATCAAAATCATATGGCTAAGGATTCCACCTACAATCTGACCTATAGCTATCTGATGTTAGATAGTGTAACAGGATATTCCATAATAATTCTTGAGAGAACAGGTATAATTCTATGTTGCTGGTAAAGACGATTCCATAACGATATTGGGGAAAACATCAAAATTATTTTATGTGGTTATTAATTAACAAAGATTCTAAATGTGAGATATCTAAAAGTCATTAGAGAAAAGACAGTTAAGCTTTGCCATTGTGCAAGCAAGAACACAAAATGCATAGACCAGAAAGAATACAATAAAAACAAGTATGACTAATTTATTATAGTTACCTTGCTGACGGTAGGAAGGGACTTCCTAGTCTCTATACATTTACTGATTATGAATTCTACACACAAGAATAAAGAACAAAATACATAGAAAATTGTTGAGCGCCTTAAAAAAAATGGGCTATTCCTATAAATTACTACACCTACCTAAATTCCTATATAAATTTTGGCTTCCATCACAACTGAGAGATACCCTGTATTTATAGTTTGCTGACATTTTATTGAAAATACAGAAAAAAATCTTGCTCATGTCTTCTAAGTCGTTTTCAAATAAATACAAAATGAGATGGAGTAGGGTCTTTTTCCTAAAATATTACTTCTAAGTACATTTTATTCTTGATCCATGTAGAAATCACATACAAGCTCTAAACTAGCAGAAAGCCAGCATAAGTGGAATATGGCTCAGATTATAAAACACATGAACAACAGATAGAGTGTTAATAGTTGCCAAGGAATTCACAGTGCACTGTAGGTGTACTATTAAACATTTGGAGACTTGAGTAACTAAAAACATGTGTCAACATCAAGTTTTGAACAGGCAGTACTAAACTGAGAGTGGACTATGAGTGATCTCCTTAAAGCAAATAATTCCCCCTATCCATGCCTTCTGATGCAGCTAAATTGCAAGGCCAGTGTGGAAGTGAGCGTTTCAACAGCAGCCTCGACAAAATATTTTAAGAGTAATAAATACTTTCTCTCATAGCTTCTATCATTATTCTAAGAAAATACAACAGTAATAATGATCTAAGCCATTAAAAAAAAATCAACTTAGAGATTAATATTGCATTTTCCAATTGTCAGTTACCTCATTACTGTATATTATGCACTCTCAAATGCAAATTTTCTTCATGCTTCTGTTTGTAGACATTGATATCTATCATTCTCTTGCATTACACTTTTGCAAGAGATTTCACTTTTACCTTTTTACCAGAATTAACTTTTCAGATGGTTGTTTCTCACCCTTTGTTTTAAGAAAATCATTGGCCCAAAGCTCTGAACAATCTACTCATTTAATATTTTGATGTTGTTTTATTAAAAGTGAACTAAAAATCTAAATAAAATCGTGATGTAGAAGCAAAACTAACTTGTTCGCCTGTTCTGTGTTTCTTGCACAAAACAAAAGGGAGAGCGCCCACAACTCAGGGCAAATCCACATCTGTTCTAAGTCAGTCTGGCTAATTAGATTTAAACAATAACCTGAGAAAGTGGCAGGCATAGCTTATCAAACACAGCAATGCATCTGCAGTCTAGCTAGAAGAGTAAAATAAAGCAGGTCAAATGACACCCAGATTGAACTTACTATTTAGACTAGAGCTACAATGCCAGCTAGGGCATATTATTTCTGATGTGTAGATATTTGGGTAACAGTCAAACTTCCTTACCTGTGGTTCCTCAATTACTGTAATTCTGATTCTGATTATCGTGGTTCTTCAATGATATCTTTCTCCCCGTGTGCATGCTGCTCCCGTCAAGAGAAGCGGCTGTATTGTTTGTCTCTATTTCCATTTTTCCTCTACCAGATGGCCCAAACTCTCCCTCAATTTCATTACTGGTTCAAAATTGCTAATAAAGACCATTAAAGCAAAATAAAGAGTGGTTTGGGCTCACTACCAAGTGCACAAAGTTTTGAACTGAACTCTGGGCCAGGGATCTTGAAAGTGTGTCATTTCAGAGATTCATTCTGAAGGCACTGAATTACCCTACAGAATGATTCCAAAACATCAGCAATGTATTTTGAAAAAAAAAAAAAAGGAAATGAAACAAACAGTAAGGAATTGGGTATATCAAGTAAAGTATGCATGTTCTACTGATATGAAACCAGCTGTTTTATATTCTGGTGAATTAATGACCATCAGGAGTTAAATTTTGAACTTTTAAATATGGGATAATATTAATAAAAGATAAACGTGAGCATTTGTTTCACAAAATTCATAGTAGTTTTAAAGGTCAGATTTTGGTACAATATTACTGATATTTAATCATGAAATCCCTTATGGAACAGCAAGAACTCTTCCAACTAAAATAGTGGGAAATCATTTCTTGAGCTGATGGGAAGCTGATATGGTATTTCATAGTATTAAAAAAAAAAAAAAAATCATTGAAGCCCAGATCTCCAAAGTATGAAAATACTTCTGTGATTGATGAAACCACATAAGCGACCTGATGGCAGAGATCCATACTCAAAAGCAATAGAGGAATGAAATTCATATGCTTAGAAGCTATGAAAGTTTTGACAACAGAATTTCTGAACTTCAAGATTTACAGTAGATCCAACAGGTTAAGAACAAAAAATCATGTTTATTCATTGATCACTTCCAGCTGCCCATACATAACACAGCATGAATTTCTTTAGCTACTGTACACAGTTTCTGTATCTGGAATTCAACCACCAGAATTCTCAGAAATACAGAGATTATCTAAATCACTGGTTTCTTAAAACATTCAGAAGAGCAACAGATAAATTATTTTAAAGATTTCTGAACAAAGAACTGAAACATGCTACTTTTTTTAGTAAATATTTCTGAAGTCTTTGAGTTTCCTGCATCATTCAGCCTAAAGAATAGCATAAACTAAAATTATAAACTAAAAGTGAATAGTACTATAGAAACTTGTAAGAGTTTCTATAATTCTTAACTCACTTCTTGGAAACTATTCTACTTGAGTAGACTGCTGAAACAAATGAAACCCCCAGATAACTGGCAGTAAGCAAATAACTACATCTTATTGATAACATGCAAGTAGATTGGGAGAGATTATTCGTATTTAAGAATTATTAATCTGAAATGAAAAGTTCAAAAGAGTAGTTGTGCAGAAGCACAATTCTAAAATACAGCTACACATGGTCAAGTTAATTTGTACCTTGCTAATTTATTATTTCATTATATGTTCCTAATGAGGGACACTAGAATTTTTTGGCTTTCCCATATTGGCAATGGAGGCTGGGAGGAAGAAGGAGGTAAGCAAAAATATGCAGCAACTGCACAATAAATAAATAAATAAAAATTAAAAAAAAAAATCAACACTAGATAGATGGCAACAATTCAAATATGCCCCCCACAAGATGACAAAATCCTAGCCAATACAGACAACCTAAAGAAGGCTGACCAAATTCACCAGGTCACTGTGTTGGTATTCTGCATATTAAGTCCAAGTATTCCAAGTTTCTTCAAGTCTTAGTAGGCTCTTAGAGCAGATTTTGGCAACCGGAACTAAATCCCTGCAGGACGTTCAACATTGCAACCTGCAAGTTATAGTTTCACCTCTTAACCATGGAATCAACCCCCATCCAGCAAATACCATCTTAAGGAGTTATTTTTACCTTCTCACCCCTATTTTGGTAATTTCTAATCTTTATTGTCAGTGGATACTGAAATCAGTCTCAGCAGGTGAGCAAATAAACAGACAGGAATGCAACACCTAGTGAGAGTCATCTCTATCTAAAAATACTTAATTTCAATTGATCGTTATTAACAGATGTTAGCTTCTAGTCTTTTATGGCTGGCAAGAAATTCTTTTCATCTCAAGATATTTTTAATCTCAATATAAGGGGAACAGACAGCACTGAAGATCTGGAAGTACAATACTAAATATTGATGTTTAATGTCTTCAAAATTTGGATTTCCCACCATGAGGTGGGGGACAAAACAATGCACCACACAACAGCAACCACACACACAAAATGATTTCACAAACTGTCACTGCAGGTGACATAATATCGCACTGTGTTTGTGAAAGGCTAACAATTAAAGTAAATGCAGAATTATGTTTATTATTTAAGCATATTGACCGCTCAAGAAAAGGTTTGGGACCAAGAGTATTATTGGGTCACAGTGAAGTCACTTGAATTTGTATCTACAATAACCATACAATGTCTTTGACAAAAATCTCATTTTTTTTTAATATTTAAGTATTTACTTAATATCTAATACTGATTATGATTGATATCTTCAGTAAAAATCTAGTTTACAGTCACATGCAAATTTTGATTCCCTCTTGTCCTTGAAATTTGCATCACTTGAAATGACCTTGAGAAATTTAGCATGGGTAACGCAACTACTGAATGCAAATGAATTCTAAAATGATGTCAAAAAAAGTCCAGTTATTTATAAGCGGTCGGCTTCTTGACTTAAACTGCTTTTAGACAATAATTTATACTGCATTTCAAGACGTTCTAGCACTGCTTCACACCAAAATCACAATAGCAAGTTCTAGAGGTATAAGATATATACAGATTTTCCGTGAAAATGTTTCCATGTGTTCTCTCTTTACCCAATCTTCTGCCATAGTTTTCTTTAAAAAAGTTTCTTTTTAATACTCATTTATTGTCATTTCATCTTTATATCTCACCACTCACTGCTAGTTCTTTAACACGAAATCATTTTTTTCTGACAGAAATGAAGATACTGATGTCTCCCAGAAAGAGTCATAATGTAATAGTGGTTATCTTGTGGTAGGAGAAACTAAAAAGTGTATTTAAAGCCCAAATTAAGAAAGATCATCTACTATGGTTCAGTAGAAACATATTTCCAAAATAGCATATAGTTATTCTGTTACAACACTTTGCTTAGTCATTACATCTTCAGATTAAGCTATTCAAAACCAGGAATCTGTACCAGTAGGAAATAACAAACTACCAGGAGAAAAAACTGATAAGAAACTTCTGGTCTACCAGGCAGCACAATATCACCTTAGCACCAAAATAGTTGGATTCTGACTGACACATGGAAAAAAACTACAGTTTAATATTCAGGCAATGTATGCATCAGCAATCAAGGTTTTTCAAGCGTTTTGTTTATAATACCAAATTTCTTCCACATCATATTTTCCTTTTAGAATTCCCACCTCCATCTTCCAATACAATGGCAAGAGCTTGGTTTCCTTAGTCCTTTATTAATGGTATAACCATAGTTTTGTTGTTTCTACAAATTCTGCAAAGAACTTACTGCATAGTTAATTTTTCTAATAATTTAAGTGCAGTTAACATTCATTGTATTTAATTTAAATGTTTTTATTTAAAATTGTTACTAACTTAAATCCAAATCTTTCCTGTGGTTTGTTGTGCAGGTGAAAGACAGCAGAAATTGCTCTAGAACTCTAGACCTATTGCTACATAACCTCTTAAAGCACATAGAAATTCACAGCTTGTCTCTAAACAAGACTATTCCCCCTGCTCTATTCTCTTTTATTAACCATAGGAAATGCATAAATCACGGGCAAAGACAAAGCCACTTTCAAAGTTCAATAGGAAACTGGTGTGATTCATGCCTAGTGCAGGCTGTGCAACTTGATAAACCAACAAAGCCTTTGGTAGGAGGGCAGAAGTGATTCTGTGATTTACGTTTTCTCCACTGGAAACTGTTTACTAACTCTGTTGCAAAAGTAAAAATGAGTCTGAGAGTATGTTTGTTCAATACTATAGATTTTTTTTTTCAAATATATGAACCACATAAGAGGATACCTACCTCCTAATAGAAACTCTTCAATGCTCTTGTACAGTTACACAGAAGGAAACATGTCTTGTTATGACCAAACTATTCAAAGCACTGATGAGGAGGAATCTCCGTTTTTTATAATTAAATGATAGAACATATAAAATCTGGGAAAAGCAAGTGAATAGCCCTGCTCGAGAGTGTAGAATTACTACCTCAAGGTAACGCAGACCTTCAAGACTTTGATTTAAAAGACAAAGAAAATGCGGAGTCACAACCGAACAGCATACAAGAAAAGGGCAGGACAATTCTGAAAGTGTAAGATGTGTAAATGATATACATAAGGAGTTTTTACAGACTGATTGTCTCTTCTTGATCACAAATAATACTCCCAGTGGCCTTTTGCTAGCTGAAATGCAAAACAGCAGCAAATCTGCTATATGCTTTCCAGAATTTTCTACTGTCTGGTAAAAATGAATCAAGGAATAAAAGGATACAAACTTCATAGCAAAATATACTTAATTTTTAATTTTTTTTTTTGCATTTAAAAAACAGCTTGCTCCTGTACATTTTATAATTCCTCTTCATTGAAATGAAATGATTACTTTGTTTTAGAGAAATATAGATGAAGAAAAACCTTAAAAGCTGAAAGAATTAAATTGGTTGCAAATACTGTAAAGCCAGGATTAAAGGAAAAAAGAAAAAACAAATATTACCTATTAGCATTGCAGTAGGGAAAGAATGGTCTTGCTCAAGTCACTAAAAAACCTTCAGATTACATCAAGATAGAACAAAATATTTATGGGCATTTGGAAATAAAGTGTTCATTGCAAACAAAAAAAATCCACCACCAGAGATAAAAAGTGCAAGTGAACTGATAAAGAAAGTGCAATTGTTTTGTATGCTGTGGCCAGGCAACAATTTCACTACAGACTTTAATCTCATTTCACCATTTTCTCATAAGTCGTATATACAAGTTAAAAAATAATTAAAGTCAAAATAGTATTCTCTGCACCCACTGAGATGTGCCTGGGGAAAAAAAAAGACTGCTATATAACGTGGATATTTCATTTTTCTTTCAAGAAATAGTTGAAGCACTAAGGGCACTTGTTAGTAGAGTCTTAAAAGCAGAATCTGAGCTGCTGCCTGAATTTGAGGCCCTGCTATCATCTACTCTTGTCCACTCAACACTCTACCCACTTTACACCAGCACCACTACATTTGAGCAATCAATGAAGAGATCCAGCTGAAAATTGACCTGGGGGAAAAAAAAAATGAGTATTTTGTCCCTAAAGGAGCAAATCAGGCAGATATACAAATTCTAACAATAAATTATTGAAAAAATATGTAGGAGAAAAAGAATGTGCAAGTCTGCTAGTAGGCTCAAAAACAGTGGCTTTGCAAACAGCACTGAAATCCAAAGATCTGCAGAAAAAGAATGATAGCAAAGGTCAGATAACATCAAATTACACATGTATCAAAGCCAGTAAGCTTTCGGTTGCGAGTACTAAAACTGTGGGGAAATTCAGTCATCTCACAAGAAGCAGAAATTGAAATAAACTTAAGTGAAACATTCTATAAACAAAACTCTAGAAGCTGAATTACACTTTGCTAATTGATGACCAGAAGACAAAAGAATGCTAAAAAGCATAAGCCTTCATCAGTGGGTAACGATGAAAGTCCTACATTTGCAAAAAGGCACTATGTAGCGTGCTAAATTTTGTAAGATCACAAATTTAAACTTATCTAGAACCCACAGGATGTCTGAGTAAGTGAACCTGAAATAACACCAGCTAAGCAAGAATGTCATTCTCCAAAACTGGCAGTTACACAAAGGAAACATCGGTCTGCCTGTCTTATAAGTTGAAACAAGTATGGAAAAATTTGTTCTTAAAGCTAATTTTATTTTACTCTAAATTTCCAAAGTCTTCCTTCCTATATTCCAATGCATGCTTAGCTAATAACAGCTTGGCTTCTCCACACAATGAGGGAGGTAAACAATGACAGTGGCCTACTCAAACTAGAATGTTAATTATGGATAGCTTATATTCTTGTTTTGTAGTTACTCCTATATGCTTATTTAAGGAAAAAAATACTTCTCTAAAATATTATGTAGAATTTTCTTTTTTCTTGGACTTTGATAAGCTGGCACTGTTTGCTCATTTTGCAGTTCTGAAGTCAGTTGTAAATGCAGGGCAGCCAGGTGGAAAAGCCTATCATGAGTATTCTCATCTAATTGTTCAAATTCTCATTCTGACAGCTTTTTGCCTCTTCAGGGAATAAACTGCCTGAACGGGATAAAGAATGCAAGCTTTGTGCTTTCGTCTCTATAGTTCCCTCCTCCATTCCTTAACTCCACTGGGGAATCTAAAGACATAAGTCTAATATAATGAAACTACTACGTTATTCATTAGGTTATACAGTTATGCAGTTGCATTTCAAATAAACTGACAATGTAAGAAATAAATACATTTACTACAAATACAAATTAAATATTAATATGAATTAAAATAAATGTGGTCCACAAGGAGATGATGACCTATAAGCAGTTGCTGTTAACCAACAATTAAGAATTATGTCAAATATCTCAGCTGTGAGAAGCTTTTACTAAAAGTTATAAAACACAACAACAATAAAATCCATCTGGACACAAGTTGCATGGGTCGAACTGCAAATTTCTCTAATACTTGTGAAATATCACAAATTCCATTTCAGTATTAACTATATCCAGAACGGTAAAGTATTTGGAGGGTTTGTTTTGTTTTGGTTGGTTGGTTTTTTTTTGGTAGTTATTTACTTAAAAGAGTACACATCAAAATAAATAATACAAAATAATATCCCTAGATGTGAATTTCAAATTCAGTATAAGCATTTAATTAAAGTAGTTTTTACATAGGTAGCATACACACTGAATTCCAGAGAGCTGTGCTGACAATCAGGTGCATTTATAGAATGGCATGAGTAGAGATTTTTAGCTGTAGAATAAATGCCAGTTAGGAATTGAGATTTCCCTCAAAATTCATAGATGCAGCTTACTTTCTTCCACACAGAGTACAGTAGAAATTTTTGACAGAGGGAAAGAATGTAGTGTTATCAGTGTATTTTGTAAATATAAACATACACAATTATGTATTTTGTAAATATAAACATATACAATATAAACATACACTTTTACTTTGATAAACCGTCTGGATTTTTTCATACACTTGTTGACTTAAAATGATATTAAGTATAGCAGGGTTTAAACAGCAAGCCACTGTTTCATCACTGCCTTCAGTTGTATCAAGCAGAAATACAATACCATGATGTTAAGATATTCTTTCAATAGCTTAATTAGCAGAATTTTGCTTTAGTGATAATTATTAGCTACCTGGAGTAAATATCACACAGAGGAAAGAGATCTCACTAAGAGGACTATTTCATTTTTTCTATCTACAAAGCGAAAGGGCTTTGCTTGCAATGTCAGTCTGAACATGACTTAAAAAAATACATAGGAAGTATTTATACTTGGTATGTAATTCTTTTTTAATTCTACTCATTTTTTAATTTGAAAAATCCCCTGCTTCTTTCTATGTTTTTTTTCTTTGATTCAAAGAGATTCTGTAATTAAAATTGTACTCTATGCAGTTAATACTGTAGTCAATTAAATGGAAATCTCAGGTCTGAGCAAAAAAACAGGCATAATTTCAAGGCTTGCTTTAGCTCATCTGAAACTACATCTTAATGTGTGCTGTTTTCTCTCTAGTTTTCGCTGACCTTTGCTTTTCTTGGACAGAAAAGTGATGTGCTGGAGACCTCACAGTCATTCAGCTGTAGATGGAATTGAAATAGAGATTACCTTACAAGACCTCCATGCTCTTTGAATCTCTAACACTGAAACATTTACACTGATTTGCCTCAGGAGTTTCCTTTTGGCAAAAACATCATTTATTCCCTCCCCTTGAGGGCTCAAAGAGCACTTCACATGAAATTGACTGCCTTCTTTTCACATGTTTTGTTAGCTTTGTATATCATCTTCAAATGCCAAGAGTAAGAATAATAACTAGATTGTGGTAGATGCCTAGGGAAATTTAAAATTTGAAATGTAAATACAACTTCCCCATCCTACAGGCCAAATATTGCAAAATTACTGAATTCAAAAGTTATTTGTTCCCACTGCAGGCAATACCATTTGAGCAAAAGTTATCTGCTGTGAAATATACACAGAGGTTTTGAATGTTTTGTTGTTTTTTGTTTTTTTTTTTTCCCCCCAACTCAACTGATAGATGTTCTTGCAATAAATTCAAGTAGCAAGTCATATCCTGAAACTAATATCTTTTTTACAGTTCAACTCTATGGCACCAGGAAAACTCATAGTAGTATTGCCACTACTATGTTAGATACATTACACAGAGCAAATAGCAGATCAGAATCTGAACCTGCACAGTGTTAATAAGGCACAGCTCTAGAATATGTAGATATCCAGATTTCTTTTTTTTTTTTTTTTTTTTTTTTTTTTAAATCAGCAACCATAGGTTAAGTCACCATAATGCCTTCACTCCTCTCACTGACATACACACTCCCACCACCCTGCAACAGAGCCACCACTCCGGAACACATCTGATGAACTCAAAGGCATAATGGAAAAGTTAGAAAGTGACATACAGGTTTAAATTTAAATTATATGCATACATAAAAATAACGCTCCACAGCATACCCGAAAGGATCATGTTTTTCCAAAGTAACATAGAAGATGAAATTCCCTATTATAGACTAATTGAACATGGCATCAACCGCTAGCAGCTGTTGGGGACAACTCAGAAAATTATAAATGAAACCTGAAAATCCAAAATGAGAGATACATCTAAAATAGCAAAGGAGTAAGAATGCATAATGAAAAAAGAGTGACTCATTTTTTCACTACTTCCTCCCCTGTCTCTTCCTCACTTCAAATGACAGAAAATTCTGAAAAGAGTCATCCCCAACATTTTTCAGATTTAAAGGTTTGAAAGCTGGAAGAACACCAGCTTACAGAAGATAAATAAAGTTTAAAAAGCACAAAACTGCAGTCTCCTACATGATCAACGGAAAAGAAATTTGCCAAGGATAATGTTTGAGCATTACCTACAATTTCTGTAAGAAATTGTATTGTTCGTGTGATTAAATGTCTAGTTAACTATTTCAGGATAGTTTATGATTTTTAAGCCTTACATCAAAAATAAGGTACTGCATTATCAAACAGTTCACTAATTGTATGATGCATCCAACTCTTATTATTCCAATAGAACTCAAAATAGTTTATATACAGTATACAGTTAGCTCCCTCTCCATCTCCTTTAGGGAATTCTGATAGCTTAAAACACTCTACTAGAACAATTGCTTCTGGATTCATTCTATTTTAAAGCCAAGAGCAGATGCCATGCTTGATACATGGCTTATTGGCACCTACTGAAGGAGTATCTTCAAGCAACGCTACAAGCCTAATGCAAGGATAGCTTAAAAGGTAGTTTTATCCCAGCATACTTTCTGCTAGATCTGTATTTTTTGAAGTGGTGATCTTCTGAGACCCCATCAGAATCCTGCCTTCTCTACAAAAGGTTTGACCCACACAGCAACACACCAGATAATCACTGTTGAGCAGCAGAACCATACTTGGAAACACATCACAATGGGGGACATAGAACACAGTATTTGTCTGAAGCTGCAAGAGAAATTTAACAGGATGAAATTACCAAATTCAGTGGCAGATGATCATCGTCATTAAAGCACAAAAAAAAAAGAACACATAGGAGCAGCAACTCTCTTCATAGAATCAGACATTCGATGTGATAACATGATACAATTATGATGTCTCATCAGCTTTGAACAATCCTGAGTGATACAGCATAATGCATTTCTGAACACCTTTTAATGAAGGTCTGTTTCCTTCCTATGATCAATCTACCTGTCCTTAAAACATGACTAGCTTTGCTTATACTTCTTTATAAGGAACACTTACCAACAATTATTATCAGACACTTTCTAAAACTTACAGATGTAATTGGAAAAAAAAAATGGCACTGGTACAACTGAGAATGAGTTACATTTTGCACTTTAAAAAAAGTGAGCAAAAAGGCAACCCAGCTGACTAAAGCAAGTATTTTACTCATAGCCTTGTAAGTTTAAGTTGCCTTTCAACAACTTGATTTCTAACATGATTAACAAAACAGCTTTTATTTGAAATCTAATAATACTATTCCTTCATCTGAGTTGTACACACAGTAATAACTCCAAAAGATCACTGAGTAATGAAAAAACTAAAATGCATACTCCTTGCCTTTTTTAGGGAGAACAGAACATAAGATCAACACTCGCTTTCTTCAGATCTCTTTACATCTCAAAAATGGACAAAAAATATAATTTACTATCCCTTTCAAACAACTATTACATTGTGCTATAAATCCCACAGTAATAAGTGCTACTTTCTACTAACTCATGTATATATACACATTGTTTTCTAAACCAGAATACCACCAAAAAGCTTCAGTCAATAGTAAACAAGCACTCACACACACCGATTGAGCACATCCATATTCTTTATCTTGCTCAGTACTTTCCAAGCTTTTTCAGATTTAGAAGTGCCATTTTAAAATGCTTTGTTTAAAAAAAAAAAAAAAAGTATCTTCCACTCTTAGCATCCTTTGAGTCGCAGCTTTCCCAAAAATCCCTTGGGCAGCTACTGGTCTCCTTTCTGGCACAGTATAATAGAGAGTGAAGTACACTAAATATGTATTCTCATTCATGATCAGAATAGTCCTGCTGTTTGAGTTCCTCTCCCCACATACACACATGACAAAAACTTTTTTCAATATTCATAATCAAAAAAAAAGACACGACTATGTCCTTCCATTTCACTATGCTTTCCATCTTCAGGTAAAGTTTCACTCAATTATTACTGTTTAATCTATTATACAAACACTTCAGTACCATTTCTTGTTTAAAAATAAGAAGTGGAAATATTTTGCACTTACCTAAATTGCCATCAGGGTAAATTACTTTAAATGAAGAAAAGTATGATGATAACATCCAAAATGAAATCAAAGTCTGCAAGCATGCGTGTATCTCTTAACAGAGAGGTATTGAAAAATAAGCTGAATAAAGCAGGAGACAACAGTACAGTGACAAACAGAAAATAAAACAAATGAACATGCAGAAAACATTGAATTTAAAAACATCTGAAAGCATACTTCCATGCGTCATAAATACAATGTTGTGATAGTGAAATAGAAAATATCTTTTACTGTCTCTTCTTTTACAGTGCAGGTAAATGACAAGATTCCTTTGTATAATATGCCATATATCAGAAAGCAAAGTAAGTATGGTTTATCATTTTTTAGAAAATATATGCTAGTTTGGTAAAGATTTTACTAGGAGTACAGTTTAATACAAAGAATGGAAACATTTCAAAATGTTTTAGTGTATTTTGTTTTAGTTTTCTACTTAAATACCTGTCACAAAGTAAAAATGAAGAGTATGAGAAATATAATTGACTGGCCTAAGTTGCAACTCTGATTTTATGAATATTTGTTCCCTTATGTGCTGGTTAAATTAAAATATTTTATCAGCTGTTCTCTTAACTTAAGCATCTATGAGTTATTAATACTGCTACAGACACATAAAATTAACTTCAAGGAATAATTCTGTATTCAAACCTCTGAGTCTCTCAGAGGAACTGTTCAGTATCTTTTTTGTCGTTTCTCTTCTCATTAATTAAAACTCCTGCAGTATCAGGGCAGGAATTAAACTTCAAAGGAACATCAAAATTTATAATATGCTTTCAAAGAACACATTAAACAATTTAACATTACCTGTTTTTCTGTAGGGCAATAAAATAAAATGGATCAAACTCACCATTTATTTCCAACATCATCATAAAAACACATCACAAAAATAGCCACTGTTTATTGTGTGCAATGACTCATATTTGTATTAATTACATAGTGTTAAAGACATTTATAAGCTGAGATAAGGGCCATTATTTTATGCAACTCAGTATATAGTTTATTCAAATGACATCACAGTAAATATAATTCAGTTTTTAAAGTCATAAAAACAGCATGTTAACTGATAAAAATTAATGCATGATATAAGAACCAGTCAAGTAAAATTGATAAGTTTTAGTGGGCTTTTTTTATTTTGTTTTGTTGTTTCCGGAGTGTCAAAAACAACAATCTTTGGAATTAATTTTGTTGAAGATTTTTGTGTCATCTCAGTATCTTGCATTCTAACGTTCTCCTGTCTCAAAAAGAACAACGTGAGGGGTGCCATATTCAAAAGTCATGGCTGTCACGTGAAGTTTCCACTGACCAGAAAAAGGAAAAAAACACTTCCATTTTTAAGAAACGTAGAAAGAAAGATCCAGAAAACCACAACTCAGTGAGCCTCACCTATGTTCATGGGAATATCATGGAACAGATCCTCCTGGAAACTATTCAAAAAAGACATGTGAGAAGAGGACATGATCTGTGACAGCCAACACAGCATCATCAAAGTCAGATCATGCCCCACCAACCTGGTAGCCTTCTATGGTAAAGTGACAGCATCAGTAGACTGTATAATCTACCTCGACTTCTGCAAGGCCTTTGGTATGGTCCCATATCACATTCTTATCTCTAAATTGAAACAATACAGATTTAAAGGGTGGACTATTTGGTGGATAAGGAATTGCTTTTATGGTCACAGCTGGAGGATTGTGGTCAACAGCTCTATGTCCAGATGGAGGCTGGTGACAAGCGATGTCTCCCAGGGGTCCATCCTTGAAGCAAGTGCTCTTCAATAACTTTATCAATAATGTGAATAGTGGTATTGAGTATATCCTCAGCGAGTATGCTGTTGACACCAAGCTGAGTGTTACAGTCAATACGTTAAAAGGATGGGATGTCATCCGAAGGGATCTAAACAAGCTTGAAAAGTAGGCTCATGAGAACTTAATGAGGTTCAACAAGATCAAGTGCAAGTTGTTGCACCTAGTTTGTGGTAATGTCTACATTATATGAAAAGATATGTCTACAAACTGAGAGAACAATTCATAGAAAGTAGCCCTGCAGAGAAGGACTTGGAAATTTTGGTGTATGATAAGTGTGATGCAAGTTAACAGTGTACATTCACAGCCCAGAATGCCAACTGCATCCTAAGCTGCACCAAAGGAACAGTAGTCAGCAGGGTGAGGTTGGTGATTGTCCCCCTCTACTCTGCTCTCATGAGGCCTCATCTGGAGTTCAGCATTCAGGTCTGAGGCCCCCAGCACAAGACAGGGCTGTTGAATCAGATCCAGAGGAGGCCACGAAGATGACCAGAGGGCTGAAGCATACCTCCTATGAAGAAAAGTTGAGGCAGTAGGGCTTGTACAGCTTAGAGAAGTCTCTAGCAAGACCTCACTGTGGGCATTCCAGTATTAAAGAGAGCTTATAAACAGAAGAAAGATTCGCTTTTTTTACATAGACTGATAGCGATAGGACAAGGAGGGATGGTTTTAAACTAAAAAGAGAGGCGATTTAGCTAAGATGTGAGGAGAAAATTTTTTACTCAAAGGGACTGGAACAGACACTGGAACAGGTTGCCCAGAGACACTGTGGCTGTCTCGTCTCCGAAGGCATTCAAGACCAGCTAGGATGGGGTCCCAGGCAGCCTGTTCTACTCTTCCCATGGCAGAGGGATTGGAACTGGATGATCATTAAGGTCCCTTCCAACACAAACCATTCTATGATAACAGAGGTTGCAGAGACTAGAATTTTACGCAGATCCAAAAGCAGGCTCACTTAACTCAAAAGTCCCCTGAGAGTTGGGCACACAAACTGTATATGTTTCAAAGAGTACTCAGTGGAGTACTCACCATACACTTACTTCATTCTGTGAACTTTTGGACATTGTTACACTAGGCTAGATAGACTTTCAGGCCTATCTAGTCTTTTATGCTGTTACTTTCTTACAGGAAAAAAACATGAGAGACTGTAAAATACCTTATTTTTGTCTTTTGCTAGGTTCATCTTCACAAGAAAGATAAGAGTACTCATTAAAAATACAAATAAATAATCTTCCATGAAACAAACAAGTGAATAGGACTTGTAACAGCTATTAGTTCCCTTTCCCTTCAAGATGAAGAAGTAGCTTTCAAAAAGTGTGCATAACCACTTTGGTAGATTACTTAAATTCTTTAAATACTAGATTCAGATTCCAAACATCATGTTACCTCTAAATGGAGGATATTAGGGTGATGCTTCCCTAAGAAAGGCTACTAAAAGGCAATGTATTAGAATATTCCCTCTACTATTAATTGACTCCAACTTTCCAGATTAGAAAGGTTAATCAGCAAAAATTTGAAATTGAAAATTTGAAAGAATCTCCAATAAATGTTTATGATACTTGTTCCAGCAGCATCCTAGTTCGTCCACTATTAATTCATTACCTTGTACTGTCAGTCTAAACACTCTACTTATACAAGAAAATACATTTGTTCACTCTATTGAATTCTGATCAAGACCCAGTTAGTCAGATCGCTATCATTCAGGACCAAATTTGTTAGTTCCACAGCATGTCATGTATCTAAGAGTTGGAAAGTTTGGTGAGAAGTAATGGTAATCAGAAACTCAGAGAAGTAAATGAAAAAAATCAGTTGTTGCTGTCTGCCAGCCAGTGAAGAAGTTTAGATTGGGAATCTGGAAGTGATAGAAACACAGGATTGTGTTTTTGTCTGGGGAAAGTTAACAGATGGTCTGAAAAGGAGCAATTTTAAATAAGACCAGCAGCCAAGAAGTATGTGGAGACAGAAATATGATAATTTTTTATCTACTCAATGCCACTGTTTTATATAACATTGTGAAATAAAATAGTCTCATGAAGTATGACAATGCAGCTTTAACATTTTTATAGTTTTGGGAAAAGATTATTGTGTTGCAAATAGAAGTATTTGAAGTACATATTTACAAGATAGACTTTCTCTAAGACAGGTCACTGAAGCATTGCTGAAAACACCACTTAAACTTTATTCTGTAACATGAAGAATCATAAAAGATTTCATTTGGGAATTTAAAAATCACACCTTCTCTTAACTTAAAAAAAATAAAATCTAGAGAGCTAAATCCCTATACAGTTCATACAAAATATGCTTCTTGGTGTTTGTTTATACTTCTAGATAAACAGTTCATTCACCTCCTCAGAAAAGGTTGCAAAGTGTATTTAGACTGTTACCAAAAAAAAAAAGTCTTAAAAAAAACAAGAAAGTACTGTGGTGACAAATGATTGTTCTCTTTGGCTATAATGCAAAAAAAAAAAAAAAAAGCTGCATGAAGGAAACTGTAAGCGGCATTCAGATTCTGGTAAGAGTCCTTTTCTACTGTTTAGCAGCCAAATGCACACAGAACATAAAATCTTGTTACTGTCAATACTGATCCAATATTATAAGTAAAATATCAAGTACTTAGCTGTGAATTAACAGAAAGAAACTTTCAGAACTACTTACCTGATTTTCTTCATGGGAAACTCTCATTTGCTCTTTAAGAACTGACATTCTGGCTGCTTCTTCCTTCCTCAATACTCTTTCTTTCTTTAATTCAGGACTCCAGAAAGTTTTGATGCTATTCATGGAGGATCCCAGCTTGCTGTCTTTAATGTCTAGTTCTTTTCTGAGAAGATCATTCTCCCTCTGTAGTTCCTTAAGCTGAGCCTGCAGGTCTAACATAGTACTATCTCTAACCTGTCTCAACATAGAAGGAACCTGATGGTGATGATGGTGTGAAGATGTGGTCAGACCTCCGTGTTGATCAGTGTAAGAAAGGACATCTGTGTGGGACAGTCCAGCTGAAGCAATATTAGGACTGCTTCCCATAGCTGTGACTCGACCACCATACACAGCTCGATTTGTAGCCCTTCCAAGAGTCATTGTGCCCTTTGGAAAAGTAGTAGAAGCTACACCTTCATGGTCACTCAGATACATTGGTCCAGATGTTGCATAGGCTGCATTAAGGGACTGGATGTTCTCCATTGATAACGTCTTACCTGTTCCTCCTCCTCCTCCACTACTTGTTCGCCTATGGCCCAGGCGAGGAGATCTTGGCAAACGAGGAGACCTGGAGGGACTTCCTTCTAAGTTACTGATTGTTCTTGCACTTCCGTACATCTTTCTTCTACTTTGAGGTACTGTTTAGTAAGAAACTAGTAAGACTAAAGTTGAAAATTAAATTTATAATTCCAGCTAGAAATATTGGCAGTTTCACTGCATTCTTCCAGTAGGGAAAAAATCCTTCCAATTCAGATACCTAGGAAGGACAAAAAGATATTACAAAGTAAGTAAGTTTTCCCTCGTCTTAGAAAATAATTTTAGAATGAGGAAAGTAAAGAGCATATATCTTAACTACTTAAGTAACTACTTTGAGCATAAAATTTATAATACATTCTGCTAACAAACTAAAAAGCATAATACAGGGGGAAAAAAAGCTTATTTCTTTCTTAAAAATATCCTCACATTTTGGCTTATTATAACAAGCTTTATGTTGCATTAAGGACCCAAAAAAGCATTTTAGCAGGTAAGTGGAATGATATTAGACTTAAGGGACTGACCATGTGGAATTACACAAAGGAGAATACACTAGCTGCTGTTGGCATTAAGGACTACCAAAAACAAGTATTCCATTTTCAAAAGGCTGTTTAAAAGGAAGTTCTTTTATATAGATATATAGATATATACATAAAGAGGTTTTTAAAAGAAAGCAACATTCTGATAGCTCAGCTTTAACCAGTAAAAACATTTTAGGAAGAAAAATTAACAAAACCAAGCTAATTTGAATGAATATTTCCTCCTAAACTATTGCAATGCAGTATTACAACACATTCTTTATCGAATTAAGTAATGGCTTGCTAGTATTTGTCATTAATCACCTTCTCAAGAAAAGATTACATGACAGTCATCTAGGTTTTCATTTAGAGAAGGAATGCCTGATACAGTTTTCTCCCTCCCCCCCCCCCCCCCCCATGTAGATCATATTACTTTTGACAGGACTATCTTCACAACTTATTTAAACAGATAGATGTGGATCAAACATTCTTACATTCTCAAACACTCTACTATTACTATACATGAAATGGATTGTATTAATTTAATTGGTGTTCATTTACCATATCTAATATCATTTATTTTACAGATAATTGGAGGAAGAGTGAAGGTTGCATCCATTTAAATCCAGTAATCTTTAGCTACTCCCTCACAGCATCCTCTTTACCTATAGATACATTATTTTCTAAATATCTGATACAAAATATCTGTCCTGCAAGTGAGCTACTTTAGCATAAGAAACTACTGCAGATACTACTGATGCCAGCAAACAAGAAGCATGCCCAGTTCTCACCTCATCCCCTGGTTATCCCACACACACATACACCACATGGTGTCCCCCAGATTCATTCAGTCTGGTTTGGGACAGACTGCAGAGCTTCTGAAGGCTTTTTACCATGATTAAAAACATGACTTTGAGTTTCAAAATACAAATCAACTGACAGTACACTAAATAAAAAGCAGATGCTCAATTCCATCTCCATGTTTTCTTACACTAAAAAGTAACTTTTGAAGTATATCTGTATGACTCAAGATCATCTACTATGACTTCAATATTTTGCATTGTGAACTACACAGATCACACTGGAAAAAAAAATCTCCTATTTATTTCCACAGAAATTACAACATATACAAAGAGCACAATAACATTATCTGATAAAGCAAAAGACTATTTTTTGACATAGGCACTATCGTTAGCTATGCATTTTTGCCAGCGGTAAACCAGCATGTGCATGCCGTCCTTATAAAAAGCCATATCAGCAGAGGTGATCTGCTGTCACCATGACCACAGCTGAAATGCATCTCCAACCACTTCACTGTGCCATCACCCACTGTTCAGTCTCCATAAACATTCAGTAAGAATCCATGAATGTCAACACTGTGCCATTTTTTCAATATGGAGGAATTCACTTCCTTCACTTTGTTTCATACATAGTTCCATGTCAGATGTCATTTTTTCAGACTGCTGTCATCTACCACACAGTACCAAAATGTAAAGGAATATTGGTGGGAAGGTTTTAGCCCTACTGCCATTATCACCAACATCTGCCCCGACATCACAGACCAACACAATAAAGTAGGAGACACTACTTTTAAAGCAGGCCTCATATATAATAGCATACAGAAAATCAAGCATTCAGTCTCAGGGAAAAAAAAATTCCCTGACAGCCCACCCCTTATACTCTCATCAGCCTTGAAATTCCCAACAAATAAATGAAGTCTATTTTAGGCTAAAGCACCTCCTGATGGCTGCTCTAAATTATCTATCACATTTCATGTGCTTCCTAAAAGCATTACTTGTATGTTTTCTATAATTATAGCTTCCTTGAAATATTGCCACAGAACCCAATCATTTGTTTTTTGATTATTAAATATTTCTAGACCTTTCCCACAAGAAGATGAATTTTGTCAAAGATGTCACCAAGTTCAAAGGAAGAATTTTCTGCATTACGTCTGTCAAGAGTTGGCATTGTAACTGAACCTCAGAATAGACTGGGAGCAATTTTGCCTACTTCCTAAACATTGTGAATCACCATGGTTGAGAAAAAGAATGGAAAGTGGATCTTTTCAGATGAAAGCTTGAGGTGTCAGAATAGATTTTTAATGGAACTAAGAAATTCCTTCTTCATTCACTTTGGAAAATTCACAATATGTTATTACATCTCATGTCTCTTCTGTAAGATGTTAGGTCTAAATAACATGGCAGCATGAGATTAGATGTTCAATTTTCTACATGCAGCCACAGCGCATACAAAATTCTCACCAGTTTCTCGTGAAAGTTCTCACAAACAGGCAGGTGCTGGACAGCAGGCAGCATGGCTGTTCCACCACAGGTTTAGCAAATGTACAGAAAAAAAATGATCTGTTCTATGCTGGAAAATGCCAAGTGTAGAGAGTTACAGGGCCAAAGACAACAAAACACCTTGACCTTTACTCATCAGTTATTACCATGACAAAAATACAATACAAGCAAGTATTCACATTGTGCCCAGGAAGCACACTGACTACTAAAACTAGATCTTAGCTGCACAGAAATCATTCTTCTCATTATTAAAACAGGAAATCATTTCTCATCAACAATAAAAAGATACTTTTTCCTTCTGTTTACTTTTGTTGGTGGTGATGGTAGTTGTGTTGTTTTTGTTAGTTTTGGAGTTTAGGTTGGTTGGAACTTTTATTTCTTTTGTTTAAACAGTGGCAAAAGGTTCCTGTTTCCTCATCTTCAATTGAAAAAATCAATATTTGAACTTGGAACTAGTTTCTGACATTGCATCACTATATCTTTATACTGTCCTCAAAGGCAGGCATAGCAGGCCCAGAGTAATTGCCATAATGTAGATCATGTAATATTTAAAAAAAAAAAAAACACATCCTGACAATTTATGCTTCGAAAGCTCAGGCCTCATTTAGAGTTTCTATGTCTCCTCTGGCCAGAGGCACCAAGTCAGCAGGAAGTTTGGATATTAGCCAAATACTTAATAGCTTTGTACAACTACTTGCCAATACTCACATTCAGCCAAGGTCTCAAACATTTTTAATACTGATGAAAGCTTTAGGAGAGCCTTTCCCTTTCAGCTGTCCTCCCCAAATAATATAGAGTGACAGCTCAGTGCAGAAATCTCAGATGGATAATTTCATACACTCAGTGGCTTCCAAACTGTCCAAAAACTGTTTAGTCATATACAGCTCCCAAAATATAAACTGAAAACAACAAAATAGAAGAAGTAAGAGATGATGCAGAAGATACATTCTCCACTAGAACTCACGTTCCTCACGTTTTGAGGTACCACATAAGGTAGAAGATTCACAGAAAAAGTTCTGTTCCATAAACGTAAATGCTCTGGCAAACAAAGTGTGTATATATATGTATATACATACATACCAAAATTTTTATCACAACAAACAGCTGTGCTGTACACAAAAGCCAAGGTATACACAGGTATTTAAAGTAGTGATCAAAAGGCAGAGACATTTCTGGCAGATCTTTTTAGATTACCTTGGTAGGCAACTGTTTTAAAAAGGGCTTAACACATCCTCAAAAAAATCTTTTTCTCCTTTGCATGCTTTTTATCAGATGTGATGGCTTGAGGAAAAAAAAAAAACTGATACAGAGTACATACAGAGAATTTTTTTTAAGTACATTTCCTTTCTTTAATCAGAGCATTACTGCATATTTTATTTCAGTACAGTAAGAAAAAGGTGGACAAAATGCTAGTTAATATGGGGCTCTTTGAAGACCTATATTGTTTTTATCAAAAAGGGGAATGTATTTTTCTCTACTTATCACTATCAGATTGATGAAATTATTTGTTTTTCCTCCCACTTTTCTAACCATAGGAAATAACGTCACTTAACTCTTCCCATTAGTCTACTATTCCTGAGAAGTTTGAAAAATAAAATATACACGATATAAAAAGTAATATCTTCATTTAGGTTCCTTTTAATTATCAATAAGCATTAATTTCACTACTTCATCCTGTAGTCAGTAAATGACAAACAGTGTACATGCAGTTGTGTATAAAGTTAGCTACAGAATGTTTTGATCGTGCCAGTTGGTGATGTCCCTCAAGATCCATTAATGCAAAATGAAAGACGTGGCATTTCCCATCTTGCAGGAATAGCTTATCACATCTGCCTGGCTTTCCTTTCTATTTCTTACTACAGAAACAGTATATGAAGAAAAAAGTAATGACTGCTGGATATACATCTAATGATAAACATGGAAATCTGTCAAGAAATCGAATGTTATTGGGCACAGGGACACTAATTAATACTCATCACACAATTAGAAACTCCTGCAATGGAAATATTTGCTCCAAATGCAGTATTAAATACCTTGAGGAGCAAGCTGTTCTGACTGAATTAGCCAGATTGCCAACTGTTTTACCCTCTAGAACACTTAAGCAAAGAACCAACGTCTTTACAATTCTCTTTCATAGATGTTTCACAACTTTAAAATAAGGCTAGTGTTCATTAAAGGTACATTTTTCATGGTGCTGACTTCCCTATTACAACATTGCAGACATTAAAATTGGTTTAAATCAGTTAAATACGAATTAGAAATGGACTTCTATTATAAGTATTATTATTTAAACTACATCAACTGACAACTGCATTTTCAACTTTAAACTCACTCTGTCTTGCTGAAATACAAATTCTTAAAATTTTCTCTTTAACACTTCCACTAAAATATTTTCCTGCATTCCTGCATGTGACAAAAAAAAAAAGTATTCCTGGAGCCTCTAAGATGTTTCAGTGAAGTGAGCATTTTAAGACTTCTTTTGTGTATGTATCACATATTAAAGACCTGAATATAGATCACAGGATTTTAAAAAATGACTTTTTAGTCAAGCCATGTCAGAATTATCAGGTCTAATTTTCATTGATCTTAACAGACACCACATTGCATTTTGATAAAAAGCTATAGGGTCGTGTATCAACCAATACTTGACAATGAAAAGTAATACAGTGGGCCCAGCAAAACATCATCCAATCAAAAATCCAAGTTCATTCTGATTTAATGGTCAGTGAAAAGAAGCAGAGTTGTTTGGCATTATCCATTGTTTTACAAGTACTGACATAATAAGTGTTGTTAAAAGTAACGCTTTGAAGATGCAATGTAAGATTCAGTTTATCAAAGCTCACAGTTCTGATAGTACATCAACGTTTTGTTAGCAGTTTGATCTCTGCAGCTTTTAACATTAAGATCCTTAAGAAATTTGTTGGAAAAAAATATACAACTAATAAGGGACAGAAACATGTACGTTCCAGAACACTGAAAGCATCTCTACTGTTGGAGTCTTCTCAGCTTTCATGCACCATGATGATCTTCTCAGGATGCACAGGTAACTCAACAGGCGAGGCGAGTATTTGTGACTGTGTAACACTTCACAGAAACACTGTGCTCCTTACAAATTGAATTATTTTTCTATTCCAATTGAGAAGCCTGTGCTTAAATGTAAGCACAAGCCAAGACAATCTAGAAGTTTTCTAACAAAAATCAGAAGAAGAATCTTGTTCTATTATTTCTGAATTTAGAATGGCAAGAAACACCATCTTTCTTCCCCTTTTAAGCAATCTGTTAGTACTTAGGGACAAAAGCCTAGTTTTTAAAGTTTCTTCAGCAGAGAACAACTAAGTTCAAGACAGACATAAGGGACAGCTGTAAGCATACTAAAAAAGTGCACTTTTCAAAAGCAATACATTATTAATACAGATAAAGAATCAAAAGGAAAACTAATTTAGCTCAAATTTCTATTTTTATAATTGTGTAAAAAAAGTAAAGAAAATAGTGGGGTAAGGGGAAAAAATATACAAAACTTAAGTCAGAAATAACGTTCATATATATATGTATATATGCTTCAAACAGCTAAGCTTCCTTTTTTTTTTTAGCTGAAATCTCATTTGCCTTGGAGCAGCCAAAGTGCAGCAAGTAGGTCACTTCACATTTGCAACTTCACATTGCTAACTTTCTATCTGGTCCACACTTCTGCTTTGTCTGTGAGCAAAGAAATCTGAATCCTTGACAGAGAATTATAGTCCAACTTCTTCAAACACATGAGGAAGATTATGACATAATTCAAAAATCAGCTCTTCAAATTGTAGACACACTAATGACACCAAGATGTGGATCTGACAGAAACCTTTAATTTTTCATATAATCTTTTGCATTTATTTTTCCCCACTTACCTCCACAGAACTAATGGAGCCCATTGGGAGCATAAATAACACTTAATTATAAAGAGAATATTATTGCAGATGTGTGTTATATTGTTATGTCATCATACAAGAAAGGATGCTAGGCAAAAAATTACTCCAAAAATTTGGGAATGAGGAACCAGTACAGAGAGCTGCTGTGCTGCTCTACCTAGACCTTGCAGAAAGAGCTCCTTGAATTCAGAAGATGAAAAGACAGTCTTTAATCTTCAAGTGATACAAATAAGATCTTCAGAAACATTACTCTTTAAAAAGAAAATTGGATATACTTATGCTTGCATTACTTCTCATGAAAGATTCTGTAAACAGAATCACATGAAGTATCACCTAGTATCTTCCTTTCCCTTTGTTATATATACACTCACTAACAAGGTTGTAAATGATTAACAATAAAAGACACTGAATCGACTCAATCAGGAATGACAAAAGAAAAAGTCACAATATTGAATTTTTCCTTATAAATTAAGTACGCAACAGTTCAGATGGATCAGAAGTATTAATAATGTCAAACACCCATCAAAAAAAAAGAAAAAAAAGGAAAGGAATTAAGGCCACAATGGTAGAATATGTACAAAAACTTAAGTATGTTCATGCAACAGCAAAAATCTATATTGTCAACATTCATTCCAATACTCTGAAACATAAGGCTGTTTATCTAATAACATATACATACTACAAATACCAAATGCATATTAAAGGCAGCAATTAATTTGTCATAGGAATAAAGCCTAAGAACTGAAAATAATTTACAAAGAAATTGACTGAATTACTGAATAACTAAACTTGTAGGTTTGCCTAATTTCATTTTAGGTGTGTTTATAAATATTGACATTTACATTAACGTAATACTTTCTACTCTAAGATGGATTTCAAACTTGTACCTCTTAGAAATAACCAGAAATGCTTCTACACAAAGGATTATTTTCAATTGAATTTGCTAAGGTTACTCACTTGAATGTTATTAAACACAGTGTTCCATATGTTACCTATTTACAGGATAAAGGTGTATGTTTATATATATACACACACACACAAAACTCCCTTTTTCATAAGAAAATACAGAATAGCCATAGGACCAGCTGATAAGACTACTGCATAACTTCCTGTTTTTTCTATAAAATTGGATTAGATAGTAGTCAATCCTTAAATATTGGGAGATATGTCAACTTTACCACTCTGTACTTTACATTTCTTGTGTTTGAGAGTAGTGATATGCATACTGATTTCTACTATAAATTAAAAAGTATATATCTATCTGTGCATCCAGCATTCTTCAAAGCCATCAGAATTCAAAAACGTAATGAACATCTCTTCTCCCCACCAGGATGGAAGGGTACACACTTCATATGATCACATCCAAAAAGTGAAAGTGGCTGTGCCTCAGTCACATGAGATCAAAGTCCTCCGAAGGAATGCAGGCTCTACAGGTGATGCAAGTGATTTACTACATTACTACTCATTCAGCAGAAAGTCAGCACCCCAAAACTGTTAGAAAGCAATACACTTCTACAATTCTCTTTTTCTTTATTCCCAGAAAAGTCTGAAAACAGTTTCCCAGCCACTTCTGGCCACTAACAACTTCACATGATCTGATCTTCCACCTTTGCACTGACACTGAACCCTTAGTCAAGCCTAATCATTCCAATTCACAAGTGCAAGCGAGAAGTCATTCCAGGCTTCTGCTATGAACATCTCACATTGATGACAGATGCTATCACCACTGCTTTTCTTAAGGAAAAAAAAATAAGGAGAACCACGTCACCTAAGCAGATTTTAAATGAGGCCTGTGAAAGAGATATATAAATGAAAGCCAAGGCACATAACAACTGCCAGTACTTAGCCACCAAAAATGAGCATGCTTGACAAAGCAAAGCCTGCCTTCCAGAGAAGCATCTGAGAGCAACAGTATCTCACGCATAAAAAAACAATCAAAATTTACAGTATCATGTTTGTCTACTAACCCAAGTTGTTCAAAGGCATAGATTGTAAGAACTGAAATTTTAACAAAAGTATATTGTGAGGAAAATAACGTATTACTAAAAAAAAGTGTTTAAATCAAAGTCCACGTGATCACAGAAATACAGTCTATGACTTCTTATTAAAAATAAAGGATTCAGACTCTGCATATATTACAGACTTAGTGAAATACACATCAGCAAACTACCTGTAAATTAATTTTACTAGCCGTGAGAAGTGCTTAGTTAACAATACTGAAAACTGAAACAGTAGCAAAACAACATCCAACACAATCAAACTCCTATTTGACAAGAAGGAATCCATTTCTGGGAATTAGAGTACTAAGGTCTCCAAATCCATTTAATTTGTTATTTTTGTGAATAGACAATCCAAACAGATGCCAAATAGGGGAGCTGTGTCTGGACACAATAAACCTCCATTAGAAATTGGAATGCAATCACCGAAGAGCATTCTGTTAGCCTCTCAAAGTCAGTAGAAAAATATGGCCAATAAAGCATCATCCAAACCAAGTGAACTACTTACTGGAAGGGAAAGCATACCACATATTACCAGTGTTCTGTGTAATGTGTGATCTGCTAAACTAAATTTAGGAACAGCAAAGACTTTTTCTATACTACTTTGACTTCCTTAGAAAAAGATTGCACATTATAGACAGCTAGGCAGTCATTAGTGGAGTTTGCATACATTGCTTTCTCTAGTGATTTCCTGCCAGACTGTGAAAGTGAGTTTTTAAGCTACCCTTACTGTGGTCTAAAAAACTGATGTCACCTTTCGAAAACCTGATCCAAAACTTTCCAGAAAAAAAATAGGCTTTTATAAACATCCAAAATGTAATATGTTCTCACATATCCAATCACTACTTGACCCTGTTAAGTATACCTCAAATTCTAAGACATGTTATATATGCAAGCCTAAAAATAGAAACCCTGACATTACAGTTACCACTCATTATTGTTACAAATTAGAGATCATAGTGTTATTAAACTTCCACTTTCTGAACTTCCACTTCATGTCCACTTCACAGCTTGCACTTGTAACATCAGGATGGAATTCTAGGTTCTGTAACGGAACCTTATCCAGAGAAGTGCCAGGACATTTTTGCTACTGTTCTCCTCTGGGTCAGAGCTCAGCACCTGACAGCCTCTCTGGAAAGAGCTGGGGTTGTTACAACTACTACAAAACAAAAGCTGGCTATTTAAGACATTCTAAAGCCAAGAATTTCAAAACCACCATCGCTAAATGAATCATAATATTTCTCTGAAATCAACAACCAAGAAAGCAATATTAAAACTTGAATACCAAACTAGTGATCTATTCATGAAATAGACATCTATTCAACATCTATTCATGAAAGATATTCATGTTTTCCTATACAAAAACACTGGATATCTTTGTTCATAAGCTTTCTTGGTTGCCACAAATAGCCCACATCATTCACCTAGGAAATGGGTTCAGCTGGAAGGAAGAGGGCTGGGTAACGGTGGTGAGGAGAGCCATACCTTGCATATGGAAAGCATCAAGCAGTCATAAATCTATCTTACTATTTATTACGATTGCAGAATAATTTTAATATAAACCATTACATTCAAATAAGTGCAACCAATTAAAAACCAAGTGCTTTGGCAAAAGATTAAATTGATGTTTCAGCTGATCTGCATTTGGATTTTCTTGCAAGTATCACCCTCAAGAAAAGACAACGTCCAGTTCATTTAGAGAATTTTACAGGTTATTTCTTAGCTCTCTTTTGGTCAGCTGCAATCCTCAAAAAAGAAAATGTAATCTTATATTTGCTTTAAATTAGTTCTTATCCTTTTTCCTGGACTTTGTACTGTCTTATTTTCTACAAACACTGCAAAATAAGTTGAGAATCCCTCATTATTGGTAAGTACACACAAGACTACCGAAGAACAACAGCAACTGGCAAACTTATTTTAAAGCAATCATAAACCTGGAGAAAACAAATATAATGTCACAAATAAAAGAGCAGTCACATTACAAAAATATTGCAGTACCAGAACAGTTTCCTGAGGTGAATCTGAATAAACATCTCCACATATACCCCAGGCCTCCTACAATCTAATTTTAACTGAAAAAAAATAATAATAATAATAACAAATGCATCATAGTGGATAAAAATGTAACAAACACCATAAGAGATACAGGTGGAAGAGCATATGTTGCCTTGGAAGTCATACACTGGCTGGTTGCCTCGCCCTCTTTAAGGGTGAACAACCCACACTTCTCTGTTAGTCATCCCTAAAAGGTCTGCAAGAATAATCTTCCCAAAGCAAGAAAAATCACACTGAGCAATCCCTTACAAAAACAGGCCTGGCAAATAGCTAGGTCTCTAAAGGTTTCACTCCAAGATGGCTGAATGATCTCATTTGATATTTTGCTACTAAGAATGTTGGCCACTCCCTTCCCTTCCCACCTACAGCCCCCAGAGCATGCAAAATATAGGGGACTACTACCATGAAAAATTACATCTTATGCTATCATTCATCAGAATTTGATCAGCAAGTTAGGGGAGCTGAGGAACTCATAGGAGAGAGAAGTGGTGAGATGGGTCTCCTCCAAAGGGAGTCGAGAATGATACATTAATAATGAACTCGATCGCCAAAAGATAAAAAGAGACCTATGCTAAGGAAGACCAAAGAAATGAACAGTTCTTAATGCAAGGAACCAATTTCACCCAGGAATGGAAGAGACAAGATGTCTCAGCAAGCCAACCTTCTCTTTCACTGTTGGGAAGAATGGGGAACAGTACAGGAACTGAAACACCTACTGATCAAAGAGATGCATTTTATTTCAAGACAGGATATGCTTTCTATTCATAAACCCGCCTTTATGCTGGAGAGCCCCAAAACCTAAACCGGGACCTAGAGGAGGGTAACGGCAGCTGAGCTGGCTGCCGAAGCACACTTTCCTCCAGCACAGAAACAGCCTTTCTCCCCTCAGCACCACCTCCAGAAGCACGTGTTCCAGCCGTCTGCTGGTGCCGGCGCTTTTAGCACCTACTCTCTCACGACACCACAGCACCAACAGCAGTGGCGAGGTTCCTCCAAAGCACTGAGGAGATCTGGAGCTCCCACGCACAAACCCCAGCACGAAGCCAAGCCTTGCGTTTTGGGTTGAGTTGTTACAGAAGAAACCTTCCAACGCACACACGTATTCCATAAGGAAACTGGAGTAACTTACCATCGCACACTGCCCGCGTGCAAAAGCAGATCTTAAAAAGGCATCTTTTCCCTTTCGTGCTCAAGGAAGGAAGGAAGAAATGAGGACAGGCACTGCTCAAACGGACGGGGGCTACAAAACCCTTCGTTCTCCCACAGGGCAGGTGAAGAAAACACCCCCCAGCCCTACCAGCAGTGAGCTGGGGACTGCCTGACTCCGAGCAACCAGCACGGTGACCCTGTGAGGCAGCCGCGGGGCGCTGAGGAGACCCCCCCCGGACTGCCGCGCGCCGGGAGCGGCGGGAAGCGCGCGCCGGCCTCCGCCCTCGAGCAGCGCTGAGCATCGGGGCGTTCCCACCAGGCACGCAGGGAGGGGCGAAGCGGGCGCTGCTTCCCGGCCCCGCTGGGGGTGCTGGAGGGAGCCGGGCCGCTCGCCTTTCCTCCTCCTCCTGCTCTTCACAGACGGCTCGTACGGCCGTGAGTCAGGTAGATAAATGGAGCCTCTCTCCTGAGTGGTGGCGGGGCATGGGGTAGTGCTTTCTCTTATTAAAATTCAAGGCAACGTTCCCAGCAGATTGCCACAGGGGTCCCTGTGAGGCGCGGCGCTGCCACAGCTGTTTGCAAGGAGCCGAGTCAGGGAGTCGGGACGGTGGTCGTAGGGGAAGGGGGTCCATCCCGCGCATCCCTGCCTGCGGGGCTGGAAAGAGCTTCTGGGGCAGCGCTAGGGAGTTGTCCCGAGGCGGGAGGGGAGCGGTAATGTCTCCCCACAGCATCCTCCCTCAGGCGGGCGGGGGAGAGGCGGAGGATCGTCTCCGTCCTAAGTGTCGCCACAGGGAAATGAAGTGGCGCTTAATGGAGGTGGGGGGGACCTTCCCCGCCCTTCGAAGGAGGGGGAGCGGCGGCAGGCAGGGCCTGGTGCCGGCGGGGCTGCCGGGAAGGGGCAGCCGAGGTGTACACAGCGGGGCCGGGGCGCGGGAATAGGACGAGAAGGGAAAAAAAAAAAAAAAAAGAAAGGGAAAAAAAACAAATCCCAAACAAACAAATAGTTCAGCGAAAACACTGATTTAAAAAGCCGACCAGAAAACTAACCCTGACAAGTGGGATCTGCCCTCCTCTTGGCTGCAGTTATTGGCTGTGCCTATTTGCAACGAGCTTGTGTCTGCCAGCGCAAGTGGCCGGCCAGGGTGTCCATCAAAAGGGAAATAATCAATTCGCCGCTAAGGGAGTAGATTCCCATCCATCCATCACGGGCTTAGCAGGTAGCCGCCTAGAAATCAAGCACACGCTAATAATATATACATATGTATATGTAAAACACCTCCATCATATCTCTATCCGGTGCTCTCAGCAAAATATATGTGTACCCTCGGTGAATATGTGCGTGGACTGAGTCATTTGCATCACTCCTATCCTACCTAAAATGATCTTAAAAAACAAAAAACCACACAGCATCACAAAAGAGCAACCTCTGGAAGTATTCATTAATTATATAACTGCAAAATAACATCCTGTTTATTTCTGCTTTGCCTTCACTAAAAGAGAACAGAAATCCCCCTTTTTTTTTTTTTCCCCTGACACAATTTTAAAACACCAAACATTACCCAGCATTCACAGATAAAGCCAGGAATTTCTAAAGCCTAGCAATTATATTCTAGAAAACTTTAATAGCAATAATACTGTTAAATGGAGAGCACACACACAAAATAAAAAAGCAAGAAAGAAAAAAAAGAGACTCCTATGGTTGCTTTTAGGAAAAAATTGCAAGAAAGGTTTCTGGCTGACGATTCTGTAGGGAGAGGCACTCTCTTACCAGAAGATGTGCACTTGGTCCCATTTATTACCGTGCATTTCTGAGGCAATATAAGAAGCCTCTGCAATTTCATTTCCAGTTTCAACTATCAGACAGTTGCAGAAAGCAATATCTAGCAATCCTTGATCACAGTACATTCACAGCAATGCATTACAGCCATATTCTCACTCAAGCTTCTCACCTTTCAAATCGTTGCATCTGTCTTCCGTCCTCACATGGATTTTACAACATCACGTTCAGCTGACATCTCGTTTGCACGGAGGAAGGAGGCAGCAGGGAGAGCCGGGGCCGCCGAGCACCCACGGGGCGCGGCAGAGGGACCCCGCTGTTGTCTTGGGGGGGCTGCGGGCTCCTGTCCCTCGTATTTCTGTCCCCCAGCGAGTGTCCCTCAGTCAGCTGCGAGCCCGGCTGGCTGGGCTGCCAGTCCCTGACTCAACATTCCCAGCATTCCCGAGGAGCCGGGCTTCAGCAGCGCCGGGCGGCCTGCCGCCGGGGGCAGCAGCAAGCGAGCTCTGGCGGCAGCGGCTCACGTACCGCAGCTTTCTCAGAGCGTTCGCCTCTGTCCATTCACTGCACAGCCGTGGGTTCCAGTCCCCACCCTGTAGATGTCTGAAAGGAAAGTGCGTTACTCATTGTGAGATAGCCTAAAAATACACCTCTGTCTGCGTAAAGCTGCAGAGGACAAATTGCTTCCTTGTCGCTGCTCGCCCAAGGCAAGAAATGCTCAAAGCCAGGTGCTTGAGAACATGGGATCTCAAGTCCATTTACTGAAGGCGCATACGTATACGGGAAAAAGAAATCTAAACCCCTATTCTGGGTTATGTGCAAAAGTAATTAAGACATCCATATTAGCTTCCATATTAAAAAAGCATGTAGAGATTAGCTGCTATTTAAAGCATGAAAGCTTTTTTAATTAGAAAACTATGAATTGCATTAAAAATTATTCCTGAGATCGTATTTTATTTTTGTATCAAGAGGAGCAACGGAAACCTTTGTAAAGGTTTGACTTCTCATCATAGAAATTGCTTTTTTCCCCTCTCTGTTTTCCCCTCTTCTTCATATTGCATTTTCCATGAGTTTAGTTGCTCTTGGTGCTATTATAAGCGATCATCCTCAGTCCTTAGTTTCAATGGAACTTCATATCTTTACCTATAAAGAATTTCACAATGTGTTTTACCTGCCTTTTCTTAACCTCACTGCTGTGACAATGTTTTTAAAGAACACTTCAAAGCCGTCATTATCTTACTATAATCTTACTCCTCTCTTGCCTACACGTTACTGAGAAAAACAGCTTTTGTGAAATTTCAATTTTAAACTTTGTCAAATGAAATTGATTTCAACAGATCACATGTAAAACTAACAATCACTTCATTGCTGTATCTGCATTAACCAAAACTGGTTTAAATGCTTTGCAGTTGTGAATACTTACTCAGAGATGCAACTGTTCAAAACAATGCTAGAATGCAAATCACACTAAAAGTACAGTAGTTTGTTTGTTTTCCCAAGGAAGAGATGTAGTCTTACTGTATCTACATACTGCTATAACAGTTAAAATATGGGGCAAGTACTTTCTGTGCAAACTTCAGCTGCTTTTCAAAGTGGCATATTTACCTGAAGAAATTTCTGTTAAAAACATGGAAATGGTGGATAGAAGAACAGTCCTTGGAGACACCTGACAGGAAGAAACATGGTTTTGTATACAAATAATTTAACTTGATCTAAAAAGCACACAGAAAACACTCTTTTTTGCTCCTGAACAGTTAGCAAGTCTGCATCTGGAAGAAAATGTATAAACACTATTAAATATGGCTCACCACACTGAATGCTTCAATGCACAAGTGTCCTCTTCCAAAATCTATTGCTTAATTTTGATTAGTTTGTGATAAGAGTATCTTACAGAGATGTTTCTGTATTGCTAATGCCAGTTCTGTCTCAGCCCTGTAATGACAGGACTTTTGTTAGAAGTAGTGTCAGTTTCTGTCTGTTTTTTAAACACCATGTCATTCCATCACTCTCTGTATGAAAAGACAAGAACATCAGGTTCTGATTTCTCTTTCTGTGACTCATTCACCAGCAGAGGCTACAGGCCTCGTGATAGCTTGCAAGAACCAAAACTATTTTGACAAAAGACCAGTAGCCTGACCCCGAATTCCCTTTCCAAGGAATAATCATTGATTTACATTCGAGCTGCAACAATATTGTAATGATTTAGGCTTGCAATAAAATTTGTGGCAAAATTAATCAAAGCCTGCCTCAGAGTAGTAGACCATCTGTGGGGGCCTGTCAGTAATACTAATGCCAAAGAACAGAATATACCCAGTATGGACAACACCATTTGGTGTAGAGCTCTGAAAAGAAATATTTTGCCAAATTATATTGGAAAATATAATGTGCAGTTCAAGTAAAGGGAAAAAAAATTACAGCTAAACCACTTATTGTAATAGCAGAAACAAGATCCATACAACTTCACAGTCACATAATCCAAACTCTTTGATAATATTAATTCCCGACACCAAAGAATACTGGCATTGAAACACAAAGTGCAGGATAATAACAGTAATATACACTTAAGACAGACTTCTTTGCAGCTGATAAAAGTTCTCATTTCAATTTGATTACAGGAACATCTGTGTCGTCTTTGGTGTCATGATACAGGTGGATGTCATTAAGCATAAAACGAAGCAAGCCAGATCAGGTGAGTTAACTAGCTAACAGACATACCTTATAGCATTGTTAGAAGCAATGTGTTGTAAAGTTTAACTATAGCAACATGTAGCATAACCTCTTAGTTAAGGTTTCAAAAGTTTCTGCTTTCACTTTTGGCTGATCTACTTTTGTTTGTTTTCTGCTTTTAAAATAAAGTATTTGTAATTCATTATGAGCATACCATACATCAGAACCTGTGAAAAGCTCAGTGAAATTAATGGCTGTTTCTTTGTTTAAGGAACAGTAAATTATACCCTAAACAAACAAAATAAATGCAAAATAGAAATTTTGCAGTCTACTATTTTCCTTAGCCTATGATGTACTGATGTGGAAAACAAAATATAAAACATATACACATTTTTGTTGTTATTAAGTTATTCTAAATTTAAGAAATTCAAAATAATATTAGAAAACATTTAACATTACTTATTGCCTTTGTTCCAGTGCTTCCCTTTATTCCTTCCAGATCTCTCTTTTCTTCTTAACTGTGGAAATAACACTCCAGCAGCATCTTTGTCTCTCGTAGTTTGACAAAAATTCATGTTGTTTAGTGCTACATTTGAAAAAATAAGGAAACCACAAGCAAACATAAATAGAAATGGAGCTCAATCACTTCTACTTCATAACTGGGAGCAAGCACCTACAGGTGTGTGCTTTAAAATTTGAGGAAAATGCATTTTAGATGTATTTTATTGAACCTGGTCCTCGTGTATTCATTTGTTCTGGGGACAGTGGCAGAACTGTTTTCAGCTTTATTTCCTACTACAAAAGCCAAGTCAAGAGCATAATATAACAGTCTACATATCTAACTAACAAATAAAAGTTTGAAAGAATCAGAATTGTGCCAAATACTGCTATTGTATTAATTTGAAATTTGAAAAACTGATCTATTTTCTCACAAATAAATAAATAAATGCAGCATGAATAGAAACAATGCAAGGACATGAGAACAATTAGAAGCATGGAGTTCCTGAAGCAGAAATAAGAGATATTCAGTCATCAGCCACTATGACCTGATTGTAAAAAAATGGGAAAACATAAGGTAATGCTAGATTAGACTATTTTCAGGAAGTGTAAACAGTAATTCTGTTTACCCTATATTGCATTACAGAAGAGATAATGGGACAGTAATCAACTTGATAAGATTTAACCACTCATCAGAGTCACAAGAAACTGTTAAAGCTGCAATTGACCGGTAAAACGTATCACCACAAGATACAACAAAGATATGCTCTTTAAATAACATTCAAACAAATGAAATTGAGGAATATATTTATTTAGAGGAAAAGAGAATAAATCATGAAGGATTTATTCATACTAAAAGCCAATTCCCTACACTTTACCTTTGTTATCTTGAACTACCTTCATAATGCAAGTACTTCCCAAATGGTAAGAACTGGAGAGAAGAAAATTAATGGAATTGAGCAAGAAAACTGCTCTCACATGGAGTAAACTGATAACTCTGGAAGAAAAGAACAAAGTCTGTTCTTCAATTTATACTGAAAGTTACAGGTGTTGCGTTTTACTATGATGTGGTAATCAGAGCTGCAGTGAGCATCTGACCAGCTGCCATGCCCTTCCCCTCCATCCACCCCAACAACAAACTAACAGAAACCACTGAAACAAAGTTAATGTTTTTGTTGATTTCAGGATGAGGTTCTCTTACCCGTCCATGAGAGTATTGCCCCTGTCAGTCAATACTTTAGTGGACTGCTATTTCATCTTTATCATTTCAGATATCCAGCTACAGATATCTGCTAAATTGAAGTGTAGTCTCCACCAATTGTTAATTTCTTTCTTATCTCATGGCAGACCACCAATCAACGTCTGCTCTCTTTGTTTTCATAATCGTTAGTACAATCTACTTATTTCTGTCTAACAGTGGCACATGCTTTACAGATTGGAAAATCTAGGGCACACTGTCTGAAGGTAATTGATGTCCCCCCTCAATTTCCCAGTTGCAGGAAAGTGAGAGCTCCTTCCCCATATATGATCTTGACCACTACTGTGAAGTTGGCAGGTACAAACAAAATCAGAGTCATGGGATTGCCTACTCTCAGCACTTCATCTTTTCTCAGCAGAACTACTGGCAAGATTATTTCTTCCAGTTTTAAAGAGGTGGTTTCTGAAGCCTGAGACACTGCCTGTATCACATTCTCACGGTGCAAAAACATGGGCAGGAGCCGAATGGCTGAAGCTTGCTAAAGATTGAAACTTTACCAGAGAAACAAGAGTAGTCCCAGAATGAGATCAAATTTCTATAGCTTCCCACTAGATCAAGTAAATTAAGGAAAAAAGTGAAAAGACTAAAAAACAGTAGCCAATATTTTTTTAATTTAATTTTATGTGTATCTGTTATACACAGATACCATTTAAATAACACAGGATTGCAGTGTCCAAAGGCACAGGCTCATATATGTGAGCAATCGAAATCCTTTACTGCAGGTTCTAACATCCCTTATATACATCTCTAAGCTCTCTCCGTTAACTTTTCATCCCCTACATGTCAGCAGAGCACTTAAGTCTCCATATGTAGGCAATAACTGCCTGTGCAAGTGCTCATCCAAACAGAGCCAAAAGTTGCTTCTATTCATGCGCTTCTTCTCCAGTCAGGGTCATCATAACGCAGAGATTACATGCTCCATTTGACTTCTGCTCTTGTCTCCTGGAGAAAGCCTTTGATCTCAGTGTCCTCTTCCGCACCCCTTCACACTTGTTTTTCAGCCTCTCTTCTGAACGTTGCCTTGAGCCTCCACACAAGATTGTAGTTATCTATCTATCCTCTGTTTCAGTTACTGGACAATTGTAATTTTCATTGAAGAAGTCATAAATTCATTGTCCAATTTTATTATCATAGTCATAACGTACAAAAGGATCTCATGTCAGACTTGTAACACAGAAAAGCTAATGGCCCGTGCCATTTTGACTACTTCATTTATGTTCTGCTCTTTGAAAACTCAAGGGAAGTTAAATATAGAATTAAGGGTGTCATTTTTGTTGCTATAATTAAATATCTATCTGTATTTCTATGACAATGATCTATTACAATGACTTTATGAAATATGGCCATTACTTGAGGATCTAACTTAAGGTGATTATGTACACTTACCAATTCTAAACTAAAAATACAAAGGTCTTTCTCTTTTTTTTTTTTCTCTCGTTTTTTATCTCTTAGAATCAGCTCTGTAATTTACATGTATGCTAACACAATTAAATGTATCCAGCACCACTCTGACATCCAGAGGAAATGACTTACTTAGAATGGATTCATGCTGCTAGAATCTCTTAGCTCCCAAAATAGAGTACTCTCAAGTAAATTTGCTATTGGGAACACACTAAACTGTGCCAGCTTCCTTAACATGCCTTGGAACTGGGAGAAGGCAAGTTTGTCTAGTCCAAAATATGATAGGTACTGTTTTAAAAGTGCGGGCAATCAAGATTCAGTGCCAAGAAGTGCCTCCCAATCCTGTTTAATTTACTAGCACAAATGTAACTGTTAGTGAAATTTGGTTGATTCTGAAGGCATTCTTTTCTTCTGCCTACAGATGCATCTAATGAATAAGTCATCCTCATACTCTTAAATGTGTCTTAAAAAACACTACTTTAATATTGATGATTTCATATGAAGTGCCTTCTTTCATTTAAGAGGGGCTTATAGATCCACAGTTTCACTTGTTACTGTCTGGTTTTGTACTCCTCTAAGAGTTTCTACTTTCTTTATTGCTTTATATCCCCACTGTTATGTCCTATTCCACTTATTTCATTCCCTAAGTATCTTTTTTACTAAGAGCAATTTGTGACTTAAGTAATGGAAACACAACCATGCATCATGATAGAAGAATTGGTACATACAACAATGAAGGTCCATGTTAAGTTAAATGTATTATTTCTTTATTAAACTATCTGTTGAACTATCTGTTATTAAACATGATAGACTCTGTTTACATGTTACTGTAGAATTTTACAGAAGTGTTTTTGAAAGCTCGTTTTTGTGCTATATACCAAAATAAAGTTCACACCACAGCACAGCCTGAAGAGAAGAGTCACTGCCTTTCATAGCTTATGTGCGGACTCGGGTGAACCAGTGCCCAGCTGTTTAATGGTGTTCATTTGGTAAAGTGTTCACTGTAACTGAACACTTCTGTGGTTGCAGTGCACTGGTTAGCACTGTGTTAGCAAAGATTAAAATCACAATTTGTGTTCAAAAAGAAAAAAAGAGAACAAGTACTTGCAAGTTAAAATAAACAGGGAGAAATGTTTTCTAATTGTCAGCTTGATATTAGATAACATTTCCTTACAAATAGGTACAAAATGGCTGCTTCCTTCTAGTCAGTCTGGCACATCTATTTCTAGTGGATTGCAAATCTAAGCATATGCATTTTGCAAGAATGAATATGTCTAAGGTACGACTGCAGTGACAGAGAACATAGTTCTTGCAAGTTCCAGGAGTCTGTTCTATCTGTTGTTGTTATCACTCAATAAGCCATTGTTCAGAGAGAAAAAAATCCATGTGTGACTATGCCTAATCTCCATTGCCCATTTTGTAGGCATTCTCATTGTTTAATTGATTCTGCTGGGGGGAGTCAATTTAAAAGCCCAAGAAAAAAAAAAAAAAGAGGAAAAAAAAAAACAAAAAACAGGAAGAAGTATTAAACTTTAAAGCTTAGTGAAATCACTAACAACTTTAATTTTTCCAAGCAATTTCGGTAGCATATGAAATACACAGTGAAAGTAATTTTAATTTCAACGTAGCTTTTCTTTATCTTAGGAACAAAAATTATACAAATCTGCTGAAAAATGACAGAAACCTCAAAAGAGAGAGAGCAAACAATGGAGACTATAAACAGCTGTTGCTCTATCCTTCTTTATCCTTCCTCCACCTCTAAGAATGAAGAAGCATATGCACTCCTGTCAATCCTTTAGCACTGAGTAGAGCAGTACAGATGTTTAAAAAAAAAAAAAAAAACCATGATCAATACTGAAACTCCACAAAATGTTGATTAGCAGATTCAGAACTCCTGGAAAAATGAGGTGATAGACACAAATAGAAGTAGTTGTTGCCTTAGTCACACCAATAGACACAAATAGAAGTAAATTTCCCCTTAGTGAAAATACTAGCTAGGAGAAGAAATATCTAAGCAAAGTTTCTATAAATTTATCAGCCACGGAAGAGGTAAGAGAACAGCAATGGTAAACCTTACAAACAATGCTTAATTCAATTGTATTAAAATTACTACTTGCTCCTTTAGAATGTATACAGGTGAAACCATAAACTATGACTCACAAGGGATTTCTTCTTGGGATGAAGGAGTAGTCTGCCATATAGAGCTGAATTTATTGAGAAATCTTCAGGGCAATTGGAAAGCAGATATGTATAGGAAAAAGCAGACATGGAAACCATGTGTTACAGAAGCAGCAACTACAGTAAAGGAGAGGATAAATGCATTTATCACTGAAGTGCAGCTCAATTAAAATATTTTTATAAGACATGAAAGATTGGGCTACAGTACAGAGCACAGCTTCTTGATCCCTCCATAAACTGTACTGCTAGTGCTACATGGCAATAAAATATGGCCATCTTTAATATGAACAGTGGAACTGGAGAGATACTGGGATAAAATGAGGCAGTACTTCTAACAGGGGTACTTTTAATAACATGTCTCTTCTCCTTATTTAAATTCACTCCGGATTTTCCAAAATATATTTTTCTTTCCTGCCTTTACCTTTTAATATCTTATTTAATGCTTTTTAATACCTTAATCATGCAACTATGAAGAGTAGCACATCTGAAAATGAGTAGAAATATTTTTCAGCTACAGCAATTGGTCTGAGAAAAAGGATTACCTTCCTGCAAAAAAAATTATCTCACTGGAAGTATTTTTCCTTTCTTTCATGCAGCTAATTGATTCATGCTTTTGGCATTTAAGTGCAGTTGTAGTTTTAGGATTCTAAACAGCACTACAGCCTCTGCTTTATAGACAGAAGGGTTTATTTTGAAATAAAGGAAACTAAGCAAACCTGCTTTGATGTCTGTAGTGAGAGAAAAAGACAGGAATGCATACAAAACAAAGTATTCTGCATGTTGTCAATTATTTAATTTATTATAGTTTACAAATATTAGTCACAGAAATACCTGGCAGCTAAACATTAAAAAAAAAAAAAAAAAAAAAAAAACTTAAAAATATATAGGACGTCAATCTCTTTTTCTTTTCATAAAAGAATTAAAAATGGCTTTATCTAAAATGTCTTGGAAGCCAACGTTGCAACATTGTGTAATTTCACTTCTCCTGCATAGGACAGCAGATTCATATAAAAAATACAAAAGAGGTATAGTCTCTCTAGCTTTGGAACTGTGTAGCCTGCTGATACACTGAGTTTATTAGTGTTTCTCAAGTGGTCTCCAGTTTTGTCAGATTCAGACAAATGGTCAGAAAACCTATTATAATATTTGAATCTTTCAATGATATCGTAGGATGAAATATATTTAATCCATCCAATTTTTAAGCATGTGAAGTAAATTGATATTTTCCAGATCCCACTGGAAAACCACCCTTACCTGGTGGTACTGTATCATATTTCCCATGTCAGGAACTTAGCTGTTCTTTCTGATAGCACCTGTAGATATCGCCCTTCTTTGCATAGCAGAAGAGCATTTATGTGTATGCACAGTTAAGTGTCCTATTTGTGTTAGTTCTAGTTCAGCTCTTGTTAGCCTTGTGGGTGCTACTTTTTTTGGGTTTGTTTTTCTGCATTTCTTTTCTCTGCACTGAGTGACATTTAATGAGATATTCTCAAAGGGAGAACAAATCTACTTTGGATAACAACTACCACAGAGAGTTTTCCTTCCATGTAGGCACTCAAATAAGAACAAGGTTTTAGAAGGCAGCAGGATACCTTCTGTTCTGAATGTATGTCTCTAGTTGTAGAGCATCTGATCCTTTTGATGGGATTCTGTAAGCTATGTTCAGGTAACACACTGTGCACTTTGTTAAATTTAATAGCAGAATTTGGCTATCTGGACAAAGAAAAATAAAACTTCTAAATGATCCTTTGAGTTTCATAAAGATTTTCAATTCCTTATACACATTTTTTTCAGTACTACTGGAAGTGATTAAATATTGTAATTGAAGCCTATGATTTAATTAGTCCAAATGCTTCACATAAACACTTGGCTAAAGTAGACGATGATGTATATTTTCAAATTCCCTTTCAGAAGGTCGCACATATGGCCTTTAGTTTTACCGTTACTTTAATTATACTCCAATTAGAACATTTCAAATCCACAATGTTACACTGGATCTGAATGTAGGAAAAAACAGTTTTTATATGAAAAGCTATAGATTTTATTAACTTGATCTTAATCCCTGGATAAGAATCCATGCTAAATATTAATTCCAGATAGTGGTAAGCTACTGGAGGATGCAACACATTTAAGTAAAAGATTTGTTTCCTCTCTCCATCTTTGTTTCCCCCAGAGAATAAAACAATATTTGAAATTATCTCACCCTGTTGAGTGAAATGACTCTTTATTTCTTGTTACAGAGCAGAGATGGTGATTCACACTGTACTGTAAGAATCAAAAATGAAGAAAGAAGATAGGCCAAAAAAGGATTTAACTTGGCATGGCAGACGACACTGAGGAATGTAAGGTGAGTTCAGGTTGATCATGCTTAGGAACACTGGGTCTTCAAGACCTCTAATCTTCACTCATTTTTTAACTTTCTTATCATAAGCCTACCACTACAAAAAGTAAGAAACAATGCCCACTAGCAGACACTCTGATTATATTCTTACCTTCAGGCTCCTATCTGTATTTGATATTTCAGAAGTTCTCTGTAAACCAGGACTTTAGGGTACGAAGGGCTATGAATCTTTCTTTCAGGTCCTTTTCAGAAACTGTTCCCATCTCATTAGACGTATAAACCATTCTGGTTGCACTATGGCACGGGTTTTCCTTTTGTTGCCAACCTATATTCTTTCTCTGGAGTAGACATTTTGTGAGGTGGTTGTTGGTTAATTTTCTTGAGACGCTGCAGGTAGTTGATTTTTCGTAGTTCTCTTCCTCCTCCCAATTTGTTTGATAAATATAATGCAGCAGCAACAGCAGCCATGGAATTGAATGTTGCTATTTGTCAGTTACCTCCTGGTGCGATTAAGTCAGCAGGAGTATAAAAGTATAAAATAAAGCCTTTAAAAGAAGAGTAATTTTCTTAAATATTGAGTGATTCTCTTACGATAATACTTGCAATCAGCACTCAGCATGTGCAACAGCGACATTCTGGAAGATAAAATTGGCTGCTTCAAAGAGTTCAGCATAAAGCAGACGGTTGGGGTACTGTAGTTCTCCTACACTAAGTTATTAAAAGACAAATCACTTATGCTACTGAAGCTCAAACTGAGGTGTTCCAAAATCACAAAGATAATTTATAGAATGAAAAATAGTGAAGACCTGCATGCTGCTATTTGAGATTTAAGGTGTGGTCACATCTGCATGCAGATGTGGGATCCTCAGTACAGGAGAGACATTGATCTGTTGGAGTGTGTCCAGACAAGGGCCACAAAAATGATCCATGGAATGGAACACCTCCCCTGTGAGGACAGGCTAGGGCAGTGCAGCCTGGAGAAGAGAAAGCTCCAAGGTGACCTGATAACAGGTTTCTATAATGATTCTATAATTCTATGAAAATCCATCCATATTATTTAGCATGTATCTTAGGCTTTTTTGGAGATCCACTTGAAAACTAGGACACTTTCAGCAGCATGGTAAAGAAGACACATATGTGTAAGCAGAACAAAATAAAGTAAGGAAGAAATGAATGTACTGCAGTAATAAGAAATTTTAGTTGTAGAAAAAAAGTACTTATTGCAATAAAATTACGGTAGTGATTATGAAACAGATATTGGAAGAACACATCAAAGCTATTAGTAATGAAGTACTTATTAGCCCAATTCCTGCAATAGTCAGCACTTTAAGTACAGAGATGATTCCTACACCTACCACCTCTGGCTGTCAGTTTTTAATGGAATTTAGGGTATAGTATGACCCTGAAATTGCTGTTTACTTCTTACAATTGGAACCAAGGCAGAGCAGTATCCCAAAGGCTGCACATTTCCTGTACTCAGAAACAAGATTGACTATTTCTAGCTACTATCAGTGTCATTTGCTGTTACAGAAACATAAACTGATTATTCAGTTGTTTAAAATGCTACATTTCCCTATGTTCTTCCCTCCTCTCTTCAAAATACATTATTTTTAAGTACTAAATTTAAAGGGAAGCTATCCTAAAATTTTTAATTATCTGAAACATTTCCATTTTTTATACTGTCATACTTTTTTGTTACCTAAGAAAAGTATAAACAAAGTGAATCTCAGCCACTGACATAAAGAAAGATGTTAATTTTGGTGGAATCAATGAACTGAATGAAGATCGTTGTGGGGAAATAAATGTGCTTCACATACAGTCCATTAGGAATTAACTTCCATGCCATTCAGATTGGGTGAATAGTGTGGCTGGAGATTGCTTATTTTGTCATGGTAAAATTAATATAAAATTTAAAATAAATAAAGATTATGCTTTGGAATTAATATGACAGTTCTACTACTGCTCAAATGAACTGAGAAGTACATTGGCACTTCATTTACTAAACATAAATTGCATCTTTTTCTAGTAAGTGGAGCTATTTTTAGAGAATAATCTTCATTGTGTCAATGTACAGAAATAATTTCATTCATTTCTAAATAAATAGATAAGTGTACATCTTTTTTCTAAGTTATTCTCTCTTTTTTTCCCCATTTATTTATCTTTTTAATGTTCAGACCATATTCTTCTGTTATCTGATGATAGGATCAGCAGTAGCTACTTCTGCATATAAAGTGTGGTGTTGCTGCTGTTCAGGTTTTGAATCTCTCTTTTTGCTCTCCTAGGAATATTGTAAGTGGGTATTTGGTATATAGTTTAACTCCTGCTTTATGGGCTATTTACTGAGATCATCTCATCTCACTTTAAAAAAAATATATCACAATTACAGAAATGAAGGCATAATCTGATATGTGTTAATTTAGGAGCAGTGTCAGATTTAGCATTCCTTATTATCAATCTACTCACTATCCTACTAATTCATATATGGTGCTCCGTCACAATTCTTTCCATTGTGACAGCACAGCTACTTGTGTAGTTCCATAGTGAAAATCAGTGAAGTGACCCTCTGAAAATTACCCCCATTTATCTTCCCTGCTTCTCTCCACAAAAATTTTAGTCAGATCAGTTCTTGGTCCAGTTCATCCTGTGACTGCATAAAGCACTTGTACTGGCATGCAGAAGAGAACTGCAGTGAATAAAGGTATAAGAGTTCCACTGAATCTTTTTATCATTGCCAAGGAACTTCTTTCTTTCAGCAAGGTGAAAAATGTGGACTTAGTTGTATAAGAAAGCTTCTCATGACCAATCATAACTGTGTGCAGCCCTTTTAATTGAAAGTATAGATACTGGAAACCAGAATGTTTTTATTTATTAAAAAAAAAAAAAAAAAAGGCATTTCAGACTGCAGATTCGTGTCATAAGCCTGATACCCTCTGCTATTGCTACTCTACTGGTATAATCATAGTTTTTTCACAAGTACAATAAACACATTTCTGAGCTATTTTGAAACTTCCTGTTTTCCTTTCCAACCTGTTCATGAGTTGCACAATTCATGTGAGAATATATCCAAATTATTGTTTATATTAAATATATATCTCTCTCTAGGAAAAAGGAACAATTCTAATCTAGAAAGTGTTGTCATACAGCTAATAGGATAAGTTAACAGTGTACTCTGAACCAAGTGTTAAATCTAAAAATCAATGAGTAATTTTAGTAAAATATTCTTAAATATGCAGAGAAAAAGTCCTCTCTCAGAGAAGTAAAACCACTGTTCTTAGCTGAGATAATATTCATGATGGTACTGAATAAAATATTTCAAATGGGAGCTTTTAAATCATTTCTGCTTTTTTTCTTCCTTCTGTATTATACAGCTGTTATTAATTAAAGACTCAGCAAAAACTATAGATCTAGTACATCAAGCAACAACTAGGCATTTGGTTTCATCATCTGAGAAAAAAGGAAATGACTATTTATTGATTAGCTTAAAGCTTGCATTTTAGGCAGTATTGCCAGTCTGTTCTCTCAGATGCCAGTTCCCAGCCATCCTTTGGATGATCTATTATTATTTAGAAGTGGTGTGTCCTAAGAACAGTAGACTGCAACCATGTTTTTTCCTTACCCACAACATGATAAGCATATGTCAGAATTTAGCAACTCCAATAACAAAAATGGCCCATAGCAGAGCTCCTACCTATAGCAGAGTTCCTATTGCCAAGTGATTATATCAGTAGGACTCACAGCTTCTGTTGCATTCACCCTATTGCTTGGTTGGTTTCTAAACACAAACACTGCCACAAATCCAGAACATTTTCAATCTAAATAGGGATAAATATGACAGATGGATGTAGAACACAGATGGAAGGAGGGAGTAGAAAGCCCTCATTTCCAGAATCCATATCGTACTCATTATATGAAGCAAAATGGCTCAATTTCTGCACTACTCAATACAGTATTTCTTGAGCATGGAACACTCATAATTGAGTGGCTGATTTTCTTCTTGACATCTTCTGTCCTTTGGGCAGCAAACTTTCCCACTGCCCCTATTTTTCTCTTTTTTATTTTATTTATCACTCATGTCAACCAATTCTAGGAGTCATGGAGATGACTTTCTTCTCATTCTCCAAATCAAGATTAAAATGTATAAGCATTTTTGATCACTACCACCTTTCAAGTGGCTTTAAAAGTTGTTATTTTTTTTAGCATGGAAGAAGAAAACACAATAGTGAGGAAAAGAGTAAATAACTCTCTTTTTTAGGAAAGAAGAAATGGAATTGAAAACTATAACAGGTGTTAACTCCCTCTATATAGTAGCTGTCAATACTACATGCATAATAGAGATCACCTTTCCAAGATGCCAATTAGTTAACTAATTTATGAAATATACACTGTATACACAAACAATGATGGAACCTTTCTCACATCATTATTTTCAGTATTTTGGCTTCCCCAGTAACGAACAAAAAAGATTTATCTACCTCAATAAAATGAAACGAACAACATCTCTTCCAATGTTCTAAAAGTCACATTGTGTAAAGCCATGTAGCCACAGATGAGATGAGACTGCATTTTTCTGTGTTACTGGAAAAAGAGCAACATATATGCTGTGAAAGTGAGATGCCACTTAGAACACAATCTAATATATTTGAAGAAATATTCAATCAAATGGTTAAATAACATTGCACTATTCTGCAAATGGAAAACCAAAGTACAGAGGAAAGAGGTATTACACCCATATTATTCTGGAACAGCAATTAATGTTTCAGCTCCTGGCCATATGGCTGTTTCACAGACTATCTTTGGACAGTCTCTGTGGGCATTTCTGGCAGTGCAGTAGTAATACACCATCTATCTAGCTCTGTATTTTAAATCCCTAAATCAGAGAAAAAAGCACATACACATTGCTCAGAATAATCACAAAAAATTCAGCAAAAATATTTTCAGTTACTGTTAAAAACCAACACAGTTATTACCATGTTGGTGTTGCAGCCTTTTCCTCTGTCTTAGAAACTTCCACTGCTCTGAAAATTCCACTAAAATCAAGTTATTTTCTTCCTAGTGTGAATACGAGTGACAGAATTTGGCTCATTCTTACTACTGTGATTTAATAATGTATGCTCTTCAATTATCATTTATTGTAAAAGCATACACATTTGAAAACATTAGAAATGATAATATTGTAGAACATGCTTTTAGAAACTGGCAAGTTTTGATAACATTTAAAGACTTGCACAAGTATGAAGTGATTTCTTGTAGATACCGGAATAATTTCTGGCAGATTTCATGTGTCCCTGAATATAATATAAAAAAACTCTCAGAGGTACATTTGCATTGCAGTAGCACTAAAAAAATAAAAAAATAAAAAATAAAAAGAATGTTGCGGAAAGAAGACTACACTGACCTGAGCCACAGCAAGCAACATGATGATTTGTTGTCATGCTTGTCATCACAAGTTCAGTCTCATCTTGTAATAGCCAGATAAGTGTATTTTCCTTTGAAGCAGCAAACATTTCTGAAAGCTATGGCACAACATTTTCATCTCCTTTTCTTAATAAAGCTCCTTTGCTGGTTCAAACGGAATATCCAGAATTACTAGTGTCCTAATGTGCCTCTATTCAAGCTTATCTAATTCAACAGAATGAAGCTTTCAGAATCGACTAGAAAGAAATACCAGGCAAACTCACGCATGTTTTTGCATTATGTATACTGCACAATCTCTTATATGTGTATTTAATGTGTGTGGGTATGTTTATACACACACCCATATATATATATAAAATTTCCATGGTAGAAACTGGAAACAAAGCAGTTGGCAATGCTCACTCATGAAGTGGGACTGAATCATAAACCATTCAGGAGATTCAGGCTAGTTTCCCAATTTTCTGCAGAACAACTATTGCCAAATATAATAAACACTCTCCACAGTGGCAATAAGGATTACTTCAAAATGAATTTGCATCCTTAGAAATTCTAAAGCCCAAATGAAAATGGCACTGAAGCAAGGAGCAGTTGCTGAGATCTGTTGAAATTATTTTTAAATATAACCAAGTTCGACCTAGACAAGCAAGTTATGATTAAAGAGCTTTGCTCAGAAAACTTGACAAAACTTGGCTTATATCAAAGGTGAGAGAAAGCACTGCATCAGCATAGCCCATCATTTTCTTCTTTGTTTAATCGTCTTCCATTTTGCTGCTAGCCATTTCAGTTTTTCCTTCATATTCTCCTTGCATTATGTAGCACAGAACTGAAATTTGCAACAGTGTATAACTTTCCCCCAAACATAAGCACGAATCCAATCAGGTACAGCTCAAGGGTGAAGGAGAAGAAAATGTGCTGTAATTTTGGGAAGGCACAAAGTATAAATGAAGGCAAGGACAAGAAAATATGGAAATGCCTAAAGAAAATGGCATTGCTAACAGTGTGGAAAGAAAAGGGCAGATGAGGGAATTTTGTAGAAAATCCTACTCTTTTATCTCTCAGCTCAAATACATTTATATCAGTCTGCTGATCTACTCAGATTTTTCCTAATCAGATTAGCAAAAATACAACAGCATCTTGGAAACGGTTGTAGAGATGCAGCTTATTCTGCCTTTTCATATCTGCTTCTGACCAGGGAATATGTTTCTCTTCCCTCTTCACACAAACGCACTGTGATTTGGATTATTCATCTTGCAAAACTTCTAAATACACAGTAATAGACCACACATTCCCAATATAACGCAGTGGTGTATTATGTTTTTCTAAGTCGTTACAATGAATTGTAACATTTTCATTTACTACGTTCCACCTCACTATTTTAACATGTAACCACAACACTTCCCACCTCCCAGTCAGTAACAATTAGAAAAAATGTACAAGACCTGAACAGTTTTGAAGATAAAAAGAACCTTTAACATGCTGTCATACTGTAATAATGTCATGTCATAAAAGAAGGTGTGGTCTCCTTTACTAACACACCTCAGTTTACATTAAATGGATTTACAGGCCATCCAACTCCATACATGGATATATTTATATTAAAGCACAGCAAATGATGACCGTCTCCTCTTCTGTTTATACTTTTATTTTGTTTTAAGGTAAAAATCACCTGAGAGCTGATTTCTCAAAGAAATACAGTTTCTAATAATTCTGCTATTCAGGATATATATATTACTGTTGTATATATATATTACTGTTACATTGAATATTTTTCTGATACTACAGAGCTCTGTTTATTTCCAGGAAAAAAATAAGCACCTTACACCTTCCTTCCACTCCCAAGCTAAGGAAGCTATGCAACACAGTATTAAGTTTATTCTAAAATCTCTGAAGATCTGTTTAAATATTGAACAAAAGCATCCCCGGGAGCTTGGAACGTACCTTTCACTTTTCAGATATGATCCATTACAACATGCACACATGCTTTTTCTTTCCCTCAAGGATTCTTCTGAAAAGTCCCTGAATAGTCCCTAGAAATCAGAATGGCAAAGATTCTGAGTGAGTTAAATCTCATCCTGAGAAGACAAACAATATAATACAGAGTGAAGAACATATAATTACTAGATAAATCTGACATTTCCTTTTGTATTTAAGCAGCTGTTTTAAGTTTGATTGTTTCAGTGTTTTATCCTTGTATATCCTCTATATGATGATTTGTCCCTTCTTAATTCATACAGTTGTTTTTATCTTAGGGCCTTTAAAAAACATTGATAGACATTTTATTCTTAAGAAAAGTTGGACTTTAAAAGTGTATGTATATAGAAGAAAAACTGAAGAATGGAGAAAGGTATCTGCATAGCCAACACTTGCACTAAAAGATTCAGGCAGTGGATTGATCCATTTTTGGTATAGCAGAGCATTTTACTTTCTTCCCTTTTTTTCCACCACTGTTTTTTTAGGCCACTTCACTGTGAGTTTAAGATGACATTTTGAACTTTTACAATATAATATAGATTTACTTTACTAGTGTTTGATTTACTGTTTTACCTTAGTTTATAAAAATCATTCATCGTTGATAACAAGTATAAATAAATATCATCACTGTTTCAATTTTTTTCCCTTGCTATTTCTTGCTAAGGTTTTCTCTGTTTTTAACTTAGATTTCATTTCTGTCTGTTCAAATACATGTTGATCAATTTCTCTGGGGGACATTTTCTTTTGTCCTCACATCAGATATTAATTTTATACCTGCCGTGAGATTAATTGTAATGCACATTACATATGTAGTAAAACCTAATCAGTTCACGAGTCAGTTACCACGAATGAAGTTGATGAATGCATATATGTAATGATATCCATCCAAGAGAAGGCTCCTTCAAGAAAAATAATAAAAGATTTGACAGCCTATTAGATTTTTACAAGGAACAAGAAAGGAAGAGAGAAGAAAAATAAAAAATCAGACTCATTAGCTGCAAATATGTTACACCTGGAGCAAAAATTCTTAGCCATCAAGGGGTAACCCAGTGATGCTTACTATATCTTAATTAAACATAACATGGGCTCATACAGTGTAAAGAATCTACCTAACCTCCCTGTTGGAAGTGAATTTCTGCCTAGACATGGAAGACTATTTTGAATTCTCTGCAGCTTGCAAATTGTGCTGAGCGGTTGTCAGATTTCTGCATAATGCATTTCAGTCAAGACTTGAGAAAGGACTCATTTGTAAGTGTCTTGCAGGAAACGCTTTCCTGACAAGCATGAAATGTTAAGAGGTAATCTTTGCTTTTACACTGTTTTATTATAAGCTATATCAAAACATGCTTTTAGGAAATAAGATGACATATTTTCAGAAGAAAGACTGGCCCAATCCTCATTTAATATGCTGGTTATTAACAGTTTCACTCTATAAAATATCCAGACTTGATGCTACATATTAACCTTATATAATAACATTCTAACATTACTAGGAAATCGTGCTGTTCTGATGGAAGTTTTATTCTTTCCAGACAACTGATGAAAAATATGTATTTGAGAAACAGGACTCATCTCTTATTTGTGTTTTGACAATCACTGTGTGTTACAGTAGCATAGGCTGAGTTTTTGTTTCCTTGCTAGTATGAATTTAGAAAGGAAATGTAATAAAAGCAGCAGCCCACTCAGGTACTTAACTCCAGTCATAATCTATTTTTTTTTATATATTCTTTTGCTTTCTTACACAACATTTGCTGTTTCTACACTTTATCCCAACTCTTTGATAAGCATAACAGTACACATGGGTCCTTTTTAGTCATATAAACATCGAAATAAGGTTTGCAATGGGCCTGAGAGTTTTTCAATTAAGACTGCCATCTGAAGAAATAGGGCTGTGATAAGAATCTTGCATAGCAATGTACAATTTTGAAGTACATGTCCTTTACTGACAATAAGTACAGAACAAGAACAGTTAGTTTTATGAACATTCACTTCAAAAAATGTTGTTTTTTTTTTTCCCCTAAAGAAGCTGTTGGAATGTTCAGTTAAAAATGCAATCTCTTAACAATACCTACAATTATGCATGCAAAGTTAAATCTTCATAGTTGTCCATGAAACACCCGAAAATAGCAAATACTTGACAAATACTTCAGGCAAATGCTATAAAGACCAGAAACATAACTTAGGAGTCTGTCTCAATAGGAAAATAAGATTCACTGTTGTTCTGAGACAGTGCAACTCCACTGGAGCAACAGCTTTTTTGCTACCTGTGAATTTTGCCACTACCCAATCAAAGTGATGGAATTGAATGTTATAAAAGGTAAAGATTACTGTAGACTGAGGCTTATATAAATTCAGTTGGTTTGCTCCTGAGTCTGTCTGCCCACTTCAGTGTTTTTTAGTTACACATGTAGAATAAAAACATAGTTTCCATACATTCTTAATATATACTTCCTGGTGGTCTACACTATGCATATAAATTTCTTCCAGATGGCATTCATTCCAAGATAAGTTATAAAAAGACAATGTCTACAAAGACAATTTCAAATGTAACTATCATTCAAATACATACATGTGAACAGAAGACATGTAAAGCCCCACATAAAGGAGTATGGTATGAATGACAACAAAGGTGTGGTGCAGGTTTTGGGAACTGCATTCCTCTGCTACATAGGAACCATTTTTTAGAAATATTCCAGCGTTAAAACTCCTTAGATTTTTGTACACGCTAAGCCGATTACATTAGGTATCAACAATTAATTTATGGATGTGATGTGAGCTCCTGTTTATAATACTATTTTATAATCAGAACATGCAGTCCTGCTATCACTTGCTGTACAGAAAGTAACTGACTTTCTCGAAAGAAATATTTTCTTTGATTTCAGCCACCAGTTTATTTAGCATGCAGTTCATACGTTCACATCATTAATTGTCAAGTGTGCTAGCTAAAGATTAACACCATCTCATGCTGGCATTTGATTGCAGAAATTTGATAGTTACTCTTTATCTCTTCTGGTTTTGCAGGAATCAGTTAAGGACATAAGTCTAAAAATTAGAATTTGCGTTCCCTAAGCTTTATTGGAATTGAGGCCAAAACTGTTGGTATTTTCCACTTAAATTCTAATGACCTGAAAACTAACTGTGAACTTGAACCTGTCCAGTAGCAAGTGAGGCATCATGCTTTGAGGGCCACTGTTCTTCAGCAGTGATCTTTGTTTTAATGCTGGGCTGTACAGAACTCGACAGGGATTTGCTGTTTGCTCACATGTGCACACAGCTTTTCTGTAATTCAGAGAATCATAGAATAGAATTCAAGTTGCTAGATGTCATTATGAACATTTAAAATGCTTTAAGAACATTCCTTATTTGCTGAATCAGCAATGGCTGACTATCCCAGAGAAACTACATGTATTAAGAAAAAGGATTACAATCCCTGTTGGTCACTGTAGGGTAAAAGGACATGCTTTCTATGAATGTTACAGTTCACATTCTGAGAAGTTTTGAGACCTCCTTCTCCCTGAAGTAAAAAAAACAAAAAACCAAAAACAAACAAACAAAAAAAAAAAACACAGATTCATGGATTCAATCCACATTTGTAGTATATTTAACTACTACTTTTTAAGAAGTCTTCTCCCATGCAGTAACAATGCCAAATACAAATGTGGCTGCATTCTATATGCAAGCTCCAATGAAATGTATTTTTGGAGTACCATCTCAACTTTATTTGTACTGTAATTGCATTTACTAGTCCTAATCCCAGGCCAACACCTCATTTTTCTTCATCTAAAACCTATCTCTAATGATGCTGAATTTAATCATTGTGCCAACCCATTTATCCACCTAGAAAATGAGAATAATTCCAAGTGGGGTTTCCTGAGTATGTAAGTGACTGAAAAATCACTTCAGACCAGATATTAATGGTATTTCTGTGTAAAGATCAAGACAGACACCTGATGGGATTTCCACAACACCTACCTCCCACTGAAACCTCATTCTCTCACCTTGCTTGTATGGGCTATCACAAAGTTTAATTACCGTGTGATTGAAGTGCTTTGTGTAGTGTTTTGTCCTTCAGAAAGACACATGTATCCCAGAAGCATTTTCATTCAAACCTCCTGAATAAGTCAAGAAGTTGGGAATGCTGGTGATTAATTTATCAGGATATGAAAGAGGCTGGTAACTCTTTTCCCACAATAGTCCTTGAATTATAGAAACTATATTATCTCCCACATTCTCCTTTCTAAAAATAAAGGCACCGTAAATAACGTTTTGGGACAAGTAGTAATAGGAAATATTATTTTTAAATTTCTTCAAATATTTTGTATCAATTCCTATCATGCCCATTGTGATTGATTCTAATAGTCACGTGCAATTTTTGCAGATAAGGATCAATAAAAAATTACAGAAGTAAATCATACTGTTTTACTTTTTTTTTTTCCTTCCATTTGATTATTACAGAACAATGTGCTCAAGTTCCATGAAATAAGGAAAAAAAATGAGAACCCAGTTTTTGTCTCATGGTGCACATACACACATTCATGAATGAAATGTGTATCCAAGGACAAAATGTAGATACAAGGGATGTCAGGGATATCATTTTGGTGATTCGAGAAGCCATTGGGTAAATTTCTTTCCCCTAAAATACCACCATGTCCATGGTATTTTTCCTTTTAAGCTAGTAAATGGATGACTAAGTTTCTTCATTCACCAAGCTTTATTCTTTTCAGGCTCAAGCTTCTGCTGTCCTTAGATATATATTTTGTGCAATATACATACATACATGTATATATGCAGGCAAGAAAATGGTTTCAAAGACTTTTGATTTCTCTGTGTGTATCAGAAAGAGTAAAAATCTCAATCAATAAAAGTAATACAGATGAACCCATGTATGAAGGCAAGAGTTCTGAAAACTAGGAATAATTTAGCATGCCATCAGAGTAATTGGGAAGGTAGAATGAACTCAGGCAGGGTTAAAAGGTGACTTTGCTCCAGCTTCTGTTTCTCACTTTTTTGTTAACATCAACAAAAATAAATAAATGAGCTTTTTCCAAACTGTAGTTTTGCTGAAGTTTAGCACGTTATTAACTCTTGACTTTATACGTTCAGTGTAAAACTGATATGACCTAAACAAAAGTTGATTGTATTTACTGTTTTCTGCAGCTACCAGAACTGAAGTTATGCAGTAATACTCACACTGCTGTGTTATGGTCTTCTTGTCATCTACTGTACTGTATGAATTCTCTGTAGCAGTTCACGTATATCTATTCGCAATCAGCATTAAATACAGAACTTAGAGGATATGTTCCCCTCCACCACAGCACTACCACTAAGGGGATCTGAAGAGCTGGGTATGGAGTAGATAGGTAGCTACATCATTTAAGAGCTAGTTTTAGTTACAGCTTCAAATGGCAGCATTTGATGTACTTTATGTACAGAGGTGTGAACTGCATGCTTTTAGAAAGAATTTGTTCTCATGCTTGTCTGACAAACCACTGATATTTAATTTATAAAATGTTTTTAAACATCCTAAGAGGTTGAAACTCATTGTTTCAGGAGCAAAAAATAAAAGCCGTTTTGAGCCCTTGGTAAGATGGTTTCTGTACGGCAGGTACACTTTTGCAGATATGTTTGAAACTATATTGCCACCTGCTGTCTCGAACTGAAATCAGGAGGCAATTCTTTTGCCACCCAAAAAGAAAGATTAAAAGATTTTCACTGGAAGGTTAGGAATACGTACGTTGACTCTATTGTTCGGAAGAAAGAGAGAAAAGGAGGACTAGTTATTAAATAAAATCGTAAGTTGCTATGTGGACCGCTACAGAAATCGCTATTCTAAAGCGGTACACAAGGAGGCAGAAGGCTCTCCCTGGCTCTCCCTCCCCAGCCGCTCCCCGCCGCAGACTCCATCCCCCACAAGGCGCCGCTCCTCCCGGCCCCGCAGTGTGCGCGCAGCCCGTTGGCGAAGCGGGGCCCGGCTGAAGCCTATCGTCTCCCGGCTCCTTGTGTGGTGCCGGCAACAGCCGTACACACAGCGCGAGCCCGGCGGCCCCTCAGGCTCCGCCGGCTGCCCGGCCGGGCCATGAACCTGGGGTAAGGAGAGAGGGACCCGGTGGCCGGGAACGCCGCTCTGTGCCCCCCCCCCCCCGGCTTTAGCTCAGGGCCTCGCGGCCCGATGGTGCCGGGGGAGCGTGGAGCCCGGCTGGGGAGGGGGCAGGAAGGGCCCGCGGCGCGTGAGGTGATCGGAGCGCTGCGCCGCGGCTGTCCAGGCAGCGTCGGGGGAAGCACGTGCAGTGTTACCATAAAGTGCAGTTGTATTTGTTTAAATGTAAAGATCTCACCGCTACCACTTCTCTTAACGGTTCTAATTACTTTCTTTCTCCCATTTTGCAGAGATGGGCTGAAGCTTGAAACCGAAGTGCTGGATGGGAAGCCGAGGCTGATTTTAGCTGCTTCTGGTATTTTTTGATTATTTACCTGAAGTAATGTTTAATGCTCTGACTGATGTAATGTGAGAATTTCTGCAATTTAGTAGCCCCTTATTACCAGGGAAAAAGAAGCCCAGTAACTCCCTGCTCGATTTACCCAGAATTGTATAATTTCACACTTACATATTTGCAGTAGTTGGTAGCTGAGGTTTTTCATTTTCACTAAGCAGCCTATTTAGACCAGATCTCATTACTGCCACTCTAGAAAAGACCATCTCATTAAAGCTTAATTATGAGCATATCTAAACTCTAGTTCTTTATTTATGAGACGTGTTTATATACAAGCACAGAACCACTTTCCCTAATTGTTCTACAAAGGCCTATGGCACCCTGGCTTGCATGAGCAATAGTGCAGCCAGCAGGAGCAGGGAACTCATTGTCCCCTTTGTCAGCTCTGGTGAGGCTGCACTTTCTGCATTTAATAGAGAGCTGACCGGTGAGGCATTATTAAAAGAAATGGCAGACCACTGGAGACAAAGCCTCACAACACTTCTGAAGTGGCAGTACTCTGAAAGTACTTTAACTCTGGCCCTATTCATAGCATTCTAAGAGACATCATTGCCGTTGACCCTAAGCCAGGATTTAACACCTGTCTTTACAGAGTGACAACTCAGCATACTTTCATCTGAATGGTAAAATATTATTAATTAGGTGTTTTGCAGAAAGTCAGAACAGTTAGCATTTCTGATGTCTAATAGGTAGTGCAAAGAAAGCACAGTACTTTTCTGTACAACTGGAAATTGATGGCTGGAATATATCTAGGTAGGTTTGTATTTGTTTTCCAACATACATTTTTTATACTGGAAGAAAAAAATATACATTTACTGAGCTGATTTACAGGAAGGTACTTCCCCCTTCCTTACAAGATGTCTGATGACTGTAATAGCTCATGAGTTTCTTAAGATCTATTTTTCAGGAAGAATTTGCTATTAAATACTGATCCTATCTGTTTGTGCTTGCTTCCCGAAAGATAAAGCAAAGCCTGCAATGAAGGTAAGTGAAAAAACTACATTTTATGTAGAGCACACATGATACCATTCCATTTGTTAGCAGATAATTGAGAACACATTTGAAGTGTCTCAACATTTGTAATCAGTCACGTTTATGAAAAAAATGGGTATTTCTCAGATTCATTATAGCTGTAAAAAAGAATCACAAGAGTATCCTCAGTTGGAAGGGACCCATAAGGATCGCTGAGTCCAACTCCTAGCTTTGCAGGGGACTACTTAAAAAAAAAAATCAAAGAAGTTTTCAGTATCTGTAAGATAGTTACAAGTGTACAACAAAGACCCTGGAAAGAGTAACAGTTACAGAATGGAAAAAAAACACAATTGAAGCCATGCTTCAGAAATACCAAAGAAAATAAGAATGTTTATGAATTCTTTTAGATGTTATGCTATATAAAATTATTTTTCTGTCACTTCTAAATATTCAGAGTTAGGTGTTGTGTTCTCCCTTAAGGTATTTCTAGTACTCATGAAGATATTTTACTGTTTTTTGTTTTTTTTTTTTATGGAGTTAGTTTCTATTGATGGAACAAAGAAGAAAAGGAACACTTACTATTACCTGTTGCTTAAGTCCCATTTTTGTTTGTTACTTAGGAGAGTTTCTCCCCTTAGCTGCAATAAATGCTAAATTTTCCTTTTTTTTTTTTTTTTTTTTTTAAACAGATGGGAAATAAAGCCAGAGTGCCTAAACAGACTTTGAGAATAAGGCATATTGGGCATATGCAGAGGTCAACACAAAATGCTTGCATCAATCAGGAAAACTTAGCAAAACCAAGGAGTGGATCAAGCTTATCAGTGTCAAAAGGTGAAAGACTGCAAGTAACTAAACCTTCCTTACATGAAGCCACAACTAAAGATCACTCTTTGATTTTCCAAAGAGATACCACAAACAGGAAGCCTGATTCTGAGAATCTTAATGTTAAAGAAAGTAAACATGATCCTCAAAATACACATATATCAGCTGAAGACGTGAGAAGTTTGGTGTGTTTAACACAAGAACAGCTTCAACAGATTTTGATGATTGTAAAAGGAGGAACTAGGCACATCTCTGAGACTCCCAATGAAAAGCAAGAGGAAATGGGTAAGATACAGTGCAGTTTTCATACAATTAACTGATGTTAGTTTCATAGAAACAAAGCAAAATGTGAGACTTAACCTTGGTTTGAGTTCATAATTTAAACTTATTTGCAGACAGAGATACTACTCTCTAATGGTCTCAAGACCAATAAATACTGCTTGCTATTACAGATGTGAAATTGCCTGTAACTGTTAGGAACCAAACAGCTGTTAATTTTAAAGAAAAGAACTAGAAATTGCTTGATAATATTCTAGTACTTTGCAGAGTAAAAAAGCAAGCAACTCTTGTCAACATTTCATACTAAAACTGGGGGGGGGGGAGGGAAAGACAGTGTAAGGGCACTGAACCATTAACATAAAAATCTTGAGAACAAAACCAGAATCTGAGCAGCCTGTTTGAGCTATAGATGTCCCTATTCATTGCAGGGGAGTTGAACTGGATGACCTTTAAAAGGCCCCTTCCAAATCAAGTGATTCCATGATTCTGTGGAAATAACTGTCACCACCACAAGAAAAATAAAAAGCCTCAGAAATGCAGGCTTTTCTGGTTGATTGAAGAGTTCAGATATTGCTGTGTATCTCAAGAGCAGTCTTTAGATTTTCTTCTGACCCCCAGATATACATGAATCTTTCTGCTTAACTGTAATACTTACTACTACTGAGTAGTGTTCATTCTGCAGTTCTTATGCTGACAAACATGACAACTATTATGTATCTTCCTGTATTACTACTCTTATTTTGGGACCCCTGGAAGAGGTCAACTCTGTCACCACAAACATGGCACATTGAAATTGAGTACAAGTGTCTGAGCTCTTTGCCAAGTGCCAGTACTTACTGTAAGTCTAGCGTTCTAAGAATATGCTTTGAAGTTTTAACTTGCATGCCTCAGCCATACAAGCAGGGCAGAAAACAGGCTTGTTAAATAATGGTGAGTTTGCAAGTCTCTTCTGCTCCTTAAGTAGTAAGTATTGAAAAACGTTTAGTGGGCACGTATGTTTTATTTACTTGTATGTCTGTATATATATATATATATATATATGTATAAATAAGTAAATATATATACATTCAGGCATGTATATGTATTCTACTACAGGCACTAGTGAGGCATCAGAGGAAACCACTGTAGCATTGCTCCAAAAAGCTTGTGAAGTTGCATCTGTTCCAGATGAGCCTAACTCTAATTCAAGCAGGAAACAAGAGTCATATCCACAACCAAGAGAGAAAGTTATGTACGTAAATCCATGTTACTGTCCACGAAAATTTTCTCTACTAATGAATTGTAGTTCTTAATCACAGTAAGAATTGATATATATACTAATCAGAAAGTTATGTTTATAATCAACAGATTTTCAAGTAATTTTTTTTTCGCTCCCTCATCTATAGAAAGGAGTCCTGGAAACCCGCTGACATGTTTAGTACCTTGGGTGAAAGAGAAGGAGAGAAAGCCTTATTAGAATCAAAAAAGACACAGTGGAAGAAGGAACTAGGTACTTACCATACACACAACTTATATTTTTATGAGTTTATGACACTGAAGATGCCAAGAAACTTTGCATTACGTATGCTTCTGTAGGTTTACTTGTATAAGTGCAATTGCTACAGATTTGGAAGTTATCTGCTTTAAATCTCCAGAACAGACCAACATTCCCAAATCTCAAAAAAAAAAAAAACCTACATAAAGAAAATGTATAACTTCTTGCAAAAAATATTGCTATATAAAATAAATATTTTCCCAAATAGTGTTGTGGGTTTTTTTTTTTTTTTTTATGCTTCATACTGTAGGAATTGTTGGCTACTGGTTTAGTCACATCCCTTTGCTCCTTGATGGCCATTATCCTTAACAAATCAGTTTGTTTCTTTTAAGGGAAAAGTGTCACCCTGCAGCCCTGTCCCATCACCAGCCACAGGGAATCGCTGTAGAAAGTTAAAACCGTTTAACACAGTGCTAAAGACTCTATGACAAATTAAGCTATTTATGATTGATATACAAGAGTGTTTTGTCTACAACTTGTAGGTAGATGATGTGATTTCAGGGTTTGATTTTTGCAGTATTCATTTGTTTGGTAATATTAGCATATTCTAATCTCATTAGTCTTAACAAAGTGGAGAGAATTGATATACTGTATTTCTTCTTGATTACTGTTAAGGGTTTTTTATTCTTCTCAGAGAGATTTCCCTGTTACCCCCACACCACTGGACAGAGACTCAGTGGCCATCCTCTTAAGAGCAAAGTCATGTGTGAACTGCTATGCCACACAGCAGTGACTTAAATGCATCTACACGTCTGTATTAGGAATTTTTACTGAAGTTTTATGCATTTTCCCCCACCTAATTTCCTGAAGATGAACAGGTAGCACTGAAGAAGAAACTGAAAGAAACTTTGGAAGGAGATGTGGTTTATCTGTGGACAAAATCTGGCAATGATAAAAACCACACAGAGAAAATGGAAACAGCTGACCCAGATAAGGTAAAGCTATCTATAAACACTGAAAAGCACACGGTTTTGAGAGCACTGTTGCAGAACTCTTGAGCTCTTAATTCATACAAGATTTTCTTTTCTGTACAGATCCAATGTTAACTAGAAGCAAAATCAAATTTCAGTGGTTAGTTTAAGCCCTTTGATGGCATGATGTGATGCAGCTCCCTATAATTAAGCAAAAACTTAATTTTTGCTCCAATTTGTAGTTTTATCAGTTATATGAAGTATCATTACCAACCTCTTCCTTTCCTTGCATGTTGATTACTAAGAGGTATGAATCTTTTCCAGTTATGATTTGAGGCATAATCAAGTGGTTATATAATAATATATAGTTATTTACATTGTTCATTAGCTCTTTAATATACCTAATTGCTTACATAATATTAAGCATAGCATTTTGACTTTAACTTGCCTTTCAAGTAGTCAGCTGTAACTCCGAAAATAGTGTATCAGATAGACACAACTTTGAGGAGACTGCTGTCAAACAGGTGGTTTTTATCCACTGTCAGTTATTACAGTAAAAATAAATGGCATCTTTTGGCATAATTCAGTATTCCTAGAAAAAGAAATTATCACCCTGCCCCCATAAGAGTTTGTTTCAGTGCGCATAAGTAAAAATTACTGCATATGATATGCTGAAGTACAAGTTCTGGCTGAAGTTCTAATGAGTAGCAGCTTCTAGAAAATTTGTTTGTTTGTTTTGTATACATTAAAGGCTATTAATTCAAAACCAAAAGAACAAACTAAATAAATCAAGACTTAAATAAGCAGTCAGTTTATTTGCAGACACTGTACTCAGCTCACCAGTTGTCAATTGCATAGCATTTATTTTAGGGGTAAGATTTTAACTTGCATGCAGTAGTGGGCTGTTTTTGTTTTTTTGGTTTTTTTTTTTTTTCCCTTATTTATTGATAACAGATATACAGCTTCAGTAGTTCTTTTAGACCAAAATAATTCAGTAGATCTTTTTGCTCTATCTAGAACATTGTGTCTGAGTGAGTGCCTATCAAAATATGGGCAGTTAAAAGTCTTGAGTATAATTGAAGGCTGGCATGAAGAACTGGTGTTAAGTGAAGTTTTATTTAGCTTTTAGGCATATGTTAAAGAAATAGATAAGTGGGAACATATCAGAAACAGAACCACGGGAAAAAAAAATTTGGAGCAAAAAGTTTAAGAAATTGGGTTTTAAAAGACTGATAGAATGTTTTTTGTCAGATAGCATTGAAAATTCTTAGTGCCACTGGAGTGTCAGTTTGTTAAGTTATATGGATATCCATTAATAAGCAAGAAGAGAAGACTGAAAATGCTATCTAGAATTTACTTGAGTCAGATTAGTGATCTAATGATCATCAGGCTGAATCTACCTGAAATAGTATAGAATACTGAACAGTGATCTATAGCAACAAGGAAGAAGAGGGATTTTTGTTCATGATTGTCATGTTTGGAGCAAGAGGCTGATGGTTCAAGTTAGAAAAAGATTCAGTGACTGCCTTATTTAGCATCTTTCTAACAATTGAAGCATTTTTATGGAACAGTCAAACACAGTACAGTTACAAGCTTACATTCATTGTTATGCAAGAGAACAGCCTAGTTGTGCTGAGCAACTGAAGGCAGTTTCCTGACATGTCTTTATGTGGCTAGACAATGTAGTGAATTTTGGCTACAAGTAATAGACCAGCATTTATTTTATTACAGGAAGCTGTGCCACAGGAACAACCTTTTAGTTCTTTAAAGCATGAGCAACAGAAGAAGTGGCTCGAAGAGCTGGACAAACAGAAGGAAGAAGCTAAGCTACGAAAAATAGAAGAAAAAATGAATTTATCAAAGGTATATGTGGTTTAGAGAGATGACTTGGAATAAGAAATGCGTGCTGTTTCAGTTTTTGTTCTAAAAATAAAAGTTGAAGTCTTAGACTTAAGAGCTACTGACAAAGACATAATGAAATGCAGTACGTCCAGTTTTTCATCATGAAATCACAGGACAGTCTAACTGAACACTCAGGCAGTAGCTGTTACAGTACTTTCCTTGCAGAGAACAGCATGCCTAGTTTGCTGCATTAAAGTACTTGCTGTGGAGATGAAAATAGTGGTATTGCTATAACCTGCTGCCCCATTCATGGTTTGAAAGCACCAGGGGTTGGAAGGTCTTTCAGAGACACTAGTGAGACACCTTGTAAAAAATAAATTTCCTGTATGCTACTGAAGGAGCTGAGAAGAAAGAGTTAAGAGATAACCACCAACCATCACAGTGGTATTCAGATCCTGTTTCTGGAAATACTATTTTGATATGTACTTCTAAAGCTTTTTAAACATTTGTACACCCAGACAGATTAAAGAAAACAGCCCTACCTTTTGTAACCTTCAGTTTTTCCAGGCTGTTGAACATAGATCTCTTACACTGGATCTCAAAGGAAACTTGCCCGTATAATTTGTTTGCAGTTTAAAGTGAAGAGACTTTTAATACTGTCACTGTTGGCTGATCTGGGCAATATATCTCATACCCCTTCAGGTTCTTATTGTGAAAAAGTGACATACTTCCTTTACTCTGTTACTATTTCTCCCTTATTTCTGATTTTAAGGTCAGTGAAGTATTTTGCATTCCTATACAGACTGACATACTCTTCTGAAGTCTCTTTTTCTGTCTTTTGAAATGAAGAAGCACAGCAAGATTGTACTGCTGTTAGAACCCTGATTTTCAATTTACTGTACAATGGTTTAAGCTAGGGTTATATCTGTTACCACATATGAAATATGTTGGCCATGCTGTGTGTTATCTGTGAACAAGAATCCCCCTTACCACAACTTGCCTCATAGGAATGTTTGTAATCTGTGGTCTTTTTTATCAATACATTTTTTACTCTGAGCTGAAGCATTTAATACAACAATCACACAATTCCTATACGGAAAAAAAATATTTCAGTTCTATGGCTCACAGTGACAGAAGTTTCCTACCCATCCTCTAAAACAAACAAACAAACCCCACCTTGTTGCTAAGGTCAGTTACGTACTCACAGCATGAATCTTCTTTCCTGAGCTGCTGAAGGAACCGAATTTCCTTTGCAAATGGAACTTTATAGCTGTGATGGTAACACAGCTGTAAAAGATTCCTGCGTTAGGTGTTTTTTAATTTGATGGGTGTGGCATGGGGAGATGGTACAGTTACCAGCTTGACAGTAATCTCACTTCCAGCCTCTTGAAAGAAAACTGCATGTACTTAATTTTTTTCTTCATCTTCCTGTTTGCATCTCATGTTACAATCTGAACCTTTCTGCACTACAGACTTATATAACGCAGATATTTTAACTTCTCTGATATGTTTACAAATCAACATGTTTAAAGGGAAGGCAAAATTTACTTAGGGAATGGGATAAAGATTTATTTGGATTCTTAGTAAGATTCTGTTATTGCTTCTTTTAAAATAGGCATAAAACTTTTTTTAAAGAAGAAAAGTCCTCTTGGTTTAAGGAATGTACTCCTGGAAAGCTTCACACAGAGTATGTTAATTTGCATTCTGCCAAAAAGAAATCTTGAAGTAGGCATCTTACAGTCTTGTCAGACAAACAATTATATTGTGAAGAAAAAGTGTTCTTAGTACCTATAGCAAAAACAAAGGTCCCTGACGTAAAATGTCCAGCTGCAAAAATGGAGCCATAAAGATAAGGCCATGTGATACGGAAGGGAGACTTAAAAAGCCAGTATGTCACCACTACAGAATACAGAAGTTTGGGGTACTTTGTTAGGATTGGGTTCTTGAAAGAATGGAAGAGATTCTGGAAGAGTGCTTATTTTATAATAGGCCTGTCTGATTGAAAATAAGAAGGTAGAAGGTATAAAGTAATACCTCTGCCCAAAGCACAGTAATTCTGCTGCTGTCTGTGTTTGAAGTGGTGTGCATAAATGTGGGCGAGCATAAAACCTGTTCATGTTATTAACTTATTCTTTGACTTTTTTTTTTTTTTTTTTTTACTTTCTACTTTCTGGTTTGTTTGTTTCTGCTGAAAATATAATGGAAGTACTTTACTGCTGATCAAGTGTGTTGATCCACAGAATAATTTCTGCTCCGATTTGCATTTTAAGCAACAGAAATACTTTGGTTTTCCATCTAAGGAATGAATTGTTCTGTGTGTTGTAACTCCATAACAAAGATTTTCAACTGTTTGTGTTGTACAAAATGTGTTGTCTAACTCTTTTGTTAACCATGCTTTGTAGAGAATGTAATTGAGCGCATTTCCATTTTTTGTTGCTTCATATTTATTTAGGCTGAAGAGCATGACAGATGGGCAATGCATTTTGATTCTTTAAAGAACCACCTTAATACTAATGCACAACATCCCTTAAATGGAATGTACAAAAAGCAGCCTGAAAGTCTTTGCCTGTCACCTGACCCTAAGGAGCTGACTGCTTTTGTTCACCCTTTCTCACCTGCAGCTTTAGGCAACTTCATGCCCTCAAAAGTGGGAAATGCAGAAAAAGGTGCTAAAAGCAGTGCTTTGGATCACAGTCAGAAAACTAGGTGAGTGAACTCGGTAAGGACAATCATCTTCCCATCCAGTACACTTCTGGCACCTCCTTAGAAATTAAATAAATATTTGAATAAGATGCCTTAAATCTGATCTTTGGATCTTATTCATTTGGCTTCTGCTTTTTTCAGAATTGCATGTTGTTTCACTGTTGAAATATGCATATGCTTCCATTGTTCATTAATAAAATTCACTGCAAGTAACCTTATTTTTTTCCTTAATATAACAAATTGTATGAATTTAATAATTAATACAATGCAATTTCATCAATATGAAAAAGTTACTTGTAATCTGGGAATTCTAATTACAGAAGGCATTAGGATTTACTTTTTATGATAAGAAAGCCACATACGTGTTTCTTTCTTCGTAGTTTCCTTCGTTCAATGACAGCTCTCTTGGATCCTGCACAGATTGAAGAGAGAGACAGACGGCGGCAGAAGCAGTTGGAACATCAGGTAGGTTTCTGTGTAAGGTCTGGTGCTATTTTAATGAGAAGAATGGGAAAAAAAAAAGTGAATACAGCATGATAATTTAATAACAGGCAGTTGAAACAACTGTTAGACTACAGATTACATCTACTCGTGTTTAACAGTATTCCACCCAGCCTCTATGTTTTTTTAATATTTATATTTGTCAGTTGTATTTCTGTGACTGAATTCTTGCCTCAAAAAGGATGTAACGTAGCCTTTATAACTCCAGTAAGGTTTGTGTGCATTTTTTTTCAGTCACTGCTGCCATCAGGAGGGCTGATACTTATATACACCTGTTCTGTGAACTTTAAATTGAAAACATAAAAAGAGACTTCTGTATATCTCTGAGCATTTTGTCTTCAGACTGCTTTGCTGAGCTGATGGTTCCAAAAGACAGCGGGAAGGCAACTAGCCATGTTTTGAGAAAAAAGCATTTGAAATACTTTTTAGTTAATAGCACAATCTGTTAGACAGCTATTTTGCCTACTACTGTCACATACATTAATAAATTTTATCCTTTCAAATCCAAGTATCATGGATGTACACAGAAGTATACAAGTAACTAGCTTCTAATTCCTTTATTTTCATAGCTTTTAATTCTACTTTCTTATGATACCACTAGAAAGCAATAATGGCTCAGGTAGAAGAAAAGCGGAAGAAGAAACAACTAGAAGAAGAGAAGAGAAAACTGGAGGAACAAGAGGAAGAACAGCGCCTAGCACGAGAAAAAGAACGGATGCAGAAACAGTTTGAAGAAGATATGCTTAAACAAAAACAAAAGGAGGTGGGTTTTTGTTTAGTGCAGAGGGATGGAAATTTTTTACTGACTTGTATGAATGTATTGAATTTAATATTGCAGGTAGTGGGAAGACCTATGAGGTAGTCTGTGTTAAAGCAGTACTCTGGTATCCTTTTTTAAATTCAGTGAAAACTAACAGCGTATATTTTGAAAAAGGATTTTGCCTCCTGTCTACCAAAATGACCGTAATTGCTCTAATATATGGAAGGAAACTCCTTCAGAGCTTCAAATTGGTAGTCAGACTTCCAGCTCATTGTCTGCAGTAATCCTATTTCATTGAAGAAAATAGTTGTTTCCCTTCCAAATGATGCTGCCTCCTCATTTTGAAAACTACCTGATATTTTGATATTTGAAATCAAGATCTGTTTCCTCATTCAGTACAGTACCATACAAGTTTAAGGCAAGTTTTTTATTTGGACAGGACTTTTCAGGAAAGTGAATGGATAAGAACTGGCAAAAATGCAGTTGTACTTTCAATTGAAACAGAAATATGCATTTTAAATGCAAATTTTAAATACAAAAATTACATACTTAGCTCTTCCAGGCTAGGATCAAACACCTTCATAAGTACAGCAGAGCTTCTGACTTCATCGTTAAAAAGTTACGTGTTGCATCCAACTCAGCTAGTTTTTGGTTTGTTTCTTTTAGTTTAAGATACTTTACTCAAAGCAAGAAAATATTTTGATGGTATTTATGTAAACATTTGGGATTATATGGAGATTAAATAATCATATTCTCAAAATAAATTCTAATATTTGCTTTTTTTTTTTTTAAGGAACTTGTGATTCTGAAAACAAATGAGCTCTATCAGACAATGCAGAAAGCTCAAGAATTAGCACAGAGGTTAAAACAAGAACAGCGCATTCAAGATTTGGCTCAGAAGGGACATGACATTTCAAAACTTAAGAAGAATCTTGGTGGAGGTAAGTACCAACATTTTGCTGTTCAGTTTGCCTGTTCCTTTCGTGTTTGCGTGCAAACTGTTAGTGGTTTTTTTTTTCCTGACATAGGCCCAGAATTGCTCCTTTGCTTCAGAAACCACATTTAATTTCAGCTTATTTAAAGAATCTTCCCAATAATATCAGTGTTCTAATACTGTGAATACCATATCTTAGTAATCTTCAAATGCTACATTACATAAAAGAAGAAATACAAGGCTGTTATCAGGAGTGCATATGGAATATTCAGACCTACAAAGGATTGGCTTGATTTTCAGTGAAACGGACAGTATTTTAGGATCGGAATCATAGTTCTCAATCTTTTGCTTTGAGCTCTAAGCTACAATAGTCTGATAATATGATAGCGTAGTTTAAATAAAATATATGCTGCTGCATGAAAAAAAATTCTTGATTCTTTTTAGGTGGCGGTGAGTTTGAAAACTGTAATGCTGATGTTTCACATCAATGTCCTAATTTTTCTGATGGCGTTAACATTGATCAGCAGACTTCTCCTCGGAAAGACACTGCTGTACAGACAGGTAAGCAGTCCTTCAGTTTAGTTACCCTGATGTACCTATGGATGGACTGTAGAACAGCTAATTTGTGTAACAGGGCCAAATTGCTGTCATTCAAAACGGAATAAAACTGAAAATAAATGCTTGGACAGAGTCAGGCTACTGAGAATATAATAATGCATCACTGTATTCTTCTAAATCAGTGGTAAGTCTTTATTGGTACCTGCCCATTACAAATTCAGATCAGCCACTCTGAAGCAGTGTTAGCTTAGAGTCATGGCCATAAGCTGTGCAGGACTAAATTTATGAAGGAATTGAAGCATATATTGTTGTTAGTCTTCAGGTTTATATCACATGCACTGGTATCCAGCTGGATTGGGTTCTTAATGAATCCTTAAACAAACATTGTCAGTAATCCTGGAATAAGAATACTAGACCCATTAGAAAATGAAAGCTTATATTCAAACATTTAGAAAAGCTTGTTACAATTGTTGCTGCTTACCCAATCTTCTTCCCACTTGAAAAGTGAAAGCTTTTTTATTTCTATTTGTTTAGGCCAAATGTTTGAATAGTTTACTCATGGATCTAATATACTTTTTTTTAGATGACTATACTACTTCAGCATACATTGATACAGCTGAGGAAAGAACTTCATGTTGTGGGTCACCAGATATTTCCATAGAATATAAAGAAACGTCTAACAGCAAAAAATACCAGAAAGAGATGCAGTATATGTATAAAAACAGAATTTCAGGACAAGAGAATGGTGGCATCTACAGTGAGCTGTATGAACAATATGCAAGAAAAGAAAGACAAGTTAAACCTTCAGAAAAACCTGGCAAAAGACCTGACTGGAACATAAACAAACCTGAGAAACGATACATTCCAGCATCAGAAAGATACCCCAAACCACTGCAAAAACAAAGGGAAGAAAATAAAGTAAGACGACAAATGGAGCTGCTTCAGTTGGTACAAAGAAATACCCCTGGGAATCTCTGCCAAAAAAGGGGTTGTTGTTCAGATAGGTCTCCTTCACCTCATGAAGAACTGAAGAATAAGGGACATAGAATCAGAAAGGTAACTATTTTTTCTCTAACAATGATGAGTATTTTTTTAAGATTTATTTTACTCTGCCCTGCTTGGATATTCAAGCTCTGAGAATTTTCCTACGACCTCCCCTTTATGTGAAGAACAGTATTACAGCAGTTTTGTTCAGAGTGGTTGGAAGAACATTAAACTTTTGTGGCTTAGTTTTCAGTATTAGTTCAATCTTCGAAAGCGTGTATTTGCTTTACTTTATTGATAATCATTATAGACTTATTAAGAAAATTTTATACAATTTCTGCTTGTGCCTCGAGCTGCTGTAGACATAGAGAAGTGGTATAAGTTCTTCTATAATTAGTTTGAGTTCATAGATACTACAAGACTCTTTAATGCAGGCCTTTGGTATCTCCTGAGCTCAGGTCATACAGTCCTTTCAGAATTTCAGAACAAACTTTTGTAAAATGAGCGTTTAATATAAGAGCATTGAGTTTTGTACTCATACTTTTGACTTCTTTGCTTTTTTCCTAGGAAGAACAACTCCATAAGAATCATTTGAATGAAGAAAGGTATGTCAGTATTCTGCATTAATGCATTTATAATGAAATGTGTATATTTTTCTTTCCCGATTTTTAGTTTTTTTGGTGAACTTAGATTCATCCAGTTGGCCACTAAAGTGCAGAATGTTTTCTCTCCACTGTTTATCAAACTTTTATGGGTGCTTTTCTATTAACTGGAATTGTTTTCTACAGATCTGACTCACCACCTGTTCCAGCAGTTAAGAATAGATTACAAGTACAACAAAAACAGATATGCGCCAGGAAATTGGAAGTATATAACAATAGTAGAAGAGAGAAAAATACCAAGGTAGACATACAGCAGAAGAGCTTCCCTCCTCCGGTTACAGAAGCTGGAAGACCACCCTCTTCACAGTTTATTCCGTATGTTCGAACAAATGAAGTGTATTATCTTGATCCAGATGCACCAGTGACTAGACCTTCAACACATGACCCACAGTATCGACAGTTTAATGGTACTGAAATGTATTGTGATCTGATTCATGTAGAAGAGATGTTGCAGCGCTTTAGTTCAAAGTTCTGCATTTTGTTCCATTTGTTATTTGCTTTTAGCTTTTACTGAATACTGCAATAACCCGTATTGTCAGAGCACTGTACAGAAAGCCTGTGCAACCAGAACACAAAACACAAATACATAAAAGAAAAAAAAAACAACAACATTTTTAATTCTCTTATCTGGGTTTTTTGTTTACTGAAACATAATTGCACTTCTCTAGTATTAGTACATACAGCTTTTGGTTTTGGGAATCTTAAGTAGTATTTGACTTGTTAGATTATGATCACTAGCAACCCAAACTTGATTTCTACAAGTTGTGAGTCAACTACAAAATTTAAACAAATTTTTATAAGAGTATTGTTTACTGATTTGATATATGTATTTATTTTTAGATTCTTACCACGTGCCACGACAGATTTTTAGCTCTGATCACACTAGAGATCCTCTTCTAAATCCTGATGTAGTTAAAATCAGAGAGAGACAACAAGCAATTCTGAAAGGACTGTCAGAACTACGGCAGGTAAGTGAAAAGTCATTGCATAAGCATATATGTGTATACATACTAAGGGCAAAATGAATTGCAAACCAGTACATAGTCACAAATGTAAGTCTTTAAGCCATTTTTTTCCATCATGTATGATTGGACTCTGACCTCTACCTTTATTTCTGTGCATTAATTTTGCTTTATTAAATGCATTGCTTCCACCTTTGGACTCTCCATCATCTTTCTTTAAGGAATCTCTGGTCATTAGATTATCTATGAAACAGTGGAGAACCTCAGAAAACTTGAAACCAGGGGAATGGCTTTGTTAGCCTAACTATGAATACCTGGAGGCTTACTCATACATAGCTATCATATGTTACGTATCACGCAGTTCCAACTGTTTTTACTTCAGGGTTTCTTCATTTTCTAGTACCTTTTAGTTTTTGTGTGTAAATGTGCAACACATCCTCATACTTCTGACACTGTTCTAGGTCAAACAGTAATGCTGCCTTAGAACATAATTGATGTTAGCACCGTAAGCCAGTACTTGTCAAGGTTCCGGGTTTAGCTTCAGACAAGAACAGCCAGAATACCACAAGCATAGTGACAGTGCACAGGGCAGTAAGCTAATATAATGAAAACGTTTCTCTTCTGTGTGGGCATCCCTAAAAACATTTGGATGAGCTTCCACTTGTTCAAGTCTTTTGCATGAGATAGGAAAACCAAAATTCCCTCCCTTCTGAATGTATTGTTTTGTCCTGCTTGAAGCTGTGCATTTAAAAAGTAATGCACCTTAACAAATTGTTGTAAAGTAAAAAGCAGTGGCATGTTATTAGTTCAGACTGCTTGAAGGAGGCAGAGCATTCACATTCATATTCCATTCATTTCAGGGCCTCCTGCAGAAGCAAAAGGAGTTGGAGTCAGGTCTAATTCCTGTTAAAGCTCAAGAAGAGAACTTTATTTCACCATTTTGAAAGGTACTCAAGACTGTACTGAATTATTTAAACGTAGAAGCATTTTGCTACTGTAATTGTGAACCATCTATATTATTCTTATTAAATAAATTATCATGCAATTTTTGACAGGATTACAGGGTTACATTACTTTTCAGAATGAAAATAAACTTAACTACATTTTCAGAATGGCCCTTGCGCTGCCTGAAGACGTGTCCATTTAGTATAGATACCAAAAGACCATATAAAAAATTGTTACATGGATTTCTGTGGTAATGTCCAGGTCTTTTTTTAATAAATAAGATTTACAATTTGTTGTGAATGGCTTTAAGAGAGGGGGGTAGATATTTTTAAATAGAAGAAACTGATTGTACTTTATTATTCAGAAAGCTTTAAGCTTAGGCAACTATCAGCGTCAGATTTACCATCACAGAAATGCTGTCTGTAACACCCCAACTAAAAGAGGATAGCAGTACTTAATATGGTAATGGACTGAGTCCATAACAGCAGAATTCAGTTTAAAGAAGTCAACTTAAAGGTCCGAACAGCTCAGAATTCAACACTTCCTGCTGAAATTAAACATTTGTATTAGATTAATTTCCTTTTGGGCTTCAAGATACAGGATAATTTGAGGTAAAAGTATTTTTCTTCTTGAGATGTGCAAAAGGTGCCTAACCTGAATTCATTTTAGTTGAGATACATGATAAAATGCCACAAAAACCTTCAAACAGTTTTTTTCCAGCAGCAGCTGTTCTAAGAAAGGAACAGAATATGAAAGGTATCTTACCAGCAGCAGCTAAGGGAATGAAAGCAGACCCTGTCCTCTCCAGTTGCATGCCAAGTCATGTACTAGGTGAGCCCACACTTGATGGACTTGGTAGAATGGTCTTTCACAAAATCCATACACAGTTTGTTGATAAAGAGATAAGAGTACTTACCATGTAAGTGGTAAGGGGCAGTAGTAACAGCTGTACCAGTCTTGTCATGGTTTGTCCTTAATTTAAAGAAGCGAATCAAATGAGCATTCATACCCAACTTCAGGGAAGAGTGAGTGCTGTTTTCTTTGTTTTTAAAGCCTATTATTTTCAACCAACTCTATATATCCCAACTTTCAGTTTATAGTTAGTAGTTTCAAACACTATTACCTGTTTCTAAACCACCCATCATTGAAGCACTAAGATCAAATTACAAAACAGCAAAGAAATATGGCTTTGGACAACTTAAAAACAAGATCAGTAAACATAAAAATCAGCACATCAGCGTATGTAAAAACACGAATAGTAACAGGGGTAGCATTGAGACACTCCAGCTTTGTACCCTCCAGTTACTGTTCTCCGGCAGCCTTAGTGAGACGATGCATGGCCTGAGTCAAATAAAGACTTGCTTCAGAAAAGTCAGGTTAACTCAGCACATGTGAAATTTGAAAGGTCAAGCTTAAAAAAAGATAAAACTCAATACATAGAATAACACCAAATCTAACAAGTAGGAAAGCACCAGGAATCACTGTGCTGAAGTATGGCAGGAGGCAGGTTGAATTACTGAGGTCGCTAAAACATCACTGCTGTAGTTATAAGGGGAAGATAGCAATTTTAAGATCATTCTGATGTTACTCTAATAATTACACCAAGTGAAGTGCTAGTTATGAAATAAAGTTTGGCTATGTTTTGTATTTTGAAGACAACAAAAACCACAGACAAGGCAGCGTGTTAGCAAGTCCCTTGTGCATTAAGAGTTTATTTCATTTTTGTAATGGAACTGCACCATTGGTTAATCTAATTGAGGTATTTTGCCAAAATCCAGTCATTTAGTTATTTAACTACACTGCCTTATAGCTATGTAAAAACATTTGTACAAAACTGTGTCAAATAAATACATAAGTTTTGGTATTTATGTAAAGAAAAGTGACTTGGATACTTACAGTTAAAAAAACTCGCCGCTTCACATATTTTATGCAAACATTCAATTTTACATTAAAACAGACTTCAAACTGAAACCTATGTACAGGTCAAATACAAATGTAGAAACTTAAAAGTGCCAACAACCAAGATAATTCAAGTACAATAAATGCTAAAAATATATATTTATTTCAATTTTCAGATGCTTCCAACAGGTACAGGCCATCATGGTTTAAATAAGATCAGAAAAACTTTTGAGATAAAGGACAAGAAATGTTTTGTTTCAGAATAAAATAGAAATTGTTAATCCAACAGTTTAGAAACAGGAAGTCCACAGCAACTTACAAAAGTGACAAGTTTATTTCCGTTTTGAATATGGCCTGGAAGAATCACAGTTCTTATCCCAACCACCAGGCAATGACGATTTCTCTTTATCCCTTCTCTGACTGTAAGGAGATGGAAAATAACTGCCCCCTTCTTGGTTTTGACGTGTAGAATGTGGGTATGCTGCTCCCAGAAAAGTCTGATGAGTGAGTACGTTAAAGTGACTGAACTGATGAGACATATTTAATTGTCTGCTGTAAACCTGGAAGTTATTGAAAGGAGCTCGTTGAACTGAATTGTGTTTTTCTCCTTCAGCAGAGTGTGTTGTAGAAAGCGGAGTAATTGGTTTTATCTCTTCCATGTCAATTTTAGAAGACTTATCCATCAAACTCCTTCGTGCTTCAGGAGATAACTCTGACACACAGCTCTCTTTTGCATCTACTCCACGTGAGCTCTTGGTCTCAGTCTGCAAAGTTTCCAAACGAGTATCATATTCAGAAGCATCATTGCAGATTTCTATTTGGGATGCTTCATCCCCTGAATCCAGAGACATGTCCTCCTCATCCTTTCCATCATTTTCTACATGAACTGCGTTAAAAAAAGAAAAAAAAACTCCTATTCTATTGAAATACAAACTTTTGTTAGAAAATCTATACACTACTCACAGAGTGTTACGCTTCAGGTCTGCAAGTCCAGTATCACTTAAGTCTTGGTCTTCTGCCACTCTTGTTCACTCACTCAACATACACACTTAACCCTCTGATTCCAGTAATTCCAATGCTAAAAGCTTCTGAGCATCGTGTTCATGTTTAGTGTTGGGAAACCCCAACTCCAATGGGGTTTATGTCAAAACAGCATCTAAAGTTATACAGGAGGTCAGTATTTGATCAGACAATTACAGGACTACAACTACTGCTATCTCAGGTGTTTGTCTACAGTTACTGAGCTACGTTAAAAATAGCTCATCATAACAATACCTCATCTTAACGACAGCTTATCCTTCTGAAAACAGACAGTTACACCTTTTTGGCATATGCCTGCTTTCCTGGACACCTTGTTAGTCAACAATTGTGTATTTAAGATCTCCTTTGGTGCTCCATCCCAACTGCTGTTCCCCCATCATTTAAAGCAGTAGCTTAAGAGCTGGTTTTCTTTACCATCTATCACGTTCACTTACACAAAGACAGTACTTCAAGGATCTCCACCCCACACGTCTAATTAGCTAAAGAAACAATGAATGTTTTTACTGTATTACCTGATTGTCTTTCCTGAGAGGGAGATGGGTTGTCTTCTTCATTAACTGAGTTGTGATACCCAACAAGACTTGTAAAATTTTGCATGAAGTCATCAACAGTAGCAACAACTATGCCATTATCAGCATAATTTGAAAGTGGCTTGAGATTCTTTTCTAAATACATAGAGGGAAATTTTCTATTACAATTTAGCACCTATTACCAGAAGAGGGAGAAAGATAGTCATATTTGTTTGTAACCTGTTAAGAAGACAATGTGTCGCTGTTGTATGCTTTGAGCCTGAAGCCTGATAAGACATTCTAATTCTGGTGCATTTCGAGTTTGAGAATCACAGTTATGGTAAGACAGAATTTCAACCAAGTGCTTCTTTTGATAGGTGTTCAGCAGGGTCAGCAGACTCAGGGCATTAGCATTCAGTCTGTGATGGAAAAAATATTAGACATTTGATTTAAGGTCACTCTAAACATGAAAATTCAGTCAAAAGATGGACATAACATTAAGTTTTACTTCATTGGGATTTTGAGAGCATAACTAAAGCTGAGGATTTTAGCAACTGGTATACGAAAGATCACTGCTTACCTCCCCAGCTCTTTAAGTTTTTTTTGCATTTTGCAGTGGACTTTCCACTGCCATTTTCCATCTGGGGTATTGAGATCCTCCAGAAACTGTAAGAACTGTTTTAGTTTATCTGTTTAGGAGATTGAACAGAAGTTAAATTTCACAGTCAGCAAACTGAAAAACACTGCTTCAACATATACATAAAAGGGGAGAGTTACTGTTGTTTCAGTTTTGTTTTCTTTCACCAAAGCAGTTACACAACTATGAACATTGCCCTAACACTTTAGGTTTTATTCCTAGATGATTAGCTAACAAAAGTATTCCAAAACAGAGGGCTTTTGTTTTGAAGGCCAGATGCCTAACAGTGGTATCTGCTTTCAAAATAGCTGAGTTCAGTCAGCATGATCTGCCTTCTTAAAATATCTGAGAACTGGTAACTAAAGATAAAGATTCAATTTAAGATAAAGAAAATTTGAAAGAACACAGATTTCCAGTATTTTTTTTACTACATTATTCATGGTTCAGAGTAAGGAATAAAAGGCTCTGTACACGTATCTAGACAAACTTCAGAAGGCAAGATATCCTTGTTCACACATTCTCCAGACAGGCTAGTGAGTAGAAGACTCAAGTTCTCCAAAAAACTCACAATATCATCTCTGAGTATGACAGTTTTCTCATAGCCTCAGAGTTCTGTCTTTTTTTGTCTGTGTTTTTAAAGCTCCAGAAAGCATCATACTTACCTGTTGTGATGCTATCTGGATTAAGGACAGATTCATCTGACACAACAAAGCCACCAGACATGAAGAGTTCATTGTAAGTGTGATTTTTCACATCATCCAAACTATCGACACCCGCAAAGCTGACACAAGAGAGCTTCTTCAAAGTTACTAAGCCAGGTACCTGTTTAAAAATCAAGAGAGGTATTATGAGGGAAAAGAAAACAAAGATCATAGCTAAAAAATAGATAAAGAATCTTCTCGTCAAACTTTAAAACATATCAAAGAATTATTTCTAATCTCTTGCTTTAGAGAGTGCTCTCTCAAAAACATTACAGGAGTTGGTTCAGAAATGCCTAATGTCACTTTAACAGCTGCCTTCACTTGCTGTTAGAGCAGTAGGGAACTAAAAGCAGAACTACAGGAGCCTCAACAGAACTTAACAAGGGCTAGGAAAAAATATTAATTACTAAAATGCACCAGAAGTATTCATTACCAACAGTGTGCAGGTAGTAGTAGTTACGGGTATATGATGTAGTAGGACTAGGCATTACCACAAACAATTCTGTTTCTTTGAAAAGGCACCTAACCAGACTGTTGTTTAAATACTGAGAGTAGCCATACTCACAGTGAGTTCTTCTGGCTATGCTTTAACAGTTTTTTCTGTAGTACACATTTACTTATGTGAAGTACCTTATGGATGAGGTTGGCGATGTCTTCATTTTGAATAATTATCAACAGTTTATCTAAAGCAGCTCTTCTTTTTAGGAACTGTTCTGGATGGCACTCTGTATTACCTAACTTAGTAAGATACTCCTGACACCACAGAAAGAGATGGTGGGGGGAAAGAAAAAAAAAAAGGGGAAAAGCTAGTTAAGGCAAAACATTCTCCGGAAGATGACAACATTAATAAGTTTCCCATTCAAATGCATTTCAGAGGGACAACTATTTTTGTCTTTCTGACACATTAAACAGAAGGGTGCAGCAACACAGGAACAGGCTACTTTAGCAGGTCAGTCAGTCTCTCAGAGTAGCATGTAAGTGGACAGCTGACAGTCTATTAAAGACTGCATGAGGTTTCAAGAAAACACAAATTTTTATTACTTCACCTTCAACTTTCATCTTGCAGGAAAAAAAAACACACCACCACACATAAAGTTTTAGCAAAGATACATGAAAATATCATCACACTCTTGCTCTTCTCTCTCCAAAACCTTCCACAAGCCTAACCCTTCTGGCAGCACCTTCAGAAAGACCCGAACTCCAACCAGTTCTGCTTTTCAAACAATAAGAATTAGGTTAACACCAAATCAAGGCAGACTGTCTCAAAGCCTCAAACAAGAAGTGTGGCAGGGCAGCCTGTTTTCACAATCGCTGTAACAATTCAAACTTTTGTGAAACAAGTTTTAGACTCCCTTTTGTTTCGAGTCCAGTTTTATACACTCTGGTTTGAAAGCTACACCATTCTATTTTAACACTATGGAGAGGCTGAAATGGAACACATTTACCTTGATTTCTTTGCAGAGAATGCTTTCCTCCTCTTCATGAATATAAAATTTCACAGTGTTTTTCTGTACATCTTTAATAATTTCAACCAAACTGTTAAATACTTCAGGTTTTAACTGGCTGATAAAATCAGAAAGAGCTGGTTGGCTTGAAACGTTTAAGTTCTCCGGAGATTTCTGAGTCTTTTCTGGCGGCTCCATCAAATTACCACTGGAAGGTGTCTGATCAGACGTCAGCATAGCTTCTGCTTTAGCATTCACGTGTTCTACTTCCTCCTTCACTACAGGCAAGCTTGATGACTGCTGCTCAATAGAATCAGCATCTTCCACCATACTGTTACACAATGGCTCTGTTAACAGTGTCATGTCAGAGTCGCTGCAGATAGGTAACACGTTGGGTGGAGGCTTCGGTGCAGCACTATGAACTACTTCTGCTGATTCAGGACTACAATAAATTGGTGGAGTATGTCTAATGCACGAAGAGGACAGAACAACACTATTCATTTTCTCACTCAGTGTCTCTACATATTCTTGCACAGAAACCTCTGATGTCTGTAAACATACATATTCAGAAAATCTCATTATCCTCTCCTGGCCCAAGACGACTGGTGTGAACATACCACTGACATAAGAAATATTTTTTTCCCGCAAAATTTCCTGAATCTTTTTTACAAAGAGACTGTATTCTTCTAATATGACAGTCTCTACTATTGCACTTATGGAATGTTGTGTTGTAAAAGGGTGATCTGCTAGCTCACATTCATCTTCAAGTTTCTCCACTTGTCTTGTATAAAGTCCATCTTCTGCTGTCCCCTTTTGTGTGTCTGAAAATGGAGAGCATGGAAACTGATAATCAGAACTTCTCTGTCTATTTATTACCCGGGGGTCATTGGGGAAGGCATCCTTTGGTGGTAAATACACCAGTGGTTCTTCTGGTGATTTCAGACCTATATAGGAAGAGTTAATCATCATCATCTCATGTTTGAAAGTGACAGTCGATATAGCAAAAAACTAAAAAATACAGGGTTTTGGTTTTTGTTTCTTTAAATCTAATAAAATTGTAAGCAGAAAACCAGAGGATTTCTGTAGCAGAGGCAGTAACCAAAACAGCATTGGCCATTTTTAAAAGTTAGTGTTCTTCTGAAACGGAGTTGACCTGGAATCAGTTTTAAAAGTTATATGGACTCCCTAATCTGATGTCCATCCAAATCTTAAAGGAAAGCATTTGACACTAGCAGGATCCCTTTTGCATGGCATCAACATCATCTCACAGTTACTTTATACCTCTACAGAAACCAGAAGTGTTCCATTTTATTTCCTTCATCAATAGAATATGTTCTTCCTTCATCCTTCAAAGCTCAACCTACCAGTCAAAGCAAATTTCTAATTTCCTTTGAAAACACTATGAACAGATATAAAGCAGGCAATTTCATTGTGAACCTGGTTTTCTGTTGCCCTATGTCTTTAGCATGCTTAAGCATATTGCAGCAGAACTGCCTGGTCACAGCCTAAGCCAATGGTTGAGCACCAGGTGAGAAGGCAGGGCGAGCCCAGGGAGCTCTGATGCAAGCAAGGCACCTGAGTGACTGGAAGGCGTGGAGCCTGGATCCACCCCTCCTCACCTGCACTCCTCTCAAGCTGTCACTGGTTGTTAGAAGGAGTGAGCTCATTTTTTCTTCTTTGTTACATTCTTAACAGTCCACAGCGCCTATGTCTCACTAGAAGGCACTGCCATCGCCTTCCTCTTCTGTACACACATCAGTTTAGTTTTAGTTTGGGAAACCTCAGTACAGTAACGCACTTCGAGCTTGTCTGAGATGTAAGCTACTTGAGGCTACATACGTGATACTTGAGCTGCTTAACACTTACTAACCTACACTATTGTAATTAAGGAATACTGTATTAGAAGGAACTCTTAGTAGGAAGATTAAAAATTGCTATAGCTTTAAATTTGGGGCTATATGTAACATCTTACATTTTGTTACAGCCAGTTACAAACCAATTTTAACAATGAAAGAAGAAATACATAATCCACTCAGTTTATTTAAGAGAGAGTTTCTTTAACAATGGGATTAGGAAAAAGTCTTCATGATACCATGCTAAGAACATATACCAGACTGAATAGGTTATTCTTCAAATGCTATTATGTAAAGTTTTCTGGAAATAAATACTGCTTTAAAAACAAAAAGGGAGGAGTGGGGGGGGGGGGGAAGGGAAGCAATTAAGACCAGTAAAAAACTGTAAAGCTCTTTGAACAGGAAGATATGCTTCTGGATATAAATACCAATCCAAAGTATTTATATAAGTTTATTTTGTAATTTAAAATAGGGTTGCCTTGATTGAAATAGAATTCTCTGAAGGCAGTACCCTTCATAGACATACACCTTAGGGTCACAAGCCTTCATGCACACACAGGACAAAAAAATGCGTCACAAATACAGAATTCAACAGCTCTTAAAGCATGATTTATGACTTCAGGCATATTCTTCCTCAGTAATACCCTGTAACCAAATATATCAAATAAACAAGAAAAAAAAACCACCAGAAAGCAACCTTAGAAAGAAGAGCAGTTTAAGAGCTTACTACTGTTCTTGCAGACTAACACTCAATTTGTTCACTGCTTAGGAGAATTCTTTCTACTGCAACTCCATTCCGGAGTCTATTTTGAAATCACAAATTCAAAACACATATGACAAAGAAAGCATAGAACATTCTATTTCTTAGTATCTAAGATAAATGTCATCAAAAGCCTTCACTTTAAGAATATTTATTAAGGTATTAATCTTTTCTTACAAGAGAAAATACAAGCAAGAACAAATACTATTTTTCACTGAGTGTCTCAAAGAACAGCCCCCTATTTGAATCAAAGTCAAGTTAGGATGGATTAGTTAAAACATGCACAAGTAAGTTAGCTTTCAAAAATAAGACTGAGGTTTGCTCACTGTTGCCAGAAGTTTAGATTATGCAATAAAGAAGAAATGAACAATAACATGATACAGAAATAGTCAAAATGAGCTGGGAACCTATAAACAACTCTCCTCCAACACTTCCTGATGTTGTCAGGGTACATGCGAGACCACCCCCTTCACACCTCAAGTCACAAACTATTAAGAGTTCTTAGAATTAAGTTCAGCTGAACAATGAGCTCTGTATCAAAAGATGTTTTTGTTTAAAAAGAAAACAAAGAGATCACTAATTTGCTCTTCTGCAGTTGTGCAAGGATGAAAGAGAAAGACTGATACTCTCTGAATTCCTTTCTACAACTTCCTTTCTACAAAACCAAACCAAAAAAAAAGCAACACACACATCCTCTGGCTTTAGAAAGCCATCAGTTTCAGAAAGGAACAAACCTGCCTTTAAGTTACACTACAGAATATTAAGTTTTTAAAATGGAATTTCCAAGCCCTCTTGAAGACATTAAGTAGAAATATATGCCCAATTAAAAGTGCTACTTATCCAGAACATTAAAGACTTTTGGACTCTTCTATAGCTTTCTTAATGCACTTCAATAAAAAGAGACCACTTGCTGAACAGCATATTACTGATCTCGTTTTCTGATGAAAATTCAATCTAAGAGGAGAATAAAAGCCGCTCAGTAGTTCAGACTGTAATGACATACGGAACCCCCCCAGCACATACTCTTCTCTCACCTGTTTCTTTATCTTCATATTTTTCCAGCTGGTCCTCCTCATCTTTTCCTATCCCTCCTGAAGGAGAGCAGCAGTTAGCATTAGCAGAGTTTCTTGGTATATTGCACCTTCTACAAGATCACATTACAGAGCCAGTCAATACTTATTGCAGTAAGAGCTAATTTCAAGAAACTCAAATCCAGTCATGCTCAAGACAACCTCTTTCATCTCTGGAATAGCACTTTCCCCTCTCAAAGACCCTGAAGAGAATTCTAGAAAAATTTCTTGTCTCACAGATGACTGTACGTGTCAATTGACAAATCCCTCTGGTATCAAGAACCACATCCTGTATTCACGTGCTAGTTAGCTCAGCAACCATAACCACATCCGCCCATGTGCACAGTGGGCCAAGCCAGTAGCAGGAAAAGAAGTAATGTCCTATCCAAACAATTTTGCAGTCCTCAAGCCCTTAAAAAAAACCACAGAAAACATCAACCCTATCATTTCTTTATAAAGCCTAAGCATACGGTAGAAAGAAACCTATTTCCCTTGCCGTCCTCCCTTCTCAGCCAAGCACACAAAGGAGCCACAGAACTACACGACCGGATGAATATCACAAGCATCAGAGATTCCCACATTCCTCAGATGAGATCAGATATGTTTTCACTCAGAGAATGCAGTTAACAGTCTGTGTAGGTTTACTCAAGAGCCCTCAATTCACAGCTCTGAATCTACAGCTTCTCATCTATTCTTACAGTCCAGTTTCCACATCCTTCAAAATCCATTATTTTATGTTCTCCTAAGACTTGGTACTGTTGAGTCATCAAGAACTAGAACAAGAAGCTTCTTCTATAAGCTTAGGTTTTAAATGTTTAGATACAAAGACTTTAAAGCGCCTCTAATAGAAGTACGTGATGCAGTAAGAAGTAGACAGCTTTCTGTAAGGATGTTTTTCATAGCTTTTCTGAACTACTAGTTGCAACTATTCATCAATCCTATCTTTCAGCAGAACCTAGTGAGTTCAAACACATAATTCAAAACAGTTACATACTTCACCAGATAAATACTCAAGCACTCACATTTACATCACTCCGTACCCAAAGCAGTACTTTTCCACCAGTATCTGTTCTCATCCAGTAGATTTGTTTATTATTCAAACAGCAGGAACAATTGCATGGATATCTGCATGCCTGCGTACCAAGAGGTGACCCAAGAATGGGATCTATGAAATTTACAAACCCTTAGAATATGTTATCATTTCACTATTTGCAGCAAGGTAACAGTTAAAGCCATCTTACCTGTAATTGGAATAAGTCTCCAGGGCATTCCAACCTCTATGCTATTTGAGTTGGAGTGATGCCTGCGATAAACATGTTCTACGGGTGTACTAGGACAAGGACTGTAGTCTTCAAAGCTACTTACACTTCCAGTGCTTGCTTCCTAAAAGATATAAATTCTCAGTTTACATATGTTTTATTAAGCCTTTATCTACTGAACAGCTGATGATGCGAATGCACCCACATTCACCAGCACATTGGAAATACTGCTGTTGGTCAAATGAAGTCAAAGTTAGAAATGCTGACGTCGGGTACTGCTGCATTTCATTTACCTGTTTGATTCATCCCAAGACAGTGACAGACCATCAGCAAAGATGCCGAAGTAAATAAGGCAGTCATAAGCACATGCCATAGAGTGCAGAAGTTGTGGGAAAGAAGGGGAAGGAAATGAAAAGAAGGGAGGAAAAAAAAACAGAAAAAAAAAACACTTGTTCCTTCACCATTTTTAGGCTGTTCTCTCGATAGCTGACTAAAGGAATCTTCAACTAATATTACACTCACAAGAAAACCAAATTCATCTAGCATTCCAGATTGTTAAAAGCAAGAGCACAGACACAGGTAGGACAAACTCTTCCTTGCTCCTTGATTAAGAAACTGGGCTTTGTGTGGAATTATCAGTAACAGAGACCACAGAACAGCCACTCTGTACAGTAATGTGAACAACTGGGATGCTCTGATCCCTAAGCACAAGACTTTCTTGAAAGGGTGTCTAACTGAAGTTGCATGGTATTGTGAGAAGTATGCATGGAACATATCTACTCCACCCAACTGCACCAAGAAGGCACATGAAGAGAACCAGGCATGCAGAAACTCTGCTCCCAGCAGAAATAAAGACAGCTCCCCAGCCAACTTTAATATCCACAGAACATGATGGATCCTCCACTACGCACATTTCTTGTCTCGTTCAGACACTGCTGGAGAGACAGGAACAAGCACATCTACTTCTCCACTGAACGGTAAGGACTGGGGGATTCTCACTTGTGTTCAGAAGTGAATGGTACTCTCCTGTCTGCTCCTATAAAGTAGGAAGTGGAATACACTTTGGACCAAGACCAATTTCCAAAACTGGAGCAAGAACTAAAATTAGACCAAATGGATGTCTGTGGTTGTACAGCAAGAATTACTTCCTGAAGCTCCATCACTAGGAAAGTTCACTAACACAAACCACAGAAACAGTTATCTAAGGTAAGCTGTTACGACTGCAGTGTGGGTTTTTTATTGTTTTATTTTTTGGCTATTTTTAAAAGTACTCCAGAATCTATAAAGCATATTGAGCTTACAAGGACAATTGACTTGATTTTGCCAATTTGTTCTACCAACACAAAAGAGTGCTATTATTAAAATGAAATGCAGCCCTCATTCTACTTCCTCAGAGCAACTACGGTTGTTTTAGATACCTCCAACCAACTCTAAATACCAGAGTGTGGTTCAACTTCTTTCAGTTTCTTTCCCATAACAAGACAGGCTGAAGAAAGTCTTGGAATTATACTCTCTCTGACCATTTTACTTTTTTGTTTGTTTGTTTTGCATTTGTGGGAGAAGGGAAAAAAGTTCAGAGCATAAGCTTTGAAAGAAAGGATCTCGACTTAGATCCAGAGGAGCCTGGTCAAAAAAAGCTCCTTTATGTCTGAAAATGACTTCATAATCAGAACAAGCTGTCACATTCAAACCACCAGGAACATTCTAAAAGCAAAGGATAGCAATGCACATTGAACAATGTCAGAGCTGCCATCCACCTATCATTTTTGGGGCTTGGCAGGGGAGAGCCCCACAGCTAAATAGTATGCAATCATTAATGGCCTGCTCAAACTACTGAGAGAGTCCATACGTGAAAGCAACTCCTGCTGCATTATAACCAATTCTCAGGAAAAGCAACATCTAGGCAGTAAAAAGGAGAAAGAACTCTCAAATGTCTCCTTACTTTGTTACAGGTTCAGAAAATACCAATGCCTTAGTCAGATCAATAACCAACCCTTAGGAGGAGGAAGGTGGAAGGCAGCATTTGTTTGCTAAATATATATATATACACATATATACACATATATATATACACATATATATACATATATACATGCACACATATACAGCTCTCTATCTGCCTCTGTCTCTCTCAAGGTGAGAGCCAGAATAAAATATCTGAGTGCTACAGGAGCCAAAATCAACTGCAAGGCTGTGGTCTCAGCAAACATGAAAAAACACTGATATACAGCAGTCAGCTTCAGAATGACATAAATTTTGCTTCATATTGCTGGAGCAGCAGCATATTACACTTACCGGAAAGTAAGAGGTGAAGAAGACTGACAATGATTGCTTTTCACCTCTTAATTATAATTTTATTACAGATAAAGAATGAGGAATAAATATCTTCATTTTTTTATATGTTCTCCTACCAAAAAGGAAAGCTTCTTCACAGAAAAGCTCTTATGTATATAAAAATTAGGTCTTTTTATTCATTCTCGTAATACTTATGAAAATAGTACAGGTGTTAACAGCATCAACCTACATGCCAGTTGCACTTACTTTTAAAAGAAGTGTGTGTTCAAGGCCTACTTCACTAGCTGGAAACCGTAGGTCAACATCAATAGCGAAGGGTAAGCAAGCAGCATCAGTCTCCAGCATCACAGGGCTCTGTGGGTCCTTAAAGTTAACAGGTTCAGCCTGAGCATCATCAGGAAGCTCATGATCATCTTGGTCCTGTGCTGGAATGGATTCATATTCATAGTTTTGTCTCATATCCTCTTCAACTTCATCACTGTTTAGTCCTAAAGCTTGATTTACAGACCGTGCCAACGATGAATCCATGTGTCCTGAATTAGCTAGTGTTTCTAAAAGCAGTTTAACGAGGCCATGTGTGTCAGTAACAGCAGGGTCAGATACATCCTGGTGTCTCAAGTCAGTATCATGTCCACCGAGACCAGAAATAATTGAGAAAACAGTCTGTGGCGGCTCCGAGCTTCTGCCCCCTTAGGGAGGGAACGAAGGACAAAAGCAATCCATTGCTAAGTTTTAAAACAAAAGCAAAACCAGACACACACACCCCAAAAACCTACACATACCCTCAGTCTCACTCATTAACAACAATTCATACAGCAAACATACACTTATTTTCTTGAATAAATAATTTTAAACAGGAAGATGTAGATAGAAGTTTCTAAAGCTAACAGCCACCCCAGGTAAGTAATTTCATTTTCTCAGGTCATTCAGTATGACACTATTTTATGTTTAAACAGAATTCCCACCTTACAATCTACGTATTTTATGAAGAATATTACAAGGCTTCCATCACTGATTAGTTTCAACGAAGTATTTGCTTCACTTCTTCCTATTGTTGTTGCTCCAAAAACAGGTGAGTATCTTATCCTTAACCTCTCAAGTTATCTTAGATTAAGCATAATTACAAAAGTTTACCATTCCTACCAAACACAGCCTTAGAACAGGGCTATTGCTCTACTTATCCCCTGGAACGAACATATACCACAGGTTTTTATTCATCCTTGAAAGAGACAAGAACTTTAAGTATTTGATAAACCTCTAGCTCATTTCATCATATATGGAAATACAAAATTATTTAAATGCTATTCAGCTAATAATAATGTAATCATGGTTAGTCATTTAGCTCTCAGTATTTTTAGGCACAATTTTTGGCAAGACAAATTACTTCCATGGTTATACAAAAAACATGGAAATTTGAACCACTCATGTTTCTATTTTGGTACTTCTGACAAATGTTAGGTCAAAATTTAGTTTTAAACAGATACTGTTCTGATTATAGCCAGGTGGAAATGCATTTACTTATGTTACGTAATAATGTACAAAGACTCTGAAGTTTCATGTACTTCCAGATTAGAATCCCATGATTGAGCATTTAGTCCACCCTCTGCCTTTTCCATCTACGCACACATCTGTCAAAAGGGAAACTGTTTTCTAAACTGAATCTCCTCATCTTCCAAACCCATCCTACCCATCACAACAACTGCAGCTTGGTACACACTCCCCCTCTTCTTTATGCTACACTCCTTCCCAGCTTTCCCTCTTCTGAAGCAGACCTTTATCATTGCCCAATGAAACAGACAAAGGGCACACCTTAAGTATTGACATAATATTCAAGATAATTATCTGAGGTTTGCATGTAGATAAATGTCATGTGCAAAAGAAATTATGTCTTAAAGCTGTAAGGATGTTTCCTTAGTCCCTCTGTAGACACATTAGTGGCTATTTGGAACTTAACTATCCTCAAGCTTGCAAGTTCCATTCTCATCTTCAATCAACATTATCTAATTATTAATATAGGGCATTGGGGCCATAAAGAATTAGAGCAAAGCCTGAAGTCAAACCAGAGATATTAGGGTATCAAAATGTGCTTAGAACTCCATATTACAAAGTCTCAGGCAGTTATACAGCTAAGCGAACTGGTGAAGTTTGTCTTCCTTCCTGTTAAAATGCCTTCTAGAAAGAGGCAACCTACATCTATTAACATCACACATTAAACTACACCAATATTAAATCTATTAAGATTAAATTATAAGTATTCTGTGAATTATAATAGTTAAAGAGAAACTTTAAACAAAGTGTTTCTTACCTTCATATTGACAGTTATTCTCTGAAGATTCACTCATCTTTAAGTGTTTTGGCAAATTTTCAGGCTGTCTTTCCAGTTTTCTTTTCAGTCCACTTTTATTTCTAAGGTCCTCAGAATCAGAATCTCCACCTACATTTTTTTTCCTACACTGGATTAAGTTAATAAGGTCTTTGAGTCTCTCTGGATCATAATCCCCAAGATGAGGGAATTTTCGCTTGACAGCAGCTGCTTCAGATTTTGCATGGATTCTTCTCCCACTTTTCATGATGGCAAACTCAGAATCTTCTTCTGTAGCTTCATAATCTGAGATGGGACTGAACTGCTGATGCTTTCGATTTCCCTCCATCAGCTCCCTAGCTCTAGAAACAGGTAGCTCATATGCTGCACAACTGAAAATATAGTTTTGCAAGCAGCTGTCAATGTGAGATTTGTTTTTTGGAGCAGGATAAAGAAATTTTTTGTCATCCAACCGTGATTCATACCGATACAACACAAATTCTCTATATTTTCCAGACCCACTATAACATCTTCTCAAATACTCATTTATATACTTTTCCACAACAGTATTGAAATCAGCAGTAGCGTCTTTACGAGACTGGATTAAAGCAAAATGTAGAGACTGAATAAACCTTGTGAATTCTGGAATGATCTGATTTTCATGCAAGATCGCAGTAGTAGAATTTTTCTGTGTTCCACATGGAACACTTCTTTGTGCTGCCATAAAAGAAAAGGGAATTCACAATTAAAATCAAATAATAAAGCTATAAATAAATGACTACTAGCTAGCAATATTCTGTATTATACATACTTAATGAAAAACAGTTTGGAATGACTGGAGAAATAACCCAAAAGCTAGGAAAGGAAGTGAAGTAACCTAATTTAAAGCCTGTCAACCTGCTCATAGTCATGAACCGATAACTTTCATCACTTCGTGGCAGCCTATATCCTACATACTCACAATTTGCAGTTTAAATCTCTTTAGAGTCCCTTATAGAAGAAAGTCACTTCAGAAACTTACCAAGATTTACTACAAAACAGCTCCCTGCAAGAGATGGGGGGAGCATAACTGCTTCCCCCAGAATCCTGCCTCCACTGCACCCTCCTTACAATACAATTAGCTTAGTAACCCAGTAGGAAGCTAGATAGCCTTTTTTGTTCCTTTGCAAACCAATACAACTAACTAAATCAAAGACATGCAGTAGGAGCAAGAGGAGTAGGACTTCCCAGTCTATGCTATTAGAACCTCTTACATCACTGAAACAGCAGCTTAGGGAAACTAAATTACCTCCAGACTCACTCAAATCTTTCTCTTTTCAATCCTTTAAAGCAAGACGTGAAGACTTAAATCAGGGATTTACCTTGTGTCTGACAGAAACTAAAGCTCACAAATCCATGAAATGTCACAGCAATGAGAACGAGAATAATCTTAAGGAATTGGCGAGCACGCACTTTAAATATCATCCCGTACCATATCTCCTCTTACCCCATCTACAAGTGATTGAATTTCAGTAAGTGTTAAATAAATCAAAAGGGATGTATTAAAATAAGAAACTACAAAGATTAGCAATAAGAACCTAGGAAGCAGCCAAGACTTCAGACAAGAACTTCCTGAAGAGCTATGCTTTGACATCGTTTCTGAATAACTCGCAGCAAGCTAAAAGAGGTCTACTTTCTGTGCTTGTACTATTCATTGCAAAATTCAACTGTCAAAGATTAATTTCTAAGTCTCATCCCAAAGCATCCAAGTTCTACTAAAGCTAAGTCCTTTCAGTCATCTTTCATTGTACGGTCCGGTTTTGGGGCATATTCCAGAGCAAAATAAACAAAAAAGAAACAACAAACGTTCAGACGTTTTGTTTTTCACATTTTGATGGCTAAAGTTCCCACACCTCAGAATGGGTAATAATGTTCTAAATAAATACTTCTCTTGGAAAACTGATGCTTAGTTCTGTGCCATCAAGAAATTCGGAAGAAGTTTTACTTCACAAAAGGGAACAAGCGAGCCTGAAATACTCAGTGCAGGAGTTACTTCCACAGAGAAATAAACATTTCCATATACCACCACCTTGGCCATAACAAATTGTTATTCCTGGTTTACACTGACACCATGTATCATTATCAAGTCTTAAGCAGAATATAAACATTTAAATCAGCCCATAGACAACAATCTCAGCAGTGAACAAACTTACCTGAGACTGTTACACCTCTGGGCTCTGGAAACAAAAACAATGCATTTAACATGCGAGATCGCCCAGTTTGTTGGTCTAGAATGAGAAAAGAAGAATAGTGGGGAATGAGAAGACCCTCTATGCTTCCAAAGATAGCTCAATCCCCAGGGAACACCATAAAAATAAACAAAACAAAGAACACTGCCCCACACAAGCACACACAAAAAACCCGACACTCCCCCACACCCACCCACCCATCCACACCCCAAACATCTCATCTGAAAATACATACCATAGGGGGATGCCATTTGCCAAGGAGAAAGAAGAAGAAGAAAGCCTCTGTCCAGAAGTGGTTTTACGAGAACCTGTTTTCAAGACAAAAAAAAAAAAAAAAAAGCACACTGCTTCAACCAACCAAAGATATTTTCTCACTACAAACACTCTTACTGCCTGTACGCTTAATTCCAGTATGGGTAGAGAAGTGCTATAAACGCTATTTTGGAGTATGTCAGCCTCGTAATTCCAACAAGATCATAAATTTTCTAGTATGCCCCTAGTTACTGAAATTATTCTCAAAAGGGAATAGTAAAATCTGTTACACTCACAAGTTTCTCTTTCTCCAGCTTTTGCAGTAATCCCTCCAAGTGACTGCCAGAACGGGACTTCTCCACAACTTCATAAAGGCTGCTATACATTCCATTCCTCAACACTGACATGGGACGAGAGGAGAAAGAAGTGAGAAGAAGAAAATAAAATAAAATAAAATTCAAATTCAGTAAACATTCTGAATTTAAAAAGATTAATACAGAACAATTTACCTTCTTTTGCCCCTACATAAGTTTCTTTATAGAACAACAGTGGTGATATTTTCTTCTTCAATTGGTCAATGCTCACAACTTTTTCCAGGTCGAGTTTCTCAGGTCTAGAGACAAAAGGCAGGGGATTGGGGAAAAATAAAAGAATTAAAGTCTCCTTTTCTTTGACCTCCATAGTCCAATCCTTATTGACAAAGAAGAAACTATCAAACACACACTTGTAAAAAAAAAAAAATCAGTTCCTCAGGCTGCCCTGTGAGCCAGTGGTGTTTACTGCTTCAAAAGAGTATGTGTCACTTAAATAACGAAAACAAACAAAAGAAAAACCCATAGGCTGACAAGAGTTGTGAGAAGAAACTTAAAAGCAGCTCTGGGCATTCATGAGTCAGCAGTCTACCTAGTCTGACATATTTAAAGTGTCAAGCCACAGTGTATTTTTCACCTCAATATGCCTGAAATCTGCCCAGTCTATCAGAATGAGTTCTAGTACAACAATTTCTTAAACTGTTGGTCCTTAAACAATTATACTCACAGCTTGCAGGGAAGGAAAGGACGTGCTGCTGACTTCAAGGAAACATGGCATAAAAGTTTGCCTTTATTCCAGAGCTGTCCCCTCCATAACGTGTAGTTAAATTTATCTAAATTAAGACAGAGACAAAAAAGAAACACTAAGTGAAACCACTTGTTAGGAGACAGAAAGGAAACGGCAGTAAAGTGACTGCTGATTCTCCTAAAGCTGTTTTAGGGAAGCTTCCTGCTAATACCAGAGCAAACCATAAGACCTTAAATAACATGCCAAAAGATAACCAGAAAAGCTTTTGCAATCTATCTTGTTTTGTCTTGATCTCAGCAGAGCAAAGGAGGTTGGTGTGTTACCTGTACATGGCCATACAAGCACATCCTTGTTGCCAGCATCTGCAACGATAACCTCTTTCCTTACCTTAACTGCCAACCACTTTTACACATATGAATGTTTTGCCTGAATGATGGTCAAAAGAAAAGCAGTCAAAGATTCTACTATTTGAAGTGCCCTTGAAAAGCATATTTGTGAACAGAAGATATGCTCCTGCCATACTAAAAGTAGAAAAATAAGGGAAAAAAAAAAAACTTTGGATTTTGTTCAGTTCTGATTTATTCTCATAAGAAGATAGTCCAGAAGGTGTCTTTGAGATCATCTGATATTAGGAAGAGATCCCTCCGATCAGTATAGTACAGAATAAAAGTTAGGCAGACAGTCAACATAACTAAGCAATCGTTCTGGTTAGAGAAAAATGAAACTACATGGGGAAAAATGGCCATTACCTTCCACGCCTATAATCACAAAGTAATACATTTCAATTCATTCTTACCTGTACTTCTATCTGGGTTGAAGCTGTTTGATCTAACAAAAAGAAAGGAGACCGAATTACTAGCCTGAGACAGAAGCTTCTGGCTACTAGATTTTATACTAAGAATACCCTAAAAGTCTAAAAGAACAGAAAAACTGATAATACACTCTCTAACTTCAAGCTATTGTTACATCAGCTTCTCTGATTTTTGATACCCTGATAACTGCTGTTAGCAGTAAAAACTAGAGTCCCCACAACTGGATGCTTTCTTACCAGTATAGGTATCATATTCTATCTGTAATCAACAGTCGCTCTACGAGCACTAAGTAAACAGCAATAAAGAGTCAGTGACCAAACATACAGAATATTTTCTTGAATACCAAACAAGATATTGCTGTGAACATCATTACAACTCTACCTTTATTCTACTAAACTTTCTCTGTGGATTCCACTTAGTGAAGAAGGTGAGGTAGGTGAGAAGAGCAGCAGAACTGCCTCCTGCAGAGGCCAGCTTGATGTACAAAACCAGATCACCACCTCTTGTTTTGCATTAGAAGCAGTACAATAAGTCCTTGTGACACATCCATTCATTTCAGCACCATTAATAATTTAGAACTGGTTTAGATTACTACAAGCTATGAATTCATGTTGAATGCAGTCTTACAAAAATGGATTTCCTAGCTTACCTTGATGGGGGCAGAAATTTCGGTGCTTGCACAATTTCATCTTTGTAAGTAAAAGAAACAACAGCATAAGGACAAACATGCCTTGGTCTTCGCCTTATCTCATCAAAGCCATATTCATAAAAATAGTACTAGGAAAAGAATATAACAGCGTTAAATTAGAAATCTGGTAAACTCAATTCTACACACTAACAGTTCACGACCTTTCTCCCCCAAAAGATGTACTCTGTTTCAGGAGTAACATAAAATATACCTAATAATTAACTATTTATGTAAAGAAATGGAAAGAGATTAATAGCTTGAAATTCATTATGCCAAGTATTAACTTTTACATCTAAGAAGTTGTAAGTTACTCTCAAGGAGACTTCCCCTATCAAGTCTGAGAGCAAGTACGTGTATATAAAGGGAAGAGAAGAGACTGACATACTGTTCTGTAACTGAACACAGGCTGCTGTGGGCTACTGCTGAATACATACAAACCAGATTGCAATGTTAAAAATATTAGCTACAACTACTTAGGTGTTCAGTATTAGCTATGCTTCAGGCAATTCACAACCATAATTCTGTGAATTTGGGGTTTGTTTGAATAAGGTTTTGAGGTAAGGTAAAACATCATTTAGTTTCTACTACCTGAGTAAGTTCATACGCTCGGTAAGCCAGCACGGAGGTTACTTTATGTGCATTCTTTGAGACATGACACTCGTGCTTTGGTGTTGGATCTAATGCACTCTTTACTGTTGATTCCATTGCTTTCATACCTATGTGGTCATATATGCTCTTCATTTTTCCCTGTAATAAAGCAGAAAAATTGTAAACATAAGCTTTTCCCTGAGAGTGGCAAAGTGTTCCACATATAACAGGAAGTAAAAGCAAGCGTAAGAAAACAGGTTTTGGAAAAAACATTTGTAGGAATACATTCTTTCTATACTTTAACCAAAAAACCTACAACATAGTTCTACCCCTTCATAAACATTCTGTATTAATCTCAACGTACACACTGAATTTTAAACGTGGTAAGCTTCTACATTCTTTGTAAGCAGGGAATTGAATGAACGGAGGTTCAGTAACTATGGTTAAAACCACCTTTATTATATCACTAAGTAACATAAGCCTTCATGAACAGATAACATAAATTTACCTTTATTACTTTAAAAATAATCACATCTCCAGTTGCTCCAGTTTCTAGAGGATTGGGTTGCAATAAGTCAGCATACCTGGAGATATATACACCTGAAAGGAATATTAAAAACAGAAAAAAGCACGTTATGCTGAATGTTAAAACACTTAAAAGTTTAAGCAGCATTACAAGGCACTAAAGCTTTTCATAATCAGATCAGGAAAAGGTCCAAGGCCACGTTCCCAACTCACAGCTCCTAGACACTAATAGAAATTTCATTTTAATCATACCACGTGCGGTATTAATTATTATGTGCACCACAGCAGAAAATGGACATTAAGTCAGTTAGAAAGGAGTATAGCCACATCACTTCAAGTTTTGTGGTCCAAGGCCATAAAGACAAATATTAAGTACTCACAAAGTCAGTCATAAAAGCACTCATGCCTGTGAGCACAGAGAGCCAAAGATTGGATGAATTCTTTGGCTTCTCAATTTTACTGGGAATACAGAATGTATACAATGAAAATTAAAATGTATACAACTGAAAATTGCATTTCACCTTTGGGAGAGGATTTTAACCAGTTACAAAGTAGTGCGCTGATGCCAGTTTACTTTGCTAAAAATACCTACATGTGATATTCCTGAAGTCAAGCACTAAGCTAGTAACACAACTACATCACCTTTATCTTCTAAACCATAGTGAATGATATCAGCACATACAATAAAAGACAGTTACCCATGGAAGGACTGCCAAGAATTGCTATTTTGGAGTGGCCCACTTGCAGCCCCTTTTCACATATGCTTTGGATCTGAAAAGAACAGACATTTTTTAAACAAGTTTAGCAAGAAAGCCAAAACATGAACAGAATAAAGAGTGATAAACAAGAGTAGAATTCCAGCTGGACTAAAAACAATGACAAAAACAGCCCACAGACACAACATATTCCCTGTATCTTAAACTTTAAACACTTATTTTGAGCATTACTTGCTTTTAAAACATTTCTGACTTACAACACAGATGCAAACCTGCCATATGATTGAATACTTACAAAATCCTGGCTCTACAGTAGCAGAAAAAACCCTTTCCATCATTTGCATTAAAAAAATATGACTGAAAACCCCTAAGGTATGTTTCTAATATTAAGGTTATATATCTATGTAGGTATATTTGGAGCAGAGAAATACCCTAAGAATGCATCTACATACCTTCTTATCTATACGTTAAGGCATTACTCTTGCCCACTAAACACAAGATAAATATTCTGCATACACAGGAAAGCAGAATGATCACTTTTGCTCATTTTAAAAAAGCCGATTTGCTGATTTTAAAAAAGCAGGAAGGAAATTATGCATGTTTTCATTATAAAAATAACTTTTAAGCAAGCTCTACTTTAAAAAAAAAAAAAAAAAAATCAGTAGAAATCCCATACGTAGACCAGAAAAATCTATCCATAAATCAGAAAGGAAAATATACTTTTATAAAGACATAAACATAGCACCATAAATAACAGAGAATAAGAAAGATTTAAACTGTGACATAATATTGCATCTTTTTCATCCACCGACACCTTCTAGTGCTGAATTTAGCAGGATTAGCTTACAGATTAGCAAGTGTGCTGAAAATACCCAATTAAAGAAAATAATGCTTAATTAAAAAAGAAAAAGTTATACAGAGTTATGTTTCCTTACCTGAGGTCGATCAACCATCAGAAATGCATAGGTTTCAGAAAGCTCTTTATCCAGGCGACCATCAAATTTCAGCTCTCTGCGCTTTTCTGTGAACTATTACAGCAAGTTCTTAAGTTACCTATTACAGTAATTTCTTAGCACATACAGACAGATTACTGCACTATCAGTGTTTTAAGGCTTCATCTACATTAGCAGATCCAAGTGCACAAAACTAATCAAAAAGTGATTTTGAATGAGACACAGGCAAACACTCTTCCGGCAAGTCTGTGCAGTAATATTTTAATGTCACTTGTAACACGCCTGTCAAGAAGTGCATAAAGCTCAATGCCTTCCATTTCACCTATGAAATTCCAGAAGTGATCCTTATTCTCTTTTTAGGAAAACAGGACGATACTCTTTTACACAGTGCATGTACTTCAGTAGCTCTGCCTCACTGCTACTGAGGTGGTTTCAGTAGCTGATATACACCTGAGCTGTAACCACGATCCACAAATGGTATAGCAGCAGAATATACTTCAGAGTTCACAAGATAGAAATTCAAGCAAACCAACTGCACATTCTGTCACTGCATACACAAAATCTGAAACAGACTTAATGGGACCAAAAACTTATTTCAAACTTATTAAAGACAGCCAAGACTGGATTTAAGAAGCACAAGATAAGGTACAGCAGAAGTGCTACAACTTTCAAGCTAACCATGCTTCTTCACTAGGTTCAGGGAACCAACTCGTTTAGATGGCACTTCTTCGAAAATGAAAAAGATTAAGTAAACTTCATAGCAGAAAAGCATTTTAATCATAAATTTCAATGGAAGCATCAAGCCATTCAAAGAAGACTCTGTAGCTTCTTTATAAGCCCCTGCAGCCCCTTTACAGGTTATTAAAAATAAGTAACATCAGCATTTTAAAAACAAAATATGCACAGAGCAAAACAATCCCTCACACAATTTTTCTGTTATTTCCTGAATATCTCAGTTACAATTCTATACATGTGTGGTAATAAACTTGCCTGAGGAACAGTTGCTTACATTCTTAGGGATGTGGTTTTGCAATTCAATAAGAAACACATAAGCAGAAAATATACTCTTGGGGTCTTGGTCTCTAAACTCAGAAAATGCATCGAAGTTGATTAGATCTGTACCTTATCCATAAAGACAACGGAAATATACTTACCTCCTTTTCTAGCAGCTCATTATGAACTAAGCTGGCTCTCTTGTAGTTAAAATTGGACACTGAACTGGGTTCCAAAAAAGATGAATGCAGAATCTTCACAACATCATCAAACTCTCGGGAGCCCACAGCTACTGGCTGAAAGAGTGCTATAAAAGAGGAGGAGAAAAAATAAGCACCGATATACACCTTAAAAAAAAAAAAAAAAATCTACATTTTCCAGTTCATTGACAGTAAATGCATGAAGATATAATCATGGTCCATTTCAGGCGTTTGTTTTAATACTAAATTAATTTTAAAATGTGGAACTCAGGCTAGAAAGTTGAAGTTAAAAATCCCAAGAATTACAGCACCTTTAAAAATAGTTAAGTTTCTTTATAGGTTATTAATATTACTTCTCAACAGCCAGTTCTCAGAAGGTTATAAGAGAAGCACCTCAATGTCTCAGTTTACCATTTGAAAGAAATCTAGTAAGAACTGCAAAACGCTAATAAAATTACAAAACTTTAATTAAATTCATTAGCTCTTAATTAAGAACAAGCAACAAACTGCTCTAATAAAAACACCAAAACAATTTCACAGCTAAACAACTCTTTAGAACTATTAAGGAGTTTCTGTTTGTTGCTTATGGTAATTAAGCAAAATATGAATAAATTCAATAGTTTTATAATAAGAAGCCTAACAATCTCTTATTACCGAAAAACCACAGTGCACGCATCCATTCTTTATAGTCTTATCCCTCACAGTTTATATTATTCATAGTTTAAAATGAAAGTCCTTCATTTGTTGTTTAAGTTTACCTTCCAGGAAAACATGTTACCAAAGCTTGCACGGCTTCTGCATGCCCTCGTATTGTCTAGCAAAAGCTACATTTATGCACACACTTTATGATGTAGTATCGTCCACCAAAACACAGCAACCATTCCAACACCAGCAACAATGAACAAGCGGTTTTAAAACAGCTCTGAAAGCAATTAAGAAACCATTCTTAACTAGAAAACCTTTCAGCTACATCTCAGTTCTCAAAAGGCTGACAGCAATATGGGAGTAAAGATAACCAGAAGAACTTCTAAACGCCGTGTAACTACTGTTAAGATTAAGCACACTTTTAGAAAAAAGAGACATTAAAACACAAAGCAAACCTACAGAGGAAATACACACACTGGAAAAGCACTGCCACAGCACGCACGCAGCGGGGGGGGGGGTTGAAACTAGATGGTCATTATGGTCCTTTTCAACCCAGGCCATTCTATGATATGATAAACACCCCTCAGATCTGTCTTAGCATCATACAGCATTGGTTTCACATATCACCAGCCCCTCTTCTGTCTAAGACAGCTGGCATTGGTAATTTTCTATTTCCTGAACAATGATTACCATACATGCCATCCCTACGCACACTACTTCCTCCCACAAATGCACACTCCACCCAGCCTATTTCCTACAGCTGAGCCCAGGTGAGCAGAGTTCTACAGGACTACTCAGTGACTCGTTACCACGTGCCATGCCTCACCAACATCCCAGGCTCAAAACCAGAAGAGACATGCTATGAGATCAGTTGTGATCCTGCCATAAACTCAAACATTGCCTACTGCATCCCCATGTGCTCAAGTATCCCTTGCCTTGTGTAAAGTTCTAACGAGTGAACCAAGACAGACCTCCTAGAGAACAGACCTCCTAGAGAACAGACCTCCTAGAGAACAGACCTCCTAGAGAACAGACCTCCTAGAGAACAGACCTCCTAGAGAACAGACCTCCTAGAGAACAGACCTCCTAGAGAACAGACCTCCTAGAGAACAGACCTCCTAGAGAACAGACCTCCTAGAGAACAGACCTCCTAGAGAACAGACCTCCTAGAGAACAGACCTCCTAGAGAACAGACCTCCTAGAGAACAGACCTCCTAGAGAACAGACCTCCTAGAGAACAGACCTCCTAGAGAACAGACCTCCTAGAGAACAGACCTCCTAGAGAACAGACCTCCTAGAGAACAGACCTCCTAGAGAACAGACCTCCTAGAGAACAGACCTCCTAGAGAACAGACCTCCTAGAGAACAGACCTCCTAGAGAACAGACCTCCTAGAGAACAGACCTCCTAGAGAACAGACCTCCTAGAGAACAGACCTCCTAGAGAACAGACCTCCTAGAGAACAGACCTCCTAGAGAACAGACCTCCTAGAGAACAGACCTCCTAGAGAACAGACCTCCTAGAGAACAGACCTCCTAGAGAACAGACCTCCTAGAGAACAGACCTCCTAGAGAACAGACCTCCTAGAGAACAGACCTCCTAGAGAACAGACCTCCTAGAGAACAGACCTCCAAGTCTCCTGTTCTACAGCTAGAATGCACTGTGAACTACTATACAAGGAGTGCTTAACAGATTTAAGGAATGGCTGTAAATTCCTATAATTATGGAACACAGTACCACTGGAGCCTCTTTTTTTTTCTTTATAAAAAGAAGCGCTGTGTTTATTCTTAAGTTTCTCAGAAGACTGAATGCTTTATTGCTATTATTATTTTTCAATATCCGTGTTTTTATGTACATCTCCAAATGTACACCCCAAACAAGAATTATCTATCATAAATTCAGCTGTAATATTACTGAAGCTAGAAGTGCTGCTGCTACTTTCGTAGCAAAAATAGATTAAAACTGAAATATTTTTAAGTCACTTTGAGATTCCACTTTTTCCAATCCAGATACGCAGAAAACATTAAATTGACTCCACCCACTGATCAAATCAGTCCACTGTTGTCTTGAGATTGCCTAAGCACTGTTGCTGAAGGGCAGCTTTCTTCTAAAAGGTCGTGGTCACTACCTGAGGGTCTGTACCTCATAGAGGAGTTCAGAAGAAATAAAAGCTGAGCACTACCAGATTGTACCACCTACGTCAGTCACCAAATCCTATGCTTATACGCAAAGAATGACTTTATCTATCTCCAGTCCTACATCACTTGAAAGAATGGGAATGTGTGTATTTATTTTTCACCATACAAATCTGACACAGGTATGCTTTACTACCTTTACAGAGTTGTGTAAATTAAGCACTAATTTATAAAAGGCTACTGCATGCTAGTCATTACAACACATACAAATAAATTATGCTTTTTGACAGCTTGTACTGCAGAAGTAAGAATAAACAGCATTTCCATTTCATTTCTACTCAGCATACTGGGACACAGATACGTATTTTTAGATAGAAACTAGGTTTAGTAAACTAGTTTAGAAACTAGGTTTGGGACCAACATTAGACTGTGTGTTTGGATGCGTGTAATTCCCTGTAGGCTCTGAGTTTCTCTTTCACAGCTGCTTGATTTTTCAACTTCAGCAGAGTTTGGAGGTAGCAGGTTTTTCTTTTAAGTCAGAATACGAAGAAAGGGAAGAGAGTTACAGTCCATTTCAGAAGTCTTGATAAGTGAAGATAAGCCAACTACAGATTGTTAGCACTCACAAGTGCTCCTGCTATTAAAAAAAAAAAAAAGCAAAAAATAATTTTTCCAAAATCTTCATTTCTAAGGCTAAACTGAGAATCAGTGCTGTTAAATGAGGCATAACGTTGGAGTTGTGTGATTATTCTGAGCCTGAAATATCTTTTGCTCTCAAATGTTTTAAGTAGTTATCACAAGGATTGCTTAATGAAACCTCTAGGTAGAACCAGCAGGTAGTGAATAGCAGATGCTCAGCTCAAAGATATAAAAGATTAGAAGAAAAAAGAGAAAGCAAAATGAAATACCAAGTGCTGGTAAGTGGAAAAGGGACTACTTAGACTTCCGACCAAGTAATACTTGGACTTTCAAGGACAAAAGCACAACCTTTTTCTCCCCACTCAATCTGAGAAACAGCACTCATCTGTTGACCTGATAAGTGCTCAAAGTTAACCAGTGAGCAATCCAATAGGTCAATGACAACAGCGCTTTGATAAGAGGACCAGTATCTTGAAATTAGTTCAGCAAAGCAAGAAACACTCTTCCAGTGGTTTATCTTGGAAACAATTTTTTTCCTCATCCTATTAAAGAAGGATCTTTGAAAGCCCCAGGCAGATTCAGACATCTCAGATCAGATAATTAGAAGAGGCCAGAGAAGCAAGCTCTATAGCACTACAAAACTCAAAAGAGCCGAAGCACCTATTACTAAACTGCATGCTCAAGAAAATAGAAGAACTTAAAGACAGTTTGCTTTTAAGCAAGCAAACACAAACACATCTACAAAGAAAAATCCCAGTGCCAATCTTGCATAAGGTTTCAGTTCCAGAATTATTCCACTATGAAAGAGAAAAGAAAGATTTTGTGACAGAAGTATGGGTCTTCCAGACGCATTTCTCCACATCTGACACTCAGTTCCTTATTAGTTTCCAAATATAGCTGCAGATAAATTCCAGAAAGGTTGAACAAGCAACCATATATCCTGTTTGCTATGATTTTTTTTTTTTTTTGCTTTACATTCAAAAGTTGTTCCAAAAGTACTTAGCCGTGCTTAAAATAAATTTATTTTATCCTGAACAGATGTTATAGTTCGTACATAACAGTCCTTCATAACTAAGATAATAGCTACCCATCAAGATGGCACATTCAAGAATAAAAATGGAGGCTTAGAAAGCAAACCAAAAAGAGCAATTCCAAAACAAGCCTGGAGGAAGCTTCCAAAACAGCTACTCTGAAAGGGACCGATGCTACACTTATATTCTTATTTTAAAAGATGTATTTGAACACTGCTACTGTGCATCTTTTAAGCACATACCACTATGATAATGAACGTACTGTTAAATCTTCTTGTTTAGTTCCAAAAGATTCTCAAAGACAAAGCGACCAATTTTCATGTTTGCCCACTTTTGTTAGTCTTGCCTAGGAAGCATCACATAGTTCTTTCTGACATAGTATCGCATGGCAAAAGACCAATAGAGCAATCACGAGCAATTAAAAACCTACAACTGCTGTGGGCAAAATGAAGTCTGTACTCAAGATTTTGGAAACGAAATCACCAGAATGATGAAAGACGGAACTTCTAAGAAGCTTCTCAAAGTTGGAAGGCAAAAAAAGTATACTCAGTACACTAAAAAGTGAGACCTTAAGAACTGGTCGGTTAACCTTAAATTTAGGAAGTCAATTTTAGAAGTAGAGCAAGACAGGTCTCCAAGTCTGATGAGTGAACTACATTACTTTAAAGCTTTTTGCGCACTTAGAAAATGGTGATGCAGAGGTAAATGATGAATTATATGATGTACAAAGTTACTTCACAGGTTTTCATTCACACTGGAGCCAAGTGCTAGAAAGGAACTTCAAATATCTGTGCTTTAGTACTAAACATTTCTGAGTTACATTTAAAGGCATTCAAATATAATCACACTTGGTTTTGAGATACGGAAGCACAGACACCATGTTTTATCCAGGCATTTTTCCATCAGATGAGCAGTAAATGTTTGGTTCTTTGGGTTGTTTTTTTTTCCTCCAAATCAACCCAGTCCTCTGCCAGTGGTATGCTCCCTCAAGAAATGGGGATGGTGAAGAAAGGAATAAAAGGAGAAAAGGAAAATTAATGCCAAATATGGGAGGGAATGGGATAATGAAATAAACGTACCTTCATCTCTTCCTTAAAGAAGAAAGCAATTCAAGAAGTTACATATTAGACTCTTCTCTGAAGAACTACAAACCTATGCGAACTGCTATTTCTTGATACTAAGGCACTGACCACAAGTCAGAATGGGTCAAGAACTGAGACAAGTTTTGGGGAGAAAGACACATCTACAACAGCACTTCACAAAAACCAGAGAAGCAGAGGCCAGTGGAATCTTACGAAAAGCAAGAAATTCCACAGGCTTTCAGAAGAAGAACTACTAGAAAGCAAAAAAATCAACCAAGAACGCCGGGAAACCTTCAACACGAGGCACGTGAACGTGGGACGGCCGCTTCCTGCCTGCGAAGTGAGGAATCTCACTCGACAAGAACCATCCTCCGTACACCGTCACTGAAGCGAAACGCCTCTCGGTGTGCGGTAGTCGACCCTACCGAGGATCACAGCCCCCTCCTGCACAGAGGGGGATAAGGGGAAGAGAAGCGAACCACGCGTCCGTTTCCCAGAGAACCATCTTCTCTGTATGCGTCTCCAGTAGCAGAGCCAGGACCAGCGCTCCAGCCCACCGGATCGCATCCGCCTCGTCCGTCTCTTTTAAAGCAGCGGTCTGAGATTCAAGCCGAGATGGGTTGCTCCTCCTCGTGGCCAAATACAAACGGAAAAGAGGGAGGGGTGGGGAGACGAAAGAATGCACAAGCCTCTCTGGTGCCAGAAAACGTATCCCCAGCAGCCTCGCTGCTCCGAGCCATGCCACAGCCTCCTCCACACCCGCAGGATTTTGCATGCAGCTGTGTGAGGTGCACAAAGAGCCTGCCTAATGGATAAGATGAGGAGAGAAGCGAAGGAGAGAAAGGAGGAAAGGGAAGGAACAACCTTTCTTTTCTCTGCTCTTCCTGGGGATCTGAAAGTTCCTCCTAACAGGCACGTCTTCTGGGGGCTTAGGGAGAGGGGGAGGCCCCCCCGACACGTCGCTGGGCGGCGGCTGTTGGTCGTGTGCCGTTGGGATGCTGCTCCTGCGCTGGCTGCTGCTAGTCATGCTGGGGCTTGGGGGGACCTCGTCCTCTGCAGCTACTGCAGCCACCAGCAGCGCCTCCTCAGAGCGTCCGCCATTTTGTGTGGTGTCCTCGGCGGCTCCCGCACTATTGCTCTCCACCCCGAGGAGGCCCGTGCCGCTCTTCTCCGTCCGCTGATGCTGCTCGGGTTCCATCTCGCCGCCACCGGAGATCGCGGCATCCGTCATTCTCTCCTATCGGCGAAAAGCGAGCGCAATAGCTCGCGCCTTCTCCTCCTCGCCCACCACGCTACCCCCGCCCGGCTCCATGCAGCGCCCGCCGCGGCTACTGCTCCCCCTCCGTCCGCTCGCTTTATGGCAGCCCCGGCGCCCCCTCCCCGCTCTCTAACATGGCGGCAGCCAAAACGGAAGGGGGGCGGAGCCAACGCCCGTGGCGCCAGTTAGAAGCGGCGGGGCCGGCACAGGGCCGCGCGGGGACCGCCGCCTCCTCGGGCCGCGGCTGGCGACGGGCGGGGTGGTGCCGTTTCCCCGTGAGGCCGCTGCTTCGGCTTCGCAGCTGCGACTGAAACGGTGGCAGCGCCCCGCCGTCTGCTGCTGGTGGCGCTCAGCAGAAAGAAAAGGATCAGTGTGTTAAGAGAGCCCAATCTCGCTTCTTCTCAAATTCTGAACAAAATGGCTGCCACGCCCTTGATAAAACTCAGTAGCAGTGGTCAATACTGACGTTCTTTTCACGCCTCTGTGCTCCATTTGAAATAGGCAGTTTATTTGGGGAGGTCTTCATTATGAAAATATGCATTAGATGAATCTGTTGTATTCAGAATGGCGGGATCCTGTTATCTCACAACTTAAGACCTGGCCTATTTATCACGTGATGCCTACTAGGAGCATTAATAACTACAAGAACAATCTTATAGTTCTGTTCTGTGGGTTGATTATACCTGGGTGCATTGGTGTTAGCTCGGTCATCCTTCATAATGGAAAACCTGGAAAACTTGGAGAGAGCTCAACATTACCACTTTGCAGCATTGCTTCCCAGAATTGGTGAAGTAATTCATGGCTTTAAAGTCACATAATTTCAAATATAGGATACAAGTCTAGTCTAAAGAAAACTCTGAGTTTTTTCATCTCGTGTGCTTACTCAGTAGCTGTGACTGTATTTTCATTGTCATGTTACCTAACGTAAGATTTACTCTGTCCTGGTGGGGCCACATCTGGAACACTGTGTCCAGTTCTGAGCTCACCTGTTCCAAAAAGACAGGGATCTCTTACACAGAGTCCAGCACAGTGTGATAGAACAAGGAGCAGTGGCCAAAAATGGGCCGTAGGAAATTCCACACAAATACGTGGAAAAACTTATTTACAATAAAGGTGACACAGCTGGAACAGGCTGCCCAGAAAGGTTGTGGAGTCTCCTTCTTAGAAGATATTCAAGACCCAGCTGGATGCCTACCTGTGCAACCTACTGTAGGGAATATGCTTTAGCAGGAGGTTGGACTCTGTTATCTCTAGAGGTCCCTTCCAGCCCCTGCAATTCTGTGATTCTGGCTGTGACTGAAATCTTTGCTTTGTAAATTATCGGCAGTCACAGGTTCAGTAGCTGTGTAACTCAGAGTAAAGCGACACCAATATTTTCTATTTAAAATGCTATGTTGGAATTTTAGTTCTTTCACTAAGAATAGCAAAGACCTTTTCTTTGGTAGCTCTAAGGAATACACTAAATTCAAAAGCACCTGCTGAAAATAATCCATGATTGCAGTTCACAGGAGATAAGAGTACCTGATGTTTAGCTTTGCAACTCATTCTCAAGATCAAAAGCCCACAATTCATTTATTTTTAATAAAAGTATGCTAGTTCTATAGTTAAATATATTAGTTATTTATACCAATTATTTTAAATCCTCCTAACTGTGGTTGTTTGTATTGTCATCTCAAAAGCAACTACTAATCTTAATTACAATTTTATTTCTCTATGCAAGGACTAAATATTTTAACCTAGCCCATTGATTTTATTCATCTCTATTTACCTGTAAGTTAGAAAGTAACTTCCCAACTCATAAATGGAGCTGGTGCTAACAGTATCCTTCAGGGTGTTAGAAGAAGATAAGCTAATAATTACTAGTTTCTTGGAAGTCTCTGGAGAACCAGCCAAATTTAAATGTGGTAATTAGAGCCTATAGCTATAATCTACATAAATTATAGAAACATAATATGAAACATTTGTCTAATTGCGGAAACAGAGAGCTCAAGTATCCAGTGGTAACACACCCTATGTTTGTGGGTTTTAACCCACGGACAAATTAAGAATGCTTCCTTGAGAATTTGATACCCTATTTATGTGAGTATTCAATGGAGGTAAAGAACATATAAATCAGTCGTGATATTATCAGAATGATTTTCATGTTATCTAGTTCAAATACAATTTCCATATATTAGAAGAAATAGATATAGGCCAATTTAGTTTTATCTAAAATCAAGTCTTTGCTGATTTATTATCCATCTCCAAACATGTCAATAAGTTTGAACTGGCAAAGCTGTTAAAATAACTTCTGAGCTATATTATATCTTTACTGTACAATTAACTCAGTTGATCAGTGTTCCAATTTGATTATACCTGAGTTGCTTGCATTCACAAATCAGCAGAAATCCTACAAAGCTAAGTTTGTATCCTGTGTCCTTATCATTTCTACACATACTTTCCCTTTCTTTGTGATAAATTCTACCGTTCTGTTCTGCAGGAAACTAAATAATCATACAGATGTCCCTGTCCACAGAGACTGGGACTAGCTTTAAGAACTTTTTGAGTTCTTCCAAATACATTTTCTCTTCTCTTTCCAAAATAATTCCTGAAAAACATATCTATGCACTGGAGAGGCTAAAAGAATTTTAAAAAGGAGGCATTTCAGTAGCCATTCAGTTAATACGTATAAAACAACCACAAAAAAAGGCAACAGGGTGTGAACTCTGTTTACCAAAAATATCCAGTAACAGAAGTATGATTATTGCCACTTTTTCTCACAACATATAATGGAAAATAAACTAAAGCCTACAGTTGCAGTGTATTCAAACATTTTCAGTCAGTAGGAAAAATAAACATTATAAGTGTGTGTCATAGCACATCCAGAGAATGCCTGAAAAACCTTCCTCATTGACCGAACAACACACAAAGATACTTTCCATATTTATCACCTGCTTTATAAACATACTTCTTAGCAATTGTACAAATTATTAATTAGCATAACCCTGAGGATTTACCTGAGAGGTTAGCACAAAATTGCCACCTAACTGATGTAACAGTTCTGGATCATTGTACCACTATGAATCTTGGAGTTAGACATAAAGTAGGCAGTAAGCATCCCAGTTCACAAAACAAACCTGCAGTGAAAAATTACCTTAAGAAGAGATTAGTTGAACACTCTGAAGTAAAATAAATAAATAAATAAATAACTCTAAAGTTAGAAAATCTGTCACCTTAAAAGCCTTTCTATTTTCTGGTTTCTGTGGTTTCTGGTATTTGCCAAGCATTCAGTGGCTCCCTGGCTTGTAACAAGTGGTTTCCTACTCAATTACAAAGCAGCTGCAGATCCCTTTGATTCTGAAATCAGATGATATGTGGTACATTACTATGCAGATTAAGATCAGAGTAACAGCCACAAAATATGAGACTTTTATAAGGAAGGACTGCATAAGACTCCATGCTCAAGGTGCCTGCTCAAGAAATTATCTATGTATTCTTTTATGAAAGCATATCTACAAACACAAAATATTGCCTAATTTAAACTATTTAAAATAACTATAAATTATTATTTTACTTATCTGAAATTAATGATGCAAAGGACATATGGTTTCTTCAGTTAAGTGCTGATTTTGAGCAATGGTATTCATGCTGACTAACGTTAGTTGCCAGGAAATCAAAGGTAGGAGAACTGCATCATTAAATCTCCTTCATAGACCATGCTGACAGAGGCACCTTCAAAAATTCAGATAAAACCTAATTTAAATGCTTGGAAAAAGTGTAAATATTTTCCAGCTATGGGAAAAATATACGACTATGATAGAAAAGAGTGCAACAAACTGGGGAGTAGTTTTCACTTGTCTCTGTAAAGTCAGGGATCAGTAGTAGAAATTCACCTAGTACATTTTTCTAACAAATATTTGATCATGAGAAAATAGTTTAAAAGATCTACTGACTTTCCTTTTACGCATTTTAAATTTTTAACAGCTCTAAGAATTCTTCCAGTAGGTGGCAGCATCAACCTCTAGAACAGATCACAGTGTTTTAAAAGTCAGCATACATGAGTAAGCAGCAAATATGGAAGAACTGTCCATGCTGGAATCTGAACCACATGTTTAAATGCTGCAAGTTCTCAGCACTCCATTTCTGGCTCAGTTACAGATATGGGAATCAAGGCTGCCTTCTAAGTGCCAGACAGTGTCACTATGGTATATCAACTTCTAAAAAGGTCAGTCCATTACATTGACATCTGAAAGCTCTGATATCAATCTTTCAAACTCTAGAAATTTCTCCGTGGCCTCAAAAGAACTAACTGGTCTCCAATAATTCAGAGCATTCCTAAGGCAGTAATCCCATAGGAGTCACCACTGAGAAGTGTCTTCTCTAGCTCAGAACTGAGCTTTGGACCCATCTTTTACCAGATTCTGACAATTGATTCCCTGGTACTGAGCTTCACAGAAGTAACTGTTCCTGTTGTCTTGTAGCAGAACTGTGTGCTTCAGGCATTAAGTCATCTTAATCCTTGCACTGCTTTTTTTCAGTGCTGCAGAACAAATCTAGGGAACCAAAGAGCACACAGTTACATTTTCTTTTGCAGTCTCAGAAGGCCCGTATATATTTCAAAGAATTCCAAGGGCATTTCTTTGCTCACTTTTCTTTCTCAGTCAAGAGAATCTATTCTTTATCCTTCATTCCTTCTATTTCATTAGACCTCTCCCATAAACCAAGACTGCACTGAGCCTCCTCACCAAGAATGGAGTAGCTTAATAAGTTGTTAGAAAGTTCAAAAACTGCCACATCATACTATCAGCTTCCTGCTCCTGAGAGTAAGATGACTTACCACTCACTATTCTCCTGGATGGTGAGATCCTGAGGACTAATACCTCAGATTTAGAGGAGCTGGAACTCACCCTTCATCCACTTTTCTCTCTTCCTGACATTTTCCTCATGGTGAACTCAGAAGACCTGGAAACTCTGGTTCTTCACTGACTCTTGCCCCTTTTAACACACTCCACTTGTTCTCTTTTTGCCTTCTTGCCTTGGAACAATTCTTCCATCTGAGTCAGGAATGACCTAAGATCCCTTAGAGATCTAATGTTAAAATTACATGGTTTAGAAATATCTCATTAGTGAAAGCAACATACATATGGCAGTGAGTGTCCTGGGAAATCAGACACAATTCTTCTAAGAATCAAGCATAGGTTTACGCTCACTGAATGGCTACCGTATGCATGCTGGTTTATTTACTATTGCAACTTCTTAGACCTCATTTTTCAAACACCAGGATTGCTAACAATAATGATTACTGACTTTCTTAATGCATTTACTAATACTTTCTTCCCATACTTTTTGATACTGTTATTGCATGTCCATCTCTCAATGCAGTCAAAAGTCACTCCTTCAAATACAGTGGCATTTCAAAAGTGCTGGAAAAAAAAAAAAAAAACCCTAACCAAATCTAGAATGATACCAGTATTCTTGAACTGGAAGTTTACTCTATTCTTTTAAAAAATGCTTTGTTAGATCAAATCAAAGATGTAAATCAAAACTGAAACACCTGCAGTATAGTGTGTTGTATATGGTTGGGTTGCTAAGAAATAACAAGTACAAAAACGCATGTTCATCTTAGAAAAATCATCATCTGGCTGTTCCATTTTTGTGTGTCCCAAAATATATCATCTCAGTGTTTTGAAAAAACATATATTTAGTAGAGATGTGATCCAAAATGGATCAGGAGACAGACATATGGTTGCTCTTAATTTTTTGCTCCACCTACTCAGTAAATTGATTAAACAACACAAAACTTTGGGGAATGCGCTGGATTATTCTGTGTAGTGACTTGTTTAGCGGTCATTACTACTACTTCTAGCAAATTGGATCCAAATACGTAACACTTCCCCTAGAACCAAAACACAATTCTTGGTCATAACATGTTAAGACTTACCGTGCTTACTATTGAAACCTTTTTGTAGTCGTCTTGCACAAACAAACCAACCAAATTAAAAAAAATCAAAATGCTTTAATGTAATTTATTTGAAATGCTTCCAGAAAAGTTTAAGGCTATTATAAAACAAAAATATATAGAAAAGAAAAAGTCAATACACACATTCAATCTTTCTTTCTGCATTTGAACCCCTTTACTTGATTTTCTCTTTTCAAACATTTTGCTGAACAGTTTCTATGAAAATGGTTTACCATCTAATCAGCTTTCCTACTCCTTTTCTTCTGTAATTTTTTCTTTTCCCTTGCCTTCACTGTCATACTCATTCAGCTCTAAAAATGAAGCAGTTGAAATAAATTACAAAGCCTGAAACAGAAAAAAAAAAATACATTTTTTGAAAAAAGTATAAATACAGAAATATGTTCTATTGGGTAAAACAGACTTTTTTGGAAAAATAAAAATACCTTGTTTTATATTGTTTATAATCTTGTCACTCTGATTTCTGTAATGCACATCAGAACATATATGCAAGATAATTGACATTTACAATTTTCTGTAAACCTGCAGGACAAGAAATAAACATTTTTGGCAATAACTTAGTTTTTCTACTTTTGATGGTATGATGATTTTCTACTTTGCACAGGTTCTTATATTAAGGATCATTTAAATTTATTATAAGTTTCATAGCTTGCCATGCTATCATTCAGCATTGGCATTATTTCTTATACTAAGAAATAAAATATTACCCAGGGATTCCTGAAGAATAACAGGATGTTCAACTGAGTGTTTTAGACTGCATTTTTAAGTGACTCATCTGTTTCTCATCATAATGAGTAGATTAAATCAGCCACCAAAAAACACAGTGTCATTTCCAATTACAGCATGAGAGTAAATGCAACAAAAAAGGTAAAAATTAATTTGACAAAAATATAAAGGATGGAATACATCCTGAAGGAAAATCAATTCCCTTTATGCTTGAACTTTCTCTACATAATCCCACAGGACATTTGTAGAGTACCATTTATATAAAATTGTCACTTAGTTTAAGAAAAATATATAAAAACCAGCAATAACTGCATGTAATTGTAAACAGACATTTACAGAATGTAATGTAATGTTTTTAACATTAGTTTAGTGGTGTTTAAAACCAACAGTGGAGGTCAGTGGAGTGCAAAATGCTGAAGAGGGCTTATTCACAAGCAAAAGCTTTTTTCATTCTTACCTTATTTGAGAGAATAGGTACAGATACATATACATATATATGGCACTGAGAGCAAACTACCAAGTTATTTACAAATATCCAGTATTCTCAGCATTTCATTTAATTCAGTGCTGGCTGTGGAGGTTTGGTTTTGTTGTTTACTTGATTATTTTTCGCATGATGATGTGCTTTGATATTTAAACCATAGCATGACATTGACCACTTCAGCTTACCAGATTTTAATGTTTATCCCATCAATCAACTGATGGATCTTTGTACAGTGCTTCATTTTCAAAAATCAGTCCTTAAAAAGTCACTGATTACATGGCCCACTACAGTTTTTCTTGATTTGAAACCACAAGAGTTCAGATATTTTTTTTTTTTTACACTGAACTGTTTTTAACTTCCAAGTCTTTGTAAAAACTTATGATCTCGATACCCATTCCTGAAACTCAATATTAAGTCCACATCTTCAGCTGCCCCATTAAAGAGCAAATAAAGTACTTAAAAATTACAGAAGATTCTTTATGTAATGCGCTTATAAGCAGTAGTTTAGAGATTCTGTTTACAGCAGGACATTGAGAATAACTGGTCAAGTACCTCTTTCATCCATGTTAGATGTTTGTGAAGTATAATCACGGGGAGTTGCAGGAGATTCCAGCTTACACAAACTGGCAGTTACAGTACTACACGCATACAAGTACTATACAAGAAGGACTGCATTGACAATGTCACAAAAATATTTTAAAAGTGCTTCTCCAAATGGTTCCATGTGTGGAATGCAAATACTGTACAGGTAAGACACAGGTTTTGTTCCATGAATAAGTTTGCATCAAACATTGGTTTCTATTTGTTTTTCATTTTCACAAGGGTTTGTCTGTTCCATACGTTCACAGTCGATGCTGATCTCACTGGTGTCCATACTACAGTCTGACTCACTGTCAGATTGGTCCATTTGCTCAATCATGGTTTCTCCCTGGGATACCCTGCTTCCATTTGGTGACAAAATAAAACATGCTTCTGAGCTCAGCACTCCAGCTTTTCCTGCACATGTAACTTTTTCTTTGGCCTGCCGGATGCAATTAAGCCACTGCTGTTTGTTGAAGGAGTCATTGGCTTGCAGTGAGTGAGACTGGCTTTGAGATCCATTTTTGAAGCTGACTCTAAAGAAGTTTTTGACTGAAAAAAACAATACATATCAAAATGCTGAATGCTTTGGCTGAACCGATTTCATAATGAGTATACTAAAATAATAAATCAGCAAGTCTTTGCCAAATAGTCAAAGTTTGGTTTTCTTGCCAGTACGATATCAGACCAGAGAGAAGAGCCCAGGTATCTCTATATTCTGTGGGGGCAAGAACACTGAACAATGCTAACATTCCTAGTAATTGCTTATTGCTAGATTAAACAATTTTTGGTTCTGCCATGCACGAGCTAACTGCACAGCTTTAAGTGAATGGGCAGAACTAAGGATCCTCCCACACTTCAAAGCTTCTCCTCTTACTCCTCTGCACAGCAGATATCCAGAACCTTCATTGAATACTGTGTCATCAGGAGACTGCCTCATCACTTCCATTCAGTTCACCAATAAAGCAAATACACAAAACAAACCTCAAAAATCTTCACAAGATTAGTGAGATTCAAAGGACTCTTGCAAATAAACAAGAATCTTTATAATAGGCTTACTTAGAAGAATATTAATTCTTACCTGTTGCCATTAACAACAGTAGCTGCAACCTTTACACTGAGCATCACATTAATTATCTGCCAGTTGAAATACTTAGTTATGGAGTAGCCATAAATGTCTCCATAATTATAATAGAGAGATCATAAAGACTAAAGCTTAAGATTTCAAAATTGACTTGCTTATAAATTTTTCAGTTTTGCCACTCCATTTGATTTACTTCTCTCCTACCCAGTTCTGTACAAAAGCAGGTGTAGGGAGGAATTCCATTATCTATAAAGTGGACTTTGAGAAACAATCTAAAAGAAGCAAGCTACAGCATAATTATTAGATATTATTAAGATATTATTATAATATTATTAATTAAGATATTAGATGTAGATAATGTGACTTTTAGAGATAACATTCTTATGTCTCATTGGCAGATGTCTTAAGATTACAATGATTCAATATGAGAAAATAGAACTAAAGATGTTTTCATACTTCTCTCATTGTTGCTAAATGCACCACGTATAGATCCACCCAATCGAACCTCGCCATCTTGCAAGTCTTCTAACACAAGATCCATCACTGGAATTGGCTGCCGATACAGCTGGTAGCAGAGCTGTTCATTATGCGTGATAGCTCGAGTAATTACTAAGACTTCTTGGAAGAGGAAGACATGCAGTTTCTGGTAAAAATTTATAATTAACAAATCATTATTATTATTATTATTAGGATCATCATTAAACCAGATTTATTTAAACTCTACCATGTTAGAACCATATAACATATGTGTTTTCTAAAGTTAAAATTAATAAGGATTCCTCTTTTGCTGCTACTGGCCCAGCAAAAAATAAATATATAAATCTAAAAATGTAAAAACTTCTAAGATTTTTTTTTTTGCCTCATTTTTCACATCATGGTCCTAATTCATCATTTAGTACTGAGGTCTTGAAATGTTATGAATGAGATTTCAGACCTATTACACTGTCCTCTGTTTCACGAGAACTGCAGCAGCATGTTTATGTGCACCCTATTTTCTAACCCCCAGATTATCTTTTTCCTTGCTGTCTGTGTCAGTAAGAAACAGGCAACCTATTTCATCCATATATTGAAACTAAGACATATTTTCAATGAACAGTTATACAGTTCACACACTGCTTACAAACTTCAGCTTGACCACATCTCTTTGAAGTTCAGAAAATCACTTTTACTCTTAAGTGGCACAAGTCACGTATTATTATTTTAATATCATGTTCCTCCTCACATTTTACAATCTCTAGTGTATTACAGTAATAAACAAACTGAAATTTTAATGACATTTAATATCACGCACTGAAATTAATCTTTTGTTCTCCTCTCTACTGACAAGATTTTCTTTCTCCACAATCATTATGAATTTTTTCTAAATTTGTCCATACTCTAGTTGTAAATTATTTATTTGCAATTTTAAGAACACAAGATAGATCCTCAGATCTACTTAGCTTGGTGTTCTATCTTCCAGAAGCTAATGCTTTCAGAAAACTATAATAAAACAAGTAATTATAGCATAAACCTTTCTCAGCGTGCCTTAATAGTCTTATATTCACAAAATTCAGCTTCATTCTATTTTGCCACAACATTCACATATGTACCTCAATATATATACACATGAACAGTCCTGTTTTCCTCCACTTGCACCTCTTTAATTCTTTGCAGGACACAAACCTAAACTTGTTTGTTGTGAGGTTGTTTGTTTGTTTGTTTTCTTTTTTCATAGTACTGTCATCTTTTGTACTCAGTAACTTTCTGCAGTCTGATAAAAAACAAATCTATTCACTTAGTATTTCAGGGTTTTGTTTTGTTCCAGTTTTGCAGCTACAATAGTTATGCAGGACATGATAAAACTTTGAATAAATTTGGTAAGTGGCTACATTTTCATTAGAATGAAATACCACAGAAAGCAGAAGTGTGTGTGAGTAACATGTCAGATATATGAAAATACATAATCCTTCTATTCTGTATGTACAAACATGCTACCTGATGCAGTCTGAATGATGAGAAATCCATTTAAACTTGTGCTTATTTGCTTGTTTTATGAAACTGTCATGAGCTCAATTAATGAGAAGAAATTTTTAATGAACAAAAAAATGAAAATATTCTATGTTGTTTCTATTTATAATGTAAAAAATACAGGAATGGCTGATTTCTGCTTCTGTTAATATTTCTACAACACTGCTCATCATGCAACATGAAGACATCTTTAAAAGCTAAAGCTATTTGTAACAAAGCACTTTTTCCTTACCACTCCTCTGTTGTTCTTCAGTTCACCGTGACAACACAGAACACGTGAATTATCAATCAGTGAATCCCTTTGTCCTTCTTCAAGATAAATAAGTCTTTCTTTGTAGTATTGGCATTCAGATTCACCAGTCTTTATGTTGATTTCAGCCACTATACCCTGAATTATGTTAATCTACAAAAAATGAAAACGCATGAACTTTAGATAGTCTGATATTCAAAGCTATCGTCACATAACTTGAACTGGAGCTGCAGTAACACCATTTTAGTTTAGAGCATGTTTTTTCATTAATTTTACACATACCAGTCTGTAAGAGAACTGATATTAGCTACAGATTTAAGCAGACCACAGTGTAAAAATAGTCATTTTTCTTTCTTAATTTAACTTGACCAATATACGATTTACAAAATACATCACTTCAAAGATGAATAATGTTCTGTTGAAACAGAATACCACAAAGCTATATATGGCTATTGAAACGTCAAGCAAAACACCGATTATTGTTTATTAAATAACATAGGAAAGCAATCAAAATATTATTTAAAAGATCTTACCAGACACTATGTAAAAAAATAGATCTGAAAAAATATGCTGAAAAATTCTATATGAAAAATTTTTATGTTTGGACTTAAAAGAATATTCATGGCAAAAAATAGTTTATAAATTAGATGTAAATATGAATATCAAAGCTTTGAATTCACACCACAGCTGTCTAATTTTACAACAGAAAAGTTGTGCTGGGCAAGAGATGTAGGGAAGGAATAGCAACCCAGCAGCAGTCAGGTACGAGTGTTTTGAAAGGTGTTTTCCCCAAAAAGTAAGGATGTCATTTTGCAGCAGAAATACTACAAACTACCAAATATGCAATTCCAGGCAAATGTTATTTTTTTCCCCCTCAACATATTCATAGAAAAGCCAATAACTCACAGCTTCTTCAAGGTGCTGTTGATCTGGATGATCATTTGGTGTGTGTCTCAAAATCTCTCTGAGCAGTAATGGATATTTAACCAAACGGCTTCTTGGGATGTCAAGGAAATTCCAAAGGTCCAGTTTGCGACTAAAAGGCGACTCTAAGCAGCGCTGCAGGAAATCTTGCACTCTGTGATCTTGTTTCTTGTGATCCAATAAGGCTTTGGCTGCTACCTGATTGCTGCAGTAGCTATCATAGGAGTTTAAGCATGGAAGCTGAAGATAGAAAGGAATAAATTAGAATAAATTATACTGCAGCTGAAGTGAAGCAGTTTGCTCTGAAGAACTTTTCAAGCGATTCAAAATTTGAGAACTGATGCTGAGAGTCTTTCCTGGAGATTTATCCACAGTTTATTGATGATAATGTTTCCAAAATTTATAAGGTCTCCAGGGGTCTTCTGATCACCTTGTTCACCGTTTATGTTATTCAGAAGGATTAGCTCATCCCTCAGTTCCTTGAGAACCCCTACATTACTCCAAAGCATTAAGAATATCTGACTTAACAGTTGTGCAGTACTTAACACAGACAGCATTTGAACACAGAAGTCCTATTTTAATTATGAATTGAAACAAAAGCCTAGAAACAAGAACCATCAAACCTAGCCTGTTGTAGATTAACAATATGCTGATCTGATATAGATGTTCCTGTTTGATAAGAAAAGGAAAATACAAAAATACGAAAGCATCTCTGTGCAATTAGGTTTATTCTTGAAGAGAACATAAGTTTCTTCCAGCTCTGCAGGACATTTTGTGATCAAAATATAATTAACATGGGGTTGTAAACATAATGATGATTTGCACAACTCCTACAAAATGAGCTTTTCCCTACAAAATTACACACATTTAATTTGTTAAAGGAATAGAAAATTGAATATCTGATAGCTAATTGAGCTGACCTTGAAATCTTTCCTACATTGCCTTCAAGAATCTTAACCAAACTGTGTTTTTTATGTGAAAAAAGCTTGCTTAATATTAGTTAAAACAATGTATCTTTCTATGAATACGGGTATATTTACATGCAATTATACATAAAATCTCCAAAAGAAAAGTAGTCTCGTGTATTCAGATTAAAAGAAGTTCACTGGTGTTCAAAGACACCAGAAAATGTATACAGCTAAAATTAATTTATGCAAAGAAAACCAGAGATCATTTTTGACACTTTACAGCTTATCATTAACTATAGCAGTGAGAACGCTTCTTATGTTTAGAATAAAGCACTGTTTCCATATAGAGCAGCTAAATATCTATCATCACCTAATCCCTTAAAAACGTCAAGCCCCTTTTCCTGCTAAACTTAAGTACTTAAATATACTTACAAATAAACTTTTCACACACCTAAATCCTTAAATAAGAGCTTTTTTTTTCATATAATGAGCAATTGTATCAACAAAACTAACAAAACCTGTTTTTCAGAGTTTATGGTATTGTACAGTAGTGCACTTTTTCTTCTGTAGGCCAGCATAAGCATCTCTCTTGTAACTGTCTGCCTTTCAACAAACAAACCCCACGGAAATTAATCTCTCTGACACACTAACAACTATCTATCACTTTGATTGCAACAGAAGGACATTCAAAATGACTATGGGGGGGCCTTACACAATGTGACTCTTCAAGCCTCATTTCTCTCAAAAAATCGGAGCACACATAGAGGGAGATCCTTAAGTGATCTACATCACATGAATAGACTCTGACTTGATTTTTATTTGAAGCACATTAAGAAGTGCTCATTTCCTGAATAAGAAGAGTTCATAAAATCACAACCTAGTCTAAAACTTTCATAGAAAATCCCTCAAAAGAGAAAAAGTTCTGTTACATCTCTAAACAGTTGTCTTTACCTTTCAAAAATACTTTGAAAATGTATTTTTGAAACGTTATGCCAGATACGGAAATTGTAAATACTTCTGTAAATTGCTAATAAATGTTAATACTATGCTGCAGCTCCAAACTGTGTCCCAACATTGATTTTAAAATGTGCCTTACCCAGCCCACAAGGATATGGCCAACATGTTCTGTTGATCCATCAGATTTCCTGACTTCTTGAAGTCGTCTGAGAAGATCTAACCGTGATTAAAAAAAAGGGACATCTCTTAATGAACCAGATGACTATAAAACTAAATGCAGTGATATAGCAGAAAAGACTATTTGAGTTTTACCTTCATGTAAAGGAATTAGAGAGTCCAGTGTTCCAAAAATTTGGTTCAACTCTTGCTCTGTCATTATGGAAAGTTTAAGCATTGGGTCATGATAAGCCTGAAGATAAAAAAGGAGAGCTCAAATTCATATATCACTGGTAGCTGAAAAAGTAATGATAGTATTTAAAGCTCCCATAAGTAAAAATGAACCAACCGCTGAGAACGTTTTGTGTTTCATAAGCATATCTATTTTATCTATTTTTTTTTTTAAATAAATGCATCATGTTTAAGTTTCACAGAAGGAACAGAAAAACAAAAAGCAAGGATTATTTTAAAAGAGATAAACTATTGGATACTGTTTGTTTGTTTTTTTTTTAACTTGTCTCCTATCTACCCCCACATACATACACATTTCTTTTTTAAACAGACCTTTTTTGCTAACTTCAGATCTTCTATTAAGTCTTCTTCTCCCTTGGAAAGTTCAAATATAGCCTGTAAAAAAGACACAAATATCATAAATATATATAAATTTAAACTAAAATAGTTAAGAAATAGTTGAGTCACAACTTCATAATGAATAGTGAATGAAGCTCCCCCATCTGGAAACACATCTGTTGGAAAAGAAATTACTCCTATTGTTAACTATATCTTAACTACTTTAGTTCAAAAAATACCATTTATACAATCATTGGCATAAGGCTGCCTCGTGTTCTGTATGACATATGCAGTAATAAAAGTTCCAGGCAATCTAGTAAGTCAAAGGATAGATCTTATAAAACATTGCTTTGGTTCTTATTTTGCTATTGGTTCATGTTTAGTTGTTTGGGTTTTTTGTTACAAATATCGAGCTATAATTAACAGCCTGCTGATGTTAATTACCTTTCTTGAAGAAGATTTGAGACTTAATACAAACATTTAATGTGGCAGATTAAAAATAATCTCTATGCTAATACACTGGTTTACCAGAATAGCTTTGTATTTACTTGTTACACAATTTCATTCTAAATTGGAGTACAATAACATTAACAGCACTTTGGTCAGAATTTTTAATATTACAGTCAAGGCTTTAAGCTCTCATAAGTCATGGAATAACATCTTCAGCTACTGCAGATTCTGCTATCTTGATAATATACATACATGGAAGGCTTGCCGTAGTGTAAGTTAACTGACTCCTGGAAGTGGTTCAGATATTGTGTTGTGGCTTACAGTGTAAGAAGCAACATAAAGCAGAACCCTCATGGAAAGCTCCCATGGAAAGCTCATTTATCTAAGTTCTGTGAAAGGTCCAGGCTTCTGCTCCAAGACAGTAACAAATGTTATGCTATGCAAAAAGTTTCTACAGTTTATTTTTCAATAAACTGCCTTTGAAGTTTTCAATTCTAGAAGTTATTTCTGAGAATGACTTAATGTTAAAATCTGAAAAAGAAATATCTGATGTTGTTTGATTTATGACTTCTAGTCCCTGAAAGACTCTGAGAGAGACTGTTAGAAACTTTGCTGATACTGCAAAATTTAGTTGAACTTATACAAATAAATAAGTGATTGATGCAGAGCAAACAGACCCTGCAGTATGTCTGTGCAAATAGACCTATAGAAGCTTATGGTTCCCACTTCTTGGCTACCTCACTTGGTCATAGGGTTTCCGTCAAGACAAAGCAACTTAACCCAGTCAGTATGACATTTTTCTCCTTTATTGATCTCAGTGGGAGCTTTGCCATTGGCGTAACACAAACTAAGTAGAATTTGTCATGTGCAACACATTAAGAGCACCAATGTACTCATTTTTTTCTTTGCAAGATACGTTTTTAACATGTTATCTTTCTAATGCTGAAGATTTCTCCAAAAACATTTTTTTTTTCCTACAGAGCAAATCATTACACTTTTCTGTGCATATGTAACACCTGTACTTGAACCAGCATAGTCACCCATCATCATCAGAATAAAGTAAAACACCAGAGTATCAACCATCCCTACAGAAACTGTCACACAAAGCGTGTACATGCATGAAGCCAGAGTACAATGTATCTTAGTAACTTCACATTTATTATAGAAATACAATGAGCTGGGTTTTAAGACAGACTATATCAGTCTAATAAAGGTTAAATTATAATGTCTGGAGATGGAATTCTGCTTCTTGGGGAAATGGTGGTCTTCTGTTTAATTTCAAGAAAGTTTCAAGTGCTATCCTAATGTCTACTAGCATTTGTTACTCCATGATTTAAAGATGACTTCTGAACAAAAGACTTGCAGTTAAAAAACAGTAATAAGTAAACAACTGTACCTCTTGACGCTTGATTTCTTTAGACGTAAGCATATGATTGACACAAACATCAAAGGTCTCACTCCACAGTTTGCTGTCTCTCCGCTTTGTGTTGGCAGCAGGTGTATTTCGAGACCATGGCCGTGGACTGAACAGATCCGGGCGACTGTCACTGCGGAAACTGATGGAACGCTACAAATACACAGAAGTATAATTCTTGTTATATCAAATTCACACTGTGTGTGTTTTTTTCAGATGGATTTACATACATAATTTAAACATTTCTGAATAGTTTTTCAAGTAACCTAGTAGCATTTTTTTTTTACTGGGCATCTGAAAGGTTATTTTAAAAATTCTATTCCTATGTCCATGTTCTATTAACAACAATATTAACTATTAATATTGTTTAATAGTTAATAGTTAATAACTAAAAATATTAACTATTTAAAACTGTACAAAACTATACAGTACATTTATATACCATGTAACAAGAATGAACTACGGTGGTAATGCCAGAATGGTATGACACATCAATATGGCTGACTGAATAAAATTTCAATTCAGTAAACAGACAGGAATTATTCATACACAACACAGATCCACCCAATTAGATCTCTAACTCTGAAAATTATAGAATTTAATACAGATTTTAGAGACAAAAACTAGTAAGAATACTATTGGCTCATTTTGGAAGAAAGCTTCATTTGTTGCCCAGGAAATCCCAAAACCCATGACAGTAAAATATGGTACTGTTGTGTTGGCTAGTTTGTTTTCTGGAGGATGCAATTGCTCATACAGCTATACAGAGATGCTGTGGGCCTCGAGGATTTCAGATGGAAATGTGCATTACATTAAACAGAAATTATGGTTTCAGTAATGTTTTCTCAGCTGGGCAGAAGAAAGGTTCATAAAGTGAGGCTGCCCTTCAAAACCTTACTATCTTGCTAATCAATCGTATTTATTTATTTATTAGTAGGCTATCAGAATCATGACAGATTCAACTGGTATCACCATTCCAGATAAATACAAGCAGGATTTAAATTTCTTTGTTTTAATGTTTTGTCTGACCAAAGTGATTCTCATACATGAAGTAAGCCTTTCTACAGGTAACTTCCTGCTTTTTTAAGATCATTGGAGCAAGAAACCAATTCACATACAAAGTCTGAATTAGTATCTGACTAAAAAGAACAAGAATTTTCTTTAAGGAAAAAGTGCTAACAGTCCGATTTTACTGTTTATGATGAGCAACAATTTGGATTCTTTTCACACCACTCTGTCCTACTTATTCCTTAGAATTTAAAGAAAATGTGTTTAAAACATCAGTGCTAGCAGGTGGAAAATTATGAAATAGCGGTACCGGATCTATCATAGCATAATTATTAATATTTCTGGAGCCTTTAAACTGAGCTTAAGTGTTCTAGGATCTCTATTATGTATTAATTAAAGAGTAATAAAAACAAAGTCAAATTTTAAGTGAGACTTTTGTGTATTGAGACATATTTTTCTATAGACTCTTAGAAAGAGTTCAGGCTACAGATGCGTACTTTACCTTCTCTTGTTGTTATTTTCAAAGTATTCCTTTTTTGTTTCATTAAGATTAGAGGCTTCACTCTGAAGTCTTACCACTAAAATATCTCAAGTATTCCAAATTGTTCAAATATACTACATTTCTGTTGTTATTTAAAACCTGCCTTACATAACACAGACATGTTTCAATTGCTGTGGGTAGGACTATTCAAAACAAAATAAATTCTCTTCATTTTCAGGTTGAAAGCAGCATATACAAAGCACAATATTTGAAATTCTTCTCTGAAGACAAAAGCCCATGAAATGCTAACAATGCCTATAAATACGTTTTTAATTTAGAAGACACAGTATAAATAAAAACTATGCTTTTTTTTTTTTAATAACAGAGCCCTACTTGGAGTTGGCAAAGCCCCAAAAATAAACACAACACATACACATGTACACATATACGAACCTCACAGAACTTTGCAAATCAGGTGTTAGTCTCCCTTCAAGATTTAAGAAGATAAAAGAAACACACATGAAAATTGTATGCTTAATTTATACTTATTATAATGATGAATCATGGAGCCCGTTATTTTCACATGCAGATAGAAAGATTAGGGAAAATAGAGCCAGATGTGTTGCAGCCACAAATCACCAACCACAAGAACACAGCCAAGCAGAACAGTTGTCATTCCATGACCCAAGGTGGAATGCCCCTTTCCATGCATTCCCACATACATCCTTAAGTATACAGCTCCTCCCTTTGTAGCAGTGTTCTTTTAAAGGAATGTTTCATGTTGAATGAAGAAAATAGTTATGAAGAAAAGAAACAGACAAACTGATCTTTACAGTAAATGCCCTGATCTTGAAAGCTTTTAACATCATATAACGTTATAAAACAACATGCACCCCATAACAGCAAACAAACTCCATACAACGTGTTGAGGAAAGAAAGTTCTTACATCCACTGACAGTCACATTTCTCTACACTGCAGTGTGCTTGATATTATTCTCTACAGTTCTATATTGTCTTCCATTGGACAGAAGAGGCATAAAAAAGCTGACACTCAGAAGGAAACCACAGATCTTTTACTTCTTCAGATAAGTTGTAGAAATTGACTTGTAAAGCCATAAATAGAAACTAATGCATCACCAGAGAAATACTATTTAATGCTAAAATTAATATTTTGTCACTTGAAAGTCAAGCAGACTTGAATTTTCAATGCTGTAACAGACAAGAATAGAAATGAGAAGTAAACTCAGTAAATAAGCCTAATTTTTTTTTTTAAAAAGGCAAATAAAGAAATTTTTTCAATTAAGCATTATGGTCCAAGACAGATGTACGTCATTCTAACCATCTCAATTCTATTATTTTACCATCTTTTTCTGAAATAAACAAACATAAACTACTTTAGTGGTACTGGAGAGCTAAATGTAAGTTTACCTAGCAAATTTGAAATACAAGTTAAGGTTCTGTGATGGTACCTTGGCAATTACCATTAAGGGAAAAAAAATTAGTTGAACACTACGAGGAAACTGCAGAAATGTCAAAACATTATTTCTACATCTTCAGTCTTTTAAAAATGCTTTCTTAGTTTCTGGCCTCCTTAAAACAAAAAATCTGCTCAGACATACTGGTTAAAATTCATGCCTATTAAATTCTGAGATGATTTAAATTTTCTTATAAAATCGGAAAATTAGAAGAGTTGGGGAAGAATGAGGCCCCAACTCCTGGTTGTACTCACTGTATTTGTCTGACTGCAATAACATTCACTGACTATTACCAGAGGGTTACTGTGAAGGCTGTATGTGTTACTGATGTTAATTCTGGCAATTAACAAATATTACTTCCAGGTGCAATAAAGCAAACAGCTCTATGTATTGAGAGAAGGGGACTATAGATCAAAGTTCCAGCATTCAGATTGATGTCAAAAAGAGCTTTCTTCTTAAGAATTTTTAGAAATTTGTGGTGTATCTAAGGAAGATAAAAACAATTTGGACTCTATTTAAACTCAAGACAGACTGATGAAAACTGAAGTTGCAGAGGAAGCTAGCCAGACTGTAATTTTTCTCATCAGCATCAGCTGGAGTTCTTTTTCTGGTGCTATATTCAGTTTTTAAGCTTAACAGCACAGCTGTGATTAAGACCAAACAGAAACAAGCAGATCATCACAATCATTAGTTGAGCGTGATGCAGACTAAAAATATAGCTATGAAATAAAGTATTTTTCCAGGTGGATAATTAGATTAGAATACCTGCTTAGGATTTGGTATCCTGCAGAAACACAGACAGAAAGATGCTCTGCCAGTGATGAAGATAACAGAATCGTTCAGTTAATCTGTAGTGTTCTATGTGACAGAAACAAAGTGACCCAGAAAGACTTCATGCACTTTCTTACTCTATATTCCAGTGGGAAGTATTGACAATAAGGTGCAAAATGATAATGAAGCTGAGAAATAAGACACACAAGCTAATCAACTCTATAATTCTATAATCAAAAAATATGCAAAATAGCAGAAGTTGTTAAGAATGCATCTTAGAAAACACTGCAGAGCTCTCAGGTACAGAGGTGTTTCACTTCAACCAGCACGTAGAAAATCCATTAATGAAGAAGTTACATGTAGAGAGGTAAGGCAAATTACACACAACTTTTTTTTTTTTTTTAAATCAAACATATCTTTCATTAAAAAATAACTATATAAGAAGATTTATTTGAATTTTCATGAAAGAAATGCAGAATTTTCTGATTACTTTTGCTGAGACTATGGGTGTTTTGTTTTTGATTGAAATAACAATTTAGATACATTAAAATTGATCCAATGAGAAAAAATTCTTTTTCAGTACTATTGAAAAATTGTATTATTTAAATTATGTATTATTATAAAAATTAAGTATTATTAAAAACAAACAAACAAAAAAAACACCTTAAGCACTTTAGGGCCCCACAATAAGAAATTAAAGCAAAACATTGACACAGTGGGGCTGTACGTGCTTCCCAGAATGCTTCCAAGTGATTTCCAATTAGGTACCTGAACACAACGTCAGCCATTTTTTTTCCCCTCTTCTACTGCTGCTGACAAAGTCAGATAAGAAGTCAATCTAGAGTCAGATATGAAGGTTCGTTTTGAGAGACACTGCCAGCATTCACCACTTGGAAATAGATTCAGATCTAGGACTTGGAGAACATAGAAGTCAATTTCTCATTGCAGCTCTTCCAAGCTCAGTTACTTAGAGGAGAAGGTATGAAAAGCATCCCTGATTATTCTGCTTAGAAGCAGAGTTACTTAAAATACATTATTTTAACCAAGAGGAACAGAGTAAGACAGAAATGCTCACAACAGCAAGACTTACTACTTACAAACTCACAAGAGCAGAGCTTACAAACCCTCCAATTTAGGGAGTGTATAAACAGGAGGGGGAATGGCTGCTTACATGGGTAGATAGTGATAGGACAAGGGGAAATGGTTTTAAACTGAGATGGGGAGGCTTAGGTTAGATATTTGGAGGAAGTTTTTTACCCAGAGGGTGGTGACGCACTGAACAGGTTGCCCAAGGAGGCTGTGGTTGCCCCATCCCTGGAGGCATTCAAGGTCAGGCTGGATGTGGCTCTGGGCAGCCTGGTCTGGTGGTTGGTGATCCTGCACATAGCAGGGGGGTTGGAACTAGATGATCTTTGAGGTCCTTTTCAACCCAGGCCATTCTATAATTCTATGATTTTCATGCCTATTTCTGTAAAAAGTTGCCCTGAAACACATCTATGTAGCTCTCACTAGGTTCTACGGAGGCTGCTAGTACATGCATGAAAGACAAGTTTCTTTCAATAGCTGAAGTCAGACTTGATTAAATACCATATTGTACTGGACAAACCAATCTCAAAGGCATTCACTACAAAATGACAGCGCAGGTACTTAAATGAGGACAACAGCTGTGGAAGGCTGTGAAAAGGGAAGTGCCGTGCTCAGAAGCAGTTTAGCCAAAAATTAATTCACTTTCCACACGCCTCACAACTGGAACTAATGTACTCCTTTCAGAGTCAGGCCAATTTTTTCCTTCAGGCAGACTGTGGAGGAGATTTATACACTCCAGGGAATACAGGCATCTCTGCTCTAGTCACGCTATAGTATACCTTCTGATCCAACCCAGGCTGAAGGCAGTTCAGCCATTATGCCTCCTCTCCACCCCTATAAACACAGCTTTTGTACGCAGATGTCTGTGCTTTCAAAACAGCAGAAACTGATCACAGGAAAATCAATGTTAAATAAATGCTGTAATATTTGTTTATGAGATACTACCATTACAGAAGTGTCTTGTTGCTGTTGTTGTTTTTCCATAACTTTTTATTTAACAGATAACATCAGTGTTACTTTAAGATAGCTACTTTTGATTAAATAACACTTTAATACACTTGGATATAATTATACTTCCTCTCTTTATTGAAATTAGTATTTTTAAATAATTCTCTTTGGATTGTACATATACTTTATCACATAAACTATTTTAAAGAAGAAACAGTGCTATTTTCCAAAGTTTTCTAGACCAGATCCACAGCAGTATTTCAGCTCTCAAATGTTCCTCAGTCATCATAATAATTAGGAGTTGAGCACCCGCACGTTTTGAGATCTCTAGGTCTGAAGGCACTAATACTTCATAAATTCAGGTTCTATTCTTGGCTATGTTAAATATTATGCATCTAACATATAATATGGAAATTGCAACTACCAAATGATTTAATTTCTTAGCTGCATTTAAAGTCTGCTTGCCTTTGATTAATTTTTATCAGCAGCTTTGGAAGATTACCTTTTTCCAATCGTTCAATACATCTTTTCTCTAGGGAAGGTCAAAGTTCATCACACAGAAGGAATCACGTCAGTTATATCTGACTGGCTGTTCCAAAAATAACTTTCAAAGAAATCAGTCAAAGTTAACAGGAAGTAGAGTCATAGAAAACTCTGTTCTTCAAAAAATTTAAAAAGTAATTGTAATAGTCTGCTCCAGGTGTAATAGTTTTCCTGATAATTAATAAACCTTAATTATCTGGACAGTGAGTGAAGTGGTTCTTGAGGTAAGAGTTTTGAGTTTTTCAACTGAATGACTTTATAGTAATAAATTACCTAAGCCTGTCTGTCATATTACAGTGGTGTGTATGCTTGCGTCCACACATGTATGTGCATTTCGTACTCCCATAGTAACCCAAAAGTGTGTCTGTGTGCTTTCCCCTTTCAGAAATGCAGTTTAATGCAGCAGTGCATTTATTGCTATTACCTGAAGTGTCTGGCTGAACCGCTTCAGTGGAGTGGCTCGTACAGGAGGAATAAGATTTGCTAGTGACGTAACTCTAGAAAGAGGCTTGACCCGCTTGTTACTGGGTTCCTGTATTAGGTAAAAAGGAAAGGAAAAAAAATGGGGGAAATGTGAGCATTATTACATAAACACTGCTGCCAGTTTTACTGTTTTTCCTAAGAATGTATTAATAAATATAATTAGAGTGAGCAGTAAATAAATAGCAGTTTCAAATGCTGACAACGACTGATTACTCCTGGCTGGTGCATGCAGGTCCTGTGATGTCACTGTGGAGAAGCTGGCATGGCTGCTGGCAGTGGAAGGAAGGATAAAGAGACAAATATTTTATTACAAGAACTTATTCTTAAAAAAAAAGACACTTTCAGCAGTGCTTTGCAACTGATGTGCTATGATAACTTTGTCACGGAAATGAACATTCTCAAATAAAACTGAGTTTCCTTCTTTGCTTTCCAGTGCTGCCAGTATGTGATTTTATTCATTTAATTGTATTTCAGTCTAGAAAATATGATTCAGACCAATCTGTAAATGTCTTTTGAGTTCACGTTCATACACAAATACCTGTTCATACTGACAAACACATTAATAACATTTTCATGCTTTTTTTTTTTTGGCTTAAAATAAAAATATATATATATCTACTGGAAAGCAATATTTTTCTTTTCACATATACTTGTTAACAGCTCTTATGCCCTATACATAATACATAAGCACTTCATATATCATGTCCATTGTCCTGCAGATTTTAAAAGCAAACCAACAAGAAAACTGCAAACAGAAATCATAATACAAGAAAAAAAAATATAGTGTAAATACATAAAAATAAAACAGTTACCCTTGGCTTTCTAACCTCCATCTGATATTTAATGGATCTTGAACAGCACATGCAAAAGGCAACTTTTGACAGAAAAAGAGGCAAACTTTCCAACTGATATTAAAAAAAACACTCAACATCTTATTTCAAGGGCATCCCAAAGCAGCTCAGCTTTCCTTTTCAGTCATGCTTACAGAGTTTGTGTAGGCTTCCTATGCCTCCAGTTTCCTAGATGTATCTTTAAAAAAATGAAGCACGCCTATTATGCTTTTGTTCAGAAAGGCAAATCCTGGAAATAATGCAGATTTATCATCCCTCTTGATAGGGGGAAAAAAAGAAAAGCAGCAATGATCATCATCTGTATTACAAGCAAGAAAATTTTCTTCCATCAGAACCACAACAGAGAAAAGGTGAGAAGCAGCAGCTATGTATTTAATTTACTTCCCAGCAGGCAGACCTGGAAGTCCATAAATGCCTGCTGAAATGAGGGACAAAGTGTTAAACCCTCAAGCAAAAATAAAGTATTCGTCCACATATGAAACTCAGTATTAAAGCATTTTATCAGCCTAAACCAAGCTTCTTTATCTTCACCAATGCACTGCGAGTGATATCCCTTCCTTCCAGCAGTCACATCTTTGACACAGGTTTTTGAAGGAGTGTTATTTTTATGTCATTGCAGCATCGCCAGCATATCTACACAGCTCCGAACCCCTGAAGAAGAAAAATCTTTGAGATTCATCTGTAATTCTTCTCTAATTGGTGGCTCAGCCATCAGCTGCTTCTTTCTGATGACTACTCAGAATGCCAGTTCTGCGGCACCAATGACATCCCATGGCAGAGCCCGCTTGCTGTCAGCTGTGCTGCAGTGCAAGGACACCAAGACCCAGGGAGGCAGCCGGTGTTACACCAGCAGCACAGCTTTTGCTAGCAGCAAAGCAGCAAGCATTGCTTCAGAGGAAGTGCCACACCTCCAAAGCAGAATCTGAAAATCAAGAGTATATGAACTTCAGAGAAAATAAAACAGGAGTAGGACTAAGAGGAAAAGATTTCTCCTCCTTTACTGCTAAGCATATTTTCTTTGGTCCAAAGACAAAACAGATACAAGAAATAATAATAATTACATAGCTACAACATAGCTTGAATGTTAAACGCTCCCCAAAGTCTAGCAGACACATGCATTGTGAACTATAATTCATAATTTTGCACAAATGGTCCCTCTGTTTTTACTTCCACCAGAACTAAGTCTAGGAACCCTTGGATACTTTTCTGTGAAATATACTGACAGCAAAAGAGATAACCCAGGAAGTACAGCAGTGCTTCACTGCATCTCCGCACCATCATTTGCATGCAACACAAAGGCCTGAATCAATCTTTCTGAGTAGTGTTTAAGTAAAAAATGGTAAGTTTGTTCTTTCTTGCCTATTTCTGCATCTGTGTGGATGACAACAGCCAAAGTTCTTTAATGACACTGTGTGCCCTGTGGGGCACACAAACCTCAAGCAGTTGTGAAAATTGAGGCACAGCATTAAATAACCCCGGAGAAAAATCAGCCTGAGTAAAAAGAAGGGAAACCATCTTTCTCTTGAAGAGGGAGAGGAAGTGAAAAGAGGAAATATGATTTCCCCTTCTTCATCTCAGACAGTCCTAAGACTGCCTGAAACCTGCACTGTCTACTAGCCAGTGATGCCAGCAGGCCCAGGGGAAACACAGTACAGCCCTTCCTTTAAAACTCCCCCATCCATTTCAAGGAGAAAACTGTCCAGGCAGTGACATACATACACATACATACATATACACAGACACACACACACACCTCAACATATATATAAAACTAATGTTATTAACATTTATGTTTTACTAACCTTACTGGCTACATAAAATGATGCTAAAGATAAGAAATACCAGTTTAAGTCATTATCAAAAAGCACTATACTCTTCTATAGGTCCCTGCTTTAAGCCACCAGAGGTCAGCATCTCACCCAGTTGTCAAAGGAAAGCTAGAACATCACTGAGTGAAGGTGCATCTGCAAAGGTCCTACCCTCACATTTTGTCATTTACATTTCCTCATGTAGAGCACCATATGATCTCACACAGAGAAATCTGATCAGAATTCAAAAGAACGAAAATTCATAGCACATATTAGGAATTCATTGTTTCAGTTATGAGAGATCAGCATTTTTACAGGATTCTAATATAACCATTTAAGATAATGAATCAATAGTTTCTGAATTCTAAGACTTCATACTTCACAAGATATATTTTCAGACCTAATTTGTAAATCAGAAGTTCTTTGTTATGGGGAAAGCTTTCTGTATACTTCAAGTGTGACTTTCACCCCGCATTAGAAACAGTCTGGTAGGTTATGATATTCAGCTAGAAGTGAGAACTCATCCAACCTTCAGGTGTCATATCCCTCTGAGACCTCTAACACTGACTGCAATCAGTACTGAGCAATCCCCTCCATTGTGGAATAATAAAGCTTGTATAAGGAAGGTTCTGACAGTGCAATGGAAACAGAATTCTACCAGAGCAGTTCCAAAACTGTAGGATAGTACTACTGAAAGCCTTACACACTCTTGTCATGGTCACAGCTTTTCTTTTGCATGGACTACATCTGTTCTGCCCTACCTCCTCCTTTACTTTTCTCATGTTATCTGCAAAGCCTGTCCAAACCAGCGACTCAGAGAAGATGAACTACTGAGACCAATCATCTGTACAGGAAAAATTCCAGACAGGTGCATAAAAAAGTGGGTTTTAAACAGATGGCTGTTCTTCTAATCAAAGGCTCTGCACTTCACAACCAACAGACCAAATGGAAAACAGAGTGTGTGAGCTGTTCTTCTCTACTCAGATACTGACCAGAGTCTGCGCTTGCACATTAGTCCAAGATCAGGGGGTTGCACTCCAGATGCTGCTTCCCAAACCACTTCAGCACTGTTTGTTTTGTTGTTTGTTTTTTTCCTAAGCTGATTGTGGTTAGGAATTCATATTGTGTGTTCATTTTTTCACTATTATACGTTCTCTGAACTTATCTGTGTTTCTGGTTAACTGGAGGTCCTGCAATACAAATATTTGGGCTATGAATCGAAGCAGACAGGAGCTCAGAATAGAGCAATCCCAGTATCCATCCAGCAGGAAGCAGTCCCTGTAAGGACACACTGTTCAAGAAGAACAAACATTAGATTCTAGATCTGGGTCTCTGTGCTCAAAGGACTTGGAGATCCCCAAAGTCATGAGTCCCCTGACCTGGGAGGCTGGATAGGAGAACTACAAAGCAGATGGGATTTAGCAGCTGGATCCACTGGGAACTGGGCCAGGTTAGGACAAAAAAAATTCAGGAGTAACAATTCTTACCTGACCTTTTAAAGTCAATATTGATATTTTAAAAAAATAATTTCAGAGCTTTGAAATAAAACTGAATGTTAAACTGCACTGCCAGAGTCACAAAGGCTTGCTGAAACAATATGGCAAGTTAGGAAACAAAAGATCCAGGCTACAGTTTGGAAAAGTTTCCAAAATGCGGGGCTGGTATATGTGATGTTAATCTGACAGTGCTTTAAATTTGATATAAGGCTAAATAAAGCTGAGGGAAACATGAGTGCAGAAACTTCAAAGGCTGCACAGTCCAAATGAAGCCAAATTAATACCTGACTAGACTAGAACAAAGAGCAGCTGGCTTTCAGAGGGAACTGTATATTTGAACTCGAGATGACTTCAGTAACATCTGAATATTTGAATTCAGAAAGCAAAAAATTAGAACTGGAAATTCCATATATATATGCATCCTCAAAAAGAACTCCCAAAACGGAACTGAAAAACAGGCAAATCTGTGTACGAGGTCTGGATGGTTCTGGAAACCATAAAGTAAACATTTCAAATAACTGCTATGTTCTTCTGAGAGAACATTTTTTATCTATTCTTTTCATGGGAATTGACAGCAAGAAAGATTAATCACAATAGCATAATCATCATCACAAATTTATGACAATACCAGATAAGAAGTTGCAAAGATGCCATGCCTACCATTCTTCTAATGAGGCATGAAGGACACTGCTTCATTGCTAATTCATTCTGTAGATGATTATATCCTATAAATATGCACACTGTATTTGTAGCATCTTTTACATATTAAACTCTAACCTAAAAGACTGCTGAACAAGAAAGGAACCCTCCAGATTTTAACATACAGCTCTCCAAACATCAGCATTCTGATATGAGGTGCTGCTTTTTAGAATTATAACGTGGTAATTTCAAAATGGCATGACTTTAACAAAGGGAGCAGTTTTCTATCATTGCTTTTGTTTAACAGACATAGATTACAATTCAGAAGTCCAAATCTTTGCATGCAGTTCCTGAGGCAAGCAAAACATTCAACAGCCACAGAATCATATCAAAGCAGTAAGTCCTTTGAAGAATTAGGCACTTAAACTAGTTGCAGTTAATGACAGCTACACTGATGTTATCATTTCTTCATGAGCAAAATCAGCATCTAAGAATTGGATATATTGTAACCAGTAACACAGTAAGCAGATTTGAAAAGCTTTCAGGACGGAATGGGGGGGGGGGGGGGGGGCTGGCCCTTCTCATTCTCTTCATCCACAGAGTAAAATTATTCTTTTAGTAGCATATGTAAAGAATAGAGCTCCTCCAAAGTTCAAAGTAAGCACCTTCCTGTCAGGGTTGATTTAAATCTATTTAATGATATTGATTACTTTTCTATCACTGTCACTTGACAAGGCCACCCACAGCTTAATTATCACACTTGGATGGATAGATAACTTTAGCAAAGATTGATCTTAAATTTCCAGCAAACAGAAGGAAAGGAAACAAAAAGGACTAGGCCAGGCTCCCCTTGCATTGTTCCCAGAATATCAGAGCCAATGACCTGGATATCACATACTGCAGGACACAGAAAAGTAGTCTAGGTGCCATATAATAGACCTTCATTTGCTTCAGTATCTCATTTCAAAATTCCTACACTCTGTACTCCTGACCAGCGAGCCACTGATTTCCTCCCAGTGAGCAGTAAAAGCAAATGTATAGTCACCACTAGCATGATTGGTTTTCCACCTGACTCTCTCATCTCTTATCAGCAACTTCAACAACAGCCTACATAGCAGGGAACTGCTGCTGAGTTGGACAAACAAGGGAAAATATTTCCCTGAGGGCTCGTTACACTTTGTCTCTGGCCCATGTGCAGCTCTACTGTGATTGCACTGTGTTGATTTTTCTGATTGTATTTGAAACAAATAAAGTTAACCAAAGGAACTCGCAGATTTTTTAAGTCAATGTAGAAAACAAGTGCTACGTGGAAACTTGAACAGGAACTTAGCATTTTAAAATATTGGAACTTACTCCTTTTGCCTTCAAAGGCAAGCTAACCTTCTGTCAGCGCACACACAAACCAGCTGATACTGGCAATGCTCACTAAAGGCCGCTTACTGGCGTCAATATCACACTGGAGTTCAAGGACTCCCAGAACCAACGGCTTCTTAGATAACTACAGCAAATAGCCGACTTGAGTTTGCTCACTTTCTTGACCTGTTATCAAAGATATGACAGGCACTTTTTTCCCTTTTTATACACTGTCTGCTTGTGAACCCAGACAACCACATATCTGAAGTATTAATTCTGTGTTTGGGAGCACTTGTTAGTGCAAAGATTTTAATAGAAATTAGTCTCAAAGGAATTAACTCTGTTTTAAATGGAAGACTGTAAGCTGAAACAGCACAGCACCCTTTGTTTCAAACATAATTCACAAGTGGTGCCAGCAAACTAAAACAGAACCGCTCTGTTTGAGACTTCATATTACTGGCTGAATTTCCATACTCCTAAAGGTTATTAGTTTTTAGTTAACTTTATAAGAGTAAGTCAACATTTGTCATGGCAGGAAGCCCAACATTATTATTTTTATTAGTCTGCTACTATTTAAATTGGCCTAAGATTAAATGGTTCTAATAAATGCCCCCAAAACTTGGAGTTCAATGAAAAAAACCCCACATTCAAGCTCTGTTCCACAGGATGTTATCAATATTTAACCTTCAGCAGAATTTAATAAAATGCAAACAAAGAAGGTTAAAATAGAAAAAGCAGCCTATGTTACAACAGAGCCTCTCACTATAGCAAACAACCTAAAAATAAAGCATGCCATGCAACTCACGTTTTGTCCCTTCAGACACAGGTAAAACTAAAAGTCGAACAACATTCTCAGGAGCTATTGAAGCCGACTAGAGACTGTACTTTTTAATGCATGAAAGCAGAGAAAATTTGCCTTTGCTTCATAGTATCTTAGAAACAGCCAGCAAATAAAGTAAAATCCAGAGACATTATTTTTTAATCAGTACTACAAAGAGCACCTGAACTTACAGGTCAGGTACGAGGAAAAGCCGTATAGAAAAGTGATGTATTCTCATTTGTAAGGTACAGTTTGCATCAGGCTATGCCATCATGTGTACTATCAAGGACTGGTCCCTTCCCACAGACAGGCTGCTATCATTCACCACCAGCCCTCAGACCTCAGATTGCATTTGCCATATGTGAGACAGAACCACTGAAGTGTCAGCAGCATAGGGCCAAATTGTGCCCAGCTATCCTGACCAATAATTCATTTGTCTGCAAAATCCAGAAATCAATATGCCTACTAGCATATAGGAAATGAAGGCAAATTAACAGAGAAACTTCACACCAAGGTAAATTAACATAAGTTACAGAAATTCTGTAAAAACCCAGACAACTAACATTGTCTCTATTTAAAGCTGCTTGTACAGACTAAGACCTCACTTCTGGAACAGGCTGGATATGAAGCCAGACTGGCAGTTAAGAAGCAGACATGTTACAAAAGAGTACTGCATGGAACCATAAAAGCAAGCTGTTGCTTCAAACTGACGTTGAGCAGAGCAGATCAGCAATTCCACATGTGGTGGTTTGATGTTTCCACGCTTAGCTCACTGCAATTATGCTGCACATGAACATGAAATACATCAAAACTGCAACTTGCTAATGTACCATTAAAAATGAAAAGAAAATAACACAGACATTTATGAAGATCAAAGAAAATTCATGCCCTGCAATTTATCTCAAAATCTTTTGGCCACTCTGGCTCCGCACCCATTTCTGATGTGCCACAATGTGCCACAGCCTTGGGGTTACCTTCCTGCACTCCCCTGTACAGGTTAAACATGGTAATGAACCCAAGGCAGCCCATAGCTTCTATTGCACATCCCTGTACTGAGGATACTTGGGTCCAACAAAAGGCAGGCTGCCCTAAATCCTAGGGCTAAGATTTCTGCCATATAGGAGATGTCAGTAGACAATGGACAAATGAGAACATTCTGGAGATGCAAAAGAATTCTGAGCCACTGTTTCAGTGTTTAAAGCCTAAATCTTGGCATTGTATTAGATCCTGAATGGATGGTCAGGAGACTATCCTTACCCTGAAGAATTCAAGTCTTAGTTTCCATGACTTCAAGACACCTTTTTCTTTGTTTAGTTTTCTAGCTGCTGGTGTTTGTACAGTTCTTACAACTTGAGGTTGAAGAAAGAACATTTGCTAACAAAGATATGTAGCAGTACTTAGATAGCAAACACATCTGTCTCCATCCCTTCTTTGTGGTTATGAAAAACATTTGTGTTTAGATGAGAAAACTAATCCCAATCATGAAATTCTTTTCTCTGCACACATATAAGCCTCAAGGGATATGAGATTAGTGCAAGTTAAGGAAGTCATTTTTGAGGGATCTCCCTGTCAAAATACCGTAAATACATCTTGAACTTCTTGAACAGCTCTTGAACCACTTCTGCTTCTCTCTAACTGTGTTTTTCTGTTCTTAACCACAATCAGCATTAACTTTGATGTTGTTCAAGATGCTCAAAAGCTTTCATGTCCCTACGGGGGACATGAAATTTTATCTTAACCAGACTGATCTTTCTGTACATAAACTATTCAATTTCAAGCAAATACGGTATTTCACAACTCTTCCCTGACATCCCCCCCAGTTTAAATAAGTTTGTTAACTACATAAACTTGCTTTTCCAAAACATTTAGCATGGGTAACTACAGTTTAGCTTAATAATTATTGAGAACAAATAGTACAGTATTTCAAAGACTTCTTGCAACTCATACAGCTTACTCTCTTGTGATGGAGAGAAGATTAAATGGAAAGAGTAAAAAAAAATACTGAAATTGAATATTATAGATTTAAAATATACAGATACATACAAGAGGATTCATTCATTAGATAGACAAAATTCTGCAGCAACCCCAGGAGCAGACATCTTGCCTTGTTCATTTTGTTTACCTTCACAAAGTAAAAGATTTTGTTGTTTACAGAGGCAAATACCTTTTAAGATCAAAAAGGATAGAGAAGGAAATACAACATGCCAAACATGGTCACTGAAGAACAACACAGAATTCTATTGAAAGAGAGGCACTTCACTTTTTGTTTTTCCTAGTATTTTATAGGCTAATTCAGATACATTTATTTTTGTATCTACGTAGATCCACTAAAACAAAACATATTATTTAGGAACAGGAATTTAACCTTTGTAAAAATAGCCTCTGATCTTATTAAGTTCTTAATCAAAATGACCCACACTAATTCACTCTTTTGGTCAACATCAGCACGTTATCTTTTTGTGTTGTTACACTCCTGAGTCAGAGAGTCAGCTACTAAAAACTAATTATTTGAACAGACAACAAAGTTATTGACAGTAGTAAGTTGTAACTATTGTAATGGTCATTTTATGGCATACAAATACATTCCTCACAATTTGCACTTCTGATGAAGAATGAAGAATCAGACTTCCTTATGTTCCTGATCATGCATTAAGTGGGAATTCCAGCACTTAAGGCTAGATTTTCCTGTGTGAATCCTTTAGCCTTAGTGGGTTATCTCTGCTCCCACTCCTTTAGGAACATCCAAATGGAAACTGAATAATCAGCTATAGTCACTTGATAAAACTTTTCCATGTAACAGAATGAAACTATATTTTGCATAGCATCAAGAGAATACTTGAGAGTAGAGCAGGCTCTACTCAAGCTTCCTACATTCATGCCATACCCACATTACAGATCTCTTTGGGTTATATCTGTATTAAGAAACTTTCTCATATTAATGTGTTTAGGACTTCTAACATGTTTTTATTTTGTAGAAACACAGAATCATTAAGGTTGGAAAAGACCATGAAGGTCATCTAAGTGCAAGCACTGACCCACCCCCACCATACCCACAAACACGTCCCTCAGTGCCACATCCTCACGGTTCTGGAACACCTCCAGGGACGGTGACTCCACCACTCCCCGTGCAGCTGCGCCAATGCATCACCACCCTTTCTGAGAATAAATTTTTCCTAATACCCAACCTGAACCTCCCCCAGCACAACATAAGGCCATTACCTCTCCAGTAATGGCATGGGTAATAAACACATCATGCAAAATTGCAGGTACTACTAAACACCTCATACTGTTAACTACACTTCAATTCTGTTATATTTGGTAGCTGAGAAATAGTTCAGCTAAATCTAGTCAAAGTTCCTTCATATTTGATTAAACTCAATGTTCTACCTTTTTTGCCTTTTTTTTTTTCTGAAGAGTTGTAAAAAGAGACGTAAAACAACTGTGAAAAGCTTCCCTTCATCTCAATTATTGTGTCTATATTTGCTCAGCACATAATTTTATTAGTTTTCCTGGAGTACTCAAAATTATGAGCACATCATTCCCTTTAAACTTAATTAAACTGGATTAGACTCACTGGAGATCTAATTTTGTTTCCAGTAGCACTAGAATTTCATCCAGTAGCAGAACGTTACTAGCACGTAGGAAGACATATGGATGAAAACTGTGATGTAATGTAACATTTATCATACTATCTGAAGAGCCTTCCATATTGTTTGGGTATGTTACCTCACACAACCTCAAAGACTTGGTTGTCCAAGTCATACAAGCTTCTAAATCTCCATTTCAAATCAGCTCCTGACTATTATACAACATATTCATTATATAAACTAGTAGGTTCCAATCTCACCATAACAAATTCTATTACTTCAAGGATAAAAGGAAATCAGATAAGATCATTCATACTAAACTATGCTTTACAGGAACTAAAAACTGTGATTAGAAAATTGCACATGCATCTCATCTACAGAACATCGGCTGTATCACCATTATGCTACTGTCATCATCCCAGAAGACTGTGTTCCTATAGGAAACCATTTGACTTAAATGAATTACCACTACTACTGTATTGGTGGGCTCCATCATGTGCCTGATTTTGGTCCAACATCTGCATTTAGGCACAGTCATTCCCAAACACAATTCCAGACTTCACATTATGAACAACGTGCAGATTTATGTATTTGTTCTATAAGGTCACAGATACTCACTGGGTTGCTTCCAAGCATGACAGTCAAAATACCTTTAACTGCATCTCTCTAATTACATTTAGCTAAAATAGAGACAGCTCTGCTATACTTAATGGCTCTGTGCCTCAATATATGCCCAATTTGCCAATTTTGTATAGGAAACTAAAAGTTGCCTTTGAACACCACACTCACCATATAAAGATCTCATAATGAGCACTCATAAACTGCAGTATATTAGGTGTGCAGTGGTTCTGGGTATCCAATTAACCTTACTGACATCCATGAAACTAATAAGCTGTGGCACAGCCTGCAGTGTCACTGTGCAGGTGAACAACTAAGACTTGGCTTCTGCCAAACTCCTCTGCTTCATTAGGCTGAGATTTCTGAGAGCAGTTTTTTTTTTTTTTTTTTTCCTTCTTCCACCATTTCTTCAGAATGGAATCTATATTCAGCACCTTTCACTAGTTGTCTGTTGTCAAAGCACATGCTTCACCATTAAGTCTCACATGTGTATACGCACTCTGGTGAGCTTATAGAATATTCCTCATGTGTCACTTCTCTGATATTAAACAGTATGAAATTATTCAAAAGATAAACTGAAAAGCAATAGAAAGGAGACTATATTCCCAGTTCCACATAGCTGTTTGCCTCACACCCTGAAGTACAGGGGTACACAATTAGAACTCCCAATCTCACCCTGTAACTGTGTGTGCCGCTCCCCTGCTGCCCATCCAGCACCTGGGCTTCACTGTTGCCTTTAAAGGAGCTGATAAGGAAGCTTGCTATAGCTGCTGAAACAGCAGACAGTACATCACAGGAAAGGATGTGGGTTTGATTTTTTTATTTATGTTTTTAAATCTTGAAGCAAGTAAATTTCAGTTTTGTCAATTCTTTTCTTATTCTTTACTTGTCTTACAAAAAAGATGGAAAAACCCAAAACCTCTGTACCATTTACACTTCAAATTGCACTACAGTATTTTTCTGAGAGGTATGCAATGATGTACATAAAGGTCTTATTCTGTTTTCTATGTTAACTCATTCCTCAGGCACTGCAGTGTTTTGCTACCCTTTAGTATTTAGTATTTAGAGAGAAATATGATAGCAGGTACCAGAGTTTTTTCTCTGATTCCAGATTTTTACTGTTCCCCTACATTTCAGACATTTTATTAGTCATTACTTTGCAACTGTGGAACTTCTACAGAATTCATGCTGAAGAAGATAAAGTGTGGCTTAAATACTGTAAGGAGGAAACCTCTGTTCTCCTTTATGCCGCTAACACATTCCTCAGAAACACCTGTGGTTTCCCACTGCTGCTCTACACCCAAAAGTCTAATAGAAAAGAAAAGAATCAATCCATTGCCGGTAAGCTTCTGCTTGCTACTCAGAGACCTTCAGCTGGAAACGTGATATTTCAACAGTTCTAATAAATATGCACATTTTCTGCCAGCCTTAGTTAAAAAATAATGGGGTTACATTACATCTGGTGTAGTAACACACAACTGTGTTAGGAGGCGCCCAATAGCTTTCTTTTCATTACTAAAGGGTGGAGAAAAAGCTTAACATTCTATTTGAAGAAGAAGAGAGAATTTTCCCCAAAGCAGACAGACTGTAAAAAACAGGTTACATGCATCTATCCTCACAATTCCTTTCCTGAAGTGCATTTATTTTTGCTTCCTTAAGCAAATTTTTGGAGTGGCTGATGAAGACAAACAGAAGAATGTTTAAAAGTTCATTTCTCAAACAAGAAAAAGGCAGAGTCCAGCTACCCTCAGAAATCAGCCTGAAAGCACAGGTTGAATTTTCTAAATTATACAAAATACAAAATGAAAGGTTATAAATCCAAAACAACTGCTTGCAGGCTGTGACTTTGATTGATCACATGTGTCATGCTCTGTCATGATCTGATTGATCACAATTCCTCATGCTCCAAGCTTTCATTGAGATCTTTTCTATGAAATTTGACTACACTTAAGCTGCCCTTCCTAACTGTAAAAGAAGACTCCAAGTCTTTCCATTTGACAATTCTATTCATTCACAAGAAGAAAAAAAGGAAAAAAAAAAAAAAGACAAAAACCATATTTCTTAAATAGTAGATAACCTTAAATGAACTATTCAGTGCTTACCAACCAGAGCTTTACATGAAAGCACACACAATCAGGGTGCTAACTTTAAAAACACAGTTGACAAAATGTCCATTTTGTTAATGGCATGAATTAAAATCCTTTATGTAAAAGTACATTGAAAAGCAAGAGTGCAGAGTCTTATTAGTTCCTGGCTTAAACAAGGCCACTTGGCTTACGTTACATTTAACTGCCGGAGGTAATTAAACATTGATGTAGTTGTATCAAATGCACTCAGTGTAGTAAGTTGTCAAGTTACTCAGCAACCAAGACTAATGTAAAAGCTAGACACTTTCAGAAAGAAGTTTGCTTTCCTCCAGCACAGCTAGACAGACTCACTAAGGTCACTCCTCTCTCCAGAGCAGAGCACAGAGCAGACTAAACACTGACCTACAGCTCTGAAACCTTGCACAAACGCTGCGCCTCAGAAGTTTCCACTGCTTATGAGACTTTTGCAAGCAAGTTGAGCATTGGTTAATGAGTAAGTTAACGTTAAGTCACGTTAAAGGATTTCATTTTAAGAGAGTAGAAAACCTGCTGATATGGCAGGGTTTGGTTAGCCATGCAGATGAATTAATTTCTTGCTTTAGTTCTTGTGGGAAAAAGACAAACGAAGTGCTTTAGGGCATTGTTTTCCAGATTCCTTCACTGTCAAAAGAATATAACCGGTTCTTGTGTACATTTTATGACCTGTAAGTAATGCTTAATAAAATACATATAAATTACTTCAAGCAACGTATCTGAAAGAGACATTTATCAACTAGCCCCCTAAAAGATTAACTTCATTTCCTTAAAGTGACAGATGAAAAGATCTACAGCCGTTACTCCTTGTCTTATTCCAACGTTCAACGTCTAGAGAAAGCAACAAGGAAGGCATGACAAGCCAGGACCGCGCACAGCAGCGATTCCCCAAGCACATCGGTCCCCCGAAGCAAGGCAGAACAAAGTTGCAGCCGTGCCCCCAGCAGATAAGTACCTCCGTCTCTTTAGCCGGGCTGCTCGCCGCCTCCACATCCAAGGCGCAATTCGCCCTCTTGACCGTAAGGTAAAAAGGGTAATCCTTGGCCACCATCGCGGCGGCGCGAGAAGCGGTTTCGGGTGTCACAGCTGATTCTGTCCGAGTCCAAACAGCGAGGACGGGGCCGAGCCGGGCAGGCTGACGCGTCCCGCCCAAAGCTCCAAGCGCGTGGCCCGGGGCTGGCGAGCAGCGGCAGGCAGCGAGCAGGGAGCGGGACGCGGACGGCAGACGGGCACGGAAGGCAACAGCCGACCGCCCCTCAGCACAGCCCGCCCCGCTGGGCGGGAACGGCCCCGCCGCCTCAGGGAGAGGCGGAGCTGCGCGAGTTCCCCCACCGTACGCGGCCGCCCGCAGGGCCGGGGGAGGCGGCGGATGTGGCTCCCTTTTCTCTCGGCTAAGCTGTACTCCCTTAAGGACGCAGCAGCACTGTTATAATAACATATATTATAAACTGAAATTTCAACCTGTCCTTGCCGCTTGCTTGTCGTGGAGTAAACGCAATTCTATTATTGACCCGCTGTTGGGCTTTCTTGACAGCTGAGTGCCTGACAGAACTTCACGGCAACTAACAGCCCTCCCCTGAGCCCCTGCACTCAGGTCTCACAACACAGTTTACATTCCTATGGACGGCAGCGGCATCCGCATCCTGTACATGTGTGCCACCGCACTGCTCACTCGGGTTCTGCTGTGCGTTTTTTCTGTTCGCCCACATTGTTGCTTCTTCCTGTCTGGCAAGCAGTAGTTTGTTCCCTATGTTTTTAAAGTTACGCTGCTATTGTTTAGCCTAAGAGCTCCCATACCCGCACCCCTCATTGTAACCAGCTGAGAGAGTGGTAAACACCTCTGCAGAGCATGGTACACAGAGCCTTTCTGGGCCCGTGGAGCCAGGCACACTGTGTGCGTGATGCCTTCCTCACGACAAAGGTAGTGAACCTTTCCTGAAAAAGAGAGGAAGGGCTGAGGGGCCCTGTCTGTAATAACGGGATTGATCAAACAAAAAGCGTAAATGGAAGACAAGGAAAAGGAAACTGTGACTAGGAAGCTGGCTGGAGAAAGAGGGAAGGATATTTTCAGCCAAAAGGAAGCAGCACAGCTGAGGATAACTTTAGAGTCCGACAGAATTAGCCGTGTTTTTAAAGGTAGAGGTATGACGGATCCTGCTTTACAAGCATTTATTTTCCCAAATGTTGTTAATCAGACAGCAATGCCTTTAGAAGCTTATTCACATGGCAGACTTACATCAATGCTTCCTTTGACCTCAACATCCCAAGCACACAATGTCTATCACAACTTTCCCAGATCTTTTCAGGAGCAACTGCAGTAGAGCCTGAGATGGTCACCTGTGAAACAGATCTCTCTCAATTTTGTAATAATCTGCTCAGAAAAACAAACAAAAGCCCAAAACAACCCACAGCACACACCAGTCTCCCAAGCCTCTACAGTTCCTGGAAAAAAGTCTGAAGAAAATTAGCAGAAGTTCAGTATGTCCAGTCCTTCTACCAGTGAAATTTGAAGTGATGAGCAGTACTGTTCTCCCCATCACCAAAGAGCCAAGGGAGGACTGGACAAGGCTCACTGGAAGCAATAGCGTTGATGTAAAACAAGGAATCATTTTTCACTACATTGAACCAAAGAAGAAAAAGGAACATGAGATTAAACTGCATGCTAGCGTATTTGGAGAAAAAAAAAAAAAAAAGCCAATTCTTCCCATTATGTACAATTTTAAAGTTACACGCAGTGGACACATCAAAACACCAATACACACAGGTTATTTAAAGTGGCCAGAACCTCCTGAGAACACTACAGCAGCTGTGCAGCCATTTACACCCAAGAAGTCTTGCTTTCAAATACCATCTGTGTATGCTTGTTTATGCATGTGTATGCTAAAACCATTTTAGAAATCAGCTTCACTTAGATCACAAAAAAACCCTTCAGGGCATGCCCTCAAACCTTTCTGGTCCTGTCACATGCTTCACAGCATAAAGAGCACTTCACACAGGACAGGACTCTACTGGCTTGGAGGCTGAAATAATGCACATGCAAAAAATAAAATGCAAAGAGATGCCATCTTTTTATGATTAATCAGGCCAGTGCACTTTGGTATAACTAAGAATTCTTGAGAAACAAGAGAAAAGTCTATTTTAAGAGGAATATAATTAACTGCTAGAAATAGGCAGGACCAATAAATTCCAGGGTAAGACTATAACTTCCATGAACACCTAAAACAGGATTCATTAGAGACTTTGGATTCTCTACTAGTAGAGCCAATTCAGAACTCAAATTTGGATCAGAAAGTTCATTGATACACTTAACTTCATAAGCATTACATTATCTGATGGAATTACATAACAGGACAATTCAAACATCCTCTCATAAAATCATTCAGAAAAGGTTTGTTTTTCTTTGCTTATTATCCTTTTCTTTTTCTTTTTCTTTTTTCCTCTGTTTAAGTAAGTTATCCCCACTGACCCAATTCAGGACTAAAGCTCACTGCTAAAATTGTTCTGTAATCATCAGGTTCACAATACTGATTTTATTTAGTTTCCTCATACAGTCACAACCTAATACTAACGTAAATATTGCAAAAGCATCTATCTGTATGACAAAGTCCTTTGAAACATTTAAGTTTTAAAACCTTAAAAAAATCCTCACAATGTGCCCAGAATTCCTTTTAATCTTATATTAATCTTCAAGATTCATATAGCTTTGGTCAGAAGCTTGAAAATGAAAGTACTGTTGTTAAAAGATTTCACAAAGGATATAAAATACAATGGCAAAAGAGCAGAAACAAGAAAAGATTCTGATTCCTTCTAAGCAGTGCTTAAGAAGCCATTATGCTCAACAGCAATAAGAGAAACTGAAACATTTAATCTAAGCATCTAAGTAAGAGAAAGGGTGAAGCATCTTTATCCACAGGCTCTGGGGAACATAAAATCACCAGTCAAAGCTGAACTCAGCCTAAGGAAGAAAACACAGAAATAGATTGTTTACACTTTTGGGTTGGTGATTTTGTTGTCTTGTTTAGGTTTTGTTTTAACATGATCTTTGCCAACACATTCCAACTGCCCTTGGGCAGAAAAGCAAAATCCGTAATTAAACAGAAATATTTTGAAACATCTACACCTAGATCTTGATTACCTTCTTCCTCCTCGTGTGCTAATGTGACTGCTTCCCCTGTTGAGAGCCAAAAGCTGTTGTGACAAGTTATTAAAAAAAAAAAAAAAAAATCAGTTACGTGCAGTCAGCTTCTAGTAAAAAAAATAGGCGTCTGCTTGGCTATCTCTGCTTTTCCTCCCTCATCCAATTTATAACATCATCCTCATTTGTTGTTTTTTTTTCTTTTTGCCTGCAGTTGACTGTGATACCTCAACTACAGCCCAGCCTTAATTTGCAACAGTTCAGTCTACTTTTTTTAATTACAACTAGCAAAGCTAAAAGAGAAACACAGCTAACTGTATTTCTCCTCTGATCCATATTTGTGGGGGTTTTCATTCATTTTGGATCTTTTAGAAATACAGATTATACACCTAGACATACATTGCACAAAGAAAGCATCTTTGTGACAAGTACCCAGTAATAAGGATTTAATTAAAGGTATAATGCTTTGAAAAGTAAAACTTATCATTATCATCTTCAGATACACTATATTCCCAACTGACTTTTTTTTAATAATACTAAAAACAATAAACAGTTTGTTGCTTTGTTTTCAAAGCAGATGAATTTCCATATGAATATGAAGTTATCCAGTTATCTCTGAATCATCTGAAATGCGATAGCTCGGCTGTCTTGCTTCATTACCCTGCATTTATGGTGGGAATAAAAGACAAAAAATGTGTGCTGCATCTCTATAGAATTTTGGCTAAGAGTACTTGTCATGTGAAAAATCTCACCGGTTTGCACTCCATGGATTATTCTTAGAGTAAAGGTATATCTCATATAGGTACCCACCACTAGTATGTGGCTTCATCAAATAAACAAAACAAAACCCACACCAACAGAAGCCACCACTTCTAAGAGGCACAATTTCACTAAGAACATTCAGTTAAAATTTGCCACTCTAAAATGACCAGGGAAGGTTAGGCACGCTAATGCTGCACAAGCACACAGTTCTGCGCTTGCTGAGAAACCCTGATGCCTCTCTTTAACACTCTCCAACATCTCTTGAGGGTGATCATTAGGAAGCTCTCATTCCAGAAATGAAACTATGAACACTTCCCGCTCCCCTAAAAAACAATTTTGGAAGTGGTTATTTCAACAGAACAGTATAGGTTTGAATCTGCTCAGGAGCTGGAATGCAGAAACTGTGATGATGTAGTAGTTAGAAAGCATATTAACTACAAGATAAAGGATATTTATCAGGCAGCTGCACAGCTGTTCATGAAACTGCAATTTCTTCATTGCACATACACACAGTAGCAAGAATGACAATTTACTAGGTAATAAATATTAGAACAAGATCACTTGATTAAACACACTGGTGCTAAGAAATTCCAATAAAAATAGGATTACAGGATAAATGATTACCATTAAAAATCTTCTCTCAAAAACCACAGCTATAATTTTTCCAGGTGGAGCCATAATCCTGCAAAGATCAGTGCAGAACAAAGAAACACATCTCAGAGGAACATCTGACATTACAAAAGTGGAGCCCAATTTTCCATTCTGCCTGGACTCTCTCTTTGAAGATTATCTTTCATATGACCCTTATTTGTGCAGCTTATGGAGTAACAAGGGGAGGAAGAAGTTAAACACTTACATTTCCTCACTGTTATCATGCTCTCTGCTTTGGGATTTGCAGCCAAGAAATCCCGAACTATTTCCCCTGATTTTTTTCAAATAAAATGAAAAATAGCAGGAGTCTTCTTTGTCTTCCATTGTGGATGACTCCTATTTCAAAGAACCACCTTTATGTCGGAGTGCGTTCATGTGGAACTGATGGACAGAGAGACATGATTCTCATACAGATCATCACAAACACATTATTGTATAAGCACACATCGTTTATTCAGCAATCTGCAGGCTCTGAAAGTAAAACACGCATATGTTGTAGAAGCTTTTTCATGTGAGTGTGGAACAAGTCTGCACTGGAGACAAACATGAAAATCTGCCTTTTTTTTTTTTCTCTTGTGTTTTTTTTTTTTTTTCCTATTGCCATGTCTCTTTTGATTACTACTGAAAGTACTGTGCAGTTAAAGGATGCCCTATAAAAATTGCCATTTGCACCGAGATAGAAGCACCTCCTTAACAAAAACAGAAATTTGCCAGTAAGTTGTCATTTTTTAAGCTGCCTCAAATTCATATCTGACTGTTACAGTGTCTGTCTCCTGCAGCTCAAGACTAATGAAGGCCCACTGAGAAAATCAGGAAGGATTCATGCTTCTCCACCCCTCTACCACACCCAGCAATGCAAACTAATTACTAAGCACGGTGGTCCCTCTGGAGGGAATGCAGAGGGTGTGGTGAGGCTGGATGAGATGACCCTTCATGATTTACACTTGTAACAAAGCACTTGCTTGAGCTTCTCTTCCTATACTTCTCCAGGGAAGAGCAAAAGAAGAGGGGGAGAGCATTGTGCTGATTTATCTGGGTGGATTTTGAAGAGCCATGCAAGGACTGTAGAAGTGGCCTTGAATGTAAATGTTCTTTCCTTACATTGAAAGAGGCATTCTACATACAGAGAGTAAATTATTAGGAACCACTTGCATGGTGTTTAAATGGGATTAAATATAACTAAAATTCTTTTGCTTATATTTCAGGCATTGAGGGAGCAGAAAAATTTCTTGCCCTGCTGAATGGAGAATTAAGTAACAAATTTTTCCATAGGACACCTCTGTTTCTAATACAAAGTATTTACCAAGACATCACAGTAGTGGCATTTTCCTTGTTTTGATGAAATTATAATAACGTTTATATTACACAAATAACTTCATAATACTTATTCTTAGGAAAGAGAGAATTTTACTGTATTTTGCTGTATGCATGTAAGCATATGCTTAGGTATGGACAAGAAGAAAATGAAGAAAGGATTAACTATTAAGAATAACAGGAATTTCCCCACTCTATCACTGATTTCACACATAATACTGGCCAAAAACCACTTACTTTGTCCCTCCAACTGCAATATGTAAAGCAAAGTTTGGGGTTTATGTAGTTTACTAGGGCAAATTCTATAATGGGGGAGGGTGGAACGGAGCAACAGAAGAGCTTTCAGTTATATAAGTCCTTCTTCAGGTCAGAAATATAAGCAGCAAACAGATTGTGGCCATCTAATTTTCCTTCTCATTTTTACTTACTCATCTGGTAGCACAAACTTTAAACCTTGCTCCACTGTTCATCTGTCCATTTTGACATAAACTTTGCCACATTTACACGTTAGTACGATCCTCTCCATTCCTCAGAAGTTATCTAAGAATAGCCACATTCATTAAAATTTTTAACATTTTCATGTATTTTAATGTTTTTGTTTCAGGAAGTGCAGTACTCAAGATACAAAGTCCAAAGGTTCTGGTGACAATGGGCATTATTTTACAGTATGACTGAGATTAATTTATTAACGATTTGCCACTTGTAAAAGAATAACCCTCACTTCCAACAACGATAACCCTCGAGTCCAACAAGAAGAAATACTGACTTTTTATTGTGAGGTTTCTTCTGCTGCTTTAGTGAGCTGAATAGGTTATTGTGCCATTGGAAAAATGCTACAACACACTAAAGTGGAGGGAAAGCACACAGGTATAAATAAGGACAGGACAGGGAAAAAAGATAGTTTTTCTTCTCCAAACAGTGATGCACTGTTAGCTCAACATAAGATCTTTCATGAGGTCATACACAAAGAATACTGTCAGCATTTCAGTTTTTGGACTAAGGTTTTGGATAAGAAGCTTTATTATTATTATTATTTAAACAGATCCACCTACTAATTTCCATAACAACCATGTACTGTTACTCATCTTCTAGTCAGCTATTTTTGCCAATTTAAGTATCTTGAAATTAAGAGAACATCTGTGTTTTCTGAATACAAATTCTGAACACAAGCATTAAGACTGACTTCATGCTCTCCTGAGCATAGTGTACCTTTTCTAGATAACAGCCAAGGAGATGCCAGCAGCATTTCTAGACTCAAAGTTAGGCAACTTAAAATTCACTGGTAAAGATCACAAGACATGCAAGAGAAAGAATAATGATAATCAAACAAATCAGTGAGACTACTGAGTGCTTTGCAAACAGTAAAAAACTGGCCACTATCTCAATGACAGTAGAGCAATTTTGAGCATGCCTTCTTGCCTGGTGTAATACTCAGTGACAACCCAGTGCAAAAAGCCTCCATATTTGGTCCTGAACGGTTCTGCAGACTCCACAGTGTCTTACAATTGAAGTTATCACAGTGACTTGCAAAAATAAATAAATAAATAAAAATTAAGTCATCTATTTCTCATCCCTTCCTTGTGAGGGAGGAGTAATAATATGGTATAACTTCAAAAAGAAGTGTCCTTCCAGAACCTGATAATGCATCAACAAGTGATAGAACCCGCCTACTCCCAGCACCAAGTGTTGTACAGCTGCATGACCTTACAGACCAGGGGCCAGTAGCAACAATGTGACTAATGTTGAAAAGACGCTTGAAATGGGGCATAATATCTTCAGACACCAATAACTCACCCCAGGTCAGAACTTCTTTGTTCGCAGCCCTTGACAAGAATCAGGGCAGCAAGAAGCCACTTTCAAAAATGTTTTGCTTTGGGTTACAAGCAGGTTGTTCTTAAGGTTACAAAGTACTAACTTCCCAAGGGAAAATGTGATGAAGTAATCCACGCTGTACAGAAGTTACTGTAACAAATTTTGATTGAAACATAAAAAAGAAATAAAATAAATAGTTTTCCTGCATACCTCATTCTTAGTTCAAAAATGCTATTTATAACTTCTGAAGGCTGTCTCCTCTCTGATCCACTTGTTATAAATGAGTTATCTCTCATTTTGCAATCTGGCAAAAGATTGAGTGCATCCCACTTTTGTGTTACCTCCACTGTCAAACCTGCAACCATATTCCACCATAGGGTGCATCATTTCCCAACAGATGTGAATTGTAGACAAGTCCCTAACTGCCACAGTCAACTTTGTCCCCAAAAGAGCAGGCAGAGTCAACACTTGGAAATGGAAAAGAAATATTGGAAAGTAATTCTAACCACCACCTATAAAATAGTAGCTAGCTAAGGATGAGCGCTGGCATTCTAGCCCAGACAGGAACAAGAGTGAGCTATTTCAGTGACAGAATGATTTGTGGGATTGTGATAAATAATTCATTTATCCTTTCAAAAGCCTTTGTAGTTTCTGTTTTGGTGCAAAAGAGAAGTCCCCACAGCAATGCAAAGGGAAGCACAGAAGGATCAAAGCCATCCCCTAGGAAAATGACTTTTGTAGTAATACTTAGATGTATATGTGGAAAGCAAAACTGTTCTGGTAAACCCAGAAAAATAAATGTTGCAATAATGAGAATGCAGCATAGTAAGAACTTAAGGGAGAATTTTAGCTTTGTAAATAACAAAAGCCAGAAACTGATGATGAGATAGAAATAAAATGCAAGCTTAGGCACAGGGCAGATAAAAGGACCTACTTCTCATTCAGTGCAATGTTATTTCCATTCAAGAACAAAGCAAAAGAAATTTAAAAGATATTGGGGCATTAGATGAACTCTTCTATGTGAATTTTGTGTGATAATATATGTTCAGCAATTGATGGGTTAAACAACACTTATTTTAAAGGCTATGTATTAAGAACATCTCATTAGTAAACTATACATAAAGTGGAATTCCCAGGGACCTTCTTAAGCTGAATCTTCCATTTTGCACAAAAGCAGCAGTCTAAGACATATGATTGTGAAATAAGATCTTTTAGGAGGAACTTACTAAGCCTTCATGTATGAGTTTCAGACTACTACAGGATACAAGACATGTAACATCTCTTGCTAACTTCATTTGCTGTCCTTATCCTGGCTTGAAAGCACAGTAACAAAGAAGTGTTTTTGTGTTTTTGTTACCTTGAAGGACAGTATAAACAACGTATTTTTATGTTCAGATGAGAAAAAAGTGTATTTTGATTGCCTTACATATTTTAGACCTAAAAGAGGAGCAAACAGTGAAGAGAAATCCCACTCACACTGACATCCAAGAAAATACTCCCAGAACTCCAAGCAGGTGTTCACCCTGCTTGAGTATGATCACCCATATCAGAAAAACACCACATTGGTATAATTGAAGGTAGTTTGAATAGGATCAAATTACGCTAATTCAGAGATATTAACAGCAGAAGGACGTATCAATGGGAGCTATTTTACTGAGTTGGGAATGAGCTGCATTCCTGTTAGGAAAAAAAAAATGTAGTAAATATAAAAAAGAAAAAAGTACTGTATGGTAGGGAAACAACCACTTTGTAACCACCCAGAAATTCTAATGTAGGATAAAGCAAAAATATTTTGTGACGTACAAAACCCAAAAGAGTAAAGGGAAATAAAATACTGGAGAGGTCAAAAAACATGTTTTTCCTGATTGCACAATACAGGAGCTATATTTACATTTCCAATGATTCTTATCAATTAGAAGCATGGTATTCCAGTACCCACATACTTTCTTATTCCAGATATGATAATAATGAAAAGTTTAATGGAGGTACCAAACAATCAGGAGAAGAAACAAAAGCAAACAGTGCTGCCATGCCAACATATCGCAGTGAAGTAGTGGAAAAATTGCAAATCCGAATGCTCAAGTTGAAGCAGTGTCTGATACAGGTGTTCTCAGTGTGCTCTGTGAACTATCCTTCACTGCCTCAGTCCTCCTTAAAATGGGGAGAGCACAGATGGGGCATTCAACAGAGTTACACTGCAAATCCACAGCAAAATACTAGAGGTTTAAGTCATAAGAAATGTCCAGTCATTGCACTGATGACTCAAAATTGAAAGGCTGAAAGGCCAGTTTCATAAAATCATAGCTGTACAATAAAGATTGGAATGCACTTCATATCTGGAATAGAAAAGTAGGTATGTTACTACATACCGTTCTCTGGAATTTGATGTGTTTGTTTTTGCACAAACATTTAGAGACTACCTGCCTCTCTTGTTTCTGTTCCTAATTGCTTCCTCTAAACCTGGAATTTATATTAAAATAAAGGGTATCTATCCTGCCCAAACGACTACCATTTTACCACAGTAAGAGTCTATCTATTTTGTTAGATCAGGAAGTTACATTTCTTTTAGTACACGCTATCTTACAGCAGATGTGCATTTCAATGTGTCGCTGCAGGATATATTAACCACATCACAGGAAGAAGCCAAGCAGCTGAAATAAGAAGCTACAAAGACCTTTTTGAACACAAGCAGTCTCCCTGATCTCTATGAAACTAAATCACCTATCTGATATTACTTGCACATATGGGAAAGATACAGTAATCAGGCAGCACTTCTAGTCTCATGCCTTCTAACAGTACACTTGTTTCACAACTGCTACCTATTCTACTAAGCTTATTCTTCCTTTTTTTTCCTCCTCAAAAGAGTTGCACGTTTAAAAATCTGCAGTATATATACTGAATACAGTTGTGATTCCAATATATCCTGAGATAAACAGGTTTTAAGGTACACTCAATGACAAGGCAGTATTTATTTACAATGACAAGACAGGGAACTTATTTATAGTTATGGGGAGGGTTGTGGCTTTTGTAATCATTGCCTGCTCTCCCATTTCTTTTCAGCAACTGCAACATCTGAGCTGCAAAATGCTCGCAGTTAGATTCTCAGCTAACAGTATAGTCAGTGTTGCAATGTCCCTGAACCCTCTGGAAGGGGGACTGCAATCAATAGATCACATTTTAGCCTATTTTTACATTTCTATCCAGACAATTAGAAAGCAGCTGATAGTAATACTGCCAGCTCTCCAAAATAATGGTAACAGAGATGCCAAACTAATAAATTACACTACCAAGAGACATGTTTCTAGCAAAAAGACAAAGCAGAAAGGAGGAAATATTTAGCCCTGATGAATCTTTCCTGATTCCATTTCTGGTGGTTATAGATGGGAAGCTTTAGTTAGGATTTTATGTCCAACTCAGCAGGAAAATGTTACCAAACAGCATGTTGAAAAATGACACTGAAAACACTGTAATGGTTCTCATCTTTCATCTAACCTTACAAGATTACACAGCAAAAAAAAATCCAGTTCTGCCTTCTAACCGTGACATATCCATGCTTGTACATCTATCTCAAAGTATATTTTACCAGCAACTGGGCTCAAAAAAACAGATATTCTTCGGGAAAAAAAAAAAAAAAAAAAAAAAAACTTCAGATCTTCTTCACTGGCAATCTCCAAAGTTCAGGTATCATGGACAACAACATTAAGCTAATGAAGTGCTTACTGACAACTTCAGGCTTGTCAGCTTCACTTTCATTTTTTCCTACATTTGCTCTGTCCACAGGCAGCATTAAGGCAATCTCAAAGACAATGCTGTCTACTATCCATAATCTCAGGACCGCTCTTACAGATATTTTTCCTCTAGTAATTACTAACAGCTGTGCTTCTGAGGTGACCAGTGCTAGCAAAGGTAATCAACTAGCTCACTTGGCACTGGGGGGGGAAGGGGGTATGAAGGAAAAAAAAAGATTAACATCAAGCTTAAGAAACTCCTACACTATTTACCAGTGACTCTGGTGGGGGAAAAATTGCTGAGAGTTAAGATTCTGATCGGAGTATTTTGTTAAATATTTGTATCCATGTGTGAAACACTTCTGAATGTTTAAGACAACTATTTCTATTACACTCTATTCAGTTCTGATAGGATGAGGATTATGTTTTGTTTGTAAAACTGGGTGGAAAATTTTAATGGTGCTTTTCAGGAAGCATGCATCTGTTTTTTGAACCTGTTCCTTCCTAAACTTGCTAAAGTTGGCCCCAAAAATATATCAGGAAATAACTGGAGGATGAGGGGGATGGGGGAAGAAACTTAAAAGACACCTTGTCTTAATTAAATCTAAAAGTGTTACTTCTTCCTGTCCAACTGAGTCACGTATGGCTCCAGCATATCACACCTGATGGGGGAAGGGGATGTGTCAGCACAGAAAGGTTCAGTTTTCAGCTGCTGCCTGTAATTGGAAGCCTGGAATTAATTAATGAAGTGGAACCAGCACAAACTTGAATGCAGCACGAAACTGAACATGGCAAACAGCACAGGAAATAATTGCTGCTTACTTAATACTACAGAACATAGAAAGGTAAATCAGTAGAGCCAAGTGCAAACCCAACAAACAAATGAGCAGTGTCTGTGGCAATCATTTTTATCTTTTGGGACCTTCGATCAGTTACAGTAGGAATAGTTACCCAACCCAATAAAGACTAGCTTTCAAAATTTTTAGTCTTTTTGGTCTTGGAATTGTTTAAATGAACTGCCAAAAGCCAGGTTCATGTGGCTGCTGTAAGCAGCCTCAGCTGGAACCTCTCAGTGCACAGCAGCACATTGCAACCACTAACTTAGCTGGAAAGCCAGGGGCAGGAGCCCTGCCATTCCCATGTGCTGACAGGAATAGCATTTCTGTCACCCATCTCCCTGAGCTCTTAGCACTCAGCACAAGCCACCTTTCCACAGGTGAAGCTAGATATTTACCGGCTGTATTTTGGAGAACAATCTTTGGAGAAGCGTAGACTAAAAGAAGACTATTTTTGGAGCATTTTCTTCTGTTTCTGATTGTTTAAATAACAGCAGATCCTATAAGAATATTTCTAGTATCCTGGAAACAATCTCAATGCTTCCCCCCTACCCCCCTTCACATTCCTCTGGTTTTTCTTTCCTCTTAATTCAATAGATGTCAGAGAATTGCTGCTGTACATTTTAGGCTCCCTTCAGAACAACCCTCTGGACCTGGCCATCCAGCCAACGCAGTACTCAGCAAATAGTATGCCCCTCCAGGCCTTTCGCAGCTTTCCTCCTGGAGAAGGCCATGAGAAACAGTATCACATGCTTTGCTGATGTCCCAGCAAACATTCCCAGCTTTCCCCTCACCACTGAGCCACCACCTTGTTACAAAATATTGGGTCAGGTAGGATCAGCATTGGTGAACCACCCAACTACCATGTGCTGTGTGATGGCACTGGGGGTGACTGGCTCCACGGCCTCCCTGGCATTGAGGCCGGGCTGACAGGCCCCTGCAGTTCCCCAGATCTTCATTTCAAGTTGTTTAAATAATAATTCTCTTAAGGAAAAGAAGCCATTCAAGTATTTTTCAGGTGATGCCACAAAAATCACAAGTGCAAGCTTGGCTGGCTCAACCTCCTTTCTGTATTAGGAAATAACAGTAAACTGAGAACAATAAATAGTTCCTTCATGAGCTTAACAGTCACGAAGACCTAGTTTTGTCACACTGAAAATTCCACGTGGAAAAGCTCTAACATCTTAGCTTTTCTAACAGATCTTTAACAGCAGAAAGATTAATGTTGTCATTAACGATTTCTTCACACTTCCATTTCCTATTTCTTTAACCAAGGGCAATTTTAACTCACATTTTGAGTTACTTTTAACAACTGCGTAGCTATACAAGTCATAATAAAACGTAGCTTAGCTTCATTACCTGTGCAGCTACCCATGGGTACACAGGAACTGCTGCACAAAGGCTCTGTCAGTTCTCCCATTCTCACTTACATAGAGGTTTGCATTTTGGCATGACCTCACCCACCAGATTAAAAGAAAAAACTAAATGCTGCTGAATGCACCTATTTTTTTCTTCTTAAACTAAGGTCGCTCAGAGGAAACTGCATGATGAGAGGTTTACCAGCAAATCCACCAGCACTTGTATATTTAAACTTCTGTGGTCTGCTTAATGCTGAGAGCTGCTTTCTAAAGTGTCCTCATTCGCATCTCTCACTTGTAGAAGTGTTTTAGCCTACTTAAAACCGTATCACAGAGAGGAAGCTATTTTGAAGAGTACAAGAAGTGACAGATGTGAGTAAAAGATACACCCCTGCTTCACCCACAGATGAAAAACTATTAAAGTATTTGAACTATTTATGTTTTCTATTAATGTAAATAAAGAACACTAAAAGGCAGATGATGAACGTAGTTGAAGTGTAGCTATACTATTTGCTAATGAAGAAATCATTTGGGGAACAAGGCATCTAATTTTGTCAGGGAGAACATTCCTTACTATTCCCAGAGACAGAAAAAAGAAATTACTCCCTCCCAGGAAAATATGGGGAATATTACTTACCCTGAGACACATCACCTTAACTTATGAGAAGTTAGGCAAATGCTGCCAGTTATACACCTTATTCCACCTGTGACCCAAGTTGCAGGTGGTAGAAGAAGTACTCAATTTAAACACTGTCCCTGAAAAAGTCTGCATTAAAAAGCAGTTAAAACCTTGACTATCATTTAAAGAATGTTTTTTAATACCTACAATTAGTAAAACTATACAGATTATGTGAGATTACCTGGTACTTGACAGTTATAGCACATGTGTAACTTCTACACGTATGGTAGGCTACCCACAAACTGAAATATGAAGGTAGATCTCCAAGCCCAACTTCCTGGCTGGCCATTAACATTTTTGTCTCTCCACGTAATAGTCAGTGAGGCAGAAGAAGAACATTTCTCCCTGGGCTGTTTCATGACAATAAACAATAATGGGAAAGATGGATCTATGATTGCAAATTAACCATTGTTAAATACAGCCAGCAAAGTCACATAAGGATTTACAAGGTTAACAAGCTTAGATCAATCCTCTGCAAAAATTATCAATATCTTAAAAAAAGAAATCAACATTATTTACAGGACAGACAAAGATGCCGACAAACTGAAGGCTTCTGATTCTGTGAATATTGGCATCATGGAGGCCACAGCTTGATGCCACTTTTTGGAAAAGACTTGCAGCAGTTCACTTCTATCTCAGCCATGCTGTATAGCTCTTACCCATCATTTTCTTTACTGTGAATTTTCTTTACCCAACATTTTCTTTAACTGGTTTTAACAAACTAATACCACAGTACTTCCTGGCAATGGGTCTAATTGCTTCTTTCACAGCTACACATCTTACACCAAAAGACTGTCTCAACCACAGCAGGTCCTCTAATTCTGCAAGCAAAGCAAGCTCAATCCCAATCACACAGTAAGGAATGCTTTCCATTTTAAATACATTTTATGCAGTCCCTTCAATTCAAGAATTTTCTTAATATCACTAAGGAAAAGTATCTCCTCCACATTCTTTAACCAATGAAAATGAGCCACAGAATGGGTGTGATGAGCCAAGATCATACAAGAAATGTCTCAGTCTCAATTCCAGATAGACACAAACTCATCTCTTACATCAGTTCTTTGCCCAACTCCACAAGATGTGGTCAGCAAATTCATTGTTTATAAGCTGTTAGCAACTTCAAGTGAACAGAAAAGAGTATAAAAAGACATCTTTTCTGGTAAGAGGGTCTAATCTAGTAACAAAAATGGCTTCAAACACCAAATTACACAGGCTGTCTGAATACACAGCGCGTTTCACACAGCGAACAGGAAGTCATTGTGTTATTCTAAGTAGTCATGGTATCAAAAAAAGAAGTCACAAAAAGAGCGCAATTAACATGTTTCAGATGTAAGAAACAACAGAATATGAGAACAATAACTCTAACAAAAGTATCACAATGCACACGGTAGATAACATCATGCATACAGTGCTCAAAAAACTCTCAGCTTTTTGTCCCAGAGTTAACCCATATGCCTCAATTAAGAAGCAACTATGAAACTTTCCTAAAAGAGATAACAAAACTGTCATCCAACTAATTTGTCTTACTAACAAATACTTTCAGAAATTAACTACACTGAACGCTTAATTAGTAACTTATTTGTTATGAGGAAAATTACTGCATACTTTCAGAGAATGCTTCTGCCTTCATAAAAACCCTGCCCCTCCCCAAGTTCCCCCGTTCACATCCCACCACGAACGCCCTGCTGACCACCTTTTAGCACCAACAGGCAAAAGAGAACAAAAAAACATGATATAGATAGCGACAGATTTGATACCAAGAGATCTGCAAATAATAATTAAGAGCGTATGCCTAAAACTTGCAACTTGTTCTTGCTAATATTTTCACACAATCAAGGCCCCCATTCTTCAAATGAAATTAAATGCTTCTTGAAGAAATTCCATTAACTTGACAGGAAGAAGAAATTTACTGCCAGCTTTTTCCCCGCAAGCTACAGGGCCTGTATTTGTTTTGTTAATTACTGCACTTCTGGAGTCTGCAATTAATTTAACATACCTTCAAAGCTCTTCACTAATGTCTACATCAGTAATATTTAAAGTAACAGCAACTCAAAGAATACCAACACTCTATACCACAGTTAGACATTTAAACTATAACTATAACACGTTGCCATTTGCATATGTTTGAATTATTCAAGTAATTATAATTAAAAACTAACAAAGTGAAATGAATGAAACCTTCTCAAACAGAACATAGAATCACTCAGGTTGGAAAAGACCTTAAAGATCATCGAGTGCAACCACAACCTAACCATACTATCCTAACTCTAAAAACCCTCCACTAAATCATGTCCCTGATGTCATCACTGATGGCATGTCCCATTCATCACTGGAGTTGACACACTAAGATTTGACTGACAAACACATTCACACACTTGTAAACAATCACCTTAATTTTTGTTAAAACACTCTTGGAGTATTTCAAACTACTTGCTGAGTTTCTACTTGTTGGGAGCTTCTCCCCCTCCTTGCTGCTTCCACCATGAAGCTAAGTAAACATGGTTCAGTTTCATAACAATGTGAGTCAGCAGCTGTGAGCAGATATCTTTCAGCTGTCCAGATTACATAACTAGAATAATAATGGAATGGGAGAAGTAATCAATTTTTTTCTAAGAGATAAGGAAACCTAAGGGCCACCAAATTAATTTGGAAATTTCTGCTATGCAGAGATAATATTCTAAGATTACTAGGACAGTGAAAAATGCCCCCAGAGAAAAATAATGAAATTTTATGAAAAAGCACGTTAAACTTCAACAATAAACTTTGAGATTCACCTGCTTATGCCTTCCAGCATGATTCTGCACTGAAGTGACCTTTGGGTAATAGCATGCACTGATACATTCCTTTTACCAACTGGTAAAAAAATTCCTGTCTGAGCTCTTAAAATTTGTTTGACATTAGTGTCGACAAAAGGCTTAAAGGGTTGATAAACCATAGAACTGTAGAATAGCTTGGGTTGGAAGGGGCATCAATGATCACTTAGTACCAACTTCCTGACCCAGGCAGGGCTGTCAGCTACTCAGTGAGGCACCAGCTCAGGCTGCCCAGGGCTCCATCCAGCCTGCCCTTGAGCACCCCCAGGGATGGGGCACCCACAGCTCTCCAGGCAGCTGCGCCAGCACCTCGCCACCCTCTCAGTGATAACTTTCTCCCTGACATCTAATCTAAATCTCCCCTATTAGTTTAACTCCTCTCCCCCTTGTCCTATAAAAGAACATAAATGAATACTGGAATGAACACTTCAGTAAATGTTTCAAACTTGCATTTCAGGCTGTTTCTTAGCCAGGATCTTTGCTTGATCTATTAATCTTAAAGTAATACTGGCAACACGGATGGTATCATGTAAGCATACCATGGCTGTTATTAGCAACGGTTTATATAGTTCTGCAGTGATGGATCTGGAATTATAATGGATAAGCTGAACAAACACTAAAAACATCATTTGTGGGGGAAGTGCATTTATCATATCAAATACATACAGGACTATAGTTTAAGTGACATAATTATCCCAACTCTAGGACCACTCAGTTGTAACAGAGCATTCAAGTCTGGGCAGCAAAGTTGGGAAAGTCACTGAATGCAGAAACACTCAGCAAGGCTGGGGATGAGGAAGGAAGTGAGGCTGCTGGGCAGCGGATAAGGAACTGAGGTGGGAGCAGGCATTTTCAGTCCTCAAGTACAGGAATATTTTTCATTCCTAAAAACACTAGATGACTAACAGACATACACAATGCATTGGTTATACAGACCCTTCCTTTTTCTTAAAAACTTGTCTGCATGGTCAATATTGTATGTTCAGTATGAAATACAGTTATTAATAATGATGTATAAAATTAAATTTTAAAAAAGAACTTGGATTATATTTATTACTATGAAAGTAACACCAGTTTTAATTTTGCCCTCTAAGTAAACCAGCCACCAAACTACAGTATCTCTGGTTTGTTGATTCAATTTTGTTATGAAAATGTATGAAAATGTAACTTCACCTCTGCAAATCTGCGTCGAGTCAATCAACACACATGCAACGTATGTTGATGCCTAACTTTGTAGCTGTCAACAATATCTGGCTAATCTCTGCTCACAAATGTTCCTCATTTTACTATGTTGAAAATAATCATACATCAAGTCTGGTCCTGTAACCTGCAAGCAATTTAAATTGAATTCAAACTTCAATTGCCTGTTTTCATTACACAGGAATATCATAAAAGAAAACAGCATCATTCAAGGAAATAACAATTTAACAAATTAGTACACTGCAATGAAATACAAACAGTACTGAAAAATACTGCCCTGCTAACCACAATCTGTCTGTATCGTCACTGGTCAGAAAACAAAATGGGATATAACAGACATTAAAGGCAATTAATCAAAACCTCACTTTCTGCCTATCATATACAGAACAAATGCTGTAGCTCAGAAGCGCCAGGCTGCAGCTTATGTAGGTATGGCCAAAAGGGCTTTTAAGCATTTGCCACCGTGTGATACATGAGCTCAGAGCCAAGGACCAACTGCAATGCTCAGTTAGGATCCACAGTTAATAATGGGGCCGCCAGCCTGAATGGAACCTGATCTATATTCCTATTGCAATCCACATTAATTATTTTCCATGTTTCAACTTCCAACTGAATCAGAGATATAAATAAGATGTTATTTGCAGATTTCTACAACTAATGATTTATTTGTACTTCCTGAAGATTAAGTCTCGTTTAGTCTCACACATTTTTCAGGGAAGTAATTTTTTGCAGTTCAGAGTAAAGCGCACAGATTGAATGGATCTTTTGGATGAAATGCTTCTGGTTTGGGGGTAAAACCTTACTTCATTTTCCTCTTTTCTCTTTATAGTCAACAGAAAACAAAATTTGTGTGACCATAGTTGATCTCAACAAAGTAACACTAAAACTAAGAGCTGGTATAAGATCTTTTCAGTTTCATACCACAGTTCCTCTGCAGTTCCCAAGACTTGATGACAATTTAAGCTTCAATCAGCAATTGAAATAGATAGCAAAAGCAACAGCTTTGCAATATCTCAAGGGTCTTCTTGGATGCCTCTCTCCCTTAAAGGATTTCACCATTCCTGTCTTATACTCCACAGTTATGTATATTTTTAGTTTATGAACTCAAGTACTGAGCACACCTCATCACAAAAAATATAACATGGAAAGAAAAACTGCTTTCTAGAAATCAACAATTTCCCTACAAAAATCTTACTTTATTTTCCACCCTAAGATTTCATTTTTTGTCCAACTTGAATGCCAGTATTGCACAACAATGAAGAATTTCAAAGCATCTTTACGCATATATCAGTCAACCTCAGCTCTGAAATGTCTGTTACCATTTTCCCCTACTGTTATGTGTCCCAACAGCTTGTTTAGTCTAGCTCTACCTTTTTAGTTAAGTTCATAAAGAGCAAGTGGGCATGCTTCCTTTTGTCCCACTTCAGAGATACATCACATCTTCTAATCTTTCAAACATTTTACATGTGGAGTTTAGCAGGTGAAAATGTTTTTCAGTATCAGCTTTTTAAACAAAAAAAAAATAAAAAAGGGAATAATATTTGCTATGACAATGCAGAAATATCTTGGGTTTAAAATCTACAGATTAATCATACTTTTTTTCATTTTTATTATCATTTTTGAACTTACTGTTACAAATGAATGCAATATAACAAGCATTTATTCATGCACACTAATGAAAGATCACTAGCATTTACTTTTCTGAAACATTATTAGTTTGCCAGAGGCAAGATGACTGCAGTCTACCTCACTAAACTGCTTTTTGCCTCTCTGATCCCCATTTTTCAGCCATCTCTCAATTATATACCCCACCTACAGAGCAGATAATCCTTTCTCAGATACCCCTTTTTCATCTGTAAACAGGCCTGATCTTGTTTGAGACACACAGTATGTTTAACACCACACACCACTAAAGAAACAACTTTTGGAACCTTTAAAACAAACAGGGTCCTTGAATACTCTTGCATTAGACTTGTACTGAACTAGGACAGAGTCATACTACATTTGTGAAATATTTTCATTAGCCAAAGCATTTTTATTTCTCTGCACTGTAGGTTGTGCTCAATGTAGGTTTTGTATATAAATGTAAACAGAGATAGGCAAATAGGTGTTAGTAAGCTGCAGTAAGATATTGTTACAGTTGGAGGAAAATCTTAAAGAAAAGTAGTTTTAAATTAATTTAAGACAAATATAGGTCAGCTTTAATTTCAAGAATCTAGGTGAATTGGTACAAGAGATCATTTCCTTACTTTGCCAGTTGCACAAGTGTGCCTAAAGACAGTTTGGTCCATGTTTGCAAAGTATTTGGCACACTGTGTAGATAGATCAGTACTGAAGCTGCCCGACCTCTTCACACGTTTGTTATCTTCACCAGAATTATCTGCAAGGCTTGCAAGACTTACGGGAACAGTTAGCCATGTTCTGAAAGGTTGTGCACGTCAATAAAGAGTAACCATATTGCAACACTACACAGGAAATCTGAGATCATTACAACACCGGAGGACAAGAATGCAGCATAACTGGCATTTTATACTTTTTTTTTTTTAAAGCACTTGTAGGCCTCGTTTAATGAGAAATAAAAAGAATAACAAAACAAAGCCTTAAAAAATGACATTACAATACTTCAAATAATACCAACGGCAGACAGTGTCTAGCCTATTCCAATCATATGATGGATTAATAATGGATTAAGAACAGACCCTTTATTATAGAGTCGGAATCCAGATGGAGCACTGACCGCCTATGCAATAGAGCAAAATTAATAAGCCGTGCATAATTCAAGCATATTGTATACATCTTACTGGACAAGCGGAATGCCTTTTATACTATGAACACACAACACAGCAGAGTTTAATGGAAATAAAAAGACCCAGATACAATATATATTTTAATTATCTCAACTTCGATAAGATGATGTAGATATAATCCCCTCTAAGCTTTCAAAGCTACCTCTCCATACCTTAGCAATCAAATATTATTGAGTTTATAATTAAGTTTAATTAGGTCAAAGAATGTTTCAGTTACATTGACTCTCAAATACATAACAAATGTTCACTCAGCACTAAAAGCAATCAAAATTAATGAACTCTGATCTAGCTTATATTCATCTTGCTTAGGTCTGGGTATGTTTTTGTTCATAGTTTACATTGGAGCATATTTTATTAACTTGCAAGTTGACAGATGAGCCTTAAGATTTCTCCACTTCAGAAAACACTAATAAGTTATCATTTAGAACAGTTTTACTTTCAGTAATAATTTATATATAAACAAAATAAATAACTCTTCTGATGCTTCACACAGGGAATTTTACTTTCTTTACAAAAATGTTTTACTTATTTAGTTCACCACGCATCTGTTGTATATTTCTTCTTAATATTCCAAGAGAACAGAAGCAACATCCGCAAGCTTACAACAAATTCTGCACACAACTGATAGCAGAGAAGACCTTCACAGCATTGCCCTTTTTCTTCTCATGAAGAGGATTTTGGTTAAATACATATTATTTTAGTTTGAAAATTCAAGTGCTGAGCTTATTTTATGAGCTTATTGCTCTGGATACCTTCCAAGTTACTTGTTTTTATAGAGTTGAGACTCATGAGAAACATGGCATCATCTATCATCATTACAAGATTGTGACTACTTTGTAGTTACCCTCTTTGCAATAGCAATTAAAAATATATTGCTTATAAACATCTTGCTAAGTGCTTTACAGAAACCTTCAGATAAGAGGTTCTATCCATCAGTCCTTTTATAGCATAATATATCAACTATACCTCACAGTCCAAAATTTTCTCAAAGAGCATTCAGCTGCAGAAAATGAAGAGTCGCGCCGTTTCCAAGAAAGATGCAAAACATAGCAAAATCTGGCTACCTGATCCCAATCCCTGTGCTCCTCCAACAACAGACCTGGCTCAGAAAAGGATTGCACGGATCGAAGAGCTACATTTCAAATTCTGGGTTTCAGAAAAGACCAAAAGTGGCAGCAGCAAAAAAGGTGAAAGCACAAACCGAAAAATCTGTAAATTTAATCCCAAAAGTTAAGTAAAGAGAGACATTCTACCTGTACATGGAGAAACAAAGAATTGTAGACCTGTAGTATAGTGTTTTAAAGATTAAAAAATAATTAGCCCTGTATGACCTTGAAAACCGTCTCAGTCTCTCCATCCCCATTCTCCAAGCTATGACTGGTTATCTATACAATCTGAAGTTTGCATACGTCATGCTAGTAATATGTCTGTGAATGAATAAGCACATGCAAATCACTCTAGAACATAACACCATTTTAACAGCACAGCATGAAACACTATAAGTTATCTGTATACCACATGCAAAGTAAGGCTTTCCATGGAAGACTATATGAACAAAGCCATGTAAAAGAATACGTACCTTTTCCTTTAAAAACAAACTTCAAATTGCCCTACATTCATATATTCATGCACTCATCAGCCCTCAGCCTGCTGGACACATCTGTCACAAGTTATCACTAACTGTTTGACATTGAGAGGATTTACAAATCCACTTCTTTAAGCTGGCAATAACACGAGCCAAGACCAACTAGTCAGTTTAATAAACCTAATAAGCTTATCAACTCCTGAAGCATCAATACCAGTCCGGGTCACTAAACAAATACAAAGATTGTTTAACATGCTTAGGTTACCAGTCCTTGTCCTGAGTCAGCAAAAGGCTCCAACCAGCATTTCCTGTGAAAGAAAACTGTCATGACTGATTCCACTTGAAAAGGCAGGTGTGTCTGTCCATGGTCAGTCATTAAAATATATGTCTATTTTTATAAAAGGATTGTAGACAAACGATGAGGTAAATTGTCAGGAGATCCAGATATCTGAATAAGTATATTGCTTTCCAAGGCACAAAGCAACTCCAGTATTTAAATGGTTAAAACCCATTCTTCTTCCTATCTCCTGACAAAGGTACTGAACAAACATTTACTCACTTGAACTGAGCTAAAGATTGTCAGAACTTTCCATTAGCTACTGCCAAAGGCAAGTATAGGAGAAGAAACAAACAAGCAAACAACTACCAACACCACAAGGCATATCCTTGAGGTGATGCACTGAAGACCCCATAGCAGCAACTGCTCCATGCAGCTGACAGCACATTCTCGCATTCGCAGCTCCACGAGTTGGAGGGATCAAATGGGAAACTTTCACCTAAATCTTGTAAACCAGGAAACGTGCTGTACAGCAGTTAGATATATTTCCGTGTTAAATACATGCTATTTCATTTGTTCTGTTTTGGGTTGCTTTGTTGTTCAGATTTGTTTGTTTTTGAGAGAGAAAGATTTTAACACCATGCCTGAGAGATTTACTACTTCAGTAAATTTAGTTTCAGTAAAACTTCAGTAATTTCATAATGACTCCTGTTAGAACCTTACATTCTTAATAGGGAACATGTGCATTCCATTTTGGTACCTTTTGCCTCTGCTCTGGAAAAAAAAAATGCTTTCATTGAGAATGCACAAGTTATTAGGCCCATCTTTTCAAAGATACAGAAGAGTTGCCAGACAAAGGAGCCCAAACACTTCTGTATGTACATTACACTACAGTCCAAAGGTTCCACATAGGCATAAGGCCCTCAATGTGTCATTTTGATATTGCTGCTGTTTGAAAGAAAAAGATAGCCGATTGGACCAATAATAGTAATTCAGATTGGACTCACTGGCTAAAGCTGGATCTCTGAAGCCCCTACCAGGTCTCCAGCAGCAGTGCAAAGCAGATTCCTAGGGAAGCAAGGGAAATCAGAGTAGAATCCTAGCAATTCCCTGTAGTTTACCCTCCCAGAACCCTGAAATCATACAAGTCCAAGGATTTCTCAGATGGCAGATTTTACTCAGTCTGTCTTGACAGATTTTTTTTTTTCCATTAATCTGTGCAATCTGACTTTTGAAACCCAGCAAACTCTTCGCACCCAGAACACCCTGTGCTGGAATTCTGCCCGCTATGTGCTAGGTGAAGTAATCTTTCAGGCCTATTCTGAATGAGCCCCAGATCAGAAGAGCATGAACAGCCTTACAAGGATCATGTCTTGTAGAACTTATTAAAAAAATCACCCACTTTTTTTTTCCCTCTGCAGAGTTCCAAGTATATTGAGTGTATCTTATACAGATAGTGTTACAAATATTTGATCTTTCTTGTTATTATATTTTACTTCTTTGGCTGCTGCTTCCTTGGGCAGAAGTTACCTTGCATGTGAATAGTGCAGAGCTATAAGTGGAGCCACACAACCACAGCAGTGAAGTGCTAGCCCAACATAATGTCTACCAGGATTAACCAGCCCCTTAATTCAGGTCAGGCTCTCACGAAACTGTGATCTCCAAAACGGCCCAAGATTCTACCCAGTCAACCTGAGGTGCCTGTGAGAGTTTGCATGTCTGCACACATCCATGCAGATAAATCCTTAAATTTAACTGCTTCCTCAAAAAATGTTTGTACTAAACAAAAATCAAATTCTATTGCTAAAGAAATCACAGCAGTAGGTATGACGCCTGCAAATACATAAAGATTTGCCAAAGCTTTTATTCTCTATTTTTTAACTTACTTTTTCTGACTGTACTGCATAAAAGTTCTACAGAAAGGGAAAAGTGCTTCAACAGCTGATTGTGGGGAAAAAAAACACTGAAAACAATAATAAAAACCACCAGAGGGAATGGTGTTTTTCATTTACATTTCTTTTACTCAATTACTCTCAATTCATCTACATTTCTTTTACTTCCATGGATTTATACTACGAAATGCTAAATGTCACAGTTTTACATGGGAAACAGCACACAACGTGGTGTACTCTACCATTTTACACACACAAACTTTGATTCAACATCCACCAAAATTAAGAGAACTGTTTTAGTTCCTAAAGATCATTTATCAAGTATGCAGACTTTGATCAGTGAAATGTTGCCTTTTTTAAAAAAAAAAACAATAACATCAGTTTTAACCAACTCAGAGCAGTCAATGTTCCACTTTTACGTACAGAAAAAACTAAGAAATACTCAAGAGTTCAGAAAGAGTGAATAAATTTAAAAATATACATGTACCTTAAAACCATGTAGTTTATAAACATATTTGCTGTTGGCTTCTTCACATCTCAAGTGTGATAGAAAATCATAGCTGTGTTTCAGCAGACCACTTAAAAAATGATGCACCTGGGTCACATAACTGCAGTAATATCACATTAAACAGCTTCACAATGCCAGGAGCATCCATCACTGACGTAACTGAAACAAATTCTCTCACATACCACATAATAGGACAAAAGGTCTATTTTTAAGTCCTGTATTCACAATGCCCATTTGCCGTGATAATTATTTACTAATAAGACATTCACTGCTTTATAACAAACCGTCATTCTAACTTCTCATTTTTCTCTTTAAAAGTACCCCCTACAGAAAAATGAAAAGCAGTAACACCTTTTCTTTTAAATAAGCAGAACAAATTATTCATGCTGTGCATGAAAACAGTGCAGCTAAAAGGACAAACCAGTTTGTTTCAGAGCACCAATAGCATCAAGATTTTATAAAGAGAGGCAAAAGGAAAACCAAGAAATCACTCACGCTTGTATCCAGGCTGCAGATACTGATTGTATCTTCATCTTGAGTACTCTGTTTTCGTTTCTTCTATAAAACAAAATGAAAAGAAAAGCTCAGTTTTCGTGAATATTACCAACTACTAACAGCCCAATCCTGAATGGGAACACACAGTGAAATCTCACACACGTATACGCAGTACTTCTACCTTCACTAGTCATTATAATTACCACATAGGTGAATTTAAGCTCTATTTTCACATGTTCAAACCCTATCAGCAGAAGTAAAGTAAACATTTTCTTTTTGTGCCCAAAGTGAGTTAGGGTCACTTAAACTTCCACACTTCTATTTAATACTTTATTTATCACCCTTTTTTAAAAAACTAAAGCACTTATTTCTAACTAGAATTGTAATTGTTGCATGTTGTAAAGCGCACTTCAGCACTGGATATGGCAATTTTTGCAGCTAATGAAACTGTCTGGAGGAAAAAAAAAATTGTTGTTGAAAGCCAATATTTACATTTTTTAAAACACACATTCAGTGACCAAGTACTCTTCTCAGATAAGCAATACAGTATAATGACGAGGCAAGATGAAATATACTGCAGGAATTAAATTAACATATATTTGGATTTCAACATCCACGTCAGTGACTGGGTTCTGCTCTACATGCAGCTTTTGTTTTGAAATAGTGACAGCTCCTCCTTGATGCCCTTTCACAGGTTCATCACAAGACTGATCTTCATGCCCTTCAAATGAGAAGTATGAAATTTCATTTAACAGAGCTCTGCATCTCTTACAGACCAGGAAGATTTAGGAAACAAGAGAAGTCACAGAATATATGATCCTTATTTATCCAGCTGTGTTGTCTTCCGCTGTCAAGTAGAGATAAGCATTCGCAATAGCTGGGATTCAGTTCCCAGTCTACAGAAGTCAAAAGAAGAACATGAAAAAAAAGAAACAAAACACCACACTGATGCCATACTGAACTCTCACATTCTGAGACAGCCCAAGTTCAGCTACAAGTCAGGTTCTTCTTCACACTGTGCAGGTAGAGGCGGCCATTTCTATTTTCTGAATCTCACAGAAGTATTAAACACATCTTAAAGTCAAGAAAGGTAATAAAATAGAAAGTACAGATGCACTGTTTGTACACACACTATACCTGTGACTCTTCAGGCTACAGCAAGTTTGAGACTATTTATTATAAAGTCCAGAAGTTTTTAATTCATGCTGTTTTAATATGAAAGTAGAGGTGTTGAAAGTTTTTGTATTTACCTACTAGTTTAGAGCAGGTCTTTGACCTGCACTGTATTTGATTACAATTTTGCTGTCTTTTTTGAAGAAATCTAACTTGTTTCATCTTTTTTCCTCCTGGCAATGGTGATCTTAAAATCAATGACCAGCTGTGTTTTGATTTTGCTTTTATTACTATATTTAGAAACAGAAACTGGATTACGAGTTCTCCAACCACATTACACAGTGAAAGGTGTTTTATAAAAAGTAAATCTCAGACCTCAGTCCGTGCATAATCAAATCCCTCTTACAGTACAGTTCTTGGGTGGATAAGCACAGATGGACATGATACAACGGTAATGACAGCTTGGGTTGGGATTTGTTAGTCAGAGGAGTATTAAAATAGTCTCAAATTAAGTAATTAAGCCTCATTCTGCAAAAATTGGAGTTAGTTACGTCCAGAAGAATCAGTGCAATGCAACAAAAGATGGTCAATCCATCATTCAGAGAAAAATAAAGGAATTTTGTTCAGCAATAGAAGCTATCAACCAAAAAGACATCAGAAGACTCTGATCATCATCACTGGGATGCTTCAGTATGTGTTCCCAACACAAACCATGCAGTTGTTGTCTTTTTTTTTTTTAATTTTAAAGTAAATCCTATGTATGCTGTCTCCTGTAATGGAACAGACATAATTTCACTGTTAATGAAGGGGAACAAGAACACAAGTGAACAGTTACCTTGTTGGATAACTGATTTAAAGGCTCGCTCACTGGCAGCCACACAGCTCCTGTTCAACAAAGTGTGTGGCAGCTCCAATACAGCAGAGCCCTACTAAGAACCAGTGCCAACTAAGAGAGGCACGGGCACCCCAGGAAGACTGCAGGATTAGAGGGAACACAGAAGAAACAGCATCCTGTGACTGTAGCAGTGAAGTTATCCAGCAGCAATTACGCAGTAAGCTTTGGACCAGTGCATTTAAACAGAGTATATGGGTTCAAAACATGGAGCTACAGTTCACAAAGTAGCATCTGTGGAGGATAAGTGTCCAAGGCAAGGCTACTGAGGAAAAGCACAGCATAAAACAGTTAATACATGAATACTGACTTACACCCCACAAGTTATATAGCGAAATCTCAGTATGCTCAGTAGAAACAAACTTGTATGTGATGTACAGACCAAGAAAGATGAAAGCAGAGGGGAGCTGTAAGGAAAGTCCACATAGGTCGGTGAAGGTTGCTCGGCCTTGATCCTAAAGGATCACTTTCCCTGCTGTACTTTAGCTCTTCTACTTCCTGAAAAGTAACAAACCAAACAAACAAAAGCAAACTTTCTTGTCTGAAAGTTTGTCCCAGGGACACTGTTAGCCAAGTCATTTCGTACGGAAATTGACAAATATCATCAACTGCTGTTAATGTTTTAATTTCCTAAGAATTTCAAGGGTTATTATCACCATATAAGGTGGGGGGAAAAACCAACATGGCAAAACTTATTTCAGTAATTGAGCTACCAGATACAGTTCTTTGCCCATAATAAGTGGATTAGAAGCAAAGTCTGCACTCGATATTGCTCATTAAATTAATCCCTGCTCCCTGCGAGCACCTTTTACCCAAAGGAGTTACAACTCCAGGCTCAGTTGCCATAGTACAAGCCAGCTGTCCTCTTTATCTTTCACGTGCCAGAAAATCAGCCCTTAAATATTGCTCTCCATCATATGTTTAAGGTCATATCATTTTATCTCAATAATTCGGTGTGTATTCCTTTCACAAAAGATGCTAGAAGTACATAGGTACAGAGAAATAGCTAGACACTGAGCCCAGAAGGATTCTGTGAAAAAGTGCTGTACATACACTTAGGGCAGAGTAAAGCTTCCCTGCAAAGCTGAGGGTCACAGACAATGAAATTAATTTATAGCCCAAAACCAGAAATCAGCTAAGTGGCATGTTAAGGAACAAGCAGAACTTCCTGACAGAACTTAAGTAAGCAGGGCCCTCAATGAGCTTGAACACGTATTTCACACACTGATATATTTATTTGTCATTTGGGCAAACAAATTCTAATCACATCATATCACATGATGTTAGATTTATCATGCCAGTTTATATCATCACACAGTGCTGTGTTAAGCCAAAAATGACAACATGAATCTTCACTCAGTACATCACCTGTACTGGCCCATGCATAGCACAGCAGAAATCAACTAATTTTCTAATTCTTTTTCATTACCATGCACACAAAGAATCCCAAGTTCTTGTTAATATTGCTTACAACCATCCATGGTCGCGACAGTCGCCAGTTTGTATAAGTTTTTTTTAGGACAGCATGGCCTGAAGAGATATGTGCAGTAGGAAGAAGGCAAATGACATAGCCATAATATAAAAAAATAAAATCATTTAGATAAACATTTTGGTCATCATAACACAAGAGGAGATTCTGACTAAATGTTTCAACCTTTTTCACACCGCAGTTAACAACGTATGCCTTGAATACAGCTTACATAGGGTATAAAATTACAAGGCAAAATATTAACAACCTTCTATCTAGAGGCTAGTTGAATAATACTTAATTTAACATTTCCTGCCACAGGTGGTGGGATATAACCTCACATAGCAGACTCTAGAAGTTGACCAGTAGAGGCAGCAGCAGTGTCGCCTTACCCAGCTTAAAGCCAGAACACTCATGATACTGGAACAAGAATAACCCTCACAAAGGGCTGTTTTCCATGCTATCACATTACTCTTGCACTGATATTCAAGTTTCTAAGATGAAATAAAGGCACAGATGATTTAAAAAGGAAATGACATGGTGCAATGTAAAGTTCTTGCAACAAGTCTGTATAATGGGAGACCATATCATATTAATCACGGGAGCATCTGTGCAACAAGCAGCTAGACTCCTATGGATTTCCTGTTGAATACAGTCTTCCTGATAAATCTGGTTCAGAGCTAACCCATTAGAATTTCACAACACTGCTAATTCATTCATTCATAGTTTAAGCTTCAAGATAAATTAATCTGTCATCTTTCAAGACTGGCTCTTTTTACCTTACCACAGCCTACTGCTCACCTGTACAGCAGCACCAGCTGACTTCCTCGGCCACACGCTGACATGTGAGGCATGGAAAGAACACTGCCTTCCTTCCAGCTGAACAACACACCACACATGCCTTCTTGGGTTGTAACTCCATAGAAGAAGCACTATTTACCCTGCCTCTAAGTATCAGTGTTTTATGTTACCTTTCCAAAAGAACTTGCTTAAACTGCAAAGAGAACCAAAAATTCCTTGAAATTTTATGTATGGAAGTTCTATTATATTTCCACTGCCCTCTACTGTTTTGAATAAGAGACATAGCAGATTTATTTTTCATGACACAAAAACCTAAGCAAAAGCTTAATTCCTACCAAAGGAGATGACCCTATTGCCCACAAGTTTGTGGGTGCCATGCCCTGCCCTGCCCTGCACACACTCAGCTGGTGGGCTGTATAAGTATCAGAAGCAGTAATGCAACTTGTTAGTTCTCAGTGTCCCAAGCAAAAACACAACAAAAACAACAGACCCTAAATCTGTTACAGCACAGCAGAAAATTCCTAAGACAGTCACTGAGCCTTGGGAAGCTAAGTCATTCACACCTCTGTCTGGCAAAATAGCAGCTCCTTTTCATCTCTCTCTGAGCAAAAATGTAAGTTTTATTTCTACAATGCTGTCATGATGGATTCAAGATTTTCCAGTCCATGTAATATGAAATGAACACCAAAGTGAACAATGAAATCAAAATTACATTCAGTGTGTTTAACGCGAACAACAGGAAATGGGTGTGCATGTACGGGATGCTGTAAGGACAAGGATCAGAGCTTTGTTTGAGGACTGATAGTTATTCTATCTTAATTTAAACCTTCTTCCTTCCCCTTTTCGTAAGACAGGGAGAGCATCAGACAGAGGAATCTAGCAGAGAGCTGAACATGCTGAAACTTCTTCAGTGTGCTACAAAGTGAACCAAATTCAGATAAATAATTTAAATATATTTTTACTTCTTTCTTTTTGAGAATTCCTCACTACATGAGTCATCAGCAATCATTATTCCATGACCTTTACTGAGTCAGAACTTCAAGACAGACTTGAAGACGGCTACATTCATTATGCTTTTAACTAACAATTACAACCAATATCCAGAGATTCTAAATTTGCCTATGTCGAAACGAAAATTAAGAGGCAATTTAAGAGAGTCCACACACTATCTAGACTCACCTGTACTTCCCACAGACCCTATGAGCTGCAGTCTGTTACATCCAGTTCTTTATGCCCCAAGCAACAGAAGAAGTCGGTACACAAACAGTGCCGGCATCTCCATCATGCTGATGAGGGTGAGCTTCCTCACCTTCTAAGTTTACACTGAGAGAGTTTATTATAGACCCAGTAGTAAAATCAAGAATAAAACAAAATTAGAGTCTAACTTTATCCTAAGGCATTGTGCTCCCAAAGGCCTGAGACCTCCCCTGTCTGGGCAGCACTGAGCTGCTCTGGCTTCAGCTGAACATGAAATCACAGCTGTCAGCCACTACTTCTGCTTCCAAACTTGCATCACCTGTGTGTGGCTTTCGTTCATGGAATAAAAATCACAATGAAACTTTCTCACTTGAAAAACAGATTTGTTCTACTGATTTTTTTCTTCTTAGTTTTATTTTTTTAAGAACCTCAAGAGTCTCAAGGAGCTTTTCATTGCAAAAAAGAACCCAATTTGCTGTTTCTGTGCACCAGAACCACATAAAGCAGAAGGAAAATTTCCATAAGTAAGGTTTCCATGTGGCTTTTAATGGCTTATATTTGCATAAATTACAGTCATCCCTCACTGCTCTTTGTTGGTCTGCCTTCTCTCAGTCTCTAGCATTCAGCATCATTATGCTGCTCTGCCACTCAAGCCACAGACAGGTTCCTCTATGGCACTGGACCCCAAGTGCCTCAGGTGCTGTTCCTCAGCATCACAGACTGGATAAGATGGCTGCGCCCAAAATGGATTTTTCAGCATAGACAAAAGCATCAATCTTTCACTAAAAACACATGTTGCTACTTCTATTTCTGTCTTTCACATATATTGAACCCAAACAAAAATATACTTCTGCTCAATTTCTCAAGAAACAAGGCTTCTGTAAAATTGCTGGATATCCTCATGACTCCTGATTCTAGAATTATTTTTCTTTTAAAGTGTTTTCTTATCCAGTTTCAATCAAAATTGACAAATGGCTGATGCTTTCAATGATTGTGGAAGATGTATATAGCCAAGGAGTCAAAATATGCACCCAACTTGAAAGCTGTCAACATGAGCTCTGTAATACACCAGGGAATCCATGTGACCTTACATCACTGACAGACATGCATCCCCCCTGGCATTCCATGACAACCATAGCGTTTATTAGATTTCTTCTGTTATACATTTTTGAGTAAGCAATGACCAAAATAGATACCCACAGAAAATATGAATATTAAGCACCTCCAAAAAGACTACATCAATTTTACAGTACAGCGGTTAGTAATCAGCAGTCTCACTCTTGAGCTATTTAATAAACACCAAGAAATCAAATGCATAACATTTACTAAAGCGAGTTTCACAAGTTGAATGACTCTTTATTTCCCAGACAGTCCTGATAAACTTCCTGAGCCTGTTGAAATTTTGATATACCTCTCATAACCACAGTTTAAGTCAGAACCACATAAAGCATTCTACATATGATCTTAAAAACATTCATAGCAATAAATTTGCCATAAACAATCTCCCTTACTACTGAAAATTTTGTTAAAGGGAACATAAAACACAATAAATCCAATTAAGAATGTAGTTTTAAACTTCAGTATATTTAAGCCTCACTCTCTGCAGCAAACACAAGAGCATGCAGGCCACTGAACAGAGCCTTGCCTCACATTCCAGCTCCTCACCTTTATCACCTTTATTTTTAAGAACTTCTAAGTGGGTTTTATTCAACATATGCACAAATGTTTTGAAACAACTTCGCTTCTCAACTAAGAGGCTCTGCAGCCAGTGGCAGGATGGTATGGATCTAGGATTAGAGCTGCAAAGTTAATTATCTAGTTATGATGCTGATGTGCTACTCTGATTTGTAATCAATAGCCCAAAGTTAAAATCCCACACAAGTCACTAAGTATAGTCAAGAATTAAATGTTAGCCATTTCCTGTATTTATTGTCAGTCTTATTGCTTTCCAAGATGCAAAGCCTAAAAGCGCAGGCAGTTTTCCAGGTGATACTTCAAACACATGCAAGCACAGCACAGTAATTATGCTCTGCAAATATGTTATTACACAAGATCTGTTAACAGCTTTCACCTTGGCAATGCATAAACTTATCCATGTAGTTTTAAATGTTCCCATTTAAACTCTAGCATCAGAAAAAGTGATTAGTTTTATGTCAGCAGAGACAGACAAATTTACATATTTATGGTAATACAGACAAATGAAAAGCAAAAAAAAAAAAAAAAGAGAGAGAGAGAAAAACACCAAAAAAACCCATCAACCCCTCCGGTCCCACAACAGTAAAATTCCAACGCACAGGAAAACCAAACCATCATCCATCCCACTGGGAATAACAGGGTATATTTATCTACATTTTTTAGAAATCTCACTCTTACAGAAGGAAACTTTCCTGCTAAGCACTATTTTTTTCATTGATACAATTTAAATCCCGCCACGCTTGGAAGCATTATCTGTGCAATTTCAACTTACTACAATGCCATGCAAGCAAACAATAAAAAGTAGTGCGATCCTGAGTGTACACTTACCTGATGATGCACAAAAAAACAACACCACACCATGAGGTACTTTGTATTGTACTCAGATTTAGAAGGCTTCCTAATCTTCAGTGTGACAGTGAAAACTCTTTGCTGCAAAGAAGTCCCTATGTTTCTCCTTCGCTTTTCGGCAGGAACTCCTCCCCACGCGGCCACATAACTTTGTCTCGCTTCCTGTCATGCAGCATATTCGTACTATCATCAGCTGAGTGACACATAACGTCACGTCTCTCTCTGCTTTGCTTATTTTTTTTTTTCCCCCCACAGACTGCTCTAAATAATATTTTTTGAAGATATAAGAGCTTTAAAAATTGCTAACCAGCGTGAAGAGAATAGCAGCAGTATGGCAAAGGTAAATGCAACTCTGATGTTTCAAGTAGTAGCTAGATGCTTGAGGGACCTTTGGGATTCAATAACTGAAACACAGTCTGCCTCCTACATGCTCAGTTCTCAAATAATTGCAACGGCCTTTAACTTGAAAGACCAGAACTATCTCTAAATATAGATGCCTCAGTCAGAAAATAAACATCTGGTATATACAAGGTGAGCTTTTAAACATGTAGTTCACAGAAAAATTCAGTGTTCCAGAAGTTAATGGTTCTGCTAAACAGCTCTTAAATTAACAGAGGCATAAGGATAAGAGCTCAGCAAAGACTGTTATAGAATCAGCCCAGAATTCAAGCCCAAAGATGAGGTTGGCGGAGGGCCCAAATTTTTCATTTGAGGACATGTCAAGGAAGTGCAACGTCTGATTTTATCTGTGGGAGTTCTCTACAAGTGAAGAACTCACCCCATCACACGAAACCCTAATCCTTTGCCATCAGAATTTGGTAATCCCTCACCCAGCCTTGAAAAATAAATACTTTGGAAAAGCTCTGGGCAAGATCCAGAACATAGGATTAAATGTTAGATGCTGAAGTTTAGAACTGCCACCCAAAAGTTTTGCCTCAGCAGTTGTGCAAATCAAAACTCTAAGGCAGCTCACCTTTCTCCCTCATGTGTGCCCAAACTTCTGATCACGCTTATAATGGCAATGATTTCAGCTCTGGCCACACTGAGCTTTCACCATCTCTTACGCAATTCCAGCAGCAGTTCAGAAACTAGGGAGATTCTCACAAGCCTTTTAAGAAAAGGTGTAACACATTCACAGGATCAAGTGCCAGATTCTGGAGCCTGCAGGATGTTGGTGCTCACTCCTACAAAACAGAGCATTCCCCAAGACACTTCAGACCTAAAACTGTCCATGGAGGCAGCCCTGAATCAAAATGATTTTATTCATATTTCTTTATCATAAAGATGGAAGGTCTCCCACCTTCTTCTTTCAGTCATGTTGTACAAACTAACCTTCCTAGGACAGGTCTGTAACTGCCCTCATTTTATGACTGTTTCACAAGGCTGTCAGTCTGCTTTGGATGAAGAAGACACAGTTGAAACTTAGACCACTTTTGTGAGAATATTTAAGGTTGTGAATCACTGAAAACTTGAAACAGTGTTTGGAAAATTCAAAAGCTTTCCAAAGTCAGTGTTGGCACAGACCGAAGCTGTTTTCTAACTGTGCATTATGTGATTGAGGGACGCTAAAGTTAACTCTCAAAAAAATTTTACAATTAATCACCATCTAGAGAGACTGCATCACTGGATACCTTTTTTAATCAAAGGCAATGTAATTGATGTTTATAAATGTGCATTTTAGAGTTTTGAAATGTTACCTGAATCACATTCGGTTCATGTTATATGTAGTGCTTCATACACCTTGAATAAATTTAGTAAGACATTAAAAGAACACTATCATGTTGATCTTATTAAACATGTGACAGATTCTAAAGACAGCCTTATTTATGAACTGCCCTGCGCTTCCTGAACACAGAAAATAGCACTAGCTTTCAATAAGAATCTTGTTCTTATGTTTATTTTAAACATAACTAGGACTTATTGTAAGACTGAGATGTCTTAGAGCAAACTTGGCCATGAAAGCACTTCAGTGCTTAGGAAGAACAACAGTCTTCACACAGGTGAAGTGGGTACCAAAAAACTCACTCAGAATGCTTCTTTCAATTGAAAACATCAGAAGGAACTCCACTTCCTTCCCCACCATCAGCTCTCAAGTTCCTACAACCTGTTTCAGATCTTCCTTGGACTTTCCTTCTCTTTCACTCTTTAGAGGACTTTGAATAGGTTTCTGCCACAGGTACAACTTGACAACCTGTATCAGAACCTGTGGAACTGCAGGTGGAGAGGCAGATAACTGAAGAAAACCTTTACTGCAGCACTAATGATTTCCCAGCTGTTTTAGCAGATGATTTTTCAACCATTTACAAATGAATATCCTATTTATTTACTTTAAAACTAATCTAAGCACTGATGAACTGAAAGTTTTTACAACATATTTATACTGATCAGTTGCCATTTTACACTTAAGAGCACTGGGAAACTAAACAACAGACCTTCACAATGATTTGGTTAAAAAACAAACAGATTGCGATGGCAGTCAAGTTCTACTGGGTGCATCATAACTAGTACAACCGTTCTGCCCAATATTTATTTTAAATTAAAATTGCTATTCTGAAAGAGTGTAACAATTAAAATGCCAATGCATATTTCAAATTTGTTTCTAAAAGGCTGTTTTCTCAGACAAAACGCTATCAAGTTCAGCTGGAAAATAGCATCACACTGTTATTGTAATGTTAACCATTACAATGAAACTTTCTGAAACAAAGTTATAGGAAATACTGATTTCACATCACGTGTTCTCAAACAGCAGTCACTGTTGGGGTGGGGAGAAACAAATACAAAGAAGTGGGCAGAGTTTGGTGTGAGTTAAATTGAGCACAGGTCAAGTTCATCTGCTGTTGAACAAAGAAAAGAACAGTAAATGACAGCAGGAGTACAAGGTAACACCCAAACTATGATTAAAGACAGGAAATCTGCTATATAACAGAACATCAAACTAGGCCTAAGAGTACGACAACTAGACCTATCTGCTTTATCACACGTGGCTTCTAGCTTAGCATTGTTTGTATGTGCAACAGAGCTGGTGCAACAGGTTTATAGCACACACAGAATACTTCTACTATAAATAACAAATCACACCCAGAACAAAAATAAACTTAGAGGGATCCATAAAACAAAGTCCTGCAGTGTTAAAGTGACTGCACACAGCATATTTCCAGAAAATACCTATTCTGTGAAAACATAACATGTAAATATAACAAAATTTCAGAAAAGAGATATCATAATATTTTTTGTTATCATAAAAACCAACAGTATTAATTTGAATGAAGTCATGATATAATAAATGGAATGTATACCTTTTACAATGCAAGTGATGTCTTTCAGATTTGCAGATGTAAAAGCCTGAGTCTCCTTGTTTCAGGAACACATTTAGTGCTCCATAAGCATGCCCTAAAATTATTGCCACAAAATGTATCTAAAGTATATTTTATATAACTAGCATATAATTAACCTGAAGGTAGCCTTATAGATTAGATTATGTACTTAACTCGAAGACGACTTCGATGTAAAAGCTGTTGAAGTTTAATAAAGCAGGTACTGAATTGAATTTATGAAAACACAGCAAACTCCTATGCATTATAGATTTCTCTAGATAGCACGAGCAGTAATAGCTCGGCATGCTTTGTGAAAGCACGTGAAAGAAAATGCTATTTTTCCACCAGAATCCCAAATGATGACAAAGTGTAAAGAGCAGTGTGCCTCATTCATCTCATCCAAGCACACAGAAACACAACTTGAAAAACAATAACAAAACTGCAATAAGCATAATCATGATATGCTTTCTCCTTCATCTTCTTTACAGTACACTTTATGTAAGTGAAGTGTCCATGCCTGAGCATATGTCAGTGGTGGGAAGTAAGGGTTAACAACTCCTCTCTATGAACAACCCATAGGCGTCTCTCCAGCACATATCCAACACAAGACTTCTGCTGCACTGCTGTATGAGAAGAACCTTGTCATGTACAAAACCCACCGGTCCTTCAAAAGAATACAGCCATTTCTCACAGGTCTAAGAACTCATTTACAAATCACGTTTTGCTGGAATAAAACATTCTGACTTTCTGACATGACATAACTATGCCCATCATATATGGTGGATAAAACTCGATTATTGTGCTAAATAAACCATAATACGTTCTTAAATCCTTCAAAATTTTTGAATTCAGTGTATACATTAAGAACACCATAATTCTGATGTGTGTTTTGGAACTACAGATGGACTTGACTATGATCCAGTTACGCAAAAGCCACACAATGAATTTCTGATAGCATCTCTACTTTTTTGCCAACATAAACCTTGCTGTTCCAAGAAAAATTAGCCCTGTGACTAATCAACAACAGTTCCAATGGTTTGCTCAAAAACAAAACAAAAAATAAACTGAAATATTTAAAGCTCCGCCCATAGGTTAAGCAGGGAAGACATCAAAGCCAGCTCTCTTAATAGTAAAAAACCAGCATCCAAGCTGTACACTTGCACCAATTTATGAGCTCTAGTATTCTGAACTACAAATAGTGCATCATGGACAGAGATTTCTAATGCTCTTATTGTCTCCCATGTTGCTGCTGTGAACAGTTTAAAGTTTTCCCACCCCTGCGATGCTACTACAAAGAATGAACTGCAAGACTACAGAGGAAATGAGCTTCTACTGAACTTGTTATGCAGGCGTGATGTTTACAGTATTCATCTTCTAAGACGCTGAAAGACTTACAGAATTGCTTCTTAGCACTGCTAATACCAGATATCAGAGGCATTCTGGCCAGAACATTGACAGAAGCACAACAGCCCCTCCACAAAAGCAGGATAAAAGAAATCCTGAACTAAGACGGAAGGAGAAGTGCTGAGGTAATTAAACTCTGAAGTGGAGGAGTTTGCAGCTCCACTGAAAGAAGAAAGAGGGAGAGATCTAATAGGAGCAAGTAGAGCACAAATAGAAAGGAGAAAAAGAAATGGGGAATTTTCTTTTCAAAGAGGAGTGAGATGGATCAGAGATCAAGAATCCACCTACTATTTCCTTAGCAAGCTGCAAGATGTTAGGAAGAAATCAGAGGACTGTCCACAGAGGGAAATGCACAGGCACAAGTGCCCTGGCAGAGCAGTCCCCTCCTACTGCACCAATGGCATCATGCACAAGAAACAGTTTTCTTACTCCAAGGAGGAAACTACTGAAATTGTGCCTACAAAATGCAAGTGCATTAAAAAGAGAAAAAATCATGCTTTTTAATGCATATAATAACGTCTTAAAAAATTACATTGGTCTTATATTGTTCATACCTCACTACAAGATAATGGTATTGAAGCACGTTTGAACTGTAGGCATAAGCTAATAAGTTTTTCTTCAACAAGTCCAACTAAAGGCCTGTCTGATACCATAACAGCCTCTGCTATGGGTAACTTCATTGCTTAAGCAATGTCTGTATCCACTGGTACTCAATTAAATAGAACCAGTCAGAATCCAGAAGCAAAAGGTGTTTTCTGCAGTGGTACATGATTATGTAATTTATGTAATTATTCATCAAGTTACAGCCAGGAAAAAAAGAACTTCTCTCTTAGCAACCTGTACCTTGTTTAGTCATGTACCCTGAAGGGAATAAATGAAGTCTGCCAGCCTGCACAAAACACACACACTGTTTGGCAAATACTGTCTGAAAAGTGAGGAATTCTTCCCATTCGGCATGAAATACATCTTTTCTTCCCACACACATACCTGAAACAAAATTAGCAAGGAAACCACTTACAAATCTAAAACTGACTTTCAGCAAGTTTAGCACATTTTTATGTCAAGCTTCTCATAAATTAGATCAGCCTCCCTCCCCGATGACCACATCTGCAGTTTGGTTAGATGCTTTTGCAAAACCAAAAAGGAAACAGAAAACAAGGAAATATGAAGAAGCACAGATGCAGTAAATCTTCAATCTTTAGGCAACTGCACACCAAACATCTCAAAATGTCTCAAGTAGAAAGCATTGGTTTAGATTTTCCTACTGATTTATTTTTAGCACTAAAGTTACTGCAGGAGAAATAAAAGAAAAACAAGCATAATGGTTCAGACATCTGTTTAAAATATGCAGGAAGTGATGCTAGCTCTTTGTGGAGCAGTATAGAGAAAAATCAGTGATAAGCACAGACAAAAGCAGCATCCTCTTCAGCTATGCCTCCAAGCCTGGCACTCCGCATTAACCAGGTAACTGCTTTTCTTTTGACTGCAGTTTCTTCACAGCCACCTGAAGTGTCATATCAGCAGGGCTGCTACAGACCACTCTTGTAAATACATTTAAATAGATCATTAGGAAAAAGTAAATCACTTCAAGGCTTTTAGTAGCATGAGCCCATCACTCGTATAATTAAGGCACTCTAGAAAATTATCCTGCTGGTAAAACCAGAAGTGGTGATTTTGAGGCAGCAGGAGGGGAGATAGACAAAGCAGTTAAAATCTGAGACTCCTCAGGAGAGATTCTCAGGCTACATGAATTCAGATATTACTTACAAATAAGCCTGACTACATTTATTATGGATAAAATAGCACACAGACATGTAACTCAAGGCTGTATCATAACTCACAGAGAAGAAAAGAAGCCTTAATTCTCACATCTTCCATAGGTGCATGACTGTACAAATACAGGATGCTTCTGTTTTTGGTTTGTTTGTTCTTGTTTCCACACCTGTATGTCTCCCTTCACACACTCTAGCTCTCCTCCATATCCCTCTCTACTCTCTCACACTACCACTATATCTTTTACTGCTTTCTCCATCATGATTCTCTCTCTTCCAAAGTTCAGCTTCCTCCTCTTTTTCTCTCCAAACCTGCACTCAGCATCTTCCTTTGCCTTATTTCTCTTATACTCCAAGTACCACATCCATCACCTAAGCTCCTGTGTTCTGGTTTTCCACTTACACTTGTGCCAAGTTTGTGATATTCTTATCTCCCTCCACAGGTTCAGCGTTTCACTGTTTCTTCCTCTCTGAAACTACAATTCTCTCCATAAATACCTTCCCACTAAAACGCTGTTTGTTGGGCACCTGATTGTGCAATCTCTTCAGAGAGCAAACTAATCAGATGTATTATGAGTATATGCAGGACCTGCATACATCAGAGAGGCTGCATTGCTTGGTACACTTAAGCCTAAATCACACTGAAACAAGAATTTTGTCAGACTTTAAAAAAAAAAAAAGAAACAGCTCTCTGTTGTCACACAGAACACTGCTTAACCTTCTGGAGATGATTGCTACTGTTATCTAAAACAGCACTGGCAGAGACATAACATCTTGATATGGAAATCAACATATCAGCTTGATATGGAAATTCCCATGGAGGAAATCAAACCACGAGATTCAAAAGAACACCTTAAAATGGAAAATAAATACGTTTAAGCACAGAAAGGAAGATAGAAGTGCAGAGGAGTTTCCCCTTGGTAAGAGTTAAGCATCTGGGCCCTCTTATCTTTCTTTGAGGTTTACATTGGTGTTTGCTCACTGACGCATTAACAAGCCCACTTGATCAGCATGAGATACAGATATGCTAAACCAGTGATCCAACTGTAAAGTGAGGACAGGTAAACTCATAAAGCATCATAATGTTATGCTTAACGATTTTCTTCTGCTTTATTGTTTGTGACTGTTGAAATGATCTCACATTACAGTTCGCAGTATAGGAACAGCATAGATGTTTTTAAAAAGCATAGCTATGAATAAGTCATCTCAGCAGTTTTGTTTGTTTCACTCAAGAATGGCACTGATCCACTGTCAATATTAACATAGTTCATTTACCCAATAAGATTTTATACTTGCTTAAGAGAAGATATCAAAGATGATCTTTTATCATTAACCATCCATACCAAAATCTCTGTGACCTGAAGTCTGCTCATTGCGTTTCCCATAGCACACTTTTTCCACCCATCAAAACAAAGCTGATGTGACACACTGCAGAAGTCAGCAGAGACCGAGCTCTCTGGTCCAGTGCTCAGCTGCCTCAGCCTCAGCATCTGAACAGATCCAGTGAACAACTGCTACAGCTTCTTCCCCAGATGCAGTACTTTATTTTGGATAATTCTCTTCAACTGCCAATTATTACCCATTTTATGAAATATTAAAGCTATGGAACTGGAAGTCTGCGTCAGTGTCCCATAAGTCTCCTTAAAAATAACAAGGCAGACAACTCCCACACATCCTCATTTCTACACATGAAGGAAGCAGTTTGAAGATCCTTTTCACAACAAGCAATAGTGGGTGCTCTACTTAAAAATACCAAATTAGAGTACAGTCAGTATCAGATATTATGAAAAATATTTCTAGTTTCAACAACCTTTATCATATCATGACCACTACAGATCAGAACATCTATAAATGTCACTTATTCTTTCAACAACACATTTCAATAACATCTTCTCACTTAAATGCTCTGTTGAAGAAGCTCAAAACATATTTATATGCTCTCCTGAATAGAAATCAGTTAGGTTCAGTGCAAGTCAGTTCTCATTACAGGTAGTGGTAATTTATTATTATGGAAAATGAATTTTGTAAGGCAGAAAAGCCCTTATTTTGACCTAAAGATTACAGAAACACTACTCCTCAGATGCAACACATAGTGATTCCTAGAGTGTATCCCAAGCTACAGAGCTTACACACGCAGCAAATGCTCTTGCCATTTGAACACCACCACCCTAGGCTTTTCAATAGATCACATAGAAGGCTTTGTTTCGAAAGAGACACTTGGAAAGAATTGACCTGTGTAAGCAGTACACCTCAAACCTGAAACAGACATGGAAAAATTTGTCTGATACTGCTAAAAAAATATTGAAGTTCTCAGTTTCATTGCTTCATTTGCTTTGCTTTTTCATACATCTGTTCATTCTGCTGCTGTGGGAGTGCACATGTGTGCAGATGGCTTTGCTCAGCCAATTAACAAATCAGAAAAAAAAATCTATTCCCTCCAACCTTGTAAGAAATCCAGGTAATTTTTGCTAGCACCTGTACTTCTGCAAAATTCAGATATTCAAGTTTCCAGTAACTCTACAAACATCTACGCTATAGTAAAAAAAAAAAAAAAAATTAAAAAATCATTGAAAAATAGGGTATGTCACTTCAGCCTTGCTAAGTAATTCTCAAATACAAAAACAAATCAATTTTACTTCACATTTTAAAATCACAGTGTGAAATTGGTTACACTAAATTGTCTCCTGGATTCTTCCTAGTAAGTCAGCCAATCACATAAACAGAACCTGTTTTTTTAGAAAGCATTGTAGAAGGTCACAAAATGAAAGTTTTTTTATTCTGCTGTGCTGAAACCGTGGCAGAACTCACAGATTATACTTTAACCACAAAGTCACACAGCAATAGGATGAAGCAGGAAAATATATTAAAAAAAAACATCAAACTTACCCCTCTGAAATTCCAGCCTTTAGTAGAAGGAAACAAGGAAAAATTGTTCTGTTGTTGTTTTGGCCTGCAGGATGAAACAAGGAAAACCATTTACCAATTACATTTTTAGCTGTCATGTTTTCTACATCAAAAATGGAGCAACAACAGAGGAGAAAAGAAAAACACAGACTTCAGCTACTAAGACACCTTAGATTTCCTTGGCCATACTCCTGACAGGCTTCTCTCTTCAGTTCAGACAAACATTTCAATTTAGATGGAGAGCTAAGGGACATGGCAGCCTTACAAGCCTTCAGAGATACACCAACTTGATGTCTGGCAAGAACTTTGCGTCAGTCTGATTTCCAACAAGCAGAGACAGCCCTGACCCTGTGTGCTGCTGAAGCCGCAGTTGCTCCAGGTGACTCAGGCTGTGCACATACAGCTCTGCTGGTTGGCCACCAAAGGGCCCCAACAGCGAGGCTTTGCCAAGCACCATGCAAAGCAAGCTAGCCAGTCGTGTGTGATGCGAACAACTAGAGGAGCTGACTTCAGGTTTTACTCATTCAAAACCTTCTTTCTACCCTATAATTATCACTGTACAATTATTTCTGAAAAGTAACCATAACATTATCCACTTCACTCTTGATGAGTGCTCTTCACTCATTAAGATCCTGAAGTAAGATCTTAAACGATTCTGCTAAGGTAGGCAAACATTGCTGAGACTTTACACATGAAGTCAGATCAAAGCTTGGCTGACCTGCTGAAGCTGACCAAACCAGCGCACAGTTCAGTGGCAAGGCTTAAGTGCAACTCAAACCATGCAATTATTTAGATTGAAGGAATACAGACACCTGGTAAAAACCAACAAATTAAATGGCTGCCTGCCAAGCCTTCTCTCCATCGAACAATAACAGGACAGATGTTTCTGCACTTCAAGCACTAGAGTAACATGAATGATCTGGGAGCATCTTCTGCTCTTCACAGTTCCTGAGGGACTTCAACACACTGTGCCCCACCGGCAGTGTCAGGACAGCAATAGTCAGCCCTGCCTCAGTTTTCTGTCTTCTCTATTCTGATGTAAAACATTTGGTGTAAAATACTGTATGTATGGGCATTTTCATATTATGTACATTATCATTCATCATATAGCTGAGGTCACAGTGGACGTTTTTAGATGTTAACATAATGCAAATAACGAGACATATTATGATCACAACAACTGAGATGCATCTCCACCTTTGCCGTTAATATTCTCAGGTTTTACTCTAGTAGCCAACCAGCCATAAACACCACCAATATTTCAAGCACACTGCAGCATACACATCACAGATTTACAATGACTGTCCAACTAAGAGGTTCTCCTACTACATCTTTCCAAGTTAAAATATTAAGAAATTCAATTTCTAACCCAAGATCCTCATTGGAACTCTAACTGCATTACAAGAAGAAAAGAATGTGATCAACAACAAGAAGTTACACAGATTATTGATTGTTCTAACAGTGTTTTACATCCATTTTGTTCAGCAGCATGCACAAATGATCTCAGATAGAAGCAGACTCCAATTTTCCAAGATGCATTGTGTGCTTTTTATAGATTTCTTTCTCTTTAAAGCTACATCATTATTTAAAAGCTCTGAAAAGCTATATCATTATTAAAGAGCCCTAAACGCCCAACAAACACAACAGTTATAAGAAAAAGTGTGCTTAACTAACAAGGTAGCAAAATGCATCTGTCACTGCGGGTCCTCCAAGATTTTCTGGCCCAATACCTATAGGATGTATCAAAACTCGCTGCTAACTGCTTTTTCATTCTAGGTGTACAGCTCTCTCCTAAAGAGAAGAAATCAGACTAAAGAGTTAGACTCGTTTATCACTGAATAGGCCACCTTAAACCATTTCTTAAGAACTTTCACTTACATACGTCTGACCAGTCTGTTACTTCCCTACTTTCTATTCCATACAAAATTCATTCAAAAATATGATCCCCATAAATGATACAAAGAAACCACTTGCAAGTAAAAGGAAAGCAATAAAATTAGTTTTGTACTTGTGAGAGCCTTTAATCGAGCTGTGAATCATTACAGGAGTTGACAGAAAGAAGCCTTTCAAAATGCAGGATGGCACGTCAGAAACAGTTGCTCCCGTGGGCCCCAACACTGGCCCAGGAAAACTTCATGGGGGTATTCAAAGTCTAAGCATGAGCAGAACAGTGTAATCATCAACTCTGATTTCCTGCCACAACAATTTCATATAGCCTACCTTAAGCTTATTGAGACCTTAAAACTACAGAAGTACCTCTTCATCTTACCAAAAGACTATTCTAGAAGTCTCTCCCCTCCCATGGCTAGAAACCACCTCAGCTAATTGCAATCACGTGTCACAGCCAGCGTCCTGAGCCAGCACTTTTCAGTTGAACACACCCCTAAATCAAAGTCAGGTAAAGCACAACTTCTGGTTCCCAAATATACCTCAAGTAATAAAATATAGTTCTAGCAAAACCAAGACCTCAAGTGCAGCACTCAGTTTGGTCCTTTACACTGTCTTAAAGTTATTTTGATCTGTCTTCCCAACTGTCAATCACAATCAGAGAGAACTATACTGGAAAACAATTGGACAATTGAAGACTTTGTAAAATATTCTCTTTTTCTACAGTGCACTACTTTGAAGAATATCCTGTTTACTGGATGGGTAACTCTTCACTGAATTGCAACAGTGCATAAGCTAATTAAAGGAACATTCCATTAAAAACTCTATTGAATTACTAACTGATATTTTAAAAAAGCTACCAGAAGAATTCTCTTTTTGGATAACCATTAAATTTTATGTGTTGGTAATAGGAATGCTGCATCATTAAGTGTATTGAAGGCCCTATGCTGTCTCCTATGTCTATTAGCTTCCTTGGATTCTGCTGTGCAATAAGGATACCTTGAAATCTTGCTGGACAAAGTATTTATGGCTGCTGAATCTTTTGACACTGCTAATGACCTCTAAGCCGTGGCTCTGTCTTTAACCAGATGCTTCTAAAAACTGTTTTGTAGTCTCTGATGTGCAAAAGGTTGGAGAGAAAGAGCCACTGAATTAAACATGTAGTAAACACAGAGACCGTAGGGACACAGGAGTCAATTTCAATAGTTTAGGAGGCCAATTATAATCAATCAAAATGTGTTTTTTTTTTCCTGAAATGAAGTACTTACTAGAGAAGTTTGGATACAATAGAAACAAGATGTTGCCATAAATTCTGATGAAGTATTAAACAAGGTTAAAGATGTCAGTTGGTGTTCAGTAGAGAGCACTGATTTAAAAATAAAGATGCATTTCCATCAAGACCAAAGTAGATATTATTTGGCTTACAAAAGGTTTATGTTGCCCCATCTGCTGCTTGCATTCAAAAAAAAAAAAGAAAACCACCTGAAATTCAGATTAAACCAGCATCATCAGAAATGCTTGACTGGAAATGAAACCTTGGTCTTTCTTTAAAAGGTTTTGCAAAAACTGATCACTGTATTTGTTTGTTTAGTAACTATATACCTAGCAATTCTGCCTTGGAACTTAAAGTAAAACTTCAATTCTTTTCTTCTCACCTATCACCATCAGCAGTAACAAAGCAGATCAGTGCCAAAGCTGAACCATAACTATTCCTGCCACACAAAACTCAGGACAGAACCCAGGCACACACCCCAAATGTTTGTTGACAATGGTTAGAAAAGAATTAAGTCATAAAATAATGCTTTTGCCCTTAAGATATGCAGGATTTGCTGTTTAGGTTCCCATACACAGATACTACAAACAGACACAATAAAACTATCAGTTGGACAAAGATAATTCTACTGAAAGCTGCAGACAGACACCTCATGTGCATGGCTCCCAGAATAATCACCGCGTTTTGTGCACAACCTGTGCTGTGCTGGAGGTTAGCGACATCACTACAATAAGTACTAAGTATAAAGGAATCTGAAGACTAAAAATATCCACTCAGTGTTGTAAAGTTGTTACATTACTGAAAAAGAAAAAAAAAATTAAACAGCATTATCTATCTTGAGTCATGATGAGATACAATGAAGGATTTAGGTTAGTTTACGTTAAGCTCATGTAACTTGCATCTTCATCTGATCTGCAGTCTCTGCACACACAGCACTGACTACCACAGTTTTTAGATACAAATATCCAAATAGGTGTTTATAATACTGAGCTGCTGCCTCTGCTTGGAGATAAAAGTGCATTTCACAAATCCAAATGAATACTCCGCTAAAAAATGAAAGCTCAAAACACTTAGAGAAAAACTGTGCTAAGTAAAAATTCTTCTCAAACTGCAAAAATAAAGGTTGTTACAACAGCTGTGAATATTTTACCAAAATGCACTTAAATAACAAATTGTACCTAATGTTCAGAACTGCTCTTTGTACTATCATTAGCTCAACCTACAGTACTGAACAATACACTGATTACAGAAGCGTATTTCTTGTAACATACTGGGGTATATTTGTGATAACGAGTTGTAAAAGATTCCCAAGCAGTTCACCTGATGAAGCCCAGGAGTTAGAAGATCATTTCTTGCTCTGAACAACAGCTTTGATTCTCTCAGAAATTTTAAGTTACAGATAACATTAAACTCAAATACCTTTGGCATCGATTTTAAAAGCATAGGAAAAAAAAAAAAAAAAACTATGGCTTCATCTTTTTATTAAGAATGAGATTATGTAAAATTTATTTTGTTCTCTGAAGGGAAAAAACAAATCTAATACAGCAGAATTTGATTGAGAAATGTTTTAAGTTCCCATGGAGATTTTACATGATACACTCTTCTTCCTAAAGGCAACATCTCGCAATGACTGGGTTTATGTTCAATTTATCAAGGATTGATTCTGCAGACGTGAGCTCTTCAAGCTTCCACACAACCAACTGCAAGGTAAGTGGAAACAACTACACCCTTAGATAAACAAGATTGGTCAATTATTATCTTCAGAGAAACAAAAATATCCACTAAGGAAAAAAGCAGATGAAGGACTTTCAGGAGCAGTGCTGACTTTCTGAATGCTGACATAATCCTCTACTCCTACTGTCATGAGCTGAGTGTCATAAGCATTAAGAAAGAAAAACAGCCCCAGTGAATCTGGGTATACACAGATGAAAGCCTGCATCACTGAAGCAGGTACCAGTGAGCTGTCGCACACCTACTCTTTTCCCATGCTTTCTTCAGAATGTTTGTTTGTACAACAAATCAATGCACAGCACTGCAAAATGTCCTAACACTACTAAAATCCAAAGAAGCTACATGGCATCTCTCCATTTCTGCATTTATTTGTATTTCCTGTCAAGATTAAGAGTGATGTAATGAAGAAGAAAAAAAGAATCAGATGACCAGGTTAGGTACTTTGATCTAAAAATCAGATCTAATATTTCAGTTTCTAAAGAAGCACATGCTTGATGTCAAGCTGCTAACATCATTCATTCATTCATTTTTTACTGAAGGTTAATGCAATAAATTACATTTGAGATACAGCACCACAGAATCATCCCCTTGACATACATGAACTCTACTGACAGCTGAATAGAAGCAGGCCCTGACTACCAGCCAGCAGAAGGACACAGGTGTTCTGGTTGTTTGACACAGTATAGCTGTGTTAATGCCAGGACAAGAAGGGCACCCTGTCTTGTATTTCTTTAAGAAAATAACACTGCTTCATGAATATTGTGAAATGTAAGATTAGAAAGATTACTCACTGGCTGGCTTTGAATGAGCAGCCTAAATTATTGCTATAGTATTTCAATAATAGCTGGAAGAAGAAATGTCAATAATGCATTTAATAATTTTTTAGACATTACACCATCCCACCGCTGCATCACAGATATATGCTGAGCTCTTGACAAAGGGAACAACTCATTAAAGAGAAATGTTTGCTCATCTCCACCCTGCCGTGTAGATAAGATCCTCCAGTCCATGGGAAAAAAAATCCCCAGTGGTAATGCCTGAACGGCCCCCATCATGAGAATGCCAAAAAATCAACCCTCCAGGCACAAACTCACAACGTTCATGTTCAAGGAAATAGAAGTCTATTCCATCTTGTTTTCAAAACAGAAGAAAGTTCTCATCAAGAACCAGATGTTGCGAAATCCACTTAATTTAGCAAGATTGGGCACTTACTGGTTAGATAGAAACAAAAATATTTGCCAAGAGAAAGCAGACAAAGAATTCACAGCCGTTTGTAAACAGCATTCTCCCTGTTAGCCTACACAGAAGCTACTAACATCCTCAAAATGATCATCCAAGTGCTATCACACCACGTTCTTGATAACAAACAAGAATGGAAAACTCTTATTGTTTGGTTTCCTACCATCTGGCTCTTTTTCTGAAGGTAAACACGAACTCCTGCAAAGCTGCAGCCCACTAACATGCAGTTAAAGAGATCAGAGGAATGAAAACAGAGGGCATTGCTATTTAAAACAACGTTTGGATGCCAGGCAATCCGATACAAGACTGTAGAACACTTTATTTCCTTATGCTCTCATCTGCACCTTTGTTTTCTGCACAGTAAGTTGTATTTCAACTAAAAAATACCCCCAAAAAATCCACTTCTAACAAGAATGTCAAATCAAGCTGTTATGCTTTTAAGTTAACTTAGAAGTTACTGTTAACTTAGAGGTTTGTCTGTGTTGAGTCCATTGTTAAGCAAAAGGAAGTCCTGTCTACCTTCTGAAGAGCACCGTGTGATCTGTCCTCGCGCCTGTCTCTCACAGACATGGCATGAAGCCAGACAGTCAAGGGAGGAAACCTGCTTTTATTAAATGTCATCAATTACTGAGAGCAACTGAAAGTTACTGGCTGCAACTTTCTGATGGTTGTTTTACTGAGAAAGATTACTGTTTCATGAAGAAGTGTTTTTAAACGAGTGACAAGAACCACTCCAGTAATTTCAATGCAAAGACAGACGGATTATCTCATCTTGAGACTGTAACACACATCTCACCACTGGAGGTAATAAACTAACATCTCCAAGGGCATGAAACCATGCCCACGATTTAGCTTCAGTGTGCAGCAGCCACTCACCAAAACAGTGCAATTACACCATGTACCTTCATGTTTACATCAATTCTGTCTGTTAAGTTACCTAAGTATCTGTGTGACCAACTCTCAGCACGTGGGCTTAGAAAACTTCTTTCTCCTCATATTTAACAAAATAATCTTCGCAATTCTTATTCAGCTTCCATTGAATTTTTAGGTCTTTTAAACAATCAGTGGAGTCTTTTTTACTACTGAGCAGTTTCCACTGTTGTTCCACAGTTGTAACTCCATAAATCTTCCCTGTCACCAGCCACTCTTGGAGCTCTGCGTGCATTTTGTCTTACTCAATGAAAAACCCCTCACAAAGCCCTAAAATGCTTTCAAGTCAAGCTTATTCCAATCACAAACTCTGGATTGGTTCCCCTTTTGTTCAGAATGGAAGTGAAATAAATACAAACAAGGCAACTACTTGCATAAAGGCCAGTTTACATGTACAAGGAGAACTAAATTTAATAACAAACAGCTTCAACAAATATTGCATCCTCTGATGTTAAGAAATTCCATTTAACACAAACACTGACAAATTCACTGCTGCAAAAAACAAGCGATGTTTTTGAGGGGATTTATAAATAGACGCTGAAGTCAACAAATACTGTCCTCTGCCATGTGACCTTTTTGATCTTGATCTTCACTGCACAGTGAGGTCAGAAAACTACCAGGAGTTTGATCTTCCAGAAGTATGTAAACCCGTTTACATGTCAAGTTACAATGGAAGTTATAATTTTTGACCACGTATTCGGTATTGGAAGTTTCTTTCAACTTGAAACATTTGAAGCCAGTGCAAATGTTACACCCAATGTTTCTAGCATTCTCCATTGCTCTCAGAATGATACTTCAGCAACAGATCTTGTGTTTACTCTGAAATCACAAACACTTCCCCATTTAGAAGAGCAGGATGACTTCCTATCATTTACACAAAAAGAAAGTTTCACTATTTCCATGATTCCTGAAGGGCTACTTAACCTGAGATGCAAAAGGAAAATGCTTTCAGTTGTTCGTTATTATTCACAGTTGGGTTCCTATGGGAACATTTTTTGCATCAATGTTACTATAGAAACCCCTGAAGGCAGTGGGGGAAGACTTGCTCAAACCAAGATTCCATGAAAGCTCTATTCAAAATATCAATTCAGGACAGAAAACGTTCGGTGATCTCTACTTGTACCAGCACAACGATGTTACTTTCTAGTCATTAGTGCATAAATACAACAACTGCAAGGCAGTAATTTCACCTCCATCACTACCTTATAAGACCATGTAGGAAATTTTGATAAAATAATCTTATCAGAAATACATAACCATATAATTCATAATTAACATTAGCATCAGTAATTACATTGAAAGTGTATATTTTGTTTTGTCCAGGTCAACATATATACATAAAAGTGCATTTTATGGGATGGAGAGATTTAGACCCATTTTTAATTTTTCATTATATGTATATGCACATTTATCTATATCAACATCTATATGGACAAATGCACCTAATTTTACCATCCAAATAAATTTAATTCCTACAAAAACAGGAACTAATATGTGAAATGAAAACAGTGGATCAGGCAGGAAATAGGATTATGCTGCAAAGTAAACCTGTGATTGATTTGTCAATTGAGGACATTTTCTCATCCCTTTCAAGAAAAGGTTGTCTGCTCACATCCATAAGCAAGGAGGCCTATACCCTTCTTTTTTGATCTTATTAGCAGTAATTGATAACAAATCTCCTAATTAATACAAGGATTTAGTAGATTTGCATCTGCAGTCTCTGACTGAAATACAATGTCTGGGCAGCAAGGTCAAGAATTAACTGTTATTTTGGGTGCATTCTCAGGATCTGTTTCAAATTAATTACTGTATATTGTTATAGACAGAAGACCAACTCAAATAACAGTTTTGGCCCTATGGCTCCAGACTATGGGTTTAAAATGCCTCACAAAATAAATGCAATGGAAGTACCTAAGGGTCAAAAGGCAGCAATGTCTAAATGCTGCAAGCAGAGAAATCTTGAAAGAAACATCACTTCTACACATGTTCAAGGGGAAATTATTGCCAATACTCAAAGTCCAATGCTCCTTTTTCATTACTTCTAAGATTATTTTTGCTGTAGTAAAAAATAAAGAGCCCAAATAATGAATTGTTTCAGTATATGATTATCTAGATCATACTGCTATAACTTGTTCTTCAAAAAAAAAAAAAAAAACCATGAGAAAAAAAGCATTTGTGCTACATGTTCGTGTTACATGTAGCAAAACATTCCTACTGAATGTCCAATGAGATTAATTTATATATAATAAATTTTGAAAGTTTTTCCAATTACGTAAGAAATCTTTACAAATAATACAGCTTACACCAGTAACTCATATCAGAAAAAGATATGCAATGAGTGTGCCAGAGATTATTTGCCTTCGAAGAAAATATATTTCAGCTATTTTCCCTTGTACATATGAACATATTATCATCATATATACTAACACAGTATCTTTTTTCCCATCAAAATACTTCAAGATTTGTAGCAATGTCTCCACCTGAATCGTGGAGGGTTTTTCCTGCTCCCCATCCCAGCCTTTCAGGTCAGGGTGTAGAGTACCCCAGGGATAACTGGTCTGACAATTGAAGACAGATGTAAAGAAAGCATTGAGAACTTCAATCTTTTCCTGATCCTCAGTGGTCACGTTCCCTGCCATGTCCTGTAAAGGATGGAGATTGTCCTTGACTCTCCTCTTACTGTTAATATATTTAAAAATATATATTTTATTGACTTTTGCCACTTTCATTTTGAAAACTGTAAACTTCTTCAAATCAAAAGCCTTGTGAACAGTCTCGCAATGTGAATACAGGAAGCACCAGAACACAAGGACAATATATTTGCTTCCTATAGCAGCTGAAGAGTCTTAAGCCACAAGGAAAGAAATCAAAGAGATGTTAATTTGATCAATGATTATGAAGAATCATTATTTACAGTTTCTTTTATGGTCAATGATACCAGAACTACTGCTCGCAATGACAGGAAAATAAGGTGAGTCTTCCTCCTTACGGTGAATATATTGACTGTTCTGAGATTTATTTTACTGTAAAATATGTTTTTTGTAGCCAAACTGTTGGATTTTTTCCAATCATTTATACTCTATCTCTTGATTAATAAGTTTCTGTACAGCAGTTTTCCAAACAAAGCAAAAACAGATACAAAAAGATTGACTTCATCCAGGCCCTTGCATTAAACAGTTAAATGATGCTGCAAGATTTCTCAGCAATGTTATCTGTCTGATATCTCTACATTCAGATCTTCCCATCTAGGCAACTTCAAACCAAAACAGAGTAGGTACAGAGTGATTTGATGAATCAATCCGTTGGGATAAGTGGTGTAGCAATGACAACCTCACAAATCTGAAGCTGTAGCATGTGCTCTTTGAGAAGGATAAATGCTAAGAAACTGCTTTCTCATTCTTAAGAGAGGAAGATGGTAATGAAATCAAGTGAAGCAGCAGGCCCCACTCTATGCGTAGCATGTGATTTTATGGCCTGAATTGGATCATAATGAACAGATACAGCTCTGAGCACACACAGTGGCAGTGGAGGTATCGCCTTTCTGCAAGCAGACACCACCTCACAGCCACACGCACACACCCAAAGAGACTCTGCAAGGGACAGAGCAGATGATGACTGGTTTCCTGTGGAAGCAGGCCCTGTGCTCCATCGCACAACTCTGAGCACACCATATCTTTTGTCACCTCTGTGAGGCCCTTGCCATGAAAAGGCTGCAGTTAGCTTAGAGCAACACACATACCATTAGTCTCCTGCCAAGAGAACACAAAATAGCCATGCTTTGGCAGCCCTTCTTGCAAAGACTGCTCATCTGTCTCATCTCTATCCATACACAATTGTGATAAAACTTGAGTTTATCCTTTTTATGACTTACATTTTTTGAACCTTCTTTTTAAATGGACAGTAAGTAGTAAAGTTACAAACAAGACCCAGACAGCACAGTCATGTACCATTTCCTGCGGAAACTATGCATTCTTTAAACCACACCTGTACGCCTTCCTGCAAATCTGACTTTCCTGGGTACTTTGAAAAGCACAGTAACTGGTTTCACATCTTCCAACTCCTACTCCCTCCTATGTCCTACTGAGAAAGATTAATTAAAAAGCGCAACGTTCTTTTTTCCGAGTTTACAGTCAAAAGACTGTTCTCAAGAACGAAAAGATTTAAATTAGTAGTAAGTAAAAAATATTAAGCATTAAACCTAAAACAAAGGAAATGCATTAACGCTGTGTCTGATATGGATGGAGGATACATGATAAAGAATAGAAGAGTTCAGCTGGAAGGGACCCACAGAGATCATCGAGAGGAAGTGCCTGACCACTTCAGCACCAGCCGGAAGTTAAAGCACGGTACTAAGGGCATTACCCAAATGCCTCGTAAAGATTACTTGAGAATCAGTAAGCAAAGAACTTTAAGATGCTCATTCTAAATTTGACTGCACTGTGAAAACAAAATGTAAGAGAAACTTTACAATATTTTCAAATCATCTTTGGATGGAAACCCGATGAATCCTTTTCACTCTTACAGCAGTTTTGAAGTGTGTCAGTCACCAGGTAAAGAACCTGAAATTCTAGGTACTTGACTTTCAAATAGAGGTACCTTAAATAAGGTTGCCTTCCTACACAAGTTAACATTGGCAGCAAAGAAAATTAATGTGCTTTGTTAAAATTCTCCATTTCATGAATTTTGTAACAAAGCAAGATAACGAGCATCTACAGTGATCTCAATTTAGCTCTGTACTACACAAGCTTTGTTTATCTGATCAATTTCTAAATTGCTAGATCAGGCTGAGAAAAAGAGTTAGCAGCTTTCTCAGGGGAAAAAACAACTTGTCATCTCACCAGACTACTGTCCTCATCCGTTCACTTAGCAGTTGCTAAATCCTACACCAACTGTTAACTGATGATGAATGAAATGTTTTCTGGGACTATCAGTACCTTGGCAGAAGATACAGCCACGGACTACACACTGGGCAAAAAACATTTCTTGAATCACTAAGATAGCTCAAGTTGAAATGGACAAGGAAGTAACACTCAAGATCTCTGATGGAGCTTGATAATACAACTTCAATTCCTTTAAATACGCACACCAGAGATTAAGAGTCCAAAGCAGGAACGTTGAAAAGGAAAACAAAGCTGACTACATCGTACGGGTTCTGGTCATTAGGAAAAAAAAAACAAAGTAGAAGAACATTTGAGGACACTGGCGTTCGGAGAGGCAGGGACAGCTTCTCCAGTAGTATGAAGCTGCCACATTAACAGAGGAATACCACAGAGCTATAGAATGGTTGGGTTGACCTTACAGCCCACCCATCCCCACCCCCACCCCCTGCCATGAGCTGGCTGTTCCCCACCAGCTCAGGCTGCCCAGGGCCCCATGCAGCCTGGCCATGCGCACCTCCATGGATGGAGCACCCACAGCTCTCAGGGCAGCTGTGCCAATGCCTTACCACTCTCTCAGTGAAAATTTTCCCATGGCATCTAACCTAAACCTCCCCTCTTTTAGTCTCAAACCACTCCACTTTGTCTATCAATATGAAAGAACTATTCTGGTTATGACAACAAACTTACTGCATGCAGTTCTTTGAAGTGTAGTGCACAGCGTTGTCTTGTAAATAGGCTATTTGGGAACTGTAAAACAGAAATAAGACGTAATAGCAGTGCTCTACTCTATATCCTCAGGTCCTCAGGTTGTCAGAAGAAAATTATGCATAGCACAAACGCAGACCAGGACACAACAAGTCAAAGAGCCCAGCCTTACATGCACAGCTTACATACACACTATGAGCAAAACTGCACAGAAATAACCTTCACAGTGGAAATGAAGAATATCTTGATGCAGGTACCATAAAGAGCTACCATGAAATCAAGTACCGTAACACTATTAAGTCCTCCAAACCAATGGACAAACATCAGCAAATGAAAGAAGTTTGGCTAAGCCTGAAATGAAACTAAGATATGATTCACTCATGGTCCCCACAGACAAACAAAACAACAGACAGCTATTCGTGTTGGTTCATGTAGCCCCCTGCTGTACAAAACACAGAACTGTAACCCAGTCACCTTTCTGTCACTGTGCTCTATGAGCTGCTCACAAATTATCCTGTGCAGCCCTTTCATTTACTAATGAAATCTTCATTGTAAAATACAACAAAATCAGTTCAAGTTTCCTGGCAACTCACCTATTCCAGTAAACTGGAAACAAAAAGACCCTGGATGGACAGGTACTAAGGAGCCATCTATTGCAATTCATGAGAGAACCTCACTTTCAAATGCCCTTCTCCCTGAGTTTAGTCATTTTGTTTGTTTTTTTTTTAGTTTTTTGCTTTGTTTAAAACCAAGCTGCAAATGATGAACACACACTTACATAAAAGATCTTCCTAATATAATGAAATACCAATCAGCACCAGAAAAAAGTTCAATATTTATATCAAACCTGTCTTGAAATGAAATGCAGAAAAATCAGTTAATTGTTCTATTACAGAATCCATGACCAGAAAAACACTGTCTTGTACCAGGTGAGCTGCAGATTAAACAGAAAAAACAAACAAACAAACAAACAATAAGGAGGGAAAACGTTTACCTCACATAACATAAAGGCCATGACAAATAAATACCCTTTTATCTCTGCATTCACCACAGGATGACCAACAACTGCTAGATACCTTCATCACCCACAGGAATTGATCGGGAAGATGACATTTCACAGGCACCACAGCTGATTAGCTATGGGACTGCTCCAGAAGTAATGCCTGCTATTTTATGAGGAGGTGGAAATAGGTCTATGTAGGCTCAATTCTGCCTCAACAGATCTGTCAAATTCTGTTGTATTAATAAATAATACAATATAACGTTTCAGATGTGAACGTATCTAATAGAACTGCAGGAAAAAAAAAGTTATAACAGTATATTTAAAAGATTCCTATTTTTTAAAAAATGGGTGCAATTTATGTCAAATCACCTGGTCACACACAACTTTCATCTTGGTCTGTGAAACACAAAACTATGACACAGTTTTCAAAACAGAGCCATCTTTATCTTACTGTTCAGTAGGGAAGACAGCAAGAAAGAAAAACTGCGAGCACCCACTTGATAATGTAATTTCCCAGGGTAAAGGAGCGCTTTGGTGAAACAAAATTTCCTCCATAAAAATTGCACAGAAGTAATTGAATCTCCTTTTTTAAACATAGTTTCAGAAGCCATGTTTTAAATTGTTACCCATCATCAGCACCCCACAATTTGAAAGCCTACATCCATAAGCAGCTGTGTGTGCATGCATTTACATACCTACATCTAAAAAGTACTAGTGGATATTCTGAAACATTTGCAGGTTTTCAATACTTCTCAATGTTCTTATTTTATTCAGGCATTACTATTAAGCTTCTGTTCACAATTACATTAACGTGAACTACCGTGGTTAGTCCGTGTCCTCCTTTCCACTCCAGAAGAAACAAATCTATAGATTTATCTGGGGCTCTCCTTGTGTAGTTTTAGGGCAACATGATGATTCTTTACAACAAAAAAGCAATGTTTTGAATATAAGAGATTTGCAGATGAACCAGTTTGAAAGCGATGTACTCAAACCATCCTCTCTTACAACACTTATCTCTAGAAATATTCAGGATCCATAGCAAAATCCAGCCCATTTAACCAACTCGTATTCTCCAGCCTTCACTCATCCCACAAAAAGGAAAGATTAAGTTAAAATAACTCTTCTGTTTCTGATCCTTTGTTTCCTAATAGTGCAGTGTTCATATGTTACCATAGAAACATGGTATGTTTTAGACCCAGACTTTATCACCAGCTCCATCTACAGTCAGAGAGCAAACTAAAAATGTATAATCACTCAAAAAACTGGTTGCCTTATTAATAGTGCAAGAGTATTTACCAGATGCTCTACCATATTCCATGTTGAACAAGTATATGAACTAATAGAGACTGCTTATATGAACAGTGAGTGGAGTCTCAGACAAAAGGAAATCGTGAACAAGCATAAGAAGCTCTAAGAGAGAGGCAGAGTAAGTGACAGAAAACAGATGGTTAGCAGTAGTGGATCACTGGGATTTTCTTTCTACATTTTAAAACACATCACAGACACTGACACTCCCTACAGACAAGTGCATTGCACAGCCACTCAGAACCCAGCTGCTTTAAAACAGTTAAGAGAAAATCACACTATTCTAAATGTGACATGTAGAAACTCGATAAAATAACAACTTTTGCCTTCACAGATAACTTATTTACCCTTCATTAAAGAAATGACAGAAAATCTCCACGGTCTAAAAGGTAATACAGGTATAATTTGTAGGATACACAATCACTACAAAAGCCTGGAAAACATCACCTAATTATCAGAGAAATGGTGTGTTTTGAAACACACTGGCACACCTAGCTGAAGAAAGCACTAAGTAACTGCTCACAGTGAGTAAAGGTCCACAGAGGGCTAATTATTCCTGAAGCATGAATAGCAGTTAATTGATATGGGGCAGATAAGCAGCAGAGGCATACTCCGGAAAGAACCATCAACTTCATGCATGCCTGATGAAGTCTTCCACGAGTACCACCAGTGCCATCTGTTTCATATCACACCCTGCAACCCCTCAACAGAGCCAGGAAAATGCTGCCTCGTTCCTCCATTAGCTCAGACGTAATATTACAAACAGTATTGACAGACTGCATCCACCTGAGCGAGATCTTTAAAAATGAGCATTTTTCCTACAACATACACAGGATGTGCATCAGATATGGTGACATGCTAAAGCACGCAGTGATGGGTTGAGGGGATAGTTTTGTGGAACAGTGATAATGAAAAACCCACCATCTCTGTTATCTATTCTGCTACAACATGTAGTATGTTCTATACATATTAATAATTTTTAGCTTGTGGTTCAAGTATCACATCATCACTTTACGACAACCTAAAAACATTAAAGCTATCATCACTGTGGATTTGCTATTAAAACAAGTTATTTTTAACATTAATTAAATGTAACGAAGGAGAGGGGAAAAAGTCTTTTTTTCCTCTACTTTGCCTTCCATGTCTCACATACTGCAAAGGCAAATTTTTACTATTTCTGCCATTTTTGTGGTTTTTCAGATGGTATTAGAGAAGGAAAAGAAAGCATAGCAAGTGTATTTGAGTGACCCAAGCTTTGATAGCCACAAAAGAAATATCAGGGCTGATGGCAAATTTCCCCTTTGGTATAAACTATGCTAATTAATTTATGTTTGCAAGACTGCACTGAAGGTGTTCTCATCTGCTACAACCACAACTTCAGATTGCAAGTGACCAGAACATTGCTCAGGGATGCTGAGGCCTCCTTCCACAATGACGTTCATCGGTTATTTACACTGGCGATCCAAGTCTAATCACCATCCTTGTGTGTTATTTATCACCTGTCAGCACACATTCTTCTCATCCACAGAGGGAAAAAAAAAAAAAAAAAACCTCATAACATGCCAAAATGAGACACCCGGGTCCTTTAGTTAAAACCATACAGACTCAGCTTCTCAGTTAAGGGATTGTTTGTACCAACCAAGAGAGTGACCAATATCGAAAGCCCAAAGTGACTCTCATATTATTAAACACTTTTTTCTCAATTTCACCGATATGCCCCATCTGTAAGGCATGAGGAAGATGAGGAAGTGGACTGATCATTCTTCTTTAGGCCTTCCTTAATTCTATGTAATCAAAATTATAGTTTTGCAACATTCTTCAGCTCTAAAAACTAGCCATATTTCAATCTCCTGATGCACTGTTTGTGAACATTCCATTTAGTTGTATGTCAGAGTATAAAAGCTATGTCATTAGTCTGCTCACTAATATGCATTTATAAACAAAATACCACCAAGGGCAGCCCGAAGATGGTGTTACCTTTTACTTGACATTGAATTGGAACCAACATGGGATTTCAGAAATGTTCGTTCCAACTCCCAAAGCTAGCAGCTACACAAAGAAGAGTGACGTAGCAATGAAAATATAATACCATCATTATTGAGCATGAGCAAATGTTTCAAGAGATGTAAAAGCAGACACAATTTAAAGCATGACCTAGAAACAAAAGAACCACACATACGTAATGCAAATGGTAGTTTTCTTCAGGAATCTGGTGATCATCATTCACCAAAAAAGAACAAATAAAGCCTCCGCAAAGAAAAGTAACACTAAATATTACCTACAAACAACACCTTAGCTATATCCCAGTAAAACTGCAGCTCTGCTCATGTCTTTTTTTCCAGTCTTAGAATAAAGCTGGGGAGTTAGACACGGGACACAACAGCACAAACCACGATCTGGTGAGTTCCCAGCACAGAGAGCTACTTATTCCCCTGTCTGGTAGAGAAAACAGCCTTTCTCATCACTTTCAGATCAAGCCTGCCATCTTGTGGGATTCAGATTCAGGCCAGCAAACAAGCTTAACCTTTCTTAAGACTATAGTCAAGATTTTTTAATCTCATACACAGTGAGGAAATAAAATCCATAGTAAATTTTTTTGTTGTGTTGTTGTTTGTTAAGACACGATGACTGAGCATATGCTTAAATTTGCATTTGCCTCTGGGAAATATTTTCTTCCATTACAAAGCCCATTTCATGTCTGCATGAGACTTCAGCCAGCAGCTGGCAACTACTCTACCCTTAACCATTTCAGCATTTCTCATCTCTCACCATTTCTGCGTATGCTATAGAAACTGATATGACTCATACTCTCAGTGCTCTCCTTGATAAAGATTCAATTCCTTTAAGTGACTGGCTCTCAAACTGCAAGTCCCAGAGCAAATCATTCCTTCATAACAATTGTCAGTTCTACTACTCCTTTTATGGGAAGAAAAGGACATTAAATAAACCAGAGAAGTTCAGTTAGAAAGCAGTAATTTAAAAAAATTACTGAAGCTAATAAAACGTGCTGGAAAATATCGGTCTGCTTTATTAAAATACTCTGGCATCATTGTTAGATTATGTTAACTCTCCTGAATTCTCTTAGATTTTCCAAAAAGAGTATTTCCTGTGTATGCAATGAGATATTACTAGATACCAGCCAATTCAGGGCCTCTCAAAATAAGATCAGCTTTAACTACCCAAAGCGTTAATCTCCCAATTTGTGAGACTTCCTTTTTGAAAACAGTGTAACGTTGTATTCTCCAAACATGTATGTGCCTCTTGTAATCGTTACCATCTGCAGCTGAACTGCACTTGACTAGAGGCATTTTAATTCAGTTCTTCAGGATGACTCATTTTTACTGACAGAACAAAGATAGAGGAGGAACAGTGAAAGTTGTTAAACTTGTTTCTGTTCCTTGCTCTAATTCCAGGCATAATTCTTCCTCCATCAGTTAGCAGCTGGCAAAAGCTGCAGCAGAATTATGATGATTTATGTCATTAAACCTTACTTTCCACACAAGTTACAAGTCAGCTTGACTACTTGACTTTCTTTAAGCTATAGTATGCAATAATTCAGCTACACTATTCTGATCTTCATTAAAGGTGATGTGGTAGAAACCATATGCACTAAGGTAAGCACCTAACACACAGTATTTGCATACTACCTCATCATGAAAATGCAGATTTTCAGCTGCTTACCAGTGTCTTCCTATCTTACTTCTATTTACATTGCAAATCCCAAACATGTTGGTTCAAATGGCTTTTCAATCTCAGTTGACTCATATTTCTATTTGGTTTTAAAACAGATGATTGTTTAACAAGTACTGTGCTTCAAGTACCATTTCCACACTACCTCAGAGTAACAACTTCTGCTGTATCAAAGAGCTTCCAAATTTTAAAGCTCAGATAAAACAGTAATCAACAAACATTAACATAACCCATATGTTCCTGGAGTGATCTGATATCAGGCCTCTGGGCAGAACTTCACTGTAGAACCATTTCTCCTAATTAAACAAAATCACATTAAAAGCTAGCTGTGTAATTGTAAACCTGGTGGTCCTAAATAAATCAATGACTAAAAATAGGTTTAGCTCAGCAACAGCTGTTAAGAACCTAGAGTTACAGAAGTGAGAAAAAGTGCTTGGCAACTGATATTGGAGCTCAACCATGGAAGGTGAAACCATGGATGGATGGAATGGACTGCATCACAACTAAACAAAAAATCTACCTTCCTTTCCCCTCCTCCCACCCTGCATACTTTTCTGTTTTAAATGCTAACCTGTATTTCTGGTCTTTAGCCACTGAGGATTTCCTTTATTTTCTCCATGCTTTCGTATTTCTATTTCCATCATCTCTGACATAAAATAAGGGCATGCTCCCTAAGAAAACACACTGTTTGAGGTAGGACAACCAACTTCTCGGCTTTCAGCACTCTAGTCTTCTCAGCAGAAAAGCTTTAAAGTTCCACTCTTCTTAAAAACTCACTCAGGTTAATTTTGCAGCAAATTAGTCTTAGCCAAGTCAATGGAACTACACAGCATTCACACTATTAAACAAAGTAGGCATTCTCACTATATCAGTTTCATGTTTCTGCGATACGCTGTGTACAATACTTAAAAACTGACAACAATTCAGTTCCAAGAAGAAAAATGTTTTTGAAGTAGGCACACATCACTCTTGTGTGGGCTTCACAAATCTTTATAGATTCATATTGCTCCATCCAGTGAAGTCGAATTTGGATAACAAACCCATGCTTAACCACTACACAAGCCCACCTCTTTCTTTTCACCACATAGCTACACGCTGCATGTATATCTTTGAAGCCAGAAATCTTTTTCTACTCTTTCAAAATAGTAATGCTTAACCTACAAAGCTCTTACAAATCCTAGAAAACAAGCATACCAGGATATAGGTATGAAGCAGCACTGAAAATAGAGATCAGAAGGATGGTTTTATCCACTGAGTTCACTTTTTTTTTTTTTTAATTATGATTAATTACATAAGTATGAAATCCAGTCAATTCCTTTGAGGTTTCTCTTTCCATAGAAATTTTCTATTTTTCTATTTCACCATCTTAGCAGAAAATCAATCAGCTTTGGCAAGAAGCCCTAGAAAAGTGACCAAACCCTGCAACTCCCCACTTCCTTGATCCCTATATGCCCTATTGCTTACCTACTGCAGATTTTCACTGTCTGTGCCAAAAAGCTACTTGTAGGGCTGTGCTACACAAAAATGGGCTTTCCCAAAAAGACATTTACTTTAATCAAATATGTTTCCACTAAATTCACAGAACAGCTCAATACACTATTGGGACAACAAAGGTGATGGCAAATTATAGCATTATACAGTATTTTTCCACAGAACACCACATCCCTTGCCTAGAAAGAAAGGGACAGTCAAGCACCAAACAACCAAACAATCAAGAAGAGCATTACTGTCTTCAACAACCATTTCTAACAGTAAGAAATATTATTTTTCTTTCCTGACAAAAGTTTGCATTTATTTTGACTCACACAAGCTTTTCCGGGTAACTACCACTAAGTAAGAAAATCATTACTAATTGCTCAGAACAAAAATTCAAAATTACAAAAAGCATAAGGAACTGAGTCCCATTAAGGTAATTTTTAAAAGGTTTGGATTTTCAAGATGAAGAATTAGAATTTGGACTAAAATGGCTATTTTTTTCTTATTGCTGGGATATCTGGCAGGCCTAAGTGATTGCTTCAAAAATTCATTCCAATAGTCAACATGAAAAAGGTCATATTTTCATATAGAGATCCCACATTCTGGATGAGCACACTAGTTTAAAATAACATGACTCGAGAGAATAAGTAACAAGTAAATTCTTGGACAACCTTCATGCTTGAAGAATTCGTAGCCTTGGATGACTTACCCAAAATCATAGACAGAAGGCCATTGCTGGCTTTGATTTGTTTTGTTTTCCTTTTTACAAAGAAAACACAGGAGAACTGAGTAAGAACTCAGACTACTGAAAAAGGAAATGGAAAACACCTAAAATACTTCTCTTTCTGGAATATAGAACAGACCATAACATTTTCCTGCCTAATACTTGTTTCTGGCAAACGTTGATGGCCTTATTATCAAATCCAACAGCACGTAGTTGACTAAAGGAGCAAATTACATAGATGAGATTTGATTGGGAATAAGGCATAGACCTTCTGCTACATTCAGCACTCCTCCATTGAGAGCTGGTCTAGTCTTAAGAAGTAGAAACCAGGTGAGTAAAAAAAGCAGGCAGCTCATAAATCCCTGAGCCTCTGGACTTTCGTGATGTACTTCTTTCTTTCTGGCCTTGAAAACACAACTACGGTGAATGGATAAAATTTTAGTATCCCAAAGACAGCCCCATGAAAAATGATCATTTTCCCTCCCCGTGCCCCTTTTCTCTCCTTCCTCAAATAGCAGTACAATGTGTTGTAACAGTATCTAACCCTCAGGCAGACAGTGCTGAGCTGGAAGGATTGCTCTCTTCATAATTGTGACTTCAGCATGAGTACATTGCCACGAGTAGGGCAGACAGCTGGCCTGACCTCCCAGCAGGGCTGCACAGCCACTGTGTGACACAAAGCAATGATATGCACTGCATCAGCTGCTGCTATAGAAGGCTGCAATGTATACTGTTTAAGACAGTAGGCTTTTCTCTTTCAATAGCTATTTGCCCAAAAGTCACCAAAAATAACTGTTACAGATTGTCATGAATTTCTCTACAGTTAACATATCAGAAAGCAAATTATTCTTCTATGCAAGTTTAAAGACAACACAACTGTAACTCAAACCCTGACGAAACACACTCCACTTCAAAAAAGACAGAGATTCCAAATTCAAATTGGCACATAAAATATTTAGCACTTATTTGCTCACCAACAGTATCTCAACCAAGACTAATACCACTACCCAACATGTCTTTATAGACTACAAAAACACTTCCCAGTACTCAGAAGGAAATATGAAATAAAGAGAATGATAGAATCATAGTCATAGAATGGCTTGCGCTGGAAGTGGCCTCAAGGCTCATAAAGCTCCAACCCCCCGCCACATGCAGGGCCCACCAGCCTCCACATTTAATACTAGACTAGGCTGCCCAGGACCCCATGCAACTTGGCTTTGAACACCTCCAGGGATAGGGCATTCATAACCATAGGATCATAGGAACATATGCATTATGGAAGAAAACCACCAACAACAAACAAAAAACAACCAAAAGTCTGACAACTCAGCTAAAGTCCAGTCATCTATACAGAGACTATCAGAATGCACCGAAGGCCAAATATAACATTGCTAGCTTAGTTAGGTTTCAAACTCATAGATTCAGTTCTTTTAATATTCATGAAAAAGGTTGTTTTCAGAGAGATTTGCTCTAGAAATGATAGTAACTGTCAGTGAAAAAAGGCACGCTGCCTACTCAATAAGCAGCTGAGTAACTGGTAGAGTATTTGAAGACAGAATAAGAAAAACAAGGCACTCCAAACTCTCCTTCTCTGGGAGAGATCCAGAAACACACATTTCAGTTATTAATTTTAAACAGCTGAAATACTTTCTGACTTATTCCTACGTAAATAGATACAGAATTGACTACCAAGATTCCTTCCAGACTAGAGGAAGCACATTATAATTCCACACACAATAACAAAAACTGGATATCGTCCAATTCCCCTGCACATTTGTTTTGAAAACAATATGCCAGCCAGCTAGCTTCATACTAAGCAACATTAATTGACACAGTTCCCACTTGCTCTCTTATCTTGAGTTCCTTTCTTGCCATTTTCAACATGAAGAAACTGAGAATCTGCCAAATCAGTAGCTTCTAAAATTTCAAGGCTCTTGCATCTTTATTTGTTCAAATGTTGCTTCATGCTAGCTCACATAACAAATGGTCATAACATAAATAGTATCAGCTGGATTTCTCAGTATTTTTGCTTACCAAGAACTGCTGAATTTGGTTTATGCAGGAACTCTGCTGTGGTACCATTCAGTTATCAGACATTCACAGCAGTCACACTATTCCTGCTAAGAGCATATTTTTTTTTTTGCTGCTGTAATCTTGATTACATTTGTTAGGGGGGAAGAAAGCCACAGAAGCAAATGAAACACTGCAAGCTTGAGAATCCAATGAACCTTTATCTTTCAGGAGTACCAAACAAAGCACATGCAAAATGCAAAACACTGATGAAATGCAGTTGCAGAATTTATAAAGGACTACACAACATAAAGGGGAAGAGAGATCATTGCAAAAAATAATCATGACGGTTTAAGGTGTAATAACCACTTACTCTCATGCAATTTTAACCTGCCACAATACATCAGCCTTAATAGTTCAAAATGCTACTAAAGGCTGCTCTGGTTAACCTCAATGACTTTGAAACAAAAGTGGTAACATTTCCATCACTTGCTCTCTTTTGCACATGGCAGTGATAACTGCAGAGAAATACAACACTTAGCTAATCAAATGTAACCTTGTAGTCCTTCTGCAATTAGAATGCATTATTTCTACTCAATGAAAGCCTAATGCAAAATTCTGAAGACATAGAAATATAATTTAGATTTTCCTTCAAACAAAAGCAGGCAACCGAACTGTATTAGTTAGGAGTTCAAAAATTTATATCAGTCATTGGGGAAAAAAAAATAATCCAGGTTCTTCGACAGATTTCCCCTCCATCCTGTATCAGCCTTAATCAAAACATCACTCAGGTGTCAGGTACAGGTGGCATTTTCAGAAGTTAGATCTGTAGTTCAGATTCATGCCAACAAATTGCATCTAACCAGCTGTAAACCCAAGAGATTTACATCTACTGTACAAAGTTTAGACGTGAGAACCTGCTACGTTGTAAGTGGGTGCTGTTTTCTCATACATTTCTGTAAACCTCTCCTTCCAAAAAAAAAAAAAAAAAAAAAAAAGACACTTGAAAATTCTACCTTTAGTTATCCTATTACTGCTACAAAAGCATCAAGGATTACAATGAAGTGATAAAGTGACAAGTTCCAAGACAGCAGCCATGTCAAGGAAAATTCAGTCCACTGGAATATGAGAAAGAACTCTAATTATGAGTAGCAAAGACCAGAAGTACGGGCCCAGCCACCCAACAGCTGCAAAAAGAAAAGATCATCAGCCCTGAAGGATTGCCAATTGAAGGAAAGAGGCAACACTCAACATACACTCCTACCAGCAATATCTTTTATTTGGCACTACAGAGAAAGGAAGAGGACTGAAGATAATTTTCAGCTGAGACACCAACAGAAGCAAGAACACAGAACAGCCTGGAAACTGGGCAGTGCTCTCATTGCCTCACAGCATTATGGGCTGCAGGCTATGGTGGGCAAGGAGAATATCTCTGAGGGCCAAAGCACTTCGCCAGAAGGAAAACCAGAACGTTTGTCTCTTTCACCTTCTTCTCTCCCTCCCCACAATGATGAACTATTTAACACATCTTTTTAACTCCTAATAGGAATTCAGTTTAATCCATAAAGATTATTCTTACTTATAGATAAATATATTTATTTGGAACATGCAAATTTGCAAGTAGATACTTCTTGAATTCAAGTGTATCATAGTGACCAACTTTCCTACAGATTTAGTTGTTTATTTTTCAGAAACTTTCCCATCACTTATCAGATTATATTCTTTTCTGGCATCAGCTCTAAGGAAAGAAAGTAGATAAAGTTTCAATGTATTCCTTATAGTCAGTAAAGTTCTCAAACCAAATAACTCTCAACATCCATTATTATTCTTTGTGAGACTGAAGTTAAGAGTGGTTCCTTCTCACACCCCTTTCCAAGAACTGACAATTCCAGCTAGCTAGTACCAACTATACTTCATCTTCTATTGTTTTACTATCCTCTATAAATGGGGAGAAAGCCATTTTATAAACTGCTATTTCCATTTTATAATTTATCCTCTAATCTATCTCCAGCATAAAAATGTCATGCTGAAAGTATTTATGGTAGCTTTATTTAAAACAGGATACCATGCAGTAGGTAACTTAGGAGAATAAAATGCTCACTGGCAGTCATTAAAACATCACTTTTGATTTATAAACAAAGCATAAATATATGAGAGATCCCAACCTTAGGGAATGGAACAAAATAAAAACAATTTACATCTACCACCTGAACAAACGCACCGTGCTTTTAGTGAGCAAACTACATAATAAAATCCACACAACTTACATATATTTGCTTACAGCACTTAAGAAAACTTCACAGTATATCAAGTTTTATTGATAGCTCCACCACAAATTTGTTGCATAATGTTTGTGTCCTTGAGATTAAGAGTATCTGCCTATTGGTCACATTTAAAAATAAAATAGCATTAAGTTTTTCACATTTTAGTGATAATTTATATGACAAAAAAAAAGACCTTCGTCTTCTGGCTGTGAATGAAAATCAGTCAGCCAATTGCTTCCTCTTTCCTTTGTTTCTAAGGCTCCCGAATATAAGGTCTTATACAAGATCAAAGCCCATTACATGCATCATAAGTCAGGTTTAAATGCTAGAAGAGGCCCTTCCTGGGGCTTTTGCATTGCAAAGACTTTTGGCTTGACTGAATAATTTAGACCATCTGAAGAATCACAAAATGAAAAATAATAAATGCATGATGCAGTAATGATGCAAAACTTCTCTTCGTTAGGCTGGTGAAAATAGTGTTTATCCAGCTCTAGTAGTAAAAAAATCCCCACAAGTAAAAAATAAAAATAAAATAATAGACACGTAAGATTTTTTTAAACTTCAAATGTGTTCCATGCAGCCATAGATGAAATTTTCACCATTCTGCTTACTGCAAGCAGCCAATGGCTGAGTCACAGAGAGTGCAGAACTCAGGTCAGCGACATCCCATGTTCCGTTACACCCGGCACGCATCAGGCTGCCATTCAGCTTCCCAAGTCAAAAGCCTAACTGAAAAAAATCCACAGATTGCAAACATGATATTTTAACTAATAGGATTTTTCTTTACGCAATGAGAAGGTACAAATAGCTCTGCTGGCTCATATGTGGGTTGAAAAGTCTTTTTTAAAGATATGAACCATGCCTAAAGTTGGCTTTAATATTCTAAGCTCCTTCTAAATCACCAAAGGCCCCACAGTTTATGCTAGGTGATAACTTGGCTCTTTATACCACTCACATAACCTAACAGACACTTAAATTCTGCTATTTTGCACCACTTTCTTTATGGTCAATTAAACATGTAACAAATCATACCATTCAATCACTCGAGATGCTCTAATACTCAGTAACATAAATTGTACTCTCCTGCTATTTTAGTCAGCATTACTAAGAACTGCCATGAAGCATTACAAGGAAATGCTGTGATGAAAATGAAATCGTATTGCTCAATACCACAAGTAGAACAGAAAACAATATGAGATAACAAAGGAACAGTATGTATCAAGTCCCCGCCCCCCAGTGCAGCACGGGGAAAAGCTCTGAAGCTTGCCATATCCTTCTCCTTCACTTGAAAACTCTTTCTAACTCTGAGGATGTTCCAGGAATGGTAATTTAAGTGGGAAAAGTTCTAAAAATGTAATTACTTTCCAAGTGCTATGACACTTACCTGAGTACCACATCAAACAAACAAACAAGATTCTATATTATTTCTTGAAAGACATCCAGCATGAAATACAACATTTATTTGCTAGCATTTCTTTGCTTCATTAACAGAAAGAGTTTTTAATGAGTACTTCTCAGAACAGAAAAATATATGGGCAATATATGAGTTTGCTATCTGTGTATGTGGTAAATAAGCGGTGTAACAAAATTCTAGCTCAGCCCAACAACAGCAATAGGCTCTCAATAAAGGGTACCCAGTAATACAGCCAAAATAGCCTCAATGCCTTCCCAGCACAGCTCTCTTCATGACGACCCCAAACAAGGTGCTAAAAATTGCACAGTCAGTGGCAGTTTTCACAAAGAAATGGTCCTGAAGTATAAGAATTTACCACATCTACCACTGAACTTCATTGTTGTTCCTTCAGTATAAGTCTTTATGCTCAACAGTAGAAACTATTGATGTTTTAATGTCTCCTAGGCCTCAGGAAACCACAAGCCTGACTTCTGAAGTGTACAGCACTTGGAGGGCTACTACTAACAGCAGAGCATAAGCATAGCAACAGCACTGGGAGATTAAGACATTTGCCATATGTGAAAGATTCCATGAGCACAACTGGCGCCCTGTTGAAGCAAACAGGGGTTTTTCCACTGCCCATCCCCCTGACAGTCCCATGGTCATCTGCTAAGAATTCAGAAACAATAAGAGCTTCTTCCCCTTTTTCCTTCTATTGTTAAATAATACAAAATAATTAATGTAAACATTTATAACACAAACAATTCTTTAACTTATTTTTTAAAACTAAGTCCCTCAATATTATCATCTGCCAACCTCTCCTAAAATAAGAAGTAAAGCTTCCTTACCAAACTTTTTCTTCTTCCATTCCTCCTCTGGCACATTGGTTTATTAAGGCAGGACTACTCATGGTAAGCGCAGGGCTTTCAGAATTCATTTTTTTTCTACAAAGGTACAACAAAAACAACCATTATTAAAACCTGAATGTAAGCAAAGAATGTGCATTTACTAATTCACTAGAAAACCCCAACCTCAGTGCAAACACTTTTAAGATCAAATACAGTGCATTTTACTCATTTAAGTAAATCTCCTAAATCAAGGGGATTAATTGGATGAATACACTGAGAAGGATTTGGCAGTTTTGTGAACTTGCTAGTTATGCCAAACTCAACACTGATTGTCTTTTGTTTACTTTTCTGAACTGAGGCCAGCAGAGTTGATGTCAGCAAGCCCCTATCCAGGGCTATGCATAATGTTAGTTATGTTAATTGAGAGCAGCAGTTACAGCTAGTGTTGTTGTAGAAGGATCCACACAACACTAGGGAGAAAAAATGGATTGTGGATGTTTAAAGATCCTTTGAGCATATTTTAATAACTTAAGATCCTTATTTCAGTAGCTTAAGATCATACCTCAGCTGATTTGCAGAAAATTACAATTCACTCATGGTTGAAGTGGCAAAAACAGCACAGATATTCAAATGCTGGCAACGGCAATTCCCAATCTACAGTGCTTCCAAGAGGTCTGTATGGCCAAACATGCTCTGATTAAATGACTCACATGATAAGAACCAACCAATCTCTGGATGAATGAAGTTAATTTCACACTGAAACACTGCTATGTTTTGGTAACAGGATCCACAACCTTAACAGGAATTCTTACACCTATCTGTGTGGGGTTTTTTGTTGTTGTTTTTGTTGGGTTTTTTTGTTTGTTTGTCTGCTTGTTTTTGCTTTTAAAACAAAGAAAAAAGAACAGCCTTCTTGAATTTGAGACTCTTGATTTGACTTCACACCTGGTCTCCGTTATGATAAAAAAAAGCTTCACAGATTAATAAAGAACAAGTTAAACTGTATATTAATTAATCTACTAGAACATAGCAAGCACAGCATGTTTTCTGGCTAAGATAGTAGTACTGTTGCAAGAAGGTATAAAGAAATATTAGAAAGCTGTTTCAAGCTGCATGGAAACAGGGTCCGCAGCCACAGCCAGCAAGGGATGACTACAGCACATGGCCCATCATGGGCGCACAGGTTATGCCAATCTTCACAAAACACAACTTGGAAGACAACGTCAGCCTTTGTTTCAAAATTCTGTCCAAGTAGGGGCATATAAGAGCCCCAGCAAGCACAATCCTGGGAAAGAAGTCCCCGGATCAGCAACCTAAGTTCAGCCCTGACTGAAACATTAAATTCCATGCCTCTTTAGTCCTCAGTAATGCAGGAAGAAGGCAGTTGTTCTTATAGCTATTCTGAAGGAACAATGCAGGAGTCCAGACTTAAGCATCTTCTGCAAAGTTCCTCTCCTTTGGGGAGCAATTTCATGCCAGTTATGCAGCAAGAGCATCATCTCCTCTTGTGGGCACCCAAACTAATAAGACCCAAGGTTTAGAGGAAGATCAAAAGTAGCCTATTCATTTGCAAACTTGGAAGCTGAAAGAATCATTTCAAAACCAAAAGGTTGCCATTCCAGAAAAATAATGAATAAAATATCCCGTACTATCACTGGTGAGCTAGCAGTGTACCAGAAGTACAAGTGTTTAATCTATGACTAAGAAAGTTTTCATCACTCCCTTCTCCACCCTTGGAAATGAACACTCCACGCACAGCTCTGCATTGAGACTTCGGTGTTGAAACAGGAGTAACAGCAGAGGGCAGAAAAAACGATACAAGTTACTATGACACCAACTACTTTCAGAAAAACTGATAATAAAGGCTGACACACATCAAAGAGAAACCAAATGATACATGGAATAAACCCAGTTTGTTCCCTCACATTCCGCAAGGAAAATAAGGTACAGTAATACAGAGATGAATAGATCTTGTCAAACTTCTCACGTCCCTCACGCTCCCAGTGTAACATCTGAAATTGTCAGTAACACTGTACAGTTTCAAGTCCAAATTCACTCCTCAGTTAAACATGGGGAGGAGAGGCCCAGCAGCCTGCTGGTACCAGGGCAGACGGGCCCTTCCTGTCACCAGCAGAAGGATGGGAAACATTGCTGTGCCCAGCGGTCCCTCCCACAGTGAGCAGCCAGCACTGCCCCAGCATGGGAGCGGGCAGCACAGAGCAACCCAGTATGCTCCCACTCACGGCAGAGAACCAATGCCCCAGCAGCACCCAGCACATAACCCCTGTCCACTGCAGCAGAAACCCCCACCATCCTCAGCACCTGAGCCTTCTGCCTGCACCAACCAGCTCTGGCAAACCATACTTTCCTCCCTACTGCTATGGGAGCTGGAGGAGCTTGTTACAGCCTTGGCACCGGGCACCTACTGGCACTGCCATGCAGCAGCCCTTCTCCTTCACACCTCAGAGCTCGGACAGCCAGGAGTCAGACCGGCTTCAGCAAAATAATCAGCAATTCTTCATGCTATGCTGAAACAGGCCCACACAAGTCCTAGTTCAGCCTTTACCAGGAGCAGCAGGTAATTAAACAGCTGATCTCCACATCCCTGACAAGTTTATGGCCATGTCAAATACCAGAAGTTTTTTAGGTTCTAAGACAAATGGAAAACTAGTATTTATCTGCAATTTCCAAGGCCATAGGCATCAAATGTCACCACTTCTCTGTCATTTCCATGAAGAATTCTCAGCCTGCAGGGTCCATCCCGACTCGTTGCTGTGCCAGGCACTGCTCTGACACTCTCTTGAGAATAAATAACTATTTTTACAATAAAAACACAACCTTTCTCAACCTTTCTATTATAGGATATAGAAGGAGATATATTTCACAAAGCATCACGAATATTTACATAACCACACAAAATAAAAGCTAATACTGGCAAAACAGAATTTTGTTTGGAATATACTGTTTTATTATTCAGTCAGAGTGTTAGAAGTATACCCAGAAATGAACTCTCATTAATAGCATCCCCAAAAGTCAAACTCAATTCAAGAAGCAAAGGAACACAGTCCAGGGAAAAAAAGAAAAAGAAAACCAATATGCTGTTCATAGGTGCTTCTTTCTGTATCACCATCCAACTCGTTTGGACTTGCACTTTATGGCACAGGCACTACACATGATGAAACTTGAAGGAGGAAAATAAATCATCTTTCCTCTTCATAACGTGAAGCCAGGTGCCAAGGCAAGTCAGTTTAAGAAACTCTGCTAAAGATGTGTTCTCTTTCTCCGTTTGCACACTTGACTGCTGTAGACAAACCACATGCACTTTAATTAAGTGTTGTCCTGGAGATCGTGCTCTGATTTAATAGGAGGAAGTGGGCAAAAGGCAATTCCAGAACAAAAACAAAGGAAAACAATGTCAAAGACTTTATTTATAGCAGCTATGTTTAACAGCACTGTCACTATCTTACTGAGGCAACAGCCTTGAAGAAACATCCATCCTGTCTGTCAAGAGATTCCACAAATGTAGCATACCTACCCAGGACCACGCCAGAACACCCTGCAAGAAGCATGCAACCCCAAATTCTCCTAGGAGTTATCTCCACAAAGAAAAGCATTTATCTTCCATGAAAAATCACCAATTTGGAATGCCTGACACATTTGCAGTCCATCTACCTTACTGTGGATTCTTATGACACATAATTGCAGAGAAAAGCCTAGCAGTGGTAAGCCATTGGCTCAAGAGTGGAAAAGCATTAAATTTAAATATGTTTTCATGTTTATGTTTAGATTTTATTCTGGAAGTTCTGCAATTTCCCTTAAATGGCCGAAAATAAGGGGGAAAAGGAAAAAGGGATCTGGTATAAGACAACAAGCCTCCACAATCCAAACACCTGCACAGATCAGCACTGCAGGATCATTTGAGCAGTAAAGATGAGGTTCAAGAACTGCTGAAGCCAAAACACTTCTTGAGCTCCAACTAGCCTGTAATGGGAGAAATAGCATTTAATCTGTCTAATGACTTCCCCCTACACAAAGCCCATTTTCCTTCTTTGCTTCTGTTATGAAGTGAATCATTGACCCACAGGATAAAAGCCTTTTTGCACTCCCTGTTCATACCTCTGGGCAAGTGAGACACAGCGTAGTAGTTAAAAATTAAAGTGTCCCTCAACTGCTATTCACTACAGTTAAAGTAAAACTAACAAATTTCTTCTGATAAAACCTGTTCCCACAGCTCCTTACCTCCATCACAATGCCATCCTTGTTGATGCAGTATCTTGTTATACTTGGCTGATAAAAACTCCCTAAGAAGTTTCAGTGAACCCTAAGGCTTCTGAGCGCAGGAACAGCAAGTGCTGCCTTTGAGGAGAAAGGTGACAGCAGCACAGTAATGTGCACCTACTGCAGAGGGGAGTCAGTGTTACCAGCACTCTCTCAAGCAGATGTCTTGAACAAGAGAGTACTATTTAGCTAGTGTGCATCATAGCACCTTGAATTTTAAAGAGATGATGTTCCAATCCCTTAGAAAGCTGCACAGAAGTTTCATTTCTAGTACCAAGTGCATTTACTCTTGTATTGTTTTTTGCAAAGTCACATCTCCAGGCACACAGTATCACACCTCAATAGCACTCAGCTACTAACCAGGAGATTTAGCAAACAGCTCATTGAAGGGCTGACTGCAACTTTAAAATGAACTTCACTATTGAACTGCATAACAACAAGCACCAAAACCCACCCTTTATCCAAACGGCTTTTCTGATGTGTTCAGATACTGCAGTTGCCAAGAACTTGGTATCATTGAAGCACACTTCAGTAGAACCAGAGTGAGAACTCAAGAAGCACGTGAGCAGTGTTTCTCCTGCCCACAGCACGGAGCAGCAGGCAGTGCTGAGAAACTTCCCATTGCAGAGCCACTCCAACCCGAGCCTAGCATACCATCAGCTATCACACACACGCACTGTGCTTATCTCATGTACATTTTGACCTCAACAAACACATCACACACCATTACTTAGCTTTAAGACTTTAAAAATGCACATGATTCACTAAAGAATGAGGTCTGGGAGGACCTTTTTGAAAACATATTCTTTAGACTTTTATTCCTTTCCCTACAGCATCTCATTAAATGCCATCCAGTACTGTTCTCTTCAGAAGAGGAGGTAAGTTCCATACAAAAGTGTATACACAAAGATATTTGGAAGATTTTATGTGGTGGAAGTAGCTCAGAGAACTACACGCATTGCACGTAACGCTTTGCTCTGTATTTGGTGGTTCAATTAAAACTCTCCAAGTGACAGAGAAGTTCTAACATAACATAACTCCTCCCTGACTTGCAGCAAGCACTGAGTGTGGCTCCCTCCCCACATACCCACACTTGCTATGGGCAGGCAGGCAGTCCATTAAGTCTTACATAAAAGATAGTGTTTACTTTTGAAACAGTATGAACGTTCTATTTCTTCTCAGCACAAATTCGACTGAAAGGTATAAGACAACAGTGATAAAAACACAAATTCACACCAGGCTGAAGCCAGAACACAGATACAGACAGCGTTCTACGCAGGAGAAATAAAACCAACTGTGAGATGCTGTTCTCAACAGAACCAGTCCTTCATTTTACTGAGGTTTCATTCTTTTCCCATCCAAAAAAAGCCAAAAGAAAAGGAAGATCTTTACAACTCATCTCAGATCACCTTCAAAGAAACCACATGGAGAAACTTACCGTCACTGAAGAGAGAACATTGCTATAACACAGATGTCTCTCAGAACTGCTAAAATATGCTGATACATTGAGACACCAATAGCAGCAGAACCAGGATGAGGTTTGTGCACACAACGTTACATTCCCAAAATATGAACACAGATCTTCCTGTGCTGGTTATTGCTGTGAAAAATAAGTTATGGAAGAATTCTGGCTGCTGGTTTAATTTATTCTGCGTAGCTGCAGATTTTGCTAACAATGTCTATCAGTGGGGAAAAAAAGAAGAGCAAGGACTCACCCCATTCTGTCTGACCTGCAAAGCCATCAGGAGCTGGAGGCTGAGAAACTTCAACAGTGTGGGGGCAAAGAGGAAACACCTGGGAGCTTTGCTGTCATTTTAGGGATGGTAAATGATGTATCAATAAGGAAAAGGAATTACTTAATGTTTCAGTGCTCAGTGTCTTTGTAACCCACAACTAAACCCCTCTTATCTGCTCATGTAAAAAAAAGAAATGCTAGCAAAGATTGGAACAGAACATTTGCAACAGAAGGTTTAAAATGCAGAAGGTGCACACGAAATTAAAAACCATAGAAGCATTAAGGTTGGAAAGACCACTCAGATCACCTGGTCCAACCACTGACCCACCACAAATGCACATCACTCAGCACGGCATCTTTCTGAGAAGAAACTTTTCTTAATACTGTTTAGCAGAATTCACAGAGTGAATTCTAGTTCACCGAGTGCTGCATTCCAGTGAACACAGACAGAGATCAATGAATTTCATGTCACTGCTGTCACAGTTATGTATGTCACAGTGAAAGAAGCTTGCTTCTCTGCAGACCAGAAGACCCAGATGTTCCCAACACTTCAAGCACGGGGCTTCAGCACCCAGCACTGAACAAAACAACCTATCCGTTCCATCAGCGAGCAAGAAGAATCCCCTACTGCTATTTTTCCAAGTATTTTATTTCCCTCTTTCCTCTTACCAAGTTTTTTTTTTTTTTTTCTAATTTCTTGTCAACAAAGCAAGCAAACACAGCACAACGCCATCATTCTGCTGCAGATTTATTGCCAGACAGTTTACAAAGAAAAAAGGGGCAAAAACTTGCACTGATTTGGTTCATATACTACAGTTCCAAATGTGAATCCAACTGCTTTCATGCTAAACTTTCTGCTCTGTGCTTTGCAGTTGACGCTATGCAGCAAAACAATGCTGAAAAGCTCTTTCCAAAGATTAGGAGTATTTATGTTCCCAATTCAGTGACTCATGCAGTGAGCGATTTCTGAGATGAATTTAACTCTATCCACCTCATACGTCTGAATTGGAGAGCAAAAACAAAGTGCTTGTTCAAAAGTTACAACAATGACAAAGATTTTATCTAAGACAATTATTTTATCTGTTAGTTATCTGTGGACAAGCTATTCCCAGAATTAACTACGTGGTGTTCCTGTAAAGAATACTAAACATTACAAAGCCATACAGATAGGAAAACTATTTGTTTAGCTATAAACAAAGCTAAATAAATTTAAGGAACACAATTTATTAAACAAAAAGAAGAGGAATTTTCTGAAGCTTGCATTGAAGGAAAGTATTTTTTCCCATAGTAACAGCAGACTGAGAAAAAAAGAAAGAACGCATTCAGTGTGCAGTGGCCCAGCGTCAAAGTAGCGCAACTGCTGCCACATGTTTACATCTTCTTCTCTTCCTTTCAAAATATTACAGCCTCTCACAATAAAACGGTCTGTTCTCATCTTTTATTTTTTTTAATTGAGAATAAAAGCTAAGTAAAACAGGAGCAGAGTTGATGTAAGCACAACTTCTTTTCCCTTTAATCAGGGTGATCATTTCCAGGGAACTGCAACATGTTTGAATTTTCTCTGCCTGGAAGGGCGTCAGGTCTTCTCCCTAACAATCAAACTATCATCCTGTCAGCCTCGTATCTTAGTAATCATGATTGTCTAATTCAAGATTGCTGCACAGTTCCACATCATTGAAGTTTGTCAAGTTGATTTGCTTTTTTATTTTTTTTTACTACTTAGTAAATTTATTAACGTCAGGCAAAAGCTGTACTGCTCTGAAATTACCTTTTCAGCCCCTAGTGTTTTTCACCCATGTTGCTAAGCATGCTTCACACTCAAACCTACATGGGAGAGTTTGCGAGATTATCTTTCCACACAGTAATCAACTTGCTTGAGGGGATTTGTTCTAGGATATTAATTATGTATCTGTGGAGCATCACCAAGAAGCTAATTTTGATAGCAACTATTAATGTACGCACAGTATTTCAAGACTTGGACTCAGACAAGGACCCTGCTATCCACAGGGCAATACCCGGTTCAGGACGCACCCAGCAGAGGCTGATGGCTCCAAGTGCTGGGCTGCATGCAATCCACACATGCCTCTCACATCTCCCACCTACAGGTCAGGATCCTTCATTCAAGGCCATGTACAAGCAGAAGCTGTCAATCACTCTTAATGCATGCACTGCCCAAACAATTGGTCTTTGTCATCTTCAGAACAAAGGTGACAGTCAAGACAGAACCTTCTGGGACAATACTAACTGGACACATTGAAATAGTTGAAATAAAAGCAGTAGAATTCCTGATATACTAGAGATAAGCTCTTCTCCTAGTTTTGTTTTGGTCTTTTTTTTTTTTCCTGAAAATTTATTGTGGGCAAATGCTGAAGCAATAAAAGTAAATAGATGTACAAGTGGAATGCCTGAGAGATGATACCAGCACAGCAGCTGCTCTTGGCTCCACTGAAACCATACAAGTCCTGATAGAGACTGCCAGCTTTCCAAGTTTCTGCAAGCTTTGGTGGTACAAAAGCCAGCAAACCTTTGTGAAGGCAAGTTGTACCACACACTGATTACACCTGCAGAGCTACAAAGGTACGGCACGGCTATGAGGACAGTTAATCCTATGCAGAAAGGAGAATCAATAACAGCACAGGGCACCTTTCTATGTATGTAAAGTTTCTGTTTGTATTTGTAACAGCTGGATGAAAAGCAAAAGCCAGAATTTTAATGGAAAGAACATAAAGCTTCTTATCCAGTTTAATGATCTGGGAGGAGATGGCTGGATGTCACTGCTGGCCATGCCTTCAAGGGCCTCCTTCTGCAGCAGCCTGTACAAGGCATGAACCACTTCCAGGTAACTCAGCCCTACTGCAGTGTACTCGCTCAGGTTTGAAGCCCTAGGCTACTCGTCACGCATGTGATCAGGAAGAACTAAATAAATCTGCATGTAGTGGTGTTTAGATGTTAACAGCCCGACCCAGCAGCATGCCAACTGCTGCAGTGTTCACAGCTGGGCTCAGCACAGGATTGAGCACCTGCGAGTCAACTGTTGTTTACATTTCCAGTATATCACTTCATGTTGTTCACAGCTGTTAGTGCTCACAGTTCCACAGTGTATCACCTCATGTTCAGCCCTGGTTGACACTAGATGGGAAAACACTTGATGTTTGTTTTTACATCCTCTCTGTTACATTCAGGCCATCACAGCTACGTGCTACATAGCTATTTAGTTCAGAATTCCAGCTATTAAATCTCGTTTTATTTTTGAAAGTGCACTACTGTAGTAGTGATTGTGGACCATATGTTATACTGAAGTATACTCAGCGAGTCCTTTATTTCCCAGTCACGTACACGATGACATTACAGCAGCTCTCCATGCTCTGACAGACCTGCAGGCCGTGGCCACCGTTTCATTTCTGACACTGCATGACTCGGACAGCTGAAATGTACCTCTTGAGCTGGGAGGGCGTGCTGTGCAACTGACTGAAGAACCAAGGAGCCCTGCAGGATCTGGATATATGGACATAACCTTTTTCCAGCCAATGAGCACAGATGCAAACATCAAAATGTCAACACTTCTCTTTGTGCAGTAAATTCAAGTACTTTTGCCTGTTCCAACCTTTTCTTCCAACACAGTTCTGCCCTGAATTTTCCAAGCTGTTAAGGACCAGAACAACTTCTCAAAGTACAGAAGCTATCTGTCACACTTTGGCGAGCTTTCAACGCTTACATCCCCAAGATTTAATAAATAACTAAATAGATCAAATGAAGAGACCGGTAAAACAAACAGAAATAGCTTTGACAAGTCAGCAGCAGTGAACACCCCGAGTCCTGCAGCCCTCTGCTATGCATCCCTGTAACTTCAAAGGGAATAAAGTAGCAAAGTTACTTCTCAATCTGCACATGACCTCTACCTGAGTACCAGGTGTCTGCAGAACGATGCACGCACACAAAGCGCTCCAACTGGATTCTGAATGCAGCTATCACAGATTCATCCTCACAACGCTCACATTTCTTCAGAGGAATTGCTCAAAAACTTAAAATACTGACAGTGTACAAATACAACCCTAGCACACCCAGAGCTTAGGAGGTCAGTTGACTTAAATATCTGAAGACAAATATTTAACACGCAGAGAGAAAGCTCCTGTACCAATATTGAGAGCTACTACACAGTTCAACAAAGCGAGCACAAGCAGGTAGCGCTCACTGGTGTCAGCTCGGGCACGGCCAGACAAAGCAGACCGTTGTTTCGGGACAGGCGGTGTGACGCCGATCGCTGCACGCCCCGCACCACCCGCGTCCCCCGCAGCTCGGGGCGGCGCCGGAACGGCCGCCCGCACGGAGAACGGCCGCGGTGCCCGGGGGCACGGCAAGGCGAGGTGCAAAGCAAGGCAAGGCAAGGCGAGGGGCGAGGCGAGGCGAGACGCGGGGGTCACGAGCCCGGGCACCCCGTGCAGCGGTACGCGCGGCTCTGACGGGAAACTGAAAAGAGAATTCTGTTCGGAACAATAAAGCGTCTTGTTTGATGGAATCGGGTAATAGATAGTGACTGAAAACAGCGCGCCAGGCGGATTTAATCAATGTTTCAGAAAGTTAACGCCACGCCGGGCCGAAGGCGGCACGGTGACAAAGCACGGCACGGCCGCGCACTCCCGGGCAGCGGTTCCACGCGCCGCTCACCTCCCCGCTCCAAAACCTGCTGCGCTGCTGGGGGCCTTTTAACTCCAGCTGCTTCCCAACCCCGCGGCTCCTCCTACACCAAACGCAAAGTTCTGCACGGACACGACACCCGCCTGGCGACTGGCCGCGTTAGCAGAGCTCTGACACGGCGCAGACGGATCCTCCGAGTGCCGGAGGGTGAAGGAACGTCCTCTGCCCGCTGACAAGCGTGGCACGCAGTACCCGACCGCACGGCCGCCACGAGCAGCCTCACCGCGCCTTCACACACACGGCCCCGCACCACCGCCCGCCCCTCGGGCCCCGCGTCCCGCCCCCTCAGCGGCCTCGGCGGGAGAGGGACCCCCGTGCCTCCCCCTCACGAAGCACAACGCAGCCGCTGAGGGAAGCTCCCAGGTGCCTCTCCCGCTCTGATAGGGTTGCCTTACCGTGCACCCTCCGGCTCTTCCTCGGCTCCCGGCATGCGGAGCTGACAGCCCGGCCGGGACTCGGCGCCAAGTCGGGCCGCAGCCGGCGGTGTGAGGAACGGGCGGGGCGGCGGGGCTGTCAGGGCGGCGCTGGGAGGAGATGCGCGGGCCGCCCCCGCCCGCTGCCCCAGAGCCCGCCCCGCTCCGCCACACAGACCCGCCCCGCAGCGCTGCTCTCCCCCCTCCCCCTGGGATTGACGGCAAGAGAGCCGGTGCCGGTAGGGCGACGGCCCGGGGGAAACTCACAGGTGGTACTGGGGATGCGTGCTGCGGCAGAAAGAGTTCCAGAATCCATAAGGCCGCAGAGCTCATCCAGTTCAACCGCCAACCCATCCCGCCTGCACTGCCCCCTGACCGCATCCCCACGGCGCTCGAACACCCCCAGGGACGGCGACACCGCCACGCCCTGGGCAGCCTGTGCCCATAAAGCACCAAGACGAACTGGTAGCGGTGTTCATCGCACACTGATAAACTTCCATTCAGTAACAAGTCTACGGACACTACTTCAGTGGAGCAACAATCACTTAACACAAACGCAAATCAAATGAAATAAAGATGCTCGGTCTTTTTCAACAGCAGCACTGCCAGCATAAAGCAGCCGATGGGAAAAGAATGGTGAAGGACAAAAAATAGCTAACCACCTTCTGCAGCCCGGAGGCACCAGGAATAAGTTACAATAGAATAATTAATCTGGTCCCACTATGGTTAGGTTCTCCAATTCAAGCCCAGCATTTTGCATTTTTTTAAATCTTCCAGTTGTTTCAAAGAGCTGAGTCTAAAAACGTGGCATGGACAGAGGACATCAGACCTGGTAAATGCCTTAAATTCCATTTGATTTCCTCAGATTGGGATACTGAACTGAACTCCTCTTAAAAACAGATTGAAAATACTCAGGAATCAAAGGTCAAACTTAAAGTCACATGTGAAGAAGTTGGTACTTACGGTGCTCTGAAACACCCTTTTTAAACTACAGACAATTCAGCTGGAAATCAGCCACCCAGATCCCACAGCATTCTTAAATAAAACACTACTCTGGCATATATTTTGGTACTTAGCACAGTCTGTTCTGTTACTTTAGCTTTCTGAAATAAAGACTGGAGAAATTTGGTACATCTACTAAAAAAAAAAGACCAAACTTAATTTCTCCTTTACATTTAGTTGTGGTAAAATTGCTACAGCCACTATGAGGTAAGCTACACACAGCTCACCCATTGGCTTAGCCTCATAAGAGCACCGTGCATCAGAGCTATGCCCATTTTCTCTTCTTTTCTACGGTACCAGAAGCCAGTTAAAAGTAATTGCTCTCTGCAATTTCTTTTTTTCCATCATTCCTAAAGCAGCAATCCATGCAACCTAATCAGGTACGTGAGAACTTGGTACTTTTCTAGCCCTGTGGCAAAGTTACCTACCTAGGGAACTGCTGTGTTATGAGCAAAATCAGCTTCACAGCAAGACCAACACAACTGGCAGAATGCAGCAACCTCTGGGGCTGCTGAGGTCTGGTTGTCTGTGGTGGATTCCTGAAACCCCGAGTCTTCATCACAGCAGCTGCCAGGAGAACTAGAGAGCAACCGTCCTGCTCCGGAGTGCCACCGACGTGCCTGTCACAACGGCAGCACTGCGATGGGCAGCGCGTGCCTGTCCATCTCTCATTTAGGACTTAGCAAGGCTGTAAAGGAAAGCAACATTTATAGAGCATTATTTGGTGTTTGTTATCAGGAAATGGGAGCAGATGCTGTGTTTAGAGACCACTCTTCTGTCTACGTGCCCTCAACATTTCCACTTACACAGTGAATGAAGGATTAGCTAATATAAATTATATAATGTAGAGGATCTCAGCCAGATCAGCTGAAAAGGCTGTCCAGGGAGATATAATGGTTTTTAGTAGTTTTTAATTTGTAGTTCCTGTTTTTGAAGATGATTAACTCTACAACACGCAGCTGTTGGTTTTTAGCCTTTTTAAATACTGAGTACGAAATTTTATTTATTAAGCAACATACAGACTGTGTTGGATGAATTGTTACCTCAGTCCTAAAGCTTGCCCTAAAACACAGCAACATTTGAGAGTTATACTTTAAAAAGATAATAATAATAAACTTTGTTTTTAAAGCAGCCAACTTATGGTGAGGGCAGCAGTTTTCAAATACACACATTTCCCAGGCATGAAGGCAGCCTAAGCAGAGGGTCAAGCTCAGCAGTGAGAATCCTGCCCTGTTTTCCTGATCCCCATAACTATTATTCTCACTCCACCCTCGGTGGCTGTGCGTTGTCCAACTGCTATCCTGCAAAGAGATGGTGGTTTCCTTCCTAACACCGAAGTCACACCTTGGCATATTTGCAAAAGCTACAACAGGGAGCAGGCAGTTTCCTTTCTGCTGATGACTAACAACTTTTATGGGAACAGTCCCTGCATCAGACATTTAAAGACAAGCAGGCTTAATGCTATTCTCACTTCTAATTATTCTGAAATTGGTGTGTTGTAACTGACAGCAATGAAATCACCCCTTTCATCAAAATGATAAAGGAGTGATTCTTGCAAACCAGGCTCACATCAAGCAGAAGTTTCTCTGGAAGTGGGGCTTGAAATAGGCCCCTGCTAAACCTGCGTACGGTCACAGGGCTGCCCCAACTCACCCTTCGGTTCCCCCACTGCAGAGGAAATAAAATTCATGGCTTACATCCACCCCAAACCTGCCTCCTCCTCCTGCAGTTCTTCCTGCACCTCTGCTGCGCTCGCCTGTCACAGAACTTGGCTGGGGCATAAAACAGTGCCCAGGTGACTGTTCTACCATGTGGGTTGTTGCAAAAGCTGCAATCTCTAGCCAAACATGCTGACTGGCTACAGGCTGTTGAAAGAAGCGCCATTATAGCTCAAGACTAAGGCACAAATCCCTGTGTTCTATCCTCATCTGACATCAGCCTCACCTCTGCTCTGAAGCAGATCTATTTCCTATCTAGTTCCTATCAATTTCTCATGTAAAATGAGGATAATGACACTTGTTTATGTCATTTGCATGTCTAGTTGTGCTCTTGTGACTTAAAAAAAGATCTTGTGAAATACCGAACAACTCTGATGCATCTCACTCACATTGTCAGTATCTGGTTTCATAATCAGCCCCACGGAAACTGGCTGAATCACCTGAGAAATACAGCATTGCTAAAAAGGGGTGCGGACAGAGCAGCTATAAAAGACTTAGGAAATGCTACTGAAAAAGATGCTTACATTGTGATTATTGTTCAGCAAATTGCACTGTGCATTACTTTCACCAGGCAGCATTGAGCTGCAGTGAAATACAGTCTATAAGACTGCTTTTTTTTTTCCAATACAGGATAAACACTGAATTGGTCTCCAAGGCTCTTTGAATAATCTTGTTTTCTATGCGTATTAGTTAGAATATATTCTCTAAGAAATTAGGATTACTGATAGTCAAACAGCTTTTGGTTGAGTGAAATCTCATCATAAAGTGCTGGCTATACAGTTAAAAGCAAGTTCAGTGTTGATTTGCAGATAAATGGTAGTACAGAATTTGCACAGGGAGAGCTCATGTGTTCTACCATTCACAAGTGACTCCACAGGTGCATACTTCCCCCATGGAGAAGAAATATCAACTATATAATTATTATGCAATAAATTTACCTGACTTGTGCAATCAACAAGACTCTCTTCTCTCTTAAATTGACTTTTTTTTTTTTTTTTTTTTTAAGTGATTAATAGTTAGAATTCCAGGTACATCAGCAGCCCAGCAGAACAACATTCCACACACACACTCTTCCACGTGTTGCCTGCAAGCCTACCAGCAGTCTGGAAAGAAAGGCAGTTGGACATCTGTGGTAAATCACTCTTGAATGTTACGGCTCCACATCCACTAAAAAATGAAGTCTTCACATTAACTGATGAAGAAAATTCTCCAGATGTTATTCTTCTTGCACTTATGTTTATAATTAGATATAAACTATTATATCTGATTATATATATATACTCATATTTATCTATTTATTATTTTTCAGCATCTCTCATTTTCACTGTCATGTCCCCAAATGTCTGCATTGAAGTAAAATACCCAAATCCTGAACAACTGTGTCTCCAGCACTGAGGCAGACTTGGGCAAGCATTTCAGTCCCTGGTCATCTAGTTAATGTTTGATAGTGAAGAAAGAACACTGCCTTCTTGATTTTTGAGAGCAATATGGCCAATTCCTGCTATTTCTATGGACTGCTACAAACACAAAGTCCTCGCCAACAGAGCATCTGCCCATGAAAGTGAACCTTACAGGTAAATCAGACTTTATTAAATCTGAACAAATGTAAAATTGTGTCCTGCTGTAAAAGGCAGAATCTGACAATTTTTCTGTGTTTTATGAGTCTGGGAAACAGCAACAGATAATGATAGCAAGTAAAATAAGATAATTTATTGCAGAATGAGAGAAAAATTCCTTCCACTGATCTATAGTACAGCCTTTAACTTCTGACCTTTTAGAAGTAATTCAGGCCTGATCATTTGTAGTTTGAATACACATATTGTGTGCAATGCACGTTTTATCACTATAACTCATGCAAAATTCTAGGGTTGTTTTTTTGGGGGGGGGAGGGAGGGAGCGGGGAACACTTCAGTATCAAGTCACCACAGTATTTAAATGTAAGATAAAGAAAAATAAGAGCTTACTTGTCAAAGTTTTTTTGAGATGTATAATCCATATGTATGTCCCCATATCAATCCATGACTTTCCACATCCTCAAACTAGAAGAATTTTGGCCAGCAGTTTCCAAACATCAGGAAAAACATTCTGAGGGTACTCATATTTTAAAACCAAGGTATAAAAACTACAGCAGCACCTCTTCTCCATTTTCAACCACAAAGCCCCTTGTGTGTAGGACTCCAAGCAGAGCACACAAAGAATAGGACTGCAGAACATCCTTCTAGGTAACACACCTGGGAGAAGCCCAGATCAGATAAGTAACTTGACATTCTCCCTTGAATTATAAATGCAACTATAAATGCACTTAATGACAATTCAGAATGTCTCTGATTTATGTAGTGCTAAGAGCAGAATTCAGAATTGGGAGACAGAGGCACAGAGAAGATGGCAAGTATACAGATTCTGAACAGCATCCTGTAAAGTCAAAACACAAACCAATTCAACACAGCTAACGTATATGCAAAGTATGGAATTCAGTTCCTCAACAATAAGAGTTTTATAGAGTCATTACACTTTTCTTGTCTTTAAGTTTGATTACACCAGACTGGGTCTGTTATAAAAGCCTTCATTTACCTGAGCAGCATAAGGAATACGAGTGGTTCTAAGACTTATCCTTGAGAATACAGTCCAGAGGATTCATTGAGTGGAACACTGAATTTCATTCAGATTAAAAAAAAAAAAAAAAAGACAGGCATATAAATCTTAGATAATTACTGCCTCTTCATAGACAAAATGCATCCAATGCAGTTCCTTATAGCTACATCATTCATGTGGACAGATTTCAGTTGACATGCAAGTATGTAATGCAAGATGAACTTCCACGAGGATACATAGAAAATAATTTGATAAAATCATATTAAGGCAGTTTTATTTTTAAAAAAATTAGACCCAGTCTTTCCAATACAGAACTTTCAGACAAGTACAGTTTCTTACAGTTGCTCGACTATATTAAACACACATCAAAATATCAGTTTCACTGCTAGATGTGGAGTGTGAATAGCAGTTCAAGTCTGATTGTTTGTGTGGTGTGCATAATTGCATAAATCGGATAATTGCATAATTGGATAGAACAACTGGACTCAAGGTAAGTCTGTCTGTAATACTAAGAAAAGCCAAATGAAACCAACTGAACATAAATGTTTTATTCTGACACTTAACTTCTAACTTGGAGTATCATAAAGTTTTATTTCTGCAAATATCAGCTGCATTCTATTTCCAACAGTTGTGTTTATGTGCTGGTACAGCTATGGCAGCAATACTTACCAAAATGCTGAACACACAGCTGTTCCTCGAACCTTTGGCTTTCCAGTGTTTTTTTCACCTTTCCAAAAAAATGTATTTTAAAACATTTGATGTCCACACACTTTCATCTAGTAGTAATTAAGGGGATCCTTTCGCCATTAACATTATTTAGAGTTTACTAATGCTTGAAAATAGTAGTAAGCTAACCTCTAATATATGTATTTACATGTTTGTTTTAAAATGCTTTTTACAAAGATTTTAGCTGTTACATTCTTTGGAGGAAAAACAGAATTTTTGCAAACTCAATACTATTTCCTTCTAGTATGTCAATATATGTAATATATTTTCTAATTTTATGAATTACTGTGGCTTTGAAAAAATTATGCCTAAATTAGATCAAGAATATCATTTTCTTTAGTTCTGTATGCGTGTGTGCATATACTTTAAAGTGTGGGTTTGTTCTATTATACATTTTCCATTAAGTACACTTTCTTTCTTCCTAAGTCACGCAATATACAGCTTCCACTTTATGCTACAAAGGAATGAAGGAATTGTTTGTTTTTTCCTCCACTTATAAAAGACTTGACTGGCATCCACACAGACCTTTATAATTACAAAACAGTTACAACCTGCAGGATTATACAGCACATTTTGAAGAAATCAAACTAAAAACATTAAAAACAACTAGCAACTGCTTTTCTCCATTTTCAAAACTGAGCTTTCTTAGACCTCAAAATGAAAACTTAATTCCTTTAAGTAACACTGAATTTAACAGAACCACAGAATCTTCCATTTAGCCTAGCATGAAATAACAGTATGAGTACTAGGACTTTCCCTGGAGGAAAGTAGCATTACCTTCATCTTCCAGTTGCTAAGAAATTGCCTCTTTCTTATGATTGTAGCTTTGGTAATTCTATGCACAGCAGCTCTTCAATACACAACTTCTGCAACCTTCCTGCCTGTATTTTATCGATCCAATCACTTTCCCTAGTAAAACCAGCCAAAAAATGCACTAAATCAAGAACTTGCATGGTTAGATTTAGGGAAGGAGCATTTACCTCTAAATTATTCTGCCTAGTTTAAGCCAGGTATTTTCAAACACAAAGGAATGGGGGGAAAAAAAGGAAGTACTTTGGTTTTGTTATTGCATACAAAACAAAGGGATGGTGCAGATGATGCACTCTGTATCCAGCTTGCTTAGGTACTGTGAGTTTGAGATTTTTCAGCTAGTGCTCTTTCAAATCCAGAAAACAGGTACAGGAGGGTTAATGGACATTACATTAATGGACGAGAACTCCAAATCTGACATGTACATACATCATCACATTATAACTCCATATTAAAACAGCAAACCATGCCAAAGTTCTGCCATCAATTGTTAAGTTCAAATAATTGTTACATTTTACCCTTTATAGTACTCATTAATGAATTTGTGACAGCAATTTCAGTAGTCTTCCATTTGGATCTTCAAATGATGACACATAAATCAATACAAAACCAAACAAAACTACAGCTTCAAAGCTGTTCAGCCAAAATCATCTCTACTTTAATGGTGCTATCTCATGCTATTAAAATGGGTAATATAATGTAACAACTAGGAAAGCCTAATTCTCATCTACCAAAATGGCTAGAATATTTGAGGTGTTGAAGCTCTCCCTCAATACATCCCCCTAAAGTAGTCTCCTGGTCATAGAAAATAAAGATGGATGAAATGAGTCAGAGTTTGACTGCATGAGCAAAACTAGCAAAGGCACACTGAGAAGGTGTCCTTCACTGTTAGCTGTTACCATTCTGGCACTTAGAACTGCACTTAATTACACAGCTGGATTTTACTTGAAAAGTTCCTCTTCGGAAATAGCAGCAATACTTTGGATAAGGGTGAACCCACCTGGCCACTGCAGGACGAAGGACTCACGTGCTCCATGCCCTTAGATAAACATGACCAGTAGTATTTCTTGCTTTTTTTCTTTTTCCCTGTTTGTTAATATAACACTAATAATAGCATACTCTGCTAATCACTAAGTAATGATTAGTAATGATAAGTACTGTGAACTTTAAAATAACTCATAGGCTTCTGTTTAGTGGTTGGCTCAACACAAAGCAAAGCATTCATGTCTGTTAAATGCTTGTCTTAATTCACTTTACCCCTGGTGATTCTGTAGCAGCATGTCCTTGAGTATGACATTCCCTACATTGCATACTTAGCTTATGGCTGAACAGAGCCAGAATGATGTCTTAAATACTAATTTTGGGTTTTCTTCCCCCGGTTCCTTAAATTATTCTTTATATTAGCACTTCCAGGAAGAAAACAGAAAACTTAGTTTACGTAGTATCAGTCAGTATATGTAGAATTTATGTCCATTAGAAAAATGATACTCCAGACTCAATATGGTGTTACTTGTGAGTCATCATAGCTAGATTCTGGAGAAAAGATGGGAAAACAAGGAGACGTTTATCTGAAATTGAATGCTGAGACATATTAACATTTGGGAAAGAAAAGAAACTATGAAGATAGGAACCAAAATATTTCTAGAAGAAAATAATTTCTCCTGATCAAGAATTTCTTGATCTCACCTTTGTTTTTATACCTTCCTTCTTAAACATATCCTGCTCTCGTTCACTACAGCACTCCTGTCGTCAGACATGTCAGCGTTCGACATTAGAGGCTGGAATACAAAATTTACTGAACTCAGTATTCCAAACAATTTTATGTCCAGTTACAAGATTATGTCTAGTAAATAAGGTCACTTTTTATTATGACATCTATAAACAGTATAACATCAAGAAACTTAAATTGGTAATAGGAATAACACTGAAATGTTTCTCATCTATTCTTCCATGCTGCATTTTTTAAATCATGTAGGACTGTATTAAGCCCAATAGGATCAAATTTACTGGCCATAAAAATCCCTTAGGAATAACAGGTCATCTTCAGGGAGTATTTGTTCCTTCAAGTAGATTTAGTGCTGGAATAGCGTTGTGGTTGAAGCACAGAGGCTGCTGATAAAGTGGCAATGCATAACATTGTACTGATGTATTACAGAGGAGCAATTGCCTGCAGTTCATCAGTATGGATATGGCAATGAAGTTCTGCTTTACATATTCCAGGCAGTAAGAACTTTGTGGAAGTGATTACAGGAGGTTCTTCTTCTCCTATTTAGGAAAAAAAAAAAGAAAGAAAGAAAGAAAAAGATAAAAGAAAAAAAAATTACTCCAAATACTGACTTGGTATTTGTCCAACATTTTAGAAACAGTGCAAAGAAAACTTATGAAGAATGGATCATAATGCCTCACTGAACTACTGGGTTCAGTAATTCCTTATCTAAAGAATTAATACTACTTTTGTCCCCAGGAGCGCTTCTTGGAGAAGACCTTATCAGTGAATGGACCTATTAATGGCCTACTTACTGGGATATTCACCACATCATTTTGGTTTGAATTTCAGTGGCTCATGCCTAATGAGACGATCCCTTTGAGAATCTCCTTTTTGCAATCCTGTACGTCTACAGCCTAATGTCTGTATGTGAACTGCACTGAAAGTGTTAGAAATTGTGTGATTTATTAATTCAAAAGATCAAATAAATCTGTCTATTAGAGAAGAAAGGAGACCAACATGAGGTGTGTATACTCACTGCTAAATGGCAGAGCTATGTTGTGACAAAACAATGGATAAAAAACAGGTAGCCAGAACAGAAATGGTACTGTGAATTCAGAGTCATAATTTGGACTCGTCCAACTATTAGAAGATGAATACAAGCAACACAATTCTATTTACTCCTCTCATTACTATACATATAAATATTAGTGCTATAAACATTTTCTATGTCTGTGACATTAAAAAGGTGTAAGTAGTTGCAATCTATTTAATAGGTAGGTGGCACTCAGTTCTAGACAGTTCTTTGTACTGAATTAAGACCACGGTTTGGGTGAGGGGAAGTCTGAGTGAGAGTCACAGTGGTGTTTTTGGACAGGGACAATGAATGAGAAAACATCAGAAGTAATTTTGGTTTCCCTGGCTGTCAGAGCATCAGAGTTAAGATTCATCCCTATCAGGTAGTGCTATAACATTCAACGTCTGTAGCCAAAAGATGCAGACAAGTACGTATGTGACTTGAGATTTAATTACTGAGAAGACTGCCTCTTTCAGAGACCACTTGGCAGCTGAGATACTCAGCTGAGAGTGCTGTGATGGAGGGGAATACTGGTAAAGCATTCACACAGAGAGGCATTAATCTACCTTCACAGATATTCTGTAAATTCTCCCACAAATATGTGAGGAAAAAAAGCTGACTTAGAAGATGGCAGGAAATTAAAAAATATGAGTTTTGAAAAAATAACTAGGTATTTATGTCTTATACAACTAAATCAATAAATCTGTATTTTTTCCACAGAAAGTTTTCAATCTTTTGTTTGTTTGTTTTTCCCTACAGACTATATAGCCTGTAGATATAGATTCTGTATCTGTCAATGAATATCTGTATGTTTCCTCCCTAACAAGTTATGGCATCAAAGATGGCTTATGAATTATCTGGATAATGAGAAGAATGCATTTAGGTAAGACAAAAGTCTACCAGCTTAGCTCATTGTCAACACTCATTACAGAAAGCAGAACAGATTATCAGCATCAAATTGCGATATTCACCTGCTGTAGTTACTTGAGGAAGAACTCAAATGTTCTCATCCTATAAATGCAATTGCTGGAACATTTCATATTGATACAGCTGTGATGCCAATTCAGTGTGTTCAAACTGGTATGGTGAGATCAGCTTTTCACATGAGACAATATTTATTCCATCTAACTGTAGGCAATTACATCTTTGTATCTCTTTTTGAGAGTCTCCTGAGCATTTAAATTCCTCCAGTGAAACCCTTTAGTTCATTCCTCTCAGCTCCATATCCAATGAGCCTAACACAAATCTGAAGCTTGAGTTAACCACAGTACAGAGCATATCCCTATAGGTTCTGGTGTGTATCGGAGCAAAATAGGACATCAGTTTAGATGTACGGCCTTTAAGTAAGCTTCACCACGGTACCCTCCTGATTAAACCACACAGTTGTCAGCGAAGAATGCCAGCTGCCAAGGAGCGTCTGGAAGAAAGATACCATCTTTCTGGTAATTAGGTCAATTAATGAAAAGTGGCTTACTAATATAATATTTTTGAGATCTTACTTAGCTAAGGATCCCTTCCCCACCATAAGATTAATTTTCCTCGAGTTACTTAGAACCTATCTTTTTTTTTTTACCACCTGTATGTAATACTTACCTTCCTCTGCTGCTTTCCATGTTTTCTTGTATAGTGTCTTTCATATTTTAAGATGTTTGAATATATTTTTTAAAACACCACTGTATCTTACCTAAACCTGATGATGAAGAAACACTTCCTGTGATGGAAGATGTTTCAGTTTGATCTGTCAGTAGTCCTTCCATTAAAGGCAAAGATAGTTCAGATGAAGGAACAGACGAATCATAGATTCCAGAATCTCGAGGCATATCTTTAAGATTTGAAGCTTTAACAGCATGCAACAATGGTCGAAGAACAGAGCTGCTACCACTTTGAATGTCCTGAGTTTCTACATCTTCTCCAAGATTTAAGTGCTGAATTATACAATGAGAGTCTGAACTTCCAGCTGAAATAATATTTACATCTGTTTTCAGGTAAAAATCATCATCCGCCGCCTGTTTATTCACTAAGTCATTTAAAACCAAGCCCGAGTCAAATTTTTCCATGACAGGCTCTGAGTAATGTAAAGGATGTGGAAGGAAGGGAATAAATTGTTTCTCAAACCAGTCCGGTTCCTGATCAATGAACTGATGCATATTACAAATGGCAACATAAAGAGACCTACCAGATTTGCTCCTGAAATAATTCCTTTTACTAACATTAACGGGAAACACCTCTGAATCCTGCACACTAAGGTCTCTGGAATGTAAATGTGAATAAAGCTGAGGCAGATTGTCCATGAGTTTATATTTTGTACTTAGATCCAGAATACCAGGAATGTCTCCCTCACAGGAGTAATCAAAGTAGACTGCAATGAACTTGCAGAGGTCATTTGAATTCTGCTTTGCTTGACGAAGCTTCTCTGCAACAGTAAACACAGCAAACAGAAAGAGTTCTCCTTTCCCTGTGTCTTTGGTTACTCCTCTGTGTTTCCAATTCTTTTTTTCAACGAAGTATTTCATTCCCTTGGAGCACACAATGATGATAAACTGAGACTCATTTATTTTTTTAATGAGCCATTCTTTCTGACTTTCTTTACAAATTTTCAGATCTTCCCACAAATCCAGAGCCACCTGGAAAAGGAAAAGAACATTCTGCTTGATATTTTTATTACATGGTTCTAATAAAATCTAAATAATGTGCTGTATTTATCCAACAATTGAGAATTACGAGTTTAACTATGCCTTGTCCCTGATACAAATTCAAGCTGTTTTAAAAGAGAAAAAAGCAATAATTAACACAGCATTAGTAGAGAACAAACTAGAATCAGTGGTACTATTTCAGTAATTATTCACCAGTCTAAACATTGCCTGTGGTCTGAATATTTCACTGTGAAATCAGTGAGCCACTAAGGTAAAAAAAAAAAAAAATCATAATAGACAAATTAAAAACCCAAACCACTAAGTCTTCTCTCAAGCCTTTTTCTTTTTTTTTTTTTTTAACTGAGAATTGCCTCACCTACATCAGAATAGAAAACTTTGCCATGTCTGAAGACAGAGTAAACAGATGCCCTGAACAGAAAGACTCATGAAGACTGCTACTACATGGTCACCTAGAGGAAGAAAGTAATCATGTATGAGGAGAGAAGTCACGTTACAGCTGCCTGGGAGATGCTCTGATAAAGGCACAATGAGGTAGTTTTGCTTTTGTGTTTCTTTCTATTTCAGTTCTTCAGGAAAATGTCTGATCTTCCATCTGTGAGAAAGGATTTTTAGTATTGTCCTGTTATTATTTTAAAGGGGACTCAAATGCCATTTGTTTTGTTCCTTATGAGACAACATTCCAGTTTCACTTAAATTGTGTAACTGTTCTGTTATTCATGGAGCAATAGTGTTGTAATTAAACCCCACAAATTTAATAACACAGATTATTCCTAAACACAAATGCTATTTTATTTATATAATTTACAAATCTGAAATGATGCCTGATGTCATATGTTGCAGAGTATAGTTATAGTGGTAACAGCTCAACTCCATGCTATTCTAAAGAGGAATGGTGTATTAGTACTAAATACTAATCTAAAATGTACTGATCTCAAAAGGGAATTCCAGTTTGTTATTTACAGAGCACGTGATCCAAACCATTTGCAGCATTTGAATGAAGGTTGAGGCATCGATTACTTTCACGTTCTTGGCCACCAGAGGTCAGACTTGCTATAGAGTTGAAAAATCATTTTCAATTCACACATTTAGAATCACAGCGGTAGGATTAAAATTCAACAAGAAGTAACAATTAACTGTTGCTTTTCACAATTCTGTTTCCTACGCAGGCTAGGATCTCTTCCTTTTCTTAAGTGAAGAAAATTTATGTAATATGTAGAAAAATGATGCAAGTTATATCTGTCCATAGGAGACACCGAAATACCCCACTTCTATCATTATGAGTTTTGCAAGTACTCTTTTAATTAAAGCAATTCTGTTAACAGTAGAAATCTTGAGCTTACCTCACAGCCACAGAAGTCCTGGAGAAAATAAGCAAAGCACTGGATAACATTAATGTGTTTCTGGCAATCTTTACTGGAATAGCAGATGAATACTTTTGGCCGGGGGCGAAGTCTTTCCACAGGGAGACCTGCACCATAAGCTGAAGATTCTGAGCTCTCCTCGTCTAGATGGGAATATATATTCTCTAAATCGGAAAAAAAAAGAAAGCATTCATATTATTAAGGTGTTCTTTTGTTTATTTGAACTTTCTAGGCTTTTAACTGAAGCAGATAGAAAGTAATTTTTTTCAAATTCCTTTCCAGCCTGAAAAGGTTGCATACCCCCAATCTACCAGCTTCTGAGCTGTTACATATGTGGAGCATACTTGGAAAGAGAAATATGAAATTGTATTGCTGCACAATTCAGAAAACTCAAGAAAGTTTTAGTTTGTAAGTAGAATGAAGTTGTTCCACCTCACTGTGAAAAAAGCCTTACATATATGTTGTCATGAAGAGTTTCCTGCACAACTAAGTCCTTCTGAATACTAAACTCCAGGAGTAAAGATCCTTTCAAAATATCATACAGCATCTCTCTGGTATGGAATGGTTTTGAAAATCAATTTGGCATGCATTTGAATTAAGACAAAATTAACTCAGTTCAAAATTGCTATGAGTGTTTTCCTTCCTTGGATGGATGCATTTACACTGGAATGTGGGTACCCTACACCAGACAGACTCAATACAGTTCTACAGTTGATTAAACTAATTTTGAATAAAACATGCCTATTTCAAAATATAAACTTTGCCCTAGGGATTGTTTTTTTTAGAGTAATTCATCAGGAATGACTACTCTGGAACAATTCTCTGTGTAGACACATCCTCAGTGATTTGTCTTTTTGTGGGAACTGTGCTAGTTGTGAGCAAAGGAACAGACATAGAAGACCAGAAGGTAAAGGGATTTAACCCAAATGGCATATATAGCACTTGCAGTATATCTCATTTCCAAAATTCAGATGGATAACACAGATATGTGGGGCTTAGGGAATGTAATCGCTTTTTCCATATTCATGAGACAACACAATTCCCTAGATTCTACCAAAAAATGCCAACTGATTTTTAACTTCTCAGTGTTTTTTAACATCTCATCAGCACGGCTTGCCAGCTCCTGCACATAGTGGAGAGAGAAATCAGTGCATAGAGATGGAATCTAACTTACAGAAACATCTGCAACTAAGTTTTAGGAAGAGCAAATTTAGGGGGAAGGCTTAGGATGAAGTGTAAAGGCAACCTTCAGGAAAGTGAGCAATCTGGAATAATAGATACAAGTAGTATTCCAGACAGTGCTGAGAATTACATTTGTGTCACGCAGCTATACTTACTTTCTGGCTTTAAATCCATATCAGTTAGATATTTCTGAATGAAATAAGGCAATGTTTAAAATATGTCAATTTACACACTAAAGAGTGTGCACTCTACACAGGCCATGCATTACTTTCAGAATTAAACAGAAACCCTAATTAAAAATTAATTTCCATCAATTCTTCAGTTCTCTCCTTTCTACACTGAAGCCTAGCTTCGTAATGCAATACTTCTTATGGAAACAAATCACCATCATGCACTGAACTAAGAATTTGCTACAAGTTTCAACACAGCATCAAATGTGGAAAGAGGAAGAGCTGAAAAAGAAAGTTCTTCAGGTAAAGATATTTCTAGAATAAAGCTAGTAGCTAGGCCCTTTGTAGTTGCAAATGTGTGTCTTTACATCCATACTGAATAAACCCTCTTACCTTGCTGCTTTTTGCGGCACATCACTGTGAAAAGTGTTGCAAATGCCGAAATGACAACTAAAGGGACTGTAATGGCAATAGCTCTTATTGGTCCAGCCCACGGAGAATGTACTTCGAAAAACAAAGCAGAATTAGGCAGGTGCTTATCAAAACAATTCAATCAGATCTTTACATTGGGAATGTCAAATTGCTGCAGCACATTATTATCAGGTAATTCACAAATGAACAGTAAATTCAAACATGTTCTGCTCCATTTAAAATAGGTTCTATGCTAATTGTCCTGATAACCACAGCATTAGAGCAACTAACATCAGTAACAAGTGCTTCATGCATACTGCCCCTTCACGATGGGCGAGTGAGTGAGTTATATTTTTAATGTGATACACGAGTCATTTCAACTGTTGGATTTTCATTCCAGAGGGCTCAAACAGTGACTTCCTACAAAGACTACAAAGACTTTGCTTCAGTCCATTGTGCCTATTGCCTTCATCTAGGCCTCTGCCTTGGGTCTGCAGTTATATTGAGAAATCCTTATTTAATTTCTCAATGGCAGGCCAAGCGTTCAACTGACAGATTTTCCAGACCGCTTAATTGCATTTCAGGACTGGAGTGCATAGCCAGGTAACGTGTTTAGGCTGCTCTCATAGTTTCATTACATTACTTCCACACTACTGCATGCACTGTTTGTTCCCTATTTAGGTGCAGATTATGAATTTTCATATCTATATGTATAACAAAAGCGATGTATCCACAACTACTTCCAATTACATCTTAATCTAAACCATACTAAATGTAAACATATAGAAATGCAGCTGTGTATATACAAGCATGCTCTCTTTTCATTCGGTCAAGAGATCACAGCACATTTGCATCAGCAGTCTTCATTACAGCAGAAAGATATATCAAATCAACATGTATTTCCCATGCAATCAAAACAATCTACATTCATAAGGAATACTATTTAAAAAACAATATTCGTACCTGGTTTTAGTGCATAGTGCATTGTTTTTCTTGTTGTATTAGTGTCATCGACCAGCTTTGGAAAGTAAAAGTTGAATTTTATTTTGTGGAAATTTCATTTTATTTTCTGCAATATTGAAACAACTATAACAGCTTCCACAACCTGGTGAGAAGCTTACTGTTCAAAAAGTTACAGTTAAGGAGCACCAAAAAGTTCTAACTAGTGAAATCATTTGTCTTTGGCAGTACGTAGCTTATTCTCCTGATACTAACTTTTACAGTACATGTACTGTCATCCATCAAAAGAGACATAACTTTCAAGCATAGTAGAAATTGGCCAAACTTTATAATTCCAGTGAAGAACCAAAATCCAATTATTCAGGCTCACAGTTCTACTTGAAGGCACAAATGAAAGTACTGTGCACTTACAGAAGCAGAACTATGGAAAGGTCAAGAACAATCTAAAACCTTTACTTGCCAAGGTACCTCAGTAGGGATGCCTGAAGTTACTTAAGACTTTGACTTTAATTTCACTTAATTCCTCCATGAATGTATTCATTCTGCTGTAGTACAAATGACCCTGTAAACATTACCTCGATGATATAATCCCCTGGAGTTACATTCTGAAGAATACAACTTGTAGTATCTGTGTTTTGATCCTACATCAAAAAAAAAAAAAAAAGAAGAAGAAGAAAATACTCTGCATGACACACTCACATACTTTTAAAATACACTGTAAAATACATTCATATTGATTTAGAAATGTAGGGTGCTCTTCTGTATTACGATATCTTAAACCAGTTCAACTAAGACTCTACTCAAATATGCAAGGACTACAATCCTCTGCTTGCAGAACTACAATATGATCAATTATCCATTAAAAAAAAAAAAACAGTTTTCAAAGGTTGTCCAGCGAGATCACATTTGCCACAGAATAATAACCAAAGTTAAGGAAAACAATACAGCAAATTGCAGCACCCATAGGAAGACATAGGCACAGCTGTACAAAATCACAGAGAACCGAATTCTACACTCACATTGAAGTGAGCAGTACCCTGTGACACCGTCTTGAATGGGTAATCTGTTCAGTGGTGAAAATCGGTGTGGAGATAAAATCACATAATTGGAAGGAACATTTAACAAATGTAGTAAGATGCAGTTTGAAGTACTAATCAGTTGTATGGCCTTCAAGAGAGAACAGCCTCCTCTCATTTGCTTACAGTATTCAGCACCACTGAGCACTCAAGCGTTGTTTTGATTGATGAGTCTGTCTCAACACAACTGATAGTTACACAAACAGCACCAAATAGTTTAAAATTTTCAAAGTGATCAAATTCTGTATAAAGTTCCCATAAAACCTTAGAACATCCATGTGAATGAGTTTTCTGCTTTTGAGAGTCGCATAACACAGTGACATACCTGTTTGCAGGTCTTTTGCTTGAATGGCCCTTCATGCTTCAGTTTGTAGTGAAGAAAGTAATATCTAAATCCAAAGTTGTGGGGAGCATGATCAAAAGACACTTGCATATTAAAACCCTGCTGGGTAACATTCAGATTCCGTGGCTTCCAGTCTGTCAGAGAAAACATTCATAAACTATCAAGTGACTCTTCAAGGGCAGTAACTTTTTATAAGTATATAGAAAGAATTAGGTTTTACTTACAAGGTTTGCAGATGAGGTTTTCTGGCTGTAGCAATAATTCACATGCTGAAAATACAGGTAAAATGTATTACTGACAGAGCATCCACATGCTATGCTACATGAATATAAAAATAAAGTGCAAAAGAAAGGTGTTATTTCAGTATTTTAAACTCAGTACTCTCATTTCTTTTCCAGTCTGTAATATGCCCAGAGTGAATATATTTTGCAAACTCAGCTTCTATGTTATGATTCAAGTCCTTTCTCATCTTTAAATGAGATACATAGGTTCAGTAAATTGAAAAAAGCAATCCTTAGCGGGACAAATTTTACATTTTACCCACACTGGTGCTTACAGTTAGATTCTATTTAATTCTATTCAGGCACTGATGAGTTTATTATAGATTATTCTCATTAAGCTGCAATAAAAATTGCTAATTGCTAAGTAATTTTGAGAAAGTCAACTTGATTTGTTGCTACCTCACTTCACATGCATTCATCTATACCTACCCTCTACATACCCATTTTTGAAAACGATCTCAAAAGCAAAAACAATTTAAGCTTTTCAGTGTCCAGTGAAGGGAAGAAAAGGAATGAACCACCTTCGTGAGTCAAATGTTCCTGAGAACAACGACAGTAATCCTGCTGCATGCAGATCTCAGGCAACTATAGGCCTTTCTGAGACTCTCCCTCTGTTTGGTGGCTAATATTAATTGTACCCTACAGATTTATCATTGTAATTCAAATTCTTTCTACTTAATACCCAGATCTTTTTTCAAAGACTATGTCAATAACTATTGTAACCCAGACTCATCTGACATTATCATGTTTCACATGAAAAGCTATTCTTTTACATCAGAAAAGCTATTTCTGAAAACAAAAAAAAAAGGAGGTGAAAGGAATCAGATAATGCAATACTGTATTGTATGCAATACTTACGCCGAGTTCGGAAAAAGAATGGGTGATAATTACTTTCATTTTTAATGGAAGGAAAAGGCACAATCTTGACAAAGTAATCTGTTTCAAACTTCAGATTTGCAAAGGGATTGGATTCCATTCCCTATACAAAAACACAAGATTGAAAAAACTTTAACTAAAGACATTTTCCTTCAGTATGAGCCCACAGATCTGCAAACATGAGTATTAATGAATACATTAAGAAACTTTTCTCTCTCCCTCCATTACAACATTGACATGAGGAAGCTTCACACAGAGCTGGGATGTGGACTAGTTACAGATGTGCCACCTTTACCCCACAGTCACCCCAAACAATTTTGTGACAGTTTCCAGCCTCAGGAAAGCTCCTAAAGAAGGGGAGCAGATCTATCTCCAGGTCAACAACTGTTCAATAGAGAACAACAACGTTGGGAAGCAATCTCCATCCTAGTAAACACCGCATTAATTATGTATCTATCTAAATATATACACAGATTTATAAACAGCACATAAACATGGTCAAGACTACACACATAAGCAACAGTGAAGCATTTCTTGAACAAAAGCACTTACTGTTCTTTTAAAACTTGGGCTGAGCTGCTTTGGATCTCTTAAAACCATCTGCTGACATTGCCTTCCCTCTGATTTTAACTCTTCAAGTATTACGCGGAATCCTCTCAGGTATTCAATCCCTGCAAACAGCAGAGCATTTAGAACAGAGTACTATTTTAAAATGCATTCAGTGATATTTTACATGATATGAAGATAGTTCAATTTCTCTTCAGAACTAAATCCTAACCCTCACACGAAATATGTTTGTGTTCTCATACTTGTGATGTCAGTTCTGCCCACATTGTCTATCTTGCCTATTTAGAATTCAGTCTCTGACAAAGGCTGTAATTACTACACACCTGTGTAATACAGTTAAAGAGCAAAGACTACTAAATAGTGAATTCATTTGTCTTTGGCAGTACGTAGCTTATTCTCCTGATACTAACTTTTACAGTACATGTACTGTCATCCACCAAAAAAGACATAACTTCAAGTATAGTAGAAATTGGCCAAACTTCATAATTCCAGTGAAGAATCAAAATGCAGGAATTATTCAGGCTCACAATCCTACTTGAAGGCACAAATGGAAGCGGAGCAGAGGGACTCCCATTGCATCTGAGGCTTCCAAATTATCACTACAATATAAATAATCAGTTCCTTCACCAGCAACACACCTTATAGTAACTTTGTACTTCCATAATTTGCAATACAACATAACAGTTTGCTAGCAAATTACAGAAACACATCTTTATAGCACATTCGTACAATTTTTCAACCACCAGTTTAAAGGGATAGCAATTATTACAATCTCTTTGTTTCTAGAATAGTACAGCGTAACAGAAAGCTTGACTTAGAAGGAATGGAATCTATTCCAGTGAGTGCACAGGTCCAGTTATTTTTAAGTAATGCCAGAACTACACCCACTGTTTTCAAACTCCTCTAACACAACCAATTCTCAGCACAGCCTTTGCATTTCTTTGCAGTGTTCTCACCATGGGATTACTTAATTACATGACTAAACTGAGGCACAGTGATAGAAGTGTCACAGCACAATATCAGTGTTATGCTGTGACAGTTTTGTGGCTCAGGTGTCAAAGTCACTGCATAGTCCTTCAAGACTAATTACCATTATTCCATCTAATTCCACATATTAAACAGCATTACATATGGCAGAACACATTTATCTGAGGCACAGACACCATTTTTGTAAGGTAAATGCCACAAGAATCAACACAGATTAACCTGGCTTTATATTGTCAAAAAAAAAAAAACCTCCTCTGTTCCAGTAGATATATTTTTAAAATGTTTTATAATCTTGTTAATCCTGTGTAAAAGAAGGACCGTGTCCAATGTGTTCCTAATGCTCCATGGAACAAAAGCACTGTTTGTGCTTACATGAAGGCCACAAAAGTGTCCAGTCTCTGTGTTACCCAACATGTTTCAACAGCAGTTCTGCCTTCACGCTTCCCAGAGGATTAACCTCTGATCAGACAACAGAGAACACCAGACTTTGTTTCCCATCCAGTTCTGATTCATCCAGTCTGCAGCTGAAGACTACCAACTGGTTTCAACTGCACACTTCTGCTGTACTCAGGGTATTTTTCATATACAGTCTTAAGCTCCAGCAATTAATCATTACTTGCTCTTACAAATTCAAAATGTTATCAAACAAACTCTGAAAGCAATACTTATCTAAAGTGTTTGACTTAATAAGTGCAGATCTATGCTAAAAAATGCGTATCAAATTCAATAAAGACACATTCCCATCTGCCATAACTCAACACTTAGGGTGCCATCTTACCACATAAACTTCCCATCTTATTTAATTGTAAGAAAAAAAATAAACTTTTTGAGAAAGTATGAACCATGAAATATCAAGTTGAGAGACTGCTATATGAGTAAATGTACATTAATCCAAGGCTTTAATTTCAAAACATATACTATGCCTAACTGTGACTGTAAGGATTTACTTGATATTGAAAAGCACTCAAAGATATGAGTACAACAATTCTTTTAAGCTCTTTGCAACAACAACAACAACAAACCCACAGTGAACTTCTGAGTGGTGCAGAAGATTTTCATGGTTGCTCCCTACCTCACTCTGAAGCCTTATAAAGATTCTGTCAACTTGGAGCACTTTGTACACTTCTGAAACCAGTTTTATTGCTGCGGTAGCTTGGCTATGAATGGTAACAGTGAACAAATTTCAGGTGTGGTGCCACCTCTGCAACCTTAGCCCAGAATCCTTTCTTCTCATTCCAGTCAAAGTAGTTGCCCTCTCAGTGGTTACCATAAGAATGATATTTTTATTAGAGAAATTATTTTACCTTACTGTTAAGAATGTATCTTCTCTGGTACTTCTTTCCTTTAGTAGCTCACAAATAAGTTAGTAAAAAGCAGCGTGTGGCTACAAAGAGCAAACCAGCTTTAAGGGAACTTCAAGCTATTTAAAGCAGCAGTTCCACAAAGCTGTTAAGAATTTCTTTCTTAAGCAGTTTTCTTTAATGTTTCTGAGCATAATTTAGTTATTTTAACTGACACTGATCAGCAAGAATTCATTACCAAAGACATGATGAATTAGTTCACTTTCCTCTACTACTTACCAATGGCATTTGCTGTCCAAAGTATTGTGACTGCAACTTGTTCATAACATGCATACTGACTGATTGTTATATTCTGCACATCTCCAATCACATGCTTTCCCACTGAATTCAGGTAAGGAGTGCAGTCTGAAAATACAGAGAAATAAATGCTTTAAGAGAAACATACAAGTTCATAGAATCCCTAGAGTCGGAAGGGACCTCTGAAGTTCATCTGGTCCACTCCCCTGCAGTGAACATCCACAGCTCGATCAGGTTGCTCAGAGCCTGGTCCAGCCTGGCCTTGAATGTCTCCAGGGTCGGAATTTCCACCACATCTCTGGGCAGCCTAATTCAACCTGGCTCTTGTGCATCATCAGAGTAGAATCTTGAACATTATTCATTTTCCAGCAAGGGTCACGTTTTTCCATGTGAATAAAGAAGTTAATTCGCCAACATTTCTTCAAGACTGAGCAAAGTTATGCACACTATTTATTTTATAAAATAAATAAATACTGTACGGTAAATCAACATGAAGCTTTTGTCTTAGAACAATGAATATCAGTTCAAAACTTCAGAAGTCATTGAGCACAACCACTCCGACCAGCTGCCAAAGCCTCATTTTGCCAGACTCCAAAGAAGATCACCATTGTGTAATGCCAGACCAGCCTGTATCACAGGATGTAAAAATGACATATTTTGGAGCTTTTTACTATGTGAAGTTTTAGAACTGGTGCCCAAGAAGTGTTTTTAACCACAGATCTTGACTACTTCTTTGCCACCCATTCAGTAACTGATGATAAACCAGAAAATCCAGATATAATCTATATGGTTTGCATTTGCATATACAGAGTTTGTAAAAATAAAAAATCAAGTGCTATAATAAACCAATACAAGAAATAAGAATTTAATTCAGATGTGTGCTCCTTAAACAAGGAAAAAAATAGCTAAGTAAAAAGTAGCTTTAGAAAATGACTTCTCTGCTACAAACAACGAGATGCTAAGTGGTCTTTTATGTAACTGCCCCACAATTAAAAACAGAACAGTTTGTAAAACATTGCTCTTTCCACAAGCTGAGCAATCGGTATTTACTCTGCTGTTTGTAGAATTCTGTTGCTATGACTGAATGGAATGACAGCATGAACTTCCTCTTCAGAGAACAGAGCATCTCTTTCAATGGAAACTTTGAAGTAACAGCTTTTGCTAGGTCTGGAACTAATTAATAGCAAGCTCAAGATTTTGGATCCTGGTCACTAAAATTTCTGGTCAAATGATAATTTGCCAGAATGCATTATAGCACAAACATCTGAGGTTTGATTGCAAGTCATTGATTTACATCTCACATTAAACAACAGATTTAGGAAGAAAACAACACGGAAAAAGTGCACGCTTTTTCAGGAAATCACTTATTTTACTTGAATACAGTTGAAATACTAAAACATACAAACATTTGTTTTTCACTTGAATAAATAATCTAACCAACTAATAGAAGAACATGAAGCTGAGTTCATTAGAGTTGCTGTGTGGCAAACTAAGAGCCTTTAAATCACAGCTAGCAAGCCACATTCTGCTTTATGCTGGCTTACTCAATTTTAGAATGTATTTCCACATCATATGAACATTTTAACCTTGATATCAGGGACCTCTTTCCCTACTACTGCATAACTCAAATAATGCCTTCATTCAGGAAGCGTGCAGTGCCAGCAGAACTTTGAATTAACACTTGCCATTGGTTAATTACAGCTCCTGGTGCCAGAATTAATGGGAAAAAAATGTGACAGATACTGGGACTTCAACAGACTCCATTGTGTGAAATAAATGCAGGGATCTCTGCTCCAACTGATATTTCTTACTGTTGTTCTTTGTGCAGATAACAAATGGTAACTTGTATGTAGTTATCTCTTGCACAATCTGATGTGCTTAAATTTTGCTCATTTCTTTAAGAAGATTAGAAAAAAATTAGAAAATGAATTCACAATGAAAGATTCCAAATTCAGAAGCTGGCATTAAATTGAAGAATGTAAGGATAATGAGAATGAATTATTTGAGTAGACAAAAAAAGGGGGGGGGAGGGGTGGACGGAACTTGCACTGGCATTAATACAAGCACTACTACTGTAAATTGGGACCTTCTCTTATCTGCACATTGAGCTTATCCTGCTGATGGCCACTTATAAATTTCTGTGAAAGCTTTCAATGACTGCATTATTCAACAGAATGAAAACAATCTTTATAATTCTCTGACAAATAGTGGGTAAACGATCTGATAGTGAAACTACTACAAATGATTAGATCAACTTATTCTAATTAGTGAAATATAGGAAGGAAGACCCACCAGACTGAGAAGAAACAAACCTAGATTTGAAAGTTGTTTCAGAACTGAAGAGCTCACATTGCTCTTAGAGCAATTTTTAAGAGAGACGTTGCTATATATTGACAACTGAGACTCCATAATTGATTTTTGCGAATTAAGTGCAAATTTTCAACTTACTGTCATATTTAAAGGTGATATTGAGAAGCCCATTGCTCTTGGTGACAGATGACAGGCCCTGTAGAGAAATATCAAGAAAATAATGTGAATTAAAAAAAAAATGTTAATCATTCCTTCTTTGTAAGTAGTGTTTTGGACAATGACAGAACTCATTGTTTTTTGTTTTTTTTTTCCTTCTGTTTAACACACCATCAGTCAGACAATCTGAGCACAAGCAGTGACAGACCAGGTTGCATATTCCTGCCATCAACATTCCCAGCATAACATTGCTAAGGGACTGTGTTGGAAAACAGCATTCTGTAGCTGGTAATTTGCTCTATCAAATAATGTTACTGTGCTCTTTGTAGCTGTTATAGTTTCTGTGGAAATAAATAGGAGGCATTACTTTTGGAGCAACCTACAGTAGGCGTGTATACTGCGGAAGTCCATTCTTCCATATAGGCCACTGTTTTGATCAAACATTTTATAATATTTTCTCAAATATTATCAAAACACACCACGTCTTGCTCAATGTCACAGGAACTAAGGTGCCATCAGAACCGCCCCAATGCCCTCCGAGAGGAATTTAAACACCTCTGTGAGCTGATGAGTGCTGTCCTACAAAAGAGCACAGGACTTCAGGGGTCGCAGTGCCTTTCAGAACACACTGAAGTCGTTTTTGAAACACAAAATGCAAGGCACAGCATTCAAAACTGTAACACTGAGTCTCATGGGGGGAATATCATTTCTTGAAATGCAAATATCCATTATCTAAAAAAGCAAACAAGAAGCACACCACTACCCTTTTTCATGGAATTGTGTTTATATCTGGTTTACCACTACAACATAAAGAGAAGCAGTTAATAGTATTAGAGGACTCCAACTGTAAGCAGGCACTGTCAGAATCGCATAAACATGCACTGCATCTCATGGTCAAGTGGTTAGAGAGAAAAATAAAGTAGGAGTGAAGTCACCTTAGAAAAAGATACAAAATAGCATACAAAGAACAAAAGCAAAGCAGATCTTAACAGCATCCTTGGAAGTCATTTTTGTAACCTCACTTTCTTCTCAGGTGGCTTTTCATTTGTTTAGCTTTGATTTAGTTTGGCATTAAACAAGCTGCTATACAAAAATGTTTCCTGAAACAGGAAGGTGTCAATTTTATTTTCCCAAGTCTTAACTCTTCTACTAATATCTTTTCTCTTTCGAAACATTTCCTGCTTCTCTTAAGCTATACAAAAACCCATTTAACCAATTCCAGCAAAACACAGACACCGCATGTGTTTGATGATCAAACATACAAAAAAGAAATGACAAAAAAAAAGAAATCCACTGACTTTGCATATTTATAAGTGAACAAAGATAGATATTCAGTTCTGCTCAACTCTTAAGGTCACAGGGCTGATGTTTTGAGGATAAGAAATACCACCAAAATCAGCACAATTGTTTTCATTCGTTTGTTTCATTCCGTATATTAAGAAGTGTATAAAAAGTGCAGAAAGGCTGTAGAAATTTGGGAAAGAGTGAGGAGCACCTTAAAATGCTGAACCAGATAACTGTCACACAAGTTTTAAGTTAGAACATGTCAGCTGGTCAGAGAACCGTACTTTGGTAGTTATCCTCCAAGTCCTTCCTGCTGGGACCCAAAGGCTCTTCCAGGAAGCACTCCCTCCTCTTTAAGCCATAAAGTAGGCATGCTATTTAAATGGCTTATTGCTATGACAGTTCGTTTAGAGCACCTTACTTTAAAACTACAAATACTAATGTTATGGCCCCAGGGCTCTACACTCTTAGTTAATTAACCACTAACATTCGCCGAATTTACACGCAGCTTTTTGTTTATTCTGAGCACTGCTAGGAAGCTCCACTGCCTGGAGCTTTGTCCAATAAATCCCTTTGGTCCACATACCTCTACACATAGGGACTGAGAAGGCATACACAGTAAAGAAAATAGCCAAAACATCTTCTAAGTACAGACCACTGATCTTTAAACAGATAATCAAAGTTGAAATGCACACAGATTAAGTTACAAATAATCTTGACTGTTAAAAAAGTGGGGGTGGGGGGCTGTTATCTATATAGAAATGTTCAGTGTCACAGCACATGAGCTCAAAACACAGAATTCTGTAGAAAACACGAGAAGCAAAATCCAAATCCCTCTCCTCTATTAGGCAAGCAAGTCTGAAAGAATTTCCATCACAGAACGCATACCTCAAGTCACGGAGATTAATGTTGGAACTGTTCCTCAACCTGCATCAACAATGAAGGTTAAGATCCTAAGATATCTTCAATTAGCACAGCTCTGCATAACATTAATACACCTCATCTCCTGAAGAATGAATGACTAAACTCACTCCGCTGATAAGGCATGTGCAGGCATTTCACTTCAAGCCTCCACGCTTCAATGTGGAACAGTACGACTATTCATAAGAGACAAAGACTATTATGCAAAGGTAATCTCTATTTTTGTTTGTTTTTGTAATTCTCTGATACTTTGCCTACATACATGGTACTTTCTCATTAATGAAATGCACCTACAGCCATTGTTTCTAGTCTACGCTGGTCGAGATGAACAGACGTAGGTCTCCATTTCCAGAAAGAAATGCTAAAGAAAATGTTAACAGCAGGAACTGTTTGTGTCAGAAAGAAGCTAAAGTTAACTACTGCCAGGCAGCAGATACAATGGAAGTTAAATACAACAGAAAGAAAATAAATTAATCTGGTTTTCTTTCATTGAACCTCTTCCTCTTCCTTTTAATTTGAAACACACAGTGCTTCACATCCTTTGTCAAGCTGAAAGTACTATTTCTTGCATATATATTTGACAGTTCCTGACAGAGATGTAATAGGCGATCTCAGAATCACCCTCTGATAACTGCCTTTACAAACAATACTTAAGTATACCTCAACACTCAACTCTTTTTGAGCAAACACTCCTTCATTCAATATAGGCCGCTATGTGTGAGAATAGGCATTGTCAGGCCGCCACTTTAACATCGGTATAAGGAAAGGAGATCCACGGTAGCACTAATTACAGAGATGTGGGAAGGTAGGAAATCACTACCCCTCAAGCAGAGCCTTGGGCACAGACCAAAACTGCAATCGAGATTCATCTTTCGAATGCTGTTAATCAGTGCACACATGGTCCTCATTTCATGCTCCCCCGAGGCAAACTGAAGGGACAACTGTTTTGAACATCGAGACGAATAATCAATGTTTACCATACTCACTGCTCAGTAAACTAGAGGTTGTAGATTTGACATCTGCTATTTTCATTTTAAAGCTTTCTCAATTTCTCAATTCCCAACAAATTAAGATATTTTCTATTTCCACAGCCACTGATGAAGATGAGTTATCCGTGCTATTCAAACACCTGCAGTTCGGATCACTCTCAGCAGAATACAGCAAAATACAAAACCCATCCTCATTTTTGCTATACAACCACTGACCAGATACTCCACTGATTGCAGAATGAATTCTAAACCCCTGGGTAGCTGGCTTGGTACTTTTGCTACTATATTTCTGGTGTAACTGACGATTCCAATCCAAAATGCTTTTCATATTTCTATTTATGTATCTACCCACACTGCATGCACAGATTACGGAAATAACATCTGCAGATAAAGCAATTCAGTGACAGCTGAGGAGTAGGTTTTATTACAAGTGAATTCAGGTATCAATAGACTTCTCAGTGCCAAGTTTTGATTTGAAGCCGGGATACTTCACAACATTCTTTCAGGTTCAGTACTTTGTGTGTTCCTTCATGTAAACCATTACATTGCTTGCCTAAGAAATCACCAGATTTTAGATGGTTTTTGATGTTAGTTAGTAACTGTTTTGCTGTTTCATCTTTAGAGCCACTGCACGTTAAGTTCAGCTGCAGAGGAACTGACTGTGTCTTTGTGGCATCTGCATCCTGAATCTGCTGAGATATGAGAAGCAGAATATCGCTTTTAGTTCATTACAAACTACTTACTGGGAAGAAGAAAAAATAACACTCATTCAGGAGCATGAAGAAACATCAAAAAGCAAACTCATCCATCCCAGCAGTGAACATGGGAGTAGTTCAGACACCCCAAATGCCAAAGCACTATCTAATCTATTGGTGCTGCAGAACCCAATGTTACATGCTCTCACTTCCCTTCCCGAGGTTATACTTTATATACAGTGATGATGTAAAGATAATACTGGGCAGATAAGAAAGAAAGTAACAACTATAGTTTAAAAGTTGCTCCAAGTAACTAAATTTATAACATTCAGTCCTCAGGAAAAAAATTATCTCTGTGATCCATCAGCCATTTCAGCAGTAAGGTCATACAGAAATGAAGTGAACATCTTATACATCTTATACTTCCTTGTTCTAGGGAAAATTATTGGTAGCAAGAAACAAACAAACAAACAAAGGACAAATGTGTGATAACTTCCCCGAGCTGTAGGAAAATCCAAAAGAAAAATGTGGGAAATGAAAAAATTAGAAGTGTGGATAAATGAGGAGCAACAAGCATTGGAGTAATGGATTAGAAATCCAACTCCCCAGATACACTGCAAGGGGTGTAGAGGTACCTGAATTTAAATGGAACCAAGCAGAAGACAGACTTTAAATAACGAATGTGTTAATTATTCTTAAGTTTTGAGCTGGCTTCTGCATTTTGGGGATCTGTGAACATTAGTCTGAGTAGGCAGAAGCAGAGACTGCAAATCTTTAATTTTACATTCTTTAAGTCCATTGCTACAACATCCCTTTACTTTCCACCCCTCTTCTAGAGAAAAGCAAAAAAAAAAAAAAAAAAATTACAGCCAAGCATCATTTTCCTCCGAAAAGGAAATACATGAGAACCAGGGAGATAGAACATTCCCTTAAAAGGAACATGGAATATTTACTTCCCCAAAACAAATGTAAGGAACTTATACTCCATTTGACTAACACGAGTAGAAATGTCTTGGCCTTTCTCAGTCATTAAATCTCTCTCTTTTTTTTTTTTTTTTTTTAATCATGGCATTAACCATGGTTTTATGGTTGACCTTCCAAAAGATAACTTCATTTTGTTTCAGCGTATTCTTTTGTCATTTCAGCTTGATATGGTTTTCTCTGGTTCCCCCCACCACTAAGGGGTAGGGGGAATTTAGCAGCTGCTGACTTCAATTCTACCAGAGGATGACGTGGTCCCTAAAACACGTGGGATGCTCGTATGACAGTTAACTTCACGGGGGTCACTATGACTTTCTGGTGGAGCATGCTGAGTGGAGATCACTGATTACAGTGCATCCTACCTAAAAACAAAACATAACAGAAGAAAACAACCAACAGACACAAAGAAACGAAGAAAAAAAATACAGTAGAACCACCTTTTTAATTATTGGGCCTCAACCCTGGTCATCTTCATCACTACTTTTAAAAAAGGCAGCATGGAAGGGTAGCTTACGCTTTATCAGTCAATCTAAGAGAGAGGTAAGAAATCATCACACAGTAAGAAATACTACAAGAAGTATTTACAGCATGACTCCTCAGTATGCAACATGGCTCCATGCAGCTGCTCACTACACGTCAGCCAACCAGTTTGCTTTAAGGAACAGGGAATTCCAAAAGCCACAATTCAACAGCAGTAGAAGCGAATTTAATCCACACTGTTTACTGCCTACCATGAAAATCCTAAATCTCTCAGTCAAGCCCAGGAATTCAATGCAGCAAAGCATGGCAGAGAAATGGCTCCAGCTCTTACTTCTATATTTGTGAGTTTGCATAAGAAGTTTTCTATAGTTTGCCCCATCATATTTGATTTTTCCAAATTTCTTGGGTGAATAACATTTGGTAAATTAAACACCTTCTACAAAACTAAGCAAAAAGGCCCCTCAAAATCAAAAGAATAAATGTTTTCAAACCAGGCATGCTCCCCATGACCATAACTGAAACGTGCTAGTGTAAGGATACAGAAGCCAAAAACCCATAGCTAACCACTGCTTCTCCCCTAGTGGAACATGGCCCCAGCAGGTGGGGTAGAAGATACGCTATTTTATATTATGTATTTAATAGATATTATATGACATATTAAATAGTATGAAATAAATTCATTTATTTTGTTAACCAAATATTTAGAAGTGACGGCTTTCAGAGGAGAGATCATTGGGGGAAAGAGGAAAGCAAAGAAAAAGAATACTAGAGCTACAGAACAAGTGGCTTAATGATATCTTTTAAGATACTATGCATGTGAAGATTTGCTATTTCTTCTAAATCAGTGAGTATTTAAAAAAAAAAAAGTAAATTTTGTATGACCAAGGTATAAATAAGCCAAAGATTTGATTCTGGAGAATACAGAGCAAGGCAATACAGCAGTAACTTCACTGTCCTGATCACTGTACCAGAGAACTTGTGAAACTTTCAAAATAGACAAGATTTGGGATTGTTCCATCTTAATCCCTCCTTTGAAGTAATGCAATTATTTTGAACATTAAAAAAAAAAAACTTTTCTTGGGGATTTAGAAAAATGCAATTGTACTCATCCATACAATTTGAAAGCCCAGGTTTAGTGAGCAGTATGATTCAATTCCAGGAACGATCACCACTTTGCTTTCCAAAATCCTCCTCGCTCCAGCTTTAAAGAATCTTTCACCATTCCCCCAACAGAGTTTTTAATACCTCACACAAGATTTGGTTTTGCAGGAGATGGAGTGAAAAACAATTTTATTTGAAATGATACAAGCATCCCTTCCCATCTAACTTAAAAAGGCTCTGAAAATGAAAAAGTAGGTGGGGACCTGCTCCATAGCAACACAACCATTCCTTTGGCATTAAGTTCTGAACAAAGAGGGACAGAAAAATAATAACATACCAAGAAGTGCCACTTTTATTCTGCACTCAGCTGTGTTATATAATCTCCTCATCAAAAGCGAGGGGCAGATTACTGCATTTTCAGATCAGAAAGGGCATAATGACTGTATCAGAGTCTTTCCTTCTTTAAATACGAATGGAGAAACAATGATCATTCTATTTTTACTGTGTTTACAGCAGCAAACACAATTAATAAAATTATTTTTGCTTAGAAGTAAAAGTTCTTGTACATCAGGGAAGGCAGTAAAATTAATTACCCACCCCTATAAATCTCCCCCTTTCCCAAGAAAGCAATCAAGTATTCCTCCCTTTCTTCCTTTCACAAAGCAAATGGACAAGCTGAATAAGCTGGCTTCCTGTGGAGCCAGGAACACGCCTCAGCTATGCTGCCCTTCCTTCTGAGGGTGTTAAAGGTAAGAGCCTTTGGTTCCCTCTCAGCTATAAATTGTTCCCACCTCCCTGAGCCAAACATGCAAATGGACATTCTTACTACTGAACTATGTGCTGTTAGCAAATAAATTTCTTCTTGACACCTCTGTCTAGTCCTGGTCGACAGCGATGAAAATTACTCCCACAGCTTAAGCAGTAACACAGTCAGCAGGGCGGATTAGAGGGCCCGGTGCTTGCTGTGTGCTGATGATCCACATGGCTGAACTTGAGACACAAGCAGACATTTGGTGGCTGCAGATTTAAAGCTTCAGCTGCCAGGGAATTTATACACTGCTGGTTAGTCAATATGGAGCACAGCCATAGCATCTGCAGCCAAAAATCCTCCATTTGAAATGTGTTGGAAACATACACAAAGCTGCACAAACATTTCTGGTCCACCTGAAGACACTTGGAAGCAGCGGCACCCAACAGGACTGACCCCTCTCCCAAGCCAAGGAGGGCTCTCCCTCTTGCAGCCACTTGGGCAGGAGATCTGCCAAATGGCGGCCAACACCAGGAATGAGAACACAATGTAAAGTAATCTCACAAACCACGGCTTTCTAAGGAGGCCACTTCTTAAAATGAACCACCAGTGCTGAGCAAAGTTTACCTCAGATTTCACCTGGTCGGGGCAGACTGTTATCCCTAACCACGCCATGCAGCCGCCCTCCACACAGAACAGCTCTGCTATGAATAAAGGACAGAAGACAGAACACATTCAAATATTCCTATGTGCTCAGTATTTGGAGCTGAAAAGCATTAAGTATTGCTAAGTTTTATTGTTGGAAAAAAATCAAGGAAATGCATGTGTTTTAAGTATATCTGTACTGGCAAACTCTTTGGGCCTTACGTGCTATTGAATCCCGTAAGATTTTTAACTACTAAAAAAGGAATCCAAATACAAATTCTAAATAGAGATTTAATGTTTGGAATGGTATCGAAACTCCAGTCTGACTGCAGTCAGTTTCCACTAATAAAAGTTACAGCCTATGGATATCACACTTTATAATACACATTTTACTTGCACAAGTAAAATAGTTTAAGAGATGCTTTTTCCTATGCATTTAACATTAAGTGCTTTTAAAAGATAGCCAAAGCAAAGGTTGCACATTCTGCCCATGCAATAAATGGCTAGTTCATAACCACTATTTATTAATTAGTATGCCAGCATTCTAATTAATATACTTCTTGACACAAAAGGTGTATCTGCAAAAGCTCACTGTCACACACCATCTCTATCACAGCCTGCTTGGGCTTTGAATTGTGCCATTGGTGCCAGGTGCTGAGCTACTGTTTCAGGTCTTGCAATACTTTCATGAAGGATTCTCCTTGCCCTGATCCCAGAACCTTGGGGCACTTCTGATTTCTGTTGCTAATGGTTAAAATTACATCTTCCAGTTAAAAAAAATCTACTGCAAATAAAATCTGCATCTTGCTTAGTTGTTTTGTTTTTGTTGGTGGTGCTGCTGGTGTTGTTTTGTTTTTTACCAAATTCTTTTAAACGATAAATGTACATAATTCATTAATAAGTAATATGAAATCACACCTTGGGGAAAAATAACAGGAACCCTACCATCTAATGCCTGATGAAGACATGAAGGCTGGACACATGGGTTCACTCCCATCACCTGTGTTCTAGGAACATGTAGAGGTAGTACTAAGGAACACAGTTTGGTTAGGAGCAGTGGTGGCAGGTAGATGGTTGGACTGGATGATCTTAGAGGTCTTTTCCAACTTTAATGATTCTATGACACCATTCTATGATTCCAAGGTTCAGGAATGGCACAGAGCACACTTAACCTCAGGACAAATACCACTGCTCTGCTCTTGTAAAGAATTTCCTCTGCATTCCACAGAAACAGCGCCAATAAAATCCAAACTCATTCCACAAAAGTCCGTAGAAGGGGAAGAACCCTGAAGAAGTGTCCTAAGCTGCAATTTCACCTACCTCTCTACAACTACCAAGAAGAAAAAAATCATTTTAGAACACCTTACTACACAGAGGAGCTGTTCCAGAGGAAAGAAAACCCTCAGTGAAGACAGCAGTCTAGCGTATTTTCTCACACAGTGCTTGCATCAGGCCGAGCCCGCCCGGTGGCACCACGCGAGGCGCTGGAACTCCACCACCACAGCACGCTCCATGTTAGCACATCACAGACCTGCACACTCCTGTAACGTTGCAGTGATGTGCAATGATGAGGATGGTTGTTAAGCCTTAAGACTGAAAAAAGATGCATTTTTAATCTCACTTCCCCTCTCTGTGAAATGCCTTAGGTACACTGTATTGTAGTGCTGGCCTTTAAAAAACAGAACACATGAGCACCTTCTGCACCACGTTCTGAACAGAAGAGCAGTCTGGTGATTCTCCCTGCTCAGAGACTCAGGAAACACAGACTCATTTCCTGTTTTATCCATATTCTCTACTTACAACTTGGAGGAATTTAATATCTTTTATACCTCAGCCTCCCATTTGTAAAACAGGAGAGCAGAATTTCCTTTCCTCTGGTTTCTACAAAGTAATTTTAGATAGCAAAGTATTCAGAGTAAGGACTTCCATTTATACTCTGCGTACATACGTTTATGCTCTGTATTTATGCCCTCTGCATACAGGACTCAGCTTGCAGTTGATGTCCTTCAGTGATATTCACACAAGTAAGCTTTATGACAGACCATAGTTTAAACTTTTCCCCTCTTTAAAAGGGGAATGCCTTGATTTTACTTTTTTTTTTTTTGTCTTCATCCAAACAATAAAATATTTCCAAACTACCTGAGTTAAATCACGGGTCTCGACCCTATTAATGTCTGTCTTTCAGTTTTGCAGGGATGCAAAACAAAACAGAATTATGCCTAAGTAACTTCTTGACAGGAGTAAACTGCAAGCTAATACACAGAAGCAAAGGCTTGACTGTGGAAGAAAGCAGACACAAACAGTTTTCCACATTAGAATGCGTGGATTATTTGCATGAGTTGTTTTGATTGGTAATAAGGTGCAAGGTTAAGTTATTGTAATAGTATCATCAGGATAACTGGTAAGAAGTGCTGATAAGTTTGACAAGAACTACTTGAAACCTGACGTGTAATCCACTGAGACTTAGAAAAGACTTACAAAACTAATATGTAAAACATTTAATGAGAAACAAAGGTCACACGTGGAGTGGTGACACACTGAGCCTTCCACAAAGCGACGCTCCCAGCCCACCAGAAGCAGAGTGCTCAGTCAGGTAAAGCAATCAGCTGCTCCAGTTTGGGTGACATCCTGCTTTCATCACAACCTTTTGAATGCTGCCATCACCTCCTTTTTTCTCCCACCTTAGCCAAACCATAAAATAATTATTTGAAGAAGAAAGGGCTCAAAAGTTATCTATCGGATCTAAAACTCACAGGGCTGCTGCTGCATGTTTTCTTCTCACGTGCTCTTCCAACAACTTCCTTACAATCGTGCCAGATTAACTTTTTTGCTGCAAATAAGCTGAAAGCCGAACACAGTCCTATTGCTTTTCATCTCAAAAACCTCCCTAAAGAAACTGCATTTTTAACTCTGTGAACAGCTCAACATTCTCAAGTACTTGAAGCACATAAAATATACCTAAGATATGAAAAGCACAGCTACCTCAATCTAACTGCAGGAAGCAGTTTGGCCATGGCACAGTAACTCACCAAGCTGCTATTTACTTGGCGTGCATAGAGATTTCCCTGACAATACCTAACTACTCATCTTTTCAAGGCAGAAGGAATAAGGGATTAATATTGAAACAGAAAATACAAGACACTACTAATGTTGACATAAAACACTATTAGCAGAAAAAATATCTGAAAAATGTTGCTGACTAGAATTTGATAACGAAATACTTCTGTTGCATTGATACTCACAGTGATTTTTCCCTGAAATCAGAGACGTTTGCCCCAGACCACGGGATTGAAGTGATTTGAAATGGAAATATTTCCTGTCCGCTCGCTGCCAGTTTCTGTTCCCAGAGTGATACAGCAGATGACATTCGGTACAATAAATTCTTTTATTAACCATAAATTTGAGACTGCTTCAGGGATTTGAAGTGTTCGGTTTCATGCTGAAAAAATGTAATGTTATCCACAGACCATCAGCGTGTGCAACAAAAACAGAGCCACAGGTTGGGGGACTTTGATCAAACTATGAAAAAAAAGTCTCTTGATTTTAAAAATACTTGAAAGGCATTTACAACTACATTTTAACCTTTTATGTTTTCAAGATACACGCACTAACTGATCTTTCTTTCTGCAGGAAACAATCTTTTCTAACGATAAGAAGTGTCCATTTCAGAAGTTAATGCCACAGACAAGTCCCCTTCCAGGGATCATCTTGTTTGGGAAGCCAGAAGTTTAATGCAAAATTTAAGAGTTTAAGCATTTGTAGGCACAGATTAAAAAAGTTTAATTGAACCTGAACTTCGCTAAAACATTCACTTGGTTTCCTCTTATCAAAGTTAAACTGAACACACAAACAACCAAGCCTAAGTCATTGAATGGAAACATAAATACAAGACCAAACATAAAACCACGTCAGTTTAAAACTTTGTCTGTATTAAAACAGAATTACATCACTGCCCTAAGTGCAAAGACCTATTTACTATGTTTCACCTCGAGCATAAAAGCTAACTTACAAGTGGAAAACTACCCGGATGTGACTGTAAAACAAAGGTGAAAACAATTCCTTTCTGTTGCAGCAGAAGCTAACTGTACGGGGTGACATCGCGCCTCTGAGTGCCCATCAACTTGCTGCTACCGGACTGCGCATACCGCTGTACCGCTGACTTCTGCAGTTGAATGGGGAACACCAAACCATAACTAAAACATACACAGCGAATGTAATGCGTCCGCACTGAACAATAGTTACCGTATCCACCAAAGTTGTTAGATGATACCGGGCTTTGTTCTAGCATTTATCTTGCGGCTTTGAGTCCTGCACTTACTGCCAGAACGTAATAAAAAAGGAAAGTCCTGTCCCTGCAGCTCATTCTTTAGGAGCTGAATGTCCCATTTCCAAACCTCTGCATGACATTTCACGGCTAGTGGTCCTGATTGAAAAAGAACCCCGAAAGTGAATGGCACGATTAGCGAATTACTTTTTCAATTGCAACTATATGGAGAAACCTAAGCTATCCCAACCTGCATTATTCCTAACTAATGAATAAAAGATAAAGGCTTTGTTTCCATTGATGTTCTGAAGAAGCATGGAGTAACAACTTTTCACCTGCTGCGGGTCAGGCTGGGTTAGGTGTTCGTTTGTGGGTTTTCTGTTCTGATTTTAACTTTGTTGTTGTGGTTAACCTACCGCTCTTGCCAGGAAAAAGGAAAAAAAAAAGGGTATCTTAAGGTAAAGATAATTACTACACACCACCGATATAATTTGCTGGAAAAAAATGTAAACAATAAAGCAAAGTGGTAACTGTTTTGGAACAGATGTTACTGATATTCTTTGAAAAGTACCTTAGCAAAATGTTTCCGTTGTTAACAGAAAGACAGACATTAGATCCTACTTGATAATTAAAGCAGCTGGCTTTACATTTGGCCCATCATTTGGTGGGAATAAGTATCCAAAGAGTTGCATGGAACATTGACTTAAGCACAGAGTGAGCCCCGGCAGCTCCTGACTCCTTGCACAGCCCCCAGCTGCTCCTTCACGCTGCAGCTCACAGATTCAGAGCAGACACTTCACACAGGAGCCTGAGGACCTCACTTTACCCACACAATTGAGCTGACCGAAGTAGTAAAGGCAAAAGAAAACAAGAAAGAAGAGGGGATACACATCCCTTTGGAAACATCCAAAGGGTCTCAGCGATGTGATTTATGATGCAGCACACAAACAGGTGCCTTAACACAGGTGGGGATGGAACGGCAAGCACCAAATGGGAGGAAGCAGATGGTAGTGAAAATGTCTCCAACCAGCTTCACTGTGAGTCCATATAAAATGCAACTACACCCCAAGCCACAAAAGAGAACAAATGCTATTGAAAGTTAATGGGGTTAGGGTACTCCATTCTTTTTCAAAATCCCATTCCAAGCTTCTAAAGACCTGCACGCGCTCACAGGATCTACCTGAAATCACCCATTTATACCCTATACCTCTAAGATTTGGAGGGGAAGCCCAACATAAGCTTCAAACCTTTGCCAACAAGCTTTGCAGTGCAGCAGTGCTGCCTTCCCACACCGCGTTTAAAGCTCATCTGGACAGTGCAGCCTTTATGCTCAGCACAAACTGTACGACTTACCAATTCCAGCTTCCACTCTCATATTGTTTCTGCTGCCTATAATTAGAGACAAGCCCAAACAGAGATAACATTGATCCCCATGGAAATTTGAGGAACATGAAGCTGTGCACACAGGATTTACAAGGGCTCTGGGGCAAGGCGCAGAACAGCACCTGGACAGCCAGGGAAGGGCTGGCCTTCGTCACCTGGGGAGCTGCACACACTGCTCCTACAGCACTTCTAAGGGAAAACCCATCCCTTCAGGCCGGCTTACACAAGGAAGTTATCACTATGTGAAAAACGAAGATGTAAATTTACACTGCAGTAGAAACGTTACGACAACACACTACATGGGATGCTCCAGGACACACCTACACAACACAGAGACTGAAGGTAGTTCTTGCCAAGAAATCCTGAACATCAGAGATCACCACGTTAGCAAACTGCGAGGGAGTTCAGTCTCCAGCAGCACAGCCCAGTCATATGACTATGAAAACTCTCTTAAAGTTGTAATTTTTTATGCTCTCTGAATGCAGGTCAGTCACACCTGGAACATCTCTGTTGACCTGAGCAGCTGACAGCTCACAGTTGTAACACTTCTGAAGATACACGGTTTGGACCTAAACATTCTCAGGTGATGCATTCCTACCCCGTGAACTAAATTTGCACATAAATTTAATCTGCATAAATTAAAAGGTCATTTTTTAACTGGTAGAATTGAAGGTATAGGAAGGGGACATTTACAGGTCAGGTTACTCTTTGGAATTTTATGTGCAAAGGGATGAAACTGAACTGCCCTATGTACACCAATTACAAACACAGAAAATGCTCTTAGCTTCACATATCTCCAAATTTTACCCCATAGTTTGTTTTTATCTTAGAGATCCACAAACTTAAAGAAAAATGTTAGAAAACATTAATGTTGTTTACATTCAAAGTATAAGGCTCAAAAGAAGCTTATCTTATAAAGGTACGGTGTTGAGGTTTTTTTTTGAGTGAAAATGAAGTTCCCATGTCTTGGTTAAGACTAAAATCCTCCATTTGGAAACACAAAGCAAAATTAATTAGCAAACACAGTTTGAGTGAGAAGTATTCTTGCAAGGAGTTCTTAGAAAGGACTGCTTTGAATGCGTTTGATGCTGAGGAGACGCCATAACTTTTCTTCACACAAAAGCAGTCATCAGCAGAGCACAACCAGATGTTAAGATTTCTTTTCTTAGTTTCTGTAAACCTCTGTGACCTCCCTCAAATTAAAAAAGGGAATAGCATTTTTAAAGCCACGGGAGCTATCATTAGCGAAGCATTCTAAGGATTTTCATTAATTCATAGCCAGCCAACCAGGAATTTTCCCACAGCCGTATACAAAAAAAGTCACAGAAGTCACTGATTGCATGGTTGGATTTGAATGTAGTCAGAAGTAAGATCAGAAATATATCAGTGGGAGGAACGAGATAAGAGCAAAGGAGATAAGGAAGGTCAGAAATTAAAATCCAAGTCTGCCCACCAACCACGAGGAAAATCTGGCATTCCCATATTGCAGAGAGTGCAACAATGGGCATCACGTACAGTTTGGTGGGGGAAAGAATCACATAGATAGATAGAAATGAAATGAATTATTTAGCAACCTGTAAGCAGGACATGCAGTCCCAAGCACAACTGAATCCTTATATCCACCGCAAAGCAGACACAAGAGCTAGAGTGATGCTGTCTGGTTGTTAATGCATTCTCACGGTTCATAGCAATTTCTGAGTCCATATACATGTACCTGGAGCCCTTTGAACTCTGCATGCTCATTTGTCCTGTGTAGTTTCTGTCAATCACAGAGAGGAGCAGCTTGTTCTTTCAATGTTAGACCATCAGAATAGAAACAAAGGTCAAGAAAAGCTAAACACATTTCAACAGCACTTCCTTTGGAGACATTACAGTGATCTGCCCTGTACCAGAATTGTAAGGAAAAGGCCAGGTGTGGCCTCAGAGCCTGCTGGCTTGCAGATTCAAAGCTGCCAACAAGACATCTGTCAGCATGGGGGTCACCACTTCCCAACCACCTCTGCATGCTGCCCCATCACCAAGTGGTTCAAATTTGATTCAGATCAGTCATGGACGCACACAACTCCGACTGTGCTGAATTAACCATAACATACATTTCAGAGCTTACACTTTCAGGCTGGCAGAAGGAGACAATGATACGTGATCTAGCATGAAATCTCCTCAGACAAAGCTCTCAAACATTTTTCTGAGCACATTAAAAGATGCAGAATGAGTGATGAGCCCTAGATTTACCATCTTGCTGAATAACAGCCCAAGACCAGATCCACATGAACAAGAATAAAGGATGCTTGTGCACCTAGAGCTCCAAGTTTCTGAAAAGCGCAGGAAGATAATAATATATTCAACAAATTCCTGTGACATATATTCTACTTATGTGCTACTGACAGATTTTGACACTTTACTGAAAGCTTTGCTGACTTGCATCTAGAAGAATCCCTGCCCTTAGCCCTGCATCATGCGTACCTGCAGGCAGAAACTTAAAAATGGCATACTCCTTACTCCATCTCTGCATGAGCCTCTCACAGTTATTCTACCCACAGCTCCGGACCTACTTATTCACAGCGCGCTCAACATGCTATGAGGAGGATTTCATACTTAACCTTTTAAACCTGGTCATTACAGACAAGCAACTTATCTAGGGCCACTACTGGTAACTCAGGTTGAAGGAACAGAGAGGAGTTTCACGTGCTGGATCTTTCTGGCAGAGCATCAGAAGGAGAAGGCTTAAAAAGCAGTGAAACAGCTGCTCAGTCTCTGCCCTATACTGGAGTTTGATAGAACATTTTGAGTTTCAAATATATGAAAAATCCCTGTTACCAGCCAGGAGAGGAGGGCAGATGTGGGTGACCATTGAACAGAACACCAAACTAGGATGCAGACACTCCCTAACTACAGGATTGGCTTCTTTCTGCTCTTAGCAGTTGAATGACATGCCAAAAATAGAGTACCAAAATTACAGCACACCTAATGGACTTCTGCACTCATTACCTGCATGTGGAATAACAAATCAGGCTGTCTGGAACACTGCTTCAGCGCCTTCTAGTGATACAGAGTTATAGGAAGTATGGTATGCCTTGAAACGTGTACTGAAGCTTGCTAAACCTCCAACGATCAATTCAAATTCAGAACAAATCCCCATCTGCCCGTTTAATCTTCCTTGCACTCCAAGGAATCCATTCAGATAGCAGTGAGAGTTGGCAAGAGGATTAGAAGAATGACCTGGCCATGGCTTGCACACGTGGCTTCATGCACTACCTATCAATGACATGTAAAAAGGCAGCATATGAAGCCCTATTGCTCATCTGCAACTTTCCCTATGACCTAAAAAGTTGGTGACAGCTATTTAACTTGGTCTGGAATCTACTTCTGTGATGTCCTCTCAGCAGGCTCCCAAAAATTTGAAATCTATTCTCAAAATATCTTCTAGTTTACCTGATCCATGAGTTGAGAACTTATTCCAGAACTATCAGCTGTGTCTCATTCTGCTCTGTTTTTATACTGACTGTATTTTCCTCTGTTCCTTAACATTTACTATCCACACATACAGAAGTTTGAGACCCATTTCCAAAAACTGTACCTCTTCATAAAACAATCCAGTAAAGGATAGTAAGTTTGGAGAATCCTCTCCAGTCCACTGAGGTCACCAACATATTATTTTATTTTTTTAATTAAAAAATTGATCGTAAGATGTACTAATAACAAAGGTTCAAGCATGTTAAAGTATCTATTTATACCTTGGTTTGGCTGACAGACATGGATAGTACATATGTTACTGCTAAATTCATGGTGATGCATTCATGGATAATGTTCACTCTCATACATAAAAATTCATGGTATAGAAACATAAACACAGAGCTTCAGAAAAAATAATGTATTTCAATTATGCTCTATTATACAAGCAGCAGTGTAACATATTGGTATGTTTTAAAAACAAAAATTTTTAATATTATTAAAAACTATACTTAATGTTTCCCTAGTAATGCTTCACACCCGTGTTATCTTGCTGGCTTCCATACAACATTCTAAATTTACGGGTAAAATTCAGCCTTTGAGCAGAATAAGGCAGGCAAGTTTACATCAAAGCTCTGTTTCATCGTCTTTAGACCAATCTGTTGGAAAAGACAGCTGGTCCTTATTAAACACCCTTTAAATGTTGCAGTTTTAATTAAGTAACATCCATCTTATATTAACGTTAACAAATAATTAGCTAAAGAAATCTAGTATCGCCTAATCATGACTGCTTAACATCTTCTCACCAGTGGGCCAGGAAGCATTCAACTACTAAAGAACTTGTTCTTAAATAAGCATCTCAAGATTTTAAATTAACAACTCTGATACAGCAGTTATCACACTTCTACTCACTCAGTAGCAGACTGAGGGTGGGGGAGAAGTAGGGCAGGGAGCGAAGTTTGATATCTAAACTAAGCGACATGAACTCGAGAGGAAACAAATCAAACCTGTAACAGCCCTAAGAGATTTCAACTGCAGAAATCTTGTTGGCTCAACAGCCTATTAATTCCCATTTCCCAAGAGTAACGTACAAGGGAAACATATTTTTGTTGTTAATGCTGAGAATTAATGTCAATGACATAAACAGGCTTACGTTTCTATAATTTTTGTTCTCTGGTTGTGTTTGCTCATTCTGGAAACAGAGAATTTAAGCTCAATCACCTGTAAGCTCCTAAATAAACATTCATCTGCTTATTTTCACATTAACATACTTGGGTTACTATGTGCATTTTTGAATTAACTTCAATAGGCAGACTGCCATTAACACTTTTTGACGCCAGAGTAAAAATGGGGTCACCCTCTCTGCTAACATTACCTGATTAATGACAATGCAGGGGTGAAGAGTTTGAAGGCAAACTTGAAACAAAAATAATACAGAAGCCTACCTGCATAGCCAACCATGCTTGGAAGGCTTTGCACTCAACAGGTTGAGTAGCATCTAACCAAAGAAACACACTAAGCTTGGAGCCATGCAATTAATCAATTGTAAATCACTATTACGTTGCTTTATATGCCAGTGGGGAAAAAAAAAAAAAATCTGTTGATTAAAAAATATCCAAAAAGAGAAGATACAGAACTGCTGGCATCTGGTGTGCAGAGTTTAAGGAGCTGGGGAATCTCTGGAAGGAGGAACTCCCTGATGACAACCATTAACACCTTCCACTAGGCTTCATCTCACCTTCCTCTGCTCAACACCTTTTGACATTTTTAAATACCCTTCGAGAGAAAAATCTAGTTCTTTAAATGATGGAAAATAACAAGAACTAAAGGGAGGAATTTAAACTCCTGTAAGTTATTTCTCACCGTTTTACAAGACATTCTTCCTCCCAAATAATTTCCCAAAACATAGATTTAGATGGGACAATCACTTTGGTACAACTCAGCTCTACACTTAGAAAAACTTTGGCTGTAGGGTGGAAACCTCAAGGAGATAAATGCAGGGACCTGGCAGCATAAACCTAAAGAAGAGGGGTAGGCAGAGCTCCTGGTAATAGAATGATAGAAAAGAGGGATCTTCAGAGCCCTTGCTACAAAATGGGAAGGAAAAGAAAGCTCCCTAAGCATGGTATGTAGATGATGACATGGAGAGTGTAAGGGGAGACTTCAGGGCAACAGAGAGCCCCAATGGTTGCTAAGCTATGATCAGCAGAGCAAAGAAAGGTAGGACTCTGCTAACTGGAGGGTGGAGGGGAAAGAAGTTCACTAAAATTCTGCTTTTATTCTCTCTCATCCTACAGTCTCATTAATTTTGAGCTTTACACTACTAAACATGGTTCAGTGCCACGATTTCCAAAGGAATTAGACACAGAAAAAAAAAGGTTACCCATCTGTGTACTCTTATTAGAACCTACCAAACAACTTGAGACTAAAGTCGCTCAAGTGTTTAACACTGAATAAATGAAACTAAAATATATTCAAATCAACATCACAGCCAAATCTGTCTTGCCTCACAGCTTGTTCCTAGGATGAAAAAAAATCAGGATACTTTTCCAGAATAGCTCCCCATGTGGACATACATTCTCAAGATGAAGAGAGGCCCAGCTCTGGTTCATTTTTTTCTGGATAAAGGTATGCATATGATGTGGTAAGACCATCCATATGGAAAGCTACTTTGCAATACTATTCTGCTGTAAGCAAACTTTCTACCTCAATCTGGAATACTGCGAAGTGTAGGAATACATTACATATAATACATTGTAGCCATTAAACATCAGTGAAAGAAATCTCAGATTTAGCAAAGCCAATCCATATTATAGAATCCTGGGTCCACTGAAACCACCTCTATTTCTTATCTATGCTCTCCAAGTTACTCAGCAAAGTACCAACTGCTTTAGTGCTACAGACATGTGTTGAGCTTGCAACACCAATACCAAAGTATTATCAGAGAAAGCAATAAGCACAGGCACAGGTTTTGTGATTTAAGTTGTAAAAAATCATACTTAACAACTTCATTATGAAAACGTTAGCTGTTAAGAATAATGTCAGGAGCTATGAATCAAACCATCGAATGCTTCCTCTCATCATCTCCTAACCAGAGCCCAGCCCACGCTGTCACCAACCCCAGCTTTTACTGCCACATAACACCGAGGAAAATAAAACTGTTTTGTACAGGGGAAAAAATAAATAAAAGGGTGCTACCCGTGGCAATGTACCATGATGGAACTCGGTGCTGCTTTTCAAAAACAACACACAAACAATAAACAGGAGCACGAAGGACACCACCACATATCAGGGGTTTAGCATAGGAAAATGTCCAGTGTGTACACAGCAACAACACCCAGCTCTCCACGTTTAATTAAACAAAATTACTGAAAGTTCACTTTTTCTCCCTAGATAATTCATGCCTCTGAGAATTACCTTAATTCAACTGCTTTCTATAATGTGTACCAGACATATTCACTGCATGCCTTTCTCCATATAAAACGTTAAGATTTGCTCGCGTCCTTAACTGACGTTAATTAGACACCGCTCACAAATAGCCTGCAATAAGGGTATCTGTTTGAATAGGACACAATCGCTGCAGGGCTTCTGTCTTTTCAATCAGTCAGTGTCCCCGCAGTGTTTAGAGTGGCAGAGGGGAAGTGGCCTGTGGTTAAACAGAGGAAATACCGAGGAATTTTAATAGAGCAAATAGTCTCTTTACTTCCTACAGGGCCCTACATCAAAGGCAGCCTTGCTCCCGAGCAGACAATGTGTTAGAGGGGCCATCAGTCATGTACCAGCACGGCAGCTCTGCTCACAGCTCGCACGCAGGCCCGGCCAAGTGCCCCCCAGCTGACACAACGGGGACCATCCCGCAGTCGTTCCTCTGCCAGGGCTGGGGGTGACGGCACCAAGGCCGGGATTCCAGAAAGGCACGACAACCAAACGCTCCTACCAGGCACCGAATGAATGGCCCAGGGAAATGGGAAAATAAAGCTGAAAATACAATAAAAGCAGAAACCACTGCAAATATTTAAGAAATTAAAATGTTACATTTGCTGTGTGCCATTAAAACAAAGGTTTAAAAAAGAAATCCGCTAATCTGGAAGACAAGAAGCGGACTGCGGCACGCTGAGATTCCGTGCCCACGAGGTGCCCGTTGGCACCAGCACAGCACAGCACGGCGCTGCCACGGCTCCCGCAGCTCGCCACAGTTTGCTGAGCGCCGAAGCCCCGACAGCGGCGTGCCCGGGAGCACGGGACGAGCGGCGGCACCGCGTTCCCATCTCTTACAGCTCCAGCAGAGCCGTGAGGCACGGAGCGAAGCGCTAAGCTGTACCGCGGGCTGAACACTGCTTTTCTTCCTCGCGTTTCCCAGCGCTTTCGCCTCCCTGCGCGCTGCCCTGCGAACGCGTGAGCGCCGCGGAGCGCTCTGAAAGGCGCTGATGTGACACCGCGGAAACCCGGAGCGACAGCCAACAAAAAGGGACGGCGATGGAAGACAGCGCTGCAACGGAACCGGCAGCCGCGCCTGGGAGCGGGGGACAACTTCAAAACTTCTTTAAAGGGAGGAAAAAAGGAAACGAGAAAGAAAGCAGCGAGGAGTCTGACAGCAAAACGCAGCAGAAGCAGGAATAAAAAGCAAAGCCCCGTAACAGAACGTCTATCACCCGGCTCCCCGCACGTCCCCGCCACGGACGGAGGGGGAATCCCGCCCCGCGTCCCTCCCGGGAACGCCGCGGACCCGGCGCAGAGCCCCGCAACAGCCGCACCGCCGGCTCCGCGGCGCCCCGACCCCTCGGGGCAGCACCGCCCCCACCTGCGCCGCAGAACTTCGGCCGTCCCCTCAGCGCGCCCGGCAGCACCGCCGCAGCGGGACCGAGTCCGGCGCTACTCACCCGCCCTCCGCAGGCGTCGGCCGCCGCCCCCCTCCTGCCGCCGGGCCCTCCGGCCGCCTCCGCGAGCCGCCGTCCCCCGCAGAAGGCGAGGAGAGCGAGGAGGAAGGCGCCGAGCTCCCGCCCCGGGGCCATGGTCCGCAGCAGCGGCCGCGGAGCGCGGGCAGCGCGGCGGCGGCGTGGCGGAGAGCGGCCGCGTGCATGCGCGCCGCCGTCCCGGGGCGGGGGGCTGCGCCTCGGCGGGCACGCGCGCCCCTTCCCCGCCCCCGGCCCGGCCCCGCCCGCGGGAGCGCGCCGCCCTCCGCCCGGGGTCGCGCGTTTCTCCCCGACTTGAGAGGCGAGCCGCTACGGGGACCGCGAGGCAGCGCAGCGGGACAGCTCCGCCTGAAGCACGCGGAGTCGCTTAGGAGGCGAAGCCCGAGGCGCCAGCAAGGCACGTAGAAGCACAGCACCGAGCTCAGAAGGGACAGCAGCTGCTCAGATGGCTACAAGCGGCTACCAGGTAGCTGAGAGTCTTTCCTTCAGTAACCTCAACCAACATTATTTTGGGAGATTTTACATCCTGATACATTCTGCTGCTATCATTAGTACTAGACAAAAGCCATGATAATGGAATAGACAAAAGGCAGTACAAAATAGCATATCAAAGACATCACAGTTCAGATTAAAGCAACACACAAACAATCTCCTCCAAAAGCCCACTCAGCCAAAGGGGTTGCCAACACCAGCAACAACAGTACAGGAAGACTCCAACAGCTCTCAGGCAGCTCTTCTCTGCCAGTTGCCATGAGAATGGGTTCGGGAGCCCTGGGCAGACACAGCTCTTCATTATAGCATGAGCAGAAGTGGGATTCCTGCCGTTAAGCACACTTTAGCACAGATTGGAGATTAGGCCATAGCCCTGGTAAAGCTTTTGGAGCAGATGATGCTTACTCGAGATGCCCATTTGCCCCACAGGTTGGTGCTCTGGAAAAGGGAAGGGTAACATTCCGCTGCCACCGATGGCACAGAACAACAGGTCTGACTTACCAAGGGCCTAAACAGAAGCACAGAGCAAAAATGTCAGCTGACACAAATCAGCCTGCATGCCCCCCCCCCCTCCACCCTTATCTCAGCTTACGCTAATAACAAAACACCACATCTGAAACACATTTATCCCAAACGCTGTCACGGCCAGCTTACCGATGTGAATGAAGTGACTGCACGCAGAAGGATCGCGTTGCTTTCTGGGACTGCCTGCAGAAGCATTTTAATGCTTCGTGTGCACTTAGAGTAACTTCCACCGAGAAGTTCTGTGGAAAAGGATAGAAGAGAGGTGGGAATCAAATGGCAGCACTTAAAATTTCCACTTAGATTCTCTAAAATGCTGCTGGCTAACTTAAGGGCAAAAGTGACTGTGGGGACTGCTTTCCTGTAGGCTCTTTTGTCCTTCTTACAACAGTCTCCTGCTTCGAAATAGTACAGATACACACCAGTTGGAGAGTATCCCTAAGTCATGGGTATCAATATCATGCATTCTACAGCTGGTTTTGGTTGCCACTCTACCATCTTGCTTAAAGCTAAGAACCCTTTCTTCCCCCCCTCATTCTGAGCAGCTGTTCCCAGATGGAGGGGACAGTGGGAACTTGGCCAGTCCTAGAAAAACATGGAAACTTAAGTAACAAAGAGTGCTGCTGTATAGGAATTTCCTACCAAATATTTCCATCAGTCACAAAATATTAATAATAATAAATCTAGATTTGGAAGCTGTACACTCCATCCACCTCTTGTATTTCTAACATTTAAATCTTTCTCCCAGGACAGACCGACCGTGGCTGCACAAGGAAGGAGTTAAGAAAAGAGCTCAGCTCTCAGCTGCAGGCCAGGAAGCATGCATCATGCCTGTGCACACATCCACTGGTGTCAGACAGTTAAAGATCAACCCCTATCAAACCTTAAGAACTAATTTAGAGAAGATGAGTGAGAACAATGTTCCCACAAGCGTTCAGGAGTCACAGAAATTGTACAGTGGTAGTGTCTTCCATACTGTAACATGCCATGGCTTCAGAAGATCTGGTTAATCTCAAGGAAAAGATTATCAGCTACATGACAGTGATCCCAGATGATGAAATTGAAATTTAATTTAAATGCGTCTATTCCTATTAATGGTGCTCTCTTTTAAACCACCGGGTCTTGATACATGTGCCAGTATCGATGAAGAAGAAAGAGTTCTGAAAGGAAGATGTGTCTTACTATTCCCGTTTTATAGATGCAGAAACTTAAAGAGAGTCATAAATACGCCTGTTTTAACATCTTGCACACATGCTCAAGGCTAAACCAATAATTAGATTTGGAGTCAGGAAAGACTTTGCCCCCTACTAAGACAGGAAGAGACCCCTGGGGGTAATGGGTTTTGCTTTTAATTTGCTTCTTTCTAGAGACACACAATCTACTTCCTAAGGTCATCCAGACATTATCAGTGGGTGCTTAAAACAGTGTGGGCCGTGGAGGCCAGATCCAGACTCCAGAACAAGTCCATCCAAGAGCCTGCTTGTGCCTCTGGGGGGGGCAAAGAGAAGCACAGCATACCATCCTGGCAGCCAACTGCCTCCTGCTGCGTCCAAGCATTTATTGGCACTTCCAGATTAGCTGCTGCTGTGTCCATATGGGACTTGAAAGTGGAAATAGATGCATGAATCCTGCTGCATTTGCTTTGACACTGGCAGCCACCACTTCTATATCCAGATGCTTTGCAACAAACCCTGTAGTTTAGCATCCTTAACACTGAATAAGCTAAACCTTACATAGTTCCTTATAGGGTGCAGGCAGCCACATCTCCCCCTGATCACTTGCTATCACATTCTCATTCTTGAGCTTTCTTCTTAAATACCTCAAGTCTATCTTCAGGTATTTGGAGGTCTTTTGAGGTTTATAGAGTTCAGAGAGTAGAGTGAATAGTCTGTTGACCTTTCTGGATGACTTAATGTCTTCTACAGGAAATTGCACTTAATGACCAAGGAAGTTTTTTCAGTCCTATATTCCCAAAGGCTCAAGTTAGCATCAGATGTTAAGGGAAATTACACTAAAAAGGAACCAACTGAAATAAACTATTTACTATACACCGATGACTTCTGCTTACTATAGAAACAACTATTTGTCAGCAATCCATGAATACAAATCCTTGTATAATATGACCATTCCCCAGACCTCACAGTTCCTCATAGAGAGAGTTATGGCCAACTTACTCTGCTGGCAGGAAGCATCTGCAGTCAAATGTGAACTCTCTGTATTCCTATTCAGTTTTCCACGTGTTTAGTTTTGCATCTGGTTATTCATATGAATATAATAAAGGAACAGACAGGCAGCTCAGTTCTGAGACCCTTCAACTTACCAATCTGCCACCAAATTCACTTCTCTCTGTTACACAAGCAAGTTGAATTGACTCACCCTGTGGCCACATGATCTTTTCTGAGAAAAGGGAGCAGAGCAGGACTGCATCTTTCAGCAGCAGCCTTCTGTTACGCTGGATTAGGTGTAATATGAAACTACACATTTAGAGAAAAGTAGATTTGTGATGCAAGGAAAATTAAAAATTGCACAGAAGAGTGACTTTTCAGTAAAAAAAAAAAATCCACTGAACTTGAAACGTTCCGATCCAACAGCTGTATTCTTAAGTCATGTATGTTTTATTCTTTAGAAATATTTGAATCATTATCAGTGCTTGAGTTCAAAATATTTTTCTGCAATACAGGTATTACATTTCAGCCAATCATTAAAAAAGCAAATGAAGCTTCCTGCAATGCCATTGGAATACTTGCTAGGATTGTAAATAAAGTAATGCTTTTTCAAAAGTTTATTGGGTTTACTTTTAATCTCAACTTCTTAATGCAGCACAATACCTTCCACACAGACATCTTGCCATTTTCCATCTGCAGGGAAATACGTGCCTGGGTGGGGGGGAGGTGACTTAACAGCCTATCCCGAAATTCACCAATCTACAGCATCCTGTGGCCATGCCTGTGAAACTAATCCTAGCACACTGAGGGACCCCTGACTGAGCATAACCTGCCTTAAACCTTTCCCCATTTAACCAAGGGGAGAGCAATTTGTTCAAGCACTTCAAGATGACATCATTCCTTATTTGAGGCCAACAGCTACCTGTAATTAAGGCTAAAGAAAATGTTTTGAAGATTTTTCTAAGTAAAACAGAGAGACTACTAACAGATACCATTACAGAACAATAGGAGCATTTCCGGAAGAATTCCAAAGTCCTACTATTGTGTAACTGCTGTGGAAGATGATTGGAAAGCACTTTGTCAATAGCACCTCATTTTACTCCCACTAAGGGAAATATACAAACAAAGGAAAATGTGGATGCATATGGAAATTGTAGTCTGCTTATATGACAGATACATAACAGCATTTCAGAGAAGAAGTTAGAACATTTTATGGCAGATTTACAAAAGAATTCTACAGCAGTCCTACAGAACTGTACTAAACAAAGAGGAAGGGCCCTGCTAGGAATAAATTACTGCTGACAGTCCTACTTTCCAAACAAACAGCTTAAGGTCCTCCATATCCACAGTTTGGCATGTTGTTGTAAAAAAAGTTGGAAGCACTCAGATACTGGGATCGATTCAGTTGCTTATTTTTGAAAAGAGTAAAATAAACATCCAGATAAGAGATTGATAAAATGCAGATCTACTAATAAAACAATGATAAAACAAAGATCTATTAATACTTGCAGAGGAAGTTAATGCACGTTAATAGTAAGTTAGAATAATTATTTGCTTGTGGTTAGATGGTAATATTAAGAATCCCTGACAAGAACACTGCAACTGAATTGCTGTTTGTGATTGTGTTTGTTATGTTCATAGAAGAGATTGGAAAAAGTCTCACTTAAGCAAGAATGACTACGAGAAAAGCTTTTCTACACAACCTACTTGAGCTGCACAAAAACATCTAGCCAGTCAACTGCATTTTAAGAGTGGTGATGATGCCTCATTAGACTGTTTCCTTATGACTTCCTTTCCCCGTCAAAACAAATTAGAGCAATTTGCAATTATATTGTCAGTTAGCCACATCCTGTAGCATGGAATGAGATGTTGTTCCACCATTGAAGTGAGAGAAGTACACACACATCCACACCCAGCCAGTAACTTAGAAATATTCAAATCAAGAAATAGAAGTGATGACTATCACAGTTCTAAATATTTTACCCTACCTAAACATATTGAAACGCAACCCAAACCATTAACAGATGTATAGTATTTAAACAGCACAATGCCATTTCTTATCGTTCTAATGTGATGCAACAGTGCCATAGGAAAAAGCAGGTGGTCATCAGCCCTTTTGCGTGCCAAACATTTGCATTCTGAAGTTTGCATTTGTTATCCCAGAGGAATTACATTAGTAGATACTGTAGCAAAGTCATTCTATGGTACCAAAGATTCTGCTGCTATAAATGGACAGTATTTCGTAGTGCTGTAAACACATACCCATGAAAGCAGCCTTAACGATTTAAAAGGCTGTAAAAGGTTTCCCCAAACTGAATTCTGAAGATAATATCTAAATATTAAATGTTCAGACCATCAGAAATACTAAGAACCTACCAATTTCCACTGGGCTCAATTCAACATAGCCCATCCTGAGTTTTTGAAAATCAGACGCAAGGTCAAGCATTCATACACACATACAAACTTCGTGACTGAATCTTCGTCGTACGACAGCTTAGCAACCACTGGGCGTTCTGCAAACAGCCCACCTCGTGATGGCAGACAGCACGCAAACTTAAGACGTAGAGCTGTAATTCTACGCTCCAGCCACAAGAGGGCAAAAGTAGCCCACCATTTTCAGCTGCATTTGAAATACTGAATAACCGCTTCAGTATTTATGAATTTCAATGCTGGTCTAAAAAAAAAAAAAAAAAGATTAAGACGCAGCTTATAAATAGGGAACAGCTTCTTATGCAGAATTCTTAATTCTTAATTTCTTTAACAACAGCATCAATCATACAAACTGAATCCCAGGATATTTTTGAATATTACTGTGGTTGGTAATAGAAGTATTAAAAGAGTGAAATATATAATTAAAAGGTAGAATATTTATTTTCAGTTAATATACTAAGCATAAATTGGCTATATGTAGGCAAGATTCTAGACAACGTGGACAAACAGCAATCACAATAAAAGTATCAAAATAACAACTGGTAAAATGAAAAAGTGGTGTAGGAAGAACAAGCAAGTATTAAACAAGATACAATAACTATGCTGATGTAAACGTGCAGACATGATGTGATGACAATTGGCATGTTACTGGCAATCATACCAGAATTAGGCCAAAACCATGTATGTGGAGTCACCATCCTTGGAGCCGTTCAAGTAATGTGTAGAAGTGGCACTTGGGGACATGGCTCAGTGGGCATGGTGGTGGTTGGCTGCTGTTGGACCAGGTGACCACCGAGGTCTTTTCCAGCCTCAATGATTCTATCTCTCTAAGCATTTTTTGTGATATTCTTACCTCGGTGAGGATAAACATCCTGCAAAAACAAGTTTTTAGAAGAAATCCAGTTTATTACTTATAAATTCAATAAATATGCATTTACTTTGGGTGCCCAAAATAAAGACTGCTCTTCCACCTTTTGTCTCCCTTTCTCCTTCACCTCATGTAAGTGTGGGGTCTATTTCCTCAGAAAGGAATCTGGAACTGATGGTTCCTCTGCAACCCGGATTACCATCCCTGCCGACAACTGTTTGCCCATCACGATCCCATGAAGTTCCTTTGTGATGCAATCAGATAGAATCCTTCCTCAGTCCTCCCCACCCCGGAGATGCTCAACAGCCCCTCCTCCCCACATAATGAGCTAATTACATAATGGCAAATCCTATAAAATTAAGTGATAAAAAGCATCAACCTGACAACTGATAGAGAAACCAGCTCAAGCCAGAGAGTCATAACAAACATTATTTTACAAATAATTTCTAAGAAGCTTTGATTTGGGTTTTTTTTTTGGCTTCTTTTTTTCAATCTCTAGTCAGCCTTGAGAATTAACCTCAACTATTTGAGATTACCTTAATTTCAATGTTTGGTAAACAAGTCGTTTGTTAAATCCTGCCACAGAAATGCTCGGGTGAAGTTTTAAAGCCACATTTACTTTCAATAAGAACACAGCATTATTTTTCTTCTATGGAACTGTAAAACACCCTGGGATTTGTTGCTTTAGTAATATTTTCAGTACAGGACTATGGACAATGAGAAAAATGCAGACATACTTACACCCACTAGGAAAACTGTAATAGAGTTTGCTGGGGTACAAACTGGCTGTTTGTAATCACAGATTTGGTAAACCAAATAATTGCCAATACAAAATCGTCAGTTCAAAAGTGTTATAAATGTAGGCTTTAAAAAGCTAATATTGGTAATTTAAAGAATGTTCCAAACTATGCTCTCATATATGCTGCAAGTAATTATATTAGAACAGAACTTTGGAAGCACTTGTTGTTCGGTGTAATTTGGGTACGCCTTCAGGCCATGAGCACAGATCACCTTTTTTGGATGGCAATAGGCATTACTGAAGTTCATGACTAGAAAAGCTTTTTAAGCTTGAGACACCAAGAAAGAGAAGAAAGTCAATTTAAAACAAATAATTACACAGCCCACATCCTGACTACGGTCACTGGCACAGGACCCTATTTCAGGAAAGCACTACTAGCATGTTTAAGCACCATTGCAATCAGTTCTGGGAGAGCCTCATCAACTTAACACTAACCTAAATTGTAGCTGTGGATGAATGCTGAATTCACAGCTTGCCAGTACTAAAAGGGAGAAGTCTTACCACGAGCCAGCTTTCTTGCTGGATGTTTTCACTGTCTTTGTAAATGTAAGAACTCATCTCAGGGTCTCAGGGTCAAATGAGCTCGAGCCAACGCAAAACGGTTGGAAGAAGAAAAGGAGGTTGTGGCTTCACAAACCTGAAGTCAAATGAGGAACTAAGATGACTGAGGTTTTTCTGATCACAGTTCTGAAAAGTAGATCAGAAGCACCTCAAGACAAAGTATACAAAACCAGAATGGGACCAGATTTCAACATGCACTTGTGACAGTCTCATCTACTATTCTTCCTAGGACCAGCCGTGCCAGATAGCTAACAGTATTACATGTATTACTGAGGTCACTCAGAAAGCTGCATATTATCAGGAAGATTAGCGAGTACTATGAAGTACAGAATAATATATTTTAAGATAGAAAACAAATTTAACCATACACAAGAAAGTCTTTGCCACAATTTAGACCCAAGTTGGTCAAAATAGGCATCTACATGAAGTTAAAGGTTCTCCTTTAACTTGTTGATATATTTACTTTGGGAAGAATAATCTAAGCCAAGATTAAAGAGATAACACAATCATGTTATCTGACTTCTGCTCCTCACAACGCTATGTAGAACTCTTGGTACAGAGCAAGCCATCCCTCTAATAACATTTGCTAATTGAGAGCTGGATACCAGAGCTGGTGCTGCTATTATTCCACACCTCCTAAATTGCTCTGTCAGACTTCCGTCACTTGAGACAAGTTCCATTATAACAGACATTAGGTGCATTTAGGTATTTGCCAGATAATAGACTAAGGTTCTTAGGCATCAGTCTGTACAGATTAGTCTAATCTGTTGCTGTTGGAGACCTTGTTTCCAGCAGTAAGGTAAACAATAGTTTCAAATTACTTGCACTAAAGTTAAGCTACAGGTATTACGTGTCTTGAGGTGAAAAGAAAAACAAAACAGAACTCTTGCATTTCCAATATTGTCTTTAACTCAGATCAGGTCTGCATCTGAATCGAACTTCTTCTTTCTCTAGAACTATTTCTAATAGATGCAGTGCCATTTAAAATGCTCTATCCAAAAATGCCTGAGAGAAATAGAAGTTCAGTTAGTAACATTAAATGCTAATGTTACTTTCTAAAATCAAAGCACAAATAGTTAACATTTCAATATCAGGTACAAGTTTGTTATTTCCACACTGGAACAGGTTTTCAAGAAGTTAAATCGAGCAATTTGAGATTTTAGGGCTTCTATAGAAATGAAGGCCATAAGCCCATAGAGTTGTATTTTGTTTGTTTTTTAATGACACAACAGGTATTATATATCTGGTAAAATCCTAAGCTAGCTGCACTTAGAAATACCTTGCAAACATTCAAAACTACATTAAATCTTCCATTACTAAAACAGAAAAGTAAAATAGGTTTCTAAGGAAGATCTTAAGCTAAAAGGAGAGCACGTGCTAGGAAGGGGTGTAGCGATCAAGAATGGTCTGGAAGCAGTTAAGATAGGTCTCTAAAAGTTTTAACACCAACTTGAAGCACTAACCTAACTGCATTTGGACAACTACAACAATATTAGAATGTATACAGTTTTTTTTCCATGTTTCCCCCACTGCCTTTTTCTATTCGTTTGTTTGCTACTTACATTTAACCTATATTGACAATGGCATTCTGTCCTGCATGTCCTTGTAAGTGATTCTAATAGAAACCAAGTGCCAGAGACTGCAACAGCCTGGTGCCAGAGCCTGAAGACTCAGGCTTCAGTTCTTCCCTCCAGTGAATATCAAAGTACTTCATACAAAACAACTGTTTCCTCAAGAGATCTGGAAACCAACACCAGAATATGCAACAGCTCAGTAGCTAGACATTAATTCAAGAAGGAATGGTTAGTTTAAGATTTATAAGTTTTTAAAGTTTTGCCCTACAGTCCTTTTTTGCTTTCCCATCTTGTATATTAAAACCACTTTCTGTGCACCAGATGAAATAATTCACTTCAATTCTTTGATTATTACAGATACGGTTTTGCTTCAGAATAAACCCTATTATTCATGTCAGCCATGTAGCAAAACTCAGCATAGCCTTATGCCTTATTCATACTGAGAAGAGAGGAGATATCTGAATTGAAGCACTAAACAGACAAGTAAACAAATATTTTAAACAGAAATGAATTAAAATATATTAAAAAGATTACAATTTTAAGCTTATTTTAATGAAACAATTGTTCAGACTGAAACCAGTTTAATGCTAGTCCATTCATTTTCATGGAGAGCAATGTTTTAGAAAATGAGGTCATATTCTTCTTTAAAACTGTTCATTAGAATTTAAATAGCTAATCTGTTTCATGCATCAAAAACTATTTTGCATGTTAAGAATTTTAGACTTTAAAAGCAGGAAGCTTAGTTGCCTTCAGTGAAGCCAGAAGTAATTCATAGTAACTGAAAATCTTACACAACCCAGAACTTACGGTTTATTTTTTAACTGCAAAAAATATTTAAACTTTTCTGAACATATTTATTAAAATATATAGGAAAAGTTCACTTTCTCCACAAAAATTAGTTTACAATACTTCACATATTTACAGTTTATTTGAGTGAAAAATGATAATCTTTCAAATCTAGGGATAAAATCATAATTAATACATAATCATTGTTTAATACAAATTACAACAATGCCAGTAATTCTTCAAGTCCCATTGTAGTAACATCAAGGCAAACCATCCTTCCTCCTACTCTAGCAGGCTGGAGGTGAAATTATTTTTCACCATTAAAAACTGTGATTCTCGGTGGGATCTCTTCAGTTTTGCACGACGGTTCTGGAACCAGATCTAAAATGGAAATAAAAGGCATGTTTGTCAGAAACACAGCACTGTAAACAGAGCGGGCTTTGAACTGTAGAAGTATTCACACAACCCTACAGTATTCTGTGAAATGTCAGTAGTTTGGAAGCTTAATAGAAAATCAGAATTTGCAGTTGACGACCTGAATAAATTAAGACTAAGAAAATAATGCCCTCAGCTTCACTGGTGAATGAGGATCAGCTTGACTAATTAATACACAAACTAATATCAACCTTAGTGTCACTCAAGCAGACCCTGGCCTTTCTGAACACCTGGAATTCACACACAAGTCTTCAGATGTTACTTCAACTGCTTAATGAAGTGCAACATCAAGCTTCCTGTTACGCCAAACATGAATGGCATGAAAAGCACAACAAATATCAAGGAAAGGACCAAATTCTAATTGTTATTGTATGCTTATCACACATGGGTTGTTAGAAATCAGTATTTAAAGCCCTGAGTGGATTTTGCTTTTGTCCAGATGAAGAACATTGTCTCAAACACCGGGTTTAAATGCAGTTATGCTCTCCTAACACTCTCAAAACACAAACGTACTTCTATTTTCATACAAATTATTTCAATATTGGCTTCAAATTACATTTTAAACTATGTTGCCAAGCATAATAAACATGATTTTAGAACCTGGGAGCAAAGGATTGGAGGTTAGTAAAGCAGAAACTGCAGAAATATTACTGTGACAAATGTCTCATCAATGCCATAGAAAAAGATTTAAGATTTCAGAAGGAATTTGATGGCATCCTTTTCATGAATCACTTTGGGCATACCACATGTAGAAATGCACATTATTTTATGCTGACATTAAAATTACTGCTACTACTGATAATCTCCTATTTGCATTGACAGAGAGTACACATGGATGGAAATATGGATATTTTCAAGGAAAAATTTAATTACCTGGATCCTGTCTTCCTCTAAATCTAACTTGCGAGCTAATTCTTCTCTAATATCAATGCCAGGGTAGGAGTTCATTTTAAAAACATTTTCCAAGACTTCAATCTGAGGAAATTAAAATACACTCATTGAGTGATCATCACTACCTTTATAAGAGTTAAAAATAGTTTGTTTTATAGGAGACCTCTGAATTGTGCTTGGGCAGTTCTGACTTCATGCAGAAATACCAGCCTGCTGAAGTTAGCAACGTAACCAAATTCACACAAGTGAATAATTACATTTTTCTATGGAGAGGTACACAGTATTTAATTAGTCAGCTGTTACAGGCTTCTGCCAACTTCTAAACTACATTGTTACTGATTCATCAGATAGAAAGAAAATCCGTACCTGGTTTCTAGTGAAAGCAGTTCTCGGTCTTCTACCCCTATACCAGCTCAATTCTCGTTTGAAAGATAACCTTTCAGTGACTGAAAAATATTTTTCACAGTTCAAAACTTTTTCCTCTTGCATTAGATTACTGTTAGCATGAAATAATGAATTTTCATAGGAAACAACAGGGATTTGCAGATGTGGATCACTGTCATCACCTAAAACTGGAAAAAGCAAGCAAACGTGAACTTCATGTTACTGATTTTCAGTAGAACCATGACTAGGTATATATTTTAAAAGGAGTAAAAGCTTGAGAGGTTACAAAACAGACTGCTGGCTTACCCAAGTTGGTGCACACATCCATCCACGGTCTGTGAGGTTTCACAGCTGCAATGCCATCCTTCTTCTGCTCCAATCCTAAAATACTTTCAATGGAAAATGAGCACTGTGTGGTTTTATTTTCTACAAAACCAGACACTTTCCGAAGATTCTGAGATGCTGATGGATTAGCTGCACACAGCGATGTACTTGCCATGGTTTCACCTTCAGCCAGCACAGCACAGCACATACACTCACTGTACTTGCATTTCTCCAGAAGTCCTCCTTATAGCTATGTTGACAAGGGGGTTGGATTTGCAACGTCATTAATTAAATCTTTTATTAGAAAGTTTTAGCATGTCAATGAAAACTCTCCCACCAAGAGGCACGAGGAGTTAATTGTTTATTTGTTTGCAAGTAATTAGCAACTAATGGTGACACTAGGGGGGCCACCAAGAGGGACAAGAAGTGTTATCTCTCCTAACCAGAACATCGACTTAACTTTCTCAAAAGAAGCTATGCACAAATATAGGACTTCTCTTTTATTTGAAATCATTAATGTATAAAATCAGTTTTTTTAAAAAAAACTTTATACTCTAATGGACTCCACTTACCTAAACATAGCAGCACGATAGGAAACCAGTCAAGTAATAAGTAATCTCATTTAAGTGAATTTCCTTCCAAGGAAATTTAAAAAATAATCTCTTAATGCTATTAGGCTAATCCCAATGAAAATGCCTCTGTTTTTTCATATGCATATGTAATGGTGAACGTGGTCAATAAAACAACAATAGCTTTTGGCATAAGGCACTGTGCAGTGGGTTGGCAATGTTGTCAAAGCTCAGTGTAATTGCCTTCCAAGTGCTTGGATTACTTAGCAGTAACAGTTGCCCCAACTATTTTAAATAATTCATACATTCATTTTTCTTATTAAAATAGCTTTGTAGCAGCTTTTTTGAAGGATACCGTATGTGAAATTTCCTGATCACACTATACAAAATAAAAACAAAACATGAATTAATATTAGCCACACACTCAAATGTACAGGTTTTAATACCCTTGACCTGTTAGGTGTTCCTTCTTTCCTGTAAGTGGCTTTATAACCAACAGAAATTTTTCCAGAGAGCACATACTTAAAATGACCAAAAATCACGTGTAATGGACATAAAGGATTTAAAGCATTTGTTTTGATGTTCAAAGCTTGAAAAGATCACTGATTTTTTTAATTACAGAGAACGCATCAGCTGTAATATTTTCAAACTCCACTATTGGCCATTTACACACAGCCAGTAACAACTTCTCATTTATGAAAACCTCTTCTCATATTTTAGATACAGCTATCTGATAAATGCAAAAATGCAAGGAATATTTTTCTTTCAGAAAGCAAAACCCCTCTAAAATATAACTTTGGAGCACATGATGTAGGATCATACCCTTTCAGAGGAAAAATCTCACCCTTTTATTCTTGTTTCACCATTTACTCAGAGTAGTTTATTCTGTGTAATCAGTCACATGCTCATGGTTAACAAGTTATACAAAGGAAAAATACAGAAAATCAAAGTACAGGTAATGTTCATGTGTAAGCTGCCCAAGATGAACCTTTAGGAATAACAGAAGCAGGAAAACTTGTAGGGAAATGGCACAGCATGGAACTGACAGTGGGGTGTTGAGGGAGATTCTAGTGTGAAAAATAGAATCATACATTATTTTCTATCAGAATGATATTCGGCTGCATTACATTGACTTTATGGGCTGACTCAGAAGTAGTGATTCAAGAAGTGATGTTACCAAGACACCTTATCAACATGTCAATATATTTTGAAGTGGCAGCAGAATAAACGCAGTGACCACCTGCAAACTGAGCTCCAATCACCATTTGGCAGCCTCAGCAACTACAAAGTATAAACACAGGAAAAAAAAAAAAATCATACAAACCTGTATAAGCAGCTCACTGGCTACTGCCATGCCTTCTGATCATGTCAGCATTGAGAAAGAGTAACAAGGCCCACGGGACTCATCTCTCAGTAAGGCTGTCTTCATATGCATGATCCACACTCCCATGAACTTCCCGAGCAAAACACAACCTCTGCTAGCCTGTCCAAACTCAGTTGCTAAGAAAGCTGGCTTAGAAACCCCTTAAAGACCCGTGGCAGAATATGAAAACTGAGAATTCCAAGAATGTATTGACAGTGTTTAATCTTCTGTACTAGGCTAATGATGTTTTATGTATGTATATGAAGACTTGAGGCAAAAAGAATGTGCAGTTTTTATGTATCAGATGGGTAAGGTCTGAACCTGAAGACAGACATGCTTAACTGCCAAAATCTTTCCTCAGGTTCTCCTTTATGCTCAAACGTTCCTTTCTGAAGGAAACCCAGTGCCAGCTCTCAGAAAACTGCAGAGCAGCTGACATAACTTTTCCTAACTGGAAACTTCAAGAGTGTCAAGATCAAAATGTAACAGACCCGTCACTGTTTTCACAAGAATCTGTAACACATTGGTAGCCTCTGGAGAAGTCTCATCTGCCCAGAAGTTTCAGGGGTTTCATGATGGTGTATTTCATGAATCAGAGGTCAGGAGGAAATGAGGGCCTTACAGCCCTTTATATTTAAGTATAGCTGGTCCTAATGCAACACAAACTGAGATCCCAGATGAACAGCAGAGCTCCTTTTCTTGACTGCAGACTTTTGACAACACACCAAGTTGAGAGGTTACTGAAGAGATAAAGCTACGGCTCTTGTATCCCAAGCAATTGATAAATCAGTTTTTTACCTCTACAGTTTCTACATGGAATGCCAACTTTATTAAAAAAAAATGCCCCAAAACATAACAGGTCAAAAAGAAACCAATACATCTCCTGTAATGAATCTGGTGCTGCTTATCAATTTCTCTATCCTAAAGAGGTTTGAAGCACAATCACTGATAGACAGTGTCTTGAATTCAGAAACAAATGTGGACTTTAACAATAGAAGAAACCTCTTAATGAGTGTAAATGAAGCTGGTTTCCAAATACAGACCACTCTCTACGTATACATACTGTGTGTGGGTTTTTTTTTTTTTTTAAGTTTTATAAAAGAACTTACACAAAAACATTTCAGAAAATACTTATTTCACCATTATGAATAGCAATTAAATTTACTGCAACTGCATGGTTCAGTCAGATTACCATATCAATCAAGTCCCAAACTGGTGTAGGCTGATCTCTTCAGGAGGCTACCAAGGACTGTCACAAAAGATACATGGAGGTGGAAGTAGTACTGAGGAAGCACATACCTCCACAAAACAAACCAACAAGTAGCTGTGACTTGTTTTGGTCTCTCTGAGATTGTGGAGGACAACAAAAGCCCTTCAGAGTAGTTTGCTTTTAGCTCCCAGTTGGAGGTTCTCATTCTTTCAGGATTTATTTATTTGTTTATCTTAAGGACTTTCCAGGAAAATGATCTCAGTAGCTCTCAAAAATAGGTTTAATAAAATCAGACAAAACACATGGAATGAATTTGACAGGCAGAAGTCAGAACCTAATCAAATACTGCCATCTGGTGTTTATGTTTGCTCAGCTACCGTATTTGTTCAACAATGTTATCTGAATAGGAAACTTACTATTAAAATAATTACATTAATTTGCTCAAAGTTGAATTGAATCAGACCTGGAGACTGCAGCACAGTAACTGAAACACAACAACACCGTTTTGAAACTCTGCATGGCTGCAACTCCACATAGGAACTGGAAGTACCAATTCAGAAGCTCCTGGGGTAACAGCTTTCACAGTGCTCTCTAATTTGAGGAATTCAGTGGAAATGAAACACCATACACCTAAGAAACCCTTACAGTGTTAGGACAAATCCATATAACTGTTTATAAAAATTTCACGTGAAAAGAGAATTTATTCTAAAGGTAACAAGTTTGTTTTAATACCAAAATGAAACAGAGGTAAATTTACTGGAAAGTCTGGCTGAAGATCTGACAACCAAATGGTGTTACATTTCTTCAGAGAGAAGATTGCTACAGTGTAGAAGAAAGCAATTTGTTATAAACAAACAAAAAAAAAACCCACAAAGTCAACAAAGCTTTTTACACAAGAAATGAGGATAAAAACATATCCTCAGTAGAGCAGAAAACTTAAGAAATTTTAAACTCAACTCAAGGCATTCTATGATTCTAAAGCAGTAGAATTTGATAGTAAAGATTCAGATCCCATTTCAAGGAATTCACCCTGCAAGTATAACTCCAGCTTGATTCTTCATTCAAAAATTTTATCTCATCATACAGGTCTATCACGAATGAGCAGCTCTTCCCTTGCAACCCATATGAACAGTTTTGCCTAAATACATTTGTAGAAACAATGAGAGCAGCAGAAGAAACTTTACACTGAAAACCCTGGGTGACAAAAAAAAAACAATCACGGGAGAAATCACTGTTCCTTGAATATGCCAAAACAATCTTCTAGCAGAATTCACACTTTATGAAGCAGAAAATTCATATCCCTTGCAGACCTTATACCACCTGTTCTTTGCCCAGGGACAGCAGCATTCATCTCTTGAGCAGATGCTACCTATTGCCACTATCACCCATTGCAACTCTGCCATCAGGTCACCTTTCACAACAGCCTGAGCAGTATTTTCAGCTTTTTGGAACACTATGAACAGCACACGTAATCTTTCTTGATTACTTATCACACAGAAAATTGCCTTTCATCTCACCTTTCCCGCAGCTCTTTTACCCAAGTGTAGCAGTGTATCACCACCTTAGACATTTTGCTGCACATATCAACCTTTCAAATATGTTTTGAACATTAATTACAGAGATTACATTCAAAGCCAAGTACAAAACAGTGAAGGTGTTTCTTTTTGGTGTTTTTTTTTTTTTTTTTTTTTTTTGCAAGAGTGCCTCAATACTTTCAACATCATTTTTTTCAAAGCACTACTGAAAGCAGTTAGCTACTCCTTAGTTAAGTGAAAGCTACTTTGATCTACGGCAATTAAGTGAACACACATAAATTCAAGGTAAATCCAAGGATATCAGAAGAAACAGTATGCTAGTTAACGTGTAACGTGCAAATAAAGCCTACCTGATCCAGTCAGCTAATTCCACTCCTCAGCAGAGCCAAAGTTCTCTCCATTAGGGGACACATCTGAAATCCTTAAAAGAGCCGTTGGCTGCTCTTCTCCCTGTTTATATAGAGCCAGGTATTAGTTCTTCACACTTACAGTATCCCCTAGTCAGCATTTTGTACAAAGAGAAAAAGGAAGAGTCATACACACAAAGAAAGTTTACCATTCTGATAGAAGCGTAACAACAAAAGCATACTCATTAGTGGGTTCTTATGGATTCCTCAGTTCATTGCTATCCAATCTCCTCCGTTGCAGCCAAATATATATGCCAAATAAAACTTATAAATGCCTTGTGTACATCATCACAAATGTCTCAACATACAAGGCTACTAAGGCATTACTGATTGTTTCCATGTAAGGGACCTATTTAGAAACCTAACAACAAACTAGAAGCAGCCCAGATACACTACAGAACAACTAGAAAGGGCTCTTTCTTGCTACTAAAATGAACTGATTCATTACACTGAAACATTAAGATCAACAGAAACAAGAAACATTATGCTACGTGCCAATTGAGATACCAAAGCACATTTTTACATGTTAAAAATGTGTCTGTTACCATTTTGTTTTGATATAACATCACAGAATGGTTTGGGTTTGAAGGGATTTTTAAGATCATCTACTCCCAACTCCCTGCTATAGGCAGGGACACCTCCTTCTAGACCAGGTTGCTCACAGCCCCTTGAACACGTCCAGTTAGGGGGCATTCACAACCTCTCTGGGCAACCTGTTCCATATCCACAAAAGTTTCAGTTTTTTAAGGGCTGTTCCTCTCATTCTATAGGAGCTAAATAAATGTGTCTTTTCTGTCACTTACAGCTATAAAAATCCAAAGGTAACTACAAATAATTCTGTTTAAAGTACCTTACTACCTATCTGAGTTCTGCTAAAGGAATGACGCTAATATATATTACAAAATAGAGAGCAATTCTCACAGAAGGCTGCTGTAAGAAATTGGTCACAAGTGAACTGATATCAAAACCAGAAAGCTGTGCGCGTGTACATGGGTCACGAGCCAACGCTGGCATTGCCTGCTCGTACTTACAGACCCAGTTAGAGCTCAGCAAGCAAAAAATCAAACGAGAAGGTATAAGGCTTAGTCTTTAAACCTGGTAAGATAACACTATATATCTCTCTCATTTGATAGGGAGATAAGGAAGTTAGCAGCGCGGTTTACCTCAGCCACATGAGTCACCGATGAGCTGGTAAAAGAACCCATTGAACTGAGTTCTAGCAGTGACATTTATTCACTGTTCCCTAGGAAAAAAAAACCCAAAAACCAACCAAATAATGAACAAAAAAACCTACATTGCCAATTGCTTGCAGTTTAATACTTTTTAATATCGTAAAAATGCCTGTATGCCTCTTGCCTGTATGCCTTTAGAAGTAAAACATGACCTGACACAACGCAAAGGAAGGCCTTTCTAACAGGTCCGCACAGCACCGAACACTTGGCTCCCCGGGCCATCCGGCACGGCCCGTCAGCAGCTTATACAGCCGGGCACAGGAGGGCACAGGCAGCAGAACAGCCGCTCGCAGCGGGACGGGAACCTCCAGCAGCGCAGGCTGCTCTGAAGCGCAGAAGTGAAACATCAGCGAACCGCAGAGCCGAACCCAGACGCAACTGCAGACACCCAGCACGGTTCGGTTTTCGTTCTGTCAGAGCTTTGAGAGCAACAATGAGCGCACAGCCTCGTCTGACACAGCGCATTCTCACGCTTTTTACTAAGTTTAGAACTAAATACACGTTACTAACAACCTGTACGTAGCTTATGCCTCCTCAGAGATCTATCCTTAAAACACGAATCGCTGAACCCAGAAGGGTAACTTAAAGCACAACACCCTAGTCACAGGGCTGTAGGAAGGGCGCATCAGGAGCAGTTTCTTCCCCCTCCGTTTAACAACACGCACCGACCTGGCTCAGCCTAACGAGCTCCCGCACCAAGAGCGGGAGGGACGTCCCCACCCTGACAGGACGCGGTGGCGGCAGTCCCGCAGCGCTCCGCCGCGCAGGTAAGCGCCAGCTCCGAGGCGCGAGGCGCGAGGCGCAGCTCCCGCCGCTCATCGCGCGCGAAAGCAACCCGAACCACAAACCACCTCCCGTCAGGCGGCCACCGAGGCGGGAACGGGACCCACGCTATGTGGGCAGACAGAAGGGCCCGCTGACCAATAACAAACCGGGCGGCTGGGCGGCGGATCCAATCGCAAGGGCAGGTGGGCGGCAGGTGGGAGGGACATCCGGTTCGGGGCGGGGCCGCGTGTCGCGCTGCCGGGGGGGCCCAGCCAGCTGGGCGAAGCGAGGGGAGTGGGAGCAGCAGCGACGCAGATCAGTCCCCGCGGCCGCCATGCCCGGCATCGACAAGCTGCCCATCGAGGAGACGCTGGAAGACAGCCCCCAGGTAAGTTAGGCGAGGAGCAGCTCGATGAGGGGAGCGCAGATCGGGCTTGACTCGGGAGCGCCAGGCCTAGCGCGGCTTCCCTCAGCGTCTCAGAAGCGCGGCGCGGAGCGGGAGGCCCGGCCCGGCCCCCTGTCCTCCCGTGCGGCGCGCGCTCGGAGCGCTGCGGGCTGTCAGCCGCGGCGCTGTCCCGGTGCGGTGGCGGCCGCTCCCCGCGGCGCATTCCCCTCTGCGCGCTGCGGGCTGCGCGTGGGGGGAGAGCGGGCGTCAGCTTCGGGCGGCGGGGCGGTGCGGTGCGTTGCGTCCCCTCCTGCCGCCGCTCCTGGGTGCGCGTCCGCGTGTATCTGGGAGCGCTCGTGCCGACAGAGCCTGTCCTCGCTTCTCGAGAGGGTTTTTGGTCATCTTCGTCCTGCACAAAATACGCGAACGTTTTAATAGACAGGCGTTCGTGGCGTTTGTTACTGCTGTGAGAAGGTGGGAGATGCACGGTGCTGCGATGGCTTCATTTGCTCCGATATCTTCGCCTCCATTCCTGCTGCTTGACCTCTGTCAGCGATGCCGTGATATTACACGGCCGTTTATTTCATGCTGCAATCAAGCACAGAATGCTCCATTCCGTAGTACAGGTTTCTCTTGCTGTCTGCAACAACAGCAGTTACTTTGTACCACCTCTTTTCTTTGGCATGGAAAAGTTTACTGTGTGAATATCTATATAAATTATTCACTCTTTTTGAATTGGATCCTTGTTTTGTTGCATTGTTTATGCAGATGAGCACCAGTTCCGATGCTGTAATAGCAAATGCATTGATAGTTTTGATTCCTCAACCATAGGAACTTTCTTTGCTAAACAGAGAATTTTAATCCCTATAATGGCAGTGACAACTACTGTGACAAATCTAGATCAAGTGGAGGGACAGCTTGGAAAAGAAGGCTGTGTAGGAGGTGTATCATTGCTTTCCAAGAGACAGTGTCCCATATAGCTCTGTACCAGATGTCAGACAAGATCTGGTTTGTTGCACGGTCTCTGGCCTGGAGCCTAGACCTGATGTACTGTCACAAAGAGGAAAAAAATATGGAAGTGTTACAATAATAGTAGTTTCACATAATTGTCCATTGAAGATCTGTTCTCAGTTAATGGAAATCAGAACTGTTTGTATTTATTGGGAGTGTCAATGTCAGTTTGATAGGATCCCTATCAAATCCCGAATGGGATGTCGAGGTGTTTTTTTTCAAGCACATAAGGCTGAAGTGTCACTTGGGAAGCATAGGCTAAAAGGTTACATTTCAGAACATAATTGTCAATTCTAGAATCTTTTGTTTGGTGCTGTTTGTGATAAATGCAGACTAGCAAAACCTCACTCAACCCTTTGCTCGTTTGTTGACATACTTAAACTATTACTTTTTCTATTAGAGCTATAAAATTCTTCTATCTTCCAGCCAACCTAAGATTTCAGTAATCACCCTTAGAAGAATGCAACTGTAGTTCTGTAGTCTTCGACCACATCAGTTCATTTCTTTTATTTTGAAATCAGTACATTGAAGATGACAACATTTTGACAAATGACAACATCTTGAAGAAAGAGGAAACCCTGCTCTCTTTAGGAGTTGCCATGGCTTTCTGGGTGACGTGTTTGTACTGTTCTGTTGTCATGTTAAAAAAGACCATTAATCTAGACAGTTTTTCAGGGCCAGACTGTGCTCTGGAATTTGGTACCATTAGACATGTTTGAGATGCTAACTTCACTTATATAAACTTCAAATCAAACTTACTGTGTCTGAGGGAAGGAAGATCTCTTAAATGGTGAATCAACCATTGATTTCCTTTTGGTGCAGGATAAAAATCAAACCACTCTATTTTCAGACATAAACCAAATGACATTTTACATTGTCTTTGATGAGCAAAGCAGCACATTTCAGGTAGTGTATATGTTGTACACATATTCAGTGTGCATATATATGTGTTTAGAGAGTTTCTGCGCTCTTATTTCCAAACTATTGCACAACAAAAAATCCACAGAACTCAATGGTACAGACTCTCTCATGTCTCTTACAACACAATACGTGTGATGACATGACAATTAACAATTGTTTAACAATTCACTGACTTCCAAATAGGTGGTTTCCTTGTGCAGTTTTTTACCGGTAGCTTCTAGTATAGCTGCTAATATATGTGGGATGAAAGCATCGTAAAGAGCATGCAGAGCTCCCCAGTTTCTCACTAGAAACATGAGTGAACAGTTCCTCCAGTTTTTTTTTAAGCAGTGTCTGTCATAACTTCTCAATTTCAAACTGTTTTCTTTCCATCAGTATAATAACATTATCAGTTTGAAGTCAATAACTGATATCTTAACCATAAAACCCACAGAAATGCTTTTATTCCACAGGGTTCTGTATTACAGAGTATTAGAGAGTAAATATAATCCAGAAGTCAAACATGATAACACTTTAAAATGGCAGGGTCAGATTTGTTAATGCTTGGTTTAAAGGTCATGAGTGTACACTTCAGTTTTTATGGTACTATGTAATTTTTGTTTCTGCATTCTTTCATGTCTGGAAGACTCACGGCTATTAGGATGACACAACGTGTTGCCACGCCTGGCAACCATCTGAGCTCTCCACCTCTTTCCTCCTCCACCCACCCCCCAACGCTTTTTCCAGTTGTTTTATGAATGAGAACCATCATTAAAGTGATTTGCTGTGTTGGTAATGCTGTTTGCTTATGTATATTCTTTCCCTTTAGGTATCCTGTAGGAGTTATATGGTATGATCACATCTGTGAGACAACCACTCATCAATTTGAATTAAATAAGAGGCTTTCACAATCAAGTGATCAAATAACACACTTGATAAATGTTTATACAAGGGGAGATGGACTACATTCTAAGGCACATTTCAAGTTTTTATTATCATGTTTTGTATGCAGTGCAATCCAGTGCTTTTCACTGATCTCATCAGAGAGATTTTCCCCATCTCCTGCATTGCTCTCTCATTTTCTTCCCAAGCCCCATAAGTTCCATGCATTCCTAATCAGGGAACCTACAGTTATTCAGCTTGAGGAAGGCTAAGAAGGAGAATTAACAAGTTCCAGTGCTTAAAACCGACAATTTGTGAGAGGTTAAAAAAAATCTGTTATGTAGTCACATTTCTCTTCATTTTCTGTCTGGACATTACTTTTAGTATGAACCTAAAAATGCACAGTCTTCTTGCCAATAAGTTAAGAGTTAAAGGTTTATTTTGTGGGTTTTGCGAGTGAGTGGCCTTGCATCCAAGCATCACAACCAATATTTTAGTGCAATACTACGCAGCTTTTTCTTAGGAAGAGCAAATGTAGCTTGTGCAAAGTTACAGTTACATTCTCTGTTCTTCCCTCTTTTGCCAAGCTATCTCATAACCTCATGGTTTGGAGTAATACTGCTTCCAAATGCAAAGATGCAAGAGCACTGAGTAAGCATCTTAATTAATCTTAAGGGCAAATTATCCCTAAGCAACCTGATTGCCTTCTTGTCTAGTCAGTCGTCTCATCAAGAGCAGTGAATGTCATTCATGCCAACTTACCCGAGGATTCTGATCCGTCTCCAGCAACTTCCTTCTGACCAAAGTAGGGAGGTACAGACTGCAACTGGGTGGAAAAAACAGTAGGACAGTTAGACCTAAATGCTAGTGATCAGAGTTTTGAAGTCCAACATGTGGACAGCAATAAAGAGAGTGACCACTCCTAAAGTTATGCAGGAGATGCATTTGTGTGTGGCACCAGCTAAGGGCTAGCTGACTGACAGGCTGGGGGCAGCAGACAAAAGAACAGATCTTCTCACTGTGAAGCGTGTGTGTGGGCGGCAGGGGGGGAAGGGAGAAGTGTACATATCAAGAAGATGTAGATTCTATCAGTTGGTTTTCGTTTGATTTGGTTACTTTCAGTTCCTCTGCTTATTGAACACAGAATTGGCTGCTACTGCAGATGTGAGTTACATATCCCAGCACAGCCAGGAACTCTTCATGCAGAAGAGAGAGTGCTAGAAAGCCACAGCTGTTCTTTCTGCAGAAGAAATGTGTACCTGGCACACTATTTAATTCCAGTCAGTTTTCCTTGGGGATATGCCATAATGATATACTAGTAGTAGCTCACAGTTCCAATGCTTATAATTTATACTTATCCACATCTCTTGGTCCTCTCTGACAACGTACTCCTTTAACCTGGAGAGAGGCCAATAGTACCAGCAAGACTGAGCTTGGATGTCATTTTAAAATACAGTTTTTTGTTGTTTTTTTCTAGTTTTCTGATATGCAGCACGTAGAATTCCTGGAAACAGTGGTGGTTGCTGTGACAGAGGCTTTATAAACTTTTCAGAAAGGAGAACTGCAGCACTGCTGCTTAACTTGGAAATTCTGTTGCATTTAAATTCTTCTTTGCTAACTTGGCACATTGTTCTGTCTGATTCATTCTTACAGACCCGTTCTTTGCTGGGAGTATTTGAAGAAGATGCTGCTGCAATTTCCAACTACGTCAATCAATTATTTCAAGCAATGCATAGAGTATATGATGCACAGGTACTGTTACAGAATTCCTGAATGCATTACAAAGCTTTTGAACCACATTTTGTCTCTCTCGCTTTTTTTGGAAAATTTATATAAGCAAAGTATACATATATTTAAACTTCATGGAAGTGTTTCATGTTTATAAAATAAGCATTATTGTTTTTCCATATGCTAGGGAATGGTGAGGACTAAATAAGAATTTTCTCATCATCTTGTCATTTTATTGTATTCCCCAAATATTTCTAAATTGCTTGCTACAAAGGTCTCACTGTGCATAATAGTGTGGACCAAGAAGGACATATATATTTTACCAAAATACATTCATACTGTTTTACTCATCTGTCAGTAACTCTACTTTCATGCCAAGGCAGAACTTATTTTGTGTGTTTTTCTGAACAGTTAAGTTTATGGCTGTATTTTTAATTACCGTACACCTGTACTGTTGGACATTCTTACTGATTTGTTAGTCTTGCTCTTCTTATTGCCGTTAATCTGACTTTACTATTGCCTTTCTATTTTGCATTTTCTCCCATGTGTGTACAAGTCAGAGCTGTTGGTAGCCAAGTAGTCCTGAAGTCCATTGTAGTCTTTTCTTGCCTTCGCAAATATCAAATTCTTAGGAGGACAAATTTGAAATAACTAAAAGCAAATATGTATTATATACCATAAAAAATACAGAAGTCATTGTGCATAGTACAAGCTGTGAACTAAGTATTTGTAAATACTGATTATTTGCAACTCTTATCATTGCTATAGAAATGGAAGGGCAGAATTCCAGGTTTTCAGAAAAGCTAAGAAATCAGGATTCCTGCTTCTAAGTTCCATGTCTGCAATATTTTGCTTTTTAAATACGTGATTTTTTAAAAAATAATAATTTAAATCAAAAAGTAATAAACTTCTTTCTTTTTTTCTAAATTAGAATGAATTAAGTGCAGCGACTCATCTGACTTCAAAGCTTCTGAAGGAATATGAGAAACAGGTATAGTATAAATCACTGTTGGTTTCTGTGGTCAGGACTGTATTTTTGTAGTCTTATCTCCCAGAGCACAGTACAGAATGTATTCAGGTTTGATTCAGATAAAGCAAACTATTAAGGTTTGTGGCTCAAATCGTTGCCAAAAGAATCAGCCTATCTTCGTATCAGTTCTTCCAATGAAAACACAGGTGCTTTCCATTCTGCATGGAAAAATGGTGCACATAAAGAGTTTGCTGAAGAGAAATGTGTCCTGTTATTACTATTTTCCAGAATTAAGTTCTTCGTACTATGATGAATGTTAATAAGTTCTGGAGATTTTATTTCTATTGTTGTTTTAGAATAGTTCAGTTGGAAGAAACCTACAAAGATGAACCAAAAGTTAAAGCTTATTAATGAGGCATTATCCAAATGCTTTTTGAATAATGACAGGCTTAGGGAATCAATCAGCCACCTCATTAGGAACCCTGTTCCAGTTCCTGACAACTCATGGCGAACAGATTTTCCCTAATATCTAATCTGAACCTCCCCTGATGCAGCACTGTACCATTCCCATGCATCCTGTCATCTGTTCAAGAAGAGAAGGGGCAGAGAAAAGGGGGGGAGAGTGAGTGAGGGAGAATTTATTGCTTACTGTTTTCCAAAAAATCTTTTTTATTTGAGACAATTAAAAAAAAAAAAAAAGGGCTTCACAAAATAGTCCCACAGTGTATTGCAACTGCACCATCTTAAAATAAATACCTAATGTATTCTTAGACATGAATATTACATTTGCGTGAATGGCAGAAAACACTACAGCATACCTCCTTTTGTTTTTTTGCAGCACTTTCCACTAGGGGGAGATGATGAAATTATGAGTTCTACTTTACAGCAATTTGCAAAAGTGATCGACGAGGCAAGTACTCGCATTCATTTCGTTTACTTTGCTAATGTTTGTCATGTATTCACTTTGACTTCTTAGACCATAGTCTTAAGATTGGAGGTTCAGAAATGGCTTTCATTTGATGATGTTGAGCTTTTGATGCAGTACAAGCTTAGGGTTACGTAACATGAAGGTAAAGAATCAATTCAGCAAAATGAGTACACATTGCTGACGATCAACGTAGTTTAACTACAAAACTAAAAGCATTACAGAATGATAAGTGACATTACAGAGTGATAAAAAACACCTTTGTCTCATCAGGGTATTTGCATCCCCTGGTTTCAGATACCTGACTGATAAAGGAGCCTTTTCTGTCTGTATTAGAGACAGACTGAGTGACTGACTCTTCTGAAAAAATATTTTAGCATCGTTGAGAATCAGGATTTTTCCTCATGATCCCTCTCCTCTGTTTAAACAGTACTTTTTGAAAGAAAGAGCGTTTTGTTTGGATCATCCTCTGTAACCTGAGAAAGACGGACTGTGATGTAGCTGGAGAGAAGCTGGAGAAATAAATTGAGTGGTCACCAGAAGGTGCAAGGCCATCTTCTGACATGATTCAGCAATTTGGAGCATAGATGGAGGGAAGAAGGGAAAAATACTATGCTGTGAAGGTCTTTTATGTAAAGATGATGGTGAAATAAGGAGAGAATAGCTGCAAAAGTGAATTTGCAAAATTACGTTCAAGTTGTACATCAAGTTTCAGTGAAACCTCTCTTGCTTTCTTACTTTCCTTAGTCTCAGTACTGTTTTCCTAAAAATGCCCTTTTTTCCCTTATTTTACAGCTCAGTTCTTGCCATGCAGTACTTTCAACTCAACTTGCAGATGCAATGATGTTTCCTATTACTCAGTTTAAAGAAAGAGATCTAAAAGGTAGGATGGTCAAACAAATACTGCTTTTTGCCATGGCAACAATAACAAAAGTCACAGCATTCTGTCTCTATAGCTCTTATTGTACACAATAGGATCTGCCACTTATTTTTCAGCTCTCGAGTGTATGCATCTCTGAATGTTGCTAATGTAAGATATTTCTACTCAGGAGAGCACTAGAGTTGAAGAACTAAGTATTACTGTGTTACAACAAAAATACTACTTACATTATAGAAGCAGCTACCCAAGTTGAAAATTTTGGAGTTGCTGTAAATGTTTTCAGATAATTTGCATGTTCAGGAAATAATTGTGTATATACCAACATCACAACATAAATATACTGACTGAATTAAATTCAAAAGATGAAGTGCCAGAACTGTGGTATTTCCTTAATTAATGTAGCACTAATAATGCAATAGAAAGCACAGCAATAATAGGGTAACAAAGTTCTAGGCTAGAGTAAGTAAGTAAAGATAAGCCTAAATGCAGAAGCCATAGACACAGAAACAAAAGAAAATAAGCTGCTTACCCTTGGAAGGCCTCAGGTATGCAGGGATCTCCAACAAGATACCCTTACCTCCGATGCTAACCCTTAAATGAAGTCTGGGAAGGGGTGGATCCTGACTCCACCCTTGCTGGTCACTCAGCGGCATTGCATTGCATTGCATTGCATTGTGTGCACCTGAGCTCCCCTGGGTTGGCCCTGCCTTCCCACCAGGTGCTCAGTCACTGCTTCAAGCCATGACTTAGCATTTCCACTAGAATTACTAAGGTTTAGGGAGGGAGTTCTTTTACCCTACTGGTAGTACTTTGTAAGCATAAACATAAGATGAAGAACTTTTTATTTTTGTAACAGCTCTGGCTTAATCTGCCTGGCTTAAAATAATAGAACTAAATATGATAGACTTTACTCAAGGTGCTAAATTGAAGAGGCTGGTGTGGCAAATGGGTTTCAAATATAAACCAAAGTTAAAAACAAAGTAATTTGGATCCACAACGGTGAATTTTTTTGAGGCTAATATTACTGCTTAGAGCCTGGGAAGGTATCCTGTCAATATTTTCTGAACAGGCAATAGTAGCAAATGAAATCTTCTTACTAGCATTTTTTTTAAACACCAGCTAACATAGTATTAAATTATACAGTACCTCATTATGTACTTTACAGACACTTTCTTTAAAGCTTTTGCATACTTTTTTTCTTTGTCTTTGCTTTACGGTAAACCTGAACGTGGCTTTTTACTAGTTTATGTTGTGAAGTGACACAAAAATGCAATCAAGATTAGAGCAAGTTTTCCTAAGCATTGTACTGATCTCTGTTTCCTGACTGAGACCGGAAAAACATGACTAATTTTAGGTAGGAGAAATTACACATGTAGCAGTAATCACAGTGTTGTGGGACTTTCTGTTTCCTGATACTTTCCCTTCTCATGTGCTTACACTTCCCCAACTAAGACTGAAGCCCTGAGCAGAACAATAGGTGATGCTTTTGGACTAATTATCTTTTTCAAAGTCTTTGGAAAAGAAGTGTCTCCTTAACTTAGTACAGTACAGTATCATTTTTGGTAAGTCAGAGAGCAACATAAATGGTACTGAGATCCAAAGTAGGAGCAGACTTTGCCAGCTGCAGATGCCTGTACTGATAATTTAGTACAGTATGAGGTATGAACTGCACCTGTTCAGCAGTGCAACGTGATGTGAGATGCCTTTATATATCTATATGTACGTTAATAATAATTTCACTAACTGTGATATATTGTTTTGTAGAGATATTAACTCTAAAAGAAGTTTTCCAAATTGCAAGCAATGGTAAGTGTAAAATAGTCAGTGTTACAGATATTGCAATACAATGGTATTGTGGAATATTTACTCAGAAAAATCAGTGAAGATAGTTGGAAGGCCTAAAGTAATTACGCTGTAATTTGTTTTCAGTGATATTTAGGTAGCCAGCTACCCTTGAACACGTTGTAAATCTCTGCTTTGTAGACCAAAGCATTAAGGCAAATAGTATTAGTCTTCCTCACAATACTTTATATGTGTATATAGTTATGAAATAATTTAGGGTTATGCTTCTAAAATTAATGTAAAGAGTATGGTGTTAGCTTAGTTTTTAAACTCAGGACTTAAAATGGATTGATAAATACAAATCTCATCTCCCTAAAACTTGTTTGATAGTCTTCTTCCTAATTGTCAGTAGTTACTTTTGCTCTGTTATGTCCTTCTCTTAATCTAGATAGCTTCATTGCTTCAGAGGCAAAAAAGATGAGTTAGAGTTTTTCATGGAGAGTTGACTCCATGTAGTAATTATGAAGAATCAATAAGAATTATTAAAGGCTTTATTATGGCAGAACTTTGTATTTGGGTTGCTATACAGGACACGGGGATATGAAAGTTTTTATGCTCTATTTCATGATTAATTTATCAAAATGATCCCTTATTCTTTCTTCATTGCTCAGACCACGACGCTGCCATTACCCGATACAGTCGGTTGTCAAAAAGAAGGGAAAATGAGAAGGTTTGTAAAACAAAATGCTGATAAGACGACTTCTAGAGGGGTTAAGAATTAATTTTTGTCTAATGTATGTGTGTGATGAAAGACGATGTACAGCAGATTGCACTTGAAGTTTCGTAGTTGACATTTTAGCATTCCAGACAGTTTGCTTCAGAACATGCAAATAAGCTTTCTTGAACACACTGAAAAAGCTAGAAGGTGAAAGTTGTGATGCTGTAGGCCAGTTGTTTTGTAACAAACTGACTACTGTTTATAATACTGTATGTACTTTTCATACATCCCTCATCTGTGAATTACAGAAAGGGAATTATAGCACAAAAAGAGTTATTGCTGATAGAGCCTAGAACATTACTGTATTGTTTTGTTTTTTCTTACTGTTTATAAAGCTGTTGATTAACGTGAAGGCCTGTGATTAATACCAAGACTCAAACATTCTTTTTTCCCCTCCTCCCCTTGTCTGTATCTCTTTAGATCAAGGCTGAAGTTACAGAAGATGTGTATACTTCCAGAAAAAAACAGCATCAGACTATGATGCATTATTTCTGTGCACTAAATACTCTTCAGTACAAGAAGAAAATTGCTGTGTTAGAACCCTTGCTAGGATACATGCAAGCTCAGGTAATTTCACATTCTATAAATTGTAGGTCTGAAAGAAGACATAAGAGTACTTCAGTTCATCTACTGAAATTGATTGCAAGATCTCTTTTTACAATCCAGGGAAGCAAACCCCATCTCCATCCCTGTAGCTGTCACACTTGTTGCCAAGTGCCGTTAACACTATTCATTTACTGTTTTATCAAAGGACATTTTTGAATCTCATCATGACATGCTCCCATTGAAGTATCTTTTGGGGAAGTGTGGGCACCAAATAGAAAGATCTAATTCTAATCCAAATTATAGATGGCTAAATTTGAGGTCTCAGTGGCTGGTGCTATTCTTTTAGCTTATTGCTTTGGTTTTTTTCCTCCACTGGATCACTAACAGAAATAGCTGATTAAAGTTTTCATGCATGCAGGTCTGAATAAAAATACACTTTCTTAGACATTAACATGGAGACAGATAAGCTTTTTCCTGTGGCAGCTATTCTGAGATAATTATCAAAATCACATCACTACTGTTTCTAATCAAGGGCGTGAAAGAACTGGAATGCTCAAGATAATTCCAATTTGATTTTAATTAATATAATGGGTTTATTTCAGGATGAGTGTTATATAGAAAGCTTTTTGGAAACTTTCTAGCATCTGGCTAGATGTAGGAATTACTTTCTGCACAGTGTTTAAAACTTTTCCACGTGCAAGAACTCTTGTTTCCCTTGGAGCTTGTACACACTAAGCTTTAAGTGTTTTCTTTCACGAGGTAGATAGTGCAACCTGTTGCTCAGGTGCAGTTTTTTACTGAATCTGAGAACAGGAATGGCAGGACTGCCCCCCCATGGCTTCTTATTCTGATATTTCATACGGCTAAATTCAGCTTACATGGCAGTTTTCCTGAACCAATATGGAGTGATATGTTTTAAGATCACATTGTCCATCCCCCTTGGCACAATCCACAGTTAGAGGAGTGACCCAGACAAGTGTCTACAGTCACAGATTTCATTTCACTTGCTCTGTTCACATCCTCTCAGTGCAATTAAATTCCTTCGCAATGTCAACATCAATCTTCACTTGCAGACAAGAACTTGCATTCTGCTCCTTCTGCTGAGACTGCTGGGAATAAGGAATAAAACTGGATTTCTTTTTGAAGCTTTAACCTTCTATCATTTATTTATTGATAGGTTTATTTAGTTTCATTTATGACTAAGTTCACCCTTTTCCTCTTTTTTTTTTTTTTTAAGATAAGCTTTTTTAAAATGGGTTCAGAAAATCTCACTGAGCAACTGGAGGAATTTCTCACCAACATTGGCACAAGTGTACAAAAGTAAGTTGTTGTTAAATTCTGGACTTCTTTTGCACAACTATTTTTCTATGTCCACTTAGTAATATATTGTCTTTGTTAGTAACACAAAACTTACCTTAGTGTTCGCAGGGAAATGGAGTGCGAAATAGAGAACATGCAGCAAACTATAGAAGACTTGGAAGTAGCCAGTGATCCACTTTATTTGCCTGATCCGGATCCTACGAAATTTCCTGTCCATAGAAATCTTACACGGAAAGCTGGCTATCTCAATGCAAGAAAGTAAGACTAACTTGTTACTTAAGTCTTAAAATATTTAGCTTTGGGAAAGCTAGAAACATACGCTATATTGTTTTGGAATAAGCAATGCTGATCTTAAATATGTAGTTCAGTGTAGTAAGTCACATCAGAGCTGTTCTGTTTCTTTCATTGGATTCCCTCATTTATTTATGAGAGTGTAATTTCACTGGACTGTAATTGTAAACCAACAAGACTGCAGTTAGAAGTATTTTTGTATAAGTATTCAATAACACTCTGGGATTCAAGATACTGATAAATAGAACCAGCTTGGATTGTACAGGGCAAATCACTATTGCCTAAAAACACTTTGAGCATCCTTCATAGTTTCATGAGGTAGTCTTTCTTCCGCTGGAGGGAGCTGTTATGCTATTAAAGTCATCTTCAGTGGTTGAAAATAAGTTGTAACAGTAAGATTTTTCTTTCCAGTAATTTGCATAACAACCTCCAAACAGACAGGTTTCTTTTAAAATTTAAATTAATTTTATATTTAACTGTTAAAGTGAAATACTTCCTGAAAGAGGCCTGAATTTCTGCCATAGAACACAATCGCAGCAATTAATACTGAAGAGAGTATCTGAACAACAAGGGAGACTAAACCACAAGCATTACTGACTTTTGGTCCCTTTGTTGTTTTGCATGGAGCACATTTGAGTTCCTTTTCTTCTGGAAGAAAAGGAACTCAAATGTGCTCTATGCAAAACTTCAGTAATCTCACTGAATGATACAAAATACCTGGAAAATTGAGGTGTCTTACATACCTTAGCTAATGCTTACCTCAAGTTTTCCAATGAAAGCAGAGTTCAGAGATCATATAAAATACTTTAATAACGTATATCAGTTGAATATGCATGTTTCATAAAGCAGTGCTATAAAAACTGAAAATCAAAATTAAAGAACTGATGTCTTTTTAATCTCAGTACAGTCTCATAAAATCAAAGAAAGCAAATATTTTTGTAAACTTTGCCCAGCAGTGGATTTAAAATAAGTATGCATCAGATAGAGACTAATTTAGCCATAAAGCTAACCTAAAACATTAAACAAAGAAAATTTCTGAAGTGCTTGTATGGCTTGCTCATGTAATTTTTATTTAAAATATTCTAGTTATAGAGCTGAGCTGCACCCCTAACCTACTAAACAGGGATATCTCTTTTCATGGTCTAGTAAAACAGGGCTGGTATCTTCCAGTTGGGAGAGGCAGTTCTACTTCACTCAAGGTGGAAATCTGATGAGCCAGGCAAGAGGTGATGTGGCTGGGGGACTTGTCATGGACATAGACAATTGTTCAGTAATGGCTGTGGACTGCGAAGACAGACGGTACTGTTTTCAAATAACATCTTTTGATGGTAAAAAGTAAGTATTCTTACATTAGTTCTATCTGTATGAAAAACATACTCACTATTTAAGAAAATAGGTCTGACTCCAGACAGATTATAGCTTGATAGATTTGGAGTGCATTTAGAACCTCAGTCTGGAATGTCTGCTATCTTTATTGCAATGCTGCCTTTGTTCCCTAGCAGCTTATGTTAATGTAGCTGAGTGGCACTTCAGAATAAAGTTACAGTATTCATTTTACAGTACTGTCCTACCCATAGCTTTCAAGTAGAAATTCAAACTGAATATGATTTCTGGGGAAAAGAGAAGGCTTAAAACTTGACCAGCTTTTTCTGGGCAGCTCCAAAGCAGTTTTATTTAATCTGAAATAAGTACTTTAAGAGAGTAAAATGTTACCGTTTGGGATTAGTTGTACAATTAACAAACATACAGTTAGCAGAGTGGTGTGGTTAGGAGGGTATATTACAGGCTTTATAGTTAGAAAGATTAGCATGGTGGAAAGAGATAATAATAATAAAAAAAAAAAATGCTCACCTGTGTCCTAGGCTCACAGTAAAAAACTCCAAAGGGAACAATCTCCAGAAAGAGATACTTCTCCAGTGGCAGTCAGCCCTTAAATGGAGGTCTAGGAGAGGTGCAGCCAGGCTCCACCCCTTCTGGCCACACAGCTGAATTGCCTTCACCTGTGCTCCCAGGGCTGACCCAGTCCTTGCCTCAGGTGATCAGTCAGTGGTTCAGGCTGTGACTCAACAGTTCCCATGCAGAAGTGTTATATTAAATTCCTGGTGTTAACTTCTTATTGATTTGGGGATTTTTAAAAGTAGTTTTGGTTGTTTTAAGAAATTAGTTTTGTAAATTCTAATATTTGGGAAATAATAAATAAGCCAAGTTTAATAGTATGCTTTGGATGCTTGTTAGATTAAATCTGTCTTGGAAACTCCCATTTTCTTTATGATGTGCATAGTTCCTGTAAGCTATGTTGAAGACAAGTAGATCAAACCTCAAGGTTCAGAGTATATGTCATTTTAATGAAAATGGCACTACGCGGATTTACCGCTCTGCTGAACTCTTACATTAAACCTATAGCCAACTTCTAAGTGTTCGTGCTGTAATATGATGGCTTTAATGTATTTAAATTCTAATTCATTTCAAAATGACTTTTCAGTGGACTATATGGTTAGAAATATAACAAGAGACATGTATCTAGCAGAGGTATAAATACATTCCTAAGCTGTCATCATTTGTTTAAATCTACCTTAAAATGTCAGGAAGCAAAAGCCATACCTCTTCTTAAGTCTGTATGGTGATTTATTTTCCATCTGATCAGAGAGAATGAGTGTGTCACAACATGCTTCTTATTGCTTATTAAGTTATTATTTTCAGATTATGTATCTATCAGAATGAGGTAACTTCCCTTCAAAAATGATTGCCATGTACATGAATTGAAAACTAGCCTGAAAAATAGTAGTACATACAGCATAAACTAAATAACTGTAAAAAAATAAAATAACACACACAGAAAAAAAACCCCAGTAAGCTCAGTGCCTTCTCTTTTCACACTTCTATCTGTTTTAAAAATGATGCTGATGCCATCAGAACGAGGCTGGTTGTTTTCTCTGATGGCCAACAAATCCTTCAGGAAACAGCAGTTATTCGGCTTCAGCTCAGGAAGCATCGCTCAAATTAACTTCAGTATATTTCTGCATAGTTAGAAAGGCTGAAGCTTGCGATACAGTACCTCGTACCGTAGGAGAAGGCTCTCATTTTTCAGAGTTTGACCTAAATTATAACCGTGGAAAGGTATTTCTCTTAAGCAAGTAAGATGAGCTCTTCAATTGCTGTAAGTGGATGGGTGTTGTAGAGGATATAGGAAAATGAATTTTCTTTCCCCAGTTAAATGTTGTCTGCACTCAGTACACAGAATCTTCAGACTTGATTATTTCTTTGTGCAATGCACAAACATGAAAAGGGAGTTTCTAATCTGAAAGGATACATGAGGCATTTCAAATAGGCAAAATGTTGTTTTCCATTCTCTTTCAGGTCTTCAATCTTACAGGCAGAGAGTAAAAAAGATTATGAAGAGGTAAGCTTGCAGGAGGTTCACATGGCGTCGAGTGACTTTTCTGTTGCACAGAAGGGAATACATTAATAAAAATAGTTGGAGTGCACATTTTATATTTGTCAGGCAGCAAATAGTGAACATTCTATCCTTGACAACTTTCAGAATGTCTGACAAAATATTACTGTATTTAAATCCTTTTCCATAATAGAGTGGGATTAGAAAAAAATTGTTCCAAAAGCCATTTAAGGCATGTTTGGGCAAACAGCTGAATAAGGAAATACAGAAAATGTGGAACATTCAGCCTGGATTTGAATTCCTCTGCAATCTTTATTGTTGTATTGGGATAAAATAGTGTTTTATGCTATTTTTAAGGCTTTTAGCTGGGCTGTGATAGCCTGGCCCTGAAATTACAAATGAGGTGGAAAAGGTGCTGAAAGCAGTCAGTGCTGGGAGTATTTAATCAGATTTCTTGGTAAGAAGCTATGACAAATCTAATATTTTCTCTTTTCCTCTCTTTTTCAGTGGATATGCACAATAAACAACATATCTAAACAGATATATCTAAGTGAAAACCCTGAGGTAACCTTCACCAAAATTTATCACACCAGTAATATTTTCATACATAGATACACACAAAATGAACAAGAGATTAACTGGATCTAACTGGGTAGCACAGAACTGAGTACTTCCCACGTGTCTCATCTGATGCTTCACATTGTGTGCCTTTATAGATCTATGAAAGCATACTCCCAATTCTTTCAGTCATCTGCAGTGCTTCTGTAGGAGGGGTAAAAATTATGTAGCTTTTGTCTTTGATAGCATGTTTTGATAGCTTCAGGATTCCTTTTTTGTATTTGACAGATGATAGTTTTGTTACAAATGGATATGACACATACGTGGATGGATACATGTAATTTATACCAGAGCAAATTGGAATTTGGTGAATTAGATAAACATAATTTTGCAGGAAAGACGTTTACACTACATAAAAGAGTTATTTGACTTTTGAAGATTTAGAAATCGATGTACATGTACAGAGTTTGGTGTCATAAGTTTATTTCTATGCTTTGTATTCATAAATATAAACTTATATGGATATAAACTTAAACTGTGACCATCATTCCCTAAACCAGAGGATTTGGCCCAACAAAATCTGTTGTTTTGTAACGGAGCATGGAACTATATGTGAGTAATGTACAGAAAGAGAAGTCATACTCCTTGATTTGCTGTTCAGGTTTGAAGCAGTGATGGGTTATATGAAAGGAGACTTTCCAGTGCTTCCATGCCAGATATGAGCACTGCAGTTAGAGCAGCTGAATAACACCGGGATCTGTTGCTGAAGGCACGTGCTCTGATGAGTTCAAAGCTGAGGTTGTTTAGTCCGGGCATAGAGGAGTGCAAAGCCCTTAGATGAGTGAGGGTGTATTTACTTACATTGTGCATGAATTCGAGAGAATAGGATCTGTGATCCCTTTATAACAATTAGAACTCGACATTTTAAAGCTTTTTTACAGTTCTGATGGTTTTAGGATTATGAATGTCAGTTGCTGAATAAAACTTGTCTGAAGGGCGGAAATATCTTCTGAAAAGCACTGCTTGAAAACGGATTGCTCGCAGCTCTTTCTGTATTTCCTGTGATATCACTGCCTTCTCACTTCACAATGGCTTTATACTCTCATTTTCTGAGTCACTTGCACAAAACTTTGCTTCTTCACTCCTTTGTCTCCTGTATCTTCTCTCTCCAAAATCCTCTTTATTTCAGGACTTTTACTGTTGGCTTTACCCCGTGAAGTAAAGCCATCAATACTGATATCTCAGAACAAGTAATTTCAATAAAAGACTAAAACTGAGTTATTAAACTTTAATAGGTCTGTTATTTGCTGAAATAACATTGTTACTTGGTGGCTATTTTGATAGTCATTCCTGTCTTGGTTTTAAAGAAACATTTAAACATTCCCAAATTTCAGGTGCAGACTTCTGAGTCTCTGTGTTTTGTTAGTAGTCAAGAGGTAACGTTTTTTAAGTGAAATCTTTATTTTTCTTCCTATATCTGCTTGCTTATTTTATCAGACAGATTGCAGTTTTACTGCCGGCTTTTACTAACATTTGTAGTATTATAAAGCAAGTGTATTCACTCAGGTGTAGAAAGTGAACAGCACAAAATGTGACAAGTTCGAAGATGCTACAAATATGTTACTGAAAGGGGACAGTTTAGAACTTCTGTCAGTTGCACATAAAACTAAAATCTGGCACTGTATTTTGAAGAAAATGTTTTCATTTACTTGTTGCAGGAAATTGCTGCACGTGTAAACCAGTCAGCTCTCGAGGCCGTTACTCCATCACCTTCATTTCAGCAGAGGCATGAGAGCATGCGTCCGACTGTGTAAGCTGCTAACCGTGGTCATTTGAAGAGCACTTCTGAAAAGAATCTTGCATTAAGTTCCAGTAAAAAGCAAACCAAACAAAACCAATCAACAACAACAACAAAAAATTCATAACAAAACCTCAGCTTTCTGTGTTCAGAGTGAAAGCTTTGATAGGCTTAGAGGAACATTTCTCAAATTTGCCTTGCTAGTGTTGTTTAGCATCCATTGCTGCAAGCAATCCAGATTTCCTGCCAATTAGAAAGTTTTGTTACATTACATTACACCTGGTTTGTTTGTTCTCTGTATTCATGCTGAGTTTTATCTTACTGTGTACAAATCCTGGAAGCAGATCTCAGACTACTCTATTTTGTGTGCAATTGTACATTGATGTTAATCTGGTGGCATTATTAATGCAAATAGTAACTAGAACTGACTTAAATTTGTTTGGAATGTAGGCTCTGACTATTTGACTATATCCTATCCTCTTCAGTTTTTAGATCTTGTTTTGGAATATTATAGTCATCTTCCCTTGGTTGAATTGATTCTCAACCAACCTGAAATTAAGATGCCTTCACTTCCAATTTTTTGTTCTGTTTCAGACAATCTCGGCCTCCCACAGCCCGCACGAGCAGCACGGGGTCACTGGGATCCGAATCCGCCGCTCTGTCTGCACTGTCCTTGGATTCACTCGTTGCCCCTGACACTCCTATTCAATTTGACATAATATCTCCAGTTAGTGAAGATCTGCCTGGTCAAGCAAAGTCTTCAGGGCAGTCAGGCAGGTAGGAAATGTAGAAAGAAAAAATGAAGTCCCCAATTAAATGTGAATTTAAAAAAATAATAAAAAAAAAAACGTTTAGGCTGCAGCTCCACACACACCCATTCCTTTGTCCACACTCTTTCTTGTTTTAAAATAATAATTTACAGATTTACAGTGACCTGTGAAGCAAAACAAATATTTGTTGTTGTTGTTGTTAAATATAGTAATAGAATGTGACTGATTTACATACATTAGATTCAGAATGTTGTTTTCTAATTTGCAGCAGCTTTTCTTGCTTTAGCAGCTAATGCTTTTTTTTAATTTGATTTATTTTAATAATTTGGTTTCACAAAGTATTTTCCTTTCCTATTGCTTACTCACCCAGCAGCTTGGGTTATTTCCTCTTGGAAATTCAAGAGAAATTTGGTAGCCCTGCCTCCAGGTGATGATGGCATACGATGACACTCTTCTTAAACTGAAAGGTGAGTGAAAATGATCTAGGCTTCTAGAGTGATCTCACATATAGACAAGTTAAAATTGTCTAAGAGCTCTTCCCAAAATAGAAAAACCTTTTCTCCGAGCTGAATTTTTTTCAATTTTCCCATACAAAAATGATAATAAAAAACTGTAAATCAGCACTGCATTTCTGGAACTATTTGTACAGAATTCAGATATTAAGAAAACACATTTGCAGCTCCAGCTCTCGTAAGGGAAAAAAGTCACTATAGTGTGTTCTGTATTCCCCTGCCCTCTAGAAAAATAACTTCTAGTTGTTTAACTCATATGTACATGAAAATGGTATATATGCAACATTTTTCCCCCTCTGGACAGTTCTTTGTTGCTTGGTATAACAGAATAATCAGTTGGCTAACTACATCATTAAGAACATACTGATTTAAAATCAATCTTGAACTGTATTCCAGGAATTGGAAAGCTTAATACTTCAGCTAAATTCATGTCATCAGTTATAGCTTAATTCTAGAAAATTGTGTTTTTCATACAGAAGCGATTCAGAGTTTTGCATATTCTGTCCGTAGAGAATTGCAATGTTTGGTACAGAATGCAACGTGCTACTTTAAAACACATTTTATATAAATAAATAAATATAATATAATATATAGACATACCCTAGTTTCTGATGCTGATGACATAATCTTTTTATTTTGTGAGATCCCGTGAGATTTTGCATTTCCTGTCCCCATCTAGCCTCGAGTCACAAGTGTAAGCAAAAAAACCTGCTAATAGAATTTATCTGTAGTGTATTTACATAGGTCATATTTCAGTGGGAGGATTCTTGATTGAGTCCTCATTATTTAATGATGTAGTAATGCAACCTCACCTGAACAGGAGAGATTCACATAATTTTTCTCTGACTTAGTTCTGAAATTTGCTTTCAGAACACTTAACAATAGAGAAGGTGGTGCATTAATTACTCCCCTATAAAACCTAATTCAAAGTTTATGAGCACTTAATAAATTTATTTTAAGTAATTTCCCTGTTCTCCATATTCTTTTCAGCATTGCTTTACTGCTTTTAAAAATACAGACTTGGAAGCCTAGAGTATTTTCACTTTTGGTTGTAACTGATAGCACTTCTGAGAGCCAGAAACGGCCACATTTCTCTTGACTCTAGGAGTAAAACCCCAGTGGTGTTTTCAGAAAGCTGCATTTGAAATAAAACCAGAGACTTTTCTTCAGTAAGTAATGCATCAACCTGAGACAGTGCTAAGAGGTGTGGTGCTGCTTTGGAGTAATGAAAGGAGTAGCGTTTGGCTGTACTTCCCAAAGCTGTTCTGCCATATTTCATTCCCTCAGGCTTAATTCACGTATAAAAAATGCCATGGGAGCCAAACTCTTTGCAGCAGCAATAGGACAATAATACCTGCTATTCTCCCCGTCATTTGACAGTTTGTCTTATTCCCAATTAAATTTCTTGCCCTTACAAATTGCTTGCCTTTATCATAGGTTATTCCTCCAGATTACAAGTTTGTGAAGTCATGATCTTGTTCTCATTTTATGCAGCATGAGACTACATTATTCATTAGTGGTTCCTGTAATCTGACTCCTGGTTTAATGTTCTCATTTTTTAATAGACGCACAAATCCTTTTGGTGAAACGGGAGGCTCAAAATCTGAAACTGAAGGTAAAAAAACCCAAAACTTCATTGCAAAATGAATCAGAGAATTTACAAGTTGATTTTGTATGTTACCTCCACCTTTTCTCCTTGTTTAACACCAGCTTTAGTGTGTTTAGATACGTTACATTAGCAGTGTATTAGACAAGTGAGTTAAATCAGACTGCTGGCTGAAAGTCCTGGTTCTTGTTCTCTGCTATAAAACATAAAATTATTTTATTGCATCTTTTGTATTCTTGAAACCAAATTCAATGATATATATTTTGCTGTGTAGTAATTGTACCTGTAATTCATAAGCACAAACAGTCTCTTTTCAGTTTATTGGAAGTCTGCTGTTTTCCTGAATACAGCTTTGGTCTTGGAAGTAGTTTTGAACAGAAGCCCCCGCGTGGAGTTCACTTACCCACTACTTTTGTTTCTCTTAGATTCAATTCTTCATCAGTTGTTCATTGTAAGGTTTCTTGGCTCGATGGAGGTGAAGTCTGATGAAAGTCCAGATGTTGTTTATGAAACAATGCGTCAAATCCTAGCAGCTCGGGCCATCCATAACATTTTCAGGATGACAGAATCACATTTATTAGTCACTTGTGACTGTTTAAAGTAAGTTTCCTTCCTGACTTCTACTAATGTTTATTTACAGAAGGAACATTTTTCACTTTGGTAAAATTTACTTTCTGGTTTGTTTTTAAAACCAAATTTTTAGGTTAATTGATCCACAGACACAAGTTACAAGACTACGAGTAAGTAACTTTACATTTTAAGATAAATACCCGGCAAAGTAATTCTTTTACTTTTTAAACAATATGATTAAATGTTAGCAAAAATCACTGACAGCGTGAGATTTGCAGACAGATTTCCCCAGAAACTGGGAGGCTGATGCAAACATTGGGCTTAAGGGGAGTGAGCTCAGTAGGAGAAAGAGGTTTTTAAAACATTTTTTTTCCCCCGATTTGATAGGGTAAAATCCTAGGAAAGTAAGAGTATTGTATTTTAACAATCTGCTTGCTATAACTGGTAGAGAAATGGAATTAAGGTTGGAATGAATTCAGAAGTCCAAAGCATTTTTGTTGCCTTTTTTTTTCTTTTGTTTTGGCTTTTTGGTTTTTCTGTAATCTGTAATTAAGTTTACAGTGTTGTATGGTGCTGGTTTGTTCAGTTCTTTACAATAAACGCACATGAAAAAAATAAGTGGGATTTTCATGCGGAATCAAATATGGCCAACTCAATTCTTCATTAATAGCAGTCTTTATTTTCTGTATTTCAAAGCTGTGCCTCCCCTCCCTTTGTCTCTGCACGGTTTGTAGTCATTTAATTTATTTGGGTCTTCTTCTAAAGGTGCTCAATCTGTCAGGGACCCTAAATTAGTATCATTTCTATAAAAGGGGATACTAAGCATATGAAATATTCTTCTTATTACACAGTGTCTGTTTTCCTTTTTTGTTTTTTTCCTTCTTTATGGCATTAAGTTCAGAACTGCCCCGAAGCTGTGAGCTTTTACAGGTGAGGTAGAGAACTGGGTGCATGTGGAGCGTTCTCCATGTGTTCCTCGGTGGTGAGGAAGAGCTCTCATGCTGGCAGTTTGTAACTATTGCAGCAGGGGCCTTCCGACTTTGAAAACCTACACATTCTTTGCTAAGATTCATTTGGAATTTCTTTTAGGAATTGAGAATACAAATCATTTGTATTGAAACAAAACAACAAAAAAAAGTAATTTTTTTTCTTGCTTATATGATTCAGGCAAGCTGAACTTCTTGCAGAAAATAGTTTAGAAAAGAGCCTTGCTCTGCCACCAAATGCTGAGAGCTCAGCCACAAATGCAGTTTGTACAGATGTCTCTTTTTAAAAAAAAAAGTTCTATAAAGCGTTCACATTTAGAAAGATGACTGAATGTCATTGCAGATGTAATCCCCTCTTCTATCTGAAATAATTCCCTTCTAGCCCACTGTTTGGTGTTTGGCAATGACACGTTCAGTCAGGTTGCAACTTTCTCAGGTGTGGTGGTGCGTTTTTGATACTGAAGTAACATGCAGTACAGTGAAAATCTATACAGAATGTCTGAAACCACTTTTGATATATCTGTATTTGATCCTTTCTGGCAGTTTCCTTTGCCCAATGTAGTCTTGTATGCTACACATCAGGAGAACAAGCGCCTCTTTGGATTTGTGCTCAGAACTTCAGGAGGGAGAGCTGACAGTCGACAAACTTCCATCTGCTATATCTTTGAATCAAACAATGAAGGGGAAAAGGTATTGGTGATGGTTATATTCGTGTCCATTTTCATTTTCTGATTCCAGTCGTTTTCTGACATGGATTCTACAGCATTAGTTCCATTCCGGCTGTCTACGGGATTTGTATGGGAGAGTTTATGTACTGAAAACAAGTTAACCAATAGTTTAAGTAACTGTAAAATGCTTTAGCATGCTGTGGTACCTGATCTGGAATGTGGCATGCTTTTAAAGGCATTCTTGTTAGATTCTTACAGATTATTTCAAATCTGATTTGCATTTAGATTTGTGACTCCGTTGGACTGGCAAAACAGATTGCTTTCCATGCAGAACTGGTAAGAACTTCTTTAGGGGACAGTATCCTTGTGAATGGAAGGGAGAAGGCATATTTAGCATGTGTAATAGAATATATTCTGCAAGATGCTTATAGATGCAGTAATGCTGTTGTGGAGAACTTAAAAGGATTTCTTTTATAGAATTTGAACCCAAGGTAAAAAGACCTTCACCAATGTCTGCCTTGGAACAATACTCAAGATTGGAATCCATTTTTTACCTTTAACAAACATACCTGTCCATTAAAAGAAGCATAATCAGGTGTCCTAGCAGTTTTGAGCAAATTCAGATAAGCCCACAGCATACCAAGCCCACTAAGCAGTTGTTTCTTTTATTGTCATTTTTGCCCTTCAGGATCGAAAAGCATCAGAAAAGCAAAAAGAAATGGAGAGAGTCAAAGAGAAACAACAAAAAGAACTGACTAAACAAAAACAAATTGAAAAGGTACACTTTGTTATTTTTAATGCTATTTTTTGTTGTGGTTTTTTTCCTATTTAGTGACTTTGTTTTGTAGCTTTGTAGTTCCAGCTGCAATATCACATTCTTTAGTACAAATAAATAGAGTACTGTGGAATCAGGTTAATTACTGAAGCATTTTCTGTGCAGATCCTGTATAATTTTGTGTTATAGTTCTTCAAAAGAGCTTTTCTGAGGAGATAAGCAACGAAATATCTTCATAGGCGTATTTAAGAGCAGTGCTTGAAGGAACACCTATCACAAACTGTCCCATATGTGGCTGCAAGTAAATATCTGCCATGCACTGAGACAGCTCAATTGGAGGCAAAGGTTCAGCTAGAGAGTGAGGCAGGGGCTGCAGGGAGCAGCCTGTAGGCCAATACCTGCTGTCTTGTATGGATTACTGGTACAGAGGCATTAAACGTGTTAGCTCTCCTACTAATGTCAGCTTTTGAAACCCTGATGTCCAAATCTTGGTAACAGTATTCTCTTCCTACCTTAGGGAGCTTTAACGTGAACATTATTTTTTTGATTTCCTTCCATTTCCTCCCTTCTTTTTCTAATTAGGACTTAGAGGAGCAAAGCCGACTGATAGCTGCTTCCAACAGATCAAACCCTAGCAGTGGAGAAGGACAGTTTGTCGTCCTTAGCAGCAGCCAGTCAGAAGACAGCGATTTAGGAGAGGATGGAAAGAAGAAAAGGGAATCTGAAACCTAAGGTTGCCTAGTTACTTAAAATTGGAATCATGGATATAAGTAAGTTCTACAAGAAGTGAAATATAGGTGGAGGGTCTGTTGTATATATAAAAGACTTCACAATGTCTAGACCCTAATATGCCTTGCTGTTTCTTTCTCAATTAAGTGATTTCCACTTTCACAGCAGTTTAAGTTCTCTTTTGTATGCCAGATGGACATGGTAGCATCACCATTCTTTTTTTTTCTAAAATTGCTTTCTGAAAGAATTCTCTGCAGGAAGGGGAAAAGATGGATTTTTCTTTTTTCCATTTACCCATTTGTGCAATTGACTGCTTTGGAAACAAAACTTAAGCTCTGACTGAACTTGAGTAGTACTGAAATTTGTCTTTACATTGCAGTGGCGGAACACCTTGCTGGAAACAAAAGTGGGTGTTCAGATAAGACAGTGCTAAGCTTTACAGAACTTGTTGCACATAACTGTTCTTACAATTAGAAAGAAAAATCCTTATTAGCGTCAATGGGATGTGCAATAGTTCTAGAAAAAAGATTATAGTTTCTGTTTCATATTGTGCTGTATGGTACTGTCTTTTTATTTGCAATTAAAATGCTGGAAGGCTTCATTGAGTAGGAGATTAAAAAAAATACCTGTCAGACATAGGTAAGAGCTGAAGAGATGCAGTTGCACTTTGCTGCACGAGGAATGCATAAAGAATTCCATATCAAATAGTAAACACAGTGCATACATTCTTGTTGCACAAGTGCCATGTTTGTGGATTTTCCCCAGCGTGTAATGAAGAGCAGTAAGCAGCTGAGTTCATTTTCAATAAAAACACGTGTAGAGTTGCAGAAATATTAAATTCCACCACTTGAAAAAATTGAATCCATAAAGGCCTTGCTAGCAGTATACTATATTTGCTGAAAATGAGTAAAAGCTTTTTAAGTCTATGGAACTGTATTTTGCAAACAGAAGTAAAAGACTGTGCTAGTCTACATCCTAACGTCAGTCTCCTAACGCTTTTTTCAAAGCAGTCTGTCTATACCTCATAAGCCTGAACTCCATGGTCCATACCCTGTGTAATATTTATTTTGTATAATACTAAATGTGCATTCATCTTTTGATCCAGAAGAGAAAACGTGTTTGAAGTAAGAAGAAATATTTATTTTTGCACTAATTACTATAAATACTAAACTCCAATGGAAGAGATGTCTCTCTAATAGTGGCCTGAGCATAACAGAAAATCTAGAAAGAGAAGAATATATTCTAAGATGTTTTATAACGGTTAAGAGTGTTTTACAGTTCATTGCAGAGCATTTTTAGTCTTCGGCTTTCAGCCCAGCCCTTCATAGCTAGAATTGCATGGTGCTGATCAAGTGAGGAATTTCAGGACCTCTGTGCTAGACGGCTGTAGATGTCATTAGTAGGCATCTACATCCATCAACTATCCTTAATTGCACAGAAGTTTTGCATAGGCTAACAAAGGCAATCTTCTGCTTTTTATGCTGGAGATAGATAGACATTTCTATGCAGCAACCAACTGCATCTGCCTCCTGTCACAGGAGAGAAAAGGGAGCATTGCTGGCATGGTGCCACCGGCACCACAGCATAGAGAAGGAATTGAGCAGCTGCGGAAATGCTCACAGTACTTAAAAGAGGAGGTGGAGTGGGAAGCTGAGCAAGACAGAGGCTCCAGGTTCTCTTCCTTCTGTTTCAGCACGTTCGTCCTCAGAGTAGCCAGTAGCTTGCAGAAGTACTTGTGCTTTTGCTGTTATCCAGTCAGGCCATGTGGCATCAGCCTGCGGCCAGATGTTGTCTTGTACTGTCACATGGACCATAAACATCTAAGGTTTTAAAAACAAACAACAAAAAACAAAAAGTTAAGTGGCATTTACTTCCTATCTAGTCTTGTATTCTCACCTGTAACAGGCTACTTTTATTCTTTTCAACAAAAAAGTACAGAAAGGCAGCAAATGCTTTTCTTTTTCTTTCCTTTCCCTGCCCATATCTAGTTGCATGGCAGCCAATTTATCTCTACAAGTTGCTTCAGTTTGTGTTTCTTTCTCTTGGATTTTTTTTATTTAATGATTTCTACTTTCTATGAAATAACATGCCAGCACAGCTCAAATTTATAAAATCATAAAATCATTAAGGTTGAAAAGACGATTAATATCATCTAGTCCAAACTTTAACCACCAAATTTACCGTGTCTTCCTCAAGTACATGGCTAAAGATAAACTAATTCAGCAACAGCACAGAAGAATATTAAATCAGTGGTCCTCAGTTCCAAGAATCTGGTCACCAAGCTGTCAGAGTAAGATGTGCTGCAGTAGCCACAGCACCATGAGGAAGACAGCTAACAGATCAGCAACCTCATTGAAAGCTATTGCTGACAGGGTGCCTTATTGGAGAGAGGGCAGAGAGCTGAGTTATCTTTTCTTGAACCCACCCATTATGTTTTAGACATAAATACACAATTATGAGGAGGAAATCAAGAGAAAAATCTGATGCATTACATTGCTGTTATAGATTTTTTCAGATTAAACGATATCTGATTGGAATTACTTCAGTTTTAGTTCATGTTTTATCATCTATGCTATTAAATGTAGTTTTCTTAATCAGACAGCATAGGATTGAATTGCATTTCACTTGCAGTGAATGGTTCTTTTCTCCTAACCCCTGAAAAGAAGGGAAATGAATGAGGAGAGCAGCACTTCAAAAAAAGTAACATGCACGAATGAAATGAGGTGGTTTTGTTTTGCTTGTTTAGGAGTTTTGCTGGTGTAAAGTGAGCAAAAAGACAGATAGATATAAAAGCTTCTGGAAATGTGATGAAAGCTGCCGGAGCAAAGGGCAACTTGTGGGAGATCAGGATGTTAAAATGGAACAGTACAATGAATTAGCAGTGGGATGAGAATTACTCAGTGCTAAGTAAAGGAAGAAGCACCCAGGTCTCTGGATAGAACTACCACAACGCAAAGAAGAGCTGCTGAGGTTTTATCCACATCCTCCTCCCCTCAGAAAATCTTTCTGGTACCCTTTGACCTACGAATTGTAGAGCTACTTCATCAGAAAACATGTTTCTTAATTAAAAAAAATTGGAGTACTTCATATTTACTGTGAGAGTACAGCTTTTAATATAACACCTCATGTTCTCCTGGGAATGACTGTGGTAGGGTTTCACCACCTGTTATTTTAAATAAATTACTGGTTGGTTTCCTTTCTCGTAATTTCTTTTGCCTGTTTAATATTTCCTGTTGCCTTTTACTGATCTTCTGAGCACTTCCAGCTGAAGCTGTAATTTGCTTCATGTGAACATAGTATTATTTCAGAAACTACTTGGGGTAATGGGATGTTAAGTTTATTACATTATGTAGACCATGCAAGTCTTGCTCTTAGTTGTTCTGCTCTACATACATTCTGTATGAATGTAGCAGTGTGAATATCAAAATATATAAAAGTGTGGGCAAACCACAGGCATGCATTTCATTGCATTATAACTAATACCAAGTACTTATTTATGGCCATGAATAGATTTCTAGAAGTCTAAACCAGAAGACAAGTTAACAGCCATATGCAGCTTAGCCACACAGACCTGGTAATGTGTGTGTTGTGTAAGCAAACGTGGATTTGATAGTCTCTTATTTCCTTAATATTTTTAAGTTGGAAATTATATCAAGACAGCTTACCAACTAACAGACAAGTAATATTTAAGAGTTAAGAAACATGCAAACAAATTACATCTTTATATGGATGTGAAACCACAGCTGAAAAACCTGATGCAGCTGAGCCTTTTTATAGATATAATTTATTTCCATTGCAGAAAAATGTTGGCTGGTCATATGTTTAAGGTGAAGTCTGATGAATTAAAGAAGGTGCACAGAATTTAGGAGAAGCCAGTGGAGAAGGCTATGTTGTTACACAGTCTCTTATTATGTCCAGAACTGACACACTCACAGAAAGAAATCCTTCCTCTGCTTTAGTGAGTTTAGTTGAGACATTTAGTCTAACAGCAAGAACTGCTATCTCTCTTTCTTTCCTTTGCTCTGTTTTACAGAATTTCTTGCAAGTTTATCTATCTCCAAGGTTTTTCTTTCTACCCAAGCAGTAAGCTGTGTTTTTGTCACGCTGTAGTGATATCTAAGTTATCATGACAAGAATAAGTTGGTGTATGTCATTGTGATTGCACTTGTATTCCTAATGAAGTTTATATTGCAAGCCAAGGATTTTGTACAATCTTTCAGGTCACTTTTATAATGCAGTGGAGTGGTCAAATTCTTACGATGATGTTCTGGATTGGTCCTGTTCTAGTGAAGTGTAAGTGATTTTTGCAATGTTTGAGACTTACACATTGTCCCTGAATAGCTGTATTAAAGACCTCCAATAGTATACCTACTTAATTCAGCTTTAATCGTTGTGTCTTAATCCTGGAAGCACCAATAGTACGTGTTATGCCAAAACTTCAGTCAGCATTTTGTAGGTTACATAAAAGCTTAAGTATAGTAACTTTCTGAGTGGAATTTGTACTGATACAAAAACTGCCCGCTTCTTTCCTAGTGGTGATGTTCTGGGTGTACCGTTACTGGTGACAGGATGCATTCCTTTCCATTAAACCAAGTTCTAACATGCAGTTGAATCTCTCTCTTGTAAAGTGCATCTCAATTCTCTTAATTTTAATCACGTCAGCCAGCTCTCCTCAGAGGAAGTTACTCTACTTGGGAATGCTGATAACTTACTTCTGCAACAATCAAAGACTGAATGTTAGAAGAAGAAACCCTTTCTATCTCTGCTGGCTGTTTTAGTGCACGTGTTGCTCTGTTACAGGACAACACGTAGCACGTTGTACAGAGCTGCAGTTATGGTAACCATCAGAATTCATTTGTACAGAAGCTATACCAGCACAACTATTAACGGAGTACCTCCACCTGTTTTCACTGGCTTCATTAGTTTTCTTAATTACATGACAGACACCATGTGAAAAGCAATGGGTCATTACTACATTACAGTTAAATTTGTATTTTATAAGATTTGTAGATTTTTCTGGAGAAAATCAGACTTTTGAACTATGTAACTCTAAGTGAATACAGATGCATGTATAACTAGAAAATCTATGCTTAACTGATAATGAAGGAATAAATACTATTAATACCAAATGTGTTCTGTTGGGTTTTTTTTTAAAGACATAGAGTAGCACATGTAGCATTTTTTGAAAGAATAGGCATATGTGCTGTAAGACACAGTGACTGCTTTCAGGTAAATGCTCCATAAGCTTTAGCTGCACCTACTGGGAGAGAAACTGGAAAACTGCTCTCACCAGGACTTGGTTTTCTTTTGTAGTGCTGTCCAAAGACACACTTACAATCAGCTACACAGTGAATGGGACATAGTGGTACTTGGTAATGAGAAGCAGAATTAACGTTTCAGAAATGCTGTCATCTGGTTTACCTGAAGGCCCTGAATGTAACACTGCAATTAAAAGTAGTGTTAGATGTTATGCCAGGCTTTCTCCTCACACAAATGCAAGGCTCACAGCCGTACCAGTGATCGCAAAGAACCATTGTTCTTTCCATCTTCACTCAAAGCATTGTAAGTAGTATGGCCATAACCATTCACATTTCAGTTTATATCCTAGTGTATACATAGCATGGGATCGCCACTATTTACATTTTGGGCTTCTATCCGTTTTCTTCAGGAAATGAGGGGGAGAACACTGAGACTCGGTATATATCTTAGTGTATATATCTCAGTATACATGAGATAAAATCTCAAAAGAAAAAAAGGAGAAAATAATCTTACCCACCTCAACGTTCCCTTCAAAACACAGAATAATTACGTGCAGTTGACACTGGGGGTTCCCAAGAGACTTTGCGGTCCATAAAGGTCATATTCCTTGTATAGTATGTAGTCTTTCAAGCAATTTGGCAGTGGAAGGAAGGTCATGAAGACAGGACAACGGAGACGCAACCGGCCCATGCATTCCCGTATCTTCAGGCGACAAAGATGCTTCAGAGAGCGAGGATTTGCTAGAAACCAGGAGGTTGGTATTAATGAGTCACTTCATTTTTGTGCAACTGCTCACTCCCCTACACCTACCAAAACCGCTCCAGATTTTACTGCATGTGCCTGTGCTCAGGTGACTGTCCCTGTCAGGATCTACGCCCTGGACTCAGCCTACGCCTTTATCACCTATGTGGACAGTCATCAGCTAACTCCACAAATTAGGTTTATTTTACAGAGTGTAAGTAAGGAAGTGTGGGGAATGTGCTGTAACCCCAAATAACTGGTGCTAGCTCTTTGCCAACCTGAAGACACCACTAAAATTAGAATTTTTACTTCCTTGTCTTTAATCTATGTTCTAATAAAAAGGACACAGAAGTAAGCTAGGCTAGAATTCAAATTGCTCACTTCAAGATAGTTAATTTATTAGAGCTCTTCCATCAACTTGAGACTGAAGAGGATTTTATTGTCTACGTTACATTGAAAATTCTCAGCTGCTCCACATAAGCTGTGCTGTTACAGTCTGTCACAGCTATCAGACAGACTTACCTTACTTTCAACACTACATAGACTGATTTTCTTTTCAGAAATACCTTCTTGTCACAACACAACTTTTGGCCTAACCAACCTTCAGGGGAGAAAAACAAACAAATCTAAAACATCACCAACACAAAGGTCCCAGTCCCAGAACAGTTAGTCTGGGATTTCAAATCCAACTATCAGATACTTACTTAAAATTGAATTGATGTCTGGCCAGAGCTCCTGTTCTTTGAGAGCTGCTTCTAGCTTCCAGCAGATGTTAACATGATCAACATAGTCTAACATTACTCGCACTACTTTCCCAGAAAGATGCTTCAGCCACGACAAGGTTATCACTTCACAGAACTGATGGAAACAGAACATTTTAATTGGAAGATATCCAATACTTCAGTAAATGACTTCCTTCACTGCAGGACAAGAACAATTCTATAACTGCAGAACACCAGGAAGGAGTGCCTGTTAGAGGAGCGTTAAGGGCTGTCACAGCTTGTATTAAGCCTCCAGTGCAATCTGAAAATCTGAGAAATGTTATTTTGTAGTAGGTTAGAACCAAAAATGAACAGCTGCATATTTGGTACCTAAGTGCTTAAAAAGAAATGCTACCGTTCCTGAAGAGAAATTCCAAAACCTCAATAGGAAATTTAAACTTCCTGGACATTGCTGGCAGAGACCTGTGTCTCAGCCTGCCAAACAGGACCCACCACCCCAGTGCACACCACATTCCTGTGTCAGTGGGATTGAATGCACCCTCAGCAAGTTTGCTGATGACACCAAGCTGCAGCTGACACAATAAAAGTGAAGGATGCCATCCAGAGGGACCTAGACACACTTGAAAAGCAGGCACACAATTTAATGAGGTTTAATGAGGCCGAGTGCAAGGTTGAGGTGATCTCAGGCATGAGAATATACTGGGAGAACTCATAGAGAGCAACCCTGTAGATATCTTGGGGGTTCTGGTGAATGAAAAGCTGGACATGAGCCAGCAGTGTGCTCCTGCAGCCTGGAAAGCCAGCAGTATCCTGGGCAGCATCAGAGGGATGGCAGCAGGGAGAGGGAGGTGATTGTCCCCCCCCTCTGCTCTGCCCTTGTGAGGCCCATCTGGAGTACTGCATCCAGGCCTGGGGCCCAACTACAGGAAGGATGTGGAGCTGCTGGAGTGGGTCCAGAGGAGGGCCACTGGACTGCAGCACCTCTGCTACGCAGACAGGCTGAGGGAGCTAGGCTTGTTTAGCTTGGAGAAAAGATGGGTCTGGGGAGACATTGTAGCCTTCCAGTACTTGAAGGGAACATACAAGCAGGAAGGTGACTCCTTATACAGTCTGACGGTGACAGGACAAGGGGAAATGGCTTTAAACTACAAAAGGGGAGATGTAGGTTAGATGTTAGGAAGAAATTCTGTACTCATGGCAGTGAGGCACCGGCACAGCTGCCCAGAGCTGTGATGCTCCATCCCTGGAGGTGCTCAAAGCCATAGATAGGGCCCTGGGCAGCCTGAGCTGGTGGGGGGCAACCAGCCCATGGCAAGGGGGTTGGAACTGGATGAGATCCCTTCCAACCTAAGCCATTTGATGATCTTCAGATTAAATAAAGGCTTCTTACATTCACATGGACTTGAAAATGTGCCTAACAGTGGCTCTGAGAGGTGTCTCTAGGAACTTGCTTAGGTCAGTCCAGGTTTTCTGCTCGGTGTTTATCAGGTGGGTCCCTACAGCAGACTTCCAGTATTACTGACATGATACAGTACAGCTCACAAGATAGCCTCCAACTTCCTGCTTTCCTAGCATGGACAAGACTGCCCCAGAGAGCAAATTCAGTGCTAATCATTAGCTGTATTTCCACGATTGTAAAATACAGATTAGGATAATTTACTGCCATGAACAAGGTCTCGTGGCAATGTTAATTTAATTTGAAAGCCTTGTCTATTCCTAATTCTATGAGTAAAGTGTTTAAAACTTTTGTTTCTGACAGATAACTTCAAGTACCTTTTCATTTAGCTTTATGAATGATACTGGCAGTAAAACAACAACATACAAAGCCACGTCACATACTCACCTTTGTATCTTTGATAACAGTAGAAGTCCATCCATCAGTCACATACTGGGAATGGGAAACATCTCCCCGAGGGCAATCAAAGCAGCGGTGCACATCATAGCCATAGTTCATCAGCATTCTTAACATGACTTCATCTTTCAGAGCATACTGCAGAGCTGATGGAAAATGCGTTGTGTTCACTCTGCAGAAGTAATTAACATTAGCCCCATGCCGGAGCAGTAAATTCATTAACTCATAGTTGCCCATTCTCAAGGCTATTTGGAGACAGTTGATGGGATCTTGGTTTGGCAGGGCTCCAGCATTCAACAGCAACTGTGCTGAACTGATATCCCCATTTGAAACAGCAAAGTACAATGCTGATTTCCGGCGGTCATCGTAGCCTTTGCGAATTCTTTGATCCAGCATAAAATTGGCATCAAATCCAGACTTGAGGAGAAACTCGAGGCACTGAGGATGTGCTCCTGCTGCTGCTGAGTGAATTGGACTTATTCCGCTTTCTTTAATGGCATCAAAATTAGTAACTGGAACTAAATTCTTTAAGGCCCTGAAGGAAAAAAATAAGGACAATAAGGGAATCTGAAGCATGCTGGTTCACAAAGCTCAATCATCACGTTGCTGGGCTTTACGATTTATTCTGACTATATTCCATAGTCTTACTCTACCAAATCACTACCACGGCATACTGTACCTCTACAGTAATTGCTATGGATAAAACAGTTAGCCAGCAATGGATACTATGATGTTACATTTACTAATCATAAATTTTAATACTTCTCTTCAAGAACACTGCATTCTATGCTAGCAGAATAATCATTCCTTCTCTATGAGAGCTCTCTGGGGATGTCAAGAGCACTGTGGTGTTGCACAGGAATTAGGGAATTGACACAACATAATTAATTCCTACAACACACAATTGATATAACATAATATCATACTGACATTCAAACAATACATTTAAATTAACACAACAATATTTAAATGCAATTTAAATATAAGTATTAATACGGGAATGTAAAATTCTTAGATTTTTAAGCACAACAGAACAATCCCAGTGTTGAAGAGCTGTTTCTTATTTATTAATTTTACTAATGTTAAATGTGCAACCGATATAGTTGGTCTCACTATTACTTGGTTTATATTATATATTTATATATACTCACAGAAAGTGTCCTCTGTATGCAGCTCTGTGGATCGGTAAATGACCTGAGTGCTTTGGTACATTAGCATCAGCCCCATATTCTAGCAAAAGATTCAGAGAGTCTGGATTTCCTCCTCCTGCTGCTTCAAATAATACAGAAGAATAATCCATTGCCTGTGAAAGAACATCAGCACCTGGAAAGAAGCATCGAGGATTTTCACAGAGGTCACTATAAATATCCAGCAACAATTACTGTCCCCCTCCAGAGACAAGATATTGTCACAGGGTCAGATCTAGTAGGCTGTTGAGGATTTCCAAGCATGGAGACTCCACAATTTCTCTGGGCAACCTATTCCAATGTTCAACATCCTTTACAGAAAAAAAAAAAAGTGTTTTGCTGTGTTCAAACAATTTCCTAGGTTTCAACTTGTGTCTATTGCCTCTTGCCCTCACTGGGCACCCAGGAGAAGAATCTGGGTCTGTCTTCTTAACACCCTCCTCCCATCAGATACTGATAACATTGGCAAGACCTCCCTGCACTAGGTCTCTTCCTATATAATAAAGTCTCACCTTTTTGCAATAAGAGCTCCATAATTTCTGTATGTCCAGCTTGTGCAGCCAGTGCTAGAGGTGTGAGCCCATACCCACTGCGAGGATCAGGATCTGCTCCAGAATGAAGGAGAAGCAACACCAGATCTTTTCTGCCAAGCCTGGCAGCCTCGTGTAAAGCAGTCCTCTTGTGGATACATTGCAAATTCACTTTTGCTCCAAAATTTATCAACAAGGAGGCTACCTCATATGAATTGTGTTTAATTGCTGTAAGAAAATAATGAAAGCATTAGCCAGAATGTCAGCCTGATGCCTAGTTTCTGTTGGGTGGCAGCCCAGGAAAGCTCAAGCTGTTCCCAGCACTGCTATTTATACACCAAGAAACATCATGCTACACTGAAAGGTTTAACTTCTCACCAAGTCTGTTCTTTCTCTTCAGGGTATCATAAACCATACAAAAGGAATAATTTTATGGTAATCTCCTTTTCTGTGTAATCTTCTGCTGTTTCCTGTTGTAACGGAACGCAGCCTTCCCTGCCACTAGATGGAGATCACATCATACAGGGGCACTTAGTGCAGTCAGGAGCTGGCCTGCTCCGTTAATCATCGTAGGCAATTACCATAACATGAAACAAAGACTAAAATGGCTGTGTCTCATACGTCCTTATCTTAGTAAGCCTGATCTGCCAAGGCAGTAAGGAAAGGACAATACTTTAATTAATAAATAATGCTCAGAACTTTGTAGTGACAGTCCCTAACGTGGAATGTCAGCTCAATTAAAGCCTTGATATTTTTTTAGAAAAAGAGACAATACATTCAATACTGAAATTAACATCTTTTGCTCCTTATACCAAAACATTTTAAACTCTGCATAAGTCAGATAAGTAAGATTGCAACCTAACGCATGTAACTACAAACTCACCTCATTCTCTCACCTCTCTACCCCCAGGATAAGACACTCACCTACAACTAAAGGAGAATCTCCATCTTCATTCTTAATATTGGGATTGCAACCATTGAGCAGGAGAAAGCGGACGTTTTCCAAGAAGCAGTTTCTGACTGCCACCATGAGAGGTGTTTCCCCTCTAAGTGTGGTCTGTTCCCACGTAACAGCACGGGAGGCTGAAATTCAGAAAAGCAGTACACATCTGAAGCTGAAGTTATTCATCAAATCTGGCTCTATAAAACATTCTGGTGGAAAACCAGAAAGGACCCCTACCTTTTAAAGTTATTTCAAGAATGTTCTTATTTAGCTGTGCTGCAGCCTCGTGCATAGGAAGCCAGCCTTGCTGGTCTGCTTCCTCAAAAGCAGAGCTGTGCCTCGCCAACTTCTTCAAGGCCTCTTCTTGGCCTGTGATATTTTGAGACAGATGTGTATTTCATTACTCACCATAAGACAAAATTAAAGCAAATAATATATTGAGTGATATTTATCCCAGCAGTGTATCAAGAATAAAAAAAGCATACTTTATCAAAGCAATTTTTGATCAAAGGGTGGTTTACATGAATGGAGTAATCAGTGATTCACACCGACTCACAGAGCATTTTGAAGGATACACTGAAGATATTTACTTATAATTAATACAACTAAAATACTTAAATTACAATCCTCTCATGTATAATAGCGCAGAGGATTTTAGTGTATTAAGCAAACAGGTGTCCTAGTGAAATTATATGGAAAATATTCAGGTTGGCAAAAGTAAAATGAAGCTGACAACTGAGATGAAACTCATCCTTGCTTCTACTAAAAGCCTTACTGGAATTCTAATTAACAAAAGTGATTATGCTTTCAATTTGATATCTCATGGAGAAGCAGTGACACTTCAGTTGGCTAGAAAGCCTGTTAAGTAGAGGTTCTGACCATACTGTTTCTTTTTATCCCATCATTCCTGGAAGAAGGCAGTCTGCTCTCCTATTAGCTGTAACTATGGGGTACTGGGATAGACTGCTTTCAATCTCTTCTGCTGAAGTTTTCCTAACTTATCAAAGAATTATATATTCATTAGACTAGACAAAATGTAACTAGAGTCTAGGCACATTCTTTATTGCATTGTATACTTATTGCATCTGCATTTCCAAAGGAGCCTTGAGTTCTTGATTCTTATCCCACTAAATGTTTCTGTAACAACTTGCTATGTGTATAAGGACTGGACAGAAGGCTTCCCACTGTCACAGCACTGTCCTAACAACTGTCCTAACAGCTGTCCTTCTTATGCTCATTTTTAGCTATCTCTGTGACTCAGTATGTAAAGTGATTCTACCAAAAAAAAGCAAAAGTTTCAAGAAACAGACAGAGAGCCTCCTATATAGGAATAATTCCAGCACACTTGGGGTAGAGATGGGATTTCAATCTGGTTGTCTCACAAAGTGGCAAATATTGGTTAATGAGGCATTAATTTATTAGGGGTATTGCTATCCCTGTTGGTTAATTTTATAAGAAAGGACTGGCGTTCATCCCTGATTCTAGGAGATCAAGTACTGCAGTCTCAGAGAGGAGCAACATACGAACCCACTCCATTACTGTGTTCCTATTTAATAAAAGCTAGCTTTTGTGCATCCTGCTTTCAGTTGCCTAACTCTCTCCAAGACTACATAAGGAAAAACTGCACTTAAAATAGCTGATCAAACACAGAACGTAGGCATTGTGATAGCTAGATACAGAGGGGTGTAGTGTAATGCATTTGTACTTAACTGTCCGAATTGCTGCAATTATCTCTTCACGTTCTTTACTTCCAACGCACAGGAAACTGCATAAACACAACATTACAGTGCTATAATTAATGAGACATTCAGTTCATAATTACACATTAGTTTAAACCATTCACTTTAAACCACATTACATTTCTTTAACTTGTGTGAGTTCTGTCAGCTTAACACATTAAAATACATTTTTGTTGGTCTTCTTGTGCCACTATAAATTTTGGGTTTCCAGCAAAGGATAACAGTTAAATACTAAAATGAGGAAAAGCTACCACACCAACCCTTCTTTTTTTTTTTAATACATGCTTTTCTTCAACAAACCCTTGCATTCATTTAGATATTAGGCTTTTAGTTAATAGATAAGACGTCACCAGAAGGCTTCATACATTCCACATTTTAGACAAAATAGGTGTGCTTTTTTCTAGGGAGAACTCTGAACCAACAAGCTGCAAGTGGTTTGTGGTATCCATGAGACAGGGTCAGGCATCTAATAATGCCAAGAAACCACCAAAAGTAGAATTAGTTACTCATTACCTTTCATCCTCTATTGCGTTGGCACTTCTTTCCATTTTATGAATGTCTTGTAAGCTTTCTTGAATAGCTTGCTGGGTGGGGATTTCATCATCGGAATGATCATCAAGTACGTATGCAGAATTATACATAGCCAGTCGGCACAACCAGGATCACCTTTTTGTAGGGAAGCACTGCTTTTTAATTGGATGCAGATGTTAAATCTTCAGGTTATGTCTGGAGTAATAGAAATAGCAATCACTGGTTAAGTATCAAGAGAAACAAAGCACAGCCTAAAATAACTTAATCAGAACTTCTCCAACTCAAGCTCCAGCCTTCTGCCAAGTATTTAGTTTGGACGACTGCAGAGAGAACCGTTTTGCTTAAAACATAATAAAGGTTTCTAGTACAATAGCACGTGCTAGCTTTTATCTCTATTCTACAGAATGAACATACAGAATAGTTACTTTTTCTGGTATTACTTACTGGAAAGCAGAAAAATTAAGTAAAACATAATTTTGAGTAGTTTAAATAGCCCATCCCTCTTAAATCTTCTAAACACTCAAACATCACAGTCCTGCTCTGATCTTTCCTCAGGAGGAAAACAGATTTGAAACAAAATTTGGGATGTTTCTTTGGTTCATTCACAGGGGCAGGTGGTGAACAGTAGGTGAAGGACACAAACATTTTTGGTAACATGTTTTCTCAACCTGTTTCAACAAACTTATCAGTAGAGCCATATCCTGCAGTAAAGAACAATACTGTAGGTTAGTGCTAACAGTACGTTCCAACATTATGTGCTAAATTTATCTTCCAATTGAAACAGAATCAAATTCTTTGCTTGAAAAAAGACCAAATTTACAACCTCATATACATCATCTACAGCCATCTGGAACAGATACACCACAATTGTTTGTTCCTTGTTAATGCATACGTGTACATCTACGTATAGATGCAAACATTTTATAGATAATCTGACATACAATTCTTTTGCAGATTCAGCTACTCATCATTATAGATTAAAATCAAAGGAGTTCTATTAGATTCAAGCCTTTCATCATTTCACCTCATCAAAACTTCTACTTCTGTTTTTCAAGAGAGCTGGCCTGAAAACAAATAAACAAATAGTAACAAACAAAGCCAAAAACACAGAACAAAATAATAAAATAAAATACAATACAATAAAAGGGAGGCTAAATAAATGAGCAAAATGAATAAGCACAGCAAAATGGAGGAAGTTGTCAACACAGCTCTTAGAAGTTTTGCAATAATTCTAGAAACATCTTAAAGTTGAGCAGCAGCAATTCACAGCAAGCTTGCATCATTTACCTGATCCAGCAACATGTGACTGCAAGGTCTTGCTCTGTAATTCCACATGCATCAAGAAAGAGAAATACGTTAAGAATACGCCCACATAAGTAACGGCTAGAATTTGATTACACATATAATACAACACGTGTATATACACTTGTTTCTTTTCAGTACTAATTTTCCTAAGAACTGAGAAAATGCAGGTTTTTCCTCACCTTCTGAAAGAGAGAAAGCTTCACACGTTGAAGCGATTAAGTTGAAAGCGATATTTTCAGGACTGAAAACGATCTCCGTAGAGTCTGTGTCCATGAATAGCTCTCTATAAATAACTGATCATAAGATACTCCCATGAGAAACATGGGACTTTCTCCATGTTACTTTCATACAGGTTAGTCACATTTGATAATCTAATCTGACAAATGGTGTCAGCAAGAGAAGAAATTAGAAATCCAGTTTATTTATAAAAATGCTCTTGTTTACAATTCATGGAATGAGAATTTGAGAGCTATAGATAGCAACTGTTCAGTTATGGAAAAGAAATAATTGTTACTGATTTCCTAAGAGGGAAAACTACAGATACTGACAAAAGCTTGTTTAAGAGAAAAATAGGGCAGCATCTGAAGAAAACTATATAAAGATGAGGGTATAAATAAGCAAATAAAATCAAGAGAGTACCCTATTGCAATTACTGTGAGCTTCTGATTGCCAAATCACAATTTACATTCTATTATAAAAAGAAAAGCAAACAGAAGATAACACAGAATTTTTTTTTAAAAAAAGCAAAGTTTCAGAAAGAAACACCTCAAACTGCTTATAACTGTAACACAACACACAATAAGCAAAGAAATGGTGGACAAAGCTGCCTAGATACAGTGGGGAAGATGGGTTGCAGAGAGACTTTTCTGTGCTTAATTCACTCCTAGAACTAGTTCTTTAGTACAGGAGATCTAAGGAAAAATCGTTGAGTAATTATTATTATCTTTTAAAGAAAACTAAATTGCAGAATCCTTGAAGGAACTGAAACTGGAGTGCCTCTCTGGAGCAACAAAAAACAGAAACAACATTTCAGGCAAGTGGTAATGAGGGAGATTTCGATCATTTCTCTTTAATGGAAACAATTTAGAAAAGAAAAAAATAGCAAATCAAAAAATCTGAACTGTAGCTTGAAAAGATGGATTTGTTGAGCAATGAAGGGACATGGAAGTGCCTATTACAGACAGTTCAACAATTTCTTGTGGTGCGATTTTTGCTGTTGCTGTGATGGAACATAGGCTGTGTGTAACATGGACAAAAGTCCCCAGACTTCATGTCTGCTGGGTTTCCACTCACATGATTCAGCACTCTTCATGCTTCAAGTTCATTAATTGGAATGTATCGCAAAGAAAGTGCAGACAATTTTTGCTTTTCATTAAGATATATTTTCTAATATCTGAGCAATGCATAGAATTGTTGTTTACACATTAAGAATGTTATCAAAGGCTAAAGTCCTACCTGCCTCTTCTGTAGATTGTAAAGATGCTAATAATAACATATACTTATGGAAGGCAAAATACTGGGGGATCAGAAACATGCCCTCCTTTAAGATCACAAAAAAAGCAAACAAACCCCACAGTTACAGAAGTTGCCTGTATAGAGCATGCTGCACTTCTTCTGTGAGCAAATAAAGCGAAAAGTCTCCTGTGACATTTGTATCTGAACCACCAGGGTCAGTCATCCAGCTGGCAGAGCAACGCAACACCTCGCTTGATCCAGTGTTGGACTGGCTGATCCGTATTAAGTGTCAAAGCAATGACAAAGTTAGTAGAATGCCCAGTGGTAGATAAGACTCCTTTACGCTCGCTGGTCTTGTAGAGTGGGCAAACATACGCGTTAGATTTCTTTATATCCAATTTTGCAGCTTCAAAGAAAAAAAAAAAGACAGCAATATATCGTGTACAGCAGATGTACTGATGGGGACATAATCTACATGAAGATTTTAAGTACTTATAGCAATATCCTTCACACTTAATAAAGATTGCAAAATTGTTCTGTGTGCCCCATAACATTTAGCTTTTTTGTTGTTTTCGTTTTGATTACTTCTTCCTTAAGAAGAAACAAAAAACTAACTTAATTACAATTTGTTTTCAAGAATCAATGTTTTTCTGTGATTCTACCAACTCTGTAATTATTCAAAACCACATACAAATCAGAAGATCTGCACAAACAAAGTATTCTGCTTTCACGTTGGGATTACAGCTGAGACACAAACTTTCAGTATTTCAATAAGAATTCTGGTCCTGCAGCTACAGGACATAACTGCAATACTGGAGATTCAGTGTTTCTTGTCACTGGAGATTCAGGGATTCTTGTATACCTAGACTGTTTACATGCAGCTTGCAAAAAAATCTTGTATGTCTGAGAACAGATCCATCCAATGGAATGTACAGGCGGAAAAGGTGGAAGCTTTGTATAACTGCCTATTACCTACTTAGAGCTAAGTTGCAACAGCTGCAACATAAAGTTTTGCTGAAGTGTCTCCTCAACTTGAGAAGAGGCAGAAATTCAAAGACCATTTAGTTTTCCTACCAAAATTGTAATTTTGTTATGAAATAGACTGGGCAGCAACTACACGTATTTACAATAGTTAATGTAACCAGGCAATTGGTCAATTACACAACGACAAACACCTGCAAAGAGATGGACAGGCTGACTGCATGAGTGAGATGAGACTGAATGAGTCAACATAGCAAGCACAATTTTTTACATTAGAGACAAAGGTCAGGTGCACATGAATTCAGTGTACATCTGGGTACTTCGGTGAGGATGGAAGCATTGGTCTTCAGTAACAAAGTAATTCACTGTTTAAATTTCTGGTTGAATAGCACATACTTCAGAATAATTATACTTACTTGGCTTTATCCAGATGATTGGCATCATATCAAAGAGTAATTTGGGATACTGCTCAGCTAATATTCCCCTGGTGACAGAAAGCAACAGAATAGTTATTTGTGGCTGCGTGTTGCTTTTTTGTGTGCTTTTCATCTTCCACACATAAACCACCTTCCATCCAACAGTGAGCTTGAAATCGTGTTTCCAGCTTATGAGTAACCGCTCATAGTCACAGGAGTACAATTGTGAGGGAAGTCCAGCTTTCTGCAAAACTGCTGCAATCAAATAAGCCATCAGGAATGACACTTATTCAGCAGGTGGAGCACTCATGTAGGGAAGAAGAGAAGAATAGGAAAGGAGGTTTCGGTCCCATCAATGTTCACTAATTGAAAAAATAAAACAGCAGATCTGCCAAAGTTGCAGCCAAAACTACATGGGGAAAAACCACAGCCTTTTCTTTGGGAGGGGATGAGGCTGAGAGAAAGGAAGAGGGAACAAAGAGAGAGAACTAAAACTAAACTACCATCACAAGTAACAAATTTTTACAGAAGTCTAATGAAAACATGAATCTCACTGTAGAATTTACTATTTACTGTGCAAATAATTTAAAGAAAAGTTAATGGATATCTAAAAGTATCTCTAAAACTTGGCAAATTCATTACTCAAGTGAAAGGTTGTGCACAAAGGCACATATAAGCAAAACAATTATGTCAGTAAATTGAAGTTACCTTTGGCTAAATAGCTACCTTAGTTCTAAGCTGGTCTGCTCACTCATTTTAATCACATATATAATATATATACGATTATATTATTGTACATCATAGTCATATGTATAGGATTATTTTTTTTATTATTATTAAATTTTCACTGTCTACCTTGAGCTGCCCATACCTTCACACTAATCAGTGATGGATATCTTAAAACACTGAAGAACAGTTGAATATTTAAATTACTATAGACCAAATCTTGACATCATTCAATGTGACTCAGGCCTGGATGAGTTACCTGAGAGCTGTGTGTATACTGAAGAAAACTGGAGAATAGCCTGGCTGGCTATTGCGAGAGGATGCCAGAGCTCCACAACAGCTCATTAATAGCTAGAATAAAGACATGCTGACAACCAAAAATGTTATTTTATACATTAAAATTATAAAGAAGACTTTAATTCCAAGGAAAACTGCCTTCTGAGTAAGGAGAGCTACAGAAAAACAAACAACATCCCAGACCACCTGCTCTGAACATAAACTCCTGTTAAGATGATCCAGGATAGACACCAAACAATCCAAAAAACAAACAAAAAAACAAATAGAGTCTGTGCTTGAAATACATCTGCAGCTGAGGCTGCTAGACAACTGTATGAAATACTTGCATTTGACTGCAGATTAGCACATCACAACATTTCCAGCAGAACAGTATTTAAGAGTCACTTTTATTTTCTTATCTTGAGCCCAAGAGAAGAACGAAAACATTTTGAAGTGTGCTACTGAAACAGTATGTAAAGTAACTCTTAAAATACTTAAGTTTTATCTGAGCAGCTATGAAAACTTACTAAAACTGTACTTAATATATTTTGTTACTGACTTGGTTCTGTCCCAGCGAGCTCCATCTAAAAATAATCCATGGATATAAACACCATCTTCTGGTGCAGTATCAGCAGTATCCTGAGGAATAACCTATTAAAAAAAAAAAAAAAGTGCTACGTATTAAGAAGCTTCCACAGCTATTTGCTTTTCTAGGTATTGTACTAATTGCCAATTCTCAAAAAATCAATCTATAATGAGAACAGTGTAGTAAAACCTTCCTTTGGGCACTACTGTCATACAAAGCCATAACGATAGCAGCTTTCTGTGGTTTGTTAGCTCCCTTTACTGCAGGTTACAAAGGCTTTAATCACACAGACAAATGTTTACCTTGTAGGCTGTCTTCTTTCCGAGTGGAGGTCCAGGTCCAATGATAGAACCAGTTTCTCTCTCTTTTACAGATACTGTTTACCTTACCAAATAATTAAATGTCTGTCTTCCAAAGCATGACATGCAAAATGAGCCTCCCAGTAAGGATTCACTGTTTCCTACAGCATTATCAGGTCCCAGAAGAATAAAATACATAATTACAATTTATCTGTACCTGAAATTCATATCCCAGAAGGTCAATGGGAATTCTGTACTTCCTAGCATAGTTTTGCATGGCTCCGGTTAAAAATGCTTGAGTAAAATAGAATCCTGACAGCCAAAAAACTGTGGGCTTCCCTAATTCATACCAATCCTAGAAAGAGGAAAATGATGCATTCAATAAACAGAAAGATACAAATCAAATGTTCTTGAATAACTTTCTACGTAACTATATTTTAAAAATCTAGCATAATCTAGCACTTCTTTGTCAATACTGCTTTAAAATAAAGGACAAATTATGTGAAAATGTAGGTTAAATAATTAGTAGTACTGCTCATTGTACATTACCTGTAAAAATTTCAGCCTCTGTAGGAAATCAAGGATATAGCTCCCTAGTGGCTTTAGACTAGGGTAGGACTGTTTAGCCCAATTCTCAGGAACTTTTCCAATAAGCAGACTGCCACACAGAGCTTCCAGTTCAGCATCCATAACAACCAAACCTTTAATGGCTTTCTTCAAGTTAGTCAGTGTAATACGAATAGTTTGGAGCAAACTAGATTAAAAAGTAAGAACAGAATTATTGTAAGTTTTTCATGATCTGTATCATGAAAGATGCCACATAATCACTAAAAAAGAAGAAATTAAAAAAATACAGACAATGGAAGACAATGGAATATCTATACAACTTCTGTAACTGCTGTGTATCTGCAGTTATGGAGTTCTGGTAGTTTGTGGTTTTGTTTGTTTGTTTGTTTACAAATAGGAACAGTATAACACAATTTTAATTTTAATATCTGACAAACTCTCCATGGTGTGGTAAGAACTCCAAATGTATACACTGTACGCTACATGAAGGAAAAAGTTTTGAACTACAGAAGAGATGGGCAAGGTCTGAAACAAAAGAAAACTTTGAGCATTAAAGCACAGAGTGTTATTACAATTCTGAGAGAAAATTTGGTGGGTGAGATGAACAGAAGAATAGAAAAATAGCAGAGAAAGAGAAATAAGGAAGAAAGAACAAAGAACAAATACATGGAAACAAGAGGAAAGAGACTGATGACTATCTTCTCTTCTTATTCTATCGTGCTTTTCTCCCTAAATCTACAGTACGTTCTGAATTTCCACAGAGGTGAATTTTACTTGGAATGCAGATACTGCAGACAATTAGAAGAGAACAAAACAAATGAAATATTTCACAGTTTACAGTATATGAGTAGCAGTAAAAGCTTTTCCATTAATGGGATCCTTTGGGTTACATTTGATAAGAATTTTATGCTCTTACTTGTTAAATCTTTCCATTTCTTGCACCAACACAGTGTTCATACTCTCTTCATACCTCACAGGATATTTAGCTAGGCAACTTTCAATGTCAAAATCATTTGGAAGCTGCAAATATCAACATGTTTAGAAGTCATTCCACGTACCTTTATAGATTGGACTTATATTAAAAGCTCACAGATGTGAAAAACTATGGAGTAACAGATGCCATTAAACCTTCTGATGAGTTTCTCATCACTGCAGTGTTTAGTTGCTTAATCCATATAGAAAAAAAATTGTTCTGCTTATCTTTTGAAAATTGCCAAGAATTTTTCTGATCATGAAAAAAGTATATATTTCCATTTTTCAATTAATTTTACACTTGTTCACATGAATGAATCAACTATTTCTCCAAGCTGAGTTTGCTGTGCTTTCTCCTATCACCTATCCATCTAGTAAAATTAATTTCAAGTGAAATACAGCCGCAGCCCCTTCAGCCACAGAAGTTCACATTCTCATAAATTCCCTCCAGTAGAATCTTTCCTCCAACGTTAAGTCAGTTTTACAGTGAAGATTTTGGTTAAATACTTTCTTCTCAGTAAAAACATGAACTGGAGTCATTGATATAACTACAGTACCTTGCTGAGAATGTCATCTGCAATTTCATAAAGAGTGCTGTCACCACCTCCAGAAGAAGTTCCCTGAATGTCTCCTCCTTGTGTTAAAAGCAGAGATTCAAAGAGGATCTTAGTTTGCTGAAGATCTTTTGAAATATCCACATTTTCATGCAAACCAAATACCTCTGGGTGCTGACTAAAGGGAAGACTCTAGGGCAAAATACAGCAAACAACTGCATGAGATAAGGCAACAGACTGAGAATCAAATCCAAAGCTTATTTAAGAATCTGGGTGAAAATCTACTACTGACTTCAACTGAAGGTGAATTAGGACTTTAATGATGGCTATTTGCAGACAGTGTTACTGGTGACAGCAATTACCTCACATAGAGAAAGCCATTCCCAAGCATTTCCCAATTACACTCGCTGGGCTTTTCTATCTACTTACTGATTACTTGCTCCCTGTCAGAAACACATACTTGATGGCAAGAATAATATGAGTATGTCAGGCAAGAAGCCAAGCACACAATTAAAACATGCTGCAAAACTTCTTTCTTCACGCAGAGAAGATTTTACGGGTTGCATTCTTGCCAACCATTGTTAGGACAGTTTTGGGGGGTTTTTTTGCTAACTTTTACCTTAATAAATTCAATGTAGTCCTCGTACGTGCCTTTTGGAGGAGCATAATAGTTTCCACTGGGAGAGAAAGTGTAATGAGGATTTTCAATTATTTCAGGATTATAAAAGTCATCCAGCACTGTCAGCAGTAAACGTCTGTCCCAGTCATCTGTCACTCGACCTCCATAATTGCACTCACCAGTCAGGTAAGATACTGCTTCAAATGGAACATGCTGATATTCGTTTATGAATAACTGAAACAGAAGAGAGACTTGAAATATCTTCAGAGCAACAGTATGACCTACAAAGTAAAGGCTTGAAAGCTGCAGTGCATGCAAAACTGCCACCTACAGAGGTTCCTCCCCTTCCAAATTCTTGGAAATTCAAATTGATTTTTTTTTTCCAGGTAAAATTACTCCTAAAATTAACAGCAGTTAATAGTTAAAGCCTCTCACGAATACCAACATGAAGAAATCATTTAAATCATTATGGAATTGCTTACAAATATATAGTTTCTTCAGCTTGAAATTTCTAAAAAAAACTTCTCTTTTTTATGCCATGAAGAAATACGTTTCATAGATTTTCAAGGTCAAATAGCATAGTTTTTTGTGTTAGCGAAGGAGAAGAGTATGGAGCTCTGTTTAATTACCAGTATACACAAAAACAAAATTCCTATTACTAATCTCAAAAGCCAATGTAATAGGTGACTGTTAGTGATCTGGTGTCACCTATAGGACAATGAGCTCTCATATATGACAACTTAAATGTTACTGCACTCATATATGCTTCTTATAATCCATAAGATTTTGGTTCACAGTGGTTATGAAGAACAAATCTTTATTTTTATCTCCCTTGTCACTGAAGATACTGAGAATATTTATATGATTGATATTCCTTGCCTTTGTAAATTCATGGAAGTCTGATTGAAATTCTGTGAACAATTGATACAACAAAAGTGTATACCCCTTTCTGACTATCTCATTCCTATGGGCTATAAAAATCAGATTATTAAATAAAGGCAACAATAGATTATTTCACCTGCAGTTGTCTGATACTAATTCGCAAGTCTGATTCATTAAACCCATAGGGTATATTCCAACCAAGGGGCCCAAATTTTCTTCTCTCCTGAACAAGAGCATGAAAAAAACAGACTCCAAAGAGTAGTTTCTCCCATACCTTTGAGAAAAACAGAACAGAAAAGTATTGTTAACTGACTTTATGCTCATGCTGTTGAGTAATTTATACCAAGAACAAACCATCTGATTACGACTCTCCATCTCCATTACCCTCTTCCTGTCACTACCAACCCTGATAAGGAATCTCTCATCTTTCCTCTATGTACTGGAAGGTATAGTCCTCTTTAGGCTAAACAACCCCAATTCTCTCAGCCTCTCTTCACAGCAGAACTGTTTCATCCCCCTGGTCATTTCTGTGGCCCTCTTCAGCTCCTGCTCTGACATGTCCACGTCTCTCTGCTGAGGGCGCCAGGGCTGGACACAGTAGTCCAGGTGAGGTCTTAGTGAAGGGTGGAATAGAGCAGGAGAACCACCTTGCTTGACCTGCTGGTCTCTCTTCTTTTGATGCAGCCCAGAATACATTTGGCTTTCTGGGCTGCAAGTTCACATCGCTGGTTCATGTTGAGCTTTTCAACAACTAGAACACCTAAGTCTTTTTCTGCAGGACTGTTCTCAATTTATGTATCATTCAGACTGCAATGAAGCTGGGGACTGTTCTGACCCAAGTGCATCACCTTGCACCTCACCTTGTTGAACTGCATGATGTTTGCATCTTTCAAGCCTGTCAACGACCCTCTGGGTGGCATCCCTTCCCTCTGTAACATCAACAGCACCACTTGCAGAGAGTGTGCTCAGTCCCACTGTCCATATCACCAAAGCAAATATTAAACAGTTTTATACACCATTTTTTCTTCTATGTGAAGGGAGGCTGACTTCATAAGAATACAAATATATTTATTTTTAAGCCTCACTAGACAAACATATAAAATAGTTGTATTGTTTAATGTAAGTCCTTAAATGAATCCACTCATAGCTACAACGATTACAATACTCATCCCTAAGTAATCCCACTGTTTCTTCACTTCCTTCACAGATAAGGAGTACCTAAGTGGTTTCTCACTTATCAGTAAGAGATATAGGCAATGCAGCACTGATCCCTGATAGCAAGAAAAGGATCTGACTGCTTAGCATCTCAACAATGATAATGCTTCTGCTTATATTTATCCTAATTTTGCACTTTCAAAAGGAAGTTTTGGCTTCAGACATGCTCCTGTTTAGAATAGTATCGTGGTATCATTCCAAAACCTAAACTCACAGTCACTTTACATTATGATATTCACTGGAAAGAAATTGGTTGCATCTACTGAATAAAACAAAAACAAACCATAAACAAAACAAAAAAGGACAACACACACACACACACACACACACACACACATAACCAGTCAAGAGATCAAGAGAAGAGAAAAGTACCAGCTCCTTTTCAGGGCATCCAGAGAAAAATGCTGGATCAGAAATCGGATCAGAAAGAAATGACTGAAGAAGGTTTAGTCGGAGGCCAGTAGGAGGTTCGTTTGTCATCTTCACTCCATTTTGTAGAATGGTTACTGGAAACTAGAAATTAAAATATAGCAAGACTACATTCAGAAAGTATGGAGTAAGTTTTCCATTGTTATGAAAATATATTATTACGTTGTGTTTGCTGTATTAGCAACTGTAAGAAGTCACATTCTAAACATCAACAGCTTAAGAAAATACTCAAAGACATAAATTTAAGACGTTGTCTTTAACGATTATTTTAAGCCTTTATTTTAAAGTGTTTTCTTGGTATTCTGCACCTTTCTGTTAAAATGTATGCTGCAAAATTAAATTTTTGAATTTATGGAACAAAATCTTATAGACAACATAAAAAATTCTTAATTATACATGCTGGCAAAATGTAGTTCCATTCACTACTATGCAAAGCGTCATACATCACAATATCAAAATATTACAAAGCAAGATTGATACTGTAATGTTTAGAAAGAATTTTAAATGCATTTTCTTGGTTAAATTATCACTTCAACAGGCTCTAGTTATTTTTGAGAAGTTCCACACTGTCAGTTCATTCAGGGATATGAAAGTTTTGGTTAAAACTTCACCAACTTTACTCTTCCATAAATAAATAATCTTTGTCAATACATGTACCTTCGGTGAAGGGTAACTTGTAAGCCATAGTCTGAAGAACGGATGACATTTTTCACTGCTAAACTCTTCACATATTTTCTCCAGCATTGGCATCCAGGAGACAGCTAAATGACAGTTTTGTAAACAAACCCACGTTCCTTCCTCCATTCCTTCTTGAATCATTTTTGTAGCAATAGGTCCTTGGCCTTGTCCTAATGAGATGGACTGAAATTTACTTCCAACCATGTTTTTGTCATTTGCAAATTTCAGAAGGCCTGGAACAGAAAACATAAGATTTTAGTATTTATTCATTAAAAAGAAGTATGTCAAGCAAAAAGAAGTTAATAAATATTTTTTTAAATGTACACATAACATGAAGGTATGACTTTGAAGTAGGGCATAATTACTTAATCGTTCAAAATAGCATTCCCATTTTTAGGGAGCATAGAATTCTATCAGAAAGACATAATGCACTCAAATCTACTTGGACAAAGAGCAGAATAATCTTCACAATCTAATGAAGGGCAAATCTGCAAAGTTGTACTTAGCTTTTGTTTTCACTTCCCACGTATACTTACTGGACATGGGATCTGCTCCTGGAGATAGCACAAATATGAGAGGGATTGTAGAATTTGAATCTGAGTAACTTTTTGTTAGATCAAAAGGTGGTGGCTCTATAAATTTCTTCCCCAGTTTCTCGGTTACGAATGTTGCTATAGCTGGACCGATCTGGTAAAGGGTTAAATAGAGACTATGAACTTAAATAAAATTGAGTATTTCACAGCATCTTTAATGTGCACTGCACTCTAAAAATTAGGAGTGACTGCACTCAGCTACTTTTCTGAGAAAAATGGCTAGAGAGACGCATCTTTTCTTTGCAGAGATGTGAGACTAGTTTTGCTGCATGTTTCACAAGTAAAGGTTTGAGCTCATTTTGACACTCCTGCTATCTTTTCCTTCCTCCCAAAGGTAATAAAAAGAAGGTTTTAGCACATAAAAAGTAAAATACCTCATATGACTAAAACTGAATTATAATTAAGATTTCAGGCTTTACCTAATAAGGAAGATGAGCATGTTTCCCCCTATAATTAATTAGAAATAATTATATTAATACTCACTAAAAAGCAAATGCAATATGTACTTTAATTCCTAACACTGGTTGTTCCTAAACTGCATACAACTGCAAGTGAAATAAGACAGAAAGTGTTAAAAGCCCAATTTAACTGTTCAACACATTTCACGCCTCTTCACCTTGTAACCCTTGATATAAAAACACATGATACTGGATACTCTGTATTTCTTCTTGCTAACATATTGTACAGGCGCACCAAACAACAGACAAAGCACAAATGAGAATTTGAAGAAAACAAGAATGATGAATACACTCTGCAAAATGCAAAACTACACCACATAAGACCTCAGATGATGCTTCTGATGTTTGAACTGCTCAACTGAAAAATAAGAATAGCATTTATTTTCTTAATAAAATACACTGAAAAACAGATTGGTTATTTTTAAAAGCATTGCAAACTAAGCTTCAAGACCTGCAATGGTCTACAAACTCACAATAACATATCATTTTACCTTGTCTGGCCTTAAGCACCGAAGAATTATCATCTTCTGTAATTCATTTAATGCATCATTCAATGGTTCTGGTAACGGAAAGCTTTGTGGCTCTTTGCTATCATAAATTTTTTGCCATTCACCTATATTTTCAGTGATATTACTCCTACAGGAGAAAGCATTTACAATTACTGTAAATACCTGGAGTTTGGTTTTTGATGCTTATCCAAAGGCTGTTACATACTGTTGTATTATGATAGACAATACAAGCCGTAACTCACAGTCCGCATCTACATCAAACTAATGCTACAGCTGAATGAAGATCTTTTCCAACCATGCTGTTGCAAACATATGAGACTTAAGCTGAGAAGCTTTAACTTGACAGTAAGCTATGCTTCCTCCTGCATTTAGCATTACTTGACTTTTGGAAGATTGTGGGATGGTTGCATGAATTTTGGCTTTTCTTGTTTCAGGAAAAACTCTACTCTTTAACACATCTTTTCAGCATACTAAATGTAATTTGGTCAAAATCAGTTAAGTATAATTAATGTCACTTTACTATACCTCAGTTCTTTCAAAGCTGGGATTTCACTTGCACGACATAGCTCATCCCAGCTCTTGTCTGGTAGCCAAGACGGATCTGGATTCTTGTATTTATTCTTGAGACCCACACCAGCAGTTAATAAGAACATAAACTCTTGACGTTCTATTTCATTTTTAGCCCTGTATTCCAGGGAAAAAAAAAAAGAAAAAAAAACCAAAAACAAATAGTATCCAGTCACTGGATATAATTTTATATAACAAAAAGGTTTTTTTCATGAGTTACACTTCACTGCCATTTAGCAATACCTTCCTGCAGCAAAAGCTACTATTCTACACAATCAAGAAATGGAGTGGGAAAAAAAAAACTAACACTACAGTAAGGGTTTCAAGAAGAATATATATTTGCTTATTTGTTTTTTAAAAGTGCTATAATTCCTGACTTTGAAAGACTTTCTATAAATAAATGGGTACTGGGAACACAGTAGAGCAACAGATTGGGCCAGGAAAAACGGTCCATATACAGGTATGTACACACTGTAATTTAAGTATGCACACTACAGTTACGATCATGACATTTTGAACTCATCTTTCCTTTCACAATTTATTGACACAAAATTTTAAAAAACACCAAAATTAAAACCGCAAAAAACAACCCAGAAAGGCAACTAGAATTCGAAGAGAGAAGATTACAACTGAAATCTCATGATATATGTAAAAGAGTATGAAAGGAAGGTAAGGGAAAATGGAAAACAGATGAAAGCCTAGAAGTTGCTGTTACGACACATTAATTTCTTTGGTTTACACTTAAAAGCTTGGACTCAAATAATAGCAACGGCTTTTGAAATAACGATGCTATGTGGCATTACCCAATTTCTTCAAAGTGAGTCAAAAGATGTAGCAGAGATAAAGCCATTGCTTTAAATATGCACAGGATCATTGTTTTCCTAACATACCCAAAGGCTATAGAAGTGATACATGCACCCCATAGCCACTCACATCTTTCACTTGGAAGTATTATGAGTATTGAAGATCCAAAACATTCATGACATTACTCCAAAGGCTGTTATCAGTATGCACAGGAGTATGTTAACTTATCAATACTTTCCACAGTAAGAAAATAATTGGTTTCTGTTATTAAAAAAATGTTAGAAAAATGAGCTTACATGAGAAGATTACAGCATAGCAAAAAGGAAAAGAGCAGCTTGTCCTTTTCAAACAGTGAGCGGCACACATTGCAGAACAAGTTGTATGTGAAGTGGTCAGTCAGATATCGAAGTCGCTTCTCCAAAACTTTTGATTTGTTACTAAAAAGAAAACAATGAAAAAACGGAGACTTCAGATTTAATAACTAAAGCAAATCAATGAAGAAATCTGAATATATTTAAGGCCATGAAGGAATTATGATGCGCCCACACACTCCACAAGGGACTTCTGTGTTGATTTCCCCCAAATTTCAATTAGACATGATGTTTTACAGTTGTCTTGAAAGTTCCAAGCAACTTCATTTGCTACAGTTAGGTGGCAGCACCCTCGCAGCATTCATAGGGAACAACTTTCCTAAAAGTAACATTCTTAAAAATACTTCAGCTCTCCAATGTACACCTACAGTTCATGATTTGCTCAAACAGTAACTAAAGAGAGTGTTTATTTTATTAACATATCACATTTACTTTCAAAACCCCACATTCAAGGAGGGCCAAGAGGTAAATGGTTTAAAAACTGAGGGAATTGTTTCTAAGAGAAAGAAAACTTAATTTTACACAAGAAATACTGTATTTACCTGTCATGAATAGAGTTGATGAAGAGATTAACAAACCAGCTAAGGGAGTACTGGTACATGGGGTCAATGTTTGCCAAGTCTGCAATGCTGAAGAACAGCACGGAGGAATGCTTTGCAATAGGTCGATAGCCTTCTCGAGACTGAGCTATTTTCAGTTCTGTTTTCTCTGCAATCTGAACATCAATAGCAGTTTCAAGATAGCGAATTTCAAAGAAAAGCTTTCAATATTATCTTTAGAACAAAAATTATACTACTTCATAACACCATTGAAGTACTTCTACATATCAATTTATAATATAACTCTTACATTTCAAAATGCACAACCACAGTAAAATTAGTAAACTGCACCAGTAAAATGAGTGCTTGACTTTCAATCTAGTGCTGCCTGATCTGTTTACCTATACGGCAGGATGCAACAGTCAAAACAAAGGACAAACTAGAAAAAACAGCCATGCATCACTTAGATACTAATATATCAATTTTCATCTCTGTCGTATTAAAAAATAGGGGCAATTTCAGACTGTTCATGTATTTAAGCTCTATGTATTCTTCTACAAATCAGCTTCACACAAAACAACTTGGAATACAAAAATGTTTTTCAAAATTAGACATATCCTGATATTTAATTGGCACTAAGAAATAGGAAGGACAATATCCATTTAAAGAAATCTTGATTTCTGCCAAACCTATAGTAATTTCAAAAGTGTATGTATTTGCTTATTCCTTAGCACTTACAGACTTCAGATGATATGTTGTGCCTCTACGTATGCATGTTAATAATTATTAATACAAAACACTAATTATTAACATATCATTTTTTGTTGTTGTTTTTAAAATTAGTACCTTCCTTCACCTTGGCATTTTACCTTAACTTCAGAATTTGCTGCTTTTTATTGGAGACTGAATAAACCATCGCTGGAGGTTCTAGGATGGTCCAAATTTTACTGCTCTTCACATTTCACAAGCACAGGATTTCTCCCACGTGCTTTGTATCTAACTCACAGCTCTTCTGCTAGATGCAAATATTTCAGTTCTACATATTTTTAAGGAAATAACATTAACATTCTTTACCTGTTGTTTTTTTGTGATTTCATTAGCCATTATTTTAGCAGAATCCAAGATTGTGATTGCTGTCTCATCTTCCAGAATATTCCCTTCAGATGACTGTAGGGTTTCTAGAATTTTCTTCTCAATTTCTTTTAGATTTTTTTTATTGGCTGCAGACTGAAGGATGAGAGCATTTCTTTCATCTTCCAATTCTGGTCTTAAAAAGAAAAATACACGCAACAAAAACAGTCAGTACTCATCATCCACTGACTGTAAGGGCAGCCCATGAAGACAACTCCCTGTTCCCCATCCTAAATATTTGTGAATATTCTCTGTAGTTTAAATGGATTGCTACTGTTGAGCACATATTTATAAACGAATACAGAACTGTTTGCATAATTTCACTTATTATTTGGAAATGACTGACTGAGCTTTAGCATCTTAGCATTTCACAAGTGTCAGCACACCCAAATTTTCTTTTATTATAATTCTGGTGTCTGAAAGAACAGTGAGTGATATGTGCAATAAGTTTACTCCTTGAAATACATTTTTTTGAAATAGAATTTGGCCCACTTGCACAGACAGTTCTGTACAACCCAGGAACTACTACTCCATATTTTCAGTGATGGCTGACACATAACCTATAATAAATCTCAGAGGTGCTCTCTACATAATTCATACAAAATTAAAATTAATTCTTCACCTACGTTTGGCAGCTCAAACTGCATATTCACAGTAATGACTTAAACTTAGAAAACTACGTGACTATTACTTAAATAATTCAACGAATATTACAAGAGTGAATTTCCAAGAAAAAAAAAACCACAGTGATTTTAGCTTAAATTTAAAAGTTTTAGTTATTCTGTTGACACATATCCCACAGTAAATATGACATAATCTGTTCGCTTTCCAGCGAAGTCCTAGCAAACTTTCTGTAGGACAACGTAGAAAACGGACATGGAGCAACACTTAGAACATGCAACATTCCTTTTGCTTGGCAATAAATTCAACTTGCATTCCCTTGGAATTATGCTACTAAATACTTAAAATGACTATTTCCATTTAGAGACACATACCTCTCTTTTGCTACAACAATACCTAGCAATTGGTCTTCAAGTCCCTCTGGTGTTATCATAAAATTGAGTAAAGAAACTTTTGTAGCGAGTTCAGGCATATAATGTGGATTTCTCAGTTTTGTGGTAATAAAAAACTTGAAATCACTGGAATACTCAATAACCGCCTCACCAAGCCTGATACAATCCATGCCTCCTAAAGTTAAGATTGGAAACATTGAGAAATCCTTCATGACAATCGCAAACAAACATGACTTTTGTGACTAAAAACAAGCAAATTTCTTGTCCGAAAAACAAAAAATAAAAATAAACAAATCTGATACCTTGCAAAGTTTTCAGAGACTTCATGGAGGTTATTTTACTCTTCATAGACAAAACTGAGTCAGTTCAATTTCTATTGTACTCTTAGTGTGCGCATCCTATACCACATATGCTAACTGAGAACAATGGAATTACTCCAACTACCCTTTCTATCAATTATGTCTCTGAAATAACTTCCAAAACAAGGTTTCTGAGCTTGAGTCTTTTTCATTTTTGTGTAAATGTGAAAAGTAGAAAACCATGTAAAGAAAGGAAAACACATTAGTCAAAAGCAAATTCAGAGCTACTCAGTAAATTTCAGAGAAGCATAGGAAAAATGTGCAGGCAGCAGTAAACCAGAAAGAAAGAAGAAAAGTATAAGACAATATTATAGACTGTAAAATAACAGTAATGTAAATTCACTTCACAGTTCAAAATTAATCGTTATGTACCTTGTTTAAAAGTCTGCTTAAGCAGAAGAGGTTCAAGTGATGGGTCTAGTTCTTCTCCAACATTTTCCAGCAGAAGGGGATTTCCAAACTGAATGCAGTTCTCCAGGGTTCTCATATAATCTGTGTCACTGATCTTGATAACATTCAGGTGGTTTTCTTTCTCAAAATTCTTGATCCATTTATTTGCTTGACCTTGAGGATCAATCATTAATGGCCTAAAACATACAAGACAGTTTCCTCAATTCTTGCAGAAGTTTTTCAGAATTACAAACTATCTTAAAATACTTCTGTGTTAGGCCGTCAAGGAAGAAGTGACACAGTTTTGATTCAGTTATTGTAAAAACACCACTGAAAAAAAGGATAAGTGCTTTAGCACAACTTGAAAAGCAATATCCAAAATAGTTTCAAGAGTTGCAAAAAATGTTCCTAATTTTTTTCATAAAGTACACCAGATTGCAAAGTTCTTGCAGAACCTTGTTCTGCCTTTCCGCTAGAATTAGCAGAATTATTTATCTCTATTTTTAAATTCATTTTATTTCTATAAACTCTGGTAATTTTGAGTTCCTTGTCTTTGCACTTTTATATAAGAGTCAACAATTAGTTGCAGTTTGAATCTGAGAGGTTAGTATGTCAATTGGTACAAGGCTGGAGCTGTAGGAGCAGCAGGGCAAGATGACTGCATTAATTCTGTTCAACAAAATTTGCAGCTCTTTGCTCTTGCTGATTTCACCCATATGTAGGTATTTGCATAGAAGTCAAGCAAGAGCAACATCATAACCTACTTTTACTGTACCACTCAGAGAACTTAGTAAGATTCAAAAAATGGAATTACACTGTAATCTAAATAGAAAGTGAACCTACATTTTAAGACTCTTAAGAGAATACAGATCACAGGAACATTACTAGAAGGTTTTATAATGCTATATTCCTGCAGAGTGCAGGCTATTTCCAGACAGCTACGTCAAGCTTCCACATCATTTAATTTCAAAGATGATGTCAACTACATTTCAGTTGGAATAAAGTAATTCTTAATAGTCTTGAAACAACCTTTTGTATAGACACATGAGATACACAATAACATCTTTTTTAGATAAAAAATATAAAATTTGATAACTTCATAATTGGAAGAACCTGAAATGGACAGCAGTATCTGGACCCTGAAATTTACATAACCTGAATCATAAACATTTAAAGCACGATAATTTCTTTGCCGTTCTAAAACTGATTCTGCGAAATGCCAGTAACAGGACATCCAGGTACAAAACAGAAGAAAAACAACAAAAAATTGTTTCCATAAGCAATTCACATTCTAAAAGCTTCCAGTAACTACATACACATATCCATCCAGTCTTAAACCTCTTAAATTTCTTAAATTTCACAGGATTGGAATATAAAGTTTCCAGATGTACTTTCTGTTGTCCTGCATTCACAGAATCTACATTGTCTCTAGACAATTAGTTTTGTTTAAGTGAAATCTAGTTTGGGTTGGAAAATTAAAAACTTTTTTGTCACTCACCAACGTCTTGAGTTCTCAACAATGACCCCATTGTCTACAGAAAATACGTCAGTTGGTAAACCAGCAATATTCCAGGATCTTATTTTTATTGGGTCACCCAGAGTATTACTCAAAGAGAAATTCTCAGAACAAGGGATATTTTTCTCCTGTAAGAAGAACAAACCAAAACAAAGTAAAAACCCATGAACCTTTATTCCATGTTTTATTACATGTGTTAATAAATGACACTGATTCAAACTGACAGAGTGCATTTCCTTCTAGCAATTTGAGTTAGGATCAAGTATAACAAAACTCTGAAAAAACTGAAATCACAGTTTGAATATTTAAATATGTTTCCTGGCCGAGTATTTTCTCTTTGTCTGTCTGTCTCTCCCCTGTTTTTGTGAGAGTTGTGTCTAGTTTTTTGTATGTTCTAGATATATTTCCTTTAATACATAAAGTTATTACAACACAACACTTTGAGGAACTCAGAGCAAGTGGAATCTAATGACCATATCTTCCATTGATTCAGTGCAGATTTCCAATTTGTTACAGTTTAATATGAGTCAAAAATCAGTGATGTGATTCACAAATCACTGATTTATGAATTATAGCATTAGTATACGTATGTTGCAACCATCCATTTGCAGACAGCAAAACCAACTATGAAATTACTACAGAAATATGTGTCAAATTACATAGAACTGCACTTCGAAGTTAATTCTTCCATTCAAAGGTAAAATAGAGAAAATTCTGAGATTATATTTAAGTAATAATCACGATTCACAAAGTCAATAATGCACTCTCAGTTTTGTATACGCTACATTAAACCTGAAGTAAACCCACTGATTAAATGAAGTCCAAATTTGCATAGTATTGGACCAGTAGAATTTGTCTCACTAATCTTAATGAGTTTCATTAGGCTACTAACAAATAAATGAGAAGTGATTTTAAGCTTTTGCCCACATTATGAAGCTCTTCGCAATAGCCAGAAAAAAAACACAGACATGTAAAATCAAAGATAACATTCTAACCTTGCACATCCTGCTCCAATCTTTGGTACATTCCTGGCGAAATCCTGCAGTAAAAGCTCCCAGATAAGCTATTACTCCTGCTGATATCAGAACGTCTCCTGTCAAATTATCATACATGTCTTGAAGGTCATTTGCAGCATTTTTCCACCTATAAGAAACAGAAGTTGCAGGTTATTGTGGCAATGAAACATCCACATTTATGACACTGATGATCAAATCAACATTTTTGTTGCTGTTATATTGTATACATCTCTATTTATACATACTGATATGTTGGCTTATATGTTAAGCTGTTGTTTCATCTCATTTTGAAGACTTTCTCTACAACGCTCCCAATGTTGCTGCCCATATTCAGACATTACAGACAAGTCTCAGAGAACTGAAGTTCTAATTCTGTCTCTAGTCTTTACAACAGAGATTGTATCTTTAATCTGACCTTGACTTCTCACCACCAAGGCCTCCAATCAACTTCTCTGCTCGTTCTAGCTTTTTAGCACACAGATCAACCTGGAATTCTAAACGAGCCTTTTCTTCAGTTTTCTCGCTAAATGTTTGTTCCAAAGCAGCCAAACGATTTTCAACTGCTGCAAGTTCATCTCTCTTCTGATTCAAGAGTGTGAGCGTCTCAGCTAAGGACTGCTGCGCCTCTCTTAAACGATCTTTCTTGGGTGCAACCACCTATTCAATTACAAAAAATACACAAGCGTTTCAGGCATATTTTTGCGTATTTGTTATTAAATAAAAATGTTAAAGGTGAACATACCAAGCAAAGGAAAGATCTCATAGCACCATGGGACTAGGATCAAAAACATACCTTTGCAACCCTGTCATACACCTCCATTGCCATAATCCATTTACATAAACCCTCTGCTGCTGAGGAAGCTTTAGCCACTTTAGGTGGATCAAACTCTGGATTAGTCAGGTATTCAGCCCGAATCTTCTGCATGACAGCTGCCTGGATGACAAAGGCATTATAGGCCATTAAAGTTTTCACATAGCAAAGGTTAACTGCTGACGCTTCAAATTACACTGATTGTCACTTCTCTATACTCTGATATAGTAAAGAATGACTTAGTATTAACTGTTGTAGAAAACACTTCCCATCTGTTTCTGTTGATTTTCCTGTTACTCTTTGTGGTCTTTCACATTCTCATCCTGATCCTTTCCTTATCCTTTATAATTGCACAATTGCTATGTCACCCATGTGGTAGTTACCTAAGTATTAAAAGCATTACAATCACAAGCCTTTAAATTATGTTGTTCCTTGATGCAAAACCTGCTGATTTCATTATTTACTGTCATTTATCAACACAACTGCCGGGGTTCAGCATAAAAATGTATTTCTATTGACTTACGGTAAGATCTGAATGAACTACATTGCTTGTGCCTACTTCCTGGAACAAGTTTTATGAGGGACAAAGCATATTCAATTTCTACTAAATTTAGCAAACTACAAGAATCACGCTCTCCATCCTTTTGGGAGCAGGTCAGATTTTAAAGTTTTGTAGCTTCTGGGTTTATTGGTTTTTTTTTTTTTTTTTGTATTTTCTATTATACTTAAGAAAATATTTCCATTTTTTCAGCATACATTCAATCAAAAATAACACAATCAGAAAAGCACATTATGAAGAGAACCAATGTGGGCAGTTATTTAAAAATTAAAAATATTTGTAATGCTGAAGTAATTGACTTAGAAAAACTAGCACAAAAAAAAAAAAAGGCATAGAAAGGTTGGACATGGAGCAAACATTCACTGTCTCTTCAAAAACAAGCAAAAAATAAACCCAAAACAACATACTTCAAATGAAGCTAAGAGGATCAAGGTTTATCAGAAACAAAAGGAGATAGCTTCTCATACCACTCAAGAGAGACTTCTGGAATGCCCTCTGAAAAGATCTGGTGGCAACAAGAATTTACGTAGTCTTAAGGGAACAAGAGAATTCATGGAAAAATGATCCAACAAAAGCTACTAAACACACAAAAACTATACTTAACATAGGATATCCTTCATTTGAAGAGCACGAGCATAGAGTAACATTTGCAGAAAATATCATATACAATATTTCTGTTCTTTCCACAGCACCTGCTTCTGGTCATTTTTGGGTACAGGTTAATGGGTAAGAACATTATTTGCTCCAACAGTCTTTTAGTTTTTCTTGAGATAATACTTACAAATTGTGAAAATAGGAGCATTTGTACACAGAGGTATATTTAATTCAAATAGAAAACAGGCAGTACAGAAGCCTTAGAAATTCCCAAAGGGGATTTAAACTACTTTTGAAATGGTACCCACAAGGGCCAACCGAAAGAAGTTTGACTCATTTGCTATGACCACATTCATCTCATGGAGATATCCCATAATCTTGAAAAGAATCCTCGTCATGCTTCATTCTTAATTGACAAACTTGAGGCAAACGTGGCCTCTTATATAATGTTTTCTATTCTTTTTTTTTTTTTTTTTTTTTCTCTCTCCAGGAGACATCTATACTGTAACAACTAATGAAAAACACAACAAAATCCTTACTGGAATATTGTCCTTGTCATACTCTTTCAAATCCTTTAAGAAATTCATGTCACCAAGGAGTTTCTTGCTTGGAGTCCAGTAATCCAAGATCTACAAAACACAGTAGGAAATAACTTTAAATTTTTAAACAAACACAAAAACAAAACTTATAAACCTCTTCTAATTAACTCATATACATTTAAAACTGATGATAAGATATCTCAATGACACAGCAATGAAAGAGGGAAAAAGTCTGTCAGGTTATACATTTCCCTTCAAACCATATCTGAAACCAATCAGTCACTAGGTAAGAATTATTTATTTTCTCTTATTTATATATGTGTCATGCAAATTAAATGAGTTCTCTTTGCAGGTTCCAGAATTCCAAATTATGTGTGTTAGTCACTGAAAAATGTCTGAGGTGTAGTTTTTGATGAAATAATGTATGGAGGTTGTAAACATTTGACTACTGGTCCTCAAGTTACCCTACTTATTGATAAAATGCTCTGCATCGTGAAGTACATGAATTATGGTTTTATTTGAAACTCATCATCAGTCACATTACCTTGCCTCCAGTCCCTGCAGGATTTGAAATTTTTTCAGGTTTTATGTCTTTCATGACACAGACAGCAGCCATGACAAGTTTGACACCAGATGGAGGATTCTTCATTGATTTAACAATTGATATATCAGAAGGCTAAAATAAAAACCACAATTTAAAAAATTACAATATTTATTGTGTTTCTCACCACTAAGATAAATGATCTAACAGAAAAAAAAAAAAAAAGAAATTGTAACGTCATTGTCAATGAATATAATTATAGAGGACTTTTAGAGGAGATTATACAGCATTAGCGAGACAAGTAAAAAATATCCATGAATTTATCCCGCACAGCTGTAATAAAAATGAAATACATGCCAGTAACTGGAAAGTAACAGTTAAATTATATTTTTTAAAGTCCAGGTCAGAATATTTTTAATACACTTTCATAAATATCACCTTAGACATCACATATACTACGCAAGTCCTACAAAGCAATTCCTCCATGACTTTCTAAAAAATACTGCTTTCAGACGATGTTTAAGTCATGATAAGCAGAAAAAAATTTACTTTAAGATCCAGATAATTCTTAGCCATATGCATATGCCATCTTACACACTGTTGATCAATAATACTTTAGCTGAAAGAGAAAATCCAGCTGATAACACTGCTGGTAACTTCATCTTGCGGGCACCTCCATTCCAAGTGCACTTTCTTGCAAATGAAAAAAATTGGGCATTTATAAATGCCCAAACTCCTGCTTGGTATTATGAGTACATGAAATGGACATCTACTCAACTATGACTGTGCTAGGTATTGTATCTCCTTTGCCAAAGCCTAGGAAACGTAGTACCTTTCAAGTCCTTTTATCTCAGTGTATTCTTTCCCAAATAAATATAAGAGCTCCATCATATTAAATAACTTCCAAATGCTGAAGTCTAGGTTAGCTTGCCTTTAAAGTATCAAGAGCTTCAAGCGCCGCCTCCAGGGCTGGGATTGCTTCTGCCAGATCACTCTCACATTCATTTTTCAAAGCCTGAGCTTCTTCAGCTTTTTTTGTTGCAATTTCTTCATCTACTTTTACAGTTTTTCTTTTTTGTTCCACTTCTGCAGATTCTATTTCTATAGTCTAAAGAAAAAGATATGGGGTGAGCTTTCTACTGTGAACAACGAACAATGAATAATGAAACAAACTGAGATTACCTAGTACAGCAGTTATTGAATACTTTGATATTCTCTATTTTTCAGTATTTCAATATTTTCATATATTTTCAATTTATGTTGAGGGAACAATTTGTTTCTTAGTATAACGCAGCATCGTTCTAAAACTTTAACAGTAAGTACACTGCATGAAATCAGACTGCTGTCAAGAGAAGCTAAAGTACATGTGATGTTCAGGAAACAAAAGAAGTCTGTGTGTTAGTCTGTAATTCAAAACAAGGTTTTACAGTGAATAGCTTCAGTCTGTAATACTGACTACGGAAATTTATTTTATTTTCAGCTACCAGCCAACTCTTCATCCAAGTACTCTCTCTTCAGTTCTTCTCAAGTGGCATCTAGTCTTCACAGAGGCCTCTGATGCATATGTACATTCTTACAATAAAAAGACAACGTTATATACAACTCTACCTTCATCATATTTGCATTATCCACTTTAGCCGCTTCCAATTTGGGCTGCAGCTGAACTAATTCTTGCTTCATCTCACCAACCTATATATACACAAAAGAATCAGGCAGGATTCTGAATTGCAAAGCAAAATTTCCAACAATTTATGTAAGATCCAAGTTTTATGTTATGACTATTGATATAAGGAAATAACATTTGTTTTCAAAACATAACACTTCAGAGATTGTTGTTTTTATCTCGTGTATAATCTCTAATTTTAAGAGTTGCATTCACTTATAGTCAACTATTTAGGAAAGGGAAGCAATGACCACATACTGCTGTGCTTAGAGGCCTTTGGACAGCTACATCTGTAGAAATGCAAAAGCAGAAGAAATTTCTTATACTTCTACTGATTGTGCAGAATTTTCAAACAATTTGCTTGAAATTAAATCATACAAAATATTAGGTGTAATAGAATAGAAATGCAATGCAAAAATGTATGGATCACTTTTCTCTTTTTAGAAATACAGGGTTCTGCATCATTAGAATAACTGTTCTCTTTCTTAAACTAGAAACATATTTTGCTCACACAGACACAAACTAGAATGCAAATCCTTTTTTAATTTTAACCAGACTTGGAGCCAGAAAATTAAGACAGCTCTCTATTTTAAAGATTTCAATCTATTTCTAAGCCTCTGTATATTTAAAGATCTGAAGTAGTGTTTTTGACTTATCATTCATGGACAAGATCTGTTTCCACCACCCATCCTGTATTTTCAGTTCCACTTCTGCTTATCTCACCTGTGATTCAGCAAAAGCTAGTTGATCTAGCCCATTCACGTATTTCTTCTTGGCTTTCATTACAGAGTCTTGTTTCTGAGTCAGAAGTTTCCGAAAGGCAGCAATAAGTTCAAGATAAGAAGTAGGAGTAACATAGTTATGGCGTTTCAGACTTCGAAAGAACCTATTACAAGTAAAGAACACCTTTAATCTTTTTATTTTTCTTTTCACCTTAACTATTGGTAGAAAAGATGTGTAAATGGACTGCTTGGCAAATAACAGAGGAGGGCCACTAAGATGACCAGAGGGCTGGAGCACCTCTCCTATGAGGAAAGGTTGAGGGAGCTGGGCTTGTTTATCTTGGAGAAGAGAAGGCTCCGGGGAGACCTCATTGCAGCCTTCCAGTACTGGAAGGGAGCATATAAACAGGAAGGGGAATGACTGTTTACAAGGGTGGATAGTGATAGAACAAGAGGGAATGGTTTTAAACTGAGATGGGGAGGTTTAGGTTAAATATTAGGAGGAAGTTTTTCACTCAGAGGGTGGTGACGCACTGGAACAGATTGCCCAAGGAGGCTGTGGATGCCCCATCCCTGGAGGCATTCAAGGCCAGGCTGGATGTGGCTCTGGGCAGCCAGGTCTGGTGGTTGGCAACCCTGCACATAGCAGGGGGTTGGAACTAGATGATCATTGTGGTCGTTTTTAAGGCAGGCCATTCTATGATTCTGTGATAACAGGAGTAAACAGTTTCTACAATTTTATACAATATTTTTTAAGCTGGACAGCTTATACATTAATTTATAAGACAGTAGCAATGAAACTCAGCCACCTACTATCTAGCTGTTTATTACCCTTAGTAAAACAACTTTGAGTTCTGTTGTTCACTTTACTCTTCAACAGCATACTCTTTTGCCTTTTCATATTTCTATAAATTAACATGTTGTTTTTAAAAGAAACAGACTGACCTTGAAGAAAGTGATAAAACTGAAGTATGAAAGTATTTACAGATGGCCACAACCTCCTGATGCTCCCTGTCTGTGAGTTGCAGTGTTTCTAAGAACTTGTTAGCCACACGCTCAAGGGCATCTTCAGGCCATGGCTGAGAGAGAAATGAGGAAAATTTAACTGCTAGCGGTCTTCAAAGTATAAAAAAGATTTTTTCTTTATTTGATACACCAGTATGAGACACACTAGTCACAGCTATGTCTCAAGAGCAATGAACTGATATAAGGAATGCATCAGGCAACAAGGTCACTACCTACACAGTCTGTCCTGGTGAATCCTGGATGATGTTCTAGTTAAAACTGCATGTTATCATTTTACCCAAGGATTTCTGCATCTGATGTCCTTTGGCAGATAAATTAATTGACTTCAGCACCAGGCCAACCCATAGAGCTAACTGCATTCAAATTGAGAATAACATTGCTTTTATATCAAGTACTATTACTTACAGTAGTTTTCTAACTTCTGTTCTTATAGCCTTCCAACAGAACACATATCTGCTATAGTCATTGCCATGATGCTCGTTAGCAGACCAGAGTAATTATGACCATTTTACAATCTAGACCTTCAAAATATACACATTATGCAATAAAATGACAAATTACTATCACCATGCTGAGATTACTCACTACTTGGAAACAAAATTTGTAGTAACAAAGTCTGAATTTGACTCACTGAAGAAACGCTGAGATTTTACAGGAAAGAGCTTTAAAAAAATGGCCAAAAATGCCCATGGTATTTCAAAATTTTGAAAAAACAGAGTATTATACATTGAATACAAAAGGAAATACACATGCAAACATATGCAAATAAAGATATTGTTAAAAAACAAACAGTTTGTTGGGGAAAAAAACAAATACTTTCACATACCTGGAACCAATCAATAGTACAGCAGTTGATAAGTGAGGGGAACTGTCTCAGACGATTGCGAAAAGCATCTCCAATTGGGCTGAACGCTACTACAATATGGAGATTTTCTTTGCAGCAGTTCACAAAAAATGCAAATAAGGCCAAGGGACTGAGTTCTTCATGTTTATTACCAGCTTGAGCTACTGCACGAACACCCTTGAGAATAATATATATAAATATACATTGTACATATAACTACTTATTAAGTATTTCTGTATTTAACAATACTGTTATAGACAGCATCACCATTAAACAAAAATCTTTTATATATAAATGAAAAGTAAACTAAAAAAACAAAAAACAGAACAAGTAGTAAATAAGAGTTAAGGATAAGTAAATGAGTGGATATTAATATTTTTGAATACGTAAATATGAGTAAATAGTACATTATTTATCTGTGACCCTGATAAATCATTCTAGAAAGGATCACTTGCTGCTTTGAACAACTGAGAATATGTCAGAACAAAAATTAAAAACACAACATGAGTTCCAGAAGGATAAGACATATTTGGTTAAGACAGATGGTTAAGATGCATTCAGAAAATCAAAATTTAAAATCTGCTCCCTCATGAAATAATGAGCCAAAGTCTTCTGGTGATAAATACATAAAAATAAGCTTAACTACAATCAATCTTTTGTCACTCAAAGAAATTAAGGACATATGAACAGATGAAGTAAATTACTACTCTCGTTACAGAAAAGCTACTACCACAAAAGCAAATGTCCACATTCTTCTTCTGCACAGTATAATGTAAAAACTATGGCCTCAGCATATCTGTGAATAAACAAAGTTTCCTATGTGCACAACTTAATGCCTTTGTATGCAGAGCATGAGGTCAGAATTAAAGCCTGCAGTAGGCATAAGCTACTCCAGTTTACTAATAACTGGCTGATTCTGCAAAAAGCCTAAAAAAACCTCAAGTTTAAGTGCACATGTCCAGAAGCCATTTTGATTTAAGGCATACTTCACATTGAACTGACAAAATGGAGATGACATTTAAGAGAATTAAAAGATACCTCAATGATCTCTTGCTTTTCATCTGCTGCAAAAAGATTGGGTACCTCTCCACTGTTGAGGAGACTATCAATGTCTTCTAAAAAGCTTTCTTCTTTAATCTGTGCATCTGTGATTATAAACACAGTTTTCAAGCCCTTTACACCTGCATTCTTCAGGAGGTTCTGAAAATGCACAACAGTTAAAACATTGTAAACTCCAAAACATTCTTCATCAAAATTAAATCAAGATGCAAAGATGTTATTAATACTAACTTTCAGATCTTCTCTCCATTCATTTGTGCCATAGGTTTTGGAAATCTCTGGTTGAAAAACACACATTTTTGCCATGAATGCTGCTAGACGAGTCAAAGACTGACGTCCACTTCCTCCCATGCCAATCAACAAAGCATTACCTCCTGACTGCTTCAGAATACGGCTTATACGAGACAAATGTTCCAACACATACCTAAATTTGAGATGTGTTAATTACCAAAATGGTAGAAACATACATACATTCGTGCACCAATGAATCTGTTAAGCATATACAGAATTACCATCTCCAAAATAAATTTCTGAAGGCATACAGAGGAGGAGAAAGGTAGTAGCATGCACCACAGCACAGTAAAATAAAAATGTCTTTTTTGTGAAGTAGAGAAGGGAACAGCATCTTCAGAAAGCAGGAGCTGTACATTACTTAGAGTCCTATCTATTGTGAAAACATAAGCATAATTCATTTTCGAATTATGAAGCAAAGTCTATAGGAGACTTTGCACAAGGCACAGAGTACTTAAGTTGAGGAGGAATAAAATTAAAAAAGGTTAAAGTCTTTCAAAGAATACAAGCTCTGTTATTTGTCTAAACAACCAAAGTAATCCACAGTCAAACCAGGAAGTTATCCATGAGATTGGCCTTTAAGGCTATAGTCAAACATGGTCTCCTGGGTGCCCTTCCAAGATGTAACAGGGATATTGCTTCTACACTCAGGCCTTTTGGCCTTTCCTCAGGCTGCCAGCCCTTCACACTACCAGTACATTTGTATAAACAGGTACTTACAAACCCAGTTTGTCAAAATGACCTAAATTATATGAACTGTAATCATCTTCACAAATCATCTACATATCGAATTACAGTGGCAAAGAGGCAGTAAACCCTAGAAATAGGGAAGAGGATGGAGTTGCGTCCTCCTAATCTGTCTCAGTTGGAGCTCTGTCTCACCATAAACTAAGGAAATCACAGCAGCCCACAGAGCCTAAAATGTCACAAGATTAGCTGCAGCACCAAGTTGTGCACATGCCCCAAGTGAAGAGTCCTTGTGCTGCATGATAACAGGGCAGACAGGCCGTGACAGTGCTGTATCTCACTTTGTACCTCAACCCTAGAATCTTTGTCTTTCATTAAATGAAAGTTCAATGAAAGTACAAATGAGTAAACTGACATCCATCTTCACTGGTAAGAGAGGCTCAGCAGAAGCACAGCACCAAATATATTTGTTGCTTCTGTAGCCACTGAAGAATACATTCAAAGAGGCCCTCTGAAAAAAAAAGAACTTATTACTTACATTCTGACAGAAAAAGGCAAATGGCTAGAAAAAAAATGGTTCATATCCATCCAAAAAAGCACACCATCATGAACACTTGGGTGGACATGCAAAGGGGATGATATATATAAAAAACAAGCCTGCAAAATTGGATAAACTGAATGATCAACTACTGTATAGAGCTCTTTGTGCTATAATACATATTGTAGGCACCTGAAAACCACAAGGTTCATTCTCGTTTTGTGGACTTGATTATATTCATCCAGATATTGTTCCACAACATCACCAAACACCTGAATACTTGGAATTTCAACATAAAGACTTTCATCTTCCTCAAGTTCTGGATTAACATAGTCACCAAAAAACAAACTTCTCATGTTTTCTTCTGTTACCTATGGTGAATATGCAACAGATTATAAGGTCATATTTAACATCAGTATTTATCAGTTGGAAAAAAAAAAGAGCATCTAGACAAACACTCAAGAGAGCAAAGCAAGCACTCCAATATTTTAACTCAATAATGCCCCCCTCAAAATCCCCTATTTCCCATACTAAACTATATATATATATATATATATACACACACACATACTTTTCTACACAGTAATCTCATGAGCATGAACATCTAATTACAACAAATTTACGAAATGTATGTTTAGCAAATTTCAGCGTGTGAAATGAACAGCTATGGCCACAAAAGTTATTTCTTCTTAAGAGCAACGAAATGGTAGAGGGAGAAAAACAAAACAAAACAACAACAAAAAAAGAGAAAATAAAATCAAGAAATACATTATAACATGATTTATACAATATTTAAAATACTAAAATGTCATTACAATTAAAGAAAGCAGTTTACCACAGCAATTAGTCACAGGCTAGATTTAAAAACAGAACGTCTCTTTACCCAGTAAGCCAGGACTCTGGAATTCTATTCATAATATTTCTAATTCTAGGTATTGTATCATGTGCATATCCCAGCTACATTTGTGGTAGGGATTGTTTATAAATCATGTGTTGTTGTTTTCTTCCTGCAACCTGTCATTGCCCAATGATTCAGTGTGTGCTGCTACATCTCCAAGAAAATATGTCACAGATTTATCATTATTTTCTTAAAGTTGTTCTGCTTATCTACCAATTAATTGGATGCTTTATTTCTCAGATCTTAATAAGAGACTGCACTTGGTAGAAGAATTTTCCTAATACATAAATACTTCAGCTTTTTTTGATAAGCTCAAAACAAGTTGTATTCAATTTTTACTTGAATTTTGGATACACAATTTGTTTAATGGAAAACTAAGCTCACCCATATTTTAAATGAAATACAGTTTTGAAAAAAAAAAAGTTCACATACAACAGTCAAAATCTTTCAAACATTTTAATTCTTTTTCTGAAGAATTCATTTCCAAACTCAATTCCAATTTCTGAACATATTTAACCTAAATTTCACTTGCAATTGGGAGACTTTCTAGTCCCAAGTTTATAACGAACCAATGATTCTACAACATGTTAATGAGATACTCACAGGTGCGTTTCCTTGACTCAGATGTGCAAAAACTGAATCAAATGTTTCTTTGAAATGTTCTTTCACAATATCTTTCATTAAATTGAACAACCATGCTCTATCACTGTCTTCCACCAGACGGTCGTAGAAGACACGAAATACCTCGTGTACAAACAGACGAATCATTGTCTGTTTGCTTTCAACCGAAATTCTCTTAATGAGCAAGCAGCCATGGATAACACGTGAGAAGTCACGCAGGTTGAAGGTATAATGAGACTTGGCTGGTGTGGGCAAAAGATTTTTGATGGCTTTCTTATACATCTAAAGACAATAAAAACAAAAATCAACAAGACATTAACACTAGTTATATTATTATATCTTTTAAAAGATATACTATTAATCAAAATTTGCAAGTGGTATAGGTAATTGGAACTCGTGTAAATATATCTATTATAGGATCAGGAATACTATTCAGATGTCATGAGTTCAAGTGAAGGAATGAATGATACATAATGCTATTCTCCCAGGTTTTCAGTTTGAGTTTGTTTGTATACGTAGAAATTATTCAAAAATTTTAAAATTCCATTACGATGCTGAAGGAATTAAGTAAGAGTGACAAGGCACTCTTCTTAATATGCTTGACTGTAATTCCAAACACACCAGCTGTCACTAACTTCTTGTATGATGGAAATACTGTCATTTGTCATTACACGGAACATCAGTAGAGCACAGTTCTGATCTATATGTACTTACATGTGAAGAAAATTATCAAACATTAAATTTCTTAAAAAAAAAATTGAATAGAAAAGCAAAAATCAAGTTTTACAGTCTTACTATATCCACAGTACTGAGCACACATTTGTTTTGCCTGTTGTCCTGCATCCAAAGCTCAATTCTTCCACTATACTTTAAACCTAGGAGCCAGGCTTACTGGAATGCAAAATCATGCTGGAATAGATTTTCTATCCAGTAGGCATATCTATAAGAGTCTGACTGTATAAACACATTTTGATGCAGTCTGATGAGAAAAAGCTGCACAACAGCATTAAAAGACAACGCTCTAAAATCAGTCTAACATGCTTAAGTGAATATTTTAAATAGCATATGTAATTAAATGCATTCAAACTGCAGCATATAGTAGCTCTTTTGAGCTGCCACTATTATTTTTTTTCTTAAAGAAGCAAAAGTTTTTCGCAAATCCCTTCCCTTTTTTATAAGAACAAACGGAACCTACAAAGAGATTTCCAGTGGCAGCAGTTAGTCAGCCTCATCATTCACATGTTAATATATTCATCTGACACAGATTCTTAAATACCAGCTCTGCAACTCCTTGGAATGAGGTGGATTCAGACTTGGATACATACTTGGGTACAGGCAGAACTATTGAAAAAGTGTGACAAATGCCTCACTTCTGCAGCAGAAGAAAATGCCACCTCCTAATAATCCCCAACTCATGCCTCCTACACAAGTTCAGCCATTTTATTTTATGGAGATTACTGAATTTTCTTCAGAATTCCTCATTGGTCAAATATCAGCTACCTAAATGCATCTTTTCAATGATGAATACTTATGTTAGGCTAACTCTTACTACTGATTTCTGAAATGTAATATGCCATCAAAGCTATACTTCAATGTTACGCCTGTAACTCAATGTTTCTTTGCAAAGATGTCACAAATTACCATTCCTTTTTTGCATGTGTGGTACATTGCAGATATGATACTTGCAAAAATCTGCAACGTGAAATTTCACAAAACACTTAGAAATTGCATACAGTTGAGTCAGACTACTTCAGTTTCACAAGTGTCTGTGAAGTCTTCTGTTGTACTAGAGTTAGATTCTACAAAGCTGCATGTCCACATTAGCTTCCTAATTCTGCGGTGATGTGTCTGTAATTAGCATAAGAACTGGGAGAAAAAAGAGAGCAGAGAGGTGATTTCTTCAATCTTCGTCTTTCAAAGAAGTTATTTTGTAAGTATTGCAACTGATATTTTCATTTTGCCTTTGCATGAGAAAACTTCCTGTGCCTGCCTGACCTCCAAAGGCATTGCAGTCTGATCTACCTGATGTATGTGGACAGGTACCATGAAGACCACAATGACTCAACACTCAAAGATAGTTTTCCTAGAAAAAGAGGATTACTGCAGCCAGAAAACTGGATAGCTTTCTCAAGACACATGAGCCTGTATGTTAAAAAGGAACAAAACATCTGAAAGCGCTATTTCACCAATTAAATTATTATAGAGATAGAGGAATTTTACTGGACAAAGCAAACTTCCATAAAGACATTTGCCTCTTACCTCTAAAGTGGCAGTGACAATTTGATTTCCAATTGAGAAGTAGTCAGGAGGAAATTCCTGAGACCGCAGGTACAAAGCCACTACGGTAGAGAAGATGCGGATCATTGTTTCGTCGCTAAAAGAATTGATAGTGCAAATGTTGAAGTGTCGCAAAAATCGAGGAGAAACGGGATTCCTCCCACCTCCTGGAGGCCCCATAGCAGCAAGTAACTGTATATCAATGAGGGTAATTTTAGATGTGTCCTTCAAGTCATACCTTAAAAAAAAAAAAAAAATTATAATGCATTATTTAGATACAGTTACAGATAGTACTGTGACAAATGAGATTAGATGCATCTATACCACAAAACGCTTTCTGCGTGCATAACATATACAGATATATATAAAAACATCATTAAGAAAAAACAACAACAAAAAGCCCTAGCCTTGAAACTAATTATGCCTTAGTTAATCTTAACAAACCATGCTGGTCTGAAAGATTACTTGTTTAATAAGAGTTAAATGAAACCTGATACAGAATTTTGAAACAGAAACCAAGCTTTAATGTTTTTCATATAAACCAAAGCTACTGTAAAATCTACAAAGCTCTTTAAGAAATATTTTAAAATAAAATTCAAGTGAATAATGTATCAGCATATCAAGCAACTTGAATGTTTCAGTTTTATTTCAAATATTACCAAATTCCATGGTCAAAGAACTGTCTTAAAAGTTCTATAGGGGGTTGTGCACCATACTTCTCCAAAGCAGGCATATTCATATCATCTACAAAAATGATGCACTTTTTTCCCATTGGAGGACCAAAGACTCCTTTGCGCCTCTTGTCCAGCCTGGCCATAATAATGTTCTAAAATGCAGACAGAAATATTTAAAACGATGATTAAATATTCATATTGGTCACATTTTTAAAAGACAAATTGCCTGTTCTACTAACCTGAGTCTGGTTGGCACTGGTTCGAGCTGAAAAATTAATGAAAAAGGGAAAGTAGCGCTCCCCATCCAAGTTGTTCATCAACTTATCCTTGACATATACGGATTTCCCAGTACCTGTGGGTCCCACTAAAAGGAGTGGTCTTCACAAAGAAAGAAATAAAACAAAAAAAGCACAGACTGCAGAAATCTGAACTACAAATTAACTGCCACTAGAATACAAAGACTTTTTGACATTTTCCTACCTCAGAAAACATAAAATGCCTTAAAAAGAGAAGACAATATGATGTTTTGAAATACATATCCATGCAACTTCCTCATAATTGTAGTTCACACACAATGAGAAGACAAAGGGGTCAAAGAGAAAAACTTTTCTCATTCTTTTGGTTTTGGAGCGTGTATGCACACACAAAGAAGTTAACACCATCAACAGAAAAACAAAGAATCAGCATAATAAAGCAAGATTACAGCAGAACTTCATTAAACCAAAAAAAAAAAAAGAAGAAAAGAAAAAAAAGAAAAACAAATCAAACCCAGAATTGAGACAATAAAGTGCATTGTTTCTAATAATTTCCTATTTTCAACAGGCCAAATAAGCTCTACATGAAATCAATGGAAAGAGTAAGAGATGTTTCTGCCTATAACAAGTAACTCAGAAATTTGTATTGAAGTAACTCACTTTCCATGGGTAACAAACAGTTCCATCAAATAGGTATATCGGACTGTATCCATAGTTGGGACGATGATATCTTGAATCTTCACATTTTTACCACTGTAATCAACATTTTTAATAAACCCATTCCAATGAACCCAACGTCCTCTCCCTTTCATCTTGGAAAAACACAGATGCAAAAACAAAAAAGCAACAAAAAAAAATCCAATCAACCAACCATACAAAAGAACATAAGCTTAACTTCAAAAGAGCAAGTACTTGCTCTTTGAGTATTTTCAAAGGATACAAAACAGAACTGTAGTAAATTGCCTATGGGCTCAATATCCTTTTTTCCTTCTAGGAAGTTCTTTCGTATGTAGAAAACCAAACTTGAGTCTATCAGCTCAGCTTTAGTTAGAAAAGAATCATACTTGATATGCACAGCTCGGTATTTTCTAAAAACAAATTGGTCAGAACTTAGTATTTTAAAAAGAATAATAAATGAAGTATGCACTGTGGGATCTGATTCAACACTAATGCTCTATAACATCTAACAAACTATGTGAAGTTGAAATATCCACACCCAGCGCTATTTTCATTCCACTCAGACTGTACAAATGTTCAATCAATGTAGAAGCAAGAAATCATACCTCATACACATAGTCATACACCAAACCTTTCTCTTCAAAGGGACACTCCCATTTTCCCACGACCTTTGGTACTGGACTTGTTCCAGATTTGCCAGCCAAAGTTTCCCTCAAGAAAGTATCAAAAATGATTCTGCTGTCACTATCACAAGTGCCACCAATGGACCAGACTGTGGCAAAAGCAAAGGAACCCTGCAAGGGCAAAACGAAAGAAACAGTCTGAAAAACTGATACATAATCTGAGCTTTGTATAGTCTGATTATAAGATAATTCAGAAAAATATTTACAGGTTGCCCTAGAATAAAACCTGGTCGAGAGAGATCTAGAAATCTGATTAATGACAAACTAAATCCTCATTCAAGGAAATATATGAAAAAAAGCTCACAGACTGAAGCATTCTGTCACATGCCAAAGTCTGAGAATAGATCAGCCATACTTGATCTCAGGGATTTTCTAATTGCAAACCAGGATCTAGGAATTTTCAAGTAAAGTTTTAAATAGAAACATCTACATTTTGTTTGGTTTTTTTTTTCCAGTTTATCTTACAAAGAGCCATAAAGGTCAGACACAGGGTCTATCTACTATAAATTCATAGAAAACACTCCTCCCAAGAAAATTTTGCTCAAACAAGTCAATGAGTATTACGTAGACACATGTAATATGTCCTTTTGTCTGTTCTAAGGAAACCAGATACTTTGCTTTAGCTAATTACTCGGTTAGTTGGAAAGCACTCCTAATAAAAGCAGTAGTTATCCCAGTTAATTGGAAAAACAGTAAAATCCCAGTTAAATTGGAAACAGTAAAATATTTAATTGTATTTGTTACTTGTTACACTACCGTCACATCCTGGCAACTCCAAAGGTTGTTGGGGGGAAGGGGAACAACAAAGAAGCAAAGCTGTTTCTCATTTATCTTAATCCCAAATTAAGGTGGCTTTGTTAGTCAAAGTAGATTTGAAGACAAGTGTATGCAGAAATAGCTATACATCTTACAACAGGTTTAAAAAAGCAACCAACCATAATCAACACACGGATATTTTTGTTGGTGGTATCTTGTACTGTTGGACACATCAACATTTCAAAAAGCCGTGTAAGAGCTACTACAGCATTGCTATTGCTTGTAGGTACCAGCTCCTAAGAGATACAAAAGGAAGGGTATTATACCTCATGAGTTAAGGTAGCTCATCTTTTGGAGTTAAAATACTAAAGTAATTAAATAATTAGCTAATACAGAACAAATATGTGAAGTCAAGGTTTACACTGATTTTCATTCTAAAGATCATTTATGACCCTCTGTATTTGAAATGTCAAAACACAGAGGTTGTTAAGCAAATTCATGGCCACCAAGTGACCAACTATAATCACACATCTTAAAACAAAAAGAATACACACAAAAACAACTACAGCAATGAACAAAAAGCAAAAGTCTATGTGCTATAATGCAGTTTGTAAAAAAAAAAAACAACTACACGTTTCCCTAAAGCTTAAAAAGTGTTCCTTATTCGACACAACATTTTAAAAAGAAAAAAGCCACAGAACACACCTAAAATATAAACACCTCCAAAAACAAAAAAACAAAAGAAAGACTTTCCACTCAGTATTTTGAGTAATTGTTGCTTTTTTTTTTTCTAAAGAACAGGGTGAAAACTACGACCAGCTTACAATACAAGTCACACCTAATATTCTTGTTCTAACTTTTCAGAATAGACACAAGAGTTGCCCTTCGCAAAACTCCAAGAGGAGGCTGCTGCATATGCACTGTAATTGCTCATCAGGAGAGAACAGCCCCTCTGCTACCCAAGTTCAACTGAATGTAAGTAGACAACTAACTACTGAAGGAAAAAAATAAATCACAAAAAATACCTTGCACTTTTTCTGACGGAGTTGTAATGCTGGTGGTATTAACCAATCAAAAAGCCCTTGTAGAAGATCCTGATGCTCCTTTAAGTTAAGAGGTTCAGGCAGTTTATTCAACCAAGAGGTAACAAGTGGTGTCCAGCCCAGTTGTGAAGGTTCCAAATAAATCATGCCACAGCGACTGACTGTAGCAGGCTAAGGAAGAATTGTAAACTTATTCTATTATAAATTTAATATATTGAACCTTATTTTACATTTCCCTTAAATAAAATAAAAACTTACTGATGCCTGGGAAAGGTCCATTGTTTCAAAAATAAGACTCATCTGAAGAGACATCTGGATGATTTCCCCACTCATCAAACAAAGCTTTAAGAAAAGAAAATCACAAAGAAGATTACAAAAAAGTAAGCATTTACTTGCTAATTACTCTTCGTGTCTCACTAGAAACTCTATGTGAATATCAGTAAAGCCATGAATAAGCAAAGGGGAGGCCAACTACATAAACTTTAAATCATTTGGAGCAGTAATCAGTGCCATACTAGATTTAGCTAAATTCTTTACTTATATCATAGTATACCACACTATCCTGCCAGTAGCTTTATTACCAGTAACTAATCCTGCATATGACAGGATAAACAAAAGGCCTCAATTAGAAAGGAGAAAGAAGATCTGCTGCTATTGGTGCTACTAATGAAGCACTCCACTTGGAGAGCCATTTTTCCTGCTTAGAAAAGTAACAGTCCAAATTGAGTATTTTCACAAATTTAAACATAAAACAGTCTGTAAGTTTTACACACACTTTTTCAGAAGTGTTGTGCAGTTACAACTCTGACTTCAGAAGTTAATTTTGAAAATGCAAATGTTTTTTCAGTTGAGATTGCAAAAACTTACAATTAAAGACAAGTTTTGGAAACATGGCCTTTATATTTATTGTAATTGTCACTTTTTAGATTTAAAATTGAATTATTAATTTTTGTTAGAAGTTCTTATGTTAAGGGGATACTATACATTAAATATGTTACAAGTTGATTCTATGATTTTCAAAAAATAAAAATAAAAAAAAACAACTTCACAAATCTTACAGTTTGCTCCCAAAGCCACCTTGCACTTACACTTTTCAAATGCCAAGCATTGCTGTGTGCTTTTGTGCTTTTATTCATTGAAGATCATTTTCAAAATGTCATATCAATTTACTTAGGCATTTATTTGCACTGACTGATACCTTTTTGTTGTCATCCAGAACTGTGTTCATGCTTTCTATCCACAGGGTATCAATGGGGCCATCAAAGATAACCCATTTGCGCTCAGGAGTCTCAGATAATGCAAATTCTCTGAAAGTATTAGCAATTATACCATCTGTCCACTAGAGGGGGAGAACATAGGAACGAGAAGTAAAAAGACAGTATATACATTTCAGTTTAAAAAAGACAGTAAGTAACCCCAATAGTAAGTATTTGCCAAAGACTATTTTAATTGAAAATGTTACATTTTTCTGTTCATTTCCTTTTCATTATTCTTTAACTATTCTTCTCTTGCTCGGAAAAGCGTAGAACACAGATTTGCAGTTTCACAAAGGACCATGCCAGCAAATGGAAATTAAACAGTGGTATTTTGCCTGTAATGCTATATTTTTTAAGAAAGAATAGAAAGGCACTTAGAAGTGCTTCTGCTCTGTCTTGCATCTGCTTCTTCCCAGAGTCACCCTATGTTTCATTACTTCACATTCCTTTTTTTTTTTAATATTGTTTCTTCTCCAAACCAATATTTTACATGTGGAGACACATCAGGTTTTAAGCTTTTCTAAATAGCTTTTTTATACTGATTTAATTGCACTGGTTAGAATTGACAGAGAAAATAATCCAGTTAACCTTAGTATATCTCCCCAGCATGGATGGAAGCATATTAGAACAATGACCCTCAGTGCGGTATTGCTTATTTTGCATATGTAAACCCATGTAATTTCATACAAATTTACTGCCGCATTTATTTGAAACACTAATTTGAAAGTGGTCCTCTAAGTATTAGCTAAAACTACACTTACAACTGTGTTCTCATGTGAATTTAAAGTGATAAAACCACAAGTTCAACTGTTTACTATTGAGAATCAAGGAGATTTGCTATATCTGGGAATAGGAAAAAACAAAAAGTATTAGAAATACTACAGAGTAGGAAAACCACATGGGATTATTAGCTCCTAGTCCTTGAGCCCATACTGGTATGTTTGCTTATTTTTTCTTGAAGTCAGCCAACCAGTACTATTATTTACAGTTAACACTCGAGTCCCAGAGAGGGATGAAGAAATGTTGTCTGGAATTGGGACTTAAGAGCCACAAGCAGGAGCAACGTGAAGTGCCTTTCCTGACCCTGAAAACAGCTGAACAATAACACCATGAGTTAACCTGAAGTTAGAATGTAGTTAAACAAGTGCACTCATACAAGCCCAATGAAATCCATGGAAGATGAAAGAATAAAAACTGAAACAAGAACAAAAAAACCAAACTGATAAAGTTTGGCCATTGCTACATGCTACTTTTAAAACATATGTTACCTCATGTGATACCATATCAAACTGCCCAAAAAGCTGACCCATAGTGATTGATTTGGGGTTCACGGTTCTAAAAACCACTCTTTCTTCTTCACCATACCCACGTTCTTTCATAAGAGACAATGTATCTGCCAACACATGTAGAACTTTGGTCTTCCCAGAAAAAGATTCCCCTACCAGCATAAAGCTGTTAGATGAAAAGAAAGAAAGAAAGAAAAAAGCTATTAATAGATCTGTCTTGCATTTTAACTTTTGCAGACCATATGAAGGACAACAATATTACCTATATGCTATTTATATGTTTAAATATTGTGGTAGATCTGGCCCTCCTCTCTAGAAAAAGCATGCTCACATTCTGAAGGAGTTGCATTCAAAGCCATACATGAACTCACACGCTTACACTGCATGTACATCTAAGTTCTACAACTCATAGCAGTCATTTTAGTTTTAGATTTACAAAACATCATTTAGGCAGAAAACAGCTGATTGGCGCACGTAAACTTCACTGCACAGCCACTGTACACAAGTTGTCCTCTGAAACATTGATCCACTCCTTAATTTCAGTTATTTACAGAATCACATATTATTTCCTAGTTTATTTTCCATCCTACACAGCTTGTAGCCAAGTTCTGGAAAAAGACAAGCAGCAGGAATGTGTACTACACACACATACACAAATACCAAACTACCTTCAGCCACATTTAAAAATAACTTTACTGCTCATCCAGCAGAGGGATGTGACTGTAACAGCGTCACCCTGGAAGGATTAACTGATAAGCTGAATAGCAACAATCATAAGGGCAATATATTGTACACATTCCCTCAATCAGTTTACTGAAAAAATCAGTTAGCTGAAAGATTCCTGACTTGGCAAAAGCACTGCTCAAGAAATGTTATTTTTCCCTTCAATGCAAAACACAGCACCATACCAGTCACTATGAAAAAAATAATTCTACCTCAACAGTAACTGTTTCAACACAAACTGAACCATTCTGCCACTCATAATATCTTTTACACTTGATATAGATAACTACCATGACATAAACCAAAATGACAACAAATACAGCTTGTGAAATAGTAATGAGAATCTTACCCATGTCTAACAATCATCATTTCATAGGTCTGTATCATTTTCTCTACAAAAGCTTTCACAGGTTGGACGTTATGTTGAATACAACATTCATGTGCACATTCCAGAAAATCCTAAAATCAGACCAAATTACAACCTTATCATTTGCTACAACCATTTTTTTCTTTTCCTTTTTTGCCCTTTTAAAAACCAGTTCTCATGTTTACAATTTATAGATGTATAAATCTAGACTAAGTATTTTTATTAGATTTTATTCATTGTAAAACTACAAGTAAATAATCATTGCACTCTATTCCTTAAATTATCATCTTGGACTATGATAGAAGAGATTATGATCATTAATAAGGGTTTCACGTTCAATAATACATGTAACACTATCAACCAGAATACAGCAGTCACCCCTGGAAAAACAAAACAAAACAAAAACCACAACACTTTTCTATTTCTAATGCTACAACAGGAGTTAACTACCAATTTAATCTTGAGGGGATGTTATATCCTCATCAGGAACTAACAGCGTGCTTGAGCATAGTATGGTTTTGTCAGAAGTTTAGTATTCTCTGGAAAAATTTAAAAAGTTAGTCCATTTTGTCTTTTCCTACACGTTCATCTTTTCCCCAGTGATCCTCCTACAAAGGAACTGTGCTTTATTCGTTGCTATAAGCAACAGAAAATACAAGTGCAAGGCTTAATTTCACTAAAATAGATCCAAAAATTAGGGATCAATTGTATCCAAAAATTAAGAAGGAAATCAGTCAGACTTTTAAATTTGGCAAATTTGCAGATCAGTTTTGATTTCTTACACTGTCATTCTGTACGTAATGGAACATGGATGTGAATTATACTCAGATTCAAGAATTTTCTGTGGTACAAATTTCATTGCAAATATTCTGCAGTTTTTCTTATTTTTCAGTAATTCATAAATTATTGTATTAATCACCTGGTTACAAAACAAGCAAAACCAATAATTTTTAGGAAGGAAAGGTTACAACTATACTTACTTTGTAGTCTGCATCAGGAAGTTTGATTCCAGGAAATAAATCGCTAGTTATACCCATGAAGAGAGGTATATCACATGACAAAAATTTGGGCTCATTCACATCCTTAATTGATCTAAGAAGCTAGAGAAAACAATTACACATTCTATTAGAAATGAAGAATACACTGTTCAGAAACTAAAATGATCTAATATGAAATTAAGATTTTTAATTATAGGGTGCCCTTGATAAGCAGTTAAGCACAATCACCAGCATAGCACTGAAAAGCATAGCATGCACTTAAAAGATAATAATAATAGAACTAAAAGAGAATTAGCTTTGTTTCATCAATAGGGAAACTAAGTAAGGTTGATCAGTGACATGTCAGTGAAGATGTGGTGGGACTGCCCTAAGAATTCTGAGCTGCATGCATCAGTAAAGTTCCTTAAGAATTATTCCCTGAACTTACCAATACATCTTCATCTTCCTCTGGAAATTTCAGTTTTAAATTCCCTGCAGCCACCAACACAGCTTTAACTGCTCGCATACCGTAGTCATAGTGATACTGAGAAGAAAGCTGCTCTGAACAAAGCCTGTAGGTCATTACTATCTTCACTGATAGTGACTTTGCATTCAGAAATCCATATGAATAGAGAGAAATTTCTGCTATCAAAGCATAGTTAGGAACCATCATAGCTACTGTTCGGAACAGAACCTGAAACACATACCCAAAGAAATATCTTAAGACAATTTTGTGAGGAATGGATTCATCCCACCACAGCATTTCTAATGGTAAGCAGTATCACCTTTTTAAATGAAGTACTGCTTCATAAAATCAGGTATAAGCCTATGGTTGATTTGCAGCAGTCACAGAATCATAGAACTGCAAAGCAGTACTATGTAAAAACACTGGGAGCCAACAAAATAGAAAAATTACCAATATAGATAGATAGAGTTTACAACTTGCTAGAAAAGCTAATGCAAGTACGCTACCATCAAGATCCACTGAGATGTACAACTGAACACAGAAAAGACGTCTTACTAGCTCTTATCTCTCTGCACTGTCTCAAGACTGCAGTTTGCCCCCACACTGATAAGTCCCACAGAGCAGTACATGATGCAGACAGCATGAGCAAATGCACTTCCTTTCCTGAAGTAATCTGAAGCTGACATACTTTTCATACTGCATTAAGTCTACTTTAAGTTAACATTCATAGCTCCTACTGAGTCCTACACTGAGTCTTAAGGGACAGGTACCAGATAGGACTCTTTCCAAAAGCCTCCAGATTACTTGGTTAAAGCCAAACTTCCCACTGAAACCGCTAATATAGACAGTATAATAATCTCTAAGATTTTATTTCATCATGTAGCGTAAGGAAACTCATTACATGGACAAGGTTTAGTTTGTTCACTAACATTTATTCTATTAAATAAGGCTGCAATAAATGCTATGCAAAAATACCTTCTTAAAGCACTTTTTTTCTAACATATTCCTCCATTTTTTTCAAATTCTTTCAAAAGTAACAGCAATTAGGCAAAAGACGCTTACTTTGTCAATAATTGATAAATAAATACGTAAGTGGCACAATCTGAATTAAACTGAATTAAATCTGAATTAATACCAGCAATATGTGCCTTTTTAGAATCATTTTAAAGCAGAAATGTCTTTTATTGTTTTACCTTCAGATTATCTGGAAGTTCAGAACGTCCTGCGTAACCTGGATTCATAGTAATAGCTACAAAACAGTTGGGGTTAAGATTCAGTTCAGTTCCTTCAAAAACAAACTTCTCTAGTTTTGCCTGTATGGCTCTCTGGATGCAAAGGATCTGCTGGGCCACAACAGACAAAACTTCCAGTTCAATGCGATTGAATTCATCAAAACACGCCCATGCACCCGATGAAGCCAAACCCTTGAAAAACTGTAAAATGAAAAAAGACAACAATAGTATCTCTAATTTTCAAGGATCCAAAAGAAAATAAGAGAATCATGTTAGAAGTTTGATATATGGAAGATACAATTATGATGATATCTAAGCCTGTTTAGAGCAAAAGTCAGTGCTATACTGACAAAGCCCTTTCTGTGTTTTAAAGGAAGGTAAATCAGAAGATTCTGTTCAGCAGTCATTACTTTTTGTGTTCTAACTAGTGACTTGATAGGCTTTCACAGTGCAGAAAACTTTAATATGTTGAGACCAGTATATTACATCCAAGGGTAGCAAACCTCAGGTGACATTCATTTACAAGTGCTTCTGCAAAGTGGGCATCCTACAGTTTCCATCCTAATAAATAAAAAGGGAATTTTAACACTTCCATTTACCTTTCCCATTGCCACATAATCGAGGCCATCAGAACAGTTGAAGACAACACACTGCACAGCAAGAGCTTTAGCTAAATCTTTCGTGGTCTCTGTTTTACCTGTCCCTGCAGGACCCTCAGGGGCTCCACCAAGGTTTAAATAAAAAGCTCCAATCTAAGGAACAGAAATAGTTTATGAAAATTATTAGTGCGTCATTTATATGAGATTATTTTGAATGAAAATGTGAATTTAAACTGCACTAGATAAAATGACTGTATGAAACAAAAAAAAAGAATGTTTATATATTATACCGACTTATAAATCTGAAAATTATTTAGTCTAGAAATAGAGACAACTGAATTTTCCATAAAAGAAAGTTTAGTCTTATACATCATCACAACGATGATTACTCAAACTTTATTAGATCCAACCTTTATTTTTTTGTTTAGATACAACTTTAAAATCAAATTTGAAGCCATTACTCAGTTGCTATTCTTTTCTACATCTGCTTCTCCTTTAATATACTTTTTCCACTTTTCATTTTCCACACTCCCTTTTGTTGCACTTCTATTCCACTGACCATCCCATAAGGAAATTTTCCATGATTGTGGGATTCCAAGATTAAAAGTCTGTGAGCCAAAAAATGGAATGAGACTAGCAGCCACATCACCTTCTTCTGTCATAACCATGTACAGAACCCTTAATGTTTCAACAAATACCTATCAAATGTTAGCTAGAACCATACCACAAAAACTAAATTCATGAAGAGAGCAAAATATCTTCATATGCATCAGTCAGGCCTTTTCAGAGTAATTCTAAACCTACAGAGGTGGTGTTTGGGTGTCCACAACATGTCTAGTAAAATTTGAAACCATATTCCAGCCAAATAAATTGTAAGAATATTGTATTCTTGTTACCTATGAAGTGATAAAACCTAGATAGGGAGATTTTTCTTTAGTATTTCAAAAAACAGACAGTCCACTAATGTTTAAGTCACATTGGTGGGCTGTCCAAATTCATTGCTATAGATCCACTTAATGTTCAATAAGCTATAGAAATCATGACCTTCGAAAACTCCCTTTCAGCAGAAATACCAGTCTCACAGCAACCGAAAGCCCTGTGAGTATGGCTGTAATGAACAGTGTAAAAAATAGCATACTATAGTAAACATGGTCGTTAGTAATATTTGCAGAAGATCATACCAAGGTGCGATAACACCTGTCTGTTAGAGGAGTAATGACCAGGCGTGGTGAGTTTCCAAGGTATTCATAAGCATATTTTACATTGCAATTAATGATGCAGACACGAACGTTCTCTAACTCCCAATAATATCGTAGTTGTGCAAGCCATTGAAAGTCTGTTTCACTCTGTACACCTGATAGACACATAATTAAAAGCAACAATAAAGGAAGTTTTAGATAACTGGATTTTCTACTAAATAGAAATATAAAACTTTGGAATTATTATTGTTTATGCTCACATCTAAGTAATCACACTTGATACATCTTAAAACTGTTGTGTTTTATTAAGCAAAATGAGATTACGTACCACTTTCAATCATTTCCATGAGGACATCTCTAGCATGAACATCAATAGTAACCAAGGCACCCAGTGTTGTCCTCGTTTGCTTTGACAGTTTTCCTCTTACCAGCTCTACAATATCATTAAGTTGAAGCTGAAGTGTATCATAATAATCCTTTAAGCCCTGGAAGAAACAATGGTAGTTATGAAACTAAATATTTGACAGTTTCAAGCGTTTCAGACTTCTTTACAATAATTAGATACCATAATGGGGATTGCTTATTAAACCATTCTTACATCATCATATTTTTGCATCAACTTCTCTCTGAATCAGTTATACATTTATGATTTTAATCTATGCTTGTCCTAAACAAGAACATTCAAATATCTTAATCAAAGTTACAAATCTCTTTATAGAAATTCCATACCAAACTCATATGCTGATTGTAGAAAGATTTGATTAGGCAAAATACATTCTCTGAAAAGAAAAATGAATTTTTATTTTTTTTAAAAGATTATATATCACATAGTACCTCTGGCTGACTGCAAAGAACTTCATGGACCTCACTTGTCCAGAACATTTGAGATACGCACAATACTACTTGTCCAGGCCACTCCAGAACCCAACTTTTTCTCTCAGTCTCTAGATATGCCTGAAAGAGATAAATAGAGTATACAAATACAGTGTCAGTGCATACACACTGGGACGGGGGGGGCATGGGTTCTGGTAGATGAAAAGCTCAACAGGAGCCAGCAATGTGCACTTGCAACCCAAAAAGCCACCTGTATCTTGGGTTGCATCAAAATAAGTCTTGCTAGCAGATCAAAGAGGTGATTGTCCCCCCTCTCTGCTCCTATGAGACCCCACTCACAATCCTGTGTTCTACTTGGAGGCACCCAACACCAGAAAGCATGGACTTGTTTGAGTGAATGCAGAAGAGGGCTGTGAAGATGATCTGAGGGCTGGAGCACCTCTCCTGCAAAAGACAGGCTAAGACAGTTGAGGTTATATAGCCTAGAAAAGAAAAGACTCTGGGGACACATTAGAGCAGACTTTTCAGTACTTAAAGAGAACCTACAAGAAAGCTGGAGAGGGATCCTTTATCAGGGAGAGTAGATTAGACAAATAATAACCATTTAAAACTATTTAAGGGTAGATTTGAATGAGATAAGGAATAAATTATTTACTATGAGATTGCTAAGCCTCTAGAACAGGCAGGCCAGAGAAGTTGAGGATGTTTCATCCCTGGAAGAGTCCAAGGCCAGATCGGACAGGGCTTTGGCCAGTATGATCTAGTGGAAGGTGTCCCTGCCCATGGCAGGCTGGTTAGAACTGAATGATCTTTAAGGTTCTTTCCAACCCAAACCACCATATGATTCCATAATGTAATAAAAAGTATATATTGTAAATCTATTGATGTTCTTACATGAAAGTACTATTTTCAAAATGCAAGTGAACTTTTAAATGGCTTTTTACCCAGAGATTTGCAATTTGATCTCAAATGTTAGGATACATCAACTTATATTTCCATATAATGTAAATATTCACAGTGTGCAAACTTCACAAAAGAAATCTTTTCTGGCTCATTAACTTTGTTGATGAGGGAGGAAACATTAATTAATTAAACTCAAATGGCATATCCTTGAAACAGTAATGCTGCAAATCATTTAAAAAAAATTTAAATCCAGTATTACAAGTTAACTCTTACTCAACCTAAACTCTTCTCTCTCTCAGTGGCTTATAAATATAAGACATGTTAACTTCTTCTTGGTGCCATAATTTCACCTATTTGAACTCCTGTAATCAGAAAGAATTTTAGGAAGCAGACAGCCTTAACATAAAAGGAAGGTCTATTCCACTGTGTGCTACTGTTATTAAATTATTACAAAATGCATACTACAAAATCCCTACCATTCTTGATTTAGCAATAACATTGTGTATGCTCTTCAGCATAATATCTTCTACTTGAATCAACCACTTCTCCACTGCGCCTCGAGCTTCAGAAGTAGAAATTGTTGAAATAAATTCAACACGCTCGCCTTCAGAACTGTACATTGCTTTTATATCCAGATTGGGAAGGAAATGTAGCTTTGCAATGCCTTCAAAACACTTCTTCAAGTGAGGCTGAACTCTGAGAGGATCTTTGGTCTCTGACAGGATCTCCAGCATTTCATCATTAGACAAGAAAAAGAAGCTAGAAAAAGATTTAGAAAAGAGCAAAAGTTTTAAAAAAAAAAGAAAAGGAATAAAAAGGTAACTGAATTACCAGATACTTTAAGGGCTGACCTTATTAAACAACCAAATTAATGTTTGGAATTTTTGTTTTTGAAATAGCCTAAGAGCATCATACCGGGGAAAGAAGAGACGCTTTTTCTCAAGATAAGCATTAAGCCCTTTCATGATTTTGTCAAGAAACTCATTACAGTTCTGAAGCTTCTCCAACATCCCCTCCAAGGAAGTAGCGGCAAGAACCTGTAATAATAACCACATGCCAACTATTAGTTATAACTAAGATACTTCAAACAGCAGAAATTACTCAAATAATGTACAACACAATTTTATTCCTAGAAAGCTGAGGCAGTTGATGTAGTTGGACTAGATATATTCTAAAAACAAAAACACTGCTGAAAACAGAGAAACTACTGTTTCTTTTCAAGCACAGTCTGTTTTCCTTACCTGTGTGTCTTTGGCACAGTACTTCATAATATCCTTCCATTGTCTATCTACTGTTTGAAAGAGACGCCCCTCTTCTGGCATCTGTTGCATAATATCCTCAGAAGAAAAAATGGATTCCAAATAAAGCCACTGTGCTTGCACTTTCAGCCATTCATCAATTATTTCCTGAATGTGAATTAGGCGATTCTCCCATTCCTTAATAAATATTTAAAGAATGTTACCTGGATTTTTTTTTTATTTTTATTTTTTTACACAAGTAGTATTAAAGAAAATAATTATGAAAAAAGTGGATACTGCAACACTCCACTTCCCAAGAAGAAAATGAAACATGTCCAGCATATTATCAGCAAAATAAAAAAATTTAGCCATATTTAGGTTCTTTCACATACACAGATGGCCAAAGGAGTTTAGAAAATAAAATGCATCTGGAAATTAATTTTCTCAAATGTAGTTATTGCTTTAGTGCTATGATCTTTTAATAATGTAACGGTTAAGTAACACCCTGCAGGTTACCAGTAACATTTTTTTTTTCCATCGCCCACAGCAAGCAGCTGTTGGTTTGCCACTGGAATATAGCAGGAACATGAGAGTACTAGAAAGACCACTAGATCAGAAGAGAGGTCCAGCCAGCCCAGTATCCTGTCTCTAAGGTAGACAGAAGCAGATGCCTCTAGATGAGGTTGGAGAAGCTGTAAGTACCTTTTTATGAGGTTACTATATGTTACCTGAGCCTGCTAGAATTAGGATTTGCTAATAAATTAAAAGAATTAGGGAGGTTAACTGCAAACAAATTCACCAGCTTCTCTCCTGGCCGTAGACAAGGTATTCGTACAGCTAAGACTACTCTAGTTCTGCAAATAGATAAGCAGGTGTAAACTGATCCATCCCTATTCTGAAGCCTAAATAAAGACAAAAAAACAAAAACAAAACCACTTCTTCCAGCCCTCAAAAAACTTCCTTGCCTAAAAGTAATCACTACAGTTCAAAATTTGATTCCCAAACTGATGGATCAAATCACAAAATGTTAATCATTTGAACAGTAATGAAATATTAATTTCAAGATATTAAGAAGCAAGGTCAAAGTCCCTAGCTAAAATAGTGACCTTCAAAGTATGTGAACCAAAGTTCTTTTGGTTGCATCTGAATGGCAAAGGAGAGAAGAATCAAAACATGAAATGTAGAAGGAGACGTAACACAGAAATAACGTAAGAAGGACTTAAATGAACTCCAAAGAGTCTTGATGAAATGTATTTTGCTAATATAAAATAAAACACTGTAATGCAATTGGTTTACTTTTGCATGATAGTTATCATGAAAAACAAACAAAAAAAATTGCTTTTTCTCATCATACCCTGATTTCTTTGTCAAATGGTTTAATGAAAGGTGATCCCCTCATTGTCTGAGTTTTCACAATCTGATCTTCAAGAACAGCTTGAATCTCATCCACTGCAGACAGAATATGAACACCAGTCTCACGATAAACAGACATATTAAAGGAAATTGAATCCCAAGTTTCCACCATTGCATTCATTGCTCTCTCTAAGGAAAATTCCTAACATGTAAAAAGAAAATAATTTACCTTAGTTATTATATTGTTGTTTTTTTTTTTCCAGTTGACTAATTCTATACATTACTACCCAGCTGAACAAGCTATTTTAATCTAGCAGCATAAATTATTTATCATTTTTTCCTTAGTAATTACCTTTCTAGTGCACTGAAAACAGTATACTCAGGAAATACGAAGGATGTAACACAGAATACAAATGTATACACACTCACTGTTATCATCTAATAAACCAGAGACTCATCAAATCTCTTTACTATAAGCATAAAGAAAAATATCCTAGCAGGTCATAAAAGCTATCACAGTGAAATCTGACATATTTGTCACAATCAAATCTTCATGCTTACCTTACTTGCACCCACACTTATAGCTTCAAATTCTTCCAAATAAGGGGCTAGATTCTGCTTCAAAATTTTTCTCAGAGTCGTTCCAGAGTCTGGTGTTAAATCATACCCTACTATATTTGACATCTGCTGCCAATGACGAGTTCGCATGCCAGGGTTACAAAAGACATTCACAGTGGGTATATTCTCCTAGTTGAGGAACAACATTTATACCATAAAAAATTACAACGTGCATTATTTCTCAACTTTTTTTTCCCCTCATCCTTGATGTGCATTTAAAATGCAGCTGCAATATACAGTGGCATGAAAATATTTTCTGAAAAGCCCAGATGGATCCATTCAACTATTCATTCAATTCCTAAGTAATTGTAGTAATTTACTGAAGAAGAAATATAAAATTATGAAGCAAAGCCTTGTTGAGAAGTGAAAAGGAACAATTTTTCAACTATTTTATGTGAGATTGGACTACTGTTTAACATAACATAGTCTTGTGTCAAAATTCTCAGCTCCATTCTTAAATATTTCCCTGAATCCTGAAAGCACTCAAATCTCTGTAACTGCTATAATATCTGTAATCTTTTAAAATAAACAGGACAGTACACTGTGGGAATGGTGACTTGGATGTCTCTCTCTCTCTCTCCCTGTGATAAGAAAAAGAAATAAATTCCAGAAGTTACTTCCTGGTGCTTATGTTTGCTAGTTTATAGCATGAACACTTTTCTTTCATTTCCTGTGGCAGGATTTAGATGTCCACGAACACACTGTATCCAGACAGTAAACCTTGGTACATCAGTTGCATGTATGGTCTCATCAAGGCAAGCTTAACAGACATTCTAAAGAATTGCATGGACATAATTACTACTGAAACAAGCAGTGGCCTTCTGCTATCTGGTCTTCTTTTAGAGGCTCTATTGGACAAAAAAAAAAAAGGAATGACTTCACCCAGGACATTTGTCTGAGATGAGAGGCAATTTGGCCCTGGTACATGATTCAACTTCCAAATGGGTTTTACTTACATAAAACACTAATTTCCAAACCTAACAGAAAAGCAGGTCTCAGACACTACAGTATTTATCCATACAGAGTACTGAATTCAGCATTTATCTCTCAACATTAGTTTCCAATAACTCTCATCTTTTTTTCTTTTCTTTTTCTTCTCTTTTACCTTAAAGTCTTTCATCTGCTCCAGAACCGAAGAACACATTGTAAGAGTTGGATTTGTCTTTATTTCTTCTGCTTTCTTCTCTTCTGTAGTTCTGTGGGATGTCTTTTTCAACTCCTGCTGAATTTTCTTCTGTTTTTGTTGGAAGAGTTTTGACATTTTGTATATCTCTCGAGAAAACTCATCAAGCTCAGCCTCCATGATTTCTCCATTGAGTTCCAAAAATTCACCATCCATCCATCTGAGAAAAAATAATCAGAAATCTGAATAGTAGAAGTAGTACACAAACATTAAATCTTTGTTTTGCAACGTGAACAAGTCAAATTAATAGTTATTTAAATGAAAGTAAAGTTATTTTGAGTTATTATCATTCTTCACAAAATACTAATGTGTAACTGAAGGGTGGATTGATCATGCTCTTCTGTGTATTTGTATAAAGCTTTCAAATCATTCACATGCTTATATCAAGTAACTGCACACACTGAGAAATATTTTAGTTTAGCTCTTCTTAGAGATCAATACATGACACCAAAATATATTAGGCATTTGTATTTTAACTCAGAAAAAAATCCTACTGTCTAGTCATATCTTATTTTATAATTTCCAAATACAACGTAATCATTTGAGCACACCTTCACAGCACTTTGTCTGGACATTAGATTAAAGATGGGTTTCATTACGTACAGACTGTGACCTTTCTAATTACATTTCTTTCTCTTTTGGCATACAAAATGGCTCATACCTAACCTTTTTTTTTTTCTTCTCCCCAGTACATTTCTTTCTGCACAGCTTGTCTTATTTATAGACTTCATCAGTACGACCAGTACAGTTAGAACAAAATACAAATATTTAGTGCAATGCAAACAAGTAAACAGATGTTTAGTAGCTGAACTAAAATCAACAACTTTAATACATAAATTATAGCACCATTAAACTTGGATTGCTAGAAACCAATAAACACCCACAAGAAAGCAAAAGCATATTCTATACCTGACATGAACAAAAATAGCATGAGTATTTTTTTCATTCTCCCTCACTTAGTCTCAAGACTATATAGGACTGAATTACCTTTTTTCAGTTCGCTGCCATTTCAGTATGAGATGAAAGAGTTTCTGATATGGTTCAATCTCATTTTTTAAGCTGCTGAGAAGTGGGAAGTGACTTAACTTCCATTCCATCAGAGTCTCTTCTTTATTAATAAAAGCTACTGTTTCATCAGCTTCCTGTATGCGTTTCTGTAAGGCTCTCAGGTCAGCTACATACTGAAATTAAATAATTGAACGCCTTGAGAAATAACTAACTAACTAAATTATGCTATCAAAAAGTCAGGTATCAAACTATAATAAGCCATTTTATTTTTGTCTTAACTCCGTTGAGAGTAGAGATACCTTGCAGAGAGATCTTGATACTGATGGGCATTCAGGAACAGTATGAAATTTATGCAGGAATGCATGAAGCACAGCACTGCTAGTGGGCCAAGGGAAGCGACTGTCACACTTTGCTCTCTGCTGGTGCGATCTCATCTCAAGCACTGCATGCAGTTTTTAGTGCAGTATAAGAATAATATAAGAAGGACATAAAACTATGCGAGAGCATCAAAAGGAAGGCTACAAAGATGGTGAAAGGTCTAGAGGGAAAGACGTCTGACGAGTGGCTGTGGTACAACCACAGCCAATCAAAGGAGAGTAAACTCTCCTTTGAGTCAGATGTTATTGCTGATATATTCCCATAAAAGAGCGGGGTGTTAGGACGGCTTTTCATGAGTTTTGACAGTGTAACAAGAGGACAATACACTTTCTAGTTCACATTTGTAAACAGAATTACTTTAAATTATTTCCACAACCTCTGTACATTAAAGACACAGAATATTTGTACCCGTCTTACACTTATTAACCAGACCTGTTGCATGCAATCCAGTTCTGAGTATTCTTCAAGTTCTGTCACAGACTGTGTTAGCTTCCCTAATTCCACTGTCAGTTTCTCAGATTTATAAATTAGTTCTTGTTCTCCTTTACGTTTGGACTTTTCAATCAGCTACAAAACAGTTGATTGTTTTTATAGTAAAAAGCAATGAAGAAGGGGTTGTCAGTCTTTTCAATAATTAACATTCACAGGCCTGTCTAAATTAAATATTTAGCACAGACAGAAAACAAACAAGTTATCATCCTTACAATAAATACATTTCAGGAGAAGTTGCTTCCCATATGATCCATTTAACTGTGCAAAAACACTGACACCAGAAAGACTGGATGTGATACAGGAAAGAAGAGATATTTTCATCTCTAGGAGAGAAAGAATGCTAGCAAGACAAACATAGACAAGAGAGGGTAAAGAAAGTAATCTTCAATCACAAAGGGAACATTAGATGTCATGTCTCTGCTAGTAGTGATTGTTACCTAAATAACATTGTTCCCACCATTCGCTCATTGACAGAAGAAAACATTGTTTTAATTAAATATTTCTCAGTCCAGAGCACTGAAACATTCTAAGAGCCCAGCAGATATATTTTCATCAGTAGTCAACTGCACTGCAGTGAATGTTTCCATTCCTATAAGTTACCTAGCACTGACCAGAAACAAATTAAGAGATTAGGACTTGCTGAGGGCTTTAAGTTGCGCTGACAATTTTCTGCATTTTCAAATTCCTCCAAAAAATCCTCCTTTGATATAAAAATCTGGGAATACATGATTTAAGCATCTCTGAATTAGTAAAGTTCATGCTATACATTTAGATACAGTTATCTACTGACAAAATAAAGAGAAGTGAAAATTCTAACAAGTCAAAATATACCACAAACAAAGAAAATATCCTTACATCATCATGCTCATCAAAAATAGGGTTAATCTTCTTTGGCCATAGAAGAACTGCTGCATTCAATGCAATATCCTCAGGAGAAAATAAATAAATATCTAAGAAGTATTCCATTTGCCAAGAGCACTCCTATAATAGGGATTTCACAAAACATTAGGTATCATAGTCTGTGTAAGATACTGCTTAAACAGTGAATTGCTTTAGTGTGTTCAAAGCCATGAGTTTCTATATATGAAATTCACTTTCTACTTGTGTTAGCTTTTAAAAAAATAGCTTTTTCAAACAGCTCTGAAATAAGCCTCTAGGTACAAACAATAATCAGAATGTTTCACAATCTACTTTACTTTATTAAAAGCTGCATTTCCTCAACAACATGCAGAACACAAGGGAATGGGGAGTAAGAAGTGCAGCTTGCTTCTCGAGGAAAGGCATGTGATGAAAAGTGAGCAGCACCTCTTGCTTGTGGGTGAACCAACGCTGTGGGTACAGTATATTCATACACACAGAATGATCAGTTGAAAGTCTCTCCACTCCAAAATGAATTCTGTATTTGTACAGGCCAGGTGAAAGATAAAGAATGAAGTAACTATCGTTTACCTTGATCCTTAATGAGAGGTCTTGAATACCTTTGGCTTTTACCTCCTTTATGTAAGCTATTGTTTCAACCATTTCTTCTGTGCTCTCTGGAACTTTTAACGCACGTTCTTTAATTGCTTCAAATTCCCTGCATATCCTATAAAATTATTTTGTAGATAAAATTACAAAACTTTAAGATTTTGACTGGTTTCAAGTTTAGGTTTCATGGAATTAAAGTTCAAATTACCCCCATACAGCTCCATAACTTTATGAAATAAATAGGAAATACGAACAAGTAAGCCTAGGAAAATACTGTTTATTAACTTACAATAAAATAAAAGGCTTATTTGGATTTAAGGGTGTACTTTTGCAACAAATGCCTCAATTATTAATAATTGCATGAACTTAAGTACAGTATCATTACCATATATACAAACACATCCCTAGTAAGTATTCTTTCATTTTGATAACATAGAATCACTGTAAAACAGGGTTATAAATTATCGATTTTAACTCAACAATTCAGTAACACTTAATGATCTAACTTATGCTTGCAAGTTAACTGTTAGAATCCACTAGTAATAATATCTATCATTACCTATGCAAACCTAGAGGTATCGACCATACATGTAAGAGAGCCCAGCCAGTCTCTCTTTTGACGGTGCTCAGTAATAGTTTCCTCCATCAGCTTTTGAGCAGAGGAGAAAAGGGCATTACCTGGTGCAATTACCATGCAATTTTCAGGTAGCCAGGAGTGCTCATTACACAGGAGTATGGTACATTTGCATTTCTGCTACTGATTTAACACACGTAAGGTTAACAAGAAGGACATTCTACTTACTTTTCATTTTCCTCTCTGTAATTTGCAACTATTCTGTCCATTAACATTTTTGCAAAGGCCTTTGCATTACTAGCCAAACCTTGCTTTAAATCCTCACAGTTCAAACAGATCATAGGGAAATGAATCACTTCTGGTAAATTCATGATTTCCTTCTTGAGGTCGAAGAATTCATCTATGAACTTCAAACAAAAATTCACACATCAGGGCCGTTGTTTAAATACTTGGCCAAATGAGTAAGTATTACATATAAAAGAAAATAGTCATCTTTTTCCCATGTATAACATACACTTTTAGGAAAAGAAGCATATGTTATAGGTTTGTAGGCAATCAACATAATTTTTAGCTAATGGCTGAGTATCTGTTATCCTTTGTTCCCCTTTTATTATTGCTACATATAGTAGATAGTAAACATATAAAATGTAGAATTAAAACTTACAGCAGTGTATTCACCAAAACTGTGTTGTTCTGCTTCAAATCTCTCTATTCGTGCCTGTGCTGTCCCATCTACAAGCCAGCCATACCTTCCAACTACAATTCAAGAACCGCACATATTATATAACACATTACTATACAGCAAGTTATTCATTGCAGGTAACACAGTCATTGGTTAAACATACCCTTCTGTCACTCACCATAGTTTTCAAAATATTCCTTTGGACCTTCTAGGTTGTCTCTGATAACTTTTTTCAGTGTAGATGTGGCCCATGCTATGACGTGGGTGGGAAGCTCAGTGCGCAGAGTTGTTGTGCCTCCCATTAGCCAGGAATGTACTGTTTGGACATTCTAGAAGTGCAATTTCCAATTATTAAATTTAAATATAAAAGCAATACATACGTATATTTTAAAGGCAATAAAACACTATATCAGAAAAGTATATGGCCCTTATCACAATCTAAGCCAGGCACTTCATACACACCTAGAACAATTCCAGATACAAAAAGTCCAGCAACAAACATGAAGGATGGATAAAGATAATCTAAATCATCCAATCCTACATAAATTTGAATTCTGTCTTACGTGCAAAAAAACATAACTAAATCCAAAACACTTCTCTGAAAGTAGTAGAAGGTGTGATTAAAGGCCAGCATTCAATTCGCAGGGACACACCTGAAGTCCCAGAAAGGCAGCTGCCTCCCCCAGAGTCACACACTGGTTCCTATGATGCACATCTTTGTATATTGCATATATTTGTTATATGAGGCTTTTCCTTTTTCTTTCTTTTTTCTTTTTGTTAAGAAAGAAAAGGTGTGTGAAATGATTTTACTGGGGATCTTAATTATTAACACAAGTTTATGATAAATCATCACACGAAGTGTTAATTAAATGGTATTTCTATGCAAAATGTTAGTTCAGAGTATATGATAAAAAACTACTCAATTCACAGTGTTAAGAACAAATGCATTACAAATACATGAATAAATTAGAAAGTACTCCCAGGTTTTCTGAACAAACCTAAGGAAAAAAATGGATGAAGTTACCTTCTAACTGGTTTTCTTTCGTGGGCAAGTTTTCAGGCTGACTTCTACTCAGTAAACAAGCAAACAATTGTGGACATGCACAGTTTTGCAGCTTAAAACAGCAGACTAAAACAATCAGTAGCAAGTGTGTCTATTTTTCATGAGCAACAAATGGCAAAGTGAGTTATGAGGCTGGAGTTCTGCTGGGCATTCTTGAGAAAAACTGCAGAATGCTCATAGAAAATAAATATCTCAAGATGCTTCCCATTATCATGATAGGCAGGGTCTTAAGTTACTAATATGTTCACATACTGAGCCACTTATCATTTACACATTTAAATAAAGAAAAAAGCACACCTGGAGAGTCTGTCCTATACGATTCACTACAAACAGAATCGCTTCTTCCAGCTCTCGGAAGCTTGGATAGAACTCCACACGTTTTTCACCAATAATTAATTCCATCTTCAATAAAGGTAGACAACTTCTGTCTTCAGGGTCAAACAGTTTCACAAATGCTTTAACATTTCTTATAAGTAGATCTCTCAGCTAAGTAATAAAATATATCTCCTATTAGTTGAAGGCACAGGAAGTCCCATCCCCCTTACCCTTCATTCAACAAATCAGATTTTCCATTCATTTTATCAGCTTTGGACCAGTTAAAGGATGGCTATTATCTTTCTAATGACTTCTGAGTGTCTTAGTCCTAGCTCTTAAAGAATGAAAGCTAATAAACAAGCACACAAACATTCCACTTTGATCAAGTTTGGTCAAGTCCACACATCTATTCTTATCACAAAAGTAAGTTTATTACCAATACATGCCTTAAATATACATGAAATATCTTGGATGCATTTTCCTTCAAACTTGGTGGAGATTTATAAACAGAGAGAATAGAAGATCAACTCACAAAGCACTGTGCCATCACCTTCCAGAAGAATAAGCTGTGTTTGGAATTTTGAAGAACTACATACATGAACACTTGCATACATCTCAGCTAAGCCAGACATTGAGTCTATTTGTGCAGACGTGTTTCAAAGAGTCCAGATTTTATTCATTTTGCTTACAATCATGTATGACATGTAATTGTAGTGCTAAGAACAGTGATAGGAAAAATTCTGAGAATACTGAAATATTCCCTTCCTTAAGGTAATTACATTCTAGTTGGTAGAATTCATAAATTTTCTGTGTCCAAGAATCAGAAGTAAAACAATTATACATGAGCATGAAGGATATTTTACATAAGGGAAGTTAAAAATATACAATTTTCCAAATACTTTGCCAGATCACAATGCAATAGTTAGGAATGATTGCTTAAACAAGCCCCATATCATACAAAAGTGCAGACTCATTTAAATTAAGATTTACCTCAGGGAGGAAAGATTATTACCTGATTAGTCATCAGCGTAGCCACACAGCTGTAAAAAGAGTCAAGCTGATCCAAATTAACACCACTTGATGCTGCCTCCTGGGTGAAGAGACCGATAACTCTTTGATACCATGTATTCAGTATCTTCTCTTCTGCTTTGGAACAGCTTAATGAGATATCAGTCTTTAGAGATTCACAGTCAATTGGCCCTTTTAATCTGGAAAAGAAAGTTTCAGCCTACTGTATGAACAGATATTTTAATGGAGGAAAGTTATGCTAATGCTACTCTGTATTACAAACCCATTTGTACTTAGCAGAAAGCAGACTGAGAACCTAAGCATCACTTATGCAGCCTTAAAATAAAAATTACCCCAAGCCCCAGAAAATAAAGTTACCAGGAAAAAAAACAATGAGGTAAAGACAATAAAGATGCAAGATTGAAAATAAAACTCAATAACTGATGAAAAATAATCTGAATAAGAAATTTGATCCAGTTCAACTGGACCTTTAATGGACATCACGGCATACAGACTGACTAAATCATGAGGAGACCTTAAAAGAGTTACAGGAGAATCACAAAGTATACATAAAATGGCTGATATTACCAGAAATGTAAGGGAAAATAAAATACTTCCACTCAGGAGACAGAAGAAAAGTGAAATGAGAAGCATCACAATATGAAGTAACCTGTCTGAATAACATTAAGTGACACATCGAACAAATTCATTACAGAAAAAAACACCACCCCCAAAACAGATTAAATAACAGAATTGCATAAACTCTCTTGTTTATTAGCTTCAAAGATCTATATTGGTTAATAACTCACCAAAACTGACTTTACCTGAAACTTAAAAAATCCGCTAAAAGAAAGGTAGAGAATTCGGCATAACCAAAATCCAGCAAAGTTTTCATTGTGGGGTGAAGAATGTGCAGGTTAGAGAGGATCCGCTTTTTTGCTTGGATAAAATGTTTATGCCACGGACTAGAAAAATCTAGGCCTCTGAGTAAATAAATAGACAAAGAAATAAAAACAAGTGAAGTGCTCAAGTAATAATTGAATAAAACATCCTTACAGATAAACAGTAGGAATTGTATTTAAGTGCCACAAGCATATCTCCAGTATTAAGCAGCAAAAGATAATCTGTCTAATCGTCCATATCAAATCATCTGCTTCTCCTGAACCTTTATCAATGTAAACTTCTAACTTCAGTAACTGCTAACAGGAAGTATTTATCATCAATATCTAGATGGCAGACATTCTGATGTTCCAGGAATTGTGCAACTGTATTCTGTCTACCTGACTTCCTCTTGTGCTTTGCAAGTATAGTATTTTTCCATTTGATGTCAAAGGTTTCACAACATAACACCACAGTCAGAGGAAACGTCGACATAGGGTGCAGTTTCAGTGTGTTAAACTACTGCACAGTGTTGCTGCCTGACAGTGAAGCATCCCACACAGATGCAGTTCATTGCCAAGACAGTTCAATACCACTTAAGTGTCGGGGCATTCAGAGCTAAAAGTCTCCTTTGTAATCATTGGTGCTACCCTATGTAACTGGAGGAAAAGTAATAGAACATAAGCAGTGCTAAAACTCTGTAATTCAGACTTTCAGATAGAAGATTCTCTATAAATAGAAAAACTTTCATTAAGGGCCTCTGGAAGCAATATTACACTGTAACTCTGCTCATGCAGCTCAGGTGCAACTGAGTGTGCTTTGCCTGTGGGTTATGTGCTGATTTAATCCACTCACAATGGTGATAAAGGCAAAGGTGCCTCCTCTTCATCCTCAAGTCCTTTCACATTGGGCTTAATAAGAACACTTCGCACTAGGAAAAAAAACAAACCAAAACCGTATGAGCACGTTCAATAGGCACTCTACTGCCTACGTTGTTCTCCAAGATGGATTACACACACAGAGAGATGGAAAGGCAACTGTATCATCCAAGCCTTCAAACACAATAAACAAATAACATGTAAAAAAAAAAAACACACACACACACACACACAAAATAAACCACCTCCCAAAAAAACACATTTCCCCAAAAGTAACTCAAAATCACAGCTTTTGCTAAATAACCACAGAGAATCAGGTCTTAATTCCAATCACTTTGCCCCTCATAAAGTCACAAAGGTAGTATTTACATGATTGAGAATTAGTGGCAATTTTGTTCAAGACAAATACAGTGGTGCACTACAACTATACTACTAACGATATTACGGTTAGTCACAGTGTAAATTGTTTATTTTCTTTAACATGTGTTTGTAACAAGACCAGCTTTCACAAGATCAACTAAATGTTAGTTTTCAGATACAATAAATGTAAATAAATAAGGATAGCACAGAATTTCAAAGAAGTACACTTGCAAAATTGGAACTTATTAATCTTTTCTGAAGTTTAAAATTTCAAGTGAGTGTTACAAGTGATACCTGAAAATAGTTAATTATCTCTGCAGATTTTTCCTGGGACCTCATTCAATAGAGAAAGCATCAATAAAACTATGGATGCACTTGTAGATGAACAGCTTAATAAAAGCTGCTATTGCAGACACTAAAAAATATATTATTCCATATTATGCTACATATTACATTATTTATAAATGTTGTTACATATATTATGTAATGCAATGCAATATATACCATATTATAGCTTATTTGTATTGTATATGCAGGCACATATAAGTTGTTAAATCTTACACACACACACACACACACGATAGCACTGTGTAGTTTGCGTTACTCACCCACACATCTTTTCATACTCTTCTCAAAATCCTTTATTATCTCCTCTAAAAGCTTTTCAATTAACAGCTCTCTGTCTTTGCCTTCCATGAGTGGCTGTGGCACCAGGGTGAGCATGGACATCAGCCACTGCTGCTGAATGGGAACCACTGGATTACTTTGGACACACTTCTTCATAAAGAGATAGTTGGTCTGAAAGGACAGTCTCGTCAGAGCTCTAACAACAAACTGCGTATTTCTTTCATTAGGTTTCACAGTGAAGTCTCTTTTTATTTACTACTTTTTATAACCGAGGGCAGGGAATATAATCATATCTGTTACGCATTCACTGACTAACACACTAACTGCTGCTCTAAAGTTGATAGAATGGTCTCAGTGCTCAAACACAAAGCACTGAACTTTTCAGCCATTTCACTTGTTTCACTGATGAAACTCATGATTAACAATAAATCATTCATACTATTGTTCATACTACTTTTCTTTGGACAAACATTCGTCTAGCAAAGATTAAGAGCAAACAGATGGATTTTTTTTTAGTTTTACTTTGCCAAAGAAACACCTATTTATGCCTCCAAGCGATGCATTTGTGATAAAGCAGAAAGGGGAGCTGGATCTCTCTAGTCTTCAGAATGAGTTTACCCAGCATCAGCAACAAAAAGCAGTCTGCTTAACACAAGCATTTCAGTGCTGATTTAGGTTGAAGGTGGCTTTCATAGATAAATTATTTTAAAAATTGTACCAGTATTTGTACACGACTATTCCCTGTTGAAATCAGGTGAATAATGTTAAAGACTATTTTTGTCAAGGATACAGCATGATCTACGACCTCAACTGAAAAAAATTCTGAAGCCTCTTAGAATATTTGGTAAGTAATGATCTTCAAAGAAGGTTTTGATTAAAACTTCAGTTATCAGTAGACATACACACGCCTCCTCTAACAGAATACTTTCCTTCTACTGGACCACAAGAAAGGATTACCACTTTTGCTTCATATCCCATTTTCCCCACACAAGACTACAACGAAAGTTTTTCCTGTTTAGCAGGTACAAATTCCACATCACATACTCAGCTCCTCTGAGTATCATTCACTATTCTACTCTCAAAATGCAGAACAAAGAATTTGACTCACTCGTCGTTGCTTTTGTTCATTGCTCATCTGTATAAAGAAAAGAAAGAACTTCTAATGTATCAAGTACATTAACAGACTTGTATTGGTATATATATTAGCATCAATTTCAATGGGACTACTTGAGAATATAAATCTATTTATGAGTTATTAAGAACAGACACAAGCATCTTTAAATGAATATTAAGAATAAAAGCATAAATGTCCCAATAATAAAGCACAAAATAAGCAGTAGTGACGATATTAAGGAAATACACACTTACAGTGGCAGGTAGTTCTGGGACTGGAGGTGCAGAACCTCTTTGATACTTTTCCTCCAAGGATTCAGAATAGACTTGTAAAGCTCGATCAACTCTAAAGTAAAATTTACAGTCAAAAGTGCAGCAAAAATAAATATATTACATTAAAAATAATGCAATGACCTTAATTGATGTAACCTATTTTTTCATGTTTGATCACTAAAAAGCAAAGCACTCTTTGCAGATTCTGTCTTCTGTGATAAAAAGAACATTTGTTCTAACCACAGTCAGAACATACATACATACATATATATATATATCTTAATAGATCTCACCAACTGCCCAGTGCTTCTGTTGGGATTATATGCACTTTTCCTCAAACAACTACAATAGATGTTGTCCAACTGTATTGTGAAAATACATAAAGTAAAGAGTGAAACTTCCAAAACTGTGGGAATAAATGGGAAGCATTACTTTTGGAGCAACCTACGTATTTATCAACCTGGCAGCTGTGGTCCTCAGGCAGCAACACAGACCACCAAGTTCACGTGCAAGTTTATTAAGATTAGTGACAAAGAAGCCTTTTAGAAGTAGATCCATGTTTGGATTATTCATATGAAAGAAAGTGATCCAGACATTGGTGCTCTTTGAATATTTCAACAACTGCTTTTCTACTACTAACAGTTTTAGATGGAAAATATTCAGCATTGCAATAGTGACAAAAAATACCTCTGAAATGAAAAACACTGGTGTTATTTCTCAAATGTCAGAAGTGCAACGTTTCTTTCATTTGAACTTCAACATTTCTTGAACTTCAACACCCAACACTTTACTCACAGTAACTGATTAAGCACTGTTTGCTGTTCTTTGCATCTTCGGTACGCCAGCAGCTTACTCTGTAATGGTGATGTATCTGATGCAACCGCTGAAGGCAGAACAACAGGAGGAAACAAACTTCTCAAAGTCTTTCTATTGGAAGCTGCTCCATCTGAGTGTGGCATCTTAAAGCATAACAAAAATGCAACACGAGAATCATCCAACCATTCGTGCCCAGAAAGCAATTTAACAACTGCACATACAAAGTTGAATTTACACGAGACACAAAACGCAGCAGCCTCAGGGATTTCTGCCATGGAGGCAAAGCAGCCCGCCAGCCCCCAGGCTGCAACATCACTCGGAGCTCCGTTCCTGCTCTGATAGAGCCTGAAACAGCATTACTGTTTCTGTGGATTCGCTGCAGGATACAGAGTCCTGACGGGAAAGAAGCAAATGGAAGCACGAAGCTGACCCAGAGGGACGCAAAGAGAGGTCGGAACCTTTGCAGAAAGGTGGGCAGACCGTATTTCTCCCTTCGTGTTTCTCAGGGAAGAAAAGGATCAAAGCTATCGCCTACGTGCAAAGTACCTCAAAAGTGACACAGCACACGCAGAAAGATTAAGAAACAGTGCGAACATGGTGTAAAAAGCAGCGCAACGCCGCGGGCTTTCCAGACATCGCCGTGTGGTGCCGGCAGCGGGGCGCTGAGCACTGAGCACCGCCACCATCCAGCCGGGCGCGGCTGTCCGCGCTGCGCGGGGCCGTTCCCTCGGAAACGCGATGCACAAACTGGTAACTGCATTACAACAGCTTCTAGAAAGGGAAATGCGGAGCTACCTCCCGCCTCAGCGCCGCGGCCTGGAAGCGAACGAAAACGGGGCTGAGGGACACGGCGACAGAAGGCAAGCCGAGCCCAGCAGCAATTCCCGCCCGCCCGCGCGCAGTGAGGCTTCGCGCCCTCCTTCTGTGAGCGCTGAGGCTGTGAGAACAGCGGGAGAGCTTCGGGGCCGCTTTAGAAACACCTGAGCGCCTTGATAATGCAATTCAGTAGCCCGGGACCGTTTTGAACGTGCAGAAACGAGCACGAAGCCCAGGTACCCGGGGCAAAAGGCGTACATAGGCAGCTTGCCCCTTTCTGTACCTGATGTGCCGAACCGACACCCTTTCCAGACATTACGGGGACGTGAAGAGTTCTCCTGTGGGTTTCAGTCCCGAAGAGAAGGCAGCTTTGTGCTGAAGCCGCGGAACTCAGCGCTCCACCGCTCGCCCTCCCTTCCACAGCGCGAGACGCGCATCGGGTAAGAGAGGAGCGGCAGCACACAGAACGGCACCGCCCACGCGCGCAACGCCACACCTGAGAGGCGGCGCAGCCCCGCCCCGGGGCGGGCACGAGCTGCGGCCGTTGGGAGCGCCGCCCTCTGGCGCGAGGCCGTGCCCGGCTGCTCACTTCCGGCCGCTCCTGCCGGAAGCGCTGCGCGCCGGCTCCATGTGGCGCGGGTTGCGCGCCGCCCTCGGCTGGCTGAGCCGCCTGGGCGGCGGCGGGGTTCCGCCCGGCGCTATGGAGCCCGCGGAGCGCGCCGTGGTGCGCTGCGTGCCGTCCGAACCCAAGCTGAGCCTGCAGCTCGTGCTTCCCGACGGCAGCGCGCGGTACATGCAGCGGGACCAGGCGGAGCCGTTGGGCCGGGCGCTGGCCCGCCTCGCCACCAACGCCGCAAAGGGCCGCGCTAAGGCGGGCAAGAAGAGCAAGAAGCCGCGGGCGGAGGACGGCGAGGCGGGCGAGGCCGAGCTGCCGGAGGTGCGGCTCTTCTCCCGAGACGGGCGGGCGGTGTCCGAGGAGGTGCCGAACGCGGCGGCCTGGCAGGACGGCGCCGTGCTGCAGGTCGGGGCCGCGCGGTACCGCGTGGAGCGCAACCCGCCCGCGCTCACCGAGCTGCGGCTGCCGCGCTCGCTGCTGGCCGGCTTCCCCGTGTGCCCCAAGGTGAGCGCCGAGTTCGCCGCCCCGCAGCACTGCCTGTTCCGCTGGTACCGCGAGCGGCGGCCCCGGGGCGACGGGGAGGGCCCGGCCTGGGAAGAGGAGCGGGAGCCGGAGGGCGGCGAGCGCGTCTTCACGCCCTCCAACGCTCTGGTGGGGCTGCGGCTGAAGCTGCGCTGCACGCCGGGGGACGGCACGAGGCGCTTCGGGGCGCCCCGCGAGGTGGAGAGCAGCGGCCCCGTGGAGGCCGGGCCGGGCGTCTGCACCTTCGATGCGCGGCACCTCTACACGCGGAAGGTGTGCGGCCGCGGCTCCGTGCGCGCCGTCTCCTACAACATCCTGGCCGACGCCTACGCCCAGACCGAGTTCTCCCGCACCGTGCTGTACCCGTACTGCGCCCCGTACGCGCTGGAGGTCGACTACCGGCAGAACCTGCTGAAGAAGGAGCTGGCCGGCTACAACGCCGACCTCATCTGCCTGCAGGAGGTGGACAAATCCGTCTTCGCGGACAGCCTGGCCCCGGCTCTGGATGCGTTCGGGCTCGAGGGGCTGTTCAAGATCAAGGAGAAGCAGCACGAGGGCCTGGCCACGTTCTACCGCAGGGACAAGTTCAGCCTCCTGAGCCGGCACGACATCACGTTCAGTGAGGCGCTGCTGTCGGAGCCGCTGCACGCGGAGCTGCGTGACAGGCTGGGCCGGTACCCCGCCGTGCGGGATAAGGTGCTGCAGAGATCGTCTGTGCTGCAGGTATCTGCGGCCACCACATCCCAGCGGCCCAGCCGGGTGTGGGGCACGGTGTTGGTGTTGGGGGTTGGCGGTTGGGACGTGTCCCTGTTAGCTGGGTGGTGGTCGTGCACGGGGCAGGGCAGCGCAAACACAGTGCTGACAGTCAGGCTTTAGGTAACCTTATGTATGCAGTCATATAAAACTTTAAAGGCCAGCTTACTTTCTTTGCCATAGGGTGAAGTCAGCTGTTAGAGGTGCTGGGCCAGGTGTCTGTTGCTGCTTTGGGGCATTGGCTGCCCATTGTTTAACTACTCAGCTCTGTATCATAATAGGTATATTGCTAAACAGAATCTTACCAGTTGTGAGATTAACCTAAGTTAGCCTTTAATAGTGCCACCAAATACAGAGGTGGAGAAATAAGAGTGGACAGATGTATGAGGTTGTTGATGCCAGCAGGGCAGCCTGCAGAGCTAATAGGGGTCTGTCAGGAATTTCAGAAATACCCCTACGGGTTTCTAATGGCACGAGTCAGAGTAACAAACTTTCCTTGATAACTGTTAGTTACCATTTACCTCCACATTTAATTTCACAAGGGTACAGCACTACAGTTTGCTTACTGAAACCAGAGACAGATCTGTTTCTGTCCCCAGAGTGATGAAAGAGCTGGGGGTGCAGGGGACAGCACTTCCAACATACTATGAAAAATGACTGAATGGATTGAAGGAAGACGTGGTCAAACCAGAAACCTGCAGGCAGCATGCTTATTAAATATCCAGGTGTTGGTGGAATTCTGTAGTGGTAGTACTAGCAATGTAAGTGGCTGAAATTCATACCTTACATAGAGAATAAATGGACTTAATTTAGGAGCTGTGCCATTCATTAGTTTTTAAGCGTCAGATTCTTTGGATTGCTGTGAAAGCATAAACTAATGCTTTATTTATTTATTAATATATAACCTCTATTTAAAACTTATTAAAGGCTTCTTTTTCTTAAAGGTTTCAGTTCTTCAGTCTGAAACTGATCCTTCCAGGAAGCTTTGTGTAGCTAACACCCATCTCTACTGGCATCCAAAAGGTAACTTTCCTACATTCTTCCTTAATCTTTTGCAGCTGTTACCTTTTCTTGTGGAACTGAGGATTTTCTGCCCCATTCCCAACCTCAGTGATCCAAGCCTGACTACTAGATTTATTTATTTCCCTTACAGTAACATTGCTGTGGTCTGCCAGGCCAGCAGTAGCATACAAACACGTGCAAGACAGTCATGTTAAACACAATTGGCCTGAAACATGGACCATAAAACACAGCTCTGTGTGTGCTCATGGCTCCCCCATGCTGTTGTACCCAAAGGAGCTATGTTGTGGTGCTTTTATCACAGGAAACAAGTTGGGCTACAGGAGCTTTCAAGACGAGACTCTCCTCTCTCCTCTGTTAAATTAGTTCTATTCTATTCTAGTTCTGTGCCATTCAAAAACACTTTAAGGACAGTTTCCAAGAAGTAGAAGGCTGCTGTAATATGGGTGTTTAAGGTGCATAATTTTTTAAATTCATGGGGAAAAAAAATTAAATGTCCTCTGCTGTACAGTTTTGATGGTCACATATCAAAGGCATCTTTATGTAAACAATTCTAAAATACAGCACATGGAAATTTAAAGCAAGATTGCTGTTTCAGAACTCTGTGACGTGTCTAAATGAGCAGCTTGAAAAACTCTCAGTGCCTCTACAAAGTACTTAAATAATATATTTTTACATCTTTAGGTGGGAACATCCGTCTCATCCAAATTGCTGTAGCTTTGTCTCACATCAAGTATGTAGCATGTGACTTGTATCCTAATATACCACTCATATTCTGTGGAGACTTTAATAGTACACCATCATCTGGAACTTACGGTTTTATTAACACCGGTGGCATTGCTGAAGATCACGAAGATTGGGCCTCTAATGGAGAAGAGGAAAGGTGCAATATGCCTCTAAGCCATCCTTTCAAACTGCAGAGTGCTTGTGGAGAACCTGCGTACACAAACTATGTTGGTGGGTTTTATGGATGTCTGGACTACGTTTTCATTGACCAAAATGCCCTGGAAGTTGAACAGGTCATTCCATTGCCAAGTCATGAAGAAGTAACGACCCATCAGGCTTTGCCAAGCGTTTCACATCCTTCGGATCATATAGCACTCGTATGTGACTTAAAGTGGAAATAGATTGGCTTTTGCATAATGCTTTTTGGAGTTTTTGTACAAACTGATGTACTGTTGAGGAACTGAGGTTCAACCCTGGCATGTATGTACTAAAATGAGAGCAATTTTAGATAAGTGAATGTGTTTAATGGTTCTACTGAAGGTTATCTCACCAGTGACATGAATTTGTACACTTTCTCCTTTCACTTTTTATATGCTAATAGAAATTATATTTCAGCTGTAGAGTTTTGGAAGTTGGATTATATACCCTTTTACAGGTTTTTAAAGGACTAAAATTGTTGAAGATATGAATTCAATCTTATAAGTGTAGAATCTAATCCCTGTTTAATTCAGAACCAGATGCAGAATCTGAAAAGAAATGACCACAAGCTGATTTTATTAGCCAGTTTTCTAGCAAGTGGCATGATCAGTGTACCTGCTGCCTTCTGAAATAACGTTCTTCAGTTATCAGTGAATGCTCTTGTTCAGTCAAACAGCCATGTTAAATTTAAGATGATAATCAACTTGGAAGCACTTTGCTTGCCCACTTAATATGGGTAGTGAGGGTCACTTAAACACTTATCAAACTGGATTCTGTATGTAGATTGCATCTACTGCTCCCTCTGTTGTCTATGGTCAGTAGTACTATTTGAGGTTAGGACAGCCAGCTGGGGATGGGGGGGAACTCTTAACAACATAATTTAATAATCTGTTTTGAGGTGTGGGGAGGGACAGAATAAATTCTGTGGTGTATCCATCTCTGCCTGCATTTTTAAAGAAAGAAATGAGCGACTTTTAACTTTATAAAAAACACTTATGCTAAAAAACACAAATACTGTTTTTGTTCCTTGCACATTGTTCCATGGAGGACTAGTTTAGGAAATTTGGATGTTGGGGAAACTTGCTTTATCGTTATCTTCATTGAATTTGTTGGAAGGGCTGTGAATCATTAACTGACTTCTTTTTCCTGCATAATTAGTCCGTATGAAACAATCCACATTTAAAAACTCTTTCGCTACATCTTTCACCTCGTAAGCTTCCCTTTCTGTGTCAGTTCTCACTTGATTCTAGCATGGCAAAACAAGTCCTAATGTGCTAGCGCAAGGAAACCTCGAAACAACAGCTTAATCTCTAAAGAAACAAAAGGAACACTGTTACAATGCAGTTAATAAACATGGTAGGAGAAGAGCTGAAAGACTGTTTAAACAAAAGAAAAATAGTAAGAGAGAAGGAGAATAAAAACAATTCAGAACTTCTTTCAGTTAGTTGGTAACTCTCCAGAAGATTAACCTAAAATTCAGTGCTGTGTTTACTTCAGTTACTTGTAAAACAACATTTGGAACTCCGCCATCTATGCTAATATTGAAATAGCTGTGCAGTTCTTAAGGAGCTAACTTGGTCATGCTCAGATCGTAACGTTGAGGAGCAATATCACCTGATAAAGGTTTGTGATAGAATGCCCTATGGTAAGGGAAGCTAGAAAAGTACTTACATGAAGATGTTAAAGAACTGCAAGCAAAGAGGATGGCTGAGCCATTTGTTAGTTCACGGGTGAACCGAAAGTAAGGATGACTTGAAAATAAACAGGTGCCACAACTCATGCCCATGGTTGTAAAGGAAGCTGGTAGCTGGCTCCAGCTGCTCAGAGAGGTACATTTTTCTTCTAAATTTCTTCCTATTTGTTGACAGTTCCTACTGTGCTGGAACTCTTAATCCCTGTAAGGGTGTTTGGGCTGCTGCTTTTGCTTCCTTGCAGACAAAGGGAGACAGAATGGGATGGCTTGGCTTGTGCAGGAACCAAGTGATAAGGCAAAAACAGGGCACTGTGATAGGCCCAATTAGATGGCCCCTGCACATGGCAGATAATCCTTTAATATTTCTGGAAGGAATTTCAGCTGCACAAGTTAATGCTGGAGAATCTCCAGGCCAAGCATCTCTGGTTTAATTAGTCAAATGCAACAGCGCAGGCTGACTGCCAATAGCAGCAGTGTGGCAGGAGTTAGGCAGGCATGCCTGGAAGAACGCAGCACTGGGGTCTAGGTTAGCAAAAAGGCAATTCAAAAGAACTTGTGATTTCTATGGGAGTGCAAAAACCAATCCTTTGATATTCCATTTGCTCCCAAGATGTATTTGTACCTGTGAGGTTATACATGGTACTTCCCATTCAACACAAGGTGATTTTAGCTTCTTTGTTCCCCCTACATATTTGCCTATATATTGCCCAATTACTTCTTCCCTAAACCACTTCAGGATCCCATATTCATAGAACCCTATCAAACTTGTCTCCATTTTATTTCATAATTCTAAGCTTGCCTGTGATCCAGCAACTGGAATTCTCCATATCCTCCACATAAGGAAAGAACCTCCCAGCCACCCCCCCAAAAACAAGCAGTATTCTCTGCATTTTTGAAGTACATTCATTTGTTATGCTGCCTTCCCAGCCCAGCATTAAGAGATGAAGGAACATCTCACTTTCCCTTCTCTGACCTATGGTGCAGAAAAGGGAAGAGCACTGTCCCAGCATATGCTCGACTAGCTTTTTAGAAAGGAGATTTTTTTCTTTTACATTGACTTCCCCCTTACTGTGTAAGCTGTAGCCTTCACCCCCATCCCTCATTTTAAAATGAGGCTGAAGGTCTTTACTACTTGGATTTAGTAAAATCATTCATTTTATAGCAGTGTTACAGCCTACAGGCAGATAAAGCCAAACAGTGGCCCTTTGCAGTATCAATTGCTATTTACATGCTGTAACTCAGCAGTGGCTGAGCACAGCTCACCTAAGCCAAGTTAGGTATTTAAAAAGCATTTTTAAGAATTAAACCAGTAAAAAAATATTCATCTCCCTGTATCAAAAAGAATGTTTCCTTCAAGGTAACAGTCCTCCTTCATCCATACAGCTGTTTTTGTATTTAAAGTCTACCTCTAACCTCTGCCTCAGAAGAGGCATTTAAAGTGGAACTTAACATGTCACAATTGTTTCATTTCAACTCACTGTAACGACCACTACAGCCCACCTAACAGACCAGCCAGCTCTTCTGAGCAAGGCATTCCTTCTAGGGTTTATTTCAAGCAGCAGCAATACCAGAAACACATTAACAACTACTGATCCAACGCACAGATACATCGACTTCTGTTAGTTGTACTCAGCAACTCATTAAAGCTACATGCAGAACGTCACCTTAACTCTATCTCTTGGGTTCCTGTTACACACCAAGGAGAGTCACTGACTCATTTCAGCAGCTCTGGAATTTGCTGCAGTTATGGGTGCTCACAGTAACAGCGTTTCCTAGAAACTTCAGTCTCACGGCTACAGCAGAACCTGCTTGGAAGTTGCTCTTAATCTAAACCTGCTTGAGCTTAGCAGACTTTGGCACTGGGATTTCTTGGAGGAAGGACAGCAAGACCTGGGCTTGTGGGATATGAGCTGAGGTTAGATCTTCAGCTACCTGGAGACAATTAGGACACAAGATTGAGCTCTGTTGGCATCTGTTCATTAGACAGAAAAATAGAAGATTGTAAAGAGTTAATTTCAGCATTTGGAAGCCACGTCAGGGAGGGAAGGGACACAGTAGCAACTATACAGACCTTACTTCTGTGGGGTGCCCATCACCATTAACACTATGTTGATTAAAGCCTGTTCAAGTGTTTCACTTTTCAGCTAAGCACCACCTCCTGCTAGAAACGCTGTTGTTTAAGTGCAGAAACAACTCCAAGACAGACATGCATGCTTTTCAGGCAGTTTGTACTTGTTTTATTACTGTTTTTGTAACTGTTAGTATTTTCATATCTGGACATCTTAAAAGGAACTTTAGCTTTACAACTTCAAATGACACAGAATTATAGGTCTTGATGACAACTACTCTACTGCACTGTACACAGCTCTGCCCCTTCTGCCCCGCTCTGTACAGCCCCAGACAAGTGAAGATGAAATTCACGTTCACATTCAAGCTGCAGGGAAGCTCAGTTTATGGAAGATGAGCATGTGATAACTCACAGTTCAACTGCTTAAGAATCAAGAAGAGCATACGCAGAACAATACATTTTATCATTTTATTAGGAATAATTCCAAGTGGGTTATGAAGAAACTAATCCATTGAGTTTGATGAATTTTCCAAAATTTCATTATGAAGATATGTCCACCAACAAACAGTAAAACTTCAGCAGAACTATTATACACTGGGCAAAAATAGTCAGGCTGATACCAAAAAGCAACATGCAACATAAAAAAAAAAGATACAATATAAAGGAAGACAATCTGCTGAATATTAAAAACAACCTCAACATGAGCTCTTCGCAGCCAGCACAGAACTATTCTACCCATCAAATCCAATTCTCACAAAGGCAAGTTGGGCTGATAGAACCCAAGGATGAATAACATGTTCCTCAGTGCAGTAGATTCAAATAGTGTTTTAGAGCATTTTCTCGGCGGGAACAAGCAGTATTAGGAATTCTTTTTGGCAAGGGAGAGAAATAAATATACGGAATGCTACATTTTTAAATCAGCAGACTGTCTGAGGAATGAAACAGGGCAGCAGTAAACTAAAAGTAGCAGGGAGAAAAAATTAAAACATTAACTTATCGGGGCTCAAAAAAAAGTATTCCAAACAGATCTTGAAGGTGTCACAATAACTATATTCAGGCATTTAGGCTAACAAGGGAAGTAGAATCAGAAGATACACTTTTTCCAAGTTAAGGAGATTTTTACCCAAGCATATTGCTACCTTTGCAACATGTACCTCGGTAAACAATAATTGGCAACAAAATAAGTTGAAATGCTGTAATATCCTGCCCAAAGATCAGTTCCAGATATTTTAATAACCAAGATGCAAACTAATTTTGTTGTAACAAGCCTAGACCACTTATATCAAACATGTCCCTGGTGAAAGAGTCATCCAGTTCGAGTTAGCGTTTTGAGAGTTCGTTTGAGAGCCAGTCAAGTCCCTCATACAGACCAGTTCCTTGCGTAGCACAGGTAGCTTGGACATACCACTGTTAACACAGAATACAGACAGAAAGAAAGTTTGCATTTTGTCATTATGTAAACAAGTTATCACACTCAGATACGAACTCAAATAGTGGTCTTTAAACATTGTTTTGCACCACAGAGTCAATACTGAGCAGTGTATTTTCTAAGTTTTGAAAAGCACAAAGTAGGTAGGGTTTACACATCATCCAGAAGCTCCATGTGACAAAACACACTTTAGTGTATCAAGAAAAAACCCAAACTCCCATTTGTTTTATATGCATAAAACTGGCTTCTCTGTTTTGCAAGACTGCTCTCCTGGCATGCAATTATCAGATTTAAGGGACCTCTCAAGCATCCAACTACATACAACCTTGGTGTGCCAAACAAAACGAGCGTTGCACAAGGATAGATGGTTTATGTGAAGCAACCTTGTATCTCAAAGGGCTGCACAGATGGGATGTAATTAGCCAAGAAGTATTTCATTTCCTCGCATCTTTGTTGGGGCGAGAATACACAAAGCATTTTGTGCCTGAGGAGAAGTGAGAACTAAGACACAAGGCTCCTCAAACACTGATGGTTACATTTCAGCAACAGGCTGGAATGTTGGTATTTTTCCAGAAAAAGGTGAGAGAAAACACCTGCAACGTGCTGCTGTACATACTGAATTATACTTCTAGATCACCTGTTCTAAAGGAGGACCTTCAACTTCGTCCTACAGAGTTTAATAGCAGGTACATGCATCTCTCTACAGAAAAAGGTGAAAGCTTCCCTTGATTTAAAGGAAGATTAATTTTATGATATCCAATAAAGCAAGCCAGAGTTAGCGACCAGACAAGTGTAGCACTTACAGTTCTGTTACGCAGGGACTGAAGACCTAGTTTATCCGTCATTTCGCTGATTGCCATGGCATTTGGCAGATCTTGCTTGTTTGCAAACAGCAGCAGCACTGCATCTCGCAGCTCATCCTCCTGAAGCTAAGAGGAAAAAAGAACAGCCATGTTACTGCATTAGCTCAGTTAAGTACCTCAACAAGCACTAAAGAAACCTAAGTACTGTTTTAAGCATAATCTGCTTTTTCATTATTGCTCAAGTCACTGGAAGTACACAGTAAAATTCATGTAGTACCCAGCAGAAGTTCTAAAAGAAATATTCTTTCAATAAGCAGTTTAAGTTCATCAGGACCTTGCTGACCAAACTCTCAAGTATTTATTAAAATTCTTCCCTCACCTCCTGCATTTTTCTCCACACTTTATCAAAGAAAGATTCTGACATGAGTAGTTCTTGAGGAAAAGCTTTCTACAGAGTTGCAGCTACTACACAGTGCACTAAAGCCAGAGCTCCTTGGTGCATACAATAAGCGCTGTAAGAACACCCTAAACATGCTCAGAAATCTGATTCATTCTAACAAAAGAACACCCCAAAAGCTCAAAAAAAAAAAAGCTATTTTCTTTCAGAAAATATCAACACTTACCATTTTCTGCAGCTCATCTGCTGCTTCCTCGATTCTCTCTCTGTCGTTGCTATCCACCACAAAGATGAGGCCCTACAAGAAATTACACTGTTTTGAGGAACGCAAATTTCTTAAGCAGTTCTGTTTATCCTGCTCAAGCAGCACAAGATGTCTGTCTGAACAACTGCACAGTGAGTATCAACGGCAAAACTAAGCTACAACTTTTATGTTAAAAAAACCCACAACGTTAAATGGAAATGTCAGTTAATATATTGGTGTGGGAATCATTAACTTCAAAACAAACAAAACAAAAGGCACGAAGAACCCAACAGGGTTTCCTAAGCTAACACCTCCCCTCCCCTGCACCTCCCTTTTCTCTCAGCATTACTTTAAATGCAGCACAGGAATTCTAAGGAGTGCTTTACCAAATGTTTGTATTAAATATTGTTTCTAGCAGCAGCAGTGTTACCCAAGTGCACTCCTCACACATGCACTGCTTTCTCTGACCACTTTTATTATTCTCTTGAAGACAGCAGAAGCAACTTTTAAAAATATTTTCAGCCCAGTCCTATTATAAGTGATTATTACTGAAATAACAGTAGTGTTAGCTGCTTTTTGTCTGTCTAAAGGTCTTAGTTTTCTGCACCCAACTATCACACTTATGCTGCACAGACATGTCTTGCAAACTATTTACATCCAACAGAATAGAGCCCCAAACCTCACCACTAAAGTTCCTCAGTATTAGTAAGTGATTAATCTCACTGTGAGCCAAAGGAAAGAATTACATTTACACCACCAGGACAGTCAGTACTCCTGTCAACGTGAAACTGTCACTTTCTAAGCAATGAGTGGCAAGATACTACAACATTTTTTAGGTACTCTGCAAATGTTTTAGATACTTGGATATATAAAAAAAGCAGTATACTTTTGATGCTCAATGCAGGACTTTAGACAAAAACATTTTTGTATAAACCCACACCAGTTCAGATAGATCAGCAAAGCCCAGCTAAATTGTTCCTTACAAACTAACAGCTGCTCTGGCTTATTACAGAATGCTAACAGATTTTTAGGACTTTGCCCTCATTAAGCTATGCTCACCACTAAACTCTGAAACCCTCAGGGTAAAAAGAAAAATAATAATAAAATGGCTTGAACAAGAATAAGGTTTGGGTATCCCTCAGAACTTGAGGAACCCTTCTGAAAGGAAGAGACAGGAGACAACTTCCATAGACACTACAGAACATAATGAGCTTGTACAGAATAGGTTACGAACCACTGCTATTTTAAAACTCTTACCTGTGTATTTTGGAAGTAGTGCCTCCAAAGAGGTCTGATTTTATCTTGACCACCAACATCCCAAACTGTGAAACAAATGTTCTTGTATTCTACCGTTTCCACATTAAAACCTAAAATAAAAGAGTTCATTAGAAACAGTTAATGGTAACGTTAAAACATAATTCCAATCCTGTTGAAGATAACTTCTCAAGTTTTACTTCTGACAAGTGAATTCTGACAAGACCTTTTTCGTTTTGATCTCCCAAAATATAAAGTCAGTTAAACCCAAAATACACCACCTTTGGTAGAAAGAGCCTCTCAACCACAAATTGCTGAAGACACCTGGTGTTGGGGCAGAGCACTGCTACTTAAAAGGCTCCTGTACTCCTGAGCATCAGCTGCTGGCTGCTGTCAGACAGAATTCCTGTCTGGGTGTATCTTTGGTGTGACACAGAATGAGTGTTACTGTCATGGCAGTACCAGATTATGAAAGCTACCCTGAAGCTGCCCTGTTTGTCTCCATCCCTATGCTAACAGCAGGGACAGCAAACTCCTATGCCCTTCAGAAGCCCATCCCTACAACACAAATTTTGAACATGAACAAAGATGAGAATTGGCTATGAAGACATCAGAATTTATCTTACCAATAGTGGGAATTGTGGTGACAATTTCTCCTAGTTTCAGCTTATAAAGGATAGTCGTCTTACCAGCAGCATCCAAACCAACTAGGAAAAAACAGAAAGTTTGATTTAGTTCACAACATGAACTCAACTTCATAATTTCAAAGAGATGCCATGTTAAATGTAGAGTATTAGCTTTGGTTTTGGTTTTCTTTTCTTTCCTGAGAGAAGAACTTATTGTACTCTTTTAAGTCACTGTTGATTTACTACCACATATTTTGCCTTATCTCCTCTACCCAGCTCTGAGAGAGAACCCAGGCAATAAACAAACTCAATAGAACATCTTCATCCACAACCTACAGATTCAGAACCTTCTAGTCATCTTCCTTCAGATTTGCGTTACTTGAGTTTTCTCATTCTCTTTTAAAGTTCTTTTCTTTCCAAGAGCGTCAGGATGGTTTCGATGCCTCACAATAACCTACCAGTAGAACATAACTTCTAACCAGTCACACAGCTGCTGCTTAGCACTCAAGCTGGGGAACATTTCACTTGATGTCCACCTAAGGTTGGTTTCACGCACACCTGAAGCGGTGTGAGCAGCACTGGAAGACACTTCCATCGTCCTCATTCCACTCCCTTTGATTTATCAAAAGCACAAGCATATGAGGCAACTCGTATCATTCCCCTCCACATATATTCCAAGAGTTGTGAACTTTTGCCATGATATCACTTCTACACACTGAGACCCATCAGGATGCTTTCATTAGCAAGCTCTGTCCATCCTTACTGAAAGCCTGCTGCACTGCCATTTGCGCTTCGTTGCTACAGCCAAAGTTAAGTGAGCTGTTTTTAAGGGCAAGCTGTAGGGTAAATAAGCACTCCTTACCAAAACCGGAGCCTTAAAGGCATTTTTCGAGAATAACAGAATGGCCTGGGTTGAAAAGGACCACAATGATCATCCAGTTTCACCCCCCTGCTATGTGCAGGGTCGCCAACCAGCAGACCAGGCTGCCCAGAGCCACATCCAGCCTGGCCTTGAATGCCTCCAGGGATGGGGCATCCACAACCTCCTTGGGCAATCTGTTCCAGTGCGTCACCACCCTCAGGGTGAACAAGTTCCTCCTAGTATCTAACCTAAACCTCCCCTGTCTCAGTTTAAAACCATTCCCCCTTGTCCTATCACTGTCCACCCTCGTAAACAGCCGCTCCCCCTCCTGCTCATACGCTCCCTTCAAGTACTGGAAGGCTGCAATGAGGTCTCCCCGGAGCCTTCTCTTCTCACCATCACTAACACTGAGGCACATGCTCTAGTTTCCCAAAGTTGTTCTTGCAAATACCTTCAAATACCTGCAAATACACTTCAGAACAAGCAAGAGCAACTTCAAATACAGTTCTTTCTGGTATTACCCTATGTTGCATGCAAACACCTTAAGTACACCAGGTCCTAAGCACTTACCACAGCAACAGCTTGAATAAAACGCCTGTTTGTGTCAGTAAAAGTTCTGCCCAAGCAATAAATAAATCAAACCTTCACTGAAGAATTAAATAATACTCATACAAGAAGCTTGCTTGTAACACGGTTAGGTGTCCCATGGCAGTTTCCCACTCAGTGAGTCCATATGTAAGTTCTGAGCGGTTGCTGACTTGACTACTACCACTCCCTTAGCGCTGCAGTAACATGAAAACAAAAGTCATCTCTTTACTCAGAATGAAACCAAACTCATAAGAAGCTGCCTCCTTCTCAAGGCACCAACTGCTGTTACAGGAAACTCCTACAAACCCTGGTGCTCTGTAGCTCAGTGCTGTGAACATGGCTTGACATGCAACTGCCGTTGGTTTTTTGGTATTACCATCATGAATAAGAAATGAAAATTAGATGTTGTTCTGACTACTAACATCACAGAGCAAGAGGAGAAACCACCACCAAAACCAAAGCTCCCTGAGGAGGCACGAACTCCCCAGATGTGCAAATTAAATGAAGATATTTAAGCTCACTGCTAAGCGCGGGTCTCTGCTGCAGCCAAACACGCTTAACAAAAGCTAAGAACCCCGAGCACAGCTTCAGAGGAACTTCTGGATCTGGAAACCTCCAAGCATTAGCATTTTCCCTGCATCAATCAATGCCAAAACTCTTTAAGGGAACTCTGAAACCCTCACGTACTCCATCTAAGCTGAAAAGCTATTTGTTAAATAGCGCAACACTTGAAACCCAGCTTTCTTCTTACGTAGCAGATCAGCCTCAAGCAAACGTCTCCAAGAGGCCCAGATATTCACAAGAAAGCAAGTCATGGATGTGCTTCGTATGTAGCAGTTCTCCACTATATGGATACTCAATAAATAACCGAATTACAGCTAAACATACTCTCAACTCTTTCTTCCCATCAACTCGAGCCCCAAAACCACAACAGCTATCAGCTGAACAACACAAGACTCATGATAACTGCTAACAAGAGAAAAACGCCATTATCTATACAATTAGTTCGGTGTATTTGATGTGCTACAGGAGAGACGCAGATAGATCTGTAGAGATGCAGATAAACCCTCCCTGCTCCTGCAGCAGAACCTCCTGCTGTCCCAGCGGTGTTGGCAGAAGGATAGATGAGCTACGTGAGCACAGCACCCAGACACACTGCTCAGACCCGCTCTCACCCACAGCTGTAGTGAAGCTGCTGGACTTTGCACTGAGGCTGAGTTACAGATGGATGTTTTCTTGCAACTCTACCACTGAGACAGCAGCCTCTGACAGAAGAAAGTAACATCTGCATGATGCAAGTCATCAGAAACTGCCACTTCTAGTCAAGTACAAGCCCTTAACTCTAGATAATCAATAGTTATCAACAGCAGAGCATCTGTTCACACTTATTTCAGTTTATTGATTTTCCCCTTTATAGGACAAACAGGTCACAACACCAAATCTATCTTTTGAGCCTCTAGGAAACATTTCTTTTGTGCTCCAGCAGCTTACCAGATTTCTGCCTCGTTATTTTCAAGAGTAAGTACATTTACGTTTGTACTGGAACACACGGTGTCAATCTGTGAGTTACATCATGTTAGTCTCGTGATAGAGAAGCAACTACCAAGAATAAAACCTGAAGTCTTAAATCTCCAAACAAGGTGAACTTCCAACCCTACATTTTCCCCCTGGTCCACCATGTCAGCCTAACAACCTTCATGTGGGCATTACAGCAGCTGCACAGCTGAGCATTATATGGCTCAAGCACAAACGGGAAGCACAGACTTGCACTTGTTACAGCTGAACTCAAACATCCTCTTCCTCCAGAAGGAGAGTTTACATCTGCAGCACTTCCAGCTGCTGTAAGAAGTGTGGTTCTAAGGCCTTCACTCCTTAGAATGCTTTATTCACAGCATGTCAACCACACTTCTACATATCCAACTTGTCACTCTCTGTCCCTGGGAACACCAGCCCTGTGATCACATCAGTTCCTCAGTTAGCAGCCTCCTGCCTGGATCCCTGGTGGCTGAGTACCACGCCACTGCAGTCACCCTAACACAAACATCCATACACACTACATCTAAAACAAATAAAACACAACTAAGAAGAAATGAGGGCTCACTTACGAAACGGAAACCCCATCAAGACCAATACATTCTGGCAGCCACTGGCTTCAGATAGTACAGAGCACAGTGTGTCCAACATCAATGTTTCCCATGATCAGAGGAGGAAGGGGGTGGGGGAGGGAAGCGCCTACCATCTTTAATTGATTCACAAAGCTCACACTGCATCAAATACTGCTCAACAACAAAGTTGATGAATCCCAATTTAGTAGAGATGGTTGTTCCTTCACTTTTTCTACTTCTCTTCCACCTTGACACCAGATCTCTCAAGCCTTCATCCTCTAAGTACTACTATTCCTCTTTCAGGCTTAGCTTCAAGTGGATAACTCTTTGGGGCCCACAAAGGGCTGATTCTCAACACAGCTTCAAGAAAACACACACGAAGAATGCAAGTCTACCTTGGTAGAAAAAGAACAGAAGATCGCTAAGTAGTTATGAGCTGTACAAGAACACTTAGCAAAGAATCTGGCCTTCCCTCCCCACTCAGTATTTAACAATTACCTCTCCATTTGAAGCTGCTGAGTAAGTATTATCTCACTTAACACTCACACAACTACAGCAAAAGATAGCTAGCACAGTACTGAAATGTGTACAGTGAATATCATTCCTTCTTTAGCACGTGAAGCCAGGAGTGAAGACTTCTGCAGACATACACATGCAAGATTAGGACTGAGGAAGGGTTTCGGTCAGTTCCAGCGTTCATTCAGACACCTCCAAGCACAAGTGTGCGATGCAGTGTTATCTGGATGTTCTTTTCTATGTTACAGGCGAATTACACAACCTACAACACAACACTCTGCTCCTCAACAGCCAATTCAGGTCCTGCACGACACCCCCCTCACAACACAGCAGACACTTTTCCTCTTACACTGCCCAAAAGCAAAGAGCAGTGCCACACTCTGATCCAGCCCTGCGTGTGAATACAGTAAAAGCCTTGCAATCAAAGACGGGGGGGGGGGGGGAACAAGATGTAGCTGAACCAGCCAGAAGAAACACTACTGCGTAACTCACAGCTAACCTGGATCTGAGCTAATTACGTACCAGTGAGGAAACCGAAGCCCTTGCAGGCTGTTTTGCTGTGCCTGGCATTGCGTGCCCAGAGCGCAGTTCTCAGACACCACCTCCCCGAACAGCCGGGCTCACCCGCAGATCTCGCACCATTCAGAGTCATAAGGAGAGCCGGACTGCGGGCAGACGCACACGGCTGCCCAGAGCCCAGCAAGTTCAGCCAGCTCCCCGCTCGGGGCGCAGCGCCGGCCCAGCAGAGCGGCCGAGGAACACGTCGAGGCGCGGGGCCGCGCAGCTGCGGGCACACGCAGGCTGGCAAAGCGGAGAAGGAAAGGAGGAGCGGAGGAGGAAGTGCGGAACGCGGCGGTGCCGCCCGTGACCTTTTGAACCGCGATCTCCCGGTGGGAATCTTCGGCTGCCACCGCTTTATCTGTTGGGCGGCACTCGGAAACAGCCGCCACGCAGCGGATCCGTCCGGCCGCGGGCAGCCCGCCGAGCCGAGCCGAGCCCCGCGAAAAGCGCCGCGCGCCCCCGGCCTGGCGCACGAGGCACAGCGCGGGCGGACAAAACGCCCTCCGGAAGCCCGCGGCGCAGACCCCGCAGTTCCCGAGCGCCGTCGCCGCACGGCCGTCCCTCCCCCCCGCCCGGATCCGCCGCAGGGACGGCCCGAAGCGGGCACGGCGCGGCCCCCCCCGCCTCCGCCCGGCTCTCCGCTCCCGGGCCGCGGCGGTAGCGCGGTGCCGAGGAAAGGGCCGCCGCCTCCCGCCCCGTCCCCACCTTCCCCTCCTCCCGCGCTCCTCGCGGCCCCCGAAGGAAGGGCAGAGGAGCCCCCCCCGCTCCGCTCCCCGCCCCCCGTCGGGCCCGGCCGCAGCGCAGCACGGCAGGCCGGCAGGGCAGCGCAGGGCCCGGCAGCGGCAGGCCCGGGCGCTCGGCCCTTACCCATGAGGATGCGCATCTGCTTCTTGCCGAAGAGGCGCGAGAAGAGCGAGGAGATGGTGAGGCCCATGGCGGCAGCGGAGGAGGAAGGGCGGGAGCGGCGCGGCGCTGGGGTCCACTCGCGGACGGCTCTGAGGAGGAGGCAGCGCGCTGACCGTGGCGGGGCTCGGCGGCACCCACTTATAAAGGCGCAGGCGGCGGCGGCGGCGGCTGTGTGACCGAGATCCGCGCTCGCTCGCTCTCTGCCACGTCACGCTCGCCACGGCCGCCTCGGCTCCAACGCGGACAAAATCGCGTCACGCTCAGCCACATCCCCCCGCCGCGACGCCGCCCCTCCGCCTCGCGGCCCAACGGCGGCGAGGACTGCGGCTCCCGGCGGGCACCGCGCCGCCTCCCGCCTCGCTCTCCGCGCTGCGCCGCCGCCGGGGCACCACGGGAGGTGTAGTGAAGGCCTTCCAGCCCGGCGCGGCGGAGCGCGGCCTGCCGGGAAATGCAGTCTGCGGCGCGCCGGAGCGCTGTCGAGGCCGGGGCTGGGCGGGGCTGCGGTCGCTGCCGGGCCGGCAGTCCGGCTCACGGAGCCCGCCTTTCCCTCTACGCTGAGCTGCGGCCCACGGGAAGCGTGATCCAGAAGTTGGGGTTTTAGGGTAAAACGGCCGCAGGGAGCCCCCCCACAGTGCCCGGTAGCACACAGGGCAGGCAGTAAAAGCACCGTCCCTTGGTGCTGTAAACGTGGCTGACAGCAGCGTCTTTATTGTGTACGGGTTTCGCAGCTCGCACCCGGAGGCCGCGGAGATGAGGCGAGCGCCGCGGTGATGCTGGCACCACAGACGTGTCCCAGCCGACGGCAGCGAAACTGAAACCCCGACCGGTGCAGTGCTGTTAGAAACGCGTTCGTTGAGAAAGGTGAAGAACGGCCCTCCGCTCACCTTACGCCTTGCAGAACTGCATTTCTTTGCAGGGCTTCCCCTGGTTCCTGAGGCAGGCGGTGCCCCCCCGGGCGCTGTCCCACTCCGGCCTTCACGCAGCTCCTTCCTACGGGGAGCTGGTGGGACACGGGGGACAAAGAGCCCGGCACAGTATCACCCACGGCGGGTTTGCCTGGCAGCAGAGCTGTCACCATTCGCATCCTTTTAGTAACAGCTATCCAACTCAAACTGTTGGAGGTTAACTCTGAAAACTAAGCAAATGCTGTGCAAGGTAGCAGAGCAATAAACAACCTCCTTTAGCCAGGGATACCCCAGAGCCAGTGGGCCTTGAGGAGGACATCAATCAGGATGGTCTGAGCACATGGCTGACCTGGCAAGAAAACTCAACGCCCGTCCATCTGTAGCTGAACTACCTTCATTGTAATACCAAAATCACAGCTGTAGGTCAAAAAGACCCCTGCCCAGGTAAGACCCTTCCCCTGAGCACAGAGTCAGCAATATTGTAAATTACCAACCAATCATTGCAAGGAGGACGGACTGGAAAAATTGCTAAGTCGGTAGCACAGATAGTTTTGTTTGGGGTGCTTCACTTGTGGGAAACCACCAAGCGCCCAGGCTTGTGCAAACCTGAAATAAATAAGCAATGTCTCTCCTGAGTGTGTGATTATTGACTTATTGCACATTGGGCAACAAACCCGGTTTTCAGACAGCACAACTATAGAAATCTCCTCTCTCACCAGCCAAAAAGAGACGGGGAGACTGCATCTCTTCACCCCACCATCAGCCAGCTGAGGGTTTGATTTTGTTTTTTAATAGTCAGATGAAAACACAGGTAAAGTTACTGAAACTAGTAGTTCTTGCACAGTCATTTAGCCTTCAAGCCCCAGATGAATGAGGATTATCACCGGCTCTTTACCTATATTTTAAGTACACTGAGCTGAATAAACAAGGATGGAAAAATTCCAGTCCATCAAGCTGGCAACTGCTTTCTGCAGCTGATTCAGTTCCTCGGCTGTAACACTACAAATGGCTGAAGCATCCCAGGTTAAAACATGCACGCTCAGCATCAAAGGACTGCAGGGAGACAAGATCAGAAACCTGTAACGAGGAAAGACTGTTCCTAGCTTTGTGACTACATTTTGCCTAGGCCTGCAGCTCTAGCTTAAGGTCCTTTTGAACTACCAGCGCTAAAAGCATTACAAGTCACTGACAAAGATGGCAAACAACCCCCATACAACTTTTCCTTTTGCCTTTCTTTTGAACAAGACTCTAATAATTGCAGCTGGTTCGGGGATTTGAGCTAATATCAGCTCCTAACGGTCACCCGAAGGACATGGCTTCATCAGGTCACACACAGCAGCCAGCAGTCTCTACATGCTGCTGAGCAGCCTTGCTTACAGCAGGGAGAAAAGCCACACCCATGATCCAAGTCACGTCACTTCCAAAAACCGAAACTCTTTATTTTCTTTTACAAAAATAAGTATTGCAGTCATGTGATAACATTTATTGTGGTTGTTACCAGTTTACATAGTTCCAAGGAACTACACAGTGCTCCAGGTTAGCTTTAGTATAACAATGGCCACCTATTAATTTCTGAATTAGAAATTATATTCATCAGGATGTGCAAACAAAATTCCAAGTTAGAAGTTAATGCTGAAGTGGTGTAGTTTAAGCAACACGATACAGAAACTTTTTGTCATGAATAACTGTATACAAAACATAACAGTATTAAAATACATATCTTCATAAAAATAGTCACGACGCTTCGTATCTAAATAAGACATTTTTAGAAAGATGGTATGAAATACTTATTATACAAAAGCACTTTCTTGTAGCAGGATCACAAGGTCATGTGTCTTTAAAAATTCCATCCAAGCACTTAAAAGTAGATTTCTTTGATAACTGATCCACTTGTCACGTAAAAGCGTATGCTGTGCATACACCATAGCATTAAGTTTATTCTACTTGAAATCTAAGTATAACACTGCATGTAGAGCAGCTGAGTCCTAATATACCACTGAATCTTGCTCGAGAAGATAAACATCACAATTGTTTCTTAGTACAGAAAATTAGTTTTTTATGCACGTCTGCTATATGCATATACCAAAAATAACGTCCCTCTACAATCTTCCCTTGCCACAGTTTGACCTCTCCATAGGCTTTTGTCAGCTAAAGTCAGCATCCTCTCCTCCCCACCCCATTAGCTCCTCACTGACCCTACTGCTGTAAGTAAAAATTAAAACCTAAAAAATCAAAAATATATATTTATAAAAATTTCTGACAGAAGCTGACAGCGGTCTCCAGCTGAAACAGTCTGCATATCAGCTAACTACTGCAATCACTGATGTTAAACCTGTATTAGAACATCAGTCTATTCACTGTGATGAATACCATTTATACTAGTGAGCCACTTTAAATCCTGAATGTCAGCAGTTTAAAACCACAAATTGGTATACAGTTACTTGATATTCATTTAAGGCATGTGAGTAAAAGCACCCTAATTAACTAAGATCAAATGGAAGCAATTTCTCTTCAGGAAACATTTGTGAACTGCCTACTCTTCTTTAAAGATGCTAAATTAATATAGTCTTTGGAAAGAGGATCAGAAGGTGGAAGGAAGATATAGTTAAGAACCATTGTGATTATTTCAGCTGTCCCTGAAACAGTTTGATAAGCTGTTGATGGTTTAGCAGTAAAATACTCCAGTATAACATGTACTGACCAAGTCACACATTATGCCAGTCTGGTTTTTAAAAAAAGGAAAGCAATCAGATACTACATCAACAGGACAGTACAGGATCAATATTGCTTACCCCTGAGTTAACAGCATTGGGTATAGCAGCACCGATTAGAAAACATTCTGCAGTGCCAGCACTGCACTGTGGTCCTACACTGTGGAATTGCTTCACATGCCCACAGATTTTTCTTTAAGAGCACTTATTGCAAACATTATTAGACACAGGAATTCCTTTAGTTGCACTGGTACTTAAGTGAGAAAAACAGTGAGAATGTTACAGTGGACCATACCGGTAGAGAAGTCCATTTGTAGTGTTACTGTACTGTTTAGATCTTTGTCCCGAACTTCGTAAGCCACTGTCTTCTGTCATACTACATCCACCTGTTTCCTGCACACACACACACACACACACACACACACAGAAATCACGCTGTGCCAGTTTTGAGCAAGATGTCCTGCAGGTCATCTGGCAGTGCGAGTATGATATCACGGATGTGCGTCTGCAGCTTTTTCAGTGTATCAGTTTTCACAGGAAGATGTTCTCTGTCAGCCTGCAACTGCAAAAGGTACAACAGAGCATGACTTCTGCCAAAAATGCCAGCTTACCTCAAAACACACCCAAATGACATATTAGCAAATGCAGAAAATGAATTCCTCTTTTTTTAATAAAGTAAAATGTGACCCGCTGGTCTGGTCAGGTTTTCTCAATATTCACCTACCAGCATGAACCAATGCTCAGCTGGACTTTCAGCAATCACAGTAAAGTTTGGTTCTCTGCTTCTCTGAGCATCCAGCCTTGCTCCCACCCAAAGCAGTCACAGAGTTCCAAGGGGTTTTAACAAATCAAGATCTGTGCAATGCTAACACAACTGGCTGAGCTGAGAAACTGGCTAACTTCTCAGGTTGAAGTGTTTTGTGTTTTGCTTTAGAATAATCAAAATGACTGATTTATGGAACCTAGATCTCAAAAAACATTTTCATTAAGTACCTGTAAACTCAACTATTTAATACCTCTACCCTGTTTTTTAACCATTTTTAGCCATATTCAATTCACTTACCAGTTTATTCTTTAACTTCAAGACAAGATCGACTGTTTCTACTTCAGTATGCTTCTGACTCCAGAAAACCAAATTCTAACAAAAGTAAAAATTAAACACATAAACATGTATTTATTGTCTATTTGCTGTGGTACCCACTCAGTTCATACCTTAAAAGTTGTAACACGCTTTGAGCTGTGATATAGTTGTGAGAAATAAAACATCAAGGATGGAAATTGAATGAGATAACATTATAAATATGATGAAAAAAGTAAAATTGAAAATATTATTTCCAACCAAATAAATACTAGAGATGTTTTACACATGATCAATCATTATACAAAAGTAAACTTCATTTCATATTGCCCTTTTTTTTAATGTTAGTCCTAAGCTGTACTTGGTTAGTTAACTCATGTTTTGCCAGAACGTACTTGACAAAATTCTTGACATTTTTATGTTTAACCAAGGGATGCAGCAGGAATTGATAACCATAACCACCCATTTTTCTAACCTCATTACAGAGTGCTTCTAAATGAAGTGCCTCCAACTTCTGCGTCATTTCTTTTTGCCGGCTTCTAAACCAGCCATCAAAGTTTGGTGATTTCAAAAAATGCCTGAAAAAACACAGAAAAAAATTAAATTTTATATTTTAATTAAAATTCTGATAAGTTTCCTACATCTTCAACAGTACAGCAGTTACATTTGAGTCGAAGAAGGTATTAGAACCCTTCCTCTGTTTACTGTCTGAAGAACGTAGCATTCTGAAGTAGAGTCTAACAGTAGCTTCTGTTAATCCAGAAAAGGATTGAGGAAAAAAAATGTACAGAAAAGGTGTTTGAAAGGCAATAAACTTGAGGGATTTTGTCAGGAACAAAACAAGGTTGAGTTTTAAATATCTCCATTTTAGTGTTTGATGGGAAGTATGAAGTTAGAACCAGACCTTACCTCCACACACCCATGCCAAATAATACTTGCATACAGATACCCATAGAGTTAGCAGCATCTTGTGGTAACTATTAATGGGTTAGAGAACCCAATTTAAGCAAGTAAACTACAGTAACCATTTTCAATTTCTATTAAAGCATAGATTCAAAAAATCAGTCCTAGAAAGTCTTACTCAAACCAATACTGATAATAAGCTTGCTCAGGAAAAGAATACTGATATGACTGATGTGTCTTTTTTTGGTTTTGTTTTTAATGTTGATGAAGTAAATGACCTGTAAAGTCCTATCCAGTCTCCTTTTAAACCAGAGGTGAGCTGTGGTCCCGCTTTTTCCAGCGTCTTCATGAAATCATCTTGGCTAAAATGCCTCAGCTGTGGTGGACTCTATAAAAAAAAGAGAAAAGAGATCATTAGCATACAGTAACAGCCTTCTCTATCAATCTCCATCTCATTCCAACTGTATTTTCCATACCTTCCATGGTGATATACATTTTTGCAAAGGCATTAGGCTTGCCACGTAACGTTCCTAGAGAAAGAAAAAAGAAAGGTTGTTTGCATAACCAGTATTTAAGATACACAGTCCACGTGTATATTTACTTATCACTTGTGACCACAGAGTTTTCTAAGTACTGGTACAGGGTGGGGTCAATGCATATTTACCATATAAGAATATAAGGAGGAGCTTATCTAATTCCATTTATATTTCTCAGCTACAGAAGCTGACATTTGGTCAGTTCTATAACAACACGGGGAAAACACAAAGCAGGAAAGGAAGGAAACATACATACAGAATATATATACTGAACTCCAGCCACTAGCTAATGGCTTCCTTTCCTATTTTGGTAATCCACAAGTACCTTCATATCAGGGTGATTCCAAACAATAACCTCTTGTATCAAGTATTTGGAAGTGGGTCTTAAGAGTCCAGCTGCTGCACCAGCTGTTGGCTGCTCTGCAATAACAATGCTTGGCAAAGGCACTGGCAGCCAGTGTAGAGTCGAGCTTAAGCTCTGACTACAGGAGGCAGCTCCACCTCGCCAGATCACGCAAGCAGGTTGACACAACCTGTTATTCATCTTTAAAATCTGTAGGCAAACAGTCATATGTTTTGATCCATGAACATGATCAGTTTTGATAATATTATGAAAAGCCTGGTTCTATCTTTTGAGAAAACAGAGCTCCCCCAGTGCTTTTCTTGAGGCAAAGAATGTAGGGAGTGATCTCAACCTGAGAATCTAAGACTTGTAACAAATTAATTCATTTTCTTGGTTGAAGTACAAGTTTGAACACAACAGTGGAGATGCCAGGGAAAGGATTTAGGTTCACCCTACGTGCCCATCCTATCTCAAAAAGACATGAAAGACATAATAAGGAAAAACTCCTCTAATTGTTAACATCCAAGGGCAAACAGAAATTCAATCTGATCACGGCATGCTCTAAAACACTGAAAAGTTCAGGTGATCCACAAAGTGATTATAGAGCACTTGAAGGAAATAGCAGATATATAAAATCTAATGCTTGACATATCGCTTCCCAGTTTTAAACACTTGCCCAGAGAAGTGTCTTAACTTTGCACAGAAGTGTTTGGGACTTCATAACTCCAAATGCTAAGTGAGAGCATGTTAAAACACATCTATCATTATCCAATTTGGTTATAAAAGAGATGGCAGATTTCAATTTCAGTGCTAGTCAAAGCCCCCCAGACTGTTAGTCTGCATGGGTTCAACCTCAACTCAATATTTGTTTGTCAGCATAAAGCTATGCCATTAGCTTGTAGCCAGTAGAGCAAGATTTCCAATTACAGGGCTGGTAAGTTTTTACTATTACAGTAAACAAGAAATCCTGTATTTAAGTTTATTTCAGTTTATTTATTTCTCATTTCAGTGAAGAATTAAAAACAATGTAGTAAACATTTAGCATTCCAACAAACCCCATGTCCTGGTTAGAAATTAGGCAAAATTTGCCTCCTCAGTGTAGCTGTAGAGACTTGAACACGTGAGGAACACCACGTTTAAAGAGCAAAACAACACATACTTGCCATTTCCCAGAGCAAGATGCTGTAAACTAAATTCTTCTGATTGAGGGAAAAACTTTTTTTTTTTTTTTTAATGTGTGACACCCTGACAGACAGTGAGTAGATGCACCTCAGTCTTTAATACAAGTCAGCCTCTCCTCCTTTCTAAAAATTTAAACAGCGTCTTCTTGAGCCAACTGAACTTGCAGAGGTTGCTGGGAATCTGCTATGTGTTAGGAGAAAAACTACTTGTATTGCCCCCCCAGCCATCTTAAGAAATTCCTATAAGAATAGACAAAATCTAACAACTTACTAAAGGAATAATGAAACTTTCTGTCAATTCCAAAAAATACCGCCGAAGAATCGCACTCTGTGCTTCCGTAGGACGTTTCTGTTGTACACCCTTAAAAAGAAAATCCCAAAAAGTGTTATTACAGATATGTAAATGGCATTATTTTTTAAAAAATAGTATTTATTCCAGTAGTTGCGTGTACATTTGCCATAAGCTCACTTATTGCACCCCCTATGCTGAAACATGAAAAGAAAGCAACAAGGTCAACCCTTCAATTGCTGATTTTTAGTTATGAGTTTGGAAGCTCTGGATGTTGAACATGCATGAGATTTCTAGACCAAAGAGATGTGAGGGGGATGGCAGCAAGGTGAAGAAGTCAAAACAGATGGACTGATTTGTCACTTCAATTAAATAAATTATAAAGCTTCGAGTTTTACAGTTCATTTAGTTATGCAAACTGCTAACAAGAAGGCCTTTCTTCTACAATGAGAATATCTAAGTATCTATTCAGTTATGAATTGGAACAAAGGAATCAGAATGCAGCAGTTTCATTGTGATTATGTAGACAGAGCTCAGCTTTAAATGAGAACATGGTAGGGCAGCATGCAATACAGTTTCCATTAAGAGACTTACAGTATTACCTTTTGTAACTGTTTAACAATTTCTTCATCTTTGTTCAAGTATGGCTTATAAGAGGTATAAACACCTAAAGAAAAAAGGCAGCAGCATATAGCCAAAGGAAACTGTGCTTTTTTGAAACTAAGAATATCGGTGATTTAACTCTTAGGTAACTTTATTACCAGGTTTGGAGTCCAAAGTTTTTAAGTTCTTCAGTTTTTTCACTTTCACCTGCTTTGGAACATCACCTGCCAAAACATTCAAAGCCACCTGTTAACAATCCTGGAACCTCAGCAGCCAGAACTTCCCTTTTATCTAGCTGGATGTTTGACTTCGGAAAAAAATAATGGTATAAAATCCTACAGGAACTGCAGAGAGGGGTGAAAAGGAGGCGGGGGTGGGGTAGAAGGAAGATTGCAGAATCTAGATCCTAACCACAGAACAGCCAGGATTTTGTTTTCCTCCTCCCTTCTCTCCTTCTGAAATACGTATTCTGAAGCTTGGACAGGAATGATATATTTTGAAGTAAAGCAAAACCTTCCTTACTTATAGTGAATACAGTTCCTAATCCTAATTACTGTGGTAAATGCAATGTAGCTCATTTCTACAAATTTTATGATGCATGATCCTAACTGGATATTTATACCTCCTACTTGCTGCGCTGTTACTAACATGGTTAGTAATTAATATTGTCACCGTTTCAATATATTATACTGGATTTGGCAGTACAAGACATATAGTACTAGAGAGCCAAATTTCACTGAGCAGATTTATAACCATGAGCATTTGGTTAGTAATGAACTAAATTCATTAAACCAAATGACGTTTGTTTGTAAACAAGCACACAGATCTTGTCAGAGGGGATTGCAGAAGACGTTTATGCTTTACCTGGAAGTTTCATATCTCCAATCCTGATGATGTGGGGCCAATGCTGGAGAGTTTTTGCAAAAAAAGGATTTGTCACCCCTAGAATGACAGATGGTCTAGAAAAAACAATGACAATGTTTAGAATAGGACAGCAAGAATGTGCGTCTTAATGAACACAAAAGGTCAGCGCCAACTTGAAGTTATTTCGTTTTTGTATTGATTTTCAAAAGTTAAAATTTAAGTTACGGGTAAAAGTAAGCTTACCAAAGTTTTCAAGTTTTAGAAGATGGCTAAACAGATGCCTCAAAGCCTAAACAGCAATAGAAGTGCCACACAGAATCACAGAATTGTAGGGGTTGGAAGGGACCTCCAGAGATCATCAGTCCAACCCCCCATCCCTTCTACTGACTCTTGGCTCTATCCTGCCCACTTAAAATAAAGAGAACTGGGTATTTATTATCTGAGTTATTACTGTGGGTTTTGTTTGTTTTAAATGATCAGGAATCTGATCCTATATTAGAAAGGGTTTTTGCTATGCTTCAAGGTTTGATTATGACAAATCTTTGAGTAATTTAATATGCATGTCAATACAAGATTTTCAGTTGAGCTACTACTTAGATGACAACGAGGCAAAGAGACACTTGGTATTCTGCTTCCTTTCCAACACTTCAGTGTCCTTTATTAAAAAGCAATTATCAGGTGGAGAAGTACAAGAACACTAATAGCACTGCTCCCAAGCCTGCAACCTGTCAGGTTTTCCCATCTACTCTTTAAAATCTGGCTTTAAGGATGCATACAGAGAACAAGAAGCAGTAAGACCACAGGGCTGCCATTGCAGCATAGGGCTGAAGAATTCGGGATTTGTATTACAATTACATCATATCATGCTGTATTTTTCCATATAGTGGCTGCCATCCATTTTATAACCCCGTGCTAACTAAGGAGAGAGTACAGCTGCAACCTCTTTGGAACTACTGTAATAAAATAGGTTATTGTCACTTCTTCAGATTGGTCTTAAAAGTCTCAAACTTTGTTACGCCACGAACACTGCTCTTAATAAGTTTCCTGTTTCTTAGGGAAAAAGCCATGATGACAAGCAGGCATAAACTTCTGTGCTGTTCTACACCTATTTTTGACTTGCATTCCTCCCTCCACTTGCTAATTATAGCAATACGTATTTTTTAAACTCATTTGGCATTCAGAGACAGGACAGAAATGTGAACACACAGCTCTGCAGCTTAGTATCATGTCTGGGCTATGAAAATAGCAATTTTCATCTCTCAGCCCCATTACACCACAGAACAAGTGGTGTCAAATTGCATCAGTTTCTCTGAAGTCTTTTCTTGTTTATCACTGACTCAGCCCTCACCAGCAAATCACCTCTTCTGAAACTTACTGCTGTTCAAGCACCTCCATCTGGAAACATTTTATTTCAGATATTTACTACGTATTTCTTCCCCACTCATTTGAATTCAGTTTCATTATTTTTGATGTTTATACAATCCCACTTAACTCATCAGTACTATTCATTTAAATTCACTGGGATTTGCAAATATTGTTTGTAATTTCTCCATGTTATCACCCACGGTTTAACATGCGTGATACATTTAGATCCAAAACAATGATAAAGACCATTATCCACAAAAACATCTCAACACTTTATTCTGCTGTACTCGATTTGTGATGGCTAATCTTATGTTCTCATCACTGTCACAAGAAAAAACAATCAACATAAGAAACAAACTAATTCTCAAGAAGCACAACCATAGGGATGTTAAGTGTAGCCCAACTTCACACAGAATTAACACATCTCACGCCTATTTTGTGCATGGTCAAAAGCACCCTTCTTAGAGCCACTGCCTATTTCCAATCCTTTCATCTTTTTATTTTTCATAAGATAACCAGAGAAATTCCAGCTCTGTTTCACATACTAAGGTTCTTAACAACCTTTCTATTTTGCTACACATGTATTTATGCAATATAGCTGGCTAAAGTTTAGCTAATTCTTCTTGACATTATTTTTAGAAGTTAAATTACATTCTGCATAACTATCCCCATGGAATACAACTGTATGCACACTGCCTACGTTCAGATGTTTTTCCACTGCTGCATCTCTGGCAATGTTTTTTGTTTGGGCTTGGTTTTGTTGTTGTTGTTTTTAAATTGAGAGGAAAAATACAGTAAAAGCCAACCAATCAAAAAGCTAACACAACAACCACTGTCTGCTCACACATAAGGAACAAAAAATTGTTTAAAAAAAAGATCAGTAAATCAAACATAAATAGTCTATACCCACACCAAGCTGCATTTAAATAACATAAGATATACTGTCAAAATAAAAGTAGGACATAAAAAGATAAGTTACAAGGAGTCCTTAAAGGAGATGTGAGACTCACGCTCTTAAAAAAAAAAAAAGGTAATTTCTCAAGTATTTACAATGCTTTTCTGCCAAATTTAGTGAAGACAATTTATTTTTAGATGGACTGCCTCAACTAGCGACAGCACCGATAGCTAACTGCTGTATACTGTAAGATATCCTTAAAAATGAACAGTCTAAATGTAACTCGCCAAAAACAGACATTCAGAATAGTTTAAAGCAGATTTATGGTTACAAGCAGCTTTGAAAGACAACTTTCACAACAAAGTTTGGTTTACTTACGGAGCTTGTGTGCGGGTTGTATATTCTTTGAATTCACTGTCATGTATGGTAAAGTATGGCCTGAAATCACTGCAGTACTTTAAGGGTGAAATACAACTGCAGGGTAGAAAGATAGAAGCTTTTGTATCTATACAATGGAAAGTTTCATTAAAGAAAAATCAAATTTAAAATTCATAAGGCTTTGCTATATTCAGATATAGTCAAGTGGCACTCAGCTGCCACTGACAATGACTCACTTGGTCATCTGTTTGGCAGCTCCACTACATTTACCTCACAAGCGCCAACACGGTTTCTGAAGATTCTGCTGGTGACGGTGCCATGACAACAAGTGGTTCTCCTAGCAGTACGAGTTCCCAGAGCATCTGAATGTGAAAGAACACTGGACAGAAACACCTAAAATGAGATTGACGGATTTTAGTACATTTAACATAACCAGAAGGAATACACATTTGATTAATAACTGGGTAAAAACAAGGTTTCCATGAGAATTTGAATCAGCTGAAAAATATAAAATGACATAGCAAAAGGTAACGTTTAACAGACTTGCTTATTTATTTCAGTTTCAAACTGTCCATTGCCTGAATTCTTTTTTTAGGTAGCCTTACAGAAAAAGAGTATTAAAAATAATACTGATAAGCATTAGCTTGTGACCTATGTGCTATGTGTTATGGAACCCTCATTAATATTTAACTTGTGGAATTTCACAGTTAGGAATAAATTAGTTCAAATTCCTACCTGAAAAGATCTACTTCATGAACAGTTGGTAAGGTCATAGAGATCTGAGCATCTGCCTAAAAGACATCACAGTACTAGCTTTTTAGTCATGACAGCTATTAATTAAAACTTTCCCTTAAACGCTTACAGATAGTAGACAGTACATAGCCTATATACCACTACTGTACTTAATAATAACTACTGCAGTATGTAGTACATTAAGTCCACAAGTAACTTTTTATTATGCTAAAGGTAAGTTTCTTCTAACACCACCTCCCCACATAGGCATGCAGCTTTCATAGCTGAAGTGATACAACACACTGATGCTGTTTCAAACAAGAGTTGCACAGCATATGAAGACAGACAGATTTGTTTTACAGCCATCTTCCATGGAAAAAGATTTGAATGTGTTTTTCACCCTCCAAAAATAGTTGAGTACAGTTTTACCCATTAAAAAGATGTTTAAGTTGTTAATTCTGTTAGCCAACCATCCCTACCCAGAAGTGGACAACTATTGCCATCTCCTGACGTGCCTGGCGTAATTGGCTTTAAACACCTTTTACATGAAGGACCCAACACTAGATTCATCTTTTTGAAGTTTCAAAAACACTGAATTCCATTATCATCAAAATATATGGGGATTTGCTACCAAGCTTTTAGGAACAAGTAACAAAAAACAAAAAGGGCACAACAACAAAATCAGCAACTGTTTAGCTTTGTCAATAATCAGCTGTTTAGCTTTGTCTTACAGCTCTATACAACAGCAGTATCTGATATCTACCTGGTGCATATTCTGTACTACCGGGGTCGTTCCAGGCTTGTCACGATATGTTGGAATTCGCAGCTTTGAAAGAAAGAGAGAAAATAATTTCTTTTTCTTGTATTGAAACCAGGAGTGGCTTAAAATAATCACTTACAGACAAGCTGCAACATTTAAAGACAATGTTATACAGTACAATGTTTAACTTGCTCTACAGAAGGGGAGGAAGGTTCTACAGAGGGATTTGGATAGGCTGGACTGATAGGTGGAGACAAACTGTATTTGATTCAACAGGGCTAAGTGCAGTGTCCTTCACTTGGGTCACAACAACCCTGTACGGTGCTACAGCCTGAGGGAAGAGCGGCTGGAAAGCTCCCTGGCAGAAAAGGACCTGTGGGTGCTGGTCAACAGCCAGCTGAATATGAATCAGCAGCGTGCTCAGGTGGCCAAGCAGGCTGACAGCATCCTGGCTTGTATCAGAAATAGTGTGGCCAGCAGTATTGGGAAGTGATTGTCCCCCTGTACTCGACTCCTGGTGAGGCAGCACCACAAATACTGCGTTCAGTTTTGGGCCCCTCACTACAAGATACTGAGGCGTTGGAGTCTCTTCAAAAAAGGGCATCCAAGCTGGTAAAATGTCTAGAAAACAAGTCTTAGGAGAAGCAGCTGGGGGAACTGGGGTTACTTAGCCCAGAGAACAGGAGGCTCAGGGGAGACTTCATCAGTCTCTACAATTACTTCAGAGGAGACTGCAGTGAGGTGGGGGTGCTTCTCCCAAGCAGAAAAGTGGCTGGAGAAGAGGAAAGGGCCTTAAATTGCATCAGGTGAGGTTTAGGTTGGATAATATGAAAGATTTCCTCAGATGGGGTTGTGAAGCACTGGAACAGTCTGACCAAGAAAGTAGTTGAGTTACCATCCCCAAAATTAGTTAAAAGATTTGTAGGTGTGGCTCCTAGGAACATAATTTAATAGAAGACTTGGCAGCCCGGGGTTAATGGTTGGACTTGATGACCTTAGAGGTTTTTTCCAAACCAAACAAATCTATGTGTTTTTTTTTTCATTTTACTTGAAAATACTGAAAATTCAATTCTGGTCAAGTGATACTTAATATCTTATTTGGCAAATAAAATTCGCATCCCCTGCTAATCTCCTGCAAATACCAGAATATTAATATAGACACTGCAACTAGTAGTGATCTGGAAACATCTCTCTAACATCCACAAGAACTAAAAAAGATTACTCCCTAATCGAGGAACCTAATCAAGAGTGGAGTGTAAGTCTGTTCCTGTTCTCAAGTATGAGACACTGAAAACAAGGCAGAGTGCAGTGAGTACATACACAGTAAGTGGGATGGAAAACATTGTCAGAGAAAAGTAGTGCTGAAGTTCTTACCTTCATTACGACACCCATAATAGGCAAATGTAGTACTTCCCCTGGAACTGGTGGTGGCCAACGATCAACATCACTACAGACTTAAAGAAAAATAAAAAATAGACAAAGTACAATTTAGAACTAGTTTGTATGTGCAATAACTCATAGTACTGTAGTCATCTTAGTGCACACTGAAATTTTAGTCTAGTTCTAATACCTCACAACAGTGTTATTTACATTTTCTTCGCTCCATACTCTAAAGAGGTCTTACAGCACAGCTGACATTCTTCATGTATTATTTCATTAGATCTATGAAGGTTTTCATTTCAAGAAAACAGTGTTATCTTGTCTTCCATTTATAGCAACCTGGTTCACAATTCCTTGAAAGAGTGTTATGGAAACCCTTGAAAGTACATATTAAAAAACTGTGAACAACACACACACAAATAGCTACCATAGGAGGGAGAGATGCAAGTAGTTAGAGGGAATAAAAAAAAGTCTTTGGAGATGATAATAAAAAAGTTTGCCTAGCAAGCTTTCTAGCATTTTGTTGAATCTTAAGTATCATTACTAATTCTAGAAGTTACTTCGATCTAGAACTTACTTTGTTCGTAATACTGTCAAAAATCCCTGTTTATCTACAGGTGATTACAAACAATTCTTTTGTCAAGAACGGTTTCCATCAATTTCTGCTCAGTATAAGTACAAAGACAGGAATTTTGTATGGGGCAGGCTGAGGGACCATTTAGCAGCACTGCTCCATTGCTGCTCCTGTCTGGGCAAAACAAACACACTCCCTGCCAGCCCAAGAAGACAACATATGTACAGCTGCTTACGAATAATTGTCAGAATGCCTGAAAGGATTCAACTTGTGATGAGTACAACTTAAGGACTGATGTCAGCTGCCTGTACTGCTAGCCCCCAGTAAGGATCTTCCACCCTCCCAAAAGGATCCAGAGTCAGATTGATTCTGTTCAATTATTTAGACAGAAATCAAACCAGTTTGCTGAAGTTTCAGCCCTCTACCCCGCAGAAAGACAAATGCACAAACTCAAATGTGACAGAGTTTGCTATTTCTCCAAAACACTTATGAGATACTATAGGAGCATCTCTGGAACAACGTAACAGCAGCATTACCTGCTTCCAGGAAAGCTTCACTTTTCTCAAAATATTCCGGTGCTATTTGCTTAAGCACAGTGCGAAAGAGATGGATGTATGGTAGCTTGCTGATGAGGACCAGTGACTGGAATAAAGAATAACAGCACAAAAATATCACTTTAAATTAACCCCTTCTATCGCAGTTCTAATTGTCATCCTCAGAGAACATAAAATGTGACTTTTCCTCACACATACAAGCCAACCACACATGACCACAAGCAACTGCAAACAAAACATTATGTTTTGACATAATGTGTTCTTGTAACAGTGGAGCTGGAGCATACTCAAGCTCATGGGAAATCAGACCAGGTTACCACAAACCACCACAGCATTCAGCAAAAAGAGCAAGATAGTCGTTCCGCTTCCCTGATGTCACTGAAAAGTAATTATCTTCAAAATACATGTTTTCCTAGGAAAATCAAAATTACCTTCTGGAAATAGCCCCTTTTTAATGATTTATCTCGAACTTGTCTGAAATACACATAGCCATAGTAATAGGCTGGATCTTTCTGCAAAAGAACCAAAAGAATTCAATATATCACCTTGATGCTTTCTGTCTTTTCAAGGGATTCTATATGGTTATTTACCTGCAAACTCTGAAACTGATTAGATACAGTTAAGGAGGATTACTCTGTTCACTGACATGAAAATCTTTGTAAGTACTGCAAAGAGAAAGCACCACTGTGTGGAAATAGTTGTCATTTGTAACTTTGCTATTTTACTAAAATAAATAGATCTGAGGGTCAGACTCCCACTAGCATAATTAAAGGCCTCAGTATTTCAGTATTCCATAAGAAAACCCTGATAACTTTTTGGCCATTAACTCTTTCAATACTGCCTCCAACTTAAAAAAAAAAAAAAAAAAAGGAGGGCGGGGGGGGAAACAAAACAGAGAGAGACCTCTCAGCATTGCGGGTTTGTTTGTTTATGTTCTGTATCCTGTTTTTAAAAAGTTATAAAGTGTTTCAGATGTAAGAGATTCTACAATCTGATCTCCAGGCCTCCAGTCACTACAGAACAGCTCTGGTCACTGATTTGATTCATTGCAGTTCAAAATCCATGAAAACGTAAAGAATAGCTAGTGGAACTGATTATTAGTTAATTGTTATGATATCAACATACTACAAAAAAGCATCTGCTCAGCTTTCTCTCTCAGAACACCCAATTTTTATTTTTCCTGCATGAATTTCAGAATTAGCCTAGAAGTTAAAATTATTCAGAACAACTTTTATAGATATATAGAGAGAGATACTACTTTTATAGACGTATATATACACACACATGCACAAGTATTACTTTTATTCCTTTATTACCAACCTTTAAGTAAACTGGTAGATCTCTATCCAAGTGGTCCAGGAAACAACACAGAGAAGCTTTCCTTCCAGAAGACCGTCGAAATCTAAAACAGAACTGCGTGTCGCCAAGACAACCTACATGGGGGGGAGAGATCAACAACAACTGACAGCATTCAGCATTAGGACTTGACCACAGAAAAAGGGAAATGCACTCCAATTCTGCCCATTTATGTGTGTGTGTACATATATATATGTATACACAATTTTTTTTAAGTAAACAATTAGATGGTTCTGGCAACAATAAATAGCTTTCTTTAAACAAGAAGAAGAAACATAACTTGCCACAAGGTAGAGTTTGCTAGCTTTGAAGATTCAGATTGTTACGTCCCTGAACAGCTCTACTGACAGCTGTCCTACTGTTCTTATACATCCTATTGGTCTGGCTGTACAGTTCTGCTCATCTTGACCAAACTTCATTCCTCTCTTCAATGAAAGCACTTAACCACTGCTTCTTGTACACCAAGTTGGGGCAAGCTAATGCAGAAGTTGGACTGTAAGCTGTTCTCATGTAGGTCCCTGTGAAAGCCTAGGACTACATTAATAATTTTACTTACCACTCTTGTTGGAAAAATAAGTAAATAAAGCAGCCTTAGTTCCTAATGCACTATTTTGTACCTTCGGTACTTTCCAAAGGTTGGACAAATTTGTAACCATTATCAGTGACAGTCAGAAGAATACAATTCATTTTCAGTAACAGAAGCTTTTCCTCTGTTTACCCACACGTTATCAAGAAAAGAGAAAATTCCTTAATTTTAATGACATAAAGACAAAGGGGAAAACAGCTGAGGCTTTTTTTTTTTTTAATATCAGGTATACCAGAAAGTTCTTATATATTAAAAGTATACATCTGCACCATTCCATATCAGAGTTGTTATGCTGCAGAGGAATCAAAAGCAAAAAGTATGTGCAGTTATGGGGACAAATGTGTTACTACAGGTTTTGACTTTGATAAAGAAATAAATGTGAAAAGACGTGTCTGTACTTCTGCCATCTCTTTTTGCAGGTGGTCCAAGCCATCAGCCACATGCCTCTAATTCCTCTTTGGCAGCAGAACAGGAAAATTTAGATGAAAGAAGAATTCAGCAAGCAGGACCACACACAGCAAAAAAAGGAAAGAATAGAAAAGAAAAGGTAAATTATATATATATATTTTTCCTTCAGGACTGTTCTCTCCAAATGCTTTTGATTTTTAAAAGTGCATTTCACTATTAGCAGTTTAGGAAATGCACATTTAGATCTTTACAAGAAGGTCCCAAACCCTTCCATCTGTTTCCAAACGCTGTGCTTACACTTTTCTCCTCAATGACAAAAACATTATTTTGTTTAAAAGAGATACATGTACTTGCAAAGTACCTTAGAACTTCTGCATGCATGTCACCAGGAAGGCCTTACATACATTCCTGATATTTCACCCATAGTAAATAAAGAATTCTCAGGCCTTACTGCAATACAAACAACCATAGTTTTATGTTTAACTGTAACTTTTCTGTTTGTAATATTAAGGTTTCCACAGGAAGGATTTAATCCCAAACCATGGATATATGCTGTTGCAATCTTGTTGAACACAGCTTAGTCCAACAGCAGATGACTACAGAACAAAAAAAGCACTTACCTGAGTTGGAATCTGGAAAAGACAAGTAGCAAATATTGGTTTTCTAAAGAGTAGGGAAAAGAAAGAGGGTAGTTACATCTCCTGATATTTCTAAATTAAAACCAAATGCTATATTTACACAGCAACAATTATTTACCTCTTTATCTGTGAGCTTTGAATGTGGAGGATATATTACCTACAGGAAAAAAAAAGATAGTATTTCATTTAAAAATATACCAAGTATAAGTAGAAAGCTTATCTTACGTGTTTCTACAATACAACCCTCAAATACTTGTCAGCTTTAGGCTACTATCTATGATAAGTTATTAACGCTATCCATCTGTTCTTACTCACGTGCTTTTTAAGCTAATGATCTTTGAGAGTAAAGATTAAAGAACACCTCTACAGGGTGCTCTGGGTGCCAGCTGGAGATTATAAAGGTACACTCAAAAATTCAGGCTATATGACATTTGGTACAGCTGGTCTTAAGGAATTGCAGTTTGTATTTAACTTGTCAGAAGATGCAGCCAACGACACTATAGAAAGCCAATGTGTTACTGTCTGGAACCTGTTGCACTGGGTAGTTAGACTGGGATAACCAAAATTCAATGACAGAACACCCACTGTACTGATATGAAGTGGTGAAGGATGAACAATGGCCACAAATGAGAGCCAGGAGTGTGAAAGCACAAGAATTGCACCCACAACGCCACTTACACTGATAAAAAAAGGTTATTTAGCGTTGTCTACAATGCATAAATAAAAAACAATGCGACAACTGAAGGCACAACAGTAACTATACCAATAAGTAAGAAAAGAGCACAGAATGAAGCAGAACCTCATAGCATTCAGCAATGCCAAGGAGATGTTGCAATCAACTTAAGTAATGCACTCCATCAGAAGTCCCTCAGCAGCTGAACGATGCTGCAGCCACCTGCACCCAGTCAGAGCATTAAGCCTACAGTTAGGCTACGATTAACGGGGCTGCTACCAGATTGGAACTCACACCCCTGCTGCTCACCAGCTATTGCAACTCGGCAGAAGTCAAAGATGAAACCAAAGGAAGTAAAACCAGCAGCAAACACAAACATCCATCACATCTCAGCCTTCTGAGCTGCATGGGTGGCCACCTCAGAGTGATGAAGTGATAATGAAAGCAAGCAGAGCCCAGGTGAAGGTGTTTTGTTTCGTTTTAATTACAATGCTTTGAATGACCTTAAAGAAATCCAAACAGAAAAGAGCCAGAACACCACTTCTGTGAGCTGCTGCTAGGCCAGAAGGTGCAGAAAATGAATCTGCCTATCCAAAGCACAAAAGAAAATGCAGGGAAAAAAAAAAAAGAGCAAGTTAGACACGAAGAAGCAGAATGATGGGAGACCATCAATCACTCCCTGCTTCCAAATGCTTCCCTTCGTAGTCAGTGCTCTTCACACACTGTCTTTCCTGCCTGCACTGCTCAGCTAACGTGCTGGGCAGGAAAGAAAAGGAACAGCCTGAAAGGCAGTGCCACAGCAGAGCTTGTGCCAGAAATTCCAACTTCCCCACCGATGTAATGCATGTTGTTGGAAGTGAAAGGAAAGTAACCAGAAAACTGTGATTAACTGCAGGAAATGTTACAGCTCCGTGGGAATCCTCCCCCACAATGCAACTGTGGGGAAAAGGCCCTACAGCTGCAGGTTTTGGCAAAGCACTGTTTCTGTCTGAGCAGATTCCAGAGAAGAAATGAAATCTCTTCTTTTGTGCAGTTTGAAACTACGCCGCATTTGCTTTGCATTCATGCACCTCTTAATATGCAGTCATGTTAAGTAACCTCATTCTTAAGACTCCAACTGAAAGACAAACAACTCAGGCCACAGTTCCACATGCATTTCAAGTTTCATTTCATGGGTGCATCCGGCTACCATTACCAGGACTGCTACCAGAGCTGCCTGCTGACCACACAGGGCCCTGTGTGTCCCTCACCCACACACAGCACCTCTGCCTCAGCCCTGGGTTACACAGCAACATCACCCTCCTTGCTGCCAGCATTAGGTGGGAACAGCGCAGATGCTGCCATAGGACGCTGGTTTAGTATTTGCATTTCCCCTGCAGCCAACGACACGCATCAGCTCTGCTTTAAGGATTTTAACAGCAGCACTAAGCCAGCCAGCGTGCACCCCCGCTAAAGCGCTGTCCCAGCCACAACGGAACACAGCGAGGAAGCTTTTCCCTACGCCGCAGCTGGCTGCCGCACGGGCACACGATGAACGGACGTGAAACCACCGAACGGAGCCATTTCTGCAGTTTATTTCCCATCCCCATCTGCTGCGGAGCGGCAAAGCGCGGCGGCTCGGAGCTGTCAGACCGCGCGGATTTCGCAGCACCGCAGTTCCCTCCCGGGCACGGCCGCGCTTCCCCCGCAGCCGTGCAACACCGCCCCAGAGGAAGTGCCCGATTCCGGCGGGGCGAAGGGCCGCGCCGCAGAGCCGGGCGTTCCGGGGGGGGTTGGAGGAGAGGCGAGGCGGCCCGCGCCCGAGCCACGGCGCCCGCGGGCCCTCACGTACCTCCACGGCCTGGCCCAGCTCCAGGTCGAAGCCCACCACGCACACGCAGTGCAGCCAGGCCGAGAAGCGGTCCCAGGGCAGCAGCGGCAGGCCCCGCTCCGGCTCCTCCGTCGCATCCTCCCCGGCCTCCGCGGCGCCGCCCGCGCCCCGCTCCCACAGCGCCATGCCGCTCCCCCGCCCCGCGGCACCGCTGCCGCCGCCTCGGCCCGGCCCCGCCGCCGGGAACCACGTGACCGCGCGCCGCCTCCGCCGGGAGAGACCACGCGGGCGCCGGAGGGGAGGGGGCGAGCGGCGCCGAGAGCCGAACCACTGCCGGGGGTGCGCGGAACCCCGGACGGGCGTCGGGCTGCAGCCCGCCTCCAGCGCGAGGGAGCAGGGCATCACCGAGCGACCGGCCGGCAGCGCGGGGACCGCAGCGCATCCTGCACAGCGCCGAGCAGCACACCGGAGCAGGCAGCAACCACCAAACCTCTCCTAACCCGTAACCCTTTGCTTTCCGCACCGGACCTGGGGCTGACTGCTACCTGCAAAGCTCGCACTGCAGCAGAAGCGGCCCGGCGGCCACCCGCCACTTCTCCCAGCCGGGAGCTGCAGATATTACCGCCCAGCTAACACGGCTGTACGTCCTTAACGGGAAACGCAGGAGCATTTGAATGCACTTCTTCCTTAAGGCTCATTAGCAACATTTGGTTAACTATCAAAATAAAACCGTAAGCAACTAAAGGATGCTTTCATCTTTATCGCAATTTCCTAGACAAAGAGGAACGAACGTAACTCGGGCAAAATCACATTATCATTGTAATAGTTTAAGATACAGCAGCCTTCCGTTATCATAAGCCATTAGCGGCAAAGCGAACTGCAGATAGCAGTAAGATACGGCAGCGTCAGCGGCTGTGCAGGAAGGCTCTGCAGCTGCTTCAGCCCTTGCTCCTTCATGCCACTTCCAACCCACCAGCTGTTACTGTCTGCCCACCCCCAGGTTCTGTAAAAGTGCAGAATTACACAAGACCAAGGCTTGGCTTCATCAGGTCAAACTCACAGCGGTGATTGTACTGCAGTACTTAATGTGCTGGTTGCACATAAGAGCTGCAACACGGCCTGGCTAAGAGCTCTTGTCACTCAGTTTAAGAAAAGATACGATGTCATGGCTTCTTACACACCTTCCCTGGCTTATACTCTTGCTCTCATTGCATATTCCCCTCTATTTTCACGTTTTCACATTAAAAAAAAAAGTGTTCCCTTAGATGTATGTAACGGTATATACATAAACTGAGGAGAACAAAGCATCTCACTGACTGATATTCCCTGCTCATTCTGTTCAGCATCAGTCAGTAACGTAACGGCACTGAGAGCCGACCAGGAATAACCTTTTGGCAGGAAAAGGTTTTGAGAACAGTGATGACCTTTGAGGAAGAAGCATTCTCACCCACCTGAGACTCCCCGGTCCCCACATACACCATCAGCTCACACTGATTTCTGCCTACACGCTTCAAATCCCTTTTTGTGTTGGTAAAACGTGGTTATCTTTCTTGGTTGAGAATGCACGTCAGTTGTCCAAGAGTTAAAACATTCCTGCATGCATCGTAAGTATTGTCACGTTCGGAACAACTGGGGCTGTTTCCTCCATCAGGACACTTATGCTGGTGCAGGACAAGCTTCAGAGCTGGAAATCTGTCAACAGAGAATGCCCTGCTATAAGCTGCACTTAAACCCGTACAGCTCTGTGTATTGGTTTGCTTACAAAGCTCTTTGAACCCTGTCTTAGTTATGCAGAAAGAGAGTAATCTGTTCGTTCTGCAGGGTTTGGACAAGATTATCTTCTAGAAAAAGCATCCTCTGTCACAACAGCTCCTTGAATAAAGCAGAGTATAGACCTAAGCAGGACAGGTTGGTTCTAAAAGTCCAAAGCCATTCAGCATTTGAGTCTATCTTGCTTTCTCCCACCCTCTTTCAACTATGACCGCTGTCTCTACTGTTCTATCCCACCTTCCATTAAGACCTCTCCATCAGGTAGCAGCACACATTGTGCTGGCTGCCCAATTCCCATCAGCTTCAGCAGGGAGAGACTGAGCAGACTGTGCCCTTCCACTGAATAGCACCAAAGAACTGCATAAACATCTCCTGATCATCTCACCTGCCCCCCTGCCCTCAGATTGTGATTTAAAACTGGAAAACAAGGCCTAATAAAATGCACTTACATACATATACAGTAATATTACATACATATACAGTAATAGCATGTTTGTTTTTAACATTTTTTTTCTTATTTTTCAAACAAACTACGTTATCAATAGCATTATACACTATATCTATAAGATATACTTTCAAACAGCAGTTGCAGAGGCTGAAGTCCTAATAAGGTTTAAGGAGGAGCCCTGTAAACTTATACAAGCTACTGTGTGACCACTGCAGCTGGAAGCAAAGGGGCTCAGCAGTCAGGTTCTCCTCACTCACACATCAGTGTGTCCATACAGAATCTTTTACAGAAGCGGTTCACATACAGCGCTTCAAACACTGAGCAGCAAAGTTCAAAGCCAAAACTAAAGGGGAAGTCAGCTCTTAGATGTATTACAGACTTTGTGTTTTCTAAGGTTTTTACTTATCTAGGATACTTTGGCTCTTTTTAACATAATCATGAAACTAGCACATAAGCTATTAGGCAATACCCGTTGTTATTTTCCAGTAATGATCGTTATTGTGAGGACACAGTCTTGCTCCATTTACTTCTCATGCAGTAAAAGCAAGGACAGAAATGCACTGCTAGAGAAAGCATTTGTAGAATGCATACACACACATTCAGCAGCTCCTACAAACAACATGTAGCTGAAAATCCAAATAGGATTACTGCTGTACTGATGTGCCCTGAAATGATACCATTTAGTGCTGTGGCTGTCCAGAGATACACGCTATCACACATGCACAGAATATTGTACACTTTATCGAGGACCACAAGCAGTATATTTTAACAAATTGTAGAGAGAATCACTACAGTGTCACAGCAGTATCACCATTCCTTGTTTAACTTATTTTGCGAGACCACTTGTCCCACTCAAAATAATACATTTTCAGTCACTGCATCTAAAAAGCAACTACAGGTCAGCAAACTGAGTGCGTGAGCCAGCTAGTCTGCAGCCCAGCCCTCTAGCGGACAAGAAGAGATTGCTATGAACCTAAACATCATTATCTGTTATCACCCAAACTGACCCCTTCAGAACAATCTGAAACAACTTGTCACTTTTTTACAGTTCAGCTTAATTTTGCTGCCCCTGAGGAGAGCTTGCTTTGCAAAAGATGTAACATCGGGATGTAGACAAAAGCTCCAACTTCGTTTATGTTCCCATTTTGCTCCACATGACAGTGGATGCCTTTATAGACAGTCATATTTTAAAGTTTGGCACGGCTGCAGATAGTGCAATTACCCAAACAATTTGCTGTGCTCCTGGAAATCAATAAAAAACCAATCCAGCAAACTGCTGATGTTCCAGGGATGAGAATTCAACAGAAAGCTGCACACCTCCAACTTTCTTTTTCTACTGTGTTTTCATTTTCAATTTCTATCTTACTTTTCATACTGCAAACGGAACTTCTTTCACACAGCACACCTCATTCATTCCAAACCTAACAACTTTTCTCGACTTGAGATCTCCCACCAAGCAACTGTTTTGCAACACCACCTCAATGAGAACCTTGAGCTAACCTAACACTTTGGTAGCCCTCTAGATCACCATTACACAGTATTCAGAAATATGAATTGTTGTCCATAATGATGCTCACTGCTTTTCTCCTCTAGGCAGCCACGGTTAATTCAGAATTCTCAGCAAGCACCCTTCATCAGAAGACCTTATTTTTCAGTAAGTCATCAGAACTAAAGGATTTTTCCTGCAGACTGATACACTCCATTCAAAATCCATTTGTTTGGCAGGTATGTACATAAGTTCTAACTCACATTTCTGAAACAAACACCCGTTCTTTAGGGGACAACTGCAACAGCCAACTCCCTTCTACTTCCCATATCCAAGATGGCTATAGAGCAGGCTGTTCTGCCCTCAGTTATGATGGCTATCATTAAATTTCATGGACTTCTTGCCCGAAAGAAGGATGGCCAATTGAGCGGCATCTTCCTGCCCTTACCTAACATGGCAGCCACAGCTACTGTCCCTTTGCATTCTGTGGTAAACAGTGGTTTGCAGAAGAGAAGCACATGCTTACAGGTCCTCCTTACTCCTGCAGAGTGCAGTGCATGAGCACTTTGTACCTAACTGTTTTCATCCACCTGTTGCCTCCCACAGTTCAAAGACGGACACTTCCTGATAAGCATCAAAGGCTTCATAAAACACCCAAGTGATAGTTTGTATTTTCAATACAGAATGAAACCACTGTTGTATTACAAGTTTACGTATGAGCCTGCATCTAACTTCTGAACTCATTAGACAATTTGAGTTGGCAGTACAAAAGTTTGAAAGAGATCTATATCCATCCAACTTCTCTGAGAGCTGGCATTCATGCAGAGGAGGGCTCAGGTTAGGCCCCCTGATGAAAATAGGCAGAACTCAGCTGTTCACTGAGGCACTTGGCAGCACCAAAGGCATTGAGCAGTTGGCATGTGCCACTCCTTGCCCCTTGGAGTTGTCATAATGGGATCTCTCTGAGGGACAGAAGTGGTTCAGGACACTGTAATATATATGACAGGGGCTTAGAGTTTAAAGGACACGTAAACCTAGGATATTCTTTTATTCAGCTGGTCACAAAAGACCTTAAGATATTGTACAGCCAATAAAGTATGGAATATGCTTGACTCTCAATAATCAGATCTGTAAAAACAGAAATACTTAGAGAGAACATTAGCTAAATGCTCCCCCCAGTAATGAATGGAATCAAAAAAGAGGAGGAAAAAATGAAATGACCCTGAGATCTTACTGTACCCATTCCTTCTTATGCACTTTGCTGCCTTACCTCGAGCGCTGCTCGTTTCTCCCATACTGCTGGCTACACTGCCTGGCCCGGCGCCACTTCTCTGCTCCAGGGCTGCCCGGCCTTCCTGGCTTCACAGAACGCCTCTCCCTAATCCCAGCACCTTGTCACGGGGTAATTATAGCGCTGGCGCAGCTCCACCATCTCTCTCGTATCAAACAATCTCCGCTCGCTTGCTTTATACGGACTGACTTATGAACGAATTGGGACTGGAGAGACCTGTTCCGCGCTCGCTGCTGCGTGACCTTGAGAGCGACAGCCGCCGCTCGAGCCGCTGAGCAGAGGGAAAGCGGGACGCGCGGGGCCTTTCGGCTGCCGGGATCTGCCGGCAGCGCTGCACGCAGGGCAGGGGGCCCCGCACGGCCTCCCGCCCGAGGACGGCCTGAGAGATGGCGCCCTCTCACCTCACAGACCCGCCCCCACCTGCTAGCGGCCATAGCCGCGCCCTTTCGGAGCCGCCCCTCCCTCTCCTCCCGCTTCACAGGAGCCCGCCGGAACCCTCACCCCGCCGCCCGCCCTCAGAGCCCTGCGCGCCGCACCCGGAAGAGGGCGGGCGCTCATCCTCTGCCGCAGCTTCACGGAGCGCAGTGCGCAGGCGCGGACCCGCTTCCCGCGCCTGCGCAGTCGTCCACTCCGAGGCCGGTCGCCGCGCCTTCCCTATGGTCGGGGCCCCGCTGAGGACGGCTCCGCCCTCCGACCCCCGCCCCTTCCCCGGCAGCGCCGCGGCTGTTACACCGGGTAGGTTTCCAGTCACTATGGCGGCCGCTGCGCTGAAGGTAAAGGAGGGAGCGGGGCTCAGCCGCGCCCCGCGGCTCCCTCGGGGCCGGGCGCCGCTGGGCCGGGGGGAGGCGCGGGGCCGCGCCGGGCGGGGAGTGCGTCTGACCCGGTTTGTTTTTGGCTCTGCAGGTCGGAGGAAAGTTTTCGCGGTCGGCGGCTGCCTGAGAGGCAGAGCTACCGAGCGGGCCCGGCCGCCAGGCCCTCTCACACCGCCGGGCCCGAAGGAGCCGCGCTCGGCGGGCGGAGAAGGCTCGGGGCGGCCCCCCATGAGCGGCCACCTGCGGAGGGGCTGAGCGGAGCCGCGCGGCCGCCCCCTCCTCCGGAGCGCCGCTCCCCGCGCCGGGGGCTTCTGAGGGACTTCCTGGAGCTGCCCCCCCCTCGCCGGCAGCGACCCGGAGCCGCAGCGAGCTGTCAGCGCGCCTGGGGCCCAGCGAGCTGCCCGCCGGCCTGGCCCTGAGAGGGGAGCCGCGAACCCTCTCCATGCCTCGTCGAGCTCCTCGGCCGAGCGGCTGCGCGGGGCTGTAGAGCGCTTCGGCTTTATCTGGGGTCGGGGAGGAAAGCGGTGTTGCTCTGGTAGCCCGGCCCGAGGAGCGCCCGTCCGCTTTAATGCGCGAAGATGACGAGATGCGGACTGCCCTGTGACACGACCCGGTCCCCGCTGCGGAGTGCGGGCTCTGCGGCCGCCTTTCTGCTCCGTGCGCTCTGAGGGAGGACGCCGGTCCTTTTCCCCCTTCCCTAAACCTCTCTTTGCTTCCATGGTGCGGTGGTCAGTGTTGTTTACGGAAGGGGGAAAAAAAACGAGGCAGTCGAGGTCCCAAACAAAAGTATTTGTATGACTCATCTGCCTGGATTTAAGACGTTCTCTCCTCTCAAGGAGCCTTTCTTTCTCTCTGAAGAAATCAGATGCTCGTTCCTGTTCTTCCAGAGGAGGATGGATTGAAAGTGGTACGTTTTAGACCTTTTCTGGGCCACTGCTGATGTTGTGAAGAGACATAATGGGGCTTTTTCCCTGGATTATTTCCAGAATTAGTTTACACACTGAAACAATGAGTTGTTAGGCCTCTCGTATACAATAATGTTTGTCGTGCTTTAATGTAAACTTGCTGTGGAGGTTTGGCTTAAAAATTGTGGAGGACGGTCTGCATCTGCATCAGAAGAGGTTGTCTTCGTCTCTGGTTGGTGTGGCAACCCCAATCTGTCCTCGATGCCTTCAGCCTTGGCCATCTTCACCTGCCGCCCCAACTCCCATCCGTTTCAGGAGCGTCATGTCTACCTGGATGAGCCCGTCAAGATCGGCCGCTCCGTGGCTCGCTGCCGGCCAGCTCAGAATAATGCGACTTTTGACTGTAAGGTGCTGTCCAGGAACCATGCACTTGTCTGGTTTGATCACAAGACAGGCAAGGTAAGGTGTTCTGCTTGCTTTATTTAAAAATAGCGAACTTGTTGTTTATTTTAACGAGTCCCCAGGTGTTGCAGATCACTTTCATTTCACCATAATAAATGTGGCTGTGTGGAAGGATTGTGTTATAGTTAGTGATTAATCTTCTGGTAAGTTGATCATTTCTTACCAAGCAGAAACTTTGCCTGTTCTTAAAAGTACTTAAAGCTAACAGTGCTGAAAAATTTGCATGCTGGAGTAAGTGATTTTTGAGGTGAGTAAGAATTACAAATCTGAAAGCACAGTCTTGTGTGAATGATATGGTGTGATATTTATATATTTTTTTCAAATACTGAGAAACGATTATCTGAGCGTGTAAATAAATCCCATTGTGAGGAGCTGTCAGACAGCAGATTTAAAAGCACGCTGGGTTTGCGTGGCATTCTTCCTACATTTTTGAAATCATTTATAGTGTGTTTTGTTTGGATCCGGTAGATAATGGGGAGGTAGCAGATGGCATACAAGGTATTTTCTCATTGCTAGTGAAAATGGTATTAAAGTACATCCAGTGTTGTATTAACCTGGCACTGTTTGCCTCAAAAAGGCAGTAGCTGTGGTGTTATGTGAAATGCACAGGCTCTGTAGTGCATGTTTTGTCCACTAGGGTTTGAACTGGGACAAGTAAAGCCATTTTGCTTAATGACTGTAAAGTTAATTTTAAATTTCAACAAGAAGAGATCGAAGTGCAGATTTCAGTTGCTCAGCACTGTTATTTTCTTCCAAATGTGTTGATGTTACATCCTAGAACTCCACAAATTAGCTCCTTTGTTTAGCTTCCTTGCATGCCCTTCTGTGAAATGTGGTGAGCGTAGCTCTTGATTTTAGGAATAATGAAGTCGGTAATTAATGCTGTGTTTTTTAGTAGTGTGACACAGCATGAAGAGCAGTAGAACAAAGTTCTTAAACCTTCCATTGTTAGCTATCCCCTGTTATGCAACACCTGGGCATGATGGGACAAGACAAGTGTTTAATTTCTTGAGGCTGGGTTATGGCATGGCTTTCAAGTTACTTACATGTAATTGTGTGAACTGCTATCTGTGATTCATTAAAAATATTGTTTTGGCTCTATAGTGTTTATGATGTACATTCTTGGATGCTCTTAAGAACTTAAGTGCATGAAATATGGCTATTTTTAGTTTAAGCTTAGTTTTTAACCGTTTTTTCACTCAAAGTAAAAGGTTTTACTTTATTGTACCGATTTTAAGTTTAAAAGCATTGTTACATGCAGCTTTTTATCAACATTTTCATGATTTATAAGCTTTTTAAGACTCTCATGTGCCCTGTGATGGCTATAAATACTGTAGGCGTGTTAAAAGTGGTTTAATTTGAGAAAACATTGAGTGTTGGGCAAATCTGCTAACTCATAGAAGAGCTTGAAAGAGACCCAGTTGTTGTTTAGTACTGTTCTTAAATTCTTAGTTAGCTTTGGCTCCTGTAACACATGTCAAAAAATGATATGCTTATTCCTTTTATCTTTAGCTGATCTAAAATAGCAACTTGGTAGTAGTAAATAAGATGGTAACATGTGATAGCTCTTGAAATACCATCATGTGAGAAGTTGATGGGGGAATCTTGATGAAAATTGCGCGAATGAGTATCTGGATCAGTAGCCATAGTGATAACTAAATAAAGAGTGGGGTTTCAGATGATGCACAGGAATGTATTACTGCACATTTTACATGTTAGAGCGTTGCAGAAGGCAGAAAGAATTGATAAAGCAGAACATAGAGTTTTGGATTCTGTCTGGTTCATGGCAACTGTGGTAAATTTTGGGAAGAAAGAGTTGGGGGAGAGGGGGAAATGCAATGAAAGAGAATATGAAGTGCTGGTGGAAAAAGGTGGGTGATGGTAAATACAGTCTTAATCTTGAATCACAAAAGCTGCTTAAAATGTTGTGGTGTTTTAAATGAATAACAAAAACCTAAATTATGCCAGAATATTTGCATGCGGGAATGTTTATTACCGTTGTTTACAGAACTTCTCATCCGTGTACCTCATGTAGGAATGTATCATTATCCTATCAATGATGCATACTTAGGTCTGCATAAGTTGTTTTTGCCTCAGTGAACGTTTCTTAGAAGCTTATCAATAAGACTCTTACCAATTCTGCTTTTTTTGAGAGAGAAGAACTTGAAATGTTAACTTAATAACAGAGAGAAATCCTTGAGAAATGTAAAAATAGTTCATGAATCATCTGGGGCCAGGCGCTGGTAAGCTGTGTGCTTCGATGGCAATGGCAGATTCCTGCGCTCCCAGTCTGCGCTCTCTGCTGCCTCTCCAGCCGCCTCTCTGCTGTACTGCTGGCTTTTTCCTTGAGGGTTTGGAGTTGTTTGTTTTGTTTTAGTGAATCATGTGAACGGTCCTGTGTTTGCTACATAGTCTGTAAATAATTGTATCAGCATAATCTGTAGGGAAGGGTGGAAAGTGGGGAGAGGGAGCGTCAGTAAGTGTTGGCAACTCAACTGGTTAGTAAACAAAGTTTTTTGAGGCAGAGACAACCTTAAGGTGAAGTGAATTACATAAATACATTAATATATTAGTTTGGGTTGAGACATGCCAATGTTTACTTAGTATAAGGGCAGTTCATACGTGCAAAAAGCTGCCTTGTAGTAAGGAGATAATGCCTGTGTCACACCAGCATTAGTAATGATAAAAGTGGGATGAGTCTTCAAGACCACAAGAAAACAGCAGCAATTAAAAGTAGGTATTTAAAGTTGCATTTGTTTTTTTGGAATGTTTTCATGTAAACCTGAAAGTACATAAATGTGGAAGGAGTGGAGGGGGAAACCTGTACTCAGCTTTTTGATTGCTTTTATGCTTAGTAGTACACTTAGAGAAAAACAGTGTAATGTCTCTTCTTGCTTGTGTTTATAGAAGCAGTGCCATGTGTGCTTTCAATTGTAGGTTTTTCATACAGCGGTAAAATTAGAATCTTAGGCTTAGACTTGATTATTATTTTTATTTTTTTACCTTTTGGATGGGGGGGAGAACAGTTACAAGTTTATCTATGTAAGAGAGGCCTGTAACAGCAGTCACCAGGTGTGTAGGAAGTGGATGTTGGCTGAGCAAGCAGTGTTCTGAGAAGCGTGAATCAGAGCAAATGAAAGCATGCTATGCTTCCTCAGCTTCTGTCGCTGCAAAGGGGCAGGAACTCTAAGTGCTTAATTGGAATAGTCTTAAACCTGATTTTCTTGTGTGTGTGTGTGTGTGTTATATGTATTTAGTTAGCAAGTTGAGAATGTTTGATAGTTTGCATGAGACTTCTGCCAGGCTGGAATGCTTGATAGAAAGGTTTTTGGTAGAAAAAAGTGCATTTCCAGTGTATTCAAACTTTCAAAAAAAAAAAAATTGATTAATTAGGCTGGTTAATGGGAGTGGCTTTCATAGCAGAGAATTCAACTGTATGAGAAACAAAGGATTGTTTTATACCAAAAGGACTATGAATTATTGGTCATCTTTAACTGAAGACAATTGCGTAGGCACAAGTTTTCCTGGTAGAATAGCAGCTAATACTGCTGTTTTCATTTAATTTGGTGTGGGTAGTAATTGAGTTAAACAGGCTCATGTTATCTTGGTTACAGAAATGCTAATTAGTAGATTAAAAGCCAAATAGTCAATATAGTAGCAGATAAAATTTATTAAGGCTGTACTAAATGGCTTCTAGCCTTAAATTATGTGGAATAAAAGTGTGAAAGAGTGTTCCCTGCAGGGAGCACCATCTTCAAAGAAAGCAAAAAACCCCAACCCTAAAGGCACGGCCAGGGCAGTGCAGGCAGCTCAGCTGTGTGTTGGTGCTTGGGAAAATCTTACAACAAGTTTTGGAACACACCTCTGGGCACGTGAAGGAGAAGGTGAGTTGGTAACAGCCAGCATGGACTTTGCAGGGATAAATCATCTCTGGTGAGATGTCTTGTGTAGGTCCTGGTGTGCATGGCAGTGGGACACTGCTCAGCGGTGTGCCAGAGTAGCAAAGAAAGGTAAGGCTGTTGGTTGTAACCACTGGCTCTGCCCTTATTATCTCCCTTAGCATTTTGTTAGGTTGTGTTTAGGGTCCTACATCCAGTTTACATGACCAACACAGGAAATTCATTGGTAAATGAGTTGGCAGATTAGTTGTTTTTTTTTAATCTTGTTCAAGGGATATGAGTATATTGACTGTGTGAGAAAAGCAACAAATCATGAAAAGGAATCATGTTGTTCGCATAGTGTTATGTCTTATGTTGTGTGGAGGTCATGAATTTGGCAAGGTTCAAGAAGTGTGGGATAACTTGTCTGGAAGTGGTGTTTGTTCAGAAGCGTTTGGATAATTCTGTTTCATAAAACTTCGTCGGATATGGAACATGGTAGTTGGGGCTGTGGGGTTTTCATGACAGGTTGTTGCTGCTGTGTCCTGTAGATTCCTGTATGATACTTTGATACATCTGCTTGGTGCTGATCTATGTAAGAGATGCTTCATTTCTCATGTATCAGTAGCATTTCTTTAGATAGGTGCTGTCGGCTGTTTATTTTCCCTCTACTACCTCTTCATCTTTGTTACAATTGTGTCTTTGAGAGCTGAACAGTGCTGTCACTATTTTCAGCGGTGCTTTCTGCTCACAGACTGCAGTGTCTGTTGAGAGGCACTTCATCTTCCAGACGTTGTTTGTTCCGAGCGCCCTGCGAGACGGGGATCTTCCATAATGTTCCAAGGTTAAATATTACAGAGAGCAGTGAGATCAGCCAGTCCTCACAGATACGCATTAATATTTCTATGCAAGTGATTAGCACCCTAAATGATCTACCCAATTTTATGCCGGTATGATTATAAGACTGGTACGGGGTGAGGAGCTGTGTTTCAGTGCACTACACCAAAATGCTGGTAGCACAGCGCGGTGCGGAAGGGCTGCCGGCCATTTATCGCGGAGGTGAGCTGCTGCCGAAAGGATTTCCCTGCAGTGATACCATCTAGAGCCAGTGCTGCAGAGCTAATACTGTAATTCTTGGAGCTGATCCATTGCAGTCATGGTACATCTGTACTGTGCCAGGAACACCAACACATCGATTAGGTTTTAAAAACAAACAAAAATCCCTTTTGTATTTGAAATGAATTTTTACAAACCTCAAATGAATTGCGTTACTTAGCAGTGATAAAGGCTGGTTAATGTGTTTTCCTTAGGCTCCTAGAGGTGTGGTTTGGGCTCGCTCCTGGTCCCACGCTTACAAATGTAAGACTTTGCTTCCTAAACCACTTTGATTATATATCTTCTAAAGTTTTACTTTGAAAAACTTGCATGCATTGTTTGCAGCGATCCATTCATCTTTTGCAGGCAGACTTATTTTGCTCTGGAAAAATGCTTTTGGTTTGTCCTTGCCTTTTAATTTTTTTTAACTGAGCTTGAAAAGCCTAGGTTGCTTCATTGTCTGATGAAAGTAATTGAAATCAACTCTAAGTAGCACACTGACATAGCTGAACTCTGCTGTTTCACATGGCTACTAAATTACGTGGTTGTCCGTGGGTTTGTTTGTTTAGTAGTCAGATCAATAATTACTTTCTGTTGATATTTCTAATGTGCTGAGTTTGGACTCGGCATAACTGAAGTTCACTGTGTCAAATCGTTGGTGTTATCAACTTGTCTGTCTTCTCAGAGGTATTTGTTCTTGTAGCAGAACTGATGGAGGAAGGCTGGCTGAAATTAAGGTTTCTATCAAGCATAAACAAGCTTTTTTTGTCTGGTTTGCAAGTGGGAGCCTCAGGTAGAAAGGTAGAGAGGACTGTAACTTCATAAACCCCTGCAAGAGCATATGTCTGCTGGTCAGAGACCAGTGAAATGCCTGTGGTGGAGCCGGACACTCAATCAGATATAATTTTTGTGTTCTGTTGCACCAGGCGCACACACTGGATTAAACAGTGTTTTCAATTTCTGTTTATTTCACTCTTGAAGAAACTGAACTTCCAGCAGCCTTATGGTAGAAAAAGTCCAAAATGCTGAATTAACACTGGTTGAGTGGAAAAGCACAGTGAACACTAGCGGTAGTACAACATCTGCAAAATGTGAAAATTAACTATCCTTGGCAAATCCCAGTGCTTCTTATAGTTAAGGGCATGTAGAATTTACAGTATCTTTGCCAAGCCAAGTTGTGCGCTGGTTAATAGTTCAGTTCCGTGTGTTCTCATTGTTATTATTGTAATGTCTCTTCCACAAGAAAGAAAATGAATGTGAGAGCTGCAGATCTAAAGGTTGTGGATGTATGTGGTGTATTGACTGGTAACCTTTTTAGAGGAAGGAATAGAAATGCTCGTGTTCCAAATCAGAGAGGAAGACCATTATTAAAGGCCAAATAAATATTTGTACAGCATCTTTGAAAGACGTTGGGTGCTGGCTGCTATTTGCATATGCCATTGGTCTTGCCTGGAATGGCATTTAATCTTCTCATCTGATGCTTTTGCAGAATTGGTCCTTTTCTGGATATTGAGCAAGATTAAGTTTACGTATAGATTTTCTAAAAATTTGATGTATTCTCAATGATGAAATATTATTAATACACTATAAAAAGTTTTTGTCTGTTGCCCCTCTGCAGAAAGGCAGATTTTGATGACTTGTTTTCTATTATTGAATTGCTTTTCTTGACTTGTCGTACCTAACAGTATGGGTAGAAGCCACATCTCCTGGCTGTGCAGAGCTGGGATTTGTGCTTCTGTTTCTGGTGACTTTGCCCATAATTTCTGGCACAATTAATTGACCACTCCCTCCTGATTGGGCTGCTGGCTATAATAGGTGAATGGACTTAAGGGCTGTAGCATTGTGTATCATTTCTGGCAGTGCTATTACTTCCAATTTTATTCTAGCATTTCTACATTTAGGTTTACCTTTTCCAACTGCTAGAAAAATGTGGTCTTTCAGGAGGATTAATGAATTATTTGTACTTTTTCCTACTCCAAATTTTGTTTGGGAAAGGAAAATCTAAGTTTTTTTTATATTTGTATGTGAAAGAATCCATTCAGCAGACAAGCTGTTCTTTCTTGCCTTTGATCTTGATAGGTAGTTGTGGCCCCTTGTTATTTCCTTGCTATCATTACAGGGACTCCATTTGCTAAATGACAGAGGGTTTTTAAGGCTACATGGAGTCAGTATAATCACATATTATCAAGGGGCAAACTATGAGTTTGTTGAAATGTTTTTTGTTTCTATGGATTCCAGAGCTGTAAGTCATTACGCATAGTTAGGGTGGTATCTGCTTTGAAGGAAGTTACAGTGCTGTGAATGAGGACCACTGAATTGTGTGACAAGGACATAGTATCGCAGGATAAGTGATGCTGGAAGTCACCTAGCCCAGTCCTGAGCTCCAAGGTAGGACTAAGTAGACTGCCTGTGGACATGGGGTAGAATTTCAGGTATAGAATTTAATCTGTAGCTGCATCAAACCAAATAATTTCTGAGGACAGAATCAGGAGTACTTGCTGGGTAGGCTGTTACTCTGTGTTGCTGTCGTCTTAATTCATGTATGTTTTGAGGATCTACAACTTGCAGTGTGTCTGTAAAATTCCCAACAAAATATGTCAGGTAGAGATTCTCTTGTCAGAAAAGAAGTTCTAGATAAATATAATATAGTAATGTTCCTGGTTCCATAGGGGTGGGAATAATACAGTACTTTCACTTACAGCTCTCAACCACGACTTCCTTTTTAAAGGCTCAAAGAGGAAATTGGTATCTTTAAACCTTCCTCTTTGAGAACTTTTCCTCGACTGCATATTCCAGAGTTTCTGGAAGAGGCAGGAATAGAAATCATCATAGAGAATATCTGGTTTTGGAATCTGTGTAATGTAGCTTTACCTTGTGTCAGCTAAGCTGTGCTGTTCAAACAGGACTTTTGGTAGGACTATCAGTACTGTTTGTAACCTTACGCCAATAATTTGGTCAGTGCACAGAGACTTCCCTATGGAATTTAAGGAGGAACTCATAGACTGCTGTTATGTTAGCATGGAAACACATGGATATTCTAAGTCTCTTTGACTGCTCTATACCATTGGCTTCATCCTTATTTTTAGTTAAGTTTGTAAGTCTGACTATTAATTAGAAAATGAAAGCTGTGTCTGCTGCATTTGGGTAGGTTTTTAACCAACACGTAGACAGAAGGGGAAATGCTTTTGGTGTGTTTTGCGTTGTACTGACTTATAATGACAACTTTTAAAACCTGTATTCTATTTTGGTACCTGTGTACTGAACATCTACTGAAGCCAGTATAGGTTATACAACACATCTTATTGCACAATACTGCTTTTAATATAGATCAGCCTTTTAGCTGTGGGTTCATTTAGTCTGACCCTACGTTCCTGAAATGGGTTTGAAAGGCATTCGTTTGGTTAAAACAAAAAAGAAATTTAAAGAAAGATCCCAAACACCCCCCTGCAACCAACCAACCAAAACATAACCTGTCCTAATGCAGCTGTCCTGGTTTCTTTGAGCTGCTCTGTGTGATGAGATTGCATTCCTGCGTGTTCTTCTGGTCATCCTTGTGCTGGGATTTTCCCTGCTTCATAGCACAGAGTAAATGTGCCTGAACTCGAACAGTCCTGTATGCAGATGTACCGATAGGTGGGGTTATTTGGTCTCCCCTGGTTCATCAAATGAAAATGCATTTGATTTTTATTTTCCCTTTCTTGCAAAGCTTTATTTTGAGTCTTCCCAGGGTAGGTGTTGGATGACTTTTAGATGGTGATGTAAGTTTTATGATGTAATCTTAAAGAACCTTGATGACTAGTCTTTCTTGTGAGATCTGTAACTTGTACTCTTTGATGTATTTTGTAGTTTAAACTTGCTGTACACGTATTCCTTTATATTGCAGTTTGTTTCCAAAAGATTTACGGAAATAATTGCTTCTTAGTATCCTCTAAAAACCTATAATGAGGATGTAGTTTTGAGTCTAATGTTAGGGGAGCTGTAATCTCATTACATTGTTTCAGTGATCTGTCTGCTGGTGTCATGCCTCAACCTAAATTAAGTCTAAAAAGTATGTTACATAATGCTGCTTTAAATATTGCTTTAGACAGTTCTTATATAGGTGAGAAAAGCTGAGTGGAAACTATATTGTCTCCTACACGGTGCAAACATTTGCAGTCAACAAAGATTTGAGAAATAGGAAGTGCTTGTGGATAAAAGGGTTTTATTCCATCGTTGGGTTCGTGCTGAGGTTTCCCAAATACTCTTTTTCATGAGGTGGTTGTGGTTGAAGATCAAGCCCTAGCTGTGCTAGATGAAAGTGCTGCGTAACTGTTGACAGTGCTCAACATTTCTGTGATATTTTAGTGATCTCAAACTGAAGTTCATTATCTGCATCCAAGAGGAAGCTCTTGCTTTTTGTAATTCTTGTTGACATGTCTCACTTCCGTGGAAGAAAAGAGCATCAGTAATAAATGAGCACAGAATGAGATGAGCTGTAGATGCACTGCATTCACTCGCACAGCTGCCTGGAGTGCCGGTCCTTTAGTTGTGTCAGTGGGCAGGTCTGAGGGCTTGTTTAATTACTCTGGCAAGTTCCTTTGTTTAATGCATATGCTACGTGGACTCCAGCTGGTGGAGAGACCCAGTTCTCCTGACAGAGCAATTTTTGAGCAATTGAAAGTGTCAGCTGCACTGGAGTTTTACTTCTTTAATGCAGTGTTTGAAGTATGAGCTCTGTTTGTGGGCAACAAAGGGAGGAGAAAGTTTATCTGCTTTGAAGGAGAAGCATTCAGAAGGAGCTCTGACCTTGCTCGAGGAAGAGCTCCAGTGGGAGGGATGCCTTGTATATTTATTCTATATAACCAGAAACATGAAGTCAGAGTGCAGCTTCTTTAAAGTGCAAAGTGCTCAGATACCTGCCTACCCTTGAGGCACAGTAAGGACATTATCATCTAAATTACAATAATTGACATTGTGGCTTAATGTGCTAAGGGTGTATTGGGCCAAATTTAGGAGTTTTGAAAATACTGTCATTTAAGTACTTTAGTTGATTGCTATTCTTAAGTATAATGACTTCAAGGCCTGAAAGATAGACATGAAGGATTGCTTTTTCCTAAGTAAACTATTAAACATTTTTCAGATGTTCTGGTATTACCTCTGGGTAAAATGTAAACATGTCCTATAGCAGGAAGCTTGTATGTCTTGCCATTTATCTGCAGTGCTAATGAGAAATGAAATAATGCAGGCTGTGGTAGAGCATGGTTCTTTGTTACCTTCTGCAAAGCTCAGCGTTGCCATTCAGAGAGGAATCGTGCTTCTTAGTTTCCAGTTCTGTTGTCTTAAGGGATTTTGGTACAGATCAAGAAGTACTTTCTTCAGTATGTATTTTCTAGCTCTTTCACAAAGCAGCTAAAACTAACAATGTGAAATAAAACCTAGTAACTATATCATCCAGTGAAAATACCTTTCAGAAAATCCAAGGTTACTGAACCTGCACGTTTTGTTGGTAACTCTCATTTAGTGTGAGGTGTCCGTGGCAGCGTTAGGGAAGGTCTGGTAAAGTGACAGGGAGAATGGAGTGGAGTTGGCAGCAAAAAAGCACCACTGAATTACAGCATTGCAGCAGAGCGAGCCTTGTTGCATTTACCTGATCTTCTTATAGCTGTGAGTGCCTCAGTTTGTGAGTCGTCCTGGTGCTGTGTGGGGTGGTGGTGGTTTTTGTTGGTTCAGGTAGTAACCTCATTTTATTTGTAATACAAGATATAACCATTTAAACCAAATACAGTACCAAATGCAGTTTCAGTTTGTGGAGTCCCCTAAAGTTTCTCTTCAGTTCTTCTACTGAGAGGGGGAAAAAAAATCTGTAGAATACTGATACTTAATAAAGTGTGTAACAGAACTGAAGAAATGAGAACAAATCTGTGTTGGGAAAGCTTGTGAGCACACAGGATTTTCCTAAGCTACTTCTGAAGTGCTACGCGAGGCTTTCTACTTTACAGACTCCCCATCCGTCCTCCCATCCACACGCTGACACTTCGTCTGCTCTTAAGACAGCTGGACTATAGATTTCAGCTCCCTTGTCTGTGCTGTGCCTGTCTGTGTTAAATGTTTGGCCGTGTATTCTGCCCAGTGATGGGGGAGGAAAAAGGATTGCAGCTTTACATAAAGAGCTGCCTTATCTACTTGCTGTCTGATTTCAAGCAGTGCTTTCTCACTGGGTGCAGCACAGAGTCTACCTGTGTTTTCCTGAAAGTTGTGACCCTGACTGCTGCCTTCCTCAGTGGAGGAGGAAAGATAGATTCAGAAGAACTGTGGTGGTGTCCCATCTCGGCTGCAGTCTTGGTTCCTTCCATCTTTTGTCTGCATGGATTCAAGGTAAATGTTGCACGGCTGATGAAATCAAGGACAAGCACTGTGAGGGGCTGGAGAGAGAAAACTGGGGGAAAGGAGTGCGGTGAAAAGCTAGACACAACTTTGCTGATTCCATATCTCACACTCCTCCTTGAGCCTGCTAGCTGTATGGAAAGGTCTGGGAGCACTTAGGTACTGTGGGGAGCAGGAAGCACTTCTGTACAGTCAAGTATGAGAAGCATGGGAGTGAGCTTTGTACAGCACTTAGGGACAGATGAATTCTCAGTGTTAGGGATAAACAAATTGGTTAAGTGAATTAAACACCAGAGCAGTGAACGCACCGTAGGGTTTGATTCCATTGGAAATTTAGGGAAGATGTTGGGATAAGGAGAAGATGATTGAAGTTTCAAGTGGATGAAGCTATGAGAACGGGAATACTGAAACTTTAAAACAGTAGAAGTTGGATTACATGCTTCAGATTGCAGGTTGCTGGTAAAACAAAACACAACAGGAAACGTGTTATCACTTCTTCTTTTTAGAATTTACTTCTGGGTTAAGCTTAGTGCTTGAAGAGCAGACTTCTATGCTGTTGGAAAATAATCATCTTAAAAGTTACCGTTATCATTTAAGGTAACAAAGCTTTTCCTTGAAAATCTTCTATTTAATGTTTGAATGTTCCATTTTTAAGGATGTGTATTTCTCTCAGCTTATTTTCTGACGCTCTATCAAAATATTCTTAAGGTATCAAATAGAGCCATCACTGTGACAGTGCAGCAGTAGCATTTGTTGTGAGCCTTTTGTACAGCAGATTAGAATTTCCTTGATCAGACAGACTGCTCTGATGGTTGTGCATTTGCAGAGTGACTCTTAGCATAATGAAAGGATTGTATTGCTTTAGAATGAATTGTGTGTTTCGAAATAAGAGTTAGCATTTTAGTAAATTAATTTTTTGATTGAATCAAGGTAGGTTTTTTGTGTTTTTCTTTCAATTTTGTTTTATGTTTGGAGTGTGTGAGGGAATGAACTCTTCTGGTATGCATTGAATCTTCAGTTGGAATTACGGCTGCACAGAAATCTGAGGGAAGTGGAGCAGTTGAGGTGGTATGGAAATACGTGCTGATCCATTGACTCACCTGGGCACACCTCTTCCTGAGCTTGCAGGGCAAAGCACGGGTAAATTGCAGGAGTGAGTGAGCCTTTGGGAAGAGGGGAATGGAGGAGTAAAAGGTGATGGTGGTTCCTGGCAGAGTTCAGTGACTGTTGTTGTCCCACTTGGAAAGAAGTAAATATGTGACGTTCTGGCCCTAACCCAGTGCTATAATACTTTTATTGTAACTTACAGAATGTTACTGTTGAGTGAATTGCTTTATTTAGTGATTAAAATACTCCTTCTAGTTAGTGAAAACTAGAGGAAAAAACTTTCCCATTGGTTAGTGATTATATGAATGATTTATTAAATACAGAGACTTTAACATTATAAAACGTTTAGTATGTTTGCAAATTATTTTAAGCACAGCAATTAGACATGGATAGAAATGCCCTCTAGTTTGCTTCCAGAGTAGTATCCCTGTGAGTTGTCCTGGGATCCTCCTTTTGCTTTGTTACTCCGAACTATTACTGTGGCCGATCTGTTTACTGTTTCTGTTGTTTAAATTCTCAAGCTAAACCTTTCAAAAGGAAGTGAAGAAAATGTCTCTGTTCCTGATAAGCCTGTTAGGAAATGCTGAGGTTATAAAAGTGTTGAGAAACTGACGGAAGGTGACTGCTGCTGGCCGGTGTGCGTCAGGCTTTGAGCTGGTTGGCGTTCTCTGTGGTTGAGTGCCTGGGACTGGAAGCCTGGAGGCGTGGAGCTGCTCGAGCCTGCAGGCTGGGTGTGTGTGGGCACTCTGCGGGTAGATGAGCTGTTCAAGCTGTCCGGCTTTGAATTAAGTGAGAAAAGTGCAATTGAACAGTGTGAGGATTAACAGAATGTTTCTCTTGTACCTAGCTTTAAGAAAGAGAGCTTTAAGGAAGGCATGAGAAAAGCAAGGTATGAAATATACAAATGCTGTTTGAAAGAAAAGTCTTTTCTGCCCGTAAGAACCATTTCTTGTGATTATGTCTGCAAGTGCAGCACCCTTTGTTTTCATGATACCTCCTGCTGAAGCCTGTCCCTATAGCACAGGATGTCCTGTGCTGTGCTTCTGGTGGCTCACATGCTTTGGACACTCAGATCCGTGGTGGGAAGGACCCGTCTGCGCTCCGTTCATCCACATGCCCAGTTTTCCTTCCAAGAGAAACCAAAGTGTATCAGAGGGAGGGAGCTGGGGTGTGCTGCAGAGCAGCTCCTGGAGCAGATGGCTGGGAGAGGAGAGCGGACGTGTGTGCAGCACTGCGTGTCTGCAGCGTGGACCCAGGGAGAAGGAAGGAGCTTGTTAGGGTGCAGATACAGAGGAGAAAGCAGAGAACTGATTTCTGATGCTTCCCTGAAAACTTAGATGGGAGATACTGAGTGCTGTCAAGGAATGTGCTATCCAGCATAACCTAGAGACACATACGAGCTGGGCCCGTGTGCACGCTTCTTTCCAGGAACTGCTGCCGAGCCTCACTTAAGAGCATCTAAAATTAAGCTGCTGCTTCAGCCTCTGCAGCTACTGTCAGGTGGCAGCAGGGGAAGGAGGCAGCCTAAAATCCAGTAGGAAAAGGCCTCGCTGCTTCTTCAGGCTAAATACTGCCTGCTGAAGGGAGCGGTGTGGAAAGGTGCTTTGTGTGCAGGAATTGTACCCTTCATCTGTTGCTCCTGTCTTCCAGGTTATGTACCTTCACTGTAAAAGAATCTATGTATAAGCAAGCAGGAGAGCTGTTACTGATTACCCTATAAAATTGTTATTTCCTTCTTATTATAATATTAGCATCTCACTTGTTTTAAGGTTGGTAGGCCAGTCCTCAATTTGAGCATTTTTCCTGTTTTTTGAGTGTTAAGCACTTCAAAATCGGTTTAGCAAATTGTTCTAGCAAAAGAATCAATTAATATTTTTTTTAAAGTTGGTGTTGAAATAAAGCAAAGCTTAATAATGCAATGGAACATTGCCAGCTCGCATTATCTGTAGGGTTTGATACGCCTGGTGTTCGCATAGCACCCCAGCACTGGAGCAAGCTGCAGGAGAGAGCTGTTATTCAAAGAAACCAACAATGGGGAGGCATGTTTCTCTTGAATGCGTATGTAGCCATGTTGCTCTTAATGCTGTCAATTCCCAGAAACCCAAGCTGTTATCCATGGTTTACTTCAAAGGAAAACATCTAATCCTAATTCAAGTTTATTAAAACTTCATAGTAATACTAGACTGCTCTACTTAATTATAGGTAGCATAAAAGACTTGCTGATTTTTCTTTAATCAAAGTATAAATAATCTTGTCTTTAGCCATCTTAAATTTAAGCTTGGGTGACAAACCTCTTAGTATGTCAAAGCCTATTACTGAAGAGCAGGTGCATTTTTTCTGTGGGAAGGCTGTGTTTATACTGGGGACGCGGAATGAGTTTCATGAGAACTGAGTTTGAGGGTTTGTCTGTTTCTGTTCCCCAGAACAGATGAGCCAGTGTGAATGGGACTGAATGCACTGGATGTCTGTTCAGTGACATTATCATTTTTAATGACTGCAGAAACCAAGCTTGTTGAGTTTTCTTCCGTCTTCTAGTGGAACTGTAGGTTTTGGAATAATCCTTTAAATGTCACTGCTTTGGGTTACCAGTGCATATCCTTCTCCCAGCCGTTTTTCTTCTTGTTCTTTTAGTGAATGACTCGTTCTGGTTTGCTTTAGTTCCTGGACTTTCCCTTTTGTTCTTCTGAGAGTCTGGATGATGAATGGTAGCAAAACTTGAGACAGTAAATGTCAGGAACACGTCTCAAGAAATTGTGAAGGAAAAGCCTCCCTGTTCTCAGGGCAGCAATATTTCTGAGCTGCTGATTAGACATGGAAAAAATCCTCACGGCGGTTCCGGCTCTTTTGGAGCATATGGCTTTCTTCTGGCTAGATGTGCTGCCACCACTGATAGGAAGTTCACTTCCTGTGTTTAATCTGAAAAGGCTTTGACAACACTGATTTTTACACATGCTTACTTATTCTGGATAGAATTGCAGTAGCTTACGTACTTTCAGTAGCAGGAACATTGAAGCTGAGAAACCTATTTTTCAAGTCTGAGGAGTACTGTGAATGCAGTAGCTCATGTGCAGGGCTTTGGACTGTAAAGATGGAATTAACAGTATAGACAACCCACAGCGTATATTCTACAATTAATGCCCTTTTCATTATGAAAAATACTTTCAGAAAATAAACCAGAAGACTGCTTATCTTCTGATGAGTACTTTTGTCATAGAATTGGTTCACTTTACTAAAATTGAATCTGAGTGTATATAACTGCCCTCTAGTGATTGCAGCGCAGGTTTGGATAGCAAAACGATTATGGTGCTGGTAAGAGCAATATTACATTGTACTCTGACCACTGTATAGTATGACCTGCATGTAGTTGTCTCTGGTTTTCATACTAAGAAGGATCCATCATTTGAAAAATTACTTGAGGGCTATATGAAAATTAGAACATCTATTTCCCTTTGTGATTTATGATGGGGAGGAAGGGGACGTTTTTTTGACAGTCTTGAACAAGTGGTGCTTGGAAGAAGTTCTTGAAGATGTTTGCTTTGCTTCAGAGAGAAACGTGGCACGTGGGGTGCAGAACTGCACGGCTGGGTGCCCTGTGTGACAGGACAGGATCCTGTGGCTGCCTGCCCCACCTCTGGGCTGCCGGCCTGCTCCTCTGCTCCTGCCATGTGTGCAAAGCACTTCTTTTGTTGACCAAGAGACTTTAAAAGGTATTTGGGTTTCCTTACCCCATCTGGAGAATGAAAGTCATGGGCATGGCGTTATCAGCGTGGCGTCCCTGCTGACTTTGTGGAAGCGATGACATATAACGAAGGAAAAGGCACTGAAAGGTGTTGTGTGGGAAGCTGTGCTGGAGTAATTAGCTCGGAGGTTTTGCCACGTTTGCAAACCTTTTAATCTGTAAACCCAAGGTACCCTGTATGTGATTTTTGCCCTTGACTAAGTCCAGTATAACTGGTGAGTCACCGCGTGTGCCGCTGAGCACACACATCACAGCTCTGTGCACTCCCTCTGCCATCCCTGAGGCAGAAGGCTGTGCTGCAGCGCCCGGCTGGGCACCCCAAAATCCCCTGTCTGAATCTTGCTCCTACTCTGTCGCGTTACTGGAAGACCCATCCCGATATGCACACGCATGCTCCAAGCTTGTCTCTCCTTAAGCTTTAAAAAATGTTCAACTTCTGTTATTGCCCACTCATAGATCTCAAAGGAGCACAGAATAATCTGCCTTTTGTTCTGTGAATACCAGCTTCCAATTGCTGCTTGCTTCAGAATGCTTGACCCGAGAGCGAGCTGCACACAAACACGGCTCCCTCCCAGCCTGTGTTCGCTCTCCCTTTGCTGGAGGTACGGCTTGGCAGTGCCGGTGGTGCAAATAAGCTCCCAGTTGTCAAATTTCTCCTCTATCTGGCAAATGGATTTTCCGTCTTTGGGTGGAGCCGCACCCTTCTGACAGTGTTTTGCTTCCAGTTAACTACATCTGCTCTCTGTGCAGAGTGGTGGAGTTCAAAACGCAGAATGAAAATAAGCTTAAGTTCTTAAAAAAAAGTGTTGATCCTTGCCCAGTTCAGAGGAGTTCTGAGAAAAAGAGAGGAGGGAAGCGCTCTGGTGACCCCTGTTTTCAGCACGATGTGTGCAACTGACTCGCCATGCTATGGTGAGTTACTGTGGACATATCTGTGCTCTCGTCCTGCTACAAAAAACACCTGATCTGAAGTGATTAAAATCGTTAGAGTCATAAATGTATCCTCAGTACGGTCATTTTAGCTGTAGTTAACTACAGCCAAACAGTTTCTTCTTGAAAACTCTCGTGGTTCGGGGCAGATGATGCTGGGTACACAGAACAAAGATTCCCTGCTGACAGAGCGATGAATTAAGTAGGCCTGCTCTGACATTGGTAACCAGTGTGGAAGTCACATCAGAGAAGTCTTTACAGATGGAATCTGTCCCTTGCTAAAAGGCAGGCAGCTTCTTCATAAGTTCATCAGGGTTTTTACAAGTGTTTATACAGTATTACTGAGAAAACTGCTTACCACGCCACGCTTGTGTTTGGGAGTGTTTGTGGAATCCAATGTGGTGGTTTTTTTCTTATCTGAATGTGTGATCACTGGGAGGGCTAGCTGTCGTAAAACAGCAGTGGTATGGAATTAATGATCGCAGGTAAACAGCAGTACCTGATGTGGAAGGAATAAAAATGGGGAAAGGTTGCAGCAGTTGCAGCAGTTACTGCCTTTATTCTCTATGCAGTTAAAAAGTGAACACGTGAGAAGAGAGGAGCAGAGGAGCGTCGATGTAATGATTAACTAAAGGGAGAAACTTCAGTGTGTGCAGGATAGTTGGGCAGCTTTTGCAGTACTGCACCGACCTCCAAACGCCTGGGATTGTGCTGAGAGTTTGGGTTTGTTGCTGGTTACCTGCCTGCCTCGTTCTAATTGCTTCCGTAGGGGAGGTTTCCTCGTCTGACTCTTCATCTGGTGAGCTATCAGGTAACCTTGTTGGCTTCTGTTGTTTTCCGTTTTGCTTGCAACTGAAAAATATAATTGCTGACAGGAATTCAATTAAAGTTCTAAACTAAAATCTCAATTTTTGGTATTTTTTTTGGTATATAATTGAGTTGCCTGGTTACTTCAGGAATTTCGAGGAAGCAGAAAAAATAGATAATGTTAGTGTTGAGTTTCTTGTCCTAATAGTCTCCTCTGCAAGATCTGGGTAGTATTTGAAGACATCATTTTTTAAACCTTTCTTTCATTCGTTTTCTACTTTTTCTATCCATTCTACCTGTCCTCCTGTGTTTTCTCACTAAAACAAATCAGCATTTCTTTTAGTAAGTGTTACAGATCCTTGGGTTTATTTTCTGTTAGTGCAAAGCTTTACTGATGTCAGCGTCTTAAAATTTAAGACTAGAAGAGATTTGTGCCTTACCTCTGTTCTTAGAGCAGAGCCGTGTCCAAACACGACCAACCTCCCCTTTTATGTTACGCTTCTCACTGCTGTGGTTGGAGGCAAGAACACAGGTTTTTGGGTTTTAATTTTGATGTTACATCTTGTACTCCATCACACTTGTTACTGAGTTGGTCAGGGAAAGTAACTGTTGAGTGTGTAATCATTTCCTCTTGATCGTGAACTTAAGAATATTTGAGTTCTCTGAATAATTCTACGATTTTTTTCTAGTGCAGAATTTTAGTGCAGCTGCTTTTGGCAAATGGAGGTAAGAGAAACAGCAAACTTTTAGGAACATACATTTGAAAATGAGTGTTATACATGGGAACCTGCTCTTTGCAGAGCTAATAATTCTTGGTTTATTTTACTTGGATATATGCTTCCTACAAAAACAGCCTTTGGGACTGTGTACACTTTGTGATAATATTTACTTTCATTATTGCAAGGTTTAAGTATTTCACGTTGTCAAACTCCCATTACATTTATTACAGCAAACAACAGTATTTGGCTTTAGTCTGGTTTCAGAGGGAAGTATTCCTGCAAGGGCAGCACGACTGAATATTTCTGCAAGATTTTGCATTTTGGAGCTTTGTGTTATTTTAAGTGGCTATCCTAAAGAAGTCTGAACTTGTGGTTAGTGGCCTATGGAGTCTTTTCTTTTTTCTTTATTTTAAAGCCATATGAAGCTGCACTGTATTTCCATAACTGGTTAATGTAGAGAGCACTGTAACGTGTCAGAAAGGCACACTGCTGGTGTGTTTTCCCCAGGGTAAGTCTGTGTGCCATGGTGATAGAAGTTGATGTAAATTATACAGAGTAATCAGTGCCATTGATACATAGCCAAGGACATGTCTTGTGTAATAAGAGAATGAACTTTCTTAATGAAGTAGAGCAGAACAAACATGGCAACAAGTACAGTATCCTCTGGAAAACATGTAGTCCATTAGTATGAGTTCCTAACCATGGCCAGGTAATGCGGAGCTGCAGAGGCTTCTCCAAGTATCTGTGTGTTGTGTAAGATACTGTCATCCGTGACAGCAGTAATGCAAATTAAGTCTCTTCATTGTGTTGTTTTGTATTCTAATGAATCAACTTGAACATCTCAGGATGATATGAGTAATTTTTACAAGTAGTTTAAAGTAGCACTTAAAGCAGCAAGATGTGTTAAAATATCTCAGCATCTTTAGGGTGGAATGCAGATGGAAATGTATTTATTTTTGCCTCTCAAGAAAATAACATCAAATGAGCAGTGAGCTGGGGAGTGCTTGGCAGGAACGTCTCTGCTTTGTCTGTTTCCAGAATGGAACTGCATCTCCTTTTCTGAGGCTGTCAGTGTTCCTCATCTGTGCTGTGATTATCTTACAAGGGCAGGTTTCAAAGCAGTGTGTGTGAGGTGACAGACTCTGAGATTCAGCTGTGAAGAGAATTAATTGAATGTTTTTCTTGTTGTCCTGAAGCTGTCCAGTGTCTGTAGCAGAAGGCTGATTGTTGGGAGTTCTTGTGAAACCTAAGGACAAAAAGTTAAGTAAAAAGAGGTATTTTAAAGACCAGTAATTAGTAACTATGGTGACAGATGTCTTACTGTAGCGAGTCAGTCAGCTATATATAAACCCAATTACTTCTCGATTAGAACTCTTCCTCTAGAGCTCATCTTTTTTAAAAATAGCCTTTTGCATCAAAACTAGTGACATTGATGGAGAGAGAGCTATTTTTGCATACCGTTGTCACATTTTGGGTTAAAAAAGGCTTTTTTCTGGAGCATCTTGTCAGCACGTTCCTTTGGACGGCGCGTGCATCTCTGGATCCCTTGTATGGTCTGTGGATGGGGCGCTGCTGCTGAGTAACTTCTGCCTTTTTGAACCATTTATTCTGCATCATCTGCTCACCACACAAAACTTTATTCAGTAGAAGCCAAGATATTGTGCATGGTGCCTGGGATTGTGTCAGATCACATCCTTCAACAGCAGTCCTCTACGTGAATGCTTATTACAGGACTTTGAGGTATGAGGTGTTACGGTGTAGTAAAGAGTGTTCAGGACTCATTCTTCTATGATGGGGAGTTTTACTACAATTTGCAGTTGCAGAATGTGATTACTGGGGGGATTAAATTCACAACTCTCAAACTGGGTTACAAACTGCTCCTAATAGTAGTGTGTGAGGTTAGCAGTGTGTCAGCAGCTCTGCTAGAGGAGCAGGAGGGCAGGTGGGTCAGCAAGGGTACCCTGCCTTCCTGGTGGTGGTTCTGTTCTTGTTGGTTCCAGTTCAAAAGATAATAATAATGGAAAAGCCTGGGCTTAAGCACCTGTTGTGCAAAGTTTGGGATGAGAGCACAGCCCTATGGTAAAAGCACCACTTCTGACATGAGCTGTCACTTAAATGTTATACTGTCACGGTCTCGTGTGAAAGAACATTTTTCCATATAAACTTCTGTCTTTTTTCCAGAGGTTACGTTCCAACCAAGTGTTTTGAGTGCTGATGGCTCCTTTTAGAGCTAAAGTAAATGAAAGAAACCTGTAAGTGGTTAATAACAGTCATACAGCTCTGCCCCGACCTGTGGGATGTTTCAGGTTCCAGGATCTGCCGTGCAGTTTGTTCACATGATGCAGGTTTTTATCATTCTCTACATGGACCCGAGTTTCAGAGAGCTGTCTGGTAATACAGATGACCTCAAATCTTGGTTGTGAGATGTACGTTCTGGTGTTAAGATCCCGAGGCACAGCAGTTGCCCAAGGTCAGCCACTGGTGCTGTGAGCGCTGCCTGCACTGCTCCAATGTTGCTGCTGCCATGGGAGGTATGGGGCCGTGGCTTAGGAACCAGTTCCAAAAGCCTGCTCTTATTTAGCCTAGGTCTTGGTGATCTACCAACCAAATCAGGCAAACTCAATATAGTAGCTGTTCTGAAACTGCTTTGTGGTGTTCGGCTGTTCCTGTGATCAGACCTTTGCTGCCATGTGATGGGTGAGGAGCAGCCAGCTGGGCTGGGGGTGCTGCCTCGCGTCCTCCACCCACTGCCAGGTGTGTGGAGGACCTCGGCCACAAGTGGTGCTGTGTCTGTGACAGGTGGCTGGGACTGCTTTGGGGCTGTAGGAAGCAACGCACAACTACAGCAAACTTCTGCCGGTGAACTGTATGGACATTTTTCCTTGGGCTTTTATTTGTATCCACAGGCTTTAAATGGTGACTGTGGATTTTTGTTTTAATCTGGAGAGCTTGGGTTGTGATTTGAGATCCTGAACTGAAGCTTTTAGCCATCTTCTGTCAACTTTTTTTTTAATATGGAAATGCGACAATATGACTTGAGAATTTTTTGATAATAATAGCCCAAACTTTTGACATAAAATGCTTCTAAGCTCCACGTGGATTATTTTAAACCTAAGCAATTACAAAGTGTTGTTAAGGCTCTCTAATAGCATTTCTGCTAACAGTGACTGTTTCCTAATAGAAATGAAGAAAAAGAAATCCTTTTAAAATGAATGTTTGGCATCCCATTTCTGAATTTTCCTGGTCCAAAGCAGATTATGTGGGCTGCAGTGGGTACTGAAGGACAGTATGGTGCTATTGACTGCGGTCACCTTGGCTCCCAAGCTTTCCTTCTCCAGGTCGTTACAGCTGCTGGCAAACATGGGGGTTTAATACTGGTTTAGAAAGTCAGTTGTGCTGCATGATGGGCCTGACATGGAGGTGGTGTTTCCTCTGCAAACACAGTGATGTGGTTGGTTTTGTTTGCTCTTTGTGTGTGCATGCGTGAAAACTTGCAGTGTATTGTTATTGAAAATTCTGTTAAGTGTAGAGAACTCGGTTGCTAAAGTAGGTGCTGTGACATGGTGCATCAGAAGAAAGGTCCGTACCAAATCAGTCATGGGTACAGTGTGCCTGGAAGTGTTTGCTCTGTTTTGTTGAGAAAGGTGACCTTCTGAAACAGAGGAGAACGTGAGAATCACTGGTGGCTGAGTGTTGAGCACAGCTGGAGCTGTTGGGGTCCTGCTGCTCGGTGCTGCCCTGTCCCAGCTGTGCTTCCTCCTCCCTGGCCTCCCAGCCCCAGACAGCCCTGTGCCCATTTCAGGCAAAGCCGGCTGAGATCGCGCAAACAAAAGCTGAGCTGAACACAAGGCCTGCAGTGAATTTGAGAGCTCTCAAGCTATCGGGGCATGGCAAGCAGCAAAGCGATTCGTACTTCAGAGCACTTCAGCTACATCCAGAAAAGGTTGTCTGTTTATAACCAGACTCAGTTATGCTGGCACGAAGCTGCTTTTACTGCTACAGTTTATTTTGCTTGACAACAGGTATGAGCGGCCAGCAGGGTTGTCCTGGCAGTACAGTCAACAAACCTTCAAGGTGGGAACAGGACGGAGCTGTCGGTCAGCAGAAGGGCACGTTCCCTGCTCCCTCCTGCCCAGGCTCTGCTGGAAGGCTGTGCTCCCTCTCCTCAGCTGCCACCCTGAATTTCACAGCATGTGCCTGCCATGGGTAGCTAGAATCATTTCAGAACTGGTCTGCTGAGATCTCACAAATTAAAGCGCTGGTTGTGTTTCCAAGTTGTTCAGTGAGCAAAGAGCTATTAGATCCACGTGTTTAACTAATACAAAACTGAACAGAAAAGCAGTTTTGCTTGATGTACCCCACCCTGTGAATTATGCTGGCTTATGGAGAAAAATACTTTTACTTCCTTGATATGTGGGTGGAGTTAGTCGAGTGAGTAGAAAGGAATTTAGGATGTGTCTAAGCAGACCAGAATGAGGAACTCAATCATTTGAATCTGGAGATAATTTAGCATTTGAACTTCTATCATCTATCTTACAGCCAAAGGATCAACCTGGAATTTGTTGTGGCTAGCACAGCGTGCTCTGCTAGCAGAACTGCTGCTCCCACGTTCAAAAAATACTCAGTGTTAATATTTGACAGGACTAACTGTATGGGAGAAGAAACCTTTTGGCTGCAGTGTGATAAATGTTGGCCATATTGGTTTGACCCCATTCTGTCTTGTTCTAAGATCCTTGTTTGTAATTGAGATTGTGCAAAAGCAATATAATTCACCTCTTAGTAGAACACTTAGTATGAGACAGGTCCACACAGTTGTCTCGATAATTTTGTGTTGAAGTATTGCAATTTTCAGATCCCCATTTATTTGCTACATGTGAGTACTGGCTTTAGTCCAACACGTTTGTACTACCAGCATTAACTGTTCAATGACTGATCGTCTCATCTCTAGTGTGAGCCCAGGGAAGAACCTGTTGTCTTTCAGTGCAGAATTGAGTGGCTTTACTCTTGTAGCTGACTCCATTGCTGCCCCTTTCTCATTCTCAGCGTAGCAAAAAGATGAACTTGTCACCTCCTCAGCATCAGAATTTGACATATTTAAATCTTCCTGGACTAAACTGATGCCTCGAGACTGTAAAACAGGGCTCTGAAGCACATGGTGGTTGTATGTACTTTTTTCACAAAGGAGGTAAGAGATGAGGAAATGAACTGTAATGCAGGAGGTCCTGAAACTGGGATACTCTTTGTATATCTGTAACAGCCTAGGCAGTGGAAATGTATTGAGTATATTGGTGGTTGACTTCTGTAAGGGAGACAATGGCCTGCATTTTGGTGCCTCTTGCTTGACAGTGTAGCAGTGGAACAAGGGTGGCATACAAGCATATGCTGCAGTCTGTGTCTGCATTTATAGAAGTGGATTTCGCTCCATTCATGGAATGAATCTCACATCTGTGTAGATGAATTCCCTCAGTTCTTCAGTAATTCTCTATGATTTTCAGCATAATTGTCCTGAACAGATGTTTCAAGTTGATGGAGTAGCAGTAATGTATGGAAAAGGGAGGCTTTATGCAGTGATTGCAAATGTTCTGTGAATCAGGATCACCATTTCTTACTTGCTGCCTACTGCAGCACTGTGCATTTCCATCCTGGGGGAGGCTTGAGGGCGTTTTTGTACGCTGCATTGTACTTGGAGTGGTTATTGTAAGAATTTTGGGGGAAAAAAGTCCACTATTTGAATGATTAACAGCTCATTTATAGAATACTTTTTAATCATTGATTTCTTTTTTGTCCAATATGTGAAGGCTTTATTCTCCGTCTTTACCTTGTGCCCTGTAACCAACAGCTGTGCAGCAGGAAAGTCTTGCCTTGGGCTTCTGATTGTGCGATCGATTACCACACAGGGCTGGTTTTGGAGATTTTAATCTTGCTCTGAGAAAGCTAAAATGTTCAACTAGTGAGTTAATTAAGAGTTCGTTCATTATTTATTTGAATTATCTAATTCTAGAGCTTCACGTTAAATTTCTAGATTGATCCTTAGGGATGTAATGCGGTGCGTGAAAGAAATGCTGTATGCGGTCAAAATGAAGCTAAGCAGGGAGTGCTTGCAAGTTTTGTGGGAAGAGGCTACGACAAAATGCATCAGTTGTTGGTTCTACCCTTGTACTGTAATTAAATCGAAGTAATTAAATCGAAGCTACTGAAAGAGAGTGCTTCTTTCTTATCAAGATTTCCTATGTGTCTCTGAGCCCACCGTTTGTGTTTCGAGTTCCACCTGAGATGTCTCATGCTCCACCAGCACTGCATACGGCTGGGAAAAACAAAACAAAAAGTCAGAAACTGACATCTCACTTTCTCTCTTGCCTGGCCAAGTGAGGAGTTATCTTATGCCTCCCTCTTGGAAATAGAGTGTAAGTTACGTAGTAGCTATTAAGCAGAATGGTTGTTTGTTTGGTTTGGTTTTATTTCTTTGAAAATTCTCCTACATTTCATATGTAAACCTACACTCTGAGCAGAGCGGTTTTCTAACCCCCTGATATCACCAAGAATCCACACGTTGTCTGTGCATACATTTCATATCTCTGACTGCACCAAAGTAAAATGTAGACTGTGATTTGCAAGTTGTTGGTACTCTGAGTCATTGACCTGAAAAGCGGTGCAACTTAAATGGTGGAAGGTTTTTCTGTCACATAGGTCAAAGCAGAGGAGGTAATTTCGTTCAGTTTGCAAAGCTCAGCAAGATCCTGAAGTATGATCAGTACTACATAATACCTCGTAAAGCACTGTGCAAACAAAAATCTAATACTTTGGAAGTCCCTTCAGGAGGCTTCTAACTAACATGGGTTGTCCTGGGGAAGCTTGACTTCAAAATAACATCTTAAATTTCGCGGAAGCAGTGTGGTAAGGACAATTAAGTGAGTTTATTAATGAGGTATAAATGAGAGAGGATACAAACAACCATGAAAACATACATGACCGAATTATAACGTGGACTAGAATTTATTTTTCTGTCTGAGAAGGCATTATGATACCAGAAAGTAAGTTTCTTAATTAATAGTACATTGCCTCAGACGGAGGGGAAAGAACCATTTGAGCCATTAAGTATCATTGTCTGAATTAAAGATGCAGTAATTCTTTAACAGTCTTTAAAGGTTCTGACCTCACCTCTCCCGACTGCACTCAGCCCTCATATAAGGCATAAGAGGGCTGAGTTTTTAGTTTGATCTGGAGGGAGATGTGAATTAAGAAACCAGGTGTAATTAGGGCAGCACATACTGCCCTTTGTTCTGGCACTACCAGGTTAAGCAGAGTTTGCGTCAGCTCTCCAAACTGGTTTGCTGGGGCTAACAGTGCAGAGCCAGTAGAGCCGCGGAGGTGGTGGTGTGACTGCCCTGAGCATGGGGCAGAGAAATGCCTTTGGTTGTGCCGAAGCCGGCACTGCTGCTGGAGTTGGGCACTATGCACTGTAAGCAGGAATGCCTTCATGGAAGGCACTGCGTTACACAGCTGCTGGAAACAGGCACTGTGCGAACTGGAGAGCCCACCTAGTGCATGGAGTACATAATGCTGCATTAAATACCAGTGTATTGCCATAAATAGTAGTTAATGTACAGAGGTGTCTGTCTCAGGGTCCCATAAAGGACCTATAAGGAACTTTTTTTTTTTTAGGGATTGATCTTTGGGAAAGCTGAAGGCAGCAATGAAAGTAGGATGGCAATAACATGTAAATTTGCTGCATGGAAGGGACCAGAGCTGTGGGTTGCTTGCCAACTGCTGCATTAAGGATGAGATGCTGAAACCTTCCGAAGTGCTGAAGTCAGTGCGTTTCTGCTTAGATACCAGCTCATTAACACGTTGCTGGTGCTGTTATTTCTTTGCTGGATGCAGGGAGTAGTGTTTTAATCTTTTTTATAAAGATTTCAAGACATTTTAACAGCATCACTTTTCTAAAGTGTACATGATGAAACTCAGTAGCATGCCTTTACATGGACATCCACGTGATAATACAAAATGGAATGTGTATTTATTATAGCTGTTTATTTACACTTCTGTTGTTCCACGTGGAATCTGTGCGTTCAGCATTGCTGATGGTGTGTTGCATTTCCTTTCCCGTGGTAACTCTCCTGTGTTTCTCTGTGCTATCTTCTCAATGCGCCGTCTGTGGATGCTGCAGAAATGTACTGGCATCCACAAATCCAAAATGTAGAGGACTAAGAGGCAGGTATTATGTATAGGAAAGAAAAGGGTGGGGTAAGTAAGCATAAACATGTTTGTTTCTCCTTGCCTGTGACTCACTTCTTCATAACAGAAGGATTTTCAAAAGGAGCACAGTGCTAATTGAAAGCAAACAGGAAGTAAAAATAATTCTCTGCACTGAACTATGAGGGTGGAATACTTTCAGACCAGTAAATTAATGAGCTAATTAATTTGATTGACTTTAAACCTGTAACTGTCACAAAAGCCATATAACTATTATTTATACTAATATATAATATTTTATAACACAGAGTACTGCTTAGAGGGGATGGGTCTGATTAATGCAGTGAAAACAGCCAATATTTCTTGATCTGCCCATAATTCATCCTGATGGACATATGACTAATTATTTTTTTTCTAATTTAAGATCAAAGGCGTATCTCTTGACTGGAAGTCTTTCATGTGCTGCTTTTCCTTCTGTCATTACCTCCATCTAGCTGAGTTTGCCTGTTTTGGCATTCGCTTCGACTGCTGTATTGAGTCCCGTCCTGTGGACCCAATTGCACTGAAGCTGTCAGGTGCTCAAGATAAGCATGTGAGATATGTGTCATGTGCTTGGAGTCATGTTCCAAGATGAGGTTTGAAAAGTACTAGTGCTGGGCTCTTCAGTTTTGAACCCAAGTTTTCCTTCAATGTTTTTAGTATAGATATCACTTTTTTTTTTTTTGAGGAGTGTGATAATAGAGACAAAAGCATGTTGTTTTATCTGTACTGAATCCTCAAACAAAAAAATCTTGAGTTGCTTTTATAGGTAAGACATGGGAGTATGCTCATTTCTGGAGGCAGCACTTGGCCTCCCACCTTCCGCTTGATGAGTTTCCTTACAAGTGCAGGAAGTCAGGGACTTCTGATGTCTCATAAGGATCCTTTAATAACCACTGTTGCCTTGAAGTACTGCCCATGGCCCACTTCAGCAGAGCTGCATCTGGCTGCCTAACAACATGGCAGTCCCTCTCTCCTGCTGCCTGCTGATCAGGTCTCAGCCAGTGACTCACTTGCCAGGTGGCCTCTCCTGGATGGGGCAGTTCCCCTTGTGTCATAAGCCACTTAAGATTCAGTGAGTTGCTATTAAAATTTAATTAACTCTACAAATGGATATTTACAAAGGTACCTGATGATGAATCAATCTGAGGATTAACATAATGGTGTGGACTAGTTTCCCTGAGAAGTAAAAGCACCCTAATTTTGTTTTCCTTAGTTTCAGTAAGGTGTTATAGTTCCCGAATTCTGTCATTTTCCAAATCATTCTTTTCACTCTCAGTCCTTGCTTTCCCTTTGGCACATTTGTATCGCACAACACGGGCACGTTCACCTCATACAGTTGAAATCCTCATATTGATGAACAAATTCTTATGTACGTGTGGCAAAAAAGTATTGCTAAGGTGATCTTAGGCAGTAGTGTCAAACAACTAAAACATAAGAATGTTTGTTGGTTACATGAAGGTGTTACATCCTGAGGAGAATATCTTGAGTTTAATGCAGTAGTTCTCTTTGACACTGGGCATCAAGCTATATTTTAAAGCAAATTCAGTTTTACTGGTACTTCAGTTTCATCATACTTGTTTTATTTCTCCAGGTAACGCAATGTTCTTTTTGTTTGTTTTTACAGTTCTATCTTCAAGACACTAAAAGTAGTAATGGTACCTTTATTAATAGCCAGAGACTGAGTAGAGGGTCTGAGGAGAGCCCACCATGTGAGATAATGTCAGGTGACATCATCCAGTTTGGTGTAGATGTGACGGAGAACACACGGAAAGGTAAGGGTATGGATCACTTTCTGCTTTTGTTTTTCCACTATACTTATTTACAGTATCTTACTGCAGTGTAATCTTTAAATGGTATTCCCATTGTAAGAAAAGAAAACGTTTTCCTTATTGCTTCTCTCCCCTCTGTTGTGCTGGCAGTGGGTCTTGTGACTGCGTGGTACACTGCATCAAGAAATGGATTCGCTGAAAACACTGAATCTGTCCCTCCTCCCACTCAGCCAGGTCTTTCAGTTGGCTCGCTTCCTCGGGCCACCTTCTTCTGCAGCTGTGTGGGTGCTTATGTGCATTTGCATAGGCGATGGAAATGCAGAGCTGGGATGGGACCATGTTTGGATGCTGCCTCATTTCAGTTGGCTTACAGCAGGTTTAGAAGTGCGGTGTGAGTGTGTGTGTGTGTGTGTACAGGGGATGTGAACAGGGGGTGTGTGCGCAGTGTTGGGGGGTTTTGTTTGTTTTGGATTCCTGGATGTTCAGTTGGTATTGTTTGGGAGTGAGTGAAAACGTTACTTCATGTAACGTGAGTGCAAATATTAGTGAATGATAGCAGTATATGTGGAACAGATCCAGGAGATACTTTACATCTCTAATAAACCTGGGACTATTTATTTCGAGTGGGGCTGTCCTCACCAAAGGGGCCAAATTTGTTTATTTAGACCTGAAGCAATTTTAAAGATTTTTTTAGAAGGAAAAAATGGAGTCCATTTGTTTTTATTGGTGCTTATTTGCAATTAACGTACGTGAAAGTCCGTGGAACGCTCATTGGAATGACGGTAGCAGTTCTTCCCGGTGGCTCTGTGTTATTATGACACAGCCCTGTGCCCGAGCATTAGTGCATGAGCGCCCTGCTTCTGCCTGCCTTTGCTGTTCCCAGCTTTGAATATAGGAGCTGCACTCGGCATCGCTCCCGATGTGCTGAGCCAGCTGATGAGGGAGAGCGTGCGAGGTCTGTGTTCTCCTCTGTGTGCCTTCCCAAGCAATGAATGAAAACTGTATCATCATGCAGGGGCACGAAAACAGCTGCATCACAGTTACAGCGGTTACACATGAATGCGGCTGGAATGCAGACAAACACATTTTTTCTCCCCTGGTTCGTTTCAGTAATCTTAGATGTTACTGTTAACTCAATCTCGTAGTAAAGCAGCGACATGAAAGCCGGGTTTAAATTAGTGGTTCCCTTTGAGGCCATTTTGCATACCGGTATTTGTATAATGCCTCCCCTGCAGAAGGCGTCTCAGCACTTTGCCATATGCCGTTACGGACAGGCAGCACGAACTGCCTATGTAAATTCCCATTTGTGTACACCTCGCTGGTATATGTTTATTTCCGTGTCATTGTTCGGGCTGCCTTTTGGGAACTCATTTCCTTGCAAATTCGATCTTGATTGGGTCGTGAGGAGCGCGGCACGCTCACCGTGGGGCGGTTCGGGACGTCTTACATAAGCGGCGGTTCTTCCAAGTTGCGCTGTGGAGCTGAAGCCGCTGCCAGGCCCGGGGAGGCTCGCAGCACTGCCGCTTCCTTTTTTGTCGCTGCTGCTCCGGGACCGGCCCGCTCTGTTCCCCCTCCGGGGTGCGGAGCCGCCCGCCCATCACCCCTCCAGATCTGCTTCTGTGTCCTCGGCACCGCCTCGGTGTCCCCCGGGCGCCGGGAACAGCGCGCTGTGTGGCAGCCCGCGTGGCGGGCAGCAGCGGGCACCGAGCGCGGGCAGCCGGCGCCCCGTGAGCCGCTCGCAGCGCGCCGCGCCCTTCGTCCCGTGGCGGCGGACGCGTGGCTCGCACGGCCCGGCAGCGCGTGCTGCTCGGGCGCACACAGCTGTGCCGCGGAAGGACGGCCGTCTCTCTGCGAAGCAAAACTTTTGAGAGAAAAAGCCCACAAACTCTCGATTCCCGCCCCCCGTGCTGCCCTGCCGTCGGTCCGATGCCGCTCTGCTCGCTCGCGGCGTGCTGGCGCAATCGCAGCCCCGTTTCCCGGCGTCCCGGCTCGGCTCCTCGGGCGCGGATCGCCCCCTGCCGTGCACAGCCGGCCCGGCTCCCGCCGCTCTCTTCCCGCTCTGCCTCTCGCGGGCCCGGCACGGCGCGAGCCGCTGTGCCCGAGGTGAGTGCGGGGCGCGTGGGAGCGAGCGCGGGTGTGCGGCCTCAGCGCTGTGCCTCTCCTCGAGGGATTACCGATAGAGACACGAGGTGCAGTGATTCCTGCCGCCACAGCGCTGTCCCAGCGTCGTGTATGTCGCTGTACCGTTCCTTTAGGCTTTGATTTTTCTTCTGTTTGTCATGACTTTGATAGCTGAAGGATAGTATGTGATTGTAATTTTATTCTATAAACTGACCAGAATGCTTCAGTACCTTCTTACGAGTATCATTTGTAGCATCTATCAAATCCCTTTTATCTCTTCTTCTCTCTTTTTTTGTTTGTTTGTTTAGTTTTTACTATATGAAAAAAGCTTCTGCAGCTTTCATTGCTTTTATTTGACGTGTATTAAAGGGAAAAACTTCACACTGCTGTTATCTCGTGGCAGAGCTGCCCGGTCCGTGGCACAGTGCTAAGGCTGTCTCTTAGCTTTGGATTTTGGTACCCTCCTGCTTTCTTCATGAAATCGGTGTTTCCTGTCTATACTTTAAAGGGAAGGATCCTTCGCTGTGGAAGCAGTTTGAGTGTTGCACGCCACAGTTAACATTGCTGCTGGTTTTTGTTGTGTTGTCAAGAACAGGTCTGTGAATTGCATAGACCCTTTATTTGGGCACCTCAGAGCCAAAAAAGAAAGAAGACCCCATGGATTTATCCAATTGGAGATGGGTCTGATCTTTCCTGGTACATTTCATGTTGTGCCAGGGCAATTTACTGCAGTCCTGGAGCAAATCAGATGCTTCACTGTTGTATTTAGCTTTTACTGAATGCAAGGGAGAGCTCTGTTTAGTTGGATCATCCCTCCTGTATTTTTAGATTCTATTTGTGGCAGCTTGCTCCAAGACCTCTCTTTCCCCTGGAGTACTGCCGTTGTCCTAAAACACCCATTCTCCTTTTTATACTAAGCCAGATTAACTATTTTACTGATATTAATAACTACGAAAGTAGAGCAAGTCCTCAAGTGTTGGTAGGTTCTTTAGGTGTAGCGATCGAGGGCCGTGTGCTGTATCCTGCTTGCTGCGGTGCTTTGGGAGCAACTTCCTTCCATCTTTCTAGCTGCGTTACCAAGAAGATGCACTTCACAACTCATAGCTCTGCACAGGAGGAAGAAGAGCAGCAAAACCCAGCTGTAATTTGTTCGAGGTCTTCTTGGAAATGGTATCAGTGCAATTTTGATGAAACATTGTGAAGAGGGGTCAATCCTGACGTTTAAAGAACATTTGAAGAATCCTGAGTACTTGAAGATCAGACACTGTGTTTCCTCCCCTTATTCTTCTAGGATCTTTTGTCAGTTCAGAGAATCCTGCATTCAGTTCCAGGGAATCACGCTCTGTCTCTCTGAGAGGAGCGGCCACATGTGGGGGCAGCGTGCTTTAGGTAACGCTACAGATGCCCTCCAATAGAGGGATGGTTCTGAGTGCTGCTGCTGTTGGCAGTGCTGAAGAGGATGCGCTTCTGTGTTGTTCACGTGCTCTTCCTCTGCTCTCCCTTTTGATGGCTGTGTTTGTGAATAGCGATGACTTGGCAAGTTCCCAGCGTTGAAGTGTTTGGTGGCACAAATTGGATGTGTTACCTTTTGAAGTCTCTGGATATGTTCACAAGAATTGTGTCAAAAAGCTAGCTCATTATTTTGTTGATATTTCCGCATTCCCATTGACAAGGTAAGATGTTATTTTCCCCCTCGTTTTATGAACCAAACGTACCGCTTTAACTCACTGCAGTGAAGAAGTCTTGCTGGCCTTGCTGCATTTGGAGTCGTTGGGGTTGGAACCGCTTGGTAGGCCAGGAGCAAGTACTGCACCCAGCATGACCTCTTTGAGTTTCTCATGGTACAGTTTCCATTCTCCAGGGAGGTCTGAGCAGACAGACCAAACCACCAGTGCTTGAAGGCTTGCCTGCCTTTTCTTGTTCACCTGCCTTAAAGTTTAAGACAGTTACCATGTTTTTAACCGTGGGACTTATAATTAAATAGTGACAAATCATGATGATGTGATGTTTGTTTCTTTTCAGTTACTCATGGATGTATAGTCTCCACAATCAAACTGTTTCTTCCAGATGGAATGGAAGCTCGATTGCGATCTGAGTAAGAATAAGCGTCTGTTTGCATATGGCAAAATTAAACTTCTGTGTAGTGAGGATTTGATGGATATTACATTTAAATTGGCATAAAAACAGTCTCTTTTTATGTGTTCAAGTAAATAAAATAACTGAGAACATGGTTCTTTTGCAGGCATTGTGAAAAACAAATCTCCTTTGATTGTCACTTTGAGAAATTGAGGCAGCTCTGAAAGCATAAAAAAGTTCTTACTGAGTTGGATTGTCTGTTTTGCTGTGTTTGTCAGGATACTAAAATGAATATTAAAAACAAAAATATAGGAGCAAAGGAAGCAAATGAGCCATTCTCCTTCCCTCTTTTATAATTTGGCATTGTTGTTTCTGTTCCTTTAAATGCACATAGGCTCTCCTAAAGTGAAGCTGATATCTGTTTCTGTACGTGTGTACACATAACACTGTTTATATTCTTCAGATAAGCAATGCAGTGTTTCCTCATGGTATAGTTGTTCAGTGCTGCTGTGAAAGTAAGCTCTGCCTGACATTGGGGAAAATGAATAAGGCTGGATAAAAGAATATTTGGAAACTCAGATGAGTACCAAGAGACTTCTCTGTGCACATGCTGGTATTGGAGGAAGCTTCAAAGAGTAATAGAAACAAAAAGTAGTTGTTTGTTTGTTTTTGCAGTAACTAACTGACAATTCCAACCGACATAATTTTAATCAGCTTTCATCCTCAGCAATTCTGTGTTTCTCATTACTTAAATATTCTTACAACATCAGTATTTTGCTTCGTGGAAAGCTAGGTCAAAACAGAACAGTATGGGAACTCTTCAGTGTAATTGCACGCAGTAATAAGAAATGCTAGAAATGTGTAGTATGGAGTTTTGATTCCAGGTAGAAGTATGCAGGTGTACAAAGCTGTGGAAGTTGCCAAACTATGTTACTGCACATGAATTTGTGAACAAGAGTACCAGATCAGATGCCTTCCTGGAAGTGTTGTTCTGTGCACGTAGGTTGGTAGAAGCCTTACTAAAATGGTTGCATATCAAACATGGAAGTTACACATCCTAATTGAACTACTCAAAGTAAAAGTTGGTAAAATGTATTTTTAGAACATGTCTTGGATTTATAGCTTGAAAATAGTTGTATAAATTCAAAAATGTCCCCTAGCACAGTATTAACCATTTTTACATGATTGCATTGTAAATTCTTCAGTTTTATCACAAGAATAAACTTCATTACAAAGCATCTTGATGGAGTGCACAGTAATTTGTGCACTGATATTCTGTAGTATAAGTACTTTGTGCTTACTCTTTCTTTTTTTTGTTTGTTTTCAAGTGTTATCCATGCTCCATTACCAAGTCCTGTTGATAAGGTAATTCAGTAATCTGTTGTTTTTTGCCTTCTCTACCCTGTGCTATTTTCTTACTTCTTTAAAAAGATGATGTGAACATGAAGTCCAGTTGCATTTAGCTGTGTTTCCTACTGGTCTGATTTGAGCTAGTTTTAAATCGTGAGTGTTATTTATGTAGGGAAAGAACAGCAGTACCAAAGTGTATATTTAAGGTCGTTTGGCTTCTTAGATGGAGTATGGCATCTGAAACATGGCTTCAGAAAACCTAGTGCTATTGAGACGGTTCAGTTTCCAGATACGGTTTGTGATTAACAGATGTCGGGTATTGCATAATTTGATACTTGGTCTGTGCTGTGGGACCCAAGAGTAGATCCTGTTTCATGGTTTGGTGTTTGGATGAGGTCTGTTGTCTTTTATCTTGCTCTCATGGGGGATTAGTTGCACAGTGCAGGCTAGGAAGTGCTCTGGTATGTTCCAGAGGAATACTGAGAGACCTCTGCACTCCTGTTGTACAGGTACAGCCCTATCTGTTCTCTGTAAACTCAATAAAGCATGGTGCAGTTGTTAAACTCAGTTTTGATACTGTAGGGTTCCTCTCCAGAAGGTGTTAGTAGGTATTATTAGCCTGGGACAGGTGTCCTCTGATTGTCTAGCCTGTAAAAACAAAACAAACAAAAAAAAGGATTGACTAAGGTTCAAATCAATCAACATTTTCAATGCAAAAACCAAAATTTTTAGAAACTAAGGAAGCTTCTTTATGAAGTCATCAGTGTCAGGGCACTTGCATTCAAGTCAGGGTTTCAAACGGTGTATGTAGTGTGAGTGCACGGTGAGGGCAGAAGTTCTGCAGGGGACTGTAGTTGTGTGGGAAATGGTTTCTCAATGGTATCGGTGTAGGTAACAGCAACAACAAATGACCCTATCTCCTTAGCCCTAAATGCAGAATGGTTTCTGGCACATGGGGAAGAATAGAGTTAAAGACGTGGCAAAACAACAGACCTTCTTACGCCTGGCTGAGGCCAGGCACTGATTAGCGTAATTTTCCTTAATTGAATTTGTATTAAAATCAAGTGAAGTGATGGTGCTGAAACACAGCAAGAACAATTATACTTTAAGGTAATGCAGGTAGTCCCCAGCTGTGAAATAAGGGGCAGAAGGAATGGTGAAAGTGATGGGGTGAGGTCAGCAGAAAATGTGTGCTGAAATCGTGAGTGGTAGGAGTGGGAACAGGGCACGTTGAATTGGAATGTGAGAAAATTGTCATTTCTGGACACCTCCCCCCAGTTTCTATTTGTCCTTGGATTGAATGGCTTCACCTTTGTGCACCTTGTTTCTTTTGTCAGATTGTCTTTTGTTTGAGCTGAGGTGAAGCTGTTTAGTACTTTGATTCAGAAGCTCGTAAAGACGTCGGCATGATGTGGCCCTGAGTGCCATGAGTGGCCAGAGCGGCGAAGTTCTGTGTTAGCTTGAAGTAAAATGACAGTAGGGTAAAAAATGATTGAAAACACCATTTGTTCGATAACAAATTTACCTTCCTGACTGGATTTAAATTATGAACTTTGCCTTGTTTGAGGCTAATGAAAGATCCAGAAATGTTGAGATTCATAAGTTCTCTTATTTCTCAGGTTGCTGCTAACACGCCCAGTATGTATTCTCAGGAATTGTTTCAGCTTTCACAGTATCTACAGGTAATATTTTTCATGGCTGCATTATTTTGATTAAATATTTAATCTTTGATTAAAAAAAAAAGTATATTTTTGTCTTCCAGTTTGTAAACAGGAATAAAATACTTCTAACTACCTTACTCTATAGTGAAACAGTGTAAGAAGTGTTATAATTGAACATAACACAGCTCCATGTAAGCTTCTGAGGTTCTTAATGAGCACTGTGAACTATGGCTTTCATATAAGGTGAAATGGTAATGGTGATTTTTATTCCAATTAACAGTGAGGTTTTTGAGACATTCATTTTTGGATGCATTTGCTGAAGCAGCAGGAAGCAACTCAAGCAGATGCTTTTTCGTGAGAGGGCAAATCCTGAACTATTTACCAGTCTGTTCACTTTTGCATCCTGGAATTGTTAAAAGTTCCTTGCTGACCCAAAATAAATTCAAACAAAAATAGCAGTTCTTGCATGGCATTTATTTTCTGTGACCTGATTTAGGGACTAGCAGCTCAGCACACACAGGACCTGCCAAATCTGCCTTCTGGTGGGTACACCAATTTTATTGCTGAAATTAGCGACAAAAGTTCGGAGTGGGTATTACTATTGAAAAGTCTTGGAATTGTTTACTGTGTGTGCTCTGCATGTGCAGTATATGCTTGACAAATTAACCTTTTTGGGAACCTGAGGTTGTAAGATAACATTTTCTAATGGAAATATCCAAATAAAAGTGTGGATGAATAAAATGGGATGGTTTTCCTGAAGTTTTGAATACGTGACAATGTGTGCTGCTCACACTTTTTTTTTTTTCCTTTAAATGCAGCATTATTTCGTATCTTTTCTATTGCTTCTGTTTTCAAGTTGCACTAACAGAACTGACCAGTTGGCTCTCTTGATCTCATCGTAGGAAGCCTTACATCGGGAACAAATGTTGGAACAGAAGCTGGCAACCCTTCAGCGGCTACTTGCTGTTACGCAAGAGGCTTCAGATACTAGTTGGCAGGTACCAGAAAGCATCCTTTCCCTTTGTAGGCTGAAAAAATAGCAAAGTATAAATTGTATCTATTGCTTTATAAATAACCAGGAAAACAAACAGAAGAGTAAAAAGCATTTTGTGGTTCTCCAACTGTGCAAAAGTTTAATAAGTTTAATGTACAGGTTGAAGTAACTTTTAATGTTACTAATTGATTATTTAATCAATTTGATTTTGATAGGACAAGGGGGAATGGTTTTAAACTGAGATGGGGAGGTTTAGTTAGATATTAGCAGGAAGTTTTTCACTCAGGGGGTGGTAATGCCCTGGGACAGGCTGCCCAAGGAGGTTGTGGATGCCCCATCCCTGGAGGCATTCAAGGCCAGGCTGGATGTGGCTCTGGGCAGCCTGGTCTGCTGGTTGGTGACCCTGCACATAGCAGGGGGGTTGAAACTAGATGATCATTGTGGTCCTTTTCAACCCAGGCCATTCTATGATTCTATGATAAATACGCCAGTAGTGTGATTCTAAAGCAGAAGTCTACTGGATCTACTTAGACCATTTCAACAGAACACTGTGTTTTATTTGTTTTGCCATGACTAATACTAATATGAGGTGAAACTTCTTCTCTTCTAGGCTTTAATAGATGAAGACAGGCTGCTATCAAGATTAGAGGTTATGGGAAATCAGTTACAAGCATGTTCAAAGGTAAGGAATTCATTTAGGAGAACTCCATACGAGAATACTGAAAGACAGCTCTTCTGAAGTATTTTGAAATGAACACAAACTTCCTCATATGGGGCTGTGCTATGCAGTTCTGATAATCTGATTAGCTTGAAAATTGCAGGGCTGTACTGTATTTCATGGAATCATTTTAAATTTAGATAAATGGTTATCTATCAGCATTTTTTTGAGCCCAAACTGGCTTTTCTTTTCATATATAGATAAGGAATTTGTCATCTATGAGAAGCAACCAATCTGTCAGCTCTGTTTTCTTTTCAAATATGGATTTGAACAAGGGCATTATGCATATGCTGATATTCAGAAGCAAAGTAAAAAGAATGCCCTGACTTGTGTGTTATTCAGGCTATGTATGCCTCAATTTTTGTTTTTTCCTCACAACTACCTAGATGATATATATATATATATATATATATGTATTTTTTTTTGCAGGCCCTGTCTGAGATCTCTCAAATGTTTGGGTTTGTCTAACCGTAGGTCTCCTAGGCTTGACACTATTTTGTGCCTCAAAAAATTACAGTTTTGCTGTGATCAAAGAAGTGCAGATGTGTGCTGTTGTACATACAGGTGGTTTATACCCAGATGTAGCAAGAATCCTTGTTCAGTGATTTACCTGCAACATTTTCTCATCTACCAGCAACTGCTGAACATTTTGGAATAGAACAGATTTTAGCACAATCTCACATATTTAATCAGCAAAATATTAATGTATATTTTTTGTATTTGAATTGCATGTCCAGAATCAAACAGAAGACAGTATACGAAAAGAGCTTATAGCATTACAAGAAGACAAACACAACTATGAGACAACAGCCAAAGAGTCCCTGAGGCGGGTCCTACAGGAGAAAATTGAAGTGGTCAGAAAGCTGTCTGAAGTGGAGGTACTGACGTGTCATAACTAGTTTGCTGGAAATATAGAAATACTTGCAACTGCTGCTACTTAGATCCATGTTTATTGCCTGTAACAGGCCACTGTCTGTCATATTGTGGCACTTGCAGTATATGAAATAGAGTTTTTTCTTTCTTAGATGTTAATCTTACGCTTGAACTGTTGATGGGGCTATTTAAACTCCTCTTTTTTTCCCCCTCTCTTGAAAAATATTAAGCGTTCTTAACGTGTTTAGTATGTCAGGGAAATAAGTGAGGGTGAAAATAACACATGCTTTAGAAAAAGTGCTACTAGACCTTGTTTAAATCATAAAAATTATGGAAATGTAAGCTTAACTGCTCAAAGCATGCTTAAAATGAGCTTTTAAGATTACAGTGTGTTGGATGCTTTCTTTAAATAAGATTTCTGTCCCTGTGATAGCTCTCACTGCTGTCTTTTCTACTGTCATTTTCACTTTCAGTTCTTATTTGCTGTGATCCCTTAGGTCAAGAAACGTCCCAAGACTTGTTTATTATGTTCATGAAGTGTGTACACACTTCATGCTTTAAAGAGAATGCAGTGCAGTTAGTGCTGTAGTAAGTAATCTTATGAGACTTCAGTCAAATACATCCTTGTATATCGTAATAGTTGTTGACAGGTTTGTTAATGGTCAGAGTTCTATGTTTGCTCCTAGCTTTCTCCTCCTTTCCATTCCTGTACTAAGAAAAGAGTGCTCTGACTCTTCCATCATCCTTTTTCCTCTTCAATTTCACTCTTGGTGGAGAAATATTAATTTAACATAAGTATGGGGTTTCCTAGCATACTCTGTAGCGCATCCAAAGCGAAAGCAGTTGGAAAACAAATATGATCAGTTGCATCATATTTGTTTTGAGGGGAAATGTACATTAGCTGAAATGTTTGGTGGTTTATTAGTCTGAAATTCTGCATTTGTTCCATACAAATTTTCTCTTACAGCGGAGTTTAAGTAATACAGAAGATGAATGTACTCACCTGAAAGAAATGAATGAGCGGACTCAGGAAGAATTAAGAGAATTAGCTAATAAGTACAATGGAGCTGTAAATGAAATTAAAGATCTCTCTGACAAGCTAAAGGTAACAACAGAACTTTATTAGACTTATGGTGATGTTGTAATGCATGGAAAAAGATTTCATTTCTAAAGCAGCAATCCAAGTAAAGGTTAAGAAACTACTTAAGCAACAAGTAGGTGAAACAAAGATGTATGTCAACTGTTATGTGCTATTTTCATTTTCCTTTACATTCAATATGCCTGAAAGTGTCATAATTTAAATTGTTAAAACTTTCCCTTTTTCATTCACTTCTAAAATGACAGTATTTTTGTAGCTGCACTTTGTTTTTAGTATAAAACTATGTCATGGATGAAATTTCACATTCAGCTGCTTTTATATAAGAAACTTGTTTGCATTTCACATTGTCCCTTATTGCAGTTACAAGCACAAATGGCCAACCACTGTAAAATTACAGCTCAGCTCCTTGGTGGAAAGGAGTATGACGTCAGGTTTATTATTAAATCGAGTTTCTAGTTATATTAATATTTTAATGTCCCTCATGCTGGAGAACAAAATGATGACAGAATGATAAAGCCTGTTCCCATAAAGTCTCCCATTGAGGCTAGCAGATGATATTGAGGAGGAAAGTGGTAGTGTTCTGTTTTTGAGATAGTTGGATTTGTCCTGGATACAGGAATTTAGATTATTTTGGACTTAGCATCTCAGAAGACTTTTCTTTCCAAATTAAGTGTTATGTTGCTGGTCTTAAGATCCTCAGTTTTGCAACTAAGAATTAATCACTTTGGTGATGAGTTTACACAGAAGGATCAAAATTGAAGCTTATTAATAACCTAGCTTTGCAGGGAGGAGAATCTATGAAATTGTATCATGAAATCCAACAAGGAAAAAACTGTGGGTTTTAATAAGGTTAACCTGTGTACTGTGAATTCAGCTCGTAAGGGCTTTGGAATTTGGCTGATGGTTTGAGATGGGAGTCTTTAGGCATTTCTAAGCTCTCCGGACCTGACAGTGTTCTGTTGATGTTTTGAGATTCTTTATCTGCAAGTTTGCCTACAGTAAGATTGTATTGTTTCTGTTTTCTCCATCTGACTACCAAAGTAAGTTACTTTAGTACATTCAGTTATACCAAACAAGGAAATCTACACCTCGGGGTGTTAATTTTCATTTGTTTGGGGATTTTTTTTTTTTTTTTTTGAGCAGGTGGCAGAAGGAAAACAAGAAGAGATCCAACAGAAAGGACTGGCAGAGAAGAAGGAACTGCAGCATAAGATCGATGAAATGGAAGAAAGAGAACAAGAGCTTCAAGCAAAAATAGAAGCTTTGCAGGCTGATAATGACTTCACCAATGAGCGGCTAACTGCTTTACAAGGTTAGTCACTAGTGGGGGAAAAATTATTGATTTGTTATTCTTTTAATCTGTGAAATACCTTTTTCTTGGAATTCTGTTTACAGTACGGTTAGAACATCTTCAAGAGAAAACTCTTAAAGAACACAACAGCTTAGGTAGGTGTGATCAGTTTCTTGTTTAAAGCTGGTTTCCAGATTATTTCTCTTCAATTCCTTTTGTTGTGATAATCCTGCAATAATCCTGTAATGTCTGGCAATAGGATAATGTATTTACAAATAAGCCAGTATGCTTGCACTGTTTTACTGCTTGTTAATGATACGGAAATATGTGACTGCAGCAGATTGCCAGCAGAGGGCACTGCTGCTGTGCGTGTTCACCTTTTGGGTTTATTGCACAGTTCAGAGCTTTTCTTGGTTCCCAGCCCCTTATCCACCACTCAGAAAAAGATACTAGTTTGTTGTCATGTTCTTTTAAAAAAAAATCTGTATGTAATGGACAGTAATTCTTTGGATGATAGTAACTTCTGATGTGTTGAACAGTCAGAAATGTGATCTGTCCTGTTGGAAAATGCATTAAGTTTTGCCTGTTTTGTTTGATTAATCTAATCTAGATACTCAGAGGAAACATTATGAAAAACCATTTGCATTTCACAGTGCTGTATTTATAAAGAAACAAAACCCAAAACATTTTTCTTGATTCTAGAAATAATACCCTTTCTTAATCCTAGGCATACAAGTTGATGACTTCATACCTAAAATTAATGGGAGCACAGAAAAAGGTAGTGTATCGCAAGGCTACCTTTTGTCTTATGGTTGATGTTTGAAGTTGAACAAATTCTTTTTGTCCTCTGAAGTTTTACTTGGATTATTATTCCCTTAACAAAGAAATTGCCTGCTTCTCTGACCAGCTTTTTTTTTTTGTTGTTGCTTAGACTCTCAGTCTGGGTGTTTTTAGAAGGTTCTGTAAAATCCAAGGAGCCAAACTTGGAAGTTGACCTGCTTTAATTTTTAAAAATCTTTTTTTTATATATATTTTTTTAATGGATTTTTACTAGAATCACTGGGAATCTTATGAATGGTGTCAAACTTGTGACACACGGTGGAAAACCCTTATTATTAACAATTTTCCTCTTTATTTTCCTTGCATCATAGACTTATACCATTTTTCTATTAAATTGGTTATGGTAAGTAAAGTCAGCAAAAAATATCTTTTTGCTGTCTATGATGTATGACAAATGCAAATCACGTACCAGTGGGGGAAACTAACTTTGAAACTTCTTTAAAATTTAAGAGAGTGTCTTTCTACCAAACAGGAGCTAATACACACTAACTTTTTTTTCTTAAAAACAAAGTAGTTTAAGCTGAGTTCTTTTTAACCGATGTTTTAACACACACTTGAGGGGTTTTTAATAAAATTGATTAGAAATCTGCCAATTTTTCCGTATAAGAAATGGTTTATATTCACCAAATTGTTCTGTTAGTTAAGATAGATTTGTTCTCTTTAGTTTATTTAAGCTACATCAATGAAAAATTTTCCTTGAGTATTTCCTGTGTATAGTAAAGCCTCTGGGGACTCATGGTGGTGTTAGTAGGAACCACGAGGCTCTCTGTGTAAGGGTCCCAACCATCCAGCTATTACTTACGGTGTTTCAGGAGGACTGTATATATTTTTTGAACTGATTTAAAAGCCATCTGTGCTCTAATTTGTAGATTTATTTTCTTTGTATTATAAATGAAGAGCTTCTTAATTAGGGAGGGTGCTATCAAAATGAAATAATGGCAAAACCTCATGTTGATTTCTTATTTGGAGCAGGAGAAAGGTGTTAAATACACTGACAGGAGCTGTATAAAAAGTCTGCTTAATCTAAGTGCTGGTTCTCCCTTTCTCTTAGTATTGTTCCATCTTGCTGTGGCATAAGTTAGGTTGGTAATACTCACCATGCTTGATAGAAAGGTTAAGACATAAACATGCCTTTTTGGTTTTTAATTTTCCACCACGGGAAATGATTAACTTCTCTACCAAGCAAAACTGAGGCACTGTGTAAAGACTGTGATTCTTCATTCCAATAATCACATTCTAATCATGTGAGCTGTAAGACTTTGTGAAATAGATTGTTGGAAGGTTTTGGACAATCCTGCAATACTGTGAGAAAACGCAGCCTGTGATGTGATACCAAAGTGCCATTCTCTTCTTTTTTTTTTTTCAAAGTTTAAGACGACGTCCTTTTTTATTTATTGTGAATCATATAAAAATCGTCGGGATGAAGGCATGAAAACACATATTCCCTCTTCCCGTGAGTGACAGGAGGGCAAGCGCTCGTGCTTAGGCATGTTAGGAGGTTGTCTACCGGTTTCTTTTTCTTTGACATAGAATTGTTCATTCAAGTTGTTGTCTGTGTGTATGAAGTTTGTCACCTTCCTCTCCCATGTATCTGCCATAATGTTATTTTATTCTATGGATTAGCTTAGCTTTCCATATTTTGCGTTGTACCACGTTCTTCTGCACATCTCTGCTATACTGAGCCCATCCACATTTCTCTGACTTTGTAGAGCTTGTTGGCTTGTGTTCTTTTCATGACAGAATGTGTTTGTCTTTATCCTCCTGTTCTTTCTCCAGCCATCATACAACGACAGATGGGCAGTCATTTTTTCACTGCCAGATTTTGGTTTTTGCCTTCTTGAGAACAGCAGGAAACAGTTACTGTGTTTCGCTGAATAGTCTTGAGTTATTTTAGAGCTTAGAATTTGGGGCTTACAATGTAGATTCATCTGCTTCTGCAGTGAAGGAGTTTGTGGATATTTTGTGTAAGGGAAAGACTTCAGAGGTAAAGACAGAAATCAGAAATGCAAGAAGTGGTTTTGTACCAAATAAACTGTAAGGAGGGAAAAATGGTTTCCTCTGATTGTATATGGTTATGCTATTACCTTCTTTCATCACTGAGTAGTGATGACCAGAAAACTAGAAACAAGATTTTCTTTTCTTGAAACGTTCATGTGCTGCAGAGAGAGAAGGTGAAACTGTATCAGCTTGGCATGCTTTATGATGTTCCTTTTGTCTCCCTGTCTCTGAAAACTTCAGGTCCACCTCAGGAGGTGTACTTACAAACTGCTGCAGCAACAAGGATCTTACCTCTGTTCTTAGTTCTATGGACTGCCACGAATTTAAAAAACAAACAAACAAAACAGTACTCTGAGTAGGGAAACTATGAGCCATCTTAGAGTACATCTGGAGCCATAGCAAAGTGCTGTAAGGTGCTGATGGTTAGGTGTTCGTTTTTTCTCATTTCACAAATAGAATTTCTGATGCAGAATACTTTCTTAGACATAAGGCTACTGACAAAGGTTGTTTAGAACTGAGTTGTTGCAGTAAGTTGTTCCACCACACCTGGTTTTCCTATTTCAATTCTTTGTGAGCCATATCTTGAATACAGAAAGGTACAAAAAAAATTCTATGCAGTCACTTAGAAGAGCGACTTGTAGAATATATAAAAATAAATAATTCAAAGATGGAAAACAGATGTTTCAGTCATGGTGCTGTACTTTAAAAGCCTTGTCCTTACGAATTAGAAAAAAATGACATTTACTGAAGTAATTTTCAAATATGGTAAAGGTTAATATTACATCATTGCTCGTAAGGGCTGGGCTGCTGATAGCTGAAGCTCATGATTGAGAACTTTTGTTAAAAAGTAACACGCTTTGCTGGTGTGTGTACAAAATTAAAAAAGACATTTTCACTTTAGGTTGTTAGGCTCTTGGAGTCAAAGGATTTTGAGCTTCTTCAGAATGGAAGCATTAGCACAATTTTAGTTGAAGAGACACCAGGTTCTGATGGAGCTGGGAGCTGACCAAAGGCTCGGAGAAGGATGTGGGTAAAAAAGAGAGTTGAGTCCAGATTTAGGATCTTTACTTCAGAATTTTCTCTGTTCAAAACCTGTCATTTCGATGCAGTAAAACCTCAAAAAGTGAAGGGAGATATTCAGCAACAGTTAAATATCTTTGCATTTCAAGAGGGTATCTACTGTGGAATTAAAAAACAAGAAGACTAAAGAGAAACTTAATAAATACGCTTTTAAAACTAAGAACAAAATGTCAGAGAATACAGGTTAAATACATGCTTCCTATTTCTTCAGCACTTGGATTTGGTATTTGCTGATATTCATGATGCCTTGTTCTGAATTTACAAATGGGTACCAGTGGTGGTTCTATGGAGTTGCATGTTTCAACTATTCTAAACTTATTTGAATCTAAATATCATTCGTGTGTTAATCTTTTTGCAAAATGCTGATTGTTAATGGAAGTCCTTTGTCACCACCTAATGTGAAAGAGCAATGCTGTAAATGCCAAATGCAGAATGTTTGGATTTTTGTAATTTGTTCCTACTAAATTTGACTTAACAGAATTTAATTAGCTCCTACTGAGGTAAGGAGCTTTTTGTTGTGAGAAGCTCATCGATTTTAGTATTTAAAAGCACTTTTTTTGAAAATGCAGTCAAGAAGTTTTTCTTCTGATCAGGTAATATCAGAAGAATTTCTAATATCATCCAGACATTATTCCAAACAGGTGTTGTCTGCTTGTGTAGTAACCCAGACCTCAACAGCTAACTGTAAATATGCAGTGACAAATACTGTTCGTATACCTTTCACATTTTTTATTGCATCAACCTGAAAATAAGCAGTTGTAAACTGAAGTGTTTCTTTCTTTACTAGAGCACTTTCTTTCAAAGAGTGGAGGGGACTGCACTTTTATTCATCAGTTCATAGAATGTCAGAGTGAGTACAAGAGTGTTCATCACATTCACTTTAAAAACAATGGAAAACTCAGACAAGATGGATGAAACCCAGAATTTGTCAGTACTGTTCAGTACGTCGGTAGTAGCATAGAACTGAGGCGTTGTGGTATTAAGCAGATGCCTGTAGTAGAAAAAGGGTATATTTGGAGGCGTCTTTGTTGTGGAAATGATGATCACGCTGTCTTTTCATACATTTAGTCATTCTTTTCCTCTGCCCAGTAACAGGGTGGTTATGTTGCCACCTGATGTTTAAAGCAGTGTAAGTTTTTGACTGTGCTATAAATTAAGAAGTTGAAAGCCTAACAGTGGCAGTTTAAGCAAACAGCATGGGTTGCAGTGTGCCAGAGATGAGGTAATGATCCCTCTTCTCAGTTTTACTATGTAATTTAGCTGATATTTGAATGTTTTAACATATTTTTCTAATTAGTGGTTACAAAGAACAAAAAGGAAAACTTTAAGACTTGAATTTTTATGTAGAAATTCAAGAGCTTCTTTTAATGAGAAAAGATTGTAATTATGTGATGCCAATCTTTAGAAAGATTTATTGCTCTGGAATGAGAAACTTGTTTTTCAAAGCAAATGGGTTTTGAAAATGAGTAATGAAACAGTGCAGTGTATGTATCAGTAATTAAGGAAAAGCTTCAGGTGTTAATATGTGCTGTCTGATTGGAGAGAAAAGCTATTAGGATAGAAAGGAAGTGCTGTTTAACTTCAGAGAAAATCGCTTGGGAGCATAAAGAATTTTTCCACTTCAGATACAAAATTTCTATAAACTTGAGTTGAACAAAAATAAGACAGTATCTTTTTGACATTGGGCTCTTTTCCCCCTTTCATTTTCAATATAACAATTTTATAGTTCAGAAAAGTCTCATGAATTGTCTTTATTCATTTTGTTAAAAGAACTGAAGTTCAAAGTTTGATTACTTTTTCTGGTCGACGTTGAAAAAGGTACTCTGAGTGATGTTCAGATAGGAACTGGTCGACTGTTCTCATTGTTTGGGCGTTAGCAAAACCTATAGCAGCACCAGCTTTGCAAAGTAGATGTCAGCAGTCTTGTCCCTATGGAGAAGGAGAAGCCATCATCAAAATTTAGTAAAAGATTTTAACGTGCAGTTGAAGTAGTAAAATATGTTAACTTAGAGTTCCATGTATGCCTCCCCTGTCATGGGTTGAAATCTAGAGAAAAGAAAGGGTTCAGCATTCTGCATTTTTGTGACAGTGTAGGTTTTTACTGCTGAATATGAGGGATTCAGATTCAGCAGCTGATGTGTTTGTTGGACTAAAAGTTTACCTTTCTCAAATTCGCATATATTCAGTCAGGCCCCACAAAATCATGAAGTTAAAAAAAACTTTTGGGTCTATTATTTTAATCCCGTATGTGAAAGCTGCCCCCTTAGTCCTGCTGCTGCAGCAGAGAAGGTTGGTAGCTAATGGGGATCATCAGAGAGGCTCTAAGATAGGTGGACAGTGGATGTGGAACAGTATCACAAAGATGGGCAGTATTGAGGAGGAATGCATAGTTAGCTATACTAAGCTTCCGCCTCCTAATATCTATGTATCCTTAGGAAAGGACCAGGTTTATTGGTAAAATTCTGAAAATAGGAGTTGCATATTTAAGTAGTCTTATTTTTGAAAACGATAGGATTTGCAAACCATAAGAGAAATGTAAAAAGAAAGGAGAGCAGCATGATGCAGTTTGTTGAGAAGGTTCTGACTTCTGCTATGTAAAGAGAGCACACGTGTCTGTAGTTGTGGGGAAGAAGCAGTTAAATCAGAAAAACATGAGCAGCGGAATGAAGAAAAGTGCCTTGAGTCAAGGAAATAGAAGTATGTAAGGTAGCATGAGAAGGGGAATTAAATGACCAAATAATCTAATATTCTGTATAAGCAGCTGCTGCAGAGATATAAGGCAATTGAAAGTGCCTATCAGTTGACAGCAGTCAGATGTCTCGAGATACTCCAGCTAAGTTGTTTTTTTGGTAGGGAAGAAACAGCAGGACTCCTGAAATCTTAGCTGCAGTGCAGCACTGGTGCTAGCTTCATAGAACCTGACTTTTTTCATGTTTTGTTTTGTTGGTGTTTTTTAGTAGGGCCGGCCTTGCAACACCATCCAGTAACTTTCCTTGCTCTACAAAATCTGAAGTGTTATGAAATCGTGCTCTGAACGAGCTGAGAGGCATGCTACTTTCTGATCATTGCATCCAGCTCTCGTTGCTCATTTCATAACTCCTTTCAGTAACCACTGCTGAAATCCTGTGACGTCAACAGCAAAAAAAAAAAGCTCATTCTAATGAGTCCAGGGTGTGAGTTATTGCCAAATGTGATGATGATTAACAAAAGAGAGAGCCAGTGCTGTGCCAGCTTCCCATCTTTTGCTCCTATTTTTCTCCTTGTGACCTTATTTCTTCATTTGATGATTTTACATTAATTAGTTAATTTTTTGCCATTTTACTAAGGCTACTCTTGCATTTTTTTAAATGCTGTTTCTTTTTCTTATTCCATTTATATAAAATGGAGTAGTAGGTATTTAACAGATTGAGTGCCTGCTTCCAACTCTTCACACCCACGGGTCATAAATCCATTGGAAATGAGAGTCGTTCAGTAGGACTTTTTTCCAGTGGTTTGAAACCAGTGCTGAGGACCTGGTTTCCTTTAATTGGCCTTCAAAACTGGCTTCCTTGTAAGATTAATTTGATGTAAAAACACAAATACATTGAGGGGGGGCATTTATTTAAATAATCATGTAATGTCCAGATATCTTGAAAATCAGATTACACACAGTAATAGGCAACCTAAATCCAAAGGGGATTTCTTAAATTGAAATGGGAGGAATTGGCTTAAAGATGAAATGCAGTGCTTAACCTCAAAGAAATTATTTCAATAAAAAATATTTTTAATTATCATATGTCTCAGCAGCTCTTGGATTTTCAGTAAGCAATTTCTGGATGACATGAATAATCAAAATCATTTCTTCCAGAAGTTAAAGCTAGGATCCTCACCCTCTTTTATTTTTCGGTGACCAAAAATGCATATCTTGATTCAGCAGAAATAAAGATTTTTTTTTTCCAAATTCAAATGATGAAGTTTATGAAGATGTTTTTTTTTTGTGAAATAGTAATACAGGAAGATGCAGGTATGTGGGGAAAAAAAGTTGTGAAGACTGAGGTATATTGACTTTAACTTTGAATTTCTGATTCCCATCTGGATTCTGCTGTGTTTAGCGAGTAGGGAGGTCAGAATACAGAACAGCAGTATAAGATGCTATTTAGTTTAATGATGTCAACATTCAGTTTTCTGTTTATTATCTAAGTATTCTTAATTATGCTGGAATAAAAATATGTTGACTTTGAACTATACTAATGCTTTATTTTTAAAACACATAGAATATTTACTCTCTTTTTAAACTATGAGAGGCATCAGCCACCAAGTGGAAAATGCTTTCTGTACCACCCTTGGGTCACTGTTCAAGGGGTCTTCCGTGTTATTGCTGGACTAATGTTGGGAAGATGACTTTCACACAAATATTGAAGTTAAAACTGCCACGATGGACAGCAGAAAACATTCGACCACTGGGAAAAAATGAATTAACTGTTTTAAATCTGCAGATTTTTTTTCTTTAGTCATACAAATGGACAATTATTACAAATGTAAGGAACCTCTGCTGAAGTTCAGAGAGTTTGGGAAAGCAGTGGGGTCAAGAAGACTAATTTACTTGTTATTCTGATTTTAACAGAACAATGCGAAGACTTTGGGATCTGTCAGTTCATGAAGCCCAATTTCCTTCTGTAGACTGGCTATAGAAGTGTGTCTTAGGCTAACCACCCAGCATACAGATTATCAGCCCTTGTGATCAAGAAATTGATAGCTACTTTGAGTGCAATGCTTTTACATTCTGTTTATTTTTTTAAAACATTAAGGCAGAATTCCTCAGTATCTTCCTTGCTGCGCTCCTACTATGGGCCCCCCTCTTCCAGACTCAGCTGAGTCCTGGAAAAGCCCCACACAAAGGCTTTTCTTTTAGATTTATTTTTTTAGGGCTCATGAAACCTTTGAGTCCCTCTTCACTTGGGGCTGCAGAGGCTTGGTGCCTGCTGTTGTCTCCCTAGGCTCAGGGACCCTCAGCTCTGATAAACACAAGCCGGATGACAGGCAATCTCCTGGAGTCTGCTGAGACCTCAATTCAGTCCTGAAAATATGGAGCACAGTTCATTGCTTTTTCTGAAACAGTATTCATGAAATCTTGTAGAAGTGCAGGACAGTATTTGCAGCCAATAATAGATGGATGGTCTGTCTCTTATAGGCTGGCTTGTCTGCTTGGGTGGACCAGAATGGGATGGGATGAGTTTCCAGCCATGCAGACAGTTGTTTAGAGCTCAGATTTTTATGCCTCAGAGCTTGTCCTTTTCCATCCATGGCTAAAAAAGCTGTCTCCAGTCAGCTCTTGGCCTCCTGCTGTCCTTAGCTTGTCGTGGGCACAGCAGCGTGCCGTCCGGGTAACACAGAGACTGCTTAATCTTCAGAGCTCCTTGAAGCTCAAAATGCCGACTGAGCTCACTATATTTAACTTTACAAAACTGAGAAGGATTTGCTGCCCTTCAGCTTGTTCAGTCTGACCTCCTGTGCACGCTGTTTCTCCTGTCTTCTCTAAGTCTTGGTTACCTGCTACGAGCGCTCTGCTGGGCTCTCATGGATCCAGCAGCTGCCAGCCCAGCGTCCCACTGGCTGTTAGTAGCCCTTGGAAACTCTTTCAGCTGCCTAAAGCAGAACATCTACTGCAGTGTAACTGATGATAGATCTGTGAGATACGTGACCCTCAGTCACTTTGCATGTTGGCAGCACCTCACTGATTGTGAAGAAATTTGAAATAATGAAATCTTGTAACAAGAAAGAAGTTAATCGCTGGTTCAGTCCTCGTGGTGTCTTTGATAAATCGAAACCTGTTCTTCACATGGTCATACTGTTTGTCTCAAACTCAGGTGTCTTACGTGTGTTTTACCACCTGACATAAGTGGATAGACTTCTCTGCCAGTGCTATGCAGACTCACATTTGGGAACCTGACTGTGGTGTGTGCACAGCCTTTTGGAAATCTGTTCAGTGCTCTGAACATTATAAACTAAGAAAGGCCATTCCTGTGTACCTCGTGGGCAGCGATGAAGCAGTTGTGATGTGGAGGTGGCTTCTCAGTTGCTCTCACTGTGGTGTCTTTCTAGATTTCTGCTGTATTTGGTGGGTGTTCACTTCAAGCCAACAGCTCTCAGAATTCTTATTTCTGCAAATTTTAAAGTGGTGATATTTACTATACTTTCCTCTCAGATTGGGGGGAAAAAAAAGTTCATTTTAAAAAACAGTTGTAACTTTTCATTAGTGAACAGCAACATTAATGTAAGTTAATAAACTGCTGAGGACATAATTATGTACTTAATCACCATGTTCTGCTAGGTTTGAGTGCTTTGTTTCATTATTCCATGCCAGAATTAAGTTGTTGTTCAAGCCTGTGTAGAAAGTAATACTATCAGCTTTTAATTTGGTCATGGAATGTGGTCTACGTAGATGTGTGCAGGGAAAAGCTTGCTTAATTTGAGCCTGGAAAGTAACACTTATTTTATTTGGCAGACAAGATCATAGATGAAGGACATCTAACCAAAGTGGAAGAAACAAAGCTTTTGAAAGGTTAGATTTATGGATTGTATAAGTGTTTTGAAGCATGGTTTGTATGTGACCTTAATGCATGTTCTCCCTTAAACTGGCTGTTTGTTTTGTTGAATATTCATGTTAGAAAAACAATCAATGAAAGGGGGAGGTGTATTGTGTACTGACCTCAAACACTGTTGTAGAGTAAAAAGGTTTAAAGGAAACAACTATTGAGGATTGATTGCATGAAATTCTGGTCCCAACTGAGTTCTTAGCAGAATGTACTTTTTTTTTTTAATTGAAAGTACAATATATATATATATTTATATTGCAAACTGATTAAAATCTCTTGTGCTGGCATAAATTCAGACTTGTTTTAGTCATAGGAGGAAAGATTAATAATGTTCGGTCTGACCTAAGATGTAAATGAAAGTGTTTTTCAGTTCAATCTGTTTGTAGCTCACCCCTCATAATTCTTTCAGAGCAGTGACTAACCTCCTAAGCCTGCCTATCACAAGCAAGATATACGCGTGCATCTCCAACTAATTTTCCTCTTCAGTACAGAACAAGTGAAATACAGAGGTTTAGTTTGACAAGATTTACCTTACCAAGAAACAGTGATTGTTATCTTGCAGTGTCAAAGCTGCAGGAAAAAGTTCTGAAGTATGTAGGTCAATATTTCCTGCATGTCTAATAATGTAAGGTTGGGCTTGCAGGCTGACTCCGCTTCTGTAGCTTTTTATTAACGTCTAGACATACTAACTCATTTCTTTGTCCTTCTGCAAAGTGTTACTGCACTGAATAAATGTTAGCCTGGCAGCAGTCCTGGTGGTTTAGAGACTTTTCTTGTTCTGTATGAAATTGCACCTTTAGTTCGTTTCTGTAGGTGTGCAAGCTATAGACAACGTGCCATATTTGGCAAAAGAATGCATACAATAACTGTAACTTAACACTTGCATGCCAGTTAACTTGCAGTACGACGAGCTATTTTTAGTGTTTGCTAATGTATTTGAACTCCTCAAGTACGTATGATGTCAACACGTTTTAATATACTTCATCATTTTGGCTATATTTATTCAGCTTAGTTTTATTATGGGAAATAGAAACGACTGCTGTGAAATAATTTAGTACAGGAATCAGTTTTGTGCTTCAGACTGTGGTTCCAGCGTAGGAAGCAGGGTTCTGAACCATCTGTCTTTTTTACTTCTGCCATTTCCGACACTTACATTTGCACGTCTTCCTCTGGAGCCTGGATCAGGGGGTGAGGGATAGCGGGGGGAGGGGAGGCATTATACCTGAGAGCAAGTGGGAGGGGAGCATGGGAGGGAGGAGAGGGGGAGAGAGAATTAATGTAGGGCTTGGAGCTCACGCTGCTCCACTTAGCACAGAACAAGGAAGCTGTGTCCATGTATGACCTGATATGGTAAGGTTGGTTGGATGCAGATACTGCTCAGCTTCACACTCCCGGACTGGCCACTAAGACAAACAGCATGGGTGAGGCTTTCAGGATATGCTTTTCTTTATACCTAAGGCTTAAATTTTTTTTTTTATGGTTTTCATGGCAGTCTTGTGGATTTAATTCTATTTGATACATGTAAAATGCTCTGTATTGTGACATCTTCAGAATTTGTTTTTAGGGAATAGCACTTCTAAACTGGGGGCATACTGTTTTCACTTAGCGAAGAACCACCCCAGCCATCAAATTCCCTAACTACTTCAGTCACTGTGAGCTTTGAAGTCAGCTGAAGGCATATGATTTATGTTTGGGAAAGCTGCCAGGCCTGAACCCCTCACACTGGGTCAGGGTGCTTTCCCCTTCTCCCTCTCCAGTGATTTCAGTCCTGTTAACATAGGAAGAGCCTGGTTCTTGATCGGCTACTTTGCTTGTACTTGTCATCTTCTGCTTTGGTTAAAAGTTTGTGTTCTGGCACAAAGAAAGTAGACTCTTCATGTTAGATAACAGAAATGCTTTCTTTCTGTTAACCTGTCATCTTGTTTGTTTCCCAGTGTTGCACGTTTTCATTTTTCGCTTCTTGTTTAGGGGCATTCAGTTCCTTTTAGTCTCTTGTTATTTGTAAAGGCAGTGCCCCCAGGCTTCCTCATGACTCCTGTGTTGTTGTGTTTATTGCTTGTTATCAGTGGTTTCTAACACTATTCTTATAACACACCTTATTGTTTAGTATTGTGCATCTTCCCTTCCTGGTCTTCCTCTGGCACTTCTTTTTTGCATCTACAGTATGTATCTGTATGTGAAGAAATGGTGTTCGCTGTGCTTTTTCCACATACACAGGCATCACTCCTACCATATATAATGTCGTAACGATGCCTTTAGTGTGTCTGCATGTCACTCTCTTTACCTGCAACTTGATACTCAGAAAGAACATCTGTTAATCTGAGGCAGCAGTGCTGTCAGACCAATGCCCGGTGCATATAGTCAGCCAAGAGAGACTTCCCTCTATTCAGCTTCACTTGCATGTTGGTGACTTTGTAGCTGCTGAACTGCCTTATGGGAGTCACCTCAGCTTCTGAAAATATGCTCCTCATTAAAAATTGAGGAGTGGTGAGAAGGGTGCATGGCTTCATTAAGCTCCATGTGATGATGTGGTGGGTTGTATGTGATCAGTTATATTGTGAAGGTTTGGGTTTGGTTGGGTTTGTTGGTTTTTCTTTGGTGGAAAAAGCATAGCAGCTGCCTTCTGGAAATACAATCTGAACTGAAAATTCTTTCTTTAGACTAGTTAGTGTATTCTGTATTGATTCATGCTACTCTTTTTTTCTACAGTACAGTATATACAAGGCTTGCTGCTATTATTTTTTTGTTCAAAATACTGAGACACAGTTTTATTCATCACAGCAGTTTATTTCTGACTCATAACAGTATCTGCATTGTTCTATATCTCTTTTCGTATTTGTTCTCTGATTGGATAAAACAATCAGCTTTTGCAAAGAGTTCCAACTGGCAAGAATACAGCTATACACAAAAGTTCAAGCTGTGCATGAGACAGTTGCATCCCCGATGAGATGGTAGGCTAGATTAATGAGTTCAGTAAAACTGAATCCATTTTTTCCCAGATTTACGAAGAAGTAAGCAAATGTCAGGTTTTTAAGAGCTTTCTTCAGTTCTTCTTTCTAGTGACATTTGAGTCATAGATATATGTACATATATACCTATATATATAATATATAAATTAGGAACAAGGCATTTACACTGTACTTGATTCTCCCTGTGTCTTACAGAGAACCAAGCAAGAGTGAAAGAGTCAGATTTGTCAGACACTCTTAGTCCAAGCAAGGAAAAAAGCAGCGACGACACTACGGGTAAACATTGAGCTGAAGCTTTGCAAAACCTAAATAGAATTGAATCACTTAATCGTGAGCATTTTTTTAAGGGTGGAGAAGACTTGTATTATGTATTATGAGCCACATACATTTTAAGCAGTACTGTCTGCTGTCAACCTTATAAAAATCTGCTGTAAAATAAGAAAAATGTAAAAGCTTCTTTACTTAAAGAATACAGATATGAAAACTGTTAACAATCTGCCTGTTCTCTTAAAATGTTTTTTTTTCCAGATGCCCAAATGGATGACCAAGATCTAAATGAACCTATTGCTAAAGTAGCTCTTCTGAAAGGTAAAGAGAAATTTATTTTTGTAAGTTTAAATACATAATCTACATATAAACTCATAATCTGTATTTATAAGTTAATGTTCCCGTTTTGTGTTGTTTTTTTTTTTTTTAATTAAATGTGTGTTAATATAGAGACTCAAGAAATATTTGGATCATGGTAGTAAGGAAGAATTGCACTTAAATGTTAATAACGTTTCCTTTGGATGGTATAAAAGCGTGCTGCTGAGAGTTAGTATAGGAATAATTTGTGCTTAAAGCTAGTTAGCTCTACTTACCAATGCCGTTCTATGAACTTATATGTTATAATTTCAAGTACTGTTGAGAAATAGTATCAGCATTCACTCAAGTTAGGGCTGATAACCGCTGAGAGAAGAAATTCCTCCATTACTAAGAAATGCTTTTAAGCATTGCCAAGTTTTACCTCTATTGCTTCCATCGCTGTCAGAAATGCTCCTGCTAGTTTGCAGTTGGTGGTATAAAAATTCTAAAATCTTTTTTATTGTTAATGCAGTGAAGACTTGAATTCCCTATTTGAACTGTATTTAGAATGACTGTTGAAACTTGGTATGGTCTTCATACTTCTAAAATTATATTATTTACTGCTCTTTGTACTAAAGGTGTTTGTACTGTAGACTTAATTAGCAAGCTATTTATATGTTCATGATCTGAAGAATAGGGGGTATTGTTACATTTAGTGTACCGAAAGCTAACTTGGCTCTATGTTCTGTTATATGTTTGATAATATCTATAAAATGATGCTTATATTGGTATCACAAGTAGGAAGAAAGTGACAGCTCTTCATAGTTTAGAAAGACAGGAAACCATAATTCTATTTAGGAGAACTGTAAAAGAGCTTTTTCCTCTATTTGCTTACACTTCCCTATTTTCTGATAGAAAGGACTTCAAAGTATATGGTACGTGGATTTTTTTTTCTAGACAAGAAACCAAAAATTGAATATGATGTTTTCCAGTGAATTTCAGTTCAACATAGCTTAAAATAATTCAAGTGTTCATGACAGTGACCACTTTCCATTTAGGTTTTATGTTAATGCCTGTATGAATAGCAATGAATGCATACAACCTTTGTGTAAAGTGTATTTATAAAACAAAAGCAGTTAGCTAAATATCTTAAATAAATACTCTGGGGAAGAGGACAACAAGAAAAGAAAACACATCAGTGGATCTACTGATTTAATGATATTTCTACCTTTCTGGATTGTAAAAAACAAACAAACAAAAAAGTCTATATAAATATATAGAGTAATACCTCTCTATCTAATTATATATATATTATATATATATATATATATTTTAATCAGTGAAAATGACTGCTCCCGTGTAGCCAACTGAAGACTACTCATGTTTGGCTGGATACCTTATTTGTCCTCTGCTGACACATTGAAAGTAGGCCATAGTCTTAGGTTGAAAATCTGTGACTGACTTCTGCCTAAATTGAAGTTTAGTCCTCGTAGGCTCTGTCAGGTTGCCTTCAGTAGCCCTAGAATGAGGTAAGGCTGTGAGCATTCTACTTCTCAGCTTTGAAGCTTGTCGCATCGTGTCTAGGGTTGGATGTAGTTACACTTCCTCCATCTAGGGAACGTGAGTTCAACCCCCGCTAGTTCTATGGTTTTGTTGCCCTCTTATTTTTCTTGTTTTAATAAAAAAATGTGTTTAAAAAAACATTTTGTTACATACGTTAACTATGTTACATATGCAGCCCAAGACTATTCCTCTTCACTCAGTGTGGTCCAGGCAAGCCAAAAGGTTGAACGCCTGTGATCTAGGGTGTATTAAACTGAAGGGAAAGGGTAACTGAACTCTTAAAAGACTAAAGTAAACTTTTCTATAACATGGAAACATTCTTTTGCTCATGTGGATGTTTCGCATTGTTTCATTTGTCTTCATCCAGTTGAAAAATGCCTATTTGCTATTGAATTACATGTTATAATTAACTAGCATAACTCTTCTTCTCTTGAGGCTATTTATGGACATTCCTATTTTGCTCTCATGAAAACATTTAAAAATATCTGTACAATGAATCATATGCCTGTGTAATTTTTATGAAGAGTCCTGAAGATCAAAGTTTTATTTGCAGTTTTGTCAGAGCTACTTCATATGCCTGATTTTGCCCTAAAAAGGATCTTATTTGCCACAGAGAGACTTTCAAGTGGGTTTGTTATGCATTCCTATAATTAAGGAAGAGTGAGAACATTTCGGATCTGGCAGCTGTTTGGAATGAGGAAATGGCTGCTGGAGGAGGCAGTGCTCCTTTTTGTTTAACTGCTGGAATGTAGAACACAAATACATGGAACAAGAAAATGATGAGATGTTAAATTGCTGTAGTTTCCTCCAAGTGTATTTTCCATCAATAAATTCTGAGTGCATTCAGGATTTGTTTCAACTTTATACGAGGCAGAATCTGGCAGAGATGAGGAAGGGGAAAAACTTGCACAGATTAGCAGAGCTGCTATTTTTTTTTTTCAGGAGGTAAACATCTCTATGGGCCATTTATAAGAGTTCCTTGGACATTTCTATATAGGCTGCCTGCAACTACTTATTACAAAGAAAAATTGCGAAGCTGAAAACAAGTATACGATGAACAGATGGTTAGAAGCAATAAATGCCGCTGGAAGTTCAATGATCTTGTCAACTTCCGCGTGTTTGTTAGTAACTCCAGCATGGGATCTTATTAAAAAATGTTTACTGAATAGTTTAGTCCTCTGAATAGTGTTAGTTTACTTAATAAATATTGAGAACCGGCAGTGATCTTATTCAGAAAGCTTGGTAACCATTTTTTAATTGTTGCAGTGATAGCCAAGTATGTATTTCACATATATGACAAACACACTTATGTGGCAAAAAGCTGATCTAGTACTTCATCTAGCAGCTCGCAACTCTGCCTGTGGCAGGGGGGCTGGGACATGATGGTCCTTGAGATCCCTTCCAAGCCAAGCCATTCTGTGATTCTGTGTGTATGACGAGTTTTCTGTGAATCTTACAAAGCTGAAGATAACTCGGGTTTTTAATTGTCTTATCTGAATCACGAGTACTCTGAAGATACTCATCTGAGTAACCTCAGAAGTCGTGTCCAGCTCTGAAAGGGAACTGTTGTGAGACTTGGGAGAAACATCAGCCTATTCAGGTAGTTTCTACCACAGGCCGGGCATATGGCTAAGACATGAATCAACGCCACAGCCTGTGCGTGCTTCTGTAATCTCCTATCAAAACAAAAATATAAAGACAAACATAAACAGAGCTTAGTTACTATCTTCATGCTTGTAAATGTTGATTTAATCTCAGTTTTGTTGGTCTTTTTTAACTAAAACTTTATTGGTTCTGAGGTTGCAAAATCTAAGTTTATGTTCGATTGAAAAAATACCTTCACACGCTCTCATAATCTTTAATGTTCTGGAAGCAGTTGCTTTTCCTCAAAACTGACCTATGCGTTAGACTTCTTTTTGAGAGCCAGAATGAGGGAGAAGGAGCTTTAATGTACTTTGGGAGTGATTTGTTACAGATCACGTTAACAACCTGGTGTTAAGGGAAACGTGATTGTGTTGGGATAGGCGTGGAAAAAGTGGGGTGGAGAATCTCTTACAAGATAGCAAAAAATCTGGTCACAGATGAAAACTTCCTGTGAGGATGGGTGTTTGGTGTTGTTTTTCGTTTGTTCATTTGGTGGAGTTTTTTTTTAATTATCTTAATGGTAGAACTCTGCTTAGATTTCTGAGAACAGTTACTCCAGTATTGAATACCTGATGGATTGTGTCTAAACCCAATAGCAGTTTTACTGGTTGTGAATATAGCAATACCATCAAGGTACTATTTTTCAAATCTCAGTGCTAGCACTGAAGTGACGTTTGCTTTTACCAGAAGCCATGAAAGAATGTGTCTGTTTATGTGAGACTGAAAACCTGTTTTTTTCCACAGTTGTGATTATATTTATTGCCTTTTGGTTTAGAAGCTTATCAGGTGTGTGGAAACTACTCTATTGCATTTGAGTAGGAAAGAGTTTTTACCTTGACACATGTTGTCACTCTGCAAAACTGATTGTGCTGTCCCATAAATTGAATTCCTCATCTCCTTTAAAGCCATGTCATCTTTCATGATGTGTCCTTCCACTGATTGGAAAATGCTGTCCACTAGGACGTTCATTTAGTGTGTCTATTGTTTGTTTTGAGACACTGCTTCTTTATGAGGCATGATTTGAACATAATTTGTCAACTCCCTCATCCATTTCTTCTGAGCAGTCTCATTAAGGACTGAAATCTAATTGCCACAAATCTTTATCCATGAGAAGCTAGGAACAAAACGTCTCCAGTAAGGAGAAATCTGGGCTAGAAATTATAATAAGCTTATAAAAGAAAGTATTTGGATGAGATATTGGGTCCTCTTTGTTCTTTCTGCTCTCATAATTTTGTTCTGAAAAAGCCTAGAAGTGCACGTGTATCCATATCTCTGCCCCTTGATCCCACCAATTCATTACTGTGAGAATGGGAAAGACACAGCTTCTTTTCTTAGAGGAACACAGTATGAGAACTTTAGAATAACTTCATCAGTTTCCTTAATAAAGAAAACAAAATTTACCTTTTGGGTTTTTGCTCTCTGCAGTCTGACTTCATCTTAATCTGTAGTGATGGATGTTTATCAGTCACAGCGCTGTGCAATGTGTATACCTTCCTGTCTCCCATGATGTCCTGTGAACTGTTTCACTGATTTCCCTCCTTTACCTTTCTCACCCAGCCTGGGTGTATTAATAAGATGATGGTCAGCAGGTCGAGGGAAGTGATCCTCCCCCTCTACTTTGCCCTGATGAGACTACATCTGGAGTGCTGTTTCTAGTTCAGGGCTCCTCCCTTCAAGAAAGACAGGGGACTGCTGGGAGTGTCCAGAGGAGGGCCACAGAGATCATGAGGGGCCTGGAGCATTTCCCTCATGAGGAAAGGCTGAGAGACCTGGGGTTGTTTAGCCAGGAGGAGACTGAAGGGGGGGAGGGAGGATCTTATCAATACCTCAAGAGTGAGAGTCAAATGGATGGGGTCAGATGCTTTTCAGCAGTGCCCAGAAATGGAGGGAGGGGCTACGGGCACAAGCTGGAACATGGGAAGTTGTGTCTGAACATAAGGAAACCTCTACTTTGAGGGTGACAGAGCACTGGCACCAGCTGCCCACAGAGGTTGTGAAGACTTTCTTTGGAGATATTCAGGACCTGTCTGGAAGCCTACCTGTGTGACCTGCTGTAGGGAACATGCTTTAGCAGGAGGTTGGGCTTGACAGTCTCCAGAGGTCCCTTCCAACAGCTATGATTCTGTCATTTGTGATATAAAGATTTTAAAGATATAGTCTGTTATACTTACGAAAGATCTTTCTGCACAGGTGCTGCCTAGGGAGAATTTGGTGCAGAAGTGCTTCTTGCCTTCCGTTCCTGATATTACAAATAACTTCAGGCTAGGGTGTTGTCTTCCTCTTTAGGTTTCTGCATCTAATTCCTAATATGCACCCATTCGATGACAAATACATATTTTTCTTCTTCTGTGATTTAAATTACCCAAAAACTTCCGCTTTAAAAGTATTTGATTTCCATGACTGTGTGTCATTTCCTGTAATCAATCCCAAGAGGTATTTTGCATGCGTTTTTAATTAATACAAAGCTTGCAGGGAGGAACATGTATTTTCATTATTTAGTTTCGCATGATTGGATATTTAGATACCTGATCGGGTTGGATGGCACAGAGTCCTTGTTCAAAGTGTGTGCGGGGGGAGGAGGTTACAGTAGCTTCCTTCTAAAAGTAGATAAGTAGTTAATGCAGCCAAGGATAGTCTTGCTGATTGTTTCTTCTTTTATGTCAATACAGGCAGCTTTGCTAATTAATACAGTATTTTTTGAAACTCTTGAATTTGTGTGTTCTTTTTGTTTTACTGCATGTTTTTATAATTGATATTTTAAAGTATGCGTATGTTTTCTTCCTTTTAAAATATATTAATATTTTTTCTAATATTTACCTAATCCAATTTTGACTTTACTTAACTAACTCTGGATTACTTGCATAGAAAATCACCAGACATCACATAGTAGTGCAAAATAAATGGTTGTAGAAATGTATGCTTTAAAGAAAATGTTCTTTTATCAGATGAACTGCAGGGTGCACAATCAGAGACTGAGGCTAAGCAAGAAATTCAGCAGCTGCACAAGGAGCTGATTGAAGCCCAAGAGCTAGCTAGAACAAGTAAACAAAAATGCTTTGAACTTCAAGGTGAGACCCAGATCAACTTGGTTATGTAGGGTATCCTTTAAAATTGCATTTATCACGTAGTCTTAGAAGGGGTTCTGGTTTTGTTGACTGTTAGATTTGGTTCCTAACACTGCCATCTCCTGCACAGAAAGTTTGTTTTGTTCTCTTTTAATGTATAATCAGCCAGATTGAGCCCCTGACTTTTTCACTCAAGAATGACCAACTTCTTTTCGTAGTATTGAATACATACGTGAGCTCCATTGTATTTCGTCCTTATCAAATATATTCTTGAATTATTGATTCATCCATATTTCAGTTAGATAGTGAATGTAGTTTAATGTATTCAGTGATCATCCTTTTAAATATGGAGCTGTATCTTTGTTGTCAACAAAACTGGTTGTTTTTAACAAGAAGCAGTGTAGTCTAGTTTAATTACATATTGTTCAGTGTTCTAAGAGGTATTTATAGCTTTTTCTTCTTCCCACCCCTCTGCCAGTTGTCGTTTAGGACATGTAGTTTCTGGATCAGACAGCTGATTATATTAGTTTCAAATTAATTGCAATACTACATGATAATGGAGTAATATCTCTAATTTGGTCTTTTTGTTAAACTACTTACACAGTTAACTAGCTTTAACTTACTGGAATAATCTGATTGCTCTAATCTTTTCAGTTAAGAGGAAGTCATGACTAAAACTAATTAGAAAACTGAAATACTTCTTACTAACAAACTTTTGGGCACGTATTCACTTTCATTTATAGCGCTGTTGGAAGAAGAGAGAAGAGCATATAGAGTGCAAGTTGAAGAATCTAACAAGCAAATAAATGTTCTGCAAGGTAAGAAATAACTTTTTCACTCCACTTTCCTAGGAAAAATGTATAGCTTTAGCTGTTTCTGTGTTGTTATAAGCACAATTAAGGAAAATGTGAAGTGAATGTGTGTTTTAAATCCATTTTTTTTTACAATATCTCTGATTTATATTTTGAAATATTGCCTGTCAATTTCTGTTTTCAGTTATAACTTAGAAAATGCAGATGTTACCTGTAACATATTCCCCTTTTCCCTCTCTCTTCAGTCTTTGCCAGCTTTGAATGATCCAGGGATTCTTACTGTGACTGTTTTACCTTCTCAAACATTTAGAGTGCTTATCCTTTTGTTTTTCTCAATCTCTTCGCTTTATTGGTAGAACTTTTTGAATCATTTTTAATCCCTCCAAATCTGCGTTTAACCTTAGTATGCTGTAAAATTTCTTCAACAGGGACACTGTTCTATGAAAAACAGTATGACCACTGTCATGCTTCTTTCAGCCCAAAATAATTATAGCAGAACCAAATCCAGTGATTTATGTAACTCTTATTCATGACACAAAAGCTATCATTTCCAAACTAGTGAAGCTCTGTATTGACAGAGAGTGGAACTAACCAAGTCTGTCTTGATACGGATTTGTTGAATATCTCAGCTTCTCCTACATCCTTGTGTTGCCTGCTGTTTTAAAAGAATTGTGATAGCTCAAGCTCATTGGTCAAAAGGCTATCTATCCTGCCTTTAAATCAATAAGGGTTATACTAGGACTCTTCCTTAGAGCAAACATTAGTGTAAACACCGATTGTGAATTCAGCTGTTGATTGTTAAACATGTAGAACCTTCATACCTCATTCGGCTTGAACAGAATGATGGTTAGAAGACATGAACAAACGGGCAGATGTACTAACATCTATGTTTTTTTCCCCATAGGAAATAAAAATGGTTTGCTAAAGATATTTTAATGTATAGTACTTTGTTATGGGATGTGATACTTGATGTATACCAGGTACATTCACTGAGAAGCTTGTGTGATTGCACTGTTTTATAGGGATGTCAGCTAAGCATATTTAGGTCGTCTGCTATTGCTCCTCTAAGGAAGAGGAGCTTACATCCCTTCCAAACCAGAGAAGTTATTAATTTTGAATTTTGTCCTGCTAAGAATGAAAATTTGCCAAGAAAAGAATGCTGTAGCAGAAGTTAAAAATTACAGTCTGATGGGCAGTTGTATGCAGAGCAAAGAAATACATATTTATCTCTTTAAAAAAAAATTCTCTCTTAGAAAAAAAAAAAAGAGTAGAAGCTTGCCAGAGCCATGCTTAACTGCAGTGTGGCTTCGTCTCTTGGATGCTTTCCAAGAGAGTCTTGCAAATGTTTTTTGCTCATCTCTCTCCATTGTAGTTTAAGGCATTCTGATGTTAGTCATGGGCTTGCTGCTTCCCAAACTCTCAGGGTGTGGCATATCTCACAACTTGGGAAAGGTTGCCATGATGTCATTGTTCTCTCTTGGCAGCCTCTCTGAACTGTAGTGGAGAAAAAAACCTGGACAACTTCATGCAGTAACATTTCTTGAAGTATTTGCATGGAATCAGTATTTTAGGTCAGCCGGTGCTACATGGCTTCTGTGTTTGTCATACAGAAGAGAGGGTGCCATAGAAACAACTGACATCCTGTCTCTACTTGTGAAGCTCCTTAGATGAGCAGATAGGTAACGCAAGGAAATCCTTGTATCTCAAGTAACTAGCTATTACTTTAAAAAAAAAAAGAGTGCAACATTCAGTTCAGATGAGATAATGGTTTACATAATTAAGAGATGTAATGGAAGCTTTATTTCTAATCACCCTTCCAAATTACACCCAATGTTTCAGAGACCATTCCAGTATTCTTCCTGTGTAAGGTACTTTTACAACTCATCAAACTTCAGAAACACTTGTATATTTTTGTATGTTCATTCATGCCATGCTTGTTTTCATGCCTAAGAATTTCAAGGCAGTGCTGTTCATAAATAAGGCAGAAAGAAGAAAATGAAAACTTCTTTGAAAAACTACAATTAGTGAGGAGCAGGAACTCAGTTGAGCTTGATAAAGAAAATAATGTAAGGAAGATATGGGTTGAAAAATCATTCCTTTGCTTATTGATGGACTCCTGTTATGTTAGCAAGTCTGAATTCTTGGTGTTTTAGAAACAGATTGTTTCCTAGCATAATGATTTGGGATGTTCAAAGCGTCTAATGTAACAATATGTGGCAAGGCAAAGATTAATGTTCTGTTTTCTTACTGTCTGATTGGTCTCATCTACTACTTTGATTACTTTTCTGTTAGGATAGTCATATAGAAATTGTTTCCAAACTAATGGGATGGTAATAAGCCTCATATTGCTCATGTATGCAAAAATGCATCATGCTGCTGTCTGTTCCAGAACAAATATACTGCTTCATCTTAGACAAGATTGTTGTGAAACCCTACTTAGTATAGTCTATAATAGCCATTATGTATTGCAATACATAATAGCTATCATGTTTTTTTTCTATGCTGTATTTTCCTTTCAGAGTACAGAACTGTGTTATTTAGAGATTCTTTAGTTCATCTAATGAGATAAATCTTGATAAAGCCTTGTTGGAGCCTGTTGAGAGGAGGGGGAAATATGTTGCCGTTTCTTTACAGTACATCAACTAGCAGCAAAGTTTCTAGATTATACCTGTATAAGAATTGTACTTCTATCACTGTATGTGAAATGACTGGAGGGTATCAAACATCACATATAGCTGTCAAGAAAGTCTCCCTTGAGCAGTTTTTATGTTGTCTCAGTTTTCAGCATGACTCATTTACACTCTTATCATCCTCTAGAGTGGACTGAGAGAACAAAAATAAGTACAAGAAGTCTGTGAAAGTTACTCAACCTTGGTTGTCTCTGCGGTGCTTTCTGCTGTCCTTGTTTGCCCTTTGCTTCAGAAAAAGTGACATACAGCTTTAAGATGATAATTCTTACCCTCTATGGTATTTTCTATTAGGGGAACTAAGAAATTTGATCTTTTCTTCTCAGAGCAGTTCTTAACTAATTTTGGTAATTGCTTTATCCAGTGATTGAAAATCATTGAAGTACATGTGAACGTTGATTGGTGTACTTCAAAAAGATAAACAAAAAACACTTGGGAAATCATAATTTTTCCTTCTATCAGCTAGAGCTTAACCATTTTATTCTTCTTACTGTCATACTTTCCTTCTAAGTATTTGCACAGGATTCTATTTGCATGAATATTTATGAGAAATATTCGTGCTCGGAGGAGATGCATTTAGTAACCAAACAGTTTTGAGTGGGAATAATTTAAAAGGTTTGCTTCATGCAGTTGAGAAATGCTGAATAACCTAGCCCTTATGTGACTGCTGCATGTCATGAACAATAAAGGACCACTTGTGGTTCAGTATATTAGGTGAAGCTGTCACTTCCCATCCAGAATTCATCTTGACCTTTCCAAAATGCTTTTTACAAAGAAGTAGTTTTAATTCCTTTACTACAAGTTTGGAGAACGAAGTAGAAGCTAGACTCTGTGCCTCAAATGTTTAAAGACATCACAAATTAACTTCAACTGCTGAACAGGCAGATGTTTCCAATGTAGCTTTGCAGATCTGTTTGGCTTGTCACAGAAGCTTTCTTTCATTCCGTCTTGTTCCCTAATCCCCAGCATCTTTTTCTATAATCCTTGTTTTGCTTACAACCAAGTTGGATCGAAATCTTGGTTTCAGATTTCGGGAGAGTTGCTTTTATGTTACACAGGAGAACGCTGTGTAAAAAAGCTTTGTCCGACCCTAATTCTTGTTTAACTCTCTGTCATGTATGACCCCACATTTTCTTTAAAGGAAAATCATTTGACAAGGTTAATGTACTTTTAATTGCATTAGGCTTCTTTAGTTCTATTAAATATCAACAAGTTGAGATTTTTAAAGTCATTTTAGTTTTTCCGTAAATGCAGTTTATAAAATCATAACAATGTGTGTTTTCCAGCTCAGTTGCAGAGGTTACAGGAAGATATTGAGAATCTTCGTGAGGAGAAGGAGAGTGAAATTTCTAGCACTCGAAACGAACTAGTCAGTGCTCAGAATGAGATTCTGTCACTTCAACAAGTAGCAGAAAAGGCAGCATCGGAACGAGATACAGATATTTCTGCTTTGCAAGAAGAACTACAGACCGTGCGAGCGGAACTGGAACGGTGGCGGAAAGATGCCTCAGATTATGAAAAAGAAATTGTCAGTCTACAAGCCAGTTTTCAGCTTAGGTGTCAGCAGTGTGAGGAGCAGCATAAGGAGGAGGCTACTCGTTTGAAAGGTACTTTCTTAATAGGGTGTCACAGACCAGCACTAACAGCATCATCCTTCTCTTAAATTAGATTAGATACACTTCTGATGTCAAAAGTAGGCTAAATATAATGCCACGTGGAAAACTTGTGCTGTTAGAGGGATTGTTACAGCCACAGGTTTCCAAAAGAACTTGCATAAAGACATAAGATCTTTATAAGGAAATGTATATAATTTAAGCCTGTAAATGGACAGCTTCTCAACTTTCAAGCTTCACTTGAGACTGTGCTGTATGGCTTAATAAAATTGTTAATGCAGTCTCCCTCTGTGTTACAGTACATACAGAATTAAAGTTTTATTCTGGAAACATGATGTAGAGATATAAAAGCACTTTGTACAGATCTATGAGACTCATTCATTTGCACTTCACTTTACATGTAGCGCACCCACTAGGTGGGTTGAGAGCCACTAGTCCAGGCCTGTAGCCTCAGATCTTGGATGATCTACTAAGGGAGTTGAAGAGTTGAAAAACATTGTAAACACTGACAAGAAGCTGGTATATGTAAAATGTGTGTTTTGAATTCTGGGTTAGTGAATCTTTGTGAAGCTGTCAGAGAAGCTTTTTCCAATTCAGATTATAAAATTGATAATTGATAAAAATCAATTTTGCCGTGGATTGATTTTATTTCAAAGGTCTCATTTTAACCCTTTAGCTATTGTTTTAAATGTTCTGTTCCATGTAGGAGAGACATGGTATCTCATTATTGTTCATTACTTTCAATTTGTTTCCTATTTTCTGTCAAGAAATGAACTTCTTCAAATATGCTTTTCTGTCACTGCTTCTAATGTAGACCCATAAGCGAGACAATTTTCTACTGCTTTGTGCCTGAAAGGAGCTCACATTAAGAGGAGCACTAGCTTGAGTGATGGCACACAAACTCTTCCTCACAGCAAGAGATACTGTTGTATGTTTCATAGATCCTTGTGATAGAATTCATGTAACACAATTATAATCACTGGAGATTTACAGCTAATAGCAGCTTTTGAAACATTTACTAGTGGGTGCTGTTTGAAGTATTCATGAAATTACTGTACTTGGATTGAATATTCTTAATTACAGGTGAACTTGAAAAGTTGAAGGCAGAGTGGAGTGTTCTGGAAGCTGAATGTGTTACGCTAAGGAAGGAAAATACTTCGCTTGCATCTGAACTTCAGCGACAAGAGAAGGAGCTTTCTAGGTAAGGGAACAATGAGCTTGTCTAGGAAAGTATCATAGAAGCTTGAGATCATGATTATTCTTTTTTCTTCCCAAAAGTGGTTCTTAAATGTCTGATGGTGTTCGTGATAAATGCGTTGAAAGTTCCTTAGTATCACAATTTTTGGCAGAACATGCTTTCATATCATCTAGTTATACCAAGCTTTTTTTTCTGCCTGCAAATGCTTCTGTATTACTGCTCAGGTGTTTTAGAAGGTATCCTGATTTATTTTGCTCTTATCTTATGTCAATGAAATAAGCAAAGAAGCATGTGTGCAAGTAACTGAAGTGCTTCTAAAAACCTTGGACAGGCTTCTTCCTTCAAATTACAAGTTTGTTTCAAAATGCTTTGGAATAAATAATAGTGAATAATAACTAAGAAACTGAAGACATAAGAATGAAAGTATTTATAATCTATAATATAACTTATACACGTGCACTTATTTTTGCATGTTTTTAGAAGCAAGTCTATGGCCTATCTGTTATATCAGTACTTTGCATGGGAAATCAGTGTTGATCTTTTGGTTCTATGATTGCTCCAAGATGATTTCTCCATATTAAATAAAAATAACATGAAGCTCAGAGAACAAAAACTGGTTTAAAACAAATCATTTCTGTTTAAATTTGAAGTAGAGGAGGAACTGATTGAATTTTGTTTTTCAGCTCTCAGAAGCAGAGTTTAGCTCTAACCAGCAATATAAGTGTTCTTGAAATGTCTCGAAAAGAACTTGAAGATCAAATGGGATCTTTGAGAGAAAAACATCAACAGGATGCAGCTAGTCTAAAAAGCCAGCTCAGTGAAGCTGAGAGTCAAGCAAAGGATGTTCAGAAAGAGGTAACATGGAACTGTTTTGAGTGAATCCAGTGCCTGTGATTTTCCTTTTATTTCAATATAGAACAAGTAAAAAGTACAAATTTTTTAGTAATTAAACTTTTTCTTCTTTTAATTGCAAGTACATTTGTGTTAGCTAACAATATGTAGGTTGGGAGTCAAATCTCAAAGGAAGATTTAAAATAAAACAGCTGGGGAAAAGTTCTGGGAACTTTAGATAAAGTTTGCTTTCAATGCATTACCTTAGTGAACGTACTTATAAGCTGTTCAGTCAGGTGAACCCTTATTCAAAATGTTTCTGATCATCACTGTGTTAAGTCTTGTTAGCTATTATGAGTCGAAATGGATTTTCTTTTTGTCAATATGATCTTTCTAGTTAGATTTACATTTGATTTCACAACAGACCTACACATTCTTTCAAGGTCTGTTTGTCCTTTCTTTGGAATGGATCATCAGGCTTTTACAGATAATTAACAAGCACAGAAGGAAAAGCTAGCATTTCGAGCGTGACTTCTGAAAATCATGTCTGGAAGAAGGCTGCTGTCTCTGTCAATTACTTGTTTATTTTTAGGGGCAGCTTGAGTGAAGTTTCCGCCAGTCACTGCTATTAGTTTGTGTTTCACAATCTTTTTCTTTGTTTTGTCATGAAGTCATCCCTGTCACATTCCTTACCATTTTTGGAATTTGAAAGGAGCAGTCTTGCTAATCTTTGTGTGTTTAATCAGATGAGTTTGTAAAGATGCATATCCTTCTAAGTTACGGTAAATGCCAGTACTGAAGGTCATTGGTTCTGTGCTTTCTAATCCCTATTAATGACAAATATAAATAAACTTGTTTTCAATAGATAAAATTGAACACAGAACAAGGTTTTTCTACCTTGCTTTTATAAAGAGAGAGTGCTTTGATCCAAGGCAAGTTACACTAGGCACAGTGTAGACAGAAAGGAAGCTGCACACTGAGCAAATGTAAGCATGTTTTTGGGTGTCCAGAGGTCTGTAGCCTTTTTTCTCTTTGCATTTAGTATGAAAGAACACAGACAGTGCTCTCAGAACTGAAGGCGAAGTATGAGATGGCTGAACAAGAAAAGCAGTCAATCACAGAAGAGCTTAAACAGTGTAAAGAAAACTTGAAGCTGCTGCAAGAAAAAGGAAACAACGTAAGTCTGTACAAAATATTTGGGGAAGTCTGGTTATGACACTGACAGTTTTCTTAAGAGAACGTCTAAGTACTGAACAGAAGAGGCTGAACTTTAAAAGGAGCTATGTACCATATTGCATGCAAAATTCCATTCTGGTACTACCTATTAAATTTGTAGGTCATTACACGGGTACAATTGTATATGCAAATTAGATTTACAGTTGCATGACAGTTTTAAAAACAGCCTTACTGTTGTCTTGGACAAAATCTAACTTAACTCATAAGAACTAGGCAAAACTTCCCAGCTTCAGAGACTGACACATGGGTAAAAGCTGAGAAACCTGGATGCAAATGAGTTAAGCAACTTTCTTCAGGGTGCTTTTATTTTATTAGTGATTATTACAACATGTGTTCCCTCCCAGTCTTGCTTACGCTTCTTAACCATGATTATCCCTGGTCAGCTCATGCTTTATACATGCAATTGAACCATCCTTTCTATCCACTCATGGAAGTAATTCTTTTCTGTTACAGTTGGATAGGTTGTGTTGTTAGTGTTGAGTTTATGGCTAGAGACAGCCGTTTTTGTTGTTTTTTTTTTTAATACTGAGACTTCTGAAATCCTTCAAAAGTTAAGAATGTGACAGACGTTATAAAGTAATTACAGCCTTTTAGTACTGGGATGGCTGGTTTGTTGTCTTCCTGTGCTGCTGTTATGGACCTCCCACAGTGGACAGCACAAAATAAGAGGTTTACAAGTACTATTCTCTAAAGTTGTGTTCTAGGGGCACAGAATAAATACTTATGCCATAGCCCATGTACTGAAAACAAACCTCTGACAGAGTTAACAAAGATGTGAAGAACTCAAAGCCATTCTCAATTTTTTTTGGCTGTATTTTCATGAATAGGATGTTAATATTCTCTTGGAACCTACTTCTGCTTAGAATTTTCTGTAATGCCTAAATAATGCTGAATTACTGAAATAGGCAGAATTACAAAAAAACAACTTTCTGATAGAAGAGATCATGCTAAAATAACTGCAGATGTGAGATGTTTCTGCTCTGTTTAAGCATTAATCTCAGTGTTAAGTTGATTCATGAAAAAGGGGAGGAAGTTGAGGAAAGAAAAACACTGAAGGGAAGCAGATGAAAGCTTGCAAGGTAAGGGAATTTTTAGGAAGAATTTGAGGTGATTGTCAAAATGAAATAAGGAACCACAGCAGTTGCCAAAACATTTTTAGAGAAGAGGTACAAGAGTTGAAGCCTGAAGGTTAGGCTGTGATGAAGAGCATCCAACCATATAAGGACTTGCAGGACGAGCTTGCTATTCAAGCAAGCATTACTCACAATCAGTAATGTAAAATATGTCTGTTTTGTGGAATATTTGAAGCATCATGAATACTGGGCTGACTTCCAAGGTCACATTTTTAAAGCTCTGTTATCCCCTATTTGCTGGAAACCTTATCTGTTACTCTATTTGTGAGGACAGTGTCCTCGAGAACGCAGCTTCCCTCTGTGGGATTTATTCATTTCTGCGGCCAGTCTGTCTCTGAGTTTGCATATCTGCATATTCTGATACTGAACGCATGTTTTTGATGAAGCATCTAATTATGCATTCCTCTGCAATAGGGAGATTTTAAAGATGTATTTTAATAAGCTCATGAGGGGTGAAATTTAATCATTTGAAGGAAACTCCACTAGGTTATCTGGTGAACTAATAAATACTGGAAGAGAGAGGGGGCTTCTCTGTTCCTTTTAGAACGTCATTTAAATATTAAGTTTTTATGCTTTCCCTTTCAGAAAGACAAAGCTTATTACTCCCAAAAAACCAACCAAACAAAAAAGAACTGCAGTTTTGTGTTCTGAACTGCTTAGCAGCGTGGTGTATTGCTTGTGCTTGCATGTCTGTAGTCTCTGATTATTTCCTGATGCGCTTTACATGACGGATTTGTTTATGTGAACAGTTTGAGAACATGAGCTGCTGTCACGGAGTTGACTGAAGCTTTTGGCGCTTTATTGAACACTGCTGTGGTTATTTCAGCCCATGTGCTTTCTTTGGGAAGATGGCACTGATCTGTGGCACCAATGACAGAAAAAAAATAATAATGCTGCATGGAAATTAATAGTTGCACATGATTTGTCTGTCTAATATTTACCTTGATTACAACAAATCTGAATTACTATAATGGAAAGAATTGAATGGCAAAGATTAGAGTACCTTCCAAGATCATTCTGAGATTTCTGTGTTCTTAACCGTATTGGAGGTTCTCTGATTGACTCCCTCAAATTCGAAACAGAATGAGATTTTATTTATGGATCACAATATTTTAGGAAGTCTCCAAACATGAATTTATCTTATATTTATTTGGCTGAACAAAATCAAGGTGAGTTCAGCACAAAGAAGTTCTTAAGAAAATACTTAGCATGATTTGGATTTAACCTCTGTGTGTCTGTGTTTGTGCACAAAATATATAGGCTAAGATACAGAGAAAGCAGATGTCTTCCTGGGAAGAAGCTTAAAAAGAAATTATATGTCCCTTTTTGCTTCTAGTGTATTGTTTTGAGGATGGAGGCTCTCTTTCCAGATTGTGAAGCAAAGTAGTTTCCAGTTCATTGAAAATAACTGAGAAAATGTGCAGATTCTTGTAACGAGGCCATAAGCTAAATGAGCCCCTTCAGTCTTGCTAGCTGGTAGTCTGGCCCAGCTGCATCACTGGATCAACCTCCAGATCTGCATTTGTTCACAAGGCTGATGCTCTACCAGAGATGCTGATCTTTATGGTATCTCTAATAGAAATGTACTTCTTTGCTTTATAGTAACTTAGTGCTGATTGTACATTGTGTTTAACCTCACAAATGTCTGAACTACTGGGTTTGCCTGTGGACATAGTGGTTACTGATTCACTAATGGAGGAAAGAGATTGTTTTTTTGGAGGCTGATGCTGGAATATAGGAAAGGAGGAATGAAGAAGCAGCTGAAAAATTCAATCTCTGGTACGAGTCTTCCTGCCTCACGAAATCCAGTTGGGATTTCCAGTTACTTGCACAGAAAAACTAAGAACAAACGGATATAAAATACAGGCAAATAATTTAAGATTCTTATTGTTTTTAAGTGCTAAATTCCAAGTTGAGATGAAGTTTCTTAGAGTATTTTCTCCTTACTTCCCTTTATTTTTGAACGTTCCTGTTCATTCGAGTAGAATGGTGTACTAACTTTGTATACCAGATTAGATAATGCTGTATTATTAGATGTCTTTAATACATTTCAATTAAAACAAAACTCGCTGACTTATTTTCCCCTCTCTAAATCATCTTTACCTGATTGATTTATAGCACAAAGTGATTTTTAATATCCCTTCCCTTCTTTAGCCTTCCATATTACAACCCGTCCCAGCCGTATTCATCGGCCTAATCCTGGCTTTCCTGTATTGGTGTTACGGCCCATTGTGGTAGCGAAAGGTACAAGCACTACTGTTCAGTCGATGTATGTTTGTCCCTCTCACCTGTTTGTGCCATTTCTGTATAAAATAGTGCATGGTGAAATGCTCACAGGTATTTCTTTACCTGAAGCAAACCCTTCATTTAATACGCCATTCTGTTGGTACTGACGAGCTGAGCAATCAACTAATCATTTAACATCTGTCTGATTCCTTTAATTCTAACAATCAATTTCATTCTAACTGGTTCTGAACGTGCCTCTCCTAACTTGGTCTCAGTTTGTCTTTAGCAAATGGGCTACCTTTTGCACAATGCTGTGATGCTAGGGCCTGTAAGAAAGCTTATTTGCTTAATTAACTACAAAAAATGAAGAGTTTGCCTCTAAATAACAATAAAAGTCAAGCTTTGGTTCTTATTTACGGACTAAGAAATTCCTCTCTGGCTGTAAACACTTTCATTTTTCTCACTTGCTGTGAAGAAGACGGAAAAAAGACGAGAAATAGGTGGTTGGTTTGTATTCTGACCTCTCAGCTTGCATTTTCTCTACCGTCTCAGTATGTTCTTCTCTTACTGTCATCATAAAATGTCGTGACAATCTGCTAGAAATGATTTTGCTAGGATCTGTTATGAACTGATGTCATAGATCTGGATTTAATCCTTCAAAAGCCAAGTTAAAGATGTCAGTACTGCACTAACCTGTCTGGCAGTCAAGTGCTGTTTTAAACATCTTAAGCCCTCACAAGTTGAACAGCCAGTTTCTCTGAGGTGCGTATGGTAACGAAGCTGGAAATACGGAACTGCTAAAGGTGTCTCCTCAGTCATGAAGAGTTCTGTTCTTCCCTTTGTCCGCTCCAGGTCAGGGTTAGCCTGCGGTAGGGCTTGTGGGTAACGCTGTAGTGATGCCTATCAACAGGTACTCAGGACTTTGAGGAACCACGGGGTAAAGTGAGTAGTATGAATCAGAGCAAATATGATATTGATTTTTTTTTTCTCTCCACACAGAGACAATGGCCTTGGATGCCTGTGATGGCAGCTTTGGTTGCTGTGACAGCCGTGGTGCTGTACCCAGGCCTAACCAGAGCTTCTCCATGAGAACTGTTGTTGAATCCATACACCGTCCTCCCTTTAGAAGCTGGCAACATTCATATACTGAGGGAAAACAGATTAATTCTCTTCCTTTTTTTGTTGTTTTCTTTTTTTTTTACCTCTTAATACAGCACAGCTCTGCGTGAGAACAGCAGTAGGGTCATTTGCTTTAAACTGTATAAAATGTATCTGTCTATAAAGAGGGAATAAAATTGTGATTCATCATACTGTGAGCAATATTTTTGCTTACAATTTCATGCAAGTTTTAAATTAGCTTGTTGGGATTCTGAATACTACAACGGTGGCCTAAAGTAGACTTCTTTGTACCAAATTATTTATAATGGCTAGGTTTGTGGGCACGTACTTTAGAATCTGATTGCCAGATGCAAAAGGAAAAACACGCTTTGGATTTGGACACCCAAGCCAAGTAACCTTGCAGAAGCTTGGCAAACAGACGCAGTGCGCTCAGTGCCTTGCAGGATGATGATGTCTCTTAAAACTAGTATGCCATTTTACTTGCTGTTTGTCACTGAGCTGCTGGGAACAAGACTTAAGAAAACTTTTTACCACGCCTTTTGAAGGAAACATATTTTTCTTCGATAAGGATTCTTTTATTAATGATTTTTTGGGGGAAAAAAAAAACACAATTCATGTCCAGCCTTAAAAGAGATAGATATTGATGGTGGAGACCAGCCTAGAGTATTTAGTGTGCGAGTGTGAGCATGTGTGTGTTCTTGAGTGAACTGAGGTATTCCTGGGAGCAAATACTTGGTCATTTGATGGACGTAGTGCAGTGATTCAACTTACATTAACTTTACTTTGAATGTAATTTATTAAATTTCATATATTTAAAGAGGTGCGTTCTTTAAAAGTATGAATACTTTTTCACATATCACATTGTATCAGTTTATTTTTTCAGTCATTTGATACTTTCTGACTGAGCTGGGGAAGCTCTTTAAATAAGCTTTTATTGATGTAACTTCGTCATGAGAACTGCTACAGTACCTTGTGATTAGCTGAAATATTCTGCGTTGCATAAAATACTACAGAATTGGAATCATCTCTGGTCATGCACGGGTCAGTCGAAGATGGTTTTAATTTGGTAGTAAAACTTTGTGCATCCTCATCACATGGCTGTAAGTATGATGCAGTGGTCCCCATTACAAAGTTTATTTTCCTTATCAAAGTACTATAACCGTTGCTATTTGCTGACTTTTGGTGGGAATCACTGTAGATACTGCTGAATTAAATGTAGACTATAGTTACTCTGTTCAGCTCAACAGTTCTGTCAAAAAAGTTTACTGAAGACTCAATATGCTGAAGAATGGTAAAATAAAATGGCTTTGCTAAGGGAAACTTCAAAACAGGGAGGTAATCTCAGCAATTAAATTGGCTTTAAACAATTGTATGGCAATCGACAGGTAGTTTAAATATTTAAATAGAAATTTAGTATATAACTTACCTTGTAAGGTTTTGAGGGTCATTGTCCTTTAATTAAAGGTTCTGTCTTAAGTTACATGGGATTTTCTATGGGGAGGATTATTAGTTACGGCAAAAATAGTCCACAAGTGACTTGTAGAAAATATTGTCATTTAGTTCATTCATTTCATCACTTTCAGTTGCAGGAAGCCACCCAACCACAGAACACTCGTATGCCAGTGGTACTCAGTACCTCTTGTATATAGGTTATTGCAAATATTGTTCTGAAATGCTTACCTTCAGAATTACATTTTTTAAAGTAAATAATTGTTTTAAATCTATTTTGTAAAGATATAAAAATACAATAGAATTTCTGGAGTACAGATTAAACTATTTGCACTAACACACGTGATGTGCATGATTTAATAAAATAACTTTACTCTCCCTATGCATGTTTGAGTTGGATCTCATTTGAAAAACAGTAGACTCATGCTAAGTTTCTTTTGTGCTAGATACTGCCATAATTACTAGGCACAATGTCTGCAGCATGTTCAGTAATACCAAAAAAGTTTTGTTTTTTTTTACATTGTGTTCACATTTGCACTGGTTTAAGTTTTTGTCTAACTGATCTCTCTCCTCTGTGTGGCTTTTGGAAAGAAAGGGGGGAGGAGGGAGCCGTGAAGGACTTGGGAACATGACTGCTGGGGAGAAAATAATAGTGATTACAGCTGAAAGCTGGACTGTGCCTGAGGCCGAGGTCACGGGCTCGGAGGAGCAGTGGATATGGAAAGCCCTTCTGGGGGAAGGGAGCCTGGTGCTGCCTTCTCGGGGGTTAGTACCGCAGCTCCCCGTTTGTCCCTCCTGCAGCCACTGTTCCTTTTGCAGTTGATTCTTTTCCCTCCTCCCTGCTGGTTGCACGTAGACGTGGTGTGAGGAGGTGGAGCAGAGGCCAGCAGCACAGCCTGCCGAGCAGCGGGCCCTGGGGCTGGCAGTGGGAAGGGGTGAGCTCTGTGGGACCAACCCTGGGGAGCACACAGCCGCTGGGTGCCCCACGCTGAGCTGCGCTGCCTGGGACGTAGGATTGAGTTTGTATTAAAGACAAATGCTGCGTTTTGAGAAATCCTTAGGGCATCAGAGAGCTGAAATTCGAGACCCAACGTGGATGTATTAAAGGAGAAAGATTTAATTATGTGCATGTGTGCATATTTATATTGCATACGCAGATGCGTAATACACACTGCATGGTGTTCATGCTTACGAGTATTCCTGTGTTTCCCTAATGCTGTGCCTTTCCCAGGAGTTGTTGACATTTGCATGTTGAAAGTTATCAGGAATCAACTAAAACGCACAGTTCACTCCTTTTGGGAATCCCTGGATGATGGTTGGAGAACGGGAGGTTCCCATTGTCCAGTGCTTTGACACTGAAGTTCTGTAGGCACTCTGTCCACAAACATCTCAGCTGCTTTGCCTTCTGTTTATTTATGGTAAATATCTGTGCTCTTTGACATTCAGCTTTAGGTTTTCCTTTTAAATTGTGAGGCTGGCTGAGCTAAGCCTTGCAGATACTTCAAGAGCAGCTTTTCATAAAGCATTTAAGATGCTCTGAATGTTCTTGTAAAATAAGTAAAAGCTTTTTATAGTAAGAAAGCCTGAGAATTGTTGGTTACTAAATTTGGAAGATTTCTTGTAATATCTGAGCACTGAGGCACTTATTTTTTGTTTTCTTAGGTTTTCTTTCAATAGAAATTGTACCGACTTTTGGGGACTGTTGCGGCAGCAGGGCTCCCATTTATGACATAAGGAGTGCAGTGTAACCCTGCTGTTCCTTGCAGCTGAGCTAAAGGTGTTTTCCCAAAACCTTGGCCTGACTTTTCTTCCGGACTCTGGGTGTTTTGGTGCTAAATGGAGAACTGAGAACCTGCACAATACATTGCGAAGTTCTCTTACAAAGCAGCCTTAGTGAGATTTAGTATCAAATGACCGATGGCTGAGGCAAAAGGAATCATCTGTGCATGCATTTTTGGAGTATATTCATAAGTTTTGAGGATTTTTAATCAAGTCTTCCGAAGTGGATTATCTGTTCACATTTTCAGTGTGCTTTACGTAACATTTTGAATGTCTCCTGCCTTAATCTGTGTGGTTCTGCCACTTGCAAGAGTCATTTCTTCAGCTTGAGTCTTCTCTGACCAATGTGCTGCAGCTGTGCACTGGGGCTGCTCAGATCCCCGCTGCTGCCTTTATTCCCCCTGGGTTTTCATGTACCATAGCAACCCGTTTCAAGATTTTGAGACTTCATTAATATAGTAATAGGACATAGGAAGGAATTAGAAGCCATATCCCTCTCTCTCCCCATGTTCCTCTTCTGTATGCCCCTGGATCTGTCTGAAAGGTGATTGTTTCCAGCAAACAACTGCACCGAATTCCTCAATCCAGCTGTTTTACTTCTCCCACTGTGTGTGTGTGCTTATGGACGCACAGCTCCTTCCTTCCTCCCGTGGCAGGAATGGGGCTGTGGTGTTTCTGCTCTTCCAGCCTTCTGCCTTTTTCCTTTGTGCCAAATACAGATCAGTGAGCAAATGTTTGCCTACAGAGCCAGGATCTTCTGCTTGGAGAGGGCTGCACCCACTGCTGCTTTAAAAACCAGGTGCTGGCATAATTTGGCCATAATGTGGGAGCAAATCAGCAGTTGAAACAAAAGCTTCTGTGGTGGTGGCTCCCTGAGGCTCTGACTTCCATTCGTTTGCAGAGTTGGAGGGAACACGTGTGTCATTTCACGGCCGTGAAACCTTACTGATTGCTTCTAACATCAGAAAAGCACAATGTCAAATGACAGCATGTGTTTTTAGAAGCAAGGAAACTTTGATTTAAGAACTCCAGGAGAAGAGCTGTTCTCCCATGTAGGTAAGTTAGCGAGCAGTTACTGCACTCTTGTTTCAAGAACAATAACAGTTTGCTGTTTGAATTCACCTGGCCTTGGCTCCACACCGTTAGGCTGCAATGCATCTCTTCTGAAGGATGCCCTGCTGCTGCAGGAGTTGCCCCGATCCGGGGATTTCACACACTGGGATCAAACTACCTCCTTAATCCTGTTTTATAGGAATGGATTGAGCTGCTTACATTTTTCTTTCATCCCTCTAGCTTTTGCTGACCACTTCTAAATTGTTCTAATTTTGCGAATGTTCTTTTTTTTGGAGTGGGTGTCAGAACAGAACGTGCTCTTACAGTAGTGACCTTACTGACATCGTGTAAACAAGAAGCTTTCTATCCCGCTCTGATGGTCCTGTTTGGCCATCTCACACATCCCCAGGACCTTTCTGGTATTCATGGACTTCTAGCATTCGGATTTTAATCTTGTGAACCAAATGTGCATTCCTCACATCGGCGTGGCCCTGTGGTGTCTGACCTGGGAGTACTGCCCAGCAGGAACGGCTGCAGATGGGCAGTGCAGGGCAGGAGCCCCACCCCATTATTGCCTATCCCTTCACCCCCGTGGGTTTGTTGGCTTTTTTCACCCCTAAGATTTGAACAGCACTGACTGCTGAAGCTTTTCTACTTTATTGATCAAAAACCGTTGAATTTTAGCCAGCCAAAACCAGAGCCAGGTCCAAATTTTTCAGCCTGCTGAAATGGGCTCCACAGTGTTCCCAGTGCTGGAAGTGAAAGGTTTCTGCTGCACAGGTGTGTGTGTGTGTGTGTGTAACTGCTGGTGGAGGCTGTGCTGCTGTGTGCTGGATAGGTGATGGTCACTTGTAAGCGTGAGAAGGAAGGGTAGCACTGAGATGGAATCATTGGGCTCGTGTTGCTTTCAGTGCCCTCTGATGGGGATTTCATCTTTAGGAGCACCACACACGTACTATGGGTGTTGAAATGGGAGCTTCGGTGTGGAATGGAGTTATTGAAATCATTGTGCTCTAAATCATTACGTTTATATTCTGTTTGTATTTCTTGTTAGGAGTTTTCACTCTGGAAAATACTTCTTTTGGGTATGCCATCAGTTTTGATGTGACACAAATACTTGTCTTGGAGGATAGAACGGCTCTTATTTAAAATGTTCCAAATATGCAATATGTCTTTTGGGATGGATGAATGGTTAAAAATATAAATAAATAAATAAATAGACGAGAATAAACCTACAGCACCTCAGCAAGCTGGTCTGCATCGTGCATAGTCGTTCATTCAGCCAGACCCCAAAGCTCAGTGCCATGCCGTGTCCCAGCAGCAGTGCAGCCCTTGGCTCTGGGGCTGCAGAGAAGGTGAAGCTGAGAGTTAACACTCGCCTGTTCTGCCACGTGTGGTAGTGTTGGCAGCACCCCCCCTGCTGTGCTCGCATCCATTGCTCAGCCTCCAAAAGCTCTCAGCAAGTGGGTGGATGGCAGCAGGTGCCACTTCTTCCCACCTGGAAGAATTCAGTTTGACGCCTTTCCCGCAGATGCTGTTCTGTCAGACTGCCCCTCTGCTGCCCTCTGTCACACAGCACGGCCTGCAATGGGATATTGGTGGGAACGCCCAGCCTGTGCTGCCATGTCCCCACCATGAAACAGGAGGCACTGCAGTCAGAGCGGCCCTCGGGGGCTGATTGACGGCTGATTGGCACTTTGTGTTGCCGTATGTGGCTGTGCAGCTGTGCTTAGCAATAGGAATGTACTGCTCAGATGTTTCCTCCTGGTGTTTTGTAGTGGCGTGGCAGTGAGCGCACAGCAGCGTTACTCACGTCTGGTGCACGTGCAGGGTGGGCTGGCCCTGTGCTGCTGCCTTTGCTGCCGTGGGGCTGTGTGCTGCAACAGCCCCGCGTCCCTCCTCTGCAGCTCTCTGAATTACATCTCCTTACTTCCCAAACCCTTCAGGTTGAGGGGCTCTCGGTTTAAAAGCCGCTGCCCGTGGTGCACCTGCAGCACAGTGTTGTGTTTATCTGGCCTTAATAATGTCCCAGCCAATAAGGAATGGTTTACAGTCCCCACTATTGGGACGTTATGCCAAAGGCTGTGTGTGCTGTGAGTGCGGGTGTTCCTGAGCACAGCCCTGCCCCTCTTCAGGCGATTTGGTAGATAAACAGTGTTTCTCATCTCAAATTTAGAGAGAGCAGTAAAAATGATTTGCCCCAAGCTGATACCTTCCCTGGTAATTAACTGGAATAGTTCCATCAGGATGACTTCTGGGATGGTTCTGTGGTGGGAACTGCACTGCCTGGGCTGCCCTCAGCCGGGCACACAGCGTGAGGAGCCGCGCTCCGTGTCGGGACAGAGGAGCCATCTCAGTTCCCCTCATGTAACAGTGGTGTTCAGGCCCTGCATTTAACACAAGCGGGCTCCAGTTGCCGTGAAAAGCATTTCACATTGGAGATTACTAAAGCATGGTAAGTTCTCGTTCTAACAAAGAAAGATTGGTTACTGGTGATTAGGTATGTTCTGCACTTGGGTGGTTAATGTTCCTCCTTTATCTCACGTACTCCAAGCAGGGCTGAGGGCCAGCTGCATGCTGCCGGCCGGGGTGTTTCGTGGGGAAGCTGCTATGCTGGGTTTTATCTTTGAGGGTTTGAGCACCTGTTGGGAATCTTCTGTCCTTTTGTGGTGTGAAAATACGAAGCTGCAGCTCTGTGCTGGGAAGGCTGCAGCCTGCAGGGCGGACTTGAAGGCTGCTCATCGGGATGAGTAGTGCTGGCGGTGCTGAGTGTGCCGGCGGCTGCCTCTGATGGGGTGAAAGGGGCCGATGAGTCACGGTGCAGTCACATCCTGTGAGCGCTGGTGAGGAACGTCCCCACCTCACCCTTCCTTCTTCAGAATAATAAAGCTGAAAGAAGGTGAAAAGAGCGCCCTTGGAATGTGAAATATGGAAGTCCAGTCCTTCCACTGTCTGTGGCTGTGCAGAGCGTGCATGCAGGCGGCTCACCCGCCCGAAAGCGGCCCAGGCCCAGTGTGGTATTGACAGAGGTCCTGGCAGCCAGAGGAGTGCTTCTCGTGGCAGCTGTTCCTTCCCCTCCTTTGTGTCACAGCAGCTGCAGCCATCAGGCGCAGTGGCCCCGCTGGTGTCTGCACTGTGCTCCTGCGGCTCGTGCTGCAGGCCGGGGTGGTGTGATGTGCTGGTGGGTTGCAGAAGTGGGATCTGAGGTTGGCTCAGTAAATGCAATGGCGCCTGCTCCAGTCTATCCCAGCGTGCAGGGTGGGATATCTGAACCTCGGCAGTGAGCAGCGGTGGTGCTTTGAACGTCGGCGCGTTGGCAAAAAGCACGGTTTTACCTCAACCTCCTGCAGTTGGGTTTTGGGGTGAGCTTCAGGCAGAGCCCGGGCTGTGTGCTACGTGTATGAGCAGTCAGAATGAAGCTCTGCTTCTCAATACCGTTTTAATGGGATGGGTTCAGGCAAAAACTAAAAGCTTTGTCAAGCTTTAACGGTTCCGTATGTCGGAAGGGGATGGTGGAGCTGTGCTGATCTTGGCTGAGGCATCTCGTTGTTTGCAGGGGGCAGCTCAGAGAACATCCCCAAATATACTGGTTGCCTCTCAGTAACTTTTACACCGGTACTGAAGCTGGAGAGGATGTTTTTCCTTCTGTTTAGGTGCTGCCCTGCCCTCTGTGTGCAAGGCTGACTGTTCCGTGAGGAGCTCTCACTGACAGCTCGGGCTGTCAAACACTGACTTCAAATGTGTTTCATCACACATTTCATTGTGGAAAATCCTTCCCCTGCAGCTTTCTGGAGAATCCCTGCCAGCTGCTGCTGCTTCTGTTTTTCCTCAAGTGCGCCGGGCTGGTTTTGCTGAACTAAGCTACCTGTCATTGCAGCACGTTAAAGCCCTCACATCCATGGCTGCGTTGTCTCTGACTGTACCGGCCTGGCAGCCCTGCGCTGTTGGTGTGGTGGTTGCAGAGCTGCAGAGGCCAAGCTGAGGGCCTGGGAACACAGCTTGGCCTCGGTCACTGCCGGGGCAGCGGGGATTGCTATAGGAGGAAGCTCCAGGTGTCCTGAGAGGAAGGAAATGGGGGATAAACTGCGTTTGGGGAAATTCCCACAGAATGCCTGGGGGAGAGGCATGGGGAAGGGGAGGGTTTGGCGTGGAGGTGGGGGTGCTCCTGGGGTCTGCTCCGGAGGAGAGAAGCGCTCTGCAGGCCTCGGAGGAACACTCCTTCCTCCTCAGTCCCGTCCTGCTGTTCCCATCCCTGCTGGCAGTGCCAGGTGCTCACCTGGACAGCCATCACCAGGTGATGTGCTGCTGCGGCCACCTGAGGGGCGCTCCCAAGGGGCGGTGGTGAGGGTGCAGTGATCTCTGGGTGGAGGCCGTTGGGTGGAGGCCATCGGGTATCGGCCACATCCTCTGCGTCGCGTTGGCCGACCGCTGTGTGCAGTGTGAGCCGCGCTGCTGCCTCCCCATACGTTGCCTCGCCGTGGGGCTCCGCTTCGGCCGTCCCCACAGCCACGACAGACAAAGATTGTTTAGGAAACTTCAAAGGGTCTTTGTTCTCGTTGTGTTTTGTCTCGTTCTCTGGCATATAACAATGTACAGAATGCGTATGGAAAAAATTATCTTCGCTTAAATGGTTTCTTCTCTGTGCACATGGAAAATGCCTTGTAGAGACTTCCTGCAGCCCCACAGACTCAGACAATGCAGTTTACAGCACTGTTGTAATGTAAATCCAATATAAAATGAAATGAGATGGTTTGTTATTCTTACCAGAGTCAGATGTCAAGTACTGCAGTCTTAAAGCCAAACGAGACCAACAAACCGAACCACCCCAAAGCAAAGGGACAGAGCTTTGGAGGGGCCGCAGTGTGTGGCCTGAGCGCAGCGGCTGTATGGACTGTGCCGCCCCGCCGTGCTGCTAATTGGGCCATAATTTCTGCCCTCATTAGCCCTTAGGGCTGCGTGTGCTGCCCAGGAGAAGCCCCACTGACCCCACTGTGACATTACAGCGATCTATCTGTGGGATGACACACTCAATTCACACCCCGTAAGTCCAAGCTATAAGGTAAAAGTAATCCCTTTCTATTCTCTCCTAAACAGAACTGCTCCTGGAAAGCAGAAACAAATCCTAGTAATTGCTCTATGCCCCGGGAGTCCTTAACAGAGCATCTGCAGACATGACAGGACCACGGCTGCTCCGGGATCACTGCAGTGTTCAGCAATGGCAGAGATCAGTTCATGCGTTACTCTTTCAGTGCTGTGTGTGCGCTCGGTGCTGTGACATTGCAAAGAAGATGACTTTGTTTTCCTGCTGCAAGGAGGGTGAAATCTTAACATCCCGATGGTATGGAAGGAGAGTTTTCTCTGACTGTCCAAACTGGCATACAATGTAAGCTGGGGGGGAGGGGAGGCTGTGTGCATGCTCGGTGTTAGAGAACAAGCTAGTCGTGCTTCGTATAATGGCAATACTTTCCAGTTGCAGCTCTCCTACGCAGAAGTTTAATCTCCCTCACACGGACAGGGGGAGAGCAATAAGAACTACATCACTTTCAATGTAGCCAGTTTTCTAGGAACCAGAAAAGTATCTGTCAAGTGTGTGTTTCTGGTCACTTTTCCCTTTTTTTTTTTTTTTTTTCCTATGTTTCCATTTATACCCCGCTGAGTTCCTACGCTCCTACCTGGTAAGAAAATTAACACGGTTGCTAAGCTCTAAGAGGGAAGGGACTGCTTCCTTAGGTCTGATCTGACCAATGTTACCTTTATTAATGTAAATAATGACATCACCATTGCAGCACGGGAATCTTAAATAGTTCTGGGAGAACAAATGTTAAGAAGGACGTCCCCGTGAGGCACGTGATTCATCTCCACATGTGCATGTTGGAGAGATGCTGTTGTCCTGAGCCAGATCAGCTCTGCTCATCAATTTGTAATCTATTAGCAAAGCCATTCACTTTTTGTTGTTTGTTTTTTTTTCCCAACCGTGTGTAAGTTGGTGCTTGCAGCCTGCTGGGAAGTGCTGGGCAAAGCACAGGCAGCTCTTGTGTCCTTTTCAGCCTTCCTCCAGGAATCTGTTTTTGCACTCCTCCAGAAGCCTTTTGTAAATGATGCCTGAACCATAAAGCTCCGCTAACCGCCGTCTGCCTGCAGTGATTCAGTGTTACTCATCGGAGCGCTGCTGCCCGGGGCTCTGATGAGCTGTTGGGGAAGCGCTTGGTTTCCTACAGGAGAACAGTTTGCTGATGTCTATTAGGAAATATCACTGCATTCAGGTTCAGCCTCTGCTGCGTGGCTCAGAGTGTAGGAAATGTCCATCCTTTCTGGCCAGGGCTTGAAAAGCAAAATGATACGCTGGCTGTAACGGCTGCCAGGGGCGAACATCTGCTCTACAGCTTGTCATTCAGCTTCTAAAGCTCTCCGATCCTTCTGTCTGCTGGAGAGAGAAAGCCCTGTTTTCTCCTCACCTGGATTTCCTGTGCCAAAAGGAACACCTATCTAGTGAATGGTCACGAGAGATGTAGGCAATTCTCATTTCCCAGTGCCTGCCTCTGTGCCTGCATGTGGCCTCGAGCATCACAGAACCGTAGAACGGTTTAAGTTGGAAGAGACCCTTGAAGGCCATCTGGTCCAACTGCCCTGCACTGAACAGGGACACCTACAGCTCCATCAGGTGCTCAGAGCCCCATCCAGCCTGACTTTGAATCAGCAAGCAGCTTCACTTGTACTGCCCGCGCATGGGCAGAACACTGTATTGGTGTTGCCACTTCTCTCTGGCTTTAAGCCAGCTCTGCCTCACTCACTTCTGGGTTGGATTCCTAATTTCTGTCATCTGGTTGTTGCCTTTTCCTTGCTGCTGCTTGCAGCACTGCTGAGCTATCAGCTGAACAGGGAAACACTGATGGACTGACCCACCAGCCTGGCTCCTGGCCCTGCCGAGCGCTGGGAGCAGGACACGGATTTGCTTTATATCATTTCTGCCATGTTTCCCTGACTCTAATACACAAGTTCTAGGCTGAAATCTGAGGAACAACTTATGTAAGGAGATTTTGGCTACTTTTGGAGAGCCTGGCCTCATTGGGTTAATGTTTTGGGTGCCACCTTTGTGCAGAGGTTCTCAGAAGAACCTTGAGATGCCATTCACCTAGAAATTAGCTGTGCCTGGTAGCATTAGGTAGCTTCTCTGCTCTTCCAGAGATCCTGGTTAGCCATCTGGAAACCTCATCCTGTGATTGCTCCAGAATCTGGAAGGCCTTTTTTAACTACTAATCCCAGAAACAGATTTTCCCTTCATCCTGTCTGTCAACACAGCCTTTAACTTGTTTTTATGGGCTTCAGCACATGTTTGACGCATCATTGCCTTAGGATATGGGCTACGTCTTCCAGACCCCTTCAGTGGTCATTGTATCTACATACAGCACCTTCTGGAGAAGGCCTAATGGAGTGGGCATTTAGGAGGATCTTCTGTGTGTCCCTCAGAACACGTCTTTGTGCATACCTACAACAGGAATCAGCGTAGTGTAGAGCATTACGAGTGTGAAATCCTAGGAGACTTTAGTTTACATTGCATCTTGTTTTGCTTCAGCAGAATTGAGCAATGTTTTCATTATGATATGATGAAAACTGTACTAAAACGTACAGGAGTGTGTCTGGCACTCCCAGCTCCTTCCACCCACCGTGGCATGCCTGAAGAGCACCACAATACAGGCACCCTCTGCCAGCTGGGAGCAAAACGAGCAGAAAGCTGCTGCCTGCTCTCTCTTGCTTCTTAAGGAAGAAGTCAGACGTAGCAACGTTTCTTGAAAGCTCCAAATATATGCTTATGGGCCCTGCAAGGCCCAGCAGGATACAAAGCCACCAGTTCCAGTTCTCATTTGTGCCAGAACTTCAAAGCGTTTCCTTTTATGCAGTAATCTTAAACGTAGTCCAAGAAAACACGCACACGATTACTTAGATATTCCAGTTATGCCACCAACATGGAAACCCGAATGATGATATTTTCCACAGGCAAAGCTTCCCTCGTTAGTTCAGTGCAAAAGTCTTCTGCTGGCCTGGAGGGAAGATGCAGCCGCCATGGTCTGAGCAGTGGTTGCTGCTTCCGTGTGGTGGCTGTGATGCACTGAGCAATGGGGCCGTGACACAGCCGCCAAAGTCCTTTTCTATTTAGGGTCAGAATGGTTGTTCATTATAGTCGTAACCTTCTTCTGAAAGAGAAGCTTTGTGTTGACTACCCAGTGCTAATTTATTACACAATTTCATAGGATCACAGAATTGTTTGAGTTGGAAGGGACCCTTAAAGGCCATTTGGTCAGCCCCCCTGCACTGAACAGGGACACCCACAGCTCCATCAGGTGCTCAGAGCCCATCCAGCCTGACCTCGGCTGTCTGCAGGGATGGGGCACCCACCCCTCTCTGGGCAACCTGTACCGGTGCCTCACCACCTTGTTGTAAACAACAACTTCCTTGCTTCCAGTCTTTCCTTGTATCCAGTCTCCCCTCTGTTAGCTTGAAGCTGTTTCCCCTTGTCCTCTAACAACAGACCCTGCGAAAGAGTCTGTCCCTTCTTTCTTACAGCCCCCCCACTCACTGACAGGCTGCTCGCAGGTCTCCCCGGAGCCTTCCCTCCTGCGGGCAGAGCAGCCCCAGCTCAGCCTGTTCTCACAGGGGGGTATTCTGTGCCTCGGAGCATTTCTGTGGCCCTTTTCTGGACGTGCTCCAACAGGTCCATGTCTCTCCTGTATCAAGGACTTCCAATGTTAACTAAAAGCTCATGTAATAACTAAGCAAAATTAGTTTGGGCAAGACGTGTTTCTATCCCAGAGACTTAATCTCTTCTTGAAAACGTTCAAAGCCGAAGTACACCAACTTCTGCCAGTATGGCTACGTCATTCAGCAGTGGGTTTATTTGGTTTGCGGGGCCATTGCACAGGCTTGTTTTGTGCTTGCTCACTGGGCCACGGCTGCTCTGCTCCGGAGATTATAGCTGTATCATACAAACATACAACGAGATGGGCATATTATGTTTATGACTGCTATTGTACTATTTGGGTAAGTGCAGCTAAGCAGGCAGAGCCTGAGATCCTCTCCTGCTGGAATCACCTCCTGACAGCACTTGACCCTGCAGCCCAGGCGAGGTGGGTTTGTCCCGTGGTGCTGCAGCAGAAGCTCCAGGTCCTGGGCAGAGCAGGAACACTGAGCAGCAGCCACGAGGGCCAGCAGAGACCCATCATCCCATCACGCTTGAAGTGTTTTCAAGGGCTACAGGAAGCGTGGTCAGAAATGAGGAGATCGTTCAAGGATCGTTTAGATGTAGAGAATTCCTCTTGGTTAAGCAAATATCCTGCTGAGTTTCTCCCGGAAAAGAATTCCATGTGTAAGTTTGTACATTTTCCAGATTATTAGGGATGGGATACCAGAGCAACTTCTATTTCTACCAACTGAGCCTGCGCCGGGGCCTAAAGCTCCCTTCCCAGTTGGAAAGTTTGCAGTTAAGAAAACAAAATAGGTTTTTATGAGCAATGTTTAGTTCGAGCGTTTGGCTGATTCTGCTGCTGCAGCCTTTAAGGTCAAAGTTTGATTCACTGACGTGTGGTAGCCTGAGAACAGGAGTGAAAGGGATGGGGGGGAAGTAGTCCCAAAGGTCTCTGTTTTCCTGTCCACTAATACTTCTTTCCTGCCCGTCAGATGTATGTTTGACCCATGCTTCTAAATTAAGTGACACAAAGAGAAATCCATTCCTACAGCTTTCCCTGCCCTCTTTTTCTGCCCATTGTCGCCAGCTGTGCCATGGGTGTGTTCACTTTGCTCCGTCAGGAAGGGAACCCCATCTTTCCATCTTTGGGGACGCGTTCTGCGCACGACGGTGCAGTGCAGATGCCGTGACCTTATACACATATTCCGTTAGCTTAGAGAATGGAAAATGGGTGTTTTATTATTCTTATTACTCATTAGGAATAACTTTAAAGGAAGCGCCCTGTTCTCCGTGGGATGCTGTGCAGCGAGGCAGGCGGTGCGGGAAGCCGTAGCCGGCACCCTCCTTTTGTTGCTGTGTGTTGGTGTGTTTGCGTAGGTGTGTGTTTGTCCAGGATTCCTACAGGGGTTACTTTGGGGATCCGTCCGTAATCTCTTCCCCCAGCAGCCAGGTCCCCCTCGCTCTGTCTCTCCTCGTTATCCCCCCACTGCTGCGTAACCCCCAGCAATAGCACCTCCAAAAAGCCCTGCCCTCCTCCACGTTGGTACTTCCACTGCTGTTTCCCAGAGACACACTCATAGATTCATACAATCATCTGAGTTGGAAGGGAGCCCTAAAGGCCATCTGATCCCACTGCCCTGCACTGAACAGGGACACCCACAGCTCCATCAGGTGCTCAGAGCCACCCAGCCTGACCTCGGCTGTCTGCAGGGATGGAGCACCACCACTTCTCTGGACAACATAGCAGTCATCAATCCATCACTTACAATACCCCATAATATCCTGAGTGATGGTTCTGAGCGCTTCTCCTAGCTGTGTTCACAAAGCAGCTGCAAAGCATGAGGCTATCAGAGGAGACAGGCCCACGTCCTGCCCAGGCTCTGTTACTGCAGAGCTGTGATTGATTTACTGCTTCCATAAACGCAGCAGGTGGCACTGCCAAACGCGGTGATTTACCTGGGGCCACCCCTGTGTTACGTAGAAAAAAAGAAGGAAAAAAAAGCTCATCCTCGGAGCAAAGGATGGGTTGTCTTCTTTTTATCTTTCGGATACGCAGTGATCTGGGGATAATTGCAATGCTCAAAAGACAGCTGCTCTTGGAGATGAGAACAACGGGAGCCGAGTGCAGGCAGCCCAGCCCTGCCCTCCCTGCGAGGAGGGGAAGGTGCTGTGGTGTCCGCCCTGGGGCAGGATGCTGGCAGGTGGAGTTCTCAAGTGGGCTGAGTAGGGAGACCAATCTTTTCCGCAGGGAATGGGTGTGCTTGGCCGTGCAGAGGACCCCCCGTCGTTTTCCTCCCGGTTTTTACCATGTACTTCATGCTTTGCTCTGTAAAGCACTGTGATATAGTTTGTATACATTCTGTAAAATAAGTTGTATTCTATTATATTGAAGAAATATGGATATAAAATAAAGTCGAAGGATGGAGTAAAGTAGCCGTGTGGTAACTGGACACACTGTCCCCGGTGGCGTTGGTTGTCCCATTCCCCAATCCATCCCCGGCCACGAGCCGTCTGACGCCATGGCCAGCAGGAAAAGCCCCAAATCCCTGCGGCCCCGCAGCACGTCCGGGCCATCGGCACAGGGGTTACTGCACGGCCCCTTCTGCTCTGTGAGAAATTCCCCTGCTGGCAGCTGCTAAACCAGGAGATTGATGGAGCGGGGCCGTGGAAAGGGCCGACCATGGGCTCGTCACCCCCAGCCGGCGCGCACCCGGTGAGTCACGGCCCCACTTCCCACACTGACGTCGTGCTTGGAGCTCGCCCAGCGCACGGCCTGGGAACTCGCGAGGAGATCACCCCATGCTGCGGCTGCGGGCTGGTAAGGCTATAAAGTGAGAGCTAATTTAGATTAATTACACTGCACGTGATGTTCAGCTGCAACCCCGCTCCTGGGCCTCCCTCCAGCACCGCTCCACATTGGGTTCTGTGCCCTCGGCTCTCCTTGGGCTTCTCCGGTTCTTCCGAGGTGTGGAAGGAAGGTGCCCTCGCCCCACGTTGAACCTCAGTTCAGCCACGCTCCTTCCCCAGCAGCCCGGTGTTGTGTCAAAGCCGTCGGCTGCCTCCATCCAAACAGCGGTGCTTTGAGCGAGCGGTGGGTGAGCACCACTGCTGCTCTGCTCCTGGTGGTGGCACTCAGCAGTGGTAAATGTGTTGTGGCTATAAGAATCAAAGAGTCATAGAATCACAGAATCCTCTGAGTTGGAAGGGACCCTCAAATGCCATCCGGTCCAACCTCCCTGCACTGAACAGGGACACCACAGCTCCATCAGGTGCTCAGAGGCCATCCAGCCTGACCTCGGCTGTCTGCAGGGATGGGGCACCCACCACCTCTCTGGGCAGCCTGTGCCAGTGCCTCCCTGTACCTACTGTAAAAAGCATCCTCCTTATATCCAATCGAAATCTCCCTCTTTTAGTATGAAACCATTTCCCCTTGTCCTATCACAACAGACACTGCTAAAGAGCCTGTCCCCTTCTCTCTCGTAGACCCCCTTCAGAAACTGGAAGGAACCTAAAAGGTGTCAGCTGGGTGTGGGATACAGTCTGGTTCCTATCTGGAGTGTGTGGCCGTGTTCCTGCTGAGTGGGAGAAGCACTGAGCCCCGACCCTTGGAGCTGACAGAGGGCCGAGAGCTCCGGGATCAGGATGAAATGAGCTGTGCTTGTTTAGCTGCGAGTGCCATCAGGTCCTTGGGAGGACCCTTGTGCCACACACAGAGCTGTTGTGCTTTGATGTGATGCCAGTGGGGCTGCTGTGGGGGGGGCAGGGTGATGTGCCCCACGGCCCCCAGCCCGCACAGAGCAGCGTTGGCTACAGGCATCACCCGTGCACCTCCCAAAATGCTCTGAGCTCTCTCCTGCCGTGGCCATCCAGCAGCTGTTGGTCAACACGGTGGCCATTCCTCATCCCACCGTTGCATTTCTCTCTTCTTTACTCCCTTTGATTTCTAAACAGCTCAACTTTTAAAGGGCACGTTGGTCAGCACAGACCTCGTTTCCAGGACGAAGCACACCTCTAACTCTGTGAGCGGATGCTACGAACCAGAGCCCATCCTGCAGCCCCTCAGCATCCCCAGCTGTGGATGCAGCCCCTCCGGAGGCACAGCTCAGCTCTGGGGCAGTGCTGGCAGCCGGCTCCCCGCGAGCCCTCGGCCCGCCATTCAAAGAGCAGCATGTGATGGAAGCCCAGCACACGTACATGTGTGCGTTTTTGCTTTAAACAAAACAGAGCAGGCAAATATTTATTTCTGCCCCCGCTGCTCCGAACCAAACTTTCCCACCGCTCCGGATGGACATAATCTGCTTTTTAGCCGCGCTGGTGGGTTTGTGGTGCCAAGCCTTCGTTTGGAGTGTTTCCGAATTTCCTGATGGGTTCTCACGCAATTATTGTGATTAACAAGAAGGTTTTCAGGCCGACTTGAAAGGGGCTGCGGGGCTTAGCGGGGCCCGGCCCTGCTGCTTGCTGCCGTGCTTTCTGCAGCTCTCGCTCTTGAAATCAACGCTTTGGAAATCCAAGGAAAGGGCACCTTAGAAATCCGTCCCGTCTCTGCCCCTGGGTGAGGACTTTGAGCTGCTGGTTGGGTGGGAAGTCAGAAACGCGTCTGTTCCCAGATCAAAGCCAGAAAAACTTCGGGCTGTAATAAGAGAGAAAAAAGAGACAAATCTTTTTTAAAATAAAGAAGCGTGATCTTAACAAAAAAAATGGGGTGCTTTGGTTGGCTGTTTGTGTGAAATGCCAACATCTGAGAGTGGAGTCTGTGAGCCCAGGTGAGAGGTGGCTCAGTGAGATACAGCCCTTGGAGCTGTGCTGCGTCCACCCAGGGTCCGAACTGGCCGTGGCTGCCCCTCCGTGACCCGAGCTGCCGTGTCTGGGTGCACAGCTGAGCACCCCACGTTTGTCAGTGGGCCCCCCCCGGCACTAGAAAGGTGCTCTGCCACAAACGGAGCTGTCTGCTTGTAGCCAACGAGCAGTGGGTTTGCCTTCACGCTGCAGGGTCTGGGCGCCCCATCCCCAGAGACAGCCCAGGTCAGGCTGGATGGCTCCGAGCGCCTGATGGAGCTGTGGGTGTCCCCGTGCATTGTGGGAGGGTCGGAGCAGATGGCCTTTAAGAGTCCCTTCCAGTTCAAACGATGCTGTGATTCTATGTTCTGGGGCTGCCCTCGCAGAGTGGGGTCCCTCCTCTGCCAGAAGCACTTTCCAGCCTTGAAAGAGAAAAAAAAAAAAGATCTCGAAAAGCGTTGTCAGAGGTTTCCCCCTCCCTCCCCAGGCATAAAGGCCGGGGGTGCTCTGCCAGCCCCAGAAACGGTGGGACAACATCAGGCTCCGCGCTGCCCGAAGCGCAGCCTCCGCGCTCCGCAGCCCCAGGCGCAGCCCGGCCCCCCGACGGGCGCCCCGGGAGGGGCTGAGCCCGCCCCGCTGCCGGCGTGCGGGATCGGCTGTGCTGGGCGGCGGCGGCAGCGAACGGAGCGGCGGAACCGGAGCTCCCCGGTAGGTGCGGGGCGGGCAGCGGGGATCCCCCGGGACGGGGCCGCTCGTGGGGCTCGGGGGTCGCGCTGCGGTTCGGTGGGAGAATCCATCGCAGGCAGCGAGGGGGGACGAGCGGCGTTACGCGGCGCTTTGGAGGAAGGGGAGCTGGATGGGGACTTCAATCTTTTCCTCGTGTGGCGAGCAGCAGTTTACCGGGGAGCGGGGAAGGCGCGGGATGTTTGGGCGCAGTTTCTGAACAATGGAAGAGCTCCGTATGAATGGAAGGTGACTTTTGGGGCTGACATCGCACCGTCGGGCCGCGCTGTGCGGGGCTGTGCTGCGGTCGTTGGTTCATTGAATGGAGGCAGTGCCGCTGGCTCGGGGACACGGGGCTGCAGGTTGGACCCCATTTGTTCTGTAGTAGAAAAGCAGTGATGTCTCGCCGAAGGTTTTTGCTTAAACATTCACTGTATCATTTGCACTGTAAAAGGCAGTAACTGTATAGAATTGTAGAACCGTTTGAGTTGGAAGAGACCCTTACAGGCCATCTGGTCCCACTGCCCCGTGATGAGCAGAGACACCTCCAGCTCCGTCAGGTGCTCAGAGCCCGTCCCAGTAGCGGGTCCTGGCATTCAGAGCTCAGGGCTGAATCGGGATGGTTATTTCCACTGAAGAGACAGGAGCTGCCCTTGGCCCAAGGAATGCAAGTAGCTCTGCACCCCAGCGGAATTAAACCAGCGTATCGTTCCCCTCACCCCACAGCAAACAACCTCACGCTGTTGGTTTGGTGCCTGAAGCTGAGCGGAGGGCTGCTCTGCGGTAGGTTCTGTGCGGGGTGTGTGGGACTGCAGTCACCACAGTTTGGGCAGAAGAGCTCTGGCTGCCCTTGGCTGCCAGATCCCAAAGCCCACGTTGTGTTCCTGGCCAGAAGTGAGGCTCCGACTTATGGCAGTGCAGAGCCCTGCTCCCCCCGTTTGATTTATTCTGCTGCATCACGGGGAACGAGTCAGCATTGCTCCAGGAGTGATGAGCTCCTCCAAAAGCCAACGTGCTGGGAGAAAGAGAACAGTGATTTGTATTATCTTCCTACTCACAGCCGCAGGAATGCACCCACAGCAGAGGCACCACATCCTCCTGCCTGAGGGCAAAGACACCAAAACCCAGTGGGGATGTGGGGTTGGGATGGGGTGGGGAGAGGATGCTGAGTGAGCTGGGAAAAGCCATCGCAGCTTGACAGAGTGACTCAGGGACCTGAGGGCAGGGGCTGGGGGAGTGTGTGGTCTGGGTGGCATTATCTGGTCCCAGAGCTCAGCCTCTCGGGGCAGCCAAGCAGGGATGCGGGTTGGAGTGCTGGGTGCTGGGTGTGGGATGGGAGCGCTGGGTGCATTGGCTTCACCATGCGGCCACCGGGCTCGAGGCCATCCCACAGCAGTGGGGTTCACCCTGCAGACATCCCCATCTGCCCCCCATTGTTTCTAAGCCAGGAGAAAGTTCTGCTGTGTGTTTGTAGGCACTTTGTCCAAGGGGAGCAGAGTCTGGCCAGGGTTTGCTCATCAGGGACTTCACATTGCTCCCATTCAGGAGGATAATAAAACTCCCCCTGATGGTTTCCATTTCCCTATGGCTCTCAATGAGCACTGGAATGTGCCCTGAGTGTGGGGGACTGTGGGGCAGAAAGCTCTGCTGCATCCTGTTTTTGCAGAGGGCTTTTCCTCTTAGCACTTGTAGTGAAAACAAACACGTGGGAGAACAATGGGATTTTTTTTTTCTCTTTTCCTCTACACTTTAAGCACAACAGAAAGGCCTATTAATATTAAATAAAGCGTCGTAACAAAAAGAAAAAAGGGGATACCTACAGCCTTTGAGAGCTCCACGTGCTGCGGTCTGCCTCCGCTTCATAGCAACGCCAAATTTGAAGACCCTTTCAGAACTGGACCCAACCTTATTGCTGTTCCCATTGTGAAAAGCTGGAGGCTGAAGCGATAACGCTCAGAACAAAGAGCACTTAGCATAAGCATTGAGTGTGTGCTAAATAAACCGTGCTCGGCCTTCCCACTGCGTTGCTGGTGACAGCTCGCACGGCTGTGCCCTGCCCCGTAACACAGCACACATCCCATGGCCGTGGCTGGGAAAAGCGCCGCTGTCACCGAGCCCAGCTGCTGTCAGCAGCACGTGGTGGGAATATGGATCTGGAAACAAACAGATCATTAGAGGGTGAGTTAAGGTTTTCTGATTTAATTCTAAACATGCTGAGTGAGGGACCCAGAGATGTGCGGTTCCAGGAGAGTGGCACCATGAGGCCTTTCTCCTCCAAGGAACACCGGAATTTACACGGGACGCAGCAGTGTGTGGGGTGACAAAGACAGTTCCAATGGAAAACGTGAAGTTCCATTTCTTCTGGAGGGCTGGGAAGACCGTTTGACGAGAAGTAACACTGCACTGATGCAAGCTGTGCATTATTTCCTTCCTGGGAATCACCCATCAATCCACAACGTCGTTAAAAAGTACTACCATTTTCCAATGGGGAAATGGCACGGGGAGCAGCGATGGGGCCGAGTTCTGCCTGCACTTGGCCTGTCCTGGCTGTAGCAGGGCTGGAACAGAATGCACTGCCCACAGGGCTGGCAGTGGGGCCGGGGCGTGGGAGGAGGGCTGGGTGTGAGATGCTGCACCCACGTGCTGCAGTGAAGCTCGTGCAGCCAGGCCTGTACCTCTGGAGGGTTTCTGCACTGCCTTCTCCCCCTACATCCACGGAGATGGATGCAGGAAGGATGCCCTGCGCTGCCCCAGCTCTGCAGGGACAGCTGTGAGGCAGTGTGTCCCTGTGTATTTTGGCACGGCGGAGCCTTGTGCTCCCAGGGAAAAGGTCTTTTGGTCTGTCTCCCCTTCCCACAGCAGCTACCGTCCTGGCCCCGTGGCCATGGGATGGTGGTCTGGCCTGCTCGGCTGTGCTGAAGGGGAGCGGGGCAGGGTCTGGTGACAGCAGCACATCGCCCACGGGGACATGGAAGCCTTCAAGGGCCACTCCAGGAAAGCAGGAAGCCCCAGGGGAGGAGCAGGAGGGGTCCGAAGCTGGGCAGCTCCATCACCCCACCAGGTCCAGGCGCTCACCCTTCCCTGCGCATCACGGCCCCGCTGGGCTGTGGCCCCGTGTTCGGCCTCCGGCGCAGACAGCGATGGTATCGCATTCACTTCTCATTTCGGCGTGGGCACGGTGCCCATGCAGTTACAGCACAGCTGACTCTGATTTTCGTATAGTTCATTGTTTACTTATGACTTACTATAAAGTTGAGCTCGTCTTATTTATGAGCAGCCATGAAGAGATGGGATTTCATCCACTGGGTGATGACTCATTCATTGGGTTGGACTCTCTAGCTCCTAATACGTGACATATTTTGGACTATTGGATGAACAGGATTTCTCTATGAGCCCAAATTAAATGAGGTGAATGGAAATAATTAGTTGTTTGTTTTTAAGACCGTGTTGTCGCGGGGTCTGTGCTGGGTCGGCTCCCTGCTTGTCCCCCCGTAAATGTGTTTGGGGTCAGTGCTGGGGCTGCCGGCCCCGTTCCTGCTGCACGGGGGAGGCCTGAGCAGCACAGCAGCATTTGGTACTTTCTATGAGCTTTAATGACCGCGGCATTACTTGTGCTGCTGCAAACAATTTGAGAAGCTAATTTGTAAAATTGCTCATAAAAATCTCATGTTCTTTCTGTAATCATAAAGCTCCTCTGCTAGAAAAAAAAAGAGCTACAAATCTCCTGAAACAGCCGCTCGGTGGGAGAGCTGCTCTGCCCTGGCTGTGCTTTGCCTCCCGTGGCCGCAGTGCTGCCAGGGAACGTCGCGGGCAGGGCTCACACGGACACAGGTATCGCTCCCAGCCGTGGCCCTATGACATGTGGCGGCCTTTGGTTGGGATTTACACCCCGAGCCCCACTCTCAGGATGCTCCCCAGCCCGGCGCGCTGGCGGATTGCCGCGAGGCAGTGGCAGGGCGTGTGGGGGACTCGCCATGACATAACCGCATTCCTGCGGCATTAGGAGATATTCCCAGGCGCAGCAGGGGCAGCACATCCCCTTCCCTGCCTCCCGCCGAGCCGCTGCCTTTCTCAAGGCATGGGGAGAGCAGCCCAGCTCGCCGCCTGCCTTGGGCTGGGAGCTGCGGTGTGCGGGATTTCCACCAAAGCGAGCTGCGCGCAAGTTCCGCCGGGGCTTGCTTGTCCCGTGCTGCAAGGAGCAGCCATAGGGAGCTTTGGTGTGAGCCCCGCGATGGCCCGGGGTGCCCGCAGGCATCCCTGGCCCCGGGCACAGTGGCAGTAGATGGCAGCATTGCAGAATATTTCACTGGGGGTTTCGGACTCCTGGGGCACAGGGCAGGGTGCTCATCCTTTCCTTCCCACCCGCAGCCCCACTGCCAAGATGCCACGCTGGGGCATGGGGCCGTGTGCCTTTGTTCTCCTAGGATGGCAGCTGAGTGTGCTTTGTGCTGCTTTGCACTCCTGGGGCTGGCATGCACCCAGGAGGCAAGCATTGGAGGTGCCTGGTGCCCACAGCACACCCATGTGCTGGTTGGTGCCTCAGAGAGGGCGGTGGTGGGGCCCCGGGAGCTCTGCTCCTCATGGGCTCACTGGGGGCACGGCTGGGCCTCCTCTGTGCTGCTGCAAGCCATGTGAGGCTGAAGTCACCCACCCAAAACTGCCGGCTCTGCCCTTCCCTTTTCTCTTTCCGTTGCAGCAATGAGGCATTCAGGACGAGGCTGTGGGGACCACTCTCCAATAAGGGCCTCAGGCCATGCCCCAACCCCCTTACACTTCATTCTTGCTGCCTCCAGGTTAGCAGGACCACAAGGGTGATTTCCCCTCCACCAGCTGCTCTGCTGGGGTTTTAGCCAGCAGGGAGCAAGAGAACACATGGTTTATTAAGCAAACGTTCCTTGCTGGGAGCGCTGTGCCAGATGTCTGCCGAGCAGGGCCGTGCCCATTACCCAGTAAGGCTGAATTGCCCTTTGAGATGCACAGGAGTTTGATTGAAAGGGATCTATTTGTATGATTTGGTCCCTTTCAATCCAACAGCATGTGATCGGGCTCGTTGTCGCCATCATCTCCCCTTTCAGCTCTGCAGGCACACGGAGCAGGAGGCACAGCTGCTGCCTCCACCAGCAGCACCGCCCTGATGCTGCTGTCTCCCAAGAGCTTGCATTGTTCTAAGCTGGTGCCCTTGGAGTTGCGTTGCAAAGGCCAAGCAGTCCCATTATCCCCATTTTACAGCAGGGACATGAAAGTCACAGGCTTTGCCCTACAACTATCCTCCTATCACAGGGTGCTGCGGGGCAGAGCTGAGCCACAGGACACCACTGTGACGCTGACATTAACATTAACATGGATGATTACATGATCTTAGCGGTCTCTTCCAACCTTAATGATTCAATGATTAATATTGGCTGTTAGCAGCAATCACGTGGAGGGGGTGCTGGCTTGAGGTCAGCCACTGCAATACTGTGTTTTTAAAGGTTTGCTCCCTTTTGAGCCGAGCAATGCCCCCAGATACGTGGCCTCCCATACACAGAGCCATTAGTGCAGGAAGTCAAACACGCTAATTGCTGGGCTGGATGGAGCCCAGGTGCCAGCACCTCATGGCTGAGCAGCAGAACAATGCGCTGCCATTGTGTCCCCGTACTCCAGCAGAGCCTTATCGGCCCTCCGAGGGGCTCATAAAGCAGCTTGCACAGCAGCCTGCGGCCTTCAGGCTTCTTGTTTCTGTCTCAGAATAGGTTTTGTGAGAAATATTTAAAAATAAAAAAAAAAAAGAAGAGTGATGTCAGCCTTTTGCAGAAAGCAAAACCATGTAAAGTATTCTTTGGTTTGATTATTCACCGTCAGGAGAGCAGCACAGGGATCACGGAATGACCCCCTGCTTTCAGCTGCCTATAGCTCAACAATATTACTTACGCTACACAGAAGGGCTTTGGATCGCTTAGGAATGTGTTCCCCTGGAAAGCATTCCTCCCTGTGCTTCACCCGGCTGTGAATGGCCAAAGGCAGCACTCATCACGGACTAGAGCAGCCACAGGCATGGGTCGATGGTTGGACAAGGTGGTCTTAGTGGTCTTTCCAGCCTTAATGATTCTACGATTCATCTCTATCCCAGGTTAAAGCAACCTGTGGAGCTGGCAGGGGTGAGATGTATTCTGATCTCACACCGTCCTTCTTAGGAGCTCCGACTCCTGGAGGAAAAGCACAAGGAGAGCTCAAACTCCAAAAAACATCCATACTATCTCAGCAAGAGAGCTGGGGTTAATCTGAATGCAAATAGGAGTAGCAGGTAAAGCAGGAGGTAACCACAGCGCCTGCAGCAATCTGATACGGGCAGGAAGCCACGATTAGATGCACACTGGAGCATTGTGCTTCTTGTATCAGCTCTGGCTTCACAGCTCGTGAAATCAGATCCTGAGCTGTTTTAAAAACAAGTTACTATTTGAAATCATTTGTTGACTTGTCGAGGGCTGCTGAGCCGAGAGGGCTGCGCTGTGCTCCGGGTCCTGGAGGGGTCCCCGGGGGCTGAAGTGGGGCACCGCAGAGGTTCTGCCAAGAGAGGGATGCCCACCCACGGCTCAGGGAGCACATTTCTCACTTAAAACCACATTCGCAGAGTGGAAGTAAATGAAACACTCTCTTCCTCAGATGTCGGTTCCCCCTCTGCTCCTTATGCACCCAGAAAAAGGGATGGGCTTGGCAGCACTGCCATAGGAACCAGCAGCGAGCAGGTCTGGGGTAAGAGATGAGGTGAATTCCCAAATGAGACACACTCCCAGGGAACGTCCATGCCAGACGGGTCCCAGTGTGGTTGCCTCCCTGATCTCAGCTGCCGTGGGACAGGAAAAAGCAGGAGCAGACTTGCTGTGGGGCCACTTCCAGCCCGTGTCAGAAACGGCCTTAAATCCCAGCTGTGAGGCTCCCCGGGATGCAGCGCTGTGAGTTCTGGCACAGCCCCGCGTCTGCCAGATGGATGGCTGCTCCTGGCACCATTTCCAGCTTCTGGATACATACATAATGCAGCGAGACCTCTACATACAGAAGAAAAATCATGTTCTTCCAGGCACGGGCAGATGAAAAAGTGCCCCACACACAGCTGCTACTGCAAGCAACCGCCGCCTAAGTAGGAAAATGATGGATTTCCAGGGCAAAGTCCTGCATTTCTCAGCATATTTCTAGAGATTTCTCTCTGACAGACATCCCTCTGCCCCATTTGGGTTGGACCGTCACTGCATGCTCCCACACTGCTGTCTTCACAATCCCGGATAAAAAAAGGGAGGAGGAAAATAAAAGCTGGAAAACCTCAGAACAAGTCGTATCAGATGTCCTACCAATATTTGTATAACGCAGAACTTTGCTGCTGAATAAGGAAATGCAGCCCATGACGCAACCCGTTGAATTCATGCTTTGACTTGAACGACGTGCCTCAGCTTCGCTCCGCTTGATAGGGCTCGTGGTAAGGAAAGGAGAGGCCTAATGACTGCTTCATCAATAGAGAAGTAACACTTCTATTGTCTTCTGAAACTCAGCAAATAGCGCATGGGGAGGAGGAAAGGAACGGTGTGCTTGGGAAGCTTGGGGCGGGAGGTCAGAGCCCCGGTGGCGGCGGGGTGATGCCACACGCAGTGCCTTGGCCACACTGGGGCTGTGGGGTTGTGCAGCCTCAGGAGGTGTTAATTCTGCCCCTTGTCCTCCTAGCAACAAAATAAGCTGTTGCTGAGTAAGGCGTAGAGCAGGGACGTGCCCAGTGCCCCAGATGGAGGACATCTCATGGGGCGGCCCAGTTCAGAGGAGGCAGCAGCACACTGTCACAAGGCCAGGATGTGCTCGGTTGCTGGGGAGCAGACCCCGTTAGTCACCGTCATGCTCTGTGTCAGCACAGCCATGCAACCACTCCCACACCCTTCTGCTTTTGCAAGGGAGGCGCAGAAAGTCCCGTCCTGCATGCACAGCCAGCAGTCAGAGCTGCTGCACCCACTGCCAGCGTGCTCCAACAGCACAGGGGGGTCCCACGGCACACCTGCAGGGCACTGAAACTGGGGATGGGTAATGAGCGCTGAGGTTTGATGTCCATGAAGGGTTATCACTGATTCTCCGAGGGCAGCAGCAGCCCCATGAGGGCTGGCCAGCTTTTACGGACCTCTCAAGCTTAACTGATGCTGTTGTGAATTCACATTGCCTGCTGCCGTGCTCTCTTTTGGGACAGTCTGCAATGTCTTTTTGCAAAACACAAGACACAAAAAGTGCCATCGCGACTCCTTCTGTGTGTCAGTGCTGCATCTGCAGAATATCCTGAGCGGCCCCCTGGCAGAACAGTGGATACAGGGCAGTGGAGGAGCTCTGCTGTTGAACAAATAGGGTCTTTTAAAGCCTATTCTTGCAGCAAATTATCTTAAAGAGGGAGGAAAATATTTTTAAAGCACTGCTGCTTTCCTGAAACCGCTGACGGAGAGCTGAACAATCCATGACAGTGTTCTTCCTTCCTTATATCTGCATCTAATGAGCAAAGGAAGAGCCGGGATGGAAAGTTCCTTGTCAGACGGGGCAAGAAAAAAGCATTCATTGCAGTGTGTGGTGTTGAAATAATCTCCCCCCTCTCTGCACACGTCCACGCAATCACACAGACATTTATCTGTACAAATGCACATTCTGCAGGGCATTTATTAGTTCATTTGTAGTAATACACGGTGCTGGGATGGTACTCCAGCGAGGACAGATCCATGGGGTAGCTTGTTTTCACTTCTCTGGCTGCTGATAAAACTTGAAACATGTTCACTTATGCTAAAATGTTTAATTTCAAACTAAAGCTGGTTTCCAGGCCAGATGTGACCCCCGGAACAGCCTGACCTGGCCTCTCCCATGGGCTGCAGAGGACCCAGCTTGCAGCGAGGCCTGGGCATGGCGTCATTAGAGTGCATTGCTGGGTGCTGGAGGGGGAAGGAACTAAAATTAAAGTGTTACAAGCAATCTGTTAGTCCGGATGTGGAGTGGTTGCTAATAGTCCCAGCCCAGGCCAAAGTCAATATGCAATTAGCATCTATCAAGAGACGAAGTGGAGAACAGCCCTTGCAGGAGGCTCACCCACCGCTCCCAGCCTGCACCAGCTGGGTTGGACCAGCACTGTGGTGCCACGAGATGGGCCTCGGTGCATTACATCTGATCTCTGGTTCTGAGATGTTCGTAGAGCAGGAGGCAGCGACGGGAGCACACGTCTGCCTCCCACTTCACCCAGCCTCCATCTGCACTCCTTCCCTACGTGTCACGGACAGATCTATCGAATAGAGCTTAGAGTCTGCACAGCGAGACCACAGTGCCGCGGGGTAATAGGGACATTCGATCAGGACTCTCGGGTAGAATCACTGGAAACGCGTCTCCTGATTTTAGAGGAGGGCGGCTACGGTCGTTTAATTAAATTAGATTTACTGATTGCACGTTAATGGGTTTGCTCCTCCGGCAGGCTCCCATCCCTCGGCGTGTGAGCGGCGACACGCGGACACCGCGCCCGGAGCCGGCGGAGCTGTGCCAGGAGCAGCCGTAAGTGTGCGGGGTGGGCACGGGGCCGTGGGACGCGCGGGGACACCTCCCCGATGCCAGCACCGAGCGGCTCGGGGTCACGGGACGTCTCGGCAGCTCCTGCGGAGTCAGCGCGGAGCACGCAGATGGGATAGTTCTGTTGACTTTTTGCTGTCATCGGTGAGTCAGCGGCAAGTCCCAGTCTGTATGTCGGCAGGGAGGGGCCAGCCAGGAAATCAGTCACAAAAATGGAAAAAAAAAAAAAAAGAAAAAAAAAAAAAGGAGAAACCCCCGAGAATTCGAGCCTTACTTGGTTGCTTTTTGAAGTTTACATTTTGTTTGAGCGGTTGATAAGAGCGCGTTAGTCAGCGCGGGGCGGGCTGCTCCTCGGCCTGCCCGCCCTCTGCCAGCGCGGCTCCGCGCCGCTGCGACCCCCCGACCCCCCGCAGCGCCGGGCACTGCTCCCGGCCGTCACCGCACCGGGGGTCCGCTACGTGAGCGGCACCGCGCTGCGGGACGGCGCCCGAACACCACGGGGGCACCGGTGGCCGTGCTGCGGGGTGCCGCGCGCGTGCCCGAGCCGTAGGGGCTGCACCCCCAGGCGTGCAGCAGCGCCACGGGGCTTTGCCCCGGCCACCCGTTAGCGCCGTGGGGCCGTACCCGGCCGTGCGTCACCGCCACGGGGGTCGCGCACAGGCCGTGCGTTACCGCTATGGAGGCTGCACCTGGTCGTGCCTCAGCGCCACAGGTACGACAGCCCCGGACCTCCATTAGCGCCACGAGGGCTGCACCCCCCGCCATCCGTTCCGTAACGCGGGGCCGCACCCCCGGCCCTGCCTTAACACCGTGGGGGCCGCGCCCCCGGCCCCGCAGCGGTGCCACGGGGGCTGCACCCCGACCCCGCGTTACCCCCCGGGGGTCATCCCGGCGCTCCCCGCGCACCCCCAGGTACGGCCCCGCCGAAGCCCCGCCACGCCGCGGCCCGGCCCGGCCCACCCCGGCCGCGCGCAGCCCCTCCGCCCGGCCCGGCGGGGCGCGGAGGGTGATGCAGCCGAGGGCGTGCCGCTCCCGCCGGATAAAGGCCGGGCGGCGGCGCGGGGCCCGCGCAGTGCCGGGCGGGCGGCGGCAGAGAGGGGAGCGGCGCAACGCAACGCAACGCATTTGGGGCCGGGCCGAACAGCGGGGCGGCGGCACCGAGAGGCGCGAAGCGGCCGCTGAGCGCCGCGCTCTCCCCGCTCTCCCTCTCTCTGCCCGCAGGCGGCGGGCGGCGCGCGGCCGGGCGGGACCGGGGGCGGAGCGGCGGCGGCGGGGGCGGAGCGGGGCAGCGCCATGAGCACGCAGGCGCGGGGCCAGGGCGGGCGCAGAGCGGCCGATCCCGACGGCGAGATGCCGGCCACCGAGAAGGACCTGGCGGAGGACGCGCCCTGGAAGCGGATCCAGCAGAACACCTTCACCCGTTGGTGCAATGAGCACCTGCGCTGCGTCAACAAGCGCATCGGCAACCTGCAGCACGACCTGAGCGACGGGCTGCGGCTGATCGCGCTGCTCGAGGTGCTCAGCCAGAAGCGCATGTACCGCAAGTACCACCAGCGGCCCACCTTCCGCCAGATGCAGCTGGAGAACGTCTCCGTCGCCCTCGAGTTCCTGGAGCGGGAGAGCATCAAGCTGGTCTCCATCGGTGAGTGCCGCTCCGCTCGTTGCTTTGCTTTTAATTGCTCTCTCTGCGGACCTTTGCCCCCCCCCGGGCCGTGCCCACGGGCGCTGCGGGGCTGTGCGGTGCCGTCCCGCTGCCAGGGCCGCAGCATCGCCCTCCCGCTGTACTCCAGACTGCACTGTGACTTATGAGGCGAGTCCGTGCTTTCTGTAGCTTGCCCTCCCGAGGAACCACAGCGTGTTCTTTCTGCGCGGCTTTCCCTAATGACCCCCACCTGCCTCGCAGGGGCACCGCTCCCCCCAGCCCGTCTCCAGTCAGGCTCCAGCGCAGCACTGTGCTGCTGTAGGAGGTGGAGAAACGGGGTGGCTTCTGTTGCTCGCTGGAGCCCGGCAGACGATGCCAGCGCTCAGGCTGGTGCAGATTGCCCACGTGCTGCTTTCGGGCAGGGCTGTGCTTAATCCCACTGCTATGTAGGTTGTGGGTAACGGACGTGCCCGGAGCTCTGCTGGCTCCTGGGGTGGGTGGTTGGTGCTTGTGGCACTGGGTCGCTCTGTCTGTGCCATGCTGGAGCGTGAACCCCTGGGGAACTGCAGTCCCTGCTGGGGGCATGGAGGCTGCTGGAATGCAGTGTCCCTCAGGAATGCACGGTGGCCCATCGGGGTAGCTCAGGTGTGGCCGCAGCACGCTCTGTGCAGCCCTAATTTGAATGGCTGAGAGGGCTGTGGGAAGGAATGTGAGTTCCCTGTAGTTCTCTCTGCCAGATAACTCTAATTGCTGGCTGCTGATGAGTCTGGCCTCAATGAGTTACACAGCTGAGTTTGGGTGAGTTCAGCTCTACTCGCTTCCCTTAAAACTCTTGGCCAAGGTGAAAGCTGTTTCACTTCAGAGGCATTAGCAACAGTGGTAAGAAAACGTGAACTTGTCTGGGGCGGGAACCCTTCTGGAAACCCATTCCTGGTGCTGGAGGTGGGCATTTGGCAGCTCCCCACACTGGGGCCTGTTGGGTGCCCTGCAGCAGCCCTCAGAGGGACGGCAGCTGGTGCCCTGGGAGCAGGGCTGGTGCTAGTGACTTGCTTACGTATGTGCCCTTGACCTGCAGCTGCCCAGCTCCTTGGCTGAGCTCTTCCCTCCTGCTGCATTGTTTGCCCTAGGAAGGTGTAGCTGCTCCAGCTGCCTTCCTATTCCTCTGCAAGGCTTCCTGACAGGCTCCGGAGATCAAGGTTCTCCGTCAGGCCCGGCTCTTCGTGGCTTCCTTCCTCAAGGCACTGCTGCAGCGGCACCACGCCGCCACAAGATAAGGCTTAGCTGTGAGGTGGCTGTAACCACTGAGGGCATTTGGCTGTTCTGTAGATTGCTTATACTGTATTGCCGCTTAAAAAAAAAAAAATAATAAAAACAACTCATAGCTAGAGCTTTGGAGAATGAGGTGAGAACTCACGGAGAACTGTGGCTCTGCATGAGGGGGCTTGCAGTCCATTCATGCTGTGTGGGTGGAGCAGGAGCCAGGTGGTAGGACGGGCTCTGACTGTACATACAGCCCTGGATAAACTGTGCTGCTCCTGAAAAAACATCCTGACCTGGCTTTCCAGAAGTGACATTCCAAACAAACTCCGTGGCATTCTGCTCGATGGGCTGAAGCCCACGCTGCCTCTTCTGCAAGCTGCACAGTGCTGCTTGCCTGTAGTGCTCCTCTCCCTGTGGCTGTGCGTTCTACAGAGCTTGGGCCTTCATCTTTGGTTTTCAGTCTCTTTTGTGCTGCTGAGCAAACATGAGGTCATGCTGGGGTCTGGAGCTATGTACAAGTAAGGGCTTTTAGGTGGAGAACTTTTATGACCAGGTTGGCCTTTAGGGCCTGGGGTGTTTAGGGCCAGCTCTGAGCCAAATCAGCTGGGGAATCCAGACGGCTGCAGCTGCTGGATTTCTGGCATTAATAATGCCATCAAACCTCTGCTGAATGGATGCAGTGCATGTTCCAGTTATTATTTAACTTCCAGGAACGCTTTGGAAGCCATGCGGTATGACTTAGCTACTGCTGCTGTACTACAACCCACACCTCTCAAAGCTTGCTACTGAAGAAGTTTGGTATTCCAACTTTGTCTCATTGATCTGATTATATTCAGAGGAATCAATCCAACTTGTATTTGACCACAGTCTTTGATGCAGTTTGGAGCAGGAGTTAGGCTCAGCCTCTCCTGCCCCTTGTTTAGCAGAATCCATGGGCAGTTCCAAGATGCTTCTCCTTAAGCCTCAAGGTACCCTCCCTACAGTGCAGGTTTGAGACCTGTCTGTGTGATCTGTGGTTTAAAACAAAAAAAGCTGTAAAGCACTGCTGTATGCTGTGCCATCCAGTGAAGATGGGATGGAAAGCCTTAAACTTGTTGGGGCAGGTGATTTGAACACGAGAAGTCTTCAGCTTGGTGCAGGGTAGCACTGAAGTGTTAACAAGTGCTAAGTCTGGCTTTTTTTCTCTGCCAGACTGAGGATAATTGCAGATTCCTGGGTGCTGAGTGGTGTGCAGGCGCGCTGCGGAGTAGGACGCCAGGAATGCAGAGCACAAGGGCTTTGCTCTTGGCCTAAGGAGCTGATCAGCTCTGGAGATTACTTTGTATGGGAGCCACATCGTGCCTTGGTAGAAGCCACAGAAAATTGCTGGGAGGAGGTTGAGTTTGGTACAGAGCTTGCTCCCAGAAACCCTGTTATCAGATAGGAGTCAACTGATTTTAGCTTAGGAGCAGAGGGTTTCAAGGTCTGGAGCCTGGCAGGCAGTTCCTGTCACTTGTCCTCCTCCAATGCTTGCCTGCAGCCCAGTGTCTCCTGCAGCAGCAGGGTGGGTGCCGAGCAGCTGGTTGTTTTTGGTTCAACGTAGAGGTGGTAATCCTAGACTGCAGCACTCTGATTGATCAAACCGAAAAACATGTGGTTTCTCTTCGCTGGGTTGCGCTTTCATCAGATAAGCGAGCTGATCTGACTTGCCTTCCAACTGCAGGATGTTGGACAGTAATGCGAGGAAAATAGGTGGGGAGAGGTGGTGGGGGTTGTGTGGCAGTGCTGCTGCCTGCTCCTGTGTCACTGGGATCTGGTGTTGGCTGCAATTTAGCATTTGGCTTTAATGTTTGCCGTTGGTTGTTGATGAACTACAGGATGACAAAACCAGTTGTGAATTCCTAGATTTCTTCTAAAACTTGCTGAATGCATTATCCTGTAATACTTAGAGGTAGGTGCTTGATAGCTGAAAAAAGGAAAATGTATTTTCAGCCTGTATACACTTTGGGTCTCTCTCTGACTCACTGCAGGTGCCATTAACACGTCATAAGAAGGTAGTCAAAACGCACTTGCATTTTGTCTGCCATTTACCTGTGACTTCCCTGGAGGCTGTTTCCTGGAAAGCATCCAGTGTTTCTTGGAAGCAGGCTTCTGCTGCTTGCATATGTGACACTTAATCCTTCCCCTCTAAAATTATTTGTGATAGACTGATGGTGGACCTTGCTGCTGGAAAGGCTCTGCTTTCTAAGAGCCACTTAGTTGGGCTCCTCAGGACTGCGTTCCAACAGTTTGACTGTTGGCCCAAAGAGTATAAAGTCATGGAACATCCTCAGCTTGAAGGGGCCCGTAAGAGTCATTGAGTCCAGTGCTTGGCCCCATGCAGGAATAAGTGGCTTTACAGGAACAGTTCACTCCAAATTAGCGTAGGGTAGCTTAGGTGGGCTGTTCTAGTATTGTTCTACATCTGAAAGTAAACTGATAAAAGTGATCAGACTCTTCTGTAAAGCAATTTGGGACCGGTTAGGCTGATGTGCTAAACATCTTTTTTTGTTTAAGGCACTGGAAAACTAGACCCTGCACTCAAGAAGGACTGAAGTCTTGACTGCTCTGTATTCTAATGCTATGCTCTGTATTGGCTTACATGGGGATGTTTAAATCTAAGTGGGGCAGGATGACTATTTTCCTAGCCTACAGTGTAATCTAAGAATGTGGCTAACCTTGTGTGTGGCCATGCTTCTGAATTCCCAGTATTGTTCTGCCTGCTCCTTGTAGTGCAAAGTAAAACAATGAATCCCTCAAGCTCTGGAGGAATTCTGTTTTCTCTTTGCCCCTTGGAACTGTGGGACCTGAACAAGAGCCTGTAGGGTTTAGGTCAGAAACAGATGCTGACAAGGACATCAGAGAGAAATGATGTGTTGCAGGTGATGCTGATGTGAAGGGATCTCTACTTCACTGTAGTGTTCTCCCAGGTCTCTGCCAGAAGCATCAGGTGTACCTGTGTGGACTTGTTATCCTTCACTGCCTGATGTGGTACACAGCTCACAAACACGGTATCTGGCCTGTAACTTCTTGCAGTGATGAAAGGAGAATGCAGAGCTCAGAGATATGGGTTTGGTTCTGTTTGGGCTTGGTACCCAGTGTACATGAAGGGCCTGGCCCACCAGTTGCTGCTTGTGAAGCATCAAACCTGTCTTTGGCTCTTGAAGAGGCAGCCAGGTTTTCTGTAGAGAAACCTTTAGGCTCCTGAGAGATTTTCTTCTATTTGTGTGTGCCCCCAGTAGTGCTGTGGCACTGTTCCAGGGCAGCTGCCTGTGGGATGGGCTGTCCTCTCTGGACAGATGCACCAAAGCAGTGATTGAGGCACATGGTAGGTAGGGGTAGGCGAGGATTTGTTGCTGCAGTCTGCTTGTACTTGGCAAGAAAAGCAGAATAAGATGTTCCCAAAGCACCTGTGCTGGAGGAAGGAAACGTTGTGTAGCTGAGTGTTATTTGCTGGGGGGGGGGGGAAGAATCCCAAACAATCTATGTTTAAATAAAAAGGCTAAGGGCAGACACTGCCCATCTCTGTAAGAAGATCTATGTAGTCCTTGTTACAGGCTTCAGAGCATTGTACATGGCTCAGTTCATTGCAGGCTGAATTCATGCTAACAGTAGAGAGGAACAAATACATGCCCTCTCTTATGGTGTTTTGGGAAATGAGTAGCAGTTTTCATGAGAAAAGTACATGTGAAGCCTGCAGTGGTAAAGACCCAGCCCTGTAACGGCTGCCTGGGTGGGGTGCGTTGGGGTGAGCTGCTCTCACTCCTCCCAGGGCCTTGATGGTGGGTTCAGAGTTGAGTCAACTGAGGTCTGAGGTTATCGCTTCAGTGCTTTGGTTCAGCTGAGCAAGCTCCGCCTGTTCGTGGGGATTAATGCAATGAAGCTCCAGAGGGATTTCTTCCCTGCATTTTGCTTTTGCTTGGTACAGATTTTATTCTTCTCTACCCACGAGGCAAAAAAAAAAAAAAGCCTGTAGTTCACCCTCCTGCCTGTTCACATTCCTCCTGAGTATCCTGTAACTTAATAGGGAAGACACTTCCTTCTGCATTGTTAGGAGCTAAATCCAAGATCCTGTAGTTGAAGACCTTACAGTGAGTTTGTTTTATCATAACCAGATGGTTCTCTGGACTATAACACTGTCTCTGAGCTTTCTTCAGCTTTGTCACTCTCTACAACTAACCTTGAGTGTCCACATATAACATCTGGTACATCATAGTAAGGAATGAATCTGCTGCAGTGGGCTTAATGGCTTACAGTTCTTAATGCAAAACACTGTTGTGCTGTAAGTTGGAAGTTTAACATCTGTAGTGTAATGCTAGCAAAGTAGAAGCAAGACATTGCATATGTGTTCCAATGGTAATACTCATGGCCCTTGCAAGAATAGAAATGGCTATTTTTTTTGTTAAGAAAAACAAGTGAGGCCACTTCAAACAGTAGCCAGATGTGGTCTTGCCCAAGTTCCTGGGGAAGCCTTGTGCTGACTGATGCAGCAGCAGATGTTCTCCTGTCCTGGAGCTGCCTGGGGGTGGGCAGGGGCTGGAGCAGCAGAATCCGGTCCCTGCTGGTGTGGTGGAGTGGAGTGGCTTGGGCTTCCTGCTGGGGCTTCCTGCTGGTGCTGCCCTTGGAACAAAGCAGCCATAGCTCTCTAGCAAGCCAAACCCTCTGAGGGGAGTGATCTTTCATAACTGTACGGTTATCTTGTTGTTGAGGTGCTTCCTCTGAGTTTGTTGGGTAGTGTTCCTCTGCTGTTCCTTACAGCTTAAAGAAGCAGACTGCTAACCTAATGGGGAGGAATTAGTCCATGCTGAAGTCAAACTCTTACTTTAAAGCATAGTTATTCCAATATATCACTGGCCTACAGAAAATAACTGAAGTACAGCAGACTGTGGTGGTCAGCCTGCAGGTTGTTGGTGGTGTGGCTTTGGATGCCCAGGCAGTGAGCACTCTGGCAAAGGGACGAGCAGTTTCTCCTGACAGCAGTGAGAGGCTGCACGAGCTCCCCTGGCAGTACTACTGAATAATAGCACGAAAATGGCTGCAGGCTGTGGTGACATCATGAGTTGCTGCTCCTTCTGCCTTGCTGCATGGCACTGAGCAAACCATGACGTATTTCTCTATCAGAGCACTGCTGAGCTGGGCTGTGCAGTGTGGCTCCCAGGGGCTGGCACCTCTGAGGGCAAGGTGGGCATGGATGGCCCCCAAACCCAATCTTCTCCTCTTGACCCCAGACCCAGCCTTCTGCTCTGCCAGGAGGAGAGCAGCCAATAGCGCCTCACATGGGCAGTGGGAGCCACACAGCAGCTCTGATGCTTAGTGCTCGTTTTACTGAAGTACTTCTGGAACCAGATCTCTTCAGCTCAGGCAAGCTGGGTCAGTGCAGGCACACGCTGTCTTCTGCAGCAATCCTGGGTGTGGTGGAAGCGTTTTTGTGGCTGCAGAGCAGTAACCGAAAGCTGTGAGGCCGCCCTTCCTGCTGGCTCATGGCCGGGCCGTTTCCACCCGCCTCCTGCACCGAGGCCTGCAGGGCAGCTGCATGGCCTGCGCCTGGGGCAGCTGTGACCTGCTCTTGCCTGTGGCCCTGTTGGCCCACCAAGCTGCTCCTGGCTGCCTGCTGCTCTTGATTAGTCTATAGCTGCCCTTGCAAGGCGTCAAAACCTGTGTGGATGCGTTCCTGAGGCTGAATGAAAGGGCACTGGCGTGGTTGGTGGGCTCGAAGCACGCTGTAGGTGGCGGCCCATGAAGTGCCGTGTAAATAAGCTTTGAAATGCCTCCTTCTGGACACAGTGCACAAAGCTGTGGGAGCAGACCCGCGCTCTGAGCAAACATCCATGATATGTGAATCTGAAGGTTATTCAAACACAAAAGAGGAAATACTGTTCCCCGTGGCTAGATGCTAACACGCCCTACTGTCCTTCTTTTACTTGGAGTAATTAATTGCTTTACATCCCCTTTTCTAACAAATCTTGTGGCAGTCACTGCAGCACAGTTTTGGTGTATTTCCCAGACCAGTCCTTGTGTGCCTGAGAGCCAAAACCTTGATGTGCACCTTGGAACATACCTTTAGTGCAGCCTTCTCTTTGTCACAAGGCACGTGTGCTTGCTCCTGCCGTGTGCAGCAGCTCCCTGGGCTCAGGCAGTAAGAGCAAAGTGCACAAGCTGCAGCTGCCCCATGGGGTCCTGTATATGGCTGTGGTGCATCACCCTGGCTGGGAAGGGGTGTGGTGACAAACATGCTTTGTGGACAGAAGGTAAAAATCTTGGGTTAACCAGACTTACGACCCTTTCTGTGAAATGGGGAATGCTGGCTTGCTGAACAGCATTGGTGCCAAACCATCATCTTGACAGTGCAAGGGGCTGTAAAGTAACACTCAAACTGTAGATTTTTGCAGGGTTTCCTTCTTTGCAAGGCTCTGTAACTGAGTTTATAGATTTCCCACATAATCTGTGGCCCTGGTACTTCTGAGTCTGCTCTTAAACATTGAATCGAATGATCTTTGCATTGATCTGAGTTGTTTCAGGAACACAGAAGAGCAAGTTTCAGTGCAAGAGCTAGGAGTGGGACTGCTGTTGGATGTTCAACATAGGTAAACTGTGACTTGGATGAGCCTGTTCCAACACCTGGGTACTTCTGCAGTTGCAGTACCTGTTAGTCACAGTGGTTCTCTGTCGCTCTCACAGACACGGTTTGTTTTCAAATTCCCCTGTGGGGGAAGTGTTGGTGTCTGAGCAGACCTAACATACCAACTGTGGGAAGACCGGGATGCTAATCACATTGTTTCGGCTCTGTTCTGGCTGTTGAATAACAGTGTGGCTGCATGCAAATGTCTGATAGCTTATGTAACTGCTTGAACAAAATCAATGATCTAATTAAAAGTCAAATGGAAGCAATTTTGGTTGTATCTGAGGGTTATTTCTTTCAGTAATTCTTTTAGGCTTGGGGTAAAAATGCAGCTATAAAGAAAAACTAGGCTGTTGACTGCTAGGGAAAAATGTGCTGACTCCTACAGGAGTGTGAACTTGCAGTGCCATGGCCTGAGCTCAGTGCTGGATGCTGCTGCTTCTGGATGTCAGAACAAAGGCATGAAAGCTGTTGGTCTGGAACTCAAGGGCCCTCTGTAGTAGTGCAGTCGATGCTCCCAACTCATGAGTGGTTGATCTTCTCAGTGTGGGTGTGCAGGCTACCACCAGAATTATGAAGCTTGTCAGACACGGTCTTGTTGGCTCCTGCCATCTGAGGACTTCTAAAACATGCTTTGTGGGGATCCCACTGTGCAGAAGTAGCTCAAACTGCCTCGGTTAGTCTGGTGGTCTCTGCTGAATGGCCAGAATGGTCATGGTGAATCTTGCTGAAGTACTCATAGCCTCGAGTGGATGGAGAAGTGACTTTCTGTTCCTTACGGGACTCAGGGTAGGTGATGGGAACTGCTTGTGCTGCATCTTGTTCTTGGACAAAACCTGGGTAAGGATGACTGGGGAGCCTGTGACTGGTCTGTGCTGTGCTCATATTGATGTACTGCCCCTGAAAGACCAACATGAGTGTCCAGGGATAACTGTACATCCGAGAAACTGTGCCTGTGTCATCTCCAAGGAATGCAGAGATCTATTCCCTTCCTACTGGCAGAAAACAAAGCCTGTATGTGAAAAGGAAGTTGGTGAGAGCTAATATTGTGCTGGGTATGGGAACTCCTAGCCACTTGTGTGGGTGTGAGCTCTGTGGTCATTGTGCAGCCCTGTGGTGTCAAGTGCTGTTAGAAATGAATAATTAGACACTCTTAGCTGAGTACAAAGCATGCATGCTGGACAACTGAATGGCTGCATCAATTAGGAGTGGTAGAAGAGAGAAGTCCTACTGCTTATCAGTACAGCTGCTACCCCACAAGATCCCAGCTGGTACAGGTGTGTCCCTGACCTAACCTAGCAGTAAGCAAGAGTGAGGATTTCCAGCTCAATCCAGCTGCCGAAAGCAGTGAGATCTCTGCGGTGGACTCCAGAACTGGGCTATTGAGGATTGCTATGGTCTTAGCCACTGTGTGCCCTACTGCTGTCCAGAGCTGTACAGAAGCAGCACAGCTAGCGGCTTGCCAGTAAGAGTTCTTTCCACCCAAGAAGAAGCAGGAAGGGTCAGATTATCTTTGAATAGTCTAGATTCTCCTCTGGTGTAGAGGGGTTAAAAAAAAAAAAAGGCACCATTTAAGTTTTTCACTCAGCTCAATGCTGCTTTAAAGGCTGGATGGCACGGCCCTGACCCTGGTGCTGTCACAGCCAGATGATTAGTGGCTGCTCAGTGAGCATTAGTGAGCAAGCTAACGACTTGCAGACATTTACAGAGACAGGAGCATGTGGGACTCCTGAGGAAGGGTACTGCAGAGACCTGGTCCCAAAGAATTAACCCTGTCACCACCAGCATCCTCACTTTCTGTGAGCTTTGGGACGTGAGAAGTCTATCACAAAGAGATGTGTTTATATACACAAAGGATGTATTTCCTAGACTTTTCCCAATGTGTGGCACAAAGCAGTGTGGCGTGTTACCAAAATGTGTGCCACTTCTGTTTTATAAAATAATGCTTCTCTGTCCCTCAATACATGTGGTATTGACAGTGCCATGAGGCAGGGTGGTGGTGCCCTGCTCTGTTTGGTGAAGGGTGGTTGGCTGCCATGGCTGAGCATCCCCTGGGTGCAGCTGTGACATTGCCTCAACACCAGCTGAAGGGCTTCTAGATCCCCTGGTGCACTGTGGGCGTGATGGGAACTTCAAAATGACAGTTCCAGAAATGAGGATTAGTCCTACAAAGAGATTTGTGCAAGGAGGTGGTTTGGCAGTGAGCATGGGTGGCTCACTGCAATGCAGGCAGGCACCAGAGCCCCAGACTTGGTCCTTGTGTCATCCCATGGTTGTTTTCTTGCTCTGGAACCAGAGCTGTGCCTGCTTTGTGCTGTCTCTGGGAGCCTGGGCAGCCCTTGAGCTCCTGGCTGCTGAGTCTGCAAGACTGCATGACCTAGGATCAGGGCACAGCATGGGGTAAGCTTCTGCAGGACAGACCTTCCCTGCAAGGTGCTTGTGTAAAGCAGTGATTAGCTGCGGGACTGAGGCTTGCCTTATTCTTCGGTGCTGCTGAACAGGTAAAACACCAGTTTGGCAGCTGAGGCCACAGCACCGGGGGCTCACACTCACAGCAGACGTGAGTGAGATGCTGCTGGCTCTGTCCCAGGGAGCAGCTGAGGTGTGTGGGGTTTCCGAGTAAAGCCCTGCCCAGCACCTGTGGCTGAGCCAGGGAACCCCCTGGAGCCAGTGACAGAAAAATCTGCCTCAATACATCCGCCTTACGTGTTGCTATGGTATCATAGCATAGCACTGAACTCTATATTTGAAAATGAAGTAATACCATTTCTGATAGAGCTAAGTAAATGAAGCTAGGCTATATGCAACAGTTTTTTTAATTAGAAGGAGGGAGAAGTGAACTGCTTGACATGAACTGCTGCAGCTATTGGTTGAAAATGCTGCCTAAGGCAGGGGGGACTTAAATATTTTAATCAACCAACTTTATTACTTAAGCGTAGAGCATTAAGTGTTCTGTAGCCTATCTGTAAAGAAAGAGGGCTCCTCAAGCAGAACCTGGGCAGCAGATGTATTCAAGCTCAAGCATAAAAATGAGGAGGAGCAGCTGAGTCCCCATCTATAGGAGAAATACCCCTGGGATTTTTGCTCCCTCTGAAGGAGGGTGACAGTGAGGCATGCTGCTAAGGGTTTTTATGGTGAAACTGAGGAACTGGTAAGGAACAAGGTGGCCTAACATGGCACTAAACCTGGCAGTCTTCTGGGTGACTGTAAGGGGTATGGTCATGGGTACTTACATCTGGATGCCAAAAGCACAGACTGGTCTTACGCAGGCTAGACTGGACTTGCCTGTCTGGATTAGTGTGCCATTAATCTGTTCATGGATAACGTGGAATCGGTTCCTGGGAACTGACGGCTGCTTAAATAGCAAAGCTATGGGGTGTGTGTGTGTGTGCAGCAATGCTAATGATTCTCAGGGGTGGAGATGTGCTGTGGGACATGCGGTGACTGTCCGTGGGCATAAATCTTACTCCTGATTGAGTTTGTCTTTAGCGCTCCTGATAGGTGTGAAATGAGGAGGTGCTACAGAAGGGGGTCAGGCAGAGCAGTGTGGCTGCAACTGTTCTGGCTCTCTAGTGACATTGCCCATAAAGCCAGTGCTTCATTTTTCTGTATTGTGTTAGGAATGCAGAATGCAGTTGGCTTGCAAATGCGAACGATGTGAGGCTGCAAGTGGAAAAACTAGGTCCCGTGGCTGGGCAACTGGCTGCACCCTGTTCAGTCAGTGTGTATGTGGCAGAGTGCAGTCCCTGGAGGCCATGCAGAGAGTTTGGAAGGGTTTGTATGAAGCATTTTGTCAAAAGGCTCCAAGTCCAACCTCTGCAGAGGAAAGGTGGTATCCCTGTGAGCTGGCAGGGAAGTGCTGTTAGCAGCCAGAGTCCATCATGCCTGAGCAGCTCCCAGCAAAGCTGGGTGAGGCTGGCCGTGTCAGAGCAGGGCTCCTGCTGCCTGCAAGCAGCGGGTGTGCTGCCTGCAGAAGGGAGCAGCAGGATGGTCCTGGGTACAGGGTGGGAAGCAGCGCTGTGATGGCCGGCTGCTCCAGGTGATGCTTGTGCATCTGTGTGTCCTAAGGCTTGGCTGTGCAGTGAGCACAGACGGCGACGGAGTGCTGGGAAGCGTGGGTGAGAGGGTATGCGCTCCGCACAGGCGCGTGTCGTGCAGCTGTGGTTAATGTGTGCTGAAGCTGTGCCATTAATCCCATCTGGCTCTTCTTAAGGTGCTCTGAGACCACCCATGTGACTGTGCCTCTCTGTAAAGCTGCCACTGCCCTCCTGCCTCTGAGTGCTCCTGTCATAGGGGGGACTGTCTGATAAGCAGCTGCCACCACTGGGTGAATTATATGGGCCCAGTCCTTGCGTGAGCAGCTTGTCACTGGAACATCATAAACAAGATATTCTCCTGTGCGGGGCGAGCACTCTCTATAGTGAGGATGTGATTATGTTAGAGATGAATTAATCTTTCCTATCGCTTTTTGAGGACATGTTAAGGCAGAGACAGCTGACTTTCTGATAAGTTCTGCAGTGCGCTTATCGCAAAGCTGCAGACAGCTACAGAGAATCTGTTACAGGGTTTCTGGGCTTAAATACTTCAAAAAAAGAAAAAAAAATCTCAGAGCTGCACTATTAGGTGCTCGGTATCAGAGAAAAAGACTTGGACAAACCACAAATCCTTTCAGAAGCTGAAATAACTGATGGGATATCTTCTGATGTGTTACCAGCCCAGGACCACAAAGCGTGCTCCAGTCTTAAGCTGTTTGGTGCTGCAGCATGATGCAGAGACTGCAGCCCTGCATGGCCCAACCTTGAATGAGGATTGCCTTCAAGCGGCCCTGTGTCTTTGCAGTGATTCTGGTTTCAGATGGAAAAAATGAATCTCAACGTATACTGTGGCCAAGGATTTCCCCAAACAGTAATCATTTTTGATAATTTCCGACGTGCTGGTTTTGGCTTCAGAAACTCCATCCAAGCAGCCTTCATGCCTGGCGTCTGCTGCACAGAAGGCATTAGACAGCCCTATCTGAACGGGCTCATTTATCTCTGCAGAGCTTTACACTCTGTTTCTTACAGCCATCCTGACCTACTCCCCGGTGTGAGTAGATGTGCTTCTCAGTAAAGCAGAGGTCACCCTGGCATCTCGAAGCCTCTGCAGCACATGTGACTGCTTGGCCTCACTGCTCCTGGGGGCAGTGCCAGAAGTGCTGGCAGCATGGTATGCAAGGTGCAGAGTGGGAGAAGGAGGGTGAAATGATGCAGGTGGGGCCAATTCCATTTTTGTCTCCAGCGTGCACTGATGTCTAATGGTGGAGTTGCTGGCTGATCCCCCTACATTGAGCTTTATAGCCCCGGTAGTTTAAAACATAAGACTGTGCTAAAGATGTGTTACATGCCTCTCTGATCGTCCCTGGAAGGTCTTTGCAAGAACTGGTAAAGTTTTTAGCCTTGCTGCAACCCACAGCGAACAGGTGATGTTTAGGACTACCTTAATCCAGAGATGGTTACAGTGCTCTCACTCTTCAGTGCTTTTGCTGTGTTCCACTTGCAGAAATCTGACTCCACAGCTGTTTTTATCAGTGCAGTCTTGCTGATGGAGGCTTGGTTTTCTAGTTGTTTAGGCACAGGATATGTTGCGAGAAGGCACTTTTTTGTTTGCATGCAACGACACCCTCTAGTTTATCAGACTCCTAGACAAGTATTTCTTGCATTTGAGTGAAGTTTTCACGTCTCACTTAGGATAGAACCGCGTCCCCCCAAGTTGGGTAGTGATGCTGCTGACCCGCTGTGATGGGAAAGCAGAGGCTCACTGTGCTGCAGCAGCACTGCTGACTTGACGAGGGTCATTCCCCTTCACCATCCTGTGCCAGAGGAGGGATGTGTAGTTGCTTAGTTTCAAAAGCAGAGGCAAGCATTTCTCATGGCTGTCTCAGCAGGATGTGGCAGAGGCAAGAGAATGCCTTTCTTCTTGCCCCCCTCTTTTCACCATTTAGCAGAAATCCACTTTCCAGCATGCTTGTTCCCAAAGCTCAGGGACTTTCCTCTACATGTAATTCCCAAATGACTAATTATCCTTTGACGGCTTGCTCTCATCATCCTTCCGGCCTCCTGGTGCTTCCCTGCTGGTGTGGGCATGAGATCCCGTGCTTCCCACGCCTTTCCTGGGCCTTTCTCACAATTGTAGGGGTCTCATATGAGTCCCAGATCCCTCAGCTCACATGGGAGATGCTCCAGGCCCCTCATCATCTCTGTGGCCCTCCCCTGGACTGTCTCAGCAGTTCCCTGTCTTTCTTGAACTGAGGAGCCCAGTACTGCATGCTGTTTCAGATGTGGCCTTGCCAGAGCAGAGCAGAGGGGAAGATCACCTCCCTCAAGCTGTTGGCTGTGCTCTTCTTACTGAACTCCAGCATACCGCTGGCCTTCTTGGCCATGAGGGCACCCTGCTGGCTGCTAGGGCACAGGTGTCCAGTGGGCTTGGTGTGGCCACTCTATGTGAAGCTGACCTGTGGCCGGGGCCCACCATATGCATCCTCACCACGTGCTGGAACATCCTCAGTGGAAAAAGCCCTTGGTCTCTGTTGCATGGTGCAGCATGAAGGGCTGCTGGCATCTGCAGCCACACTTTGCTTGTGTCTCTACTCCGAAAGCAGAGCTCTACTGTTAAGGGCACACAGCAGTGTGTCCGTGTCCCCGTTGAAGGCGAATGAGAGCCGTGGTGGCCTGGCCGGCACCGGATGAGCTCAGCAGCGGGGAATGCGCTTTGTTTGCGCGCGGGGCCGGTTGTCTGGCGGTTTTGGTGGTGATGTCATGGCCTGCAGCAGGCCCGCTTCCCATCGGCAATCCTGGGAGCTGCGGGGGGCTCACAGGAACCGGTGGCGTCGGGCAGGGGCTCACCAGCCTTGCTGGAGCATGCAGTGTGGTGGTGCAGAGGGCTGGGGCTGGTGTGCTGCCTCATGGGGCTGGCAGCAAAGTAGCACTTGTGGAAGCTCGCAGGGGCACAGAGGCTGAACACTCACACCGACTTCTTTTTCTTGAAAAGGAAAATAATAATTAGCGTGGCGCTCTGTGCATCGCCCGCTGGCTGGGTGTCTGCATCCGTGGTTCTGCAGTTGCAAACCAGGACTTGTTTGGCAGAGGGTAGCTGAGTCTTAAAGAGCTGGTGTGAGTGGTAGCCCTTACCCTTTGCATTGCATCCTTGCTCTTCCCTGAGGTGTACAGGCATCACCGAGCTCTCCTTGTGCCCTGCTTGTCCTTCCCATGCTGGGACGCTCTTGTGGCAGTTCTGCTGAGCCCAGGTCTCTCTGATGCCCTCTCCTTCTGCGAGAGCTCCCATGAGAGAGTTGTCCCTGGGTGCTAAGTGGGCATTGCCAAGTAGGTGCCCATGAAGAAGTTTGGCAGAACTATTTTAATGAGCGCTTTGCTCCTCATTGCCCCATTGGTTTGATTCTTTCTGTATTAAAGGCCTTTTTTTTTGTTTTGTTTTCCAAGCTTGCTCTGAAGGGGCTGAATTTGACCTTATTTTTACAGTTGCCTGTTGTACCTCCTGAGTTCCTTCTCAGAGGCCCAGCAGGCATGCGGTACAGGAGCATGGATGTGATAGCTTCCAAAGGTCTTCAACTGTGCTGGATGGTTTCAAATCCAGTTAAAGTTTAAAAAAAAAAAAAGACTACTGAACCCCCTGAATTATAGGGTTTAATCTCCTGATTTCTAAAATGTCAGACTTCTCCAAGGGGCTCAAATTTCTTAACTGACCACACGGGTAGGCAGAGAGGAAAATGGTTTCCCTCCTCTTGCAAAAAAACCACTACTTTCCCATCCTCCTGCCTGTGTCCAGATCAGACTGTTTACAGCTCTTCAGCGTAATGCCACCCCTCTCAGAAAAATCCTTGTTAGAAAGGAGTTACAGAACTTGTTACAGAGCTTGGTGGAGCTGATGTGTTCACTTACACTTCCTGAAGGTGCAGATGATGCTCTGGGGCTCGTTAGCAAAGCTGTCCTCTGGCAGCATCTGTGCTGCGACTTAGCACAGTGCAGAGCCTCAGCTGGTGTTCAGGTGGGCTGGGTGCAGAGAAACACTTCTGTGGGTCACAGCACAAGCCGCAAACATGGCTGAGATGCAGTCGTGCTGGAGTGTGTTGCCATTAGAGGCTACCAGGTTATGGCTACGAATCCAAGAACCTGGCTGGAATTCAGCTACCCTGGTGCCAACTACGTGCAGGGAGCACAACTTGTGCTTTCCCTGGGTAAGCAGACTGCGCACGTCCAGACGGCAAGCTATGTGTTGAGCTCTGAGAAGCTGCGAGGTAGACCTAAGCTTAAGGGGTCATTGAAGGAAACAATTGAAGTATGTTCTCAAAGCACTGAGGAACCCATGTAATTGATTTAAAGGCATACTATCCCTACAGAGGATGTTGCTAATGTCTTTAGCAGGCACGGTAAGCCTGTGAACACATACTGTATGCTTCGGCAAAGAATTTCCTTAGCTTGCTCATCTTAGACAGCTCCATCCCATCTGCATACTACTTCTGCTTGGCATGCACAAACAATGCGGAGAGAAGGGCTTTGAAAGAGCTCAGTTCAGTGTGAGGTTTAGTTGTTGCAGAGTATAAAGCCTTACTGAGTGCTTCACTTTTGATTCCCCCTACAGTTACTGTAACTATTCAATGCTAGATGAAAATAATTAGAGTTGGGTAAGAGCTCATAAGCTGCAAGATAACAGTGCTTAGAATAAGTGATCTTTAACTGAGATGAACTTTGCACTGTACAAGTTCCTTATGTGACTGGAAATGTGAAGAAAGTGCTGTTATTGGACCACACCTTTGTTTTTTTATTAAGGACCATATATTTTGAGTTTGTCATCTTCTTCCGCATAAGGCATCATTAAGCTGTAAGTGAGACCAGCATGAAGATGGGAAAGAGCTGGATGTGAAGATTAGGCCAAGCTGTGGTAGAGCTTTAACATGTGAAGGCTGAAGGCAGAGTGGATGAGATGACTTTGCTCAGACCTACCAAGCGGCTGTAGCTAAGAAACAGCTTTAAAAAAAAATTCAGTACTCAGAAATGCTTTTTCAGTCCTTGGTCTGTTTCACAAGTCTTAGCACGGTCTGTCTTACAGCTCAGTTTAGTAAGGAAGCTGTCTGCTGCGGTAGCTTATCTTGTTTCCACTAATTGTCCAACAGAAAACGACTTGCAGCCCTACTGTGGGGCAGAGTTCAAGGAACCTTGCCACAGCTAGTGTAGTACTTGTGCTTAATTTCAACCTAAGGCAGACTTGCACATAAGCAAAATATGCTATTCCAAGGCTTGCTTGTAGCACTAGAACTTTCTTGATTTGTGGAATAATTTCTTTTCAAAGAGGCTGTTGAAGGTCACATTGTCCAAGGCAAGTACTTATTAGGTTCAGTTCGTTCGGATTGCTCAAGGCAGTGTCCACTTGAGTTTGAACATACCTGATGATAGAGATGCTGCAGCCTCTCTGGGCTTCTGCTCCAGTGTGCGACAGCCCTCACGGAGAAGACTTTTTCCCTTTTTCCTGGAAATCTGCTTGGAATTTTCCATGTTGTTGTGACTTGGAAATTTTCAAAGTAGAGGAGTGAGGGGCCCCTTGTGCTGCATGTGGGATGATTTATTATTTTGATTTATTAACACTATTATTATTTGTAACTCTGAAAACCATCTTTCTTGTAGTATAAAGCTGACTGAAATAATGAATGTGTGCTGGGCTAGGAAAAACCCTGAGACAGGCAAGGGAAGCTGTTGTGAAAGATGCATAAGAATACAAGGATTTCACTTGAAGGGCTAACTCTTGAAATCAAGCAATAATTATTTTTATAGCTCCAAAGAAGCTTAGAATACATTGTAATTTGTCCAAGGTGCTTAGTTTAAAGGCAAAAGATGTTGAATATTCTTAGTCATGGATATTGTGACTTAAAAGCCTGAAGACAACCCTTAGTTAAAGAGCCAAGACGAAGTGGGGAATCTTGGTATCCTGCTTGCTATGAACTTTTCAGATGAAGTTCAGAGGTCTCCACTGGAGTAGGTGAATTTGCAGGCTTCAGATCAAGGCCAGGTTTCAACTTTGACTCTTTCTGTCAGGGCAGCTGCAAGTACGAACACAGAGCACCAAGCTTTGCAGCCTTGGCCGTTTTCCACATGGGAGGTTGGCTTATGAGGCGTGTTGTTGACTAAGCTTTAAAAATGGCACGTTTGTCTTGAGATGGTCACATTTGAGGCTCAAACAAGTTATGTTGCTGGCTCTAAACTAGGCACCTTAATGCCTTCCTCTACGCTCTAAAGAGTGCAGTGTTAACATGTCCAAGTGTAACATATCATATTAATATTTAGTATAGAGCAACAATTATAAATCAGCTCAAGCAGTTAAAATTTGGTTCCGTTTCAGGACTGAAATTGGCGTATACTGCAGTCCTATGGAATCTCCATAATCCATTTTTTGGGCTGGTTGCCACTTAGCTAATAGGATAATAAAAGGGTCAGAATTACAATCTAGACTCTGAGGTGTGATGGGGGAAGCAAACTAGCTCTGGTTTGGTCTGTTTTCCTCTTTACCCTACCAGGCAGCCACTTAAAATCTAATAGCTGACTAAGAAGCAGGATACTCCTACATAAAACTTAATGTCGTAGGCTATATATAGGCTTTTTTCTTTTCTTTAACAGAAGAGTGAGTGCTTGAGCTGTTCTGCAGAACCAACACCGGCACTGAACAAGCAAGTTGTGCTGGCAGCCATCCCATAGCACTCGGCGTTACCGATGCGCTGAGCGCAGTGCTGGGCCATGTGCTGGCTGCTGCAGGCTGGCTTCAGCGCGCCGTGCAGGCCGCAGGGCTTGCGCCTTGGGGCTGGGCTGTGTGCTGCTTGGAGGCCGCAGGGAAAACAAACAAAAAACCATGCTATAAGTTACTCTTTTGGGTGCTCTGATGGCACTTTTGAATTTGGTCGTCTGTTTACTGCTGGGCTCAAGTCCTCACAAGCTCAAAAGCAGACATCTCCCACCAGCTCCAGTGAGCAAACAGTTGGTGTTGTGCATGCCAGTGGCCCTTGCAGACCTTTGCTGAGGCTTCATAATGTGAATTAAGTGCATACAGGGCTCCTTGCTTCAGTCTGTGGGAACACACGTCTCTCCGTGCCCTAAATGTGCACTTAAACTCATTTGCTGCACCCAGTGTCTGATATGAGGGAGAGTATAACCCAAAATACCAAGCTCTCATCATTAAGATGGGGAAAGGCCTCCAAGATCACCACGTCCAACAGTCAGCCTGTCCCTACTACGTGCATTCATAGAATCATTAAGATTGGGAAAGACTTCCAAGATCATCAAGTCCAACCACAACCCATCACCATTATGTCCACTAAACCATGGCCCTCAGTGCTGCACCTCCATGTTTCTTCAACACTTCCATGGGTAGAGACTCCACCACTTTCCTTCCTGTTGTTCTTTCTGAGAATATATATATATTTATATCCAATCTGAACCTCCCCTGGTGCAACTTAAGACTACTAATTCTTGTATTATCTCTGCCACCTGAGAGCAGAGACTGACCCATGAGCTCATGAATGTGGTGTGAATCTTCCAATTTTTGTTGCAGATCAAAAAGCAGACGATTTGTTCCCATATGCCTAATTCATCAGACTTTGCTGATGGTGGGAGTGTGTGCTGGAGGGGCTGTGTGGTTGCACTGTGCTCCTGAAGCAGTGACTGCAGTAAATGTGCATCTCCATGCTGTAGACTTACCACAAGCTTCAGAGGAGTAATCAGAAGAACATGGTTTGAAAGGCTCTGTAAAGCTTCAAAGTGTAGACTGGATGAGAAATAATTATGACTGAAGTAGTGTTCATGGTAGGAAAGCAGTGCTGCAAGGTCTGCTGTTCATATCATCCATTTTCCAGTCTCATACAGCCAGGAAAAGTGTCTTTAGGCAAACCCAGGGAATGGGTGAATTCCACTGGAAAACTGGGCAAGCTGTGGTACATGACCGTTCCTGGAGTAATAATTGTTGGTGCTTAAGTGTAACTGGAAACATTTTTTTTTTCTATGTTCCAATCTTGGATGTTTTACACTGGCAGTGTGTGCTTGGTGGAGGTGGTTACAGGCTTGGTTGTACTGAGCTGGGTTGGTGCTGTGCCACTTGTGCAGGCCCAGCTGCTCGCTGGTCTGCTGCTCTGTGTCTGATGTTTGCATGTTAACATCAAGAGACCTCTGAGAGGGTAGGCACTGCGTGGTCTCAGTTTGCTATTTAAGAGTTCCATCAAAGCAGAGCCTTTTCTGGAGAGACAAAGCACTCCAGCAGAGCTGAGCTTTACGCTGCTGCTTGGGAATGAAGCTGCTTTGGGCTAGTCTCTTTGTGATCCTCAAAGGGTTCTTTTGAATTCTGAGGGATTTCAGAGCCCAGGCGGGCCAGGGCTGAGTTCTGGTGGAAGCTGGAAGGGATCCCTGCGGGTACTCTGTAGGGTGCTGATAAAGTCTGTCCTGCCTAGGAGTTCTTCTCCCTCCCTTCTCCCCACCCTAAAGGAGTGCAGACAAGTCCTCCTGCAAGCAGGCTTGGAAAAAATTACATCATGAGATCCCAATGCATGTCAGGAAGTGTGGAGACTGTAAGAGCAAACCGACTTTGCTAACAAAGTACCGCTGCATGGTCGGCATCAGCCTCAGGGAGGAAGAGCTGTCTTGCTCCTGCTGTGACCTCTTCCTGCTGCTGGGGCTGGGGGTTCCTGTGCTGCAGGAGAAGCTTTTGAGCATGGGCTCTTAACTCTACTCTTGCATTGTGCCCTCAGAGGTGGTGGGGCTGGAGGAAGCCATTCAGCTGCTGCAGTGACCGCAGTACATCTGCACTGAGACATATTTATGTGCTATAAATATGGAACAGGCTATTCTTTATCCTGAGTAACGTGCGTGTAGCAGTGTGCTCGAGGTGACTCTGTCCCGCTGGCTTTTATCCCTGGGAATGCTGGATGGCGTTCTGAGACAAATTTATTTGTAGCACACTAAATCATTGCTGCATCCATTCTAGTAAAAATGCTGATGTCAGTATAAATCCAAAGCTAAAGCTTGGAGATGTTTCTGGCATGAGGCTGCAGTGGCCTGCTCTGCGTTGTGAGGAGTGGTCTTGCTGTGGGATGGGTGCTGGGGCACTTGGTCTGCTCCAGCCTTGGTAACTGCTTGTGCATCTTGTGCACTGTGCTGAGCCAGCCGGCAAGGCTTTGGGGCGCTCCCATGCCCAGAGAAGTTGTGGATGCCACATCCCTGGAGATGCTCAAGGCCAGGTTGGATGGGATCCTGGGCAGCCTAATCCGGTGGGTGGCAAGAGAGTTGGAGCTCAGTGATTTTTAAGGTCCCTTCCAACCAAAGCCATTCTGTGTTTCATATGAAACGTAGCTGTGCCTTCTGCTCTGGTGCAAGAGCTGCTCCCTTGCAACCTTCCAAGGAAGGGATTTCCTCTGCTGAACAGCTTGAGTTTCATTTGGGGAGAGGCAGAGGAGCACAGGGTGCTGGGAAACAGCAGTGTTTGCGTGATGCTGTCTTTCTCTTCTCAGCCGCCCATTAAAATCCAGTGGGATTTACTCACTTTCTGGCTATCTGTTGTACATCTCAGACTGAATGTGAGGTCAGCTACGAGCATTCAAGTCCCAGACACTTAGCATTGTTCTGTAAGATTAGTCAAAACTGATGCTTAAAAAATGCAAATAAAATCTAAGCAAAATGAGATGTTAGCTATTCAGGAAGATAACGTGCCACTCAAGGTCCGATGTTAGAGTATTATCTGCTCAGGACATACCGTCCTAATGTGCAACCATGTGAATATTAAAAGCTTCATGTGAGCACTGGGTTAAAGGAGATGCCCTGTTGCTTACTTTTCTTGGTAGCTGTTCTGTATAATGACTTTTTTTGAAAGTCAAGACCTCTGTATGTTGATAACATGACATCAAAGTATTGCTGTGGTACATGAGGTGAATAGGAGTGAGCAAAGCGTGCTCAGCACTTGTTGACTTTACCTGTAAGCACTCTGAATTTGAACTGTAGGCCATCAAAGCACTGAATGCTTCTCATTTGCTAGCTAGTGCTTATTAAGATCCCTGTGCAATTATTCTGGTGACAGTTGCTGCTCTGAATGATGAGACCACTTGGTGCATGGGCATCCTGAAAGGCTGCAGGAAAGCCCTGGTTTGGTTGAGATCAAACAAGCCAGGGTTGTTGCCTGTGCAAGTGCCTGTGGTGACCTAAGTGCTTCTCACCTGGATTACCTGGGCACAAGTGAGGAACTTAAAAATGTGCCTCTTACAGAATGGGAAATAATCAGATGTCTGTCTTTTGTCTTCCAGATAGCAAAGCCATAGTTGATGGAAACTTGAAGTTGATCCTTGGTCTGATATGGACCCTTATCCTCCACTACTCGATTTCCATGCCTGTGTGGGAGGATGAAGGTGACGATGATGCAAAGAAGCAGACTCCCAAGCAAAGGCTGCTGGGCTGGATTCAGAACAAGATCCCTTACCTGCCCATCACAAACTTCAATCAAAACTGGCAGGATGGCAAAGCACTCGGGGCTCTCGTTGACAGCTGTGCTCCAGGTAAGCCCTTTGGTCAATGTTTCCTTGCCCCCTCTTCTTGGGGCTGCTCTGCTGTGCATGGAGGGGGAGGTTTTCAGGGCTGTACTGAAGGAGGGAGCAAGGCTGTCAGGAAAACTGCAGTCCAAAGAGGCCAGCTGTGGGAAGCAGCACGTTATAAATGATCTGGCCAAGAGAAATACTGGCCTAAAGCAGAATGTGCGATTGCATTGTTGGAGGTGCTGCATCTTAGTCTTGTATTGGGTGTAAGGGACAAAGGCACAAGTGCTGGCTCCCGAGTGCAAGACAGACGTGTTCCCACAGCGAGTGCCAGCAACCTCTCAGCTTCAGGGTGCAGCAGGAGGCTTCTTGTGTGTTCCTGAGGGAGGACTGCACAGGAGTGCAGGGCAGTCAGAAGCCACACGCTGCCTGCAACTTGAGTGTTTAGCAAGTTACAACTGTGCAGCTTAAGGCAAGCAATGTGATGAAGTGTGAAAAAGGCAGTTTCCTCACTTTCTCGTAATACGGCCTTGCTAATGCAATCTGGGGTAGTGTTGCAGGCAGCTGGAATTCCTTCCTGAAACGTGCTGTAGGAGAACCACCAGAACTTAAAGGATCCCTGGGTGTATTTGTGGTGTATTTAGAGCAGCATCTTCCACAGTTTAAACGTAAAGCTGTGCACTGCGTGGCTGACCCAGAAGCTGTATGTCTTGTGTGCTGACAGGCAAGGTGGGTGGGAGGCTTTTGGAACAGGCTTTCTAATACTGAGCTGGAAGAGCCCCTGGAGATGCTGGTTGTTGTCTGAGAAGCATTTCAGTGATCAGCATGCTCTTGTCCTATTCGGGTTGCTCCTGCCAGGGTCCAAATGTCTTTATGGCAACGTCGTTACAAGTAGCTGTGGAGTTTGTACCTGGTTTCATCGGCTAGGGAAGCTTCTCTGCAGACAATGCCTAATGATGAAACTTCCTTGCAGGCCTGTGCCCTGACTGGGAGACCTGGGACCCAAGCAAGCCTGTTGACAACGCTCGCGAGGCCATGCAGCAGGCAGATGACTGGTTGGGTGTGCCGCAGGTAAGGCGGGGTGGGAAGCACTGTGTGAGTTGGTTCTTGCAGCGTGCTAAGACTGGGGAAAGCAGGAGAAATTGCTCAGATGCTTTTGAAGGTCACAGTTTACTTAAGCAGAACTCCCTGAGAAAGGGCAAATTGTGATGAAACGTGTCATCATATTTCAGAGCTGTGGTTATGAAGTTTTGTGTAGGGGTTTGTGCTAAAGGTTGCCAATGTTGCAAGTATGTGGAGTGGGGAGATAGTACGCTTTTAGTGATGCTTGAGTGGGTTTGTTTTGCTGCATTGGATATTAGGAAAAAATTGTTCTCCAAAACAGTGGTGATGCATTGGCACAGACTGCCCAGGGAGGTGGTGGAGTCACCATCTCTGGAGGTCTTCCAGGACCGTGGAGATGTGGCACTGTGGGACATGATTAGTGGGGATGGGCTGGGGTTGGACTGGATGGTCTTAGTGGTCTTTTCCAACCTTAATGATCCTATTGATTAATTATCTGAAATAAAAACTCACTGGACTAAGAAATCAACTCCAAAGGTGACTTTTAAACAGCGGACAGTGTATTTACTGATCAGATTATTTTCATGCTGATGAAACTGAACAGAAATGCTGGAGTCTCTGGAGATCTTGGAGCACTTTGTATCCTGGGAGCAGGAAAATAAACTGTCCCAAGTCTCACTTTGTAGGCTTTGCACTTCAAGGCCCTAGCACACAGCATTATGAATCCCTAGTTGTTTGATGTCACTTATCCCCATGCTGCTTTTCAGGGTGAGTGTGGCTGCACTGTCTTGGCTTGCCACCGTTTAGCTTGTTGCAACTCTGTGAGAACCCCCTGATAATCAAAGTGCAGGAACCCCTTGCCTCCCAAACTGCTTTGGGACCATAATGAGCTGCTTGATTTTTCTTGCCATGAGATGATAAATGAACTAGTTTTTATCACAGAGGAATGAATGTAAGAAATCACGTTAGAGTGTGGGAGTTTTGAAACTCAAGAATTTGTGCTGTAGCTCTGTTTCTCTGTTGACATGCCGTATCCAAGCACTGATAACAATATATTTAATTGTGCTGTCTTACAGGTTATTACTCCTGAGGAAATTATCCACCCTGATGTGGATGAACACTCTGTAATGACTTACCTGTCACAGTTCCCTAAAGCCAAGCTGAAGCCAGGAGCTCCTTTAAAACCCAAACTGAATCCAAAGAAAGCAAGAGCTTATGGCAGAGGTAAGAACTCAGTAAGCTTAAGCTGTGCAGAGTATTTAACTCTTCAGAAAGCTGGGTGGAGTTTTCTGCTTATGTTGAACTCCAGGCCTACTGTAACAGACTTCAAAGTTTCACTTGTGTACTCTTGGTGTGGTGCCTAGTTTCAGAAATACATGGATATAGTCCAAAAGACACTCCTAGTTTTAACATGTGAATTCCCCAAGCTCTGAACCTGTTTTGCAAGCTGTTGGTCTTACAGTCTGCAGATGGAAGAAGTAACTAAATGGGGCTGAAACAGCTTTGGTATGAAATTTAAGCTAGCAATATTGCTGCTGATGGTCACTGATACACTGCTGAATGCTTCTGATGGTAAAGTACTTCTTTAAGGAGGAAAAACATCTTTCCATCTCTGTGCATCTCTGAGCAGGTGCTCTGTAGAGGAGGAGAAATCAGTTTCTCAAACCAGTGGCAGATACGTATTAGGGTACATTAATCCTAAATGGGTTATTTGAATTGGTCTCTTGGTAAGAATACCTTGTTTGCACATGCAGAAAGGTGCTTTGGTAACCCTTCAAACATTAAATAGTGCTGAGCTTTTACTGTAAAGACTGCATTTGCTAATTGGAATGACTCATCCATGAACATTTGTGCATTTGAAGATTTACATACACATTCATATTACGTTTTACATGTACAATTCCTGTTACTTTTGATGTGGTTCTACTCTAGATTGGAATACAATAACAGCTGAATGTATAACAGACTTCTACCTTTAATGTTGTTGGGATATAGCAAGACATCATTTATATGGTGCTCTTTATTCTCCCTTCCGTATTGTTCCAGGCCTACAGCCTGTTGCTGGTCCATCAAGATTTTTAGCTTTAGTTGATTTCAGAATTGGGTGTATGTAAGAATGTAATGGAAAGAAACAAGACTTTCCTTAGTTTTGTTTTTCTTGGTGGTTTTTTGAACTTGAAATGTCAGCAGTTGAATGGACATGGATGCTGTCTGAGCGCTGATGAGCAATTACTGTAGTCAGAAGTAATTTAGCACTTTCCCTTCTTGGAGGTTTGTTCTTTGTTGGTGACTTCCTCTGCAAACTACAGCATGTGGAGACATTTGTCAGACTGAATGACTGATCAACCTGCATCAGTCTGCCAGGTCTGCCTCCAGTCACGTTCACACTCTTTCAAAGTCTACTTCAGTGCCCAAGAGTTCTGTAGCCATTGTAATGGAAATAACAATGAATGAGCAGCTATTGAAAGATGAATGTTTTCCCTATTAAATGCCAAAATTGAGTCACTAAGTATAAATGACAGTTCTGACTGCTGATGTACTTTGGGACTGGAAGGTGAATCCAGCAGCAAGGGGTTGCTGTCAAACTGGACAGGGTCTTTGGGGCATATAGATAACAGTTCTTCATGCTTCCAGAATAAGGTAATCGTCAGGTATGAAGTTGATCAGTCTTAATTTTTTTATTATCTTTTTTTTCAAGTACTGCAGTAAGTTATTCATAACCTTCCAAAGTGAATCTTAGATGTAGCACCCTGGATACTGCTCATTTCCTTCTGGGGCAACTGTCTGTAGGCATAATGTGAAGTGAGCCTGCAGAGGTGTTGTGCAGATCATGAGTGACACATGATGAGTTCTCATTTAATCAGCCAAAGCAGATCTCTGGGAAGAGGGTGAAATTTAGATTAAATGGAGGCTAAGAAAGTGCTATGACTAATGCCATCTTGTCTGAAACCATCTTCTGGGGATAAGCTGTCCTTGTTTTTGTGCCTGCAGTAGGAGAGATACTCGAATACCCAGTGCTAATGCCCGTCCAATGAACTGAAGATATGCAGAGTGAATTTATAGCTGTTTAAACTAGATGATAATCTAAGGGTTAGTTTGAAAGAATGAATATGTCAATTGTTAACACCTTATCAGAATGCTCAGATTTCCTAGCAAAAACATGATCTTCCTTGCATTGCTCTCAAGTTATTGTTTTCTGAAGATAAACAAGCTCAGGAATTCTGTTGTTCACAACCACTTCCTTTATAATCTATCAGACATTGCACTTTCCACTAATTGTACTATGGAGTGCCCACGGTTTTATGAATAAGCTGAGGAGTAATGCTCTGGGAAGGAAGGTATATATGTTTGGGCTAGTCTGGAACCAGCAACTTTGGGAAGTTCTTCTTCCCACCCAGTCTGACACCACCATGACAGGTGTAGCAACCTGGGGCTAAGTGCAGAGATATGATGAAATCTTGCTGGTAAATGCATGCTCTGGCAGGCCCTGTGCTAAGGAATAAAGAAACTCATCAAGTTAGATGGAAGTGGTGCTGAATTGCAGGATTTTAATGGTGTGAAGATGTTCCTGGACGCAGTTTCTATAGACTTCACTGGCAAAATAGTTTGAGCAGCTTTCGAAGAATGGCGAATCTGAGCAGCTTGTGGGTAGTCTCCGAGCTGTCTCTTGGGTGTTGTAGCAGCTAACACACTGCTCTTCATCTGCCTTGCAGGAATTGAGCCTCATGGGAACATGGTGAAGCAGCCTGCCATCTTCACGGTAGACACCATCAGTGCTGGGCAGGGAGACCTGATGGTCTTTGTAGAGGATCCAGAAGGAAACAGGGAAGAGGTATGTATGTTAAATATTTTGTGGGGAAGACATAAAGCTTTTTGTAGTAACCATTGTCATCCACAAGATAATTAATCTAAAAAGAAGTTACAAAATACTGTCTATCAAAAATGCGGACTTCAAGCTTTTCCTCATAATTGCTTACTGGATGAGCCTGAATTTTTTTTTTTTTTTTTTTTTTTTTTGCTGTCTGCAACTAAGCAACACAAGTCAAATGTCCAGTAGTTGTAGTGCTTTAGCTTGACTGGCCAAGTACATTCTGATGGGCGTTTAGATAACACACAGCACTAAATCACTATCTGCCCTTACTCATTCTGCAAGAATGGCTAAAGCAGCTATTTAGAAGCCATGAATCATTTTGAGTTAAAATACTGGTTTTAATGTTTATAGAAATTTCTCATCCAAGTACTCCACTTGATCATGTTACGACATTCCAGAGAAATACAGCTGTACATTGGACTTAATGTCTCCTCAGTTTTGGCTTGCCTTAGTAGAGCAATTAACAGCAAGAGAAGGGCAGGGGAAAAGATAGCTTGCTTCTCATCTGAAGACAAATCATTTTTCTGTGTGTATTGAGGAGCTAGCAAGTATACCTGCTCCCACAGAAACATGACACTGATGTTGCTGACTGTTCACAGTATTAAGTGCCAAACAGAAAAGTCTTAGGCTGCTGTGCATAGGCAGAGCTCAAAGACAGCTGTCTTTTCTTTCCTAGGCGAAGATAATGCCATCCAGTGACAAAAACAAGACCTATTCTGTTCAGTATGTGCCAAAGGTTACTGGACCTCACAAGGTAGGTTGTGTGTTGAATAACCAGAATTTTCTTACTAAATGAGCTACTCAGCTGATTGTTAATGTGAGCCCATGGGGACTACATGTTTACTACTGGGGTAATAGCCTCCGGGCATCCTTCAGGACTGGCAATCTGGCGTGGCCTCTCTGAGCTATTCCCCTTTCAAGGGAAAGGGTGTGCATGTATTGGGAGAAAGTGTGTGGGTGTTCAGTGAGGTGGGGGCTTGTAGGCTGTGCCACAGCTGGCTTTTCTCTCACCTGGAGCTACTTCTCGCAGCTCATGAAACCAGTTTTGTGGGTTGTCACTGAGGTGTGGAGGAGAGTAACCAGTTGTTTTTGTGAGGTGTTTCCTTGCTGATCATGCTGTCCGCTGTAGGGCTTTTGCAGGGAAGGGTCTCCACCCAGCTCTGTTCCCAGGGGTCTGCAGAAGCAGATTTTTGGTGGGTGATGCCATTGCTTGGCACTTACATGAGTGGCTGGTCCATACAGCCAGCCTGAATAGATAAGTACAGCTCTCTACGTTGTCTGCTGTGTGGTCTCTCTTGCCTCTGAGATATGCAGACCCTTGGCCTCAGGGCAGCTGAGCCAAGCTCTGCCCTCTTGAATATTGAGCTGATGCTGTCTGTCCCTAGGTTTCGGTTCTATTTGCTGGACAACACATCTCAAAGAGCCCTTTTGAAGTGAACGTTGACAAAGCCCAGGGAGATGCAAGCAAAGTAACAGCAAAGGGACCAGGACTGGAGGCAACAGGAAACATTGCCAACAAGCCTACCTACTTTGACCTGTACACAGCAGGTAAGCAGAATGAATGAGTGCTGAAATCTTGCAGCTTTCTCAGATGTGAAGAGAACCTGAGTTTTGGAGGAATGAGGATTTTCAACTCATGGAGTTCAGAGGTGAAGTAATAAGCTACTCTGGAGGCTTCAGCTGTATGTGAAGCATTTGACATGCTGAGCTGGTGCAGGAGGATGCAAAACATTGCCCTGAAATTTGTCATGAGCTTGCCACATGGCAGCAGGCAAATTCCTGGGTGGTTTCTTCCCACTACTCATTTTAAACAGGGATGTGAAATACCTACCTCTGAATGATGAGCTGTAAATTGACTGTAAAAGCTTAATGTGTTCTGTATTTAACATTGCAGAAAGAATCTGATCCAGTGCTACTTTGAGTTGATGCTTCACTGACAAACTTGTTTCAAGCTCTCTCCTAATTATTAGTGGGTTACTATCTTCATTAGAACATCTCCATCGTGTTGCTTGTTGCCTGCTGTTAGGGCAGTGCTGTAGCCTAGAGGAGTGAGTCAATAAGATGTTGCAAATGCTAATTCATTTAGAACAATGCGAAACTACTTGGGGCAGCTGCATGAAGTACTGAAACACTGAAATATGCTGAGTATCATATCTTAAATTGCATGCTACCCAAGGGTGCTTAGAAATAAAATTAAATGTGATTATGATGAGGGGAAGTGCTACATTCAGTCTCTAATTGGGTGAGGGTGTGGTCTGAATCATGTACGGGCACATCTGGCCTCTGAAAGTGTCTGAAAAACTGTTTTTGTTGTGTAATGAATTAAATAAAATGAATAAGGAGCAGGTGTCCAGGCAAAAGTGAATACATATACTCCAGCAGAGAAGGAATCCTTGTTCAGACCAGGGAATATGTGCTGTCCAGTACCTTAATCTAAACCGCTGCAAAACATGAGAGAATTGAATTAACTGGGAAAGTTGTAGGCTACTCCATGACTGGCTTTAGCAATGAGATAACTAGGCTGTATGTGTATCCACTGATGGAATATAGTTGTGAAGTCTTGTGCAGGGGCTGGCAGGGCACTGTAAGTTTGGCTTCATAGAAGTGCCACCGTGCTGCCTTGTCCCCACCTCATTTCAGCCTCTGGTTGCTGTCAGCAGAGGCTGAACGTTTGCACTGTGCAGGGGATAATAGTGGTGCACAGTTGGCTGAGCACAGCGCTGGCTCTTTTCCTTAGCACAGCACGCAGCTGTGAGGAAGGCCAGGCTCAGCTCAGCTGGTTTCCTTTGCAGGTGCTGGCGTGGGTGACGTGATCGTGGAAGTGGAAGATCCTCAGGGAAGATGCCTTGCTGAAGTTGCAGTAGAAGACAAAGGCAACCAAGTCTATCGTTGTGTCTACAAACCTGTCCAAGCCGGTCCTCACGTTGTCAAAGTGACTTTTGCGGGGGAGGCAATTCCCAAAACTCCTTGCAGTGTTCTCATTGGAGAGGGTATGCTTTTTCAAAATGCACCTAAATGTAGACAGTCACTTTTCACCTTGGATGGGATCACAGAATTTGTTTGAATCTTGACTTGGGCATTTTCTTTACCTTTCAACACCTTCGACCTGATCCACAGATGTGGCTTTTGGTGCGAGAGTTTCCTTTCTGCCTAGACCTCTGAACATTTAGCTGCCCCTTATATTTTTTTTGGAGTGTTTTATGCAGCTGTGCATTGTCTTGCTATTTTCCATCTTTGTTCCTCAAATGACTATATTTACTGTTTTCCTCCTTAACTGACACTTAACTTGCTTTCTGTTCCATCCTTACGTGCTCCTATGCTTTTAGATCTCTGCTCATCTCTCCTGAGCTACCCTCCATTTGTGGAATTTTGGACTTCGCTGCTAATGGCTTCATAGTTGGTAAGAGGTGTGCAGGATGCTCTGTCATGTTTGCTTTCTGTGAGCTTCTAGCCTGCAGCTTGCCCCAGCCAAAAGGGGTTTTGTTTTCGTTGGGGTTGGGGAGGAAAGTTGCAAGCAAACTTGAAACACTGTGTGACCCAGGCAGTAAAACTTGCTTACCCACGAACTGCCTGGCTTAATTGTGTAAGGGCTCTGTGAGCCTTTCCCACTCCAACATAGACTTGCTCATGTATGCTCCCACCAAGTTCTCAAAGTTAGCAGATGGCATGCAACCTTCGCTTGTACTGTCCAGCACAGGACGTGTAGTGATGTGGCTGCAAAAGGGTTGTAAGCTCTTGAAACACTTGAAAACCTAATGAGCAGCTTGGCAGACTTGTGTTCCTGCTGTAAGCACGGCATATCTGGGGGAAGTGCATGTTGGGATTAAACTACTGGGTAGCTGTGATTTCTGAGTCTTTTCAAACCCTTTAGGTCCCTGGAGTTGAAGACCACCTGATAGCTGGGAGTGTGTAACAAGAATTGTTCATAAGTGCACATTAGCTTGTTTATGTAGCAACTCAGCAGGCCTGGAGAAGCACTTGAGTAAAGGTGTCAAGCATAAGCTTAAGCTCAGCCATATGTAACCTTCTGCCCCTGCCTATGGCTGCTTCCATTGGTGGAGGACTTTATGGCTCTGCTGCTGTAGGTGTGAACTGCGACATGCAGGTGGTTGAAGTTACATCTCTTTAAGGAGCATATGCAGAACTTTGCTCTGGCAATAGCTGCTATTCCAGTCGTGCTTCTGAAACAGCTGCACAATAATATTGTTCACTAGGGTTTATCTACAAAGGAGAACTTCACCTGTCCTGCAGCGTGCCTCTAAACCTGAAACACGTCAAGAAGATTATGCCTAGTACAGCAGATATCTGGGTTTGATAGCCATATAAAAGTTTTGGTCTGATTACTGGCATCCAGATGGAAAGCAAAATGGCTTCAGATTTTGCTTTACTTCTAAACAGTGGCTCTTGTAGGGGTTCAGTGTTGCCTGACTGTACTGAATGCTGCTGTCCAAAAGCAGCAGGACATGGACAATGGCTAGGCAGACTCCACATCTGTTTTCCTTCCTACTATAACATTAAGATTTGTGCTGAAAGCTCAGCTGTGGTTGCCCTGAGTCAACATTTAACTGAAGGCTGTTCCAAGCTGGCTAGGCTGCATGTGTTTTGAGAATCAAAGACTGCATTGATGTCTGAAATTCCCTTGCAGCCTGCAATCCGAATGCTTGTCGTGCCACCGGTAGAGGCCTGCAGCCCAAAGGCGTCCGCATCAGAGAAACAGCCGACTTCAAGGTTGATACGAGAGCAGCAGGCAGTGGAGACCTTGGGGTGACTATCAAAGGACCAAGTACGTGTGTTGGGATGAATTTATGCTCTGACTGTGTTTCGGAGAAGGGGACAAAGAAGGGGTTGCAAGGAGGAAGAGCAGTGAAGGGGTGGTAGCCCATTGGAACTGGTGGGATTTGCATCACTGTAGCATAAGTGAGAAAATCTGCACTGCTGTTTGTCTTGGCTTTATGGGTTTGTGTGGCATCTTTGATCTCTGGAAGCAAATCGCACTTTAGTGACTCTGGCAGGGGTGGAAATCCTGCTCTCAAAATGCTAGGAATGCCTTAAAGCAGCATCCTGAATGCACTGAGTGCTCAGCTCATGAGCGGGGGGGAGAGGGTTGAGGCAAGAGAGACCCTTCTGTCAGGATCTAGTCCCAGGTCCTTCACTCTGCCATGACCCGAGGACTGCAGGACAGTGGGCACACTGATGGCCATGGGCTTGGAGAGCAGCTGTGCTTTGCTCTCCATGCCCTGTGCCGAGTCTCAGGAACTGGCTTTGTTTGTGTTGTGCGCTGAGGCACTCACCTCCCCCCAGGCTGGGGCTGTATTAAAAGGTGCATTGTATTGCCTTCACCTCCTCCACACACACAGCGTTCTGACTGTGTGGCTTTAATGCGGTTACGGGGGGGGGGGGGGAGAAAGCAGCAGACGTAGGGATGTAAATTTTAGTGTATTAGGCTTTGCTCCCTAGATTCTTCATCTTGAAGAAAATGAAAAGTAGGCATTCCCTGCATACTTGTGGTTGCAAAGTCTGACAAATGTTAAGCTTTTTTGTTTTAACATATGACATGCATCATACTGCAGACTAAGAAAATAAAACACAAGGGAACCCATTAAGTCTGGTAACTTCAAGTGCTTTCTGCTGTATTTCTTCTGGAAGTGCTTGCTGTCTTTGTCTTAGAGGGCAACTCGAACCAACTTCCCTTATAACCTGACCTTTTTTTTTTTTTTCTCCTTTCTGTTGGAAGAATTTTTTTTCTTCCAAGCTAAAATAAATACTAGAAAACATGAACTTGCCTGAGTAATTGACGGCAGGATGGAAGCTGTTAAGTTTAATGCTGAACTGATCTTTCAACAGAGGGCTTGGAGGAGCTTGTGAAACAGAAAGGCTTTATGGATGGTGTATATGCGTTTGAATATTATCCAGCTACCCCAGGGAAATACGTTGTCACGATTACGTGGGGGGGACACAACATCCCAAAAAGGTGAGTGAGGAGTAGCTTTGTTTGAGCTTTTTGTGTCCTTTGGGGGTTTGCGTGGCTGGCTGGCTCTTCATCTAACAGCCTGTTTTAGAGCTGCGGAAGCTTTGGGAAAGCTTGGGAGGTTGATTTGCATTAGTCTTGCTAAACCCAAAATGATGAGTACAAAAAAAGTAATAAACTTTGGTGGCTCACGCAGCTTGGACTTGGCTCTGAGTTTGTGAAGGGATCTGTTGTTTTACTGTCAGGGACCGCAGCAGGCAGAGCAAACCAAATATCTGACACTCAGGATCTGCAGTACAAAGCGTAAGTGTGTGATAGGTTAGATGACCCCTTTGCTAGAAAGAGTGCTGGGCGCTGTGCCACCACAAGATAGCATCTGTTAATTTGGGAAATCCAGTGTAAAGCCTCATTAAAATGCCTGGGGAGAAAAGCGTGTAAGCTGTATGTTTCTAATTGTGCTTTTCTTTTCTCTCGTAGCCCCTTCGAAGTGCACATAGGTCATGAAGCAGGCCCTCAGAAAGTACGAGCCTGGGGGCCAGGACTGCACGAAGGGATTGTGGGCAGGTCGGCTGACTTCGTGGTGGAGTCCATTGGCACAGAAGTTGGTTCTCTTGGTATGTTACTTTACTTAGTTTGCCTGAAATACTTCGATATCGCAGCGCTGGTAACAAACTCCTGAGAAATAATAGCTTTCACAGCATGGGATGGGGACTGTGGTTTGCTGGGATGTGGTTTTGTGGGAGGAGATACAGAGGGAAGTGATAGGTTATTGCACATGGCGCTGAAGAAGGGAGATAGCAAGCATCAGTTTTGGATACGGCTTAAAAAAGCAGTTTGAGGGAACAGTGTTAGATTAGCAGCCATCACAGCTGTAACACAATCGGTAAGTAAGCATTTCTTTTTCAGGCTTTGCGATAGAAGGTCCTTCTCAGGCTAAAATAGAATGTGATGACAAGAACGATGGCTCATGCGATGTGAAGTATTGGCCCAAAGAGCCTGGTGAATACGCTGTGCACATCATGTGTGATGATGAAGACATCAAGGACAGCCCTTACATGGCCTTCATCCGACCAGCATCGGGAGACTTCAACCCGGATAAGGTAATATACACGGCTCACTGGGGCATAACGTGGTTTGGTAGAACTCTTACAGACGTGCTTCTAAAAGTTTCTGGTAACACACTTGACTCTGAAGCTGCCTCTATTTAAAGCTCTGTGTTTGTATGCTCCAGCCAGATACTACTCAGCTTTTTCTAATAACACTGCTGTGGTTTCGATTTAATATAATGCAAACTTGCTGAAGTAGTCACAATTCTCAGCTTTCACACTAGCCTCTACTTGTATCCCTATGCTTTTTGAGTTCTGTAGGAAGAGAAGATTTGTAGAAATAAAGCACTTTGGTTTACCTCTTTCTGAATTGCAAGGTAAGACTCTGGGTTTTGTTTTCAGGTGAGGGCTTACGGTCCAGGCTTGGAGAGAAGCGGCTGCATAGTGAACAATCCTGCTGAGTTCACAGTTGAAACCAAGGATGCTGGGAAAGCACCTCTGAAGATATATGCACAGGTAAAGAGCCAAAGGCTGCTCCAGCAAAAGGGCTTTAATGCCATTGAGAAAAATGCCCTAAGTATTTCTGCTGGATTACGCACTGCTTAATTCTGAACATTTGCAATTCTGTTGCGGCTCTGTGCTTTGATCCATATAATGTAGTCAGACAGCAAATCTAACTCGAGACGGGATGACTTCTCCCCTTGAGTCTGAAGTGTGTGGCTTTAGTTCTGCACTCAGAGCCTCCTCAGAAAGGCAGGCTGTAATTTTCTCAAGCTGTCATTCAGAAGCACCTGAAGTGTCTTTGGGTTTGTGAATCTCAAGTGAACTTGTTAAAATGTGTTGTGAGATGGTGTGAGAAATGAGCAGCTTAGATGAGAAGGGCACACAGGAGTGCAATCTGCACGGTCCTTCAGTGTTTGTGAGCTGCACTTCTGAGCAAAGAACGAGATTTTGGAACAGTCTTGGGATGTTCAAATTATATGAATATCTGTAAAGTACCTGAACATTCTGCTTGTGCTCACTGCTGCTTGTACTGACTGCTCTTTAGGATGGAGAAGGAAACCCTATTGATATCCAGATGAAGAGCAAGCCTGATGGTGTGTTTGCCTGTTCCTATGTGCCAGTTAAACCAATCAAACATACCATTTCTATAGTCTGGGGAGGAGCCAACGTGCCCAGTAGCCCATTTAGGGTAAGTAGAACATTATTGCTCCTGACTGCTTGTTGTTACAAGGGTGATAGCACCTTTCTGGGAGCTTGAAAGCAATGTGCCCTTTTGCTGTCTTGTGTGGGCACCTTTCCTGTTGAAAAGAGCTTTCTGGTTTTACAGACTCGTACTGGATGTTTTGTATCAGTCCAGCTGCAGCCTGGGGGAAATCAGGGCAGTTTGTTCTTAACTTGGTGCTATTTTCATGTAGCCTCTGCCCAAGCAGTGCTTTAGTTTGACTGAGATCTTGAGTGTGAATCAGGTGTGTAATTCTGGCACTTGTGAATCCATTCAGGTCCTGATAGGTCAGGGGAGCCATCCTCAGAAAGTGAAGGTGTTTGGGCCTGGCGTGGAGAGAACTGGCCTGAAAGCGAGCGAGCCAACTCACTTCACTGTTGACTGCACAGATGCTGGAGAAGGTAAAGGCGGATTGGATTATTGCTGTGGTATCCTGCAGGTCGTGCGTGGTTGGGTGTTATGTTCTGTTTCCCAGTGCTGGTTTTGTTTTTTTCTTTTAAGTAGAAAAACTTTGAGAAGCAGAATATGCTATGATCTATTTTATCAGTTAACATGGTGTCTTGAGCAACTACTGGAAGTAGGAATGTGCTGGCTATTTGGCTAGCGGCGTCTGTACCATCCAGTGTCAAACTTCCATTGGCTTTTCCTAGGTGATGTCAGCGTTGGAATTAAATGTGATGCTCGTGTGGTCAGCGATGAGGAGGAAGACATAGATTTTGACATTATCCACAATGCTAACGATACGTTCACAGTGAAGTATGCACCACCTGCTGCCGGGCGCTACACTATTAAAGTGCTTTTTGCAGGAGAGGTTTGTAATCTTCATTTTACAGGCTGATATTTCCGGAGTCTGTTTATCTGTTCCCCCACGCACACCACCTGCCGTGTATTGGCTGAGTGTGGCAGTGTGCAGGTGGCTCCTTTCACTCCAACCCACATGTACCTTGTCTAGTTGCTGTTTTTAGAACTCTTTTCTAGTACTTGAATGTACACAAATAAGACAAGTGTTGACTATAAGATTCAAGCCACGTGATGCATTTGGATGGCATAATCAGTGTGATATCAGTGCTAGCTTACCTACTGGGTCTAGAGGCAAGGCAACACTGTTTTCTAAATTGTAGAAAACCTAAATTACTATCCAAGGAATGGGCACAAAAATAAGTTGTTGAAAGTGGGAAAAGCCCATGCAAACAGTCCAGCTGTTAACTTTGGTCTAGACTTTGAATGCTGCCACCAGTAAGGCAGAGCATTTAACTGAGATGCTGCTGGAGTTAATTGTTTTAAGATACTTCTGCTTCAATTTTTATCTGTCTAGTTTGAGTAATGAGGAGTGACCTGGTTTTATTTAGAGCTGTATTTCTGTTGCAGGAAATTCCTGCCAGTCCTTTCAGAGTTAAAGTGGACCCCTCTCATGATGCCAGCAAAGTGAAAGCCGAAGGACCTGGGCTGAGCAAAACTGGTGAGACCTAGGTGGAGGTGTGGTGTTGGCCAATGCTATGGGGCAGCCACTGCTCGACTGGGCACTGCTGGGGTTCAGCAGTGTGACGCTGGCTGCGGCCGGTAGGGGTGGCAGGTGTCTGGGAAGGACTCTGTTCCCTTGGCTTTTTGCTTGAGTGGGATTTATAGGTACTGAATGCTTCTTGGGAAGAGTTTCTGTGTGCGAGCTCTGCATAAATTAGAATTAACGTTTTTCTTCAGGTGTGGAAAATGGCAAGCCAACACACTTCACTGTGTTCACCAAGGGAGCTGGGAAGGCGCCGCTGGATGTGCAGTTCAGCAGTCCTGTGCCAGGAGAGGTGGTAACAGATGTGGACATCATTGACAACTACGACTATTCCCACACTGTCCGGTACACTCCAATACAGCAGGTAGGTCTGGGCTCTCTGGTCAGAGGACAGAAGGGAGCAGCTCGTGTTGCTGTAGTGCTGTGACCTGGTGCTGTGCACAGGGGAACTTCTAGTTAAAACCTGGTGTCCTGTTCCCCTAACACAAAGCCTGCAGGACAGTGGGGATTGGAAAGCGGTGGTACAGATTTCTGGTTTAGTTATTGGTGGCTTGTCTCTGTTTTCTTTTCTGGACCAAGTGAGATACTGAAGCAGCAGCACGTGGCTCATATTGCCATTGCACAATGGTGGTATCTTTTTTGCTGCCTTATCAGTTGAAAGGGAAAGGTGGCAGCCCATTATGGGATCTGAATTGGGGCCAGCTGCTGCGTGGCCAGCCTGGGCAGCCACCGCCTGCTGCACTGGGGCTGCAGAGTGTGGCTGTCAGCCTGCTGCTGCTCGGCTGCAAACCAGAGTGAAAAAGTACAGTGTTTGAGTGACTTCTGAGCAGAGAAGTGAAGGAATTGGGCAGGGAGGCTGGGCTGCAGATGAAACAGGACAAAGTATGTTGCCTGTATTTGAGGTTTGCCCGTGGGTTGAAAAAAAACTTTAGTCGAGTTTGTTTTGGTTCAGACAGATACTTCCTAGCAACACCATTGAAGTGGAAGCTGCTAATAACTAGAAATAGTTTTCCTTATGCTGTGCTCAATTCTTTTGTATTTTTAAAGACTTAAGATTTTTGAAGGCACTGTAGTGGTGAGATGAAAGTGTTTCGATATCTGTACTCTGCTGAGCAGACAAGTGAGCTACTTGGTCAACTGCACTGACTTCCTTGAATATAGCTGTGTAAAAATGAACTGATACAGAAATCTGCAGCACTCTTTGTCTAATAGTGCTGGATTAGCATTCTTGGACACACCACAGAGCTAGCATTTTTTTTATTTTTTACTTTTTTGGATAAAGCAGTTGCATGATCTGAGGATGTGGTTGGTGTGTCTGTTTGGAGAGGCTTTTGCTTGTTCAGTCAGGGTTGGTATGCAGAAGGGGAGCAACTCTGCGGGTGTGTAAGAGCAGTAAATACTTCATGCAAAAAGCAGAGGTGAAACAAGGCAGGTACCCAAACCAGGTATCCTCTGCAGGGGTTGTGCTCAGGATTACTGCACCCTCTTGCCAGATTTAGAAACCCTCTGGCTCATTACCTCCTTGGGAGGGATAGTTTCAGTAGTGAATGAGTTTGGATTTCACTAAGCTGTGGGCAGACCTGGCTGACTTTCATGTGTATAAGAACAGAGCTTTGACTGCTGGACTGTGGTGTTTGGATGCTGTAGGGGTAGCTCTACAGCACGCTACAGGGGGCATCTCAGCTGGTGGCATTTGTACAGCGAGTCAGAACGAGTTCCCTGGCTGTGGAGTGTGAGTATGGGGCTGTGTGTGCGTGCTGGAACCTTATATCTGAGGGAGCACCTTGGATCACAGAGGAGCTGTGGCCCTACAGGAGATGCTCGCAGGTAGTGGTGGCAGGAGAACAGTGGTTAGTAAGAAATGAAATTAAGCTGCATGTAAATAGTAGCCTTGCTTTCCCTCCAGGCTGCAAGCACGTAGATCAGTACTGAACCCTGCCTTACTAGGGTTTGTCAGCAGGAGCTTATCTAAGAGCAGGTCGATGAGACTCTGGACTCTGTGGAGTGGTTGGAGGACTGGCTAGGTACTTAAATTCCTGAGGGACCATGTCAGCGGTGGAGGAACCTTGGTTTAATGCTGTTTGCTCAGCCTTATCTCTCTCACGTGTGATGTTGCTACAGCTACCCATGTGTGTGTTTTCCAAAAACAGCTAAGAATAATCATGGAAGCTATACACTAGCTTGCGTGAAACATCCATGATTATTTCACTTGGGAGCTGAACTGGCCAAGAATGAAAAGTAAGCAAACAGTGAGTATAGCTAAAATATGGACTGTGGTAGAAGAGAATAAAAGGAGCACACATCTTGGGCTGAAACTTGCCATAGCTGTGCAGTATTTCAGCCAAAATACACAAGAGCATTAATCTTTCTGACTTGTACAGCTTAAAGCCCTGGTATTTGAAGTGCTGTAATAAAGCAGCTTCGGTGCAGGCTGGGCTGTGGCGTGGCTGTGGTGCAGTGGGGCAGGATACCTGTCTGCAGCACTCGGCTGGAATGGATTAGGTGGTGAAATGGTTATATATCAGTGCATCTGTGTGAAGTGAGACACTAAGCTAACTCATCAATTCTCCAACTAGGGACCGATGAAGGTTTTGGTAACGTACGGTGGAGATCCTATCCCTAAAAGCCCTTTCACTGTGGGAGTTGCTGCTCCGCTAGACTTGAGCAAAGTTAAAGTCAATGGGCTTGAAAACAGTAAGTACAACATGGGCTTGGGAGCCCCATAGCCTACTTCTGAAGCATTGCCTTGTTCAGCATGACAGCTGGCACATTCCACTGGAACATACGGGGGCAAAACACATTTTCTTTAACTTGCTGTATTAAGGGGGAAAACCAGCTGTGTGTACAGTGTGGGCAAGGGGTTGGGGTGTAGTTCCTGGTGGTGAATGAGGCTGGACTCCTCACCAGACCAGCAACCTGCTGATATAATCTGGTTTCTCTGGGGCTAGGATCACTGTTCGAAGAGATGTAACATCTTAAGGGTGGAATTTCATTCATACAGTCTCATTTTCTGAAAGCAGAACAACTGTAAAATGTTGTGTGCCTTAGAGGAGCCTCTCTGATACCGTCTGGCCATGCCCTACAGCCTTGTTTAGCGCTGTAGCTTTGTAGCTTCTGATTAACCAAGGCACTTTGTTATTTTTTTGGGTTTTTTTTTTCTTTCTCATGTGGAAGGATGTAGACTGAGTAGGGCTCTGGCAGTGCTTGTTCCCTTGCTAATATTGCATAAGAGATTTCTTGGAGTGTTGTCAACCATGCAATACTTAATGTAGTAATATAGATCTTTGTCTTTTTTTCAGGAGTGGAAGTAGGGAAGGATCAGGAATTTGTAATTGACACCAGAGGAGCTGGTGGACAAGGTAAACTGGATGTTAATATTTCCAGTCCTATGAGGAAAGCTGTGCCATGTCTGGTGGAGCCAGTTCTGGGTAAGGAGTGCAGTACAGCAAAATACATCCCAAGGGAGGAAGGATTGTACGTGGTGGATGTGAGCTACGATGGCAATCCAATCCCAGGCAGCCCCTATACTGTGGAGGCCACTCTGCCTCCTGATCCCTCCAAGGTAAGTGAATGGTAATGGCTGTAACAGCAGCTAGTAACTGAAAAGTGAATTGTGCTGTCACGTGAGGCCTGGCCTGTATTTGGCCAAACTAGACCCTGGAATATCTTTTCTCAGAGCACTGACTTGTTTCATTTGCAGACTCCATGGCTCATGGAAGTCAATTTTTAAGAATTGGAATATTTGGACTAACTTTGAGTTAATACTGCAGGCATTTTGCACAGTGTGGCACATGCGCGTGTTCTAACTTAACAGAAGTTGGTTTCATGACCAACGTAATACATATCAAAAGTGTTAATTTAGATGCTTCTTTGCAGAGAAATAAATTACAAGAGTAATTCTGTACAGCTATCCATTATTCAGCATGCCTACACCTTATATTCAGTGACACATAAAACCAGCTGTGGCAAGGGTATAAATATCTGTCTAGAAACTTGGCTGGGGGAAGAAGATAGCAGCTTTACATTAAGACTGGGAGGAGTGGCAAAGAAAACTTTGCTTTATGTGTATTTTTAAGAGCTTGTTAGTCAAGTCCCACATATTAACTAGTCTGTCTAAGGTCACCTGTGGTACAGTAGTGTGAAAGAATTAGTATCTCAGCTGCATATTCTCTCCTAGGTAAAAGCTCACGGGCCAGGTCTTCGAGGAGGCCTGGTTGGAAAACCAGCTCAATTCACAATAGATACCAAAGGGGCAGGAACTGGAGGTTTGGGTTTGACGGTGGAGGGCCCATGTGAAGCTAAGATTGAATGCTCGGACAACGGTGATGGAACCTGCTCTGTATCCTATCTGCCTACCAAGCCTGGAGAGTACTTCGTAAACATCCTCTTTGAAGAGGTTCACATTCCTGGTTCACCATTCAAAGCAGACATAGAAATGCCATTTGACGTCTCTAAAGTCATTGCCACAGGACCAGGTCTTGAACGTGGCAAAGTAGGTGAGGCAGGGCTGCTGAATGTTGACTGTACGGAAGCGGGTCCTGGTAACCTGCGGGTAGACATGGTGTCGGATACTGGTTCCAAAGCTGAGATCCAGATTGATGATAACAAGGATGGGACCTATGTTGTGACATATGTGCCGCTCTCGGCTGGCATGTACACAATCAAGATGAAATACGGAGGAGAGCAAGTGCCTAAATTCCCTGCCCGGGTCAAAGTGGAGCCAGCTGTGGACACAAGCAGAGTTAAAGTGTTTGGGCCAGGAGTGGAAGGGAAAGGTAAGAACAGCCCCATTCCTGTTATCAGAGTTCGTAGGACTTAATGTCCTTTACCCGGTACCAAGAATTCTGAGCAGTGCAAGTTGTAATAGCTTTGCATGTTCCCATGGTGACTCTTGAAGGGGATGTTTCATTACGTTCCCAAATGTTATTTATCATGCCAGTGCACAAAATGTTCTGCTGCCTGAAATGCGTGTGCTTCTTGAAATGACTCTTCAAAACATTGTCCTGCAGATGTCTTCCGAGAAGCTACAACAGAGTTCACTGTGGATGCCCGACCTCTAACGAAAGCTGGTGGTGACCACATCAGGACACAGATCACAAGCCCGTCCGGCTCCCCCACAGACTGTCAGATCCAGGACAATGCTGATGGGACATATGCAGTGGAGTACACACCATTTGAAAAGGGTAACCTCTGTGGTTGTTTTTTGTCTTCTTTTAAAAACAGAAAGCTTGAGAGGGGAAAACCAGCAGCAAGCAACGCTGCTGATACTTTCGTTTGGCAAACTGCTGAGGTCTGCCAGGAACTTCTTGGCTTTCTCAGCGGGATTTTTGCAAGTGGGGGAGCTAATGCTGCAGGAAATACCTATTTTAACTTGAAGAAATGACTTACAGTAGCTTATCTTCCAAACAGCACGTAGATGGCTTCTCAGTTAGGAAACGCTGCAAAAGTCTTGTGAAATGAAGGAGGAAGGTCTTATCTATCTCCTGACATCTGAATCTGTAGGATCTTGTAGGAGTGATGCGATCAGAATATTTAGGGAGTTCAGAACATGTTTTCCTCCTCTAACAGGTCCGCACACAGTCAATGTAACATATGATGGCGTGCCTGTGCCAAACAGTCCCTTCAGAGTGAATGTGACGGAGGGCTGCCATCCATCACGTGTGAAGGCACAAGGACCTGGACTCAAAGAAGCTTTCACAAATCAGCCAAATGCCTTTTCGGTTGTCACCAGGTAACCAGGCCAACTCGATCTTTGAAGAATATCTGAGGGAGGGAGGAGTGCAGTGGGCTGTGCAACACAAGGTCCTAAAACCAGTACAAATATTTATAAACTAACCAAACTATGTCCTCTTGATTAATGTGTTTGCTACCTCGTAGGTTACTGAGCTCTCTGCTCTGCAGAGATTATGAGCTGATAATGGTTGAGGATAAAATTCTGGGAAATGTGAGGTTATGCTGAACTGCTTTGCATTCCAGAGCACAGAAGGGCATCAGAAGTCAGGTTGCTGCTTTTCCAGTAAGGGCAGAAACGTAGTGTGAGTGCTGTGAAGCTGCTGCTGCAAAGGGATAATTCTAACTATGTGCCTTCCTCATTTGCAGAGGGGCAGGAATTGGTGGCCTTGGAATAACTGTTGAGGGACCTTCAGAGTCTAAAATCAGCTGTAAAGACAACAAGGATGGGAGCTGCAGTGCTGAGTACGTTCCTTATGTTCCAGGAGACTACGATGTCAATATTACATATGGGGGAGAGCATATTCCTGGTAAGAGCACTTTCAGTGGCTTTTGAAAGAGGGAAGATGTTGAGTCGATGCCTTTGCTGTGTCTCGCTCTTGCTTGGGGGGCGTTGATGTTTTGATGTTCTGCTTTTCCTGAGAATAAAGGCAGAACTTGTAGCATCTGGGTGAGAGGAGCTAAAGAGTGTGTCCAGATGGGTGGAGTAAGAAAAGGGACTCCAGCTTTGACAAACAAGTGATACAGCCCATTCTGGTTGCGTTGGGGCAGGGGGTACATGACTTTAGTAGTGCGCAACTTGTTGGGTTAAGAAAATATCCCTTTCATTTGCAGATGTCTTCAAGACTGTTCTGCAGTAAAATAGTCTAATGGAGATTATATTAAATATTGTCATGGGAACTGACAATATATTAAGCATATATTGCCATAGGGATTATATTAAACGCTGCAAGTTTTGATCACTGCAGAAGGCAGTGACTGTTCTGAAAACAAGCATTTGCCTGTGTGTGTTTGCAGTGGATATAAAGCTGAAGTGGTTTAAGCAATGTTCCAGATACATCTGGCAGCCAGCAGCTTACAATTAGAAGAAGGATGTTTTTCTCAAGACCAATAATTAATGCTCCTAAATGCCAGGCACGTTTTGCTGCAGTGTGTGCTTACACGCTGTCATACAGCATACATCTAGGTGTCCTTTCCCAGACGTTCAGGGGGAGCTGGTTCTGTGCTGTTGGCCCTCCTCTATTTATCAACATATTGAAATTGATAAAATGTGAAGGAAACGAGGGCCTGTGTTTTCATCAGTTGCTTGTGCCTTGGAAACTTTATTCTTTGTTGATTTAGTGCATAGTGTAGGCTGAGCTGGTGCTCTCTTTTGTTTGTAACTTGTCTTATTTGAGTACTATGGAAGTGCCAGTGTTATGAAGGAGGCCCAGTCCCAAAGCCAGAGCAAACCATTTGCATTCATATGGGCATTTTCCTGAAACTGTTCGATCTGTGTTGTTCAACACCAGCTGTGTTAACTTCCAGGCAGCCCTTTCAAGGTTCCTGTGAAGGATGTTGTGGATCCCAGCAAGGTGAAGATTGCAGGACCAGGCCTGGGAACAGCTGTTCGAGCCAAAGTCCCGCAGTCCTTTACTGTGGACACCAGCAAGGCAGGAGTGGCACCCCTGGAGGTGGTGGTGGCAGGACCCAGAGGTGAGAACCAAAGCGCTCCATCTGGCTGTGCCCATCTGCATTGGGGTGGGCGGTATGGTCCTGGCCCTGCTTGCAGGGCTGGTGATGCCACTTCGTCATGGTTTTATGATTTTTGGTTATCACACTTGATGATTTTCCCTCAGCCCCTTGCTAGCAGCCAGTTCACTGCCTGAGGGTCAGGTCACCCTGTGTGAGTGCCCTCCAGGTAACAGTTCTTTGGTTTTAGTGGATGAGACGGATTCCCAGGGATGGCGCTCTCCATTGAAAAACAGTTCGGATTTTCCTAAGGGTGATCCAAAGGGTGACACTGCAACAGGTTTGAACCCTCACTAACTAATGGCAGCTTTGGCATGCAGAAACCTAACTGGCAAAAGCAAGAATCATCTGAGGGGGAGGGAGTGGGAGCAAACTGTGCTTCTTTTAAGGCTTTCCATGACAACTATATATTTCTTCTGCACTTGCTATGCTGCTAATCCTTCCTGTGTTTTCAGGCCAACTTATAATTGCAGGCTGCTTTGTGTGATCTGTGCTGATATGTCACATAATCTGCAGTAGATTTGGCTTAATGCAAATTGAAATAATTGATCCTGCTTTCTTCGAACTTTGGCAGCTTGCAGGGTTCTCCTGTCTAGGCAGTGAGCCTACCTTTCTTAATATCTGATTGTGAAAGACTCAAACTGGTGACTGCTATGCACTAACAGGCTTTAAGGCTCAACTCTGTGCAGTGAATCTCAGTATGTAATCTCGTAAATGACAGTTCAGGCAGTTATAACCATTACCTACTCATTTTCTTTCTGGGAGGACCCTTAATGTATTTTGAGCAATTGCCCTTGACCTGGCCTGTACAGAAAGGCAGATTTTCCTCCAGTATTTTCATGCTAGCTTTTTTTCACCATAAGATAGGAACCCAAAGAGCAGTGAATGACAGATCTATCTTAAACCAATGGCTCTTGAGTGCAAAATAAGGGAAACTGATCCATGCCCACAGCCTTCATTTAAAAAAAAAAAAAAATCTAGCTTTTTGCAAACTGTACATCAGCAGAACGTCTTGGAGCTTCATGCAACAAATGGCTGACGAGGAACTGAATTTTAGCAGCACGGCTGAGAAAGTTATCTATTGCTTTTTTTAGGAATTGTGGAGCCTGTTAATGTAGTAGACAATGGAGATGGCACCCACACAGTGGTGTACACCCCTACACAGGAGGGACCATACATGATCTCTGTCAAATATGCAGACGAAGAGATTCCTCGCAGGTAAGGTGCTAAGGATAAACGTAGGTAATCTGAGGAGTTCCTGACTGATTGTGTCCCAGGGATAGGCTGGGCGTATACTAAAGGCTCAGGTAAAGCTGTTAGCAGTGACAGTGCATGTCGTGTTGTCCACTTGTCCAGCGTGTACTGCAGTAATGATCAACCTTGATTTTTAGGAGTAGGAAGCAATAATGGGTTTCTCTTTCAGTCCCTTCAAGGTGAAGGTGCTTCCTACATATGATGCCAGTAAAGTGACAGCGAGTGGACCAGGACTCAGTTCCTATGGCATACCAGCCAGCCTGCCTGTGGAGTTTGCTGTGGATGCCAAAGATGCCGGGCAGGGACTTCTCACTGTGCAGATAACTGTGAGTAACTGCAAAGTCGTGCAGGACACCTCTGCCTTAGTCATCCTCTGTACTATATTTGGCTCACAATTAACCTTACACTCTGCAAATTACCCAAATGAGATAAGTACAGATTCTTAGAAGATTGCAGAAATGATGGAATTTGAGATGGAGACAGGCTTCTATCAGTGTGGTTCAGCGAGGCCAGATTTGTAACAGCCACACTGAGCACTGTGTGATGAGAAATTAAAAAACAAGTTTCCCTCAAGGTTACTCGAAGTCATGATCCACTTAAAGGGATACTACAGGAATGTTTTTGTTTGACTTAGTTATTGCTTTCCCTGATGTTTCTGATGCTTGGTCGCTGTGGCCTCTGCAGAGAGGTCTCTGTTTAGTGGGCCGTAAAGCACATTTCTCAGCCCTGGCATGCCTAGGTCATGGCAATGCAGCTGTACTTGCTGTTCTGCATTCTTGCTCTCATGCTATCCCGTCTGCTCAGGGTGCTGCCAAGCGATTGGCTTTATTCTGGAATGCAAGTCTGCCCTTGAAGGATCCATATTACTTATCAGAGCTCCCAGCATGGCTGTGGCTTTGAAGATCAAGTTCTATAAGCCCTATGTGGCGGGAATGCATTTGTTTGCTACAATTTCTGGTTCTGACCTGTTGGATGTCAGATATTTCTCTGGAAGGAGCAAGCTCTTTCACACTGTACCTGAAATCTAAAGTCCTTTGCAGCTTATACTGTACTCTTGGCAGTTAAAGTCGTTTATTACAGGAAGGCGTCAACATGTAGCTCTCTGTGTGAGCAACCCTGGAAGGCTTTCCAGAGTGCTTTGTGCTTTGCAGCTGATAGTTGCTCTGAAAGCTGGAGGTTGCTTCTTCAGAAGCATTTTGCAGAGTGCTGATTGTGGTTTTAGATAAGAAAGCTTGATGCTAAAGCACAGATCCTTATATTCAGTGTACTGGTAGTTGAAGGGACTACGTGGGCCTGCTCTTAAGTGCAGGCCTTTCAAGGTCTCAGGAGCTGGGTTGCCTCACTGAGGAGCATTGGTTGGTATCGTGTAAAGGGCTGTTGCTGATAGCCATGACTGTTTTATAGTAGTCTGACATGTCCTTGCTTCTGGTAGTCCATTCCTAGTGATTCACTTCTGATCCTCTTTGAGACCATCTAAGTATCACTGTGAACAGGTGTGCTGTCCTGCTGAAGAGAATCCAACTGACTTCAGAGTGCCTAAATCTTCTGCTTTGCTTTCCTCAGGACCAAGAGGGCAAGCCCAAGAGAGTGGACATTCACGACAACAAGGATGGCACATACACAGTGACCTATGTCCCTGACAAAACGGGCCGCTATACAATTGGTGTGAAGTACGGTGGGGATGACATCCCATCCTCTCCCTACCGAATCCGGGCATCTCCAGCGGGGGATGCCAGCAAGTGTTTGGCCACAGGTGTGTGCTAGGGCCTACTGCTGTTGTTCATATGTGGTGTAAAACTGCGGTCAGAGGGCTGTGCAGTTGATGTGACAGGCTGCACGTGCTCCCTGTGCACCATCTAATGAGAAGGAATTCTGAAGAAGTGCTAATTTGGAGGGAGAAAAAGCACCGGGGGTTTGCCATGGTAGAAGGCACGAGAGTCTTGTGTAATCTGACTGCTCTTACAAGAGGGGTTTTCATAAAGATAAAGAACCTTCCACCCCACGGCTGAACAGGAATCTCTTGTCTCCAGCAAAATCTTTCAGACTGCCTGGGGTGTTGTTATAAAGAGCCAGATGCAACTGAAGTTTGATGCTTGTTTTGGCCTAGGTAAATTCTGCTGAGAATTGCAGTGAGGTTGATTTAAAAATAACACATCTGCACATGTTCCCTGCATTCAGGCTCCTTGCACTGCTAGCGTTGCAAGAAGCTTTTCATTCTGAGCAAGAGCAGAGTTCATGCTGAGGGTATAAGTAGTTGGCTGTGTGCTTCAAGACTAGCAAATCCCGTTCAGGTTGGGTATTACTGATAGTGTTTTCTTCTGCCTTTCTGTCTGATCAAGGTTGGCCAGGGTAAAGGTGGACCTTTGAGAGAGGGGTTAAAAAGAGGGATCTTCAAGATTAAGAAGTTACTACAACTCAAAAATGACTGCCTCAGAAATCAGTGCCTTGACAGAGGGGAGGGATTCTGAATTTGTTGCCGTTGGAGCTCATTGATAGATATACAGCCCTTACCCATTCTCAGGCCAGGTGGTCACCATGCAGCTTTAGGCCAGTGCGGGCTGCTGCCACCTCCCAGCCAGAGGTTGTCGGGAGGAGCAGGATGGGTAGGAGCTAGTTACTGTAACGTCACCAAGTGTCAGGTCCAGGATTTATACATAAATTGGGCAAGGCCAGATTGAACAGGGAAACTTAATCTGTGGTTGTAGACCCGTGAGAGTGTCTGGGCATTGTACTGACCTGAACGGTGCATGAGAGCATACCCGGTGTCAGACCAGCAGCTGGCTGCTCTCAGGCCTGTTTAAACCAGAAGTATGTTGCTGGCACAATGGGAAAAACAGAGCGGCAGGTATCCCCTGTGCTTCAAAATTTGTTTAAAAGAGGCCTTAATGGCTCGATCTGATGCTGTTCCAAGTAACTCAAGTTGCTAACTATTCATAATAACAGTAATGGCAATTCCTCTTAGATGCCGGTTTAAATTTCCCATTTCCAAGAAGTGCCTTTGACTCTCAGCTGCAAAGCTGAAATGCAATCACTGTTGGGAGGGGATGCTGGAATGCTGCTCAGGTATTAAAATGACAGGTTTGTTGCCATTTGAAAGCGAGCCATTTACCCGGCAACAAGCGGCGGTCAAAAGCACGGCTATCAGATGCACGCTGCGAACACGAGTTAATAGCTCTCATTTAAACACAGCGTTCCTCAGGCTGGAGCTGCTCGATTTGGGCATTGTTTCATGATTTTTTTTTTTGGATGTGTGGCAAAACAGTGGAAAATGGTTTGCTGGTAACGTAAGAGGAGACGTGGCCCTGGCTGCTGCTGTGCCCACTGCGAGCGTCCCTGCCGTTCCTCTGCTCCCCAGGGCATCCGTGGGCTGCTTGGTGCCGGCCCACCTGCCCCAAGGCAGCCCTCTGAATGATTTCTGCCCCAAAACTTGCCTTGCAGGTCCTGGAATTGCGCCCACGGTGAGGACTGGTGAGGAGGTTGGTTTTGTGGTAGACGCCAAATCAGCAGGGAAGGGAAAAGTGACGTGCACTGTCCTGACGCCAGATGGGACAGAAGCTGAGGCAGATGTTGTTGAAAACGAGGACGGGACTTACGATATCTTCTACACTGCTGCCAAGCCAGGAACCTACGTGATTTACGTCCGCTTCGGTGGGGTGGACATTCCCAACAGCCCTTTCACTGTGATGGTAAGCCAGCTCTGCTCACAAATACCTCCCACTCAGATTCCTGCTTCCACGTTCTATCCAGCGATAGGTTAACTCTGTGTGTGTGTAAATGTTTGTAGGCATTTATTAGACCAGCAGGAGCTAATGGGTCCTTGTTGCTTGTTATTTTGAGCAGTTAGGTGAGCCATCGGAGGGTGAAGGCTTGGCTGCTCTGATCAAAATATTTCATTTCCTGGCCACGTAGTTCTTTTTCTAAGCGATGTGAGGGTGGTTGTAATCAGCCTCTAAGACCAATTATTTCAGCTCTTGTCAGCTACGGTGCTCTGACTTGTCTGTCTCTCACTCTATAACGTTGACCCCAAAGTAAGAAACAGTGTGCTGACAGATCCCGGGGAAGAGGGCTGTTAGCTCACACTTAAAAATGATTTGCAAACGCTCGCTAAAGTGTTACAGCCAAATTCCCCTCCTAATTATATCCCTTCCCACATGCAGTCCTCTAGCATGCTTAGGTTTAAAAAGCAAACAAAACCCCCGTATGTTGCTGGGTGCAAACTACGTGCCTCTGAAGGCTCACAGAAGCAATTTGAGCAACAGCTTGGGAACAAAAGTGCAGAAGGGTAGCAGGGGCTGTGGCCGAGCATGGGCCGGGTTGTGCACAGAGAGTCTCAGGCCTCAGCCTCTCACCTCCTTCCCTATGCCAGTCCCATAAGGAAGCATCTCTGAAACTCAGTTCCACCTAAGCATAGGTGCTGCCCTCCAGCTTGCCTCCGAGCCTCCCAGAGGTGGCTTTGTCCCTTGGCTGCATAGGTGACTGTCTCCCCACATCTCCCCGGTGGGTGCGGGTGGTGGGAGGAGAGTGCCCAGCAGCAGGCAGGTCGTGCTGTGTGAAACACAAGGAGTGCTGACGTGGGAGCAATGCTAACCTGCCTTTACCACCAACCAGGCTGTAGATGCAGATGATGCTGCTGTGCGGTCGCAGGAGACAGTGGCTGCGTCCCCCCCTGGATTCCGCCCTTGGGTACACAATTTTTACATTTTTTGGTTGTTTTCCCCCATCTGTGTTCCATTTCAGATGACAGCCTGCTTCTTGGGACTGCTTGATTCTTTCTGGTCATTGTATTCATTCTTTCTATTTGATCAATTGTTCTCGGAATCCAGACCTGTTTTTTCCATGCTGCTTTGAAGGGAGTCTCCAAGTAAACTCTCAATAACATCCTAAACATGAAGAGGATCATTACACCTACAGCTTCTACTTCTGCAATGTCTCCTGTTGGCAAAAGCAACCTGACCGCATCGCTCTGTTTTCCCAGTAAAATGGCACCGTGTCTTGAGTCCAGAGTCGCATTGTGAAACTTGTTTCTGTTGTCAATTTTGTGTTGCAATCACTCTGCCACATTCAAATCACTTTCTCTTCCAGGCCTTAAGCAACTAAATCCTTTCCGATGGAGCCACTCTGGGTCTTGTGTGCGCTGCGTTGTCTCCCACGCTCTTGCGTTTCATGTTGACCGCTCACTTTTTTCCAGCATGCCTTCCATCTGCACCATGTTTGATTTGCTCTGCTCTGCGATGTGGTGGTGTTATGGAGGAAAGCTTGACGGGATGCTCTAGTTGGGCCCCGCCAGTGGCTGCTGACCGCCATAATCACCGCGCCTTGTCCTGCTTCTGCTCACGGCGGAGTGGCTCAGTGCTCAGCTCCCCTGTGCTGCCTTTGGTTGTGGTGTGATGGAGCCTTGTGCTTCCTGCAGGTCACAGAAGAGGCTTACGTACCGGTTGGCGACATGAACGGCATGGGATTCCGTCCCTTCGATATGGTTATCCCCTTTGCTGTAAGGAAAGGAGAAATAACAGGTACCAGAGAACGTGGAGTTTCTTGGGGAGGCTTTGCCCTTTGTGAGCATGTTTGTCCATTTGCAGCTAGCGGTCTGTGTGGTCGAGATCATAGCGTGTGGAGGAGAATTGTATTATGCCTGGAGCTCAATTGCTTAATTTCACATCACATGGCATCCACTGGGGTTTGAGTGGGATACACCCGTGATGCTCTGAATTCTTGGTGCTGCTGCAGCCCTTGGGGCTGGGCTGGAAAGTACTGCACTGTAGGACCTGCTGCTGATTTTTACCCTCCAGAGCAGCTATGTACATACTTGATTGGCTTTGTATCCTCCACCCCACTATGGCCCTTCTCTAAAACAGTTGAGCCTCCTCAACAGTTGAACTAAAGAACCTTAGTGGTCTTTTCCAGCCATAAGGATTCTATGATTCTTCTGCACAAGCATCACTTGGCCGCACCCTGTCGTGCTGAGCTGCACATGTGGGCTGAGTGCTCTTGTTCTAGCTCGGTCCACCCTCCCCAAGCCACGCTGTGTCCCTGATTGCAGACAGAGAGCATCTTGCAGTGAAGCACATCAGTGCCTTTCCTGGGGCTCACCATGCAAATGTCAGTGGCTGCAGCCAACAGCCCTGTCTGTGGAGTTTGTAAGGTCACAGAACTGCCTGCCAGATGTCTACTGCTGTGCTGTATTCATGTAGCTTTAGTAGAAAACACGTCTGTTTAGTGTTCCCATTAGTCTCCTGTTTGTGCCTGTGGGTAAGTAGTTTAACAATTGCTTGCTTAAAACGGCTAGACAATTCTTTGTGGGTGGGAGAGGGGAAGCAGGCAGTTTCTCCTTCTGTGGTTCACATGGTGCCTTTTCGTAGGTGAAGTACACATGCCCTCTGGAAAGACTGATACACCAGACATTGTGGATAACAAGGATGGCACTGTAACAGTGAGATATGCTCCTACAGAAGTGGGCCTGCATGAGATGCACATAAAATACATGGGAAATCACATCCCGGGTGAGTCTGACAAAGCAGGTGGCTGACGGAGCTGAGCACAGCATCCTGCTGACACATCGCTTCCCTGCTAAGGTGTCTGTAGCCTCCTTGTAGCACTGCTGCAAGAGCTGCTTGGGACATCTTAGCGCTCAGCAGCAGTTCGTCTGCATGCAGTCTGATGAAAAACTAAAGCAAAGGAGTGAGTGCAGGCACATGTGAGCTTCCATTGCGGTTTCACAGTACCAGCCAGGCTTAAAATGGATTTTGGTTTTGGAAGCTAGCTTTTGTGGCATTTTGCTATGGAGAAGAAACGTATAATTTTCTAAATAGCATTTTTGGGGGGGCTGAAATTTACTGCCTTGTTGCTCAGCAAAACTAATAGTTACAGTACGTGTATATCCTTAAAACTGCATTGGCATAAGAGCTACAATCTGTACAGAGGACCAAGTGGCTAAAACACTATAGTTACTCTTTCCATCTCAGTGCAATAAAATAAAGCACGCATGCACGCTATGCTGTAATCTTTCTTTCTTCTTGGCTGCTTCTATACAAAAAGAAACCACTGCCTTTCATTCTCTTTCTATTCTCTTCTTTTGTCCTTAGTTCCCCAGCTCCCCACTGGCGCTCTGCCCCCCTGGCAGCTCAGGCTGCCTCACAGGCATGGGAGAAAACAGGCAGCTCTGTGGCACAGTGTGCAGATATAGGGCAGAGTACTGCCAGCACTGTCTCGACTGGGCTGCTGGTTCTGCTGGGGCATGGAAACTGGCTGAAGCAAGGAGCTCATGTAACATGATGTGCGTAGTGCTGCTTCAGTACTGTGTTGTGTATAGCACTTCTAGATCAGACTGGCTGTCGTACTGACTCTGTGAGACCACTGTCCTGTGCCTGGCCAGGGGGATGCTGTGCCTCAGTGCTTTCTTCTTGAAGGCTGTTATGAATCCAGCTTGCTTCTGTCTCAGCTGCAGAATCTAGCTTTGGACTTGGAAGCTGCCTGTGCCTTTTTTTGAAACTCTTACTGGCTGTTGGTGACTGTACTTCTTGTTCTTGTGCACCAGCTTTACTAATCTCTGGCTGGCAAATGCGTTTCTGGATACCCTTCAAATTTGCTAGTTCAGGTTCATTGAGTCAGGCAATGTGCAGTGCTTGTTCCTAATTCTGAGCTGCCCAAATTCATGATTAGTATCTGAACTGAAAGTCTGCTTCTCTGAGTCATGCTCTGATTTAATGTGCTAAATATAAACTGCTGATGAGTAAGACCCTTTACAACATCATTTAAGCTTATCTGTGGTAATTGGAGTAGCGCTTTGTCATGACTAAACTGTGGAGCAGTATCTTTTGAAGATGAAAGGAGAGGCTTATTCATTTTAAAGTGCACTAGAGTGGTGCAAAGGTTCTTCGAGTACCAACTGGTGAGGGCAGCACTGAAGAATGTGGCAGTGAATAAGCATAAGATCCCGCTGGGTCAGAGCAACTCGATGCCTATTTCATTCTTGTAGCCCAGGCCACTAATCCTCAAAGTGATTATTGTTTTCTTTTCTTTAGAGAGCCCTCTACAGTTCTATGTGAATTATCCAAACAGCGGCAGTGTGTCTGCTTATGGGCCTGGCCTCATTTATGGGGTTGCCAATAAACCAGCAACCTTTACCATTGTCACAGAAGATGCAGAGGAAGGTAAGTCTGTTCTTTAAACTTACCTTACTCCAAGCTTGGAACTTCTAAGAAGTCTGATGTGGGTTAGCTTTAATTTGAAGCATAATTTGCATTTGTTTGTTCAAAGATGAATTTCTGGTATGATGTAAACAATGACTTGTGCAAATATAATGCAAAAATGGCCTCCATTGAGCTGTGTCGTATGTGCACTAAAAACTGTTTTATTACTTCTTCGCGAGAACAGTAGATTCAGATGTGGTATGGAGTGCAAATGATTCACTTGATTAAAAATAAACTGAAGGCAAATCAGATCTAGCAGATGACAGCTGGGTCTGGAACCACTGTTAAGTAAATCTAACAGATTGAATAGAGTTGTGGCCTTGGTGAGTTGGCCTGAGCTCTTTGATGCTCTCCTTTGAAAAGGTGAATCTGAGCTGTATTTCCAGCACCATATTCTGAACCTTCTTCTTTAAATGTCCTCGGTCTTGGTATGCATGAAGATTTACAGAAATGCTGTTCTCCTTGTTTCCTAGGTGGACTGGACTTGGCTATTGAAGGACCTTCCAAAGCAGAGATCAGCTGCATCGATAACAAAGACGGCACATGCACAGTCACCTACCTGCCTACTCTACCTGGGAACTACAGCATACTGGTCAAGTACAACGACAAGCACATCCCAGGCAGTCCATTCACAGCCAAGATTACAGGTATAAAGTTGAGATTTCTGGGAAGCACTTAAGAGTGTAAGTTGACCTCTGGTAGCACAGAGGGCCTGTTTTGTGTCAGGAAAGTGAAATCCTCCAACTTGTTCTGCGTTTAACCTCCTAATTTTTCTGACTCGTTTCTCTGTATTTCCACAGATGATAACAGAAGACGGTCCCAAGTTAAGCTTGGATCTGCTGCTGAGTTTTTGTTGGATATCAACGAGACTGATCTCAGTCTCCTGACAGCTAGCATTAAGGCCCCATCAGGTCGTGATGAGCCTTGTCTTCTGAAGAGGCTGCCCAACAACCACATTGGTAAGCCCTAACAGCCTTCATCCGAGAGCAGCATATCAGCTTCTCCTCCGGTTCTCTTTGCTACTTAAGATGACTTAATGTTTTTCCACACTTTTCTGAAGGAGTGTTATCAAACCAAGTGGTGCAGCTGGTGTAGCAGGCTGACCTTTTCTGTTAGCGTTCCAGGTTGTGACCAAACTGCTATTTGTCTGCTTATGTGAATGGTTTTGTGGCCCACTTGAGAGCAACACTTTATGTGTAGAGTGTTCTTTCAATATTTCATTTCTTGGTGTGATTAAGGCTTTATAATCAAGTGTAATGTGCATAAAAGTTGAATTAGTATGTCACATTCCTCTGCTTTGTAGGTATCTCATTCATTCCACGGGAAGTAGGAGAACATCTGGTTAGCATCAAGAAAAATGGGAACCACGTACCAAACAGCCCTGTGACAATCATGGTGGTCCAGTCTGAGATAGGAGATGCCAGACGAGCAAGAGTTTATGGACGTGGTTTGGTAGAAGGGCGAACCTTTGAAATGTGTGACTTCATTGTAGACACAAGAGATGCAGGTTAGTTTGATTGCAAAGTAACTTTCCAAAGGACAACATTGTCGTCCTCTACAAGGGATTGCCAGGTCACAGGCTGCAAAGCATTCTGCTTGTAATGCACTTTTGTTGTTCTCAGTTATTAACTCTAGACAATGCTATTAATTTCTAAAATGCTTTTCATTATCTTAGCTAATGGCTTACTTTACAGTCAACAAGGACTATCACTAACGAAGGATTTCTTTCATTTGTTGGAGCTGGGTCTAGAATTGTTGTGTACAGCAAGAAGGAAATGAGGAAGATACAATTTATTTTTGTGTTTATTTAATGTGGAGCCTTGACCAGTCTTTGAAGTTAACATTTAAACGTTAGTGAAATAAAAGGGATATGGTCAGAACATCTTAGGAGCTGAATGCATGCTTAAATATATTCTGACCTATTCAGATCACAAAAATACTTGTGAGACATCATGCAGCGCCCACATAGTCTTTTTGAAACAAGCTGGCTACTGACTAGCTACTGTTTTGAGTTTCAGTCATATTTATAATATCACTATGGAAACGTGAGGTTGCTTATCTCTGTTGCAGGTTATGGTGGGATCTCACTGGCAGTTGAAGGACCCAGCAAGGTAGATATCCAAACTGAAGACCTAGAAGATGGAACTTGCAAAGTATCTTATTTTCCAACTGTACCTGGCGTGTACATTGTGTCCACTAAATTTGCAGATGAACATATTCCAGGTAAGTGGGAGCGTTTGGCACCTTTGTTTAACACAGCAGAGGTCTTGCCTAGCTGTCCAGGGCTGGAACTGCAGGTGGGTTGGCTAATCTGGTGCAGACCATAAGTCCCAAAGATTCAAGGAGGCTTTACCAGTACCCTCCTTGCAAGAATCCATAATTATTTCGGTTTATGTGGTTGTTTTTCACCTGGACTTTTCTGTAAACTGGCTGTAAGACCCTCACTTTGATATGCTACAAGTTAGAGGAAAATTTCACTCTTCTTGATGCAATATGCAGTGAGCAGAGGAGGAATGACTTGCTGTGCTACTTGCAGGCAGCCCATTTACTGTGAAGATAAGTGGTGAGGGAAGAGTTAAGGAGAGCATCACACGAACAAGACGGGCTCCCTCTGTTGCAACAGTTGGAAGCATATGTGATCTAAACCTAAAAATCCCAGGTAAGCAACATCCTTTTCCCCATAATCATAGCTTGCGCTTGCATAGCGTAGGTGTACTTGAAGCAATGGAAATAAGAACTTCAGTGTTGAGTTATCCTCATGTTAAGACAGCTTAGGGAAGAAACATTGGTAATGTGGTCTCTTTGAACTGCTAAAGATAAACACGTCCATGATCACCGTATGGAGATATAAATACCAGGGAGGCCCTAATCTGTTCTGTGTACAGCAAGCTGGAAAAATGGGCTGCACCACGCAGCCTGTCTCTGGGGTTGGCTCTTAAGTGTTTGTACTGCTGTCTGGCATAGCTGAATCATGTAGGGTGGTTCTAGCTGGCTGCACTGATCCAACCTTCTCATCCGCCTCCATAGCACCTGGTGAGCTGTAACTGGTTGGGCTGGCTGCTCCGCTGGGATACAGCCCAGCACCTACGTGCCCCTTCTGTCATCTGCGCTGTGCAATCTGCTGAGCTCAGTTGAAAAGAAGTACCCAACCACTCTGTCACTCTCGTTGTTCATTTTGTGTTCTTTCCTTGTTAGAAATTGACTGTGGGGACATGACGGCCCAGGTAACTAGTCCCTCTGGAAGAAACTCTGATGCAGAAATAGTAGAAGTTGACAAAAACACCTACTGTGTCCGCTTTGTGCCGCAAGAAATGGGGGTCCACACGGTGGATGTCAAATACAGAGGGCAGCCCGTGCCAGGCAGCCCCTTCCAGTTCACCGTGGGGCCGCTCGGCGAGGGAGGAGCCCATAAAGTGAGAGCTGGAGGCCCAGGGCTGGAGCGTGGAGAGACGGGTGTCCCAGGTGAGTCCTGTGCCCTCCACTTCCAGTGCCCACCGTGCACCGATGAAATGGTTTCTGTCGGTCCCTACGGGAGCCTCTCTTTGGAGAGCTTGAGCAGAGCTCAGTGTAACAGCACAGGGTCACCCCAGTCACCAGGGATGGTCAGCAGAGAAACACGGACAAGGGAATAGTATTGCTGTGTCATGCAGGTGGAGAAACTCATGTTTAGGAAACTACTCTGTGGGATCTTGGCATGATGTACCTACCATTTCTCATGCACATAACTGTGGATGCTGCACGGTCTGTTAAAAGGAAGCTGAAGCCCAGCTGCAGCAAACTTACACTTGTATGTTTTCTCATGTGCTTTGACAGCTGAGTTCAGCATATGGACACGGGAGGCTGGAGCTGGAGGACTGTCCATTGCTGTAGAAGGTCCAAGTAAAGCAGAAATTGCCTTTGAAGACCATAAAGATGGATCTTGTGGTGTATCTTACATAGTTCAAGAGCCAGGTACGTGCCAAGATCAAAATGGACTGAAATAAAACTGAAGGCCACTTCCAAATACACTGATGAAGCTCTCTGCATCTTTTCTCCCCACAGGCAACTATGAGGTGTCCATAAAGTTCAATGATGAGCACATTCCTGAAAGCCCCTACCTGGTTCCCATCATCGCCCCGTCTGATGATGCTCGCAGGCTGACTGTCACTAGCCTTCAGGTGAGACATAAGGAAACATCCCACAGCTTGCCACAGAGACTGATTTCGTCCTTGTTCTCTGAGACCAAAGTGGTTGTCCTTTCTTCTTAGTGATAACCTTGCCTTGGTTAGTGCTTGGTTTCAAGTTCAGCTTGCAGACAGAGAGAGGGTTTTGGGAGCTTGTTAGCATGGGCTGGTAGAGTTGGCCCTGCTCTAGCGAGCTAGGATTTGAAGGCAGAGGGCTAGAATACGTGTACTGCAGGTGTTAATGTCTGATAATGAAAGAGAAGAGGAGGAGGTAAACCTTGCTTTCCCCCCTGATTTAGCTTGGGGAGGCCCAGTCAAACCTGAAATATGAACACGAACAGGCAATGATCGCACTGATAACTGAGCTGCTGTGTCGGCATGTGGGCTGAGAGCTGCATTTCTGCGGGCAAGGGAATGTAGTCTGTGTAGGAACGTTACTGCAGCCTTGTTTGAGGCAGATGGACAGGGCCCCACATTGGAGTCAGAGCACAAACTCACTCTGGCTGATGTCACGAAACCACACAGTCACAGCTCAGATCATCCATGAATGGTAGCAAATCTGTATGAGTGAATTCCAGCTTTGTAGTTGGTCTGGGTTCATCTGTTAACCTTACCATTATTTTTATGTGCGTGTGTGTGTGTGGTTACTTGCATTAAAGTACAAGTAACATTAAAGGTCTGACTTAAACCTCCAAAGCCAGAAACTTGGAAGTGAGACTGAGAACGTGTGTCTAAATATGCTGTACCTCAGTCCTCACCGAGCGGCCATTAGCAATTAAGACTTCACTTGAGGCTTTTTTGATGTGCTCAGCCTGGACTTTGCCTGAACATTCACTGCATAAACATACAGTCACAGCCTGTTCCAAGAGTGTCTCTTCTAACAAGGAGTTACAAGGGCGTTAATTAGTCACTGTGGTATTGATGTTTCTCTTGTGTTTCATTTAAAGACTTTTGACAGGAATACCCACTTCAGTTATGTCCTGGAGAGGCAGATAAAGCTGAGTGTTCTGTAAAGGAGCTCAGTGCGGAGCTAAACCCGCATTGGGGATTTGCTTTATATAGATCGTACCTCAGTTCTACTCAGTTGCATTTATTTACCTCTCCAAGATTTAACTGAAAACGAAATCAGGTAAAGTATGTTCAGCATAAAATATTGCCTGTGCTGTGGAGCTCTGCTGTGGCTGTGTCGAGTGGTGCCACACGGATGCAGAACTGAGTTGCCCTCAGCAGGCAGTGCTGCACAGCGCCGATGTTCTGCAGCACAGCCACGTCTGGTTCTGTGCCTTACATTGCTTTCTCATTTTAAGACATCTTGTGGCAGCTTTCTAAGTGTAGCCTCTTGTGGCAAATATAAGCATGCCTATTACTCTTCCAGACAACGGGATTATCGGAGGCTTTTCCCCTGAATGAATCTGGAGTGAATGAATGGGCTGATAATGGAGCTATCGCTTGGACATCCTTTAAATCGGGTGCCTGAATACAGGGGCCTGACCTCAGTGATAACGGCTGGCTAGGCTTGTAAACGTGCCTTGGCCTGATCTGGCAAATTGTTGTCTGGCTTCCAAAAATGGTCTGGGACTGTTGAAAGAATCAGCCTAGCAGATGTGGGTGACTTAAATCGGTCACTGTGTAAGAGTGAAAAACATTCTGGTCTGAGAATTACTGCGAGTCACAACGCCGTCCTTTGTTGAAATCTGCAGAATTGTGCTGAAGCTGTTATTCCCCTCCCTCACATCTTATGCTGTTTGAAACAAAATGTTAAGTTTGTTAATCTGACTGTTGCATTCTCAGGAGTCTGGATTAAAAGTTAATCAGCCGGCATCCTTTGCTATAAGGCTGAACGGGGCAAAGGGCAAGATTGATGCTAAAGTCCACAGCCCCTCCGGAGCTGTAGAAGAGTGCCATGTGTCTGAGCTGGAGCCAGGTGAGAACGGCTTTACGTTGGTCAGAACACATTGGGTGACTTACACAAATGCTCCCCACCATTTAGCGAGTGGGTTGAATCCCTAATTCCTAACAGCCCACCAAGTAGTGAGCTCCAGGCTTGGAGAATGGCATTTGGTTGTCAGCAACTCTGGTAGGAATTGTTCCATCAGTGCTTTTCCTAGAGAGCTGAAATGACGGAGCCCTGACTTCTGTACAGTACTGATATTAAAGGGCAAACTGAAGGGTTTTCACATGAAGTCTTGGCTTGCCAGTGAAGGTACAGCGACATTATTCATAAAGGAAGGGACTGAAATATGATGTGTTGGTTGAATGTAGCCAATGAAGTTTATTTTTCAAAGCTACACTTCCATCTTTGACAAACAGTTTATTTTTAACTTGCACCCGCTCCTTCATATAGAATGTCCAGGAAACTGAACGTAAGCAAACACTACAGAAAGCTCAACACCTGTTTCAGCAATGAGCTTTTCTTTTTCAATTGAAGTCTGAATGAATTATGGTCTGTACTGTGCCAGTCTCACTGCAGCCCAGCTGGGGAAGGTCAGTCACTCCTTTGGGTGAGTGTGCAATTGAAAATGCTAAATATCAGCATGTTGCTGAATGACCCTTAAATAAAGGTGCCGTCTCCACAGTGTCAGTACCGCACGCTCAGCCTGCTGGTACAGCTTGGCTTGCCTTTTCCAGCTGCTCTGTCTGTCACTGTCAGGCTGGGCCGTGGCTCAGCAGTCATGTCTAGCTCCGGGTGAGGCAATCGCTCTAAGCTGGGCTGCGGGGTGGGTGACAGCCATCAGTTCCTAGCAGACGAGGTGAAAACGCAATCCGTGACACCTCTGGTGATAAATACTTCATCTTCCTACTTAAATAGGAGTGTAGCAGGTTGCGTGGCTGGGTTTACTTATGCTGGGACCAAAACGTGTTGAAGTGGTGTGGAAGCCTTGCTCAGGCTGCTAACCAGTGTTGAGCTTAGCTTCTGCTGCTCTCATCTCTGAAATGTGGGAACGGCCTCTTTTCTCTGCAGACAAATACGCCGTTCGGTTTATCCCCCACGAAAATGGCATCCACTCCATCGATGTGAAGTTCAACGGGAGCCACGTGGTGGGCAGCCCCTTCAAGGTGCGTGTTGGTGAGCCCGGCCAGGCGGGCAACCCCACGCTCGTCACGGCGTATGGACCAGGCCTGGAGAGCGGCACCACGGGTAACCCTTCTTGTACAGCTCCCTTTGGCTTTCTGGAAAGAGCTAGAAGCTGTTTCTAGGCGTATTTTTACATGACTGCCATTGCTGAGACAGCTGAACTGACACACGTGCTCTGCTGACCTGGGTGCAGACTAATTTTGCTTTCTCGCATGCTCCTGAAGTCTTATAACCATCAACTAACAGGTCTGCATGCTACGCTGAGCCTCAGTGAACTTAACACCTCTGTGAACCAGCAACTGCAGCGAGAGCTCATTGGTCTGCATGGCTGCTCTGCAGTGATGGGCGGCTGAGCTCCACGTAGGTGGTCTCCCGCAGCTCTGGGGATGCTTTGGCTCAGTTCCACGTGAGAACTGCGCACATGAGGTCTGCAAAGCTTTTGCAGAGCTCTGCAGCCATCAGAAAGCAGTCGGCGACTGCACTGCATGTGTGCTCCAGAGTGGGTGAAAGACTGAGGGGGAGCGAATGCAATCGATAGATTTATTTTGCTTTGTCCTGAAACTTGGTAATGGGCAGTAGTAGCAAAGCAGGGTCTCCAGCAGCTTGTAGTGAATGCAGTCGTTCAGCTGGCTGTGTAGTCTGAGGAGTCTCCTTTAACTTGCATTTCCCTGTTAATCCCCTGGTTTCAGGGTGCTCCCAATTAGCTTTCCCTTAGTGCTTGCACCTCTGAGAGATTTCAAGTTAAATGTAACGCGATGTGCAAAACGTAGGCAATGTGGTGGGTTGTGTTTGTAGTGTTCCGTACATGCTTCAGGTGCAGCATGAATACTGACCCTATTTATCTCCTTCAGCTGCCCCAGCTGCCAGTTCTCAGCTCAGGAATGCAGATTATTTTTATTCATTGATATGATTTTGGTCGTTTTGAGAAAATACGAAAGCATTCCAGGATCTGTGCTTTGATCTGTTGAACTGTGTGCTCCCGTGGGCCGCGCGCACCGGTGAACGGCAGAGCAGACTGTTCCTATTGCCCCTTTGGTGTGCAAGGTGACAGCGAGGTCCCTTTATCTTATCTACTTCTGTCTTTTGTGGGTTCTATTTTATACATTTTTTTTCTCCCTGGAAAGAAAAAAGTTGCAGTTATTTGGCCAAAGCTTGTGCTGCTCTGCAGAACCCAAGCAGTTGATTCTGGAAGCGTGTGGCTATACTGCGTAAAATATAGTACTGCCTTCATTGCTCCAATAGGTGGAAACAAAAGCACTTGTTAGTACTAGCCACTGATACTGCAGGGACAGGGGATTTTTCTCCGCCTATGAAGGTGCTTGGGGTTGTTTTCAATCTAAACAGACCGTTCAGCTGCAGCGCTGTTGCTCTGTGCCCCCTTGTTGGCTCGTGGTGCACTGCCCTGGGAGCTGCCAAAGAGCGGTTCTGCACAATGACCCACTGTGAGCCGGCGGTGGCCGAGGGCTGAGCACCTGAACGGTGCGCCTGCAGCCTCCAACAAGGCCAGCCTTCATCTGCAGAGCCTGCCTGTGCGGCTCCCTGCTGGAGCAGCGGAGCGCGGCACTGTGCTCTGCGGGCTCTCCGAGCATTGCAACACAGCCTCCTCTTGTGCACAGGGGCCAGAAGTTGCTCCCAGCTCTGCCGTCGCACTTAGCGTGCTTCAGCCTCGCTGTAGTAAACTTTCCCATAGCTGTCTGGGTTTGGTTGTGCCCGAGCCCCTTATTCCTGATACAACAACCCAAAGGTCGTAAATACTTGAAGGCAGAGTTTGACAGTAAATTAATGCGGGGGGACTGAGAGCCTCACTTAAATTCTTCTCGTGCTGCTGGCATTGTGTCATTGGCTTAGTATTAGCACCAGTAATTCGGTTCTGTGAACCAGATGCTGTAATTAAACAAGCTTTTGTTTCCACACACTGCTCGGAGTGTTGTTGCAGAGCAGTTCAAACAGCCGTCTCCTCCAGGAGACCTCTCAGCCCCCGTCTCTCTCGCTTTCTTGTGGGCCCTTCACCACTGATTTATGGCCCGTGTGGTGAGACGGCTCCCAACTGCCCTGAGCTCAGGCACGGAGGAGCCCCAGCAGAAGGGCTCAGTTCTGAGCCGTGCCTTTCCCCTTAGGGCCGGCCTTTTGAAGCCGAAATGCTTCCCTTTTGGTCCTGAAGGGATCTCCTGACCCTTGCACCAAGTCACCGGTTCCTGTTTTTATAAGTGAGGCTGCTGTTGTAACAACGGTGTAAGGAGGAGTGTGTCTTACTGTGCTACGTCTTTCTAGGGTTGCAGTCGGAGTTTTTCATTAACACGACCAAGGCTGGTCCAGGTACCCTCTCTGTTACAATTGAAGGGCCATCAAAGGTGAAAATGGACTGCCAGGAAACTCCAGAAGGTTACAAAGTCATGTACACACCCATGGCTCCAGGAAACTATTTAATTGGAGTTAAATATGGTGGACCTAACCACATAGTGGGCAGCCCCTTCAAGGCAAAGGTTACAGGTAAAAAGCTAACCAGTATTTACTGTGGGCCCGACGTACTTTGTGTCACTCAGCAAGTATGTCCCTCAGGGACAGCAGTCAGTTGAGATGCCTGGTGCCCAAAGACACGAGAGGCAAAGCACTTCTCTCCATCACGGCCAAGCCCTGGGGTAGGAGTGTCAGGGAGGGGCTGTCAGTGGGTCTCAGAGCTTGCCAGCTAGGCTCCATGAGACGGCGGCACGGGGAGATGCTAGACCTTGACCGAGCTCTAGGGTGTTGCATCAGCAGTGGGGATGTATGACTTATTTACCCATTTTCCTCCCCAAAGCCTGTAAGCTACACACTTACAACACCAGCGATGGCCCTCTGCGTCTCGTTTTGGTGCATCTCTGGCCTGAGTGAAGGCTGTTGTGTCTAGGAGCTTGCAGGATGTGAGGTCTTACATCTGAGGGCTCTTCAGTGCTGCGTTGAAGCACTACTGCTGCCCCAAGCTAGAGAAACGCGGTGGTGGTCTTGGGGTGGGCAGCAGGGACCGCACTCCCCTGGCTGGGACACGCTCTGCTTTCAAAATGGATTGTTGCAAAATTGCACCTGCTTTTCTGCCAACTCGAGCCATTTTTGGCATTTGGTGATTGGAGCACGATTAACTCTTCTCCAGCAGCAAGCTTTGCTTACTGAATCCTGAAGTTCCTGTGGTCCTTTCACCACTTAAGGGCTCTGGGATGGGATTGTTGGCAGCGGTACTGGGCGGTGTTGGTTTAAATACCAAAGAAGGAAATCGCTCCTCTCTGAAAATGCATTTTGGATGCAGAATGCATGCTGGTCACTAGGAGGGTTTCAAAACCTCCTTCTGACTGCCTTTCAGACGGGGTGAATCTGAGTGTCAGAAGCTTTTTCTGTTTCCAGGACAGCGACTGGTCACCCTGGGCAGCGCAAACGAAACCTCTTCCATCATGGTAGAGTCGGTGACAAGGTCGTCGACCGAAACGTGCTATAGCGCCATTCCCAAATCCACCTCAGATGCCAGCAAAGTGGTTTCCCGGGGAGCGGGACTCTCAAAGGCTTTTGTGGGTCAGAAAAGCTCCTTCTCTGTGGACTGCAGCAAAGCAGGTAAGGGAACAGGAGCCAGCTGTATGGTTTAGCTGGGCGTCCTTTGCACTGAAGCAGCTTTCTCTTAATTGCGAGCTCTGCGTTAGGAAAGAGGAGGAGTGTGACTTTGTGGGCTGGCAGCTAGGAATTAATGAGAGCTCTTGGCAGCTCTCTGAGACCTGATCTGCTTTAGCTGTAAATCTGCATTTTGCAGAGTTAAAATGCAGAGCTTGAGGTGATGATCTGGCTGTAAAAAACATCATGGTTGGTTGTTGAAGTGCACGAGTGCTCACTGCTATTTTGCTGTAGGTTCAAATATGCTGTTAGTCGGCGTCCACGGACCCACAATCCCGTGTGAAGAGGTATCCATCAAGCATCTGGGCAACCACCAGTACAACGTGACGTATGTGGTGAAGGAGAGGGGCGACTACGTCCTGGCGGTGAAGTGGGGGGATGAGCACATCCCTGGGAGCCCCTTCCATGTCACGGTTCCCTAAAGCCACCCCGCGTCCGTCGGTCTGTACGTTCACAGCTCGGCCGTAGAGTTTCACTGGGTGCAGTCCTGTTGCAAATTGCAGTATCTAGATACCCACGGCACACATTTCAGTACACTCAGAAGTAACTTCTGTAACGTTTTTACAAGCATTTCACTTCTGTCCTACTTAGCAACATAACACGAATCTATTTAATGTCCTCCTCAAATCGTACCTTTGCAGTGCTGTCCCGGTCACTGCTGATGTTTGGAGAATCATGGATAACTAGACACTAATTTCCCTTGTGGATGTTAAAGACTTTAGCTGTTAATTGAAAACTGGAATTTGTCTTTGTAATTGGGTATCTTAACTACTGATTTTATTTGACTGGAGACTTTACATTTTAGTTATGGAATATGACTTGGGCTGTCCCCAGTTCAAATTCTTTTCTGTAAAGAAATGAGATGAAACTGGTACTATGATAGGTGCCTTTGTATACTTGATCCATTTTAACGCTTAACATTATAGAAGGCTACTAAAAGTGGCTGCACCACTCCAATTTGAAACATTTTGGAAAATGCTTTGCTAATGGTTTACATTTAGGAAAAGTCTTATCTCTTGCAGCAGACCAAAAGCAGACTGAAAATTGCTTCCTGGGCGCTTTCAGCCTTTATGTTAACGCGCGGTAAATCCGTACCGGTAGCTTTTTGGCCACGATGCTAGCAATGTGTTTTTTAGTTAGCTCGGGATTCTGGAGAAATTCCCCAAGCTTTGTTTTACAGGTAACTCCCAACTTCTTAAGAACATCCCCAGGTTGGCTGGGTTCAGTAGAGCCCTTAGCTTGCCTTGTCAGTCCTGTTCTCATCCGAGCAGCCCGCAGTCCACGCAGGTTGGAGCATGGCAGCGTATGGCATACTGGAGGCTGCTGGCTGTTGAGTGAGGTGATGCAAAGGCAGCCTGGGGATGGAACCATGTTGTACTCGGGTATTGGGGGGGGAGGGTGGGTGTGTAAATCTGCTGGTAGCAGCAAAATGAACCAACAAACCTTGCTTGCTGCAAGCCATTTTATTCTGTCTCAGTCCGAGGACGTGCCCAAGTCATGCTCATCTTCTCTGAAATTCTCTGCCGTGCTGTGGAGGGAATTCCTGCCTGGGCTCAAGGAGTGAAAACTTCCGTTGTGATTCGTGTGTTTGTCCTGGGTGACTCAATACTGCTTTCCAAGTGCGTATCTGAATCGCTGTCAGCTGCTGGGGCTTTAGTACAGCTCTCCACGTGAGCTTTAACTCTGCAATTAGGAGAAGGTAGGATTTGTTGAGAACCTGTTGAAACGTCACTGTCTGTCCCTATGGAGAAGTTCATGCTTACAGTCCGTAGTTACGTTGGATGCACTACCCTCGAGCACAGTTGATTGGGGAAATAAAGGAAGGTTGGGTTTTTTTACCGTGCTTTTTTTGTGCCTTAATGTGAAACGCTCACTATGTTGTAAACTAGGAAGTGAAAACAAAATAAACTGGAATAAAATGCAGGATTGTAAAATTGTATCTTATAACTTATTAAATAGAAATGTTTGCTTCATTAAAATGTGCATGTTAAAAACAACGTTGGGTTCTTTTCCTATGTAGTCCATCACCTCCCACCAGGCTCCAGCCTGGCCATGGCTCAGGGCCCAGCCCCGTGCATGGGGTGGCACTGTGGCGGTGTGCAGGAGGTGGATCCCAGCGGCACCTCAGCTCCAGGGCACGGCCATGGCAACCAGCAGCTGTTTGCCCAAACACTGCTCCTGCTGGAAGCGCTGCTGAGACCTGAGCCGCAGCGGGCTGCTGGTGGCTGCCAAGGACTTTCCTGCCCCAGGTTTATCACATTGTTTCCTGTTTGTAGTTAGCTGTGTTTCATAAGCTTTGTGCTACGGCAGCTCGGAGCTCCTATTTAAAGTTTGGGGGAGAAAAAAACACACCAGGACATTGAGTAAACCTGAGAGCCAGCGTGGCCGTGCAGGTCCATGGCATGCCTGGGTGTTGCCTGGCACAGAACTGCGTGTACTCTTCATTTCCACGCTTGTGAATCCGTATCCCATGCTCAGAGAAAACCTGTGGGCTGTCAGCACGTCTGCCTGGATTTGCAGCCTGTGTCACCATTCATCTGAGCAGATTTTAAGCGCCTTCTTTTCATAGCACGAATGAAAGGTTCATTGATGTAAGTTAAAAAGAAGAAACGGTGAACGCGGGGGGCTCCCGGGCTCTCGGTGGCACTGCTGTGCCCTGCAGTGCTGCGGGGCTCCTGGGGGGCACGGCGCAGCCAGGGCGGAGTGGGGGGCAGCTCTCAATGGAGGCGCAGAGCTCTGAGCCTCCTCCTTCCCCACGTTGGGTGTGCTGCGGTGCGTGGGCCCGAGCAACGCGCGGACACCGGGCTTTGCGGCCGTGCCACCAGGGGGGGCCCCAATGACATTTATTGCGTGCGCTGCGCCCACGCGAGGAGCGGTGCCGCGCCGGGGTTGGTGCGTGCGGCCGCGCGCCTATGGAGTGCCCACGGGGTGCACATAGAGTGCCTATGGGGTGCTTATGGAGCGCCGAGTGTTCTCTGTCTGCGCTTGGCCGGTGCCGGCGTGGAGCTTGGCACTGCAGATAGAGCCCTTTGTTTGTGCCCCAGCCCCCAGCCGTGGCTCAACGAGACGAAGTCTCTCTGGGCCGCTTCTGGTTTCCAGCACAAAAGTCCTGCCCGGCCGTAAATAAGGCTCAGCAGCCTCCTTCAGCTAAAGAGGGCTTTGTTCTGCTGTGGACCGTCCCACGGCCCGGAGGCTCCGGTTATTTAAAGCCCCTCTGCAGCGGGGAGAGCTGGTGATGGTCCCCTGGTGCAGAACTCGGGAACTGCCAAACACGTGGGGATATATTTGCAATGTTGTCTGATGAACGCACGGAATAAACAGAAGGATATCCCCTGAGACCTCCCCTGCTGATGGCGCAGGCGTCCCACTCCTCCCAGCCCCTCTCCAATGCTGCGAGTGGAGCGTGGATGCCGTCTGCCCGGAGCGGGGCATCTCTGCACCCTCAGTGTGGGGATGTTCTCTGCAGCTCAGGGTCTGCTCCCTGTGCCACAGAGGCCGCAGAGTGGCAGCTGCTGACGTGGTGCCCCAGGCTGCAGCAGTTAATTAGGTTCCGAGCTGTGCCTCCTGTTTCCAAAGGCTGGGTAAGGCACTGTATGTGCTGCCACAAATAAGGGTGAACTTTTTCAGCACGGCTGAGTCATATTTACATATTTGTCGTGATTGAATATCTCCATTACGGCGCTCGTGGAGGGAGCCTTCCTCCTTTGTGCATCGCCTCTCTCTGGGAGGCAGAAGGAGGCATTCGTGTGTGCGGAGATGTGGGGATGGAGACCCAGATTGATTTCAGGCTGCTCATGAAGCATTGCTGCTGTCAGCCAGACAGTGGCATTTCCATAAAAATCCCAATGTAAATATTTGTTCTAAATCAGGGCTCTTTCTTCCCTATTGCCTCGCCTGGAGCATTAATCAAGGCAGTTTATGAAACGCTGTATTGCTTTCAGATTAATTGCTGCTGGAAGTCGGGGCACTGTCCCCCATTGCCACGTTCCCTCTCCCCAGACAGACCCTTTGCACAAAGGCCGAACTGTTTCCTCCTCCCCCAGGAGTATCTGTTTGCCAGCAGACAAAACAAGGGGCGTGCATTAAGGCGAATATTCGCCTTTACGAACTGCCGGATTATTTGCACACTGCTGATGTCTTCTGTGTGACAAGGCACGCACTGAACACAGTGCTCTGAGAGAGCAAATCGCTGTACCGTGAGGTTAAATAAGCACTACTCAGTGATGTCTGCTTTACTGCTGAATTTTCAGCCGCCCGTGGGGAGCCACAGAGCCCCTCTGTGCTACAGGTATGGTGAGAAGCCTTCAGTGTGTGCATTACCACCTCACATTAGTGAGCAGTGCAGGACGCTCAGCACGCTGCTTCTAGCTGCTTTATTTGCACTGAGCTTACAACCAAGAAGGTTCCGTTCACCTTCGGACCCAAAACGTTTGAAGTGTGACAAAATATTTGTTTTCCTGCTAAATACTGCGCTGGCTGTGAGCGTGTCAGCACCGCTCAGCTGCAAGACCCCCTGGGCATCCTCGTGTTCTCGCCGTGTGAGCACACCTGGCACGCTCATGAGCCCGAGCGGCGGCTCTTTCTTGCTCTCCCCTTCTTTGAGAACTTGGATTTTATCCAGTCGAAGAAGCCGCCGCGCGCCTTCAGCTCAAACTCCACCGGGAAGTGGTCGCTCACCCCCAGAGCCTGCGGGAGGCGGGGATGGGGCGCTGGGGAGGGGATGCGCCGCACCGCTCCGGGTGGATGCAGCTCTACGCAGCGAGCTGTGCACGTGTGCATCTCCTGCTGCACGGCTGGGCACTGCTGGCCCTGCTTTGGCCAAGGGTGTTTAGCCCAGGGGTTGGGCTGTGCCTACCTGCTCCTCGCTCATCTGAAAAGCCGTCTGGAAATCAAAGATGGTAGCGGAGTGCGGCACGACGGCCTGGCTGAGCTGCTCCCCACTGACCACGATCCTGCAGGAAAGGGAACGAGGCGCTGGGAAGGGCTGAGATGAGTCGGGTCACAGCTGCAAATGGTGCGTCCCTACACACGGGTGGCTGGGGGTGCCCCCGGCTTCCTGCCACAGCCAGCCCATCACCTCCCTCGGCAATGAGACACCCAAATATCTCAGCCTTCAGATTAGGAACACAAGAGTGAGAACCACAGTGCAAAACCACGGCCGAGGCAGCGCCGTGCACACGTGGCTGCAGCGCTCCCTGACACCAGGAAGACTGCACAGCGGCTCGAAGGACGTGTGCCATTGGCACCTTTCCGTGTGCTGTTTTGTCACAGGGTGTTATAAGCAGGGGAAGGTTAGGCCGGGAACCTGTCATAGGGGCAGCTGGTGCTCCTCCGGACCGTTGTGTCGTTTGTGTCACCGATGAGCCACGCAAACTCCGAGCTCGTCCTCAGGCGGATGTTCTTCCAGTGCTTCCGTGGGACGTAGCTGCACCCCGCATTGAAGTCCCCCATGAAGACAAAGTTCTGCAAGGCAAAGGGGGGTTCAAAGGCACTTGTGAGGATGGCTCTTCAAGATGAGACCAGCAGGAGCTTCTGTGGTCCCCAGGGTGACCAACCTCGGTGTCCCAGTGCTGCTTTATGTCTAAATACACATCATAGAGCTCATCGATCTCCCGTACCGCCATCTCCGGCGCGGTGTGCAGAGGGACTATAGCAAACTCTTTGACAGCTTAAAAACAAGGCAAAAAAAAGAAGAAAAAACCCACAAAAAAAAAGAAAAAACAGAAAACAAGAAAAAAGAAACACAGTGGTTAAACACGCAATGAATCACAAAGAAAAACAGACGGGTTGGGAAGACAGAAGGTCTCCTAAAGAAGAAACAGCTTTGGATGCGCATCAGAGGGTGTTTGCTGTGGAATGGCAGCATCCCCAGCTCGGGACCATCGGCTGAGGCCAGGCTGAGGCCATGGGGACGTGCCGTGCTGCTGGCACCTGTCCCAGCCTTGAAGCCGGGGCTGCTGAGGTGGGGGCACTGTGATGGAAGGATGGCGTGTTGCTGAGAGCATCTCACCAGTTTTTGGTGACCGGAACCAAACGACGAAGGGCTCTCGGGAGAAGGCGTCCTCGTCCCCAGGCTGGGTGTCGGGGTATTGGTACGTTTGTTTCACTGACACCAGATTTCTCCTGCAACAGAACGGCGGAGATCCCGCTGGTGATGGCTGTGCCGTGACACCCAGAGCAGCCCCAGCCCTGGTGTCCCCCGTCCCCACAGGGCGATGCGCTGGAAGGGGATGCCAGCCTCCCTTACCTGTAGAGGAAGGCATACTGCTCCTTGTAGCTCTTCCTGCCCAGCCGCCCGCTGACCACGCAGCTGTACTCCTCCCTGTTCCCTTTCGTCTGGCTGGAAGGAGAGGGGCTGCTCAGTGAAATCCCCAGTGTGAGAGGCAAATACACTGACCACGCTCCCCCAAAAATGCATCCCCTGCATCAGCCTGGAGCCGGCTTTGCCCTTCCCAGCCCAGCTCTCTCCCCACCACCGTCCCAGCAGCATGGAGGTGCAGAGCTGAGCACAGACCGAGCATCCTTCCCAATAACTGCCTCTTGCAAGGTTTATTGTCTTTAGAAATACCCAGCCCAGGCCACGGCCAGAGCAGGTTGTGTGGCACAGGGCTGCCTGCCTGCCCCAGCAGCCTCCTGCCCATACATGACACATTGCCTTACCCAGCCAGCTGCTGTACGAGCAGGGGACACATCCTGTTCTTGTTCTCCTTTATCTCCATCAGCAGCATGATGTCACAGCGAGAGATGATCTGCAATGGGAAAGAACAGAGGCAAGCCTGTGCTCGGTGTGTTCGGGGGCGTCGGGAAGGAGTGGGGAAGAAGTGGCTGCTGCTGTGCAGCTGTTGGAAGGGCCCCAGGCGTGGGCAGCAGTGTGAGCAAAGCCCTTCTCCTTTCGGCACTGGGAGAGGGAACTGATAGCGGAGCGGTTTCAGCTCCGCAGGGAAGGGGCGGCGTGGGCTGGTTTTGTTTCTCCTCAAACCCTGTGGGTGACATTCGTGGGGAAAACAAAACCCTTTCTGCCCCCTGAAACTGTAAATACACTGCTCTCATTTACCTGTCCCACCCGTAGCTCTGACTGCACTACGGCCAGCTCAGCAGTGCAGGTCTGGGCTCTCTGCGGTGCAGAACAGCTGCTCGTACTGAAGGGATCGCAGCACAGAGAGCAGCAGCAGCCCCAGAACTGCAGCCCGGCACAGAGTGCTGCCCCACATCCCTGCTGCTGCATTGTGGGTGACACTGCCAAGCTGCCAGGCTGAGCGTGGCTCCTTCCATGTTAAACCAAGTTATCTGCAGCTCCACAGAGCCAGCAGGATGGTGAGGCTTTGTCTAAAGAAATTAGCAATGAGGCTTCGCGGTTCCGCACCGCTCTCCGAGATGATACTCTGCTATCTTGAGAATACATTTAATTAGGAGAGCACGTTTCGGAATAATTAGCACTTAAGCAAGGTAAATAGCGCATCACAAAGCAAAGCTCTGTGGGTTCCAAGCAAAAGCTGCTCTCACTGTGCACAAAGGTTTTCATCCGTTCCTAACTCAAATTCCAAAGGAAACAGCGAGTGCTGCCTGTGCTGCGCTCTCACGCAGGCTGAAAGCACTGTGAGTGCCCTACTCCTCTGCAGCCTTGATTCTCACTTCAGCAGCATGAACGGTTTCAATTATTTACTCATTCTTCTATCTGAAATTCAAGTATGAATACAGAAATGAAGCACGGGATGACGCGGACGAGAAGCCCGCGCTAAGCTCCGTGTCTGTCCCACCACGTACCTTCACCACAGCATCCAGCACCTCGGCTCTGCCTATTTTGGCTTCTCCAAAAGACCTCACGTTGAAGGAGCAGATCCTCAGGCTCAGAGATGGGTTGAAACACAGGAGCGAAAACAAAGCAAAGAGCAACATCTTCGGGGACTTAGACAAAACGAGCAGCTGTGAGCGTGCCTATTAATATGTGCACATGTGTTTTTGTGCATGCATCCCTCTGCGGCCAGCTGAGAGGTCAGAACGCTCAGCTGTGTCAATCAAGAACAGGAATTGCCATTTCCTCCTTTCCTTCACTTCCATCTTCCAAAGCAGCCCTGGGATGCTGACGCTGCTCCGAGGACGGCTCACTTCTCTGAGCCATGTGCTGTGCCCAGAAGGGGCTGCGGCTCTGCAAGACCCACAATGAGAGGCAAAGAGCCTGGGGGAGCGGGGGGTGCTGGACGGGGTCTGATGGGCACTGATGGTGGGCACCAAGGATATGGTGAAAGGTGGTGGCACACCCTGACCGTGGGCAGGACAAGCTCTGGAAGAAAAGGGCCTTTCCATACACTTAACCATCTCAGTGCCTAAAAGCAAATGTTTGCTGCAGGGCCCGTGGGGGCTGTAGCCCTGAGCTCCATGCCCTGCCTCCCTGCCCAAGGGCAGCTTCTATGTCAGGCTGACTCATCTCCCATCTCATGAAGGTAGCAGTGCGAGGCGGCCTTGCTGGGGATCCAGCTCCTCCCTGCACTGCTTTATCTCCTCCTTCTACCCTTTGTACCACGCTGTAATGCAGACATGGTGCAGCTCGGGCTGTCCCTCTTTGCACAAGAGCAGGGAGGTGCTGCCTGCTGGGCTGGGCGCATTCCCACCCATCCCTGCCATGTGTGGCTGTGGCATCCCCCATGCTGGCCACGGGTACACCTTCTGCTTTGCTGTGCGTGGGTTTTTCCTTTGTTTTTGCCTCCAAGCAACAACTGCAGGCTGTTCTCCCCATCACCCCATAAAGCCCCTCCATGAGGTCCATTCTCTGGCTAAGAGGTGTGGGTGGTGAGGCTCCGGGCTCACAGCAGCACCACGGTGGTACTGCAGTTCTGCCATTTCTGGAGCAATGCTTCAGCTCTCCATCCTCCTCCCCTCTCAGGAAGATTCAGAGGAACAGGCAAGGCAGGATGTGCCCTTTATCATGTGTCTGCATGTGCCCTGCAGCAAAGCAGGGGCACAGGATGTCTGGAGCAATCCCGCCGGCTGGGCCGCTTCCTCTTGCAGAATCGTAGAGCCATTAAGACTGGAAAAGACCTCTAAGATCACCTGGTCCAACTGTCCACCTACCAACAACATCACCCACTAACCATGTCCCCCAGCAACACATCTCCACGGCTCTTTAATACCTTCAGGGATGGTGACTCCATCACTCCTTGGGCAGCCTGTGTCAGTGCCCAACCCCCCTTTTGGGGAAGTTTTTCCTAATATCCAACCTGAACCTTCCCTGGTGCAACTTAGGGCCATCACCTCTCGTCCTGTCGCTGTTACCTGGGAGAGGAGACCAATCCCCACCTCACCACAGCCTCCTTTCAGGCAGTTGTAGAGAGTGATGAGGTCTCTCCTGAGCCTCCTCTTCTCCAGACAGAGCAATCCCAGCTCCCTCAGCTACTCCCCATAAGACTCATGCTCCAGACCCCTCAACAGCTTCATTGCCCTACTCTGGACACACTCCAGGGCCTCCATGTCTTTCTCATAGTGAGGTGCCCAAAACTGAACACAGCACTGGAGGTGCAGCCTCACCAGAACTGAATACAGGGGTGATTGCCTCCTGCTCCCGCTGGCTGCGCTATTGCTGATGCCGTTGGCCCTCTTGGCCACCTGGGCACACTGCTGGCTCATGTTCAGCTGAGTGTTGACCAACGACACCCCCAGGTCCTTTTCCTCCACGCAGCTTTCCAGCTCTGTGGGAGACAGAGTCAAAGGCTTTGTTGAAGTCCAAGTAGACCATGCTGACAGCCTTTCCCTCACCCACCAGGCGGGTCGCCTGGTCACAGAGGGAGATGAGGCTGGTCAAGGAGGACCTGCCTTTCATGAACCCATGCTTGCTGGGCCTGATCCCCTGGTAATCCCTGTCACTGCTGCCTGTCAGCCACACGGGGCACCACTGAAAATGGTGCACAGGCTGTGGGGAAGGCTGAGGCAGGGCAGCGTGAGCACGTGCCTGCTGCTGGTCAGGGTGGTACCAGGCACACACAAGGACCTTTGGGCTCCTGGCAGTCTTGGACAGCCATCCGACAGCAGTTAATTGTCCTATCTTGGAGTTTCAGGTTAATAAATAACAAAGCACTCAGACTGCTGAAGTTTGAAACCAGGCTACAGACCAAATATGGCCATTTGGGAAAGGAGGCTCCAACAGCAGTTGTCCTTGCATCACCTGAGGTTATCTAGAGTTAGTTGGAGGCAAAAAGGTGATATGCAGGGCAAAGGGTACATGTTTGGAATCAGTAGAGTCTTGTCAATACAGAGCCCTTGTTTGCAGCCCTGCCTTGTGCAAGGCCGCATAGCTGAGGTGCAAAACTAGGGGTGCTCATCTCACTCATACATGTGACATGAAGAGGTTATCCAAGACATCCAGCACGGCTTCACCAAGGACAGATCGTGCATGACCTGTCTGGTGGGCTTCTGTGATGGAGTGACAGCATTGGTGGACAAAGGGAGGGCAACTGGTGGCATCTACCTGGACTTCTGCAAAGCCTTTGACACGGTCCCACATTACATCCTTATCTCTAAATTGGAGAGATATGGATTTGAAGGCTGGAATATTTGGTGGACAAAGAATTGGTTGGATGGTTGTAGCCAGAGAGTTGTTGTCAATGGCTTTATGTCCAGGTGGAGTCTGGACACAAGCGGTGTCCCCCAGGGGTCTGTCTTGGGACCAGAGCTCTTCAACATCTCCAATACTGATGTAGAGAGTGGGACTGAGTGCACCCTCAGCAAGTTTGCTGATGACACTGAGCTGAGTGATGCAGCTGACAGAACAGAAGGGAGGGATGCCATCCAGAGGGACCTGGACGATCTTGAAAAGTAGGCACGTGAGAATCTAAGTAGGTTTAACAAGGCAAAGTCCAAAGTGCTGTACTTGGGTCGAGGCAATCCCAGATATGAGTGCAGACTGTGAGAACTCCTTGAGAGCGGCCCTGTGGATGACCTGGGGGTCCTGGTGGATGAAAAGCTGGACACGGGCCAGCAGTGTGCCCTTGTGGCCTAGAAAGCACAGTGCTCTAGGCTGCATCAACAGAGGTGTGGCAGCACGGTGATGGAGGGGACTGTCCCCCTCTACTCTGCCCTTGTGAAGGCCCACGTGAAGTACTGCGTCCCCTCCAACCTAAGCCATTCTGTGATTCTATGAAATGAAAGGAAGCCCTCAGCTGATTACACCAGGCTTCGGGATTACAGGTCCATAAAGGCACTGCAGCCACCAAATAACCAAGCTTTTGTGACAATTAGTGCACAGCAATTGTTAGCACAGAAGGATATAATTACAACACACGTAACGCATGCGAGGGCTTTGAGCAGAGTTAAAAACATATTATTCAAAGCTGCTAATAGGCAATGGGAATTCTTGCTGGGTAACGTTTCAGAAGCCAGGAGCATTTGTGGCTGCGCTCCCAGGTTGTGCAATGGGAGGTGCACGGGGGCGGCTGCCTGGGGCTGCGCTGGGAGCTGCCGTGGGGCTGAGCAGGGAGCGTATCCCTGCCCTGCAGGTGGCTGCTGGCCGTGTGCCATCGGGCAAAGCGCTCCTTGCGGCGGGCCTGAATGTGCCAGGGGTACCTGCTGCCCCGGGGCTGCTCGTGGCATTGCACCAGGAGTGGGAACGGACGGGGCTGTGCCACCCCAGGACGGTGACTCACGGTGGCAGAGCGGCGTGCCGCCACCTGTGGCTGCGAATCACCTCGCCTTGCTCTCTGGAGCTGTGTGACCCACTGGTGGGAAATAGCGTGGAAGCTTTGGGTCTGGTGAAGCAACGCTGCTCTCCGGCTCGGGGGAGCCAAAGCCTTGGTTCTCCAGGCCTAGGTACAGCAGAGTTTCCACCTTCCTATGGGAAACAAGGCAGTTTGTGATGGTCTTTCTGCGCCCTTTCTGAGGACTAAGGCTGCGTCCCCATGCTGTCCCCAGCCCCAAGTGCTGGCTTAAGGGGCCCAGAGATCTCCCCTTTCCCACTGCGACCTAAGCAGGCACTCAGTGATCTCTTTCCCCAGGCCCTGGCCGTGCACTGATGGGATTGCAGAGCAGGTCAGCACGGGATGTGGGAGCTCCTCAGTTATCTCACAGCGTGGTTCAACACAAACCCGCTCTGCTCTGGCTTCCCTGCTCTAAGTGTAGTGGTTCATCGCAGCTGCTCACAGGGTGTTCCTTCTGGGTGATCTGTACTGATGCCTGTTGCATTGCTCACATCTGCTCATGTCCCACAGGACATGTCCCGGGCTGCTCCCAGCCCTGCGCCTGGCACAGGAGGGCTGTGCAAACAAACGGGGCCACAAACAGCACTTAGAAAGGTGTGGAATGCCTCACACGTCTGCTTAGGGCACCTTAGCAAAACCTCTTTGCTCAGCCTAACTTTGCTGGGAATCCCTTCAGATAAAAGCCCTACGAAAGACACCCAAAGCGTCGTCAGCCCCATTAGCAACCACAGCTTTGGTTTCTGACACTTACTGAGCTGGTGGCACAGCCAGGTTATGTCTGTTTAACTCGCCTGTGCCTGGTCTCATGAATGTCTTCTGGCAGCTCACGTTATCAAACACTTGGGGTTATTGCCAGAAACTCTGACCTGTAAAGCCCTTTGCACAGCCCTTCCTGCAGCTCTCACAGCCAGCCAGGCCAAAGGGATGTGCTTTATCACAGCACGGATATGGTGAGGATTCATTGCGATGTGCTTGCATTAATTCAGGAGATTATGTTATTACCAATTTAACTACGTTTTCTCCTGGTGCAAGAGGGCTGTGCAGTCTGTTTCAGTGAGCAGCACTCACATCTACACCCCCGGTGTAACCACAGTTGCAACCACCCTTGTACATTTCTAATGCAGCCATACCACATCCTGTCTTAACCCTTGTTGCATCACCTTCCTTTCCTGCTGCAGCCTTGCTGCATCCCCTTGTATCCCAGTTATATTTCCTCTCTGTGCTTCCTTACATCCCCAGTGCACCCCACTGTACCCTACCTGCTGCAGCCCCACCCCACTGTACCCACCTTGCAGCCCCTTTGCAGCCTGTTTTAACCCCACCGCCTTCTTGTTGCATCTGCCTTGCACACTCCCATGGGTATAGTCCTTGGACCCCCATGGAAATCCCACTATGTCCCCAGCTTGCTCTCCTGTTGTATCCCTACTGCAGCCCTATTGCATGCCCCGCTTGCACCCCCACTGCAGCTCCGTTGTATCCTCCTTTTGTACCCCTATTGTACCCCCCTTGTACTCCTGCTGCAGCCCTATTACACCTCAAATGAAGTCCCATTACACCCCCCTGTCGCATCCATCCTTACAATCTCACTGAAGCCCCACTACATCTCCTATTTCACCCTCCCTTGCAGCCCCATTCCATCCCCTCTGAATCCCTTCCAGCCACCTTTCCACCCCACTCCCCCCCCCCCTCCTTACACCCCCTTTTCAACCCCCTCCCACCCCCCATTTCACCCCCACTGCAGCTCCCTTCGCACCGCCCCTTCCATCACCGCCCGTGCGCTCCGCTGCGCCCCCGCGGATCCTTCCCGGTACCGGCGCGGGGAGGCGGGCGCAGCGGAGCCGCCGCGTTTCTCTCGGCGCTGCCATTGCAGTCCGGCCCGGCCCGGTAAGCGATGGGGGCGAGAAGCTGCGGGGGGCAATGCTGGGGCCGAGGGGCACCGGGCGGGGGGGTGGAGGGGGGGGGGGGGGGGGGGGGGGGGTACCCGGATACCGAACCGCTGCCCCCCGGGCCCTGGCATGGATGGAGGCGGGGAGGGAGGAGGAGACTGAAAGGCCTTACCGGAACGCAAGGAATAATTTGTAAAGATATGCTTAAAAAACTGTCGTTAATTTTCCTTCCAATTAAAAAAAAAAAGATAATAAAATCAGGGCACGGAGAGGAGGAGAGCGGTGATGCCGCTCTGCTATGCGAAGGATGCGGTCATTTTGCTGGAGCAGGTTTTTGGGGAGGGATATACGGATGAGGAGGGAGGGTGGGGGTGGCCTCAGCACCCCGAGCCCATCCTCTGGAGGGGGCTGAGGCCGGGTGCGCTCGTGACATCTGCGTCGGGCTGGGGGTGGGGTGGCAGTGGGGTCGGCTCTCCAAGCTCGTGGCCCGGAGCCGCGCCGTGCAGCTGCAAGTGGGTCAGAGATGGGTGTTTTGTGAACCGGCGCTGTACAAATAATGATCTCATTTCTGCTGCCTATAAATAAATGAAGGTGAAAGGGCACATTTCCTACTTGCAGCCCTCCAGAGACTGGATTAAGGCAGAGCTGGCTGACGGACAGAGATCGTCCCAATACGAATACATCTTAAATTATTACTTCGCTGGGGCCGGCGTCTAAAAGGTCACGCTGCGAAACATACCTCTGAGGAGTCGTAATGTTGGTTATGTCATTGATGACAGTCAATAGTGCTTTCCCGGCTGCTGGGGATGGCAGGGGGGCGGCTGCGAGGGAGATGTTGATTTGCACGGTGCTGGTTTTCCTAACGGCATTAGCACTATGGGCTGGGGCTCCCGGGGTTCTGTTTGTGCTGCTGAAGCCCACTAGAGCCCCCTGGTTTTGCTGTGGGGTCTCCAAATGGCTTTCAGGCAACGATTAGGGTGTGCTTAAATGTGTTTCTTTGCATTTGGGTGTTTGGAGATGTAAATCTCTCGGGCTGCTGGGGAGAAACGGGGAGCTGTGGGTGCAGGGAGTGGTGTGCGGGAGGCAGCCCTGCCTGCCCAGCCCTGCCCGGCACAGGCCCATAACCTTTCTAACTTGAGTTCTGACACACCTGATGAGCAGCACAGTGTGCACGGGGGATTTGTCGGCGTGAAAATGCTCCCTGGCCTTGCACACAGCTGCACGCTGCATCGCTTACCAGCTGGAGCATCACAAGGGCTCTGTGGCCGTAGCCCCCCCCCCCCGTTCCCCTGCACCTCCTGCAGCCCTGCCAGTGCTCATCCCATTCCAGGGATGAGCTGCTGCATCCCCAAAAGCTGCTCTGTGAGAGGCAGAGCTCAGTGCAAATCCTCGCGGTCTCCCTGGGAAACGATGCGAGCTGCTTTCACATCCGTGGGCTCGGGTTTTGTTTTTGAGCTAAATGCAGGTTTCTGATCCCACACACTGCTGTGTGCTGCTGCTGCTGCTGCATTTTGCATGAGGCTTGGGAAAAAAATCACCACGTATACTTGGGGCTGCACCGCTGGGTCTTCTCCGGCCTCCCTGGGGTGCCCCAATGAGCTCGGAAGAGAACAAACATTAATGAGGATTCCAGCCTGGCTATCAGCCACTTGTCCCTGTGGCTGCTGGCCCTGAGGACTGTCATTGACACTTTGTCCTTGCAGCACCCTGCAGCCCCCTCCCATCTCCTGGCCTCTCCGGCACATGTCAGTGCCCGCTCGGGGTGCCTGGACCCCAGCTCCGGGGTGTCTCCCAGCCCTCTCCCAGCAGCCATGGAACGCAGAGGCTGAACCGGTGCTCCTGGTTCAGTATCCCGTGCCCTGCCAGCTACACAGCCTTACCGCTGTCATCATCACAAGGCATTTATCGGACTTGCCTAATGTGAGTTAATTGATGAAGGCAGGAGCCTTGCTTTGCACCGATTGCCACAACTCTTGCAGTCTCGTGCTGAGTAATAGGCGGCAGTCAGAAGGCTGCTGGCTGTTCCCATTTACTTTCACTGTTCAGCCTGAGCCGGCCCTCCAGCAGGCAGCCAAGGGCTCCCAGGCAGCCTACCCTCCATGACACCGGGGTGCCTGGGGCCACGCTTGCTTCTCCCATTATCTCCATCTGTAGCGCACACTTTGATCCCTCTTGGAATGAGTGCCCTGCTGGCACAGCGTTGCACAAAGTTCTACATTTACACAAGCAGGGGAAAGGTTAGTCAGAAGGCACCAATGGTGAATCAGATGGCACCAATGATGAGTTCGGAAGGGGAGCTGGTGCCTTAAATACCCCGAACTGGCTGCTTCCCTTGCTGCAGGTCAGGAGGAAAGCAGCAGAGTGATCCTAACCTCGTTTTCCTCTTTCAACAGTGAGCCCCTACGTCCACAGCGAGCAGGACCTGTGCCAAGAGGAGGAGGAGGGGATCTCTACAGAGTAAGCTGGGCTTTGAATGCCTCTCCCCCTTTGGCTTTGCTTTCCAGGAGTGGTGAAGGCAGAGCTGAGGCAGCAGAACTCCATCCCACTGCATCCCTGTGCTGTCCTTGCTGCTTGTCTTCCTCATGGGCTGCAGCACCTATGCTCTGTGCTTCATTTCTTCCCTGTCTTAGCAGCACAGCTGAAGGCAAACACGTGCTGGCAGGTGGGTCGGACCGTGCTGCCCTGCTGCTGGCACGGGGTGTTCCTGCTGCTCCAAGGACTTGTTTATGGGCAGGGAGCACAGGGAGCAAAGATCTCCCTGCAAAATGATAATGGCACGAATAAGTGTGTCATTCAGGCCTGAGGTAGCAGCTGATGTTTGGCTTTGTTAAGGAGGGGCCTGGTGCAAACATCTGCCCCGTTCCTTGAATTACAGTTACTCCTTTTCTTCTGTGGGGAAGGTGAGAAAGTGCATTTTGCTACAGACTTCTTGTGAACTTTTCACGTTGGCTGCGTTTGTAATGCGATTCAGTATTGCAGCCTCAGTGTGGGAGAGGACATCGCCGCGGTGCTTTGGTTCCTGTTTCACAGCACAGCACGCCAGGCTGGCTGCTAAAGGAAGCAGAAATACATCTGCATGTGCTGACATGGGCAGTTTGGGGCAGAAGGAGGTGCGGCTGAGAGGACACCGGGCACTGGAAGTGTTTTGTTTTATAACCAAGTGTGACAAAAGAGCCAGTGCTGAGGAAACGGGCAAGGCATAGGCTGCTGAGCAGCAGGAATTAAAGGCTGTGTGTGTGGCAGGGTTTAATCCCTTAATGAGGAAAAATAGATCCTTGCTGCTGGCAGTTGGGAAAGCAGAGCAAAGGGCTACAGGCACCTGACCTGGTGCGATACCTGGGGGGACATTGATGGAGGTGATTTGGGAGCTGGGCTGGATCCCGAGAAGGGCAGCAAGCACAAAATGGCTCCTGGGCGTTTGGAGTATGGGGGTGTTTTGGGGCCGTATCAGGAACAGGGATGAATGTGTCTCAGATAAGGGCTGGTGGCCAAAGAGCGCCCTGCCAGGTTCCTTCCATCCCTTCCCAAGACCACTAATAGGCTCTGCTCCCTTGATTAGTCGGTGCCTGTGCAGAGAAGTAATGAGCCTGGAGCCGGGCTCAGGCTGTGGATTCTAGGTCAGCAGCTGTGTGCTGGGGATTTGGGAGCGGGCAGGGCCTGCATGTGAGCTGCAGGGCTGTGAGCACCTCATGGGTGGGCATTGCACCAGATGGGCTGGCCGGGAGCTCTGTGCATCGCCGTGCCTTGGTCTGTGCCCACCTGGAGCTTATTGCCCTTAAGGATACGCACCTGGGGAGGATAACATTGTAATAATGAGTCATACTGAGCTTTAAAAGAGAAAGACACTTTATTGCCCTCCTGACTGCTCTGCTTTGCCTCACACCGTGCCATCTTCCTCTTCTCCTGGCTGCTGAGATTTCATTTAGCCTTGGCTACTTTCTGGTGTTTAACCCCCTGATCCCTTGCTCAATGCACCCAGGTAGGGGCAGGCCGGAGGAGCAGCATGGACCTCGACGTGCTCAACATGTTTGTCATCGCTGGCGGCACCCTGGCCATCCCCATCCTGGCCTTTGTGGCCTCCTTCCTGCTGTGGCCCTCTGCGCTCATCCGCATCTACTACTGGTGAGTGCTCCCCTTTGAAGGCAGGGCTCAGCTTCCAAGGCAGGGCCTGTCCTTGTGCTGCCTCTTACAGAAAGGACTCTCCCCATTCTCCTCCTCTCTTGTGGGTGCAGGGATGGCTTTCCTTACCCACGCGCATCCTGTCCTTCCTGATAGCAGCAGGCAGGTGCTGTGTCCTTCATCCCCATTTGTCCCTGGAAATTAGCAATAAGCATGCTGTCGGCTTTCATTTCTGGGCTTGTAACAGAGGAAAGCTGGAATCGTGCTCCTGCAGGGAGCTGGGCAGCATCTCAGCATCTCACCGGCCTCCCACACGGCTGCTATCACGTGCCGGTGGCAGATGGTGGCTCCTGCAGCCTGGCTCGGGGGTGTTCCCCATCACAGTGACCTCTTGTAAGCGAAGGCTGTTATCCCGCCCTGCCGCTCAGCTGCACAGCGTGATTAAGACTGTCCTTCTAATGGAGCATTTAATAGCAACCCTCTAATCAAAGCATCTGGGAGCTGGTGAGAGGGGAGAGGTAATGCAAACCTCAGCAAACCTACCCAACAGCAGCTGCCCGCTGCGCGTCACGGGGCAAAGCATCACCTCGTGGTGTAGGGGGGCAGACAGAGAAGAGCCCTGAAGGACACTTCAGGGCTGTGAGTGAGAGCAGAGAAGTGGCAGCACGTCCCCAGACACCCCTCCCTTCTCCCATGGCTCACTTCCCTCCTCATCATCACTGAGATGCCACAGCACAGGGACCTGGAGGACCGACCGTGCCTCTCTGTTAGCGCCCACGGGGGCCGGGGGGCACCTGGGGCCATCCCAGCAGGGTCAGCCGCTGCTGCCCGCGGGTTAAGCGGTTTAGCTGTGGCTGCTGAGCCTGTTAACACCTTGCGGGGGATCAGTTCAGCTTTGCGCAGATTATTTTGTCTTCTGCTGAATTGATCCATCGGGATCAGTTGCTAAAAATGTTATCAACTTGCCCATCAGTAGTTTACACCGGTGCCTCTGAGGCGAGCACTCTTAAGGCACTTATTCAGGGAGAAATTGGCCTCTCCTTGTAGGACCCGCGCGCGGCCATGATATCGCTTAAGTCCCACTAACTCCCTCAAAAAAGGGATTATGATAAAAGAGGATTGCACTATGCATAAGCTTTGAGTGGGCAGAGAGCTGGGGCAGCCCAGCACGGTGTTGCTGACCTTGATTCTGTGTCTCATGTAAATTCTGATATTGTGTGTATAGGAAGCACCTTGGCTGCCAGGAGGAGCCCAGCAGTTGTTCTGACTTATGACTGTAGGGGAAATGCAGACAAACCGTACCTATTCCGTGGCCTTCGACTGCACATCACCTGTCTGAAGTGTCACTGATAACCTCTGCCCAGGTCCCCTCTGCATGGTAGTTTTACTGCAGCATCCTTAGCCAGGCTGCAGGCCTGCTCTGGTGGGAGCTGTCTGCTTTCTGAGGAATAGCCCAGTTCTCTGTGTGGTCAGGCTGCTATCATCTGGGTGGGGGACGGTCACCCACAGACTGCTGGTGTGTATCTAAACACATTTTCAAAGACCGCTGAGGTGGCATATGGGAAAAGGGTCCCACTGTGCCCCAGTCTTGCTCCTGCAGTTCTTTTCTCCTTGTTTCCAGGTACTGGCGTCGAGCCCTGGGCATGCAGGTCAGATACGTAAACTATGACGACAACTATCAGTTTTGTTATTCCTATAGAGGAAGACCTGGGTACCGGCCATCTATCCTGATGCTACATGGCTTCTCAGGCCACAAAGACATGTGGCTGTCCATAGTCAAGGTGGGACTCCAGTTCTCCTGTTGCTGCTTAGTGAGTCCATAATCTGGGGCTCAAGAGTGGTGCGGGGGCACATGGGCTATGATGATCATTATAACGTGTTAGGAATACCCTCAGCTCTGTGACTGTTGCTCATTGGATCCTTTTCATCCCTGTGAATGCAAATCTGCCTTCCCGTTGGTATGACCACCCCTTTTTGTTTTGGCAGTTCCTCCCCAAGAACCTGCACTTGGTGTGTGTTGACTTGCCTGGGCATGAGGGCACAACCCGCTCAGCCTTGGACGATTACTCCATTATGGGACAAGCAAAGAGGATCCACCAGGTAAAGCCTCTTGGTGCTTCGCTGCCACTCCTGCTGCATGAGGGATGTAAGGGGTGCTGGTACCCACGCGGCCCCACTCCCTCCCACAGTCCTGCCCAGGCTGCTGGGTCAGTCCGCTGGCCTCAAGGTTTTGGGGTGAATTTCCCTAAGGACACCACTCCTTCGCTTCCTCTGCCCTAACAACGCTCCTTCTGCTCCTGTGCAGTTCGTGGAGTGCATCAAGCTGAACAAGAGGCCCTTCCACCTCGTCGGCACCTCCATGGGTGGGAACGTGGCCGGGGTTTATGCCGCACAGTACCCGGAGGATGTGTGCAGCCTCACTCTGATTTGTCCCGCAGGTGAGTAACACGGGGCAGGCAAAACGTGGAGGAAAGCGAGCAGGAGCTGCTGCAAGAGCCCGGAGCAGTGCTGGTGCTAAAGTAGTCCTTGTGCATCACATAGTGCAAAATTTGTTGAAACAGTTCATACGTATAGTCTGAAATTCCCTGGCAAGGCACAGAGCTCACGGCAGGAGAATTAACAGCCCTGCCCTGATGGCTGCTCTCCAGAGCTTTGGGGTTTGCCCAGCTAGAGCGAGAGCCTGGGGCAGATGGGTGCAGGAGCCCGTGCAGGACGGGGGGCTTCTCCCTGGGGCTGTGCTGCAGCCGTGTTGCACCGCGCTCAGCCCTTCTTCCTCTCCCCAGGGCTGCCGAGCTTCACCGACAGCAAGTTCGTCAAGATGCTCCGGGAGCTGAAGGACTCCGAGCGCACCGACAGGATCCCATTGATCCCCTCCACGCCCGAGGAGATGGCCGACATGCTGAAGCTCTGCTCCTACGTTCGCTTCAAGGTGCCACAGCAGGTGAGGAACCGGGAGAGGGATTTTGGGGCGGCACCCCGGATCTGCCCGGCGGCGCCTTCCCTGTGGGCTTCCCTGCTGCCCTCTGCCAGTGCCGGCTGGAATAGCCCTGCGTGAGGCGCCGGAGTTCCAGCAGCGGGCTGCGAGATAGAAGTGTTTTGCAATCAATATGGCTGTCAGGAAGCACTAAATAAACAAAGCAGGAGGCTATTGTCCGTCCTGAGGGGGGATTGTTTGTTGCTTTTTTAGCAGAAGCTATGGAAATGTTAATCGTGGCGTTGCGAGGCGAGAGGAACTTGGCACGGAGCTCACTATTTAGCCAGGTTTTCCTTAGGAAGTCTGGGATGGGTAGATTGGAGAATAAGGGGGAAAAAAATGTGAAGTCACGCCAAGACCATTTTTTTTGGCAAAAGAATAAAAGGAGGAAGAAAAGCAGAGTCATGGCTGGGACGGCCCGCCTGCCAGCCAGCAGGAAAAATGCAGCCTGGCCTCACAAAAGGCTGAAATAGCTCCTGGTGAACAGCTTGTTACCCAAGTGCTGCTGTGACAGCCAGACGTGCCGTGGGCCAGCCGCTGGTGGGGTGGGCATGGTCCTGGCCCCATACGAGGTACAGCCCCCCAGTATGTCCCTGTTCTTCCCATGCAGATCCTTCAGGGCCTGGTGGACGTCCGCATCCCACACAACGATTTCTACCGAAAATGTAAGCGTGTCCCGCATCCCTGGGCTGCCCCCGTGTGCCCCATGCTGAGAGCCCCAGAGGGCAGTGGGGTGGATGGGTTTAGGGATGCATAGGCAACGGGGCCGCTGCTTTGTCCTCATCCCCCAGCTGGTCCAATGCATACCGATGTCTATGGGGAGGTGGGGTTGAAGGAGAATGCCTCTGTTGCAGTTTGGTGGAGGTGCTGAATGCTACCACCTTTGCAAGGGTGGCCCTTCGTGGCTTGTCCCACCTCCCCTGCCCACAGGCTGGTTCCCCCCCATGTCATGGGGCTGCACACAAAGCATCCTTCTCCGTAGGCTTATTCTCCCCCTGTCCACCCCAGTGTTTTTAGAGATCGTGGATGAGAAGTCCCGGCACTCCCTCCATGAGAACATGAACAAGATCAAAGCACCGACACAGGTCATCTGGGGAAAGCAGGACCAGGTATGTGGCCACCTCTTGGCTTCAGGCTTCTGGGTGCTGCCAGGTCTGACATAATTTGGGAAGAGGAATAAGAGGAAAAAAATGCCAGTAGAGTTGTCCTGGCAACCAGGGAGAGATGTGCTCTTCTGTGTACAGGTGGCAAGGAGAAAGCACCCTCTATGTGGTTACAAGGGGAGGAACAGGGAGATCTGTAGGGTGGGGAAGGGGCAAGGTGCAGGCGTAGGCTGGCACCCAGTGCAGAGCCTGGGGAGATGGTACAGCATGGCCTCAGCCCCCCCCCCCCACCGGCATTGCAAAGGCCATGTCTGCATCCCTGCTCAGCATCTGTGTTGATGCTCAGCATCAGCATTTGTTGGGTTGGCAAATGCAGTGTGCCATGCGGTGCAGTGCTGCGCAGTCTGTTTCTGTGTTGGGCACCAATGGAGCCCTTTTGGCAGGCGTGGTGGGCAGTGTCCTGTGCTGTGGGATTAACAGTGGCTGAGCACTGGAACAGGGAAGCGGTGTAGTCGCTGTCACTGGAGGTGTTTGAGAAACGTGCAGATGTGGCACTGAGGACAGGGCTTGGTGGGCATGGTGGTGATGGGTTGACGGTTGGACTAGATGATCTTAGAGGTCTTTTCCAACCTTAATGACTCTGTGACCTCAACTGGGCCTGCAAAGGCATCTCCAACGGGGTTTCTGCCACGGCCGGTAATGCCCAGTGCTATGGCAGTGACTTTTCTCCCCAACGTCCAGGTCCTGGATGTTTCCGGTGCTGACATCTTAGCAAGTGCCATCCCGGACTGCCACGTGTCCATCCTGGAGAACTGCGGCCACTCGGTGGTGGTGGAGCGGCCACGCAAGACAGCAAACCTCATCCTGGAGTTCCTGGCAATGCTGCACAGCGCGGGCAACAGCAAGAAGCAGGCGTGACGGGGCCGCAGCCGTGCCGAGGCCGCGTCTCGGAGCTGTAACACGTCGAAGCATTGATGAGTTCTCAGGGATTTGTACAAACCGTGGTGGACGTGCCAAAGTCCCTGAGGCAGGCAGAGTCACTGACACACCGACCTATAGCACTGCTGACACAGCGACCCGGGACCTCTGAGCAGCCCATGTAGATGCAGGACCAGGACCCGAACCTTTTCTACTCCTAGGTTACAGTAGAAACGAGCAGAAACCACAACCCGCTAGCCATGCAGTGTGCTGAAGCTCCCGACGCAGCCCACGTTGCCCACGTTGCCGGCACGCAGTTGTGAATGACATCGCCTGGACTCTCCGACAAACGCAGGGGACGGGAGGTGTCCCGGAGCGCGACCGGCCGCCTTCCCAGCCCTGAGCGCCGCGTTGCATGCTGCCGTGCTGTGCCACCCCGCGCTCCGGGCACGGCGCTCCTTCCCTTGTTCGGATGACGAGAGAGAAAGGCGTGGAAGTCGCACGGCTGTGTGTGTGTGTGTGTGTGTGAACGCGTTCACACTTCGGCTGCGCGGATTTCCTCAGATCCCCGAGCAGCTCCTGTGCATGTGTGATGCCTTAACAGCCTGCGAGCAGCCCGCGGGGCGGGGCGGGTGCGGGGCGGGCGCGTCTCGGCTCTTCTCTGCCCCCTCGTGCTGCCGGATGCTCCGATGTAAATACCGCATTTCTTAGTGAATTCCGTGAATTCTGTGAATGGTGACGGTGCCGGAGACGTGGGGAAGAGGGGAACCGGCCGGTGCGTGGCGGCCGCCGTGCCCAGGTACATGTACATACATCTGGAACTCCCCAGTGGTTTCTCTGCTCTTTTTGAGAGAGAAGAAACGTTTGTTCTTTGGGAAAAAAACGAGCAGTTTCCTGCCAGTCGCTTGTTATGGTTTCTACTACAGGGGTTGATTTACAAAAACACCATTTAAAAAACAATCGCTGATAGTTCTGTGTGGTAAAAGCCAGGAGAAATGGTTATGCATCTGTGTGGTTTCTCATATGCCACAGATTGCTGTCTGCAGAGGGTTTCGATGGCAATTAAAATCTAGGAATTTAAAGAACGCTCCATGGGGTGATTTCTTTCCCATGGGATGGATGGGGCCGCGTGGGATGGCAGTGCTGGGGCTCTCTTCTTTCCTCTCACATTGATGTGCATTCCAGGTTTTGCCATGAGGAACCCTTGGTAGTACTGAGAGAGATCGTGATGAGCAGGAAGGTTCCATGCTCACCTCCTCTGAGATAAAGGGTGAAAGTGCTGTTTTTTTCCTTTCTAGGAGGAGGTAGCCCTAAACAGTCAAGAAGCACAATAAAACCCTGAGGGCCAGGCAACTTGAGCTGAGTATTTGCACTTAAAAACTAAACCATGGTAAAAGTATGCCATGGGCACCTCCTGGCTGCAGCTGGACATCGCTGCAGGAGCAGCTCCTGCCTGGCGACAGAACCTCCCAGCCCTGAGCAGCTGACAGCACTGATGGGTACAGAGAGCACCTGGAAGTGAGCACTGACACCTCACCCCTCATTCCCTGCTGGGAGGCAGCAAAGCCCCACTCTGCTGTGTGCCCCTGGGAACCAGAACCCTCACCCCAAGGTGAGGCTGTGGCCCTGGGAAGCGGGCAGTGGGGCTTCCATTGGGGATCTGGTTCAGCTATGGGGAAAGCGGGGTGCTGTGCTGCTGTGGGGCTGAGCAGTGCAGGGTGCCATGTGGGAGCTGCCCCGCAGTCCTTCCCCCACTGTCTGAACCTTCCCCTGACTCACGGCGTTTCACAACCCTCCTGGCAGCAGAACGTGTTTATCTTGGGGAAGCCGGGATGGGAGCACTCAGGGACATAAGATTCTATGACATGTTCCTGCTGCCTGTGTGGGACGGAGCGCCCACAGAGAGGCACGGTGCCCCTCCAGCCCTGTGTGTGCTGCTGCAACCGGCGTGGGGAAGGCAAGGAAGATGTGTTGGGGTCGGCATTTCAGTGGGCTTCGTTGGTTTGGGGTTTCTTTTTTGCACAGCAGACAGCTGTGAGAATGCACTCCTAAGGTGGGGGCAATGCACCGAGCTGCTTCCTAGAAGAGCTCAGTTTGCCCTGCAGAGTAGGACCCGCATGCAGCCTTGACATGCTGCTCTATCGATTTCTTCCTTTCTTCCTTTCTTACTTTTCTGATGTGATTCAGGGAACAGCTGTGTGGGTGCACTGGGTGAGTTGCCACATTGCCTGTAGCACTGCTGGGCTTCATCTTCCTGCACCCTGTGCTGCTCCCACCAGGACAGCGTTTGCTTCCCATCAGTCCTCTTCCTCTAATGCAGAATCAAAAATAAAGATCTATAAGGTCAACGGCACGTGTTTCTGCCAGCTGCTCTTATTCCATGCCAACCTCGGGAGTGACAGAAGTATCACAGCAATGAGGACTCGGGGAGCCCGGGCTCTGCTGGGCGCACTCAGTGGGTGATGCATGGGGCTGGAACAAACCTGCCTGCCGCTGTGCAGCTGCTCGTCCGAACCCGAGAGCAGAATTGTGCCTTCACTGTTGCAGAGCTACCCACTCCCTTCTTTTCCCCCGGAGGAAAGAAGCTCCCTCCTGCAGCTCTGCACGGAGCTCTGATGGAGCCGGGACACGTCGGGCATCCCCTGCGTGTTTCTTCCATCCCAACAAGGAGGGTTGGCGTCCACCTCGTGGGCTGCATTAAGCCGGAGGTCCCCCGGCTTTGCAGTGGTGATACCATTTTTTGCATGATAAAAGCCCCACTGGAGAAACGCAGCTCCTCCTGCTCTCCCCTCGCCCTGCCGCAGTAGGACACGGGGTTGGCACAGCGCAGTCCGTGGGTCCGCGCCTCGGGCGCCGCCACCCCAGCACTTGTGGCGAAGTGACACCAGGTGGCAGCAAGCGACCGCCGCGGGGAGAGAGGTGGCCGCGGTCCTCCCCCGCACCCCTGCAGCAGAGGGTCGTACCCCACGCCATCACCCAGGAGCTGGCGGCTCTCGGGTCAAACTCTCTCCTTCCCGACGTGGAGGTTTAAAACCGACTCGGCTCGGATGGGGGTTCAATCATTCACTTGTTCTGCTGCTACCAGAAGCCCCTCGCTGCTCCTGGGGCGCCTGTGCACGACGGGTGCCGCTGTGCCGAGGGGCAGAAGGCCGAGGGCAGTGCGCGGGGGTGGCACGCAGCACCCGGCAGCGCTGCACGCACAGCCCGAGCGGGGCCCGCCGGGAGCGCCGGGAGCTGCGCGCAGCGATGCGATCCGCAGCCTCTTCCTGTTGTGCAACCGCCGCCAGCGGCCCACTGAATGTTTGGGAGATTTGTCAGGGCTGTTGTGCTTCCAGAGAATGTTTATTTGCTTGTTTCAGGTCTGGCTTTCACAAGCAATGAATTTAAAGAGCACAGGCTGAGGCGGGGCACGAAGCTCGCTCCCCGAGCCCCCTCTACCCGCACTGTGCCCTGCACACAGCCCTGCACTCCTGCTGGCCCCAGGCTGGCCTTGGCACCCACCTTATTTCCATTTTCACTGCTCAACCTTCACGAGATCCTGCCGTTATGTAATAGCTCAGCATGGGATAGGAGGCTGCTTGGCCGGCCCTGCCCACGTGGGGGGCCCATGGCTTTGTGCAGACCCCCAGGCCCTGTGTGGCACACTCTGTGCTCCCACACCTGCCCCTTCCATGCCTCCTCCAGCCCCATTTTTGGCTCGATCCCCTCCTGGAGCATTCCCTGGTGCAGCTCAGGATGGGAGCAGGGTGTGCCAGCAGAGTTGGGGTCCGTGGCGCAGCCGTGATCACAGAGTGTGAGTGCCAGCACCGAGTGCTAAGGGCAACAGTGCCAGCGTGCTCTAGCCATGTGTTACGCTCCAGTTTTGTTGCTACTGGGGTTTTGCAGCTTTGTGATACAGGGCGCCTCAAGCCCCAGCACCCCGAGCAGAAACCTTTGCGTGGCTCCTTTTTCCCTGAAATAAGGAGCACGGAGTCTTGTTGATAAGCAGTGCTGTAAATCGAAAGTTGAACAGCCACCAGGAGCTCTGCAGGAAGGTGTCCGGGTGTCCCAGACAGAATGTGGCACCAGCTGGGATGGGATGTGCCACAGCCGTGTGGTCAGAGCACTCTGTGCGCCAGCCAGGACTGCTGTTCTTCGTGGGCACCCCTTCTAAGCATCAGGAGCAATGGGATTTTTACAGCTGTTCTTGGGGAATGAGGGTTCATCTGAGATTTAATCACACCAGGTCATTCTCCTGTGGCCATGACTGCGGTCACAGTGTGTCCCCCATCGCTGCCAGCTCTGTGTCTCTGGGCTCCACACCGCTCCCATTCTTTCTGAAAACAATGTGCTTGCATAACGTGCCCGAAGGTTAATTACCATCAGAGTGTCCCTCCTGATGGTTCCTGCAAGTGTGCTCCAAGAGGGGATGGTAGAATCATAGAGCTGGCAGGCAAGCCATGGCAGCACAGCCTTGAGTTGAGACCAAAGGCCAGCTGGGTGCTCCCAAAGCAATGTAGCTGTCGTTGGCTGGACTGGCTGGCACTGCTTTTTTGGCAACGTTGCCCAGCAGTTCCTTTTGGGGAGATCTATTCTCAGCTGCTTGCCTCTCTACCTGGCCCTGGCCACATGGGCTGACGTTTCCCAAAGTAAGTTGCAGAGGTCCAACAAAGGGAAAGCAGCAGAACCTGGTGGCATCATGCTCCCCTGAGAGCATGGATTTGGGATCCGTAGGAAGGCACCAGGCTCATCCTGTGAGGTTTGATGCCAGGAAGGGCTGTGAGCAGGGGCTGCAGGGGGAGGATGTAGGGGCTCTTCTGGGTGTCCCCCACTGGACAGCCACTCCAAACCTCACTGAGCTGGGGGCTCTCTGGGGTGGGAAGGATGCTCCCCCTGGTTTCATTCCCTTGCAAAACAGCTACCAAAAAAAGTCTGGGTAAATAATACCCCGTGTGCACTTGCTGAGTCAGAGCCTCAGGTCATCACCTGAACCCCCCACACTGTTTGGGCTGCAGAACCCTGCATGGGTCTGACATGACCCAGTGTCATCCTGCCCATGCTCTGGCCTCATGCTGCCATGCCGTGCCATGCTGCATGCTTAGTGACTGTCCCCTGGTTCTCTGCTTCCCCGGCTCCCAGCCCTGGTTTGGAGGTTGAGCACGGGGTGGGCAGTATGCTCAGGAAATGGGAATGTGATCCAACGCCTGTTCCCCACAGGTTAAATGGAGTTACTGTACCTGCTAATCCCTTGGCTCAGCTGCCGGGAAAAGCCCAGCTGGGACAAGTCCTGGATTTTACAACCCTGTGTATGTACTGGAAATGGGCTGTGTGCCCCCACTGTGCCCACACCTCCTGCCCCAGTGCTGGGCGAGCCACGACTCATGCCCACAGCTCCACATGGCTGTGGTGGCTGTGGCTCCCGCTGATCCAGGCTGCTTCTTATGGGAATGCCCCAGCACAGGGCTGTTTGAGGGCTCAGGGACACGTGTGGCCCTAGCAGAGGTGCCAACAAGGCTGGCAGCCCAGGGTGTCCCGGTGTCCTGCCCTGGGCCCTGGCCAGAGCCCTTGAGTTAGCTCCTCTGGGCACTAAAATTAGTGACAACATCAAAGCAAGGGGGGGAAAAAAAAGAGAGGGAGAGTCTTTGTTTACTTTAATCAAAAATAATTTGTGGCAACGCATCTTCTTCCAAAGCAAACAGAGCAGGAGCCTGCCCGTGCTAATTTGGGAAGCTGGAAGGGAGTGAAATGAAAGCAGACCTGGGACAAGGAAATGAGCAGTCTGCAGGGCGAAAATAGAGCAGCAGAGCTGGGCAGCCCGGCTTTCTCACCTGGGGGGAATGCAGGCTGATAGCATCTCCAATGATACGATGCGATTCTTCCCCCTGCGGGGATGTCTTTAATTGGAAAATTAGGCTGAGGAGAGACATTCTACCACACCAAGTGGCTGCAGCAGCCCTGACTCAGGGTGATGCGGCGTTCCCCACCCAAACGTGGGGCAAAACTAATGCCCGTGGCCCTGAAGCACTGCCGGGGCCGGGCTGCTGACTGCAGGCTCCTGGATTATTTTTACCTCCATTTTATTTGCCATTTTTCTGGCGTTAGCTGGGCCCTGCAAGGACTTCGGGCCACCTCTCTTATGTTAATTCCCACTGGCACGTTATAATCTATTAATTAGGTAACAGGCACCGTGGGTGAAGTTTGGGTTTCAGCAAGATGTCAAGAGCAGGTCAGGCTCGCAGCTCATCCCCAGCCTGGCTGCTCCCCACTGCTGGAGCTCTGGGGTGGGGGCAGGTGCATTTTGCTGGAGCTGCCTGGGGTCGCAGATGCACAGCCAGTGCTGCAGGGGCTGGTGGACAGGGGGAGGTCCCCGGCAAGAGGGCTCTGGGGGCCCTGGGCACCCAACTACTGCATTAATTCTTTGATGTCCTTATAATTTATTTTTGCAGCCAAGTTGTTTTCGTGATAAAATGGAAATGTTTCCCATGGGCAGCTTTGAAATGAAAAGCTGGGCGAGGAGGCTAAATTTAGCCCCCTGGAGCCACTGGTGCTGGAGCTGCTGGGTCTGTGCTCACAGGGGGGATGGGGTGCACAGCCCTGGGGGACCCCCACTGCCTCTGAGGCCTCTCTGTGCTGGAGCCCGGGGGCTGGTTGCAGGGCTGAGCTCAGAGATGAGCTTGGCTGTGCCTCACTTGGGGTAGAGGTGTCCCCTTCTCCCTCCGTCTGCTGGAAGTGACACTGCTGGGAACACGCAAGCCACCCTTCCATATGAAACAATAGTCTCATTAGCAGGAAAGTTCAGCCTTGCCTGCCCTATTGACTCATCGCCTTCCCTTTCATCTTCTCTCAGAAGTAGCTCATTATATGCACTATAAATAGGATTTTCTCCTGATTACCGTTACCCAGCTATCACCATTCCCCTCCCAGGCGTGACGCCAGCAGCGGGCCCCCTGGCAGGGATTCCAATGGCAGTGGGTGGGTGGGTTTATCTGGGACCACCTCCTCTTTGCCTTATTTTGTGTGACTTTGTGCCTCCGACTGCATGTCCCTGCGTAGCCCCTTCCTGCTGCTTGCCCACAGCGCTAACCCAGCATCCCCAGCCAGAGTCCCCAGTGCCACCCAGGGCAGTGGCACACTCTTGGTGGCCTTGCAGGGACACCGCGCTGGGATGGCCACCCTATATGCGGTCCCAATGGCTGTCCAAGAGGAGTGGGGGATGAAGGGGTGCCGAGAGGAATGCCAGTGCCCTATTATAGGACTATAAAGGCTGGAAAGTCCACTAAGATCATCTAGTCCAACCATCAACTCATCACCACCATACCACCAGACCATGTCACTCAGTGTGACATCTGCCCTTTTCCTGAGCACCTCCAGGGGCAGTGGCTCTACCACCTCGCTGGGCAGCCCGTACCAGTGCCTCACCACTCTTTTTGAGGAGAAATTTTTCCTATCTTCAGCACAAGTCTCCAATGGGTTTGAGCACTGGGTGACATTGGCACGTTTTCAGGGCCAGGAAGAACAATGATCTCCATTTAGTGTTATCTGCTCTGTCACAGGGACCATTGTGACTCTGGCATTCCTTGGCAGCCATTTGGGTGGCTAATTACCCTCCCTCTTAATTAAGTGGGTAATTGCTGAGGGGTGGAGGCTGCAGAGAAAAGAGTTTGGGTGTGGAACTGCTTCCACATCCAGCAGCCCTTGCCCATGAACCCATGGATTTGTATTTGTCAGTATTTGGCATGGTTTAGTGGGCATAGCGGTGACGAGTTGGCGGTTGGTCGTGATGATCTTAGTGGTCTTTTCCAACCTTAATGATTCTATGATAATGGTTTCAAAGTCAGGACTGAGATGCTGGAAACTGCTCTGGCAAGGAGGAGCCCATCGCTCAGGGACGAGCCAGCTGCACTCACACCGTGACAGCCCCAGCACCTGCTGAGCAGCACACAGCTCATCCCCACGCGATGACGGCAGTACCGGATAATGACAACCATAACCATAACAATAATAATCCTTCCCAGCTATCAGCAGAGGAGCTTTGCGTGCTCCACAGCCAGGCAGGAGCTGAGCCTCGTGGCTCCCTGCAGCGTGATGCCAACCCGCCTGAGAGGGGGGAACCGGCTGGGAGGGCTTCGCAGGCTTCTTCATTAACCTTGGCCCAGATAGTTGGCTTCAATAATCCCTGCATAGCTTGTCCAGATCAGGGCAGCATCTGCCTCATCTCTGAGATGAGAAAATCATCAGGAATATTTTTTCCAATACCCTCCCCAATGCCGTGACCCTGTTGGGACCGAGGAGGGGACAGCAGCACTTGCTCTGTGCCAGGCAGAGCTGTCATATTCCTCACTTGCTGTGCTTGCAAGCCTGCCCTGCTCCAGATCAGCCTGCAACATCTTTTATTTTGAGGTCAGCAGCAGCTGCTGGCAGCCTGGCCTCACTCCCTGTTTACTTTTTAAGCAGCTCAATGCAAATACAAAATTAACTGCTTCCTCAGATTGCTTTACCCATTTCATTGCTTCTGCTGGGGAAATGAGGACAAATGAACGTGGCGCTGGTGGCCTGCATGCAGCTGGTGGCTTGCAGCAGATAAGACTTTGGTTCTTCTGCTTAATCCCAGTTTTGGCCAGCAAGCCCAGACTAATCACTGGGCTCACATACAGTCTGCAGCGTAATTCTGCCACCGTTTCACCCCCGGAGAGTAGAGGGGAAAGAGAGAGGGGATCTGTGCAGCTCTGCAGTGATATCTGCACCTTTTGCCCCAGGGATGTGGGGGCTCTGGTGGGTGTTTCCCTCAGCGGGGACAGCAGCCAGGAGCTGCGGGCGGCCAGCAAGACGTCATCCTTATGCTGGGAGCACACACTGTTCCCTCTCTGAAAATGACTCGGGAGGAAGGAATTTAACACAGAATTTCCTCCTTATGGGGCTCCGGCTCTTGTTCCGGACACAGTCTTCCAGAAGAGGGATTTTGGGATGCAGGAGGCTGGGGGTCTGTGCTGGATGCTGCTGGGGCCATGCAGGGATCCCCCTTTTTCCTGCTTTCTGCTGAAAAGCTTTCTGCAGCAGGCTGAACACTTGGGCAGTCGGGAGGAGGACAGTGAGCTCCCCTGGGAAGCGCAATGACGGTGACAGTGCCAGGCAGACCGAGGGCTCACTGCACAGCAAGCCTCCTCTCGGTGTGCAGCCATGTGTCTGGGCGGCACGTGAACTGCTCTCGCCCAAAAGCATGAGCCTCTGCCAGCTGGAAATCATGAGCTCTTTGCAGGAACAGTGCTGTTATTTGCACCATGGCTGCAATGTTAGGCGTTTGCGGCAGCAGGAGGGGTGATGGGAATGGGCAGCAGCAGCTGTGCTTTTGGTGCCACCCGCTTGTCACAGGTGCTGGAGGCCTTTGCAAATTTCCCCTAAAGAAGTAGGTCAGCATCCAATCTCTCTTTGGAAAGAGGAGAAGCACACAGGATTAATTAGCTTGTTTGGTATCACGCGGCTAGGCAATGGCAGTGCTGCTGGGGAGCATCCCCAGGGCTGGGGCAGCGGGGCTCTTACGGTGTGTCCCTCCAAGCCCAGCTTATGGGTGCAGCCCAGCCACCTCCTGGCCACTGTCACTGCAGGAACACGGTTTGCTGCAGCTGCTGCCTGGCTGTTTACAGCCAGCGCCTGTTTCAAAGCTGTGCAATAGGTGGTGATGTAACTCAGCACTAAAAATAGCCCAGGAAGAGTCCCTGGAGCAGCAGGAACTGCAGGGAAGGGCTGTATCAGCAGGATGACGTTCCTACCCAACTGACGCTGGCTCGCACTGTCCCCTTGGCATTGCCAGCTCTGCCTGCTCCCTGATGGCTGTATTCGTGTTGGGCTGATAGGTGCTGGCAGGGGGTGTGGGATGAAGGAGCAAGGGAAAGGAGCAGGAGGAAACCTGCATCCAGGCTCCTCCGTGGGAGATCATTGGTAAGAGTGGCAATTGATTTATTGGTGCAAAATCTTGCAAGCATAACATGAGCTGTATGGAGATGAGAAGTTCTCTGCAACTGGTTCTTCACCAGGGTGGCTCAGGGGGACATCTGATCTCCTCTCACCCTGGCAAAATGCCTCATATGGGGTCTGTTGGGACCACCCCTTATCCCACAGAGATGCAGAGGGTCTGGAATCTGAGTGAAACCCAGCTGCACAGAGCGGTCACTGAAGTGAGGATGGAAATCAGAGGGTGATGGTGGTGGGAGGCTGAGAGCAGCTGATGGGTGAACTGGCTTGTTTTTGATTGATATTTATATCTGAAGTGGCTTTTCCCTGCCCTAAATAGCCTGCATGGCTGAGCTCTGAGCAGCAGTGCAGACATCCGCACAGCGTTGTGCAGAGAGCGGGGATTTATTCACTGAGAAACATCTGAGGGAGGCTCAGAAAAAGCAGAATTGGAAAGCAAAGCTGCAGGAGGGTGTGCAGTGAGGGATAGAGCTGCATGAACAGAGAAGTGAGAGGAGGAAACCAAAATGGCTGGTGCTTTCCTGTCCCCCCGTGCTGGGGCTGCAAGCTCACCTGCAGGACTGCCTTGCCATGCAGGCAGTGCAGAAAAATGGCACCGAAAATAATCCTCTGGCCTGCCCTAACCTTTGGGCTATCTCTGTATTGTTCTGTCCATGTGTCTTTTGGTGAGGAATGTTTTTATCTTGCAATAGCACAGAGGAATTCTGCTGTGCCAGCAGCTCACAAGGGAAGGGAGAGTCATGCTGGAGGTCTGCTGGCACAGCAGACACAACTGATAAAGACAGGGGAGGGAGGAGGCAGAGCAGTAGCTGGAGTTTTGCTATCAGGAGCACAAGTTGAGTCTAATATGGTAGCAGTCTGGCAAGAGTATCTGATCTCCAAAGGGGAAAGAGGCAGAGTACTTTGCCCACATTGCTGGCTGGAGGCAACCTTTGGTGCTGCCTCTTTGCCTGCAACATAGCCAACAAACCAAACCCATAAACCATAAGCTACAGATGTTTTCATTTGTGGTTCCTGGGTCAGATCAAATCAGTTAATAGAAACGTAGAGGGGAGAAAACAAAGCCCATTAATCACAGCCTTCTGCAGGGAAGCACAGCTCCGACACCTGTGACCTCTCTTGCCCTGGCTCCCTGCAGCTCTTGAGAAATCCCAGAGCCAAGCTCCCACCCCAGCCAACAGAGCCTGGCTGTGTTATGCCACGTTTATCCCCAGCCCTCAGCCTTCAGCTTGAAACTGCTTGGGGCTGACAGAAGGTGCCTGGCCAGAGCTCTGGCATCTGCTCTGCTGCCCTGCACAGAAAGCCCTCCTACTGCTCTTTGCCTTCCAGCTTCGTTCTCACATTATTATTATTTTTGGCCCCATCGGGATTGAGTGTAGAGCCTGGAATCCATTTCCGTGCAAAGCATCTTTAAAGCATGACATTTCCCATCTCCCTTATTAAATTAGGCACTGGCCTCTTCAGTGGCCTGCCTTGTTGTGTACTGAATCAGACACAACATCTCATGAAACGTTTTGCAAGTAAATAGCAATGAGAACCATGTGCATTCATTTGAACTAATGTAGGCACCACAAAAATGTCACAGACCACACCGTGCAGGCAGAGCACAGCCTGTGTCTGACTGCCCATGAGGACTACATGGTGAGAAGAAAGCTGTCCTATGTTGGAACTGGGCTGATTCGGTGAGAAGCGACTGCATTATTTTTCTTTTTTTTTTTTGGCTTACATCTTTTGATTCAGGGTCTCAGTTTTCATATAAGTGAAATTCTGCATCCCTCATCACGACAAGGATAATATTGAACTGGGGAACTTTACAGCATTCCTCTGCTCCCTGAACAGCTCCTAGGCAGGGAGACAAAAAAACAATGTACATGAACTTAACAATCAAGTGTGCTTCTTCCAGGTCATGGGCTTGACACAACTCAGCAAAGAGGAGTTTCTCTGCTGCTTCCTATGTTGTATGAGTTCTGTTCACAAAGGGAAGTGCTTGTTCCCTTAAACTGTCAGCCTGGCACTTTTCAACAGCTCTTTTAGAAGTGTATGTATGTGCATACATGCACATAGAGCACACAAAGGAGAAAAAGGTTATGGGGAAGCAGGATGTTTAGTGCCTGCTTTTTGAGTGCCGAGCAGGTGCTGCGGGGCTGCGGTGCCACATCTCCTGCTCAGCAAGTGGATGCTGCAACTCCCAGGGCCTGCAGAGCTCAGCATCTCGTGCTGCACTGCTCAGGGTTGTGCTATGCTCTCAGGCTGTGCTATGGCACCTCACAGACAGGGGAGCAGCCCCGCACCCACGCCTGCAGGCCCATGGCAGGGAGGTGACCGCTAGCCACATGCGGTCAAGGGCAGCAGGGAAGCGGAGGAGCAGCGAGAGCTGAGCAGCAGTACAGCCCTGCCAAGCCACGCTCCATGTCAACGTCTTCTTGTTACAGGCATGACCCGGCTCAAGAAAGCTGATCGCAGGGAGGCAGGAGGTGTCAGAGTGACTGGTAGCCTGGAATTGCTCCCTGGCTAATTAAGAGGGACAGAAAGAAGAGCGAGGCCCAAGGAAACCTAACGCTGCTGTAATCCCATGGGAACACCCCGCGGGGAACAGACACCACCAGGAGCCCGGGGGTTTTCACAGCGACTACAGATTAAAACCGGCAGCACGAGCTGATAATCTTCTGCCACAACTGCCAATTCCTCGGTAAGTTACACACACGTTCGCTCACAATAAGCTTCGGTCCAAAGAGACCTGGACTGCAAAAGTGCCCAGGCTGGGCTGCTGTGGGCCAGGCCGTGCTCCCAGCCTGCAGCAATGCCCCGGACACGAAGGGTCCTTCTGCTGCATGTGCTGCAAAGCAGAGCTGTGCTGCACGGCTCTTGGCTTGTTGACCTTTGTTTAAATGCAGCGTGGAGTAATTTGTATCTTAGAGGAGTTGCTCTGTCTCATTAACGTGATTAAAGAGGCGGCGGGGCGTCACTGAGTTCACTGTCAGAGCCTGTTGCACACTAATTTAAACCACAACAGTCGTTAACCGGCCCGAGGTGGCTACACAGCCGCGGTACGGGCAGCACCAGAAATATCAGGCCACACGGAGAGTCTGGGGAGCCCCCGAGGGGACACCGCTCGTGAGTGAGGGCCCAGGAGCGGGGCGGCCCGGCCAGCGGAGCGGGCCCCGGTGAGCTGAGGGGGCCGAGGCCTCCCCGTCCCGCGGCGCCCCTAACCCCGGCTCCCCTAGCAACAGCGCCGCCGGCGGCTGTCCAATCAGTGCGCTGCAGGACGGGCCGAGCCAATAGCGTGAGGCGGGCGAGATGGCGGGGCGGGGCTTCGGGCCGGGGTGGGGGAGGGCCGGCCCCGCTCCGCGCCGCCATTTTCACGTCTGACAAACAAAAGAGGCGCAGCCGCCGCCGGCGCCGACCTGACCCTAGGTAACGGCTAGGGTCCGGGCCGCCTGCCGGGGGTGCGGGGCTCCGCGGTAGACCCCCTGCTGGGGGCAGGGGGCGGTCACCGTTGGGGCTGTGCGGTGGCGGGGTGGGGGGGCTCTGGACCGCGGGGGGTGGGGGCCGGGGCTCTGAGGGGGCTTCGGGCCGGGGGGGGGAGGGCGGCTCGGCGGTGCCCGTCCGTGCGGAGCGGGAGGTGCCGGCGTTCCGCGGGCCGGGCGGCGCTGCGGGCGGCACAGGCGGATGCGTTGCGTAACGCTGCGCCGCCACTGCCCCCGGGTGCGTGGAGTCGGAAGTGCGCGGGGCGGCTGGCACGGCTGTGGCATAGCTGAGGTACGGCGCTGGCACGGCTGCGGCGCGGCCTAGCGCAGGGGGCGGGCGGCGTTCTGTGTAGCAGCGTTATCGCTGTTGGTGGGTAACGGCCCGGTGGGAGTCGCGCCCCGGTGTGTCCTTGGCCTCGTTTCCACTGTGAGAAGTACACGTGCTTAGCGCGCATCTCTCCCGTCACGAGCTGGAATTTAATTGCCCTTTGCTTCTGGTCTGTCAGCTTTTATTTTTTGACACGGCGTGTGTCGGTGCTCGGGGATTGTGGAAACGCGTGCTGTGCCCGTGTGATCCTATACTGTGTGCATCTCTGGGGTGCTTTGGGGTCAGGTGATGGAATAAGGATTTAGCATCGAGTCTGGAACGGTTTTGAACTGCCTTGAAACGTTGGTGTCTCTGCTCATCCTGTCTCGTTTCCAGGGTGCGATAAAAAATGGACGGTGGCTTTATATACAAAAGCACGCACATGTGTGTACTTCAAAATTGAGTCACTGTGTAGCATCCATTTATTTCTTGTTTACTATGCTGCTGTTGTAATTTGTAAGTGGGAAAAAGCAACAGTTCAGCTGCCAGAATCCAGAAAGCATCGTTTCATAAACACCTGATGTGGTCAGAAGTGTTTGCTGGTAATGGTGGTGGGAAGGATTTGGGGAGGAGGGCTCACACTGTGCTTGGCGAGGATTACAGCCATCCAAATGGACTTGTTTCTAATAAAAGTAAGGCCTTACACTTGGCCAAGTATTTTTCCATAAATTGAGATTCATTAACTTAATTGAAAAGCTCTCTTCCTCTCTCTTCTGTTGTTTCTGTTCGTAGCTTGCTGGAATAATAAATTGTCCTCAGTACTCTGCTAATACAAGTAATGTGGTTTTATGTTGCTGTTTATTCTTGAGGCAAAGTAGATCAGAATTGGGGTGAGCGTGTGGTGCAGCAATTTGGGATGGAGCTGGACAGCTGGGTAGCGGTGGGATGTGAGTGCTGGGCTTTGTGCTCTCAAACATTCCTGCCCTACCAGTTGCTTGCAGAGAATACTTCGCATTTGTCAGGCATGCTGCTTTGAAAAAGCAGGGTGAGGAAAGATGTTAAAGAAAGAAGCACTTAGCTGCCGCTCTGTGGTTGGGCTTCCTGCCATGTCGGTGCTGTGGTAATGCCTCATCATTGTTCTCTGATAGCTGGGGAGGAGGCAGGGTGTTTTAGGGACGGTTTTGTGTTCTGAAGAGGTTGGGGTTGTAACAGAGAGTGCCCTGCTGTGTTCATAGATCATAGCATCATAGAGTGGCCTGGGTTGAAAAGGACCACAATAATCATCCAGTTCCAACCCCCTGCTATGTGCAGGGTCACCAACCAGCAGACCAGGCTGCCCAGAGCCACATCCAGCCTGGCCTTGAATGCCTCCAGGGATGGGGCATCCACAGCCTCCTTGGGCAACCTGTTCAGTGCGTCACCAACCTCTGGGTGAGAAACTTCCTCCTAATATCCAACCTCAACCTTCTCTGTCGTAGCTTAAAACCATTCCCCTTTGTTCTCTCAGATGTCTGCCTTCTTCCTTTGGGATTCGGTTACTCTCAGGCTGACGGTGAAAAACCTACTGGTGACAGAGCGTCCACAAGGAAGTCCCACCCGAAATGATAAGCTAAACATTAGTCATGTTAATCTTGAGTCTTTATTGTCTAAATAAACTCAATTAGATAAGGTTTCGGATTTGGAATAAACATCAGCTTCTCTCAGTGGCTGTGGTGTGAGGGTGTCTGCCTCTGTGGAGCAGAGCGGTGTCCCCGGGGAGGGTGGGGGTTGGCAGTAAACAGCGGTTTGATGTGGCTTTCAGCACAAGGAGGCTGAGGTGTAACTTCTGTTCGGAAGACGTTCGTTGGTTTCGATACAATTTCTGCACCAGTGCTTGAATGCAGAACTTGTTTGGCAGTTAGAATATGCCACAGTGAGATACTTCAGCAAAAGGTTGAAAGGATGGAAACTGAGTTGCAGATAAACAAAAACAAATAATAAAATGGGCTTGATTGCACTTTCTGCTCCAGGTATACCTATAAATGCAGAGGTAAGAACTAAGTATGATGGATTCTGATCTGCTAGGCTGGTATCTCTGTATTCATCACAGTTCTTGAGTATCTGGTGAGTGGGGGTAGTGCTGTGATGTGGAAGAAGTCAGGTTTTTTACACCACTGTGTGGAAAAACTCGCTGTCTCTCTTTCAGTTCATCCACTTATCAGCTGTTGGCTTTGCTGATGCGTAGCTCGTCCCTGTTGGCAAGAGGCTGTGCTCGGTGTCTAGGCAACGCCGGGCCGGCTCAGCATCTCTGTGGCTTGCTTGAAGAGATGAAAATTTTCCATTGCAGGGGAGAGGATTTTTCCTCTATTGCTTGTTCTTGTACCTGGCTGGCTGTCTTGGCCAAGGTTAAGGCATCTCTGAAACAAAATAGGGATGGTTTTCAGATGCTAAGAGGCTACATTGTGTAGTTTTAAGGTGCAATTGTAGGTAACCCTTTCTATAGCTCTTAGAAATATCTCATGATGATATTATTTTGGGCCATTCATAATAACTATTTTTGTTACAATGTAATTCTTCTCTTCGATTTTGGGGAAAAAAGAAGTTAAAAAAAAAAAAGGTAACCCAGTGCAATGAGCTGTGAGTAGCCATACATCTGCTGCAGAGTCTGAAACACTGCAGATATAATGGAGGTAAAATGGTTCAAATGAAGATTTGTTGGTGGTGATGTTCAATAAAGTATTCAGGAACTTCGAATCATCACTGATGGTTTTGGGCACTTTTTGATTTGTATGGCAGTAAGTTCTTGAGGTCCTGAGCGTGCCTCTGATGGGATGTGTTGGACTGACAGGAACCTTTATAATCAGTACAGAAAGTACTCTTTTGTTGTACTGGTTGTCAGATACTGATTACTGAAGATAGCTGGAACCAGGCAGTGCCCAGTTTTGCATTGCTTTACTGAAAAAAAAGTTAAGGCTTGCTCATACAGCACTTTTGATCTCTGAGAATCTTGCTTGGTGAGGACAAACTCTACGCATCTGCCATGATGAATGGTTGGAAGGAGTGAGCGCACAAGCTGTGGCTGGTTTGGAGCTGGGTATGTGCTGAGCAGCCAGTTAGTAGGCCAGACAGGAAGGGCAATTACTGATTTCACACAGCAGCCTTTCAGTGGAACTGTCTTGATTGCTACATTCTGTTCCAGCTGTGCTGACATTCAGAAAGATGGAAGGATCTAATGGAATTGGGGTGACGAGCTGGAACTGGCTAATGATGCTCCAGGTTGTTGACATCTAGAGCTTGGGGAGCTCTGCGCCAGGGCAAAATACTCATTTTCCCAAGCACTGTTGGATGTATTAAGAACGAACACTGGGAAACTGCTGGGTTTATTTTCTTGAGGCACAGATGGCTTTGACGACAGTACCCAAATAGCAGCACGGTGCTGTGATGCAGAAGGCTTCAGTAGTGCCTGAAACCTGACAGGAATTGTGGGCACTGCCTGAGTCTGTGCTTATTGATGATGATAGTTTCCTTCTAGCAATTACTCCTTTCATTTATTTTTGCCAAAGAACAGCACATTATCTGTCTTGTACTTTGGATATATGGTTAAGAACATGGTGGCCAATTATTTATCATTTTTTGGCTGACGTTAGCTAATAAACCTTGTTACAAAGTGGAACTGCTGACTTGATGGGCACCATCTTGATGTCTCTGAGGTAATAGCTCTTTCAGAAGGTGGGTTCACTGTAAGTAAAGGTACGAGGTTGAACTTGAATGGGTGTGATGTGTTCATACTGGAGTAATCAACTTGGGGAATAAGTTTAAGCTAACTTTGGGGAAAATAATGGCTCTGACTTAATATAACTTGATGATCAGGTTTCTGAAGAGAAGTCTTTGAATATTAAACCGAGGATGTGATTCTAGGTGAGCAGGGAGCAGAATGGTTTTGTAGAATCGTTTCAGAGCTGATGGAAGTGAGCAGCCTCTCAAGGGTGAGGAGCAGATGGAATAAATGCAGAGGTAGCCACACTGAACTGAGTGGTAAGGGGGGGACTGTCTTGCACTTGTTCTATTGAGACAAAACCTTTACATATTTAAGCACATCTTGAACGGTTATTTCTTGTTTGGGTGAATAATGACTTGACATCACTGTACGCAGTTTGATTTCAAAGAATGTAGTCTTTCGTGGTCTTCCATAAGCTTGATTTCTCCCTGATGTGTTTTGTTTTCTGACACTGTTGTTCTTCAGAAACACACAGTTGGAATATGAGCACAGCATGAATGATGGTGCTATATTGCAGGGTTTTGAGAAGAAAATAGGCTTTTAGCAGTCATCTGATCTGAGTCCTTTTTTGGCTAATGGGTACTCTTGTGCCAGCTGTGCTTGCTTGTGTTAGAGAGTTGCTGGCTGGTACAAAAACAAAGTGTTGCTGTAAAGGTTCCAGGGTACCTTTAACAAGCATGGAGGAGGAAGGAGGAGCGTGTAAAAGTCACTCAGTCATATGTGATCCCAAAGGATGCAAGTTCAGGTTGTGTGGTTTGGTTAGGGATGTGTTTTGGGGTGGTTCAGTGCATTCTGAAACAAACACAGTTACGAGGATATGGTGAATGACTTTCATGAACCTTCACTGATCAGGAGCAAAAACTCATTGACCATGACCCGAGGTAAAGTCTCAAACCCAGTATTTGAGGAACCCTAGAATGAAATGTGGCTGGGCACGTCATGTCTTACTGCTGCCTGGCTTGTGTTGTTGTGAGACTGCTTTCAACTGAAAGGAACTAAGCTTCATTTGACGTATGTTGATGGAATGAATGTACACATAAATAGGAGATGTGAAATATGACTGTGGATTGTTGGTACCATTCTTCTGTGGTGGTTCACTTACAGAAGATCTTCGGTGCTCTTATGGAATCTTTTTCTTAAGGAGTTAAGAGTAGATTTTAGGACTTGGACAGCAAAGCTCGAGTTAAGGCTTGTCCATGGAAGCATTAAGGATTGGGATTTCTGAAGGAGATGTAGACAGAAAAATCTTCCTGCAGTAAAGCAAATGCAGCCCTTGTGAAAGACTTGGCAGGTTCCCTTCTGAGCAACTTCACATACAGAGTAGCTTAGTCACAACTCCAAGGGCTGCTCGGAAAGGTACCCGGCTCTTTCATTGCGGGGTTAGGAGTACCAGGCTGCTAAATTTGTGGTAGCGAGAAAGGTGTATGCATGGGTTTATTTCAACCTCCATGCTTGAATTTCTGGGTGGGTTTTGTATCTTGAAGAGCACTTTTGCTTGTGTAATCCATGTAATTTAGCTTTTGCCGTCGTATTTTCAGAAGATTAAAGGCTGAATGCTATTTTGGTTTCTCCATGACAAAGGGCAGTATTGTCTTTTTATAGCAACCGGTGTTTTTGGCCAGTGGTGCCAGAATGCTGTTCTGGGATGGATCAGTTTCTAAATAGGAAGTTTAAGTAGCTTAGTTTTGGCGGTTCGGGTTTCTTAGTTTCCATGGCATTTTTACATGGAAAAGAGGCGAGCTCTTAAATTACACAGTCCCTGGAAATACTGCATGGATCAGAATGGCGTGCTCTTTTCTGGCAGAGTATGCATAGTAACCTGTAACTTGGCTTTATTTTTGTTTCAGGGAGATTAAATAGCTTTGAGACATAAAGCTGGCATTTTGCTAGAGCTTTGTTTATGTAATTGTTCAACTTGCAGATTACAAAGGGTGTACGGAGAGCTGAAAGCTGTTGCTTTTTGGTATTTCTAAAGCTTGCTCAGAGCCCCTGACCTTCTTGTTGAGGTTTAAGGAGTTCCTCCCTCAGCTCAGTGGCTTCATCTGCTTAGAAAAAGCTGTATGAGCTCTTGAATTGCCTTGGTTACTCTCTTGTGTTCTAGGACAAAATGAGGGGGCACTGGGTTTCTCCTAGTCATGCTGAGCTGGCTTAGGCATGGCGAGGGACAGTGGTTGTGCGTGAGGAGCAATGATGGAACATGATACAACAGCTTTCTTTGTTGACGTGTTTGTGCTCTTAGTGTATTATCCATAGATATGTGTGCTGTGTAATTCTTAGTTTCATCTGTTCAGGCTGTGTTCAGAAGTCCTGCTGATACTTGCTGCGAGAGCAGCTCTGCAGCTGTTCCTGACTTACAGCTGTAAATGCGTGTCTCAACTTGTGGGGCAGTGTTTTTCTCATAGTAAATGTTGCTGCTTGTATTTAGAGGAAAACAACTCCATGGTTAAAAGGAGCTAGCAAAAATACTGCTTTTTGTTTGTTTTATGCTCAAAGCGTACATCTTTATACATGTATAGGCATTGAAATGCCTTATCTTCTGTTAGTACGTTGCAGACTGTTAGTATTGGGTAGGGAGGGCCCAGTACTCAACTTGCAGAAAGGGCTGCCTGCAGCACGTGCTGCTGTGCACTGTTGTCTCCTGCAGGCTGAGCTGCACTGCCCCTCTGCTCTTGGTGGAGTTGTGCCTGTGGGTGCCACACGCCTGGCGTGAGGAACTTGGGGTATTTCCAGGTGTTTGCAACAACCCTGACCTTTCTTTTTCAGTCTGCTGCTACTTTTGAAGATCTGTATAGCTAGCAGAGATTCACAAAGAGCCTGAAACTTTTTTTTAGAGCTAAATACTCAGCTATGTTTTGCTTGTCATGTGCCAGTGATGGATGAGCTCTGGCACAGAGCGCAGACCTTTTTTTAAAAGCTAATGCCAGTGGATTTGCTTCGGGTTCTATTGCTGCATTTCTCCAGTAGTACAGCAGGAAAATGTATACAGCTTGAAATAGGAGTTTCTGTAACTGGAGGAGGGCAAGTGCTGCTGCTTTAATTTCTAGATGAACAGATACTTTCCATCTGATAATAAGTATGCATTCTTTCTTGCTGAGAATCATTTGTTAGTGATCTGATGTCAAAAATAAGATGAAATTTCTACCTTGGTATGAGCAAAGGCTGCTGTCTGCTTAGCTGTGCTGCTTTCCCAACTGGGTTTTGCAAGCATGTTTTGTATAGCTCTGTTCCTGAATTATGTGTAGTTCTGGGTTCAGTCTAATTTGTGTGATTAAGTGAAGAACTTAAAGGAATTTTCTTTCTTTTTGTCTGGTGAAGCTTTTTTGTTGTTCCAACCTACATGGTTGTGTTGCTGCAGTTGCCAGTGGTTTAATAAGAACAGATTAGAAGAAAGAACTGTTTAGTATCGATATTTCTAAGAAGCAGATGGGACAGACCAATAGAAGAGATCAAGCACTGTATGTTCAGCCAGCAGACCTTGCTGCTTTGCAGCAGGTGGCCGTGAGCTGCTGATGGTGAGCACCTCCCGGCCTCCTGTCACCCTCATCGCTGAGCAGTGAAGGCTGGAGCCAAAGTCTTGCTGCTTGGAAAGTGAATGCGCGCGTTGTCTCAGCGTGTAGGTGTGGAGGAATTGATATTTAACTCCTGTAACTGTTCCCGCTGAGTATTTTTACAATACCTCATACTTACTCATCTCTGAGTACCTGTCACTGAGTGACAACTTGAAGATCATTAAATTGATTGATTTGCTGCAGAAGAACGCACACAAAAAAGTTCATTTGCATAGAAACTTACAGCCTAGCATTTTTTTTTTCCTTACCAGTATTTATAAGTAATGAAGTAGTGTGGGCAGTCACAGACCCATGGTTTAAAGTTATACCTGATGGAAGGACTTCTTTCCCCAATCTAGTCAGTCTTTTCAAGCGAGTTCGATAGAGCAGCCTGCTGAGATGCAGATCAGAGTGTTGCAGACACCAGGCACAGTTGTTAACAGATGTTGCAGATCTACAGCATGCCACTGCCCTTTGTCTTTGTTCTTCCATTTAGGGAAACCAGGGAGCATTTAACCTAACAGTTTTGACATCCTGATGTTGCATCCCCCTGCTCTGTAGTTTGTATTCAAGGAGTATGCCTTGCTATTTGCAACAGACTGGCAGTGCTGGTAACAGAAGAGGAGGCTTGCCTGTAGTGTGGTCATGTAAGGGTTTGGAATGTGCCGGTAGCAGTCCTTCTCAGATAGGTGTATTGCAGGTTCTTGGTGTGCTTATGCTGGTCCAGCTGTGAAAGGTTGTTCTCTTGTCACATGACAGTGACTTCCAGCTGAGTCCTCAGTAAGGTTCCAGTTCTGTGCACAAAGCAGGTGGTGGGTGTCTCACAGACTTCCCATGGTGCTTTCCACGTTGATGGTTGCACGTTTGTCTGTCCCTTCTCAGTTGGTTTTCATTTCTTCAGGTTGAACCAGCTTTCTCTTTGGCTTCTCCAACGGGTCACTGATTTTCTTCTTTCTCACGTTGCCCATCTGTGTGGTTTGGCTTCCTTGGAATCTGGAGGAGGAACTCATCTTTGCTTCTGGGGGGTTGGGGCATTTTGTAGCAGCTCAGCTCGGCAGGCAGCTTCCCTTTTGCATTGTGCAGTGATGTGTGGGAAGGAGGGCAGAAAGCTTTGCTGCCTCGTTTGTGTCTGCACGGCTGCTGGGGGCTGCAGGCGGGCCCCGGTGTGTGCAAGTCTGTGCTCAGGGAGACCCAGCTTTAATAGGGGGTCAGAACAGTGGAGTCACCCAGGATGTGTTCTAAAACCCTGAAAACACGAGTTCATGGTGGTGTTCTTTTATGGTCACTGTCATGTTTGGATGAGAGTAGAAGCATGTGGTGAAGGGCAGAGCACACTGAGTTTGGTATCTGGGAGAGATGCTGAAAGACAGCTGTTGTGTGCTCTGTCCTGCCTGAAGAGCATTGATAACAAGCTGGTCGTGGAATGGGGAAAAAGCAGTGTAGAACTGCTGTGCTCATCCTGGCTGAAATCTCTGCTGTTGGAAGCAGCCAGATAGAGCTTTTCTTTTGAAGGAAGTGAAACCAATCTGATGTATTCGCAAGGTTGTTTGTGCAAGTATGGTGTTTGTAAATGGGATGGTACAGAGCCTGGTGGGCCTTACAGCTGTGATTCAGGTTCTGTTAAGCTGAGTGGCAAAATTCCCAATGGAAGGTGAAGTTAGAATAGCGAACACATTGTTTGTAGTAAAAATTGGGGGGTTTTAGGGTTACAGAGCAAAATCTTAAGGCTATTTTTGTTGTTACGTGTAAATGAGAATACCTCTGAAGTCCACTTCATTGCATGGAAACAACCTGAACTTATTAGATCTTTCCTATCTTGAATGGGTAAAATACAGTAATTGTTCCCAATGCAAACTTAAGCTGCTGGATTCACTGAGATATAAATCACTGGTGGGGCATGCAGACATATCACCTTTCTGGGCACTGCTGCCCTGTTCAAACCTTCCACGCCTTATAGGCTTACAGCGAGACGAGAACAGCAGGGCTTACTCACACAGGCACTGTGAGTTATCTTTACTGGTGTGAGTTTCTCTCTGGCCTTCACATCTGCCCTGTGGCTGTGCACGCTGAGCACACGGTGTTTTTGATTTGTGGAGATGTTTCTAACATCTCTCTCCCTCCCTCCTCTAAATATTGCATAACTGCTATTTTTATAATATCAGAGCTATAAAAAATAACTTGCTTTGTTAGCCTTTGAATGGGAAGCTGTGCTGTATGGTGTGCTGCCAGACCTGTGTTTTTCAGGAAGCAGCGAAGCAGTGCGAGCAGCCCTGCTGGGGCTGTGCTTGGGGACACAGCTGCCAAGTAATGCACTGCGCCATGGGCAGGAGTGCTGTCTGCGACGCTTGGGCATGTGCGAAACAAACAAGCTGAGCTGCTGCTAATGAGTTCCCTGGAGGTGCATTGGGTAAACAAGGTGCTGAGTATTGGCAGTGTTGCAGGTGCTCTCTGCTACACAGCCCTGTGTTGGAGCAGCGTCTGCAAGGCTGAGCTCCCGGTGCAGCTTCTGCAGCCGTGGGGCTGGTGTTAAGTGGGAGCCAGAATCACTGCTGCCAGTTGGTGTGTCTATACCAAGGATAATCGGGAAGGTGCTCACAGAGCTGTACTGCTGTCTTGGAAAGAGCCCCTCTTGCAGTGCCCATGCGCTGTAACTGGTGCCAGCACGGTGCTGTGCCTTCATAGAGGCCTTACGCATGCTGAGCTCTGCCCCCATTGAGCACCAGCAAACCTCTGCCTTGCACTGGGAGGCTCCATAAGTGTTGCTGGTGCAAGGAAACCCCAATTTACAACTCTTGAGAGATGTGGAACTGCTGCAGTTGGGAACGGCTGGGCTGACGCTGAGAGGTCCCAACCTGCCTGTCTGCGAGGCGCGTGTCGTCGTTGGTGTCTATGGGGACACAGTTACAGCACGATGACGGAATGTGCTGGAAGGAAAGCTTGCTAATTTGGTAATACTGTTACAGTTCTTGAAAGCAAGGGAAGAAAAACAGCTAACTGTTGTGTAGTGAGTAAAGTATTGATCTGTTAGCCGTGGTGCAGGTAAACATTCCCGGAGCTGAGCGATCGATCTGTGTCCTTAAGTGGTGCTTTCACTCCAGCAATGCCCCCGCGGCCGGGCACGCCGTGGGCGGTGTGCTGCTGCCCGCAGCGCTGCTTCTCGGGTTAATGGAAAGCTGCTGGGTAACAAAGGAGGGCAAATAAAAATAGAGCCGTGACCTGGAACGCTTCGTGGTCCCTTTGTACGAGGTGCGTTATTGTTTGTGTAACGATCTTCAGACGAAATAAGTAGGAGCCTGGTTTCGCTGCAAAAAGTTAATGATTAAAGCTCCGGTCTAAAATTAGAGCGACTCAACTAAAAATTTACAGGCGGCTGCAGAGGCGGGCAGGCCGGGCTGAGCTCCGCTCCGTGACCCCGTGCTCGGTGGGTGCAGGGAGCGGCCGCGGGGGGGAGTTGCGGGCGCGCTGCGTGCCGGGGCAGCCGGACCCCTCGCCGACACTGCGCAGGCGCGGGCGGACGGGAGCTGTTGGCCCCGCCCATCGGCGGCTGCCATTGGTCGAGGCGCAGTGGGCGGGGCGAGGCGCGGTGACCTGTCTGGCCGCATCCCGAGCGCGCCCGCAGTCCGGCGCCGGCTGAGCGGCGTGCGGGTCTGAACTCGGTTGCTTCTCTGCTTGCCTTACAGACCGCTGGGCTGGAGCTCCGCCTGCACGCCTGTGGGACCTCCGCCTCGGAACCGCCCTCACGCCGTCGCCTCCCTCTGTCTAATGTGCTACAAGGATGAGCCCAGCATTTGGAGCTATGGAAGTGGAGCACTATTCCAAGGGAGTCCTGCTCGAGCCCTTTGTCCACCAGGTCGGGGGACACTCCTGTGTCCTCCGGTTTAATGACAAGACGATCTGTAAGCCCCTTATCCAGCGGGAGCACCAGTTCTATGAGACTCTCCCAACAGAAATGCGTAAATTCACTCCGCAGTATGAGGGTAAGTTCCCAAACCATAGGATGGGGTCGGGCTGCTGCTTTCTGCAATACTGGTGTGCTGTGTGCTCTGTTGTCTCTGAAATCTCTTCTGCGTGGAAGAGGTTTTGGGGGTTTTCTTTTCATGTATTTTGATGTTGTCTGAGGCAGGCTGTGGAGATGCAGGGTGGAAATGCTTGCCCAGCTGGTGTTTGGGCTACCTAACAGCATTAGAGTAGAGCAGCTCTGCTGGTGATAGCCCATGTATCTCCCTTAGGCATAGGTAAGTCGCTAACAGCTTGTGAACGTTTTCAGTAATTGTCTGCTGCTTTTTTCTTTTGTGGATTTATAATTAATTTTCACCACTTGTTTAATGTCTGTTTACAGGGATTTGATAAGTTGAGTGGTGGTGTGTGTAAGCTTAATTGTGATCTCATTTATTTTGGGGTTTGTTCTCTCACTCTCATTTTGATCCCAATAAATACACGTTGGTGAAGTGTCTTGTTAAATATTTGCAGCTTTGTTTCTGTCATTAAGGAAACGAAAATCCATGGCATTTAGGTAGGCAAGGATCAAATAGCCGTGATGAGGTTGAGTCAGATGTTATGTAGGAGTGGAAATTCCAGTTCTCCTAAACATTGCTCTAGTTAACAGAAATACTTTTCTTTCTTATTCCATCGATGGCTGGCTGGTGATTAATAAATAATGACTGAAGCATTTTTTTAAATGAAGTTGCTTTTTATGGCCCACTGACTTGAACAGCTGTAAGGGTGACCGTTTTGCACTGTTGGTGAAACTGGCGGAAGACTTCAGAGATGTTTCCCAGTAGTGCTGCCTGTGTGCTCGCAGAGACTGACACCTCTTACAGGAGTTCTTTGGGACTGGAAGAAAATGTGGTCTTTGAGTGATCCTTTTCAAAATGTAATAGAATGATTGTACCAGTCTGTGTGGCTCTTTGGGGAGTGTGGGAGGGGTTTAGGGGGGTAAGGGGCCTCACTTGAGCCTTCTGTTGTTATTTTTCCAGGATAAAGGCCATTTGCTAGCTGGTTCCCCCCTTTTTTCCTGTTGTCCTTTCCTTTGTGGCAGCAGGAGTGTCAGTCAGAGCTTCTGCACCCCCTCCCCTGGGTACTGTAGGTGTCAGAGCTGCCCGCCCAACTCAGAAGTGCCCATCTTTCGCCGAGACCTCCCTCTGGCCCAAAGATGAGCTGCAAGAACTGTGCAGGTGGCTTGGTTTGAGGATAAGGAGAGGGGACTGGAAAATAAAGAACTAACAACCGATTCAGATATTGTTATGGCTTCTTAAGTCCGCACAGCAACATGCTAATGTTAGCATTAGGGGCATCTGTGTCAGAGCACTCTGCTGGGACTCAAAATGCAGTGCAGTGCTTCAGAGTCTCTGGAGTGGGAGGATAAGAGAAAAGTGTTTTCAGGGTTCATTGTCTTTCTGTGTACCTCAGATATGTTCTGTATTGCATTTTGTTATTTATTCCACAAGGCTACTGCATTACTGCTATCAATAAAGTACATACCAAAAAGAAGAAAATGTGTAATTCAATGTAGTGATTTAAGAGGAAAGCTCTTGGGCTACTTTTGTTGTAATGTGGCATCATCTTGTTTTGCTCTGCTTGCAAGTCTTTCCCATGGGGTTCTGCTGACCGAATCCTGTTTGGACAAGTGGGTTTTGCTTTGCTGTCATGCAAAACTTAAAGCTTTCAGTGTCTGGATTTTTTTTTTTTTGTGCAGATCACTTCTCACTGCAAGTTGTTAACATGTTTGACATCTCATTTAGGGTCAGACCAGTCAGGTTTTTTAATAAACATTTTTATTAATTGAAATTGTCTCCTGTTATTATTTGATCCTTACTTGATTCTGAATTGGAGAGAACAGATTTTTTATATTGTTCTTTTGTCATTATGATAAATTGTCTTTTTTGAGGTATCATCTTTGTCTAGGTCTTTTGATATTTGTTAGGTTGGCAGATGGGGTTTGGCCTGTGGCAAGATAGAAACTAAGGACCAGGGTAAGAGAAAAAAACAAAAGTTGCTATATTTTTCATGTAATGTTGTGTGTTGTAAAAGACTTGCTTATTGCTTCAGCAATTCACAGCTGCTTATGTCCTTTCTCTCTTCAGGTGTGGTGTCAGTGAGCTTTGAAGAGGATGAAGATGGAAACTTATGTCTAATAGCATATCCATTAAATGGGGACCACGATAACTTGGAAAACTTAGATAATTCTGACTGTGAACCCAAAAGTAAGCTGTTGCGATGGACTAACAAAAAGACAGTGTTGTTAGAAAATGAGAAGATACCGAAGGAGTGGGTCCGACAGCACAGGAAAGAGGAAAAAATGAAAAGGTAGGTTTAATAGGGAGAGCTGGGAGGCAAAGTGTTGAAGCATAGCATTTTTGCTGTCAAACTGGGATAAGGTCTCCAGAATTCCAGAGAACTCTCCAGAGCTCTGCTTTCAGTTTCTGTTCTCATTTCCTTCTTTTTTTTTTTCCTGACCTCTTCACTGCAGTCAGGCTCAGTTGTGAAACTGCCTTGTCCTCAGCCTGATAGCATGGTGACTGCTTTTTGCTGTGCTTAGCTAAGAAGGGTTTTCCAGTGCTGTACAAAAAATGTATTACAAGCAAGCCATCATGTTCCAGTTGTGCTGCTGTAGGAAGCCAGGTTCATCTGTGTTAGTCATATTGTCCCTCACATTTTCTTATAATTATGCCTGCTGTGAGCTCTCTGAGCTGTGAAGTACTGTGCTAGAACACTAACCTTAGCAAGGGATAACCCCTAAAGTATCCCTTGCTTCTTTGGAAGTAGTTCAGATGGGTAAAGAATATATACATTGAATTACTGTGTGTTTTGTAACATACTTAGCTGTATGCTAATTTACACCAGTGTGAAAGTAGCTTTCCAATGGTTGATGTATTACTGATGTGCAAATTGTCTGAATGTACAGAAAGGAAAAAGCTTGCTGCGAGCTGTTAGAGAAGGCAAGTAAAGTAGACCTCACTGGGTTTAAAACTCTATAAGTGAAGTGTTCATTGTTGTGTTTCTCTTCTAATCTGATGTTTTATTCTGTTTTCTAGTCATAAGTTAGAGGAAGAATTTGAGTGGCTGAAGAAGTCTGAAGTTTTGTATTATACTGTAGAGAAAAAAGGAAATATTAGTTCACAGCTTAAGCAGCATAATCCTTGGAGCATGAAATGTCACCAGCAGCAGTTACAGCGGATGAAGGAAAATGCAAAACATCGAAATCAATATAGTATCCTTTCCTGAAGATGCTTTGTGGCGATGGAATGAGTAGGGCTCTGCTTTCTATTTCTTGGACATGACAGATAAAAATTCAGAGCGGGGCTTAACTATAACCCAGGGAGGCCTTGTGAAGCAGTCACTTATGTGGTGACTTGGAAGGGATTGCCAGCACTTTCCAGAACACAGGCTTTTCCGGCGTGTTGTGAAGTAGCTAGGCTGGGAAATCCAAATAACTTAAATCTACAAATTGGGACTTAGTTAATGGAAAGGCTTTAGAGTGTTTGGGATCTTTCACAGAACAACTTACTAATGTGAGCTTTTGGGGGAGGATAGAAGTTAAGTGACTCTTTTTTTCCGTTGGTGAGAGCCATTACTCTGATCAGTACTGAGGATCTCAAAAGCTAGTTGCTTTCCCTTTTCAGCAACTTCTCAGTGTTGTCTTAAATATAGGGTGGGATGTTCTGATACAAAGAGTTGTCTGCTTTGATAGTCTCTTCGTAGTGAGCCTTTTTGATAAAGACAAACTGAATATAAACTGTCAGGATGGGAGCGTGAGAAAAAAGCTGTGACTGCATGAAAGCTGAGGCATACCCCCGTGCACTGCACCTATAGGCAGAGCATAGGAGTGTGTCCAGAGAAGGACAGTGAAGCTGTGAGGGGTCTGGAACACAAATCTTACGAGGAACAGCTGAAGGAAATGGGGTTGTTTAGTCTGCAGAAGAAGAGGCTCATTGCTCTCTACAACTGCTTGAACAAAGGCTATGGCACGGTGGGGATTGGGCTCGGGCTCTGCTCCCACATAACTAGCCATAGGACAAGAAGTGATGGCCTCAAGTTGGAAGACATTCCAACTTGTTCACTGTAGGAAACATTTATTCTCTGAAAGAGTGGTGGTGCACTGGCATGGGCTGCCCAGGGAGGTGATGGACTCACCATCCCTTGAAGTGTTCAAGAAACATTAAGTTGTACTGAGGGACACGGTTTAGTGGGGAATTCTTGGTGGTAGGTGGACATTTGGACTGGATGATCTTGCAAGTCTTTTCCAACTGTGGTGCTGTCTGTGTGGGTAGGGAAGGTCCTGCTGTATGCAGGCTTGCATGCAGCCAGTAAATCCCGCAAATATATTGATATCTGTGTGCTCTGGTAAGCAGATCCTCATGTGTGAGGAGTTCTGGTGAATGAATTACCAAAACATCTTGGTGACTAATAAACTGTTCACAGTGAGAGAAAGTACTTTGTGGCTGGTGTTGTCACTGCTTCACTGCAGGTGATTGTTAAATTATCTAGGAAGTGTGTGGTATTTCAGTAACAGATGTCATGTTCTGAAGTACTTGTAGACTGTACTTTGTCATTCTGAATCTGTGGCTCATCTGCCAGATTTTTATCTGTGACCTCAATTACATTTTCCCCACCTACTGTAAGATAAATAAATAAACCACCTGTCTCATCTATCTTCTCTAGAGACCAGTGGAACTAGGAGTAGAGAAGCACTTTGATACCGTGTGTTTGCAACTAAGTTTTGATAGGCTACTGTTTACTGGGCGTACTTATGATTAGAATTATGGCACTGTAATGTCTGTGGTAATGGTTTTAAAATGCTGTGACTGTACTGTGAGGATTGTTCCTTAACTAGCATTTCCAGAATTCATTTTGCTGGAAAACCTGACATCTCGATATGAAGTACCGTGTGTGTTGGACCTTAAGATGGGAACCCGACAGCATGGAGATGATGCATCAGAAGAGAAGAAGGCTAACCAAATCCGTAAATGTCAGCAGAGTACATCAGCCGTTATTGGAGTCAGAGTTTGTGGCATGCAGGTGAGAGGAAAATGAGTTATGTGTAAGGCAACAGACAAGTACCTGTTCCTGATGATGTCTTTTACTTTCATTTCTTGCTTCAATAGTAATCCTGTGTGTTGCTGTGCTTGAGATGCTGTGCTTCATTTCCATCAGTGAGAGGAGTGAGGCTTTTGTGAATGACTTAGCAGTTGAAGGTAGCAGCATCTGCAGGAGCAACCTGTAGCGACTCCTGCATCGCAGGGATGGTGTTCTCTGAGCAAGAAAGCAGGCTCCTGCACCATAACAGTAATTGGAAATTGTGTAGTAGAATTACTGATTGGATTAACATCTCAGGATAAGCGTGAGAAACAGTTAAAGAGAGGTGTGCTGGCACATGCATTTTGAGTAAAACCTGGAAATGGGCCAAAATTTGAACTAACTCTCAGTTCTGTCTTGCAGACTTTAAAAAGCTATAGATCTCTTTCTGTTTAAAGTAGGCTTGTTGTGAAGTGGGTTAGAAAGTGTGATAAGAGTAGTGGCCAAATAAGATACTCGCGTGGACTTTCACCCACATTTTTTGTTTACTTGTTTCTGTATTTCCTAGAGTGACAAGTGGGAAAGAGCTTGTTTGTTTTTGAGGCTTTTCTGAAGCCTTTTTTCTCCTTCCATCCAGTAGATTCCGGGAATGCCAGCAGTGTTTGCTGGGACTTGTTCCACAGCATGACTCTTGGCATGATTGGTGTTCAGCTCACTGTTTAAATTCTGAGAAAAGCACGAGACAGCTCCCACACTTTTGTTTCTGCCTTTTAGCCACACTACTGGGATTTGGGCTGGCTGGCTTGCCAGTTCGCCTTCCAGTACAGACCTGTGGTGGAAAACAAGGAAGAGCTTTAGAAGTACCTCTGGTGCTTACTTTACGGAGATGTTTTGGCATTTTTTCTGTGTGATGTGTGGAGCACTTTCCCATAGGAAGCAATCTTCCTGCAGGAGTACCTCCAACTTCTCAATACGGAGATTTGTGGGGTGGCACACCTTGGTTTTATATAACAGTGTTTGCTGTCCCATAGAGCACAGCATTCTGGGAGTGAGCTGGTATGCCTGTGCGCAGAGGCAAGTGGTGTGTGAGTGGCTGTGGTACAAGTTGTATCTTGACTGCAGATCTTGGCCACAGCTTTCCTAACCTTGCTTAAACTCCTCAATCATACATTCCAAGTGGAAAAAGCTCAAGTGTAAACTGAAAGAATTTTCCACTTCCTCTGAGCCTCCAAGTTCCATAGACACTGCTGGGTCTGTTGTTGCGAACGGTTTCTGTAACTACAGGAGCAGTATTAAGAGAGCAGTATATCATCATGTAAGAGCTTTCCATAGCAGCCTTTCACCCCGCACCCCTCGGCCTTCGGGTCAGTGTTGCCAGCAATTTTAACTCTTGTTTTCTCTTATGTGTGCTTGAATACACAGGTGTACCAGGCAGGCACTGGCCAGCTGATGTTCATGAATAAGTACCATGGAAGAAAGCTCTCGGTCCAAGGATTTAAAGAAGCACTTTACCAGTTCTTTCATAACGGCAAATACCTGCGCAGGGAACTCTTTGAATCCGTTATTAAAAAACTGACTGAACTCAAGTCTGTCCTGGAGAAACAGGAGTCCTACCGCTTCTATTCGAGCTCCCTGCTGATCATCTATGATGGGAAGGAAAGGCAGGAAGTCGCTGTCGACTCAGACCCGGAGGACTTGGAGGACCTTTCAGAGGAGTCTTCAGATGAGTCGGCAGGAGCGTATGCCTACAAACCGACTGCTAGTACTGTTGATGTTCGTATGATAGACTTTGCCCACACCACCTGCAAGTACTATGGAGAAGATAGCGTGGTGCATGAGGGCCAAGACACGGGTTACGTTTTTGGACTTCAGAATTTAATAGATATTATTAAAGAAATAAGAGACGAAAATAGTGAATAAAAACAGTGTGAATGCACATCAGTAGAAAGCGCACTATCGTGACTCTGTATTCCAAAATTATTGGCCACTTTCTGGTGGTAGGAAACCTTACGGACTCTGCAGGGATGGTCCTGTCAGAGTCAGACTTGTTCAGAGGGCATTTACTTCTATTGGTGCTGGACCTAGCACTGGCAAAACTTAGTATCCTTATTTATTTTAACTTTCTTAAACATTCCATATTTGATTACTCAGATACCTCTGTTATCCCTGTGTGTATACGTTCCAATAAAATTCTTTTTGTTCATTGTAAGTGATGCTTCTGTCATTGCTGCTGACCGAAGAGGAGGTAAAGCTTTGAGATCTTTCAGGTGGTGTTACACAAAAGCAGCATTAGAACAGCAAAGCTTACCTCATTAGACCACGCGTGGAATAATGCATTGCTTCTGGGCCTCCTGTCAAGAACAATGAGCGAGAACCATGGCAGGGGAGAGCTGGGGCCTGGCCAGCAGCTGGAGCACCTGCCTCTGGGGAGCAGGGCCTGTCTGGCTCTGGGAGAAGGTGGCTCAGAGGGACCGGAGTGACAGAGGCTGGGTTAGAGGCTGGCTGTTGGTTTATAATAGCCAACAAATTGTTTCCTATTTCGGGATCTTGTAAACTGACTCCTGCTGTGTAACCTGTTTCTATATACATTTTCCTAATCTAAGATGAGCCAAACCATACGTAAGAAACTCCTACAGGATTAGCTGTAATAGCAGCTGGTAGGGCAGAGCTGCAGAGCCTGCAAGTTATCCTAAGCAGCTTAAAATCTTACTTGGGACGAATAGGTGGGAAAGGAATGTCAGAAGATGGGTGAATAACTGAAGTAAAGATAACCGAGCAGCACTACTAGTTCCTCTTTGGAAAGAGGGATGTTAATTCATGTAAACATTTTTAGTTGGCTGACTTCTCTTGGGAAGCTTGTAAGTCAGCATGACGGTGCAAGAGCAAAACGGCGTGGAAGTTCTGGGGAGCACTGTTTCTTCTTCTGTGTGCTCAGGGTAAAGCAGCAAGGCCATGAGGTGTGGGGTGGGGGTGCCGGGGGTCCTGGCCCTGGCCTGTCCTTTGTTCAGGCTGCAGAAGTGAGAGGGCTCCTGATCCCCTGGGTGCCAACGCACGGGGCTGGAGCAGGTTTGCAATGGGCAGGGAGGCAGCCTGCCTGCTGCCGTCGGCTTCTGTTCAAAGTCTCTGCAGTGGCTGTCCTGTGCTCTTTTGTACTTTTCGTAGAGGTTTTTTTTTTAACCTTTACTCTCGCAATGTTACTTTGTGGTTGCTTTTTTTTGTTTGTTCCAGGGCACCGAGATGCAAACCAAGGGCGCCGTCAAAGAGGTGCTTTTACATTTTGCACTCAATCCACTGTTTTGCAGCTGCATGTGGAGATGCAGGATTGCTGCAGGAGGTCGTAGAGTGTTTGTGCTTCACGAGTCCCAGTGCCTGGCACAGCTAACAGAGAGCCCCGCTGCGCTGCCACTGCCGTGGGCTGTGCATGCTGAGGGGCTGTTTACTGTTGGCACTCCGGGTTGCAAAATTCCTTGGGCAGTGATCAGTGAAACTTCCTGCTGTCCCCTGCGATGTGCTCTGGGTGTGAGTCAGAATACCGGGAACGAGGAGCGGGATCGCCTGCAGCAACGTGACGTTTCCTTTTCGGTTCTGCTTAAATGTGATGCCCTCTGCTAATGAGCTAATGACAGTCTCCTGGCAGGCAGCGGTCACCCGGCACTGCTGCAGCATATAAATAAGCCTGCCTGTGCAGATTCATCTGATACACCGTTTGACTTTGTAGTCTGAAATTAGCAGGGATAAAGTCCTCTAATGGACTTCTGTTACGTACAAACTCTGGAGGGAATTCATAAAATCCGATGAGAACAATCGCATTTGCTGTGATGCAAGCTGCCTTCAGAACAAGCCCTCTTTGTTCTGCTGCTCTGGCTGGGAGCTGCTGGGAGCGGTGTGAGCGTGGCCACGGGCTGCTCCCAGAGCCCCTTGGTGCCACAGCTGTGCGTGTGCAGGGACACACACAGCTCAGGTGCGGTTGGTGTGTGCTGAGGAGGGTGCAGGGCAGCAGCCCTTCCTTCTGCCCCATGGGTTCTTCTCGTCCTCACCCCACCAGGGTGTGGGGAGCATGCTGGGAGAGCAGGGACGGCGCTGCCTTTTTTGCTTTCAGCTGCTTTACGGGACCAAGGTCAGGCTGTTGGGAGGCGCCTCCTGCGCCCGCGTGTTGATTTAAGCCCCTGGGCGTCCTCAAGGGTTAATGTGGGGGCAGCCGGGACAGCGTGTCCCTCCGCATGAAATATTATCCCACAAAGTTCAAGAGCGGGGCTGGTTTCCTTCCATGCCGCTCCGTGCAGATCCCTCGGAGCAGTTCCTTGTGTTCGCAGAAAGGCGGTTACGTGAAGTGGGGCTCCTGGGGCACTCCTCAATTCCGGGCCCACACAGCGGCTCTGTGGGGCCTCGCGGGCAGCAGCGCTCGGAGCAGGGCTCTGCTGTGCCCTGCACAACGTGGGGAGCACTCCTCATGTAAATGGGTCGCTTTGAGCCCCACATCTGGGACAGGGTGAAGGGAATGCCCATGGGCCGCCCGGATGGAGAAGGAACGTGCTCCTCCAATGGTGGGCACAGGGCCTGGAGCTGCTCTGGGGGAGCTGCGGCCCCCAGGTGTGGTTTCTAACAGAGCCGGGCTGGAGTTTATGTAACCGGGCGATGACAAAGCGAGGGGACAGGGAGCCGCGCTCTGGGATGGAGCTGCCTTCCCTGAATTGTATGGAAATGAGGGTGTGCCCGTGGCCTTCCCAGCCCTTGGCATGCAGAGCCCACGTCACGCAGGGCCTGCAGCACGCCAAGCACCCCGCTGAGGGCCGCACCCAGCCGTGCCCCCCACCGGACCCCACTGGGCCTCGGGCCGCGTCCCGCAGCCACTTCCCCTCCTCGGGCACAGCTCCACAGGGCTGTTGTTGTTCCTCCACACAGAGCTGGCCGTGAGGCTCCCCCTGCCCGCCCTTCTGTCTCGGCCGTTTCTAGGAACTGCAGCTGTTGACAGCAGCTGGATGTTCCTTCCCTGCACCGAAGGAGGGGCCCTGGGCCTGGGCCAAGCCGTCCATAGGCACCGCGGACGCCTCACGCTAGGCCGATCCTGGCCTGCAGCTCAGCTCTGCACTGCTGCCTCTCCCCGCTGCTGAGGGGGCTGGAGGCCGCATCTCCCTGGATCAGGGTGCATGGTGCTGCTGGGACGTCGGGATGGCACAGAGGCACCACTGCTGCATCCCTGCACCCCAGCCCGGGTCAGGCTGTGGCCTTGCCCAGTGCTCAGTTCCGGAGCCCCTCTGACTTTTCACCTAAAGAGAGCACCCTGCTGCACAATAATATTTGCACGCCTAAAAGTAGCAGGATCGATCACAGCGCTCTTTTGCAACCTGTTGACGAGCGGGCAGCGTGGGATTATATAAGTGTACACAGCGCTGGCACCGCTGTGCCTCAATCATATGAGCACTATTGTGTAACTCTTCCTACCGCTGGCATCGCACCCCGGGGGTTCTCCAGGCCCCACTGCAGCCCCACTGCAGCCCCACTGCAGCCCTGCACCATGCGGGCCCCGGGAGTTGGTGGTGGCCTCCAGGGGGGCTGGATGTGCAGGGACGTAGCATTCCCAGCAGGGAAATGAGCTCGTTGCCTTCCAACCCTGCAGCACGGGGCTGTGGTGTTGGGTTTTGAGGGCAGTGGATGGAGGTGCCGTTATCTGAGGTCTGAAGTTCGCCTTCAGAAGTCACCCACACATGACGCAGTTTCCCCACCCAGGCCAAGATAAATTACCTGCAGCTTGCAATTAAGAGCCATTTGCTAATCAGCAGCTGCTCATGGGAGCTCTGAGCGCTCACTGCCCCCCACACACCACAGGCACAGGGGCTCATCCTCACCCTCTGCATTGCGGTATGGCCACCATCACCCAACTCCTGCTCCAGCTGCACTTGCCATGTGGACATTTCCTCTCACTCCTCCTACCTGGGGCAGAGGTAGATCTGCCCCCCCCAACATGCTCCCTACTGCCCCTTGGCTTGGTGGCACAGGGTCTGTATGCCGACAGGTCCATCCTGTGCCCAGCACACAGGGCACCGTGCTCTGCACGGCGATGGCAGTGCCATACGGGACGCAGAGCCCTCCTGGATGCACTCAGAAAACACATTTGACATTGTGCAGAGCGAGGAAACCTCACCCTGGGACGCAAGCTAATCTCTGCGGAAACACAAACCCGTTTCTGTTCCAAGCACCGATCCCCCCCATTCTTTCTGTTCCCTGCCCTGGCACCAGCCCATTCCCACCACCCCTGCCCCCGGTACGAGCGCCTGCACGCCCCACGGGGAGAGGGACGCACGTCCTTCGTGAGCCGGAGCCCTGCCCCATCGGCGAGGCGCTGCTTCCCCGCTGCCGTTCATACCCCCCCCCACCTCTGAGCACGAGGAGCGGAGCATCGCCCCCCACGCGGACACTCGTGGGCGCCAGAAGGAAGGAGCGGAGCGCAGCACGGCGGCACCGAGAGCTGCAGCTCAGCCGCGGCCATTCGCGGGGCATTGCTGCCCTCTGCTGAGCGGGAGCCCTGCAGGGAGCGCCGCCCCCCGCGCTCTGCTCCCCGCGCTCGGCGCCGTGCACGCAGAATCTCGCAGCCCGCATCTCTCGTTCAGCAGCCGCGCACCCAGCGCCCTGCCTCGTGCACGCTGAGCGCTGCAAACTGCGTCCCCGCATCTCCGTGTCCCCACATCCCTGCGACTTCTCAACTCTGCGTCTCGCATTCCTGCATCCCCACATCCCTGTGCGCGGCACTCTCCGTTTGCACCCCTCCCTCTCTGCAGCCCCGCATCCCTGCACCCGCAAATCCCGCATCCTCGCTTCCCCGCAGTGTTCTCACATCCCTGCAGCCCTACTGGGACACCTCTGTACGCCCATACCTGCAACTCCCCCCCGTGTTATACATCCCCTGCACGCGTCTGCAGCCCCGCATCTTGCAGCCTCGCACCCCTCCCCTCCTCCCTTCCGGCGCCCACATATTTATGTACCCCGCAGCCCCACGCCCCGCAGCGCCGCCCCGCTCCCAGCACTTCCCCGCCACGCCGCCAGGGGGCGCTGCGAAGGGACACTGCGAGGGGCGCGGTCTCACCGGGGGGCGTGGGGGGGGGCGTGTCGGCGCGGTGACGCAGCGGGGCGTGCCTCGGCGGGACGGCGCGGGCCGGCGGCGCGGAGCGGTACCGCAGCCATGTACCGGGCCCTGTACAGCTTCCGTTCGGCCGAGCCCAACTCGCTGCCGTTCGCCGCCGGGGAGACGTTCCTCCTGCTGGAGCGCAGCAACCAGCACTGGTGGCTCGTCACGCGGGCCGGCTCCGGGGAGACGGGCTACGCGCCGGCCTCCTACCTCCAGCGGCTGCAGGTGGGCCGGGGGCGGCGGGCCCGGGGGGCCGTGTGAGGGGCCGTGTGGGGGGCCGCGTGGGGGGCCGCGCGTCCGGGCGCGGGGAGCTGCGCGCGAGTGTCGCACGGTGGCTGTCGGCGCCGCGGAGGGTGCGGTAGCGGAGCGCTCCGGGTCCGCGTGCCCGTGGTGCTGCTGAGGCGGTCACGCGGTGATGCCGCGCAGTGTGGGTGTGCGGCGGTGCGGGCACGGGGACACAGCCGTACGGGGCACGGGGACACGGCGGTACGGGGCACACGGACACGGGACGGCGGCCCGGCGGCGGCTCGTCCTGCTGCCAGGGGCACGGCTCGCGTCTGCGTAAGCCCTTAAGCAGTTTACAGACGCTATTCGGTTCCAGGGCGAAGGCCTTATTAAAGCGCTGGATGTAAAGCCGCGCGGTGGCACCGCTCCAGGCTGCAGCCCCCGCTCCGTTGCCCGCCGGGCACGACGTGCTGTGTGCTCCCCGCGGTGGGCTGCAGCCTTCTCCCCTGCGGCGTTCTGGAGCGGCCCTCCCACACCGCCCCCCCCGCGCTCATCCTGCTTTCAAAATCTTCCAGGAGAAGCGTTTTGCTTTTGAGCTTACGTTTGTTATTCACGTTATGCTTTGCTGTAGCCCCGAGGTGCTCGGAGGTCGCTTGCCATCTGCTTTGGGTGACCCCGACGGTCTGTTGGTCGCCCGCTGACCCCGAAGCAGAGCTGCTCACGGCCCTGTGATGCTCAGTTCAGCCGCAGCTTCCCCAGCGCTCGTGGAGCTGCTGGCAGGAAACAGCTGAGCCTTTCCTGCAGCCTCTCGTCTTCATTTGGTGCAGTTTCCGGAGCCAGGGGTCTCCTAGTGGTGCGTGAGGCAGCGGGACCCACAGCGCCGTCCTGCAGCTGTGGCAGTGCCCCCTCTGGGTGATGCTGAGGAGCTGAAGTCGACCCTCATGGCAGTGGGGCCCAGCCTGGGAGAGAGCATCCTCGGGCTGAGCTGCAGCCATTCGCTGAGCGTCAGCCTCCCGACCAGCCTCAGCTTTAAAAAGGCACCCATACCAATTAGGAATGGCCCTTTGCAAGGCGATCGGTCCCACCCCAATCGCGACAGGGAAAGTGCAGCTCCTGATTAGCAAGGAGAGCGAGCGGCCAACAGGAGTCACCATTGTAAAGCAAGGCACGGCTGTCAGCAGCCTCACGTTCCAGGTGAGTGGCAGCAGCTCTGAGCCCTTGCAGTGATGCTCAGAGAGAGCTCAGGGCTGCTTTTCTGGTGCCACCCACTGCTGGAAGCATCAGCTTCCTTCTGATGGGCAGGTTCGCCCTGTCTTCAGGCCATGCTGGCTCAGGCTGTGCTCCCCATGTCAGCAGAGGTGTTGGCATGGCTCGGTGAGGAGGGGGATGGTGGCTCTGAGCCGTTCTGGTGAGGACATGGGCACAGCTGAGAGCACAGCGAGCGCTTTAAGGATGCCTCAGGTTGCTCTGTCTCTTTCCTTTTTCTTTCTATCTCTTTCTGCAGGAACAAACAGGCATGTGATAAAAATAAGACTGCTTCACGCAGCCTAGCAACAACTTAGAATTCTCCTGCAGCATAAGCAAATGCACAGCGGCACAGCACAGGTAATCCGGGTTGGATAGGCACAGGGATGGTGTTTCCTTCCTCAGCTGAAGAGAGGAGAGGGTTTTGGAAAAGAGTGAAGTGTGAGCTCCCTTTGCTTGCAGGAAACCCCTTCATCCTGATGCATTTTGTAGTAGTGACACACACTCTGGGCTAACGTGGCTGCTTTTCTACCAGGATAGCAAACGGGTCGGTTGAGCAGCACGTCCTGGAGCTGGTGCTGGTGGGGGTTGGGTCAGAAGGTGAGCAGAGGGCTGTGGCACTGACCATCCCCTGCCCTGCTGGGGAGCCCAAATCGCCATGTGTCATCAGTTGCAGATCTGCCACAGCTTGTAATGGGCGTGAGAGCTTAATCAGAGTGCTCGCACAGCTCCTGAATAAGCACTTAGACTAAAAATAAAGTTTTATTTTGGAGAATAAGCAGCTGGTAGTGCTTTGCAGCTGAGGCTGCGCTTCTCAATACATGTAAGGAGTTGAAAGAATGAGGCATTTTTCTCCGGGCTGTCGCAATAAGAGATGCTATCCTAGCAGAGATGCTAATGCTTCAAAATGAAGTTTCATTCTTGAGATTAAATGGCAGTCAGGGGAATTAACCGTTTCTAATTACTGCAGCTAAAGATCGGACGTCTTGGCCAGAAGTTGTGCAATCTTTCACACTTCTGAATGATTAAAGTAGAAATGCACGCGTGGTCTTTAGCTTCTGTTCTTGCTTGGTCATGGGGATGTGTTCTTCTCACTCAGGGTACTTTGATTAAAAACAGCTAAGTGCTGTCGTATCAGATAAAAAACTCGGGACCTGAGCTCCCACACCTGAACAGCTCTGTGCCTGTTGGTCCCACGGCTCGTGGTGGCACTGGCAGGCTCTGGGGCTGCCCCCGGGGCTCTCCTTTAGGGTGCTGAGTTTAGGGCTGTTATAGGGTTTGTTCAGAATGGCTGAGCCTCAAGGACAGAAAATGTAGACGTCCTTCCTGTTGCCCCATTTGCAGGAGAAACATCAACAGCGAAGTTTGGTAGAGGCTGATTGGAGATGAACTCAGCTGTTTGCCCACAGGGAAAGAAAGAGCGCTGACCAGCAGGAAAATGGTTTGGATTGCTTTTCTGTGGAGGAAAATGTGCTGGTATGAATGACCATGGAAAAACAACATACAGAAGGGTGAAGGGCTCTCCTTGCTGGAGAAGAGTAACCTCTGTGCTCGGTGCAGGCTGCACGCCAGGAAGGGCTTTGATGGGAGCAGACAGTATCATGGTCGTTGGCTGACCTAAGAGGATTCCCTGCAAGGTCTGGGGCATATTAATTCCTGTAGGGAAAGTCAAATCCCCCTATAAACGGGTATTTGTGTCTCTCGGTGGCTGAAACATTGAAAACAGCTGAATCTCTCTGTTAAGGTCATTAAGAGATCTCTGTGCAACAGGAACAACCTCCTCTTTTTCTTCCTTTACTTATATGGCTCAGATGTATGTGAAAATAAGCAGCATTTTTAAGGGCATTCCAGTTACACTCCCTCTTGAAGGATTTAAACTTTGTCGTTCCCGTTCAAGATTACGCATGCAGCACATGAGCTGCCAGTCCAGGCCTTGGAAAGATGATAAATTCCAGCAGGGAGAGAATTTCATAAGGAGAGAAGCAGCAGCAGCCTTCATGTGCAACTGTAGCATTAGATAGTCTGTAAGAAAATTATGCTTATCAGATGCTGATGCCCTTCGTGGTCAAAGCTATAACCATAATGTTATAAGCCACGGCTTCTGACAGAGCTGTGTGTGCAGGTGGGTTAGGAGATAGGCTGCAGCTCCAGCTTGCTGCTCTGTTGCTGAGCCTGCATGTGCAGATTGCTTTGTTGCATCTGTAGCTAACTTGTGCTCACATCTGAAGGGAAGGAGCTGCTTTCAAGTCTTGCCCTGTGCTGAGGATCACACAGCTGTGCCACAAGGCCTGGTAGAGGCGATTAAATGGAATGCTGGAGTGCTCCCGAGTGTGCAAGGAGCAGGTTGGTCCCTGCCCTGCTGCAGGGAGGTGCCAGCATGTCGCCTGGCTTCACCTAGGAGGCAATTCTGTTCTACAGAGCGACTCCCATTGGGGGAAGCGTGAAGGGTTTGGGGCCCATGGCCTTGCTGGGGAGAGGGAGTGAGGGGGAGCATGGCCTCTGGTGTGCAACAAGCAGCCATGAGCGCATCGCACCCACTCCTGGCTGTGGGTTATTGCCTTTTGTTGTAGCTAGATGGGGTCCTGCGTGCCGTGCCTTCCTTCTTCCTGCACAGACTGCTCAGCTGAAGCTCGTGTGCATGCAGGCGGTCTGTGAAACGCTGGCTGCTGTGCCCGTGACCTGGAAACGCCAACGTGTGCTGGTTCTGGGTTTGTTCAGCTGCTCACGGGGTTTCATTTGAGGAAAGAGAAGGCTGTCAGTGCGTGCTGGATAATTCCAGGCTGTGGGTCACGTCCTGCTACATCACCGGTTCCACGTTCAGGATAGATCTGTCCTGACCTGGGGTTTGCTCAGTGTTGCCTGGCTGTGCCTGTCCTGCCCTGCAAGCTCAGCCCCGTGCCACAGACAGGAGATCCAAATTGCTGTCGACAGGTTTTCAAGGTTGGGAGCTCTCTGTCAGTTGAGCTCAGTGCAGAGTCCGTGTGCCACAACGGGTGCGCTCCGGGACAAAGCAGATGGCTGCCTGAAGAGATCAAGCTGAAGCTCCCCACCAAGCAGACAAATGCGAACCTCTGCGGCTGTGCAGTGTCGTGTGGTGACAGCCCCATTTTGGGTGAGCTCAGTGAGCTCTGCACCCAGTGAGGCTGCTCCCAGATGGCCTTTTTCCATCCCTTCCTGAGAAAAGGAGGTGTGTTTGAGGAAGAAAGAAGGGGTAACGTGATGTGACCATCCAAGATGAGGTGTGTTATGCCCTGTTGATGAGTCACACTGAGTCTCACGGGACTGCAGTGCCCTCCTTTTGGCCCTGTTCCTAAGGGAGCGCCCTGCAGCAATGGGTTGCCACTGTCCTCAGATGGAGTTCTGGCTCACCATATGCCATCAGGGCTCATGTATCAGGGAAGCCCATCCCTCCTAGCATGCGTAAGGAATAATGCATTAAACCCCAGTACATCAAGTAGGAGCAATGAGTAGAAAAGTTCTTTACCTATTTAATGTATAAGCTTAGGATTTCCCTGAGCCTTGCAGAGTCAGTGTTTGTAGCTGGAGGCTCTTCCATCTGACATGGTGTCCCCTGAGGTGCTGTTGTTCTCAGTAACAAAGTTTTGTCTGCTTTAGAATCACCTTTGTTGATTTAGACTAAAAAATGCGTTCCCTTTAATGGTTTTGGGACTTGATTTAGAGCATGTCTTTGGCAGCTCGATGACCAGAGAGAACTGCATCATTGAAATAATCGTGAAATTATTATTAAAAAGGCTGTACAACAGAGTTCTTTACCTCAGGGATGGAAGCAAGCCCCTGCAGCATCCATTTTTGGGAAGCATAATTTTGTCTGTGGTCTTTGGCTCCTAGAAGCCTTCCCCTTGTGATATGGGGCAGCATCTGAGACTTCTGTGTGTATGAACCACATTTGGAATGGCTGTATTCTTATTCTTGAGATCTGATTCAGAAGTTTAAAATCTCAAGGTAATGTTGAGCTCTGGTCGCTTCGAAAGCTTTTAAACACAATTATGCAGTATTGATGCCTGAGCAAAACATTCCCCCTACAAAAGCACTGTTGACGATGGTTGGTCTTGTGTTGAGTTGTAGAGGAGCACCAACCCTCTACCAGCCGGGCCACGTGGTGTATAGAATCATCTAGGTTGGAAAAGATGTTCAAGACCATCAGGTCCAGCCATCAGCCTAACCTACAGAATCCCATCACTCAACCCTGTATGAGCATGGAGGGGCGGTCAGCTCCACCTGTAGGCATTCAGAGGGCAAAGATGGGAGAGACAGCCACCATGGGCCGTCCCGCCACGTGCCCTGAGAGCTGCTGTAGCCCCTTGCTCACTCTGGGGCAGCTTCCACCCCTTCTCTGCCCCACGGTGATGTTGTGCACCGGAGGGTTCTCTGGGCCCCACTTGTTCTGATGGGGCTGAGCTGAGCCATGGCCATCTCCTGTCCCGGGGGATTTGTCTCCCTTTGAGTGGACGTGAAAGTCCCTCTGAAATATGTTCATTTTAATTTGTCCTTGCTCTGCTGAGCGAGATGGAGACTGATGAGGGTGAACGGGGCATGCGAAAAGGTGGGTGTGAGAAATCAATGCCGTAACAAGGCAAATGAGCTGGGCTGGAAGTTTGGTACGTGAGAAGCGAGCGATCCAACATATCTTGGTTTCTCTTCTTCCCTGCCTTGGGCAGCGAGGAAAACAGGATTATGGCTGTTCTGCTGCCTTTAGCACAACGTCCTAAGAGGACATTCTCTTCCTGTTCCAACTGCTTCGTGTTTTCTGAGCCTGTGTCATTTCAAGCTGCAAAAGAAGTTGGGATTATGACTTGCAGCTCGAGCAGCGGGCTGTTTGTCCCTGCAGATAGTGTGGGCACTAATGAATTGCTTTTCTTCCGTGACCCACCTCGTGCTCTGCTGTGGGTGAAGTGTCAGCAAATCCAGTTGAACTCTTTAATCTCTAAGAGGGGAGGAGAAAAAAAAAACCCAACTTTAAGCAGCCCCCGTATCTGTTCCTGAGCTGAACTGGGTGATAACAGTGAGTTTAGCCTCGTTCCACTGATAAACACAGCTCGGCTTGCAATTCTCAAGATACTTTTGTAGGTCAGCGTGGAAACTGTCGCTGTGTCTTCAGTTTTGCAGCCCAGAAAAATCGTGCATTGTCCACCCCCACCATCTGCCAGTCAGAAAGCAGCTCACAGGGCCGCGGGGCCTTAAGTTTGCAGTTCTGGTGGGATTTGTGCTTTGCTTTTTTGGCTTGTGCTCTGCCTTTCTAATCACGCACACAGCAGCTCTACTTGTGAGGCGCAGCTACAGACCTCTGTGGTGTCTTCGTTCCCTCTTTGCAAGAGTTAACGTTATCGTTGTCCCAGGATAGCTCAATTGTGTTGACTCCCTGAATTTGCTGTGTGTCTCAGCAGAAGCATCCGCTTTACCAGGAATAAATATGCTTGCAGCAGCAGCTCTTAATAAATAAGCACGTTGGCAGGCCTGGGATTTTTTTTCTATGGCCAATTAGCATGCTCTACCTCTCGACAGCGCAGCCTGTGTTGTGTATTGCAGCCCTTCTGGTGCCTTTTCTCTTGCTGCCCTGCACCTGCACCCTCCACAGTCTTTCAATGGTGCTGGGCACTGGTAAAAGCATCATACAGAAATGGTTTTTCTTTTTTGGAGTTGTCTATTTTGGAGGGGCTTTGTCAGCATGCCCTCTGAAATGCCATTCGCAGGAGCAGCCCTCAAAGATCTCCTTTTCCCTTCGCTCCATCCCTGCTGGTGCCGCAACTGAATGCCGGCAGAGGAGGCAGCGGCTTGCATGGCTTCCCAGGCTTGTTTCTGCTGGGCTGCATCTTTACCCCTTGGTGAAGCAACAGCCAGCAAACGTGACCAGCTGCAAAGGGTGTTTCTGTGGCTGGGTTTTCAGCTTGCATCCGTGTTTTTGCTGATCCCATCAGAACAGATCTACACTGAGACTTGCAGTCTGGCCCGGGCATCTCCAGCACTCTGGGCAGTTAGAAATTAAGCATGACCAAAAATGCAACAAATGTAGATTATTTTTTTCTTAATGCACTCAGAATGACTGCATGAGTCACCTGGGAGCTGTGCTGAGCCTCACTGAGAAGTGAGGGGCATCCGGACTGCTGGTCTGGGGTTACTCACACGTCAGAAGTCCTCAAATAGCTTCTTGCACTTCACTGCAGCGACTTTCCTTCCACTTTTATACATCCTGTTCTTAACCCTGAGACTTCTACAGCACAGAGACTACCAGCAATTTCCTTTTCGGTATAGGCGTTAGCTCTAAAATACATGTGTGCACATTTCTTTTTGTTTCCCCCTGCACAGATGCAGTGACCATTACTTGGTCGTGCCTGGTGCTGACTCATCTTGCAAACCGTGTGCCAAAAGGATGCTGAGCAGCCAAACCTTAACACCAGGGCCCTCTGTCTGCCAGCTGTATACCCGGGATGGACAGCGAGACGTCCCCTGGAGAGCCGATAACAGCTCTGATGAGAGCTCTGCTCAGCCAGCACAGCCTGCAGCCCCGTTGCAGTTTGGTGGCTGTGCCCCTTCTACTGCCCATAGGACTTGGTGTATCCCGAGTGCCGCTCGTGCCTGCGCTGCCCCGCGTGGCACACCTCTCTCCAGGAGCTCTGCCTCCTGCTTTAGCAGGATTTGCACAATGGAAGCCCTTTCCCCTTCTCTCCCTTCTCTGCCTTTCCCATTTGTGCACGCTGTGTGCTCAAGCAGCTGCTGTCAGCGGGAGCGCACGGGCTGCCTGCGGGCCGGCTCTTTGTCAGCAGGGCTCAGCCGTGTCTTTGTTTGCTCGCTGCTCGGCGGAGATGCTGCAGGTTGGTTAGGGGCATTGCTCATCCTATTTGCTCTGCAGCCAGGGCAGTTGCCCGTTGTTCCCATTGCATTTTTATGGTGTGGGTTTAAGTGCTGCGAGGCATAGTTTCTTTGTACCAATGGAAGTAAGTGAATGCCCGTCTGCTGGCCGACAGCCTGGGGACTGAAACGGTCCGGCTGGGGCTGCAGAAAGGGGAAGAGAAAGCATCTGAATTTCCAAAAGCAAACCAAAAGGGCTGAGTTGTGTTATTTTTGTATGAGCTGTGTGGTTCGGAAGGGGGAACTCGTATCTGTACATCGCTGTGCCACGGAGCTGTAGAACAAAGGCCAGCTGGCTTTTTGTAAATCACTGCAGTGATCATTTAAAGCTGGAAGGATTACAGCGGGCAGACGGCCGGGCGGTGACTGGGGACAGACTGCGTGTGACCTCAGAGGTGGTGCTGGTCTCTGGTGTGAGCAACAAAGAGCCGGTCTGTGCCTGCGTGCGCCAGCAGCATCACAGCCCTGTCCCAGCAGTGTCAGTGCAGCTGCGTGGAAACGGAGCTGTCACCGGAGACAAAACTTGGTCTGTCCTCTGGCACGGTGCTGTGACAGTGTGGCGTAGTGCTGCAGCCTGCAGCCCTGCTTGGGTGCTGCCCTGTGGCCCTGGCTCAGCCTGCTGTGGCAGCACACAGCCTGCCCTGAGCTGCTCGCACAGACTGGGGTCTTGCACAGCCGGGGCAGCTCAGCCTGTGTGTCTGCAAAAAGCCTTTCAGAAAGCTGTGATTGTTCTGGGCTGCTGGGCGAGCTCTGCTGTGTGAGTGCATTTAAACAACACGGGGTGGTACCTGAGGAGACATCCGGAGAGGGAGCCCACGTGGGACAGAAGGAAATCGGCAGGTGGCCCCGAGGAGGTCCTCTGTTTGCTCACGTTATTAGCAAGGAGAGAGGAAATAATGATTTATTGACGCTTCTGTAATTCTCCTCTGCTGGGCTACAAAGGGAGAAATTCGGTTTCCTTTCTGATATCCTGGGGTCTAATTGAGATATAAGGGCCGCCTGGAGGGCAGCTCACCTGCAGGGCCGTGGGTGCCCCGTGTCACAGCTGTGACCGAGCTGAGGATCCGCCATCTGCACAGCCCGGCGAGCAGCACGTTAACGCTGCGCTTTGGTTCAAGCCCTTCTGCCACGGCTGTGTTAATGGAGGGTTGGGTGGGAAAACGCAGGGAAGAGCGTGGCAGCACAAAGCTGTTTGTCACAGCGCTGTTCTGTCAGTGTAAGAATGCCGTGCTGTGTAGAAAGGCAGCAGTGCCTATGGGTTGCCGTGGTGCAGTGGGACGGCGGTGTTATGGCATGGCAAGCACTGCCAGCATGCAGGCAGGGATGGGGAGCAGGGCTCGCATAGACTGTGGGGGTGGCAGTGTGGAAGGTGGAATAACATCCTTACCAGAAAGCTGTGGGTGCCCCATCCCTGGATGTGTTCGAGGCCGGGTTGGGTGGAGCCCTGGGCAGCCTGAGCTGGTGGGGAGCAACCACCCATGGCATGGGGTTGGAGCTGGGTGAGCTTTAAGGTCCTTTCCAACCCAGGCTGTTCTGTGGTTGTAGGAACGTGGCCTTCCCTTCCAATGAAGTCCTACAGCTGCATTGTGAGTGCTGGGTTTGGCCTCGGTCCGATACCTTTGTGAATTTGGTGGATGTATTCCAACAGACTTGCTTTTATTTTCTGAAGTTTTCCCCTGTTGCTTTCTCTTTTTTTTTATATATCTTTCTGAGGAAAACGAACCAACCAAAATACCTCCTACGTTTTTCGTGCTCAAAGCTGAGGATTGCAGAGGGCTCCCATCCCCACCTTGTGTGCGTTTCTTTCCCACCGTCTGCAGTTGTTGTTAATTCACGTTTGGGTTAGTAATTAATCAGGGAATAAATAATACATTGTAGGCTATCAGAACGCTGCACTCCGGTGCTGGGGGCAGCATTCCTGGCCTTGACGGGGAGGGGCTGCATTCTGCTGCTCTGAGGTCCCTGAAAGGCCAATTCAGGTGCATCCTTGATGAGACTGCAGGGGTCCCAGGTGTGGAAACCTCCTTCTTCCCGTGCCCCTTCACCACAGCTCTTCCCAGCTTCCTGCTGTGCGTTGGGTATGTCTTGTTTCAAGGCTGGCGTGTATCTCAGCCGAGCCGGCTGGCAGGAGGATTAAGTGTTGCTATGACAGTTTGGGTGTGGGGATTTGGAAAAGCCACCAAGTTGCAAAACAAGCAGCAGGAAGAAAACGAGCAAAAATGCAAACACGGAGCAAAGTGACTCCGAAAGGCACCAGACTTCAGGGCTGCGACGTTGGTGGCTGTGTGCCTGCCCTGGGGCAGCAGGAGCTGGGTGGCACTGCCATCCGTCCTGCTGTAAGCTCCGACAGTGCATAAGTTCGAACCACAGCTGAAGCAATGGGCTAACGGGTGGGATGTTGCATTTCTCAGGTGCTGGAGCAGGATGTGGTCCTCCAGTCCATCGACCGTGCCATCGAGGCTGTGCACAACGCTGCCATGAAGAACGGGGGGAAATACAACCTGGAGCAGAGGGATGTCCTGCAGTGAGTGGGGCGGTGCTGGGGGGGAGCGGGCGGTGTGGCAGCAGGGCACGGGCTGTGCCTGGGGATAGAGATGGCCATCACCATTGTGAGTCCCCCTGCTGCAAAGGGCTGTGCCCAGAGAGCCTTCCAGTGCTTTTGCTGATAGCTGCTGGGGCTCCAGTCCACCACATCAGGTATAATGGTGCTTTGGTCCTCACACCCTCAGTGTATATAAAGGAAGCAGAAGCTGTAGGCTTAGAGGAGAAATCCAGAACCTCTCCGGCTCTTTTCTCCTCTGTGCCAGGCAGGACTTGCAGTGCTGGTTGGCCGTGTGGCACGGAGCCCTTAAAGCATTCTCAAATAATTGCTGGTGAGGAGACTTTTATTTCCTCCTCCTCTGACACCTCGCCCTCTGCACTGAGGCACGCCGCTTTAATCTCAGCTGAACGGCGATTCTAAAGTGCAGGCAATTTCTGGAGCTTGCACTGCAATATGTGACTCTCCCCTGAGGAAGAGACATTTTTCTCCTATGAAGCGATGAATAAATCATGGGCTTCGTGCAAAGCCTCTTCCTTCCTCCCCTAGAAGTGCTTCCTTAGTTGTTAATGAAACTGGCACCGGCGTTTGGCGCAATATAACCCATTCCGGCGTGCGTCACCCCGAAGCAATATATCACGTCCCCCCCCTTCCTTAAGCTTTGCTCTTCCTGATGTCATCGTTCCTTTTCAGAAAGCTGATCCATCACCGGAAGGAGACCGTGTCCCGCAAAAGCCACTCTCCCAGCCCTCAGGGGATGGTTATGACGCAGTCCTCCAGTGACCACCACCTGGACGCGGCGCGGCAGCCCAACGGCGTGTGCCGGACGGGGTACGAGCGGCACCACAGCCTGCCCAACACGGAGTTTGAGGAGGAGGATGAGGGCCCCTATCAGGTAATGGCAGCTGGGCAACTTGGCGTTCCTCCTGCAGTGAGATAATGCTGCTTGCCTTGTTTAATAAGATGCCTTTGTAGCTGAAGTCCCAGAGCAAGTGTTGTGTTGCTTGCCTGGGGCTCCGGCGGCGTGTCCCTGGGTGCAGTAAGCTGATCCTGTGCTGTGTCTGGGAAGCCTGGAACTGTCGCTCCGTCGTTCGCTCTTGGGATGACTTTTGGGATCCTTGAGGGTCCGAGGCCTTACAGTGCGAGCTGTGCTGCGGATTGAGGGACTGTTTGCTGAAGACTTTCTAAAAGAGTTGTGAGCTCCCCAGAACTCTTTGCAAAACAAGCGGGAATGGCTCTAAACCAAGACAACAGGAGGTTTAGGTTAGATGTTAGGAGGAAGTTTTTCACCCAGAGGGTGGTGACGCACTGAACAGGTTGCCCAAGGAGGCTGTGGATGCCCCATCTCTGGAGGCATTCAAGGCCAGGCTGGATGTGGCTCTGGGCAGCCTGGTCTGGTGGTTGGTGACCCTGCACATAGCAGGGGGTTGGAACTAGATGATCATTGTGGTCCTTTTCAACCCAGGCCATTCTGTGACTCTGTGATTCAAAACAACACTGATGTGAGCTGCAGAGCTTCCTCCACGTACTCAGCACTGCTTTGTTTCCCCCTTCTCAAATCTGCATTGTGATATCTTTGGTTCTTAAGTGTTTATCTGCTGTGGGTGCCAATGTTTACTGCTTAAATCACGAAGAAACAAAGACCCTGCTTTGTCTGAGTGCTTCTTGTCATGACAAATTGAAGGTAGGATGCAGGGAATATGATTTATATGTAAAAAAACAAACTGCCATAAGTGTTATACAATTCCAAGGTTACTGCGTGGCGTCGGCGAGGCTTCAGCACAGTGGCCAAGGACAAGGATGGATGCAGCAGTTGTTCAGGGAGAGTGATGTGGCCGATTATGCCGTGTGGGTACAGCTGTGTTTTGGGGCTAAAGGCTAAGCGGGGCTGAGCACAGTGATTCTTTTCTCCTATAGATGAGCACGTACGCTGTAGTTTGTCTTCATCTCCACACGATTATCTGAGATAGGCAGTGCTTATAAGGCACTGATACGCTGTCACTGCAGCACACGAGGCTACTTTTGCACGTAAAGAATTGCAAGTTCCCAGAGTGGAAAGGTAGCTCCAGCTTGTGTGGAATGCAGCAGTCCCTACAAACTCCATTTTTCTTAGTATTAGTTTTCTTCTCTGGGCATCCAAGCCAGCTCTCTTTCCGAAGGCTCCAGTTTACAGGCTCAGGAAATGGAGCACCTGAAGGCCCATTCACCACACTGATTTCCCATCTCTGTCTGGTCTGTGCTTTGGTTGCTTGCCAAAAAGGAGCAGGATGGACCGGTTGGCTGACAGAGCTGTTTCTGTCTGATGGCACCGAGGATGCAGCCAAAAAGATTCCAGCTTAGCCTTGTGCTGAAAGGGCTTGCTGAGGTTATAGCTGCTCAGCAGAGGGGTTTCCTGTATGCTTTAGAAATAGGAAATGGAGGAAACATCGCTGCTTTCTTCCACTATATCTGGTTATGCAGCTGTCTGAGAGACCTACGGAAAATTAAATTTTCTCAGCACCTCCAGAAAAGCAGAAGTCAGGGCGTGTTTTTCACTGGGTGCATTTTATGTTTGCATATCAAAACATGAGCAGAATATGAAGCACAAATTTCCTCTCGGTAGCTTTGTTCCCTGGAGGCTGAACTGGCTGAAATGCATGGAGGTGGCACCATGCTGAGTCTCTGCTCCTTCCCCACAGCGGCGCGCGATGGAAGATGCATCCTCCATTCTCTCCTCCTTCCCTTGGGGTTTTGACACTGCCCATCCTCTGCTCAAACCCACCCTGGAGCACAGGGCCGGAGAGGGGATGGTCATCTGTCACCCCCCTGTCTGGTGGTGAAATGCATTTGATGCTTCGCATTCCCCCCACAGCCTCTGGGGCTGAATTGACAGGGCTGGAGAGCTGCCTGCGTGAGGCTCTGCAGGGCTCTGCACTAACATTAGTTCTGCATCTATTAATTTAGACACGAATCTGCAATGGTTGTGTTAAACTCGTGTGGTAAATTTGGAAAGGAGAATGAAGCCCTGGAAATACTCCAGAACGTCCCAGCCCTAGCAGCCTCCAAATAATGTAGTCATGCTGCTACTCTGAACTCCTCGCCTGCCTGCTAAATCCACTGCTCCTGTAATTGTGGCTGTGCCATGCCAAGCAGCCCCAGCTCGGGTTGTTATCTGCTGCTTTGCCTTTAGCACAGCTGAGCGTGCCGTGTGTCGGAGCAGCCCTCCAGCCTTGCATTGTTCGGTCCCTCCTCATCTGCTTTGGTGCTCGCAGCTGTGCAGGCTCTTTTTGGACCAGTGTGGGTCATTTTTAAAGGGCAAGCACCTACTTTGTGGATGCCAGCCAGTTCTGGATGCACGTATCACGTAGCAGTTCATGCAGATAAGGATGGGAGATGGATTGACAATAACAGCAGGGCTCAGCCTGGGGTTTTGCAGCAGCACCTCATTGTACTCAATGGGCTAAAGGCTCTTGGGAAGGAGTGACCTGCTGTGTGACACTGAGTACACTTTTCCTCCTCATTGTTCTGGAGCCACTCAAAGTAGAGACTTCTCAGGACCCGGTCTCCATTTGTTGTGGGTTGAGCAGCACTGGGCTGTGCCACACTGCTCTCTGCCCTGCTCACAGGAAAACTTCTCTTCCAGGGCTAGAGAAACCTAGCAAATCAACAGTGTGGTGGCCCAGATGCCTCTGTAGCAGATTCCAGCTGGTCCCAGCCTGGGCTGTCGGGGACGTTCACCCATCGCCTCCTTCCTCTTCCCATTCAGAGCCGAACGGTTCTGTTGCAGGCAGCAGCTGTAGTACCCCATAAACATAGAGGCACATTGCAGGCAGCCAGCTGCTGAAACACAGCAGTCCCATGAGACCCAGAACCGTGCCTCCTGACCCGGCGCGTTGGGATATCGATGCAGTGTGCCCCTTAGTCCCCCTGTGGATTTTGCTATAGGTCATGTAGAATTGCCCAGAGGGTCTACCCTATTTTTTCCCTCCTGCGTGAGCAGGAATAGCCACGAGAGTGTGGAAAAGGCATTTACACATCGCCAGTCCTTGGCTTTGTCTTTCTGCAAGGGTATTTGTGGCTGATGTAATGGATCTCTCCAGAAGAGTGCCTAAATACGCGCTCTGTTTGCAGCCTCTGTGGAGCTATTGAGAGTAATGTGAAGCCATAGTGAGTGTGTGGGATTGCGCCGGGAAGAAAGGAGGAGTAAATGCTTGACAGGTCTACACGACATGTGCAATTAAACAAGGGCTGCTCCCCCTGTCACAGGGAGGGGATGGAGCGGGTGCGAGTCCTGCTTTGTTCTTCTAGGAAGCTGCCTATTAATAATCCGTCCTCCTGAGGAAACTTCCCAGAGCGGTGAGAGAGATGTAAGGGCAGATTTACGCACGCAAGGAAGAAGGTTTCATAACAGAATGTCTTTATTGCCTGCCTCCTTTGATTGCTGTGAAATCTCTCCTTGCAGATCCCGCCGCAGCCCCGACGCGCCGCTCCCATCACTCCCCCACCTCCAGAGAAACGCAAGAGCGCACAGATGGCCGCACCCCTGAAAAGTAAGGGCGACTTTTGGGGTGAGAAACCTTTGTGGTCCTGCCACTGCGAGGGCCCTGGCAGCCCGGCACAGCCATCCAGGTGTGGCTGGCGTCCTCCTGCCTGGGAATGCAGCTCAAGGCTTGCTGCCCGCTGGCCTGGCTTGCTTGGCCGACACAGGAGCAGTGGGGCTGTGTGTCTCCTGCAGCACGGAGGAGCTCACCCAGACAGGCAAAGGGACTTTATCGGGGCTGTGCTAAGTGCACTGCTTCACCAGGGGGAGCTCAGTGGCAGTGCTGGGACAGGGACAGGCCCAGGTCTGCTTTTGCTCCCAGTCCATCGTGCACTTTCTTCGTGCAGCGGTCAGATGAGATTTCCACCAAATCAGTTGGTCTCTGTATGAAGCAGAAATAATGCTGAGGGCACAGCTGTGTGTGCCCTGCCTACAGGGCCTCTGAGCTGAGCAGAGCAGAACCACGTGGCCAATGCAGGAGCTTCTCCACGCTCAGCACAGAGGGACTGGAGGGGAAACAAGCAGTCATGCTGCTGACTTAGTGCCAACCTGCCCACCTGCTCTCCTGTGCTCTGATGGATATGTGGTTGATGACACATGGCCCGTGTCAAACTCACCTGCGTTCCCTTGTGAGAAGTAGGGTGGATCTGTTGAGTTGTACGTAGTTGATGGAAACGTGGGGCTGGCACCAGCTCCCTTAATGATATTGAGCCATTTTCACCGTGGCAGTGGGAATTCACAAAGGTCAGTTCCCTTGAACTCATCTTCTTGATTTAATAAAACATGGTGAAGAGGAAGGGAAAAGAGGGATGCTGAACCCCCGTGGGAGGGAGGGAGCCTTTCTGCACAGCTCATGCTTGCTGTGAGAAGGAGCCCTCCTCCCAGTGGCCTTCAGAAACAAAGGGCAGTGCCTGGGGGCAGCAGGGAACTGGGGCTGGCGTTAGGATGGATTGCTCAGTGGGATACACATGGTAGGTGTTCTGCCTGGCTGTTCTGCCAGTCACTCACTTGGTGCTGGGGAAGGATGTGTAGCTCAAAGGCAAGGGGAGCTTCCTGGGGACAAGCAGTTGTATCAAAAACAAACAAAAAACCTCCCAACAAACCCAAACCAGACCCTGCGAGGCTGCAGGAATGCTTGTGCAGAGTGAAGCTGCCTTCCCTGAGAGCTGAACTCCCTGTCACATGTGCTCCACCAGAGCCACCGTCAGCTGTTCTCTCCAAGCTCTCCGTGAAGACATCCCAGCGTCTGCCCAAGTAAGTGTCGATTTTCACAGTCAGGGGAGGGCTCAGCTATGTTTCTGCCCCTACTGGGCATAGTTTGGTACAAGTATATATTAGACTGGACGCTGGGGAAGGAAAATCTTAATGTCTCTCTGGTTGGCTGTAGTGGATATTTTCCTGGGAAGGTCGCACAGCTCCAGTGGGGCACAGCTACAGTGAGGCATCGCTGGAGAAGCGTGTAGAAGTAGAGCAGAAAATGCGGTGGTTTGCGATAGGAGCGTGTGCCGGTGGGGCTGTGGGGTTGTGAGCAAATGCTCGGGAGTGCTGAGAAGGAGGAACTACAGATGTGTGTCAGCCAAATATTTCCCTGCTCTCGGTGCTGGCTGCGGTGTGCAGGCAGTGCCACAGGGAGAGGTCTGGGCAGGAGGGAGATGCTGACAGCTGCCTGTGCCAGCACGGGTCCTGCAGGCACCGGTATTCAAAGCGATGGCTCATATCCTGAGCGAAGGAAAAAGGCCCTCGCTGTGCCGTGGGGAGAAGGCTTCTTCTGTCCCTTAGTCCTGTTTCTTCCTCCCTCCCATCCCCGGTGTGAAACACTAAGCCCTTTGAAGGATATTCATCTCAATAGAGCAGTTTTCCCCCTTCTAAAGAGGTGATTGTGTGGGAATGCTCCGGAGGGAACTCGGTACAATTTTGCTTTGAGATAAGTGAGGCAGGAAGAGGAGTTAAGCTGCTCTGGTGCATGCACAATGAGCCTTTTAATGGACTGCGCTGTAGCAATTTGTTTGTTCTTTTTCCCTTTGATGCTGTTGCTAAGGCGTTTTAATTGTTCCCTTTCAGATGCCGTTGAAATTATCCCTGGGTCAGCTTCCAGTGCCTCCTCCGTGAGCACCACGTCCCTGGACACCCTGTACACCCCTTCCTCCGCCTCGGACGCCGCTCTGCCCACGGCCGCCTCCAGCCCTGCCACCACACCTCCTCCCGTCCCCAGCCGCAGCGTGCACACCACCATCACACGCAACCTGGACACCGGCCCTGCGGCCCACTCCCGCTACACGTCTTCCCCAAAGGATGGGGCCAGCAAATCCCCTCAGGCCAAACGGGCTGCCCCGGCACCGCCATCCGACGTGGGGACCCCGAGGTCCCATGCTGCAGATGGGGAGAAGACTCTGCAGGGCAAGAAAGCTGCCCCAGCGGCCCCCGCAAACCTGGAAGCGTTCAGCAATCTCTGTCTCGATGATAAGAAAGCTGCTGTGGCGGAGCCAATGCCACCGGAACCCAGTGGGCTGGTGGCGTCTGTCCCCAAGACCATAGGTGCTGAACTGATTGAGTTGGTCCGCAGGAACACCCACCTCAGCTACGAGCTGTCACGCGTGGCCATCGGTGTGGTCATCGGCCACATCCAGACCTTGGTCCCGGCAACCAGCGGCATCATGGAGCAGATCCTCATCTCCGTAGTGGAGAGTAAGGTAACGCACGTAGGGCTCTGCTGGCTGGCTGGTGCCAAGGGCCGGGGCAGTGCAGTGAGCAACACGAGTTCCCTCCTTATGTTTGCAATGGGAAGTGCAGGAAGATGCCAAAGGAAAGGTGCTGGCTGGGGGTAAACAGCTAGCTGGGGGGACGAGGGGCTCTGGGTTGTTGTTAATCCATGAGAGGTTGAATCATAGAATCATTACCGTTGGAAAGACCACAGTGCAGCCATCAGCCCGTCACCACCATACCTCACAGAGTCATTAAGGTTGGAAAGAGCACTGGGATCATCGAGTAAGGGATGCAAAGAGGTATTAAAGACCTCGAGAGGGATTTTAAAAAAATAAATAAATAAAAGGGCAAGGAGCTTGCCATCAAAGAGTGGGGAAAAACCCAGAGGGGACGTGTTGGGTGTGCAGAATGAATTAGCTCTACCTGAGCAGAAGCACGAAGGGGAAGAGGAACCGTTCCAGCTCATGGCTGTGGCAAAAAGATGGGGACGAATCGGCAGGCTTTACTCTCCTTGCTTCTTTTTTCCCTGATGGCACTGCCCACGGGTTGTGAAAGCTCATGGAGAGCCATTGTGGCGGTGTAAAATCAGACAGAAATCAATAGTGACTTTTTCAAGAGGTGTTTTCTGTTTGGAGTGCTGCAAATAGAAGCTATAGAAAATGGAGCCTTAGCAGTGTGCGCCATTTAATAAAAGCACCTTGTATAGTAAGGCATTGTATAAACCTGTTTTTCTGATGCTGTGCTACACGTACTCTGTGTAGATTCAGAATGCCACTGCAGACTCTACACCTGCAGGTGTTTTTTCCTCTCTTGGCTGTGGAGCACCCAAAGCCTCCATTGCTTGGCTTGGTCCTTCCTCAAAACGACGAGAACTGCTTTTCCACAGGGCTGTTCTTCTGTCATCCTACAACACCCTCCTCAGCTCTATTTGCTGCTTTTTCTTTACAGCCACCAAAGAGTAGAGTGTTATTTTTCATCCACTGGAGGAGGGGGATTATCATGACCTTGTTCTAAACCTCGTAGCAAATGATCACGTGCTCCTCCTTCCTCTCCTACAGGCACACAAGCGGGGAAATAAAGGAATGCTTCCTGCAGCAGTTGTTAAAATAGCAGAGTGCATCTGGGTGGCCTCTGCCTTAGTTGGAGACACGATGAATTTCAGCTCCCACTGCTTAGACACAGCCCCAAGGTGTGCATTTCATGGCGACACCTGAGATTGCGTTCCATCGCTAATGGCACGAATATAACCAACCATTCCGAGGCATTTGAATATGAAATCTATGGCATTCAAATTGTAGCTGGAATCGTAACCTAGTTAAATGTCTCACTGAGCAGTGTCCTGTGAGCAATCGTCAGTTCTCAGTTTGTGGCCATGACCCAATGGTTCATCGCTTCCCTCCTCACTAACCACGCAGTGTGTGCGCGACTCAGCAGGAACGTTGAGCTGTTTCGGGCAGACGTCCCAGCTCCGACTCATTGCAGAGAAGTTCTGTTCTCTGTTATTAGGATCTTGGGCAAGGGTGGGATCTTATTTTCATCTTTAACACCAGTCCTCAGGATGCGGGAAGCATAATTCCGCAGGAGTCATTTTGTCACGCTGCCGATAGCACCTCACCTGGCACCAGGCTCTGGGGTCCCTACTGGTGTTGGAGACCAGCTCTGCCAGTTGGACACTCTGCCAGTTCCAGGGGCTGCTGTGTGTCATTGCAGCTGGTTGGCTTCGCGAGCACCGTGTGATGGTACAGGTTATTACTGCAGACTCTGTGTTGTTTGATCTACCAAACCATTCCATCGTCTCGGGGGTTCCCGTGCAGGATTGTTGCTGAGTTGTCTGTTGTAGGTCAAGGGCATTTTGTCTGTAATGTGTAACTTCTGAAATCCCCCTGCACCCCAACCCATGCAGATATGTGCTTGTTGCTTCTTCTGCACGTTATTTCAAGGTTGTTTTCCGTAGGTGAGGTATCGCCCTTGATTAAAACTTTGCTCCGGTTATAGCAGATATTATACCTGTTTCAACCTCTTGTACTGCAGTCTTTAATTAGTTGTGTCCTTCCTGCTCCCGTTCCAGTCTTAATTTGAAGTCAGATCACTGGTTTACTGAATCAATCCCAGAATCCATTACCTTGCTCTTATTCCCAGTGCTCTCTGAAGGTGGAAGCGCCGTGCCGTTTCCTTTTAATTCACACTGCTCCTCATCTACCAGGTGCCTGCCTGAACGTGGGCTTCTAGGAGGGAGAGAAGGGCCTTTTGCTGGGACGCATCGCACCTTCTCTTCCACTTTGTTCTTGAGTTTGGCTGTGCTTAAAGGAGGAATGGCTTTAACGAGCCACAAATGCTTCTCTGGGGTTTGTCTTTCCTCCAAGGGAGCCTTTGTCCCTTTGCTTGCCCGGGATAATGGCAGTCAGCGGAGTGAGCACTCTCAGAGCTGACTCATTTGGCTGTACCCCGTAGCGAGATATTGAAAGAAGTGTGAGTGTAGAAGGGGGAGGAATGCATTCGTGCTTTGACTGTACGTTAATTGCTGGGGGAGCAGCCCTCGTGCTGTCCCAGCCCCAGCCTTGCAGCTCTCTGCTTGGCCATCCGCAGCTTCCCATGGCAGCACGCAGGCAGGGTCTGCTGTTAAAGCTGAACTGCTCCTTCCTTCCTTCCTTATCTGCTCGGCAAACGTTATGTAATGAGCAGCCCCGACAAGAACGCTTCTTTAATTATATAATTGAACCACTGAATCAAGGTCTTAATTAGTTCACACCCCAAATACCACAAAGCAAATTACTAGCAATCCTGGCTCTAATAAAGCAGATTAAACGTCGCAGTTAATAAACTCGGAGCCGTTCTCCCCAGAAGGCCGTGGGGTTCCCGACGTGCAGAAGGTGCGCACCCCTTTGCTTGGCAGTCACAGTGTGGCTGTGCCAATCGTGCCCTGGCTGTGCTGCTCCATGTCAGTGCTACAGTTCTGTGATGCAGAAAAGACTTGGGTACAAGTCTTGTTCCCATGGCTTCGGGAGCGTTGGCGTGGCTTTAGGTACTGGCAGGCTGTAAGCAAAAAGGGGTGCAGCTTGTTTGAGTGAGGCTTCTTGGGTTCTTTAGCATCCTCAGAAGGCAGCCAGAGCTCCAGCAGGGCGGTGACAGCTTGGATTTAAAGGCTTTGACCGTGCACCAGTCCTGGCACCTATTTTTGAGGGCAGGAGTCCAACGTGATTCATTCACTGCACTAGCTGTGCAAGGAAAGGAGGGGGAGTAGAGGCCCAACAAGTATGAAAGCTGAAATAATGGCTGTGTCTTTGCTGCCAGCTCTTGACTGAATGAGGTCAGCTGCGCTCCTCAGTCAAAGACCGCACGGAGCAACGGCCAGCTGCCAGGACCCCAGTAACCACTGCTCTGCTGCCCTGCAGGACCTGAGCTCGGGGCTGCCCTCAGGACAGATCTGTCACGACGAGCAGCGGTTGGAGGTGATCTTCGCAGACCTGGCCCGGCACAAGGATGATGCTCAGCAGCGCAGCTGGGCGCTCTATGAGGATGAGAACGTTATCTGCTGCTACCTGGAGGAGCTGCTTCGCATCCTGGTGAGCCAGCTCCTCTGCTGTAGGCTCGGCTCAGCACTCCGGCACTGGTGAAGTTCCTTTTATCTGGCTGCCTCTGTCCTTGTGTTGCCATCAGACTTGCTGTTGCAGGGAGTGGAGGTTTCCTGTGTATCCCTTACTGCTTGTGGGAAGGCTGTGTGATCCTTCTGCTCCACCTTACAAAGCTCTTAAGGAGTTACAGAAGTGTCACTTACAGTTGCTGTGGTATTTCCCTATTACAGGAGAATAGAAAACCTCACTTTTGAACAGGTATAAAACATCTCGGCGTATTTGTATATATGAGTGTATATATACATTGTGGTGGTGAGAAATACTGTCCCAGCACTCTCTGGCATGTACAGGTCTGTCTGTACAGGGAACACAATGACATGGGAGCTGTCATCTGGTGCAGTAACACGCTCTGCTACAGGTGCCATCACTGTCTTTGTTGTGCCCCTGTTTGATGCTCTTTATCAGTTCTAACATAAGCAGAGCTGATTTACTTTTTGTAGAGTAAATGCCATTGTCTCTTTAACTCAACACACGACTTCCCTTCTTGCTGTGAGGTCTGCAGGGCAAGGCAGGGGTGGATTGGTGCAACCATTTCCTCCTGATTTAGTGGGAGGGAGTGGTGGGAGGTGCAATACTTCTCACTATGGGAAAACTGGAACTGCTCTATGTAAGATGCTCACGCTGAGATACTGCTCAGGTCATGGCTTTTGAGGTGCTTTCAGCCTAAGACGTGCTGTATGGCAGAGCTTTGGTGCAGAAACCTCCATTGTGGCAGTTCTTGAACTGTTTCTGTTCTGGCTTCAGTTTCTTTGAGAGACGGTTGGGCTGTGGCTGCTGAAGCCAACGAGCAGCTGGCCTCCATGGAGCTCTCTGCAGCAGCCACCTTACTGCTATCATGCAGCACTGGGCTCACCTGTCCATTCCTGCTTCCAGACAGATGCAGACCCAGAAGTTTGCAAGAAGATGTGCAAGAAGAATGAATTTGAATCCATCCTGTCCCTCGTGGCATATTATCAGATGGTAAGGTGGCAGCATGTATTGCGTTTCTCTTCTTTTTGAGGTTTCCCTGAAGGTGCAAAAGGGCAAGTTTGTGTGATGAATATACGTTACGTGTTCCCCCTGGGTAGGGCAGTTCTGTGAACACGATGGAGTTGTGTAACATGCCTCTTTTGAGTGCTTGGAATTGCCACGTTATGCATACAAGCTGTATGGAAGAGCAGAGAATGCTACAGACTGAAGCAGCAGCTAGCAGTGTGAAGGGGAAAGCTTGCTGCTTTTGATAGCTCCATTGAGGAACAGAATCAGCATCTATAATATATAGAGGAAGAATTTCTGAGGATGCCTTGGATAAGCTGACAGGCTGGGACTGCTCCTCTTTTAATTGATGCACTCCTGTGCATTAGTAAATAGCTTTGCTCGGGAAAGTAGGTTGTGAGTAGAAGCCTTGGGAGGGAGGAAGAAAATCAGTATTCAGAGGAAGAAGTGGAAGTTTTGTCTTCAATGCCTATGCAGTGTTGCTTTGCTCTGCTTCTTCCTGGACCTGGCTGTTGTAGGATGCTGCTGGGGCTGGAGGCTTTCCCCCATCCTGCCCGAGTCCCCAGCTACAGCACAGCAAGCCTCGCTGCATTCAGCTTTCTGTGGGCATTTCTGTGTCTGAACCCGGAGCTGGGTGCTGTGGTGTATCTGAGAGCAGCGGGCAGCAGGCCACAACCTGCACCAGCCCAGTTCTGAATGGCATCTGGGAAGGACTCCTGTGACACTGCTGACAAGGCAGTAGGGCTGCTGGGGTTACTGTTAATTCTAGGAGGGTCTGCAGCTGTCCCAGCAGCAGGAGCTTCTCCCACGTATGTCTGTCACCGTAGAGTGAGCCCTTATCCGGGGCATGATTTGATCTCATACGCTGTTGTTGCAGGAACACAGGGTGCCTCTGAGGCTGCTGCTGCTGAAGTGCTTTGGAGCCATGTGCAACCTGGATGCTGCCATCATCTCCACGCTTGTAAACTCCGTGCTGCCGATGGAGCTGGCGCGGGACATGCAGACTCACACGCAAGGTGCGCTGGGGCCGCTGTGCTGGGGTCACTGGGGACATCTTCCCATGAGATGGATTACAGCAGCCAGTCAGTGCTTGACTGCTCTGTGTGCTCTGGGGACGTGGATGCCTGTTTTTACAGTTACTCGGGTTATTACAGCTATAAATGGGGAGAGGATGTTTCAGTCCAGTGGTGCGAGGCCCTCCAGTTCTTGAACGTGCCATTAGTGATCTGTGTCATTGCTTGGAGAGGTCTTAAAGCACGTTTTGGGCTGTTCCAGTTGGCTTCGTGATGCTGACAGGAGGCACCTACAGATCTCTGCAGCCCCTTACTGGCAGTTTTTCTGTGCGTTCTATACCAGCTCTTGGAGGTGTTTCTTGGTGATGGACGAGATGTGTGTTGCATCAGAGGAAATCATCCCCTCTCTCCGTACAAGGAGGGCTGGTCGTGCTGTTAATGGAGCTGCAGAGCTGCCACAGCCCTGCTTTCCTTAGCTCTTTGCCTTCCATACCCAGGCTTTGTCGTCACATTCCTCCTACTTTGTGCTCCTACTCCCTGTGTTAGGATGACCTCTCCCTGCTGTTAGCAGGAACGTCCTTCCTGCCCTTTGGGCCTGATGTGTTCAATATCTTCTTCCCAAGCAGATACTGGAAGTGCGTTGTTTTGTTCTAAATGCAGCTCACAACTGCAGTAGCTGTTGACTGACCACCTGGATGAAGTCAGAATGTGTATGTTTGGAGTCTTGCTGCCTGTCCCCCGATTGCAGTCTGTATAATGCTGGTTTGCTGTGGGCGTTGTGGAGCCTTGGAGAAGTGTAATTTGGTGATAAAACTGTAGGATGTTTCTGCTCAGAACAGGGGCTGCCACATCTGTAGCTTGTGAGACAAGCAAATGGCCAAGAAGACCACCGTGGGTGTACATAATAGGTATCCCTGTCCCCAGCATGCTGCTGCAGCCTGTGTTGAACATCTGTGCTGCAGACGGGAGCAACGGGGCTGATCTGGTGCCTGGATAGGGCTGTGGGTTGGGAGCCAAGCCTGCTCTGGAAGGCTTTGTGGTCACATTTGCTTTGCATTGTGGGCATTTCATAAGTGGGGGGTGACTGGAAAGCACCGAGGGCAGCACAATGCACATTGGGTTAGCGTGGAAAGGGACTGAGATCATTATGCCTATGTTGGCTTAGCTTTCTCTTTGTGTTACCGCAGCATATCAATTATATGCAGTGAGCCTGTCACACCGTTGGTGTTTTTTCCTGGGTATGCGTGAGAAGCCTCTTCTCTAGGCAGAAGCTTTTCTGCCTGAGAAGCAAATAATACTTGGTTACGGAACTGTGACTGTGCATCTCTGACAACATTATTCCTGATTTTTGGGCTGCCAAAAATAAACTTTGTTATGCATCCGTCACTAATTCATAAAGATTGTCTCCAGGTAAAGGTTTTCTGTGCCCCGCTGAAGCTGGTTTCAGTCTTCTGCTCTGTTCTGCAAGCTGCCCTCATGCAGGCAGGGTGGGCTGATCCAGGTTCTCAGAGCTGCTTGCTATGCCCCACCTGGTCACTGCATTGCTGTCCTGGGCCCTTTCCAGGGGCTGCTTCATCCCAGGCAGCACAGCTAACTCTGCCTGTGGAGCATCAGGCTCTGACATAGGGGACTTCTGCACATTTTTGCTGATCTCCATGTGGCATTTCTGCTGAATCGGACCATCTCTCTGCAAGTTTTAGACTCTGCTTTGGGCACCCAGAAGCATCCCAGCTGAAGTGGGTGGAAAGTGGCTCTGCTGCATCCCCCGGACTTCCAACCTGCAGCTGTGATGTCTCTTTTTTCCTTCATTTTTTCTCAAGTGAGATGCTTTTTGCCCTCTGTGCTGCAACACTCAGGCAGTACAGTTTAAGGGTTAAAGGCTGCTCTTCCTTTTGCTTACAGGAGCCTCCCAAAGTCATGTCCTGATGCTGTGCTGCCCTCCTCACACTAAGCTTGTAGCAGGCACTTGCAAGCATTCCATCTGTGCAGCGTGCAGTCCTCCTGGCCTTCACAGCAGGGCTACAGAGAGGTAACCATCCTTGACCCAGACATGTCTGTCCTTCAGAGGTGGCTTAGGGCATCAGTAATTCCCTCCTGCCATCCTGGTGCTTACTGCTTCATGTCCCACTGCCAAATGGCAAGCAGTGCCTTGCATGAAAACACGACCTTCAGCACTGGAACGACTTGAGTTTATTTTGGTACTAGGAGCTGGGGAATAGCAGCTGATCCATGACATGCCATGCACTAGCTAATCCCTTCAGTGGATGGCGGGGGCCATAGCGATTGGTGCCAGCACAAAGCCACTGGGGACCACTGCACAGCTCCACGGGATCCCTCCCGGCTCGTTACTGAGGAACAGTTGAGGCTGAAGCTCTGTGCCTGGATGCTGGGTGCCTTTGATGAGAAGGAGCTTTACCCTGGGGCTGAGGCAGGCGTGTTGGCTGCTGGCCAGTTCTGCTGCCAGATGCTTGGGTCTTATTGCTTCTGGATGGCCACTTCTCTCTGATGCGGCTGGCCTACACATCTATCAGCATTAGAAGAGCTTATAATAAGGCACAGCGAGGCAGAATTAGCCAGAACAATTCCAAAGAAAACAGACGGGGATAATCCACTCTGTAATTGTGACTTTCTCCCCTGTTGCAGCTCAGTGTACGTGCAAGTCAGCTGCCAGGCTCTCTTTACTTGAGTTGTAGACAGCTGTGTCTGCTCCCTGCGCCCTGGCTTTGCCCTGCTGTGTTTGGCGGTGGAGAGCAAGGTCTTTGGTGGCCTCTGAGAAATCCCTGTCAGACAGAATAGCAGCCCTCCTACCAGTGCTGAGGGAACACGGGCTGGTGAGCAAACAGCCACATCTCTTCTGTCCTTCATGGCCGCTTGAGTGACACCTACCAGTCTGATGTCACCGAAGTCCCTCTGCTTCAGGAGAGCTTTCTGAATGCTCTTTATTCACTTGCTGCCACTGGTGCTGCTCTGAAAGGAAAAAAAAAACCCATGCTTTGGCTGGCAATGACTCTGTTTTTCAGGATGATGCAAACACGTCGGGGAATGCAGCCTTGGCTGAGCCTTACTGCAGCAGGAGCGCTCCGAACACTTGCAGAGCGTGTGCTGAGTGTGTGCACCAGGTTAACCCAGCTCTGCTCCAGGTTCAGCGTTCAGACTGTTGAGCAACCTCCCATCCAGCATCCATAGCAGTGGAGCCTGCAGTCGGCTGCCCCAAATGGACATCAGTTCATGGCAGATGGGGCAGGGACGTGTGTAACCACCCTCCTCCCCCATCTCACGTCTAATTCATCTCTTCCTCTATGTTTGTTACGACAGCACGTTCAGTGCTGCCTTCTGGTTCTCAGATCGTTGTTTATTGCTCCTCACGCAACAAGAGAAGTTTTGTTTGTGAAAGCACTGTTAAGGACACAGGAACAGCAGCTCCCCATATCTACCTTCTGCCTCACCCTGCCTCTGATAAGCAGCTCCAGGCGCCTGGGATGGAGAAGTGAAGAGGTCGTGTAATGAGCAGTTAGGAAGACAGCACAGCCAGACGTGGGACGTGCCCATAGTGGCTGGGTGGTGTGCCTGGAAGCACCTCTGCCCGTCAGCTCTGGCTGTGCAGGTGCCTGTTGCTGCTGTCAGATCCTCTTTCTATTACAGCAAGCTTTGGTCTCACTGACACCTTATAGCTGGGAGCTCCTTAGGTAAGAATGAATTAGATGGAAGTTAGTGTCCTCCCTCTCCGTTTAACAGGAGCAGACAGCGGTTTCCAGCTTTCTTTCTTTGCTGCCACATTGTCTGGGCTGCTCTCATACAAACTCCTAATCTTGTTAATGCATAGTATCTCTAGCTGGGCCCCAAATGATACGTTTTCACTGAAGTGTTTGCTATTCCAAAGCTCGGGCCTCTTGTGGAGCTCTGACAAAGTCTGCACGCTCTTTGTTTATAGAGCCTCTGCTGATGGAGATGGATTCTCAGGGTTATTGGGCTGAAATGATTCTTTAGCATTTCTTCCCTTGTGCTAAGAGTAAATCTGCAAGCTGCCAATTGCTGCGAGTCCCTTAGCCAACTCCAGGAGCATTAGGGATGATGAAGGCACCAGCCTGAGCGGTCAAAATCAAATAGAGCTCGCCAGTGCTTAGAAATGGATTGATTGGTGCACAGAGAGGTCTTTCTGGGTTGGAGGGGGGACTGGAACCAGGGAAGCATCATACATGGGGGGACCTTTTTCTTCAGCCTCACTGCTCTGGACAAAGGCCGCGTTTTATTATCCCACAGATCATATTCTGCTACTTCTGTTTCCCTGCAAATATCTACTGAGGTGTATCTGTTAATTAACATTCAGGGAAGGCACCGGCTGTGGAATATTCACTGGGAGCTGCTGCCAGCACAAATGGTGCTGGACCGGCGGGCTGCGGGGTGTGTTGGTGGTGGAGGTGTGCGTGTCCCGGGCAGTGGGCAGAGGCACAGCCCAAGCAGGGGTCTGGTGGTCTCCCCAGAGACTTTCCATCCCTCCAGGCAGAGCTGAGGTAGCAGAAGTGGAGCAGAGCAGAGGTGGTAACGAGCGGCGCAGCGCTCCGGGGGCGGCGGTGGTTGGAACAGGAGGCGCTTGGAGGTGGCCAGATGGATGCTTTTTCTGGGTTCGGTAATTGCATAACTATGGGCTGTGTCCTGGGACTGTGCAGGGGAGGCTTTTCACTATTCATGTGGAGTTTGCCCACATTAAGTGGAGGGGGAAAAAAAGAAAAGAGAGCTGCGTGATGATTATTTTTGAATTACTTTAGAAATGCATGGTGCAGAAGGCGTGTGCTTAAACAGGAAAACACCCGGATAGTTCAGTAAATACAGGAACAAAGAGCAGTGCAATCAGCTTGAGATGTCTGTATTTAATATGTGGTTTGCCAGCTGAGGGTGCTGCACCACACCCTCAGAAGAATCAGCAGCAGAACCTCTGGGTTTCTCTTGCAGATCATCAGAAGATGTGCTACTCTGCCCTGGTGCTGGCAATGATATTCTCCATGGGGGAGCCCCTTCCATACCATCATTATGGTAAGAGCAGCCTGTGTGTGCGTCTGAGCTGGTCGTGGGACACCTGGGGGATGGAGCTTTTATGGGGACAGCTTGGGGCAATGTCAGCAAGGTGACATCAGGGTCTCCTTTTCACCACTGGAGTCTCCCTGCTGGAAGCACTGAGCAGAGATGCCAGGTTTTCAGGTAGAGCGGCACAAATCTGGCTTGGAGCAGAAGCATTCTGCCATGCTGCAGAAGAGGCAGTTTGCCCAGCGCTGTGGCTCAGCAGCACACTAGTCCAAACACTTTGTTGTACTGGTGCCCTGCACTACAGCACTCACCTCTTACATCTGCCTCAAACACATTATTTCTGATGCTCGGATTGCTCCATGAATGTCCACTAAATCCATCAGCTGCGTAACGGGGCCTCTCCCTGCTCTCCCCTGTTAGAAGGTGGCACAGCCCTGTGAATTTCAAGTTCTTCATGCGAGTGGAGATGCTTAAGAGTATTGCAGTCAAGAGGGAAGTGCAGACGGTGCTCCAGCTCTGCCCATTCTACCCTTTCTTTCATTTCAACCTTCAGCTAGGAAGTGCTCTCTGCATGCTTCTTCCCCAGCCGTGTTGTGTTCTCAATGCTTGGGAAGCTCTGGCTTCAGTTTTCCTAGAAATGCAATGAAGACTTTTATAATTATCTCCTCAGCAGCTTCACCTTAACACTCCAATAAGCACGTCCAAGGTTTAAGCTGGTGCAGCAGGGACTGAGGAGTGAGTCTCCACATCTCCTGCTTTTCTCTCCTCGTATAACCCTGGCAATTATTTCCAGCAGGTGGACTTATTTGCATGAGCTCCTGAGCTTTCCTAATAGCTAAATTGAAGAATGGGTTATTACTAATGATCTGGATGATTACCCTTTTTTTTTTTTTCTCAAATAGATGGATTAGACCAGTGGTCAAGAATACAAATCTCTTCCTACCTGAAGCCTTCATTGGTGGCAGTGGTGCTGGAACAGCAGCTGGAGCGGAATTTGGCATTCTATTTACTCAAATAATAAGTTAAAAAAAAAAAAAAAAGCCAGTGGGAAATGAACATTCAGCATTTGTGTGAACTGTGGGTAATTCTGAGGCACTTGTCTCACGCACAAAGCCATTTGTTAATTTCCTGCTGGCTAACACTGGTACTCTAGTAGTGGCTTTAAGCCTAGAGGCACAGAGCAGTGGCTCGCGGGGTCCCTGTTGCTTGGTGTACTTTCCCGATGATGTAAGTGCCATCTTTATCCTCCTGCAGAACATCTCAACTCTCAGTTTGTGCAGTTCCTGCTGGATGTGATTGAAGACGGGCTGCCCTCGGACACCACCGACCAACTCCCTGACCTATTCATCAACGTCCTCCTGGCCTTCAATCTCCACATTCCAGGTCAGTTTGGTGCTGGTCTGCCTCGGCAGGATAAAAGTGGTCTGGAGCAGTGAGGGGATTCTGGAGCAGAATCTCATTGGGACTTGATGGCGTTGCGATAACCCGTGCAGCTCTCTCAGCCTCTGGCAGCACGCTGTGTTTCTACTTCTATCTGTTCAAATACTGTAAAAAACTCTAGAGGGAAAATCAACCTGAGAGCCCATGTCCAACCAGCTGACCCTCTGGAGCACAGCAGCCATGAAGTCCAGTGGATTACTGTCTATACATGCAAGCTGGCTGGATCGAAGCAACTGCTGGCCTGCAGGACACGTGTATGGCTAACTTGTAGGCACAGCTAATTTGGAAGGGAGCATGCTTTGGTGGGCATTTCTTGGTTTCTGTCCACAAAGAAAGCTTTTTGCTTTATGAAGGTCTTTACAAACCTTCAGCTTACCGGGCTGCACTTCTTGAACCCTACTCAATGCTCACACGTTGAGATTATTATCCCTAGCCTGAGCTGCACTCTCTCCTGCTTTCCCTCACTGTCAATCCTCCCTCCTCCGCTGAGCTCCTTAACAGACAAAGCCTGTGATCCCCACAGAAGGGCGTTTGCCCGTTCCCCGTGGGGCTGACTGGGAGCTTCAAAGCTTGTGGTTGGAGAACTGGGAAGCAGTGCCAGGTCCTGCCACTTGTTAACCCTGAGTGAGTTTGCAAAATCTCCTGTTGCTCCAATTGTATTTAATTATTTACTGCTGTTCTGCTTCATGACCTTATCCATGGCTTTGTGGAGAAAGGGGAGGATAAAACAGCAGGACATGTCTAGTAATGTACTTATTATGAGTTGTACTTCATTAAAATTTGTGTGAAAGTTTCTAATTTCACGTGAAAGTTGATTGCACAGAGGCTGATTAAGTATAGTCTCTGCTGCTTTCATTCATTACGCTTTTGCACAGTTACCCATAGAGTTCATGGATGCATTAATTGGGCAATAATGTGTGACAGGCAGTGTGTTTCTGGGGGATCATTGCCTACCTGGGGTGTAGCTGAGAGCAGTGATTTGTTCTCTGATGCTAAGAACCTGTTAACTGATGCTCAGGTTGCTTATCAGTGGATTGACTTGTTATTCCTCTGCCTGCAAGATTCATTTGTCCTGCATTGCAGCAGTGCAGTGTCGATTAAAAAACTCTGCTAAAACACGTTCTGTTCATAGACTCATAGACAGGCTTAGGTTGGAGGGGACCTTAAAGATCTTCCAGTTCCAACCCCTGCCGTGGACGGGGTTGCCGACCACAAGATCTGTTGCCTAGGGCCCCATCCAGCCTGGCCTTGAGTGCCCCCAGGGGTGAAACCCTGAAAGCTTTGGTAGCCCTGACGGGTTGGTTCCCTGCAGTTCCCTGGAACGATGCTGTGAAGTGGGAGCCCTGTGCTGCTTTCCTTTTCTGTTTTGTTACTGTTGTCTTCAGCAAACAAAGGGATGTGCTGAGCGGGTTTCTTCCCTAGTTCCAGAGCACAGCGTGATCATGACGACAATAAGCAAGCACTCCAACGTCAAGACTTTCACCGAGAAGCTGCTGCTGCTGCTGAACAGGGGAGGTGAGTGCAGCACTGTCACCTGCCTGGCAGGGGGTGCAGCTGCTGGGAGTGGTGCTTGCTAAGAGCTGGGGCTGCCGGCTCAGGCTGATGTGCCACTCAGAATGAAGCTTCCCATTTCGGACTGGCCAGCAGAGGGTTAGCTTTCTGCCTGCTCCAGGCGTGGAGTGAAATCTGCTGTATGCACAGAGCTTGTGCACGGCAGATTGTTAGAAAGCTGGAGAGCACTGCAGGCGGAGCAGTGCCAGGTATTTCTGCCCGCGCTGCATGCCACTATTGTGCTTTCTAATACCTTCTGGAGCACAGGGGCTTTGCAGCTTGAGATTTGTTTTGTTGATTTGCTGGTAAATAACTCACCCTGTGATGCTCGCAGCTCGTCTTACTCAGGCTTCAGTTCTCCTTGGGGTCACAAATCAGTTTCCACACTATACCAGCTTGAGGGCAGCCTGCATTTCAGTGCTTCTCTGTCTGGCCCTGTCCAAAAGCCTTTGTTTAGCTTTTTCCATACGAGATTCCCTAAAAGGATTTCCTTACTTTGAGGAGGAGGAGAACCACAACCAAAGAAAGATGCCTCTCTTGTGCCCACCTCCTGCAGTCCCCGTGGCCCCTTCTGTGGTCCACGTTTAGATAGAAAACAGGGTACAGTGGGTAATTTAAACTTGGAGGTGCTTCTTTTCTTGCTTCCAGAACAGTCCTAGCCTGGTCTCCATGGTGAAAGCTTATTTCTGATGCAGGCTCTGGTGGGCTTTTCAGAGGGGTCATTGGACCAGACTTAATAAACCAGGGAGAAAATGAGTGGTGGCTGTTGAGCAAGGAGGGGAGGCACTGAGAGGTAATGTGCTAACGAGCTTTCACCTGGGATGTTAGGTGAAACATAAACAGTGATTAATGCTAATGCTAATGAGTTTGGTCTCAGCTTGGTGCCCTGCAGAGCTGCCATCCTGATTACACAGCTTTGTGCAAGGCACTAGGGACTGCTGGCATGAAAGCTAGCCGTGGGCAGGGAGCAACTGGCTGAGGTGGGGGCAGCCCCCTCCCCAAAACCTGTGGGGAACAATGCAGGGGTTGGCACCGAAGGTGGAGGAGGTGGGCAGCAGGGAGTGTGTGGCTTAACGTGATCTCTCTGCCACCCCCAGATGATCCAGTTTGTATCTTCAAGCATCAGCCTCAGCCGCCGCACTCAGTGCTGAAGTTCCTGCAGGACATCTTTGCCAGCAAGGACACAGCCAGCATCTTCTACCACACAGACATGATGGTCCTGATAGACATCCTGGTGCGGCAGATCGCTGATCTCTCCCCTGGAGACAAGGTGCTCACACAAAGCCATGGGCACTGAGAAGGGGAGCATGGTCCCACAGTAGTGGTGTTTCTCCTCACCTGTGGGGCTTGGTGATACAGATGGGTGGCAGGCAGAACACTTCTGAGTGCTGAAATCTGTCTGAGAGCCCTAGGAGGAAGGGAAGACTTGTCCTTCCTGGCACATGGCTATAGGAGGGTGTGTTTGAAGGAAGGTTAGCCAGGCTCTGGTGGTCTGTGCCCTTCTGTTCAGGGACCTTTGGGAAAAGAGCCCCTCTGTGAGTAGCAGGAGGGATCTCCTGTGTTTCCTTAGTGCTAGAGGCAGGGAATGTGCTTATGTTTGAGGGTGTATCAAGAGCGTTATTGAGGTGCTGTGGGAAAAGCACAGTTCTCCATAGCTAATGATGAGTCCTGCAGAAAAGCAGTGCCTTTGGAGTTCTCCCTGGCTGGTCATGCAGCAGCAGCTGCTCCTGTGCTCATGCTGTAATGGAGGCTGGCACGCTTGTTTATCTCATTTTGAATCTTTCACTGTGCCCTGTTTTTTCTCCCCTCCCACTTGGCAGCTGAGGATGGAGTATCTGTCTCTGATGCACGCCATCATCCGCTCCACGCCGTATCTGCAGCACCAGCACCGCCTCTCTGACCTGCAGGGCATCCTGCAGCGCATCCTGGGGGAGGAGGAGGAGGAGCAGCAGTGCCAGATGGACAAACTGATCATCCTGGAGATCTATAAGGAGTTCCCAGAAATCTCCCCTGGTACCAGCTAACCGCGCCTCGGACTCGAGTTTGAACCACTTGGATCAAAGACGTCTCTTGTTGACACTTTCTCCCTGTTCCCTTCCAGTACAGCTCATACCTTACCCTCCTTTGCGCGAGGCCTAAGGTTTGGACAGTGTTCACCTGCCCTGTAGGGGTGTCAGCGGGGTGCCCTGGGGCCTGGCGCTCCAGGGAGGGCAGCGCTGGGCACAGCAGGCTGGGTGCTGGTGCTTGGTTTGCTCCCAGCGCTTGAGCAGGAGGCGCTTAGCCAGCAGGAAGGGCAGAGCCCGGAGGGACGGCAGCCAGGTGGGGTGTGTTTAGCTGCGCTGGTGTCCCGAGGTCCTGAAGCGAAAGGCCTTTGCCTTAGAGCATCACTTTATTTTTCCATGTGCATCTCTCCCTGCAGTGACCAAGTGGAGTCTGTCGGTGCTTGGAAGAAGCTTTTGTAACATCTGTTTTGTTTCTGCTGCTCGTGCCAATGCGCTGCAGCGCTGCCCCGGGAGGCAGTGGCTCACCGCCCAGCGCCTCGCCTGCGAGCCTGACCCTCCCTGCTGGCCTGCAGCTAACGCTTGGGGCAGCACTGTGCCCGGGGTCCTGCTCTTAGTGCAGCAGCTGCTTTGTTCAACCCGCTTTCTGTAGTGACCTTTAGACCTGAGTATCTTGCTCGCTGCGGCAGCCCAGAACCGTGACCCCTGGCTGCTGCTGTTAGGAGCCTTTGGCGTGGCTGTGGCACAGACAGTGCCCCGTGCAGCCATAGCTGCTGCTTGCCGCCTCCGCAGCAGCACTGCCCCGGGCAGAGGGGCTGCATGTGGGCAGTGCTCTGTTCTTAATGCCTGTGGGTTTCTTGCCTTGAGCTTCGCAGTAGCTCTGCTCGCTGCCCTCCTGTCCGTGAGGCAGCGTGCGCCTGGTGTCCAGTGGCTGTTTGTGACCATGCACGAGTGTGGGGAACCCTTATTTATGTCCCCTTTAGGTTTGTAGCCAACAGGACTAACCTGTATCCCTGTTACAGATAAGTCACACACTAACGTGGGTCCCTTAGGTATCCGTGTGCGCAGTCTGGTCGCTCCTGTCCCCAGCTCTTCCTCTGCGGTACCCTGTGTAGGAGCTACGGGCGTTTGGAACTGGAAACACTGGGCACAGATATATGGCTTTAGGAGACAACAGCTGAGCTCTGCTCACAGGCCTGGGCTCTGGGCACTGACGTGCTCAGGAACGGAAAGGTTTGTTGGCCTGTGGCTGCCCGAAGCTTCATAACCACCCTCGTAGAGAAGCCTATTTTTCCCGTGTAAAAATGTATGAATGTCAAAAGGGATGCTGTATTTTCTTAAGCACTGAGTGTAACGTGCAGAGGAATAAAGATGTCTTAAACTGGAGTTGTGTGAGCACAGCCCCGTCCATCCTGTCTGGCCGCGGTGGCACTGCAGCGTGGCACTGAGGCAGTGGGCTGCTGGCTGGGAGCACAGCTGGGCTCACTCTTCCCACACTCCTCCCAGCATTGCACTGTTCCACGTGAACTCATCATCCTGCATCAGCTCTGTGCTTCCATTGTTCCCTTCAATCGCACCTGCTTGGATGGCTCCCGCACAGAAGCATAGAATGGCTTTGGTTGGAGGGGACCTTAAAAGATCATCTCGTTCCAACCCCTTGCCACGGGCGGGTTGCCCCCACCAGCTCACGCTTCCCAGGGCCCTATCTATGGCTTTGAGCACCCGCAGGGATGGGGCATCGCAGCTCTGTGCAGCTGTGCCGGTGCCTCACTGCCCCCAGTACAGAATTTCTTCCTAACATCTAACCTCCATCTCCCCTCTTGCACTTGGAAGCCGTTCCCCCTCCGCTCGCTATCAGGCCGTGCCACAGTCGGTCCCACTCCCGCCTGTAGGCTCCCTTCAGGTGCTGGAAGGTCGCACTGAGCTCTCTCCGGGCCCTTCTCTTCTCCCAGCTGAACAAGCCCAGCTCCCTCAGCCTGCCTCCGTGTGAGAGGTGCTGCAGCCCTCCGAGCATCCTCGCGGTGCTCCTCATCCTCCCGGAGCTGCCGGTAATTGGCGCAAGCAAACGGGAAAGCCGCCAGCACCGTTTAAAAGCAGGGGCCGTGCTGCTGGGGCTCCGTGACGGCAGACGCTGCGGTGCGGCAGCCCGGGATGCAGAGCGTCCGCGAGGATAACGCGAGCCCGTCCGCCGTCGGGCCGTTACCCGTACGGGGCCGCGATCTTTGTTCGCCGGGCCCTACGAACCCCCCGCGGCGCCGCAATGGGGACAACGGGACCGCGCGCCCGCCCCGCTCCGCCGACCCGCAGCGGCACCTCTCGCCCGGCCGGCGGCGGACAGCTCCGCACCGCCGCTCCTCCCTCCCCAAGATGGCGGCGGGGCGGGGCGGCCATGTTGGGCTGCGGGAGGAGCCGCCACCCCCGGCGGCGGCGGCGGTGGCGGCGGCGGCGCGGCGCGGGGCGGGGGGCGGTGCCGAGCGCAGCGCCGTGCGGCCGGGCCGGGCCGGGCGGCGGCCGCCGAGCAGCATGGCGGCGGAGGAGCGGCCGCCGAGCCGCCGCCGAGCCCGGCGCGGGCCGCCGCTTTTGCCGCTGCTGCCGCTGCTGCTGCTCCCTTTGTTCCCCCCCGGGCTGGGGGCCGCCGCTCCGCCGGGCCGGGGGCCGCCGCGCCTCGGGGGCTGCTGTCCCGCCGCCGCCGCGCCGCGCTGGGGGGCGGCCGCCCTTCCCCCGGGGCCGCCCGCGGCTCCGCGTCGCCGCTCCCCGCCGCGCTGCCCGCCCCGCGCCGCCCCGCCGAGACCGCGGAGGGGGCGTCGGGCGGCCCCCAACCGGCACCCGCTGTTCCCGCAGTACAACTACCAGGCGGAGGTGGCCGAGAACCAGCCCGCGGGCACGGCCGTGGTGGCGGTGGCGGCGCAGGACCCCGACGGGGGCGAGGCGGGGCGGCTGGTGTACTCCATGGACGCGCTGATGAACAGCCGCTCTCTGGAGCTCTTCAGCATCGACCCTCACGCCGGGCTCATCACCACCACCCAAGCCCTCGACCGCGAGAGCATGGAGCTACACTACTTCCGAGTGACGGCCGCCGACCACGGGGCGCCCCGGCTGTCCGCCACCACCATGGTGGCCATCACCGTGGCCGACCGCAACGACCACGACCCGGTGTTCGAGCAGGGCGAGTACCGGGAGACCATCCGGGAGAACGTGGAGGAGGGTTACCCCATCTTGCAGCTGCGCGCCACCGACGTCGACTCGCCACCCAACGCCAACATCCGCTACCGCTTCGTCAACGAGAGGGCGGCCCACGCCGTCTTCGAGATCGACCCGCGCTCCGGGCTCATCACCACCAGCGGGCCGGTAGACAGGGAGAAGATGGAGAGGTACTCCCTGGTGGTGGAAGCCAACGATCAGGGCAGGGAACCGGGGCCTCGCTCTGCCACCGTCAGGGTGTACATCACGGTGCTCGACGAGAACGATAACACGCCGCAGTTCAGCGAGAAGCGCTACATCGTCCAGGTGAGGGAGGACATACGGCCGCACACCGAAATCCTGCGCGTCACCGCCACTGATTTGGACAAGGACAACAACGCGCTCGTCCACTACAACATCATCAGTGGGAACAGCCGGGGCCAGTTCTCTATCGACAGCGTCACCGGGGAGATCCAGGTGGTGGCCCCGCTGGATTTTGAGGTGGAGCGTGAGTATGCCCTGAGGATCCGGGCGCAGGATGCGGGGCGCCCGCCGCTCTCCAACAACACCGGCATGGCCAGCATCCAGGTGGTGGACATCAATGACCACGCCCCCATCTTTGTCAGCACCCCTTTCCAAATCTCCGTCCTGGAGAACGCGCCTCTCGGCCATTCTGTCATCCACATCCAGGCCGTGGACGCGGACTATGGTGAGAACGCGCGTCTGGAGTACAAGCTGACCGGGGTCTCGGCTGACACACCCTTCGTGGTGAACAGTGCCACAGGGTGGATCACGGTCAGCGGGCCTTTGGACCGGGAGTTGGTAGAGCACTATTTTTTTGGGGTGGAGGCTCGTGATCATGGCTCTCCGTCGTTATCTGCCTCTGCCAGCGTCACCATCACGGTCATGGATGTCAACGACAATCGCCCCGAGTTCACCCAGAAGGAGTACTTTATTCGCCTGAACGAGGATGCGGCCGTGGGGACCAGCGTCCTCAGCGTCACAGCAATCGATCGGGACGTGAACAGTGCCATCACCTACCAGATCACAGGGGGCAACACGCGGAACCGTTTTGCTATCAGCACTCAGGGTGGAGTGGGGATCATCACTCTGTCCCTGCCGCTGGACTACAAGCAGGAGCGGCGCTACGTGCTCACCGTGACGGCCTCCGACCGCACGCTGCGTGACAACTGCCATGTGCACATCAACATCACTGATGCCAACACGCACAGGCCAGTATTCCAGAGCGCGCACTACTCTGTGAGCATCAATGAGGACCGGCCCGTGGGCAGCACTGTGGTGGTGATCAGTGCCACAGATGATGACGTGGGGGAAAACGCTCGCATCACGTACTACCTGGAAGACAACGTCCCTCAGTTTCGCATCGATCCGGATTCTGGGGCCATCACTCTCCAGGCAGAACTGGATTACGAGGACCAGGTCACCTACACGTTGGCTATCACAGCCAAAGACAACGGGATCCCCCAGAAAGCAGACACTACCTACGTTGAAATCATGGTGAATGACGTTAATGATAATGCGCCCCAGTTTGTCAGCACTCATTACCAGGGCGTGATCTCTGAGGATGCGCCTCCATTCACCAGCGTGCTCCAGATCTCTGCCACCGACCGGGATGCCCACACCAATGGGAGAGTACAGTACACCTTCCAGAACGGGGAGGATGGGGATGGAGACTTCACCATAGAGCCCACCTCGGGGATCATTCGCACTGTCCGCAGGCTGGACCGGGAGAATGTCCCAGTCTATGAGCTGACTGCATATGCTGTGGACAGGGGCATCCCTGCTCAGCGAACTCCTGTCCATATCCAAGTGACTATTCAGGATGTGAACGACAATGCCCCTGTCTTTCCAGCTGAAGAGTTTGAGGTCTTGGTAAAGGAGAACAGCATTGTAGGCTCCGTCGTGGCTCAAATCACAGCCATTGACCCGGATGAGGGACCCAACGCCCAGATAATGTATCAAATTGTGGAAGGCAACATCCCTGAGATATTCCAGATGGACATCTTCTCTGGGGAGCTCACGGCCTTGATAGACCTGGATTATGAGACAAAACCGGAGTATGTGATTGTAGTGCAGGCCACCTCTGCCCCTTTGGTCAGCAGAGCCACGGTACACATCAAACTCATTGACCAGAATGACAACAGCCCTGTTCTCAAGAACTTCCAGATCCTATTCAATAACTACGTGTCCAATAAATCCAATACCTTTCCCTCCGGAGTCATAGGGAAGGTCCCAGCATATGATCCAGATGTGTCCGACCGCCTCTTCTACACCTTTGAACGGGGAAATGAACTGCACTTGTTGATTGTAAATCAGACAAGCGGGGAGCTGAGGCTGAGCCGTAAGCTGGACAACAACCGTCCACTCGTGGCTTCCATGCTGGTGACTGTCACAGGTAGGCGTGAAAACCTTTAAATGCACGATTTGGGGTGTTACCCCTTGGGGGGCTTTGCATGATCCCCCTTTGCATGGCAGCCCATTGTGAATTTGTGGGGGCTGGGACTGGTGACAAGGTTTGGGTGGGGAGTTACTTCAAATCGGGAAATGCTGAAGGGTCTGGGAATCATGGAAAGGGTTGCATGCTGTAGGAGAGCATTTTGCAAAGGGGCTGAGATCACTGGTGGTGTGAAAGAACAAAGCATCGTTACTCAGCTGTGAGGATCTCATGTAGCTGCCAGCGAGACACCTTTGGAGATGCTGTCACCAGTGAAGGAGTGATGTTATGCCGTGGGGTGCTGGCCAAGCAAACAGTGCGTTGCTGGGGTGGCCAAGCTGGCCACTCTGCTCTGAGCCCCAAGCGAGTTCTCCTCCCCAGGAGTGGATGCATTTGCTAGCTGCACTGGAGAGGGATGGGCTGGACTGCTGGAGGGTACCACTAAGCAAACAATTCAGGTCTGGGTTCTGTCCATGGCATCTATTGATGGCTGTGGCTTCTAAATTTTGGGATTCTGTTGACTCTGAAGTCAACTTTGCATTGCATATAATGACTGTAACGGACTTTGGAGAGAGGTGTTTAAAACTCGCATTGTGTTGCTGGAGTATCCAAATGCAGGTGCTGGTGGTAGCTCCCTGGAATGGCTAGGAGAAGCATAACGGTCACCTCCAGCCAGGAGGAGATGGAGCACAGATGAACCCAGGGCTTGTCTGAGTGTGAGGCAGTGTCTGTGTGTGGAGCTGCCTGAGCTTTGCCAGCACTGCAAGCCTTTCTTTGCTTGTAGATGCATCGTCTGAAATGGAGGCATCCATCCATCCATCTAGTGCTGAATCAAAGAGCAGCTCTGGGGAAGGGAGGGCAGGAGCCCTCTTTGGGGGGCCCAGACACTGAATCACAGAGCGCGCCTGAGAACTGTGCTTTAAATTGCAATTCTCCCCTGACTACCAGCTGACACCCTTCCCACCCTCTATCTATCTTATTCGGCAAGAGCAAAAATTCTTTTAAGAGATGGAGTGATGGCTCTAGCAGACCTGTTCAGGGCATGGCCAGCTCCAGCCATCAGTGGAATTAGTCTCTTTGGGGACTAATTGTAGCTGCAGGGCTGGCTGCCCTCGCCCCCCCCCCCCCACACACACATGCTGGTTGCAGGAGGTGGGGGCTGGTTTTGACCTTTTCAGCTTCTTTCCCAGTGTGTTTCTGCAAGCCCTGCCTCCTTGCACACTTAACCCCTCACAAAGGCAGGAGAAAATCACATTGCAAAGTCCTGCGCTGAGCTGCCTGGAAGCAAGAGGGCCCCTGCAATTAGTGTGTCGTCATCTTCTAGCAGGATGGGAGAATAGGAGAGGTGTGCTGGCGGAGGGGAGGATGGAGGGGGAAGAGCCAGGGGAAGAGCCGTGCAGTGGCAAGGGGGGTTGGGGGGGGCAGCGAGGCAGTGGGAAGCAGGCCTTTGTTGGCTCTGACAGAGCTGCGGAGGGCTGGCTTGTTTCTCCCTTCTTCATTGTTCAGCCTCCCAGCGACAGCCCTGTCTGCCCCCGGTGCCGTAGCCATGCAGTTCCAGGGTTGCATTGTCTGCCCCAGCCCAGTTCATTCCTCTTGAGGGAAGGCAACAAGAGCACGTAGCTGGGTGCCACTGCGCCTGGGGGCTCACGGGGACAGGGCGGCCACCGCAAACCGGCGCCTTTCTGGGCGACTCACCGGGCTCAGCACCACGGACAGCTCCTCACAGCCACGTGGGCACCTGCGAGTGCTAGAAATGGCTGCTGGCCCCCGAGCAGCTGTCATTCCTGTGTCTGAGCAGCACGGCGTTCTTTTCAAGTCAGGCACGAGTCCCAGGGCCGCCTTTCCCTTTTGCAACTTGTATCGCTTCTCTCCTAAGGAGCGCTGTCTCAGGAGCCTGCTCCCCTCTTAGGTCTCTTGTAGCTGGAGGAGCTGACCACGACTTGTGGGAAGCGTGGATTTCCATTCCTGGTCAGGGAGTGGGTTTGGCATCTTCTTGGTTATTATACTTCAGTCCCTGTCTTTATTGATGCCAGGAAAATGACATTCATAGTGCTGTGTTGGGAATTATTATTTACTTCTGAGAGAGAGTTCTGCAAAAGCCCTTTAGGAAGTAGTGAGGGATACGCACGTCCTCCTCCCCATCATTACACTCCCCTCCTTCCCTGACCTCTCTGTCTGGGGGGGGTTTGTGGCTCCTCAGTTGCTGATGTGATGGCACTGCCATACTCTGTGGTGATCACCAGGGGATGGTCCCCCGTGTCTCCTTCTCTCCTTGCCTGCATAGAAGTCCAGCCCTGTGATTCCCGGTGAGGCTTGGCCATGCCATGCTGATGGCAACCAGACATGGCAATGGGGCTCACACAATGGCCTCCGGTGGCCTCCTAGCCACTGCTTGAAGGCCTGAGTGCTCCCTGTTGGTGAAAGAACCCCAAGGTCCCTGGGGTGGGTGCTGCGCAGGAGGCTTGGGAGCAGTGGGGGGGGACAGGAGGGATGGGGTCTGGCCCTGGCTGTGCTGCTTTTGAAGCTGGTAGGTGTCACTCTGGAATGTGCGGCTGTGCTGACCTGGCACTGCTCAGCACTGGGGTTGGAGCCTCAGGCCTTTCTCCTTGCCCTGCAGGCATGTTTTGGGGTACCTCTTACTGCTGCATAAATATTCACCAGGCACCAGCTCTCCAGCCACAGGATTTAATCAGGAAGGCTGAGCATCCGTGATTAAAATACCTCCCATGGGGGTCAGAGCCTCCAGCCAGCTTTGGGTTTTCTTTTGGTAGCTTTCTTTTTTTTTTTTTTTTCTTTTTTCTTTTTATTCCCCTTTCATTTGCAGAGGGTCATTCTTCCAACCATCTGCTTCCCCTTGCATGGAGCTGACAAGGAGGTGGCCTTGGGTGCGGGGTGGGGACTGAACCTTATGGAAGGTGTCCCTGCTGAGAAATGCTAGTTCACATTGTATCTCGTAGTGGTGGTGATGATGGAGAGCAGAGTTTCCAAAGAAACACTGGGTTTGGGGCTTGGTGAATGTGGAGTGGGAGATGGAGTCATGGGTGATTACCCCACGCTGCTGATGTGTGGGGCTGATGGTGTCAGGATGGTGTGAGTGGCCTGGGAGACGGGTTGCTGCATTTTGCCATGTTGGTGGGGCTCCTGGTGGATGTTTCTGGGGCCACAAAGGAGGGCGCATTGCGCTGCCTTGGAGGTGGTTCACGTGGTGTGAGGCCCCGAGGGATGGGAAGATTGTTTCCAAGGAAAATAAAGATGAAAGAGAATTAAACAAACCGGAGATGGGCCTGGAGAAGAAGGGATGTGGAGCAGATGGAGAGAAAGGGGAAGCAGGGAGACCAGTACAAAAGCCTTGGAGGCCCTGGAGGAGAGAGGAAAGAGATGGCAGGAAGAGAGTGTGGGTGAGGGCAGCACAGAGGGGGGCAGTGGGGGAGTGAAGCACCCCAGGTGCTGGCACTGGCTCCAGTGTTTGTCCAACCTCCTGCTGGGGCTGCCTTCTGCCTGCTGCTCCGCAGCATCCTTGTTGTGAGAGCTCAGTTGGCTGCCCAGATCCAGGATGGGGAGGGAATCTGACAGTTACCTCAGAGGAGAGCCTGGGGCAGGTGGCACCCAGATATCTCCTTGGGCTACAGCTTCAAGCTTCAAGAATTCAGGCCTTTGGGGGCCACGCTGAGCCGGGAGGGAGGAGACCTGCAGCACATCTCTGTTCTGTCCCGCAGATGGCATCCACAGCGTGACGGCCCAGTGTGTCCTGCGGGTGATCATCATCACAGAGGACATGCTGGCCAACAGCATCACGGTGCGCCTGGAGAACATGTGGCAGGAGCGCTTCCTCTCCCCACTGCTGGCCACCTTCCTGGAAGGGGTGGCCACCGTGCTTGCTACGCCCAAAGAGGACGTCTTCATCTTCAACATCCAGAATGACACGGACGTGGGTGGCACGGTGCTCAATGTCAGCTTCTCGGCCCTGGCGCCGCGGGGTGGGCACTACTTCAGCTCGGAGGAGCTGCAGGAGCAGCTGTACATGAAGCGCATGGCGCTGACGGGAGCCTCCATGCTGGAGGTGCTGCCCTTTGACGACAACGTCTGCCTGCGGGAGCCCTGCCAGAACTACATGAAGTGCATCTCCGTCCTCAAGTTCGACAGCTCTGCGCCCTTCATCGCCTCCCCGTCCACTCTGTTCCGCCCCATCCACCCCATCACCGGCCTCAGGTGCCGCTGCCCGCAGGGCTTCACTGGCGACTACTGCGAGACGGAGATCAACCTGTGCTATTCCAACCCCTGCCTGCACGGAGGGACGTGCACGCGCAAGGAGGGCGGCTACACCTGTGTGTGCCGCCAGCACTTCAGCGGTGAGTGCCGGCCAGGGGTTCCCCAACTGTCCCCCTCCCGTGGGCTCCAGGACCATCCAAAGCACAGTTCTAAGCCAGTGCCTCACTAACACGATGGGAAGCTGTTGCCTCAGCCTCCCCACGGAGCGTGGACAGGGAGACCCTGCTGTCCCACTGGGTGGGATCCAGTCCTGGCCTCTGGGACTCCCCCGCAGTGCCTCACAAGCCACACCAGGCCATGGAGACCTGTGCCCAGCCACTGTCAGCATGGGATGAGAGAAGGTGGCCTGTAGCTACAGGGGAGGCAGGGGAGCGTGGCAGCAGATGGTTGCCTCAGAGCTGCTCGGCTCCTGGTGAGATAAGCGGAGTCAGTGGTAATTAACCCCTGGCATTTGAAGCGTGAACAGCCATTAGCAGAAGGGTTAATGAGCTCGTTTCACTGTCACTTTGTGCTGTCTCCACATCCTCCTCGTGTGTGAGCAGGCAATGGGAAGCGGGCCTGGGGTGTAGGGCTGAGCAATTGGTTACTGCGCTGCTGTGAGATCAGCCTCGCCAGGGCCTTTGGGTGAACGGAGCCAGCTGAAGAGAGACCAGGTAAACCTGGTGGGCTGGCCCTGAGGTCAGCTGCGGGATCTGAGGGAGCGGGGAAGAGTTCCCAGCCCTCCACTGGAGCTGAGCGAGGTTCAAGACGGTCGGTGTCCTCACCCGGCTGGGTTCCTCTCTGCTTGGCCCGTGTCCCAGCACCCACCTGCAGGACGAGGGAGCTCCTGGTGCCATGGGTGAGGAGCAGCGGAGGGCACAGGTCACAGAGTCCCCATTCTGTCTCCCACAGGTGAGAACTGTGAGGTGGACAGCCGCTCGGGGCGCTGCCAGCCCGGCGTGTGCCGCAACGGGGGCACCTGCACCAATGGCGCTGATGGGGGCTTCCGCTGCCAGTGCCCAGCGGGCGGCTTCGAGACACCCTTCTGCGAGCTGTCCACGCGCTCCTTCCCACCCCGCTCCTTTGTCATGTTCCGGGGCCTACGCCAGCGCTTCCACCTCACCCTCTCCCTCTCGTGAGTTCTTTCCCTCCTCTGCTGGTGGCCCGCTGGACCTCATGTCCTCTCTCCCCCCTCCCCGTGCTGGGTGCTGCCGCATGCTCCCTGCACGCACCCAGCGTTCCCGCTGGTTCCCTGCCCAGGTTCAGCACGGTGGAGCCCGGTGGCCTCCTGCTGTACAACGGGCGCCTGAACGAGCGGCACGACTTCTTGGCGGTGGAGATCATCCAGGGGCAGGTCCAGCTGAAGTACTCCACAGGTAGGCTTGGCACTACCTACTGTGGGATTTGGGCCATGGGAGCTGCAAAGAGGGGGGGTTTCTGCTGCTGTCGGTCACCTTGAGCTTCACCTCCTGCCTGGCCACGGGTTGATTTGGAGATGAGGACCCTCTTGGATGGGTGCCGATTGTCCTATTGATCACATCACCACTGTATGTCCAGTTTCCTGCAGCATTTATCCCTGTCCCTGCAGGGGAGTCCAGCACGGTGGTGAGCCCGTACCTGCCTGGGGGTGTGAGTGATGGGCAGTGGCACACGCTGCAGCTCCGCTACTACAACAAGGTATTGCGCCCTGCTGTGCACCAGGTCTGTGTCCCCACGAGGCCATCTGTACCCACCTCACACCTCTTGCTGTGTCCCTGCGCTCTCCTGTGCCCAGTGCAGTGGTGCCAAGGCTCCCTGCCCTTCTCTCGCTGTAGGGTGAGCCATGGGGTGTTTGGTTTTGGGGGCCACATGCTGCTGACACCATTACCTTTGCTTTCAGCCTAAGGTCAGCGCCCTGGGAGTGGTTCAGGGCCCCTCCAAGGACAAGGTGGCCATCCTGACAGTGGATGAATGCGACGCCTCTGTGGCCCTGCAGTTTGGCAGTGAGATTGGGAACTACTCGTGTGCTGCAGAAGGAGTGCAGACTAGCTCCAAGAAGTGAGTTCCTCACTGGGGTGCTGCTGTGGTGGGGAGAGGAGCAGGACACCTGTGTCCCCACATGGACCCTGTCCTTCACGCCTGGGATGGCTTGACTCCAGGTGTCACCTCTGAATGTCTGCTTCCCAGCCTGGCCAGCTAGAGGTCACAGGGCTTCTCTCCTCGCAGGTCCTTGGACCTCACGGGTCCCTTGCTCCTCGGAGGAGTCCCCAACCTGCCAGAAAACTTCCCTGTCTCCCACCGGGACTTTGTGGGATGCATGAGAGATCTGTACATCGACAACAAACGCATCGACCTGGCCTCCTACATTGCCAACAATGGAACCACTGCAGGTACCAATGCCTCTGCCCGCCCCTGCCCTGGGAGCAGCCCCAGATCTCCCTGCACCTGCACTGGGGAAGGGCTGGATGCCAGCAGTGCCTGCCTTGCAGGCCGGAGGGAGGTAACAGGTAGGTTGAAGCTGACGTGAGTGATTTGGGTACCTTCAGGCTGCCACGCCAAACACAGCTTCTGTGACTCCAGCCCCTGTAAGAACGGCGGCACCTGCTCGGTCAGCTGGGGAACCTATTCCTGCCTCTGTCCTGTGGGCTTCGGGGGCAAGGACTGCCGCCACGGTGAGTGAGCTGCTGGGTGTGCACAGCAGGGTGCACGCAGCACAGCAGGGTGGGGTACGGATGAGATGAGCCGGCCCTGTCATCCCTGCGTGTGCTGCTCTGGAATCACCAGGGCCTGGAAAATGGAGTTGCATGAGGAAGGGCCCAGGGCAGAAATGGGTGGTCCCCATCCCTTCTCCTCATCTCCGCTTTCCTTTCCAGCCATGCACCATGCCCACTATTTCCAGGGCAACAGTGTCCTGAGCTGGGACTTCAAGGCGGACATGAAGATCTCAGTGCCATGGTACTTGGGGCTGGCATTTCGGACCCGACAGATGGACGGGGTGCTTCTGCAGGCCCACGCTGGCCAGTACACCACCCTGCTGTGCCAGGTAGGGCCACGCAGAGGACTGGGTTTCCCTCCCTGTGCTCGGGGCACTCAGGGAGGGTCGGTTGGAGGCAGCCAAAGTGGGTCAGGACCTTGCTCGCTGCTGCCATTGCTGTCCCCTCTCTGCAGCTGTCTGGAGGCCTGCTCTCCTTCATGGTGAGCCGGGGCTCGGGGCGCAGCACCAGCCTGGTGCTGGACCAGCTGCAGCTGAACGACGGGCGATGGCACGACCTCCAGCTGGAGCTGCGGGATGTCCGCAGCGGGCGGGACTCACGCTACGTCATCACCATCATGCTGGATTTTGGGCTCTACCAGGTGTGTGCTGCACGAGACCCTGGCTCTGGGATAGGAACTGCGGGGGAAGCTTTGCCTACACCCTCAGGTGTGATGGCAGATGCACCATGGTAGCCCTCTGTACGTTCTGCAGGACACGGTTGTTGTTGGAAATGAACTGCATGGCCTGAAGGTGAAACACCTGCACGTGGGGGGAGTCCTGGGCTCTGGCGAGGTGCAGAACGGGCTGAGGGGCTGCATACAGGTGAGTCCACTGCTTTGAGCCTTCCTTGTCCGGGGGATCTGTTGTGGAGAGAGGTGGAAACGTGGGCTGGCAGCTGTTGCCAGTGTCCGTCCTGCTGGGGATGTGCTCCCTCTGAGCATGTGGGAGTTGGAGGTGCTGTGGGGGCAGCCTTTAGTCAGTGTGGCAGGGATGATGGGAAGGGTGCCAGCCCTGGGGCTTGTAGGGGCCGGGCAGACTGAAGTGTGATGTGTTTTTTCTGGCTCTTCCCTTTGACTTTACCCCTGTGTTTCAGGGGGTGCGACTGGGTGACAGCGTCACTGGGACTGTGCTGCCTAAGCCCAGCCATGCCCTACGGGTGGAGGCTGGCTGCAGCGTGCCCAGCCCTTGCGACTCCAACCCCTGCCCAGCCAATAGCATCTGCAAGGATGAGTGGCAGAGCTATTCCTGTGTCTGCCAGCCAGGTAGGGCACGCAGCACTCTGCCACCCCATTGCTCTTCTCACTTAAAGTGAGAAGACTTCTCTGCCCTGTGACTCCCACAGCCTGCCCTTTCCTTGGGCTAGCTGTGTGCCTAGAAATCCCTGCCAGACATGCATTAGCTTTGGTGGAGGGCAGAATCCCTCCTGAGCCTCCCCAGGATCCACTCCGGGGTGCTCTGACCCCTTCTGAGGTGCTTTCTTCACATGATGCTCTCTGTCCACACCTCAGGGTACTACGGAGGGGAATGTGTGGATGCATGTCACCTCAACCCCTGCAAGAACAAGTCGGTGTGTCGCCGCAAGCCGGGCTCACCTCTGGGCTACGTGTGTGAGTGCGGAGGGAACTTTTTTGGGCAGTACTGCGAGCACAGGTGAGATGTGTGGCACACGGCAGGGCCATGGCCTCCAGTGCCTGGCTCTGTGCTGCTCTTCCATCCCAGCTGTGTGACACCTTACTGCCACCCTGCTCCTTGAAGCTGCTGGGCAGCTGGGCTGGTGGCAGGAGAAGGCCCAGGAAGTTGCGTTGGTGTAACAGTGGAGGTGTTTCTCTCCTAGGATGGACCAGCAGTGTCCGAAGGGCTGGTGGGGGAACCCCTCCTGCGGGCCATGCAACTGCGATGTGAGCAAGGGCTTTGACCCTGACTGCAATAAAACCAACGGGCAGTGCCACTGCAAGGTGAGGGGCCACGGTTCACCTGCATCCCTGGAGCCCTCTTTGTCCTTGATGCTGTTTCTTGTCCACTCCTCAGGGCTGGCAGCCGTTGAGGTTCTGCTTTCTGTGCCTGTTCCTTGCTCACCTCCTATCTGTGGCCCTCTTGGCCCAGCAAGGTGACAGTAGAGACAGTAGGATGCTTGCAGACAGGGATCTCTTTGATGAGTCCCTGATGAGCACCCCAGAGAGGAGAGCAAGGCCCTTTTCAGCTCCCACTCACATGGCTCCCCAGGCACCTGCTGTCCCCACAGGCTGTCTGATGGCCGTCCCCATCTCCCTGCAGGACTTCCACTACCGCCCCAAAGGCAGCGACACCTGCCTGCCTTGTGACTGCTACCCCGTGGGCTCCTCCTCGCGCTCCTGCGACAAGGAGACTGGCCGGTGCCACTGCAGGCCTGGAGTCATTGGCCGCCAGTGCAACAGCTGTGACAGCCCCTTCGCCGAGGTGACACCCAGTGGCTGCAAGGGTGAGTGGGGAGGTGGCACAGCACCGGCACCGGCACCATGGGGCTTGGTGTGAGCTGCCCACTGTGACTGGTCCTGGGGGTGCTTCTCTCTGCAGTGCTCTACGATGGATGTCCCAAAAGCCTGAAAGCAGGCGTGTGGTGGCCTCAGACCAAGTTTGGCTTCTCGGCCGTGGTGCTGTGTCCCAAAGGCTCCTTGGGTGAGTCAGGGGTGCCATGGGGTTGGGAGAATCTCGCTGTTGTGCAGGAGCTGCCACAGCCCCAGCAAGGTCACCCCAAGCTGTCTCAGTCCCATTTAGCTGGTCTGGAGGGCTGGGAGGTGGAAAATGGAGAAGGAAGCACCAAGCTGAGGGCGAGCAGAGGGGGCTGGTGCAGGGCTGGGAGCCCCTGTAGGGTTGGTGCCGTCACCCAGCCTCCATCCCCAGATTCTCTCTGTCACCTCTCAGTTTCAGCCAGGATGGGGCTGGGCCTGACACTACAGCTGGGCACACGTAGCACCTGGTGCTGCACAGCTGGGCCCCTTCTGAGCGCTGTGCGGGGAGCAGGGCATGGCGTGCCGCTCGGTGAGTGCCTTGGGTGGAAGTCACAGCCCTGCTTGGAGAAGGCCGATGTGGGTGATGGCAGAGGTGCGAGCAGGGTGTGTGGGACTGCAGGGCAGCGCGAGCCCCAGGGGACAATACAAACCCTGTCCTTCTCCAGCCGTTCGCCCCGGGAAGAGGCAGGTTCGGCTCCTAACTGTTGTCGCTTCTCTCCCCGGTTCTCTCGCCATCCGTGCTCAGGTTTGAGGGGTGCAGGTAAGGTTGCTCCCACCTCCCTCCTTCCCCGCTGTAAGGGCTGCACCACATGGTTTTCCTTCCCTGCTCCCTGCCTGGCACCCTGCACACCCCTGCGCTTTTCCTGCTGCTTCTGGAGCTGCCGAGTGTCTCCTCAATGCTTTGCCTGGCCTCACCGCTCCTACGCACCGCTTCCCTGCTCCCAGCGCACTAACAGCACTGAGCTGCCTGCAGCTGCATGCAGCCCCTGCTACCCACTGTCCTGCAGCATGGGATCTGGGTGGCACGGACGGTTGCTGTGCTCTGCTCCCTGGCTGGGACACGTGCTGGCTGTCCTGGCAGGCACCTGCTTGCTTAGGCTGGAAGGGGAAGGAGCTGCTGTGGGCTGGAAGAAGGAGGGAGATGCTTCGTGTGAGAGAGCAAGGGCAGAACTGATGCACAAGCTCAGCACGAGGTCCTGCTATCTGGCTGGCAGGCAAGGTGCAGGCACCCCAGGGTCAGATCCTGCCCAGGTCTACAGCTGAGCCAGGCTACAGACACCGGCATGGTACTGTTCTGTGCTGGAGGGAAGGCCAGCAGCACAGGTGTTGCTTTGTTCTCTTTGCTCGCAGCTGCAGTGGCATTGCTCTCTGCTTATGCAGCTGGGGAGAGGGTGTTTGGGATGGACAGCTGGGAACTGAGAATAGTGATGAGCATTAGGCCTTGGGGTCTGCTGCAGGCTCCTTCACCCCTCTCTGGGCACGCTGCTGCCTTCATCCCACTACGGACCTGGCTGAGCTCCCCTGCCCTAGCGCTTTCCCTGGGAGGGTCTTGGGTACTGGGATCACCCCACTTCCTCTGTCTAATAGCATGCGTGGTGATGCTCCTGGTGTGAGTGGTACTTAACAGCTGATCCCTTGTCACTTCTGGTATCTCTGCTGCTGTCCAACAGTGCTGGAGCCCCAGCCAGGGATTGGTACCCAGTGCTGGCTGCTGTACCCTCTGGGAGTGCACCACCATCTCCAGGGCAAGTTCACCTGCTGTTGCACTCCTGGAGCAGCTTTCCCACGCATTGAAGGGCCTCAGCAGACATTGCAGGCTGCCAGCCAGGGAAAGCCTGGAGCTGCCTGGGCTTCTGTAGGCTGGAATCATATGTGCCCTAGGGACACAGCTCACCAGGAACTGTGGGTTTCTTCAGCCAGAGCCTTACCAGGTCACTCCCCCTCGCATTGCTGTGTGATGGTGTCTGGTGCTATGCAGGCTGTGTGTGCCATGCTTAGAACCCAGCTCATAGCAGCAGCTCACAAAGGAGATGCAGACCAAGGGTGGAACAGCTGCAGTGCTGCACAGCAGGAGGATGGCTCTGGGGTGCTCCAGGCCCTCCCTGTTGCTTACCACTGCTGCTCTTTGGGGTTAACTGGTGCACAGAGTTCTGCTGGGGGTTGCAGCTGGGGAGATACATGTCCTGCACCCTCTGATTTGCTCTTCCTCCTGGTTTCAGGTGCAGCTGTCAGACACTGTGATGAGGAGAAGGGCTGGCTGGAGCCCGATCTCTTCAACTGTACTTCACCTGCCTTCAAGGAGCTCTCCATGCTGGTAATCCCCCCCTTGGTTTTGCAACCCTGATGGGGCAGGAGCTGTAGGAAGTAGAGCTCACAACCGGGAGCTCAGCTCTCCATGGCTCTAAGTGTAGCAGAGGGCCTTGCAGTGGGACTTGCAGCACCCCACACCCCGATCCCCTGGAGCTGTGATGCCCTCCGGGAAGGAACCTGCTGATGAGTTAATCCTCTCCTTTCTTCCTGCTGGCAGCTGGAGGGCTTGGAGAGGAATGAGACTGAGCTCAACACGATTGAAGCCAAGAAGTTGGCCCACCGTCTCCGGGCCGTGACAGACCACATGGACCACTACTTTGGCAACGATGTGCACATCACCTACCGCCTGCTGTCCCGCCTGATGGCCTTCGAAAGCCGGCAGCATGGCTTTGGTCTGACAGCCACGCAGGATGCCCACTTCAATGAGGTGAGAGCTTCCCTTAAATCAGAGTGCCTTCTGATGCTGCTCTTCTCCGTCGGCCACCTGGGTCTGTTTAGGGACTGAGGATATCACAAGTCTGCTTCAGGAGCTCTGGGCTCCTCAGTACTGCGCAGGCGTTGACCCACAGAGGTGAGACCACTGGAGGCCACCTGCATGGCCAAGGCTGGAGCACGAGAGGGATGAGGAAAGGCAGAGAACACCAGGTTTGCTCAGTGTGGGGGAGGGAAAGAGAAAGAGGGGTCTTAATCCCTAATGGAGGGGTGCAGAAAAGATGTCTCTGCAGGCCGCTTGCTGATGAGCATTGAGGTGGGTGTCCATCGTAAGAGAAACTGCCGTGCTTGTGCAGCAAACTGGGTAGAGGGCACAGTGCTAGCAGCCTGTGAGTGGTCAGGCTGTGTCCCAAGGGCTTACCCCATGCTCCATGCTCTGCTGTCTCTCCCATGCAGAACCTGTTGCGTGCGGGCAGCTCTGTGCTGGCGCCTGAGAACCGGGAGCACTGGGCTATGCTGCCACACAGCGAGCACGGCAGCGCCAGCCTGATGGAGCAGCTGCGGGACTACTCGGGCACACTGGCCAGCAACATGAAACTCACCTACCTCAACCCTGTTGGTGTCGTCACCCCCAACATCAGTGAGTAGGAGCCAGCTGGTGGTAGGGCCTGGCTGGGGTTGTGCAGGGCATGCCTCCATCTCCCTGTTCCGGAGGGCTGAACCCCTACAACAGGGCAAGGGTCTGGACTGGGAAGGAGCGCTGTGGATGCGTGAATCTCACATCATGCCCAAACATAGGAGACCTTTCCCTGTGGCTCATGCAGTCCCTTTGCCTGCATCACCCACCTGCAGAGTGTGCTCTCCAGATTGCTGCTCTAGAGGTGCCTCTCACTCCCTCATTCTTCTGCAGTGCTGAGCATCGACCGCATGGAGAACCACTCACACATCCGCCGGCGCTACCCTCGCTACCACAGCAGCCTGTTCCGTGGCCAGCCTGCCTGGGACCCCCACACCCACGTTGTGCTGCCACTGTCAGTGCTGAGCCCCCCAAAAGCCGAAGGTGAGCATCATTTGAGGAATGCTGCCTGCTGGCCTTGCCTGTTCTTACCATCCCCTTCTATGCCTCAGCTGTCGCCACGGCGGTGCCCACGGTGGCTGGGGGTGAAGGGAACTACACCGTGGAGAGCTCATCTCCAAGGCAGGCACTGCCAGAGCCTGAGCCTGCTCTCACTGTCATCATCCTCATCATGTACCGCACACTGGGGGGGCTGCTCCCCGCACGCTACCAGGTGGATCGTCGCAGTGTCAGGTACGTCCTCCTCTTCACCCTCCATGAGCAGTGGTGGAAAGAGGCTGGCTGGACTCCAGCAACCACAGAGTGTGCAGTAGCCACAGTTTGGTTCCCAGCCTGGTGGTCCTACAATGCTCTGCCTGTTCCCTGCCACGGCATTGCTATGCTCCATGTTTCCTGACCCCTTAGTATGGGTTGGGTAGAACTGTTCCTTCCGAGATGTCAGCACAGGGCCTTGGGATGCCCCAGGGAGGGCTGCAGCCCCCAGGCACGGTGATGGTAGAGCTTTGTTGCTCCTTGCAGGCTCCCCAAGAATCCTGTGATGAACTCCCCCATTGTGAGTGTGTCTGTGTTCAGCAATCACACCTTCCTGCGGGGGCCCCTGGACACCCCTCTCGTGCTGGAATTTCGCCTGCTGGAGACAGCCAACAGGAGCAAACCTCTCTGTGTCCAGTGGAACCACTCCAGCCCGTGAGTTGAACATGGCTAGGCCCAGTTCTGCCCCACAAGCCGCTCGCTCTGAGCTGCTTTCCACAGACAGCTCCTAGTTCCCAAAGTCTCCTGGGCTCTGAATGGACAGCAGTGAGACGTAGGGGTTTCCACCCTCTTGCAGGAGGTTAATTCCTGCTGGGAGGGCACAGTGGAGTCCCAGCAGAACTCTGGTTCTGCTATTTCAGCCATGAGAGTGCTGGTAGAAAAGCCTCGCCAGTGGGCTGTATGCAATTCTCTCCACATACACCACACTGTCTTCTTCCCTGAATACTATCTGCTTTTTGATGGCCACAGGACCAATCCATCAGGCTTCTGGACAGCCAGGGACTGTGATCTTGTGTACCGAAACACCACGCACGTCCACTGCCAGTGTTCCCAGTTTGGCACCTTTGGGGTTCTGATGGACAGCTCACACCGAGAGGTAACCTCAGCCTGCAGGGCTGTGTGCAGCAGTGGGGGTTTGTTGGCCACCTGGATATGCAGCAACAGGTTGTGCGGGCACAAGCAGAGTTTCAGAGCTTCCTGTGTCTCCCTGTAACGCTGCCTTTTGCCTTTGTTTCTCTGCTGCTGCAGCAACTAGAAGGTGACCTGGAGACGTTGGCGATTGTCACCTACTCCTTGGTGTCTCTCTCCCTTGTGGCCCTGCTGCTGACCTTCTCCTTCCTGACCTGCCTCAAAGGCCTCAAGTCCAACACACGTGGCATTCACTCCAACATATCGGTCACCCTCTTCTTCTCTGAGCTCCTCTTCCTCCTGGGCATCAACCGCACTGAAAACCAGGTCCGTGGGCTGAATGCTGTGGAGATTTGAGGGAAGGTGTGGCTGGTGCAGTTAATGTTGGCATGGCAGGACTATCTCTGAATGGCTTTTGTCTCTCCAGTTTCTTTGCACTGTGATTGCCATCCTCCTCCACTGCTTCTTCCTTTCCACGTTTGCCTGGCTCTTCGTCCAGGGCCTCCACATCTATCGCATGCAGACCGAAGCCCGCAATGTCAACTTCGGGGCCATGCGTTTCTACTATGCCATCGGCTGGGGAGTGCCTGCCATCATCACCGGTAGGAGCTGCTTGTCCCATGGCCGTGCCAAAAACACCAGTTCTCAGCGGCCTCCTGAGCCCCTTGTGTCACTCTGGTCGGGTGTGAGACCACAGCCAGCCATTTGGGTTGTTTGCGTGGTCCTACAAGAGGGTGTGCGGGTGGTGAGGGGAGGGGAGCCACGTTGTCCAGCTGAAAACATGTATCACAGGCTGCTGTCTTGCCTTTTGGGGACAACTGATCCCTCAGTGTGTGTCTGTACAGCTCCCTCAATAGGCATGGAGCACCTGCTAGGTCTGGAGCTGTCCTCTCCCTTCTTTCTCCAGGGCTGGCTGTTGGCCTGGATCCTGAGGGCTACGGGAACCCTGACTTCTGCTGGATTTCCGTTCATGATAAGCTGGTCTGGAGTTTTGCAGGCCCCATTACTGTCGTCATTGTGGTAAAACCCTGTCCTGTTTCACCCACAGCCCTCCTCTGCCTCCCTTCTTTGCACCACAGGCACTCGCCCCTTCCCTGGCTGCCCACTGCCTGCCCCCTTCTCTGTACCCTTCCCTCTGTTAGAACCCCTTTCTGTCCCTCCTGGCATCAGCCAAACCTGGGGGAGGCCAGGGCTTGGGTGTGAAGGGACAAGGAGGGGAGCTTCACGTGGGCCTGGTGGACCTGGAATCTGCTCACGCTCTGCACTGGGGATATCAGGTCAGAGCCAGCCCTTGGCACGGCTTCTAATCAGTGCCAACGCTTTCAGATGAATGGGGTGATGTTCCTGCTTGTGGCCAAGATGTCCTGTTCCCCAGGCCAAAAGGAGACTAAGAAGAAATCGGTTCTGTGAGTATTAGTGGCCAAATTCCCAGCAGAGCTCCCGTGGCTCTTAGTTTTCAGCATTTTCAGTGATCATTCCTCCCTCTTCCACCATCACGGAGCGCCGCTCAGTGCATCAGTGTCAGCCTTGCAGCTGCTCTCCTCTCCCACCTGGTGGCTGTGTTAACCGTTCCTAAAATTCCCTGTCCGATGCTGCCCTGCCAGCCTGTCCCTCTTCTCCACCTGCCCTCACACAGCCATCCCTCACATCTACTCGTGTTGGCTCTCAGCACCTGCTGCTGCTTCTCCTAAATGCTCCTTCTGAACCCATTCCCCACTCACCCTCCTCCCGGAGCTTGGCTCAGCTCCTCTCTGTGGCTCCAAACGATCCGTGTCATTTGGGCCCTGTGTTTGCCACGTGTGCTCCAGAAGGGAAGGGCCTGCAGTCAGGAGTGAGCGGCACTGCTGTGCTGAGATGTGCCTGCAGCACTGCAGTGGGGCAGAATGGAGGGCTGGGCAGGAGGAAACCTTCCCCTCTGGATCTCTGTCTGCAAGCACTAAACTGTAGATTAACAACATGCGCTAACCTCTGTGTGTGTGTGTGTGTGTGTGTGTGCCTGTCTGTCTCTCTCTCCCTCCAGCATGACGTTACGGAGCTCCTTTGTTCTGCTTCTAGTTATTAGCGCTACCTGGCTCTTTGGCCTCTTGGCTGTCAACAACAGTGTCCTGGCTTTCCACTACCTCTACACTGTCCTCTGCAGCCTCCAGGTAATTGCCCAGCCTCCACCAGGGCAGGCTCATGGGGCAAAAGTGCTTTCTGTGCCCCCATAACCTGCCTGAGAATTGCGGGGCGGGCTTTGCAGAGACTGAGCACTTTCAGCAGGGGTGCAAGGGATGTGGAGCACCCAGGAACTGACCCTGCTGGCTGCTCCAGGCCCTGTGTGCTGCTGCTGGGGAGGAGGTTGGCACCTGGCTTCCCCAAGGCTCCTTGCTGAGGACACCCACATGGGGCTGATGGTGCTGCAGAGAACCTGACAGCCACTCCTCCAGCACCTCAGGGGACACCTTGGCCCTTCCTTCCTCTCCCATGACCACTGGCCTAGGAGCTTGTGCTGATGGCCCTCGGCTGCCAACCCCTCCTGTCCCTGCTGCAGTGTGCCAACTTGCTGTGAGGGGCTCTCCCTGCAGCCGTTGTGCTCACGGCTTCTCTCCCCGCAGGGCCTGGCTGTGCTGGTCCTCTTCTGTGTGCTGAATGAGGAGGTGCAAGAGGCCTGGAAGCTGGCCTGCCTTGGCAAGAAGGGGCAGAGCGAGGAGGCTGCTCGGAGTACGCAGGTAGGTGGGCACCTGGATTGCTGGGGACTGGCTGCTTGCTGGGAGATGAGGGGATGGCCCTTCTTTACCGAGGTGTGGGAGGGAAGGTCCTTTCCTGTGCTGCACCTCATTAAGAGTCTGTGCCTCTCTCCCTGCTTCACCAGGGCCCCAATACCTACAACAATACGGCGCTGTTTGAGGAGAGCGGGCTCATCCGTATCACCCTGGGGGCTTCCACCATCTCATCGGTGAGCAGCGTGCGCTCTGCCCGCACCCACTCCAGCCAGCGGGGATACCTCAGGTAGGCAGCAGCACAGGGTGCCAGGAGCAGCCAGGCAGAGCCGAGGGCTCGTGCCGGTGTCACCGCTTGGACCCTGTGCCTTTCAGAGACAACATGACGGCACGTCAGGGCTCAGCTCTGGATCACAGCCTGCTGGGTCACGCTGGCCCCACGGACATCGACGTGGCTATGTTCCACCGTGATGCTGGGGGAGGTAAGCACCTGGGTTAGGGTCTAACCCAGGGTATCTCAAATTAGCTCTGGCTTAAGTCATTGCCTGTGTAGTCTGTGACTGCATGGCTGTGTCCTCCCACTAGTGTTTGGCTGTGACTCCCAAATAGGCTGCGAATAAGAGTCAGCCGCTTTGTCACTTAGCACAGCCTCCTCCTGGACAGATGGGAAAGGGCATAACTAGTCTCCAGGGAGCTAGAAACAAAGAAGGCGAGAATTGTCCTTCCCATTTGCACTGATGAGCCTCACCCACTCTCTTTCCAAATGACACCCCAAACACACACCACGGCCGTACAGACCAGGACTCGGACTCAGACAGCGACCTGTCTCTGGATGAGGAACGCAGCCTCTCCATCCCATCGTCAGAAAGCGAGGAGAATGTGCGCCTGCGGGGCCGCTTCCCGCGCCAGTTCAAGCGTGCAGCACACAGTGAGCGCCTCCTCACCAACCCAACAAACACTGCTCCCAAAGGCAAGTTCTGTGGGCTTTGGCAGGGGTCTGCTGTACCTTAGGGTGGCGTGGGGGAAAGGCTGTGCCTTGCCGTGGCTTCGCTACCCCTCACAGAAGAATTCTCTCCCTCTCCTCCGGCGGTGTGTCCTTCACCAGATGTGGATGGCAACGACCTCATGTCGTACTGGCCGGCTTTGGGCGAGTGTGAGGTTCATCCCTGCTCCCTGCAGAAGTGGGGCTCTGAGCGGAAACTGGGGTTTGACATCAATAAGGATGCAGCCAACAACAATCAGCCAGACCTGGCCTTGACCAGTGGGGATGAGAACTCGCTCACCCAGACCCAACGACAGAGAAAAGGTAACAGCCTGAGGGCAGCCTGGCCCGTCCCTGGTGGATGTGGCCCCAAAGGCTCAGCATTGCATCTATTTTGTCATGTCCTTGGGGAGGTTTATCTCCCACAGCTCTCACGCTTTTTTCACTGCTCTGCAAAGATGTGACTTCTCTTCCTGTCTGACGTAGGGATTTTGAAGAACCGCCTCCAGTACCCTCCAGCTCTGCAGGGCTTGCCGGCCGTCGGCAGGATGACCAACGAGCTGTCCTGGTACAAGACCTCCACACTGGGTCACAGGGCCGTCCCCGCTGCCTCCTATGGCAGGATCTACTCCGGGGCAGGCAGCCTGTCGCAGCCAGCCAGCCGGTACTCATCTCGGGAGCAGCTCGACATGCTGATGAGGAGACAGATGTCCCGGGAGCAGCTGAGCAGGAACAACTCAGGAGAGTGTTTGGAAACGGTGCCCAGCCGGCACGGGTCCAGGGAGGAGCTGGACACTATTCCCAGCAGGCACGGGTCTACCGAACACCTAGAAAATCTCCCCAGCAGACACGGGTCGAGGGAAAATTTGGATCTTCTTGCTCCTAGGCCCAGTCAAAGAGATCATGGGAACACACTGCCCCGGAGGCAGGGCTCCAGAGACCACCTTGAAACTTTACCCTGCAGATTTGGGTCAAGAGAGCAGCTAGACTGTGGGCTGGTAAGAGAGGTCTCAAGAGAGTGGCTAAATACATTGCCAAGTAGGCAAGGGTCCAGAGACCGCATAGACAGATTGCCAAGTCGAGATACTTCTCGAGAACAATTGGATTTGCTTTCTAGAAGACAACCTTCAAGGGACCAGCTAGCATCATCTAGACAAACTTCAAGAGAGCATCTGGACTTTCTCTCCAGAAAATCTAATTCCAGAGAGCCTCTGGGTACAGTGCCTAGCAGGCAGCCCTCACAGGAGAATCTGGGGAGTCTCTCTAGGAGACAGCTCTCTAGGGAAAGCCTGGAACCACTCTCTAGGAGGCAGCCTTCTAGAGAGAACCTGGAGGCCATCCCCAGCAGACATCCTTCCACTGAACAGTTAGACATCCTATCTTCCATCCTTGCTTCTTTTAACACCTCCGTCCTGTCCTCGGTGCAATCTTCCAGCACGCCTTCAGGCCCCCAGACCACCGCCAACCCTTCTGGCATGCACACCTCGACGCCCTCTGCAATGTGCCCCTCAACGCCTCACTCCAGCACCTCTCACAGCATTTCGGAGCTGTCGCCAGACTCAGAGTAAGTGCATCCCTTCCTTGGCCATGTCTTGGGCACTGTCCGTCTGCCTGGCTTCTTTCCTCGGGTTCAGCTTGGAGGGGAGGGCCACATATCCCACTGGCACTGCCGCCATCCATCCGTGTTCTGTTCCCTCTTTCCTCTTCCCTGAACTCAGGGACTTGGACACAGTAGCACGGGTTTCTATTCACACCTGGTATAGCTGGGAGGCAGTAGGGAGTGCAGCTGGATCCCAGGGGAAGTGCTGTGTCTTAATGCTGCTTTTCTTTTCTCCGAGAAGAATAATGAGAAACGAAGGCCATTCCTGAGGGGCCGAAGACGTCCAGAAGAGAGATAGAAGAGACAGGGCCGTTCGCCTAGCCAGACACTACCAGCCAAGGTTTGGCATCCCCATGGGCAGGGGCAGAACTGATGGTGGTCAGAGGCCCAAAAACCAACTCTGCCTTCCCTGCCCTCCGGGCTGAGGGGCCGGCACCCAACCATCCACCTCCGGAGCCTCCGGGCTCTCTGCCGCTCTGCTCCGTTTGCCTGCCTGGTGTGAGAGGTATAGCAGGAGCCTGTTCAGGGGAGAGTTGTGTTGAGCCCCCTGGGGCTGAACTCTTCCTTTGCAACCCATTTCTATGTGGGGTGCGTGCGTGCGTGTGTGTGTGTGTGTGTTTGTGTGTGTGTGTGTGTGTGGACAGGGGCAGGGGGACAGAAATGGAGCCCAGGACATGGGGGTGGAGGAGGGTTTTCTACCTTTTTGTATCTTTGTAATCAGAGAGAAGAGAAATTTCTATGGTTATTTTTGCGGATGGTCTGTTCCCAGGACCTGGGGTGTCTGTCTGCCAACAGCCCTTCTCTGGCTTCCCTGGGGTGCCAGGGACTACAGGACTGGAGGGACAGTGCTAAGCAGACCTCGTGGCTTTGCCAGCGTCACTCAGTCTCCTCCCTGAGGCAGGCGGTGAGCGTCCAGCTGGGCCCTCTGCTCCTCGCCCCACAGCTCCCTATATGTCTCAGCAGGGTCCTCCTGCTGTCCTGTGTCCCTCAGTGCCCTGCAGCTGTGCTGGCCCTGCAGCCCAGCTTCCCTCAGCCCTGTCTGCTCTGGGGCTGCCCCTGTCCATGAGCTGGGGTAAGCATGAGGGTTTCAGGCACAGAGCTGGGTGGCCCTGGCACTGCTTGGGCAGCTCAGCGGTAGGCCAGGCTGTTTTGGTGCCCAGCAGCCAATGAGCATCTTCAGGAATGAGACCTCTCTGGTCTTTTGGTCTGGCGTTGCTTGCAGAAGTTGTTTCTAGCTGGTTCCCTGCAGGCTCTGTGCATGCAAGCCCTGCCAGCAGAGAACCCCTTCTCCGGGCAGCCTGGATTTCAGGAGACAGAGACGAATGGCACTTTGCCCTTTGGAAATTCAGGCTACTCTGCACGCTTCTCTGTTAAGCCAGGGCCCCCACCATCCCCTCACCAGCTGGCTCTCCTCTGTGCCTACACTGGGAGCGGGGCCCCTGGCTTGGGGGGCTGGCACACTCCCCTTGGCCCACCCAGAGAGGCCATGCCCCTGCTCAGCTGTCCCTGGGTGCCACCAGGGCCGTGGTGCTCACTGCCTTACTGCCACCCCACTGCCACACCTCGCAGCCCGGGATGTTTACACAGGAGGATTTGTGCTGCTGTCCTCCAGGGCTCTGCCCGGGCAGGCCAAGGTCTCGGGTTGGGGAAGGCCTTGCGCCGGCTCCCGGCATGGAGCTGAGCAGCTCCGCAAGCCCGTCTCCCCGCTGACATGTTTACACACCCTACGGGACCACTCGTTTACATGTTTCTCTCCAGCTTGGGCAAGGGGGCCACAGCCCTCTAGTGCCAAATGGAGAGCAAGAGACAAGTGCCAAAAAATAAATAAGACACGGTGGAGCTGATGGCATCGGGGTGGCTATGCCTGTGGTACAGGGCCAGGCAGGGAGCAGGGCAGCCTTGCAGGGCTGTGGCTCAGTCCCAGTGTGGTGCTGTTGCCTGGGCTCTGGGAGCACCCTCCTTGGGTTTGGGTTTGTTCCTTTGGGGATTTGGTTTTGGTTGTTTTTTCGGGTCTTTTTGTTCTGTCTCCATATCCCAATCCTGTGGGCAGGGAGATACCCACGCTCCCTCCCTGGCTGTGTAAAAGTGTATCATGGAAGCGCCAGATTTGGAAATAAAAGTCTATAAAATGGCACTGGGCTCTGTTTTCTCTCCTTGCACCCATGACATGGTGGCAGCTTACCACCGTCCCTTGGGCTGGAGGAGGTCTCCAGTCCTGGCTGAGGATGGAATGGGCTTCAGGGCAGCTCACTCTAGAATGGAGTCAGCTGCTGCAGTGCCCTTGGCTCTGGGCTGTAGGGGGAATGGTAGTGGCCAGCATTCGTGTCCAGCAGCCTGGGTGAGGCCACAGGGAAGTAGAGCAGGCACCGAGCATGATCTTGTTTCCTCCGTCCCTCCCTTTCTTACTGATGAAGGGGAAAAGAGCAGGTGAGCAAAGGGCAGTATTGACCCATAGCACTCGGAGCAAGGGTTGCTATCAACCAGCACTCTCCCTCCCCTGCGTCCTCTTTACTGAGGGCTGAGCCTGATGGAGGTGGGGGCTGAGCCTGAGCCCCAGGCACAGCCATTGTTTCCATTCCATGGATGGTACGGGCTGGCAGCCCCTGGGGCCTGCCGTGCTAATTGACCTGGAGACCAGGCTGGCAAGGGAGGGCTGCTGAGAGCACTTGGGTGGCAGGGCTGTGGTCAGGTGGCCCAGTGGCGGTGGACTGGGTTTGCCAGTATCAGGCAGGGGCCAGCAACTGGAATGATAAGCAGGCAGTAAATGGTATCTGGTGCTATCAGTTGCTACTAGATGAGCCCTGTGACAGCCTCCTATTTAGTGCCAGGTGAGCAGATAATCAGTGTGGAGACAACAGGTGAGCAGGCACTGAGAGCTACTGTGGGGTTGCTGCAGAGATTAAGGGGTGTGTATTTGGTGCTGTTGCTGCTGAAAGCCACATGAGCAGTCTGCATGGTGACTGGGTCATGCTGAACGTGCGATTGCCATGGGCTGATTCCCTGCCTGTGGAATGGGATGGGAACGGGCTGATTTGACCCTGGAGACTGTAGTCCTGTCCCACCACGAAGAGTTTCCGGGACTCCCCAGTTCCTACTGTGCCCTGCCTGCTGGCTTCACACTGCATGGGTTTGGGACCAGCTAGCCCAACCCATGGCTGGCTGCATTTCTACTGCGCATCCGGGCCAGGCATAGATTGGAAACACTCCAGAAATAACGGCAATAGCAGATAGTGTTGGAGCGCAGGAAGGTGTGAAAGAGTTCGATGGTGCCCGACGGGGAACTTTGGAACAAGATAACGGCCAGGTCTATGCACGCTGGGGAAAAGTGGGGCAGTCCACAGGGCACAGCACACCCATTTCCAGCAGGTAAGCAGGGGCTGCAGCACAAGGAAAGTACCCTGGGTGCCCTGGTCAGGGGCACTGCTGTCCAGGCCATAGTTCTTGCTCCGGGACGTGGTGGGGCTAAAGGGGTGCCCCCAGGAGTCTCAGTGACGGGAGTGCTGGCTTCCCAGGAATCTAGCAGCTCCTTGGCAAGGTGGGAGGGAGGGCAGAAGGGAGGGACGGGTGTCTCAAAGATCACAGGCAGGTATTAATAGGAGGGAGCAGAGCGCGTGCCCAACTGGCAGCACCCAACCGGTGTGGGTGCAGCAGGTAAGTGGGCTGGGGGAGATACAGGGGCTTAAGCTTCTCTGGGCATCCCGTGAGCAACTCGTGTATCTGGCTGCAAGTGGGCGAGCAACCTAGAAATGGAGGCACCTTGGCACAAGCAGGACAGGGCTGTTGGGCTGTAGAGACATCTCAGTCTGGCTGTGCAGATGAACCCATCCCTACCCCATACCTCTGTGCCCGTGGCTGAGTCCTTGCTCTGCAGTGCAGGGGGCTGGGGCACCGGTGAGCCTCTGACACTCACCAAGGGTTGAAATTCCTGCTCCCCTCATGTGTAAAGGGACAAAGTCTGCAGGAAAGGCTACGGGGCTGGCTGGGGCTTTGCTCTGCAGCAGTGCTGGCCTGCTGCCCTGTATGTGCTGCGGTACGTATAGGGTGCTCGGCTGGGCTGGATGGAGCAAAAAGGTGGTCAGCACCAAGGCTATCCTACAGAGGTGGATGGATTGGACTCAATGCAATCTGGCACCGCCTTCAAGGCATCGCTTGCTGTGGCCTTGGCACCCTCCCTGCCCCTTGCCCGGCTCCCAGGGTGCGGCTGAGCCATCTCTCATCTGCCTGCAGTGCAGCAGAGCTGGGGGCCATGGCGGCAGAGATGGTGCTGAGCCGCCGGCCCGGGCAGCCCCACAGTGAAGTTCTGAGTGAGGCTGACCTGGAGGAGCTGGGACAGAGGAAGCCTCCCAGCAAGACCTCAACACGCGACTATCTCCGGAAGGCAAGGTAGGGCTGGGGGAATAGAGCTGGGTGCTCCCTGCAGGGCTGCATCTCTGGGTTCCTCTGCTGTCCAGCAGCCCTGGTGCCCCTATGTTCAGCCCCGGCTCCCACTCCTTCCCCGGCAGATGCTCAGCCTCCACCGCCAAGTCCCTGCTCTTCCGCTTCATACCTGTCCTGCGCTGGCTGCCCCGCTACCCAGTGAAGGACTGGCTGCTTGGGGACATTGCCTCAGGCTTCAGTGTGGGCATCATGCACCTGCCCCAGGGTGAGTGATGTGCCCCCACGCCGTGCCCTGCCTGAGTTTCCCAATGGGTGAGGGCCATGGCTCATCCATCCATAACATTTCTCCCTGCTCTGCTGTGCCCAGGGCTTGCCTATGCACTGCTTGCTGGGCTGCCACCTGTCACTGGCCTCTACTCCTCCTTCTACCCCGTCTTCCTCTACTTCTTCTTCGGGACGTCCAGACACAACTCCGTGGGTGAGCCGAGGGACTGTGTGCTGCCAAGGGAATGGAGGGGAGGGAGAGAGAATGAGAGGGATGAGACTTTACCTATGGCACAGCGTTGCCATGTCAATGAGCAAGTGGGTGGAGGGGCCATTCTTCTGCCTTCACTTTACCCCACCAAGAAGGCAGTTGGCCAAACCAGAGCCGAAGTGCCATGGGCACACCAACCAAGTGGCCAGGTGCCTACTTTCTCAGAGAGGTCCCAGCTGGATGCCAAGTGCTCACCTTGGACTTCTTTCCTGCGTGTTCCCAGGTCCCTTCGCTGTCATATCTGTCATGATTGGCAGCCTGACGGACTCATTGGTGCCCAGTGATGACTTTCTGGAGTTTGTCAATGGCACCAATGTTACAGTAGTCAATGAGGCACAGCGGGACGCTGCCAGGGTAGAGCTGGTAGCCACCATCACAGTACTGACAGGAATCTTCCAGGTAAGGACCTAGCAGGGACTTGTGGCTGTGGTGTCCCCCTGCCCACCAGCTGTGGGACCTCCTCCTGTCACCTTTCCTTCCAGGTGGCCCTGGGCCTGCTGCAGTTTGGCTTTGTGGTGACCTACCTCTCAGACCCACTGGTGCGTGGCTACACTACTGCTGCCTCTGTGCACGTCCTCATCTCTCAGCTCAAGAACGTCTTTGGGGTCTCCGTAGGCGAGCACTCAGGGCCACTCTCATTGTTTGTGGTGAGTGAGGGGCTCACTGACACCCTGGAATCCCCAGATGTGGTAAAGCGTCATCTACAGGATACGTGGAGTCCCCCCAAAAGAGCTAACAGCAAGGTATCTATCTGCTTTCTCTCCTGAACCCTTCCCTCCTTCATCCTACAGACCTTCATTGAGATCTGCAAGAAACTGCCGGAGACCAACGTGGGCACCTTGGTTACAGCCATCATTGCCATGGTGGCCATCTTCATTGTGAAGGAGCTCAACCACAAATTCTCTGCCAAGCTTCCCATGCCCATCCCCATCGAGCTCATCACGGTACTCAGAGCTGTCCCAGCTCCCCAAGGGGACACAGCCATGGCCTGGGGCAGGTGCTATCACCCACAGATGCCCCTGTGCTCTGCAGGGTGACGGGAGGTGGGACGGGGTGCCTCCGCAAAGGTGGCTCCAGGGCACACATCCCTTTGTCCTCCTGCATAAGTGTGCTTCTGCAGGGAGGCCCTGCCTCACCCAGCTACCCCCACAGATCATCATCTCCACTGGCATATCCTATGGTGTCAACCTGAACTCCAAGTTTGGCATCTCTGTGGTGGGCAACATCCCCAGCGGGTGAGTGGGGCTGGGTATCAAGGACAGCTGTGCTGGGGCACCATGCTGCCTATGAGGCCCTTTCCTGAGTCCCATCTTCCTGCCTTGGACATAGGATGAAGCCGCCTGTGGTCCCTAACACCAGATACTTTGGGCAGGTGGTGGGTAATGCCTTCGCCATTGCTGTGGTGGGTTATGCTATCTGCATCTCCCTGGGTAAGATTTTTGCCCTGAAGCATGGCTACAAAGTGGACAGCAACCAGGTGATGCTCTGACACATGCAGCCCCTTCCTCTGTATTGTTTCACATCTTACAGCCCCAGGATGCGTGGTGCTGCCTGACTGCTTTTCTGTCCTTGCAGGAGCTGATCGCTCTGGGCCTCTCCAACTTCCTGGGGGGCTTCTTCCAGTGTTTTGCCATCAGCTGCTCTATGTCACGGAGCCTGGTGCAGGAGAGCACAGGGGGAAACAGCCAGGTGGGTGTGGGTGACTGCCTACCTCTGCTCTCTAAAATCCCTCCCAACATCCCTATGCTGAGGTGTCAACATGGGGAGACATGAGCCAGGGCAAGGAGAACATCCAGGTTCAACCTGGCCTCCATCTCTCCCCTCAGGTGGCTGGTGTCATCTCATCCCTGGTCATCCTGGTAACCATCCTGAAGATTGGAGAGCTCTTCCATGACCTGCCCAAGGTGCAGCCAGTCCCACAGCCTCCATGTCACTTCCCAGTCCTGCACATCCAGTATCAAGGCAGCACAGGGGGGGATGCTCTATTTGGGGTGGGAAGTGACTGGAGGCAGCCTTGGATGTTGGGCACAGCCAAGTGCCCCCCCAAGATGTGCCCTTGGCACCTTCATGGATGCAGACTTCTCTTGTAGGCCATTTTGTCTGCCATCATCATCATCAACCTCAAGGGCATGTTCAAGCAGTTCACAGACTTCCGCACACTCTGGAAGTCCAACCGTGTGGACCTGGTATGTCACTGATTGGCCCTGAGAGAGTTCCTCAACCCTCCCCAGGGCTTATGGTGCCATGGGAATAGGCCCTGCCACAGCTGACTGTGCCCTCTCTAGATGATCTGGGTGGTGACATTCGTAGCCACCCTCTTGCTGAACCTGGACATTGGCCTGGGAGCCTCAGTGGCCTTTGCATTGCTCACTGTCATCTTCCGGACCCAGCTGTGAGTACCCTCAGGCTGGGCTGGGTACAAGGGAGATGTGGTCCTTGGGAACAGCACAGACATTTGTACTAACTCCTGGGTTGGCACTAGGATGTCCCTAGTGCGGGGCTGCAGGGGAGTTAAGTGTTGGGGACCTGGTACTGTTTTCCAAGGGCAGAGGAAGCCCACAGGAACAGCCTGTTGCTCTTCTCCCCACAGTCCCCACTATTCCATCCTGGGGCGTGTCACCGACACAGATGTCTACAAGGATGTGGCTGAATATGAGAAGGTAAAAGCACTGCGGTGCTGGCGTGGTGGGAGAAGAGGCACCCACAGGAGGTGGGAGCGGTTAGGAGCACCCACAGGGCATTTTAAGGGAGGGCAAGAAGGGGCACATCTCTGTCTACAGGGTAGCACACCCTCTCCATCCACCCCCAGGCACAGGAGGTCCCTGGAATAAAGATCTTCCGCTCCTCCTCCACCATCTATTTTGCCAACGTGGAGATGTACTCCGATGCACTGAAGAAGAAGGTAGGAAAATCTGCCCTGAGCACAGCAGGCAGGGTACAACGCCCACGTCCCTGTGCACTGTCAGAGGAAATGTGGTCATGGACATCAAGGCTGGCTTAACAGCAACATGGTGTCCCATACTTCCATGGCATCACTGAGCCCCCTAGGCTCTGCCCCACTTCGTGACACCATGGCCATGGGGCTGTATGGGTTTGCAGAGCGGCATCAATGTGGATCGCCTGATTGAGAAGAAGAAGAAGGCACTCAAGAAACTGAAGAAACAGCAGAAGAAAGCACAGAAGGAGAAGGCAAAGAGGAAAAAGGTACTTCCCAGCACACCCCTCTCATGCTGTCCCACTTCACTTCCCTGCCTGGTCCTAGCTTTCTGCCCATGCTAGGCAGCCCATGGGGCTCCCAGTTGGCCCATGGCCACCACACAGGGAGAGGCACTGGCATGCATCTGTGTTACCAGTATCACCTTTAACGTCAGTGGAGGAGGCTGCAGTCATTAATGATTAGGTGGGGGAGCTGGTGAGTCATTCATAGTCTGGGGCAAGTTAATCATCAAAATGAAGAGTGAGAGCAAAGGCTGACTGGGGAGAGGAGTCTAATGAGGTCAGTTCCAGTCACTGGGGAGAGCTCACAAGGTGACCTGGAAAGAACCTAGAAGTGGGACTTGGGTGTAAGCAAAGAGCTCACTCCTGGCACATCCACCACCATAACACAACTAGAGCCCCTCTAAACCCCAGTGTGCTATAGGGCAGGACAAATCCAGGGTCCTGGGGGGACGCTGCCCTGCAGAGTGCCACCAGCACCCACATGGTGAAGGGGTCTCCCCACAGGACACAGACGCTGAGTGCAACGGGCCAGGTGTTGCGGTGATTGAGCTGAGTGGGGAAGAGGGTGGCACACCTCCTGAACCCACCCTGCGCTCCCTGGGACTGCCCCAGCCCAACTTCCATGCTGTCATCCTGGATTTCAGCCCCGTCAACTTCGTGGACACAGTCTCCATCAAAATCCTGAAGAACGTAAGAGATCGGGGGTGGTGCAGGTGCAGGACAGCCAGATGGCAGCTGTTCATCCCTTTTTCCTGACACGACTTTTACCATTTGCAGATCTTCAAGGATTTCCATGAAATAGAAGTGGATGTCTTTGTTGCCAGCTGCCCAGGTGAGGAGAAACCACAGAGCTATCAGCCTCTGCAGGGAATAGCTACCCCTGTGGGACATAGCTGCTGGCCATGGGGCTTCTGTGCCCTCTGTGGTGTCCCCTACCCCAGGTTTTCCCCAGAGGAGAGCAGTTGCAGAGCCACATCATGGGGTGCCAGGTGGTCCCCACTGGCTGCACATTGCTCTGGGGTCTCAATGTGAACTCTGTGATACTGGCTGTCCAGTGATGTCCCGGGCGTCCTTTGGAGCACATGGGGGTGGGCCAGGTGCCATAGCTTCACATGCTTCTCCCTCTGTGCAGCGTCTGTTTTTGCCCAGCTGGAGCGAGGCAACTTCTTCAGCTCAACCATCACCAAGCACTGCTTCTTCCCCTCGGTGAACGATGCCGTGCTCCACCTCAATGGCAGGACATGCCCAGCCTCGGTAAGCACCCAGCCTCGCCATCCCCACTGCCACCGCGCTGTGGGACAGCCAAGCTGACTTTCTTCTTTGCCCCCTTAGGAGAACCTCAGCACCAAAATGTAGCCCTGCAGAAGACACAAGCGAGGAGCAGGGCCGTGCTGCTGGGAGGGCTTCTCCACCTCCCCGCCCGGGGCCTGGAGCTTCTGTGGGACAGTGTGGGGTGCTTGGAGCCGGCCTGCCCCACGCTTGGGGCGAGGCCAGGAGCCCCAGCAGCGGAGAGGCTCTGCTGCCGGCAGCGGGCTGTCACCACGGCGAGGGCCCGAAGAGCACTACGGCTCCATCACAGCGCGGTTTCCTCAATAAAGGCGTCCTCAGCCCATCAGGCCTCATCTGTGCAAACGGCGGCGCCGCTGCACCGGCTGTGGCCCGCCGCTCCCTGTGGGCGGCCCCAGGCTCACTGCAGCCATCGTGTCTCCCTTGCCGTCGTCTAGACCTACACCGGGCACGGGGACAAGCCGGGGGTCCCGTCCGTGTGCCGGTGACCCTATGCCGGTGACCCTATGCCGGTGACCGGGCCCGGCTCCAAACCCTTTCCGTCATCGCGCCCTCCCGCCACAAGGCGGCGCCGCACCGAGGATAAGCGATCTGTCCCCGTGCGCATGCGCTTCTCCGCCCCGAGCTACTGAGCACTTTGCTCATGCGCCTCCCCGCCCCTCAGCTGCGTCCTTCCGCCTCCTGTTTCGCGCAGGCGCGCTGCAGCCCGCTCGGTCGCTGTAGGGACAAGATGGCGGCGTCCTCCGTGTGCCGGGCGGCCGGGCGGGTCTTGCTGCGGGGCCCGCGTCCCTGCGTGAGTCGCTGTGGCGACAGTGGGGCAGCGGCGGGGCGGCTGGGGGCTGGGAAGGATGGCTGGGCGGGCAGCTCGGCTGCGCTGTGCGGCGGAGTGGCGGGACCCGGCCCGTATCTCGGCCCGGAAGGTCACCGGGGCGGGTGGGCCGCGAGGGGCGGACGGGAGCTGCTGGGGGTGGGAGCTGCTCGGGATGGGTGCGACAGGGCCGGTCTCACCGGCCTGGCCCGGCGGTGTGCACAGCTGTCTGTGTGCTGGAGGACTGTGAGGCAGGGGAGAGGTGTTGGTTGGTGCTGAGAGCCTTTGTTTCAGGCGGCCCTGCTGCCTCTGACGAGGAACCGCGGTGCCGCCACCTACGCGCAGACGCTGCAGAACATCCCTGAGACAAACGTCACCACGCTGGACAACGGGCTGCGGGTGGCCTCGGAGGAGTCCAGCCAGCCAACGTGCACGGTAAGGCTCAGGTAGATTGAGCAGTCGGCATAGTCAGCCTTGCCCAGACTGTCACCGACTTCCCATAGTGACAAACCTGGCTTTGAACTGAAGCTTGATGAGGACTGACCCAATTCTCTGTTATTCAGTCAAACTGTAGGAGCAGGGGGCCTAGCCTGCCTTTGTACGAGTCTGGCCAAGCTTCTGCACTGCACCGGTTTCCTGAGCTCTGTAGTTTTTGCATTGATGCAGTCCCACATGGAAGCAGTAACCGACCAGAAGTAGTTTCATCTTTGGCAAACCTGCCAATGGTTTTTGTGAAACTGCTGCATTAAATGCTTGAATGCGTACTGGGAATAGTTGCTGGTGCTTGTTCCTATTTTTGGAACTACTGTTGAAGCAGACTTCTTTTCCTTGCTGTTACACTTATGGTATGAGTCTTGAACGTACTGTCTGCTTGTTTATTTTCTAATACGTGTGCTTGATATCTTTGCTGTTAGGTGGGTGTGTGGATTGGGGCGGGGAGCCGCTATGAGAATGAGAAGAACAATGGGGCTGGTTATTTCGTGGAACATCTGGCATTTAAGGTAAGACTGGGTCTGGCATAAGGCTGCATGGAGACAATGTTCCAGACGTTCACCGACATGTTAGTTCTTGCTTTGGAGGCTGCAGGTATTAAAAGAGGTGTAGGTGTGACACAAAATCAGTACATCTGAATCCCAGAGGCTTTGCACGTAGCATAAAAATAAACTTTAAAAGGCATCTGGTCTGTATGGTGTTCTTTGTTTGAATGTGGGACAACTTGCATATGTGAATAAAGGCTACTATCTACTAGTTGGTATTTTTCCTTTTAAAGGAAAAAAAAATCTTGAGTAGTAAGTTGAACTGATTCTTTGATGCTGTGATTACTTACTATCCCAGCTTAATATAACACACTTATAAAACCACAATGAAGCATGTTTCCCCAGGGTAGTAGGCAAAGCTGAATACAGCATTTCCTTATAACCATTTGTTTATTTTTGGATTTGTTAGTGGGTCAGTGAAATTTGGAGACTGCATCTCTTGCTTTGCTCTTACTGTTTCTGCTGAACAGGCCTAGGACAAAAGGCATCTGAGCCTGGGACTTGTTGACATAAGCCCAGCCCATGTCGCTGCAGTATCTGTTTTGCTACTTAAGGATGAGCTCTATTTCAGAAGTGATTTCCTGCTCCTATTCCAGTATCTTCCAAATGTTACCAGTTAAATGACTAGAAACCTGCTTCCTGTTTTTAGTGGTGACTTGTCCTTGATTACTTACACTGATATGATCTTCAGCCGCTGTTGTACTTCAGCTTACATCTTCTCCTTCCGTTTGGGTTTTGTTTGGCATTTCAAAATACATTTCAGCCATTTTTTAGCTATACTAAGTAAGCCAAGTGCTAAATATTTTGCTTTCTGCACCAGTTCTTGTTTTTTTTACAAATCTAAGTGACAGGTTTTATTGCATAAGTTTTTTATTGTTCTTTTTACTGCTTTATTTCAGCTATGCAGGAAAACTATTCACTATTTGTGTATTTCTGCATACTTCTAGGGCACAAAGAAGCGTCCTTGTGCTGCCTTTGAGAAGGAGGTGGAGAGTATGGGAGCTCACTTTAATGGGTACACCTCACGTGAGCAGACTGCCTTTTACATAAAAGCCTTGTCCAAGGACATGCCGAAAGGTAGGATGGCCAGTGGTGGAAAAAAAGCAGGTGTTTCTCCCCTACTAGTATACTTTTTAGCAATTGGCCAGGGAATGAGGTTGTTGCTGAGCAGTAAGTTGAAGATGGTATTTGGCAGTTGGAGGGAGCACTACCAAGAAATGGTGCTTTAAGGCTGCAAGCTCACTGGTACCTAAAAGCAGCTTTGCAAACCTTTTTTTCAGGCTGTGCTGTATTGCCAGAAGGCAGGGGGAGGGATTCAGTAGTGTGTAGTTGCTTTATGGAGCTAAGAAAATGAGGTCAGCAACAGCTACTGTGTCAGAAGTGCTCAGTGCCACTGTTGTGGATGTTGCATATATGCTATGTGCTACCTTCTATGTGCAAGCTCCTGTTTGGGCCACTTCTGTCCAGAGGAGGTGGTTTGAGTCAGAGCTATTGTTGTGACTCAATCCTGCTGTAGATGTGGACCATGCCATAGACATTGCAAGCTCTCCACAAGAATTCAGTTTGTTTCTGCAACAGTACCTTGTTTCTGGCATGCATCACCTTCTGTGTTTGTTACCTTCTGCCAACTTTCTGCTGGCAATGGTAAACGATCACAGATGCTTGGCAAGCTGATTTAGAGATTTCTTCATACTAAAACTGTGTTATTTGTCCCTCTCTGATGCTGTGGGAATGGGTATGTCGTGTTGTGCCACTACCCTAGCACAGTTTATTTCCACTCTTGCTGTATCCCTGCTGCCTTGTCTGTCTTTTCTCCTTTCAACAGTGTTGGGTAGCAGTCAGGCAGCAAGACTACTAATGTAGCAAATATGTTGCAGTGGTAGAGCTTCTGGCTGACGTTGTGCAGAACTGTGCGCTGGAGGAGTCTCAGATCGAGAAGGAGCGTGGTGTCATCCTTCAGGAGCTGAAAGAAATGGACAATGACATGACAAACGTTACCTTTGATTACCTTCATGCCACTGCTTTCCAGGGCACTGCACTGGCCCGCACCGTTGAGGGGACCACGGAGAACATCAAGTAAGCAATAGACTGGTTGCACTATATAGCTTGTGGGTTCAGTCCTTGGGGTGCATAACTCCTGCAAGAAAACCAGTCGGAGTGTATGCAAGGCATAAGTGAGACTGTATGTGGAGGTGATACGTGCTTATGGGCTTCTTATGTCTTGACTGTGTTTTCCATCATGATGCTGGTAAATGTGTAACGCTGCACTTGTTCTTCTCTAGGATCAGTCTTCGTGCAAGATCTGATGCTGGTAGGGCTTGGCTAAACCTTTTCCCATATTTGTTGGTTTGACACCCTTAGAGGCATTGAGAGCCAGTGGCACTCATTAAAGTGGAGGCTTCAAGCATACACACCTGTTAGAGTGTTGGTTTCCCTGTGATCAAGGGTTGATACTCTAGTCTGCATTTGAACTCTTGAGAAGCTGATACATTAGGCATCTCTTTGTGCTTTCTAGGCATCTGACTCGAGCAGACCTAGCTTCATATATTGATACTCACTTCAAGGCACCTCGTATGGTCCTGGCAGCTGCTGGAGGTAAGCCCTGGATTCTTGAAGCTCTGGTGATCAACCCCCTGACATGTGTCGCTAATGTGAAATAAGATGATTTTGTTAAATGGAGCTCTGTAAACTTCCCTTATTGCCAGGTATTTCTCACAAGGAACTGGTAGATGCAGCTAGGCAGCACTTCAGTGGGGTGTCCTTTACGTACAAAGAGGATGCTGTGCCTATTCTGCCACGCTGTCGTTTCACAGGGAGTGAGGTAAAGTTGTTTTGGTTCCAGTCAAAATAAGCAGCTGTTGCTGAACTGTTGAATGAATATGAGACTAGCTGTAGTTGCTTCTGTTCAGAAGCTGATAGCACAGCATGTTGGTAGTGTTCCCATGTTCTGTTCCTTAGTCTTTATGCCACAATGTGTTGGCTTTTAGATGGAAACAAAGTCCGGTAAGAATGGGAGGCTGTTGCTCACATCACCTAATGGAAATACTTCATGAGAGCAAGTGATTTGTCCTCAATAGAGCCTGAGGCAATTTTATTTCACTGGGATAATATTAAGTTCTCCAGTTTGTCAGCTTGGCATTGCAGCAGACTGCGGACAGAATCACCATGCTCAGTCAGCTCTTCCCTGTTCCTTGGTGGCTTCCTAGATCCGTGCCAGAGACGATGCTCTGCCTGTTGCCCATGTTGCTCTTGCTGTGGAGGGGCCAGGATGGGCTGATCCTGACAATGTTGTCCTCCATGTGGCTAATGCTATCATTGGACGCTATGACCGCACATTTGGAGGTGGCAAGGTAAGAGACCTGGGAATGTGATAGGGAGAGCCTGGAGCCTTTTCTGCAAAATAGTACGGAGCCTCCAGATGAAAGTGCTTTATGGGAGGCTGTTCTGTTTAGCTTCCAGCTGTGGTCAGAGATATGGAAAACAGAAGTGTAATTGAGGCTAACTGGGGATAGTTCTTAAGATGTGATGCTAGGAGATGATTTGAGCCTTTTCTGCTATGTTTGGAAGAAGTTCACGTGATTAATTCTCAGCAGCTTTTCCTGCCTTCGTGACCTGACTGTTCAATGGTGGGAACAGAACAGAGTAATCTGTAGTCTCATGATGCAAGCCTGTCTTGCAGATACAAAGCAGTTGGAACTTGTATAAAGCCCCAGTACTACATCCTTTCTTGTCTATAATTTGTCCTGACTGCTAACCCCTTGTCTGTGCTAACACCTGCTACTGGGAAACCTTGTACTTGCCATTTTCTCCACTTCTATAGCAGTATATGTACCAGTTCCTCATCTGCTGCTGGGAAGGGAAAAGATTTTGCTGTATGGACTCCTAGGCCGTTGTGTTTGGCTTTTCCAACTGTGACTCTCATCTGTTGCCCACATGTAGGGCCTAAATTAAGCTCTCCTTTGAAAAGTGTTACACTCTGTCTTGTCTGCGGTCTTTGTGAAAACAGCTCAGGGGGAAAGAATTTGAGTTCTGAGGAGGCTGTCCGGTTGAAATGGTTGATGGCATCTCCTTCCTTACAGCACCTGTCCAGCAGACTAGCTGCGCTTGCTGTGGAGCATAAACTCTGCCACAGCTTCCAGACGTTCAACACCTCCTACTCCGATACTGGCCTCTTTGGTTTTCATTTTGTTGCTGATCCTCTGTCCATAGATGATATGATGTTTTGTGCTCAGGGCGAGTGGTAAGTACAACTGTGGCAAAAGCTTCTGTTCAAGTTCTGACCTCGTGGGAGAGTAAGCTGGTGGAGGTCGTGTCTGGCCTTCGGAGTGATGCATCTCTGCATGAATGCCTCAGTAACTTGCATTCTGGTTATGTGATCCTGTCAGTGGTTTCTGTAACTGTGTCAGGATGGCTTTTGAGGATTTTAATCCCTTCGGGTTCTTCAGGTCTTTGGCTCACAGCTTCCACACATCAGCGCTGACGCTTTGGCTCTTTCTGTGCAAGCGAGACCATTCCTTAAAGACAAGGCTCTCCTAGGTACAAAAGACATGTATCTGCTGTCTTGCTAAGCTTGGGCAAAGCAGACAGTTCATGTCTTCCAAACGGCTGTGTTGTTACTGACACATGCCCTGCTGCTGGAGTCATGCCAGCATTTGGAGCCTTCTGTTGGTCTCACTCTGTATATGTATGTGCCATTAATGGTTCAAGGTTGCATCTGAGCTTCAGAGCCATGCTGTGCTGTGAATGGAGCAGATGGAGTTAGCCCTTGCCCCAGAGACATTGCGGTTGGCAGGGGAGGAAGGGATTTAGCAGCTGGAGTCCAAACAGACTCTGTATAACTGTCTTATTCTTTCACCATCAGTTTCCATAGCAGCTTGGCATGTGTGGGAATAGCTGACACGCCTGCCTTCTCTTGTGATAGCATACCACAGACCTCTTGCTGCTGTGCCTGATAGGAAAGCTAGAGTCGACACCAGAGCTGCTTAGACCTTTGTGAGTGCAACTCAGCATGTAAACTGTTGGCTGATATTCCCTGCCTATCAGCATCAGCTCTTTCACTTGCCTCCTGCTGTTCATTGCTCTCTATTTCTTAGCTACACTATGGTGGTCAGGAATGAATCTCAGGCCTGCAACACAAGTGATGTTAATAGCATATTTCTGCAGACTTGGGAAAGGGAAGAATGTGCTTTCTGTCTGAATAAGCAAACGCCTCTAAGAGCTTTGGTGGTCTTCCTATATCTTTTGCAGGATGCGTTTGTGCACTAGCACCACGGAGTCAGAGGTGAAGAGAGCCAAGAACCATCTACGAAGTGCCATGGTGGCTCAGCTAGATGGTATGTTCTGGTTTATAGAATTAAAAGCTCAGCGGGTTTGCATCTCTAGTGGGGAGTGGGAGCTCTGCTAGATATGTTACAGCACTATTGGCAGGTGCTGGACAAAACTCCCTTTCTCCTTCTCTTCTCCTTCCATGGTTTCAAAGTAGCTGATCACAGCCTGTTGTGCTACAGGCTAGCTCTGACTGTAAACTTGTTGTCGTTTTCCTGCTGCAAGTGTATGATACATACATACTGTGTGGTGAATTTGGAATTTAAACCTTCAAGCAGGTCTGCCTTGGCAGTAGCTCTTTAGAGATCAGGAAGAATGTTTGCATTGCTTAATTCCTGCTGAAGCTGCTTAGCGTGATTACTGTGACTTCATTAGAACCTGGTTAATGGCTAGAGTTGTCTGCTTTGGCTGATGATCAGGCTGTGAAATTTGGGAAACTGTTCAACTTTGCTGACAGTATCTTCAACATCTAGGTACTACTCCAGTGTGTGAAACAATTGGAAGCCATCTCTTAAATTATGGACGCCGTATCTCTCTGGAGGAATGGGATTCCAGGATTTCTGTAGGTATCTGTTTGTTTTCTTTGGGAGTCCTGAGCACGCTTGGCACTGCCGTTTTTCTGGCCTTAGTTTGCCTCAGTAATGCAGGGCTTACTTCTTCCTTAGGTATGCTGCATGTAAGCAGTCAGGGCACGAGTAGGAGTACATTAGAGTACTGGCAAAGACTCAGTGTATCCTGTGACCTTGTGTCTAAATCCACTCCATCCCAGCAAGAGGACATACAGCTTTGCTAAACAGCCCAATTTGAAATTCCTTTAACAGTTTCTCTAGAGGTGACCACCATCTAATTTGTATAATTCTGTAGCTGTTATATCCCTTTGGAGGCTTCAAATTTTGGACTGCCATGTCTTCAGTACCCTCAGAGGAGTGCACTGTGTAGAACATGAGCTATCCTTGCAGACCAGGGCTGGACAGTTGGTGTGGATGGCCCCCATGGGTCCAACAGCATGTTCTTAATTATCTTGATATGTAACAACATTAGTAACTTCAAACTTGAGAAATCTAAGTCTTCCAGAAGGGTCATTAATTGCTTGTTTGTTACTCATTAGGCTGTTGATGCAAGAATGGTGAGGGATGTATGCAGTAAATACATCTATGACAAATGCCCAGCGCTTGCAGCAGTTGGTAAGTGACGAGTCAGTACGTGGTAGCTCAAAAAATGGGTTGATCAAGAGCTGAGCAGAAGCGAAGTGCAGGCACTTTTTACACATCTGTTTTGGCCTCTTAACTGCTGTGGCTCTTTGTTATTACCCTCCTGCCTCTGAATGTTAGGTGTGCCAAGGCACGTTTGCCAGGAGATCAAACATGGAGGTGATGGAGATGCACTGACAGTGAGCTGCTGGCCATCCTCCCGCCTCTGCTTGATGTGGAGCTATGACTAAGGCTGGGAGTCCCATAGCTGGGTGTGGGCCCAATGGCATCTGCCAGGTGTCCTTACCCTGGGGTCATGGTGGTTTATGTAAGGGAAGCAAAGGGGCCCAGTCCTCTTGTGCTGCTCTGGCATGTCTGTCTGGCCAAGGATAAATTCCTCTCAGAAAACCTGCCTGAGCAGCTCAGCTCAGCTCTGCTGCCTCCTCCTTCCTGTGTTGTGGATTCCCCTCCTCCATACAGTTGCTTACTCTGGGCCTGCAAAGTAGAGCAGTGCAGAAGGGAGAGGATTTTCAAGCAGGAAGTTGGAAGGAATTAGCCAAAATCTCCATGATTTGGTGGCTCCCTCTCTTTCATCCTTGTTTGTGAAGCTGCACTGGGTGTTGTGGAAGAACATGAGCAAAGAACCTATTCTGAGGGGAAAAAAAGCAATGGTTTCTCAGTCAGGAAATGGCATTTGCAAGTTTTCCTGATTCGGGTTTGAGCTGTAGTTACCTGGTTTTGTACGTAGCTGCTCTGGATTATGAGCACAGTGGCCACCATCTGCTTTACAACCGTGGGAAACCACACAGTGATTTCAATTACAGCTCCAGTGACTAACTCTTGTTCTGCTCACTCAGGTCCCATTGAACAGCTGTTGGATTACAACCGTATCCGCAGTGGCATGTACTGGATCCGTTTTTAGGATGTGTCCCTGCTGGATGGAGTAATGAATGTGCTGTGACAGGGCTCCCAGAGTTGTCTGTGGCTCTGAATGTCTTGTGTACTGGGACAAGGAGGAGTCCTATTGACATGGCTGTCTTCTTGGCGTTAAATGTATAATAAATAAAAATGTCAAATATATCTTACGTAGAGTTGGTTCTGCTGGGCACTGACTGTCTTGCTGGGTCGCATGTGTTGGCATTGTTGATGTGACCAAACTGGTGAAGTATGGGACCAGTAAGTCTTGGTTTGTCAGAGCTCGTGCTAGAAACTTGTCTGTCTGCAGCCCCTCACTCTGTCCTGAGCTGGCACTGTCCTGCCATGCCAGCAGTCTTGTCTTTAGGCTGGCTGCAGGATGTAGCTCTGGCCGTGCTGTAAAGTGGCCGTGTGGTCAAACAGGGGTTATAGCATTCCTGCTTTGTAGAAATGAGAATTAAGGGCCTTTGCCCAAGAGGACCTCTGTGCTCTCGTTACTGTTTGTCAAGGAGATCAGAATATATCTTCAGAAAGGCTGCTTCTTCCTGGCCCTGGGCTGTGATGGTAGCATTTCTGTCCTTGCTGTTTGTTACCCTTTTGTTGGATTGGCTGCCTCTCTGGGAAGGGCAATTTGTGTAATCTCTCTCCTTGATCAGTTTCAGGCAAAACTGACCAGCTGAGTTCCCACCACCTGCTTTAATTGGTGAAGGTGATCAACCTGGCCTTGCCTGATGCTGTCTCAGTGTAGCTGAGCAGAGTCAGGACGTTCCTCGGAGCTGGAGTTTGTTGCTAGACAGATACCTTTCAAGAGTCAAGAGCCCATAGTGGGATGTGATGCCAGTCATCTTTAAGGATTTGGTTGCTGTAGGCCAGCTCAGCGAGCCCTTAATCTGCGTGTTCCTCGTACTGATGAGCCACCATCCATCCATCCAGACAGTCCCGCCTGTCTATACTGAAGTATAGAATGACCTGTCCTACACCTGGAAGATACCTCAAGGTCTGACTAGCTGGAAGAGCTACGTGGGTGCTCCCTTATTTTGCCCTCGGGGAGTTGGAACACAGAGCTGAAAGCAGAGGATGAAACTGAGCAAAGGGTTTGAAGGGCAGCTTCCCACCAGGTGGCACTAGCTTACACTGGGAAGCTGCAAGGTCCTCCTCTCACTTTTGTCTCTGGAATAGGTCTCCCAGGGGGTTCTCGTTTAATTTCCAGGTGCTGCCCTGACAAGTGGGATTTAAAAATAGTGTACAAGTTTCTAAGAGTTAGTCATTACACTTGAGACTAATCCAGTGTACTATATCATTTGTGCTGAATCTGGATTCTTGATGAGGGAGTCAGTGTGTCTGAACTCATTGCGTATACTAGGCAAGTTTGAAACTGTTAAATGTTCTCTCTGCAATTTGGATTTAACTACCATCGCAAGCTCTGGCTCGTCAGAAGTGCACGGAGGGCTGCAAAGCTAAACAAGCTCGCTTACGCCTTGTGGAACCAGTAAATGGCTCTGCCTTGGGTTTGTGATTGCAATTAGCCTCTAATCCTCCTGCCTTCCATTGCTTGATATATATATTTTTCCCCCTTGGTGATCTTTCTTTCCTTGTGTTTCTCACCAAGGGCAAAGCACTCAGGCAGAAGTACATTGTTGCTTCAGCATTTCCTACATCTTTTCTTTGTTGGACGGTTCTTCTTGGGAAGGGTTTTCCTTGAGTCAATCCGCAGCCCCTCCTTCGCTACTTTGTGTTGAGGAACAGATTCAACCCTCTCTGCAACTGTTGCTTCCCAGGCTGCTTTGTTTCTGTACAGAAGAGGCAGGCGGTGCAGAGCAGTTTGCTCCCAGCATGTCAGTGAGAACTCACCCCCAGCGGCTGCAGCTCTGCGAGGCTGCCTGGGCTACGCAGCACTGGAAGGGTTGGCTTTATTATTCTTTCCCACATGCTTTTATCCATGTGGAGATGTATCTGATCTAGAGTAGGATCTGTGCTCTGGTGAGCGGCGTTGTGTGCAGAGCCTTGGTGAGGGGCTTGGGAAGCATAACCTGGAACTTGGGCAGGCTCATCAGATATTTGGCAGCCGAGTCCCCTCTGTGCTGGAGGACGCGAAGCCCTGATCCAGTTGGCAGGTCGCCACCGTTTGAGCCACAGACGTGTTTCCTTTCCACCACCAGAGCAGCCTTAGTCCAAGGGAATCCAACCTGGGAAATGTCTGGCACGACAGAAGCATCTGATCGAAATGCTTTTCCTGAACCTTGAAAAAGCGGGGTGTTTTCCTGGACCTCTCCCCTCCCCTTCCTGTGGTTCCCGCTGTCTGGTGAAGGACAGCAGCAGTGCCAAAGGAGGAGTTGGAACCATCCCTAGAACAGGACAATTTCGCTGAAACTGGAGATGGCCCAGGTGACCCAATAAATCTGTTTCCTGGCTGCCTGGACAATGCAGGATTGTTCGTCGGGGCTCTTTGACCAGCCTAGTTCTCAATGGCTGAAGTGTTTTATTTTGCTACTTCACTTGGAAGGTTAGTTGGGATCCCATTAGAATGTGCCGATAAACTTCATTTGAGGTAGGAATTGGCCTTGCCTACCTCCTCTTTTGCACAGTTAGATGTCTCATCCTTCCTCCGTAAAGTTCCCTCTTTGAAGCTTCCACCCTCCACTACCTCCAGGCAATCGCCTTCCCTCTCTGACACCTTGAGAGGAGGGTTTGGGAAGGAGGAGGATGCTTTGTGCACGTATACCCAAGGCTCTGAAGCCATCCTTGCAGTACCTCAATGGCTTTTTTCCCACCATGCTGCAGCCTTGCACGGGGGTACGTAGCAGGGAAAGCTCTCCGTACCCCCCACATGTGGGGCAGGGGCAGCTGTGCAGGGTGGGTCTGCCTGTGGAGCAGGCAGTCCCTTTGATATGTGAGCTGCTTGTTGGGGATGTGGGTGCTTGCCAAGAGACATGGGCTGCAGCAGCCAATTGTTGGTAGTTGCCTCACCTGAACTAATTAACCTCCCCCCCCCCCCCCCCCTCCGGAAAGTACAGTTGATACTAATCATAGGTGCTGAGCCAAGCCTGTCCTCGGGGAACCAGGGAGGTTTGGAGCTGTGCCTCTGCTTGGTGCCAGTGAGCTGCTGGGAGGAGAGCCCTCAGCCCTCCGGGCCAGTTCTCCACCAGCTCTCCTGCTGAGGCTCAGAAGGCTGAATGTTCCTTATGATGCAGCATTGCCACAGCAGAGGTCAGGTTGCTGGGCTGAGGTGCTACCAGCTTGTGGCAGACCCGCACCTCTTGTGCCTCATGCAGACATGGCAAGCCAGGAGAGCAGCCCTGCCTGCATGCAGATCCCCAAACCCCCTATGGAAATAGTTCATCTAAAGCTGTGATGCATTCTTTGCTCGGGAAAGAAGCGGACAAAGGGCCCATCCAGGCCTGACTGCCAGCTCCAGCCATCCCCGGCGGTGTGAGATTGAGTGGGGCACGGTGCAGGACTTGTCAGCATTGTCTCTGCTCTTTCTTCAGCAGCCTGGGTGGAAGGGGATCAGCCTGAGCTGGATATCCTCATTAAAGCTGCCTCACCCCACACGCCACCCACTGAGGATCAGTGCTTCTCACTGTTCATCTCTCCAGCTCCATTCCATCATGTGTTTTCTGGATGCGCTGCATCGCCTGCCAGAGCTGCTTGCTGAGCTTCCTGCACACTGGAATGATTTAAAGCTCTGTATGAGAATCATACAGCACAAGGACAGCAGTTGGATTGAACGCGATGTGACCTGACTGGGGCAAGGCTAATTATGTAATTAACACATTGAAACAGGAGCCTGAATACTCAAGTGCTATATGAGGAAGCTCCAGCATTGGGATGCTGAGCCTTCAGCTTGCTGGGCACCACTCACCCAGCTGCCCATGGGGGCTGACACTCGGAGCAGTGCTCAGGTGCAGCACTTGTAACAAACTGCATTAGTGCTGTGCATGATTTCCTGCACGTGTGCACCTTGGGTGAAGGGTGAGCGCTTGGATACAGCTGCAAAGGAAATGCACTGCCTACCTCTTATGTGTTACATTTGGGTTAGGGGTTGGCACTCTTTGGATTGGAGGGGGGAAGGGGTTCTTCATTATTTTAATGCTTCACCTAGAGAACTACTGTTGTGTTGCTTCAAGATTTAGGATTTGATACACATTCAGCTTCAGAAAACTGGTGTTCTGACCTCAGCATCCAACTCAGCAGCGCGCAGATTCACATGTGCCAAAATTGTGACTTCTCCATTTAGATCATGGGGTTCCCGAGCGCTGCTCATAGCCATCAGGAAGCAGAAATTGTGCTGCCCGTCAGGCCTGGAGGCAGCTGCCAGGCGGGCTTCTGTGGGGCGATGACTGCCTGTGGGCACAGCAGCTGTACCCCCACAGCAGGTGCTGCCCTGGCTCATTGGGCACCCAGGAAGGGGCTGATGAGCGCACCCAGCCCTGCGTGCCCTGCACCCAGGCTCCATGGGGCTGCTCTGCGCTCCCACCCCTTCCCCCCCACTGCGAGGCTGAAGGCTCCCCTGCTCCAAACCACATGTGGCCGCGGCCGTCCCGCTTCCCCACGTTGTTTATAGTTGCTCCAGATGTGCCGCATTTGGCCGCAGCCCCAGTGATGTGGGGACACAGCCATCTCCTGCTGCCTTGCACGCAGCTATGACTCACAGGTGAGCGTGGCACCACCGTGAGAGCCCTCACTTTGTTCCTATAGCTGTCCCCATGGGCGCAGACCTCCCGCCCTCTGCCTTCCCGGTGCTGTTCCCTGCCTGTGGGGCTGAGGGTCGTTGCGTGCGCCACGCGGCTGCCGGCTCTGTGCCATGGCGGTGACGCAGCCCTCCTGCTCACGGAGATATGAAGTCATCCCGGATGGGTCCGCACAGGGGATGAGTTCCCATGGTGACAGACAGCGATGCACCCTGGCGGGGCAGGGCGGATGTTTGGTCCTTTTTATTCTTTTCTTCTGGAGACGGGCGCCCAGCCAAAGAGCCGAAGGAGCAATGGCACAGCCTCTCAGGGGAGAGTGCCGAGGACAAGTCTGGTCCCGTGCACTGCGCAAATCCCTCTGCAGCACAGATCCCCGTGTCCACAACAGGACTGCTCCCATCCCTCTGCAGTCTCCATTCCCCGGCCATGGGACGTCCCAGCAGAGCACTGCCTGGAGCTTTATGCTTCCCATACGCCATGCATGCTGCAGGCAGCATTAAATGGAGGTGCTGCTGGGAACCCAGTGTTTCTAACTGATGTAAGCAGTACGGATGCACAATGTCACCCTGCAGGTAAAGCAGTGTGCGCCATTACTTATGTGCCTTGACCCAAGGTGTGCTTAGGGACATCTTCTCAAACGTTCCTGTGCTGGCACTGTGTGGTGGGGACTCTGCGTGAGCGCTGCCAGATCTGCCCTGGAGCCACGGGTCCCTTCTAGAGGGGTGTGGATGAGGGTTGTGAAACACTTTAGTAGAGGCAGGGAGGAAGCATTGAGCAACCACCCCATCCTCCTTGTGCTGGGATTTGCAGCCCAGGCTGAAAATAAGGGAGATTGGAACAGGACTATACAAAGAGAAGGGGGCGTAGGGCTGGGACAGGTATTGCTTGGGCCCAAGCACTGATCGCCTCTGCTGTTGTCTGAAGGAAGAACAAACCCTCAGAGCCCTATAAAGCTGTGCACCAGATCACCCCAGTGCGTGCCTGCAGAGCCCACAGCCAGGGCAGGGCAGGGAGCTCAGTGATCGCAGCTGTACCGACGTGCCCCCAGGGCAGGTACTTTGCTGCTGCAAAGAAGCAGCAGATAGAAACTTGTGCCAGGACCCATGGGGTGAGCATGGGGAAAGGCAGCACCAGCCCCACGTAGAATGCAGGGGTAGCTTTGCTGCTGCCCACCCCTTGTGCTTCCGTCCATCCCCACGAGCAAGCTGGGCTCCCTCTGCTCAGCCATATCCTGCTGTGGGTGGGGGCAATGGGGCTGGGAGCGGAGGGGCGCAGCCCGTGCTCAGGACCATGGAGCTGAATTTCTGCTGGATGAACTGGGCTGCATGGGTGGTCCCCTGCAGCTGGGGCACTACAGCCCTCCCCTATTGTCCTCCTCTGCTGTCCCAGAGCCTGAGTGGGGCTTCTCAATTCCAGCGTGCTGGGGTGGCCGTGAACCAGCAGTGAGAGCATTCCTCTGGGCAGAGAAGGGCTTTCTGCTCGAGGCTTTGCCCTGCTGCGCCATGCCTTCGTGACATAGGGTGCCACGAGGTGCTCCCCTGGCACACAGCAGCAGTGCCAAGCTTTGCTGGGACAGCCGGCGGCGGCTGCTGCTGGGAGACATTCCTGGAGCATGTCCCAACTGGCCCTGCTGCGGGCGGCCCCCCCAGTCCCTCCTACCTGCGTAGCACCAGCCCCCTGCTGTCCCCAGCCCTAGTCACTCAGCCCAGTGGCAGGACTGAGCCCCCACCAGCTCACGATGGAGTGGAAGCTGCCCCCTCCCTCTCTGTCTGCCCTTGCTGGAGATGCTGGGCAGGGATCTCTGCAGCCTGCGCATCCCTTGCTGCGGGGAAGGAGAGCCACCACACTGCATGCATGCACACATATGCAGGCTTTGCTGCCAGACTGCAAAGGAATCCCATCCGGAATCCCACCCAGGCTTTGCTGCCCCCCACTCATAGCTGATGGCAGTGCTCTGGGGTAGAGCAGTGCAGATCTGCAGCCCAAAGCTCCGCTCCAGCTGTGCCGTGTGACTCACTGCTCGGCATGATGCAGGGTTGGAACTGCACCCCAGGCTGCAGAAAGCAGCTTTTCTCTCCCTTCCCATTAAGCCGGCAGTGAGGGCGTCTGCCAGGCACGCGTAGGGCAGGGAGAGGCTCAGCCCTGGTGCTTCATGTGTTCCTGTGCTCAGCAGGGCGAGGGGCTGGCGGGGTGAGGGGCTGGGGCTAAGGGTAGGGTTAGAGTTAGGGTTAGGATCGGGTTTGCACGCTTTGATCAGTGCCATCAGGAGGACCACGTGCTCCCTTGGGGCCAGCCCAGCCAGCAGATGGGGAACCCCAGGCGTAAACTGCAGGAACCAACACTGGCTGCCTGCCCTCGAGGGTTGGGAAAGGACAGACAGCAGCTTTGAGGATGTTCTGGTGGGATTGGGGTGGCTGCGGCTGCAGGGCACAGGCTTGGGTCTGCAGGGACAAAAGGTGGATGGAGGAGCAGAGGAAGGGTGTAGGAATTGAAGCTTGGGGTTGAGGGAATGCCTGCAGTGGGGTTCTCCAGTGGGGATAGGGCTGCCGCTCCCCCCACAGTATGACTCACACACACCTGGTGCTCTCCCTCCGCAGGCGCAGATTCCTTCCCCAGTCCTGGTATGCGGGGGAGCCAGGAAGCACCAACAGTCCCTCATGCTGCAGAGGGTCCCCTGCATAGAGATGCTGCTGCAGGGCTCTCCCCGTGGCCACTGCTCCTTGCCAGTTTGGGCTGTGCTGCTGGGCCCAGGGTGGTTGCAGAGCATCACAGTGTGCCCAGCTCTGCCCGTGCACCAGTGACCCTGAGCTGCTCCGCCAGCGCCGGGCCCAGGGCCAGCGGCAGAACCCTTGGCAGACCCTTCCACTCAACGATTAATGAAGCCCCTGTCTAATTGGGACAAGCCGTCTTGCCTTCATTAAGCGAGCTGTGGCAGGAGGAGGGTTTGTGGACGGCCCTGACCTGGGGTCAGGCCCACGGCCGTGGGGCAGTTGGAGGACACCTGTGGCCATGGTGACCTTTGAAGTAGATTTAGGGGCCCCACGAGGGTTGGCTGCAGAGAGGATTGGGATGATCTGCTCATGTTGCCTGTAAGAGCAGAGGGGCACCTCCACTCCTCCCCTGCTCAGAACAGCATGTCCCTGGGAAAGCTGCCTGCAGCTGCCCTGAGCATCCATGCTTGGTGGCAGATGGCCCTGCCCCAGCCCCTAGATGCGAGGTGACCCCTCACCACCCCCTGGTGCCCAAGGGAAGATGCCTCTGGAACCACGCTGGCACTTGAAGAGGAGCCCCCAGGCTGCTGTCCTCACACGAGACCACGAGGGCACAGCTACACAGGGCGCTGGGAAACAGGGAGGTGGTATGGGGCATGCTGGTGCCCATCAGCATGGATCAGCCCAATGGGAACAAGCAGTGGCTGGAGGTCCAGGGCACCCTGATGGACCACACATGGCCCTGCTGTAGGTGGGTGGCAATGCTGGGGCAGTGCCGGGGTCCCAGGTGTCCCCCAGCTCACCACCTTGCTGAGCATCCTCTCCTGCAGTCACCCCAGCGGCAGTTCTCTGTCTTTGGGACAGTTCTCAGTCACCGCATCCTCCACGTTTGGCACCAAGAGGTGGTGCCCAGGACAGGAGGGATCCCACAGCCGCCGCCCCCCGCCCATGGGGGCACAGGAACGGTCCTGTCGTAGCACCAGCCGGGACGGAGATGCAGTTAGGAAAAGGCTCCAGGGCTCAGGGGGCCCTTTTGGCTCCGCACTGAGGCCTCTTTTGGAACTCGCGCAGAAAACCCCCAGGGGTCTGACCCGGTCCCGGTTCCGATCCCGGCGTGGAGGGCTCTTCTCTCTCCTTCCCGGGACATTTTAGGGTGAAAAGCGGGAAAAAAAACGCACCTTCCTGCCCTGATCCCGCCCTCCCATGGGAGCGGGTGGGAAAAGCCCTTTGGGGTGGGGAATGGTGGGGGGGAGGCGGGACAGGGCGGGAGCCGCGGCACTACCCCCCCGGCGGCGGCACCGCCGAGCTCCGGGCCGCCCTGATTAAAGGGGCGGGAGCGCCGGGGGCCGCCTGGGCACGGCACGGCTCGGCACGGCTCGGTACGGCTCGGCTCGGGGCGGCCCCACGCGGGACGAGGTGGGTGGCGAAGCGGCGCGCTCCGGGAGGGGCCCCCCCGTGCTCTCAGCCCGGCTGGGGGACAGCGGAGGGAGTCGGGGAGGCGGGGGGGTTTCCCACGCCGCTGCGCTCGGGCATCCGTGGGTCACCGCCTTCGCTTTGGGCTCGGCGGGGCCGTGCTGGGCTGGCGCACGGGGCGGGCGGGGTGCTGTGCCCGGGCACGGGGCCGGATCCCCCCCGCAGCTCCGCGCCCGAGTGCGGGAAGCAGCGCCGTGCGGGTGCTCGTGGGAAGCTGCTGCCCTCCCCGTCCCCACGGGATCACGCCTTTCCTGGAGCCCTCACTCGTGCCACCCCACCGCATGTAGGGCAGGAGCGCTGGGGTGAGCGTAGGGCGGGCAGGAGGAGGCAGCAGTACAGCTTTGTGGGGGGCACCGCCGGCATGCAGGCTGGCAGCCTCCTGTGCTGCCCTGTCCTGGGCACTGGGCATCAGTAGGGTCACAGCCGGGCTGGGTGCGATGGGGAGGGATGGAGTGGAGTTGGGTGCTGGGCACGTGGCTCTCTGTGCTGGGGCTTTCCACCTAGCTCTGCTTTCCCAGACCCAGTGCAGTACTCTGGACATAGCCTGGGGCAGGGAACCCAAATGCACAGGTACCGCTGCGGTGCAGCCCAGCCATGCCCACATCCTGCAGTGGGCAGCTCTGCAGGTTATCCCTGTTTGCTTTTTTGTTGTGATGTTACGGCGTTTCACTCCTTTTTATTGCTTCTACCCAATGCATCCATCACCACCGTGCCCAGAGGTATGGGGTTGGCGCAGGGTGGTGGCTGCAGCATCCTCTCCTGCTGTCCTGCAGGGCCCCACAATGAGTGGGTGGCTCCTATTCCTCGCCCTGCTCCTGGCCCCCCAGGCTGCTGCCGCGCAGAAGAGGAGCCAAGGTGGGTGCTGAGTACTGGGTACCGCTATAGGGCCTGCAGCGGGGTGAGAGGGGCTCTGCTGCTCCTCCCCGCTGCAGCACCCCAAACTTGAGCTTGGGCATGGGGAGCCCTATGGGAGCGGGCACCGATGTGACGTGAGCTCAAGGAGAAGGGACAGGTCTGGGGGTCCTGTGCCACAGGGCACTGGGGGCAGATGTGGGTGCCAACCAGTGCTGTCCCATAGTGGTGTGCGAGAACGTGCTGGAGGCCGACATCGCCTTCCTGGTGGACGGCTCGTCCAGCATCGGCCGGAACAACTTCCGTGCCATCCGCACCTTCGTGGAGGACCTGGTGTCACCCTTTGTGCACGTGGTGGGCGAGAAGGCGGTGCGCTTCGCTGTGGTGCAGTACAGCGACGATCCACGGTGAGCCCTGGGGATGGGGCATGCGGGGCTGCGGGACCGTGGGGCTGGGAAATTACGTGTCCCCATGTGTCCTGATGTCCCCAGGGTGGAGTTTGGCTTCTCCCAGCACATCAATGGCACGGGCATCCAGAAGGCCATCCAGCAGCTGAGCTACAAAGGTGGTAACACACGGACTGGCGCTGGGCTGCGCTACATCTCTGACAACTTCTTTGGTCCCACGCAACTCCGGCCCGGGGTCCCAAAGGTATCGGGGTGGGGAGTGGCATTTGGGACATCCCAGAGGGAAGCGGAGGGTCCATGGGTCTGAGGCTCACGGCTCTGCAGATCTGCATCCTCATTACGGATGGCAAGTCCCAGGATGATGCTGAGCAGCCGGCGCTGAGACTGAAGAGCCTGGGCATCAAGGTCTTCGCTGTGGGTGAGCATATCTGTGGTGTGCCCATTGGTATCCATACCCCTGAGTAATGGACTCCCCCAGGAGCTGGGTTCTGCCCTCACCCACCATTCCTGTCCCCTTCAGGAATCAAGAACGCCGACCGTCAGGAGCTGATCCGCGTGGCCTCACTGCCTACTGACTCCTTCTTCTTCTATGTGGGTGACTTCAAGCTACTGGGGACGTTGGTGCCGCTGATGACACGCAGGGTGTGCACAAGCTCAGGGGGCACTCTACGTACCCCTGGTAGGAGACCTTCAAAAGAGGACATGGGAGCTGCCTTAATGCCTTCTCCCCATGCACCCCGGAGCTGACAGCCCCATGTCCCCCCACAGATGGACCAGGCCACTCTGGCCCCTCCAACCTGGAGGTCCTGGAGCACGGCCCCGATGTGCTGCGCGTCCGCTGGAGCCCGGCCAGCGGCCCCGTCACCGGCTATAGGGTGCAGCGTGTCCCACTGACGGGGCTGGGGCAGCCGCTGGCAGCCGAGCGGCAGGAGGTGAGCGCTGCCCTGCACCCGCTCAGGGTGCCTGGTGCCCAATGGCATCGGGGTGACACTGCTCCCACCCAGGTGAGCGTGGGTCCGCGGGAGACAAGCACTGTGCTGCGGGGGCTGCGCGCAGGGACGGAGTACCTGGTGACTGTCACCGCTCAATATGCCAACAGCGTCAGTGAGTCGGTGTCTGCGCGGGGCGCGCACCCGTGAGTACCCGTGGGGATGGGGGACGTGGGTAGGTGCTGGCTGCACGTGGCTCACACTTGTCCCCGTGCTGTCCCCAGAGAGCCGTGGCGGCGTGCAGCATTTCCACGTGGCCGAAGCCGGGCCGACCTTCCTGAGGCTGTCCTGGCAGCCCGGGCCCGAGCCTCCCCAGGGCTACATCCTCAGCTACGCCGTGCCAGGTGAGGGGACATGCCGTGCCCCGCAGGCACCTCTTTGGGGTAGCTGCGCGTGCTGCAGCACCTGGCGGCCCCTCCCTGTCCCTGGGCGCTGCCCTGGCCCCCGTCCCAGCCTCACCCCGTGCTCCCCACCCCTGGCACCAGCTGGCATCCCCAGGGCAGGGAGCTGTGCACACCCCTTCCCCGCCACACACCTGCCCGCGCCCCTCCATGTCCCCCCCAGGAATGCCCCAGGGCGAGGAGAGGAGCCTGGGGGCTGGTGCACTGTCGGCCACTCTCAGCAACCTGCGCCCCAACACCGAGTACGTGGTGACACTGAAGGCACGCTATGCACAGCAGCCTGCAGCCACCACCAGCCTCACCGCGCGGACGCGTAAGTACCACGCAGCTGTCCCCATGCAGGGGCATCACCGTGGGGGTACAAGGAGATGGGATGGCACAGCCTATGGGTCCTTTTGCAGAGGCAGGCACGGAGCAGACACTGCGGACCAACATCCTGAGCCCCACATCCATCCAGGTGCTCTGGACTGCTATCCGTGAGGCCCGTGGCTACCGCCTGGAGTGGAAAAGAGCCACAGGTGGGCTCACAGCGCCTGGTCCCCGACACGGCATGGGGCCAGCAACCTGTGCTGACATTGCCATCCCCACAGGACTGGAGGCCCCCAGGACAGTGTCGCTGCCCAGCAGTGCCAGCACCTACCAGCTCACAGGGCTGCAGCCAGGCACTGAGTACCGCATCACCCTGTACACGCTGTACGAAGGCGGGGAGGTGGCCACCCCCGTCACCACCTTCCAGACAGGTGAGCCCAGACCAAGACAATCGTGCACGGCATCACTGGAACAGAGCCATGGGACCTCCGGCTCGCTGGTCCTAGCTCGGGGGAAAGTTACAGTGATGCCATCCTGCAGGTGTGGAGGTGCCAGTGGGTGCGGTGTCGGATCTCCGTCTCATCGAGGATTTGGGCAGGAGGGTGCGGCTGGGCTGGACCGGTGTCCCCGGTGCCACTGAGTACAAAGTGACGGTGCGCAACACCCAGGGTGAGTCGGGAGGATGGGGCCACGGTGCCATTTGCTTGGCATCCCCCGTGGCACTGAGGGCCCCGTGGCACCCTGCTCCCTGCAGACGGCACCGAGAGGACGAGGCGCGTCCCAGGCACGCAGACAGCGCTGGAGCTGGGTGACCTGCGGGAAGGTGTCACCTACCTGGTGCGTGTCTCAGCCCTCGTGGGCAGCCGGGAGGGCAGTGCCGCTGCACTCAGCATCCATGTCAGTAAGTGCACATGGTTAACCCCAGCCCTGGATTGTGGTGATCGCTCGGGGTGTCCCCATGCTGACGTCCCGGTGCCATTGGGCATGCAGAGTTCCCGGCGGTGGGCAGTGTCTCGGAGCTGCGGGTGACGGAGGCCGGCCCCAGCCAGCTGCGGGTCACATGGAGGGGGCTGCCGGGCGCCGGGGGGTACCGGCTGACGTGGAGGGCCAGCGATGGTGAGTGCTGGACTTGGAGGTGATGCGGTGGTGCCGTGGGAGCTCTCCCCATCTCGGCTGTCTCTCCCAGGTCAGGAGCAGTCTCGCTTCCTCCCTGCCAACCCTACTGCCTTCACCATCGAGGGGCTGCGAGCTGGCGCCATCTATGCCATTGGTGTCACAGCCATCATTGATGGCCGCAAGGGTCCCCCTGTCACCACCATGGGGAGGACAGGTGAGGCGTGCCCTTGCCTGCTGCTGCCAGCTGGTGCCAGGTGCCTTGACTGCAGGTGACGGTGGTTCTCCCTGCATCACAGCAGCTGAGCAGGTGGGGACAGTATCCCGGTTGGAGGTGCAGTCATCCAGGAGCAATGTTGCCCGTGTCACCTGGGTCGGTGTGCCGGGAGCCACAGCGTACCGTGTGGTGTGGAGCCGTCGGGACGGTACCGTGGGATGAGGACGGGTGGGGACGGCAATGATGGTGGCACCAGGGCTGATGTGCGGCCCTTGGCAGGGGGCTCGGAGAGGAGCCAGCATGTTCCTGGCCACATCAGCTCCTTCGACATCCCCGACCTGGAGGGAGGTGTCTCCTACACTGTGAAGGTCACAGCACTCATAGGCAACCATGAAGGCAACCCCGTGTCCATCATCGTCACCACCCGTGAGCGTGGGGCTAGGGGACAGCACACAGGGGGGGGGTGGGCACCTGTGTCCTAACGTCTGCCCATATCCCCCACAGCGGAGGCGGCCCCGGTGCCCCCTGTTAGCAACTTCCAGGTGATGGAGGCCTCAGAGCATCGCCTGCGCCTCGTGTGGGTGCCAGTATCTGGCAGCAGCGGGTACCGCCTGGTCTGGCGCCCAGCTGAGGGTGAGTGTGCCCAAGCCTTGTGTCTCCATGCCAACCCCTGGCCACTCACCTCTCTGTCCCCACCAGGTGGTCCCCAGCGCAGCCAGCAGCTTCCAGCCACCGCCAACTCCTATGACCTGGGAGGGCTGGAGCCGGGCCGGCGCTACCACATCAGCATCACCAGCATGGTGGGCAGCCGGGAGAGCGCTCCAGTCACCGTCACTACTGCCACCGGTAAGGGATGTGTGGTGCTGCGGGGAGGTTGGGTGGAGGATGGTGATGAGTGTGGGAGTGGGATGGGGGCTGCCCCATAGGCTGGAGCACCCTATTTCCCCTCAGCAGCCTCCCCGAGCCACGCCACCAGCCTGCGAGTGACGGAGGTGCAGAGAGACTCCGTGTCGCTCTCCTGGACCCCTGTCCCCGGTGCTTCTGAATACGTCCTGTCCTGGAGCCCCCCTGCAGGTGAGGCAGGCACATGTCCCTGGGTGGGGGGCAGCTATCCCCAGGGGTTTCACCGTCCCTGTCCCCCTGACTATGGGTGCAGCGGGCGGTGAGGCACGGCGCGTGGTGCCGGGCACTGCCAGCTCCCTACAGGTCCCTGGGCTGCGCCTGGGCCAGCGCTACACCTTCACCATCCGCCCGCTTCTGGGGAGCACACCTGGTGCTGAGAGCTCCATCAGCGAGCGGCCAGGTATGCAGGTTGGGATGGGTGTCGGAGGGGATGGGGTGCTGATGTCTCTGCTCCACCTTGCCCCTTCCCTCCCAGTCTGCAGGGACGCTCGAGGGGACATCGTCTTCTTGGTGCATGGCACACGTGACAGCTCTTCTGATGCTGACACCGTCCGCACGCTCCTCTCCAACACTGTCACTGCCATGGGCCGCCTGGGCCCTGATGGCACCCAGGTATAAGGCTTACGTGGTGGCAGGGGGCATGGCACAGAGGGATGACAATGCCAACCTGTGTTCCTTGCCCTTGCAGGTGGGCCTGGCCACGTACAGCTACCGCAGCCTGCCCTGGCTGCTCCTCAACCGCTCCAGCGAGCTGCCCGCCGTGCTGGAGCAAATCCGCACCATGCGCTACGAGGAGCCCAGCGGCAATGCCATTGGTGAGGAGATGTGCTAGGGCTGGGCCAGTAGCCAGTGGGACCTTGCTGACCCTCCCATCCTTTTATCCTCCCTCCAGGGGCAGCCATCACATTTGCGAGGACCTACCTGCTGAGCCCTGGTGCGGGACGGCGGCCCAGCGTGCCGGCGGTGCTGGTAGTGCTGGCCGACGGCCCCTCCGGGGATGATGCCATCACTGCTGCCAGGGATGCCAAGGCAGCGGGTGAGGTTGGATAGGGACTCTATGGGATGGGGTCCTCATGGGATGAAGTCCCCATGGGATGAGGTCCCCTTGGGCGATCCAGCCAGGTGCTGAAGGTGCTGTTGGCGCAGGGGTCCGAGTGCTGGCAGTGGGCTTGGAGGGGGCAGACCAGGAGCAGCTCCGGCGCATGGTCAGTGGTGAGGACCCACGCTTCGTCTTCCGCAACCGTGGTTCCCTGTCAGAGCTGGAGGGAGAGCTCACCGATGACCTCTGTACCATCATCTCCACCAGGGTGAGAGAATGGGGGCTGCCCAGGGCTGGGGAGCAGACCCCATGGAGCCAAGGTCTTCTTCTCCCACACTCACATCTCTTCCTCTTGTCTCACCAGCCAGAGCCAGAGCCAAAGCCCTGCACTGTGCAATGCCCCAGGGTGAGTATTCCTGGGCCATGGGGTCTCAGTGTGAGTTCCCCACCTTGCCCACAGTGTGGGGCTGAGCTGGGGGCAGCTGCTGTACAGGGGTGCAGCCTCTCAGCTCTTCTCTTCGTCCACTTGCAGGGAGAGAAGGGGGAGCCTGGTGTGGCAGTAAGTGTTTGGGACCCCCTACAGCTGTGGGTTAGGGCAGGGCTGTGTTCCCCCCAAGCCCCACTTGCTGCAGTCTCAGTGAATGCTGATGGCTGGCTTTGTCTCTGCAGGGGCCACAGGGGCGTGTGGGGCAGCCAGGCCCCCCTGGAGAACCGGTAAAGTCCTGATGGGTAGTGTGGGGGGAGATGGGGAACAATGCTACAGGCCCTGTGTCCCCTTGTCCTCCTGCTGGGTGGGTACCGGGGAAGGGATCTGTACAGCCCTCACCACAGTGGTGGATGGAGGAAGTATCCCTTGGCCATTGCCTACCACCATCTCTGTCCTCTTTGCTATCCCAGGGCCGCCATGGACTGCCTGGCCCTCCAGGACCTGTGGGACCACGAGGGCCACCAGGAGAGAGCGTTGAGCAGCCGGGCAAGAAGGGGGACAGGGTGAGTGCCCCCTGTATCTGCACATCTTGGAGTCCCTGGCACAGGGACCTCCTCCCAGACATGGTGGGAGAGGGAGGACCTGGGAGGAGTATGGCCCTGCTGTGATGCTCCTCTCTCCTGCAGGGCTTCCCTGGAGCTGATGGGCGGCCGGGGCTTCCTGGCCCCCCTGGGAACCCTGGGTCTCCTGGCCAGCCGGTGAGTGTGGATGTACCCAAGGGTTTGCTGGTGCCAATGAAGCCTCTACCAATGGGCTCTATCCATCCCTGCCTGCTCCCTAAGCTCTCTTCCTTCTCCTTCCCTGTGCTGGGGCTGTCTCCCTTGTTGGGATCATTGCTGTCTCCATGCCATCCCATCCCAACACATGCATTCCCATCTCAACCTGTGCCGTGCCATGCCATGCCATGTCATCCCATCCCTGCTCCCCTGCCTGGCAGGGACAATGCTTTCACCTCTTGTTCTGCTGTTTCCAGGGCAACCAGGGCATTCCTGGCCTCCGAGGGGATCCTGTGAGTACGGCCCCCCTCCTCCTGAGCCTCATGCCCCCAAGGGCCCCCTTCTCACTCTCATTCCTTTCCAGGGACCACGGGGAACAACGGGGCATCCTGGCCCGAAGGGGGAAAAAGGCGAGCCGGTAGGTGCTGGGCAGAGGGCTACAGGGGGACATCTTATCCCTTCTACATCCTAAGTTTGGCACTGGGGAGAGCCGTGGCAGGGAGCATGGTGGCACTGATTTTCTTTTTTTTTTTTTTTAATTACTTTTTCCCCTCATTCAGGGAGAGCCCGGAGTGATCGTGGATGGAGGACAGGGGTTGCCAGGACAGAAAGGGGAGCCGGGCACACCGGTATAGATGGGGCTGTGCATGCTGGGGTATCCACCAGTACTCCCTGCCCATGCTGCATCCCATGCTCATAGAGCATCTCTTTTCCCCAGGGTAGCCCCGGCCCCCCCGGCAACCCTGGCCCACGAGGTCCCTTTGGTGACCCAGGTCCTCCGGGTCCCCTTGGGCCAAGGGGGCCACCAGGACCTCCAGGAGACTCTGTGAAGGTACGTCCCAGCTGGCGCTGTGTGGGGATGGAGGGACAGCTGGCACCTTGAAGCTGCTTCCCATGCAGAGCTCCTGGTCCTTCATGGCTGTATTCATTGCCTGTGACCCTCACGTCATCCATCCTTATCATGAGCATGGCATGTGCCCTGACCGTACTGCTGATGTGCTGCTCTGCCTGTCATTACCCCCATCGCTGGGGGGGGGGGGGGGGGGGCATGAACAGAGCCCAGCCCCACCCTTACCTGCTGTCTTTTACCTTGCAGGGGGAGAAGGGTGATCGAGGGGAGAGGGTAAGTGACCGTGTTTGCCTGGTACCTCTGCCTCCCAGGGCACTAGAAAGGACTGAGCTATGGGGCTGCCATGCAGGAGCTCAGCCCTCTTTCCATAGGGTCCCCCCGGATTGGTTGATGGGACAGTGCCTCAAGGGGAGCCAGGCCCCCCGGTGAGTGCTGGGCTTGGGGAGGGGGAGCAGTGCTGTGAGTGCCCCCAGGGGCTGAGCTGTGCCCCTTGCCAATCTCTTCCAGGGTCCACCTGGGGAGCCCGGCCCACGGGGACTTGCTGGTACTCCTGGCCCCAAGGGTGAGAAGGTAAGAGGGAGCCAGGACCCCCCTGTCTCTGTGATGGGGACAGATAGCCCCATCTCATGGGCACACTGCTGGCTTTTTCACCTCGCAGGGTGATGGTGAGGAGGGATTCCCAGGGCCACCTGGCCGCCCAGGGGACCCTGGAGACCGGGTGAGTGTTGTGGCCGAGGCAGGGTGGGCAGAGCATTAACCCTGCTTAGGAGGTGACGTATCTCTGCCCTCCTCTCCAGGGTCCACGGGGACCTCCAGGCGAGCAAGGCAGGAAGGTGAGTGGTGAGGGGATGCTCTCATGATGCACTCCAATCCCCCAGCTCCTCCATGGGGAGAAAAGGCATGTAGGTGCTGTGCCACCCCCTGTGCCAGTCACCAACACCATCTGTCTTCCTCCTGCACCAGGGAGAGCGTGGGGCACCAGGCGAGCTGGGAGAGACAGGCCAGAAGGTGAGGTGTCCGCTTTGATGGCCTCTGGGGGCCCTGGGGCCCATGTGGCATTGTGCCGCTGGAAGGCTGCCGGGGGTCTTGAGTGGGACCAGGGGCTCACCTGGGGGTGGGAGGGCGGCTGCCTGAGATGCTCCTCTGCTTCACTCTGCAGGGAGACCGCGGTGCACCTGGCCCCGAGGGTGAGAAGGTAGGTGGGCACTCATGGCCATGGTCATGACCTTCCTAGGAGCACCTTCTTCTTCCTCTTCCTCTTCCTCTTCCTCTCCTCCTCCAGGGCGAGACAGGAGCTCCAGGACGGCCAGGGCCATCGGGCAGAGAGGTGAGCGTGGGCACCCAGAGCACTGTGGGGTGGCTGTGACACAGGCATGTGTCCCCAGGCACCGCCAACCTCTGAGTATCCTCTCTCTGCACCAGGGAGTACCGGGACCCGCCGGGCCACGGGGCGAGAAGGTGAGGGAGGAACAGGGCCTGGGGATGGGGCTGTGGGGAGGGGATGGCACTGACCCTATGTGTCCCCAGGGTGATGTGGGAGCGCCCGGTGAACCTGGCCAGCCGGTAAGTGCTGCTGCCTGGCAGCCCATCCCATTCCTGGCACGAGGAGTGGTGGCTGTGCCCAGCACTGTTCCTGCTGCTTTGTCCCCAGGCTCCCAGTGTGGCCACTGTCAGAGGAGAGAAGGTAGCCTTGTCCCTGACCTTTGGTAGTGTCCCCATGGCACAGCTGGGATGGGGGCATGGCACAGCGGTGCTGGATGCTGGCACCGCAGGGATGCCCACGCTGATCCTCAGCTGCAGCATGGGGAAGGGGAAATGTGGGGGGGCTAATGGTGCCATTTCATCTGCTCCAGGGTGACAGAGGATTTCCAGGACCAGAGGGGCCTCCTGGCCCCAAGGGCGATGTAGGGGAGAGGGGTGCCCGTGTGAGTACCTCTGGGGCTGGGCAGGTGCTGGGGCATGCAGCCCATCTGGGCTCTCCTTGCTGTGCTTTGGTGCTGGTCCCACTGTTCCAAGCTGCTTCCCTTTGTCTTTAGGGTGTCCCTGGCCTGAGCATCCCAGGACCAGCTGGCCCCAAAGGCGAGCAGGGCGAGCGGGTGAGTGCACATAAATGCATGGAGCTGGGCTCTGATCTGATGCCCAGGTCCCCATTAACATGGGCTGTCCTTCTGTACCTCCCAGGGCATCACTGGCCTCACTGGCAGGAGTGGCCCCAAGGTAACGGCATTGCAAGAGGCTTCACTCCTTTGTCCATCTGTCCATCGTGGGCTACAGAGCCCTTCTCCCCCTGGTCTCCCCCCTGACTCTTTCCCCCCCAGGGTGACGCAGGGGAGCCGGGTGAGAAGGGTGAGCCAGGCAGAGTGGGTGCACCAGGACAACCAGGGCAGCGTGGCAAGGAGGTAGTGTGGGGCCGGGGGCAGTGGAAGATGCTATGGGGATGCTGAGGCCCCAAGGAATGGGGAGCAGCACAGAGGGATACTGGTGACTTGTTCTCTTGTCCCCTGACCTGTGCTATAGGGTGAGCGTGGAGAGAAGGGTGATGAAGGCACCCCGGTAAGTGGGAACCCTGTGGAGCGCTGTCCCCATGCTGCCCCCCAGCCCACTCACTCCATCTATCCCTCAGGGTGAAGCAGGCGTGCCTGGCAAACCTGGAGACAGGGGCCCACGGGTAAGTGCTGGGCTGGTGAGGGCCCTGGGCTGGGGGAGACCCTGGTGGCCTTGAGTGGCCCAGGGTAAAACACATCTCCCCATGCCAGGGGCTGCCTGGATACCGTGGCCCCCCTGGAGAGAAGGGCGAACTCGGAGACCCAGGTCCTGAAGGCAGAAATGTGAGTGCCAACACATGAGTGCCCATGGTACCCCCTTACCCCATGAGTAACCCCACCCCCTGGGTACCCCACCCCATGGGTACCCCTTCCCCCTTCTCACCCATCCCTCTCCACAGGGCATTCCCGGAGCACCTGGCACCAAGGGTGACCGTGGGGAGCCGGTGAGTGACACCCACCCAGGAGCCAGCTCTGCACCCCCTCTCCAACACACACCAGGTCCCATTAACACGTTCCCCCTCTTTTCTTTCAGGGCCCCCCTGGACTCCCAGGACGAGCTGTAAGCTGTACCCTCCCCCTTCCCTGCCAGCAGGTCTGTGCCCGCTCTGATGTCCCCTCTCTGCCCCACAGGTGGATGTGGGGCTTGGAGGAGCGGGAGAGAAGGGTGAGAAGGTAACAGCCAAGAGGTGATGATGTGATGCTTTGCTGTGGGACTGCAGCATTGCAGTGCCTCTGACCACTGTGCCATCCCTGCCAGGGGGATGCTGGGGATCCGGGCGAGGATGGAGCAAAGGGGGCCAAGGGTGAGAGCGGCCCCCCCGGACTGCCGGGAGTGAGAGTAAGTGTGGGGTGAGTGGTGACCTGGAGAGCCACGGTGGGCCCTGGGGTTGTGCCCACCATTGTCATGTATCTCTTGCAGGGCATTGAAGGCCCCCGCGGCCCCCCTGGTGCACGGGTGAGTGCCCCTTTCCACCTTCCTGTGCTCAGCCCCACTTGGGGATGGAACAGTGCTTACTCCATCCTCTTCCTGTAGGGTGACCCTGGGGACCGAGGCTTGCCTGGAGAGAAGGTGAGGGGGATGGGGGCTGCCCACCACACCCTGTCCCTCTGTGCAGCCCCAGCCCTCATGCACTGCTCTGTTCCAGGGGGAGCGTGGCCCACCGGGGCTGGATGGCCGTAACGGGCTGGAGGGGAAACCTGGCCCCCCAGGACCTGCTGGGCTAAGGGTGAGCGTGATCTGGGGTGGCACTGGAAATGGGAACAGGGGATGAAGGCGGTGGTGGGGCAGAGTTGTACCACTGCACGGCCACTGGAGATGCTCATGGGATGCTCACCTCCTCTTCATCTATAGGGGGACCCAGGGAAGCAGGGGGACCCTGGCCGAGATGTGAGTATCTCCTGGGAGTGTGAGTGTGTGTTCTTCTGCTGGGGACATGACACTCCTGCTTCGTGCCCCTTGGTCACTGTCCCCCATCCCATGCCATGCCACCATTCCTGGCTGTGCTCTCACCTCCCATAGCAGAGGCTGTGTGCTGCTGCTGCCCCGTGCCTCCCCACTTCTCCTCTCCCTGCAGGGGCTGCCCGGGCTGCGGGGGGAGCAGGGACCGCCTGGCACAATAGGACCGCTGGGACCACCTGGTATCCCTGTGAGTAACAGCCCCGTGTGCCATGGGGACATGTCCTGCTGCAGGGACACGTCCTGCACTGTGTCTCTGCACTTGGTCCCAGCTCTGCTGGGGGACATCAGTAGGAGCTGGGACCCCATGACTGCCCATACTGGGGACTCCTCTCACTGCCTCCTTCCTCCCAGGGAAAACCCGGTGATGATGGCAAACCTGGCCTAAATGGCAAGAATGTGAGTAGAGCACAGGGTTTGGCTTTGGGGCGCTCCTGGGGACCCTGAGGGCTGACAGCCCCAAGTTGGCACAGTGGCGAGGGAGGCATGTGGCACAGCATCCCCATGCCCTGGGGACTGCCCTGTCCTACCCACTGCTTGTGCTGCGGGTGCCGATTGATAACCTCCATCCCCAGGGAGAAGACGGGACACCAGGAGAAGATGGGAGGAAGGTGAGGAGCAGAGCCCTGTATGGTCCCCATTGGTGTCACCTCTTGGACTGGGGACAGCATCATACTGAGTCTTTTTTTTTTCCCTCCTCCTGGTTAGGGAGACAAAGGTGATGCCGGAGCCCCCGGCAGAGACGTGAGTAGCCCTGTGCAGTGGGTTGTCCCCACTGGGGACAAGCTGGGACAGCACCCTGTCACTGGGGGTGACACCACTCTCTCGGCAGGGCCACAGCGGTGCCAAAGGCGAGCAGGGGGACAGAGGCATGCCAGGCCTCCCTGGCCCCCCCGGTGTCCCCGGTGTCCCAGGGCAGGTTGGCCCCCCAGGCCAGGTTTGTTGTCCCCAAGCCCCAGCTGCCCCATGGTTCCATTGAGGCATTGCCCCGTGTCCATGGGTGCCATTGTGTACCTTCCAGGGCTCACCCGGCCTCCGTGGCATCGCTGGACCGAAGGTAGGTGTCCTCCAGCCCTCTGTGACAAAAGCCTGGGGGGTATCCATGCTAGAGGGGATGAATCCTTCGGGGACCCTGTGGCTGGGCAGCATGGCCCTGCTCCCCCTGACTGCTTTGCTGTATTTCAGGGGGACCCAGGGGAGCCAGGACCACGAGGGGAGCCGGTGAGTACCCAGCACTGAGCTCTGTGGGAGAACCACCGCCTCTCCCAGGCGCTGCCCTGTGGCGTTCACTCTGAAACCTATTGAGCACAGCAGCAGTGCTGCTCACCTCACCCATGGCACATCCCATTCCCTCTTGCTGTGCAAACTTAGGGGCGGCCTGGCGTCAGCGGGGACCCTGGGACAGCAGTGGTGAGTTCCCCACTGGGCTGGGACATCAGACCCGGAGACCCCAGAGCCCCAGTGGTAGAAGCAGCACAATAGGCTTCCTTTCTCATGTCCTTTTATTGTAGAACATCGAACGTAGCCTGGAAGCCCTCGGCATCAAGGTATGGGGTGGGCATGGGGATGGGGCCGAGTGGTGGTGAGAGACCAGAGGGATGTGGGATGGGGCACTGGGACTGGAGTGCGTGACTGCTGATCGCTGCCTCTTTCCTCCCTTCCAGATCTCATCTCTGAAGGAGCTGACGGGTGCCTATGATGGGAGCTCGGACTCCTTTCTGCCCGTGTCCGAACGGCTGCGGGGGCAGAAGGGCAGCCGGGGGGAGCCAGGGGAGAGGGGTCCCCCAGGCCGGGAGGTGAGCAATGTTCTGGAGGAGCACTGCTCTGCTCAGACTCATTGCCACCTTCCCCCTGCCCAGCTGGTTCTGAGACCCGAGCCCTGCTGAAGGCCCCTGGACCTGGGATGCTCTATGTGGGCTCACAGCTCCCTGCATTTTGGGGTGCCCACCCCACAGCCTGGTATGCTTTTTTGCAGGGTTCCTTAGGCTTCCCTGGTGAGCGAGGACCCAAAGGTGACAAAGGGGACCAAGGTGCCCCTGGTCCCCAGGGTCCCACAGGCCGGGCTGTGGGCGAGCGGGGCCTGGAGGGACCACCAGGGCAGCCGGGGGAGCCAGGCAAGCCGGGCATCCCAGGGGTGCCGGGCCGGGCTGGCGAGCTGGGAGAGGCTGGGCGGCCTGGTGAGAAGGTGAGTGCGGGGCTGTGGGCAGGGGGACATGGCTTCCAGGCTTGGGGACAGCTCCATGAGCCCCCCCACCTCCTTTCTGCAGGGTGACCGGGGTGAGAAGGGCGACCGGGGTGAGCAGGTAAGCTGTAATGGGAATGCAGTCCCCTCTGTCCCTCTGCTCTCCATAAGACATAAGCCCCACGGACTGAACATTCTGGGGATGCTCCATCTGTTTTCCTTCTCGCCAGGGCAGAGATGGCTTGCCAGGCCCCCCAGGGCCCCCAGGGCCCAAGGTAGGTGGTGGATGCTGCTGGGGAATGTCCCCAGGAGGTGCCAGCAGATGCCTCCAGGGATGGGTGTTCATGTCTGGTCCCCTGGCACGGGGGCTTGGGAAGGATTGTGCCACGGGGGGACCTCTCTGGGGTCCCCTGGATGCCAGTCCTGACCATGCTGTGCCCACAGGCAGACGCAATGGAGGGCAGCCTGATGGGCTTCCCAGGCGAGCGCGGTCCCCCCGGACTTAAGGGAGTGAAGGTGCGTGTCCAGGAGAAAGGAGCGGGGCAGCGATGGAGCCAGAATCTGAGTTCTTTGAGGAGGGACGATGTGATGACTGCCAGCTGCAATGAGCTGGGAGAGCGGGCGGGCATCCCAAACTGCAGCACGTGGGTCTGATGGTATCTCCCTCCTCCTCCCTGCAGGGTGAGCCTGGTGCCGAGGGCGAGCGAGGACCCAAAGGAGATAAGGTCTGAGTGTAGTAAGTCTCCTGTGGCTCCTCTGCTTCTCTGTTCCTCACACTCCCTTTCTGGGCTCGTCATCGGTCTCTGCTCTCCCCTCTTCGTGTGCTGCCAACAGGGTGACCCCACAGAATGAAGCCCTGGGCAGGGGCACATCTGGGGACATCCCTCTCTGGGTGCAAGTGGGATGTGAGGGCACGTGGGGGACAGGGACATCCCTGCCTGTTGCACAGGTCCTACAACTCTGCACCTCTCCCCACATCAGGGTGAAGGCGGCTCACGGGGCGAGCGAGGAGAGCCTGGCGAGAAGGGCAGGGATGGCTCTCCAGTGAGTATGGTGCCGAACCTCCATTCTCATTTCCCCCTCCATGATCCTTGTCATCTCCATCCCTGTCACATCTGCATCACCCCTGTGCTTCCCACCTCCATCTCCATCTTTCCCGCCACCCCCATGGACTCCATCTCCATCCCCATGGCATTCTCCACTCTCATGGACTCCACCTCCATCTTCGTCATGTTCTCCATCCCCATTATGGTCTCCATCGCTCCCATGGTCTCCATCTCCATCCTCATCACAATCTCCATCAACCAACTCCATTGTCTCCATCTCCATCCCTGTCCCTGTCATCCCCATCTCCATCCTCATCACCACTATTGTCTCCACCATCTCCATCTCTTGCTCCAGGGCCTCCCAGGAGAGAGGGGTCTGGCTGGCCCTGAGGGGAAGCCGGTGAGTGTGGTTGCAGGGGGCTGAGGGCTGGGAGGGGTGGGAGGATCCCATGGTCACACAGCAGTCACCACCAGCCCCATTGGAGCATTCACATGTTGTTTGCATCCTTCCCTCCTACACAGGGCCCGCAGGGCTTTAGAGGGCCCCCTGGCCCCTCAGTAAGTACCCCCGGGTGGGTGCTGCATGGTGACACTGTGCTCATCCCCGAGGGAGCTTTAGGGGCAGGTGGGGCTGCTTGGAGGTGGTGTGGTCCCGCTCCCCTGCTGGCTATAATGTGCTTCTTTGCAGGGCATGCCAGGTTTCCCCGGTGTGCTGGGCCGCCCGGTAGGTGTTTGTCCCCAGCATGTCACTGTCCCCCTGGCTCCTGCTAGGTGTGTGCTAGGCATGGCGCATCCTGCTGGGGGCTGGCCAGGCTCGTCCCTGCATGGCATGGGTGCTTCCCAGAGCCACTGTGCACCAGGGACATCCTGACTACATCTCTCCCTCCTTCCCAGGGCAATCAGGGAGAGCCAGGGCCACCAGGACCTCCGGTAAGGAGACCCCCGTGTCACATACCCCATAGAGCTGTGCCACCAGCAGGCATTGCCCTGAATGTAATGTCCCCTTGTCCTCTGCAGGGTGCTGCTGGACCCCCGGGGAGCCAGGGTCCATCTGGGATGAAGGTATGTCATTGCCATTGTCATCATCACCTTCATCATCTCCATGTTTGGTCTGGTGCAGGGAAGTGATGCCATGCCACCATTGGGGGCTGCAGGGAGAACTTGGGGTCTGAGCCCTCCTAGAGGCACTCAGGGCTCAGGGGATATAGGGGCACAGCTGTGATGGTGGTGGCAGGGAAATGGAGCAGCGGGACTGACGTGGGTTCTATCCCCACAGGGTGATCCAGGGGAACCTGGTGCCAGCATCCGGGTGAGCCTCCCCAAAACCAACCCCTTCCTGGTGACAGCTGAGCTCCCGCTGTCCCAGAGAGATGTACCAGCATGGCACCTCCTCCCTGACCCCGCTGTTACCCTTGCAGGGATTGCCTGGTCCCCAGGGCAGCATGGGGCTGCCTGGCCCCCCAGGACCCCCTGGTCTGGTGGTAGGTACCCCCAACCCACTCCTCAGGAGCAGCCCTTCTCACTGCCTCAGCTGTGGGTTGATTTCTGATCGTGTGTCCATCACAGGGCCCACCGGGTGCACCTGGGCTGCCAGGACAAGTGGTGAGCATGTGCCCTACTGAGCTTCCCTCAGCCCTGGGGCACGCCAATCCCACTGCTGCCCGGCTGTGGGATGTGCATAGCCTCAGCTCCACTTTCACACTCTACAGGGGGAGAGTGGCAAACCAGGTGTGCCTGGGCGGGATGGTGTGCCGGGGAAGGACGGCGAACCAGGGATGCCTGGGAAGTTGGTATGACAGCCAGTGCCATTGCACTGGGGCTGGGGGCTCAGCACAGGCTGCAGAGCTGGGGCTGAGGGCTGTGTGCTTTGTGCCAGGGCGTACCAGGACCATCAGGTCCTACCGGCCCCAAAGGGGAGCCAGGGGATGCAGGAGCGCCGGGGCAGGTGAGTACTTCCTTGCAACTTCCCCTGCTCGCTGGGGCCAGGGGGTGACAACAGCCCCACTGACTGCTGCCTGTCTCCCCTCTCCCCCAGGGCATCGCTGGCCCTCCTGGTGCCAAGGGCGAGAAGGTAAGGAATGGGGTGTGCATTTGGGGGAGACCCTCCCCATAGCAGGCAAAGGTCTGTGCCTGACCCTGTGTTGCTGCAGGGTGAGCCGGCGCTGCTGGAGGGCGTGCTGCTGGGTGAACCTGTGAGTTGGTGCCTATAACCCCATCCCCCTGTCTCCATGGGCTGAGCCAGACCCCAGCACTGCTCTCCCATCCCCAATACTGCTCTCCCCCCCTAGGGCTCCAAAGGTGCCCGAGGTTTGCCCGGCCCCAAGGGTGAGAAGGTAAGGAGGGTGTCATGGGTGTACCAGGCTCTCTTGGGTTCCAGCCATCCCCATTCCCCCCACCTGTCACCCACCCCTGCTTTTTGCTTCTGTCCTCCTGCCAGGGGGAGCCTGGAGGAGCTGGGGAGCCTGGAGACCCCGGCGAAGATGTGAGTAGAGGATGTGGAGGGGAGCTGATGGGATCACATCCTTACCCTGTGCCCTGATGGCTCTGTGTCTTTGCAGGGAGCCAAGGGATCATCCGGAGTCAAGGGGGAAAAGGTGAGAATCCCCATCCCAAGTGCTCTGCCACCCCTGTGCTCCCAGGGGTGACTGTCCCCGTGCTCTCTGACACCACACAGGGCACTCCAGGCGTCGGTGTGCGGGGACCACCAGGACAGGATGGGCCTCCAGGCTTGAAGGTAAGCCCTGCCTTATCCCTTGCCCCATGTCTGATCCCCATCTGCCTCTGAGGAGGCTGTTTCCCTGGGCCATGTCTCTTTCCTCCTTGCTGCAGGGCGACATCGGTTTGCCAGGACCTCCAGGACCCCCGGGCTTAGTGGGCATCGCTGGGGCACCGGGACAGCCAGGCCTGAGAGGGGACAGCGGGCAGCCTGGCCCACCAGGAGCCCCTGGAGAGCGGGTAATGGCAGTGGTCTCAGGCAGCACCAGTGAGGGCTTAGCAGCCCCATTCCCTGCCCTGAGCCCTGACACTGCTGTGTCCCCCTCAGGGTGCAATTGGCTTCCCTGGGAGAGATGGTGCCGCAGGGCCACCTGGACCCCAAGGGCCCCCAGGGCCAGTGGTGAGTATGGGGCTGCAGCATCCCCAGGGTGGGTGCAGGATCCCTGCCTGGTCCAGTGCTGGCTAAGGGGGGGCGATAGGGTCACCGGCCAGAGCATCTGGCACAGTGCTCCCGTAGTTCGCTCACCCCTCTCCTTTCTTTTAGGGCATACAAGGGGCCTCGGGGCTGAAGGGTGACAAGGTAGGACTGAGGACAGCCCTATGGCACAGAGATGTGGGGCTGCTCTTCTTGTGGGGTGCTGCTGCTCCCTCTTGGCTGATACTGAGCCCACTCTGGGTGATGGCACCTGGCAGCCTGCTCTGTGTGCTTGGGGCAGTGCAGGGGGCATGGGATGTGCCCTGGCATGGCGGGGGGACACAGTTGGGGCCACGGGAACTGCTGCCTGCCGAGGTGAGCTGCTGAGGGGAACAAACTCTTGTGTTCCCCCCACAGGGTGACCCAGGGGCTGGGCTGCCAGGAGCCAGAGGTGAACGTGGAGACCCAGGACCACGGGTACATAGCACCACAAAACCCCCTGCCCACACCACCATGGCACTCCCATGTCCCCACCACGAGGGGTGCCCCCCAGACCCACCCCTCACACCTCCCCTTCTGCTTGCAGGGTGAAGATGGGCGCCCAGGGCTGGCAGGTGACCGCGGGCCAATGGTACGTACCACTCAGCTCGCCACCCCATCAGCTGGCCCTCCCCCAAGCAGCTTTCTCCTCTTTCCCACAGGGCTTGCCTGGGAACCGAGGAGAGCGTGGGGACAAGGTAAGGGACCTCTTTGGGGGCTGGGGAGCCAGGGAGGGGAGTGTTCCCACCCTCGTGACATCTCACCGTGCCCTCCTTGCAGGGAGACGTCGGGGCCGTGGGGCCCAAAGGAGACAAGGTGAGACCCCAGGGCTGGGGGGGAGGGTGGCAGTGCTGTCCCCCCCCGGCTCACACCCACCTCTCTCCTGCATGCAGGGTGATACCGTTGTGGTGGAGGGGCCTGCTGGGGCGAGAGGCAGCAAGGGGGAGCCGGTAAGAGCTGGGGGTCTGCTGGGGGACCCTGCCTCAGGGGGCACGTCCACCCCATAGACCCCCATGTCCCTGCCCGGGTAGGAGCTCTCTCCTCCCCACCCCAACAACCCCTGATCCCATCCTTCTGTTCTCCCCTTTGCAGGGAGACCGTGGCCTAAAGGGCACTGAAGGGGACAAAGGAGAGAAGGGGGAGCAGGGAATGCCCGGAGAGAAGGTACGGGGCGGGACAGCAGGGCTGGGGAATGGGGGGGCTCATGGTTGGCAGCAGCTAGAGGGACCCAAGAGCATTCTTGTGCCCCATGTGCATCCATGCCTCTGGCACAGTGCTGGGTGTCCTGGCAGTGTGTGGCCCTGCATTGGCCAAAGCTCTCCCTCCTTCCCAGTGCTGACCTGGGGCTGTGCTTGCAGGGTGCAAGGGGTGAACCAGGTGAGAGGGGCTCGGCAGGCTTCCCTGGGGCACGCGGCCCTGGCGGGCAGAAGGTAAGGAGCTGGGCAACCTGTACCACTGTGGGGTCCCCTCACTGCCCAGAAGCCCTGACCCACATCTTTGCTGTTGCCTTTACCAGGGAGAAGTTGGTGTGCCAGGGGAGCCTGGTGAGCCGGTGAGGAGCAGTGTCTCAGTACCAGTGCCACCCTACTGCGGTGCAGGAGTGGTCCTCATCATGCTGTGTGCTTCCTTCAGGGCTTGCCTGGCCGGGATGGCATTGCTGGAGCACGAGGAGAGAAGGGGGACATGGGGCCGCTGGGCTTGCGTGGCCCCAAGGTAGGTCATCCCCTGCGCTCCATGGCCAGGTCACGTGCTGGCTTTGTGGGGCTCTGACTCTCTTTGTCCCTGCAGGGTGAACGGGGCATGAAAGGAGCCTGTGGCCTCGATGGAGACAAGGGTGAGAAGGTGAGGGGGTTACCATCCTGCAGCCAGGACCTCAGCCCTGCAATGGGTTCACACAGACCTTGGTTACAAGGTCCCCCCTCGTGCCTGGGGGAGCTGCGGGGCTGAGGACTGACCCCTGCCTTGCTCCTGCAGGGAGAGCCGGGGCTGCCGGGGCGCTCGGGGCTGCCAGGAAGGAAGGGCGAGCCGGTAAGCACCGTGCTAGCACCGCGCTGCAAGGGGGGTGTGCATCCAGGGGCTCACAGATGTCTGCTTCATCCCCCAGGGAGAGCTGGGGTTGTCGGGAGCACCCGGCGTCCCCGGGAAGGAGGGGCTCATGGGACCCAAGGTAGGGCAATGGGAGGCTGTGCTGAGACCTCAGGAATGGCCCCTCAGGACTGCTCCCCCCAAACTCCTGCTGCCTGCGCCTTCCTCTCCACAGGGTGACCGCGGCTTCGATGGGCAGCAGGGAGCCAAAGGAGACCAGGGGGAGAAGGGAGACCGGGTGAGCTGTGGGAAGGGGCAGCATCAGTCACACTGCATTACTTTTACTGGGATCAAGCCTTGGGATCGAGGGCACTGAAGCTCCCAGAAGTGCCTACTCTGAGCTGTAGGTACGTGGACGTTCCCATCCTGACCCTCTCTGCTCCATCATAGGGTGCACCGGGCATGATTGGTACCCCCGGCCCCCGGGGCAGTGATGGTGCTCCCGGCCCCCCTGGTCCCCCAGGCAGTGTTGGGCCACGAGGTCCTGAGGGCATGCAGGGCCAGAAGGTGAGTCTCTGTCCTCCAAGAGGCCAAGGATTGGTGGCATCAGGAGCCATGTCCCAGCTCCATACCTCCCCCACCGGCTCAGTGGCTTTGGGGACCTTCCTGTGTCCCCCCGCTCAGGGAGGGTTAGGAGCAGGGGTTTGGGACCCCTGTCCTGATGCTGGGGTGGAGCCAGATGGGATGTGACCATGTTCTTTACAGGGGGAGAGAGGCCCCCCCGGGCAGGCAGTGATGGGGGCCCGCGGTGTGCCTGGTATCCCTGGTGAGCGAGGAGAGCAGGTGGGTGAGCCCAGCCCTGCCCAGAGCAGACCCAGTGGTACAGCTCCCAGCCCCACTCTGTTTGTCCCTAGGGCAGTCCTGGTGCTGAGGGACTCCGTGGGGAGAAGGGGGATCCAGGCATGACGGTAAGGGGCTGTCAGCATGGGGCCAGCATGTGGGAAGGGGCACTGTATCCATCCCACTGCTGCTGATGGAGTATAGCCCACCTCCGGACTCTGCTCTGAACCTGGGGAAAGCTTTTTCCTATCTCTAATGGTGCATTCTTTGCTCCACCGCTGGGCAGGAGGAGGAGATCCGCGCCTTCGTCAGGCAGGAGATGAGCCAGCACTGTGGTGAGCACCTCACAGCCGCCCTGGGTTTGGGGGCTGCCCCACACAGCTCCTCACTGACCCCCACCCCATCTCTCCTGCAGCATGCGGAGGGCAGCTCCCACGGCGCTTGGATTCCCGTGAGCACTCAGGTTGTGTCTCTGTTCCTCTCCCCATGCCCTTGCCCGGCTCACAGCACTCAGTGAGGCTGTAGGGTCATAGAATATCCCAAGTTGGGAGGGACCCAAAAGGATCGTTGAGTCCACCTCCTGCTGAGATGTGGGCTGCAGCAGTGGGTGGGATGGGGTATGGGGGGTATGGGCTCCCGGCACAACTGGGCACTTTGTCTCCAAGGAGGATGGGGGACTCGGCCCAAGAACATCCTTCAGTCTGCCTATGGAGGAGGGAGAAGTGTCCGCCAGGAGAAGGAGCACAGCCAAACAGGTGATGGAGAGTGTGGAGCTGCAGCCAGGTGCATCGGAGCATGGCCTCCCTGAGCCTGGCAGTGCCACTTCCCTGGCAGGACTTGCACTGTGCTCCCAGGGCACTTCTGAGCCTCCAGGGAATGGGCCATCCCCAGGACCCCCTCCCTGGGCAGTTCCGTGCTTCTCTGCACCTGCACGGGGGTTTCCCATGTCTGTGCTGTCCTTCCCTCCCAGATCACTTCCCCCATTACCCACCCACTGTGCCATTCCCAGATCTCAGTGCTCACGTCGTCCCCGTGCTTAAAGTGTCACACGCGGAGGAGGAGGAGGGTGAGTGCTGTCCCTTTGCATTTTGTTCCTTTTATCCCCTCTCTGTGTGTTGCAAGCCCTGTGCTCACAGGTACCCAGGGATGCCCACGTGGCCATGGGATAGCCCAGCAGTGCTGCACTCACAGCCAGTGTTGTCTGCAGGGCAGGACAGGCGCGTTGTCGTTGACACCAACGACCTGGAGTATGGGAGCATATACGGGGAGCAGGAGGACTATGACACAGCTCTGGATGCAGACAGCTCGGAGCAGCTCGCAGAGGACGGTGAGCTCCCTGTGCCCCACGGGGGACCAGGCGTGGCACAGGTGACCCCATGGTGCAAGGGCTGCCATTGTTCTGCTGGGAACCCACTGCACCAAGCCTGTGCCTGGGGTGGGCGCTCCAGCAGCACGTGGTTTGCTCGGGCACTGGGTTCCCCGTGCTCCTAGATGAGAGATGCTGGTCTATGTCATGCCCTCGCCACTGTGCTTTGTCCCTGCAGCCGAGCCCTGCACCCAGCCCGTGGAGGAGGGGGGCTGCCAGCGGTACACGCTGCGCTGGTACTACAACCAAAGAGCCGCCGAGTGCCGGCCCTTCGTCTACAGCGGCTGCCAGGGCAACCTCAACCGCTTCGGCAGCCAGGAGGAGTGTGAGCTCCGCTGCAGGCAGCGCGTGGGGACAGGTGGGCACAGCACAGCCATCAGCGCTGGCGGCATCGCACCTGGTGCCGTGCTTGGTGCCACCTCGCCTCCCCCCACAGGTGCTGGCAGCGGGGAAGGACGGCGGCCGGAGGCGTAGCGTGGCGATCCCTGCAGGAACGTGGTGCTATTTCTGACGTCTCTTCTTGTTGCTCATGGGTCTTTCCCTTTATGTCGGTTCTATTTCCCGTTAAAGGTGAAATTTCTATCAAATGGGAACACGACCTCCCCATACGCCTTTTATCTGCTTTCCAAACCAGAGCTCTCTTGGGGTGTTGCCTTAATTTTTTAACTTATTTGCTGCCAAAGGGACAGCTCTTGGCCCCATGTTCCTTCTTTGGCCACCCAGAGCTGAGAGTGGGCACGGTTGGGCCCCTTCCCCAAACCCAACGCCTCAAATCCCCAAGGCTGTGGGCTGCCCTCGTCTCCCTCTTGGGCTCCGTGCAACCTGCTCCATTTGAATGAATTTCACCTTCACCCCACCTGGGACCCGGTAACCCTTTTGGGGTGCGATGGTTTGGCAGAGAACTGCAGGAGGGATGGAGGCTTTCTCCATGTGCTGCCCTCCGGCTCGCACCTCTGCCTGGAAACTGGGACCCACCAGGGAGACCCTGAGGATGGTGCTATGTTAGAGGCGGTTCCTGCTCATCAGGAAGGTGACGCTGGCTCCTCTGCAGCCCAGACGCACTGCTGCTCTGTGTATATCTGTATACAGCGAATGTATATGTGTACCAATGCAGGGGTGGGACACGGTATTAAAGATGTGCTCATGGAAGGATGCTGTGCCTCTTCATGTGCCACAGGGTCTGGGGCAACACAGCCGACCTGACTCCCTTGTCTCTGGCCCTATGGCTGCTGGCAGCCCATGTCCCCCTGCCTGCAGTGCCCGCTGGCTGCCCTCCTGCCCTGGTGCCCCCTGTCCCCGTGCCCTGTCCCTGTGCCTTGCTGACACACACGTGCCCACGACCCACAGGCACATGGGGCTGCGGTGCAGTGTGAATCAGTGCCTTGGTCTAATTTTGGCCACTCTGCCATGCTGGGGGGAGTGAGTTCCTGTCCGTTTCCAGAAGGAAGAACAGAGCCCCGTTTATTTCCTCTCTCCACCACCCCATGAGCACAGGCACTCCAGCCCGCAGCAGAGCCTATGGGGAGGCTCGGTTCTATGGAGCAGCAGTTAGTTGGATGTCCAGTGTGAGATGATTATGCCGAGTTCCCGAAATCCCCTCCAAATTCGGCTCTATGAGGGGGCAAACGCCCACCCGCATCCCGGGGTGATTTCATCTGTGATGAGGCAAAATGCGTTAATAGTGGCCCTGCTGTGTGCCGTCGGGGGGGGCAGGAGGTGGAGCTGGGGCAGGATAAGAGCCAGGGCTCAGCCCTGAGCAGTGCAAACCCCATCTGCCACCCCTACACCGTGAGAGCAGCGGGGGACGAGGACTGCAGGAAATGGTGAGGCTGCACCCCTGAGCGGTCCTTTGGGGGGGATTTACCTGGGAAACGGCTCAATTTCAGGGGTTGGATGCTTTCTGCCATCACTCACCACCCAGTTTGCAACTCATCCGGCTGCCTCTGGCTGCCCGCTCTGGTGCTTTCCAAAGGGTTTCACCCAGGAGGTGGGATGCAGGATGAGGATGCTGGCTGCATTCCGCTGCTTCCCTCTGGCTTTTTGCAGCCAGCTCCGAGAGCAGCGCAGGGTCCTGCAGACGAGGATGCTGAGGATGCCGTGCAGGTGGCTGCATCATGCTCTTGTCACCCTTCTGCTTATTTGGGGCAAATCGTTCCATCCGAGAAGGCAGCTTTTGCCCCACAGAGCTGAGGGGTGGCACTCCTGGGGGGGGCGGCTTGGAAGGAGGCAGTGGTGGCGTGAGTCCCAGTCCCACGTCACACGTTCCCGACCAAAGGGCAGCTGTGGGGCGGGGAGTGGCTGCGGGAGGAGACGCCGTGTTGTCCCCACGCTGCCATCATCACCCCATCCCTACGCTGCCACCGCCCCGTCCCCTGGGTGTGAATGGGACAGGGGACACCAGGTGGGGGGGTGATGCTGAGTGCCGCGCTCTGTTCCTGCAGGCTGTGCTGCTGCCCTTCCTGCTACTGCCATGGGGCATGGTGCAGGGGCTGAGCCTTCCCCACGGCCCCGCTGTGACCGGTGTCCCCTGGCATGAAGATGGCTGGGACAAGGAGGGCAGCAGCGGGGTAATGCTGGGGCTCCCTGGGGAGAGACGTGGCCACGGCTCTGGGGATGGCTCTCAGTTGGATGGAACCACGCAGCTGCTGCTGGAGGAGTCGGTGAGAGAAGCATGGCCCTGGCTGCCAAACCCTGACACCAACAGAGCCGCTGTGGTAAAAAAGAGCAGCACGGCAAGAAAGGTGTCCCTGTCCCTCGATGTCCCCACACACATCCTGAGGATCCTGCTGGACTTGGCCCGGGAGAAGGAGCTGCAAGCCAAGGCGGCTGCTAACGCTGAGCTGATGGCACGCATAGGGCGCAGGAAGTGACCACGACACACAGCCACAGCCAAAGGACTCTGTGGGGCCAGGAGGGGGAGGGGGTAGGGGGGGTTGGAAGGGGCTGCTGGCAGCTGCTCCCTACACCCAGCTGTGCAGGTGCAGGAAGTTAGCCCCAGACAAACTGATCCTTGGGATGTGCTGCATGGATGGCGTGCACACAGCAGCTGCTGCTCTAAAAACCCAACGTCAGCACCGTGGGAGCAAAGCGCCAGGCTGAGCCAGCCCTGGTGCAGCGGGGTCTGTGTGTGCACGTCCTTGTCCCCAGCGCGCCTCTACTGGTGTGCCCCAGGGGGGCCCATCCACGCCTTTTTGACCCCCAGTTCTCCATGTACCCTCTGTCGAGACGCTCCGTACGCCATAAAGCCCACCCAGACCGATGAGCACTGTACATGTGCAGCGTGTGATGCCGCTCAGCGCCGCCCCGGGGTTGCCATGCGCCCCAAGATAAATGCCAAGCAGGCGGCGTGCGGCCGCCCTGTGCAAAGTGCAGGGCCAGGGCTGGGGCTGCTGCCGGGGCTGCTGGGGCTGCCGGGGCCGGGCTGGACACGGCCATGCTCTTCGAGGAGATCCTGGTGCAGGGTGAGCAAGCACGGCGTTGGGGTGGTGTCGGGGTGACCCCACTGTGGGGGTGCTATTCTGGGGGTGGGGAGTGGAGCGGGGGGTGCAGGCCAGCTGCTGCCGTGCTGGGGTGAGCGGGGAGTGAAGGGTCACAGCCCCGCAATGGGGGTGCGGGGAAACAGCCGGGTGACACTGGGATATCGATAGGGGTTCGGCCCCAAACCCACTGCTGTGTCGTCCCTGCCGGTGGCCCCGCTGCTGCCGGGTGCCACGCTGTCCCTTTGCTGCCGCCGGTCCCGGAGCGTCCCTCCGCAGCTCCTCCCAGCGCTCCCCGGGTGCCACCAGCTCCTCCGCACCCCCGGGCCCGTTGTCTCCCCCTGGTCCCCGAGTCCCGTGGTCCCGGTGTCTGCCACGTCGGTGACCCCTGCCCGCTGGCACCCCCAGCCCCAAGCTGATCCCCGCGAACCCCGCCGTGCCCCCCAACCCGCTGCCCACAACGCGCAGCCCTCACCCGGCGCCCACCACCGCTGCGCCCACCCCGGAGCCCCCCGAGCCCCGCCCCACTCCCTCCGCCAATCGCACCTCACCCTTCTCCCCCCCCACCTGTCAATCACTTCCGTATCCACGGACACCGCTCAGCGCCCCGCCCCCTCCCCGGAACTCCGCCCCTCCCGTACCTGCGGCGCCGCCGGCAGTTACGTCACGGCGGGTCGGCCCGCGCCTGCGCGGTGCGGCGGCGGCAGTGACAGGCTGGCAGGAAGGGGCGGGCGGCGGCAGCGGGACGGGACGGGCTCGGCTCGGTTCACGGAGGGGACTCTCTGAGCCGCCGGCGGCGCCATGCTGAAGAAATTCGACAAGAAGGACGAGGAGTCGGGTGAGGGGCGGCGGGCGGCCGGGGGAGGGCTCGGGGGGAGCCGTGTGGGGCCGTGTGGGTAGGGCCCGGCCGGGGCTGCGCTGCAGCTGTGCGGGCCCCGCTCGCAGCCGCAGCTCTCCGGTCCTCCGTCGCTGCGCGCGTCCATCGCAGCGCGTTCTCCTCGCCGCAGCAGTCCGTTCGGGCCCCGCTGGTTTCGCGTGGAAGGAGGACCCCCGGCGCCGCCCCCGCCTCCCTGGGCTGTGTACGTGTCGCAGCGCGGTGCTGTCCCCGGCCCCGCCGTTGGGCTGGGCTCTGCCTGCTGACGTCCCGCCGCTCCGCTCCTCCGGGCTGCCCCGTGCAGTGCCGGCTGAGCGGCCGCCGTCGGCTGTCGGCGGTGCACCCGGGGGCGTTACGTGGGGCTGCTGTGAGATCCGCGCTTCGGGGTGTGTGGATCGGTGCGAATCGGGGCTGGCCGCCTGGTGCTGGGAGCTTTGTCGGGGTGCTGCCTGCACTGTGTCTGCTTCCCCTTCTGTGATCAGAAGAACGGTTGGGTGAGCCGTGCTGTGTGATGAATTTCCAGATGCTCAGTGCTGCGAGGGGTGCTGTCACTGATGGGCAGCTTAGGGGTTGTAGGCTGCTGCTAGGAAGGCTTTCTTTCAACCTTTTTGTTGAAAAGCATTAGTAGCTAAAGCTAAACGGAAAGAGGGGAGGTTTAGGCTTGATATCAGGGATAGTTTGCATTGACAGGGTGGCGAGGTGCTGGCACAGCTGCCTGGAGAGCTGTGGGTGCCCCATCCCTGGGGGTGCCCAAGGGCAGGCTGGATGGAGCCCTGGGCAGCCTGAGCTGGTGCCTCACTGAGTAGCTGACAGCCCTGCCTGGGTCAGGGGGTTGGAACTAAATGGTCTTTGATGTCCCTTCCAACCCAAGCCATACTGTGATTTTGGGAGCGTAGATGTACTGTGCTGCTAGGAGGGCTTCTTTAACCATTTTCTACAGAGCTTTCAGATGCTTAGAGCAGAAGCACTTCGCTCTTTCCCCCGTGTTTTCTTCTCTTCCCAGTGCCACCAAAGCATCTGTGCTTCGCTCAGCCCCCTGCTGGCTTTGCAAACAGCCTGTGTCAGTGGAGGATGCTGAACCTGAAATGAGTCAGGATGCAAATGGCTTTGCCTTCTGTTGCAGAGGCTCTGGGCAGCAGTGTGCGATGCTTCTGGGGCAGGGCAGGTTGTGCTGGACCATTCCTAGAGCTCAGGCTTGTTAAGTGTTGGAGTAGCACTGGAAAAGGCTGTTTGTCCCAGAGCCAGACTGAACATCGGTACTAATTACAGCCTGCTTATCAATAACCGACAGCTTTTGAGATGCTGTGGCTCAGAGATGCTTAGAAGGAGGCAAGCTAATAGAGAGAATGCAGAATAATGATGCTTTTCTCTCAGATTATTTCATCCTTAATTAGTGAGTTGTTCATTGTTTAATATAATTTATTCTATTAAGAGGAACAATGAATGTTATTCTGTGTCCAGACTCTCTCATTTGCTGTCTTGTTCTCTTAATTAGTGATAGAGCCAAAGAATATTTACTGGTGGATTCCTGATTGGTTTATAATGAAGGGATAAAGCACTCCCGACTCTCCAGCCTGGCGAGCACTCTCTCTGTGTCTGTGATTCTAAGCTTTTGTTCCTCAGACTGTCTTATTGATACTCTAACTGTCAGCAACATCTCAGCCCTGGGGCTGGAAGTGGTACCTTGGGGCTCCTTACTTTACAGCTGATCAGACTCATGGCAAGTTACTTCGTGGTGGGTGACAAATCAAAGGATGTCCTGTCTGCTCTGTCTTCCATAACTGCTGGAGAATCATCCCATTAATACTGCTTAAAAAGAGGAGCACTGATTGTGTGGCGTTCATGAAAAAGCTACCCAATAAATGCTGGGCTTACCTTTAAACTGTAGGTGTGTTTTGAGAGTTGCTTTCCCATAGCAGAATCCCTGGACTTTCTTTGTCTTTATTTTGCAGGTGGGGGTTCCAACCCATTCCAGCACCTGGAGAAGAGTGCAGTCTTGCAAGAGGTATATCCTTAGAAGCTGTCCTTTGTGCTGCCCTTTCTGGTTGGCGTGTCCCCAACTCTTGAGTAGATCAATGGGGAATATTAGTGGTGAAGCAGGACTTTGTTGTGATCCTACTAGCACCTAAAGTACGGGGCAATACTCCCACTAGTTCTTGTTTTATTGCTGGAGGGAAGAAGGGAGAGGGTTGAAATGATCTCTGTAACAAAATACATTCTAAATGGTAAGTAGTAATACAGAATGTGACTGGCTGGGAAAGCTCACCCTAAAACAGGAAAGTTGGGAAATCAGCTTTGAACACCCCGAGCTTGTAGATTTCAAAGCCAGAGAGCAGGCTGCGTTTGGTTATTGAGTCAACTCTGATTTTAGTCTGAAATAAAACCCTTTTTGTTTGACATCAGGTAGACTTCTCAGTCCCCAGACCCTGTTATTTCAGCGTTATCTGTTCGTTTGCCATATGGTGGATGGTGTTGGTTCCTGTTAGCCTCACAGAGCTAGCTGACATCTGTCAGGAGGGTAGTGTTTTAGCTAGCACACGATCCAAACTCGTGTGGGTGAAAGTGTGAGGAGGATTTAACCCTTAAACTTTCATTGTGCTTGCATTTGCAAGCTCAGGATGAGACTATAGAACCATCTGCTTAAATGGGGTCCTGTTTAGCAGGAATTGGGGGATATCTGATACAAAGTCATCAAGTGGATTTTGCCATACCTCACCAACAGTTTGTTGTTTATATCGGGCCAGACAGGACAATGTTTATTAGGGGGTGTTGATGTCAGCATCCTTGTCTGTGGTTTGTTTCCAGGCACGCGTGTTTAATGAGACTCCCATAAACCCACGGAAATGTGCTCACATCCTCACCAAGATTCTGTACCTCATAAACCAGGTAAGGGAGAAAAAACAAGCTGATACATTCTTTTGACTGTTAGTTTTCTCTAACTAAACTTTGTCTTCTGAATAGTTTTGTTGACTATATCCAATAAAAGCATTTTAATAAGTTCTGTGCTACTAAGCTTCTACTTGCCTTCGTGTCTAAAAACGTTCTGTGGGATAGAGAAGGTAGGAGCAGCTAAATATGAAGAGATGTCTGTGATTTATTATTACTTGGAAGCTGTAAGCTTACAGCTCTTTGATGCCAAAGATGGTTGCCAGTCCAGGCTGTTGGGTCTCTGAAGCTGTGTGCAATAAGGACCAGCTTTGTAAAGTTATCTACCCATCTCATGGGGTTTCCCTGCCCCAGGGTCTCTCTGCTCATTATATGCAACGGCTGTAGCTGGCTCTGAGTAGCTGTGGTGCTTATAGGAGGTATGGCATAAGCTTTTCTTACACAAGCCATGGAGATCCAACCTGTTCTGCACCCATAAAGAAGCTGTCTTGTCACAAGTCTTTTTTTTTTTTTAGTAACCTGATAAATCATGCTGTCATCTACACTGACAAGTAAGCAACATTCAGTGATGGCTGGGGCCTTTGTCAGGCAGGATTTTACTCTGTTTGAGAACAGTGAAGGAGATCTGCTTCCAACCACACTATGCCTGTTCTCCTTATGTGTGAGACTGAGCCTCGCACCTGCAGCAGGACCAGATCTGGTAACTGGGATTTCCTTCCTTCTTTTCTAACTTCTTCTAGGGGGAGCACCTTGGTGTCATGGAAGCTACCGAATCCTTCTTTGCCATGACAAAGCTGTTTCAGTCCAATGATGTAAGTCTGTTTCTTGTTTTCTGCTGTATTTATCTAGTTGTCAGCAGTGTCTTTTTCAGCCTCAGGATGTCATTTTATGCAGTCAGCCTGCCTGGAGCTGCGGATCTAATTGAGAAGAGTAGGATAAAGGTTTAGAAACAGATCAGCTTCATTACCTTGCTCTTGTAGCAGCTTAACTAAAGCAGTCTTTGTTCCTGAAACATAGGTTCTTCCTCTAAACTGCTGTCTAACTCTTGAGATGGTTCTAGGCACTGGTCAAGTGTGTAATCAGATATGCTTTGCTTTGTGCCCAGTATCCAAAGAGCCTGCTTCCTGCTGAGAGTAAGCGACTGTTACCTGGAGGAGGCCAGAAATTAGTACCTACCCACAGAGGTATTACCATCACTAGTTGTCCCCCAAACTACAAAGCATCGAAATTGTGAGATGAACTTAGAAATCCTCAGGCTCTGAGGTGCAGATTGCTTTTTTTTCTTGCTTCTGAGGCAATGGATTGCCCTTGGCTCCCGATTTCAAGATTTTTTGCCTCGTTCATGTAAACAACAAGTAAAAGATGAAACTATAGATGTAGGTAAATCTGGTAGCCCTGTGGCTTCATCCTAAGGCTGAGGGATTTAGAAGAGGAAGGGCTGCTTTGTTAATGAATGTGTTTTTGTTTTTTTTACACTTGGGCACTGTGGCTCTCTGAGAGTACCAGGTTGTTGTTCTTCACAATAAAGTCATGGAAGCAGGAAAAATGGAGATCTCTTCCTACCTGGGATCCTCTCTGCTGATGTCTGTCTTTCCTCTTTCCTTCTTAGCCAACTCTTCGCAGGATGTGTTACCTGACTATCAAAGAGATGTCTTCTATTGCAGAAGATGTAATCATTGTTACCAGCAGGTCAGTCATTTTGGTTTTGCTATTATGACATTCATGCATTCTCCAGAAATGCCCTTCCAGCCTCTTGGAGACAACTCCTGTCTCCAAGCACTATGAAGACAGGGAATGTTCTTGGTGAAGAAAAACTCCTTTGAAAGAGGCTATTCAAATACAGACACTGAACTCTTAGTGATGCATTTGAAATGTGCTGTGTGCCCATAGCCCATGCTCTTAAGTGTTTGAATTGTCACTTTTGGTTACGTGATGTGGCAGTGCTGACATACTTTCCTCTATTGCAAGCGGATCTCCTCCTGCCTTCCCACTCTGGTGGGACTTGCTTAAAACCTGCACTTGCCTGCTTGACACTTAGCTGTGCCCTTGTCTGCCGGCTGCTCTGTGGGCTCTCTGCATGCCCCTAGGAGCTGCTGGCTCAAGAGTGCAGTATTGAGGGCTTCCTATTTCCAACCAGCTTAACCAAAGACATGACTGGGAAGGATGACAATTACCGAGGTCCTGCTGTGAGAGCGCTCTGTCAAATCACTGATGTAAGTGCAGCTTTTCTTTTGGGGCAGCCCTAGGCCATTCACCCCATCCTATTGCATCTCCTCTTTCACACTCCTGACAGGTTTTCCTTATCAGCTGTTGTTTCCTTCTCCCTGCAGAGCACCATGCTACAGGCCATCGAGCGCTACATGAAGCAGGCCATTGTTGACAAAGTGCCAAGTGTGTCCAGCTCTGCTCTGGTGTCCTCCTTGGTAGGTATGCCCTGCAGGGAGGGCATGATGTAATGGTCCAGCTGGGGAGAACTTGTCTGTGGTGGGACTGGACATCTTGGGAGTGTCATATTGGAGTTGTCCTTTGGTAGAGCATACATGAGAAAGGAGAGAGGGCGAGGGGAAAAAACACTATTTTTCAGTGTAATACAATTGGATCACAGTTTGTTTCAAAGTAATTTAATTCTGGAGACTTACTGCACTATTAGAAAGCAGCACATCCTTTCTCCGTGTGTGAAGTGCTTGGAGCTGTATGGGTGAAGGCACTGTCAGGACCAAGATGTGCTAATGCAGAGGAAGGAAGCTTGTCCAAGGGCTGCCCACATTGCATGTAGTAAAAGCAGTACAGTGGTCACAAGAGCCTTTGGATCTCATCAGTTTATTAAGTGATTTGTGGCTGAATGCATCTTTGAGAGAACAAATGACCAGCTTAGGGGTGCAGATGCCTCTGATGCTTATGTTTCCTGGGCATCCTACTAAATACCAACCTTACAGATTTAGCAGCGTTAGGGTTTAAGGTGGAATGTGAGTCAGTATCCAGTGGTGTGATATTTATTAGGCACTATGGCAGAGATGCTGGTGGTCCAGTGCTCAGGTTAGTATATATGTTCTTCCTGTCAATAAGAGTGCTAAAAGTAGCCTGAGGAGCTTTGGTCTGTTGAATTGCTTGGAGATGGTAAGCTCTGCAGACAAGAGTGAAGAGATTTGTATGTGTAATACCCAGCACAGTCAATTTGTAGCCATGGTGTGAACACTGCAGCATTATTTCTTGTCAAACTGTTTCTTTTGTCCTCTGATTGCTAATACTGATAAACGAGCCAGGAGATTTCCTGCAGGGTAGTGTGTCACTGTTGCTGTTCCCACCTTTGCTATGTGAGGGCTCTGTGGGAGGTGTTCAGCCTCTCCAGGCTTCAGTCAGCAAGGTCAGGTCTCTGCATCCCAGTCCTCAGCTCTTTTACAAGTTGCTGTCTCCAGCGCCCTCATGAGGAAGACTTGGTTCTTCTTAATACTGGCGGTGATTCCCAGAGCTTCCTCCATCCTTCTCTCATGGGTTCTCTGTGGTTTTGTCTCTACCAGCACCTGCTGAAGACCAGTTTTGACGTGGTAAAACGCTGGGTGAACGAGGCTCAGGAGGCAGCTTCCAGTGACAATATCATGGTACAGGTAGGAAGCCCAATGGCAAGGTGGGGAGCTACAAGCAGCAGCTGGGAGCGGAGCAAACTATTGGTGCTCAGCTGGACACACCAGGCCACAGAGGGGATAAAAGTATAAAGAGCTCAGTGTGGTTTTGTTTCCCTGAACAGTATCATGCTCTGGGCTTGCTCTACCATGTGCGGAAGAATGATCGCCTGGCAGTCAACAAGATGCTCAGCAAGTTCACACGCCATGGCCTCAAGTCACCATTTGCTTACTGCATGATGATCCGAGTAGCCAGCAAGCTGCTGGAAGAGGAGGCAGGCAGGTGAGGAGGCTCCTTTCCCTGTAGGAAGAATTTCCTCAGGTCCTGCTTTCGTCTCCTCTTGTGGGATTGCTTGTCGTCTGATGAGAGCAATTATTTCTGTTCTTTGAAGAGCAGTGTGCAACTTCTAACCCTTAATTGCTAGTTGAAAGGCAGCAGAGAAAATAACAGGATGCTTTCATGTTGTTAGGGAATTGCTTCTGCAAGTCATGTCTCTGTAGGTGCTTGCACATGAAATACTGCATTTTTCTTTCTAGTTTTGTGTAGCTGTTCTTTATCAAGATACTGTTTCATTTTCTCTATCTTCTCCTTGGCTAGCACATGTGCGCTTTGGCTTCCAGGAGGATGAGATTTGTGGTATGTATGGTGAGCGTTGTGTGAGAGCTGAGGGAGGTTCCAGTTAGCCTGTAAGGCAGAGATTGTAGCTCAGAAGAGAGCCGAGCATGCTGGAAGTGCAGTCTAATGACCCATGCAGAATCTGAGGACAGTGGGTTTATGGCTGCTGTTACCTTTCTGCAGGCAATGGACTTGTCCTATTCTGCTGCTGGACTCTTAATTTCTGCTAGCATCTTTGTTTTCATTTGTTCTTGGGTTTGTTTGTTTTTTTTTTTGTCCCTTAGCCGTGATAGTCCCCTGTTTGATTTCATTGAGAGCTGCCTAAGAAACAAACATGAGATGGTGGTCTACGAAGCTGCTTCTGCCATTGTTAACCTTCCCAACTGCACTGCCAAAGAGTTGGCACCAGCTGTCTCAGGTAAATGTGATGCTCATGGCAACAGCGAGGGAGTTCTAGGCCTACATGATTGTGCCTGCTGTTTACACTAAGAAAGGAGGACCTTGTATAGTTTTGGGCTTGCATTGGTGCTGTTCTCCTGTTGAGAGGCAGATGGGTGAGAGATGGCTGTGAACTGAGGTGTGGCAAAGGGAGCAACAGGGAGGAGAGGAAAGAACCTGGTAAATCCAGTTGCTTCTTAAGCACATTTTTAGCTGTCTTATGCTTGTATATCCCGTGTCTCTTCATTGAATCTCATGCTATGGGTAGGAAATGCTTTCCAATAGTAGATTGCCTAAACATCTGCTTTTGTTGATATTCCTGCCTTGCAGTTTTGCAGCTGTTTTGCAGTTCCCCGAAAGCAGCACTGAGATACGCAGCTGTCCGTACCCTCAACAAGGTAGGAACTGGTTTCCAGGGAGCTATAATTGCATCTCCCAGTGCAAGAGAAACTGACTCAAGAAAAGAAAGGGGCCAGGCTGGGCGGTGATTTTATGTGAATAACATCCACCTTTGGGCTATAACCTTGTGTTTCTTTGCTTATAAGAGGAATAAAAAGAACACTTTACAGAAGAAAAATGCAATCTTTTTTACAGGTCTGTGTAAGAGTGTGTTACTGTTCTTGCATGTTACTACTTTTCCCTTCTGAGCTTCCTGTGGGGAAGGGGCTCCTGGTAGTACAGAGATCGAACCTTGGTGCTTCTTTTTGGCTGCTCCATGGCAGTCTTTGCTCTAGCTTTTCCCTTGACTTTGTCAACTCTAAAAAGGAAAAGAGTGGTGATGTCTGTGCTTCCACTTGGAAAACCTGTTAGTTAGGCTAGCTGAGTTTTTGGTGGGAGTTAATTTTCTTTGCAGAATCTGAACTTTAATTTATTGAAGAGAATAAGTGAGGAAAAACTAAAGATCATTTATTATTACTGGCTTCTCTGCCAGCAGTAGATGTGATTCTGCAGGAAGAAAGAGCTTGTTTCTTAAACCTTGGCTGAATAGCTTGCTTAAGATGACCCTCGTGTGCCATCTGTGGCATTTATTTTAATATGAAGGGGTTGAGAGCTTACAGAGCAGTCTCTGAAAAGGATCAGTTAGCAATAACCACAATGGCTTTTCCACTTTTTATCATCTTCTGTAGGTGGCCATGAAGCACCCGTCTGCTGTGACCGCCTGTAATCTGGACCTGGAGAATCTTGTGACAGACTCCAACCGCAGCATAGCCACCCTGGCCATCACCACATTGCTGAAAACTGGCAGTGAGAGCAGCATCGACCGGCTCATGAAACAGATCTCCTCCTTCATGTCAGAAATCTCAGATGAATTCAAAGTAAGGAGGTGGGAAGAGGGGGGAATACACAGATACCTTAAGGAACCCCTTAGTCTTTGTCCATGTTTGTGTGTGTACTCTCAACACTTGGATTAAGCTCTTTCCAGCAGCTGGGCTGCATCATTTTTGCAAGAGAGAATCTGATCCTATCAGCTTAAGTCAGGCCTTAGTCATATAGTACTCAGCTCCAGAGTCATATGCACCCTTCTAGGGAGAAGCCTTTTGATTAGTAAGTCTCTCTTTTTTGAATCCAGCAAGCATGGCAAGCATTTTTCTAGGGACCGACCAGCACATTAAAGGTCAGTCTCCTCTAATTTCTGGGTTAGTATCCTCCTGGAACTCTGTTGATTAACTAAAGGCAAAACCATAGCTTCCAGGCTGGAGCCCAGCACCAAATCGACGCTGTTCAACTATTTATATTCCTGCCCAATGAGACTGTCCTCCTTTTGACTTGCCCCTTTTTCCTCCAGGTTGTAGTAGTGCAGGCCATCAATGCACTGTGTCAGAAGTACCCTCGCAAACACGCTGTCCTCATGAACTTTCTCTTCACTATGCTGCGGGAAGAGGTGAGTTTGCAGGGCAGCTGGTTTTTGTTCTTTATTTGTATTGTCAGAGATTTAGGGACTCTGAGTGCATAATAGGACAAGTACAATTTAGGACAGGTCAGACAGAAGCTTTAGTGGGAACATATTAGTAATTTTACTATCATGGTACGTATGAATTGCTGGACTGCACAGTAGTTCCTCTGAGAATCTGAGTTCTACTGATAATGCCATGTAATGAGAGTCTTTACCAGCCATAAAGGGCTTGCAATCCAACAGAAATGACCACTGGCATATTTTCAGTGTGGTTTTCATTCTTTGATTTTTCTGGGGTCTTACTCTCAAAGCAAACGCAGGCAACAGCAGATCTGTTGGCAGACCATAGATGTTTCACATTTGGACCAGTTTTGTACTCGGACAGCAAATTCCAAGCAGTTTTGTCCTGTACAAAAGATTAAGTAGCAACTTACTGATTACACAGGATCGCTTTTGTTTTGTTCTCTGTGCTGTTGCAGTGAAGGGTTCATGAGTACTTACAACCATTCTCTGCATTCAGTCTGACAGTTTGCAGAAAGGCAGCCTTATGGAGCAGAGCTTGCTGAGGCTTGTTTCTAAATGAGCTAACATGCCTGCCACACAGCTGGCACCGCTGCTTGCTCTGACTGACATCACCTGCCAATTACAACCTCTTGTTTGGGAACAAACTGAAGGCCCTCATTTTACTCCTGTGAAAAATGGACCATGCTACATGCCCAGATTTTCTGTGGATGGCATCGTTATGAATGTGGTTTTGTAGTTCAAACCATTTTGTTTAACAGGGTCTTTAATCCCAGGTAGCTACAGAAAGATCCCCCAAATGCACAGAACTGTACATGTAATTGGCAGAGGATAGCATGCAGTTTAATCCTGTGGTGTGTATTGAGGACACTAGTAAATAATGTCTGAAGATAACTGAGTGTTAATGGCATGTCAGGTTATGGGGTGTGCCTGGGGAGGTATTGACTGCCTGTCTTCCCACACTAATAGGGCCATTTGCTGGGCCCTGCTGTGGCAGATATGATCCTTAATATACTTCTCGTGTGATTCATCCTCAGATGTCTGGTGCTAAAGAGAAGTCTGATTATTTTTCTCCTCCCACATGGCTGTTTTTTATGCACTAATTCTAGCAGCAGATGATTTTAAAGGAGCTGTAAGCCCTTCAGGCTGATGGATTCTGTTTCTCTCTCTAGGATTTGTTTTTTTTCTTGACTACAGCTATTCTGAAGGATGCTGGCAAGAGAGGTTGAGTATTAGCTGGTCCTCTGGGAATAAAGAGGGTCAAAAGAGGTGGGCAGCCTTACTGCCCTTCTCCTTTCAAGCACAGATTTAAAGCATTGAGAGTGAGTGACCTTTTCAAAGGAAATTCTTTCCTGCCTGGCTAATTCAGAATGTCTGACGTGCTTTGAGCTTTCCAGCTGAGCAGTTCCCTTTGCTCCCTAGGGTGGCTTTGAATACAAGCGAGCCATTGTGGACTGCATCATCAGCATCATTGAGGAAAACTCAGAGAGCAAAGAAACAGGCCTGTCTCACCTCTGTGAATTCATTGAGGACTGCGAGTTCACTGTGCTGGCTACACGTATCCTCCACCTATTGGGCCAAGAAGGGCCTAAAACCAATAACCCCTCCAAATACATTCGCTTCATTTACAACAGGGTTGTCCTGGAGCATGAAGAAGTCCGGGCAGGTAAGATATAGACTTGGAAAGCTGCCCTTTGATAGATTGTCAAGGAAATATAGTGCATGAATGCCTCTGTTTTTGAGGATTGTGATTTGCTGTAGTCCTGAGTGGATGTTTTTATATGACAAAGATCCTGCGGTAGTACTGATGAAAGAGCTGGCCTGCAGCTGAGAAACAGGAGATGATACAGGGACCCCATGGAACTAGGCAGAGGAGGTCTTCAGGCACTTTGCTAATACATCTGCTTCTCTCTAGTTACAGTAATGCTGTCTGCTAGGTCTAGAGTCTCTAATGTGCCATTTGAACACACCTGGGGGATGGAGGAAAATTCACGTGATTTCTTTGTATCCTAATTCTTTTTTTTATGACTTGTGTTACAGGTGCTGTGAGTGCCCTGGCCAAGTTTGGAGCCCAGAATGAGGAGATGTTACCCAGTATCTTAGTGTTACTGAAAAGGTGAGTGTCACTCAACATTACAGGGACAGACAGGTTATTTGGAGACCCTGGGCAGAGTGAGGATGCTACTGAGTTGTAGTTATAATTAAGCTTAATTATTATATAGTAAATTATAACATTAGAACGTAATATTTTATAATTTATTACATATAATGAACCTGGATTGATTCACATGGGCCTCACTGCCTTGTGCTGAAGCAAGTTTTCTGCTTTCTTCTCAGATGTGTGATGGACGATGACAATGAAGTGAGAGACAGAGCCACATTCTACCTGAATGTTCTGGAGCAAAAGCAGAAAGCCCTCAATGCTGGCTACATCCTGAACGGTAATACAGAAAGTCCTCAAAACAAGACTGCACCTCTCCTGGTTTAATACACGACAAAGAGATGGCGTTATCTGCAGTCTCAGGGGCTTGTTCCTTCTGTCCCCAGGTTTAACAGTGTCCATCCCTGGCCTGGAGAGGGCTCTGCATCAGTATACCCTGGAGCCCTCCGAGAAACCCTTTGATTTGAAATCTGTTCCTTTGGCAACAGCTCCTATCATCGAGCAAAGAGCAGGTGAGAATCAGTCTGCTGTGTGCTGATCTAAATTGCTGACAGTTCCCTAGCAGATCCAGCCCTTGATCTGCATTGGCCTTGCTGGGAATTGCTGAGATCCATCCTCTTCAAATTTTGTGGGATTATATCTTCTGTAAAGACAAAGGCCAGCAAATCTTGTTACTCCCACTCTAGTGTTTCAGTTAGTCCAACTGCTAATAATAGTAATTGTTTGAATTGCAGTAGCTTCAATGAGGATTACCAAAGGCATTTAGGAAGCTAAAAATGGGTGTCTGCTCTATAGCAAGAATGAGAAATGAGCTCTCCTTTACTTAGTCAATGATCTGTTTTTCGATTTGGTTACTATTCCTGGTTGCACTTGATTATTTTCATTGTTGGTTTTTCTTTTTCCCTTGCAGAAAATGCCCCTGTTGCTGTAGCCAAACAGCCAGAGAAAGTGGCAGCAACACGGCAAGAGATATTCCAAGGTAAACTGATGCAAGGCCTCTCCTACACCTGTACGTGAGAACTGTACCTCTTCTAGCTGAGCCTGCCTATCCACTCCAGTTTTCCCCATCTCCCCTCAAAGAGTGGCATGGGCATCTGAATTGGTTGTTTGCTCTTGGGGATGCTTGCAGTAGATGTGGGCAGTTGGCAGATGTGTGCAGAAGAAAGACGAGACTGCCTTTAATTTTAGAAGTTCCTACTGAATGCTGTGGCTGCTCGATGGATGACTACACTTGCTGCAGCAGCTTCCAGCTGTTTAACTGAAGGCTTTGAGAAAGTTGACAGTTTTCTGTGGCTGGGGAAAGCAATTGTTTCTACATCCTCTGTTTCAGAACAACTGGGAGCGATCCCAGAGTTCCGGGGACTGGGCCCACTCTTCAAGTCTTCCCCAGAGCCTGTTGCCCTAACAGAGCTGGAAACAGAGTATGTGGTTCGTTGCACCAAGCACACATTTGTCAGCCACATGGTGTTCCAGGTGAGTAGCTATGGCATGCGGTGCCAAAAGAGGATTGGAAAATAAGCTCCTGACCAGTAAAAACTTCACTGGGAAGAAATAGCTCAAGGATATCTGTGTTCAAAGCTCATCAGTGTAGTGGGTCCTTAGTTTCAGGTCAGCAGAGCCTCAGGAAAAAAAGATAAATCAGCGTGCATGTGGTTTTGACTGAACAATGCATATGTGTGCAATCAAAGTGACAATGAGAGAGGCACTAGGTGGGGCTGTTCTCATGGAGGAGCTGGCAAGGGAAGTCCTGTTATTTCCTCAGGATCCCCAGGCACATGCTTTGAACACAGAAGAGTGAAGCCTGCCATATCTGGGAGGCTGAACATGTTACCCAACGGGATGGGAGAGGGTTCTTATTTGCCTGCATTTTGTTTTAGCATTATAGGTGCTTATTTTTGTGAGTCTTGGCCTTAGCTGGATCACCCTCCTGCTGTGTGGGAATTGTTCAATCAATGCACCAGCCTCTTTACCTGGCCCTCAGGGAGTTCAAGCAAGTCTTGTGCTAACTTACGAGCAGCCATGTTTTGTTTGTAGCCAGTTTCTTTCTCAAAAACTCAGAACTGCTCATAGTCCTCAGAGGAGTTAATCTTTGTTTCTATTGTATGCTTGCCAGGAAGGGCTATATAAAGTTGAGTGATTTGTCACTGCAGGCAGTTCAAAGTGTAAACATCAGGTTTAGATCTGCTGAAATCATTGTGTCATTTCCTTAAAAAATGTGTATATGTAATATAAAAATAAGTTAGCGGAGCACTGGAACCCCCTGAAAGTTCTTAGCTTCTCCCCTAAAACATTCGGATGCCAGTTCCTCTGAGACTAAATGGAAGCATGAACCCTGTCAGAGCCAGACTCCCTGCTGAGACAGAGACACTTCACAAGTTAACACCATGCTCCCACTATGCGTGAAGTGAATCTGCTATTACATCTATAACTGAGAGCTTCAAGCTGTCTTTGTTCGCTCCTTCCCTGCTTAGTTTGACTGTACCAACACCCTGAATGATCAGATCCTGGAGAATGTCACTGTGCAGATGGAGCCAACAGAGGGGTATGAGGTCATTGGTTACATACCTGCCAAAAGCCTGGTGTACAACCAGCCAGGCACCTGCTACACTCTGGTGGCACTGTCTGAAGAGGATCCAACAGCAGGTAAACAGTTTGTGCTCTGTTTTCCCTGATATTCCCCAGAATTAAGCATACCGTATTGCTCACGCCCACATGCATTCTACCTTGCAGATATTAATAGACTGTGTGTGGGTGCATCCCTGAGTGATGCCAAGCATGACTTCTTGCTGCTTGAAGGCTGTCAGGCCTCCGTTCTCCTGGTTCCCTTGTGCTAAAACATTGTTGAGTCGGGCTGTGGGAACTGGCAGATGAGCATTCAGATCTCTGCTGAGATGTCTTTGTTGCACCCTGGGGTGTCCTTTAACCTGCTCTTCTTTGTGTTAGCACACGGGGAGGCGAGTAGTTGACTGCTTGCCTGTGATATGCTATGAGGGCACAGAGTACTCAAGGAGCATTTCAGACAAATGGCCAGAATTCCAGGACATTCCCTTGTTTGTCACTGTCCGGGACATAAACCAGGCTCAACCTGTGCTCTCATCACCCTGGTTTGTTCTGAGACTGCTCACCTGTGTGTTGCTGCCCTTCATGCAGCAGTGCCTACCTTCAGAGATGAGTCACCACTTCCTCTCCCAGCTGAGTGGTATTAATCATTGCTGTGCTGCAGAGCAAGGTGGTTTCATTTCCAAGGTGCATGAACTGATCCCTAGATAAGGGTCTCACCTCCTTCGCAAGAGGTTGATGGGACATGCTTAGTTTATATTCCCAACACAACTTGATATTCGTCAGTAGCAGGACTTGATCTGAAGATTACGGTGCAACCGTTGGGAGTCTGTATTTATCACTGATTGCTGGCCTTAGTGTTACAAATAAGTACTTTGTCCTTGAGAGAGAGGAGCTGTCAGCACGCTTTCTAGGTCACGTGCTCAGCCTGTGCTGCTGACTGGGAGGGGGAGAACCCACCTGCCCCAAGTTTCCTAGCCCCATTCTCCTGCAGAGGAGTGGATCTGGTGGTAACGTGAGCTTTGCCTTTGCCTCCCCTGCCTGCAGTGGCCTGCACGTTCAGCTGCATGATGAAATTTACTGTCAAGGACTGTGATCCAAACACGGGTGAGACAGACGACGAGGGTTACGAGGATGAATATGTGGTAAGGAGCTGGGCGTGCGCCACATCACAGAAACTGCAGTTGTCTTGAGGGATGTTGTGATCTGTACCCAGTAACTTGCCATGCAAGCAACGATGTGCCCACTGACACTGCTGCAGACAGAATCACAAGGAGAGAGGGGTCTTGCTTCCTCTGTCCCAGGATTCAAGATGTGGGTTTGGAGAGCTTGTTTGTCTCCTTTGGAGCATCTTCCTGCTGCTCTCCAGGCAGACCCCTGGATGTGCAAGATACTTGTGTTTTGGGAAGCAACGGTGTGTCCTCTGGGCTCAGTTGGCTGTGCCCTATGGGCTCCAGCAGTGGCACGGGCAGTTCTGGGGACAGAAGGCTGTTGGCCATCTCTTCTTCCCACCAAAATTGCTCTCTGTGGTTCATTACCTGTGGCTTGTCTGATATAGGAAGACTGCCATCTTTGCTTTTCCTCTGGCATTACCTCCTTAGCACCGAGACTGATGAAAGCACTGATGGTGTGAAATCATGTCTGCTGGCTGTTTTACCACACAGGAAGAAGTTAAGCTCATGCTTGGTCAGAAACTGGAACTGCCTCACAGAGGGTGGTATTTTCCCTCCAGAGATGAAGGGATGTTGTGACATGAATTCAGTTTGCCCTCTTACGTTCAGAAGCTGTTTTCTCTGTGTTGCCTGTCGCTGTTGTGAATCTGATTGGGGAACTGCTGTGCAGTGAATCACTGAGGACACGGCGTCCTCCCAGAAGGAGTGGGGAGGGATTTTTCCAAAGGAATGTGTAAGGCTGACCCCTCTGCCTGCTTCCCACCAGGCACCGGGGCATCAGAGTGAGATTTAAACAAACTCTTCCATCTGTTTCAACTAGATTCAAGGGGAGATTCTTTCCTGCAGCGATTGCTGAAGTGAATGCATGCTGGTGTCAGGACAGTTCTGGCACTGACTGCTCTTCAATATGTGCTCCAGAGGGACCAACCCAGGTGTTCCTTGCACAGACGTAGTCACAGGAGCAGTTCAGCTATCTTGGCATGCAGCCTGCTGTGATAGCAAGCATCTGACAGTGTCTCACGGTACTTTACCAGCCTACAAAACAAGAGGCCAGGAAGGCAAAATACAAGCTTATGTACCTTCCAGGGTAGCAGATGGTACACCAGTGTGAGCACCAGCAGCTTTCTTGTTTTGTCCACTGCTCTGGCTGTTTGCCCAGTGCTCTGATCCTTGTCAGGCCAAGGGCTGTGCTCAGGTTGGGAGCCTGCTCTGTAAGCCCTGGAAGTGACATAGCTTGGCTTCCCAGGACAAGCAGCTGCTCAACTAATTGTTCTTTGCTTGAGCAAACTAGAAGGGACAGAGCTTGCTCTGACATATTCCTGAGTAAAAGGGGAGGCTTGTCTCCTGGGTCACCTGATCTCAGGGAATCCAGTCTACAGTTCACTCTGGAGAGAGCAAGGTAAGTGAGGACCATGTTTCATTTGGACCTCTTCTTACCACCAGCTTGAAGATCTTGAGGTAACAGTGGCTGATCACATCCAGCGAGTTCTGAAGCCCAACTTTGGAGCTGCCTGGGATGAAGTGGGTGATGAGTACGAGAAGGAAGAAACCTTTACTTTATCTGCAATTAAAACCCTTGAAGGTAAGGCAGTGTCTGAACCCAGTAGGGCTCTTAACATTTCTCTCCCTCGAGCAAAGACAGGAGGTGCAATGTGGCTGGTGTTAGATCTCTTTTGGAAAGGCAGACAGGACAAAACCCTTCAAGTAGTTTCACTGCAGCTGTTGCATGAAGACCTTTGGTTAATGTGAAAATAAATTTGCTGAAACTTGAACTAACAAATGAGTATTCTGGACCCTGTGGAGACCAGCCTGCATTGTGGGAAGCAGGAGAACATCTTGCTTTGCCCTCATGCTCTACCCTCCCAAACAGACCATAGTTCAGCTGTGAGCTCCCACTTTCCTTCTGTGAAAGGAGGAGATGCTCTGACCTTGGAGACTCAACAGATGCAAATAGAAGACACGAGGTTGGTGGGCAGGCTCATGGTGCAAAGCCCTCTTGCCTTTCACCACATATTAAAGATCCAGCTTGTTGCTGTAAAAATGTGGTCCTTTTGATGACTTAGCTACAGGACAAGGGCACCTCTTTATGCCTGTTTTTCCTTGCACAGCACCTTGGGCTTGAAGTACCCTCCCTAAGGCTTTTTCTCGACCTCTCTCTCCTGCAAGGTGTCTTCTTCCTTCTGTATTTGTCCCCAGAGAAGCAAGCTTGCTGACAGGGCTGTGCAGTATGCGTGCAGCCAGCTGCACTCTCCTCCTGCCTGACTCATTCACTCCCCTGTTCTTGTTGCGCTGCCACCTTGGCTGCATCAAATAACAGAACTGCAGCGTGCTGGTGGCTTTTTTCTCTCTCTTTTTTTTTTTTTTGCTTGTGTGTGTTGCTTCTGCCTCCCTGATGGCTTTTTAAAGCACAGCAGTCACCAACGTTATGCCCCCCTCAGGACGAGTTACATGAGCTGTAACATGCAAGGGGGGGCTTTCATCACTCCGTGTGTCCTTGTCAGGGCACCCGTGATGCAGAGCCTGTTCTACTTCTTGTTCTTAACAGAGGCGGTTAGCAATATCGTGAAGTTCCTGGGGATGCAGCCCTGCGAGCGATCGGATAAAGTGCCAGACAACAAGAACTCCCACACTCTGTACCTGGCAGGTGAGCTGTGCCGTCACGTCTCTGCTGGAGCAGCGGCCCTGCGAGGTTGCACGGAGCTGAAAATCAGAGCAGGAGCTTGTGATGTGCTCACTGAGCCCTGGGTGGGATTTTGTCTTCTGCAAGTGTAGGGCAGCTGGTATTGGAAGTGGGAGGGGGGCTCTAGGGGGTGAAGCTGGGATGAGCTGAGGCTCAGCTGGGTGGGCTGCCTCGGTGCTCTGCGGCATTGTGTTCTGGAAGGAGCTTGAGGGGAGAAGTGGTCCTCTTTGCCCAGCCACAGGATGTGCTGGAGGTTGGTGAGAGCCAATGGTGGCCGCTGAAGGAGTGGTTGGATCTCTCCTCAGCTGGAGTTATTTTAAACTTAATTTTCACGAGGCCTTTGTACTGCGAGCGTCCCCCGTAGGTCGTGGTGCAGGAGATGCCAGGCGGGGTCCCTTCTAACCCGCTGCCTCCTTCCGTCCCGCTGCCTTCCAGGTGTGTTCCGGGGCGGCCACGACGTGCTGCTGCGGGCTCGCCTGCTGCTGACCGACACGGTGACGATGCAGGTCACGGCCCGCAGCGCGGAGGAGCTCCCGGTGGATGTGATCATGGCCTCCGTGGGCTGAGCGCTGCCTCCCCGTCGGGCGGTGCTTCCTCCTCTCTGCCACCACCGGGATAAGGGATCACGTTCGCTGCAGCGGTTTCTTCAGTACAATGGGGACCTGGATTTGGGGTTCTGTCTGTAAAATAACGGTGTTTTTAAGCTCCGATTTTACGAAACGCTTTGCCCCGGGGGGGGGCGGTTGCGAGCCCTGTTGTTTCCCCAGCCCCCAGCCCGGCACCCTCCCATCGCTCCGAGCTGACAATAAAGCCTCTCGTTGCTCCTCCTCCCTCTGTCGAAGCGGGCGGGCGTTGCTCCCGGGCGTCCATTTCGCTCCGCCCATCCCGGCGGGGCGGAGCGGAGCGGAGCGGGGCGGTCCGGGCGCGTCGCGGCGGCGGGAGGCGATGTGCGGTCGCACGGCCTGCTCGCTCGGGGCCGCCCGGCTGCGGCGGGCCTGCGCCTATCGCGACCGGCAGGGCCGGCGGCAGCAGCCCGAGTGGCTGCGGGAGGGGCGCTACCGGCCCTCCTACAACAAGGGCCCGCAGTCCTCCGGCCCCGTGCTGCTGTCCCGCAAGCACGTCCAGCAGGTAACCGGCGGAGCGTCGGCCGGAGCGCGGCCCCCCGGGGGGTGGGGTGCGGATCTTTGGGCACCGGGTGGGGTTTGGGGAGGGCTGTTGGGTGGTGGTGGCCGCTCGTTTTGCTTCTCGACGTCCGTATGACGAAAGTATCCCTTCTCGTCAATATTGCCGCGGCCCGAATGGAAGGAGGGGAGTCGGGGCTGCGCTTCCACCGTAGTGCAGTGCGTGCGCGGGTCGGTGGCTTCTGGAGGTTCTTCTCCCAGCTGTGTGAAGTTGCACTGCGGGCACTGCTCTGCTCTGCTTTGCTGAGGTGACGCCGTTGGGCGCCCGCAGCACTTCGGTAGGGGAGAGCAGGGAAGAAAATCCCAAACCCAGAGCAGCGCACGGCTGGGGTGACCGTTGGTTGGAGCCCCAACAGCCCGAAGCGGGGGGCGCTGAGCTGAGCCGCCCGGCCGTGGCTGCGGTGCGTGGCACATATGGGGACAGGGCACGGCTCGTGGGGCGCGGGCTGAGCCCTGCGATGACACGAGGGGCACGAAGCGTGGCATGGCTCCGTTGGCCACCTTCACCCAGCAGCTGGAACGGAGTGCCCCTCGATGCTGGTGTGGGTGCCTGGGGGGGCTCAGTGGGGTACGTGCACGTTTCTATATGCGTCCTCATCCACCCGCGATGGCGCAGCCACGCTCCGGGGCCGCAGCTGTGCTGCTCTGGGCAGGCAGAGCACGGAGCTGCTCAGGAGGAAGTGAAAGCTGCGGTGCCGTTTCCATTGCCCGAGCTGAGACAATATGCAAAGAGTGAAAGTGAACCAGAAATCACGTTATTAAAATGAAGGTGAAGTTTGTGTCCCCTGGGATGTTTTCTTCAACCTCAGCGCCGGCTGTTTGGTAACCAGAGGAAGGATGGAGCCCATATCACCGTTCTCTTCCTGCCACAGAAACTGCGCTTGTTGCTCCCGATAAACACAACACAGGCACGTCTGTGGGGTGGGTATCGCTATAGGTTGCTCCTCTGCCTTGCTTGCAGGATGCTGACTCTTCCGAGCGGGTGCTCATGGACATGCGCTGGGGCCTGGTGCCCTCCTGGTTCAAAGAGGATGACCCCTCCAAAATGCAGTTTAAGACCTCCAACTGCCGCAGCGACACCATGTTGAGCAAGTCCTCCTACAAGGTGAGCCCCCCTGCGCGTGTCCGACCGCAGGGCTTGGCAGAACCACAACTGGAGTGCACACCTGGCAGCGCCGGGCACTGCCGCTGCCCTGGGGCAGCCCTGACCGCATCCTGCGGCTCACATGTTGCTTTGTGTCTCCTCCCCAGGGCCCTCTCCTCAAGGGCAAGCGCTGCGTGGTGCTGGCAGATGGCTTCTATGAGTGGCAGCAGCGCGGCGGGGGCAAGCAGCCCTACTTCATCTACTTCCCCCAGAACAAGAAACACCCGGTACTGCGGCACCGTCAGTGCCTGAGCACTGAGCTCCACTCACACACAGACACCTGGGGCCGTGCCTGGGGCGAGGCAGGGAACAGCAGAACTGGGACGTGCAGAGGGGAATTTTCTTACAAGGGCGCTTTGCTGCTGGTCCCCCAAATCACGGCAGCGCACAGCCATACCCAGCCCCATAGCATCCCCAGCCGTCACCCCTGCTGCTCTGCATGCGCTATTTGCATGAGCTGCTGAGGTGTTTCTCAAGGGACTCTCCTGGAGGTTTCTCTGCCTCTTTCTGTCTGGCTGAGCTGGTGCTGGGCTGGGCAGTGGGGTGGTGGGTCGAGCTGCCCAGGCACGTTGCCTTGGGGTGGAGCAGGCGTGATGCTGGGGCCGTGTCCCGCAGGCTGAGGAGGAGGAGGACAGCGATGAGGAGTGGCGGGGCTGGCGCCTGCTCACCATGGCTGGGATTTTCGACTGCTGGGAGCCGCCAAAGGGAGGAGAGCCGCTGTACACCTACACCATCATCACCGTGGACGCCTCCGAGGACGTGAGCTTCATCCACCACAGGTGCGTGCTTGCTTTTGCTGCACTGCCGTGCTGCTCTAACACGGGGCTCGGCGTGATTGCTGTGTCCCCTCTGTGCCCAGGATGCCGGCCATCCTGGATGGGGACGAGGCCATTGAGAAGTGGTTGGACTTCGCTGAGGTGCCCACCCGGGAGGCGATGAAGCTCATCCGGCCCGCAGAGAACATTGCATTCCACCCCGTGTCCACCTTTGTCAACAGCGTCCGCAACGACACACCTGAGTGCCTGGTGCCCATCGAGCTGGGAGTCCCCAAGGTGAGCACTTGGTTGTGGCACACACATCCATTGCGGCTCTTTCTCTGCGTGTCACTTCTTCCAGCTCTGTTCTGTGTCCCCAGGAGGTCAAAGCTACTGCAAGCAGCAAGGCGATGCTGGGTTGGCTGAAGAGCTCCCAGGAGGGCTCTCCCCAGAAGAAAGAAGACACTTTGCCCAGGTGGAAGAGCCAGTTCATCCACAGCCCTTCGCCCAAGAAGAGCAGTGCAGGCATCCTGCGGCAGTGGCTGGGGCAGGAGGGGGGGCCGCCTGCCAAGAAGCAAAAGGCATAGGGCAGCCAGACCCTGCTTGTCTGCAGAGCTCCCTGAGCACAGTGCAGAACGCCCGTTGGAGGGCTTTGCAGACGCTAATGGGATTCTCCAAACCTCTCAGGTGTTGTTCTGATGTCCTGGGGATGTCGTCTCTGTTCACCTGTTGTTAAAGGTTACTGTTTGTCTCCTCTCATTTTCTCCTTTTTTCTGTCTTTTTTTTTTCTTGTTATTAAACTCTTTACCTCTTTTCCACTTATTCCCCATATGCATTCTGCACAAACTAACACTCCCACCCTCTAAAAGCTGCTGCAGCCCAGAGATGCCCTCAATATGCACTGAGCATCGCTGGGCTGGGGAAGGATGTGGGCTTTCCATGTAGTGTCTCTGGGATAAGATCCCAGGCTCTGCACCCCGCCCTGGGGAACGAGCTGGACTTTGTGCCTGGAGAAATGGGGCTTCCCGTGGGTCCTCTTTGCAGGGAGGGGGATAGGAGAGCCGTGGTGGTCACGTTGTTGTACAATCATTCTGTTAATGGGATTTGAAGACTTTGAGAGGCTTTTCTTGATCTGTGGATGGATGTGCTCAGCCTTGCGCCGAGAGGTCGCTCGTTAAAGCCCAGATAACCAAAGTGCCGTTACAGAACCGTGCAGGGCTGCTGCTTTTGAGGTCAGGGATTTGGTCAGGGATTTTGTAAGCGGAGCCAGATGTTGCCGGCCCAAAGCCTTCCACCGCAGGGCCCGTGCCTTAAAACGGCCCTTAATTCGTGTTGGAAGCAGTAAAACGGAATTAACGGGCACGACGCCAGCTGGGAGTCCTGTTTTGGGGCCGCTTTCAACGGTCCGTCCGTCCCCGGGGGAGTACCGCAGGCCGTGAGCGAGGGGCGTTGTCATCACCGTCAGGACAGCACCCGTTGCTGGCCCCGCGGGAGGGCAACGGCGGAGGGAGCCCCCAGAGGGAGCCGGGGCTGGGCGGGGGGCTGCGCTCGGCCGGGCTCTGCTCGACCCCGCCGGGCCGCGGACACGCGCGGAGCCAACGGCCGCGCCCCGCCGGGTGCTGCCCGCAACGGAGCCGGGGCGCCGCGAGTCCTATGCAAATCAGGGATCGGCGCGGCAGCCAATGGGCAGCGAGCCGGCCGCGGCGGCAGCCAATGGGGAGCCGCGGGTAGGGATATCCGCGGCGCGGCGGCCGCGGTGGTGGCAGTGCGGCGGCGGGCGGCGCGCAGGGCGGAGCGGCGGCGGCGGAGCGGTAAGGAGCGGCGGCTGCGGCCGGAGGGGCCCTGCCCGGCACGGCACGGCTCGCGGTGCGCTGCGACGGCGTTTGTTTCCCCGCAGGCGCCGGGACCGTCTGTGCGCGGCGCTCCTGGGCGGCGGCGAGCGGCCGCTGCCTGCCGGCCATGTCGGGCCGCGGGAAGTCCGGCGGTAAGGCGCGGGCCAAGGCCAAGTCGCGCTCGTCGCGGGCCGGGCTGCAGTTCCCCGTGGGCCGGGTGCACCGGCTGCTGCGCAAGGGCAACTACGCGGAGCGGGTGGGCGCCGGGGCGCCGGTGTACCTGGCGGCCGTGCTGGAGTACCTCTCGGCCGAAATCCTGGAGCTGGCGGGCAACGCGGCCCGCGACAACAAGAAGACGCGCATCATCCCGCGGCACCTGCAGCTCGCCATCCGCAACGACGAGGAGCTCAACAAGCTGCTGGGCGGCGTGACCATCGCCCAGGGCGGCGTCCTGCCCAACATCCAGGCCGTGCTGCTGCCCAAGAAGACGCAGAGCTCCAAGAAGTGAGCGCTGCCCCTCTCCCGGCCCCCTCCTCGCCGCTGCCCCCCGCGCCTCTCCCTTCGGGGCCGGGGTTCCCCTCCTGCTCGTACACCCGGGCTGGGGGGTGAGCCCCCGGCTGTGCCCCTCCAGCTCTCCGCCAGCCCCCCCGGCCTGGGCTGTAGCGGGGTGCTGGGGGAGTGCGGGCGAGGCCGGGCCCCGCTTGTGTCCCCACCCCGCCCCGTCTCTCTGGAAGAAGCCTTTTTGCAGGAGATGGTGGGAGTGCGGCCGGCGGGGGCCGGGGCGGCGCGGTTGGGTCGCCGCGTGGAGCTGCCGAGGACTGTTGTGGCTGCGTGGGGATGGACACGGGCACCTCCGGCTGCCTCCACCGGCCCTGGGGCCCTGCAGGCCCCCCCCCGCGGCTGTCCTTGCTGCCCTGGCGTGGGGCTGAGGCTTGCCGCTGCTGCACACCCTGAGCGGTGCCATCCCCGCTGCAGTGCGGCAGGGGGGGCTGGCAAATGCGAAAAGCAGAAGTTTCTCCCATCAGCAAGGAGCGACTGTTAGTTTTAGTTCTGTCCGTGGTTAAAGCTCGTGCGTTCCTACTGTTAAGAAGCTCTGGTCCTATTTATTTGGAGGTAGTTTTATTTTGGGTAGTCCCTTTCCCCACCAAGGCAGCTCCCAGCTCGGGGGGCTCCGGGTTGCAGTGACAAATCCCCGCGGAGCATTGCAAGGTCAGGTGCCTGGAGCTGCCATCTTCTGCTGCAGCTCCGTGCTGCTGGCGGAGCAGCCCTGCCTATGGGAGCCCCCCGTGTGCCCCCCGGCTCCATCACGCCCCGACTGCACTTCCACAAATGACATGCTGTGTCTTTCCGTTTGTTCAACGCCGTTTCTGGTTCTGAGAAATAAAGTGATGATGCTGTCTGTTGTGTGTAACGTTCTGTGGATTAATGTTTCTTTATAAAACAAAACGACGACGGCGCAGTGTGTACTGAAGCCAGTTCCTAGCTCGTGCTGTACGTATTGAATGGCTGTGGATAACGTAGGCTCACGGGGCCCGGCCGGCTGTCCCGTGACACCAGGAATAGCTGATGTGCTGACAGTGTTCCTCGCTGCCCACAGCAGCCCCACTGCCATGGAGGCCCATCGTCACGTGCATGCGGTGCTGTCTGGGCAATTGGACTGCAGACCTTCACGACCTGTTCCTTTCCTGTTGTTTTTCTAAGTAAAAATGAGCAGCTTCTATTTATGTGCTGTAAGTAGCATGTGTTCAGCCTATTGCCTCTGCTGTTAACCTAGCGGGTGAAGTTCCTTAGCCTGGCGCTGATGTTATTCTCACGTAGAGTAGATGAAGCTGGATGTGTGTCCGCTGCTTCGATGGAGGGGTTCTGTGCTCTGTTGGAGGATGTGGAAGCAGTGCGTTCGTTGGTGTGCTCACGTGGTGCAGATGGCCCTCGGTTATGCTGTGCTACCCTGACCTGGGGATGGGGGGGATGGGGTGGGGGGCAGCTGGCTGTGCGCCCCTGCTGCAGCACGGCTCCCTTCTCTAAGGGGACCGTGGGCTTTGTCCCCACGCGTGTGCTGCCGTGGGGTGGGGGTGGGTGATGTGTGTGCATCCACGTGTCTTGTTCTGTCCCTCCTCTCCTTCAGGACCAGCGTTCTGTACAACTGAGTGCTTTGTATTTCTTAGAAAATGCAGAACTTGTCGTACTGAAAAAAGAATGGTGCAAACCCAATGTCTGATTAAACTGGTTCCCTGTTGAATGCTGTCGAATGTGCTGTCTCGTCACCACCGCACCAAATCTGCTCTGTGTGGCAGTGGGCTGCAGGAGCAGGCTGGGAGGCAGCTGGGCTTGCTTTTCCCTGAGCAGAAAGGACCAGATCTGGCCTGGCACCTGTGATGCGCTCAGTTCCTACGTACCATTTTCCACTCGTCCTGGGGGCAGGTAAAAGCATTTCCCAGCTCTTCTGTCTGCTGCGGGGATGCCGTGCTGTCTGCTCGCTGTCACTGCTGCCTGGAAGTGCGTGGGGCTCCCAGGGGCTGAGAGCAGCAGAGCGGAACGAGGCTGCACCCAGAGCCTTCCCCCAGTCCCTGCTGGAGAGCATCAAGGCACTGAATGAGCTTCTGGAGGTCCGATGGGAACAGCTGACGCAGATGGGGGTTGGTGGAGGCCTGCAGGTAACGGGGGATGTTTATTCTGTTACCCTCTTCCTTTGTTGAATGTTTCTGGGTTAGTGCTGCGGTCACCCAGCAAGCCAGAGCTGCTCCGTAACCTCATGCTTGGGGGGGGGGGGAGAAGGGCTGTGGGAGGCACACAGTCAGGGCTGGGGGTTGGCCAGGTCTGAGCTGTGCTATCCGAACTGCGGGTCAGGACTGGAACTGCTGGTCTGGACTCAGCAAGGAAATAGCTGTCCTTTCTTTTGCCTAAAAGTGCTGCTCAGGTGAGTGCTGTGCAGTGGGGTTCCCCGGGGAAGGGCACGGGGGTACGTTGTGCTGAGTGCTGCGTAGCAGGCCTGGGGCTGAGCAGCTCGGTAGCAACCGTGGTCATCCCACGCCTGCTGGTGGCCGGGGCAAGGGGGTGATGCTGCAGCTGTAGCGGGGAGCTGGGGGTGGGTGTGTACCCCTGGCAGCTGGGGTGAGAGCTGGGCTCTGCCAGCCACACGAATGACAGGCTGGGAAAGCCCAGCTGCTGGCAGACCGAGGGAAATCCTGTCTGTCCAGCTAAAGGACTTTGCCCGTGGTGTTTCCTTATCTTTACATCTGAACACCAATGTGCTCACTGGGAGCACCTGGACTCCATACAATTGTCATCAAGTGGCTCTGCAAGGAGACAGTCCTCCAAGCCTGCAGCTCCGGGTACTGCTGGATGCCTCACGGCACCGGAGCAGCTGGACTCAGAAAAGGTGCTGGGGTCGACTGTGAGGAGCTGAAGTCGTGCAAGCCTCGAAGTCTGCACGTCAGCCTCTGCTTCTCTGTGAGGAGAGCTGGGGACTGCATGCAGGGCTCACTCCTCCACTGCCTCCTCTTGGGCACGCTGCAGCCCGAGAGGGAGACGGGTGCAAGAAAATGGAAATGAAGCTTCTCTGTGCTGCAACAGCTGCCTTCATAGTGCAGAGCTGAGCCTTGCTGCGGTTCTCGGGGTGAGGTTGGAGCCACCTGCCCTTCCTTGGCAGTCCTTGGCTTTGCCCCTGGAGCCCGGCCCTCGGGGCTGGCAGCACCGGTGGAATAGCAGAGATGGCACAGCTCCGGCAGTCCCGACCTGGGCAGCAGAGCACTGCCAGCCCCTCTGCCACAGGGCTCTGGCTGGGCTGGCACGGTGTGCTGGGCACAGAGCATCACCTCTCTCTGCCCTTTGCTGTCCGGGCTTGGGCTCCACTCCCCTTTGCCTCTGCAGTGGACCAACCCAGGAATGCCAGCAGTGCTTTATCTTCAAGGTAACACCTTTGTCTGCCGAGCAGGGTGCTTTAAGGGTCACTGCTGCAGGCAGCGGAGCACGAGGAAGCAGGGACACCCCTCTGCTGGCACACAGCCTGCTCCAGGGAACTGCACGAGCCTCAAGTGTGGCTCTGCTCCTGCCTGAGGCCAACCGGCTCGGTGATGGCATTCCCTCCGCTCCTCCAAAACCTGCAGTGTCATCTATTGACTGAGGAGACAACTGCAGCTCTGCGCCGAGTGCAGCAGCTCTCCTAGCATGAGATGGCTGGCAAATAGCCAAGCTCGGTGTGACCGTGCCTGGCCTGACCCAGCAGCTGTGTCCTGAATACAGACCTGGGGGGGCAACTGCGGCCTCCCAGAATCCACACATCTCCGGTCACCCTGCTGGGAGCCATCACAGTCTGGGCACCCTGGGGAATACCACCCTCGTACCTTAGCAGCAGCTCCTTGAAGTGCAGTGTGACCCCACTGCCCCCTCCTGCTGCTCCATGCCCACCTGTTTGGGGCACTGGGGGCTGGCAGAAGCTGGGAGGTGTCTCACAGGGCTGAACTCCAGCGGGCCCAGTGGAACAACATGGCCCAGATCCCCGGCAGAGCTTTACGCAACCTCCCTGCTGCGAGCTATAAATAGGCACAGCCGATGGAGGGGCGGCTCACTGCACCGATGCCAACGAAGCCATGGGTGCTGCACACAGCGGCAGCCGCAGGGAGCGGCAGCCCCTGGGAGCATCTCCCCCTTTCTCCTGGGGGAGATGCTCCCAGGCGGTGCCAGGCAGGGAGGGGGGGGTGATGGAGCCCTGGGGGACCTCGAGCTGCGCTAGGGGTGATGCTGCAGCGCCGAGCCCCCCCCTCCCCCTCGCTGCTCCAGGCGCTTTGCCAACGGCAGCTGCGGGCCGGGCCTCTCCTCCTGCCAGGGGAATCCCTGCTGCCCTTCGTGCGGTGCCGCAGCCCCCACAGCCTGCAGGGAGCACATCACCACCGCTCCGAGTTTTTTTATCAATTTATTTGAAACGACGACAAATGGAAAGAAAAAAAAAAAAAAAAAAGAAAAAAAAAAGTCTCCCACCCTCAAAAAAAAAAAAAACCAACCAAACCCAACCCCAAAACGTTTAGAAAAAAAAGAAAACGAAATCAAAGGCCATTAAGACGCGACCTGACCGCACGGCCGAGAGCCCCCACCCCCACCCCCGGGGGCCTCTCGGAAGCGCGGGCCCTTTAAGCGCGCCAGACGCCGCGGGAGCCAATTGGCGCCTAACGGGCGGTTGCCATGGCGCCGGGGGCCGGGAGCCAATAGGGGGCGCCGTGGCTTTTCGAATGGCCGCGAGCAGGGCCGGCGTGCCAGGCGGGCGGGGCGAGGAGGGGGGCGGTGAGAGCCGGCCCACGTGGCGCGGGGGCAGTGGGGGCGCCGAGCGGCTGCCATGGAAACCGGGCGGGAAAAAGCCCCGCGAGGCGCCGGGGAGAGGGGCCGGGGGCGATCCGAAACCGTCTGCGAGCGGGGAGGGGCGCGGCCGAAAACAAAAGGGAGCGATCGGAGAGAGGCGGCCGGGTGGGGGGGGAGCGGGGAGGAAAAACGAGGCGAGACGGAGGGGGATGGGGGCTGAGGCAGCCCCGCTCGCGGGGCCCGGCGGACGGCGCGGAGCGGCCCCCCGGGGTCCGTCCGCAGAGCAGCCTGCGCCGCACCCCCCAGTCCGGGCGGGGAGCGCCCCCCGCGCCGCGCCCCCCCTCATGCCTTCCGGCCCTTGAGCGCCTTGGGCTTCGCGGACTTCTTCACCTTCTTGCCCCCGGGGGACGCGGCTCCCTTCTTGGCGGCCTTCTTGGCTTTGTCCTTCCTGGCCGCCGCGCCGCCCGCTCCCTTCTTGTGCGATTTCTTCTCGGCCTTCTGGCTCTTGCCCGCGGGTTTCTCCGCCCGCCGGGACGCGGCGGCCGCCGCCTTCCTGGGGGCTCTGTGCGCGCCTCCGCCCGCGGCCCCGTCCCCGCCGCCCTCCAGCTTCTTCCTGTTGAGCTTGAAGGAGCCGTTGGCGCCGGTGCCCTTGACCTGCAGCAGCGTGTCGTTCTGCACCAGCGCCTTGATGGAGTACTTCAGGTAGGTGCGCCCGTTCTGCTGGTCGAACCACGCCACCTTCTTGGCCTCGTTGTAGATCTTGGCCAGCGAGGAGCCGTTGCGCTCGCCCAGTTTGCGGATGGTCTCCACCACCAGCTGGCTGTACTTGCCCGGCTGGTTCTTCTTCTTGTTGTTCTTTCTCTTCTTCGACGGCGATAGCGAGGAGCCGCCGGCTTTCGCCTTCTTAGAGGCCCCTTTCTTCTCGGCGGCGAGCGGCGCCTCCTCCGCCTCAGTCAGGGGCAGATCGGCTTCTTCCAGGTCCACCGACATGGTGCCGGGGGCCGCGGGACGGAGGCGGGAAGCAGGCGGGCACAAGCGGCCGCGGCGTGGCGAGGCCCGGGCCCTGCGCGCTGCTCTCCTGCTCCCCTCCGCTCCGCGCCGCCGCCGCGCTCTGGCGGGGCGGGCTCCGTCGCCTCCCTTATATGGGCGCGGGGCGGACCGCGTTGAGAACAACAACAGCCTGGTCCGCCGCCAGCTCCCACTTGTGCTTCTTGGGGCCCTTCCGCGGGGCTCCCGCTTCGCCGCCGGCGCCCCCCGCCCCGCTCCGCCCGCGCCGCACCCCCCGCCCCGCCGCCTCCCCACGCACCACCGCCCCCGCGCCCTCCCCCGTCGCCCTCCGCCGTAATTTGGGGGGCGCGCCCGGCGCGGCGATGGGAAAGAGGAGGGGGGCACTAGGCGCGACGGAGGCTGGGACCCTAAGGCGGCCCCCCCGCGCCGCCCCTCCGCCGCCGTCCGCCGCCAGAGAGGGGCCGCCGCGAGCGGGGAGCGATGGGGGGCGGCGGGGGGCGGCGGCGGAGGCGCTGGGCCCTGGTTTCCTCGGGGAACTAACACAGGGAACGCCCTCCCGCGGCCACCGGCTGCAGCGCGGAGACGCCGAGCCGACGCCGGGGGTCCCCGCCCAGGCGGAGGGGGCCGCCCCCCGCCGCGCTGCCCTCCGGACGGGGCCCCCAGAGGGGTGGACATCAGCGCGAAGGGCGAGGGGGCGGGGGGCAGCAGCGGTGCTACGGACCCCAGTAATACACCCCCCCCAGCAAATTCCAGCTGCGAATCGAAGCTCGGGGTGGCGAGGGGGGGGAAGGGACACGAATCGGCCGTAGGGCCGGGCCTGAGAAGGTGGGGGGGAGGGCGTGCGGGGGGCTCTGCTGCAACTCCTGGGGAAGCGCGGGGCGGGGTCCGTGTGCCCCCAGCGCAGCCGGGCCAGAGGCTATGGAGGCGCGGGGAGAACACGTTTGCCCCTGGGAGCCCACACGGGGCTGTGCCGCACCCCCACGCCCCCACACGTGTGCGCGCCCCGCATGCACACACGCGCGCACACGCCCGCAGTCCGCCCCCGTCCACGCTCGCCGCGCCCGCACCGCCTCGGCGTCACCTTCCCCTCCCCCGGCGCTGCTCCGCCATTTCCCGGCCCTCGCCCCCTGCCGCCAGCCCGTGCTCCCCGGACCCTCCCTCCCCCTGGCCGGGCACAGTCCCCGCCTGAGGCCTCTCCATGGGAGCGCCCCACCCCGCAGAACCCCCCCTCCACGTGGGGGCACAGCACCGGGATGGACGCACAGCCCCTGCGGGGGGAGGCGTTCGCCACCCTACGGCCCCCGGGGCACTGCTGCGATGAGTTGGGGCCGGGCTCAGCCCTCAGTGGGGCCGGGTGTGGTGGGCAGATTGCCGCGGGTGAGGGGGAGGGGGGGACACGCAGACACAAAGGGGACCTGGGGGCATCCGTGTGAGCTCCGTGGAGCCCCTAAGAGACGGGAGAGAACAAAACTACAGATGTATCAGTATAGGAAACATTAAAATACAGTGTAGCTGCACAGAGCCTGGTGGAAGACTGCCTGTCCCTGCCCCTGCTCTCTCCATGTCTCTTGTTGTGCACATAAAGACAGCACATACACATACACATACACGTACCTGTGGTCATACAGATGTGTATCTGGGCCGTAGGAACACAGGCATCCATCCATCCACAGCCATCTGCACACATTATATTTTCCTCTGTGCACGCGTATGTACTGAGCTGTTGTCGTGCACCATCTCTCCTGATACATTGTGCCTTTATACTACTGATGTGTGTGTAGAGCTGTTGACACACAAATGACAGTTAACCAAACACACACATGCACACACAGACAGCTGTTCACATACGGTTCCATACATATATACGTGTATATATGTACATAAAAAGACAGTAACATGCCCCCCCATATGGTATATATAGTGATCCTGAGGGAGGAACTGTTCACACAACCACAGATATCCCTATATCCCCCTCTGCTTACAGATGTAACTGACCCTGCATGTGTCCATATTTTCTATCCACCTCACTCCAGCACCACTCACCCATATGTACATACATATCTGGTGATCTATGGGCAAATAGAGCCCATAAACGTGTTTGCATCTATCTAGCTGTGTACATAAACAGACGCCTCTAATTAAACTGAAGCATGCTGACACTGGGCTGTGTAGATAGCAGAATGCACACAGGAACCTGCAGGCTTCTTTGTGCCCTCTATGGCTCTCCAAATACACATAAGCCTGTGTGTACATACGTGTGTAGGTATACTATTTACCCACACAATATATTCATACATTATAGTTCATGTAGATGCATTTATATATGTCAAACGCATGCCAAGGTTTAGATAAACGCATTTCCACAGACCCCAGACAGCCTGGAGCATGTTTGTGTGCCCTCATTTCCCCAGGTGCAGCCAGGATGTGTGCACACATGGGTGCTGTGGTTGGGGCTGTTGGGGGCTGCAGGTGTATGGGGACAGGGCTGATGCTTCCCCTAAACACAACATGCACTGCAGAGACCATCAGCCCAGCCAGCATCATCCTGCACAAGCATGAGGTGATGCTTTCAATGGCAACCAGCAGAAGGCTTGAGCTCTTCAGAAAGATGCAGATAGGAAAGCAGCCCCACCAGGACACAGTGCTATTGCAGAGCAGTTGTTTGAAATGGATGTGAACAGCAAAAGTCAGTCAAGCAAGAGAAAAGTGTGCGAGGATAAAGCCATAAAGTAGGATACAGAGCACACAGAGCATAAAGGCTGTTAGAAATCCCTTGAAATAACTGGCCTCATTTCTCTATGCTTTGCTTTCTGCATTGCTGCAGGCACAGCACTGAGTGAGGCAGCACTGAGTGCAAGCAGAGGTGGCAGGAGAGCACCTAGGAATTACAGGCCTCAGGTTGAGCAGACTGAACCAGGCAGAGAACCTCTGCTCCCTCTAAGGTACCCTAGGATAGGAGTATGAGCAGTGAGAGCTGCCCCACTCAGGTCTCCAGGGTCTCCCAGCTAAGCAGTGCTTGCCCAGCCCCCCCTTAAGGGAAACAACCTTACAGTATGGAGGCAGCACAGCTGAGTAGGCACCAGCTCACCGAAAAGGTGACAAAGCGGAAGAAAGAAAGCTTGTTAGTGAAGGGAGAAAAAAAAGTCAGAAGCAGAAGTGAACAAGGAAGTTTGTTCTTGTTTAGTTTATTGGCATCATGTTTGTCTCTTTACATAAGAGCTCAGCCTACGTACTAGAATGTAGACCTCTGGAAAACAGGTAGAAGGGCTCCATTTAAGCAAGCTACAAACGCAAGAACAAATACCAGGAAGAAAGGAAGAGAGAGAAAAGGGACTAGACTGCCAAGTTTTTCCCCATACCAAAAAATCCAGATTAGCAGTCAGTAAGAAGAAAGGGAAGATCCATAGTCCAGGTCATTCGTTCAGAAACAGCTACCACAACCCAGGTGGGAGAGGAGCTCCTTCCACAGCACAGAGAGCCACTGCAGCACCCCAGCTCTGGCTCCTTCTCACACTCGCTCCAGGACAGTAGGAGTTAAGCAGGAGGGGAGGTGAACAGTGAGGTCGTTTCATAGCTGTATTTAATTTTAAACCCAATAATCCAGTGTGCATGTCAACGCTGTTATGCAAATCTGAGAATTTAGATACAAGGTAGCCAGACAGATTTTCCAGAAGATGAAGCCTCTTGGCCTCAGAACAAGACGACTTACATAGTTCATCTCTACTGTACAGAATACTGCCTCTATCTGGACTCTGTGTCGCTAGCACACCACAGTTCACAAGTGTCCTCCTCACTTTCTACACAATCTGTGTTTCGGTACTTGAACATGTAATTCAGGAATTTTACACTAATTTATACATTTTTTAATTGGTTGCATATATTAACATGTACTATAAGATTTCTCCTAAAGAAGCATTACATAATACATGGATACTGTAAAAAGATCTGATTAGTTAAAAGTAACAAGCATTAACAGAGATACATACAAAACTCAACCTAGTTAGACTGAGTGCTGAGCTTGCAATGAACTATGGGTAATCAGCCTTTCCAGTTGCAGCCTTCACAGGGGAAAACACAAGACAGTTAAAAATGTATGTAACTTGTTACACAGATTACCTGTAAACAGTTTCTCTCCATTGGACACCTGGAATTAGACTCAGTTCCAAACATACAGAAGAATTTCCATTTTAAACTAAGAGAAAGGTCTGTTACCATGAAGTGTGATGTGGATGGTGCGGGGATGTGAGCTCTGAAGTGCTGGGCTCTCAGATGCTCATGGGAGATGGGTGGATTTTGGCAGCTGGAGATGGAATTTTTTTTTTTAAATTTTGTTTTTAAACACAGAAGAGGGGCTGTGTGTGTTTGAAGGCCTAAGTGTGATATTCGTTTGTGAAGGACTGTGCTCAACCCCTCCCTCTTCCCTCAGCAGCTGCAGCTTTCCGCAGAAGCCTTCACTCGGTCGTTCTTGTCTAGTTTGATGGGTTCGGGGAATTCGTTGTAAAGCTCCACTTCGGTTTCCTAGCAGGAGGGAAGGAGGAGTTAGTGCCACAGCTCCTAGCATGCAAAGGGCCATTCTCGGCTGGGGTGAGCTATTGGAGAGCCCAAGCCTTCCCAGCTGCCTGCACTGGCTGAGCCCAGCAGACAGGGCCAGCACCAGCAGAGGGCACCCGCCAGCCCCTTCATACCTGTTTAAGTGCATTTCGTGCAATCGTCTGGAAAGCTTGTTCCACGTTAATGGCCTCCTTGGCACTGGTTTCAAAGTAGGGGATGTTGTTTTTACTGTAGCACCAGGCTTGTGCCCGTTTTGTGGTGACCTGGGTGGACAGAGAGCAGCATTACCACCTTCTGCTAGGTGGAAAGAGGACTTGATTCCAAGTCAAGGCCAGAGACCCCTCACAGCCAACTTCAGCTAAGACAGCACAGTTCTAACCTCACCAAAACTATAGCCTTGATACAGAGCTGTCCTTAACAGCCCCAGCTCTAGCAGCAAAGGTAAGGCTGAGTACTTTTTCCCCACAGGCTTCTTTGAAGCTCTATCACAGGCAGGGCCAATTTCTGCTGGAGCAGCTGAGAAAGCTGCCTGCCACAAGGCTCTCACCAAGGATGGTGCCCAGAGGAGACGAGATACAGAGGACAGCCTGCTCAGGTACCTGCAGCACACGTACTTGCTGCTCCCAGAGCAGTTATTCAGCAATACCAGAGGAGAAAGAGCTCTTCCTCCATAATTCTACCAGGGGGCTGCTGCAAGAGCTCTACCATTGGGCAGGAGGACATCATGCACAGACATTTGACCTCTCCAGGTAGATAACAGCCTGGAGAAACTCTCCCCTGGTGGCAGGCAATGGTGGAGCCACACACACCTTCCACTCCAGCGATTCCCTAAAAGGAGCAAGCAAGTCACAGTACTCACTTGTCTGTTTTCTAGGTCGATCTTGTTTCCCAGGACAACAAAGGGAAAGTTCTCAGGATCCCTTGGACTGGCCTGAATGAGAAACTCGTCCCTCCAGCTGTCAAGGGTTTTGAATGTGTTAGGGGCCGTGACATCAAACACCAGCACACAGCAGTCTGCTCCCCTGTAGAAGGCAACTCCCAGAGACTGGAATCGTTCTTGGCCTGCTGTATCCCATATCTGCAGCAAAAGACAGGGAAAATAAACCAGCTCTGATCTAAGACAGACACTCCACAACCAGAGTATTTATTTCAAAGACTCTCCACTAGGTGTCCACAAGACCCAGCTAGCAAGATAGAAGGAACATCAGAAGGTTCAGGATTTTTTTTTTTTTTGTAGGAACTAGGTTTCACAGACCAGAAACATCCTTCTAAAGATGGAGTTCACCTCTGCTGCACCCAACCTGAGCAAGCTATGGATCATTGTTCTAAACAAGCAAGACCTGCCATTAGGATCAGATGGCAGCCTGCCTGCAGCACTTGGGTACACTGGGACAGTTCAGACTCCTCTCTACTGGCTACAGTAGGGTTTTTGCTGACCTGCTGTCAGTCTTACCATGGAGATGAAAGCATGAGATAACAGACACATAAGCAGACTGGCAGGTTATGTGGCACTATACCCACATGAGTAAGGGCAGCACAATATGATCAGTATGATCTAAGGAGTCCTTTTCCACCCCTTTTCAGTTCCCGAGCACTACGGAAGAGCATCTTTCCACCAAGGCAAAGTACACTGACAGCACCAAAAGCTGTTTGCTTTGAATTGAGCATTGGCAAAGCTGCCATTAGCTGAGCCCAGACAAACTGATCTCTGCTTTTCCTCATTCAGCCCACATCCAGCTTTTGTGAGAGAAGCTCAGCAGCAACCATGGCCAAGAGCAATTTCATGCAAGCAGGAATCACATCCAGTACACCAGCCCTTGCACTGCTCTGAGCTACACTGAACAGATGCTTCCACACAAGCATGGTCTAGATACCCTCCCAGCAGGAGCCACTCCTTACCTGCATTGTCACTAGCCTGTCATCCACCATGACCTCTTTTGTCAGGAAGTCTGCACCTATCGTAGCCTTGTACTGGTTACTAAATTTCTTGTTCACATACTGGTTCATGAGTGATGTCTTCCCCACCCTGTACAGAAAGAAAAAAAGGACTAAACAGGTTGCTTTTACAACTAAACAAAATATTTCACTGCCATTTGCTTGCTACCACAACCTCCTGTCCAAGAGGGGGGGGAACGAGGAAAAACACCCACTTGTGCAACAAGGGACTTTCACAGCAATAGGTGCTGAGGCAGCATGCTGAGTAAAATCATTAGCTACATAAGAATATGAAGGCTTAAGGTCTTGAGAAACTATCTTTCCCCATCAGTAATCTGATCTTCAGTAAGGAGTATGCATCACATAGTGATCATAAGGGCAGCCTTGCAAGATTAAGTGCCCCAGCAAAACCCAACAAAAACAGTCATGTTTAGTCTCTTCAGCTGGAGGAACAAGGCTACGTCAGCACAGCAGCAGCATACACACCTGCCAGGGGCTCAGAAGCAGAGAGCCTCCTCAGAGAAGCAGCTCTGAGGGTTCACATATGCTCTTCAGGGCTGAGAAGCACTCCCTGATCAACAGCTTGCTGGGCACAGCGGTATAAATAAGTGCAACTCATGGGAGTCAGGTTACAGCCTGCACAGCAAACCCCTAACCTGTAACAGTGGAGCAGGCTCCTTGCTCAAGAGAGCAGAGCAGTAAAGCCTTACTTAGAGGGGAAGGCTCCAGGCAGATCAGTCAGAAACTAAGCACGTGGCTCAATGTAAGCTTTATCTCTGAGAGAGGCAGAGTTCTAAATTGTCACAAAAATGCTTATTACTTTGTGGGTTTTGTTTTATTTTTAATTGAAATGCTTATTTCATCTTCAAACTTATCCTCCTTGCAGAGGGTCTATCCTGTTTGGTCAACCCACTCCATTTCCCTGTTTAATATTACAGAAAGTCTTCAAGATATTAAACTGTGGGGACCCATTCAGGACAGTGGACTGGGATATGCTCTTCAAGCTGTAAGGTAATATCACTAGCCAGGGCTGGAGAAATCTCTCCTCCCAGCACCGCTGACTTCCTGCTGTGCATCCAGACTCGCACTGATCAGAGCACTGCTCCAGCAAGATATAGATTGGCAGCTTAAAGGCTCCCCCACTTACCCAGAGTCTCCGAGGATGATGACTTTCAGTAACACTTTCTTCCTAGAAGTCATCTTTTAAACTAGAAAGGAAGAAAAACAACTCTATGAGACTTCATCAGCATGTTATATTCCTTAAGGCAGAAAGCAGTAAGCTTGGAATCTGAGAAGCCAGACTGCTAGCAAGGAACCAGCAACTGGAAGAGCCTGGCAATCCTGAGGCCAGACTTCCAGTACAGCCTTGAACTGAAGCAGTAACTAAGCATATACTGGCTTCCTTGGCAAGGGCAAGTATGACCAGTAGTGACAACTTGACAGCAGCAAGTAGAAATATACATTTGTCCTTGGGCCCAGTTTCCAGGCTGCTCTCTGGACATGCTAGCCTAGGCCATCTCCTTTGCCTCACCAGATGTCATGGAGCAAGCTCCCAAAACAAAGCTGATTCTTACATGTGCTGTGAGATGTAAGCAGTGATGCACCTAGTACCACATTCAAGCTTCATACTGTTCAGTAGTTCCCTAGAAAACGAAGCCTAGCTTCTTCTACCTTTCAGAGCTATGAAAGGTAGAAGCAATAGCTGCACTGTGAAGACACCGAGTCCCTGGAGATGCAGTGGTTAAGCAGTCACAATCATGTAATTCAGCATTTCAGCTGCCTTGCAACGTCAGCTACTGCCAGACTAGGGGGCCTTTCTGAAGAGATAGGAAGCTAGCCACTGCTACCTCAACTTCCCGGAAGGTGGAGTAAGACTACAGTAACAAGCCTCATAACATTGTCTGTTGTTGCCAGACCGTGAGTTGCATCCTGCCACTCCTCATAGGTGCGTGGCTGTAAGCGTGCTACTAATAGCTCATTCAATTAGCAAGAGTGAGAGTTGGGCTCCAGAGATCTACACTGTTACTTGCTCCCAGATCTCCTCCAGATCTGTGAAGAAGCTGCAAATATAGCAGCTAGAACAGGCCCAAATACACTTCAGCATAGAGCAAGTATGAAGCCCTGCTGTTAGCAATGGAGAGAGGCCCCAAATCAACACTCCCTACTGTGAGGCCCTGCTCCATACATCTGGGAAATAAACAGGTCAAAAATCTTGTTGCTCAGGCTCCATCAGATCACAGACCCCAGTCTGGTACTGACCTGGTCTACGAGAGCTTCTTGGCTCTCGCCAAGCAGCTCTTGCAGGCTCTCTGCAGCTAAACAAGCCAGAAGGTGGTTATAGATGCACTACTTTGAATTAAAAAAAAAAAAACCTTTGACACAGGCTTCATGTACTAATCCCTTAAACAGGGACTCGACTACCCTAGAACTCTCATTCTGCCACACCAACATACATTCATTCTACTACATAACTCCTACTCTTCAGGAGCTATTCCTGACTTTCACAGCTAAGGAGGCCTTCACTCTGACAACAGCATGAATACGTGCATCTTCTGAGCAGCTTGGTCCTACGCGTTCCCTGGGATAGGCAACAGCCCAGGCTGCAAGATCAATGCTACCCACTTCATCCTGCTGCTACAGGAGGGAACACGCTTTGAGCTGCAGAGGCCTCTTACCAGATGCAGAATCCAACTGCAAAAAAGCCTTTATCATCAAGCTTTGAGCAGTGAGAAGAAGGGCAGTCTTTTAGACCGTACCATCAGGGAATGTTGCATAAGCTGGAGAAGCCGTCCTGCTGCTGGTAGAGGAAGTAGTGCACTTTGGACTGCACCCACCTCATCTATCTAGTGACACATGGATGTGAAACACTGTTCGGATAGTAACAGCCAAAGGCTGTTGAGTAAACAGCCACATCATGCTGTCCTTAGATGGTTGTCAGTAGATGCCAGAGAGCCTTCATGGGACAGTTACTCCTGTTATTAATCTCTCTCCTTTCTGGCTGCCTTGCTCAAGGACCCAGCTGACTATCAGCCAATGTACAGCCAGGTGAACGTCACCAATTGACCTCAACATTCAGTCTACCTTCTGCTCATGCCAAGATCCACACTTCAGCTCATCCCATTAAGAGCAGTAGGCAGAAAACCCATGTAAACTCTTTCAAGCAGATCACACCTCCTATGTTTTCAGAGCACATAGCAAAAGCAACATTAATGCTAGCCAAGCCAGGGACTTCTGCAGTACAGTTGGCCCAGATGGAGTAAGAAAAGTATGCAGAGCCTTGAAACAGCTTAGGGACAGCTATGTATGGTGAACTGTCATCAAAAACATCTGTACAGGTTCAGGTCTAGTGTGATAGTCACCTGGTGTCCTCAGGATCAGGGGTAAACAACTCACCCTGAAGTGACTGTGTCAGAACACAGCATGTACTGCTTCTATTTTCCTCCCAGTGTTTTTAGTATCGCTGCCATCAGCTGCTACAAGCTCACTGCCTCCTGGTATTCAAAGCAGCTTTAGACAAGCTGGCATTAGTTCTCATGCTCAGTGAGGGATTTACAGCTCCCTGAGTTACAACACTAGCAGACTGGATCCTCAGTGCCCAAATTCAACATTGCCTGAAGTCCCACAATGAAGCAAGGGAATGCTGCTCTGTTAGGTCTCATCACCCGGGAAGTAGCTCACTGAACAGCCACAGGAAGCATGAATCAAACCCAGCCCTGCCTTCTTCTCATAGCTTACTGGCTACCCCATCAGTGTGGAGGGCCATTACTGTTTCCCTAATGCTAGTCAGGTGAGGCACTCAGCTTCTGCCCCAGGTGATGCAACGGATGTGAGCCACAGCACAGGAGGAGCTGCCTCCGCTCAGTGCTTGGTTTGGGCCACAAAGCAGTGAGGAGCTCCAGCTCCGCTGGCCCTCAGCAGAGGCCACTGCTCAGAGCTTCCCACCCCTGTTCTACTACTCCTGATCGATGCTGCTTCGAAGCCTAGTCAGCAGATGGACCAAACCCTCTTAATAACCATCTCCTTACGCATAGAATGAAACCCCACGAGTTGCTTCTTGCCATTCTCAGAGAAGACTGCCATTGGAGAGCAGACCTTACCTCCAGGTTTTGGGGGAAGTGTTTGATTTCCTGGAGCCTCCCCACAGAAGGAAGGCCCACTCGTTTAAGATCAAGTTGATCTCTAGAGCACTACTATGCCATTTCCCTGATCCTTATCACATTCTGCATGGCTGAGCGGGTATCCAGCAGCAGCTCCAGCTTTAAAGCTACTATTTGTGCTAAACAGAGGTGTGACTTGTCCTAGGGAGGTCTTAAAGATTCAGACGGATTGAAGAAGCCCTGATATCCTAACTGGGGTTTCTAACAAAAGAAGGCAAAGGCTCAAGCTACTCCAGGAACATAACCACATATATGTCCTAAGCTATTTAGATCTCATTTCTGATGAACATTGCTAGTACAAAGCTACAGGAAAACAAGAGTATAGCTTCTGCTCACAGCTGAAACAGGTTTGTATTTCCATCAGGCAGTTCTCATTAGGAGTTTCTCTGGTTACACCTTCAAGAAGCATGATATCACTGGGCCAAGCTGAGATGTAGGTTCCACAGGGATCTCCCAGACTTTCAGAACAAGCAGGCTCAGATCAAGCATTACCACAGTTTCGACCTTACCAGATCAGTGGTATCCAAGGCTGAGACCATTCTGTAATACGCACATAACTTCTCTGCTCTATGATATTTGGTGTGATTATTCTAGAGCAGCATCCTGCAAGAGTCACAGAAGCCCTTAAGATGGCAGTGTGTGAGCTCACACAGGGCTCCTATCCAGTCCCAGCAGCATTTCTGCACAACCACTTCCTCTTTCAGAGAAGTCCTGAAGCAAATCTTAACATTTCCCTTCAAGATATCAGTTTTGTTTTATACTGTGCCAAGTCTCCTGTAGAGAGGTCATCTGCACGACCGATAACACAGCCTACCAGCACACCCATCTAGCCTTGTTTAGGAGCTGTCAAAGCTCCGTCAGCTGGGAGGCCAGTCAGCACCTTCCTTTCTCCTGGCTTTACTGGTGCCAAAAGAATGATGCAGCTCCTTCTCAGAAAGGAGAGAGAAGTCTGTCCACTCAATTTTTAATGCCTATCCCCGTAAGAAAGCAAGCCATTACCACAGTGTTGACTCCCATGAGATTCAGCCTAGAACAGCACACTGACTGTCAGTAATATTACCACCTGTGTAAGACTGGCCTGCAAGAGCAGTAGGGGAGACCCCTCGCAACAGACCTGCACACGTTGCTGACTTAACTGACCAAACAGAAGAATTGGGAACTGTCTGATGAAGCTCTATAGCACAATTGCCTAGATGCAAGAGCAAAGAAAGCCTGTGCCAAATCTAATTAGACTTCCCTTGTCGCTTCAAAGCACATTACAATTGTCCTTTCATTTGCTATATTAAGACAGCTGTTTTAACTCAAGTAGAAATGGATGGTTAAGGATTCCTTAGAGATGCTCATGTGTCAGGTGACAGTGCAGGCACTTCAATATTAATTAGGTTGGTGCAAGCAAAGAACAGCAGGAGCTCACACTGGCGGTCCACCAGATCTCTTATATTAGTTACACTCAGACAGAAGTAGGCCTTGTGATAGAAACACCCTGTTAAGTTGCTCAGGAACAGTTTGGGTATAGAAGTAGCCAGGCTTGGGCAGGGGAGGACACTCAGCTTTATGGAAGATACCAGCATGTTGCTTTTAAACCTGCCAATAAGCCACTGGAGCAGTCTGTCCCATTGCTCCTTCACTATTAAACAGTTGAATCATAATCTTAAGCAAGCAACAAAGCAACCCCAAGCAGAAACTAGGTGAACAGGGCTATTTGATAAGAAGCCCTCTGCCCCTACATCTAGCAGCCTGCAATCTGCACCTTCCAATAGGAGGAAGCACAAAGCTGAAGCAAGACTACTGGAGCCTACTTCTCTTCCCCTGTGCTCCAGCAGGGACATTTAACACTGCACAGACAAGACACAAAGCAGTAGGTGAGCAAGCACCAAGCAGACAAACTCACCATGATACCTAAGAATACAGTTTTACTCCTTGTCCTGCAGACAGGGCAAGAGTGAGTAGGTGTTCCATGAGAAGGTACCCCATTAAGAGATGGGCTCACCACAGTCTGAGCAGAAGAACAGCCACCTGAGTACTAGAAAAAAGCCTTCTGTAAAAAAACTTTATCCTGGAATTCAGAGAAATTGTCCTGAAAAGCAGCTACATACATTTCCAACACAGAAATGCTACCTCTGCTCCCTCTTCTCCTGTGGGGGAGGTTGCAGAGCATTAAGCCTCCATAGCCAAGAGTTATTTTTATTCCCCTTCTGAATGGTTCTGCATTTCAAGGAGACTGAAGCTGGAAAGATGATTCAGAACCAGCTCAGACAGACTGAACCCATTTCTTCCCAGAACCAGAACGTTTCCAAGGATGTTTGGCACTACAGGAGGTGACATCTGCTTGGACCTTCAGCCACTGAAGTGAGGCTCACTGGGTGTTTATCCTGTTCTTACATGAAGAAACATGAGACTGGCACATATCAGCTGCCCCATGCTCACACTGATCCCTGCTGTGACTTTTTAAGCAAAGACAATGAAAGGCCTCAGGTCCTGATAAGGCAGATAGTCTGTGACTGCAGTTAGTTGGCCAGGATCACAGTTCTGCTCATAGAGAGCTCAGGTGGGCCAGAACCCTGTCTCGGCATCTCAGCAGTCTCCACTCACAGCAGGGCCTCAAGTAGGAGCTGAGCACATCCTATCAAAACAGTTCTGGAACAGCTCAGTTCCACCTACCTGGTCATGCAGAACATGAATAAGGTGTCCGCTAATGTAAAGCTACAGGTGTCAGCATGAGCAATTCAACATGACTGCTTATCTGAGACAAGTGGAGATCAGCCTCTAACATTTAATGCAATCTTCAGAGTGACATGAGCCCATGAGCAGAGCCACAACCCTGTCCTTTCAGCTGGAAAAAGGCTGAGAGCTGCTAAGAGGACAGTCAGCAGAGACTGTTACTTTTGTATGAACATGCATTAAGAGATGCTAAGCTGTCCTCAAGCAAGAAGCCAGAAGTAAATCTAACTTCTGTGACAACACCTAAGCTGGTTGTTTTCTTCACTAAGCTTGAGCTCTCTATGAGTGGAGCAAGTGCCTACCAGCCTCATACTGCAGACAGCTACAAAAGCACATTTAGTTTTGGTAGCAAGTTGAGCCTTGCAGTGACAGAAGCTGTACAGGCAGGTAACATCCTTTCCTCCCATGACAGCTCGAGCAATAGCTCAGCCTCTCCAGCTGGCTGAGAGCTTCCCACCTAGGAAACTCTCACATCTAGTGAGGACGTGTGCTGGCTTTGTGCCTAAGCAGCAAGTTAGGTACATCTTGTCATTCAGGTAGAGAGCTTGCAAGAACTGTTCTTTACATAGGTTGCCTTTCTGGATGACAGGCTCCTATGGAACAAGATCAGTGGGCTACCACAGTCCACCCAGAAGTGCTTCCATGCTTCGCCAATCCACCAGAGCAAAGCAGCCAGCTAAAGCAAAGCCCACACCAAAGGCAGCTGGCAAGATATTCCTGTGACAGTTACACAGAAGAGTACATTCTAGATGCTACTGATACAGCAGCAGCTCAAAACTGGTTTCCACCTCCTTCTTCCCCCCACATTTGTGTTCCTGCTGCAACCAACATATTCCCTCCTGCTGGTACCCAGCCAAGAGCTCACAGCTCATTGTTCCCTGCTCAGGAGCAGCAGCAGCTAGGCTGCCTGCTGCTTACTGCAGCTCTGTCAAGAGCCAGCTTCTGTCCAGTTGGTACCTTGCCCAGCTCTGGGAGGCAGCAATTGCTACTCTTTATGGAACTGAGAGTCTCAACTACAGGTTACTTTTTGATACAGCATTTTACACAAGGTATCACAAGTTGTCAAGCGTCTTCCAACCCTACCAAGGAATAAGACGACAAAAGCTTCCCCTTTTTGAAGAAAGCCTAGAGCTTCGCGTGCTTCCTAGCACGCTGACACAGCTCAGATCAAAACATGTTTCAGGTTCCCAAAGGAATCAGCTTTTTGACTAGGGCTGGCTGCAGCAAACTCCCACCCTGTTTTGAGGGTGGAGCTGCAGCCTCCAGCACAGCTGCTCCAAAACCAAGCTGAAGCAGCCGGCCCCAGCTCAGCAGTGCAGCACAGAGCTTCGTGTAACCGGCTGCTTCAGCACAAGCAAGTGGTACGAGGTGGTGCTAGCAGCCAGCTGAGCTGGTCTGAGAGCTAGCTGCTGGATGGGTGTGATGCCAGGCCTGTGCACACTCCTCTAGCTGCACACAAGAGCTCTGATAATTGCACAGAAGAGGACACCCCAACTGCCAGCTTGGCCAGAGGGAAGGCAGGAGCAATGATGCCAGTGCCTGGTAGGAGTGACGTGTGCAGTGGAATCACAGGACTCGCACATGAGAGGGGGTCAGCTCTCCCCGAGGTCCCAGCTCAGCTGGGGCTCCGTTAGCGCAGCAAGCACAGATTTGGAGAGCACAGCATTCCCAAGAGGCACTGATGCACATGATTAGTCAGGCTCAAAGCCCAAGCTTTCAAAGCCAAGTTTTCTGGGCTAAGCCTCACTGATTCACAGCCCTGTTACACCTCCCGGCACTTCTCCAGACCGGAGTTGTTTTGTGCCTGCACAATCCTGGAGCGTTAGCCAGGGGAACTGAACAAGTTTCTTACTCTGGAGCTGCCACTAAGTTGTGACTGCTCAGTCAGTGTCTAAACAAGGTAGGACCTGCCTCCACCTCCACAGCCCAGAAGCAGAGCTTAGAAACTGATCCCTCATGGTTGAGGTATCACTGCAGCCACCTTCTCCGGAGGAGGCATTCTGTTGATCTGATTACATGGTTGGAAAGTGGGAGCTAAGCAAGCACGAGTTCATTTGCTTACAGTACAAAGGTAGATGTGTCTCTGCATGCTTAGTCAGACCACCTGCACATTTAAGAGCAGTAGGAAAGGTCTGGAGGTCACATCTCAACATCTACACAAATACTGCTTTACCCAGGCAGCTGCTCATTATAAGATTACAGCAGCATAAGCAAGCTCTCCCAGGTGAGAAATGCCCTGAGCCAGAGGAAGGGGTGTATAGCATCTCCAGCAATAAGGGCAGATATGCTGAGTACCCATCCTGGATAGCTTGCTTTGCTCCTCAGCAGCTGGAGGACAAACACCATCATCTCTGCAGCCAGCAGCAGGTATTTTGAGATTGCAACTGTACAGGAAGGCCTCAAAAGAGGCAATGTGCTAAAGCACAGAGCACCAAGTCCAGGACACTCAAAACCAACATGCTGAAGCAGCAGTTTTCACACTGTACAAAAACAGCCCTGTGAGAAAGCCATACAAAAAGCTTCTCTCAGAGTTGGACGTTCCCAGTCATAAAGTTCCTTAGTCCACCTTACCCAGACTTCCTCCAGAAGGCAAAGATTCCTTACACTACAGGGTATCTTTCCCCCAGGAATGAGAAGAAACATAAGAACCCCAACAGACTGATAGCATGAGCCTGAAGATTTCACTTACCCTTCTTTTGGAGGCTCAAGTTACATTGCCATTCAGGTATGAATATTGATGTGCCCCTACCTCCTAGAAGGAAGCAGCACTCCAAATCCCTCAGGATTTCAGGTAGTTCCCAGCTAACTCCAATCCTCCCCAGGGATAAGGCTGTTACAAGAGCAGGCATGCTTGCTTTAACACCCCTCCCCCTTTATTAAAGCGAGCTCAACTTCCCCTATTCTGCCCTGGGGGAGACAATCTCAGGATGTGGGAGGAGAGCTGAGCACATTCACTGGCTGCTGGGAGACACTAGGCAGCAAGCCATGTGTCCTGACTAAGGGCCTTGCCTACACAAAGCACTTTAGCTGTACCAGTGTAGCTTCCATGTTGCCATGCCTCTACCAGAACATCCTTGATGGAGACCTGCCAAAGCAAGCAACACAAACCTTATACAGCTGAAACGTGGTATGGTGCCCATAGAGTGTGGATCACACAGCCGTGGCTGCCGGCTTGGTGGCGCACAGCCACCTCAGTGGTGAAACCAAACAAGTTTCAGGAACCTCTAAATGGATACTGAAAGCCCAGCATGGTCCCCAAGTTAGTGAGACAGAAACAGCTGGCTTATAATCCAGAAGATAACCAGTAGATAAGCCTGACCAGTTCAAAAATGCTGCAGGTTTGTCAGGCCACTAAGAAACAGTGAAGTTGTCAAGTCTCTACCATACCCAATGATTTTTTTTCAAGTACTGGCATTAATTTCTAGTTTTGTCTCCAGCTTGCTAAGATTTTACACATTCCTATCATGCTTTTAGTTTTAGAAACACAGACAGGAGGTGTTAGATAACCTTTGCAGCGGTAAGCAAAACAGATCTTAGACCTTGCCATTGGTAAACAAGCCTTATTTTATCTACTCCCGGCTGCTAGTTTTCCCAGTTCCTAGAGGCTGGGCAGGAAACAAGTAACTGAGAAGACTTCAACAAAGGTTCAGGCACTCGAGTCACAAACAATAGCATGAGAAATGGCTGCAAGACTATACACCTCAGAGCTGTTCTGCTTTAGCACCAGAATCCTAGCAAGTGGGACAGGACAAATACTGATAGGAGATCCAATCCCATACATGCAAATGTGAAGCACTACAAAACCAGCATTAACAGCAACACCCTTCCTCTTATTTCAGGAAGTCTTATTCTCAAGAATGTGCCTGCTTAAAGACAGGTGGCTTCTTCTAGAGACACACTGCAATCTAAGAACTACACCTGGGTCTGTGAGTATGAGTAGGATCAGGACTTCTGCTCAATACCTCTTACTATGCTAACACAGTTTGCCGAGCAGGAAGGACCAGTATTACAGTCCCAGGATGGGAGGGAAACAGCTTACCACGACAGCTGAGTCAATGCCTAACAAGGAATTCCTACTGTGGAGATTGTTTCAGGCTCATGCTTTGCACCTTACTCCCCCTCTTGCACAGCTCCAGCAACATTTACCAGCTCAGTTATTCTTATTCTCACTGAAGCAACTTGCATGGTGTTATTCAGAAGGCAGCACTGGTAAAGTACATCTTCTTGCTAAAGGGAAGATCAGAGCTAGGGATGCCTTAGTTGCAGCTGTCTCACCACTCATGCTCAAGCCAATATTATCACAGTGCCAGATTGCAGTTCAGATACATTATCAGTATCTGGGAGTCAAGTGGAGGAGAAACCTACAGAGCCAAGTGACTCAGCCCACTTGAAGGAGAGGAACACCAAGCAGGCTACCATTCAAGCTACTTCCAGCAAAGAGACTCAGTGTTTGCTAAGGACTCATTAGATAAGACTGGCAGCCCCAGCAATCGAGGTCCAGGTACTCCACGGCCAGGAAGCCTCCAAAGGGAAGCTCCAGCTATCTGCCTTCACTTTCACCCACTGCTTAACTAGTCCAGCTAGTCTGCCAAGTGATCAAAGCTGCAACATGCAGTGAGCTAGGACAGGCTCCAGAAGGAGTTTTCCTTCAATAACTACATAAAGATCCATCCATTTATTTTAGGAATTTCTGCTTGAAACTCAAGCAAGCACAGTTAGATATAGAAATGTCAGCTTCAGGTGATAGTTCTGGATGGGCAAGAGGGCAAATCACTCACTACCTCAAGTGCTTTCAAACTGCACAAATAGGATTCTTGGCACAAGTTTACATTTCAATCCATCTCAAGTGCAACGCACCCTTTCTGAAGCTTCACTGCCCTGTGAGAATAGTCATGCCCTCAAAACAGGTTTCCCAGTGAGAGATGTCAAGGCTATTTGAGATCAGCTGTAAGTCAACACACTTCCGTGTCCCAGACAAGCTTGTTCCCCTCTGTCACTGACCGACCATGAGTTAGCAACAGCAGTGTTGACACAGCTTTCTCATGCATGGAGCGCTGGCTCTGGCACCAGCACCAGGAAGGAGGAGCAGTCTCGCAGGAGCAGCACTAACAGCAACAATGACATCATCACAGCAGATCTCCAGCAAGCAGAAAATGCAGCAACATGCATGCAGAGCTCAAGCACGCTCCGTTTGTGGGGATGCAGCAGGAGAAACAAGCATACTGGAAGCTAGCTGCAGCCATGTGATAGAGGAGCATCCCTTCACTGCCTACTATTTCTGAACAGCACAACTGAAGGCACTGACCTTGGGCACTCATTTGGAAGTTTTATACAAATTGCATTTAAAGGGAAGTATGCCTTTTAATCAAGCAGCTAACTGTAAAACTGCAAATGGTATATTAGCTATCATCATTCTAGTTGTTACCATGCTTGATCCTGTTTTGAGAAGTAGAGCCCATGTTTGGGCCTTTACTGCAGAAAGCAACCTTTTATCTTCACAATCTAGCAGCACAACTTGTCTATGTCTGAAGGCAGACTGCTACACAGCAACTGCAGGACATCATTTTGGAAGGCTGCAGGGGGAAGTCAACCCAGCTCCAACAGGCAATCAAACTGCAATTATCAAAACAATGCTGTACAAAGAAGTGCTTCAGTATCTGCAGGATGCTGGATTGCTGTCAGATGAGCAGCACACAAGGCATGAACATACTAGCGCTCAGTCTAGTTCAGCACTCAAGTTCATTTTCATCTGCATCCCCTTCTACCAAGAGGATCTCGGTACAAGCAAGCCTAGCAGTAAGTGCTTCAGAGCAGGTCAGGTCACAGCCACAGAGAAGCCCAGGAAGCAGAGAACACTGGTAAGCACCAAACTCTCTCGTTTTGCACACTCAGTTTACTTCTGTTACTAAAGAAATTGGTATGCTACAACAGGAGGGCCAGCAAACATCTGTGAGCCCAGGCACTCTAAGCTCATTCAGAAATGCAAACATCCCCGTGCCTTATTGCACAGCCTTCGTTCCTAAGGCCAGGCTCACCAAGCACCCATCTCTGGATGAAACATTTGAAAGAACATCCTAATCCAGCACAAGCAGTTTTGTTTCCAGTCAAATGTTAAGTTCCACATAAGCTAGTCTCATTTTTGCAGAGAAGTCAAACTAAAAATCTCATACATGTTAGAAACAAAGCTATATATAGTTTTGCACAGATGGTTTCGTCTTAATTGTCATGCTTCCTCAAGGAAAAGCTTTGCCAGAGATCTGCTCTGACAGGTAATTCGCATGACCTTCCAAGTCAACAGCCTTAGAAAAGTAGCTTCAAGATGATGCTTCAGAAATTCAATCTGGTAAACCTCTTGCCCCCAGATGTTAGTTTTGGGTAGAAAATGAAGGAGAATGTTATTTTCCCCATATAAAACTCAGGAGAGATCCAATAGCAGAGTTTGTATGCTTTCCATTTACAATTCAGGGTTCACTTGCATCACAACGCATCTGTGCTGCTCTGGGTAGTCGTTGATGCACTGAATTTGGCAGAAGGGAAAGGATGACCGTAGGACAGTCACTGCAACAGTTATTTAAGCTTTTACCTTGGCACCTTTCCATTTCAAGGTGTAAGTCTCAGTGTGCCATTCTGAACTATTAATAGAGTATTTGAGGACACTGGCCACTGCATGACACCACAGGCAAAAAGAAAGTTTAATTAAATGGATTTCAGACCTTACCAGTTATACTTCATGCTGCAGGTTAAGAAAGTGAGAAATTGCTAGTGGATTTTTCAGAGTTTTCCCTATTGAGGGGTCAGATTAACCCCCATCTCACAGGAATATTAGCATAACAGTACAGAAAAGAAAGGGCAACACTTTGAAGTGGCAGTATTAGAGCTACTTTAGGTTCTAAGGACTCAGGCATAGTGAGCCTGCTCATTAGTTCATGGAGAGCAAGTCATGTGTTCAGTCAGCTGTTGGAAGTCACAAGGAGAGGGGGAAAAAGAGACAAGTATACTTGTTCTTCCTGAAGAAGTACAGCAATGAAGCTCTGATTATTAAACAAGGAATATTCAAACGACTCCACCCAACACAACCTCAAATCTTCTAAGTGCAGAGTACATTCACTTCGGCAGCCCAGCCGGAGGCAAAGCAGGGCTGCAGCCTCTATCAGACATCACTAGTACCACCACTGATCCCACACAAAACAGCCACAAGGGAGCCTTGAAATCACAGCCAAGCACTGCGTACAGCTGGTTATATACCACTACCAAAGGAAACTCCCACTTCCCCAGCACTAAGCCCACACCAAAAGGTGTGCTAGGCAGAGGTCAGAGCTAGCCAGCCAGGTGCTGGGAGCTTTAACATTTCCAATTCATAATTATCAAACAAAGAACAGCTTGCTTACAGTTGGGAGGACTTTGTTCTATCATGTGTTCTCAGTTTACTCATAAAAAAAACAATATACATCTCAACAGCTCTGCTTATCAGCAAGTATTTTTAGCTTGCAGGAAAGCAGTGTTGAGAATTCCAGTTTTTACTCAAAGATCTCAGAGCTATTGGGTAAGACATGCTCATCCTGATGCAGTTATCCCTCTTCCTTCAGATTACTGCACTTTTTTTTTTAATAACTGCTTTACTACTGCAAGAATTCCACTATTTACAAGGAAGAAAGCACATTTCTCTTTAATACAATGGTTAAGTACTCCTATGTTTATTAGCCTCAGTATACCTGGGCATTAATAATGCATCCATCACTTAATTTACCTTATTACACTCAGAGTAAAAAGCACTTCCAACATCCACTCTCATACTCCTTAGAATTGAGTCAGGCTTTGCACATGCTGAGAGCTCCTTTCGCAATAACTGCCAGCCCTCCCAGCCTCCTGTTTGGCAGCATTAATCGCTCCCTAGGCAGCCTGCTTGTCTCTAAAGCAGCACCCAGGACCCTCTTCCCCCTCCCACCTCCACCTCAAGCACAGCCACCACCTGACCCCCCAACGCCCAGCATTGGGAGCAGCCCCGGCCCCCAGCCCTACCCACAGACAAGGAGCAGCGCAGCACGCCACATGCCACACACAATGCACTCCGCTTCGTGAAGGACCACCGCAGGCCTCTCACAGCAAGAACACCCACACAGGCCTAGAGAAACGCACAGCCCGAGGAAGGCCTTCGTGCCACCGTGCCCGAGGCGCTGGGCGGAGAAGCCCTTTCCCAGGGAGCCCTCGGCTCCATTGTTTCGGGGGAAGCGGCGGGCCCGGCCCCGGGGAGGCGGCAGCTCAGCACCACCGCCCAGCGTTACCCGGAGGGCGGGCAGCTGCCACGCCGGCACCGGGCCGAGCTCACGCGAAGCACAAAGACGGCGCCCCCCTAACCCAGCCGGCCCCGGCGGCTCCTCCGGCCGCAGGGAGGGGCCCGAGCGGCACCCCCCGCCCAGCAGCAGCAGCTGGGCCGGAGCCGACACCCCCAGCCCAAACCGCAGCGCAGCACCGCATCGTGTCCCCCTACTCACCGTGGTGCGTGTGCCGCAGCGCCCGCCCGAACCTCGCTGTCCCTCCCCCGCTCGTCTCGGTCGGCTTTATCGGGCCCAACCACCTCCCCGCTTTCACTTCCGCCTCCCCCCCGACAACTTCCGGTCACAGGGTCCGCCCGGTGTCACTGACGTCATCACGGCGCCGGGAGCCAGCGGGAGGGGGAGGGAAAGGAAGTAGCGTGCGCGCGTCACGTGAGCGCGAGCTGTCTGCCGCCATCTTATGCTAGTGAGGCGGGGGCGAGGCCGGGCTGTGCGAGAGGAGACCCTGCGCTGCAGTAAGGCGATTCGGGCCGTGCGTGGGCTGGTCGAACGGGTGCTGATCGGTGCCGATCAGCAGCGAAATGGCACCGTGTAAATCCCTTGAGAGCAAGTTGGTGTAGAGGCTGGGAAACGGGAAGAGACTGAGGGAATTGGGGTCGTTCAGGCTGGAGAAGAGCGGGCGGGGGGAGCACCTGACTGCTCTGTACGGCTGCCTGCAGGAGGAGGCCGCAGCAAGGACGGGGTCGGTCTCAGGTGAAGAAATTGTCTCAAAAGTTGCACCAGGGGAAGTTCAGATTGGATACTGGGAATGATCGATTCACTAAGAGTGTTAAACGTTGGAACGGGCTGCCCGGGGGGGCAGAGTCCCCATCCCTGGAGGTATTTAGGAGGTGTGTGGACGTGGCACTGAGGACGTTGCTTAGTGATGGGATGCAGTAGGCCAGCATTCCCCTGCTCTCGTTCCTAAAACCTTCACTTTTCTTTCTTCTTACACAATACAAAAAGCAATCAAGGACTGTGGGTGAGATTTCCTCCTCCCCTCTCTATCGCAGGGCGATCCTGGGACCATCCATTACGTGTTTTTCTTACACAGAGGATAACCTCGCACCGAGTTCCTGTGTTACTAGCTTTCTTGGCATGACCAACAGCTGTGTCATGCAATAGCCATTCGTGATGAGTTTCTGCTCCACTGTGGGAATGCTGCATTTGCTCAGAGTGATGAGGCAAAGTCCCGCTGCCTTGAAGATCACAGGAATCCTGGCACTCAGGAGAATGGATGTCTGCAGAGAGGACCTTGCAGTCTAGCCCGGGTGCTTGTCATTTGGCACAGATGACAGTTAGATTGGCTGTGGTTGAAAGTAAAGAGACAGTGGTAAGAAAGCGGTAAATGGAAGTGCTGAGTGGTGGCTTTTGTGTTTTACCTGGCTGTACGGACAACACACGCTTCCCCAGCAGAATAAACACAAGGCTCAGGAGACACCAGAGCACTGTGCAGTGAACAGCCCAGCACAGCTAATTGCTGTAGCCTGTGAAGAAAATGGTGTTTCTCATCTGACCACTCAATTGATAATATAAAAACTCAATGAAACCTTAGAAAAATGGATTGATTTAAAGCACAAAGCCAATTGTTCCCAATCACTAACATTGCTTAGAAGAAAAACGTTTGCTGCCTTTGAGGAACCTTCACAGAGATTAGCAGATCCATCATATTATAGCAAACAAACATTTACCACTGCAGAAACCTCAACATATTTCAGGCACTCATCCCGCTGAACCAGGAAGTAAGAATGTCTCCAGCTTTGATTTGTTCCCTTTGTGACCTCTAATCTCTATTTACTAGTCTGTCCCATCCAATTAGGGATAATAAAACACCATCTCTTTGCACGTCCTTGGACTGAAATGGATCCTCCCTTCCTCTTGCCAGTCCATAAAACGGCACAGTGAGCAGAAATAGCATGGACACAAAAACACTCCCTGTGTGCTGATTTCATGGGGGCCTGCAGAGAGGTCCAGGGAGCCAGCTTGCACATTGGCTTAGCTGATGTTTCTCATAGTTTCTAATGCACTCACCTACTTCCCATGGACATACAGCCACCCAACCTTGGACCATCTGCGATGTTAAAAGCTTGGGGGGAGCCTGCTCATTCTTCTAGTAGTTACCCAGCACATTTCAGCTCACCAGAGTCCTGCAGTCCCTCCTCCTCGTTGCTGGTCACAGCCCTGGGACCCTTTGTTGCCTCTTGGGTCTGGAAAGATAAAGCTCCAGCTGACTGTCCTGTCATCCCTGTGTGAAGCTGTCATCTCAAGAGCTTTGCAATGTTTTTCTCTTGCCATCTTTTGTTTTCCAGGCCAGCTTCCTCAAAAAATCATTATAATGTTAGAACTTGCTAAAATAAAATTTGAAAAAGGAACTAAGCTGCAGCAAACACACAGTATCTTGTTTTTGTACTCCAAGCAAAACCAGACTCACCCTGCTTCTTCTGGCATTTTGTTCATTAGAAATCTTCTGCTCTTACATGACCACATAAGCATTTCCACTGGCAAAAGCACAGCTGTAGTCTTTCGCCTGCCCTCATCTCTAATCCTTGCCTGCAGTACAAATACTGCTCTGGTAATCTACTGATGCTTTCTCCTTTGCAGTCCTTAGCTGATTTCTAAATGTTACAGCAGCAACACACGAAAGTAAAACTCTAGCTCTTGACAAGACTAGATCACCAGATACCAACTACAGGAAGCAACTGCAATTATGTTATCTTAATGCCAGACCTCTCTAATCCGTGCTTCTTCAGAGGTGCAGAGGATGCTGCATACAGCACAAGGGATTACTGGCATCCCTGCTCACTGATGAAATGCAGCTGCTGGAGGCTGAACATCATAAAAACAAAGCACTGATAAAGGGTCTAAATGCATCTGTTGAAGCCTGTGACTCACGGGGACATCCTCTTAGATCTGAGTGCCTATGCTGGCTGTGGCATGGCAAGCAGGGAGAAGCAATTGTCTGCTTCTGTAAAATGTAGTGTCCAAAGTAAAACAGCCACCACACAGCTTTGTTACCACCACGGTGACCCGGAGCCTGGACTGGTGGGAGCCAAAGCCCACAGAAAGCTCAGGTGTCACAGGACAAAGGCATGTTTTTGTAGTTCAGACTTCAGGCTAGGGAGCAGAAAGGTGCCTACATCCTATTCATGTCAAGATGCTGTCCCTCGAATAGTGACAGTCACTTGAGACCCTGTGGGTCTCTGAGCTGGCCTCCCTGGTACAGAGGTTCAACAACAACAGCAGCTTCCCACTTCTTACCCCGTGCTAAATACTGGGTAATTAATTTTTACAGCTGCATTGGCAGTCTGCCGGGTAATTTTACATGATTGGTCTCAGGACTCAAATGGAAAAGATGATCCAGGGGTGAAGTAACTTCCCTGAGGCCAAAGTGAGTCAATAACCTTGTCAGATCTAGGTCCCTCTAAGTAGGGACATTTGTGAATTTGTTTTAAACCCTAGGAATTCTATAAAAATAGAGAGCAGTGCACAAAGCCAGCACAGGATGGCACGGGCCTTTGCAGAGCTGACCTCTCTTCAGGAACCCAGCTGTTGTTACAGCAGCTCGTTCTGCAAGCTGCGACTTAGCAGGTTCTGAAGCCATGCGAGTGAAGGTCTGGTGTGCCTGAGACCTCCCAGCTCATGACACGAGTGGATTTGCAGCCACACAGACAGGCCTGGAACACCCTGCAGGACCAATGGGTTGTGTTCTGCCACTCTTCCCTGCACAGACCAGCCGCACGAGCCCTGCAGCCAGGCGGTTTTGTGGCAAAGGGGGCTGTGTCATGCTGTTGTTGTACCCAGAATGTGTCATACGACAGGAGCCTGATGCCATGTGAGCACTGCAAGTGGGATATTTTATGGTACAGGTGACTTGCAGGCAGCTTCTTCCTTAGCAGTCAGTGCCAAAAGTGTCCCAAAGGCATTTTGGAGAGGGGAAGCTCTCCTTGAGTAGGAACCAAACCGTCTCCATGTGCTTTCTGCAGGTCCATCCTGGATGTGAAGGGCCAGCCGTGGTCTGCAGAGGCCCCAAGAGCTCTTCTGGGTCCCCGTCCCAGAAGGGCACGGCCACATAGCGTAGCACAACGCCTCTCTCACAAATCCAGCCGCCTCCCTGCAAACACCGGGTGCTGCATGTTGGCTTCGGGTCCATCTGCTTCAGTTCTTTCAAATCACAGATTTTCGCAATACCCTCTTATCTGCTCTAAAAGGAGAAGCAAGTTTTGTATCAATAGCAACCGTATAATTTTGTGTGCATGTTTTTGAAGAGTGTTGCAAAGATACTCAGCCTTGAAGGATAAGGGTGTGTGGGCAGTGAGGTTTACTTTGCTTTATCTTGGACCACACTTTTCAATGCTTGGTGCCCCAGCAGCTGCAATTTCGATCCCAGGGAGTTATGACTCACTGTTTGCAAATCCTTGAGCCACCAAAATGAAGATATGTCCAGCAAAACAGGATCGCCTAAAACTGAAATGGTTAGGGATGAATGTTAAAGCTTCAGTAATTGCCCCAGAGCTCAGAACTGGCTCAGCATGCCCTGCTGACACCAAACACAGGATCACGGCCCTGGGACTGCACTATAGACATGAGGTGGCTCCTAGCACACACGTTTGCAGGGCCTTAAAGGATCAGAAAGAAAAACGCAGTGCCACTGATCAGCGAAATCAGACCAGAACCACACAGCCGGGCTGCTGCACGCAGCGCCCTGCGGCAGCGGCGTAGCGCACGCTATTCGCCAAGGGGCGGGGCTACGCTACCGCACCGCCCCCGCCGCGCTGCTCGGCTTGAGGGACGCTTGGGCGCCCCCTGGCGGCGGGACGCGGACACAAAGAGGCGGCGAGGGGCGAGCGCTGCAGGGCTGGGGCAGGGTGAGGGGCATGCCCACGGAGCATGGCAGGGCAAGCTGAGGGACGTTAACCACAGAGCTTGGCAGGATAGCAGCCCCCCTGCGCTGCTGGCTCTCCGGAAAGGCAGAATTTAATATTTCAAGCCAAGATTTGCACTCTGTCCTCCTTATGCCTTCTCTGGCTTTGCAAGGCCCAATCTGCCAAAGGCATTTTCAAGCAGGGATGTGATATGAAGGGCTGGATTAGGTGTTAAGAGTGGTTTGAAGGTTGTGTACTACTGGGCCCTGCCAGCCCTTGGAGGTGCGTTAGTGGCAGCCATGATCACACCCTGATTTTCTCATATAATCAGAGTTGCTCAGTTCCTGTCTCCAAAGCATGGTCTGATCCTACAGCAAATCCCAGACGCAGCCAAACTGAAGCAATCTCCTCAAGTGGGCAACATCCCCTTCTCTGCTGAAGCATTTCACCTGCTTGTGTAGTAGATTTCTTCTACAAGCAGACCACCAGTGCTCATCCGCAGCCATTTCAGTCACATTTCTAGTAAGCATTAAACATCCAAACAAAAAATTCCTACTTTTTGTACAGGTAAAGCACCCTTTAGCACTGCCTCTGTGAAAGCAGGACACATTTCTAGGGCTTATGAACACAGGGCAGCAGCTGAGCCCCGAACAGCCCCCTCCAGATCCACCACTCCTGAGCCTGAGCCAGGAATCATAGCATGTTTTCCTTGGCAGAAGCTGTGCATGAGTTGTGCTGACTAGCTGAAAAATGAGGTTGTAAAAATAACAAAACTGGAATTTTACTTTTTTTTTTCAAGGGCCTTAGCAAGGCTAAGTAAACTCAGCTGTCAGTCAGCCAGATCCTACCTACAGCCTCAGGGCTGGGACTGCAAAACCTCAGTGGTCTGGGACTGATGGAGGGAGAGGAATGCTCTCTGCATCCCCCTAGCAGACCGCTCTTGCCCCTCAGGCCCAGCAGATGCTGGGCTGGCACCAGCTCTATCCCCTCCCTGTGCTCGGTGTCCCTGAGGGTGACACACTTTCCCTGCAGCACACCCTTTGCAGATGGCAGAGGAGCTGAGCTACCCAGCTGGGGCATGGGGACAGGCTATGGACAAGGGATGCTGGCCTTGCAGCCTGAAACAATTAGTGTGCAGCATCTGGCCAGGGCCCCGCAGCACTTCTTATATTTAAACCCTGCCTCTCCCTTCCTGCTTGAGCAAACCTGGCCAGGGTTTCTCTGGTGCCTTCTGAGAGCATTAACTCAGCACAAGTAGCTGTAGCCTGGCACCACGTCATACCACATCCACACCAGGTGCAGGACAGCAGTGAGAAGGGCCTGCAAGCAAAACCCGTCCTGCAAGCAAGAATCCTAAAAGCAGTGGCTTTTCAGCCCAAGGATAAATTTAGACGATGTGGTAGAGCTGGGAGCAGATGCTACACAGACTCAGTATGACTCAATTATCACAGTTAGGAATGGATCTGAGCACGGGGTGAGCGTATCACAGCCTGACTCAGAGCTCTCTGGGGTCTGGGACGGGTCAGGTTTGGAAATGTCGTGTTTGCCAGCAAGCTCAGAGCCGGGATCTGAGCCGAATCCAACTTTTTGGCTCTGGATGTAACAACTGAAACCCAATTATCTTCAGACACAACGGAATGCGCGTTCTTTCTTTCCCTCCCGTTTGCCAGGAGAAATCTCCCTGAGGGAGGGAGGGGAAATAAAGGCAGTCTGGAGCTCATTTACTCCCTGCGACACAAAGGCCGGGGTTGGAGGAAGGGCAGGGACAGCTGCTCCTGGAGAGGACGTTTCCACACAGAACCCCCACGGACGCTCGGAGGGAGCCCCAAAAGGCAGCAGCGCCGTGCAAACCCTGCATCACAGCCAGCAGAGCGCTTCAGAGGTGCTGCTGTTCAGAACGTCGCACACGAGGAAACGTCCCGCTTCGTTTCATCACTGCCGAGGGGCTGCGTGACTCCAGCTCCAAACTCGTGTAGGAAATCCGCTTCCGATCCGACCCTTGGCAACCTCAGCCCAATTCGGAGCGTTATCTCTACAGCTCACGTTAATACATTAAAGCAAGGTCAAGGCCTGAATCACGTTATGGCAACATGCACGGCCCGCTGTCCCGCGGGGCTCACACCCACAGCCGTCACGGCGGACACCGTCGCTCCCTGCTTTTCTCTGCAGCACGAGCAGCACAAAGCACCACGCCTGCAGCCCCGCCTTTCTACTCAGGCACTCGCAAGGCCACCTCCCCCGCCGGGGGCCTCGCGCGCTGCTGGGCGCCGCCATCGCGCGTCTCCTATCCCACTGGGCGCCGCCATCTTGTGCCCTCCCCGTACAGCGCGGGCGCCGCCATCTTGTGCCCTCCCCATGCACGCGTCGGCCATGGCGGGGCTGCTGTGCCGCCTGCTCCTCTGCCTGGCGGCCGTGGGGGCCACCGCCGCCGACCTGCAGCTGGAGGAGGCGCGGCGCACCGTGGACCTGAGCACGCACCTGGCCAAAGTGTCGGCCGAGCTCAGCCTGGCCAACGCGCCGGGCGGCCCCGCCGCCTCCTCCTTCCTGCTGGCGCTGGAGCCGGGCCTGGAGCCTCGCCTGGCCTACCTGGGCGTGCAGGTGAGTGCGGGAAGCGGCGGGGAGCCCCGCGAGTCGGGAGGGCCGCGGCACGGCCCGGGGCTGCAGGGCCACGTCGGCACAGCGCCGCGCCCCGGGGCCGGCCCGGCGGGATGGGACACGTCGGCAGCGGGAGGATGGCTGCTGTGATCGGGCGGAACAAAGCGGGCTGAGGTTCTGACGCCGGGCAGCGGGAGGGTGGCGGTGGCTTTTCTGTCAGCTCGTACGTTCTGTGGGAGCGTCCCCTTAAAAGCCACGCATGGGGTCTGACCTGGCTGCCTTCACTGATTGAATGAGCAGCACATTGATCGGTGTGTTCTGGAACAGGTGAAGGGTGAGGAAGAGGAGGAGAACATCTTGGAAGTGAAAGAGACGAAAGTGAAGGGAAAAAGGTGAGTGTCACCCTCGGAGGGCTGTACCTGAGTTACACGTCCGGGCTGCAGCGTCGTCCTCAGGGTGAGACAGAAGTGCTCCGCAGCTCTGTGCACGGGGAGAGCCCTGTGGTCTTGCTGCTGAGAAGACGTGCTCTGTGCTGACTGCAGGGCTGAGGAACACAAGCAGCCAGGCCCAGGTCCTGCTGCCCAAAGGCCCTCTAAGAGTCACAGAATCGTTAACATTGGAAAAGACCACTACGATCATCCATGCCAACCATCAGCCCATCACCACTGTGCCCGCTCAACCACGTCTCTAAGTAACATCCTGTTCCTTCATTAAAGAACATGAGGTGGGGAGAAGTATAGCTACAGTAATGCCTCCTGGGGCCTCAGATGATTGGCAGCGGTGATGACAAATTACAAGTGCTCTTTGGCTGCGCCCCCAAGCACTGTTCTTAGTCTGTGGTATGGAAAGGAGAGCTCTGTGGAAAGTAACTGTGGGGTACTGCAGCTTAGGACAGGCCTGGTGCCTGCTGCAGGGACAGAGGATGCTGTCTTGTGCCTGGGGCTCTGCTTTGCCAACCTTGGGATGCTGTGCATGGGCTGTAAGGCAGGGCCGGCACGTGATTTCTAAGTTACGCTGAGAAATAAAGGATCTTTTTAAAAGTGGGTCAAAAGTACAGTGCTGCTGAATGTTAAGGGGTGGTAGCTGTGCAGTTACATTGCTCAGGTGGATCAGGGTTCCGGATAGCCGTAAGCCTCACGTTATCCTGCTTGTGGGACACCTAGCATGGCGTGAAGTTCACACGCTGCTCACATCACCTCAGTCCATCTGGTACATACTTAGCAGTTTGGCGAAACCTCAATCCGTTCTGTACTACCCCGTTCCAAAACTGTGCTCACTTTCTAACGGTACCTCGGTTTCAGCTCCTGTGGGCAAAAGCTGAAAATAAACAGATTTGGTGGAACGTGTTCAGAAGACAAATTATAGACATCTCAAGCACATTTGCACATGCTGTTTCTGATTCATATCATTCTTGTCATCTGGAGAATGGGAAAATGCCACTGAAGCATGCATTATAAATGCAGAACTAGAGACAGGAGCATAACACCATTCCATTCCCAAAAGGATACCCAGATATCTGTGAAAGAGGCTATAATTGTGCCCAAACACAATTCACCCCATGTTTCCTCTTGTCCTGCCCTGTCTGTGCAGAATAAGCTCACCCTCTTGAATGAGGCCTCTGAGGAGCAAATACAACATTGTCCCCACCTTTTGCACACCTTATATCCAATACAGAATCTCAGGTGTTTCCATGGACAGGGATTTTCGCAGGGGGTTGGATCTGATTGTTCCCTTGGGGAGATCTCACTACCTCTTCTTCCTCGCAGTGGGAAGTTTTTCTCTGTGAAGCTGCCATCTCCTTTGGCACCTGGGGCCAAGGTCCGTGTCTCTGTTGAAATGGTTTTCACACACGTCCTGCAGCCTTACCCCACTCACATCACCCAGAGCGAGAAGCAGTTTGTGGTCTTTGAAGGAAATCACTATTTCTACTCGCCGTACTTCACCAAGACCCAAACAACTCGTGTCAAACTGGCCTCGAGAAACGTGGAGAGTTACACCAAGCTGGGGAACCCTTCCCGCACAGAAGATATGATTGAGTATGGTCCCTTCAAGGACATCCCTCCATACAGCCAGGTAAATGACTGCACAGAGAGATTGTGACCATGGTACCCGGTATCCTGTGTGGATTGGGCTGGGGTGGCTCAAGTCTTCTCACACAGAAACAACTTCACCTCTGTAGAGTTTGTTGAGGACATTTCTCTTGGGGACATAAAGACCCATAACTGGGAGGGGAGGTTGCTCCTCACTTTGCGTTAATCACTTGCTTTCTCTCCCTGCTAGGACACTCTGAAGGTACACTATGAAAATAACAGTCCATTCCTGACCATCACCAGTATGACCCGAGTCATTGAGGTGTCCCACTGGGGAAACATTGCGGTTGAAGAGACAGTTGATTTAAAGCACACCGGAGCAGTGCTGAAAGGGCCCTTCTCCAGATATGACTACCAGAGACAACCAGACAGTGGAATCTCTTCAGTCAAGTCTTTCAAGGTTGGTGTTTTACATCACCTGTTCATACCGTGGCTTCTTCCTCATATCCCTAGATTTAAATACATAAATAAACATCCAGTTCTGAGTAATAAGGGATTATTAAAACTCTGATCTGTTTTCAGAGAAGGATCATTCCAAAAAGCCAAAAGTGGCTTTTGGAAATGGAAATTGGAGGTTATATGCCTTATTACATCTGGTGACCAGAGAAACTGTGTATGCCAGGCATGTAGTGTCCCTCTGTGCTCTTGACACTCCAGGCTCAAAAACTGTCTTAAACTCCCTTAATCAAATGCATTAACAGTTCTGGTTTCCTGTTTCCACTATAGAAGGGCCTTTCATCCTTTCCCCACCCTCCTGTTTTCAGAGTTGCCTTTTCTATCATACCACGTTGAGCAATAATTGGAAACTCACCCATCCATCCCTTGCTCATAAAACACTTAACAAAAGTTAAAGCTGTGGCTCTGCTAGCCAGATATGAAAAAGTATTTTATGTCTTCATCTCAACCAAAGCCTTCCTCACTGCTCAAGGCCTCCAGAATTGATTGATGTAATTCTGCAAGGTGATGGAGCCAAACAGAAATCTCATTTTGCTGTGCATAAGCCAGCAAGCTCAGTGAGCTAGGAGCAGTGAGCTGGAGTGAAAAAGAGAATTGCTGTTCTGGTAGGTGCGATGAAGTCCCTTGCTGTCTGGAATATTTGAAACTGGGCTGGAGAAAGCCCTGATTTTCCACATTCACTTATAGGCCAGGTAAATTGAGTACTGGCAGTCACTTCAGTGACTGATCACTTGGAATACCACAATTTTACCTCTTAGTGCTGAATGGTATTTTGTTGTCTCATGTGGGAGCACTGTTTTCTGATGCCTAACGGCTGTTGCTGGTTTTGCCCATTCCACTGGAACTAACTCTTAGTTGAGGAACTGACTGTTGCTTCTCTTCACACAGACCATTCTCCCAGCTGCTGCTCAGGACGTCTATTACAGAGATGAAATCGGAAACATCTCCACCAGCCACCTGCTGGTCCTGGATGACTCTGTTGAGATGGAGATCCGTCCCCGCTTCCCACTTTTTGGGGGGTGGAAAACCCATTACATCATTGGCTACAACCTGCCAAGCTACGAATACCTCTACAATCTTGGTGGGTTGTTAGGGCAAAGGGAATAAGAAACCTTTTACTCTGCATTTAAAGGTGGTTCCTGTACAGTAATGAATTCAAAGCCATGGTATGCTGTACCTTAGCAATTGTTGCTAGGAGTTATTTCTAGAATATGCAAATCCATCCCTTTTTTCTGTGCTTCCTACAGGTTTTTGTAGACATCAGTTTAAAACATATTTGAGTGAGCTAGTGCCCCCTGCTGCATGATACATCTGAATTCTGTTTTTGCTTCTAATAGGAGCTGAGCTTCAGGCTTGCTCTTTGTTCTTTGAAACGTAACCACTCTGTGGTCTGCACTGTCTTAGGTGATCAGTATGCCCTGAAAATGAGATTTGTGGACCATGTCTTTGATGAGCAAGTTACAGATTCTCTGACTGTCAAGATTGTACTGCCAGAAGGTGCCAAGTAAGTACCATTACTCCTGGTTTGTTGCTGTAGAAGATGCTGTGTTGGTAACAGTTATTGTGGCTGCTCTGATGGCCTGAAGACAGTGAAACGGCATAGCGACTACACGTAGAGACCTTGGAACGCAGCTTTGCTTCCTTTTAGAATGTTTAAATTGCATAATTGGCCTTGTGCTGGAGGCCACAGTTGGCCAGCCAAGTCCTAGCATAGACTCAGACAGGACTGTCTGGCTTTATCCGCAGGAATATCCACGTGGACAGCCCCTATGAAATCAATCGTGCTTCAGATGAGCTTCACTACACATACCTGGACACTTTTGGACGCCCAGTTATTGTGGCACACAAGAACAACCTGGTGGAGCAGCACATCCAAGACATAGTGGTGAGCATGGCCACGCTGTGAGGTTTGCCTGACCAGTTGGGCCTCCTCTCTATTTATCGTGATGGTCAAAACATCCATGTTTGGTTTCAGAAATGAACACCTCCTTAACTACACAGCTAGTTGTGCTGCTGCCTGAGGTGTTCTGTCCTGTGGTAACGTGGGTCACTGCTCAGCATTTCAAACTTCTCTCATAGGTTCATTACACCTTCAATAAAATACTGATGCTGCAGGAACCCCTGTTGGTGGTTGGAGCCTTTTACATCTTGTTCTTCACCGTGATCATCTATGTGAGGCTGGATTTCTCCATCACTAAGGTGCTGTATGAGGAGTCCTTTGCAAATGTTAATGGCTTACTCAGGCAACGGTCAGAGATTTTTCATGCCAATAATTCGCCCCAACTGTTCCTACTTGACATTTAAGTGGATACCTGTTGTTATACTCCCACAGGCTTCGGTGTACTATGGCTAATCTGAGTTTTACCCCCTGGATAAAAAAAGAATTTGTCTCTGATAAACAAGGACATCTGCAAACCTTTCTGCAATGTTTTTGCTTGCTTTTTTCTAGCTCTTTGTTGGGCTGTGCTGAATTTCTGAAAAGTGCTTGCCCTAGTCAGTACTTGTACCATTTCCTAGTTGCTGTCAGTTGACCTAATTGCAGAGTCCCGTTTCTGGTAACAGTCTTGTGGCACATAGCAAGCGTGGCTTAATGCAGATCAAAGATAGGACTGCTTTGATCTTTTCTTCTGTCTTCTTCTAGGATCCAGCTGCTGAAGCTAGAATGAAAGTTGCCTGCATCACAGAGCAAGTGCTGACTCTGGTAAACAAGAGGCTTGGGCTGTACCGTCATTTTGATGAAGCAGTGAATAAATACAAACAGTCACGGGACATCTCCACCTTAAACAGTGGCAAGAAGTCTTTGGAGACAGAACATAAGGCCCTGACAAATGAAATAGCTGCTCTGCAGTCTAAACTGAAGACAGAAGGCTCTGACTTATGTGATAAAGTAAGAAATGTTAATTTTCTGAAGTTCTCCTGCTTTTGGCTCAGTCAGATATTCAAGCTGACTTTTAATACGTTGTTCAGTTTCTGCAGCTTATATCTCTCCCTCTCCCCTGCAAAAACTAGCTTGATCCCTGCCAGAGGGGGTGAAGATACATTATTATTTTTTTTCCTTCTTTTTCCACTTGCAGTAATCTTGGTTATGCAGCCATGTTGTTAAACAGCTGCTTGTGCTGTTTCTTAAGCAGCCCCTAACACCTGCTGCATGGGTGGTGGTTTTGTAACAGTCTTGATGCTCACTTTGCTCATTACGGTGACAACTGGCCAAAATGAAAACTACCAACATCAGTTCTGACTCTACTACTGACACCAGCCAAGCTGATACCATCTCCCTAATCTCATATTTTCTTCCATGTATAAATTTGATGCTGATAGATTTTTCCTAACATGATGCTTCTCAGGGGGTATTTTGCTGTACCATGTTGAAAACTGCAGTACAGAAAACACACCTCACTGCATCTGCTATATTTCAGAACTTACCTGGAACAGCCACCTAACCTCAAGCAGGGGACGTTTTAATCACTAAGGTCCATTCAACCAACAGACACTTTTCTTAATCTCTTATTACCTGAAGGGGTAGCTCTGTCATTATAGAGCTGCTGCTTGCACACCATTGACATTAACTGCAGGGGCACATCTTCCAGCTGTCACAGTTGTGATATAGCTTAAAGCCTTTAAAACCCATCATTAAACACTCTTTAACAGTCATTGCATCTGTCTCCTGCCAGTATGGCTCCTGGGTCCTTAGAGCCCTTTTATATCTGCACTGCTTAATTATCCATTCACAAGATGTTCCTCATAATGTGTTGGCAGGAAGAGGCAACAGCTCAGGAGGCAATATGCAGGGATTGGAGACATTTCTATTTAGCACTGACTTCATCTTTTGCTGTACCTCAGTCATCTCTTCTATTCCAGCTTCAGTATAGGGATGCTGAGAAGGTTTATTGTTTTGTTTTTTGTCTTCTCTAATATTCCTTTTGTTTCTTAATCCTGTAAGGTAAGTGAGATTCAGAAGCTGGATGGCCAAGTCAAAGAGCTCGTTTTAAAGTCCTCAGTGGAAGCTGAGCGGCTTGTAGCTGGCAAGCTCAAGAAGGATACCTACATTGAGAATGAGAAGATGCATTCCAACAAGCGTCAGGATCTGGTCACCAAAATTGACAACATCCTTGATGCGCTGTAACTCTCCGGTATAACAGTCAGGTGAAGGGGGAGAGGTGTGAAAGGAGATGAGGAGCGTGGGAGTAGATACACTTTGAGCCAAAACTCCTTCGCAGAAAAATTAAGGAAAAAAGTTTATGTGAAAAATATCTGCAAGTATGTTTTATTTTTAGATTGTTCCGTCGAGCCTGTCTGCTCAGCAACATCTGCTGTGCAAGGGACCACAGCATCATGCTGTTTGGCTGGTAACAGGGTTTCTTTCCTAGATGTGAGACTCAGCCTGGTGACAGAAGTCTCCCGCTTTCAGTTTTCTCTGTATAGATGTGTTCTGATCAAGCTGACACAGCCAGCCAGTCTGAGCACAGACATGCTCATGACAAATCCAAATGTTTTGTCTCCAGAAAGAATAAAAGGACCCTTTGTTCTACTTTGAGATAAAACTGCCACTGCCTTGCCTTTCTGTGGTGGGACAGGGAGGGGAGGGTGAGGTGTTGGGTGTCCCATCCCTGCCTGTAGTCCAGGAACACACAGAGCTCTGCCACCCTGCACAGCCCTGATGGAGGCAGGAGAGCCGAGCCCTCCTTCCCTAAGTATACGTGTGCACTTACACCCTCACAGGGAATAAAAACATACAACACACTACTACTATGCAGCTGGGCACATTGCAGCCCTTCCAGACTGCTGGTACTGCCTGTTGGTTCCTTGACAGGTCCACCGTCCATACTGAAGTACAGTCCTCTGCTAAACAAACCCAACTCCTCTCCCAGGGCTTTTCTCTTCCTTGCTGGAAGGGCACATGTTTTTGGCAGGCCTCTGAAACATCAGTAAACTCCAGTTTCAGCTCTTGCTGTTGCTCAGGGCCCCTGGGTTGATGCCTGAGGAAGTGTCTGGTGCCAGGAGCCAGCTTTCAGGGTGTCTATTAGTGCATACTTATTTCCCTTCTTAAAAAACATTGGACAGGAGAGGGAGAAGGAGAGCCCCGTGGCTTCACCACACCTATGGTAACTGCACCTGGCCCCACCTGGAGCCTCACATCCTGCCCAGGGGCTTTTCCAGGCCCCAGAATTTCAGGCAAACAGGAGTAGAGCACAAGGAGTGAGCTCAGCTCAGGGCTTCTTAGACTGCCTGACAAACAACTAAATGCCCAGTAAATCATCATTAACCCATAATGCCAAAACATACAGGGTGTAGGGAGGTACTAGGAGTACCTAAAGCCAGACAGGGGACTGCCTGCTGCACCTGAGATGGAGTCAGGTCCAGGGGGTGGAAAAGAGTGATTAAACTGCTGATCTGAGAGGTATCTTTAATATCCTATTTCTCCCTTGAAGGGGAAAGGCAGTACCACTCTTCCTGCCCCAGTCCCTCCCAGCAGCCTTGTCCCTGGTGAGTACAGCAGTGTCTGTTACACCCATCACATCAAAAGTCTGTGGGGGCACATGGAGTGGTGCTGTGTCTGGGGTTTTCTCTGCTTGATCACTGCCATGGCTCAGCCCTTGTGCCTGGTGGGCAGCTTCAGATCCTGTGTGTTAAAGGAAGATTTGACTGCAGAGATGGCTGCTATAAATAGAGACGAATGCAGACAGCCCCAGAAAAAGAGACCTCTGGTCCCTGAGGAGAACTGTCCCAGTTCCAGCATCTGAGGATAAAGTGGCCACTGGAACAAGCAACACTTAGTTGTTCTACATTCTGCTGCCCTCCTTGGGCAGCCGCTGCCCCAGTGCTGTGCAAACCCAGTGCTGCTCCTTGAACCAGCTTTTGCACTTGGAAAGGGCAACCCCAGGCAGGTGGCCCAGGGTTAGGCTGCTAAGGAGCCACAGCACAGAGGCACCCTGTGCCCTACAGCATGCAACCTCACAAAATAGGACAGCTGAGTTTCCACAACCTGTGACCGTAACCTACAGCAACACATACATTATAAACACCCCTCCCCCCCCAATCATTCAGCATCAGAGTGACCTAAAAATCAGAGTAATTTCTGGATTCCTGTAAACTTACTCCTGACAAAACACAAGAAAAGGAGAAAAAACAAAACAGCACCTACTGGGAGCTCAGAGGCCAGAGAAGAGCTGGAGCAGCAACAGCTGATTGCAGTAAATAGGTCAACCAGGGCTGCAGCTGTTTGTCATATTTAAAGGGAGAAGGCCTACAGCCTGAGGGGTGGGGTTAAAATTAATCTATATTGTTTAGCAAAAGCCCCATTGCACGTGGGTTTCTGGCTAGCAGATCCTCCCCCTGGTGGTTGACCTTTCTCAGGTGCTGCTGAAGAAACAATCCTCATCAGGAGAGAGATCAAGGAGCTCAGTCTCTGCTGTGTGGCTCAGACTGTGCTTGCTTTCCTCCTGCACCTACTGTGTCCTCCACTGCTGCCAACTCAGCCACAGCCATTGTCCACTCTGTTACCAGAGCGGTAGTCAGTCCAGCCTGGCCAGGCACAGGCTGATAATTTCTGGCTTGCTTGAGGATCCACCTGAATTCCAGCTGTTGTTTTCCAAGGGTATCCCTTATTTCCTCCAGGCTTGGCTGCTTATCAAGTGCACAGAGCTGGAGCCAGCAAGGTTCCCAAAGCATCTCAGTCCGCACTGCACAGAGAGGAAGGCATTGCCAGGGAAGAATTCAGGGAACTAAGGCATGAGAATTCCTCGGATTCTTTCCTTCAGCTGTGCTTGAGACATCTTACACGGGGCATCGGGAATCCCAGGTGGAGTCTCTGGCTGATGGAGAAGACCTCCAATGTCCTTCTGCAGCAGAGCTGGGCTTTTTCTATGCTGCTCTGCACAGAAGCTTTTCTGGGCTAGGAATTTCACTTGTGATCTTGTTCAGAGCAAATTGCCTGGGGAGGCTGTGGGGAATCGGGAGACATGTGCCAGGGGAATTGCAAAGCAGCAGAAGGAAAAGGAAAGCTTGGATGGAGGAGCATGTAGACCCTGCAGCAGATTAGCATCTCATGGGTAATTAAAGCTGAACTCCGCTGGGACTCTGATTAGTTTTGCTCCTATGCAGAATGTGGAACCAAAAGGTTGGAAGGGCTGCTATTTGCCTCCACAGGAAAGGGAACAACACTAAGAGAGAAGGAAAAAAGAGTATGTTGAAGAAGGAAAAGGAAACCACACAAACACAAGATTTGCCGGTGCAAGCGAGCAGCCATGATTTCAGGCCACTGGCTCAGCACAGCCGCTGCCTGGCAGGGTGGCACTGGGCTGCCCATCCTGCGTGCTGGGCCCTGCTGTCCCCTGGGCCCTGCTGTCCCCACTGCTGCCCTTCGCACTGCTGCAGGACAGCTGGTGCTGCTGCACTGCTGCATCCCAGAGGATGTCTTCTCCCTGTCTGTCTCTGCTCTCCCAGTCTGTCCCAGCCAGCCGCCAGTCTGCCCAGTACAGCAGATGCTCAACACCATCCAGTGCAGAGCAATAAGCAGGAGGGCACTGTGGGTGCTTTGGGGCACTGTGGCCTACCTGGCTGCTGCTGGTGCTACGTGGGGAAAGGCAGTGCATGCTGCTCCTGCTCCCCTCCCAACATGGTGTGGGCCATGTCCCAGTGCAGGACAGTGTTGTGATGGAGGCCAACGTCCTGATGGATGATGACATCCTGTTGGAGGATGACCACCTAAAATGGCGTCTCAAAGGAGGATGACGTCCTGGCAGAGGTAGCACCCAGAGGCCACATCCAGACTGAACAGCAGCACCAGGAGGGGAGGCAGAGCCCAGAATGCTGCTGGGACCCACAGCAACACCGCCACGGCACCACGCTGCCATCGCCGCCACTAGAGGCCGACAGCGCCCAGGCAGGCCATGCTGCCATGGCAACCACCCCATCCCGCCATCACCTCACCCCACAGCTTGGTGGTGCCATTGCTGCACGGCCCCTGAGGCGGATGGCAGCAGGCATCTTCCTTTCTTCTATTTTTTATTTTTATTTTTTTCAATTTTATTTTTTCTTTCCCCTCCCGCTCCTCCTTGTCCAATTTGTCTTCGAGGCTGACATGAGAGAAAACCCCAAATGACAGCGCCTGCCCGGCACAGTTTTACCACAGTATCCTGAAAAAGGCATCTGGCGAGCTGATAGTGCAGGGGGGCTCCGGGCGGGAGCCCCGGCCGGAAGCGCGGGCCCGGCGGCAGTTGCGGGGCCGATGCTTCAGCACGGGCAGCAAACAGGAAACTTCCCCGGCATGGGGAGCTCCTCAGGGCCTGCCCGGCTCTCCAGGCCTGGCCCAGTGGCCCTGACCTCACCTGGGCCACCACAAGCCCCCCGCCACTCTTAGCCCACTGAACCGGCCACGTGTGCACCTGGTGCCAGCCCCTGAGCTGTGCTTGGAGGGCACTGCCTCCTCCTGGGGGCTGTGGCTGTGTATGTGGAGGCTACAGGGCTCGGCGGGATGCCGTGGGCCTCGCCTGCCGTTGTGGCACAAACCTATCTTTGATGACTACAACTTGGGGACTTCCCCAGCAAACGCTCCCTGTGCGGCCCCGCGTGGTGCTCAGCCCGTCTCCCAGTGTACCCAGTGCCACCCCTGCACCAGGAGGCCCCAGGGGACACGAGGACATCCTCCTCATGGGAACATGAGGGCTGCGTTGGTTGGTAGCCCGTGCGGCAGGGCCGTGGGTGCAGAGCATCTCCCGGCCAGCAGGGATGTGGCTGCACTGTGCATGCAGCCGCCAGCTGCAGAGAGCTGAGAGCAAAGAGAGACCTCCAGGAGGATCTCAGTGCGCTGTGGGACATCGAAAGGAGGGGATCCCCTGCTGGCACCTCTCAGAGCACACAGGAAGGCAACACATGGCGAAAGCAGTGCTGCGCGTCGTATCAATCCTATCTCACTGAGGGATTCAGACATCAGCTGGGCATGGGGCCCCAGGCACTTCTTGCCCTCTGGTTCTGAACCTGGAAGGGTTGAGGTTCTGCTGGGCTGAATCATGACCAGAGAACGTGGCACCCCGAATGTTCTTCCAGGGTGAAGGTCTCCTGCTTACTGCTCACAGGGCAGCCTAACTGTGATTTGGAGCAGGGAGAGGGAAGAGGATGCTCAGCACCTCTTCGGTAAAGTCAGTATGCTTTTATTGTGATCTTTGGCACCTTTGGGAAATCCTACAGACTGGGGAGGAGGTGCTGAAAGAGCAAATCCAGATGGCATGTGTTAGCAGCAGGTAAGAGGGACAAGCTGTGAGCTCAGGTATGGAGGACCAAGTACCGTCACCGAGGGGTGAGTTACGTTGGTGCTAAAGGGTATAAGAGAACCAGAGCGAGCATCCTAACAGAGCTCAGTGCTGGGGCTGCTGCTTGGGATGTATAAAACACGGCTTCTAAAAAAAGGAACTGGCAGGACAGAGCTGCAGAGGGACTCAGCATTGTCCCGGTAAAGTGGAGCAGAGCTGAGAAAGGGGAGACATTAATTACTTGCTACCACAAATGAACAAATCTCACCTCTCTGAGTGAGGATATGGATCTCCAGCACACAGCTGGACGCAAAATCCTCTTTGTTTTATCCCTGCCAACCGCCTGGAGCATCGTGGCAAAGGGAACAGCAGTGCCTCAGGGGGAGTGAGGGCAGAGCACATGAAGCAGCCGGCTCTCTCCTTGGGAGCACACAGAGGGGAGGAGGATGTCCCGTGGGCAGTGATTCTGACTTGCCCGCTCTCCTTCTCTCACTGGGTCCTGCACCCAGTGTTCCCTGCTTTCACTGGCACAGGCTGGGCAGCGTCCAGAGCCAGGTCTGCCAGCTGGACGTTGTTGCTTCGCCCCTGGGACCTCCCTCTGCTAAAGGAACAGAGCAGGCAAGCACCCGCATCAGCCCCTGGAGGATTTGCGGTTCCCTGCTCACAAGCTCTGTTGCTGCTGCTGCCCTGCAGGGATGCCTGCTTGCAGCCGGCCCTGACTGCTGCACGTAAACCAAACCCTGCAACAGTTTCTCCCCGAGGTCCCACGGGGCGGTCACGCAGCTCCCACGCAGCCCCGAGGACATTCCTGCCCCGCAGTGAGGCTGGCAGCCACCAGGTGTCCCTGCAAGCCCACGCTTGGGTTGCCTCATTCGGAAGGAATGGGGATCGGGCCCGGCAGAGGTGACCGTCGCCCTGCAGAAAGGAGGGGAGGAGAGGAACACCGCTGGGCTTACTGGCACTGATGGAGCAAATCCACGGGTTAAATCCCCCCACCCCTCAAGGGCTGGGGACTGCGGGGGCCTTGGGAAGCGGGCAAACCCGGCCTAGGCAGAGACCCACAGGGATGTGCAGTGATGTGACGCTTCAGGCAGCAAGCGCTGCCGATGGTATTACTCAGGCCTGTCTGGAGGGCACGTCCCCCACCTGCAGAGGTGGGGCGTTGATGGGACGTGGTCTGACTGCACACCCTTTGTCCCCTCCTCTCTCCATGAAGGCTGCAGGGGGAGATGCAGACCTACAAATGCAGCAATACTGGGAAAAGCAGCATCAGCCCCCCCCCCCCCCACGTGCTGCGGTATCAGTTTGAGCACTGTCTGCCTTAGTTTCCTCCCCTCTGACAATCAGACATTAATCTCCCTCGCCTCACTGTCCTGGTCACGTTCATTTTTATCACAGTTCCGTTAGTGCCAGGCTGAGCTTTCCGGGTGCTGGCGGGGCCCTGGGGCGCTCCTTGTGCCAAACCCCACCATCCTCACAGCCAGCAGCCACCCCGCTGAGCTCCTCACCACATCAGGATACAGAGCCCTGCAACAAATTCCGGACAGGCTTATTTCAGCCTTCTGGTCAACCGCAAGCACGGGGGGTTTCACAAACACGGTGTGCCAGCCAGGGTGCACTGGGGCCTGGTCCTACAGCCCAACCGATGCTCCGGATGCTCTGTGGGAGCACAAAAGCAGTAAGATGCCTCCCAGGCTCCCCAGACCCAGAGGTGCTGCTGTTGGATGCCTGAGGTGTGCTGCGTCTCTCCAACTCCCAGCTTGGCTTGCAGCACTGCAGCTCTTTCAGTGGGCTAGGCAGTGAGTTTCTACCTTCCCCCAGCAACCTGTGTGCACCCACAGCCCAGCACAGCACTGCTACACTGGGCACAGCCATGCACAGGCCAGCTCCAAGCCCACGGGTTACCCACAATGGAAGAGCTGAGTGATGACATGCAACTCATGTTCCCCATGGCTTCACGCTCTATCACAGCTCACGAGTTATCACAGGGGAACAGAGGCTGTTGTTGCACGCCACAGGGCAAAGCTGTGGTTTCAGCTAGGACCTGGGCAATCACTGCAGCTCACTGGCGTGGCGGCTCCCCAGGCTGCAGTCTGCAGTGAACACCCCTGGCTCTCTCTTACCACCCCCCACAGGTCGGGTGCATCTCCCTATTCAGTTATACTTGGCTCTTAGCAATACAGGTTTCGGCAACACTCAGAAGCAGGAGCATGGTTGCTGGAGGGTCTGAAGGGGCATGGAAGGGCTTCTCCTCCCTCCTTCCCCTTTTCCCCTTTACAGAAACAACCTCAAACCAGTTTCAGACACCCACAGCACAACCTTTGTGCAGGAACCAGCTGCAGAGGGCTGGGGCACATCCTCATACAGAAATGCTGTCTGTAGTACCAGCATCATTCTCCAGTGCCAAGATGCTGAGCCCAGGCACCAAACTCTGGGAAATCCCATGTAAGGCACACAAGACTTGGAACATCACCCTTCACCTTGAGGAAGCAGCTGTCCTCCAGCCTCATCAGGAGGCCTGGATCTGCCATCAGTGCTCAAGGAGGACGTTTTTGGGCAGGAGGTGCCACCCAGCAGCTGGCTGCTTAAGTCCCCCTGTGACCTCACTCTGTACAGCTGCACCAGAGGAGCCAGCAGCCCCACAGTGCTGATGCAGGTCCCAGGATGTGGGGGAACTCTGGGGAGCAGAGCCACATAGCAAGGCAGGGTCTTTGTCACCTCTTTCCAGGCTGTCTAGGTTTTAACTGCTAATTACAAATTATCACTCCCATGCATATATTACCTGTTTACCTGCACACCCCTATTTTCCCAGGCATTGCTCCCATCCCTCCCCACCATGCCCAACCTCTCCTCTCCCCATGCCCTGAAATGGCAGGTGCCTCTGAGCCCACCCTGCAGCCCAGTGGTGCTGGGATACATGGGGAAGTGCGTCAGGAGGCAGAGGATGCTGAGAGATGTGCCTCTCACCTGTCATCAGAGCAGCTTCTTCTCTTTAAGGTCCTATTGTGCCCCTTGCAGAATACTGGGAAGCTTTGCCAGACTAATCCTGCCCGGTATCCACCCCATCTGGACTGAGGAAAACAATGCAAGCCCTTAATTTTGTAATCCTGGGAGCTTCCAGGCTTTGCTTTGATAGCAGCCCTGCCTCAGCCCATCTGCAGGGCAGGGCTGGAACCTCTGTCCTCGTGTCCTGACAGTTCCAGGAGGCATCTCTCACCACTGTGTGTCTGTGGACAGGCTGGCACAGCCAGCTGGAGGGATCCCATCTCCTCCCCCTGCCCCAGCAAAGCAAGGAGCTACCCTTTACATCCCTGCCGCTCCAAAGGCTGTGATCCGGAGGCTTACAAGTGTTGCTCAGACTCCGACAGGAGCTGGTTGACACTCAGTGTTTTCCCTCCTGCCCAGTGACCTGCACAGCCCCTGGGGACATGTGGAGCAGGGACCAAGCTGCCTGGATGGCCCAGTATCGTGGGGGCTCGCAGGGCTGGGATCTGCGAGGGCCGGGCTGCTGGGGAGCGGCAGGATGGAACACAAACAGGAAAGCTGGCAGGGATCCAGCCCTTCCCAGCTGGGACAGGAAAGAGACGCTCTGTCCCTGCTCAGGGCACGAACAGCAGGGGTGTATGAGCACTGAGCATAACCCACCTCAGGCTGCTCATCCCGAGACAACCCTCTGAGGCCACCCCATCCCTTCGTGCCCAACCTGAGGCTCCCCGAACCTCTACCACCTCCCAGCCCCGGGGTCCCAGCGGGTATCCAGCACGAGCGCAGCCCACGGGACGCGGGTGGGGCTGACCTCAGAGCCGTCCCCTCCCCTGGGCACTGCGAGCATCCCGGCCTGGGTGCAGCTCCGCCCGGGGACGCGGCTCTCAGCCGGACTGCTGTGCCGCGGGAGGGCACCATCGGCCAAGCTTCGGCCGCGCTGAAGCTCAGCGATGGCACCAATTTCTCCTACAGTGTCAGAAAACAGATTGGCCAAGGTGCATCCCAGCAAGCACCACCTGGATGCCCTGCTTAGAGCGCTGGAGAGACGGGACAGAGAACTACCCATGTTCCTCCATCCCCTCCGCACAGCACCATCCCCAGGCACAGTGATCACCTTCCCCCCTGCCAGGGGCACCGTCCCCCGGCTGTCAGCACCCGGCCTCCCCGCAGGTGTGAGGACAGGACGGCCCTTTGTGTGCCAGCCTCCCGGCCACCCGCTCCCCAGGGCAGGTTTTCAGCAGCGCTGGCACAGCTCCCCAGCTTTTCAGCACCTCCCATCTCACTGCCACAAAGGGCAGCCCTGTACCTGAGAGCCCAGCGCATCTCCTATGTAAAGGATGGGGAGGGATGGGGAGCGGGTCACCTCTCCGGAGAGCAGGCATGGGGCACGTAGCCAAGAAAGGAGGGGTTTGGGAACGCGGAGCTTGGTCACCCTCCGCAGAGATTTGCCATATCCTCCTCTTTGCAGCTCTTCCTACAACAGCAAATAAAAAGTAAAAAGAATCTGCTCACAGCCCCTGACCTGGCACGTGTCAAAGCCCGCATGTTTGTACAGCGGCCTTGGGATCGACACCTGGCCGGCAGGATGGGCACTGAGCCCTTCAATCCCTCCAGAGCATCAGCCAGCGACCGCACGGCCCTGGCTGCCTGCCCCATTCCAGTCGGGAAATCCTGCTTGCTGTGCCCCAGGCTGCAGGTGCTCCCAGCCTTGGCAGGTCCCTCACTAGTGCCCACAGCTCCAGCACAAGTGGCCGCGTGCCCTCCCAGATGGGATGATGGGCAGGGGCACCGCTCCTGCTCTGGCTGGTGGCCTCGGATGCTTGGCAAACAGGCTTTTCCCTCCCCTCCCGAGCCTGCAGCACTTGGAGGGACCTTTAAATCACATTCAGTCCTTTCGTTTTCCCTGTGCTATTTCCTTGCCCTGTGCTGCACATCACTGCACAGCCCTACCCTGATACAGATCATGGACAGAGCACCGCTCAGACAGGGGGAATAACGCTGCACCACAGCAGCCAGGAGGCAGCAGGACGAAGTGCATAGGGTTAAAGCTTTCTCCATTCCCCCGCTGAGCCTCCCCTCTCTCCAAAAACAAACTGTGTGGTTCCCTGCACACAGCCCCCTGCTGTGCTCACCACTTTCCAAAGCCCATGCCAGCACATCCCTCCGTGCCTTCCCTCCTCTGCAGGGATCACGCTGAGTGCTGGCCCTTCCTGCCCTCTGTCCCTCAGATCATTAACTAGCTCCACTCTCGCTCGCTCTCTTTTTTTTTTTCTTCTTCCCTTTTGAACATATCAGCCTAATGGAATCAAAGAGGCATTTCAGTGACTCAGGCGTTTCCCATTGCCCTATTCCAGCATCCTCTACTCTTAACGCTGAGAGCTTTTCACGTCCTATTTGGAACTGATAGGAAGCCCTTTCATTGTTTCACTACATGGATATTAACACTGATGAAGGAAATGCTCCATCTGATAACAGAACCGTTGAAAAGAGCACCATTTCCAAATGAGCAGACTCTGAGACAGTGCACGACCGCTGCTCACATGGCTTTGCACGCTCCCTCAGGCATGGCTGGCACCACCTCCCTGCGAGCCACATCCATGCCAGCTGGGATATTGCCTCCTGACCTCCTCAGAATGGCCTCTTCCCTGTCATGGACATGTGATGTTGCACAGCTTTGTTCTGGAGGTCACATCTATATCTTTCAGCAGCAAGGAAGAGCTGCCATTGCTCTGAGATGCTGACTTGGGTAGCCCAATGGCCAACAGCAAGGTCAAACTTGCTGACAGGACAAGAGGTAATGGCCTTAAGTTGCATCTACAGGGGAGGTTCAGGCTGGATGTTAGGAAAAACTTCCCTGAATGAGTGGTAATGCATTGGAGAAGGCCGCCCAGGGAGCTGGTGGAGTCACCAACCCTGGAGCTGTTCACTAAAAGGGTAGATGTCACACTGGGTAACATGGCCTAGAGTGATCAGAGACGTGGGCTGACAATTGGACTACATGGTCTTAGTGATCTTTCCAACCTTAATTATTCTATGAACCTGTGGCTGGAGGGAATGGGTTCTGCTCAAGAAGCTATGGAATAAAATCATCCCACCTAGGAGGACGTTGAGCAGAGTTTCGGGCACTCTCTGAAGCCTTCAGTGAATTAAAACTGAGAACTTCAAGCTTCTAAGTGGAGCTCAGAAAAGATAGAAAGGCCCACAAGAGCTGTCTCCTGCCCTAACATCATGCACAGCCACCAATATTTGATGGTGGCTTCCCAGACCTACAGCAGCTCTGTCCTACCAATGGGCTCTGTGAGCAGCACAGACACGTGGCTTCTCTTCAGGCCATACCCAAGTCAGGAACAACCCACAGAAACATCTCTTTCTCAAGCTTTTTGATCATCTGGGGACTTTCTGCTCTCCCTGACACCTCTCCAAAGCTGGCTGGCACTCCTGAAAGTCATTTCCTCCCGCTGTGGCCGCCCTAATCAATTAGCCACCTATAAATAGCCTCTCTGATTTCATGGTGTCATCTGGAATGCATCACCACCACCAGCTTCCCCCTCTACCTGGGAGCGGTCTCTTTCCAGTGCTCGGGGTGGGATCACCACATGTCTGCCTGGCCTCTGTGATGTTTCCCACTGCCCACAGACTTTCTGCTCTGCCAGCCCACTCCCGCCCTGTGCCACTGGACCAGTTCAGGTCTCAGCGCTTTGATGCTTTGGCTCAGCACAGGAAGTTCCCAGTCACAAGCTCAGTTCAGATCAGCAGTCATCCCTGCCTGATCCCTCCATTTGGAGGTTATCCCACCCCTCCAGCGCTGACCCTGGGGATGGTCCAGCTTCCAGAAACACAGCCCAACACTGGCCTTGTTTGCAAGCAAACCTCCTAGTTCACTAGAAGGGATGAGAAGCACCTTAGGAAGTTTTGGATGTCACTAGCCCAGGGATCTGTAGAATCACAAAGGCTGGAAAAGACCACTGAGATCATCTGGTCCAACCTCAACCCACTCCCACCATGCCCATAACAATTGTCCCTCAGTGCCACATCTCCATGGTTCTTGAACACCTCCAGGGACGGTGACTCCACCAGTCCCTGGGCAGCTGTGCCACTGCATCATACTCATTCTGAAAAGAATTTTTCCCTAATGTCCAACCTGAACTTCCCCTGTGGGTGCAAACCAGCCTGGCAGCACTCACCTGAAGCGATCTCTTCCCACACTGGTGGCACTCCTCGTGCACCGACAGGAGGGCTTCATGTGGCCACTGCTGCAGGACAGCCACAGTTCCACTTCTTTTCCCTCGTCCAAGGAAAAACAGTTAAATTACACACTAACAACCAAAACATTCATAGAAAGTAACAATGGGAGGAACGGGGAATTGTTGCTGGCTGGCAGGGGTCCCTGTTTTTACTATCATTTCTTCCCCAAAAGATGCGCAAAGCACAAACCCGAGGAGCCCATCATGGTTTTGTGGGAATTCACATTTTTTAAACGTGCTTCTGTGAAAAAGGGGAAATTCAAAATCATCCATCAGGTTTTGTTGTGTTTTTTTTTTTTTTTTTTTTTTTAATCTTTTCAGGAAAATCTCTTTGCCTGTGCTGTCAGAGGGAGCAGAGGCTGAGCAGTTAACAACCTCCTCCCTCGCGTCTCGCCTCTGCAGCGCAGCCCCTGGCACCACCAGAGGAAGTCACCAGCAGTGCGTTCCCGTAAGCTGCCCCTTTGATCAGCTGTGATTTTCGTGGATCAAATGGCTCTGAGGACATAACAGCGAGCCCCAGGGCACGCGATGACGGGCAGGGAAGCAGTGCCTCCAGCAGGAGCTGGCCAAGCCCCGGCTGTCACAGCCGGGAAGCAGCAACCACCAGACCCCAGGCGGGCACCTCCAAATCCCACAGCAGCCAGGGGTTTGGTTCTGGCAGAGCTCCTGCATCAAGGTTGTATGTTGAGTGTCTTGCCCTGCTGTGCTTGTGGGGTTTTTCACGTATAAAAGGCAAAGGGCCAGGAGATGAGCGCTTGGTTCCTTGGGAGGGATCCCAGTGGTATCACCATCTGGATGGCCCCTGGAAAAGGTACACCCCAATAACACCTACCAGCCCATGGTGGTCTTTCTGCCTTGAGGGCACACTGTTCTGGGAGCAGCCACCCTACCTAGCCAGCTTCTTACCGCTCTGGGCCACAAAATACAGCTCCCACATGGAGTCTCTGCTGGCTATAATAAGGGCCAGCAAGTTTCTGAAATTTCTAATTAGGGACAGGATTCCATAAATCCCCAGCTGCTGGAGTCAGGTGTCTCGCTGTTTAGTTGTGGTTTGTATTTTTTTAATAGAAGCACAGACTTCTTAGACCTTGGGATTACGGATAAATATCTCTCTGTCTCCCTAAAAGCAGCAGGCAGGTGAAAACAACACTCCAAATAATTCATCTTCATCAAATTTCCTGACTTTGGTCATTCACATCAGCTACAGGCTTGGAGCAGGCACAGGCTGAACCCCCATGGACCAGTGGAAGGGCTGGGCAGGGAAATGGGATGCTCACCTTGGATAAACCTCTACACAGGCACAAGGCATCTGGGTCAGAGGATGGGACCTCTCCTTGCAGTGGGGGGGTCAGGGCAGCAGGCAGGGATGCTGCATGCCCCAGCGATGCTCAGGCAGGGACAACTGCTTGTGGGCTCTTCGTGGACCAGCTCTAAGTGTAATTCCACACAGCTGGAGGGAAACCCCAGCTGCAGTCCTGAAAAATAACAAATAATAAAAGTGGCTGTGAGCAGCAGCGGGGCTGGCAGGAAACATTCCCAGTAGCAGCTGCTTCCTGAGCGCGACATTTATTTGATCCCCTGGCACCATCTGGGCCATGCCCCACTCTTTGTTTTCATTAAGAGTTTAGAAAAACAATTCAGCTTTGACTAATTGCTCTTTAAGGTCCCAGGCTCACCCTTTCTCCTCCCCTCACATTTCCTCTCCCCCAACCCCATGCGTTCCATCCCCTCTGCCCAACCCCAGGCTCCCCCCTTGACCCACATCATGCAGTCTGCTTTGTCCCCATGCCCCCAGGTACCTGTTGTGGCCCAGAATCAGGTGAGACATCTTCACGTGCTGGCTCCTATGAGCATCTTCCCTCCTCATGTAAGCACAGGGTACCATGATGAGCCCAGGGATCCCAAAGTTCCGATGATCCACTGGGATGTAGCAGTCTGAGTGCTGTAAATTCTCAGCCAAGCAGATGGGGCTGGATCCTGCATGTGGGCACCTCCCAAATCCTGACAGTGCCCTGCCCAGACCCCTCGCTGTCTTCTTTCCACCCCTAATGTGAGCGTGCTGCCCTGGGGGAAGCAGCCCTGCGACCCTGACTGTTTTGTCTGACGCGTACTTTCCACCCTGGAATAATCAGTGAGAAAAGTGTCAAGCCTTGATGTGAAATCCTTGCCTCTCCGGGAGGGGGTTGTTATTGCATTGGACTTTCTTGTTCCCCCTCACCTGATGGCTTTAGCAGAATCCACAACAAGGACAAGGAACTGGAGGAATTCCGGCCCCCTAATTACACTTGCTGGGAGGAATTTGCTTTTGCAATATCCCCGCTGAGTTAACCTAACAGGCATGGCGACGAGCCTTTCTTTATTTAGTTAGCAGCTCCACTGTGAAGTCCCCTCCACGGCACGCACACACGGGCTGCCCCCTCCTTGAGTTCTGCGGCGGTGTTTGTCCCTCTCCCTTCACCCTTTGCCCTCTGCAATCCCCTGCCAAAGCTCAAAGCACTTTTACACCTTCCTACTCCCACTTTCCGGTCCTCAAAAGTTTGCTTGGGTTGGGGCAGAGGCTCCATTTCCTCGCTCCTTCCTAACAAGCGCTTCCTGCTCCTTGCTGCCTGCCATTCTTTGGAGCTCGTGAAGCTCTGGGATTTCCTTCCCTGGGAACCCCGCCGGCTCTGCTGTGCTCAGAGCTCTGGATAACTCATCCCCACGTCGGCACCCGCGGTGTGCCTGTAGCCCCATCAACAAGGCGATGGCAGCGGGGACGGCGGCCGCATGGGAAACCGCAGTCACCAGCTGCGATCCCGCTTCCTATGGGGTGGGTTTCTGTGCACTCTGGGGTCACTGATGGACAGGGCAGGGACATTGGCATCACTAGCATGTGTTGGCTGTGAGCTGCTTTGGAGCCATCAGAGCCTGCAACAACACTCAAAGGGCACAGAGAAGCTCATGAGTGGAGGTGGGCTCTTGAGAGAGGCAAGGTTGCTTCCAGGTGTTGTGAGCAGCAGCAGTGCTGTAATCAGCAGAACAGTGAGGCCAGGATATGGTCCTTGAATGGGCTTTTCCATGCAAGCCAACCAGGTAAACAAAAGAGAATCATAGGATCATTAAGGTTGGAAAAAACAACTAAGATATTTAGTCCAACTGTCAACCCACCACCATGCCCAATAAACCACGTCCCTCAGTGCCACATCTCCACAGCTCTGGAACACCTCCAGGGACAGGGACTCCACCACCTCCCTGGGCAGCCTGTGCCAATGCCTGACCACTCTTTCAGAGAAGAAATGCTTCCTAATATCTGACCTGAACCTCCCCGGGGGCAACGTAAGGCCATCACCTGTCGTTCTATTGCTGTTACTTGGGAGAAGAAGCCGACCCCCACCTCACCACCACCTCCTTTCCAGCAGTTGTATAGAGTGATGAGGTCTCCCCTGAGCTTCCTCTTCTCCAGACTGAACAATCTCAGTTCTCTCAGCTGCTTGCCATAGACTTGTGCTCTGAACTCTTCACAGCTCTGTTGCCTTTCTCTGGACGTGCTCCAGGGCCTCGATATCTTGTAGCGAGGGCCCCAAAACTGAGCAATCTCTAATACAATAAAAATAACCAAGCAAAGAAACAGAAACAATAATGTGAGCTAAATTGGACATTTGTAACTTATAGCAGATTGAGCTCCCCTGGTGGGCTACTGGAGGAGAACAAATCTGAAGACCTCTCAGTGATGCGCTGTAGAGCCAGTGCATTGCCCAGGTTCAGCTAAATGGCATGTTGATAAATTAAGCGGTCTGTGGCCACAAGCAAATGGGATTTGCAGATATCTAGAAGGAAAACAAATAGAAACTACAATGAGATCCAGCTGGGATCTTACCAGCGCTAAAGCAGAAGGACCTTAAAGGAAATAAGCAAAAGATGGGCACAGAAGAGGGTTGGGGAGAAGATCCCAAGAATGCATCCTGAGGGGAGCACAGAAGGGGGCTGTCCTGTTGGCCACGACCCCATTGATGGAGGTGAGTGGAGGAGGGAAAACAAGTTGTACAGGCAGGTCCATTGCCAGCTGCTGCTGTGCATGCTGGTTAGGTTTCTCCAGGATCCAAACTGAGGAAGAGGAGAGCAGACGTGTGCATGGAGATGGGGCCTGAGAACAGGAGGGAGCGTGGCATGGAGAAGATGCACCTCATCTCTGCTGAGCATAGCCACCTCCCTGCTGTGCTGCAACCACCAGAGGGGCTGCAGCTGGAATCTGGGCACCTAAGGGTGGATCAGAGCCCCCTTTGCTCCCATTCCCAAGCAGAACAGTGGGGTTGCATCCAGCCGGGTACTGCTCGGGGCGCTGGAGCTCCAGGCAGGCTGCAGGAAGCGTGACTCGGCTTTCCAGCACGCAGGAATGCAGGACGGCGCGGCAGCAGCTTCCTGCCTCCCGCTGCACGCTTCCTGCCCCAGCACAGGGCTTACTGGAAACCCCAGCACTGCCCAGTGTGGCCACCAGCATTTTCCAGGTGTCACCGGGCTGGTGTGAGCCTCTGCCTCGCTGTCCTCCTTCCTGCTGGCTCATGCTTCTGCTGCTGGGGTGTGTTTTCTTTCTGTAAGGGTATGAAGATCAGAGAGGGGAGCAGAAGGTGAGCAGAGGATTTGTCCCTGCAGGGTTTGGGCTCCCCAGGCAGCACTGGCTGTGTGGTGGGCTCTTCTTCCAACACCGCTACAGGCTCGGGGTGGAGCGGCTGGCAAGCTGCATGGGGGAAAAGGATCTGGAGGTGTTAGGTGACAGATGGCTGAACGTGAGCCAGCAGTGTGCCCAGGTGGACAAGAAGGCCGGTGGCATCCTGGCTTGTATCAGCAGCAGTGTGGCCAGCAGGAGCAGGAGGTGATTGCCTCTCTGTATACAGCTCTGGTGAGGTTGTGCCTTGAGCTCTGGGTTCATTTTGGGGCCCCTCAAGACCCTGGATCTTGTCCAGAGGAGGGCAGGGGAGCAGTGAAGGGTCTGGAGCACAAGACTTACAGAGGGCAGCTGAGGGAACTGGGATGGTTCAGTCAGGAGAAAGGGAAGCTTGGGGGAAGACCTCATCACTCTGTACAGCTACCAGAAAGGAGGTGGTGGTGAGATGGGGGTCAGCTTCTTCTCCCAAGTAACAGCAATAGGACGACAGGTGATGGTTTTAAGCTGCCCCTGGGAAGGTTCAGGTCAGATATTAGGAAGCATTTCTTCTCTGAAAGAGTGGTCAGGCATTGGCACAGGCTGCCCAGGGAGGTGGTGGAGTCCCTGTCCCTAGAGGTGTTCCAGAGCTGTGGAGATGTGGCACTGAGGGACGTGGTTTATTGGGCATGGTGGTGGGTTGACAGTTGGACTAAATAATCTTGGAGATCTTTTCCAATCGTTATGATTCTATGAAATCTCACCTCTTCCAGCTTTTCACACACCACCTGGTCTCTCATCTTGTCTCCAGCTCCTCAGAGATGTTTTGCCATTGGGTTCCCTCTTGGCAACTCAGCGCCAACACAGGTGCTGTCCATGCAAGGCAGCCCTGTGCCTCCTCACCCCTTCCACACCACTCTCAGGACAAGGACTCATTTCTCTTCTCTTCTGAGCTCCCCTGGTACTGTGGGCAGATGGCAACCCTATGCCTACTCCCCACCACAGACATCACCTGGTCACATAGCAGCCACCCAGCTCCACCACAGCACAGTGGTCTCTAGGCAGGCACAAATCAGTGTCACTTGCAGCACATCCCAGCTGGTTGAGCAGGATCCTGCCCTGCACTGGCAGCCACCTAATCTCCCCAGAGACAGTCCTTCAAGGCTGCTCCTGTTCCGAAGCTGATAAAAATCTGACCAAAATGTTTTCAACAGTAAGCCGGGTATGATTACAAAGCAACCGTCCCCTACCGTCCAGCTGGGAAAGCTCAGCTGGGAGATTTCTTTCAGAAAGAAATGGATTTTTAATTTCTTTTGCTCTATTTTTTCCTCTTTTTTTTTCTCTCCTGTGTGTGCCAATGAAAAGTGTGGGTGGGGCAGCCCTAAACCAGGCTGTCTAGGTGGGCCAGAAACAAGGCAGAGCCCTGCTGTTCTCCTGCCACCAGGAGTTGGCTTCAATGATCCTTACGATTCCCTTCCAACTCAGGATATTCTATCATTTAAGGAGCCCCACCAACAGAGGTGTGCAGGACATGGCTGGGATGGAGCACCAGTGATTCCCTGCCAGGAGACCTCAGTTATAGCATCACCTCAGCACAACCCTACACAATTTACCTGTCCAGCTCTGCACTGACAGAAGTCCCCCATTAATTAAAAGAAACACCACCAACAGGGAGGAAAAAAAAAGCTACTATCACAGATAAAGTATTTGGCACAGGTTTTGAGGAGACAGTATTTTTGGCTTCAGGACTTAAATACCTTCTCTCTTTAGAGCTGCCAACCTGCGGCACAAATGTGTCAGAGCATGAAAACCACTCTGTGAAATTCAGCAGGCTCATTAACCAAAGGCATTAAGGGTGAAAATTGACCAAAACGTTCCGGAAAGAGAATCACATCTTAAAAAGAAAAAGGAAAAAGTCTTGGATAACGGCACATATCACAGCAAGACCCCAAAGGGAGCAGAGCCAGCCCAGCGCTGGGTCACACAGACCCCAACAGCCCCATCCCTGCCACGGAGTTTGGCTTAACCTCAGGGCTGAGCCCATTGCGTGCCAAGGTCTGAGGGAATAAAGGGTTTATTAGCACTTCGGTGAGAGCATTGCCAGTCGATCTTGGGGAGCAACAGGTACTATGAAAAAAAAATGAAAACCCACAGCAACACTTTGGAATCCTCAGAGCTACAGGGAAATTACAAGCCAGTCACTTCATGATCAGGGGAAAATTAAAAGTCCAACTTCAGTGACAACAAAAACAACGCAAAACCACGACGGGCAATAAACAGCACAGGGAGCAGCAGGCTCTTTGAACAGGTTTTTTAATCTCCTCTCCCCTCTGCTCATAATATCGCCTTTATTATTTTCTGATGTGGAGCCTGATTCTCACGAGGGAAGCAGATGCTGACAGCAGAGTAATGGAGCACCAGCAATTTTGGCCGGGCAGCCCTTGGGGATTAATGTGGCTGCAGAGAGGGAGAGGTGTCACGCAATAAAGCTGCCAGGTTGAGTGGGGTCCATCAGCAACAGATGCTCATACCAACACTACATCCCTTCCCAATGCCCTGGGAGGTCTGACACTGGGACTGGAGGAAAGGTACCCCAAGGACAGGGATGGATGGGGTTGGTGAGATCCACATCCTCCAGCTCGGGTCTGCCCGTGGCTGAAGGTGACCCCACAGCCCTTGGCGTGCACACTGGGAGCTGGTGCCGATCCAGATCTCCCATCCTGTCCATTCCTGCAATAGAGCACCCACTGCAAAGGAAAGCTCTCTTGGTGTCTACAGCCTGCCTGTGCCCTCCTGCCTGACAGCCGGACACGTGACTGTGGCTGGAGTGATGGATGGGGCTGGAGTTTCTCTTTAATAGGATCTCACAGTGGTTTCCGTAAGTTGATGGAGATTGCACAACACTACCAACTGCCATGACGGATATATTTTGCAACCAGGGGTTTTGTGCCACATCTGTAGGATGATATGCCAGGGCCTTCTGAGGAGGCCTGGGGAAGTCTGAACACAGGAAGAGAAAAAAAGAAAGAAAAAGGAAAGGAAAAGAAAAAAGTCAACAAAATTCTTTCCATAGCAGCTATTTTGGTGGGGCACCCTGGGGTGAGGGGAGCCAGCACCAGCCCAGCAGCTCTAGGCAGCTCTGCCCCAGCACAACGCCCACTACAAATCCCTCTCCCATGGATGTGTGGCAGTGCACTTTGTAATGCCTGGCTGGAACTGCAGGGATGGCCAAGGCTCTCCAAGAGGTAGCTGCAAGACAGGGCTCAAGGTGGCACAGAGCTCCCAGAGAAGACATGCTGCTGAAGCACAGTGGAGCTTATAGGGCTGGCTGTGGGCTGTCCCACTTTTTGGCCCTGGGAAGTGCCATCCCTGTCCTCCCCAACCTGGTGGCTCGTGCCAGAGGGTGCAGCCTTCCATGTCCTGAGCCAATGTCATATACCGTCCCTTCAGTGTCTCTCTATAAATGGGAGAAAAATGGAGTCCGGTATATATGGACTCCTTGGTTGGCAGATGTTGGTGAAGGCAGTCAAAGAGACACACAAGAACCTCATCTTTCCTGGACACCAGTTCCAGCAGTTCTGTGGTAGAAGCCTACTACAATGACCTAAGGAAACATTGACTCTCAGCATCAATCTGTAAATTATCATCATATCTTTCAATCCTCAACAGCCTTGAAATACACCACAGAGTCCCAAATGCAGACAAACCAACACATTCCAAAGTAGTATCCCCATAAAACTACCTTTGGAATATCTTTGGGCCCTGTCAAAGAGATGTCATGTTGACTCCATCATATTAAGGAGGCCAAGAAAAGAATTCCAGGATTGCTGAGTTCCTGGGCTTGCATGCAGCTGTCAGATTCTGGTTTAGGAAGAAAGTCTCTGACACGAAGGTCTCTACAGACTAAACAGACCAGGTCACGGGGAAAGGAATCAGATGAGCCAGCACCTGTAAGATGCAAGCCATGGTTCTTGCCTATGATCCACAACCCAAGAGAGGCATTCTGTGCAAATATTCCATCACATCAGTGCATAAAGCAAGACAAAACTCTGCCCTTCCAAGTCAGGCACCCATTACCAACTCCAAATTCCCCTGGAGGTGTTGCTGCAACAGAGCTGCATCTTGCAGAGAAGGACACCGCTGATGCGGGATGTCTCCCCTGTGCAAAGTCCACTCATCAGCAGGGAGGTGAGGATGCAGAAAGCAGCATGGAACCAAGGCTTCAGAGATGCTCAGAGCTTAAGTGACTGAAAATGAAAGCAGTGGGACATTTTTTCACCCTGCACTTGACAGCGGGGATGTGATAACATCAGAGATGCTGAGCAGAGAGCATCTCTTCTGGAAGATTGATTATGCCAGCAAGGAACCAAGCCAAAAACATCACATCAGCCTCTGTCTCCTTCTAGCTGAGCCCTGCAGCAAGCTGGCTGTCGCAGGGCCAGCACTAACAAGCCAGACCCAGCGCTATCTGTGCCATCCCACTGCCATACTCCGGGTTTCCCTGCTCCAGCCAAGGACTGGCCCAGGCAGGGAGCAGGCAGCTCTTTGTCCCCAAACCCAATGGGCTGAAGACACTTCACGTACCAACTAGATCTCTTTGGCGCTATGGAAACTTTTTAAAAACCCAGTAGAATACAACCCAGTGGTAGATCTGCTAAAGGCTCCTCTGCAGCTCACCCATTTTCTCCATCTCTGCCAACACACCTGAGTCCAACCTGGGCCCACACCTGTGAACAACTGTGGTCTGAGCATAACCAAGGAGCAGAGGTTATCATACAGAGGGGTCTCACTGCTATGAGATGGGGAAGGTCTCACTGAATTGCCTCTCTCCACAAGGAGAAAACGTGCAAGGAGCCATTTCCCATGTTGGCACAAAGGAGAGGATGTACTGCAGCACATTTTCCAGTGGCTAACCCAGCAATTGCCTAACCTCCTCCTGGCAGCTGCTCCTCTCCTTGCAGGCAACTGGAAGCAAATCCCTTTTCCAGATAGAGTCCGGACCCCCAAATCTCTCACACCTACCAATGCGTCTACCTGCTGCCTTACTTCTGCCTCCTCCATTGCCTCCTGCTAGTTTGCAGGAGAATAACAGGGAAAGCACAGCTTTTCAATTTCCACCCCTGCTCTTGGGAAAATAAATAAATAAATAAATAAAAGGAATGGGAAAAAATAAAAGTATCCTTTTCACAGCAAGGATGTGGTGAGGGCCAGACAGCTCCCCCCTGACACGCGAGCCAGGATATGGAGACATTGCCTTTCTCAGGCGGAAAAGAAGGACTTTGCCATCTCCTCTGTTTAATGAGGAATTTGCTCAGCTTTAGCAGTGCCACATCCCCTGGCCTCCTGCAGGAGGACAGACAGGCAGCACCCCCCCCGCCTCAGCCTCCACACCTGGAAATCAGGTCAATGCTCATCGGTGGCAAAGTTGGGAGGTGAGATTTAGGCTGTATCTGTAAAACCCTTGGAAGCCTCACACCTTCCACCATCCATCATCATCTGAAAGGTGAATACGAAGTTCTTGCAGTGCAAAGAGCAGGTCCCAGGGATCTGCCCTTGTCCATTCCCCTCCTCCAGCAGCATGCTCCTTCCCCTCGGCTCCTTCCTGCACCAGCCAGAAACAGAGCCAAGCTCATAATTCAGATGACAGAATTAAACTGATCCTGATTAGAAAAAGCCCTTACCCCAAAGAGAGCAAAACCTGGCTCCGAGCTGCCCTGTAATCCAATAGTCTCCCACGGCCGCTGTGGCGAACCCAAAACCTGCCTGCAGGCAAAGACACTTTGTCTTGAAACAAGGGAAGTCATATGTATCTTAACGGGAATTTTGACACGTTTTGCTTTGATTTCACTAATGTTACAGAAGTAGCTGCTAGGAAATATTTCAACCCCCCTGTATGGAGCCAGACCCCTTGGAGAGGGATCATGGGCAGGGGCAGCAGTGCTCCATCTCCCCCACTTATCCCTGGGTGTAAGGACTTCATTTCAGTAAGGGCGGTGAGGTGCTGGCACGGGCTGCCTGGAGAGGTGGTGGATTCCTGGAGACACTCAAGGTGACACTGGATGGCTCTGAGCACCTGATGGAACTGTGGGCTTCCCTGTTCATTGCAGTGGAGTGGGACCAGGTGGCCTTCAGCGGTCCCTTCCAACTCAGACTACTCTATGATTCTACAATTTTGGGGTCCCACCGGGGAGCCAAGTGCTTGGTTTGCTCTATATTATAAGCACACCACTGATATTTCTGGTGCATTTGACCCCAAAGCAACCGGGGCAACACTGGGACAGCAGGGAGACACTTCTCACAACAAGACACCACCATTTTGGTAAAACCCTCAAGCAGCACTTCTGCCCCTTTCATGGGAGCTCCCTCCCACACCCCTGGGCACTGCATCCCTGATGGACGTGCTCTGGGTCTGAGCTGCATCCCAGTGAGAGGCACCATATCACTGCCAGTCCCAGGCGCTCAGTGGGCAAGCAGCAGCATCTCAGAAGCTAAGCAGGGTCATACTTAGTACATTAATGGAAGACCTCCTGGGGATACTGGACACTGAAGGCCTTGCTTTCATTGGTTGGACTTGGTGGTCTTAGAGGCCTTTTCCAACCATAATGACTCTATGATTCCTTGGCTTCCCAGCCACCCAGCAATTCACCCTGCCAGGCTTGCAGCACAGTTTTTGGCTGAGCCAAAGAGAGGTCACAGCCTGTTTGAGGGTAGTGACGCACTGAACAGGTTGCCCCGGGAGGCTGTGGATGACCCACCCCTGGAGGCATTCAAGGCCAGGTTGGATGTGGCTCTGGGCAGCCTGGTCTGGTGGTTGGTTACATAGCACATAGCAGAGGGGTTGAAACTAGATGATCATTATGGTCCTTTTCAACCCAGGCCATTCTATGATAATAGGAGCTAGCAGATGCTGTAGGTGATGCCCTGGTGCAGCCCAGCTATATGGGCAGATACAACACAGTGTCAACACAGAAAGAGATGGCACATGAATGGGTGAGACTAATGGTGAACACGCTGAGATAGGCAGCTCAAGTTAAATTAAATCACTCTCCTCTTCCCCAGCATCTGCCACTCCTCATGGCAGAGCCTTGCAGGGACTGCATCCCCATCCCGCCCAGCCCATATTTGTGAGTTATTTTTTGTTGTTTTAACGCCATGCTGCAATTCTAACCCAGAACTTTGGATTGTCAAAGAGTTTTTCTTTTCTTTCCTTTAGGAAAAAAAAAAATACAGCTGAACTAATTTGATGAAAGGGGAAAATAAAACGTACGCCAGACTAAACACATGCAGTTCCTACCTACAGCCAGGGCCCGGCTTCTCCCAGGCCAAAGTCAACACACGTCAATTTTGAACATGACAGGGCTTTAAAAGGGAGGTTTGAGCCCTGGATGAGAGGCGGCTGGAAAACATTAATAATTGGCTCTGTCAATTAAAGGCAAGAATGACGAGCCACCAAGACAAGGGCTGGGGGGTTCCCCTTCCTCCCCACTTCTCTTCCCCCTCTTAATTTGATGAAAAATAGTGATTTATGGAGAAATCCATCCCTTCACCCAAAAAAAACGTGGCCATGGTACCAAATGAAGGGGCTTTGTTCAGGAACCCAACAGGCAAGGCTCAGGATTCAGCCTTAAGGAAAGGGCTGCCTGCAGGGATGCTCCCGTTTCACCTGCACTGAGGACAGGGCTGGTCATGGTGATGGCACAGCCATCACGCTGGGCTGGCCCCCCGACATGCCTGGGGCACGGAAGGGACTAGCTTGTATTCCAGAGAAAGAAAAAACATAAAAATAGTAACCCTGCTTTTATCAGCCCCATAGGAAGCACTGCTATGGCTTCTGTGGGCTGGGCAGGTTTCTGCCCAACGCCACCCACCCATCTCCAAAACAAAGCTGGGAAAAACAAGGGAAGGGGCACCTGGCATGCGTTCCTCTCACTGTTCTCCAAATATCCTGTGCAGCTCCACACGCTGTCCCCATCCTCCTGGCACTGCAGCCCTGTGCTCCCCACGTTATCACCCAGCAGCATCACGCAGCACAGGCAAAAAAAAACTGAAGGAGAGCCCTTTTAGCTCAAGTTCACGCCCCGCGTCAAGATAGGTTTGCCTTCCCCTCCCCAGATAAAGGATACAGTTGTTAAACTGATGCCACGTTTGATCGCAGCCAAAAAGCCAAGAGGGCTTCAAACGTTCATTTATCTCAAGCTGTAAGCAAGGCTTATTGCCGCTAATCAGATAATTACTCTGCTTCTCCCCCCATCGCAGAGAGCACCACGCGGTGCGAAGGTTTCCTCCCCGCACGGGACCCCGCTCTGAGCGGGGAGCGGAGATCTGAGCGCCGCTGAGAGCACTGGGATGGGTGGGATCCCGGCAGCTCCAGCTCGAGGTGAGCATCTTTGATCTGAGCCCATTGGGGCTGCTATAAGACTGTATGAACGTACGAATCCGTGAGGGATCAGCGGGGCTTAAATCCTCCTCCAACTCCACAAGATCTTTTCAGGCACAGCGACAGGAGCGGGGATAAACCACGCATCTCCAGCACGGCACAAAGCGGGCAATTAGCAGACAAAGCTGCCCACCAGGGCCCGATGGAGCAGAACAAGGAGATTTTCTTCCCAGAGACGTCTGCTGGAAGCTGTCTGAAGCATTTCCATTCCCTTTGGCTTTTAATGGAGAGGTCAGCTCCTTTCTTCCTACCCCGACGTCCTCCATCAGGGCCTCTTTCTGGGAACTCGCAGCCACGCACCAGATGTCACAGAGACAGAACAACAGCTCAGGGCCAACCTGGGGCATTTCACCCTCCCCTCAATCCCATACCACTCTGAGCCACGTTTGCAGGGCTGGGAGAGTAAAACATCCATTAGGGCCATCCCTGAGCAACCGGGACTGGGGGCAGCTCCTTCCTCCAGGGTACAAACAGAACGCCAAGGGAAACAAAAGCACTGCCCTAAGAAATGGGTGTGCTGTGGGGGACACAGCTTTGGGCAGAGGATGCAGCTCCTCTGGTGCTTCTAGAGGGCTTTTCAGGGCTGCAGACCCAAAACAGCACATCTGCTGTCAGGATGAGAAGGATGCAGGAGGGAAGGGAAGAAACCACAAGGCTTAAAAAAAAGAAAACCACCTACATTCAGGGACGCTCTGTGCTCCTCTTCAGACTTGCAGCTCCAGGTGTGCTTTTGGCCCTCTGCCCTTCCCTATAAACCCCGCTACCAAAAACATGACCGCCTCCTTTTTAAAGGAGAAACAAGTAGTCAGGGACCTAAGGTTTAAAAGCACAAAACTACACACTGGCCCTAAAAACACCCCCTGCCTGCTCTCTTCTTATAGGGTCAGAGCCAAGAGAGAGAGCAGAGCCACAGGTGTGGGCTCTTACGGGTGCACAGGTGGGGGAACACGGTGAACCATGGTGGTCACACACACACACACACACCCTTCTTTGCTTTACAACAGTGACCTTGGGTAAAAAGAGAGAGAAAAACAAAGAAAGAGTCGTGGCGCGGATGACAGCGAACCTCTCCGCTCCGTGTTTTAATGCGTGCTTTTCAAATCAGCCGGCATTTCTTACCCGAACCCCCGGCGGTGCTCGGGATGGTGCCCGCCTCGGCCAGAAGGTGACGCCGTCCGCCCGCAGATCGCTGCCGGCCCCAATTAGCGGCCGTATCGCCGCAATCACGGCTGCTGATAGAGATAAATGGGGAAGGCGCTATCAGCGCAACAATGGTGTGTGGGTTTTTTTTTTTTTTTTTTTTTTTTTTTTTAAGGGGGGGGGGGAAAAACTTTAGGGAGGAGGAGAAAAAAAAAAAAAAAAACAATTGAACTTTTCATCAGCCGCTAATCGTGATTTTTTTTATTGCTTTGCTTAGCATTTTCTCGGGGAATAAAACCTCAGAGGAGCCCCGTCTTTTGTGGGAAATGAAAGGGCATATAAAAAAATGAATGTACATGGATTCTAAATATTTCAGGTTGTATGACTTTGTGTTTGACCTTAGCAGAAGATGAACTAATCCTGCAATATAATAGACTTTCATAGAGATATGGAAAATGGCTGCTTTTTTATCTCGGTTGCCATGGGAACCATCAGAGAGAAGGCCTAGCTGAGATGCAATAGAAGGTTATTAAATGTGTGCTTGTGTATATTGGAAAAATACAGCTTTTTGTCATCTCGTGTCACTCATAGGTCTTTAATACGTAATGTTTAGGTTATTAATAAACTAACACAGGTCCATTTTTATAGGGAACAACTGTGAATACAACTATAAAAAAATTAGTACAAGTTGAACACTTGCAAAACTCCTGTGCATGGGCAGGGGCTGGCAGGGCTGCTGCTCACCCACAACTTCCCACCGAAGTTTCTCTCCTGCTGGAGAAGGGGACGGCTCCCACTGCAGGGGACGGGCAAAGGGGACGGGGGCACTGCGGACACCGTGCGCTTAACGGAGCAGTGCTGGGGACATAAGGACTGCAGAGCAACGCGCCGTCTTGTTCGGTAGCTGAGCACGAGGTCAGAGGCTGCCGGGGAAAGAAAGGGGTGACGAGGGCTGCTCAGCGCCGTGGAATCACCTGCCCCGGAGCCAAGGCTGAGAGGTGTTTGTTGTCGTGCTGGTAGTGGCCAAAATAAAAATAAATTAAAATAAATAGAGAAGAAAAAAAAAGTAAAAGTTTAAAAGAAGAAGAAAAAGATACGAAAAGGAAGAAAAAAAGAAGAAGAAAGAGGGAAAAAAAAGAAAGAAAAAGAAAAGAAAGGAAGGAAGGAAAGAAAGAAAGGAAGGAGCCTGGCGCTTCTCTGAGCGGGCAGACTTCAGGCTAACTCCAGGCGGGAGGAATTCCCTTTCTGTGGGGTTTCGCTGCCCCGGGTGTCCCGTCTGTCCCGTGGGATGAGGGTGTCGCTCAGCTCCGAGCCGGAGGTGCCGAAACCCCCCGGCTCGGGGTCGTGCCCGGCTGCCCCACAGCGCAGAGCGGCGGGTGCGGGCGGCGATGCGCGGGGCGCGGCGGGCACCTCGTGTCCCACCCCCACCCCCCCACCCCCCGCAGGTCCCAGCGGGGCCAAATCCATCTTGCGCCGTGCTTCGCTCTCCCACCCCGCTCCCCGCGTCGGGAAAGGGCAGGGGACACTCCTGAGAGCCCCGGGGGTGTCCCGGCCCGGCGGGGCGCCCCGCGTGCACAGCAGCCCGGCGTCCATGCATACTAAGTACAGCAAGGAATACATAGATTTTGCCTATCTGCCGATCAAACGCGGAGATCTGCTCTGGTAAATGATGCATTAGATGCGGTGGCTGTATTTGTTGTGTGAGTTTTGAAAGGGTTCCGATAATCTGGAAGCGAGAGATAAGGAACACCATTTATTCAGCAGCACTTTGGAACCAATTTTCAACCCTGTTCAACCCCATTCTCCAGCAGCCTCCAGGAGCCCAGGAGATAAGGATTGGGCTATTCATTATCTTCACAAGGAACAAAGATTAGCTAGCAGAGATGAAAAATTACCCCTGGATAGTAATAATAAGGAAGCGAACCTGGAGAGTTGCTGAGCCTATATTCTCCCCACTGCTGCTGCTGCTTCTTCTCTTTTTAAAATTCTCTCCCTCTCTTTTTTTTTTGTTGAATCAATATTGAAAAGGTTGCTTCTTTTTTTTTCTTTTTTTCCTCTTTTCTTATTTTTTTTCTTTAAGAAAGGAAAAAAAAATAAAAAAAAAAAGCCTTCCCCGCTGTCTTATCATATTTTTCCCTATGAAGAATATGGTTGTTACCGTGGAAGAGAGCTGAGCACGGTCTCCCCTTCCTCCCAGACTTTCAGATGACATCTTTAGTACAGAAGGCAAACGGCAGAGGAAAGCGTCCTTCTCTTCCAGCGGGCATCGGAGGGGGGGACGCCGCGTGTCCCCCCCCCAATGTCCCCAATGCTTCTGGTGGCACTCGGGGGCGGCCCTGACCCCGCACACAGCCCGGGATATCCCGGCAGAGCACCGCGGATCGCCCCGGGAGCGCAGCGGCTCCTCCGCGGCTCTCAGCCCCCCCAGCCCCCGCTTCGGACACCCCCGTGTGCCCCCGCCCGGGGTAGTCCTGCACGCTCCCAAAGTCGCTTTTCAAGTGGTTTTTACTCCAGGGCGACGCTCCCCCGTTCCGGAGTCGTTCCGTGCCGGGGCGATGCAGGGATGCGGTGCCGTCTCCCTCGTCCTGGGCACAAGGGAAAAAGAGGGGGGATATGTATATATGTATATATTTTAATACCACATTCTTTTGTATTTTTTTTCCCCTGCATAAATCTGAGAACGTATCTTCTCTCAGAGGATGAAGGGTAATACAGGAGGAGTAATTAAAACACTTACTTTAGAAATGGGCTGCGTGGAGCTGATAAGAATTATCTCCCGCATATCAAGGACCCTTTTTCCCCCGAACCATATCACAAAGACAGACAGAAAATGCCAGCAGAATAGGATTCCCCCCTCCCTTCCCCTGCTCACATTTTTACCTCCATTATGATGATAATTCCGCTCCCGCGAAACTTTTCTCCTTCCCTTCCCGAACCGTATTTCGTTCCCCCGCTCCCACAGGGCCCCCACCGGACGCTCCGGCCTTTGTCTCTCCATTAGGACGCTTTGCCCGCAGCCCGCGCCGGGGGTCTCTCCGACCCTCCATCGGAAAATCTCCCCGCGCCCCGCGGCGATCCGGCGCGGCCCCCACTGCCGCTCTCGGCGCTGTCCCCGCGGCCAACCCCGGCGCCCGCCGACCCCATGCAGCCTCCGGGGCTCGGCGAGGGGACCCCGTCCCCGCACACACGCACGCACCGGGAGGAAAAGGCACAGCAGGTGAGCAGTGCCAAGCCGGGGGCTGAGGAGCGGCGACGTTTCCCAAACCGTTCGTTCAGGTTGAATCGCCCAGCGCTACGAAATTTGTATTTCACCGTTTCTTTTCTAGCTATAACAACGACTCGTTGAGGCTTGTGCCTCTTCCAGCTCCTCTGCTGCCTCTCCTAGTTGCAGGTGCACAGCCCGAAAGACTGAGTTTGGGAAGGGAGATTGGGGAGAAGAGACACGAGATAGTAAAAAAAAAAACAAACAAAACAAAACAAAAAAAAAAAAAAAAACAAAAAAAAACCAGGTTGGTCAATGCAAAAAAACAAAATAAAATAAAAAATAACAAAGTCAGCCCGGCACCGAAGGGTGGAAGAAAAATTAATAGGAATAGGAATATTTAATATCCATAATTGACACCACAAAGCGCTCCCCCACCCCACCACACCTTCCTCGGGGTCCGGTGGCGGAGGAGCGGCGCGGAGCTGCGGGCAGAGGAGCCCCGTTCCCAGCGCCGGGGATGCGAGCGTGCGTTGTGTTGGTATAATATCAATTCATTTAAAATATGAAAGTCAAGTCGCGTAGACTGTGACAGCAACCGTAACAAAAGGTGCAAGCAACAGACAATGTGATGTGCTTGTACAGATATTGTAATGATGCAAATGAAGTGGAGGGGACGAGCTGCCTTATTATGTACATAAATACACAGTGGCTCGCTGTGCCATCCTTGAATGCAGGAGAGTGAGAGAGAGAAGGGGAGGGAAAGAAGGGAGAGAGGAAAAGAGAGGGAGGGAGGGAGGGAGGAAAGGAAGGGGGGAAGGAGGGAGGAAAAAAAAAAAAAAGGGCTCAGCTCGAGAAGTGCCGCCAGTTCGAAGCGGAGCGCTCCTCGGGCAGCCCCTCCGCCGGCTGCGCGCACCCACGGGCGGGGGAGGACCCGCGGCCGGAGCCCCCTCCCCAGCCCGAAGGGGAGAGCGGGCGCTCCGCAGGCAGCGGGCGGCGAACCGCGGCGGGAGGAAGGCAAGGTAAGGGCGTGCGGCTCCGCGGCGCTCCGCGTCCCTCCGCCCGGGGCGGTTTTCCCCGGGGAACGGAGCGGAGAGGTTTCGTAAAGAACGAAAAAATCCCCGCATCCCTCCCCGGCCTCCTCCTCCCGCAGCCCCGGCTGGAGGCACCGCAGAGCCGCGGGGCTGTGCGGCTCTGCCCGGCGGTACCCTGCGGGGAGCGGGGCCGCCCTCGGTCGCTTTTCTTTTCCCTTTTCTTTTTTTTTTTTTTTCTTTTTTCCTCCTCGGCACCCTGCGGGGAGGGGGGCCGCCCTCGGTCGCTTTTCTTTTCCCTTCCCCCCCCCCCCCATCCCCCCTTCCCTCCGCTTTTCTTATTATCACCGCGCTAATTATTTAAATCTCCATCTTTGAAAGTTTGCATTTCACCCAGGGCAGCCACTTTCCCGGAGCAAAGGGTGTGTGTGTGCGGAACCCTTCGCCCCCTCCCCGCATCCTATATCTCCTCGCTCCCATTGTTGGCAGATTTGGACAGCAAACACAAAGATGCGGGGTTTGTTCTGCCCGGAGAGAGCACCTGCCCGCCGGGAGCCGCCCGGCCCAGTCCCGTGCGGCAGCTTTATGGGGCTTTGCATGATTTAGAATTACTCCAGCACGGCCCGCTCCTCTCTGCTGCTCTTCCACCGCTCTCTCTCTCTTTCCCCCTTTTTTTTCTCTCTCTCTCTCTGTGTGTGTGCATGTGGAAAGTCCCCCTCTTTATCCGCCTTTTGCTTTGGGGTGCCGAGGCTGGAAGGCAATAGGGGAAAAAAAAATAGCCAACGGGAGCCTGGATTTGAGGCGATTTCAATAAGAAAAGCGATTTCCATCACGGAGGTGCGGGGTTCTCTGTCCGGGGATTGTTCTCCCCGAGAGCATCTTTATTAATTAAACGCAATTGAAATAAAGAAAGAAAGAGAAAAACTATGGGAAGCGGCAGCCCGGTTCGGGCGCTCCGCGGGGATACGCGGCCGCGGGTGGTGTCGGACCCGCTGCGCTGCGGGGAAATCAATGCGACCTGCGGGGCACCTCCCGCGGCGGCTGAGCCCGAAATCACCTCAGAAAGGAAAAGAAGGGGGGAAAAAAGGAGGAAAAAAAAAAGAAAAAAAAAAAAAGAAATCCAGCGGTCTCCTGAGAACGAAATCTTTCGAGGCAGCGGCTGAATGTTTATGGTATACCTTTCTCCGGATGAATGTGTCCGTGTGAAGCGCCCCGCACGCGTTCTGCTTTGGGAACTCGCACAAAAGGCGGTGCCGGGGGGAGGACGGTGGGGTTTTGTCCTCCTTACCCGCGGGCTGGGGGGGCAAAGTGAGGGGAAAGTGCGGGCAGAGCGGAGGTGAAGTTGTGCGCGGAGGTGGATGGGCACGGGGGGACCCGCGGCTCCCACGCTGGGAGACAAACCTTTGGGGAGGGGAGGGGGTGAGGGGGACAGCAAGGCGGCTTCTGTGAGGTTAAGGGGGAAAATAGGGGGGGGGGGGTGGAGGGGGGAAGAAAAAGAGATGATTTCGTGGTTTATGCCAAGAGCCGTGTTGGGTTTTTTTCTCCCCTTTCTTTTTTTCTTTTTTTTTTTAATGCAGCTTAAATTGGGTCTTGTGGTTAAGAGGTAACTGTGTCATTTTATAACCCTATTAGCAGCCATTAATACGTGCTGGTAGTGCAAGGGAGGGGGTGAGGGTTGGGGGGGGAGATAAAAAAGAAAAACGGAGGCAAAAAACACCGAAACATCAAAAAAGAAAAAAAAAAAGAGGCAGAAAGAATAATTCCCCCCCCGCTCCACCTCCCAGAAAAGAAAAAGATAAAACTGAGGGGGGTGGGGGGGGAAGGGAAGAGCCCCAATCTGAGCGTGTAAATAAATACTGCGATATTTGTTTTCTGGCTTCGTGTCTGCCCGGGCAGAGGTGTCAGATCCATCGCTAACTGTTGCTAAAACACGGCGCCGTCTGCCCCCCCCCGGAGCGATGTGACATCACTTGTCAATCACATCCAGAGGACCAGTTGTGCGGCCAGAGCTGGGAAATCTCCCTTATTACAAGAAATAACAAGAATGGGACGGCAATAAGAAAATAAAGTTGATAAAAGCGAGGCTGGATATCGGTTAAAAAAAAAAAAAGGCGGGGGGGGGGTGGGGGGGGAGAAGGAGAAAAGGGAAAAGAAGGAGAATGGGGAGAGACCGGGAGCTGCGGGGCTCGGCTGCCCGCGGAAGGGGCTGCGGAGCGGAGCGCAGCCGCCTGCCCGCATTGCCCCGCGCGGCGCTCCCCGGAGGGGAACTCATTCATTCGTTCCATTCCCAGCCCCGGGTCCGCAGCGCGGTCACCGGCACCGGGGGTGTGAGACAGGAGGGAAAAAGAATGAATAAAATAAAGCGTAAGGAATGAAAACGCTCCAAGCCGGCTCGGTAGGAATCCTCCCTGCTCTGTTGAGCTGAAATCGCTTCTCCCGTCCGGAGCGCTCGTTCGTTTTGCGGAGGGTTCGGGGAGGGGTACGCGGGGGTTTGGGCGTTCCGGGAGGCGCCGGGGCAGCGGGACCCCCCCCGGCGGGGCCGGGCCCGGGGCAGCGCGGCCGGAGCCGGAGCCCGTTCGGCCCTTTTGTTGTGCTTCTCCCGCCGGCCCCGGGGTAACCCGAGCCGGGGGCTTCAGGGAGAGAGCCCTCGGCGGGCAGCTCCGGGGTCTGCCTCGCCATAAATCAAGCCGCCTGATTAATCTTTACAATTTGTCTTTTAAAACAAACACGAACGAATTATCAGCTCGTTAACTGCGATTTTATCACCTGCCTAAAACAAACAGCCCACCCCCTGACCCCCCCAAACAGCAAAAAAAAAAAAAAAAAAAAAAAAAGAAGAAGAAAAGAAAAGAAAACCCACCGAACTCGGCCCCGTGCCGATGGCAGCCGGGCAGTAATTAAAACACCCGCAATAATCATCGTCGGAGCGCTGGGCATGGCCGGGGGCTTCGGCCTTTCTCGGCCCGGGGGATGCCCGCACCCGGCCCGGCTGTACAGAGACCTACCTGCGAGCGGCCGCTTTGGTTCCTACTCGCCCTTGTTATAAAATAGTCATAATAACAAAAGGAAAGTCTCGGTCTGGGGATATCTGTCTGGTTTTGGTAGAGTTATTTCTGCCCGTGGAAAGAAAATACCTTCGGCCGTAGAAGGAGAAGCCGGATTTTTAGAAAGCTCTCTCGGTTCTCGCTCTGCCTTTTAACTTTCCTTTTTTTTTTTTTTTTTTTTTTTTTTTTCCTTCTTCTTTTTTTTCTTCTTTTTTTCCCCCCCTCGCTTTGTTTCCCTTTCCTCCTCCCTGGCAGCTCCGGCCCCAGGCGCTCCGGGCACGGGGGCACTTTGCCCTCCCCAGCCGCGACCGCCTCCCACCCAGAGGCCGCTCCCGTCCTGCCCGGCCCGGGGCCCCCCGAGCCCGGTTCGGGTCCGGGAGGCGGCAGAGGAAGGGGTGCGGGGATGGGGGTGTTCCGCAGCCCCTCCTGGGGGCCTCTCGTAGGGGACAGCGGGTGGGGAGCGGGCAGCAGTGAGGGAGCCCCGCGTCGCTCGGGCAGCGCGGAGAGGAAAGGGAGGTTTTTATTATTATTACCGTCGTTATTATTATTATTGTTATTATTTTTTAAAAGAAAGTTCATTTCCTGGCGAATTTGGCAGTGGCGGTGACGTCAGAGCCCCGGCGTCGTAGTGACTGGGGCGGTCGGGCCGGGGGGGGCCGCGGCTCCCAGCGCTGCCCGGGGGGGGGGGGGGGGCTCAGAGCGGTGCTCCCCTCACCTCCTCCGGGTACCCCCGGGTCGGCCGCGCCGTCGGGTCGGAGCCGCTACCGTTGCCGGCCGGGCTTTGCTCCGCGATTTCCTCGCTCGGAGGCTTCAGCGCTCGTTTCCCTTTTCCTCCGAAAGCAGAGGTTTGAGGAACGGGAAGGCAGAGTCTGTGCAGCAGAACCTGCGGCAGCCCCGATAGCGCGGCGGGCGTCTGGCTGCGACTTTCCCTGCGTTGGTTTTGGTTTTGTGTCGGTTTTGTTTTGGTCTGGTTTGGTGTTTTGTTTGTTTTTTTTTTCCTTTTCTGCCCCCAAAGCGGATGGGTCCCGAGGCGCTTTTCGGGAAGACCCGGAGCTGAGCCCCGCTGCGGCCGCAGCACTGCTGCTGTGCGGGGCAGCTCCCGGGCACGCACGGCCCGAAGCACGGGGCTGACTGCGAATAATCAAACCGTTTAAAGAATCGAGGGGGGAAGGAAAATAAAAGCTGCGGCGCCGCTGCCCCACCGGGAGGGACACGCCGCGGACCGTTCCCGGGAGCGCTGCCCCTGCCCCGGGCCCGGCAGAGCGCTGCGGGACGGGATCCGGCCGTGGCCGCTCGATGCGGAGCCTCGCGTTTGTTTCTTTTTGCCGTTTTCCAACTAACGTGATGCCATCAGCGACCGCGCTGGGCTCCGTCCCGCTGTGCCCCGTTCGGGGGGGGTTGGGGGGCCGTGCCGCCTCCGTCTCCCCGGTGCCGGCCTCCATCCCCCGGCCCCGCGCATCCCGGCGGCAGCGCAGCCCCGCGCCCGGGCACCCCCCCGGCGGAGCCGCCCCCCGGCGCCGAACCCTTCCCGCCCCAATCCTCCCCCCCCCTCCCCAAGCACCCCGCCGGGACCCCCCTATTCCGCCGTCCCCGCCCCACAGGGGCGTGCAGAGCCCGGGCGGGGAATGCCCCCACGGCGCTGCCGGGCGAGGATGCTGCGGGCGGGGGCAGGGGGCGGAGGAGGGGGTCCGCGCCGCGCCCCCCCGGGCCGGCTCCGTTTGGGGCCGGGGGTGCGGTTGGGGGCGGTGTGGGGCGGCGGGATTGGCTGGCCCGGCCGCCGGCCCTGCGCGCCCCGGCCCGTCTGCGGCGCCGCGGCCAGCTGGCGCCAGCGCTCATATAGGATGCGCGGGGATGGGACCGAGCCGGCCAGAGCCGCGGCTTTGCCATCTGAGTAACACCCTCCATCCAACCTCCCGCTCTCCTCCTCCCGCGCTCGCTCGGCTTTTTCCCCCTTCTCTCTCCCTCTCGTTCTCTCTCCCGCAGCCTCCGAGCGGGCACCCGCCGCCTCTCTGCCTCCCGCCCCGGGTAAGTGTGAGGCGCGGGGGGGCATCGCCGCTTTCCCCCTTCCTCCCACCCTTCTGCCCCCGTTCCCTTTCTCCTCCGTCCCTCGTTTTCCTTTTGTGTCAGCCCAAGTTCTCGCTGGGACTCTATGGGATCTGCCGTCCTTCCTTCCCCCTCTCCCCTTTTGAAGCCAGCTGGAAAAACTCCTGTTGACGTTTGTAGCGAGAGGGCTGGGGGGGGGGGGGGGGGTGGAAGGAAGCTTTTGGATTCTTTTTTTTTTTTGTGAAGTTCGAAATGAGATCTGTTTATTTAGTGACGGGAGGGCGCAGGGTGAGGAGTCGGGGGTAGCAGATATTTTAGGAAGGGGGAGGGGCTCGGCCGCCACCTCCCAATTCATTTAGGGGGACCCGCTCACCCCGTGTCTCTTACAGGTGCTGCCCCGCCACCCGCCCGCGGACAGAGGGACGCGCTGACTCCGGGGCCCACCCCGCATCCTCCCGAGGGCGATCTCCGGACACCCGACGGCTTTCTCTTAAACAATCGCCCGTCTGCTAAACCCCCCCTCCGGTGCCTCCGCCTGCCGACCCCGACCGCCGCTCGCCGCTGCCCCGCGGGTGGGCGGGAGGGGAGGCCCGAGGCCATGGAGGTGGCCACGGATCAGCCTCGCTGGATGACCCACCACGCCGTGCTCAACGGGCAGCACCCCGAGAGCCACCACCCGGGACTGGCTCACAACTACATGGAACCAGCGCAGCTCCTACCTCCGGACGAAGTCGACGTCTTCTTCAACCACCTGGATTCCCAGGGCAACCCTTACTATGCCAACTCTGCCCATGCCCGGGCCCGGGTCTCCTACAGTCAGGCACACGGTAAATGAGCATCCCGATCCTCGGCCCCTTCCCCAGCTCTGCCCGTTCCGACGTGCGGGTGGGGAGACGTGCCTGCGGCCGCTCCGGTGTGTCGGGGCCGGGGGGGAAAGGAGATGGAAGGAAATAGAACAGAAAGGGAGGCACGGGTAGATTTTAACCCTAGCGATGACCGGGCATTGGCGGAGGGGAGGGAAAGAAGGGGAGGGTGAGAGAGGAAGGGGAAATAGTGTGTGCGGAGGCTCAAACTTCTCAGACACGGCTGCTTCCCGGATGCAAAATACGAACAGATTCAAATCGGCGACGGATTTTACTTGGGGTGTTTGTAGGATCTGAAGAGAGAGCACTGTGGCAGCTCGGAAGACAGCACAGAAGGGGGTTTGCTGCTTGTTGTAGGGTGGGGTGGGGTGGGATGAAAGGGGGGGTCCTTTGCTCCTTCTCCGACTGGCTCTGTTCCTCTGAGCTTCCCCGGGTGGTTGGGGTCTCCCTTGGAGAGCATGCGGATAAGGGGCTGTGTGGACTGTGGCTGTTGCTCTCTGCGCTGGGAAATCTCTCCCTGCTCTGGCTCCCCTGCAGTTCTCTGGGCTGGGAGTTGGCATATTTCACTGATCCCTGACGCTCTTGTGTCCCTACAGCCCGCCTGACCGGGAGTCAGATGTGCCGGCCTCATCTTATCCACAGCCCCGGGATCCCTTGGCTGGACAGCAGCAAGGCGGCACTGTCTGCCCATCACCACAACCCCTGGACCGTCAACCCCTTCACCAAGACCCCCCTGCACCCCTCGGCGGCCGGAGCACCTGGGGCCATCTCGGTGTACCCTGGCAGCAGCACGTCCAGCACCGCCTCCGTCTCGTCGCTCACCCCGGCCTCGCACTCGGGCTCCCACCTCTTCGGTTTCCCCCCGACCCCTCCCAAGGAAGTGTCTCCAGACCCCAACTCCACCAGCGCTGCCTCCCCTTCGTCCTCCGCTGGGGCCCGGCAGGAGGACAAAGACAGCATCAAGTACCAAGTGTCGCTGTCGGAAGGGATGAAGATGGAGAGCGCCAGCCCGCTCCGCAGCAGCCTCACCAGCATGGGGGCCCAGCCCTCCACCCACCACCCCATCCCCACATACCCCTCTTACGTGCCGGCTGCCCATGACTACAGCAGCAGCCTCTTCCACCCGGGCAGCTTCCTGGGGGGCCCGGCGTCCAGCTTCACCCCCAAGCCACGAAGCAAGGCCAGATCCTGTTCAGGTAAGCGGAGCACCCCTGCTATGCATTGATGCTATCCCTAGGGTGGGAGGACTAAATTTAGGGCTGCCGTGCTGCATGTGTGCGTGTCATGGTTGTCTGTGCTTGTGTATATGTTTGAAGCCGTAGGCGGCTGTAGGGCCGGGGATTTGTGCCAGCTCTCCCTGGGACAGAAGGGCAGGTGACTGCTTGGCCCCGCTGTGCTGCGTTTTTAAATGGAGCTTGTACCAGGCTTCCCTGGTGCCATCGTGCTGGCGGCGGCCGCTGAGCCCCGGGGCACTCGGATGGGGCCAAGGGACGCGGAGCCGGCACAGCAGATCGCACGTACAAAGAAGGATTTATATGGGGAAGAATGTCAAACAGCCCCCGGCAGGCTTCGGCCCCCGAGGGGCTCACGCTCTCCTGAAGTGGTTAACCCCCCCAGTCCCACGTGGGGACTTTCTGCTCAGAGTTATTTCCCCTTTGATAATGTTCACGACTCCTCTTCAATAAGAGAGAAGGCCCCAGCGCAGGGTGAAAGCGAAACTTCCCCGGCCGCTCCGTGCGGGCCCTATTTCCTCCACATTTAAAGGAGCAAAAGTTCAAATATAGTTTACATACCAGTGCTAAAGACTAAGGTGTCCAGTCATTGCTAACTTACTGCAGCCCAACCAGAAAACACTCCTCTCCTGATCCACACATCTCTCTGCTCCGTAGTGCAGAGCTTTCCCCTGTCCACAGCTCTGCCTTGCATTTCTACCTGGAAGTGCAGATCCAAATCTGCAGACTGCGATGGATGAAGTTCCGATCGCGCTTTGAAATGACCCCGGTTGTACAACCAGACATAGAATTAAGGAAATCTCTGTAACTCCGACCTTCCTGCTTTAAAATCCTCAGCATCAGAAGGAAATGATGTACAGTGCATTTCAATACGGTGTATTGGTACTGAATTAAGATAGCGCTTGAAAATTAACAATCATATCAGCTGTTGTGTGTGTATTCTTAAATATCATCCAATACACCACATGCAGTTATTTCTAAAGCAATTCAGAAGTGTGTTCCCTTACGAGTTTTGCAACAAAAGCATCAGATGCTTTACAGCCTCACCAGCGCTGTTCCGAACGGCCCCTCCGAAGGGAACAACACAGGCCACTATTTAAATGCAGTTGCTGCTGCATGCATGCATTCTTTTGGCAGTGCACAGCACAGTAAGAAGATGCAATTAGCAGCCTGGGCCCCCGACGGCCCCCATCTCTGAAGATAACCGGATCTCGAAGAGCTTTTCATTTTATCCTGTGGTCGCCAGCGGCTTTATTAAATGGGGGAAGCTTGGGGCTCCGTTGTTTGTTTTTCTTTTTTTTTTTTTTTCCTGCAAGGGAGCCCCCCGTGCGAGGAACTGGGGAAAGTTCGTGACCACCCGGTGTTTTTGTAGGAAAGCTCGGGCTCACGACACGGCGACTCCGGCAGCTTCCTGCCCAAGGAGGGACAAAAGCTCCAAACGCAGCGCCGAGAGCTCCCCTCATTTTTCACCGTGCTGTTTAAAAGCCACCCACTCCCTAGATTAAAGGAGGCACAACCCCGCTGAACTCGGCGTGGCCTGCTGCAGTTATTAGCAAAAGGAGAATTTCCTCTCCGCTTAAACGCTGTAGGATTTGCATAAACTATATGAAGAGATTTCTATATTAAGCAGACCTGCCCTCGAACCGTCAGAGGCGAATGAACTTCTAGCACAGAGCTTTCCGAGGCACAGACACACGTAGGAGCTGCATGCTGGGTTTCCATAGGGCCGCTCTTCCAAGCCGTGTTTCCCATGTTGTGCTGAAGCACAAAGCAGTAACGTGGGTAGCTGCTCCCCACTGCATCTAGGGGGGAAAAAATGACAGAAAAGGACTGTTTTTTACAATAATTCCCGGAGTCAGTGCTGGAACTGAAGTTTCTGAAAGATCGGTATTGTGCCTTTAGAACAAAATTCATAACAGCCTTTGGCACGCCGTGTCTATTCCCAACCTGCTCGGCTTTGCTTTCCTGCCCGGTAGTGTTTGCAGCAAACAGAGCAAGCTCAGAAGAGAGGAGGCCTTTCTGCCTAGATTTAATTCTAGGAAACCCCTTTCTTTGGTTCTTTTTCATCTCTTTTGTTGTTGTTTGCTTGTTTTACAACTTGTGTGTTCGCAGGTGTGTGTGTGCGTGTGCGTGCGTGTGTGTGTGTATGGCAGAAGGCACAGCTCGAGCACCGCAGTGCCGTGGGTACAGGAGGGAGCTCTTGTTTTCCCAGCACCATAACCGGGTCAGTCCTTCCCTCCCCACGCGGAGCACGAGCTGATCTCTGCTGGTGACACACACTGCTCGCGGTGCTCTTGAGGTCCCCGCTGCATGCGCTGCGTGTGTCCCTGCTGCCTGCCCGTGCTTGAACTAACGCTCTGTTTTGACTTTTGGAAAATGCCTAAAGGACAATGCAAAAAGCTTTTGTGAATTTGTTTTTAAAGAAAGAAATCCGGTTTCTTCGTGTTTCCATTTAGAAGGCAGAGAGTGTGTGAACTGTGGAGCAACCGCTACCCCTCTCTGGAGAAGAGACGGCACCGGGCATTACCTGTGTAACGCCTGCGGGCTCTACCACAAAATGAACGGTCAAAACCGACCTCTCATTAAACCCAAACGAAGGCTGGTAGGTGTCTTTGACTTTCCTTGGGTTGGGGATACATGTGGCAAAGGGACCACACGCAGGCACGAGCCCAACGCGTCCCACCGCGCTTGGCCCCATAGTCACAGCGGGGTCAGGCCATGCCTGGGGGCAGATCCCTCCACCCCCACCCCCGTGCCCTGAGCCCCCAGCCGAGCTTCTGCTCTGCCAGGCCAGCGGGAGATCGGGTATCCGTCTCCCCGTTTATCCTCAGATGACAGCTTTTAATTTAATTCCTCATTCATTTGGCCTCTTGGGACGTTTTGGGAGCGAAAGGGTTATGAGCGTGAATGTTCTCCACCGTGTGCTAGAAAAAAAAAAGAAAAGTTCCAGCTCCAAAAAGCAAAACAAATCAGATGAGTCAAAGCTACTGCTCCCTACTTCATAATTATTTGTATAAAAGCCATGAAGTAATTTTCACTCTTATATTCTCTGGCAATACTAATATTGGTTCCCTCCCCAGACAATCCCCTACTGTTTAAAAAAAAAAAAAAAAAATCCTATTATTTTCCATGGAGTCACCTATACTTTGTATTTTCATTCGAGCGATTTAAAAAAAATGTCCTTTCTGAGCTCCTGGTAGTAGTTTCCTATCCGGATATCTGTACGTTAAAGATAAGGAAACTTTGTGTATCTGTTTCCTGACTCTAAAAGCCTTAGAGAGTTTCTATAGGCGAGCCTTGCCAGTCATGCTCGCTGTTTTGAAATTTCTAATACACTCTATTCCACAAATAAGGCGTAAAATGCTAAGAATAATAAATATATTTTTTTGGAGCTTTGTGATTTATGGTGCCTAAGTCTCTCAGCTACTCGTGGGCACGTTTCAATGAGGTTTGGAGAGCAGAAAATTGGCACCGCTGCTCTGACGCTGGGATGAGATGCAGAAGATTTGTTGTGAGTCAGAATTTCAGCTATGCGGGCTGCTTAGTGACTGACATACAGAAAAATGTTAAGACAACAGTGTAACATTATCGTCTCTCAGGCTCAAGTGCTTTGCAGTCTGAATGGGACAGGCCGTAGAGCCGAGCAGTATCAGTGAGCCACGTCCCGTCTGCAAACACAGCGCTCCACCTTTCCCTGTGCTGGGAGAGGGTGGCACTTCGTTTTCTGTGCTCACCCCACTGCAAGCAGCCAGAGAGCTTTTCTCTCGGTTTGGTTGTTTGTTGTTGTTGTTTTAATTGATTTACAGCTTTGTTTATTGCCCCTTTTTCCACTGTAGTTTGCTTGTTTGCAGAAGAGAGATGGCCATCTTTGGGAATGCGTTCATCTGACATGCAATAGCAAAGCCATCATTAATGTCAGTGCTCGGAGGTCTGGCATTAATTGTGTTTGGGTTGCATGAGCGTATTTGCAGTAGGGGGTACCCCTTCTCTCTGCCTTCGGCCTGTTCTCACAAGTGAGCGGGGGCTGAGATATATAAGTCCCACAGGGCTGATTCCTGCTTTAAGCTGCTGAGCCGTCCATCACTTTGGGAAAGGTACAGAGCTGGAGTGTAAAATCAGCAGTGAGCTCCTGAAAACCCAGCGCTGCCCTTCTGCGAGCCGGGTCGGTCGGTGCTCAGCGTTCTCATTTGGGAAGCCCCAAATGCTGGGATACCGCTGTCGGCTCGCAGAGCTGCTCAGTGCTTAATGCAAACCTTGCTGCCGCTTCACCGCCTGGCTCTCATGGCTAATTGCAGAAATACCTAGAGAGCAAGGCCCTGGGGAAATTAACACAATTTGTGTGTGTTAGTAAGTAAACTGCGCTAATTTAAGAAAAGAAAATATCGAGTCCCCTCCTTTAATCCAATGGCACAAACTGAACTGCGTTGTGCCTGCTTCCTGAGGGAGAGCTGCAGCTTGCTTATAGGAAATTCTTTCCCCAAATTTGGGGTGCCATTGACAAGTCCACAGCGCTTCCAACCGACGAGCAGTGTGTTGTTGTAGGGCCTGCTAGAGAAGGGCCCATCCAGAAATCACCCGCTGCCTGCTGTTCTGCTCTTCCTGCTCTTGTTTTGGGAGGTGGGTGAATGTTTGGGATATTTTTGCCCCCCCCCCGCCCTGGTTTCGGCAGAACAATGCTGTTTAAACGATCCTTTTATATTTTTTTAAAGATGGTTGGCTGAGGGCTTGTCAGCCCAGAGACTGAGTAGGGACAGAGGCGGCAGCCGGGTCAGCGCAATCATTGCTGCGAGGCATGAAATTTGGTTTGCTAAATATTTAAAGAAAGTTGGAGCCAGTTTTGTTTTCTCCCTTTCACTTGTAAATGGAAACTGAATTTTCAGTGATGGCTCTGATAAATACTGCACCCAGCTAAGCAATGCGGTTGGTTTTCTTTTGTGGACATCTTTAAAAGGACAGAGGACAGGAGGGGGAAAAAAAAATCACATTCTTTAAGATCATTACCTCTTTTCAAACTCTACACTGGCACTGACTTAAGTTGGTCACTTAAAAAAAAGGAGGGGGGGATGAAAGAAAGATACATTTTCCTGACGCATTCTAGAATCCTGCAAAGGGAAACCTTGAACAAATCAAACGTCGATTTCCCCCTCCTAAAATTTTTTGTTTGGGGAGTTGAAGAGACGCATTGTTCCCCCTGCACACATGGTGCCACGGGGCTCAGTGCTGCAGCCTGCATAGGAGAATACATGCATTAAACAAAAAACCCAACGGCCACAGCATGCGAAACTGACAGGAGCTTTCGTTCAGCCCCAACGCTCTGCAAAACCTCGCCATTGCATCTACCCAACCTAAATATCGAGCCCGAGTTGACCTTTCTCATGATCTCACCCCCCCTCCTCCTCCTGCTGATAGATTTTTAATTTGCTCTCTCTTTTGGTTAGTCAGCGGCCAGGAGAGCAGGGACGTGTTGTGCCAACTGTCAGACAACCACCACGACCTTATGGCGACGCAACGCCAACGGGGACCCGGTTTGTAATGCCTGCGGACTCTACTATAAACTGCACAATGTGAGTATTTGCTCATCTCATGTGTCGCGGGGATTGATGTCTTAACTGCGCGGTGTACACTGGGCTTTTATTGGTTCTGGGGGGTTTGGTTGTTGTTTTATTCCTTCCCTAGTCTCTAAGGTTCCCCTGGGGAGCGACAGCCATTCTTTGTCAGCATAGTGATGCTAAGTTCGGTGACATTACAATGTATTAGCTTGGCTTCTAACGCTTGGGCAAAGCAGGCAAAATTGAGCATGACACTTGGCTTTAACTAAGCGTGTTTTGTGCATCTTTTGGCCATTGGAAATAGGCTCTGTGCAAGGATTGATCCCAACGGAGCATCTTCGTTTCGATTTAAAAATAATAATGCATCTAAGGCTTTGCGTTATTGTTACTTTTTAAAAAAGAAATTTGTCCTAAGCAGGAATCACTGGTCCTGTTGTAAAGTTACTTAAGCTACAGGTAACTGAGGTTACTGGTGTTGGGTTGTTCACATCTTAGGTCTGAATTTAGGTCAATGCATGCCTCCTGGTTTGATCTCATTCTCTTAGGAAATGAATGACTGAGGGCAAGCCTACGGGAAAGAGAGTCATCGGCTGCCAAATTCAGTTCAATTTGTTTTTCATGTCTAGGGTTTTTTTTTGTGTGTGTGTGGTTTTATTAAACAAATCAATATAAACAAGTTCTACAGAGAGAAACACCATTTTTTTTTCCCTTTTTTCTGGCCAGAAAAAGGTCTCCATCCAGGAAAAACACATGGGGGCTGTCCAAATATTTTCATTTTTGCACAATAAAGTCATTTTGTCGGCATGAGCCTGATTTTCTCATTTCTTGCAGGTGAACAGGCCTCTGACCATGAAAAAGGAAGGAATTCAGACCAGGAATAGGAAGATGTCCAACAAATCAAAGAAAAGCAAGAAAGGCTCTGAGTGTTTTGAGGAACTGTCCAAGTGCATGCAAGAGAAATCGTCTCCTTTCAGCGCCGCTGCCCTTGCTAGTCACATGGCACCTATGGGGCATTTGCCACCATTCAGCCACTCTGGACACATCCTACCAACACCTACCCCCATCCACCCATCTTCCAGCATCTCATTTGGACATCCGCATCCATCCAGCATGGTTACAGCCATGGGATAAAACCTGACGACCAAGAGACCCACCCAGAGATCGAGAACATGGGGCTTTACCTAAGACAACACCAAGTAAGAAAGTGTTCTGCCAAGAGGAGAATGTAGGGATGGCAAAAAAAGGGGATCTGTGCTCCCGTGTGGTTTAACTCTTCACTCTGGACTAAAGCCTTGCAAGTGATGGGTCTTCTGCAGAAATGTGTAGTGGTGCCTGTAATGCACTTTGCCCCCTCAGGTATAAGGAAAAGAAGAACTCACCTGGTCTATATTCAGTTGTCTAGCAGAAAGCAAAAGGTGGCAGAAGCAGAAAGAAGAGGCTGGAACTGGCTTTCCTTTCTCTCTTTGTTATTACTGTGAATAGTGTAAAGAGATATAAGCAGCCTCCCAGGATGAAATCGGCTCACTGGAAGCCACACATGCTGGATTTCTATTGTGGACTCTGTTTGGGGAGGGGAAAGAAAAAAGAAAAAAAAAAAAGGATGTCTTTATAAAAAACTTAATTTTTAAAATGAAATCAGACACAAAGTCATATTTATTTTGCTCTTGTTTTCCACAAAAAGCCTCAACCCCTCTGAGTGCATGTTTTTGTGCTGTTGGTTGCAATGGCTACCCTGTATGAAAATCTGCCTTCGTAAATATGGGGAGGGACAATATTTTGTGGCCCCCCTGGATTTGCTCCATCTATCTTCCATACCAAAATATCCCTTAGGAAGGGAAGAAAGAGAGGGTGGGCAAAGCAAGAACTGTAGCCGCAGTATGGGATTTCAATGCACCCAAGACGGTGATTATTTTTGACACAATTTCTTCTTTCATGTTAGGGAAAAGAAGGACTTATTTAAAAAACAACAACAACAAAAAAACCCCACACAACAGCCCCCCTCCCAGCTCCCCTATTATTCCTCAAACGAGAGGGCTCCATCAGACTAACTGGTGGGAAGACGCTCCTGGAAGGCAGTCCTGCACTAGCGAGCGGTGAAATACCAGATCGCTGCAGCTAACGTGTAGCAAAACAACAGAAAAGAAAATGGCAGGTCATAAAACCATCCAACTCACAGACTGCAGAGGTTGAAGCGTTTTGTTCTGTTGTGTTGGCAGCTGTTGCTTAAAAAAATGCAGCTCAGCTCCTTGGGTAAACTTAGGGCAGCGCGGCAGCGGGTCAGCATGCAGCAAGGCAGCGTGTGCTGTCTCAGGCATCCAGCCCCCATGGACTTCACAGGGAGGAAGGGCAGAAATGAGGTTGAGATCACTGGAGAGGGGAAAGGGAGAGACAATCAGTTTGAGCTTCACACATCCGTCAAATCCCAGATGCAGCGACAGCTGATGAGAGGAGGGGAAGCGCCGTACGGCCGCTTTCTGTAGTGCGTTTTGTAAGAAAAGAGGAAAAAAAAAAGAAAAAAAAGAAAAAATTTAGATCTCCCATTATTAAACCACGTTGTACGTAAATGAGCGAAAACAAAGCTATTGCCAATGTGAAGTGTATTCTATTGATTGTTATGATCTGATGCCTCTCGTGAACACAAGCTCCAGTATAACATACAGTGTACATATTTAGCTATACTTCTGATGAAAACGCCCCCATGAGCAGAGGGGTTTGATAATGTAAACCATGTAAGCTTAACTCTGTGACAAGCTTCTTTATTTTCTTTTTTCTTTTCTTTCTTTTTTTTTTTTTAAACTTTTAACTATTTTTTGTTGTTGGGGTTGGTTTTTTTTTTTTTTTTTTTTTTTGGATCAAGCCAATTGTATCTTTACTGCAAAAGTCCTGCTTTAAAGAAAGGAAAAACACAACAAAACAAATAAAAACGGATGTATGTTAATTTGCTTTTTCTAACCATGTAATTCGAATATTTGGGAATGAATTAAGAACCAAGCAGACATGGAAAATCCTGCTTGCATCCTTTTCCTGGTCTGCGCAGGCATATAGGTGCACTTTGTAAAGAAGTGGAAACGAACGGGGAAACAAAAGCAGTTGGGAGGAATCACAAACCTTCTTAATCTACTGAGGGAAAACAAGAATCGGATCCTTTTTACTTTCTACCTTTTACAATGGTACAGTTGTACATTATTTGTACCCGACTCAAATTTCGGTAGGATTTGCGCAGGGGGTGGGGAAGGGACGTGGGTGGAAGACAGGGATTACTGATACAGTTGACAAAGTGCAATATATTGTCGGTCACTGCAGCATAGACAATGGCAGTTGAGATTTAAATTATTTTGTACTTGTATCAGCATATTAAAAAAAAATCTGCAGTATTTTCTGTTTTTAATTTTTTTATTTTGCTTATTTTTGGATTAGTGAACTAAGTTATTGTTAATTATGTACAACATGTTTATATATTGTCTGTAAAAAGCGTATGCTTTCCTCATATTCCTTCAAGGTGAATATTGCTAAGAATAATAAAATACCTTTTTTTGTGAAATGAGCTGTGCCCAGCTTTCTGTCCCGCGGGCTGCTTTCAGCAAGGAAACGTTAAGTTGGCAAAGTTGCACTGTAGACGTGGAAAAGCATCCCAATGGGTTTCAGGGCAGAGCCTCTGTTAGACCAGGCACAGCTCGCTGTAGACTCCCACTCTGGTGTGACAGGCAACACCATGAACGCAGAAATCTGTTTCTTACCATTTGGCGTCATGCGTGGCATGAAAGGAGCAAGGAGAGACAGCCAGCCCGGAGCCCCTCTGCTGTCTGTGCTCGTGGGGATGAGGGTTCACCACCGGATGGCTTTCCCATGGCCAACACGTTGCGGTGCTTTCATCACATGCTCTGGTCTGACCCACACAAGGAACTCTTGGGGCCATACAAAGCGAAACAAAGCCCTGTGAGTGTCCCTGCCATGCGCGGCGGTGAGCGCTGCTGCGACTAAAACAATGTTTGCAAGAAAATTGCTAATGAACTTTGGGTTTCCTCCTTTGACCCCCTGGGAGTTGCAGCTCACTTCTGTGGAAGCCAGCCTGGGATAACTCCTTGCTTATTAAGAAAAGAAAAAAAAAACAAAAAAAAAACCCCACACACCAGTTCCTTTTTCAGTGAACATGTGCAAATTCCAACCTCTCATATCACTGCTTGTTAGCGGCGCAGCCTCCTCCCTGGCCCTGTTTGCAGGCCCTGCTAGCAAGCAGATGACACGGGGCACAGCAGTAGTTCGGGATGTGCTGCACAAAGCCCACACGGCCAGGACAAGGCCTTCCTGTGCCATTTCAGACGAGTTAATCATCTCTCTTAACTTGTTTAGCCAGGCTTACTGCAAACACCCATTAAAAGAAAAAAGCCATTTATGGCATACCATGCAAGCTTCATTTAGGAAGAAACACGTTCATCCTCAGACAGGTTTAAAATGGAGTTGTAAGTAAAGTCACCCACCCTTGCTCCGTATTTGAATGCCAGACACACTCTCAGGAGGAGAGAACAGGAGCACCAACCACATCATTTTAAAAAAAGCTTAGAATAATCCAACCACTTGCTTTGGTTGCACATCACACGCCCAAGCCTGGGCTTTGATGAGGATTCACCTTGGTGTTCCCTCTCTGTAGGCATCTCATGGGGTCTGTGCTATCCGCGGGCAGCACTGGCGCTATGCTTCATCCCCATGTTGGGATGGAGCCGGTTCCTGCAGCGCAGGTAACAAACAGTGCCGCGTTCATCGGGCGCCACTAAACAGCAAAAGATCAAACCACCCCTCTGCAGTGCGTGTCGTGTTTGTCTCCAGATATTTTGCAAAGCAGAAGGAAAACAAACAGCAGGGAATGGAAATGGAGCGAGCGTGTAAAGTGCAACGCAAAGTGGAAGCACAGAGCTGGTACTGAGACAACAAATTGGGACTGATGGTCCTTTCACTACTGCCAAATACTAGGGGACAGGCTCGTTGTGAGGAGGGAACCCTGACATCACTTGCCTTCGGTTCCCATTGTTGGGATTATTGTTTTAAGCTGCGCCTAATTGTCATGTCTCCACAGCCACATCAAAAGCCGAGAAGATTAGGTTACAGGGAGTGTTTGATGTCAAAATACAAAATAAATAAAAGGAAAGCTGAAAAGGTAGCCTATTTCCCATGATGTCTAGTGAGGTTTTTTGCCTCCATTTATTTTTATTTTTTTATTTTTGTAAAGGTTGCACTTTTTTAGTGGCAAGACTTCATTTACTTCCAAACAACTCCACCACTTTCCTGCAACAGCTCAAAGGGTTAACAGCCCCCCTTTGATGGCAAACATGGTATAATTAACGCAAACTTCTTAAGTATCCCAGTGACCTGTAGATGGCCACATGAGAATTTTGTTATTTACTGACTTGCCAAACGTTTATTGCTTATAGCAGGACAAGTGGGAAGCAGGCATTAATTCTGATGCTGTTATCAGTGATTGTGTGTAAAGTTCATAGCAGAGAGCGCCTATACGTCAACTGCAATTAAACATTTCCCCATTTTTTTTTAAATGAATTTCACGTTGGTGGAGAGGATTGGACTGGCAGTCTTGCAAACTGAAATGCTGCCCGTGGCAGAGGCACGACACAGCACAACTTCCCCTTACCTGCAGGCTGGAAAGGAAAACAGTCTAGCACCTTGGAGCATTTGATCCTTGGCTTCTCCACTGAGATGGAGAAATCAGCATGGCACACAGGGAGATTTCATGGTGTGACATCTCCACTTGGAAACCAGCCTGAAAAATACCAAAAACAGAGCCAAAAGTGGCTATCAGGTGAGTGTATTCATTTATTACCAACCCGGGCTGGATTAGAACACATGACCTAGAAGTAAAACGCTTCGTTTAGCCCAACTCCCTGGGCCATCTGGTCCTCACAAGTAAACATTTCTAAGTGAGATTAAGTGACTGTTCTTTAAGCATGGTGATCTGAGTGCAAACCAGGCTGCTCTGGATCTAACAGATCAAACCTCAGCAGCCGGCTGGTGCCGATTCAGAAACACCCTTTGCTTGAATTGCTGGGTGCAATTCTCTGCAGTGATTTTTGGTTCAGTCCAAGTGTCACTTTCAGCTGCAAATAAATAAATAAATAAAATTAGCCACCAGGTAACACAATAGAGCACCAACCCCTCCTGCAAGGGAAAAGGTTTCTACATACCACAGAGGGAGGGAACTGCTACTGTTTGGTCTATAAAAACTGCATCAGGGAAGTATAATGTTAACCCAGCCTATGCAATGGCAAGGAGAAACCAGCTACCTGCCTACATCCTGCTCCCATGTCTGTATGGTTCTGCGCTCTGGGCTGCAGGGAGTTACTTGCAGGAAAGCTGGCTCCGGCTCAGGAGGGCCAATGGCATCCATAAATCATTTGAAGTTGGGCCTGTCAATGGCAGAGTGTGAGCATGGACTTGTTTCTTCTGAACACTTCAGTGCTTCACCAAAGTCTTCCTGAGTTGCTTTGTTTTCCTCTAGAGCTCGACTCCTTGTGCCTGCCCTCCATCACAAGAGAGGATGCAGCTGATTTCTTTCCTTGGGACACAAGAGTAGAAGAACACTTTTGTTGACTGTTTTGGTTATGATTATCTTCCACTCGCTCCCACCTACCCACACCGGCATTTTGGTAGCAGGTTATACTGCTGGAGGGATTTCTGGGTGTCTCTGGAAACTCCTGAAGGATTTTACTGTAAAATTCGCATTCATTTGCCACCTCCTACTGTAATTCAGTTCTTTCTCTAATCTTATTTTCCCCCTCATTCTTCCTCCCTCCTTTTTGTAGCCTCAAGTAGAAGTACCCCATTTTGACATTTGACCTGTTAGAAGAGAAGGGAGCAGACAGACCCACATCACTCGGGTAAGCTCTGTGCCCACAGGCACTCTGTGACCCTGCAGCTCTCCAGCTGAGCACAGATCCCACCAGCACAGGGAACACGTTCCTGGTGACGACACATCCCAGGAGACAGAGCACTGCTTGCCTGGCGCCAGGGCTCACCGCGATCCCTCCCACGCTCACTTTCTGATAAGGAGCAAAGGTGCACGACTCCGTGCCTCAGTTTCCCCTCTGCAAAACAGGCATCTCAAAGACACAACCTGCCCTATCAGCTGCCTGCGAGTGCTGACTCGCTCATCCCAGCAGACTTCTGGGCAAGTCGGAACAAAGCTCGGTGCGTGGCGTGTGCTGCTAGGCACCGAGGAAGGGCACAGCGCTCCTCTCTCCAGGTTAGAGGCTCCTCCCTACCTCCTCCACACAGCTGTGTGTAGGGCAAAAGTGACACATTGGAGGAATTAGACATTGGTGTGTGTTGCCCGGCTGCTCCCTGTGCTGCACACAGCCAAGCCCCACGTGCACCTGGCCCGTTGTGAAGCCACGCTGCCTCCATCTCCCATGCTGTGAGCTGCTGGCCTTCCTTTTGCATGCTCTGACTGTCACTAGAAAACTGCAAGAGAACACAGTCACGGTATGAAATAGCACTAATTTGTCTCCATGCCTTTCCCCTCCTCCGCCTGCCGTGCTCTCTCGCTACTTAACGCTTAAACCAGCTGAAGTTTACAACAAATCAAAGCCTCCCTATAGGCCCAGATTGTCTAAATACAGAAAACAGGAAGTGAGTAACCTTCAACGGGAAATTGTTCATCCGATGGAGGCCAAGACCCAAGGCCTGGCGCTCCTCGGTCCTGCCCTGCGGAGGCAGCACGGCGGTGCTGAGCAACACGGTGCGCTGTGGGAGGAGAGGGTCAGCCAAACTTCTTCTAACACGGTCAATCTGCAGCCACTTTGAATGAGGAGATGGTGTAGGACAGCAGATGAGCAGCTTGGAAGGTTGTTTTTAAGGAGATTGGGGATGAGATGGAGAAAAAGCCAAGGGTAGCAAGAGGAAACAGAAAAGATGCACGAATCCAAACCTCCTCGGAAGCTGAAGGTGGTAAAAGAGTGTTAGGAACAGCACTGGGCAGCTTCCAGCACAGGGGGGAGGGAGGAGGTGCGTGACAGCCCACTTGGTGATGGAAAGGAGAACACTTCATTTCCTAGGCAGAGCGAATAATGATTTATTTTTGTAGAGTAACTTGCCTGCTTTGCCCCCTAAGGAAAGATCCCAAATTATTTTACCGGCTGTTTATCTAAGTGCTATATTATTCACTACTCAATTGCAGCCATTACTGGGGTGGAACACAGCAGCTGTTTAACAACTCAAAACAATGCCCCTTCTTGAAAAAAAAAAAAAAAGAAAAAAAAAAGGAAGGTCATATTAAGATCCTTTCTAACTGAAGGTGAACTTCTTGTTACGTGCTGCATCCAGTGAAATAAAGCTTTGCTCACGTTTACAGTCCTGCCAGAATCCCCCCAAAAACCAGCATACACAAACACAGCCAGCCGTGCCTCAGCTCTTCTACCCTAGCTCTGGACAGGGCCAATGGACTGTGTGACACAGAGCAGCCCCTGGGCCATAGATAGCTTTCTTCTGACCCCTTGGGGCCTGTTTACCCTACAGGCTTTTTTCCCCTTACAATGACTTCCCTAGATTTCTGATGGTTTATATGAGAGAGTAAAACTGGATTCGTGGCATTTGCTTCACAGAGACTTTCTCTCTTGCACAGAGGTGAAGCTTAGTTAGATGCTTTGCTAACAAACCAGCTGGCTAGCAGAAAGATGCTCTCAATCAACCAGCTTCTCTGGGGAGAACTCTGTCTTTTTTTCCCCCATTGCTACAGGCTTCCTCTTTGTCCTCTGGTGGGCAGGTGTTGTCCCATTGGGACATAGAAAAGGGCAGGCTCTGATCCCACTGAAGATAGTCCCATTGGTAACAGATCAGCAGGGCACCCCTAGATTGTGGGAGAGTATGCCTATCTTGCTTCACTGGCTGGTGCATAATAGAGCTGGCTCCCAGTGATACATCCATGGCTTTTAACGAGAGTCCTGTTCTCCAGAGGGGTAATGAAAGGGAAAGGAACCTGGAGGGCAATGTCTGTGTCTGCCATTGCCAGAAACCACAGCTGGTCCTGCAAGCGATGGGAACAGAGACAGTGCTTCTATCCAGGAAAGATGCAAAGAAATGCTTTCCCACTGCATTATCTGCTCGCTTTAATCTTTCTCCATCACTTTCACACCAGGAAGCGAATTTCGCTCCAGTGGAAGGTGAGATGCAGATAATCTCAGGGAAGGAAACAATACTTACTGTAACCCCTGGTCTCAGCCAGCCCTTGGTTCTTTCATGTTGAAGGTTGCAGCAGCTCTGCCCTGACTCCTTGGGATTGGGTGTGCAGGCTAAAAGATGTTAGGAGCTCCAGCCACATCCCTGGCCTGGCTGACCAGGGAACAACGGTTGTGACCTGCCCAGCAGAGCCTGTCTACCTGCAGTCCAGACATAGCAGGGAGCAACCTTTCCTCTACTGACCTTGCACTCACAAGGACTGAGTTAATATTAGCAGGGGTCTCCAGTACATTTCCTTCTGTGCTTTCCAAAGTGATCCAGGAGGCAATCTGTCCAGGAAGTATGGACTCCAGAAACCTACAACGAGCTCCACACCTTCTTATCCAGGTGGCATAGTGCCTCTACTCACTCTGTTAAGGTAGGATTTACCACCCTCACAAAGCATTGCAACAATGCATTAAAGAATGAATGCATAAAGGTGAAAGTGTGCTGCAGCTAAAAAATGCAGCTGTGACTGCAAACCATGCCATAGGCACGTTCACAAAGCATGCACCAGGCTTGTCCAATGAAGGAAATTCTCTTACAGACACTGTTCAGACACAGGCTCTTTGAATTTCCTGTCTGTGGTGAGACTCCTTTGGTCAGTGTCATTCCAGCCCCAGCAAAGCTGTCCACAAGGGACCCATGCCTCCTCAGCAAGGGTCCTGCATCCTTTAAAGAGTTAACTGTGAGCTCCTGACTCAATGCACAGGAATGCAGCCACCTCAGGTGGAGTCTCACTAGGGACAGCCTTGAGCACCATGCTGCCTTCACAGGGGCCTGCACAACTCTGAAATCAACAGCAACCACATTATGTTGCTTGAGGATCAGCAGGAACTGACATGGGACCAGATGCTCCCATTTTAAATCTCATTTCACTTTTTTTCCCCCACTATGTTACTCCTTAGTACCCCACAGAGATTGTGTTCCTTTGGCCCAAGCTCTCTGCACCAGCTGTGCATCTTTTCACCTGCATCCTCTTTCTCAGAGCTCTCTTTCCAATGCCTCTTACATTTACACCCTTGCAGAATTTACCTTTGTGGCTCACAGACCAGCCACGTTCCTTTACTTCTGCTCCATTAGTGTCTATTGGGCCTGGAAAGATGAGCCATTCTCCTTGTATGCCATTGCTGCATGCCACTGTGCGATCCGTCCCTGTCGATGCTATAGTTCTGCCTGACATCACCGTCCCTACTGGCGTTCCTACAGCCTGCTTTCACTTTTAGTCCCAGTGCTGAACAAACCCAGCTCTTTTCTTCATGTGCACATATGTATGTATTTATACAAATACACCCCACCACAAAAAGAGACCTATTTTCAAGGTTTAATATGCTCCAAGTTCTGCTGTGGACTCTTCCTCTTTTTTTTTTGCAGCTGTGGTTTATAGGGCAAGCTTTGTGGGTTTGCAAGAGTCCTTGGATGCCTTGGGAAATGTTCTGCAAAAGCGAGCTTTCTCTCCATGTGTTCTGCACTCCAGCCACCAGGTCCTGAAATCTCTGTGCACAGGATTTCCCCTATTAAAATGGAGACAATGCCTACTTGCCTTTCAGGCAGAGCTTCTGATTGATACTAGTTGTTTATAACTGCAGTGTCAGGCAAAGAAACAGGAGTGCCATCTAGACTCCCTCCTACATCATCTGCTCTACGTGAGCCACAGCACAACCCCACAATGCTCTGAAAAGGCTCAGAAACACCACCTCACAGCCACAGAAGCCCTGGGCTACCTGATATAAGCTGCAAAGGCTAAGACTTTAGCCACTACCTTAACATATCCATGCATGACACAAGAGAAGCAATACCACCTACCTTGCAGAAATAAGGGAGAGCCTGCAAGCACCAAACAACTGTGAAATAATAAGGACTACACCCTCTACCTCCCATGTGCTCCTCCTAGCTACCCACAAGAGAAAGTAACTGGCTTAAAAGAGCTGAGGATTAACCTAACACACCTGGGTACCACCTGCTGCTTTACTGGCTCCAGCTCACAGATCTGTGACAAGCTGGGCGCTTGACAGCAACATCCCTTTGAAATACCAGATTTGCTAAGGGTTTGGAAAAGCCTTGCTCTAGCACAAGGTAATTGTCAATATGCATGAAGACAAGCCTCCTGGGGCTGGCTGGCAGTGAGGAGGGGATAACTTAGGGAAGAAAATGCTATGAGCACAGCACAAGGCATGCTCCTCATAACCAAACAGCAGCTGAGCCCTGTCGAGTTAGAACAGTATTGAGGTTTCTCTGAGGCAAAGCACACAAATGCTGAAAAGAACAACAACAAAAAGCCACTCTACAAAGCGACAGAAAGTTGTTTCAAGGTGAAAAGCACATTTGTCCAGCTTTGCCTACTTGTAGCCATGGCTCCTGAACATGGAGCTGGCCGGCAGTGACAGACGGAGAGGGAGGTGAGATATGAGGCTGAGCAATTTGCAGCCTTCTAGTTCCCTCTCTCCCACCTCCTCCTCTCGTGGGAAATGAAAGAGACCTCTTTTGTGGAAGGAGGGCGGTAGGTGTGCAGTGAGAGTGTGTGCTGGGAGCAGCCCGGCCTCGTGGGAAGGATCCCAGCGTGCAAGCACGTGTGCAGGGCTGCATGCTCGCGCACACACGCGTGTGCACAGATATGGTGAAGTGCTTGGGGCCGGCGCAGGGCCGTTTCTCAGAAGTCTCCTCATGCGTGTCTGAAAAGGTGGATCAGGCAGCGGAAGCGGTGAAACCACCACCATGCCCAGGCCCCAAATGACTGCCTTTTCTCTCTCTTTTTTTTTTTTCTTCTTCTTTTTTTTTCAGCTCCCCCCACTCCTTCCTCCTTCCCTCCCCACCCTACCCTGCTGAACCGCAGCACCAGAGTGGCAGAACCTGATGCTGGAGGAGAGTGAAGGAGGCAGCCACTGCCAGCCATCATCCAGCTCCCTCCTCCCTGATGCCATCCCTGAGCAGCACAGCCCCTGCCTCTGTGAAGGCTCAGGCCTGGGGGAGCATGGCAGGATGGGCAAAATGAGATGATGGTAGGGTAAAAACAGTTTGGTTTTCTTTCTTCCCTCTTCAAAGCATGGCTAGCTTGTTGCCTTCTCCCTGGGTGAGCTGCATGGGCTGTAAGGCTGAAGAGAAGATGGAGGCTTGGATGAGAGCCTCCTAGGGGACAACTTCACCTGCAACTCTCCTCCAACCAATATCACTCCATCAGGTCTCTTTTAGCCTGTTTCCACTATAATGGGGACAAAAAAAGGGTGCGTGTCACCATTCCCACCCACCGCTTCGGGCAGGGAGAGGGGAAGCATGGCTGGAGCCCTCACTTCTGTTTACTGCTCTTTGTTAGCAGCAAAGCTTTCCTCTTGCCATGCTTCCTGATAGCGTTGGGGCCAAGCAGCGAGACTGCAGCCTGAACCCCCTCCATCTGCAGCCTAAAATGGCGGTCGGGACAGGCCTCAGCCCCGTGATGGCGGACAGCCCTCCGCCATCCCCACACAAGCTCTCCCCACCCCAGCACCTTTCCCTGAGGGAAATATACTGGATCTGCACCATGTGCTGCAAATTTCCTCCTCCCATTGAGGAAGAAATGCTGGAAAGTTATAAAGGCCCAAACTCTAAAGGCAGTTTTGGCACCGATGTTGGAGATCTCCTTGATAGAGCACATTCAGCTCTTCTAATTTTGGGGCACTGCTGGGTCAAAAATAAACCCTACACAAAGTAAAACAAGACAATTTCTACTTTGCATGTTTTCTGTAGAACAAAAGGTATTGGATGAAAGAAGGGAACAGCCTGAAGACATGGGAATCTACAAAGTGGAAGGGACAAATTCAACATTGAAAAAAAAGAGAGAAAAGAAAGGTGTAGTGCCAAAGGAAGTAGAAAAATAGAAAAATGCTTTGAAAGGAATTAAGAAATTGAGGTGTCACCTGAGATTGTCCTGAAATCTACCTGGGTGTAAGGAAGATGGAGTCCTTATGTGGCACAAAAGCTAAGGGAAGATAGAAAAAAGGAGTAAATAAAGAAGGCAAGAAATGAGAGTGTGCAAAAGCCCACTCAGAGATCTAAGGATTAAAAAGAAAACCTTTAGTAGAAATGGAAAACAGGGAGGCAACCAAACAAGAATATTCAGTCAGTTAAGGCTTGCAGGGAAAAGATAAGGGCAGCAAAAATGCAGAATGAGTTAATTATAGCCAAAGGGATTAAGGAGAATAAGAGGCCTTTTACAAATATATCAGGGGAAACAGAAGCACTAGGTAGAAGGTGGGTCTGTTAATAATAGGTCAGGGTAGGGAAGGAAAATAATGAAACAAGGGGACAAATCATGCCAAGAGCTATGTGGGCATCTTCCTGCTACCAGACAGCCTGGGACCTCCGTGACTGAGGTAGGGTACAACCCAGAGACTCTCATCCACAAGGACACATCTGAGCTGGGTATGGAGACGTGCCACGAAGCTCTGTGCAGCACCTGACACCTTTCCTGAAGAAATCAAGGTGAATATTTTCAGTGATGTAACCGCCTCTGTTAAGGCAGGCTCATACAATAAAAGAGCAGGGGCTGATGGAGGAGAAACTGCCTGGATTTTTGTGGTGTAGGAGGCTGTAAGAGTTTAGGTTATCCGTGTATGTGGTGCAGCGGCCTTAGAAGAAGACCTAGCTAAAACATGTCCAAATATCTACGGGCTTTTCTTTGACTCGTGTGGCCTCAGCTAGGTTATTTCCTCTTTGTCTGCCTTGGTCACCCCCCACAGAAAGCGACCAAGGGTAACACCCAGCAAATCCCTTAGGGCTGGAAGCAGGGATTGGCACGTATTAGGACTCTGTAAAACTTGCATTTCGCTGACTCGTGAGCCAAATTCTAACCTTTTAAGAAAGTTTGCGCAAGGATTTGAAGCATTTCAGATATGCACACATTCCTGCCGTCAGGATTTTGGCTTTCTCCCGCTCCAGAAATAAAATCTGGCTCCAAATCCCAGGTTTCCCTCTCAGTTCCTATAAAAACAAGAGGCTCAGCTAGGAAAACGACAGAGTATTTACATGTTGTCAAAGTTGAAAAACAAAACAAAACCAACACATCGGAGGAGATAGAAACTATTTTGCCCAGCTCTTTCACAGGGGGGAGCTCATAGCTGTCCCGCCTGTGGGCTGCCGGAGGCTTTCCCCAAACCAGACCCCTCAGGCACCCTGCAGCCCCCATCTGCCAGGCAGGAAACAAAGGGCCAGCGCCTTCCTGGCAGGAGACAAGGTGCCAACCTGCCTGTCTCTGTTTACCAAAGGGAGGGATGTTAGCTGGGTGCGAATGGGGGCTGGGACTGTGGCTGGGCGGGGGCCATTTGTCCTCCATTCCTGACTCTCCCTTCCACCTCTCTGGCTGTATCCCTCTGATTTTCACTTCTTTTAAGTGCTTTAGATAGTTAGCAGGCCGGCGAGTAGAGAATAAAAACTTTTACCTTTTAGAATAAGGCTCAGTTTCTGCAATGGAAAATGGGGGACAGCCTAAGCTCCTGCGAGCCAGTTCCCCACAGTTCCATCCACCAAAGATACGGGGTGCTTTGACCCATGGGCCAGCCATGCAAAACACACGGGTGTTACACAGGGCTGGGCATGTGGCTCTGTAGGCTGGGCGCTGACACTGGAGGCTCATTCCACACCCATCCACTCAAGTCCTCACAAGTGACAAAACCGCTGCTGACTCCCTTCCATTTTACCTGTGTTGTGAATTGCAGGGTGAAGTCAGCGCTCTCCATCTCCCTGCTGCCTCTTTGCACTTTCAACCCGAGTATGTAAAACTACAGGCGGAAAGAGAGGTTAAAATAACAGCAGTCAGTAATTAAAGACAGAGAATATACCGACATTTATAGGTCTTCCCCTTCCACCAGCGGTGCTTTTACTAACATGATCTCTATTGGGTGTTATGTCAGTGGGACTCTCCAAAGAGTCGCCAAGCGGGAGACCAGGAGAGCTATAACAAAAACAGTTATATGCCATCATTTGGAGCTAGATCACCTCTGAGGTCCTGCCCATCCCAAGCCATTCCGTGTTTCTATGATTCTGTGATTTGGTGTTGAACCCTAAACTGAGGAGTGACACGTGGGTGATGCTGAATGCTGAATTTATGGGCAAGTATACATGTTCTCCCACCTCCGGCCCTCCTGGAGGAGGGACAGAGCTTGGTGGCTCCTAGCCCGCTCCTGCCCTGCACAGAGCCATGCTGCTGCAGAAAGAACCCCTTTTATTCCTCTTTTCTTCCTAAGCACCCCTTCCATCTCTCCCAGCTGCCCAGGAATCGGTTTGTAAAATCCATCCAGCAGGAGAGGTGTTGTCACAGGAGGGAAAAGGAGCAAGGAGCCAAGAAGCTTCAGCACCGAAAGGAGCAGCTGTGGCGGAAGGCAGCACTTGGAGTGATCTCATGAATCAGCCATGACATTATCTGCAGTGAAATGCCTGGGAAGGGGTTTCCCATGTCCTACCCTGACCTGCAAGGTTGACTCCATGGGGGCCTGAAGGGCATTTTGATTGCCAAAGACAAAGGCTAAATCAGGAGGAAATGATATTTTATTTAACCTCTGCGTCGAGGTGGGGGCCCGAGGGGAGGGCAGAGGCAGGGGGGCGGTGACAGAGGCGTGGGGATAATGCTGGGGGATTCACAGCAGATAACTGTAACATATGGGCTTTCACTAAAGCACATGTCCCACCAAAAAACCAATTTCCCTCAGTGTGCTGTCAGTTGTTGCCAGGGCAGCTTGCTCTGTCAGGGCTGTGCTCTGCCATACAACGCCCCGTTCGGTGCCAATATGGAATTTCCTTTTGGGAAAGGGTTGCAATAATTGTCTCTCCTATTTACACAGTGCTTTCCAGACAACGTGCCAGAGCCTGGAGCCCTTATACAGGCAAAGCTCCCAGGGACACCCTGACTTGGCTCCATTGTCAGCTCTGAGCACTCAGCACAGCGTATGATCAGGCAGGGGGACTGCAGACCTGTTGGTGCAGGGAGCAGCTATCCCCAAAGTGCCCCATTCCCAAAGTGCTCATAAAAGAAAGCAGCATCAAAAGCACTCTGGAGTGGTAGTGTGGGGTGAGCTTACCTCCTATTTAGAAAGCATTAGATCTACAAAGGCTTTAAATATCTTCCTGATGTGACATGCCTGTAGGAAGTTGCTGTAGATGTCCTAAGGACCCGTGTGATCTGAGGGTGGGTGGGTAAGCCCGGAGGGATGGGAGCACAGGGGAATGCAAAAGTGCCTGGGAGGGAGGGTGGTGGGCTTTATGCAATCGAGCCCTGGAGGAGAGGTGGGGGTCATAGTGGTACAACCTGCAGTGCCAGCAAGGTGAGGCCACGGTGGTGGGGTGGTGGAGTTCACTCTGGTCTTCCTCTGATGGGCCTGAGAGCTGCACTCACAGCACAGGGAAGGTAACGTGTGGGTCTGAACAGTTCCAGTTCTGCTGATCCTCTCTGTTTTCAGCTGACACAGAAACACAAGTGAGGTAGACCAGAGGACCAGAGGTGTGAGAAAGGGTAAAGGCCTTCCTTCACTCCGGATCGTTTTCTCTAGTATTTCATCAGACCAAGTGGGCATACGGTGCCATTTCGTCACTTCCTTTGGAAGGCAGTTTCCGTACTTCTTATACACCCATACATACAACCCGGGTTGTATTTTGCCAGGTTTCTGTTTTCACCATGAAGTAGAAAACAGTCATGGCTGTCAGTATGAATTCTTACAAGTGCAAAGGACGTAAAAGTGGCACCCCCTCCCATCTTCCCACAGTACCAAAATACCACGTGTCAAAGATGCTCCTGCTGAGAGCTGAATTCCCCCTTCACGCAAAGTTCGGGGACTGAGGGTTGTTCCAAGTGTTTCTATTTCAGACACTTGGTCTTTGACCAACTCATCGCATTTCAGGCTCGTGCTGAAGACCTGAGAACCAGATTTGTTTGTATCCCCCCTGCGCTCAGGGCCCCGATCGCATCCCCCTGTGCAGAACTGCAGCCTGCCCTAAGCACGTTCCCCAGATATGTGGTTCCTTAGAGGTCCTGGGTAATTCGGGGCAGGTCAGGCACACACCAGCTCTCCAGCTCTGCTGTGCAGGGAACCCACAGCGCAAACCGACCCATGGGGAGCATGACCCAAAGTGTCAAAACAGGGCCTTTTACATTTTCCACTGCCACCAAACCTGTTTGACTGAATTGCAGGTTAAAAAGGCATTGTGTCTGTAATTGTTGGGCTTTAGAGAGCATGTCTTTTCCTTTAATGAAATACCTCGCTCATTCCATTCGAAAAGGAACCAAAGACTTCTCAGGTTTATGATAAAGTTGTAAAAATTTTATTTACCCCATATTTCCTGCTGGGTTATTTATGAGGCATTTTGTCAGCTCTCATAAAACTGCCTAGTAAAATATATTTTCTTACGAAAAAAAAAATAAAATCATTTGTGCGGGACATCTTGAGAGCAGCGAGGACAGAGTTAATGGGATACACACACGTTCCGACCCTGGGAGAAAACAAAACAGAACAAAAGCCAGGCATTGTTGTGCTGTATTAGTTAATAATAGATTTAGAGCTGAAATCCCGCTCCCACTGATGTTACTGGAAGTTGGTCCTTAATAGAAAATAATCAGAGAACCAGCTGCCATGAAATGCCGAGCCCCAAAGTGAACCTGAAATGCATCAGAGTGCCTCAAAAACACATTTCTCCTGTTGGAATTTCACAACAAAGAGCAGCCTGGCAACTTTTTTTTACTTCAAATGCGGTGGCTTCGATTAATTTAACTCTGGGACAGATTCGAATTGCCCCTCAGAGCTTGAACCCAAGGTCAGCTGTCTGTTAATAAGATCACTTTTACCTAGATAAGCTTCAAGCTGCACAAAGTGAAGCTCCTTAACACGAAGATGAAGGAAACCCCATTGTGGCAGCTGCTGTCAACCAGCCCAGGCACAGGAAAAGCACAACCCACCCACTCCAGGCACAGCTGGGGGAAATTTGCCTCTCTTGGAGCACTGCTTCTCAGTTGTGTGTCACATGTTTGCATCTGCTCCGTTCTCCATGATCTGAACTCTCCCATTTTCTTTCTCCCCAGCAGTGCTTGTGTTCCCTAGTCCCAGTGGGAAGCTTGGCACACTGTGTCTGTAGCTCTGCATCCCCCCCTTACACCCTCATTTCAACCCGTGCATCACTTACCACATGCAGACGGGCTGGACTCAGGTAAATCCTCCTTTTTTTTTTTCCACCCAGGAGCTCAGCAAAGGTATTCTAGCTGGGAGGCAGCAGACATATAAAGGAAGCAAGAAAACAATGAATAAAAGGCAAAAGAAAATAGCCAAGGAGAGTTGTTTTTAAAATAACAGCGGCTAGATGCTGGGAAGCGGTCAGAGGGCTTTTGTTTGGTGCCTGCGCTGTGCTTGGCACAACACAGCCTCCGTGCAGCTGAGCTCCTTACTCCCGCTGCCGTGCAAAAGTAAAGCAGCAACAGCAGAGCATGGGAAACAGGCAAGCAGCCAGGTTTGGAAAGGTATTTAAGTGTCTAAAGGCGCAGTGGGATATTTATTTACAGATGCTGGTACAGGTCCTGTTTCCTACGGGAGCCAAGGGGCGTTAGGCTCACAGTGCCAGCGCTTTGTTGGTGCCACCAGGTGTTATTTGTGCCTTTAGGTACAGGTAGAGCCGCTCTACCTCTTGACAAGGCTTGTTTCTAAAAGTTGCTCACACTGTGGGGTTGCTCTCCTGTGTGCCTGCACCGTGCTTCTGCAGGCAGGCTCAGAAGGAAGCGGGGAGCTGCCTGCTTCCCTCTGGGGAAAGCGCAGAGCACGTCTGTAACGTGGGATGTGCCAGGCCTGAGCCCTAGAGGATGGCTGGGGAACAGGCTGTGGTTTAAATGGACTGGACCAAACTCCAGCTCAGCCCTGCCACAAGTGCCCGATACTGATACAAAAGAAAGTGAACTCTATGACGACTGTATTCTCCCTAGGCTGTGTTCTCCCTAGGCTAAGCTAAGTCCTTTACAGCGACCCAGCGAGCACACTGGAGGCACAGCCACCTGGAATGTTTGTCAGCTGTCAACAAAATGCAGAGGAGCTCCGGCACGGAGGAGAGGGCAGATGTGTCTGCAGGCTCTCTGGATGCGGCTCTGAGTGCTGAGTAGGTGGAGATGGAGACGGAAAGCCATTTCTATTCCAGATATCAAACAAGCTCTCAGGGAAATTCCTTCTACAGCTTAATTCATTTAAAAAGAAAACACCTTTGCCTCCCAGCTTTCAGGGGGTTTTGGCATCCCTTACAACCAGTGCAGTCAGTCGTTCCAGAATCAACAGCTTTTGGTCAATGACTGACAAGGAAGGGCTGCTTTGCCTCGGTGCAGTGGGGAGAAAGCAGCAGACATGTGGCAGACGCCGTGTTTGCACTGGTGGGAATAATGCTTTCGACTCAGCTTACGAAAGGTGAGCTGGCAGGATGTTAGCATACCGCACGCCTTGACAAACCCCTGGTGATGAGAGAGCTGCTGCCCGCCAGAGAGACCTGGCCCAGGGGAAGGTTCCTGCCTGTCCCACCAGCCTGTTGCTACCAGTGGGGTACATTCCAAAACTAAAGCTACAAAATGCTTCTCCCTGCGCTCCAGGCTGGCACTGGAATGTACGGTGCTTAGGCTCGAAACCTGGCACCGGTGTAATCCCTAGGAGAGGAGCATAAGTGGAGGCAGATAGCAGGGATGTGCAATAGCCCTCGTGGAGGTCTGTGTAAAGCTGCCATTGACTGGGGTCCTTGTCAGATGGCAGACACGAGGCTTACACATGCTTTTTTTCCTCTTTGCAACGGGCTGTGTTATTTCTCTTCTCCACTGCCAACTGGCATCAGTGACCGATTCATTTGCACCAAACACAAAGATATGGGCTCTCAGAAGCCAAGCAGGACCCTCACCCAGGGAACACGCTGGAGCTTTTTAATAAAGTTTAGAGAAGCATTCAGGCTTTTCCACCATAGTAGGAGAAGATGAAATTCTTTAATTGTTTGTGTTTGCTAAAACTCATATAAAAAGAGGATTTGGGATTCTGGGGAAGCTTTAGAGCTGAGTCTGACCTTAAGCTGTGCTTCTGCACAGCATTGCACGCTCTCACACTGTGCTCCCGGCACCCACCCTGGGAACGGCCCTCACTCGCATCCCTCTGTCTTCAGCACATGAAGTGATTCAGGGAGGCAGCCGTTGTTTTATCCTATCGTTAGAACAAGTATCTTTAGGAGCCTGCGCAATATAAAAGCTGTGCTGTCGTGCACAAACACTGTGCCTTATCACAGACCAACAAGGTCTGACCTGCTTGAGGTTCAACGCAAGCTTAGAGCTGACAGTGACAACATGAGATCTAGGAACACAAACACAGCAGCCAACAGCCCAGATGTGCACTGGTGATGGCACGTGAAGCATCTGAATCTGGATTTCCTACACCACAGATAACCTCACTAATACTGCAGTCAGCCTGTGTGGCATCTCTCAATCTTGATAAAAAAGAAACTAGTTTGATTTTAATTGATAGATAAGGGGAACACTGGGGGCTGTTTTGATTTTTTCAAATCTTGAAAATCCTTTCCGGGTGGGAACTCTGCCCTCCACCTCCTTCACCTTCCATTCCCAAGTCACTCACGCAGATGATGGGATGCTTCTCCCTTTTGGGCTCCATGGTTTCACTGCCATTCTAGATAACGGAGCTTTGAGCAGAAAACATTGCCAAAGCTGTGGCACAAGCACAGGCTTGAAGGTGAAGCGCGGAGCAATTCCTTTGGCTGAAAGATGCCAAGACGCTCAGCCCCAGATGCCATCTGGCACAAAGTCTCACTGAGAAGTAGACCATCTTTCAGGACGTGACCGATCAGTTCACTCTTTTCCCAGTATTATCCCAAATGGCAGCAACGTTCAGCATTCGGCGTGGCATAGGGTGCTTCAATTTTTCATGCAACAGTTGCTTTTACCACTATTAAATCACATGGCTCTGCGAGGACCAGCCAAGATCTTCAAACCAGCAACAGCAATGGCTCAGTGGTCAAAATTTGGCTCAGCCCGCCAACCTGGAGATGAGAATGAATGACTTTTACCTCCTGGAACCTCAGGAGTGTGGGGCCTGACCTAACACTGCAGGAGTGTAGGGGTGCCCAGCTGTTGATGGTGCATGTTTGAGTCGGGCTGAGCAGATGAACCTGCAGCTTTTCAGGGCAAGAGCTGGCAGAAGGCAGAACTATCTGCAAAGTGAGAAATGCAAACAAGGAGGAAAAAAAGTTCAGTTTTGCATTCTGAAAGAAAATGCAAATCTTGGTTGGTTGGCTTTTTTTTTTTTCCCCCTTTTTTGTTTTTGAACGTCAGTGCCAGTCTTCTCTCTCTGATTTCTACACCTTTTGGCACAGGAATGAAACCAGTCTAATCTCAGTCACCGGCTGAGGAATGCTCAGGCTTTCTGAAGTCCCAGCCCACTTGGATAGCTGTATTTCTGAGACAGAGAAACAGCAATCTTTCTCCTTTTAACATCAATAACACCAGTTATTCTCCCAAAGAATTATTATCAACAATTCCTTTGCTATATTTACAAAGAAGCGGGGCTATTCTTAGAGAAAACACTAAAAAAGCCATTTTATTCAGCTTTCTTGGCAGTTATACAAAAATGTAAGGAATGTAGTCAGTTAAAAACATCAAATCCCCAGCACGAGTCTATAAGAGCTTCCCTAATGCATATTTACAGTATAGAAAGCAACCGCTTTCCTGTTTTGTAGAACAAACAGGGAACCTTCTCTTTTCCTCCGAGCTGTTCCTGAAGACCAAACGTTAAGTTTGACACAGAATGCTGCTTTTAATGGTGCAGACTGTAAAGTTTAGTGCCTAGAAAATGGAACTTTATACTACAGCCTTCTTTTCCTAAAAAGGAATCGGAGGCGAATTTTACAGCGGGTTTTAGGCAAGTTCTGAATTGGCAGCCCAGGGTATCAGAATAAACCTTCAGCCACAGCTCAGTTTGCCATGGCAGCGCTCGCTTGTTCCATGCTGCTCCTTGCCCTGACAAGGACGTGCAGCCCTGGGATTGGGGATCATAAGTAGGGACCTCGCCACTGTCCCCATATGTACTGCAGCATCTCAGGGCTTTGCCCCAGCCTCTGCGTGCCATCAAGAAGCGTCTCTTTCTTAGGGCATTACTTACTGTGCAGGAAGGAGACTGAACGGCTCATCCGGGTCACAGCTTTCCTGGTGATACTGAAAACAAAAGAAAGATGTGGGTTATTGCTCCAGGTTTGGTTAATGGGTTTGACTCTTACCTGGTGAAAATGGACATTATATTGCACAGATACCAAATGGTTTCCAGATGGACATGACAATAGCTCCTTCAAAGAACAGTCTATTCCATGGGGAAATAAAGACATTCAAACTCTTGAGGTTTCATATATTGACTGGTATAGACAACATACTGCGAGGAACGCTGATAGGGACACAGGTATTCAGCTTCTCCCTCTTCCTCAGCTCTAACTCAAAACTCAATTTTTGGCTTCTCTAAGTCTGCCCGTGTTGGAGGTCTCCGGAGCCAGCTTGAAACTACAGATCTGGAAAGGCTCCGGATGCCATTCCCACCACTTCAAATGCTCTCAGGTGTCCCAGGCCAGAGAGAGACTGGAAACCTCCTCCTCCAACCCCACGCTGTATCGACATTTGCTGCTATTCTGCCATTTGCAGACCTGCTGTTTAAGACGTGTTTTTGGCACGTCCTTCCTAGTTTAAGTCACATACACGCTTGGCTCAGGCAGGTGACAGAGCTGCCTTTGCTGCATGCTTCAAGCCTTTGTTTTCGCAACCGACCCTACCACAATGTGCTGTGCCGTGGGGCTGAATATGGCCACGATCATCCTTCTAGGACTCCTTGGGGCAGATGATGCAACCCCAAGCAGATTTCTATAAGCTTTTGTGATTTGTGCTGCAACCACTGGCTTTTCTTTCTGTTTCAGAGCCATCAGAAGCGGGCAAGCCATCATCCAGAGTAAACCAGGCAAGAAAACGACCGCACTTGAAGGAAGGGAGAGGAAATGAGAGATTCGTCCAGGCCTCTGGCTCCCATTCGCTGTCATGTAACAGTTTCATCATTGTATGAAGTGTCAATAAGATACCAACAGGGTAAACAATTGTCAGACAGATTTTCACAGAGCCAGTTGACTGGACCATGGCTGCTTTGTACACAATGCCAATGCAGTGTCATTTCTAATGGGGGAATTTATACAGTGTAATTATGTCAGAATTTGCTCCAGGCTACACACTGTTGCATTATAAACCTGGCCATTGCCATGCGATTAGTCAGAGCCTTAAATAACACTGAAAGTAATTATATCAAGCAAGTAGTTGTCAAAGGCTGACAAAGAAAAGTGGTGAATTCCAGTGCTTGCCACATACCGGCCCTGGAGGAGGTTAGCTAATGATGATGGCCTTCATTGCTGGAGGGTTGGGTACCCGAGGCCACGTCCCCATCAGCTGACTCACAAAGCGTTTAAGGACCCGCTTGGTGGGGCCCTGTAATTACGCAGCAGAGAGGACACCTTTACGTGAGTTCAGATAAGATTCCCAGATGACTGGATTTAGATGCATGTGATTGAAGTGCAAAAAGCGGGGAGCTGCCTCACGTGGGAGCATAGGGCCAAAGGGGTTTTGCATCAAAGAGATGGCCCTGCATGGTTGCAGGGGTAGGTGGGTGGCTGCGTTTCCCTCCTGCCCCTGCAGCCCTGAACGATAACACCATCACAGCACCATTACTCTACAAATGTGAGGAGTCCATTCAGGAGGGGCAGAAAAGGAAGAAGGATCAGAAACAACTGCTGGATTAAGGGCAACAGATAGCCGGGCTGTGCAGTGCTCCTGTTTTGCACTTTCCAACAGAAGAGTCCCAATCTGTTGGCATCTTTGGATTCCTCTTTCCCAGAGAGAACACAAATCCTCTGCTTTCCAAGTCATGCTGAGCTTCAGGGCTGTGAGGGGGACAAAGCTGGCTGCTATCTCCCTTGCTCTGGCCCTGGTCCCTCAGGGCTGTTACAAACTATTCCAGTTTGTAGCAGATCTCCCGAGGGCTGCAATAATGGCTGGGAATTACTGTCACGCAGCACCGCTTGGCCGTGCTCAGCCCCGAGTCACATAGGGTGCTCCCCCTTTGCTTTGCCTTCTCTTTTCCAGTAAATGCTCAGTTGAACCCAGAGTAATGCATGCAGGCTTCATCCCTCAAGAGCTCATGGTATCTGAGGCATCTTGTGACATTGCAGCCAAATCACAGCCAGAAATGCTGCTGCTGCTGGTGCCTTGCAGTATCTGAGGCTGAGGCACTCGAGCAACTGTACAAACACACTTTTAGAAACAGGGTGGATAATTCATGAGAAATCCCCACTACTTCTGCTTCTACCTGGCCTGAAAAGCTACAGAGACCAACAGCAACTTGTGGTATCCTGACATTTCTGCTTTTGTCTGGGATGGGAATTGAACCAGGTGCTAGATCCACAACAGAATAATCATCATAATAATAATTCCTCCCTTTGGTTTTATGAGCAGACATTCAGAATAGTTTTCACTTGCTCCAGCCCCTTCCACTGACCTGGTGGGATGGTGACAGGAGCCCTGGGCTATGCATCCTGTTCCAGCTCCATGAAGAGGTGCCTGTCTGCAGCTGCTGCTCATGGCTCCCATCCAGAGGTTGCCACCTCTGCTGCTCCGCCAGCAGAACTATTTGTGTCATCAGCTATTTGTGTCATCACTTCTCCGGCTCCATCAAAATAGTCCTGCTTAGAGAAGATCTGAATTAAATTGGCTTTAAAATACAGAAGCCACATAAGTCTTTGCTAGGATAGGACTAAATGGAGGGCTGTTGTTAACCAGCACGGTCAGGTCAACGCCTTGAGCAAGAATCAGCACAAAAACACAAATGAGGTACATACACCAACATTAACAAACCGTGCTCCATTATCCCCGCTTTCCACCCTATTTCTTCATTTGACCCTGCAGAGAATTGCCTCCATGTGTTGGGCTGGCATAAACCTAATCCAACCAAAAATGACTTTATATATGACTTTATTATTATTATTTGCTGCTGAGTATCCTGAGCTGGCTCAGCGCAGCATCCATGCAAGCCGAAACCCAGATACAACATTATAACAAGGTGTGTGCCTTTTGAGCTCTTAGTCTCAAAATCTGCATCGCCAAGCTACTATGAAAATAAAAGATGCAGTGGGCAACAGAGCAGGAATTGAACAGAGGTAAATTTGAGTTTCAAATGAGAGAAAGAAGGGGGTGGGGTGAAGAATGAAGGGCGATGAGAAAAGAGATGCCTTTTAGGAACAATGCACCACTGTTTTATGGGACAGGATTTCTCTTGAGTTTCTTGAAGTCTGATAATTTTACATCCACTTCTGGATGTTAATTCCCGGTCATTTTAGCTCATGTCATCAGCTGTTCTAATAGAGCCAACTCTGTAAAGCTGCTGCTGAATTTATCAAATGTGCAGTCACATATGTGCATATATTGTGTGCATTGACTGTGAAAAAGGAAGTCAAAACCAATACTCTGATCACATTTTCCATCTGAGGTGCTTTGCCTCGCTAAGTAAGATAAAAGAAGCAAATCTTAGGGGAAAGGTAATCCGATAATGTGGCTGGTTGGCTTGCTGTGATTTACCCCTGGTGCCACTGTGCTCTGGAATACCTGCATGTTCACCTCGGTTTTTGTTTCAAACTGGGGTTTTGGCAGCAGGGGTGCTTTTATTTTTTGCTAAGGTGCCCATGTTGTTTGTTTGCAGGTTTGTCAGGTGAGTGGAAATACTGCTCAGCGCTGGGAGCATACAAGAGCCAGTTTTGGCTGGCGCTGGCCGTGGCTGTGTTTCTCTGGCCACTGAGATGGTGAGCAAGCAGATGTGGTCCATAGCAGCCGTGCATTTGGCTGCCTTTTACCAAAGCAGGGCAGTGAGAGGTGCCATTGGCTGAACATCAATCACCAGTGTCTCCAGGATATCCAGCAGTGAGCGTTCACAGAGCAGGTCTCACCCGAAAATTGGGTAAAACTGACCCAAGTGAGGCTTCCACTGAGCTGCTTACCCCCGTGTGGGATGCTTGTGTCCCAAGCTGTGCTGCTGGGCTTTGGCTCTGGCGGCCTTCAGGCTGGTCCAGTCCCTCTCCTGAGACAGCTCCTGGAAGACATCACGGCTCTCCCCACTTCTTCCAGCTCCCCCTGCTTGAAGGAGAAAGAGAAGTAACTTTTCTTATATCTTCAGGCTTCTAATAATAGCTGCAGAAGTTGCTGTGCTGCAACAGCCCACGGCAAAGTGAAGCTCTGCTGTACAGGTCCCTCGCTGGCAAGAGCTGGCAGAAAACGAGAAGAGTCATAACTGTGCACACACAGGTGCTCCATATCACAGCCCCGTATGCCTTTTCCAAACAAGTGAGGTATTGGTGAACATGGCTCCCAGGTGAGAGGGAGTCTGAAACCTGCTGTGGTCAGTATCTCTATGATTCTCAGCGATGATTCTGCCCCAGGGAAGGACCCCAAGACCCGATCAGGCTGTACCCAACCCTGTAGGGTTGCTGGGCTTTCTCTGAACCCAAGTCCCTCTGGCTCCTCCAGCAGAGAATGGCCGTGGCACAGCTTTGCAGGGGGCGAGCAAGGCCATCCAGCCTCCTGTTCCAGGATGTGCCAAATTATTTTGGCCCCTTTGCCATGGAGATGGAGGGAACAGATCCCTGTAAAGCTGAGGGAGCATCAGTTGGTGACAGGTGGGGACTTAGGGGCCTTAATCCTCAGAGTAATAAGACCCCATCGTGGACTGTACAGAAAAGATGGATGCAGCCAGGTATAGAAAGGAGACGGCTTCACTTGGTTTCCGTGCTTCAGCCATCTCTCTCACCTCTGCAACATTGGGTCTCTTGTATTGCAGAAATGCCACGGACTTTTTGGGAGGAGAGCTCCTTAGCCCAGCAAAACCAACCGTATCAAATTGAGAGGGTTTTTGACTTGAAAACCAAAGGGGAGAGGGAGGAGAGGGTACATTGGAAGAAAGGGGTGAGAGATGGGTGGGAAGGAGGAGATGAGTGGCACAGTGTCCTGGGAAGTACAGCCGGCACGGCTGCTCCCGGCCCCCAGCCTGGTGCAACTGCAGCAACATCTGTTCCACTTGAGCTCTGCTCAGTTAGTGGCATGTTTGTTTAATTGTGGGCCCGGTTTGTTATTTTGCTTCCCATTAGGAAGCTGAAGAAAGGAGGAGGAGGCTGTTTTCATTCTGGCGAGCATTTCGCCAGCACAATGAGGTTTCTTTCCATGGCGCTGGGTAGTCAGAACTCGCTGTACAAGGCAGACGCCTCTGAAGCCCATTGTTCAACCTGGTGCATTAAGGGCTCACACTTGTAATTTTGGCGCTGATCCCCTTCTCCCATTGTGCGAGCAGAATGGGCTGAAAAAGGAGAGCCTGTCCTCTTTATCTGGCAGCAAAGGGAAGGAGGCAGCGGCTGTGCTGCCGGCCAGGGCTCGATGCTCCTGTGGCAGTGGGGGAATGGATGCTGTGGATGTGTCCCTGCCCACTGCTGGGAAAGTCACCCAACTTTCACTCTGCTGCAGCTCCTTGGCCTCCATCCAACTTTCCCAAATTCACCACTGATTATTTTGGATAAAAGGGGACTTCTGCCTGCCTGGTCGTTCAGGCTTTTTGGTTGTTTGTTTTGTTTTAATTAAAAAAAAAAAAAAAAGAGAGCATTGTTAAAAAGTGGATTTTTTTTTTTTACTGCTGGATGGACAGCTGTGCAGCTCTATGCACAGTAGTCAGAGCAAGGAGAGCAGAATCCCTTTTGTGCCATGCCCTACCAATGAGGGATGACCATATCAGACCAAGGCAGCACTGGCGGAGGACTTCCATGACATGAGCATCTCCAGGATGAGTCTCTGTGAAGTATTTGGGCTCGGAGGAGTTGCTGTGAGATGCAGGTGTGCCTGTACTTGTCCTGTTGGAAGCCTGCTGAGCCGGCATGGAGCACAGAGCTGTACAACGGTCTGACAATGTGTGTGCAACACAGTTCTCATTCTCCATCCCTGCTCAAAACTGAAGCCCCCAGCCCAAACTGTTGGACTCACCCTGTGTTTACTGCAGCGAGGCACCAAGCCCACCGGGAGCGTTTCAGACATCTGCCCAAAAACAAAACAAATACCTTTCCTTAATGCAATGGATGGATTGAAAAAAAAAAATGAACTGAACATCAGAAGCTTAAATATAAACTTAGATTAGTGAGCAGGCAATACAAACAGAGCCCTGACTCTGCAAACATTTACGTATGCAGGAATCCTGGGCACTCGAGCTGAAGGGGAAGGATCGTAACACACTCATGAGGATGGTGCCTTTGCCTCGCTGGAGCTGCACGCAGACTGACTGACACAGAGCTCCCATCAGCAGGGCAGAAGTGCAGCCACAGCTTTGCCAGCCACGCTCTCTCGGTTTTCTGTGCAACACAAGGTGCAATTTGCTAACCCAGCCTGCGGGCGCTGCCTTCATGGATGCTCCGATCCCAGCTGGAGGGATGAGGGCCAACCCAATGCCGGCACCACAGCCCAGCTCAGGGGTTTGACAGCACCGTGACTCAGCTCGGTTTAAGGTCCACACGGAGCGAATACCAACGCGAGGTCTCTGCTGCAGGGCGAGCGGAGCTGGGAGGCTCTGTTACAGAACAACTGTCCATTAGCGCGGGAGGCAGCTCAGATGCTATCTGGCTCGGTATTATCCCTCGCTGTTATAACTTCACTTTGGACAGTTAAGATCTTGATGAGTGGGGCTAGGGGCAAACCGTGGCCACAGCCAGATTAACAGCGCGCACAGGGCTGATACCTTTGCTCAATACCGAAGCTAGTGCTGCTTTGCCCCCGAACTTCCCTGCTCCTCCCCATAGTCAAACTCGCCACCGACACACCGAAACGAGGTGGATTTAAGCACAACGCGTGGCCGAGGGTTCGCCAAGCGACGCTCGCGCCGAGCACGAAGCAGCGATGCTCGCAGCATCCCCGCATGGAGCTGGGATGGCAGAAGCCCTTTCCCAGCCCCGAGCTCTCCCAGCACAAACCTCTCCCAGCCCACCCCACTCCTCGCCCACCCGCCGCTCAGCCGCCGGCCCAGGGGCGTGCGGTGTTTGCTTAAGCCGGGGCTGGTTTCACGTTTTCGCAGTGATATGATAATTGCGTTTAGATAGCCCTGTCTCTCTCTGCTGGGCTTTTCACAGGGCTCTCCTGGCCCCCAGCAGGGCTCATTTAAAAGCGGCTCCGCTCTCAATGACACGCCGCAATGTTTTCAAAAAGAAACAAGCAGCGAGCGGCTCGCTGGAAAAATAACAAAGGGACCCAATTACAAGCAAATGTGTTGAAGGGTCCCAGGGCCGTCTGTGGGCAAATTAGGGCCAATTAAAGGTCAAAATGATTTAAGGTATAAGGACGAGAGGGGGAAGAGAAACAATTGGCCGGATTCCTGCACGGAATAAGCGTCTGCTGCTCGGTTTGATTGGGTTTTAGCGCCCAAATGATGGAGAAACTTCAGAGCTGAGGTTTTGCCCGATGTTTAAAGTGGGTGTTCGTGCCTGAGAAGGCGGCGCAGAGGGCTGTCGGGGGAGATGTGCTGCCAAGCTTTGCATACGCCTTCCTGCAAAGGCAGCTTGGAGCCATAAACCCGGGGTCTGGAAGCTGAGGGGCCGTGCTTGGCCACATCATTTGTTTTTCACTGTTAGAAGCCTCTTCGGTTTTGATGGTTAGGAGGTGTTTAAAAAGTCACACTCAACTGATGTAGCGCAGCCCTCCTGCACGAATACGCCTTCTCTCCTGCCGTGTGTACATCCGTGCAAGGAGAAAAGCATCTCTCCCTGACCTCGGCTCCTGGGTAAGCTCACCTTCACCCACCTGCAAAAGCTAAAATCTCACCCAGAAGCAGCCCAACATCTGCAAAGCAGGCTGGGGATTTCACACGGGGTTTCCTTCCAGGCTCGGTCCTTCCACCCACAGCCAGCTCAAACCCCAGCAATGCTGCAATGAAAATAGCATGATAAATACTGTCACCAGAGCTATTTAAAACCAGAGAACATGTTCATCCCGCTGCTTTCTGTTGGATTTCGAATGAAGATTTTGGAGGAGATGGCTTTCTCATTGTCATTTTTATCCAGAAACAAAGAAGCCTGGAGAAGGCCTGAACTTCTGCCGGCTCCCCCCATCTCCCCTGCTTTGCCATGGGTGGTTCAGCAGCCAACCATGCCCAGAGAGCTGCAAGGCTGAGCAAACAGCTCACTGCGTGGCAGAGGGAAGGCAGGGAGTGGTGGAACCCCAGCACAGCAGGGTGGGCACCGTGTGGTTTGGGTGAGCAAACCCACACAGGTGGATCCAGATCTCATTTCAGGCTCATCCTCCTGCCACCGCCACATTATAGTGACGGACAGAAATGTAAAGAAATCACAGAATAGAATCTCAGAGTCAGAATCTGTAAGGCTGGAAAGACCGCTAAGGTCACCTAGTCCAACCACCAACCCGTCACCACCATGCCACTAAATCACATCACTCACTGTGCCATCCACCCTTCAGAACCTCCAAGGGCAGCGTCCCCACCGCTCCCTGGGCAGCCCATTCCAGTACCTCACCACTCATTCTGAGAGGAAATTTTTCCTAACGTCCAGCCTGAACCTCCCCTGCGCAACTTCAGGCCGTTACCTCTCATCCTACCAAGAAATAAAGCACTTCTGGCTGAAGAAATACAGAAACTCAGGGCAAAAGAAACGCAGACGTAACATTTCAAACAGCCCGTGCTGCTGGCTGGCTTTCTATAAGAAGGCAGATAAAGCCACCTGGGACAAAATGGCCCAATTATTCATCAGCTGTGACATCTTCAGCACTGCCTACCTGGGCTGTTTGGAGACAGCTGGTTGTTGGCTACACATTTCCTTGCAGCCTTGCTCATTAAAAACAACCCAACAAACACAAAAACAAACTTAAAGAACCAACCCAACAGTTTAAACCCGCTTTACAAATGGCTTTAAAACACCCAGCCGTGTCCCATCTCATCCTGCCCCTTCCTACCATCTCCAGCTGGAAAAAAAAAAGAGGCCATAAAGCAGCTCTGTGCAGTCACATGTAAATCCCCTGTCTCTGTTAAGGCGAGAGATTAGCCTGTTAACAAAGTTACCTTGTCACCTACCCTGCTTAATCCTTGCATTTCAAAGTGTAATTTTATTGAGCGCCTGGGAGCTGAAATCTGGTGGGTGTTATTTATTTATTTATGCCGTTTAATCGTTCCCTACTTTTTCCTTTCCTTCCTTTCTCTCCTCTTCTTTAATTCACCTGGACCTAAATATATATACATATATATATATATATATATATATATACACGCATACATACATATATATATACACACACACACACATACATATATATTTAACTGTGCCCAAAGCAGTGGATTTTGGAGAGGTGGCACCTCTGCGTGTGCATTAATTCCCATGTCTTTCTTTAACCCTTTGGGAGCCGGGGCAATGAGAAGCCCCCATCGCTGCCCCGCAGCTCTCTGAGCAGGCAGTGTGTTGGCCCCGTGTGCCGCCCGGCCGGGGTATCCCAGCCATAAATCTGTCAATACAAAGAGAACGACGCACACGCAAAAAAATGCGGTTAAAACCAAGAAAAGCAGCATAATTACAGGTTCATTATGGCAAACAAAAGCGTCCCCCGATCCCACCCCTTTGGCAGGGATGGAGGGATTCCAAGAGGCTCATTATGTAGTTACCTCGGTAGGGTCAGAGCACAGCGCTGTGGCCCCACTCCCTGCCCAACTGGGATGTGCCCATTGGGGCACCCCGCGTCCACCCGGCCTCGTCTCAAACCTTTCTCTCAGATTCATTTAAAGTGTGTTTGGCCACAGTGAAAGGGGCTGGGTGGCAGTGTGGGGACCAAAGGCTTTGTGCTGCTCTGCCAAGGGAATGGAAAGGGGAGGCTGGGTGCAGGAATAGGGACAGCAGTCCCATCTCTGTGGCCTGCTCAGTGCCAGCTTTGCATTCCAAACCCTCCTGGGTGCCAGCTGGCCAAGGCACAAGGCTACCATGGCCCATTCAGACATCTCTCTGCTTGCTAATGGCTCCGACCCAACCTGGGTTGGAAGATCACAGTGGCCCAACTTATCCCGAATTTCCCAGAAGCTGGGAAACTCAACATGCTAAGCCTTTTCCCCAGGACATCTCCAGCCCTGTGCAAGCCCTGCAAGGGATGCAGCCGGTGCTTTTCAGCTGTTTCCAACCCATGGCTCCCTTTCTCACCGGGCGTGAAGTCCCCTCCGACACCACACGCCCCTTCCAGAGCCACAGCTTCCCTCTCCGTCCGACAAAGAATTGAGGAACTCCAACGGCACCGCCAAATATTCAGGGAACCTGGCAGCCCCCTTCCCTTCCACCCGCAGTGGCGGTGAGCGCTGCCAGCACGCCCACGCTGAGCCTGCCTCCATCTGTAACCCAAACGTCAAAACATTTCCTCCTGCAGCCCCGTTTTGCTCATGGTAGCCCTGACCCCAGGTCTGAGCCGCATTGCTTTTGGGGTCTGCCTTGCCGAGCCATTACTGTCACTGCCCCACTGTGCGCAGATAAGAATAGGCTGCTTCTTCTGACTCATTTAGCTAAAACAATGGAGCCACCAGAGGCCAAATTAATCCCTGGTGACTTCAGCAAAGTTGCACCAGGCTAAATTTGGTCCCAAGCGTACAATTAGCACGGAGGAGAGCACGGTGTCATGACAGACTCTTGGCTCTTCCCTTGGGTTCCCTTCGTCAGCCCCATGGCTGAGCGCTCCCCTGCCATTTCAGGGCACGGGGAAGGGCACCCTGCTAGGGACAGGCAGCCCATCGTGGGCTGGGGAAGGGCAGATGCCATTTCCCTTGGAGCTGCCTTGGGTTTGCCTTGGAGCCCCATCCCCTGATGCCCACAGGCATCCCCACAGTACTGTCTTCAGCTAGCCCAGGTCTCCCATCCAGTCCCTTTGGCGGTCATGCAAGGGAGCCGTGGGCTGGAAACAGCTGAAGAGCACAGGCTGCATGGAGACTCAGCCCTCACCAACCTCTGTGCAGTAACTTCGTGGCCACCAGATTCCCTCTAGTAACAGCTAAACCACCAAACCACATTTTTTTCGGCACATTTGTGTTTCAGATGTAGAAGAACGGGTCACAAATCGCTACAGGAATTGTCTCGGGTGACTCTTAGCTGACCCAGGAGCAGAGGCTTTGCTCAGCAGCTCCCGCAGCCGCACAGAAGCGCTATGTGTGAGAAATAGAAGGTGCAGAAATAAATTATAAAATAAGTATTTAAAAAAGAAGAAGAAGAAGAAGGTAACCAGACCTTTTCAAACTCCAGAAGTACTTCCTCAAACACACGGTTTTGTGCATCGGGCACAGGCAGAGCCTGGATGGCAATGCTGATCCTGCTCCACAGCGCAGCGCACGCAGGTGGGTCTCACCAGCAACGGCTCGTGTAGGATGGGGTTTGCTCTGAGAACGCTCTCGCTAACCTCAGAGTGCCTGTGCACTGAAAAAAAAAAAAAAAAGCAAGCTATGAGAAAGCCTCAAATAATTGAAAAAATATATATGTATAAAAGGGGAACAAAGAGCAGAGTGTGGGAGTCGGGGAGGTCTGTGTTCGGAGCCTCCCACCCATGCCCCCCTGCCCCACTACCCGGAGCAGTTTCAGCTTCTCATTCCACTGACAATTCTTCAGAGGCTCCAGGATTTGAGGGAGCTTCCTGTTTCATCACAAAACCTCGTGTCCTTTTCCTTCGTCAGGCTATTAAAACTGTGCCAATGAAGTGGTACTGACTGCATGGCCAATGACCCCCTGCCTTGTACCCGACACTGAAGCTGCTCAATGTGGTTTGGTTCCTACAGCCCCTTCTCCGTATATTTCCCCTCTTGCAAGCACACGGTGGTTGCTTCAGCGTTGCATGGGGTTGCGTGTGTTATTTTGTTATTGCACGGTTGCTGGTGACAACTGATCTGCACGCACTGCTTTGTTTTTGTAGGGTTGCTTTAAAATCCTAGGCTCCCGGTATTAGTTCCATTTATTTATTTTAGGAAAGGGTAGTTTTAAGGCTTGAAAAATAAACACGCTTAAAGACATACCAAGTTATGGGGAGGAGATGGTGTGTTCTCGTGCTCCGCTCACCCGGGCAGGACTGGCTGTTGGTGTTTGGTGTTTTGGCAGCTCATGTTGGTGTCACTGTGAAAACAGCACGTTATTAATGATTCTCCAAGGCTTGAGTTACTGCAAAAAGCTGCACCAGACACGGGGTTTAAAAGTTCAGATGAAGGAAGAGGTGTAAGGAGAAGAGGAGAAGCTCTGGTGTGGCTGATGAGGGCTTTCGGCATCATCCTGTGCCAGGCTGCTGATGGGCGCCCAGGCAGTGAGAAGGGCTCTGTAAGGAACAAATACATTCCAGCTCACTACAGCACATCCCCAGAGCCTTCCAAAGCCTACAGTCTGGGAACACAGCCCCAGTCTTCACCTGGCCTCAGCACTGTGTCTAGAACTCACTTTCACTAAGGGAAAGGGGAAACAGCTGAGTTTGGGCAGTATTGGTAAGCAGAAGGAGGCACAATGAGACACACTGCCCAGCAGATCATCCACAGCCCTGCTGTGAAAGGGGAGACTGAGAAGACAATGAAATTAAGGAGAGAGACTCCTGTCAAGTGAAATAATTAGGTCTCAGGGTATGTAATTGATGTGCTCTTGATGTGGACCCTAAATCATTTACAAGGCCTCACCTGGCACAAGCAGCTCCTGCACCAAGGCAGAGGAGGATGAACGTCCTCAGCAGTGCGATGAAGCAGGCGGTGGGAGCAGCTCCAAAGCAGGTCTCAGCAGCATGAACTTCCCCGTGGTGCTCTGGGGTTCCTCCTGCCTTGTCCTCCCCTTGCCCAAGCTGCTGGGAGTGGATCACTCACCACTGTGCCTTGGTGGGCACGTGAGCAACTCCAGCACCCCAAATGGGAGATTCTCACAGCAGGACTTGGCTGCAAGCTGGAGATGCTGCTCTCCTTCACTGCTGATATTTTTCAGCTGAGCCCAACATCAGCTGAATCCTAAACACCAGCATGGGCTACTCAGAAGCATCTCTAACACACCACAGTGTTTTCTGGGCATCAAACATCCCCGGCCATCACCATCTGGGAACAGATTTCAGACTGCTTCTCTCCCCACGGCTACTCTGCTCTGTGCTCCTAACCCACAGCAATGGAGCAGTCAGCAAACAAACCAACGGCCAGACAAAACGAGGCCTTTGGGGGGCCAGGATGAGCCGCACAGATGCTCCCCATCTCAACCATCCAGGCTGAGATGGAGGAATCCAACCCTGCAGCTGGCTGTGCTATCCCATAAGAAAGACATCAATCTTGAGGACTTTTTCCACTGTCAGTCACCCTCAGTGCTTTTTCCTGCCCCATCAGCTGTAGCAGTCAGATGGCACCAACATCCCTATTCTGTCCCCATCCCTCCCAGCTGTCCCCATCCTGGTGTTGTGACAGTCTGCTCCATAGGCTGAATGTCAGCACAGCCACCCCAAGCCCCCACCAGCTCCTCTCTGCCTGGGGCATGCGCCATCCTCCCGACACTGCCTACAAACTCTATTAGCTTTGTAATTAAAAACAGCTGTAATCTGATCAGGTGGAGATCACGGTTACAAAATGAAGGAAGCCATTAGCAGGAAATGTTGTGGTTCAGGCAGACATCAAATCAGTTTAAAGAGATTGGATTTCATTGTTTTTATACAGTTACTCCATTACTATAATGCACTGGGTCCATTTAAGCGGCTGGCTCGGAGGAGTGCTTATAAGGCAGTAGTGACATCTATGTGAAATGAACGGCATAAACGGTGAGCGGTGAGGAGATAGCTCTGAATTTACACCCCTCACTCTGCACTGAATATCAATACACCGGAGTGGGGTTTGCAGGGGTGCCCTGCTTTTCCAGGCCCCCCTCATGTTTCCAGCCCCTCCGTAGGGTTGGGGGAGCCCCCCAGAGTAGGTTGGCTCAAAGGACCTTTTCCTCTCCTAAGCCACGGTCCTGGCTCCTGGGCAGTGAGGTGGGGTGAGAACTGAAACCGCAGCAGTCACACCACTTTGCTTCCTCCTGCTGAACAGCAGTGGGTCAGGGCAGAGCCTGGGCACCTCTTCTCGCTGGGGGTGCTGTGTTTTTCCTCGGTTTCCTCTCCCTGAAAACAAACCAAAAGAAACTCCCAAATAATGATAATTAAAAACAAATGAAAGGGGGGGTGGGGGGGGGATCAACCTGTGCTGGGAAGCATCAGTCTCTGGCGCGGTGCTCATAGTGAGGTGCAGGCTGTAATCCAAAAACAGTGCTGTCGGGAGGGGCTGTTTGCAAAATCTGTCAGCTCCCACTTTGCTTCAGGATGGGATGCAGCTCCTGTACCTACAGAAAGTCCTACACCGAGCAGCACGTGGCTGAGGCCGGTCGCTGGAGGAGTGAGAGGGGCAGGAGTCGGGGGGGGGGTGCACAGTGTTTCAGGGTTTGTAGCCTGAGCACTCGGAAACCTCTCCAGGCAGCACTGAGCACAGGCAGAGCCTCCCCTCCTTCCCAATCTCCTCATCAGAGCAGGAGATAAGAAGGGGCCTGCAGACAAATGCCTGCTGCCTCCCACCCGCTGCGAGGAGCCCCCCCAGGCAGCACCTCACGGTTAGCAGAGGGCTCTGGCACCTTCCAACCCATCCTGGGCAACCTCCCTCCCCCCGCCTCTCACCCCAACCTGTATCAAATGCATCAAAGCCTGAGTAAATTATGTTCCCCTTGACCTGCTGGCAGCAAGTTCAGGCACAGGACATTAAAAGAGTAGAGGCTGAGGTTTCATGGTCAGCAGAGGTGGAGGAGGAACCGTGTTGCTTTTGCCCTTAGAAGTGACGTTTTTAGTCACATCCAGCATTGGGCAAAGCTGAGCTGCAGGGGCTCAGGTGGAGCTGGCTGGGAGCTGGGGAGGGGATTTCAGAACAGCCCTCTGCTATGTTATGTTGCACTTTCATATGGCGCGGGATCTGCCTTGATGAGACCACCAGACAGTGAGCACAAAACGATCACAGAACGGTTGGGTTGGAAAGGACCTCCAAGATCACCCAGTTCCAACCTTGTGCCACGGGCAGGGTTGCCAACCACTACATCAGGCACAAGACCAGGTTGCCCAGGGCTCCATCCATCCTGGCCTTGAACACCTCCAGGAATGGGGCATCCAAAAGATAGCAAAGTGCCCTTATCTCCTCACAGACCTGGTGGCACATAGGCCTGGCACCATGGAGGCCCAACAGCACATAGACCCAGTGGCTACTGCCTGGCACTGCCACAGCTCTGGATGGGGCACGGGATAGAGCACCCTGCTCCCTCGTCACTGTGCCAGTCCCCCAAGAGACGGCATCAAATCTGGAGCCTGTGAAGCCACTGCCAGCAAAATAAATATTCGGGCATATTTTTAGCGTGCTCTCGTTCAGAGAGAATTTCTTTGTGTCCTTCGGAGGAGCTCGCCGGATCTTTCATCAGTTTGTTTTTCTCATTAGCCGGCATAAGCTTTGTTCTTATTTAATAAAGATTAGGATCTGCTGCCTCCAGCCCTCTCTTTTTGCTCCTCCGTCAGGCCTGTGGGGGCTCAGGCTGCAGCGACGCGTTTGATGTCGGCCACGGAAGTTGAAACGCGGGACAGAAGCTGGGGTTCACTTCCCCCAAAACCCCCGTGCCTGTTCACCCCTTGTGTATCCCCCACAGAAGGGCAGAGACATGGCACAGCGATGGGAAGCTGCTGCTTGGGCATGGAGGTTTCCAGGTCTGCTGGTGCATGCTTTGCAGGGCGATCTGAGCTGCCAAGAGAGAGCACAGGAGAACAGTGAGCTGACCTGTTCATATGCCTCACAAAACAGACATGACACAGATGGGAGCTGCTTCTTCCAGCCCTGGGGTCAGGGAGAGACAAAGGAGCTCCTATCCCTTCATATACCATCAGATTCTCCTTGTGAGCAGGGGGAGTAAAAAACTGCCTGCCTTTCTGGAGCTGAGTCATTCCTTGGAAAGAGATGGGTTAAAATGACAGCAGTTGCGAACCAGAATGAGTGCAATGAACTCCCAGCAGAAGGCAGTGGCATCTCCTGAGCTCTCAAAACCTGGTCCCAGCTGACAGCTGCTGGGTTGGACCAGCACCATGTCCTGCCAGGATGAGGGCATGAGGGGGCAAGGGGCTGGGATGTCCCCACGGTACAGACTGCATGCCCCAGCTAGAGCTGCCACGGGTACCCTCCCGGTTATTTCCTCCACTGTCAACTGCATGGACCAGACAGGTCTTTGCTGTGCAGCTTGGTTTGGCCATTTCCAGACCAAGACTGTATTTACCTCTTGAGAAACACCGTGGTTGTCTGCACTAACATAGACGAGGTCCACACATCTAGCACTATTAATAGTGCTATTTATTAATGTAGTTTTACTTTCTTAGACGTTTAATTATAGAATGGCTTGGGTTGGAGGGGACCTCAAAGTTCATTTAGTCCCAACCCCCCGCCCCGCTGCCGGCAGAGTTGCCTACTGCTGGATCGAGCACTAAATCAGGTTTTTAATTTTTATTTCTTAAAATAAATAGATAAATAAATAAATAAGCAAGCTCTTACACGAAGAAGGCTCCCACTTCTAGCAAGAAACACAGTTAGCATATGCACACCTTTGGAGGGATGCATAGCTCCACGGCCAATAACACTTATCGCTTCGCCTCGTGTAGGCAGATAAGGGCGAAGGCACGCAGGGCTGCGGGGCAGGAGCTGTTTGCTGAAAGGGGCTGGGAAGGAATCCAGTCCCCACCCCAAAGCAGCCTTACCTGCGCCCAGGTGCGCGCCGGCGCCGGTCCACGCGTGCCGTACTGCCAGTGCCAGACCTCGGAGCTCGTGTATCTGGGAGGGAGAGCAGGGAAAGCAGATTTTACACATACTTCTTTTTTTTTTTTTGTCCTTTAACAGTCGCTGTTGTAAACGAAGTTACCCTCGCCGTGTTTGTGTCACTTGTGTTTGCTGCCTGGGGCAATGCGAGAGTGCAAGTTTTCCTGGCATGACTGCTCTTGGAAAACCAGCTTCAAATCCATATATGATAGTATTCATGGAAACCACGACTCTAATTCGCATGCACTGATTTCCCTGCCAGAAAGCGTGCTCCCATCCAACCCAGGGATAGAAACATCACCCTGTGACTTCCTCGCCCAATCACGACCAACTGATGCTCCTCAAAACTCAAATATTTTCCAGGGAATGTTTGCAACCCACAGCCTAAAAAAAGAAAATCTTCCCCACATTCATGCGGTGGCTCAGAGTCATGGCTGTACTCAAGGAAGATTCCTGATAGGTATTTCCCAAGCCAGACTACTCCTCTCCCAAAGAAAACAAAATGAAGCAAAAAGCCTTGAGAACCAACTATGTCAGATACACAGATACTTCATTCAAAATTTATCCTGTTTTCTCAAGTGCTTTACACCATACTACGGAGATGCACACACACAGATCACCAACGCAGAGGGAAGGACCCGACCCTTGTAAGCCCATCCTTCCCAACACCAATGAGAGATGCTCCCAGCCACTGCTGTGCTTGGTGCAATGGGACAAAGGTTGGGGAGGTGGAGGGAGAGCCCTCGCTGAAGATAAAATCTATTTCTGATGTCTATAAAAACCAAACCCGAATTCCCAGTTACTTCAATGTGAGCAGTGGATGCGGGGTAATGGAGAATGGAGTTATTTATTAATAGAAGGGCATTTCAATAGAGATCTGAGGAGATGATACGGACCAAATGGAGGCATTTACAGAAATAATGCTCAGGAGGTTTTACCTGGCGTGCCCAGGTGTCTTAGCAGTGTGCCCTAGGGAGGGCCATCTCCTGTTCTCAGGAAAAGTGTTTTTGGGGGTTGCATAGAATGGCCTTGATTGAAAAGAACCTCAAAGATCACCTAGTTTCAACCCCCCTGCCACGGGCAGGGTCAACAACCACTAGACCAGGCTGCCCAGAGCCACATCCAGCCTGGCCTTGAATGCATCCAGGGATGCAGCAGAGAGAGAAGAGCAAGTGTGGAGGGGAGATCTGTGTCGAGGAGTACTGCTCTTGCTGCGCCTTTGGGGCCGTGGAGAGGCCCCACCTCCAAGGCCTCCAAATGCACATTAGACTCCCCTCCAATTCCTACCACTATCTCTCACAAAACACAAAATTCATCTTCCTGAATTCCTCGCTTACTCCTTTATAACCAACACCTCTTCCCTCACTTGGCAGGGAAGCAGCACCGCGATTCCCACCCGCCTCTCCCTCACAGCCCCTTCTGGAGGGGCTCATTACCCATGCAAATAAATAACACTCAGGCAGCCGATCCCCTCCCAGCACACACACACAATTCAAGGGGGTCTTTGGGGAGCGGGGACAGCGGGAGGGAGGAGCGTGGTGCTGCGTGGCTGCATGTGGCAATCAAGCTTTCCCACCGCCACGTGCCCCTGGGGAGCAGTCCCGCTCCCGTTGGCAGAAGCCGCGTCTCTCCACCTTGCTAATCCCCCTCCGCTGTGCCCCGACCCCTGGGAGCCCTGGGAACGCAGTGCTGGTCCATGCTGCCCCATCTCCCCTCCACAAAATGGAGTGGGAAGGGAGGGGAAGGGGAAATGTGTTCTTCCTTAATTGATTTTTGGTGAAAAAGGCAGGCAGCCGCGACACAGTCGAGTTAATTAGTTCCTGAGCTATTTGCAGTTATGAGCCACGTAAGATCAGTGGTCACTGCGACTGGGTGCTGGGAAGTGGAGGTAGGAGGAAGGTCGTAAAAGTGCTTTTTTTGCTCCTCTTTAAAAACACAGAGAAAATAAGAAAGGAGACTTCATGTCTGTCTCCCCAGCGCACTGCACACAGATCCACCTGGACAGTCCAATTTATGGGGTGAAATTACTGTTTTGACCCATCCTGCACTGCCCACATTGACTCCAGGCAAGTGCTCTCTCCAGGTCCTCTGCTCACCCCACAGTTGTCCCACCAAAGCGTGGGGACAATGCCAGCTCCCGCGCCCCAGTGAGTGACATCTGTATCCCCTCTTGTCCTTCCAGCCAGGGAAGCTGGTTCTGAGAGCCCCACATGGGCTCAAGGGCTGTGATCCCAACAAGAAGGGGATCAAGGGTTGCCTGCTGCGACCTGATAACGCAGCAGCATCCCAAGGGGCGGCTGCAGCCCTGCTGCCCAGCCCAGGGGCACCCGCTGCCTCCGGAGATACAGCTATGCAGTCATGCTCCCATCTGGGTATCGATAAGCATGCCTGTTTGTGCATAAACACAGCACAACATGCAGCCACATACCTCTGCATTCCTCTTCCCCTCCCTCTCTTCTCCTCCCCCCACCCCCTCCTTATTCCTTTATCTCCTTCTCATCTGCTCTTGCCTGTTAAATGTTATTTCTGCTCCTCGTTCAGAACTGAAGCCCAGGAAATGGCAGTTGCTGTTTGTTACATAAACTGGCACTGCAGCAACGAGGGATGATGAATATTTTGGGTGAATCTGAAAAGTTTTCAAGAGTTTGGGTGGAAGAAAGCAAAAAGAGAAGGTCTCAAACCCAAACACCCAACAGCCAGACAGACTTCAGCCAGGGAAGGAGCACTGAGTCCATCCCCTCCACACTTACTGCATGTTGCCCAATTCACTTGATTTTGTCTGTCTCTTCTTCTTCACAATGTGGTCACAAGCTCTGCTCCCAGCAGGATAGCAAGGCTGGCATCGAGTACTGCATTCTCACCTCTGATTCCATTACAGCTCACAACCCAAAATCTGCACCCCTGGTGAGGACCAGACTAATCCTAGAGGCAGCATGGTTTCTAACTCTCCATCATTCTTGGAAAAAAAGGAAAATACATAACGGCCAAGCGTTAACACCTAAGCAAGTTATTAAAGGAAATCTGTTCTGGACAAACTCAATGACAGTCATGACCCAGCTGTAGAAACCCCATCACAACTCACCCCAAAAGTAGCGTGGCACGTTCACCACTCCTCCACAAAGCCCTCCTCATCCCTCTGCTCTCAGGGGTCACCCAGCTCCATGAAGGGGAACACGAGTGGGATAAGCAGAAAACTGATGGAAGAACCCGTGGATTAGTAGAAGCGTTTATCTTTCCCACTCTGGCAGCTCAAACAGGTCATGCTGCTTCAATAGATTCTAGGGAGGGGTGACCGTCCTTCCTTCCAGAAGGACTCTTCAGAGAACTTGTGTTTGAGCACAGGGCAGCTTGTGAGACCAAGGCAGCATGGCTGCACTGCTCACTGGCTCTCTGGAATGGGGTTGTATACTGAATTTATGAGCTCTTAAGTCATCACATTTACAATTTATACTCTCCAGTCTTTTAATCTCAGCAATAAACTTGGACTAAACCTTTGCTGAGGCAGTGTGGAAATTTCACTCTTCCCGACAGCCTCGTCTATGAGTCCACAGGCAGGACCAGAACCAAAACTTGTCTCCTGACATCTTCATTGCGGGGTCAACTCCAGTTTCCCACTCCCAGAAACTGTTACAACACATTGGCAAATACTGGGGGGTGAATGCTAGCAATGATCCCCTACGATCTCTCCAGCCTTCTAGAGGAGGGCACTGCTTCACATAATGACGTGCACCAGGTCTATGTGCACGTAACAGTCTAAATATTGCAGGACTCTGGACCTTGCCATCCGCTGCAGACCAGCCTCACAGGTGCATTTTTACTCCCCTAGAGCTGCTTTACTTCAGCAGAAGAACCATCTTCAGGTTTCCTGCTGGAGTGGTGGCTCTTGACAGGAACCGGTCTCCAAAGTGGGCACCTCCTCTGCAAACCTAAAATTGAGATGGAATTGGCAATGGTAAAGCTACTAAGGGAGGCAGGCCCTCCCTGCTTTCATGAACCCCATGCTTTCAGAAGAGGGTGGCATCATTTCTGCAGAATGCTTCAGTGGCCTCAAATAACACACTGAACTGTCAGGCACAAACCCAAGCGATGGCGTGAGCCAGCTCTGAAATAATGAGAAGCTGATCTACAGCTTTTTCCCCTCTGGTTTATTAAATGAATGCTCCACATACCACTTCCCACTGACTGGAGACAGAGCAAAAATCCCAGGACAGTAACTCATCATCCTTTCTTCCCCTGAGAAGATTCAAGGCTGTGGCTATGTATGGATGTTGCAAAGTGATAAAGTTGCTGCGGCTTCGCGAGTTACCACGCATCGGCTGAGCCGCGCTGCCTGACCGCGCGCACGCTGCCGGCTCCCTGCGACTGGGTGGTAAAACATGTTCACTCACGATGGGGCTGGAGCAGGTACACCGGCAGCGGGCTCCAGATAAGCACGCTCTGCTGATAAGCAGCACCTCATTAAGCCCCGGGACTCAACCGCTTGCAGAGCGATCCTTGGCCCAGATGTTCCTCCTCTTTTTCAAGTCGTAGACCTCAGTCACGGAACTGGCAATGGGACGGCGCTCTGGGAAAGCGGTCAATATTGAATTAATCCCTGTATGTAGAATGGAGAGGAAGAAGGATCCAGGGCTGTGCCAGAGAGCAAGAATAGAGGAAGGATCGGCCAACTGTATTGCTGAGTATAGCCTCAGCAGAGCCATGCCTGGGTGAGGATCTTGCAGATGACAGATGGAGATGACCCAGGCAATGAAACCAGAGTGCTCTGAATTCTCCTGGGATCAGAGTCCGTGGAGAGAAGTTACATCACCGTTTGTGCTTTCCAAGACTGGCGCAAGGTCTTGCCCTGGGCATGATCTAACATAGAAAACATGCCAGGCCCCTTGACTCCAGTAAGCAGGACCAGGCCTTCTCTTTGGCTTCATACCTCAAAAAAAATGGTGTTTCTTTGGAGGTCCTGCTCCTTGACACCGCCAGAAGCCGAGCGCCCTCTTGCCTGAACCTTGGGTTGGCCTCAAGGCTCAGAAAACTGGAGCCAGACGCAGCTCTCCAGGACCTCCTCCAGCTCCATCTTCCATCTCCCATCCCACCACAAGCCTCTGCATTGAGGGGACAAATTTTCCACTTATTTTCAATCCTTGTGCTGAAAGCAAGCAGGCCACTCTGCCACCCAGCAGGAGGTCAGGCTCACATGCTCATCTGTAGTTGTCTTTGGGATCACAGCTTGGGGAGCAGGCAGGGGACAAGCACAGCTGCCTTAAGGGGAGGCATCCGATGACAGCTTGAGTGGTGGGACAAAGTGTGATGCGTGTTTGTTTAGATAGCCAAAGGACTTGGAACAAATGTCTGTGGCTCATGTTTTAGATAAAAGGAACCCAGACTTGTCAAGGTATCAGGGGGGATGGTGAGAAAATGCTTATCAAGAATCCCTTAGCCCCCAGACCCTTTTATAACAGAATCAACTATAATAAAAGGAATAATAACAGAAGAAAGTCTTCACATCTCAGAGATGCACACTTCTTTCTGGACCAGGACATTTTTGGGATGCCAGGAGCAAGATCAGTAATAGGGGCTACAAATCTGGGGTCACCTGTGGTCCATGAACCAAAATCTTGGGCCGTTTTGCCCCTGAGTGCCCTGTGTTTTGCTCCTCATCTCCCACCTGACCCCCACTGCTGCTTGGCTGGGAGGGAAGAGTGGGACATGGTGGTGCCGAGGGGATGGGGACTGCCACATCTGCATCCATCAGGCATACTGAAGCAGAGACTGGAGGAAAAGGAAGGAGGGGGTGGGTAAAAGAGAAAATCCCAAAGATCCTTGGATAATAAGCACCATTAAGGTTAGTCTGTCTCATGATTGTTTCTTATTAAAAAGAGACTGTACTTTATCTGTGCAGGATATGCTGTTTGGATGAGGGAATTAGCAGAGTGACTGCCTCCATATCATCTAATTAGCAAAAATGTTGATAAGCAGATACAATCACATATGATTAGGATCCTTTTAAAAAGCCACTCCATTAATTAAATAGACAGAAAGGCCGCCTCCAGCCCTCGCGTGCCACTGATTAGAATACAAATATTTACACTAATCTCACCTCCATCAGCCATGGGACACTTTTGAGTATTTTTAGTGACATCAGATTACTATTGATTTCCATCCCCAATGTCAGACCATTTTGTTAGTATCTGAAAGTGCTGCCTTCAGTTTCGGATGCTTTAAATCATGTTAAGGGTTTATCTTAATGACGCTGCTGATAACCACTGTTCAGGTCACTCGTACTTTCTCTTCAAAGAACACAGTCTGGGCTGGTTTTTATTGTTTGTACTTGAGATTTGAGATACGAAAAACATTTCTCATTTCAAAGCTTTGGTTTCTAGGGATGGGGCTGCCAGGCTAGTTTGGGTCTAGTTACTTGAAGTGTGCATGCCTCTCCAATTTTTCTTTCTCCCCATCTCTCCTCGACCCTTTCTTTCTTCCTTGCAAACCCTTCTGGCTCACAACAGTGGCCTCTGCTGAACGGCTGCTAATCTCTGATGCCTGCTGCAGGCAGCAGACAAACAGGCAGTGAGTGTCCCCCGCTACAGGACGACAGGAGAAAAACGCTTGCTATGTTTTAGATGGGTAGGACACACTAAACCCAGGACAGATAATCCATTGCGCCAGCAAGTCTGTGATAGGCAGTCTGCAGTGAAAGCAAGTCCTGGAGGAGATGCTTTGTGAAGAGACAGCCCAAGGCAGGGCCACCTCCTTCCTTCTGTGCACAGTCCTATACTCTGCAGCAGATAACGAGCCTGGGACCTTCCAATGGGGCTCCTTCATCTGTTTCTGACATCCCATTTTCACTTCCGGGTAGCAGAGAGCAGGAACAGCAATTGCTCCTGAAGTTTCTGCCAAGCATCTACAAAGAGATCACAGTGGCAGAGGATAGGAGAACGCTGCACCTTTTGGTGGCTTGTGGGTGGGAAGCTTGGATCATCCTCAAGTCCAGTGTACAGTCAGTCCCCAGACCAGCACTGCACTGTCTAATGGCAGCTTCTATCACAGGGCCAGAATGTAGCGAGTACCTCTATAATGCTGCCCCATCATTGACCAAAGAGGAAATCAGCCCAACAAAGCCCTACCTCAGAGGCCATCATCTCCAACACTTTTCTTTTCTCCTCCACCATATTGCTTTCTACAGGCTGACATGGCTTCCTCTTGGCTTCATTGCTCCACACTTACAATGTGTGTTAGAACAGCAGCGGGCTCATGTGCTGTGCATACACTCTTTGGTATGATCAGCTGTTTACTCCTTCCCAAAGTGTGGGATAATGGAAATTAGGGCAGTGATCTGCAACCCACACTGCCATTAGTAGGTGTTTATGACAGGGTTACAGACAGCTGAGTTCTCATTGTTGGCACTTCCTTGGAGACCTCCTTCATGCAATGATTCCCTGTGAACATATTGCATTTCCCACAGGAATGACAAAACCAGGGAATAGAAAGAGATGCAGGATAACCTCACACTGGATCAGGGAGTTCAGCTCCTCAGACTCCACTTGCCAGTACTGAGCTTATGCAGCAACCCTATTGTACCTGGGCCAACTATCCCAAAGAGCATGTAGAAAAGAAGCTAAGGTTGTTAATGAGCTTCATTTTGGACATTTACTTTGGTGCTACCATGGGAGCTAAGTTCTTGTTGAGGCATTAGGTCTGGACATACATTTACATTATGGTTATCTAATCATTATTTTAGATAAAAGTTCCACTTTGGGTTTAAAAATGGACACACAAGGAGGTTCTAAGTAATTCACTACCTTCGCTGTGTAGGACATGCAACACATCTAGAATTTTAAGTTGCTAGTGCCACCTTCCAACTGCTTTTCCTGAGAGTCAGAAGACCACTGTACCATTGAATCTCTGTTTTCATGGAGGTTCTTACAGAATATGATGAAGCTGGTGTTGGACTTCCTCTTAATATCAAGAAAATTTCCCTGAGTATCTCACTGCAGAGCATGTATTCCAAACCCTTAATCACATCTTTAGGGCTCTTTCCTGAGCCTTCTCCAAATTACCAGCTCTCTGCCTGAAATGTGAGCGGCTGGACTACATACAGCTTTCCTATAGCTGGGTAATATGTCCTATAGAAGTAACATGACCTGATGACATTACACTTCTCTGGACTGCACATAGATCTATACTCAGTATCTGAGAATCCCCCTCTTGGCAGGCACATGCAAAAACTGATTTGACAAAGCCATACATCAGAGCTATGATATTACAGCTACGTTGGGCAACTACATCATGTACACAACCAACACTTGAGAACATAAGTCCAATGGCAAGACAAGGCCAATGACAACCAACTCCGCCCCAGAACGTGGTTTGATCACTTGAGCAACAATTGGCTGAACCCACTCTGAGGTCACAATCTCACAATCTGGGAACAGAAGGCTTCAAAAGAAACAACCTCGTAACACGGGACTCAGCTTCCCATGTGGCCCTGTAACACCGAAGGACAAAGCAGAGCAAGGGATGAACTGAGCCTGTCCCCCAGCAGCGCAGTGGCAGCAGGTGTCCAGGAGCCTCTGGGTGCTGGACATCTCTGGGCTTCATATCCGTGGTGAGAGAGAGGTGCCAGGCAACTTGCAAGCAGTCTCAGCTCACCCCTGAGATGGTGGATTATTACAGAGTGCTTGAGCTGCAAAAAAGCGCCTCCCAGGATGACATCAGGAAATCCTACCACAGACTGGCACTAAAATGGCATCCTGATAAGAATCTCGCCAACAAGGAGGAAGCCGAAAATAAATTCAAAGCTGTCACAGAGGCATACAAGATTTTGTCTGACCCTCACAAACGATCGCTCTATGACAGATCTGTCAAGGAGAGCCGATCCCATATAGGAAGAAGGGCCACGGGGGACCATAACAACTACTTTGATATCGCTTACATATTCCAAGACCCCGAAGACATCTTTAGGGAAGTCTTTGGAGGGATGGATCTCTTCAACAACATCAGAAACAGTGGAAGAGGAAGCAGCTCCAGTTTGTTTTCTGGCTTGATGCAGTCCTTTATGCCATTCACTTCATTCGGTCACGATGGGCAGACCATCTTCTCCTTCGCTGAGGAAACAACTGGGCCGTGCAGTTTCAGATCAGTCGTAACCTCTACTGAAGTGATCGATGGCAAGAGGATCACCACCCGGAAAATCATTGAAAATGGGCAGGAGAAGATAGAAATCGAAGAAGACGGCCAGCTGAGGTCTGTGTCAATAAATGGAAAAGACCACCTGAAGCTATAACATCCCCCAGCACATACATCAGCTGCAAGCTGTGGGACGTGCTCTCACTGCTCAACGAATGGAGTCTACTGTGAGCAGTGTTAATAAAAGCTGAGTTTGTGGCACAACTGATGCCAGCTTCTCAACAGCCTGGAACGAATTATTGACAGGTAGAGATAAGGAGTTATGCTAAACTAAGGAGAGGAACTATACTGATTCTAGGTAAGGTGATATGTAGTGTTTGTTCTGGAAATACGTAGTAAATATACAGTAAATACACACAAGAGCTACCTTGCTTGTTTGTCAGAGACCAAGTTAGTTAGTACAGCAAAAGGATGGTTGATGAACAGGTACGTGGGCTCTATAACAAACTGGAGGCTCTCTTCCCACCCCCTGAAATTGACCCTTTTTAAATGTCCAAGCCTGCTAGCCAGAAGAATAAAGGCTCTTGTCTGACTGTCATGCACAGTCCTGAGGCTGAGTGAAGGATGTCCTGCCTTTGGGCGCTGGAATACAAGATATATTCATTGAAACATTTTTTGTACCCTCACAAGAAAGTAGGGGAGGTTCAGGGGCGATGGATAAACCCATGGGAAAAACCCAAGGGAGACTTCAGTGAGGAAAAGAAGGAAGAAAAAGCTGTACCATAAAAGAAAATAGGGTATTCCTCGAAAATGCCCTGAAAACTGTATCTTAGGATCCCTGCATAGTTTGGGGGCTGAAAATGAGCAGGCAGAAGGTGAATTTGGGTCTTGAACTGGGACAACCTCTGGTCCCTTTCTTGTTGGAGTTGTTCAGACAAAGCCAGCTAAATTCAAACCATGAGCAAACAGAATCCAGGGGGCTGAATTTAGCTCCCTCTTTGTGCAAAGCTGAATGTGGGGAGCTCGATGGTGCTTTACCATCCTCATTGTCTTGCTCACAGCTGCTAGAGCCAGCTCACAATGCATTTCTTGCACAGCCTGGCAGCATGCTGCTTTCGTCCTCCACTGAGCTGAGGAACGCTCTCCCCATGTTTCTGCCCTCCCCTTGTGTTGACATGAACCACAGAGCCTTGTTTCTTGCTTGGCCAGATCACCTTAGGCATTTAAAATCTCACACGCTTTATTTTCAGTCCTACACTACATCCCCTTGAGTTTCCCTGCTTGCCCTGCCCACTGATGTCTCCCTGGAGAGTGGAACTGGTTTTCAGGGACATTTTCACTCTAATCCAGATTGTAATTGCTGCCTGCATTTGGGCAGGTCTTTGCATCTGTTTCCTCTGCAGCGAAATGGGAATAACAGGCTCCTGTGCTTTGAAGGAGGCTGCAAAGCAGTGATATACATAAAGGTCTCCCAATGCTAAGTTAAATTAGCCAGAATACTGCAGCCACTTGATAGAAACCTTTTACTTCTGAAAGGAAAAACACAGCGCAAATTGCCATCCTTTGCAAACTGATGCCATGCCCAGCTTGGAAAAGAAACTGAACAAAGCTGAATTTGTTGTGTTAAGGGCTTTCAAGTCCCTGTGGGTCCCTGTCCCATAAGAAAAGGACACAACACTGAGAGGCAAGTGGATGCCTAAGGGCTTGCTGGGCTTGCAGAAGGAAGCCAGCAGTGATGGGAGTAAGGACAGTCAGTGGTAAAATCCCAGTCTGCTGCTCCTACATGGTTTGGGAGCCAGAAGGAGCCCTGCAGGCACTGGAGCCCTGGAGACTGCAAAGAATTTGTGGGTTTGGTGCACACAGATTATTATTCTGGGCAGAGCGAACACAAATACTTATTTCTACCAATATTCTCTGTGCTCACTACGTGAGATGGCCATTTGAATTTACCTTATGTCACTTTGGAGGAAGTTCAAGGGTTTATTAAACAAAAAAGCACATTTTGGATCGGAAACTGAAATGGTCTTTGATCAAAATAGCATGTTTTGAAATCTGGACCAGAGTTGAATTCCCAGCCCCTAACATTTTCAGCTTGCTGGGCTAAATCTTTGCTTCAGTCTTGTCCCTAACCTGATATTTTGGCACATGTCCATCACGATGTCTTGATCGGTGATCAAAACAGGCAGATCTACACATATCCTAGACCCAGTCTGCTTGGGTTGCTGTATCATTATTTAGGACAGCATCTAAGAGAGAGCGCTTCCTTTTCCTATCCCTCACTCAGAACATTCCCATTACCTCTTGCAGCAGCAGAGAGCTCCTGTGGCAGCTCTGGCAGCTGCACACACCAAAACTTGCTCTTCAGACTATGGGAACATGGGTGGGGAAGAGACCCAGTTTGCTCACCCAGTAAGTGCTGGGTCCAGGAGGAATGCAGATCTTCCACCGCTCCTTGTGCACTGCAGGGCATACGGCTCTCAGCACTTCCTGCAAGTAAAGGAGTGGAGATTAAAAAAATGAGAAAAGAAAGGGGAAAAAGAGAGAGAGAGAGGGTGGGAGAGACAGCCATAAATGGTTGGTGGTAAGAAAGCAGGTTGGACTGCACTTGCTATGGCCCACATTGCTGCAATAGTGAGAAATCTGCCACGTGTGCCCAAACCACCTGTGGAAATGGCTTGTGCCTGTGTTGGCCTTGGAAGAAATCATTTGCTTGTGCAAGGGACAGGCTCTCCCAGAACCGCATTGTCCCCGTAAAAAGCCACGTTCTGGGACTCTCCCTGGTGAGCTTGCACACACAGCTGGTCCACAACGAAGACCACAAGCTGTGACAGCAGAGCCTTTGCTCAGCTGGTAATGGGCTGGTTGAGAACGAGCTCTGCTTGAACACAGCGTATGGGGGCAGGAGCAGTTTGCAGGCTCCTGCTGAAGAGCAATGGGAAGAGCACATAGCAGAGGCAGCTCGAGCCCGGCCAGCAGCCGGCTCGGAGAGGCTGAGTCATTATTTTATTAGCAGGCCCCACAACTACTTTAATGTGGGCTTAGACTGCAAAAACAAAAACATACATAAAAGCATTTGGAATTACTTCATAAAATACTAAATCACAATATTAACCAACTGACCTTTGCTCTATGCAGACCTGCTAATTTTAGCAATTACAGCCAACAACTTGAACATATCAAGTGGGCAACTGTTTAACAATAATGACATCTGCTTGGAAAATCCAATTATGTCTAAACATCTTTAAATCCCCACTAGGGGATACCTGCTTTCTTTTTGCAACTGTTAGTCTCTGCCTAATAGGATTTTAAACTCACAGCCTGCTGCACACTGCGGTGGCGGTGGCCCCTCTCCCTGGAGTGGCAACAACAGGACTGCGATCACATTAAGCGGGGAGTGAGTCTCTCTCCTCAGACAGTGATGGAAGTGGTTGGGTTTTCTGACAGCCTAATCTGATGGACGGGTGCATTAGCTGGATCTCTTCACTCTCCCGTGCCCCCAGCTCTGAGCTGGGCTCTGCAGTCGTCAGAGCCTTTTGTGGGGTCCACAAATGAGTTTTTCTCCTGCAAGGTTTTGTCTCCTGGGCTGACTTCTGCTTCTCTCCCCATCTCTTTTCTCCTTTCTTCCCCCTCTTATCCCCACCTACTTAAATCTCCTTGCTGCCATTCCTTGCTTTGTGGGTGAAGCTCCAGGACTGAGATATTTTCTTCTCCATAACAGAAACCCCTAAAGACAACAGCTATGCAGTGGCTTTTGCAGCCATATTTCTGGCCTGAAGATGGTTCTTGCCAAGAAGAGTGACATTTGACAAAACAGGGACGAGTAGGGAAGAGCGAGCATGAGACCACCCAACTCTCCAACAAAGCACCCCAGTGCAGAGCAGCATCCTCCACCACAAAGCCAAAGGTCCGTATTCAGCCTCCGGTTATATTCTGCAGCCCCCTAATCTGGCAGCAGCTCCGTGGCCCCACTCCTGATCACTCAGCACCCCAGGGCTGCAAAGCTATTGTCAGATATTTGAATCAAGATACAAGAACTGAATATTTCCGTCCCTTCTCCTCCCTCCCTGGCCAGCCTGGCTCTCTTCTGATGGAGCGTGCAACAAAATCACAATCACATGTTTGCAGCAGTAGGAGGCCATTGGCATGGAAGCGGCTGTGATGTCACTACAAACATTTCCACCCTATCCTATTTCTCCAGAACAGTCTCCGTTTTTATGACCCCATCCTGAGATCTGCAGGAAATCAAATTGTCCTGATGCTATTTTGAGCTCTGGTGTCATGGCATCAATATATAACGATGTGGTGTCAAGCCGGAGAGGCTCGAGCACGCTGCGGCGGTGTCACAGCCGGTTTGTTTTGTGCAGCTCCACGAGCCTGGATTGCAGCCCTGCAGATGCCAGGCTCGTGCTGGGACCGCTGGGGACACGCACGCCATGTTGATGGGATGGGCTCTGGGGGCAGGATGGAGGGCAGCGCTGACTCTCAGCCTTCTCGCACACCGTCAGGGATCAGCAGCTCAGGCACAGTAGTGCCGTGGGGCAAAGTGGTTCCTACAGATGCCAGCCAGGGAGGAAGAGAAGAGCGTGGTTGCAAAGTACATGTGCAGGGCATTGGGGGATGGACAAGGGAAAGAGATTTGAGGGCAGACAGTCACTGGCAAGGTGCCCAGGGCAAGAAGTTCAGCCATTTGGGTGGTGGCTGTCTGACCAATGCAAGAAACAACGCCCAGCATCCACAAACTCTTGTCTAATCTAGGATTAACTTCTAAACAAAACGGAACTTGGGTTGAACATCCCCTGAGATTCAGTAAGAGGTTTAGATCTCACTCTGCTCATGAAACACTTCTCCCATGCTCTCCACCAACGTGTGAGCCCCTTCAGGCTGGAGCTCTCCCCTGAGCCTGCATCTCACAGGGAAGGATCCGGCCCTGAGATATCTCCTGGCAATTAAGGTACAGCAGCATCTCTACCTGACTTATCTCCTGCACCCAAATCTTATCTGCTCCTCAAAGAACATCAGATGTAACGCAAGGCGTACACAAAATGTTCCTGAACTGAGCTCTCCAGCAGAAGCAACATCTGCAGCAAAATTTTATCTGTTGGCCGGAAGGCTTATCCTGGAAGAACTTAAGACAGCCTGCAGAGTCCCCTGCAGCACAGCAGGAAAAAGCACTGGTTGGACTGACAAAGCAGTGGGAGGGATGTGGTGGTGGCCCAGAGCTCCTAGCAAGCAGGAGAGCATGGGGTGCTTATCAGGAAGAAGTGGGAAGACCTCAATTATTTCTCTTAACCGGACAACGCCATATATGCAGAGATTCTGCAGATCAGACAGGCACAGATTTGAATCCTACATTAAGATCAGAGCTTTTCCAGGAGACGCATCTTTTGCTCATGTGTGGCTGCTCTCCACAGTACCAGAAAACGTGCATACCGTACCCCCAGATAGAAAAAGCACTTTGTTTCTGATGAAACTCCTCCAAGACTGGACGTGGCCCTTTATTTACCCTCAGTCATTACTACTAACCTCCCTTCCTCCACAAGAGCCAGCACTAAGACTAGAGAACCGCTTTCTAAACTCCTGCGTGGGTAATTGGAGATAGCAGCCCGGCGACTCGCAGCCCGAGACACCGCGTCAGTTCCCACGAAATGGCTGTGCCATTAGTCATCTCCTCTCTGCAGCTTTCATTTTCAAGCCCTCCTTTATGTTTGGCTATGATTAGCACTCAATTGCGTTCACCTTTGGTCACCCTCCAGAAGGCACCAGGCAAAAGAGCTCATGGATCTTGAATACCACCCACTTCTGAAGCGTTCAAGAAAGTTCCTTACTGTTTGACTCTGGTATCTGCTTTCCCATCTTCCATGGAGCTATGCCCTGTAACTTTCTCTTCGTGGCTGGCAACAGCTTTGCACCCTTCCTTCCCCAGGCTCAGACCTCCCTGGTGCCATTTCAGACAGCTCCTCACTTTCCCATGCCCTTGATCACTCAACATCTTGGCTCGCCAATGCCATCCGCCCTCTCCAGCTGCTCCACTTCCCCGTGTTATCCTGAATTCCCCTTGCCTCCCTCCTCCACTGCCCTCCAGGAGCTGCTTGCTAATGCTTTCCTTCCCACTTGGGATGCCGCACCCCATTAATAAATAGTCACTCCAGTAGCTCAGCTGAGAACCCGGCCTGCCCCCACCACCCATGACAAGAGGAAAACTCTCAACAGTATTTAAACAGCCACAGGATTAGGCCCAGCAGCTCCGGTGACATCAGTGTTACAGAGACAAACACACCGCTGTGGTCAGAGTGAGGAGCCCATGTGGGGTGATAACATTAAAAAAAAAAATCTTATATATTTTTTTAAGTTTTATTATTCCCTCTCTTGTGGTTCCTTCTGCTCCCGGAATGAACAGGGGGTTTTATTGCTGGGGTTAAAAAACACGAATTTGCATTACATCCTGGCTCCCGCTGTAATACTTCAGTCTTGTTTCTCTCTCGTCCCCTCTCCAGAACAACTGATGCTATCACAGCCTGATTTAATTTCAAAGACGGATTGTGATTTGGCAGTCGGGGGAAAAAAAAAAAGCCAAGCTAATCAAAAGTCACCATCTGCTGCGTTGCCATGGGGATATTCCTCCCCAATAAATGTGCTCTTTGCCAAAATCACAGATAACAGCACTATAAAGGGTGGGAGGTGGAGGGGGGGAATCAAAGAAAGAAGTTCCGACACTAGGGGGGAAAAACGAAAGAGAGAGAAAGGAGGGAGAAACAAGAGACAGAAGAACTCGGAGAGAAAGGAGGATGGACTACTGAGAGAAAATGACGAATGGACCAACTAGGGAGAAGGAGGAGGAAAGTAGGGACTCACCCGCATCGGGGTGACAAAGTGGTGGAGGGAGACAGACAACGGGGAAGGAGGAGAAACACCTCGAGACACTGTGCTGTGTAAGATGCCCACACTGGGCACCGGGCAAGGCTGTTACCCGGAGAGTGATGGGGTCACCTAACCTGGAATGAGTAAAAGCTGTCAGATTTCAGGTCGCAATGTGCTGGCTGCCCCCTGACCCTGTTTAGAGCCTGCATGTGTGTGTTGAATGCCCCTATTAACCCCCAGCAGCTAACGGAGATACGGGAGACGTCCTGCTCTCCTCCCCAGCCTGAGCGAAAGCTAAGCAAAGGGGTCACTTAGCACCCAGCAAAGAGGATGGGATGAATTATTCACTACAGAGGCATCACCGGTCTTTTTCTTCTCCCCTACTGGAGAATAAACCCAGAACAGATCACAGGTTGTGTGAATTCTTTGCTTAAAAAAAAAAAAAAAAAAAGCAAATGGAATGACTTCTGCATGAACTTGTTTTGCAATTCAGCTCCGGAGCTGATAAGAAACGGTCGCTGTGTGTTAACTGGAGGAGCACAACACCACGCTGCCCATCTCCAACAGGAAAAATTTATGATCGGCTCTTCCCTCTGCTCCCACCTCCTCCTCACTTCAAGAGGTAGTGTAAAAATCACAAGCCTTAAAAAACTGCATTGGATGTTTGTGTAAGCACTTCAGAGCACTGGGGTCACACATGCATCCTTCTCTGCAAAACTATGTAAATGTTTTCTTTTGAAGGAAAGCTAAAGAGCCTCCCATTGCATGACTCCAGGAACTGGGGTTTAAAAGTGTACGCTATAGAATTGTCAAGGTTGGAAAAGACCACTGAGATCATCCAGTCCAACCATCAACACACCCACACCGTGCCCACTAAACCATGTCACTCAAAGCACACGTCCTACATGAGCATTAACGCTTGTTGAACCTACGTGCATGGAAAGAGGTAGGGAGCTGGGGTGAATTCATTTAAAAATTAGAATGGGAGCTGTTGAGTACCAGTTTTCAGAGTAGTTTTATGGAAGACTAAAGTCATCAGGTCTTCTGAGCTCAGGTGGCCTCACCTGTCTGAATGGAGACAGCAGCACTGTCACTGCACCAGACCCAGTCCTCCTCTGTGCCCCTGTTTTCATGAGCCCTTAAACAACTCTCTCAAAGTAGGCAACATCTGGGCAAGCAGAGATGACAAACAGTAACAGGGTTGACCCAGACTCAGTGCCTTCCCTCCATTGGTGTGGTGGTACTCACCCAGGAGTGGTGCTAACAGATCCAAAACCTCTTTGTCCTTGTGTTCTTCATGGGTGCAGGATCATGCTCTTGGGGCTGTTCTCAACATGGGATGGCTCTATTGCTTGGGACAAGGATAGCTCCAGCACATCACTCTCCCCAGCAGGTTCCCTGTGCAGGAACAATAGAAGAAATTAAATGAAAGAACCTTAAAGACAGAAGAGAGAAGATATTAGTTTGAGAACTGGAGAATTTGGATTAAAACAAACATACGCAAAACCAAGTGAAATAAAAGGGAAAAACTCCAGTAATGCAAATGGGAGAAGAAAGAAAGCCCTCAAGAACAGGGAGAGACGGGCAGGAGACAAAACCCCATGAAATGGAGCAAAACTTCTGAACAGCATAAGCATCAGTTGCACAAACACCCTGATTTAGCCCACACTAAATAGGATGTGGGAACTGAATGGCAGATTGATGGAGCTAAGAAAGCCTCTTGAAAGCAACCTGGGAGATGAAAAGCTGGAACCCAGCTCCACTGCACGAGGGCTTGGTCCCAGATGAGCTCCTTGGAGTGACAGGAGCAATGGGGATAAGGACATGAGGACAGCAAAGGGCTAAACCAAGCAGCACTGCAAGAACGGAGCTCTCATCTCGTGCCTCCCCACTTCTCTCTTTGCAGTGCAGGAGGGAGGGTGTCTCCAGCAAGAGGAGTGACAAAAATGAGGAAGCAATGGAGATTTGTTGAAAATTAGTGAATTTTGTTAAACAAAATATTTTCCTATTTAGTCAGCCTCTCACTCCTTTTCCTCACCCCCACCCCGCCCCTAAATTAAACAGCAAATTATACTTATCAAAGAAAAGAAGGTAAAGAGAAATCTGAAAGGCTGTGAGAAACCTTTAATTATTAGTATAGTGGCATGAAAAGCTGTTGAGCCCCTTAGAAACGTACATGGCCAATTATCAAAAAATATAAGAGATGCAGAAAGAAAGGTTTGTCTAATAAGTATGAATCGCAGGGCCATTTAGAACATCAGTGTTAAAGCATTAGAGTTAAATGGAAAAGTAAAAAGGGGCTGATGGTTTTAACTATTTCACAGGAGGACAAGAGGTTGATACTGATAAGACAAGCAGTATAGTGAAGTTAATTATCTGTGGCCCTTGGTGCACAAAGCTTTTTGAGCTGGTGATTAATAGAGATAAACCATTCAAACTCCACATTTCTAAGGTGAATGAAGATGGCAGAGGAACCGCACAGCCCCAGCATACTAACTAACCTGCAGCAGCGGAGGGTGCTGGTGGCTTCATTGCACCCTATCTGCGCCTATCCACCAGCAGTGGGAATGGCTGGGAGACATGGGGAAAGGGTTACCCAACATCACCAGCACCTCTGGGTCTTCACATTGTTGGAGGTGTTGGGGGCAGCTTCCCCTTAATTAGTAAAAAATATATATAATGTTCCAGTGTTACTTCTCGGAGTAAAGTAACCTGGGGGAGGCAACACCTGCAAATATTTTACACCACGCTGATCAAGGCCTATGTGAACTTCTTCCTGCACGGCATTAACTGTTGGCCTCAGGCCTCCTTGCTGCTAGGTATGTGCAGAGGATCTCACCTTTATCTTCTCATCCCGCCGCTCAACTCAGACGGAGGCATGGCACATACCTGGATCAGGGCTAATGGCTTGGGACATGGTTTAGTGGGCAATATCGGTGGAAGGTGGACGGTTGGACTGGATGATCTTAGAGGTCTTTTCCAACTTTAGTGATTGTATGACACCAGAGCTCACTGTGATTGATGGGTGGTGAAGGGTTAAAAGTGCTCAAAGAAAGTCTGTGTCCTAGACATGAATTCTGTTTTATAATCACAGAGTACCTGCACAGATGATGGGAATAAATTAAGTGGTCTGGTGCCTTTGTGGGAGCTGGGAAACAAAGATGCGAATGCTGAAGGATTGATTCAGCCCTTCATCTTTCTGAGACAGATTAATCAGGCACCATGAGGTCTGTCATGCTAGAGTCGGACAGATAAGGCCTGAAAAATGGAGGGCTTGGATGGACAATCAAGAGGGACAGATCCTGATCTCACAAGATCTCCAGCCCAAAGCTGTTTAGAGGTGCTGCCATGAGTTCTAACCTCCACTCCAGAATTTGGATCAGACGTTTCTCCAAAACTTCTGGAACTGAAGAATTCCCCAGCAATATCTGATGCTTCCTGCTGCTCCCGCTGGATGCTGTGAGTGCTGGGTGTCCTCTTCCAATGTTTCTGTATAGAGCTCAACTAGAACAATGAATTTCAGAGACAGTAATGAAAATTAAAGAAATTTTAAAAAATGGACTCAATTTCTGAGCTTCACAAATGATTTGGTGCTTAGGTTTGCAGTTCAACTTGAATTCTAGGATGACTTTGGGGTTGGCTCTTATTTTCTCCAAAACGGTTCTCTTGTCCTTGATAAGTTTGGAAAGGCATCTCAACTTCAGCATCTGCAAACAAAAGAATCTTATATTTTTGGCCAAACTAAATTGAATAAATTTTGTGTTTGCTAATTGCATCCAGGCCAACCTAGTACAGGGCCAAGTTTCAGCCCAGTGGGATTTGCACATGGCCTGGATACAAGCTATTGTAAATGGGGATCCCTGAAGGAAAAGCTGACAGATGGTGATTCTAAAAATGTTTGTCAGAGCCAGCCTTTGTGACACATAAAACCCATAGCCAAGGGGGTCCCTGAGTTTGGAGATGGTTCTGAACTATATGTAAGGCCGGGGAAGTTTCTTGGTACTGGTGGAATTTACTGGCCTGCTCTCATTGTTGGCCAAACCCATTTCTGTTAAATCTGTACTCTCAAAGATCCACTCATTTGGATGAAACAAAAACTGGATCCATGCTGCACCTGGTTTTCCAAATGCATATTCCAAAACCACTCTGATTTCCATGTTATAGAGTGGGGCCAAAGATGAGCACAGTTTATTCAACCTACATGGAAATGTTCCTCAACCATTCCTACAGTCGTGTTCCAATTTTGCGCTTCAGTATTCTAGTGATGGGATCAACACCAAGACACACTGGCCCACCTCCTTCTTAGTACCATTTTCTTCTAACTGAATGGTTGCATTCTAAGTCTGGACTGGGAAAGGTCTCACGATACAGTGCTGGTGCTTCCTTCCCAGCCAAGAAGAGAGCAGCTTTCTAAAAAACCATATTTCTGTATCACGTTCCTCATCTCTGTAACTAACCAAACTGCTAGACAAGCCCAGACATTCTGTTAGCCCCACCAACGACCGGACAAATCATTTGGATCAAATTATTTATTTAATGAATTTTGTTTTCACCCTGCAAACAGCCAGTAAGGAGTCTGCAGTGGCTTTGGATATCTTTTTTTAATTTTCTGCAACTAATTTTTGTTACTGGCATCATTCATCGCAGCATTTGTCATCGGAAAAACAGAAATTACATCTGGCTTTAAGTGACCGTACCTGTCAGATGACTGTGTATACCTTCTTAGTCAAAAAAATTATAGGGAAAGACACTAAAGAGAGCTTGAAAATGACCCCTACCCCTGACCATTTTCCACCATTAGCTGCATGTATCTGTTGCCAGCCGTATTCCTATATATACTCATCTGTACGTGTGCCAGGAAATTCATGGAAAGTCAATACAAACAGGAAACAGGCAGAGCAAATACATTTACCATAAGTTCATGTCAGATGATTATTTCATGAAAACGCATGTTCCTTCTCTTACATCCCTATAACTGTAAAATAGAAATGCAAGAAACAAGAACTTACCTGAAAGATACCCTCTACAGTAGTAAAAAAGCAAGGTTCACAAAATATTTCAGACAGTAAGATAAACTCTTTTAGGGGAAAAAAAAAAAAAAAGAAATGGAACATTCAAATCTTTAAGCTCAAAAAGTCACATTAAATAAGAAAACAAATCTTTCTGTTAAATCTCTGATTTAACACAAGGCTCTGTGTAGTCCTTTGATTCCTGTCATATTGTAAGACCTTGCAAAAAAACATATTTCCCAAAAATTAATTAGAATTCATCATGGGAGGAAAGATTTTCTTTCTCTAAGAGAAATAATACAAAAAGATTTTCTAGAAACTTAAGTTTTGTTTAAACTTTTTTTCTGCACAAGACATCTACTTTGGAGCCTTTCACAAGGAATGCTAGATGCGTGCAGACCTGTGACAATGCTCGCTGCTGCATTTGTGCCATGTGCATTTGGGATTTGTGCAGGATCTGACCCTGCAGAAGAGAAGGACACCCCCAAGTTCAAGGAGATGCATTTAGACCAGAGCACTTTATTTGAAGCAAGGATAACTAAACACCATGATTTTGGCAGAGTGGCAATGAAAATACTTGCAAAGGTAATGGAAAGAGCTGGATGGAGCATCCAGCAGAGCCATTCTGCCCCAAATACCAAAGAGATTTTTATCGAGGATAACACAAGCCCTCCAAAAAAATCCAGTGTTGCAAGTTTGCTCCTATCTAGCTGACTGCCCGGTTATGCCCTGCGGGAAGGACTCAGCTCCTGAGCAAACTCTTGCCTCACCTATCATTTTTTGGTGGGCTTGACTTGATTACACTATTGCAAAGGTCATTTATTAGCTCTTCTCCTTGACCCAAGTTCTTGCTCTGTTATGGCTGATGGCACTCCCAAGGCAGCCATGAAAAACATCCCAATCACCTTATGCCCCATTATGGGAAGGTCTTGCACTTCCACTGCCATATCTGGAGAGGAAATGATATAACACAGTGGTGACGTTTCCATGAAGATAAAGTGTTACTCAAAGTATAGTAAGGCTGCTTCATGTTTCTGCTGTTTATCTCCCCGGCTAGCCATTCGTTAGGAATTTATGCATGGTCTTTAGTCACTGTTGACTCACCTTCTCTCAGCTGCCTTTAATCACTCTTCTTACAGCACAAGAAAGGTGAAGCTCTACTCACTATGAGAGCAAAATTGGTTAGGAGAGCAAACCGGTTGGGAAAACAAACTGGTTAGAAAAATACTGCTGCGCCACTGGGTGCACCCTCCTTAGCAGGACTGTAGGCACAACGGGATAGCCTTCATCTCTCTCTCCCACCTCTATTTTCTAATGACTTGTTATTGTAGTACAACAGGGCGGCATTATGCAACAGGGGCTTTCCTGTTTTGAAAAACAGGACAGTCCCTGTCCCGAAGCACTAACGCAGCCTGGAGAAACCCCCCTTAGGTGTGCTCCTGCTACCATAAAACCCGATGGTTCAAAGGAGCGACTCGCACACCCGAAGGGCAGGTTCCGAGCACCCTGCCTCACATCAGACTCTGTGACTGTCCAGCACCTTCCAGGATGAAAGGCTTTTGGAGAACAATTCGTAGATGTTTTTAGAAGGGCCAGAATTATGGAATGTTGTAAATTAGCAAGCAAATAAAAGACATACAAAAAGCCCACTCTGTCACAAAGCCTTTGCAATGGATTTTTTTTTTCCCCAAGTTGTATTTTAGTGCAACTACTGATGATAACTCATTATAAAACCCCAATAAATTTACTGAATGGCATTTTTTTTTAACATAGAAATCATGTAGCCATATGCTTAACTCCACTTCTCACATAAGTACATTTAGGCACGTACATGGCATTTCCAGACTGTGGGTCTGAATTCAGACATGACAAAATACGAATGTGCATGCAACTGCAGAAAAGGGTAAGCAGCTGGTAGGAAGAGGGAAGGTGGACATCAAACAGATTATAGTTACTCTGTGAAAACAGAGAGAGCCTGATGAATTTTTACATATGAAGGACAAGAAAGTCGCAGCTCACTGGGATACTTCACTAAAAAGAATAAAGTTCTCCCATTTCTAAACATATTTTTTCCCCTCTCAATGGAGGTGAGCACGACTGTTATTCTGGGCAGGTTATAAAACACACAGATTGGAAAGACGTGAATCGCGGCACGGATGGTTTTCAAATTAATGGTGGGTTTCAGGTTATAATAGAAATTCACTTAGCTGCTATTTGGAAAAGAGTTGATGGGATCACTTGAAACTGTAATGATGAACTGTTTGATTATTTCCGAAGTACCTAAAGACAAATTATTTTTTGCTCCAGGTCTTCATTTTCTGTGATGACATTAGATCAAATTTCTCCTACTTCACAATACCATCACTAAAAACCAAAGCATCTTCTCAGCATATAATAAACCTAATTTGCTTCTTGATATAACACCACGAGCTTGCATCGAATCATGCAGAATGGATGAATTTGATCATATCTGCATGGCACCCCTAACTTGTCCCTCTCTCACACGTTCTCATAAACACTGTTTTACCTGCATGTATGCAAAGAACATATGCTTGCGTACCCAAACCAGGTAGGTGGCTGGTTGAATTCTAATAGGTTCTGCTTGCAAAGTTTTCCCATAAAATCAGGCAACGCATTTCAAAAGAAGAGACAAAAGTAGAGACAAAGGAGAGAGAAAAACCAGCACTGCTGAATGTATATGGAGCCTGGACTACCTCATTTCTGTGTGTTGAAACTAATTTGTTGCATTATGTTTCTATCTCTTGCATGTCCACATTGCCACAAGGTCTTATTTTTACAAAACAGACCCATCATTCTTTCCCACAGGATGAAAACATGGTTAAATACTTGCTGTAAAAAAACCATTATGTGATGTGCTAGCCAAATGATACACTAATACTCCGACGTAAGTGCTTTTTTGGCAACTACTCAAAGGAGAAAAATCACATCGTTTTCAACCCCAGTGATGATAAGATTACACAAAAGAAAGCAAAATATACAAAACGGGTTGATGATAAATATTGTACAATAAATGGAGAAGAAGCTGGTTTTCTTGCTGTCACACCCCTTGCAGTTTTCTGTACTTTTTCCATCACTTGAGGCAGCCACGCCAATTATTTCCATCGTATTGGGTGTCCCCTGAAAGAAAAAAAAAAAACTGACAAAAATAAGGATTTGAAAGATTCCTTTTCAGGAACTTCCTCCACCAACTATTTCCTCCTTTTCAAATGGGGCTTTCAGAAAGGAAGTGATGGCCAGCAGTAACATTCCCCATGGGAGGGACCCATCTTCCCTTCACATGTGGAGAAGCAAGAATATCCTCTTATGAGGCAGAGCAGGAAAAGAAATCATCCTTTCATTGGCAGTGTATTCCGACCGGATAGGTGTCTGGTGCTGTGTCCAAGATGGTACCTTCTGAAGAGTCATTTCCAATTGGCTTCAAGCCCCACATTGCAGGCAGACAGTGTAGGGTCCATTGGCTTATCCTCTAACCAACTTCTTTCAGTTGGAAACAAAGCAAGTCATTAACAGAAAAAAAATAGCAACCCTTAATCTTCACCCAGATCCTCCTTCACTGCAGTGGAAAGATTTTCTTACATCCTCAGCGAGGCGCTCAAATATTTCTCCTGTTGCTAGCAGGCGCAGGGTTGGTGGAAATATTTCTTGCAGCCTTTCACCTTTTTTCCCCCAGTTTGCAAACCCAATTTCCTGTCTTCTGCACATTGCCTTGCTCCTTGCTGTATGCAGGACAGTGGAAGGAACGATCTGGAAGGCGGCTGAGAGCCATTTAGAGGAAGTCGGATGACTATTTATCGCTTTCAAAGGGAGACGAGATCGGCTGTTAGTGCTTGCAGGATCAAATGGGTAAATGAGAGGCAGAGAAGATCGCCATTCAGGCTAATGGGATTTACACTCTCAAATCAAGTTATGTGGATGCATTATAGGGAGTTCACTTTGAGGGGAGCCAATTACCCCATTAGCACTAATAGGAATTGCACTAAGGCATCATGTGAGAGGACGCATGCAAAAAGATCGCAGCTTTCCCTCGCTTATTAAGGATCGTTTGCCGAAACAAGGCAATAACTCGTGGCTCTGGATACTTAGCCTTGCCTTCACTAAGCCACTCCATTCATAAAGCTGGAGAGGGACCTTCTTCCCAAAGGGCTGCTACAGGGGCTCAGCTCCTCTATACCCATCACAGCCTCTCTTATGCAAACAAGGGCATACAACAGGTCGGCCTTCTGCTGCTGAGAAAGCTATGGATCGAGATGTACATGCCTTTTATCTGCAGTTCCTGCTGCCTCTCAGAAGTTGCACGCTGGCTTTGTCTCTGGGTGCTGTTGTTTACTGCCATCTCCTCATAGGCAAGTGCCTAGCGGACACATTTATTCCCTGTGCAGTGCACAGAAGCATCTTAAACAGATACCTGTAACCCTAATGACGCTTCTTTAATGAAGAAAAGGCAGCAAAATTAAATGCAAGCGGCACATTACCACACTTGTTTTAAATTGATATTTAATTAAAAAGTTAATTATTAATTAAGTTTATCAATTGCACATCAGTTGTTCAATAGAAAAGGGCTCATTCATTTAATTATCTGCGTGCAACTGATAGTATATGCTTTTTAGCCAGGCAAGGTTATCTCTGCATCTCTTCTAATTTAGATCAGTTTAGCTTCTAATCTATCGAGAGTGCTTCCTTCTGCGAGCTTTTGATTTGATCTATAAATGTTTACTTACAGAACTGTTAGGTATTTGAAGCTGATCAAATAAAGGGAAGAGCTGCACTGCGCTCACCGAAGGGCGCTGGTGGTGCTCGCCTGCAAGGAGCTTCGAAGGGTTCGCTTTAACAATGCGCCTGCTGTAAAAGTTTCAAAAAAGATAAACATCCACCCAGAAAGTATGTTAATAGCCCAAACAATGGGGAATCTTCAAAGGGCGAGAGGGGCCGGGGAGCAGAACACAGTGGCAGATAGCAGCACCGCTGGGCGAGGACTGCAGGGCATGGGATGTGGCAATGGCATGAGGTGTGCTGGGCGGTGGGGGCACGCTGCACTCCCAGGGCCCTGATCAAAGCCTCAGCCTAAGGCTCCTGCTCTCCTTTCTCCCTCGCATGGTTCCTATGTGCAAATCAACAGCTGTTTATGGAGGGGTTTTGGATGACACGTAGTAAACCATACAGTAAACACCTCCTGTACTTGGATAGCATAATGGAGGAAAATGCCTTGCAGAGGCTCTGTGGCTCTAAGAGTGTGTTCTAATAAATTGCTTTGTATTTATTTTAACCACAAATCATAGTCCGGTTCAATTTCTAATAAAACAGCACTGAACACAGAATCATAGAATCATTAAGATTGGAAAAGACCTCTAAGATCATCTAGTCCAACCATCCACCTATCACCAATATTGCCCACTAAACTATGTCCCTAAGTACCACATCTCCATGATTCTTAAACACCTCCAGGGAAGGTGACTCCACCACCTCTCTGGGCAGCCTGTTGCAGTGTCCGATATATACACATACATATTTAAGATGTTTAAGGACTTTGGCACATTAGTATCCAGGGTCCAGACCAGCCTGGACCTGGCGTCCAAGATGCTGAATGAACACCATTGAAGTCAAGAGACCAGACTGCTCATTCAGACCTTGGAGCATCATAGGATGCTATAGAGAGGCACTATATAACTACTTAGAATAGATTTGCAGCACTTCGTCTCCCTAAATATTGCTCACGTCCGTTGCATGGAGCCCTTCATGGGGTTGTAACAGATCATAGAGGATCAGGCAAGGAAAAGGTGGGAGAAAAAGATGTGACAGAGGGCTGATGGACTGCCTTGAGGGGGCAATGCTGAAGCAGATGTGCCCTCTCAGAGCTTAGTTAATCAAGAAAAGGAAATGTATCACAACAAGTAAATAGCTACAGCAGAAGTTCATATAATTCAGGTGAATACTCAGTCTGCAGCTTGTATTTGATCTGAAGACAACAAGCCCAAGGCTGTCTCCCATCTCTTGAATGAAAAGCACTAAGGGGAGAGGGCTTTTAAAAGGAGGGTAATTTACAATGCAATATTGCCGGGGGTGGTGGCGGTGGTGTGTTTGTACAACTGGAAAGAGGATAAAAGAAATCTCCATGAATAGTAACTCTATGTTTATAGATGGGTGCTTCGTTGCCAACTCTGCATGCAATGAGCATTCATCTTCACCAGATATTCAAGTGGCAGGACTTTTTCAAGCAACAGTGTTTATAGAAAATGACTGTTTTGAAGCTTTACACACTAGAATTTGAGGAAACTTAAAATTTACATTTACAAACATCATCAGTCACTCTATCTGACAAATCAGAACAGAGGAATCTGGCTAACTACTATAGATGTGCAGCAAACAGCAGTTGGTTTCTCCAGAGATTTGCTACACCAGTTAAAATGAGAAATTTATCAAGCATCTACTCCCAGATAGTCTGAAAGAGCCAAAGATATCAAAGCACTCATTTGTGAGGAATTATTTACACCAGCCCTCTTTCTTGACTGGAGGACAAAACTGGAAAGTTTCCTTTCTGTTGTATCACCCCATCCAATGTGGCTCTAAGCCAGGGGATATTCCTTTCCTTCAGAAATGAGACTAAAGAGGAGATACAGAAGAGCTCCCACATGCACATAAGTTATCAATGAAGATGTCACATAAGCAAGAAGTTCTGAGAGACGGGGAACAAATAAAACCAGTTTGTTTGTTTTTCAAGGTGCCACTGCACAGTGAGATGGCTGATAAAGTGAGAGTTTTAACTGGAGCTTCTCCACAGCTGGGGGAGATCAGAAAGCCCTTTGGCTCCCCTTGACCCAGCCTCTGCTGAGGATCCTCTGCTGTTTGTTAAGGAATTAATTAACACTACAACACTACTTTTTGCAATAGAGGTGCTAATTTACTCTGTCATCTCCATTCAACCATCTACTCATAAAACCTGTAAGAATTTTGTATCTCTGAGCTCTCTAGACTTTGCGGCCAAGTGCTGTTGAAAAAGTTGCTTGGGGAAGGATTCAGAGAGATGCTGGGCTGCTGTAGGACCTCATACTATTTGCCTTTAGATTTTTTTGGTTGAAAAAAGAAAAACCCACCAAAAACCCCAACATTGGTTAATTTGAACAGTTTCTGCACCCAGCAATAGGGACGGTGGGGGAGGGGATGAGGCTATTTCTTTGTAAGGTACAAGGAAGCAACCAACTCTTCCTTCCATCCCCAGTGGATTAAAAAAAATTAATATAAAATAACTGGTTTCCTCTAGACTTACGGCTCAGGAAGGGTCAACACTTCAACACTTGCTTCACTGAGTGCTGCCACTGGGTTTCTGCCCCAAAGAATGAGCCATTCCAGCTGTCAGCAAGCAAGCCATCAATCAGCCAAGGACCGGACCTTCCATGCAATGCTTCGATTAAACCATTGGCTTCCAAGCTGAATCTTCTGTGCCCATCGGTAGTCCCAAGCTCCCCTGGCAAATAAACACAGAAGTGCTACTGGGTAAAGCATGTTTGTGTGAGATTTCCAACCCAATTTTGCAGACTCAGATGTTAGGCAGTTTAGATAAGAGGATGATTAGAGGTCTAAGCCTTAGGTTTGAAATACCCAGACATCCTGGAACCACCGGTGCAAATCCCAGAAGGGCTGACTCAGCCCTACAACCTCCTGATGAAGATAAAGTGAGCTCCATGCAGAAGTGTGACTTGTCAGTCTTCACCAGCAAGACCCAACTGGAGCTGAGATAAGGACAGCAGTGCCTACAGCGTACAAGAGGATTTGTTATGCAGCAGAGACGTAGTATCCTAAGTCTGTCCATGCTACAGCTTCTGCTAGTGCTGTCACTCTCGGGCTCCACCAGCAGTGATTTATAGACCCTAAACTTTTCTAGAGTTTTGCTCCAGCATGTTCAGCATGCATGTCCAGAGTCTTTCAGTGCTTCTGGCAAAGCGGCAGCCCCTCTTATCTCTCTGTAGTGCTACATATTGACCACTTTGGAAGAGCGCTGTATCAGTATAGCTTGGGAGTCACCCTTAGAGAAAAGCCCCACAGAAGCATACAAAGTTTTTCTATCAGTTCGTGGAACGAGCCAATCATTTTTGTTTAAAAAAAATCAATAAATCAAAGCCCCATATTTCTGGAATGACCTTCACACTAACATTTGGTTTGCCAAGCACAGCTACCCAAAAAGTTACCAGCAAACAACTTCTAAAAAATAATCGGAATGAATGAAGTTAGTCTTTGTTTCCCCATTTGTTACTGGACAATTAGCCAGCATGACATGAAATTCCTGCACGCATTCCCTCTTCCAAGTTATCCATAATATTTTCCTTGAATAATTCACAGAGTACTTGCAATGAAAGCTTGCAATCTATTCTGCGCTGCATTCTGAAAATTAAACCAAGTGATCGGGGTCTCCTGTGGAAGAAACGCTAAGAAAAAAACACCCAACTTCTGTAACTATTAAATACAGCAGCGATGACTGATTTCACAATGAAATATATGATTTGAAGTGCACTTTAAGAAAGTATGGAAACAGCAGAACTAATTAAACCTTTGCTTTCCACGAGTATTAATTACAAGTTAAATATTCAAAAGGCACATATATGCCAGTATTTTCAAGGGAAACTCCACAAATGGACACTGGTACAAACCCAGTGGCACAAAGTCAATCCTCATCCTATACTAAGACCTACGGATTAATCAGATCAAGCCGGGGCAACAGATATTCAATTCTATTACTCAGTCCAACATAAGAAAAGCTGTAGGAAAATTACAGCTCATCCTCTCTCCTTCTCCTTTTCGCACTGTGGCCAACTGGATGATGACCCATTGGCACCTCCACCCCCAAAATGCTCTCCCACAGAGGCGGGGGATGCGGTGCTCATTCACATTCTTTCAGCCAAAAGAAGCATCCCCGAACTGCTGTCCACCAAATTCAGATGAGTAAATTAAAACCTAAGTAGTAACTTTAAGAGAGGTGGAAGCATGGATCTTGTTTTCCCGGACTTTGTGTTCCCATGGTTGAATTATCCTGCATCTCAAAGGGTACAACTCTCGCGTACATGCTGTGATGGAAATTTTCTCCAGTTGGCTGCAGCTGCAGTGACTGCAAGAAAACATCTATCCCTCTCTCTCTCAGATTTTTTGAAGATTAGTCATACTGCTTCTGCACAAGGAGAAGCTTTTACTTCTCTTGAAATAAATGGTTTGTCTCTTCTCTACCTGGCTTTTGATTTTCAACAAACGTAAGACATCCACCCTACTGCCACCTTTCACTGAACCTTTCAGATAGGCTCCAAAGTTACTCGGGAAGCCGTGAGACCTATTTCTTTTGAGGAGAAGCTAAAAATGGCTACGGAAGCCCTGCATACAGACAAGAAAATCTAAATAGCTTAATGGAAGTCTTGGCTTTCCAAGTAAAAGTGCCCATCTTCTGGCTTTTAATACCACGTGGCCAGCATTTTCATTCTGCTTTAGTCTGACTTAAATTGTAACTCCCCTTGGGGCAGCATCTTTGCTTTTCTATTTGCTTTTAAAATGCCCTGCATGCCCAGGAGCCCCAAGGAAAAAATAATCTCTGGTGCTGCAAGGAGAAAAGTCTCCACTAAGACGCGCCTGAGTTTTGTAATGAGATTGTCTTCATGCTGAGATGTCCTGGTGCACAAACTTTTCCTCGACAGGGTTTCACTAGGACAAATACTTGCTTTCTGTTGTTTCAATACACAAGGAGACTGCATCTGGGCTTGGGTAAGCATTCACATCAGAAGGGTCTTTGTAAGTGGAACTCCCCTGCTCAGAGAAGAGAAAGAGTGATTTTCTTGACCCATCCCAATTTGGCAATAAAATTCAAATGTGGCAAACCAGACTATCCAGACTTTTATTTTTCCTTTCTTTCTTTCATTTCTCTACTCCCCGCCCCTCCCTTCTTTTCAAAGCAACAAACATTTTGTTGAATTGTCCTAAATAATGACAACGTTTGAAACCACTTCAGTCTGTTTAAGATCTCAGGGGGGAAATTTGGTGAATAAATGACTCAGGATAAAACAAATCATTCTGTTCTAACAACTGTGTCTTTCAATCTCCTCGTCTTGATTGCTGTCCCTAATTCTGCATGCCCCCATACTTCCATGGCCAACTCCAGGGCTTCAACCCTACTTTGCCTCTCTCCCTTGCCTCCAGTGCTTGGTCCGCTTCTCTTGGTTTGTCTTCTATTGCAACTTTTCTCTATGCAGTTCCCAACTTCCCTCCACAGCCCCACACACCCTACTGCCAGGCGTCTCCTTTCACCACCCTTTCCATCAAGGCCAACGTGTGTTGTACAGCTCTATCCAGTGAGGAGTCTTAGCTCCTTTCAGCTCTCCATTCCTCTTCTCCCCCTAAAAAGAAACTTCTCACACAAGCACAGTCCAAGCATCTAGACCAGAGCCTGCTGCTTCACTACACCTCACTGCAAACCCAACCTAGCACCCACCTCTTCTCCTTTCCCATGCAGTCGTGTGACACGGTAGCTGTATAATATACAGCAGTCCTTTCCGATGGCCTTTGGATAGGATTTGCATAGGAAACATGGCCCAGCACCACGCTGGGGTGTGCTGCAGGGCCCGAGGAGTCAGGAGAGGTCAACCGTTGGCTTGACCTCCTAAGCCCATCTGCCTTCGTGCAAGCAGAAAGACATGCTCTTAACATGTATTATCTGTTCAGGACATTTGTTTCGGGAGCAAGTTGCGTTAAGCAAAGGTACGTCAATTGATAATAAACCTGCTCCACGCTGTCATTTGTGGGTGATTTGAAGAAAAACAGACCACGTAATCAGGTCTAAGGGGTCCCTAATACCAGAGACGCTGGTGCTGTCAGCTATAGAAAATAATTAGAACGTTATCCCTGTGGCAAGGAGAATGTAAATACATCTAAAATACGACATAATGACATTCTCCTCTGTAAGCCAGGGGATCTGCTTCAAATAAAAGGGCCATTAACACAACAATTAAAGCCGAGGGGGCTGGTGAAGCAGGGAGCCGGCCTGGTGCAGGGCGAGGCGAGCAAGCGCCCAGCGTAAATCTTTCGCCATCCCAGCCAGGAATGTGACTATTAGCCCTCTCATGACCCGAGGGCTTCCCAATAATGCATCTGCTCTCTGTCAGGCCCAGGATTTCGTAACGTTCTCCAGTCCAAGAGGAGGGCCAACTCCACGGTGCGGCGCCAAAGACAGAGCCGGCGGAGCGGGGTGGCTCCAGGCTGGACCTTGGCCCCGGTTCAGCAAAGCACTTAAGTGCTCGCCGTGGGGACACGTCTCGTCCCAGCTCTTTGTGTGCTCAGAGGGAAACACGGGTGGGCTTTTCTGAATCAGGCCCAGCCAGACTCACCCAGGGCAAAGCCGGACCCATTTTCGTCTTCATTTCTCTATTTTCTTCGGGTGATGCACCCCGTGGAGGTCCCAAGCTGCTCTGGGGATGTCCTTGTTGTGAAATGCCAGCCTATGGAACCTGGGAGACCCAAAGCATGGAGAGCACTGCAGAAATTCAGACAATTCCAAGGATGCAATGTCCCTCTTTCCACTGTCCAGGCAGCAGAGGGCAGATGCTTCGAACATAGAATCAATTGAGTTGGAAGGGACCTTAGGGCCATCTGGTCCAACCCCCCTGCAATGAACAGGGACACCTACAGCTCCATCAGGTGCTCAGAACACTGTCCAGCCTGAACTTGGGTGTCTCTGGGGATGAGGCATCAACCACTTCATGCTCCAGACAACACACGGTTAATATTTCCTAGAAGCCCTATAAAAAATTTACAGAAATTATGGGCAAATGCTTAGAGAGAGTATCAATTGCCCCTTCTCTTTCATTCTCACTGAGAGGGGAGTAGGTGAAGGTAAGAGCCCAAACTTTGACTTTGGGCAAAACACACCTGGCATGTCCCCATGGGACCTGTCTCTGATTTTGAAAACTCTTATACGAAAAAAATAAATACAACTGAGCTGGAAAATTAAGCTTCCTCAATTACATAAGGCTCAGATATGGGAGTCGGACTAGAAGGCATTTAAGATTCCCTCTTTCAACTATTCTATGATTCTGGGATATAAGATTTCTTAAGAGGAAGCTGATAGATTAGATAACAAACACAGATTTTATTTCTTTCTTTGTATACATAAAGGCCTCATCAGGTTGAAAGTATTTTTGATACTTACTGTTGTTGTTAAAATTAGATGACTTTTGTGTGTTTTATTGTGTCCAGTGGAAGTTTGTGAATGTCAGAAAACAGGAAATGATACCAACCTGCTTGGTTGCGATGCTCAGAAAGAGAACAGTGCTGAATTCAGCTCTTTGGAATGATTTGTCAAAAGGCAGTTTTATTACATCAGTCCTCTTTTTCAGTTCTACCAGCCTTTCTAAGAGAACTACCTAGCAGGCACTTCAAAACAAAAACAAAACAAAACAAAAAACCCTCAAATTTTTACTTTTCAGCCACGTTTCAGAACACCAAGGTAACATGCTTCCTGCACCCTGCTTTGAGCACATGAAAATTAATCCTTTCCCCAGCAGTAAGTTTAATTAGTTGTAGGATATATAGAAACATGAGGAGTCATTTAAAGGTAATATTCAGTTTTTTTTTGAAAAAAAAGAGAACAACACATATCCTCTCAACATTTATGAGTAAGGAAGATCATAGAATTGTTTGAGTTGGAAGGGACCCTTAAATGCCAGCTGTTTCAACTCCCCTGCAATGAGCAGAGATACCCACAGCTCCATCAGGTGCTCAGAGTCTGTCCAGCCTGACCTTGGCTGTCTCCAAGGATGGGGCACCCAATACCTCTCTGGGCTACCTATGGCTCACTACCCTAATTGTAAAAAAACGTCTTACATCCAGCCTAAATCTCCCCTCATTTATTTTGAAACCATTTCCCCTTGTCCTATTACAACAGACCCTGCTGAAGAGTCTTTCTCCTTCCTTCTTATGGCCTCCCTGACTTGCACCTGATCTAAAGAGCAAATTACATTTGCTGAAGTAGAGCAGCCATCACAGCAATATGTGGGTACAGAAAGAATTGTGTAAGCAAAAAGTCAGCTATATGTCCAATATAGAATAATCTTTGAAGATTCTCATTGCAAGCAAACACAAGGATAATAACTAGTGGATAAGCTAATTAGTCATGCAAATCTGATGGATTTTCACTGCCTCCTTCCAGCCACTTACTTCTTTAGAAGGCATTTCTTTTTCTGAGTAGTGCATAGTTGTGCCTAGTTCAGCGTGCAGTTCATGTTAGTTGGGCAAAAAGACATTCCTTTAATCTTCTGACACTTTGGTCCTCCATGTGAAGTGCATGGAAAGTTTCCAGCAGAGAAACAATGAGAGTGATAATATAAAAGAAAATATTAGCAAAAACTCCCATGGAACAAAACGAGGTGGTGTTCTCTGGGAAATCTCATGCCTGAGCATTGTGGACAACAGTAACTTAGAACCTGTGAACAGAAGGACAGCAACCAACACATTTGTCTCTTACAATTATGTGAGCTGCCTTATGTATAATAGAGCTAGTAAAAATGATCTGAAATAAACAACATCCAGCCTTTACAACTAAGGTCACACTGGCCAAAAGGGTTGTGAGTGTTCCAGAACGCTAGGAACAAGTTTCTAGACAGCTGGAGACATTTTGAGCAAACATGGGCCAAATTAAACCGACGTGGGAAGCCAAAGTGAAACCAGTAAAAGCTTGCCTACTCAGATGACTTTTGTTTGAGCTGGCAGCTGAATTCAAACAAAATTCCTAGGATGATACTGCTTCAACTGCAACAGCAGTCACCTGAGTCATGTGATAAGCGCTTTGCTTTAGAATCTGAGCATGTCGCTCCTGAGAGCACTCGCACATCAGATCCATGAGAAGTGAAAAGGAGGGGGGAAAAAAGGGAAAATAAAAGCTTTTGTACAAAACCTGTGAAGCAAGTCCCCTCTGTCTCTTTCCTTCCAGACATTTCTGAAAAAAAAACAGCTCACTGGAACCACAAAGAACAACAACAACTGAGCAGCATTCTAATATGGGACATCCTGCCTGACCAGCTAGAGCTAAAAGAAAAAAGCAAGCCACAAAGTCGGAGCTCAAATTGGATGTACAAAACCAAAGCTTTACATTTGGGGGCATTTTTTTCATTTAAACTAATCTAATCAATTGGTCACCATAACAGAGGGTTCAAGCAGCTGGCTTAGTTAGGTCTGTCTGTGACGAACCTTGGAACCAAAGCCATGTGTTCAAATGCACGCACATTTACATCAACTATTGTGTCTTAAAAGATCTACTGTTGACTTTGTGCATCACCATTAGTAAGCATCATAACACACAGCACACTCTCAGTGTTGGTTGTGAAGCATCCAATCCCTAGAAATACACATTTATTTAGTCCCAAGGACGGATTTCCTCTCATACTGACACGCAAACCATGGGTGAAAGTTTATCAAGGGCCATTGCATTGTGTTGATGACCCTGTCTTGGGAATGGCTGCAGATTAGAGAGCAGGAGAAATAATATGAGATGATGTTAAGAGAGGAAGACCGTAAAACAAGATAGGATCCTGGGAAGAGTGCATTTTTTTCCAGGAAGCAGTAAATATCTGGAAAATTGGAAGATATGTTAACCACTAAAAGAGTTCCTTAAAAGCAGAATGCTTAAAAGAAGATCATTGGCAAAGCTTCTTAATACGGTAATAGCCAATTATCACCTTCACCTATGAGCTGCTATCTATTTTCCATTCTTCTCACCAGCCAGGGAATAAGATCTCATGACTCTCCTGAGTAGAGTAGGGGCACAATATGATGTATGGCACTGGTTCCCTCTGGCCCATCAGTACGGAAAGAAAAGACTACGGGGATGATGCACAACCGAGCGCAGTTCCAGAATGGTGTCAGATCTCAGCTGGACTGCGACTCCCAGCACGGAGTCCAGCTTGGACACAGGAGCTGGAAAATGCTCCTTGGCCCTTATTCAGCCTCTGGGATATATTCCAGAAATGAACCAGCTCCAGAGCCAAGGTCTGATAAAACGGAGCCTGGGACTGGACCAGGCTGGGGTTTTTGTTGATCCATAACCCCCCAAAACCCAACAATCAGGACTCTACAAGTCCAACACTTTACTCGACAGGTTGGGTCATTGAGGGCACCAGGCATCTGCAGTCCATGTTTGAGTGCACCTCACATTTCAGAATAGTGCAACTTTCCCTTTTATGGTCATCTACATAAAATGGAAATTACGCACACTCAGTTTTGCTAGCTCAGAGCCATCTCTGACTTTGCTCTACTCTTCACTACCACCATCTTATTTTGTATTTTGCAGCCACACAGAGATAAACTCAGTGAGTAAATGGCCAAGGGATGTTGAGGTTGCTGTGAGAACAAAACCAACAGCTGGCTTTCTTTTTATCTAGTAAGGCAAAGGCTTAAATTCTCCTAAGAATAAACTGGTTTTTATTGCAAAAGAAAGAAAAATTCCTAGCAACAACAACAAAAGAGAGAAACGTCCTATGAGAATATAATGGAACCGGGCTAAATTACTTTAAAATAAGAAAACCAGGGTGAAGAGGAAACTCCCCAAAAGTGAACAAGTGCTCTTCAGATTTTAAACAAGGGATGGATTATTTTTTTTCCTTTCTTTCTCCCTTTCTTTCCAGCAGCTAGAAGTCCCATCTGGTTCCTGTTTCTATTCGTCTGATCTCCCAGAAACTTCTAAAAGCCATAAGCATCAGCCAAAAATTCCCCAGGCATGGACTCCTTTCCAAAATAGCCCACAAAATGGCATTTTTTAGGTGGGTTGGTTTGGAAGGAGCGGAGTGGGGGTTGTTGGTTTCTGTGACATTCCTAGGAATTTCTTGCATCTATTCTCCCCTCTAGAATTTCTCTTCTGTCTGAATCCCCCTTCTACTTTCCACTGGAACATCAGCCAGCACAGGGACTACCCACTCCCATGCAGAGGGATTCAGACCTTCTTGTGCGATCTCATGAGCTGCTGAGAGGTTTTCATCTCCAAGAAAGGCAAACGAACTTGCAGTTCACTCACAGATGAGGTTGTCTCCATTGGGCTGGTGGCGGTTTAGTCTGGAGGCTGCATAACTGGACATTTTCCTCTGTGATGGCAAGGTCAGGACAGAAGTTCTGTTAAGGCAAGGTCAAGACAAGACTTTCAGAAATGGAGACTTAGTACAAATGGGCAAGATAGATGAGGCAAAAGGGCTTGGATCACCTCTACAGCCTCTGATGGCCAAAGGGAATGATGTCTTTCCCTGCATGGGAACAGCTGGAAAGGGGTGAAGGCAAGCTGAAACAGTGACCCTAAGTTCCTTCATGATGGTTTTGCTCCATAGACGTGTGGCTGATCAATGGCTGGTCCCTCTGAAAGGCAACCAGTGTGTTCTATTTCTGTATACTGAGGATCTAATTCAAGTAAGCTTTGATAAAGATGGTTAACTCACTGACTTCAGCATGTGCCTCAAAGCTTCCCTGGATGCTTTACTGAGACTATACAAAACCTCAAACAAAGGCAGCCCCTTTTTCTTTTAATACACCTCTTGGTTACACCCATGATTCCTATGAAGGTGCCCAGACCTGTCATGGAGACTCCAAGCACACTGGTCTCTGCATTTGAAGCTCCATCATCCTTCACTGGAGCAAAACAAACAACTTAAAAGTGCAATCTTTCAGGCAGTAATTCAGAGACACTGGGAAAGCATGACAGCTCCAGAGACAAGAGATGGCCTAAAGAGATTTAACCCACCACCACGCCAGAAGAAAGCAGTCCAGGTCACTGATTACTAAAGGCTGCTAATTTTAGACATTTGAATTAATGAGATTAATTTAACCTCACAAAAGAACTCAGCTGCCTGGCTGGACCCGTCCAGCATTTGTAGGAGAGGAACAAAATAATCTAAAAGGTCACATCTTATCTCCACATCCTTCACTCACGTGTGTTGACCAAAATCACTGCTTGGGTAAGCCAGCCTGGCCAAAGTTCAAGTGTGCTGGCCAGAGACTTTCTCTTCTGCTGCCGAACACGTCCTCTCATCTAATCTTGGTGTCTTCCTAGGATGTAGAGAGAAGAAATCAGTGATTTCTTCAGAACTGCTGGCATAATTGTGGCAAACCAGAGAACATCAAGAAATCCTGACATCCCTGTGCCCTTCCCAGCCATGAAGCAGGTGATCTGATGGAGCAGGGTGATTGCACCAAAGACCAAGCAGCATTTCTAGTCAACTCACAGCTACAAACATCTCCTAAATCCTCACAGCAATTAAATACTTCATCAATAAAAAATAAACACACTTCATTTTCTATTTATAAAAGAATCTCTCCCTCCTCCCCCCAATGTTTTATTTTAGCAAGTGCACTCAACCATGTTCTCAATCTGCACTTCATTTCCTGCTATTCAGCTTTCTGTGGTTCACAGACAAAAATACCTGGGGGGGAAAAAAAAAGCACAATACCAGATCCCAGGGGGCTCTGACTTACCGCAGGAAAAAAATGTGGCATGCTGCATAACAGGAGTCCATGCCCATGCTGGGAGCAAGGAGGCACAGCGAGCAGAGCAGAGTACATTAACTCAGAGGTTGTGGTGCCAAGAGCTTCCCACCGCTTCTCCAGCCATGAGAGCAGTGAGCCATTCTGTCTCCATCATCTGCCATTGGTTCCTCAGGTGCAGTGGAGAAAGCAAGGGCTTCTTTCTGTTGGAGGAAAAGCAGCATGCTGGGCAGTCCTTCAGCCCCAAAGCAAGAGTAATCAAGAGTTTCAGTCCCAAGAGAAGAATCCTGGGAGATCTGTGAGTGGCCTTTCAGTATCTAAAGGGGGACTGTAAGAAAGAAGGGGACAGACTCTTTAGCAGGGTCTACTGTGACAGGACAAGGGAAAATGGTTTCAAACTAAAAGAGGGAAGATTTTGATTGCATATAAGGAAGAAGTGTTTTACAATAAGGACAGTTAGGCACTGGCACAGGTTGTCCAGAGATGTGGCGGATGCCCCCTCCCTGTAGACACTCAAGGTCAGGCTGGATGGGCTCTGAGCACCTGATGGAGCTGTAGGTGTTCGTGTTCATTGCAGGGGGGTTGGACCAGGTGGCCTTTAAGGGTCCTTTCCAACCAAATGATTCTATGATTCCATGACTTCTGCAGCCATTCTGGTCCACAAGGATCCTAGAGCAACTGCGGTTGGCGCAATGTATGAGTGCATAGAATCATAGAATTGTTAAGGTTGGAAAAGACCACTGAGATAATCCAGTCCAATTGTCCTCCATTGTTGCTTACTAACCATGTCCCTCAGTACCACATCTCCTCATTTCTTGAGCACCTCCAGGGATGGTGACTCCACCACTTCCTGGGCAGCCCGTGCCAGTGCCTGACCACTCCTTTGGAGAAGAAGGCTTTCCTAACGTCCAACCTGCACTTTCCCTGGCACAACTTGAGGCCATTCCTTCTCATCCTAAATCAGACTCAACCTAGCAGCAAATTGCAAAGGGATTTATGGACCAGGATATATAGGGTATCCTCAGGTAGGATGTGGCCATTTATGATTTGGATAGAAGGACAAGGTTTTGGAAGAGGGGTGAAAATGAGGTTTTATGTTCTTGGTGATGAAGTCCTCCTCACCTGCTGCATCACACCCTCTCTTTACCCTGAACTTGCTTCTAGTGATGCTCCCTGCCAGAGAGAAAACATGGGACACAAGTGAGCTGAGCCCGACAAAGAATCCGCCAAAAGAGACTTGGCAGATCTACCTCTGTCGCAGCCAAGGGAGAGCAAGTGAGGCTGGGGATGGAGCCATGGCAGTCCCACCAAGATGGTCCCGCACTGGCTGCACTGGTGGCAGAGATGATGGAAACAACAGCAGGGAGCTTACTCACTCATTTTTATCAAGTCCCTTCACCCCAAGCAATGTGAAACAAGACACTAAATAGGTGACAGTCTTAGAAGCAGTCTGTGCTTCAGCTTCCTCTGCTATCCCCAGAGGAGAGTTGCAGCTACAGGCTTTGTTGGGGTAGATTTAGCAAAGGGAAAGGAGAGAGGGGATTGAGCCAGCCTAGAGAGGGAGAAAGGAACGTCCAGGGAAGGAGCGAGCTTGGGGCTAAACGTAAGTGTTAGGGAACACAGAAGGGTTTGTAAGCACAGAGATGGGAAGGCAGAGAAGGAGAGCCAAGGATAAATTGTTTTGATGAGTGCTCCAACCCTGAAATAAATATAACCACCCAAGGGGGCTGTGTGACTCAGTCTGACATTTTGGCTATTTTTTTCATGCCACCAGATGTAATCAATTTAGCTGGGGGCTGGGGGGAAGCACACACATTTTTATTGCATTCTAATGTCCACCAAAAAAAGACGTATTTTGTTTTGTTTTCTACTCAGAGTGTACGGCACTTCACGCAACACTGAGCACGAGCAGAACTTCCACCTGCCCTTTGCCATCACAGAAATAAGAGTTTGGGGGGATAGGGGCAGATGGATCCGTTTAGGTGTAGCCAGAGCAGCCCCCTCATCTCCACTGCAGCGGGAAGAAAATCTCCAAGCCAGAGGAGAACGTAAAGGAAAGCTGTGCAACTTCATTCGCATTCATTTCAATATGCACGAGGGAACAAATATGGCCAATAACATCCTAAGATACTGTCGTGCTGAAATTCTTTGTTTACCAAGAAATGACATGTTGAAAGCCCTTGGCATCTATGAAGCAGATGATTTCTATTCATTTATTTGAAGCATTTTGCAGTACTTACCCAGACGCTTGGAGTGATTATCTTGCCAGATCTCATGTGGAGGATTGGGTCAGATGGGCGAGCTCCAGCAAATCTCCCAGTGTCCTAAAGGAAGCGGTGTGGTACTCAGGCAGGTAGTACTCACCCTCCAACCCCATACCAGGAGTGTCCATCCAGCTCATTGCTTTCAGTTGTAGGCTCAATTGGGCATACAATCCTTCAACTCCTGTCCAAACCTGTGGGGAAATGTTTCTGCGCATTGTTAAACAGCTCCTGCTTTCAACCCAGAGGCTGATGCTGTTCTGTGGTAGGTGAAAAATTCTTATATTTACTCTCCGCAAAATATTTTGGACTCTGGAGACTTCTTGCTCAGGCAGACTCCTCCTGAATTAATAACAGCTTTGCCTGAGCAGCAGTTAAGAGATGAGAAGAAAGTGCCATGGAGATCAGGGTATTTTTTAATTCATCCTGGTGATGGACGCTGCAGATCAATGTGCTGGCGGGAAACACCCATTCCCCTTTCTGCCATGCAGCTGCCCACCTCTAGCTACTGCCCGTTTATCTGCAGAGAGGTTGTAGGAACTTAGCCCAGAGCAGGGCCTAAGATCACACACCTTCAAACTAAACAAAACTGCCCACTAAACTGGTCACCAACTCTCCAACACCACACCCATCGTGTCTAGCATTTACGATACCATCCACCCTGTATTTTCCTTTAAAATCTGTAGAGGTAGCTTTTCCCCAATTACTTCCACTATGGCCAGATCTTTGCCTTCTCCTTGCATGGCTATCAGCATGGAAAAGAAGCCCAAGTTCCCTTGTAGGGTCTTCTTTTTGCCAGCTCTGTTTTAATTAGCCCCGCTCCCATCTCCTAGGAAGCTCCAAGTAGGAGGCAATTAGGAATAAGGATTCATGTGAGGTCTCTTAATTTCTTAAGATGATATACAGTACTCTGAGTGCATCTTCCTTCTCTCTTGAACACATCTCCAGAATCTTAAACCCTACTTCAAAATCAAATACATTGCATTTATTTAAAGTGTCACAGTTACTCTTATCTGTCATGTTAATTATAAAATATTTTTCCCCTTTAAGTGAGTCGTTTGAAACATACATAAATGATTTTATAGCAAGAATTTCTTATCACCTATCTTAATGTTTCAAATCAAGCCATCCACCATGATGCATTCTGAGCGTTTTGCAAATGCACTGTGCATTCAAGGAACTACTTCATGCGTGCTCAGTACACAGACTACGCCAATTTCATTCGTATGTGTGTGTGTGTCTGGAAGCACCAAATTAATATTTACATTCATACGCTTGTGGAGACAATTTCCAGACATTCAGGAAGTTGTCCTGACATGATGGGGTGGAGAAGGGAGTGGAGCAAATTCTACATTTGTGCGATGACCTTGTGTTAACTTTGTAATGCCACAAATCCTTGGACTGGAACTCGCTAGCTTTTGAAGATTTAATTATTTAGGCTTACTATTTGGTTATCCTGACTTTCTAAGAAAAAGAAGGCTGTCAAAGGAAAACAATCTTTAAATTTGAAAATCCAAAGAAAAACGTGCATTAAACCACAAAATTCCTGTCAATAATAAATTCAACCCTAGAATCACTGCTGCAGAAACGTAATGAATGGAGGTTTCTCAGTGCCAAGATGTGATTTTTGCTGCTTCAGTTCTAAACAGATTTTTCTGTGTTTGAGTTGTCCTTTCTTTCTTTCTTTCCTTTTTTTTTTTTTTTTTTTAAGAAATAAAATTAAACCAAAAGCCTCCTACCAAGAATACTCATAACTGAGTTAACACTGGGCTTCTAAGACCAGCATCCTCAACCCAGATAGGAAGAAAGGCAAGCTGCAAATCCAACACATGCACTAAGATACCCATTTTAAATTTCCACAACTTTCTAACTGATAAAATACTTTTCCTCAACCTGAGAAATTTTTTTAGCCTCTTCACTGAGGGGATGGAATTGAAGTCACGCTGAGAAAGTGTTGATATATTAGATGCTGGAAGTGGAGATTTTTGCCCTTATATTTTTGAATTGTCCCTTGAAAGTAGAGCAGATCAAAGACTAATGATCAGTTTGTTTGTTTTTTTTCTCAACAGAAAGCATGGTTTTCACAAAATCTGAATGTTCCATGGAAAAACTTCAATTTTGCCAGACCTTTGCAGCTTTCCACTTGGGGAGATCTAAATAATTGATTTCCTTTTATGTTCCAGTTGATGGAAATGTAAACTTTTAAGTCACTTTTCAAAACAAATAAACAAGTAAGTAAATCAGAATCCATCATCTAAAGATTTTCTTCAGCTTGATGCCTCCTTGGACACGAAAGATGAACTTTCACCATGGGTGAGGAGTGCCACAAAGGGGTCTCCAACCAGCACAGTCCACACCTTCAGCAAAAACTTGTCACTGAGCTTGGATGAAGCATGGAAAATTCCAAAAGGAATGAGTTTGAGAAAGACACAAGCACAAGTGAAGGAGGAGAGGCAGGAATAGCAGTTGGAGCTCAACCTCTGTTCCAGCAGCTCTTGCCAATGGCTGCGAGTGCTAATAAGGAACAGCCTCCCGTGCATGCCACGTGCAGCCAAGGCAAGATGGATGTGTTCGTTTCTGCTGTTGAGCAGTCCAGACCAGATACTGTCTATGGGTGCATTAGTAGAGACCCTTACCAGCATTCCTCCACCCTGAGGAAACATTTCTTGGGATGCAGCACATTAATGCAATGCCATGCTGAGCCCCCATTTATCCACTGCAATGCTGAGCCTCCGTTTATCCATTGCTGTGCTGCAGGTTGGGTACCACCAGTCCATGTGCATCTCCAGGGCAGCTCAGCTTTTTCTGCATGTCCTGCCTGAGCATAGAGGCATTTGCAGTGTTGCCATGACTTCAGATGGCTGTCAGGGAGGGGACCTGGAGACGATAGGTCCCTGGGGACACTTAAGGTCAGGATGGATGGGCTGTGAGCACCTGATGGAGCCGTAGGTGCCTCTGATCATTGCAGAGGAGTTGGGCCAGATGACCTTTAAGGGTCCCTTCCATCTCAAATGATTCTATGATTCAGTTGCCTTTATCACCTCTCTACTTGCCAGGGCTGCTTATGACTAACTGAGATCTCTCCTGTTGCAGAGGGAGATGTCTCTCCTATGGGACAAAGGGTTTCATGGAGCCTTTCTTCCATGTGCCCAGCCTCTCCCTGCCTTCCCCAGGCCTGAGAGCAACCAGAGGCGATTGCAACCTGAGTCCTGTCCCAGCCCCAAGAGTCCCACACACAGCTTCTCCCCACACACATCTCTGCTCTCCCTCCTTCAGAGTAGGACAGCTGTCCCCAGAAGGCAGCTCTCAGGACAATTTTTAAACAATCCAATATAAATGGAGTTTGCAAACCTGTTTCTTCACAGTTTCTTCCTGCCCTGAAGCACCTTTTCCCTCTGTTCACCCTGCTGGGGCTCAGCAAAATGGGGGGTGTTTTCTTCTTCTCTGGAAAAAAGGAAAGAAAAAAACAAAAAAATCAGGATTGCCAACTCTTGCAATTTCAGTCCCACAGTACTTAATGTTTTTCTTCACCCCTTCCCCAGCTCCATGCTCTGGTGGATTATGCAAAAATCCCACATTTCATTTTAAAAAGAAAAGAAAAAGGAACAGGCAGTTCACAGGCCTCCAGGTTCTAGAAAAGACCAGAGAAGTGCAAGCCCAGTACACACTAAAGCACCACCTCAGCTCAGAAGTCAAATACTGTGGAAACAACTTCTTTTTTTTTTTTTTTTTTCATTTTAAAAGAAGTCTTCCTTTTTCTTAAAGGAAAAATTCTCTCATTGTTTTGGTCTATTCTCTTGTCCTGAAGGACCCAGTTGAGTTATATGAAGTCTCGGATAATTCCATGGGTACCACCCGTGGCCCATGTTGGCCAGATTTCAGCTCCCAGTGTAACCACGTGAAGATGAGGATGGCATTTCCCCGGTACTTCCAGAGCCACACACTGTTCTGCTCATACACACCAGTGCAGGACCACAAATATCTGTGAAGGGTCTGGAACATGTCTGATGGGGAGCAGCCGAGGGGACTGGGATGGTTCAGTCTGGAGAAGAGGAGGCTCAGGGGAGACCTCATCCCTCTCTGCAATACCCTGAAAGGAGGTGGTGGTGAGGTGGAGATTGGCCTTTGCTCCCAGGTAACAGCAATAGAATGAGAGGTGATGGCCTCAGGTTGTGCCAGGAGAGGTTCAGGTTGGGTATTAGGAAACATTTCTTCTCAGAAAGTGTGGTGATGCATTGGCACAGCTGCACAGGGAGTGGTGGAGTTACTGTCCCTGTAGGCGTTCAAGAACTGTGGAGATGTGGCTCTGAGGGACGTGTTTGTGGGCATGGTGGGGATGGGTTGGTGGTTGGACTAGATAATCTTAGAGGTATTTCCAACCTTAACAATTCTATGATTTTATAGTCTAGCCATGCCCACGGCTCTCAGAGGCTCAAGGGCAACTTCATGCTGCTGATCCCTTCGTGTCCTGAGCTCACAAGCACCGCCACCTCCCACAGCCTGACCAGGGCTTCTCCCTGGCTCTGAAGAATGTCTGCTCTGGGATCTCATGGACACCTGGTTGAGACAGAAAGCATGAGGGCACTGGGACAGATCTAGCTATTAAATGAGTGCCTTGAGGGAACATCCCTAACCTCTCGCTGCAAGCCTCTTCCAGAGTGGAAAACCTTGCAGAGCAAGGTATGCTCAAGCTAAGGACAGTAACTTTAAACCAGTTGGTGTTTTTACTTTTCTTCTTTTTTAAAAATTTTATTTCTAAAACACAACTCATCCAACCTGAAATGTTGTGGCTGCTGTTTATATATGGAAAATATTTGATAGCTCAAGTCAGAAAATATAAAATTCAGACTTAAGGGCAATCCAAAACTCCTAGGGTCCTCAAAATCAGACTAAAAATACCATGAGAACAGACTCCCTTGGACCAGATACCAATTTTCTGCAGCAGCATGAAGGAATTAAAGCTGTCCTAAAGCACCAGCTGGGACTTGCCCTGACATTTTCATGTCATCTGCTCCCTGGACCTCTTGTGTAGGCCATGCAGGGGTGGGCTGGAGCCTTTCGGGGCCCTGCTGTAATCCAGCAAGCCTTGGCTGGTAGAACTGGCCCCAGAAGAGATTCCAGCTGGCTTAAGTTAGAGCAGCCACGGGGCTGCTCTAACTTAAACCACCTGCTGGTTCAGTCCTGGGCCAGCACTAGGATCTGGGAGGTATAAGTGTGGCCGAAGGCCAACTTTGCCTGCTGTCTTCCTCATCTGTCCAAATAGGAGCCAGAGGTCCAACCCCTACTTAGAAAGGGCTCTAGAACAGGGCTTCAGAGGGACACTTTGGAGCTCCTGGTTGCATTTAAAAATCCAGGAGTGGGGATCCCACCACTTAACCCCATCTTCTGTCCCTTTTCTCACCATGTGCTCGCAATCACGTTGTTGAAGCCCAGACACGAGGAAATGTGCAAGGACAGGTTCTTTCCTGGAAAGGCTGATGCCTTCTGTCCTCATCTGACTTCCCAGGCAGCCTCTCCCCTGCAGCTCTGGCGTCTCCACTCCTGTAGGGAACCAAGAAATAGAGACCCTGCAGCTCTTTTTGAACAGTGGAAAATAGAATAAAATAATAATAATAATAATAATAATAATGGTAGTTTAAAAAAAAAAAAAGGCAAAAAAACTTTTCCCAAACATGTCCAGAGCTCTTGACTCTTGTTTGAGCTTTAACCATAAGATCACAACCCATTTACAGAGCCCTGATTCAACCGTATTTAGAGAGAGGGACACATAATCGTGTGTGATGGTAGGAATTACCCTGATAATTCAGCCTGGATTGTCCTGCCCCTGCCCTTCCTATTTGCCTTTCGCCCTGCAGCTTCCAAAGATAATGAGTAACAGTGATATTAAACAGGGATTTGCTTTTTTTTTTTTTTTTTTAAACATTTTTTTTTCTTCCAAGAAAGTGGATAACATGCTACAGTAGATAGAAAAATCCATCCGACTTTATTTAACTGTAACATTTATTAAGAGCAGTGAAAAGGTCAGTGCGGAGCTCTCAGCGTATGGGCTAAACTCCTTTCCCCAGCCTTGAATGCGACAAGAAAGCAGATCCTTTAAGATGCAACTATCTTAAGCTCCCCTCCGATGGTTAAACTCTTAGTAATTCTAGGTTTTGGAGACAAACGTCAAAGCAGAGGGCTCTTCCCTTCATTATTCAAGTAAAGGCCCCATCAATATTATCTGTAATAAGAATCTGCTGTTGACATGGCTCACCCCGCAGTTCCTGTTCCAGGCAGTAGTCCCTGTCAATAGGATTAAAGTGGAGGAATGCCTTTGACAACTCCACCGGCTGTTGATTCATTGCTGCCATCAGGCTGCAGTCTGGGAAAGGCACTGGACACTGTTGCTGAGCCCGCTATGGCCGGATGGGGTACACAGCCTGCAGGCTTTGATTTCTGGTGCTGGAGGACAACAGGTTGAGATGGGGGAGAGAACAGGGGGAGAGGGAGAGCCTGTGAACGGTTCACATTGCTCATGCCCTACATCTGCGCCCTTGGTAGGGCATGGAAAGGAAGTTGGGCTGTTGGATGTTGTGTTGAGGGACATGGTTTAGCGAGAACGATTGGTGATGGGCAAATGGTTGGACTGGATGATCCTGTGAGTCTTTTCCAACCTTAGCGATTCTATGATTCTCCTGGAGTACAGCCATGTTTTGTTGGTGATGGGGATGAAGGGCTTTGCTAAAGGGAACAGAAGTACCACAGTCAAAATGAAATAGTGTGGTAAAAGCTGTGGAAGGAAGGCTCTGAGCACCCAGAGCTGCAGATTGCTGGCATGCAGTTGGGCAGATCCAAACCTTGACTACCCTTTGCTGTCTTGCTTCTCGAAGCTCTTGATACAATGGCTCTGTCATGACTCATTGACTTGCATGGGCCCATGTTTGCAAATCATCAACTCCCCATCCCTGCAGGCCTGTGGTCAAGGAGGGACCAGTGGGTCCATGGAGCCATCTGGACCCAGCAGTGCTGTAAAACCAGCATTGAACTGCATGGACAGGTGGTGGGTGCCCCATCCCTGGAGACACCCAAGGCTAGTCTAGATGGGCTCTGAGCACCTGATGAAGCTGTAGGTGTTCCTGCTCATTGCAGAGGTGTTGGACCGGATGACCTCTAAGGGCCCCTTCTAACTCAAATGATTCTATGAGTCTATAATTCTAAGTAAGGAAAAAAGTCAGCTGCCAGGGAAAATCATGGCCTCTTAACCTTCTGCCTCTCAACATTTTGAGCACATGGGACACATGCATGCACCAACACCATCATCTTTTCCAGTGACTAAGTCCCTGCCTAATCCGTTCTGTTCCTGTCCCCTCAGGTGCAGAGGCCAGGTCAGGAAGCAGGCAGCCCAGAGTAAATAGATTAGCTCTTTTTAAAATAAAACCTCTATTCTTATCCCGAGGAAAAAAAAAATAACAACCCTCATTTTCAGGAATTGTTACATTTAATTAGGCTGCAGGTTCCACTGGGCTCTACGCACGGAGCCAAGAAAGCACGAATGTCAAAATATTCTGCATGTGAGATGAAAAGCCCTGAGCTGGGCAATCCGGTGAAAGGGAGCCCTGTCAGCCAGCTGTCAGCTCGGCAGTAAGTTTTTCAAACCTAATTAAAATGATCGTTAAAAAGAGAAGGGGGGGGGGGGGGGGGAATTAAAGAAATACATTTTTCCTTTTTTTTTGCCCCTCTTTTTTTTTTTTTTTTTTAGAAAAAAAAAGTTTTTAATCAGCCTGATTTCCTGCATTGAGTTTGCCAGGAGGAAAGTGAAATGGAGACACGGGACCCGCATGTGCACCCAGGGGTGGGACATAGGGGGATGGGGTCAGCCCTGGCAGGAAGGATGGGGCACTGGGCTCTGTCCTCGCCTGTTTCCTGCCACCTTCGGGGGGACTGGGACCTTTTGGGCTCTCTGTAAATAAATAGGAGCGCATCAAAGGAACACCTGAGGGCTGCACCCGTTTCTGGCAAACTTAGTGTGCCTCTCAGGCTCTTGGATTTTGGGCTGACAGCTCAGACCAAAAGGGCTTTTACCACTCTGGAATGAGCAGCTCTGGTGCTTTGGAGCTGATAGAGGAGGGGAGTTTGCAAATCCCAAAATGGGAGCTTTAGCGAACGGCTATACTACCAATGTGTTGTTCACATCCGTGCTCACCTTCACGGGGTCACTCCTTCCCCTCCATGGTTTCACTCCTTGTATGTGCAAGGCTGATTTCAGGGGTGTGCTCTGTGGGGTCCTGCAGCAAAACAGGAGGTCGGGAGGCAAAGTGCACAGCGAGTCCTGAGAACTGCAACAAGACGGGCATAAACACAAAGGGATTTCAGACGTGAAACTCTAATGCTTAAGACAACATTGGGCCAATAGGTGCATAAACAAAGTGCTTCCCCTACCACCTCCCTGCCCTACTGTCTCCAAGAAATGTATTTGCTTACTTAAACAATCTCTTTTTTTTTCCCAGCCTGATTTCCTGAAGAAACAACTCTTTTGTGACTGCGCCGTGGGTGTGTCTGTCTTTCTGTCCCTAATAAACCTTGTGAACTCGCTGGCCAATTTCAACCAGGTTTGCCAGAAGGGCAGAGTCCTCGAAGAAACTGACTGCTTATGAGCCTTTCCAGGGCTGGGCAGATGAGAGAAAGGTGAACCCAGGCTGGGAGAAAGGCTGCAGCACGCGCTTGCTTGATACAAAACAGCAGAGCATCCAACCTTGAGCTGTCTCATACGCTTCTCTGCAGGAAGCTGAGCTCAGTGTTCCATAGGAACAGCAGCATCTGATATCTCCTCTTCCTGAGAAATACCAGTAAATAGAGTGGGATCAGCAAGAGAAGCTGTCTCCGCTGGGTAAAAAGAGGTCTTTGCAGCCATAGGGTAGCACTGGCAACAGAACCATCAATTTTCAGCCCCGACCTATACTTTAAAACCAGGTTGGGAATTGTCAGCTGCCAGTATCTCTTTCCTATGTAACAGTGTGGGGATGCTTCTGGTTGGGAAGAGGGCACAGTGGCTGAGTTAACAGCCCCCCCAGAGCCGGTCAGTGCCTGCACAAGCGAAAATTTGGAGTTAGAAGTCTTTTTTTTCAGGTTGAGTTTAATGCTGGATGCAAGTATTGAAGGAAAAATATCCAAGGGAGCTACCAAAGGCTTGCATGGGCAGTGAGAACCTGTTGTCCAAGCCAATGAAACAGGCAGAGGAGTAAGAATTAAAAAGCATATTTCAAAAGCAAGATCTCTATTTCAAAGTCTTACTCCCACTCCCACATCATTTAAATCTGGGAATCTCTAGAAAACATCTCAACCATCCATTTCACTGTGATGTTCTGGCATCTCTTCATCCCTTCTCACCAACCCCTTGCTATCTCATCTCTCACCCTACCAAAAACACGAAACAAAACACAGAGTTCTACTGGAGCAACCCAACACCTCGAAGGCAACCCAGCAGGTTTTCCCATGACATTGCTCAGGGAAAATTCCCCTTGCTGACCTTCAGCTGGGCAGGGCCATGCGGAGCAGAGCCTCAGCCTTGCGCAAGGTGCTGCTGGGGACACGGACGGGTGGCTTTGCCCTCCGGTGACCAAACTACTGGTGTAGGGTTTTGCGTGCCTAGGAATCATGTCCACAGGGGAATAGCTAGAGCTGGCATTTTCAAGCCCCTGTGACCGGCTGCCCAGCAGGTCATTTAGCAGAGGGAGAGCAGATAATTTCCTGCTGGACTGGTCTGCTGAAGGGCCGGTCCCCTCCGGGGTGCTGGTGGCTGTGCGGCCAAGCCTGAAGGCTCAGGAGCAGAGTGTGCTCCATGCCTTTATAGCTGGGCTGCGTCACCACTGGGGCGAGCAGGGCCATAAGACATTGCAGGCTCTCCCCCGCAGAGGGTAAAAAGTCAAAAGGGTATTAAGCTGTCAGATTGGGGCAATTTATGTGTATAAACAGAGCCCTGTTTTGCTGATTTACGCCCTGATAGTGCACGGCCCACAGGTAACGAAGGCAGCACATCCCCACATCTGTCGTTGGAAGCAGTTGGGATTGACTGACCCATAAAACTGTGGGGCCTGAAGTTATCGGCCTTCACATCTACATACACACACGCAAAGAGCCCCAGCCAGCGAGTGCTCGTGGAGTAACACCAAATAAGCAATAAACGCTTTCCCCCAGCAAAAGTTAGGAGGGAGATTAGATAAGGTGTCTAAAACAAACTTTAACCACCACGATGAGAGCTCAGCCAGCCTGTCCTTTCACTTGGCTGGGTATCATGGAATCATTAAAGCTGGAAAGACCATGAAGAACTTCTAGCCTAACCACCAACCCATCCCCACCATGCCCACTCATAGAATCATAAAGGGTGGAAAAAATCACTTAGATCATCTAGTTCAACCATCAACCCATGTCTGTGACCATTCTAGACCCTGTCACTCAATGCCATGTTGCAGTACGCAGCACTGGATGCCAATGGCCCAAATCACCCCAAGACATCTTCTAGGGGAAAAAAAAACAGGGTTGCAGAGGCCTCAGTGTGCTTCATCCTTCCCCACAACAAGAAAGCAGGTTGTTCCTAAGCACCAGAACCTATGGGTGGGACCAAGGGGGCATGGGCTGGTGCCTGTCCCCAGCCATCGCCATAGGGCAGCACTTGCTTTCCACCACTGCTACTCACGCCTTCAGTATCACTGTGCCACTGCAGGGCTGTGAGCGGACGCTTCATTCCTTCTCTGTCCAGCAGATTTCAGTGTCAATTGCATGCTTTGGGCAAAAATAACAATTGGAAAAAATAATTGCATTTATCATGCTGTCGACTCAGCCAGCTACATAAGAATGCTACATAGCAAAACCGCAGAGTTCAGCCTGTTTCCACGCAGGCAGCAGAACAATGACTGGCAGGAATCCCCTGACATCAGACACTCGTGTTTAACTCAAACACAACTTTTCTCCCAGCATCTCCAGTCCAACAACCTGGGATGCTGCAGGAGCCCGGCCAACAGGTGACCCTGGAGGTGATGGAGATAATGCTGACCAGAGGACAACTTCCAACAGCAGCCACCACACCAGGCCTGTTCTCAACTATTTTGTCAACAGAAGCTTGGAAAAATATAAAATTAAAGCTTGCAAATGATTCGCAGGAAATTAAACTTCCCCTGCTGCAGGCAGCAGCAATGGGTGACAGATTATTGAAGAGGAAAATGATGGCTCTTCCAGCGTCACCGTGGGCCAGACTGATAGCTGAATTGCAGCCATGCCTGTAGCAGTGACTTACCACTCCATGCGGCACTACGAGGTGTTATTTCAGTTTAGGCTTGCCTTCTTTGCTTAGCCTAACTCTGCTCATGTGTAACCTGGCTACCAGACACATACGTTGCTTTCCCGAGTAGCTGAGCTCATTAGGGCATCACAGGCATGCTGCTAAACTGTTTTTCTGTGTGTAGGGGGATTTGACATATGACAGGATGAGAGGGAATGGCCTCTAGTTGCCCCATGGGAGGTTCTGGCAAAAGCCTGTTTGTCTCACCCAATCTTGAACTGCTTTAAATATTATTTATCAAGCAACGCTAATGCACAGAAACACCAGCACAAACACACTTAACTCAATCCTAAGAGCAGATTCATGCTGCAAATACAGGTTACTGCAGACATCCCTCTCCTCTAGATTGTGCTGTGCTAGATGATGCTCTGACCATGAGAAGGACATTGCAACCCCTCTGGTGGATATAAGCTTTTCCAGGTCAAGATAGACAAGAACCACATACCACTGGAAGCCTGTGGGTAAGGTAATGTATCAGCTAGCACAGCTGCTGCAGAGTGAACCTCTTTCTAGAGCCCTGGAGTTGCAAGCGGCACACCCTACAGTAGTTTTAAATTAATTTTGAAGCTTTCATCCAGGAACATGTAATACATTGGTTTAAAAATAACTTCTGGCTCATTTCACCACTGCGCGTAGACCAGGGTAAAATGTTCCTAAGAACACTGGTAGAAGTTCCACCTCCTCCAAACCAATGGGATTTTTTATACTGACCCCATTGTGAGCAGGACTTCAGCTTTTCCCTCCACGTAGACGCCAGTCATCAGTCTGTATTGGATCAATCCTGCTGAGACGCTCTGTAAAGAGGCAGATCATACATTACCAAGCCGGGCCAAAGCTCCCAGATGACTTTTGCCCACACCCGTGATGTTTCTTCAGCATCCTGGATCATTTGTCCTAGAAAAGCAGCTTTAACCTTTGTTCTTGCATTCACCTGTATCACCATATTTGTTGTTTGCTGGAGCCTGGCTCCCCATGCGATCCATATTCCTCCCTATCAGTGACCTCTCCTCCTCATTATTTACCACTTCCCGGCTCATTACACCATCAGTAGACCACATCAGTGGTGATTTTACATTTTCTTCCATGTCGTTGATAAAGATATTAACTGCAAGAATACTGGAGGGACCTCGCTACAAACACAGCTGGCGGATGATTTACAGTTACATTTGGAGACCTGTCAGGGAGCCAGGTTTTAATCCATTTAACGCACACCCTCTTGATTTTATACTGCTCTAGATCCTTAATCAAAATGTCATGTGGTACCCAGTCAAACGTCTCACAGAACCCTTGTACACTACTATCACTTTTATCAACTAAACCAAAGAGAGACATCACATTCTATTTTCCATGAACTCATGCTGATTGGCATTAATTACAATTTTTCTTCTTTAATTGCTCATGGACTCCCACAAACAAGGACTTACTTGTACCACCCAGCACACTACTCACAGCGTCCCTCTGACTCATCCTTGGCCTCAGAGAGTGTGTGTGCTTTGGGAACAGTCATCTCACAAAACCCAAAGTTGGAGCTGAGCGCAGGCACAGTTATGGGGACCACTATGACAGTTGTGGTCCTTTTTAGGGTTTTCCCTCTTCCAGAGGGCTGGGAGAGCAGATGAGCTGCTCCCATCTTAGGCACCACCTCCACTCCCTCTCACCTTTCCAAGGATAAAGCCTAGAAATAGTCAGGAGTCCTTTTTTCATGAGCAAATAGAGGATATGTAGTACTCAGATCATTGCAAAAGAGGCCAAAGCTGTTTGTTCAGTATGTAGATGAGACTGAAGTATGGCTTCTAGCAGTAACAGTGGATGTTATCTTGCTATCGCTGCTATTTGGTTTTCTTCCAGGAAGGTTGGAAGTAATTCACTAGCTCATACCTGAGTCAGTGCCTTTGGTTCCTTCAGCTCTCCAAGTGGAATCTAGAGCAATGCAACAGCACCTGCCCCCGTTCAGGAACCTCTTTAACCATGAGATTCTGTTTGTTTTCAATCTGCAAATCACTGTCCAGGTGGCTCAATTGGAAGTAGTTTTTTTCGTTGAGGAACTCCAGATAATAAAAGGAAACAAGAATTCTCCTTCAAACACCCGAAACACACTGATTTTCATTTTGATGTAATCAGTATTTCTCAAAAATTTGGAGCAGAGCAAGAAGCTTAGCTCAACTCAGCCGTTTCTTGAGGGAGGTACTATTTGTTTTACTTTTAATGGTTTAAATAAAACCAAAGGAAATTTCTAGGGAACGAATGTTTCATGCTGTGTGGGAGAGGGACAGAAAATACAAAGTGCAATAATTCAGCTGCATTGAGATGAAGTCACTAAGCTTAAACATCACTGCAACTGCATCCATTTATTTGCTACAAATGTTTTAGCTGAGAGGTTTTTGCCACCTCCAGAGCTGGAGAAATACTACAGCTGTCTCTTTTCAGGTGTTCTAGCTTCAGTTAAGATTAACCACTTAGAGCAGAGATGATGGTTAATGGTCAATATTGGTCACAGGCGAACAGTTGGACTGGCTTACCTTAGAGGGCTTTTCCAGCCTTAATGGTTCTGTGATGATCACCCCATTGCTACCACAAAAATAATTCCCAGATAAGATCTGCTTGGAAGATCTTATCCGGGAATAGATGCCTTTATATAACTATCAAAAAAAGCCCTTCTGAAATTTGAGTTTTACCGGTCCTACATGTTCAGTCATCAAAGCGGAGGAGGGTGGGAGACATGAGGCTGCGTCTCCCTGGACAGGACCACCATCCGAGCTTCCCCTCCACCATTCTGCACTTGTCCCACTATGAAGAGAATGACTGCTGGGTGGCGGAGGCGTTTCCCTGCTCGGTGCTGTCCCGAGGAGCAGCGCAGCAGACAGCGGTTTTCAGCTGTAAGAAAGTCTCTGGCCCTGCATTTTTCATCCTTCCTCTGCTTAAGGCAAAACCTTGGCAAGACACGCTGGAAAAACACAAAGGATATCATCATCTCAGGGTTAATGGCTGTGCTGCTGAAAACTTTGCAGAGCCTTTGACTTATTAGTGAGCCCCAGAGCCGCTCTGGCATTAGATGTCACCTATGCATTTGAAACAATCCCCAGCATCAATAAATCTCACCAACATCCCCTCACCACAACCCAAGCGCCTGCAAGGGTGCTAATCCCCAGCCAACATTCCCTTCACTAAATTATTTTTAAGAGATGATGCAGCTAATGCTCCTTACTCCAAGAGACTCCTGCATTGTTTCCCTTGCAAATTGCTCCTCCAACAGGATAAAAGCTACAGCCTCTCAATTTTCCACTCCAAAATAACCCTTTTTTGCTGGAGTAGAGGGCTGCAAATGAAACGAGTCCCAGCTTGCAGCTGCGCCCAGGTCTGATACACCTTGGTGTGACACCTTGGTGGCTGTGCCTGTGTCTAGCTATGGCTGTGCTGGCACTGGCAGCCTTAGCAATATGGGGAGTAGGAGCAGTGCCATGCAGGAGTCAGCAGCATGGAAGGGCTCTGTGTTGGCAGAACAATGGGTTTGCTCCAGGCACAGCTACTGATTTTTAACAGCTCCGTGCCAGGAACCCCATACGGGATTGCATCATGGAAAATCCTAGTGGAAAGCCAGGAACAAAGGAAAGTTGTCACACTGCTTTTGAAAAGAATGCGTTCTCCAGTCCCTTTGGTGGGAAGGCACAGCCCAAGGAACCTGGGCTCCCTGCAAGACTCGAGGCAAACCCCAAGACATACAGCAGACGTGAGTGGAGAAAAGGGCACTGCTCAGGAGGCTCCATCCCGCTCTGCATCACTTGTTCATTGTCTGGGAATGGAGAGCACGCGTCTTTGTGGGAAAAATTCCTGCACTGCATCCCTTTATTGAATTGTCCTGTGGTCCCCAAAGAGCCCAGAGCGCCCATCAAGACAGATGATGTGACAATGCCCATAAGCTACTGTGCTCTCATCTCGGGTCCAACATCCCCAGAAAGGGAGACAGGCAAGAGCTGTGTCCCTGGGAGCCAGGGCTGGGGACACTGGCTGGGCACTGGCAGGGCTCTGCTAGCTGAAACACACCCAGGGCTGCTTGCTTATGTAATGACATGTTACCATCCTCAGGCAGCGGCCAAGCAGGAGGGTCTGGGCATGGGAGGCTCTGCTCTTCCACGTGGAACTATAGAAAAAGGTGCAAACAGAATTCCTGTGTGATTTCTGCTCTGATTCAGTGTCTTAACTCAAATACAAACCCACTTTTTTCTTGCTTTTCTAATTCTAAACTACTCTTCCGTGTCCTTCTACACTTGAAAGGACAGTGTGGAGCAGTTGTCTGGAAGGCTTAATTTCCCCCTTTGCTGCAGACTTCCCAGCTCTGCCACCCAAGCACTCTGGTCCTCACCTGCAATGAGGACGATGCCACAAGCGAGCGTGACACGTGTAGGTCTCATGGCAGAAGAAAAGCACCTCGTTACCATGCACAGAAAGGATGCAGCGGAGGTTGCAAGCCAGCCTGGAAAAGCAGCACATTTGCATTCTCATTAGTTATATGGGAAATGGCAAGGAAGATTTTTTGGCAATGAAGCTAGCCATTGATTTGCTCACTTGGCTGAAAGACTGATGCCAAGGAGCAGCAAAGCAAAGCAAGAGAGCTGGCCCGGAACCAGGGGATTTTGCAGAGCTCTCATTTTGCATTCATTGCCCTTAGTCTGGGGGTCTTAAGTGTTGTCAGTTTAAGGGCATGAGTGAGAAACTATATTGCGAAAGGAACTCTTCCCTGTTTGCATACAGATCTCTCTGCCACCCCTTCCACTCCAATCTTGGCCAAGCAGTGTGGAATTTGGATAGGAAAGGCTTAGAGGTGGCCACCTATCATGGAAACTATTTTCCTCCTAATTGTCCATTCAAATAAACACCTTAAATTTGCTCTGGCTTCATTCATATGCTTTTTATGTTTGCTTTACCAAGAATATTCCAACCAAGGTATTTATTACCAGGAACATTCATAGAAATGGCAAATAATAGGGACCTCATAAACGTGACAATTCAGACCAGAATCTGGTTCTGAAAGTCACGTACTACTGTTTAAGAGGAGAAACAATGCCGTGTGAACATTCACCCAAGCCAAAGTCACCGGCACAGCTGAGATCTCAGCCATTCAGTAGCAATGGGTTCATTATCAAGATGATATATTGCCTGAATTATTTCTAGATGTTATTCAGAGAATTATTTCAAATAATTGATATATGTAAGAAAATAACTGACTCTGAGCAGAGGAATTAAACTTGTCACATTAGAGCTGAATAAGTGCCCTGCCACTATTCACTGGTCTACTTTTGGATACACTAATTGCCCCAGATCCGATCTTTAACCCCATTGGGACTGAAGAAAGCATTCTCCTGGGGCTCAGTGTGCGGTGGTTTGGGACACAATCCCTGCAGCCGCAGTCCCACTCTCTGCAGGGGGACTGCAGCCTTATCTCGAGGGCTGCCCATTGTATTTGAGGAGGGAGACTCAGCAGTTTCACCTGTCACTCACCCCGGGGTAATTCCTGCGGTCTTCAGCAGAGCCGCAGTTCTGCCTCTGTGTGCAGGAGGAGAATGGTGCCAGGTTTAATCTTGTCCACGGTCATTGTTCTGACATGGTGGGGAGGTGTGGGAAGCACGGCCTGGGAAGCCATTGGGCTTTTGTTGTTATTATTTGTAATTCCAACATTACCTCACGGACACTAGAAACCATTGCATCTCTTGATGCCCACAGAGAAACACTATTCCGTCAACCATGGTTGATTTGTGTCCCACGGGTGCTGTTTTACAACCCACCTCCATACCTGTGCAAGCAGTCTTGGCCGTGGAATCGCTACACATACGCAATGCAACCCAAGGAGTCGAGGTGCAGCTCCAGGCTGCATATAGAGAAGAGATACAGACACATAAGATATAGAGAAGACATCTTTGAGGTCCCTTCCAACCTAAGCCGTTCTATGACTCTGTGATTGGACAAGTGGAATAACCAAGCGGAGAGGCACAATGACATGTAAGTTGACAAATGGGTGACTTGCTAGCTGCACCGTGCCCAGGTCATTTAAATGTTCCTTGTCCTGTTAGCACAGCTTGAACCCATCTCATCCAACCCCACAGGGGCTCAACCTGACTGAGGACTGAGCACTGAGCAGCCCTGGGGTTTACTTGGCCACAGGGGTCACTGTGGGGAAGGGGTGCATGCAAATAGGGTCTGAAGAAGGAATTGAGTAAGGAAGGGCCCAGGGGTCACTGGGGCAGACCTGGTCCGTGCAGCTCACAGCCTGGGGGTGTCTGATGTCCCAAAACCAAGCAGAGCACCAAGAGCCAGGACAGCTTTTTGGCCATCAATAGGACCAACTAAAAGTAACGGCAATAATTGGAAGGATATGAAAGAGGTCCTTCGCTGTCCCCCCACCTCCCCTCCCTTTTTTATTTGCCTGAGTGACAGAGGATTTAAATGCAAAGTGGATCTAATGCACACCCTGAAGTCGGCTGGCAGTATGCAAATGACCTGTCAGATTAAAATCTGAATGAAAGAGATAACAAGCTTATCTTCATAACAAAAGACTCTTACGGGCAAACTATTTGACGCAGTGTTGATGTTTGTTTTAACCCGTGGACTTTGGACAGTGCAATATTTCTGGGGCTCCGGTCCCCAACGCTTTGCTCCCTGGGCTGCACGCGCGTGTGTTTGTATTGCGCTGCAACAAAAGGAGAGTGCTGCGATAATAAGAAAGGGAGGGGGGGAGAGAAGACTACTAAAGGCTCTAGCGATGCTTTCAAAGTCTTTTCTGGGGGTGCCAAACAAACCAGCAATAGGTCAGCTCACGCTCGCGACCAGCGCTACAGCTGCAGTGAGAAAAAGCAAACACAGCAGCGGGGGAAAGAATTAACGGAGGGGGCTGGGGGGGAGACAGGCGATTTATTCTTCTGGCACGTGCAGAGGGGCTGGGGCTGGGGATGGATCAGCTGTATTTATTCTGTGAAAAGGGGAAAGAAAAGGAGGCAAAAGAGCAAAGCAAGTTTCATTGCACCAGAGAAAACAAAGATTTTCAATAAACTCCCCATCGCCACCCCCTCCCTGGAAAAGGGGGAGAGGAAAGAGAAAAAAAAAAAGCTGCAGGTGTTTGTGAGGGGTCTGTATAGAAGCCACGCAGGGAATTAGCAACAGAGGAAAGTTGCCTTTGGAAAAGGAATTGGCCCTGAATAGATTTGCATTTCTTAATTTAGGGATCATCAGCAGGCAAGGTGCACAGCGAGCATCCCTCCCACAGCACAGGGCTTCAAAGCGAGCTGGGACGAGTGGCAGAGGGCTGGCAGTGGGCTGGGTACTCACATTCCCAATGGGACCTGGCCCCTGCCACCACCCTGCTTCCATCTCCTCAGACAATGAGGAGTGCCAGCTTCTTTCCTAACACTCACATGGAAACCTGTCCCCTTCTGCTGGGCTTTGGTGCTTTGGCTCTGCCAAACCTGTTCTAGGCTCCATGCCGACACTCCCTACTCATCCACAGTTGGTTCTTTCTGGTGCGTAACACCTTGCTGATGAGAGAAAGTCAAACTAAGCAAAGATCATAGAATGGCTTAGGTTGGAAGGTCCAACCTAAGATCATCAAGCTCCAACCTCCTGCCATGGGCAGGGTTGCCAAATCTAGATGGTATGTAAGGAAGGTCCTCAATCAAAATAACTTACGTGTAACTATAGACTCTTATACTCGAACAGGCAAGGAGACTGGGTCAAGTTTTCCTACTGAAGTATGGGAGTTCTGAAGATAGACATTCACCAAAACCCCGTCTACTTTACAGCTTTAAGTCCCTCAGGGCTACTCCTTGCAGGAAGATCAGCTCTTCAAACCCAAAAGCTTAGAGGGCTAATGTGTTCTGTGGTGCTCAACAAGTTGTAATCCCCTCTCCAACACCCCACACTGGGCTGAAGCACACGCTTGACAGTAGAAAGGAGAGCAGTTCTACAACTTCAGACTTACCGTAAATATGCATATTGAGATCTGCCTGCCATGTGATGCTCCGAGGAAGCACAGATCCATCACATATCACTTGCAGTGAAGTAGGAATCTCCAGAAGGACTGAGGAGGGCTGGATAAGGCGTGATTTATGTGGGATATTGGCAGGAGCGTGTTCCAAGTATTGGCATGCTCTGTAACAGGAGCCACGGTGCCTTCACTGCTTGGCTGGAGAAAAAGACACACACATGCCAGTGCAATTGTTCAAGACCTATTTCAATTTATGTTTGGCAAACAAAACGCACCGTGAATGGCCAAGCTGGGGCTGCAGAGCGGTGCTTGAGGGCAGCCTTTGCATAGGACACCTTCCCACGTGTGCTCTGAGCTGCTTTCCAGATTAGTCCTGCACTACAGAAACATAAGTACTCCAAAGTGCTCCGTGGGAGACAGGCTAGGAAGGAAATCCAGTGTCTCCCGTGGGACAGGGGAGCATGAAGCCACAGCCCAAGGACAGCCCTCCAGAGAGGTCACTGTGCTCTGCAAGATGGCATTTCAGTTCTGGAGGGGAGAGGTAGAAAGAAACATTAGAGGAATGCTAACAAAAAAAATGAAGGGGGATTTGTACACCACAAAATGTATTCATTACGGTTTCTCCAACCCCACAGACACCCCTGTCAGCCTGTTGGTCCCTTTGGCATTGCTGTTGCTGCGTCCTGGTTTTCTAGCATTGCTTGGATTTGGGGTGCTGGATCTTGTTTTGAGTCGGTCTGACCCATAGCACATGAGCACAGAATACAGGTGCTGATGGTGAGATCTGCAGCCTCAAACATGCAGTGCATTTGTTCTGGTTGTAGCGTATAGAAGCAGATTGAACAGCCTGGGAGGAGTAATTGGTTCCACAGCTCTCACCACCTTTTATGGCTATGGAGCATCTATGAACAAATCGTGACTTCCTCAGATTTATTTAAAGGCTTCTTCCTATTCTCACTCACTCTGTGGATATTGCTCTGCTGCCTACCTGAGTCTGGGGGCAACACAGGTGCATGGAGCAGCTCCTCAGCCAATGGGTGGTACTCTCTCCCAGTTTTGGGGTATGCAGGGAATGGGCACCCACATCAAATCTGCTTGGCGTGAACAGCACATGCCAGTGAAACCTACTGGCACAGACAGGCACAGCAACCAGACAAAGGCAAGAGGGCAGCCAAAGGGGCTGGTGTAAAAAAATCTGATTTCCAATTGTAGAACACTTTGCTGCCCTATTTTCCACATTCCAGGAGACAGCTCAGCTGGGCCCTCTCTCCCACACCTACGTTTTAACAGCTGGCTTGACAACACAAGCTTACTGTGCTACCAGCTCCTGTTGTTATCATGATGCCTACAATATACAAGTTTTTTTTCCTACTGCTTCAGTTTTAGCTCCCAAATGCTACTGATGAGATGATGGGGGTGAAGGATACTCACATACGCTGATCTTCGTACCCAGTTCTGGGAGGCTGGTCTCTAAGGGTTCATTCCAGAGGAAGCACAGAAGTTCGAAGGAAGAGCTTCATCACTTCGGGACACAAAACAGGCACCTTAAAGGTAGGCAGCACGAATAGTCCCAAATTCCTCAGCTGGAAAAGTGAGCATCTGACCTTCAGAGCTCTGGGAAAAGCCTGAAAATGTAATATATAAGTGACCAAATGGTTGCAGAAACAGAAAGCAAGCAAAAACCTTCAACAATTTAACGAACCTTTCAACAGACCTCATTTCCAAGCCAAGGTCATCCTTTTGGCTGATGTGTTGGATCATGACCTCTAAATCTTGGACAACACCATTGCAAGGAAATAACACATTTTTTTGTGATTCAGAGCAAGGATTTGGAGAAAGTATAGTCCACTCTACTCTGAACAGGAATTCAGGCATATTCATTGCCAAGAATAAACCTGGAACAAAGAGATGAGTAGGAATGTACAGAAAATTTAGCTCCTGGTTGCAGGAAGCTATTTGTATTATGATATTTCCATCTGCACGAATAAGAACTGATTTACCAGCATGTTTGGAGAGTCAGAGATCCATTGGGACATACCTCTGCTGAATGGAGATCTCCCCAGGCAGCACAGCTCTGCAGCCTTTGGGGGCTCACCCTGTTTGGGGTTTCCCCAGCCTCCAGCCCTACCCAAACCTGTCCTGAGATTTACTCTCAAAAACAGGAACTTCCTAGGAAAGAGCAATCCTGATTCCATCACAATCAAAAAAGATCAACACCCAAACCCCGTCTGCCTTAACAAGGGCCAGCATTTCATGCCATCCTGCCTGTTTTTCAAGTGCCTTACTCAACTTTGGTGCTATATAAACAGTAATAAGCCACGAACACAGCATTCCTGCCCTTCTCCTTGACGTCATCTGTTTGCTAGTGGGTTTGGTTTGAAGAAATAGTGGTGAGCAAAATCCAAGCGCTAATTAAGCCTACAGGGCACATCAGACAGACCCGTCGTTGTGCTGGCTATTCACTCTTGGTCTTTTCTCAGCAATAATTCCAACCAGTGACATCCCCAGCTGCTATGACCCAACACAGCTCATTTGAGCAGTGACACACAGATTTTCTGGCCCAGTCTGTACGAGGAGGAGGCTGTGCTGGCTCCAGATAGGTAAGATAGGATCTAGAGAGATCCCACCAAAGCTTGGATGGGAGGGTGAAGCCAGACGGCTGAGAGAAGGCAGACAGTGTATGACAGGCTGGAATTAATATATATATATTTTCTTTTTTAAGGAAGAGGCTCTACTGATGGGAAATATCTGGACACTGCTGCACAGCTCAGGACCAGAGTTCCCTTGCATGGTACCCACACAAAGGACCCTTGGAGACCTTTGGCTGCGCTCACCCAAAGGGAGCTGTAAGCTGAGCTGCTTCCAAACAGATTTTCTGAAAACAGACAGCATCTCCTCTCGCTGCCACACCGGAGCCCACGCTACCAAACCTCAGCTTGTGGGGCACACGGCCTGCCTCCAGCCCTCGGCTCTCCAGCTGATGCTCATGGGCAAGTTCCATTGGCTGGAGGTCCTTTGGTTCTGCCCCAGAACACTTGGCACAAGGAATGCCGCCTGCCGTGGTGTGGAGTCTTGGGTTTACCCCTGGCTCCTGCACTGCTTTTTGCCACGTCGCTTCACCTAACACCTCTCCATGCCTCAGTTTCCCCAACTATAAAGCTGACAATAAAGAAACTCCCACTTCCTCTCAGCCTTTTTCTTTTAGCTGTTATGATTTCTTCCTTTTATAATAGCAATGAACAGACACAGCCAAGATTAAAATCACAGAGTAAAAATATACAAAAAAAGGCACTCCCGCACCAGACAGTACAGAGTAGAGACTGTAATCATTTTAAACTGGGTCTGCTTATGTTTGTGTTGTTTTCTTTGTTTTTTTTTTTGTTTGTTTGTTTGTTTTGCCAAAGCATCAGCACTTTGTAAATAATACTGCAACTCCCTGCTCTGCGGGGTGGTTTTAAACCCTCGGTCATTTTGGATTGGGTGCAGAACAGCAGTGTGGCCATCAGATCGTCACAGAGTTGTTAAGGTTGGAAAGACCTCTGAGATCACCAAGTCCAACCCCAACCCACCCCACCATGCCCATAAGTGCATCCCTCAGTGCCACATCTCCACGGTCCTTAAACACCTCCAGGGATGGTGACTCCCCCACCTCCCCGTGCAGCAGTGCCACTGCATCACTGCTCTTTCTGAGAAGAATTCTTTCCTAATATCCAACCTGAGCCTCCTTTTCTCACGAGGCAGCTGTGCACTGTTCAGTCAGGGCACTGGGGAATAGACTCAAGTCCTTACCTGTAGCTTCCAACCTGCTGAGCCATTTTACAGACAGTGCTTATTTCAACCCCTTTGGTTACTGGAGGAGAGTGGACAGAAGAGAAGCTCGGTGGCACTGCGGAAATAGCTAGCATATAAAGCCAGAGATAAAAAGCTTTATGGAAAAAAAAAACAATACAGAAAATCCCCTTGCATTCCTGAATCATTGGGAATTGACTGACTGACACTTTTGGCCATTTAAGTATGAAATAAATAAAGAAGATGTTGTTCATTTCGCGTGCGCACCTAATCCCACGTTCTCAATACAAATGCATTTAACCTTGTCCCTTTAAAAGAGCTCTGGACAATCAGAATCATCTTTACAGAAGACTGCGCCTGCTTTTAAATTAGCTTTTTAAACAGCAGCCATTCTCTCTTTCCCCTTTTCCAATTCCCATTCACACTCAGAGCAGATAAACACTGCCAGGCCAGAGCGTGAAGTCCTCCCAAAGTTTAAATGGAAGTTTCTATCCTGCAAAGGTGCAAATTCACCCACCCTTGTGGTGCGTAAAATAATGGTGCACCAACGGTGAAGTTTCTGTTCTGTCTGTGGGCTGAGGCCACACAGCCCAGCAAAGCTGTGTCAGACAGACAGACTCAGATGGAAGGAGATGTCACACATCAGCGTGTAACCCCAACTCTACACCCAGCTTGCTACAAAATCCATTTCTCCAGGCTTCCCTGTCTTCTGCTGGGCAATAACCGTGCCCAAGGGGGTGCTGCCAGCACTAATGTTTGTGTCACACTTTGAGAATCTGGGATGGAGAATGCTATAGGAGTGGTACGGCCACCGCAAGATGAAGCAGCACTGCCCACCTCAGACCTTTTCAGCCTAGCATACATGTGGAGAAGAAGAGTTCTGCACGCAACCTGCTCTGTCTTCATGTCCAGCTCCTGTTAGACCTGCTGCAAGCACGGGGGGGCGGGGAGAACAGACAGGTTATCTACACTCAAACCTCTCTTAGAGTGTGTGAGAACACTGCATGCTGTGGTCTGCATCTGAGTTTCCCAAACAGTATCCTGAACAGTTTGTCTGCAATCTGAAATGAGCACTGATGGGAGATTGCTGCTGGTTTATGTGGAGCAGCCCCATAGCCAGGCACCAGAGAAGCTGTTCCGAGCCCTAGTAGGCAAACTTCTTACCCAATAAAAATGACCTTTCAGACCTACATGCTTTTCAAACAGAAACCTTCCCGTTATACATCACTGCATCTCATTTAAGCAATTTTTTTCAGGACAAAATAAGGAGTTTAATCAATAATTGGTTCTTCGCCACCAAAAAAAGGGTCTGGCTGCGCTGCCTTCTGGAGCACTGGAAAAACAAACATCTCTTTAAGCTTCTAGGGCAAACTGAATACCCTCCCCTGCTACAGTTTCTATTTTTTTTTAATGGGGAAAAAAAAACATACTTCAGCAACGTGCATTTCCAGTAAGGCTGTGCAGTTCCAACGGGGGCAGCTTCAAACTGCAGTGCCAGTGAGCTGAGCACACACATCAGAGGTGCAACTCAGGAGAGCCGGGCAGGATCGTCTCCCGGAGGAACTGCTCTGAGCATTCAGATTGAAGCATATAATATGTGATATGACAGGGAGAATAAAAGCTTGAATTTGAGAATGAGCAGACAAACATGCAAGGAAAAATCCAGCTGCACGTGCAGAGCGAGGGCTGCGTGTGAGCCGCAGTTGTGCAGACACAGGCAGGATTCACAGATATCCACGCCGGGGAGAGGGATTCGCTTGGCTATTTTTAAGGCTCATGGGATCTACTGTGTGCTCATGGCGGGGTCCAACGCAGCACCGCGGGCTCCGGGCGAGCCTGGCCAAGCACACGCGCTATCTCCCCATCTTGCTCTCTGTAGCAGTAAAGCACGGCTGCTTCTCAAGAGCGCTAAGAGGCTAAATTCATAAATATTTGAAATTTGCTCTGAGATCTCCAAGGGATGGGAATCCAGCCTGCTAAACAACTGCGGCGCGCTGCACCTTCGAGGCACGGTGAATGTTCTCCAATTAACTGCAGATTATTATGTTTAGAGGAGTTAAAATAAACTCCCGGATTCCTACTTGGTGCATTTGGGAGGGTGCAATGGTCCCTCCTGTGCTATGCAAACAGCATTGCTGGGTGCACCAGCAAGGGGTGCTCCAACCTGCGGCACCATCCGGCACTGCTCCTGTCCCCCATAGGGGCACTTCCTTGGGATCCGACCTTCTTTAGAGGCTCCCATCCTCCCTTACCCTCAGTGTTTCAGTCCAGTGCTTTACACTGAGGGTTAGGAAGGGAATGCAGCAGATGTCACACTGCTGCTGAGCGTTCGCCTCACCGCCGGCAGCTCCGTGCCACAGTCGGAGCAGTGGTCATTGCATGGAGGGCTGCAGATCCGTGACTCCGGGAGCAGGAATCAGAGCCATGCAGATAAGGCTGTCATCGGAGATAACAGCAGTCAACAACCCTCGGCGTCATTATCTCCGCAAAGGGAAAAAAGCAGGCAGCTCCCTTAATATACAAAGCGCGGCGGGCATATACGTCTCCTTTACAATGATAGATGGCGAGGGATAAAGGGGAGATCTAACAGAAAGCCTTCAGCCTGCCTCACATCCTCCAAGCTGTGCGTTCCCGATGGCAGCACGCAGCCTCCCCCCGTGCACAGCAAAACAATTTTACCGACACGCATCTAAGTGAGGTCTTGGGATTTTTTTTCCCCCCTCCTTTGGTTAATGGAATTTCTTAAGATGGAATAATGAAGCGGTGATTGTCACCCGCGCCTCACTGCAAGGCAAACAAATTGGCTGGATCAGGCCTTTTTAATTTGAAAAAATAAATAGAATCAACGTGAATTTATTTGCAGTGGGTTGATTGCGCTCTGAAACCATTACGCTGCTAAACCTCTATTGCTTTACAACCAAACTCCGGGAGCGGAGCGCTCCGATGCGGAGCCACCCCCAGTGCACAACGCAGCGCTTCCCAGCACCGCAGCCGGTCCCATAGAGACACTGTGCCCACAGCCCCGCTCCGAGAGCACGGAGGTGACGCAAGGAAAGGAAAAGTGGTGCAATCCTAAGTCAAACATCGAGGGCTGACTTCTTTCTGCGCGTATCTGAAGTGAGAAGAAGCGCAGAAGGGCATTTAATTAAATCAAAGGGTAAAGGAGGGGGCTGCGGTGCAGCTTGCTATTATGTTACAGTTCACTAAAATGAAAACTTATTTTTAAACCTCTGGTATTAATTTGAGATTATTCAGATACTTAATTAAAAGTGCAGCATGTGTTAAATATTATTTCAACAAAGATTATCATCAAAACCCTATGTAATAAGATCCTTCAATGCTTAGAGCGATATTTTATGCAAATTTTCTATGCCACCAAATGAAGGTCTCTTCATTATTTTTTTTTCCCCTTCTTCATTTGCAGAAGCAAAACGTTCCAGGCAGGGAAAAAAAAAGTTTCTAGAACAACACAGTGCCACAGATAATGCAGAGCAACTGACAGTAGCTCAGCAGTGGTTGCATCCCCGTGTCTGTCCAGGCAAAACCCCACTGGAAGAGGAGAGGCAGAGCTCTGTGCTCCAGCAGTGAGCCCTCTGCCTACACCTGGGATCAGATCAGATAAAGTTTATAGGGCAAAGATGTTTCCCTGTGTGGGATTTCTCCTGTGGCCTTCGCTCTCTGCACGGAGTCAGTGAGGCTGATGGGAACGTCTACTGTAGGATCGGGGCTCGGCGCTAAGTTTTACGTGGCCAGATCCCTTTTCAATTTATAATAATAACAAATAATCACAAATTACTTGCTCCAAGTGACACTATTTTGCCCCAAAAGGAAGCAAATAAAAACCAGAACAAGCACCAAATACTTACGTGCACTCCCCACTTATACACCGGTCCCATCAGCCCTGCCACCAGCACACTGCTTGCATTGGCTGTGGCCAACCAGCACTGCCTTATGCCCGAGCAAAGGCATGTGAGCTTAAAAACAGTGCTGACCCAACAGTCCTGGGCTGGGAGGAATCGCTGATCCTGTTTTTAACACATAGAACATCGTTACTTCACTATATAAAAGGACTTCAAACAGAATCCTGCTCACTGCTCAGCTTGAATGCAATGCACTGATTTTGTAAATACCAGGAAGGGCTCCTGTATACGAGGAGCTGCTGTCAAAATACGGGAGAAGCACTACTTTCAGTTTGAGGGATAGTTTGAGTTGTATCAGAAAAAAAGCACACACTGCTTTCAGAGCACCACCAATTAAACCAACGCTGGCAGTGCATGCTGTCCACCTCTGGAGCCCCAGCATGCACACACCCCGACTCTCAGGGGCTCTTCACCCTGAGCTGATGGCTGACATGAGGTTTGGGAGCCCCATGCAGTGATGAGCCGGGTTCTGCTGAGACCACCAGCCCCGAAAATAACACAGCAATAGGAAACTCCAAGACAACATTACAGCACTCGGCCTCAGATCACGGTCAGAAGTGAGCAGCACCAGCAACCCAAACAAGAACTGATGCAAATAATAATTAGAAATGATCAAAGGCAACAAATCAAGCAGCAGAATGCAGCCATGGCTGCGCGCTGAGAGCCAAAGGGGATTTCTCTGTGTCAGATAGGGATTACGAGCGTGAGCGTCCTTGGAGTGAACTGCTGAAAAGGTGTAATAAAGTGCATTAAAGACAAGCAGAAAGCTGAGGAGCAAAGTCTGTCTGTAAGCGTTGGCTCTGTGCTCTCTGCTGCACCCCCTGAGCACAAACTCTCCTAACGATGTGCTCCCCTTCTCCCTGCCCATAAACGCAGAGCCCGGCACGGGGACCGACAGCAGAGCAACAAATCCACGGCAGATCTGGAAGGGATTTGGTTTTGCTTTGCGACAAAGAGGGGGAAAAAAGTGATAACCATTAGCTTTTAGTGCTGAACCGCCTGCACTGAAACGGGAGAATAAGTGCTGAAATCAGTGGAAGAATGAATCATGCAACCTACCCACAGCTTTATCATGAAACAGAGACCCAAGCACAACACGATAGATCATCTTGGGTTTCGTACGGAAACAGAACACAGACAGAAAGCTGCTTTCACAGGAACCTACAGACACGACACACGCACTTATAGGGACATTCTTTAGCGGGGACATTTTGCAGCATAAGGATCGTTTCGTAGATTTTGTGGTTTCTGCGTGTTTTTCCCTTTTTTTTTTTCTCTTTTTTTTTTTCCCCCAGGGTTTTTCTTTTTCTTTTTCTTTTCTTTTTTCTTTTTTTTCTTTTCTTTTTTTTTTCTAATCTTCCGACACGAAGGGGGAAGTTCACCAGGACCCCCCGCCCCGACGCCGGACAGCCGCGGACCGGGCGCCCCGCAGCCGCAGGAGCCTGCTGCCCTCTATCGGCCCCCGCCGCTCCTCTGAGTTCGGGAAAGCCAAATCCTGCCTCTGCTTCGGCTCCTCTGCTCTGTAATTAATGACTTCTTGGACCGGCAAATCCCCCAAGGAACGGCTGATACTTCTTCTTATGTCGCTTGCAACCCTCTGACAACACAGCCCAAAGGACAATACAAATATACAGCTTGATGAAGCTGTTAAACAAATACGAAATGCCTGTGTTTTGGCCCACCAGTCTAAACAATGTGATAATGGCAATAATAGCTCTATTCACAGCGTAGCTTTCCCAGTACGGCTCTTGTAAACTTTCACTATCTGAACTGTTAAACAAAACTCGGGCTCTATCAAGGCCCTTTGTGCCTCATCGCGCTGCTTTCTACACCACAAAATGATCCCCCAAAGTGACGGGGATGACCCAAGGAAAAGCAAAGGGAGTGCGGGGTTCCCATAGGAGCAGCTGACCAGATATTGGAAACCAATAAAGTAAAAGAGATGGGACTTGCAACAATCAAAAAGGTTGGAGCAGAAAGAGTGGGGCAGGAGGAAAGGCACCAAACCACAGCACTGGTGTGGCTGCTTCCTCGAAGCAGGGCTCGTCCCGTACCTTTGTGTCTTCTGAAATGGGCACTCACCTCCATGAAGCACAAGGATTGCTTTCCGTCCTGTCCTCATCTCCCCTGGCGATGAAAATCTGGAGAAACGCCACAAAATTAAGTTAAACCAGCGCGAGTTTAGACTCAGATTTCCAAATATAGGCATTTTAAAGGGTGAACTGTTGTTCCCCTTAATAACGTACAAAATGTTGGGGTCAGTCCTGCTTCTACTGAAGTCTGTGTCAAGCCCTCATAAATATACATGCACAGATTGGTGTCTGAAGAGAAAGGGAATTACATGCATGTGTGTGTGTATCCAGACTGTATTAAAGATAACAAATGAGCACGTTCTCCTTGCACAAACACGCGGATCGGGGTAAGTGCCGCAGCACACGAGAAAACCCATTTTATTTTTCCAGGCATTTGAAGTGGCTGCTGAGAGCACAACTAGCAGCCACTGCAACTTCCAGAGGAGCAGCACAGACTGGAATTTAAAGCAATTTAAAGAGCGGGCTGCTTCAGCAACGTCAGACATCAGCTCACACATATCAATGTGTCCCAGCTTGCAGGTAACAGCCAGGATACATAGCTCCCAGCTCCTGCCTTCAGCTTCGTAAACAAATACATCTCTACAGACACTGCGCTGCTCCACCCGTATGGAGCTCATTAACGGCTGGGTCGTACTCAAAACCTAGAATTTACAGCATGTGCAGGGGAAATTATTTTTCGGACGCTCTCTGGCCCTGCTTCTCTGCAGACAGTGGAAGCCACCCACGTAGCCCCGTGTGCTCCTATTGAGCAGTGTTCCAAGCAGCCACATAGAGGTTTTCAATTAACAACCGCTGTTGGCCTTCACTGACCTTCGAGGGGTACCTGCAGCAGTGAGGGGTGGTGCTGCCCCATCCCTGGAGTCACCCAAGGTCAGGCTGGACGGGCTCTGAGCACCTGATGGAGCTGTGGGTGTCCCTGTTCATTGCAGGGGGGTTGGACCAGATGGCTTTTAAGGGTCCCTTCTGACTCAAAGGATTCTGTGAATCCATGAACACGGAGCTGCTGCTCATTGGTTGTGAGCTGACCGCACAGCCCCAGCTCTCCCAACCTGCTCTCCAAAAGATGCCGTGTCCCACCATGTCCGTTCATTACAACGAAACCTCCCTCAATCACTCAAAACCTCGATTACCCAAAATTCTCCACCGCTCCCCCATTATGCTCAGATAATTGAGGTTGTACGGAGTGCACTTGCAGCCAGTTAGAAGAGCAAGCATTATCTTTCAGCTGATACAACTATCAATAGCAAGCGTACAGCATATACTACAAAAGCTTTATTGTGCATATGGAGGGAGATAGAGATGAGATACGGTTCTGGGAGGCAGTTTGTCTAGTGGTTACAGTACAGAGTTGGGTGTCATGAGACTGGAGTTTTAATTACTGCCTCTGCTACTGACTCCGTTACTCAGATAACCGCTCGCTGTCTCTGCATGCCAGCATCCCGCCCTGCGAGAAGGGCACGGAGAGAATTACCCACCTTTGTCAAGCACTTTGATATCCTCAGATAAACGTTTTTTTTTAATGCTCAGCTGCTGAGTGGTCCTGTCCATTTAATCGTGTTTTTAAAACTCTTTGGAAAGAAAGGACTGAAAAAAGCCAGCTGAAAACACGTGAGAGGCAGAGCTCTGGCTGCCGGGGGCTGGCACGGAGCTCAGCAGAGCTGCGCTGATGTAGATCCAGTCCTACCTGGCCCTTTAACAGAGGTTGCCAAACATAACGTAACCGGCGCGAACACACCGTACTGTGCTGGGTACAAACTACCAGACCCTTATTTATTGCAGCAGAGCATTTATGGCTCCAGCACAAACCAGCACTCGGTATTCAGACGAGACTCGCACAGCCTTCACAAAAGCAATCATCTGCTGGTGCTCGCCATTCTCTGACCGAACCCATTCTGCTCAGAGCCCCGAAACTTTCCGCACACCGCGCACCCTTCCCTGGGTGAAGCCAAGCGCGTCGCACGCAGCGTGCCGCGGCCAGGCAGGGTGCCAGGCTCTGCCAGCACAGCGCAGCACCGCTGCAGTACCATTCCCAGGTAAAAACGCACAGAGACAATAGAACAGAAAGGTCTCGGCATAGAGATAAGCCTGCCGGTTGCAGGTGAGTGGCTGCGGGAGCTCTCCATACAAAGCCATACTGCCGGCAGAGCTGGACGTGCTGGTAATCGCCAGCACCTGACGCTCCGCTATCTCTCCGCTTTGTTTTACAAGCATCTGAAATTCTGGTTTAAGGCTTTCGCACGCCGTGATTTCTGTAAGTCGCCCTCCTCGGCTGGAGAGCTGAGGTGAGGGGGGAATATCCCGCGGCCGCTTAAAGCCTTTTATTTCTCTTGTAACATGGACATCTTGGAGAGCAGATTAGCCAAAGCAGAAAAAAAAATAAAAAGCAAACGGTATTACTGGTGACCTAATCCTTCCTCTTAGAAAAAGAAAGGGGAAAGAAAGCCTCTTGTGATCTCCAAGGAGGAACTTGCCTTGTAAACTAGTCTCCTGCTTGAAACAGAAACAAGAATGGGAATCCTGATACAGAGAGGCTACCAAAAGCAGGAAACGGCTTAACGGAGCCGAGATTTTCTTTTCAGTGCGACACGGGGTATTACACGGCCCCGTCTCCATTAGAAAAACGGGTGGTGAGAACTTAACGGGTTATGAGACCCTTTGGCCACAAAGAAATCCAAACACGGTTATTTTTATACAGTAGGCAGGACCCTAATCTGTGCCCAAGTTTATAAACTGCGGGCTTGTAGTTCATTAGAGAGATTCTGTTACTCTCCTCTCTGGCAGGTTATTGCATTTACAGCCCTTCCAAACCTGCCCCTCCATAAAACCAGGAATGCTGCCCCTGTCCCCACCCCTAAGGGGCACGGGGGCAATCACCATTACAGTAACTAAATATTTGAAGTAGGGAACTGTTCTTACAGGCAAACACCACTTGGAATAAAAGCTTGCACTTCCTAAAGTACTCAGAAGAAAGCACACTGGCTACCGCCATCCAACAGGTAAGGACACGGAGGTTTGGGATAAGCAAAGTGGGGAGCCACCACTTCAATCTCTTCCCTTCGACCCCACAGCCCCCCACTTAGACCCCCAGCCCCTCAGCTGCACCAGGGCGGACAATCGGCCCATTGAGCCCCAGCTTCAAACAGCTTAATCGCTCCTAATAGCTCATTTACCAGATAAATGCAACTTCCCTTCCCAAGTGCAGATACCCATGACCAGGCTGCCGCTCCCTCCATTTCTCACTGTTGGGAAGCACTAAGAGCAGGGAGGGTTTTTTTTTGTTGGTTTTTTTGTTCCTTTCTGCAGACTTCCAGTCTGTTGCTCACCGTGCTCAGCACCGCTGGGGCATCGCTTTGGCTCGGAGCGGACAGTCCGAGTGCTGCTGTTCTCAAAGCAGTGCAAACCTGAACTGCGGGGAACACATGCAAACGATGTCACCGTGGCTGCAGCCAATTCCTTTTTTTAAATTCTAGGTAATATCTTCAGATTTCTCTCTTGGCATCATTCCCCAGCTCCTACCTGAGTATCTGATGTCCACGGCTTCCTACAGCATGGTGGCAGATGCCATTCTGATAGGAGAACAGCAATTCCTTCCTGACCCAGAGGGTTACATCATACCTCTGAAATGCGAGATCAGATCCAGTCCAGCTACCTGTCCGTCTCCAGGCTGCCTATCAATTAGCATTAGACACTAATTTGATTAAATCAGCACGCTGAGATTTTATTTGGTTCCACCTAAGGAGGATAATTCCCCCTGCGTGGTCTTTGGAACCCACTAATTTTCCAATGCAATGGGAAACACAGGTTGGGATTTGGAGGCTCTTTCTTCTACTTGTTAACATGTGAGCTGAAAACCGCAGTAAAAAATAAATCCATGCAACTTGGTAGAATGGGACTTGCCAGCTGAGGAGAAAGCAGCTTTTTACAGAATAGCCCAGATGGAAAAAAATGTATGCATTTAACTCTGAAACCTGAAGTGTTCTTTGAGGGAAAACGAATACGTTTTAGCCTTAAAGGGATCACAGACTGCAATTATATAATTCTTGTCAACTGATGTTAAAGATAGGCTGGAAAGAATGTATGCTGAGGCCCTGCAATAAAACGAGCTCCTTTACTCCTTTCAAATGTTTGCAAGCCTTGGAGGTTATCCAAAGGTCGAATACAGGAAAAGTCTTGGTGAACAGAAAACATAATCATGAGCTTTTTTAATATGGGCTCTTTTTGTAATAAAATAAAATTATTGTAAGGGAAGGGAGGGCGGGCTCTGTCTCCTCAGATCTAGGGCCAGGGGGCTGAGCTCTGAGCAGAGGTTGCTGTTCTCCCCTCCCTGGCTGTCACTGCCCCAGAGCAAAGGCAGCGCTGGTGCTGGGTGCACTGCGAAGGGCTCTGAAACCCCTTTGACGTCACTGCAGGAGAAGGGTACATTTCCCCCTTGACTGGAGGCATCACACTGTGATCATCCTTCAAGGAGAATCTGGGAGATATGCACCAAGACTTCTCGGTTCTGATCCCACACTCCATACCACCTTGTCACCAGTTCTCTTCCTGTGGCAACTGCTCCATCACCAAACTTACCTATACCTCACAGGCTGAGAAAACAACCCTAGAAGAAACCATATTTCTCTCTCAAAATCACAAAGGCCATTCTAACAACAACCTGCACTGCCTGGGGAGCATGGCATTCACGCTGACGATACCACTGTAGGCATTGATTCCAATTTCCAGACTTTCTTGTGGACTTTTTCTGTCTTTTCACCATTATCAGTCTGGATGGAGAGGTCTTTCCCATTACTTGCACCAGATAAGTAACCAAAATTAGAAGAACAAAACAGAAAAGTGATCATACTTACCAGTCCTACCCAGACAAGAAATGCTGCAGAGCTGGAGCACACTGGATAGGCTGCAAGCAACTGCACCTGCTCTGCTGGGATGTGAAACTAATTCACATTAGCAGTCCTCCCGCAGATCATGTCTTGGCCTACAGGGCATGGCAACTTGACCTGACATTTAAAATTATTTCTTTTTTTTATACCATTTCATGCCAGCAGCACATTTTCCATCACAATCGGCTCCTTGCCCTCCCTCATCGCGGAGGAGCTGGTGTGGAGCTGTCATTTCACAAAGCCAGGAGACAAGGGCCTTCAAATCCATGAAAGATACTGCACGTGGAATGTGGCATATCTTTATTTCTAATAGCGTGGGCACTTACAAAGGGGGCGTAATGGGAACGCTCCACTTTGGGTACGAACCAACCTTCACTTCACATCACCTCTCACTTCTTCTCCCAGTCCTCCTCCTCCTGTTGGGTGGTGTTCCTTGGCTTTAACCACGTGCTCCTCCTCATCTCTTTGAGCTGAAAAGTCAAGAGTAAATACACAAAATGTTGGAAAAAATCACAGGGAAACACACCACTGATATTTATAAATTAAGGCCCCTCTGCACATTCTGATCTAAGGAATTGTTTCAGCGTGTGCCTAAGTCCAGCTGATTCACATGAGATATAAAAGCACACCGAAACACACACTGAAGTGGCCATCCTGAGTAAAAGCTACTTCCAGAACCAGGGGTAAATTAAAGGAAGATGTCCTCCAGCAAAGACATGCACTCAGGGCAGCGCTGGGGCCCAGGAAACAGTGACGGCAGCAAGCTGACCCTGCAAACTCAAAATGAAATCAGAACCCGGGGAGATGAGATCCAGATTTTCCTGCACACAGTCCTTAGAGCTGAAGGAGGATGCTCAGTGGTGAGCAGGCAACAAATGAGATCCACACATGGGAACAAACATGTCCAAAGGCCTCACACCCAACAGGGAGCTGCTGGTTGCCGAACATCTGACAATCTGGCTCCGGGAGCGGGCACTGAGCCCTGGCAAATCGCACTCCCAGCCCTGCTGAAAATCTGTCACCACATCATCAATGTTAAAAGACAGGTTTTTCAAATGGGAAAAGCGCATTTATCACCCTCGGCAAACTCACGGACAACTCAAGGCATAATTGCTCAAACGTCAAATAAAAGTTCTCTGCTGGGTAAACACCGCGAGTGGACCCTTTTTGATCCCCAAATATGGATGCTTCAGAACAGGATGAGCATGTGGCCAGCGGGGCTGTAATGGAGAGCGCTCTGTATCCGTAGCTCTACCAGGCGTGATAAAGTGCCCGCTATCGTGGAAAAAAAGCTCATCTGAAACACAGAGGGAAACCAGATGGGAAAAGAGCACAAACCCTCAGTGGGGATTTCAAGGCTGCCCCCCTCTCCCCCCTCTTTTTTTTTCCAATTGCTTTCAATTTCCCCAAAATAACGCACTCTCCCATAGCTCCAGGAGAAGTCTCATCCACCTGAGGCATTCAGAGGGCAGGGCTGCAAGGCCAGGTTTTGCCTTGGCTGCATGGGGTGTGCATGAGCCTAACCCAAGAGAGGCACCAAGTGGGCACCAGTGCTGCAGGGTCTCTACCTCAGCTATTGCTGACTGCAGCACTTTGGCCACTTCGCATTTTGCTATTCTTTCTGCTGCTCGGATCATTTCAGCAATTCCTTCTGCCTCTGGGTTTTCTGACGCTTCCATCACTGCTCCATCAGAGTTGGCCACCTTCAGACTTTCCATCTCCCTTGTTGCTGTCACTTCTTCCAAGGCTGGTGATGCTGTCGCATCCTTCTCTGCACCCCTTGGCAGCAGCGTTTCTGTGTCCCCTGCATGGTCCCCAGCGGAAAGGGCAGCGATGAGATCCATCCCAGAGGATGCACAGAGCCTGGAACCTGTTGGTAGAAATGCAGAGTAAAGCAGCATGACTATAAACAAGCCCAGAGCCATTACAAGGGGTTGGTGTCGAGACCTGGAGCTGCAGGAACTGCCTCTCAGCAGCTGTTTGCTCTGTGCAGATGCTGGGATGCAGAGCACTGTGCAGCATCACAGCTGTGGCTCTTGCATCCCAGCTCCGCGCTCTCCTGGGGGTGGCAGCCATTTCTGTGGCCTGAATGGAGGTCAAGTGTACAACTGTACACCAAAACATCTTCGCTGCCTCTTATCAGGTGGGTTGTGTAGCAATCAGAGACTGAAGGGAGGTTGGCTCTTTCCCAAGATATGTTTGCTTAATATCCCAGACAAAAAAAAAGAAAAAAGTTTTATCTACCAGAGAAAACAGCACAAATTCCAAGGAACATGCAATTCAAAGGGTTTTCTGTTTTCTTTTTTCCCCCTGAACTGTCATACCCCATGTATATCCATATACATAAACCTGCTGTGAGAAGAATCCAAGAAAAACCCCACAGGTGGGGGATAGCAGGCTCCAGCCAGGCACAGTGCACCTTCTCCCAGATTTCTGCACCAACACTTCTCACTTCTGACCCGCAGCATCCTTAGGGCTGCATTCTGTGCTCCCCATGTGCAGCCAGGCCATTCTGCTGCGACACCAGGTCACAAGTCTTGCACTGGGATGTTCATCCAGTTCTATGGGCCATACATCAGCTCAAATTGGTGGCATTTTGACAACGAAAGGATCATTTCTGGTACGTACACAAGGAACATCATCAGAGGAGATGCATAACGTTGTCTGATACATAAGTCAGCTTTTTTGTGTTACAGAGATCCCTTGTCAAATATTACCTCACTGATGGATCAAATAGCAGGTAACAGTGATGTTAGCAAGTAGCAGTTATCACAATGGACTTGTAGGAGTCTCATACCACAGATGCTGCTCCTCATTAGCAGTACCTACTCCGGGACAAGCCGAAGAAGTGACACGAGATGGAGTAAGATTCATGAACAGAGAGCATGAAATCAAGAGCCAGAAATAGCCACCAGGTTTGTCCATACCCACCATACTGGGCAAAGACTTCACACTTTGTTTACTCCCTTGCGCCCTTTCCCTTCTTTTGCATATAGACCAGCACAGCACTGGGACAGCAGACAACTAGCTTTTGGGCACACGACGACCCAGCAATACAAAGGGATTCCTGCAGCACGGAGACATGCTCACGCTGTAAGCCTGCCAGCACAACACCAGGGTTTGCCCACATCCCCGAGGACACAAGGCAGTCACTCGCTCTTGCCACCGAACAAGCTACCTGCATATCTGCTTCATTAACTACTAACCCCATAGGCCTGCTGACAAGAACATACTTCTCTTTCCTCTGGTAATTAGCCCTGAAGGCTGGTCACGCTCACTGGCCATGAAACGCTGCAACAAGCAGCCTTTTCATGCTGCCAGCCTTACCTTTGTCCCTGCCCATCCCCATTGGCTGTGGAAGGCAGGCACGATGCCTGTGCTACCCCCGTGGGCATCTCTCAGCAGGGCAGCAATGAGCTGGCCAGGGTGGTTGGATGGCATCTGCAGAGATTGGGAAGCTCTTCCTTTCGCTCAGGAAAAACACGACAAGCTCCAGGAGCACGGATGGGATCAGCTTGAGTTGTGCTGGGAAGAGGAAGGGTCTTACGAGGCTCCAGAGATGCTGGAGAGGAAGCACAGGGCTTTGTGCAAGGAACCGAACAGGAACTTTTCTGGGAGTAGGACTTTGCTGCCTGCCGCACATGCCAGGTTCTGGTCCCAGTTAGCAGTTGTGTCATGAAAGCAATAAAAGACCTAAATCTACTTGAACGAAAGTGAAACACCTCCCAGAGTTCCTGCAATGTGGGCTGAGTTAAGCTAACGCTGACATGGATGCAGTGTAAGGGATTAAAATGTTATTTTTAAAATTACTCTCCTTGTCAGAAAACAAAGGAGGTAGGTTAGCAACACTCACCCCCATCAAAGATGTTATGGCTCTGAAGCGAAGCATGCATAGCCCAAAGCTCCAGCTTTATGGTCGCATTTCCCCTCCAAAATATTTCTGAGACAAATTCCAGGCGCTTCAGCAAGTAGAACTGCTCAGAGATTAAAAGCAAAAGTATTCCCAGCAACTCCGGGCAGCCTCCTCCAGCAGCAAGACCACAAACCCGGGAGTGAACTGTGCTCTGACTTGAGATACGACCTCAAAGAAGTCTCACCTGCCTCTCTGGCCTGGGCCCCTCATCCGCAGTGCTCTGCTGCAGCCATGGCTGAGAATTAGCAAAGGTTGCTCCCTATTTTGTGCTCCCTGAGGTCTGGTCACCGCAAGGATGATCTTTCAAGGAGCTTGCTGCCTGCACAGTTTTTCTATACATATACATTAGCATTTTGACCCACATTTGCATGGGGACTAATTCAACCTTACAACCTCCGGTTTAACCTCACAAATTGCCCCTGAGCCACCAGAAGATTACCCCATGTCCCCAGGAGCGCAGATGGCTCTCGGATCACAGCACATCACTGAAGCCCCCTCCCTGCCTGGAGTGCTCCAACAACAGGGCTGCATTCCCGACCCGAGCACTCGCATGCCTTGCTCAGGGTTATGCAATTCCAGCACCTCCTATTTGCTGCACAACCCCTGCTTCCTCTCCTCAGAGCTCCGTTCTCTGCTCTGTGGTAATTTCATAGAGTAGTTTGAGTCAGGAAGAACCCTTAAAGGCCCTGTGGTCCAAACCCTCCTGCACTGAACAGGGACACCACAGCTCCATTGGGTGCTCAGAGCCCATCCAGCCTGACCTTGGCTGTCTCCGGGGATGGGGCACCACCACCTCTCCAGGCAGCCTGTGCCAGTGCCTCACCACCCTTAATGCAAAAACCTTTTCCTTCTATCCATCCTAATGGGGGCAGAGGCTCATGAGGCCCTTGTTAAAATCTCCCCCACCACTTGGCAGCTGTGTAGTTTGCCCCCAGCCCGTTTGTTTATGTCTGACTAATGCTCATTGCTTCAAAATGAGTTTGAAGCTAATGCTGTGTCTCCCAATTAAATGTTTGATAGAATGACATCAAAAGCAGAACAGACAGAAAAAATGATTTCCCACTGATAGGCTGACCACGTTGTACAGAATTATAAGGCTCCAGTTGCTTAGAATTTCACTTTAATCTTTCAAATTAAAGCTTTCCATGCTGCTTGTCTGCCCCAGCTGGGATTTGGGTGAAAGTTTCAGTTAGCACAGTTTATCCAATGGAGGAAAACTTTTAACCCAAGTTAAAAAGAAAGAAATAAACTGCAATCCCTTCCAAGCATTTGGTCAAACAGTCTCAGCATGACAGTTTGCAACACCGCTTTCATTTTGGAAAGACGGTCACAATGGTGCCAGAGAATAATATTCTTACAGTGCATGGGGAGCAACACACCTTTGGCCAAGCTGTGAGTCCCTGAAAAATGACAGTCTGCACACACTCCAGAGCCATTAGTGATCGTTTGGCAGTGAAAATACTTTTCAAAGTTCTGCCTTTGTAACCTGAATATTCTTTCTGTGCAGTTTTGGTGTTCTTTAATGTAATCTGTAAAAATAGCCAGTGACCTTTAGTGACATATAACAGGCTCCTGGTTTCCTTCCATGGTTTGAAGACTTAAACAATAGCCCCAAAGAAATGACTCATTACTACGCTCACACACATACTCCATGCCTGGGAAACTGCTGGCTGTCGGTCAGCAGGAACAAGAAGGAGATTCACAGAGCTCCACAGTGCAATGGGCTCCAGCAGTTTGGGGACTCGTGCACGAAAGGCCTACGTTGCAAGCAGCCAACCTCCCGCCAGCCATTGCTACAGACACCAACAAGGAGGGGACGTCCAACAAGTTATGGGTGGGAGACATCTGGGGAAAGGTCACTCTGGGTTGCCATGGGACTTCGTGGCTGCACTCACTGAGCTGTCAGCATAATGCCTTCCATGCTCTGAGCCTCCTGACATCTCAGCAACCTTTCAGCATGGCAGAGTGGAGGATCCATGTTTCCCCAAGCAGCATATTCCTTTAGGTAGGCCAGGAGCATCAAGTTTCCCTCATTCTTACAGGGGGAGGAAAACTTCATAATCCTATTAGGCTGCATTCACTTGACACCAGCTTTTAACACATGTCCTGTAACCTCAGCCAGAAAGAAACCTTCAACAGCTCAGCTGGTGGAACTGTTGCCTTTAGACCACAAGCAACATGATTGAAATCTGAGAGAGGAAATCTGCAGGTTTCTGAATAAATCAGGATTCTGGAAGCGGGGTCAACCTCCGGGCTGACAGTCACAATATGACAACTGCCAGCAGTCAGGGGAAGCAGACAGCCTGCAATGAGTTATGTTGTCGCTCTGAAATCCCTGTCTCCTGAGAACTTCTACACGGCTGCCAGTTCTGCTGTTTGCCCAACGCAGCCATAGCATTTGGGTCATTAAACAATACTGATGGCAATGCCCGGAGAACTCCAAGCACCTATTGTAGTATCACTGAATTCCTCCTTTGATCACCATGGTCAGAAATACCTGATTTTTATCACTCCTTAATAGCTCCCAATCAACTTTAAGAAGTTACCACAATGCTCATGGTAGAACCTTTGTCAGGCCGGGATAATCATTGACAAAACCAGAAGAGCAGATCTCACCAGCTCAGCACTGTCAGCCATTTGTGACCTTCTGCATGGCCTCGCTACCCCAGGGAAAGGTTTTCAGCTTCCACCTGGAAGACTGTTCTGTGTTAGAGCAAAAAAGGCTGCAGATGTAAAAGCCATATTGCCAGGTTCCAGACAGCCTGCAGAGATTAAAAAAGGGAAGAAAATGTGAAGCACATTTGAATCATTTCTTGGGGACGCACAGTCCCCTGAGCATACAGTAGGAGCTTACAGGATCATGTGCTATTATGGGCCACTCAAGAGAAACAGATCTGTCCTATACTTAAGATACAGAAGCTGACACCCTTTTTGTGTCCCAAATAAACCAGAATACACCAATACTTACTATGGTTTTTTTCTCCAAAGCTCTAATTGTCGAGTATTTAACTCAACCCTGAGCAGCTGCTCACTCAGCATGACAAGCTTCTGTTTCAGGCTTGAAGAAGGACTCAATGCTTCCAAGTTTACCTAAGCTCTCCAGCCATCCCAGTTTGTCTAAGATATTATCTCTACGCATAAGCCTTGTCCAGCAATAAGCATAAAAGCACATTGTTTGTTTCCAATATCTCTCTGTTAAAGGGAAATGAAAACTCAGCACTCCACTGAATGCTTCTGAAAATCAAAATGGTCAAGAGTCATTTGAATGAAGTTTATAAATGACAAATTATAGAAGTTAATATTATTTTACAAATGTATGTTTTCCTGCAGGTTGATGTGTGGCTCTCAAGAGGCTTGAAAACTCCTAGCAAACTCTTAAGAGCCAGAAACATCGAAAATGAGCTTTAAGACCAAGACCTCATGGACTTCTCTGAGAAAACGAGAGATACCAGAACCCATGACAGCTTATAACTCACAAGTTATAACCACCTATAGCAACCCATCTCTTAAACGTGTGGCCATAACCCTGTGTTTAAATAAGAACTTATTTCTTCTATGACCTAAACGGTGATGTGCACATTTGGAGTTTTTGGATGGGCACTAAAGCACAAGGCATTAGCTTGAAGCAGTGGAGTGGATCTGATGGGCATCTGCAGGGTTCATCTGTCAACTCAGGTGACTTTCTAAAGGTGAAATGAGAATTGGGATATACAGGACTTGCATGTTCTTGAGGGGTGAGAAAAAAATGGCAATTCCACATACTTGCAAGTGAAGTACTTCCAATAGGCAGGCGGACACAGGCAACATAGGAAAGATGAATTAAAATAAAAACCAATTTCTGCATTTAACCTTAAGTAGCAGCTGTGTTTGATGGAAGTGGCGTTTTCCTTCCTCCAATATATGCACGCATTCACATCCCTCAGGTACAGATCACAAACTTATTAGTCCAGTTACTTCATCTTGGATAGTTTATTAAATCGTAAGGGCTTTCACTCTCTGCTGCATTTGGGGAATTTTGTAGGCTTTCAGTGCTCCTCCTCAGGTCAGCCACGCATGATTAAACTAAATTCCCTTGAAGAAAATCTTTGTTTAATATTAAAACAAAAACATTAGGCTGTAAAACATTAAAGTGTTATTTAATGACCATTATGGCTATATGAGAGCCAGATGGAAGCTGCTCTGTGCTGTCCAAGCTCAGCTTCCCAGGAGCGATGCTCTGTGCGATGCACACCCTCTGAGCAGCACAGCAAACACACAGAGCAGCTCCACCACGCCAGGCTGCTCACTGGAGGTCAAATCCTCAACCCATGGTACAGCCAAGGAGACACCCATCTCCTCTTGCTCTGGGTGGGACAGAGGGATCAAAACTCCTCCCCATGAACTCCTTAAAGCAGACACTCATTGAATCACACTGCAGCTGCTCCCAGAGCTGTTCCTGGGCTCTATCTCACAGGATCGTGAAGGTTGGAAAAGAGCACTAAGATCATCCAATCCATCAGCCCACCCCCACCATGCCCACATACCTCAGTACCAGGTCTCCACAGTTCTTGAACACCTCCAGGGATGGTGACTCCACCACCTCCCTGGGCAGCCTGCACCAATACCTCTTGCCAGTATCTTTCCCAAAGAAGCCAGTGGATATCTTGCTGTATGGCAAATGGGAAAAGGCTTGGACTGTACATACATCATATGGTAGCACAGCCCATAGAGAGCATGTGCAAAGAATAATAGTTGAACCTTCTCCAGAAAGCAGCTGTCCTGGTGTGTGAAAGGAATGCTTGTTCACTATCTAGCCAATGAAACAACTTAAAAGTAATAAAGGATAAGCTTCCATTCTCAGAAAAATCTATATGAATCAATAATCACATTTGTAGCAAGCATTCTATTCAGAGAGCTCTGATTATCAAAAGATCCACGGGAGCAAGCAGCCAGATCACTCGCAGCAACAACCAAACAGCTCTCCTCTAATTGCCACATTGGGCCAGAGAAGCAGAGTAGGAAAAATACGAGCAAATCCCCAGTGGATTCTCTAAGGAGGCTCTAATCCCACTCCTACTGTCAAATGAGAAATTCTGTTCTTGCAGGAAAACGATCTTCCTCCCATCGCAGAAGCTTCCTCCAGCATCTGAGCTGAGCCAAGTGCAAATGAAATCTTGAACCTCTGCCCAGCGTGATCATCAAGAACTGAAACTTTTGAATTAGAACGATATAAGAGATGCCAATAAAAATTTCTCTTCTGCAAGCCCTACTCTGATGTCCCAATCTTGCCCCATTTCCCTTCCAGCCCAGTTAAAACCTGGGCTGTGCCAAATCCCAGGGCAGACCCCACTCACAGCATTTCTGACACAAGCCAGGGAGCAGTCGAAATTACAAAAGACAGTTCTCACGAGAACCCTGGATCAAAGACATCCACCTCCATTCGCATGAACTTTTAGATAAACATCCAGAGAAGTTTAAAGTTCACTGAGGGACTGACCCTTTTCTGCAGTCACCCTCACACAAATACAAATCCTGCATTTGCCATTTCTCTTTATGGGTGGTAAGGTCTTTGGGGCAGGCACCAGGACTTCCTATGCACTAGGGAAGAGCCAGCGCCATCACCCCCTGGTTCTAAATGGAGACTGTGTGTCTTGCCACAGTATAAATAATACTTGTAAACAGTCCAGCTCTAACATGACTTCATCCTGACCCTCCTCTCATCTGTCCACGCTACTCTATGGTGATGCCAAATTCAGGGAGATTTGATGTGCACACGAAGCACGCATGGTACATCCAAATGATCAGTTTGGGAAACAAGCCCAAAAACTATAACAAAGCTCATCGATGCATCTCTCATTCCTCCTTTGCTCCGACCACCAGATGTTCTCCATTCAACTACCTGTTACATTCTGAACTTCAGTTAGACTGCCACGATCACAGCACAGGCTGTCATAGCAGGTATCTACTTTTGCCTTGGCATCCTATGTCTGGTAAAAGGAATAAAATACAAAAAGAAGCAAAAATCCTGTGACAGCAAGAGAGGTTCAGGCACCCTAACCATGGGCTCAAAAAATCTCACTTCTCCCCTATATAAAAGCGAGCAGTTTCACAAAGACTCAAACAATAGATTATCTTCAGGGTTACTGTGACGTGACTATGAAGCTTTCTCGTCAAGCTGCCATTGGGGAGGAAAAAAAAAAAGCTTTCTGAATCAGGCTCTTATCATTTATACCACATTACAATCCAAAATGAAAAATGACTTGCTCCAGATTTGATAGAATAAAGCATCTTGAGATGCCATAGAAGTACCCAATTTTCAATAAAGACATTAAACCTAAGCTTCAAAAAAAAAAAAAAAAGGGAATAATTACATCGTTTTTTGCTTTGAGTTTTAATGTTAAAAGTGTCAATTTATAAAACTAGGTGAACATCCACAATTCCTAAGCAGACTGCAGCTAATTAGACCCCTTTTGATCTTTTATTTTGCCCAGAAGCTTATTTAACAACTTTACACAAAACTCAAGGTTTTGACACAGTAGTGGACTGGGGGAGGGGGGAAGACTGCAGAAGAGAAAAATTCTCTCTGCATTTTGCTAAGGTGGAGGCTCATCACCTTCCCAGGCACACATTCTGTCAGCAGAATGCTTTTTAGCAACAAGCTGGACCACCTCTTATCAGAGCTATCAGCATGGAGACACGGTAGAGAACAACATATTCCTACCCTAGCAGCATCTGCTCTCGTTGCAAAGGGTTGTGCAGAGGGGTCTGGTGGAAGTGGGGCAGGCAGAGTTAGTCCAAGCAAAGAGCGGAGCCCACGCTCTGCTGTCCTGCACCAAAACAAACCTTCAAGTGAGTTGGCTCCATCCTGGGGCAGTGGAAGGGATGGGACAGTTCCTCCCGGTTCCTTACACCAATCCTTCCTGTGAAGAGCTGACATCAAAATAACCGTGGGGCCAGATAACACAGAAGCCACTAAGACCTGGCCTTTTGTCATTTCTGTGACCACACAATGGGTTGATGGTTGGACTTGATGGTGTTAGTGGTCTTTTCCAGATTTGATAACTGTATGATTCCACGGATTCTATGACACCAACTCTCCCCTTAATGGGGTATTCCCCCCTCTGGGACCTCCACATCTCTCAGGAGGTCACAGCATTGAAGGATTGCTAAGGGCAGGAATCTCCTCCCCTTGCCCTGAAATGGAACATCTCAGGGCTCACGCACACAGACCCCAAGGAGCAGGCAGCCAGCCTGATCCAAGAACAGCTGTTGAGAAGGGAGCAATAGGAGGAGGAGACGGGATGGGGAATCAACAGCTTCTAACAGCACTGCACAGCTGAGTCTGCAGTAACATGCTCCTGTCTGCAAGCAGTTCCCTTCCGAGGGGAAGCTGGATGGATTTGAAACAACCACAGCCATTTGGACATGCAGCTTCGTGTTCTGTGTTAATCTCAGCCTAAAGGGAACAAGGCTAGGACCTGGCCTAAACCTCAGTAACAACAGCCCTCCACTCCTGCCTCTTTGCTCCCTAATTTAACTATCTTCAGCCTCAAGCAGGAGGAATCTGAGCTCACCCGGTACCTGAGTTCATTTACAATGCACTGTTCAAGCAGGAATAAGCATGCTGAATGCAGCTCTCAGACCCCACAGCGCACATCCACATACCTGGTCCTCCAACCCCACATTTGCAGCCTCTAGGAAAGCTTAAAAAGTTGTCTCCAATTTGTTGAAAAAAATTGGTCTCTCACCCAGTTCCAAGGCCATCCTGGCTTGCAATTTTACTTCCTTTCCTCCTCGCTCTCCTTGAGGTGCGTCAGCTGAATGGGGCTTCCACAACAAAGGGAAGAAAGAGGAATGCGATCAGAGACTGCACCCACACAGCAGCAGCGGAGATATTTCACCCCTCGTGCTGTGCATCACAGCAGTAATGATTTCCAAGAATGCCATTGACAAAGTTAAAAGCTTAATGTAGAAACAAAAATCAATACTGTTCTCAAGAAAATCCCCTGATGCTGGAGCATCACTCAGGTAGATGGCACTGGGGCATCCCCTCACTAACAGCAGCTGGCAGCCCATTAGAGAGGGGAGGCTGCTCTAATTTATTCCCTTTGTCGTTCTCATATAGATCTTCCCCTTTTCAAGTGCTCTTCGTACCTTCATACTGCAATTTGGGTTCATAAATAGAACGAGTTCTAAAAGCTAGGATCAATATATGCTGCGTTCCCTTTCAGACAGGAGGCAGCAAAAAGGGGAGAGTCAAGTGCCCTGCTGGCACAAAGAGCAGATCCTTCGTACTGCAGTTCAACCATTAAAATACAAATCCAAATATGGACTTAAAGTTAGTTAACTTGTGGAAACAAAAAATAATTACAAGTCATGCTTGCATCCCGAGAGCAATTCCCTGGGCATAAATCCACACCTTTGACACTCAAATAGGAACTAAGACAGACTGCACTGAAGGTGCTGAAGATGACTCCTGGAAGATGACAAGTTCCAGGCCAGAGCACAAGGCTGTGAGGTGTTGGGTCGTCTCTTGGTGCTCCAGGGTGTTCATGTACCCCAGCAGCATCCATGCAACTTTACAGGAGAGCATGCAGCATTGCACTGGTGAAACTTGTCTAATATACATATATTTTTTAGACATTATTGATAGGGGTTACTCAATTTGACATTAGTCTAAGGGATGGATCATAGAACGGCTTGGGTTGGAAGGGACCCCATGGATCATGAGGTTCCAACCCCCTCTGCCACAGGTAGGGCCACCAACCCCATAGATCTGGTGCTAGACCAGGTTGTCCAGGGCCCCATTCAATACCTTGTCTTGAATACTCTCTGCTTCCATTAAATACACTTGCTAGATCCATAGAGCTCAGGAAGAAATCCCAAAGGATTCCTCTTGTTTTCAATCAGAAGCCTTAACAAGTGAAAAGCAAACCTTCTCCTGCCACCTCTTCAACACACACACAAAGCTCTACCAAAACACCTCCCACTGATGCTTTGCAGTAACACCTGCTTAACACCAAACAAAAGCACATCGAAGTCACTGAGTTGGTAAAATCCAATCCAGTACGTCAAAATATTTCAGTTTCACCCAAACACTCCTCACTAGTTAGTGCTAAAAATTTGTTCCATCTCTTCATCCTCCTGCCAGGCCTTCTATGAGAAAACAAAGCTCAGTAACACGTCTAAGACCAGAGGAATACTGCTTGAACCAAAATAGTAACTAACATCTCATCCCTCAGCCCATCCACCTCCGAAAATGAAGCCCTTCCACCTCTGTATATTTCACCTTGGCTTTTATCCACAGCTTATTGCTCTTATTTCCTCTCTCCTATAAGCCAAGTAAATCTGTGTGGCGCTAGCTATAAAGCAAATGGTGAGAGAAAAGCATCTCATCCCTATTGACCAAAGAGCTCAGGGCAGAGCCACCTGGGTGACTGTGGGGGGGCAGAGCCCCAACTTCCCAGGAAGGCCATTCTGCAGCTCTCAGCTGCTTCAGTACTGGGTTGCAGCTGTGCCTTGCTGGGCTCCAGCTTTGCTCAGCCCCTCAGCTCTTCCACCTCTGCAGCTGAGTTGCAACACAGCTCGTCAGGACACGTTTACAAAGTGATGGCTGAGAGCTTGGCCAGAAAGCTCTCTGAGCACAAGTGCTGTTGTTTTTACAAGGAGGCAAATCCACAAGGTTGGGAGAAGGAGGAAGGAACATCTGCTTGCACACAGCGCAGTCACAAGCTGCAGCTATGAAGCCGCTCATGCTCCCTGGTGCTGCCTGCTAACCGCTGGCATAAATACAGCAACAGCATTACACATGTGGCAGGCTGTTTAATTTTAGAAATCAAAACTATCCAGTGATTAAGTTAGTCATCCTTCCTCAATTTGGGACCAACACAACAGTACCAGAGGCAGTGGTCATAACCACTGTGGTTTGCAAGAGGGAAAGCGCGTGAGCACCAGGAGCCCTGCTCTGCTCTGCCCAGCCTCACTTTGCAAAGGGAAACACTCCAAGGAGGGCTCCAAATGAAACCTGAGTGTCTGCACGGATCCTGCAACACAGGAGGCTGCAACCCTGCAAAGCCCAGCGATATCTTCCCCTTCCAGTGAAAACCAGCGAAGGAAGAAAGCAAACAAGTCATGGAGGGATTTTCTGTTTCTCTAGACAAACACGCTAAGAGCAGTTCAAAAGAGGCTAATTAAATTCTAAAATCCCTGTGCAAATACATTAATAATGATTTTGAAATGAGCAGTTAACCAGGGAAGTTTTCAAGGTGGGAAGTGTTTGATACAGAAGAGCCGCTCAGCGTTCATTGCAGACAATCTCTCTGGATAGCACACGTGTTTGCAGGCTGAGCAAATGCTCCTGGGCCCAGGAAGGCAGCATCCTCCCTGCAGGCAATCCCATCGCTCCCACCACCAGGCAGCACCAAGTGATGTGGCTGCAAGCCTGAAGGACCACTCTGTAGCCCATCAAGGACCTCTTCCGACCTGTCTCCAGGGCAGAGGAAAAGCAAGGATGTTTAATCTCTCCTGTTGTTGCTTTGGGAAGTTTCTAAATGCCAAATAAATCTTTTTCCTCTTCTGTGTCAAAGGAAAGAATCAGCAACCTGTAACAGATGAGTTATGGCTGTTTGTGGGGACAGGGTTAGCTCACAGCCATAAAGAATTTTTGCCCAACCAGTGGAAAATGTGTATGAAATGCTATCCTAATAGGCACCAAAATCTTCCCCTTCGTGCACGAAGCATGCAATGGTGAGAAATCAACAATTTCTTAGAATTGCTGATATGGTGGGTGGAAAATCTGACCATGTTGCGTGGTCTCAGCTCCCACGGATTCAGAGAACCTCTCAACTTGAAATGCCATCTTGCCCACAAGCCAAGCAACCATTGCTCTAATGGTACTGTCTTCATTTAACAACGGCAAACCGAGGTGTAGAGAAAAGCAGCGATGTGCCCTTGGGAAGCCTTCGGCAGAGCACAGAATTACACCCACTGGCTGAGGCCTGTCCTGCTCACACATCCAGCAGCAGTCACTAGACCACCCCTCCCATTCTTTTCCCCCACTCTCTTCATGCCCTTGCTCACTGAAGTACAATTACGTTTTTTCTCATGAGATATTGATTCATACGCTTGTTAAAATCCAGATCCATTATATCTCCCTTTTTGCTTTCATTCACTAATTTTATTGTCCTATAAAACAAGAAGATTTTCAGAGGAGATACATTCACCATGCCGCCACTACTGCTCAAGGCACACAGCTGCCAGCATCTTCCGGAAACATGTTTGTTTAGTTCATAAATCCTACTTTCAGTATTTCGCTAGATACAAAAATTACGCACAATAAATTCCAGGATCACTCTTCCTTTGGACATGACAAACAGGACTGCAGTTATTTCCCCAGCCCCAAAGTACCTCTCAAAGAGCAGTCAGCAGCCTCATAACTTGAGATAAACCATTTAATTTCCAGAAGGAGCCTTGTTCGTATGGAGACACAGGTTATTGTCTGCTGGGTGCTCTCTGATTGCTCTCTGTTGGTTTGGGCTGAGCGTGTTCCTGGCACACCAAGTTGCCTCATTCAAAACTGAAGGATCTCTTTAGCGGTCCATAAGAGGATGTTTTCACTTACCTCAGCACGCCAAGTATGCTCTTCTGCAGTTTCAGCAGCTAGGAGGACAGGCCCCAAAATTGTTTTTACACTGCATTATCAATAGACACCTACGAGAAAAAGTGGGGAATAAAAGCAAAGTAAAAACCACCAAAAACTGGTAGGAACCATTCAGGAGGGAAAACAGCGGAGAGGAAAAGCTATACAGACTTAACTCGTGATTAAATGCTCATAAAATAAATAAATAAAGAAGCATTAAGAAGTAAATCTAATTGGTAGAAACAGAAGGAAAGGAAGTTAACTGCAAAATTCAACTAGACCACCAGAAAAAGCCTCCAAGCAATTCAATTTGTTATGGCACGGTGAATCCTGCCTAGAAAAGGGTTAGAATTCGCATGGAAAAGCAGCTCAGATAAAACAAATCAGGTGTGATTAGCATTTGTAAGTGTACATAAGGTACCTTTAATCTAGGCACACTGTTAGCAGCACAACAAAATTACACCAGGGCAAGCTGCTCAGCCACATCCCCATGACTGCAGAGAGAAGCAGCCCTTGCTGATACACTCTGCTGTTGTTTCTATGCAGTATTCAGAGCTCCCCCGCAGACAGCTCGCCATCGATGATATGGGGTGGGCAGCAGAACTCTCAGGGGCCTCCACATCAGCCACAGCCAAGGGACGTTTTGCCAAGGCTAATGTCTCCTTTAGCCCAGCTGAAGCTCTCTGTTAAACAGCCAGTGGAGAATAAGACTCCATAAAACTCATATCTGCAATCTGGGGACAACTCATCAAGAACATAAGTGCTCTTGGTCAAAAACGTTGCTAGATTTACTGTCTGCTCTTTTTAATCCATCCTGAAGCACGGATTTCACCACTCTCCTCGTTGCTACTGGTCACACTGAGCTCATGAGGAGGAATGGCCACAGACTGCAGAGATCTCACAGCCTTCTCCAAATCAAAGACTAGAGATGTGCCAGGTTAATCCTGGTTAGTAACCTACATGTGAACATACTGATAATGCTGTGCAACTGGAGAAGGCTTTTTAATGTCAGGTGGATCACATCTTATTCCCACAGCAGCTGCTGTGGCATTTAGTCACTCTGTGGTCCCTTCTCGTATCCACTCTTCCACATATCAGTACACTAAGAAAAAGCTAGGAAACAGACCTAGGGGCTGTTATCAAAACTATAGGCTTCTACCTCCACTGTTTCTGCCTCCAGCCAAGGAATCCAATCCGTCTATTGGCTCTCCTTTCTCTTGGCTGAGCTTGAAAGTGCTAAGACACCTTTAAATCCTCCCTGTTCTAGACAAGTCTAGCTCATTGTCTGGATGTGACATAGCAAAAAAAAATATATATATAAAAAATGTCAAGGCTGAGCTGCTTAGACAAAGGTGCTAAGAAAGAACTCAGATGCACTGCCCAGCTCTTTGAATTTTAAGGGCTGCTCTCAGAGACAAGGACCCCTGGCTTAGTGCCACCATACAAGTGGTGAGGTGACAGCCAGCCAGGATCATCTAGCAGAACAGAAAGTGTGAAAGTACTCAGATAGACATTGTGAGACACAGCACTGGAAGAAGCTGACAAATGCAAACATCAGTTATTTGGGAACAGAAAAACCTCCCTTGCTGGTTTAAAAGCATGCCATATCTTAGCAAACCCACTTCATAGAACCATTTGAGTTGGAAGGGACTCGTAAAGGACATCTAGTCCATCTCCAGGGTAGCTTTCATCACATGTAATGCAGCAGTGTCAAACAGCAATAAATATTTGCCTGCAATATACTGTAATGTAGAAGAACACAGAAGTTACCTGCATTAGGCACTGAGAATAAACCTCTGCTTTACTCAGCTGTCGTTTTTCTTTTGCCAGAAGAGACACAACATCGGAACTTGGGTACTTCAATCCGGCCAAGTCGGCCAGTAGGTCAGAGCAGCACATCCTGGCTCCCAGTCCCTGCTTGGAGGTATTTGGTAGTCAAAAGCAGTTGAACCAGTTGAACACAATCTAGATTTTGTTCCTAGCTCACTGACTGACAGCACGTAACCTTGAACAAGATGCTGCACCACCACCTCCGTGTTGAAATGGTTGAATAGACCCGTTTCCCTGTGGCTGGGTATGTGGTGCAATCGTTGCCCCATAAGGTACTCTCAGGTCATCAGCTCTGGGGCACCAGAAAAGAGCAGAGCCCTGTTGTTGTGGGCTTATGCTACATGATAAGAGCCTTGGTCAACATATGTGAATTTTTTCCAGCACTCCATGAGTTCTTCTGCATAGCAAAGTTAAAGCAAGCGAGAGAAAGAGAGACATCCCTATTTGATTGGCTGTGACTGGCTGCAATTAAAAACTATAATTTATTACCCTGGATTACGAGTATAATTTCAATGCAGAGAATTAAGGTTTTCTTCTGAGATGGAAATAAAGATTAATTTTTAATTTCCTTTCTCATTGCACATTTAAGAGCAATGGACTCCATAGAAAACTACAGGTCAAAATAGTTTTATGGAGGAATGACAATGTTCTGTTGTCGAATAATTTAATGCTCTTGCTGCCTTTTTAATATTTGACTGCAGCTCCCTCATGCGAAACAACGGCAGCAGACGCTGTACACATTTGCTGCAGCACTCAGGTCAATGTGACTTTGAAACAGCAAAGTTTTGTTGCTCAGGGCTCGGGCAGCTCTGGGAGCTGCTTTCCATAGGAAGGGATACACGGCTTTTCCAAAGGGCAAGCAGCCGGCCTGGGATGGGAAGAGCAAAATGAAAGCCTGGGGGAATAAGAAGGCACCAGAATGGATGGGCACAGGGGGGATTACTTACACGTTGGCAGGTGTATACAGACAAAGCAGGAGAAATGTTTCCTTCTGGGAAATGCTGCTGTAAGACAGCAGGGCTGCGAGGTTCTACCTGCAAGCAGAACACGTTACACCAATTTCCACAGCACATGAGCAGAACACAGGAAAAAACTGTGAAGCACGAGGTCACAAATTCACCAAGGCCTTGGCACTGTGACTGGGTCACTGCTTTCCAAAACAGCTCCCATGCAGTGGAGAAAACCTGGGAAATCCACACCGTTAGACAGCACTTCTGATCTACTTATATCAGAGAATTCAATGCAGCACAAGAAAGGAGGGGTCTGTGCATCCATTCCTCCCAGAGATGGTCTCAGGACAGGATTTGATGCTGCTGCAGACAGCAAGAGGACACAGTCACGTCTTAGGCCCAGCATTTGACCCTGTGCAACTGGCAGAGAAAGGAAATGTCAATGGAATTCAGAAATGCCTTAAATCGTTGTTCTGGTAGTAGCAATTAAAAAAAATAAAAAGGCCATATTAATGACTTGTATCCCAGCTAATTGAATAACCTACACTGACAGAACTGTAGCCTAGATGACATAGTAATAGGTCTTTCCATTGTAGGTTTTTAAAATTTATTGGCATCTTGGGCTATAAATGGGATTAGATGATGAGATGCATACGTGATGCAATTGCTGCTCACCAGAGTTAAGCTGAGCGCTGTGCAGGGTCATGGGGAGGAACATCTCTGGGGGACACAGAGGTAACAGCACTTCCAGCACATCCTGGGCATCAGATATTTTGAGGGCTCTCTCGGTGGATTTTAGGCAAAATCTGCTGGAGGTGAGGAAAGAAGGCACTAAATCTAATTTTCTTTGTATCAGCAGCCCTTTCTCCTTGCAGGACATTTGAAGTACCTAAATTTTCAGTGCAGAAAAACAGCACAACTGGGCACCTTGCTTAGGACAAGCCAACACCAGTTTGTCACTGTGCAGTAACTGGACTCTGGTGCATAAACCAATCCTCCTCGCTGCTCCCAGTGGGATGCTGGCATCCCATTTTCCCAAACACCCCAGCGTCTTTGGAAAGTCTGGATTCCAGTTTTGGAGCAGAAGAGAAGCAAAAAGCACCAGCTGCTATAGAGAATCCTTCTCACAGGCTTTTGACATCAGCTTTGTCTCCAGGAGCCCACCCCTAGTATAACCATCGCCTGAGTGTAAAGACTGCTATGTGTCTCCGGAAATGGAGTTTAGATGTTTGTCTTATCTGAACAAGTTCAGCAACTGAACACACTGTGCAAAAAAGCATGAGCAACCCTGACAAAGCAACTGCCGCCTCCTTATCACGGTCTCCAAAAGGACTAAAAAGAATCAAGCATCAGAGACTTATCTCTCGAGAGATGTTCAGTGCCCATGGCTTACTGATCAGCTCTAACTCCCTTTTTCACCGGAGTTTTGCTGCCTTGTTTTTGGCCACACAGAACAGCCTTGCCACTTCCTGAGTGTGGAGGAGTCATGAGGGGAAGGGCTGTGGAGGATGGGCCCTCTTTGCCAATGCTGTTGTCTTATATTTCTGGACAACAGGATGTTTTTTTTTTTTTATTCACTCACGGCAATTTTACCCTTGTGATAACGGCAACAAATGGCCACCCTGATATCACAGGGAGGTTCTGAATCTTTCCTTCATTGCCATCACCAAAGATGTGAACAGGTTCCCTTGAAGTCACGTTAACCTTGTCTTCCTCTCTGTGTTCTCCTCATGCACTCCAGGCTCAGTTTGAGATCCTCTATCCAAAGTCCTCCAAAACTGCTTCTGCCATGAAACATACCAGATCCTTTGAGCCCTTCCCATGCCTCCTCCAACTGCAGTCAGTCAGCATAGGACTTTCAACAGCACCAAGCCCTGATCTAACAGCTCCCCCTGAAAACACTGGGAAAACACCTTTTGGTTTCAGTAGAGTCTGATTAATCCTGAATGCTGCTGAAAATACTTCACTGAAGTGCAAGATGAGTAAAGCAAAAAAGTACTCAGTTCTGGAGCATGAGAGATCAGGTCCAAGTGAGTCAGGGTTGAGTCAACCCTGCAGGTGAGTCAGGTCACAATGAGTAGGGAGGATGAGATCAATAGCTTAGACAGGACAAGACACTGAGAACAAATCGTGCTGTACTCAAAGATTAGGCTCTAGAAACCAGTATGAGCCTTCTTAGGTTACAGCGTTAACTCAGCAAGAACAGAGGTGTCACAAGTCACTCTGTGATAGTGGGACACTCCAAAAACGTAGAAATGCAAGTCAGCAGGCATCTGGAAAATAGCAGCTTAGATCTCTACATTGGAACCCGTCTGCAAGAAACAGGCTGGGGCTGGATCCCACATCAGCCACGTTTGGGATGCAGTTGTGAAGGCTGCAACCTTCATCTGCTGTAATGTAAGGTCTCCAGATGTTTCCATAATACCTACGTTCAACAGTAATATGAAATAGATACTCATTGGTTGTTCAAATACCTCAATTCATTTGCATATTTTAATCAACACCAATGTTTGTAAGCGTGCAAGGCTATGTTAGCAACATAGTGCTATTTATGGAGAAATCTCACTGAAGGAGCCCTGCACAGCCAATGTTCTTTTAGCAGACCCTCTTCCCCCTCTCACAGATGCTCAACAGATACAACAGGGGTTGGAGCAGAGGTTTCAGCTGGCATAACTAATCCCCAAACTCTCTTTCCATGCTGCAGAGGCTGAAGGTTCAGCACTGGTCATCGCTCCCCCTTCCTCAGCCCAAGGGGAAACTATCATAGCTCAGGCCTACTGAGCAGAGCTCTGAGAAAAGGACATTTTGTTTTCGATGCCTTCCTCTTACAGGCATTGAATGAAGAAAAAAAAGAAAACAAAGCAAAAAGAACAAAAAACACCACCCAAGCTCTGATGAGAAAGATAAATTCTCAAAAACAGTGACAGACGCCCCAAGCAGATACCGGAGGAGAAACGCCACCAAGATCCGATTAGCCCGGTGAATCAGCGCTGCAAACAGTATCTCTAAACCAAAACACCCTTCCTTTTCCCCTTCTCACACTCCTCTTCCCATCACTGCAAAGCTCTCCCAGCCCTCAGACTCTCTGCCCACTGCTCCCATGCATCGCCTGCCCAGGGTCTGACGTTGGCTTATCAACACTTTCCATTGACGCTGGTGAAGTCAGTGCTGGCAGGGGCACCAGGCCCTCATTGCTGGGTCACTAACACGACAGTTATCCCTTCTGCCTTTGGGGTGATTCAAACAACTTGGGCTGGCCAGTAGGGAGAAATCTCATTTTTTGTGAAAGAGGAAAGTCTGCTTTTTAAATCAAAGGAGGGCACAAAGCAAACAAGTGGGTAAAGCTCTCGTGTGTTTGCAGTCCGTTCTCTGCTTTGTGAGCTACTTGTACCAACACAACAGGTTTCCTCTAGAGGCTCATTGGAGATAAACCTCCCGGAAGACTTTTCGGTCTGGAGGATTTAGAGAAGTGGCCCGTTGCCCTTCTCCATGGATCAATCCTTGTGCGCTAATCAGTGACTGCAACTTGTGATTCTCCAATGAAGCTCTGTGAGCCAGGGGAACACCTCTAGACCTAAATCTTAAGATAGCTCGGGAAAATGCTGAGCAGGTGCAGCTCAAGTGCCTTTCATGAGTTGAAGCAACAGAGAGCAGCATCTGAGCCAAGCAGAGCTGGGCAGGCTGCTCCTGCTCTCAGCTAGTGGCCTTGGGGCCAGGTAAAGACTTGTGTTGCCTGGGAGAAGGAAGGGAGACACGCAGATGTGGCACTGAGGGACATGGTTTGGAGAGCATGGTGGTGATGGGTTGACGGTTGGATTTCATGATCTTGGAGGTCTTTTCCAACCTTACTGATTCTGTGATGTTCCCTGGAGGTGTTCAAGGCCAGGTTTGAGGGGGCTCTGGGCAGCCTGGTCTAGTATTAAATGTGGAGGTTGTAGCCCTGCCTGTGACAGGGGTGGTTGGAATTCATGATCCTTGAGGTCCCTTCCAACCCAGGCCATTCTATGATTCTGTGTAGGGGAACGGTGGGATGCTGCTTTGCTGCTTTTCCACAGCATTGAGTTTCCTTTTTTTTCTTCCCCATACGCAACAAATAAATAACAGCCCTGGTCTCATCACAGCAACTAGAGCAGCAGACAGTCTCACCAAAGTATTTAACTGTGGTTCAAGAGCAAGGAGGCAGGAAGAGGAGTGGCAGAAGGATTCTGTCCTGAGCTGACAGAGGAATTCAGTCAGGTTTCAGCTATGTACAAACGCTTTGCTGTTAGCAGACTCTTCCCAGCAGCATGACCATTACCATATGACTGCCTGTAAGCAGCATCACATCACTTCACTGTCAGCCAGATCAGTTCATTTCCATACCTAATGGGTACCATTTTGGTCAATTCAAACTCAAGAGGCGAGTCCAAAGAACAGAGCTCCTGAAGCAGAAAAATACCACAGCCCTTTCAAATCTCTGGCCTTGCCATGTAAGCGTGAAGCCAGGGGAGCTGGGGGGTCCCAGCCAAGCACCATCACAGGCATTCCCCGACCTCCTCTCCTCTGTTCTGAGGCCAGCATCAGCCATATCTCTAAAGGAAATAAGCTCCAATAGTTGCTCTGGATCCAGCAGGAGGAGCTGGCTAAACACACATTTTTGTCTTAATGTAGGGCCTAAATAAACAGTCAAATAAGAACTCAATCTAAAATACCCTGTAGTTTAAAGGATTCCCTCAATTCTCTGTGTTCCTTTTATTCCCGTGGCAACTGATACAAGTCTGATCTTCAGTCCAAATACTTTTTTCTGCCTACTTTTCTAATATAACTAGAAACACATACACAAATTTGATGCAGACTTGTACATTTTTCACAAACACTGTAACACCTTCAACCTAAGCAATAGCTGAAAGGTAATTATTTCCTAATTACAAATACGTCAACCTCTGTTTATGTAGAAATTGAGTGCTGGTCCTGTGGCTAAGGAGGGAAAGGTCCAAAACAACACTCACTGCCACTCAGGAGACAGAAATAGATGGAAAGACCCTCACCTCGAAAAAAATGGAAAGAAAAGACCTTCAGGAAAGACCTTCACTTTAGAAGATGACAAGAAAATAGATGTGGTACTCGGGGACATGATTTAGTGGGAATGGTGGTGATGGCTGATAGTTGGACTAGGTCTTAGAGATCTTTTCCAACCTTTATGATTCAGTCATCCACTGAAATTATTTGGTTGACTGAAATTATTTGGTTTAAGCAAAAGCATAAATTCATTGTCTCATGTCACAGGTGAGCAGAACGGCCATGCTGAGCACTTTGCCTGCCTCAAAGCAACAAGGGACTTGCAGGACCAACCCATTTAACACTTTCCAATGTCTCTCGCAGGGTTTGGACCACTTTTCGAAGGATCCACAGCCCTTTCCACTGAGCTAAACATTTCCTGAGACCCTTTAGAAACTTTGCAGAAATATTTGCACCTCAGCACATCCTCAGCCCTTCTGTGAGTTCCACATCCACTAAATAACAACAAAACAGCTTGCTTGAGTCATGAGCATGCTCTGCCAGAGGCCAGGAGTGAGCAGCAAGGACTCTGCAGAATTGTCAGATATATGCACCTGCTTATGAGTGGATATGAGTGGATACTTTGTCCCATATTTTTGCAGTAGGAAAAGAAACCTGAGGTTTTACCTGACAGCTTCTTACAATCCAGCCAGTGTAAGGTATAATACAGTCTTTTTTTCCCTTGCTTCTCAGATCTCAGGAGCGCGTGCCAAAAGACTGTCAACTTGTTAAAAGTACATTAATGCAAATTCCAGAGCTTTCAGTTATGTTTATGCTAATAGAAAGCCTCCCGCTCTGTGACAGGCCCAAGTGAAGAGTCAGTAACAGGAAAATTAATTCCAGCTGTTGAAATTGATTTAAAACTAGCTTATTCATAATAATAATAATAATAAAAGAATTCCTGAAATAAAAATTAAAAAAAAAAGGGGGGGGGGGGGGGACAGAAAGCACAAAATCATGTTTACTGCATGAAAGCAGAAAGGGTTCTCCTGTTGGGAAGAAATCTTCCAAATTTAATCAAGCCTGGTTAGAAGAAAGCTCTAACTTGTTATCGGGTTGTAAGTGTAGATTAACATGAAAAGAATTAGCTATGTGCACAGCCTGATTTTGCAAAGGAAACACAAGGGTTTTGTGCATGTACTTTGTTTTGTATTCCTTACGTCTAATCCACAGGCAAGGAGACCAAATCCAGGCTGCAGCAGGACAGGTAGTATTTCAGCTGATAATGGTCGTGTCCTGAGCATACCAGAGCTCTTGGGTGGGAACATTAGCTACCCAGGACCACTGCATTTAGTCAGAGTTTTCACATTTGTTTTTTTCTGACTTGAATTCTGAGCGATTTCCATGTTTAGACAACCCCAGTCTTGGGATCGTATATCCCAACTTTTCTGGGGTTTTGCAGTTCAAATCAAGATCTAGATGTGAAATTGCTGGCTGGCCTGCTGTTTCTAAAGTGATCTCAAATGTTCGTATCCTTCATCTAAATAACCAAATCCAACAGCGGTCCTCCTCAGGCCTTCGACCATCTCTACATATAGCCCTAAAATATTTCATGCCGTCTCAGTGCTATCAAAAGCAGCTGAAGGAACATAACACCTTGCAAAATTCAGTTCTGAAATGGAAAGGGAGGCATTCTTTAAAATTTGTTCAGAAATAGGCTTTCAAGCTTTCAACACCTACAGCTGGAACCGGATCCAAAAATACCCCGTGTTCTCATTTAACCAAACAAAGGGGCTGAGTTTCCAAAACACACAATATCCACTGCTGCCATACCCTCCTGAGTACAGGATCTGTCCCTCTCCTAATGAGCTCTTCTAAAAAGACCTGAAGTCGTATTCAGAGTCCTGCATAGATGCTCAGACCTATTTTTAGCCACTATAGTATCCAGCTGCCAATATATGAGTAATTAGCCACAATTGCATCATCTGATTAGGACCATATTCCTTGCAGCTTTGGAAGGGACTGATCCAGGGTTCATTGACATCAGCAGAACGCTCTCCATTGACTTTAGCAGATTTTGCATCCAGCTTTAAGGGACAGTCAGGTTTTTAACTGCTGAGAAGCCCTGATGCCTTTGCAAAGGACTTCACTGCCTCCATCTCTTATTTCCGGAGAACGAAAGCTCCCCACCTTGAATCTATTTGCACTTACCTCCATTTCAGCGCTGCACAACTTCACAGGGTTGTGAAGACGGAGAGGTGCCATGACTTGCATGGATTTCAACCAACATATGACACAGAGGAATTCACGAGTGAGTGTGGCTGCGAGGATAAAGCGTTGGACCAATTTCAGCAAGAACCTTGGCGGAAGCCAAGTGAAACCCAGCTTAACACAGGAAACCAATAAAGGAATCCAGTCCCAGCCCTGTAAGGAAAGAACTGGGCTGGAGGAGATTGCTTCCTTTCAAAGAGGGAAAGCGAGAAGGAGCTTTCTCTAGAATTCCCACTAGAATTTCAGAAATTTGTCTCCTTATTGTCAACTACACAGGCTGAAGATAAACTTTATAGCCTGCCAGAGCTCAGTAAAACAATGCAATGGGCAGAGTAACTGCTGGATTGGAGACACTGCCAATTCAGAGACCAGCAGTATCCCTGACTCATGCCATCAGAGGAAGGAAAGAACAACAATAAAGAAAGCACAGGCTATTCCTCTGACTGCCCCCCATGACTTCTGCTAGCACATGCCAGGAAAGAAGGACGCTGCACATTTTTAACCAAGGAATGTGCAGCTAGAACCATCATTTGAACTTAAAAGGGCCGTTCACAGCTTTATCTACCAGCTATAGTCAATTCATGTGGGGAAACGAAGCATTGCAAATTAAATGAAAACCTGATTAGTAAGGAGGGATGGGGGGGGAATGGATGGCACCCTTTGCAGGACTGTGACATGTCTCCTGAAAAATGAAGTTTCACACATGTAAGTGGGAAGGATTTTCTGAGGGCTCCTATTTCCCTCTGCCCTTGCTCACCCCTTTATGTTGCAGTAGGTTCCTCACCAGGCTCAGGCTGTTGTCCAGCAAACATCCAGGTTCCAGCTTCTAATCTGATGCAGGTCAGGCTCTACCTGCCTTCAGCTCCCTTGGCCCAAAATTAGCAATGCAAACTCAGGAATTCAAATACCATCAGTCTGGGGAAGGGGTGGTGGTGTTTGTTTCTAATAACAACCAGCTTTGGGTTATTTTCCTCTGACTTCTGGATCCTGAATCTTTTAGGCATAACCAAGTCAAATTGGGTGGGCAGATGGAGTTTACACAAACACGAGGACTAGAAACGTGCTTTTAAAATGAAGCTAAAACTCTCACGCAGCTCTTTAAATCCCAGAGACCAGGTACTAAATCACCAAAGAAATGATCACTCGCCTCACCGGCGAATAGTGGTGCTGCATTTCCCCTCCCCTCCGTCTATTTCTTATTCACACAAAGTGAACTTGACTTGAGAATCGAATGAAGACTATCAGGATTCATCCCTACTACTTACAGAAACTGTTACTATCCAAATTCTTCAATAGATAGCAAAATCATGGGGTTCTTAATCTATTTTCTGTCCACAAATGGAGTTTGTTTGAAGCAGACAGGCAGTAAAAACGTAAGGAAGAAGGGGTATGTGTGCAGGGAAGGCTGGAAGGACTCCTCTGCCTGCTTTTGCAGGGCTTTGAGGCCTTCAGTCTAGTCAGAATGATGGCGAAACACAGGAATTTGAGAAAAGGGGAAAAAAAATTTACCATCACCTCAACAGTTTCCTGGTTGCACCAGTCTGAAGTGACCCCCGAGCCTGCAGGGAAGAGCAGGGTATGCAGGATCCCACACGCACAGGGCTGAGGTCACATTCTCCATGCGCTGCCCTGTTCCACATCCTCCTGCAGAAGGCTGGGCTAGGAAAGCAGGCACGTTTCAAACAACCTCAGCATCATCCACAGCTAATCAGATGCTTCCTAAAACACGAGTTAAGCTGTGCAGCACACATACACCTCCTGCTGGATCAGGCCTTCATTTCAAAAAGGAGCTGGACTCTTTTACAAGGCATTAAGTTTCATTTGCAATTACTTTGGATTTTATTGCACTACTGAATATAACAGGTTCATTAACTGGGCCAGCAACATTGTATCCATATGCCTTTTTAATAGAGCTTTTCTGTTATTGTTTCCTTATTGGTCTTTTCCCTTTTGCAATATGCAACTGGATTTTACTGGCATCCAGCTTTCGCAATAGGCCCCAGGTGGCTCCTCCTGGAGCCTTATTTGTTAATTTGATGGCTGAATTCGTGCAACAAGGAATGAAAAATACTTAATGAAATGCCCAGGACACTACTTTACAGCAGTGGCAGCAACCCAACAAATGTTCCCTAGAGAGCTCCTTAAAGCACTCTGGGTTAAGACATGCCTTGTCCCCCTTGCCCCCAGAAGCAGGATGCTCCTTGCTGACATACCTGCTTTGATTCCAGTGGGATGGAGGAGAGCCATAACCAACACCCCCCTGTGAGCATCACGTGGAGCTGAACGCAGGGGCTCCTGCAGGTGTAAGCTTCAGAGTACCTGCAGGACTCCTGGAAGGTAACTGAAAGAATTGTGCCCTAAGTTTGACAAGCCACAGAGTTTCCATAGAGCACATCATTTTTATTTTCCAGGGTAAAACTTCAAGAGGGTCTGGTTCAGTCCAACAGCTCCCACTGGGAACTTGGTGGCCAGGTTCTCAAAACAGCTGATCTCCCACCACCACCCACTCCTATAAGGGCTTTCAAGAGCTTGTGCTCCTTTGAAAACCTGATTCCCTGAACAAGATAGCAGCAGCTGATGGTTAAACGTAAAGGGCATGCACTGTTCTCCTGCTCTTGCCTTGTTAAATAATGCATTTCCTTCTACAGCGGATAAGCACTGAAAAGCCTCATGGAAGAAATACATCTAAAGGAGGGATTGGAATAGAGAGATAAGCCGATGGTGGAGAAGAAGGGAGTTCCACTTGCACAATTCCATGTCAAGGATTTCTTTTATGAGACCCTCCCCACCATCAGAAATGCCAAATTATCACAAACAAAACACTGTACGTAAGAAGGGTTTGATTCTGATGATGTGGGGGGGGGGAACAGGGAAAAGTTTTCAGGTTTTTGTTTGCTGTGAGTCCTCATTTTGATATTTGAGGAATTTACGTTTGGAAAAGACTTGAAATTTTTTAAAAATAAAGAAATTAAATGAGATGCTTCACTTGTGCAGATCGTGGGGCTTTAGGTTCGGGGGGTACAAAGGCTCTCCTGATGGATTATTTTTGAGAAGAGCCATTCTATCTTGATTTAGGAGGTGACTTTATTTTTCAAGTACTAAAAATCCTCCTTAGGTAGGACACCATAGGAAGCTCTGGTCTAGAAGCAAGCACAAGGAACATCCTACAGTGCTCCCTTTCTAGACACAGCATCCTGGAACAGTTGTTTTGCCAAGAGCGTGAGCAGCAATGATCTTGCTGGGGTAACAAGCCAGATCCCCCTCATGTCCCAGAAGGAAGCATCTCACACTTGCTCACTGACAGAGGACTGCTTGGGTTAAGCAGAAGACTCAGTACTGATAAACTACAGCACATCTTTCCTGTCCTCAGCACTTTCCCCCCTCTTACCCCACGTATTCCTTTACATCATACCACAGGAAAGGCTTGATGCAAGGATACCCTGCTGCAACCACCCCTTTAGCCCTCCCCACAAAGCCCCTCACGTAACCTCCCACCTCTCCCCCTCTCCCAAAGCCCAAGGAGCCCTCTCAGCACCTTCTCCACCGGTGTTTCCCTGGGACCCGGACACCTGAAGCAGTGCAGGTATCTCTGCACACAATCCGACGCCAAATCTGAGCCCTTCAGTGCTTTCTGGAACACACAGCTATCTCCAGAATCCCAAACAAATACATTAATTGCTTTCAATTTATCAGCCTCAAATCATCCTGTCTAATTACCATTCATCTAGAGTTTGTGTTTTTAATGGTTTATGGGTATTGTTGGTAATCTTTTAATTTCTCATTAAAAACAATATCTTGTACGCACTATGTGTGAAAAGCCCTAATCCGATAAATCAAGCAAGAGTAACACAGTTAAAAGGAAATCAGTGGAACAATATTTGGGTTTATATATTTCTGCCAGTCAATTTGTAATTAAAAGTTGCTACTTTAAAAAACACAGTTGTTGCTGTGAAAGCCATTATCAGTCGGCATTTTCATATGAATACTGCTTTAATTAATTAGCAAAAGTAAATACATTATATATCAAAAACCGCTTTCCCACTGAACCCATGCGTTCCAGAACAAAAGGCTTAATAAACCACACAAAAGAGGGACAAATTAGCTGATCCCACCCTCCCTTTTCAGGTTTAGTCTTTTAAAGTTCTCCAAGGTTCCCCCCCAACACACTTGCCTTTCTTTTTTCTAATACATTGTTTGTTTTTCTTTAGAAGTGTGTATGGGGGGAGAAGATGCCACGCAAACACAAAACACGCCATTCAAATTAAATGATTTGGAAATCAGTTTTGCTGGTTCTTAGAAAACAAGGGTGTTTATGATTATTAAAAACCAAATGTAATTACGATCACATACAACAAGGTCCCTTTGGAACAAATTATTTGCTGAACATTAAGGGGTTAGAATTGGATTCACAAAAGGAGACGATGTGTTTGAAAAAATTCTTTTGTCTGTGGGCTTTCCAGAGCCTGGAGACAGCAGGAGAAAGTGCTCAATTTTCATCAGTAAACTGGAGAGAAAGCGTGGATGAAGTGTGTCATCTCAACCTAAGGTCTATGACAAGGACATCAGCAGCATCTCCTATCTTCCATGCCTTGAACAGGAACCGAGCCTCTTGCCATCTCACTGGTGAGCAACCACTCACCTCATCCTGGCCTCCTCTTTGCTGACTTGCCCATCGGTGAGGAGCAGGGAGCAGAGCAGGCACCTTTGCTGACTGATGGCTGTGACTGCACAGGGCAGCAGGCTGGGGAGACCCGAGGGTGGGAGCATGAATGCAGATGGAGAACCTGACCTAAACAAGAGCAACAGATAATCAATTTGTTAAGGCTGCCTGTAGGGTAAGTGGTTCCTCAATTTTATTAGACCTACCTGGAGCTGGAATTACAGCAACCTCAGCACGCTGAGCCTTACCACCCCTTCAGCAATGTCAACACATTGCTCAACAGATGAGGCCAAGAAGGGCAAATAGCTGGCCAAAAGACATCCGTGGAAAAATGCAGTCACCCAAGGGAGAAATTAGACTTTGCATACTTCTCCATGAGAGCATTGAAGGCTTTCCACCAAAGGATGCCTCAAAAAAGAAAGACCAACACTAGGAAGGTGATGATACTGGACTGGCTGTTTGTGTGGCCATTAACCACCATTCTGCATCCAGATTCATACAGGAAACCCAAGGCTGTGCTCAGACCAAGGCAGTTTGCAGTCACCAACTCCCACTCCCTCAAGCAAACTTCTCATCTCACCAGATACTTAATCTCGCCCACACTGTCCTGACTCCAAGCCATCTCCCCATTTACACCAGATACTCAGCATGCTTCCTCTCCAAGTAGATGGCAAACAAGCCTCCTCCTTGAATGAATTAATAAATCTTCATCCTCTATTATGGGATGCATAGAAAGACCTAATGATCAGTCCTAGTTCCATATGTTTTTCCTTTTCTTAACTTTTATCTTCCCTTGTGCAAAGTATTTGGAGAAGAGACAATGTTTTGCCCTGACTGCCTCACACACCAGCAGTGCTCTAAAGTGATCAGAATTAATACTTCAGGAAGACTTGAGAACCCAAAATGACTTTGAAGGCTGTCCTGCTTGCTCAGTTCCTGCAAACCGTCGTACCACAACAGCAAATTTCTCCAGACAGGAGCTGTGCACCTTTCCACCTTCCACTTTCAATCCAAAGGCTTCCACGCAACCCACTTGATACCTCATGTACCAGCCTCAATCCTTCATTCCCCAGTTCTGAGATACAATTCGACAAGAGACACATCTGCTACAGGGAATACCACAGAGTTTCAACAAGAGGCAGTTTCCTTGAAGTCCCAGTGTGACCTGAATGCCAAACAAGTTACTTTACTGAAGAAGCCAAAATGATGCTGCTAATCAGTTGTGGGCTTCTTACCTGGGCTCGAAACAGATCTGCTGTATTTACTCTTCAAGCAGTGCACAGCCTTGTCAGGTACCATTAAAGCTAGGTAGGATCTCCCTCCAGCAAAAGCCACATGTCAGCAGACACAGGAGATTCCCACACAACACACAGGGCTTGGGCTGGGATGCCACAGAGAGCACGGCACTGGGGGATGTTCCAGCATAGAGAAGTGTGCCTCACGCAGACCTTCACCACAGGCATTCTTTTCCCTTCACATAACTGCATTGATTGTTATCATTGTTATATTTGGTTCAGCCTCCCATCTGGAAAGTTCTTGCCTCCCTTGGCCCCTGTAAATAACCAAACCCAGCTCTAACCAGAGGCAGTTGACAGAATCAGCCCCGTTGCCCTTTGGCAGTTCTTCCAGGAATTTTTAGGGTTTTTACCAGTCAGGAAAAGGCTTTGATGCTTTGGAATCAGGATTTTATGAAGATCATTTTGTAGGGTTCAGCCAACTCATGAAGTGTCAAATGGGGGGCACTCTTTCATCTCATCGCTGGATGGGGAAAAAGATCCTCCCTCTTGCTGGAATGAGGACTGGAGAGGGGGGAAGCATCTCGGAGGGATGAAGGCTCATCCATAGAGGGGAGGGTTTCTTTTCTCTTGGTAGAGTCCACCCACCACATTCCCATCATACTGACTGCTGTAGTCCTGTCTGCTCTGCGGGCTGCATCAGATAAGAAGTGCTCACTCCATTTCCAAAGCTGCACTGCAGGGACCTCCCGCTGGCAGAGCCAGGCTCTTCCTCACCCTCCTTTCCCAGCTGCTGCTTCAATGGCTGCTGCACTGCTAGAGATGCTGCCAGAAAACCTGCTGCTTGAGAGAAGCAGACAGGAACCAAGACCAGCCAAAGGAAACTTCATCTTCCACTTTGCAGTTCTAAACACTCACTTCAAACTCCCCCCCCCCCCCCCCAAAAAAAAACACAAACAAGGAATTCTGTTTTCTCACAATCTTTGAGCAAGTTGCCATCCAAAACAAGTTAAAGGTCTGCCTGATAACCATTCTCTGACAGTGCTCAAAGCTGTGCATCTCACAAGATAACACAAATCCAGCTCGTACCCATTTCTGCAACAACAGACTCCCTCTGGAAGGGAGAAGACATGTCTCCCCAGCTAGCAACCAAGCCTGGGCTCTGCTAGCCTGGCTGCCAAGCCATTCCTTTGCTGACTGCCCATTTGCCATGACCTGACTCTCACTGCCTTTGTGCAGAGCTGGCTCATAAATATCCACATGATATTTACAAATGCCAAAGCTTCCATCAGCAAGCCCACCGAAGACCGTTCAGGTCAGCGAAAACACTGATGCTCCAACATTATACCCAGATTCGGTTTACAAGATAGCTACTCCAACCCAGAGGCCCCAGATGTGATGTGGGATACCCCATAACTCCTGAAGCTATGGAAAGAGTTTGCAGGAGAAACTCAGCAAGACAAAACCCAGGTTATTTTGCTTGCACATCCAGTGTTTCAAGCTACCTGCAGTTCAGTATGTTAGTACACACAGACACCCTTCCCATGCTCATGGAGCCTGTGGTGATATGTTGGACAAAGTACTTTGCTGCTGTTGATTTATTACAGAAGGAGAGCAAGTAGTGGTGTCCCAGTGCTCCAGCAGATGTGTGGTCACCAGATACTGAGACACCAACGAGAGGAGTGAAAACAGCAAACAGGATACATCCAGAGCTTCCACTGCTCCTCCTGCAAAGCAGCAGCCAAAGGCAATGTCAGCAGCAGTCCCCAGGGAGACTGCAGCAAAAAGGCTCACCCAGGCAGTATCCTTCAACCTGCCTCACTCACGCTCCTGCTACAACCAAGCACAAGCAGGCTTACAGCCAGTTCTCAATGAACCTGCAGGCAAGTTTCACTGCTGTCTGCTGCTGTTGCATCAAATAGGTTTCTATGCATTGCGCCTTTCGGGTCTACTGCTAAAGGTAAAAGAACGGTGTGCTTGCTGTGCTGGAGCAGAACTGACTGCAGTTTCCAGCTCTGTACAAATGACCTTGAAAAAGTCATTCAACTCTTCAATGGCTGGGCTGCTAACTGCAGAATGAGGCTCCTCCAGCTTTTGGCTGTCTTGTCTGTTTAGACTGTAAGCTCTTCAGGGCAGGGACTGTCTCCCATTAAGCGATCATAACTCTCTCTTAATTAAGGTCTTCTGCACATCCAGGGCCCTCACAAAAATGTCATAAAACAAAAGCTTTCTAATAAATTGTGGGGAATTCCACATTCTGATCCAAAATGGCTCAGTGGTTTTCCCTGCTGAACATGGTGCCGAATCCCTTGTTAGATTGTGTGTGGAGGGGGAGGAGGGAAGACTCCTTATAATTTAAAGAGATTGCATAAAAGGCAGTTTAAGTCCTTGTGACTGTATATTTCTTTTAATTAGTTTATGCACAGTGCATTTGCATGGGAAGATGCGCAGCATGTGGACGAACTTAATTAGGAGAACAATACGTTCCCTCTTAAGATAATGACTTGAGGATTATGAAAATTATTATTCGAGATCCATCCTTGGGTCATCCGAGGTTCAGTATCCAGCGAACTTTTAAAATGCATTGAGGTCAGCAGTTTGGGTACCGTCAGTAAAGTCACTTGATTTTACTGCCGCTTAAATGATTAATTATGAACAGCGGCTGCATGCATCCCCCCCAGTTACACAATAGCCCAAGGACTCACTGCATTTCGCATGTGCCATCAGCTGGTCTGGAGAGACCGATGCTCTAAATGGGGCCGTGAGATTCGTTGTAGTCATCTGCCAGCAAAGTCTCCTTTGGAGCTCTCCCCTCGTCTTTCACAAGTCCTTTGCCTTTCTGTTCTTGGCTGGGGATGCAAGGAATTTCAGCCTTTGTTAAGGAGTCTTTGTAGCTGAAGAACTAAGACAGTTAGGTGAGTGTTTAAGGACACAGCTCAGCAGCCCATGTGAAATGAGATACAACACATGCCATTTCACTACAAAGTACTTGCAGGCAACTGAACTGCAGATATGTCCTAAGTGTATCAGCTTTAACTCTGGCAGCTTGGTGGGTCTCCAGAAAGGCACCTTTTCTCTCCTTCTCTCTGAATCACAATCTACTCATTAAGGAATGAGCAAAAATCTAAGAAGTGCTCCTACATCTTATCACAGCAGACCGGGAAACAGCCCTCCTTGAAACAGTCTCCACAAGGGTTGTATTTCCCAGCCAGATCAGCTCAAAGAATCCCAGAGCCCATCCTGCTCTCCCTCTTCAAAGAGGGGCTGCCAATAGGTGAACAACCAAGAGGAAGATGCATCCACCTGGCTCTGCACGTATTGCACTGCCACTGCAGTGCTCACACTGCTGCAGGGGAAACTGTGCCTGGTGCCAAAACTTTTGAGCATGGCCACCCCGGTGCAGGGTGTAGCACCACCAGCTGTTTCACAGTGCCTCTCACCGACTATCTCACAGCTGTTTTGCAATATAACACCAGATGATGGGCACAAGAGGCAGTGCCCAGCACTCAACGTTCCCTGCCCTCTTCTTTCCCACCAACACACGAGGCCAGAAGAGCACCAAACCCTACGCAAAGGCATCCCAACACACAGTTAGAGAGCCTGGAAAAGTCCAGCTGCTATGGAGATGGGGAGCAGAGGAAAGAAATCAAAACATGCTATTAATTATAGGACAAGGAAAGAACAGCTCCTTGCTCTCTACAGGGTCAGTAGATACAGTTTGTGAGCATCGCTCATTACTCAACTGCTGTTGTTGATAACGTGGCACCCAAAGCATGCTAGGCACCGTACAGGGCAAACAAAGATGTCCCTGCCCCAAAGAGATTACAATCTAATTCAGATTTTACAGTCATATTTCAAAAGCATAGCAAGATCAAAGCCCTGCTCTCCTCCCCCAGGCTCTCATTCTCTCTAGCGGAATATATCTCGATTCATAAATCAGAGCAGCAGCTCTCAGCGAATACTGCCACTGAGGACACAAAAGAAGACGCAGAGATGCCAAAAAGGTACTTCTAACATCACATTTGAGCTTGGGAGAGAAACTCTGGGGGGCAGGAGAAGGGGAAAGCTTACAGCAGTTATTATTATTATTTTTTTTTTTACCAAAGAGCAGCTTTGTCTGTGTGCTGTGCCACCAGCAGTGACACCACGGAACAGCAGTGCTCTAAGAGCAGAAGATAAAAACAGAGATCATTTGAGAAATTCAGCGAAACTTCAGGAGGCATTAGGTGAGATGGGCTGGAAATGCTTTAAAAATTGGGACAAACAGGATACAGTGACATTTTGTTTAGAACAGGACACCCTGAATTAGATTAGTAATTCCAAAGGCAAAAACCCAGCACTCCTGTTTGCTGGTTCACTCACAGATAGCACTAGCAGCACCAGGGCACACTTAAGCATGCAGGAGTAAAGACAGGCACATCCCAAGCATTATCTCCACTACAGCATCTATGGGCTTCCCCCTTAGAAAAATCTGCAATTCAAACGCTAAATTTGCCCCGAACTGCTTAATCTGCAAGCTCCAGTGATCTGCCTGCAACGGGATGCACAGGCAACAGATGTTCAGAAACCGAGCTGGCAGTTTGCATCACCTGAATGTGTGATTGGGAGCAAGACGGAAAGGATGCACATTGCCTGGGAACATCTGATAACGCCGTGCCCTTCAGAGTTTGCACGTCGGTGAAGGGGCAGGAGGAGCAGGGCTTAGAAATAACCAGAAGCTTCCTTCTCCTTCCATGAGTCACTCCTGCTTCAAGGAGCTGCAGCTTTGATTATTAACTGGGCTAGTCAGCTAGATATTTAAATGATTCCCAAAAGTCATTAAGAGCCCAATCAGATATGCAGTGCTCGACTCTAGCACAGGAATGCAGAGAGGGAATTATTTGCATAAACTATGCTTTAGAGAAAACCTCCATGTATATTTCAGGGTACTGGGGAATCTGATTTAACTGAGCCAAAGAAACGAAAAAGAAGCTTAAGCAGTTTAAGGGACCACATTAAACACAGAAGAGTTAAAAAAATAAAAAAATCAGCTATATGCAACGATTAGGAACTACAAAATATGATGTCAAAGCATTCTTCTCTCTATTCCCTAAGCAACAGGCAGCTCCTTAAAGTCAAAGCACTGCCTGAAGACACGTGCCTGACCACATCTCACCACCTTTCTGTCCTCTGTCCCAGCTCAAGATCACACAGCGCAGGGAAGCCATAGCAAAAAGAGGTGGGGAGGGTGGACACAGAGTGCACCTTTGCCTGGAAGTAAGCTGACATTCAACCCTCTGCCCTGAGCTGAGACAGACTCCTCACATCAAAATCTCAATCACCCACAGAATTGTTCTTGTGGGAAATATGGGATGGCAAGAAGCCTACAGGGTTTAGTAGGTCCGAAGGCAACACCAGTAATACCAGTCTGCAGACCACCTTTTCAGGGACAGGCAGAGGGGTTCTTAGCTTGGATTACAAGCCTCCAGAAGAGCTAAAGCAGACTCACACTGCGTTACCCCCCAGCAGCAGGCAGCTCCTGCTCCTGTCCTGTATGGCCTCAGCTGTGATGGGCTTTGGGGCTTCTGCTCCAGGACAGGGCAGCAGTTCAAACCCCTCTGTGTGGGGGCTGTGCCCAGCACACGGCACCCTTCCCACCCTGGCTTGGAGCCACGACAATCACATCATCTCCGTATCTGCAGCTCAGACAGAATTCATCCAAAACCAAGACTGAGGATAGCTGGAAAGCTGGATTCAGCCTGGAATTTGTGACAACACCAGGAGGGAGGGCAAAGCGGCTGTCATGAAGCAGTGTGGGCACCCATCTCTCCAGCAGCAGAGAGCAATCAGCTACCCACACTAACACCCTAACCCACGTTTCAGGCAGAAAACCAGCACTCCCATCAGCACCCTTCAGAGCCCATCTGTACAATGGGGCTGAGATATTCCACTTCCTGCCTTCCCTCCAGGATGGAAGCTGGCAGATTCAACGTGCCTACAAAGCCTTCCCCAGAAACTGCCGCTAAGAGGGCAAAACTGTTATTGTTATTATGATTAGAAACCAAGGTCCTTCTGTGCAGTTATTTAATTAAACCATAAATACAAACGGATAAGTGTCTAATGAGCCAGCTCTACACTGTGTGTTTATATTGCTCTGAAAAGAACAACGCTTGAACTAGTTGCAAATAATAGTGCTCTCCCCCAGCCTGCTATTCCCTGCAATCAGGAATCAGGCCGCACAGTAGTTTGCTGACAAATTGGTTCGTGTTATGAAGATAATGAAGGCATCAAATTACTTCGCTCTCTTTCCCCCTGGAAGCAGCGAGGCTCTTGCAGCAAGAGATTGCCAGGGCTTTATTTGTGCTTGCATGTGTGTGTCATCTGTGACAAGATGGGCTCTGAGGCCTGGCGGCCAAGGCAGGCCGGCTCCAGCTCCAGCCTCACTGCAGGCCCCAAGCTCCATCCATGGCGCATGGGGGGAGGACAGCCCCTCAGCTCCGGGGGCCTTTCTTCCTGCAGGGCCCACAGAGATACCCCTGGGTGTTCTGGGGGAGCTTGCAGGGCTACCGTGTTACAGCAGGGCAGCTTTTCTCCATGTTTACAGAATCATGGAATCGTTTGAGTTGGAACAGACCCTTAAAGACCATCTGGTCCAGCCCCCCTGCACTGAACAGGGACACCCACAGCTCCATCAGGTGCCCAGAGCCCATCCAGCCTGACCTCGGCTGTCTGCAGGGATGGGGCACCCACAGCTCTCTGGGCAGCCTGTGCCAGTGCCTCGCTGCCCTTAGTGCAAAAAATCTTCCTTATACGCAATCTGAATCTCCCTCTTTTAGTTTGAAACTATTTCCCCTTGTCCCATCACAACAGACCCTGCTAAAGAGCCTGTCCCCTTCATGTTGATGCACTCTGCCTTCCAGGAACAGAGCCTGGAGCAGCAGATCCTGCAAACTGTTGGTCCAGGGGTTGCACAAGAAAACAGAGCTTCTCCAGAGACAGAGCACTCTGCACCATAGCTGTGGAAGCATTCCTGCCTTTCTTTCTCTGTCTGCCTGGTAATGGAAGGTTTAACTCCTCCTCTGGAGGTGGTTCCTGAAACTCAGAGCAGAGAGAAAAGCATTCCCACCCCAAGCTGTTATTAATAAATAATGTATTCTGAACAGGTAAGATTTCAGCAAAATGGATCCAAACAGTTTTTAAAGCCCCTCCAGCCACTATGAGCATCAACAAGCCCAGCAAAGTTCTTTAGTGATCATAACAAATGTGTCAGGCTTTACCCTGCGATTGATTCGCTTTTGGGAACATAAGTTAAGCTTTAAATCTATATTTCATATATAATCAAGCAGCCAAATCAGCCTTTTGATATAGAACCCAGACCAGCCGCTGTGTCTTTATCTCAGAAAGCAGGAGGGCCAACAAAGCTGCAGCCGGGGAAGTGACAGTTCTTCTTTATTATCCTCCCTGCTCGTGCCCATCTTCTCATCTCCCCTATCAAATTTCTGGGCCTTTTTGATAAAAAAAATAATATAAGAGCGCGCTCCGCAGGAAGTGCACGAAGGTTACAGATTGAGCAATGCCTGGGAACCCCTCTTTAAAAGATGCAACCATAAAAAGGGCCTGAAACCGGACCGGGATAACGAAGCCATGAATGGGAAGGGACGTGGGGGTCAGGCACTGCATAGGAAGGCTCTCCCCATACGGCCACAGACACCTCTCGCTGCTGTTAAACACAGATGAGGAGTTTGGAGTCTCCCTGACTGCGCACTCACTTGTTGATGCTACAAGTTCAGCAGCAGTGGGGGAGCAGGGGATTGTGTTGCATCCACGTCTGCCCTGCAGCACGCAATCCTCTCTGCAGTGCTGCTGCAGTGGTGCACAGCACCCACCCGGAGGGGAATCGATGCACTTGTGCAAGGAACATGCAAGGCTAAAGCGGGATTTCTCCCACTTCTGCAGCCAGATCAGTTCCCTGAGATGTTTTGTTGCACAGCCTTACAAACCTATAGGGTCGCCGTCACAAGGGAGGTGTTGGGGGTGGGAAATCCTCCAAAGCATGATGCCAATGAGTGGCTTTGCAGATGAAACCATGGCCTGCCTGTGCCTCCCTTCATTCTCTGCAAACGAATCTGAGCAGCGTCTCCAAGTCCACAATTACGTCCAATTGTAAAAACAAACAAACAAAAGCCCCTATAAACCAGACATTTTGGTGGCTAGGCTCCCAATAGGAAGTCTCAGATTTGAGCTCCCCACAGATGCCAAGGAAATTTTTCAGGGTTTGGTTTAGATGTATTTCATAGACAGCCACAGAAGTGAAGGAAAGGATTCCGCCCATCTGTGAAAGTCAACATAGGGTTTATGTTCAAAGTCACCACCGAACCCCCTGAGAATGCTCCTCAAATCAGTGTGTTTTTCACTTGCAGGAATATCCCACCAATCGACACGCAACAGGAAACTCAAAGCTGAGGCTGGCACCTCCATCCATAATTCTCGCTGTCGAGGGGAAAGAATAGGAGGAAAAGGCCTAAAGGGCACATTTTGTGTATCTGGAGAAAACTGGGAGGTTTCTGCCAGTCACCCACAGCCCTATCCCACCCGGACCACGTCTCTGTTACAGACCAACACGCTACAGCACTCATTCTCAATGGGCTGCATTCACAAGTGCCAGCCCCTGAAAGCCAGATCAGCAGAAAGACAAGGGTTTCCGAGCTTATCTCTCACACCCCGTGCCAATTTCCCACCGCTGCAATTTGCTTCCAAGCCAACACTTGGCATTTCATTACTTCAAACTTTTCACCTTAAAATAGCACTGTAGCCCTGGAGTTGGCACCTTGCCTTGAGGCGCCCGGTGACAACACACTGATGCCCTTCCCTCTGCGTTACGGGGTCCCACGACAAAAATAGGAGAAATAAGTTATTTTTTCCTCTACGGGAAAAAGGGATTTAATTCCAGATGAGTACGTTGCAAAGGAGCTGTGTTACAGTTTGAGCTTCGCCAAATTCAGCTCGGATCCTTCGCTTAAATTATTTCACAAGATGTGACAATTTCAGCACTTCCTATGCCCCAAGCAAAACTTCTGAACCTGATATTCACAAGAGTGGGGTTGTCTGGCTGCTGTGGGTTTTAGAAGCCATTTTTTCCCCCTCCCCCTCTAAGCATACCTTTGGTTTTGTCTCAGATCTCAGGAATGGGTAATTTGGGTGATGGCTCACACCTGCAAGACGAGGTTATTCTTGTGAGATTTTTCCAGTTCAGCTTCAGTTCCTAAAAGCCACGAGACGTGGCAACCACAGTTAGTAAGGCACAGTGTTCAGGAGGTTGCTGGGATGAGGGGAACCTGTTTTAGATAACTAATGTCAGATGTTTTAGAAGAACTTCATTTCTTAGAAAGGGCCAACCTCTGGAAGGCACCTTAGGCCATAAACTGGGTACCCAAAACCAAGAGGCACTGCTTACAACGTCAGCCTTTACAGACAGATAGATTGCAAGGAAGATTGCTTTCCCTTTTGAACACAGTAGTACCTATGGCCCGTATCTGTATTTCCTGTGACTCTCTGCACTCACTCAATGCACCCCAGTCCTATTCCTGTAGGATATTGCACTCTCCAAGCTCCAGTGACCTTTTCCCACTGCACCAGAACTCTTCCAGATCAGGTTTATGCAAGCAAAAGTGAAACCTTGGGAGCAATGCACTGTGTTGGTTATTTTTGTTCGCTTTGATCCCCCCCACCCTCACCATGCCCAATAAGGTCCATTAGCATACAAGACTCTGAAATTCACTTCAGCTGCAATTAAACAAGAGAAGTTTAACCCTAAGGCTTCTGACAGCACAGCAGGCAGGGAAACAAAAACAACACAGGGAAAAAAAAACAATCTTAAAAGCAAGAGACTCGCTTGTGCTCACTGTTACACCTAACACACACAGGACTGCTCTGCCAGTGCCTTATCCCAGGCCTGTAAGAGCTGAGCTCTCAGAATCATGCATCGTGTTTGGTCCAGCCTTAATTTCTCTCCCATGCAGATGATTAAAAGGTACAAAGAGCGATTAATTAGCACCTCATGTCACGCCTTTATAACTTGTAGTCATCATCTAACAGCAGCCAGAAGGGCACACAAACACACACACACACACACACACACACAAGCAGGCACAGCATCCTCCCCCAGAACGGTCCCTCCTATGCAATTATAGCTGGGTGCCCCTAATTCTGATCTCTTGAGCATTTAATGCGTTTGCTCTGGGGTCTACACAATCCTGCTCTAATTTTGCCAGAGGCCTTTGTATCAAAGGCCTGAGCTGTGTGAAAGGTGATTTAGCAGAGATGGTGTCGGTGATTATTTTCAAAGGAACTGCTGCAGCCCCACCACGAGGGACACTGCAGCCTCCAGATAGGGGGCCCTTATCATATTTTCTATTCTCAGATAAGATTATGTTTCCTTTTTTCATCCTCCTTCCTGAATCTTCTTGATAACAATTGGGGGCCAGTTTAATCACGGAGGTTGAAATAACCAAAAGGGTTCCTATGGTGGCAGAGGGGAGGGCAGGGAACAGGGCCAGGTGGGTGGGGAGGAGGGAGAGCACTTACTGGTCAGAAAAGTTGGGTAAGAGCAACTCAGAAATAAAGCCAGCAGAAACAGGGTTATTTCAAAGGGAACAGCTGTTAAACTGCAACCAAAGGAAAAGCACATGCAGCCAATGTTCTTGTGGTCACCCATCAAAAACAAAAACAAAACGAGTTGTTCACACACCCATTCTGTGGTCTAAACAAATTAGAGTGAAAATGGGACCGGGACAGGGAGATGGATGACCTCAAAACAATAGGGACAGACCCTTTGTGAAACAGCCCTTTCTGCTGCTGGTGGGGGGGTTCTAAACGCTCACAATGTCTTTGCGATAAGATGAATCGCTTAAGCATGATGTGAATTGGCTCCAGGGAGCCTATTCCAAGCCCTGGGGTTTGAACCCACTTGGGCTGAGAGTCAGAGACAGGAGGGAGCAGCAAATGTCCTGTGTTACTGCTCCCAGAAAGGGAATTCGGACCTGGAGCTGTGTATGTGAAGGAGTAGCTCTGTCCCATTCCACAACACCACGCTCACGTTCAATCATGGTGGCTTCCCTGCCATATTCCCAGCAGGGTAAAAGCCTGATTAGTGTCTGAATGAAAGATCTGCTAAGAAATGTCAGTCTAAGCTAGTCAGCAATGACCCCGCGTCCTCTGAATCCATAGAGAATCAGCACCCTAAATGTTGCATCAGACAGTGCCAGGCTTCGAGAGTGGCAGTTAAGGGGCAGGAGGTGGGCTGAGGAGATAACGCCTTTCAGATGGGCTATAAATCAGAACTGCTCATCGCCCGTTATTGTTAGGCACAACAACCCCCCTCCCATCTTTCTCAGTTGCAAAAAAAAAAAAAAAAAAAAATTAAAAAATCCCATTCTGCTTTGGCAGCACTGCCTCCAAACAAACCCTCAATCACCAGTGTGTGTGTTGTGTCAGTGTTAATGCTCCCACATGCCAAACCACAGGGGACTGTTGATCCATCTCTGTGTAAAAGGAAACTGCTCTGTCCTAAAGGACTGTTAGTAGAGAGAGGCAAAGTGTATCTAAGACACCAAAGCAATTCCTGAGGCATGTCCTGATTTTCTGAGCTGGAAAACTTTCCCTAAGGGAAAGCCCAGAGAACAGAAAGCCTTTGTGATATTACCCCAGTATTCCACCGGCAGGGACTGGGCCAGCATGAGCCATCCCTGCCATAGCCTTCACTCAGGCCCAGCAAAAAGGTCTGCATTTCCAACAGTAATACTGGATGCACCCAAAGCCACCCAACAGATGAAGTCAGACATGAAGCCCTCAAGCATCCATTCATTTTGGGCATCCATGCTTTGCAGGTACCCATTGACCTGCTTTTGGTTACTAAAGGTCAGAACTACTTCCAGTCTCTCTTTTGAGGCTGGAACATGACCAGGACCCACCTACTTCCACCGACGGAGCTGTCAGAGCAGGGCACTTGTCCTCGAAGACACTCGCATGTGGAGTTCAAAGCCAGGCCTGATGACTGGAAGGCAGCGGATGGCAGCTTACCACAGAGTTCTTGGTAATAAAGTCTATTTGAAGACTCTCAGTGAAAAGTGTGTTCCTAATAAAGGATAACATTTCATGGTCATTATGCGATACACTTAACTTTAAAAGGAACAAAAATGCTGAGAAAGTCATTTTCTGAAAAGGGCTCTCGGATTTCATTACTACGGGTCAAGTGCCTGGGGAGAAGAATTAAAGAAAAACACGAACTTGTGCACAAATTAATTAAAGATATTTCCACTAATAAATTGTCCCCATATCCCAAGGCAGAGCCTTCAGTTTGCAAAATGTGGTAATATTCAAGTTGTGGTTTCCTCCACCAGGCAAGAGGTTCAGCAACATTTAAAATCAAATGGACAGAGTTGGCGATGCGGAGTTTGGGAATGGGAGGGGATCACTTCCTCCTTCAGCCCATAGAAAATTTCTGTCATTTTAGCATATTTCTAAGAAAGAAAGAAAGAAAAAAAAAGCCTCGGTACCCCTCTGAGAGGCTAAAACCATGATGACCTTTTAACTTCTTATTTTTCCTTGATTCAGCCAATTTCCCCAAACAAGATCCCCTTCTCCACATTCTTTCTCCAAAAAAATGCAGAGAACTGTTCCTTTTGATGCAAAGACAGTGCCAATTGCTGTAAGAGGAGAAAACTGTACCACAAGGGGAAAGAAAACAAAACAAAAATCCCAGAAGGAAAAACAGAATCCACTGTCAGCAGCTTTTTGAGTAGTGGGCCTGGCCCAACCCAATGGTAACGATCCCCTTCCAGCCACAGGAGCAGCTGCCATGGCAGGGGCTGCATTTCAGCAGCACTAGGATGACAGCTAAGAGCCCCGAGCTTTGGCTGTTCCAACCTATGGCAAAAGATTTTTGGTCTTCTAGAGAGGCTTCCTACAGCCTACAAGGCCACTGCTGGGCAATGCACCTCCAGCTCCTAAGCCTGGCATTGGGATGAAGCCAGCACGCAGCACTGCACAGAAATTGCTGCTCATGTAATGTGCTCTGCACAAGGTGTAATGGATTCACTCCCAGCCCCATTTTCTCACCATTCTCAGCTACCACCAAAAATAATCTTGAAGCTGAACGTAACTTTCTTCTAGTACTTGGATAGTCCCCATTTTATTGCCCTCCTGCTTGCACTCATTCAGAAGCATTTCTGGTGCTTTACATTTAGAGTAAAGGAGGGTGGGAAGATTTGCAAACCTGCAAAGATCACCGCTGCCTCACGGATCACTACTGGTTTACCCACAGAAGAGAGGAAGACCTCACTCCCCAAAGAACTGGCAAATCAGAACAAACTTCCTCAACACAAATACAGCTAGACAGTCCTGCTCTAGGAGCTGGGATTGTTTGGCTTGTATTGACCTGATCCCATTTGAACATCCCTGTTCTCACACTGATCAGGGGCTGAAACGGAAGGAAACTGCTTCAAGCTTCTCTTTCCCTTTATTTTTTTTCCCCTCTACCCCCCACCACTTAAATTTCACAGGCACCTGAATCTGATCACAACTTCCTCTGTCCAGTGTAAAGTTTAGTCTGAGAGAACGCACATACCACAACGCGTTGGGATAATATTAATGTATAGTATTCAAAGCCCCAGGGCCTGTATGTTTCATTAATTTCCTCCCCATTAAAGTAAAATGAGGATATCCTGTAGAGAATTGCACTGAACCGTTCGGACTGTGAAACTCCTCCTGACCCTGCTAAGAAAAACAGACAGAAGAGGAAAGAGCAGCTGATCGCAATGTACAGCCACCCAAACGAAACACACGGGCTCCTTGCTCAGCCCTCCTTGCACTACTACCGTGCAAATATTTAGCTTAACAGGATGTGAAGAGCTGGTCAGCAAGCGTTAAAAAAATACGCACTGATTTTTATTTGTTTAAAATGCGAAACATTTCCCGTACATTCTTTGCAGTGCATTAACCTCAGGCGCAATTTCCACTCTGGGATTGAGCAAGCCAAGGGACCTGGGTTGCACACGAAGAATTCAGATTACTGCATCTGTTTGTGTGTGGTTGGGATGTACATACCAATCCCTTCTCCCTAACCCACTGCATCTGAGCTCTGCCAAACCCCAAAGGGCTGACATCCAAGAGAAACGGCCTCTTCCAACCCAACTGGCCTCGGTGGTGCTCACTGCCAGCCTCTGTAGAATCATGAGGATTGGAAAAGACCTCAAAGATAACCAACGCCAACCACCCAACTATCACCAATATTGCCCACTGACCACGTCCCTCAGTGCCACATCTTCACGGTTCTTGAACACCTCCAGGGATGGTGACTCCACCACTCCCTGGGCAGTCTGTTCCAGTGCCACCACTCTTTTGTATAAGACGCTTTTCCTAATACCAACCTCAACCTCTCCTGGCATTCCCTCTTGTCCTGCTGCTGTTACCTGGGACACTGACCCCACCTTGCCACAAGCTGTCAGGTTCAGGACAGATCCAACAGAGCCCCAAGGCTTTTGGAAACGCAGTGCTGGATCCCCTTCTCCCTGTCCTGGCATCTTGTCCTTGGTGTTGTTCCCCACCTCAACCCCACCAGCCTCCTCTGCCCACCCACCCACCTCAGTGTTGCAGCTTGCCTTCCACCTGACTCATGCAGGGATGCAAAGCTATGGTACCTGCACAGCAGCACTTCTGGGAAGCTGAGCGCTCAAATTGGCCTAAATTGCCCTCTGCTGACATGAGACATGCTTCAAAAACGCAGCCAGGAAATGGATGTGCCCCCTCCAGTGCTAAAGGTCCCCTTTGAAGACTTAATTTTAGTTCCAAGTAATAGTTCCAAGTAATGGGATGGAAGCAGACATCATTAAATCTTGGCAGGACTGGAAAGGCATCCCCTGCCTATTCCAAAAGGAATGAGGAAATGTGTTCAAGAAACATGTAGATGTTGAACTGAGAGACATGGTTTAGTGGGAAATGTTGGTGACAGTGGATGGTTGGACAGGATGATCTTAGAGGTCTTTTCCAACCTTGGCAATTCTACGATCCTACGAAAATCCCTCCATGCTCCTTTCCCAGAAGCTACCCTCAAGCTGTGCATTCCTGGAGGAGTTTTGTGTGGGTACTGAGAGCAGCGTTGGGATTCGGGTGCAGAGATGATGGAAGTGCAGCATAACATGTCCCTCCCAGACAGCAGCCACTTAAAATAATTCCCAGCCTGAAACACTTGGAGATAAAGAGCACACTCCAGAATGGCTGGATAATTTAGCCATCCCCCAACGTCTTTCGCTCAGCGCCTCACATCATTGAATCATCATAGAATCACAGAATCAGTTGAGGTGAAAGCAAACCTTGAAGGTCATCTAGCCCAACTCCCCTGCAGTGAATGGGGACAGCCTCCCCATAGAAGTCTAATTCACAATCTTTATTTCCAAAAGCTCTCATCAATGCACTTCTGTGGCAGAGGTGCATAAGAATATCCATCTGTATTTGCTTGAGCCTGAAAACATCACGCTCATTCCACACAAAGCCTTCATCTCCAAACTTCCATTAATTTCTTCTTAGCTTCCTACGAGCTCCTTCCACCTAACCCAGCACTCTCTCATTTGACTTCACACCTCCCAGCAGCTTCTTACCTCCTATCCAGCAGCTTCCTACCTCAGAAGCAGCTTCTATTACCTGCTCCCCAGTCCACAATTCAAACACATCCCATTAACCAGAGGTGGTCCAAAGGAATGAAGGTTAACACAGACTGGGCAATGTTTCTGTGGCATTTGGCTCCAGGGCAGCGATTTGGGTCTGCCTCTGCTTCCAATGCCCACAACTGCTTGAAAAATTTACCTCTGGGCATTACAGGAATGCACACAGTAATTCATCACAAAAGGCTCCAAGCATCACAATACTCCAGAAACGCCATTGCACCATTTGGGTATAAAACAAGGACTTTCTGCCTGTATTTGCAGACTGCCAAGCCCCCACTGGAGGCCACATGCATATAATTCCCCCATTCTGCACAGCCCTTTGCCAGCACTCAGCAGAACCCAGTTGGGAGCAGAGGGGAGGACAGACTCATGATATAATATGCAACAGCCTGATGATTGCTAATATTTCTTAATAAAAAAAAAAGCATACATATAAAAAAAAACCAACACAGCCCCCAGCTCATGATTTGAATAAAGGGGAGGGAAGAAGGTGTGTGGGGGAAATTGTCTTAATTAAAATTCTCCCTTTCATCCTGGTAATTACATTCAAACAGGCGACAGCAGCAGCATCGCCGCTTGTCACCGTGCCAAAAAAAGAAATTGATTTGATCACCGGGACATCGTGTTGAATTAAATAAAATCCTTAAAAATCTGCCAGGATTTTTTTTTTTTTTTTTCCTCCCCAAACTGTAATTACTTCTGGAACGCTGCGAAGAAGGAAGAAAACAGAGCAAAGAGGAGAAGAGGAGGAGGAGGAGGAAGGGGACCCAGTGGCAGATAATACGGCAGTAATGATGGAAACACCTGTAAGCCAGCGCAGATCTCGCAGCTATCAGCTCTGGCTGCATTCCATATCCATTAGCTACAAGAGGCTGCGCGGGCTCCAGGAAAGGAGGGTGTTAGCTCTGACAACTGCTGAAAAGCTGATGAAAACATACCAAAGGGGCAGTCACGGCGCTGCCATTTGATAAAGAGAAAAAAAAAAAATACAGAGAGGAAAGGGAGAAGGAAAAAAAAGAACCAGGAGTAAATCAGTCTAATTAATGGCTTTGCTCATTTATCAGGGGCAAATGCTAATTATTCTTTTTAATCACTTTTCTGCCGCAGTTGCTCATTCTCTCTCTCTCTCCTTTTTTTTTTTTTTCTTCCCTGCCAGCTCTGCTTAGTGAGAGAGGTTGGTAGGAAAGCAATCCAAACCTCGGGCTTATAATAAGGAAAGCCGAAGAGAAAATGAAAGAAGGGGTGAAATGATTCCATGAAATCCTACCAGACTTCTCTTGGTGCAGCACCTCCCAGCACCCCGCCTGCTTTCCTGCCTTTGTGACCCACTGGCAGAAAACCAAATTGCAGAGAGAAAGCAGAGGCCAAAAGATCCTGCAAAGACAGTTTTTCAAAAGATCTCTTCAACCTCTGAACTGCTCTCATAAACCACGTTTCTGTCCCTTATTATTCGCCAACATCTGCGTGAATGGCTTTTGTTCAACACCAGTCTATAGGAAACAGCTTTCTGCTGGTAAACCAAGAGCTGGCGCGAATCCGGGCGTTTAACTTTCCTGTCTGTCCCCAACGTGCAGGGTGAGGCTGTCAGAGGCAGCAAGTGACGTTGGCTGCACATCCCCACACACCTGAAGAGCTCGGCTGTGAGCAGGCAGCCAATGCATCGCTTTCTCAAGCCTCTTTAAGCTGGTTACCCGTAAAAACCACTAATTACCACCATAAATCTTGCTCTCATTCATCAAGTGGTAAGCAGAAACTTGGGTTTTGGTGACCAAAGAGACCATAAACACAGGGACTAAATCTGCAAACAAACCCACAGACTTGAAGCGATTCGACAAAACCACTCAAATTGTTAAAAAGACAAAGGGAAAAAAAAAAAAGAAGTCTATAAGTAGAAGCAAGAGCCAGTTTGCAAACAAATCTCAGCAGAAAAAAATGACTCCATTCATGGCAGACTATTTGGAGTAAGACGTGATGAGCAGCTGAGAAGAGATGAGATGAAACATGTCTGATGGGCTACAGACAGCACTGGGAGCGCATGGAGCAGAGCTGCTCCACCAACACTGCAGCACTGAGCACCTGTTTTTCCTTACCTTGAATCCAGCAATCCAGGAGGACACGGGCGAGCTGCTGGAGGAAACCCCAAATGCAGAGCATCTTCCTTTAGTCGCAGTTTAAAGGTCTCCAGTAAGAATTTAATTCAACAATCCAGTTACTGCATAGCAGATCCCCTGAGTACTAGATGTGTGTCCTCGATAGCTGCTAAACCTCAGTAAACAAGTCTTTAATCATTCGTTGGTAATTAATTAGCAAACAAGAACTAATTGCAACTAGATAGCTTCTTAGATTCAAGACAGTTGTTTTACGTTTATTAAATAGAGGTCCACAAGTTACACAAATACATTCTAACCAACACACACACATGGGTTTCCACAATGCATTTAGTTCCTAGTGGTAGAATTTCACCATTGAAAACTGCTCAAAGGAAGCTAAATTCAGGATGGTGCAAGTACTGGTGGCTGTGGATGGGGTCCGCAGGCACCAATGGACACAGCTGAGAGCAGAAGCACCTCCAGCATGACTACAGCCAGGGAGAAGTGAGCACCAAGCCAGAACCAAGACATCAGCACTCAGTGAGAGGCTGCAATACATGGTAAATACATGAGGACACATGAGAGTTTTAGTGGGCGATTTTGGTGGTAGGTGGATGCTTGGACTAGATCATCTTACAGGTCTACTTCCAAACATAATGATTCTATGAGGAATTTGTACCCTATTACATTTGTAGTCTGGTCCGTGAACAGAGAGCTAAATTATTTCTTGAACAATTATTTGCCTGGATTTGATTCCAGCCCTGGCTGCGTTATGTCTCATTTTTGGAGATTAATTTATAACCTCTTAAAAACAAGCAGAACCTCAAACTGAGCTCAAGAAATCTTACTGCAGTAAGAGAAGTCTAAACCTTAACTTGGCACTGAAGACTTAATGAAATCAAATGAAAGCTTGTCTCTCTTGCTCTCCCAGGTTGACCTGAATTAGGCACTTTTAGAACTACTTTTCTCTGCCTCCAAAGACTTTGGAGCCCTCCTCTCAAACGTGCCCCTCACCTGCCAAGCCACGTTCATGAGCAGTTAAGAATGGTACTCCAGCAGCAATATATGGCCATGCTTTGTCAGACTGGGTGGGAGTTTGCAAGTATATCTGAAGAGGGCGTGATTGCTTACACTCACCTGGCTTTGTCCTGTGCCTTTCTCTAAAGCAGATCATTAATGTACTTCAGTTCAAGTTCATTCCATGACCACAGCATCCAACCTCTCCCCTGGACAACAAAACCAACAGAATTTGGCTGCCCAAACTCCTCCAAAAGGTGGCACGTAGCTCCTTTCCAGGACAGGCAAAATCCATGCTGCACTGCTACCTCTTCCCTGTACCCATTTACAAACAGAATCGTTAAGGTTGGAAAAACCTTTTAAGACTGTCTAGTCCAACTGCCCACCTACCACCAATACTGCCCACTAAGCCACATCCCTCAGCAACACATCGCCATGGATGGTGACTCCACCACTCCCTGGGCAGCCTATGCCAGTGCCCAACCACTCCTTTGGAGAAGCGTTTCCCAGTTTCCAACCTGAACCTTCCCTGGTGCAACTGGAGGCCATCACCTCTCATCCTATATACCTGGCAAAGTCAGATCAACTTGAGGTAGAAGGAGAGAAAGATCTGCTTTTGCAACTCAGAGAAGGAATGTCCATTTATGGGCCTCCTCCCAGAACACATGCAGAGTGCACATTTACCAACACACATTTAATACGTGTGCCAAGCACTCACAGATAGCGTGCAAGGAGAAAGATTTCAAGGAAAAACACGTCCTTCTCCACATACTGCAGGTTCCCCCAATCTTTCCATTTTACTCTGCTTTATCTATCAAAAATATATTAACCCAAAAGCCTGTTTCCATCAAAGTCTCGATTCCATGAACATTTAAAGATAAGGCTTATCTTATTACTGGCGTATTAACAACAGAAATCTAAAGGGCTACTGCCAATCATCTCCTTTTTTCTCTGTTTCTTTCACCCTTCTCAAAGCAGCTTTGCAGAAAACACAGCTGGGACCTCAGAGGTGTTCAGGAGAACCAAATGCATACAAACAAGCATGGGAACACCCTCGCCTCCCTCTCTGGTGATGGGTACCATGGAAAGAAACGCCCACTCTGAGGGTCTGGCCATGGCCTAGCATGAAACCAAATAAGGGTTGGATATTAGCAAAAAACTTCTCCTAAAGAGTGGTGATACACTGGCACAGCTGCCCAGGGAGCGATGGAGTCACCATCCCTGGAGGCGTTCAAGAATCGTGGAGATGTGGCACTGAGGGACGTGGTCAGTGGGCAATATTGGGTGGTAGGTGCATAGCTGGACCTAGCAATCTAGGTCATAGATTGGCTTGGGTTGGAAGAGACCTCAAAGATCATCACATTCCAAACCCCAGTGATCTTAGAGATCTTTTCCAACCTTAATAATTCTATCGTTCTATAAAGAGAAACCGAGCAGCGTCAAACAGCACTCACTCCAACCAGGAAGGAGCCCATTAGAACTCCTGCAGACACACACCTTCTTCCTTTACAGCACAGACCCTTCTGGTAGATAATCTCAAAGCCATTTTCATTAAGTTGGCATGGGGGAAACAAACCACACAAAAAATACAGGACCCAAGGAGAATATCTAATCCAAAGTCAGAGAGGTCACCTTCATTCATATTTCCATTGCGTCTATTTATTATAACCTTTCCCTTGCCATCTGTAACTACTACTTTCTCCTGGTATCTTGCTCTTTTCACATCATCTGTATAAATCCTACATGTTTCTTATTAGGACGTTTGCATCTACTGAGGCAGTACCCAAGCATCTTGGCAGAGATGCTAGATTGAGGTTTTGAAATTAAAATGTTCTAGCTTACATATGGGAAGCAGCAATCATTTTCTATATTGATCTTCTGCAGCAGAGCAAATCCTGCAACGGACCTGAACTGCATGTCATTGAGGCAATTAAAATATCCACCTTAATTCTGCAGCTAGATGTTCTCCTTCCTTTGCATTTTTTTTTGGCTTTCTAATTAGAAGTTTTAATTCTGCAGCGACTGTCACTAAGACCCTAAGCCAAAAATAACATCGCCTGTTCCAAAGGCCCTTTGAAAAGCTTTTATTTTTAAAAGCCAGAACAAGGCAGACGATCCAAGAGCGATAAATCTAAGTTTTCTGAAAAGAGCTGAGGATAGCAGGAGGGCAAAGAGACAGCGAGGGCTGAACAGCACTCACGATGTGTCTCGTAGTAAAAACAAACTTCTTCTCATGGACATAACTGTCAACTGTGCGTGTCAGCCTCTAGTAGAGATTTTACCAGGCTTTTCTACAAGCTAAAATGGTTGTCAGTTCAGATCTTCAGGCTCAAAGCCTGATCCCCTCTAACATCAGCACCTCCCGAAACAGGCTTGCCATTTGCTTCCCCAGTGGTGGGAGAAAGCAAAAGGTTTGAGGGACTTGGCCACATGAGTTGCGCCTCAAGTAACGTGGGTGAGCACATTTCCCCTTGCCCTGAAATGGAGTTCTTTCTGGAAACGTGGCTCTGAGATATTGTCATATTCCTCTACCAAAAAGAGGTGAGCACACGAGACCACCACATTGACTGGCCTTTATGCCGAAACTTTTACTGCTGTAGTCTACTACAGACAAGACAGCAAGAGAAAGGATATCTCATGCTGGAGCACCATCTGGGCTTTCCATATTATCGGTCAACACATTACTTCCATGCATGCATATCTATTATTTAGGCCCATATCAATTTTTCCCAAGCAAACAGAACTTCCAGTCCTTTCTTTTACACAGCCTGAGAGTTGCACAGATGGATTTTCATTACCAGGTCTGCTTCCAAGCTCCTTTAGGAAGCAACACGATGTGTTGTGAAGGCCCCCACACCCAGCTGCTTTCTGACAAGAGTGAGAGACCAAGCACAAAGCTGAACAGCTCCCAGGGAACACTGACAGCTGCTGCTTTTCTTTCAGGCTACACCAATGCCAGCATGGCAACATCTGATCTTAACCATGGCTGCACAAATCTAACACCAACTCCTGGAAGCACTTTGGTTAGAGAAGTCACTGGGAGACCATCTAGCACCAGCTTTGCTGAAACCAAGGTTGACACTTACCTCGGACCACGTAGCTTATGGCTTTGTCCAGTTGGGTCTTCAAAAAGTTTCCAAGAACGGAGATTGTAAAACTCAAATGATAGCCTGGTCCTTCCTACCTGGCTCTCTATATTAAAACACTGTCCTTTCCCGCAGCTGTATTGAGTGGAAGAGGCTGTACAAGATTAAATTGTGTAAAAAAGTTTCATTGGGTCACAGCTAGAAAGAGAAAGGCAAAGTATTTCCCTAAAATACTCTTTGTTACATCACAAAAACTTGCATTCAGGTAAACTTGTCTACAGCAGAAACCAAACTGCAAGCAGCATCACAAAGTAGAAGCAAAAACAGGTTACATTTTATGGATGGTGGAGAAATAGAGGAATAAACTGCAAATCTTAAAACAAAAAGGCAGCTTGGGGACATGAAATTTAACCAGGAGTACACATCAGATGTTTATACATGATAGGTGTTTATTTTTCAACCAAGTACATGTGCCCAGATCATGACAGGATGTTTGAGCTGTGCACATCAGGTCTTTTACCCACTGTTTATATGAATGTCATTCACTATCTGGCCTTTGTGGAAGATAAACAGATTGAAGAGAGATGGGGACATATCTGAGTTTTGCATTGCTTCCGTCTCCAACTCTGCTCTTTGTGCACTGTAAGACACAAAACCTCTTCAAGAGAAGAATGTCAGAGAAAACAGTGATGGGAGAAAGAGAACTGATCATGAAACAGGAGGCAGAGAACAGCACAAACCAAACACAGTTAGAACAGAGTAACTCAGTTGGAAGGGACCTACAAAGACCATCAAGCTCAACAGCAAGTCCAGCTGTCTCTCTTGGTACCACGAGGCACTCACTGCAACTTGATGTCTGTCACTGTCAGACCAGACAAGTAGCTGAAGCTCAAACCGTAAAGACAAGACATCCACTTACCCAACAGACAGCATTCAAAATGCATTGAGGTCACTGGGCTTCTTCTGTACCCCAATGCCTCTGATGTCTCAGAATCCACAAGGCCACACAGTAGACTTGGACCTATGCATGGTGCAGGGAGAGGGCTTAAAAGCTAATTACAAACCAACAAAAACACCTGCGTGGCTTTGCTGTACCCTATTCCTGCCACCCACTCCACCACCCCAAACCTTGATTTATATTCTTCGTGCAGATTCTAGAAACTTCCGTGAAAAAGGTAAGACCTCAAGCATCCCCTCATACCTCAGACTAGCCAGAACATCCAGGGAAGAAGCAGAACGTTTCAGGACTTCTGCATAGCAGTACGGCACAACCACAGATCCCTTCTAGTGGGATCTCGTACTGCTTCATTCAACACACAACTGCTTTGGATCATTCTCGTGCAGCTCAACACCATGGACAAATGACACAAAGCAGGGTCACAAGCTGTAAGCTAAGAGCATTTCTTCTTGTGGAGTCATCCTTGCCCTGTTTTTGCAGAGGATTATCCTTTGGTTTCAAACACTATTATAACCAAAACACAACATCCAAATGCATTTAATGGTCTGTGCTTGTCTGTTACCCTTCCCAGCCCTTCTCCCTTCCTAACTGCTCCGTGGGGATGCCAGCGTTTACTGTGTTCAAGAGGTTTATGGATAGCTATCCTGGCATCAGAGAATGCCCACGAACTAGGAGGCCCAATCCCTGCAGTTCTGGGGAAAACATCCTAATTCTGGGTACATCCATATAGTGCAATGAAGAACTCTTCTGTAGATCACCAGTGCCACTCACACAGCTATGCAGTGCAGCATGATGGTGTGGGCATGCCCGTCACACTGAAGTCAGCCATAAACTCACTTTGACTTCCACCAGAGTATGGCTAAGGCTATTGCTTCTGAAAATCCCGCTCATGGGACACCACCTGTACCTTCAGAAAGTAATTAGAGAAATGCTTCAATCTAGGTCCCTACCACCTGGTGGAAAGCTACAAACAAAAGGATACTACAGCGTTCATTTCTGTGCTCAAGCTTTTAGAGCAATGTTGGCTGTTACCAAGAGGTCACAGAATAACTGAAGATGAACAACAGGCAGCTGGGTAGAGGAACACTCCCTCTACACGCTGTTTCAATTCCAAGTATTACGAAACGTAAAAGGATAGCAGGATTGTGCCCAAACCCTCAGCAATTCCAGAACACCGGTGTCACTTCTGAACGGCTGACACACTCAGATGCCAAAAGAACAGGGCAAGTAACGAAAAAACATTAATTAACAGAACACAGCCTGAAGTCTGTGAGGAACAGCAAGTCACTGGCTGCACCAAAGAGCTCTGCTGATGCAAACAGGAGTTGGAACACAGGACAGACAGCAGCAAGGACGGGGTAAAGACGCATGCTATGGCACAGGAAAACTGACAAACTTACCATTCAAATATCTGTAGACTCAGAGTGGAAAGACCACTTCCCTTGTGTTTGGGTTAGCACCATCCATTTCCCTTCACACTGTGATACCATCGAAGCTCAGTGTACTTCCTGTGCGCTACTACACTGACCTTTAGCTGAAGTGTTGTGTCTTCAAAAAACAAACAAAAAAAAATCAATGTATTTTCATGTCAGTTATCCCTAATGCCAAGTGTTTGAGGTGCAGCTTAACTCTGTTCCACCATGGAGACATAGACACGCACACACACACACACACACCAGTTTTCTGCTTGGTGAGCAGCAAGAGCATCCAGGCATCGTTTTAGCAGCCCTGCTTACTGCAAGGTAATGCTGTAGGACATAGGCTTGGGCATCCTGGGGAAGGTGAGGGAGGAGTACGTGGTTGCCAAAGGCATTAACCAATGGACACAGCTGAAAGGTGGATGCTTTATCAAATTGTTCCCATTGTCTTCGAGTGGTCTCATGCAATCCCTGATGTTTCAGATGCGCACCTCCTGGTTCACTATGTGGGGTATACATCAGCACTATGTACTCTCCATTCCTCTCAATACCTGCAGATGAGCCCCAGCCCTCATTTGTACTCGGCGTATTTCCCACATTGCCCCTGAAAACCAACCTTGTGTCACTACTCCTCCTTGGTACAACGGCCACAGGGTAAGTGTACAGAGTCCTAGTTTCAAGCTTTTTGTTCCAGTCCCATCATTTCCCATCACCAGCAGGGTGTTGGGGGGGGGGGGGGGTGGATGAAGGCAGTCAGTCTGTCTGCAGAACAGGCTGGCTCTGTTTGCCCCGTGCCCCAGCAAACAGAGGTTGTCGACTTTTAATGGAGCACTCAGGTTTCCACCGATGCCAGCTGCAGATAGAACAGCCCAGCGGCAAACAAATTCAGCTCCCTGGGGCTGCTCAGATTGCTCTTATTTGTTAGTTTACCTGTAAAATACAGTTGGGCTAATTCTTGCTTGCGTGGTTGCAAAGATACATTTCCCTCCTCTTTTTCAGTTTGTAGGGGAAAAAAACAAGCAAGTGCAGTAGGGCTGATGGAGTGAAAGAGCACTTCCCAGAGCTCAGGCCATAGCAAACATAGCCAGGAACTGTTTGCCTCACAGTGCACATGGGTGAAGCTGGGCTGCTCTGCATTGTAACTCATTTGTTGCATGCAAAGGTGCAGAAAGTGTCCTCATAGCTACGTGCTCAGATGGCCTGAAATCCCATAACCCCTCATGACGTTACCTGATTAATTTATTACGTTTATATTACAAGGCCAGAAAAGGAGGGAAAACTTATCAACGGTCTTCTTTGATTATTAAATATTAGGAAAAAACATTTTAATCGCACTTGGTAATACCATATTACTGAAATGGGGCAGAACACCCATCTGAAGTGAAATCCCCTATTAATTTCTATATGAAAAAAACCCTTTTAAGGATTCATCTTTGCCACCAAACTATTGTTCAGTTCATCTGCAAATCTTGCAGCCTCTCTGCCACAACAGATACACACAGTTTGCTGTGATTAAGACAAGAGAGAAGAGCTGCAGGGTTGGAACTGGACCCAGACTGGGCTTGGACAAAGGGCACCCGGGTGTCTGAGATATCTCAGATTTCGGGCTGTGCCTATAGCACAGAAGGAGTCAATGCAGTGAGGGCAGTCTTGCAGGTCAGAACAGAACTTTCAACTGCCTGAACACGATGCTGTAGGGAGAGTGCTAAAGGTCGTTATCACCAGTATGCTGTTTGGGAGGATATATTAAAAGCAGGGTTTACAGAGGTCTGTCTTCAAGCTAATCTCATTCAGTACTTTCATTAATGATCTTGATGACTGGCTAGATCAGGTGTTAATGAGTACGCCGGAGGAAAGGACTGGGATTTAAGTCATCCTGACAAATTGGGTGAGTAGCCTGAAAAAAGTGGAGGCTATTTAAGAGAGGACACTGTAATATATTACATAGAAATGTGTAAGTGCAGAATGGAAAAACAAACACTCGTGCAACCTGCAAAGCAGCATCACCGCAGAGGCATCACCCCGGCTCTGCAAAACCAGCAGACAGGGAAGCTGAAACTGCAAGATGGCCCGAGACAAAGCCAAAGTTAAACCCCTGCTGCCTTCAGTCAGCACTCACAAGTGGGAACAGCACGGCCTTTGGATTCCCTTCAAGCAGCGACAGCCCTGTCGTTCTATATATCCAACACATGACAACTCTGTACTGTAAAGGCACAAAGAGATACTTATCAATGACAGATTCAGAAGAGATCTTTACTCGCAGATAAAAAAAAGATGATCTGCTTTCTTACATTTTTTATATTGATCCTAAATCAGACACAATCCCTCACAACTCACAGAGTTTTGGGTTTTTTTTTTTTTAAGATAACCTCCTCCCTTTTGAACACTGCTGCACTCCTAATTATATCATCATCTATAATCAACTCTTAAGTTGATGTGACAAAGCCAAAAGATTCCAGTGACCATAAAATGGAGTTCTCTCTTCACACACAAAGCCACACGTCAGGATGGCTCAGGCAGCACCGCACCGACTGCTGCACTAACTGCATGCTGCTGCTCCCCATCCCTCTAGGAAAGGCTGCACACCTGCAGTTAAGTGAGGGCTTTCTCCTCCCTCATAGCACACAGTTGCTTACCTGGATTCGGTATTTTGAGTTCGGAGTGATTAGAAACTTTGATCCTGCAAGCACAAACAGCTAGATTAGCTATAAAGACACACCTAATTTGCAAGCAAGGAGCCACAGGCTGTTTACATCAGTGTCCCAGCCATAAATGTTTAATTAAATCAGCCTTTTTTCAATCACGGCATATTTTCTACACCACTGCACATTTTCTACTTGGTGAAAAGCCTCTCCCAGTATTCCTTTTCAAGGCACTGAAATGCTGCATGGGGCAGAAGCCTGGAGCAGCCTGGTGCAGGAGGGGGTGCTGGCTGTGCTCAGCTGCCTGGCTCATTCCACATGGTACCTACAGAAGTCTTTCCAGCAAAAACTCATTCCACTGTGCTTTCTGACAGTGCTAGCTTCAAGTTCAGACAAACAATGAACCCTTCAGTTTTCAAAGAACAAAACAGAAGCAGCTTTCACAACCAGGTGAAGAACACAAGAATTTGTGCTGATGCCTGGGCCAGCTGAGGGCTAACACTGCTCTGTTCAAAGGGGACAACCACGATGACATTCACTAATTACCAGGTGCTGATTCAGGTTCATCTAGCACTATATGGCAAACAGAAAGGAGCACAATTCGAAACTATTTTAAGATTTTTTCCTCCTTAGTGGTTTGTTTGTTTTAAAAGCAGGCTGGGTACCTCATCCCACTTCTTGGTATAAAATTGGTCCACTAGGGAAGTGCACAATCATATGACAACTGTTGCAATACTTAGCTGCATTGCTGACTAAACTATTAAGACATTCATGTGCTAACAGAAATACCTATCTACACCACAGTCAGCTACCAAACATCGCTACTTTCTTTAAGGCTCAGGCTATAAATTCTCCTGGGAGTGATGAGCTTAGTTCTGCACCAGGTAAAATAGTAACACAAAAGTCAAAGTAAAAGTAGAATAGTAACACAAAAGTCAAAACCAGGCTGACTGAGATACAGTACCAAAAATGCAAAGAAGAATTGGGCACCTCCAGATCTCTGCAAGACGTTAAGAAGAAAATCCAGTAGCTCAGAATGAGAAGTTGACCATACTCTTCTCCCAGGTAACAGCAATAGAACAAGAGGCAATGGCTTTAAGTAGCACCAGGGGAGGTTCAGGTTGGATATTAGGAAACATCCCTTCTCAGAAAGAATGGTGATGCAGTGGCACAGCTGCCCAGGGAGCGCTGGAGTCACTGCCCCTGGAGGTGATCCAGAGCCATGGAGATGTGGCACTGAGGGATGTGGTCACTGAGACATACCAGTGGTAGCTGGATGGTTGGACTCAATGATCTTAGAGGCCTTCTCCAATCTTAATGACTCTATGGGATAGAAAGGCTTTTAGTCAGGCTTTAACCTAATGAAAGAATAACCTCCACACTAACCTCACCATTGCTCAACTTCAATGACCTTCCATGAAAAGGGAAGAACACCATCTTAGTGAGATTTGCAAATAGCCCACAGCTAATTCAGCAGGGAGGAAGAGGAGGAAGAACTTAAGTACCACCAAAAGCTGGGCTGAAATTGAGTATTGACAAGTGAAAAGTAACCACAAAAGAAGAAAAAAAATCGAGCGACACCAATACATTAACACAAGCATCTGAGATAAAAGATCTGGGCATCACTGTGAACAGCTTAATAGAACATGGTCCCTCACAGCAGGACTCCGGGGGATGCAGGAATTAAGATGCTTTAGAAAAGAGACAGATATTACTGAAATTATTAAAATGCCACTGATCAATCTTCATTCTGAAGAGCACATTGATTTGATAAACCCATTTGAAGCACGGATAGCTTTCTATACCAACAGAGGCTGCAATGATTTGCACTTCTGAAGACAGATGAGTGAGATGAGATTTGGAAAAGGTAAACACGCCAGCAGAAAGGAATGAAAATCACATACTTCTGTTCCAACAGAACATAAAATTAACTGAAAACAGCAAATTAAAATTGCAGGTTCATAATTAGCTTGAGAATTAGAGTGTCACGAGATAGCCTGGCAAATATGTTTCAGCAATTTTTTAAATGATTGGTTATTTGTCTGCACAACAGAGAAACCCACACTTACATTATACAGAGCAAACATACGAAGCAGGCTTGTAGGACACGAGATACCCACCAAGTGTGAGAGTCTGGGGAAACAGCTCCCTTCCAAGTAGGTTACTCCATAATTACCCATGGCAGAAGTTTTGGTACTTTGTAATAGTGCGATGCTGGAAATGTTAGATGCTTTAGAATCTACCCCTATCTTCCCACGAATCTGCTTTAAAGCGGGAGAGAAAAATGAAGGGAGCTTGAAGAACACAAAGCACATCTGCCCTCAAGGCTCCCTCGTGTTCAGCAGCATGCTGTGCGTGATGTGTTAGACAGCTGACATTAGCAGATCAAAGATGGTAAAAACTCTTTAGGCGTCTCTCTTCTACGTTACTGGGCAGGACTGAAAACGAGAGCTGCAGATCTGCAGACATAGCAACTGATTTCCAAAGACACAGACAAGGAGTCCTCGCTACCCAGGCAGCAAGCAAGGAAATGGGAAAGGCTGATCCAATGCCACAGTGAAAAAGTCCGACAATTCACCTATTTGTCCTTCAGTCTTGAGACTTTCTTTACACCCTATGTATGATCAGTGAATCTCTAAATCTCCTCTAAACTCGGGTCCCTTGGAATGGACAAGACCTGATCAGGAAAACAAACGCTACCGTGAAGAACATTTTCTGATGATTTGACTCAAGAAACAAAACACACCTGCAGGCAGAAGGGTGCAAGCTAATCCCTGCTGTGCTACAGCCCTACAGAGACAGCTGATCCTTCTGCAATTCCGAACTGCCAGTCAAAGCTTTAACATCTTAATACACAGCATGCAGTAATTAAAATTTCTAATTAAGGGGGAAAAAAAAAAAAACACTAACCACCAAAACTAATGTTGCAAATTAGCAAGCCTTATCCACAAATTGAAGGTGGTCTCTGTTGCTCTCTCATAGAACTTATTAGTATTTTAAGCAAACAGCTCTGGACAGAGCTGCCCCTCTGCCCTTTTTAGCAACCTGAGACAAGAAGCATTTGCCAGACAAGCAGGTGGGCACCAATGTGGGTAATCTTTGAGTAATCTGACATTGTTTGGAAGAGCTTCTGAAAGACCTTGGTCTTCACAGGTAACAAGGCAGTATTCTCACATGGAGGGTGCAGAGTCCACCTTAAGCTTCTCTCTCATCAAATCCAAGAAAAAACTAAATGATAGATTGTTTATTTTGCTTAAAATAAAGAAATATCAGCAAAAACACCATACGGGGTCTAAGGTTTAGCTTGTCCTTATGGAATGCTACTTTGGGAATGAATTCACTGTGAGGACATGGATTACTCCTAACTGTCAGGCTAAAGTTAGGGGCACTAAAATATCAATTCTCACAGAGAAGCAGTATAAAAGAACTGGTTCCTACACGTCTGCGTGAGGGCTACATAGAGCCTAATAAAAGCAATTTTGCAGTCCAAGGAGGATGGAATCTGATTGACGTTCACGTTATGACTGAATGGAGCCCTCGAGAAACCTAGCAATGAGCAACTAAAACAAGAAAACAACTGCAGGACTTTCAGTCAAAGAAAACAAGAAGAAATTGACCTAAACAGATCCTTCTAGAGCCAATGAACAGATAAGATTTCTTAAGGGATTATGAATAATCACACCAGTTCAGTCAAAATGCCAACACAATATTGCTATTGGGCACCTCAGTCACTACCAGGTTTGTTTTACAGCTTGCAAGCCAGACCTCAGATTATCTTTCGGTTAAGAAACGTGAACTGCAACAGATACATGACTGAGCAAGACCTCAACAGGCAAAAGAGTGCGAGGTTGAGAGAGAGCAGGACAGGACTCATCTTGGACAAGCAACAGTCATCTTAATGGGGGAAACCAAGGTTTCATTCTTGATCCTGGAAAAGCAGTCATTCGCACAAAAATGAAAGAACTGTAACACTGAGAAATGGAAAACACATTCTATCCCAAACTGTAAGTCCGCTAACAACTGGAAATAAAAGCAGCTCTGCACGCACAGCAGATGTGGGACAGGCCTTGTTTTGGTACCAGCAACAAAAAACAAGTGGAACCACCATACTCATACCCTCCTCATACATCGTGTCTGGAGTGAAGCTACAATCCTATTCAAACAATGCCTTCAGCCTATTTTTGTGCAGAACAGAAGGAGAATTGGTGGGGATGCCCAGAAGACTGCTCCCCTTTGTCTTCAATACCTTTCTTAAATCCAACCTCCCAAACCCTTGAATTCCTTCTGGACACCCATCATCTAAACTGGCTTCAGCAGAATATAATCCTACAGTTCTCCCCCCACTCAGCAGGTGAGCTCCCTATGCCAGGCTTTATTTTAAAGTTATTCTGCTTACGCACTCGGTTAATAAGTTGGTTAAAAACTCAGGTGTTCGTAAATAAAGAGCTCTTCGGCTCACTGGGGATTGTAACTAAAAGGAAAACGCCAAAGGTTTTTAAAGCTGCTAATAACTATCAACTCCTCTGCTGCCTTTCAGCCTTCATTTCACAACATCTCAGAGCTCCTTACAAATGTAACTACACAGCCTGCTCTTCCAGCAGTGAAATGCAGCCAGTCCTGCGGTGAAACATGGCTGCTTGAGGACACAGCAGCACTGCAGCTTCTCCTCCTGCTCTGCCACCCCGTGGCTGCTCAGCCCAACGAGCACCCCAAAAGCTTGCTGTATGCACCCCAAGAATTCCACCAGAGCAGGTGGCTCATTGCTTCCACAGCCAGGCATTGCAATGAATTGCCACACGTGGCAGGAAGCGAGGAAAAGAGGTACAAACCATTTAATGGCTCTACCCCAGTAACCGCGTGCCCCGCAGCTCTTAGTAGAAACTGTTCTTTGAGAGATGGGTTGCAAGTTTTAATCTGAAATCTCCATTATCAATGGCAGCACATCCCCCGTTTCTTGGTGGGGAGATGCAGTTTTGGTCACAAGCAAAGGATGCCACCTACTGAATCCCCGCCACCACGACTGCACGCTCTGACCCTCCCAGCTCGAGACCTCCGGCAGGATCACAAGGCAAGCTGCAGGACCAAAAGGAATCCCGAGGTAAAGCAGAAAACAGGCTTGGAAAAACAAAGCTTTTCTCACTGCTACTCTCCCCACAGCCCACAGATGTATTACTGAACATCTGCACAACCACCATCATTTCTAATTTCGCAGCCCTGACAACCTTCGTAGAATGAAAAAAATAAACCTCCTTACATCTTTATTCCATTCTGGATTCATTATAATGCAGTCTGACAATACGGTACATTCTGCAACATTTAACCCCCGTTCCCATTTGCCGTTCTTAACTTCACGGCTTAATGACACAGTGTCAGTAGATCACAATATGACCCTGTTAATATTTTTTTAATGCCATTTTTACAAATTACAGCATAATGTACTGATTACGAGGATGAAAGGTAAGTCTCTACGTCTCTGTCTGGAAACCAAATAAAAGAATGTTTGAACATCTGTTCATCCTACAAATGTCTTTAAAAGCTTTGATTTTCCCATAATCATTTTGTTCCACCATTTCACCCTTTTTCGAGTGTGTATCCAACAGCCTCAGGACAGCAGCCAGAGATCTGCAGTAACAGCACATTATAATCAAAGTTCTCAGGCACATGTGAGTTCTTCTTTTAGAATTAAAACTGGGGGAAAAAAAACCAAACCAGCCTCCACCAGATACCTCCGCAGCACTCCACCCTGCACAAATCTCTGCCAGGGGAGGAAAATGAGGGGCTTTATGCAGAGGATTACAAAGCAGCGGGGCAGAAAATGGTGGCAGGTGAAGGTACTCACATGAGGTTTGTATGGCACGTGTGCTGCCCGGATTTCTGTCGTCTTCTCCAGAGGCAGAAGTGGGAGAAGCAAAATGCTTGGAAATAGGAGCACTGGGGAGGAAGGCAGATCTTGGACTGAGGGGATGGAACAACGATGCCAAGCTAGTGTTCTAGACCGAAGATGACAGAAAGGGTGGGGGTACATATTAAGAAACGTGCATTACAGAAGACTGGAGAAAGGGTGGAGGTACAGCTCTGCAAAAGCTGTTGCTGCTCTCTCCCTTGGAGCGCCCCAAGCAAACAAACTGTGGGATGCTCCACACCAAATGACTGGTGAGGAGCCAAGCAGAGAGCTGCAGAGCTGTCAGTACGCAGCACTAAAGAGTTTTCAAACACATCAAGTTCCGTAACAATTGACTCACTGAGGCTGCTAAGGGCAGTCAGCAACAGAGAGGGAAAACAATCAGATAACGCCTTCTAAAAATACACGTGCCACTGTAACACTGACATCAGGACTCCTCTCCAGATCTATTCAATAACACACTTACAGGTCTTTGTCTTCTCATTTGTAAGGCACGACCAGCAACTGTGGAGCAGCCAACAATATCCTACAGCAGGATACTTTTCAGGATGCGCATCCTTTTCTTTCCAAAACTCTAAGCAGAGTTAGAAGAATTTATTCACCCATTTAAAATTTGGCAAGGATGTTAATCCATACAGATCAAAACAACTTCCCTGATAATTCACTTTTGTTTTTTTTTTATTATTAAATGAGAGAGGTTTTTTAGTACCAGTAATTCTTAGGCTAACATAGTATGGTAATAATGGCATCCCTTCTCTGTCATCTGTTTCTCCAGCTTCCATCACTGCAGTATCTTAAGCAGAAGCAACAGTGCAGGGTACAAAACAGGATTTGATAAAGGCTTAAATAGAAAGATAAGAAAAAATATTCTTTCCAAAGACTGCCTTTAGGGGTGTCTGGGAAAAGAAGAGAAATAGGGAAGGAGAGGTGACAGGGGTGTGAAATGCATTTTTTTTTCATTATAGAAGGACACATTTTCCAGCAAGGCTGGCAGCACAAGCCACGCTAAGCCATAGCTGAAGTTGTCTGCCTAATTCCTCTGGGATCACACTGAAAGCATACCCCATAATCTTATGGGATGTGCTAAAGCTTTGCTGGGACTCACTCAGCAGAAACTGTTTGGGATTATTCCACAAAGCACTAATTCTGTTCTGATTTAAAGGGGCACCATCAAACCTTGTCTGAACACCTGACATGCCCCGTCTCAACGCTATCCAGCTGTAAACACCTTCTCACAATAGCTGAGATTTTTGCCATTTGTGTCCACTTTGGTTACCTGGATATTAAAAGGAAATGAAAAAAGGGTTAAAATTGGATTATGTTAGTAAAATGGATTCACACCCAACAATGGGTATTTGATTAATAACACTTCGATAAAAAAGCAAAATGATCTATTACCATTACTTTGTTCCACGTACATCTAAACTCACATTATCACCCATTTAACATCAACAAACACTCACTTTGTTCAACAGGCAGGAACCAGTACCTTCCATGCTGCCAGACCCAGAGTCCAATTTCTGTTCAAGACTTCCATCCCTGTGGAATTAACATTAGTTTCTACATTACGGTGTTCTACGCTTTGTAAATAACAAAGAAGGGATACTGCCAGTGCCTCTCTCCTCCACGTGAGCCTAGGACATGAAATCGAGAGGAAGAACTAAAGCAGCCATGAAATCCCTATTAAACAACTAATGGTTTCTAAAGCATCTTGGAGATATTCATTTTACAAGGTTTATGCTGCAATCTTCTATCATTATTTTAATGAAAGAAAGCCTCTGACTATTTCCAGAGGCAACTTTTTCTTTCGAACACAAAAGGCATTTTGGTTAGGAAAAAAAGAAACGATTTCAGAGTAGGATTCAACACAGAACCAGCAGGAAATTCAAAAAAGCTACATAAAAAGTCACCAAAAATAGGTTCTGAGCCTTTGGAACAGCAGACAGAACAATTAAGACTCTCAGTTATACGCATCATGTTTAATATGAAAAACATTCCTAGATAGAAATCATTTATAACAAAGATCCATACCAACTCTCAGATAACATCTTACATAGTTGCAGCTGAAGGAATCTGAAACATCCACTCTAGGTTCCACCTATTATAACACACGTTTTTAGTCCTTCACTTCACTTGGGGAAGCAAACCCAGGCAAATCAGCTTCACTTTGTAAGTCGCATGAAATTTACATCTTGACTGCATTTAGATCAATATTGGTGGCAAACTTTCAGATTATGTAAAACCTTGAAACAACTCAGCAGAAAAGCACTGCTGTTAGAATGCACAGCCCAACGCTGCCATTTGGCAGGTGCCATTCTTCAAGAGGCCATAAAGATTCACATCACCAAGACAAGATAAGCAGATCTTAACAGAATAAAACCAGATCGCGGGGATTTCAGAAGTGGACACAGAGTCAGCAGGAGCTTCCAAGCTCTGCAAGGAAGGAACAGGTCTAATGCACCGAGGCACGGAACGCATTCCCCATCTGAGTTCATTCCAGAGTCTGGTCTTTCTGGTGGGCTCAGAGGCCTCTTTGCTTTCTCAGGATTGAATCATTTTCTTCTGTGTGTCAAAGACGTATCTTTTAAAAAGAAGAGTGATGGTAACAGGTTGGGCTGAATCATTCTTGCTGCTTTCATCCTCTTTGTTCGCGTCCCCCTTCCCTGCCTTCGATTTTTTCTTGGACGCAGCGCTGAGAAGCATCTTGGTTTCTGGCTTCAGCCCACCTGTTAAAAACAGCAAACAAACAAGAACATACATGACCAAACAGCTCAACGACACACTGCAGCGTGTCTGGAAAAAATGAACAGGCAACTTTACTTCTGAAATCGACCAAGGAAAATACGGAAATGCACCTGGTACATTAGGAAAGTGACATTTCTGTATCACACTCCTGGACTACGCTAAGTTATGTGACAAGAGAGGCGTTCAGACACAGTTCACAACACAGCAGTACCCCAAATCCAGTGCAGTCTCCACGTGATCCCCCCCAGACCCATTCATTCCCACACCCACAATCTGACACACACCTCCCCAAACTGGACCAATGTTTTCAAGTATTAAATACAGACCAAAACGTAACCAGGTCAGGATAACTTACTTGATTGAGGTGAGCTTTTACCCAGCCGACCTTCCCTATTATTTGTACACATTTCCCAGAGTTTCTTCTCATTACTGAGAGTACTTACAGAAATGTAGGTCACAAATGAAAACTAACAGCTAAAACACTGAAGTATACAGTCCTAAGACTAAGGTGCTTTAGTAGCTTGAGTTTATTTAGTAGCTCGAGTTTACTTCCCAGACCTGCCACTGGTTGGTTTCAGTGAACGATGCTCTCCTTTTTTGTTCAGCCTAAAGTGCAGCTCAGGGTTACAGCTCACTTCTTAAGAGAACTGGAATTAAACTGCATGCAATTCTGGGGATCTGAGCTCCAAACATAAGCCTTTCTCCATGTTTTTCCCTCCTAAATGGATAGGATTGATTTAATTGATTTAAATTTTCATCTTTAGACTCGATAGTGACGTTTGAAAGAAAAGCAAGATGCAAGAATCCGAAGAAACGCTGTAAAATAAGAGATGCGGCTCCTAGGAGACCACTCCTGAGGAGCTGCCTCTTTAAAGAGGAAGACAGCACGCTCCTTAGGAGCGCATTCAGCACCACCTGAGCACACCGAGACGTGGTTTTCAGGCATCTGGCCAACTTCAGTTCAGGTATTTTTAACCCGCGGTGTCACATAACCTTATCTCAAACACTTAATCGGCTTCTCTCCCCTCATACTGAAATTCAGATGCGGATTCTCATATCACAGCCCGACAAAAAGCTCGAGATGCTTATGATTTGCTGGAGACAGGAGGTCTACGCTCGCAGGTGATCAGCTCTGCTCCAGACACACAGAGCACTTCCAGCTGGCTGTGGGGACACGGCTCCACAGCCCGGGCACTCACCCTGCAGGGCAGCAGCTAACTGCTCCAACAGCATCCCCACCCACACAGAGGGAAGGTGGGAAGCGGGCAAGCACCGAAGCACCACCAGGGAGCTGCCCGTTTGCTTTTCATAACCACGGCCTCTGAGAGCAGCCCTGCAGCACAGCCGTGTGGGGACATGCAGAGTCTCTCTCAAAAAAAAAACAACCAACAACCAAAAACACAAAACAGCACAAAAGAAAAGCAACACAGTGCAAGCGGCTCAAAGTACGTCTTACACTAAGGCTGCAGAAGGCCAACATTAGGCAGAACTGACATCATCCTATGGATCCTGCAGCCAAATCAGCAGCAGATTCCTCTTTTCAGATGGTACACAAAAAAAGCAATGATAGTTTCATTGTGGAAATAATTGAGATGGTTTTTCTTTGATGGTTGAGAAGTCTGATAATGACCATTTTGCACGTGTAAGGTTCAATTAATCAAACTAGATAATATGGTGTGGCTTGAGCACATTTATTATTTGGTTTTATTATGTTGTATAGTCATGTTTGATGCAGCTGCTTCAATTTTTTTTTTAATTGGATGCTTTCATACAAATCCCATTAATATTATTAGCCTTACCATCGCTCCAGCTTCATTATGCAAAATTATTTATCATTACATGAAGAGTAACATACTTCCGATGTGAAAAGCTCCAAGAACACCTTGGGTGCTGCTAGAAAAAACAGCAACAGTCAAAACCAAGCGAAACAAAACAAAAACAGCAGAAGGAGTGACCTCATACCGTCCTGATCTTTACCTTTGCAGAATTTATTTCCTACTGTACACTTTCTACTGCTTTGACCAACCTCACCACAGTGCTCCTGAGCAGCATCTCCTCCACTTTCCCAAGACAACCATTAACTTTTTGGACAAAAACACTGCATTTTGCTTGCTGGTTGGTTTCCCTTTCTGGGTCTTGTTATTGCTGCATTGCTGTTACTGGCACATTGCTGCTTAAGAAAGATGTTTAACTCTAAATCCTCTCAGTGAGAGGCACTTTAAATTAATTAAAGCAAACAAATTCTAAAATGCTTCTATTTACGTTAGTGGGCTTTGCGAGACTGATTTCCAAAAACACTCATTGATGGACAGGAGAGAGGAAGGGAGGAGGTGAGACACCGACACAGCAGCCCGGGGTGTCTCTTTCGGGTGCATGGAGCTGAGTACCCGCTGCTGCTGAGCTCCCCATGGGCTGAGCATCTACATCCCAGTGCTCAGCACGGCCACTCAGGTGGATAAATGAGGAATCCCATGCCGAAAAAAATCCATTTTCAAGAAGAACAGCATACACCATGCGTGGAACTGCATTGGGGAAGTCGCATAAAGCCAAGTGATCTCACCTCCTACAAGCCATTGCCTCAACTTCCAAACATTGGGAAGTAAAAGTACCCCACCTGCAGCTGTTAGCACCCAGTTGGATTTGAATACGGTATTCTGGGCAACAAGTTTACAAAAGAAATGGAAGAACGCAGTGGTTCCTATGAGCGCAATTATGGGCTGGCAGCCAAAGGCAGCTCAGGTATTATTAAATTCACAAGGTATCTAAATTACCTAATCAGATCCCGCGGCCCTCATTCTGCAAACAGATTAGGTGGCTGGCATCGTACCCTAACAAATGGCATTCTCTGTTTTCCTGCTGCGGTGCCAGGAGGTCTCAGGGCTGGAGAGGCTCTGCGGCAGCGCGGCACAAAGGAGCAGCAGTGGCAGACAGGCGGGCTGTAATCGCGGGCTCATCTACCTCCGCGCGTCTCTCGCGTTACACACAATGCACGCTTTGCGTTTTACAAAACCAAGGAAATGAAGGGAAATATATCTGTCACCAAAGAAGACATCAGACCTTTAATAGCTGAAATGACGGATATTTTTAGATGGAGGTCTAGTTTAACTTACTTACATTAAGGGTCTAATCTCTGCTGAACAATAGCTATGTTAGCTTGAATACATAGTGAGAAATCTGTTCCATTAATTAAGTGCTGCCTGTACTACTCGGATTTGTAGCAAATGTTAATAGATTTTTTTTTCTTCCTCTGTTGGACAATTACTTTATTTTGCCAAGTTGCTAATGGATTAAATTGAAAAGGTCCGCGTGTTAAGAAAGACTTCAGCTTCAAAGTTCTAAGAAATGCCTCGCATACAACAGTGGGAAATACCTATATATTAATATTATTAATGGGCAGTCCTCAGAGGCATAGAAAATATCTGAAAGCTTAGCAAATTCATTCCCACCCATCATAACCATGTCTGTAACAAGAAGCGCCCAGGTCTTATGTAAAAGATACTCATGGCATCAGCTAACCCACATTACATACAATGTCTGTCAGGAAAATAGTTTAATGCTGCACGCTTTTAGTTTTGATTGTTAGTAATAATTACTCACTAAGAGCACAAACTCTCATCCTTTGTCTCAGCACAGTCTCAAAGATTATTCTAAACAGAGGTGTTCACAAAATGTGCATCTTTAAAACTCAAATGAAAAGCAATACCACACCAGGAAAACGTTTCCCAAGTGTAAGAACAGTTCCACACGCAAAAAATGCAAGATAAAGACAATACTTTAAACAGTTTTTGCAAATAAAAGCAAACTTCCTAATGATTAGCAGCATCTTACATTCAAACACTTCACCGTGTTCTGGAGCTCGACTATTATTCATACATACATATACATTCATATGTATATATTCATACAAGGAGCCTGATTTAGTTCGCATGGAAACACAAAGATTTTAGCAATTTAGTGTCAATTTCATACTGTAGAATTCTTGTTTATAAATACTGGCTATCAATTTTTGACTTTTGTTTTTCTTACGTCTTAAGCGAAGACAGCCATATCTATGCAAGTTTTAAAGTTTCACTAACGTTTCATGTTCTCTTTATACAAAAGTTACCCAGATCTCCCTATAATGGAGGATATATGGTGACAACCACCCTGTGCTGACCCCTGGGGTCCCCACTCCATGCCCAGATGACCACCTGCACACCTGGCTGCTGGCAGCGTCAGCCAGAACACAAACCACAGCCAACACATACAGAACATACATAAATGGCCACAGGCACCAAGGCTTACTTGTGCTTTATTTTTACCACTGCTGCTTCGGTTAAGCAGAAGGCTCGTGCACTCTCATTCCTTCTTCTAATCCAGCTGCAGGATGGGGTACCATTGCCGTGCTTTTCCCCCTTGTATATTTTTATTTCATTGTCACTTACAAGCTTAATACTAGTTTTCTTTTGTGTTATTTCCTCACCATGCATTCTCCTTCACTTCATGTCATCATTCCTTACAAAGGCCATCCTTTTTTTTTTTTTTTTCCCCTTTGCATTCCTTTCAATCCCCTTTGAAAGGACCTCCAAGAGTGACATCTCCTAACATCCAGCTCCTTCCCCTGACTCCCAATTCAGCACTTCAGCAGTTGTACCTCTTTCCTTTTTCAACGTCAGTCTTCAGATTTCCCGTCTCCAAATTTCTCCTTCCTACTTCCACAGATCACCTTCTCTCTTTGATATTTAGGAACAGTCCCACCTCCTTCCAAAATAATGAAATACTTGAACGGAAGATTTTGAAGGCAGAATCCTAGGCCCAGTGTGGATGAGAAGCCGGATAATAATAACCCCTTGTAGTCCAGCCGGAGACAGAAGTAATTTTTAAGCAACTGATAAACACATCATCGAAAACAGGTGCAATAATACAGGCACTGGGCATGCTCTCCTGCACAGCTGAAAAGAATAATTTATTTCACTGAACAGCTCCCTTCTCAGATGCATAGAGGCAGAAAAAAAGCTAAGTGCCCTGGCTAGTGCTGAGGAACATGAAGGCATTAGTTAGCACGGATGACTGCAGAGTTTTCTTACAGAACTGAGAATTGTAATGGAAAAAATAATATTAAAAGATTTCAAGCCTCCTGGTTCATGCAAAGCTGGCTTCCATATCAAAATTAAGAAACCATCCCATCGACAGCAATAGGAAAACCAGTGAGTATCTCAGTAAGTACCAGCAGTGGTATTTGCCATGGTTTGCTGGGAAGGCGTCGGCCCAGAGAAGGCTCATGATTCTTGCCACAGTGTTAGGAAGAAGATTGAAGCTACATCAATAGCCACCACTGAAATAGAAAATATTCCAGTATACACTCGCTGTTAAAAAAATTCCTAGACTGTTCTTGCTATTACTTCCAAACCTCCCATCCATCCGGGAACACATGAGCCAACCTTGTTTCTCACTTCTGGAAAGAAAATACCCTATTTCTTTCCTTCCACTGCTGCAGCAGAAGACAAGAACTTGCATTTCTTGTCTCCAGTCAACATTCAAGTGTTAAAAATTGACAGAAAATCAGAGAACAAATTAGCACAGCACATTTGAAGTCAGAAATAATTTTCAGTCAAGGCAAACATAACCTTTTATTATGACAGGCAGACATTTCTCTTTCTTCTTGAGGGAAGTAAAGAAAAGAGCAAAACTTGAAAGAGGCAAAGGTTTGGGGATAATCCTTCCTCACAATGGATTATTTGCAACAGCCACTCTTCACAATTTCAGGATTTCCTTAACTGGAACCCTCAGAGCCTGAGCCCTCATTACACAGTCGAGGAGTGCGTAACCACACCAACGCCCCTGCTAAGAGAGTACAAAACCCAGTTGGCCTGAAAATCAGAAGTGATCAGAGCCCCAGGTGGGGGTCAGTCTGCTGTGCTTGGGACAGAACAGACTGGGCTCCCATCAGGCTTACTGCAGGGACTGACCACTGAAAGGAAAACCTGTTGCTGGTACTGTCGGACTTCAGAATCCAGTAGTTCAGTAGAACAGTTAAAAACAAATTTGTTTTTTCTTTTCTTGCAACTGTATTAACGCTTTAAAATCCCACTTCCCTACGTTCTAAACTAAAGAGGGGGTACAAGGTTCAAGCAATGCAGCACTTGCATCAGGATCAGATTCTGACCAACATTAGAAGTAGGAAAGAGGTAGCAGAGGTATATTCTGCTTCCGGCAGAATGAAGGGATTGCCAGTGATACAGAAGTTGCCTCTTGGAATCCCATAAAAGACTAAGCAAGCACACACAGGTGTTCTTCACTTAATTCTAAAGCATTTCAGCACTGCTACAAAACATATCAGCGATCTGCACCCTATAAACATAGCAAGCTTGTGCAATTATCCCTGAAGTAATTATCCGGTGTTTTGAATAAAAAGGAGAAGGACCCCTCAAAAAAAATCAGCAGATCAATTTACCCAAATCCTTCCTCTTAAACTTTTCTTTACAGTCAGACAGAAAAGATAACAGAAAACATCATATCGTTTTGCCTGAATTCTATGTATTACGTTAGCAGAAAATCAGAGTTGCTACCCAGCAAAGATATCCAATACTCTTAACTCCTCATTTTATTGCAACCAAGGTGGCCATTTTGCTCCATCAGTATTCAGCTAAGAAAACCTGAGCTGGTCAGGAAAAGGACATCTTTCTAAGCCTTCCAAGAACAACACTACTATATTGCTCTGCCCATAAATACTGTATCAGGAACATCAGATATGCCACATCACGACCAGTAGACTAGATTAGCAGCAATCTAGAGGCTGCTGGCCCTAACAGAAAGGACAAGCATCCCATCTGCTTGTCATTAATATATGGTGCTCCAGAAAAAACAGGGATGAAAACTGTGTCCTAAACTAATCAGAGTCCAGGACCAGCCAGGAATTGTCTACCTGACGTCAGGGTCAGCACCCATCAGCCCAGCTAATCAAAAGGTTTGAGCACAGTGCTCCTACTGGAGCTGGTCTGCTCTATTCCTAAGCATTAATCACCATGATAACAACTGTAATACAACCACCTGGGCAATTTTGATGCAACAGTTGACCATCACTCAAGAAACAAGGGATATTCCTGCTGCCACCCTCAGGAGCTCAGGATTTGAGCCTCAGTTACTTCCACAGATCAGGCAACAAATTTTTCTTATGTAAATCCCTTCACAATTCTCCAGTAATTCTCTTTTGAATTCACACCACCTTTTCCCACATCTCATCAGCTCTCTTCAGAAACATTCTGCCAGGATTTCAAACTTCAGGATAGACCCATTTTTCTCTTTTGGCTGGCACAACATCTGCTATTACTCATCTTGCCCGGCTTGTGAATATTAACAGAACAACAGCACGAAGCTGGCCAGGGAGAGCATCAGCCTCCAAGGAGACCAGAAAGTGCACTCCTTCCTTCCAAACGAGAATTACACTAATGCCTTGGGATCTACACACAATATCTGTATTCACTGTTTGATGACAAAGATCGGAAAGAAAGTATTACAGCCACTTCAAGCAGTGGATTGCTCGTGTACTGCCCAAATGCTGCCGTGTCAGCCTGCACAGCCAGCCCTGCAGGTTCAGCCTGGTGGGCTCTGGGTGGAAATCCTTAACTACCAAAAGGTCTTCCCATAAATTAGGGAACAGCTGCCCTGTTCCACGTCCCAGATGGCTGCAGTTCAGTGCTGAACTGACTTGAGTATCAATTTGTTAAGTTTATACAGGCTTTTGGGCTGAGAAACATTATTGTAAGAGGTGATAATCTAGAAATAACACGGATTTCATTATGGGCTCCTACTTAGTAGGGAAAGAGCTAATTTTCCTTGATGAGGAAGACAGAAGCTGTTTTAATTCAAGAGGCTGACCCAGGTGAAGCAGGGGCCAAAGCTGTATTTAGAAAACTCTCACGTCAGCTGGACACAGCCCTTTCAAGCTCAGTGCCAGCTCCACACAATGGCTTGAGCTGCGCTCCCCGGCAGCCCTTAAAGGCACATTTTGTATCTTGGCTTTTGCTGCAAGCAATCAAGAAAGAATGCAAGAAAACAAAACTGTTTCCCAAGCACTGTTTGCTGGTGCCATAATTAATATAATCAAACAATTCCACAAATTGCTTCCAATTGCTGGCGTCACTTTCATGTGCACAGCCAAGCTTTCAAAGAAGGGCCCTTCTTGTCCTACATCCTTACACTGGTAACCCTTGCTTCACACAATAGTAAACAAGCCCTCGCTAAATAGTACAGGGTAATTTGTACTGTAATAGGTCCCCAAGGCACCATGGACACAATTTGAAACGCCATCTAATTTTTCTTTTTAATTAAAAAAGCAGTTACTATATTTAAGCACCAACACAAAAAAGTTCAGAGGGGACGGTCTGGAGTTTCCCACAGCTCTCTGGGACTTTTCTCAAGGTCAGGAAGAGTTTTATAGGCTCCATTGGTACAGATTTTTTTCGTTAATTAGTCTGCCATACCCTCTGCATGAAGTCAGCGTATTGATTTTCAGTCTGATATTCTTTGTATTGCTAAACAGAGCTCAGGCTCCAGTGTCACACAGAATCTATCAGCAGCCGAATGGTTATCAATACCATCCGTCCCTGTACATACCTTGCCTGTCTCTCCCTCTCCATCGTCCCACACTTGCTATCCAGACTGAGGACACTCAGTGTACCACAGTGCTGAGAGTGTGTGCCATTCATTTGGTTTTATGCTTCTCCTTTTACAGCAAGATGCCCGAGATACCCGTTTCCCAAATCTACATCATGCAACTGTATTTTCACCTGTTTTTTTTGGTCAAAATTTATGACAAATAATTACTGTCACCTGAAGCCATGTAGTAGGACAGTTTTCTGCAGCCTACAAATATCCAGTCTGTGATAGCCTTGCTTCACAAACACTACATTAAGTAAACAAACCCATACACACTATAGGAGCCTACTTGCAGTTCTCACCGAGGGTTTTCCAAAACACATCCTACCCCAACACCCTCTTCAGCCCCAAAGCCCCAGAAAGTAGCCCTGAAATGCAGTGACACTGGGGATCTTCATTTCTTGGCTAGCTTGGCCATACTGCAATACACATCAGTTGAGAATACCAAACCTGACCTTGTCTTACAAGGCCAGCATGTATTTCAGTTGCAGTTACACTGCATGTCACAAGCATTTGTTGGCTACACACTTCTAGGGCAAAGTCCTAAAGAAGCCTTCACACTTTGCATTCCTGGGACTTAGCCATGGCTTATATACATCCTGCAATTTGTTGTTTCTGTTTCCCAAACATTAACACAGGTTACATCAGAGATTCCAGGGCACTGCAATTACAAGGTCTTGGCTGTGCAAATTACATGTACACGTACCACAAGAACCAACTCGCAGAGCTACAGGACAGCCACCACGGTAATCTTTTGATCTTCACGCTGTCCCATTAGCCTCAGGGAGAGAATTTTCAAAGTAATATTTGCAGTGGCTATATATGCGCTTTCAGTGCATTAACAAGGCTGCAATTATGTCAGCTAATTACTATACCAGCAATTATTCATAAACTGTTTTCACTGGATGGTCACTCAAAGTCCATGCAGTCACTGAGATCATGCCCAAGTGCTACTCCAGTCACTGCCTCAGCATGTCAGCTGGAAGAGCTCTCCCAGAAAGAGGGAACAGGCAGAGCTGCTTACGTTGTTGATAATGTGCTTTTAGTGCACACATTCCTCAAACTCCCTTAAGCCAAAAAAGGCCACCTTGAGTGCATGGGAAATGCCCAGCACACAGCAAGAGCAGCTGTGAAAAAACTGAAGTAATAAGGACATTAAATTATTAATACAAATATACGTACTGGGAATGTACATAGGTTCTTGGTACAACTCAACAATTTAAAAATTACAGGTAGGTCAGCATTAATGTCCATGACCATTCAAAACAATCCAAGAGAGAAGTGCCTTAAAATCACAGCTACTTTAACCAGCAGGGGAGGAAGGTTGCTTGTTTTTAGAATTGATCATTCTCTCCAGCAACAGCAGGCATTTGGTGCTCTGCAGTTGTTGGGGATCAGGACTCTGCTAAAGCAAAGCTGACCTCAGGATAGATTCCTCTTTATCAAAGGAAACTCACCCTCTCTTTCAGAGAATCTCAGCCCCCCCAGGATTACATAAGCACAATAAATAGACAGTTGAACAGCTATACTGAGCTGTAACTTGTCCTTCATTGCTCAGCACGGCTTACTTTTGTACTTGCACACAGCTTTGTGTTCCTTTGCACGACTCCTGGCAGGAATACTTAGTATACTAAGTCATGATCTCCCATAGCACTTTTACATAGCCAGCTTGACAAGAAGTCTCTTTTTCTTCAGACCCCATCACTAGTTTGACTTGCAGGATCTGGATATTCATATATTCTGCTGTGCATACAGCCCTGCCAGCACTGTCCATTCTCACCACATGGCTCCAGCTAGTAGACCTAGGGACCAGGCACATCCATGCCACTAGACCTCTGTGAAGTATTCTGTCAGGATGCAAGAAAGGGAAAGAAACACACAGACATCCAGATGACAACTGGGACACTGCTGTCCAAGATACACCTTTACAAGTTTGGTCCTTGCTAATTAAATACTCAAGTCAAGGGGGAGAAAAATCACCCACTGAGGCATGGGAGCTCTTGGGTCAGAGTCAGGCAGCAGTGCCCCAGAAGACAGAGTTACTGTCAGTACCCTGGTACCTATAAAACAGTACATCAACAAGAACAACACTCATGTTCTGAAACAAAACATGTTCTGAATTCAACACAGGGGACTAAAATCCCATCCGCCCAGTGAAAAGGCAGCAACTACAGTAACACCACCAACACAGAATCTCCGAGAGCAGCCTATCAAGGAGGCACACCGTGTGGAGAAAGTTCAGGTTAGCAGATGTGACAGAATCAAAGGCAATTCATTACAAAGCAGCTTCAAACCGCAGTGCCGGATCCGCAGGCCGGGCTGTAATCCTCCCATCTTGATGTGCACGAGGCATCCGAGAAGCCCGCTAAGCTGGACCGACTCTGCTGACTTATCCCAGGCATCTGCTGCTCGTACGGGTCCAGAGTTTAAGTTGGCGATATTCATCTTCCCCTGGGCTGCCTTTATAAAGCAATCCTAAACAATGGGACTTCAGAATAAAGAATGAAACATTTAATTTTTGTGGGCATTTCTTTTTTTCAACTTCTAGGCAAGGGCCTTTAATGCGATTAGAAGGGGGAGGGGGATTGGATAGCAGCTTTTTTCTTTTTTATGTTATGTATATTGTGTGTAAACAAATATGCAATTTGCTTTAAAAAGATAAGGTGATTAAATTTTTATCGGGCTTGTACTCTGTTGTCACCACAACAAAGAGAATTAGGAGGAGGAAAGAAAGGCCTTTTTATTTGAATTATGCTCTTACCAGAGGTTCTCTACAGCACAGCTGTAAAGCCACTCAATGTTCTCCAAACAGGCCCTTTGATTGCATTTTATTCAACTTGTTTGCATTTGGAGCAATCGAAAGGAAAAGAACGCTCCACATTTTGATGTCTTAATGTTCCTTAATACCTTCTTTAATTTATATTAAGCTTCTTAACTAGGGTGATGAATTCTTCAAAAACAATAAAGACCTAGCGCAGAAATCTCTCACACACCATGAAAATTGAAATTATAATGTATTCATGGCTTTTTTTTTTGTTATAAAAAAAACATTATTTAGAAGAAAGATTTTAAAGCAGAGAAAAAAATCCTGAAGTTGCACGAAAATTACTTGATCCACAGAAACAGATGAAAGTTCAAACTAATTATTACAAGGGAAATAAAATGCTGTCTGAGGTGGAGTAGAAGAAATAGTAGGAGAACATTGGGTTACCGTGAAGTTTTCAGTCTTTTAATAACCTATAAACTCCTTCTGCACAACTTCCTACAAGAAAGGACTCTGGAAATTTGTTTAGTTTTGTTTTACCGAGACCAATTCCAATGTTTGATGGTTTTTCTTTTTCTTATTCCCACTTTTCTTCCCTAAAACAGCTCTCTAGGTTTAAGTCCTATGGTGCCTTTTCCCTCCAGCTGTCCTTCACCGTCTGCCAACACCAACAGCTCACACCGTGACTGGTGATGGCCAACAGGGCACCACAACACCCACAGACACAGCACCTTCAGGGGCACACGGCCACTGGGTGAGGTTCCCAGAAATGCCATTCACAGGTGGATCATCCACCATGGGAGCCCAGAGGAGGAAAGCTGACCACAGCTCAGAATTCTTTAAGCGGAGCACAGCGCTGCAGAGCCACACTGCAGCGATGGGTGTGTGGGTACCACTGAGGGACAGAATGAACTTCAAAACGATCATTCAAAACGTCCTTGAAATAAAATGTTACTAAAGGAAAACATATTTTAATCTGGATTTGCATATTGTTATTTTCTGTTAACATTCACTGACTGCTCACCTCCTTTCCCCAAGTCACATTTTGAAGCAAGCTTCCAAATGAAAACCTCGTGGTGGAGCCTGTCCCATTTACAAAGTGCTTGTGAAAAAGCTTGCCTAGCTGTACCAGTAAACAACGGGCCACAACGATTAAAGCAATTTATAAAACAACACAGTGTGCTGCATCGACTACAAAGTAAAACAATACTGATCTTAATCTAATCCGAACGCACCGTGGGTGAAAACAACACCTCTCCGTCCTGAGCAGGGTCACGCCATGCAGGCACAGAAGCATCAAACCCAACAGTTTAAGAGCACATACAGATGACTACAGCAAAACTGAAGTACTGAGAAACTGCACACTGTCAAAGGTGGCACAGAAGAACTTTGTAAGGTAGCTCTCTACCAAAGGGATGTACATCACCACCCTCTACCACAGTATCAGGGTGGTGACGCACTGGAACAGGTTGCCCAAGGAGGTTGTGGATGCCCCATCCCTGGAGGCATTCAAGGCCAGGCTGGATGTGGCTCTGAGCAGCCTGGTCTGATGGTTGGTGACCCTGCACATAGTTGAAACTCAATCATTGTGGTCCTTCTCAACCCAGGCCATTCTATGATTCTATGATCAGGTCTTCTTCACATACATCTGTCCTACAACCAATCCCTGCGTTTGCAGCAAACGGTGCTGAGACAAAGCAAGGCTAAAACAGAAAATAAGTGCAGTGAATATTAATCTTTTAACTGGCAATGTCTAACTTGTCTCACCTACCCCAAAACTTTGCATTTTCATAAGCAAGTACATAATTTGCATGTGCAACACAGTATGTAACCACTTAGAAGCCTTAACGGTTGTATCTATGAAAGTTTGTGCCTTTAAGCAGAAATGATTCATGAATTTTAATTTGTTTTAAATGTTGAAAAATTCCATCCAAGTAAATTGAGTCAACAAGCCAGCAAAGGATGAAGACATGGATCTGCTTTTTATTTAAAAGAAACTGAAGTCTATACATTTCTTAGTCACCCACAAATCCTCCAGCAGTGAAAAAATACTTCACAATAACTAAGTCTCCTGCATTTGTTCTAATTAACACACTCTGCTTCTCCCCATTGAGCACATGCTAGATGAGCACCACTGAGCCTTAACTGATTTTCTTTGTTACGTATCTACCACTATTTTAAAGTGTTCTTACAGAGCTGAATCAAAGACCCTAGGATTCAGCAAAACTGGAAAAGATTTGCAGAACAAGAACTTTTTGTAAGCTGCTTCAGCATCATGAGTCTCAAAAACATGGGAAGTCATCACCCTGCCCTCCAAATGAAGACATTTGAAACAAATATTACCATTATTTTTAAAGGCATAACTGTTATTCATACTTACTTTCTCAGAATCAAGAGTCTCAGTTCAACATCTTAATGCTCCCCCCCTCCACTGTAATCACAAAGCCTAGAAATAAACCTTTGAATACCAAGTTAATGTTTTTTAAAAGCTATTTTACAATACTTGTGCTCCAAATAAACAGCAACACAAAGCCTTACACAGCCACATAGTGATATGTTTATAGACAAGCAGACATATTAAGTCAGACCTTAACTGAGATAGCAGAAGTTGCAGAGATAGTGACAGACGAAGCACACAGTAACAACTGAATACATCCATCCATGCCACAGCAATACTTCCATTTTTCTAGGCAAGCACCCAAGGGCTGGGTTTCCTTCCTCAGCACACTCTTCCTGGGGCACAGACTGTTCTAAAAGCTAGCGAAATAAAACAAAATGCAGGTACAGCTCCTGTCCAAGACCACGGGAAGCTGATTTAAAGCTTGAAGCAGATTAGTGCTCCTGAGCCAACTCCCCAAAAAAGATTCTGCTCTTGTTTTTGAATTTTCCAGCTACTGATATTGCTTAGGAATAAGATGTAAGCAGTTTACAAAGCTCAGAAGCAGAACTTATCAATTGTCCTCATGTCAGATGACCGGCTAGAGGAGCAAAGTTACAGCAGCTGAACTCTGAAGATTCCCACTAGCAGCGCCAATCTGCTTCAGTGCCTGGATCCATAGCTGGCAGTGGGAGGGAAAAGGTTCACCACTTGTGTTTCAGTCAGTTTTGTGGACTGCCGACCTTCCCCAAGAGCCATTGCAAAGTGCCAAAACACCACATGTTTCATGCACTGCAAACATCCCCCAAAAGCTTGGTGTTTCAGTGCAGCGCAATGCAGCACTGAAGGAGAGGAACGCTAAATTATAGAAGATGCAATATGACCAGCCAAAACACACAAACAAGTTAAAAATAAATTATCCCCATTACCAAAACCACAAAGGCAGCATCTTGTATGATGAGTGCTGATTTCATTAAGTTTGGGTTCCAGTACAGTCCATTACAGGAGCAAGTGTTCCCACGCTTCAAAATTTATTTTCCTTGACAAGTAACTGTTAAACATTTGCCTTATGCTAACATAATGCTTGTGATATACTATGTTACTCAATGACAACACAGAGATACAGCTTAGCCTATTAACCTGAATTACCTGCAGATAACCCCACCAAAGCATGAGATATCTTTCACCCACTTGTTCTGACAGAGGTTTGCCAGGATACTGGACATTTTAAAGGGGAACAGAGTGGAGATGAGACAAATTCACATTCTAATTAAGTTTCCTCTGAAACCTATTCTGCATTTTCCTACAAGCTCCTCTTGCTCACTTTAGGATACTACTCCAGTCAGCTCTACAAAGTCGCCCAATAAAAGGAAACAGTGCCCCTTTGAATACCCATCTGCAACTGTGTTCCCTATTCAGCCCCCTGCCTCAGGGTTACAACTCCATCCTCTCTGACTCTCCAGCTATAACCTCAGTGTTCCTGATGTCTCCACTTATCGTTGGGGGGAGAGCTGATCAACTGCAGGTTCTGCAACTGCAACCAAGCAGCCATTTACAATTCCAACAGCTGGTACTGATTTTGCAGCAGAATCATGTCAAATCTATGGTTCAAATTCACTCTCCTTATGCAGAGGGGGAAAACAACCAGTTAAAAAAAAGAAAAGGGAAAGACTGGGAAAGTGTCATGGAAAAAACATTAGCAGCATAGGAACCACTGTAGCACCCTAAGCCAAGCCTAAGGTCCTGTCTTACCCAGGCTCCTTCCTTAGCAAGGGATGCTGGAGGAGGAAGAACTGTGCAGTGCATGATGACATCAAGTCACGTTCTCCTGTCAGAGATCTACGCTCCATACAGACCGCAGCATGAGGCAGAACTACCTTGGGTCATGCCCAACAAGCAGGCACCTCAGGAAGTCCATCTCTGCAGAGGTCAGCATGCCCACCCTGCACTTCATCAGGCTAGCTCACAGGGCTAAACAGAAGCAGCCAGCACTCTCCCGCATCATCTGTATTGAGGATGAGAGAACTCCAAGTGTTCACAAAGTGTTTGTTTTACATGCAGTTCACTGAGGCTGCTGATCTACAGTAAGTTTACATTAACATTTACACTGCTGAAATTCAGGCTCTAGTAAACACTATGTGAGGAAAGGAAAAGCTGAGTCTCTGTAAAACATACCAGATGCGCTCCCTTCCAAACAGGTTCAAACAACATGTCCTAGAGAGCTGTTCTAGAGATGGCTGTCCTTTTTCCCTTTGAAGGAAGGTCTTCCCCATGGTCTCCCATGTCAAGAGTCTGGCTCTTGGAAGGAATGCAGATACCTCACCTGAAACTCATGAGCAGTTGGAACAAAGACAGCACCTTAAGTCCTTCTCAAGCAGAAATCAGCCTTTGGGTCTTAAGTGAGCATATTTAAGACGACGTGGTACCCACGTCTACTGCAGGCGCAATAAAAATCAGTTTGCATACAGGAATTAATGAGTCTTTTTTCCCCATATTGGGCAAAAACATATGAGCAAGGAGAGGTGAGTCAGAAGTGAGAGGTACAGAGCGAGTGTTACTTTTAGGATTTGGTTTCACGTATACATGCATCTTTGATCTACCAACACCGCTTTGCTGGAAGAGACAGCAGAGGTTACGAGTATCCAGATGAGAGCTGCTTGACTTCCAACTCTAAAGTTTACTTTAAGTTAATTCCATGGGAACAAAAGAAAAATAGCCATAACATTAGAAGGCGGCTGTGCTGACTTCTAATGGAAGTTAGTTTGCACTTTGCAATCTAAAATTATAATGGACAGACTGCTCTTTTCCCACTTTTTATTCAGTCCTATTTTACTACTCCAAATATATACTACCTAAATTTGTATACTCTTTAACAGTAGTTAATCTTCAATTAAAATACCTAGAGCAGAAACTTAGATAACTGGTTTAAAAGGTAAAAGCTTATTGACAAAAAAACGTATTCTTCATATTGCCTTTTTTTTTTAATTCTGCATATTAAAAATGTCATTTTTGTGACTTGAAAAAAAATCTTCAGGAATAATGAAGGCTAACAAAAGACTGAAGAGCAGTAATTTAAAAAGCTCCATATGTAGCATCCTGATTACTGTATCAGTCCCCTTTCTGTAACGAAGGGAGAAGTCACCAAACTGCCGCCTGTCCTTTCCGGTGACAAGGAAGGGCGAAGAGGACAGAGCGTGTTCAAGGCATCATCCTTCAGGCTCTAAAAAAGAACAAGAAGCCTTCTGCTGCACAGTATGTGGGTGTCAGTGTCCGGCACTTTTTTGGAATACGGTAACCCCGGCTCTGGTGGTCCCTTGCACATGTACTTAATTTGGGAGCAGCTGGGTTCAAAAGTTTATCCTCACTTTTTGACCTGCAAAGGTTTAGCATGTGGGCGTGCACACGAGTGTGCACATCATACCACACAAGCTGAAGATGTGCAGCCACAATATACACTGTGTTTACGTGCACGGTTTTGCACACAGAGCGTACTGCACTTTTTAAAATGCCATAACACCACCCAGCTTACATTGGATCAGTGTGCACTATATGCGCGGTCAGCCTTCCCAACCCAAACACGGCGAGTTTGCATTTTAAAATTCAGTAAGCTTCTGGAACGGTTTGGCATAATTTCAGAAGGGCACAGTAATGAAAGAATTTGCTAATTGCAATACTACCTGCTTAGATTCAACATGCTTCTTAGAAAAATACAATCACCAAACTTGAAAGCCTGACCAGATTAACGTCACTTACAAGCTCATCACTGGTATACCTGAGTAACAGACGCAATGGCCAGAAAGTCATATTTATAGCTTTACATCACTGTCACGACGAGCTAAAGATGGGAGTGAAGCTGGGCTGCTCTAAGAGAGGCTGGGAGACCAGAAAGAACAACCTCTGAGAGCTTCTTGGTATTGGTGAAGGTTGTGAATTTATAGCACATTTGTGATAGGGTTTGAACGCTCCAACAACCACTATGACTGAGATAAACAGCAACTCATTAATCCATGGAAATGTGACAGTACAGTTGAGAGCAATAGTTTTCACTGCACTTGTGTTACTCTGCAATCTTGAATCGATTGTTTACAGAAGCTCTTCACTTGTGCTGATAGCAGAAAGTGCTCTACATACCAGTGAATCTTCAATTCGTAACGTGCAGCATGTATGAAATAGTGGCTTGTTTTATTTGAAAGATAAAAGCAGCACACAATGGATAAATATTTCACAAATGGAGAAGAATTTTTCAAATGAAACAAGCACTTGGTTGATAAAAGTTGTAATTTTCAGTCAGGATTGTACAACAGTAACTTTATTACATACCAGCTCCAAATACAACACGGGGAAAACACTGTGTAACACAAATCAAGTGAAGTATGTAGGCATAATGGCATAGAAAATAGAAGTTTCTTAACAGTGGAGCCCATACATCAGCAACTGAAACTGCAAATTAAAACACAGGATGGTGCCCAGGGGGAAAACTTTGCACAAAGACACTACAGATGGCCAGTCTATGAAGACCAGACTACTTGGCCAATGCCAAAAAACGCAACTCTCCCTTCAAAAGTTGCAGGGACAAAAAGTGAAAAGTTAATGATCAGAGCCATTGTGCATTTCAGACTCTCTTACAACCTAAAAACCAGTATGGCTTTCCATGGGGATTTTCAGTTTTCAACAGAAGTGCTTTACGCAGTGCATTAACTTCAGATTCGATCCCTCAAAAGGTGAAAAATAATGGCAAAAACTCTCCAAGAAAATGAAAATTGTAATTCCATTGTCATACAGTAGTCGCATGTAGTGCAACAAAGGAAACACTTGTGAATGACTTTAATTCCAGCACAGAGCACCCAACTACTTTTTCTTTTTAAACAATAAATAATTTGAATGTTTTACTGAAGAAGAGAAATAAAATAAAATTCATTGAGCAATAGAAGGACAATGAGAGAATAGGCTCTCCAATGCCATGCAAGCCCTGGGGCTGAGAGCTCTATGCAGGAAGACCACCACTTGCTGCTGCACGTGGCAGGGACAGCACATCTATTCTCTCATAAGTAAACTGGATTCTGCTTGCTTTTTTAATGTATAAATCTGGAGCGACTCTAGGCATTCAACGATTGAAATGAGAATACAATTGAACCAGTAACCGTTGGCTATTTCAATGAAAAGCAAGGAACAAATACTGCCTTACAGATGCCCAAAAACTGCAATATAACATGCTCTCGTGGCATTAAAGCCTAATGGACAGACACTTGGGTTGAGAAGTAAGAAACCTTGACCTAGTAAAAGTTTTGTGTAACTTATTAGTTCACAAATTTTGAAAGTTTGAATTTTGTCTCTGTGTCCCCATGTACAAAAAGGGGTTGAGAATGCAGCAATTCTCTATGCAATATCTTGAAATATACGGTCCTTTCTTGTTAAGTTACATAATATCATTAAGTCTACAGAGTACCATTGTTGATAAAACTGCCAGTTCCTCTTAATTTCATGTTTAAACAACTCAACTGAGGTCTGAAGATTGTGATTTATTTCCGATTTTACCATATTCTTTTTTAAAAGACTTTTCTTAGAAATGTAATTCATGAGTTCAGTGTTTCATCAAATATGCTTTTGTTAAGTGCTGTTGAACAGGCACATTACTCAAGGTCATAAACTTTAAGTCAAATCACAAGCAACTCCTGTCTGTTTTCCGTGGCTTCCATGCCTACCACAGAAGGCTAATTATTTTACAGCAAAACTTGAGAAGTGTATTTTCTCCCCTAGAGCTGTATTTGTTCATTGTTTCAGAAAGTTTTGTGCTCCCAGAGCATGAATACATGTCTGCAGTTCATATTTTCCCACCAAAACCACAGAGCTTCATCCATCCATACACCATCAAGAACAGTCACGTTGAAGGTAAATTACATACTTAAGCAGCATTAACTTATGATCAATGCCAAATGTAAACCACAATGTAAGAAAACAGAGTTCAAAAGTCAATTAAGAATCAGAAGCATCTCTTAACTTGCCTAGGCTGTAGGTCTTTTAAGGTTACTAGTTAAAAAAAAAAACTCTCTAAGTTCTTCATAATTCATCAAGAAAAATACAAGTAATGTCTATTAGTTTTGGTACCTGTAGCCTTATTACAGCTGGTTTTGGACTACTGTGTCTTGTGGAAATAATTCACCTCTCTGTATCCATTTCTTCAACAATTTATATATAACAGTGAGAAAAAAATCTTTTTGTCTGATTTTGGAAGGATTCTATAAGCAGCTCTGGTCCGTGTACATTTGCTATTCCAATATTTCTCTTAAATTGTTCAAAAGAAAGACACAATTCTACCGCAATTTTTTTTTTTAAACCTCATTAGAAGTGGTATCAGTATAAAATGGGATGTAACATGAGCCAACAACTGCCACTTTCAATGCGTTAAGTGTTAGAAACAACCTTTTAGGCTTCTAACCAAAAAAGACAAAACCAAAGCCAACCATCACCATGCAGCCTTCACATGCAGCACAGCAGGGATTAAATGCTGAAGCAGGCCCAGGTCGGAGTAGGCAGCACCAGTGCCTTACACTCTGCTGTCATGAACCTATGAGACTTAACAGCTCCTATGGCTGGAGCAGGGTCTGCTGCTGGTAGGAAGACATTGACAAGCAGAAGCAACACTCTGGGGCAGAATAACATACTTATTTCCTATTAAGATACTTGAAAAACAAGCACAAGTATGAATGTGCATACAGACATACTAACAAAGACGTGCTCTTCAGAACATCTTCATTAGTACAGTTCTACAAGATACTTTTACCATATAAAGCCAAAGACCAAATGTCACTAATGGCAGCGGAGAACTAAAACTCCTCAGTCCTCATTCACTGCACTGCCACAGACCTGCTGGCACCTTAATCCCTCTGCATCTCTTCTCTGCCTCTTTGGAATATGGACAATATCTTAATTCATTGGGTAAACGGAGTGAACAAACTCCCACCTACTTGTACAAAGGTCAGGTGCTAGCAAGAAGGCTAGTGGTATAATATATCTAAGAAAAGGACTTGAAACAATTGCTATCCATTACATTCACACTTAAGGAATACAATAATAAAATTCACATACAAATATGCAAAAATTCAAAGAACTCTACATGCAATTCCAGAACCTGACAGCCTTCTGCAGGAAGCCACCATGGCTCACCCCCTTTGGCTCCTACTGAGATAGTCACAGAATCTGGCAAATTGAGTATTTAGTTTTTCCACACCTGTGGGTTTTTGTTGTTGTTTTTTTTTTCCCTCATTTGTTTGTTTTTAATTTATGTAACACTAGCAGAAAAACAGTTTCACAGTAGTTTTCTCATCTAAACAACAGATTAGATGGTTAGGAGTGGTGAGGATCTAGATGCCTAGAGAGCTGTGGTGATTGCGTCAGTTCCATTTTTAGCACAACTTCCAAAACATGCTGACAAAAATGACAGAAATCATGGAAATACAGGAACAGAAGTCTCGGGGCATTGTTTCTTACCAAAATAGACGTTTCTATTTTTAGGAATAAAAACAAACCAGAATATTCATTGCTGTACAGTGACTGGGTTGGAAAGGGGAGTTTCCAGACTATACAAGACTTGTGAACCTTGCCCAAAAATTAAGAACTACAGATCCTATTTTCCTTTAAATCAGCTAAAACCAAGTGACTCTGTTAAAGGATTTAAAAGTTTGTCCTAGTTCCCACATTGTCCTGAATCACTATTTTATCTTAGTCGCTTATACAGTCTAGTCTTACCCCAAACCTCCAAAGCCCATTGTTACCTCCTACCACATGCTCTCTTCCACAAATACAAGTGTAGGGCCAGCACCCGCACTGCGTAGAAAGAGCCTCATTCTCTGAAAAACTTGGGAGAAGAAAGAAGTTGCTATATATAATCTCCTATGACAGAAACTTCTTGTTTAGGAAGATCAGTGATCAAAAGTAGCATCATCATATACAGCTGAGTAAATGAAAAAATAAAGACTACATTTTGCTTTTGGCAATTACAAACGCGCCCAGTAAGAAAAATAGGGGATGTGAGCAACTGCACTGAGATGAAAAGAGCCAGTAATGGGGAATACCATGCCAGATGATAAAAAGTTATGTACATAATAAAAAAAATCCACTTTCCAGGATCTGGAAATTATGTGGATCATACACAGCTCTCCCAACAGCAGCCAAAAATGTACACAGTCTCAGGTCAGTGTTGAGCAAAAGCCCACACTGAAATTCATGAAACCTCTTTGGACACAAAGCAGTGAAATCAAAAAGCATGGATGTTCAAATTGCAACTCCGTCTTCCTGCAAGCACTACGCACACAGCATTCCTTTGTATAACCTTGGCTGCAAGCCCACTGGTTTCACCACTGAATGCGGAGACGCACTGTAAAGCTTTTATATTTGTGGAAGCACGTTGAGAAACTGCCTGAGAAGTGCCAGCACGTCTGAAACGCCACCAGCCTGTACCATCTTCAAACCACATGCCACATTAAGGAGAGATTAATAATTAAGATGGGAATAAAACAGGTCTAACGATACCAACTTAATAAAGAAAATAGAATTGTAACTACTGCAACCACTATCCTTTCACGATGACCAAATACGGTGCACTGGATCAGCTTTCAGCCCTGTGCAAGGCTGGGGGGAAGGGGAAAGGCTCATTTAACAGTTGGTCCCATTTAGTCATACTGAGCTGGAAGGAGGCAAAAGGGTAGTAATTTAGTGATGAAGAAACTCTGAAGACCACGAAAAGCATGGCAGCCTCCTGAGATGGGGTTTGCCAAAAGGCTATTTTGGGGACGGATAGGGCTACAAAGCTGCTATTAAGCTTCAATCCTTAAAATAAGCCCATAAACTCAGAAAATATTTATCTGGAAGGGTGGCAGCCCAATAAAAGTTTTATGAATGTTTTAAAGCTGCCCTGTCAAGGGGCTAGCCACTCAGTCACCTCCCTCCCTCCCAAAAAACAACACATGCAAGAAAGCAGGCCCGTGTGTCAGGTTCCCAAGCAGGAATAACAGGACAGCCTGACAAACGGCCCTGGGCCTCCTGCAGTCCCGCACAGACATTCACAGCACACAGGTCTCACTGCCTCCACCATGGGGAGCGGGGCCTCCACCCCAGCAGGGAATAGGATCCTCTGGGAGCCATCACCTGGGCCTCGCAGAGACCTTCTCCTCCTCTGTAGCTATCACCTGCTGGGGAAGTCAGCGTACATAAATAAGGGACATCACAGAGAAACACAAAAAACCACTCAGAGAGGTGGACAGCAGGACAAAGATGAAGGAACAAGGAAAGCCCACTCTGAACTTCCATGCATCTCATTATCATTAACACTTAAGGCAGTACACTGAAAAAGGAAAATCATCTGATGCCATGCAGGCAAAAATGCTAACTTGTTTAACAAATGAATTGTACGTTTGTAAACCTGTACACAAAGCCTGGCAATTCCAGACAGAAGAGGGATGCTGTTTCTCGCTCTTGCTACATATTTTCTTCTTTCCAATGTACCCACAATTACCAAGTCTAAAATCCCATTCAAAGCTAAACTGGAGCAAACTTGGCACTTCCTCAAAATCCAAGGGAGACAGCCATCCGAAATGTCTCCTTTCATTTCTTCACATAAAATGTACATGAACTTTAAAAAGTTGAGCAGAAATCAACCAGCCAACCCCTAATCACCCCAGGCTTGTGGGAGAATGAACCACCCACCCTGAATCACAGAATCATTAAGATTAGAAAAGACCTAAGATCACCTAGTTCAACTGTCCACTTACCACCAATACTCCCCACTAACCATGTCCCTCAGCAATACATCTCCATGTTTCTTGAACACCTCCAGGATGGTAACACCATCACCTCCCTGGGCAGCCCATGCCAGTGCCCAACCACTCTTTCAGAGAAGTTTTTCCTAATATTCAACCTGAACTTCCCTGGTGCAGTCTGAGGCTGAGGTGTGATGTCCACATACACGACAGAGCACATGCAGACTTCCCTGGACTGCAATGGAGATGTATGGCTGTGGTCAGTCCAGGGGATGGTTGGCAAGACAGATGTTTCCTGTCATCAGTGTGATGTTTGTACTCTTACAGATATATTTTTATGTATTGTCTTACTTCAGCTATCTTAGTGAATTGCCCATCTTGTAAAATTCTTTTAATTATGTTATTTTCTTCTTATCTGCATTATCTAAAATTATTTATGGTATTATCATCTTAGTTTCAAACACTGGTTATAAACACTGCTGCAGAAGTTATTAGATGGGGGATCCATATACATACATACATCCATATACACACAGACATACAATTTACTTTACAACCGCCCTGAAATGCTGTAACATGATTTTGTTTTCTCAACTTACTTTTCCACCAAAAAGACTAGACCAAGAAGATCCAATCTGCCTTCCCCTGGGATCTCAAGGCAGCAGCCTTTCCCTGATGGCACAGCACTGTCCTGTACTTCAAGCCTTGTCGGCTGCTTCTTTCTGGGGGAGCAGCAGAGTCGCTGAGCCAGAGTTTGGCAGGAGTAAGTGCTCTGTTAGATTAAATTTCAGCATAATGTTCTCGATAGGAATCGGAGCACCATCCCTAAAGTGCAACGGGAGGGTAAAACGCCAACCATCAAGACGGATGGTTTGTTTTTATTTTTATAGAGATTTTCTAAACCTCAACTTTCACCTCTCAGCCCCCACCCCCTCCTGTTCTCAGTCACCTCCAATCGCCCATCTGTCTGCTTCATTTAATAGAAACCTATATTTCCTTGCTAATGGATGCATTTGGCTAAGAAGATAATCTCTTTGTGTTCGCTTCAGTTGTCACATTCCTGTTATCATATTAATACTGATTAAATGCAAAACCCGACGTTTAAGTCAGACCCCACACATTATTTAAAAGCGACAAGACATTCATATTTTGGCACTTTGAAAACCTCAGCCAGCATGGAAGTGGCCTCCCACTCCAAACACCTCCTCACCTTTGAGCCAGAATACCACCCATACGGATTTTTACAGGACAGGATACCTTAATAGTGACTTCCTATGTGAGATTAGTGAACAAAGTTCAGGTTTCCTGGAAAGCTCTAGGACTAATACAAACCTCTCCCGAGAAAAGTGACTCTGCAGGTCAAGCAGCATGACCCTGAGGGTTACAAGATGGAAATAGTCAGCACAGATCTTAATGGCCTCCAAAACATCCAGTGAAAACTCATAGCCCCCCATTTATGCCTCAGTTTCCCCAAGTTGTATGTTAGGATATTTCACAAGCAGTGAGGCTAGTTTTAATGTCTTTTTGGGTCTTCATGGCTACATACTAGAGGCACAGCAGAAAAATGAAGTACAAGTTGCCAGGCATCACATCAGCCAAAAGCAATTCAACAAAGTCAGGGATTTAAGACACCTCCATACATATCACACGCACAATAAAGCATATTTCTAACCCCAAGAAAAGTCATCCTCAAATTCCAGAACAGCTCTACACATCAGAACTATGAGGGGTGCTCTGAAAGTAATGCCTCTTATTTTATTATGTCGGCCCACGATGTTGGTGGTATGGCAGCAGAGGTTGAACATTCCCACCAATATTCCATTATACTGTGTTGCTGTGCGACAGATGGCAGCAGAAGGGCAGTCTGGTAAAACGGTGTTTGACACTGAAGTGCATATGAAGCAAAGGAGGGTAACTGAATTCCTCCATGTGGGGAAAGAATGGCACCCACGGATGTGCTTGCTGAACGTTTATGGAGACCAAACGGTGGATGTGAGCACAGTGAGGCAGTGGGTGGTGCGCTTCAGCAGTGGCGACAGTGGATCACCTCTGCTGGTGCAGACAGCTTTCTCCTTTACAAGCACAGCATGCAGGCTTTTGTTCATTGCTGGTGAAAATGTATAGCACTAATGATAATGAATACATTGAAAAAAAATAATGCTTTGTAGAAGAGAATTTGCCGTATCAAATAGTGTTGTTATGCTCTTTGGATCTGTTGTAGTTTCCATGGAAATAAATAGGAGGTACTACTTTCAGAGCAGTCTACTTATTGTGCAGCAGAACCCGGTCAAATTCCTTTCTCGCTCATCTGACACAAGTCACCAACCTCTCTAGGAGGCTGACATGGGAGAGACACTGAAACAAACCGGTGAGACATAGGGTCTAACTCACAGCACTGTTCAACATTTAACCATCGCTCATTTTTAAATAAAAGCTAGTAACATGGCTACTTACTGATTATTTAGGATTTATCTGATTTAATTTTAAGAACTACCACTGCCAAGTCAATAGAAGCAAAAATTAGACAACTTCAAAGTTCCAGTGAAATGAGTTATGTATTTTCCTGTTTTCCAAAACTGCAATTCACTAAGAGCCTAAGTTACATGTACTACTCATCTTTGTGTGCAAATGTCAAGTCTGAGTATGGAAGCACATTAATTAGTTACATACACTACATGTGCAAAGTATTTATACTTATACTGAAGACAGACTCACAGGGTTCCACCCCCTCCAATTACATCCACTTTTCCTAGAGACCAGGTACCAATTCCAGATGCTCCATTCAGCCCATACCCTTCTCAAGAAGGGACGCAACACCTCCTGAACAACACTGGAGCAGATGAGGTTATACCATGGTCAGGAAAGCTCCCCTGAGATGTCAAGAAGGCTAACCTAACCTTCTGAGATCCGTACAAACAAACAATCGAACATGGAGAGCCTTGAACCGAGGGACTGCTGTTTACCTAACCCCTGAACTGCAAAAGACATCAATCCCTGCCTTATTAAAGAAATGCGTACGCTAGCCAGGCATGCCTGCTTGATCAGCTCTCTCCTGTTCACAGCTTCTCCGGGGTCGGAGGAAGTTCCAACAGGCCCTGTTCCATAAATAAAATCCTTCTGGCTGGCGATAACTAAATTGTATTAAGACTGGCTCAGACAGCTTCAATTAGAAATAATCGACAGGGGTGGACTGAAATACCCTGTATCAATTTGCTTACAGCCGGTCTTCTCCTTTTCCATCTCCAACCAATTCCAACTACTTGGTTCAATGAAAGCAGCAGGGAATACATAACATGCTTCTACATACTATATACGTAATCCATATGCACGTAGCCTGAAATCAAAGGCACTTCCAAATAATACATGAATAAAAGCTTGAAGTAAAGAAAGTCAACAGGTCTCAAATAGGAGATTCGCAGCTATCAGCAAGCAGAACCTGGGCATTTCAGATTCTGAACACATATCCTTCCTCCACAAGCTTATACATTTCTCTTTGCCTGAGTCCTAAGAATCATCATTAAAGTATATTACAAATCCCTCCTTCCCATATGAAAATTAGAGGAAGTTATTTAATCAAATTAATTCGCAACACAGGGAACTCTATAGCCCATTCTCCTTATGAATACCACTATTGAAATCTACAGCTTTATTAAAGACGTTTAAAAACTGTTGTTAAGCTATCTGCATTTTTCCCCCTTTTTGCCCCACACTTGTGTCTACATGATCTAAATGAGAATCACTCCTGTTTTTGTTCCAGCATGTTTACTCTGAAACCTAGTCATGTATTTAAAAGTACCAGCAAAATGTATCATCGTCAACTGAATAGAAAGACTCAAGTTATTCTATTTTCACAGGTGTAAGAAATTCATGAGCTTTTGGCAAGTAGTAAAAAGATACAAATATCTTATTATTCACTCCAAAATCTTTTATTTCTATTTGGCCTTCATCGTGGCTGAGTCAATGGAAAAGCGTTCTGAAAATACTCAGTTCTTTAAAGAAGAAAGCGGGAAGCAGAAAGGCAGAGGCTCAGTCATTAAACCTGCACTGAAGTTTCACTCAAAGTAACAAAACCAGCAGTAATTTACTGAATAAATTTAGCTTTTCCAAGCCACATAGCATTGTCTCTACTTTGGTAATGCTGATAGAACCTGCACAGCTTTTCATAGGCAAATTCCACAGATGTGGCTCAAGTTCTCCTTAAACTTCTCTTTTACAGTAAGACTGCATGGATGTACTGAGGTTACTCATCTGTAGCTCAAAACAGGAGCCGTAACTCAGCATTCAGTCTCTGCAGTACACATAGCAAAGATCCGGAGCATGGAACATGTACTGTGAAGCACAAAGCACAGCTGAGAAGAGCTGTGGCTATTTGAAATTGGTGCCTGTTGGAAAAGGCAGACTCCCCTTATGCATACTCCTTCAAAATTAATTATTCAATTAACATGGCAATCTTTTTTCTTCCCCTTTCTGCCTTTCTGAACAGTTCTGAAGCAACAGTTAATACTTTTTTTTCTCCCCCCATCAACCAGAATTTCAATCCTGCTCTGAATGTGCACAATCTCAAGACAAAAAAAAAAAAAGATCCCCCATATCACACGACTAAAACCAATTACCTTACATCCCCAAAATATTTACTTAGAGCCTAACAAGGAAAACACAAAGAAAAACTATGGAAAGAAGTCAGGGATCAGGGAACCAGGCATCCATTTGCACACCAACTCCAGAGGGACTATAATCTCCGAACATCTTCTCAGGAGGTACTTGTGAGAACAGCCGATTGTAATGAGCCATGAAAAGAAAATCTCCAGTTCATGATACAGAGCCTGCTTCTGTCAGCGGGAACTCTCATTTTTTAGCACATTTTCAGTCCTTGAAAAATGTCTTCTTTCCCTTGTGCCAGTACTGCTGCACCTCTGCTTGGCACGCTCTGCTTGGCATAGCCCATGTTACTATTATGCTAGCTTGAAAACATAATTCATTGCAATCCAAAAACAAATGCATATTCTTGATGCTGCATTCATATTGCAACACCAATCCTGATGAGCTGATACTTTACAATTGCACAAAGGGTCCCTAGCCTAACGCATCCATACATTAACTGGTCAAAACAGACAAAGGGAATGTTATTCTTATTTCAGAGACTGAAAACTGAGAAAGTAAACAAATGCATTCAGAAGTAAATACGTAACTGGCAGCAAAACCACATACTGAATTAAAAATCCTTAGGTGCACAGCAAACGACTGTACCATACAAACAATGTTCTTCATTTATATACAAAGACAATTTTGGATGAAACAACAGAAAGTAATTGAGGGGCTGGCACAGCTCCATTTCCTTGGTTTAGGGTTCTGTAGTTGTTAATATATTTATTTCATAAAAACAAAAACCAGCTGAGGTTGCTCAGGGCTGCGTGGGCAAGGACAGCTGGCACAGGGAAGAACTGCTGGAGTCAGAAGAGGTACATGGCCAAATAAAGAGGGAATTGGGTGGGAAAGCGAGCAAGTACAGAGAGACCGGGGTAACATCAAAAAATGGAACTGTGCAGCTAATCAGCTGCAACAACGAGGAACATGTTCTCTGAATTACCAAATTGTCTTGATTTCCTAGCCTGGAAGAGTTGGAGGAACAAGGGGAAGAGGGACGGAGGGATTTGAAGGCTCAAAGGTTTAAAGAAGCTGTTATGATAAAAACCCCAGTACAAACACATGCAACATGGAATTTTTGTGATTGAAGTTACAAGCTCAGATACTAGGAAGAAAGTCTTTTCTAGGCAGGATGATGGCTTTTCTTCTTTACATATACCTTTTATTCCAGCTTTGAGGACTTTCTGCAGCTTTTTAATGGAATAATACTGTAGTTGGAGGCAGGAAATGCTTCTGTCGCTTATGCAGAGTATTACACAAAATCATGTTGCAGCAGACCCCCTATCAAAGCAGGTCTATTGAAGCTCCAGTTATTTCCTATTCTTTATTAAACACTGAAATCCCTTTGTGAAAGCACAAACCAAAGACTGCTTTACACAGACTTCCTTGAAATCAATGCACGCTATTAAGAAAAGCTATTTCTTGTCCCCAGCCTCAAAACACGGATCAGCCTCGTAAGGTTAGCATCCTTGTCACATGCCAGTTCCCATATCCACTAAGCACCGGCCACTGTTCCAAGTCAATACTTCAAATAGCCTACAATCTGCAAACCACAAAGCTCTGTGCCTCCAGGAAGCCCTGGTGGTGTGTGTTTTTACTCAGACTTCAAAAAGATATTGGAACAAACACTTGTGGAAAGGGAAGGTGAAAGGCTCAAGGGATGAATGATCAAAATCGAGTAAATAAGCACAAACACTCTACAGAATGGTAGAGAAATTTCACTGTAAGAGAGCAATGTGAATGCATGATCTACCCTTGTGGAAATATTTAGCAGGATCAAAGTTAAGTTATGTAAACATTGGGAATATATGCATTTTCCACCCAAATACTGCAAAGCTATGAATGAGAACTAACATCCAGAGATGGCAGCATCCTAACTTGCACATGAGAAAATAGAAAAAGATGAGGGAAATAATTCCCCCTTTAGCAGTGTATAGCAGTTCCCAAGACTACAGCCTTGGGAACACACGCTGGCTTTCATGGATTCCACAAGTGGGAGGGCTCCTGGAGAAACCTGGTCACTTGAGGAAGGGCAGAAGGAGTTCCTATGAGCAGCTTACCAGGAAATCCCATGTGCTGCCTGGGCACAGAGGGCTGCACAGTCACCTCACTTGTATATGTAACCCTCCAAAACTAAACTTCACGTTAGGCATCTCAAAAAGCAGGGGCAGCAATTATAAAATGTGCAAGTCCCCAACATGTTTCAGGGGCATCATTTTGAAAGTCCTCTGAATGGACACTAGTCCTGTAACTGAACCCTCAGGTATCCTCTGCATTGCTCACATTTAGCTGCACTGACATCAACTGAGTTCTAGGAAGGTGGTGGAGTCCCCGTCCCTGAAGGCGTTCAAGAACTGAGAAGATGTGGCACTGAGGGCTGTGGTCAGTGGGCATGGCGGGGGTGGGCTGGGGTTGGAATTGGTGATCGTAGTGGTTTTCTCCAACCTTAAGGACGCTATGAATCTTAGTGAGAAAAAGGGCTTCTTTCCTCCCACTGCTGCACTTATCTGAGCAGCAGTGAACTTCCATCAAAGTTAACAACAGAAATGCTAATTTTACTTCCACCAGACGTACACGTTCAGTTACATTTTGGAAGAAAATGTGCCTGGTCCCTTCAGTACATTTTCTAAGGCATCCACTGAAGCATCCCAAATCTGTACTGCAAAGCATAATGGTTCTTAAGCTGAACTAGGTGAGAATTCAACCAAAAATGGGTATTTCCACTTGCACTAGGAGATGATATAAGGTATCACAGGATCCTGTTATTATTTATTGGTGCTCTAAGGCTGCCTAGCCAAGTCGTACACTTAATAAAAAACAGTTAGCTATTCTTAAGAGTAAAATGTTTTTACACTTGAAATTACAGTAAAAGAGTATTGAATCTGCAAAATGAAACACCTAAAAAGGACAACAAAAAACAGAAAATAGCACACTACCTGCTCTTGTGCACCTAGTATGCCACCAAATGAGACTTTGGTAGTCTTTCATGAAAGTTAGAGGCGTTGTGTTGTTCCATGCCATGGTCTAATATGAACCGTTTGCAACTTTGGCAGCGTAAGTCCAGCAAAGTCAAAATTAAGGGCAGAACTGATCTATGCAAAACAGTATATTTGGTCTGTAGTGACTGTAGAAAGGCTTCTCCATTTCAATAACACAAAATCTTAGACAACAATGCTGCTAAAATTTTCCAGCTTAAATATAGTTTCACTCAGCAGTCATCCATTTATGGAACTTATCAACTATTAGACAAGCTAAATAGGATAGGATTACTTTTAGAGGGGAAATAAAGTCATTTCTGAGTTTGTATATTTAATTTTGTCAGCCCCCATATGATTATTTTCTCCACTTTTTTCCTTGAAAAATGTTAGCTGCTGCAAAAGAACTCCACGTAACAGAGGGCTTCCTCAGCATATTAGGCAAGGCTCATGACAGTTGGATATTGGCATACATCAGCAATATGAAGCAGAAAGATAGTAGATAATTTAGAAGAGGTCACTGGGTAGATTAGTGGCGATGTGGTGGCAAGCAGGAGCTCAGAACACAGCAGCTGGCTCAGCTCCATCAATTACAGATGCATCCTGCCAACAATCTAGACTATGCAATAGGGTCCAACTAGCTTACAGTTGTTTTCGTAATTATTCAAGGATCAGCAAAGTAGCAGACCTAAGTACTCAAGTTGCTTTTCTCCCAGGGAATGCAACTGTCCATAATAGCTACATTCCCCAAAATAACAAAGCCTGGATTAACTAGGAAGACTTGTGACCACAAGAGACCCTACACAGAAGTAAGGTTATAATAAGCAGCAGCACTACCAGCTCTCAGTTTTACCACAAATCTCAAGATAAGTGCACTTCTTTTGAAATCCCAGATCCTAAACACATGCAACTGAGTGCAAATCTCAGTTTAAGTTAAGTATCAAGCTCTTGTGGCTTAGCAGAATCTCATATATATGACTTGAGTTTATCTAAGAAAAGAAATAATCTTTACCTAATTTCTTTTTCTTTTTTAATCATTCATTGGAGGCTTACCATTACGAACACTTTGGACAGCTGACTGCCAATGTCACTGCCAACTGAAATAACAACTGCTCAGTCTCAAAATACTTGTAAAACCTCACAGTGTCAGGAGTGCTTGGGAGACGACTATCTGATCTACATTTTATCCTCAAATTAAGATAAACAAATTCAGCTATAGCGTCCTTCTAGGTTGTAATGGGATTTTTCCAGTAACAACGCTAGAGTATCCGCAGGTCAGAAACAAATCCTCTCTCCCTTGCACATCAGTGCCACAGCATGAAACTGCTGGCAGAAGTATTTGATAGCAATAGATGGTGTTACTGGCATAAGACCTCAGAGACCAAGAAAGATGGGCAAGGTGGACAGCAGAAGTAAACTGGAATAAAGAACAGAAGGATGGGAGAGAGAGGAAAGAACATTACTAAAAAAAAAAAAATCAAAAAATAAATGGAGATCGGATGGAGATCAGCAGATAACATTAAGAGAGAAAAACAAATGTATACAGGTAATCTCCAGGGATTAAAAAAATATAGTAATTCCAAGTGGCACATGTTCTGTAAACATAACCATTCTGTGGTCACACAAATGCCATCTACTGGAGGTTTTTTCTTTCCCCCTATTAGGATTCCCCCCCTGCCTCCAATCAATTACAGATTTTGTATTTAGAGCAGGACTCCAATGAGGTGCAAAAAGTAAAGGCACTGATTACTCACTGAGGAAAAACAGCACGTGACAAAAGGTCAATTGCTAAGCATCACCCAAACACAGCAACATTTTACTTGTTCCTTTAAGTGTAGGGAATGCAATCACATATCTGGAGCTTGTATCAGAATGCGTGTGCACAGAGAGCTAATGAAAATACTCCTTTTTTAAATCTAGTTTTAAAATTGCAAAGTAAAGCACTTAATATTGTCTTTTGAAAGCAATTTGCTTTGAGACAACACCTACGTCTTTACTGCTTCCAGAATACAAACTAAAGGGTCACAAACACATGCTTTGCATAAATAATAACCTAAAAGCATAAGCACAAAAGCCAGCAAAGCCCAGAATTGAAGCTGGGTTTGTTCTGAGGCTAAGCTCACACTAGTGCAAGTATAAGATGCCTTGTCATTCAGGGCAGGAAACAGGATTCCAGACACACTGCTCCTTAGCATTATTTCAGGATTGGTCACAGAGCAATGCTCCTTTTTCCCCAAAGATCACTAACAGTGCTGCCTTCAAGAAGCATCTGATGGTCACTAGTGTATGTGGTGAGGAGAGAGGAAACATGCTTTATCAGGTGGTGTAGAACAGCCAGTGGTACCCCCGTTATGTCAATGGCACCTTCCTACAGCTCCTCTCATTATTATGGCTCATTATTATTATTATTATTATCATCATCATTGTTACGGCTCATAGCCATAAATAGTGGAGAAGGCTGTGGAGGAAGATGCTCCATTTCACTCTTTTCAGTTATGTTGCAAAACTAGCCTATGGGATACTCAACACAGTGGCCTGTACAGGACCTGGACCTTTTTCTTCCCCAGAAGCACCCTTATTGCTAATTTATCTGTACCTGATAACATCATCATCAGTACCTGCAGGATCCCAGGAGGTCAACCTGTTAAATATACACTCCAGTGGCAATTTAATATTCAAAGACGAACCCTGGGCACCCTATTTATGCTAACATACAATTACCAACTACAATACTGCAATCAACACATCACCTATCAAAGCTCTCTGATAAGACCTTGTCCACAACAACTGAATTTTAAGACAAGACCACGATCTACTGATATTGCCTTCAAAGAAGCAGGCAGCTAGTTAATAAATTAACACTTCCTTGACTTCTGTTTTCATTCAGAAGGAACGTGCACAAATTTTGACTTGGATTCTGCAAAAAACCACTTAAAGGTCAATAAATGTGGACTTCCAGCTCCAAAGGTCAATATGGCCTTACAGGCTGCCACCGCTTACAAGATAGGTTTGATTCCGTCAGCCCAACCTCTTAAACAAATGCAATGCAAACTCCCAGCTCCTATGTGGTCACCAAGACTTTTACATTGCTACAGTTTAATCCGCTCAAGAGAGGATCATGCAGGGAAGTGATGCTTCCCTGGCAGCAATCCTCTCCCAGCCTCTGCCCATGCTGCACCAGCCAACTCCCACAAAAAGGAAAGACGGAGATTTATGCTTGAAGTACCCCTTAAAGATTTTAGGTTTTGTTTGTTTTAGAGAGTAGGGGAAGAGACACTGTGAAAGAACAAGCAGAGCTAATCTCCAGCTTTTAAATAAAACACAGCTACACAGATTTCTTTGCCCTTGGGCTTTTGTTTTTCCTCTTGACTGAAATCCTGCTCAGCCTCACCTGATACTGACAGGGATGGCAACCCACCAGACCCTTGCAGCCAACATTTCTTTCTTTTATTAAAAGAGGAGCCAGGCTGGGCAAGCGTGGACATTAAATGTACCTAAATTTCATTTGGCCTAAGAGAAGATTATCCTATTTTAAAGCAACACAAGCAAAGAATTCCAAATGTCAAGATCTCCCACAAAAAACCAAGTATGCCGCTTAGTGACAGGATGTTTAATTATTCTCAGTGCAAAGAAAAGGTTTAGCCTGCTCCACTCCTGCTGATGTCAGTGAGGGCTGCCCTCCACATCACAAAGCTGGGAAATGACATTTACTTACAGCTGACTATTTAAAGCTTCTTTCCTACAACTATTTAAAAGAAGAAACGGCAATTACACTCCACAAGGGCCAGGTGCATAGGTGTGCTGAGAGCTACCCTGAAGAAAATGAGAAAACACCCACATGAAGAAGATATATAAATAAAAGCACAACACAATTTAGATATTTCTTTAAGTGAAGATACGGGAAAACACATTGTATGCATCATTTTCCTATTGCATTTTTCCATCCTGGCATAATTCCCGTTTCCCTAATATTATTTAGCCTCCACCTGATTTCATTAAGTGGAATACCGAAAAAACAAACTGATTTGAGTCCAACTTTTCAGCTCACGTTTTTTAACCAGCACTAAAACTATGCAGAGCAGTGCTGCTGAGCTGCAGTTCTTACACCAAAACTTTCCCTCTGACATTAACTACTTCAGAAAGTAGCACGGGATCCTATCCAGCGACCCCAGCGTTCAGCAAAATGGAAAGACACTCAACTACAAATACACATTATTCTCTGCAATACACTACGGGGGAAACATTTAGCATTTCTGCCCTTACTTCTACATAAGAGTATGATGGATTCTCAAGATAAGACACATTGGTTAATTCTTACCATTTACACCAGCACTGCAGGATCCCAGAGCCATTGTGCCTCTGGAATTGAGTAACACATCCACACTATTACTGCAGAGAGGACACTGACAGCACATCCAACTCTTCCACCAAGGCAAATGGTAGACACAGTGGAAACAAACTCATTCTCTCATATACAATAACACTTACAAATGAAAGGCAGAAAAGTTATTGACAACAAAAGACACAGCCACTAACAGGTTTGTCTTCACCTAAGAAACTTAAAACCACTATTGGCACGTACAGGTAAGAAGAACAGCAAAGTAAAAAAAAAAAACCTTGTATTCTAATTTTCTCATTCATATCTCTTCTTAGAAAAAACGTGCATTTTATTATATTTAAAATGTGCTCAATTCAAAAATGCCTTCAGCACTTATGAATTTCTTAGATATGCACTGCTTCTTTCACATTAAGAACGAACGTAGCTTAACTCATTTCGTGCACGGCAATTTTCACTGCACTGAGTCAGAGAGAGACACGAACTGCAGCCAAACACACTGCAGTGCATCAGATAGGATGAATGGTTTACCAGCACCTAGACAGAAAGGACAGACAGACAGACAGTGAACTATGCCTGAGATATCGCATGTTCCAGTTAGACTCAAGTCACTACATTTTACAACAATTAAACGAGACAAACACAACGTGCCAGAACCAACAAAATGAGCATATCTGGAGACAATCTTTTAAAAGATGTCGTGAGGCTTATCAAACCACATTATGATTTTGCAGACCAAGCAGAGTTTTACAGGGTCAGTTCCTGGGTGAGAGACAGTTAAACAAAATCCACAATTAGCAACAAGTTATTCAAACCATTCACTGAGCTTTCCTCAGAATTCATCTATTGGCATGACATTCCTAGGTGCAATGTACATTGAAATAAGTGTTTTCCAAAGAATGCTTTTGCTAGCTTTTGTATTCCTTAGCATACCTAAGCATACAGCTCCTGCCTCCCCAGACTCGTTCTTGATCTCAAAGGTGAACAACACTTTTCACTCATTTACCTTGGCTGTATAACGCAGGGCTCCCCTTTACAAATAAAACAGCTGCCACGTATCACCCACCTCAGCAAGAACCTCATAAATAGCTCACTCTTATACACAAACACACGTACTAGCATTACTTACAAAGCATGGTACTTTAAATTAGCTTTTAAATTCTGTTTGTTTTTTGAGCAGCTTGTTAAACTAGACAACAATCTCTTGTTAGTTTAGAAATTATGTCTCCCCCTTTACATACTTGATCACACAGCCAGGCTGGAAAGCAAGTGTCGCCCTGTCGACTGACGTGCCTTAGAAGTTATCTCACAGAACACCAACAGCTCCACAACCTAGCCCTACAGAATGACAGGTCTGCCAGCAGACGTAGGAGGGGAAGACAAAAAAAACCAAACAAACAAGCACTAAAAAACCCCCAACACAACAAGGAGCAAGATGCCACTGCTAAGAGTCCTTTCATTCAGGTAATAGAAGAATACAACTTTAGTTATATCTTTGCACTGACGTAACAGAAGTGTGTTCCAACATAAAAACCAGCTGAAAAAAACCACACTGTTCTACTTCCCACCATCTTCTTGTTTGTGTTTTACCACAAAACAGGCACTAGCAAACATTCAGGCTTATCTACACAAGTACCCTCCAAGTAAAACATTATCTTCCTCCGCCGAGATGATCTGGCAGTGCAAGAAATATCAGCCAAGTAACATCTCTCAATAGTCAGGTTACTCTGTGCTTTGCTTTATTTCATGTTATTAGCTTTACTTCTACCTCCCTGGACCACCCTATGGGATTTCTTTTCACTGTGTTCTTCAAATACTTGCAGATAATCACATCTCCCACTTAGAAATCATTTAGCCAAGTTTCATGCATTTCTTTTCATCTTCTTTCCCCCATAAATCAATCCCTTCAACCTCTTAGCATTCTTGCTGCTCTTCCCTGAACTTGTTCCAAACTGCTGACATCTTTCAGAGACTGAGGAACTTCCAGTTGCATGCTGTACTCTAGATATGCTTTTTGTGCTCTGAGGAAAGATAATTAAGCCTTTTCAAGAAATATTAATGCCTCAAAACTCTGGAATAAGCCTAAATCAGATTTCATAATATTTTAATAGTACGAATAGCAATTATCCCCATTTTACGGAAAAGCAGAAAGTATCTTAATCACTGCTCCACACAAGCGGTGCCAGAATAAGAAACAGAGCCGTGCTCTGCCATTCCCAGCTGTGAGGTCTGCCAAGTTTCAGCCCACAGATGACGTAACACAGCGTTCCCAAGCCGTGATCCACAAGCAAACATGAGCCATTCCCAAGGGACAAGGAACAACTCCGAGGGCCAATGCATCCCTCACAAGTGGGCACCAGCGGGACCGGAGCAGCACCCCAAAGTGCCACTCTGTACTGCCATCAGGGCACAGGTTTCTGATGCATCGACCAGATTTTGATTGCTTTGTTTCTAAAAGCAGCCCCCAGCTGCCATGAGGTTAACTCCCTGAACAAGCTATTCAATTCCAGAGGTTAAGGCTAGTTTTAAAGACAACAAGACAGACCAGACTGCAGCAATTCAAGGCAGTTTCCAGCTTGCACGTTTCCTTCCCTTCCCTCCCACCCCCCGATGCATTTGTGAAGGGATCGCAGAGAAATAACTTCAGAACAACTAAAAGGAGCTCTTCACAAAAGCAATGTGTAACAGGCTCTATGAAGGGAGGCACGGCCGAAGGATGAGGGAGAAGGGAGAAAAGAACTGGACCAGTTAAATTTAATAAAAGACTGGAAAACCCACAAACAGGATGCAGACACATTAAAAAAGCAACACTGACCTAACAATGGAATGTGAACTGCAGTTGACTTAAACAGCATCACAGCAATAGCCCTCCCCCTACACACATCCCTGCAACTCTTAAAGAAACAGTTATTTAAACCCTTTCAAATTTTGTTTTCTCCTGTTACGCACTCTCAGCTTGAGCTGATATTTAGCTTATTGCCTCTTCCTTCCAGATAGCAAAGTACCCATATTTGACCCAGACTGCAGAAAAGCAAGTTAAGTTGTATTGTTCTGCCCATCTTACTGAGGTGTTAATTCTAGCATTCTGCCTACATACTGATGGTCTGCTGTTAAATACAACCAGTACAACCACGTTTAGATATGAACACCTTGGTGAAAGACATCATTTCTTCCTCAATAGGCAGAGCAAAATTCTGTAGTACTGCGTACAATTTTCTTAACGTGACTGCTGATTTGCAACTCCAGTTCCTGCTCACCATCCACAAAGGTGACAGCCACAGGAGTCCTTTTTAGGCTTCTCCCCTTCTCATGAAGAATAGTTTCACCAAAATATGAAAATGCCACTGTAAATGGCATCGCCCCACTGTTCTTCTCTTTCATCACATTTATGTCTTCAGGGGAGAAAAGTTACCAAGAACAACCCTATGCTTTTTAAACAGAACTTCAGCTTGAACCCCTGTCAGTGTTAAGGTCATTTGCACATCATTTCGCCACCTACCTGAAAGGAGAAAGCTCAGTGAACGCTTAAAAGCTTTTCTATAATAGCAAATCCAAAACATACATATGCTGGGTGAAGCCTCTTTCTTTAAACATGTAGTGTGCCTGTTAATTCAGCTTACAAAACTATTTGGAAAGTCTAGCACTTGGTGACAAAACTACTATTACAGACAGGATAGAAAACAGCAGAAAACCTAGTCAGCATTTCTTATTTCCAAGGCAAAAGAACGGAAATTTGCTGGGAGTCAAAATCAGTGCATTTGCATCAATCTGAAGTTAAACTTAAAATAGTCCATCTTTAGAAAGAAATCAGTTTTCTCTGTAGGTCAATTGTAAGGTGACTGTTTGGTGCCACAGAACATCACAATTTCTTTTTTCCCAGTTGTGCGGCAGAATAATTTTGTCCATCTCTCCCAAAAGGGTGGTAGATTAATAGTGACAAAGGGCTGCAAATTGGAGATCTGAGATGCAAATTAAGTATTGCTAGTACGTTCAAAACCATATCCCATGATCTGGGTTTAATGCAACACCTATTTTTGCCTGTTGAAAGGGCTTGGAGCAACTTTTTCTGCTAAAAAAAAAAAATAGTAATGACACAAACTCCAGCACCCATCATTTCTGATTGCTCTCAGTTAAGGAGGCATGAATCCTTGCTGCAACTCACTAAGGATGAAAACAATACAGTACTATATAATATCATAAAACTAGAAGCAATAAAAAAAACTCAAGATCTATAAAAACTCATTTATCAAAGTAAGTGCTTGTAGTTTTTGCTTGAAGGGAAGAGATGGATAATAACATGCAGAACTAAGACGAGTTAAGGAGCTTGCATCCAGTACGCTCTATTTAATAAGTAGCTACGGGTAAAAATGATTGCAGGTTTGTTTTCCTTTATTTGCTCAGAAGGGCTGTGGAGAAAATTATACAGTATATTAAGAGAAGAGAGATTTCCCAAAACCATTTTGGGCAGAGCACGATTTCCACATTACTGACACTTAAAGAAGTCATTTTGAGACCTGAGTTTATACATACACAGATGTGCCTGCTGGCCACTGAGTCTCGTAACACAGGTCACAGTCCCCAGCACTTAATTAGACGTGGTAAAATCCACCAAATAAACAGCAATCCAGCTGGTTTGGAGATGATGCCACAAAATTTCAAGGAACTATTGGAGACATTCAGACTTACAATATGGAAAATCCTCTATACTTGACGTAGATTAAAGCACGTCAGTTAATGAGCACCTACCTGGAATTCGGATTTTAAATTTACCACTTTGTCCAAAACCTCCATCTATTATTCCTTCTTCTCCTGTAGACAGCTTGACTTTCAGACCCACAAAAATCTGGATGTTTGTTTCCTTCTTAAACAGTGAACGACCAATCACGCTGTAATCATCCATCACCTGCAAAAGAAATAGGGCATTATGAGTCTACAATCTAAAGCCACAAGAAAAATTAACACGAGATACATTGGTGACTTCTATTGCCGTGCCATTGGAAAACCATTTACACCCAAATAAATGACAAACTCTAGGTGATTCATCTAAACTGCTGAGCTTAACATAATTAGCACCCAAAAGTAGAGAAGACTCTGTGTATTCACATATTTCTGCTTTTACCTCCTCCCTTTTCATATAGGAAGACTAAAACATGCATCAGAACATGTTGTAAAGGTCAGTCAATTCAAACCTTTCCTGCTTTGAAACCCTTCCGTAAAAGTCACTGAAGTACCTCCGCTCACAAAAAGTTTATTCCATTACTCATCCTACAGCTAAGTACATTATCTCCTACATAAACATTTCTCTCCCTCTTAGCTCCAGAACCGCACTCCAACAGCCACACTTTAAACGAAATGACAATTACTTAGAATTTCTAAATACACCCTTTTAAATATTCACCTTTACGCGCCCATTGATTTGTTAAAGTAAAAGCCTTATGACCATTGTATCCGATTTTAATTTCAAGGTTTGTAACCCAGTGGGAAGAACCATTCCAAGCCTGGATTCTTAATTAAGCTATCAGGAACAAGAGGCAGCAAGGTTGGCAGGTGAGGCAAGATAAACAGCCCTCCCTAAGGCATTACTAAGTATAAGGTGCAGCCAAGTGAGCCTAATCCCGTAGGTGTGAATATCCTTGTATACCTAATGTCTGGAGTTACTGTACCTCAGAGCGGCAGCAAGAACCTTTATTTACTTATCAAAAGAAATAAGAATATATTGCTTAAATCTCCCCATGATTATTTCTTTTTGGTCACAATAGTTGGTGCTCTTCCTCAGATCTCAGGAGTAATTTCCACCCGCAGGGCAGACACAGGCCAGGAGTTGCGTGCAGCCCTTCTCTCGCCCTGATAAGAGCAGCACAGAGCTCTGCTTCCCTCTGCCAGAGCCGTTCAGTGCCTCAGTGCCCACTGCCTGATGTGCACCAGGAGGTTCGGGTTCTGCTTCTTTTGGTATCTCCCTGCTCCAAACAAGCACCGCTCCAAAATACTTTGTGAACCCACAGCGGTACTATCACCGCTTGGCAACCTCTGGCTTAAATTTAAAACAGAACAATGTCTTTTGCTAAAGCGACCAGTGGAGGTGGGGGGAGATAAGCTTGCAGGCACGCTGGCCTTTCTTTGGGTCTGAAGCAGCAGACTATCAGAAGCTGTTCATTCCAACCTGAAGCTGCACTTATATTCTCAAAACATTCATCCTTTTTCTATTGTATAAGCTGGTCCAATAAAAATACTGTTTTCTTCCTATACTACCTTTATTCCTAAACTAAGGATTCAAGACTTGAACATCCCCCCCCGCCCCCACAGGCTATGTGCCTCTTCCCTTGTGTTTCAGTCTCTCACACTCTGCCCAGGCTCTGCCATGCACCCACCATTTTGGTTGCTCTCCTCCGCAATAACCAGGCAGGCCAACTTCAGACAATATAAACATATTTTATTTTTCCAGGAGTGCTTCGAAGTTACTCTTAACTTAATTGAAACCTGTATGGCTTGGAGAACAATTGTACTCTGCCAGCATGGTTCGGTTCAGCCTCCCCAGCAAAGCTGTCCTAAGAACTGAGCAACCCCTATGAACACGTGCTACAGGCATCAAAGGCTTCCAAGTAAAGCAGCAATGATAACCACAGTCAACACCATTTATTTTTTAAAGCACCTTTTCTTCCCCAAAAGGAGATGTGCTTTTTACAGCACACACCCCTCCTTTGCCAATCGTTCATCTTCTGCCTGTATTCCCATTATTCCCTGAGCACCTACATACGCCATCAGAAGAACAACCTCCTTAGCAGTGCTTAGCAACTGCTGGAAGGAAACCCTTACAGGCTGAAGACAGCCCCATACACAAAGTACAACGGTGCCCCAACCCCAAACTTCAACTTCACCAGCAATTTACCTCCGATTGCTGGATTTTACGTTAATCCCCTCTGAGTTCTCAGAGCATCTACAACGGCAACTGCTCTGCCTGTTAGCTGAACGGCCTTTGGGGAGAGCTCTGCCTCTCTCTCAAACACTTTTTTGTCAATATCAAATATTATTAACTTAAAAAGCCAAGCGCCGCAAAGACAGTAAGGGATAAGGGATACGCAGTCTGCTCCGAAGCAGCAGCAAGGGGCCTAGCAATGAGGGCAGACTAATTTTATTAACTCCAGGGAAACTTCAAAAAGCTTTAGGGCTTTAATGCCAGACAGAGACGACCCCAAAAGTCAGTTTAAGTGCTGCATAAACAAAGGATTAGGGCAAGAAAAAGCTGAAGGCTCCTTGCATTTCTTGTTTATATTGTCATATGACCTAGTGGGAGTGGGAGAGGGCTGCCTCTCTGACTTTAATCCCCCATGGTGTACAGTGGCGTTTCAGTTCACTGACCTACATTACGATAATATTTTCATAAATTTATGGGCAGAGGTGCAGCATCAAACTCACTTAAGGACTTTAGAAAAAGAAAAGGGGTAGGGGGGAAGAGAAATACCCAGAAGAGAACATTTTCTGGCTGGTGTAGTCTCCCCCGCTCCCTTAGGTTAGATCAGCAGCTTAGAGAGGGATTTCAAGTTCAAAGAGAACGTCTCTGTTACTCTTGTTTTATGGCTTAGACCAGAGGACACAATAGCACTGAGTTTATGAAATATCCCTTCCCACTTGGCTTTTGTGTTTGCAAGAAAAAAAGTAAATAGCACTTTATAACCATAGGTGAAGTATGTGCATCTCTGGCATGTAACACTTCTGCTAATACCAAAAAGTTCACCGAAAAAATAAAGCACCCCCTCACACTCTGCAGCCAAGCAGTACTTACACTGTTGTGTATCACTTACAGAACTGCAGCTAACGTTACATCTGTCAGCACAGCGTGAACCACAGCATAACAGCAAGGACGAGTAACGATGGGATTTCCCTTCGAGCAAGGATAGCAAGCTATACTGCATACCCTGTGAAACCACCATTTTTAAGAAAACCAAAACCGACTACTGTCATCTGAACACTGCCTCAAACAATCCATATTTTGTGCGTGAGTAACTCCATGTCTTAACACAACAGAGAAATAAATCAGGGGATCAGAACCGAGGCACTCGCCTGCAAAGGGAACAGGCCTGTGTCAGAGTGAGCTGAGAAATAAAGATCTGAGACAAAGTAAATTACTATTTATGTGATATAAGCATATAGAAATAGCTGGAAAAAGACGGAAGAACAAGCTTAAGTTAAATCAGAAAAGGTTATATTGCTTTCAATCAGACAGCAAAAGAAAATTATTTATAAGTGATAAAAATAGACCTGACGAAACTTAGCAAATTGAAAACATTACCCACTGAAACCAAGGCAGAAAACAGGAAAGGAGAAAGAACAAAGAACGTAAGATTGAATCCAAAAATGCCAGGTAGCGTTACAGTTTGTTCTTTAGAAGAAGTGCACTTGAGACATCTTCATCACGATCAGTAACAGCTCATTAGTTTCTAGAACACTTTCAGAACACTTTCCATTCCTGCATCAGACACGGGAATGTTTTGGAGGCTGCAAATTCCTGCTCTCCCCCTTTAAAACGTGGGTTTGTGCATTTAGGGAACGGCTGCACATGAGGCCGCAAAAGGGCAAAGCTGAAAGGAACTGACAGGATTTCAGTGACGACTGAGTTTGCAGCTTTTTTAATCCTCCAAAGACTGTTCTTGCTTTTAGCTCATTACCAAGACCTAGGTGAAGGACTTGGCACAAATAAAGATCTGGTCAGCTACGTCGTTTCCTCAAGAGCTTACATCAGTGTGAAAGTATGAGAGGCTTTTCTTTCTGGAATTCCCTCTGGCACCACAGGCCTGTAGTTGTGTGCAGGGCTCCCTCTGAAGACCTTCTTCTCATCATCTTCCAAGCAAACAAACAGAACTTCTGCCTTTGAACACGCGTCCAGGATGCACGAGAAGAAAAGTTCATCTCCTTCAGCACTTCAGGTCTCATTACTGCTGCTTTAACAGAGCAGGAACCCAACACACGGCCATTAGCTTTGGCTGTCAGATGTTTGCCCCTTCTCTCCAAAGCCAATGTTTCTTGGATGTAAGAGACATCTTCCTCTCTTTGCCTCTTTCTTTCTCTGTAGAAGTGCAACTGCATTTGAGGGTTTCTAAGAGCCAAAAAACAAACCACCCTTGCTTTTCCCGAGCATTTCCCCATCACTGTAACCTGGTTAAAAGCAGTACAGTAGTAAAAAGGATTCTTCATTGTTGAGCCATGTAAACAAGGCCTGACTGAACTTTAAAAGCTCTGTGCATACCAGTTCAAGTCTCCAGCCATGCACAGGTACAAACAGGGCACTCATATCCTTATGTACACCTTTACAGTGCAGATGTCATTCACCTCTATTTAGATTTCTGAAAAGTAGAATCCCAGCAAGCCACAGGTGCTGAATTCCCAGGGAGAGGACAGACATATCCCTGCAAAGACACATCAGTTGTACACGTGTCCCAAGTCTGACCCCTGTCCTGATGCTCTCCAACCTGCATGTGAGCCCTCTGCCCAAGCCCAGCATCTGCCACCATCCTTGGAGAAACTTCCTCCTGATGCCCAGCTAACAGTCTGCAGCAGTAAGCCATACAAATCTGTGCCACGCTGCTAACTCCAGTCCTAATGAAGGCATACAGTAGAGGGTTTGTTACAGTTCAGGAATACACGGTTTTAGTTTCACTTTACCTTTTTACTTCAAAAAATGCCTAGGAAATCACATTTATATAAAACTTAAGTTATTTAAGTTGCAGAATTGGGCACTTAAGAAGTTAAGAAATGCCAGATGTTCATACAGCCTTACCCCGTCCCTCTTTGATATGCCCCACTATATAGTCTGTACATGACCACATCCAAAAACCCCCGCCTTATTAAGAGCACAGCGTAGAGACACAGGGGAACAGAATTAATGTTGCATAGGCAACTGTAAATCTGGTATTTCCTAACTTCTCAGTACTTTCAAGTGATTTCGCAACCTAAGTAACATTCTTAATTTATTTTCGTATCCAATAAATAAAATGGTGCACTGGTTGCCTTGCTGACAAACCGATTCCCCCACAGGTGACTCTTACACAACCTCAGAAAAATCAAGACCAGCTGTCCATACACTTGCAAGGCCCAAAAGCATGTCTGCGTTTTAAATTTAATAATATAAATAACAAGCATAGGTGTTACTCAAACCTTGCAAAATTATACTAGCCAGTCATGTGCAGCACGCCATCCTTTTTTTTTGGTGAGTGAACAAAATAGCAAGATTCTGTACAAATAAGCAAGCAGACTCTGTGACTTAGCTGGTACTCTTATGACAAATTTATTAAACTCTATTAATCCATACATTATGTCAATCTAATACCAACACTTGGAGCTGTTTAATGAAGATGGTAGAAATGGTACCCTTTAAGGAGCATACAGTCCTCCCTTCTCCCCACTCAGCTTCACAAAATCACTTACTCAAAACCAGAACAAGAGCCAATAAATAAATGCATCTTTTATATACCTATTTTACAGTGCATTTTAACTAGTGAATGTGCTGTGCACTTTTATTCACCTGATTGCCTTCATCTCTGTATTATTACTGTATTTAGCATACCATCAGCAGCCAAGCAGAACCAAACAAACTCATGTTCAGACTTCAAAGCAGGAAAAATATTAATTGTGGCGTCTGCATGTTTACAGTAGATGGAGTGGCATCCACTACTTCTCCCAGTTGGAGTCACAGAGGTTCTGCAGGTAGCCCAGCTCACTGCCTGCAGGCAGCAATCAATTCATTCTCTTCAGTTTGGTCTTTGCTATTCTGTGAAGGCAAGTATGGCACAGATAGATCAGTCACCCAGATTCTGTCTTTGCAAAGTGCCATTGCCTGGCTGCTGGAGTGTTTTACTCTCTATCCTGCTGGAACTACAGCACAGCTGTAAGTAAATAGCAGCTGAAGCATTAGCCCTAGTAATCCAAAGAAATGCCCTTTGTCGAGAAATAAGTTGGATATAAAGAATCAAACTACCTGAGCAGATAAAACACGCTTCTCTTCATTCTGAGCAGCACTGAAACCATGCAACAGAAAATGCAAGGAACTGTATTTCTGTGACAAAGACTTTACGTGCAAGGCATGGACACAACTTTGTGAAACGTTCTGCTATTACTGATACCTGCAAAGTACTTGGTGAAAAAAAGCACTACAATTGCTCTCACATGACCTCCTCCTTGGGAATCTTCCTGACAGGGATACTCTGCTTTGCTCTCTCCAAGCGTGTGGCTTCATGCCCTCCAGCAACCCACATGGGACGTTCTCCCTTCATTCATGGTGAAGTTCATTTTTTCTCCTTCAGCAGTCTAAGTGTGTGGCTGAGCTACTATAAACTTGACATGTACTTTGTAAATTTTATGTTGGTATTTCCACTCATAAAAAGCCATACAGAATTAGAGAAAATACTGCTGATAACTGTTAAAGCAAAGTTTAAAAATGCCATTTTCACAACTGCTCCACTTCAAGATATCTGCGTGGGAGTACCAACTTGATAAATAGTCTGGGTCATTGCTAGTAGTCAACAAATTTAAATGCTTGCTGCAGCTGCTCACCAGTACTCATCTCCACAGTCTCATCCATTCTTCAGGAAGGCCAGAATATCTGCTAAGTGGTGCCAATGAAACCTTCCACGAGACCTCTCACTACATGAGTGTTCTCTGACACAGCTCTTGTTATTCTACTGCAAGAAGAGGAGAGATGCCAACACTTAAAAGATGCTGAAAGATAAGCTTTTTATCTTCCATCCAGATGCTCTGTTGTCATCCTGATAAAAATCTCAATAACTTACCCTGCTTTCACATCCCACTCCTGCAACAATGCTTTCCTCCCTGGGGACAGATGCTTAGATCACACCAATATTCAGACAATTAGCAACATCTTGTTATTAAGCAATAAGTGATCTGTGCAGCCCATGAGAACAAGTTCAGTAAAGTCACTATCCAGCAAGCAAGAAATCTGGGAACACCACAGCTGTGAATAAAAACCAGGATGGCCCACGGCTGTGACACATGAAGGGAAATTGCTGAAGAAACAACTCTATTACCTTCAAGTAAGCAAAGCCTGAAAGCAAGGCAGATAATGAGGAAAAGCACATGAAGTTTTTTAAATACACAACATTCATTCTTCTTAATGTCAGATAATATAGAAAAATTATCTTTAGGAAGGACAAGACCATTCTCAAAGAAAAACAAGGTTATGCTCAAAATGGGAAACAATCACAGCTGAGGTATGCTTTTATTTTCCCTTACCAGGCTTAAAAGTGCAGTTTGTGCCCTGCAAACAAGGCAGAGTTTTCCTTCTCCTTTTGTTTCTTGCACAGAGCTACAGATTTATGAGTATCCTCTACAATAAGACCCTGCGACAGCCATCCTCAGATAAATCCTGCTTGTGCAAACACTTCTCAAAACAGACAGAATTTCTGAGTCACACAGGAAAGCACGATGCACTTCTACAGTTCACCTTTCAGCCGAAGATCACTGCAGTCAACCTACATATCCAGGGAAGCCAGAGAGCAAATAACATGATAAACACAAAGGGTTTATCCCGGGAACTGAGTAACAGCTCTGTGACTCACACTGGAATTAAGCTGTGAGGCCGCACAGAAGCAAAGTTCAGAGAGGGAGATATTTCAGAGTTGGTTAGGATGAACACAAGCCTCCTTCCCATGCAGAACTGAGCATCCAACCAGGGCCAGTAGTTGCTGTTAATCCTCATTATTTCCTTGTCTGCCTCTGAGGGCTGCTGGCCTGCTGCAGCTCCCCACAACCACCATTCCAAGGGGCAAGCTTTCTCAGCACATGATCTGCTTTTTTTTTTTCTTTTTTGCTAAGACTCTCACATCCCTGTCCTTAAGGTAGTGCTGCTGTTTGCAATAGCGCTCTCAGCACCGCGTTTTACTTTAAATAAGTACAAGGCACCTGTTGCCAGCCTAGCACTTTTTCCTATGTAAAGTACATTTGTCAGCCAGCCAAAGTTCTGCAAAACTGCCCATTGGGCAGGTCTCTGCCCCCACAGCCATGCAAGCACTCAACGAATCAGAGTAAGAACAAAAAGCCCAACCACAGCTGCCTGACTTCTCCTGGGTCAATCAGCTGACTCCAATCCCAGCAGTGAGCAGGGGGCCGCAGACCCCAGGGAGCTGCTGGGGGGGCACTGCCCACTCCCCTCTCAGGCAGCCACGCCACACCACCCATCTTTCCCAACAGCATTCTCTGGAGGAGTTCACTTCTCATGAAGGTAATGTGTACTTTTTAGTTTTACATTTTTAATGCCTCCCCAGGGAAGGTGTGTGGGGAGGAAGGCTTCCTTACTCAGACAACGAAATTTTCCTGCATCAGTGCCAAGAATAGACACCCTAAATCCAGTGATCCTAATCTCCAGCCATCCAGCAGCCATTCAGCAGCAGGGTGGGCCCAGCTGATTCAGATTTTCTATTAGCTAGTGACTTTGTGTACTAAAAAAAGTCACTGTACCACCCAATTGTTCCTGCTGCTCTCTGCTCCACGAAAGCGCAGACATTACAGGAGCTCCCACAAGTGCCCCCAGTACTTCCCTAGCACGCCTTGGTAACCAGCACAGTCCCCTCCCCACCAGCCATCCCCAGTCCCTTCGTGCCCCTGAATTTCCAGCACCAGTTTTGCTCTTGTGCAAGAGGGGAAACGCTTCCAAGCTGTGCAGACCTGAGAGCAAACCCAACCTGCAGACAGACAGATGGCTTGGTGGCAGCTACCCATACACAGAGCCTGTCAGTATTCATACGCACTGACTGTGGCCCATAGGCAGGGAACACCACGCAACACTTAGGAAAAGGATAAGGTAACCTCCATGGCTCTTTATTTTAAAGGGCAATGGAAGATAGCAGAATCGTTCACCATACTCAGTAAATTACTGTGTTAGCAAAATATTCAACCTACATTCACTAGTTATTTTATCAACATGAAATTCACATATGAATTATCTGACTAATGTTATTCTACTATTTACACACTAAAAAAAAAAAAAATCAATAGCAGAAGTAAACCAGTAAAGAAATTTAAGATTACATAAAGAAAGCCACTAAAAGCATATGAGCAAGGCTAAGTGCAAAGCCAGTTAAATCACCTTCTCACAGCACTCCACAAGTTTTGCACTCCCATATACAAGTGCCATGATAAGTTCAGTTAAACAAGAACCAAACAGCATGCGTCTCCATGGGTCACACCAACTTTTGTTCCCATTCATATTCCTAACAGCCACAGAGAAACAACAGCACATGGTAAGCCAGGTCTCTCTGGATATTGGCAGCATGGTCTGGCCACAAGCAAGTATGTTTTTAGTAGTGACGAAGGGAAATGTTTCATGAGTTCAGATTAGAGCAATCATAATAATGAAAAGAAAAATGAGCAGATTGAGATCCAGACATTTACATTTGGTCTTTCTTCTCTGCAGCTTAGAGGACAGACTGCCTGCAATTTGGTGTTCCAGCTCAGTACCAGCAGCCAAAGAGAAAGGTAGCCAGCCATTTCAAACAAGGGAAACACAATACACCTAACATGAAGGGCAACTACTGATTCCAGCATCTCTTACAACTCATCTTAATAAAGAGAAGATTCTAGAAAGCTACAGATTCCCTCCTCTGCTAGCTACCTTCCTAGTGACAAGATCAGCATCCAAAAAGAAACAGTTTAGGAATTCTGACAATGAAGTCTCCTAGTTCATTTGAGAAGAATGGCCTCTGAAATCAGCAGTGGAAACACGAAGGAGTGACTTTGCTTGAAAAAGCAAAAACAGAATCCTTTGAGAGAAAGGGAGGGAAACATACATAGCCTATTTGATTAATATAGAGAAGCATTTAGAAGAAGGAGAAGGAACGTGATTTATTTTTACTGTTATATTAGTAAAACAAACATAAAAGTATTCAAAGAAGTCTGCACTATAAATTGCAAATGTGATAAGCTATGCTGACAATTGTTTAGTCTCCTACAGCAAAGTAAGAAGGGACCTTGTTCAATACTCAAAACAGTTTCAATGGAATTTTGAAAAGAAGCACTGAGATTGCCAAATGTTTTGTTCAAATCATTGGATTTGAATTGGGAAAATAAAAACTGATAGTTTCTTATCCAGAAGTTTAATAATACACCTGGAAAACTAACTCATCAAGTAGGATTTGCTAAAATTGTCATCAGTTTTGTTCATCTAGGGGTAAGCAATTAAGTTATTTATATAGGTAGATGTATTTATGTGTAGCATACATATTTTCAATGTACTGCTGTGTTAAACGAATCAGTGGACAAGTGGAGGCTTTGTCAAGTGGGACAAGAACAGCTGACCCACTTGGGAAGGCATACAAACAAGGCAAGTTTGCAGGAAAAACACAATGGCTAGACCAGCAAAAAGATCAATGAAAAAAACAGTATCACATTACTTGATGCTGTACTGACCTACATAAACTTGTCAGTCTTGAGGAATCGTCTCCAACTCTTTGCAAACAGGAAATACATAATACACTAGGTATATAAATGTAAGAAAATGATATAATCTCAGCTGTAACAATGAAAATTCCACAGCACATCAATGTGCGCTCTCACACAGAACAAAGATTCCCCTCTCCAGTGTATAGCATTGAAAGGACAACTTACCCTCTCCACTTGTCCTTCTTTGTGCTTTTGTTTGTACACTTTCAGCTTTGGAAGGAAAGTCTCTGCGTAGTTCTTGTCTTCCATGCCTTGGAGCAGCACCCCGTGGAACGCTAACCTGCAGGTATTCGCATGAATATCTGTATCCAGCTTGGAACCAATCACAAGGCACAGCTTAGGGCAAGTGACGGGTTTTTCAAACTCTAGCAAAGCCCACTGTTGTTTTGGCAGCTGGACTTCTGATTGGCCATTTTCTTTATTCTCCTCTGAAGGCTTTGAGTCCTTGGACAAGTACTCCTCTTGATAAAGATAGTCTTTATCAAAATCAAAAACATTTTCTTGAATTTCTTCATTGAAATCAGCAGGAGCCGGACTGAAAAACATCACTCTTCCCATGACCGTTTCATGACCGACTGTGATATGAAACTTAGCCTTTGTCTGAAGCGCTCCTCGAAAATACTGGATTTTCTTCAGGGAAATTATTGCAGCATGGATGGTGTGAAGTGATTCTGGGGTACAAATCAGGCCTCGTTCCAGAAGTTTAGGATCAAACTGGGTCACACAGATACCTACTCTGTCACCCTGCATGGCATATGTTACAGGAGTATGGAACATCTGCATAGACTTGACTTTCTTTGTCACCTGTCAATGAAAGAGCAAGAAAGAAAATGAAATAGAATTGCACACGAGCACATCACAAGCATAAAGTCATACGTCACATCGTTGTCACTTCTAAGGAGACTGTCCTTCTGGAAGAATCCAACATTCAAAACTCAAAGTGAACAGACTGAGAACACGCCTCTATCAATCATTTAAAAATACTAGGAATTTGAGCCTCTTAACATATTTTGAGTGCTTCTGCCTATCAAACTCAAGAATTACCACAGCTGCAATTATACTGATATTTGCTCCATCTCTGCTGCCACACCTGCACACTATCTACTCTCACCATAGAATAGCTTACTTAATGCATTCTTCCCTTAATCATCTACACCAGCAAAAACATAGTAGTACAGTATCTAGCCACACATCTGCCTCACTGCTTTCTCATTCCTTCCACAAAATCCTTTTCAATCACTTTTTTGACTTGGTTAAAAACTGTCAAGTGCTCAGAAAAAAGTTATTTTCCTCAGTGTTTGTACAACGCTGAGCACCATTACGTGTTGTAAAGTATCACATCAAAATAATTAGTAATACAAAAATCTAAGGCTTCATAGCCCATTCAATTCTAGATATCACAAAAAAGAAAAAAAAGGGAGTTTTCCTGCAAATATCTGTGTTTATAAATCAGGTTTGCATCACCTGCCACTAAATCTGGTGTTCCATCTGTGATGATTCTTCATATGAGAATTACAGTATTGTCCACTGATTGAAATTATTAAAATATCTGTCCATACTAAAATCTAATAAGCTTGCTATTCTATTTCTTATTTAAAGGAGTTCTTCAGCATAAGGATGAAATCAGCTTTTAAAGATCAGTCTTGGCTCTAGTCAATCAGACCGAGGCAATTTAGTTTAACAAGGCTTCATTTCGACTTCCGTAAACCATCCTTCAAGAACTTATCTGGTCTGTGTGAAACCATATGTTTTTCTTCTGATAATTTGCCTATGTTGCCACCTGTTGCATTCCTTCTAATGGATGTTGGATAGGTAACCACTCTGCCTGACGTTCCTACATTATATAGCAAGCTTTCAATACTGAAATGGTGCTTTTGGCAATAAAAAACACACTTTTCTCCTAAATAAATATCAAGTACTTGGACACCAGCCTTCAGCACAGAAAAGTTACACACATCATTTGTGAAGGGCTGAAACCTCAAAATTCAGATCCAAGAACTGAACTCTCCATGGGAATGCTCTGTTCCAAAGATCATTTCTGTAGTGTTTTTTGTCAATATACAATAGATTTTACTATGAATGTGCACAGAACAAAATTGGTAGCGGATCTCCACTCTCAGTATCATTTTCTTTTCTGCTCTCTTCCCTTTTGACAGCTGTGGAATTGGTACTAAGAAAAGCTTCACGCCAGATGCTACTGTGCAATTCTCAGCATTCAAGCCGTTATTATGTCTTGCTCAGCTGTAACTATTCTCAAATCAATCCCCAACCACTGCATGCCCCTTAGCAATCCATCTTCTAATCCTTGCCCATTCCTTAATTTTCTATTCCTGAAAGTCAGAGTCCAAAAAACACGAGCAGCAATAAAGAGAATTCCAAATTAAGGATTTAAGGATAAAGCGCAGCAGATCTGGGCTTCGTTTTTGGTATGCCACAGAACTTTGAGGACCTCGTTCAGGTTAGACTACTCAGAACAGTCTAGAAAAGTTAACCTTATTAATCACAGAATTAATTACTAGCAGGATAATACTGAAAACCTCCACCTCCTTCTGTGCCTTGGATGAAGTGTCTCAGTAGAAATGAAATTGTTTTTCACCTTCTCCTTTTTCTACAGAGTCTGCCAACTCTATTTGAAGGGCACAAATACTTGGCTTCCCAACATCACCAATATAAGCAACATTAAGAAAAGACTGTAGAGCATAAGGAAGAAAAAGAGTAATCGGGGAACTAATTGCAGGAACTTGGATCAAAATAGAGTAGACGAAAAGTTTATTGGCTGAACTAAAATCTTGACTAGCTGGAATATAAAAGCTCTCCAAAGAAGCCAGGAAAACATGGTCAAAAGCAACGTACAGAAAGTTTAGTTTGTTTTTTAAAATAATCTAGCAGCTATACAGCTTATGGAAATACTGGTAATACCACAAATAATTGAGAGGATTTGTTTAGAAAAAAGGATATTGTGAATATATGTTTCAAAAAAATGAGCAAGTCCTACAGTGCTGAAACTTCCATATGAAAAACAGACCAAACAATACAGAAAGACTGTCAGATGTGATAATGCTGGTGATTAAACTTTCCACCTTCAACAACCACGGACGGTGTGAATCTCAGTACTAGAATCAACCGTAAAAGGATCATACAGCACAACGTAAGTTTCAAGAGTATAATGCATGAAGGAATTAGAGTCTGAGCAAAACAAGGTGATTTCAGGTAGAGGTCAGCTCACACAAGAACTGATTTGGAATTGCATCCCCTCCAAAAGGTCAGACACAGAAGCAGCAGCAAAGCGAATCGCTGAGTTGATCTGCACCCACTGGATCAAATCACAAGAGCTGAAGCAGCTCTACATCACCAACTTCCTGTTTTCTGAGCACACCATGAACAATATCGAGTATAACTTCAGAATGATAGACCTCATTGGATGGAAACAGTGTAGGTAAACATGGAACCGATTGCATCTCATCACATAAATCAAAAGCCACATGTTGAAATCTTACATTGTGCAAATTTAGCTTACCTTTCATTTTTGTTATTTTAAATTTGTACAATCACTTTAATGTTCTTAAAACATTATGTGAAGAACTAGACAACTATCGAGAGTCGTCAATAGCACATCACTGAACAGCAATAACAGACACTGCCCTATGATCAGGCCATGGAAAGCCACCTCTTCCAAGTCAACATCCCCATGGCAGTTAGAACCACCTGCAAACAGCAGCAGCCTTGGTAGGAAATAATTCCACAACATAATGACTCACAGCATCCGAGTGACATCAACAACAACTTTCTGAAAGGTCTGGAATATTTCTAGAACCAACTCTTTGTCTCTTTGTCCATAGCCTCACTTTGGCTCCAAGAAAGAAATCTTTTTCTTCCACATGCTATATATTTCACATGGAATGGTTCTTTTACCTAAACTCTTAATTGAAGTTTTAAGTGCATCACTAAATGATCGCTGTGGTACTTACGTAATGCCACACACATGCTATCAGATTTTATTTAATATACTCCTCCTCCTGTTAAAATAACTCCACATCCTGAGCAGCCTGCACTGCAGTATAGGAACAAAGCAGTATAAGAGGGGATAGGAAAATCTCCTTACCTTAATTCCTTTCACAGCATCTAAAATATGTCTGTGCACTCAGTAAATAAAGCAACGGGTCAATGATCATACTCTCACGCTGCTCTGCTTTATGTTATATTTTTAAATTAAATTACAAGCACGTTATATTCATTCAGACAATCACAAATCAAAAATTAGCAAGTGTCAAGATTAAGATTTGGCACACGATGTTAAGTGACCTTTTGTGCATAGGCATTCTCCTGTAGCTTTTGAGTATATAATCTCAAACTTTTTCAAAGCCTGATCTATCCAATGCAAGGATGAACAAAGCTCACTGAGTAAGAAACAGTTCTCCATTTCTTTTCTTCCGACTGGACTGCCCCGTATTTGTTATCTGCTGTAAACCATCAAATACTTGTTTAATTAGTGAAGTTCAGTCAACACCTCACCCTTGTGATATAACATGGCATTGCCTCTCACCTGCAAATAGAAAATTTCACTGCATCATTTGTCATGGTCTTAATTCCCGAGAAAAACCACAGCGTGCAGTTTTTGAAAGCAGAAGGCTGATTTTTCAGAGTATTTAGCATTTCATAGCATTTTCAGCCAAAAGAGCATCCTAACAGCCATACGGGATGCACAGGACTTTAGGCAGGGAACTGATCCCCGTGCTCCACGGATGCGGCGAAGGAAGTAGTCAGATGTCTAATGTACATCCTCTCACCTAAAGACAACTAAGATCTCTCAAAGGTTGTACCAAAAAAAGGTTACTTGACATCTTAATATTCCTTAACTATAAGCAGTACTGCACGTGCAGTCTGTCACTCAGATAGCAAGGTATGCATTTTACAAGTATATGCTATGCTATTGAATTTAGCCGTTAAGCATCTGCGCACAGAACATCAGACCCATAGTAAAACTGTGGTATAGAATAAGCTTAAAATTTACATACCAATTAAAATTTCTGCATCTTATCAAAATATATTTCAAAAAATATTTTTCAAAGAAAAAAAAATCCAAGAAGAACTCAGGAATAGTACAAAATGATAGGTTAAAGAAAGGCTGCCTGGAATTTTCTTCCAACAAAATGAACTGAATTCTTTTTTCCCCTCCAAATAGATTTTGGTTTAGAACAATAATAATACTTTTATCTGAAGACTTCAAAGTCACATGCAAAAGAATGTATCACAGTAAACACAGGGTTGAAGGTTTTATAGAAGAACTTCTACTGGGATTTTTTTCCCTTCTTCTTTAAAAGAAATTTGTTTACTGCCAGTCTTTGAAAAGCATAAAAGGGGAAAACTATAGGCTAAAGAAGTAAAAGTTTTACATGTAAGGAACATTTGGAGCTTTGTGAGAAGGCTGGTTTTGGTAGAATGTGTGACATGTAGCCCAATGTGAGTAATATTATATCTCAAATAAAAATCAGCCCATGAATATACATAATCCAAAAGGTAATTCTCCCAATCTCTGAAATGTAATGGAGCCACTCTAGATCACTGAGGCATGAATATTTACCGTATTCAGGCTTTACTGCTCTCGATCTGGGTTCAATTTTGCAAATTAAAATGAAGGCTCTGTGGATAGAGAGATTAAAGAAGAGCATCCCAAAGCCTGCCTGTTTCCTTGGTGTGGTAGCAGTGATCTGGTTACCCTTCTGTTAGGTTATTTCTTTTTACTTAATGGAGTAGGTCAAAAGCAATTGCGAGTGGAAAGAAGAGGTCATTATTAGGTCACAACCTTGGAGTTAAAGGCTCACTAAAGAAAACAAACACGGACTGAACATAAAGCTGAATTTAAAAATAAACCTGTAATGAAAAATAATATTTTCAGGTCTTTTCACTTCTATTTTGACAGGTCAAGAGGAAAAAAACATAGAACAAAATCATTTTTCATGAACAAAATTCTCCCATCCCTCCTCTAAAACAGTCTTGCTTATAGAAGACTTGATTTACATAAAATGAAACAAAAGATATTAATAATTACTAAGAGATCTGGTAGGCTTCATTAATTGTGGCAAACATTAGTACAAATCATTACAGTTAGTGCATTTTCTCTGGAATACTTGGAATGGAAACAACAGCACTCTAGTGCAATGCACCACCAAAGGAGCAACACAAGTATGCACACGTGAACAAATCAAATGACATGGTACTACTCCTAGTGAATTCCTTGCACTAATTGCAATCAAAACAAAGGCTACTTTCGCTATGTGAAGAAGAAAAGGAATTACTTACTATTTGTAAACGTGGTTTTTGCAAAAAATCCTTTTTAGTTTGTGAAACTAAAAATAATTGGTATACAAAATCTGTAAGCTTTTCCTCAAGAAAGGTATTTTAGGTGGTAAATGTTACAGAGCTGGACTGCAAATCAGTTTCTAATCCAAGACAGTAACAGTGATGAAGATTAGATGAGTAAACTTATGTTGCATATTGTAAATTTTCAAAATCTGAGCATTTGAGTCTCCAGTAAAGAACAAACGATTTCTCCCTACCACCTCAGATGACAATTCTATGGTATTAAGGGAAGAAAGCAGCGCAGTGCAAAGTTTGGCACAGCAAAATCAAATCCTAATGTGCAGATACATGGTAAAACCAAAAGTCAGGTTTACAGCAGTGATGTTGATGAACCCATTCATATGCAGCTTGGGGAAGAAAGGGCAGAAAAACAGAGGGGGAAAATGGCACGGAGGAGATGAAGTGACCATCTTATTACACTGGAAATAAAGACAACACAGAGTGGTCCTTTCCTAGCAAAAAACAGCATCAAACCGTATGGAGGTGCCATGCACTTACAAAATAAGAAGTTCACGCTTTTTTGCACCTCTGAGCTACATCCTGGTACCAAAGGGTTACTGTGCTTCAAAATCTCTACCAACAGCCTTACTAAACGTTTAATATTTTTCTTTCTGCTTTCTTAAAGGCCCCAGATGTGTTCTTGCAGATCAAAAGAGACCAACTTATAAAGTTAAACGAAATCAAGGGCTTTTGTTCCTAGGCATCGTTGCTGAACTAATTATTCCTAGATGTTGTTTAATGAAATAGTGGTGCTATATATTAAAACAGTTAACAGGATGAGTTGCATGAGTTATAGGAAAGGTCTGATCTGGGATTATAAATTTAAGTTTTTCTTCAAAGGAGATGAAACAAACTACTCACAACTCCCCAGTACTTTCTGTCACAGGAAGACTGAAATAAAGGAACCTGAAAATGTATGAAAGCTGAAATATCATTCTACATATTTACCCTTCCTTGAACGATAAAGAGCAAAAGATGGGGGAGTTGGAAAAACCCCTGAGATTCTTTGAGGTGGGGAAATGAAGATCTAAGTTATCCTGTCTATTCCCCGAATGCTGCAGAGCACAAGTTAAAGAAAATATTGGTGAAGTCCTGAAAGAAACTTCATTTCTGAAGTACCTACGCAAAACAAGAAAGGAATCCCATCTTAAACTCCTGTGTTCAAAGCAAAGAGCTACAGAACAATTAAGCGTTTTTATTAAGAGGGGGGGGAAAAAAAGGCAAAGAGAGAGGGGGAGAAAAAGGACTATCCTAATAACCAATTATAAGAATTGGGTAGTATACTGTACAATTATCATTGGAACTGGATCTTTTTACAGTGCCCAACCACACCATATCTTTGGCAAAACGTTTCTTTAATCCTCCATTTACCTGAGAGAAGCAAGAGACTCTACAGATTCCTAAGGACATCTCAGGCTAAGAAGGCAACTGTGCAGAACTATGGCTCTTATACATTCAGACAATAAACACTTCACTTCCCTACTGATAGTCTCTCCCGTGTTTGTATTTTACAGCCTGACACTGGCCAGCCCAACACTTGACACCTAATTAACAGGCCTAGGAGCTGGAGGTCCGTATATTGATCACACTAAATGGGATTAGTGTGAAATAAAAAGTTCAAAGGGTCTTGACCAAACTTCACCACAGCCCAGCTGTGACAGCTGCTACGAATTTGTGCACCCAGAGCCCCAGGTTTTTATTAAGGGGTCCCAGCCCACAAGAGCACGCCGCAGCCTACGAGATCACGAAGGTTCACCGAACAATGTCAGGCTCTGTACTGAGGACAAAAATCCCCTTGCTTGTTTGCATAGATCTTTTTGATTAACTACTGAAAAGGGTCCCTCACCTCTGATACAACAAGCTTTTACAACAGACGTAGAGTTGTGACTTCTTTGCCTCTGAAGGATTTGTTAGCTTGCTACAGGAAAGCTGTCCAACTTCAGAAAATCTAGGTTTGAGAATAAAAAGAAGTAATTCCTTGTACATGCTGCAAAGCACACTTAGGATATTCTGACAATGACAGCCAGGGGGCTGTCAAACGTATTCAAGTGACAGAACCCCAAACTATTATCCTTTAAACACACTCCCTACTCACCCAGGCCTTTCGGTTGTCATCAGGTGAATAAATATTTCTGTATTTTACACCCTTCCAGCACGATTTTTTCAGTAGTCGTCCTACTGACATGATTTTAATCCTTCATCAAGATCCAGACAAATTAGAACACCAACATATTTCAGTATTTTTCTTTATCTGTGTGAAATAGTTTCATTTTCAAACAAGTTCCCCAGTACCGAGTGTGCCAGCACCTGCAGCAAAAGCATGGGACTGGGAAGCACAGCTTCACATGCCACCAAGGCATGGCCAACGTATAGCAGGATTCTCTGGGATAGTGTTCTGTTTACTATCTGGGGTAAATAAACAAAATGATTTTCCTTCTGTTGCTGATTTTGTTGTTTCATTGATTCACTGTGTCAAGATTTTATTATTGTTATATATGTAGTTTTTAATCCTCAAGGAATTAACTACTCATCGAGCTTACATATCAAGGATATAGACAACAACACAAGAGCCAGCACACAAGGACTTCTGACAGCAGATCACTGCCAAAGACAGAAGCTTGGTTAAATTGAGGTGGGAACTAAAGCCTATGAGAGAGGGGACTTAACATCAGCATGTAATGGTATTTACATTTACACAGCAAATAAACCTTTTAGCACTTTATACAGTCTTAGGGCACACCAAAACCAGCTTTTCTTGCTTTTTCTCTTCTCCTACGTTTCTTTCCTTGAGCCACTTTTCATTTCCATCTTTGCGTTTTACATTTGCTGCACATGCTGCTGAGAAAGCCTTTGGTGACATGGCCAATGGCATTTTGATGTACTGCAACCAGGCCACATTGCAAGAACTGGGGAAGGCTACCCATGTCCCTGTCTGCAGAGGTGGGGCTGTAACACAGCAACTCTCTCTCCTTCAGTCTCAAAAGCTGGAACCTTTTCTTTTTAAATTAAAGCTGAAGTTATATGTCATCCAAGAGGTGCAGGCCACAAGAAGTTCTTTGAGATGACTGGATGCAGTCCAAAGGAAGCTTATCAAACTTACCCACCAGTTCTTTTTTTCTCCCATCACCCAGAATTCTGGGACTAAGTGCTTCCTAAATAGTGCAAACCACATAACCACTTTTTCTCTTGGTGCACTACGTGTTGTAATTGTACATACGTTCCCAACTTTAAACGACTGAGAAACGCATAAGAACAGCTCCCCCACATACACTATGGAGGTAGATACCTCTGGAAAAAAGGTATCCCATTAGGTCTGCTCTCTGCTAAAAGTCTAGGCAACATAAACGCTATCAGAAGAGTATTTTCAAAGAAGACAAAAGCAAGAATTCTCAACTCAAAACGCACCTCACTGTAACACTGAGAAGTCCCTGCTGCCTTTCACAATGTCCCTGCTAAGCAGACCCCACCGCACCAGCCACTACATCTACCAACTGGTCTTCATTAGCCAAAGCATTCTTCTCTCAAAAATCAAAACAGCATTTGCTCTTATCTTTGACAGCAACATGACACAGAGGATATCAGCCTTTATCTCAGCACAAATCAATGCTAACGTTGGACTGTATATCCAGAAGGCTCGCTTAAATACAGCAAACACGCACTGTCTTCCTATGTCATGAATTTATGTGGCCTTTATTTCAAAAAGGCACTGAATTTCTTCCACAGTAAATATGGACATAAAAGACACCCATCAGAGCGAGAAGATTTGGTGACTTGCAATTTCAGGACAGTGGACTAAGATAAAACAGAACTATATGGTGCATCCCTGAGTTGAATGACTTCTTCTGCACAACTGATATGGCTTGGAAAGGATATGATTTTATTGGAAGTGACTGTTTTCCCTAAATAAAGGTATCTAATGTATTACTAGAAAGGCCCACAGTAAGTCAGGAGAGAATCCAAAACTACGAACTGCTCACAACACTCAAAAGAAAAACTTCTATGTTAGAAACTCCTACCATAACCAGCAGCAATCAGAGAAAATTGAGTACCAGCTTATCGGTACAACTGGCTTCAGCTTTATCACTGTGTCTCAACAGGAGGAGTGGGATAAGGATAATTTAAGCACAAATGAGGACAAGAGAGAAATAAGAAAATAAGAAAAGCCTTTAAACTTGGTCAGTAAGCCAAGTTCCCAAAGGTACTGGTTGCTAAAGAGACCTAGCTTCAAGGATCATCAAAGCAAAGATAAGCAAAGAAGTACGTGCAATATTTAACTATGCAATTATATACTATTTATGCTGCGTTCTATGTAGCATATATACCTTCCATATTCTTTAAGATGTACAGAGTGCAAAAATCTTTAAAATGAAACTTAGTAGTTTGATGAAACTGCCACCAGTGATCACTAACACTTTTTCCCATCTTTACTAAAAAGCAAAACAGTACTGAGGCATTATAGTACTTAGCTCAGTGTCACTGTTAATTGCATATCCTTTGGATGTCATTTTATAACTACAGCAGATTTTTTTCTGCCCTTCTCCAGCAAAAGGCAGGTACCACTTAGTGCTTCGGGTTTTTATTTGAGTCAAGTGGGATACACGACATACTGTTTGGAAAACAATTCAACCCCTTTACTTTCCTAAATATACTATTCAAAACCCCAAAAGGATGTTCATATTTTCCAAAAGCATTGGGTTAGCCTATTAGAATATCAAGTCTGACATGTTATCTAAGGCAACAGCTTATTTCAGTTGCTTCAGAGGAAAAACATGAAACCTCAGTACCTCACCAACTGCGCAATAATGAAAATGATGTTGTAATGAATTCCAACCTAACCCTCAATAGTGGGTTCCAATTACTGCGCTCAGAGGAAAAGTAGAAATATTGACAAAATATAACAGTTTCTCTGATTAAGCAGTGAACAGTGCTCCAGAAAACCTTACACAGACATCACTCCACAAAGAAAATCAGGTTCCCACTTATCTTTTTCGGTTCCCAGCATACAAAGGTGTGAGCTCTCCCTCTGCACAGAGGCACGGCTCTGAAAAGGGGATGCTGCTATGAGGTTTAGCAGTGCTGCTGTATGTTTCAGTAGAAGCATTATTAAACTTAGCGGGCTTTGTGGTTTAATATATATCAGGATGAGTAATTTTTCTACAAGCCTTTGGCTCCATCTGCTGACTTTTAATATTAAAAATAATTGATGATGCTGAAGATGTTCATACTTTCAAAACACAAAGTGTTCTATGTTTTGGTAAGCGCAGTTCTGAAGGTATAACACAGAATAGCTCAAGTACTTGGTCCAGAAATTTTATCAGTTAAAAAGAGATAGAAACAATGAGGAACCAGCTCTGAAAAGGTACCTGAGCAAGCCCAGGATGCACAAGAGGTAAACAAATGTCTGTTTGGAAGACTGGTGGGATTGGATCTAAGCAACAGGTACAAGTCTGGATATTTGCGACTGAATCACCCAGCAATTAAGTCCAAAAAGAGTAAAGATCTTTACCACAACCATGGTGAGAGCTCACTGGAGACATTTGCTCAACACGTGCCTGGGCCGATTTGGGCTTCTCCTGTTTTCATCGAGCCATCTGCTTCACAGAAACTAAAGCTTGCTGTATTTACGAATAAAAATATGATAAATTCCTCCGAAGGTTCAAAAGCCCCAACACTTGCCTGTTCCAGCACTGATGCATTTTTCATTATTGCAGAATTCTGATTGTTATCAGAGTGTTACGATCTCCAGCAAGATAGAATTTCCACACACACACAATGTACATGAGAAATAGATTTAATATGCTCTTAAATATAGCAGGGAGAAGTCAGACCTAATTTTAACTGCATGAGGGGAGGTAGTAAGGGGATAAAAGCTTTTATAAGTATCAGAAAGAGAGTTACTTCAACACTCTGTAGACTTTGTATCATTAAATAAAAGCTTTGTGATTGACACAAACACTGAGCTCTGTGGTGTCCGCAAATGGTACCAGGTGGTACCAAGGATAACCAGCAGCTATAGACATCTGTTTTTTCCCATTTCAACCCAAACTGTAATAACAAAAACCAACACTCCCAACTCATAAGACCTCCTATGGCCTCTGAGAAATGCTTCCCTCTTATTATTAGCGAGACAGCCGTGTCAGCCTCTCACACAAAATCCCACTAAACTTGCTAGATACGGTGAAAGTTTTATGTCATTCGTACCTTCTGAGTCCAGCAACCAGAATCTTAGTATTTCAGTTAAAGGCAGATTAAACACAATAGATAAAATCCAATATTGTTGCTAAAAGGAGAGGTGGGAGGGGAGGAGTTAACACAAAATGAAGCTAACTCTGTTAAAGCAGAATCTGAACCAAAACCTAAAGCTGACTATCACAAAGGGGTGAAGGAAACTCCTGTTTATAGGTTTCCCTATAAAAAGGGGTGTATATGCATATTTTATATAAATATATATTATTTATCTACACATTTATGAATATGTATATACACGTTAATATACATATATTAAATCTTTTCTGAAAATACTAGAAAAGCCCACCTCACACACAGCATATACACCACAGGTACTGCAGTTTCCAAACAAGCTTTTTTAGTGCTATTCAATTCTTACAGTTTTCCCCACCAGAGCTAAGACTAAACCTACAGAATCCATTACCAGTGCCCATGTTTAAAAACAGAAGGCAAAACAGATGAATTAAAAATCTGAATAAAGGTTCCCAAGAAACATCCACAGCACATGAAACATGAGGAAGATACAAGAGTCATTTTTACATGGTCATGTTCAAATATAGGCATAGGTCCAACAAGTCCCAAACTACAGCTGTGCTAAGGTTCACTTTGGGAAAGTTATCACATCACACACGTGGAGATTTAGACATATTAATGAAAACTTAAATATAGTCACATTTAAACTTAAAACTAACATTCTTTACATCTGATTTTCCACGTGCAGGGAAACAAAAAGAAAACAAGCATAAATATTGTAAAGCAATGTGCATAATTACAAAAAATTAATCACACCGCTGTATTCTGCCCAGCCATGTCCCGACTCAAGTAAAAAGCACCAACTGGTGACACCACAGCTAGATGAAAGTGAATAAAGAAAAGGCAGGTTTAAAACCTCACTGCTGAACTCATCACTTTGCCCGGCAGAGAGAACTGAATGCAGAGCAGAACGCAGTGCTGATCTGTGGAGTTAACTCAGCATGTCAGATAACTCCAACATCACAGACTTTAACTCAGTCCACCACAGACTGCAAATATCTCACGCCTGTTTTTACAACTGTTTATAATGTATACATCAGCTAAATTTTCTAAAGTGAATTACACCATAACCAGAAAGCTATGCTTAAATATTAATATCTTACTTTTTTTCCTCTTTTCAATCTGACAAAGTCACTTCGCCCATCTCTTCTTATATCTGAACCTTTAAAACATAATCAAAGTACACGCAACCCAACAGATGAAAATTGGAATTTCCCTTATAAAAAAAAGTTGATCATGCTTTTGCTTTTTTCTTAATCAAATTAAAACAGGAAGCTTGTATACAGCAGTATACCCAAAACAAATTAAAAACCCAAACTAAAACAGTTCTACCCTATGGATACAACCCTTACCTTCACATTCTCATTTCTATGTTTTAAACAGTGTTCTTACAAGGCACTTCAGCTTCCTCCCAATAACATCTGTCCTTTGAAGCAAAAAAACAACACAGGAAGCCACACTGAAGGAAATATTAATTTTTCTGGGAATCCACAAAGTGAAAAACATTCAGCTTTGACATGTTTTAAACATAATATATAAGCTGAGAAAACTGAAGACAACTGTCTTCTTTAAAAATTTTCTTACTAATCCCATTAGCTCTGAATTCTTTCTACTATTTCAAAAGCAAATCTGAAGCTTGCAGCAAGGATATTTTTTTCAGAGTGATCTCACAGAAGACCACCATTTATCTGCATACAGTAAAGCGTATTGGACGTAGAAGCCTAATAGCACAAGCAACAAGACTGGGTGGGCAGTGTAAGTGAAGAGGAAGACAGAAATTGTATACAAGTGGCAAGAAGGACTTGAAAGCAGTCGGAGCTTCACTAATTCCCAACACTGGCTGCAAGGAGGAAGAACAGACATCTTGACTCCTACCACCTTGGTCATTTCCATCATTTTCCCACTATTTAGGGAACCTCATGTCTGAGAAATATTAATACATCAGAACAAATTACATTAAACTTCAATCTTATGTAGCATCTCAAGGCCTCCTGGGAGGGCTCCGAGCAAGATAGGACCACACCACATCAGAGAACTTCCGTCACCCATAAGAGATTAAAGACAACTCAAGTTACCTAGGGCAAATACAAATACTTAATAGGCTCCTCTAGAGCCCCAGCAATTAAGGAGCATTTTGTAACACTGGAATGAAATATAATTGGATACATTCAGTAGAAACAACTGTTTCTCCTCAAACAAGGGCAATGAATCAACAATGGAAAACCTGAAACAGCAACACCAGTACCTTGTGCAAAGCACTGTTCTTTGTCAATCACTACACAGCTTCAGTTCTCTTCTGGAACATAGGGCAAAACAGTTCAGGTTGGGATTTTGTGTTTAAGTATTGTACAAAGACTTGGGTGCCTCTTCGCATTTATACTAAATTAACAAGCGTCATTTTGTGATGATTCAAGGGCAAACCGTGCATTTATTGTAACCTTATTGAGCATTTATTTCAATCTTGTATAAAAATTCATATTTTCAATATTCCTTTTAAAATCCTCTTTTCTGTGGTTCCACTTTTGTGTGTGGTATACCTGCATATTCTTCATTCACTAAAGACTTCAAATTATTGTCAAGTAATCTTCACAAGTAGGATCAATGTCTTCCAGACAAAGCAAACAGCACATGAATAATACCCACCTCTCAAAACTGAACTGAGTTAATAGCATATTTGCTTCCTAAGCTATCATTTAATTTGTTGCAGTTCCACATACTAGGACATGTAAGACAAAAACAGCTCTTCCACGAATGATTAGAATAAAAGTCTATTGAAATTACCTATATAAGTGATGTGATATTAAGAAAAAGCAAATAGAACCTATTGATTGAAATGGAAAAAAACCCAACAAAACAGAACTATGTGGTCACATGAATATTGATGAAAGAGCAGAGAAACTTTGAGAGGTGCTGAAGGCTTACATCGATCTTAAGGGACAAAAATAACACTAAAAGTTTGGCATAATTTTCAGTACTTCTATCCCCTTTTCCACTGAAGATATCGATGTCTCCACACATAACGGGATCCTTATTTCCAACGAGTTAATCTGTACTACTACTGGAGCTAAGGATGAAAGCTGTCACAAAGGCCTTCTACTTTATGTCCCCAGTTTACACATTTGAAGATGTACTAGTTACTGTGATTCTTTAAAAAAAAAAAAAACGTTATTTGACCTTCTCATTATGATTCCTTAAGTGTGAAACATTTCTATTTGATTATTTATTCATTAGAAGAGAAAGAGAAACCAACCAAGTTTTACAGCACACACTTTCAAGCTCATCTTTATAACCATGAAGATCCTGAGAGTTTGTAGTTTTCATTCCAGCAAGCTGCAAATGAAAATCTGTATCTAGGCATTTGTGTCGTGTTCATCACAGCACTATCTGGGCTGTGCACATAATTATATTATTCCAGCAGATACTGTAAATATTGGCTTTCTCCAGTATTACTTTTTCTTTCATCAAAGTGCACAGACTATTACAATACAGTATTATGAGAATGCCGAATGTCTTACATTTATTTTCAACAATACGCGTTATTGTCACAGGCACAGGACAACAGATTCATCTGATGAGCTGAACAAATGTTTAAAGAGCAAAGTCAATTCTCATGCAATTTTCACAGCAATAACAGAATATGATTTAGTCTTCTGAAGGAGGAGGAAATCTGCTATCTCAGGAAGACAGTACAAGGCAAGAAACCCATAGGACTTCCTATAGTGTAATGACATTTCATGTTATGTTTTTGGCTGGGATAGAGTTAATTTTTTTTCCATGGAGACTCGTATGTTGTTGTATTGTGGATTTCTGATGAAAACAGTGGTGATAACAGTGATGGTTCAGGTGCTGCAGAGCAGCGCTTACACAGAGCCAAGGACTTTTCAGCCACTGCCACAACAGCAAGGAGGGGACACAGCCAGGACAGCTGACCCAAACTGGCAACAGGGACGTTTCATATCGTGTGGCGTCATGCTCAGCAAGAAGAACTGAGGGAAAGTAGGAGGAAGAGGGGACATTTGGAGTAATGGTGTTTGATTTTCCAAGAAACTGCTACACATGATGAGCCCTGCTTACCTGGTGTGGCTGAATGCCTCCCTGCCAATGGGAAGGAGTAAATTAATCCCTTGCTTTGCTTGGACACACAGCTCTATCTCAACCCACGAGTCCTCACATTTATACCTTTCTGATTCTCTCCTCCATCCCACCTGGGGAGAGTGAGCGAGGCTGGGTGGTGCTGAGCTGCCAGCTGGATTACATCACACTTCATCAAGAAAACACCCTGATGACAGACACATGTAAGATTCCTGGGTACTAACTCCCCAGCCCATATTATTCTACCTTTAGGTCAAATCCAGCAGAAGTTTACCTTTGAGGGCATTGGTTAAGTAAGATTTTCAATACTCAAATCCACTTTTTTTTTTTTGTCACTGTTCAGATCTGATCAGAACTTTATAATGCATAGAGCATGATTACTTAACACAGCACTGCTAAGTAGCTCTACTTAACAACCTGATCAAATGAGGAATTGCACCGTATATGGATGACCAAGGAAGAACAAAAAGTGACATTCCTTCCTTCAATTTTGGTTACTGAAATTTTGCCAAAGCCTCTAGCACTGGAACTTAGAAATTTAAAACATGACAGTTACTCAATGCTTTTCCTAAGCCTACTTCAACTAAAGTTACATTTGCAGCAGGAACTTCAGGCGAAAGCTATGTTTCCCATGCAGGAGGTTACCTTTCCCACTACTACTCAAGCATTCCAATAAGACTCCTGCTCAAAATATATACATGCATGCGGGTCTGTTTTCAATTGAATTGCACAGAGAACAATTCTACCGAACAAATTAAGAGACATGAAGTTAATGACCCAGCAGAAGCAATGCTTAAGCAAAGAAAAATGCAAACAGAACAATCATCCCTTGCTTTAAAAAGTTACTAAAAACTTTAAACAAAAAGGCATTGGGATGTTAGTTTGTGATTACTACTGTCACGTCCATTAACTTCTTTTCAAACTAACCTTGAACTCCAGGGTACACAAACACCAGAACACAACACCTGATCACTGGACTAGCAACTGTTACACAGGAAACATCCTAAAAAGTCCCACAATAAAAGCAGGTTTTTATTAGTTGCATCCCAGACTGAAGTCATCTTAAGGTCCTTCTCCTCCTGTACACAACCTACAGGACATTGCTTAGAGCACTCACTTTGAGCAGCTGCAGGGCTTCTTTTTAACAGAAAATAAAAGACTTCAGTCCTAGGATCAGCAGCTGGCATATCCTTTAGAGTAAGTACTGGAACCTACTCGTTCATCATCAGAAGCTGCTCTTTAAAAAAAACAAAAACAACACTATTCACTATTTATTCATGTCTCATCACATTCCACCAACTAAGGACAGGTGAGAAACCTTGGGACAGCGTTTTTAAACTCATTTCCATCAACGTTGGTTGGTACAGGTTTCAAACAGCAGTGAGAAAAAGGATGGAAAAAAAAAAAGGTTTCTTCAAGCAATGGTGAAAGTGGAAAAAAAGATCAGTCATATTAAAGAGCAAACTTGGGAGACTGGAAAAGAAGACAGAGTGAGATGGAAATAGGTTGAAAAAAAGGAGAATGAGTATGTGAAGGAAGTTAAGGCAATAAATCTAAATGTCAGGTATCATCTTAAAAGCTGAGACATTCAGTTTTCTTTTTGACTTTGTTCTATGGCCGCAAACGTGCACATTTGTTCCACATTTAGCTGAGCAGAAACTGATTCACTCACTAACACAGCGTACAAGAACCTATTCCATTTCTGCAATTGTGGCACTTTTGTATTTGGACACCGAGCTTTTGCCACAGATCCAGCAACTCCGTACACCAATAATCCCCAGAAAGATGCAGAATACTGACCAGAGACAACACAGCAGCCAGCTGGGCTCATACCACCCACTAGTGAAACTAGTGCACTGCAGTGCCAAGATCAACCTCAGAAAAGCTCAACCTGAGTAGTTTTCCTTGCAGTCTGTGGGTTTCCTCTTCTTCAGTTCACTTTTGTTCCTGTCTTGTATTTCTATAACAACATTTTTAAGCCTTTTTTTTGAGCTTTTTAAAATTTTTATGAGACAAATGGCCTACTAAAATTTGAACAGAAGCAACAAAATTTGATTTACCCAAGAAAATGAGTCATGATACCCAAGGACAAACATGAGGTTCAACTACTCAGACACAGCCAAGACAATCCTGTATTTATTTTTCATTATGAATCCCACTGAAAGGAATACCAATTCTACAACAATAGTAGATCTCTACACTTTCCAACTACTAAGGTAAAATTATGTGTGTGATAGTAGCATAAGCACTGCACTTTAAATCACGTCATCAGTTAACCGCAACCAGTCAACATGGCAGATATTCCTCAACAAGCAATTAGCATCACAGAAATACTGCAGAACTTACATCTCAGAGAACAGCACTGTTTCCATCAAGGCTGCACTTTCTTGGGAATCCCAATCATTTACAGACGTTGTAAGTGGACAGATGCAACACAAGTTCATTCCTTTTCAGCTCTATTGTAGGAAGAAACACAAATAACTTCCTGGATAATTTTTCCTCATACATTAGAAGGCAATCTGCAGCCAAACTGTGTTTATCTGGCAGGGAGCACAGGGTACAGTCTACACCCTCCACCAAGAAAAACTGCACTGAAAATGAATTTCAGTACTTGAAGAGTTAATTGGCCAACAATGACCAGGCCACTTTTCTGCCTACAGAGATCACATTAGACACACAAGCTCCAAAAATACAGTGCGTGGTTTGGATTAGCGCTGCTCAGGTTGGCTGCTCTCCCTCTGGCTGCCTTCCCTTCTGCTCTGACAAACTGAAAAAATAAAAATTAAACCCCATGATATGCACCCATCTCCCTCTCTGTTATGTCTTATCCCTGGTCCTGAATAGAATATGCCTAACACAAAGTCCTGATCTTTCTCTTTACTATACACGTACTATACTCAATAAAACTCACAAGAGATATGAGCTACTGTACTTCACTATTGAGTAGTTAAAGAATAGAAGCATACAAGTCTCTTAAGCCTTTTCAAAGCCTGGGGTTCATTATGAATTTTTCTTCCACAATTACAATGCATGCCTTTCTTTTAGGGTGTTGTCCCTTTCCTTTTGTTTGTTGTTGTTTTTATTTAAGTTTAAATAATGATAAACAGCAAAACATTATAAAACCATACATTGAAAATGAGGGAACTGATCTTTGAAAGAGCTCAGCATCTGCTCTTTCTATTCTCTCAAGAGATCAAGCCAAGAAGATTTGAGAAGTTTTTACTGCCAGATCTAAATTTTATTCCACAGGCACCGGATCAGGTCTTTAATCCTTTACTTAACCACAAAGAACTGTGCTGAGGAGTTTAATTCTTCCAAAACAACTGATAATATCCTTAAACGTCAAAAGAATACTTTCCAATATAAGCCAAATCCCGCATGTTTTGCTTTTAAGTAAATGCCACAGCAGATGCAAAACCAGTAGGATTCGCTCTGATCTTTTCTAGGAAAGGAGAAAATCTCCAACAAACACAATCCGTGCTTCAGAAGTGCCAGACAATTAAAGAAACAGTTCAATACTAGCACTGAATTAAATTGCATGTATAACATTATGCGTATGTTTAATTTATTGATTTAGGATTTGAGATTCTTATGTTTTATTACCCACATATTCTAAAGTGTACTACGAACTGCCTTCTCACCAGGAAGTGATTTTACTAGTTCCATTTCATTCTTTCCCCCCCAGATACTTGCAGATTTTTCTGAACTGCCCTTCCCCACAGCATTTCAATGAGAAGGAAAGTTGGCTGAGAAGTTTAACAGGACAAAAATAAGTTATAGCCAAGTTTCAAGGGAAAAAAGCAGAGTGGAAATTGAGACATTTCACGCCGTAAGAGAAACTCCACTCTAGAACAGGTTCCCAAGAACAGGGAAACAAAACCATTAGTTTGAAGTAGATCTCACCAACTTTCTGCAATATTATTTGACACAGCTGCTACACAGTTAGTGAATTGCATTTGGTGACAAGGTATCTTTCTATCATAAATCTTTAGGAAGGGGAATGGAAGAGATTTCACAAACAAGCTGAGCCCAAGGTGAGTGAGGCTTCTTGCCTAGCATCTTAAATGCCAGTTCTGGCCTCACTGTGCAAGTAAGGAAAATCCCAGAAGCCTCAGAAGAAGCAGGTACAGAAACAGAGGTGACGTATATGTAACAGAAGACAGTGGCTCTTACTTGCAGTACTAAACAACAGACAATCAAGATATCATAAACTTTGGATGACGTATGCTTTGAGGGCTGCAGAAGATGAAAGTAGTAAACAGATACCTAAAATGTCACCACAAAATTCTATATACATGCATCTTTGTGATACAATTCAGTGGATTTTGAACCAACCTCACTTTCTGAAATTTAAATACCAAAATGTGTCCTCCGACAAGACTTCAATAGCACAGCTCTGTACGATCTTGCAAAAAAAGTCCTTAAATATACTGACATCAGAAGACCTCTGCTCACTGAGCTTTAATATATAGATGTAGTAAGAACTAGTTTCAGTTAGGCTGAAGTAATCATGCAAGAAAAAGCTGAATTATCTGTTACAGTTTGAATAACTACAGTGGTTTAGCTATTTATTTTATCAGACATGGGAGAACTTCTCTGTTGGTTGAGCCATAAAACTACGGAATGTCTGCCAGAAAATGGACCAACGTTATTTAGCCAACAAAGAAGCCTGAAAAGATCTTTTCATATCATAGAAGCATATGAAGCCATGAAGCTATTCCAAGTATCACACTTGGAAAATGGTACTTCTTACAAGTTCATAAAGTCAGTAGAGTCTGACAGCAAACAGGCCCTTGTCAAGACAAGATCTACTACTGACTTAAACTGATACTCATTTACCACAAGATTAGACTAGAAAACAGAAACAAGTTTCTCATTTTGTTCATACTTGATATCTCAGATGACCTCTTAAAAGTATATCAAAGTACCAAACACCTGGATGACTGCTCTCCAGCTACAGAGGAGCACTTCATAAACATTCTTGCCACTTCTGAGAAATAGTACAGCAATGGTGCAAACAACAGGGACTGTGAAGGTTGGACTCAGCATGAACATTCCTCTTCCTCTTAATGGTAGCAGCTCAGTCACACCTAGCAGATCAGAAATCTGACATCAAACACACAACTCTGAGATGCACCTCCAAGGACAGTCCATTACCGGTGGCCCACAATTTTATTACACAAGAAATAACCTTGTATTCTATTAAACCAGACACATTATTCAGCTCCAGTGCACTGCAAAAATCCCCTAACGATCCCCTACAGATAGGCACCAGTGATTTACCAGTAACTCAGCTCCTCAGTCGTCAAATCACTCACAAACTTCTGACAAAATGCATTACAAAATGGCAGCACACTTTATTTTTATATATGTTCCAGTGAAGCTGTTAACATTCACCAGGCACACAGCCTGGATTAACTTGCAAAAACATTGATCACCAATTACTTTAAACAGAACAGAGGGGAACTTGAATATAAAGTAGAAAGCAAGTTTCAGTAGAAACTTAGAATTCCTGGGTGAAAAAGGTGGTCTTTGTACCTAGCTCCCACATACATGCTTCGTGACTGCTACATGCCTATGGCAACCAATCACAGCCAAGACAACACTGGATTAACACCTTTGGGATGTTACCAACTGATCAAGATGCAGCTCTCTTGATTTAAGTAAGCATCCCTACAGATTGACCTCAGCCTACCTCCCTGACTTATATCCACTTACTGTGAACGTGCATCTCCAACTCCTCACTTACTTCAATTTGACCTCTTCTACAGTTTTTCACAACTTCCTGTTATGAGTGACTCTTATTTTCTAACCTGGAACACTTTCAGTGCCTGAAAACCTCTACTCTTTAAAGGAATATCAGCATATGATCATCTGTTTTATGCAGTCTTCCAGTACTTCTATCATGCCTGTGACTGCACAACCCAAAGCCAGAATCACTAACACTACATCCCACTCATTTTACATTACTTTTCACATATGTATTTTTATTCCCTTAACACAATCAGTAAGAACAAAAGTCTCAGGTTTTGCCTCTTTTGCATTTGTTTTGTGTTGGCTTTCTACATGGCTCCTGTACTAAAGCTTCTACCATTCTTTTCAACTGTAAGGAAGACAAAGATACTTCCCCCTCCCCGCCCCCGGCACTGAAAAGAACGCTTTCCTTCTTCAATTAATGAATGCTACAAAAAGAGACAAACTCACAAACTACGTTCACTAAACACAATACACACAGCTCAATATTTTCAAATCATGAGGGCCAAATCTATCAGTAAAATAAAATGAGTCTGTATTGCAAAAAAAAAAGAAAAAGAAAAAATCCTTACTGTTTAACTCCAGGAAGTTTTATAAAGGAGAAATAAAAACGTCAGAACTTGTTACAGTTTATAAACTGAAAGACTGTAGAGATTGAAAAACCACTGAAGTAACCTTAATGGACGTTCAGAATTCTGCCAACGCTATGTTTTTGCTGCAGAAATCCTGGGTTCATGCTCTTCAAGGTGGATTTCAAGCGCTAGTGAGCAAATACTACTAACTCAATCGGATAGTGAACTGTTTGCTGTGTCAAAGCTTTTTGCCAAACACACATATATAATTTTTCTTTTTGCTGTATGGATAATCAACCCCAGATGGCAATTTACATAGGCAACAGCATAAAGGAATCCATGCACTGCTGGTGCTCTCAGCCTCAATCAGAGCAAGCACGGGCGTTTGAGAATGTCACTGTTTATTTTTAATTGCTGTGTCCCTCCTTTGTGCAGGTTCAAGCGGTCAAAGATGTCGAAGTCCATTAGTAGAACTGGAAGATGATGCCACTTCATTTGGTGAGAGGGTTCCTCAAATTTAAAAAGCAGATGGTTTGTAATGTCCCTAAATGCCCAGTGGGCACCAGCTGTCAATCTCAGTTACCACAGGGTCAGGGCAAAAAAAGGTCAGAGAGAGTCATAAACCACAATGTGTTGTGAAATGTGCTTCCTCCATTACGTCGTAGGCCTGAGAAAGGTTTGACCTTTCATAGGTATCCTAACCCAACTCCGCACGATGCTAGCAGGGGTAAGTACAACACACAATTCAAACTTACAAAAGCTGCTTCCTTTAACTGTGCCTTGGTTACCTGCACACCATGAACAGTCACATTCACAAACGGCTCATAGCAAAAAGCAAAATCCTGCTCACCACTATTATCACTGAGATGTATGGCATCAGCAGACTGAGATGTCTGCTATTTCACACAAGGAAGTGGAAGGATAAGTTCATCTATAGCAACTAAAAAAAAAACAAACTTTGAGGCAAACTGCTAATGCTATGAGACTCAAATGATCTGGCCTCTCTCTGTCAAAGACTCATTTATCTGCTTACTCTCACTTCTCTAGAAATAAACAACCTACCTGTTGTTACTAAGCCCACCGAAAGACCTCAGCTTTCTACAGGTTCTCTTATAAATCCCAACTACAGCAAGTAGCAGCTCCTCCAGAAAATGCTGACATCAATTAAACTCCCCAGCAAACAAAGAGAATATGCATCAAGCATTTCAATGCTTTCTTCTTGTCATTTCCTTCACTTCTGGACATCTCAGGGAGCCCACCTAGCCAGTCTCCTTTGCAAGCCTTCTCATTGATGCACAACATCTCAAATAAAAGTAACCTCACTTAAAACCTTGTTTAGTCCTCCAGCAAGTCCCGTCTTGGAAATACGCTCACTTCGCTTTCCTGAAGTTGAAAATCTAACACACTAATCTAAGTCAGCCTTCTTTCTTCTTCATTTAACTAAAATAGAGCAGGTGACTTCACTGGCTGTGTTAACTAAAAAAAATCTCCAAGTCTCTCTCTATTATTAGCTTAAACTATATTCGAGTATCAGAAAAATAATGGAATAATTTCAGATTGGAGAACACTCTCTTCTTTGTTGAGCACCTCTTTCTATCAGGAAAATTGAGGGGAGTGAGAGACTCACCTTCAGGGCAGGAATCTCCACATTGTCACCAAGGCTAACAGAGCCAGAAAGAATAGTCCCTGTCATCACCGTGCCTTGACCCTTGATAGAGAAGCAATGGTCGACTGCCATAAGGAAGTGTCCCGAGGGGTCTCTCGATGGCAGGTAAGCCTGAGACTTCAGGACCTGAATAAAAGATAAAAGCAGAACCATGCCTGGGTGAAAAGTCATGACAGCCATACAGCAAAAGGAAGGCAAGCGGATGATTGATTGAACAGGCTTGCAGCTTTACTGACTTCAAACATCTCCCAATGAGCTCAGAACGCACCAATGTCAAATTAACTGTGCGTGCCATAGAGGAGATGCACAATTAGTAGCAGGAACAGTTCGATTTTCTGCCTTAGAAAGATTTGGTGCTGCACATTTAGCTTGGTTAGCAAAACTGCGCTGGCAACGAAGTTGCTGCCAAACTCAATTTAGACACTGCAGCAAAGTAAATGAAAAAAAACAACCCCGTACCCTTGTCTTCCCCCTTCCCACCTGTCCCAAAGTACAGTTTCATAGTGTATTTTGCTACTTCAGCTTTTTTGATTTAGTGCAAATTAACTTACATAAAGACATTAGTGCCCCATCCCTGCCTCCCTCCCAGAAAAACTATTACATTCAGATAAGTTCTCTAAGTCAACTTCCCTTTCAGATTTATGTTAACACCTCATGGAGGATCAAGCCACTGAGAAAAATAGCTAAACATTTTTTAGAGAAATTCTCCAAGTTTGGAATTTCTGTTTTGCTGACAAATAACCTTTGTAAAATACATAATCATCATAGACATCAGACTTTAATGCTGAAACGCAGTCACATGGTAACAGTGGTTCAGAGGAGCTGCTTCACCTCTGTCTCCAATCACTTTTGTTCTCTGCCTCCGTTACAATATCCGCATATAAACTTGGCACCACTTTTAGTGTCTGTTGTTAAGGTCAAAAACTGTAGGTTAAGTCAAAGCCTTAATGGCAGAACAATGGAGAGGGAGCCTCATCAACGAGAAAAAGGGCAATCCCTTGAAGTTCAGTGGCAGGGCTCACATAGCATTTGCCAGCTCTACTAATACCTCCCCCATGTTTAATCACAGAAGAGATGATAAGATGGTACAAGCCAAACCCCTCATCTACCTCAAACTGCACTCTTAAGCATCCTGCCCTTCACTGTATAAGCTATAGGTCAAATAACTTACCATTTAATCCATTTTTCTGAATGCCTCAAGAATTATTCTCACAAAAAATAGAAATTCAGCACTGCTAGAACTAACGATACCTCTGAAGCATTGGCTTGCTTTACAACCTTCTCTTGCTCACATGCATTTGATATAGTGCTAGTTACAGTTTTTTCTAGGTTCTATCTCATTCAGTTGTAAGACAAACCCAAGCCATGCATTTTATCTTTTGCAGGAACACAAGGCATGCAGTAAACAAGTCACAGCATCACAGAGACAGATAGTTTCATTCTAAGGGCAGGTGAGGCTGCTCTAGAGAACAGGTTCTACACTTACTAATGCCAGAAACCCCCACATATCATCATGTTCTTACAAATGAAACTTGTCACAGGTAATCACTGGTTGTATACCTCAGATGGTTCAAATGGAAACCTCAAACCTTGGTAAGCAGAGTGCTAAGTACTCACAATTGCAATCAAAATTGGCAAGCATGTCCCAGAAGAGCTCCCAGCTACTTTAAATTTGGCAAGCAGTGTTAGAAAACTCACAGGACTTAACTCCTTTGTCCCTCAGCATCCCAATCTAAATACAGGATCAGTCACCTCTGCACTTTCTATAGGTCTTTTGGAAGTAAATTAACTATTTGCCAAGTGTTCAAATCATCACTGATGAGCGCCAAAGAAAAGCCCAGAAGCTAATTAATTATTCTAACAGCAGAGCAGTATTTGAATGGAGTTATGAGGTCACACAGAGAATAATGAGAATTAAAACAAAATACCCACTGCCTCCTCCGTAGTTCAGCTCTGTCCATCCTCCACAATGAGGCACAGGTTGTTTAGAATAAAGACTTAAACCCTCTATCATAGCACTCATGGGAAGGAAGGAGACATTCACCTATGCACAATTTCTGAGTGCACAAACTCACAGCTTCGCTGATTTCCTAACTGTGGTGCATAGGAAAAGGAGATTGCAGATAACCAGTTCTAAATTACCCAAAAAAGTGTGATAGTCATAATTCAGCTAAAGAACAAAAGATTTGCTTACTCATCCTAAGGATAAGGGCTGGCCAAATACTCCAAAAGGAGGTAGCCAGCCCTTAAATGAGGCTTAGGGAGCAGGTGGAACCCGGTTCCACCCTTTCCAGTTGCACAGGTGAATTGCTTTCATCTGTGCTCTCAGAGTCCCTTCCCCAGGTGCTCAATCATTGGCTCAGGCCATGATTTAGCAATTCCCATACAAGGTGAAATTCTAAAATAACACCTAGCAATGATTTGGCAGAATTTTAAAGCAATTTTTGTTTATTACACTTAGTAATTCCTGACAACTTTAAAACACTTCGCCATGTGTGATAGTGGTTTCTTAAGACAGCTATTCAAAGAATTTGAAGTTGGAAAAGGAGATCCACTTTTGGGGCACAGATCTGCAACTCCTCCACTCACTGGAAGGAATCCCTGGTGAAATAGGTCCCATCACACTGACATTAAGGCAGTAGTTCTTCAGTCCCAGATACTAATACAGTGCAACTCCAAAAGATTTAAAGATGCTCAAGCACATTTTACAGCATTAAGTTCTTCAGCAGGTACCTCAATTAATTCAGAAACACCAAGTGGATTTTCAGACTCTGGAGCTTCCGGTCCACCAGGCTTTGCTGCAACAGCAACAATAGGACACCCACAGAACCTGAAAGAGAGAAAGACACCCACCATTAGACCACAGATCTCCCACATGCGTAAACCAGACTGGGAAGGCAAAGAAACTGTCTCAGAACCTGATCTTTCTGTTCTTCCCTCTTAGTGAATAATGGAAAAAATTATTTATTTATTTATTTAATTACTGGAATTTGTGCTACTGAACTTCACCATGAAATCTTTAACTCTGTTCAGCATTAGGCACAGATGCAACTTTTGACTGACACTGAAAGCAAGCTGAAGCAAAGACACATTATCCAGTTTTATCAGAGCGGCTCTGAATTCAAGCTAGTTTACCTGGAGACTAACTCAGTTTTCAACTTTCATTAGAACAATTACGGTCCTGGCTGTACAGCCATACCCTTCCAAACAGGAGCCAAATGCAAGATGGCACGATATCTACCTGAGTGTGCAGACAGTCTGTAAGATTGGCAGACAGTGGAAAGGTCTAATTCCTCTGAAACGAAAATTTATAAAACCATCTCAAACGTGCAAAGCTTCTGAAAAGAGCCGTACAGCTGACCCCACTTTAGCTTTTCTCTTGCTATGAATTCTATTCTTCAAGCCCTTAATATTCAGTAGCTGCTTTGTTATTTTTTGAAGTCTGCTGATTGAATTTGTGACGTTTGCTCCCTAGAACACAACCTATAGTTCAGCTGATTTGATAGTTTGCTTTGCCTACATTTTGGAAAGGGAAATCAGATTGTAAGTCAGGTTATTACTGCATTTTTTCAAAACTCAGGATTAACCACATTAAATATACATATTTTTTAAAGTAATGTAACAATAAACAGTAAAACAGAAATGAACAGAACAACAGTAAAAAAAATATAATGGCTTGGCTCTGAAAGATAGATGATTCTTATTCAGTAGATTCAGACCAAAGGTCGTGAGTGCTGTCAGCCTTGTGATTCTCCTTCATCCCAGATTGTAGATTTCATCTCAAAAAGGGAAAGAACTACAGTTCTGTACAGTGAGCACATTTATTAGCTAAAGAGAATCCAGTATTTTTTCTCTGAAGCATCTGGAAACAAAGGGCAAAAAAACATGCACTGAAAATTTCTGTGATTAACCAACGTGACTTTCAGAACTCTTTTTTTCATAGAAACTCTTTAGGACAACATATTACAACAAATGAAGATTTATGCTGAACCAAATGCCTCACTCCATTTCCCCTACGCCAAAATAAACTGAAGCAATCATATACTGACATTGGAGGTACTTCCAGATACTTTTAGGACCTACTAAAATTGTCACTCCACAACATGGATTTCTTGCCAGCAGTGTTTAGACCCTGTTAAACAAACACACCAGGTAGCACGTGCCAGAAGTTACAATTAAATAGAAATTCCATTCATAGGAACAGTTTGCATTTACTTACAGTATCACAAGATTAGGTCAAATTTTCAAACTACGACAAGTTACTTTCCTCTGCCTATAATAATAATCAGCAAGTAAACTAGACCTGGAAAACACCCCATTGACAAGTGTCTGTGGCCTGAGGCAGCTGTCGGATGGTCTCAGCATGTGCCCTGCTGTTCAAAGTAGTTTAGAAATACAAAAACAGTTAAGCATGTATATGGAAGTTTAAAGTTGAGTGGAAAATAGGCTGTCAAGAAACAACATGTGCCCGACATACAATGGGACAGGCACTTTGCAATCAGCCCAAAGCTTTCAAAGCATCATAAAGTGCAGACTACTCTTGCAAAAAAAGGAATGCTAGTTATGGGAACAATACACAGGCGTATCCCATAAAGGAGCATTTCTAGGATCCAGAGTTCAAATGAATAATTAAAACATTACGGCAGACCATTTCTCTCCCTGTGCAATCACAGCTGTTGTTATCAACTGATGCACATCCTTGTTTTAAAAGAGAGCTGGCAGAAAGGACCTTGCAGTTAACACATCCCATGTTTCAAAAACCCAGTTCCCCTTCAGCTCTGACAGTGCTCATTTTCAAGACATACCTGTGGGACTCAACTGTACTTCATTCCCTCAACTCTCAAAATCAAATGTGACCTCCAAGCTATAAACCTAGGAGTCATAATGTCCTCTCACAATCCTGGACAAAGTAAGCTCTGCTTCTATTTGTGTAAACCACTAAATTGTGTAACCACTATAAGAGTTTTTGTTTCATCATCCCACCTCATAACAGCCACATTTTCAATCGCAAATCTCTCTGCACTTTGTTCATTATTTTCCTCAATTAATTGATGCAAAACAAGACTGAAACACCGACCCAGTCAGTCACACTGCATTATAGGAAACTTCAGGAACACTGTCAATCAGATTCTTGTCCATCCTGATCTGTCCCAGATGAAGATCACCAGAAGCTGCCTTTATCTCCCCAGTTAGGGCAATCACATCTTTCACCCTGGGTTAAGGAAAAGCTCTAACTCTTTCTTTTCATTAGAGCAGAAAAAGAATTCTGGAAAACAACAAAATTTGCACGAACCAAGAAAAAGTTCTCCCTCATCCAGTCTTTCTGGCTTTGTTTTATCCAGTCTGAATTCAAAGCAGCCCTTTAAACTGAAAAGTTTAATTACACCAAGATATTTCTATGTACATACTTCCAAATCCAGGGCTGAGTTTGAATTTCTGGTAATCTTTCCACTCTTCTCATCTACATCTATGACTCATCTAGCAGGGGCCAGACAGATGAATACATAAGAATGTTGAAAGTGAAATGTGGTTAAACTATTTATGTTACAAGCTAACTGTTAACGTTACTGTTAACTCACTTTGTATTTTCCAAGGTCTTCTGCATTTTCTTAGTCATCTTCTCAATGGCACTTTGTCTCTTCGCCTCTGGAAGGAGATCTATTTTGTTCAGAACTACCACCATCTTCTGGCAGGCAATCTGCCCGATCACCAAGCACTCCGCTGACTGCGTCTGCATCCCCTTTGTCACGTCGATGACAAGCATCATCAAATCGATAATCTGGGCACCTGGAGAAGAATTCACAGTCAGTGCTGCAGCAACATAAAGAGGCTCAGGATCATTTTCTCAAATAGCTTCCATAAAAACTGTCTGCATATGTACACGTGCCCAGAATTACGAACAAAGTGCAAATTAATGCAAGCATCGAATGTCTGGCTGTGTTTGAAAATAGGACTTTAGGAACTTAAGCCCTTATATACTACTATCAGATTATAAAAATATACTAACCTGTGATTGTTTACATGTTCCCCCACATTAACAGTGCAAGGACATTATCACTGCATTTAAAAATACGGGTCAGATTTGCTACAAATACAAGGAAATTCATAAAAGCTTTCAATATGAAGGAGAGCTGATTTAAACCCTTCAGTACATCAGCATTCACTTCCAGTTCATTTCTACAACAGTGAAAAGCATATTTCATATCACAGCCATAAACAGAACAGATTCTTAGATCTGCTCTACCTGAAAAAACTCCTAAACTTTAGGCTACTGTTACTAATTGTGCTCATGGATTATTTTTTAAATATTGTTTTCATGAGCTCTTCAACCTCGGACTGAAGCAACTCGAATTTCATGAATTCAACTTTGTTGTCAAGGAGCTTTTGGCAAATGTTGGGCCTTCCATTGATAGCATTCAGGAACTGCCTCACTCCGGGGAACTGAAATACGCTGAACAACCAAAATGGAGCTGCAACAACTTCAATGTAACAACGTTTAAATACGAAGCAGGAAAAGAAATGTAAAGCTGAACTATCAGGAAGTTATGTTAGACAAAAAACACCCAACACATTAAGAGATGTAATAGAAGAAATCATGTAAAACTGCAGCATTGGGAACATAAGTGCTTTTAATATTTGTCCCAAGCTTTTGATCAGAAGAACATGAAATCGATGCGACAGTTCCTTGTTCCTTTGCCCTCTCCAACCCACTTTATTTTTTTCCCAGTCTTTATAATGGCAGTCACAACAGCCACCCTTGTTCCTAGTTCCCATGAACTCTTGGGATAGGAAATCATTCTGAGGCTGAAGTGCATGGGTGAACGAGTGGGTGGGAACGACGACGAGAAAAAAGTTATGGTTACAAATGACTATTTTCAACCTACCAAAGCTTTCATCTTGGAATAATGAATGCTAAATGTAAATAATGGATGCCTCAGAGGGCTGGCTGGCTTACGATGACATCTGCAAAGCTCCTGCAGACCTTTTCAGCAGTCACTGCAAAAAAGTCTCCAAGACAAACTGAAGATAAAGTTTATCTCTTCAAAAGTATTTTTATTTTTATTGTTTCAAGAATGCTATTTGTTTAGAACTTGTTTAAATTATAACAGCTCTCACCAGGACCGCACGAAAGGCTGGGATGTTCCACGCCACGCTGAAGCACAGAGCTGGAGAACAGCAAACAAGGGGAACCAACAGCATGAAAATTGTTCAAGTGGAACAAAACAGCGAGCAATCAGCATGCACGCACTGTTGTGAGTGTATCCAGCAGGGGTTGGGTTTTTTGTATGTAAAACTTAACGCCCGTGTATTATATTAAACTACTCCGCACGGTAATTCTTCCTGCACAGATGACACCTTTAAAAATGAAAGGGAATGAGTAACTAAAATCAAACCATGAAGTTAAATAACGTTAATACCATAAAAAGACGGCTCATTTTGTTCAGTGAAATAACAATATTGCAGCTTAAGTTTTAGCTAAGCCTTATGACTGCTAGGGTATGGCACTTTGTGCTTCATAATGAAGTCAAAGCAACCAGATCTGATTCTGGTCCTGCAAAGGGTGGCTCGTGTGATGCATAATGTATGGTGCAGTATCTCTTCCCTCCAACAGGAGACAAAATCTGCGCTGAAGCTGTTACATGCAGTTTCAGTACAAGGGCCCCTTTATCTTGAAACACTAAATTAACTGCTTTGAACACATTTGTTACAAAGCAAATACTTGTAATTGCTGTATTTATGAATCTATTAGTAACACTTGAAAAGAGCGACAAAACTCATCAGCCCAGTTGCTAGAGGGTCAAGAATGTCTACCTCAGGGCATTTCACAGTAAAGAAAAGATGAACACAGGAAAAATAACTGTACAGCCCATGGAAAAACTCCAAAACCACCAGAAAATGCATCAAGACACTCTGAGTGAAAACATATTACAGCCAAGGAAACAGCAACATACTCAAGCTAGCAAGTATACAGCTCAGTACTGATATTGTGAATTTTGTTTTATTCTATAACCCATTTCCTTCGTTGCCCTTCATTCATGCGTAATAGTTCATTAAACACTTAAAAGTGAAGTAACCCAGGGAGATCAAAACAAAGTATACGGGGATTCACGGGGGCAAAGTCCCTAATGGTAAAAGTTAACAAATCACTGATAGGAAGCTGACTAAACCACAGCCTCAGCACGCATATAACCTCTCCAGAGCATCAAACATGTCATTCAGAACAGCTTTTCCTTTAGTATGTAAATAATCATAGGAGACGCCTACAATATGTTTTATTTAAATTACAAATATGAAGTCGTCTTTCAGACTATTAAATCAACTTACCACCATGTTGGATTTTGGTCGACAAAAGAAACAGTGCTCCTGAAGAATATTTCTACAGCAGAACAAGATTTAACTAAGAAAAGCTACAGTAAGAATGGGTTATATAAATGTGTTATTGTGTATATTAATCTGACCTGGAATGACCTTTTAATCGAAGCTTAAAAATATTACAGCCATACCAAGTAGAGGCTCCACAACCAAGAAGAATAAAACAAGGTGATGATATCACGCTATAAACCTGCACTACCTGACCACAGAAGGCCTGCTGTGGGTCCTGTGACAAATGGAACTAGAAGGAAATGAAGCACATTTTCTCTCAAAGCAGGACAGAATATCATCCTACACAGTCAAGATGAGGAACAGTCATTGCTTCCATACCGAGCCCTCAAAGCAGGCAAGCAGGACTTGAAATAAACCTGAATGAAGGAGAGACGCATGCAAAGGATGGGTCTGCATACAAGGAAGCACAGCAATAAGAAAAACTTCATTGCACTGAAATAGGTGACATAGAATCTACAATACAGCTGAATTAAGGTATTCAAATGACCTCCACTATAGGAAAAAAAAAAACCAGACACGTCTTTCATCTACGAAAGTGGTGTTGAAGAGCATTAAGGAAGACAGTTCTCATGAAGTACGACTTCTCACTTAGTTTGAAAACCATCCACCCTGCAAGAAGGAAGTGAAACAAACTAGTTGTCACCAGAAAACACAAGGGAGTAGGAAAGATGGGAATTACATTGCACAATAAGAAGCTTAACCACAGTGGAAAAGCAAAGTAAAGAAGTAGATGGTCTGCTGAGTGAAGGAAAACAAACACAAAGATAACACAAACAGAGGGAGTCTGGGTGACAGCCAGATACGGGGACAAGCAACAAGGCTGGCAGCACTGCATTAGAGAACAGCCTGCAAGAGCTGTGCCAGCTGGACTTGGGGGCACCAGCACCCATCAGTACCACAGCATTGACAAGAATCACAGAACTAAGATGTTAACAAAATATTTTCAGAGAAGAGAAAGAAAACATCTACCCTAGCTTCGAATACTCAAGTCCAATCCACTCTGGCTTCTGAATTTTGGGGAATATCTGACAGCAATCATCATCAAGGAAGTAACTCCTTACTGCCACTGCTTGCACATCAAATAGGATCCACGCTGCCAGTGGGACCACAGACGAGCTCCCGCATCAGGCTGCGTTCCCGTCTCGCACAGTGGGCTCCTGAGTAGGCTCTCACAATGTGAATGGCTTATTGTTTCAGAAAGCCAAAACCAAAAAGTATTAAAACCAGATCTGTCATACCATATTCACAGGGAAACATCACAGGAGTACCCAATCCATAGACTGTACTTTTTATAAACTGCAAAGCACTGTAATTGCTGTGTTTATTTTGGCACAGAACATCACATCTTACATGGCAAATCCCTTTCAGCCTCCGTCATAGAAGCCATAGCAACTCTGCAAGTTCAGGAACTCAAAAACCTTCCTGATTGTGCAACCTGCTGCACACACCTGTACGTTACCTGTATACCTGAGCTCCAGCACTGAGCTGCATGGAGGTGGAGCCCTACAGCACATTCCCAACGAATTAACGAAGGCATTTTTAAGCCCGTGGGGGGGGGGGGGGGGGGGGGGGGGGGGGATGGAATAAATAAATACAAGACTGTCAATTACCACCTCTATGTGTGCACACTACACCCACATTTAGTTATAAACTGCAAGCACTAAACTAACTGGCAATTTCAGTATTGCTGAAAAAGAAAAGCCTGAAGACATTTTGGACAGTTTGAACGGTTTTCTCTTCAACAAATGCAGATTAAGAATATTAGAGTATTTAAAACCACAGCTACTTCAGCAAGCAGAAGCTCAGTACTGCATTAGATTCCCTGTAATCTAACCCTACAAAGCCAAATGGGCTGCAGTCAGACCCAGGCAGTGCAGAGCAGAACAGAAGGGGTCCCAGTGTGAGCCAGCACGGGGTCCCATGTGCACATGGGCACCAAACCTGAGCACAGCTGACTCGGGGCTTCTTTAAGCTACTGCGTCCTTCTCCATCTGTCACCTCTTTAGCTGACTTTGCACCAGCGGTCCAACTCCTGTTCGCAGGCACCGAAAGGAAGCAGAAAGAGGAATTTGAAATGTAAAAAATGAAACAATTGTGGGCCACGGGCTATAATTTGATTTCATGCTTTACAAGGAAACGAAAGAGGACTTCCTTCAATTTCTTTTTTTTTTTTTTTTTCCAATGAGCTTTACCATGTTAGGATTTCCTCCAGTGCTGAAGAGAAAATCGGATTGTAGAAAATGTGCTGTTCTCAAGTATCATTGCTACTCAGGGGCAAAGCTGTGTTCTAATGTGAACTTCCCATTCTGGGGAAGAGGAAATTCTTCAATTAATAAACCGGGTGGACTGAGGCGAGTTTTTAAGGTTTAATCAATTTCATCTGCACAGAGGATAAAAAGAGCAACTATTCTACCATTTTTGCCTCCCCTATTCCCCTTAAAAAAGTAAAAAAGATCAATGTTTTATTTTAAATTCTTTGAGGTTAGTATCTCCTGTCTCAGGAAATATTGTCTGTATCATGCAGCCAGTACGAAACTTCCCCTTTCCTAGCCCCCCCTCTTTGTAAGGAATCTATTTCAGAAAGGACTACATTCTTCCCCGCTTTCATACACTGTGACACCTCTGGAGATGCCACGAGTTGGGCAGGATTTCGCTAGGTGCCGTGGGGGGAGGCACTGTGATGAATAAAGAAGATGTTTTGCGGGATATGAAATCTTCCAAACTTTAAGCAGAAGAAAGGAGGTAGAGAGAGACATGCACACAACCGGAGCGCGTGAATTATACATGAAGCGATCCTCTGCAAAGCAATGCAAATCGTGGAACAAAACTGATACACCAACTTGCGTTAGGAACCGCTTTGAAAAGAACAGGAACTCGTGGAGCTCGAGCATCCCACCAGCCTTTCCCAGGCACGCTGTTCCTGAAGGCTTCAGCAGCTGGAAACACAAACAGACTGCACAGCTTCTATCTCTGGATAGCTTGGCGCATCTCCGATAGCAAGGGTCAGACCGGCAACCCACAGCCTTCTTTCTGAATACACAGTAAAGCTTAGAATTATACGCATATTTGATCTTTTTTTTCTAACAATAAAGAAACCACTGGTTGCACAAATTCCCCTTAAATGAAAACCAGGCACCAAGCTCCTTCCTAAACCAAGAGCTACAAAGAGAAAGAGGGATGGCCAGAAGAGCACGCTCCTAGGAACAGCATTTCTGATACACCAAATAACTTTTTGGTTGTTTACTTGTAATCTCGAATTCAACTCAAATATAAATAGTAAGTGATGGAAAGAGATAACTGCTAATGAGGAGTAGAAGGATTGTCTTGGAGAAGAAAAAAACATCACACAAGAATATACTTTATATTTCATCTTCCAAACAAACCAGAGTGCAACGCTGTCCTGAAGATGCTAAAGGACCCGTGGGCCTTTACCCTTCCTTTTGTCTAGCATGTCAGAGACAAGCCTGTGTTCTTCAAAGGGACAAATAACGTAATTAGAATACATCAATAAGCTCGATTGTCCATGCGGAGGAAGCACAAAAGCGATAATGTCTCCGTGAAGGTTATGATGAGAAACATTGAGGGACGTCACCTAATAATTAACGATATATGCAGATCCTGCTGTTGCAGTACTGCCCTTATGAGTAAGCTTAAGCAGATTACTGTTGCTGTAAAAATAAACCTGAAAGTACAGACCCTCCCTACAAGGTATTACAATACAGGTAAAAGGAAAGTCATCACAAGATCTTTAGCAAGACTTCACAGAGAAAGTAAGGAGCCCCATATTGCTGTCAGCTTCTTTGGAGAAGTGGTGGATGCTGGGCTGCCCACGGAGCCATGGATCACACTTTCCAAGACCACACAACTTCAACTCACAACAGGCAAGTGCAGGAGGGCTGGGTGCTGAATCAAGGTGCTCAGAAAGGGAACCGAGAATACAGACACACTCAATGATCCTGTGACACAGGCAGAAATCTAGCACGAAGTTGTTGACATCTCTGTATTACTTTCAAGGACTTAATTACTCAGAACACAGTAAGGGCTCGCCCTGAGCAGCCAGCAGCACTGGTTACGGAGATGAAACGTGAAATCATTGCTCTTTTTTTTGCTTTTGCTGAAGGAGTTCAAAGAAGCTTTGGAACAGCAGTATACAGCAGAGTCCCCTCCAAATGCTGCAGTACCTTTCTGCAGCCTATGCTACAATGGGATGGGACAGTACAAAATGAAGAAAAACATTCAAGGTCAAAAAAATGTAAATAGCAATTCAAGAGATCTTTGCTTTCTGGAAAGCTATCTCCATGCCAGGAGAAAACGTGTTTCTGTAAAAAAGATTGTGTTTATAACAGGGGACAATTCCAAAACAAGGCAAATATGGGAAGCTCTCATTATGATCTGAATAAATTCACTTGTCAAGAGCATTAAAATTTTACATAGTTTGTAAAATAAATAAGTGGAAAACACCACACACACGGCCACAAATTTCTTCCTTCAAAGTCTCCCAAATATGCATCACTGCAAAAAAAAAAGAAATTGCTATGGATCTTCTCAATTTGGGCAGCACAGAATCATTTCCTATGCTTTTCCTTCCTTATGCAACATACCAGAAGACAATTGCATCCAACCTCTGCCTCATCTGCACCTAAAGCAGGAGCAGCATAGGAAGGGCTGCAGCTGAGGATGCACTCTTGCAGACAAACAAAGGCCCAGCTGCTCAGGACTGTCAGTCTGTTGTTAAGAAGTGCTGGATGACATTCATCATTCAGTATGCAAGTATTTACAGCAAATAAACACCATTCTTTTTAAAATCTGAAGACACATTTATGTTCAATGCAAAAGTGTTTTTTATTTTTAGAAGCAGCAAAAAAAGGTAAAGCAGTAGACTGCATAAGGGATGTAATATTCAGTGCTACTCTTAGGACTAAGCATGTTCTAAAAAAGGAATCTGGAAGATAAGTGGCCTCAAAAACAGGAAACAAGATAAATGCAGCAAGAACTCCATGTTCAAGTTTTGATAGAGAAAAATCCATGTAATGGCATACAATGACAAAAGCATATAAAGCTAAGCAAGAGAAGGAAAACAAAATCGTTTTAAAAAGACGACAATGAGTCACATTGTGGGGAAGCACCCATCTTTAAATTAGTGCTGCTAGGTGCCCCTTGGCTTCAGACAAATGGAAAGGCAGATTCAATGTTTGCACAACTAAGACTCAAGTTGGCTCCATTTGGATTTTAAGACAGTTATGTTCATATCCTTTATAAAAGGCACAGCAGTGAAGCTTAAAGTAAACATCACTGTAACTTTGTAACATCATTGGCTTTCTTGCTTTGACCCCCCTGAAACCTCCACTTGACTGTTTCCAAGGAAAATGCGGTAAATGAGATAAGTAACTACTGGGGTCTGACATCTCAATTCCTGTTCAAAATTTCAACGACTGAAGAAAACCAGAAAATGACCATAAATGAGACCGTTCTCTCCACAGTCTATGGGAAAGGAAATAATCCCACCTTATAATGGGAAACGCCCTACAGTAAATAGGACATGTAAAACCAGAGGTGAATAGTGATGTGAGAGTAGACATCACTCTTCTTCCATACACTGCAATGCCCTTTTCTGTGACGCTGCACATCAACAGATCTGAATTTCTCTATCGACGAACACAGCACAAACTGGACGGGATCCAAAAAGAACCTCTACTTAATTTAAGGCTGAAAACATGAACTATGGAAGGGGTTAAAAACGCCTACATATCTTAAACATTCAACAGTCATCCTGAGTAGACACAGATGACTGCTACAAAAAAAGTGAGCGTTCGTTGAATTACACAACACCTTGGTATTTCAGCCGCATTAATTTCTTTCTTGGCTTGAAAAAGAGAGTGCATAAATTGTGAATTAGTTAGCAAACATTAACTTTTTAAAGTGTCATTCATATATATGCATATGCAAATGCAGACACCAATAAAGCTGGGAAGTTAAATATTCAGGATATTGCATAAAACTAAAGCAAAAGTTACCTAACATTTCAGCCTGAATGCCATTATACCGCTCATCATTCCTGAAGCACAATCTATGACATATATTACAAAAAAAAAAAAAAGGCTATTTCATATACTTGAAAGCAAAACAAAGCATGAGAGAAGAAAACAATTGGGTCATTACCATTTGCATTGCTACTTCTTTTGGCACTATGCGTTTGTATTACACAGAGTACGGAAAGGTTTGGTCCCTTAATTTGGCATTCGAACTACAAGAAAAAGTCATGTCAGATTTCTGGGTCCTCATACGACATAGGAAAATGGCACCTATAATCCACTGATATTCTCACAGGCTCAAGCATGGGTTTGCAGTGAAGTAACTACTTCTGTGTAGTGTGGAGTTCACGAAAGAATATTCCTGAAACAACGTGGTAATAAGCTGTACAGTAAATCAACCAATACTATGGTTATGATTTGGAAAGAAAGGAACGGACAAAAAAAAAAAAGAATCAAGACAAGAATAAGACACATCTGAAACCCTGCTGTAACCTCCTCAGATGGCACTGCACGCCCAACAACCCAGTAAGCCTTCCTGGAACCTGATGACCAATTAGTTCAGGTTTCAGTCTTCTTCAGAGGTACTTTGCCATATGTGTTTCTGGACTGCTCTGGGAATTAATGTACCATTGCACTTAGGCCTCAAACAGCCGATCATAAATGGTCCTGGTAGTCTGTAAAGTCTTTAAGGTAAATGCTGAAAAGCAAACAGGTGAGAAGAGACCAGATGAAAATGAGCCTTTTTATTGACTCATGTCAGCTTTACTTACGCTCTCCACAAGATTGCCAATCAAGTGGCAGATAAAAATGATAAAAATATTTGACTATCGCAGCTAAATATATGTTGTACACTAAATCAAGTGCAAAGAAAAAAAAACAACACAACTCAAGTACAAGGTGTGATCATTCTACTCCCTCTTCCCAAGAGGGCAGACTGGCAGTATTTGAAGATATTTCTTAAACCAAAAAGCAGCAGCTAAAAAGCAGGAAAGGCATCAGGCATCCCAAAGAGTTACCAATCACAAGGCTGCCTGAACAAGGACACAGCTCCATCCCCAGCTCCACCAGGCCTGCACACAGCCTCAAGTCTTCTGCTCTGTCTCTGAAGAGTCAGTTCTCATCAAGCAGAAGTGAACAGGCAACTTCCAGCTTCAGGAATGTTACATATGAGGTTTATGATATGCTTCACTAATAATATAAACACTGGAGTAGGGAGAAGACAATGTGAGACCCCCTGCAGCACCTCCAGCCCTGGAAATGCCCATATTTCTAGAGGTATGAGAGTAAATTATTATATACAGGGACTCCAAGTGGAAAAGAAGATATTTGCACAATGCTTAAACATTTTTTTTGTCTATAGTATTCCGTATCAGTAATATTTCAATCAGCTCTTCATCTTTTCACGTTCTTTTAGAATTTTTATAAGATTATATGGTCGCATTAGCATATCTAGGATTCAATCACACCCGTGCCTGTGTTTCAATGCAAGAAATAGCACAGTTCAGAAATCCTTACAAAAGCAATACACAACTGAAGTACTTGATTATCTCAGGATAAAGAGGATGTACTGTGGTTAATGACCAACTTTTTTTCCGCTAAGGACTGGAGAATCATTACTGAAGAGTACCTATTGCCTCCCACTGGGTGCTTACAAGTATTACTGAATTACAACATCTTGGAATGTCTATTAGAATTTTTAAACTTATTTTAATTACTATCGATGAAGACTTACTCTCAATATTAGATTATAGTAACATTAAAGACAGCAAAAAACAAAGTCCTAACTCCTTAAAGACTCACCTGGCCAAAGGATGCTCTATTCTTGCGCATCTTTAAGTGGTGTCTTTGAAAGAGCAATCTAACAGGAAGCTCTGAGCAGCAATCATGAAGGAAGAACTGCTATCATACACCACCTGGAGCTACAGAGACCAACCTGAATGCACACTTACATGAGTAACTCTGAACATGCACAACACATAAATAGCAGTCTGCATGTAGTGGGGAAGCAGATACAGGTATGAAAGTTGTGTCTCTGAGATTCTGAGGAAGAACCCAGAAATTTATAATCCCATTAAACTATTCTCCACTTACATTCAAGGCTGCAGGCCAAATACCTGAGAGATCATGAAATGCACAGAGATCCCCAAGGAAAGTGCAAAGCTAACACCTTAGATTTGCTACTCATTCTCTTTACCTCTATCAGCTCAAGGACATGTATCCTACCGTGCACCTGCAGCTTTAGGTAGGAAACACCAGTAAGAAAGAGATTTTAAACCTCTTATAGATCAAGAGCGTATCTCTACAAAGTCCTATGAGACTAATAAAAATAAGCCTCCTTTAACAATTCTGCAAGTCACCGATCCAAGAGTAAAACATTAATTCATCAGACTCTAAATCATTCCTCTATTAAAAACAAAACAATCTGGTTTCCATGCAGAGCTAGAAATAAATTAGTGTGATTGTAACTCCAAGTACTTTGAGTCTTGAGCTGCCTTGTTTCTGTCTTAGAAATAAAGTACTGCAGAGGTCATGGACCTCACAGCAAGGAGCTCATTCTGTGCTACAGCCCAGTGCGAGATACGTTTCACAACACCACGTGAAACACACTGTTCCTACAGAAGAGTTATGGTTGGCTACTGGAACGCTCACACACAGCTCTCAAGCATTTGTCATCCAAGGTCAATGAACAAGATTTTCTTAAAATAAAAGCAATTAAAAAGTATCTCCAAAAAATAAAAAATAAATTAAAAAGGCTGCAAGGGGCAAAGAAAGAAAATTTTAAAGCATTTTTTGATTTTCTCTTCACCCTCACAATACTGAAATAACATCGGTCAGGGTTATAAACATCTGTAATTGCCAAGGGAACGTACAATACATTCAGAAAGTGTGGGCGCACGTATCCTGTAGCCCTGCACTTCACAAACAAAAGGTTGGGGAAAGAAAGAGGGGGTGGGGTACGGGGAATAAAGGCTTAAAGATTAAAGTCGCAGGCAGAGACAGACGGCTCCGTTTTTTAATAACTGAAAACACGAGTTGTGCCTGAATGTGCTCATTGTTTTATGGCGGGGGGAGCGTCTACGCGTGCTGGACTGGCTGGCGACAGAACTGCCCTTGCATCAAAAATAAGATTTACCAAAAGCAGGGAAGAAAAAAAATAGAATAAGACAACAACCCCATGCCCTAATTTCCCCTCTTGTAATGTTTAATGATGCGTTCAGGTAGAAATCAAGACATTACCCCAGCTTCCCTTAATTATATCGGGAACTTCATGCTGAGTAGGAGTACCTGACTGCAGCGGCCAAGTGCAGGGCTGAGGGGCTCCGAAGGCTTTCTGCTGGGAAGGAACACATAGCTAACAAACAGGCATGTCCAAGAAGCACTGCTAGATTATAAATCAATTTCTGGGAGTTTATTTGCACAATAAGAGCAACCCTGCATGGCTAAATGTTATGACCTAAGCAGATTTCCGTACGGATTCAAGGAGTTCAGATGTAAGTGGAAAGCTCTCAAGCCCATCTGAAAAAAGTGTCCAGCAGGCACACTGTTAGTGAGCAACAGCGTCCTGAGCTGCCTTCTCTTCAGGCACTTCCCAAACTAACCAGTAACTCCAAGTGCTGCACAAGAGTATTAAAATAAAGTGAAGACATTCCTGTTTTAGGATTTACAAACTAGTTTCAAAAAAAAACTAGCTTCTCAAGATGTAAGATCGTGAAAGCTTACTCCAGATCCATGGCCGTATATTTAAATCGCCTTGAAATTCCATTGTATACCATTCCCAAAGACATTCTTAACATCCAGGGGAAATGCATTTTATGATTTATTTCAGTGGACAGACTTCTGTGCAGGAAGCTTCTCTGAGTTGACTTCTGCTGCTAGGTGGGCAACAGACAACAGGTCTAAAACTAAATAAAATACAAAGTTTTATTCTAATCTAGCTTACGATGTTACTATAACAGAGCTTTTGTTCTGTTGTGTCGGTCTTTTTTACCTTCCAGCTTTGCTTAAGTAAAGACAGGACAGAGATAATTCAACAAGACAACAGGCTCTTTCATCTCAAACCGTATGACTCCAGCCATGACTTTTTGGGGAAGCCCGCAGTAAGGCGAGGGGAGGCACACAACAGGAGTCAATGGAACGCAGCCGCCTGCCCGCAGCTCACATGCTGTGCTGGGAGGAACCAATGGCCACAAGAGACGGATCCACAGCCAAAAACGTCCGATGTGGAATGCTGCAGCCATCATCCCGCCTTTGTTGGTGCAACACTTGCGCATCATCAGCTGCTGGACGTCTTGTTGAGATTAAAAATACTGTGGAGAGTTACTGTCTGTTTAGCAAAGGGAAAAAAAAAAAAGGCAGAGTCCACGGCAGAAAGGGAGGGGAAAGGAAAAGCCGAAACATGAGCTTGTAAGCCGGTTATGGAGGATAAAGGCAGGCTTTGTTCTACTTTACTCAAACCAAGTATGAACAAGAGGCTCATCACTGTTTGGAGCTTCAGCTACGAGACTGGTTTTATATGCAGTCATCACACATCTCACAGAACTAAACTATTCCTCTTTCTCCAAACTAGCTGCAGCTGATGCTCAGATGGAAACCCATACAGTAGGAGAGACTTCTTTCTGCCCTTGAAAGAAATAATGTCACTTTTGAAGCACACAAACGTATTCAGGTAGAGTAAGAACAAACCTTGGTAGTAGCCAACTCTGCCCTGAAATAAAGAAGCCAATTAAGTATTTTTTACAAAAGTATCACTTGTAGGACACATTGGATATCCCGCCACACTAGGCAGAGTTAGGTAACAGATACTAAATTGGAGATGCTTATTTGGACAAGACGTGACAATTCCATTTCCATTTCCAAGTGCAAAAGTTCATCCAAAAAACACAACGTTAAAAGACAGTCTGTGGGATTAGAGGAAAAACACCAGGAAGAAGGTCTGTCCTCCAACAGAAACGCTACCCCATCAGTGCTGCCTCTGAAAGACCTCAGGGGCAACAGTAAAAGGCAGCAAAGGGGAAGCGCAGCCTGGATTGTAGTTTCTTGCTCTTCGGAAAAGGCGAAGAGGGTGGTAATTTACCGTGTACGATGAAATTGTACATGAAAGTTTAAAAACAGCCAATTAAAGCTAACATTATGGAATGGAACGGCGGGTCCAAGTGGAACGCGTTAGCTACGCATTCCAAACACGGGCTGGAGCCCGCCCGCAAGGCGGATACTGTACGCGAAGTACAAAGGGTCAAGGAGTGCTTCTCCAGGGAAGCCCAACACTGCCTGGAGGAGTGAGTCGAGTCGCCCACGCTCTCACAGCAGGGGACAGCGCCAAGGCTGCAGGGCCCCTAAGTCACCGCTGGCACAGAACGCTACGGGAGGACACTGTGCGAGGAACGTGTTGGCCAAGGAAGGGTAGATCTCGTTAAGAATCAAGTTCACCACCTCCAAGTGCCAGCAAAAGAAATCTCTCTCTTACAGTGCTGGATCAAGGAATGAAAATAAATCCATACAGAAAAAGTGGCCCTCAAGACTCAGTTCACTGTAACCAGGTTTTCAGCAACCACAAACGCTCCAACACCTATTTCTTTTAGAATATAGATTTGATTCAAAACTCAAATCCTAAAGGAGACTCATTTGGTACTTTGTCCTCTGGCCTTCGGTCCATGGCAGGCAATGCACTACAGTTCGGTATCACACCAGGAACACACAGGTGCTCTCCATGGCTCAGCATTCCATCAAGCCACACCACACTGTGCCAGGGGAACTCCTGGGAAGCCACCATCAGATATACGGAACTATTTCATGCTTTCTGCTAGGGCGCTGGAAGAGCTTTTGACAGTGCATTTATTTTTATTTAAAATCTTGCTGAGTAGGATTGCTCAAGATATATAGCTCGTTTCAGAATAGTCCCAAGGGGTCAGCAGTCAGGTAAATCTCACATCCCAGTACTTCAGGATGAAACAAGCTCTCATGCCAGATACGCTATCCAAACCGACAACTCTACAAAGCAATCCAGATGCTGTAGGTGCTGTGCTCTTTGCTTCACATTAATACATTTTTCATATAATTAATAAAAAACGACAGCAATGAAGAAGGGGATGTAAAAAAGGAAAGCAGTTAAGAGTTTAACTACTAAATAAACTAGAGAATCATTGCTAAGTTTTGAATTCATACTGGATTAGAGGGCCTGAAGTTTTGATGTATAACCACAGAAGGAGACTGTAACAGTTCTTTAAATTTTTTCAACAGCAATATCAGGAAGAAAGGCAAAACTGCTTTCATTAACTGAGAAAGCTAAGACATTGTGATTATATAAAGATGTCTTATCTGACAGCAGAATAAGCATCCTAAGAAGATATCCATATTTTCACTGGTTGAGTAATAATTTAAGTAATCTTTTCAAATTATTTGAATGACCTACCTAGTTATTTTAAAAGACTTACTGATGCAAGTGATCCGGTGCAAGTCCAAACTGCTCTGGACTCCAGTGCTGCAGGGCTTCCTTCTGGCTGCAGGGCTGAGCGAGTGTGAATGGCCCAGGTGGGCTCTGAACTGCTGCTTCTACACAAAGCCATAAGTGTGCATGGCACCTCACAGATACACACAATACAAGGATCCCTGCTTTAGAAAGCTCACAGGCTGAGCTACCACTTGCCCCCTACAAACAAGGAAAACAGCTTAATCCTGGACACAGCCAGGTCTCTTTATTACTTCAAGTTTTATGCATAGAAAAGCATGCATCTCGTAAGGTGAACATACAGAAACCTATTTACAGAAAAGGTCCTTTCATCTCACAAATTCGTAATTGAAAAGGCTTTCTTTTAGGTATTTTGGAGAATCTTGAGAGGTGCTGTGATTCAATACAGCCCTGCAAAGTAACTTCATAGTCCAACTGGTGCAGCACAACTAATAGTGGCACCTCACGTAAATGAAGTTTGTAAGCAGCCACATTTGCTGGTTAAGGAAAATACCAATCAAGATGAAAACTTTCACCGAGGCCAGAACTGCACTTCCGTGACCAAGAGGAGCCAGCAGAAGAAAAAGCACAACAGGTCTCCCTCCCAGCAATTCATCCCACACACATTCACTCTCCTATGTTTCACTTGGTAATTAAGGACTGCTCTCCCAAAACTACATTCTAGACCTAGAACAGAGGCTGAAAACATCCCCAGGGAAGTGGGAAGCAAGCCTCCAGCAAACAAAGTCTGCTCAGAATGCAGGCTGCTCTGCCAAGCTCATGTGACCACCCCTCAGGAATGCTGGCACTGCTGAAGTTATTTAATGGAAATATGAACAGACTAAGAATGCTAGATAAACAAGAAAGTAACTGCGAAGTAATTTTTCTACCATACCTGTAAATTTACATTTTCATTGCTAAGGAAAGGAATGAGGTAAGCAGGGCACTTCAAGACACCACTGGTCACTGCAAAACTCACCGAGCAGCAAGTATCGGCACTGAGCCACCCCCAGCCAGCTCAAATGCTAGATCTGCCATGCCTGATGTCCAGCTAAAGCCTTCACACTTGCTAACTTGTCCTCTGTGATACAGCTCCTCAGGTGACCAAGAGAAGCAACTCCTAAGCACAATTTGGTACAAACCAGCATCAGAAGCACATCAAGAATATCCTAAGATTACATACACCTTTGCATGAAGCCATTCTCAGATGCTTTTGCCTTATACAAGTTTCTGTATATTCTCTCCTTTTACCTTCTACACATTGTTAGGTCTTGTTTCACATTCAAGTCTTCTACGCTCAAAACAACAGATTCCAATTTAAACAACAGAAACTAGATTGATGCAACAAGGGATGGAGGACTCAGCATGTAAACTTCACTGTAAGTGGACTCTAGCAAATATGCTTCATTTGTTACCTAACCACTTTACTATTCATATAAATGATGGAGACAAGTGTTGTTGAAGAACCATGTAATAATAGAGGATGAGAAATACAAAGGAAATTTATTAAATATATTCTTACTGACAATTTAGCGTAGACTTCAAAATTAAATACTGTTGGAAGAACTCATGAAAGTATTCACAATAAATTAATTTTATTAATTATCTTTAAAATGCCACAGCTGGTCTGTTTTTGAGGAAAAAATTACCTCGCTGTACTGTAAAAATACGAAGTTGAAACAGTATATAAAGAGGGAAAAAGCAAGTAATTTAGGTAATGAAAGTGGAATTGTCCTTAATGACTAGTTTGCACAGAAGTAAAAAAAAAATAGATAAGTATCACATAAATGGGTATTTAGATTTTTTTTCTTCTCCATTAATAAAGTAATGCTAGCACACATTTACATTATTTTCAACTCTGGAATGTCCTGTTAAGCAAGGTAGGCATTACATGGGGAGAAAAAACCTGAAGGTCCACAAGTGTGTGGGGGGGACGACTTTTAAAAACGGCTCTTCGTTTGGTAGCAACCGTGTTTTAAAAAACACACATTCTCTTCAGCTTAGGAAAAATCAGTTAAATTTCCAATGAGAAGATTTGCTGTGTCACTTAAAGAGCTAGACTTAAAGCTCTGTTTTCCCAGGAAAGAAAGAAATCAACATTCAAGAGAATACATGTTGTAGGATGGGATTTACCAGCAAAATGAAAGCTTTGACGTTTGCAGTACTAAGATACAGCAGCACCAATCTATTCCCTCTGCAGAAGTACTGGGCAGGCAGAGAAGCCTATTGCATTACAGGAGTATCACTGAAGTAGAATTCAAGCTTCTATACTGCTAAATCTGGAAGCAAACGGAATATATAATAATTTTAAAACATCCAAACAGACAACATTAAATAAACAGAAGCACAGCAAGATACCAGCAACCCTGCACCCCTGCCAAAAACTGTTCTAAATCACAGACCAGTAGGGCTCCCTTCAGTTTAATTCCTATCCCATCATGACAAAACAACCAAGGTGAACTTTTAATGGCACGGACGTCCTTTTCTCATCTCTTCCTCTTACACAGGAAAGTAGGGATTAGTAAAGACACTGCTTTTCAGCTGTTTCCCACTGCACTGCCCCCCTCCTCATTCCTCCTCTCCTCACTGCTTTTAAAGAAAAAGTGTTTATTTTTATTCATATGTGGAACTGCCCTGCTTATGAACATCGAGAAATAAAACATTCCGGCTCCAAGCTGTAACATCAACCTGCTGTGTGGTTCATTCCCAAGCATCCAAGAGGTGCACAGGGGAAAAAGGTCTCACATCTTTCACTTTCCTCCAAAAAACAGGTAAGACCAACACTAAAAACAAAGCTAAGGCTATGAACGCCTCTCTATTGCCAGCTTCAGTGTTCTGGCACAGGAAGAAAATAAAACCTGCTGCAATTGCCAGGCATCAGCCGAATTCAATAAGCCAACAATGCATCACTAAGATAAACTAATGCATAATGAAAGAGTACTAATCACTGCTTAATTCAATGCTGAAAGCAACGAGAAAGAATACAGCCTTGATGACTAAAGCTCAATGTTTTGGTCCCTCAGAACGAACAGAGCAGAGATAGCACAACTCAGGCACTTAGAATATTTTGTAGTGATCACTACTACTACATAGCAGCAAACTATCCTTTCCAGAACATGTAATTTTGGAAAACTCTCCTGCTGGGCTGTTTTGCTGGCTGAGCACAAAGCTGTCTGCCACCTTGCTACTGCCCAGTCATCCCTCATCCCAGCAAGGACTGTGCTACGCAGTGCTCTGCTTCTTATGACAAGTTCTACTCAGCGCAGGATTTCAACCAAGCTGATCCAGGCTACTTTTACTGTGTCTACACAGTACCACCTTAATGCTTAATATGAGATTGCAAGAGCACTTAAAACAGTATGTGAAAGCTTTGGAAGGGAAACGATCAACTAATTTAAATGTCACGTTAACCGACTCCGTGTTTACCCCGGGTTGACTCAATTATACACAAGAAAAAAGGAAAAAGATTCCATACACCTGACATCACTTTACATGTGGTCTAGAGTTTTCCTAGCTAAGGTCTACAGTTTTCTTAACAGGATAAAACTAAGAATCTTGAAAATGTAAAGGAAAAAGAAGCAAGCAAAGGTGTTCAACCACTGCATCAATTTCCATAAAGCATTCTTTTAAAATAAACAAATGTGCCCATTTCTTGGTGTGGGAGTGGGTAGAGAAACGGACAGCAGGGCTTATGTTTGAGAACAAATATTAGATGTGTATAAAAACATACACACACACACACTCTTAGAGATATGTAATAAAAAAACACCATGCTGCCTCCCCCCTCCAAAACTATTGGTGAATGCAGTTCTGTGATGAAAACATCCGGAGAAGAAATTCAAGTAAAAATGGGGCTGTCAGCCACTGATCCAATGAAAAATAAACAGATCAGGCAATTTCAGGTCAGAACTTTTCGCTGCCCTTAACCGTAAGAGTACTTTCTCTGAGAAAAGTTTGGTACAACTCACTTTTGCCAAAATGCATTTCTCATATTGCCCTTGGATGGAATAAAGAGCACCACAAAGACAGAAGGGAACCTCTTCCCACAAGAGATTCCGCAGAAATACCAGTTTGGGACAGAATGAGAGAGCATTACTGGAAATCCTAATACACAGTACAGAGCAAAGGGTGAGCTCAATGACAAACACATCAGCAATCATCACAGCTTCATCAGAAAGCCTGAAAAAAATGGGAGGACCTCAATTGCTGGTCAGGTGAAAAGGATAAGAAATGAACGTGTTGGTCTCCTATTATAAGGTAAAAACCTCAAAGTCAGCAAATCAAAAGAAGAAAACTTCCTTAGAGATGGCCAGTTCATCACTTTTGGATGTTAAGCAATACTGAGTATGTCATACTCCAGGATAAATACAATCAACAATTATTTCAAGTTTTTTCTTTACGCATTCACATATATATATATATATATATATATATATATATGTATGTATGTGTAGTATACACAATTTTGGCACAAAAGACTCCTTTTGAGGCTTTTTATATATATATATATATACATATGAGGAAGGAGAAAACGGGATAAGCCATTCTTGATTTACTATTTCAAGCTGTAACTTTGCCAGACACGGGACCAAGTGTCAGTGCCAGGTGCTCAGAGCTGGCTGCTCAGGTGAGCAGCACCGCTGCAATGGGCATTTCTCTGCTGTGCTTTTCAATCCTTATCCCACTGAGATCAGGAAAAGTGCTTTCTATATCACTTCATCACAGCCCTACCGCAGTGCCAGACACCGTCACCAGCACCCAGGCTAACAGTGACAGAGCCAGCGCACTCTGAGCACTCTCCAGCTGGGAAGCCAAACCCAGCACCACCTCACTGCTGTAGTACGCTGGGAGTTGGCTCTGGTACATCACTCAGACACCTACCCTGGGCCACGTTTACTGCCTTCTACAATCAAGACACCAGAGTGGCTTCCCACCCTACACAGTAGCAGCAGCCCTGCAGGATGTGATGGCTGAAGGACTGGGATGCGCCGCTGCTACCTTACACGTGAACCCTTATGTGTATATCCTAAGTCACTCTTTAAATCATTTCACATACTAGAATGTCAGTGTGGATAACCACTGCCAGAACACAACACAGAATCCCCAAAGTCAACCACAGATTCAGGTAATCGTGACCTCCCTTTTTACAACATAAATGCATAATTTCCGCACCACTCTTTGATGAAGGGACCACAGACTTGAAAAGAGGAAACAATTACAGTCATTAGAATTTCATCCAAGCATGAGATTTAATTTCGGGCCATAGCCTTGCCAATGGCTGTGGGGGTCTCAATGGAGACAAAATTGCTCTGTGGGAGAAAAAAATGCCTCGATGATGACATTAGTCAGCAAGAGAGACCGAGCTTTGTCTTCCATCCAACAGTACACTTAAATACAAGGAAACCATTTTCCCTCTCTCTCTTGATCCCAAAAAAGAAAAATACAACTATTTTGTTTCCTCCTCTGAAATGCAGCTTTTGCATACTTTGGAAACTTTCTTCTCCGAAGCAGTAATGCTGGAAGGGAAGTGTTTAATATAACAAGAGGAGTTTTAAGCATGAATAAATGTCTGCAACAAAAGACATTTTCCCTTGCTGACCCTGGTTAATGTAAGCGAACAGTCCTACCAATAGTTACCAAGTATTCCAATAGCTTTCCTTGCCCAACAGGCTCCCAAAGGCTATTTCAGATTTTACAGATATAGGAATCACTTCCAGAATATGCCCACCCCTTCTACAGTGCACACATTGGAAATAAAAGAAATGTGAAACGGCACTACAGATTGGGGCAAAATTCCACAATTAAAAAGATCAGCTGAGATCCGAGAGTACCAACTGCCATTATATGCCAGACACATGCTGCACCCCAAATAAGAAGTAAAAGCAAAAGAAAACTCTGGCACAGAAGACAAGAAAGCACTGCAGGAGACTGCATTAAATTCGCTTTTATGGCACTGTAGAAAAAGCAGATCCACAATCAACTCAACAACATATTCATGTTCCTTCCATGGCAAGAACTGAAAGAAAATACCTTCTTAAACAAACAAATCATTAACCCAAAATGAATCATCTCATCCCTCCAGGCTGGGCTGAGGGCCCTGCTTTCTCACCTGGGTAAACTCCAAAATTCTCAAAAACCAAACTTAATATGGGAAAGTGTAAAAACAAATAAATAAAAATTCATCCTTTACCCTTAAGGCACTGCTGAGCACAGCCAGCTCAGTTTTCTTTAAACTCTGCTTTATTTCCTTTTTTTTCTGCTCTGCTGTCATATTCCACATATACAGTGGCTACATGAAGCCACCCCTAGTGCTGGTAATGCTGATAATTACAGTCTAATGTAGAATTAATCAGCTTAAGTTTGAAACAGAGATCGTAATTCAAATTGGAAGCCAACACTACCCATTTCATGTACACTTGAAAAGATTAGATAGGCTGTGCAAGAACATTTTGGTAGAAGAACTGATAAGGAGATGGGAAATAAGAACTATTGGTATTTACTTAGCCTGCAACGCTTCTGGAAGCAAACAGTTTAAAGGAAGCACTTCAGAATGGCTATTTAATCTGAATTTTACAGATAGCACTGAGAACATTTCCCTCACAGAATGCATGGTATCTCTACCATCAGTTACCACGCAAGCTGTTCAACTCTTCCTTTGCAGGAGCTCTCACTCAGTTTTGCTCTGTTACGAGCTGTGACCCAAAGAACACAATGCATTCAAGGACCAGCTGGAAGTTGCCACCACTGAAGACGTGCCCTCACTCCTCAGCTTTCTAGGCCAGCCTTGCGGTTACAGAGAGAAAAAAGCTCTCTGCCACACCACTGGAACAACTTCTTATTCCACTCATGGACTTCAGCAATGACTTCAGTGTGCAGCTTCAGTTTGCTTTTTTAGCTGGAAGATTTTTCCATCTGCATTTTGGTTTGGTAAGGGGTTTGGAAAACAGTATAACAGTCATTATACACATTACTACTAGTAGTAGTAATACAAGACACAAGAATACACATTACTACTACTAGTAAAAAAAATATTAAGGAAGCTAAGTGCAGGTTCTGTCAAGCTAAACTGTTACAATTGAGTTCTATACATAAGCAATGTATCATTCAACTTGTATGTACCATCTACTATTTAAAGACAGCTTCTAAATCAAGCCAGACAACAAATGCAGTAGAACCTAATCAACAAGCTGGTTTAATAAGTAGACCACTGTGAATTGCTAAACTGGACTATCTAGCAAGGAGATGTATCCATCATCAGTAAAAATACTGCTTTGAAAAATATGCTTTAAATTCATGTTGACAATGGCAACTTTAATTACAAACATGCTTCATATCCTACAGTGAGTTGAAATAGGTTTTATGCAGGTATTTCTAAGACTTCATGAGAATAGCTTCTATTTTAAAACATCTGCAAAAGGATTAATAACGCTTGATCACTGTCCCAAACAGCTCACAGAAACTCAAGCTAGAATGAGAGAGGAATGAAATGAAAGGGCACGTAGTTATGTGATGAATGCTAGTACACAGCATGATGGAACAAAGAAATTCTGTTTTTAAATCAATAGGGAAAATGATCAAACAGAACCAGTCAGCACCATTACAGGACTTGGTTATTATGTTTTCTTGAGAAGCTGTCAAATTTTTGTGTCAAACACTGAAGTGTGAATTAGCCCAATTTTGTTGTATATAAGCAACTGTGTGCACAACCACTCAACAGCTTTGTAGAAAAGTTGTCCTATATTAGGAAAAGAATTCCAACATTCACACAAGTTTCAGTAAAGCCACTCCTTTACAATCTACGTATAAGATGGAGAATAAAACTATAAATCACATCTTCAGAACAAGATCTGCACCTTTTTAAAACAGAATACGACTGAATACTCCATCTCTTATGGAATTCTAAAGAGAAGCAGAAGAGAATGCAATTACTCAAAATAGCCTTTAAGATCAGAAAGTGATGGCTTTCTTTTAAACTTTTCAACCCATAAGACAAAAGGAAGACTGCTTTTTCCTCTACTACTACTTAACAGTTGATGCACAGTTTAGAAGCACATTGCATCTATTGTAAATAATAGGGAAGTCAGCTCCAAGCTGAAAATGCAGAAGAGTACATTAACACAGAAATCATAGCATCTCATAGTAGGCTATTCTCACTATTACCTCACTCAAAAAATATTACTATGGACAGAAATGAGAAATAATGTATAATCGGTGGGAAAGTAAAATAATTAAAGTTATGATACGGACTGAAATTCCATGTGTAGACCACTATTCTGGTCCACACAGGCAAAACCAGACTTGATTCTACTCCTGATCTCACACAAGCCCTACACAGCACAGAAACAATTCAAAGGAGATTTAGTACAACCACCTTGCTTCTGCTGAGCTAAATAATGTGGGAAAACAGAGAAGAAAAAGTAGCTGTGTACACTGAATTTTGCAGCTCCTACATCCTCAACTGCTTTACAAGTTCATCTAGGTAAGAGCCATCCCTCCTCACATTCAACTTCCACGAAACCCAGTTGCTTTGCCCCATCTTTTGTCATGTAATGTAAGAAAACACTCCGTGTATTTTTATTGCTTCAGATATAAAAAATGTTATCCAAGTTGTAAATGGAGTAAGACTAACCTTCCTTGATACACAGAGGTCATTTTCTTTAGGAAAGGGAAAATTAAGCCCCACTTGAGTTCCAAATCTTCTACTTAATGTTGGTTCGTTTCAAAGTAAGGTCACTTCATCCACGCTGACCTGTTACCCTACCTACTTATCATCAGGATCCTACATTGTAAGCAAATGCTGCCCTCTTGTGCACTGTAATATCCTGTAGAAAAAGTTGTGTTTTGGGGGGTTGGGGAGAGGACATTGTAGTGCAGTCCTGTTTTTATACTGCCTGCCTCTTCTTTACACATAGCTCCGTAACAGAGAAATATAAGAGCTTCAATTTAAGAAAGGTCAACGAAAATACTCCTTTAATTTGTCAGATGAGTATCGGGCTCCAAACAGACTCCTGAAAGCAAGTTAAAAAATGGACACTGTTTCAGTTTCAAGAGAAAGGCTTTTCATTCACAGAAATGAAGCTGATTTGCATTTGTAACACAATGTCAGCAGTTTACAAGCACCACGAACCCAACAAATTTAACAGGGTTTAGAGAGCATTCACATTAATGCTAGTTCCAACCGCTGAACTCTCTTGATTCATGAGCATTTTCACTGCATCAAACCTCAGCAATACAAAATACGTTACATGGGACCAATAGCTTAATAGTTTCAGCAAGGTTGCTTATTGCACTGTTGTCAGGTCAAGCTGGCAGGCCAGTCCTCATACCATCTCACTGACCACCCACGACTGCATCCACTGAACAACACAAAGCACTCTGTCCTCAGAGAACAAGTTTCCACTCAACGTTATTAATAAAGAGCAAGAGTCCTCCACACAAGCTGATAGTCATCCATACACACAAAACCTTACAACTATGAAATCCTATTTTTTTCTTTGCCATTCTGTGTGAGCAAACGAAGAACTGACATATCTTCACACAGGTGTCAACAAGCAAAAGTTCACACTGATGGCAGTGTATTTTCTTGACAACAAAACAAGAATAACGCTGAGTTTGCAAACCCTCTTACAAGCTTACAACCAACCCATCAAAACAACAAATCTGTTATAAAAGTGCTTTCCTTCGCCGCCGTGGTAATCTTACAAATAATCTGCATCTGACTGAACGTGAATGCTGGTAGCAAGCCCATGTTCCCCTTGATCTCCCAAGACTGTTTTCATTGTACTCATTTGCATCAGCAAGACATGCTTTCGCTATGCTCATTTCCCCGTCCCCAAGCTCTTGGGCAAGTTCAAAAGTCCTGGCCCCTCCGATGTATCAGGTATGAATTAATACCCTTCCTTAACAGAACACAGCGGCAAAGTGGAAACAGACACTTGAGAGGCAGTTTACTTTGAAAGGAACTGCGGGGACAAATGGTGACAATGAAGCTCTAGTTATAAAGTAAAAAGGTCAAAGGTTCAGCCAGGCATAAGGATTACAAAACTACAAGTTTGCCAGAATTCCCCCCACAGGTTTAGACAACCAGGGTCAAGCAGTAGCTTTCCAATTAAAGCCTGCTTTAAGGCTGCTCTGTCCTTTGAACTTCACAGGGTAAAAAAAGGTAACTTTCTTTTGTAGAAGTTCTTTTGAGAACCCATCTCAAAATTGAACAGAAAGGGCACCCGACAACAGCTCCCCCAAAACAAACACCGCAGGATCCCTTCGCTGCGTGCGTGCGGGGGAAGCTGGGGTGAAGTAATCATGTTCTTCTGTATTAGTGTGCTGACCCTTTGTAGGGCATGAAATTAACCATCAGCAAGTAAAAAATCTGCTACTGGTTAAACTACTTTGCTACGCAAAGTGGTCTTAAAATGAAATATGGGGATTGAATTTCTCCTGGAAGATTAACTTGTGTAACCTCTCTGCAGGCATCCCCTACTGCTGAACTCATTTGAGACCCTTCTAGGTGCACGGGTCTGCGGCAAACAAATGTTAAAGCAAATCTCCCTTTACTATGATGAAGGCAACATCAGCTTTGGGGAATGCTGGAGAGCTGAGATTCAACACAAGAACACAAGCTTTAAAATCACACACAAAACCCATAGCACTGCAACAGAAACAACCTAATTTCAGTGTGAAATTCTGCAAAAACATCACTTAGATCTCTATAGCAATAAAGGAAAACAGCCCCAATAGAAAAAGCAGTTTTGCATTTTGCAGTCATTCCTTCAGGACAGAAGGCAAGCACAAGACTAATGCTAACGCAGATGCTTTGTGTCACTTGTGACAAGCCAAAGAATTGACCATTAAAATTCAGTTACTCAGATTTGTTTTCTGTTAAGCAAACTGACTTCCAACAGCTATAAATACAAACATTTTACTTGTTGCACTGCTTATTATGTGTAAGATAATCCTTTGCTACAACCTTGAAATTATTACAAACTACCAGAAACAATGTTGTGTTCCTGCTGTTCAGAAGAACAGTGCGAATAAATGAAGTGTGTGGCACAGTCCAAACCATACAGCCATCCACAGTACGCCCTCCTGCAGCATCACACCCATAAAAGCTGAGGAATAAACCAGCACGGCTTAAATACAAGTGAAAACTACAACGTAGTGAGTCAAGTATCACTTATTTCATTCCAGCCTTTGACTGTCACCTTTCAGATAACAAGAAAGCACTTTGGGTAGAACTGTCTGCAGCATTTCCAATTCCTAGCATGCAGGTTAACAAAAAAAAAAAACCAAAAAACCCAAAGCCCCCACTACTTTTGATTTAACATTTGATATGTTTTTGTGTTTTTGTGTTGTTTTTTTTCAAGGGCAGGCTTTGTAAGAAAAATGCAGCCACAGAGAATGAAATATGACTTCCATTTTCCATTCCATCCGGTTACCTCTCAAATATTCTGCACTCTGAATCCTAAGGTACTGTCTTTACATAAGCATCCTGTGAATGACTGTGAGAAGTATTTACAAGGTCAAGTGCTACCTAGTGTAGCATGACCAAAATGCAATACTAGATTCAGCCACGAAAAATGCCCTTCAAGAATTAGCCAGAGACAAAAAAAATGTTAAAGAAGAGTAAATAGTTTTGGTAAGTCTGTGAGTGGATTTATCAGCTTTGTACAGCAGGGGAATTAACCCTTGGAGTATCTTGGGTGCACAGAAGAGAAGGCAGCTATAGAGGATGGAGCTGCCACCAGGACACAGCCTGGGAGAGAGGGGAAACAACAAAAAAAGAGAAGGGCAGAGATGATACCATTGCTTTCTCCTGAGAAGCTCCCAGGAAGGAACCTCCTGAGCTTGTCTGGTGGCAGATTGGACAAAATGAACAAATGCAGAGCTACCCAGCAATCCTGCAGGATGAGGCCAGCAAATAGGGAGCCAATTAGCTTATAAAGCTTACAGAGAGAAGAAGGCTTCAAACGCAAGCATGCAGTTGCATATTTTCACACCTGTAGCTTCAACACTAAAAGCCGCATGCATGAGGGGTAACACAAAGGAAAAAGGTGCTCCAGAGCCCTCCCATCACCCATCACCCTTCCAGCTCCTCACATCCCCCTCCATTCCTCACAGCCCTCCCATCTCCCATTTTTCTGCAGGCTACCTCACATCTACAGCTATCTCAGGACACAGCAAAGAGCACTATTTTCAAGAGCTGTGGAAAATCCAAAGTGCAGAATAAAGACAGGAAGATAAAGCACTTTGCTCTTATAATTTATTTAAAAGCTTTCAACGCAGAAAATGTATGATAAAAGGAGAAAGTAGATTAAAGGAAAAAAAAAGCAATGGAAATGGAACAGCAAACTGTTTCCACCTATTTCCTAATCACAAGTATTCAGTCTAAATTTTAATGTGCTGTGATCTGGGCAGCCTGGCTTTCCGTTTCAGACAAGGTGGCAATATTGAAATAGTGATGCCTAAATGCTGAAGGATGTATCCTGTTACACAGGACATGCTATACTTCAGTTTGAATTTCACCAAAACATACTAAAATTGCAAGCGTCCCAAATAGTTCCCACCAGCACAGATCAGGTTTTAACAACAAGGTTTCACTTTTTAAACCTGGTAGTAAAAATAAAGGAGCATCCAATGTCAAGATTTATGTGTATGCTACCAAGCAGGCAGCTGAAATTTCTAGCTCTAAGTATCAACACAATACTGCATTTTCTCTGCCATTCTGTTTCTTAACATATAGAATTGCATTAAGTCATACTAATCAAACAATTGAGAGTTTTCACTAGAATATGTAACCTGCTATAATTGGAACTGTGCAAGTTTGACACGCTTTGTGTCTGAATTGCTACCTGCACAGAATCACTTTTGCTGGGAAGAAAACCACCATTCAACTGGTCTAGCCCACATCCTTTCCCAGCACAGCCTTACAGTGACATAAATTGAATAACTTACTCCACCAGCATGGACTGGTGGAGCAGTGACTGAATGCTGTAACATCTTCATAAAAACAATTAATAGGAAGCAATTAAAAAAAAACAATTTATGTATTAAACAACCACCTCAAACAAGCGATAACAAAAGCTATTTTTCCCCAAGCTTTCAGACACCTCTTCACAAGGAAAGTTTACCCCTCAGAGCAGTCTTTCCTGAAGAAAGGAATGCCTATCTACCAGTCACCCTGTCAGTGTGTCCAAGAAAAGCTACCATTTGCCAAAATACACTTTGTTCCTCAGAAGATCATCAGGTGCTTACAAGCACTTAAGATCTATAACTGATGGTAAAGCACAAAAGACAACCACAGATCTCTGGAATTCGGCACTGAGCCACTCCTCCCTTGCAGCCACAGAGCATCCATTAACGACACTGCTGCAGAAATCAAGAAATGAGTGAGATGTTTATTGTTCTATCCAAAAGAAATGCAAATAGTACCGTGTTATCACTGCTAACACCACTCACACGTCTGCTCTAACAGGGTTGGTTCATGCACCAAGAGGAGAGAATTAGTCTGAACTTCAGTCCAGTGGCCAATAAACACAAACTGCATTGCAGAACTACCGCCTCCTTGGTACTAAGGGGACACCAGCACATAACATGCATGGGAAATAAGTTTTCAGAACTTCTTATACTTTAACTGACCAACCTGTGGCTACTTCACATTGCCTGTGGCTGCAGTTCCCGCTGTACCTTTGGGCACAGGATCACTGAATCATTAAGAATGGAAAAGACCACTAACATCACTAAGTCCAACTGTCAACCCACCTGAACCTCCCACGGGACATGTAAAGGCCACTCACTCATTACCACTAGTCCTACTGCTAGTTACCTGAGAGGCTCATACCCAACACTAAGGAGACACTAGCATAGTATATGCATAGCAAATGACTTTTCATAAGTCTCTGTACTTCAGCTGACCAACCTGAGCCTACGTCACACTGCCTGCAGCTACGATCCCCACTGTGCCCTCAGCCATGCACAGCCACCTCCCAGCTCTGGGCAAGACACAGCAGAGCAGGTCTTGTTTTTCACACAACAATGTGAACTTGCCTAAAACGAGCCCTAAAGCAAGCCAGAATCAACTCCATGCATCACATACAAAGTCTGAAATGGAAAATGAGCAAATTCCACGTAACGCTTCTAACGCTCCTGTGTTGGAGCTCTCAGCAGAAGAGCCCGCCATGTGCACGTCCAACAGGTGCAGCACAGCTCCAACCACAGGGCACATCACACTGGCCGCTGAGGCTTTACGAACTGCAGGCGGCGTCTCACAGGCAGGAAAACTTTCATTCCAGCGATGTGAGCAGAGCGGGCCGGCCCGAAGGAAGTCGCGCTTACAGAGCTCAGCTGCGAGCGCAGGGTTTATCTAAGGGGCGACGGGGGCCGCGGCAGAGCCGGGCAGCGGGGACACTCCCGAGTCCCACCCGGAGCCCCGGGCCCTGAGCAGCACCAGCGGGGAGCCCCTTACCGCCGATGATGGTGCGGATGAGGGAGGCGTGCCCCGGGCAGTCGACCAACGTGAACTGCAGCTCGCCGGGCCCCGGGCCCAGCTGCGGCGGCAGCGCGGTGCGCAGGCAGGAGAAGCCCAGGTCCAGCGTGATGCCCCGCGCCCGGCTCTGCGGCGCCCGGTCGAAGGCGGCGGTGGAGCCGGTGGTGCTCAGCGCCCGCGCCAGAGCCGTCTTGCCGCTGTCGATGTGGCCCAGCACTCCCACGTTCACGTTGAGGACGCGGGGAGGCGCGGAACCGGCGGCCATGGCGGCGCTGCACCCGGGCGGTCCGTCCGCACAGCGCCCCTGCGGCAACGCGCGCCCCGCCGCCACCGTTCCGCGCTGCCCCGGCCCCAGCCTTTAGCTTTAGCCTTCAGCTTTAGCCCTAACCGGCCCCAGCCCGTCTCTGCCTGCCATGATAGCCACTCACAGGTGCCACTCGGTCTGAAATTTGGCTTTAAAGTTGCACAGATATTGTGAAGTCAAACGCAAAAAGCAGGTCAAGATCTGGATAATTCTCCCCCTCTCCCTCTTTCTCTCTCTCCCTCTCTATTTTTTAACTTGCTCACTGATTTCTGGATTTGTGCCATTCCTCTTCTTGTAGGTATACTGTGTAGGGTGCTCGCTGAAAAGCATACTTGGATGGGATTAAGAATGATCAAGATGAGTAATTGTACTGAACAGCTCTCCTGCAAACCACCACCACCAATAACACAACCCACCAACGAGTTTGACAAGCATCTGAGTACTGAAAGCATTAAAATTGAGCCAGAACAGGCAGCTCAAGGAGGTGGTTGAAGTCCCTGGGGGTGCTGGAGAACTGTGGACATGTAGCACTGAGAGATGCAGTTATGGGCATGGTGGGGGTGGGTTGGCATTGGACTTGGTGATCTTGGGGGTCTTTTCCAACCTTGATTCTATGATTCTGTGGCTTTCATAAGGATATTCTCAGCATCGTGGACTTAGTTGAAGCTTTAACTCTAAACTCCTGGCTTTCCTACAAAGAAAATTCCTCCATATAACAACACTTTCATTATGGAAGGGTCTGTAGAGCTTTAAATCCGGGTACAAATCACCCCTCTTTGCCAAGCACATAGAAGTCTAGATGCTAGTCAATGACTAAACAATGGGATGGGGGGGGGGGGGGGGGGGGGGGGGGGAGAGAAAGAAGCAGACATTCGTAGTGCACAGTGCTATTTGAAAGACAACTATCTCCCTGAAGAAAAGACATGAACTCACAAGGAGGGCTGCCAATACACTGAGCTAACCAGGTTAATCGGTTTTGTTAGCAGAATAGTTCAGCTTGATGGGAGCTCTGTCATGGGAACTGAATCAAGCATAATGTCACTTTTCAGACCAAGTTCCCAGGCTTTGAATAGCTTCCTGTTAATCATAAGGCTTCTTAGCTTATGTACATTTCACTGCCCTAAAAGTCTCAAGCTGTTATATCAATACATACTTGCAAAGTTAATGGAAAGTATACTTCTATTCCCACAAGAAAAGGCCCTACACAGTCATAGTCCACACAGATATCCCTATATAATATTACATACAATTTAATTCTTTTTTAACATTAACTATTAGATAAGGTGAGAAGAAAAAGGTGCAAAGAGGTCCACTTCCCAACCAGAAGAGACATTATCCAAAATGGCATTATCCAGCAGCCCTCCCAACACATCTAAAATACCAGCTATTTTTCAACAAGCTTTGACAAAGCACAGAAGTCTTAAAACTTTCTATAGTTCCTGTAAAAACTGGGAGCGAGGTAAAGGAAACGACCATTTCAATGGCCCCTGTCGTCTAACAGGCTACAGAAAGAGCTCAGGCATGACCATTTTGCTTGGACTGCCAACTTGCCAATAAAACAAAGAGCTTTTGCTTTTGGTTTTGCTTTGGCAGTAACCAAAGGGATGCTGGACAAAACTCACGGGGAAAAAAATGGTTTTGCTAAGATGTAATGAGGAAAGATAAAAAAAAAAATAAAATCTGATCTGCAAGTAAGAGGGATATCAGGTGGGAACTGTGGCTTATTCTTACTTTTCCTTCCTTTAGATACAGAAAATACTTGTAACTCACTAGACAGAGAAGGCATTTGTCCTTGTACAGAAGGGAAGTAATGTGTAAAGAACTTGCACTTTAGTGGCGAAAAAAGATTAGTTTGCTCCAGTGTCCACAGTTTTGTTATCACTCAGAACATGCCTCTGTCTCCAGGAATTTATAGTCTGTAGTTCAGATTTGGCTATATATCACCTGAAGGCACAGCTTTTTGCAAGATCGTGGCGCACATGGTACCTGTAAAATACTCCAACTGCAAGGAGGAGGTATGACAGAGATATGAACAACGTTATTCAGTGGTAAGAATCGTCCATCCTAGTTGTTTATAAAGTCTGCAGAATTGATTAAGGATTTGGGAATTAAGAGATGTCATCTGCTAAGAGTCATCACTCCTTTTGCTTCGATGACAGGTAGGAAAAACCTTTCAGCTTCATTTGCAGGAAAGCAAACAAAACACACACACAGATATTGACCTTACTAAGACAGAAAGGGGATAATGGCAAAATTAAAGAATCTCAACTTCTTCATGCTGTTCAGTATCATCATGAAGCAATCAGTTTACAGCATTTCTCTGTTCGTCCTGTTTTCTCCTCGATACTCCGTTCCCCTTTCCAGTTCTTCCCTTCTGCACTGAATTTCTTCCTTAAAAAGTGTTCACTTTAATTGCTAAAGTTTATGGACTCGTGGGAGAAAGGGCAGGAAGTCAGACTTTCAGGATAGGGTAAAAATGTAAAGGTCATTCACACACTTACATACACGTACTCTCTCTCACTCCAAAAATAATACACTATTTGACAGTTTCAGGATTCAGCATGTCCCACTGAAATTTGAAAGCTTATGTGAAACTAGGCCACGTCCTGTAACCTCAAACATTTAGACTAGGAAAACAGCTCTCCAGTCTCCAGCTCCCACATCGGGTATCACATGACGTCTGTGCCAAACAGGAGACCTCAAACAGGGGGGGAAAAGAAACGTTGGTAAAATGAGTTGATTAAACCTGGGGAATAACAGTTCAGACCTTTAGTGACAGGTATTATTTTTTCTGGTTAACTGGCTAGTGAAATATTAAATTATACTCAAAGCACTCATAACATGAGATGGGCAGAATGGTCTATCAACCAACTTATGTTCCACCTGGTGGAATGGGCAAAGGAGAAAGGTGACTCAAGATTTGCAGCAAAATGTTACCCTCCCCCTGTAACAGATGTGTTAACTATTCATAATCACAAAAATCTTGTTGAGGTTCAGTATTTCCTCATACTGATGCATCATAACACATCAGACATCAATTATCACTGATCGTTTAAGCTATTTAAGATCAGTCCTAAACTTTCCAGTAGTTCTACTTCACTCTTTCTGACAAATAAACAATTGATCCTGTGTGGTCTAAAGGATTGTTGTTTATTTTCCTTCACCCAAACGTACTTTCCTCCCTGCAACTGCAATTTCAGTACAGTGTTCAAAGAACATGTGGAATGAGTAAAACAGTCAATACAATGAGATGTGCCAAACCATTCAGAGCTTATGAATAGTGATACTAATTTGAGCAAGTAAGAGGGGGAAGACAGCTTTGCATCTGTCATGTAAACAGTTGTTTACTTTCTAAACACACACATATATAGACACAGAGAGAGAAATACCCACTTCTACGGCAAATAAAAAGCCAACCCATTTTCATAGTGATTTCTGCATATCAGTACTAAAACTGTACCTTCATCATGGCAGCAGATGATAAGCAAAGACAGTCCCTACCAGGTTGAAGTTTTAAGCTCCAGTTCTATCTTTAAGACACCATATTGCTGTAGAGAAACAATTAGACAGTTAGAAAAGCTTCCAGTTTTGTTTCCTCTCAGATAAGTGCTAGTGACTTTTATCAGAAAATCTCTAAATAAATCAGTGTTTCTTATGCACCATATCTGACCTTTACATCTCCTCTAAATTATAATGACCGCTAAATTATAATGACCGTAATTTTCTATTTCTGCCATCCGTATTCCTCTACACCAAAGAGAAATAAGACTTACTCCTATAACTATATCACTGCCCTCAGCGCTCCCCCAAGCCTTGTTAATTATTCCTCCAGAACTGGCAGAAACTTGAACTCTGACCAGACATACCCACAGCACTTGTGGCAGCGCAATGCACTAGAGAAATCAAAGTTGTATATTTGCTCTTTTACAGAAAAAAAAAATGTCTGCAGCTCAGTACATATTAGGCATTTGTATTCTGTGACTAATATGACCCTGGAAGGATGTATAGGGTCCAACAGTATACATACTCTTTTAATTATTTAAAGGATAGCTTGTATTTATTAGATTCAAAAATTCTTAGCTACAAGAGTTGAAGTGAGAGGATACCCTTACAAAGGTGTTGAACTACATATGTCTGCAATTATATTGTAATTAGTTTTAAACTAGATTATGTAAATATAAACTGACAGCACAAGTTAGGAGAAAAAAAACAAATAGCATTCTTTGCTGAATGACATTTAAATCAAAACTAACGGAAGCTGTGAGATGAAAAGGGAATGAATGGCGCATAACAGTCTTCACCAGACTTCTGTGAGCTGAGCCACGACACCCACCCTTCCTTCCCAAAAGCCCCTCTGCTGTTTTGGATCACTGCACAACTGCTTTGCAGCTCTCCCTGGCAGCCTGTGGCAGAGCCATGGCAGCAGCACCAGCAGCACCACACCACGTTAGCCCATTAATACCAAGCAGTAGGACATGGACACAGCTTTTATCATCAAACATGATGTATTAGTTGGAAAAGACTCCCCTCTTTCAGGCTGGATGTTAGGAGAAATTTCTCCTCAGAGACTGGTGATGCATTGGCACTCACTGTCCAGCGAGTGGTAGAGCCACTGTCCCTGGAGGTGTTCTAGAACTGTGCAGATGTGGCACTGAGGGATGTGGCCAGTGGGAATGGTGGTGGGTCAGTGGTTGGATTAGATGACCTTAAAGGTCTTTTCCAACCTTGACTATTCCATGAGTAACTCCAAAATCTACCAACAGGAAGCCACTGGAGCAGCCAGCTCTGAAACCCTCTGAGATTTTGCAGCATTTCCACCCCAAGCACTGACGTACCACGTAAGAGGTGCAGCAGCACTGCAGCGGAGCCCACAGCTGGCTGCCAGGCGATGGCGGTGGGAGTGCTGTTACATGAGGGAGCTCTGAGGCTGTGGAGCTGCCCGCCGAGACGACGTGTTTTTCCCTCAGTTCAGCAGCTCAAGAGGAAGCTGTTGTAGATATACTGTATAAAAGGTGAAGCTAAAGCCTCAGATGCTGCCGTGGGCACGTGAAACATAATTAATTGGTACACCGGTAACGACAAGACGACAGCGATGCCCACCCGAAGGGGAGGCCCCGACTCGGCCCCGGCCCATCTCCCCACAGCGCCCGCCCGCAGCCGGACCCTCTGAGAGCGACGCACACGGAAGCGCGAAGACGGCCCCAAAAAATATGCACCCACTCTGCGGTGACAGGCACCCACCGTGCCCAATCACCAGCGGGAGCGCCACTACACGGGCCAATGACGGGACGGGGCGGGGCAAGAAGGCCGCGCGCCGGGAGCCTTGGTAACGCGCGGGCCGCGTGTGGCGGGTGGACGTGCGGGAGAGGGGTGGCCCGCCATGAAGATCGAGGAGGTGAAGAGCACTTCGAAGACTCAGCGCATCGCCGCCCACAGCCATGTTAAGGGGCTGGGGCTGGACGAGAGCGGCACCGCCAAGCCGGCGGGGGCCGGGCTGGTGGGACAGGAGAACGCGCGGGAGGTGAGCGAGGGGCCCTGCCTGGCGCTGCCGCGGGCTGACGGGGAGCCTCGGGGCCAGGCCCGGGCTGTGAGTTCGCCGTTACCTCCCCGTAATTGTCGGTAGCGAGCGCAAGGCTTTACCTCAGCTGATGCCGCCTGAGGCGGTGGGGCAGTCCCCGCCGCTGTGACTAACCGCGTTGGCTGCGGAGGTGCCTCCCGGGCCGTCGGTGTCCGAACGGAGGTACCACGGGCAGCGAAACCGCCCGACATCAGCGATCTGCTGCGGGGGGGGGGGGGGGGGGGATTGGGGCTTCCACGCCCGGGTCCGGCCCTCGGCCGGTGCTGGAGCTCCTCTGTCCTTCTGAAAAGCAGAAACTCCTTGCTCTGTTTTTAAGCCTTGATACGTACCTGCACCACCGCGCGGGGAAAGGTTTCCCTGCTCTTTGGTTTGGGTTCTGTTTGATTTATTTTTTAATGTGTCAGATACAACGATTGGAGGAAGTGATTTCTTTCTTAACTCTCTTTTTCTATGCATAAAATTGAAATCCACTTTATTTATAGGGTCTCGGAAGATCAGTAGTTCTAAACACATCCAGCATTGCTGGAATTAAATATACTTTAACAATACTCTTGTTAATGGTGCAAACCCTTATCCTGCAGGCTTGTGGGGTTATAGTGGAATTAATCAAAAGCAAGAAGATGGCTGGCAGAGCTGTCCTGTTGGCAGGGCCTCCTGGAACTGGGAAGGTATCCTCATATTTTTATTTACCCTTTTTTTTTTGTAAGAAATAAAGTCTTCTGAAATTTAACATGCTGTCATAACCATTTTAGAATAGTGGTTATATATTATCTTCATCTGCTGTTGTGTTTTTTTTTTCTCCCATTAAGATATTGACACAGTTTCCTGCTTTGTGTTTGATTTTTGCCATGTCATTAACACTGGCAGCATCCTCTGGTTTGTGCAGACATCAGCAGTGTGAAAGCACCTCATGCAGGTTGCCAAACACAGAGGTAGTATAGTTTCTCAAGAAGAGTCTTAGAAGTTAATTTTTTATTAATAGCCTAAATAGTTATTCTTTATGGTTGTTTTTCCCCTTGCTCTTTCGTTTGTATAACATGTTAAATTCACATGTCCACTATTGTTCCTTTACAGTGTTTATAAGTCTTTGGTAGAAGTCACCTTATGCATGTCTAATTTGTTCTGATGAGAGAGGTTTGTTATATGTGAGAGATGTCAGACAGAGCAGTTATAATACCCAGGTGGTAGTTGATAGAGTGATGGTGATATGATGAGGAAAGTTGACTTTGTGCAGAAAGAAAGAATCCTCATAAAAATGAAATGCTTAATTTCTTTTTCCATTTTTTAAGACTGCTTTGGCTTTAGCTATTGCTCAGGAACTTGGCAGTAAAGTTCCCTTTTGTCCTATGGTTGGAAGTGAGGTCTATTCTACTGAAATCAAGAAAACAGAAGTTCTAATGGAAAACTTCAGACGAGCAATTGGTAAGTTTCAGAAAAACAGAAAAGTATTTACATGGCACTTACACTGTTTTTTCTAGTGATCCGAAAGGAAAAAAATCTTGGTGGTCATTTTGGTTTCCAGATCGTGGTGTGAACTTTTCTTCAACACTGATCTTAATTTGGGGAATCTCTCCCACATTTAATAGAGTCAATAAGGTTTTCTGGAGATAAATGGTTGTGTCCCACAGTTATTTTTACTTACCCTCCTCCCCCAGAATCTCTTCGTGTCCTCCAGGTTCCATCTCCCGATGTTGCCTGTGACTCTCCAGAAATCTGAAAGAAAACCTATCTTTAGTTTCTTACATTAGCAGAAATACTCGTAGACAGCAAAATGCTTTCCTTTTTTACTGTAGTGATTTCACCCTACTGAGCAAGCAGCCTCGTTCAGGGACTCCCAAGTGGCAGTGTTATTCAGGCTTAGTATTCCAGTATACATGGAGGAAGTTCCATGCCAGCAAAATAAATAATATCTTCACTATCTTCCTCAATTCTAGAGTGTTTTTACAAAGTCACTGTAAATTGGGTAAATTTGCAACGGAACCTCACTAAATAGCTAAAATCTCTTTTATGATCTCTGCTGACAGCTGATAAATGCAGTTAAAGCAGCCCTTGTTTGTGTAAGGATTGCCTAAAGATGACCTAACTGAAAAACTGAACTTATTAGCAGTTAATTTTCCTGATTTCTGTGCCATGTTTCCTCTCTGACTTCATCTGAGTATTTGGGGGTGGTGAAGAGGTCTCTCAGTTCTGCAACCAAGTAAAAGTATTCCATTCATTTTTATAAGAAAGCAACTTTCAATAGTCTCTGGTCTAGTTACCATGAATCTGGCAGGGCCTGGGGGAGGGAAGCCAGAGACTGGGTAGTCTGCAATATTTCCTTGATGTGATGAAGTTCCCTGTCAGAGATTTGGAAACTTGAACCAACAGATGAAACTTCTGCCATCCATGTTGTCATTTCTGGAGATAGCAGTATTTTAACTCTTGGGTTAACAGCCAGCTACATTGTTAGTTCTCCGCATTCCCTGAATGTCAGCAGAGAGACGCTTCTAAACAAATATTGGTGTTCATGAAAGATGGAACTTCTTTTATTCCTTTCTGTTGAACTCTGTGTCACATTTTCATAACACAACCTTTATTGAATATTTTTCTGTGTAAAAAAAAAAGGAACAAGTGTTTTAGAGGTTCCTTTTTTTTTTTTATAATGAAATGTTTTCCAATCAAGTTTAATTCTTACTTAGGTTTTAGATCACCCACCTGGCAAATAAATAATTTAAAAGAGTACATGTTCTCAAAAAAGATTTTATATGCACAGTGCAGCTGTGGCTGCGTGCAAGGAAAAAAATCGTCTCATGCAATTGGCACCTTTTTTTTTTTTGCTTGATTGGTGTGAAACCTTCCTTGCAGGTTCTGTATACATCATTTGTTTCCCTTATTGTACATTTTACTTTATGGGACTTTAGACAGCTCAAATTGTAAAAACAATTAGGAACATTAACATCATTTTCTTTCTTTTGTTCTTGGAAAGAAGAGAGACTGACTGGTTTGAACTCATCATTGCATAAGGACACAGGCAAATCAGAGTTCTCAGATTTCTCAGTTCTCAGATTTTTATTGTTGGAAGTCATATAATAACATGCTCAATATTGTCTAATGGCCAAACATTGTTTAGAATACGTAAGAAACATTTTAAAGAGTGGAAAATGAGAAGATGGAATTGTAGAGGCTGAAAAAGAAGACTTCAGCTGAGAGGGATTAGTACTCTCTAAAGCTTGTTAGCAGCCTACAAGGATGGTGACAGTAGCTGACTAGTATTAAAGAGTTTGGTTGCAGGAAAAAACAACTTCTGGGATAACCCCTTAGCTAGAGGGAACCAACATGCTATTTTATGAGTTCTAACTGCCAGTAAATCAAACAAGCATTACTTAAGTCCACAGTACCTTTGAGCCAAAACATGAAGTATTCTGCAGTTTCTTCCCTGCACTCGTGCTTCTGATTTGTAATTAGAAAATGTCTGTTTAAGTTAAGGAGGTCTTTCAGGAGTTAAGCTGATAGACGTAGATTGATTTTAAAACAAAAGATAATCAACAAAATTCAAAACACTGATTACTTTTTTCAGATCTTGTTAAGCTCTAAGCTGATTCAGCTTTGGTTTGTATTGTGGAACAGAATTTGCTTTTGAGTCTGATTCTTTTCAGATGAAATAAAACTTGAAGATGTGATTTAAGACCATGCAAAATATACCCCAAATATGAATGTCTTGCAGTTTGTGGGGGCAGAAGAGAACTTATGCTGAAACATTAAAAACAAAAGGGAAAAGCAAGCCTGCAAATGACCAGATCTTACCACAGAGAGTTCTACTGTGGAGAATCCCATATTACTGATTGTTTCTTGCAGATGTAGTCTTATGTGATGCAGCCTTATCTAGGTCAATTTTGTAATTCAAAGGTTCGTTAGTTTTTGTTTAATGTTATGGCATACTTGAAAAACATTTGAAAAATTTTCTGAAATTAACTTTGCATAGAACTTCCAGGTTATGCTAAATAAGAGAAAGCACATATTTCTTACCAAGACATTATCCTGTTATCCAAAAATCCCAGTATTTCTCACATTCCAAATCCTATCCTTAATTTGAGTCCAGTAGAGGGAGACAGACTCTTTATTTGTCACTCCTTTCTATTTCCCTATCAGCAACTCAAGATTTACTGGTGAAGTGTCTGATCTATTTCAAAGCAAAATGAAAAGTTAAGGAACAAGGAAAGTTTTATAAAGTCCTAATAGCCTCAGACTGCACAGGATGATTTCCTTGTATCTTGTTACAGCCTATTCATTATTTTTGGTATGGCATGTGTGTCTCATAAAATACTTTTATAGAGTCTCCTCAGATGTGGGTTCTTTGAAATTTTATGTAGTTAGAACGTCTGCATAATTGTGGTGGTGTTGATAGTGGTTTTTCTTTGGCACAGTCTAAGCATTAAACTCTTCAGCTCTGTATTATTGATCAGTTTAAAATGACTTTTAGTCCATTACAGTAATTTTGGCTTAGAATATTGTAATGTTTTCTCAATTCTCTAAAAAACAGTGAAATAATGATGTCACTGTATCCTATTTTGAAACAGTTTTAAGCTTGCTTTATAACAGATTCTGTTAAACTTGGTCTAGCTCACCTCTCACTTATAACTTGTAACATATAATATGTTGTTTTTCTTAAAAACAAAATTTTTTTGAAGCTACCTTTGTTCCTCCTCTATCCTGACTTTATGGGACTTTTCTGGAAGCATGAAAATTGTGTACAACTCGCAGTTGTCACTGATCTGTAGTTTCAGAATTTTGCTGAAATGTTGATCTTTAGTTTAAAGTTACAGATCAGACAACTGCCCTCTTTGAGGGGAGGTAAAAGAGAGAGGACACTGATATTTGCTTAAAGAATGAATAATAAACAGCAGAAAGAAAATAATTCCTTAGAGCTGAATAAACTGCTTTTTGGATCAGAACTTGGGCTCAGCTTTCCCTCTCATGACGTGGGTTGAATATTCACACTTAACATTGAATACTGAAGAACTGTAATCATCTTTCAAATTTTGGAATTGAAGAATTCCAGTTAAATGTAACGAACCCTAATAATACATTAAAATCTGTTGGCATTAACATAGAAGACTCTCAAGTGGTTTTGGCCATTGATTTGTGTAATTAAACTATTCCAAACAATTCCTTCCAGGACTGAGAATTAAAGAGACCAAGGAGGTGTATGAAGGAGAAGTCACAGAATTAACTCCATGTGAGACTGAAAACCCTATGGGGGGCTATGGCAAAACAATCAGCCATGTAATTATAGGACTCAAAACTGCAAAGGGAACCAAACAGTTGAAGGTATGTATGGTAGGGTTTCAAAATTCCCTTGTAAACATCATATCTGTATCTTTTGTTTTTACCAGTTCTTGATCCCCATCTGAGCAGAATAACAGTGCAAAGAAACTGTTTTGCTAGACAGCATTATTTTACTCCTGAGCACATATTTTTATCTCTTCGGTGTTCATATTTTTTGAATGTTGGTCTTTTCTCCTACTAACTGAAACTCCATCGCTCACTTAACAGCTCCTGTTACTTGTCTGTTTGACAACACACACTTGTGAATGTTCAAGTTAAAAGAAAGATTTAACCAGCAAAAGATTCCGATACAGTTTTGCAACAACATTACTAGCTCACAGAAAAGCAGGTTCAGTGGGGAATCTGAGCTATGACCTGATAGGCTCACAATGACTGTGGCTGTAATTTCATGTTTGTAATAGCAAACATTCAAGAAGGCTTTTTCATTTTTGTTTTGCCTGCTACTCACCTGAATTTTTGAGAATAGTTTTGGCAAATTTTGTCCACGTCTATATAAATTGTTCTTTCTGCCACAGCTCTTCTTTCTATGTGTGGAGATATGCTTTAGTGAATATGTGATAGAGAAAATTAGATAGAGAAACTAGAAATTGAGCTGGTGTGTTGCCAGCTCAGCCCCACTTTCCCTTTGTTTTCTTGTCTCTGTCCTTATTGTTTAATTTCCCTGTCAGTTAGAATACAAGAGCTGAAAGCTGTCTCTGTTGTTAAGTATCAACTTGCATTTGTTCATGCTGAAAACAAGAAAATGCAGCAGAAAAATGAATAAATACGTACTATGAGAAACAATAGCATCTCACACATTCTATGTCCGCTCTCCTTCACGCAGCTTGACAGAGGATGCAGACTCAGGATCAAGCAACATAATGCAGTGCAATAATCAGTTTTTGTAAAAGTTTTGCTAGAAAGCAAGTGAAGCACCACATCCTAAATGTAAACATGTTGTCACATTACACAAAGGCATACTTTGTAACTGGTATCATTATGTCTTTGGCACTTAATGTCACTTTCTTCAGACAGATATTTTTGTGTAAGAAAATAAGTTTTATGCATCTTCTTTAGATTTTACAGTAAAGACTAAGTTGTACTCTACCACTACTCTAGGTGTCACAGCTTTATAAAATCCTAGAAGGTATTACTGGAGGAGGTTGCAGTTTCATTTTGCCTGATGGAAGTGTGCTTTAGTCTAAACTTCTTTTCGTTGATTACCATATTAATATGGAACTGTTTTCACCAACTGTGATGTTTGTTTGTCTGCAGCTGGACCCAAGCATATTTGAAAGCTTGCAGAAGGAACGAGTGGAAACAGGCGATGTTATTTATATTGAAGCAAACAGTGGAGCCGTCAAGGTAAAATAAAAGTTCTGCATTTTTATGCGGATGGATGTGTTCTTGCAGGTCTTCCCTGCTTTTGTCAGAAAGCTCACCCATTTGTTAAGCTTAATTGACGTGAAATGGTTACGTGAAGTTTTTGAAGTGCCCAGTGTTATCCTTATCTGGTAAGAAAAATATCTCTTGCACTGAAAGAACATGGTCACCTGGTTCATGATTAAGGTCATCTGGCAAAGAAGCTATCACTGATGCTGCCTGGTTGAGTTTTCTTTTCTCTAAGATCAAGACATCTTTAAGGAAAGATGGGGAAAAAAACCAGCAAGCAACTTTAGTCATTTTCAGGCTGACATGTGCAGTGTATTTAATCTTTCTTTTATCGCTCTGGTATTTTCTCCACAAGATATATACATGTAGAAGGAAATACTGCATTAGTTAGCATTCTTTTCATATCTGATTTGGAAAGTAGCGATACTTGCTGTTTAATGGATGACCATAATGTTTTCTATCATATAATAAATCACCCACCTACAAAGGAGTCTTGAATGGTTCTCCTAATCTCTAGCTAATCGTCTGGATTTGTCCTTTAGCAAGAATTGCATACAGTTAAAATAAAGGGAGAGAGGAGTGGAATATTCTTACCCCAAAAATATCAGGTGCTTTTTAAGAGGGTATTTTGAGCTTTGATCAGTAGATACAGTATGCTTGTTGCTAAGCAGGGAGTGGGATGTCTGAACTGTCAGACAGAAGCTTGTCAGGACTGGAGTTGTGAACTAAGCCCTTTATCAAGCTTGTCACTCAAGGTTTTGGCACCAAAACAAATCCTATACCTAAGTTTCTCTTCTTTGCATTTCTTCAGAGGCAAGGCAGGTGTGATACATATGCTACAGAATTTGACCTTGAAGCTGAAGAGTATGTTCCTTTGCCAAAGGGTGATGTGCACAAGAAAAAGGAAATTATTCAGGATGTTACCCTGCATGACTTGGATGTGGCCAATGCTCGACCTCAGGTATTGAATTACACAGACGAAATCCTTACAGAAAAAAATATTGTACATAGTTCTGGTTGTTTCTAGAATAATCAAGAAGATACAGAAAGCTTTGAGATGTTCTGAAGTACCCTCGAAGACACTACCATAGGAAAAACAGGAGCTATCTCAAAGGCCATTCTAACTGCTCTCCACAAGGAGGTCCTGCTGCAGCATGGGCTGCTCCTCTTGACCAAAAAAAGAGGTCAGAGTCATTAAGGTTGGAAAAGACCTCTTATAACAGTCAGAAAGCTTCTAACAGTCAGAAAGATCAACACAATGGAATGGTGATACAGGAGGTGTAACGACAAAGGAACTAGCACAATAGAAAGGTATTACAAAGAAAAAGGAAAAGTGCTCACCTGTCTCTGAAGGCCTAGGCTCACAAGGGAAACTCCACAAGGGAGGGATCTGCAACCAGAGACCCTTCCCCAGTGGCAGTCAGCCCTTAAATGAGGTCTAAGAGAGGTGCAGCCAGGCTCCACCCCTTCTGGTTGCACAGCTGAATTGCCTTCACCTGTGCTCCCAGTGCTGATTGGGTCCTTTCCCCAGGTGCTTGATCAGTGGTTCAGGCCATGACTCAACAGTTACCATACACCTCTTAAGATCATCAAGTTCAACTTTGAACCCATCACCACCATGCCCAGTAAATCCTGTTCCTAAGTGCCGCATCTACACATTTACTGAATTCCTCCAGGGACAGTGACTCTACCTCTTCCCTGGGCAGTCTGTGTACCAGTGCTTGACAACTCTTTCAGATAATAAACTTTTCCTAATATCCAACATTTAAAAATAATAATAATAAATTAAAGCACCTTGCCCTTGGAAAACCTTCTGCTTGATCGTGGTGTCTCCCCTGCCAGGTAAGATTACTCTTTTCTCTCCTTAAGGAGAGATGTGAGGTAGCAGCAGCCAGATCTGCATCATTTCATTTGTTGAAAGTTGAGTACAGATTAATTTCTTCTGCTTTGTAGTTATAGCTCTGTGGTTGTAAAACAGAAATTGCAAGTACCATAATAGATTATAGAATATCCTGAGTTGGAATGGACCCATAAGGATCATCAAGTCCAACTCTTGGCTCCACACAGGACAACCCAAAGATCAGACCATGTGTCTGATCACTAAACGTTTCTGATCTTGCTGTAGATTCTCTTAATTTCCCTGCTTCCTTCAGAAACGTTTCATAACCTCTCATTGAACTTCCTTGTGATTTGCAGTAGAGCTCTGAAGTCACTGCATAAAAAAGTTGAAAATAAGAGAATTACCCCTTTCTGTATCGTAATGTAAACTAAGGAAGGAGGAAACTCCTTCTCTGTCATAAACAAAAGCCACTGACAATACAGTATTTGTGTTTAAAGGTTGGCACCCCTATGATATGATATTACAAGCCCTTAACCTGCATTTCAGAATAAACATCCTTTTTCCAGGAAAATCATTTACCTGATAAAATCAAGGAATTCTAAAGTGTTAAAACTCAGCGTAATTGTTCCTGTGTTGACATGTTGAACAATTACAATGCACACAAATAATCCCAAGACTCTGTGTTCCCTGATGTTTTCAGTTCTTATGAGTTTCTCTATGACAATTTTTAAAAGCAGATGTCTCATTTTTTTTATACTGTGCAAATGAGCAAGGTTAAAGAAAGAGTGAGGAAATAGCTAATTAAACAGTTAGGCTTAGAATACCACTGTGGTAAAGCGACCTAACCTTTGACAGGTTATCAACCACAGCTGAATAAAGTGTCAGTTCAACTGCAAGAAAGAACTGCTTTAACCAATTCTCAGTTCTTAAAATTCTCATGGTACGTGTTCACTGCAAGACTTAATACTTGCTGTAACTTTCTTCTAGGGTGGGCAAGACATCCTTTCTATGATGGGGCAACTGATGAAGCCTAAGAAAACTGAAATTACTGGTATGAACCTTGCATCATGTTTTCAGACCATCATAACCTACGTTTGCCAGTTAGAAAAGCATTAAAAAATGGGTTATTAATGCAGCATCTATAATGATGAATGCCTACAAATAATGTTTTTTCAAAAATGTTCAGGTTTAGCTGGAAACAGTACAAACTTTACTGGTTCAACAGTTTTAAACTATGTACTGTATTCTGCATCCATGTTTTTGGAAAGAAAGAGGTCAGAGAGCTAGCGCTGTCCTTCTCCAAATATTTCTGCTCAAGAGTATGTGGTTATACATAGGTTGCCCCAAAAGTAATGCCTGTTTATTTCCCTCGAAATTGCAACAGATACAAAGAGCAGAATAACAGAAGTTGGTAGAGCAAATTCTCAGCTACAAAAAAACTCTTTTTCAAAACAGACACAATCAATTAGCTCTGCACTTTCACCAGCAATGGATCGAGAGCCTGCGTGCCAAGCTCATAAAGATCTGCACCAGCACAAGTGACCCGCTGTCACTGCTGAAATGCTGAAACCCACCTCCTCACTGTGCTTGTGTCCACTGTTTGGTCTCCATAAATGCAAATATCAATGGGTGCCACTTTTGCCACATGGAGGAACTCAGTCCCACACCTTTGCTTCGTGTACATTTCCAAGTCAGATGCCATTTTGTCAGACTACCCCTCTGCTGCTCTCTGTCACATGGCAACAACATGTAACAGAATATTGGTGGAAAGGTTCAACCTGTACTGCCATACCACCAGCATCTGCCTCTGTTGTCATGGGCCAACATAATAAATAGGAGCCATTACTTTCAGAGCAGCCCTCATATTTTCCTAGAGCTATGCTAAGTTGCAAACTGACACCTCAAAAATGAAAAAAAATCTTAGGGTACGTTCTTTTGTGAAGCAACCATGCACTATTTCTGAGGAGCAGAAAAAAGGCTTCTAAGCACTCCAGCCTTAGTTTGCTTTTGACTGGTATAGCAGCTGCCTTTGACTTGATGCTGTAAGTGCACTGTTGCTCTTCCTACTTACAGATCTCTGAAGGAAAAAAGATCTATTCTTTTTTTTTTTTTCTTTGAAATAATTGATATTTCATTAAGTAACTGTGTACATTTAGATAAAAGTCTTCTATTCCTAACTTGAATGGTGCTCTTTTGAAGTATTTCTTACACGCCAGAGGTCATTTTGCTTATTCTGAAGTTAAGTTTATCTGTAACATCTTGCGTAGCCTTGAGATCCATATGTTGACAGAATCTTTATACAATGCTACGTTGCTGAAATACAGCAGGAACAAGAATGTTTTTTTCTTTCAATATTTTTTCTTTCAAATATTTTTTTTCTTTCTTGGTACACATGCTCGGAGACTTGGTTAAACTTCACATTTTAAACTGAAGTTTGGCTGACTTATGTGCTGGAAGTTCAGTTCAGAAATATTTTGATGTCTCCACAATACAGGATTGAAATTTCAAATCTTAATTTAAATTTCCACAGAATTTTAGTGTTGCCAAGATTTATCCTTTGGCATTAAGAGATCAAACTGTGAACATTTCCAGGGGAATATGTTGATTGCTTTAAGTCTTTCATAGAAACCTATTGCTCACTTGCAGAGTAACTAACAATTTATTTTGGTTCTCGTAGACAAACTTCGAGGAGAAATAAATAAAGTGGTAAATAAATACATTGATCAAGGCATCGCAGAGCTGGTCCCAGGTGTACTGTTTGTAGATGAGGTTCACATGCTGGATATTGAATGTTTCACATACCTGCACCGAGCACTGGAATCTTCTATTTCCCCCATTGTAATCTTTGCATCCAATCGAGGAAACTGTGTAATCAGGTACGTCTAAAGTTGAATTTTCCAGTTTGCATCAGCCAATAAGCCGTGGAGTGAGCTCTATCAGCAGTGTTATAATCTTTGAAAGCTTTTGTCTCTGATACTGACATCTGTGAAAACACCCTGCGTGGGTTGCAAGCTGCATCAGTATTTAGGAATTGTTTGTCAGCTTCACCCTGAGAAACTCATTTAGTGCCATACTATCTGAATTAAAGCAGATTAGAACTCCTTTTATTTCTACTGACACATCCCTCTTTTTCTCTAAACTGTATTATCTGAATGTTCTCTTACAGTTACCTCTCTCTTCAGATATCTCAACACAGCTCTTGTGTTGAGATGCAAACTTCTACTATTATAGTTTTCTCCTTCTGAATCAATTTGTTGCTTACTATCCTTGTTGTATAAGGCTTAAACTTCCTGTTCTTACTGCTGAAGCATACTACTGTTCATCCACTCACTGCTCTTTTTCTTTCCTACTGTAGTGGTCTAGATTTTTGTATCTCTGGCCTTGCCAACTTACCTCCTGTTTTTAATCTCTGCTTCATTTCCACTTCAATATTTTGCACCCACACAGTGCATTCTTTGCATTTACTGTAAAAGCTTTTTCCTCTTTCAAATTCTTCCTCAAGTTTTACTCTTAATTTGTGGTCTAGATCTGAGCACGTCTAAACAAGACGTCTTTAGCAGTGGTTGCTACTCTTTAAGTTGACTTAATTCAGCTCTTTAACCAGCTATTCATTTCACTCTTACTGAATCATCTGTTATTAATCTTTCTCTGTTTGCATTGCTTAGAAGTTAAGATGATAAGCCCATCAAAAATGATGAGGAGGACATTGCAGTACCGTTTCTGCAAAGAAATAAAAAGGCTGTCTTGTAAAAGTAGAACAGATCTATTAACAAGGATTGACAGGAACGTGTGATTTGAGAAAGGAGGTTTTCCATATAATAGTTATACCTAATATTGATAAATTAAATCCCTTAAAAGCAAGATCTTAACCGCACACTACTATCTTAAAGAGTTGGTGATGCTCTAATATGCTTGCTGATATCTCTTAAAAGGATCAGGGGAGACTTAATTTTATAATGTAGTTAGTTGATTCTTTAGCCTCATGAGAGAACATCATCTGGTTGAATTGATTGCTGGGATTTTTGATTCGTTTCCCATGGAGAGCCATGACCAAAGCTGAGATGCCTAAATACTAGTACTGAATTTGGAAATGTATCTACCAGCACTTAACCTTTTTCACCTGTTATCTTCATAGGTCACGAAACGTGGATATCTTTCATTCTTGACTTCACAGCAATTCACTTTGCTTGGAAAAGCAAGAGTAGATACGTCTGCAGACTCTGCTATTAGATGTTGTTTGCTAAACAAATAAAATGGTCGAGAGTCTAGACCATACTTTGTCCTTCATGGACAGATCTCTACTTCTGAATTTGCTGGACTGCAAGCCTGGAATGCAAATACTGCAGTGGCTGGGGGGCCTTGGGGACATATAGAACAGAGCTGTGGCTTGTTCAGCAAGAGAGAACATTCAGTGGCTAATAGTGCGTATAACTGATAATGCTATACAGCTTAGTAAGAATCATTTATTCCTCACTGGAATACCCTTTGGAACATTAGATAAGACTGCATTGTAAGATACAGTGAAAATAAATAAGAAAAAAAGAACCACCTCAGACTATTTTTGAGTGACATGTTTAAGAGTTCTTGTAATATTTGTTTCTTTCAGGCTGTCCAGTATGAACTTCAGGCTAGAATGTTTCCTGTCAGTGTCTGGGGAGTGTGTCTCTGTAGGAAGACACAAGAGCTGTAAATTAGTGGACATGTAGTCAATTACTACTGATTTTAGTCAAATCAGCATACTGTATTCAGAATAATATCTGATCCCTTTCCATCTGTTTTCTCCTTTAGAGGCACAGAGGATGTAGTGTCTCCTCATGGAATACCACTGGACCTGCTGGACAGAGTGATGATTATCCGAACCATGTTGTATACGCCTCAAGAAATGAAGCAGGTATACAAAGCATCTTAAGATCTTCTAAAAAATATATGTATGGGATTCTACTTTCTTGGGATAACTTCTACATTCCTGTGTATTCTGTTACTGTAGAGCTGTTTGAATCAGCAGTTTGTGCCAGAAAGTTTACCACTTCCTAAACGTATGCTGCTTTAGAAACCAGTTAGAGTAAGTTGGTTAAAATTGTGCATACGATTTTTTATGTTGGATTTCCATGCACTGACAAATTAGTGGTAAACATGTCTAGAGCTGAAAGTGACATCTCACCTGCATGTGCTTTCTGTAGAGTTTGCAGATTCCAGCAGGTAGTGCTTTTTCCTGTAGGTATGAATGTTGTATTTTGGGGACCTGTGGTCCCAGACTTCAGCTGTTCCTCCACAGAAGAGATGAGGAACTGTGGAATGCAACTTCACTCACTGCATTTCTGCCTCCATCCTCTGTACTAAAGCTTGTACAAGTAACCTACTTGTACAAGCTTGTACAAGCCCAAGTAACCTACTTGGGCTGCTTCCTGAAAGTGAAAGGATACGTGAAGGGATTTTTGTGCTCCTAGACAAGTTTGGAAATGTTAGCACAGTAAACATTGCAGAGAGACACTTCTGAATGCCCGAAACCTTTCCTGTGGGGTGATGGCTGTGTACTGTGTATCGATTATAATGCTTAGGTGCCATTATGATGCATCGTGTCAAAGATCCCCCTCATTAGCGTCTCAATGCTGTGAAGTGACACGATGCAGAAGACGTTACAGTTTATCATGTCAATTCTTTGTATTATTTAAGAGATAGTGTCAATGGAGGAGAGCGTTTTCTCGAGATAATAGTCTCTTGCTGCTGGATAAGTGCCAAGGTGAAGCTGAGGCATTTATTGAATATAAACGTAGGGGCAAAGCTTCATTTCATTTAGTTTGAGGAGCTTTTCACATACAGCTGTTGTGAACCACACTCAGGATGATTTTTTTGTACCTAAAAGGATACTTAAAAGCATTACAATATAGATAATAATAGAAGTAGCCCAGAGATTTAATGATATGGTTGTATTTTGTCTGTATACAAAACAGGTTTTAAAGCATGATTTCTGCTCAGTCTGGAGGTATTAAAAACTGTTGTCTGAACTTCTCTATACTCTATGTGAATTTTGTGCAGTAAGAGTAGTAGGAAAATATACTGAGAGTTAAAAATAGCTTAACAAAAACCAGTGTAGTTTACTGTGTTATCATACAGATAATACAGCGTTAAAGAGCTAGTTCCTAAACTGATGATTTCTCAGAAGAGTTGGGTTAAATGCTATGCCTTCCAACCACTCCCAGGGCTGAGGGAGATGTAGTGTTTACAGTAGCTTTTTCTAAAGCTAAAATTAGATCTGGACATTTTCTCCCATAAACCACTTAGTTAAATAATCTCATCTTCCCTCAGATTAGGACTTTTCAATTACTTCTTTTGAGAGAGGAAGAGAAGGAGGCATTTATTACCCTTGAGTTTCTAACTAAATACATCTTGGGAGGGATAATAAAAACAAAAGACGTCCGTAACTGTCTCTATTTTTTGCTCCCATTTTTCTTTCATTCTAGTAGGTTGTTTTCATTGATTGTGTTTCTCTGTGGGACTCTTTACCTTGACATCTCACAACTGATTTGCTTATCAGCACAGTAATTGTGTGTCTATAGAAAGTTAGTTCGCAACCAGTAGAAATCCCATTGTGTGGTTCTGCTCTGAGCAAGACCCGCAGTTACCTTATTGCAACCAGGACAGGGATACAATGATTCTAGGATAACCACTGTTATATGTATATTCTAGTCTGATACATGCCTGCTGTTAGATGGAAGAGATTACACATTATGAACAAAGGGTGCTAGTTATTTCACTTGGTAAACACTTCTTTTCCTATTTGACATAAGCTTGCTAGTACGTATTTTCTGGGTTACTGCGTTGAACCCTGATCCTTTAGTGGGGTTATACCAGGTTGCTAGATAAAAAGTTTTAAGAAATAGTTATTCTGAGATAAGTGGCATTCAAGGTGTCTTGTTTCTAACGGGGGAAGAATAAAGCAGTAGTATTTGAATGAATGAAAAGTGCTATTCAGATGATCTAAGATGTGATAAGTCTTCAATTTGGAAGTGCAATTTGCAGGAGTATTTCTGATATTCAGTATTAATGTCTTAGCACAACTTTCTGCTATTTCAAACCCCTCTTTTACTCTCTTTCCCTACCCTGACTCCCCTGGCGCATTTTTATGGCTTTAATTTAAACGAGTGCTTCTTGATATCTTGTTTACAAAGCTGCCAAAGTGAAAAATACCTGTATTATATGAGGCTTGCAGTTCCAGAGTTATCTCAGCACTACAACACAACATCATTATCCAGTCTGCCCCTTATCACTCGGCTGGTAATACGGACTACCAAGAGACTTGCGCCACTTCTGTTACAGCTTTATATGCTCAGGCTTATTGTGATATCTTGCTCTCCAACTTTGTAAAGATCTGCAAACTGGTACAAGCCTGGGACTGTTCTTGAAAGATTAGATTCTTCTTAGTGATTTTTTTTCTTCTTACATGAATAGGTGAATCTTAGAAAGTAACTTTTTGATTTATTTTACAATTGCATTGTCAACGGAATAAAAAGTGTGTCGTGAGCTGCTATGGGAAGAGCGTGGCTTTTTGTAGGGCTTGTTGGAACACTGTGCTGTGTAGCAGCAACAATACATTGCAAAATATAGGAACTGATGTAGCTGCCCACAAGACTCCAGCTGTCGCCATTATTCTCTGTGTACTTTTTCAATTTCCTTGTGTAAGTTCTCTTATTCTGCTTTTCATTAGTAGATAGACCTTGCTAACCATGCAAAATCATCATGAAGTAGTCAAAACATTACTTCAGCCTGCTTTTATGATCGTCAGGTTTTCCAGCATAATGTCCACCCATTCAAAGACATAGAATTCCACAAATCTGTTGTAGTTTAGTGGTAAATTACAGCAGGATAAGTTCATACCATCTCATTTTATAGCACATCCCATCTCTAAACTGACAGTGTTTCTAGAAAATAAACTAAGTAGTATAGCATGCTAATAGTTTGGACTGTTACCTGACTTATTTATTCCAACAGATCATAAAACTTCGTGCTCAGACAGAAGGAATTAATATTAGTGAAGAAGCTCTCAATCATTTAGGGGATATTGGTACCAAGACAACCTTAAGGTAAGTTGAATGCAGTTGATTTTTTCTCTCATATGTTTTAAGTATGACTGGGTCTTAAAACTGTAGGATAATTCACTCTCGAAGCAAGACATCTCTCTCCCGTGCAATAACGTTGTGTGAAGAAGAGTTAACATTGCTAAAGGTTTGTAATCCTCCTTTTGCCTTGTTTAAGGGATGTACAAGCTATAGGATCTTACCGATTTTTTGTTATACTACTAGAGCTGTGTGTTTCTTAATAAGTCTCCCACCCATACGTTTATTCAGTTCACTGAAATGCACTGAATTGTAATTTTTCATCCATCTGTTTGATCACAGGTATGCTGTACAGCTACTGACCCCAGCTAACCTGCTTGCCAAGATTAATGGGAAAGACAGCATTGAGAAGGAGCATATTGAAGAAATTAATGAACTTTTCTACGATGCCAAGTCCTCAGCAAAAATCCTGGCTGATCAACAGGAGAAGTACATGAAATGAGCTTACATTAGATGCTTTGAAGTGGTGTTAACCCTTACCCAGGGCTGGCTTAAATAAGAAATGTTAATGGTTTGTCTCTTTTGGGACTGGAAAAATATTTAAATGTTGGACTGCTCTGTCAGGCCAGAATTAAATAACAAGGGTTCCTATTACTTTGTCAATGATAAGATGCTCTATGATATCTATGTAACATCTTAGTCTCCGTTTTATGAGTACCTGTGAAATGAATAGCTCTTGAACCACCAGTGTTTTTTAGATTTCATTATGGAAGAGCTCTAACTGAAGCTGATGCTTAAGAACAGTCTATTTTCTTTATGAATATCCTTTTAAAATAGTTTCCCTTTGCAGATAACTTTTTTTTTTTTTTTTGGAATCAAAGTTTGTCTGAAGTGGTTTATAATAAAGTATTTCAAGAATACTGGTAGCTTGTACGTTTGTCCTGAGTGCTGACTTACCTATTTCAACTGCTTCTGTAGGGAAGGTGGGAATCACGATACAAAATGTGAATAAAATGGGTCTGTGACACAAAAACAGATCTGTAGCAGAGGAAAGAAATAGTAATAAGACCTTTTTAAGGACATTTTTTGGTTATTTTGGCCCTTCTAACGTGTTTCTCCTGGAATAACTTATCCTTTCTTCAGGTTTTCTTAAAGCAGATTAAACAAATTCCTGTTGTTGTCATAAGCTATGTTTTCCACTATGTTCAGTCCTCACTTTCTTGATCAACCACTATAAAAAAAAAATTGCAAGCGAAAAGTGTAGTGATGTTCACATGAACAGGAGAGTTAGCAGAACAACAGTGAGAAAAATTAACGAGTAATTAAGGTTTGAAATTCTGCTCTACATAGATTTTTAAGCACTTTGCTTCAGTTCTTTTTTTCCACAAAGCACATTTCCTTGTTTTGTAAGATGCAGATACTCTTAGTTGCCTCATAGCACTCAGAATAAATGCTTTAAAGTTTAAGATCTTGGACACATCTATGTAACAACAAAAGTGGGTGATCTAAGTTACTAACCTTGCATCCTCTACTATAAACTTCAGTGATTTTAAACCACTTCATGTTCATTTGGATTTAATATTGTTTTGATCACATTCTACTATCACAGTCGTGTGAAAACATGTCCCATTCTTCAAGATGAATTTTAGTACTGCTAGCCAGCCCTAATTATCTTCTATGCTTTAAATAATCTATCTACTCCATTCTCGACATCTACAACTAAACAGCAGTGACAGAGATATTTAATGAATGATTTTTTTGTTGTTAATCTCTGACTGTTTTTGGCCAAGGAGCAATCCTGCTTTCAAACCTGAAAGGACCTCTCTCCTACTGACTCCAAACGAACAAAGATGGCAAATACAGCACTAAACCACATCCCTCAGTGCCGTGTCTCCAGGGACGGTGACTATCGCTTCCCTGGGCAGCCTGTTAATTTGATGCCCTGCTCACATGGTGGCAGAAGACCTGCTGAGACAACAAGGAGTGGACTTTTGCAAGGAAGTAAGACCTTAAGTACACATAGGGAAGGAAAATAACAAAAAACCCCGCAGCTTTCCAACCCTTCAGCAGCTAAAGTTTGTTTCTACCCCTCCCCATCCCTCCCCCCCCCCTTTCTGCTTGTGCTAATGTTTGTATGGCAGCAAATAAGCCCGTGTTGCCTCTGCACTGGTTCTGGAGGACTCCCCCCAGCATGCCATCTTTAACAGCCATTAAGTGTCTACCAAAGACATAAAGCTGTGATATAAAGGGAAAATCCTTCTATCCTAAATGGTGAGCAAATGTTTATCTAGCCTATTAAGTGACATCTGGCTGACTTATTGGTGTCAAAGCTTTGCCCATGAAAATAGTCTTTCATATTACTGATAAAAATAGTTCTGCTGAAAGAATCACTACACCACATACAACAGCTACCAATGAAGGATCATAAGAAAAAAAACAGAAATACTTATTTGACTTAGCTGCCCCTGGAAGCAGGAAGGAGCATACAGCCCACCAAAGAAGTTTGGGTATTAATATTAAATGTGAAAAGACAAAACATTATTTTAATTCTTTTTTTTTCCCCCCTATTTCCCACAAAGGTTGCACTTCTTGCATTAATCTTCTAAGCGAAGTTTTTACGACCGATTGCCTGCACACTATGAGAAGTTTCTCCATCCATTACATGCAGGGAAACGGGCCCTGCTGGGTAGGAAAATATTTGTTACATCTTATCAGGGTGACACATAATCTAACAACAATTACAGCAAGCCCATATTTTGTACTATTTCGGTTTCAACGTGAAAAATAGGTCTCATATTAAACCTGGGGTGGGTGGGGGTTATAGTAACCAGTTGAATATTCTAAGCTGTGATTTCCTTCCAGCTGCAGTGCAGTGCCATGCTTAGGTCCTGCTCCAAGACCACAGCCATACATAAATCCAGCGTGCTGGGGGCCAAGGCATTGCCTGCTATGAGCCAAGGTTGGAAAAGAGCACTAAGATCACCTAGTCCAACCATCAACCCATCGCCACCGTGCCCACTCATAGAATGACAGAATCACTGTAAGGTTGGAAAAGACCTTACACTTAGATCATCTAGTCTGACCATACTCCACCCAGAACCCGAATCAGGGCAGGAGGCAGCAGTTTCAGTGAACCACTCTTGCCCAGCATTGTAGTCCAGAAGCAAACATGAGGTTTACCTGCTCATATATTTTAAAAGAGACCCAAGTGCTCAGTGTCAGCTCTGGGAACTGGGGACAAACTTTGCGCCCAGCCCAGCTGACATCTGCCAAACATGAGCTACTGGTTTGTTCATGGCTACAGCTGGGGAGTTATACTCTGCTAAAGTAGTTCCCCCATTTCATTAAGATGTTTGCAGATGGGACCAAATTGCTCACAATCATCTTAGTGGAATGGTGCTACAGCAGCCAGATCATAACCTGATTTCTTTGATGTGATTAAGGGACAATTTGATCCCACCTGCAAGAGCTATGAACATTCTGCAACATATCCGAGCTTTTCCATGACCGTAAGTATGATGTAAACATGACCTCATCTCATACAATCATTATTAAGTTTGCAAAAGACCTCTAAGCCCACCTAGCCCAACCATCCCCCTACCACCAGCACTGCCCACATCCCTCAGAGCCACACCTCTGCGGTTCTTGAACACCTCCAGGGACGGTGACTCCATCACTCCCTGGGCAGCCTGTTCCCATGCCCAAGCACTCTTTCTGAGAAGAAATTCTTCCTAATATCTTCAGTTGGTTTCCAGGTTGGATATCTGCTTTTTGCCTTCTCAATGAAGGTGATCACCATTCAGTTTTTGGAAACCTCACAGAGCTAAATCCCCCTTCCCAACACAGTGCCTAACCCTCCCTGCTTCCTGCTGACACTACAGGGTTTGGGATGATGGGCCGCAGAGACCAGCACCCTCTGCTTGTACAGACAAACCCCTTTGATCCGGACTTACTCATAATCCCCACTTTTATTAGGGTAAAAATAAAAACAGATGCAGATTAGTAAATCAATTGTAGGTACAAGTGAGCAAATAGACAGAATAAGAGAACGGCTGCCAAACACTAATGCTAAAGAATTTGAGCCCAAGGGCTTCATCAGAGGGAGGGACTGACAATCACAGCACAGGGCTGGGCAGCTGGGAAAGCTGCTGGAAACTGCAGGAGAAAACCACTCTGGGGGACGTCACTGCTTATCCCTTGAATGAAAACAGATGTGATCCTTAAGTGCAGCAGATACAAGCCTGCTGCTCTCCCCAGCACTGGGAAATGCCACCCAGGGTTCCCTTCCTGACCCAGCATTGGTGCAATTGCTTGGAGGGGTGATCTCAAGATGGTGGCATCAGGGAACATGGAGGAAGGGGGGGAAAGGCCGTGATGGGATGATGTGTGGGTGTGCAGGAGCCCTTGGGGGTCGCATGCTGCAGTGCAGGGCTGGGTGCTGGTGCAGCCATGGGCAGCATTACCATGCTGCCATGGTTCATGGCTCAGGGATTTGGACTGACACACGGACATCTTTCTCACAGCAGGAGCCGTGAGAGCCTGACGGGTCACACCATACACTGGTGGGTATTGTGCCTGGAAGGCAAAATTTCTCCTTGGGGAAATGGAGCAGTTCCCACACAGCTCCGAGGAAGACAAGTATGAAGGATCAGGTCCAGCTGGATCCAAAACTGGAGCCATAGAATCATTAGTGTTCAAAAGACCAAGAAGGTCATCTAGTCCAACCATAAGCGCATGCCTGCGACCTCTATGATCTATGACCTTCAGTGCCACATCTCTACAGTTCTTGAACACCTCCAGGGATAGTGACTCCACCACTCTCCTGGGCAGCTGTGCCAGTGCCCAAGCACTCTTTCTGAAAAGGATTTTTTCCTAATAACCAACCTGAAGCTCCTCTGGCACAGCTTAAGGCCATCACCTCCCACCCTATCACTGTTACCTGGAAAAAGAGGCCAACCCCCACCTCATCACAACCTCCTTTCAAGCAGTGATAAGATCTCCCCCGAGCATCCTCTTCTCGAGACTGAACCATCCCAGTTCCCTCAGCCACTCCCCATAAGCCCTGTGCTCTGGACCCTTCACAGCTCTGTTACCCTTCCCTGGACATGCTCCAGGGCCTCAGTATCTTTTTTGTAGCGAAGGGCCCAACACTGAACACAGCACTTGAGGTGCAGCCTCACTAGAGCTGAGTACAGAGGGACAATCACCTCCTGCTCCTGCAATATCGCCACATTGCCCAGATCAGGATCTCTGCTGCAAGGAAACTCTTGGGACTTGCAACCTCCTTTCTTGGCAAAAGAGCTGTCTGCTCACTCAATGCAAATCCACTGCACGCATGAGTTGTGCTGGTTTTATCCGAGGGCTGCAGCACATGGGGCTGTGCAGCAGGGGATGAAGAGGCTCCCAAGGCTGTTCCCAAGGGCTGGGAGGGGGCCCGGGCCCCAAGGAGGAGCCCAGCGGAACCCCAGGCCCACAGCACTCCCCTCCCAGCATCACCTCCAGCTTCACTTTGTGATTAATGTTCCTCCAAACTTTCCCCGGCTCCCCACGCTCCCACTTTCCGTCACCCTTCTCATTACCGATGTATCTTTGCATCAGGGGAAAGCGGGAGGAAAAATTGTTCTTTCAGCCTGACAGCTGAGCGAGGGCTATATTATTAAAGGTACCAATCATAGGTGCCGAGCTATCATCGCACGATGAATGCACATGTCAGGAGCCGGGGGGAGCGCGGCGGGACGGCGGCACTGGCGCTCTCCCCGCTTGCCGCGCGTTGGCCACCTCCGCTGGCTGAACTTGGACCCCGCGCGGCGACAATTTCTCCGGCCTCGACAGCACGATTAATTTCTCCTGCCCTCCGCGGGGCCTCCGAGTGCGGTGGAAGTCCAGCTGGCCTGCTGCTGATAAGATGTACCTTTTGATTTGTTTTGTCTTTGATTGCCTTTTCTGTCACCTACAATGGCTGGCCGCCTGGAGACCTCCGCATCGCCTGACGGACGGATCTATTTATCTATAGGCTGCTCCCGGCTGTTCCTCCCCCTCGCTCCCCCCAAGCACCACCTTGTACCGCTGAAGTCCCCGTCTAATAGAAGCCGTGAAGGCTCATCCACCATAAAATACATCTGCCATCCTCCTTCTCGCCAAGATAAAAGCCTGTCAGTGTTACTTTCCAATTCCAGGCAGCTTGATTAATGGTGAAAAGCCACCGCGAGATCGACTTCTGGTTTTTACAAGCGCTGTCAGCCGGCCCAGGGTTATGCGAAACACACGCTCATAGAAAACAAAACAAAATGAGAAAAGGTTGGGTGGGGAGGGTAACCAAATCATATTAGGCTCAAGACTAAATAAAATAGGAACCTGGAGCCATCAAACCCCTGTCAGCCGGGTGCAGAAATATGCTCCGCGGCTCATTGTACCAAGGCAAATTATGGCAATAATAAATCATTGTTGAAGGAAGATTGTTGATAATTTTTTTTCCTTTTTTTTTTTTTTTTTTTTTTTTTTGGATGGTGGCATTCCATAGAGGTGCTGGGACACCTGCCGCCGGCCTCCGAGCAGGTTATTAGGCTGTCACTCAGCCCACAGCGCCCACGGCGGGGCTGGAACAAAAAGTCTGGAGAGAGAGAGAGATTAAAAAAAAAAAAAAATTAATTAAACAGCGGATATATTCTCACAAGGGAAAAAAAATAAAAGGGAGAGGGGGTCAGAAGAACTACAGCACTCCTTGCAATGCTCATTTTTGATAAAGAGTATTTTACAGCGGCCCAGTCTAGTAGTGCTTCCACTGCTCCGCTCCATCAGTGGGACGCAGCCACCTCCGGGGCAAAGCACAGCTCTGAGGGCAGCTGCAGCACCCCACGGTACAGAGCAGGCCGGAAGAAGTGCAGCCCTGAAGAGAAAACAGATCTTCCTGAACCACCAGTGCTGGGCTCTGAGCAGTACAGAACAGCGCTCTGCAGGGCTCACTCCTACAGAAGGATGAGCAGCGCTGCGAGCACCCTCATTTGGGATCCCAAGAGATCCACAACAGCTCTTGCAGAACAGGGCTCGTCCTGCTGCATGGGGGTATTTCCGCTTCTGATAAGAAGGAGGACTCAGTGAAGTCACAGAACCATGAAATCATTTGGGTTGGAAGGCCATGTGGTCCAACCCCCCTGCACTGAACAGGGACACCCACAGCTCCGTCAGGTGCCCAGAGCCCATCCAGCCTGACCATGGCTGTCTGCAGGCATGGTGCCTCATCACCCTTACTGTAAAAAAAAAACAAACTTCTTCATAGCCAATCTAAATCTCCCTCCTTTGGTGTGAAACCATTTCCCCTTGTCCTGTCACAACAGACCCTGCTAAAGAGCCCGTCCCCTTCTTTCTCCTAACCTCCCTTTAGATATGTCTCCCCCTTCTCATCTCTCCATCTGCAGAGCATCCCATCCAAGTGAAGGGGACAGATCCCAATATCTCTTGGGCAATGAGCTCAGCTGGGTCACAGGAGAACATGCAGGGGCCAGAGGCCATGCAACAAAACACAGCCACATCCCTGCTTTCACCCCGTGAGCGGGGTTCAGCATCACTCCTCCTAAACTGCCAGGGCAAAGCTGGTCAGCAGGTGCTGTGTTTCTTCCTCCAACCTTAGAGCAGCTTGTGTTGGAAGGGACCACAAAGCCCATCCAGCTCCAACCCCTGCCATGGGCTGTTTGCCCCACACCAGCACTGCCTGTCCAGGGCTCATCCACCCTGACCTTGAGCACCTCCAGGGATGGAGTACCCAATACCAAGGAGAAAGTTGGAAAGGAAGACTTAATTTCCAGTGACCTCACACAAGTAACTATTCTGTTCATTTGGAAGGGAGATTTGAAAGCCAGCATGCCACACTTGGCCATTTGGGGTATTTGAAGTTGCCAATGCAGCTCTGCACTGTGTGCCCCTCACAGAGGGACACAGCTGTGGTACTGCAGCTGCCTGTGGAGAAACCACTCACGTGGAATTGAGTATCACCCAAACCCTTACATTCACACCTGCAGTCCCATCTCCAGCATCTCACAGGGTAACAGCAGCCAACTCCTCATCTCTTTACATGCAATGCAATCCCATTTCCAGTGCGGCAGGTATATTGAATGTAATATGGTAAAAGAAATACTACTTCATAATACTCCTTATGCTGTGTAATCATGCTTAATGCAGTTTTTTCCATCATCACAAAAGCAAGCAAGACAAAGTTCAGCTCAAGCAACAGATTCAGGAGCAATTCCCTTCTGCTCTCCCCAGCACCCCGCGTGTCCCGGAGCTGCATGCAGTTTTCCAGACCACTGACCAGGAGTGATGTGTTCCAGCTCAGTATTAATGAGAGGACCCGGAGCAGCAGCGTTATTGAATGGCTGCAGCCCGCCTGGACATCCGTATTGCACCAACTTGGGTACAGGTGATGGGCACTGAAGATTAGAGAGGCTGATAACTCCACGTCCCTAAAGGGTCCTGTCCATTGGGATAGATTTTTCAGAGGGTGAATTTACTTTGTCTAATCCAAGGCCTTTCCAGCAGCACTCAGACGTATCACCACCAGCGTTCAGGGACACCGGACACCCATCCTGCCATGCTATTGGAGGGGAATGGCTCCATCCCGCTCCCCACAGCCTTGGGCCTCCCCCCACCACCCTCCTGTATGGGATTACGAGGGAGAAGTGGAGCTGCCCAGCCGGGCCGGCACGAGGCACAGGAGCTTTGGGTCTGGTTGGGTCTTTGCTATGCATTTGTGAAACAGATTGCACAGGAAGCCTGCAGGCCAGCAGCGCGCTATCCAGCATTCGAGATAGCAGATAGCTCACAGAGGGTTATTAATAACAGAGACGCTCGGTGGAGGGAAGTGCAAAACCATAGCAGTGATTCATTACATACTTGGCTGCTCTTTTGTGATTGTTTTTCCCTATGCAAATGCTTCAGAATATGAACATTAACAAATCCCCACATCCCACTACGAGAAAAAATGAACTCTAATGGGCAGCCAGAGGGACATTAACCAATACCCAACTGCCGTGGGCAGGGGCACAGCGCATCCTTGCCCACCTCCCTGTGCCAGTTTCTGTAGGAGCACAAGGATAACTCTTTCTTGCAGCTGCAGCTCTGCAGGAGCTGAGATAGATTGGGTATAAAATCAGATATATTTTACAATGAAGGTGGTGAGGCTCTGGCAGAGGCTGCCCAGAGAGGCAGTGGGTGCCCCATCCCTGCAGCCACCCATGGCCAGGCTGGTTGGGCTCTGAGTCCCTCCTCTGCAGGAGGACAGAGGCACGCAGCAGTGTGACAGCCATCAGGCTCATTGGGCCAGCTACAGGCAAAGGCATCATTTCTTCAGTAGCCCCTTCTAGAACCTGGCTAGCAGCAATACGCCACCTCTGCTTAGGCAGAAGACACAGATTTGAGTTGATCTTACAGCAATTATTTTTAAGAACCAAGAACACAGAGAAACCCTTCTGCCTCCTCCTATGGTAAAGAGTTAAACGCGATGAGTTGTGGGCGCTCGGAGCTCTGCCCGCTGCTCAACGCGCTCTGTGGAGGGAAACGCTCCCTGCAGGAGCACAGATGCTCTACAGGGATGAAATTACATCGAGGCTGCGATCTCTCAGCACTTCTGGTGCAACGAAGGGCAGCACAACCACACTGGCACACGGACCACTTGATTCTCTGACCCTCTTCTTACTGCAGGCTGGAGCTCGCTGCTGGCATGCTGATTTTAGGATTAAGGACACAGCAAAACACACTAGTTATTAATTAGCAGCTCCTGGCTATGCAGCGGGTTGTGTTAAGCTCATGTGGTTGGGCTCCATCACTCAATGAGATGAGCCCTACCCCACACATCCACTTACTTCCACTGCCTGCACTGCTTCAATGGGAGGCACTGAACAAACTCAAAGCTCAGCATTGAAAATACCCATCTCTGAATGCCTCTTCTGGCCGGGGGTAACACAAAGCAAGAGAGGCTGCTCTCATTCCCAAAGTTCTTCTAGAAATACATACATATATTTTTAGAGAAGTACCAGTTCAAACTCCAAGCTCAAAAGCCTATGAGAAGCCAAGGCCTTTTCAGAGCATTTCTAACAAGCACACAGCCCTACCTTACAAGTTCTACAGCCACAGAAACAGAAGAAAGGCAGCACTGGGTCAGTTTGGGATACGGAGGATGAACCAGAAGTCAACTCCTGCAGCACACAGGTACACACAGCTTTCTGTAAATAGCAAAATCCAAGAGCAGACACCTCCACACACCCTCAACCACCACCATCACCACAATACACTCACAGTTTGTTGGTGGCAAAACACCGGAGCTCAGGAGCATCCTCACGTGCACCCATCTGAGTTAGAGACACATCACCCCAATGTAGAACAGCTTCACAGACACATCTCTCCTGGATCGTTTCTCCCAGCTGTCCTTTCACCACACCCCCACCCGTTACCCTCCACAGCTGAGCTCTGCAACCCCAAATCACCCAATAAATGACCACACCCGTGCCCAGGGTGAGCCCTTGCTCTGGAGGCATTAGGTGCTGCTCTACAACCCTATGGAATCCAACAGCAGCAATGTTTCCCTGCTCTCGTGTCACCCCAAAATAAAAGCTTTTAAGCAAAAATACAGCTCATGCTTGTGTACTGACCTTAATCACACAGCATCATCTGCACACTAAGTTTTCTGCTGTGACTCTCAGCAGCCTTTTTCTTTTATAAAGCTTCAAACCACGGGTTTACCAGAGCCCAAAGAGCACCACAGAGATAAAGGCTTTTATTTGCATCTGTTTCAAGCCCTCAGGTATTTGTGTTGCTGCAAGGTTGACTGCCAAGCCTCCTTGTTCTCCAACAAGAGCTATCTGCATAGGCATCCCAACTCTGACCTTGACAGCCCACTGCATGGTGACAAAGCGTACCTCATCTGTGCTCATCCAGACCGCAGCCCCTCTGCCAGTTGTTGGGGTATTTCCTTTCTGCCAGGCACTGCCAGCTTGGCTAGCATCGTGTTAGCAATAGCCAGAGGACTGTCAGAACCCGGCCCACAGAAGAGCTTCAATTTTAGCCGATCCGTGCAGTCGCACGCTATAAAGCAGCAGCTTACAGTCCCGCTGACTAATTAGGTCCCCAGCTTAGAATATTGATTTTGGTTTTAAATGCTACTTTTCTCGCTTTCTTTCCAATCCCATTGACTGCCCCAGTCTAGGCTAAATTGTAGAGCAATATTCAGCAGGCTATGTGGCTGTCTCAGCAGCCGCCTCTGACACTGAGCAGGCTTGAAGAACGATAGACTGTATTCTAACTATTATAAACACCGTAAAAGGAGGAGATCATTTTTGCATTTCAGCTTAAAGCTCCTTCAATCCTGGCCCTGATTCTAGAACCTAGAAATAACAGTGAACTCCATCCCCAACTTTTCACACTGCAGGACACCCATCAGCGTGGCAGCAAAGGGAAAACGACCCCACACACATTCGGAACAGATTTAATACACATTTTGCTGCTCTCTTCCAAATTGCAAACCTTGACTCGCAGTGTAACATTGCCACCAGGTGGGCAAATGCTCCCCTCTGCCGTGCCAGCACCCGTCCTTCGGCGAGGCTTGGTGGGGCTGCACAGCCCTGACCCCCCTAACAAGCAGGCATTGTTTGAACACCTGCATGTCTCCCCGTGCAGCTGGGAGGGTGCCAGCAACGCTGCTGGCCGCAGTTCAAGCTGTGACCTTTCCAGGCAGGAAGCAGGCGAAGGCTGGGGTTTCATGTCAGAAAGCTGGCAGGGGGAGCAGCCAGAGAAACCGAGACAGCAGGCCGTCCAACCACACATCAAACAGAAGTTTCAGAGCTGTCACTGCTCTCCCTCCCCGCAGATTCTCTCTGAAAGCGCTCCTCTTTACAGGGTGAGAACACCCTGCAGCCATCACATGGTTGGAAAGATGCTCACCAGCTGGGGGAACAATGGGAACGCTCTGTGGGCATACAAGGATACCTGAGTTTTGGTATTCCAGGGAGCGAGGGCTGATGGAGGACCTGAGTTTCAGTATCCCATGCAGCACAGGGCAATTGAGGACCTCTCACTGATGTCATGCCATGCCAGCAACAGCCTTACAAAAACCTGTGTGAAGGTCTCCCCAAAGCTGGAATAAAACTTCAAGGCCACCTAAGGCTTAGTGTTCTTTGCTGCAGTGGAGAACAATTAGGAAAAGCAGTTACCACCACTTTGCTTCCTCCTTTACCGAAAGTTCATTGCTAAATGTATTCCACAACCAACCTCTTATTTACAGCGTAGGGCAGGGTTATCCCAGTGGAAATCAAGGGAGCACAGTAATGAAGCACTCCACAAAGCAAAGCAACAACCATTATAGCAGTGAAAAACATCATTTTGGCTGCAAAACCCCCCAACATGCTTTTGAAGTTTGTTAAACAATGGGATCTTTTTCTGTCCCAAAACTAGAGGGACACAGAGATAAGGCCTTAGGAATACATGAACTGCTATATAAACTGGGAGACTTTTACAGCTTCCCGAATAGCAGTGGGATATCAAACACTCATTGCTTAAGTGGCAAAAGCTTTACAAGCTTTCACATGGACTCTGCAGTGCAAAAGAAGCAGTTGTGCAAGGACCTCCCCTGGAAACACTATCATCCCAAAGAGGACCTCAAGCACTGCCTTATATTGGTATTTTGAATAGCTGTCCTGTGCATGACTCCTCTCCATAGAACTTCAATTACTCGGGATGATGTATATGATTACATAACACTCCTGCAGCAATGACAGCTATTACTAAGGCAAATTTCTTAGAAATGACTTTCTAAATGACCAGAATCTCAGCCAAGGCTCCTGCAAAGGGTATTTATTTAAATAAGCTTTTAAGGAGCCTTGGGCAGATTGTTGTCCATACTCCAACCTCAGTTTAAGAACTGAGAAGATCCTGAGAGGGATCCCTTTTTCCAGTATTTTGGGCAGGTAACAGTATTCCACATTCATTAGGATGGTGGTATTCAAAGCACCAGAACCAAGCATTAGCTCCAAAGATGTACTTTATTTCATTATAAAGCAGATTGTTTAGGCATTGTTCTGTGAACACCCACTGTATGATCAGCAGGTCCCGCTCCCAGGACACAGCTGCTCAATAACAAAGACTCCAGCACTGGACAACAAAAATACAGATGCACAGAACAAGTGCTGCTCAGACACTCGGGAGCTGATGGCCTAAACAGCAATCAGTGAAAACGGATGATATGGTCAAAAATAAACATCCAGCTCCAGCCCAGCCAGAACTGCACATCCCAAAGCGGAGTCCTTTTTATTACAAATTAAAAAAAAAAAAAAAAGGAAAAAATATCACATTGGATTTTTGGAAAACCAACCCAAAGAAAAAGAACCACGCTGTACTCCCTCCCTCTCCAGTCAGTCACTTTTAACTGTCCCTGATTTCACATCCAAATCACACCATGACATGCTCATATTTTATAAAAAAAAACGAACAGGAAAATTACAGAAAGTAGTGTGAATCGACAGTGAACAGCTGGCAGTGAGCATTTCAGATGCTTTATCCCAAACCTTTTGTTCATTTTCCCCGTTGTGATCCTTTCCCCGAGGCCTTCACTTTTACAGACAGGTGTATCTCATTCTGCATTTGCAGAATTCTCATGCATTTGGTATTTGAGCTCAGTGCATTAACAAGGGCTTCTGGATGTCATCTGTGCTTCTTGGGAATGTAAGAGTCCCATCACTCTGAGCAGAAGCAGTAAATCATACGCTGCTGGCACAACAGGCACAAATGCACGCAAGGCATGGTGAAACCGTGTACAGAAACATCCCAACATCACAACTTCTAATTCTGGTTTCCACATCGTCCAATACTGACTGCAAAAACATTTACAAGACCCATACACAGACATTTGCATTTGGTCCTAGGCACCTCATTAGTACTGACAACTTAAATGGAAAATTAAGGATTATTCTGGTCCGTTAAAGCCTTTTACTGTAACTTCTCCATTTTGAAGGTTATGATGGTACAAAAAAAGGGGTCCCAATACCTTCTGTAGAAGTACTTTTCAGAGCACCATTCAGGTCAACACAATTATATGATGGAAAAGCCTCCTCTGCATGACTGTTAGTTACTTGACAAGGGTCTCATGTCTACAACTAGGTACAAGAATTACAGGAAAAGAGACATTCTTTTCACACTCCTTTGTATGAACACGACTCAAAATTCACCATACAGGTAGATACAGTCAGGTAACATCCTGATATCTATAAGACCAGAATTGTTAAAATTGATGAAACCTACCTTTAGCAAAGGATACAAGCAGATTTGCATCTGAGTTTCCATAACACGTATTTCTTTCAGCTAGCATCAGAACTAGAAGTACTACAGCTAATGGCAAGGACATCTAATCAAAAGGTTTTTTACAAAGCTGTCATACTACCAAGTTTCAAAGGTGCCATTCCTTAGGCACAGATGCTGGCACAATCTCAACTGACCTGAGTTTTCTGCTTACAGAGAAGAGTGATGGGAAAGAACACATTCTCTTACCAAAACTTGACAAGCCTCAAGTCAATATTTGAGATCTGTCAAGGTCCAGCTCAGTAATTACAAGACATTTGGAATTAGAGTTGCTATTTAGAGTGAAAAGAAGCAACTGCCTCCCAAATCTGCCATATTTGAACAAAAATACATCACAAAACTGAACATATTAAACACTCCTTGTGCTTACAATTGTAGTTACGGAACTCAAGCATTAGGGGGAGAGGTTTTTTCTCACTACTACTGCAATGGAGCTGCAAAAAAAATTAAATGGTGGAAAAAAATCCCTTCTGAACATTCAACCTTACTCAGTGATTTATTAAAACCTGTAAAGGTTTCAGGTTTACTAATTTTTAGAGGGGATAAAAAAATTCCAGAGTCACTGAACTAAATCCAATTCAGAAAGCTGATTCTCCTAACACATAATTAAAAAACAATTTTCATTAAAAAATTGTGCACATTTTTCCCCAGCAATTTATAAAATGCAAACAGTATGCTAGAAAAGTTTGAACATAAGGGAATGCGCTTCAGAAACATTATTAAAAGGTGTGTTCCTATAGAATGACATTATCAAGTTTACGTTACTTCTTTGCATCTGACTGGATACTTTAGAGTGCTGTTCCCTTCTCTCCTGGGTCCATGAGAAGCTAGGTTTAGAAAAGAAGAGCTCCCATACTGCCAACTTCACTCTGTTCCTTTACAAATATTTCAAAGTACTGATAAATGATGGTGACAGCGAGTAAGATTCCAGTTCCAGACCCAATTGCCCCAAGGAAGTCTGCCAACACAGAGAGGGCACCAATACAGAGGCCACCAAACGCAGCAGCTGTAGGAATGTACCTGTAAAACAAGGTGTGAATACAAAAGGTACTATTAGAATTTGCTCAGGATTACGGTAAATCTAACAGGATTATCACTGTATGGGAGCCATGGAAGGTATCTAGATCAAGGATATAGATAGGTATTTCCTAGGAAGCCAGTACCACTGAGAAAAATGACAACACAGATAATCTAAACCATGGTAGCATCCTCTCTTCTGGTATAGGCCCACTAATCCAAGAAAAGGGCTGTGCAGTGGTACCAGTATAACAGGTAAGGAAAGAAAACTCAGTCTGACTGGAAAGGAAAAATGTGCTAAGACGAGAAGGCATTTCAGTCTACCAGGTAATTAAGCATACATTAATGGGTATTAGATCTTCAAGACATTTGCATATGATTGAAATCTAAAGTTGCAATAATATTTCTGTAACATGATTCATCTAGAGATCAATCCCTGCTTGCCTCTACACCTACTGGATTTAAGTAGCTGCTAATTTTAGAAAGGAGTACATAGAAAACAGTACTCTTAAGACATACATATGAACCATTTAAAAATGCTGTTCATCAGTTTGAAGTAAAGTATACTTCCACCCTCACTGCTAACTACCCTGTAAGCGTAGACAAAATGAAAAATAAAACAAGAAAATGGAAGCTCTGGAGTTCAGGCATGTTTTCTAACTGCAAAGCAACAACATCCTGCTGTGCAAGTCCAGCTATTAATGAGAGACAGTACACCATGCCCATGCACAGAACACTGAAGCTTAAAGAACAGCCATGCACTAGGGTCCAGAAAGTGTCAGTCTAAGCAAAGAATACAATGTGTATTCCCATACTTTGCATAAGCAACTTGTGAAGTGCATAGCTCACCTGTTTAGCTCATGTACCATTGAAGTTTCTCTGTGGCCTCGCATTACCATTTGCTGTTCTTTCAATTGTTTGGCAACCTGTATTGAATAAAGAAAAGAAGTAAGTCAGCTTAGTACTCCTAGCCAAGTCCACAGAATCTAGCACTAGGGAAAACCAAAGCAAGGCATTTCAGTGAGTTATGGGGTTTTTTTTTTCCATGTTTTATTTTTATATTGTTTATCTGACTTAAAATTAGCCAGTATTTTAACTTGGAATAATCCAGACTGCAGTCAGAGGCAATTCTCCATACTGTCAATTAGGCAAAGCTTCTTGGATAATTCCAGTCCTACTGAGAAAACAAAAACATGGAAACAAGCAGCTGTCCCACATACTACATACTATTCCTGTTACACTATTACTGTTCCCATATCACATACAACTCTCTACTCTCTGCTGGCTAGGGTATAGTTGATGTTGTTAAAACCATCTTATGAAGTGCACATTCCAACCGTTTCCCACATTCAGCTGATGTAACTCTTTGTGAGACTATATTGGAAGGGAAATGACTGAGAAAGGACCCCTTCTTGGAACACTATTCTTAAATGGTATTTCTGCAAGTGGATGGGATTACCATTGAGCCCTGCTAACATCTACTAACTACTGACAGGAACTGAAACTCTTGCAGGTGAGCTTCTAAAGCTGCCTGACACCCAATTAAATGTACTTTCAGATGATTAAGCTACCAGCTTCCCACTATACTGTGAATGTATATGTAAGCAGTGGTTTATCAATTTTTATTTTGGACCTTGTTTACATCAGCTTTTCTTCGATATCAGGAAAGTATACTGAAGTGTTACAAGTCATATCTCCACTTATTCTAGAAGAAAAATCCATCTATAAATGGCTGTAAGTGCCTCCCTGCAGGTCTGACAGCAAACAGGCAGATGCAAACCCAAAACGAGTGCTCGTGCTGTTAACACTCACCATGCAACTATTACATATATGTTAAGGAATGGATTAAACCATTCCATATGGCTGTCAAACTTGATTTCCTGCCCAAAACCATACAATTCAAATATACCACAATGACAACTATTTTCCACCCTGTTTTCCAATTCCAATTGGAGAATTATACAGTTGCTGAACATCAAATACCTTGGAGCAAATGGAAATTTAAGAAGCCACTCATACATTAATGCACTGAACTGTATTCCGAGTTATCAGGTCTTTTAAGTTAAAAATAAAAACTTCTTGTTAATCTTCCCTCAAATCAACCAATGAGCTCTTTATGCCAGAAATGGATACTTAAGTTTTACCTGCAGGTTCCTAAGTGGCAACTGCTTTGTACGCACTGCAGTTGTGATTCAGCACTAAAAGCTTTCAGTATTACCTGACCTTTGCTCACACTTACCAGATTTCACGTAGCAGTGTCAGGAGTTTCCTAAGGCCAACAAAAAAAAAACCCAACCCTATGTCTTTTGTTATTGTCACTGCTTTTGAAAAAGCAGTAAAGATAACAGGCAAAAATAAATTAAAAATTTCATTTTGCCCTCTCCTCAGTTGTCATTTTTTAAAGCTCTTTCTAATGCAAAAATCAAAGTCACTGTTTACACAAATGATAAAAATTACTGTGAAGATCACCAGCTTAACAGTAACTTAAGAAGAACTCAATATGTATATCTTGCAACAGACCGTCTGTTTTCAATCAAGATACTTCCATCACTTATCATTTTATACTTACATCTTTGGCAGAGGAGCCAGAGACTTCAATCCATGTTTTAGAGAAGAAAGCACAGGAACCCAACATAAATACAATATAAACAACTGCATGGACAGGGTCTTCTAACACTGAAGAAAAGGACTCCGGAGGTGACAGATAGTAACAAAGTCCACCAACAGGATAAGCACGAGCAGGGCCTCCAGCTGAGGTGTCCTACAAAAAAAAAGCAATTAGTCACCAATTTTCTTGCTGTTTCTCAGCCAAGAAGTTAATCCTGGGTTTATATCCCATCACTGTATTTCACTATCCTTACAGAAACATACGAAGATTCAACATTACTATCGTAAGCAGTTTTTAATGTGGAAATGGAATAAAATAAGGAACAGTAAGAACCCCCAGGAAAGTAAAGAACTGTGAAAATTAAAGATTCAACATCTACAGCAAGTCCACAACAAATTAAACAAATTACTAATCTAGAAGCTTCAGCATACCCATGTGACCACCTATAGAAAGATGTCTTTGTGTACTTGGAGAGATGGTCTCTCCGAACACCTGCTAATGGCACTCCTACAGTGCTGTATAGAAGATTACAAGGAATACTCACAGACCAAGTGCCCAGGAGGCTAACCAGTAAGTTCCCACTGAAGCGTGCAGAAAGCATCTGGGAGATGACGTACAAGTTTGACACCAGGGCAGACTGAAGAATAATGGGAATGTTTGAAGTATAGAACAATTTGATTGGGTAGGTGTTGTACTGGCCACGGTAGCGAGCAGATTTAATAGGAAGATCCACTCTGAAACCCTGAAAAATTTCCAAAAGAGAAAAGTCCCTTATTATATCTTGACAGCACGAACCCATACCACAGCTCGTGAATTGCAAAGGCCATGCCTTGACAACAACAGAAAATAAACATGCAATTATTTTTTTTGCAAGCACGTCACTTTCTTTAGATGTGTAATCTGCTTCCTCTTATCTCCATAGAAACAGCTTAACAGCCCTCTTTATTCCAACTGACCTGGAAATAAATTACAATCGCAAACACGAAGATGGTGGCAATCAGATTCATAAGGTTGGGGAGATTCTGACGGTAAAAGGCCTCACGAAGAGCTCTGACTTTGTCTGTACGAGTAGCCAGAAGATGGAACAGAGCAATGATGGCACCCTCAAATTCCATGCCTTGGGTAGAAAAAGAAAAAAAAAAGTTAAGCATGATAGCTTTAAATTTCAGTGCTTGTCCAATTAGGCATTCTTCTGCAGCACAGGACTCACAACAGGACTGCCTTGATTAAGGGCACACTCAGAAATGCCCTTGTATGAAACTAGAAACTAATCACAACCCAAAGACCAAATGGGATACCTTTACCAATCTCTAGAGACACTATAATTCACCAAGTTATTAAAAAAGAAATATTTTTTTTAAATTATTTTCAAATGAGGGAGGCAACATTTCTAGTGTCATTCGTGGTCAGCCACTGGTTATTGTTTGAACTAAAAAAATGCAATTACCTCATTTAAGTTTTCTAGTATACAACAGCAACATAGATTGCCTCCTATCAGGTTTGGCAAATAAGGGGTTTGGAGCAAAGAGTAAGACAGGGAACAGAAAGGAGCAGCTGGTACTTGTATTGCAGCTGCTCCCCAGCTTACTGACAACAGCAGTCATCCCTATCGAGTTTTATGAAGGCACTGTATGACACTGGAGTTCAGGATTAGAAACGGGTATTTTTTACTTTAAGAGACCATTGATTTTTTACTTTAAGAGATTCTATAAAAGAATATAAAGAGTTGGAATTTTAGAAGGTTGTGGGGAGAAGTTGCTGTGTTTATGTTCCACATGACAAAATAATGAAGTTCTGATGCAAGTATTACCTCTTCCTGTGTTCACCGTGGTGGGGCTGAATGCCTTCCACACAATAGTCTCACAGATATTGGTAGCAATGAAGAGAGAGATGCCAGAACCGAGACCATATCCTTTCTGCAGGAGCTCATCCAAGAGCAGAACTATCAATCCAGCAACAAAAAGCTACAGTAAAAACAAACAGGAGCATTACTCACATTCCTTTCTATTTTTTTGTTAAAAAAAATTAATTTCTATTAGAAGATTAGGCTACATATGAGAAAGCAAGCACACTGGTATCTCTTCTCTGCACGTGGGGAAGAGGAGAATCCATAACACTGATTTCCCTGACCCTTTCAGAAGGCAGAAAAAGAGGGAGGAGTAGAAATTACCTGAATTGTGATAAGCAAGCAGATTCCGGCACCCATCTCAGATGGGTCTCCATACATTCCAGTCATTACATAGACAATAGACTGACCGATGGTAATGATCATTCCAAACACTGTAGAATACAAAAAAACAATTACATATTTGTTTTAAAGATCTATGTCTTGGACAATTACAAAAACATCACATCTTTGTAGATGTTGGGAAGAAATATGAGTCACAGAACATTCAAGAGCAGGTTGGTTGTTCTCTGAAATCAAGCACTGAAAATACAAATACACACAGACTTCAGAAAGAAAGATTTAGAAGCAAGTATTTTTGGTTACTGAAGATGTCTTTAAATACTGAAAACTGAGGACGTTAGGCCACTACTTTGGTTATGATTCCTTCTTTCCAGTAAACAAATCAGTAAGAGCTTCGGTGCCACACATTTGAGAACACTCAAATTTCTCTAAAAGCCATTTATCTCATATTGCTAAAGAAGAACCATGCTTGAAAGTGTAAGGTAACAACTACCACAACTAATATCTTCATAGATATTAACTTTTTTAGGCGAACACCAACCAACATAATTCAAGCTACAGGTCCCCAGTACATTGCTTAGTTTATTTGATGAGACTGCAGTACAAATGCCAGCTGCACAGATACTCTTCCTTTACAAACCCATCTGAAGCTGTACGCTAACAAGCCAAAGAACAGCCAGTAAGACAGCTGAGAGAGACATGTGTAGCACAGCATGAACACATAGCATGACAGAAGTCTGTACCCTGTAATGAATGTTGGAGACCAATGCAAGTTTCAACACTCTGTTGTCAATGTTAAGAAACTCTAAATCACTCTACCTTGGCATTTAGCATCAGCTGTTACTTACATTTCTGTGCTCCATTGAAGAGAGCTCTGTCCTTTGGGGTGTCACCGACTTCAATGATCTTGGCACCTGCCAAGAGCTGCATGATGAGCCCAGAAGTGACAATAGGGGAAATGCCCAGTTCCATCAATGTACCTGTCAGACACAGGAAGCACAGTGACCCTCAGGGTTGTGTGGGTATGGTGCACACCAGTACTTTCTTTCGAAGTTTGACTTCCCACCCCTTGCCTCATGACAGAGATGACACAAAACTCCAAATATCCACACACTTAAGAGGTGTCCATGATAACAGAAGCTTGTTAAAGTTGGTTTAATAAGAAATGCGGTACTTCTCAGTACCTTAAGAATCACATTTGCTGGAAAAGACTTTTGTTAGGACAGTTTTGGGAACAAGACAAGGTAGGAATTGGCTTTGACAATCATCAGTAACTTTATTATTTATTTACAAACAAAAAGCCCAAACTTTCAGGAGCATTCCAAGTTGAGTGCTTACATAATCATCTCACAATTCTTCATTTGTATCTACATTAAAAGCTGTTATGATAAACTGAAGTTAATAAAACAGTCACAGACTTTAATCTTCGGTGAGGCAGACTCAAAGACATCATCCAGAAAAACGTAACACAAACAAATACAGCTGCAGTATGACTAAGATAGTTTGGAAAGTACACAGAATCCTGTCCCAGCAGCACTGCTGGAATTTCTCTCCAACCTCTTTTTCTCACAAAATGCTCCCTCATTCTTGCAAGGAATAGATTGCAGCCAGCTACAAAGGCATTTTGTCCATGAAAGTCTGTCTTTCCAATCCTACACTGATCTATATTTTTACAATAGATAAAATTACTTTTTCCTCTGTTTCACTTTTCATTTCAATAAAATACAGCACAAATTAAGAATGAATTTGAAAATGCTTTCTTCCACGTTACAAAAATTTTCTCTTGGAAGACTGACCATACCTCTATTAGAAGCCAGAATCACTCTCATCCAGTAGAATGGATCTGCTGAGTCTGATGACATTATACCAAATAAGGGAATCTGAATATCCAACCAAGAGAAGAAAAAAAAATGTTACTTAGAGACTTTATAACACCCATTCACCATCTTAGTTCGTTCTTAAAATCACAGGAAAAGAAGCATACCTGACAACATACTAAGAAGATGAAGAGTGTGATAGCTGTCCATAGTACCTTTTCCTTAAACTGAATCTGAAGGAAAAACAAAGCAACTCATTGAAGAGGATAAAGTTGTCAATATAACAAGATCCAGTCAATCACTAAACTTTCACATTGATATCCCAAAGTGATATTTTATTTTCTTCTGAAGGGACAAAGTGTAGGATACTGAACAAAACAATTCACTCTTTCATCCCTTCTGCACTGCATGCAGCCAAATCTTTACTGAACCTTTAATCCAAATTAGCAAGTTCAAGGTAAGTTCTAGCACTTCTACAGGAACGTGTCCTTTGTCATTCTCCCTACAATGCCAACTAACATGCAAACATCTTATGTTACACAAATATAAATTCCTGAATGAAATTTCACCAACTTACCTTCCGTTCTGGCTTCTGGATTTCAGGCAGGATAACACAGAAGGGCTTGATTACTTCAAGAAATTTTACTGTAAGGAAATTCGTTAAAAGACAAAATAAGCACACAAAGAAAGAACACCGGGAAAAGCTCAAACAAAACTGAATGCTGCATTTAAGAAAAAAAGTTGCCTTTTTTGTTGTTTTTTTAAATCCTCATGCAGAGGTATGTAGAAAAGATAAGGAGAATATGGAGTGGAAACAGGGAAGAACAAAAAAGGAAAGAACAAATTGAGAGCTTTCTGCTTTTAATGAGTAGGTTGGCAGCACAGAAAACCTGCTGCTGTTTTGCACACGTTTATGTCTTCATAATTTAATCTCACAACACTTCTTAAGTACCAACATTTAAGAAATACAATACTCGAGATAAGTTAAAATCAGAGGTTATTTTCAGGCCATACAACTGAAGTGTCCACGCACACAATGTTCTACTTCATGTGACCTTAGAGAACTGCCCCTGCAATGATCTCCCCCTACTCACAAGGACACGTTCCCAGGTCAGAAAAGTCAAAGCTGCCTCAGTTTTAGAAGGAAACCTCAACAAAACAACCACACACAAAACAGGAGTGTGTACAAAGTCACAAGTGGGCCGCAATCACACACAACTGATTTTGAACAGTTAATGCTGAACTTCTCGAGGCCAGGCTCAGACTGCACATGCATTTGGGGATGCAGCAGAACTGAAACTCCTGGCGGCTGCCCACTTCCATACAGAAGGCAGCAATTCCGTAACGCTTTAAGACTAACCCATAAAAAAAACGGCTCCAAATTATCAACTGCCCCAAAAGCTGTGCTTTCAATACCTCCACCAAGGCGTAGGAGAGCCTCGCAGCTAGGATAACACACAGGCTGCCTAAGACGCTTTTCAAAAGGCTCTTCCTTCCTTCCTTCCAGTAGGAAGTTGCCATGCCCAGGAAACAAGTATTTCACTCAAGAAAGGCAGAGGGAGCTTCCAGAGCCGAAGAAAGAGCACACCCGCCCTGCGAGGCCTGGCCGCAGAGGGAGCGCGCAGCCCGGGACCCCGGCGGGCTCGGGCAGAGCGGCACCCCCTCAGCACAGCTCCCCGCCCCCCCGCCCACACAGAGCTCAACCCCAGCCAGACACCCCAATACTCACTCCCCATGGCGGCCGGGGACGGGAGCGCGGAGCGCTGCGGCGGCTGCCCGGGAGGGACACGTCAGGACTGAGCCGGGCCGGCCCCCTGCCCTTCCGCTTCCGCTTCCTGCCACGCGCCGCTGTCCGCACTGCGCAGGCGCTGTCCTCTGCCTCCTCGCCGACAAATCGCCTACAACTCCCAGCATGCACCGCTGCCAGAGCTTGCCCCGCCCGCCGGGAAATACTGATGCTTATTGGCTCCACGTGGGTGAAGGCAACCAATCGGGTGGCAGTATGGGAGTTGTAGTCAGCTCCCCTGGCTGCCATCTTATCGTGTCATCATAGGGTCACCAAGTCCAGCCATGGACCCGTCAGCACCGTGCCCACTAACCATGTCCCTCAGTGCCACATCTGTCCTCATGAACCTGAGGCTGGGTTTAACACAGCTGGAGAAAGCTGAGCCTCTTGTGAAATATAAAGCACTGGTAAAAAGATGCAGCACTGTGCCTTGTGCCAAAAGGTGCTGATGTAGCGTGTGATTGTACTCCAAGTGAAAAGTAGTCCCACTGACTTCTTGCTGAAGGTGTTTCTATGAGTAACATAACGTCCTGTCTGCTTTCCAGGCATTTAGAGAGGGACTTATAGCTGCTCTGAGAGCTAAAGGTAAACAGAAGTTGGAGGAAAGCAAATAGAGGTGCTGATACAAAGTAATTACTCATCATAAAGACTGAAATCCACTGTGGTTTCCTTGTTCTTTTCTAGGCACTTAGGTATGGTTTGATTAGTCGATCCCTTTCCTGAGATTAACTTTAAAATCAGCAGACCTAATTTCCATTTCCTGATAGTTGTTTGGTTTTTTCTTCCCCTTTTTGTTTATTTATTGTGATAGACATTATATTTGCCTGTCTCACAGCTTCTGAAACCGTGCATCTCTTCTAAGAGTTATCAAAGACATCCACTGATGGCACTGAGAAAGCTGTAGGCAGCCCTTATCCAGTGGATCTTGCTTAAAAGCTTCCAATTTATTTAGCCTGGTTTTTACCCACTTGTTTCCAATTATTGAGGAAGCAGCTGTTTTTCAACCTACACACTGTCAGGCAGAGTTTACTCCATGAGATCTTTTTGGCTTATTAACATAAGGATTGATACCATTCGCCAAAGGCAACTGGCGTAAGAGAAAGGGGAATTAGCAGCAATTTTGTGGAAGTCTGAACAGGGAAGCAACAACGGGGATCAAAGATAGAAGCAAACGATGACATGCCAGAATCTTGTGGAATTTATTAAAACATGAGAAACTGCTGTGAGGGGTGCTGATAACATCACTATGCCAGATCATGGCTAAGTTAGAAAGGATAACGTGCCTTTATTCTTATCTAAACAGCTCTCTGCTTCCAGCCACTTAGAAGTCAGGTGAGTAGGTCACTGTCTGGACTCCATGCTCAGTGGAGATGCTGATGAGCACCTCTGGAGAAATGTTGACTCCACTTATCTTACACATCTGCGTAAGGTGTCTTCTCAAAGATGTTATCTCTGAATCAAGCTTGGGCATTTTTGAAAGAGTCTGAGGGGAAGCTTGTCAATCTACTGTTTCTATTGTAATTGCTCTTTTGACAAATAGATAGTGTCAGTCTCTGGGGCCTCAGTCTATTTCTCCTCCACAGTGATAAGTCTATCCTTAAAAGATGGCTTCCCAGGATATAAAGTCACACTTGTTCTTTATGCTGTGGTGTTATTTCTTTCATCCGTGACATACAGATAGGTTAAAGAAAGGGCTGTTATTCTTCACAAGGCCCATCTGTTAGGCATATGGATTTCCTGTTGTTTTTTAAAATAATTTAATGCAATAATGTGATTTGATTTGATACTAGATGAAAACAAACCTTATAATTTCATATTGAATTGTCTACTTAGATATGGAAGCTGAAAATTCAGTAGTTTTTGCTTACCTCTCTCTTTTGTCCATTCCGAATCTGAAAAACTTCACTTTGGGGATATGAAAATGCAGTACCATGGCTGATTTTGCCACTGAGGTTCAATTCTGGAAATAAATGGTTTATGAAAACTGGCTTCCTTAGAAATCTACAGTGAAAAGCCTCTTTTTTGCCAACTGAAATAAAAAAAAACAAACCAAAACAAAACACGTACAGAGAATTCAGGGTCGGCTGCTTTGTGTCATCAGCTGTCACTCTGCAGAACAGAGGAGTAAAAGAAACTGAAGATACAGTTGTTGGGGAATTATTTTGGTGACGCCGTGTGAGACACAGGGTCAAGTTTCAGCTTACTGTGACTGCCTGACTTCAGTTTATCTTGGGATCTATTTTGGTAGCCAGTCACACTTTGAGTGACAAAAGTGGCATTTGTAAAACTGGGGTTGATTTTCACAGTTTGGGAGTAGTAACGACTGCTACAAGAGGACTCAGTTTAGTCCAGCGATGGCTGGTACAACTGGAATGATGATGAGGCTGGCATATAATTAATAAACAGCTCCTTAGGGGAAAAAAAAAAAAAGCAGTATCTGAGAAGCAGATATAGGTATTAAACAACTTATTTTCATGCCTTGATTTCTTTGAACCAAATCAGTTCCTCTGTTGTAACCAAAGTAATCCTGCTTTGGAAATAGAGTAATTTAGGGCCATTAAAATCATTAATATTCACTTAGTGGCTTTAAATTTTGTTAGCCAATGTGTTCCACTGCTTCACACTGTGCAAATCTTCAGCATTTGCTGCAAAATTATATATCTCAATACACCTCTATTACATTAGTACAAAATTGACATTTAATTACTGCTTTTGAAATGTCTACACTCTGTAGTTACTGACTACAGGTGCTGGACCCAATTGTGCTGAATTGTACCCTGATGCAAACAACAAAGGCTGTATGATTGCTTCAACAGTGAGAGGTAAAAAGCAGAAAATAGGAGTGGAGAGTAGAAGTGAGAAAAGGAGCTGAGCTGAATTTCTCACTGCATCCAAATAGTTCGGTTTAGTTGTAGCAGCACTGCTTACAGAAACTGTCCACAAACTGTTTGAAGAGGTCAAATTCTTCACATCTGTGACATGCTCACTCTCTGTTCCCACTTTGCCACTTGTTATCTGTGTGACAGAGCTTTCACACTGCATTGAATAGAGGCTTTTTTTTACCAAGGAAGCTAAAAGAAACCCTTTTCAGCTGTTGTTACAGCACATCCTGGGATCTCTGGAGGGAAATGAAATGTTTGTTCCTACATGTGTTTGTGTGCGTACACACACACATACAGGCACATGCACCTTACAGAATAGGGCTAGTTAACTGATGCAGCATTGGGCTGCAAGAGGGGTCCACAGTACCAACAGAGCTTTGTGTACGGGTCTGATTAACAGCCATATTCATATGCAGGCTCTGATACTTGATGTACAAACCAGTAGTAGTCTATTTAACCACAAGGTGGAAGAACTGCTTTACGTATGATGCCACCTCAGCGTGCATGAAGTACAGAAAACTCTGTTGGCAAGTTTTATTATCATTATTATTAGTTATATGGCATCAGTGGGACCATTGAGGACCAGAATTGCACATGCTGAGTGTTCCATAAACATGGCAATCCTGCCAAGAGCTTCCTAATGGTAGCTGCTATTGCTGCACAGAGAACTTGGGTCTGTGATACTTGAGGAGATCACTGTGATATGTTTCTCTGCATAATCCAGCGGTGCCACTGGAGACCTCTTCTTTGGTGAGGTGTTGAGAACCACATTTCCAGTTAAGTATCATGAAGTAATATTTTCTTACATAAATTTCAACTTGCACTTTATTGCAGGGCAATGGAAAATGCTGAGTGAAGAGGTCTTTCTGCCTGATTGAAGCAAAGCAATTAGTTAATTTGTCTGGTTGGTTTTTTTTCTATTCAATAAAATTCTCTGCTTCTTTAATAAAAGGACTATAAAAATGTAAATTCTTTCTAGGCCAACAGACTTCTAGCTGAGGACATGCATTCTGAAAGATAAAACCTGCATTTTCTATAAGGGATGCCATTCAGATTCTTTCCTAAATATAGAAGGTTAAGAAATGCAAAATCAGATCCTATCCTGAAGTTTACAGAATTGTGGTTATTTGCAAAAAAAAATAAAAATAAACAAATCCAATTTAGGTATCTAAACTCAGATACCAAAACCACTGTTTAAATAGAATTGCCCTAGATACATCAAAAGAAGTAAACTTAGCTTCTCTGTCAGACGTAACCCCAGTATTGCAGTGCACAAAAGGATTTCTAGCATCATTACCAGGACATGAGAACTTACCTACATGTCTTTGTACTGCTTTGCATGAAATGTTTTGAAGCCTGAACTCCTGTTGTGACTCACATCCCTATTTCTCCAACTCGTTCACCCAAGCTCTCCTAGAACATTACTCTGCTCCCTGCATTCATGGCAGTGCTTCATCTAGAACACTTTATAATACTGTAACTTGAAAAAGAGACCATGGAAAAAGGTTATTTTTCACGTTCTACTTGTAACTGTGGCTGCCATAACTGGATTGATGATGCTAGAGCTAATTATCCCAAGCATGTTCATGGTTGTAAGGATTAAAAACCATCTTTCAGTTATGTGATCTGTTTTTCAACCATCAAACTGTTGACCTATAAAGAGGAAAAAAGACAAAGAAAAATGTGTGGAGCATTAAGAAAAGAAGTGCCTGTGCTGGAAACGTTGACTTCAGATTCCCCTCAGCGCCTGTAGCTGCGTAACAAGATCCATATATTTCCAATAATTGACTCATTTACATAAAAATCACTGACAGCTTGGCTGTAGCTGGCACCATGTAGAAACTCACCAAGATGAGATATCATCACTGCCAAACTTCTGTGGGTACACCTTTGCAGATGTGGCTTTTGTCACAGAGCATTCATTTGCTCTAGAATTTTGCGAAGCATTAGCAAAAATTCCTTCTGTGCTAAAACCCATTGAACCTATATTTAGGACTGGAGAGCTACTCATAAGAGGAGTCTGGTTTTCAAGTTAAGTTTTATATGGTATTGGATCTCTTTGCTCCAGCCCAAATGTTCTGACAGCAGTCAAAAAATACACATACATGTGGAATTGTGGTTTTGATTCTGAAATAGGACTGAATTCTCCCTATTTTACAGATATTTGCTTCTTGCTGAATAATTCTTTGAATCTTTCACTTTGCTGTCTCGGCAACATCAGCTTTTAAATCCAGACTTTGCAGATTACCTTTTCAGCTATTGCTTCCTTCCCTTCCCTTCCCTTCCCTTCCCTTCCCTTCCCTTCCCTTCCCTTCCCTTCCCTTCCCTTCCCTTCCCTTCCCTTCCCTTCCCTTCCCTTCCCTTCCCTTCCCTTCCCTTCCCTTCCCTTCCCTTTCCCTTCCCTTTCCCTTCCCTTCCCTTTTCTCTTCATTTTTGGAATTCTGAGTAGCAGCAGAAATGTATCAGGTAAATTCTATTCCTGGCTTTAAGACCAAAGCTGAAACCTGAGCTGTTTGATTTGGTATAAAATGAATAAGGTTTGACTTGATTTTTATTGTATTTCGTTCAATCTCTTTTGTGAAACATCTCCCCAGAACATGAGAAACACTGCAATTAAAAACAGAATTCTACCTCCAGTTCTTCCATTTTAAAAAGCAAATGTAATATTTTTATTGTGCTTGCTTATCTCCATGATTGGTTGGCAAGCAACTGCAGGTGTTAGGTAGTAGAGCTAGATGTCTCTGTAGGTTCTTCTAATAGCTTTCTTTCATAGAATCATCACAGAATCATAGAATCCTTTGAGTTGGAAGGGACCCTTAAAGGGCCTGACCCCCTGCAATGAACAGGGACAACCACAGCTCCACCAGGTGCTCAGAGCCCATCCAGCCCGACCCTGGCTGGTGGCTCCCACCACCTCCCTGGGCAGCCCGTGCCAGTGCCTCACTCAGCCTTGACTGTAAAAATCTTCTTCCTTATATCCAATTGAAATCTCCTCTCCTTTACTTTGAAACCATTTCCCCTTGTCCTGTTGACCTTTCCTGGTACCACAAAAGCATTCACTGTTATTAACACAGTGACCAAAACTTCTACATTCTGACTGTGAGCAGACCCCAGGCAGTGGTATTTCCAATGGCCTTTCAGTTCCATTTTGTCTCAACTCATAGAATTGTAGAATGGCCTGGGTTGAAAAGGACCACCTTGATTTCCATCATGTTTGTTGTAGCATTTGTTAAAAATACCCCTCAAGAACCCACTATAATTTACATAGGGCAGGTGGTTGTTGTGGATGGTTCAGCAGTGGGTTCAGTGTCATTCCTAGGAGCTGGTTCTTCCTCTAGACCTGAACCACCTGTATTTCTCAGTGGAACAACAATGGCATTCAGCAGCTGGATAGTTTCAGCTTCTCAAGCAGATCTACAAAGTGTTTTCTTGAAACCATCTTTCCTTTTAAATGTTGCAGTTTGGATGCAGACAAAATCAATTACCTGCTACATATCACTTTGTCTAATTGCCTTTTGATCACTGTTTTCCTTGATCCCAGAGAAGGCTTTGAGAAGTGCTAACAGGATGCCAGCATTGGTTTGATCCTGCTCTTATTACAATCACAGGCCCAGAATCCTGCTGGATCACATCCTCTGAGTGGATCTCATCCCAGAGGATCTCCTAATGCACTTTATAAAATGCATCCAATAATCCAATAACAACAGGAATATGAGTTAAATACACTGTGCACAGATGGTTCCAAAAAAGCTAGCTGCAGCTTCCCTTCACATTTGTGCTTATAAGGATTTACTTTCCCTATAAAAATAATGTGTGTCTTTATCAAGCTCTATCTAGCTCAGCTGAGAAAATAAGGAGGTAAATAAGAGCTGATCTTGCAATCTCACAGTAGTACAAGCACATTAAATTCCTCCGTAAATGCAAGTGAGCAGGACAGTGGCCAACTGTAAAGAGCACAGAGCTAACACTACGTGCCAGTGATATGCCTGGTGGTTTGCAGGTTTTTACTGAATATTGCTGTTACACTGACTTACCTGAAATGAGGAACAAATAAATCAGATTAAAGATTGAGCTGCCCAGGACAGCAGCACTAGCACAGAAAATTTCCTGGCAAGATCACTACGATTTTGTGTATCAGATGACTGCTCCATGCTGCAGTGCTGAGCAGGGGTGGAGTCTTAATCCTTTCTGAAATGCATTTGAACAAAAACCTTTCGGAAGGTTTTATCATCTACAAACACTTGACAAAGAGTGAACCTCTTATCCCATGGTTTTGTTCATATGCTGTTTGGCCTCTTTGTATGAGAGCACGAGGCATCCAGCAGCAAGCTATTAATGTCTGAGTCATGACAAGGCTCTGCAGCAATTATCAATCTTTGATTGTACAATCTTTGACTATTCCTCCCCTTGAAGCACTCCAAAGAGCAGACTTTACAGCGGGCGAGCTTCAGGGCTGAGGTGCATGTTGGTGCACCCAGGCACGGTTTGATAAGTGAATTTTCAAGTGGCTGTGCTGGCACCATCAGCTGCTGCACCACAAACCCATTAGCAGGCATTTGTTTCTTTCTCTGCGCCTCTTTGTGCTGTGCCAGTATACACAATTCTGTGGCTTCATGGCAACACGGATGATGAAATGATCTGGTTGCAAAAGGCTTTTTTCAAGTCCTGCAGCTGAGCTACAGACTTAGCTTCTTTCATCTGCACTTCGGAGTTCTGACTGCACGGCGAGTGGGTCTGGCTTAGGTACATCCATTCCACTTTAAGTCGTATCTCACAACTCACAGTAATTCCCATGCAAACATTTCAAACAACTAGAGGACAAAAAATGAGTTATATCAATGGGAAGTCTGCCATTAATTCCAGTAGGTGAAAATCTGTCCTTAAAACATCAATACTGAGGAGTGCTGCAAGGAAGAAGAAAGTGAAGGATCCTTTAACCTCTGCGTACTCTGAATGTAAGCTAGAGTTCTGTGAGTCTATGAAGTCAAACACCTTACCCCAGTGAGAGCTTACAGAGATACCACTCTGTGCATCTAGTCTGTCATTCTGTAGGAATTTAGAAAAATACAGATAAATGATAGACACCGGAATATCTGATATAACATTTGACACTCAGATTAAATACGAGCTTTCTCCCCTTAGGATTTGAACTGACCTTAAATAAAGAACTACTCCTTTTGTTTTCAAGGGGCTATTGCTGCAGTGAATTAACCAGGAGCAAGGGCAAAATGAAGAATGAACAGAGCAGACCCATCTCAAATGGTTTTAGATACAATGCAAGCCTGGGAGCTCCTTCCATCTGACTTACCTGAAATCTTTGTGCTCTCTCTCCCTGTTTGGGGTGTAGATAACACTAATGCAAAATTCATTTGGCTGATGTCGTTAACACTACTAATGGGAATCATCTGGAGAAGAGAACATGAAAATCACAGGCTATTTAGTCCATGACCTTGTTATTCAGGCTCCCAGCAGGGAGGCCAGCCATGACAGTGGTTTGGTTTTTTTTCCTGTGGATTTTTTAGCATGTTGACCTGTCCACGAGCTCTGGGATTGCCATATAGTAATGCATTGAGCAGTGGTCAGAGACAGCCATCTACAAGGAGTAACTCTTGGCCAGCACAGCGTTTGACATGAAAGGTGTGGGTCCCCATCACCAGGCTGTCACATCTCACCTCATGCTTTGTTTCCTCTCCATCCTCACCAGAAGGGTGAAATCTTAGCCCTCAGAGATAATTTTAGGCAGACCTCAGGTCTGAGTATTACAACTTGCATAACGTGAGAGAGAAGCATCTGCCCTATTTTTTATTTTTATTCATGGAACTCTTTCTGAACTGATTCTTTTAAGACTGCCAACTTGCTGCTGTACACAGGCTTCCAGCCTAGAAGAAAACAGAACACCTGGGTAGCCTTCTGATCAGTCCCATCATAGAATCATCCTGCAAACAAACTGCATTTATTTATTATCTTGTTTTGCTGGGGCTCTTTAACTGCAGGGAAAGGCCAATGCATCTCCCTGCCTTAGTTACAAATGTGCTCTACCCTGCAAAACTTCTTAACCTGAAAGGACTCTCAGGTGCCATGTATTATAAATTACCTGTCAGTTCAGCTAAGATTATTTACTCAGGCACACTGTGGGGAAGGCAACATAATTCCCACCATGAATTCAGCAAGTCAGCAAGTAGATGCCACATTGTTTACACTTCAGCAATATCCTAAAGCCCACTTTATGCATATTCTGTAAGCAATTTCTTGGATGGAACAGTGCCTTTTAGTGGCCAGTTAAATGCATTGCAGATTGGTTACGGAAACCCCCGGAGACTCCAAGCAGCTGCTTTCCTATCAATTCAGGTAATTCAGGTCTCAGTTACCCAGTAAATCTGCTACACTTCTGTAAACCACCTTCTATTGGCTTGAGAGCAGTTGTATCTATCTAAACAGCATCATTTATTAAATCAGGTCTGCTTTGAGAAACATGCGCTCCTTCTTTAATTACTACTGTTTGAATTCAGCCTCAATTAGCGGCCTCGCAATTTGCTGAGATTACAGTGACTGGTATCCCTCACTGTTCTCCTGGGAAGGGGTGAATGAAATCCCATCGTAAGCTGCAGACACATGGCCTCTCCTTTCCCAAGAGGGCTGAAGCTCTGGATGCTGTCCACAGCTAAAACCAGGGAGATGGCAGAGGTGCAGTAATATTATTATTCTACCACTGTACAATATTTTGTGATCTCTAGATCTCAGCGTAACAGTACAGCCATCACCTCCTCTAAAATCAGGGCAGACCCACCGAATGAGTGGACAAGGGGGATGAGGAGATGGGGAATAGCTTTAAACTAAAGGAGGGATTTAGTGTAGATGTTAGGAAGAAATTTTTTACTTAGAGGGCAGTGAAGCACTTGCATGGCTGCCCAGAGAGCTGTGGGTGTGCTCTGCAGGTGCTCAAGGCCAGGTTGGATGGGGACCTGGGCAGCCCGAGCTGGTGGGTGGCAGCCAGCCCACAGCATGGGGTTGGAACTGGGTGATCTTTAAGGTCCCCTCCAGCCTAAACCATTCTGTGATGAGCAGTGGTGCACTGCTGTAAACATTTCAGATGGATGAGCCTAGATGATGCCCAAGGCTAGGAACAGAGCCCAGAGGTGGGGATTTTGGATCTGTGCTCTAGTTATGAGCCAACACCTCCCTGCACTCCTCCTCCTGCTTCTGGGAAGCCTGAGAGCCCACTGAATGGATATCAGAGCTGCTTTATGCAGGCATTTTGCAGTTGTTTCAGCCACGTTCTAAGGGAATGAGTCAGGGATTTGTCTATGTGGGAAGCGGTTTCCTCTCACATTACCTTATGTATGGAAGAAGCACATTTCCTCTGCTATGAGGTTGCTGATTGGGAAAATAAAGTAGTGTGGCTGACTGTCATTTTAGTGGCTGTACTTGGATCCCATTATGAAAAGCCCCCAGCCCCAGGAGGCCAATTTGGATAACTCATCTCATAGAAAAGCTGGTGATGTCACCCGCATTCTTGTGAAGAATGACTAGAAAAGGACAAAGTGGAGAAAAAATACCAATAGTTAACCTGATGCATTGAACACCACGTTCTACAGTGAAACTGTGGAAGAAAATCAGTCTTGGGGATGTGAGCTGTAACGCAATAATGAAGACAGATCCCTCTGTGCTTCAGACAGTTTTTGTAGCAACCAGTGTTCAAGAATCAGAGATAACGATGATGGCTTTTGCCCACAGTCATTACAGCTATGGCACACACAGCATGCAAGGCACTTTATGTCAAACTAAGCAGCATTGTGCTGCGAGACAGCAGCAAACAGAGCAGGGGTCACCTGCCTGCCCAGCTGGGTCAGAGCCAGAAAGCAGAGATGTTGCAAAGAAGGTGGATTGTGTTTGCAATGAGTCTGAGCCACAGAACTTGGGTTGGAGGCCTGCTATGGTCATCTTCTATCTTCAGAGTCAGTTTGTTCTTGGAGTAATGGGCTCCTGAGGAGCCTGGCAAACACCCCAAGTGGTCGTTGTTGCCATCTTCTAGGGAGGCAGAGGGGAAAGGGAGTGCATGGGCTGAGGCAGGAGCAGGGAAGGTAAAGGGAAACAGAACAGACCTGCACAAAACCTTCAGGAGGATTCTGAATGGACTACAGCCAGCAAAATATTTGGAGAAGGAAGAAGGCATAGGCCAGGACTAAAAGATTTCCCCAACCGTTCCTTAGCTCAGCAAGGAATTCCAGCTTCTTTTTGATTTGAGGCCTGGAATAGTTCCACATACTTAAAGAACAGCACTTTATTTGAAGTATTTTGATGAGCTATGCAGAGGACAGGTTGCCAGGTAAGTGTTAAAAAGGGATTCTGCTGCTGTCAGTAAAGAACTTCCAAAAATAATGTTATACATATGTATAGAAAACGCATACAGGTATACATCATGGAACACTTAAAGACATTTCTGTTTGAAGGTAATTTCTTCTGGCAAGGCAGCACAGCTCAGCACCGCGCTGACTCTGCTCCAGCAGCACAAACACATAACCCAGCGTGGCCTTTGCCATGACTGCAGTCAGGGGTTGTTATTAAATCTTTCCATCAGACACCCAGGCAGAGCGGTAAGCACATGGAAAAGAAGGAAGTGTACTTCTGTATAGCCTCTATGTATATTGTCTCCATTTTCCAGTATTTCCTTTGCTTTCAACCTCAACATGTCAAATGATTGCAAATTGTAAACGTACCGGTTCCAGCTGAGCACAACTGGGGGTGAAATAGCTTTTCTTTGAAGTTGCAGCTACAGTCCACTTGAAAAGCTGTGGGGAGAGCCACAGAAACACACAAAGAGCAGCTGAAATTCTGACCTGGGGATTCAAAGCATTATGATTCATGAAACGAATTTTCAGAGGAGCTCCATAATCCATTAGGAGAGCAGCCTACGAAAGAGACCTCATTGCTACAGCTAAGATAGTAATCCGTAGGTAAATCCGTATTAAAAGTATAACACTGACTTCATGATCAGCAGAAAAACAATACAGACCTGCATAAATATACTTCACAATTCTATATACTTGTATGTATTACTGTAACATTTGCTTTCATTGCTTTTCAGGTGATCAAGAATCTCAACACACACTTAGAGTAGAGGAAAAATGTAAGATTAAGATCCAAGGCACAATCCTTTTACATCCTGAATTCTTCCTGGGAAGCAATGGGAGCATCATTGCACCCACCTTGGCTCCTCTGTGCATAACGGTTCTGGGAGCAGCTCTAAGTTTCACTGCTGGGGGCTCAGTTTTAATCTCCTTCAGCCTGTTGCCTGGAACGTACCTGGGAGTGCAGTACCTAACAGCTTTGTGAGCATCGAGGCTATTTTCTGCTGGCATCCTGAATGGCAGAATAGAGCTGGAACACAATCCAGAACCTTCCCCACGCATTTCAGTGTTGCACATAGGAAACTGTGCATGTGTTTGCCTTGCACAGGCAGTGACTGAGCCACGAGCCATCACGGTAATGGCATGTGAGAATGCATAGTCAGGTGCCTGAGGGTTCACATGCGTAGGCAGCTCTTGCGACCTCATGGGTGAAAACAGAGATCAGAGACCCACAGGGATCCTCGTGAAATCAGCAATGCACAGATGATTTCAAAATAAAACACTAACGGGAGAGCTTCGATTCGCTTTTCATAGCTTGTCATTTTTTTCCTCACTCCCCATGCACCAATGTGACCAGTAACCCCTCCAATATTTTTTTATTCCTACTTGGCAACTAGTGATGTACTTCAGTGTTTCAAGTGAAACTGAAGCGCGTGTCTTTGCTTAATAATCCCCCCATTCATTCCGGCAGCCCATAGCTTGCCAGCACTGCTTTGTTCACATTTTAGAATTATGGATGATGTCAAGGCAGCCTTGATTAAAGGCTCAGCTAACTGCTGCTCAGCCGGAAAGCGGCTGAAGTAAACTATTATTTCAGTGAAGCACACAAGCTTGGAGAATGCATATTCTCTAATATTCTTGCATTAGGTTTGTAGTAGAAGAAATTAAGGCTCTTAAGGGCTTTCCCAGGAATGTGAGATTACCCATGAACTTATCAGACATGCAACATTCACTTACTCTTGGAAGGGTTTTGGCTCATATCGGTACCTCTCCATAAACATGCTTTCAGTTTCTTCCTTCCTTCCTCCCTTCAAGCTTTCCTTTTCAACTTAGAAACTGTAGTCGCCCCAGGGGCAAACAGTGAATTAAGTGGGGTCCACACAACGTTTTGAACTTGGAATCTAAATTGGTCTGACTGTTCTTCTGTTGTGTATATTTAAACAAGAAGAAAACAACTCCCTGCTGGATAGATAGTGCTGGTCTGTTGGATAGAAACTGAGAGACACTGAGTCCTGTCAACAGCCAGACCAGGCAGGCAGAAGAAAAGCAATGCTCTGTGCACACAAGGGCAAGTGGCTTTCCAGTGGTGCATGAAGAAAACCAAAAAAGGTGATAGCATATCTGTAGGTACTGCAGGAGAATATGGAGTAATCACAAGGAAACACTCAGCAGTTCAGCTGAAAGCTGCTCCTCAAGCATTGCTTCCTGCTGGTTTGAGAGCTCTGCAGAGAAATCATTGCCTATACTTCACAGGAATAACTAAAGTTTAAAAAAATTCCAATATTGCATGGTTAGTCAGAAAACAATCTATTGCTTCTGTTTAAATACATAAACAGATTCTTCTTTCGCCTCCTTGGTCTTATACCTCCAACAGTGTTTTGTGAGCAGAGTGGTTGACACTCGCATGGCACAACTCTCCTCTGGACAGGTAACAACCCACACATCAACAAAGAAAACAGAGCATCTGGATGGGGTGGAACTGCTGCAAACACAAACATCTGCATTTAGGCTGTGACACTCATTCTGCCCAGGAAACAAAGGGAGAGATCAGTTTTTTGGCTCACAGTTTACTCCATTTCTGCATGTTTTCCTCAGTTCCTCCCACCAACTCCCTTATTGTCTGAGCAGTCCTCAGCATGTGATAACAGTTATCAGGTAAACTCCAGTGACCTTCCTGCTAATTGTTTTTATGTGACAGATTAATATTCCCGTTGGGTGTCTTAAAGAATAGATCATGAATCAGAAAAGTCGGGAGTAGGGAAAGGCTTTTGGGTCATCCTCTCCTCCTCTCCCTGCAATAAGCATTGCAGTTAAAAAGAAAAAAGAAAACAAATTGCTATAACTTTTGTAGCCTAATGTGTGATTGTAAAAGGAAATGGAGATGCTCTGAAGTGCAAATCCTGCAAGTGACTACAGATGGACTACCTGATGGATTCCCTCATTTCTTTGCCAATTATTTCCTTCCAGTTTTGTTACTGCTTTTGTAAGCATAAAAAACAACTTTCTGCTGACTGTGATAGTTCTTCTGCTATGTTACAGCTTACTCTTACAGTGTTTGCCTCTGACATTCACTGTCTGTTGCACCATACAGTCATTTGCAGTTTTGGCCCCAGAACACAACAGAAATTCCCACTTCTGTCCACGCTGCCCAGGCAATCACTCACATGTATTCCATGCTGTAAGCACCAGGGGATGATGAATAGTTATTGGTAGCTCAGATAGGACAGCTGTACTGGTAACAATTCACTGTCTTTCTAACCCACTGCCTTCAAGCCCTAGAAAGGCTAGCACTGCCTTAAGAAATTACCCTTCACTGCGATTATAGCCAATTCCATTGGTACAGAATTTGCCTTGTGTTATTTCATTAAAGCTACTTCTATAAAACCAACTACTGTACATAAACTCTGAATGCCTGGTGCTTTTATCCTTTCTCTGTAGATGCAGAGCTAACACTGTTTCTCATTTATTTTGTTTTAATTTACATCCCCTCCTCCATCTGACCACACAAGTTTTTGCCTCATGACAGGTAGGATCTATGTGAAAATTTAAGCTTCTTATCATCTTTGGTGCAGGATTACTAAAGGAAGACTCACATGTGACTTGTTGCCAGAAGACCAGTTTTCTACCAGCACAGCCTCAGCTCTGCTGCCAAAGAAGGGATGCCCTGACTATGGGTTAGATAATGCTTGCAGTAGCTAGTGTACTTGGCTAATGAACCTTAGCTAATGTTTTCTTTTTGTTTAAACAAACAAATGCTCCTCTCCATCTTCCCTCTGCTCCCACATCAGCCAATTAGTCTGTCGCCTTGGTACAGCCAGACTGGTTTCCATCAGCTGACTTCATCAGCTATTTCCTAGCTCCCTCAGTAAGACTAGAAGAACTCAGTGAGTTGGACAGTAAAGGAGGGTTTCTCCTGGCTAGAGCTTTCTTTCAAACGCGGTGCTCTCCTGCAATGAGAGCCCCAGGCTGCCTCCACGTCTAAGGCCCCAGAAGCACACCTAGGCTGCACCAGCAGACTGCAGCTCAAACAGCCAAGTGGCAGACCAAGAGACAAGGCTGGCAAACTCAGCTTTCAATCACAGTCCAGAGTACCAGTGCCAGCAAATTAAGCATCATCTGAGAAACACATTTTGAAGGCAATTCTGTGCTTAAGCTTGTGGTACAAGCTTCTCTCCATGGCGCCTAGCCAATGGAGAGAATGGAGCCACTGGCTCCATTCAGAGCCAATGCAGCATTTGTCTCTCCAAATTCTTCTCTTCCTGCAGAATCTGGAAGCAGAGAGCCACTGAACATCTATTGGTCCACTAAATCAGGAGGAGGAGGGATAAGATCCCGTGGGTTCAGCCTAGCAACAAGGCAAACATCATAGCTGTCATGCATGAGGACATTGATGGCCACCACGTTCCACTGGTTCTCCCATGTATCTAACTCCAGGATCTCTTTGGTGATGACTTCGTGACGAGCTGAAATGCAGAAGCAACAGCAGGAATCAGAACTGCAGCCAAACAGGATCAAAGAGGTTTGCAAAAATATTATTACTGTTCTCTATAGGATGGCAATGAAAAGGTTCTTTGTGGTACCAACAGCTGCACTGTCTGAGGAGCATGCAAGTTTGTCATAGAATCATTAAGGTTGGAAAAGACCTCTACGTCATCTAGCCCAACCATCCATCTACCACCAATATTGCCCTCTGAACCATGTCCCTAAGTACTACATCTCCACAGTTCTTGAACACCTCCAGGGACAGTGACTCCACCACCTCCCCGGGCAGCCTGTGCCAATGCATCGCCATTCTAGAAGTCCTTCATAATGTCCAACCTGAACCTCCCCTGGCACAACTTGAGGCCACACCTTCTTGTCCTATCAAAATCGGTGTCAATATATAGCAAACAAGTTGGTATAGATGGAAACCTATACAGGTTATTCACTATTCGTCCTCTGAACAGCAGATAGAAACTTAAGGTTCCCCACCTTGCTAGGAGCATGTAGGTAGCATTTCATTATGCAATCAAGTGTCAAATGCTCACTTTAAGATGTAGTGCCTATTGTTAATGACATGCCTACATGCATCGCATCATCTTTTCTTGGCCAATAAAGCACAGCCAGTATTAAGGCAAGCAGCTTTTTACTAACAGAAGTAATGAAAGCATCACCACGCAGCAGAGAACTGTAGTTGTCAACCATCATTTGGATACCGCCCTTCTGTGGAACTGGCAGCAAAAGCACTGACAAATAAAAGAAGAGCGAAACACAAAAGAGTATCTGCAGGCACATATTGCTTTTTGCTTTGGAAACAGACCACAGATGCCCCCAGAAGACAGCATCCTTGCCGTTTACAGCCCCCCAGATGGTGTTACTGTGGTTTAAGTTCTGAGCAAAATTGGTGCTGATGTTACAATGATGTAGAGCCATGGGATTTAGACACCCCTAAGGCTCCTCTACAAGTAGTTCCAGGATGTGGGAAGATCACATTAGGAAAAAAAGACTTATTCCACTGTTGGAATTGTTTTCCTTGCTGAGCTGTTTAGGTGCACATCTGTGTTTCTGTGCATGCGCAGGATCTGCAGCAACTGAGGAGCTCTTGGCTTTTTGGAAATTTGTGTCATGCATTTACCTAAAGTTACTCACCAACCACTCCCAATCTCTGATCCCTCTCTCACCTGAGAAAGGAGTACAGTACACGTTTCTGCATTGCAGCCCATAAGCATTTTCCCCTCGATTGTGTCAGAACTGTGGCAATGATTTTGTTGGCCTAAGCCCTCCAGGACACTCACAGATCTCTGGGAGACTACTCGAGCAAAATTAGGATGAGATCTCAGAATTTGGCCTCATCTGAATAGTCCTTGTTCCATTCCTTTTTTCCATTCACAGAAAGTGAACCAATAGTGACGGTTAGCTCGTGGCACTTGGACGGTTCAATAAGTACAGGAGAATAGGTAGGAAGGCAGCAACCTTCCACAGGATAAGGCAGCAAACCTCAAAAATACCCCACAGCACATGAATAGAAAGCACAACAAATAAAACCACTAAGCAAATAGCACATACCAGTACCAAAGAGTTCACGTGCATCCATATGACCCTGTGACAGGGAACAGGTTTGTCCTAAGATACAACTATGAAGACAAACAGACCTGAGCTGTGACACGGGAGGCTCCAGTCCCTGGATTTATTATTAGATCATCTCCTTTATGCAATAAATTTGTATGCCTGGATTTTCTTTGGCATACATCACAACAAAAATGAGACAACGGGAGGAAAGAAATCAAACAGTGGAACTGTCTGAAACCTTCTGTGGTTGATTGCGACACTACTGAGAAAATCATAATTAAAACATCAAAGGCAGCCTCAGCAGCCCTTCCTTGCAAGCCTTGCTGTGTTTTTTCCTGACCCGGGTGACTCACAACCTTTAGTGTCCCTTGTTGCCCTTTTTTGTGGGATAATGTAGTTGGTTTTGCTCCCCTCTGCAAATTCTGCTTTCCAGCACATGGACTGTTAGCTTGCTCTTAACCCTTGGGAGATAAAAAGGTTACGGTGCTGGAATAAAGGAAGCAATCACTTCTCCAGTCTTGTCTTGTTTCGTATGAAAGGAAGCAGCACCCTTTGGGCAAGAAAGTTCATGCAAGGAAAAGCACTGCTCACAGTATTGTTATGCTTCAAAATATGACACACACCCTTTCTTTTTTAGATGAGAAATGGGCTAAAACACCTCAACTTTGACCCCGTCCCTTCCCTCCCCCCCTCCCCCCACTCCCTTTGTATGGACAGAGGAAAGGTAAAGGTAAAGTTTGTCACCAATTCTGGAAGTTGGTCACCTTTGATTCCAGACCGTAACGTTGGATTTGTGCTTTAATCCCAATGAACTGCTTAACATTTACCCAGGCACAAAGAATTTCACATTCTGCCTCATCTGTTTTTCCTCATTTGTATTTGTTTGCTTTTAAGGCAATAGCTTTGCAACCAATTTTATTTAAAGGAGATAAAGACAGCTACAAAAAGAAATAGGCTGTATTACACGGATTATCCTTTTAAAGAGCCACCCCACAATTCCCTGTCACACGTAGCACCATTCTGCATCTCTTATCAGACAGCCACCTTACCTAAGGAAGGGATTTCACTCCCTTCCAAGTGCTTTCAATCTTTTCTTCCTATGAAATGAGGCTGTCTTTTTCTGCACATTACTGTTTAATCACAAGAAGATGAAAAGTGTAAAGAATCTTCTTTTACAGTATGCTTTTCAGCATTAAACTCCTTTATATTAGAATCATTCGGGTAGTACAAACCTAACCCTAATGCTTTCAAAAAAGTAAAACAGCACTTACAGCAATATGGCTTTTTCCTATTTGGGAGAGAAAAAGGCTGTTTACTCTCTACAAAGGAATTCTTTTTATTTTGGTATGGTCTGACTTCATTTTATGTTGTATGCTTTCTCGTGTCATTTGAATAAGGATAGACCGTAAATCAGGATGGACCATGCTCAGAAAGATCCACACCATGACTGCAGGCAACGTTATAAATATTTGATCTGCCTTTTTTTTTTATTATTTTTTTTAAACTTCATTCAATTCGTAAATTGGGTATGGGAGGAGGAACATCTTTTCTTCAGAGTATACTGCTAATACAACTCCAGGTTGTTGGGTTTTTTTCTATCTTTCCTGTTGGAAACTGAACATTTGATAGAATTGTTTAAGTATGGAGAAGGTATTAAAGAGACAGACATAGAAAAATTTAGCAACATCCTGAACAGGTAGAAAATCTATAGCTCATCAAGGACTATTAAGCACACAGCTATCACTTAGTAAATACCAAGAAATTTACTCTATGGACTGTTTGGTGTCCAGAGCACTGAACTCAAATAAACTATGCTAAATTTTAGTTCACTAGAATTAAACCTATAGCAAGTTTGCTGAAACATGGTCAAGTATTTTACTGTTCCTCACAAGAGCCTGCTGACATCAACCATTCTATGAGCATTCATTTTATGGAGAAAAGTTATGGAAATACTGAGAGCATGTTCCATAAGGTATGGTGCTTCTGCACACATCAGCGCAGGGCACAGATAACCAAACCAGCTTTGGACAAGCACACCTGCATCCTAGTCACGGCACAGCCATTGCTGTATGGCCAACAGTACCTAAGGAATTTTATTCAAAGCAGGACCAGGTACCTCAGCATGGAACCACACTGAATAATAGGGGTGTATCATAGAATCACAGAATCATTGAAGTTGGAAAAGACCTTCACGATCACCCTAACCATCAGCCCACCCCCCCACCATAGCCACTGACCCCCCAAAAGCCATCAAACCTCTTGTGGTTGAATTGTTAACTAGCTGCTCTGTCCCTTCCATGGAAAAAGCACTTGAACATCACAAGGTGCCTGCCAGTCCCCAGAGCCACATACTCAGGGTGTTCTTCCCAAAGATTCCCAGATCCTCGTCACCCAACAGCCATCCCAGAGCTGCCCTGAAGCAGCTCAGCCTCCAGTGCTAGTTCCTCACCGGTTTTGCATGCCATTATCTGCACCAGAGAGCAGACTGTGATTTTAAACATGTGGGATTAGCCTCTGCTACTTATCTTCCTCGCCACTAATAGCTGCTTTCATAATTACATGATGTAGAGTTAGGTGACTTGGGAATTCACATTTGTGTCACAATGGGGAGAAAGTGCATTTAGATCATTATCTCCAGATGTACTGGTTCCTGATGTGCAGAAGGAAAACGAGTAAGTTCATCAAGTCTGTGGCCTCCAATCCCATCTGAGCCTGTGAGCTGCCCCCAACTCCACCAGCCTCGCTCGCACCCGCGGGGGTCACACGCATCCATCATCCGTGCCTTTGGGCAGAAGCAGGCAGAGAATACACAGGAGAGGGAAGTTGGCTCGGCTGTTTAACATGCTGGCCAGCCTTCAGGATGCCGAGTTCCAAGGCAGCGTTCCCCACCAGGCACGGCGAAAGCTGAATTTACAGCTATGGCAGCTCACTGTTTTCCGAGCACCTGCATGGAGTAAGGTAAGCTACTCACTCTCATAGACAAGGCTTCTATCTTTTCGCTCTGCTGTCTAATTCTTCAGGACCGTAACTGTGATCCACCCGTTCCCTCACAAATCAGTATCTATTAAAATTAAAATAAATAAAGAATGGCCGACGGGAAGGAGCTTCTGATTCAGTTATTTCGACTGATTTTCTTGGGATTGATCCAGCTGCTTCAGCTTTTGAACTCTTTCCAGTTATCTATTGTTCATAGGCCAGGCCTCCTCCAGCCCTACGGGCGCAGATGCTGCTGGTGCTGAGGGCAGGATGGTGGGTCACAGCAGAGCAGGATCAGTGCTCCTGGAGTCAATGCACCATTCATGGGAATAAAAGGTGGGAGATCAGAATAAGAATTACCGGCCTCCGACCGTATTAAGATACTGTTTCTAAATGCTTTGTGATGGGCTAATACATTATTAATCGGCGATATAAAGCGTGTTTAGACTGTATGCATGACAGGCAGTTATGAACACAATGGAAGATGTCATACATGGCTGTAAGCCATGTTTCTAAACAACCTATTGACCTCCTTAGCAATTAATTAAGATGCACTAAAATATCAATTAATCATTTATTAACCGTTTATAAGCTATAGATGAGCCTTTGCAAGGAGGACGGCCGAATTACCAATACAGTGAGGCGGCGGGCTGAATTTAGATCTGAAACAAGCAGGTGCTGCTCACCAGCGATTCCCTGACCTACACTGGCCTTATTTACTGCAGCGAGATTCTAGCTAATGAGCACAGGGCTGGAAGGAGCACCCCGGAGAGGCGTCAGAGCAGCCCTTCAGAGAACAGACAGAATTCAAGTGGCATTTTTGAGGGCGGACCCATAGAGACGCAGCAGTGGTGTGTCAGATTTCTGTGCTGAGCGAAACACAGGGACCCCGAATCCATTTCATGGGTGGGGATGCATATGTAAATGGTAACAACTGTGGGCAGGAGAACTTTAATTATTCATCACTGCCTGGTAAATTCTAACCGAGGGAAGCAAGCAGTGCTGCAGATCGGCAGCCCAGGGTTTGCCCCTCTGCTTTATTTAGCTGGGAACATGCGAAGGTGCTGGAGAAACAGCTTTCCTTCCAATCCCTCATCCCCCAAACTTCACAAGTCTAGTATTTACCATGCCAGACTTCTTAATGTCTAGATTTAATTTGATTCCAGTAATGTACCATAACCACTATAATAAAAAAAACAGGCATTACAACGATTCCCCATCTAAATCACATAATGGATGAGGCTGAGGGGAACAGCCTTTATGGGAGATTAGTCAAAATAAATAACTATTAAGCTAGTCCACTGTCAGGAGAGGGTGGCATGGAGATGCAAACTCATTAGCTCAGCTGGAATACAGTAATTACAGCCCGGCTCTGCGCTGCCGCAAGCAGTGCTGCTGCTATTCCAGCGCATGGATTGCAATTTATGTAAATAGGGAAGAAGAGGCCAGAAAGCACACCTGGGGTAAGCACACTTTTCTTTTTTTTTTTGGTAGAATCAGAGTTACACAGCTAGCAGACCATTACCATATCACCTATCTAACAGCTGCAGATGAAATTGAGATTCTTGTGCTCCAAGTCCAGAGGCATCTCTTCCCCTTTTCCTCCCGCTGCCAGTAATACCCCTGGAGTGAAAAAGTGAATTTCTATTTGATAGCAGCGATAAGTAAATAGCAGATCTGGGCTGAGCTGCTCTGGCCCCACACAGGATTTTAACATATAGAGTAGGGAAGCGGCAAACGTTATCTTCCCTATGAACCGTGCTGGAGAAAGATGGCAGAACAGCCAGTTCAGAGAAAGGCAGTTCCACATCAAATGCAATAGCTGATAAAATCACAAGGCTTTTTAAGTGGCATGAGCCACTACCAGCAGACCTGTAAAGCATCTTATTTGAATTGAGGTGGCTGTCCCTTCGCTTTGCACACCAGCTGATGCCACACAGGCATACAATAACAACAGCATTCTAATTACAATCAAGTTTAAGTATAATAGAATTTAGTTCAAATCGGAGGCAGACAGTTGGACCAGCATCTATAATCTAAAGCTATGATCAAGACAACAGACCCCTGCCGATTGTTCCCATAGCCCCAGCCCCCAGAGACATCCTGGGAGATCTCTTTGAGGCTACAGCACAACGTCAATGAGCATGTGCCTCCCTGAGCTGATAGGAGTCCCAGCAACAACACACTTGCCTTCATTATTTTCACTGGGAAAAAAAATATTTGTAATATTCAGAAGCAGTCAAAGGGAAAGAGAATACAATGTGGCAGGCATTTATTTGTGTGTAGTGCTTCCTGCATACTTGCAGAGCTGCTCACCCCTCCTCCAACTACAAGCACTAATGAGCCTGCTCCTGCCATGCCCAGCTTCACATTAATAGCTGCCAACCTGTGCAGGTGTCAGGTTTTAGAGCTGTGTAAAGGCAAAGGAAATAAGATGCATCAACAAGAACTCTGTATATCCTCAATCTGCAAAGGCTGCTTTAAAATCCATAGCTACAGCAGCAAATGCAGCAACATATTTTAGCAATTAGCGGCAAGCTGGCTGGCTGCTGCACACCGGGTCCTTCTGAATATTCATACCACGACTATCATCTTCACTCTGCACAACTACAAACCAGTGGGTAAACCCAATGATTTTAAACATTTCTGAATCTCTTGCTGAGTGCTACAATATTGCTGACAAATGGCAGGCAACACTCATGCCACTCAGCTACGTGAGCTGGAGCTGAGCGTCAGATGTGCAGATTATTGGTTCTTATTTGCCATAATGGTTTTAGTAGAAAATGAACTAATTTATATAAACGATGGGCTAATGGACAATGTATGGCAAGCCATGCTAAAGGAGGAAATTGGATACTAGGAAAAACTTATTCTCCAAAAGAGTGGTCAGGCACCGGGATGGACTGCCCAAGGAGTGGTGGGGTCACCGTCCCTGGGGGGTTCAAGAACTGTGGAGATGTGGCACTGAGGGATGTGGTCAGTGGGCAACATTGGTGGTAGGTGGACAGTTGAACTGAATGATCTTAGAGGTCTTTTCCAACCTTAACGATTCTAGGTGTTGCCAACACAGGTCTCGGAGTGGTTCTATCTAAGCATAGACACCAGGATCCCAACAGGTTTGCTTTAGGTAAGCCAACTCTGAGTTACTTATATCCTGATAGAAACATGCAGCATTAAGAGACAACAGATTCTCAGGGTTCCAAATTGCCTTCTGGTCTTTCAGAGCAGACTTAAAGCAGCAAGGACATGAATGTCTCTCTGGTGGTGTCTCCATAGCCTGCATGGAGCCTGTGGTTACTAAGGCCTTCGTGTAGGCACCCCAGCTAAGTCTGAATTTCTGCTTTCTCTTCCTCTGCTCCTGGGGGTGCTATTAGTGCTACTCCACTTCTCCTCCTCCACACAAAGATTTGGTAGGCAATACAAGAGGGATGCAATTCCTGCCATCACAAAGCTTCAAGGAGTCTATGCTCAGGTCTATGCTCAGAGAGGAAGGCACACAGAGCATGGAGCACACACAAGTAAAATTAAGATGAATAACATCCTTATTAGACCAACTTTTACACTGTTGGATTAAGAGTGAGGTTAAACGAACGCAAAGAGAAATTAAGGGAGTTGGAAACAGATGTGCAGTATATAGAGGGTCCCTATATACACCTGCTTATACACACTGGCAAAGACTTTCCAGCACAGCAAAATCTTGGGCTTGTTTGCTTTTTTTTTTTGAGCAGCACTCATACTCAAGGGTTCACAGCAGCCTTTCAGAGCTGAGCAGGCAGCAAACACAGAGCCTACAGCTGTGCCTCCAGCTTGTTCCAAAAACTCCACTTGGTTGAAACTAAATTACAATGTTTGGTAAAACTGGAGTATCCTCTCGGGGTTGCATCCTTCACAAAAACTGAAGTTGCATGCCAAGAAACCCAAAAGACTAAAACCAAACAAGCACATTCTAAAATAACCCTATCTGCTACCAAAGCAGCAGCACATGCTGTTCTGGGAATATCCTGAATCTGCTGAGCAGCTGTAATTGTGAAAAAGTCAAGCCACTGCCCAAGTTCCCACATGACAGTAATAACCCTCTGTCCCTCATTGCAGCCTTCACCCCCTAAAAAGCAATACACCTTCCAGCATGCAGAGAGACAGGGCCAGGGAAAGAAGCCAGCTAGATAACCTCCAGGTTCAGCACATGGACTCCAGACATCTATTCCTTGATGGTAGTAACTAGAAGCTATTGTTATGAAGATTTAAGCAACCCTTTTCCTTTAGTAAATTGAGGGTCACATTAAGAAGCCTATCTTTAAGGCACAGCTTCCTCTCCACTCCTCAGGCATTTGGATATATCAGATTTACAGCTGACAGTAAGAATCTTATTTTGGCTCCCTTGTTAAAAGACATCACAACGTCTAACAGCACAATCACATGCTATTTCTGCACTGGCATACAAAATGCATGCATAGGGGGGTCAGAACTCAGGTTGCACAGGTAACAGCAAAATTGGCATTTTCTAACTCTGACTTATTGCTCTCTAAACTAAACAGTACTTTTAGGGCAGTGGAGCTCAATGCAATCATATAGACTGCAATAACACAGCCAGGAGTCAGGACCCCATAGAGCAGGCACTGTACGTACGTACAGAAGCTGGCCAGCTTGAAACCTGCTGGGGAACTTTCCACCTCTCCCAGTACTACCATTCCTAACATGAGACTCAGAAACAGAGCATGGTGGTACTGTAAAGAGCACTTTTATGGCTCGGAAGCTATCTTATTCAGAAAATTTCATACTAATCTGTTAGTCATCTTGAATGAAATTGCTTCATTTTCCAGCAAAGAAGATCAGCCTTTTGAGATGTAAACCCACTGACTGTACAGGCTTTTTCCTTACGCTGCTGAGGAAAAAGACCGATATGATGACACTGTGTTTGCTATGGAAATGCAAACATTATGATGCTATGATGCATCATAACCGTAATTGTTCCGAGGTCTCAGAATTTCCATCAGAGATGGCATAAATGCACGCCTGTTAGTGAGCTGCCGTACAGCTGTTTTCAGGAAGCAGCCTCTTCAAGCAGCAGCAAACAAAGGGGAGGTGAGCTGTGAGCTAAGATGTGGCAATCGCTCTAAAATAGAGCAACCACAGAGTTTGCAATGCAACTAAAAGCCAGCACAGCCGTAGTCAGTATCATGTGGAGGACACATCTCCCAGTGACACCACGTGAACATTCCTGGGCAGCAGTGAGCCTGACATGACATGTATTAGTAGGGCATAATGCATTATCTGCATTTTCGGCCATCACCCAGAAAGAAAATAGGGGTAGCAGCTGCTCCGAAGTAGAAGAGTAAGTGCGCATGTGTTGAGAGGCTCTCTGCATTTATAATTAGAATATAATGCTTAACAATACGGGGGATTTAGGCAGCGGGAAGATGAAGGGAGAAAGGTGGTCGTGATGCTGGGATTTGAAATCACCAGATCTGGGATTTTAGTACCTCAGCCCCCAACCTAGGTTACTGATTAAATGCACAAGGTTTTCCAGCACTGAAAATGAAAAGCATGTAAGTAAATAGAGCCAGCTACCACAGATCAATAACGCCTTAGTCTCCAACAGATACGCTCAAGTTCTTTAATGTCCATAACATACACTGAGATTCTGATCTTAATAGCTCTGAATGTAAATCCAGAAGAATTTTGCTGAGTTCATAGTTTTGGAAAGGTTCAGTGCTGATCAGAAACATCCCTCATTTTTCATGCTTTGATAGAGAAAAAGCATGAGAGGACAAACAGAACACAATGCATATTGACATTAGGAGTCAGCAGTCCAAAGGACTTATTCAGCTCTGTGGTTCCAGGGCACGCCAGTGCCACTGACAGGGTTATTCAGCCAAGTCAGCCTGCGTACAGGGAAAGTGATTTCAACTGAGCAAAGAATTTCAGACTTATTTGAGTACCTGCTCCATGAAACCCTCCGCAGAGGTACAGCTTGCCTTCCACGCAGCCTGCACAGGTAGAGTTTGTTCGCAAGGAGAGGAGGGGGGAAGGCATAGGAGGTCCGTCCCTCCAGAAGTCTCCATCAGGGTTATAAATCTCCACTGCATCAAGACATTTCCGTGTCTGCCCCCTGTCACGGCCAAGGCACCCAATTCCTCCTATGGAAAAAGGACACGTAGGTCAAATGTAGCCGCCCCAGGTTCTGAGGGAAAATACATTGCTGGTTGCATCTTTTCTTGTTTGTTTTGTTTACACGTCTTCATATCCCTCCTGTTCCTTTTCATTTTGCAGCTCAGAAAGTTCATTAGGAAGTGAACTCAAAGCAGGACACCACCCATTACTAACAGAAATCCGGCACGATCCTTTCTGAGGGCTTGTAACAAAGGAAGGACAAGAAACATGTCTTCAAAACACAAAGGTATTTTGTCTTGTTTTCTTCATTTGTGGTAGAAATTGTCATAATGATATGTTTCGTGTGCTGGATTTTATCATTAAGTTGCAGTGGATCCAAAATTATTTCCCAGTTAATGGTTAGCAAGCGAGATTCATGTGCTCTAACAACAGTCATTTGGATTTGTCTTTCTAAATAAAAGAAGGTTTATACCCATTCCTTAAGCAAAAGAAACAAAACCATCCCGCATGCAGGAGTACTGAGTTATTTGTGACAAGCTCCACTGCTGGAGGGTTAATTAGGATGTCTGAATTCCATGTGTGAGACTGAATCAGATCCCAGTTTTACAAACTGTGCACTGCACTAAGATGGTCTATCAGAGAAATGACCCCTTAGTTCTCAAAGTTTTATTTGCATATGGTTTTCCGTTTACCTCTTCATATGGCCTGTACTGTCTCTTCCAATCTTTTCAGCACTCTCTGAAGATATTTGCAAGAGAACACATAACTGTTGATCACAGTATTCCAAATTTGCCACCACCATTTTCCTGACCTGTAGTTTAGATTCAAGTAAGGACAAGATAAATGTCCTTACTTGAATAAATGTCCCATGAGAGCAACAAACTGAGAACCAAATTCAGCATTCATTAACTTCGGCTGGAAGTTTTCCTCAATTTCTGAATTTCTCAAGCACTAATATGCACATATCATGGTTACCTCAACATCCAATGTCAGTGCCTCCACTTGGTACGTAATTACCTTATTCAACTATCAGCGCAAGGTTAACTACTAAAGCTTGGTGAGTTGAAAGCCCTAACACTTGGGAAAACATTTCTAACCCTGTTGGAAGTTTCAAGACACCTGTCCAATGCTTAGCACAGAATTCAATAAAGAAACCAGCAAAAAATTAACTTGCACTGGGTGGGACAGGATGCCACTCTCCTAAATTTATCAAGAAAAGCTTCAAGGAGTACTCAGACAACTTCTGCTTCAGATAAAGCTATTTAGTTGATAGCTTACCACTCTTTGATTCTGTAGTATCCTTAGAATCAGAGTACAGGGCAACTTGATACCAGGGTAAGAACAGTCCATGCAGTGCAGCAGAAAGATAGTTAAGGTAGTTTTCAGTGGGAGCAAATAAGATTAAAGCTCCCAATAGACTGATTCAGTCTGCTCAGGGGGCAGCTTTGCGATGCCAAAGAGACTGCTGTGGGTTAGCAAGCTCTTTTACAATTGCTCAAGTGGTACTTGAGATCTGCACTGAAGAACAGACATGTATCCATAAGGAGGAGTCTCCATCTGAGGAATGAAAGAGGGTGCTGTGCAGAGGAATGGGTGATACCAGTTAAGGCATGTGGCATATCAGACTCAAATAACTGAATAGCTTTTTTGATTGCCTCAATATTTCATGTAGGCCAGTGCTTAAAATGCCCCCAGAACGTTTTCTATAAACCTAGTTTCTATTTGCTTATTTCGGAGTGTATTTTTACTGTCATTGCCAAGTTCAGTAACCGTGGGGCATGGCAGCTTCAGAAATAAGAAATAATGAGGTACAGCACAGCCAGTGCCTTCTGCAAAAAAAAATCACCACCATTACTAGTTAATGAAGACACTCAGCTGCCAGCCCAGGGGATCAGCTCCAAGCATTTCCCCTGCACAATTATTAGAGAAGTAATCCTTAGTAGCCTATTGGAGATCTTTTCAAAAGTTTAAGAGCTACTGCATTCTCAAACATTTACAAAACCTTCATTGGATAATTTAGGCAATTTAAATTTGACCTCGTTTAATCCTGTCACAATCAGAGAGTCCTGAAGGTACAAGATATCTCCAACTTATTTTCACCCTCAACAGCCATTCCAGTTAAATCCAATTTCATGTTCAATTTACAACAAAGGCAAAGCTAAGTTCTCAGCAAAGAGAAAATGAGAAGGAAAATCAGAGGGAAGTCTAATTTTCAGGCTTAAAAGTATATATACATATATATATATAAATATAATTCTGAACAACAAAAAAATCAAACTCACAGAAGAATTTCAATCTCCTCTTTTAAAACAATGCTAACACTGAAATATTGCTAACAAAGGAATGCAAGGATATTAGATTCTACCAGCATTGCTGTGCCTTGTTCCCACATATGGTAGTTCAGAAATGCTCCTGCTAGACAATACTTTTTCCTCTATGGAGACCAACTTCTCAGGCCTCTTCCCAAAGGGCTGAATACACAAATCAGCCAGAAAATTTCTCAAAGTGAAATCAAATCACATCTGCAACCAAGTGGAGGCATCTCACATTAAACAGACCATCCATCACCTACAATGTGTACACCATGCAAGACTTGAAATTGGCAGGAAAAACAAACTTGCTGTGTCAGGCAATTCATGCTGCTTTGTGCTCAGTCACTCACAGAACCCAGAACTCATCCTGTCCCATTGCCTTCTTTGCTGAGATTTATTAAACCATTAGGAGTGCAAGCAGAGACATATGGAATTGCAGTTAAGATCAAGAAGGTTGCCTGTTTTGTGCTCTCTGGGTGCAAAAGCTGAGCAAATGAGCTGATGCTTTGTTCCTACAGAGGCCTCTATGCAGAACGGAGGTGCCCTTAAGAAGGCGAGGGAGAGCAGTAGAAGGGCAGAGGACTGCAGATGGTTTGGGAGAATCTGCGCCAAGTGGAGGTGTTTGAGACACGTGTTGATGTGGCACTGAGGGACATGGTTTAGAGGGCAATATTGCTGGCAGGTGGACGGTTGAACTTCATGATCTTAGAGGTCTTTTTCAACCTTAATGATTCAATGATTCTAAGTGCCCCACCAGCAGCACAGAGTAAAGAAAGGGCCATTTCTGTGTATTTGAATTGTATGATTGTACCTTAAACCACACAGAGCTATAAATAGGGTCATTACAATTTGCATGCTATGGTCACAACCTCCTGAGAGATCCAACAGGTGTGCTGAAGGGCAGCAATCGCTATTTCCATGGCTAAGGACTGTATTAGATTGTGGGGAGGGTGGGTCAGTAACCCATTCTCATCCCTCTTGTCATAGAGTAGGGGAATTCAATGCCACCTGGCTTAGTTCCCTATGTAAAGCCCAATCACATGTCCTTTGTGCAAGGAGAGGAGGTTTTCTCACCAGGAGTTTCAAACACTTCTGTCATTTTCACATCCATCACACAGGAGAATTTAATCCTAGAACTCAGCCATTCCCCTGCCCACCCATTACAAATACACCCTTTCAACACGTTAGGCTTTTTACATTATTAGCTTTCCCTAGGAGATATTTCAGATGCCACTGAAGGGCTAAAAAAAGCCAGTGATGTCACCTTTGTGTTCCCAAACCCATTAATGCTTGAGTGCTTTCCATATCATGCTTGGATGATTCTGCAACCACACATACTTTCAAGGGCACTCTGTAAGCAGTGGTACTAATAGACTTTAAATTTAACATGAAGCTCCGTTAGTAAAATAAATAATATGGAAATATACATGATCTTTATAAAGAAATCAGGATAGAAAAGACAAGCCTTTGATGCAAGGAGGCAAAGCAGAGGTAGGTGATGTGATTAGCACATCCTCAGCATTTCAATGAAGTACCATCCTGTACCTTGCTGTATCCACACACTGTTTGTAGCTAGCTGAAGGCAGATAATTTTGCTTTGCTTAATGTCAGCTGCCTCCTTCTTGCCCCAGTCTCATTTGAGAAGGCTGAATCCGATTTGCATCGCATCACTTTTAATAACAGAACACCCTCTCAGTGCATGAGGGAGAACACCTATAAGGGCTGTGAGGTGGTAGTCACCAGCAAAAATAAGTTCAGCAGATGCAAAGGAAATCAGTACTTCATACATGAATACATGTGCATACAATTGTTTGAGTTGGAAGGAACCCTTAAAGGCCCTCTAATCCAATGCCCCTGCAATGAACAGGGACACCTACAGCTCCATCATGTGCTAAGAGCCCATCCATCCTGATCCTGGCTGTCCCCAGGGTCGGGGCACCCACCACTTCCCTGGGCAGCCTTTGCCAGTGCCTCACTCAGCCCTTAGCGTTTGGGTGCTAGGAACTGAGCATTAGATTTAACTTGGCTCCCGCACTTGCAGACAGCTTAAATTAAGCATGACCCACATCCCTCAGCTACAGCAGCATACCAGAGAAACATTCAGAGCTACCCCCAAAGGGAAGCTTGTCCCAGGCAACGCAATGAGCTCACCGTTAGGGCACAGCCATGCAAGCAGGCAACTGCAAAGGGTCCACCAACAGCCCAGAAGTCATCAGGCAAAACAAAAGGGATGAAAATTGAACAACTCCCCAGCCCTGTGCTTAAATGGTGCCCGTGGACCTACGGGCAGAGGGTGTGGGCTGAGGCCCCAGGTGAGGCTGGTCAGGGTGATTGAGATCAGGCCATTGATACCGGGATTCTTTGCTATATAATTAAATACTCAGATCATAATACAGAGCAATATTTTTTCTTACTATCATTTCCGCTACTTGATTGAAAAAAAAAAAAAAAAAAAGGAGTAATTCTCCAACATGCGAGTGAAATCTAAACTCATGCTCTCCTTTGCCTCCTGTAAAATAATTCACTATTAAATCGATCTCTGGAACGCACAATGGGCTTAATAGCATGAATCTCTTATGTAACATTTCCCTTCATTACTCTTTAACAGCACTCAAGCTGAGAGTCTCAGCGCTTCCATTGCTCGCTCACTCTCTGAAGAAGCAGGGCTGCATAACAGGATTCCTGGAGAAATGAGGGAGCTATAAAGCCAGTCCTGGCAGGCACTCCCAGAGATGAGAAGTGCTGTCATTCTTTACTAACACAGAGCAAGGCAGATGATGTAATGCAGTTTATAGAAGGCACAAGGGCAGAAGATTGATTAGAAGCATAGCTGGAAAAAAAAAAACCACCACAAACCAATTGTCTTCCTCAATAGGGTGAACACTGCAGTTTCAGCTCCTTCTTTTCTCCCGCAGTGCCCTGTTCTTGTTTCCTTTAATAATTCTTAAGTGAGTAGGGAGCATTTCTGATCTCATATATCAAACCAAACTTTGCCTTTTTCATCCCTTCCTGCACACAGGCACTGCAGAGGCTGTGGCGCAGGTACAGCAGAGCAGAATCAGGCCCATAGTCTGCTACTTGTCAGAAGTCCAAAGCATATCTAAAAATAGGCACATTTATTTTAGAAGAAGGTGTTATTCAAATTCATGGCTAATACTCAAACCTGAAAGCTAAAATGTCTCCTTCCATTCCCTTCTACGCAAGCTTTCCTTTCCAAGGAGACCCCAAAGTGCACATTCAAATAAGTATTTTATGATCGAAACTTTCAGTTCATAACTGAACCTCATTTAATTGCTTAAAACTTTTAAGAGAAGCTCTTGGCAAGAACTTGGGGAAAAAACACCAAACAAGTTTTAAAGGGGTGGGATGCCAGGCTAAAGAGGATAAATAAAAATTCTTTGATTCCTAAATCTTCACTAATAGGATTTCCTGTTTAAGTCCCTCTGTATGCTCTTATTTTTAAAGCAGGAATTGCATAACAGAAAAGCAACACATGGTTAAAGCTGTCGTGGTGATTCCATATTTTTATCAGCGACCCGTATTTCAGAGACAGCAGTTATGCAGAATGCATTATAAGCTAGTGAATATAGCATTCAAGTGGTTCATTTGGATAAATCTTCCTAATTTATCCACTGGCTGCAATGAGTTTTCAGAGTCTTAGCTGCAAAGGATATTTTTTTCTTAAGCAAGAGATTAAGATGCATGACCTTAAATAGGGCCCTCCCATCTGGTTTTCTTCCAAAAGTATCTCAATTGCCTCTGTCATTAAGAACACAATACTGCTCTTTCTTGGGCTTTCCAATGAATATAGTTATGTTCCTGGGAAAATATGGAGAGAAAGAGCTAAGACAGTCAAATGGGATGAAAAGGAGAAAGGATTTTGAGCCTTAGGAAATGCCGTTCATTTTCTTTTAAGGTTTATGTACGCTGTATAAATTGCATAGGATTCTCCAGGAATATTACACAACAATTATATTGCAGGATTGCAGATTAAGGCACATGGCACAAGATCCTGCACAGTGCTATTATTCAGACAAAAAACTCTAATCAGTTTCTCATTTTCCACCCATGAGTGTGACTCTAGAATAATTCCATTTGAATCATTAGGGTTTTACACACTGGCGCTGGCAATTAGGCTGGGAAGGGGTTTTGGACAGTGACTGTACTTCACGTTCTGTGCCAACAGGACTTTTCAAAACGTAACACTTCAATGGATAAGCATCAGATACTGATCTGGTTAGAACAAAATGAGTCCAGCACAACAGCATTGAAATCAACAGACTACTTACTACAGGTGTACACCGACATGGATGACAGCAAAAAGTACACTCGTATATCAAAGAGGCTGTCACTTTTTCTCATTCAAAACTCACACTCCATCTATGCTTTTTGCTTCACATTTATGATAGAACTTGGATTCATACATCAGAGATATTAGAGAGGATTAATGCTTTGTGAGGTGATTTTTCCTAATATCCAACCTGAACCTCCCTTGGTGCAACTTGAGGCCATTATCTCTTGTCCTAAGTCATGTCTACCTGCAGGATGACTTTACGTACCCAGCTAAAAGCTGTGTATTACAAGTCTTATATGAGAAGTAGGTGATGCTTGTGGGAATGCAAGCGTTGCTATGGAGCATGCTTCTCAACTGTCCCTTCAATGAATGTCCCACACATGGGGCTATGTGGGAGCCTGTTAGATGTTCAGGTTCTGTGCACACACTTCACCATGAGAAATCCCCATTTTGAATGAGAAGCTGTATAAAAGGCAAGGGTAGAAACTCTACAAAAGTCTAGCTGATCTGTAGAATAAAAGCTATTATGTCTGAGCACAGATGTCTCTGAACTCACAACATGAAGACAACCTACAGGATGTGACCCTCTTCAGATTGTATCTCTCTGAACAAATTGCCCTTGGCAGTATCTCTTTAGACTCTTTTCATACCTGACACTGTTAAGAAACAGTGATGTCTGAGGGATCCACAGCTTTGAACAGCCTGCAATGGTCTTACCATCCTCATGGCAATTGATATTCTTTGGTCTGTCAGTGCCAACCTCAGTCCTTCCATTCCCATCCTCTCCTGAATGGCACAGAAATGTGCCACATCAGCCAGATTTTGAATGCTATCACTGTATTCCTCTTGGTGCTACACATACCCAGCTGAGTACACCATTGCAATAGTTTCCAAAGGAAAACTATACTCACTTCTCAGCACAACAGCCTGAGAATTCACAAGGTAGCAAGCCTCTGTCACCATGAATGAACCTCGAACTGAGTCTTTTCTGTGCCAGGTTTTTGCCATGCAAGTTTACAGCTGGGGCAGAGACCGTGTGCGATAGCAGCAGAATAAGATGTCAGCATCAGTGACTGCACTGCTGTTTTCAGACAGAATTTCATGGGAAGATGCTTCATCATTTTTAGAGGCCTTGGAAAACTTTTCAGACTCCTCTACAGTTTTCAGACCATGACAGCTAGCATTTACCATCCATGTTGTCTTCTTAACTTTAGGAGAAAAACATTTACTTTCACCAAAAGAGAAAATGGGGATTCAAATCTGCATATCCAAGGGGAGAATTTGATGAGAAATCATTTTTGGCTCTGTGTCAGGTTAATTTTTCAATTAAAAAATGAGCTGCAAAATTATTTGATTTCCTAAGGAAACAAGGCTTATGCAATTACCCACAGTAGGGGTGTTCTCTGTGCTTATATTAGTTTGTCTTCCTCTCACAGCTTTTGACTCCATTGGTCAGTTTCAGCCAAATTTTACTGACTTATGAACATTAGAGCCCTCACAAGTGCTGTGAAAATAAGAGGAAATAGGCAAAGAGGAGTTTGTGAAAACAGCCCAGACCCATGTCAAAAAGTCTTCTCTGCATTTGTGCTGCCTGATGTTAACTCACCTGTGTCTGTTTGCTGCCGTTACACCTTGCAGGGGACGTGGCATCAAAACAGAGGCAGGTTCACACACACAGTGGTGAAAGTAGCACAAACTTTCTAAAAAATCTTCTCCTTAAGAGTTACCCCAGATTTACACTACTCTAACAGAACAAACACTGAGAACACAAAAAATATGTACATTTAACCCTTACAGAAGATGGAACTTCCCCATTTTTGATGAACCTTTCAGCCCGAATGTCCAATACTCATTATTTAAGAGCATACTGAAGTTTACAGATTGTTAACTTTTGAAAATAATATTCTTGTTTGTGAAGCTCTCTTTTCCATTCTTGCTTTTCTTCCTTTCTCCTTCTTTTCCCTGTGTGTCTGTCCCCAGGTTCTTAAGAGAAAGAAGTTTCTCTAAAAAGCAAATGCTGCATTAATGCCATTTTCCCTTTCTACTTAACAGACACCTTTCTTAAACATACCCACTGCAAAATGCTTCCTTTGAGTTATGTAAGGAACACTCTCCATTGCACATGGTTTATGATTACTCAGCCAAAACAAGAACACTTCTTATACAGGAAGCATGTCGATTTCATCAGACTGCATCCATTGTGTTCACTTTGATAAGCTTGTAAACCATAGTTTGAAGAAGGTGGGATTGCAGGATGCTGATGTGATTATTACCTTCTTCATTTCCTATGCTGCTGACCTTGGAAGCATGGAAGGACATCCACAACCCACAGCTCACCTATGGAGTAATTGCACAAACTTCTCTCTCTCGTCTTCAAGCACTTTCCAGTGATGTGCCTATCTATAATTCTGCTCCTACTTGCTTATTTACCTTTGTATTTCCTGTTGTCTTTCCAAAACACCCCTTCAGCTTTTTTCCCATATCATTGCCAGTGCCCACAATGTCTTTTTTCTCTGGCTGCCCTTTCCTGCCTTTCACCATCATTTTCTCTCCATAAAATCCCCTCTTGAATTGCTTTTCAGAGCTGTCTACTAGTGTTTAAAAGCAAGTGATGTTCTTTCTACTGACTTGGGCAGAGGGGCCATGAAGAACTGCCTTTGGGAAGAGACATGTTGTGGATGAACTGCAGAACTGAGGACATGCCAAGAATTATCCTGGGACAAAAGATTTGGGGATAGGAGATTGCTGAACTCTTCCACAAAGCTCTTAAAACTTTTGGTCAAACTTCTGTTTTGAAATGAAAAAAACTGAACAGTTTGATTTAAAAAATAACAAAGTGAGAGATCCAGGCTTTCCAAAAAAAAAAAATGCACTGCATTGAGTGTAGTGGAGGAGAATGATTCATTGAATTTTCTCAGAATCTACAAACCATTTGGGTTTTGTCTGGGACATTCAAATTCTCTTTTTCCTTGTGCCATTCCTTCTTGGCATGGGGCATGTCAGTGAGCTTCCCACTGTTCACCTGTGAAATGATGCTGTCAGGGCTTCTCTATTCATTCTTTAAAATTTATTATTATTTATAGATCCCATCAGCACTCCAGTTTAGAAAACAAAGTACCTTTGTTATGTTAATTCAGAACACAAAGCATTCCCTTAATTTAATCTACAAGCACTAAGGAAGGAAGAAGTTACGATGGGAAGAAATAGATCCCAAAACATACCATCCTTTTAATCCAACATACTTTGTCCTACAGTATATAGCAAAGGGTGAGATATTTTTCCTCACAGAAGCAAATGGCTGGAAAAAAGACAAAGTCATGGTGCTATCTGTTAAAAATCTCTTTCCTCTTACCCAAGACATAAATCTCACTGTTGACCACGGCTGTGCTGAAGCGGTATTTGGAGTACTTCATTGGTGCACGCTCTGTCCATTTGTCTCGGCCTGGGTCGTACTGAAACATTCTGTTACTTAATCGATCCGGCTCATCGTCAGGCAGATCCATCTGTATGAAATATGACAGCCATATAATAATACCACATTTGGAGCCCTCGGCACATGCCTGCGTGCAATAAATCACAGCAGACGGATGAGCAGATAAATAACATAAACACATCAATTATAGCTGCGAAGTGATGCGCGTGCAGGACAGTTTAACAGCACCCCTGACTTGTGGCTGGGAGTACACTGTGGAAGGCAAATGAATAAGAGCAAATTTATATTCTGTAGCAATAAAGCTGAGGATCTGAGTAATAACAATACATTTATGGGCCCAACTCTGACACAACCAGCTTCTTTTACAAGGCTCCTATGAAGTACTACTAATAATAGAGGGAAAAAGTTGCTGCATTTTTTTTCTTGCTAATGAATGAATTCCTACTTTCATTGTTACCCAGGCCATACGCAATGAGCATTGGCTGCATGCAGGAGGGTTTGTGGTGAGAATTCTGAAACCTTTCAGGATTAAAGGTTTGACATAGATTGGAGAGAACTACTTTGCTTACTTGTAAAGCTGGTTTATGTGTTCTTGCTTTGCTTGTTCTTTTACACTCCAAAAAGACATTTCTAGCACTGGTGGAAATAGTTTAGTGGGACGCAGTTAGTGGGCAATGTTGGTGGTAAGCGGACAGTTGGACTAGATGATGTTAGATGTCTTTTCCAACCTTAATGATGCTGTGATTCTATGATATAACATACAAAATAGTAGAAGTCAAACTAACAGGCAATATATAGCCTCTTGATGACTCCATTAGAGTGCCCAGGGACACATTTTTCTCCATGATAGGTGTGAAATACTGATTTATTCACTGAGAAAGGAGTAAACTGTATTTTCAATACAGAGTGAGCATATACTTAAGAGCAGACACCACTTGACATGCTCTAAATTCACATCCTACATCATTTCTGTGGTGGCACACGTGACAGTTTGCTCTGTTACAAAGCTGTAGTTCTGAGTCAATTAGCGTTAGTCTGCTCATCTGCAGACTGCCTTTGTATGCACTCACACTCACATGCTGTTAGTACACACGTGCTGATTGTCAGGTAGGAGTTTCAGGCATTTCCCAGGTGCCTATGATTTTTTAAAGCCATCATTGGGTTAGTGTTTGTAGTTTGTGCACCTAAGCCATTTTCTCCCCTTTCAATCCATTCTGGAGATCTGTTAAGACAGACAAAGCTGGATCTCACTTCCACATTTCCATCTGTTATATCTTCCAGTTCAAGTTTTCTGTCTTTCTTTTTTAGTGGACAGATTGTTTCTATGTTAAACCTGTTCTCATAATTTACTTCTTTAAACAGCAAGGTATCCTTGCTCTGTTGTTTTAGTATGAGAAGGGCTCTCTGATCTTTCTGCTGCCTCCTTCAGGGACTTCAGCAATCTAAATATCCAAAGAGCTGGAAATCCTGTTTGCTGAATACATCTCATCTAAGCACTTCAAACAGTAATGTATTTCAAGTGATCACAAACCAATGAGACGTGATGACAGTCTGAAAACATTATAGTTGGCAGTAACAATTACAGGTGCAGTACATCACTGTCAAGTAAATGTTTTTTGTTTTTTTTCTTGAATGCCCAAAGCTAAACTGCACTGAGCAGTACATAAGAATGGATTAAACTCTCAAAAAGCATCTTTCATACTCGGAACGACTGGAGAGGGCAAGTGCTGTTCCTGTTCCTGATACCCGCCTGCCTCGTAGCATAATTCTGTGAATTACCTGTTCTACTGAAAATGGTATCCGTAGCCCCACAGAAAATTCCTGTGAAGCGTTATATGGCCAAGCCATGCAACCAAAATAAAAAAAATGGGTGGATTACAGGAATCTCTTTTCCAGAGAATGCCTCAACTTTTCATTTAAAATACAAAGAAAACCAAATAAATAAGCCTTAGATAACTAATAAATTTTCCTGAGAAGCTGAGGGAAACTTTAAATTTCAAATGTAAATCTGGCCTTGAAATTTACCTAGGTACGTGGCTTTTGAATACAGGGCTCCATTGAGGAGCTCTGTATTGTTTAAAGAACATTATTTAGTGATACTCAGCAAAATTAAGAGGACAGCGTATAGGAAGAGGAAAGACTGAAGTTAATCAATTTTTCACAGTCTGTAATGACAAAAAAACACCAAACAGGCATTTGATAAAAGAAGGGGTAAATGGCTTCAAACTAACAAAGTGGAGATTTAGACAGGATATAAGGAATAAGTTGGTTTTGTGTTTTTTGTTGTTGTTGTTTGGGCTTTTTTGTTTGTTTGTTTTGGGTTTTGTTGTTGTTGTTTTTAAACAGTGAGGGTGGTGAGGTACAGGTTACCCAAGAGGCAGTGGGTGCCCCATCCCTGGAGACAGCCAAGGTCAGGCTGGATGGGCTCTGAGCACGTGATGGAGCTGTGGGTGTCCCTGTTCATTGCAGGGGTCAGACCAGATGGCCTTTAAGGGTCTCCTCCAATTCAAACAGTTTTAAATAATTGCTATTTCAAGTTTCTACAAATATAAGGTATGGAACCCAGCAACTATTTTGATTGGAACTCACACTGACATGGGAAATTTAAAGTCTTTTAAAAATCTTGCTCACTGAGCATGTCTTCATGAAAGAACTGCCCTTCTTGAAGTTGGTATTTTCAGTGAGGATGATTAAATATGGATATAATTCCTTTTCACCCTGTTTGGTTTTCCTAGAAAAGATGTCAAACAATGTGAGCAATTTATCTTCCCATGCAAGAAGCACCATAAAAATCACACAACATAAAAAGCAAACATTTTTCTGAAACATAATTAGCACTTTTCTCAACCTGTGGTGTCCAGCCACCCAGCACGTAGAGCTTATTCTTCATTGTCACCACTGCATGGCAGGCTAATGGCACTGGCAGAGGTGCTGTGCTTCTCCAGGTACCTTGCTCCATGGAGTACTTCTCCATGCAGTTTGTGACCACATATTGATTTTTGATTTTCATTTGGCCTCCGATCACATAGAGATCATTATGGACAGTGCCCAGTGCATAGAGTTCACGGAACTGAGCAGTACACAGGCTGTGCCAAAACTGATTTCCTCGCTGGTGGTATCTGTAGGGAAATTCAAAGCTGTAAATGCCCTGGTTCAGTGTGGTCCCGTGATTGTTTGTAAATGTTATCCCCTTCATCTTCAATGCTTATTCAGTGATGCGATGACAAGAGGAGCTTTCTCCTTCATAGAGAGTTTATACAATTGGCCTCATTGTTTGCAAGATCAAGCATTTTTAGTATTAGGGGTCCTGATTTTAAGCATTCTTTCAAAGATATTTTACCCTAATCGAGGTAAGGAGTCCCTTTTTTCTGCATGTGCTGTTCAATAACTGTTCCCCACTAAAGTTAGTGGGAAGAGCAAGAGCTCAGCACAGCTGAAAATAGAGCTACTTTGTCTGACTTGTAGGGATTTACTTCTTTAAATTTAGGTACCTGTGTTTGAAAAAAAGGTTACTTTTAATTCTGTCTTTAATCCAGAAAAGCTTTCTTTAAAATGGGCTCAACTGAAAAAGACTTGAGTAAAATAGAATGAGATTTAAATTATCAGTCTTTATCTTTTCATCTCTGAGCATCAAGATGGATTTCTCAGAGAAGACTGTTACCTCTTCCCTACCGGATTCCTTAGGTCATTCACGTGACACATTTACCCCCACTGCAGATCTCAAAAAGAGAATCCTAGGAATATGTGGAGCTTTGTACTGGGAGAATATAGAATCCACATACAACAAAGTAGGATCTAATCAAGCTTATGTACCATGAAGATCAATTGCGACAAACCGATTAGAGTAGCCAAAAACTCCAGAAGAACTTTCAGGTAAAGAACACTTTGTGTAATGGTGTTTTCTTGATCTCAGAAACATTTTTTTTGGACTTAAAATTTGTAAATAATCAGGGATTTTCTGACAGGGTACACACCTATAAATTTCAATGTTCCTGTTTTTTTGTCTAGACATTTTGGCGGCGCTTGCCTCTCCTGCCACAATAATATCATTATTCTCAGTGACAACACCACTGCAAACACTTCCTAAACCCTCTCCATACTTTGGAGAGGAAATGAAGTAAGTCTTTTGTGTTGCAGGAGCATAGCAAAAACTGGCATCTGCATAGCTCCCATGTCTTGACCTAATGCCAAGCGAATTGTTGCCGATGCAGAGTAAGAGATCAGTAGTCTCCATGCCATATCGCAAGCTGAGAGAAGGGTGGGTGGCTAGTCGGATGCTTTTCAACGCTTCCTCAAACATATCATTGCATTCTGAATTGCACAGGATCACTGTGTTCCTTTTGCGGGCTTCCATGAGAAAGGAAGGGCTGACCAGTACCAGTCTCACTTCCTTCAAGAGCTTGATAAGATGTTCTGCACGTGACTTTCTGCTGTGATTCACCCATCTAATGACAAGGTCCAGAATGCTTTCCTCCCTGGAAACATTCAGATCATCTGATTTTATAAGAGCCAACAGCTGCTGGACTTCAATCTCCAGAATTTCTTCCTGTAAGCTCACCTCAGCAAAGTGCTGATATAAGTACCTCTTCGCTTGATCGCATAAATCTTCTGCTCCAATGTGGTTTGCAAAGTAATAGATGCCCACACAATTGGAAGCATCCATGTGGTCCATCATGTACTTCTGACACAAGCTGAAAACATCTTCCATCTGCATGAAATATGAAGCCAGTGCAACAGTCTGCACGTTCTGGTTAGTGAGGTGCAAATCTGCACTGTATATGTAATTGAGTATTACAGACACACTCTCTGCAGAGATGTCATACAGTACCACTTCTCTTTGAGTGCATTCAACCAAGCCACAGGTAAACATGGCTTTGAAGTAAGAACTGAAGGCAGCTAGTACCACCTTATGGCAGGGAAATTTCTGACCTTCAGCAACTAGCACAACATCAACTATCTCTGATGATTCTTTCATTCTTTTTACTTGTTCCAGTAAAGTCAAGCTATGGCGCTGCTTTCTTCTCTCCTCAGTCCTATGATCCATGGTTAATCGCCAGACTCTCTTTTTAGATCTGCTTGGAATTCAAAGTCTTCATCCAAAACGTTTCTAGAGATGGAGGGGTAATATGGTTCAATACGAAGAAATCACAAGGCAAATTAATATTGCTGTTCATTTCTAAAGATAAATCATTCTTTAGAGGGTGTCATAAACTAGCAATATGTGAATAGTAATGTAAAATTATTCTAAGAACTCATGATGAACATCTCCAGGACTTAAAAAAAAATAATCAATACTCCAAATGATCATTAATATTCCATTTAATATTCAATACCTCCCCAAAAGTTTTGTGATTATTCAAAGAAAATTCCCCTTCAAAACGATCTTTTCCAGCTGCCTTCGCCCTCTTTTCCTTTTCCTCTTATTAAAATCAAGTGAAAGATTTCCACTGACTTTAATAAACTCAAGGTCAGGCTGTAACTCACTTGTATATTCAAGTTTTGTCTTTCTCATGCACCCAAAGGAAATTAGTCCACTGCTTCGGTGCTGAAATACCCCGTATTCTCAACTTCTCCCTTAGGCTGAGCAGTGGGATGGAGGAGTGCCTTTTCAGTGTTCACAGATCCATTCAAACTAGGAGTTTTGTCTAGACAGGGACTCCAAGAAAGACTTTAAGACTTAAAATTAAAAAAAAAAAAAAGGGAACATTAGACTTGCTCCTCTCATTACTTCCTACAGTGATCTTCACCTCTGCAAAGCAGTGGGAAATAAAGCCAGTGGTACAACCCAGTTCCCTGGCTATTTATAGAAGGATTTGGGGCCCTTCAGTGAACCTCATGAGCTTTCGGATTAGCCAAAATGTGAGGTACAGTTGAAGAGCTGTCAATAGGAGAATAAAGCCCACCCATCACTTGAGGGATATCAGTCCTTAGCAGTTTTTGCCTCTAATGTGGTAATGAGACAGTTCTGTGGCAGAAATGCATTAAGGAATCATGTCATGAATCACTGATGCACAGACAAGTCCTAAAGCTATGGTATAACCATGTTTGAAACACATTTGTAGCATGGTATGAATTGCTTAATGAGACTACTCAAATGAGTAACATTCCTCACCAGCTTAAAATTTGCAGCATCAGGATCTGGTACGACAGATTGAGCTTGCTTTCTCTAATCTGGAAAGCATAAAGATAGTCTGTTTCATTAAAGTCTGAATCAACATAGAAAATGATCATATGAAATCTTTGACATCTGATTTGTCTACAGAGTTAGACCAAAAGAATTTAAATATTACAGTTATTTCAAAGAGGAAGAGGATATCTGCAGCTATATTATAAATTTCAATCCTACTCTTTTAGTCGTCCAGTTGGTTTTGGAAGTGGTCATCGTTCTATTTTAGCAAATGAAATAGATTCCTCACTTTGAGTGCTAAATTAAAAGCTAGGCATGCTTAATTTGATCACATTTCCTTGATTTTTATCAATTCTTTCCATATGCTAAATTTGGAAGTAGAAGCAACACATCTGAGACATGAATCTGGGTTATTATCTGATTTAAAAAAATGGGTTTGGAAGACAAAATATTAATTCCACAATCTGAATGTGGGCCAGGTTCTGAGCTCTTATGGTAATATTGAAAATCGATAAAGATAATAAATTTTGCACAGAAATAAGTGATGTTGAATGTAGATTTTTTTTTTCCTGGCTACACTGAAATGGAATTCAAGAAACCTTAGGTCTCAGTTCTTCATTGACCACCTATGGAGCAGTCTTTACACTCAACAAAAGCCTTTTTTGAAACAGATGTTCTTTTTTTAATCCTTCGTGGTAATTAGGTGGCCAATTTGTTGTTTTCCCCTCTAGCTATTTTACTACTTTGTAATGTTTGATTTTCACCCCATTTTGATAAAGGAACTACTCCATGACTGAAAGATCATGTTATGAGCACATGCATCTCAAGCAGCTGAGCAGTACTGCCATTCAGTGAGCTGCTCATTCTCCAGCTTGATGAAAGCGTTCACTACAAACAAGACCTCAATCAAGTTCAACAGTCTGAACTAACCAAGCTTCTTCCTCTAAAATGATCAACTTCTCTCCTTTCTCTTTTTGATCCCATAACTTCACACATCCTCCACCTTGTCTGTAATGGACAAAATGTGCATTTCCAGTGTGAAGAACAAGTGAGATGATTAATCACCACCATCTTTTCCCGACATTTATACATATCAGGAAGCACATGTAGAACTGAGTTATGACTTAATTTTCTTTACTGGCCACCTTGAAGTTTTCTTTCACCATTAATTAAGCATTCTTAAGGGTAACACTTAAAAGCAACACTGTCTTTGATTACACAGTTCAGCAGATTTGCAAATGCCACGTTTTCATTTATAAGTGATTTGGATATTCAACAGTGAATGCTCACAGCCATCTCTTTCTAAGGTGTGAGCAGTACAACACAGTTGATACCGTTCATTTACCATTCTGGGTACTAGTTACGTGATCATAAAAACATAGAATCATTTCAGTTGGAAGGGACCCTTGAAGATCATCTGGTCCAGCTCACCTGCAACGAATGACACTCACAGCTCCATCAGGTGCTCAGAGCCCAACCAGCCTGACCTTGGGTGTCTCCAGTGATAGAGTACCCACCACCTCTCTGGGCACCCTGTGCCTCACTATCCTTATCGTAAAATCCTTCCTTCCTTATATCCAATCTAAATCTCCCCTCTTCTCATTTGAAACCATTTCCCCTGGTCCTATCACAACAGACCCTCCTAAAGAGTCTGTTCCTTTCTTATTACAGTGATGGAGATAGCCTACACCCATCACTCAAGTTGGACCAGATGGCCTTTACAGGTCTCTTCCATCTCAAATGATTCTGTGATTCTATAAATCCTTTCATTAACCAGAATTTCACCCCCTACATCAGCTACAAACTTGTCACTCCTTTCCTGGCTTTTAGCAGCATTTAGGTGAGGTCATTGGAAGAATATTAATATTCTCCCATGTATCACTGGAAAGACTATTAAAGGGTAATAATGAAATGGAGCTGCTTGCTTTCCCCTCTGGGTTACAGAGGAGAAAGAAGGTACACTGATATTAAAAGAAAGGATAAATGTGATACAAACACAATTTGCAGTGAGTCGCTGTACTGAGATGGTGCCAGAGGCTGGGCTGTCGTTACAAAGCCCTGTGCAAGGCTCAAATCCTTTGTAATATCACCAGGAACTAGAATCAGAATTTTGGGGGTATTTCTTTCTTGTATTGTGAAAAATGGATTCAGGTACAAATCTTCCCTTGATGTTACTTCATCTCAGAGCCATGCTATTAATTTTCCTCCACTTCTGGCTGCTACTTTTATTTACATGTCAGCTGTTTTGTTAGTTTAATTTCACTTTTTTCTTTAACCTTTGTGTCATGAACCTTACAAAGAGCCACACTTAACGTTACACCGGAGCTACAGCACATGTTTTACCAGCAGTGGGGTGCTGTTTAAAACATAAATAAGTGCACTGCTGTGAGCTCAGCTCTACAGCTTTTATGACCCAACTATAAATAAACGCTGTCCTCAATTCTCAGTTACATTGCAGCCTCTTTGAACTGCCCCAGTGCAAAGGGACTGCGAACCAGATGGAAACGTCTCATCAGGAATTTCCCTTAACCCCAGGAAAAAAAAGGCAGCCTTGTAATTAGAGACATTATTTCAGTCTGGGACATGGGTTTTCCTTGCTTCTCCCCATGTCCCCGGGAATTTGCATGTTCCTGTGCCATGGCAGGAGGCTGAGAGCTGCAGGACCCGGCCCCAAAGAGGTCACAGCGCCCAGCATGGGTCATCCCTGCCTCCTCCTCTTCCTCCTCGCCTTGTTTTCATTATTCTCCACTTTAATGAGGCTGCCCTTCTTCAGCCTGCATCCCTTCAGGTGCTGAGCAGATCAGAGTTCAGTCACATCAAAGAAGCGATGCCTCTGCCTATGAATTATTTGTGCTTCCTTTGTTATCAGTAAGCCAGGGAGTAAATCTGCTAATTGTGTGCATTATGACATTTGGCTGACAGCCACGACCAGGCAGAAATCAACACCCGGATGATAATCGCATTATAATCCGGGTGGTTAATTGCAGAGGCTGTGCTGGCATTTAAGATGGAGATTTTAAACCTCACCACAGTACTCAGGAAGAGCGAATAATAATGCTAATCTTGATAGAGGGAAAATATATCACATGAATAAGGTATAGAAAGGAATCTTCCAGGGAATTATAGACTAACTTAACTAATTCCTGGAAAGATGTAGGGAGAAATTGAATTATAAGAACTTACTTAGAGGGCAATAAGGAGATAAAGGCAGCTACAGCACCTATCAAGAATAAATTATGTCAATCCAATTGTTTTTTTTTTTTTTTTCCAGGGCTAATAGGGGATAAATTAGATACTTCATCTTAAGTGAAATTACGCTATGATCTCATATGATATCATTTTAAAAAAATGTGATTAAATAATGGATTAAATGAAGTCAGTTAGTGGGCACTATGGGTGGTAAGTGGACAGTTGGACTCAATGATTTTAGAGGTATTCTCCAACCTTAATGATTCTATGACTCTGTCACTTAGGTGTCCAAATGGCTGAAAAAAAGGCACACTTGAATAACAGTTATCAGTGATCAAACCGGGAATCACTGCTGGTCGGTAGGTAGAGAGCTGTTCCCTGAAACCATAGGTCACCCTTTAGGACATTTCTTGCTTTGATTTATATACTACTTCTTCAATGATTTTCATCCATTCTGGCAAGATAAAATATAGAAAGAGAAGTGCAGAAGAGCGGAAGAGCATCCAACTCTTTACAGAATTTATGCCTATGTGGTTTGACAGGGTATACAGATAAATGTTTCTAATAAACAGTTCCCTGTGACAATTAGACATTTGGTGTTTGGGTGCATCTCATCCACCACCATAAATCTCACTTCTCTTAAGTTCTCAGTATTCTCCCAGTTGCTAGGTACTTAGAGATTTGGGTTTTTCAGGTTTTCAAAAGCACCAAAGAAAGTTGAAATTACACCTTCTATTTAAGGTCACCGTGTAATTTTGGAACTGCAGAGTCTGCATTGCTTTCCACAGTAGAACTTCAACCCCAACATGCTTTAAGAGACTTGCCAGGGGATGTGGTCACTGAAGTCAGAACAGGAACTCTCCTTGCTCAGTGCTGTCAATCTCCTGGGACCAGCCCTACAGACAATGTTTTTCAGGCGATCTGAACCAATCCACTGAGCAGCCTGGTCTAGTGGGAGGTGACCCTGCCAATAGCGGGGGGCTTGGAACTAGGTGATCTCACAGGTCCCTTCCAACCCAAACCATTCTCCGAGTCCATAATTGCTGGAAAAGATGAAGGAACTGAAAGGTTTTGAAAAAGTGAACACTGCAAATGTACAGCAGCACATCTGAGAGAGATGTCAACTATTTTTCTCCTTCCAATCCCGTGGCACCTTATTTATTCCCACGTGCCATCTGACACCAAGGAGCTGAGCCAAGACCCTCAGAAGTCTCCTGACATCCAGCTCCTGCTGCCTGGGAGAGCTTTCCTACCCAGTTATGGCCTGGCTTCTCCCAGCCACCAAGCAGTGAGATTTAAGTGGCCTGAAAATCTGCTGAAACTGGTTTGGAAAGCGCTTAACCATGGAGCTGCTTTAATCACCTTTCAAAGCACTTGGGTAGTTGGTGATTCTGGAAAGGTCTGACAGTTTGAGCTCTATTTACAGCCAAGACAGAGGTCTAGATGTGGGACTGCATTAATGTTGATCCTATCTCAGCACACGAGGCTTTTTTCTTTCTTTAAGCTGTTATAGATTCATTAAAAAAAAAAAACAAGGAAGCTAAAAAAGAAAGACTTCATGAGCCACATTTTCAAATAAGCCTTCACCTTAATCTTGGTCCAGTTCAAGGCTCCGTGGAGTCAGTCAAGAAATCCCACAATGTAAATAGAAAACGCACGTGGCTCTGTTCACAGACACTTCCTTGTAAGCAACCCCCACTTCGAGCAGTGATGTGCACTAATTGCACAAGAAGAATAGAACCTAAACTCACATACACAGAGCCCATTTCTTCTACAGTTCACATGCACAGATCATTTTCTTACATATCAAAACTAATTGAAATGGCAAAGCACTCCTCACAGTAGGAGGATGCACAAGTTTCCTGCATATCCAACGATAGATGCCAGCAGAAGGAAAATGTGTTTCTGAGATGTAGTTCATTAGCTCTCTCAGCAGCCTGGTAGAGGTCAGAGAAGTTTCTCATTTTGCTTCTTTCTAACCATACTGCAGGGTACTGGAAAGGTTTTCTTTCTGGAACAATTACATCATATTGTGCTTTTATAGACTGAATAATATATCACAATTAAAAGAAATAATTTAACGATTAGGTGCAGACCAAACTCTATTTGCATTTTTACAGCAGAAAAGATTGCAAGCTGTAATTGCCTACGTTTGTATAAAGCTCCAAAGTATGGATCCTTTTGGTTAGCAAATGTTGGTATGCAGACCTCAGCGTGCCAGTCACTAAGCAGCAAAATTAAAATAAACTGCATGATGCAAACCCTTAGAACTACACATTAGTTCCAGTTTTAAACCAACCCTCACCACAAACTTTCTCTAGTTTCAATCCCAAGCAAGTATTCAGGTACATCCATCCACACAGAAAAGAAATTCCTCAGCAAAGCCGTGCAGCACACCCAACACAGTCCCAGCACTCACACATCTGCAACAAATCTGTACACCTCACATGAAACATTTTCAACTTCCTGATGGTAAGGAGCAGTCCCAGACACACGGATACCCTAACGGGAACAAAGCAGTGCCTGCAGTCTCATGGGTCCCCCAAGACATGCATCCAACACCCCAAAGCAGTCCCACTGTCCCCACCCAGCTCAGCTCCAAGAAGGGATTCAGTACCTTTGTGAGCAGGTGCCTGCGGGGCTGTGTAGGAGAGACAGGGTTCAAAAAGGAGGGAAACAAATCTCACGTCGCAGCAGAGAGCTGCTGTGTGCACCGATGTGCTGGGGCTATGAATAGAGTTGGGCTCCTGGCTGGAATATGGCACTGCTCAGGTGTCAGGCATGGGGCTGCGTCAGGACAGCTGGCACCGGGTCTGCTCTCCTTCCCCAATACCAGCACAGGATATGCTATTGCTGGTTCAACCCATTCAAGTTGGGCTCAGAATCAAGACTGCTATCTCTACAGGCAGGCATTGCCCGAAAGTTCTTCTGCTTTTCTACACCTTAAGAGCTGAAATTGTAAAATGACATTTTTTAAGGGAACGAGGGGGAGCAACAGGACAAGGGAAAATGATTTCAAACTACAAGAAGAGATTTAGACTGGATATAAGGAAGAAGGTGTTTTTTTGTTTGTTTGTTTGTTTTTACAGTAAGAGTGGTGAAGCACTGGCACAGGCTGCCCAGAGAGGTGGGCATCTCTGGGGATACCCTCCATCCCTGGAGATACTCAAGGTCAGGCTGGATGGGCTTTGAGCACCTGATAGAGCTGTGGGTGTCCCTGTTCATTGCAGAGGGGTTGAAACAGATGGCCTTTAAGGGTCCCTTCCAACTCAAGCAGTTTTAAGGCTCTGAAAACTGAGTGGTTCTTTCTATAAGGGATGACCAGCTTTTGGAGGAAGGATTCCTGCCTCCAAAGTATCTACATATTTTTAATCACTTGTAAGCCCTGACCATCAACATGCTTATGCTGTTGTAAATCAGAAGCAGATCAACTAAATTGGTCTGGAATAATGGGGCTGCACTGATCTCCATCAGCTGCAGATCTGCTCAGATAGTGGTGTACTCTAAACTGAAGGGGGAAATCAAGAGGGTCATAATAAACCATATATCCATATGCTTAAACAAAGATGAGGAAAAGATTAAGCAAAAATTAGGGTTTTAAAACTGATTGATGTTAAGCCTATACTTTTAGCTGAGAAAGACACTAAAAGGATTTTCAGAATGCTCTTTTTCAAGTGGTATTATTTATTTATTCACTGAACTAATTGGTTGATTAATTGTATTAGATTGAGAAAATTGAAAATGGAATGTCTTTCCTTATCTAGATTTTTAGTCAGATGGTTACATTATAGGGTTTTTTCCAAAAGCAGTGAGGTTTGCATTCAGGAGTGTCCAGGAGTCAATAGCAAATTGTTTTTAAAGGGGAAATTAAGATGTACATCTTCTTGAAAAGCATATTTCATATAACTTGTGGACGAAACTAAGAAAAAAAAAATCAAAGTGATGAAAGTTTACTGATGACAGGAAATGTGATAGATCAGATTACAAAGAGGTCTGTGGTCTAAACTCCCAGACTGTTCCTATTAAAGTGCAGCTTTATCTTAGAAATATAAACACCCAACCCCATACTGCAGCTTTCACAGAAGCCAGGATGGAGCAGCAAACTGATGAAATGCCATCGCTATGATAAAAATGAACCACATCCCCTAAAATGCCTCGTTCTCCTGTTACATGCAACAGTTTATAGCACCGTGTTGGTTACCACTGAGCACGTAGGTAATAAATTTTATTTATAGGAAAACATTCTACTACCATAATAATAACCACATTTCTTTGCTGAGTACATTTCTTTAGCTAATTCATACGATGAGCCCATTCCACAAAAATGCTAGCTGGCACTTTTAAGACAAATTCCTCTCTATTGCTCTCAGAACTCTGAATATTCCCTGAATCCCTGCCTCCTCCAGGGCAGGCAGTACTCTCTGATAGCACAGGTGGAGCAATGCAGCAGTGAACAGGGCTCAGGCTGGGTCTGCTGGAATTCAAAGCTTTCTCTGCTCTCCACTTCCTCCATGTAATTAAGCTGTAATCCTTTCATTCTGATATCATTATCAGTTGTCATGGTGATTTTAATTGCGAAAATGAATGGCTAACAAGTAGGCAAAGACAAAAGTTTTTGCTGAATGAGGCTAAGTTAATAGCAAGTGCAAAAATGTCCATGGCACTACAACAATCGTGTGATCTTTTAACAGAAAGCTTTAAAACAATGATAAGGAGTAGGTGGGAGAGACATTCGATGCGAATATTTCAGTGTTTTGGAAATGCATTGAACTTAATGTCTTAGAAACAGTTTTTGCCTGGTACCAACCATACAGAGCCTTCTGTCACCACATGGAGAAAAATCCCTCTCTGAACCTCAGCTTCCCATAATTGTCATAGAATGGAATCACAGAATGGCTTAGATTGGATGAGACCTTAAAGATCATGCATTTCCAACTCTCCAGCCATGGGCAGAACTGCCAACCATCAGATCAGGCTGCCTATGAAATTAACCTACTGGATATATATGTTTCTAATCAAGAGTCCCACCGGTTCCCAAGAGTGGGTTTCTCCTAGGAAAGATCCCAGATTAGGACCTCACTCAAAGTTAGCAACCCCGCTCTCATGGGCCACGGTTCTGCACTTTTGCTCTGGCTCGCTCTTTGTCAACAAACGCACAGTTGTACAGAGATGCTTAATGAAGCAGTGGCACAAAAACATGGATCATACATGCACACTGGCTGGCAGGGGCTACAGTATGTATAGGCTCTGGACCTCACCACATTGGGTGCTCTGCAAGTGGAGGTTGCTGTATTCATAGAATGGCTTTGGTTGGAAGGAACTTTTAATGATCATTGAGCTCCAACCACCCTGCTGAAGGCAGGACTGACAACCAGTAAGCAGATCAGGGTGCCAAGGGCCCCATCCAACCTGGCCTTGAATACCTCCAGGAACGGAGCATCTACATCTTCTCTAGTTATATTAGAGCTAAGCTAAGCTATTTTGGTAGTTACATGCCCATATACAGCACCAGTTCAAACACAAGAAAACAGAAGCAGGAAGATTTGCTTGACCAGAGAACCCAGCTTAATCCTATTATCTCTTGTTTCACTCTGAACAAAACATTGATCTTTCTTCCTTAGGATAAGTGCTGACCTTTAGCACAGGGCAAGGGCAGCCCAGGCACGCCAGTGTCCACCCATCTGGGGAGCAGCACCCCTGCAGTCCCCTGCATTGAAATCTCTTCCTGGCTCTGTTGACCTGATTCCCAGGTTGCCTCGTGGATAATGTGGCATGCCAGCCACCCGCGGCTTTCTCATTTAAATAAATGAGAAAGTTGAGGCTAAATTAACACTCCAGCAGAGGTAATAAGGGCCGACTGAGCAGCTGCCGTGATGTATGCAAATTGCAGTTTCACACATTAGGAGCTAGATGTTGCTTAATTTGTAGGTCTTTCTGTCTTGGAAGTTACAGAGCCTTTGTCAAATTCAGGCAATCTGAAAGACGTAGAAAAAGGGCCAAAGAGAGCCCCCAAAGTCAGCTGTACCAGCACCCACCCTCTTCCTCCAGGGGTTTCCCTCCTGATCCCCTGACAGGCAGTTATTACTGAGGTGCACTGCACTGCCTGATACCTTTGGGCAACGATCTGCTGATTTCCAGCAAACACACTGCCTGATTGAGGAGGCACCAACAGCCCTTTGGTACAAACAGAAACCTGATTTTTTTTTCTACTTTCTAGCACTTTTTCTACTTTCCCCCCAGTGTTGCCACAATCCAGGAGTTTAATAACCACCAGGTTTCTTTCTCTAGGAATGAAACTGTACCAGAGCAAAGGGAGGCTGCCATAGCAGCCAGTTAATCAAGCAGAAGGAAAGGGCAGATAGGAGAGAATTTGTCCTCCTCCTTTTAGATCTATAGATATTGGAATGGAGACAGTAAAGAAGCACATAGCTGGCTGCATTTTTGACAGAGCTATTCTGGATGTTATTATTAATGCTTTTAATACCTTTAAGAAAAATATGAGTACAGTTGTGCCAGGGTCAAAAAGACTTCTAAATGGAGACTGTAATGCGATGGAAAGCACAGCAATAACAGTAGAGCAGCAAGTGATGGTTTGTTCAAAAGCAACATCCACGTGCACAGAAGTAAAGGAAAGAAGCTGCTTACCTTCAGAAGACCTGAGGTATGCAGGCATCTCCAGCAAGACGGCATTGCTTCCATTGCCAACCCTTAAATGAGGTCTGGGAAGGGGTAGATCCCAGCTCCAGCCCTTCAGATCAGCCAGGTGCATTACACTGCATGCACCTGTGCTCCCCTGGGTTGGCCCTGCCTTCCCACCAGGTGCTCAATCACTGCTTCAAGCTGTGACTCAGCATTTCCACCACAGAGCCCAAAACCAAACGTCATGCAGGGAAGTCCGTACATGACACAGCAGAACTTGAGGCCATTATGGCCACACAGAATAATTTTAAAAAAAAAAACAAAAACTGTAACATTCCTCAGGTTTACACATTCTATCAGAAGAAACAAAATAATACAAAAACATTGTGAGTCAGACTTCATCACTTAGTACAAACCCCTGCCATTCTCCTGGCCTTCAACCCTCATCACCGAAACAGGATGATGGTGGTTTCCTACCAGCTGGAGAGATTAACTCACTAAGCTGCAGGGCTCGTGTGCCAACAGAGCAAATTAAGACATGCATACAAGTTTGCATATTCCAATAAACTCTGCATTTGCTGCAGTCCTATAACTATCAGAAAACCGTGCTACAGAAACGCATGAAAAGCCTTTTCTTCAGCAGTAGGAAATGAATTACCAAAATACAAAGCCAAGCATACATCACTTTTTTGACAAAGCAAGGCAATAACTCTGAGATACGTGGACTGCTCCTGTCACAAGCAGGAGACATTTGTCTCTTAAATATCCCAAAGATGCTGCTCCCTAGATGCCCAGACTTGAGCATCCAGCTGCAGATGGTTCTTCTCAACTATTCCCCCAATGCCACAGCTGAGATTGATATTTGTAGTGCAGTGCTGGAGTTCCAACTCACACAATTTAACTATGTGCTAAGGGCAAGTAATCTATAATGCCTACTCACCTTTCTTTCTTTCTTTCTTTCTTTCTTTCTTTCCCTCCTTCCTTCCTTCCTTCTTTCCTCCCTCCCTCCCTCTCTCCCTTCCACCTTGAGGGGAAAGGAAGTTGGTCTAGCCAGGTACCATATATTCTCTTTCATCCCGTAGGTTGAGTCACCAGCTGTAGCTTTTTGAATTCAGCTGTGAGGGAGCTAATAAATTAGGAGGTAAAAGCCTGGAGAGATCTGTAGTATTGTTACCTGTTTAATTACATGCCTGCAGTTGCCCCTCCACATAGAGCCTATTTTGTTCAAACCTTGCTACTGAATTTAGTGGTTTGTTCTAGAGCAGTACTGCATCACAGGAAATAAATAGGAGCTAGAATCATAGAACCATTAAGGTTGGAAAAGATCTCTGAGATCATCTTGTCCAGTCATCCACCTGTCACCAGTATTGTCCATTAACCATGTCCTTTGGTGCCCCATCTCCACATTTCTTAACACTTCCAGAAACAGTGACTCCACCATTCCCAGGGCAGCCTTTTCCAATGCATTGCCGCTTTTGGGAAAAGAAACTTTTCCTAATATCCAACCTGGACCTCCCCTGGTGCAACTTGAGGTCATTGGGATCCTTCAAAAAGTGAAATTTCTACTTTTGCTCAATCAGAGAAAAAAAAAAAAAAAAGGATGAAGAAACGTAGCATCTTCCAAGTTACACCCCACGTGGCACCCTTCCAAACCTCTTTCCATATGTTCTTAAGTGCTGAAAGCCCAAATGTTCCATATCTCACTGTCAAATTCTCTGGCTCTCTCCCAACAGCTCTTACAATACAGTTGGGCATTGTCTAGTGAGCAGAAGTAAATACCTCGGATTGATAATTAAAAATATATTTGATCATCTTATAGATACAAATGGCCAAGGGGTGCAGCGCTGAATGAATCATTCAGGCTGACAGATTTTGGAACAGCAGAAGGGTGTATTTCTGGTCTCACCCAAGTTGCCCCAGAAATTCTGGTTTGTTGCAGAAGGTATTGCTGAGGAGCTTTGAGACAAGGTGCAGAAGTGGAGACTGATGAGCCATTCGCGCATCTCACTGCAACTTCAGATGCTACTGACTCTAAGGCAGAAGCAAAACCACAGACAGCTTTGATATAAGAATACCAAAGACTGTAGCCAACATATAGCAGATGTCTTGCGTTGGGGCTAAGTGAGAGCTGGGAGGGCGAACATTCAGATTCAGTAACTTTGGATGTTATTAGCAGCACATGCTGCTAATTTGTAATAAGATCAAATAGGAAGGTTGTTAAAGGCCTTGGGAATTGAAGATGTCCTTCTCTGAAGCTTGCTAACAATCCTTTGCTCTCTTGGGCTGTAACAATGTCATCATCATCTCATGTATGAAATACTTCAGGTGCTTACAGATGCTCTGCCCTCTTTTTTACTGCAATACTTCTCATTTGTCATCCCCTTTCCCAAGGCGTGCTTCTGGGTAATTATCATATGCTTCAGTTCAGCCAAGGAGGGAAACTGGTGAATGTGCTTTCCCTTGCTAGGAGCTATAAAGTAAATTGTAGCAGATATTGCAAAAATCAAATAGCCAAGAGGTTTTTCCTCTGACGCACACTTCACTTGATGGATATTCTTTACTTTCTCCAGTACTACTCCTGATTGACAGCAGGGTGAGAATCCGGCCTCCCATTCACTAACTGATGCAGCTGTTTTGCTGAACCAGCTTCCTGGCTGGGAATGGATCCAGTCAGCTGTGGATAACAAACCCAATAATAGGGATTTCAAAGATTTCATACATTTATTTATTTTTTTTTTTTTTAATATTTACAAAGTTACTTTTCTTACAGAATCTGTTAGGCAGATGTTAGGAAGTAATTACTACCCATGAATTGGAAAGAAAATGCACGTCTTATGCAGCCATACACTGAACATGTGTGAGTGGCTGGAGCAGAGAAACCAAAGATAAATGAGAAAGAAAGTAAAATGTATCAGTGCAGAATCTGCCAGAATTTACCACGGGGTTATAATGAAGAAATAGCACAAGGCAAGCTCTTCTCATCAGCCATACAGTCAGTGCATATCCAAAACAACAAGCCTGCTACCTTCTATAACAACGGCTGAGTTATACTCACCATTGGTAGACGGAAGATGAATTTGGCCTTAACCAAGGAGGTACAGTTCCCATCAGTTTTCCAGAGAAGCTGTGGATGCCCCATCTCCGGAGGTGTTCAAGGCCAGGTTGGATGGGGCCCCGGGCAGCCTGGTCTAGTATTACATATGGAGGTTGGTAGCCCTGCATGCGGCAGGGCGGTTGGAGCTTGGTGATCACTGAGTTCCCTTCCAACCCAAGCCATTCTGTGATGCTATGATTCTATGATTCATCAGCACCAAAGAGCCCTCCAGCCCGTTACGTCAGTAGTCGGAGATGGACATTCCAATGCACATTTTTGTGCTCAAACATCCAAAAGCATCCTTAGATCACTGCACATATAGATATAACTAGGAGTGACCATGAATTAAAACTCTTGCCTCCATGTATAAAGTTACTGGAATATAAAAAAACTTCAGACAGTGACGGCAGCAGTAAAAACATCCAAGAGATCAGCATAGAAAGCAAAAAGAGGGTACATTTTGCCTCCAAAAATGCAGTTATCCAGGCTGGGGTTTTATCCAGGACACGATATTCCCTGTACTTGTAAATATGGAGGATCTTTAAGACCAAAATTTTACTGCTTGGAGTGCTTGTAGGGTTCTGACGGATAGATTTTGAGATGAGATTGGAAATAGTAATTGTATAATTGGGTAAATAAAATCAGGAGCCATTAGGAATGGATTCTGCCCTCAGCTTACCTCCAGTATCAAACCCTACTATTCTCTGTCCTGACTTCTCCCCTGCAAAATAAAAATATCCCTCCTGCTGGAAGTGTTTAGAAATCTCAGCTTCAAAGCAGCAAATTAGAGTTAAATAGAATATTTCACTAAGTAATAATAAAATTACCAGGCATCTTTTATGACATTTTCCATCACTAGTAGTTAATGCGTTTCATAGACCAGACCAGTATAATTAACTTTATCTTCCAGTTGAGCCAGAGCCACTGAGGCCAAGCTAGGAAATAACTCACCTGTGCCCCCACAGCTCCCTTATGTTGCATAACACATCCTTGGAGGTTGTGCTGATACTCACGCATAGAATCAATTTCATTCAAAAAATTCCATAACAGTAATTACAGCCCTCTAAAATTCCATCTCAGTGTTTACGAATCTGTGAGCACCATCAAAAGAAACGTTACAAAAGAAGCCTTAAAAAGTCACAAGCCAGCCTGGGTGCTCAATATTTCACATCTAAATTACAATATAAAACCTCATTTTGAGAAAGGCAATGAAAGAACTGGGGTTGGGTGCTTTTTTAAACAACATTTGTCACAGAAAAAAAAAAGGAGCTTGAGCATTTGGGTTGCCAAGGCAGAAACAAGCACCACAGACACATTTTCCCCTTATGGGGATTCATCAAGGTTGTGCAGTGCAGCTGTTGTCTTACTAAAAGAAAGTTTCGGCCCCTGGCTGGAAGAAACAGAAACGTAATTATGTTATGATGAGCTGGAAAACATGCAAAGAAAAATTGGAATGCAAAGCATGATAAATGATGCATTGTCAATTGCAGAACAGCAAGAAAACCAGGCAGCACGATAATAACTCTTCTCCAGCCAGTGCTTCCAGTTTGGCTACCAAAAGAAAGCACTGCTCTAACCACAGCTCTCTACAGTATTATTTCATCCGGATACAGTGATGTTGGTGACGGAGTGGCACTGCTGCCCAGGGAGTGCTGGAGTCATTGGGTCCCTGGAGGTGTTCAACAACCATGGAGATGTGGCAGTGAGGGACGTGGTTATGGGCATGGTGGGGTGGGTTGGGGTTGGACTTGGTGATCTTAGAGGTCTTTTCCAACCTGAACGATTCTGTGACTGTATCAGTGGTAGCAGGGCTACATGCAGCCCTAGGACACGCCATCTCGCAGTGACCAGGACAGGATTTCCCTTCAGGTGTTGCAGCACTGTGCTGGTGTAGGGGACCAGACAGCGGGGCTGGTTCTCATGGTGTAAGCGGATTCAGAGGCAAAATGACTGATTTTGGCTCTTTACAGGAACCTTTCCTTTAGAAACCAACACCGCCGGGCCGCAGAGATAAGACGGGATATTTGTTTAAAGAAAACCTTCCAACCATTGACCGAAAGTTGATAATAATTGCTCAAACCCACCCACAGTCATCGGGGAGAGTGCCTGCCAGGGCTCAGCGTGTCCGCAGGCTGCAAGGACGCAGCGGAGCTGTAGCTGTGCCCTCTAGTGCACGACAGCTGCAATTTCTCTGCCATTTCTAAACGCCAGCAGTTGTGCACCCGAGAAAAATGGGCTTTCTCCCTCCCTTGGTGGGACGCTGGTGAGGTTACACGGTTCCAGAGCTTCAAAAAAATCCTCTTTATTCTCCAGCAGAGAGCTGTTAGGAGAGCTTCCCCCCTACAGACCAAACTTGAGGGCAGAGTTTCAGCCTTTTGGTTTGAATTTGCTACTTTTGGAAGGTGCTGGCTGTAATATTCATGCATGCCTCAGAATCTGGTATTAATATTCTTGGGTTGGCTTTTGTTGTTGTTGCTTTAATTAAAAAAAAAATACCAACAAAACCACCAAGCCACCCAACAGAACGTGTACTGCTTCTGTAATTAAAACCAACCAGCTCTGAAATTAGCATCTATGTAGGATGGGTCATCTTCTACACATCAGTTTAAAGGACTGAAACTTGTATTCAAACTGTGTGATTTTAAGCAGATATTTTTGGTCCTGTCAAATAAGTAGCACAGGCAAGGCACTAATCTCTTCTCTCATATAGCACTGCTTGCAGTCACAGAGTTGCAGGTGACTGCTAATGACAACAGGACTTACAATATCGTTATTACTCCTATTACCTATAAAAAATGACGCTGCCTTTATCACTAAATATTTTCCTTTTCATGATAAAAATGCATTATTATTTCACAGCAGTTTGCATCTAGGGTTATTAAACCACTTGCAGCTTCCTTTAGTAATTCTATTCCCTCTGATTTGGGAGAATGAAAACAGAAAAAAGAAATTACTGACAAGCACCAACTGATGGAAGCCTGCAAACGGCTCCTGTGCTGCTCAGATGCCCTGCAGTAACCCTTCAACCTTTCTCCATTTCATGTGGCACTGCTTTGGGAAGAGGTACACGACACTGCAGAACCACAGAGCTACTTATAAGTCCTTCCAATATTGTTAAACTTAACGTGATCAATAAAACCCTGTCCTTCAGCGTTCCCTTTCTCAACACAGTTGGCCAGACACCAAGTTTGGTATTTGCCCGTAAGGCGTTAAAATAGATATTTTACAGGAAAGCACAGCCACTGTATCCCAGTGCCCACTCCTGGACCTATCTTGTGTGGAGCAGCCAAAGAGAAGGGCCAAACCAAAACAACAACTGTACACCAACAGCTTCGGTGGCATCGTGTTCTCTGCTTGTCACTCGATTTCAATTGCTCCTCTTCATGCTCCATCTCTCACCGTTTCCCCATGTGCTCTCCCTTGTGCTGCCTGCTGCTCTCCAGCTGCTCCCTGCCTACTGTCATTTCAAGCATTTTCCTATTGGAGCGGATTCTTCCATCACCACAAACTAGTTGGATATTTCATCACTGCGTCTTCCTCCTCCCCTATTCATTCTTCCCTCTTTTCATCATCAGAAGTTCTCTATGAGTTCTTAGTGAGCAGAATGCCCCATGGTTTAGCACCCACTCCCATCAAATTCCCTTCTCGAACAAAAATGCTCCCTTGCAATATAAAAACATCAGGCTGTCAATAGGAGCAGAGAGGCCGTGCAAAATCTCATCACCTCCACATGCCAACAGGATAGGACCCACTAAAAATACATTTTATGACTGAAAGCATAATGACAAAGTACTGTCTCAGTCCCTTGCCCCACCACCAGAATTACACTCCAGCCCACCATGACATCTCCCACCCATCCTGCTCCCTCCCTTCTCTCTCCCATTGTTGTGATAAAAACTGATAAAAACTTTTAATTCCGGGGCTTCTTTTCTATCATTTCAGCAACTTTTCTTGAAATGTGGATTCTTTTCCTACAGTTTGCTTCTTTGGAGGCTCTATCCTTTTCTCTGTGCTCCTATGGGTTCCTTTGGCATCAGTAGTGATGCTAAACTTAAGCAGTGCTCATTCCTTAATAAAGCAAACATCTTTCCCTGCAGTGACTGAATTAGTGCACAGACCACCAAGTGTATTTCTATTTGTTACTAGGAAGTTGATTTAGGTTTAACTGCATTTCCACAATGTTTTTCACCCCACAGAGACGAGAAAAGATGTTGCAGTCTCTTAAATACCTCATGCTTGTGCTCATACATCCCTTTGATTTCTCACAGGGAGAATGGTATGCAATAATTGCTCTGCTCAAGCCTTGTATATTGTTTTTATGTCCGCTAGGTGAATCCTTCAGACTCAATCCAGTGTTCTCAGGAGGCTTTTCATTCACAGCTTAAGCTCTGTGCAAGTGGAAGGTAGCTGGTCATTGGTTGCTTCTCACTTATTTTTATCCCAAGACGGGAGGGAGGTGTGTGCTATCCATGCAAAGAAATGTGCCCAAATGCCTGCGGGCTCAGGGAAGGAGGAAGAAGGGAAGGAAGGGGGGGTTCATGCTCCACTCATCCCCTTCTGTGCAAATCTCTGCAGGGAGGTAGCTGGGTGTCAATGCACTGACCAGGGCAGGTTCTCAAAGGCAGGATCTGTGTCCCAGCAAAGGTCACTTCTTTCAGACGCTATTTTTGTCCTGAAGTACAGGCAGCAACCTTCCCTTGTCTCCCCCACCTCGCTGGGAACTCGGATATTCCCAGCACACAGCAGGAGAGGAGCTGCTCCTGGCGTCAGGTTTCATGGAGCGCCGCAGGGAAGCACTGAAGTGTTCCTGGCAGACCAGCTGTGTGAGCAGGGGAAGAGGGTGCTTCCTTCTTTCCTTGCTTTTTTATCCAGTTATTATCTGATCTGTACCCTTTAAATAAACATGCAAGTCCTTGATCCTCCCAGCAAAGGAGCTGACTTCAATGGCTCTCTAATAGCACCCAGCCCTGCCCAGACAGTAGCTGGCCCAGTAAATCCTAAACTCTGCATACAGCTCCCAGGGCTCTGGTAAGACCCCAGCTGACCTAAATCTCACATGTTATGAGCAGCCATAAATGCGTGTTTTTTTCTAAAGCAATGCCAATTTTTCTTTTGTGGTATATAACTAAAACCCCCTTTAGGGCATTTAATACAAATGGCACTGAAAGAGGAAGAAGTCTGCTTTTGATTTCCTTTTTCTTTTTATATGGGTTATCTCAGAGGTTTTACATTTATTGTTATTATGGTTAGCATCTATTTCTTTCTATTACAAAGAACTGCCTCTCCTTAAAAAAGCCTTGAGATCTTTAATTATATGCAGGCATCTAAACAGTCAAGTTTGTATTATTAGCATCATGAAACATACTGAATCTGTGCTGTTAATATAAACAGAATCAGAACCGTAGAATCATTAAGTTTGGAAAAAACCTCTAAGACCACCAAGTCCAACCCCAACCCACCCCCACCACATCCCTCAGTGCCACATCTCCATGGTTCTGGAACACCTCCAGGGATGGCCACTCCCTGGGCAGCTGTGCCATTGCCTCACTACCCTTTCTGAGAAGATATTTTTCCTGATATTCAGCCTGAACCTTCCCTCGTGTAACTTGAGGCCATTAACTCTTGTCCTAGAAGAACACAACAGTGTACCAAAGATGAACTCATACTGAGCTTTGTTACCCATCTTCTCAAAATACCACGGTTGCTGTCATGAGAAGGAGTTTGTTGGATGGAATGTGAAAGAAGACCAATTACTGGGCTTCAATCTCCTGTCATGCTACCAATACTGCTGAGAGCACTCAATAAATACTGAACACTTACAGTATTAAAAGACAAATATCCAGGTTGGGTATCAGGAAGAATTTATTCTCCAAAAAGGTGGTAATGCATTGGCACTGCTGCACGGGGAGTGGTGGAGTCACTGTCCCTGGGGGTGTTCAAGAACCATGGAGATGTGGCACAGAGGGACGTGGTTGTGGGGCAGTACTGGTGACAGAGGGACTGTTGGACTGGATGACCTTAGTGGTCTTTTCCAGCCTTAATGATGCTGTGTGATTCCGTGATTCTGTGAAAGCTCAGTGTCTGGATGCCTTTGGGCTTGGGGAGCTATTTCAGCTCCTGGGAACCTCGCAGCGACAATTTACATAAGCAAATGTCATATGCCATAAAATATATCCCAAATTATACAGTTGCAACATATGTATTGCATATAAGCTATGATAATTAGGTGCAGTATATGTGTATAAATTATATCCTGCATTTTTAAATTGCCTTCCCATACCACGAATGGGGCTGCAAATCAGGGTGCTTGGGTGCTCCTCTGAAGCGGTGACTGAAAGATCTGATCTTCCTGGTGAGGCTTCAAGGGCTCACCTGGATCCTAAGAGCCAAGTGTGGATTTGGGACAGCGCGGACAGGTTGGCACCGGGGCAGCCGGGGGGCGGCGAGGCTTCGCGGTGATGAACCCCTTCCACGCTCCGAGGGAGGGGGTCGGCGAGCGGCTCCTCCCGTGCCACCGACCCGGGGCCGCCACCCGCCCGAGCAGCACCGAGGGCAGCGATGCGAGCGGCGGGCGGAGCCGGCGGGGGAGGCTGACCCGAATGGAGCCGCGGGGCGGGGGGGGGTCGGCGGCACCGCGCGGGGGGCAGCGAGCCGAGCAGCGCCGGGGGGAACCACCGCGTCCCGGAGCCGCCCCCGCTCCGCACCGCGCGGCGGAGAAGGACCCGGGGAGGCCGCATGGAGCCGGGGCGGCTCCGCGCGACCTGGGCTGAAGCGGGTGCGCGGGTCCCTCCTCCTCCTCGCCCTCCTCCTCCTCCTCCTCCTCCCCGCCGCTCGCAGGCAGCGGCTGGGGAAGTTGCGCTCGCATCGGAGACGGCTCCGCGGCGGAGATCGCTTTGAGAAAAAAGGTCTTCCCCTCTCCCTCCGCTCCCCCCCGCCGCCGTGGCCTCGACACAGTAAGTGGCAGGAAGGAAGTTTAGTTGCAGACAACCTGCGGCAGCGGTAACTTTGTGCTGCGTGCCTTCAAGGTGCCTTTGATGCGTGCGGCAGCTTCTGGCAAGTGGACTGCAGCTCTCCCAGCCGTCGGCCCTCCCTCTCCCCCCCCCCCCCCCCGCCCTTCCCAACCTCCCCTCCCACCACCACCGCTACTTCAGCCCACACACGAGAAAAAAAAAAAAAAAGAAAGAAAGAAAGAAAAAAAAAAAAACCAAAAAAAAAGTGATGAAATGAAGAAGTGGTGAATTACCCAAGCGACTTTCCGCCGAGAGCCAGCGAGCCACCGAGAGGAGCTGCGGAGCGCTCCGGAGCTGCCCGGCACGGACCCAGCGGCACCGCAGCGCGATGCACAGAGCCTCAGCTGCTGGAGCTCGCCCTGCCATGCCGGCTGCTCAGTAGCATGCAAACCCTCGCCCAGGATGAAAACAGGTTTGTGGCAGTTTGCTGGAGATGTTTCCTTCCCCGCCGCCGGCACTTTGCTGTCGGTGCCTGAGAAGATCTTGATGATGGCAGCGGGTACCTCTGCCGCGTTCCCTCCGCCGTTCTTTGGAGATAAATCTTTCATGCGGCTGTCTTTTCCTATCTGTGGCGGTTGCTGCACAATCTGCACTTGATTGCAGCTCAAATATTCTTTCTAAGATCCACTTCGCAAAATGATGCAAAGTAAACACAGATGGGAGAAGTGGGGGAGAGAAAGCTGTGATGAAGTAGTGATGGTGGATGGATCTTCCCTCCTTCTCCCTCCAGTGCCTTCCCCCCAAATGCGAGCCTTCCCTGCTGTGGTCTTAAAGAAGGAAAGATTTGGGGGCCCTTTGGATGGAGGTTTGGAGGGACGCTTCCATTGGCGGTGCTTGCCTTGCTGACCAACTTCCTTAATGTCTGTGGCTCCCAAGCCCGTCAGCTTTGTCTCGCCTTCACCTGTCCTCAAGTTTCTTCCATCACCTTGCAGGTCATTCATCCAGAATGCCCGAGGAAAGTTCGCCAAAGCGGAGTCCTCAAAACATCCCATACAAGGACCTGCCCCACATCGTCAACGCTGATGGGCAGCACCTCTTCTGCAGGTACTGGAAGCCAGCAGCAGCTGCCAGGTGAGCACTTCCCAGCAAACACTTTTTTGACTGTCAGTAAGACTCCATAACTATGCTTTATAGCTTGGCTGGTGTGACTGGGCTATGAGCACTGAGCTTTGCAGAGCCGCTAAGAGATGTCTCTCACCTGAGAGAGCTCCTACTGTAATGAGTGCATTCCCCAACCCTTTCCTCACTCAAACTCACCTTACAGATGTGAACCAGAGTTACTCTCACCCTGTGCACAGCTGCCTCGCTTGGCACTTCTGTGTGCTACATCCAGAGTGGCACCTGTGGGTGGCTGATGCCCGTCAGCAACAAAGTGCCTTCAAACCAACAGCAGTCAGGGAGGGATGGGATGCCAGCTCAGCGATATCTGCTCTTTTTTATTTCCTTAGTGTCAACAAATACAACATCAGCATCTGAGTTCAGTTTGATCAGTTACAGCAGAAATCCCAGGGCAGAGGGCAGGAGCTGGTTTAACTGTGTTGCTTTTTAACTGCTTTTTTAAAAATGTATTTATGGTCAGTAAATGATTTAGGAAGCTCTCCCTGGGACCTCCCCGTGAGTTCACAACTGAACTTGGTGATAAACACAGACAAGGTATCAGATAGAGACATTTAAATAATGTCTTTTTCATAATTTAAACAGTCCCTTGAGTGTAATGGCTTTCTGTGCTGATTATGTGCTGATTATGATCTGCTATAGAAAGCTATCCGTGTTTCTCCCATAGTTATTTATGGCTGTTCATCTTGCTGCCAGTATCTGCTGTCAGATTCTGGCTTGACACATACTTATGCTACCCCTAGTTGCATAGGCAGCTACTTTACAAAATCTTGGTGTTGGTTGGTTGTTTTTGTGCAATCCGATGGAGAAGGCTATGTTGATTTTTAAATTGTATTTTCTTTTTATAGCTGATAGGCAAATGCAAGAAAAGTTGTTCAAGCAGGAGTTTGAGTAGGCAGGAGGAGCGCTTTCCCATGCCCACCCAAACCATCTCAGAGAGGTGGATACACCCCCAACTTCCCTGCCCTTGGGTTTGGTGCACGCCAACCGACGAGCCATGCGGTGACATATGGTCAGGAGGTGCCCTGCACATAAGCAACGTGCATTGCCACCTTGTTCCCAGAGAGCAGGGCCGTGAGCCACCCTATTGCAGCTCTGTGGCACTTATTGGGTTCTAGGATGTGGGTCTTGGCTTGAGATCTGTGGTCCTACGATCCATGGACCCGGTCCACAGAGAGCTTTGTAGTTACTTCTATTCACTGACTTTCAGGAGGAGGAAAGTTTTTGACGCAGATGTTTTCTGAATCCTTTGCATCAGCCTCAAGATTTCCTGTATTGGAAAAAAAAAATAGCACCAAACCAAGCTTCTACTGTGAAATCAGGCTGTCTCATATTGTAATGCTAATTAATCATTAACTGCCCACAATGATCTTCATCCAGTAGTGAAATTGCTTTCTCTTTTCATGTTTAATTTCTTAGCAAATTAGTAGTGAGTGGATGGGTCTTTGATCAAGAAATGAAAGGATGATAAAGAACTGAGAGTTAAAACTTAGTGCTGAAGTCCTCTGGGTAGTTAATTTTTTAGGGCTCTGTGAACCAAGCAGTTAATTGAGAGCAAGCTTGCCCTACTTTTGTGACAACAAAAGTAGAAGGGATCAGTGTTGCTCATTTACAAGTGGTTCCTGGGTGTGTGTATTTGTATATGAGGAAGGGTGTGCTGTTTATTATTAGCTCGTTTTGCATTGTTATGTATGAGAGAGAACACAAGTGACTGAACAGCAAGTTAGTGCCTGTATTCTACAGTCAGGAACACTCTTGAAGTGCTTTGATAGGAAACCAAAAATACATCTTTTCCCTCTCACTTTTCATAAGTAGCTCAGCTTATTCTGCTTCATATGTAAAAGCTTGGCAACTTTCATCTAATTTTAAACATTCAGCAAAAATGATCTATATATATATATACGTACAGGGAGAGAGAGGCACCTCAGGGGACTTTTGTTGGCCTGTTACAATTATTCTGTTTCAAATACTGAAGGTGAATCTTTCAATCTTCCAACTCAATTGTTGATTCAGGTTGAAATCCTAACGCTAATGAGTGACACTGTAACAGTTGAACGGTGGGATCTTCCATTGATCCATTATGCGCCTCATCCCAGCTAGGGCTGCAGAAATACCTTTTCACTGCAGATGCCCAAAGGTTATCATTGACTTGGCTTCAATTAGAACAGAACTTACCATCCTCGATTCACCCCCCAGGGAGAAAATAATGGGATATCTGCCAAAGGAAAAATTAAGAAGTGGTGCTGGCCTGGGGTTGGAAAGGAAACGATGGGTGGACACTGGAGCCAACCAGCAGATATTGCCCTTCAGAGTGGGTGCTTCTCTTTTATTCCTCAAACAGACCTGCAAAGATGGATAAAGGCTTTAAAAAAAAAACAAACACAAAGATTGGTCAGGAAGATGGGGAATTTTGTAAGGCTCTTCTGCTCCATGCACACAAATATCCAGGCTCAGATCCTGCAGTGTTGAGCCAACCGATCAGCCCATACTGATGCACATATGGATGCTTTGTTGTAAGTGCCACCGAGGCCAAGGTTGTGGTGTGAGTGAAAGGCACCTATTGTGAGTTCCTCAGCAGGAGCTGCTTTGTTTCAGGGGGGGATTTAGGTGATTACGTGGCAGGAAGCTGACACACAAAGGCACTCAAATGTCATAGAGATTAGATGGGGTAGACAGAGTAGACATTAACAGGACTAAGGAAGGAGGGAGACTGTTTTCCACCTCTTGGGGTGAGACATCAGCCCATGGGGAGAGCTGGGGCTGCAGGTGCAGCTTCCCAGCCAGCAGCCCCATGAGCTGCCCGACTTGTTGAGCCAGTTTCATCCCCAGATGTAATTAAGGAGTCTCACTGGCTGTGGAGGGTAGGGAAAAGCACTGTGTTCTGGTGTTGTTTTCTTGGATCCTGCCAAGAGCTGGGTTTGTGGAGCATGACAGCAGGTAGTGGGCATGGGAGGCTCACTTATGAGGTCCTGTTTTTTGGACTGTGTAATATTGTTTTGAGGAGCTAAATTGGTGGTACCAGAACAGATTGATGTCACGCCTATAGCATGCCCCAGTAGTGAGGAAATCCTACTTAATGGAAAAGCAGTCCTTGTGTAAACAAAAACAACAGCTCCATGCAAGGTTACAACCTCTGCCACCACCCTGAGCCTCCTGAGTAAAAATATGAGGTAACAGGAGGTGAGGAATTAAGAAACCATGCTCTGTTCCCAGCCTTCAGACAAAGCTGCTAAGAATAGAGGTGGGATGAGGAACGGGAAGGAAAGTTGGGAGGAGAAGTCAGACCATTTCCTTTGAGGCCCCAAAAGGGCCTGAAGAAGTTCAGCAGTGACCTTCTTTCGGTATCCTGGTGGCCTTTTCTGGATGTCTCAGCTGTTCCCATCACTGCCTGGATAACTGCAAACAGTTTCTTTGGGGCATTTGGGGATTTGTTGACCCAGCTCAGTTTTGGAGCCTACCAACGTCAGCAGCTTTACCAATAGCCCACATCCACCGTTGACTTCAGTGAGACAGTGTTATTTGGCTCTCCTCTGTAAATAGATATAAATTAAGGTTGGGCACTTAAGTGCGAGATGCTCACAGTTCAAAGATGCTTTTGGAAATGCACATTCTGTGCTGGGGAGGCTGCCTGGAGCTGATATGTGTGGGCCACACACGTCTTCCTGCCCAATTGTTAATGTACAGTGAAATGGCTTGCTTATACGTCAGACATTGTGACCATGATTTAGGAGAACAGTGTGCAATTACCTGAGCAAACACCGTCTTTGTATGAGTTCTTTCAGCTCTACACCTGAAAAGTGTGATTAAAAGTACAAAATCAAACAAACAAAACCCACCTGCTTCTCTATTTGCTCTTTTTCCTTTCTAAAAAAGGCCTGTCATTCATTCTGACTTGTTAGTGGTAAAAGAACAAGCCAATAAGGAGAAAATCTATTTCTCTCTCCCTGAAGGACTTTGCAGAAGTGCCTGTAGTGCAGAAATACAAACTGCCTTTAGATTTGAACCAGCCCTTGAACTGTGAACATTGCTTGCTGATTTTGGCACCTCATTATCAGCATTTCCATGGTGTTTCCAGAAGAACAGCACTGCTCCCAGCGTGAGCAGATGACAAAGTTAAATTTGACTTTCAGACCCTTCCAAAATGACTAAATAAATAAACCGAAGCGAAGTCAAAGCAAAGGAAAGCATGCCACTAATTCTAATGTCCCTAATTATGCTGCACAAGTCTCCAGAAATACAGAATTCTCTAATTCGGTGCCGCTCTGGAAGAACACTTTAGTTTGAAGTTGACCTCATTAGTATAAACTAATGCACAAGGACCAAACTTGTATGGTTTAAAGTGACTTCTGTCAGCATCATCTGTCATAGGATGAATTGAGCTCTCTGCATGTCTGATCACATCGTAGACAGAGCATGGGGGAAATAAGAGCTTTTTCTTAATGATTTTCATTGTCAAAACAACATTCCAAGCTTTGATTGCTATATTGATATTGCCTGAGTTTCTCAAGCCTTCCTTCTCCAATTCATCAGCTGTGTGTTCCTTCAATGGATGTGTCCTCTTCGCTCTATGAGACAGCCTTATTTGTTGTGAATGGTGGCAGCCTCTCATGATTTCTTATCCAGGGGGTGGGAAAGTTAATAAACCAGCTTCACCTGTGAGGGACTCTTTGACAGACATGAGAGCAGCTTCATTACTTGTTGTAATTCCCAGCAGCTTCCATTCATTAGGACAGGATTTCTTCAGTCCTCACAGGAATGTCTGAGGCATGCAAATCTCCTCTTGTTTTCCCATGGAATCCAAGGAATAAGACAAAAACAAAGAGAATAACAATGGTTGTAAACAGCCCTTTTTCTTTATTACAGTCTTAGGATCAGTTTCTAGGCACAAGCATACAAGACAGTGCAACTTTATGGCTGCTAGTGTGTGAGAGCAAGCTGACTTCAGGAGTTCTCTGTTGTAAACCTCAGAGATTTCATTATGTTTTCATCCTAGTCCTGAGACAACAGCAAAGGATACAAAATCAGTTTTGGTTCTTCATGTGCCACTAACCTGATGAACCAAGTCATCAACCAGGCCATCAGACTTGTTACATGTTGAAAGCAATGTCATCAACAAAGCTGACAAACTCATCAACTGTGTCAGGATTCCAGAAGCAAGAACTCTTTCTTTCAGTAGCACAAGGCACATATAGGCTTAGACAAAACAATAAAAGCACCTGCACACTGTTCCCTGCCTTGGTTACTTCAGAAGTCTTGAACATCCCTGGGTGTAGCAATCAGACAGATGAGTACAGTGGGAAAGGTGTTACAACAAAGGCGTGATGACAAAAGGACTGGCACAATAGAGAGGTGCCATAAAGGAAGGCAAGAAAATTACTCACCTGTATCAGAAGATTCTCAGTTCACAGGGAGAAAGCTCCACCAAGGAGGGATGTCCAGGAAGAAATCCTTCCCTGGTGGCAGTCAGCCCTTAAATGAGGTCTAAGAGAGGTGCAGCCAGGTTCCACCCTTCCTGTCACACAGCTGAATTGCCTTCACCTGTGCTCCCATGGCTGACCAGGTCCTTTCCCCAGGTGCTCAATCAGTGGTTCAGGCCGTAACTCAACAGCTACCATACACTGCGGCAGCTCTTTTAGATCACCATGAATACATCTACAAGAGTTGGCTGGCACAGTTGAATTGGCTAGAAGGCAATGTGTTTTCTAGATCTGTTGCAGAGGAGCTGGCCTGGGTTTCCTCCTGAGTTCCCCTGAAGCTGCTGTGTCTTTGTGCTTTTCAGAGCCAGCAGAACATCTGATCTCTTTGTTCTTCTAGGGAAATTACATTGTTCTAAGAGCTGTCCCTGCAGACACATTTGGCTGAGCTGCCTTCCCTAGGTCCATGCATCCCATTGTCCGAATGTGCTTCCACTTGAATGGAAGCCATCAGTGTTTAATAACCTTCCATTGTTGCTTGTCCAAGAGATGTGATACCACTTTGACAGCAAATGGCTGATACTCCATACCTTAAACTTTATCTAAGGAAATACTATTGCATCCTGCCCATGAGAATCCTCAAGATCCCTTGCCTTGTCATACCCCAGAAAGACACCCTTAACTTAATTATACCCTTATACATCCCTGTTCCTACTCCACCAGTACCAATACTATGACACTCTACTAGTATGGCTTATTATCCAACAGGGAGGAAGGTAGCAATGCCAGATTATAGTTTCTGACATCATTAAGACCTTGAGTAATACTTTATGAGTACTTCCATTGGAATGAGATTCCCCTTCTATGTGACAGACACTTGCTCTCCAGCCAGGATCCATCTTCATTTCTGTCTGGTAGGCGATCACTTGATGACAGAGCTTCTGAATCCATGCTAACAAAGTGACAGCAAAGGCAGATTGCTAGACCTAAAAAATTTAGTGGAAAAAAGTGGAAAAAAAGAAGTCAACGAGGACCAGAGAATAGGCAAAAAACACAGTCAAGACTGTGCACAATGGCCAAATATATAAATAACTGGGCCTTTGATTTCTCTGTGCTTTTGTTTCCCCAATCTAAAATTTGGTATAATGACCCAAGTGAGTGACGGAAGGGGGGTGACAGCAGTGAGATCTGGAGTCCCTAGAAGAAAGTTGCCGGAGAAAATAAATTATTCTTTGAGGTTTTGTGGTTGAAGAGTGCTTGATGTTGAAGGAGAGATTTTAAAAATCTACTAAGTGATCATTAGTTGTTCTTTCTTTTTAGCCACAAGTCAATTGTCTCAGCAGCAATCTGCTAAAAGAAAGGAGAGAGAGAGAGAAAAAAAGAAACAAAATATTGACAGATGCGTTAGAGTCAGTCATTCGATGGTAATAATGTAGTAATCTTCTGATCCAGTACTGTGTGTAGATGGGCAAGCAGAAAATGTACAAATGACTATAAAATTAATAGATGAGAAAGATTTCTGATTTTTTCAGCCACCTATCTGTCCTATGCTAAAAAAACCACTTGCTCTGTATGTTTTCTTTCCATTAAGCTTAAAAACTGTGGTGTGATGGAAAAAAACTTAAATATTTGTCTCTTTTAAGAGCAGAAAGTCAACTTGGTTTGCTCCAGGTGTCAGCAGGTTAGCCGCTTTACCATCTGGAAAGATAGATTTTGTTTATCATTTTTCAACATATTTTTTATTATTCAAAATTTTCTCAGTGAGATTTCAAATTCTCTTGTCAGAATCCAGAGATCTGCAGTGGCTTAATTTGCTGGGCTAGAGAAGTGAGGAGTGATTGAGGAAGCACTAAGTAATTAAATTGCTCTGGAGATAACATCTAGCTGACCTAATGGCTATGGTGTTTCTTCTTTTTTTTTTTTTTTTGAAGTCTCGTGTGAGAGCTAGTCTACAATATTTGAGGTAATAAAAGCTGCATTCCGAGCAGCATTCATAATTTCATTTTATTAAAAGGATATTCAAGGGTCAGCCTTCAGCCATCATCTGGCCCTCTCTAAATGGTTTTAGTGAGGAGAACCACGCAGCTAAAACCAGGTTGTCCTGAAAATGCACAGATTGCCTTGCTGATGTGATTAGCTGCCCACAGGTTCTTTAGCACAGAAAGCCTTTTAAAATTTGGCTCTCTCTTTCCAGGTTCACTGTGGCCCTGTGCACGCAGCACAAGAATGGGGCTCAGAGAACCCATGGGGACATTCAGGTTGGATATTAGGAAAATTTTCTTCTCCAAAAGAGTGGTGATGCACTGGTACAGGATGCCCAGGGAATGGTGGAGTCACTGTCCCTGGAGGTGCTCAGGAACCATGGAGATGTGGCACTGAGGGATGTGAGTTAGTGGGCACGGTGGGGGTGGGATGACAGTTGGACTCAGTGATCTTGGTGCTCTTTCCAACCTTAACGATTCTATGATTCTATGACTTTGGCTCTGCTGTTGAGCTCCCAGTGACTGATGTAGAGTTGGGCTTTGCCTCACACCGTGCATCCCTCCCATGCCAGTGGCATGCTGTGTTGCCATGGGCAAGGCTTTCACCTCCTGTACTCAGCTTACATGTCAGGGGTAGGGAGGATCAGTCCTTGCCAGGGGTAGGGCAGTGGGTGAGGAGTCTCTGGATGATCTCTTCATTTGATGGCTGCGTGACAATCATAGCTGCACCCCCTGAAAAGCATGTTGCATTTTATGAATGAGAAGTGTTGTACAAAAGCCAGCTGTTGTTATTATTGATGCTATTTATTTACTGGTCACACTTCTTCCAGAGCTATGGGATGGAAGAAAATCAATCAGCAGATTCACTTTGTTTATATTCAATTACACTTTCAGTGTTTGGGGAATGTTAATTTGCTAAACACAGCTCCTTCCCTAAAGCCCCTAGTTTTTCATAGGCATTGTATGATGCCAAGGCATGGGTTCTGACCACCAGGGCTCTGCTTGGTGCGTGTATTTTCCTGCTGCTTTAGGAGAGGCAGTCCCATCACTCAACACACCAAATGTAGCATCCAGGCTTCTTTGCATTTTGCCTTGTGATCCCACGAATGGTGGCCTGTAAGTGATCAGAAAGGAGGCTCAGGAGGACGTCCTGCTCTCCCCCATCAGCTCTCACTCTTTCTTTCCCAACAGTCCAGAGGAGCAGGAGCCAGCCTAGCGATGGCAGGGTTAATAACTGTAGTTTTGACAATATTTGCTCTTGGTATTGGCAAAGCTTTTTAGAAATGGTCCCAAATATGTGGTGCTTCTCTGTTTCTGGTGAAGCTATCCACAGAAAACACAGCGTTCCTGCAGCAGAATAACAGCTTGTGGTTTAAATAAGTGTTGTTATTTCTGCTTTGCTGTAGGTGTACATGTATGTTTTGGTTCAGTGACTGCCAGATACTGTAAATGAGTATTGATTTCCTTTTCTATTTTAAGCTTTTCTAAAGAAAAGGCATCCCACATGCCTTCAGCTTTCTTTGCCTCTACTTAAAGTGATTACTTCTTTATTTCATTGTTATTACTCATCCTTATTCTAACAGTTGCACTCCAAGTTGCCCGGGTCTCCATTCAATTTCTGCTGTTTAAAGCTGTTACATCTGGCCATTTTTGAGAGCAAACCAACAAGACAGTGTTCAGAACTCGTGGCAAGAAGTTCCTTATTGATGTTGGTGTGGCAGCTCTCACTGCCATGGGCGACGCTGCCCTGGGGCTGGAAAGGAAAGAGAGTTTCAGGTAGCGAGCCTCCACAGCGAAGCTCTCTGGACAAATGTGCTAGCTCAGTGTCACCACGAAATAACACAGAGCTGGATTTGGTGATGGAGGCAGAGGTCTCAATCCGTTTGTTAACTTGTACATCATTGCACCTCAGCTGGGCTTCATCTTTACGTTGGTGAGAGGCATGGATCAATATGCCAGCCTTTAAAGCATATGTTCCAGTAGTCACTGCCTCGGCAAGATGGTGGCGTGTCACGTTTAGCTGTTTACGTTCAACTTTCTTTCCTACCTCGAGTCTGTGGCAAACGTGGAATACGAAATTAATTGGAACAGGCTCAAAGCCTTGGCAAGTGCTTTGCTTGTGACATTACTGATTTCCCTGAGGAATAGTTCCTGATATTGATTTTGACAGAGACTGCAAAGCCTCTCTCTGCAAAGGTTCTCCTCATAGCCAGGCAGGGCTGGAGTGCAGCTCTGGGATGTGCCGAGAGGATTATTCATTAGAAATTAATGTGCTTAATCTCAAAGTATGCTAAAATATACATAACTACTTTATGATGAAGATATCAATCTTTGAGTTTCTGTCTCTACGGTTTTGGCCTAATTCCACACCGGCTTTTGGAAAGTCGTGCAGGAAATGATTGGTTCTTTGGAGACGCACATTATCTGTGAAATCTGAACTGGGCTTTTATAAGTTAGTTTGTGAAAGACAACCAATTAAGATTCCTGCTAACACAGAGAGCCGCAGACAAAACTGGATCCAAAAGGTAGAAGTGAGGAAGGGCAATTTCCTCTGCTCAGGAAGTCATCAAGAACTCCTGAGCATATTATGGTGGAACTGTCTGGTACAAACCATGCTATCAGGTCTGAGCATTTCAGGGAATTGAAGTTTTCTGTTTGGCTTTAGACCATTGCTACACATGGGAATTGTACAGTCAGGGCTTTATTAAAAAGTAATAATAGCGTACTGTCTCAGGACAAGTACTGTGTCATCGCCTCTCTTGCTCCTTATTCACAGATCTCTTCCAAGCCAGTGGAAGATTTACCCCAGTAATTCCACCGTGCCCGATTAAAGTAGTTTGTGCAGTTTTTGATGCAAGAGGCAGCTTGGAAACTGATCATTTGTGCCACATGTGCACTGCTCTGTTTCTTCCCTGCACAGGTGCTAGGGTAATTACCTGAATTCTTCCTTTTCTAACTGTTTCAATGTCATGTCATCAGTTGTCTGTGCCATCCATTCCCTGAAATAACAGTGTGAGACTGTAGATGGTTCAGTGAAAAACAAGTCACAGGCCTCTTTGGAAATAGAAGGCATAATTCTTCCTTCAGGGATTGCCATGCTCTGTAGAAAGGCAAGAGGAAAGAGCAGCTCCAGAGCAGAGTGCTGGTCTGTCCTGCACATGGAGAGCATTGGGTCCACAGTGGCCCACCAGGGAAAATTTTATCTCTGATATCAAAGTGGGTGAGTGTCCTGGTAACCCGAGGATCTCTTCTCTTCAGTTTCATCCAAAAAAAGGGTGAGAAGATCCTGCCTATGAATTTCGAGTTACAGACCACACATTTCAGCTCTGGTTTCAGCCTTGTGTCCCCTAAAGTACTACTTCAAAGCTTCCTTGAAACAAAATACAGCTGGTCTCAAATGCTGACTTTCAGGGACTTGTCTGGAGTTAAGCAGTTGCAAGATTCAAATGATTCCTCCCATCTCGCCTGAAGTTTCCTTCATCTCTTTTCCCTGTATTAGACCACTCATGAGTTATTTGTGGTGAGGGCTTGCTCTTCAAGGAGCTACAATAAATCAGCATAAGCTGTTTCTCCACATTGTTTTGTGCTGGCTCCAGCCAGTTCCTGTTGAGCTGTTTGTTTTGAAATATATCTGTACTATCCAGTTCTGTTTCTGCTCTGTTGATTTATGGTGCCTACGCTTTCTGGTGTTGTTGAATAACCCACCCATGGTACTCCTCCAGGAGGTCACGGCAGCTCTCAGATCTCCTAACTCTATGCTGATGAGGAGTCACTGTGATTTTGAAATGCATTGTGCAACCAGGCTTGCAGGCATGTGCATGAATGGCTGCTGAAGGCAAAAGCATCATGGAAGCAAGCATGGATGTTAAGACTGAACCCTAAGTTTCCATCATGTTAGACAGTAGGATGCTGCCCAACCTAAGAGCAGCCCCTCTGGGCAGGCTTGAATGGAAACTTCCAAGCTTGAGTAAATGGGGAAAGGGAGAAGATATGAAGCAGGATTTGCTGGAGGAGTTTATTTTAAAATTGTCGGTTTAGGATCTGGACCACAGTGCAGTGCTTTGATGCAGCCTCTTCTTCAGAGGTTGTTCACAGGCTGAACTACTGCAGTCTTGAACCACTGCTAGTCTCAGTCTGTCTGGAAAAGGTGAGTTCCACCAAATTTAGAGCCCTGCGGGGTATCTGTGCTGATCACAGGCAGCTTCTGAAGGTCCCCAAGGAGTGAGACTCCACTGATGCTACAGGGTCAGTGCTGTTAAGAGAAGGTCAGCGGAGACTTGACTCCAGATTAGCATTTTTCCCCGAGCTGGGAAAAGATAGAACTGCTGGTTTGAGGTAACGTCATTAAACTCCAGTGATAGCTGGAAGAGGACATGACTACCCAGGTTACGGACCTATGTAGTGAAGCTGAGCATAAAGGGGCCAGCAGAGCAAAGGCTACGAATGTGTTTCCCCAAAAAGCTGAGCAACAAAGCAAGCAAAATAATTGAACTTAATAAACTGCCTCTCTGAACCATGGGTTGGAATTCAGAGCAAAGTCATCACTTCTTGTGTCCTCGGAGGGACATAACTGTAAGTTTCCTGGAGACAGAAGGACGGCACGAAGGGACACACCTGACTCCACCATCAATTTTCCTGTCTATCTGGAGTCACCAGCCTGAATGCTTGGCTAGCTGGCTAGGTCACACACATATACAACATGAGAGAAACGCCCATAAATTTCTGTAATCCCTGCCCAAGAACAAGTTCTGCCAGGGTCACCTACGGCTATAGATCACCTCTGCAAAAGAAAAGTGCGAAAGCTGACTCAAATAGCAGATATAGAAACATCCCTCTTCCAAACTTCAAGTTCACACCCAACACAAGAGGGTCTGGAGTCCTCCAGAGGAACATCAGCAATGTCTGTTAAGTGAACAAAGCATTTCATTCTTCATTATGTGTGCTTGGAAATTATTATCTGGAAATTTCTGAGAAACAGCTAATGTTTAATGGTGGAAAATTGGAATAGTGTTTAGATCTTCACAAAGTTACCACCTGCTGAATGCATAATCTTATTGTAGGGAAATATAGCAAATCTTTAGAACCGGTGAGGACTCTTAACTCAGCTAACACAAGGATGCATACCTGTAATTGATTTTCCATGATGATATTCTGTGGAAGCAAAATAGACACACACGATGTAATAAGTAAGTTTAAAGAGTTTGTGATCAGCTATCCAGATCCTTCTCCAAAGTGCCACCAGTGAAGTATCTTTCATACACAAATGTTTGTTGTTTGCACTGTTTCTAAGGGTCAGGCTGATGTCAGCTGATAAATCAGCTGCAACAACACAGCCAAACCTACTAATCAATTCGGTAAGGCAGTCATTTTCTGGCAGCCTCAACTAACCCAGAGCCTTCCTGTTGGTTAATTTTTAAAAATTACTTCAGGCATTTGGTGTCGAGTGCTCAAAGCTGCAAAATTCAGATGTTCTTCGTTAGAGCTGATCTGGTTCTGGCAAAAGAATCATATCAAATGAATGCATAGTTGCCTTCCATAGAATAACATGGTGTTAGGTTAGGTTGCCAGGCTCTGATTCAGGAAATCACTTCCGCATGTGATTAAATCAGTCCTAACACAGAACAGCATTTATATATATATATATATATATTTTTTAACTTTAATCTTGTACTTTGTAAGTCCTACTGACTTTCATGAGTCAAAGGGAGTTTCCTGAGGTTAAGCAAATACTTAAATATTGTTCTGAAGAGGGATGCTTTCAAATAGGGTGGAAAATATTGGCAGTTCTTATGTATGCAGTCATAGGAATTTTGTCTTCAGCTCTTTGGTCTAGTCCCAACGTTCTGAGATATTGTCTGGCAATAAAGTATCACACAGGGGCCTCATGGAAGTGCTTCAGCTCCCAGAGGACAGGATGTGAAGATCATACCACCCTGCTCACAGCCTGACCCATGTGCACGGGGACACCTGGGTATGCTGCTGGCTCTGCAAGGTGCAGCTGCAGCACAGGAGGGGCTGATACAGCCATGGGAGAGCAGCCCAGTGGATATGCAGGAGCAGGGGCTAGTCACTGGCATGCACCATTACCTCCTAATGGCAGATAACGATGAAAACTAATATTGTCCTGCTGCTTGTTGTGCTAAGTAACCACATCTGTTTGCCAAGCCGTGCAGTACCAGGAGGCAGAAACCTCTTGTGCGGAGGGAGAGAGGAGGAGAAGGCGATGGAAAGGGCAGGGATATGTGAAAACTGTTGCTTTTGCAAACAGCAATCAATAGCTGCTATCCTTTAACAGCCATAATCGCTATTGCACCGGTGAGGTGAGAGCTGGCACACCTGTGTCCCAGTTCACACTTCAGTGTTGTGTGTGACACAACCGTGGACCATGAAGAAATGTGTGATCACGTGCATCCGAGGTGCTGTCTTGAGTGGAAGCCAAAACAGCACTTTGGCACCGTTTCGAGATGTTCAGCAGTTATTGTTCCACCAGCCCAAGCCAGCTGAAGCGTCCAAAGATGTGTCAGGTCGATCTGCCTGTGGTTAGAAACTAGAGCTCATGGGTTCAGACATGGGTCAGTCTTCACAAGAAAGCTTTGCAGGCTGTGAGCCATGCCTTCTACCTGAGATTTATATGTTTGCGAGGATTTCATCACTGAAATTGCGAGAGCTGGAGGTGAAGAAATTTCTCCCCAGGATCGATTTGGTGCACAGCCAATACGCAAATCTTGCTTAAGCAACACTGCCATTGAGGCACTGCAGTCACACAAAACCTTAAAGGGTTTCTGTATTAATTTTAAATGATTCACTGAAGCCCCTCCATTCAAAGCAACCTCAGATACTCTGTTACGCATTTCTTCTATCCAACCATTGCGATTTGAGAGCAGGGGTGTCTGCAAAAATGTTTACATACAGTGAAGCACTGCCGTCACTCAAAGCAGTCACTCACTGTACTTGCACGCCAGCTTGCCAGGGAAAATATGTGCACCATGTATTTGTTACACTGCCTTCAGGTACTCTTTGCCAAATCGAAACGTGTTTTTGGAAAATGGAAGATGAGGGGAAAGAGCCAAATCCTTCAGTCCTGGCTCAAACGATGCTCAGACTAACTTCAGGTTTGCAAGGCGTTGTATCTGAAGCACGGCCCCTGTGCACAGAGACCCTGAAGATCGAGCTGCTTCTGTTTGGACATAGCAATTTGAAGATTTCACTCCTTGTTTGTCACACCTTATGGTCATAGGACAAAACTTTGAAAAGTGCCTGAGCTGTCATGACAGCTGCTGCCATCGGGGCTCTGACGGCACAAACAGTCCCAGGGATTTTATTCAGTATTTTGCTCATGACAATTGTCATGCTGGCATGAAAGGTTGCAGGAACACCTTGCTGCTCTGCAGCGTGAAGCTTTTTCTTTTCTTGCTGGCTTCACAGAAGATGAGGGGGCTGAGATCTAGCAGGTTGCTGTCAGGCAGAGTCACGGTGCTGTGGCAGTGTGAATGAAAGCAAAATTAGGGCTTTGCTGTCAGGGGGATGAAATATCAGCAAGCATTTCCCAGCAAAGATCTCTTCAGCAGCTTCCCATTAGTTTTCATTCACTTGATGTATTTCAGTGCTTACATTCAAATCATATTTCTCGGAGAAAGGAAGGGCTGTGTGCAGTCAGGCGAGCTGTGCCTTAATCTCTGTGCAGAGTCAGCAGGAAAAAGGTTGGTGCTACAGAGAGTAACAGTGACTGTGCTGGCCATCAATGCGATGGGTACACAGGGGTCTTACCTTGCATTTCCTTAGTTTTTCCATCAGAGACTGACAATGGCAGCACTGCCTGGAGTCTCTGCTGAGCTGGGTGAGGTGGGACATGCAACGCAGTGATGGCTGGGTTCCAGAAAGGTGATGTTCTCCAGTGTGGAATGAGCAGTCTTTCCATCTCTTCCACCTCTGGCACCAAGGGACATGGTTTGGTGGGCACAGGGGACGGGTTGGGGTTGGACTGGGTGATCTTAGTGGTCTTCCCCAATCTTAATGATTCTATGATTCGGTGTCTGGATCTATAATTGTAGGCATTGTGCTCTGGAAATCAGGCTGTCTAGCAAATATATCAACAGGGGAGGCTGGAAAGGAAGAAATGACTGTTCCACACCAACCATTCTGAAACCTTCAGTTCAATTTTCTTTGATTTCTGAGTGTTACGTGGCCTAACCTCAACCTTGCTGATCAGTGTTAGACAGATACCAGAGCATCTTTGCATTGCTGTGTTTCAAGTCCCTCTGTTAAATCCGTCTGGTTTCAATGGGTGCTCTTTCAAGCTGTCTAGCATGAGCAAATACTTTGAAGTGGGTGCTAATCAAAGAGCCAGAGCAGGATTTTCTACATCATTCACATCTTTAAGTATATTAAGATCAAAGCAGTTTACTGCAGTGAATACACTGAAAATGTATTCAAAACCTCAATCAAAATAAAGTAGAGGAAATCACTAGCTGTAAACTGCTGCATTATTTTGTGTTGTCAGTTCATTTAAAGTACTGAAAATCTCAAACCTGTAGCCTCCTGACTGTTTTGTGTTGCTGATGTTCCAATGACAGATGGTACTTGTAAAGGAACAAGTCATGTTTGTGCTACTAAAGCTGGATTTTGAAAAGTCACCTGTTGAATTCAGCAAAACTTACATAATCTCATTGCTACTTCCACTGCATTTTGAGTCCAATTCTGCACATACTTTGCCCAGTGAGAAGACTGGCAAAGTTCATTCAACTTCAGTCACCCTCACTGTAAAAATAAAGCATCGTTGCTGCAACTGTAATATTTGAAGATAAATATTTCTGTAAGGTCTTCCAAAAAGAAATGTCTATCAGACTGTCTTTTTTCATGGTTCCTCTCTGTAGTTGCACAGTGGCTATGTAAAAGTCCCTTCAATTGCCAAAGGGAAGCCACTGTTTGGGGGCAGAAAGTGCAATAGTAAGATTACCAGAACTGGGGTCAAAAGATAAAATTCCAACCTCAAAGCAATGTTCTGGACTCTGTTTAAGCTTTGTTGTTTAGCTGAAATTTCATCTTTAAGAGCGCTCTGTAGCATTTGAGAATATTGCAAGGTGAAAAGTTAAGGCCCATTTGTATTTGAAACCACCAAGATATACCAACTCCATGAAACTCAAGGGCAACACTTCCATGGTAGGAGCCACATGAAAGCCTCAAAGCCAAGGCGTAGTTACCCACCCCAAGGACTGATGCCCATGCCCATCTGCATTTTGAACTTGTAGCAGATCCTGGTTGCAAACAAATAACAAAGCCTGTGCCACGTGCAGCTGACTTGCTTGTGTCGGCCCTGCTACCAGCTGGTGAAGATCGAGTCGATGGTAGGTTAGGATGGCAATCTGTTTTCCCTTGTTAAAACTCCCAACAGCCCTTATTTAACTTGCTTTGTGTTTGCTGATAGCTGAAATGCTGTTGCTAAATTGAATGTGCTGTTTTTGCTTGCGGCTCTGAAGCCTTTGTGCGTTGATTGCCGAGTTAATGATTTATACCTTAATGCTCCATTTAGGGCCCTCGTGTTTATCGCTCATGGCGCTGGGGAACACTGCGGCCGTTATGATGACTTGGCCCAGAGGCTGACAGAACTTAACTTGTTTGTATTTGCCCATGACCATGGTGAGTAGTCTAAAACAGTACTTGATTTACAGCAGCTCAGGACTTTACTGAGGCAAATGCCATTAAAGCTACTCAGCAGTGAGAGAAAAGTCAATAAAATACACATCAGCGTAAATGAGAAAGGGAGTATTTGATGCTTTGTAATAATCTGCATACTGAATCTATAAGATAGAAACCCTATTTCTCTGGGTTTTCCTCAGTCTTACCATTAACATTACTTCTGATGCTGGTTTAACATCTCTGTAAAGGACTATTTTTCTTTCAACTATCTCCTGGGGGGGGTGAGGAGGGATCGTCCACTGTGGTAGTGGGACTAGAAGGCACTTGTATGGCAAACAGGTATACAGGTATCAGACCAGAGAGATTATCGCATTACAAAGGAGAAATGAAATAAAGATCCTACCTGTGTCCTGGGCTCACAGAAAGGCTCCAAGAGGAGGATCTCTATCTGGAGATCCTTCCTCCTTGGGAGTCAGCCCTTAAATGGGGTTTAGGAGGTCACTCAGGTGAAATTGCGTTCACCTGTGCCCCTGCAGCTGACTCAGCGCTCACCTCAGGCGGTCAATCAGAGGTTCAGGCCATGATTCAACTGTTCCATACACCACTTTTGCTGGATTCATGCTTCTTGTTGTCCTGAAAAATCGCAGAGGAGGGTCTAAAATGGCATCATAGCTTTCACACAGCCATACAACTAGATAGCTGCACCCTTGGGACATGGACAGGCACTTGCACATCACAGACACTTGTTGGGACACATCTCGACAGACCAGCAGAGACACGGAGCTGGCTGTAGGCCAGAGCTATGGTGAGAAAGCAGCTTGAGTTTCTTCAAGGCTGTGCTAACACAGTCACACCACTCCACCCCTCAACCTGTAAATGCCTGGGCAATGCAGTGCCCTGCAGGCTCACTGTCCCTGCCTCTTCTGGCTTGAGGATGTCTGCTGTACTCCATTCAATGATGTAGATACACTGAGTATCACCAGACCTCCTGAAGCATGTGAAGCGGGACATATCTGACCCATCTATCCTGCTATTTGGTAGAATCCTCTCACACCTGACTCATAGAATGGCTTTAGGTTGCAAGGGAGTTTAAAGATCATCAAGCTCCAGCTTCACTGTCATGGGCGGGGTTCCCCCCACCAGATCAGGCTGCCCAGGGCCCCATCCAGCCTTGCTTTGAATGCTTTCAGGGATGGGGTGTCTGCAGCTTCTCTGGGCAGGCTGTGCCAGTGCCTCACCACCCTCCAAGTAAAGACTCTTGCAGCTGTGGGCCTTCCTTGTGCTTGGAAGTCTTTGGTTTGTTTTTATCCCCGCAGATCACTACCTCTCAGCAAGAGTCACTCTAGATATTAGCAAAGGGAATCAGTGTGATTAGTGATGGCAGTGAAAAAAAAGCAAGGTCAGTTCTGAGCTGAAAGGTGAAATGGGGTGGATTTCAGGGCAAATCTGATCTCCTTCTGGCAGATCCTCCACTGACACTGGAAAGCATACTACAATGCAATGGGAGGTTATCTCTAGCTCTCCTCAAAGACAAGATTGCTGAACTTGAGCTCGAAAATCCTGAAAGTTGTAGAAGGGAGAACGCATGAGCCATTGCACCCTTTAATCTGAGAGAGGAAAGGCCTTGTCTCATGAAATTCAAGTACTCACAGCTTCACCTTGGTTTTGCTTTCATGACTCCTTTTCACTCACAGCACTGTACTTGGTGTGCAGAATTCTCCCCGACAAAAAATGAGTATCCAGTCCTGAATATATAAACTACTGTCTGTGGTTTTACAGGCAGAGGATCACATGCCATGCAGAGCTGACTTCACAAAGACAGTTGACCTGTGCAAAAGTAGCTCTGCTGACCACAGGAGTCTGTTTCTCCTTAAATGGGCACAGATGTTGTAAGTGTGGTCACATTCACATCAATATACTCCCTTCTGATTTAGACGTAGGCTAGTGGGAGCGTGCAACCATCCCAGCAGAAAAGGCCTCCATTCCTCTTCTGGTATCTATATGGCACAAAGTTCATGAGAAAGGCAGTGGCATGGACTATGTGCTGTTCACCCTGAAACTGCTGTTAGTAGACCACAGTGTATGCAAAAAGTGACTGAACAAGGCACAAGCAATTTTTTCAGATGCCAGGGCCCAGCACCCCAGGACTGTAGTTGTTCGCTGTGCATGCTGAGTAGGCCTTCATTCCTTATTCCCTTAACACTCAGTAACGGTTTTGAGAAGTAGAGTTGAAATAGCAATATTTGAAGCAATGAGTCTAGAAAAAGTGATAGAGCATTGTATTTATTGCATGGATTTGGTACAGAGAATGACTCTTCTGTAGGCGGGAAGGGACCTTGGGGTGAAGGATCTTGTCAGGCGTTTATTGTGCTGCATAAAGAGACAGTTATTTGCTCTCTTTTTGCTTGACTTTTTTTTACTAGAGAAGCATAGGTATGTTGTGTTTTTCTTCCTATAGACAGAATTGCTGAATTGATCAGTTCACTTAACGCACTTCTGGTTGCTCGGGCTGCTTAAGAGCTTCATTCTCCCTGCCAGACCTGCAGTATTCATTGTCAACTTAGTTTGGTTTTCATCATCACAAGAGGGAGAGGGCAAAGAGGAACCTGAAAGCAAAACACTGAAAACGCAGTTGTACTACACAAAGAGCTCATTTAAGTGAGACTGGATTCACTAAGCTACAGAGACAATTAATGTGTTTTAGGCTCTGTAAAATAATATTTGCACCTAAAGAGGTGAGTGGTGAGGACAGACTTTGTCTGGAGTAATACAGTTACAGCCTCAGCTGAAGGACAGGGACCGGGCTCTGAGCACCTGATGGAACTGTACATGTCCCTGTTCAGTGCAGTGGAGTTGGACTGGGTAACCTTTAAGGGTCCCTTCCAACTCCAACGATTCTATGACACACACCTCCATTGCCAATCCTGCCCAGAGCAAATGGAGGATTGTAACTTTCCTCCACCATTTCCTCCTTCCCAAATCACCTCACTGGTGTGTTTCCTCATTGTGTCCCATCCTTTGGATATCTTTGGCTAATATTAGTTATTCAATTGCATTTGCAAAATAATTGCTTTCCCTCCGTAATTTCTTATGGTAATTCTTAAGGGCTTGGCGTAGATTTTTTCATCTGGATGTTTATTCTTGTTCTGGAATACTCATGGATACATTTCCCAATTCAGGCATGATATTATTCATGCAGTTCCACAGCATGGCTAGCATGATTTCCCAAATGAGTTGGGAAGTTGTTATGGCTGTAGTATGTGTGACTTGACTGATTTATACGGTGTCTATCCTTCAGTCAAAAGAAGGAAAAATAATTTCCATTTATACTGCTGATTCTGTAAAAGCTTATGCATGGGCTGTAAATCTCGCTGAAGGCTGCTCTGCAACACTGGTTCTTGTTATGCAAGGCTACAGCAAAACGGCTGGCATATCACAGGGTAACAGTGCTCATCTGAATTTGTGTCTTCCTACTGGCACCAGAGAAGTGGCACTGGCTGGGTTCTTTTAGTGTCTCAGAGTATGTTATTCATGCATTTGCTCTTTCAGATATTTCACAGTAATCTCAAGACAGCTGTATCTCATAGCTACTTATTAGAAACTTTCTGCAATAGTGGTGGAAACTTATTTCCAGAAAACCTCTTAGGTCTCCTTTACACCTAATGCAGTTAAATTGCTTTGTTTAATATAGCATCAGCCTCACGGAAGAGAAAAGTGCTATTTCTTTGTAATGCAGCATTTCATTCTGTGGTCTCTTGTGTTTTAATAGGCAGGTAATGGTTTTCCATGGTTTCTGAATGTACCTGGAGTGCAGCTCCATGAGTTAAGGTTGCTGAGATGACCCTGCTATGTATTTCTGCCAGGATCAGCTTTGGTGAAACGAAATTTCACATTCTGGTTTCCTTCCTATATTACTGTTTATTATGTCAACATTCTGATGACAGGCAAAGAGACAGACAAATATATTAGGTTATTGGCAATCAATTTAGGGAAGCCCTCTTAGAAGGAATACCCGTGGGAGAGTCATCAGACTGGAGCGATACGGTAATTCTTCATGGAGCTGCAGACAGATTGCAGTTCCTTTAGTTATATTATCTTTAGGGTGAAGCAGAAAGCCAAGGAAAATGAGAATAAAAGATAGAAAATGTGGCTTTGTTTCCCCTACTCAAGCATGTTCAGTTGGTAAAGCACATGATGTTCCAGCTATCCTTGTCTCGCTCCTTGAAACATCTCATTTGCTGGGATGTTATGTGTATGGTTGCATTACATGGCCTGAGACCAGAACAACCACAGTTTCACCTTCAAAAGTACACATCAGCTAATGATGGTTACAAAAGCATTCCAAGATCCAAGGCCTACAAAAATACATTCACTTAGCTCTTATGCTTTCAACAGTGATGGCACAGGACATCTTTATCACTTAGAATTGCTGGTGCTACTTATGGGTAATCATTGAATCATAGAACCATAGAATGGCCTGGGTTGAAAAGGACCACAATGATCATCTAGTTTCACCCCCCTGCTATGTGCAGGGTCACCAACCAGCAGACCAGGCTGCCCAGAGCCACATCCAGCCTGGCCTTGAATGCCTCCAGGGATGGGGCATCCACAGCCTCCTTGGGCAACCTGTTCCAGTGTGTCACCACCCTCTGTGTGAAAAACTTCTTCCTAACATCTAACCTAAACCTCCCCTGTCTCAGTTTAAGACCATTCCCCCTTGTCCTATCACTATCGCTAAGTGAATTTCTTAGCCCTAACCAGGCAGCAGATCCTAGCCTTTAGATTTGCTTGAGGACAGTGCTTTGCAGTGCTGGTGAGCACTGCAGATGGGCTAAGAGGTCCCTCTCAGACACCTACTGCAGCTTGTGCTCCCCGTTAATTTCCTTATTGCTTTCTCAATTTAAGTGTGTATTTTTAAAAAGCAGAAATAGCTGGAGGCTTTTAAATGCTTCAAATATTAGTTGTGTTTTTTGTGTTTTTTTCCAAGTGATTGCTGTGTTGTTCTTGCAACCGTTAAAAGACCACTCTGTTGATGAGAACAGAGGGCTTTTATTTATTCATAGCACTGGGAAGGATTGGTCTGAAGAGAAAGGTTAAAAAGGATTGAGCACAGACAAACTGGGAGGGGGGAAATGACTGAAAAGGATGTCAGCACTAATAAGAGCATTAATAAAAATGAGGATACTGCAGTGAGAAGGAACCGCCTATTGACACCAGAACGAGGCAATATTCCTAGAGAGCAACGCTCCTGATGATGAGAAATCACCGTGGGTCTGGAAATACCAGCACTTGCAGGAGTACAAAATACTGTACCGTATTGGTGTGTTCCTTTTTGGGCTTTTTCTGAATTTGCATATTTGTTCACCTAGCGGTGGCAATCGCAAGGCAGGAGGAGACCCAGCAGCCAGGGTGAGTTCCCCTCTCTTCCTGTGTATTTCCTCTGCATGAAGCCCAGCTCTTCATAATCCTCTTCACAAAAGCTCTCTTTCAATATTATTTTACCAGTGGTTCCAAGCAGAAGATTCCTAACCTAGAAGGAAATTTTTCAGAGCTCCGGATTAAATTCCACAAGTACATTCCCTGTGGAGAAATTAGCCTGTTTGTTCTTCAGATTATCTCTACTTGTCCATCTTTCAGTATTTTATGATCATTTATTTGGATTGGAGAGAGAGCTGCTAAGTGGTGATTAATCTGTCCTGCTGTGATACAAGTATATGGGCATAAATCTCTGTATACATAGCTTCAAAAACTGCCAGACTGAGAGCCTGTGACAGAGCAAAAGTAACGGGGATACAAGGGAACACTTAAATGACTCTTTGACCCTTGATCTATGTTAAGTGTCGTATGGACCCGCGAGTCCCTGCTGGAACTCATCCATTCTCCCCTTTTAACCCAGGGGATGATTGAGCCATAAACATGCTGCTACATGAAAAGCAGAGATGGCACCTCAGGGGATACAGCAGGGAAGTGTCACACTGGTCTTCCCCATCACTCAGCTTTTCTCTTCCTAGCATCCCCTGTATGTTAATAGGAGCCTTTAGAGGACGGCTGTATGGCTGGGCTGGCAGAGCACAGCCAGTGCTGTTTTATCCCTGTTTTGACTCCAGATTTGGTACAGTCCCCAGCCAGTCTAGCTCTCCCTGGCCTTTGCTTCTCCAGATGTTGAACAAAGGTAGCAGTCAGGCTTATCTGCCCTCCAGGGCTGCAGTGAGGAATGCTCAGCATGTGCAGGACGCGCAGGAGGTAAAACCACAGGGCGCAGTTATGGGGTGAGAGTTCAGATACTGCAGAACATTGTGTAATTCTGTAGGCAGTGAGAAAACTGTAGGATTCCAGAGCAAAGTCCTCCTATAAAACAAACAGCTAATGAATAAACTTCTTCCTGCCATCCACCTCTGCTGACAGGTGACCACTGGTCTTGTAGCAGTGACAGTTTGCTAAGGAGAAGAGGTCTGAACCTCTTTGAAAATACAGACAAAACGATTCATGCTGCTTAAAGGTCTAACTTTCCCTGTGTTCCTCTTGCTGTCTCTCAGTCTGCTGCATGGGATTGGGTTCTGTTGGTAGCAGTGAGAATGTATCTCAGAGGAAGAAGTGATCTGTATAGATGAAGTGATCTCTATACACCTCTCACAGTACAGGGATGCTGAGTAGTGCCTATAAATGTACCAGAATACAGCACAGCCCAACCTCAGGGGATAACCTGCAGCGTAACAAGCAATTGTGAGTGCTTTGAGAGGAGTTTTACTGAACAAAGCTGTGTAGTGATTTTTGAGTAGCTTGTTATAGACATCTGCAGCCCAGTCTTGCTCTGCTGAAGTCATCTCAGAGGCAGACCTGTCACGTCAGTGCTAGCCCTTTGTCCACACTGGGATCACAGAATCACAGACTTACTGAGGTTGGAAAAGACCACTAAAGACCATCCAGTCCAACTGCCAGCCCATCACCACGTGGCATCCTTCAAGGCAGGAAGAAGTGCTTCTGTTTGAGGCAAGCAGCCACACGACAGCAAGAAATCAAATACCTGTGGTGTCTCATGCTTGAGCAAAGGCCACAAGCTGAGATTTGGAAACGCATGTGTGCCTTTTATTTTGGCTTGTGAAGGCAGATGAAACAATACTGTCAAGTGAGGAAGCAGCCAGACCACAGCAAACTAAAAATAAATAGATGATGAGTCTGAGCATGACCAGTGCATCTGTAATGGAATGTTTTGCTTATAGCATTTGAGTTTGGGAAGGGACAAGGGTACTCGAAGGTGTTTCCCTTCCCTCCACTCCAGAGATGAGTATGATGGACTTGTTGAAATTAACATGGGAACCATGCTGATATAAAAGGGGGGAAAGCACAGTGCTGAGTCATGGGAGATGAGAAATTGTGAGGACTGGATACACTTTTGGCACAGACACATATAAGCGTGACAGTTGAGCCCCTGGCATTAGTTGTGTAGTGTCATCTCATGTGTGCTGTGGAAACATGCCAAAACAAAGCAAGGCAGCTCAAAGCAATCTTTTTATTTGTCTGACCATTGTTTTGAAGTCAGATAGGTTTGTCACATAATCAGTGATACAGAGCAGGCCTCTAAGTTCCATGCGATAAGCCAGAGTGGATGCAAGCATTGTCTGCATGAGGGGAAGGCAACACAGATGCTCTGTCCCCACTACCCCTGTATGTGCACATCACCAGACAATCATGCTGGACTGCAGTAAGGATTGTGAAAGACTAGATATCGTTTCCTCTGTTCCCCCACTTACTCTGCAACTACTCAGCCATTTCCTCACTACTGTAGACCCACCCTGTACCAAAGATTATTGAGTAAACAAGCACATGTCATGCAGGCAAGCAGGATCGTTGGCTTGGTTCCTGGCTGAATTGAGTTGCTCTTGCTGCAGCCAAGGTGAGCAGGGACCTGGAGCCTGGTCAGGGCTGGGACACCCTGTCTTCAGCCCTGTCCCATCCAGCTTTGGGCACTATCAGGTGATGCACAGTCAGCTCTTCTGGCTTTGCAGAAAGCCCACAATACAAGGGAATCCCTTCTGGGGCACACTAGGATCTAAGGAGCTGATTTTTTACTCTGAAAGAAACAGACCGTGCGATCCGCCCTAGTTCTCCTAATTATTCACTGCTTACTAATGAGCAGGGGGAGAAATGTCAGTAGGTCATTCCATGAGATAGTACATCTTCTCAGCAGCTGCTTCTTGAACAAAGCCTCGCTGTTGGCCTTCACACAAGGAGGCGTGAGGCTGTAACAGCGGGCCCTAGTGAGAGGGGAAACAACGAGAGAGGGAACAGAATGCTCTCTTTTTCACACAACAATTCTGAGCGTGGAGCTGGAGGCATTGGCCACCTTCCAGACCATGCTCCTTAACCTGTCACTGTTAACTGTTAACAGACAGGCTGCATGACAAAGATGTGTCATTCATTCAGGAAAGTTAAAAGGTTTCCTTCATCTATAAGGGTTAGGGCCTTCTAGTTTGCTTTCCGTGGTTCTGCCTCTCAGATGAGAAATGCTCTCCATGATAAAGAGGAGTGGACCATTAAATTTGTGTGGAGTGCAGATGATGCTGCGACTAAATGAGAGGGATTTTGGGCAAGGGGTCCTGATGTTCAGGAATGACATCCTTTATTTAGATAAATGGTGAGCAACCTGATCGACCTGAAGATGTCCCTGTTCATTGCAGGGGCAGGTGGATTAGATGGCTTCTAAGGGTCCTTTCCAACTTAAACAACTCTATGATTCTGTAAAATAGCCTTGACTTAATGAGCTCATTTCATTTTTCAGCCTGTTGTGTTGCTTCTGTGGTCTCAAAGACCTGTATAATTGTCACCTATACTCAGTCTTTACGTATATAAATCAAGGATCTCCATGACAGAAGGCAGGCTCAGATATGCATCATGTCACTATGCTTCCTATTAGCGAAGGAAAGTTGACAACTTCTTGTAATGTTTTCAGCAGCTTACTTGCCCTCCCATAACCCACTTTGCAAGCTGTAGGAGTATGTCTGCATGCAAGATGGTTGAGGGTGGAAGGACAAGGACCAGATGCTTATTAAAGAGCTTAGACTGGGAGAACAGATCATTTCATGTTACTCTCTGGAGCTGTTGGACAGACATCAAACTTGCTTCAGACTTTGTTCCAGGGATCATTTCCTTTACTGACTTCCACAGTAAGACATTAGTTCATATCAGCAAGGACATTGGCCTCAAGAAGCTATCTGGAAGAATATGTACCCTTCAGAGGAAAAAACAGTAAAGAGATGTTGCATATATCATCAGTGGAACTTTTTAATTAGTGATGTGAATGATGGGATAGAAAGCACGTTCAGGAAGTTTACAGGGATACCAAATTGTAGAAAGCAAGTGTATGATAGAAGGCTGCTATTCACAGGGGCCTTGACAGGCTGAAGAAATGAACTGCCATGAAATGGGCTTTCAACAAAGGCACTTGTGAGGTCCTGCATCTGGGGCAGAACAACCCTGTGCAGCAGGAAAGGTTGGGCAATGAATGAATAGAAAGCAGCTTTGCGGAAAAAGACCCGGAGATCCTTGCAGACAAGTTGAACATGGGTCAACAGTGTGACCTTGCAGCGAGGAAGGCCACCACATACTGGGCTGCACTGGAAAAACTATAGCCAACTGAAGAGAAGCGATTATTTCTTTCCATTGAGCGTTTGTGAGACCACATCTGAAGCGCCGGGTCCAAATTGCTCCCCAGTACAAGGAAAACATTGACATACTGGAGCAAGGCCAGAGGAAGGCTGTCAAAACAATTAGAGTACTGGAGAACAAGATGTACAAGGAGAGGCTGATAAAACTGGGTTTATTTAGCTTTAGAAGAGAAGGCTATCAGGAGATTCTGTTGCTGTCTATGAGTACCCAGTGTGGGAGCACAAAGGAGCAGACTCTTCTTGGATGTTCATGGTGATAGGATGAAGGAAATGACACGTCACAGCTTGAGAAATTCCAATTAGACAAAAGGAAAGAATGTTTTCACCATGTGGGCAGACAAAAGCTAAAGGAGGACCCAGAGAAGTGGGGCGATCTGTAGCCTTGGAGATATTTGAAGCTTAAATGGACAAGGCCCTCTACAACCTGATTGAATGGGTTTCAGAAGGACCTTGAACTAGACAATCTCTACATATCCCTTCCAACCTCAACACATCTATGACTTTATGGACATCCTAAAGAACATCCTAACTGCAAGCATTTGGGATGTTTCTTCCAAAATTTAAATACAGGAGGTTTTGAAGTAGAGAAAGAAATGACCCCTTTGAAAGTATGGTTCAATGTTGCATATAGTTAGGAGCAGCATTATCTTCAATGCTTTTTGGTGCCTTTGCACAATGAGAAAAAGGAAGCATGTGTTTATTTTCACCTTTACAGGGATGTTGGTTTTTTTTTTTTTCCCATAGCAACAGTATTTCATTAACGTGACTAGCTTTGCTATTGTTTGTCAGTGGTATCTAATTTGGAGGAGGTTGTTTCAGAAGCTAATTACTGATGATTCGTCACCTACAAATGTATCTTATACAGATGTGTAGTTTGTCATCCTATTGAAGTACAAATGGCTGCTCTAAGCTATCGAACAGCATTGGAAAAGTGAAGAGGAAGAGATGTTCTGTGTATGGAAGTCTTGTTGGATTAAAACAAAACGTAATGTCCTTCAATGACTTTTTAGATAGATAGCAGCACCCAAAGGAACACAGTGTATCTCAGGTTGGTGTCTAGTTCAGTGCTAACCTCTAGGAACAGGATCGTTAAGGAGTATAGTATTCAAAGAAAGCTCTTAATTGCACTTAAAAAATAAGGCAAAGGACAGGCGGCTTTACAAAGAAAAGCAAATTGTGTAAGTGGCCAATAAATGGTTGTTAGCCATTTCAGCTTAATTTTTCATGCACTTTGTACCCTACTTACATTGCAAACAACTGAATGAAATTGCTCTTGCTGAGCTGAACAGCTACTGTATTGGGGGAAACTAGTCAGTGAAGAATGCACAACTTTTCAAAACACTTAAAGAAAGAATTGCCCTTCAGATCACATAAGCAGCGATCTGTAGCCACAGGAAGTCTCAATTAAGCCACATGCTTTTTTGTGCTTTGATCAAAAACATGGTTGTCTCATTCCATTTTTCACTGAACTACAGCTCTAACGGTTTTCCTGGGCCTGCCCCAGGCAAATCGATTGCCCTGTATTTGTTGGCGTACTGTACAATGTTATTAGCTGGAACAGGGTCTGAACCAATAACAGGGTCCTTACAGGTGAGGCATCAGAACCCACAGCCTCCACTGACTTCAGGAGACGTCCCATAATGGTCCATGCTCTCAGAGAGCTGGGGCAAGAGATACTTGTCAAAGAGCACAGAAGCAGCTGGTACACCGCTTTGCATACCATGTAGTTCTGATACGCAGTGTTTGCTGGTTTATTTGCTCATTCATAAGGTGTGGTGTGTTGTTACAAAGCTCATATGCCTGATTTAAATGGGTGGGTTTTCTCCATCAATAACTAACCATGTTGATTTTCCTGAGAGTATTCGTATCTGTTACAGAGTCTGAGCCCTTCTAAGCGACTGCTCCCACAGGCCCCAACATGAGCAGACCTTTCTCTTTTTTAAAAGAAGATACAAAGACTTTTTTAAAATTCAAACTGTTCTCCAGCAGTGGCTGCAAACAAGACATTAAATGCTGTAGCAACACAGCCCAGAAGCAACACAGACAAAGAAGGAAGGAAAAATTCATCTTTTTTTTTTGATTCACATCTTCAGATTCTTCCTGTTAATAAGTCAAAGTGGTGCAGAGAAAGATGTTTTGTCACCGTGTCTGGTGTTTTCCGTTACTCATGTTCCTCCTGTCGCACGTTCATTTTGAATGTGAAACAGAAAAGGCATTTCTTTGTTTATTAAAACATGCTCTTATTAGGAGCACAGACAGGAGGACACTCCCCGGGTCGTGGAGTGTTTTGTTCCTGCAAATAGCATCCGCCAGCTTTTTCACAAATGGCCCAAGCTCAGCTTTTAACCGAGTTTGGTTGGTAGCAAACACTGCTCCAGCTGAACGTGCTGCTCCGGGCCCGTGCACCTCTTACCCTTAGAAATGCTCTCCTCACCTCTTGTCTCAGTGTCTTCTCGTAGGTTTTAAGGTTGGCTTTGCTATGTTAGTAGGAAGTTAATAAGTCTTGGGCTGTTATTTTAGGGAGGAAAAGATGGTTTTAGCTGCTAAAGAGGTGTACGGGGAACTGAGAAACATGGCTGGTGATTCAGGAAAATGATTTCAGAATTTTAACAAATTAATCATCAAAACTGAAAGCCTCTGGCAGTGTGATCTTCTTTGTTTCTTAGTCCATTAGTAAGCAGAGCAGAACATCTGGTCAGCCTCTGTTCGCTTTCCAACCCAGATGAGATTTTCCAGCACCGCGGTAACATTCCTTTCAGCCCTGAGCATTTTCTTTGTAAAAACAAAACGAGGATTGCAAAACATCTCACAAAACCTATGGCCAGCTGGAAATAGTCTTCTCTGAAGGTGTGTGCACCCACTGTGAAGTCTTCTGCACAGTCTGGCGGTCAGGGAGCTGCTTACAGTGGAGGCGTTTGCTTTTGCAACGCACCAATCTGTTCAGCAAGACATGGAGGGAGGACTGGTCAACCCATTTCTGTGAGCAGCTGCCACTCCTGGGTAGTGCCCTGTCTTGGTCTGTGCTGGCCGTGGCAGAATTCATTTCAGTGACCCCAAAACTACTGCCTGCAGGCTCAGTTCATGGGGAAAACTGTTAGACCCATGATATCCCTAATGCTGAGATTTATTGGCAGTACTCTGCAGTCTGAGAATCCACGTTCAGCTTAGGAAAACAAATAACGCTGAATTGTAGATAGTACATAGAATTGTGTTAAATCCAGGTCCTTTAAAATTGGCATTTTCCACACTGCATTTACTTTCTGTTTCTGAATGTATCGAAGGCAAAGCGTGCAGGCGAATTCCTTCATGCTAAGGAGTCTGCAGCCTGGTGGGGCCAAGCTTATGCTGGGGGAAGGGAGAGGAGGCTGAACTGAGTCCTTCTGATCCTATTCGGGCTGAAAAGTAGCTTGCATAGCCCAGAAGCAGCATACAGGTCCCCAGCCTTCAACAGCACAGCATTTGCAGTGGTGGGTTGGTGACCGAGGTGCAGAGATGCCAGCCAGGATTCATCGCTGTCATCCAGGCATGGTTTGAAATGAGAAACAGCACACAGAGCAGCAATCTGCCTGTTGGATTCTGACCTGCCTGGTAAATATATATGCAGTAGGATTTGGAGCTGCAGGGAGAAGTTACAGAGGACTGGGGATCAGCTGCCAAAAAGCAGCTGAAACAATCACACTGAAATCAATCTGTACCAAGAGAGGACAGCAGTTTTGCTGCAGGACGAATTTAGTAGTGCTATTTTCTGCCATGCTACTTTCCCCGTGCTCCATCTCGTTGCCATCCAGCCCAGAGCCAGCTGGCAGCCCTGGGTTGTCCTGGCATACTGCATAGGGCTGTCCTACCCGGCCTTGCTCCCTGGCAGACCCACTTAATGAGAAGAGGGGTTCTTAATTGTGTGGATGGGAAAAGCGGGTCACAGTTAGGGCTGGTAGGGTTTGGGTCAGCTGTAGCCCTGTTAAAAACAACAAAGACTGTCCTTATTCCAAATTAATCCACCTGCTGCTTACATGGTATAATGGCTGAGCTTATGCAAAGAGGGTACAAAAAGCTGTCAGTGCTGGAAGAGTGCTATTTCCTTCATGCCATGTCAGGAACGGGGACAAATCCAGCCTAATGAGGGTGGCACTGCCTGGTCATTAAACTGCTGCCATGTGGCAGCGCAAAGGAGTGAAGCAAAAAGGAAAAACCTTCTTAGCACTGTGGAACTGATGTAGTTCCAAGCTCCCTTCAGCCAGATCAGCTGCAATCTCAAAGTACGGATCCCGAACACAGGAGCTGGGGAGCTCAGGTTTGTGACCAACCCTTTTGGCAGCTCAGTTGGTAAAACACCTTGCTGCTGTCTTTGAACGCAATCGCCAGGTTTTAGAAGCATTCTCATTACTATCTATTTGCCAGTTGCTGGAAAAAAAGAAAGATTATATAACCAACTATATGTGCCAAGATTGCTTTGGAGTAGAGAAATGCTGTACTCTGGTGCCAAGAATCTCACAGACTCAACAGAACCCACCAGGAGCCCCTGTTCTATATGGGAACTTGTGTTTATTTTAACATGCAAGTGAACTGGGTGAAAAATGGCTCTGTTTTATTTTTTTGTTTGTTACTGATGTGGGTTCCCAATGGGTGGTCTGTATGGAGGGGAACCTTTTGAAGAAATCTTGAAAGGAATCTGTGCCTGTCCCCCAAGACATCAGTCAACAGCACGGAGGGAGTTACTGATGCTCCAGCTTTCATCTCTTTTTCTTCTCGGTGCCTAATCTAGTGTTAGCAGGGAAGAATTAGGCCTGTTTTCCCTGAGATGAATTGATGTGATTGTTTTCTGAAGCATAAAAATATTCCAGGCACATGCATGGGTGTTCAGTGTCACTGGCAGCTGATGTGCCTGCGGTGCACTGGGCAAGAGCTGGGTCATGGGCTCACAGAGCTGTTGGGAAGGGAACAATCAGAAGGGCTGTGCAAACTCTCAGGCAGGGCAAATGAAACCATCTCTAAGCAAATAGAAGAGCAAGAAATGAATGGGCTTTGTAAGATAAAAATGGACAGGCTATCTAGTTAAACAAGCTGTCGTTTAGGACTTGATAGCATGTGCGTGTTGGAGGGCCAACTCGCACGCCAGCAGTGCACTGGAATATGTGGGCAGGAAACTGCAACATCGTCTCTATCATTGAAAAACCTGACAGTTTGAATTGGTGCCCCAAGCTGTTTGAAAGCATTCAGAGATGGAAATTGGATCAGAAAATCGAGGAAAGTGGACCTTCATCCATCTTTCCACCTGGAACTTAATAAAGTTTGTACCGTTTCTTGGATTTTATGGTGCTAAAGCATCAGAATAAGTAAGCACAAAAATAGATAAATGAATAGATAGGGATAAATAGGTGATCAATAGATAGATAGACATAGATAGATAAGGATAGATAGACAGATAGATAAACAGATGTTTTAAAACTGAACTTAAGATAGCAGAAAGATTTTCCTTGGCTGCTACAGACGTCCCCCTCATCCAGTGAGCATAGAACTCTATCTACCATTAATGGCATCTGAAGTCATATGTGGAGAGCAGAACAGAGCCTTCAACTGTTCTTAAAAGATCAGTGACGTATAGGCAGAATGAAACAGTGAGAGCCTAGATTAACTCCAGCAAAGTCCATGGATTTTTTCTGCAGTAACTGAGAGCTATTACTGGTTTTATGTCACCCCAGAATAAGTCTTCAAGGACTACCTCTGCTGTTAAATATACCCAGCCCTTCTGTACTCCACTAAATGATCCAGTCCACGGGAGAGAGAAATCTCAGTGCAACATCGCAAGAATAACAGATTAAAATTATTATAAGGCCTTAAACAAAAGCACTTATTACCTGATTATTAAGGAAACATATGATGTGCCTCACTTGTTTTGTATCTGACACTCACATAGTGATTTTCATCCCATGGGAAAAGAGATGAAATAGGAATGGCTTCACCCATCACCAAAGGAAACTCTTCTGCAGTGGAACTCAACAGCTGCTCAACCATCCATGCCAGCTTTGTGCAGCAGTTTCAAGTCATGGTGGAGAAGGACGTGCCCTTCAGCTGCCTTTGGCTTTAGTGTCGCTGAGGGCTGGCTGGGGAGGTGGCACCGCAGAAGGGGCTGAGGAAGAAAGTGCAGGATGGTGGAGCATGAGCTTTGTGGAAAATGAGATGGGCTCAGCATTCCTCTCCCATGGGCCTTCAGCCGCCCTGCAGCATCATTTGTGTTTGCAGGAGTGACAGAGCTGTGCAGGAGATCCCAGCCCGCCGTCCCTCCCTGCATTGCACAGCGCCCGGGCTATGCTTGTGTCTCTAACCTGGCCACAGCATCTGCTGTTTGTAAGTGCAGCCTGTGAAGAGCTTATTATTTTGCAACATAAACACTCAGATGGCTTTTTTTCAGCATGTTTTCATGAGCAGCATGAAGTTCCAGGAACACTTTTAAGAAAGTGCAATTTAGAGCCAAATTCAGCAACAGCATAAGGAATGGGCAAGTCTTCTAGAGCCAAGAGAACCACGTCTGTATCCATTAGAGATGAATTGAATCTTAACATTGGCAGAAACAGTTTGCCTTGTTGGACAGTTAATGACTGCTCTGATATGTACCAGGTCATTTTGTTTGTCATCTTTAGAGTGCAGAAAAGATTTTAAATGGTTTCAGCAAGATGACTGGTTCTCTGCTGCCCAGCAATAAGGCACAAATAATTTTAGTATAGAAAATTGCCTGTTTCTTTCTTTTTTTTTTTTTTTCCTAACCAAGACACAAACAATATAACTCTGTGTGTGCACTATTCTAAAAATATCTCAGCTCTGCAAATGTGTCTCTGATGTGGGCGGAGAAGGCTTTCAGTTTGCTGCACTCTTTGTGTGAGACAAGTGCATAAAGACTATCCAGCAAATGCTGAAAGAAAAATGATTTTCCTAATCTTGAGAAAGAAAAAAGGAAGATTCTGGACGTGTGTATTCAAGGCAAGCCTCCCCTTTGATAAGGGGTGGGGGGCAATTCTTAGGCAAACGCTTCATGTGTGAAACACTGAGTGTGGAGAGATACTGCTGGGTACCATAGCTAATGGCTTTATAACCTGGCTATTGTCACGAGAAGCATAACGTATTCACTGCATCTATATAGGTGGTACAAAGGAAGGCATGCTGAGGGCTGCTCAGACAGAGAACAGACAAGATTTTCCAGCAATAAGCACGTGTTGTGATATATTTCAGATCCTCAAAGCAGATAAAGATGGAACCAGTGGTTAGGGTGAGCCTTCTCCTTTAAGTTCCCGGTGCTTCTCAGCTGTCTCTGTCCTGCCTGTCACAACTGCGTATGAAATGAAGAGTATGGACATACAGAGGGCAGGCAGTACTGGGAGCATCAGACTTGGTTTAAGACAAGAGGTCATGGCAAGACAAGAGGTAACAGCCTCAAGTCGTGCCAGGGGAGAGTTGGGTTGGATGTTAGAAAAAATGACTCAGGAAGAGTTATAAGGCACGGGCACAGACTGCCCAGGGAGTGGGGGAGTCACCATCCCTGGAGGTGTTCAAGAAATGTACGGATGCAGCACTAAGGAACACGGTTTAGTGGCCACTGTGGTTGATAGTTTGAGAGCTGGACGTGGTCTCAGTGGTCTTTTCCAACCTTAACAATTCTATTGTTGGGGAATGGAAAAAGGCAGTTGGGAAGAAAAGCAGAACAGGTTCTGTTGCTGTGATGAGGGTGCTCTCAGGGCAAGGAAGCTGCTTTGTTGAGCAGTGCTCTTTCTGATGGAATCAGAGGTGTTTCCTGTGTATATTTGTCCTGCAAGTGGAACATTTGCTTTACACGTTCCTGAGGATAAAGGAACAGTCTGCTGGCTTTCCCAGATGTTGGTTGTCCTGCTTTGAAGCTTATTCCTGTTGCGTTCATTGTTTGCGAGCCTGGATGGTGGATTAGATGTGCTGCTTGTTAAACAAATAATTAAACACTGGGAGCTCTGAAATCTAATATATTTAATTAATGAGCATTGCTTACTTGATGAAAAAGATGTGTACTTGATTCATTGTAAACCAAGCATAGTTTGTTCAGGAGTGAATTGTTCTGACAATTTGAAGTGTTTACTTGTTCATTATTTTCTTTCATTAAACCTTGAAAAAAACACCCAAGCAGAAAGTGGAGGCTGCACACATTTGTTATGTACACCCATTATTAGTGTCATCTTGTGTATCGTATCACCCACATTCTCCATTTATGTGCTTTCTCTCATCTCCTCTGCAAAAATGCACTGCCTTACATTCTTGGATTAGAGTTAATTCTTATGTTTAGATCCTGCAGTACCTGGGACCAGGGTCTGTGATGATGCCCTACAGCACTGGGTGCTGTACACGTGCAACAAAAAGCAGTCCTGGCTCATACAACTTTAAATAGATCCCATAAATACAGGCATCAGCTGTAATGCTTTGTGACACCACTTAATTGGCTGCTGCACTGACTTCCAAGACTAAAACACTCCTGAAAGCTCTGGCTGCTTGACTTCGTGCTCTAAAGGTGAGCACTGGCAAAGCATCAGGCTGTATTGTTGCCCATCCCACCTCCAGTATGGGGAAGAAAGCCGAGGCTCCGAGGAGCAAAGCACACAGTTTCACAACATTCATAAGGACATAATACTCCTGTAAATACCTCCTCCAAAAGCCATACAGACATTTGCTTCAAATGGACTTGTCAGACTCCAGCTGTAGGTCTCTCCAGTAAGTTTATTGATCAAAAAGGTAGCGAATAAAGAGGGTCCTTCAGCCTGAGCTTAGCACAGGATCTTGCAAAAATCCTCCCTTTGCTGCTGCCCGTTGTGCTGCAATGTGCTGGAGCAGTAAGACCAGCTTTTTCTGACCTCCCGCCGCCCCTTTGGGAGTGGAATCACATCCATGCTCCGGCTTATTAAACCAGAGGCTGCTGCAGCAAGCTTTGCAAATGGCCCCTTCTGACATCATTAAGAAGTGTCCTTTTGGTGTGGGATTCTGCTCTGCAGGAGCAGCTCCTCAGCTGGAGGTTGTTAACGTGACAGGTCTCGCATTTATCTGCTCCTGCATCCATGCTCCAGTGTTATTGCAACTCCAAATGTATTTATGCCCCAGGAGCAGTAAACCTGGAGAGCCTGAACTTCTCCCAGCCCCCTCTCTCAGTGGTTCTCCCACTTTAAATTCTTGGAGTTAGGACTGTGGAATTGTTTGAGTTGGAAAGGACCCTTAAAGGCCATCTGGTCCAACCCCCCTGCACTGAACAGGGACACCCACAGCTCCATCAGGTGCTCAGAGCCCATCCAGCCTGACCTGGGCTGTCTACAGGGATGGGGCACCACCACCTCTCTGTGCAACCTGTGCCAGTGCCTCACTGCCCCTACTGCAAAAATCTTCTTCCTTATATCCAGTCTAAATCTAAATCTCCTCTCTTTTAGTTTGAAACCAATTCCCCTTGTCCCACCACAACAGTTAGGTATCTAGAGAGAAAAAAACAAGCACATGGTATGATGCATCCTACGCCAAGAGTCAAGCCCTGTGCTTCTGTTGATTATTTCTACCATCACCAATGCCTGTGGTGGTATCCTTACTACAACAAAAATGGATCCAAACCATCTCAATTCTTCCAGAGCAGGAAGCTTCCAAATATGTGAATAGTCAAGATCCAGACTCTGCTTGGAGAGTTACTGCTCCCCAGGCAGCTTTCTCACGTCCTCTCTCTACATTTTATGGCTTTCTCACAATACATAGTGAGCTAAGGCTGAAAAAACAACGTAGACCATAATTTCTGCTCTCCCATGACTATGAGAACATCACTGACATCAGAAATTTTACAGCAGCATAGCTGAAGTCGGAATTTTACCCTGCACTTTCCATGTCACCTCATCTTCAGTGGCAAAATGTCCCAGCTGGAGCTTTGAGGAGCGGCTCACAGCACACCTGAGCACACAGGGTCAGGCAGTGCCTTTGCTGGGAGGGTCTGACAGTAGAAGGAAGAAGAAACACATATGGCCTGGGGCTCGTATAAAAGCCAGAGAACAAGATTCTGCTCAGGTGTGATGGAGTGGAGAGCCTGGAGGGATTTTCTCATCATGGCTCAGCATGATTTGCTAAGAATTTGAAGTTCCCCCCTTCTTCAGAGGGAATGCAGTGTGATGCTAAGACAAAAGTTGCCAAAGCTCCTTCTTCCCCCTTTTTCTCAGCAGAAGAGCTGTTCAGCAGCTTCCCCCTTGTTTTCAACCCAGGTGAGGACGCAGCTCTCTTTAAGGTGAGCAGTGCTGCTGAGCTTATCCAGACTGAGAGGTTCCTTTATGCAGGCAGAGTGATACAGATGCAGTGATAATTCAATCCCCAGAACCCTCACACCATTAAATAATCCATTGCTGAACCCCCAGCTTTGTCTTCCTGGTCAGGCAGTCAGCATTCTTCCACCCAGGGAGGTGTGTAACATTGGAGGATCTATAGCCATAGGAGGAATCATACTCCGAGGTCATGCTTTCAGATAGGATTGACTGATCGCAAGTCACTGTTCATGCCCTACAGTGCTAGAGCTGCAATGTGAACAAACTCATGCAGAAAATAGTTTGTGCATTATTTGAGCTTTGTTTCAGCAATGTCTGTTATTTAGCAGCGATACATTCAGTTGCAAATGGAGGCTCAGATCTTTTCATCCTAGATGGCAATTGGAAAAAAAAAAAAAGTTGTACACTCTCTTTTAAAGGCTTGCATCTAGTAAAGGGTGCCCACAACTATCTTAGTACCTACAACCTGAAATGGTCAATAACAAAGCCACTGCATGTATATGAAGCACACAAGATGGCAATGAAGCCAGGTAGCTGTGAGAGCTACTCAACAGGTAATGAAAACCATGTGCCGTGAAGACGTGCATGGGCAATCACTGCTCTTTACAGATGTGGGCATCAAGAAGTCTCATGGCAAAGGCATTGTCTTGTTGAAACCAGTGGCCCTGAGAGAACTCACAGTGCTGTGACTCGTGGCTGTTTTCTCACATGGGTTTGGGCAGCCCTGGTTGGTTCCTGTGCCCAGACCAGTCCTCTCCTCCTGTACCAAGAATCCTGCCACAGGTACTGTGAGACCACTACACCAGCTTCTTTCCAAGCAAAACTCAAAGCAGATAGCTTCACAACAAGGATGAACCTGATCTCTCACTCTTCATAGCTCCAGAGGCAAAAGATCAGAGAAAAACAGGTCAATTCCCATGACTTTATCGATGTTCAGTTGTGCACATGGCTTTCATTTAACAGAATGGATCTTAGCTCCTTTCCCTGAAGCTTTCTCAGCTGGGAGATTCAAACTTTCAATAAACTCACTCTCTGGTGGAAGAAGTTTGGTTTCCTGGAGAGGAAACCTGCCATCCGGCAGTACTGGTACAAAGTACTGATGCAAAGATTTGCATGGCCTTCTTATACCACACATGCAGACAAACTACTCCCCAAGCACTGCTGTGTGCCATGAGTGGAAGAACAGTAGCTTAGTAGCTAAAAGCACACGTTCATTAGGTAATCAATAAAATTACCACAAATCTGGAGAAATCCAGTGGTGTGCTGTTGCACAGGCATTTCTTGGCTTCCTGAGCCAAGAAATACATAGATACCTCTCTATTATGGGCAGTGTTGTTTTGTAGTAGAACCAACAACCAGGGAGGCCTTCCAGACCCGCCTCTCTCTAGCCAAAAATAGGGCAGACTCACAGCCCATATACAGACCTGGGTCACAGGGATATTGCTATTTCTGCTTGCTCAGCTGTCTTGCACAGAGTGCACAGAAAGAGATACGAGAAGCAAGTGCATCAGAGGAAAAAAAGTGGAAGTGCAGAGCTCTGCTAAGAGAACAGGTTCCTCTCTCTAGACTGCTCAACTCCCATCAGTCTGTGAAATCTGTAGTTCAAATATTAAGCAGAAGACACATTTGAGCTCCACAGAGCGAGATGACTGAAAGTATGTAGAGGTTGAGAAAAAGGTAAATAAATCCTCTAGCCCCACACACGGCTTCACTTCTGTAGATCATTTCAACTCTTCTTTTAATTGGCTCTTTGATTTGTTTCTGATCACTGATCCATGGGAGATGCTTACAGCGTCATATTTTGGCAGAAACTGCAGTGTGTGCATAGAAAGCAGCACCAGCAATGTATTATTTGCAATTGACCAGGATGACATCTCTGAGTTGGTCAGGCAGACATCATGGCTGATTGCCATACTCACTGCCTTGAGTCCCACGAAGACCACTTGGAAGCAAGGAAATAAGCAAGTCTGGAGTTCAGGCTTTCTTAGATGCTGGGCTTTGACAAGCCATTGCTCTTTATGCCTTTGAATCTCTCTCTGCAGCTTGGTCCCACCAGAGAAGCCCCAGGGAGGCACACAGAAGGGGAATGCTGTTTGGCACTCCCTACACTCCATCAATATGGAAGTGGTTTGCATAGCATTTCCCCCCTCACAATTTTCCTTAACAATGTGCATGAAATAGAAACAATCAGGGAACTGCTTTTAAGGAAGAATCCTATCCCTGATAGATACAGTCTATCTATCTAATGTTTGGTGCAGTACACATGCAAAGTGCTTCCCCGAGGTGGATTCCATGATTCTATAAGGGATGTGGTTTAGCGAGGAAACACTGGTGGTAGGTGGACAGTTGGACTAGACTATCTTGAAGGTCTTTTCCAATCTTGGTGATTCTATGACTAATTTCAAGCCTTTGTGAGCTCAGAACTGCCTGGGATTTTGCTCGTGGATCTGCTGAGTCCACCTCTGCCAGGGATACCACTGTTTCCATGGCAACTCTTCATCTCCCATTTTTGTCATTCCTTTCCCTTTGATTAGACGAGATAATTCCCAGATACAGAATGAGCTAGCGGCACCCAGGTGCAGCACAGTTTGCACGAGCACTTGTTTAGAAGGAGCATGCCACCTGATGTATCCCCACTACAGGCTGCTGCCTCCCCACCACTTGGCCTCTGCTGGATGCTCCTCAGCTCAGAGTGGGAAGGTTTCCAGCTCACCTCCTGTTCCAGAGCAGTACTGAGCAGAGGACTCTGCAAAGCTCATACACACCCACGCGTTGGAGCAGCCTATATCCAGGGTCCATTAAGTTTATAACGACTGTACCCACTGTTCAGAGTTTTTTCCATTTCTTGGCAGTGCTCATGCAGCAAATCTTGCTCTACAGTTAACCATCAGATTCCAACAGCTATGATCCTTCATACTTCTGCAGCAGTCTTTCTGTTGAGAGATCACAGAATGGCTGAGGTTGTCAGGGACCTCTGAGTCCATGTGCTCCAACCTCAGGGAGGCCCAGAGTTGGGTGCCCAGGACCACATCCAGGCATCCTTTGAAGATCTCCAAGGAGGATGCTCCACAACCTCTAAAAGACTGTAGAAGGACAGGAACAGCCCAATAGGCATGTTTTGATAAAGCCTTTCTTGACTGCAACCACCGCTTCAGATCACTCAGATGCATGTTTTCCTTTTCCCCTACAGTTGGCCATGGGCAGAGTGAGGGGGATCGGATGGTTGTCTCAGATTTCCACGTCTTCATCAGGGACAGCTTGCAGCACATTGATCTCATGAAAAAGGATCATCCAGGGCTGCCCATCCTCATCCTGGGGCACTCCATGGTAAGCATCATCCCCACCCCTCCTTGCAGGGTACAATTGATTTGTCAGCATGCCTTGCTGCACAAGATCTGCCCCCACTATAGCTAGTCCTTAACTTCTCTACCTGGATTGTGGCCCTAATTAGTGCCCATCTGCAACAACGGACCCGTTTTTTAGTAAGACTGTTCAATCACACTGAGAACTCAATAAATCCTACCACCCCCCTGTAGCATTGGGCTTCTCTTTTCATCTTACCCAGTAACCAGGAGGGTAAGCCTTCCAAAGCTTTGCGAGCAGCCAGGGGATGAAGCACGAAAGCACCGCACAGCCTCATTCAGTTAAACAACCTTACAGGGAAACGTACCAAGGATTAGGGCCGCAAAAACAAAGGCAATGATTTGGTGAACAGATCTGAAGTCTGGTTCTGACAGCACGGGCCAAATCCCTTTATTCAAGCGAGCAATATTCCCATTGATGTCATTGATCTTCTCCCCCTGCCTTCCCGGAGGAGAGAAAAATGAATAAGTGCTTTGGGATTCAGCCCATGCTCAGATAAACGATTGTTCTTGCATAAGAACGCATGGCATGCTCTGAAGTGCTGCCGCGCTGCAGAGCCGCTGTAACAAGGAGCTAATTTCCCAGCCAGGTCTTTCAGATGCTTCTCACTGCTGCTCCATTTAACGAGCCCTCGCTTCTCTAGCAGCGTGGAAGGTCACCAAAGATTTCCCTTGGCAACTAATCCTCTGCAAACTTCCCCCAGCAAGCCGGCTGAGAGCCTGCATCCCCCAGCCCTCCTCCTGTCCTCAGGCTGAGCCTGGCCACATTTGGCTCAAAGCGATGCGCGGGGTGCATGGAGTCAGGCTGGGCTGGAGGGGTTGGTGGTGTGGACAAGAAGGGCATTTAACTCCCAGTAATGACTGAGGATTTCTGCATGCTGGGTAGTCCGGCAGAAATTGTTTGCTTTTTTTGAACTAAACCCTTCCAGTAACAGGATTACTACATAAGCAAGATGTTGTGATCTGCATTAAGCCATATTATTTTGAACTGCAGGGGGGAGCCATCTCCATTCTGACAGCCAGTGAGAGACCCGGTGACTTTTCAGGCATGCTGCTAATCTCTCCTCTGGTGGTTGCGAGCCCAGAAGTTGCCACTCCCATCAAGGTAAGAGCCAACCCCCACCAGTGCACCCAGTCATCTCTTCCATTGAAGGAAACCCATTGAGACCTCCAGCCTTCTCCCCCTCGGACAAGGAAAATGGTTTCAAACTAAAAGAGGGGAGATTTAGACTGGATATGGGGTAGACTTTTTTTTTTACTACAATAAGGGTAGTGAAGTACAGGCTGTCCAGAGAGGTGGCGGGTGTCCCTGTCCCTTGAGACAGCCAAGGTTAGGCTGGATGGGCCCTGAGCACCTGATGGAGCTGTGGGTGTCCCTGTTCAGTGCAGGGGGAGGTGGATCAGAAGGGCCTTTAAGGGTCCCTTCCAACTCAAATGATTCTGTGAGAACACCAAACCCACTGAGATAGGTACCACCTGAATGCCAGTCAGTACATTTGGGCTTTGAAGTGCCTCTCCCACAGCTGCACCCACTATGTGGAGGGGAAGCGAATCCTGGACTCATCCAGAAAAGCTTATTTAAATGGGAGCCAGAGAGCAATGCACTACAGGAGGTGGCAGCAGACTGTGCCGTCGTCACACGCCCTGCAGCAGCCCACACAGCACCGGCCTTCCCCTTCCTCTCAGTTTTCTGCCTGACTCATACAAAGTCTGGTACAGTTGCAACACGGGCTGCTGGCAATGTCAGGCTGGGGTTATTTTTGACATTTGGGGGATGATCGATTTCCAAACAAAACTAGAGCTCTTGAGTCCCAGGAATCCATGAGCCTGAATGGCTTCCAGCTAGAGCATCACTGCCCTAACAGCAGCATCTTGGCTTGGTACCATTGCTGGTCCTTGTGCATGATCTCCTTCTGTTAGCATTCAGGCTTTACCTCCTCCAGTCCACACCTTCTGTCCTGGGTTATTTCTGACCCCGGTTTGCACTGCCTGCTCTGCCCTTCCCCATGGACGCAGCCAACTCCCTTCTGGATGCTTAAAAAGAATAAACAACTCTAAAAAGAAACTGTAAGCAAAGGGAAGGACCAGCTAAGGCAGCAGTAATGAGAGAACAACTCATTCCCACAGATCTCATCCCTTTGACCTTTCTCCTTCGACTCTTCTCCTAGGGCTAGCTTCTCATTCTAATCTACTTCTGAACTATTTCTCCTCTTTTTTCCCTGAGAAAAAGGAAACATCTTGCCTCAGCTTTCAGCATAATCCTGTCACACCTTGTGCTGTACCTAACCCACCAACTGACCCCACAGAAGAAGAATACAAGCCCCAAGGGTGGCTTTTAATCATCTCGCTTTTCCATAGAAGGAGATGTGTTGAGACCTCCAGCCTTACAATGCCAAACCCTGCTGAGAGCCGCACCACCTGGATGCCAGTCAGTGTTTTCCTCATGAGCGACTCCTCACAGGAGGAAAATACAGCTCTAAAAGGAAGAAAAGCTTTCTATTCAGTTTGCGAGATGCTAAATCCTTTCTGAAATAAGGACTAACCAGCCCTAAGGAAACTAGTGTTACTGCAGTTTGGTTTCTTGCAGGTCAGTAGCAGATAGTTAAGTTTCAGTGCAGGAAATCCTAATCTCTAACTGAAGCACTGTGAAGTTATGGGGTCACATTCCTAGGGAGCATCTCAAGCACAAGAATAAAAGTTCACAGCACATTCCTTGCTCTCTCAGATCCATTGCTGCTTCTCAAAGCTGACAAAGATGTAATTATTTCCGAAATCTCTCTGCTCTGTCAAACGTATTCAAAGTCATTTTTGGAGTTGGAAAGATATTTGCAAGAGGAAGGAGTGAAAGCAAGCAGAGTATTCCTGCAAAAGCTGCCACTTCCCAAAAAGCTGAGCTGGAAACAATTGTGTGCTTTTCCCTTCTGAGAGCCAAAGGACACAGCATTGGTGCCACTGCCTCTGAGGCACAAAGGCTTTGGTTTTCCCCTGGAACCGCTGTGACTTCCAGGCCCTGAGCCATTTCCCAAGGTCCACTGCATTCAGCCCATTGCTGGGGCAGTTTCCAGCTGGGCAAGAATTTACCTTGGCTACACAAACGAGAGCTCAAAGCAGCAACACAATTCATCCAGTGCCCTGTGACTCCTGATAGAAACACCTACCTACTTGTTCCAAACCCAGCGAGGAGAGCAGGATCCCGCTGCTCTCTCTGGACCAAACTTGGCTCTGAGCCTTCTGAATTTCAAAGGATGCAAAGGGACAGGAATCACACGTGCTGACAAAGAGCAGCGTGAGAATAGGAAAGTGCGTCCCACTGGATTTCTGCTGCTGAATGCTATGAAATAGAGTGGGCAGCACAATCTCATAGGAAATAATAATCCCTACCCCCAGCACATGCCTTACAGGATCGGTACACAAGAATGGCTCTTGGAGTTTTCCATTTGGCCTCTTGCTGAGGTATGGAGACATCATACCTGGCATATCCTTGATCGTATACCATCTCACATTCCTGCTATCTCCTCTCCCTGACATCCCTGTGCCCATTGGTCTCAGCAGCTTGTCAGTGTTTCTTCCAGAGATTTTTCTGCTCAGCCAAAGGAGCCTGGCTAGCATATGCAGCTCACACATCACATATTTGACAATCCAGTCCACCTGTCAGTGAGCTGCACTAAAAAGTGTTCACTCAAGCAGTTGGTTGAGAAGAGATCTTGAGAGAGAAGTAAAGCACATAGAGGTGTGTGGGGACAGAGATTGGTTCGTTCAGAAGAAACGTGTCTACACGGCAAAGCACCCATGCAGTTAAACCAATGCAAAACCCATGAAGTCAACTTCGAGTTGCACTTCCAGTCAAAAGGCAACGTTCAGTGCTCTATTTCAATCTTATCCTGAGATGATTCTCACAGAGAGATTTGAGATCTGTACAGTGTTAGGATTTCACACACCTGCACTGAGCAGCTCAAATAGCTGATGCCCTAAAGTGTCATCCTCAGCTCAACCAATATTCCCAGCATTGCACTCTTGGTCATTTGGGAGCAGTTATCTCAAGAACCAACAGTTGCCACTTTGAACCAACAGGGACATGAACTCTTCATATATCAAACACAGCCAGCCCTTCAATAGCATGGCTTTTAATTAAAGTCCAGCGTGTTAGAGGTTGCATCACATTGCTCGTAATCATTGAAGTCTCAGGGGAACATTTTGTCTCTTTGATTATTACATAAAACTTGAGTTATCCACTGGATGTGACCTCGACTCATAGGACAAGAGATAATGGCCTTAGGTTGTGCCAGGGGAGGTTCAGGTTGGATGTTAGGAACAGTTTCTTCTTAGAAAGAGTGGTGATGCACTGGCACTGCTACCCAGGGAGTGGTGGAGTCACCGTTCCTGGAGGTGTTTGAGAACCATGGAGATGTGGCACTGAGGGATGTGGTTGTGGGCATGGCGGGGGTGGGTTGACAGTTAGACTTGGTGATCTCAGAGGCCTTTTCCAACCTTAATGATTCTATGAGTCCAAATACGGAGGGTGTACCGCCTGCAGATCTGAAGAACCCTCCAGAAGTCAGAATCCTTTCCCAATGAGACTTCTATACCAAAAGAGTTCCTGTGCTCACTGGAAATACATATACATGGGCGGGCGCATCTGACGTGCTATCTACTGAGCCCAGGGCTTCCCTTACACAGCTGGACATCAGAAACGATCGCGCTGGCACCACTCACCTGGGCTGGAAGTGCTTGGGACCAGATCCAGCTGCGTTCTGGAGCAGTTTGGCAAAACTCCAGATATGTGCAGAAGCTTCAGGAATTTTCCAAAGCGTGTTTCAGAAGTCATCTGTAGGCTGCGGAGATGAGCACATATCATTGGAACAGAGAAATGGCCACACTGAATGTGACAGAAGTGTGCAGCTCATCATCATATATTACTTCTGTAATATAAGAGTCCATCAATTTCTCCTAAAGCTGAATTTAAAAGTAAGGAAAGCCCTCTCCCATTCCCTATTTTATGTGTGGTCTTAGACCTAATTACCTACGGCCTTAATAACACAGCATGGATTTTGTAGCTGATACTCTAAACAGATCTTGATAGAGCATCAGCTAACCTCTCATGCCAAAGTTTTCCTCTTCACTTAGCAATCATTAGGCACAGGAACTCACCCTAGCACTTAACTCAGGCTCCAATTTTAGGGCAACCTAACTGCCTAAGGCTGACACAGTAACGTTCAGAGGCAGGCACATCCAAGCCACTATTCAGATCTCAGAGGTGTTCTGAGGTTGTTCCTCTTAGCCGCCATAGACTGCAAAGAAAACCGACAACAATTACATTTCCAAATTAAATACCTCAGCTAAGGATCTGCAGTTACTTCATGTATATCTGGGTCACTGAAAGCGGCTTAGAGAAGCAAAACTGCTGCAGTATTGTCAGCACAAAGTCCTCACCTAGAATCCATTCAGACGAATTCCTCAAATCATCACATCACATTAACACAAGAGAAAACCTCATTCTTGCTCATTGTACTTGCACCTGTGTGGATATATTTTTAATGGGTCAGCTCCGGACAGCTCAGTAGAGGTTACTTTTATTCACGTAGTGCCATGTTAACCTGGTTTAGAGGACACAGTGGGGATGAATTGATGGTTGGACTTGATGACCTTAACAGTCTTTTTCAGCCTTAATGATTCTAAGGAATGATGACATCTGTGTCAGAACAGGCAGCAGCAGATACAGATGCTTCAAACCCAAGAAAAATATTGGTCACAATTCAATCATAAAGAAACCACTTACCCCTTTCCAAGGATCAGGGCTCACTAAACACCATCAGGGAGGCGATCCCCAAATAAAAGCACTTCCCTTGTGGCTGCCAGCCCTTAAGTGAGGTTAGGGAGCAGTGTACCCAGAATCCAGCCCTTCCTGTCACACAGATCAATTGCTTCCACCTGTGCTCCCAGGGCTGGCTACACCCCTTCACCAGGTGCTCAATCACTGGTTCAGGCCCTGACCTAACGGTTCCCATAAACCTGTTAGTAGTCCTATCCAGCCCAAAGCACAGGTGCTCAGATCTGCTATGAGTCTCTATTGCTTGTCACGTTGGATGACTTTGACTGCAACCTTGTGTTATTCCTCTAATATCATAATTACTCTGTCATGTATCATCTGCGATCCAAAATGTCAGAGCACTTCAGTAGTGATTAAATCTGAGCAGAAACAGGGAACATAGGTGACAGCTCACCTGCAGGTATTGGCTGAGGGCGCAGAGGGGCTGTAACATAGACCAGCATACACTAATGGCACAATTTCTGACTCAAGTGGTGATCACTTAATTAAAGACAGATACCGAAGATCAGAGCAGAAGCGTGGTACCAACGTGCTTGTAGTGCTATTCAAATGAAAGAAGCTACCCTTTCATCTGCCAGCAGTTTCAGGCCCGGGCTGCTGAATGCTTTTGTGTTTCCTTCCCAGGAGACAAGCGAGCAATAGGTTCCTTAGCCAACGCATGCACATTTTGTTGTTGTTTATCTGCAGGTTCCCCTGAGGATCTGCTTATCAGAAAGAGTGCAGCCGAGGCAACTCCTGTAAATGGCATGGAGTATGCACCGCAGCCTGAAAGCAGAGCTGGGGCAGGACAGGGCAGTGAGAACCAGAAGAAAACAGCTCCGTGGGGAATGGAAACAGCTTTTTCCTATCAAGGTGCCTCACCGATGCCTCTTTGGCAATTAACCGGAGAGGTAGAAAAAGAAAAGGGGCAATGAAGGTGCAGCGTGGTGGACTGAGAGCTGAGATGTGTCAGAGCTGCACACCCACCCATCCCAGGAGCAGTTTAGACACTCACTTCAAGAGAAACGTTTTAAATATAGGACAGATCTCTCTCCTGTGTCAGCTGACATTCCTCCACTGTTTAACTTCAGCGCTACTTCCCACCAGCTCAGGATGGGGTCCTCTTGCCCCGACCAGCTCCTTAACTACTTGCTTTCCTCTCCCACAGGTTTTTGCAGCAAAAGTACTCAACCTCGTGCTTCCAAACTTGTCGCTGGGATCCATAGATCCAAGTGCAATTTCCCGGAACAAGAAGGAGGTGAGAACCTTAATGCCTCTTAAAGTTACTGCGTGGTCAGTATCCTATTGCAGTCCTCTCTTTTCTCTTAAAATAAATATAAAAACATATAAAAAATACTTTTTAAAAAGGCATTTTGCTAAATCACGAGGGCTAGATCCCTTTTGCACAGAGCAGAATATGTGGCTCACTATGGGAAAGCAACCCTCGGTCCCTGCATACCTCCTGCACCCATGACTGCTCTGGGTGTCCCTTCTGCACCACCACCACTCCTCACAACCAGCTCATGCAGGCTGCAAATGCTACTGAAGGCCGTGCAAAACTCCAGTGCCAGAGGTTGGTATTCCTGCTTACGTGGCAGGATGGCATTGTGCTGAATGCATTCAGACAGACGAAAAAAGCATGCTTGCCCCAAAGACCTTGCTGCAAGGTCTCCTGGATTGCACTCTGGCTCTGCCACAGCCTTTCCAAACAAATCATGTATTCTTTCTGTGCCTGGGAATAATACTGAAGTGAGCTGTAATTGAAACAGCCATTGTAACGACCTAATTCCGGCTCCACTGCCAATGTGAATGGAGTGGTTCCAGGATCAACTTCTCTCAGTGTCACCATAGCTTGAGACTCTTCTCCCATTCATATCCCCTCCTAGCAATAACCACTGCAGCCCATTCATGCCACCATTGGCACAGCCAGGGGTCCTTGCAACTGCTGCCACAACACATGACAATTCTCTTTCCTTCTTGTGTGGAGGGAGGAGAGCAAGCAGGGAGGCACGGTTTACAGGTGAGTGAAGTTGCTTGGTTCAGACTGGGGAATGACCCAGAACTTGGTGTACTTCAGACAGTTTGAATGGAGAACACAGCACCCAAAGATGTCTCAAAAGCAGGAGAGCTCACTGCCACGGCAAGTTGTTCCACTGACAAATGCTGTCACTTCTCCTGCTGTTCATGCAATGCTAGAATTGAAGCTGAAAGGATCACGAGCAAAGACGATGTCAGCTGATGCAATGCAATGCATCAGCTTCAGCATGTTCCTCCCTTTAACTGACCCGTTAGGAAACTGCAAAGAAAAGAAGTCTCGTGGAATAGAATCACAGAATCATGAAGGTTGGAAAAGACCTCTGTGATCATCTAGTCCAACTGTCCAACTACCACCAGTATTGCCCTCCAACCACTGTCCCTCAGTGCCACATCTCCATGGTTCTGGAACGCCTCCAGGGACAGTGACTCCACCACTCCCTGGGCGGCTGTGCCACTGCATTGCCACCCTTTTGGAGAATAAATTCTTCCTAATACTCAACCTGAATATTTCCTGGCACAACCTGAGGCTGTACCCTCTCGTCCTATTGAATAGTCACCAGGCTTCCATGGTTCTGGCCCAGGAATTCAAGGGTGTTCCCCATCCCCAAGCAGTGAGCGTGGCTGGGACATGTGGCTCTGCCTGGCTCAGGGTCATTACATGGCACTGTGTGTCACGGCTGCTCTTTAAGGACGGCACTTTTAAGCACACCTGCTTCCAACAGCAGGACCTTCTGCTGGAAATTGCTGCACTACAGAGCACAACAAGAGAACAGTGCTGATGGGAGACAACCCGGTCATAACACATTTAGAAAAGTGTCAGTGAACTTCCTTTATTTACCACACAACATTGTCCAAATATTTCCCTATTCCATGGGAACAATTTATAAGAAATGCTATCCTGTGGGGTTTTTTTTCCACCCAAATATTTGCCGCTGCTCCCACTGCTGTGTGATGCTCCAAGTCTCAAGAGCTTCCTGCGTGTGTTGTTCTTCCTCTGCCCTTTCCCTTTCCGTGCAGGAAGGGAGAGCATTTCACAACACATGAGAACAGGTCTGCTTCGGCAGCGCCTGCTCGAGTGGTCCTCAGAAGAAGACTCCCACTCCTCCCTGCTCTGCTGCTGCCCACCTGCACACGGACCTGCCTCTGGCATAGCAGCTGCGGGCTGCAATGCACTCACCAAAGGCACCACAGCATCTCGTCCTCTGGCTGCCACTGGCACACACTCCACCCTCCCTTTGGACTCGGGTTGCACGGCCTCAGAGCACACAGTGTGCTGGAAACATCCATTATTTATATGTTAAACATATTCTTCTGCCCGGCCAACTTTTCGTTCTCTGGAAATGTTTTTGGGATGTCATCCAAGAATTTCCTGATGAGGCTGTGTTCTCAGCAGGCTGTCCTCAGGGTGTAGGCACTGCGATGCAGGATGGCATGGAGATGCTCATTTGATCTGTGTGCAATATCAAATGCAAGAGACACAAAAGAGAGCAAGGTGCAACCTCAAAACCCCACTCCTGCTTCCAAGCTGCATAACAGCATAACCCATAAAAGTCTCAAAGTGAAACAGGACGAGTAAATCACCTCCACTGCAACAGCAGGCTCCTAAATCTTTTCTTTCTTTTCCTTTTTAATTATTAATTTTTTGTTTATTAGCTTAAAGCTGTGGACAAAGCTTCTGCTTTGCACTCACACCATGCTCTGAGCATTAACTCTCTGACAAGGATTTCGTTCGTTCACCACCAACAGGATCCTCCTACTCACTGCTGATGGATCTCAGTTGGGATCAAGTCATTATTTTTTCCTCTTCCATCATCTATACAAAAACATTTGTTGACAGCTCAGTAGCTAAAAAAATTTCCCTGTTCTTTAGGAAGAGAACAAGAGAAAGAAACCTATTAGGTCATTCCCCTAGCATGTATGGCACTGCGGATGCATAATGCACATGGATTCATCGACATTATTTTACTCCATGGGAAGGGAACTTCTGTCAGTCCACCCACCCAGCCCTCCTAATTCTGCCTCTCCCTCAAGTACTTCAATTAAAAATATAATAAATAATAAAACATCTCGAGGCTGTGCTGCCTTAGTGCAGCACTAACATAGACGTGGGTTCAGCTGAAGCAAGAAGTAGCCAGTGCAACCCAATGGGTTTGCTCAAAACAGGGGACACAGGGACAGGGTTTAGTGGGCAATACTGGTGACAGATGGGCAGTTGGACTGGAAGATCTTAGAGGTCTTTTCCAATCTTAATGATTCTACGAATATGAAAATGCTGATGGAATTCAATGAAACAAGAAGGCAATTGAGAAAGACCTGTGTGCACCGTGTGCCTCCCTGCCAGCTCCATTTCCAGTGCTTCGTGCCCCAACGCATTTGAGATGCTGAGGAAGGAAATCAGCTCCACACCCCTAGCAAATGAATGCCCGCAGCTCGGAAAGCCCCACCACATCGTGTCCTCCTCCCTCCCCGGTAACCTCACAGTGACCTCACCTTCCTGTAAAGCAAGAACTTCAACAGACCTCTGCGTCTGCAAGGAGAGAAGAAGGCTGGTTTTGGCTAACCTATAAATAACCATCGTTTCTATAAACATCTGCCAGGGCTGGGAGAAACTGGAGGCTGTGCCAGAGACCAACCCATAATCAAAGCATTCTGGCAAATATTGAGATGGCAGTGCCTGTGTGGGCCGTCTCCATGTACAGTATACAAATATTTACTGTAGATTTGCCTGCTGCAGTAACTACTCCGTCCTAGCAACTTTCTGCACCAGCTCGGGTGTATTTTTAGCCTCTCACAGTCTGGCTGAGCAAGTTGTTGGCTTTTTCTTTTTGCCTAATCCCTAATCCCATCCTTACATCCGCATCCTCTGTACCCAGAGCAGAGCATTGGTGTATGGGTGCTGTGCAGCAGATGTGTCAGCTGCCTGCAGGCCTTGGTCATAGAATGGTTTAGGTTGGAGGGGACCCTAAAGACCATCTCATTCCAACCTGTGGGCTGATTTCCCCACAGCAGCTCAGGCTGCCCAAGGCCCCATCCAGCCTGGCCTTAATTGCCTCCAGGGATGGGGTACCCACAGCTCTGGGCAGCTGTGCCACCGCCTCACTGCCCTCTGAGTACAGAATTTCTTCCTCACTGTCAGTTAGGAAGAAATGGGCAGCCATTACTCACTGGCAGCCATGGTGAGGATGTTGGCCCTGACTCTGATGGCAGGAAGTCTTGATTGAGCAGGAAATGAGCGTGCAAGCTGAGGGAAGAACCTTTTCACCACCTGCTCTGTCCTTTCTGCATGAAATATTGCTAACCTGAAATCACCCCTCTCTCCTTGCCAGATGGAATCCTACACATCCGACCCCCTGGTCTACCACGGTGGCATGAAGGTCTCCTTTGTCATCCAGCTGATGAATGCCATCACCAGAATCGAGCGAGCTCTGCCCAAGCTGACTTTGCCCATCCTGGTGCTGCACGGCTCTTCTGACAAGCTCTGTGATATCAAAGGCTCCTATTTACTGATGGACACGGTGCAGAGCCAGGACAAAACACTGAAGGTCAGCTTGCTTTCTCCATTTTTAGGATGCTGTCCTGCAAGCAGAGGCCTCAGCACCACCCACTGCAAGGGTCGCAATGGGGGAAGCAGGGCTGGTGCCTGGCAAATGAAGCAGGTTCCCAGCCCTTCAGGGGAGGAAGGAATGCCTGGAGTTGGGCAACAGGGTGCCTGGGTTGAGCAGAGCAGGGTCCATCAGCACAGAAGCTGGGACACTATGGTAGACTTCTTTTTGAAGCAGTGTGCCGGAGCCAACGGCATCCCTTTGGTGTGATAACCTGACATACAGAGAATCGTTAAGGTTGGAAAGACCACTGAGATCTGGTCCAACCACACCTGGGAGAAAAAGCAGACAAGGCATGGGACCCAGGGGAGTTGCCAAGAGGGGCTGAAGGCTGCTCTGCCCATGAAGGTGTTTGTTCAGTGCTAATCCCTGCTCTCTCCCTGTCTGCAGGTGTATGAGGAAGCCTACCACGCGCTGCACAAAGAGCTGCCTGAGGTCACCACCTCCGTCTTCACAGAAATACTGACGTGGGTCAGCCAGAAGGTTTCAGCAGCTGGAGAAACCAGCCAGACCTAAGAGCAATCCTTTCTGCAGCTCTTACTGGGGTTTTCTGGGAATAGAAGCTTTCTGTAATAGAATTCTCTCTGGAAAAGATCTAGCGTGGAGGGACTCGTGGGATATTTTGCCATGCACAGTGTAAGGGGTGGGGGAAGAGGCACAGGGTGGGTGTTACTCACTGGTGTAGATGACCCTTGTCATAATCTGAGGAAGCACTGACAGCTGTGGGAGCGGCCCCCAAAGCCTTCCAGGTTGGGTAATTTTACTGAGATTCCCCTCACTCACGGAGCTTCCTCCATCACTTCCTCTTCTCTGCTTTCGCGGGGGCGGCGGGGGTGTATTTATACTGCAATAATTTTTTGGTATGTTAAAGAAGCCAGTATCTTCCACTTTGCAGTTTCGATTCCCTGTCCCCACCACCCGGTCCCTTCCCAGCCCTGGCAGAGGAGCGGACGAGCGTAGACTCAAACCCACGCAGCGCATTTGCAAACCAGGCTATTCCCAATGCCAAACCCCATCGCCTCTGCAAGATGAACTATTCTGTAAATAGTTGTAGGGGCTGCTTTTTTTCCCTTCTTTCCTTTTTTTTTTTCCTTTTTCCTTTCCCTCTTGGAATTAATCATTTGCGCTACTGAAACTGAAAAAGCAGAGTTATATGAGAATATAGTAATATAATATATGATGTATATAGAGGTGGCTGGGAGCTGGGGAAGAAATGGGAGGAGAAGCTAAAAAAGGTTAATTGTTCATTCTCTTGGCGAGGAATAATGTCGTCCTATCAGGATCCAGCCCTCTCACCATAACTTTACAGTCATAACATGTTGTTGCCCCTCCATCAGTTGGAAAATGTCCTGAAAAACCCGCTATAGAGAAGCAGAGAGCATCTGGTGGGTAGGGATTAGCAGCGGGCATCTTCATGGTCCACTGCTCCAGCAGGAGACCCACCGCGTGACCCCACATTGTGGCCAAGCTCCTGCCCACCTCCTGCCGTGTACCTGCCCCTCTCCCTCCGCTTCTGCAAATGAGGACACGGGGCCTCTCCCACAGGGACAAACCTCATTATGGGGTCTGGTGCCCCTGCCCTGGGCTGGATCCTGCCCACCATGGGGGTCTTACCCCTCCCTCCTGCCCTTGGAGCCACTTCTGGAGAGATCCAGGAAAGGGACCTCAGTGCAATAGCAGGCAGAACCCATCAACACGCCGGCGTGCAGGATGCATGGGTGCAGGTTGTGTCCTCACAATCGCCCCTACGGGCCCAAGTCAGGAAAGCTCTGTTATAGAGGTGAATGCAAGCACTTTTCCACTTGTGTTCTCCTGCCCTTAAAGGGAGGAACCACTTGGAGTTCTCCCAGCACTGCCAACTTGTGATTAAAACACCATTCCTGTGCAATTGGGTGCTCCCACCCACCCCTGCTAAACCTGCAGCCACTCTCGCACTGTTGCTTTGCTTCAAATTCATTTTCCCAAGCAAGGTCCCTCCGTGCCAGATGCTGCTGGGAAAGGCACAGCAGCACCATGGTGGGAACAAGGCTCCCCAGGAGCAGGAGCCACACGAGTGTGATGCAGCAGTGGCAGATGTCGCAGGGGTCAGAGCACGATGATGACTCGAGGGTGGGATTTTTGAAAGCACTTTTCCCCAGGAAGTCAGGAGGAACGGATCGATGCCCCCATTCTTTATGTCCCAAATTGACAAGCACTTTGCCAGGGAGCAGGAGGGTCAGAGCCCACTGCCTGCCCCAGGGTCTGCGGTCAGTGCCTTGCAGAGCATGTCTCGCCCACGACACATCTGCAGCTTGGAAGAAAGGAAAGGAAGGCAGTTATGTGCATCTGGGGAACTCTGTCCAGTGGTACTGGCTGCCCAAGGGAAGCTGTGATTGAAAATCAGGTTAGCAAGCAAATATGTACCTGCTGCTCCCTTACCCTGCACGTAAGCTACTTTATATTGACCCAGTTCAGTTTCCCCGTGCCCTGGAGGAATCCTTCCTTCACTGACCAGATTAGCAACGAGCAGAGCTACTGCCAAGGGAAATGTAATTAAGCTATTTCCCAGCAGCAGGTACCATGTGCAGGGAGCACAGCCGGCCTTACGAATGTTGCTGTGCAGAGACCAGTCTGCCTTGGAGAAGAGGTGGCATCCGTGACCGAGCAATAGCAACGTGCAACTGCCATCCGTGCCACCACCTGTAGCACTGGGAGACCATTCCCCTCTGCCCACCACATTTTCCATGGAGCCTGTTCTTTTTGTACCACTCACCTTAGCACACTGCCAGCACAGACCCTTGGAGATTACACTTATTTTTCCAAGTAATTTGTCTCTCTTGTTTTGTTGTGTCCCAGTTCAATAAAGTACATTTATATATATATACATATATAAAAGCATATATACATACACACGTATTTTCAGTGGGAAACCATATACAAGTTTAGGATTCTTAAAGGAATACAATGTATATTGCAACTAATAATAAAGTTATGTTTTCTGAACGGAGTGTGTTTGAGGGCATCATTTGCTATCACCATCCCTCTGGAGAGCAAGAAGGGAAAGACAGGGAGATCTGAATGATACTGAATGCAGGTTTGGGGCATTTGGGTGCCCTTCCTGTTGGGAAGGTTCATTAAGATAGAATAAATAGAATCGTTAGGTTTGGAAAAGACCTCTAAGAATATGTAGTCCAACTGTCAGCCCACCCCCACCATGCCCACAACCACGTCCCTCAGTGCCACATCTCCACAGTCCCTGAACACCTCCAGGGACAGTGACTCCACCTGGGCAGCTGTGCCAGAACCCAACCATTCTTTCTGAGGAGAAATACTTGCTAATATCCAAGCCAAAATCAAATCCACAGGAAGCCAGAGGCTCTGTGCCTATTTCCCCAGCCAGTGCTTAGGCCTCCGGCTGCCCTGAGCTGGTGTCTCCTCTCTGGAATGTCATTATTCAGCCCAACATCCATATCCATGAGCAAGGAGCCGTTCCCTGGCCCCCAGCATAATGTATGGAGGGACAGAGGGCTCACCTCCCACCTGCACAGAGCAGGGCAGGCAGGGGAAGCTCTTCAGTGCCTGAAAGTACTCCACGCACTCAAATGAAAAGCAGTTCCTAGGAGATCTATGAAGAGTTGGGATGGGTTGTGTGACAAAGCACTGAGATCTAAACAATGGACATTACTTGGCCTGGGGGTGCAGAGGGGATGTAAGACGGCCAGCACAGAAAACACTTGTGTGCTCTTGAAATACAACTCAGCTCCAAACCTGGAGACTGTTGTTTAACTGCATATGTGATTGGAAAATGTCACGGAACACCGGGAAACAAGGAATGCCATCTCCTCCAGCAGTGGGACAGAAGGAGCAGTCATCCCGGGAGGAGATGGACAAACCCCATGCCTTGAATAGCTTTGAATGTACTGAGCCCAATGAGAGGCATCTCAGCAGAAAAAGCATCCTGGACATTTCACCTGAAGGGTTTCCAGTTCCTCAATGGGAGATTGAACTTGCCACCAACAAGCTTGTTTTAAAACTCTTGGTTATAGTTCAGTTTTACACCCAAGGAGGAGGAGGAGGGTGGAATAAGTTGGAGAGAACAGATTGCTGCCTCCCATTATGGAAGCAAGCTCAATAAAATTCATAGAAATATTGGTGGTTCTTGCGATGCTGTGCCAAGAATGTGTTAGAATAAAACCTTCTGAGCAGAAGGGAGAGATATAATGTCATCTTAGCCTTGATATGAAAGATCAGCCTTCATCTCTGAAAGCATATCTCAAGGAATGGTAGCTAATGCATTTACTTGCCTTCCCTCTGGAGCAGGTCTCTGCACAGCCTCACACAATTCATCACTGCCGCGGCCTCGCACGAATGGTATTGGGATGACCCTGGGTAGCAGAGAAGCAATAGGATAAAAGAATAAAGAGGGAAGGACGTTTTCCTGCCTGGGTTTTAATGTCACCTCAGCACAACGCAGACCAGCGCGGTTTCTTCTGTAGGAAAGCTCCACCACATTCCCCTGGCTTTCTTTAAAAACAAAAACCAAACCAAAAATACCACTCTGAGCCCACTCCGATGCATCTGACCCCGCCACGGCCCTCCTCCACCTCCCTCCTGCTCACGCACTGTGCCAAAGCACAGCCTTGTGCCTTGCCTTGCCATACCAGCAAGAGAGCAGGCAGCGAACAGCCCCACTGGAACCATTTGCCAAAAAACCACCCAGGAGCCATCGTCAGGAGGGAGCAGGCCTGGAGCAGATGGCATTCTCCAGTCTTTCCCCTCAAGTTTGTTCTGTCGGCAACAGGAGGAGGGAGAGGAAAGCTCTCACAATCATTTCTCTGAGCTTATTTTGGGAACTGAGCAGCCAGACCCTCAAGACCCAGACTAGCTCTCTACGTGGCACTGATCCTCTTCCAAGGCTTTCTTTAGTGTCCTGAGGCGCCCTGCGGACATGCAAGCTCACAAAGCTAACCATGACAACAACAACAACAAAAATAAAGGCAAAAAGAATGACCACATCTGCCCCTTCCCCAGTGCTGATCCCACCCAGCATGCAGCCCACAGCTGCTCAGCCCCTGCAGACCCTCACCTGGTTATTCCCAGTAGCCCATCTGGTTTCCAACCTGACCCCATGAAGCAGGCAGACACGTTGTCTTGATTCAAAACAGGCCTCGGCTACGACAAACTGTTTGCCAGCGTGGCCTCTCTTATCTTAATAAATTCATTGTGTCAAATCTGTTTTAGCTTCGAAGGTGAAACAAAACCTGTTCTGCCAACGCAGGCAGCCCCAGCAGGAGCAGCCCCGAGAACTGAGCCCAGACAAAACCCGGCTTCCTGCAGCGAGCAAGAACAATTCTGTGTCACCACCAGCAGATGGGTCCGTCAGCACACCACCTGCTGCTACATGGGAAGGTGCCATCTCTGCCATGTATTTGACCATGATAGCCCAAGCCTCTGAGATGCCTGTCTCACTGCTAGCTCCTGCAGCACAGCGATGTTCTACGAAGCACTGCTTGCAAGTCCCAACAGCCTGAGTAGAGTCTGAACTTCTCCAAGCCCAGTCCCTCCCTTCAGCAGCATTAGTCATTCTGATGCTATTGCCCTTTCCCCTGGATAACTCTGCATTCCTGCAGGGAGCTACAGGGATGGGCTTAGATCCTCATTCCCTGAACCAAGTTCATCTCTGAAGTCAACGGGCTGCACAATCATTGCTACTTGCCACCAAAACTACCACAGCCACTCAGACAAACAGGAGGGGAAGAAGACTGCAATTCCTATGTCCTTGTAACGCTATAACACAACGGAAAGCACAGCAACGGCAGCAAAGTAGCAAAGTCTGTGGATAAAGAAATAATAGAAAGAATCTACTTACCCTTGGAAGGCCTCAGGTAGGCAGGGATCTCCAGCAAGCTACCTTTGTCTCCACTGCCAGCCCTTAAATGAGGTCTAGGAAGGGGTGCATTGCATGCACCTGAGCTCCCCTGGGTTGGCCCTGCCTTTCCACCAGGTGCTCAGTAACTGCTTCAAGCTGTGACTTAGCATTTCCACTACAGTTCTCCAAGAGGAGAGGAAACACCTGGGCACTCCAGCACACCTGAGGTTTGGAGAAAAAACATGCCTCCTTCAGGGGCACCCCGAGTGCTCTGAACAAGTCTGAGTAGTTAAGCACCGGCAGCACTTTCCCAGCAAGCTGAGAAATCCCCATCCTTGTATTTAATGGGAAGGCAGCAAAGATACGGGGTGACAAGCAGAGATGGACAGACAACAGACCTCCCTGGGACTGCTCAAAGCAGCACTCTGTGATAGAAGTTATCATCCCTTGGAGAAAGAAGTGACCAAAACCAAGTCAGTGCTCTCTGCCCACATTCTGGTAGGAATTGTCTGAAAGGATCAGGAGGGGAGGACAGCAGCATCACATCCTAAGCACTGCTTGGAAGCTCAACACAGAGCCAGCCCCTGGGCAAGGTGAAGGAAAAATGCTGAAGGAACCCACCGTGTCCATTCAGAAACACCACCACGCTGACGTTAGTTGGTAACAAACAGGCCACAGCAGGAAGAGATGTAGTGAAATATACTATTTTATTGCTGCACACATGCTTACACATTTCTTCTTAAATATATTGTTGCTCTGATAAATTTTACAATCTTCTTAATTCCACAAGTGGCTGGTAGTAAATAAAAGGGACAGAGGCAAGAGAACACAAAAAGGACACCGGCAACAGAAATAAAATCCTACATTGTTTATTTTGTGAGAAAATTATTTGCAGCAAGAATAAAGTGAAATCAAATCTACGTTTTGACCTGGCTCGTGTTAATTAGAGAGCTTGCCTGCATGCTGACCATCTGCTTACGCATGCTTCTTCATAGCCCTATTCTGCCAAAAGGGATGGGGGGGGGGGGGTAAAAGGACCCCATGTAATTGGACAATGCAGCAGGGCTCACAGATGTGACCACTAAGTGCGAGCAGACAGAGGAGGCATGTGCTCGGCTGTCTGCATGGAGCTGCACTGCTGGGGGGCAGACCAAAAGGCCACGCTGACCTTTCTTCCCACGAGCACAAGTGCAGCCTCACTTGCTCCATGCTTAAGGATGCAGGAATGGAATTATTTAAGAGCAGCCATATGGAAAACGCTTCCCAGCACTGTGCTCCTCCTCTGCCTTTGCCGGTGTCCGTTTAGCTTTAGCAGCTGAGGCATCCACTAAGAAAAGAATGAGCATTCCTTGGTAATCCTGCTTCTGCATCTCGCTCAGTACAAACAGAAGGCAAAGGCCACGTTCTGCTCTCCAGTGGCTCCGTGTGAGCCTCGTGCAGGGCTGTCACAACCATTGCTGTGGAAAGTCGACTACCAAGACATCAGATGGGGAATTTATGCAGAAGTAGAGGAGATGCAGTAAGCTAAACATCCTGCTTATGTTCAGTGTCATCTTCAGTCATAAATGGAGGAGAAATGCAGGGGATGAACCGGCTGGGCTAAGCTGTTGGTTGTTTCTGTAGCAGACTTTCATGAGACTGACACTTCACTGAGCAAGAAAGTAGGCAGTTCTGCTCTTCCACCCCTCTTTGCCCAAAATATCTGGGACATCATATCAGATCTTTCTAAATAGTCCCTTCCCTCCTCAAATCTACTGAGATGCCTCTATCAGTTCAAGTTGCATTGGGCAATTTGGTGGTCTTGTCAAAGCCATACCGAGCTTGGAGATGGACATACATCCCCCACTCACACAACACACACAGCTCCTCCCCATGTCACCACACCAAATGTAAGCACACTCCTGTTGCTTCCGTATAGCAACACGCCCCTGCACCAGCACACCCATTTCCCCCACCCTTGGCTGCAGAAAGCAAACCACAACTCCTCCCAAGCATCCTGAAACAGAAGAATTGAAGCAGCCGTGCAGACACTACCCTCTGTCATAAAGAAACCAGTTAAACACAGAAGAGTGCAGACACCTGGGGTCCAGTTCATCTCACTGCACCCCATTCCTGCCCAGCCAGCTCTCTCCCCAGCTTCTGCTAGTGCAAATCAATCTTGACATGATTTTCACAAAGTCCGGCTCCTTGAGTGCAGCAGTTGAACCCCAGTGACACTTTCTCAGTGAATGAAGCCTGCCTAGTGCAAGTGGTACCTGAAGCCTGCTCATGAGTGCACACAGCTTCAAGTGCGTGCTGGGTACAGGCAGATGCTCTGAGCAAGGGCAGCAAGTCTGGTGGGAGCACGAGTGCCTCATCAGGTGAGATCAGATTTATCCACTCAGCAAATCCACACTTGCAGCACATCCCTGCTGAACAGTGGAGCTCCAAACACTTTCCTTATCTGTGTGAAGCACCACCACCATTACAGGAAAAAACACCATGGATCTGCGGGGGACCAATGCCCAGTTCTCACCTCAGATGCTAAAAGCGCACTTGACATGGATTTTTTTAAGCTCTCACTGCAGAGTGACCAAAATGACAATATGTATTAGTAATGGCAGCCACCATCTGTGCAAGATTCTCTGCGTGCTTCACACAATGCTTTTTCTTCCTCCCAACTCACAGCACGGCAGAGTATACCCAGCCTGAGCCTTGGAGACCTGAGACTCTCATAACAAGCCATTCCGGAGACAAACAGCTCTCAGGACAGCCTGCTTGGCAGAAAAAGCTTTGTGCAGGGGTACTGCCTGCTGATCAGTGCTGAGGAGAAATAACATCATTACCCTCATTAGGAGTCTAGGGAGACGAAGAGATAACATGACCTACTGCAGAACACAGATTCAAAAACATTCATTAGTACAAACAGTGAATTTCCTGGAGAACAATGAAGCTACAAGGCTGAAGTCTGAGCAAAGCCACAAGGTCAAAGAGTGGGACAGCTGCCCCCCGACAGACCCAAAAGGCCCCTTTTCCTTTTTTTAAAAGACTTCTGGTGACCCCTCACTCCTGATCTACCAGGAAGTCTGTTTTGCTGTATCACAATGGACCAAGAAAAAGAGAAAAGTACTGTTTCCAATAAGAAGGCATTTCCTGTCCCTGTTAGGGAGACAAGGGGCCTCTCCCTTCTTTATGCATTGAAAGCTGCTGCTTTCTAGGAAATAAAGGTCTGTGGTCTCTACTGTAGTCCCAAAGATATTTGTTCTGGAAGAAAAGCTTTTAAATTATTCAGTTGCATATCACATGCAGAACAAGAAAAATATCAAATCTTTGCTCTGTATCTCCCTCCTGATTGCATATACATTGTCCATCTGTCAGATCTCAGGCATCTAACAATCTGAGTTTCTCCACTCCTCTGAGTGGAAATCCAAATGCCAACACTTCAGAGCAGTGAAAAATTAGAGATCATCTGGAAGTAGCTTTGGCTTTTTTTCACCTAAGAACTAGAATAGCAGGTGAAAACAGCACCTTCCATACAGCCAAGTGCTCCTGCATTTCTGTTAGGGAAGTGCTGCTTACCTTCTCCAATCTTATAAAGCTAACAGTGAAAGAAAGGCCATCTCCTTTCTAATACACTTATAGGGAAAGTTGAATCCAGTTTTCTTCTGCTGCTGCAGGCAATTCAGTAAATATCCTGGCATGAACCAGTTTCAGAAGTGTGCTTTTGGGCAACAGAAAGGATGGATCCTAACATCAAGCAGTAGCAAGTCTCCCAGCACAGCTCCGTCACCCCCACGACTTGCAGTCTCCTATCCACACTGTATTGCACAAAGCAGCAGCTACTAAATTAGGCTGAGCTTTGGGAGCTACTTCTGAAAGAAGAGACAAAAACAAAATAAAACCAAACACAAACCAGACATGCAAATGTCCAGACATAAATAAATTAAAAAGAAATCATGCCTGAAAGTGGATGGAAAGGAGGACAAGGTAGGGGGAAAAAGAAACATTCAGAGACTCAGATGTTCTTGCACTCTGAGCCAACCCACGGGGGGCTGCACAGGCTTCATATGACAGACAGGGTTTGCACACATCAACAGTCAAGCCCTATACTGGCCAGGAGGTTTTCCAGAGCTTCAAGTTTCTGGTTGGCTTCCTCGATGGCACTGTAAGTCTGCACATTGCTAGTGATGTGGAAGCGGATGTCGTCGACCAGGGGAATGGAGTCGGTCTCCTGCCGTTCCTCCACAGCCTCCGCGTTCTCCTTCACAGCAGTCACAAACTCCTCCAACTCCACCAGCTGGGTAGGGTGGACAAAAGCATCGTCAGGAAGAAAAGGCAACAAATAAAGAGAGGTAAAGGGTTGGGATAATGGGCTTGCCCCCTGCTGAGAGAGCCAAGAGGAAAAAGGGGAATGTTAAGGGTATTTGGAAACTCAAACCTTCTCATCTATTCCTATTAAGGAGTATTCTCTCCAGAAGGGCTCCCAAGCAGGAACTGGCAGCAGGAGCCACGAGATGCTGCCAGACAGCTTTGAGAAATGTCTTGCAGCAGGCAAGACAGCAGTCACTTCTGCCCAATTCAGAACCAGGAGACCCAGATGACTCTGTCTCCACCACGACTCTCAGCTTCACCACCAACAACCAACCAGCAGATCAGCAGCAATGAGCTGCTCTGTGCTCTGCCCGACCTGACAGAATCAGGTCACCTGTGAATGATTTTGTATCAAGCTCCCCTAGAACATGTGGTGTGCTGAAGGGTGAGAGGCAGCTTCCGTCTGTCTATGTGACTGAAATGCACCTGGGCACAGCAGGTTGCTGAGCCCTGGTCTACGCTGCACACACTGCCAAAATCTCACCCCGTTGCCACCATCAGTGCTTCTCCACAAGATGCTGGCAGCTGCTGATGTTCTAACAACTGGGATAGCACCATTTGTGCTAACACCCTTAGGAAGGCACACTGCTGATACTGGGTCCAAGGACGCCCACTCAGGTTTAGGAAGGAGAATGCAAAAGGAACATATAAGCAAAGCTCTACCTTGCTCATTATATGGGGCATTAATTGATATTGGGATATCAATTCAGCTTTCAAACCAAATTCTCTTTTAAGTCAGAACCTGGATGCCTACTGGTGCATTTATCATCCCCAAACTATACACTGTACAAAGTAACAGTGCCAAAATTATTTCCTTCACTGCTTTCACAATCCAGGAAGAATTTCACACCTTTCAAGTTGCAGGTGAAAATGTTACATTCCCATGTGAGCTGTACAAGCCATTAATAAAGATCTGTCTAAGGACAAAAATACCCCATAGATTCTAGTTTGTCCTTCTGCATAGCAACTTAGTCTACGAGTCCTGAACTTCAAGTTGTAATCATTCCATGTAACACTGAAGTGGAGCCTCATAAAGAAAACTTCAGTGTTAGAGTCATTATTTCTGGCTGTTCAACAGCAAATTTCCCCAGTGAAAGCCTCTACTGTTAGATTTATCATCCTGGAGGAGAGAGGAGATCATACTGATTACTCTTTTTGACAGCAATATGCCAGGAAGAGCATCTCTCCCCAACTCGTGTACACCATGCATTCCCTGAATCAAGCTTCCCCACAAACCCCACTGGGTTCTCCAGGCTGCAGCGAGTGCATTTGGGCAATATCACTGCTGTTTCATCCACAGTGGCTGAAAGTTCAGTGAAAATCACCTACCCAAAGCACTCACAGACCTTTTTCAGCAAGTTTTTCACCTCACAGTCCATGGTGCTGTGCTAGATAGCCATCAGCATTTGGCTCACTGCAGTGACACTCCACACCCTCCCTCCTAACTCACCATGTGCATTCCTACTCAACAGCTGCACTTTTTCAGGAAGCACATTAAATCAGAGAGGCAACTATTTATCACACACTAAAGTGCAACCACCAAATCTGCTGTATCTATGGCTCTCCGTGCATTTAGATTTATGGGCACACGTGTAAGTGCAGTGGGGGGTGGCTCTGCTACCTTCTCGATGATCTTTGCCATGTACTCCGTGCACTGGTCCTCTAGCCGGGTCAGCTGGAACAGCTTTGCAATCCTCCAGATGCTGACAACGTTGTCTTCATCGAGGATCTGTGCCAACGTCCTGCCACACAGCCGCTTGAGCCCAGGCAACAGGTACATGTCTGCCACACACAGCACATCGTAGGCGTTTTCCGGGGACAGCTGGCAACAGCAAAGAGGGAAATTACTGCCCAGTCCTACCCACCTCACTTGTCTACAGCAAACTGCTTTCTTTTGTGCCTTAGCAGAAATTCCCTGAAATGCTTCTTGGTCCATTCAATGTTAGAGGTACTAAGGAGAGGTAGGAGCTCAACCTGTCAGGGCTAGGTCTTCCACTCAGTCACTACAGAGGAGTTCAAAGTGCTGCAGAGGCAGCTTGCTCAGCACCAAGCAAGAAGTTTGTCATCCTGCAGCCTTCCCCTCTAAGCACAAAGCAATGCTGAAGTACTGCTGCACGTTGGCTGCTAAGAAATGTTCTGTGTGGCAAGAGAAGGAGGTAGCTTTTACCAGAGGTACTGAATGCCATTCAAAGAGATGGGCGGGCAGAATAGAGCACCTTGTCTCTTCCTTTCCTTTTCTCATTTTAGACTCACGTTTTGTGAAAAATATGCAAAATTCCTTTAAGTCCCTTCCACAGACTGGCTTTGCGACGTCAGTCAGCATATCCCCTGTCCCCACTCTCATTTTCTTCTCTTTTGGGAACTCCTGACCTTATCAAACTAAACCTGGAAGGTCCAAGTCAGCCACTGGAAAAGGGAATGAGAAATCTGAGAGCAAGCACTATAGGGATCTAAGATCAAGGATCCCACAGGCAAAAGGACACAACTCATCTCTGCTTCAACCACAACTCTCAAAGTTAGTAGTAATCTCTAGCAGTTCCTGTCAGGATGAGGACAGGCAGAATCTAAAACAGTTCAAATCCAGCTTTGATGCACGTGGAGCCTTCAATCCACCATCAGAGCTGGATGAAGCACACAGAAGGAACACATCTAGTGGCACAGGCATATATCCAAGGTCAAAAAATTGCGTGAGACACAACTAGCTGAGAAACCAATTGCACATCAAATACTACTGGAGTTTTGAGAGGCATTCAAACAGAACTAAATTCATGCACCAGATGCTCAAGTTTACACTGTTTGTGAATGGCCCTTAACATTTTCAGACTCTTGAGGGAGGGAACCAGACTCCCATTTCCTTCTTGGGGACTTTTCTTCCTTCCAAGTGATAGGGGGATAAAAAATGCCATAGGTAATGCTGGAGACACCACCTCCAGCTTCACTCAATCTCTCCCCTCTGTCTGTACAAATACTATTTTTGTCAGCAATCTGCGTCACTAACCTGGAACGATAGCCTCTTTCTGCATAGTTCTGTTCCTGCTAATGTGAAGTGCAAACAGTGCAGCATGAGCACTTTAGCAGCCAGTCTACAGAATACAGCATATCCTGGCTGGGGAAGAAGCAAGATCACTTCTATATAGAGATCAAGCCACACTGGTCTAAACTGATGAACTCTGCTGCAGCGCAATCCATTGTCCTGATAACTGCTCAGCAGCAAAAATACTACTGTCCACATCTACATGTCGTTGCTCACTCTGACAACTGCAAAAGGCTGATTATTTCTTCCCCTACAGCTGTCCACATTGGTGTTTGGACAAGCTACTCATAGCAAATGTCTCAGCAGTGTAACAACCTGCAACAGCTGTGCAGAAGGATGTAAGATGTATTAGAAGCATGTAATAGGTGCTATAGTGCCACAGTGGTGTAACAAAGCTCTTGGGGTTGTTAATCAAGTGCTGCTTTGTCCTTTCGTAAGGCTCCATGAACCTCACAAGCTGGAGGTGTTTGAGTCAGTAGTATTGATGGCAGCAGATTTCAGCTGTTAGATCAAGGACAAACGTAACAAATGTTCCTCCATAAACCCCCCTCGAGCCCACACAAATATTCTGATTAGCCATTTCTCCTTCCACCTGGAACCTTCTCTATGCTCTGTACACAATCCTCCCTCCCACTGCAAGCACTGTCACTACTACAACATAGAGAAGTTGTAGTAGTTCTTTGGAAGAAGCAAAGTAGAAGTGAGGTACTGATACCTGACTGGAGAAACACAGGCTAGGGAGAACACTCCACATTCAAGTGTGGAACTTTAGCTATGTTCCTCTTTTCCTGAGCATTCTTCCTGCTACCTTTTCACCACAAATGAACTCTGGCAGAAAAACTCATGCCTTGGTTGCACACACTAAAATCCATTTTGCACAGGAAACATAGATAGATGCAAGACTCCTTACATTCCTACATATTGTTATTGGTCTGTTTTCCTGCTCTAAGTGCAGACAGAGCAGCTGGGGCACCCCTTGGAAAGCGACAGCTGCTTGGGAAACATCCTTCCTGTAAGCTGTCGTGAGGAGGGCAGGCAGACTGAAGAGGCGCAAGGGAAAGAGTCTTGAGGTCAGGAGCATCTTCACAACAATAACACATGCTGAATACATCTCTCTCTCTACCGTTTATTCCTGGCTGCTGCTCAGAGATGAAGAGATCAACAGAAACAAGGTCACAGCTGCGCGTGCTCTCTGTACATGGCAACTAACCCAGAGCATGACTGCTTCTTTGGAAGAAGTGACGCTGACAGGTGCAGCAGTCTCTGATCACTACCCTACTGCTAGAATGTGTTCAGGCATCTTGTAGTTAGACTTATGGAAAGCATATGCCACAAAATCAAAGCAGGAAGCTGCTTGAACAATGACATTCGTTGCACCTTCCATTAAGCTCAAAATGGGGTCGGTTAGGGCCATTTTGTCCTTACTTGCAATACTGAGCACAGCAAGGCATTGGTCTCCCAGCGGATCCTTTGCCCACCACAGCAATAAGTAACAGTGGCAATAATGACTTGCTACAAATGGAAAAGTAGGCTACAATGCCAAGAGTAAATAAGTAGGAATCTCTTAACCTTTCCATCTCCAAATGTGTTCAATCTGCCATCTACTGGCAGCTCCCCACCTTATCCTACCAGAACCCGCAGGAGACATCAGTAAAGCTCTGCATTTACGAGACCAACATGAAAGCTTATTTACAAACTTTTATCATTGGATGAAAGAGTAGGGATTTGCTTCCCGAATATCGTGCACATAAATCAGCTCACTGACTGGCTCACAGCAAGTCCTATTACACGGGTCTCCGGCAATAGCAGAGTAGGGCAGGGATGTTTATGAAACCACCTCCAGGATGCTGTAGAAAAACAATGCAGTGCACACCTCCAGAAGTAAACAGCACAGGAGAAAATGCTCTGTGACCAGCCTCACCTCTGTGTCATCACTGTAGATATAGTAGAGGACCCGGATGAAGATGTCTTCTGAGATGTTGTGGAGAGTCACCACAGGGATGCTGGGCTGTGTCTGCAGCTCCTCACTCTCACAGAAATGGTCTTCAAGAAGGGCTTTGAAATAATCACTGCGACCACAGAAAAATGCCTGGAGAAGGAGGAAGGGCAAAACCACTAGTAACTACCTCTTCTCACTGCACCAAGGTAACGACACTACCACACACCTGTCAGAAGCAGCTCAAAGGTAATTCTGACTCTGATTCTCCCTGTATTCTGAAGCTGCACCTCCAGTCTTTTGAGTGAGAGTTCTTCCTCCCCTTTTCCCTACTTTATTTCTAAGCTTGCCTACCCTCAGAACAAAAAAGGCATTTGTAAACTTAAGGGATTCACAAGTAGCTTGGGACTAGAGCAGGATATTGAGTAGAGGCTAGATCTGAAAATCTATTCTTATTGCTATTTACTTGCAAACCAAACATTCCCCTGCCCAGGAACTGAACTCACAAACCAGTACTAGGAGATTCTGCAACTGTGAATGCTGTATCTGAATTCATAAACAAATCCTCTCACCTCTGCAAGAAAGGCAAGATTTGCTGTTTCATTAAATGTTTTAAATAATCATTTCCAGCTGCAGTGAGACTTTTGGTTTTCCAGCAGATGAGGCAATGCTATTTCTGCAAAGTGCATTCAGCGCTGGAAGAGCAGACCTACAGTAAAGAAGGAAGGGATTGAAGTATAGCACAAGTGCATACCTTATGGCATAAGAAGTTGTAATCTGCCACCCGGAAACACACATCAGGACAACTATTGAAGTTGTCAGTGCTGTCAAACGGCAACTCCCCGAAACCAACCTGTGAAGAGAAAACAGAAAATCCTACCTTTAACATGCCTGCTATAAACATGCTCAGGACCGTGAGTTTGGACTTCTTGGTCTCCCCAGACACAACCATCCATGCATTCTCACACCACAGAGCACCAGAAATACTATGAACAAAGATTTTAATGGGAAGGACTGGAGCCCAGTCCTTGCACTCCTGACAGAGCTATTCCTGGTACAACTTACAGCTGCTTCTTTCATCCATGGAAACTCCACACACCTCCAGAAATCATTTCTGTGTTTCCTAGGAAGGCAGTCAATCAAGTGGAGGTGAAGTTCATTTCATGTAGCAGGTATCATAAGCCTCCTAGAGCTTTGGACTAGCACATTACTGTGTAGATGTACAGGTGGATGTAGTAAAGTATAGATTACATAGATGCATACACCAGCTTGAAATGGTTTGGCTACAATTACCGCTTCACTTGAATAATATAACATTTCCAAAGCACATTTTAAATTCCTCATTTGATTTCCAGCCAAAGATAGTGTTGTTGAAGTATTAATACTCTAGTGAATTATTTTAACACCAACACACCTCCTCCCAGTCCCACATGCCAACAAAGACAGCACGCACATAAAAAAAAAAAAATCTGTTGGCCTTATGTTATTTTAAAGTGATGCTTCCGAATGTTTTCATTTTCACCTCGTTCTATGTACAGGGTAATTCAGTTGTTAAAAAAAAAAGTTTGTATTCACAGTCATGTAACCAAGACAATTAATCTCTGGAAACAAAAGCTTCCCCCAGTTCTTGCTTTCCAGACACGTGCCCTGGCCCTGCCTGGGACAAGGAATTTGGTTTATTACCACCATCTCTCATCCAGGAAAGTTAAATCCCACGTTTGCACCTGGGAGAATCCTGGGCCAACCACAAAGACCACTCTTCCAACTGCAGAGGACCTAAGCATCATTTCCAGCATGCCTGCCTCAACCCTACCTGAAAGCAACTTACTTGCAGCTTTACTGAGGAGCTAAATATCTCCTCTCCCCAAGAGCAAACAAAGACACAGCCTGCAATGCATTAAGTTGGTGCTCTCGGCCAAGATTAGTTTGTATGCAATGGGGTTTCTCTCACAAAGGTTCTATAATGTGTCAAGGCCCCAAGCTGGCAAAAGCTCACACCACCACCAAACATGGCAGTCTGGCCCCATTTGCTGGGCTGCCTATCCAAAGGAACATTTGGCAGCCTCTGCTTCCTATCACAGGAGAGTAAGCTCACTGACATGCAAATCGGGCACATGCTGTCTCAGAAATGCCGTGTCTCTGTTGTGAGCCCTTCCCTTGCACCCCCCACCAGGGCACTTCCCACCCAGAAGACGCAGTAACCCATTGGGCACTGCACACTTGATCGGTTAACTGCTTTTCACGTGGCTGTAATGCAACGGACACCTCCTGTACCAAAGATGAGACAAACTGCCCCATCTGTGATTCCCCAGGCTGTTATTTTGCTGTTATCCGTATCTCACATTTCAAGGCAATGAATAACCCCCAGGCTGGGACCTGCAAGCACACTGTGGCAGCCCATTACAAAAGCCAGTACCCATGATACGACTGCATATGTGTTTGCCCTGCTGCTATCCCCACCCTTTGCTTACTGCTTCAGTGTTCTCTCCTAGAAGTTCTGACTCAACAGTCACAGCTACAACTTCACAGGCAAATTACGAGTAAGCCTAGAAACAGACTTTGCACGAGAAGCAACTTTTTGCAGCACAAGAAGCTTAGCTTGAGAGGTAAACTCCCCGACTCCTTTGCACATCCCTTCTTTCCTCTCTTTTCATTCCCCAAATGCAGATCTTGAAAAGGAATCCACTCCTCTGGGATGAGCACAGGAATTTATTCATTTCAGTTTGTCTCCCAAATGACAAAATGCTACTGGCTCAACCTCCACCTTCTAGCCCTGCCTGGTCCCCCCTCTGATACTCAGGTTTACAAGGTCATTTCCAGCTCCTTCTACAAAAGCAGGTTCATGTCTTTGTCACTCCTATTCAGCATGAAGTGGCTTTGCAGATTTTTTCCTTTTATTCCCCTTTCACATCTTGACTACTTCTACTCTCCTCCCCTGTCACACTTGAGGAATTTCACCTCCCTTTCAGGGTCTCCCTGTAGAACAACACTTTATTCCCCTGCCCCCATTCAGACAACCATTTTAACTCCAACTAGGTAAAGCACAGCTGCCAAAATTAAGTATATTAGCCCGGAGGCAAAAGCAGTCTAGCCTACGAGGTGCAAACACCTTCACAATAACTCACTCACCACACAGAAACATTCTCAACATCTCTTATTGCATAAGACAGCGTGAATATTTACAGCATCTTCCAGCCACCACAAGGATCAAGTCTTGGCTGTTACGAATTTGCTATTCGTGCTTAAATAGAAATGTTGCCAGAGGCAAAAACACACAAAACAGCTCAGTGACAGCAATTTGTACCCTGGCCAGGAGATTATCTCAGCAAAAAGATTCAGCTGTAAATAAATTACAACACTAAACACAGAGGTTAATGAGCCAAGAAGAGATTATCAGCCCATAATCAGATGCAAGTGGACTGGATAAAAAATTTGGAAGTAAGTTGCAATAGTTCAGTTAATGTGTCTCTGCCAAACAGAAAAAGTAAAGCTTAGGAATGACAGCCATGGACATGGGTGCAGTGACATCGTTTCCAAATGTGTAACAATGACCTTTATCCCAAAAAATGACAAACGGTCACATTTTTTGTAGCCACGCTGCATGTAAATACAGATGGAAAGAACAGTGTTTATTCAGGGCACGCTCTGATGCTCCTGATTTCATCTTGTGTTGGAAAATAAGACTTAACTTAAAAGGTAATGACAAAGCAGTTGCAAAGAAGCAATGTACCTGCAGTCCTCTGTACTGGATCTCCAACTCAGAGGTCACCTGGCAGACACAAGATGAAGCTAGGTGGACAAGGCAGTGGGAGGCCACTTGGATTTTAATAGTACTTTACCTAAATCTGCCACTGCAAAATGTTATTGCAAGAAATCAGTGAAGCAGCTGTTGTGATCAAAAAACTCTGGCTACTGCTAGTTAAAAAATATATATATATACACACACACGTATATATCTCAAATGTTAATCATTGTTTCAGACACATAGTTCATTACTGAACTATGAAAAATGGTATTGTTGCATAGTTTTCTGCAACATTCAAATATCAAAGATGTCACATGTAAATTATTTATTTACAGTCAAATGGAAAGTAGTGTACATCCCAATTTCTTTTGATAGAGCATCATATAATATGCAGCAGCTCAGAGCAGCTCATCAAATTCTGATTATTACCTGAACTGCTAACAAGAAATGCTGATTTTTACTAGAAGCCAAATATCAGGTGTGTTCTGCAGGAGCCAGAAAACCTTTCTGTTTCCCAAAGAACACAGATATTTGTGCGTGACTATTCAGCAGTCCCTGACATTTAAGGTAAAATGCTTTGTGTACTATTCCTTGTGTGGTACCAGACTCTGGAAGAACAAAGGTGTGGGATTTCTCTGTCTCAGGACAGAGAGGTCTAATGCACAGAATTCACCAATTTGCAAGTGTAAGGAAGAGATAACAAGGAACAGGATGATGACCAATGTTTATATATTCTTTATAAGTTAAAGGAAGAAAAAAAGACCAAGAGAGAAAAACAGGAGAATCTTTTAGAATTTACCAGACTTGAGCAAAGCACCCACATTTGTGCCTGGCATACAAATTGTCCACTGAATAGGCGTGTGCCAATGCCCTCTTCACTTTCATGGCTCTAGCAAGTCTAACACTGCTGTAACTGCCTTCTCTCTGGTCTAAGAGCATAGCAAGAAAACCACAACCCACAGAGGCATTCAGTGCTGTACAATGATCATATTATTCCAAGTTTCGTATTCTCCTTTCAGTTCCTATTCTGCATGAAAGAATTAAAAGGGAAATGAAAACCTTAATGCTTACAGGAGTGTGCTAAAAATATTAGGGAACAGCAATCAAACAGATTGCATTCTTTTTATTTGTGAAGTGACTTAAAATGTATGTAAATCTCATTGTTCTAGAGCCCACAGTCAATTTCTTCCTTTCTAGAGAGGTAGTATTACGGCTTACTTGCAGGACTGCCTCCCTGTAAAGCCTGCGAGCATACAGAAAGGTATATTGAAAGCCACTAATAAAATGCAGTTATACAGGGGAGGGAGGCCACATAGAAATAATTTCTGCAGACTGTAGATGAAAATTTGATTCAGAAAGGGCCCTCTATAGAGTGTTCAGCACTCTGAGAAATTTTTCTGCCAAAAGGCAATGCAAAGCATGAGGGAATATTGCAAGTAAGAATCCTTGTCCAGTAGGTTGGTCACATCTGCAGCAAACAAGTCTATTCAGCAGAGGATGAAAAGGAAAAAAAAAAGAGGCAATAAACTTTGCTACATCAGTCAGTCATGCAACCTCTGGGCATAGCCACCAAAGATGAGTTCATGTTATTACATTCAGTGCTTGGTATGAGAGAGAAAGAGAGAAAGAAAAAGACAGTAGACATAAAAGTAAGCTGAATCTGCTGATAGTACAAAAAGCAACAGATGCAGAGAGAACGAAGGGCTCCAATGTTTAACCTGTTCTCCTACAGCTGGAAGTGAAAATCCACAGACTTGAGTCTAACTAATACACCTGATTGTATTTTAACATCATGATCTCCAATCTGTGCTCTGTGGACTTCTCGGTGCCAACAAGACATGGTTATGAAAAGTAAATCTATTGCCAGTCAAGTTTAATTTGCTTCAGAGGAACTCATTTCTGCTGAGACCTACTGCAGCGTCAGTTCCTCATAAGAAAGCTCAGCAAGCCATCTTTCTGTATGTCCCTTTGGGTAACAATGCATGTTGATAGCACATTTTTTATGCGATGTTGTAGTAGGCGTCTGAAGGGTGGCAGAGAGATGGAAAAAGAGTGGGGGCCAACTCTTGTCCCACTGTAATCAATGGAGAAATCCCCACCAAGCACATGGCAAAGGTTTCATTTACCAAGATCACCGCTGGAGGGAAAAGTGCAAGTGAAAGGACCAGCACCAACAGCTTCATTAAACAATTTTACAGCACTTCCAAGCAATAAAATGCTTCAGCATTTACAAAATCAGCTTGAAGCATTAACACCAGCAAACAAGCAACCACTAAACTCAAATGGAGAGAATGCGATTGAACACGTGAACGCATCACAGCCCCACAGAGATCAGAAGTAGTATAAATGCTCCCTACCCGCAGTTCTGCTGGCAGGGCGCAGTCTGCTAGAAGAGCCAGATCTTCCTGCAGCCGGCAGTTACCTGTGGGCTCAATCGTCAGCACTTTCACACAGGTCCCTGGCTTGGAAGAGACTGGAAGAAGCAAAAAACAAAAGAGCAGAGATGCCTAAATTCCTATGCAAACATTCTCTCCCAGTTAGAGAAAAGAGACTCCAGGAAACATCAGTCTTATTGCTGTCTATTGCAGTAAAACTAAACAAGTGCCTCCATATAAACATGCATACAGCATCCCTTGCTACAGTTGGTGAGCAGGGCTGGAAGGGGATGGAGGTATCGTTGTCTCTCCTCAAACTTTCACTTACTCCATGCACTAGAATATGATCTGTAGCAAAACCAAAGTTGCTATAGACATATTTCAAGCCAGCTTATTTTCTGCAACCCTTGTTATTGATTACACTTGAGGACTGTCCTACAGACTGCATCTGATCCCACAAGAGCCACCCATACAGTGAATTCCCCAGCTGACCACCCCTACCACTGACAGTATCACCTATGGTAGAGCCCACGCCAGAGAGCACACTGTTAAAAAGAAGCTGCCCCCACGCCTCTCTGCTCTGCCAAGTGCTTTCACAGGTCCTATTTCAGCTATGCTATCTTAACTTCATACCCGGGAATAAAGGAACTTATTCTTGTTTAGGTAATAAGTGCACCTGGGTTTGTTACCTACTCTCTACCTGTAGATCCCATAGCACTGTGACCCTCAAAACACTTGGACTCGAGGGTGCCTTTGCGGTGTGCAGATATTAAATAACCACTGCTACTACCCCAAATATACCAAATAAACCACACAGAGATGGCAATTTCATTTTTCAGGCCTAGTGTATCTTCCTGTCTTGCCCTGCCACTCAACAGACTGATTAAAGGAACACAATATACACACCTTCAGTTCTGTGGTCTTGCTATGACCAAAGCTGCTGGGGAGCTCACTGAAGCCAAAATCACTTTTGCTTTTCTTTTTAAATTCAGCCTTGCTGTACACCTGTAGTCCCCCAGGCTGCTGCCATGCCCATACAGAAGGGTTTGCTTTCCTTGCTGCTAAAAGCACAGGTCTCCAGTTTGCTCCAACATCAGCATCTCACCCACTGAACAGAGAAGGCTGGAGTCCCTCCAGAAACCACTGGGAACAAGATCTGACATCACATTCAAACCTGCCATCTCTCCCCTTTGCTTGCACTGCCGCATTCAGGAAAAAAAAAAAAGCAGCCTACTGTAGCACTTCTAATCCCTTTTTCCATTGGAAACAGCAGTGTAAGCTTGTAAAACTCAAGCCTTCAGAAATCTTCATTGCTTTTGAAAGTTCGGCTTTGTGAATAAGGAGAGGAGCACTCCAGCTTCAAACCAGCGGCAGACTGAAGTATGTCCAGCTATTCCGTTGCAACAATACAGCTATTAGCACAGCCTTTCCTCTTTCTGGCCACCTCTCTCCTACAGTTCACTGCCTCGTGTTTGTTTTTCAAATCAGCATGCTTTGGGTGAGGACTGGGGCACATAAGACATTCGGGAGTCTCTGTGCGTAGGCAGATGGAGCAGCACCAGCAAATGCAAGGTTGCAGTAAGGAATGCGTGAGAAGGAGCTACAGAGAAGCAAAGTTAACTCTCAAGGACAAAAGAATTAAGCTGAAGCATTCAGCACAACTTCTGACAGGTATGATTCACTGCATTAAAACCCCTCGCAGGTGAATCACATCACCTTGAGACCTCATTTTTCCTGACATTTTGCGCAGCACTACACGAGCTCTGTCAGATGACTCCGTTGGGCCGTGGGCGAAACAAGACCACGATGTGCCACACAACAAGTTCTCCACCCCCTCCTTCCCATTATTGCTGCACCCTTCAGATATGCCACAGCTGTATCTCAGAAGGGCGGAATATCCCAGAAAGGTACTGGAAGAGGAAGGATAACCTACCAGTACATCGCAGCCAGGTAGCATCATTGCTGAACAGAGAGCTGCAGCAGCAGGAGACAGACTGCTTTACTAGCACTGAATGCTACCTTCATACAGGGTAAATAAGCCAAAAAGAGACCAGGCACCTACACAAACATAACTGAGTGCACTTTCTTGAAGAGCCTTGTCCATTTACAGACAGCATGAGGGAAGGAAATTTCTCACTGTGCAATTAGAAATTCTTTCTGGCAGAGAGTCATTTATATTTGTGTAGTGCCTATTGCAACAGTCGCCAAATCAATCAGGCTCTGCAGCACTAATGGACCGAGCAAGTTTTAAGCAGTAGTCAAGCAAAAGAGTTCTTCTCATGGGATCTACAAAGCATCTGTGCGCTTCCATAGCAGCAAGGGAGAACAGTGATCTGTCTGAGAAACACATCTATCAGGAGACACTTCAGGCTCTGCGTCTCTCAGAATCCAAGAGCACACAGTTGGTATCACAAGCAACTTTCTCCTAGGAGAAGCAAACAAAAAAAAGTGACAGAATAGGAAAAAGCTGTTGGCCGCAACCAAGCAGCAGGGACCAACACTTCTTGTAAAAAGTGGGAATTAAGGGTTTTCTGGAAAGGACAACATAAACAAGGCAAGGAGCCAGGGGGAATAACCCAGCCATAGCTGAGAAAGCAGCAATTTTGTCTTCATTTCCAGTCTAGCCCTGCTGGATAGCACTGAACATCATCTATCAACATCATCAGCTGCCTTTGCTTCCACTGCTCAATACTTCTTTGCAGTCTTTTGTTTCAGCTGAGCCTGTGTACTGCAAAAACCAGTCCAAAACAAACACCCAAACTTTTCCAAAATGGCATCACACACAAATGCCTGCCTCATACATCCTCTCCCAATGTCACAACAAATTATTATCACTGATTCTGAACATTCAGTGCCTCCATATGAAGACAAGTATCACAAATTTTGCTCTAAACATTTTTGCCCCACAGCCTGTAGAAATAATTACAGAGCATTTGTTTTTAAATATATCTACTTCTGAAGGAAGTGGATTATGGATCAATCTGGAAAAACCCTGTTGGAGCTCTTCCAAACACTGCAACAGTCTTCCTTCTTACAGACATAGCGCAGGAAAATACACAGTGTTCACAAAGCTGTCTCAGGTGCAACAGAAGGCCATAGGTCAGCCTTTCCAGGGTTCTCCTAAACTGCTGTCTGTGGATGCTAAGTCTTAAGCACTTCTGAAATGCTGATTATCTACATAACAAGATTGCAGAGACTGCAATTATCTACTGGAACTGCACAGGCCTGAATTCACATATTATATTAGGCATGTTTCAACTTTATAATATAGATACAAGACAAGATCCTGCTCTGCAGACCTGAATCAGATGTCTGTTCCATAGAAAATACTTTGAAGAGGCAGACAGTCCTAATGTACTAGAGGGAACAGGAATGATTTGTCAAGTGTCAGCCATGATGTGATCTAAGGTTTTTACTATTTTTAACGTCTATAATTCTTGTATACATTATTTTTCTGGAAAATATGAGACAAAAACATTTAACAGATCAATCAGCTGTTCTGTCTATTCAGTTGAATCCAACCTGTCATAAATAAAAAGCAAGGCTTGTACTTCCACCATTGCTATAAACACATTGATTATGTCTAACGTCAGAGGCCCCAGAAACAAAGAACTCCTACCTGACAAAGAAGAAAGAAACCAAATGATTTGTTCTGTGTCACCTAGGAAGCTTATATCATGCTTGTAAGCACAGATTGTATTTGGAACTTCCAACTACCATGAGATGTTACTTCACCATTTTCTGTTTCTGAGCCTGCCAAGAAGTCACTAGTTTTGCAGTTTACCAATTTAACCACTAGACTTTGTAATCCTTGAGTTTCCAATGAGTGGCTTCACACAGCCAAACTGTCCACCTTATTTTCCTGGCACAATTTAATATGATGTTTGAACTGACTGTATGAAGGTGGAATGGTTACCTCCAGGGTCTCAGGTGGACCCTAGAGGGGAAAAAAACAACAGAAAATGATCTCCAGCATCTCATTGGATTACTCTGATACCAAAAGGTACCACAAGATAATTCTGTCACCTGATTTTTTATTTTCTAGTCATGGTATTCATCACCACTCCCTTTTTTCACCAATCATTTAATAAACAAATTGCTATCTCACACTTACTCATAGAAAGAAAGCAAGAAATATATATACTTAATTTCTGCAGGTGTATGTTAACATTAGTGTTTATGTGGCTGAAGTAATGCTTATAACACAGCTTCCATGATGCACGGACTTACAGCCTGATCTATATGAGAACAGCTGTACTGTGGTAACCTAATTGCACATGCCTAAGGGGACACATATACATGGCAGTATCTTCCATGCGATTTGCAGATGAGGAAGTTCTTGAGGCAGAAGTATTGTGCCTATCTGTTAAGCTCTGCAGCTCTTAAGAGGCTGAATAATCTGAATTTGTAATTCAAAAGGGAAAGCTGCAACAGCTACACCCTCAGATGAAGGAAAAAGACGCCACTGATTTAAAAACTACCAGCTACATTACCTTCCTGAAACAAAATTAACTTGGTGGAAGTAAAGGAGTTAAATGAGAGCAAGAAACACAAATCAGCTCTTTTTTCAGCCAGAAGGTTTTGTTACTAGATAATTTTTTTCTTTAATGACTAACACTGCTTTCCCCTACTTGAGCTGTTTTGATTCTTCACGTGTCCTTTCGCTTGAATTAGGAAGACGAATGATAAATTCCAGCTGTTGGTTTTCATGCAATAAGCTGATGTCATGATTAGATCACAAGCTCCCTGAATTATAAAAAGCTCTCAAATAGAGGATTGAATCATTTAACGTTTGGCACATACATGAATCATAATACACGTGGCCTTTCTCAGATCTCTGCTCTTAAAAAGAAGTGTTCTATCTCTTTCCACATCTCTTCTGAGCCAATTATCAAATGTTTTCCTTTGGTTAAGAGGCAGCTAAATGCAGAAACAGACTTCCAATTGTACATATTTTATCTCCCCTGGGATTTAAATAGGGTCTCTGCTGAAAAGCACTTCCCAGTATACCCTATAGCGTGCCAGTGCATGGCTGGCATCCATAGCATAGTCCTGCTGCCATGGCTGTTCTACTATAGTGAAAACATTCAATATAAATGATAAACATGCATATGCTAGAGAACACTAAGCTACCCTACAGAGAACATATGACTGAAAACTATTGAGCAAACACGGGAATTCCAGAATAGAACTGCTTTCTGGAAGCCCAAAGGGCACAATGATGCATCGTACCTTCCTCTTTTTCCCCCTCAAAGGGCATACACACACACACAGCAGAGACAACAGCAAGTAAAATGCTTACCAAATTCATAGACTTTTTTACATTTGGTCTCCAAGTCATCTATGAGGTCCTGCAGCCGACACTGTTTGGCTAATCTCTTGCAATCATTTACATATTCTACGTCAATATCAAGACGACCTGTCAAGGAGAAATGCAAACAGCTCTTTTAACCCATATCACTTAGGTGTAAAAGTAGCAAATTCAAGGACTGAAGACTAGATGGCACAGAAATTCATCAATTAGATACAGTGCCTCATCTTTCAGTGCCAGGTTACGCTCATTCCAAGAAGCTAAGATTTGCTACCTCACCAGCCCCAATTTGGTACATCGCATATGATTCACATCCCCATCTTCCAGTGTCTACCCTAACAGCTTCATTCAAGAAGTCAAAGACTTAACAGGTTTATTCAAAAAGGCTCCTAATTCTCTCAGAAAAGAAAAAGAGCACCACAACAGCAGCATGCATGACTGCCACCATGGGTTTTGTAGCTTAGGGTGAGAAAAGACCTTAAGCCACTATGCTGTCATCCCAGAATCTTTTACCATCACTGAAAACATGGTGAGGAACAGTTCTGTAAACACTGGACTGGAGGACAACCTTGAAGTTATTTTCTGGCACCACCTCCTGGCCTTTAGCAGTTCAGCACTCAATATGCCTACAACACAACATCTGACTTTTTGATGGAAGTTTTATTGAAGTTCAACTTCTGCTCAGAAAAAATAATCAGCCAGTAGTCAAATCATTCAGAGCGCACTGCTCAGATCTGTCAGACTGAAGATGTCCTGTATAGGAAGCAAGGTTTTCAATAGGTATGGCAACTGTTATTCCAGATGATAAATTCACTTTCTCTAAGTTAAAAATCCATTCTCCACATTCGTTCAACCAAAGCTGATGTTTTTTTAATTGACTGTAAAGCTATTGGCGGGACAAAAACTGGAAAAAAGGTACGAACTTGGAAGAGCTGTGGATTGCTCACATTCTTCTCTTTGCCAGCAGAAAGGATATGTTGGCTACTCATGTATCCAAACATGTCTGTCTGCAAGCCAGAGTTACTCAAACTGTGCTGTGGCAGAGGGACAGACAGCAGCCCCCAAGCCACGTATACATACAGTAAATGATTTACCTGTGTATAGATACTGCAGCAGAGAGCCAAAAGCTGTGGGATTAATCTAAAACAAAATATGAGAACGTTACCTTGAGAATTACCAGGAGTTTAATAACAAGCTTGAAACATGCCTAGACACAAACATGATCCTGCTGAGAAAAAAAAAGTTGGGGGAAAAAAATACCACACACACACCTCATCTAAATAGCAACTCAGACACAGCAGTTTGAACACCCAATTTCCTTGCTCCTTGCATAAGTAATGCTGCCACTCCACTTGGTTTACACAGCTCTTCAAAATGTATTGGCTGCTACTTAATCCATGTGCCCGGGAGAGAGGACCAAATTAATGGAGGTGCTCCAAAGACAGTTTTAATGCAGACTCTGTAAAATCCAGTCTTTTACTGGTCTCAAACATTTCCAACTCTTCTTTTTTAATTTGAGAGGCAGGCTGTGTTCTTACACAAAGAGAAAGGAGAGACATTAAGTAATGTCCTGAGAAATTGGAAGTATGTTTTCCACAAGAGGCTTTGCACTGCCACAATTAAGCTATAGAAACATATGCCAGAGTATTGGTGATTAATGGATGGAATGCACTTAACAGCCTATTTAGTTCTTCCTGTAAATGCAACAAAAGGGACTCAATTAGTGCCAATTATGGAGGTGATGTCTTCACTATGGACCACCTGTCCACCAGGAATTAGACAAATTCAACTCATCCCACAGAGGAGCTGTGACGCAGCTGGCAGATGGTAACAGCTACCTGCTACTGCAATTAATTAAGCTATATTTGAGCCCATGATAGAGGGAACAAAGGCAAAGTATGCAGTCAACATGCCTTTTGTCATCTGAACAAGATGCTGTTTTATGCAGAGTGCCTTCACAAGTCTTTCTCCTTACCTAGGGTCATGCTGAGCTCCAGGAGCTACACAGTGTGAAAATTAACCCTCACATCATCCTTCCCACTCACTTTTCTCATACAGCTGAAATAAGAAAAGAAAGAAAAGGCTAGAATAACAGCCACGCTCACCAGCGGGTGCTTCAATGCTATCATGTTCTTTCCCTTCCACTTGGTCTCAAACATTTCTGCAAAGTAGGCACTGCGAGCACTGAGAATACAGCGGTGGGCACAGAAGGATTTGCCATGAACAATAAAAACGATGTCACTTTGATAACCCTGCTCCAGCAACCTGTAGGGAACAAGAAGAGAGGAAAACTGTTGCAGAATTAAAAAGGAGAGAATGGAGCAAAGCTAGTGGGAGACATGGCACAATTAGGCTCTAAATGAACAACAGGTCACAGAGCACAGGGGAAGAAGGGTTTAAAAGACTTGTTTTGTCTAGATGCCTCTTATCAAATAGGATGCACATACTTTCACAAAAGAATTACTCCACCACCAGATATGGTGCAGTTTTCCTGCTCTTGGGCTGCTGTCAATGTGCACGCCCTAACCATGCAGCAAACAGGAAAGCACTTGAGATGACACACCCTTAGATGAAGGAAGGATGTTACAGCCATGCAACACAGGAGATTACCACATACGAGCCGAAGCCCTGTTTATGTTTGCACACCCATACCCTCCCTCATTCTGTAAGAGGAGAAATATAAGATTGCTACTTAAAAGACTTTCGGCATCCATCACCAGTGTTTCCTGGTAGGCATCACCACTTGGCTTTCTATTTTCACAAACATCCACAAAAGTCAAATGAGGTAGGAGAAGTCAGGCATTATACTCCCTTTAGAGAGCAATACTGATGTCCAGAAAGGTGTGAGGTCATACAAGCAGCTGATGTCAAAGCAGAGTCTTGAATGCTGACCTCGATTTTCTGCCACTAGAACATCCTTCCCACTAATGTCTCGCCCAAAACAAAATAAAAACAGTTGTGTTTATTTTTCGCCCCTTACCGTTGTCTTTTGTATGAATCTTAATGCAAGGTCCGTTCAGAATGAGAAGTGGAAAACAGCACATTTTGGTTTTCATGTGTACAGAAAAAGAACAGAGCAACCTCCCTATAAGGGAGCCTAAAGAAGCCCCAGATTGAGTATCTCAGAAATGAGACACCTCTTATCACTGTTGGAAACCTTGGCTTGTAGGCTATTAGCACTTTAGGCCTGAAACTTAATTTTAGCTGATATTTATTCTAAATTGCTGATGTAGTTTTAGTGATCTGATTTTGGTTTGATGGTCAAGGATGACATTCTAATACTTCCACATTAGAAAGAGCAGCTTTCCACTGTCTGTGGAGTATAGGTCACTAGATGTTATATCTGAAATGTTTGTATACCAGGAAGTCAACCCTTTGGGCATGGAGGAACATCCCTTAGGAAGCCCTATATACCAAGGAATAAGATAGGGTTCTGATTAGCTGACTTTCAAATCCACCTTTTACAGAGAGCTTGAATATCTAGGTTAGCGGCTAAGGAAGGATGACAGAACGCGTGGCACACGGAGCTATTCCATCTGCTTACCGCTGTAGGAAGACATCATAGTAGTCTCTTTTCATGCACTTTGCTGTGATCTGCTTGTACTCCTTCAGCAGACGTCGGATGGCATCACTCAACGCTCCATACAAACAACGCTCCCCATCAAATGTGTTTGCCTCACATTTCGCTCCTGCAAAATGGCAACAGGTACATGTCAGCAGGCAGCTACATCTTTCACGTGTCCCTGAATGATCACTAAACAAGTGTGTTACTTGGCTGGTGACGTGTTTCACTGTGATCTCTTATGCTACTGTGCTTTATTATGAAAATTCAACTCCCCCTACACCTGCATCACCTAATGCTGTTCTTCTACCACTTCATCCCTTTCTGAAGGCATCATGACTCATTTATACTGATTTTGGGAATAAGTGCCTCAGCATGATTCCAGCAGTGTTCTGAAAAGAATCTCACTGTAGAGAGCACGACGACCTCCTGGACTTTTAACAGCTCCTCCAGAAGGCATTTTTGCCTTGTGCAAAACACCTCTTTAGTTAGACTCTGCTAGAAATTTGAAGGGCACTTGCATTTTCCTGTTTCAGAAATATATGTGGGGTATATTAAGGTTCACTGAATGCAGCAAAAGGTACACTGAATGCACCACCATGACCTTAAGGAACTTGGGTGCTGAGAACCTAAGGGGCAAGCACTTTCCATGGACAGTTTGCCTTACTTTGCTTAAGGTTAGCAAAAAGCCTTTGTAATTCACCTTTGAGTCCTGTAGGAAGCAAGGCTAACAGAAGACTCCAACAAAGTTTTATATGAGTTCTTCAAATGAAGCACAATTCTTACACCAACATACTCCCAAAAGAAATGCAGACTTCCAAAACGTTAATTGTGATTTCTGAAAGCCATGCTGTCTCTTAAGTTAACACAGAAAGCTTTGCTGAAGTATATTCAAGCAGCAAGTGGTCTGCAGAAGGGGCCAGGATGATCCGCAGTGACCAGAGGGTATCAAATGCAGCCAGAGATTGCTGATCAGATGGTTCATTTAAAAAGAAGTTTCCACAAGCTACGGTTAGAACAATATAGTCTCTACAGACAAATACAAAGAAATATAACTGGGACACTTTTGCTCACCATTGGCTAGAAGATAGCGTACAAGGTCCTCATGTCCGCAGAGGCAAGCATAATACCTGGCAATAACAAGAGAAGGAAAATTGGAGATGTAGTAAGATGCAAAATTCAGTGTCTCAGCACACAACAGCATGCAAAATTTAGCATTGAGCTACCCGTGATAAGTTTAGAAGATGGCTCCTCATAGGAGTGAGGAACTGCTCCCAAATAACACGTAAGCCTGACCCCAGCAATTGAGTAAGTAGGATCTGTTCCCAGCACTTATAGGCACTGCTGTCTTGCAAGGAAATTTCGAGGTCCCAGTCTGAGTTCTGCATCTTCTGTTGCACCACTGCTTGCCAAATCTGCCTCCTTATTTTAACGGAGTTCATTTCATGGGCACTCAGCAATTCTACTGAACTCTCAGGAACACTCCTTTGTGTATCAATCTGATCGCTGCGTAGGGTGACAATGAGGGAACAGCATTCATATCAAACATACAGCAAACACACCCCTCAAAGTCTTTCTTACAATAGTTTTGTCACTCCCTTCACAATCTAAGGCATTTCCAATTCACTGTCACAAAGAGCCCAAACTGTCCTACTAATTAGGAGAATCTTATCACCTGCACTGTAGCAGGCAAATATGACTTCATTTTGGAAGTTACTCCATACTCTAAATACACTGCAGATGTCTAACGCTGCTTTGGAATTAGGATGCAGGAACTTAAAAAGTTCATGCGACCCTCCTAAGCATCAGCACAGATTCCTTACAATCTATGGCAAGTTCACAACCTTGCCAGACAGCAAACCCACCATCACCTTGCATTTCATCAGGTCATACCTTCACCTGGCAAGACATGCTAGAATGCCACAGACCTCAATAGAAAGAAAAAAAAAAAAGGTCTACCCAGGCCACGAACAGACTGCTCTATCCAGGTTATATGGTCACTAAATTAACTGTGCTTCTCAGCACTAAGCCAGCACGTGTCCCTTAGTGAGACAAAGGCACATTTATCACAGCACCCACAGAGGAGAGAAGCAGAAACACACAGCCAAATCTCCTGCAAAGCAGAACCCAACTCATTTTGTAACAGAGCTCCCAGCTGTGATGCAAAGAGAGTGAAAGAGCCCTGAAAGCCCTGCCCTCCCACCCAGCCAGCACTCTAGGGTGCAGGACTCACAGAGGTGTACTGTCCCACTTATCACGGACATTAATTTCCACATCTCGCTGCTCAAGAAGGTATCTGGAAGAGAAACGGGAGCAAAGTCATAACTTCATGCAGTTGCTTACTCAGACATATTCTCCTCTTTAAAAACATGCAAGTTTGAGTTTGTACAGTAACTTCCAAAGGCACAACAGGATCTTGCATTCAATCTGGGGAGACGTCAGCTATGGCTGAAGGGGCATCAGGCAAATCAAAGAACTGCAGCACAGATTGGTGGCTCCTTCAGTCTTCAGTCATGTGTAAGGGAAAAGAGGGATCAAATCCACCTCCTGCTGACCCACAGCAGGGCCAGAGCCATAAGAAAAGTAGGAGCAGTACCTTCATATCCTCCTAAAATGCTCACAGCCTGGATACTCACAATACGTGGCCGAACTTAAAAAGCCAAGGCTGGACTCCTGTGACTTTTCTTGCCATGACACTAGTGTCACTCCAGACTGCCCGTAATTCCTGACGCTCCCTTGTCCTGCTCACTTACACTGCATCAAGCACTGCCAACTCTTCTCCTTTGGCATCTCTAGAAGCCAACCTTCCCCATATGCACAGGTCTCCCAGGCAGCCTGGCTCTTATTACAGCCTGTCCCCACCTACAGCGACAGCCATCCCTGCAAGCCACACGGAGGCCCTCAAACATTCTCCTCACCCACCGCATCAGTTCCTCCTTTCCCTCCCTCTATCCTTCCTTCCTCAAACTTCAGCCCCACCTGATTGCCCGCTCAGTTCCCTCCTTCTCAGCCCACTTTGACTCCAGGTGGAGTTCATCCCCTTTGCTTTCAGTGTTCTCAGACTGATGGTTTCTCCCGTCACCTCACTGCTAGCTACCTAAATCTTCTGCAAGGCCACCCGCAGGGCCTCTCCCTCTACAGCAAAGCTGCAACGTACCATTTGCAACGACTTAAGCCGAAGTAACCGTACAACTGATACAAACGGCCCCCAGGCCTCACCCACTAGCAGGAAAGGAGCCAGCTCTCCCAGCTGTCCCACACCGTTGCCCACAGAGGCAACAGGCTCGCGGTGCCCGCCAGGGGGCTGAGGGAGGAAGGCCGGGGATCGCGCCGGGCGAGGCCGCGAAGCGCCCACACCCCCCACACCCGAGGCCCCGCTCACCGCACGCGGCTCACGTCCCCCTTCTTGCAGCTGGTGAACAGATCGTTGGTGTCCATGGCCAGGGCAGGCCGCGGGGCGGCGGCGCCGCATTGACTCTGCGGGCGAAGGGCAGACGGCCGGGCCGGGGCGCGGGGCCGGAGGGGCCGCAGCAGCGACGGGACGGCTGCGGATGTAAACACGGAGCGGGCGGGGCGGCAGCAGAGGCCCCGCCGCCGTAAGGAGGAAGTGCCTCGAAGCGCAGCGCCCCCCCCCGCGGCCCGGAGGACCAACCGCCGCCCGGAGCGCAAGGCAGGGGTTGCACGTCGGACCAGGAGCAAGGGCACGGGGATGCACTCGGCGACAGAAAGGGCAGGGGCCGGGGAAGGTCCGGTTCTGCCGCTGGGAGAGTCGGGGGCCCTGCTCCAAGAGGCGGAGATAGGGAAGAAGAACAAGACAGACAAGCAGAGGCCACTCAGGTCAGTGGTCAGACACCACAGAGGTGCGTTTTATTGCAAAGAAACCAAAACCACGGCCTCGGCGCTTGCAGGGCCAGACAAGTGTTTGTACTGCCCAAGTAGTGGCCAGGGCTGGCGGCCAGCTGGGGGTCCAGCAGGAAGGAGGGCTGCGAGAAGGTGGTCGGGCTGGGCTCACAGATGGGCTGCCAGCAGGGTGAAGGCAGCAGGTGAAGGGCTGAGCTGCTCCGAGGCCCCTGCAAAGGACTGGCAACCGAGGAGCTGCAGAGGGCACCAGCCGTGGTGGGATGCTGCTGTGCTGCTTCAAGGTCATGGAGCAATCATCCACACACTGCTGTGTCTATTTCACACTGCTCGCTCTGCCCCAAGGTGATAGGTAGAATGCTGGCAGCCCGCGTTACAGATAGTGCAGCTCAGCAGTTAGCAGGCAGCTCTGTCTCTCTACACCTGACACACCATGAGGCAGGCTTGCAGGAGTCAAAGGCTCAGCACGTGTGGTTCTGCACACTTCTTTACAGACCCTATTTGGGACATCTCAGCAAGATCTGGAAGCAATCTGCAGCTGGGCCATCCCTGCCCCATCTGGCTACTGTCCCACAGAGGTGGAGCCGTTCTGCCCCTGGCTGTGCATCCAGCCGATGCCAGCACTGCAGCTCTGGGGCACAGAGTCACTCACACCAGCACCCACTGAGCTCTGATGAACCACATTTGTTTCCATGCAGAGTCTCTGACTTCTGGCTGTAGTCCTGGACCCCCACGCTGGTGACACAGGAGAACGTCTCATCTCATCACTTTGCAGACAGTGACATCCTTGCACAAATCATCCCATCCATGCTCAGTGTCAGCCCCTCTGCTCACAAGCAATTCCAGCAGCCCCTGCGAGTAAAGCAGGTGACCGTTCTGGGCGAGTCACAGGAAACAAATTTTCATAGATAAGGGAAGAAAGTCCTTTTTCAATTTCTTGTTTCCAACTCTTCAGCAGCCACCAGGTGTCAGTGCGATCAAACGTTTGGCAGATGGGACGACAGCAAAGTCCATGTAGGTGGAAAACACTTTCCCAGGAATTACTCCATCTTCTGTCTGCTCTGGAGCCCGGTGCATCTCTCTGAGAAGTCCAGCTTTAACAGTCTTTGTTAAAAAGAAGTTTAACTACATTAAATTGATAGAAAAGTTTCCCATAACAAGTGATAAAGTTTCTCTTCCTTTTTAAGTCCTCCCTGTACAGACCTGGACCCAAATTCTGAACAACAAAGTGAAATGGGCTACAGACAGCCTTTCTACAGCACTTCCCAGCCTGCACGTACCAGGAAGCGACCCATCTGCAGGGCTTGCAGGAGAGGACAACAGTGCAATTGACTTAACAAGATTGGCCTAGTGCAAAAAATGATACAGAGAAAAAAACAAGTGGAAAAGGAATAAAAAGATCACCAGACTACAATGAAATGCTATTAGCCAGTAGATTTGCAGAGATAAACTGAGATCATATAGCCAAGTGCACCCTGTCAGAGACATCAGAATATTGTTCTGGCCTTTGTGATAGCCACCCTCAGGCACTCTGAAGATACCCTGGAGCACTCCAGATTCAGAGGAATCCACTACAGGCTCTAGAATACAGTCAGGCTGTAAAAACCCAGGGCAGCAAACCAGGAAGATTTACTAGGTTATTAATAAGCCTCAGTGTCCTCCTTGCTTTCTTTAGAGTTTGAAGACTTAGACCAGATCAGGAGGTGCTGAGTCCAGCAAGAAGCATACTTTATCAGCACCTTGTTGTTTCTCTTAATAGCACAGAGAGAAAAGGAGGCAGCAAAGCAGCTCCTAGCAATGAAGTGCACCAAGAAAGTGTTTTGTATATGAAGTAATTCACATCTGACTGGTGGCTGTACCTTCATAATAGCTACTGGGTTAAACAAACAAACAAAGAAAAAACATATTTAGTGAAGATTATTGGACTTAGAAACATTTATACAGTGAAACTGCCTGAAGGCCACAGCCGTGCCAGGCCCTGTTATGCTAAGTGCTATACAAACTCAGATTTAAACTCCATGCTTTAAATTTACCCACCATATTCTATTAACAGCTTGCATTTAATCCTGTGAAACCCAAAATGCCATCAACACAGCCAATGAACTTGTGCAGTTTCACTGCACGAACCCACCAAATTCAGCAGGAGTCATCAGTGAGGGATGGTCAGCAAAGGGCCACGCGTGGCCATCCACGTGTGCTGACTGCTCCCCCACACCAGCCACCCATTATCAACTGCTAGGACAGGAGGGGGAACTCCTCTGGGTAGCTCTGCAGCTCTGCCAACAAGATACAAAAGGAGCCAGTGGTCACCATCTCTTACACAACACAAGGATAAGGTAGAGAGGCAGAATAAACACTGAAAATTGGAATCTGGATAGGAAACCAAAGGCTATCACCTATCTTGAATAGACTTATCAAGCTGGTCCTACATCAAGGTGATCTGTGATTCAGTTTGTATGCAAAGCGCTATGCAAAATGAAACAGACTCTTTTGTACCTTGACTTTAGGGACTTACATCAGGGATGAACATGCTAAAAATACCTATACATACAGAGATAGATTTACAGACTGCATATCTGGAGTCTTCTGTACAAGGTCTCCTTAAAGACCAAACGTGAAGCTGTGTCTTGCAGTAAGCAAGCAAGCAGATCACCATAATGGACAGGAATAGCGTTGCCACTGACCTAAGCAAGTCCCTCAATCCCTTGGCAATAGAAGAAACAAATGTTCTGGGATTACAGGCTTGAAAGTAGTTCCAAGTCTCAATTTAGACAGGGCTCAAAGAACAATTATGCATATTCACGTGCCTTTTATCACACATCTTCAGGGAATTGGGGCCTCAGAGTTGCCTGAGGCATGCCTGAGAAACATTCATTGGGGAGCTCTGAGATCTGCTTCTCATCTAAACAGGCTTTTACACTTGTTTGAATGCAGTAATTTAAAAGAGTTACCCTGATTTACACCAATATGACATTAAACACTTCACACTTCAAGGCAGGATCCTGGAAAGGAAACAAGAGGGCCAGAAAATTATCAGTTTGAGTTTTCACTTTTCTCCCTGTTAAAAGTCTCAACACCTTTACGCTTACCTCAAAAAGATTAACTGAATACAAACTATCCTGGAAAATGGAATAGGAGTAGAAAAGTCCTGCCAATCTAAGACCAAGACGAAGGATACTCTACTGCTAATTTCATAGGCTGTTAGGTGAAAGAGGCAGGTATAAAGGTCCTTTTTTGAGCAACTCTCCAACCTAATGCAAACTTCCAGCTGAGATGCTGCACCATGGCACCAAATTCTCTGCAATCAGCCAAACAAGGGTAAAGTGCTCAGACTTTGCAAGCTCAGCTTGGAGCTGTGGAAGTGAAAAAGGAATGTGGGCTGTTTAGGGGTGCGAGGTTGAGGAGGGGGAAAAAAAAAAAAAAAAAAAAGAGATGACACTGAGGTGTTCTTCCCTGACATAAACATCTGAATGCTAGACTGCTAGAAAAAGCTCTCTTCATGGAGTGGAATGCAAACTCAGCCCAAGATATCAGAGTTGTCATTCCCTCCATCCAGAACAACACATACGTTTTACAGCACCTGCAGGGATTGAATGCAACCTAAAGATAAAAATCCAGATGTATCAAGGTCAGGATCTGGCTGACGTAATTTCAGCTGGACTCTTGAAGTGTATTAATTCCCCAAAGCTGGACTCTTAGTGCTAGACTTAGCCTCAACTCCTTTTTTTCAAGGCCAGCCACTCTCAGCTACTACCAGAGAGCTACAGTAAGTGCATTTAAAGGTGATGAAAGCATTGGTGCTACTGATAGGAACACACACACATAGACCTACCCACCCACCCATCCCCACTTCCCTCTGTTCAGTGATCCTCCTGGCTCCAAGCCACAGATGCAGGCTCAGGACTTCTGTTGGGAAAACTTGCCCAAAAAATTTGACCCCTCCTGAGCCTTTAAGCTGTTCCTGATAAGCCACTTGATCCCATGGTCCATCAGTCAAGATAGGAGAGAGGCAATTGTATTTAAGGGGGTGGTTCCCTCTCTTCTTTTTCTAAAGATGTGTGTCTTCCTCAAACACATCCACATCCTCGCTTGCCTGCTTATTGATCAGGACATCCCAGCTGTCGGGGCCATTGATGGTGTTTCCACCATTCACGCTTGGCTTCTTCTCCTGCATTTCTGACTGGCTGTCACTAGCCACATCCAAGGTGGGGTTGTCATGGCAGCCGTTCTCAACAAAGCGCAGCTCCTCACCATGTGACTGCAAAGGAGGAAGAGGAGCACAGAGACAAGTGAGGATAGGTCTTAGTGCTGCTGAACACTAAATTTATTCCTGGCCCAAACCCTGCAGCAGAATCAAACCATCCTGAGCACATCAAGAGGTGTGTAGGTTTACATCTCCCTTATGCGTAAACAGCTTCCCTGCTGCTCCAGCAGTGTATCCAGCTACATCCACAAAGTGGACAGGGAAAACAATCTCTTTCCAAATCCCTTCATCCCAGCCACCTTCCCCACCTGTCCAGTGCTCACCATGTTCTTCATCTTCGGCAGACGTCTCTGCCAGCAGTTGTATATGAGCCCCAATACAATGATGATGGCACAGATGGAGCCAATGATCACCAGTACCACAAAGAGTTTCCCATAATCACTGCGTGTCTGATTGGGGTGTGACTGACAGCTTGTGGTGGTTGAATAGTTCTGGATGCCAATCTGAAAGGAAGCAAGGAAAGAAGTAGTACACTAAATCCCCTGGCCTGCCATCGGGTAGGATCTGCTCAGTTTTCTGGGTTTAAGTACAGGACCATCACTGTAGGCAGAGGAACTAAAAGGCAGGGTTAGGAAGTCAGGATGTTCACTGTCTTACATGACTAGAAGGCACACAAACAAATTTAACACCATCTTCCTTGAGAGCTTGCCAATCAGCCAAGTGTCAGTGGGCATAATCCTGCCTTGACTGCCTGCACAAGGATCACACCAACATGAAAGACAGGGAGGCTTTCATGTGAGAAAATATCCAAGATTTAGTTCCCTTTTAATTGTCAGCAAAGTTCAACGTCATTCCCTGTGACTTGGTGAATTCCAGCCTGGTTATGTAACAATTCAATACTAAGTATGATGGATGTAAGAGAATATCCTCCCTCTTCTTTCTAAGCCCACGCTGGCTCAAGGCCAGTGCAGTGAGCAGCATTTCGTTATTGATAGAGCTGGAGAGTCAGAGGCAGGCAGTGGGGCTACTGTGGTAGGATGCATGTTAACGTGGGGGTATTGTTGTACACAGAATTCAAACGTCACACTGACATGAATCCTTTCTGGACAGTTCTAGCTGCTGATACTTCAGTCACACAATTTCTACAGGGTTGACTTTTTAGCACTTTCTCTGGTGTAAGCCAATCAATAACGCACTGAGCACTTAATTTGCTTTATCTAACTGCATTGGTTTGTTAGGTCAGGGAAAAACCTGAGAGGAGACATCCAGCAATGTGGTGGCCCAATTCTAATGCTAAAGTCAGCAGAATTACTTCAAGAGTGTTTAAAGGAAAAAAAAAAAAACAAAACAGCAGCAGAATCACGCCTTCAGTGCTTAAGTGTCAAACTCGGATCATGGGACTATTTTGCCTTCATCTCTTCACTCTTTCAAGTTGCCTACAATTAGAGGCAAATACATGAGGACAGGAGACAGCCAGCAGTGGAATCTGGCATCCATCACATGTGGTTCTCTGCCTGCCTTTGTGGAGGCAGTTATCTAAAAGGGGTGAAATACAGACCCTGGGATAGCAGAAGGAAGGTGTGTGAATGTGACCCATGTAGTAGAGGCACCTCTCCCACCTCCTTCAGCAAAGGCTGAGGAACTGGCAACAGCCAACATATGGAAATCAACAGGACTGATTCTGGGGCTCTGCAGCACTCACATCACCACAGGCAAGAGTGCAGAAGGTATGTAAGTAGCCCAACAAAACGAATGCATGAAAAGCAACTTCAAAACTAATCCGGAAGAGCGGGCAGGGAATAACCCACAATTACTCTCTTAACGGGAACAGACATTTGATGATCTGGCAACTACCAGAGAGGGCAGAAGAGACTTTGCCAAGTGTCAGATTAATCTATGTGCCTGCTGTGGGTTCAGCACTTGGTTAGACTGAGATGCTTCCCAGTTTGCAAGGTGCTTATTTTAATTGTATAGCCAGTCTTAAAGGATGGATGCAGGCAGACAGGCTTTTACCTCAGCTAAGCTCCTCTTAACGTCCCCCAGTGCCATGAGAACATCTTTTGTAGGGATGACACCTGTAAAGAAGGAGAAAGAGATCAGTGCTGCCTTTTCAGCTCAAGTTAACTGAGTTAGATGTACTCATTGTGTGTACACTGTGAAATGCCCAACAGGATGGAAGCAGGGGAACACATGTTTTTGTTCATTGGTACTTTAGGTTGAGACTGAAAATTCAAGGACTATAACACCAAGAGTACTTCCAAATGTTCTTCAAAGAGGAAAAAAAATCCAGGCATGAACTGATACTATAGGCACCTAGGTACCCTCCCAGTAGCCACAGAAGCTCTCAGGATCTGTACCTGCTCTGTGAGCAGCAACACCCTAAGTCATGAAGGCAGGTGCTTATCTTGCCCAGTCAAGCCCCCCACCCTTGCCAGCTCAACCTGATCCTGAACTGCAGTACTTAAGATGTTTCCACAGAAATCCATGCTCACCTATTACATCCTTTAGTAAGTGTGCTCTGTTCTGCAGGGCTCTTTGGAAAGGTAGTGTCCCTGACAAAACAGCAGATTCTGCAAGAGATGTGCTGTAATAGCTCCACTCCGAGCAGGAGCTTTAGCCAGGGAGTCACCAGCCCACACCAAGTGAGCCTCTCCTGAACCCTCCTTCCATAACAGTTCCTGGGATGTTCTCCAAACTGGATGAGCATGAACAGACACAGAGGATTTAGAGATGGAGGCCCAATTCAACTTATATTTGTTCAGCAGTAAAAAGAGGAACCTAACAAAAGCACTTTCCAAAGCAGAAAATACTTTGTTTCTGGAAGCTTTTAAACTCAGGGATATATTCCATGTTGGTTGTGCTTGTTCAGACCTGTGTTTTCTATTTTTACATTTTTTTCCTCTCTAGGAAGGGAGATGTCCTCTCCTTTTCTTTTAGAAGACCAAATGCTTACCAGAGCCTTTTCATTGGTTATGGTTCAGCCTAAGGACTTGGGAGAGATGTGATGATTTAAGGCATCGATACAGCAAATATCACTTAAATGTTAGCTCTATTTTCCTGCTACTGCAGGGCCTTTTAGAATACTGCTTTCTTCATATAGGCCACAGCGTCAACATTAGAAGCCTCAAGCATGAAGCAGAAGCAGTATAGAAAAAGCATTCTCCTTCCGGAAGGGGATGAAGATATTAAAATGCCCCAGCACAGCTTACCTCTAGTGTCAGCTCTTTTTTTCTTTGGGAATGCAAGAGAGGCACTGTCAGGACTGGCCAAGTACAGATGAGAGTTAAGCAATAAGTTAAAAAGTGATCTAAGAGCAGGCTGTCATGTCCTGCCATAGCAGAGGCCTGCTCATGGAGGACAGCACAGAAGCACAGGGAAAAAGCTGACAAATGTTCATGTGAAGGCAGTTCAGGGAGGGAGGAAAGCAGGAAGTGAAGTGCAGATCAAGCATGGTGCAAACAATGAGGGACAAGCCACTCCATTCCTTGAATCCTGTTAACACTGGAAACAGGTGGGACTCAATTGCAAAAAGAGCAAAAATTCATTTCAACATGGCTAAGCACCTCCATTTGGGAGCACCCTAAAAACAACCCCTATCACAGGAAGGCTCCTCCCAGCACTTACCCTGTTCCCCTGCCAGTGTCATTAGCAAGTGCTTGTCGTTCTCATTGGGTTTGCTCAGAGAGATCAGCCAGTGGTCCTGCAGTCCATCTGTCTGTCTGGAGAAAGCATCCTCCACCAGCGCCAACAGCTGAGGACCCCTCTCCAGCCGAAATTCCTCCTGCCATGGGAAAGGGACATTGGTGAGCTGTGGTGGGAATAACAAGTGTAACACTTCAGGGCTCACATGACTGCATGGCAAAGACCCCTGCATCAGGTACACCCAAAAGCCAGCAATGCTAAACTTGGGACACTGCTCCCATCAACAGCCCCATTGCACAGACTGAACCCATGCAGGTCTCAGGACACACCTGTCCTGCTTCCTGAGCTCCCATGGCCACCATATACCCCACTCCGTGCCAAGCCTAGCACACAGGAATCCTGAAGCAACATCATCACATTAGGCAAGAAGCAGCCAGGCTTTTCCCTGCAGCCAACGCTGGGTCAGCAGGTGCAGCTCGGCCTGACATGCTCCAGCCATCCCTTGGCAGGCTCCTTCACTGCTTTCCCACTCCTGTGTTTCTATTCTTATCTCTAGTTGCCATGTCAACCTGAAGGCCACACAGATGATTAATAAAATGGAGAGCTCTTGTTGCCATGGCAATTAGAAGCGCTCAAGGCAGGCACAGGCTTGTGCCGAAAAAGGCCTAATTGGAAAAGACACCGATGACTAGGGCCTGAATCACAAGGGCCTGCCAGTGCCTTGTCTCATCAGGTTATGGGTTTTGGCATCAGCAGTGAGCAGGGAAGCTGGAGCAGCAGTGCAAGGATGCAGCATGGTGCTATGGAGCTGTGGCTTCTACTGCCAGTCTGAGGTTCTGTTCTGGGGGACGTGGAGGAAAGGGGAGCAGCATAGCCCTAGAGCAGGGCAATAGAGGTGAGAAGTTCCTAGTCACAGGAAAAGCAAGGATTACAGAGTACTGAGGAATTCTCCTTGGCAGAGAAAAGGAAGCTGTGAAAGAGTCTGAAAGCACATAAGCAGAATTAGAGGTCAGCTCCTGAACACAGCCAAGTACCACCATGGGGTCAGATCCTGCAGTCCTCACTTAGGCAAAATTCCCAGGTGTATTGAATGGCAGATGTGCCAAGGGGGGGCTAAAGTGACTGCCCTGTCCACCATTAAAGAGATGAAGAGGCTGCCAGCTTAACCCAGCAATACAGACATCAGCCCTGCAGCAGGTAAATGCCCAGCACCATAAAGAACATTAACATTCAAGGTTAATTCAACTCTCTGCAAGGGGCTGGGCTCTCTCCTTATCCCTTGGCTTTTCCCTGGTACTCTGTACTGAACCAGGCATCAAACAAGAAACGTTTTAAGAATCTCCATGCTAATTTAAGCTACAGCACTTGCAATGCAGATTCTGCCTCACAGTTCCAAAAATCCAAACTATACAGGCTTCAGATACAGAAACCAGAAAACAAAAGGGACAGGCAGAGGGTAGGTGAGCTGAACAAACTAAATGAAGGGTAGGAAACAAACTGTGTCAACAATGGTGGAAAGGAGAAGAGCTTGATTCCAGTTTCAGCCATGCAAAGTGGTAATGGGAGAAAGGGAAGGAAGCAATCTTTGTGTTAAATATGTATGTCGACAAGTGTCCCTTAGAACAACAAGGAAAAAAGCACAAATTACTCATTGGGAAATATGTTTTGAAACATGAAATCAAGTAGAAGAACAGTTCAGGCCTGCCTATCCCAGGACGCTATCTTCTTTCAGCTTGGCAGAACTGAGGATTCAACAGTAAAGGCATAATTTTATCAAGAGACATCAGCACATCAGCTTTTAAGCTCTTACCCTTCCAGTGGTTTAAACAACACAAGACCAAAAGAAGAAAGCTACCATGTACTGCAAAATTAATAAGCATTTAAACTCCACAGAGATGCTAGAAAGAGTAATTGTGGATGCAAAAGAAACAGAGCAGCAGGAATATGGTTTTCAAGGACTGGTCTTCTGAGTTGCAATTGTGTACTGCAACAGAGATGCTTCAAACTCTCCAAAGGGCAAACCAGTCAAAAGGAAAGAGGCCAGCTTTTAATCTACCTTTAAAGCAGTCAACATTTTTAGTGTTGGTTTACACAATAAAGTCAACAGCTTTATTATGTGAATCATCTGCTTTTGCTCCCCCCCAAAATTTTACATTCGCATTTTTGCTAGTGGAAATAGGTCAGTGGCAGAGTCACCCTGCAGTAACAAAATCAGCTGCTCTGCCCATGGCTGGAGCTGCAGCAAGCAGGAACGCAGACATGCAAGGACAGAATATGGTTCCCTGATGAAATATTTTGGTCTCGGGCTGTCAGGCTTATAATCATTTTCGAGAATTATGAAAGGTACCTTGACCTCATGCCTTTCACAACTGGTTTCAAAGCGCCTGATAAAAGGCCTACCAGAGGTGAATGAGCCAGAGATACACAAGGGGCTCTGGACTCATGAAGTAACTGTGGCTTTATGGGGATGGATGGACAGGCATTGGATTAGCAGAGCATGACTGGTTAACAGACGCAGATAACGCATAAGATAAGGGGTTGGGAAAAAGAGGCACTTAAGGAAGATTTAGTGACAGCTTCTTGATACTGAACCATTCACATGGCAAATAGGGAGTCCTTTTTCCCCTGAGCCATCAGAGAAATGATTCTATATCCTGGAAGGAAAGGAAGTAAAATAAAAAAGAATAGAGGGAAGGAGGATCAGACCTCAATTCTATCACATTGCCTGCAAATAAGAGGTGCAATGCTAAAGGCTCTAACGTCTCCTGATAAACCAGGTGAGCACTGGCACAAACTAAAAGCCAATCTGGAACTGCTGTAGTCTAGACATTGAGAAAAATCCTCTCTCCACCCACTCTTTCCCCACTTGGAGAACAAGAATATTTTTTGCCTTTCTCTCCACAGCCTCTACAAGGACTTTGAGAATTAATGCTTTTAAAATGTTTTGTAGTGAAAGCACACAGCAAGAGCTGTGCCTGCCTCCACATCTCTAAGCACTATTCCTTCCCTGCCATCAAATCTCTGTGGACATACTTACACAATCAATGTTATCTGACATATTCAGGATGATGTAGTTTTTCCCCGCAAGGTTGCTCCAGTCTTTGCAGATCACCTGGAAAGACAAGACAAAGACAGCTGGGTTTGCATAGCAAATGCAGCTCTCCTGCTGAAAGTACAGGGTACACAAGAGGCTGTGCCATACCCCAGAGTACAGTTACTTTGAAAAGCACTTCTCTAACTTTTTGCACTAGGAAGGATTCATCTTTCTATTAGTAGCGTGGGATGCCAGGTGTTTTCGTTTTAGCAGGAGCACATGAAGCAAGGACAAGGTTGCTGTGCCAGCTTCCCACAGTCCATCTTAACTTTCACCTGCACCTAGAGTCTGGGGAACTCAATGGAAAACTCTCTAGCCTGCAGCCTTATTCAGTATGTGATCAGCACAGCACAAAACCTAACAAAGAGCCTCTGTGGTCCTTAAACTGGTGAAATAGGGTCCACCCATAAACGTTGTAGGCAGGATTGGAAGCACAGAGGGACTAAGCTCAGGGTCCCAAATACCTTGCAGAAAGAACAAAAGCTTTCCCTAGCACTTTTTTTTTTTTTAACCAGTTTGATCCTCCTACCTCTTGTCTTTTTACCAGCTGCCAGTCTGCTGAATTCACCTCACTGCAGCTCACCTCACACCTCCTCACCTACGAGCTCCCCTAGACAAACATCCTCACAGATCCCTGTATCCTGCTCCACCTGCTCTGCATCTGTTATCTGCATTAGGCAGCAGCAGAAGCAGCAAAAATAGCACTTCTTTCTCACTCCCTGTCCAGAAATCCTTGGGGCCATTTTTGTCCTGACACTTCCAATAATGAAGGCTGAGGAAACAAGGAGCTCTTGCTGCTATGTGTGCCCCAGAGGGTAGGTGTTTCTTAGAAGCAATATTTTGGGCAGCAATTCATAAGGGAAGATGTGATGGGGGAAGGGCTTTCTTCAAGAATCATGGGTACCCTTAAAAAACGCTGTGAAAAACTCTCCAAAATTTAGTTTTGGCTGAATTGGGCAAAAAGAAAAGCTACTTCTGCCAGTCAAACCCAGGGCAGTGGTAAACTTACGGAGTTCAACACCCCATCAAATACCTCCACTGCTACCTCTAATCCACTGCCCACCTCCCAGTGCTACCTGTGCTGAATTCCAGGGCACTTCTGTCGGCAGCATGGCCATGCGGGCATCTCCAGCCTGTGGTGACAAGCTCCCCTCTGCTGTAACAGTCTCTTTTGCTACCTCTGTGTCATTCCATACAGGATCCAGCACAGGCTCATCAGCCCTGTCCCACGGAGCTGCAGAGGAAGCTGGATGATGCTCACCACCAGAAAGAGTCTGCGTGTCTGCAGAGCTGCCTCCAGGAGGGAGTGTCTCCACAGGCATCTCTGCTGTCTGCTCCAGTTCAGTTATCACTGTGGGCTCCAGCATCTCCCATCCCACTGTTGTCTCCAAGAACTCGTCTCTGGCTGAATGTTCTTCCCCACCAGCCTCCATCGTGGGCTCTGAAAGCTCTGCACTTATGGTAGTCAAAGTCTGTTCTGAATCTGCTCCCTCAACAGCCCACGTATCTCCAGTTGTCACCTCAAACTGCTCTTCTGAAACACCAGGGGACTGTGCAGGAGTAGTAGAAAGAACAGAGGACACAGGCAGAAGACCTGGACCCATGCTGCTCCCAAGGTCTAAGCCAGGAGAAACAGAGTCCTCTTCTTGCCCTCCTACGGCAGCCTCGGTCACAACATCTGGCCTGGTGGAGGCTGTGGAAAACAGGAGGGCAGACAAAGACTCTTCTTGGTCCGCTGGTTCAGAAGATGTAGCCTCTGGCTCTGAGGTCTGGAGGCTCTCCAATCCTCCCCTTGAGTGGTCTATAGGGAGAAGCCCCTCCTCTTCCTCCAGCGTGCTGGAGAAAGGTGTGTGCAAGTCAGGCTCTACAAATTCTGATGGTGTCTGGACAGTGGCTGCTTCCCAGTTCTCTTTTGTCTGTGTCCCATTCCCTTTCAGCAGGGCCTTCTGAGAGGCAGCAGAAAAGCTGTAGTCTAAAAAGAGATCCAAGAGACTTCATGTCAAAACTTAAACACCTGTGAACTTTGAACAAGAAAGCTGTCCCCATTGCATGCATCTAGCCACAGATAGGGTCTAAAGGCAGAGATCTTGAAGACAGGACAGCCTGCCACTGAAAAGAACAAAGGCACCTGGTAAACACAGTGCAAACTCTGGTATTTACCCAGCTTCTTGTCCCATCCCAACGAACCCACTTTCCCTAGAGAAAATTCACATATTTACTCCTCTCACTCCTTTCTGCCCTGAACGAGTTTTCATAGACTTGCAACTAACAGCTTCAACACCTGGTATCTCTAAGGTGAGGTTATGAGTGTAAGGAACCAGGCTGGGACCCAGGGATTCATTCCGCATGGGATTCAGAAACATGATGGATTGTAACAGCAGACACAAGCTAAACAGGCAATACTAGGGAAGAGAACAACAGGACAGCAAACCAAGTCCTTTTCCTTGGTATGCCCAGGTTATAGCACCAAAACCTGAATTAACCTAGGCATCTTTGAAATGCAGAATTCCAGTTTATACAGTGCTTCACAGTGGACAAGCCATCCCACAGACATCTGCATAATGATATTCCCATGTCATTAAGGCGCAGTTTTGCTGCAAGGAAACAGATGTCAGAAACAAGAGAGGAACTTCAGCTCCAAGTTGTTCTGTGGCTCTGACAGTGAACACCTGTGATATTGCTAGACAAATGTAGAGAAATGCTTGAGGAGAAGACATCTCACAAATGTGAGGTCAGAGCAGGCACTGGAAACCCAAAAAGGAGTAGTTGTAGAATAAGGAGACTATCCATAAGATCAGACACATTAAGCTGGAGTCTTTATCTTTCTTGAGGAAACTGCCTGTTATCTGAGTAGTTCCATTTCAGCAGCTTGCTTCCCAATTAACTTCCTTTCTCCCCAGGATGAGCACAGCACATATTCTGAGAAAGGGAAGGAAGGCAGTCCCTCCACAACCAGAAATGAGCACCCTGCCCAGACTTAGGTTACCGTTAGTAAATGACAGTCTGAAATCCCCAAGGCCTGCATCTCTTCTCCTGCCTGCCAAAGTAGAAGCTTCACCAAACACTGCAGGCAGCTGTCATCTGGATGCCTTACAGAGAAGACCTGCATGAGCCATCTCTGTACACCCCTGACTCCAAGCCATTGAGCACGGCTGCTGGAGCAAGTGCTGAACTCTCAGGCAAGGAGGTCCACGTCAATAAACACTTCCATTGCCTTGGATGTGCTCTGCCCATGCTGCTTCTACAACCCAGCCTCTGCTGTTTCCCATCCTTCCTGATGGGAGAACCGTGCTGCTCCCTTCAGCCCTAGGCAAGATGCACGAAGATGCTCCTGTTCAGCTGAGATGGCTTTCCTAATCCATCTCCCTTTCCCTTCTGTTGCCTGGTCTTCCCAAAGGTCTTTACCAACAGCTACGTGTCTCAGTGTCTGCAGAAACACAGTTGCTGGTTAACGGCAGATGTGGCCACAGACCACAGGATTGAGGACATTAGGTCGGGACCCTCTGCAGACAGATGGTGAAGATTTAGCACATCTCAGGGCTCCGCTGCTACAGAGATACTCCAGGTCTGTACCAAAAACAGGAACCTCAGCAGCAGCCCTGTCTATCCTGACATGCTGTGAGTGAAAAGTGAGGGAAATGCTGGTCACACCCTCTAAAACAAGGCTGTCAGATGAGGCATTATTTTAAAGGATCAGTGACCCATTCTGCTACCTCCCTTACCTAAAGACATTCTCAGCTATTCTTGACTTCCCTCCCCTGCCTCTCTTCGCAGCAGGAGGAGATAGGCACAGAATTAAAATAAATGGGGCAATAGCAGCATGAGGAGTGGGGAATGCTCCCAACCTATCAGCTCTCCTTTGAAGTCACGGGTTTAACCTTTCCTTAAGGTGCTCTGTCACCAATTAGCTGGCTCCTGAGAGGGGAAGCCTGCATAGTACATCCATGCTGCCTTTCCACAAACAAGATCTAAGGAAGCCTGAGGGACTGCTGCCTCTGCCTTCTCTCCTGAGTGAAGGAAGCTCAGGAGAACCAATCCCACTCTCTCCCAGCAGGCTCCTGTCTTCCATGGCAGCTGAAAGCTGAAACTTGAGCTGCTTCTCAGAGGCAACAAGTCAGTGAGGTAGGAGCAGACAAACTCCCTGCTAAAGAATTTCACATTCCCACTTGCTACCAGTCTTTCTACCACCCTGAAACCTAAACCAGGAGCATCCTGCTGTCTGCTTCAGCAAGACCCCACAGTTCACAATCTGAACTCTGTTCATCTCTTACTCAAACTGTTATTCAGCTGCTTACCTTGCAGATAGGGGCAAGAGGCAAAATGCAGAGATTTTCATGGAGAACACTGAATCTTGAGGTTTTCTGGTCAGAGTTGTACTGCTGTGTGCTCCTTAAAACAAGCTGCTATTCATATAACTCAGTTCCCAAAGGAGCTCAATCACTTTCCAAGATCTATGCTCTATGAACCTCTGTGGTTCAGGGATGGTTATTGAATCTTTCCTTACAGACTTTTCAGATGACACTTGGTTCCTGTCTGGAAACATCTTCCACAGCCTCACTACTAGGGGTGGGTATCTATCTACCTCTCAAGATCAGGTCTTTTTAAAGCACTCATATTTCAGTTTCTTTCACCCTTATTCTACAGTTGGAAGGAATTTTTCCGCACTGTCCATCTTCTTAGTAAAACCTCAGTCACCACATTGGTCTTCTTCCCACAGCTCTTCCCAGACAAGCTGATTTCTGCCACTCACCTACACAATGCAGAGCTAAGTGCTTCCCCACTGGAAATGTCTTCTCAGCACATCCCTTGATTCCCCTTCCCCTAAACCCTGCACAGATACCAAAGAGCATCTCCCATTTTTAGCAACTTATTCCAATGTTCAGCTAGCAATTCCCTTTCAGCAAGCAGTTTTCTAGACTGTACAACCCCCTGGCCCTCCTGGTTGTCTTCTCCCTTCAGCAGACCCTCTACAACTGGCTCCCATGCTCTGGGCACATCGAAGTGCACCCACGGACCTTCCCATCCACCTATGTCAGTGCTGCCCAGTCCCACACCAACCAGGTTTGCTGGAGGCCCAAGAGAAGTAGAAGCCATGGAACAAAGAGGCCGACAGCCTCAGTTAGTGTGTGTTCCTGATGCAGAAGTAGGACAGGGCTTTCTGTTAAAGGAATTATGGAACTGGCTGCATTGCCAGATCTGTCAAGCTAGTTTATTAGCTCAAACTGCAGTAAGGAAGTAGAAGGCTGCCAATCAGAAGGGGGAAGAGAGTAAATAACAACTGCACGCATCATTATCTCTGTTCCTGACATGGTCTGCCTGGTCTGTCTCCCACTGAGTTCAGCAGTAGGCTGAAGAAAGACAGGAACTTGTGACCACACAGAGATGGTATATGTCACATACCCATACAAGCCACAAACAAAAACAGCCAAGTCACAAAAGAGCCAACCCGCTCCCGGGAGAAGAGAGCTCAGAATTGCCCATGAGACCATTTTGTCACATCCAGCCGTACAGTCCTGCAGGGACAGACCAGATGAGGTGTGCCTGCCTGCTACACTCTGCATCATGTTCTCTTCCACAGCTTCTCAGTCACACATCCCCTTGGGAGTCTAGTTCACCAATATGAAATTCCACACCTCCACCTCACCTCCTTGCCTTAGTTATGCCCCCCTAATGCTTTCCTCCAGTAGCTTTATTGCATCACAGCATCCAACTGTCTTCATCCCCCCACAGACCACAAAGATTTTTGCCTTCCAAGCTCTCTTGAAAAGACCCTCAAGCACGATTTCCCACAGAAATCATCGTGCACCTCCATTCTGCCACTCCAAGTCCTGCACTCTGACATCTCCCAGGCAGACCTGAGCATGGGTCGCACACATTCATATCCTTTGTTTGTGGAGATGATTTGCCCTGGGAGAAGTGAACACGAGCTCCAAATCTCTGTGAAAACCCCTTTAGACTGCATCCTGCTTCCTCTGAAATCAATACTGAAACTTCCCTGACACCAGATGGGCCAGGACTTGGAACTCTGCCAGAGCACGATTCCCCAGCCAGACATTTAATTCATTACACTTCTGTTTCTCCTTCATTCAGAAGAACTAGTCTCTGTTATTGCCCTCTAAGGTTCCCTAACCTGTATTTGCCATTATTAGCTGTTTAAAGCAACTGAGATAGCTCAGAAAAAGGGTGAGCCTCATCATTTTTAGTACACATAACCTGACCATAAGGTCTTTATTGGATTAAACTGGAAGATCACGTTAACCAGTGATTGAATTACTGATAACTAGAAGGCAATGTAATAAAGACAAGAACATTCCTTGGCTCCCATCACAACAACACAGCTCAAAGTGCAAGACACATTTTAGCTGCTGCTTAAAATGCAGACAGTTCTGAGGTGGTATCTTCTTGCTGGTTTACAGTACGGAACAACAAGGCTTACTGCGAAAAGGCATACAACATCTAATTAAAATTGCAGAGGGGTTTCAAGGAGGTAAAATGCAATTACTGGTGCTGGAACTGAGCCAGTTGGGGCTAAATACCTTTATCCCCCAGAACAGGTATGTGAAGTTACTATCTGCCACTCCAAGATGCATCCAAAGACATCATAGTTAAAAGAGTCCAAAGGCAGCAAACTGGTTACATCTCATTATGCTTGGAAGTTGCTTCCAGAGGATATTGGGCACTTCAAAGCACTGCAGCTGTTCCCAAACAGCCTCATGCTTTTTTCCTGCTGGATGCATGATCTGCAGTAAGGCTAGAAGAAACCAGCTTCACCCAAACATGGGATCAAAGATAGCTGCACCAGAATAGTGCTATGCACAGAGAAACCTCATTTATCGTACATTGGTCTTCGCAAGCAATGGCTTGGTCAAGATCACTTGTCCCAAGACAGATCACCTAACGTGTCAGTGCACATTAAACCAGGGCATAAACAAGAGGCATCTTGGGAGCTCAGCTCAGGCAGGGGGCTGCTCAGTACTAAGCTTCTTATGTAGACAGTCTTTACCAGGTGCTTCATTTCATTAAGGCTTGGTAGAAGATGGTATTAAGAACTGCAGCTTTGCTGTCAGTCTGGATGAAGCAGCAGCAGATTTCAGTAAGGCTGGGTGAGACTGAGATCTCTCTGACAAGAGGCAAATAATTCATCAAGGAAAGAAGTGGATCTCACTACCAGAGAAGAGCTGGAGATGGAAGAGATTTTATCCTAGTAGTTGGTTGGAAAACTCATTTTTCTTTAGATACAGTGCTTCTAACTTCCTTGTCCTTCTACCCCTCATCCTAGCTCTCATGGAAATCTCTTCCACTAATTACTATGAATAATTAAAAGATTACTTTTTTTCCTCCTCCAGAGCGCCACATGCCACCCTAGTGACTCACCAACCCACAAGACTAGATTTGATAGCTCCCAGCACAGTCATGCTATGGACTTCACAGGAACAATCTTGGAGCTAGAAGTGCAGAATCTGTAAGGAAGCCCAGCAATCTCATGCCAGCCCAGCAACGTGCTGGAGGCTGTGATGATGCACTCAGTCCTCACAGGCTCAGCTTCTGGGCAAGGGAGGAGAGGAACTAAGTGCTTTCATTCACCAGTCTCTCCCAAGTCTTGGATCAATTTTCAGGAGCCCACACTTGCCACTAATTAATAATTAGGCTGCCTCAACCTAGAGACTTCATTGAACCGAGAACACAAGCCAGGTGCAAACAAGGGGTCATACCAGGATGGATGCGACAGCATACAACTCCTTTTTCAGGAATCAGGGACTTGCATGGACCTTCAGTCCTGATGACTCCCATCTTCTACGTCTAAAGCTAGAAAAGATGTTTCATCTTTTACCCATGAAATCCAGCAAAATAGAAGAAAACACATGGGTATGGAAGCCTTCAGACAAAACAAGATGGAGAAAGCGGAAACGAAGGCAAGCAAAGCCAGATGCAAGTCCCTGCAGGTCCACTATATCTTTAAGGTTGAACTATGGCTCAGACCAACTTGATACTAAAGGTGAAACAAAGCAGCTAACACCAAATGTCAACCAGAGCAGTTTTTGAGTTTCCCAGAAGCCAGAGGGCAGAAGCAGCATGTTCACAGCTCCTCCAACCTGCCTTTTGGCTGAAGTACAAGTCATCCACCACTTTTTTTCTGTAGAACATGGCATCCATTTTCCCAACAGACCTAACGATCTCTTCCAGATGCAGCTCTACCTGGTAATAGCTGTATGTGAACAACAAAGCCAAGACAAACTGATAGGTTAGCACACATTGCAAATGTGCACTTCCGTGTATCCTCTGACAGAAGGAGATAAATCTCAGGGTCCTTCCACAGGCTGACACTCACTGATGTCAATATAGATTTACTGTTCTGTAGCATAAATCAGCAAAGGTACATTATTCAAGGGAATCAAGAGCCCTGGGCTGAGCTGTGCTCTGCCAGTGGGAGTTTGTTCTCACTTGCTAATAGACTAACAGGTGGCCCTACATGCCACATGTTTTCCAGAAATATTTTAAAGGATGTTCAAGTGCACTTTAAAAAAAAAAAAAAAACCCAGCAGCTGCAGAATGTTACTGTTTTTTTATGTCTCTCAGCCTCACAGTCACAAAAAGGCAGAGCAGTCTCCCCACACGGGCTTGAGAAGAACAGACATAAAGGAGAGATGAATAATACAGTTTTGAATTCTCTGGAGATCTGGTCTATGTGCAAGAAGACCACCAATTCCAACCCCAGTGTCTTTACATCAAACAGTGAAGGAAGTCAGCACTACACATCTCCTTTCATAGCAGTGAATTTTTCCTCTCTACTTGTGTAACATCCTGTTTTCTGCCTCGATTGATACAGGGTCTCAAATCTGTGCCTGGGGCAGATCTAACAGCTATGCCAGACTATACTCCACTGTCATTCAGAGAAAATCCTATGTAAGGAGAACTTAAACTTTTTTTTCTTTTTTTTTTTTTATAGCAGCTGTTTGAAACTGTTTAATGGATTTATAGCTTGAAAATAACCTAACAGATGTCATTACACAGTTCCACAAGGTATCACATGGCATCTGTCACACATGCAGAACATAAGATCCATTGGTTGCATATCTGTCTCATGTACAGGCTTTGCATGACAGAAAAGGCTGCCCAATTTAGGGATGCTATTACAATATCCTTTATTGTAAAATGACACACAGCAGGTTTCTAATTAAATTTTAAGTAGAAATGTGCTCCCAGCTCCTGAATAATTCAAACTGTTCTATTAACCAAGGTTCTGAAATACCACTGAGACATGAGCTCTGGACACAGCAATGGCCAGGGAAAAAACAGCGCTTGGAAGCACTGAAGTGCTGGGCAGCAGATAGGGCAGGGTATGCGTAAAGGACAGCTGAAAGAGCACATCTGTTCATGTAGGAAAGCACTGCAGGCGAGAACGGAAAGAGAGGTGAACGTGTTCTGCATACAAATGGGGTGAGGCACGTGCAAGAGGCAAGGCTGGATTCGGTACCCAGTGCATCTCAGTCTCAATGCACAAGCACATGCTGTTCTCCAAGTCACGTCCAGAGCTGCAAGTACATGCAGGTGCCTCCTGGCACACAAATAAAAGCGTTGCTGAGCATGCTGCCAGCTTGTGAGAGAGATTAAGCCAGAGCATGTCCCAAGGATGCACTGGTGGGAACGCGCAACATCCACCAAGAGCATCACCGCAGAGGAAGCATCTGCACAGCTTCCCCACAGCCAAGACTGCAAGGACCCAGGAGCTGCATGAACAGCAGGACAGCAAGAACATGGCTACTTGAGTTTAAGGGCAACACCAGTGAGGAAAGGGCTTCAGAGACATAGGCTGGGAAGGCCCTTGCCCTCCACAGCATGCCTGGGGCCTCAGCAGGCAGCCTGAGCTATAGTGCTGCTAATTACTGCAGCAGTTCTCACCCCTCTGTGAGCACAGGTCTTTTTAAGGTCAGAAATGGGTATGAAGATAAGACTAACACAAGACTTGTGCCTTCTAAATCCAGACCTGTGTCAGACCTGCTGAGAGGGACACGGTGATACCGGATAAGTGAGGAGGGATAGGGCTGCAGACTTGGCCCCTGGTAACATTTAATACATGCCTCACATAACACTTAAGAGCAGGAGCACGCAAAATAATCCCCTAAGCTACTGGAAACCCTGCAGAGACGCCTCCTCCTTCCTCCTATCATTCACCCTGCGAGCATCTCAAAGCCAACAGTGGATGTGGGGAGAGACCACTGAGGGGATCAATAGTGAAAACTACCCAAAGAGGACAGCAAGCAGAAATGCTAAGACAGTTCATTTGCTCAGCGGGGAGCAGGGAGGACAGTGTAAGCAATGGGGCAGCTGCTGTCTTCAGTCAGGTCAAATCCCTACTGAAGTCACAGGGAGGAATCCAGGATTTGGCCTGGGGGATCCTGCCAGGACCCAAATCCTAAGATGGTCTTGATCTCTGAGCCCGGGTCACGAGACCTTCAGATCACAATTAACTGACAGCAACAGAAAGGGGAGAGAGAGAGAAGGCTTGAAGCAAATGGAAAACTAGGTGGAAGCAATACTTTCCCCAGTTTGGGGAACCTCACAGCAGCTCAGGAAAAAAGACTCAGCTGCAACATGGTTTCTAAAGCCTGTGCTTGCTCAGGGTTCACTGGGGACACATCAGGCGCTGAGGTGAGAAAATAGAGCTGACGTTTAATCTCAGCCCCTCTTAGGGAGAGTTATGTCAAAGCAGGAAAACAGATCCCTGCATCCCTTTGCCTCCCCGGAGCCCTGGCAGAGAGTAAGAATGGGGTAAGAATAGCCTACCTGTTGCTGGTCCCAAGTCCAAGCTGGATTCGTTGAGCTCTCCCCCATCTTCCCAGAAGTACTGTGGAGGCTGTAAAATCTTGGACTCCTCATTTTCCTCGCTGGCAAAGCCTGATCCTGGGGCAGCATGCAGAGAGCCAGGGATGAGATCAGGCTCTGCAGTCTCGGGGCTCGTCTGCTCATGGGAATTCATTGCCTCTAGGTGGGACATAACAGCAAATTCCAGCAGGGAAGTTGAAGTGAGGCCATCAGTGGTCGGTTCCTCCGAGGAGGCAAGGCAGAGGCACAAAGTTCCTGCACAGTGACAATAAATCCATATCAGAGAAAGGGAACTGACAGCCAGCAAGCTGCTCTTCTCTATAGAACCTGCTCCTGCTAAACCAACCTGCCTTTCGGGTAACTCGCCCCTCAGATGGGCTGCACTGTCAGCTGAGGAGGAAAATCAGACTATGTGGGGAAACGTTCACAAGCGTACAGAGGAGCGTTCACATCCAGGAAGAGTCAGTGCCAGACAGCTGCTCAGCCTTGGGCACTTCAGTGGAGCAGTGATGGGGCAGCCTTCTGGGGGCTTTTTGCCTCCTTGAAAGGATGGGTTGCCTTGTTAGTCATCCATCCTGCAGAGGAGGTAGAACGTCTTATACTGAAGGCATAAAATCCTGGCTCTGCAAGTCAATGAGTTTCCTATTCAACTGTCACCCAGCCAAGATTTCATCCTAGTGCTCCCAGTCTGCAGCTATATTATATGCAGGGGGATTGATTTAAACCAAAATTATTTAAATCATCAATATTCATCATGTTTTAAATCAGCAGCCTGGAAATCTATTTTTAAGCCATTGATTTGAACTTAATTTTGCATTCACATTTTTTGTTTTCCTAAGGATAAGCTGACTATCACAGGTAAGAATTAAGGCAAACTAACAGCAAAAAACTACTGACTGTTAAGCGGGGAGGCAGGTGACATTTAACACTTTTGTTTAAACAATTATATACTTGGTATTTCCATTTTACTTATTAGAAAGTTTGACTGACACTTCTTGATTCCTAGATGAGACTTTAACTGTGATTTGTGTCAAGGTACATTCACATGTATATCAAGCTTCAATCAAAATGCAAGAAAACAGCATCTGGAATTTGGCTTTATTCAACCAATAAATACCACCATAAGTATGGAGACATAAGGAAAAACTACATTTCCCAAAACATGTTTTGCATTTAAAGCAGTTTTGTTAAGCAAGGGAAGTAACTAATTTGGGTGAACTGAACCAATTGCTTCCCAGCCCTCTGTTCTTCAGCACATTAAAACTAGAGGATCTCATCCTTTCACAGCTGATTTTTATTCATAGATTAAAAAAAAAAAGACAAGCTTTCCTGCTTCCTCAGCTTATACTCAGTTTCTCAGTTTTAAATGAAAAAGTCACTGAACTGAACTAATTGAATAAGCTGAAATGAAGACTAATTTGGTATCTTTCTTTGATAACTGATTTTCCAGACAAAAGAAGTGCAGTAGATCTACTCCATCTGGGCTTCAGTAAAATATCTGATAGGATGGCCCATGCAGAATTACAAGAGAAGCAAAGAAAGACAGCAACTCGTTGAGAAATTGTAAGGCAACTGTAAGGCATTGGCTATAGGAAAACTGACAGAGGCTTGTGCCAGAGAAGCTATTAGAGGAAATCCTCAAGGTTTGTCCTTGGACCTGGTGCTGTTCAACGTTTTAAGTGACCTTGGTACAAAAATTGGGAATAAAATCATAAAATTAGCCAAGGAAACAAAGCTAGGAGATATCCTCACTGCACAGAAAGACTGTAGTAGAGCCAGGTGACCCCAAGGATGGAAATAACAGAATTGTTAGAAAAAAAGGAATGCTGCAAAGTTCTAAGTTACCACCCTGAGAACTAGCACCAGCCATTCTCCGATATAAGATAGGAAACTATCTATTAGAAACAACTTAAGATGACAAACACCTGTATCAGAAAGAGCTCTGAGATATCACCAGAATGCACACGTGAAAATGCTTGCAGTCCTGAAGCATTTGAAACAGATATCTTAAAAAGCACTGCTGAGACATCATCTGAATGCTGCATGCAGATTTGGATACACGTGGCCTGAAATGAGTTAGGCAGCGCTGAATCTGCCTTCAGGCAAGGACACTGACTGGGCAACTTCCTAAGGTTCCTTCCCACCACATCCAAGAAGGACAAATTCAAATCAGTGCAAGTACCAGGAAAAGTTATGAGGTGACAGAAGATGGGCCGGTCCCTGTGCTTTCACTGAAAACATTGGCTTCTTAGACCCCCCCCAAAAAAAAAAAACTTTGAGACTGCTGCTCACTTGCCAGGTTGGTTACCAATCCTGTCCTGGTAATGCTGGAAGCCCAGAAATGCCTTGTGCTTGCTCTGACCTTCTCCATCTATTTCTGCAATTCTCTGAACTGAACAAAAAACAATATTGGTTACTCTTTCCCATATTCACTTGAGCCCGGCTTCTGCACTTCTCTGTCTCATTTGTTTGTTTTATTGATCCAAGGCAAGATCAGCTGAGGCCAGCACAGCAATAAAAAGCAAACGGCAGAGGAGGCTGAGCATCACAGGGGCAGGAGGCTACCGCAGCACCACAGGGCTAACCAAGGCACCCTAGACATCCCTGCAGGCAGGCCAATTCCCAAAGAGCAATACACACAGTGATGTCTGTGGCTGGAAATGAACTTGCAGACCTCAGGGGTAGGAGCAGTGGTCCGGAGAGCCCCAGCTAGGCCAGCCCTGTGCTGTTTCAGTGGTGCCCAGCAGGCTCTGAAGCACTGGTGCCAAGGCTGGGCTTTCCCGACCTGACATAAGACACCTGGCAGTGTCTGCATCACTAACAGAGAGCCCCATGCAGCTGAGCCAGAGACAGCACTTATCTGGAGGAGCTTACAGCTTAAGCAAATATGACAGAGAGCAGCGGAAGGTAGAAAGGGAATGCTGTTCTCAAAGTTATCAAGAGAAGTGGAGATGAAGGATGGAGAGAGATTACAGCAGGTCCAAGGCCACATGGAAAATTGGGTGTAGCTCAGAGCAAAACTAACAGCTTGATCCTACTTTAGCTCTTCATCTGTCCCAATGCCTCAGTTTCCTCCAACTCCTGTGAACACAGATGTGGCTGATGTGACTCTCAACTTTCTAGCCACACCACAACAGCCACTTGCAGCCAGCTAGGCAAAGCCTCAAGGCACAGCTGTGTGCCAGCTCCAAAGATGGCCACTGTTTCCACCATCCACACACCATTAGGGCTGCCTGCAGGCCACAGCCCATCTCAGTACCCTACAACAAACACCTCATGGCAGATGAGGCTGGAGACCCAGAGAGCTAATCCCATTCCTCCAGGAAGCTCAGGCCCTGGGACTTTGTATACCCTCATTTAACTCTGAAATGTTTACACAGTTTAAACCCCTTAAGCTGCATTATCTTGTTTACTGGGCTACTCTGCTCTCCTCAGCCCAAGATAAAACTACACCATCTCATCACTAAGAGTGAGTCACTAATAGGAACAGCCCAAGCAAGCCAGGTTTTCCTGGAGTGGATCTAGGGTAGGAAATCAGCTTGGGGCCTGACCCACAAGCACATGACAGAGCATTTGGCATGGGGAAACCCCCCGTTCAGCACCATCCCAAACATCACCAGGAACCTTTTCCACTTTGTACTTTCTACAGCAGCAGTGGTAACAACCCAAATGCTGGGTTTGGGGCACCAAACAATGATTTGCCACCTCCCCCCCCCCCCCCCCCTTCCAAGCATCTGATAAAGGAGCTCAGTGCAGCTGTCAACTCGGAGGCAAAGAAAGAATCAAAGCACAGGCTGAACGGGAGGCAGGGAAGCAGAGTCGAGAAATATAACCCAAGGAATCAGTGGATAGCCATTTTCCTCCTAGGATGAGGAATGGAGATCAGGTGACTTCCATCAGCCTCCCAGTATGGTATATTAAAAGGCATATCCATCAGTAGGAAAAAAAGAAACACAAACGAATAAAACCCTGTGACTGTAGAAGGGAGGGAGCAGGGAACTGAGCCAGGACTCGCCAGCTGCTTCAATGGGGCGTTTGTCTCTCGTTTCTATTTTTGCGGCACCTCTGCGTAACCTGGAGGAGATGAGGCTCTGCATGCTAAAGAGGGCAGTCAGCCTTCATGAAATGGCAAGGATGTGAGGAGGGGAGTCAATACTATGCCCAGCTCACAGAGAGGAGGGGTGAGAAAGGAGAGAAAGTGGGAGAGGTAGGCAGAGCCAGGAGAGGGAACAAAGGCAGGGAGTGTGCAGCAGAAGCAGCACAGAAGCTCCTGCGCTGGCTGCAAACTCCCGAGCTCTCCAGCTGCCAGCACCCTCAGATGTAACACGTGGAGGGAGCAGTGACCTTGCTTCAGATGCTTCACCTCTGCAAGGAAGGGAATGGGGGAGATTTCAACAAGAGTAATACCGCAGTGTTACCTTCCCAAGGCAGCTGGAAAAGTACAAGGCTGGAGCATACACATGGAATGAGTTTGCTGGTTGCTGATCCCACCAGTGCCTCAGAAAACGGCTCCAATTCACAGCAGTGAGGCTTGCTCTGTTCGGCATAGCTGAGGATATGACATACCAGCCCAGACAAGGCAGATGGAGGAGTTTTGCTCAGTGGCAGAAAAAAAAAAAATCTGAGAAAAGAATACCTTCAACCTATCTCCCAAAGTGCTGTCAATAAAAGCAGCTTCTGGTTTCTGAGCAATTCTAGGAGAACCCCAAAGTATTTTCTATATTAGGTAGTCAAGAAGCACTTTATCCCCTTGGCACAAGGCAAGCCACCTCTCCACAGGATGGGGCAGCTGTTTTAAAAGCTCCCAATTGGCATACTGAATGGGGCTAGAAGTGAAAGAGGAAATCGGTTATTTCTGTATCCAGCTGAAATTAGAGGAGGGATTTGGGGACATGGAATGGAAGCTAACTGTGACTGTGTCAAACAGTCTTTAAAATTGTCTTGCTTTTTGATTAACAACAAGCAAACCTCAGTTTTATCTTCAAGGAAATATACCAACATTCCACAAGACATCAATCACACGGGATTGAGTTCCAGAGCGGCTTGAGTGCCCACCAGTTCACCCCTCTCCCCAGCTGGATAAGCTGGATTTAGCTCTCCTTCCTGGGTGCTGCAACTGCAACACACCACCGTCATTCAAGATCAGCCCTGCTTGAGAGGAAAAGCATTTGCTGGAGCACACGCTCTGACTTTCTTGGCTCTCACCACCAACTAGCAGAGCCTGCCTGTACAATACCACCCAGGCAGGTATATATGGAGGAGGGGTCAGGGCATCTCCACGTTCCCAATGCAGCAGCCACAACATCCATCTGGCCCTGCTGCTGTTGACCTTCCCTTCAAGCCCAGCCCAAATCCAGCAGTTATCAAACAACATTATTTTGTAGGAGAGCTGGGTCAGGAATGGGTCATTTGTTGATAATCGGTTAGGATAGAAACACAATGACCAGATGAGTGAAGCATCTGCCAGGGATATTCCCTCCCCCAGACCACCTCCAGGAGAAGCTGGGAAGCATGGCCTGAGGGCAGGGAAGAGAGAGGCCCAGGGGCAGAACAGCCAATTCACAAACGCTTGCCTGCAGAACATAAAAAAAAACACACAGCTAATTGAAATAACAAAAACAGGATCCCAGCCGCAGACAGTGGAGAAAGTGCAGAAGCTGAATGCTCTTCAGCTGTGGGCTGTCCCAGCTGATTCCCCAGCTCTCACCTGGAGTCTCTGACCACACAGCTTGCACAGGGAAGCACAAATGACAGCCATGTAAGAGACAGAAGTCACTTTGGTGCTATTTAGTTATGGCTACACCTCTCCAGCCCAGATCCCACCCAGCCCTGTTGCTGCTCCCACGCTGCACCAGACCACTCACAAATTCAGCTGGGCCCCTAATCTCTAAGAACATTTCTAATCAGGGCCTCAGAAAACAAGATCAGACTGCCATCCTCCTCAGTATTGTCAGCAAGCAGGTCTCTCATCCTGCATCCCTTGCACCCATTCACCTTCCCATGGCCCCAATATGCTTTGCAAAGCAATGGGAAAGGCAATGCAGAAGCACACGCAGATACTGCTCTAATTGAAGAGAAGGTGACAAGGCATAGCTGAAGAAGCCCTCACGACTGTTTTGAAGGAGATCTTAAAGCACACAGTAGTTGTGCCAAGCATCTTTGTGCTTTTATAGATCTTTACAGTTGGCAGAATGAGAGAACTCAAACACTGGGGTGCAGTGCACGCATGGCTGCACATACTGAGCACGCACCACCTTGCCATTTGCAAAGGACTGCAAACACCTGCTCCCCTGACATTTCAGCAGAGAAACACCTACAGCACACAGACCTAGGTACGATGCTGGGAAGCAGCCAGGCACTACCCCAAGATGCACCCGCTTCTAGTGATGACTGCAGATGTGCACCGGGGTCTGACCTCCAGGGATGCAGGGATCCTTAGCCCAGCCCAGCATCAGCTCTCCCATCATTATCACCAGTAACGGCAAGACAGCTCCAAGCACCACCACCCATCTCCACAGGAGTGATACCACAGAATAAGGACACAGCAACTCAGCTGAGCCCATCTTCCCCCCTCAGTCAGCCACTGACGCCAGGATCACAACCGTGCTCGGTTTCAGTCTCCCAGACTGTTTGCCTTCGCTCCCTCCCGCATCGTCTCGGAGCCTTCACACCTCCCTCCTCCACTGCTGCAACGTCTGCTCTCCTCCGCGCCTCTCCCTACAAACAGCGGCAGTTCCCAGCTCAGGGGGAGACGCAGCCCCCGGGAAACGGCACCAGGAAGGCAGCTGCAAACAGGAGAAGTGAATTTATTTCTCTGTTACCTTTCCTAGCTCCCCTCAAAGCAGCCCACAGGCCCCCAGGGGTTAACAAACCGTAGATGAAAGCCACTGATCTAGGAGAAAAGAAAAACAACACAGCCCACAGATTGCTTTGCCCTCTCACAAGCCCAAAACATTTCAACCGTCTGCCAAAAAAACACCTTGCCAGGCTCACACTTCTTGCTCAGTCTCGATCTGGACTGTGCACCACATGGAGCTGGGTCTGATTTCCAGCACACCAAATAAAGGCGCGTGGATGCTCCGTCTGTGAGCCTCCCTGCCTGAGCAGAGCAAGCGCTACCAGAGCGGACATCCCTCCAGGCGTGGCGAAAATGTGCCTGAAGCCTTTGATATCCAGCTCAGCCAAAAGAACGCTGGAACTCGCCAAGCAGTTAGGCTCAGCACCAGCAGCAGCGCAGCGTTAATCACCCTGCTAAGTGCGGCCCCCAAGAGGCGCCAATTCCTAAACAATGTCATGCATTCGAGGCAAAAAGAAAAAAGCCTCGTGCAAAGCCTCGGCAGTCCCGAGCACACGCGTGGGCACCAGCTACCTGCACAGCGCCCCAGGTCAAAAGAAGAAGCCGAGAGCAGTTACAGTACACAAAGGGAAGGCTGCAAAGCTGGCCTACTGACGGCAAAAAAAAGGACTTGAATGTACCTCCAGATTCTGAGCTCGGCAAGGCACAGGGGGTATCATTAGGGCACACCTTCCTTGTTAGCATCCCTGGCCCCCCACACAAACCGGCGCACGTGTCTGCTCTGTCTCTGCGTGACTCTGACTGGGCTGTGCTCGTGTGGCTGACAAATAGCATCTCTCCATTCTTTCGGGATTACGTGTTTCAACTGCTGGCGAGGACTGGAAGGAAGCTCACCCGCGTGCCAGTCGTGGGCTGCGATGCACCTTCCCGCAGCCCCTCTCACCATGGCCGCCTTTGTTGCTGCTGCTCACTTTATTTACCCACAAAATGCCGGAGTGCCTTCCCACGCTGAGCAGAGGGAAAAAAACTTTGGTGTGCTCTGATCTGTAGCTTTTTGCCTGCAGCTTCCCCGTGAGGGCTTAATGTAGTTATTTCTACCCCTGATGCCTATAATTAAATGAACATTTCCTTATGGCACTGAAGAGGCCAAGGAAAAATTGACTACAGGGAATTTTCATCCATCCTGATTTATATTCCCTCAGCTCAGGCTCATTCACACGGTGTTAACGAATCTTCTAAGCAAGCAGAAGGGAAAAAATAATAATAAATAGCCCATATGCAGACAAGCACCTCAGGGGACAACGAGAGGGAAAAGACCACTTTCCTCCTCCCTCCCTCTGCTTTTAACCACATCGTTTTCCTAATTGCAAAAGCAAAGGTGTTCAGATACTAGGAACCTGTGAAGGTGTTTCCATGCTCCACCAGCAGACTGCCACTGCCCAGCCCACTGCTGGGGCCCTGCTGCAGTGCATGCTGTGTTTCAGCCCATCCTGCAGGTCTGTGGAGGCTCCTGACCCCGGAGGGAGGCATCAGCCCCTGCAGCTCTCAGGCTTTAACCATGCCTGTCTTGAGGGACTGGAGGAGCGAGACCACAGCACACTTAATTATTCCAGCCTGGAACAGCTCCTAAACCACTAAGCAAAGCTGCCAACCAAAATGAGGCTCAGTTTATAAATTCTCAGCAGTCTTCGTCTACAATTTGAGATTCCTCCCAATCTAGGTAGGGATCCAGATTTCTCCAGAGATGCTTGGCTAACCAAGTCCAGCCCACCAAAGCCACCACATCCCACCAGGATTACCCGTTTCACTGGATTAGGAACTGAGCTGCCCCTTGCCTCCCATCTCTATGCCTCTCTGCTAGGGCAGCAGAGAGATCACAGAAATCCAAGGACCCAAATCCTCTGTATCATCACCGTCTGGATAGCAACGCTAGAAAGTTTCCAGCAGTCTCAGCAGAAGAGGAAACACTCCCTCAGCACAGCAGCATCAGCTGTAGTCACTTTGGCCGCCGGATTTTAAAACCACCATGAGGTCACTGTCCATCCTCCACAGAGCAAACACAGCTTTCGAGCAATGGGGACGGGGCCAGGCTGTGCTAGCAGAACGGTGGGTGAGAATTCAGCAGGTTCTCCCCACGCACACTGCTCAGCGGATGGTTGGCAGGAATAGGGAGCACAGGTGATGAGACGCAGCCGAAGGACTTTGGCCAGCTGTGCCCCTAACGCGGGCAACCTACCTCAAGAAACCCACAGAGCCATTTCCCAGCTCAGCTCAGGCACAGCTTATTGCATCGGTGCCACAAAGTATTGGCACAGCACCACAACAGGTTTTCTGATCCGTTTTGCTCTTTAAGCTCACTATTGTTTGCAAACCTAAAAGGCTTTATCCCTTCTCTTTAGGGAGCCCCGGACCACAGGGGCGAGGCACCGTACAGCCAGCCGCTCAGGGGCAGAGCGGTTCCGCAGCTCTTACAGATGGCACATTCCCCCACGAACATTTTCAGGAGATTGGGGTAATGAGATAGGCACGGCGGGGGGCTGCATGTCACTGTATCACAGCTCGGTCGTGCTGGAAGACAGAGACTGGTTGGGAAATCAGCCCTTCCCTCCCTGCCAGAATGACTCAAGACAAAGACTCCCCCACACTTGAGATGTCCCTGTTCTGAACTCCTGCTCCTCAGCCTCACTCAAACCAGATTTCGGTACAAAAGAGATGGTGGTAGGGAGGGAGAGCGCAATCCCAGCCTCACGAGTCCCGAAGCCCTTTGTTGGGAAATCTCCCCAGATTATTTAAAAATAGGAGCTCAGCCCTCGCAACCACTCCGAGCGCAATTATTCCTACACTTAATTGCCTTTCCCTGGCACGCCACCTCTCCTCCGAATTTCAAGAGGAGACTCGGGGGGAACGCGGAGCAATTTGTGGTTCCCCCTTCCTTTGTGGCAGTTTGGCGCTAGGCAGTAAAACCCCCACGGCGCCACAAGAAGCCGTCCGTCCAAGGAGAGCGGTTTGGGGGCAGCCCTGGCGCGGCAAGGTCTCCCGTGCCGGAGCACTGCGGAGGGCAGCGGGCGACGTACACCATGACCGGACCCTACGGGGGAGCATCAGCCGACCCACGCTATGGGCTCTGGTGCCCGGGGGCGGCCCGCCACCCTCAGGGTGTGCTGGTGCCCAGTGGACAGCAGCCAGCCCCGCGAGCTGTGCTGCCTGGTGCCGAGGGAGGACGCAACACACGTCCCGGGGCACCGCGATGCTCGGGGCGATGGGCAGCCACCCGCGGAGCTGCAGTGCCCCAAAGGGAAGGACGGCCCACACCCACCACCGGCGCTCACAGCCGGCACCCCTCGGCCCCCCTCTCCCATCTTTCACTCACCGGTAGCCAGGAGGAGCGGCAGCAACGCCGGGGCCCGGTGCAACGGCTGCATGGCGGCGGCCGCTGCCCTGCCGCGCCGCCTCTTCACGGGGAGCGGGGCCGCCCCGCAGCCCGCCGGGCTCTGCCCCTCGCCGCCGCCGCGCCCGCCCGCCGCCCGGCCCCGCGCTGCATCCCGCCGCCCGGCGCCGCCTCCTCCCGCCGCTCCGAGGGCGGGGGAAGGTTCCGAGGCGGCCGCGGGGGCGGCGCGCAGCCGGTGCTCGGCCCCCCAGTTCGCGCCCGCCGAGCCACCGCCGCCCCCGGCTGCAGAGCGCGGCCCCTCGCGCCCCACCACACAACGAGCGCCGGCGGCGCGGCTGCGTGCGCGGGCGGAGGGTGACCTGCCCCCCCGCGGCGGGAAAGCGGGCGAGGGCGGGAGGGCTGCCGCCACAGGAGAGTCACGCACCGAAGACCCGGTCCCGAGTGTCACCGGGCTGCAAACACGACGGGACTCCGAGCTGAAGGACCCAGAATCGCATCAGTCCCTTTCCGCTGGGCAGCAAGCTCGTGTTTCCAAGCCTTCCCTCACAGCAATCACGAGGAGCCTTTTTCTTTGGTTCCAAAATAATTTTCTCTCACCACGCAGCTCCAGGAGGGTAGGCAACACCAAAATCACACACCTCACGCTCCGTGTGAGGAGGAAGCAGCGCTGCCATGGCCTCACCAAATGCCTTCACACATGCCGTTTTTGTTGCCTTCTGGGTTCGGAAGGTTTGCAGGTGGTTCTTCACCTGCTCCTCTCCTCAGCACACAGGGCGGAGGTGTGCTGTTGTCCATCTCCCATCTCATAAGCTGTGGTGCTGCCCTTCAGCCTGAAACAACAGGTCTGGAGGCAGTCAGGATTTTAGATCCAGACATCCCTATCCCCCACATAAAGGTGTTTTTTATTCTTTTCCCTGCAAGAACCGCATGTTCTTCAGTTGAAAAGTGAATCTCCTGAAACCTGATGGTATTTTCTGCTGTCTTGAACATGATGGCTTTTCAGATGGTTTCCACAGATGAACACAGGTGCCTTGCCAGGGCCCACCACACCCTCTCAATAGGATGAGAGAGAATGGCCTCAAGTCACAGGTTCAGGTTGGATATTAGGAAAAGCTCCTCTGAGGGAGTGGTGGGGTACTGGCATGGGCTGCCCAGGGAGGTGGTGGAGTCACCATCCCTGGAGGTGTTCAAGAAATATGTATATGTGGCACTGAGAGACAGGATTTAGTAGTGGTGGTAGGTGGGTGGTCGAACTTGATGTTCTTAGAGGTCTTTTCCAACCTTAATGATTCTATGATTGTAGTGAGCCGAAACAGCCAGTCCCAGGTCTTCGGTACAATCAATACTGGCCTTTGTAGTTCCTGCCAGACCATCACCACTCCTTGGGGCAATTAACGACTTTTTTTGGGGGGGGGCTTTTTTTTTTTGGCTGTCTTTTTCCCTCTATCACCCACCCCCATGCAGCAGTTACCCCACAAGGGCAGGTGATGGGCTGGCAGCACCCGTTACCCAGCACAGCAAGGCAAAGCCAGCAGGCATGAACCAAAGCACTCGCTTTTGGCTTCTTTTGGACCACATCCTCCAGCACTCTGAAAGTCCTTTTTATTCCAGAATCAATGCAGCCCCCAGCCCCCACCGAGCAGGAAATGCAGCAGGAACTTCTGAGCTGCCGCTTAGTCCTTTGCTGAGATAAAAACCCCTCAGTGCACTCAGGCTCTAGCCCATGCATGGCATTTAATGAATGCTCTTGTCATTTTTCACTTTTCTGCTGGTAATTTGGCTGTCTCAGCATGCAGGTGGCTTACTATGAGCAAGTAACTAAGAGCCTTTCAGATCTCCTGACCCTGCCACATCCAGCCCCCAAATCTTAGAAACTGGATCCAGTGTCTCCAGCAGCCCAATGGCATCAAAGGAAGTGCTGAGATGCCCTCATGAATTACACGGCCTCGCATCAGGGGAAAGGGAACCATGCAGGAACAGCACTTCCTATGAGGCTCATGGTGCTCCTTGGTGCTGCGTGGATTCATTTTGACATTATACATCGAGAGAAGGGGAATATGAAAAGAGAAGATGTATCTTAGACGAGAAAATGAAATAAAATTAGTGGTAACATTGATAAGCCAGCAAAGCACAGAGCAACCAGTAGGGATGGGAAAGACCAGTGCTCTTTAGAAATGGCATAAGCTTAAACACAGAGCAGCCCATGTCTTCATTTTACACTGCTTCAAATAGGGATGGCTGGCTCAGCTCTCCCGAGGTATTGACAGCTTTATAGGCAATGGCTTGCCATTTCTCCTTTGATCTTCTCCAGCCCCCCTACCTGGGGTTTGTTCTCCAGTGATGTTCAGAGCATTGGTAAAAGGGGCTTTGCAATTGCACTAAATGCTTTTTATAGCTGCTTCAAAGCCATTGAGAAAAGTGATAGCAGGAGAAATTTTTCTAGGTATTACCATTATCTGTGCTTTTCTGTTCTCCTTCTAAATTGTTCAATTTCACAGTTACGTCTATTAGAGGGAATCAAAAAGGAAGTGTGTATTTTAGGCTGGCAAAACTGGAAATCCTTCTGCTGGCTCTCCCTGTAAGTTACCGTAACAGCTTTTGCCTTCAGGAAATTGAACCAGCTTTCTGATTTCAATGTAAGGGTCACATTGTGTTCCACAATACTTGCAAACAAATGCTACTGAAGTAGAGGAACAAGGTGATAGCTAAAGGAAAGAATTTGGTGCCTAGCAGTTGTTAATTAAAAATAAATTAAGCACAAGTCTAATCTCAGCAGAAATAGAATTTGTTTTGAAGCTCCAGTTAAAAAAAAAAGACAAACGCAACACATCAATTTGAAATATGCTGTTAAGAAGTTTTATTCTCCTAAATACAGCAAAATTGAATTCACCTACAAAGATGAAAGTGATCTATTGGCCTTGCTCAGCAGAGAAAGAAAATAAGCAATAAGCAGAACAAATAAGCAGTCAGATGTTAAGCTCTTGCAATGTTAGAATTGTAGGATGTCACTAGCACTAGGGAAACGGTTTAACCTTATGCTGTTTGCCCTCTCACAATAGTCCAAACAACAGAAAGCTATCTGTGACCATTATTACAGCAGGTGAAGGAAAACAAGCTACTTTGTGACCTTGCCCAGTTACTCTGATTGCTGGCTTTTTGGGACAGACACTCAGTGACACAGCAGGTTTGTGGCACACCAAGTGGTTTAACCCCATCTGCTGTGAGACTGAGCAGCTTTTTGGCACCTTGTCCCACCTTGAGGGGAGGGCTTGAGACTCCCCTGCCCCTCCTTTCTTAGGCACAAGGAAGGATTTAACCTCTCCCTTATTATAATGTGAATTTATTTCAGTCTCTGGCAAGCTTTATATAAGCTTGTTTGCTGAGTTAGCCTTTTTAATGCTGGAATACTGAAACATTCTGATGGTACCAAGAAGGGGTGAGCACCCACTATTCTCATTTAGCCCAGGCACGCAGCTGCTCTGTGGCGTCTGCTCTCATCCAAAATCGTGCTGGGAAAAACATATAATAAACACTTCAAGAGGAGAAACCTGGAGCAGTTGGTTCCTTCCAGGATGTGCTGTAATTAGAGGGAAACTGAATCTGCTCTACAGAGAGCCCAGGAGTGGGAGCAAGATTTTCTGTATCACTCTGAGCCTTTCTTCATATCTGCACCAGCTTCCTCCCCTTAGGGGATGCTGCTCACCTGGGACACAGTGCTGTTACCGGTCCTGATTGCTTCCCATCCCCTGATATGATGTAGTGGAAAAGTAAGCATGAGTTGTGCTTTACTTTTTCTCCCAGTTTTCACAATGCCCCCTTCTGCTTCTCCTGATAGTCCACATTCCTCTCCTCACTAAAGCAGAGCCAATTGCTGCATTAATAGCCATGCTGTCCTCCTGCAGCAGGCTCTGACAGCAAACCTCAGCGGACTCCTAGAGGGCAGATGAAAACAAAGCTATATCAAATTTGATTAAGGGGCCAGAATAACCTTTAACAGAGCCACCTGAGGCAAGGTGGCAGTCAGCTCTCCAGCTGAAAGCCAAAGCTAGTTCCCTCACATGACAGGGGCAGAGCTCCCCACTCTAGAGGAAGAGCAACCTAATTCCATTTCTGTCTTACAGCAAGCATGCAGAGGGATGGTCACAGCATTCAACTGGCACAAGGGGTGACTACTGAGCTGCCAGCCAGGAAGGATGTGATCTCTTGAGGGTATTTCACATCATTTGAGCTTTTCTACATGACATAAAAAAACCCTTATTTCTGCATTGAGCTTAGAAACTCAGTTCCTAAGCAAAGCCAAGTGCTGTTCTGGAAAATGTTGCAGAGAGATGGAAAAATCTGCAAAAATACAGAAAACTAGCTACCATAAGAGTAGGCAAACCTCAGATTTGCTCAAGATTTTTGCAGGAACAGAAGTATAAACAGGCTAAAGCCCAACAGATTTCTACTCCCAGATGGAGCTTAAATAGAACACCTGGGCCATGGGTGTGGGGTGGTGAGCCCAGGTGATGCTATTCAGGGTAATGAAGGCCTGCTAGTACTCTCGATGCCCAGACCCCACTGGCTTTTCTCCTTGTATAGGAACCTGAGATAGCATTTAGAGGGAGTGACGGATCCCCAGTGAACAAAGTGTCTTCTCTGGAAAAAGCCCTGAGTAGCTCATGGGTTATACTTTTCCTTGCTAAACTGGAAAGCTCAGTGTTTCTTTGAGAGAAACTCCTGGTTCCTTAGCAGTTGGCTAAGCTGGGATGCAGTCAACTCCAGGGCAGAGGGAGCAACCTGCGTCTGAAGAGGGCTAATATCTGTTGACTCTGAAAATAAACATGTACTGTCTTATAGGGACTGCTGGCACTCTTACAGCTGTGTTTCTGCGTGGTTTGATGAGCCTGAAGATTTTCAGCATCTTTTAAGCAGAACTGTTATTTTCAAGTCTCCCTGAGCACCAGACAACCCAGAAGAGAAAGCTGGCATCTTCTCTAGGTTTCCCCCACAACCCACTCCTCCTTACCTTTAGTGGGAAGTGACTTGTGAGATGAGCAGAAAGAAGCACAGTCTGCTTCCAAGGAGCTTTTGCTATAAAGATGCAGTGCTCAGCAGCCCCTCGAGGCTCCCTAAAGACATTTAGTTATGGCTGAGGAGTGTGGTGGATGGCTGAAGTCATTGGCAGACCAGTGCTCCATGATAATGGAGACATTAAATCAGTCATGGCAGCATGAACTGCATAATAGATGCAAAATACAGCAGAAGTCTGATCCAATTTCGGCTCTCCATTGTTAAGTGGTGAAGTATCTCAGGGGATGGAAAAATACTAGGAAGTTTGGAGTGCATTCCCCACGCAGCTTGGCACAAGAGGTAGCAGTCTACATGCCCGTAACTATAGATATAGAACTTCCATATGCATATTCTCATACTGTTTCAATGATTGAAATTGCATGCTGGAATTCAGCTGTGGTCAACAAAGACAGAGCCATAAACACATGAAATGGTCCTCCTGGTTCAACTGCAGCTGGTTGGTCTGCTCTAGGACAAGGTAACACTATCCAATACTGCCAATTCCTCTTGAGCACTGCTGTGCTGCAGAAGTTCTTGACAACCAGCTTCCAAGCCAGCTCTCCAGTAAGCACACAGGAGATAGATGGATAAAGTTCCAGCCAAAATCTGCTATGAGAGAAATTGAAATAATACTGGTCCAGAAATGATGTACATGCTATTTTTTTCAAGTGGCTATGGCATTTGTTTGGGGAAAAAATACAGTGTAGTGGAGGTAGAACTTCCTGTACTTGGAGGGCATCTGCCATTTTACAAGCAGACTCACAAAGAGATGCTAGCACTGCATAGTTGTTTATGATCACAGTAAAGGCAGAAGCTCCCAAGATTATAACCTTTTCAGTAAGCAGGAAAGGGCTTGCAAGAAGGAGGGAGGATTTCTATCTCCCCATTTTTTCCATCTCGCATACCCTAACAAGTTAGCTGGCTCTCTGAAGGTACCTGCAGATACAATGTATGTATTTGTATATACATCATAGAACCATAGAATAATATCCTGAGTCTCAAGGGACCCACAAGGATCAGGCTTATACTCCACATAGGCAAAATGCTCCATGCTGGGCTGAGGAAAAAAAGCTTTTTATGAGATGCAGAGCCATGCTGTTCTCTCCGGAGTATGCACCCAGCGTGTTCAAATTAAACTGGATCAGGATCTGGCCCACTGTGCCCTTTTCAAATCAAGACGTTCCTCCAAGCCTATCTGATTAGAAGGGACGCTGCCTGGCATCACAGAGCTCTGCCTGCTTTGCAGAGAGCAAGCCCATCACTTTCCCATCTGTGCCCAGGAACAGACTGCTGTGGACCAACCTGACCTTCCCAAAACATTGCTTTTGCCCCAGGTGGTCAGAGGCAGTGTGCAGCATTCAAATCTCAGCAGCGAGAAGTCAAGTGCTCAAGACTGACTAAACACAGAGTTGTCTGGGGAGCAACTCCTTGTTTCATGTGTGGCTTGGCTAGCTGCGATCTCCAGAGCCCTACAGTAAAATCCTTGCTACACTCAGCTGGAGAATGCCCCCTGGCAAGGCAGCCCCTGCTCAAAGCAGCATCTATTTTCACCCGCCTGCACCCCCATCCAGACCAGACACCTGATGCTGTCAACAGCCAAAGTTTGCTCCAGGGAACCTGAAAAGCTCAGTGGCCGTGAGAGGAGGAACATGCCTTCAGACTGGCATTAACACTCCACTGAGCGGCTCATGTCAACATTAGCAAGGGCACAGCTGCAAAAATTCATTGCTCTGCTGGATACTGGCAACACAAGGTGGAAAGGCATAACTGTCTCCATAGTGAGGATTCAAGATGAGGCAGTGAGTGAAGTGACAAACAAGTGACTCCAACAGCAGCATCCTTCTGTTGCCACAGATCACAACATGCACCAAGTGAGGTAGGACAGAGGACAGAAGGCTGGGGTAGGTGAAATCAGAACTCCACTCTGCTCCTGTGTATCCCTTCACAGGTTACTGTAACATGTTTGCCCATGTGTGTAACTGGGTCACTCCCTGCACAGCATTAAGGAAGCATTTTGTTTCTCCATGCAATACAAAAACTCTTTCTCCTTCCACACTCCATCTTCATCCCATAACGCCATGGGATTCAGTTGTTTTGACAAGCTTGTTGCACCCCCCTATTACTGCTAGGTTTGCTATCTCAAGGCCAGCACTTTCTCGAGCAAGGTCAGTGGGTTCCTACAGAGCTCAACATAGCTCAGAGTTGCTCACCCCTGGAACTGCCTCTGTGCCTGGCCTCTGGCATTAGATAAGGTGCTAACAGAGCTGTGCCCAGAGCTCAGGAGCCACACTGGCTTTCAGCAAGACCTTACTCCATGGCTCCAGGCACACAGCAGCACTGCTATCCCCACCACAGATCTGACACACGCTCACATTCAGAGAGCAAAGGGCAAGATCAGGCAAGGAGGGCATGCCAGGAGAGTGACTCTGAAGGCTGCCTACAGAAAGCCCTGGTAGACAGAGACCCAGTGGGAAAGGAAAAAGCCAGCCAAAACAGTTAAACAAATACACAGGAGGGAGCTGGCAGACAGAAAAGGCAACACACTGAGCCAGTTTCAGGCTGAGAGTCATGTGCTAGGCCCCCAGCAGGGTTCAAGCTCCTAAATAACAACCAGGCTGAGAGGGGACACGCACACACACATCACCATGACAAAACTCCACAATGCTGGCAGCTAGGGACATGTCTGCTTGGCCAACACAGAATTGCAGCAGCCAGTTTACAAATTCTCCTGAGCAAAGGCAGGAGGAGGCTGGAGATACTGTACAGTCCCCACATCCAACCAGAAAAATCACATTCACTTCAGTAAACCTGAAGAGGTTTTACTACTTCTCCTAGACTGGTATCCCCAAGTGCCAGCCAAGGTGGCAGATAAGTGCTGTTCTAGAACAGCCTCGGGGTGACAGTAGCATTTAAGGGACAGAGTTCCACAGAGGGATCAAAGCTCCAGACTTGGAGCTGGGTGGGAATGGCAGCGTACGACTGTACTGTGCAAACTCATGTCTTGGTATCTACCCCCAAGGAGGACACGCAATAGCTGAAACCAGTATAGGCAGGACTTATCTCCCTCTATCTGCATGAGCAATGCCCACTAACTTGAAGACTGAACATAGGATGTACATACCCAGGCCATAACCCACTAGCAAACTGCTGAGCAGCTGGTGCAGCTTCAGATTGTTTAGCTATGCTCTTCCTCCCCACTATAACTGCAGGACTTTAAAAAAAAAAAGGAAACAAAAGTATTGGAAAACAAATTGTATTAAAATGTACACAGTAAGAAAATTGCATGTGAATTATCAGCCCATCTTGCCCTCCCTTAACTTCTCCAACTGAGGGCTTCTCTACTGCTACTCTTCAAAGCAGCAATCTCAATAAAAGGATATGAGGTGCTGCTCAGTTCAGGTGCCAGCACTTGGATAGAGCTGTAAATTCATATCAGTTGACAGCTGTGCAGAGCTATCACCCACCGAGTCAGGGGAAGCCCCTTCCCTGAGGCTTCTGGACACTGCCCCTGCATGTTTTGAAGATGCTTCCACTGCCCATTAAGATCACCCCTAATATTAAAAATCGTTAAGTTTTATTTCATTTCTCATCTTCCTCTGCCCATTCCCTTTCACTTGCAGAAACCAAGCAGGTCAGCCCATGTGGGCACCTGGGGAAATGTCAAGTGTCAGGTGTAAAGGCCTGGAGCTGAGCAGCTGGCTTGTTCACGGAGAGTTGAAAGCAGTTTCAATTATCACCCAGCAGGCTGCAGAGTCACCAGAGATGGGGAAAAAAGAATACTTGAAGGTGCCTGCAACCCAAGGGGCATGGATAAGGCAGACAAATGCCTTTCAAATGCTTCCACTCATCCCTCCTGCAGATGAGCTCTTAACAACTAGGGATAAATAAACAGCAAACATACCATCTATGTGACCAGCAATTCTCTCCTTGTTGGGCTCAGCTACAAAGCAGAACAACGCATAAAATTGCTAAACAGAACTGGCTGGGCATTTAACTACTTAACTCTGTTCTATTTACAACATCTTCAGCAGCTCAGCAGTTCCTTAATCCATAAGGCACAAAGCGAGTAAGAGAACATGTAGCTTAGTCCCTCTGGATCGTGAGCTCTGTAGCACAGCCAGGTGGACAGAAGCACAAAGGTTTCATCTTGCACATGGTGGGCTCTGCTGCCAGCCTCAGAACTGCTGGACTATCAGCTTCCGCTTCACATCACGGCTGAACCGGTTCATCTTGAACACCTCACTGTCATAGAAGGCAGAGAGGTTGTGGATGTTGATCTGCCGAGCCTGGGGAGAAGACAGAGCAGGGGAAAAGGTAAATGCTTATGCAGAAAAATAAGCGCCATGTGGTTTTCCACAGCAGAGGGCACGTAAAATTTGTCAGTCAGCAATCTCTGCTCAGCAGGAACCAGAACTGCAGTACCAGGGGAGACTGCAGGTCAGGAGAATAGAGCATTGGCAGAGCTCAGCTGAGTGAAGAGAGGATGCTGGCTCAGCATCTGCCTGCTCTCAGCTCGTCCTTTTACTTCTACTAGGGGAAAAGCATACTTATTAAACCTAGCTATTATCCCAAAGCTCCCAGTCCTCATCCAGTGAAAGGCAGTTTTGTAGGATCTCTGACAGAGTGAGGTCAGGATTTACCACTTCAACCTCAAAGCTTTATAGGGGTGCATGAGGACTGAGGAAGAAAAATACGGTACTCCCAGGCAAGACAGGAATAGAGACAAATGCAACAGTCCTGGTTCTGGGTTGAATTGTCTAACACTAGGTTTTTCTGGTACACTGACTTGGGAAGATATAAGCCATGAGAACACCTCAGTTTGAGGCTACTAACACAAAGCAGGAACCAACCCTACAGAAAGCTTGTTAGGATAAGCTCATACCTTATCCACCAGATCCTTCTCTGGGACTTCTATGGTGTCTTGCTGGGCCCCATAGCGGTTTCTCTGGTACATCACCTGCTCTGCAACCAGCTGCTTAAGGATGAACAGCAGCAGCTCATTGTTGTCTCGCTTGAAGGAAAGGTAGCGGGAGAACGTCTGGGAAGGATGAGACAAACCAAGAGGGTCAGGAACCCAGTGCTGCACTGCGGGTCTCCCATGCCCGAAACCAACCAACCCTTCTCCCACAGAGCACAAGGGGAACCAAATGACACCACTGTCACCTGCACTCTTAGTGTTTCCTAAGGGATTTCAGCCTTGTCAAGCTGCCACCTGCACATGCAGTAACAACACAGCTCTGTATTATCCAAGACGCTTCTGCCAGCTGCTGACACCCAAACAAAATCTCTGGAGAGTCCTCAGCAGCAGCCCTGAAGCCTCCCAGGGGCCGATAGGGTACCACTGAGGAGGTCTGCTGCCCTTGGGGGAAGGGTAGGGCAGTATCCCTTAGTCCAGACTGCCTTGTGCCCTGTAGACTCTCATGCCTGGCTGGCAATTTGCAGCTAAAGAGTGAGGCCACGAGTCACCCAGACGGAGGGCAGACACTCTGTGGATAGACGCCAGGCTGTGGATGGCCAAGAGCTGTTCAGAGCCAGGCCCTGCGACACAAAGGGCAGCCTCGCATTGAACCATGCTGTGAGCTGTGCTGGGATTATCCATCCCCTGAGGAATTCTAGAAAAACTGCAGAGAAACTACCACTGGCTGTGGCAGTAGTGGAAGAGCTGAGCCAAAACAGGAGGAAAAGTAGCAAAATAAGAGAAATACAGCAGTGTTTTGGATACAGAGGCTTGGGATACAGCTGTTCTCACTGTTATCTCAGCAGTGATGTTCTGTCAGGGCTAAGAGAGCCCTTACGTGCCCCACTACAGACTAGCACAAGGCAGTTACGCAGTGTCTTCAGACTCAGTTCTCCATTTGCACAGGCATGACACCTGCTTGTGCAGGACAGACCCCTACAGAGCCTGCAGGATGCTCTTCTGATACCCAAGGCAAACAAGAGGGCTGCAGCCCAACCCAGAGGGTCAGGGGAGCAGCTCTCAGCTCAGCTGGTACCTACCTTGCGCATGCTTCGCATGACACTGAACTTCTGTGTGTCAATGAAACTCTCCAGCATCACCCGGATGGCCATGTTGACATCATCCTCCACCACATAATCTCTCAAGTGCATACGGGCATGAGCCTCAGCCATCCGGATCATGGACTCAATGTGCCGCACTGTGATGGGGATGCTGCCAGTTGCCTAAGGAGGAAGGAGAAACTCCTTAGTGAAGGATAGAAGACATAGGGCAAGACTGGTGGTTTCTGGGTCAGGACCTGCTTTGCACTGCAGGAGGTGGCGCTTGGATCCCTGAGGACTGTGTAAAGCTAAGTAGGCTCTGCCATCTGCTGGCATATCCTGCACAGTGTGGTACAGACTCCAATATTTAACATTTTGATTTGGTAGAATACGAGGGAATGCTACATGGGGTCCCTCTTTGCCAGCATTTAGTGCCTTTCCAGGAACAGCAATCCTCACTTACCTTCAGCATGTGTTACGTGGAGAAACAAAAAAATGTTAGAGGAAAAAAAATTCCCAAGCTCACAAAGTCTGACCTCAAAAAATTCCACATGTGACTGGAGAGGATGAAATGAGCCTGAGAAAACCCAGATAAAAAGAGGATATTTCTACAGAACAGCTCCTTGTAACATAGCAAGAGCACACGGGTCTGAGTGAATGCAAACATCTCCTGTGGGCCTGCCAGACTGGGTCACAATGAAAAGACTCTGCTCTGGCAGACCCTGGTATGTGTGTCCAGTCCATCACACTACGTATTATCTACAAGCAAGACCCTGCATCTAATTGAAGAATCATCTGTTCAGCTAGATACTGTAGAATCTGCCTGTCTCTCACAAAAAAGTGACACAGACTCTTGTGACATGAATAGCTAGAATGTGTCAACATATGCTGGAGCAGTCACAGGCTGATTTGCAGTCTGGATACACACTTATTCCCCCTCTTTCCTCAGTATTCTCACCATAGACTCTTTCCTGAGGTCAGTGTACATCCGGGCCACTTTGTCCTGGTCCATCTGGTTGAGTTTGGGGTGGACCTTCTCTTTGGCATAGACGATATATTTCCTCAGGATCTCCTGGGGAAGGGGTTCCACCCCATATGTATTGGGAAGAATAACCTCATCAGCATCTCCATTCACTGCCTCCTTGCTACCTGGGTGGTGCTTGACATGGCTGTTAACAACAAACCGGGCAAGCATTTCATCCTACAAGAGAAAAGTGTAGTAACAGAACTGAAGACACCCACTAGACAGCAGAACTCTGTAAGCAGCTACAGCTGAGCATCCTAAAAGCCCAACACAGGCACATTCACAGCAAGATTTTACCTGCACAGGGTCCACTGTATCTCTCACCACACACAGGATATCAAATCGAGAGATGATGGGCTCTGTCAGGTCTACATTCTCCGAGAAAGTCAATGATGGATCATATCGACCACCTGGAGCAGAGACAAACCTCAACATCAACCACAGGCTTCAGGGCTGAAGCTTTGAGGTAAACATCGATCTCCTTCACAGAGAGACTTCACTGCATGCATCTGTGTTCCAGACTGGAGAGAAGGGAAGCTGCACGATAGCGCTTGAGACAACAGGACTGATGCTGGAGACATGAGTATTCCTGTGGCTCTCAGCACTTACCTATGGGATTGGCAGCAGCAATAACAGTGCAGCGAGCCTGTAAGGATGTGACAATGCCTGCTTTGGAGATGGAAATACTCTGCTGTTCCATGGCTTCATGTATGCTGGTCCTATCCTGGTCGTTCATCTACAAGAAAGCAAAGATGATTCACCTCAAGTCAACGTTGCCCAATGCACCAAGGGGAATTAGCTTGCATGGGGTGCTCTGAAGAGATAGCAAACTGTACTACGCAGACCAGCAGGGGTCTAAACATACTGCAGGAAGCCCACTCTGCTGGCAGATGGCACCCCAAGTTATCACATGTCCTCATCACAGGGGTTATGGCCAGCTCCTCCACAGCTCCGCTTTCCCAGAGAGATGCAGCTGGAACTCACCTTGTCAAATTCATCAATCAGGCAGACACCTCTGTCAGCCAGCACGAGGGCTCCTGCTTCCAAAGTCCACTCTTTGCTGACCGGGTGCCTCTGGACATAAGCTGTGAGACCCACAGCAGAAGCACCCTGGCCAGTGGTGAAGATGGCCCTGCTGGACACCTTCTCTATGTACTTAAGAAACTGTGACTTTGCAGTACCAGGGTCTCCACACAGAAGCACGTTGATATCCCCGCGGACTTTGTGTTTGCCACCTACAACAGCAACAGGAGAGACACACAGGCAGCTGAGTCCTCTGTGCAGGGCTTGATAGCAACCCTATCCCAAGCACCACAAAGCTGAAGGGAAGGCAGAGTATGCAGAGAAACCACTTCACAGGAAAGCGAAGGGAGAATCAGACATAGCTGTTGTCATATTTTGTTACGATTTAGAACATTGAGAAGAACCAAAAGTACTGAAGGATCAAATACAGCGGCACAAAAGCAGTGAGAATAAAGCAGAGCTTTTTCCTTTCCACAGCAACTGCAGCTTTTTAAATTGAGTGTAGAAAAGCATTTCTAAACCTGCGGAATGCATTCTTTTAAGATGATAACAAATCAGGACACCAACAGATCAAGCCTTTAAAGGGGCATCAAATATGACTTCCTAGAGGAAGAGGGATAAAAACATGCCTAGGCTTGCAGCAGGAGCTGTTCTCAGTCATAGTGTTTCTACTATCACACTGAAAACTGGCGTGAGAGAACAGCCACTTCAATCAGAGATTTTCCTCAGTCTGTTCACTTTTCTGTCACCAAAACACACAGACAGCTCTAACCACTCATTGCAACAGCACCGACAAACCCAGATCCATGGAATCAGCCCTGCACAACACATTACACTCACCTGGGTTTTTGGGCTCTCCACCAAACAGAGCTAAAGCCAAACCCCTCTTGATATCTTCATGCCCATAAATGGATGGGGCAATGCTGGCAAAAATCTGAAAGGAAAAGCAGAAAGTTATCTAGGGACTAACATCTCCCAGTCTGGGCAGAAAGCAGCATGAAAACCAGCTTGGATTCATCTGTGGTTGCCACTACTATAGAGGTGTCTTCAAAGAGTCTTACTGCCCCTGCTGAGGAGGATTTTTCAAAGGCAACTATCAACCCAGAGTCACATAAAGTTGTTGAAAAAAAAACTAAAAATGATGCCATTGGATCACAGGAGACTGCATACTCTGGTGCTGGAAGCAGCAGCCACTGCCTCTACACTCCAGCTGCACACCACAGTGGCTGTTATCACCTGTTGCAAAGCTGGAGACCTTGATTCAGTTTGACACCTATTCACTGCATGATAGCTGTTGGATGGGCTGTGTTACACATGAATCACAGTCAAATATGATGAACAGTAGGCTTATTTTCTCCTGGGTATTCTGATAACAGCCTGATGCTGGAGACTACTGATTTTAAAACAGTTCTGATTTAAATGGAGCTTCTCTACCCACCAGAAACAACACAGTCAATGTTAAAAACTGTGCAACCAAGGCAACAGAGTGAAGTCTCCATACTGGAGAGTTTAAACCCAACTCAAGTGAGGTTGAATTTGCACCAGTCCAGAAGCCTGCTTTGGAGTACTGTATTCAGGTCTCAGCATGTAGAGACAGACAAAGCTAAGACCTCCAGCACAGTTTAGCTCAGAGAAAGAAGGGGAGAAACAGAAAATTTCATCTCCAGAAGAGCAAGGAAAGTGTCATATTTGCATCTCTCCCATAACTCATGCTTATCAACAGCTGAGAGATGACCCAGGGAGAGAAGAGCACCCAGGGAACTGAGATTTCTCAAAGTCTCTCTACCCAGTGTTTAGCTAGCTGACACCTCACATCACTTTCTGATCCAACTGCCAGATGATGGCTGGCTCTCGGCAGGAAAAGAAGGGTGTATTAGTGACAGACCCACCTTCTCCCCAATTTGCTCATCCTTGGACAGAGCCACAAGCATTTTCACATCCTCATCAGTCAGCTCCCCTACGGCAAGCTTGTTGTCCTTCTTGGCAATGTGGTTGGCCAGGATCACGGTTGCAAACACTGGGAATCCATTGGCAGTGTTCAAGGAGCCATCATAGTTGTTGTGATAGATCCCTGTGAGCTCCTGGGAAGCAGGAGATGGTCCGTCAGTGCACGCACAATATCAAACAGCCCTCTCTTTCCACTTTAAGCTACCAGACTTGAAAGTAGCTGCCCAAATGCATCTGAAGACAATCTTCCCTCCTTCACCTCTGATACAATTACTGATGTCCCCCTTGATGTAATTGTCAAAGAGTTTAAAAGTGCTCTGTGCTCACTCCGTGTACTTACAATCTCATCCCCTGGCTTGCAGCTGTCAACCAGATCAGCAAGGAGAATGGCATCCTTGGAGCGGGGCAGCCTACCAGCAGCCACCTTGCCAGGGCTCTCCTGGATTTTGATGCGCTGATAGTTCTGATAGACAGTCTGCAGCAGGAAAATAAAAGTTAACCAGCACGTCTGGATGGCATCGGCACTACTGCTTTTAAAAGGCACCTTACTGGAAAAAGTCTATTCAAAGATTTACTCTATTTTAGCTAAAAAAACTATAGGAGGATGGAGGTTGACAGGAGCAATTCCAGACTGTGACAGACAACAACGTTGACAAATCTTTTTTCCATATTTCATCACTGAGTTTCAGCTTCTGTGGTGTTTGTCCAACCTGTATCAGTTCCTGGCAGAAAGACACCCCACTCACAATAGTTAAAAATATCAAAGCAAAGAATAAAAGCCAGATGCTCCACGTCAGGGATTTTGCTACAGTCCTCTAGTTTCCTTAGCTGGTAGATCTGGAAATACTGACCTAACTTGGAAAGGAAGACAGCTGGACAGCTTTTGTCCAACCTGGGCAGGACCAGCAGCATGCTTCATTTGTGCAATTAAGCAGCTCCCAGGCACCCACATCTCTTACCTCTTCCATGTTGATTTCAAAGGGGCCAAGAGACTGACACTCTGGGCAGGAACCAGGTTTCACCTCCTGGTTCTGGGACTGGAAAAAGGGTCCCAAGATGAAGCTGCACTTGGTGCAGTTGTACTTGACCATGCTCAGCTGAGGCAGGACCCCTGTGCAACTTGTTACCACTCCGCTGGTCCGGATCAACTGGTTCAAATGTAGTTGCCTGAAGAGAGACACTGGATGTCTGCAGGGCACAGAAAGCACTACACCCTGCAGATGCATTTCTGCTCGAAGGCACACCTACCACAGGCCTTCTAAAAAACAATTATTGGTAGGAAGATCAAGGTTTGTGTTTTCTCTTAGGGGACACTGGAAGTTCAGACTTTTTCCATTGTAAGCTTAGCTGATCTGTTGGGTTTATCTGGAACTGTAACTTATAGACTAGTTCTCCTTAGCACCCCCAAAGCCTGCTGTACATTCTATAGCCACTGCTGGCAGTTCCGCTGCTCACCTGAGTGATCGCAACTCTTCCACTAGTGGGAGATGGGAGATACGAACATGGATCTCTTGAGCAATACGATCATACTTGGGGTACATGGCCAACACCACTTCCTTGGCTGCTTCATCAAAGATCTTCAGCATTTCTGCTGGGGCTTCAGGTAGAAAGTAGGCAAGGACATGTTCCTGGGCAGCCAGATCCTCGTAGTTCACCACCAGACTCTCTCTGTTCTCTTAAGAAAAAGAAGGGGAGCATTTCATTTTCAACATGCTCACTTCTCAAGCAGCCTGTAAAAGAGATCCAGAACACACAAGCCTGTTTCCTACAAGCTGCAGCTTGCAGGTGTCTGCATCTCCCCTGAGAAATGTGGAGGTCACCAATTTGAAAATGGCTGGAAAAGTCTTTTAAAGTTATTTTTCTAACTTTTTTTTTTTTAATCAGTACTGATTTTATGATTGTATCTCTCCAGTTCTGCAGGTATTTCTCAGGCTGTGCTCCTGATACTTGAAAGCCTCAGCCCAACAAACAACTCTCACACAGACCTCCAGGAAGCAGAAGTTAATAGCAGAGACAACTGCACTGAATGGCTGGCAAAAATCTTCTGCCTCTGATGTTCCCGAGAAGGGGCAAGACAAATGCCTTTATTTTCTAACAGTATGTCACTGACCATGATCCAGTACTCAATCTTCTGACTCAGTATAAATAAGAAATGTGAGCAACTGCCATTACAGAAGTTGTTCTTAAACGTGACAATTTCAGCTTTTAAAAATTTTCAATGACAGTTTCTGTCAATGACTGCTTCTGTCAGTGAGTAGTCAGAACACAGTGCTGCAACACAGACGTGATTTTCAAAGTCACAGGGTCTATTTGTGGCCCCGCACTGGACAACCCAGTTTTCAGTGTGAGAAAGTAACTGCTGCAGACAGCAAGTAATTGTTGTCTCTTTCAGATTGTGAGCATGCAGCCCACTGTCCGCTGCCCCACATACTTTTTGCCAGCATTTCTAGGATATGAATATTAATGAGTAGCAGACACGAGGGGCCTTCTAATTAGTCAGACAGAATCAAAGAAGGTAGTCATGATGTTTCCCATTATTCATTTATCTCTACAAGCATCAGTTTCTTAAAGTGCTGACTTGGTGTCTGGGACAAACAGGATAGGCGGAAAAAAATCCACCTGTGGGCTGAATCACTGCAAAGGACCACAGTCCAATAAAGAAGTTTACCACCCAGCTGTACCTTTGCACATGTCGCTGATCCTCTCCTTGAAGACATTGTGCCCATGGTCATCCACATGGGTCTTCAAGAAGTTCTTGAAGCGGTGGTAGATCTCAAGCCGGGGAGCTGCCATGGAAACCCACTCCCTCACCGAATGCCCTTTCATGTCTTCCAGATTCTCAATGCTCTCTATCATGTCTTCATCTTCCTCCTCTACGCCATCAGCAGCCCGCTCCGCCAGCCGCCTCTTCCGCAAAGGACGGTCTTCGTCTTCATCGTCACTATCTATGGGTTAGGGAGACAAACTGGTCAAGGTTGGGTTTCCCATTCCTCCTCTTTGGACTGGTCATGGATGGACTGCACGGGCTGAGGAAGCAAAGAGGCTGGCACTTAAGATACAAACCAAAAACCACCCCAGGCCCAGCCAGACTCCAGTTCAGCTCCAGCCTGGTTCCTGCACCTTCCATGGTAGCTGAAGTCTTTTAAAGGAGAAGATTTGTATTCAACAGCACTCAAACATGTCCATTAACGTACCAAGGAAATAAGTCCAAACAACATACTTCTAAAGTGCATTAAAGGCCCTCTCACCCAGCCCACAGAAGCCTCTATCATCTCCACCTACCATAGAGCAGCCCCCTCCTCATGCGGCCCATGCCCTGCTCCAGCTCACGGTCCCGCTGCCTCATTACTCTCTCTGCAGCTTCCCGCTGGCTGGCAGTCAGCTCCTCCACATCTTCATCATCCAAGGCCAGGCCCTCTGCCTCGTAGACATCCAGCTCTGGGATGGGCCGGTAGTCCCTAAGGCACACACACAGCATTGAAACAAACTCCAGAAGGCATTTATCCAGCTTCCCTTAGCTACCAGTGAGTCAGGACAGGTGATCTGCACGAGATAGAGCCTACTGAGTGCTAAGGAGCAAGGAGAGACGCCCTGCGGTACAAAAGGCTCCAGCACCAGGATTACAAATGCCAGAACTCAAGCTTCTGTATTGCACAGTTCACCAGCTGGTGGACAGGCCTGGCTGAGTAACAAAGCATTAATGTTTATGGTCGCAAGAGCAAGGAGCTGGGCTAGATGTGCATCTCACACCTTGAGATCCAGGTTTACCCTCCCTAGATCACAATAGCACTTTGCTCCTGGTTTGCAATGCACTCTGTGCTTCCAGAACTTTACAACACCATGCCCTGACATTTCTTTCTTCACCGTCCAGCAGCTCTTCAGACCCTTTGCTCAGCTACCAGCACCCACTGCTGGTAACTAAGCAGTGCAGTGCAATTAGAATCCCAATAACAAAACCCCAGCCACAAACACAACTTCCCAGATGCTGGCTCTCAGCAGCCTCCTTACCTCTCCATCCCCTCTCCGATGAGCTCTTCTCCTTCTTCCTCATCTTCGGGGAGCCCCCCGGTGCCCAGGAGCCCTTCGGACTCATCCTCGAAGGGGGGCAGGTCCCGGCCGGGGCTGGACGTGAAGGCATCACCGCGGCGGGAGCTGCGCACGGGGCTGGTGACCGCCGCCTGCGACTCGGAGGAGTCCTGCAAGGAGGGGAGAGCGGGTGAGCGGGACTGCCCCCTCCCCACCACCGGGACAGGGGGGCTCGGTGCTTCCGGAGGGCCGAAGGGGAATGCTGCTCAGCGATGAGCCCTGCTTCTCCGAACCCTCCCAAAGCTCCCTTCTCCGATACAGGGCCGCCAGGAGACTTCCCACGACATGTGAAGTGTCCCCGGTGAGCGCACGCCCATACATTTCTGCGCTCTCCCTCCTCCCCCGCCCCTCAAAAAAACCCAGCAAACAACAGGATTCCTCCCAGGGCGGGGAAGAATGAAGGTTTCCGTCCCGAGCCCGTCCACCCTTTCTCCCCGGGCCCCGTCCCGGCCGCTTACCGCCATCGCTGCTTCCTACCCCGCCGGATTCCGCGCGAAACTGCACCACGTGGTCGGCAAAAGCGCGCGAAACCTCATGAATAATGAATATCTCTGCCGCCTGCCCCGTCCCACCTCGTGAATATGCATAAGGCGTCGCTGTTCGACCAAACCCGCGCTCGGCCCGGGGCAGCATGGCGGCAGCGGGCGCACATCGGGCGAGTGCAGCCTGAGCTGAGCGCTCAGCCTCTCAGAAAGCTGCGTTGGGCAGCTAAATCCATCACTGAATGGAGGCAGCTGTCGTACAAGAACAGGGTTCCTTCTGCTAGGCCATTGGCAGCAAGGGTGCAGGTCGGGACACGCAGAGGCTCAGCTGTTTCTCCCTGACAGCTGCCCTGTGTTCTGTGCGAGTCTCGGGGGTGAATGCAGCCAAATTCCGAAGTCCTGACTGTCAAAGCATACCACCAGGACTTTGCAAAGTGGTGGAGCACCGGGACCGAGTGCCCCTCTTCAAAGAGGGCAGACAATGGAGTACAGACCATCGCATATCCTGCAGTGCAAATTTAAGGCTTGCAGTAGGCATCAGCAGGTTGGCAGAGGGACTTCGAAACAACATGTACACATCTGTCTCTGTAGTTCCTCTGCAGCTGTACAGACATGCAGTTTATAATGGGAAGTAATATTCAGTAGGCTGATAACCTGAAAAGTATTTTAGAGAGATAGGTGTCACATAAGAATGGAATTTGGTGACAAGAGAGCATAATACTGTCTTAGAAACCACACCTGCAGCTTCTGCCTCTGACACCTGCAGTCAGGTGAGGCTTCGGTGCCAAAAGACAGCAGTGCAGCAGATAGAACACCGGGTGACAGCTCTCCCCGGGGCCTTCAGGGCTTTACAAAGCTGTTAAGTATCACCCTTTGTCCCGCTCCAGCCTGTGACACAGCAGGGACCCACCAAGCGAGCCCTGCTACCTTTAGGGCTGGAGAGACGGCACAGAGCATCCTTCTATTTAAGAGGCAGCTTTTGGATCTGCTGGGCTACACCCTCAGAGAAGTCAGATGGAACGAACAGGTGGATGGAGAGGCAAAACCTTTCCTCCTGACACAGTGCCGTTACTTAAAGCCTGGGGCTAGAAACAAGAAGGCACATCTCTCTCCCATTCCTACTGCTGCCAAGCCATATTTTGGTCAGAATCGCTCTGCTCCTTCTCGATCAGAGGTGCCCGTCCCGGAGCTCAGAGATATCGGTACCTGCTGACTCTTGAAGCATAGACCCGTAAACAGAGAGCATTTAAACTTCACAGCACATCATCAACCCGAGTAACGACGAGAGAGAAGTAACGTGCCAAGGGCCGGCTTCTCCAGGCGCCGTTCCAACAGTACGAAACCAGCACAAAGCCCCGGCCCCGTCAGAGCAGCAGGGCTGAAGCCAACACCGAGCCGACACCGCAGAGCACAGCGCGCCTCCCTCCCCTCATCACGTAAAGACGTGGATGGGACCGCGAGCCCTTAAATGGCGGCCGCCCGCCCGCCGAGCCCCGCCTCCCGCCGCTTCCCATAGGCCGGCGCCTCGATTTCTTTCCGCCTCTCGGGCCGGACGCGGTTTGGGTTGGGCTGTTTTGGGGATCCTCTCTGAATAGCTTGGTTGGGCTCAGCCGAAAAGGCTCTGGTTTGCCGGTTCTTGCCTTATACAGCTGTCTCTCTGCCCTGCTGCGCGGCGCTCCCCGGCGAACGGAGCGGTGGTGCCGGGGCCTGGCATGGCGGGGCTGGGCCCCTGCGACTGAGCGCCGCCAGCGGGAAGGCCGGGCTGCGTCCTGCTGTGGGTAGGAGCGGGTCTGGCGGCGGTTGTGGGGGGAGAGGTGTGGGGACACGGCCTGGGCCAGGCTGCGGCCCTCTGAGGCGGTGTGGGGCTCAGGGGGCCCGGCGCGGGGGGGCGGCTCTCTCTTTCTCTTCCTAGGCGGCCTCCCTGCTGTCCCGCCCGGGCTGGGGCCTCCGGGCTGTGCTGTCCTTAAGGCCTCTGCCCGGGGCTGCGTAGCTCGGGGTGCTCTGGAGCGCTCTGTTGCAGCTGTCCTTAAAGCGGGTGGTCCTCTCTTGTTCGTGTGAAGTGTCCCCGTGCTGCTCCTTTCCTTCCTCTGCCTTCTGTTTCTTGTCTGCCTGAAGCAAGAGCAGTAAACCTAGCATATAGCATTCCCCAGCTTGGCCTTCTGTCCTGTTTGGGTTACTGGTGCTTTTGCTGCTTTTTTAGTGTTGTAGTTCCTCTCTTTTAGAGTTTCGTCCCGAAGCAGAAGTGGTAATGAAAGTTGGAGAGAAGGGAGGTGAGCCCTGTCAGGGCAGATGTGCCACCTGTTTGTTTGAGGCTGCAGAGTGAATGGCAATGGCTTTGATCTAGGGGGGGATCTGAACAGCTATCTTTAAACGGGAGCGAACAAAAAAGGTTTCCCCTTCACCTTTAAAGCTATGTAAGCTCTTGGAGTAATGCTTTTGTTTAAGCAGGAATCTGGTAGGTGTAGTTCTCTGGCATACACATCCAGAGCTGTAGGGAGCAATACCAGCCCTGATGTGGTCTGTGCTTTCCAGTGCTGTTTGCAGAAGGGAGAACAATCACTTTTATTAATGCTGGAACTCTGGTAGGTGTGTGACCACCTCCATGAGGATGAGTTTTGAGACTGCACATAACTGTTGACCTGAACCTCAGATTTCGTTGAGCTCGGTTACAATATGTGTTCTGACCCAAAAAGCAGAATCCCCTTGGTAAGAGGCCTGCCCAGGGGGTGCAGCTGAGCCTCCCCCAGCACTGGGTCACAGTGCCTGGACAGAGAAACACTGCTCAGCCACATCCGGCTCACTCCAGCTGTAACACAGAAAACTCTTTTTTCTGTTTTATTTTCTAGTGTATGGCAGCTCAGGCTGCATGTCAGAAGGGAGGCTGGGGTTGGGGTGTGGAGTGCTGCTGTGTGGCTGTGGGGAGGCTTCAGCTCCTCTGTGTGGTTGGTGGCTGTGGGCAGGGTGTGGTGAGTGATCTCTGGGCTATGCTCAGCTGACCAGGTTAGTTCAGATGAGCTGAGGGGTGAGGTTTGGAGAGTACAGCAGGGAGCAGTGCTGCTGGGTGTGATGAAGCCTAACTGTTTCCCTGGCATCAGTTCCCAGTCCCATTGCTGTGGATTTGTTGCTGGTGGCCTCAACCAGAACAGGGCAGTTCTCAACATCCTCTCTGTAGTCTTTGGCTATGAGAAAAGCATGAAGTGTGCTGTGAGGCCGATGGCTCTGGCTGCCCTTTTGTAGCACGTTGGGCATTTTGCTGCTCTGCCTTTGTAGGATACTGGCACCACGCCATAGTGAGCAGCCTGGCACAGAGGTAAGCTCAATTCTGCCTTGCCCTTTGAAACCTTGTGACTGGGGCTGACTGTTGCATGTGGCCAACTCCTTTCCTTATCAGCAGCTTGCTGCTGTTGTGTGATAGTGATGGATTCTAGGGAAAAAGGTTGGAGTCTCCTTGTTCTTTTACTAAGAACATGTTTATTTTTCCATGTAGTTCTGCAGCTTTATAATCAAACTCTTTTCACTGGGATTTCCCAGGCCAAATTCTTTGTCCCAGAAGCAGTTGGAGGTGTGATGGTTCACAGCTGATGTAATTCTACCCATGCTCTGTGAGTTTTCTCTATCTTTTCCCAGCATTTTAAAATTTCAGAAGAAGTAAAAAATTCTTCTGCATTGGCAAACGTGAATGTATTTGTCTTTGCTGCTACTGAGATGCAGAGGTCAGTGAAAGTGAAGAATTTCAGAAGAGAAGAATGGAACAAAGTTATCTGCAGGAAATCCTTCTCAGTGGTGTCAGAGGAGTGAGTTATTGGAGGGGAGAGAAGACACTTCTGGGGAGTTCTGCTGTGTGGAGGTGGTTTGGTGGAACCCCCACTAGAACTGAGATCATTTGCTGCAGATACTGCCATCTCAGCACAAAGTTGATCTTTCCAGGTCTCCGTGTGTTTATTTAATGACATCTCTTGTGCAGCACAGCATATGGCAGTTGCACAAGAGAATCGCATCCCAGTGAATATCTGTCAACGTGGGTGAATCAAAGGGAGGGTTTGTTAGCTGGGGGAGGTGTGGGTACCCCCTGTCCTCAGAGGACTTAAGACAAATCTCAGCCTCTGAAGAAAAGTCTGTGCCCTGGAGTCCCCAGCAGTTTGTGGGGAAGGTGCTACTGAACTCTGAAAGCTCTGGAGGTGGCACAGGCTGTGCTGCTTGTTCTTTCTGACCTGTGAGCCATCCCATACCTACCAGGGCAATGACCTGCTGACTCCTGGCATTGGAGCTGTTGGTTTTGCTTTGCCAGACGGGGTTAAATTCAGACAGGGAGATTTTTTTTCTTTTGAGATGAATCCTGGATTGACCGCAGCACACAGTGCTGTTTCTGGTGATGTGCATTTTTGGGGTGGCAACCACTTTTCTAAGGGGTGCAGGGGGATTTGATGGGACCTTTCCTTCAGTTCACTGCTGGTCAGATGTATTAGCAGCGAGAGTTGCTACTTTAGGGTAGGAAGGGGGGGAGGATCTGCACAAGGTGGCACACCGAATCAGGAGTAAATTTACTAGTCAAACTCTAATCCTGCTCTACAGTGAGCCAGCATCCGCCCCAGCTTCCAAGGTGACCATGGAATCAACAGAGAAACTGCAGCTGTTACTTCTACTGCTACAACATTTACAAAGCCACTGGGCATGAAGCATGAGGAGTTTAATGGAGAGCAGTTTCTCTTCATCTTCTGTAAGGACAGCTAATAACACAGCAGCGTAGGGCCTGGGGGTGGGCAGATGGCAGAAAAGATAAGAACGTTCTCTCAGGGCAGACAACTCAGAAACATCTCAGTAGGAGAATGGGAAGCTCTGGCTTGTCCTTTTTCCAGGTGTCTGGAGAAGGGATAAGGTAGGGCAGGCAAACGAGCTCAGCACCACGACTCATTTTGAGTTCAGAGCTCTTTGCTGCCCGAGAATTCAACTTGAAGAAAAGCACATCAGGTAGGGCAGCTCCTGGGTCTGGGTTCTGAACTCCCAGTGAGCATCCAGGTGTTGATCGGTGCCTGAGAAGTGCGACGTGACCTAAATAGGAGGATGTGAAAAAGATGGAGAACCTTATGCTTGTGGGGTTATAAGAAGATGCCAACTTTCCACATCTTTACTGTTCTGCTTAAAATCAGAATAGTTCTGGTGTCTTGCAGAGAGAAAACTGCTGATTTTTTTGGCTTTTTTTAATGCTGATTTCTGAATATAGTACATACAGTCCCCGTAGGTAAAAGTATGTGGGGCTCTGACTGTAGGGTTGGTAACAGCAGTGGGTTTTTAGTTATGAGCCTTCACTTTACTGTTATAGAAATTAATTTGTTGACTGCTTGGGATCTAGAATAATTGATGCTCTGATGCAGCAGGATTTTATCTGTCTGATGATGCCATGTATTGCTGCTGAGTTTTGATTTATTCTATCAATCTGCCAGGGCTCAACTAATCACTGTTTTGAAGGTGTGTTTTACTCTTATACAAGATGCTGACTTTATACTGTCTACCCTAATGGCTGTGTGCAGAGTAAAGGCAGGTGTTATTCTGTTGTGTAATGCAGTCTATCTGATTATAATAATTTGCTGTAACAAGCAGGAAGCAGTTGTGTGGGGGCCTAATGGAAGGGATATGCTTTTTTAGCTCTGACTCACAATGAATTTAATGTTCCCTTTTCTCTGCTGCTGTTGTCCCGTGCATGTTTGACCTGAACAAGCAAGGAGGCAGGATATTCCAGTCATGATGTCCATGATGAGATTCTCCATGTCTGACAACATCACACGCTCTACTGCCCTGGTGACAGCACTAGATAATGTGACAACTTTGTCTCCAACGACAACGCAGGCAATCAATGACACGAACATCACAGTGCCACACAAGTGCCTGCTGTTGCTCTATGAGGACATTGGGAAGTCCAGGTGAGAAAGACAAAATGAGATCACAGTCTGACTCTGGGATTCTTGCTTTTTCAGTGTTTGGGTGAGCAGGGGCTGGGCCTGAACCTGGCCTTCTAGATGCTGCAGAACAGGACAAAACTGTTTTATTTACTTTTTGCAGAGTCCGCTACTGGGATCTTTTGCTCCTGGTTCCCAATGTGCTTTTCTTTATGTTTCTTCTCTGGAAGCTGCCCTCTGCCAGGGCCAAAATCCGGGTCACTTCCAGCCCAATCTTCACTACATTCTACATACTAGTGAGTACTGCTGCGTGCTTTTGAACTGATTGATGGAGTGTTTTTTTTGTTACCACTCTTGAAAAGTACCACTGAACCAGTGGAGAGAGAGAGAGCCTAGACCAAATCTAACATTTGAAGGTTATATATACTACTATATATACTACCAAGAATAGACTTTTTGCTGTTTGAACTCTACTTTTCAGCTTCTGGTAATGTCCATACCTGGATATAGGTGGATTTTTTCAATAGTGACTTTTTTCCTGCTCACCTTCTTCTGTTTGTCATTGTCTTGGAATCTAGCATCTTAGATTTTCCTTGTTCCTTGCAGTATGTCACATGACACAAAGCCATTATCTCACTGAGTTCATGTATGTGAACCACTGAAGAATAATGAACAGCTCCATACACAATTGTACAAAATTAAAAAATACTACAAACAGTTTCCAGTCTGCATTTAAGTCTTCCTTTACGTTTCCAGTAATACAGGGAAGGTCAATGAAAAGCTCATTCTGAAGTCTTTGAGAAGCAAAACTCCTCAGAAACCACAGGGAAGAAAAAGTGAGCTGACTGCTGTTGGCTCTTTCAAAACTGCGAGAAGTAGAAAGCAGAAAGTGAGAAGTCTTAGAGAAAAGTGCTTTTCAGTCAGTTTGATCTTCTGGATTATGTTATTTGGAAATGAGTATAAATACGTTCAGTGAGGATTTCCTCTCAGGCAGTTGTTTGTCACATTCTGAAGGAATGCTTTCTTGTGGAGTCAGTGATTAAGGCTAAGCTGGTAGCTTTGTAAGGTTCTCCCTCTGTTTAGAGGAAAACACTGCCCTTTTTGCTTCCTTTGAGTTGTTGCAGCTCCAGAACCCTTCTGTAGGACCTTTCTTTTTTTTGGCAGTGTTCTGTCCAAGTTTTCCACCCAAGAGGGGAATGTCACATTATTATTCTTTTGAGCTATTTACATCTCCTTTTCCTCTAAGGAGGAAGCATTCTGCTGTAGATGTCTTATTGTTTGATTCCATTCTCCATCCATCTTGAAATCAGATTGTGCTTTTCATTCTGTGTTAAATATGGCTATTTCATACCTTCATCGTTAGTATAACTAAGCCTGTAGATTGGAGAATTGTATCTGGAAAAATCTGTTTTCTCACGGAGTAGGTCTGCCCAGCAGAGGATAGATCTGTCCAACTGAGCTCTTAATTGCACAGTATGGCTGTGGCAGCACTGCGACTGGTGGATTAGCCTTGCTGAGCTCTGTGCTGTCATCCTTAAATGGTATGAGCTGACTTGGGTATCTTAATACTGCACTGTGCAGTAGGCTAAGATGCTTTAAAGCTGTTATCTGCATTGCCTTATCTTTTGCATTCCTGAGCATTGTCAGTGTTGAGTGAAAAAAATCAACCGTGTGGATTTCAGCTTTATCACAGATCTGAAATGTGGTAGTTGGTATCAAGTGGCTTCTGTTATCTGATGGGATTGGGTTATTCTGTCATACCAAGCACCTGATCTTCTAATTTGGAGAGATGTATTTTTTGTCTGATTGCCCCCAGTGAACTGAAAGGTGGGGAGAATGACTGTAAGAGCATCGCTGTAAGGGGGTGTTTAATCTGGTAGCTGAAGAAATGTGCACCTTCATAAACTCTAAGCCAGTTTTCCTGTACCTGACAAGCCTTTGGGAAATTAACTCAAATATGTTATGTGAAGTCCTCAGTATGCATTATCAGGCTTCAAAGCTGGCCTGGAAACAGTATTCCAAAAAGGTCTCCGATCACTACTGCATATGTGCCTTTTGACTTGAGCTCTTTTTTGCTACTTTTTTCATGTAGGTGTTTGTGGTGGCTTTAGTTGGTATCGCCCGTGCTGTTGTCTCTATGACTGTGAGTGCCTCTGATGCTGCCACAGTTGCTGATAAGGTAGGTACAGTGCTCGCTCTGGAGGCTCTGCTTTGTGTAGTTCTGGCCATGGTGTTTTGCTACTGCTTCCCATTTATGGGTTTGGAAGAAGAATGTGTTTTTATTTGCAGTGTTCATAGCTGTGTTTACTATGAAATCCTGTTCCGCTGGCTGTATCTAAGCCATCACAACCTCTAAGGCTGTAAAATAATGGACTTCCTAATTTAGACACACAAACGGTGGTAAAACTTTCCTGTTGCAGAGATAGAAAGCTCTGCTTCGCAAGAGCTAAACAAACATTCAGATACCTTCAGTGGATAGGCAAAGTGTGGCTTTTGATGCTCTTGCTCTGTTTGAAGGGCTCTTAGAAAAATACTGAACTTTCTTGTGTTGAAAGCAAATAAAACTCCTTTTCCTTTTTGTACTGATAGCTGAATGTTCTTGCAGTTACTCTGAGCACAGAGCGAACCCTTAACAAACAGGAAATAGCCTTGTATGTGCTGTTCCTTTGTAATCAGTTGAGTTGCAACAGAGTGTTACCTAAAACAAAAAGCTCTGCTGATCTTGAGGTGCTGGAGGGAGAAGAGCCACCTGCAGAGTATGAATCTTCTGCCTTTGTTGTTGAGGATCTGTGTGGTTGCTTTGCTTTTCCCTTTAGTGTTAACAAGCAGTGCCTTAAAATGCTCTGAGGTATGCACACAGGTATGTGTGGCTGTAGCATTTTCATTCACCTCTGTTGAATAGACACAAGACCAGGACTTGAATAATGGAGAAGAGATGAGAGGCTGTTTTTTCAGCTCTGCTGGTACAGCTGCAAAGTACAATTGCTGAGAAGTAGTGCAGGAAGACAGACCCTGTTAACATGTTCCTGCAGAAGCCTTTACTATTATTTTTTTTTATTTTTCTTTTTCTCATATATACATATGTTTCTATTGTGTTAAAAGCATCTTATCACTTGCCCCCCTTATTATCTGTGTATTTTCAAAACAGTGCTATTGGGAGCTTGGAGAAAAAGGATTAATAAGCCAGAATCTGGGTTTCTGTACCCAGGTTTGACATTGCTTTATTGCACAACTTTCTGGAAAGTCACTTGACCTGCTGTTTATCTGGTCTTCTTTCACCAAATAAAGTATGGGAATGAAATGGCAAACTGGAAGCTATTAAATGCAGGGACCGCTGTCTTTGAAGGAGGACAGAAGTCTTATTCAGCCTTTACTTTAGAATTTACTACTTTATGAATTGGCACTGTGATGTTATAGTTTTAAGATAATTTTCAGCTACTTCCTGGGAGTACAGCAAACAAGTGCAAGAGGCAGATCTGTAAGTGTGACAGAGCATGGCCACGTTGTATCCCTGCAGGTATGCTGTTTGCTCTGACACAGTTGTTCTGTCCAGGCAAGGTCAGAGCTTGAGATGAGCATAAAATAAGCATCCTTTGAAGCATGAGGAAAGTTTGTAGAAATGGTCTGCTCCACTGAGAGGCAGCCATCCCCTGGAGTAGAAAATGAAGTTTCCTGTATTAACTTGTAACTGGTTCCTGGCTCCTTCTGCTCATATTTGTCTGGTTTCTTTATACCTCAGATCCTGTGGGAGATCACAAGGTTCTTCCTTCTGGCGATCGAGCTGAGTGTGGTGATTCTAGGCCTTGCCTTCGGTAAGTGTCAGGAGGTTTACTGAGTGCTATGGATGTTTCCTATTCCCTTCCTTTCCTCAGAGGCTACATCTGTAAGCATGTACATTAAAGAGCTCTAGAATAAAGACTAGACAAGCTGGACAGTTTGTTAGAAGTGGTTGAAAGCCTGGTTAAATTTACAGTTCCGCAATTTGTGCAGTTTCAGGGTTTATTTGTGCTTTATTTGTTTTGCATGTGGTGAAGGAGTGTGTGGCATACGTGAAGAAGACCTTTATACAGAGATCAGCTGTCCGATCATTGCATAAAACACATCTTATTCATGATAGCTGTGTTTGAGGATACTTCTGTTGCCTCACCTTTGTTTAGTTTTATTCTATCCTGGCTTCGTTTGATTAATTTAGCCGTACCTTTAGTCTGTCACTCTGTATTCAGTTGTATGAGTGAAAATACTGTTTGGAGCACCTCTCGCTGTGGGTCAGAGGTGGGGGAGAGGGACTTTAATAGGTGTCTCTGCCACGTCTGCAATTGAGACATGAATAATGATTCTTTCCGCTTTTGTGGGGCTATAAAGTAATTTAGGTTGAAAGGAGCTTTTGGAGATTGATTCCTCCATGTCCCAGTGTAAATATTTCTAGACTGTTAGGCCTTCCCTCCTCTAACCCAGTCTGCCGTTACTGTTATTCCTGAAAAGAAACTGCAGTCTGTCTGTGTAGCTGATAATGCAATTGTTCCTGCTGTTTTTTTTTGGCCTCATAACCCCAGTGAAAGAACTTGTTTATTTTCTGTATATTAGTGTGGGCAGGAGGAAAGCAAGTTAAAACCTTCTGTTTTACAGTTTTTGTTTTGTGTTTAAAAGGATCAGCTCTCCAAGTGGAAGCAGTTAACAAGGGTTAAGTCAGCTACAACCTTCCTTTGAGGGCCTCTGGAAATGCAAGTGTTTTATTGTATTTGTTTTGGGGTGAACTGATTTTTAGCACATCTTGATTCAACCTGTGTTCCTTAATTCCAGGTCACCTGGAGAGCAAGTCAAGTGTGAAGCGTGTTCTGGCAATCACTACAGTGCTGTCTCTAGCATACTCTGTCACTCAGGTGAGTACATTAGAGCAGGAGAAGTTAATTGGCTTGAAGTCAGGTGTGGGGCTCCTGCCTGGAGTGTGGGGAAAAGTAGCAGCTTTGCTCTTTGGACTAAATTGTCAGGGAAAGACTGGATTCTTCTGGTAGTGTATGAGGATCCCCAGAGTATGCACTAGACCGTGTCACCCCGTCCTCTTCATGGTGTGAATGGCTCAGCCAGGGTCAAGAAATAAGGTGGAAATTTAGATAGATGGTTTTGTCCAACTCATCTGTGCCACAGATTTTTGAATCTAGCTTCAAGTGCAATGCAAACTAGATGGAGACACAGCCCAAGTGTGCTCATCAGGCTGTGCACTGTGCTGCTTGTCTCCTTTCTCTTGAGCTGAGAGCTCTTGCTTCCCTTCAAACTAGCAGCTGGCTTGCTAGCTCCATTTATTAGCTCAGTCCATCTCTCTGGACAATGCAGTATGTGTCTGGTGTTGTTCTTCTCACTGATATGTAAGTGGTCAGCCTTGTGCCTCTATTTGAAGCAGTACCAGAATAACACAGACAGCTGTCTGGTGATGAGGCCCTTGTACACAGAGGCAGTGAGCTGATCATTACCACATGACACCTAACTGGGCACCTACAGCTCAAACATTTGATATACTGTATCTGGATTCAGTAATGCTTAGAAGTGTTTTTCTCTTTTCTCTCTTCACTGTCCGTACAGTACCTTCTGTTCTTAACCATTTTTTAGAGATTCAAATGAAGGAGACAGTCTCCTTTCCTAGCTGTTACACAGCTGCAGGCATTTATATTCTGGGTATAGCAGGGAAGGTGTGCTTTAAAGATTGGAATGGAACTCTGTTTGAAGCAGAGGGCTGCATCCACTCTCTTCCTTTCACTCTGTCTCTTTTTCTGGAATATCACTGATACTGTTTTCCTTTAGATACTCATCCTTGCCACTTTGTTCCCCTCACATCTTGTTTACTGCTTCTTCCTCTTCTCCTGGGTGAACATAACTTTGCCTAAGCAGGGCAAAATTTGTGTTTCAGGTGGCAGAGACAACTTTTATTTGAACTTTGAACATAGTCTCTTTTATACAGACACAATGAGGACGCTGACTCTAACGGTATTGTGATGGTGCCATTTCTTTCCTAGGGGACCTTGGAAATCCTGTACCCTGATGCTCACCTCTCAGCTGAAGACTTCAACATCTATGGCCATGGAGGGAGACACTTCTGGCTTGCCAGCTCTTGTTTCTTCTTTTTGGTGAGTATGAGGCATGCGTTAAATACTTTGACAGTCTCTTTGTATTTTCTGAATGGGACGAGGTGGATGATTTGAGTATAATAAGGCCCTGGGCCCTTCCTGCCTGATATGCAGTGCAGTATTGATGCTTTTCATGAGGCAGTGAAGCTGAAGCAATAAAGGTGTAAACTGCAACAGCTGAATCCCAGCTGAACTCAGGTATTCCTCACTCCCTTGTTTCTCAATGACTAGCTGTGATGATGAGGTGAGGTGTGGAGCTCTCACGTGTGTACTGGGTTTAATAATGGAGGCCTGCACCACTGATGTGAGGCACCTAGAAAGTTCATGACTCCATGTTCTGCCCACACAAGGCTTTCTGAGCCACAGAATAATCTTCTATTTTTTTTTTTTGTCCCAACAGGTCTATTCCTTTGTGGTGATTCTTCCAAAAACTCCTCTTAAAGACCGGATTTCTCTGCCCTGTAAGTGACTGTAGTGTTCCCATCATGTAAGTGGGGCAGCACCAGGATAAAAAAAAAAAAAAAATGAGGGGAGTAAGAGGTTCCTGTATGTGGTTGTACTATGGTACATCCTGCTGTTCAGCTGTGGAATTCTTTGTCTACCATGTCTTTGTGTTGCTAGGAGGATCTGTTTAGCCCTTTATACCTGTCAGTCCTGGCACCACGGGACAGAAAAATTTGGTCTTAAGTGCTAAGAGTTTATAAACAACCAAGATGCTGAGGTGCTTACGTTGGGTTTGCTGTCTCTATTGAACAGAACCTACTATTTGCACTGTGCTGGTGCTTATGAGGTTGAGCTTCATCTTTATGTCCATGTCTTTCTCACAGCCAGGAAGAGTTTTTATGTTTATGCTGGGATCCTGGCAGTGCTGAATCTGGTGCAGGGTCTGGGCAGTGCCCTTCTCTGTGTGGATATCATAGAAGGACTGTGGTATGTATGTCTGGGAAGGCATCTATAGCCTGCTTTATAATGTTGCATTTGTGTCCTTAAATGTTTTCTCAAGAAAACAATCTTCTACAGCGTTCCTAGGGAGGAATAAAGCTATTGTTTGTTTTGTGGGGAAAAGAAAAGGTTTGGAAACTCACAGCTGTGGGAGGTCTTTGGAGCTGCATGTTCCACAGTGGTCCTGAGGTGGTGAATAAGAGTGACAGTGTGAGTCCACCGATATCTGATCATTGGCTTGTTTCTTAGATAATATGTGAGCAAATGGTCTGTTTGTTAGAAATAACACAGAGATACCTTTAGTCATATCTGAAGTCTCATTCTGCAGGGATCAGTCATTTTCCATGAGTCAAAACTGGGAGCACTGAGACTCTTCTTTGAGTCAGATCCTGGGATGTGGCATGGTTCCCTTTCAGAGTGTCTAGGAGCAGTGACATGTTCACAGCAATGCCTCTTAGTTTGCATCAGTCCAGATACGTTTAGCACAAGATTTGTGCTCTGCTTGCCTGCTCTTGAGGGAAATAGAATCATTTATTCTGGGTGGATGTGGCTGGGGTTATCCAGCTGTATTGTGTTTGAGTCCTAAATACCTTCATCTTCCCTTTTGACAGCTGTGTTGATGCTACTACGTTCCTTTACTTCAGCTTCTTTGCACCTCTCATCTATGTGGCATTCCTGAAAGGCTTCTTTGGGTGAGTAGCAGGAACAGGGGTTTAGAGAGTACCTATTGTTATTTGATTGTTCTGTGCCAGACTGTTTTCCATCCATAGAATAAAGGCAATGACTGGAATGCGGTTTAGGGAGCCAACGTTTCATTCCTGGCTTATTGACTTTCTTTTGTGTCCCTGCACTGGCCACTTGTATGTGAGACTCCCTTGTCTACATGGAGCCAATAGTTGTATTCCCCTCGAATGCTTCTCTCAGTCACTTAAGTGTTTACATCCTCTTTAGTACAAATTTCTGCTGCTGAAGTCAGTAACTAAATGATTAGTGAGGGACTGAGTCCTCAGAGATTAAGCTGGCTCCGAGTGGGTTTTTTAGGGGGTTTACTGGTTAAATAACCCCTTGGCTTGGGTTTCTATACAAGGGCCCAGTCACTGGTTGTAAGCTCTGTCCAGTGTTGATTACTGGGTTGGGGGTGCCGCCGTGTGGCCACTCAGGGGAGATGCATGTTGATAGGAAAAGTGCCTTAGTGTAAGCTGTACGTTTTGTTGTCCATGAGCGACAGACATCAATCAGGCTTTACAATAACTAAGAATAGAAAGTACTCCTAGAATATCAAAATGTTTCTGATGTCATCTGAAATCAGAACAGTATCTGGAGATAGAGATAGAAAGTGCTGATTTGCAAGTGTTTGTATTTTAATTTTCTTGTTGTACACAAATGGAAATAGAATCTTTATGTTGTTAGCTGTGAAGTCCAGTGATGCCTGGATGCTGTTCTCAGTAATTCAGAACTCATAAAGAGGAGAACATGCTCATGACACTTACATCAGGACTGCTGTTTTTATTTCCCCTAGGTAGCCTAGTCCAAAGCTACAGTTAGCATTGTTTCATGGCAGTTATTCCACTATGACTATATTCAGACTGAAAGCTAATGTGAAAAGTTCTTTAATACTTAAATTCATGTCGTTTCAGTGCTGCTGAGTTTGAGTTAAGGGTACGTGGCTGTTATGAGATACTTTGCTTAACATGTGTTTTAAATCCTTAATGACTCTAGGTCTGAGCCGAAGATCCTTTTCTCCTACAAATGTCAGGTGGATGAACCTGAAGATGTGGATGTGCACCTACCCCATGCTTATGCTGTTGCCAAGAAGGAAGGAATGGATTCTGGGTTCTACTCAAGCACTCAGATTGATACCACAGCCTACCTGGATGACGTGGCCTCTATGCCGTATCATGTGGGCAGCATCAACAGCATAGACAGTGATCGTTGGAAAGCCATCAATGCCTAAGGCAGGGCTCCCCCTGCACATGATGCCTCATTTTCCCTTCTAAACTCCCTGATACTGAGGATGTTAGGATATCCACTGGAAATATGTTCATCGCTATCTGCTGTGGCTTTCCTCTTTTCCTTAGGATTTCTGAAACCTATTGTGGAACTAAGTTGGCAGCCTTTTTGGAAAGAACATTTCCCGTCACTGAGAACAATCTAGAACAGTCCTGTTCACAAACCTATAAACAATGAACCTTCCTGATTCTTCGCGTTCCAGATGTGAATATGACCCAGGACAGGCCTGACTGGCACCTCTTGCTTTTCAATGACTGACAGCACTTGTCGGCCAACTAAGGGAATGTCATTTAGAAGCTGTTTATTTGACTGTGTATTCTACACATATGGAGAGAGCTTGGTGTTTTAAACCAAAGTTGGTGTTCCTGGGCTTTCTCAGGCAGCACAGTTGTCTGGATCTTGTCACAACCACGGCATAGACAGCAATAGCTATGTCTAAATGGCAAAGCTGCTCAGCTGGACTGCTCCCTGGTTTCAGCTAATGCTAATGAAAACTGTGAATTGCAATTGTTAGGAGCTAAAAGGATTGTGTTCTGAGTGTGTAGGAAGGAAAAGAGAGATGTGAAGAGAAATGAGCTGTGCAGTGTCTCCTAGGGCTGTTCTGGGAGGCACAGGCTGGTGGCTCACAGCACCTGTGTGAGCTGACAGAACAATAGGGAGGCAGGACAGGCAGCTGCTGCCCAGCTGAGCTGAAGTAGTTGTGAAACAATCAGTGGAGGCTGCACTGCTGTTCATCTGAGCCCACAGGAACATCTCAATAACAGCATTGAAGCAGGGTGGAGTTTGAAGACACAGCATGTACGGTAGGTGTATGTTACATCTGCACAGTGCTTCATGGCTCTGGCGGGGTCATGGAGAGGGCTGTGAAGGAAGAGGCCGTCTCTGCTGATGAAGGCTTCAGAGATATTCAGATGCCTGAGGCAGAGCAGAAGCTGATGAATGTGAGCTGTCAGTTTCTAGTGACTGGGAGCTCTCAAACAGCACAGGCATCTTAGCATCAAATTGGCTGGTGTTCTAGGTTGGGAGGCAGGTGGGAGGTGGATGCTCTGGTACGACTTCTGTGGTAGTGTCCTCTTCTTTGCAGTTCAGATACCCAGACTTCTACTGGCCCTATTCGTCTTTCCACCTTGATACACTGAAAATACTTACAGCCATGTGAAGTGTGATTCATTTAAAAACTATCTGGAACTTCTTAGTCTCTTCCACACTGGAATAGGGACTGTTGTCAGAGCTGTTTGATGTGCAGTTCCAAGACAGTTTGTTCCAATTCAGGGACTGTTAAGCTGATAGCTGCAATAAACTGGTTTCTGAGACAGACTGTGCCTTTATCCAAGGATAAAGAGGTTTATTCTTTTGGCTCTGGGGAAGTCAGCTTTGGGGGAACTGACCTGAGTCATCTGGGTAGGTGGAGATCTGCTGTAGGTGATAGCAACTTCACGTTAGAAATAGTAGAAAGAGAGGAAATTTGAAACATTTCAGCACTGTGCATCTCTTGCCCCTCAGCTCACTGCTGTTCCTGAGAAAGAATATTGGGGTAAGAGTTGTTGGGAAATCATCATGCAGGGTGCAGCATGGAGGTATCAGTTTAGAATCATGAGTGTGTGCAGGGAAAGCATTTTCCACTGTAGGGAAAGAAGCAGTTTGGATAAGAGCACAAGGTTCCTGTTGGTTGCCAAAACTATGCAGGCCTTATCTTTTTTTTTTGTTAATGAGCAATGCAGCCTCTCAGTTCTGCAGCCTGTGGACTTTGCCCTGCAGGAATCTGGGTAGCATTGACACCATTAATAATTTTTTTTAAATTCCACAAAACTTTTCTTATCAAGTGGAGAAAAAAACCCAAAACTTCCATGTGTGAGAGCTGGAGTGTCTAGCCTTTCACATTTCCCCTGCTGTAATGACTATGAAAGGGGTGGACAAGCAACTGGCCTGGCCACGTCAGTCCTTGCCTCATTAGTGTTCTGTGCTCCTCCCATTGCTTGCTGTGAACCTGCATCAGCCACATTTTACTTGTAAAAGGGATGGATGATGTGATGCCTGAATTGCCCTGCTGCTCTTAGTGTGGCTTCAATCCTGAGCTGCTGTTAGCGAGCATGGGGAAACCTGCAGAGCTTCCCTGGAGTCGGTTGGCCTTGGACAGGTCTGAAAGATTTGGATGTCTAAGCAGATCACCTGTGCAGGTGGTCAGCATGTCCACCCTGCCATTTGCCAGCAGGGCTCCGGTGTTTCTGGAGTGTCCCATGTTCTGTTGCTGGGGAGTTTTTGTGCTAGGTCATGGGCTGACATTCCTTCTGGTCTATTTCTGTGTATATAAGGCTTTGGGCCGTGTTCGCAATGGGCCTTGAGCAGAAGTGTGTTGTGTGTGGGGGGTGTGTAAAGAGTCTAAATATAGAATAAATGTATATTTTTGTTTGTAAAATAAAGAAATACAATGAAGTTTGGCATAAATGGTGATACTTTCTTTCTTACATGATTTGTTATGGAGAATTAAAAAAAACAACAAGCTTAGCAGGAGGTATTAATAGAGATACGTGGTGCCTTTTTGTAAGGGACAGATTTTTCCCTTCTTGGAAGCCTAGGACAGCAGATCAGTGTGCAAAGAGTGGTGTTCAGGTACGAGCAATTGAGGAAGCCTCTGACTGTTCTCCGTAACTGCGGATCTTGCTGTTGCCACATGTCTCCAGCACTGGGGGCTCTCTGCTGTAGGCAGGGTTTCTTCCTTAGGGAAAAGCCTGTGTGGAGGTAGCACAAGACTTCTCATTCTGGGCTTTGGAATGACTGCTGATGGGCTTTTTCAGTTCAAGAAATGAGCGTCATCAGTTGAGATGAGCAGGTGCCAGGTTAGAAATACACAACTGTGGGAGAGGAATCTCCCTGTACTTGCCTTGCTTGTGCCTCTTCCTCTGTGCTGCCTGCCGGCCTCTGTCAGAGGAGTTCTGACCCTACCCAGAATTGCTCCTTTGCTGGATGGATGTGTGTCTGTAGTGCCAACACCTGGTGCTGCCCTGTCATGCTGTACTCTTGAGAACTCCAGTAATGGGAAAAGTCCCCAAGGTATTACACAAATGCTCACCGCTTCCAGGAGGGTGCAGTAGAACGGGCCTGGCTGTCTGGCGGAGCAGGGAGCCCTGGATATTCCGTGTCCGTGCAGGACGCGCTCAGATGCCATTGCCGCCGGACCACAGCTCCCATGGTGCCCCGCGGCCCGTCGCCAGCACGGCGCCACGCGATTGGCCGCCCCGGAGCCGCCCGCCAATGGGAGCCCGCTATGTTGGTGGGCGCCGGCAAAGGGGAGGTGCTGCTCTGCTCTGTGGGGGAGGCGTCCCCAACGGCCGCCCCGCCGGCATGGGGGGCAGCGAGAGCAGCCAGGGCGGCAGGAAGGTGTCCTTCGGGCTGGACGAGCGGGACCAAGTCCGGGTGCTGCAGGGCATCAGGGTGAGGCGCTGCAGGGCGGCGGGCCTGGACACGGCTTTACTTGGGGGGACGCGGCAGCCCCGGGCCGGCCTGCGCCCACCTCAGCGCCCCGTACGGGTGCGGTGCGTTGCGGGGGGACCTCCGCGCCGAGCGGCCGTGTGCCCACAGGCGCTCTGTTTCTGTATTCCTTTGGATGCCTTTCCTGAGTGATGGGCACTGTGTGCGTGCAGCGCGCCGTGCCCGTGGGCTGACCGCGAACGCTGCGTTCTGTTGGCGTTCGGCTCCAATGGGCGCTGCTCTGGGCTTCTTCCTTTCCATCCGCTGCTCGTTCTCACTGTATTTCTATGGAGCAGAACTATTTTGAGATATCTGCTGCCTTTCAGATTTAAACTGGATAGGTGTTACCCTTAGTGTGTCTGTAGGCTGGAAGTTTTATCGCTTATTGATAGAGTATGTGTTTGTGTTTCTCAGTGTTGAGGTCACAGCCTGGCTTCAATGGACTGTGGCACTGAAAAGGTGTAACACAGCACTCAGTCCCCTCCTGCGCTACGGCCTTCTGTGTGGTGGATGGTAGAAAGGTGCTGGCTGCAATCTTTTGGCACTTCTGTATGGCCTCTAATGCCGTCCGTCACAAGGAGAGCAGCAGAGCACCCTCACTGTGAGGGTAGTCAGGCTTCCTAGCAAAGCGATTGGTGCTCCACACCTGTCAGCCTTCAAGAGGCAGTGGGATAATGCCCAGTGATAAATGCTTTGACTTTTGATTAGTCTTTGAGTGTTCATGCAGTGGGATCAGATGTCTTTGGTCCCTTCCAACTGAACTATTCTATTTGGAGCAGCTTAAGAGCTAACAAATTAGACGCCTTTATCCTGAAACATGTACGTTAAGTGCTTAGTTAACTGACTTGATTAATTGCTTTCTCATGTGTGTGTTTTAGCTCACTGAAGATGTAGTGAATCGAATGAAAGAATCTCAAAGTAAAAGGGACAACCAGAGGTCACCCCACTCATCCAGTGGTACAGCTCCATTTTCAACAGCTGCGGAAGGGAAACCCAAATCTCCTACAGGTACTGCCAGTCTCTGTTAGGTCTGCTAATTTGACACCTGTAGGGGAGCTGTTAGGTCAGGGTTTGAACTGGTGATGAGCACCTGGTGAAGGGGTGCGGCTGGCCCAGGGAGCACAGGCACATTGTTTGCACCTGTGTTCCCCATGAGCCCAGAAGGGGTGGACCCAGGGTGGAGTGCCCCTGTGCTCATTTGAGGGCCAGCCACTGAAAGGAGAGCATCTCTTGGACGTAGGGTGCTTCCTGCAAAGGAGTGCTGTATAGCCAGAGAGCCCCTTCACCAGCTGGGTGAGTTCCAGTCTTCTCTCTGTGTATGACTGTTAGCCTACGTGCAAATACTTTACCTGGTGTTGCCAAGAACACGTCAGAAGCAATTCTACTGCTTCTTGAGTGGAACAACATGCTGCTTAGCACTTCTGTTTGTGTTATATAGCGTGAATGTATCCTGAGAAGAGACGCTGAAATGCTGTGGTTGTAGTTCTGTTGTTGTGGGACCTTAAGGAAGACAACTTGTTTTTGTAGATCTTTTTATTTGTCTTCAGAATGCCATTGTTCTCAGATGCATTAAGGAACTTGCATGACTTTGTGAGTGTAGAATTTCAGATAAACACAATATAAGCAAGGCAGTAATTTCTTTTATGTTATCTTTTCTTTCTTGAAACTTGTTTTACTGTCCCTTTTCTGTGCACAGGGAGTATATGATGGATAGGTGGGGAGATGCTACTTTTTGTTTTCTGGAAATAAGCTTGTTCTTGGAGGGAAGGGGTAGACTAAACGTAGGTTATGTGATATGTCAAGCGAATGGTGAGAATGTAATTTCTGAACTTGACTTTCTGTACAGTTCAGAAAATGATTTCTATTGGTTCACAAATATACTTTGTTGATAAACTTTATCAATATGGATTTAAGGCATATAAACTAACATGAAGTTAATGAACCAGGCCTTTGTTGCTAGAGGTTTGTTTGCTTTTCTGAAAGGGGTTTCAATTTAAGGATGAACTCTATCAAGTAACTTAATCTCTGTATTTACAAGGAAAGCAGGAAGATTTAATGAAGCTAGAAGAAACAGCTAGAAAATGGGACTAAAACTATGCTTATGTTTCAGTATAAAATAGCATCTGTGAGCAACATCCTTACCTAGATGCTTGTGTAGTGTACTTGGTTCAGTGTGCCTTGGTGAAGACAGTGCTGTCAGTATCTCCTTCTTTCATGAAGTCTAATTCCATCAGATTTAAATTTTCTTGAGACTTCTCTAGGATTATTATTTATTGTCTTGATGGGATAACATGCATTAAGTATTCTTATCAAAAACTTTAGGCTGTGTTTTGTGTTACAGTTGTCACAGGTTTCTGTTCTTTGTTTCTAGGAATCCAGCCCCCAACAGCAAGTAACTCTGGTCAGAAGGCTACGGTTGCAGAGCAGGAATTGTACAGGAGGTGAGGTGAAGTTTGGGGAGGAGGATAGTTTAGCTCTTTTGTGCTGTGAGATAGGCTTGCTCCTTTTATTGTGGTATGTCCTTTCACCTTTCCAAAGCAGTATCTATCTAGCCAACTACTCTATTATCACTATTTTTAGGTGATAATTAAGTAATTAATAGAGCTAAATATAACTGAACTATAAGCTTATATGGAGCTCAGTTTGCTGTTCTGCTGTATGTGAGTGAAAACTGCAGGTCATGCTTGAAGTTTATTGGCCTTCTGAATTTCTGCTGATAACAGAGGGGCTGTGAGCAGGCTTTGTGCCAAACTGATTATGCATTTGGGTTTTTGCCCTTATCAAGGATTGTCCATGCTAGTCCACGACCCTGTTGCCAGGAGTCAGCTGATCACATTCTTTCTGTTTGTCTTTGGCACTCCTGTAGGTATGAGCAGGAGCAGGCCCTGGTCCAAGAGGAGCTGCTCCGGCTGGCCAAAAGAGAAAGGGAAGCAGCTGGTGAGACGCTGAGTACTGCCCTTCAGCGGGAAAGGAACAGCACTAATGAAGAGAGGAAGAGAGTGGCTCAGCTGGTGAGTAACAACCACCTCCACTATATTCCCATGTGGGACAGACTGGAATCGCTTGCTTGAAGGGGTTCATTAAGTGTCACTTGTATGTTGAGTTTAGAAACTGCTTTAGTCTGAAACACTTGTCATCTCATAACTCTACTCCTTGGCTTATGGTGTAGTTGGCAAGCTGTACCTGTTGCCTCTCAGGTAGTGATTCTGAGGCCAGGCTTGCAGGGAATGGCACAAACAGTGACTGTGCTAGAGGCAGCCAGACCTGTGGGGGAAGGAAGATGAATGGTCAATATGCTTTGTGTGTATGGGCTTGTTGTGTGAGACAGCGTGTTCTTTTAAACTGGCAAGTGTATGAAACAAATGTTTCAGTATGTACAGGATGAAACTCTGCTGATCTGATCTGTCCTAAGACTTTGCTTTGTGTTCCTGGATTATGGTTGTGCAAGTACACAAATTAAAAAAAAAAAAATTATTCATCTTTTATCATCCTGGTAACAAAATGTATTGATGCTTAATGCTCACTTGATAACATTTAATGTTGTGTTCTACTAAATACTGATTACTATGCCAATGCTGTACTGCCTGTACACAATACAGAGTCTTATTGGAACTGCCACTTCTTCCTGACCTGCAGTGGGATGAGGTGTGACAGCAAGGTGGGGCTGTGCTTCCTGCACTGAGCTCAAACTGCCTGTTGGTGTAAACTGTGTTGTTGAGAAAACTGAGCTAAGAGTAATTCTCTTAGCCTCGTGCATGCTGAAAGGACAGCTTAGGAAGACGGGACAGACTTGAGCAATGTTTGTTGTCTTTGTGTTCTGTCCTACTGATCTCTTGCTTGCACTTGATTAACTGAAGAATTTTTGTGAGTAAGTTTTTTGTGTGTTGAATAGCAGTAGGCATGGCTTACCCAGGCATGTGATTTTTGCCGTGAAGCTTTTGAAGTTCCAATCATAGAATGGCTTGGGTTGGAGAGGACCTCAAAGATCTTCAAGCTCAATAGTAATATTGGGGGCTAAGTAAATAAAATTGAAGTGAGAATGTTTACAGTGGTTTGGACAGAAGCCCCTTCTGGCAGTAGCCCTTGTGTGACAGTAACCGATGCCAGATGCTTCTGGAGAGCATGAGAACAGGGCAACCATAAAGCAGTGCTTCCTGCCTGCGTAGCCTTGCAATTTTTTGCCATTCTGAGGTATAGAGACTTCTTTGATTAAAAGTTGTGTTGTCACCTTGGTGGTTAACAGTCACGTGCTTTCTGTGAATGTATGCATTTGTGGGTTTGGGCTCATTAATGCCTTCCGACTCTGTGGTAACCTGTAGCATGTGGCTATGTTGGTGGGGCTCTGAGGTTGCTTTCCCAGGTGTAGCCAGAAACGTTTGCTTTCCAGATTTGCCCTAACCATGGGAAGTCCACCTGGTTGCTGAGCTTTAGGGTAGCGATGTCTGAGGCAGGCTATTCCTCTGGATAGCAGATCTGGGTCAGCAGACACAGTGTTAGCTCTCTTCCCACTAGAAGAAACATTATCTTTATGAATGCAATTAACAGTTCTGTAAAGAAAGGTGTGGGAAGCTAGTGGATTCAGTGTCCAGCCTAAAGATAAGGCCTGCCTCAGAAATAGAGGCCTGCTCTCCTGCAGTGGGCTACAGCAAATAGTCTCTGAGAGCTGTGACTAGACTTCACAACTGTTGTGTCTCTGTTAAAGAAAGTACCTCTAAAATGAGTAGGGGGCTGACCTCTAACGTACAAAAGCTGTTCTGTTATCTGAATTAGCTTTTAATCCTGTGGTGTCACATGTCCAGATACTGCAAACTCAATGTGCAAAAATCTGATCAGGCTCTTCCTGTGTAACCTGTAATATTGGCCATGCAGTGTGGTACAAGGCTGAGAAACTGTTAAATTTCATTGGTCTTTAACTATCTCTTGGTCAGTCATAAGTTTAAGACTCTTAAAAGTGGAACAGTCCGGCCTATCCTTCCAAAGATGAGGTCAAAGCTATAGTTTGTTGGTTGTTCGGTGTCTTCCTAAGCAGGAACTGTTTCTGTCAAGCTTTTTAAATTGTTAGGGTCCCTATCAGGTTTGCTATATCTCAGCTACAGTTTCCTTTCAGGCACATCCTACTCATATCATATCTGCCCTTTGTCTTCCAGTATTTTCTTCATTTTATTTAGTATAGAGCTTGAATATTTTTGCGGACTCTTCTGCTTTTTAGCCCTGGAATACTAAGTAAATACTGGATGTGAACTGCTCTTTCATCTCATCTGTATCTGTCATCCCTCTCAGGTAGGATAGTGGCAGTAGGTGTACCTGGTGGTAGTCTGACTGCAGATGGAACTGGAAATTCTCTGCTGTTTATAAAGGAAAGGGCTTTCACTGTTCTTGTTTTTTGTTACGACCTACGCGGGAAGCCAGAGGGACAACTCCCATGATGGAAATAGGTTAGTAATTTGCTTCTAACAGTACTTAACTTTGTAAGAATTGAACATCATGCCATGTATCCTTAGGAAGATCTGTTTTATTATTTTTACTTTGCTTGCAGTAAGATCTGAGCTGTCCTGTGCCCTCCTTGTGTCACTTTATCATGACTGGCCTTCTCTGACAGTTGTCTCTAGCAGTGCTGCTATATTCTCCTTTTAACTTTACCACTTGTGGATCATAAATCCAAATATGATAGCTGGATTTTGAAACGATTTCATTTTGATTGTGCTGAACATAGCTTGTCATTTAATCTGTTCTTTATGACTACCGCCCTTCCTTTTATTATTGGCAGGATCTTTGAGATGCTTCAATGAAATTATATAGCGCCAAGTCCTGCAGAGAGCATGGCTAATGTTTGGTAGGGAACTTGCTGTCAGTTTCTGGGCCCTCCATGGTTTATAGAGTACAAATTAAAACTTGATGTTCCTTTTTCTGAACAGTTCACTGGTTACAAAGGAATGTGGATCCTGTTCTACATTTTTCTCTTTTTTTAAATAACTTTGAACACGCTATTTAGCTTCTAGATAGCTTAGGTTTTGACTAAAACTCTTTAAAGCTTAAGAAGTTAACAACTCTAAGTAGAAACACTGCAGCATTGTCTTCACTCTGAGCCAGCACGGCTTTTGGTGACCCACGTGGGACTGGCTCAGGCAGAAACAGAGTGCTCAGCTGTTGCAGAACAACTCTCACCAGTTCATGTCAGAAAATGTCTTGTTTGTGCATCTCTGCAGGATCACAGTACTGGCTGGACTCCTCAGTAATTTAATGGCATAAGTACTTACAAGACAGCAAGGATGATACGTACGGTACTTCAGAGCAGGGCCTGCGGCGTCTAACTAATGCTTGTAGCATGCCTGAAGTCTCATGTGCAATCCACAGGAATCAGTCCATCCATCTTTTTTCTAAACTCTAGTTTGAGAAACTTCTGAGGTTGTCACAGTCATTTAATTCCTTGGCTCTGTTGTGAATAGTCTTGCATTTTCCTAAACCTCGAATCATTCGTTTTTCGTTTCCAATTAATCAAAACCTCATCTCTTAACTTCTTGCTGCTTCTGGCTTTTTTTTTTCTTACCAACAAAAGAAACTTTGCAAGCAAAGCTGCTCTTTTTTCTTTTTCCTGCTTTTGTAATCTCTTAAGGCTGTGCAATGTATGCACTGTGAGCTATCGTCTCAGAGCCAGTGACTCCCAGCCTGATGGCTTTTGCTGAAACCTTTGAAACAAATCAATGTGGAATGGAGCTGGAGAAAAGCAGAAGTTGGTGGGAAGAATCAACGCGATTAAGTGAAGACATCTCATTACTCCTCTAGAAAGGGAGGATTATAACTTATAAAATAGGAGGATCTCATTTAGGGGCCATGTGTGCCTGTGTTATCAGGACAGAGGGAGAGCAAATAGAATAAATGAAATTAATACTTTGAAAAGAAGCATTATGCGGATTTCAGAATCGAACTAATATGATTTGTGCAAAGTCCCAAGGTTCTTATCTCCCCATTTAATACCCCTTGGATAATGGCTCTGTCAGAGTTATTGACCAAGAGTCATCGTCTTCCTTACCACTTGGAAAGAATGAACTCAGAAATGGGGTGATGGTAGGACAAACTTTGCACCATAATTAGCTGTTTCAGGCAAGGCTGAAGGGCATTACTTGCTGTGCAAGAACAGACTGGACGCAGTTACTAAATTGCTGGGAAGTCCTTTATCTGGCTGCTGCTGAAGGATGGCTTACCACTCCCAGCCCTGCTCTCTACGTGGCTGGATGGCCACCTCAGCTTTCTGGTGGCTCTTTGTGGTTACGCTGGCCAGGAATGTGTGTGGGATGAAGTTCTTGCAGGCAGTAGGGCTTGGCCCATCTCTGGGTGCTCCAGTGGCTGATTTTGATAGGTCACGGCAGCTGGATTCCTTTCAAATGATCTATTGCCCAGAAATAATCTGTTTGCTTTTCATCCATCCCTGATTTGGGAGAGAAGGGTTGAAGACAGAGTGCTGAGTGGGAATGCCTTTGGTTGGGTCAGCAAGTTTTGATGTTGGTGTGAGTGTGGGATTCTGAGCTTCAGGGCTTTGCATGCAACATATGCTGGGACTCTTTGGTGTATATAGTGTGTGTATGTGTTTAATGCACACCAGTTGGTATTTCTTTTGCCTGTTGGAAGGAATGATCCTACTGGCCCATTGGTGGAAAGCTTTCTTTGGTCTTCTGCTAACTGCTGAAGCTTCAAACTCATCTTGTGTTCTTGCCTGTTGTTATTGACTAGTGTTAACTGTAGAAGCAGCTGAACTGGGACTGAGAATGGTTTTAGAGAGGGTGCTGAACATGACTTAATTGCATTTACTTTGTGTAAAGCTGGAGCTCAGTTTCATCCTGGCTGATTAACCCGTGAATAGATATCTCTGGATTTCGCTGTCATTTCTTACCACTGTGACTATAAGCTGTAATGACTGACTGAGCTCCTATAGTAGCAGAGTGTTTGTGACAATGTGGGGACATCCGTGAGGTGAAGCTGCCGTTTCTGGGCTCAGGACTCTATCATCAATAGTGGCTTTTTCCCTCCCCACGTGCCTGAATTGATGCAGTGGAAGGCAGTGCTCCTGTCAGCCTTGCCTTATGGTTTGGGCGCTGCTCGTGGCCTGCCTGTTCTGCTAGTCCTATTTGCTCTGTGCATAAAATGTGGCACACTGAGCTCAAACCATTCTGGTTTGAAATTTGCAAATCTCCGTTGCTGACACAAATCTTATATTTCAGCATTTAGTAGTTCTTTCTGTGCAAGTTTCTTGATTGAAGCTTTTTTTTGTGGGTGAAGCAGAAAACACTGACTTAAATCTGAAAATATGGGCACTTAGTTTTAAATTATAGTGCAAAACAAGGGAAAATCAGTTAACTTTTTTCATGTTTGATTTTTTTTCACTGCTGTTACAGTGATTAGCAGTGAGCAAATACACATGCTTATTGTGGGAACAGCACCTTGCTTCAGATTCATTTGTATGTTTTGTTTGGAATATGTGATACATTTTAGCTATTAGGACCTGAATTTGTAATTTGGGTGGCTGCTAGTTGTGGGCTGGCTGTTGGCAGAGCACTGACACTGTGTCAGGAGCTTATATACCTTTAGAGCATGCCAAACCAGCCAGGGAAGCTGCCTGGGTTCCTCCAGGTGCTGTTGTCTTAGGTTAGAAGCTGCAATGTGGGTTTCTTATTGCTTTTGCTAATTGGATAAAGCTGCCTTCTAAAGACATTGACACAAATGGAAAGATGAAGGTTTTTTGCTGCAAACTTTAGTGATGGGTTACAGAAAGGGCACTGTTGATGTCTCTTAGTGTAAGTAAATTGAAACAGTAATAGGGTGTATGTATGTGTGATGCTTCTAGATGGAGTCACACTCTCTGCAATAAACAGAGGTTAAACAGAGCTGAAGATGTTGCTCCTCTGGAATGGGTTCCTGCTGGCAAAAGCCCATCCCATTAGTAGTAACTTCTGCTAGTTTGGAGCTTGTGACACGCAAAACTTCAGGAGTAAATGCATGCCCCAATAGCTGAAATATTGTAGCAGCTCAGAGGGAATTCAGATCTTAACCTGTGGTGTCATAATTTCTGGTTTATTTTCAAATAGCCCTAATTTTTTAAAAAAAACGACATTTAACAGTTCTTTGGGTCAGATGTGGTAATTAACAGCTGTGCAATATTGCTTTGCCTTTGCTAACGGCTGGTTCTGTCTCTGAGCTGTCTGCCATGAGGTGTATGGTTGAGTACCGTGGGTGCTTCTAATTAGCAGACAGTGACACACACTAAGTGCCAAAGGTGTTTCCAAAGAGTCAGGCAGCCCTTGGTTCTGCAAGCTTTCTTTTTTTTTTAATATTATTTTTGACCTAAAAAAGTCTATTAAGCTGTAGCATTAATAAGGTTGTGTTCCACTTCTCTGCATTTTTAATGCCTGATACGGTGACCTACTGCTGTGTGCAAGGAAGAGTCATCGTGCTTGGAAGCAGTCTGCAGTGCTTCCCTGGCTGAGGACTCTGCAGGGTTTTGTAGCTCCATTTGTTGCTTCCTATGTTGCAGGCTATTGATAAGTGAATTAACTAGCTGGATTGCAAGTAGCTTCTGATCCTGTTCCTTCTATTCATCACTCTGTTGTATGAGTTATGAAATGCTTTTCCAGTCTTTCCTTTGATGTTGATCAATGGAGTCTTCAAAGTCAGTGGCCTCTTAATCTCAACCTCTGTACGGAGCACCCCTTGTTTTCCTCTGTGGTTGGATTCCTCTTTGGCTGCTGCCTTCTGCTATGGAAGTGGGTGCGTTTCTGCAGTGAATTTGTATGAAACCACAGTACGTTTAAGGAATCCCTATACAAAATACTCTTGCAGTATTAGATGGTGAACTTCTGATCTCTGAAGCACCAGTGAGATCTAAATTTAACTAAGACAGCTGTAGGGAATGATTATTCCTATGAACTAACATGTAAAAACAGTTATTTCTCCATTTTTTCTCTTGAGGGAAGGCAAAACTGTTATCTGGCTTAGGGGTAAGATGTGGCATCTTTTCTCCTTATTTTCTCTGCTACTGCTGCTATGATTTGTCAGACATTTTTATAGCATTTTTTTGAACAATTTCCAATTTCTGCAGCTAGTCTTTTATCTCCTGACTCTGAAGGTTAATTTGTGTTTGGAGAGTTTTTGCAGATTTCAGCAGCTGATGGTGGTTTGTGAGCTTCTCATTTTTGTAGTCTCTTGGGCTAAGAGACCTTATCACAAGGTTGGCCTCTTAAATCCTACAGCTGCAAGAAATTGAAGTTGTCTGTGGTGCTGCCTAATTCCCTTCTCTTGGCTTCAATTCTTCTCTCCCCCAATTTCGTGTCTCTTTGTCTACAAAGTTCATATATTCCACAGAAATTTCCTCCAAATTCATTTATTCTTAAGGGTTATTGGAAAGCCATCCTGTCATTTAAGAAGCAAAAGATAGGGTTAGCCTTCCTTTTCTTCCTGCCTATGAGCAGATACTACGCTCAGGAATGCATTAGGATATTGTTGTAGGCTTTGCTTTCCTATGAGCCAGTACTGTGCAGAAGTGTTACCATGAAATGAATTTGTTGTTGGTATAAAGGCTGAGAGTGTTACAACAATATAGTTCCCACTCACTTGGTTAAACTTGATTTTTGGATTATGATTTTGCTTTTCTCTTCTGTGTTTTTGGGATATTACATACAATGAGGGCAGTGAGGCACTGGCACAGGCTGCCCAGACAGGTGGTGGTGCCCCATCCCTGGAGACAGCCCAGGTCAGGCTGGATGGGCTCTGAGCACCTGATGGAGCTGTGGGTGTACCTGTTCATTGCAGGGGGGTTGGACCAGATGGCCTTAAGGTCCCTTCCAACTCAAACGACTGTATGATCTAGCTTATTATTTGGTTACACTTTTCCAGTATTCATTGTATTCTGTCTACAGAGTGACAGTGTTTGAAACCTGAATTGATGCTCTTTAGGAACAAGGCTGAAAATTTTCTTGATGTTTCAGAATTAAAGTGTTACTTCAAAAGAGAGCAAGATAATGAGTTTAAAGGGCTAATATAATAGCTAGGAAATAAGTTTGCAGTGAGTGGAAAACAGACCGATGTTGCACTCAGATGTGAGGTAGGTGGCCTACTACTGGATGTCATTTGTCGTTCCTTCCACACCATGAGAACTTAATTTGATGCTTCTGCCTTGCCTTGGAGCCTCAGTCTGTATGTCTTGGAGTGTCCCTATCTGGCAATAGAGACGGTGGTAAGGAAGATGCTCATATCTGAGTTGGGGAGAGCATCATGCTCTGGGGATGCTGAGAGAGAAAGGCTGCAGGGGCCTTCCTGGATCTTGGTAAGAAAGACTGACAAGTGTGTTAAAGCAGATGTTTTAATGAGACAGAATAGAAGGAGGAATATAGAAGTGTATTGATAAGGTGTTCAGTCAGTCAGCTTCCCAGCAGCGTGGGGCACTACCTGTGTGTGCCCATGCACAGCACGGCCCTGTGGGGTATCGCAGTGGGTTCCTGTGCTGCAGCTGCTCACGTAACAGGTGGGCTTCTCAGGCCCTGAATAGAGCAGCTGTGTCCTGATCAGAGGTACAGCTCCTCAAATCAAGTGTCTTCAGCAAGGCTGAGTGTACCCGGTGTGATGAGAGAAATCAAAATAAGCACTGATGTTATTCCTTTAACTTTCTCTAAAGATGAGAAGTAAAGCAATCCGATACAAAGAACAAATTTCACTGAGGCTTTTCCCGGTACAGTTATACCCTCTGCTTCTGCTGGGCTTCCTAAAAGCTGCATCTGTTTGCTGATGAAGTTTATTTTCGCCCTTATTTGCTTCCCTCTCCCCCTGTCTCTGCCCCAAACTGCAGGGGTTGGCTCTGCTGCTGCTCGCTGGCGGTGTTATCAGCTGCGTGTGCAGAGGGCGAGATTGCAAGCGCCGCTGTTCTCCGCGCTTCTAAGTATCAGACAATGTTTTACACGGCGTCCCATTCTCTAGCTGGCTGGTTGGACATGATGTTGGTACCTTATCTTCACGCTGACACACACTGGACATTAATAGAAATACATTGCTGAGGCACATGTGTGGAATTTCAAGCAGGCTGTCTAGCTGTGCTTTAGATAGTCTATTGTGTGCTTAACCTCTTGGAAGAGGTTTTGATGAGAAATGCATTATGTTAACTCTTGGGCAGCTGGGTGGACTCTCTTAGAGTTTCTTATTACAGTCAGCATAATATCTTCCTAATTGCGTGCTGCTGATGGATTTTGGAGTTTCAGCAGTTTTAAGCCTATCTTTCCACGAGCAGCATTCCTGCTTCCTAATGCAAATTCATAGAGAAGAAATAGCTTTGCGTGCTGCTCGTGGGGAGGGGGGATCAGAAGGGAGTGAGCTGCCAGCAGCCTCATTTAGCTTTGTCTAAAGTCTGTCCCTGTATTATTTTTGGCTCTCTGATTGACTCGCATCAAGTGAAAACATGACGTGGATGCTATTGCTGCTATTTGCCAGGAATTCCTTCTGCTTTTGGAACACCTCTGAATTTTTATTGTTTACTTTGTACTATATCCGTATACTTTCTGTACTTATTTGTTATGACCATCTGCAATTACCTCTATTATTTATGAGTACTGAGTAAAACATGATGGAGAGTAGCTTCTTAAAAGGAACTGTACTAAGGGAGAGGAAATGAGCTTATGACTTTCTCTTTTATTTTTTTTGACAATAAAAATAGAACACCTGCAAGGCTATGAGGGAGAGAAGGAATTGGAGAACTAGCTGGCTTCTGTCTTCGTGTCTGCGTGTCACACTGGGGGCTTTTTATCCTCGAAGATATGATGATGATGGGCAAACTTGAAGGATGATGCTCTATGAGTTGAGAGTAAAAGCTGATCAAACGAAGGGATAGAGCAGGCCTATGGATAATTACTGTCCAAGAGTAAAAAGCTCCACAGTTTAATACTTGCCCAAATAGTACATTAGACTAAGGATACATTTTAAATAGTCAGTGTTCTTGCAATTAGGAATGAGCGCTTGCCATGTATGTTCACTGTATCTTCAGTCTAATGCTTTTGCCGTGGAAGATTTTGTTTGCTGTCTAGCAGATAACTTGAAGCCCCTTTCTGTTTCTGTGCACATAGGCTCATATCTCTTCTCTCTCCTTTTCCCTTCTCTCCAGCCTTTGAGCAGAATGGATTTGTTCCTCAGCGTTCATTTTGCTATAGATGCAATTTGGCAATGTCAAGCTGAAACTGTCTCCCCTCTGTAGTTTCTGAATGTCCAATGCACAAGTGGTTCCTCACAAAAGATGTTCTCTTCCCTGTTGCAGACCTGAGCAATCAGTCATTTTGTATTTTCCCATGATATGTTGTCCTATTCCAACAGCTAAATAAGGGAACGGGAGACTGGGAATGCTTATTTTTTCTTTCCTTAAACAACAGAACCGTATGTGTGTTGCAGTTCCTTGATTTTTTTAAAATATTTTTTGATATGAAACTTGAACAAAACACAAGAGACTCAAACTGCAAAGCAAACTAAATCTTTAAAGTTAATGTATGTCAGTCCAGCCTGTAGTTTTCTATCATTGAAAATGTTGCCCTTCCCACCTCTGATGCCATTTCCTGCTCAGGGCTCAGCCTTTGGAGTGTAACTTTTCAAAGCTTTGTGCTACTGGAGGTTATCATAGTAGGTTAAAAACCAACTTGCCTGTGATATCCTGTTAGAGGGTGACCTGGAGGGGTTCTCTGCATTCCAATAAGAACTTAACACTATTCCTTTACTGGTAACAGAAGTAAGATGCATCAATGCCTTTTGCTTCTAAACAGCCAGCAGATAATCTGTGCAGCTACCAGGCTCTCAAGTCACTGTGGCCTTGTTCCAGATGCTGAAGAAGGTATAATTGCAGTCTTGAAGCTGTTAACAGCCACTTGCATTTTCTTTTCTTTAGAATAGCCTGGATGTACTTTGCCAAGTTCTATGCATCTGGGGTAAAAACGAGTTTTCATTGTAATTAATCTAGAGTATCAGTTTGTGCTCAAATTAAGTGAAGCCATTAGCCCTGCTCAGGCTCTAATGTCATTCTGCTGTAGCAGGCTTATTTTGTAAGGTTAATAAGGAATGTGTTAAGGCACCTGGAGGGAAAGGAGTTCTAATGGTCTTAACTACCATTCTCCTTTGTGTGGATGGGACTAGTGGTTGGTAAATACCTTGCTGCCTCAGGCCTTTCCCATGCTGGCTGTTCCCTTAGGAAATGAAGTAGTTCAAGGGGTACCTTGGGTCGTCTTCAGATGGAATTGGAGCAGTTAGATGGAAGATTTTCTCCAACACAGCCTGACTAATGTGAACTTTAAATCTGTCTTAATTTCAGTGTTTTGATGTCAAATATCTTGGAGGTAGGTAACGGTGGAAGACAGCTATGTCCAATTGCATGTGTACATGCAAGAGCAAACCAAGTTCTGCCTTTGTTTCCACATAGTCTAGCAGTTCAATGTGTTTTCTGTATGAGATATGCCTCACTGGCATTCTTAAGCTGCGGTGAAAATTGACATCTTTGTTAAAAAACAAAGCCCTTCTATATCAAACTAGTCTGCTGCTGCTGCTGCTCGTTGGCCAGCAGATGTTGCTGTTGAGCTTGGTTAGACTTCAACGTTGAGTTCAGAGTCATTTGCCTATTTTAAGAGCTGTAATGCAGACAGATTTGAACTTAAATTTCCTGCTTGATAATTCCAGTCATCTACTGGCAAGTCAATATAATGGTACATCTTGTGTACTTGTGAGCATAGATAAAAAAAGTGATATTAGAATGTCTTTTTTGATCTGTACATTATTACTGTTTTTTTAATTCCAGTACTGACTCTGAATTCTTAGGAAACTTCTCACTTTTAGTGAAGCTATTTTGTTTTTTGAAGGAAGCAGTTTGGCTTTTCAAGTGAGTGTCTAAAATGAGTTGGTGTAAATGGAGTCAAATAAGAGTATTTCCTCATTAATAACCCTTTGAATTTAGGATGTGGGAAAAAATCTCTTACTGGCCTTGTGTAGAATCTGGGAGATGAATTATGGATCTTCTTGGGGTCAGCACCACTGCTCAGCCTGGGCTGCTCTGTGTGGACCTTGTGGACTGTGGTGCTGTTCCATTCTTTGGGATGTGATTCCAGGTGTAGCGCTCTTACTTTGTGACTGGAGATATTTTAAAATGCACTTTGGTTGCCTGGCAGGGCTGATATCTTCCCTGAGCTCATGTGCTTTTTTCCTACCATCAAGAGCAGTTTCAAAGAAGCCTCGAGAATTTCCAGAAGGTGGCAGTGAAAGGACACCCACAGTGGCTCTGCCAGGAATTGCCCAGGAACTGCTGAGCTCTCAGATTGCTTGCATACCAATGAAACGTCTCAAAGTTTTTACTTATTTGTTTTCATTCTGACTGTATCTTCTCCTGGAATTACTGTAATATTTTTCAGAATGAGTTTACTCTGTGTGTTGCAGTCCATTGGTTTCTGTGGAGATACATCGCTTAGAATTGTGAGGGCACTGTGTGCTGACATAGTTTACAAACCGGAGATCTGTGTTGAGTGAACCTGCTTCTGTCTTCTCACCACGCTTGCCAGGGCATGCTGTCTTGCTGAAATGCATGGGTATAGCTTGGGAGTTTGCTGTGTACCCAGGCTGCAGAGAAAGGACAGGGTAGTTGTCAGGACTACAGGTTTCTACACAAATGATATGGGAAGTTCTTAACCACCTCAGGTTCCTCTTTGGTCTCCAGAGCTCTTGTTTCCATTAGTACTTTTTGGAGGGGTAGGTAGCTGCTGCTGACAGCAAGTTTGGTTTTGGAAGTGGTGGGAGGATAGTAGCAGATGCTGTCCTAATGATATCTCGTGCTTGATATCTAGGCTCCCTCCGTTCCTCTGATCCTCTTCAAGAGTTGCTGCTTTGAGCTGTGTCCTAGCTCTCTAATCTTATGAAATCTATGAAGCTAGGCAGGCTTAAAACAAATAAAATTGTCTATTTACTTATCTGCAGACTGAGAATGCCTGTACTGAAGAAACAGTGGAGTTTCAGTGGAAGTTAGAGATGTAGTGAGGTGGAGTTGGTTTCTTCTCCCAGCTAATGGTGGTAAGACAAGAGGTAATGGCCTCAAGCTGCTCCAGGGCAGTTTCAGGTTGGATTTCAGGAAAAACTTCTCTCAGAAGGAGCAGTAGTGCACTGACACAGGCTGCCCACTGAGGTGTCCCTGGAGGAGTTGCAGAACTGTGCAGATGTGGCACTGAGGGACGTGGTTAGCAGGCATGGTGGGGGTGGGTTGGTGGTTGGGCTGGATGATCTTAGCTGTCTTTTCCAACCTTAATGATTCCGTGATTCATGTGCTGTACTGTTGTAAAAGCAGTATCTCGGGTTAGTCTTTACTGATATTGTTTCTGACTGACTTGAGTGGTTTGGAGTTTAAAACAAAGGTGATCTAGCTGGCCTCGAACAAAATGAATTACTGCTGCTTTCAGAGCAGAATCTTCTCTTGAGAGAGAGGTTGGTGGTTGGCTTGGATCCCTGCAGATTTTTAGGGAGGAGATTTGTATCTTTTCATCTGTTTTCAAGAGGGAGAAACAAGAGTTATAAAAACCACTTAAAGGTTCAGTTAAGATTTATTCTGGCTGCATAACTGCCTCCCATAATAACTTTAATATGCATCATCCTGAAACTCCTAATTGGCCTTGGTGTTGGCAGGGCTTTCAGACCCCGCAGAATCTCCAATGTTCAGCAGCTTTTAGGAAGGAATGTAGCCAGAGGAGCACAAAAGATGAAATGGCTGCCTTATAAATCCTAACTGACCTTGGGAGTCCTTGTTGTAATGAACAGGAAGATGCTGTGGAGAGCTATCTAGACGAGTGGTGGTGGAAGGCCATGTAGGGGTGCATTTGGTAAGGTAGGAGAACAGGCCCAGGAGACCTCATGGACTTGGTGAGAGAAGAGGGCTTTATTATGGGTCAAGTGTCTACTTGTCCTGTTGTTTCTGTTGTTGACCAGGATCTTGTCTGTATTGGCATGGATTAAAGGTTATTTATCTGGTGGCTGATGGTGGTGGTGAGCTATGGAAGACTGGCAGTATTGCATCGGTTTGACCCGTAGGAGCTGGTGCCTTTGCTTAGGAAATGATCCCAACCAGTGGTCCCTTCTAGGTTGGCAGGTCCCAGGATGGCACTCACTGGATCATTCAGAGACTGAATGGCTCGGGAGGCTGCAATTCTCTTCAGCTCCTCCTCTGTTCCCTCCATCCCTGGGTGTGAGGTTGGAGCCCATTGGGCTGTTAAGATACTGTATTGTTTTTGTGAATGACAGTGAGCTGTCACCGTCTCCCTTGTGGGCTGTTAGTCAGGCACCTTTTGCAGACCCTAAATTCTCTTTAAAACAAATCATTTGGCTTAGTTTATTTTATTCCATTAAGTAATTTCACTGCTAATGCATAATTATCTACAGCAGTGACACTCGTCTATGCCTTAATTATCGCAGAGCTGCACAATTCCCCCTCCCCCCTACCTGGAAGTTGTCGCTTGTGCAGGGTGGTTTTGCAGAGATAAGTGTGTAATAACATGGCAGTGCTTTGGGCCTCACAGTACTCAGGCAGTTGCTGATTCCTAAATGTAAAAAGAAGAAAGGGAAGAGGGGAAAAAAGAGAAAGGGAAGATTTTGGTCTCTGTCTTCTGTTAGTGGCTCTTACTGAAGTGGAGTGAGATACTGGGAAGGAGAAAGCTTATCATAATACAAGCTTGAAGATAAACATGTGAGCAAATGCTGATTGGAGGAGTTATGCTTGCAGGTCTCAGGAAAATTTGGAAGCACAAGTATTTGTTTTTCTTCTGAAGAAATTTAAGAAATGAGGTGACCGTGATCTTGGGCAGCAGCCCAGGAGCCCTGGCTTTGTTTGAGAGAAAATCTTGCTATTTCTCATTTTCTTTTTTCTTTTAGCCTTCAAGCTTCCAACTCTGTTTTCTGTAAACACCCTCTCTGAGCACAGAAGAGCCCAGTAGAAGTCTTTGATCCAGCCAGTCATTACGAGGAAATGCCACTGAGACACGAGTTGTTTACTCCAAAGTTGGGAGAGGATACGTAGTTGAGTGAAATACCTGCTGTTTCTTAACACCACGCTCTCTCATCTGATAAGGGGTGTTTTTTGTTAGTGGAGAAGATGTGGTCAGTCCTTCCCATTACAAAGGACAAACGGGCAGTGTCAAACTTGTGTCACTGGAAGGTAAAGGTCAGGGAACAAAATGTTTTTTTGAGACTTGTAAAAATCTTGCAATATCCGAATGAGGAAGAAGCTGGAGGGGGCTCTTGATTGTGCTTGCCCGGTTGCACAAAGCTGAGAGAAGTGGGTTAGAGACACCTTGTTTAACTTGCAGCGATGCCCTGAGGCTTGTGGATGAAGAGAACCTGGGGCACATATCATAGAGATAGCAAACTATAAGAGGGATCTGACAGAAGTGAGGACAGCATGAAGATGCAAGGTCTGTTTATTATCTTTTAATGGATGGAAATGAGGCTGTTTATTGGTGTTATCTGCTGGCAGAAATGTTCTGCCAGGTACCTTTGTCTGGAATGCTGACCAAGATGTGCAATACATAATTGTGTTCCACTTTCCATGTGGACAATCCTTAAGAGTGAAATTACTCTCTTACAAAAGCATTGAAATCTTTTCCTGTATTGTAATGATGAAAGCCAGTTTCTGTTTGCTGACTGGCAGGAATGAGGAAGGGAGGAATATACAGCTTGATTACAACAAACTTCCTCAGTCGCCATGTATCTGCTGTGCCTGGCTGGCAGCAGCTGCACCTGTTAAAGCAAGTTTCTTTGGCCTAGAGGTATGCTGTATATTTTCTTTGGCCCAAGGACCTTGTCTTAAGTGTGTCACTTGAAGACTTCACAGCTTGCTGATCTCTAAATCTTTCTATCAATCATAGGCTTGTTTTCTGTAGTACTTATCCAGAACGTACATAAAACATCAATGATAAGATAGGTTGGCATATGGTGGTCAGTTTGGCTTTCTCCCTCAGGAAAGGCTATATTAAGGACTGTGCTTCCTACAGGAACTTATATACTCATCCTGCAGAAATTTAGTCTCTCGAAACTGAAAGCTAAACACCACTGCCCAGCTTCCAGATGTTTCTTATGTCATCTGTAGATTACAACAGCAGTTACGTATGCTTATTTCTAAAGATTTTAAAGGTGGCAGAATGAATCCCAGAGCAGGTATTGGGCTTTGGGTTTTGCTTAGAGCATGCTGGAAAACCTTTTCAGAAACGCATGGAGGTAAATACTACTTTATGCACATGGTGAGGGGATGGCGTGGGCAGCCTGTGAGAGAGCACTTGGGGAAAGTGTAAATGATTCAAATCAGTTGTGTGTTTGTGGATAATGACAAACATACATTGTGGAGCCTGAGGATGTGAAAGAGAAGTGGGGCTGAAGGAGAGAATGGCACTGCGTGGATTTGTGTGTGTGTGTACAGTGCTTTTGCCTCCTGAGTTTGCTAGCAGGTGTTGAAAGAGAGGATCCCAGCCTGGCAAGTCAGCTGCCAGTGTGGCTGATGATTAATTACCCTTTTTAAATTGCAATTATGTCAGTCATGGAACCCGTGAATATTAATTCCCAATTTGCTGCTTGAAAAATGGAACAATGATGAGATGGATCCATTTTACTGATGTCTCAAAAGTGGGCTTAGTGCTACAGCTAGAAGTAATGAAAAGGAATGCTGCTGTGACTATTTGCTTGTGTCTGTCTTGCCTCTTCTTTTTCTGTGTTTCTGTTCCTTTCTTCAGAATCCTCTCAGTGCTTGCAGCACTTTCCACACTGTTTGTAGGTGGCAGACTGGCACATGGAGTGAGTGAATGCTGCAGGCAATGTTGGTTACCTGGATTTGGTGGATGGCTTTCCGCTCCTGGCTGCTGCTTCAGGAGCTCCTCACAGACTTAAGAATGAAACAGGGATTTAAAACAAGTATATTCGTTGATTGCTGCTCCATCTCTTTCTCTTCCTCTCAGATGTGTGTAACTTCTCCTGTTATACTTAGATCTGAGGTAATTTTGTGGTGTCCTTCTTGGAAGGATATTACCAGGCAAGCATTGCTGTACTGTGAATGCTCTCCCTTCTGTAATCTGCACAAAGACATGAATGATGGAAGTACTACTTTCTTCTGCAGTTGCAGAACAGAAAAGCCCCAACCCCAGAGCCCTCTGTTTAGTTCTTGGTGTTTTTTTCAGGGTTTTAAGACTACTGTGCCTTTCTTCTGAAGGTTTTCTAAGCCTTCAGTTACAAGTGACTTTAAATGCCTGTGTGTTTCACTGTTTGCTTCTCAGGGTGGTATCTGCTGACTTACCAAATTGACTTTTGATTTGTAAGAAACAGAGTGATCCCGTGGAAGTTGTACAAAAATTCAGTCTTCGCTATTTGTTCTTCTTTTAGTTGTCCATATTGTGTGGCAGGTAAAAGGTGACTGCTTCCTGAGCAGATCTCAGAATGGGGCCATTGACTATAGAGCTGAAGATGGGCATGTAAATGGCAGCTTATGAGTTGGTATTGGCAGAAAATGAGACTGTAACCTGGAAGTGATGCTCCTTCATTTTGATCTCCTTGGTGTTCTGTGTACAAAAGGCCTTGCAGGAGAACCGTGCATTCATATTTAGAAATATCATTAGTTTGTTGCTTTGGTCAGTGTTTAGTGCTTAGCTTCATAAACCACTATCACTGTAGTTCAGTTTAGCCATTCATCAGCACAGTTACTTCCCTGCTGAATTAAAGGCGCTGCATGGTAACCCTATGGAAGCAAGGGATTGGACTTGAAGGCTGCAGGTTCTGTGTTCACTGTGCTGGGGAAAGCCTAGAAGTCAAATGGCTGCAGCAGGAAGTAGCTTAATTAAAAAAGAAAAAAATAGGTTTTGCTCAGTGTTGCCCCTTCCTGGAGGAAAGACACGGGGCAGGCAGTTCAGCTGATATCAGTAAATGCTTCTTACCACCAGATTCAGCGCTTCCTTCTGACTTCTGTTCTCCCCACTTCTCAGCTCTCTGATTGCTTGTTTTCATTGGACCCTTTCCTTTTGGAAAGCTCCAAGCAGTCTTGTATTGCTACTATTGCCCTTAGAGGTGGAAATGAAGCAATTCATTTTATAAAACAAGTATGTTGAATGGAAGGCTTTTTAACTACCAAGTTAGCTTCATGTCACTGTTCTTGTGGGTGTCTTTTCTATCCTCCTCATCCTTCCTGTGGTGAGCGTATGTGGCCAGGATTTGCAGGTTCACATCAGAAAGTAAAGGTGTTTTGGAACAAACCACACTCACCATCATCACTGTTGCGTCAGTGCTTTTGATTATTAGGGGCTGCTGATGGAAACTGGAACTTGAAATGTCTCTGCATTATTGTATGAAGTAAAGAAATGACTGTAACTTGTAAGGTGCCTTAAGGGGGCAAGTGGTATTGTGGAAGGCTTGGGAGGAGAAGGGAGGCTGTCTGCCTCTGTGTGATAGTGTCTTTTTCAGTGTGTGGTTTTACTTTTTTCCCTTTTCTGCAACGTGATATCAGTAGACCTCGTCCTTCCTTGTCCTTCTTACTTGGCAATGCCAGTGCTTGTGATTTCAAGGTAAGCCCTGCTTCCTCTGGGACTGTGCTCTGTGAGGCTCCTGCCTGTACTGCTCCAGCACTGAGATGGCATGGAGATGTGGGGGCACAGGAGGGCTCTGCTGCATGTCCACCGTTTCTGTCAACAGAAAGAGCTTTGCAGAGCAGAGTCATATTTTGCAATTCAGTTTCTCTTTTGAAGACACTCTGATGCTAATGTTGATTTAATAAGGTTCTCTCATTCTCTCTCCTTGCTTAATTTGAAACGTCTAATTTTGTGCTTCACAGTTCTGAGCACAGAATTAGTGAGGGAAGAAGAGCTGGAGGCAGGGGGAGCAGAGTGCCACGCCAGGAGTTGCCAGGGGAGATTGATTCAATAGAGTGAAAAGGTGCAAAAGGTTATATGACCACAGCTCAGAGCAGCGTGTTGGTGGTACTAATGAGAAGGAAAGCTTGGGCTATTAGAATGTTGTAAGGTCTCTGTAGGTGTATAACCAACATTAAATGGAAAGTGGAGCGCAGGAGCATTGGTTCTTTGAGTGGGTTTTTCTTTTTTTTTTTACATGTATGTTGTGTGTGTGTGTGTGTATATATATATATAACATGGCAGGAAAGATATTATTGTGAGATAAATATGCTTTTAAAGATTTTTATTCTGAAGGTTGTTTTGCTAAGTGTGGCATTCACTTTCAGAAATACTGAGTGGTTATGACAGATAGTGAATTTGATCTTGCTGATTTATTTTGTCTGTACCTGGATGCTTTAGTTTTGTGCTAGCAGAAGAAGTTATTGACATCCCTGGACATGTTAAGTTCCTATGTTACTCCAGAGATAAATGTAAACTCTTCGATACAACAATGCAAAAAGATTAGCTAAAAGATTGTACAAACCACAGTATTACGATGAGCTTTTTCCTTTTGCTTCCTGTGTTTTTTAGTTTACCTTTCCTGTACCTCTTAGGAAACCACTCCTCTGCAGCAGAGTTGAATCCTGATTTGCTTCTTGCTTGATTTGGATGACCAATCTTCTTACAACTGGGTGGGCAGTGTAAATGAGTACAAGTTATGTTCAGCTTAGTTTTATGAAAAGCTGCCAGCATGTTTCATTGAGAACCTCATTAAATCACAATTAAATCTATAGGAAGAAGTAGACCATCACAGTGAACACTTGATTGATGAGGTTTATAGTTTTCAGTGCTTGCAAGGAGAATAAGCTTCTTACTGCTGGGGTTTGTGGAAAGCTGTGGCAAAGTCTCACCACAGAATTACCAACAGTCTGTCCAGAGCACTGGAAGCTGCCCTTGGACCTTATTTGCTCTCTTCAAATACCTCAACGGTGATGGCAGTGGGAGTGGGGTTGGTCTCTTCTCACTGGTGACAGGATGAGGGGAAATGGCCACAGGTTGCGTCAGAGAAGGTTTAGGTTGGATATCAGGAAAAGCTTCTTTACAGAAGGGGTTGTGAAGCACTGGAATAGGCTCCCCAGGGGGTGGTTGAGTCACCATCCCTGGATGTGTTTAAAAACCGTTTGGATGTGGTGCTCAGGGACATGATTTAGCAGAGGGTTGTTGGAGTTAGGGTAGTTTGGTTAGGTTGTGGTTGGACTTGATGATCTTTAAGGCCTTTTTCAACCTGAGCAATTCTGTGATTCTACGATCTCTGCCTGGGTTTCTTCTGTGCCATGGCCTTGGTTAGATGTGTTTCCCTTTCTTGTCCTAAACTCCCATAGAACATAGTTCTTGCCCTTTTTCCTTTACACATTGTTTTTTAGGGTGAGAGGTAATGGCTTCAAGTAGTGCCAGGGGACTTTCACATAGAATATTAGGAACAGTTTCTTCTCAGAAAGAGCAGTGAGGCACTGGCACAGCTGCCCAGGGCGTGCTGGAGTCACCGTCCCTGGAGGTGTTCAGGAACCATGCAGATGTGGCATTGATGAGGGATGTGGTTGTGGGCATGGTGGGGGGTTGATGGCTGGACTTGATGATCTTAGAGGTCTTTTCTAACCTTAATGATTCTGTGATTCTTACTATGAGCTGGACTTATGTCATTGCTTCTGGTGAATGTAGTACTGGACTGTACAGAGTTATTTCCAGCAGTTGGCTGGAGAGTACACTCTTTCAAGGAGTCCTGCATGTGGAATGAAGTTACAGGGCCAACCATTGGTACAGATTGTAAAAAAAGCCTGAACCTACCTTTCAGGATTTCTTTCCATTCCTTTCAGGGCCTTTGGTGACAAGCCTCCAGGAATATTTGTCAAATCACTTAGCAGTCTGGTTATTTCTAGTCTACTGCACTGGTCAACTTATTTGATCAATAAATCAATCAACAGGTTCTAAAAATTACTTTCATTGACTTTAGAGGTGTAGTGTACACAGAGCTCAGAAAGTAAATGACTGTGTGCTCTAACTGTAATTAGAGGGCAAACTGTGGAGATATGTTTGTAAATAGTATCTAGCACAATAAATAGAGCAATCTGTCTTTAGGATTCTGCAATACTGTGAGCTAGATTGACTCTTTAAATTTGCAAACTCATGAAGCATGAATCTGGGCTCTGTCAGGTCATCTGACTGCTATATTTAGAGCATACAGTGTTTTAAAGCTACATCTCAGGCTTCTTGCATTTGATCAGAAGGTCTAGGAGTAACTGCTTTGGTTCCACGTGGTTGCGTGTGGCATCCTGTTAGAGCTTCAGGAGCTCCAATGAGAAGGAAGCGTTAAAATTGTTTATATAAAACTCCTCAAACTGTCCAACTTTTCCTGCTGCGCTGTCTGTCCTCTCCTTGCAACAGCAGTAGCGCCTGGTTTGAGGTCCGTGCAGAGACTGACAGTTGCTGCTCCTTTGTAGAAAGAGAACAGTATCATCCCTGATTTTTTTTTTCCAAGTCTCCTGCCTTGGGTAAGAGTGTGCAGCAGAAAGTGGTCATTGAATCAGCATTGAGTCCTTGCAGGTCTTACAAATGTTTAGCACTTGCACAATGTGGAAAACTGCCACTTGTGAATTGTCCTCTCAAATGGAAATCAAAATTCTGCTGGCAGTGACATAGATTTGCAAGTTGCTGTTGATATAAACGTGCCCTGGAGGTTGCAATATAAAAATAAGGAGTATAGTTTTACAATAGCCTGAAATCCTTGTTGCTGAATGGACGCTCTTTTTTTTGTGGATGATTGCATTGTGAAATGCTCAGATTACATTGGAACATGCAACCTTGCAGCACTTTCTCTGATTTCAGCCTTGTGGGAGCCAAGAGAATACGTACCTGAGTACCAACCAGCACATTCACTTCTCAAAGTGTGCAGTGCGATGCGAGTGCTTTAGAAACAAGAACCAGAGTCTCTAGTGGACATTTTGTCTATAGCTCAAAACCACAACTTAATTGGCAGCCTTTTCATAACGCTGACTTTGGCATAGGATGCAGGGAATGCTGCAGGCCAAGTCTGAGGTACATCTTCAGAACTGGTTACAGGGATACTTAGTGCTACTGCTTATCTCCCCGTGGTAATCGTGGAAATGAGAGATTGTGGTGAAGTCTTTCACTTCTCATTTCTTTTTCTTTCTGGCAGTCTATTAATATCTTTCTTCATTTTTAACTCCGTTTTCCTCCTTTGGTAATACTTTACTTACAAGCATGACTGAATACATGTATTGGTGTGACACTTATTGTGAGTTCTCTATATGTTTGTTGTGGGCCTTTCTGCAAGGCTTCAGCATCCTCTTGATTTGTTCTAAATCGTTATTATTCTGTCTTTCCCACATGCACTGTGGCAAACAGAGAGGTTGGATTTTACCCTAGAAAGGTACCCTGTAATGCTGCATGAAGTGTGCTTTGTGTGTGCAGGATGAAAGAGCAGGAGGACAGGAAAATGTGCGGGACTCATGTTGGGTAAAGATATGTACTGTGATGTCTGAAAGGCTGAGTCTCCGCCTGCAGAAGGATTTGTAGAGACAAATGGGATGCATCATCTTGGGTGAAGGTTTTCAAGAATTTTCTCACTCAAGCATGTAATTAAGACAGTCTTCGCCTTTATTACAAAGTAGCCTCAAAGTCAACTCTGTCTCTCTTAAACTGTGTAGTATTTGACTTTTTTTTTTAAATAATAAGAAATTAGTTTTCTAATCTTGTAGAAGGAACTTTGGGTTCACTGTAGTATATTAAACCTATATTCAGTGGTTGATGCCTGTAAATACCTGTTTTGTTCAAACACGGGTAAAAGTTGTTAGTCTCTGGGAGCAAATGTGGACTGGAATTCCTTCTCAGCTCACGTGGTTCATTTTTGCTGCTTGGAGGCACATGAGTTGATTGTGCAAACTATCCCGATTCCTTACAGGACAGTGGTTGTGTTTAAAGTATGTAGTATGTTTGACTTAGGGACTAATGTATTTGGTATTTAAGAACCTGGCAAGAGAAAGTTGTGTACCCAAGTGCATGATCAGAAATGAGATTGGAACGCAAGCATGCATAACAGTTATTTTCCCCTGCCTGCACTATCCCTAGAAAGCCATATGCCACCCCTAGGCTGGCAAAGTGGGAGTCTGTATTAATGGTTATGAGCTAGAAATAATCCAGGAGGAGCTGAGTGGCCCTTGCTTCTAGCTTTTTGAGGAAAAAAACCTTGTTGACTCTGTAGGATCTGAAATATGTTCTGGGACTGGAAGTCATAATTAATAATAGAATTTCCAAATGCTCTCTCCTGAGAGTTCTTTTTCTTTTGGCTAAATTACTCAAGGTCTTGTGGAGTCTTATGTCTAATAGTCTGAGTGGAGATTTAAGCAAGGAGGTGAAAATTTGGAGTTGTTGACTCACCTGCTGTCAGCACTAAGCATCTTGGGTGTACAGCTAGAGAGCCAGCGCTGTAAGGTTCCTATAGACATTGGGTGCTTGTCTGTTGGCAGCCTGCAAAATGGAAACTGTGTACGTGTATAACAGTGGTGATGGGAAAAGAGAACATGGGAATAGGCTGGGGTATTAAAGCAAGCAATGAAAGCAGATGGTTTACTTTAGATTTCATAAAATAGGCTTCTCTTTATTTTGTTGTAAATGAAAACTATCAACTGTCAGTAATGCAAACCTATCTTCCGCAGTGCCATAACTATTAGAATTGCAGTTGTCCCTGTATTGTAAAAGGGCAGAGGGTTTCTCTGATGCTTCTCATCTTCATATTTATAGAATCATGTGTGCTCTGTATACTTTAGTTGAGCAGTTTTGTCACAGCCTTGTCTCAAAATGGTTTGCTGTTCAGTTGTCTCTTTCTGCTTATTCTCCTATGTCCGTTGGTTACATCTGACTTTCATTACATTTAATATTGATACTACTTCAATTTTCCACTGAACTATAAGTGTTTAAGGGTCTGGAGTGGGTACTGAATATTTATTCTTCAAACTCTTGAGCTCCTACCATGATGGTAAAGCTCAGAGTTGGATTATTGCCTTATGGAGAAATGTCTCTTTGCTTATTCACTGATGATATCTGGTCATCAAGATGTTAGAATATGTGCTGCAAAGCTCTTTATATATCGACATGAATGCAAAAGTTGTTGCCAACAGCTGTCTTAGGTTCTGGGCACCTGCTGCCTCTCATTTCTTACATATCCCACTCTATCTTCGACTCCTAAAGTTGGCATTGCCCGTAAAAATATTCTGTGCTCAGTTCTTAAACAGAAGATCTCTACCAATCTGGCAGTCTGGATTCCTGAGTCATTGGTCATGCTGTAGTCAGATTAATTATAGAGCAGCATCACTGTCTACGGCAAGGTGATGGACATGCAGGTTCAGACTGATTTCACTCAGGTTCTGAAGGTGTTGCCGGCCCTCAGGCCACTTCTTGTGTACATCCCTCTGTCCACCATTACCCCCTGCGGAACCATATTTTGATTGCTAACCACTGTTTTCATATTCCTTCAGACGACCATGATGGACAAGTGAAGCGTAGGTGGTGCTGTGAATGAGTTGGGTAAAAGAAAATGCTGAGCATTGTCCATAAGTATGAAATTCTATTTTGTCACAGTATTCATGACTTCATTGATGTGTGGGAAAATATCCCCTGCTTGCAGAATCAGTGTTCAAATATGAAGTTTTCAGAAGCACAGGTGCATTGCTGATGTTGTTCCCATATCCAACCAGAGCCTGCTTCAAGCAGACTGTGTCACTTTTTTTTCCCCCATGAATACCTTGGATGGGGGTTGCTGATTTGGCCCCAGGTCCCATTTCAATAATAACCATTTGCTTCTGGTACAGTCAAAGGGAATGTCTTGGTTTGGTTTTGACCCCGATAATAAAGTTCAATATTTGTTCAGCTGTCCTTTGGGTTATCCAAGTAACCTACTTGCTGTAGCAGAAGAGTACAGCAGTATTGACTGTGGGTGCTAAGTGATGGCTTGTGTCCAAGGACAGGGATTATAATGCTCACACCTGCAACTGGGAGCTGGAAGTGGAATTTGTTTGCTTAGGAAGCAAGGAAGCCAGATGTTACTAATTTCTTACACAGTTAACTTAAACTTTGAAAACACTGTTGGACACACTGTGCATCTCTTATTATCAGTAATTATAAATGCAAGTCTACTAAAAATCTTGGCTCGGACTTTAGTAGTACAACTTGAACCAGTAGCCAGGGTTTTCATTTTTTTATTGTATTTTATTATATTTTACTTAATCTGTGCTTCACTCCAAACAATTATTTTTCCTAGCCCTGGAATATCTCCTATTGCATCAAAACCTGTCTTAAGTATCCTCTTCCCTTTCATTGGACTACATCCGTCTGTTCCTGTTGTAATAACTTTTCTTCCTCCTCAAAGGTGACAAAATTAAAGCCTTTGACAGTACTGGCAGAACGGATGCCCTGAGGTTAGCAACAGTGTAATTCTACTGTTGCGCATTATAGTTAACAGGCATACAACAGGGATCACATCTTAGCCAGGAGTTTCTTCTTCTTGCTCTCTCCTTAGCAACTGTCCAGTGCTACTGAGTCAGTGCCCCGGGATTGTTTTGCCATGGAAGTATTTGTCCACCAGGAATGTGTCAGTCAGTGGCTAATGTGTCCCAAGGATGACATGCACATCCAGTAAGGAGCTGCTGGTACACATGACCTACCTGCTGAAATAATCATCCCGTAAAGAGCCCTGTTTTTTCTGTCCATCTGCTGAGGATGACAGCCTTGCTATTGCTCAAATGTTGCTAAAACACTAAGCACATCTGTCCAGACTGTAAAAATCAGTGGGAAGAGAAATGTTATTCAGATCAGGCGTTAGTCAAGATGGGTCAGTGATTGCTGGTCAACACCTGTTGCGTGTCAGGTTGTTTGGCCAAGGACTTGATGTCAGTATATCAAACCTGCCTGCAGGAAGGGGATAGGCTTCCCCTAGCTGAACTGGAGATGTTTTGTCCCACCCCTCTCAGCTGTTGTGAAGGATGAGGATGGGCAGTGCACACAGTGGGTGGCACATCAGCCCTCACTTACCTGAAGTAGCTGCTCTGTGTGTTTAGAATGATGGCAGATCTCGTACACATTACACTCCACTGTCTGCTCCCTCTGGCACTGAACTGTGACCGGGAGGAAGGTTCCTCCTGCCCTGTCAACGTCTCCCAAATAAATAATCATCATAATAACAGCTGGCCTGTGTTGAGTCCCTGCTTAGTGAGAGTGCTGCTGATTGAATGGGGCCCTGAGAGGCAGGGAAGGCTTGCAGCCCTTGACAACAAATGAGAGCTGTGGCTGCCTCATAAATGCCTTGGCTTCAGAAGGAGGTGTTTATGGGCATGAAATGTTTATCGTCTTGCACTTGCTTTGCTGCTGCTGGGTTACTGTGCAAGTCAAAAGTAGTAATAAGTAAAAAAGAGGCAACGCTGCAGCCTGCTGGATCTGCTTGGCTTGCCAACAAATGAAGGAGCAGGTGAGGGCAGCTTGGATTTGGGAAAGAGATTTGGAATGTGCACAAAGTAGTATTTGATCCCCTTTGAATGAGGATCCCCCCCTCCAGTCAACTGACTTTCTGCTGGGAGGCACTCTGAAGTTCTTATATAAAGAAGATCACTTGTTATTGAGGTCAACTTATGCATTTAAAAGTGCTGTGGCAAAAAGGTGCATGTTCTTTGTGGGGAATTTGGGAAGTGTGGTTGTTGGTCTCCTCCTTTCAAGTATGCCCAGCAGTGCCCTGTCCATTGGTGTGGTGGATAATGTGCAGTGCCTTGTGTGACACCCTGCCTGCTGCACAGCTGTCTGTGCTTAGCTCTGCTCTGTGGAGAGATCATGCAACAGCCTTTGGGGGGTTTGCTTTGTTTTTATTTTGGGGGATGTGTGCTTCTGCTTTAATAGCACAGTTCCCAACAGGGGACAGCACTGCACTATTTAAGACGCTAGTCATTTTTAAGGAACTTTTCTAAACTTGTCATACTGAAAGCTATATTGTGCAGCAGCAGGCGGCCTCCATAAATCACTGATTTCTCTTTTTCTTCTCTTTTCCTTCCTTTTTCTCTTGCGCTCTCTTTATTCCAAGCCTGAGGATTTGGACGCCTGGGTAAGCTCTTTTTTTTTTTTTGTGTCTGGATCTTGCTTATTCCAAGTGTCATGTTGTTACTGTGTGTGTACAGATTGTTATTGCTGAGCACAGATGCAGGATTTTATTTTCTGTCATTACATTTTAAAAGGTGTTCAGCTAGAAAATTGCATATTATTTTCTCTATAAAGGTTTTCACTGGTTCCTTTTGTGTAGCTTACAGCTGCTGAAACCAAACTTGATCTGGTGATGTGTGTAGCTGGCGAAGACAGTGGCAGAAACAGGAGGAAATGAAGGTTACACCACTGCTGCTTTTTAAGGCTGTAAGGCTGCATCTGGGGTCTAAAACAAAGGAAGCAGTCACCAGCCTTTGAGAGAATGAGAGAAAGGGGACAAAAAGCAAGTGATGTGGTAGGCCTTGCCTGCTTGGAATAGTGACTGCAGGCAGCTCTGCATTGTTGGTGACATTTCTGCTGATGCAAATGGAAGTTCAGTCAATGCTCCCCCATGGTTGCTTCTCTGGCACAGCCCTCCTTGTAGAGTTCTGCAGCTTACTCTGGGTTATGATGTGTGCAGACTGCCCCTTGCTGCTTGAATTGTCCTTTCAGCCCCGCTGTTCTCTTTAGGCTTGGCCAGGAGTGTGCCAACTAGCTGATTTTGGAGGTAGTCCTGTTCTTCAGTGCATTGCTGTCAATTCCTTTGTCTATTCTTGGAGCCTTTAATAGTATTTGTTTTTCTCCCCTGCCTCCTGGACTGTTGCTAGGATTGGAAGAGACATTGGAAAGCATGAAGTATAACAACTTAGACTGAAGTGTGGCAGGTTGAGGTACCCAGCCCTAATGTCTGCCGTGCTCCCGCAGGGATGGTGGTGGTATATTTGGAGGAGGCTGGTGACTCCTCTCAGTGAAGTGCAGAACCAAGGCATCTGATAGAGACTTCAGGACCTTTCTTTATCCCTGTAGCTTGTTTCCTTTGGTTGCCCCTGACTGACTCTCTGGGCGTCATCTCACTTGTTCCTCTGTGACTGAATGTGTTTGGCCAAGAAGATAAGTACTTTTACAATAACCTTGCCAAGTGCTCTGACTTCTAAGGAAGTAGGTTGAGGTATGGACCATCCTTTCTAGACTGAGCAGTGAGGGGGCTTTTTTTTTCCCAGTAATCTTGTCTATGCTGTCTCCCAGCAGCACTGCAGGTCTCCAGCAGCTGCAGGCTGTGCTCTTGCTGCACTTGATTCCTGCACGCTGCATTGCCTGCTGTAACCTAACCCTGCTAAGAAGCCCTTTCAAAGCAGATTTCCTTCCTAGCTTTCACATTTAACAAGGTGATGAGAAGGAAATTGTGATTGAGAGTAATAAAACTCTGCTGTTATTTCACAGAGGAAAACCAAAGCTGGTTTGTGAATGGATGTAGCTAGAGTGAAGCCCGGCTCTACAAGACCAGGTGCACAGCGTGTTGAGCTGTGCTGGCTGCAGCTCAAGATGAGGCTCAGTTTCTTGCTCTGTTCAGAGAGGACGAACCAATAATTCATTAACTCAATTAAGAAATTTGTATAACAGTTCTTTTGGCCTGGCTGTCAGCTAGCAGACCAATGCTTGGATTCTTCATTGGAGCCAATACATAATGTGTAGCTCTAGAAATGTGCTGTCACTGTTAGCTTCTAGATGGGTTACTGATAAAGGGTGGGGATGAGGCAGGGAGTCACACACACCTGTGCCTCAGCTCTTTGTCGTGTTTCAAAGTGGCATGGAGATAACCTGAGAAACTTCGGGCTCTGAAAAGAGTGTGAAGATTAAAAAGTAGGAAGAACTTGAAGGAGCCCCCAGCCAGTCCGGGTGTGCATGCACCTGGCAGCTGTAGTAGTGTTCTTGTAGCTTATCTTCCCTGTCCTTTTGTAGGAATTTAATGCTTTTAACTTCATTACAAAGAGTTCGTGAGCATTTCCTAAATGTATCTGGTGGTTTTGTACATTTTGTTTTGCAGATATTTGTCTGTCCTGTGTTACTCTTCAGAATTTGGAGTGCATTTGAATATTCCACAACCAACTGCAGTGTGCCTCCCTTCCCTCCTTGTTTTGTTTTCTATTCCTCCTTGACATGACAGTCTGTTGTGTTCTACAGTACAGTTTCTCAGATGTCATCTCTCTACTTTGGTCATCTCTTGCATGCCATGTTCCAGCTCAGATGTCGTTTCTGCAGTGTGGATGAGAAATGCAGTTTTCCAATATATGATTTTCAAACCACTGTCTTATCATGCATATCTTTCCTCCTTCTTCCATTCTTTATTTTTAAAGGCCTTTATATGAAAAGCATATCTGATGCTTTGTTTGCCACCTGCAATCTCAGTCCCCTGTGAAATTATAATCATCTCCATAGCAGCCAGTTCTGTCTGGGACATCACAGGCTTCCGACTTCAGGTAGGGAATAGGAGGCACTCTAGAGGAGTAGAGGACTAGAGAAAGTCTTAGTAAATATCCTATGTTCATAGAAAATGTCCCTTGCTGTCTAACCCAGTTTGGAACAGTGAATATTTCAAGTGATGTACACCCTGACTGTACCATTCATACTTCAGACATCATCATAAAGTGTACTAAAGTTTCTGGTAATAACAGCTGGGAGTAGAGGGAAACAGAAGCAACTTTGAAGCAGATATTTCACTCCATAGAATGTTTCTCTGTATACTTGAACAGCTCTTTGAAACACTGAAAATATGGTTGAATTGTGAGTAAAAATGTTCACTGTAAGCTCCGGTTCATCATGCAATTTAATGGTGGGGATGTGGGATTATCTGGGAAGTAGAATGTTGTGTATGCTGAGGTCTTGCTGCCAGCACTGTTATCTGTACTGGTTTTATTCTCCCAGAGAAGTCTGCTACCCCAGAAGAGTAGCACTGCCACGTAATTCATTTGCTTGGACTGAGGAGAAACTTTCTTGTGTTCTACAGGATTGATCTTTTGACTGTTTTCATCTTGTATTTTGCTTTACACTGAAAGCAACTTGTATCTTAATTGTGCAGAAGAGACAGCACTCTGTTACTCTTCTTTCATTTCCTTATATATTTTACCCTTAAGAAAAGTGCTTCACATTTCCTTGTAATCTTATTTTATGGGTATTATGCAGAAAATTAGCAGGAGAAGCAAGGTCCTTTGCATACCCACCAGACCACTGTCCTTTCTTCTCTGTTTCATTTCAACTGAGATTGCCTAGTCCCATGCAGAGGGTGGATCTGGGTTCAAAAGGATCATTCTAGTTCCCTTATTTAAAAAAAAAAACAAATGAAAATTCTGGCAGTCAGGAGGTGCCCATCAGTGCCCCTGTTGTTGCAGAGGTATAGCTCATCTCTCACCTGGCCTCCCCCTTGGCCTCTGTTTCATTCGCTCTGCAAGCTGGAGGTTATACAGCAGCTCTGGCGAAACCAAAGCCAGAGATATCGCTGTTAAGCAGGAGTCTGTGAGAACAACGGCATGTAGATGTGTGTGCAGAGCTTGTGCCTTATGCTGGCCCTGTTGGCTGGGCTGACAAACAGAAGAATGAGTTGTTTTCTTTAAAAACAAACAGACCCCCAACCTGTTTCACAAGCTCATACTTTGCTCATCAGCCATCTCGTACTGTGTGTCTTAAAGCCTCTTCTTAGCCCTATTTATACCGCTGTAGTTCATCAGCAGGGGAGCAGAAAGAAGGAAATGCATGGCAACTTGCTTTCAGATGTAATTTTTCTCATTAACAATGGCTGGTGGCTGTAAAATGACAGGTCTGAGCCCACGGGGATGTTTCTGTCCCAGCTGCTTAATCATGTTGGACCAGCATTTTCTGTGATTGTACCACCATTAAAGTTGTGAGCAGTGCTGCTGGGATGCTGTAGGTTAGCAGGGTATGTGTTCATGGTGAACTGACTACTCGTTTAGTTTTGAAAGGTCTTCTGCGCAGTGGTAACTTATGAGGCCCCAAAGATCTTGGAGTGGGATGGGAGGAGAAACACAAGTGCCATTCTTTTAGCTATTGTTGCTTTTTATTTTTAGATTTAAAATGTTTGGCTCAATTCCATCAATGCCACATTTTCGTAATGCTAACTCAGCTTAGGAGTGGGAATGCAGCGAAGTGCTGCCGGTTGTAAAGAGCTGAAAGGCAAAAGCTGTTGCTATAAACAGTTTTGTTATTACTGTTTAAGCTGGTCATTGTTTAATTGATGACCAGGTTAGGCCTTCAGCATGCTTCTTTTTTTTTTTATACCGAACTTTGGAAGCATCACACTTTTACTTAAGAAAGAGGAGGAATTCTGACCTTAATGTTCCCTCTAGATCTGCATCACCTAGCTAGAGGAGCTCTGAGGATGCAGCCTGGTAGTGTATGTGTGGAGGCATACAGAGGCATGTGCACCTAATCGTTACGGCATTGGCTTTAACTATGTGTGTAGAGGCACTGCGTGGTCTGTGCAAATGTGTTGCTCTATAAATGTCATCAAATAAAGGGTGTTTCCCTTACAACCGTAGGGATGTGTTACCTCTGTAGAAGTTTTCTGACGCTCAGAGGAGAAGTGTTTATGAAATGGAGGACCTGGGGCTTATTTTTAAGGTAATGTGAGGAAAGTTGTAATAAGCATTGTGGTTCATGTGACATACTTGGGTAAGGCAGACTTCAGAAAGTGATGGTAGGAAAGTCCAGACACATTACCTTTGTATGATTACAGGCTTTCATATAAAAAGGAGAAATCAAAACAAGGTAATGTGTTTGAGTATGTTACTAACGAGTGTTTCAGACCAGTGGGGATAGTCCCAAATGAACCAGAACATGGAAAGTTTGAAGCTGCATTGGCAGGGATCCCATACATTAGACCTGAGCAATGTGGATTTTCTGAGTTCCAGTCTGCATCCCATGTGCTTTCCATGCCCTCATGCTCTTTACCTTTTAATTTCTCCTTTGTTCTTCTTCCCAGGCCCTGGAGCTGCAAGGCAGGGAGGCAGAGCTGAAGCGGCAAGAAGCCTTCTATAAAGAGCAGTTGGCCCGCATTGAGAGGAAGGTAAGGCCAAGTTGTCCTTTGTTTGTGGCTGGATACTAATGGGATCAGTTGTGGGTCTGAGCAGAGAACCAAGAAGCACTGTGCTGAAACCTGGAACTGTCAGCACCCTTTGTCTGCCCCCACTCCTCACGTAATTAAATGATGGAAAAGCTGTACAAACTGAGCCTTGTGAAGAACTCACGTTTAAGAGATGGATGGTTTTTAACTAGATGATTTTAAAATAAAGTTCATAGTAATTCAAACTTTTTTTCATTATGGGGTTTAGATGAAAACTAGATCTTCTACGTTTTTTGTTTTGTTAAAAATCCTTGCTAGATCTCTTTTAAAATCACAAATCTTCCTCTAAATATGAATTAAAGTTGTATTATTAATTGTCCTCTGGGGAGCCCAGCAGTTCAAAGGATGTTGCTGCAGAGCACTGTTTCTTGCTGGATTAGCCTTTGAAATGAACTTGATTTGAAAAGACGCCGTCAAGCATCTTTTAAGCCTGAAATGACCTTTGAAAATCCATTTAGGGATTTGAATCTCTCCTCTAAATGTGGGATTTGCTTCTCTGTTTAATTGTTTACCATGATGAGTTTTTAAAAATTGATGCCATAAAAATAGGAGCAGCCATGCTGTTCCTTATGAACTAATGCAGTTTTTACTTCCTGGCAAAATGAAATAATACTATAAGTAGCCTTTATTTTTTAATAAATGCGGAGAATAATGTTCTCCAGTTTGAAGCAATTAGACCTCCTGACAGGGAGTTGCATACATCCAACTCATTCTTATGTGACTGAAAAATGCAAAGCAATGAGCAAGGTGGGTCGTAAAGAGATGGAAATCAATCAGCTTTATTACCGTCATGTAGCATCATGGTGAATATGGAACGCAGGAAAATTACAGATTATAGAAATGATAGAAAACTACTGGCACATCTTTTCCCCTTCTCATTCCTTGCTGCTGCATGATTGTCCATGCAGCAGTTTGGTTTGTTTAAGCCATCGATGGTAAAACATGCCCACGAGCAATTTCACATGGTACGATTTTGCAACACTTTAATCTATACAGTTCATTAAAAAATAAACTATTAAAACTACCACTTAGTGCTGCATTCAGATTTTAAATTCTATTTCTAGATAATGGGGATTGTTCAGTGAAATTGCAAACAATCTAGCAGCTATCGTTCTAATTATCACAGTTGTCCATATGTTCATACGCAAAGGGAATTTTTGCAGTTTGTTGGTCTCACACTGTGTGCTGCCATTACATCCTTCTCTCCAGATCTGGTCTCATGAGACAGAAACTGCAGGGAAAATTTGTATGTACGTGTGTCCTTTATGGGCATTGGAATGGGGAGAAGTTTGTGACCAGTACATGTTGTGCTCTTCTTCAAGTCTTCTGTTGTATTTAGTGCTTTCCTTTTCAGATCTGTGTCCCTTATAACCGGGTAACTTTTTAAACAAGGCAGTGTGCTTTTTTTGTTTGTTTTGGTGCAGGGTCATTTTAGGGGAGTAATGTTGCTTGCTCAGAGCCCTCTGCAAGCTGTGGAGATCCAGAGCCTGCCTTTGAGTTCTTACATGTCTGAAGAAAAAGTAGATTAAGAAGCGCAGGGTTTCTTTCCTCTCCTGAAACACTGGGCAGTTTCTGACCCTTAAACACTAGCATCTTGTTCATAATGAAATGGAAGAATGCCTTCAACCGTTAGGCTGGAGTGGGAGGTGGTGGGGGCTAGAAGGGAGAGGAGAGAAATGTACTTGAAACAGTGTAATAAAGCTTAATTGTATTAGTTTTGAAAAAGGCTTTCGATCTCTGTGGATAATTTTATTCCTATAATGGTTGGAAAGATGGAAAACACAGCACAGAGCAATCTTTTTTATTAGCTGTTGCTTTTATATAATTCTGCTTTTATTTGTTGAATACACGCAGACCTTGATGCACATTTATTTATTTATTTATCCTTCAATTGTGCCCCAAACTTCCACCTCAGGCTTCCATTTATGCCTGTATATAAATACATGTGTAGCATGCATAAGTTAAAACAACAACAACATAGGTATATTAGAAAAATAGAGCAAAAGCATCGGAGAGAATGAGTTGAAGGAGAAGTTTCCTTTCTCTGCTGTTGCTGGAAGGGGGGGGTGGCCATCTGGAGCGTGGTCACTGCTTATCTGAAGGCGTTGTGCCAGGAGGGAGGTGATGTGGTGGCTCAGTGTGGAGTTACAAAGCCAAATGTTGTCCTTCTGGGGTCTGTGCTGTCAGGAACTCCCCCTCTCCTCTCCTTTTCCATGAGTTCAGTTTGGTTTCGTCCTCACTCTGTCCTGACAACAGAACTCAAGATGGCAAGTTCTGCAAGTATGTTTTGAAGGGATTTTTTGAACGGTCAGTGGAAAGAATCAATCACCTTCCTGGTAGGATGCAAGGAACGGTTGTACCTATGCTTCTCAGATGCATACTTATAACATAATAGCTGCCGTACTACTGTGTGAGGCAGACTGTGCTGCCTCTCCTGATGGTGGTCAGCTTACAAAGGCTGTGAGGTAAGATGCAAACAACCACCAACCCCCTTTTAAACAAAAGAATCCCCTTGGAGAATGGCATTGAAGTCTGAAGAGCTGTCAAGCGCTGACACGTGGCTTGCTGAAGTTTATTTTCATTCAGTATTTCTATTTGCTGTAATGGAACTTGGGTCATTGCCAGCATTCTCGTCTCAGCCACTTTTTTCTGCGCTTGTTTAGCTCTTTGCCTCAGTATCACATGGCTCTGTGTGCCATGAGTTAGCTGTGTGCACTATAAATTCTTTTACCGATTTCAAATACTTCTCGTCATTTAATATGTTGTATGTGAAGGGGATGAAAGAAATTCTTCATTAGTCATTCTCTGTAGATTTCTGTTCTGTTCCCTTTTTTTACCTTCCCACTAAGCTGAGCAGTCCTCACCTTTTCAGCCTCTGCTTGTATAAGTGATATTTTTCCAGGTTTCTCATTCTGCTCGGTTGTCTTTGAGCCCTTTTCCCCTGCAGTACTGTCTTTGAGATGTATTGACCAGAATTGAACTCAGTAGTTCCCCTGAACGCGGCAGATTGTGTGAATATATTATCCCTTTATTTTGTAATCTCTAAGAGAGTAGTGTAATCTAGTGGACAGAGCACAGAATTGGAAGCAAAAAACTCCTCATTTTCTAATAGCTGTTTCTCTTTGGGGAGTTTCAAACAATTACTTAGTCCATCTATCTCCGTTACTCCATCTGTAAGATGGAATAGCTTATAAAGGGAGGGCAAAGTGTTGTGAAACAGTAAAGCTATACAAATGCTAAAAAGGTTTTGCATGAGATGAACTGCGGGTGTACCTTATTTCAAATAGATCTTAAACTGGATTTTGCCAGACGTCTTTTTATTAAAATTTTCACAGGAAAGGGCATGTATTAAGAAATAACTTCAGTGTTTCTTTTGGGTTTTTCCCCATATCTTCTATTAAAATTCTGGAAGAAGAAAACCTGAGCGCAGCAGTGCTTTGTCACATTGCAGAAGCATCTAGTTCAGTTTGTTGGTCCACACTGACTGACATTGGCTGCCCAGGGACTGAGTGCAGCATCAGGGCAAGTATATGTGATATTTGCTCCAAATGCTTTCTCAGCCTGTGGTCATTTGTGACTCAGGTACTTCCTGAGATGTCTGTGTGTTTGCTAATCCTAGATGGATCGCTGTTATTTTCCATAGTCTAGCTTCTTCTTGAGCAGTTCCCCACCCAGCTGTATGTTGTGTGAACACACTTCTGTGTGTTATGAACAGAAATTTTGAACCTGTTAATCTTACTTGTTGCTCTTTCCTTATGAGAGCTGGATCTGTGACAGTAAGTTCTTGTCTCCCTTTGTGCCCCTCGTGGTTTTGTAGATCTGTTGTATTTCTCGATGCTATCTCTATTCAGGCTGAAACGTCCTCGTTCCTTAGTTTTTCCCTATGGAAGTCTTACCATACTTAAATGTGACCAGCCAGGATGGTTACTAAGGTTTTCACCTCTATTCAATCGTCCTGGAGAGATGGGAACCAGAACTGCAGATGTAATGATCAGTATATACGGATAGGCCACGAATTTATGTGGTAGCCTTATGAGAACTGTCATTTGGTTCTGTTCCTTTCTTAGGGAATGTTGAATGCTTGATTTGCATTTCTGACTTCTGTTGAGCAAATGCCACACACTGCTGCTTCCAGCACTCAGCTCTGTGAGTGCAGATTTGAGCACATGAAGTAGTTGTCCTAGGATGGAAACGGTAAAACAATTTCTTACTGGGAGATACTCTTTTTATTCCACCCTTTGTGTCAGGTTGTCAGGGTTAGCGTATGTATTAAGGGCTGTCATCTTTTCAGATCACTTTTTTTAAAATAAAAATAAGTTCCACCACGTTTTATTGAACAACTGCTTTGCAGAGGATTGGGATACTGATCATGCTCTTAATCTTCCCCACTTTGGTTCTAGCTGTTCATCTGTGTGGGCAGTTGTGGGTTTCAGTCTCTTGGGTTCCTTGGAAGTTGTTGTTCTGGAGTAGTGGAAGTATTTCTGTGGCTGAGAAAGATGCAGGAAGCAGATCCTTTGAACTGACCACTTCTTACACAGCCGTATGTAAATGCCAGGAGTTTGGAGCTGATGATGCAGACGTTCTGTTCCAGCCCTATGTTTGCAATGTGACTGTCTCATCTCCAATAAATAATCCAGTAACAGGACGTGGGTACACTGGTAGGAATGGTTAAACATTGTTAACTCTAATTTGAAACAGTGGTTTTACGTGGCATCCCTGTAATTTGGAGTTGTATCACCAAAAGTGGGTCTTGTTTCAACTGTTACAAATGAGTTTTTTTTTTTACTGTAGTTTCCCTGGGTAGAGTGGATGAGAGTTGGGCCTGATAACTCTGAAACGAAAACCTTACAAATATGCAATTTGAGAGGCTTAAGCTGATGTTGTTTCATTCCTGAATGTGTTACTGATAAGCAGGGGCAGCAGGAGATGGAGGGAGCTTGCTACAAATCATTAGCATACATACTGCCCAGAACTGGGATTTGTGTCAGGGATTCTGGGTATTCATTGTCCTGCCATCTCCAAATGGTAGAAACATCCTTTAAAAAAGAATGATAAGAAAGAAATGCAGTCTCTCCTGCAACCCTTCGGATACCAAGGGATTTCACGTAGCGTGTTAGTTGCATACTCTCTCCCAAGTTAATATTTGTTAGATTTGTTTTGCTGTTTGGCCTCTTGCTTGGTTTAACTTAACCAAATTTAAGGGCAGTGCTACAATACAGAAAAACCTGGGTAGCTGTTTGAAGAAGCATAGAGCAGTGGAGAGGCTGAAGGTAATCTCAGCAGATGAAGTGAAACTCCTTGCTGTAGATTGATGTCTGTTCTTTGTTTGGATTTTCCTAAGCTGCAGCTCTCCCACGTTATCTTCTATTAGGTGGCAATGGACTACTGAGAGTGGTGGGTACATTAATATGCAGTGTTTTCTGCCTGTAGCTTTTCAGAACAGTGAGTAGCAGAAGGAGTATTCATAAGCTATAGTGTATTTATGCAAGTTATTAAAAAATATTTTTATTTTTATTAATAAAGTAGACTGCACTTCTTTCTCTGCTTAGCTTCCCAGGTCTTGTGATTTTGTGTGTGGCATTCACCTGATTTGGTTTGTTTAAATGACTCTTTTCTATTGTGCTTACCGTGTAATTTATGTTTGTAAGGCATTTAGTGTGTGCTACATGGGAGAGAGGTGAACTTACTCTTGTTATTCTTATTGATCACCATCCTTGTTCTTGGAGTGGCCTCCCACTCTGTGGGGCAGAGCAAACCAGTGTCCCTTGGCAAAGGTGGCAGGGGCTCCTGTTGAAGGAGCTGAGGAATCCATTCCCTGAGCTGGGCTCCCAGGATGTTCCCGTATCTGTGAGACCTATGGCGCGCTCACCTAGCCTTGCAAAAGAAAGCTGTAGAGAGGTGTTCTTGAACTGAGCCCTCTGCCCTCTCCGTGGGAATTAAACATTCAGTGCCCTTCTCTAAATGAGTTGATAGTTCCTGGCGGGTGTCACTGACACCATTTATTTTCTCAATAAAATGGCCTGTAACATCTTAGGGCTGCGTGTGAGCTATTGCAGTGTGTGTAATGGCTGCTTTGTTTGCCCCTGGTCACTGTATCACCAGTCGCTAACTTATTGCTCTATAAAGTGCCGTGGGATACTCTGAGGGAGAACAGAGAGCATGAAGCTAAGCAGTTCTCCAAAAATGCCTTCTCCTTTCAGAAGCAGTCCTTGTCCCCTCCTTCATAATTCAGTTTTACAATATTTCCAGTTTCCATTTTTTTCTTTACCTAATTGGTTGAAATCTCATCTCATCCCCTGCTGCAAACCTTCCTCCTTCCCAAACCACTGCAGTGCGTTGTGTGACTCTACAATAGCTCTGACCCACAGAAGTAGTTTGCCTTTCAGGCCAGCGGAGCAATATAATGAAGCACCCAGTTCATCGAACTGTTGATTTCATCTTCTGAGTGCAGGAAGGTTAATCTGCTGTATGGTTTTCTGAAATAGACTGATAAAATCCCTCCTAATCATCCAGATCGTTTCCCAGTTGCTTGGACTGGCTGTCCAAGACTGTGGTGTTCCCTTTCAGGCTCTAGCCTTGGATTTCTAGGGAAGTAAGATTTTATCCCATTTGTCACCGAAGTTTCTGAGCAGCAACAAAACAATAACAAAACTGGAATTGCCATCTGAAGAGCTTTTGACCTTCCATCCTCCTCCTCTCTTTCAGTTACTCACACTAAATGTCATGCTGGTGGAAGAGGAGGGGCTGCAGCATCCCAGATTTTTTCTTCCTGCTGGTACCCACAGGGCAGCATGGGGCAGAGGCTGTGTTTCCACGGTGGCTCCACAGCATCTCTGTCTGCAGGGAGAGGCTGCTTCGTGCTGCCACCTGCAGCCTTAAGCCCACTTCAGTGCCCTGTGCGCAGTTCCCGTTTATCGGTTGTTTTGCTGAAAGCTTCTAAAGTTTAGTAGTTAATATACCTCGGTATGCCAGCTTTTAGAGATCAGATAAATTGATTGGTAATTTGATGAACTCAAAGAACATCTATAATAGCGTAAATAAAATGCGTTAGATGCCAGAGCTGCCTCTCTGCCTTCTCTGCAGCCTGTACGTTTGCTCTTCAATATGTGTTGACTGATGTACAGTACATTACATCAAATTACGAGCAGCTTCTAAGCAAACAGCAACTAAGTGTTTTCTTCCTTTTCAGTCTTCAGGATTAGCGTAGAGATGCATTTGCAGTCTGCGTGCTGAAGGGTGAACTGTCAGAGCCTTCCGGGTGATTCTGTTTCCCTGGCATTTAGAGTACCTTTGCAGAGGGGAGGATGATGCTTATGGGCTGCTTCGTCTTGGAGGAATCCATCCTCAGGCTCGACTTGTGAAATAAATGTGGCAGCGTGTGGTTTGAACTTAGTGTTTTAACACTGAATTTAGCAGCTGAATTTAGATAACAATCTGGTATCTGGTCTCATCAGTGTATCACTATGAAGACTTGTTAAAGGCAGAACAAAAAGACCTAGAATGTAATCTTGTCTCTTTGTTAGAGCTGAGTGCTGGAGTGTTTGTCCAGTCTGGTCCATAAAGAGCAAAACAAGCCATGCTTTTTGTCTGCCTTTTGAGAGCTTTTTTCATTACCTGATGTTTCTGATGCCTGCTCCTCCCCCCAGCCCCCTTTACATTCATTCTAGTTTTCCCTCCTTATCATTCATTTTCTTATTGCCTGATAGTTGTGGATAGAGTTCTGTTTTCTGCCTTAGTACTGTTTATAAGCAGAATGGTATTTATAAATGTGTGTGCGTACAGGTAGCACTGAGCAGTAAAGACAGTGCTGCTTTCTTAGTGGAAAGCAGGACACACATGCATATATATATATATTTATATATATGAAATTATATATACACTCATGCACACGTGCTTTCTCTGTCTGTCTCAGCTATTTTTTGCTGTGGTGTAGTTGTGCTGTAGCACAAGTACATTATCCTGCTACAATAAATACCAGTGCTGCCTGTTATTTCTGTGTAATTGGCCAACCAGTGTACAATTAATTTTTGGCCCTGTTATTGCAGTATTGGCTATTTTATGAAACTGGAGAGCTAGCACAGTGAATTGATTAAATATGTTGCAGACCTTAGGCCGAAGTCTGCGTGTCTGCTGGGATTTGGATGATTGAAGCTTGTGTTCCTCCTGGGATATTCCAGATTTAGACTTGGCCTTGGAAATTGTTTCAGGTAGACAGAACTTCCCTGTGTGCGGAGTCCACGTGCATAGGGCCCTGACTTTGGGGAACGTGAGATTTCTCTTTCAGCCTGCAGCGTTCCTTCTGTGTGCGGTAGGAAAAAAGGCATCGATAATGTGACTAAAAATAAAACCAAGGCTTAGGTCCGTATCTAAAAGGTCCATAAATTCTTGCGTTGCCTTTATAGAACATGCTTTTATCACATCGATATAAAATATAGTTAATAATTACTCTGAAAATTGGGCAGAACATCTCAAATTCGTGCTGAATTAAGTAGACCAGGGATCAAACTTTGAAAAGGGGCTGCCCTGCATTTATGTTGGCTGTACTTCTGAAGGGAGGCTGCTCAGTGGGTTACTGTGGATGTGTTAAATGCATGTTTCATGACAGCCCAGGGCCGCTTCTCTGAAGGTTTTCCCCCATCTGTCATTCATTTAAAAAAAAATTATAAATAAAGCTATTCTAATTTCTTGAACATATAATGCACGTTCCCAGAATGACTGAGAAGTAGCTTGTAAATAACATGTTTTAATATTCTTAAATATACGTGTGCTGGGAGGCTCACTGTGAGGTCTTGAACCACTGCAAATGGTATTTGTTTTTGTCTGTCTCGCTGTCCTGACTCCAGGATGCTATCTGGTGAGTTGTCTGCTTGTTTTTTGGGTTGGCCAGTTGTTCGACTGCCCATTCTGCTGCCCCCTGAATGATTCCTGTCTCGGTTTACCATTGAACACCTTGAGTCTAATAGTGAGGGTTACCTGAGTCACCCATTAGCTGTCTAGCCCCATTATAAGTACAAAATAATGACTAATTTTGTTCGGTGTTTTGTTTTTACTGAAGATAACGAATGCATCTCCCAGACTTTAGTGTGGAGTCCACCACTGTCACATGGGGAGAGGAGGGGTTTGTCCTGTTACTTGCAGGTAGAAGGTGCTGCAGGCAGCAAAGGAGAGGCAGAGCCAGAATGGTTCTGTGCTGACAGCCTGCGAGGGGCAAGAGGGGAGAGAGGTGGGAGGGGGAAATGCAGAGCTGAGATGAAACTCTAAGCCTCCGAATTGAGAGGGCTTCCAATAAGTACGTTATTTCAAGAGAACAGCTAGTGTTTCCTTTCCTTCCCAATTACTGCATCTCAGGTCTTGTCTTAAGGAAAAAAGATGCAATTCCTCCTTCTTTCTCCCTCCTTCTTCTTCCAAACACAAGCCATGCTTTTGCTTACATAACTCCAAGCAGCAACATTGCTGCGAGCTTGCATGCTTGGGTCAATCCAGGAGTGCCTGAATTTATTTTTTTCCCTTAGGGATGTTTTGTGATGTATTGGATGCTATACATAAATAATTTGATTTGCCCTGACGTGGAGCATGCCTTGAACTGACTGGGCTGTAGTTCTTGAAGTGGGGAGGACAACTCATACAGACACATGAAATGCTGTGTGCCCGCCTCGGCATGTATGTGAATTGAGAACTTTCAGCTGCTCTCTAGAGCCATTATTTTTTTAACATTAATTTTCATAATAGCTATGTAAACCATAAAATTTCCTTTGGCCTCTCGGGGGATTACGAATAATATATGAGGTCTTTCACGTTTAGGTCATTCCTCCAGATAGAGCTTCCATAAGCAGTACCAAAAAGCCATTACTTCCTGCTGGCTAATCATTCATTTGTGTGGCACTGAGATAACAGCTCTTTTTCCAGTGAGAGGCAAATGTTTGTTACAGCAAGAAAAAATAATTGTGTCCTAAGCTGCTGATTTTTTGATAGGGGATGTGTGTTCCCAGTGAGGAATAGAGAATTTGTCCCTGTGAGGTGTGAATAGGGCAGGGCTGGGTTACAGCTTTGGGTGATGGGTCTCTCAGTGGAGAGAGGATTTTGCTCCGGGTCTGCAGTGCTTGTGGATTTATTTCGTCCTGTTTTTCTCCAGTCCAGGTTTAGTTTTGTCTCTTCTTTGCATTCCTATTTGCATTTCTGAGCTCCAGCCCCTTCCAGCTGAAGGCTCACAATGGTTTATATGTTCCTGGCCAGGAGATATAGGTGATTATCTTATACATTGCTTGTGAACTTGAGAAGCCCACTTATGGCACTGTTTCCTAAGTCTTTTCTTGTCATACCCTTTGTCAGTTACAGCAAGACACCCTGGATAATTACAGATGCTTATACCTAAATTTTTTGTTTGGGAGAGCATACTTGTGTGGATTCCTTGTTTAGCTCCCATGTCAAGGTGTGCTGTCTGCACATAGCATATCTTTTTGTGGGAGATGTTGCTCAGAAGTTAAATTCTGAGAGTAGGTTTAGCTTATGTCTGAGTGTGTGACATGCTGTATGTGATGCTTTTCCATTTATGTTCTTGAGATGCCCTTGCAGCGAAGCCTTACCAGAATTTTCTGGTTTGAAGTTAAGCTGTAATTATTCCTATTATTCTGTACTGGACCAGAAGTGGGAAACCCTCTGCTCCCTTTCCTCTACCTTGGTTCTGTATTGCAGTTCTAATCTGGTAGTGGCCTACTGTTGCTGGAAGCTGCAGGTGATGGCATGAGCCAGGGCTGTGAGCATCCCTGCTGGAGGATGGAGGGATGAGTTCTGCGTCTGCCTGGGGACATTGGATTTCCATATTAACGTCTCCTTCCCGATAGCCCCACTGTGAAAATGTCCCTCTCCTCCTCTGACATCCTGTGGTCATTCTGCTCAAAGGAGCTTCTCTTTGCAGACTTCTCAAGCTCTTGGTCAGCTACAGAGAGATTTCTTCAATGCTTTGTTCTCTTCAGAGGATGCAAAATGACTCTGCTGAGAACCGTATGAAAGAAAAGATGTCTGAAAGCAGGGAGAATACGGCTGTCGAATGTTGGAAAAGAAACTGCTTACAAATACTTTCTGCTTTCTGCCTTATCCCTATTACCATCCTTCCTCCTTTGTCCTCCTTGGCTTTTTATCTTAGGATAAACATCATATTTATTTTCAGTTGACTGTAGGGACAATTTCAATCCATTTTGAATAGCAAAATAAATACAATACTGGCGTTCCCTTCTCCAGAGTAACTGATGCCTTGCAGGAGATCCAGAGGTTTTATGGCAGGTATCATAAAAGGAGGCCAAAGGGATCTCTGTTCTTCCATTTTCTTGTTATCATTCCTTTGTGTTATGTTTTATCATCCTTTTTAAGTAATAATCAGTATTTCTTCGTAAGAAGAACCTACTAACTGTTATTTTCTGATTGTAAAATAAATATACCGTTGCTTTATATTGTCTAAGCATTTATTAATAAAGGGGAATGAAGTCAGGTTATCCTCGTAAAACTACTTCTGAGCTGTGGAGCTGGGAGTTTTTTCCAGCTATTCATTAACTAAGATTTGCAGATCACTGAAAGATAAGTGAATGTGGGCTCCATTCCAAACAAACAAAAAAAAAACAGTGAATTCCTACGATTAAGGTTAGCATTTATCAAAGTAGCTTTTGTTATTTCACTTTCTGGTTGTCCACGTATGGCATTTGTCTTCAGATGTGCTGATTACCAGTAACCTGAGCTTGAAGTTTTGAATAATGAGCTCCTGTGCATCTCCAGATAGAGCTGCAAGCCAGCGGGCACTTCTGAAGGTATGGATTTGTCTGTGTCATTAACCATGTACAGTGACCTGTAAAGTCCTAGCGGTCTTTTTGGCCGTAATCATTAAACCAGCCTCTACCAGAAGATAAAATAGGAAGAGAAGCTGCAAGCGTAGGGAGAGAAACCTGACTGAAAATACAAATATCTTCAGAAAACGCTCTGGGAGTAATAATCATAAAGAAAAAGTATGGTGGCAAAATAAATTGCTGCTGATACAATTTTTCTTCCTTTCCCAAGTTTGCCTCCAGTATGGCAGCTTCTCTTTCTTCGATAAATAAATGCAAGGATGAGAATTGCTGCCAAAAACTGTCACATTTCTGGAACTTTCAGCCCCTGATTATTCACATTAAGTCTCCCCCCTCCAGCAGTACGGTATTCTGAATATGTACACCCACCATTCTGTCAGATCTGTGCAGTCTGCGTCTGGTTCATCTTCTGTGTCTTTGATGTGCTCCATAACGTAGGCAAAGAGAGGTCTGATAGTCTCTCTAAAAACCTGACAGTTTGTGTGACAATCTGTCCACGGATCCACAGGCTCCTTGTCAACCAAATGAGCCTTTGAATATTGGAGGTTTTCGGCACAGTGCTTGCAGCATTGCATATGCACTAAGGGGAGAGTACAACAGGCTGCCTTGTAACCTGAGATGCCTGCGTTTTCCTTAATCATTTCAGGGACATCTCATCATTACTTGCTGGTTGGTTCTCAGCCCTGCACATGTCGGGGTTATTTAGAAAAGCTTGATTTACTGGAAGCTGCACATGGAGAATAATTTGCAGTTGAGGGTAGAGGAAAGACCCTGGGAGGGGGTGGAGCTTTGCAGGCTTTGGTGTGCTTCTGGCTGTTTGTTTGTTTGTTTCTTACTTTTAATGACTCTCTTCCTTGCAGTTCCCTGTACCCATGGATGTGGTGCGTTTCCGTCAGTATTTTCCAGTCCTCTCATGCATTTCCTCTGCCTTGGGTCCCTCCTGCTCTGGGATGCTGGCGCGTTGCTTCCCTTAGCTCCCTGTTGTGGAAAGGAATGGGAGCGTGGATATGGGAATATCAATGTATGGGATAGGAAATGGGATAGGAGCCGTTCAGTGGGCCGGTTGCCTGCAGTTTATGAATGCGCTGAGGGCTGTTCTCAGCAGGGTGCTGGAGCTGTCGTGTTCCTGTCCGAGGCGGTGGGAGTTCTGATGGAGGTTCTGTCAAATCCTAGCTTTGGCATGATGGCATCTAACTTAGCTGCAATATCCTTCTTGTTTCTTCCCGAAATAAGCTCCTGTGATGGGTCTGACGGGGGAATGTACTTAGCATTTTTTCTGATGTATGACAAGTACTTGATGGCTGCCAATTTGCCACTTGTATTTATATTCTGAAGTGCTGGTCAGCCTCTGAGTGAAACTTTCGCTGCGGTGCTTTGGATGCTCTGATAATTCACTTTTTCCCCTCTCTTCCGCTTGCACTGACACTGATTCTCCACATGCTTGTCAGTCTCTTGTCCAAGGCCTGGCTGGCAGGGGCAGCACCCTGGCATCAGTCTCTTGCTCCTGGCCCTGTGACTGGCTTGCAGGTAGGAGCTGCAGGTGCGTGGCTGCAATGGGGCCCATGGGGCTGCAGGCACTGCGCTCTGCAGCCCAACCAGGCTTCGGAGATCTCTGTTGCAAATGCTGAAAACCCTTGATGTGTAATCGATGCCTGGGAAGCCTGTTTACCTGCACTTGTCAGGTATAATTGATTCGGGCACTTACTGTGAATTCCTCACCTAGGACTCCTAGCTCCTATATTAGACTTGCAGCCGGGAGAATGAGGAGCAGGGCTCTCCTACTGCAGCTGTAGCGTGAATCTGGGCCTTTCACATTGCTATTGCTGTCCTTGTCGGGAAGCCTGGGTTGCCTGCTGGCATTTCATGGCCTTTCTCTTTGAAGGTGCTTTTTACCTTCTGGAGTCTGTGTTTGAAGAATTAATAATGCTGTATTTGCGGTCCTTCAGAACAGTGTGCTTTAAAGCAATCTTGTGTAAAAGCAGCGTTTAATTCTTTCTGGTGTTTTTTTTTCCACTCCTTCTTCCCTTCTTCCCCTTTTAATCACCTCTGTAGTAATGATTTCTTAATGTTGTTGTCTGTCTTTCTGATTGGAAGTCAACGTGAGGCTTTTCTGTTCATTTCCAGTGAGGCACTCTCACCCAGTTTGCGGCTCTTCAGAGGAGCTCTCACATTGTTTTCCATGGGGTCTGTGTTCTAATTGGTCTCTTTCCAGGGTACCTTTGTGGAGACAGTCTGACTTCGGTGTGCAGTCTTGTTCTGAGACTGCAAACCCATTCTTACCCTGGTGATGCACCTCAGTGAGGAGACCTGTTTGATTCATGGCGTGATGTAGGGCCAACTTCACCTATCTGTGCTTGTTATCCCCAGGATAACCCCAGCTGTGGTGCTTCTCCCCAAACCTACCACCTCGGGGTTCGGTGAGGACTGGTATTTTGTGGGATTTTATCTCTGAGAAGCTCTCTAGATATGCTACAGAATTAATATTTTGCTTTCAGCCCAAGATAATGTTACAGTCACAAGAAGAGCTGTTCAAACAGGAAAGTAATTCTGCCCAGGACTAGTTTAACTTTCTTGTGCTGTTTCTGTGGACATTGCTCTTTTTCTGGCTTCTCTGAATCTTAATCCAAAATTTATGATCTCGCAGACCATTGCCAAAGGAAAGAATAGAATGACACAAATTCAATGCTTTTGTTTCATTATTGTTCTCAGCAGGAGGAGTGGACGAACCCACACATGAACAGCAAACAACAGTGCTGTGTTTAGAAGTTGGCTTTGATTAAAAAAAAAAATAAAATATTTTCTCCTTATCAGTAAGCTGTGTTTGTAGTTGCCTGCATCTCTCCTCTGTTACCTTTTGAGAGCAAAATGCTTGTATTCACATAAAAGCTGTTTAACCCTTGGCTTCTGTGCTCTCAGGACACACTTTATATGCAGTTTTCTCTTTGTTGTTAATTGGCCTCTGTGTATGTGAACTTGCATTTTCTCATTCCTATCAAGCACAAGTGCTGTCTTTTAGCTAGATGCAGAGCTTGTTTCTTGCAGTCTGTCCTGGAATTCCCGAGCTCCCAGTTCTGGGCCAAGGTTGAAAGCAGTGATTGATGGTGTAGGTTGATGGCAACGGATTCAAAGGGTCATGAAGCAAAAAGATGAGTTTGGCTCATCTGCCTCTGTTCCTGTGGGAGGGGTACAAGTAGGTGCAGTAATTTTTCAGATCTTTTAGGAGCCGTTTGCATGAGACTTCAGAGAGATGAGAACTAACATCCTGATTTATAGCGTGTGTGAACCAGCAACCTGGGGAAGTCTGGGAGACCCTGAGCGCATCTTCGCTTCCCTAAGGCAGTAATGTGAGCAGGCTTCCAAAGCTGGCACTGACTGAGGATTTTCTGTAGCTTTCTGCTGCTCCCCTGGCTGAGTGATGCCCAGAGCACTGCATTCCCTGTCCCCAAGCACATGGCTAGGCAGCAGTTGTGTGTTGGTTTACTGGGGAGAGGTGGGGTCTTATTTTGTACTTCAGACGCAGTCAGAAGGAGGAATTTGAACATCTTCCAGTTGATGTTGGATCCAGGGGCAGTAACCTCTGCTTTCCTTTCCCTCTTCTCTCCTGTAACGTGGCTGTGGCTCTCACACTCCTCCCAGTGTGCCTGCAAATTGTGCTTGGAGGTCTGCTGGGAGCCTGCGAGAGCCAACATCAGGAGGGGAATGGAGGCGATGTGCCTGTCAGGTGGAGGCAGATTGTACCATCTAATCCCCGGCTGTCGTCTGTAGCATTTGTCAAGGCCTCCGCCGGCCTGCTCCGTTTCATCAGAGGTATCGCTAGCGTTCATCTAGGCTGGCAGCATTTCAACAGCTGTTAATCCTCCTTGTATCTTTAAACACTGTGACCGCTGACAAGCTCCCGTGCTTTGAGGTGTCAAAATATCTGAAGATAGCTCTGGTGATTTTTTTATTTTTTAATCCCAACGCCTTCTGATCTATTGACCCACTCTGAACCTGATGGAGAAATATATATCCCAGGCTCGGTTTTTTTTGCTGCTGCTTGATGTTTGCCAAAAGTTGCGCCTACAGTCTAATTCATTTCTAGTTCCTCGTGCTCATGATGCTTAGTTTTCTGTCTTACATGTTACCGCAAGTAGTGCGTGTTTTACTGAAGTTGTAAGGAATGTGGTTTAATGTCAGTGTGAGAATGAGCTGGCAGGGTTTTCTCTTTACGCTCCAATTACTTTCCCTCCTGAAGTAGCCCTGAGAACTCCTTTTGCTACGTTGTTTTCTTGATTCCTTTGCTTTATGTTGTGGAAAGGACCTGGGTGGGATAGTGAGATGCAGAGGTGGAGGAACGCTGGGAAAATACAGCTTCAAGTTTTAAATCCAGTTCCCTTTGGAAAGGGAATTGTTAGTCCAAAGGCTTCTGGGGAAGAGTAGGGGGCGAGGATATAGCAGCTAAGCTGTTGCAGCAGAGCAGCAGGTTAAAGGAAAATGGTTCTGTTGGTCTTTAGGCTCTAGTTATGTATTTTTATAACTTCTCGGTGTTTTTATTATTTGCTACGAACCATCATTTAATAGCAGGGGAAAATCTTTCAAACTAACATTTCTTTGTTTTGATTGTTCGTCCTCTCTGGAGAGCTCTCTCCCCATATGACATCTCTGATGTTCTGAGGTTGGCTCCCCTAAGGCTCAGCTTTATTGAGAGAAGTGAAACGTTTTAGATGGTTCATTCATTCTTTCTTTGTCTCTTGTTATTTGAGCCCTTACAGTGTCTTTTGGTCATGTTTTTAAGCTTATTTCTGCAACTAAGACTGCTAGGAGCTTGATTTAATAGTAGTCGAGGTCTCATGTTCAACTTTTTCTTTGCGGGCTGCCATTTTATCTCAAGCATCAAATATTGTGAGAGTAAATTAAAAGCTGCATGGGTGTCCTCTAATTTTGTGTTGAATGTTCCATTCTGCTGGGCGATTGAATATTGTTTTAGGAAGTTAAATGTCTTTGCTAAGGTTCTGGGCAGCCCTGTCTTCCTTTCAAGTGCAAATACCGCACCTCGATCCGGCTGAGGAGCCCTGGTGGGTGGGTGGCTCTGTTGGAGACACTGGAAGTTTTTGGGTGGTTCCTGGCTTGCTTCCTCATTTGGAAACTTAATGAGTCGTGCAATTTGTTAGACATTGAAACTTTGTGAGCTGCCAGAGTGCAATGGGGCAAAATACTGAGAAAGATCTTGCATCTGGAGTTGTATAGATGGAGGATGTTGGGAAGTTTGTTCCCGAATGACAGAGCCTGCTGTGACTGTGCCTGTGCTGAAAGGCCCTTCTGTGCTGCTGAAGTAAACACCATTTTCCCAAGGTAGGAAGAGGCCTGGAGGCCATGGAAAACCTGTTTAACAAGCCCTCTTGTTGAACAAACTTGGGTTTAAATGGTAAAAGTGTTTTTCTTACTCGAGGAAGCATTTGAAGATAATGGTTCATAGCATCGGAAATAGTGCTTCATTGGGTTTTTGGCTTTTTGAAGGGAAAGGAGGAGGAAGAAGGGGAAGAGTTCTGATCCAGCGCAAGAGGGTCAGTTAAATCCCATGCAGTTGGATCCTTTTAATTTGTAAAACAGAGCAGCTTTCAGCTTTAGGTTGAATGTCTGTGCCCCTCTTTGATCTTTGCATTGTGCCATGTTCCTTGTGGTTTCTTTGAGGCCGATCTTCCCCTCGCTGAGAATCTTGCTTCTCCGCTCAGGTTCTTACTTGCCTGCTTTTCATCAGCTTCAGGCTGTGGGGCTGTTTCATACTGGTCTCTTTCCCAGCTATTTTTGTCCATGCGTGCAGCTGATTGAGTTGAAGATGGGGCTGGCTGTAGTACTGGGCAGATGAACTCTCCATAATAAAGTGGGCAAGGTTGTGCCGCATCCACTTTAATTGACAGCGCAATCAGCAAATGAATCTGTTGGCTATTTTTTTTCTGTCTTGAGGTGGGTTAAATGCCAGAATCATGCTGGGTCTCACGTACAACGTATTTGTTCCTGTTTTCCTCTCCTGCTGCTGTTTTACTGCAGAGTGCTGCAGGCTAATGGTATCTGACGGGGCTACTTCCTATTGCCTGAAAAATGCTTAATTTTACTACCTTGCTTTCTCACTTTCCCGCCTTCTCTCATTTTGATCTCTCAACTCCAGTCCCTTTGAGAAATCAGACCGTATAAAGTATGAAAATTGCTTGGTTAGTAATTGGGGGAAACAGTGAGGCTTATGAAACCCACGGAGATAACGCTTACATCTACTTACTCATATTATTTAATTTTTAATGGCAAATTTAATTAATGGAGCACAGGTCTTGTGGTTCCATGTGTGAATAAGTAACAGCAGGGAGCTGAAAGTCGTGAGGTCTGTTTACAGGACAGGGAAAAGGCTCCATTAAAAGCTGAACTTTTTCATTATAGGAAGGAATAAAATGGGTTTAATAGCATAGAAGTTTGACCGGTATGTAGCAAGTAAGTAAATGAAAACATTAATGGCAATTTTGATAGCAAAATGCATTTTGAAGTGGTTACTCATCCATGATTTTTCACTTTAAGTCTGTCTCCTGGGTCAAAGTTTGGAGAAGGAAAGTCTATTCTGTGGGGCTTTTTTTTTTTTCCAGTATGTGACATAAATTCAGACCCCAGAGATAAGTGCTTAAATAGAGCACCTTGAAGTCTAGGCTTTGAAAACCTTTATAAACCCTCGAATTAGCCAAGCTTTAGACAACTTCAGTGATGCAGGTAGCTGTTATCCCTGGCTTGCAGATGGAAAATGGTGAGTTGCCCAAGACTGCACCAATGGCAGAGCTGCTCATAGACTTTGAGTTATCTGTCCTTTCTCTAACCACTGAGAAATGTGTAGTCTAACCATGTGCAGGACCATAGCTGCCTTTATGGGAAAATAAATAAAGAAAGGCAGGAGTAGCGTTCTATTTAGAATGACTGAATTTGAAGAGAGAAGATAGCTACACCTGGCCCTAAATGAATAGCTGTCCTTGCATTCAGTACCATTTTGTCACTTCTTTGAGTATCGCATATTTTCTGCATGTGCCTTTTCCAACTAAAGGCCTCACAGATGAGCTTTAAGTGAGGGAATTGCAGCATGAAGTCCGGAGGCTTTGCCTGCAGCAGCCCCATCAGCAGTTCAGTGACACAGGCCCACGCAGCAAAGCTGCTGGGGTACGTGGCAGTTTCCTCCTGCTGCTCTGCTTGGGAGGGCCTCAGTGCAGCACAGGAGGAATTCATCCTCAGTGCTCAGTGGCTGAGCAGCTCTGAACTAAGACTTTCTGTGCCAGCTCAGGAGAATTTAGTGCAAACCTCTTAAGCCCTGCAGCAAGACACTACAGACTCCGTTTGGCAAAGCCTTAGCTGATACCTGCTATGCTTCCCAATGTTGTTAAAAGGGAAACAGGCAGCATAATTTTCTTTTAAAGAATAAGTAACGTAAGTAGAAGCACTGAAATGTAAAATGGATTTTCCTGTGCTAGCAGCCAATTTTGATACTTTGCACGTCAGTAACTTACAAGATTCTTCACAGCAATTAATGTAAAAGAACAAAGCACAGCCTAACTCAGAATAACTTGGGGTAGGAAACACCTTGTTTTTGTGGTTATGTGGAATAATCAAAGCCCTCTCTTTTCCTTCACAAAGGTGAAGTGTGTAAGGAAGACATGAATCATAGAATGGCTTCAGTTGGAGGGGCCCTTAATGATCATCCAGTTCCAACCCCCTGCCATGGGCAGGGCTGTCACCCATTAGATCAAACTGCCCAGGGCCCCATCTGACTTGCCTTGGATGCCTTCGGAGATGGGGCATCCATAACCTCTCTGGATGTGTTGTAGCCTTGATATGTTTTCTTGCAAATAAACTTTTAAGCTTTTTTTTGTGTTCTTTGAACTGAACATGCTTTTTGTTGTTGGAAATGATTATTAATTATAGAATTATATATATCCTTGATGGGATAAGATCTGAGAGGCCTTTCATTTTTAGAGCTGAGCATTATGTTCTTTGTTGCAGAATGCAGAAATCTACAAGCTGACGTCGGAGCAGTACCAGGAGGCAGCCACCAAGGCAGAGGAATGGATAAAGTGAGAAACCATTTTTGTTCTCTTCTGCACTCCAGTTGTGTTTTGTGATGCTGTGTGTAAAGGCACTAGATAATCTGGTAAACAGAGTGTGAAGTTACCACTTGTCACATATTTAGGAGGCTGAGGAGCTGCATACTACCATCCTTTCCTTCTGTGCTGAGCTTGACAGAAATTAGTATAAAGTTTTCAGGTCTTTCAAGGGAAGAGCAAGAATGAAGTTGTGGACTAGAAAGTCCAAATCAAATGGGAATATTTACCAGGGTTTTTTAAAATAATAGCAATGGAACATGTTTGATCTGCTTCAACTTTGACCCAATGTATTTAGCCTATACATTCCAGCACTGGGCTAATGTGTGTGAGAAAGAAAAATGTCACTTCTAAAGTTTTTCCTTGTCCAAGGAAGAAAAACAAGTAGTTGAATTTGTAGCCCTGTGAATTTCCGTCAAATAGCGTTGTAGTTAGCATAAATGTTTTCTTAAAATGGGTGCAGTGATATTTCTGACCTCCTTAACTGGCCGTGGTATAATTAGTGGACCTTTTGTATTGTCTTTTTGCCATGAGCATATTTAGTATCTAAGTTCCATTTGTATTTGCCAGTAGTGTTGTATGGCTTATTGTTCTACATTCACTAACAGCTGTCAAAAAAAAAAATATTTTCTATAATTTCTTATTATTAATGAATCCAAAGCAATTATACTGTCATGAGCAACACTCAGATCTCAGTTGGGTAAACAGTTGGCCAACATGCAGCAAACTGGAGTAGCAACATATGTAGTCCAGTTGGGTCCAGTCCAGATTGTATGATACTTAATTGCATAAATAGATTATATATCAGTGATGAATATGTTAGTGGAGTATACAGTATATTGTGCTGTCTTCATTTAAAATTAAGTTTGGCTGCCAAAGCGTCGCATAACCTGTTGTAATTTCACATTTTTGTTTGGACAGTGAAGCAGTAAGTTGCTAAAGAAGCCAAAACAAGGCAGCTAACACATCACATTGATTTTCATACAGATTTCCATAGTAGAATTCGTAAGTGCAGTTTTAAAATAAAATTTAAAAAAATTAATAATCGAGAAAGTTCTGAGAATCTTTGATCAGTTGAGTTTTCTCTTATTTGCTGCTTCAGGCTTGTGATCAAATGTTGGGAATAGATGTGGCAATGTTCTGATCTTAGAACTTTGTAAAGAGGTGTGACCTTGGGTTATGTGCTTTACTTCCTATTACAGACTTGAACCTATTTTTAGAGTATTCTTAAGCTGGATTCCTGACGTTTAATTTGGTCTCTTCTGATTCTTGTGGAAGTGAAAACTGGTAACATAGGACATGCTCTCCTAATGGAAGCATTTCTCATAAGGGTTGCTGGCTGGAGCCAGTATAAGTGCTAATTGACTTATTTTCATTCAGGATTCAAATAAGTTTTCTTGGTTATGGTCTTGTGGTAGGGAAGGGGTGGGGAGATGCCTTCCACTTTGAGTCCTTAATGTCTGCCAATCCCTGGCTTCTGGCCTTACTGTACAATGCTTTTCTGTTTGAATGGCATATGAACTTCCCCTATCATAAGGGGACAGATTCCTTGATCTGCCTTCCTGACAGCCAGGAGGGACACCTGCCCTACTAGAATTTCATCGTGAAAAGACAACGTGACTGAGGAGTACCTTGAGGAGAGGGAAGCTGTGTGGCAATAGTGAAACTGAGGGAGCAAGTGAACATCATGCTTCTATTCCTTTACAGTTCAAGTTGTCAGCCATAACCAGTATTGCTCTGAGCTACATGTTGGAGCCTAGGACAGCAAGTAGCTAGGACAACCTAGGACTGATCTAACCCTCTGATAATTGAATGTGAGGGAAGAATCATTGCTTTAGCCTATCAGTTTGCACTGCGTCTGATTCATACAGCAGTATGCAACCATCTTTTTTGGGATTGTTGTCAGTGTACAACATGCAGAAGACATAATGAGTGCATATGCATCAGGTGAGGTCACCACATAGCTGGGACAGAGTCAGGGGACCTTCCTTCATATGCTGATATTTGTGCTTGTTTGGTTGGACTTGAAATTTGCTTGTTATGAGATCTTCTTTTTAGGCCTTGCACATTCAAATGAAGCCTGTTTATGGTCATAAATTACAAGGTCCTGTGAATTCAGTGGAAATAATAATTTGTTCATCTTGTTTTGCAATTTCACATTAGACATACAGGCACAGTAAGTGCTAAGCTAGGTAAGACTGATTTATGCAGATCGAGTAACTTGGATGACACAAGTAAACTCCAGGAAAATTACATGAACTGGAATGTAGCCAAATTCAGACTGAAGCACAGGTCTGCGTGCTTGCAGTGTTGGGTTTCAACAGCTCCTGTATTAAAAGCAGATCAGGAGTGGCATTTTCTCCATTTTATGAGGAAAATGCATCTCCTCCATCTCATAGTGTTTCATCCCCACCTTATCCCATCCTTGTCTCACTGTCAACTGTTAGACCTGCCTCTGGCACCTTCCCATTGTGAGACCAGTCTGCACAGCATTTGTTGCTGTCTGCCACCACTGTGTATAGGTAGAGCTGCTGGATGAAGGGAAGGCTACCGTTGGGTCTGTTTCCATAGTGAGTGTGCTGTTTTTTCAGAGTCTGCATTGAATCAAAGATAAGAAATACCTGAAACAAACAAACAAAAAAGCATTTTCTTGGCATTTATTGACCTTTGCAAACTCCTTTATCAACATCCACAGCTCTGCACAAATAGTGCATGGAACACTTGACCGTTTTCTCTCCTTAATGATTATCAAGCATTTCAGGATTTAAGAATACTGCACAAGCTATCTACCAGTGATGCTTTGCAGCATGCCTGCGAGGTAGGCAGGTAAACCATCTCCATTTGTATAGGAACAGAAGCGAAGTGCTTGAGTGCAGAGCTTCATATTAAGTCACTGACACAGTCATTAGCTCCTGGTTCCTACTTCAGGGCAGGGTGCCTCTGTGGCCTGGCTGCTGTGACATGCTTTTTTCTTCATCTCCTCACCTTGAGCCCAGCCTGCTTCTGACACCTCGGTGTCTCGTTCTTTGTTCTGGGCTCTGTCCAAGCTCTTTCTATCTCCCAGGAAGAAGATCCTAGCAACAAGAAACCAGTGAGCACGGCTTCCAGCACCTTAAGCAACTTGCCCTTGTTGCTTACATGCTGTGGTGAATTGGACTCTCGCCACGGACATATTGTCTCTATGATGTTATTATAATTGATGCATTATTATTTTTCTCTTTTGTTAACCAGCAGAATTACTCTGGGGACCTAGAACTTTTTTCCTTCCTTCCCTGTTTAGCAAACTGCACATCAGTAACCACCCACAAAAGAAGCGGCGTGTAAATAAAAAGCCAGTGCTCCCCGCCCTTCGCTTCGTTCCACATCCTTTTCTCAGTGCTCATAGAGCCATGACTCAGACTGGGTTTAGAGAAGACAACTTGCTAATCCCCTCCCCGCTACAGAGAATAAAATGGCATTTCATTCCAAGCTCTATTAATGCGCTCGCTCCAGGGATAAAGCAGCACTCCCAAAAGGCAGTGGCCAAATTTTTTTTTCAGTTGCGTTGTCTTTGTCTTCTTTTGAGTGTTACATTTAGATTAGCTTCTGAGGATTAAATGTTATTACAGTCTCTGAATCTGTTAAGGGGAAGGAAAAAAGCATCAGTAAAGAGGTTATAGCTGAGTGCAGGCACTCTAGATTTATTGTCAGAATTCTGGTGTTGTTTTTTTTATAATAAATTTGATTTCTTTTGCGAAGGTTGTCTTATTTTCATTTTTGTAGTTGTTAAATTGGGTTGCAGGAGTTACCATGGGTGAGGGATGCGGCTTGCTCTGAAAGGTAAAGCTACGGGAATGGGGCGAGGGGATTAGGAAGCTGTTAAAAGATAAAATGGTTCGGAAGCGAGTTTCCCTCTGAGATCTCCCCATAGCTTGCTGAACCCCCCCTGAAGCTGCTTACCGACGGCTGTGCTGCGTTGCATGTTGTGCCCACAGAACTGTGTGTGCTCTGCGCTGTTATCCAGGAGCACGTAAAGAACATCGGTGTCTTATCCTGATAGAGATCAGCCCTGAATCCAAGGCAGCTTTCCAGTGGGGAAACTGCCAAAGAGATTTACGCCGCGTGGGATTTGGTATTTAAGAGGTCTGTTTAATGGTCCTGAGATCTTTAAACTTAATGGACATCAGTGTTTAAGATGATTACGTTAGAGAAACTGGCGAGCACCTAAGTATCCTCCTGGGCTGAACGTGGTGTTGAGAACCAAACTGACTCCGTGGGGCAGGGGGAGAAAGTTCACAGATGGGCTGTCTGCTGCAGGGGGGGATTTGTGGCTCGCTTTTGGGACTCACAGAAATGAACATTTTTATTGAATTGAGCAAGATTTCGTGAGACTGATCCCTCAATTAGAATGACAGCAGTAACTGGAACCTATGAGAACTACCTGTTCTTTTCTTTGCCTTCCTTTGTGTAGATCTGGAAAGTTTGTAAGGTACTTATATGATGAAACAGGGCTTCGTGGTAGATATCAACATTAATAAGCTCCTGTCTATTTCAGCAGAGGGCTGTGCCCACAAGTCGAGCTCTGAAATAGTTATTCTGTGGACAGTCGTGAAGCCTAAGGAGAAAGGGTAAAGACATCACAGTTTTCAAACAAAATTGCTTTGAGATTTCTCCTATCATTAGATTAGGTAGATGATTAATTCAGCCTTGAAATTAAGAGTCCTTGCAATAGGGATTTAAGAGTTTTCGGGGATAAAAGGCTGTGATTAGTGCTTAGAGCTTGTCCTCAGCCTTATCTCAGCGCAGTGCTTCTGCACACTGACTGCAGTGATTACATCTTCCCCAGAAATGTTTGCCTCCCCCCAGTCTTGTTCTTCTTTCAGTGCTTGGTTTGTGTTGGTGGTTGGTCTGTCTGTGGCTAGTCTGCTCCATGTAAGCATTAAATAAGGAGATGGGTTATTAGTCAGAGCTTTGCTGTTTCTCACATTGATGAAGCTGGTTTTTATGGGCTGTAGGAATACTGCTGGCAGAGACTGTTTTCCGCAGAGTTATTTTAACAACAGGTAAGAGAGTAGGTGGGTCAGTTTTGACTTTGTGCCATTGCAGATGGTGCGAGTATTTCTGGAATAAAGGCTTTTGGGACTTTGTGAAACAGAACTGAAAATGATTTTGACTCATTTACATTAGCGTGTAAACATTTTCTTTACTAATCCTGGAAGGCCTGTTGTTAAGCAACTGTCTACCAGTGCATCGATTTCCAGGCGTTGTGTTGCTCCCCTCCTACTTTAGGAATATGGTTTGTGGTGACAAAAGTCAAATGCGTGTAACAGACTTGTGCAAATGTTCCACTTGAGCCAGATTATCCTTTTTGGGGCTGATCTTCAGTTAAAAAAATGTATTAGATTGCATGCATTATCCAACTGTTGTGTATTCTTTCTGAAACCCTCTTCTTGGGGATTACTAAGCTGCTGCTTCGAAGGAAGGCTTTCCTTTTGCCCACTTAGTAAGATGATGTGCTGCTCTGCTGTTCACAGTATCATCTTTCCTTTTATGCATGTCGAGGAATGAATAATAAATCAGCCCAATGAACTGAGATTGCGGTTCTGTTAGTGCTGAAAAACGGGTGTGAAATATTAATATATCGTCTCAAAATTGTAAGAGTATTTCTTCAAACGTACATAGGGAGAACTTGGGAGTTTATAAAATAAAACCTGAATAGCAAAGGAAGAGGTGCCAAAGACTCCCTGTGGTCTATTAGGGGTGTTTCTATTACTATCGATTTTTACATGGAAAGCGCTTGTATTCTGCAGTAATGTTACCATTATAAAACTCTTACATCAGGCTTTGTTGGCAGGCCAAATCCAGATTGTTTTCAAAAGCGTAGATGTTTGTGCAGCTGTTAAAACTCAGACGTAGTTTGTGCATTGGAGTACATGAAATATTTCAGCTCAAAACTCTTCATTCTGGAGAACGCAGGGGATGATAGAGGCGGATTGCTGCCCTTGGTTTGGCAGTCACGTATCCCCCTGGGTGGTGGAATGAAGATTTCTCCAAGTTCTGTAGTGTTTTGTTGAGTATTTAGATGTAATGACATGTCCACGCTGAAGTTTGAAAGGTCTTTGTGCCTGTGCTCCCGTGCTCCCCTTGGCTTCAATTAGGAAAAGGTATTGTGATTATTAATTAATGACCTGCATAAGCTCACTCCAGGTTTTTCTGCCTCTCTCCTCCTGTGTGCTTGTTGTATGGTGTGCTGGAGGTTGGGATGTGGGGCTGCTTTGTAAAGGATGGAAGCTATAGTTATCTGGGGAAGCTTTCCAAAAAGAGTGGTGAATTAAAGATGTCAGAAGCAATAATGCCTGAGAAACCACTTGTTACCAGTGAATTAATGACTTGTTTACTAATTAGGAGCCTAAAGCAAAGTTGAGGTAACACTCCGTTCAATCTGGTCATTAATTCACTAACAAGTGATTTCAAGGGCAATGCTGCTATTTTGAACAGTAATTGTGTTCCTGATTTGGGATTATATGCTTTGTGCAAAATGTCTTTGCTGTTGAGTCAGCCTCCTCCTGGAGGGATGATAGGAGAGACCAAAGGCAAGTATGAGTTTCCTCAGAGAGACCATCTCAGTGTCGTGTTCCCATGGGCTGAACCTGACTGTGAGTGCCATTAACAATGCAGTGGAGCAGCTTGAGGTAGGCACTGTCATTAGCTCACCTGACATGTTTCATGTGTTGCCTGCATTATCGAAGTTATTTTTGTAAGGATTTCTTTCAATTCTTGGAAAACTTCTTGAAATAATATTTATTTAAAAACAAACAAGAAATCCCAACCTCCCCACCCCCTTCCTCTGTGAAAGCACTGTTCCTGCTGCTCTCTGGGGGATGAGAGAGATGCCTAATGGGGATCTTGCTGAGTCAGTACTCGGCAAATTGCACAGCATGCTGAGAGGGGGCACTGTGGCTTTGAAGATCAGAGCATGTGCAAAGAAGGGGATTTTTAATGAGGTGGATGTTTAGCTTCAGATCCCGCCTGAACTCTCAATGCTGGTGGCTTTGTTCTCTTCTCTCCCTGCATCTTCAGCAGGTTGCACCCCTCCGTCAGCGCAGAACATCCTATTGGGTTCATGCTTTCGTCCATCACCAGTGCCCCTTCGTGTGGTCTGGTGTGTAACTAAAAGGACTCAGTGCAGTGCTGAGTGATATTTAAGGAAAGTAACCGCTGTTTAAATGAGTGGCCAGGGTTTCTTTTTGAAAAGAACATTTCCTTAGCAGTCTGACATCACTACAAGATCATCTCACATTGGAAAAAATTACTGCATGTGTCTGTCCCTCATGTCTTGTGGCTACATGAAATTAGCATAACTGATACTCGGTTATGTAAGAGTGTTTTTAGGAGGGGGTTTTGTGTACCAAAAATAATGGGGCCAACATTCTTCCAGCAGACGCTTCCCCTGACCTTACAGCATTATCACAACCCAAATATTCTTAGGGTTGGCACTGCATGCATACGCTTCCTGACCTGAGTTCTTAACCAGTTTTTAGATGATGTTTTTTATCTTAAGAAAGAAAATCCCTATTCGGGTCACTTGTTGGGCTGTGTGTTGTTTTCAGATTCAGTTATTGCTTGCTATATTGCTTTTCTGCCTTGTGGGAGCTGAGCCAGCTTCCTTTCTGATTCAGAGAACTCCTTCCAGCAACAAGATTCTGACTCATTCCTGCTTGGCTTCCAGAGACCATTTTGCTGCTAACTTTAGGCTCTTCATCTTTGCTAGTCAACTTTTAGTAGTTTGGCAAAAATGGTGCATGGCTTTGTGGGCAGGAGATCCAGTTCTGTAAACTTCTGTATCTCTTGGCAAGGCAGCCAAGAGGCTGTAGTTTTCCTTTCATCTTCCAAACTGACAGTTTCTTGTAACTCAGTGTTCTACCGTCGTAATCAGTAAAGAATTCACATCCATGTACACTGAAATTATCCACTTGTGGGGAGAAATCTCTCATTATTTCACATTGCCTGCCATCTGCCATGCAGAATGCTAATAGGGATGATTAGTGATTGAGTTTGCAGGTTTGGTGGGGAGTCGCCACCCCCAGTCAGCAAAACCTATAACCCACCACCAGTGCCTACAACTGTAGGGATGCTGCTAAGCCAGCTAAACGTGGTAGAAACTGCATCCGTACAAATAAATACAAATAGAAGTTTTTTTGGGTGGCCTATTGCTTAAATGGGGAATGGCTACTCACGTATATGAGGATAAGTCACGTAGGAGGGAGAAGAGTTTGCACTGTGTTGGAAATGAGTAAGATACAGAGCCGGAACCTGTGCTGTGTGGGTCACACAGTCTCTTTGCATGAGTTTCATCAGTGAAATGGAGACGCAGTTGTTGACTTCCATGAGCATTCCAAAATTAGATGTTATATAGAGCTCTGAATATTACATCCCACCTCAGTCTGAATGTTTAAGAAGTTGCTTTTGTTGTTGTTTCCTAAAGAAAACACGGTCAAGTTAGACTGTCTTCTCTGAAGGAGTTCCAGCAGCACAGTGACACCACAAGTTGCTGACTCTATTGAGATGTGGTCGTCTGTTTTAACTTTTGTTCTCAGTGATAGGATCTAATTAGTTACACAGAAGAAGATTTCAGAACAGCTTCTGGGCATCTGTGATTGGAAGGGAAGGAGTTATCTGTCCTGGAAAGGACGAGGGTGCGCCGAGTGCACAAATTGCAGTGGGGAATTGTGTGACAGCTTCAAACAAGCTGTCAAAAGAAGAATGGAGATTGGGAAGTGTTTGAGTGACAAATTTTCTAGGATCACAGAGTTGCATGGAAACTAAAGTACTTCATAAATATGTATTCATTAGGCATTTCCATGGACAAGGTAGGGGAAAAGAGAAGCAGGTGACCTGCTAGTGGAGTGCAGCTGTGAAGAGGGAGAAAGAGAGAGGAAATGCTGCACTGTGCAGTAGTGTGTTGCAGACAGTATGAAAAGACATAGGGGAAGGATTTAGGAATGCAACTACCACAGCTGAAATGCGGAGGTAGTACCCCTATTCTTAAGAAGATTGTCATGAGGTTTCACCTTTCCTTTTAATCCATGTCCTTTATGCAGTATGTTATTTCTGCAGAATATTCCATGCAGATCGGTGGCAAAGCTGCTGAACAGTGTTTTGAATACATGAGACTGATCAGAAATATTTCCTTCCTGATAATGTTAGTTTATTCTTGTGAGGCATGCAGTTTGTTTACACTGTGCTTGGTTATGTAGCTTAAATAGTACTTATTTTTTTTTCAGTAGATATTTGGACAATCTATTAGGAATCTTCCATCTCTTATTTTGCAGCTGTTTGGTGAGAGAAATGACTGTGCCCTTTCATTCAAGCCATGTTATCAAGCTGACATGCAGGGTCAGGGAATCCCATAGGCTGTAGTCAGACCAGTGTTTGCTCTGTGATAGCACAGCATCCTGCGATGGAAGTTCGCTTTCTTGGCTGTTTGTTCTGTGCTGATGAGTTTGTTATATGTGAATGAAATGCTTCAATTGTGTTTAATTTTCTGCTGTAAATGTCAAGGATGCAGTAATGAGAGAGGATGGAATCTTTCTGTACGCTGTGTATTGCATCTGTCTGGAGTTATTTTCCTGACATGTTAAAGAGGAGCCATCAGAGCCAACTGCTACCCAAGGGAGAATGCAGTTTTACAGGTCAGTTAACCACTTAGCGGTTTTGTATATGTGCAGTGCAGCACACCACTTTCATGTGACCAAACATCGCTGAGCTTAGTCTGAAATACATCTGGTATACCCTGGATATACAACCATGCTAACCAACTATTTGACACATCTCTGATTCCTTTCCGACACAGAAACTGCTGCTGCGTGCCCTGGGCTTCGCTCTCATCGCAGCCCGTGCACCTCATTGCTGACCTCTGAGGCTGTCTGTGCTGTAGTTATGGTGGTGATTAATGTGGTTTGCTCAAGTTAGCTCTGACACTGGTTGCAGTCAAATAGTGCAGCAGAAAGTAGCTAATCTGGTTATTGGGTTCTGCAGCCCACAGGAAATTTGAGTTTGCTGCACCATTTAGGCGGCTTCTGTACTGGAGCAAGCTATTCTGAAGTTGGCTTGTGCAAGAAACTCTGGGTGTCTTTGATTTTTCACTTTGAGTAGAAGTATCTAAATGTCTAGGTTTAGATACCTTCAGTCCCTGTCTTAAGTGTTTTTTCTCAGCTTGAATGGTTTCCCAGAGTAAAAGGTAGAAAGAATCTTGCCTCCAATTCCATCTGGGATTGCTGTTCTACCCAGTAAAGCCAAGTGACGGCGTGGTACTCGCTGTGGATTTTGGACTAGTTTAAGGAGCTGTCAAGTCCTAAAGCTTCAAAGTTCCATCCCCGCTTGGCTAGTCTGATTTTTCATCAGGGTGGAAATAGTAGCAACTGCATACGCATCTTCCAGCTTTCCCTCGCTTTCCAATACCAAGCCCATAATTCTCCTTCCAAAAGGGGAAGCTGTCAGCAGCAACAAGCTGGTAGCCACTGTGCTGTGTTTGAAGCCTGCCTGTGGGATCTGCGTACTGATGCTACTGCCTTAAATCAGTTCTTGAAATGAGTTTGTGTGCTTGTCTTTGAGAGCCGTGTGGCTCCTTGATTAATTGATGGACATTTAGACCAGCACTCTACTCACTACTGCAGCACTTATGATGGAAATTCTCGGAGAACCTTGCTTTAACCTCCCAGATGCTCAGCACTTCTTCATGGGGTTTATATGCACATAGAAGTGAATTTGCCAAGACAAATGAATGCAGTTATTGACTGGAGCAGCCGTTACCTGCCGCTGTTGAGCAGTTAGGAGAGGGTTAAGAAGAAAACCTCTTCTGAGCCACTAGATTGGCCCTGACTAAGATGAATGTCTAATTCACTCCCAGCGTCCTTACTGCTGCCAGTAATAAAAAGCTTGCTTCACATATTCACCCCACTGCAGACGTTTCTCTTAAATTAAATATCAAGAGGACATATAATAGCACGATTCCACACCAAGCCAATATTATCAGATTGATGTCAGCAGTGATAATAGAAGAAGGATAAGTTGATGAGATTTCATTTGTTAAATAAAGTAAAGGGAATGCACAGTGATAGAGAGGATTTGGTAACTCTCGGTGTGTCAAAATGCAGCAAGATCACATTCGTTCCATCTTACCTCAAGGGATAGCAGGGAGAAGGATGCCCTTTGTTTCATTTTAAGAAAACCTATCCCTTCTTTTCCAGCCAAAGACCTGATTTAGATCCTTCAGTGGGAGGGGGAGAGGAAGATCTGAAATCACGGTTTGTGTGTGCGTAGCCTTCTGTCCCATTGCACAGCAGAGAAGCTGAGGATTTTCTCCACTGTGACTGGGGAGGCTCTGCTAATGAGTTTTATTTCTAGATTAATCCTTTCTTCTCCCACCTATAATCTTTTCTCCTTTCCTCTTCCTTGATCATGTATTATTGTTTTAATCTTTCATATTTTGTCTGCCCTGCATTTATATCTGGGGTGTTGTCAGAGCTCAACTCCTGTAGTTCCTTGTCTGTGGGCATTTTCCTAGCCCTCCTGCTCAGACCTTTTCCTTTCCCTTTTTTTTTAGCTGCTGTAAATGAGCCTCCTGCATCTGTTTTCATAATAGCAGTAGCAATTGCAATGCATTTCATTTTAGACAGAGGCTAATTGCCTACCTTTCTTGGTGGTAGCATATTACGCTTAAAACTGTGACCCGTTTTAGAAGAAAGGTCAAAGCTTACTGTTCTTCTGCTCTTTCTGTATTCAAACCTCATTCCTTCTCCACCACGTTCTTTCCCCTTCATTGTTTAAAAACCTCCAGCAGAAAGCAAAGCGTTTACCAAGAGCAGTGTCCAGAAGATGATTTTTTTTTTTCCTGGAGGTTAGATACTGCCCATGGCCTGGAGCTGGGCTGAGGTTGAAGGGGTATAGCTGGTGAAGCTCTCCCTCCTTTGGAATCCAGTGTACCACTGCCCTCAGCCAAGGTGTGCTCCATTGGGCGATTTGCACGCTCCTGGAATGTGCAGGATGTGCTTCCTTGTGCTGGGCTTATGTTTCTTGCCTCTTCATTTCACAGGTCACACTGTGTGCTGGGCCACAGGGACAGTCCTCTGAGCAGCACGGCCTTCCTGCTCCAAAGTGAGATGTCATTCTCTGTAGGATTTAGCTGGTTTTGTTGAATTTCCAGTTCATTTGTGAAGGCACTCGTAAATGGATTTGTGGGATTTGTATTGATAATTACGTCAGCTGATTTTGTGCTGTGTTGATTAGATTCTCTAAATCTCTTTTGAGAAGGTGGTACAACTGATGCATAGCTGGAGTTTCTCCACAATACTTGTGTGGTGTTTATAGAATCATAGAATGGCCTGGGTTGAAAAGGACCGCAATGATCATTGAGTTTCAACCCCCCTGCTACGTGCAGGGTTGCCAACCACCAGACCAGGCTGCCCAGAATTCAGACTGCTCTGTGACATGCTCTGCCTTTTCCCTCCCTCAGCCCTCTGCCTGAAAATTACAAAATGCCCTTCAGTTTAACATGGCTGAGTTGGAAAAACCTAATTTTAAAAGTCTTAACTTCTTCAATGAATTGAGGGATTTGATGGTATTTCCTGACCTGGTATTGTTTGGTATCGTTTCCACAGTCTCACTGATTTGATTAGAGTGATATTAAAGTTAGTGACAAAGCAAAATGCCGATATTATGAGTTTCTGATGCTCTCTCTGGTTTCTTTTCTATTCCAAAATTTGAAGATTTTTTGGAATATGGATTTTCAGAGGCTTTAAAGGTGATTTGCTATGGAACATAGAAATTACTCATGCATGCTCGCCTCTGGGGACTGCATATGAAACAAGTTTTTTTCTAAAAGCTGTAGGGTTAGAGAAAGGGGGGGAAAGAAGTCTGTGTAGAATTTTGGTGGCTTTCTGATCCAAGTGTTTCTGAGTGTGGCTGTCACATTGTTGCTGATAAATTCTTAGTTAGAATCACAGAGACCTTAGGGTTGGAAGGGACCTTTAAAGGCCACCTAGTCCGACTCCCCTGCAATGAACAGGGAACATGCACAGCTAGATCGGGTTGCCCGGGGCCTGACCCAGCCTGGCCTTGAAAGCCTTCAGGGATGGGGCATCAACCACACCACTGGGCAACCTGTTCCAGTGCCTGTTCATGCATGTTGCAGGGGATGACCGAGGACTGAAGGATAGTTTGGAGTATGTCTCAACCAAACTATTTTGAGGAAGCAGTGGTGTTGCTGATACAGATGGTTTCTTTTCTCTTCTTTTGTCCTTTCTGCTTGCCTTCCTGAGTACCTTACCAAAATGAGAGTGATTTTGGAAATTCCTATCTGTGGTCTCCAAAACACTTTCGGATGATCTGGCTTCGAGATGTCAGGTTTCTTAGAAGTCTTTCACCTGGGAGAGAATGAAAGATGTCTGGGAATAGGTCATATTTTCTTCCTACCTGGTTGGAAAACCTCATTGCTTGAATGAGTGACTGCTGTTACTGTGGAAATGAATGTAGCACAGTATGGCATTTGTGCCTTTCTGTAGCATCAGGTGCTTTGGAAAGAAGAGGTGCATTTGATCTTTGAGCACAGATCTCTTTAAGCACACTGAGGCAGAGAATGCAAGGAATTAAGTGGATTTATGATTTAGAAGGCAGTGTCTTAGCGCTGCTACTCCTCAGCACATGTTCTCTGCTGAAATGTACCGTGGCAATTGTGCTGCAAATTCCTGCAATTTGTGTCTGCCTGTCTTTGCAGCTGATGACACTGCTGTTACTGTGCTTGTGCCATTGTGGCTCGGATTACTTTACAATGACCTTCCTTTTATTGGTACTGTTGCTGAAGATGTGCCGTATGTACCCATGCACGTGATAGTCTAAGAACATCATCTGTAATTGTTCTTGAGTAGCTATCAATGCTGCTTATGGGACACGAGAACTAATTGCTTCAGAAATACAAAGAAGCAGATACCCGGTCTTGCTATTATTCCCTTATTTGTTCTGTTTAGTTACTGGGAGAATTACAGCACTCACAACCAGGCTGGATTTTTTTTTTTTTTGAAATGTTTAAATAGATGAGAATTCAGTAGGCAGAGGTAGCTCATTCAATGAGTCCATTCAGTTCCTTGTCAGCCCGTTATGGATCCGGTGTAGGCCCAGCCAGAATTCCTGACTTCTGTCAAAGATTTCTAGCGTGTCTTGGGGAAATCATTGAACCTCTTGGAATTGATTTTTCTTAACTGCGGAGGAGACACGGTATTTTATCTGTGGGTAAAACAGCCTCCCACTCTGACCTAGTAAGAATACATTCCATCTTTCTGCTTAGTACTCTGGATTTTTCAGCTGGAAGACATCGTTGGTCATTTAACTCACTTTGGTGATAGCTGCTCCTGGTTGGTTGGTTGGTTGCAAACATAATGGATATTATTATATAACCTCCTACTGGTTTCTTTATTTTTTTTTTTTAGGGCTAATGACTCTGACACCAGATTAGTGTGTGCCACTAGTCAAGTGGTAGTCAGTGGCTGAAAACTCCCCTTTGCACATCTTTCTGTTCTCGTTTTGCCCACAGGAGGAGGAACACTGATCCTGTCTGTGCCAGTCTGCAGTCTGAAATTCTCAAGTGCTATCAAGAAAACCAACGTGAAGTGCTCAAATGCTCGGAGCTGGCTAAGGAGTATCAGCGCTGTGTTAGTGCGGCTCAGAAGGTAATAAATGCTTCCCTGTTAATACTTGCTGGCTTTGCTGACTGTTCTGCACAGTGTTTTCTTCTGGGAAATGCCTCTGAGATCTGTGGTATCTTTCACTCAAGTTGGGGTGTTTATAGGAGACGAGTTTTCCTCAGGATGCACTTTTGCCCATTCACATTGATCCAGTGCTGCCCAGTCTCACTGTGGTGTGTCCCAGCTTCCTTCCCATCAGTGCCCCTATGGTGCTGAGCTGCCACCAGAACAGTAGTGCGGATACTCCTCAGCTTCAAAGTCAGTCATAATGATTCTCCCACATTTCACCTTCTTGGATACCGTGTTCTGCAAATGGTAGTTACATCTATTTTGCCAATATTAGCGACATTTTGGACAGGCTCTAAACATTCCTGCTTCCGTTATGGGACCTCACAATTATCAGTCTTGCTTCTTTTCATGGCTGCATATGGAAAAACTTGTTAAGTAGCAGAGCTGCTGCCTCTTGAGAGACCTGCATGCTCCTAAAAGCTGTCTGTGTTGTGCAGAGGTCCAACAAGCTGTTATGGCTCTGCCTTTAGAGGTGCAGAGCACTCCTAGCTTCTGTTGATTCCTTAGGATACTGACTGCCAAGCTCCTTGGAAGAATCTGTGACTTTGAAAGCAGGTGAAGGAGAAAGGAAAAAGGAAGCATTTTGGTTGTTACAACTAGGATATGGTCTTGGGAAATGTGTGTGATAAGACATAAGGTGATGTCTGGAGTGTAAAGGATGCTCTTCCCCATGTGAGAATTCAGTGGGTCAGATGTCCATCGAGGGTAGACTTTTTTTGGTTATAAAATAAAATCTCTCAAGGGTCTTGAGACTATAGTAGGGTGGGTTTGAGGAAGGGATAGAGCCTTCTGGGAACAGAAAACTGAGTCTCCTCTCTTGGGATTATTAATGTGAAGGCGGAGGGTGGGGGGAGGTGGAGATTTCATAGAAGCAGTCTTTCTCTGTCGCATTAGCATTGTGAGGGGAAGCTGTATGCCTGATTTAAGTATAACATGAAACAAGCTGCCAGCCGGCTCCCAGAAGAAGCCCGACAGAAGGAGATGGGAAAATTGTCAGGATGTATTAGACCAAATGTTGTTGCTAGTCCTGGTGGAATTTTTTTCCTTCCTGTTTACAAAGAAGGTCTTTGTATGTCTGCAAATCAGCAAGGTTAAAGCTGCCAGGGAAAGGGCTTTTCTCTGATATCTTTAAAGTCCCCAGCTCCCAAAACATGTGGTTTCTTTTTCTTTCTTAGCTCTAAAGTGAAGCAGTGCCTTTGCTGCTGCACAATCCGTGCCCTCTGTTGCTGTGCGCAGAGTGCCTGTGCATCCGCTGCCAGCCTCTGTTACCTGACGCTTCCACCTTACCTCCTGTAAATCAGGCTCGTAGCCTTTTTGGTGGAGTATATCTTTAGCAAATGCATTTACCAATACATCTTTATTGCATGCAGTGCGGGTGGAATGTGATTACCAAAGAAGACAGATTGCATTAAACTTCAGCATATTTGCAAGCTGCGGCTCCGAGCCGCCTGAGAAAGGGGCTGGGATGCTGCCAGCCCTGAGCCCCAGCCCGGCATTATTAAAGAGTAAATTGGAAGCTAAATGACTGGTAACAGCAGAGGGCAGTGAAAGATCCTATTAACTTGGAGCTTGCTTGGATTTGTGTAGTGTGGGTTTTTTTTTTTTGGTATGTTTTCTTTGGTTTATAAAGAACTTGAAGGTGCTCTTAGTTTCCAGAGTGTTCAGGGAATTTTTTTCCCCACTCTTTTGGTAAGTTCCCAGAAGAAGTGGTGCACAGGGCATGAACTCGCTGGGGGTGATGGCAATGTGACAGTGTATCTCCTTGCTGTGCTTTAAGAAGGGGCAGGAGACACTGAAGCACAGGTAGCTGAACCTTGCAGCTGGATACAGGCATGAGAGGGTTCTGCCAGTGCAAACACAAACAAGATGCGTAAAAGGCAGAACATCTCCTCTAGTTTCCTTTATCCCAGGCCAGCTCAAGCCCTGACAGTTTGCCTCGATGCTCTTACTGCTTCCTCCGACTCCTGAGATATATATGCAGCTATCACAAGCTGTTGTGCTTTTTCCTGGACTGTAAAACTCCCTCCTCCCTTTCCTATTTAAGCTGTTATTTTCTTTAAGTTTAAATTAGCAGCATCTTCTACCAAATGGTTTTTCGTCTCACGCATTCCTCATTTGGGTTGGAGGAATGTGGGAAAGAGGGGTCACAATCTCTTGATTTCTTGGTTATTTTATTTCTTTTAAACAGAAATTGTTTGCTATTATAGAAGGATGTTGTAATCAAATCTGGATGTGGGACTTCAGCTCTCTGACACACGGGTGATTTGTTCTTCTGCTTTTTGCTAAGGATTTTATAAGGCTTGGTGAATATTCTTTAATGAAGCATCTGGTTCTCTGCAAGTTCTTTTTGATGGCTGGTAAAATGTCTCCAAGGCATGGATACATTAGACTCAGAGAAAGCAAGCTCTACATTTCTAGGCTGAAAATTACAACTTATAGTGGATGACTGTAATTCCTTGCATCTTCGACCTTACTGTGTTGCTTTGAGACCATTCCTTTGGGCACCCATTTCCCTTTGCCTGTTGCTGTGTACATTTCTCATCCAGGAGGTGAGATGCAATCTCAATTACCTCTGCCCCACAGAAATATATCAGGTAATAATATCTGAAATTTGGAAATTTATTTTCTGCTCTCTTTTCCTGCACAGGCCCTCTTGCTGGAGCAGGTTGCTGTAGTGCACAATAGAGGTGTTGTTGTTGTAACCTCTTTTGTATATTGTCTGCTCATCAGAGGACAGAAATAGGCACTGAAAGAGCATGGTGCATCACATCCTAGAACAGTCTTCTAAAGGAGGTCAGTGGAATTGCCATCTACGAGCGACTGTTCTACTGCTTTAGGCACACTGAGGCCATCAACTCCAAACTTTCAGTGCCTACAGCTGGATGCTCCTGAGTGATCCTCTTCTGCTCGTTGCTAGTCTGCTCTTTGTCTTCCCTGTCTAACACGCTTACTAGCTTTGCTGTTTATTTGTTCTGAATGTTAAGTTTTGTTTGTGTTCTCATGGGCTCTGGGTTGCTCCCTGCAACCTGAGCTTTGCTTATGTCAAAGCCCTCTGACATCAGAGCACGTTGCTGTAATGCCTCCTGTTTAATTTAGGAGTGTTTTATCTTTTCTGGTGGTCTGTTTTTGTGGCTCTGCAGAACTTTGGCTACAGCATAAGAATTGCTGGTTTTAAATCTAATAAAAGCTGGGATAATGGGACAGCTGTGGGAGGGGCAGTTCCCATTGTGTCTTTTAAAATTGCCTGTAGTTTATTGACCGCAAGTTTCACCAAGAGCTACTGCTGCCGTTAGATAATGAGAATTGAAAATTGCTGCTGCTGTTTCCCTGAGGTTTTATCTCGTGCCAATGGGAGGAGGGTGTGGAAGGAAAGGGACCGTGGGTAGTGGAAATCTGTGCTATTTCTTTTTTTGGACCCCTATAGAAAAGAAAAACAAATCATTTTTTTGGAAGCGTAGGTCCTGCTGCTGAATTGCTTTCCTGCCCTGCAGATGTGCTCTCACGTGCAGGTTTTGTTAGGGTCTTTGTGACCCCTTCTGCTTCCTCTACATCCTGTTCGCACCAGTGGATGAATCTGAGTTTCCATGGAGTTTTGGATGGTTAATCTGTTATGTAACTGGTGGTTATGTGAGGGAGTCTCCGACTGGCTGCCACCTGAAAAACGTGGCCTCTGGTGACCGCATATTAACATGATTCAAGATTTTGAACAGTGCTGCTTCTTACAGTTGTGTGCAAACAAATGCCTGCTGCATCCCTGTTCTTCCGAGCGTTCTCTTAATGTCTCCATGTGCTCCTCTTTCACAGTGGGACCAAGGTGACATTTTTGTGCTCTAGCTGCTGGCCAAGCCAAGTTATAAAGAGCTGCATACTCAGACACGTGTATTCCTTTGTCAATAGGAAGTGCATACACTGAGCTAGGAGCCATTCATAACTCTGCTCCTTTTCTCTCTGTTCTACATCCAGCTTCTCACGAGTCTGCTATTCATAACAGACAAAGGTAAACCTATTTCTATCAAAGCTTTAGGGCTTGTCTGCATAAGGAAATTACAGTGCAATAAACTGGTGAGTGAGTTTATTGTATAGCAACTTCGAGTACGTTCACATACAGAGGTTTGTAATGGAAGTGCGGGGAAAATTCACCCTCATTTGCTGTGAGTCACTCTGCTATGCAAACAAGTCCTGGCAAAACACAGACTAGATTCCAGCAGGCGTAGATGTCTAACATAACCTTGAGTCTACTACATTCTCCTTTACCCTTGACTCTAATAAAAGAAGTGTAGTCAATTTACTGCTCCTACTTTTGACTGATCTCTATGGAAGCCCATTTCCCATTCAACACACACAGCAGAGCATTGCAACTCTGCCTGAAGTTTACTTCTGATCTGTGAGCAGTGACCTGCATTACCATTCCTGAGAAGATGCAGCTGATAGTCATGCAGTGTCCCTTCCTGATGGAACAGCTCTGCTCAAGCATTTGGATCCTGCAGGAGCCTGGCCTGCTGTGAGCTGTTGCTTCCCCAACCTGAATCCTTCTGCCAAAGCTAATCAGCTCCAGGAGATGCAGGATGCCATGGGCTGTGTTGCAGGTAGCTCAGATCTTTAGCTTCTTGTCATGGAATTGTTTCTGTCCTGATGGACTGCAGAATGCTTTACAGATTGGTTGGCGTACCTACTGGGTTAGAGACCTGCTGGGAGTTCCCATGACTGGGGGAACTGTACCCAGGTACAGCGACTTGAGAAATGCCAGCGTTCTGCTTCCCTCACCAACGCTCTGCAGATCTAAATCTGAGCAATTGAAGCCTTGTAGAGAAGATATATCATGAGGTATGCTACTTGAAATACAGTATATCTAACTTGGAAGGCTTTAGGGTTGTTTGAGCTCTCTGAAATTCAGCTTTGTGGTTTGAGATAAATCTGTGTATTTGGTATCTGGAGCGTGATATCGTATCCATACCCTCAGCCAGGTATGTGCCTGCCCTGCCGTTCGTCTCTCTGCCCTTGTTCAAAGCAAACGTATCTGTAAAGTGTTTTTCTTGCTTTCTCTGTAAAGTCAATTCTCTTTTTTTAATCTTTCTCTCTTCCAACCTTTATTTGTCCAAATGCTGTGGTGATAACACTATCGGAGGAGTTTATGACTCAATAAATGGCCCCCACAAGGGAATCAGTGGAGAGGCCGCAAGCTGCAGGCAGCTGCTGTTTATTTAGTCGTAAAGGCAGAGCAGCACTGGATTCATTGTACTCAGGCATCTCCTGACCTGTTACTTGCAAGGGTGAAAATGATCCATATTTTGCTCCTATTTATAAAGGATGGAAACAGTTATTGTTTAGATAGTGTTTTTTTTTAAGGTGGCCGTTCTTGGTTCTGTTGGGTCTTTGGTCCTTGCACAACGTTTCTGATTCCCAAGAGTTCATCAGTGGATAAACTAAAAATATAGAGCTGCCTGAAAGGACATAAAGCGCCATCTTAATATATGAGGCATGTCCCAGAGTAAAATGCTGGCCTACTTAAAATGGAAATGGCTGCTGCATATACCCGGTATTCATGAAACTGGAGGCGTAAGTTCTTTATTTGCTCTGTATCTCAGCACTTCACAAAGCCCTGATGTTCCCCACAGCCTGGCAAATCGTCAGCACTTATTAACCCAACTACCTTTCTGACTCTCTGCTGTTTGTGGTCCATGTATTACATAAAGCCCAAACGCAGTACATTCTGGAATTTGCCATTTTCAGAGGAAACAACAGCATAAATAAGCTTAAAATGTTTTTTTTTGCCCAAGTTACTGTGCTTCAAGTCTTCCAGGGAGATGTAGTCAAGAGCAAAGGAACATGCAGGCTATGAAGTTCTTGTGGTCATTGCCTAGTGTGGAATGAAGGTATCCTGCCCTTATTTCTCCAAAACAATCTGCTGTCTAAGAGCCCAACTCACAGTTCATGTGTATTTATTTTTGGCTTTCTATTTTTTGCTTGTTTGAATTTTTTTTGACATTGTTACAGTGAGGCAGAATTGCCTTTGGGTCTAATTTCTTGCTTAATGACTCTAATCTCAGATATACTTAAAGGTAAAATTAGTCTAAACGTGCTTATTTTACAGATGATTTTGAAGGGAATGTTGTTAAAAAAAGGGGAAGAAGTCAATTTCTGAAGTTGGATTGTATGGCATTTTGTTACATGTAAAACATGGTCTGTGCTACAGCTCCTTTTGATTTCAAACTTGCTTTGCCTGAACCTGTTTAAAAGCAGACTGAAAAATAGGAAGTCATAAAAGTGCTGTAGGAGTGAGCCAGTCAGGAGCGAGACGTCGTACCTGACTTTGGGATGTGGTCTTTGGGTGGATCTGAATAGGTTCCTTTGAAGTTGGGTATCAAAATTCCAAGTTAAATAGGGTCATGCGCTCTCAGGACAGGAATGTGTTTCTCTGATACATTCTGTCTTCTGAAATTCTTTCTCTATTAGCTTAAATAACGAGACCTACATGGATATACTTTATCTAACGAGTCTCCCAAAGTCTGTGCTCTCTGTGTGGTGTGTTAGGCAATGTTTTCCCAAGAGCTGTAGCTTGCTTGCAGCCAGGTTTATCTACTATGGGAAATAGTTGCTTGCGGGTGAGAGTGTGTTGTGATACATCATGCTGCTTTAATGCCAGACTTTTTCACAAAAGATTTGTAGCACAGTGTTGGCAAGTTGAAAGTGGAAATTCTTACTCAGATTAATTCTGGGAGACTGATGACCAAGCAGTCCTGGACAGAAGGCAGTTGATTTCCAATTTTTAACCTACGTGTTTTGCTGCTGAAGTTAGATTGAAACAGATCCACAGAAATTGCTGTCGATAGCAACTGCTGGTTAGAAGCACAAGGTCAGTGGTCAAATGCCTTCTGACTCCCAAGAAGTTCCAAAATAGCCTTGACTTCCATAACTTCAGCGCTAATGTTAGGTCCATTCTCTGTCAACTTGTCTATAACTGGGGAAATAGTATCTGGGATGCCAAAGTCTTCATGACAAAGTGGGGAAACTAAAGATTTGTTATGCTTGTTCCTGGTCTTGGCCTATGCAGGATGGCTTCCTGCTGAAGGCACTTTGTTGTTCTCACACACCATCCATCAGCTGTTTTATTAGCAGGTCTTGGGGCTGAATACCTTGAGAACTAAGAGGATTTAATGCCTTCAGCACTCAGCTGAATCTGTCTGTAGATGGTGTGTAGGGGCGCTGTTGTTGTGCTGGCCCCAGTCAAGTAGAAGAATTACTACCAGGCAAGCACGACTGCTCCACCTCGCCCTTCTTTGCAGTGCTACCTGGAGCTTGGGAAGCTGATGGGCAGCACGTGAGCCCTTGTATTAGTAGGAAACCAATCTGTTTCTCATCAGGCCTGTGGCACGTTGGAGGAGACGGCTTGGGGAAGTTATCCTGATGCTGCTTGCTTGGTATGTTCCATCCACAGACCATCTCTATCCAAAACTATGGTGCACTCGTATTACAAAATCTGAATTTTGTAAGGTGGGTTCTTTTGGAACCAGGCCTGCACATATTGTGGTTTTCATCCCTTTATGACGCTGCCTTTCTGCCCAGCAGACCTCCTTACCTGGCGGTGTTTTCTATTTTCTGATTGGAGGCCTCTGTGGGAGCCTTTAAGAGCTGGTGAAAGGCTCTTACAGCCCACCCTCAGCATTCACAGAGGCTGTCCAGACAGGCACCCCCTGTTACAATTAGAATTTGTTACCTTTATAATATGAGGGAAGGAGATAATGTAGCCCTGAGTTAGTCTGGTGTTGCAACATCCTCTGAAGTTGTTTCTGAAGCTGGAAATGTGTGCTGCTCTGCTGTGGTAAGCCTGAATGTATCCAGAAATGCAGGCTGAATTATTCTGACAGTGTGTTCGCTCTTTGTCCCTGCTGAATGCCTGTTTGTCCTGTGTAAGTGGATTTTGGGATCGGCCAGCCTCCAGCTCTGAATTAGTCTAATAAGGTATGGTGGGGAGGGTTTAAAGGTCGTTTTGCAAGCAGCTGGCTCCCTGCATATATTAGGGGGAATGATTCTTAAAATAATGCTATTGGAAAGCTGTTGATTTAACTTTTCAAATACCTGTGGTCTGTAAAATCTCAGCTCTTCTCCCTCTGTCCTTCAAGCTCTCTGCTTGCCCTCTGCCTGCTTATCTCTCTGTCTTTTCCGATTACCTCTACCCATCTGCCTGTACTTGCTCTCCCTCTCAGTTTATCAGTCCACGTTTGCTGCCCATGAGGTCTGAGCAGATCATCTGTTGGGTTACTTCACTGAGCAGTGTAACAGAAAGATAAGGGTTACTTGGTTCAGTCTGTTAGCAAAGCGTTATTGCATTGTTCCTTTATGGGGGGACTGGGAGCGCTGAACATCCACTCCATCTGCAGTCTGTGTGTGTGCTGCAGGTACCTTGTTCCCCTCTGAGAATGAATTGGACGTTGGTTTAAAGAAGATCATGATATTTCTATTTTATTTTTTTAACTCTTGATCAGGTTAGAGTGCACTTCAGCTTTCTCTCTGCAGGCTGTCTCAATCCTTACCTGCTCTGTTTCATATAGAAATGGAGAATCGTTTTCTTTTAGTTGTTCTATGGATTCCTCTTTGAGCTTGCCAGCAAGGGTGATCCCAAGCATTCTGGTGGTTGTTACACAGTGGACATGTTCCCCCAGGCCATATTAGCAGAAGCAGATGAAAGCTTTTGTCTTAAGTAGTGCTAGAGGTGGCTTATTTAGGATTATCATCCTTTTAACAAGCTCTGTAATGTTTCTGGGCCCTAGGTTTCTGGCAGTACCATTTGACTTCCTGTGATAACAGTCATGCATCATCTCTTACCAAGCCTAAGTGCATTTCAGAGTATCCTGAGGCTGAAAAATTCTTCTTAATTCTTGTTAGAAGTGCACAGCCGCTGAAAAATGCATTGGATGCAGTGATTCAGATGGGATTCTTCCCAGCTGTGTGCAGCAGGAGCTGCTATGATAAAGACACGGTGAGAGGACTGGGGTGCACTAGAGGAGTTTGCATGGAGAGCTTGTGCTGTGCCAGTGACCACCGCAGTGCCCTGCAAAGCCAAGCTTACAGCATTTGGATAGGCTCCAAATTGACCTCTCTGGAGCAGAACCAGGTCTGTTGCTGAGGACGGACCAGGTGTAATGTTCCCATAAATTCCCCACTCTATAGTCTTTACCAAAAGTCTCCTGCACCTGAGGGTACTGTTTTGTTCAAGAAGAATAAGCACTTTAGAAGCTATTAAATGAGAACCTCATATTCTGTTCCAGCTTGTGCTGTTGTGAGGATTGCGTGCACACAAAGCTATGGCATGAACTTGAGATCTCAAGTTCCTTGTTTAATGCAGTGTCAAATTTGTGCTGATTGGGAGATGAACGAGGGGGATCCGGGCTGTCTGAGACAGTTCCTAGTGCTTTATTTTGCTGAGCCTTGACTTTTGCTGCAATAGAGCCCCATAAAATGGAGGGAAGTCCTTCTCGTCGTGTAGGTATGTTAGCAGCTTTCTTGCACTGATGGATTAAAGCCAGACTGTGTTCAGTAAATGTGGATAAATAATAAAAGGTGAGATTGTGTGCAGTGATCCCAGGTCTCCTTTCTCCAGCTGCCACCTTCTGCCTGTTTGCTGGGAACCTTTGTACGGGCAAATGGCTTTGCTTGAGAGAACAGGCTATGCGCTATTTCTGACATAGCCAAAGGTGGCTGATGCAAAGCCAAAGGAGTGCTGCTCTCCCAGGGACTGAAATGTCAACAAAGATGTTCTGCATTACAGGGCCCTGACTTGCTTTTGTATAAAAACCGAACAGATGTTGGAAGGTCAGGAGCTTTGCTGTATACAGAGCAGCCCCCGGAGAGCAGGGCAGAGCCTGTTCAAGTGTCGTGGGTAACGTTCTGGGTTTAATGTGCCAGCACTTCCCTGTGATGTATGGCTGGTTGGCTGTTCCCCTGCAGCCCTGTCTGGGTTTTTATCCCGACTAAGGAAACGGCACTCACACAACCATGTCGTGTGCTGGTGAGCGTGGTTCCTGTCCTGCTCTCTGCGTGCTCTGATCCTGCTGGCAGGTTGCAGTGGTATTCCTCGGAGGCACAGTGGCTCTGAAGTAATAAGTTCCTGTATACCTTGTGAAAGCAGGCAATTAGGTGGAGGAAAGGGACCCCAGTGGTGCTTGTGCAGAGGGAATTATATCGACTCACCCTTTATTGTTATTTAGTCCCAGAGGAACTTGACTTTGACTTGAGAATCTGGAGGAACCCCATGAAGCACCTGACTTTTGCTTCAGAACTGGCTTGCCTGGATGTTTGAGGGCTGACTTGTTCTTACTGCTCTGATCAGCTTTGTTGGAGGGGCTCAGCGAGGGTAGTGCTGTAGCATGTGAGGAGAGGGAATAGCCTTGATTTCTGGGAGTTGTCCTCTGGGGAAAAAACTTCTGTCCACATAATGATTTCCTTGTTCATTTTGAGAAATGGAAGCCTTATCCTTTAATAATTCCCTCCCTCCTCTTTTTTTTTGTTTAAGGGTAAGATAAAAGATGCTGTATTGAGTGTGAGCAACCTGGAAAAGAGCTGATAGGTTTAAAGTAGCTTGTAATGTTGCTCCCTGCACTCCTTTTTGTGTTGTCCAGTCAAATGTTTCTCTTGGGACATGCAGGCTCTGGACCAGATCCTTGCTGGCCTGAGCACCTTCTGCAGCTCACTAGGACCTGTGCTTAGTTGTCAGGTTCTTGCTATGTTATCTTGCTTTTGCTGCTGTGTTTTGAGGCAGGGCAGCAGTCGAGATAGGGGAAGAGGAATGGTGAGTCCAAGGACCAGCACAGCAGATGACAGTGTGTGAAATAGCTGAATATTTGTCAGCACTCAGGTGGGTGCCCTGGGTGGTCACAGGCTGTGACCTGAGTGACTATCATGTCCAACAGTCATGGTTCAGAACTTGATGACAGAGTCAATGACACTTGACCACCTTTTGCAGTCCCTGCTGGTCACACTCATCCATCTAGCACTAAGCATGCTTTGGCATGACTGGCAGGAGCTTATTTCAGAGCTTAATGGGAGTGGGGAGTAGTAGATGTGAAGGGCAACCATTGAGGCATTGGTTGTGTTAGCAGGTCTGTATGTGGGCTTTGGGCAATATGACGGGATCGGGTTTATGAAGTTTTCTCAGCCCCTGTCAGTACAATGCTGGGCTTTGAAGCATGGTTTCCTCTGAGCTTTGTTTTCCCACAAAAACTTCAGGCATGATCCATCAAGGAGTGTGAAATATATTTAAAATCCCTCTGCTGCCTTTTTCTCACAGTCAGCGGGGCTGTGCTTTCTTCTCTGGCGTGGAGTTGTTTGCTGTTGAGAATAAGGAGTCTCTCTTCTTGCGATTCCTTACCTCTCTTTGGGATGTGATGCCATCAAGAAAGCCAGCTGTTCCAATCTGAGAGCCTGCCTCTTCCTTCATGCTCTCTTGTTGATTGTGTTGAATCAAGGAATGTTTGCAGTAATACAGAAAGAAAAGGGAATGTGAAGAAACAAAGAGTGAGATCACACAGCAGAAGTCTATAAGGAGGGATTTGTATCCTGCCCCAGTACACAGTGGCTGTATCTGGAACCAGATCTGCTATAACAATAGCAGTCTCCTCCTAGAAGCTTGACTCTTGTATCCAAATTTTTGCTTCAGTAAACTGGGATCTGAGAGATCCCATGTGGAGAAGAGAGCGAACTGAGCAGCTGGGGAGACCTGACAGCAAGGCCTGTCTGCTCCTGCTGGGAAGATGGTGCCTTTGATAGGCTTTATAGGAAAAAATATTTTAAAGGAAGAGAAATGCAGGAGATAATCCCTAGATAGCAGCTGTAGCAGAAGGACAAGGTACAGAATATTATTGTAAATCCTGCAAATTGGAGTTCTGACTCTTAATATCTTGAACCTCTGTCTCAAATCTTTGTCAACATTGGCTGTTTCCCTTTGACTCAGGTTCATGGCATCCCTGTTCAGCCGAGGAAACTGCCAGGCTGTGCTTCGACTTTGGCTCCAGCTGTTCAGTGCAAAAAGCTTTCACTGCTGCTATGAAAAGCTTTTCTTAAGGGACAACATTAAAACAGGAGTGTTGTGGTGCTTGAAGGTTGAAGCAGGCATCTTCCCTTGAGAAGTGTCTTCCAAATCACAGCAGTCTGGTACACTGTCATGTGGATAAAAGGCCAGAGGGATTGTGCATTAATCTGTAGCTGTCTGTAATTAATCTCTCCAGTAGTGTTGAATCTGACTGATGTTTGAACCCACCAGCCAGGTATGTAAAAGAATTTCTTCAGTAGCTCTGAACTGCTCCACAAGGCCCTAGGCTGTAACTTTGCATCTGGGTCCTACCTGCTTTTTTTCCCACTCTTGCTCCATCTTCGTTCTTCATTTGCTCTGTTGGTATTTTCCTTAACTTTATCAGTATTGGTTTGTACTTGAACACAGTACTTGGTTGCACTTCCACCTGGCAGCAGGATGGTTGAGTAAGATGCCATACTGCATGCCTCACCCTGGTCAAGTTTGTGTTCTTCCCCGTAACTGCCTTAGAAACAACGAATGTTTCTTGATCTTGGCACAGATTTTGCAAGTGCCACTAAAGCCTTGACAGACTTCTGTCATTGCATGTTGTAGAGCTACACGTCAGGACGTAAGAACAAGTCCTGATTCCTCAGTTGGGGTTTATTATTTGCAAAGTTACCTTGATACTTGAAAACTTCCTCTTCTTACTTTACCTGTAGGAAATACTGGAATATTGTCTTTAAAAACAGTGATTTACTATTCCTATTGGTCAGGAAGTAGGACAGTGCATCCTGCAGGAAGCGCTGTTTGGCCCCACAAGCCCTAGGATCAAATGCTGTATAGCACTGCTGAGTTAATTTCTCTGTGGCATTTTCAGATCTTTGGTTTTGCAGTGTGCTGAGTTCAACTTCGGTAGGAATACCACACTATAGTTCTGGGATGGATGTTTGTTAGTTCAGGGCAGTGCATAGCAAATGACTGAGCTATAGGCAAGGGATAAACTGTTCTAGGGCTCTTCTGTGACATTCAGCAACTGAAACTCAAACTGTGGGTGTTTCACATGTGCTTTAAGACGGGGCTCTCTTGAATCCTGTGGGCGATATCTTCCTTGCTACCTAGTGTGAGCAGTTCTGGCCACCTAGGGAACTTGTCTTTTAGGATGTACAAGAAAGCTAGACATATGCCATTGCCTATTTTTGCTGCTGCTGCCTCCTCCTCCTCCTGTCTTTTCCTTTACTCACCTCTCTCTAAAGTTTGGGCTCAGATTTTTCCTTTCCCTCTGTCTTCATTTTCTTTACCTGCTTCCCTCCAGTGTCTCTGCACTCTCTGCCTCTCTCCCTCCTCTCCTCTCTCCCATCCCCTTTGTTTGCATTTCCTTCATTTTAGAGTTGGTATTGAAGCTGACACCAGACTGCCTATTCCCTGCGGCACTGAACCGGCAGTTTGGAAAGAGGAGGCTGTGCTTCCCTCGGGGGGCAAGGCAGAGTTCAGGGTCTGTCTTACTTTAAATATGCATCGTAACGTGGCTGATCAGAGGAGCAGAGAAATCGTTGGGCTCTGAGTACTGGAAGCTTGTAAAGACAGAGAGGAATCCTCTGCATTCCCTGTGCCCCTCACTGAACATGAAAGCGGCTCAGCACAGGGGAGGTTGACTCAGGAAACATGGGTGAGTTTGAGAGACTCTCAGTCAAAGGAGGATGGGAAGATCTGCGTGCTTGTGTAAGCATCACACCTTTTTCTGCTTCAGCTTTCTCATCCTGTCAGATTTATACACTTATTTTTAACCTTGGAAGCTCCTACAGTACGTTACCTAACTATCCATCAACCTTGCAGGATGCTGGTTGCCTTGGGCAAGTGAAAGATTGATCTCTGATCATCGTGCTCTTATGGTGAGGAGACAAGCCAGGGTATCCCTGTTCCATGTTGTTATCACAACCACTGTCATGGCAAGATACAAAAGATGGATTTGCTGGTTTTGCAGAATGAGTAGCAACTCTACTAAGGCAAGCCATGTGCCCAGCTGGTTTATCACCTAAATGGTTCTGCAGTGCAGCCCTAGGCAATGCTGTGATGTGGTTACCTAACGGACAGCATAGAAAGCGGTTCTTAACAGTTCAGCAGCTTCCAACATCAAGTTAGGACTGGAAGTGAGAGGTAGCCTATTGAATTAAAGCTGCAGCTTTAGTTTGGTCTAAATACCTGTAGTTTGGCAGAGTAGCAGGGTACTGACTTGTGTAAAAATGTCTGGGTCCTTCAGGACCATGGGAACGTCAAGATCTCTGCTGGAAACCTGCTGTGTCAGCCTTGTTACTTCCTGGGTCACAGTCTACTTTGGTTTACTTGTGGTTGTTGAAGTGGTCAAATCCGATCCGCCTAGCTGAGAGTGTTCAAGGTTATATCAGCAAGAAGTGGGGGAGAGGCTGCAAGCTCATCCTTTTCGTGTCCTCTTTTAGTATCTTTGACTGGTGAGGTGCCTAACCCTTCAGAGGAGATACCTGACAGCTTCAGGACTCAATACCAGATGATTGTCAGCTGGAGAAATACAGTGACTGTGCTTAGAATAGGTTAATAATAGGGTCTACTTTAGGCTCTGCTCTGGAGAGAAAAGAAATAAGCAGATTGAGAAAGCTCCTTCACAGCTCTCCAGAGCTGCTGAAATAAAACTGGAATAACAAACCCCTTTGATTGGAGGAAGAAAGTCCTCCTGTAACATCTCAGCATTTGTTTTGTCTGAATTGCCTTCTACTTAAAGAAAAAGCAGTAGTTAAGACTGCAGTTGGAGACTGGTTTACATTAGCAAAATGATATGCGTGAACGATAGAAGAATTGACTGCTGGGGTGGATGGATTTGGCCTTCTGTTCTGATCCTGCCTTTTTTCCCCAAGGATCTCCATGTTTCTTGGGTTCCGACGAGGTGTGTTCTGTTGCTGTCCCTGTAGCAGTCTGCTCAGTATTTGTGGAAGAGGTTGTGCATTTGAAGTGGGTGGGGAATGGCAACAAGAGTTGGCACCGTGAAGCCAGTTTCTCCTCTGAAGTCCTACATACTCAGTTGTCATTTTTTCCTCTCCTTTCTGAAAATTCTTGGTTTCATGTCTTAAAATAGCTAGCAGAGAAAGAGGCCTCATTGCCTACCAGCATAGACCTTCCCCAGCTGTGCTCTTTCAGCTCCTTCCTGGCCTGGAGATGGCTGTGCTGGAGCTGTCAGCTTCTTGCACAAGTTTGTCTGTGTCCCCGGTCCTCACATGCAGCACTGTGTACCCCACACTGCAAGCCTGATTTGTTGCTATTCTTCCTCTTAGACCTTTTCTGAACAGTCAGGCTGCTCTTTACACGCTCAGTTTTCTGAAAAATGACACACCTCCACATTCTTTCCAGAGCAGCTTTGCACGGGGGGAGCTCTGGTGGCAAAATTGCCTGAGCTGTTTGCTCTAAGGTTGCCACAGTTGTTGCACCCATGGAGGCTGTGCCAGAGCTGAGAGAGCTCCTTGGGAAAGCAAACAAGCTGCTACAATTCTGGCATGTGACCTTGCTTGGGCTGCAGGAAGAAAGCCTCTCCAAAAAAGAAAAAAGCAGTAGAAAGGGTTTGCCCAAAGTCGCTTTCACGTGTGAGTTATTAAGGGTTTGACCCTGGCTCTCTAGGTGTAAAAGTCTGTGTTAGCCCCCTATTTCATCCCTTGCTAAGTCAGAAAATCCAGGTACTTCCCAGGAGCTGTTGCTTGTATGACCTTCATGCATGAAGCAGTTTCTCTTTTCAAATGTTTTTTCCCCTTTATCAGTTATTCATTGAAGAGTCTCTCCCCATCTGTAGGATTTTGAAGGGTAGCTATTATTTTACCATTTTAATTTTCCCAGCTGTTCAAATAATTGTTTTAACCTCTCCGTGCCTGGGAAGTGCTTTCCACATTCCTCTTTGCTCTGCATTGTATTTCTTTGATTTCATGTTTTAAATGACAAGCAAACATTTTTCCCCCAGCCCAGATGGTCGTTCCATGTCTGCCTTCTCTACAGCTTTATGGCATGTTGGTCTGAACGAGACCCCGAGAGCAAGGAACTCACAGCTGCCCTCTTTGTGACACGGGTTCAGACTTCATCACCTTGGCTTTCGTTTTTGATTTCCCTCTCTACTTTTCCAGTAGGCATTGCTTTTCTGAAGCGCATCTCCCAAGGCTTTGCCATAGGGACAGAGGTGGGGTTTGGAATGAGTAGAATGAGTAGCTGTGTTGTGGCATTCTTGAACATATGCCCATAGTTTCTCTTGCACGCTTTCTTCACGTGTTCAGAAAGTTTCAAAAGGTGATTTATAATTTATCAAACTAAGCATAAAACATCTGACTGTGAAACCTATCAATCTGATCCCATCTCTTTCTAGCCCTTTAATTAGGGAAGCCCTGCTGAAAAATGTACCCATCAACTACTGAGAAATGGTGCGTTCCTGGACCCTTGGTATAAATCTTCAGTTATCCAGGTGCCAAAATGCTGTCAGAACTGACAGATCTTAGAAAATACACCCACAGGCAGAACATTATCCATTATGCTAGCACTGAGCAGTGGGCAGTAAGGCAAAATCAGCAGAGGATGTGTCTTTATCAACTTTAATTGGCTTTTCCCGTTGATAAAAATCAGGGTACCCAGCAAGGAGGAGAGCCTATCTAGCAGTCTGATCTTTCCATCCCCGAGCTGAAGGGTGCAGTCCATCTCCACTGACGTGTGATGTGGACTTGTCTCAGCGCCGCTCCTAGCAGCACGGCAGCCTGCAGCCTATGGAGAAGGCTGCCAGCCTGTCTTCGGTGAGCGACCGTGCTTAAACAAGCGTGAAGAATGAATTACTCTGGATAAGTTGGGTTTCATCCGAGCTCTTGTTGCTTGAAATGCACTTTGAGGGAGCCAAAGTTAGTTAAACTTTGCTGCAGTTCTTGGTTTGTAGGAGCCTCCTGGATTACAGCTGGCTGGGCTCTGAAATGAAGGACCTGGGTAATGGATGTTGTGGTATGAGATGGAGATGGTGGAGAAAAAGGAAGCAGCGACTTTGCAAGAGCTACTGGCTGTGGCACACGTAGAGGTTTGGGGAATACAGCAAGCTTCCGCCGGGTCATTGAGCACTGCAGGTTTATCTGTGGCTTTGCATCACAGGCAGAGGAGTCAGCAGCTGCCTGGGTTTCTCCTGGGAAGGCTGTTGTGCAGCCTTGCTGCAGCATCTTCCATTCTCTGAACCATTTAAATGTTTTAGTTTTTCCTTGGCGCTGCTTACATCTATTGCTATTAGATTTATAAAAGTTTTATTAGAGTAAATAATACAGTGAAGATGATTGCAAATCTATTACTACACTAGTCTTTATCTAGTTGATTAATGAGAATGACTCATTTCTTTATTTATCATCAATTTGGCAGCGTGTAGTGCTTCTCTTGCTAAATTCTGCAGAGTTTCTCAACATGGCTTTATTTTAAGTTTCTATTCTGCTAAACCAAACTTGTCTATCCTATTTCCATAAATAATGGAACACAGAAGTGACTCCATTTGAAAAAGAGAGTTTACTAAGTGTACTTTATTGCGGAAATGGAATTTTATCAATCCCTGATGGTCATAAAAGCCTGACTGTAAGGCCATCACAGGGCTGCAATCAAAGAAACATCAGCGTAACCCTTTATTTAAAAAGGTTTTTAAACACATTATAAAGGTTGGTTATCCAAGCAAATGAAGGAACAGTCTGGCATCCAAAGCTTGCTGCGTAGAAAGCCTTACATCCACAGGACCGTCATCTTCTGGAGAGTGTCCTGGAAGTGCCACCTGGTGGGGGTGGGGTTGGGATGAGGGGATGTGGGTCTGCAGCCTCAGGCAGCACAGCTCTGGGTTTGCTCCATGCGTGCCCATGGCTGTGTTGGCCTCTTGCCTGTCTGAATGCACTGCCTGGCACAGGAGGGTCGCTGTTGGGTTAAGTTGTAGAGCCTGCTGCTGTACAGGCTGTAAGAATGTGATGGACCTTATGGCAAAATACTGTTGATTGTGTTTTGCTGTTTTTTCCCCTTCCTTTTCTTAGCTGTATGATAAGCAGCTACACAGTGACTTCTTGTGTTCAGAAGGTTTCTTTAGAAACTTGAAGCAAGTGGGAGGGAAGCTTAACAAAGTCTATTCTGTTCTTCTGATTCAAGCTGCCTTTTTACAAGCCCAGCCCATCAAGTGTGTTGTCACTGTTCTTTGCAGCGAGGGGAAGGCTGAAGCTATAAGAGACTTCTGGAGAATATATACAAACCCTTGTGAGTAGCCTAAAACAACACCATGATTCACGTGGTTTCCATGGATGCTGGCCATACTGCGGTTCAGGTGATTCTGTTGTACTGATGCAAATGGCACAGCAGATTTAGCAGGATGGCATATTCCTGCCTGCTGGCCATGAGCTCTTGTACCTGCGGGAAAGAAGGGATTCCTGTGTGTGCAGCCCGATGAGAGGATAATGAGCTATGAGACTTATTATGCATGATAGAAAAAGAATTCCAGGTGAAATATAGCTGAGGAAAGAGATCAGGATTTTGACGTCTTTGTTTCTGTGATAGCAAGTGAACATGAAGGTAGCATCACCTTCAGTAACGTAGGCCGCCGCAGAAGCGTTTTGCCAAAGCAGCAGTGTAAATGCAGGCTGACACAGCCTGACACTGGGGCTCTGTCAGTCCTTCCCCAGATGCCCGATGGTGCCCGGCTCCAACCACCTCCTGCCTGAAAGCAAGGCTGTGGGATTCTTCTCTTTCTCTAAACCTTTTGCTCTGTTTTAATTGAGCTCTGGGAACCATTGTGAGCGTAGCGCTGCAGGATCCTCGTCTCATAAGGGCCTTGATAAATATGTATTGTGTTGTCAAGTGTTCCTACCTCCTCTGCAGGTAGCAGCGAGAAGCAAGCTGCGTGCCATGGGTTGTTGCGTCTCCAGGGTCAATAAAAACAAGATGGCCCAGGGGATTGTGGGAAGAGGAGCTGGGATAGCTGCCTTCAGCATCACCTGCTAATAACACAGCTATTTATGGATCAGCTGAGGCTTTGTCAACTGGATTGTTAAATTAATATTTACATACCAGCATCATTGTCCCTCACTAAAAATCTCATCTGCATTAGTGCTTGGGCAGAAGCGCAGCTTTCAGTGCTCCGGCTGTGTGCTCGATATAAGGCTGCGCTGTGCAGTGTGTGTCTGAACCACTCCTGACAGTTTCTTGCTTTGCAAATCCCCTCCTCCCTGCAGCAGCATTTCCCCACCTTTCTGTGCCACTCGTTGCTCACAGGAGAGCTCTCACCTTTGTTCCCAGATGCCGGCAGCTCGTGGTGAGGCTGATCTCACCGGAGATGTGCAGCATTTCCGCACGGTGATTCCTGGTTAATCTCTGCCTCTCGGAGAGGCTCGAGCTGTTGGTGTCTTGTGGGTAGTTTAATAACTAACAAACAGGACATATAGATTGTGGTAACTTAGCCCAGATGCAGCCCCCCCCCCCCCCCCCCCCCATCCCCCTGTTTGCATCTGTTTGAATGAGTTTTGCTATATAAAGGCTTGATTCCTGTGCTGGCAGCAGGAGGCGGTGCTGCTCGGCGGAGCTGTGCTGAGCACAGCAGGCTCCACACCTGGCTAAGCAGGCTCAGTCCCGGTGCGCGCCCGCCTGCTTTTCAAAAGGGAGAGTAATCCACTTGCTAGGCATGCCTGTAGCTGTCTTGTAAGTCCTTGGGCGACCTTGAGCAGTCATTTAACTCGTGTTTGTTTGCCCAGCTCTACCTGGGCAGATATTACTTCTGTGGTTTGGAGGGTTGAGGTTGAACGGATGTCTCGGAAATGCCACGGATGAGAGGTGAGGTGGAGGTATTCGTGCTGCTGTCTCAGACAGCCGATCAGAGTGCAGCCTCACCTGCCTGTCTCGCTGCTTCGTGCTTCAAAGCACCCAGACATCGGGCTTGTGCGGGAGTGAGGAGGTGGTAATGGCAGGGCTGCGGTGCAGGCAGGTGTCACAGCCTCAGCCCGGCTGCTGATAAGCTCCTCGTGCTGCTGCTGTGTTAGTCCTAATCTGCCTTCGGCCCGTGAAGGGATAATGGTATCTGTCTCTCTGGCACCTCTGCAGGCTCTCTGGGCAGCTCATTACTCTTTTTTGGAAGAGAACTTTGCAGTCCTGTTCTCTCTGCAGAGGAGAACTCCCCTTCCCAGGTGAGCCCCATCAGCACCAAGCCAGGGCTCGGGGTGTGGGCTGCAGTTCAGCTCTCCTGGCGCAAAGAGCACATCGTATCTCAACGATGTTAGTGTGCTCTGAAACCATTCACCCTTCATTTATTTTGTTTAAGATAGCAAAGCCTCCATTTCCTCACACTGAAGATGTCTCTTTCCTTGGCATGCAGGAGGGGACGGGGGCCAGCTGCAGACATGGGTCTGGAAAGCCTGGAATCTGGTGCTGTGCTGCTCCAGCTCCACTCCTTGCCTTGTGCCCATCTCACCGCCTCTCCCATTTCAGCTTTAATTCTTACTGAAGGCAGCTCCCAGTTCTTACATTTTTCAGATAGCCCAGGTTTGGGTTTTTTTTTTTTAACCTTATGTTGATATTCAGGGGAGATTGGCTTTAATGCAAAATGTCAAGGTCTTTTCCTAGAGAGCTGACAGTAAGTATAGGTGTTCTGTATGTGCACGGGCTATCGGGATTAGGTATTCTTACTCAGAAACATTGGCTGAGACAGTCCGACACTCCTCCTGCCACAGAGGCAGGCAGGCACTCTCTGATGCCAAGCCTTGAAGTATTTGGCATGTTTTCTGCTGCCCTAGTTTTGTGCAGTTGTTGCTGAAGTTTTACAAGTACGTGAGGATTTTAGTTCTGTTTAAAAATTAAAAACAATTTAAAAAGTCAAGCCCTCCTGCTTAGAAGGCACCGGTATGAGAATGTGACTCAGGTGCTTAAACCCAGAAGGCAAGTGAAATAACCCCGGTGCATTTCTGAGCGGTTTTATGTCAACTCTGTGGTTCTGGGGAGAGTTTCTGGCTTCTCTCTTGGGTTTTGAGCCTGTGAGGTGTGTGCAGCAGGGCTCATTTTGTGAGCGAGGGAGTGCCTGCAGCTCTGCAGTGTCCCCTGCGAGCAGTACCGATGGGTGTCCCCATATCACAGGAGCCCGCCCTGCATTTTTTCACATCTCGTTTACTTTTTAATTTGCACTTTTTTTTTCAGTCATTCCACTTTTCAAGCATTCCTTGCAAGCCCGAGGATCTCAGGCTCTTCAGCTTTCAGCGGAAGCCAAGAATTCATGTAAGAACACGATTCTGGGCCATTGCTTTGACATTTTCGTGGTTATGTCATATGTCATCAGGCTTTCATGTGAGCTGGCAACACCGCTCGCACTGAGTGTAGTTGTTCGTGGAGGGGGGCCGGCTCTGCTCCGTACCCCTGGGCTGATCTGTAGGAGGCTGCCTGGCTTCTCTGTGCGTCGCAGCCCTTACCTTTGTCTCTGGGCAGGGGCACTTCTGTGCTGGTTCCCTGGCAGCTGCGGATGCACGTGCTGCTGGGATGGCAGCTGAGTCGGTGGGCACACACTCACACCTCCGCGCTGCCTGACGGGGGGACGCACGCAGCCGGACTCCCACAACAGCGAGGTTTCCAATAAAGCTGAAACACAGAGGTATTGTTTGTCCAACCGCTGGCAAATGCACAGAGCCATTGTGCGGCCCTGAAAGCCTTGGCGCTTTATTCTCTGCAGACTGAATGGCAGCCGCGGGTAATAATAACACAAGATTAAAAAAGCCAACATTATAGGGGCATTTACAACCCACTGAGAGAGTGAAATCTCAGCAAGGCTGAGCCGTGTCTCTAGCGATCCTCTGTTTTTAGTGCTTGATGAGGAAATGATGGGCAGCTCTGGAGAAATGGCTACTGCGGAGCAGATGAAAGGGGAGCGGGTTGGCTGCTCAAACACTGCACTCAGAGTGGGACAAATGGAGCAGCTGCTGCAAACCGAGCTGCGGGCCTGTCCCCTCGTGCTGGGGGGCTGTGTGTGTTTGCGTGCCGATGTCTCCTTTGCAGGCTGATGGGAAGCGAAGGCAGGCAGGCAGGCGGCGGAGCTGGGCTCAGTCGGTGCCATCCAGAGTCTCGTGCTTGGAGGCTGTCGGTCAGCGTCACCCAGGGACAGTGCTGGGGGAGCCTGGAGGCTGCAGGTGTGTGATGACGTAGCTGTGGGCCATGAGCAGCAAGTGCTTTCTGCTGGCTTACCTCTTCTGACACTGTACGTACTTGGATCCTGGATGTGAGCCTCAGTTCTAAATCAGGCAGCAATGACACCCACTTCACACAATTTAAACTCATCTGACTGATGCCATCTAACAGGTGGAATGTCATTGTTTTCAAAACAAACATGCATAGAAACCAACCCTGTTTGTAGGGATAAAAAAGAATGCAAAAACATTGAAATTTAAAGGAATGCTTTCTTTTATTAGAAGTCTTTAATTCAGGTTCGGCTCTAGCAGTCCTTTATCTCAAGCGTCTTAAAAAAAAGCTCTGTCTGTACATACATCTGTGTGAACCAGAGGCAGAAGAACATCCTCTCTGGACATGCCCAGGCTGCAGAATAGCAATGAGACCTCAGTGCCAGCTCTACCCTTGCTCAGTAGGTATCACAGCAGGCTAACCCTGGCAATGCAGAGTGCTGGGATGTGCCGTGCTCAGGCAGGTTGTGCAGCTGCCTGGGACTCAGCAGTGCCTTCCAGATGTGACCTTGCTCTTTTGGTACGAAGGATGGAATGAGTGAAATGGTGGTAGATATTTTAAATCTCGAAGTGATAAAACTGCTTTGTAGAAATGCTTGCTTACCTGGCTGGGGCAGCTATGGTCAATGACTGTAGTTTACCATTTTAAAATAGAGTTCTACTTTCTTGCTTTGCTCGTGCCAGGCAGGATGGCATGGGAATTGCTGGGGATGCAGGATTGCAGAGTGCTGGTTCTTGTGTGGGACACGATGGGGATTCTGGCTTGGATTAATGAATCTGTCCTGGCCTCTGTTTTTCCAAGAGTGATGAGAAGTTACTGATGTCACAGGGGTTTGTGAGCTCCTTTCTATATTGGCCATTTGGTGGGGAGAGAAATTCAGCTCAGAGGGCTCTTCAGAAGAATGAAGCATTTGAGTTTGTTCTGTTCTAATCCTGGTTACAGAAAATTGACGAATTCCTATTAAAGTCTCTTTAAACATAAAATATAAATACACGTGGATTGCACCACATTTTTTCTTTCTTTGTTCCCTTCTCTCTCCTCTTTATTTCCTTTATGGTTGTTTTTTTCCATTGAAGCGTTGCCTGCCTTACCCTATTGACTGTTCAGGTTCGGACCTGAGGTTCCTCTGTGCTGGCACAGACCCACGGAAGAAAGCTGTGGATTTGCTTTGTTTCCACAGGTTGCAAGTCTGAACCGAAACGTATGTTAATGATAAGGGCTCTGTGGGAAGAAGATGCAAAGAGGTGTTGAGTGACACTAGAAAAGAATGGTCTAGGAGGTGGGAAGAGAGGATGTAGCTAAAACTAAATACGGTGCTTGCTTTCTGCCAGATCCTTTGCAGCAGAAGCATGGATGTATTCCCAGCTGACAGCCCCCTCGTCTCTCTTTCCCCCTCCTTTTTCTGTCTCCCCCTCTGGGGCTGCTCTGTTAGGATGAGTTGCTTCCAAACAGACAATACTTTTCTAGCAGATAAACGGACACCTAAGAAGCTGTGCTGGTATCTATCATAAACAGACGTGCAGCACAGTGAGGGAAATTACAGGATGGGGACCAGCATCATTTGTCATATATAAAAAAAAAAAGGCCTAAAAAAGCCCAACCAACTCCCCCTCCACTTGAGCAGCGTCCACAAGAAGAGCAAGCAGCACACTCAGAAACTGTCGTTTTCTTTCTCAGTCTTTTAATACATTCTAAAAAGCTCCAGTTAAACATTCCAACTCGGACCCTGTTTGTAAAGGATGTGTTTTAAGACAGGTGGAAGCAGGTGTCTGTCCTGACGCAGATGCAGGACTATAAATTCGCAGTGGAGGAGATGGGAGATCATTATTTAGGAGGCTTTTGTGGCTTATTCCAGCATCTGGCATTCTACCAGGGCACCTTCTGAAGAGGGAGGGGGCAGGAAGGAGCTAGAGAAATGCTGAGCTGCAGTTCCCTGCCTTGTGCCCACGCAGCATGGAGGCTTCTGCATGTCTCGGCTCCTTGGTGCTGACAAGGGGAGCAGCAGGGTGAAATATTTGGGGTTTATCGGGTGACTTCTGGCATGGTTCTGAGGCATGGTTGAGTCATGTGGCTGTCTCAGCACAGGCCACTGACATCTCACGTCTGTTAGTTCTCTGTCTGCTTGCCTGACCTTGGTGGATGGTCTAATCGGCCTTTGGTGCCGGCCAAACAACCAACCTTTTTTTTTCCTTGTGGTTGAATCAGATCTTGCAGTTCCTGGAACCGGCTATTACAAAATAGTTGAGAGATTGGCAAGAGCTGGGCATGTAATTAATTCTTAAAAATCTGATGGTGAGATACCATGAGCTCCCATTCAGCAGTGCTCGGCTGGTGCAGAAGAGTGGCAGCGGTGTGTCAAAGGGCTGATTCTACTCAAAGATACTGCAGTTTCTGGATTGCATGCGAGCAGTTGAGGTAGGCTCCCTGTATGTTTTTTGATTCAATTTACCTGTAGGGTCTCTCCCGTGGCCCTGCTCTTTTTGGGTATCACAAAACCAGGCAGAAGTACATCTCACACCAATCTGCATGGAGTCACAGCCCTCCCTCTGCTCTATCCCACTTGTTTTTGCCTCATCTGCCTGAAAAAAAAGGGTGAGTGACATCTACACCCGTGCGGGTGAGATGAATATGGCTATCACGCAAATAAAATTACTGGCTGCCGAATAGCAACAGCTTAATGAAAATATGAACTGTTAAACAAATAAAGCCAGTCAAGCTCATAACACTTGTGCGTGGAATCTCGCTGTATCACTGAGCAGAAATAGAATTAGGCACAGAAGAAGCATATCGGGAGAGGTTGCCTCTGCCTGCCTCGCTGTGCTGGGTGTGCGGGGCTGGGGCGGGCAGCACTGAGCCATAACCACATGTGGATGTGCAGCTGCAGCAGCCACGGCTCCGAGCAGGTGGCCATCCTTGTCTCCCATCTGTGTGGGGCAGCGGGTGGCTCAGGATGAGCCCTCGGAGTTCAGAGGATAACTGAGGTTGCTCTGTCTCATTTCTTTTCTCTTTTCCCCCTGTCTCATCTAGGCTCGGTCTCTGAGCTGCGTGGACTCCCCAGCCTGCTGAGGATGCACTGGGACTGGGTCGCACCAAGCTTTAGTGCACCCTGCAGTGGGGAACATGGCACAATTTTACCTTTAATGTGTGCTTATTTTTCTGGGTGACCTTGTGAAATTTCCTTGCACTGGATCTGTTTCATGCCGTCCTGCTGCCTTCATCTAATTTGTTTTCTTGTGTATGTTACTGACGTCAAGTGAAGTGTAATTTGTTTGAGAAGTGGTGCTTATAACAAGGATCCTGCTAGTAATCCCTGCTCTGAATCCCTGTATACACAATGCTCCAGGAATAATTAAAGCCAGAAACTTCAATCTGGAGGGATGCACAGGGGAAGCCTGTCCTGAAATGAGGCTTGGCATAGCTGGCCTTCGTACTTGCAGTGCTTTTTAACAGTAGGGTTTGCTGGTTTTGTTCCAAAACTGGATTTAAGTAGAAGTTTGACATCCTGAATTTATGCCCCTAGTGCTGCTGTTCATCAGTCAGTATTGTTACTGTATCCTTTCTCTCTCTATTAATTTTCCTCAGTAGTCTGCAGAGATCATTTGCCAGCTTCTTTCCAATTCCTGCACCTTCCCGGCGCCTTGTTTTGTAATGCCTTGCATTTGTGTGCTTTCCATTTCTGTAATTCATTTAATTCAAAATATTGGAATGGCTTTGTGAGTATTTCTAGCATCTCTTCCTTCCGACAGGAGGTGACAGGTCACGTATACAACTTAATCCAAAGTCTTTTGGCTTCTGGGATTATTTCTTTTCCTTTTATCCACCAGGAATGGGGGTATGTGGAAGCTGTTGCCTTTCTGTTTGCATTTTATGAAGGTTGTTAAGGGCAGGCCTTGGTGGTACAGCAGTTAAGCCCTGCTGTCAGTGTCCCCCAGCAACCTCGTTACTGTTGCTGTCCTCAGTTTGTAAATGTCCTGGGTTTAGGGTTTGCAATAATGAAATTCTCTTGCATCAGTAAGTGGTTTTCCATTCCTTTTGGCTCTGGAAACGGATATTCACAGTTGGGTGAGGTTCATTTTAATCCTTACAAAACCAGAGCTGTATCTGTACAAGTTGCCGTTGTTCTGCTTTTGGATCCTCCTGGGACTAATCCATGAGCTCGCAAAATGCTCGGGGTGCCTCTGGCTGTGGGGCAGAGGGGTGCATCTTGACCAAGTCTAGTAAAGCCATTTCAGACCACTTAATGCTCAGCCAGTCCTTCACAGCACTTGTGATACGTCCTTTTCACTTGGCGAGAGGCAGAGGCACTAATGCTTGTCGAGGGATAAAGAAAACCACCGATAAGCTGCAGTGCGGGGTTGGGGTGACCGTCCTTGGAGGCGTTTAGTTGTGGAGGTGTGGCACTGAGGGCTGTGGTCAGTGGGCACGGTGTGGGTGGGCTGGGGTTGGACTTGGTGATCTGAGAGAGCTTTTCCGACCTGAATGATTCTGGGATTCTGTGTGAGAGGAAGGCAGAGTTCAGCGCTGTTAGGCACGTGGAGCTGTGGTCAGCAGCCAGCTGAGAGATGCTCTGGCCGAGCTGATGGGAGAGGCAGGCAGCAGCTGCAGGTGTGCTGGGAGCAGCCGGGGTGCAAAGCAGGCACTGCTTCACGGAGGTGATTTTCTTCATTTCAGTCCTTCGCAGCAGCTGGATAGCCGCAGTGCTGTGGGTTAGCAAAGCTCTGAGTGGTACCCAGGAGAGCAGGAACAACGAGTGGTGAAATGCTCTATGTCCGATTTTTGTCCTTTAGAGCTCCTGCGTAATTTTACTGGAAAACAAAAATTGTTTAAGTAATGGAACAGCCCCAATGAAGTTGTGCAGTGATGCAGAAGGGGTGAGGTAGGGTTATTTCCTTTCTTTCCATTACTTTTCCCCTCCTGCCTCGCCTCCCAAGTGTGGGTGGAAGCTGCGTGTCAGGCACCAGCCCGGCCCAATGGCTTTTCTTAATGGCAAGAATAAGATTAAATGCAATTAACATCGATTGAACAAAACCCGTCCTCAGTTTGCACTCCAATTAATTAATCAGCCATCCTTTCAGTGGCAACCCTTTGCAGAGCCCTGTTTGTTCCTGCTGGCCCTACCATTTTCCAGCACGTGTCCCAAATGAAAAGAGCTGAGCGTGGCCTGCTGCTCCCTGCTGGGGGTCCGGGGCTCCCGGCTCAGCCAGGGGCTTCGTGCTGCCTGGGGACTGCAGAGCTGCTCAGTCAGTGGCAAAGCATTTCTTGTGAAGCAAGGCTAATGATGGGAGCTCTCTCCGAGTTAGAACAATTGTCTGGAGGAAATCAATGTTAGAATGCATGAACAAACAGGTGAGGCTCGGAATAGCTGGAGATTGGTTGTGCTGGTAAATAGCTCGGTGTTCTGGCAGAGCAGGGCAATGTGTTTGACAGCACATCCTGGGTGTTTGCTGGAAGTGCTGCTCTGCTGCCCTGCTCTGAGGGCACTGTATGGGGAAGGAGCCGAGTCATCAGGTGAGCTCCTCTGCTCTGCAAAGCTATTAACGCCAGTACGGGGAAGAGGGACAACAAAACTCTTTTAATAGCATTTTGAATTAATGCTTTTTGTTGCTGCCAGGCGTACTCCGGCCCCTTCGTATTCCAAACCCAAGGACAGCAACTGTTGGACTCCTGAAGGATGAGGGAGACAGAGAGGCTTTTCTGTGCAATAACTGTATGGCACAGAAGTGCTACGATCCATTAGTCAGCACAGCTGCTCTGCAGAACAGCCAATACCCCGAATGTAACAGAACAAATTGCACATAACCAAAAAATACCTACAGCATACATCAAACCAGAGTGACTCAAATGTCCCTTGCAATGCTCTGGGGTGCTAATAGCCCCACAACAAATGCCTTATCCAGCAGAAAGGCCTTGAACACCCATCTTAGGACAGGTGAGGATTTCTGTAGTTTGTTACTGCCTCTTTGCAGGTGAACAGAGATGAAGTGGCTCAGTCACGTTACTGAAGTCTGCTGCATGACTACAGGTCTTCTGGGTTTGAGAAAACTGCCTGTGCGTGGCACAGAGCTGGGAACTATGGAGATTAATTTCTACTTTGTCACTGACATTCCGAATGCACTGACTCATTTGTCATGGGGATCTGCTCTCTGATTTCTTCATGGCTACGTGGTGCCCAGGTGTGCGAGCACCATGGTGTGACTGCTTGAAGGAATGTTACAACAAAGGTAAGGTATTCACTGGGGGACACTTGCAGGGTGTAAGACTACCTGTGAGACTAAAGGCTGGTTAAATACATCTTGGCCCAGTTGGGGCTTGGAGGACTGTGTCTGGCAAACCCAGAGGGAAGAGGTTCCTCAAGGCCTGGAGTTCACAGGGGAAGGTTCCACCTGGAGCCGAGGCATGGAGAGGATGCTGAGCTCCTGCGCTGAGACACAGCTGTGATGGATTGCCTCAAACCCCATGCTGAAGACACAGTTCTTGTAGGTGGTAGTGCCGGGCTGGAGCTCTTCAAATCAAAGCCTGGTGTCCTAACACTCGGAACAATTTGCTCTCCCCTCTGCATGAAGGACACTGGCACCATCATTGTCCTGATTCATCAGTGAGTGCTTGCTGCACACTGCGGGGCTGTTTGCATCCTGAGCTCTTACCTAAGACTGCAGCAGAGAGCATCCGAGGCTGGCTGCGGGGCAGTTACTCTGTGATGCATCGCTTAACTTCAGGCTGAGCCTCAGCTTGATTAATTGGGAGGATCCCATCATGTGGGAACAGCTTGTGTCTGTGAGCTGCCTGGGCCTGTTGCTTGTGCAGCCTGGCCGGTACATCTGCAATGCTAAGAGAGTGCAGCAGAGAAAAGGCTGCTCCTTCCCCTTCTTGGCTCCTCCTGTCCAAGGTAAGGTAAGGTAAGCATTGTAGCAGCCCTGGGGCATCTTGCAGGGAGGATTCAGGTTGGAAGGGACCCCAGGGGGTGCCAAGTCTGGATCCGTGGGGCTGCAGTGCTAGCTGGAGTTGAAACACTGGTGTGAACGGCTGGCTTAGCAAAGAGTGGGTTTAGTCTTGGAGAAGTGGTGTCCTTCCACACCATTACACAGTGTGTGAGGCATGAAATCAATGGAACTGTGCTTTTAAGTAGTTAGCCACAGGTTTATGAACTGACGGCTCAGGAACAGTGAAAACAATTTTGTGCATATGGTGACAAGTGTTTTCCTCCATCAACTGCTAACTGAACAGGAGGCCCTCAGAGTCTCCACGTGCAGGCATGCTACAGCTGGGTGATGCTCTGCAGGATCTGCTGGAGGAGGAGAGCTCTGATCTCTGCCTCTGACCTCCAGTGCTGTTGGTGTTAATGATGCCTGCACTGCACAGCACATTCCCGGAAGATTTGGGGCTGGACAGGTTCAGAGACTGTACTCTGGTTTCCTGTTGTTGTTTGTTTCTCTCTTTTGAAGCAGCACAGAGTGATTGACAGTATTGTTACCTACATCTTTTGTTCCCAGAAACTTCCCTTAGTGTGAGCAGCACAGCAGGAAATTGGTGTCTAGCCTGTTTGGCATCCCATCAGCTTTTGGTCCAGTGATTGCTGCAAAAGATTTTGGGAAAGCTTAGTCATGTGGTGTGAGATGGAACCTGATGTTTTTGCACAAGGAGTATTTGTGAGCCTCCAGCTGGATGCGTCCTCGGAATGTGGATGGGCCAGGCTGGGAGGAATTGACTGAGGTTAAGTGCTGGCTGTTTTCTCCTGGATAAGTAAAAGAATGTAGTTATGATTATGAACACGAAATTGTGTAACCAAGGTTTTTTTAAAATCGCTTTAAAGAAAAGTTTTTGGTGTCTTTGTAGGGGTTAACTGCAGAGTGGTCACAACGATGGCTTTATCACAAAGCGTAGGGTTCTGTGACACTTAACTGAAGTGTTATGGTATGAATACAGCAAATTACTGCATTGCAAAATGGATGGGGAGCTGTTGCTGCTCTGCTCATTGCATTTTGTGTGAGTGCTATTAGAATTTTTTAAAATGTGTTGCACTGTGTGAAATTTGTAAGTCACTAATGGTGAGAAAAACTACCTGGGAAATTAGAGGCAGTCAAGTAATACTGATGGTTCATTTGTCAGATTTGTGGCTAAGCTTTGTCTAAATAATTTGGCAAACAATTTTCTCTTAATTCTTGAATCTCATGAAGCCTCTCTGGTTTGTTGTGGTCAGAGAAAGGGCTGTCTTTGGAGGTGTGTGGTCACTGTAGTCTGAGCATGCTGACTTTGCAAGTGTTAAGCAGCAAATATCCGCCTACTGTGCAGGAGCAGCCTAAACAGCACCCTCACCTTCCAACAGGCACTGCCACGTGTGGTAGCAGCACTGTCTTGCAATGCGTACCAGAAACTTTCAAGGAACCACAGCCTCCTTCCTAAAAATGCCTGCTACACAAGAAGTAGAACCTAGCATGTGTCCAGTTGGCTGGGCGATGGAATCCCATGCAGCTGACTGTTCAGCTGTCTTTCTGTGGTTGGCTTTAGAAGGGTTCTGTAAATGTGGGTAAGTACTCTCTGCTCCGTGTGTTCCATTTTAGGGAGGGTTTGTATCTTAAGATAAAAGTTCTTAGTAGGATAGTCTCTGAATTCTCTTATTTTCTTTCCCCTCTTAGCTGGTCCTGCTCCAAGCGTTGGGATGAGTGGTGTGTGTTTGGCAGCCGCTGATCTGAGTGCTCCCATGTCCTGCTGGGGCTGAGGCTTAGTGTGGAGCTGTGCTTACTCCTGCTGCTCAGCTGCTCTGAGTCCCAGCTGGGTCTGTGGCCTCTCTCTCCTGCTGCAGGCCATCAGATTTAAAGTCCTAATCGTTTACAACTGACCTTATATTCTTGTTCATGGAATCAGCCTTGCCTTTGATATTATGACCTGCTCTTGCTTCCACAGTCCTCTGTCCCCTTGAGTGTCTGACTGCATTTTGCAGAAGGCAACACCTGATACATTTTCTGAGGGATTTTCTGTAGTCTCTCAGCCCAGGCAGTGTTACTCCTTTGTTTCTGAAAGAAATAGTCCAAGGTCAACAGCTGTGTAACTAACTTGCTGCCTTTTCCTTTCTCTCCTTTTTTTTTTTTCTTCCAGGAGCTTTTAGTTAACTCTGGATAACATCAGCCACCAAAGAGCAGAGGACAGGGACCACAGATGCCCCTGGAAGGCCCAGCATCCTTCTGGATAGACGCTGACCAAAACTGGTGCCTTCTGCCCTTCATGGTCCAAGACAACGATGATTCCTCTTCTAATGGCCTGCATGTATTGGTCTATGTGGATGCTTCTGGAGCCAGGCAGAGGGTCGTAGGAGAGGGGAACGCTGTTCCTTCCTTTTTGTATTGTAATAGAATGTAAAGAATGGCCTTGACCCCAGCACGGCTTGTCGCTTGGAGGCGTACCCCACACAGGCCCGGTTCACCCTGCGCTAGCTTTGGTTTCACCAACGCCTGTCTGAGTTTCAAGAGTTATCTTTGTCCATTTGCTCCAGAATTAAGGGTCTGAAGTACTTGGAAATAACCCTGACTAGCTTGTTGGGATTAACTGTTCCTAGCATGCTCTGATTGGCTACACCAGCAGGCACGTTCCTTCCCTTCTGAGGTTCTCTCCTAAATAATAAAGTGTTTAATGGTCACTGTGTGCTGTGAGATACTTTCAGTCCCATGAGTTTGTAGATTGCTGTTTCCTACCTCCTACCCGTGCCAACAAAAACTCCCACCAAGTATGGGGAATAGGAGCATTTCCAGTCACAGTTTATAAATCACAAAACTTGTTTTAGGTCCCAGGCTGAATGAGGTTGGCTTATTTGAAAGTACTTGGAAGAGTGCAAAGTCCTGGCCAAAGAGAATCAGTGCTGGTGAATCATACTGAAAAACACCCTGCCTGCTGAACGCAGAGCCCTAGCTGTCTGTCCTTACTCGAGCTGTTGTGTGCGGTTCCTTCTCTGCTGTCCACTGTGCACTCTGGCCTTGTTTGGTTGTGGGCCTTCTCCTCGTGGAGCCAAGTGGGAACTCTGCTTCTGACTCATCCTGCCAGAGGAAGGTGCAACAGATATACCTGTCAGTAAAACAGGAACAGGTCTAGTTCATAACTTCATTCCCTTTCTCTGCCCAAAGCCTCTCCTCCACTTGGCAGCTCCTGCTGCTCGTGTCCTCCTTACTGTGTCTGACAGGTTCTGAAGAATGTGATCGTGGATTTTTGGAGCTCATGTCAGATTTTAATGTAGTGTTTATGAAAATAAATGAGGGGAGCTGAGAACTGTTTCCTATGTTATATTCTGCTTTAGGGCAGCAACTTAGAGCTTCGTATCCTCATTAAAGCAACAAAATTCCTTTCCTTTTGAGAGCTGATGCCACAACTGTCTTCTTCCTCAGAAGCAATCTTTGCCTGCTTGTTGGAATTTTTGCTAACAACACCTCTTCATCACTGTGCAGGTCAAACTTGATGCCTCCAAAGGAAGAGGGGTTTTCCAAAGCAAAGTAGGATACTTCGTGTCCTCAGGTCTGTTTGTGACAGCATTAGGTGGGCTTCTGCTGGGACTGCCATGCTGGCTTCTGGATCTGCTTGTGATAGCTGGGTTCTGCAGAACTGCAGGACTCCTGATGCTGCATGTGGAGGTATGAAGAAGCAAGGCCTGTCACTGACTAGATTTTAAATAGTTGTTGGTCTAAAGAGGAAAAATACCTATTTTGTCTCTTCTTCATTTTCCTCTTGCCCCCAATTAATGTAGCCTTGGCATAAGTAATTTGCATGTCATTATTTCAGCTGCCCTAAATTGGGGGGGACTATGATGCCAGGGCTGATTATCAGGCAGCACTGGACAATTTTTTTCTGTTAGGCAACCGTAATACATTTCCACGCTCTTTTATAATGAGCTTTATTTACCAAATTGGCAATTCCTCTGTTGAGAAATAACTGATTACAGTATTCAGGGAGTTGCTGTCATCTCAAGATACGCAGGTGTCTGTGGAACATAAACAGATGCGATCGTTCAGACAGTGAACTCAATTGATAGAGGGTAGAGGAAAATATCAGCCATAAAATCATAAATGTAACATCTCCAGTTAATGTTGGCCAGGTGCACTGCGGCTGTTTTGCAGCCCAACAAGGACAAAGTGGCACTCTGAGGCCATGCAGCACCTCCAGATGAGGGACTGCTTGATTATTAGCTGAAAATATACCTCTTGTGCATCATCCTACTTCAGTATTGCCTTGCCTAACCCGCAGTCTCTGAGGACAGAAATCAGTTCATCATGCAGCACTAAGGTTGGAAACTGCTCTGTCCTGCCATGCTAGGTTGAGTTTCAGTGATGAATGTCTGCAGACTTCTTGGCGACCCCGAGTGTGGGGATTGGGGCTCAGCTGCCCACCCCACAGCTCTGTCCCTTTCCTTTGGTGCTGCACAGCTCCCATGAGTAGTTTTGTTGCTGTGGTTGCCCTCATCATCAGCCTGGGTAGCTGAGCCTGAAAAAAAAATGACAAGGAGAGATGTTGATGGGAAACTGCTGAAGATGAAACGCAGTCTGCAGAGCCGCAGCTGCCATCTGGGTAAGAAATCTACAGGTAATGCAGCTTCAAGAGAGCTGTTTTTGTATTCCTCACCTGTTCCTGTATCACAGAAGCCCTTGCAAAGATGGAAGAAGCCCTACATCCCCTCCTAGGCTCCCTCTTCTCCTTATGTTTCTCCATAGCTGCTTGTTGGATATCTGGAGCATTAATCTTTTTTCAGGTGAGATTGTGACAGCAGGTCTCAGTTATGCTCTGAAGTGGCAGAGATGGTTATTCCTGATGGTAGTCAGTGCTGAATAGATGTCCCTATGGCACAGCCCCTGTTGCACTTGGCATTAGTGGGCAACTTGGACTGCAGGACAGACAAGGGCTGAGCCTATTGTAGATGTTGAATGGGAGGCAGTTTCCTCCAAGGCAAGATGAGGTAGGGTAGGGGCAGCAAGCCATGCTGCTGTCTGTGCCACGTGTGCTGGATAAAAAGGAGCTCTGCCATGTCCAGGGCTATGACCTTTTTCACCTACTAAAACCAAAACTGCCTGGTGCCAGATGCAGTGCTCTGTTCAGCCAAACCGCTGCATGTCCGTGTTGCCTGCCCGGTTACTGTGGTTCTGTGTGCAAATTGGGTAGGTGTGTGTACAAATGCACCCAGTAATTCAGAGGCAATGTGCACAGTTGTGGTAATTTCATGTAAAAATACAGGCTTTCAGAGTGCCCGCTTTACAAGTACAAATTGTTTTAGAACCGGCCAAATGAATGGAAGGAATAACCTTTTTATTCATGCATAATTTCTTGGTGTTGCAGAACAAAAACAGCAAAGTAAGAGGAGATAAAGCAAATAACAGAGCTGATAGAAATTTTCCAGTAGGCTTCAATAGGTTTTTAAATGAAACATTCCACGAGCGCTTTGAGATGCCGGTGTGCAAGGACATCTCGGGCTCTCTAAGCACCAAATTTGTGATCTTGCATATGAACACAAGCCATTGCCTCCTGTTGTTAATATTTCACACTTGGCTTTGCAAGATGTTTTATCTAATATCCTCTCTGCATTCAGGCTTCAACCAATCCTGCCTTGTCCACAACAGGAGAGGCTGGAGGAGGAAGGCAATTGCCAAGCACGTCTGTAATCTACGTAGGAGGGTTTTGTGTAGCTGTAGGGGGAGAAGAGTAAGTCTCATTTCCTATTTTATAGTCTGCTGAATCCTGTGATCTCATGCTGTGTGCTCCTTTCCTAGGCAGAATTTTCCCATTTGTCTTTTGAATTATTGTTATTTTTTATTTCCAAACTGGTTAAAAGTGTTTTGCAGCTTGTCGATAAATTATCTAATTCCCTAAAGCCTTTCACTGCCAGTCTTCTACGTGTCTCAGGACCACGCTCTTTGGTTTGCCTGGCGCCTTGGTCTTTTCAGGTTAGAGCCGGTATTGATGCTCCAAGAGTTGCTGTAATTCAGTGCTCCTGGTTTAAATGCAACTGCAACAGCTCTCTTTGCCCCCCTCCCGCCCCAAGCAGCTATTGCACCCTCTTCTCCTTTCAGCTGGTGTAGCACTCTGGGGAAACTCATGGGAGCCAGTTGGGCTGCTCAGAGTCCTGCAGGTCTGCAGCCTCACACCTGCTCCTCTTGTTTATTTTTTTTGTCCTTGGCGATGATGGATGTGATGCTCCCGAAATGACTTGCCTGACCTCCTGAGCTGTCAGCCTTATCACTGTTCTTTGTGCATGTCTTGGCTTCCTGTCGCTGCACTGGGAGACTGAAGGGCAATGGGGACTGAAGTGATTAGCCTGGGCCACCCTCTGCTCGATGAGCTTGTTGGGACAGTAATGATGATCCCACCCTGGTGTTAATTACCCAGCAGTGGTCCTTGCACAGCCTGGGGCAAAGCTGGAGGGAGCAAATGGAGCAGCTGTTGGTCTCAGGAGAGCTCCATGTCAAAAGTGTCTTGGATTTAATGACACGTGCTCTTTTCAGACTCTTTACAAAGGTTGGCACATGGCAGTGAGCTTTCCTTTGCCACGCTGCAAGGGAGAGCAGCAAACAAACTTACAGTTTCCAAGTTGCAGATGAAATCAGCTGCTCCTTCTGGGGTATGTAACAAGCTGCACCTGATGCCAGCTTCCCTTTGCAAATGGCCTAAATTAGATGTTCTTCCTGCTTTTGCTTGATGGAGTAGAACTGCTTGGTCCAGCAAATCCTTTTGTGCAAAGCGTTATGAGATGTTGCGGCTTGTGTTTGGTTCCTGCTGCCTGCTGTTGCATTATGTGGGAGCTATAGCATGAAAGACTTGTTACCCCAAGGAGAACAGGGAGTGGGAGCTGAAGTTTACTCCTGATTCCTACCTTTGCCCCCTCCTTTGTTTTCAGGAAGTTTTTTCTTTTTTTAGGAATAAGTACAATTTCTGATATCTTTGGGGTGTATTTGCTAATTAGCACGAGCCCAAACCAAGCCCTTTGGCTCACAGGGCTCTGTTTGGAGGGTCAGGATCTGCTCACCCTCTCAAAAATCCTCCTTTAGTACTGAATTAGTACAGGGTTGATAGCTGTGGAGAAAGCTGTCTTCATCTCCCATCTCCCGCTGTTAACGTTTATGGCAAACTGGTGCATGTGGTTCAGTACATTTCCTATTCTATATTAAAAATGTTATCATCGCTGTTTAAGACTGGGAAAGATTACTGGGTCAGCCAGACTGTGAAGTAGGAAATGGTATAGGGCAGGAGCAGCGAGAAGGCCTTGGCTTCCTGGGTGTCATGCTGGAAACTCAGAATCCTTTTGGGTTCTCTGCTGTTGCTCCTTTCAGATGTTTTTTCTGTACCACTGAGGCTGGACCTGCTCTGAGGCAGCTGCCCTCCTCTGAAGGCTGCGTGCTTAGGTGTGTTTTGATCCAGTTGCATCATTAACCTGTGTACATACTCTAAAGGATGTGAATGGATAATTTAAACCCTACAGGTGATGGAATACCCCCCTGTACCATGGATGACTTCAGCATTCGTGCCGTGAGTCAGCATCCACCTGCTGAGGCCGAGCAGATGCGGGCATGAGGGTCCCTGCGTTGGTGCTCTCTTGGTGGTGTTGGGCTCTCACCGAGGTGCTGGAATGGCTCCAACCGGCAATTATTTTTCTAACAGCTTTAGATCAGTTTTGTATTATTTAGTTCTTGAACTGCCTGAGCTAATTTCTATAATGGGCACCAGCTGAGGGACGTCAGCAAGAATGAAAGGGTGTTATTTTTTCCCTCCTACAACTGCACGAACATCCTTCTGCATCCATTCTCTGGGTGATGGAGTCCATCGACAAAGCCAGTTTGATTTTTATTTTCTATGAATGGGGAGTGCCACTGTAAGTCAGGATTAGCTAAACATAACATTAAAAATAAAGCACAGCTATTAATTTAATGGGTTCCTCGTTACAACCATCATAAAACAAGTAAACAGGAACTCTGCCAGTGCTGCCGTGCATTCCCCCTCCGAGCAGTTGAACCAAGGGAGAGATTTGAGTTTGTGCCATTTGATACAGCACTGAGCGCGTGTGGCTCTTAAAACATTAATTCTTCACTTTTCCTTCAGTAGCCTTTCAGCTGCCGCAGTCCTGCTGGTGACTGCGAGGAAGCTCCGAGCCTTTAACGAGCCGGGGGGAAACGCCGGTTCAGGATTTAGCTTAAATCATATCAGCAAAAATAAAAGCTCACTAAAGGCAGAGAAATTACTCTTTATGGGCTGCTTCAATGAAATAGCCTTGATAGTCCCCTTAATCCTTATTTACTTATTTTTCTTTCGCAAGCCTTCTTTGTACTGCGTGTTTTTCCCTCTACTCCTTAGCTCCCAGTGTGCTGTTGCCTGCCCGTGATAACTTCTTTGGATCGCAATTTATTGGATGAGGTGGCTCGGTGCTGTGCATCTGACGCCGGGCGCTGCACGTGGCCTCAGCCTGGCGTCTGCGTCGTGCCACAGAGGTGCTTTCCTGCAGGCTTGGTGCTGCTCACAGACACGGCTCTGCCACTGCACCTTGGGGCTCCAAGCGTGGCCCAACGGAGCGCGAGCTGACAGCAGGCATACCTGGGTGCTGGGCTTATTCCCAACTTAATTTGGTGCTTGCGCGGTGCTGCGGGGGAAATGCTCAGCTGTTTATTTCTCTGCTGCGTTCTTATTGTTTTATATAGTGCCTGTGGTGCGCTGAAGTAAGTGTTTGCAGGCTGACGGGCAGTTTAGAAAATTGAATACCCACAGTAATGTATTTCATATACTTTGTGGCTGCTTTCCCCACCATCCTAATGAAACCCAGCCACGGAAGCTCAGTGCCAGCTGTCGGCTTCACCCAGCCAGCAGTGGGCCTCACCTCCACGGTGCCAGGAAAACAAACTGAAAGGAAGGGTCGCAATTCAGTCTGCGGACAGACAGAGAAGAGAGATTCAGCTGCAGTGCCTAAGCCGATAATCTTCTTGGAAGCACCCTCAGACAGCAGGGCCTGGTACTTCAGCTCCTCCAAGAACAAAACGTAAGTCCTTTCTGGAGGCTGCAGGTGGTCTTGCACTGCTTGTTGCTGATAGAGAACTCAAGTAGTTTTGCTGAAGGCTATTTTCAGCCAGTGAATGAGTTAGATCTATGTAGATAGGAATCTGGCCTTCAGGTGACAATATACAAGTGTGGCATCAGGAGAAAGAGGTGTTTGCTTTCCCTTTGTGACTGGCGTTTGTGGCCAGGTGTTTCAAACCATAATTTTGGTTAAAATAAAAACCCCAAAACTCCAATCAGCAGTGCAAGGAATTGCACAGAAAAGAGGCCAACGTGCTTGCCATGATTTTAAGCCAATCTTACATCATCCTTCTGAGCACAGCCATAGTCACTGCCCACTGGTGCTTACCTCGCTGGAGAGGTCCAGCCTTAAAACCTCTCAGGGAAAACCAAACCCACCCATTAACTCCAGAGGTTTCTAATAAGTTGTACTAAGAGAGAACTGGGCTCGAGCTCGCTTTTGAGCCACTGGGAGTGAAAGTTGATGCTTTAACACTGCTACAGACCTTCCAGCCTTCCTGGGCAAGGAGATGGTGATACAATCACAGCTCATCTCAGGAGGCAGAATTCGGCCATTCTCAACTCCAAAGAAAATTAGATTTTCATAAGGAGTACAAGGTAAAAGATTCCTGAAGTCAGAAGCCTTTACCATTCACTGTGAACGTGGACAGTGGGGCCACAAGTATGATGTGGCTCAGCCCAGCTCCTGGCCCTGTGGCCACACAGGAGAGCCACTTCGCTTTGGTCCAGAGGTGTTATTTCACCCAGCCTTCTATTTTAGGGCAAGCAGTTTATAAACTGGTCAGTAATATTTTCTCTTGTTCTTCCACAGCTCTACAAATCCTTCATCCCAAAAAACGTTTTGAGGTTTTCAACTTACGTTAAAGCCCTACCTGAATACCGCAAGAACAGAACCTTTCATTGCGCGATGTCCGTGTGCCCAAGAAGGCTGTGCCCGGCACACTGCTGCCTTGCTCCTGCTGAGCCTGAGTTTTTGGGGGCGGGAGGGGAAGCGCTCAAGGAAAAGGAGTAGTAGAAATATACTTTTGACTGTGGAAAAAAATAGCACCTTCGGTTCTCGTTTCCTAAGGCTCCTCCAAGACCCAAGAACTTGAATTAGTGAGTAGTGGTGGGGGAGAAGGGCAGAGCTGAGCAATGAGTGCCGCTAAGGTGCCCTTCATCTAAACTTCTTACCTGTAGGCTCACTGGTGCTTTTGTAGCCCCTTGGAGTTGACAGTGGATGGAGGTACTGCAGTACCCCAGGAATGAGATGTGGATGTCTGGAGCAGGCTCAGCTAGCTTCTGCCCTTCCTAAAGCACTCTGCAGGGTCTGAGGCTCTCCGTGCAAACTGATGCTGCTCTGCCTCCTTTGTATGCTCCGTAAGTGATTGAGTGTTTGTGTTTTATTAATGCCAATAACTTCAGCTGTTGGTACACAGTTTGATATTTATATTTATTTGCAATATCCAGACTTTGTACTGCCTAGATTAATCCTCAAGTTAATCTGATGCCGAGCTATTATTGTGACAATTGAGTATACAACTTGACATTCATGCTGTATGTTGTGTGGCTAATTTATGTAACTCAATTTATAAATTACACAAATTGGTTCCATAATTTACTGCATACCTTGTACACTTCACCGTAATATTCCCAGTTTGCAATTTAAACAATACTTATAGTAAGAATAATTTACACTGAAGACTCTTGAATAATTTTGCAATCTATTCCTGGACAGATAAGGAGCCAAGTTTGCTAAACAAACATTTACTGGTGTTGTGTTTAACTTATTAATCTCCTGTCCCAGCTTCAGGCTGAGCTGTAGCCCATCCTCACACCAGGCCTCATGGCCTTCCAGAGCATGGGGATGGAGGGCTTCTTGCAGTCACCCCCAGACACCAATCTGTTGTTACCCGTGGTGCCCTGCGCTGTCCTGCTACCATGAACGGATGTTCCCCTTTGGCCACCTCCAGCCTGTGCCATCAGGGCACCACGGCTCCTCCCAGCCATCCGTGAGGCCAACAAACACTTATTGATGTGCCCAGCGCTGGCACATGGGCAGCTGAACCCACGCAGCCCCCACACCTGCGTGGGCAGACCCTGACCCTGCCTGCTCCGTAATCATCCGCTGGAAGCCGAAACAATCAGGAGCCTTCGCTCTCCCCTCCCTCCCTTCCCCCCCCCCCCCCCTCATAATTGTTCCTGGCAAAAAAAGGTTAATTAAACTCAGAAAATATCCCTTTTCTCCCCACTCCTAAGCACGAGGCCGCTGATTTTCTCTTTATATTTGTATCCAATTAATTCCCGCAAAAGGCTCCAACTGTATTTTTGGTATAATTTCTTCCTTTGTCTCTCTCTCTCATTGTTAATCCTCGCATATTCAGTTTTTCCCCTCCCTTTTCCCCTAGATTTGAAATTCTATTACCATTTCAGAAGGCAGGCGTTTGAAGAGAAAATTGAATACCCGTCCAGCCTTGATAAGAAGGGGCATTCGGCGCTCCAGGTAATTTGTGAAGCGGATTTCTCCCCTCCGCTGCCTGTGAGGGGGTACGGCCCCGTGTCCGTGGGGGCAGTGCGGTGTTTGCTGTGCAGCCCAGGCCTGGGCGGCTGCGTGAGGGGATGTGAGGAGCCGGGAACAAACTGCGCCCCAGCGGGGTGCCCGTTCTCGCTCGTCTCACAGCTGTGCCAACGACAGAGCTGCGGGCTGGGTGGGAAAATCACGAGTGGGGACGTGTGGTGGTGACTCCCTGCGCCTCCTGGCAGGGACCTTCTGGCAGGCAGCACGAGGTGGCACTGTGGCTCCGCGTTCTGCTCCTTCCCCGGCAGCCCTGGCTCTGCTCCCGGGGGCTGCGGGGCACTGAGCTCCGCTAGAGCCGGGGCTGCGTCCTTGTGTAGGCCGAGGCCTAACGGAGCGGTGCTCCTCCAGCACGGCGGCACCGCCAGATAAGGCGTAAAACAGCTAGAGCCTCCGCGGGAGGGCTGTGCAGGTGGCGAAGGGGCTGCACGGGGAGCACGGAGGCCCCTGGGTCCGTTGGGGCCCACAGCAGCAGCCCCACATCCCTCTGCTGCGTGGATCACATGGCTCTGCTGAGCTGCTCTGAAATGTGCCCTCTTTCTTTGCCTCGGTCTGTGGTTTACTTCTGGCTCTGCAAACTCTGCCACACTGCACTTTTGTGTTTAAAAGCAGAATTGTGCTTAGGCATCAGGTCCTGAGCTGCAGTTAGCACCGGGCTCCCCTCAGGTGGCTGCTCCACAGGGACAGGGCTGCCTCTGGGCATCTTGGGGTGCCCGGGGGGTGCTCTGGGCCCGGCTGCTATGGCTGTGCTGGAGCAGCACGTCCTTAAGTCCTCTGTGTGCTGGGAGCTGGCAGTGGAGAGGGGTGTCTGTGGGCTGAGGGGCTGGGGCAGGGCAGGAGGCAGCCCACAGGACGCAGGAGAGGTGTTGGGGCAACGGGGTCCAGCAGCACACTTGTGTAGTGGAGATTCCCTCTCTAACCTCATGGGTTTTTGTAGCCCAGAGCCCAGACGGATTGCAGCACACACAGCCTTGTGCTGTGCTTTATTACAAGCCGGTTAATAACTCCGTACTGATGGTTTGTTAAAGGAGTTAATTTACCCTGGACTCTTTGCTCATTTAGGCTGCGAGGCTCAGCTGAGGTTACACTAGCCTGAGCCCTTCCAGTTTGCCTCCGGCACCAAATTCACCCTTCAGGCTCGTGCCTGGGCGAGAAGCACGTGGACAGGGCTGGGTCCCTGCAGTGCTGCTGGCACCGCTCTCCTTGTGCCCTGCAGTTCCCGTGCCATCAGCAGCGCTGAGCGCAGCATCCTGCCCATCCCAGTGACCAACAGGTAGCCGAGCTGCCTTGCGGCACCGCGCTGCGAGCTGGCGTTAAAAATACATATTGACATTAAAAAAGGCCCCTCTGTACCTATTAATTGAAGTCATTAAATTTAATGGGATGGTTATTGCATGTTAAATAAATACCAGCTAATTATGAAAAACATATTTGCCAAGGTTTAACCATAGAAAAGATGCCTCAATTACATGGTTATTAGACCTCAAAAAATATACACTTTTAATAATGAAGTGACATTTAAATAACATACATTAACTGTCTTATTAAACGCTGATTCTTTTCATATTTGAGGACTTTAATTTAGAGCGTTTTCCCTGCCACTAACAGTCCCATGCATCATTAACTGTCTTTCACTCATCATTTTGTAAACTTTTTTTTTTTTAATCAACAGGCTGCACTGCCTGTAGTCGCTTTTGTTCTTCCAGCTCCCAGCTCTCCCTTCGGGTAGTGGGGGTTTGCCAGGGAAGCATGCACAGAGAGAGGGAACTTCTGGGCTGCTGCTTTGAATCACTAAAGCCCTTCCTAAGAGCTCTAAACCCCTTCCTCAGTCTGCCACCCTGCAGTACCCAGGCAGCTGAGCTCGTCAGGGCTTCTGGCATATCCTTTTTGAGAGGATGGTTCTGCGCCTCTCTTGTTGTCACAGGACTGATCGGTCTGTAAAGAGCAGCCGGGATTGGGACAAGAGGAACACCGGGATGCAGTGGAAGCACAGAGCTCTGCGGTGACCGGGAAGGGATGGGCATTTCAGGGAGCTGCCTGGCACTGCGGCGTGGCTGTGAGCATGGCAGGGAGCTATACAAGCAGAGGGCTCGCAGACTCCTCCACTTTAATGCATTTATTGATTGCAGTGAACACATCAGGGTATAATTTAGAAATCGCTCTCCCAGAATCAATCAATTAAAGGCCCTGCTGGTAATTTAGGTGCCTTTTAGTTAGAGCCCCTTCCCTTCCCTCGCTTGCACACCTCGCCATTCCTGCTTTGCTTTCTGGGGACTCCTGTCTCCCCTGCCAGAAGCTGGGTTCCTTTCTGTCTAGGACAGCCTGTGCCCGCATCTCCTGTCAGCAGATCTGCTGCTGTTCTGGGAACCAGCACTGCCCCTCTTGCCTCCCGAACCAGCCATTATTTCCAGCATATCAGTGTGCCAGGGCACAGCGGCTCCCAGATCGCTTGTAATGCTTCCTGCACCGAGGTAGATAATCCGTGTTTGGGAGACCTCAGTGGGCAGCGATGGGTACAGAAGCACTTACTTAAATTAATGATGAAGAAATTAAGTCACTGGCAGCAGGGGCTGCCTGCCTATCCAGGCCCAGAGAGGTTGGCAGGCTGTGCTGTGGGCCCAGAGGCAAAGCAGAGGCAGGGCTGGTTTGTCTGGGGAAGAACTGGGGGTTTCAAACTGTATCTTGTTCACCAGGTAGGCTTTCTACTTGGATTCCCTGTACGGAGGACATGGGATGGTTGGAGTGTTCTGCATTGGTCGGTGTCAGCCTCCTTACCCTGATTTTGGCATCTGTAATATTGTGGAGTTTATTTAAAAAAAAATGGAAATGAAACATCCTTTTAAAAAGGAAATATCAGCCTCTTCTCTGCCAACACACGATTCCTCAACCATGGCTAAGAATTTTTGTCTTTTTTTTTCTCCTTACTGTGGTGATGAATGTTCATCAAAATGGTTGTGAGTTTTCTTTTTGTAAAAGCCTTCAGCAAGTCAACATTTTCTGATGGAAGAAAGATGAGGGAGAAAAAACAAGTCTCCAGGTATCTCAGGGCTGAGTTTGAGGCTCTTTGTTTGCCCTTTCTTTCATACCCACTGTTAGAGGTGCATGACTTGAAGTTGAAGCCAGTGAAACGGTTGGAGCTGGAAACAGTTTCAGACTGAAGAGATTTAGATTGGATGTAAGGAAGAAGCTTTTTACAATGAGGTGGTGAGGCACTGGCACAGGTTGTACAGAGAGGTGGTGGTGCCATCCCTGCAGACAGCCCAGGTCAGGCTGGATGGGCTCTGAGCACCTGATGGAGCTGTGGTGTCCCTGTTCAGTGCAGGGGGTTGGACCAGGTGACCACCAATGGACTTAAAAAAAAAAAAAACCAAACAACAACACCTCTCAGGATGGCTCCTGGGTGTGAAACTGAAGCTTGGATGCTGTGCTGCCAGGAGCTGCTGCTATGTATTTCACAGTGCTGGACACTTCATCCTCGCCAAAGTTTGTGATGCTTCTCAGGGGATCTCTGAGCTGCAATATAACATCCCTGTGTAGGCAAATTGACTTAAGTAATGGTTTCTGCTTTTTTTTTTTTAAGGTATATTTATCATATCTTTTATTGAATAGAATTAAAGCAGAATTAGAAACTAAAATAACTTTAATTACGAACTTCATGATTCAGTATGTTGTAAATCCTTCAGCATAATATTGTGCCATAAAAATGCTATTTTGTGATAATTATTATTATTATAATTAATGTTCCTTAATTGCTAATGTCGCAGGCATGTGTTATCTCCCAGGTTTTCTCACAGTGTCTTTGGAAGAGCTCCTCGGTGGGGATGCAGAGAACTCAGCTGGATGCAGGCACGTGGTCCATTTAAGGGCGATTGGAGGGGCTGAAACCACCTGTGCTGCCCCTGTGTGCCTGCTGCTGGGGTGGGTGTCTGGAGGTGCCTGTGCTCTGTCTCATGCTGGTGGCACCTGAGCAGGTGGCCTAGCTGTTCTGGGGGCTGCTTGGGGCTGCCTGGCTATTGCAGCAAAGCAGCGTGTAGGGCTTTGCTGGGCAGTGCATGTGCTTCCGGGAGCTTAGGGTGGCCTGGGTGCTGGGCTCCTTCTGGTTCTCCTTCTCAACCACCTCAGCACACAGCCTTGCTCGAGTTTTGGAGTAGCAAGAGTGAGCTGAATGCCTTTGCAGTGCCCGCCAGGAGCCAGCAAACCCCCACACATAGTGCTGGGAGCAGAGCTGCAGGGTGTGAGCAAGGTGGATGTGCTGGGGAGAACTACAGTGCTCCAGAGAGGGAGGTGGTGGAATGGCTGTGAGCTGCTTCCCAGCACCAGTGCGTGCCTCTCACCCTGCTCAGTGCTGAGTGGAGGGAGCCACAGCAATGTTTCCACTCTGGGATGTGCAGATGGTGCTGTGTGCAGAGCATCCTGGGTGGTGCAGTGCCAGGAGATGTGGTGCTCTTCATACTGGCTAAGCCTAGCAACTCAAAGCACCAAAGTCCTCTTAAGAGGAGGATGGGAAAGCGGTGGGATTTATGCCTTGGCTGCAGTGGAGCTGAGCCACTCTCATTAGCATCGTTTACGAGCTCGGAGGACGCTGCTGGTGTCTGGAGGCAATGCAGAGAGCGAGTCCTGAGTTCTGGTGCCAGCCCAGGCCCAGGTGCGAGGGAGGAGCGAGGAGTAAAGGGATGTGAAACTCCCAGTGCCAAGCATGTGAATTTTTCATGTGACCCAGAGGCCTCCCTCATACCAGCATGGGGCTGCCCAGGAGCAGCTGAGAGCGGGAAGGCACGAAAACAGCCACCGAGCCACCTGCTTCGCAGCGGTGAGTGTGCACGGGGTGAAGCTGAAACCAGGATACATTTTTAATGATGCAGGCAGGGCTGAGTTTCTTTAAATAAGACTAGACAATGAATATGCGCTCTGTAAGCTGTGTAGTGCACCACAGATGCATTATTTACAGCAGCTTCTTCCTTGTCCATTTAAATTTTACATGGGCACTGGAGAAAGCAAAGGGACTCCTTGGCGTCTCGTGGCCGCCCACTTGTCCCATGTGATGGAGATGAATTTCTCAGCTGCCAGAGGGTTTGGTGCTGATCGCTCCCCTGACTTGGATGCTGGGGGAGCAGCCAGCCTGGGAGATGGCACATGGACAGGGGAGCAGCTCTGGCAGATGTAAACTCAGCCAAACCAAAGGGTGCCTTTTCCTAGTTCCTTTCCCAAAAGGAGGTGATGGGGAGAACAGTGACCTGGGTTTTAGTCTTGCTGATGCATCATCTGGTCATAATCACCATGTTCTGTCTTCTCCCTGAGCGTGAAATGGAAGAGGGATGCTATTAGACCACTGCATGACCCTGTGTCCGTACGGCACACTGAGCACAGCGGCTCTCTTCCTGGCACTTGTGGAGAGACAGAAAGCCTTTGGGAATTGGGAGATGAAAGAAAGTCATCCTGAAGGGGAGGGAGGAGGTGAATCTGCTCTGCAAAAGGAGCACTCAGCTGACCCTGGCCGGGGAGGGAATAGGGGGGTGGGAGTGAGCAGCAACATGGGGGCTGCAGCATAGGGGATAGAGGGAGGTGTAAATATCCCCAGAGATGCATTGCCTGATTCCAGGCAGGCAGGCCAGCCAAGGCGGTGAGCCCTGACCTGCACTATCCTCAACCATTAGCTTTTAGAGTCAACATCTGCTGCAATTAACAAGGGTGAGGGGCAGCGTTGGGACAATTTGTCTTGCCTTCTTCTGTCTCTGCAAGACTGACAGCAAACCTCTGCTCCCACCAGGTAAAATGCCACAGAACCTGCTGCGGCTGGCCATGACGTACAGCTGAGTCACTGGATGCCTGGTGGCACTAAACATGCTGATGATCATAGTGCACCCTTTTGCAGGCTGCAACAAATCACTGCAGCTGCATGATCTCCCCTGGGTATCTCTGCCTAGCTGTTGCTGTGTGATCTAATGGGGTGGGGGGTCCCTGCATGGTGGCAGATGAGGCAGTGGCACCGCATCCCCGGTGTGCTGGGCAGGTGTCATAGTGTTGTGTGTCTCAGACTCTCTGCAGAGCAGTGAAGTTGCGAAGTGACTTTCTTTCTTCCCTTCAAAGTTGCCCCGACTCGAAGTCAGGCCTGTCTGCTTTTGGTTCCCGCTGTGCAGGGAAGCCTGGATGTGATTCATCAAGGGATGTCTGATTTGCTTAGCGGGGAGCCCTCCGGCTGCCAGGTGGAAGCACAAAGTGGTTCGTCAGCAGCTGCAAAGGTGGGTCCAGAGTCCGGGAACTGATGGACATCAGGCCTCTCTCCATGGGCCTTGGGAGATGGCAGCTTGACGGCTTGGAAAATAGGCTGAGATGAAGGAATATCAATACAGAGAGAGAGCTGTTCCTGCCGAACAGCCCCAGGGCAGCTAACGTGAAATGCTGGTTGTCTCCCAGGAGTTGACAGGTGTCTGCATCGGGCTTCCTGCTAATTAAGCGCTGTTGTGAGTCGCAGGCAAAGGGATGGAGGAGCCAGGAAGAAGCTCACCCATGAAGGTATGGTTGAGGGGCCCCTGCAGGGCTCCTTCCCACCTGGGGAAGTGCTGTGTGAAGGACTGGTATATGTGCAGGGAAGTTGGGGTGCTCCCAGACCTTTCTTTCTCTGGATCTCACTCCCTCCTATGAGGTGTCCTGCTTAGCCCGGCCAACCTCTTGCTTTTCAGCCCCAGTTGTGGGGACCCTCTCACTGTAATTAATGGCAGTGCTGATAGAAAATTCTCCAAGGAACATAAGCACAGCAGGGTGGAGGAAGGGTCTATTAGCAATTCTTTGTGGGCACCTGCAAATCCAGAGGGTGTCCATAGCAGCAGGCACAGGATAAAAGCAGGCAGCAAAGTGTCTCCCTCACTATGGGATAGGAGGAACGGCAGCCCCCGTGCCACCCTGGGTCCCTCCTCAAGTTCCTCTCCAGTGCTTTTTGCCTGCTGGCCTTGCCTGCATTTGCAGCTGCGATCCCCTGAAAAATGGCTTTATTCATTACCCATTTTAATTTCAGTCTGGATCCCCAGAGCGCTGCAGACACATTTTGTTATCCTGGCTGTCAAGAAGCTTAAAGAGCTGCTGATGCCTTCTGGAAAACTTTGACAAACCCTCTGTTTGGGCACCGTGCTGCCTCCCCAGCCTGTCTGCCCGGGCTTTCTGCTCCCCGCTTCTTTATTAGCAGTGATGTCTGTGAGGATAGGAGGAGGAAAAAAAAAGCCCCATCTCTGGCATCTGTGCAGAACTGATCTCTTCTTGAGGCCCCTTCGCTTCCAGAGGATGTGCTGGGACAGAGCAGAGCTACGGAGGTTGAGTATCAAAGACCAAATTTGTGTTGCAGGCTGTTCTGTGCACATCTCACAGCAGAAAGGGCCTCTGGGATGAAGGCATTGATTTATCCCTACATGCACGGAGGGTTTAAACCTGTGGTTGCAGGCTCTTGGGGAACCATTTCAGACGGTCTATGGGAGGTGAGCAGGGGAGATGATTTGTGCTTGAAGACCTGTGTAGAAGTCTGTGTTCCCAAAGGGAAATTTTTAGCAGCCAGAAATGGTTGAAAAATCACAAATTTAGCTGCTTATTTATAGCCCCTCACCACTCAGTTGGACTGGATTAACCCAGTGAGCTGAGCGGAACAACTTCCCCATCTATTCTGGCTCTCTTTGGCGATCTAATCCTCTCCCAATTAGTTTCTTTTTACAAAGTAGTTGTCAGGCTGCTTTTAGAGAATAAAATGCCCCTCGGTCTCTTCGGTAACGTGGGGAAGTGGACCAGACACACCGAGAACAGATTGTCTCTAAATGTAATTTTGGTCAAAGTTCTGCTTAAGAATTGCAGAGTCAGCCACATGCTTTTAGCACAATGAGAATGAGCCAGCCGAACCCGTAACCTCTGTGGTTTTGGTCCAGCTGAGAACAAAGTCATCTTCTGCCTCAAACCCTTCTGCCCAGCACCCTGCCGAGCTCTGAAATTTGGAGTGCCTTTGAGGTGCCACTCAAGCCAGCTGTCCTCAGGCGGGATGGAGCAGTGGCTGTCAGTCCCTGGAGGTCTGTCAGCTCCAGGGGGTTGAGGATGCACAATGCTGGGGGGGAGCAGAGCAATTACAGGGCCAACAGAGGTAGGACCAGGCTTTCTGTGCTAACAAGGATCCTGCTGCAGGGATGAGGCGTCTGGGCTCTGAGGGAAAAGCCCTGAGTGACAAGCATGTTCCCATGCCCTCTGGGCACATCAGAATGGCCATAGGAGGTCCACAAGCTCAATGGGTCACTGCAAACTGAGGCATGTTCCCACCTTGGCTTAACCCCTTCCTTGCTTCTGTTCTCTGCACTGAGCTCTTGGCATGGGGCTCCTGGTGTTTCTTGCTTGTTTTCATTCCTCTCTGTGACTGGTACCCCCTGCTCCTGACCTCTGGTAATATGTTTAGCATCACCAATGCTATTTAATAACCATAGAATCATTAAGGTTGGAAAAAGACCACAAAGATCATCTAGTCCAACCAATATGCTATGTTAACTGTTAGAAACTGTAGATGAGTTACCCTGACTGCTAAAATGTTTAAGCAGTAATAAAGCTGTAACTGTAACCACAGCTCTGTGGCCAGTCCTCATTCTGCCACCAAGCCCTGGAGGACCCACCTGCCCCCAGGTGACATCGCTGGGGCTGGAACTCCTTGGGTGGCAGGCGGTGTGCTGGTGACAGTGATTCCAGGGCTCTTTTTTGAGTTCTTCCACTTCTGTTTCACTCATCGCTGCTTTGACCATCCATCACTCTCCGTATCAGCAAAAACAAATCACTCCAGCTCTCTTTCTGCTGGTGCTGAGCTGGGGATCGGGAGCTGCACGATCCCACCCTGTGCATGGAGCGAGGAAGGGATAATCCATCCCCTCTTCCCTGCATCTGCAGCATGAGATAGTGGCCGTGAGAGCAAGGTGCCTGTGCAGCCCTCCTGCGAGAGAGAGGATTTAAAAGCGGCAGTGGGAGATTGCCTGAATATCTCTCCCTTCTTCTTTATATGTTTAAGAGGTTTCGCTGTCTCGGTAACTCCCCTGAGAGACCCAAGTAGCAGCCTCTTTGGATGTGAATACCTGACAAGTTTTTAATGTGAAATGAATTCGCTAAATTTAGTCTCTTGGAGGGAATAATAATAATAAAAAAAAGAGAACCGCTTCTTTCAGTCTGGGGGAAATGATCCAAACCCCAGCCACTTCCCTGCCATCAGAGCAAGCTGATTTGTTCTCTTCTCCGTCTCAGAAGCTTTTAAGTCTGGGCCCCATGTGTGCCTGTGCACAAATAAGAGGTGGGAGAATGGCAGGCACCAATGCGGTGTCCCAGGGGGATGTGACAGCCCCCAGCCTCCACATGACAGATGCTGACAGGGGCAGGGAGGAGGGGGATATACGAGAGAAAAACTGAGGAAAAGAACCCCTTTGGGTTGAGAGAGACCTCGTGCCTGCGTCTTGGGATGCCATCTTTGTTTTCTAGTGGGCTTTAAGCAAGGCATAAGAGGTGTTGTGGGGTTGGAAGTAAAGAGCACTTCGTCACATCCATCCAAATCAACTGGTCTCCACTCCGTCCTCCCTTTCTACCCCCTCCAGAGCTTCTAAGGGCTTCTTTTCTTCTCTGTCCCACTCTCTTGCCTCTCCCAAGGGCCTAGCAGTGACCTCTGCACTCTCCTGGCTGAAGGAGGTCTCCCTGCATTCATGAATAGCGCTGTCAGCCTGGGTAAGGATCTGAACACGCCTGTAACTGCTGGCACAGACAGAAGCAAGCACGCGTGCTGGATGTGGCTGAGCATCTCTACATGTCTGTACAAGGTGAGCCCACGCGTTTCTGCAGCAGAATCAATAGCTTGCACCTCCAAACTTCAATGGTGCCTCTGAGTCTAAAGGGCAAAGTGTGTCTTAGTGGTGCAATTTGGTGGAGATAAAGATTTGGCTGGCTGCACTCAGGGTGAGCAAGCTGTCTATGTTTATTGCCCTCGCAGTACTTGGGCCTGGAAACCCCCATGGCCTGCAGGCTGAGTTTGGAGGCTGTGATCTTTCAAGATGGATACTAGGAAATGTTTCTTATCAGAAAGTGTGGTAATGCATTGGTACAGGCTGCCCAGGGAGGTAGTGGAGTCACCGTCCCTGGAGGTGTTCAAGAAGTGTGGAGATGTGGACATGGTCAGTGGGCATGGTGAGGGTGAGCTGGGGTTGGACTGGATGATCCTAGAGGTCTTTTCAAACCTTAATGATTTTGTGGTTCTATCTTGGTGGGCTGTGGACTTCTATGGCTGGAGGGCTTGCAGCCCCAGCGTGGGGGAGATCATGGGCTCCAAGCTGCAGTGAGCATCAATGGCCATCCCTCCATTTCCTGGTAGGGCTGCAGCTCCGCACCACTTATATCCCATGTGCTTCTGGTGAAATCAGTGGAGGTGCAGCCCTGATTATGAAGATGTTATTTAGTTTTATTTGCCTTTTAAAAGGTCACATCCCAGCCCAGGGATGCCAGCGCAGTGGGAGGGAGGTCGGTCCTTTCTGTAGGGCCTAGTCAAACATGCAAGGACAGTCAGGGGAAGAAACGTGGCATGGGGAAGCCACGGCCTGGTGGGAGGGAAAACAAAAGGGGAGAATGATGGTGATAAAAATGGCTGGCACCGAGTGTGTTTTAAAAAGACAAATAATCAACTCAAGGCACCCATTTGTCTTTTTTATGGCTTTTACTATTTTTCCCCTTGGTAATTTTATGCGGACGCAGCACCGGCGGAAAGATGCTGAGCTGACAGCTCTGAGAACAAAGTCCGGCCCTTATCGGCAGTGCTGTGTGAGATGGCTTCAGCCCCGGCGTTAGTCAGGCTGGGCTGGGTGTGCAGGGACCGTGTGTGGGGCCTCCGGGCAGGGAGGCCGTGAGGAAGCGTCCTGTGAGGGCACAGTAATGGCGGGGCACAAGATGGCGGCTGGGTCTGAGGTGGCAGTTGGGCGGTGGGATACGGCAGCACTCCACCAGCTTGGGGGCAGTATTTCCCCTAAGTGCCCCTGCTTGCCATTGTTTCTATGAGTGTTTTGCACAAATTGGTGTAGTTCTGCCCATGTGTTTTGTGCGGGTTGGTGTGTGTGGTGCTTTGGGGTACTATGGTCGTGGAGGGCTGAGGGTGCTGCTGTCCCCACAGCACTTTTCTTGGGTGTTGGGGCTCTGGAGCGTACAGGGCAGCCGGGTGAGCCCCACTATGCCGGCTGGGGGCGTGGCGAGGGTGTCTGCGGCCTTTCCTGACGCGCACCCCGCAATCGGCCCCACCCTATTCACAGCCCCTTTTAAGCCACCTCCCACCAGCCATCGCCCTTTTAAGACCGAGCAGGAGGCGTGGCCGGCCAGCTCCCGCCTCTCGCCTTCCCGCAGCGGCGCGGGCGCCCCCTTGAGGCCTAACGGAGCGCTGCTGTCCCCTCCCTCCTTTCAGCGGCGGCGGCGCGGCCGTGCGCGTGCGCGTGGCGGCGGGGGCGCGCGGCGGGCGGCGTTCCGTCGGGGCCCCGCGCCGCCGTCCCATTCATGCGGGGCAGCGGCGGCGGCGCGAGGCGGGCGGGTGGGAGCGGAGCCGCGGAGCCCCGGGCGGCGGCGGGAGGGCGCGGAGGAGGAGGAGGAGGCGACGGCGAAGAAGGAGGAGGAGGAGGAGGCGGAGGAAGAGGCAGCGGCGGCGGGGCCCGGCGGCGGCGCGGCTGGAATGCGGTTATGGCAGGCAGGGCTGGGGCGAGCGCGGAGCCGAGCCGTGAGTAACCCGCTTGCAACTTTCCTCCGCGCCGCGTGCCTTTACGCGCCCGGCTGAGCGATCGGCGTTCGGGGTCGGAATCCGATGGGATCGGTATTGCCGAAAAAAAGAGAAAACCGCGGCCGAAGCGGGGCTCGTCCGGGCGGGGCGGCGGGGGGGCGGCGGGGCCGGGCGTGGGGCTGCGGGTCCCCCCGGTGCCGCACCGCCGCTACGTGCCCGGGGCTCGGGGCGCGGCGCCGCGCGGGCTGGGCTCGCCCCGCACGCCTCAGGGCTCGGTGTGCCCCGGCTGCCGGCGCGGGGCTGCGGGCGGAGCCTGCGGGCGCGTTTGGCCATCGGGCAGAGCCGCTCGGAGGGCACCCGGCGTCGCGATTGGGGTCCGCCGTTGGAAGCGGTTATCGTTGTCGTCGCGCCGTAGTTTGGCGGAGGGGCGCGGAGCCCGAGGGGGTGCGGTGCGGTGCGGAGCGGAGCGGCCGCTGCGGGAGGAGAAGGCGGTGGGGGCCCGACTCCCTCTGCACGCAGCGGCCGGCTCCGGGCGGGGATCCGCAGCGGCTCCGTGGTGCGCTGGAATAGATCCCGAAATCCCTTCCTCCGTCCTCCCGGAGAGGAGATTCCTCCTCCTGCCCCCGGGGCGGGGGGTTGGCGCGTAGCCGGGACGTGAAGGTCGCTGCTTAGCGGGGAGATGGATGGGGGAAGAAAGGCAGTAACCTCACTCGTTCGCTCCCCCGTCCCCTTGCTTCGGGGAGGACGGCGCAAAAGCAGAAGCCGCGAACGCGCCGCTGGGTGTTCCCGGTCCGGCTGTAGGCTGCGGGACGCGGCGGGGAGAAAAGTTGGGCAGAGCCGCGCCGCGGGGCCGCTCCTCGGGCGGTGATCGCTGCGTGCCCAGCGGGCTCCGAGCGGAGCCAATTACCAGCCGGAATGATTTTTTTTTTCTATTTCTTTTGTGTGAGACTGGGGGGAAAAAGAAAAAGGAAAAAAAAAAAGAAAAAAAAAGAGGAGACGAGGCTATTGAGTACATCAAAGGTTATCCATTTGAAAACACCGTTTTCCTCCGAACAGCGGCTAATTGCTTCCTGAACAATCTCAGGGTCTTTTGTATATACTCAGTGGGTAAAGCGAGCGGCGCGATGCCTCTGTCTCGAGACACCGATGACCGAATGCGGTGGGGACGTGGAGGAGCAGCGGGGCTGAGCCCGGCGGGCTGTGCGGGCGTTCCTGGGGGGGCTGCGAGGAGGGGAGGGGAAGAGAAGGATGGGTGCCGCCGCCGGCAGCGGATGCCGAAGTGCGGGGCCGTGTGGGTGGCGCGGAAGTTTGGGCTCCGGATCCGTGGTCGGGGAATGAGGGAGGGATGGATGGGCGAATCCCGGTCTGCGTGTGCCAGGCTGCATCCCCGTGGGCTGCGCGGTGACATTCCGTGGCTGGGCTCTGTGTCCCCAATGGGAGATGGTTGGTATCTGCGCTCTGCCGCGCTATGGATATCCAAGTTTTGGTGGTGGTGTGTTTGTTAGCGGGGTTTTATTGGGGCTGCTTGCAGCTGGGAGCCCTTCTGCAGCGAGCCTCGAGGGTTTCCCTTCTTTATTTTATAGACGCGTGAGGTTTGGAGCGGAGCACGTAGCTCGCTGTGTGAAGACAAAGCGCTGCCCTGCGGAAGGCAGAGGGCCCTGCGACACATAAACAAACTCCTCCGAACTCGGCCGGGCGCTGCCGAGATGGCAGCGGGTGATGGAGCCGTGCTGCTGTGTGCCGCGAGGCCGCTCCCTCCTCCGGCAGCTGCAGCGCTGCTGGCACGGAGCTGCGGGGCCAGGCGGTTCCTCTCCGGGGTTTGCTGTGTTCAGCATGCCTTGTGTGAAGGGACCTCGGGTTGGGCTTAACGAGGGAGACTTGTAGGCATTGCTCTCCTGGCTCGGTGCGTGTCGGGGCCTTTGTTGCTGCCCAGGAGCTGCAGCGTTTGCCGGAAGGCAGCGCTGAGATGTGTGCGTGGAGCGGCTCAGTGCTGCAGTGCTCGCACCACCAGGCTCCTGAGAGCGGGTAGCGCTGCCCGCAGCATCCACCTGCATCCCGCCGGGCTTTGTCTGTGTGCAGGGTGCTGCCGTCACTCGTGTCTCCAGGCAGCAGGATGGCTTTGGCAGCCCTGGCAGTGCAGAAGAGCTGCCGCCTCTCCCTGCTGCAATGGGAAGGTGGGCATGGGGCACGTATGCTGTCCTTGCTAATTGCTAGGCTCTCTGCAAGCTCGTGTTCTGCACGGCTGGTGAGGTTATGCCTATGGAGACCTTGTTTGCTGCCCTGTGCTCTGTGAGTGTCCCCTGTGCGCTGTGTCGTTAGGGAGTGTGTGCTGTGCAGGAGCCCTGGGATGGCTCTGGGCAGTGAATTGCCCTGTATAGGGTGCCAGGTGCTGGGCAGGTCTGCAACCCTTCTCCTGGCAGAGCTGAGCTATGATGCCCAGTGGAACCTGTGCTGGGCTGATGGGGACTGAGGGGAGCCGCCTCCTTCTTTGCCTTCATGGTGTGCCCTGGCTGTGCTGTGGGGATCCCACTCCATTGTGGATTCATGGTGGAAATGCGTGATCTGGCACTGCTTTGGACTTGCAGCCTTGGCCGTGCACAGTCTTAGTCCTGGGGGTGCTCTTGTGCACTATGGAGGAGGAACCTGAAGCCATATCCGTGGGTTTCATGCCAGGTTCAGGCAGACACCTCTCATTCCCCACCTTGGGCGTGTTGTGTGTGCCTGGGACCTGCTGGGAGCTGGCTGGTGCCTGCCTTGGTCTCACTTCCCCAGCATCCTTCTGCCCCCAGCCTTTGTTCCACATGGAAACCACCATTTCAAACGCTGCATTAAAACATCCAGAAGTTGTTTTTCTCTTTAGCCGAAGCTTGGCAAACCATCTTCTTGCTGCCCGTGCATTGAGTGTGTAAGCCCCCCAAGTACACGCAGGCCGCTGAGCTCAGCCCCACGGGCTGCTTCACGGTGTGCCTGAGGTGTGCGTCAGCCGGCAGGATTTGTGAGCTGGGGCACGAGGAGCGCGTGGGCCCCTTTTCCAAGAGGATTGCTTTGCGTTCTGAGGGCATTAGCTGGGGAAAGTGCCCGTGTGAGCGCATTACGGCTGCTGGGCTGGGATCTGTGGGTCTAAGCGGCGGCCTGGCCTCCTCCCCAGCCTCCCCTCCCGCCGTCCGCCGGCCAACTTGGCACGGAGGCCGAGGAGCAGCAGTAATCCAATTTGGGCCGTTTAACTGCACTTTGCTATCCGCGCTGCTGGCCGGAGCTCGGGCACTTTAATCTGGCTAATGACCCCGGCTTTGGGGTTGAGTAACCACCGACCATTTGCTTGATTTGCTTTTCCTTTCTGGCAGGGCAGGAGGCTGAGCTGGAGCTGGGCCTCCATGCAGGTACCTGGGGGGCTGGGGGGGTCTTGCCATTTTCCATCTGCTCTCCCTGTGTCCCGTGCAGATAAACCCTTCTCTATGTGGCCGCTCTGTGATCTGCTATTATTTTCGGGAACGCAAAGCCAAGAAAAATAAAGCCTCTCTCTTCCTTTGGTTGCCTACTGCTTAATGTACAAAATACAGGGGCGGTAATTGCATTAAAATTTGTATAATTATACCGAAGGGGAGGGGGGGGAAGCTAACCCAAAGCCCAGCAACCCTGTTAACGGCACAGGTGTTGGGGAGCGGTCCGTGCGGGGTGATTCACGCTTAGGGCTGCAGTGTGTGAGGGGTGAGGAGGAGCCGTGCTGCTGTGTGAGCAGGAAGTTGGCTGCATCCCCGCTCTGAACCGGCTCCAGCCTTGCTCCATCCCTGGCGTGTTTGCTCCCGGTTGTGTCCTGGGCCTGATCCTCCGTGATATGGGGCCTCTGGCCGCCGTCCAGGCGAATCTCCAAGCGTTGGTGTAATCGTAGAAGCTCTGAGAGTCCCTTTGCTTTATGTGCTTGGTTAAGCAACTGCCTGTGTGTCAAAATATTCAAGCCCTTGCAGAAGTAAATCCCTCGCAAGAGGAGAGGCAGATCCCGGTGCTCGGGGAAGGAGCTGCCTGGCTCTGTGCAGGCAGCACTGGGCTGCGGGAAGGATTGCACAGTGCCATGTGAAAAGCACATTTCCTCCAGCGAGTGCCGACCCTGTCGGAGCTGCCGATAACGTCTAAGGTAATTATAACGGCAGTAAGTTGTTTGCTTTCTGCGTGCTGCAGTGCTTTATATACAGGCGGTTGTTTCGGTCTTCCTGTGCAGACTGTTAGCTTCAACAGGGGAAGAGGAAAACCCAAAAATATTTTAGGATTTTAAAAATAACCTCGCAGCTTGGCTCGTGCACAAGATGTTTCGCAGAATTATGTTCTCTGTCAGTTGGAATGCAGCTCGGTGGCCCCCAAAAGGCTCTGCTGGGCCGTATGGGGGCTCTCGGAGCACTGTCCCAGGCACGGGGAGGGCACAGCTCCCTTGTCTGTGCTCTGTGCTGGGGATGCTTACAGGCATTGAGGCATCTGGAATGTTTAAAATCAGCTCCTCCAGCACCTCCTCGGGCATTTCTGCTGCCAGCAGTGCTACTGCACGGCTGGGGTGTTCGCCCCGCTCCTACCTACCTGGCACCAGTCGTGTCAGGGTGTGCGGCAAGGGGGGGGGGGGCTTTGCCCCTTCAGAGGACAGCGAGGATTCAGAACCTGTTTTTCAGGCTGATGTCATCAGGAAGAAATGGGGGAGGAGAAAGGCAGGAAGGCAGGCGAGAGATCAGCCTCCAAGGGAGAGCCTCCGCGGGTCGGCAAGCCTGACAAGGCTCCGGCAGCCCAGGCTTATGTTGCTACCAGCCCTCACCCCCTGCCACCCGCATGTTGGCAGTGCCTGTGGGCACACGGGGTTGGCTCCAGGTGGCGCAGCCTTGTGGGTGAGCGCTGCCTTGGTGCCCCCAGCCCCGTGCTTTTGGCACCGCGTGCCATGCCGCGGAGCCACGCGGCTCCCTGCCCTCTGAGACTGACGTCACCCACTGGGGCCACCATCCAGCCGCTCTCGTTAGCAGGGAGTGGGGTTTTGGCAGCGGGAGCGCCCGTGTCCTTCCATCTCTCCGCACTCCATCCTGGCTGGTGTCCCTCAGGCGTGCTGCATCCATGCTCCCCAGCAGGCTTTGCCCACGTTGGCTGGGTGAACCCCCGGAGCATGCTGGTGTGCTGGCCCTAGGAGCAGGGTGCGGGTGCAGCCTCGGGCTCTGTGCATGCGTGTGCCTCGCTGTTTTCATTGGACGCTCCCAGCCTGTCCTGCGTGCGAATGAAACCTCTGTTAGCCTCTCAAAGCAGAGTTTCCCCTCTTTGTGTTGCTGTTGGAGCTCTTTCAGGCGCTGCTCGCTTCCCCTCTCCCTGTCTCACAGCTCCGCCAGCTCTCGGGCTGCTCGTGGCTCAGCTCCGCCCTGGGCAAGCAGTGGGGTTGTGCTGAGCCCACAGCCCTGCAGTGTGGTGTGGGGTCTTATACGGGGAGGGGGAACTGGGTACAGCTTAGACTTTAGCTGGGGAAATCTCTTCTGGAGAAATGGTGATGTTTTGTTGTCCCCTGGCTGCTTTCTTCAGTCTTATCTATGAGCAGCGTGTGCCCTGAGCTGGCGATTGTGGTGGGCTCACGGTGGGACTGGGTGGAAGAATGGGAATTTCAGCTCATCCTGAGTTTGCGCTGGATTATAGCAACCCTGGTGCTACCCCCTTGTGCTTGGAGCACGGAAATCCTCCTCTTGCCATTCACTGATAGAGACCGGGAGCTTCCTGGTGCATCCGCTCTGCCCTTGTGTTAGGGCATGGTGGTGGGTTGGACGATGGCATGATGTTGGTGGCAGGAGGACTTCTGCTTGGAGCTGGCCTGTGGCAGAGCTTCTGGCTTGCTGCTGCTCCTGACGGGCTGAGGTGACCTCTGCCAGCGGGGTTGGTTTTTGGGACGCTCGCTGTGAGAACCCCAGTGGCCTTTGGGTGCCTGGTCTGGACACCTGTGTGCTTTGAGAACAAAATGTTGTTAAGTGGTCTCCACATCACTGGCCCTGTGGCTGCAGGAGCTGCAGTGGGTGCGCTGCACTTCCTCCTGGGAAGCGCTCTCCTTGCCTTGGGACATAAGAGGTCAAAATCCTTAGGGTTGTGGTGCTGTGGGGCAGGATGTAGCTCTGGCCTGTGCCCTGGGGAATGAGAGCTCTGAAGGCGGGAGAGATTCCTGATGCTGTGATTGAGGTTGGAGGGGGCAGCTCCAGTGCTTGCCACTGATTTCATCAGGGCTTGGCTCCAGTCAGGGATAAGGTTTGCAATGATTGCATTCGCTGGGGAGGAGGGAGGGATCCCAGCAAAATTGTTCCTAACGGCTGCGTGCGGTGGAAAAAGGAGTTAAAGCTTGGCCCTGCTACAGATGATTGCATATATAGCGCAACTCCTAACCGGGTAACTCCAGCAGCCTTCTCTTATTGTTGCAAGGCTTTTCCCAGGCAGACGAACCTAAAAATACACCCGCTGCATTGTGAGACTGGCTCTCCTGTGGCCTGCGGGCTTTTCTCTCCTCTGTATAATCTCTCCTTTCTCCCTTTGGCTAATTACTGGCAGCCAGGCAGCTCGTGTGTTTGAAGATGGAGCCGGGTCCTGCTCAGTCCGTGCACTATTGCTGAGAGCAGCGAGTGACAGAGATCGCAGATAAAGACCCATTAGTTCTCATTGCTCCTGTCCTTCCCGGGGTCAGCTAGGAGGGTTTTCATTCCCGCAAGTTTTCTCTCCCAACCTCTATTTCAAAGCACTCCTGCCAGGCTGTAGAGCTTTTGGGGCAGTCCCAGAGCAAGAAAACAGTTTCTTTTCTCAATTTGCTGCTGCAGCCCTGCCCAGGGCACCTGGGCGTGCAGCGTGTGTGCTGGGGGCAGCAGGGGATGCTCTGTCCAGTCTTTGCCTTTTAAGGTTTGTTTTTCCAGCTCGGCATTCCCGCTTTGTGTTATCGAGCGATGATTGCTTCCCCAGACCATGCTCTCCCAGCCCGGGGGTGCCCATACTTCAGGGCTGTGCTTGCAGTGCACATCTTGCTCCCCATTGGGATCCCTGGTACAAGATGCTGTTGGGAATCATTTCGTACAGAAGAAAGCAGACTCACTAATCTTTCCTGCTCTTTTTCTGTTAATTATAATCACTGCTGATGTCTTAAAGCAGGTCTTACTGTACCGAGCCCCTCCTAGTGTCAGGGCACTGGGACGTGTTACTGCTGATGTGTATTTGGGAGCAGAAGTCTCCAAGGAGCTCTGCAGACTGTCATCTGTCTGTGCCTCAGCGCTGCGTGGCTTTGTTCTCGTTCCAATTCTGAGTAACAGTTCCCTAAATTAATTTGGGAATCTCCTTTTGGGCTTTCTAGCCCTGCTTTGGCACAGCAGCCTGACCTCTGGCTCTCATACCCGCTCCCTAAAATAGAAGCCATGAATAATTAGAAACGCACTGAGCAAATGACTGCCCTGTCCCAGCAGTGCTGTGCTGGGCTTCGGTGTTCCCCTGCTGCAGCCACGCTCTCGCTTTCGCTCCTTCCCCTCCGCGTGCTGCTGGTGCGTAAGCCGGGTTGCGTTTTGATGGTAATCTCCTTGCAACACAGCCATGGTATTGTTCCTCTCCCCATGCTGTGTAGATAGAGCCGCGCTCGTGCTGGGTTTGTGTTTGGTTTGGGTCACATGTGCCTCCTATCGCTCCCAGCTCCCCGTCCCTCTGCTGCATTGCTGCCTTTGTGCAACAGGAGCTGTGTAACTGCGGCGCATGGCGGCTGGAAGGAGGGGGCTGCTGGGCATTGCAGCGGTGGGAGCGGGTGCGTGGTGTCACCGTGCTCAGCAGCGGGTTCCTTTGCTTGGAGGAGAAGGTAAAGACGCGGGTGCCTGGTGAAGCTGGCATCGTCTGCTTTGTAAGGGGTGCCTCCCCATTTCTGAGGGCAGGAACCTTCCTCTGGCAACCCGCAGCCCAAGAGGAAACCGCATGGCCTCCTGGTTGAACCCACAGGCTGCGCCGATAGGGGCTGGCAGAGCCCGGTCTGAGGTGCTTGTATTTTACAGTATTGCAGGGATGTGGGATTGGGACCACCTGGTCCATTTCCAGGGCTGATGGCCCTACACCCTCAGCACTCTCCTTAGCCTCTGTGTTGCTCAAACCCTATTGCACAAACTTCTTTCGAGGGTACTGCCCTGGGGGCTGGTGGGGAGGTGGAAGGGACTGGGAGCTGCTGGAACAGAGCTTTTGGAGCTGGGCACACCATGAAGATCTGGGTTTGGAAGAGGTGTGCGGGTGGTGCCCGAAGTGTCTGTGGGTGCTGCCAAGGAGTGCTGCTGGCATGGCACCAGCTGCCCTCTGATGGCACGGCTGCTGGCACAGCCCTGCAGTCACCACGGGCCATATTTCCTACCGGTGCCACTCCCTGCTGGGATCCTGCTCGTTGTGCTGGGCCGGGAGCGGGTGATCCCTGCACGGGCTGAGTCAGAGATCAGTGATAAGGAGAGGGAGGCTCTTCCCCATTTGCTTTCGTAACATCTTATCTGCAAAACTGGGATAGGAAACAAAGGGCTGAGCTCACTTCCCAGCCACGGACCTTCGCCTGCATTTTGAAGAGTCTCCTGCCCTCAGCCTCCTGGGCTTTGTCAGGTGCCAGGGCTGTCAGGCAGCGTGCCAGGGCTCACACTCCCCCAGCTCCTTTAAAAGGAGACTTTGAGATCCTTGGCTTGAGCTGTGCCTTGCACACCCTACCCGGGCTCAAGCCCCAGCTCCTGCCGGCTCCTGTCATGCTCTGTTTGAGTAGTAAATTGGTGCCTTTTGCATCTTCCTTCATTCACAAAAGCTGTTTTTTTTTTTTCTTCCCATCTTTTCCCTCCCCCCCCCCATTTCCTTTGCCTCTTTATAAAAGCAGCATCCTCTTAATGACCAGCGTGCTGATCTCCAATTAAGCTAAGGGTAACTGGGGTATGGTATGAGGCTGGAAGTGCCTCTCTTGGCTGAGCTCAGAGGGATGCCCACAGCACGGCAGCAGGGTTGGGATCCTTTTGTGCTTATGAGCTGGAAGCGAACTGGGTTTTTGTACCAGCTCCCCATTCTGTGCTGGAGCGGTGCAGAGGCTGTGGGCTGTTCGCTTGCTAGCAGCCGATGCTTTGGTGCTGTCGGTGGTCTTCAAAGCAGGTCAGGGCCAGTGACACCCTGCCAAGACATTTGTATGCGTTCGGTGTGCTGGAGCGCATTGCGAGACTGCTCCTTGCTGGGGACGTGCCGGCCTGGCCCAGCTGCAGCTGTGGGCGTGCTGCCGCTTGCTCCTGCTGAGGGGCTCCTTGGGGGGGAGCAGGGCCGTGCAGGGGGCTGCTCCTGATAGCAGGACTTGCAGGTGAGCCCCTTTGTGTCACCGCCGTGGCTGCTCGTGGTGTGGAATTTATGGTGTCTAGCAGCGTGTGTGTGCTGCCAGGAGGAGTGGCCATTAGCATCCTGCGGGTTCCCTCTGTCCTTGCGCAGATTTTCTTCCGGAGTGGGAGGCAGTGGGGGCATTTTGTTACGCTGCCTTATAAGCATGAAGCAGCAAAGCCTCTGCGGGGTGGTGTGGAACAGGCTTACTGCTGTGCCAGGGGCTGCAGGAAAGCCTCCTAACCCTGCTGTTTTTGACTTTCTCCCTCTAGGGTTGACCAGACCGGCAGTGCCCATGATGCCCTGAATGCTGAGCACAGCAGAAGCAGAGGAGACTGTGTCCCGTTAGCTCCTCGTCCTTCCCTCCTCACCCCTTTAGTTTGGATTTGTTTCTATTTATTTTGTGGCTGGGTTTGGGCATGGCCTTGGCCAGAGGTGACGCTGCCGTGATGCGGCTCCTTTGGCTCAAGCACCCCTTGTCCGTCAACATTTGGACCCTGCTGCTCTTGGGGAGCACCTGGCTACCGCTGGCGGAAGGCAGCCCCAAGTCTCCCTTTAGGACTTTCTCGGTTGCAGACTGGAGCTTGACGCACCTGGTGGTCCATAACAAAACCGGGGAGGTCTATGTGGGGGCCGTCAATCGGATCTACAAGCTCTCCAATAACCTCACGCTCCTGCGGACACACGTGACAGGGCCCGTGGAGGACAATGAGAAGTGTTACCCTCCGCCCAGCGTTCAGTCCTGCCCGCACGGTCTGGTCACCACCAACAACGTGAACAAACTGCTGCTGGTGGACTACTCGGGGAACCGACTGATCGCCTGCGGCAGTGCCTCGCAGGGTATCTGCCAGTTCCTGCGGCTGGATGACCTCTTCAAGTTGGGTGAGCCCCACCACCGCAAGGAGCACTACCTCTCCAGCGTCAACGAGTCGGGGACCATGTCTGGGGTCATCATTGAGGTGCTGAACGGGCAGAACAAGCTCTTCATTGGGACACCCATTGATGGCAAGTCGGAGTACTTCCCCACGCTTTCCAGCCGCAAGCTGATGGCCAATGAGGAGAATGCGGAGATGTTTGGCTTTGTCTACCAGGATGAGTTTGTCTCGTCCCAGCTTAAGATCCCCTCGGACACACTCTCCAAGTTCCCCACCTTTGATATCTACTACATCTACAGCTTCAGCAGCGAGCAGTTTGTGTACTACCTGACCTTGCAGCTGGACACCCAGCTCACCTCGCCCGACTCCACCGGGGAGCAGTTTTTCACCTCCAAGATCGTCCGCCTCTGCGTGGACGACCCCAAGTTCTACTCCTACGTGGAGTTCCCCATCGGCTGTGTGCAGGATGGCATTGAGTATCGCCTGATCCAGGACGCTTACCTGACCAAGCCCGGCAAGGCTTTGGCCAAGTACCTGGGCATCTCAGAGCGGGAGGATATCCTCTTCACCATCTTCTCCCAGGGCCAGAAAAACAGAGTTAAGCCTCCCAAGGAGTCTGTGCTCTGCCTCTTCACGTTGAAGAAGATCAAGGATAAGATCAAGGAACGTATTCAGTCATGCTATAGAGGGGAGGGGAAACTCTCGCTGCCCTGGCTCTTGAATAAGGAGCTGGGATGCATCAACTCGGTAAGTTCACGCTGTCTGTATGCATGTTTTTGGCTCCTGGCTGGACTCTCTAGACCCTTCCCAGTTACCTGACCTGACTTGTTGTTTTCCTGATGGGAGGCCTCTCTCTTGCTCTGGGGACTGGCACAGTTAGGGCTGAGCGCTCAGCTTGCTTGGTAGCATTCCTTGTGGAGACTGTGGCTTTGGTGTGGGAAGGCTGTCTGGGTTTGGGTTGAATCAGTGTCTGCTGATAGCTGCTGGCCCCGAGCGGGAGGCTGACTGCTGGCACAGGTCTCTTGTTCCCTGTAGAGTAAAGGGTTGTGGGTGAGCTGGTTTTGAGGGCAAAGATGCTCAGCCCTCATGGGGTCAAATGGTGTCTGCTGCATCTCTGCCAGGGAGACCCTTGAAGATGCCATGCGTGAATTTGGGAGGATTTGGTCATGTGGGGTTTGGCAGACCTGTGGCTGAGTAGAAGCTGCTGGGGCAGGAGAATGAGGGGAGTTGAGAGGGAGAATGAGAGTTGAGGGGAGTTCCCTTTCCTAAGCAGGGAAGGAGTCAGAGAGGTTGGCAGCCCCAGTAGAGGTTGGTCAGATGCTCAGCTTGGTGGGACCACGTCCTCTCTGTGGTGTGCTGGATAGGAGGGGAAAGGGTATGAGGAGCAGGGAGCAATATGCAGTTGCTGGGTTTATTTTCCGTGCTGTAGGAGGCAGGAGGGGAGGACATCATCATGCTCCTTTCCCCATCCTGTCCCAGGTCTTGGGGGTCAGCAGCTGCCTCCTGCCCTGGGTGCCCACGTGTCCCCATGGAGCAGCCCGGCCTCCTTCCCGTGTCCTCCCCGCCGCTCCGAAGGAGACAGCTAACAGCTGCCTGACAAAGTAAAGGGTTTGCTGTCAAGAGCGCTGGGCTCACAAATCAGATTTTGGCTTTGAACTAATTCAATTTTGGTGGAAAATGATGAAATCGTTACACTGCTGCTTGTTGGGTTGCACAGCTGCTGGCTCAGGCAGAGGAGATGCCTGCTGCTTCCTCCCAATGCGCTCCCAGACCCTCTGCCCCGTGTGTGGGAAAAGGGCTCTGCCTGACATGTGCCCCATTTGAAGCTGGGGGCAGGGCCGTGTTGTCTCTGCTGCAGGCCGTTTACAGGCACCGGTGGGTGCACAGGGGCTTCTCCGTGCATCTCAGGAAAGCTGCTGTTGCAGGGAAATGTAGTGGGAGAGGGAGAGAAATGCTGGCTGGTTTGCCATCTGAATGAGAATGGGGACAGGGAGGTATTCCCTGGCTGCAGTGCAGGAGGTAAAGTCCTGTGCAGTTGCACATGCTGTGATTTTTTTTTTTTTTTTCCCCCCTGTTTCACAGCATGGTTACTTAGCCATAGACCTGATGCTGTATTTCTCCTGCCATTCCCATCTGAAGGAGCGATATTGCTGTGCACTGCTAACCTGCTCCCTCGGTGATGCAGAGGCAGCGGCTGCTCTGCACGTGGGAACACCACTGCAGCTCTCACCCCCTGCCCAGCTCCAGAGAAACCCTGGCAGGGACAGCAGGCGTGAGGTGGTGGCACTGGGAGGCCCTGTGGTGTCATTCCTTTCACGTGGGTTTGGTCGTGGTGGCACAAAGCTGAACGTGGGAGCCGGGTGCCATTTTCTGTCCCCGTCCTGCTCCACCTGCCAAGCGTGGCAGAGAGCAGCATGAGGTGCCGAGCCTCAGCCCCTGGCTGTGCTGGGAGTGAGCCAAATTGGGACCTGCAGGGCATGTAACCTCTTTCTGGCAGGGATCTGTGTGCCCCTCGTAAAATGCAGCCCCCTCTGGGGTGGGTCGTGGCAGCTGACGGATCTCGCAGTGATGGATGCCGGCCAGAAAATAAAGGGCATGTTGAATTTTGTAAGGATGCGGAATGTAATTGCTAAAGTCAGTAGTTGCTCGGGATTTACGCCTGATCTGTATGGAAAACGTCCCAGGAGCTCCTTTGCTCCTGCTCTGGATTTATGATTTAAAATCTCCTCTGGAAAGTGGAAAGTCCAAACCTCATTTCTTAGCACATCAGAGGGACTTCTCAGTGCCAGAAAGCCACATTCCTGAGGACTGGTCCACGTGCATCCCTGAGGACTGGTCCACCTGTACTGCATCAGGTGGGAGGAGGAAGGCTGGGGAGAGCTGTGTCAGCACCACGTGGGCAACTCTGCCTTAGGGGATGGCTCTGAGCACAGACTGCTGGGCAAGGAGGCTTCCTGACCTGGGTGCTGTCTTTCTCCTTACTCCAGACCCTAGCGCAGCATCTTCCTCGGCTGTGAGCCTTAGGATGCTAATCCCTGGGCACTGCGGGGCAGTGTGGGTTTGCTGGAGCCAGGAGACACCGCCAGGCTTGGCAGTGAACTTGGGAACTGAGAGTGCTTCCAGGGGTTTTGCTGCTCCGGATGGGATGTGCACGGCTGCTTCCCACTGTTGGTACCCAGCTCCCAAAGTGCCCTGCCTGGCTCCCAGTGTCGCTGTGCCTCCCCATGTGCTGGGCATGGGCCTTGCTGGGAAGTAGCCTCAGCAGGCACAGGAAGGCAGGTGTTGAATGGCAGGCGTGGGAGGACGGGGTGTGTGTATAATGGTATTAACTGGCAAATTACTGGCCAATTAATAACGCTAAGTGGCACGAGTCTCGCCTCTGCTGTCTGCTCCCTCGTTGCTTTTGTAAGTGGGCTTGAAGGGAGGCAATGAGACAAGGCACGTCAAGGAGTCTGCCTGTTCCTGGCCAGCTCTGTTAGCTCGGTGTGTCCCCTCTCCTTGGGGCTGCTTCACAGAGGAAATTGGGGTTTTCTGCCCCAATTTCTGTGCCGGTGGGGAGGAGCAGGCTGTGCCATGAAGCGGGGCTGTGGGGCACTTGGGATGTGAAGCTGGTGGGTGCCACCAGCCTCATGCTGCCCACTCAGCCCGACCGTGGTGAGGAGCCTGCTTGTGCTTCCCTAACGAGGCACTGTGCTGTTAATGAGCTAATTGTCAGTGTAATTATTTATCGAGGTGGTGTCGGCATCTCGGTGGCGGGCGGGTGCTCCTTACGGCCCTGGAGTGCAGCTGTATTTGTCGTTTCCCAGAGAGTTTGTTGAGACAAAGCAGAGAGGAGTAAACACCATAAACATTTATCCTCTTGCATATTCAGCAGCTGATGAGGTTGGGGAAGCTGCAAATTGGAGTGCAGAGAGAACAGAAATTGCATTGGCTTCCAGGGGCTGCCAGGGCTTAAATACCTTCATGGTTTGCGCTCAGGGCTGCTCAGGGCTCAGGCTGTGTTAACCCTTGTGCTGCTGCCCTGCCTGGGGTGGCGTCAGTCAGAGGTGGGTGCTGTACCTGCCATAAGTGCATGCTGCAGGTTTCCTCGGGGCTTTCTGACCAGCTCTGGGTTGGCTGATGGGCTGCAGGGATGATTGCAGCCCTGGAATGCAGAGTGCAGGCTGGAGAGCTAATCCCCCTCCCCACCTCTTCACACCAGCAGACATCCTTCACCCTCTTGTTCCTGTTTTAGGGGATTGGTGCATGTTGCATGCTTGGATGTCCCCGAGCTCCTCTAGTTTAGAGAAGGATAAAAAAAGGGATCAGGCGTGGAAAGGAGTCGATCTGTGGCCATATCCTAAACCAGGCCCCAGAACTTAGAACAACTGAGCAAGCAAGACTGCATCTCCAGACTGCTTTAGGAGGCTGAGCGTGCCCAGCTGGAGTCATTCCCATTTCTCTGCTGCTAAAAGGATGGCATGGTGCTGACTCAAGCCAGGAGCGGGACTGCTGGCCTTGGGGTTGTACATTGAGCCTGGGTGGGGTGACCACATCCATGTTTGACAGCCTGGGGAAGGTGCGGCTTTTCTGAGAGCTGATTTTGGGGTGTGGAATGGTCAGGGCCTTCAGTTCTGGGCCTGTAGTTCTCTCTGCTCAAATCTCAGTGCTGGGTGGAAGTGGTGGGGCTGTTGCTTTCAGCAGCCGGAGCTGCTTAGAGCGTGTCTGTGCATGGAGCTTGGGAGCACGGCATTTTCCCATATGTTACATGCACATGCTGCATGGATTTAAAGCCCCTTGGGGACTGGCATGCATTTGGAGGCAGTTGCTTGCCAAAAACCTCTCCCCTTTAAAATCAAAGTTACATAAGGGGCCTCTTGAAGTGGAAAATGCTGTGGCCCAAGCAGGCTGCTTGCCTCTCCAGGCACTGTGCCTCGAGGTGCCTTCCTTCCAGCCCCAGCCCCATGCACTGTGCTCACTGTGGCCACCCAGGATTTGGCCAGAGCCCCCTCTTCCTCCCTGCTGCCCTGCTTTGGTCATGGAAACAAGAGGATAGGTTTCATTCTGTGGTCTGTTTGCTGTTAGCTTTGATTTTGCCATTCACCTTAATGCCAACCAGTGCAGGAAGTGATGGAAGCTGCGTCTGCCAGGAGATGCTGGAGAAGGGTTGGCACATTGCGCTGCCAGCACTGTCCCCCCTCTGTGCATCGTACCCTTTCAGGGCACAGGTGGAGAACAGGGAAACACAGAGATGAGGAGCCGTGGGGGAGATCTCCTGTGGGTATACAGCTGGAGTGATGCAGCAAGACCACCAGCTGAGTGCTGGTGAGGAGCATCCCCATGCCCAGGTCTAGATTGGGATGGGGGCAGCTGAGCCGTGTCCTAGCCCATGTTATTCCCGGGGTTGCAGAGCTGGGATTGCAGCAGCTCCATGCCAACCAGATCAGTGGCTTACTGCAGCCTGCCAGAATGCCTGGGCTGGCTGGGACGGGAGCTGCCTCCACAGCCCCTGCTCTATCCTCCTGTGGATGGAGGTCAGCGTGAGCCCTCGTTGCTCTCTGACACTCCAGAAAGCTCATCTCTCTTTTATTCTCTTCCCACAGCCGCTGCAGATCGATGACAACTTCTGTGGTCAGGATTTTAACCAGCCGCTCGGTGGAACCGTCACGATTGAGGGGACCCCACTTTTTGTGGATAAAGAGGACGGGATGACCTCAGTGGCTGCCTATGACTACAGAGGACAAACTGTTGTGTTTGCAGGCACACGGAGCGGGAGGATCAAAAAGGTAGGAGAGCCGCTGCTGCGTCGTGAGGGGTGCTCCCATGCTGATGGGGAGATGCCTGCTTGGCTTGGCAGCCCTTTGCTGCAGGGTGGAGTGTGCCTTGGTGTGTTTGGGTAGCGTGCATCCCCATTGCTCCTCTCTGCCAAACAGATGTACCGAACCTCTGTCTTATGGGAGGGCTGTAACACAGAGAGATTGTGTCCTGGTACTGGGTCATCCTGTCCCCTTGTCTCTCATATCTGTTGATTTGCACTGTAGCTGCTGTGAGACTGGCTCTACCTGTCCAGGTCCGTATTGCTTTGCCCTTGACCTGGGAAGGGCCAGCAGAGGTGGGTGCTGGTGTCTCCGTTGCTGCTGAGGGAAACATCTAGCTGGGCTGGCAGCGCTGGTTTGTCTGAAGTGGGCAGGATGGAGCTTCTCTTCTTGGTTCTTCATGGGCTCAGAGTTGCTGTAACTGTTGTTCTCACATCTCTAATGTGATTGGAAGGGGTAGGGTCTGGGTTGGGGTTTCTGCCCCAGCTCTGGAGGAGCCCTTCACCAAGCCCTTCCCTTACTGCTGTGGTGGGGATTTCTCCAGCCTGGTTTGATATTCTCACACCTCCTCTGTCTGAGTCAGCGTGAGGTGCCCTGCCTTGCAGGGATGGGTGCATTTTTCAGGAGACGGTGGGGTGGGAGGGCTGGCTCTGTGCTCTGCCCATACTAGCATTAGTGTGCTTTAGGTTTTATGCTGTGGAGTATGTGGGAGCCAAATTGGTCTGAGATGTTCCCTTGGCAGGAGAGAGCCCTCGGGCGCTGCAGAGTGATCCAGCCTGGCGGCACCAAGCTATCTCCCAGCATGGGGGAGACCTCCTGTGCCCCACCACTGCACAAAGGCTCCTTGTTGGTGGCAATTAGCAAATGGCTGTGAGTGTATATTTCTCTGTCTGTATCTCCACAGGGCACGGATTTCCTGTTATCATAACATCGTTCCTATAATTACAGCCATACATGCCCTGTATAAACATAGCTTGTGTTAACAGCATCCTCAGCCAGGCAGAGGCATAGCAAAGGCCCTGGCACGGTCCTGGCAGGAGGCAGCAGGAGCAGGGCTTGGCTGAGGAATCCCAGCACCCATCCTAGGGCTGGCCCTGCGTTTGACCTGCTTCTCCTTATCTCCTTAGAACACGGGTCAGGAGCCAGAGTTTGGCTTCGTGGACCTGTTCTCAGTAGGCTGTGGTTTGGAACAAAGAGGTGAGTGGGGTTTGGGATGAACAGGGCGCTGGCGGTGCTCTCTGTGTGCCCCGCTGGGCTACTTCTCCTGCCTTCCCGTGGTGTCGGCGCCAGGCTGCAGGGAGCTGACGGAGGCAGCTCGTCCTCCCTTCCTGATCGATATGGGGCCTGCAGGGACCGGCGTCGCATTGCTGGCGGCTTCTCCTGCTGCCAAGCTCCCAGCGGGAGGTTTTAAATAGCCTGTGCCAGCGTAAGGGATGAGGATGGAGGGAAGGAGGGTGTGGGAGGAGGGTTCACAAAGCCATGGGGACGGCGTTACACCTTCTGTCCCTTATTTATCTAGAGAGGATGGCAGTTGCTTTTTATGTGGAAGATTTGTTTCTTCCTTCCCTCCATTTTTTCTGCTTCTTTTTGGTTTTTCCCCTGACCTTTGTGCAGTCAGAGCCGCTCTCATGTGATTGTCAAAAGTGGGTGCCAGGCCGAGTGCCAGCTGTGTGTTCACTTTGGGTGCAAGGTCAAAGCTGAGGCCAGGACTTGGAGCGGTTTCCTCTTCTGCAGAGCTTCCCTGTTTTTGCTGGTTTCTGCCCATCATGGTTGTGTCCCAGTGTTCAGTGGCCCCAGAGAGCCGGACGGGTCTGCGGGGCCTGAAGGAATGGAGCAGAAGCTCAGTGGGGCATGAAGAGGTGGAGGTCTGTCCTGTCCCAACACAAGGACTCCAGACAGGTTTTTAGCCCTGGCAGATACTGACATTGGGGTAAGGGTTGACAATTCCCTGCACGACCTCTGCCCCAGAGCATAGAAGCTCTCTGTGGACACCGAGCACCGTGCTGAGCCCTGGGGGACCAGAGCTGTCCTCGGCTGTGACCTTGGGCCGGGTGGCCCAGCCTTTTTGCTGGGCAGGCTCACAAAGCGCTGTCTCAGCAGCTACCTGATCCCGCTGCCTGGCTGTCTGCGGGGCGGCACTGAGGGGATGGCTGTGAGCACCTCCCTGGATGGTACTGATGTGCCCTCAGCCAGGGGATGGGCCGCTCATCAGGGCGCACAGCTGCTTTGTTTTTGGGTGCTGGAATGGCAGCATATGGCGTGGCAGTTTAGGGCCAGTGCTGCGGTCCCAGGCTGCGGTGAGGTTCTCCAGCCGCCTGCCCATCTCCTGGCACTGGTGGGCATCCCTCTGCTTGCAGCCCCTTGCTGTTTCCTCTGTCCCCATGGCAAGTACCTGTGTTTTGGCTTCGTGTACCCTGAGCATTTCTTTCCTCCACTCTCCTGATGGCTCTGATGCCTTTACAGGGAGGTGTCTGCTGTGTCCCTTTACATCCATAGGATTTGTTTTAGACCTTACAGTAACACAGCAATGTACAGAGAGCTGCGACGCAGTACAGACGGGCACTCTGTGCTCCCCATCCCCAAGAATGCTGCAGTGCATGCCAGTCAGACAAGGGGACACTGATGGTGCCATCTGGGCCGGGGTAAGGTCAGGGCAGAGTCACTGCTGTGTCTGGATTTTCCTTGGATGGCAGCTCCCATGGCCAGCATTTGTCCAGGCTGTTGCATGCAGACAGAGCCTTCCTTTGTCCCCTGAAAAAGCCACGCAAGCCTGGCTTCCCTGCAGCGGCTGTGAGGCTGCAGGGCAGCACCTGCCACCACCGCAGCTGGAGCCTGCCCTGCCCTTTGCCTCCAGACACCCCTGTTCTACGTCCCTCTGTCCCTGGGCTGGCTGAAACCATCCCTTTAAACGGGGAACTGGCTTTCCAGGGCAGCACTAAGCATGGGGTTGTGTCATTGGTTGTCTGGGCTGCAATTGAAGCAATCTGGAGTCTGGGATGTGGGGGGAAAAGTGATGTGAGCACCGTCAGAATCAAGGAATGTTTGCAGAACTGGGAGTGAGTTGCTGCAGGGTGGCAACAGGAGGGGGTTGGGCTGGGGCAGAGGGGCACTGGGGAGGATGAAGGCACTGGACAGCCTTGATGCTGAGTGAGCTGCAGCCCTGCAGCTGCCCACTCTGTGCTCATGTCCCACCAGGCGAGCGGGCACGTGGTTATCTTTGGATGGTGCTGAGTTATGTGGAGAGGCCAGGCTTGGAAAGCCCTCAGCCCTCGTGCTCACTGCCCTCCGCCAGCAGTCATGGGGTTGTGTTGTTTGGGGAATTTCTGTTGCTGCCAGTATGAGTAACATGGGGATGACTCTGGCCGTGCTGTTCATGTTGGATGTGAGCCACTTCCTCTCCACGCTGAAGCTCGTTCTGTGGGACCCGTCCTTGTGCCCTGTGGTGTGCCGGATGGGGAAGTGACACAGGGACGTGAACCTGGAGCACACTGCGTGGGGACTTCTAGAGGAAATCTGAGCAAGGGAAGCAAAGCTTGCTTCCCAGCATCTGCCTCGTGCCTGGAAATCACCAGCCTTTGCCACTATTGCGGCTTTGCTTGTGGTGCTCTGGTTGTGCTTCCGCAGAAGGTCTGAAGGTGAGCACAGCCGTGTGAGCTCTGCATCAGGCTGAGTGCCCCTTGCTGCCAGCTGAGCGGTCGTTTTCGGAGGATCTCTTTGTCTGGCTGCCCTGGTTGCTGCTGTAATCTCTTTAGCTCCTTCCCTGTCCTGAAAGCAGATGGCCTTGGGTGCTAACGCATCGGGGCGCATCCCTGCTGGGAATTTGCTCCCCCTGCAGCTCGTGCTCTCTGTACTGTGTTTATCCTCTCCCACGGACAGCACAGCTGAACTGGCCCCGTGTCTGGTTTCTTTGGCTTCTCCGCTTAAACAATAATAACAAAAAAATAAAACAAATAAACTCTTTGTGCTAAGTGGGTCACCCCTATCGGTGCACAAACACACGATGCTCACTCCTCCTGGGCAGGACCTGGGGACCTCGCAGCTCCTGCTTGGGGAGGAGTGCTGGCAGCCCATGTTCATCGTGGCTATTTGGTGAGCACAGTGAGGCCGGGGCTGAGCAGCTGCAGGGCAGGGCGTGAGGAGCAGCAGGAGGAATCTACAGGCTGGGACTTTGCAGGAATTTCCCCATCATTTGCTGACTCTGGGCTGGGAAATCATGCTTTTGCTCCCTCGCTGCCTGGGGCAGCACTGGTGCTTTGTCCCCTTCTGATTTTGCTTCTAAAGAATGATTTATTTTTCTTTTTTCCCTCTAAGTGTTTTAAAAGCAAAATCTCTCTCCATTGTGAAAGCCCCTCTGCTTTCTTCCTCTCCCCCCTTCCTCCAGCTGTGCTGCAAGTCAATAATTATCCCCTTTGGGTTGGCAGGGAGCATAGGGCATCTGCTAGTCATGTGCTGGGTATTTTGGCGGCTGGCTGCTTTGCTGGCTGCAGAATTAGTGCTGGGGGCTGCCGAGGAGGGGAGATGTGGGTCTGGAGGGAGCAGGAATGTCTCCTGTGTTGGGGCAGTACCCAACTGCTCACCCTGTCCTTGGCAGCTGAGGCTGGCTGCCTGCTCTGGGGAGTGTCTGGTGACCTTGAGTTATGTCTTTTGTACTTGTGTAGATCTCCATTGGGTGCCAAGTAAGGGCAAGGTCTCCCAACAGCTGCACCCTGGTGTGGACAGGTCTAGGCTGATGGCTGAGTCAGATCATTGGGCACCTTGTGAGTTGAAGCTGGGCTGCTGGTTTCCAAATGAATGCTCTGCTTCTTGCTCTTGGGGCAGCCAAAGCAGGGGAGAGCTGCTCCTGGCTTCCGAGAATCCTTCTGTGTGGCTGGAGACCTTGCTCCTGACTTGGGGAAGGCTTTGCATGGGGCTTGTGTCCTCCTCCCAGCAATGCCCTGGGCTATCTGTCACAGATACAGAAACAAAACTCACTACATGTGGTTCTCCAATCCACAAATCACCCTGTGGAGGTCAGGGTCCTCGTGAGGTGGCAAGGAGAAAGCACGAGGCTCCCTGCCTGGTGTTTGTCCCCATCCCTGCCGGCCACGCGGCTCCTTTCACATCGCCTCTGCTTAGCACTAAGGCAGCTTAAGCAGCTCGTGGCTTTAAAGGGGCCCATTGTGTCCGCGCGTGTGAAATCCAGCTCCCGGAGAGGGCTCAGCTCCCCTCGTGACCCCCGTGTCCCCATCCTGCAGGGAGCTGGCCCCTTGCCCTGCTGCCATGCTGTCCGCCTTCTGCAGGGGCAGCCTTTGTGTCTGCTGTGTCATGCGGCTCCCTTTGGAGGTGCCACGCTTGATGCTACCTGAGGTGGGTGTTGGGGGTCCCTTTGCAGCAGCCCACCCCCTGCGCCATACCTCTGCAGTGCATTTGGGGTGCAGCGAGGCTGAGCCCCTCCGTGTATTCCTGCTGCTTCAGTGAGCGCGGCGGAGCTGGGAGAGCAGCTGGCCGCACCGCACAAGGGCCTTTTGTTCCTGCCGCCTCTGCCCTCTCCCGCTCCGTCCCCATCCCATCCCTTGGGGACCCCCTTCCCTGCCATGCCTGCAGCTCCTTAGGGCTTCTGCAGCAGCCCCGACCCCGTCGGGTTGATGGGCGCTGGGGAGCGCGCGCCTGCCTTCCTCCCCAGTCAATAGCGATAATTTTATTGGCATGACAAGGTAGCCAACGGTTGCCAAAGTGCATCCATCAAATACCTCACGGCTGCTCCCGGCCCCTCGAGAGCTCTCACCAGAGCTGAGTGCCGCCTGTTTTAATCGAGGTGGAGGCGGCAGCACTGCCTGGGTACGCATGGGGTGCGGGGAGGGGGCGCGGAGCTAAGGAGGAAGGGGCCCCGCTGGTCTGCGACGGGCTTTGTTGAGCTCCGCTCCGCACAGGATGTCTCATTGTTGGAGGAAACAATTAGAAATTCATCGTGAACTGCCGGCCTCTGGGACCTGCCGGGGCAGCAGCTGCTGGCTCCGTCCTCGGGTGACTTTGGGGAAGGATGGGGCTGAGCCCCCGCTGCCCTCCTGCCTCTTGCGGGATGCTCTGGGGTGCGTGCCCCATGCACAGAGGATCTGCGTTTGGGGGGGGGGGGAGGAGTTCCTTCCCCCGACCCCGATGGCTCTGTGACTCAAGCCATAACTCTTTGTTCCCCCCCCCCCCCCCCCCCCCCATCTGCTCTGCAGTCAGCACAAAGCCGGCAGGTGAAGAGATGGAGAGAGGAGCTGGGCGCACTGCCAGGCGGGGCCGTAGCCCAGCTCAGACCTTCCCTGCAGAAAGCGCTGACTTTGTGCGGCTCCACGCAGCCCCATCCGTCAGCCAGACACGGAGCGTCGTGCTGGGCACGGGCACCCTCGTGCAAGGTGACTTTGGAAGGTGGGAGCTGGAGGAGGCCCTGGGGTGTGACCGTGTCCAGCATTTCTGGGCCTTTCTGCATTTCCCTCTGCTGGGACCAGGCTTGGGGGACCCAGGCATGCTCCAAGCTTGGTGGTTGCCTTCCTTTCCTGTGGACTTGGTTTAGATGATGCCAACCATCTTCCTGTTTCTCTCTGCCCGCCTCGGGTTCCCCAGCGGGGCTGTGGCTGTGGTCGCCTACTGGGGACCTCAGCGATGGCCCCTTGGGGACGTGGCAGGGTGAAAAGCCATCCCATTGAGATGGAAATGAGCTGGGAGGCCCCCGTGCTGTCAAGGCTCTCCTGTTGAAACCATTGTGCCTATTCACGGGCTTGAACACTGACTAATTTTAGCTTTTCGCACGGAATAATGGCCCCGGCCTCCCACCAAAGGCAGCAGAGAAAAGGGAGGGCACGGGGAGCCCCGAAGGCAGCAATTTGTGTGCTGGTATCCAGCCTGCAGCCCCAGCTAATGGTGCCTGAGGAATTTGTGTAGGAAACCTGTCAGGAGTAGAGATGTGAGGACAAGGGACCTGGACCCCATCCGCCCCTTGGTGACCTCTGGAGCCCGTCATCCATCCCCGTGTTTTGATATCTGTGGGGTCGTTCAGTGTCACTGGGCACGGTGCTTGGCTGTGGGCAGCTCAGGGTGAGCCACTGCTCTGCCTCTGCTGTGCCTTGCCCTTGGTAATTATGGGCTGTGCTGCTCTAAAATAGCAGGGAGAAGATTCTAATGGGGGTGATAGGGGAGGTAGGGCAGCGGAAAGGTGCCCTGCGAGATCAGTGCTCGAGGTGAGATGGAAAAACACGTGGTTGGGTGGTGGACTCCATTGGTCAAAGAACAGAGCGGTGCCAGGATTTGGATGTGCCACCTGCATCAGGATGCGTCTCCCACCCCTGGGAGGTGCTAATCCTGGCTTAGGGCAGCACTTAGCGTTGGACCTGAAGGTGCTTTGCGCCGAAACGGTTTGCTTGCTTTAATCCCCTGATTGGAAGTGGCTGCGGGGCAGCCTGGAGTGGAAAAGCCCCACAGTCCATGCACGGACTGCAGATAGCACCTCTTCTTCCCTCTTCCTAGCAGTACGAAAATGCCCCACACCCTCGGTCTTTGTGTGCACTCAGAAGTGCTGCCATCACGGAGCATCCCCGTGGCAGCGAGAGCAATTGTCTGCATGGGAAGCAATAGCAGGAAAGTTTTATTTAATGGACGCTTAGTTCTTTTAATGCAATTTAGCAGCTGGATATAAAGAAGAGAGCCAGCGCCACGTGACGCGCTGCCTCTCCGTAGATGGAGAATAGACCGTGGGGAGAACCCTACGGTGCAAAGCTGGATGAGATGGGAGCACTTTGGTTTTGCTGCTCTCGGTGCTCCAGAGGGCAGCGTCAGCTGGGGGAGCATCGTGCCCCGGGGCTGTCCCCGTAACAGCAGCAGAAACAATGCCAGGCTGACAAAGCTGTGCGCTCTTTATTAGCTGCAACCCGTAATGATGTATGTTGGATTGCTCTCCTACGTTGATAAAATTACCAGACCTTGAACAAAGGGAGAGAAAAGTCTCTCTGACCTTGAAGGTGGTGGTTCACTTGTCTTCATTTCATTCCCCTCGGCTGGGGATATGGGTCAGTTTTGGGTGCTATTTATAGTGCACTTGGCTCGATGGTTTTCTTTACAAAGCGAAAGGTTGTCACCTTTGTTTCTGATACTGCGGAGAGGAGCTGCTCAGGGGAAAAGGAAGCATAAATGAGATTGTTTTCCGAGCGATCCCCTTCGTGGCAAAGCTTTGCAAACTGGTGAGACCAAACAGCCTTCTTCCCTTCTCCCATCCCATAAGAAGAGGGGCTGCATTTCCCACCTCCGCTGGAGCCGCCTGTGCGCAGGGGTGGCATCACCTGCTCGTGCCTGCGTCCCCCTTCTCCAGCCTCGTTTGTAATTGACAGACTCATTGAAACAACAAATGTTGCCGTAATTTAATTTTCAGACAAACAATAGTCCGGGGACAATGTTAAATTCATGAAACTGGCTTAATGTGATGAAATTTAATGAAGCAATTTGCGTGCTATCCTGGGCGCCGGCGCTGTGCAGGGCCGTGGCTGTGCGCGCCTTCCCCTGCTCGTCCATCCCCTGGCAGCTCCAGGTGCCCTTGGGGATGAGCTCCACGTGGGACATCGGGGATTGCACTGTGTCCCTCCAGGTGGGCCCTCTTTGGGCTGTGAGCCGGGGGAAGAGTGGGTCCCTTGATGCAGGGGGGGGAGGTTTGCCTGAGGCTGAACTTGCTCTTGGGGTGCAGCATTCCTCAACTTTGGGGTGCCAGACTGCAGCCTCAGGTGCTCAAGCAGGGATTTTTGCCACATCTGTGTTCTGTAGGCACCCTGACACCAGCACTGCTCACACTTCTGCTGCGTTCTGAGAGAGGTTTCCCTGCTGTTTCCTTCCCCTTGGTGACTGACACAACCCCGTGGATCTTAATTACGTTCTGGCATCTGCAGAGCAAATGCTTGCAGAGCTACTGGCTCTCTTGGCTTTACCTCTGCTTGTGTTTTTGGAGACAACCCCATGTCCTGCATCTTGGGGGCTGTGACTCCAGCAAGTCGTCTTCTGGGTCAGCACCTGGCTTCTCTTTGGCTCAGCTCATAGTGGACTGGTAGCCATGAGTGAAATGCAACTGGAAAACGTCATGGAGAAAGGGTAGTGCAGTTTCTGTGTGTGTATATGCATGTTTATATATGTAAATGTGTATATATTTATATATGTTTTTCTATAAAAGCTCCCATAATAGGCCTGTGTCCTAGCCAGGGTGATTGTGTCTGTAATTAGCTGTGGAAAGCGCTGTCTTAGCATGACTTGTACATACACAGAGCCCTTTGGAAAGGCTGCACAGCCCCAGCGTGGCATGGTGACCTCTGTCCCTCACATCAGAGCATCCCTTCCTGCTCCGCTCTCCGCATCCCAGCAGTGAGGTGCAATAAGCAAACTGCTTCAAAAAAATACCCATCCAGCAAAGGTGCACCTCGTACATGGCCTGTGCCTGCTATGGTGCTGTGGGGGTGATTTCCACCCAGCTCCAGAGAGGGGAACTTCCCAAATTGAATTCTCTGTTTATTTCCCCAGGGCTTCTCCACGTTACTCTCCCTCTCTTTCTGGTATGTTATGAGCCTCGGGGGATCTGTTTTAATGCTCAATGTTTAAAATTAAAGATGTGTTTCTCTTCTTGCAGGTGAGATAAACACTCCACATCTTAGCTCAGGGTTTTCTTCTCCTCTTAAGTCTGCACGGGAGAACTTGGGGGGCTGGAAGGCACAGCCTGGGGGCTTCCTTGGTACCCTCCTCGCACCCCCATGCATAGCCAAACCCTGCTGCTCGGAGCCTCAGTTCCCTTTCTCCCTCCAGCCTTGTCCTTTTGAACCTCTCTGCCTGACAGCTGCTCGTGCAAGCTGTTGAAACAAGAGCTCTGCTTCACTTTGGAAATGGAAGCGATTAAGAAGCCTGCAACCAGCACCAGCCCTCCCCGACACCGTATCCGCCCAGGTGCCTTTTGGGGGCTGTCTGCTGGGGAGCAGCAGTGCTTGCCTTTGCCTTGTACTTGTCCCACATGCTGCAGGGCTGTGAGCAGAGGTGGTTTGGAGGGCTGCACGTGGGCAGTGAGCTCCCACCATTGCCTCGCAAATCCCCACTCGCCGGACAAAGCTATGGAGGCTGTGTTGTTTCTGCCTTTGCCTCCCTAATTCTGTTTGTGCTTGTGAGCAGAGAGAAGCAGAGCAAGAAGAGAAAGCATGATTTTTTTTTTAGTGGTTCGCGTATTTCTGGAGCTGTGTTTCATCAGGACAGCCATAGTTGTGCAGAGGCAATTAATTGGAGGAAAAGTTGACGGCGATAAATGTCAGGAATGTTTCGAGGATGGTTTGGATGAAATACATTTTTTAAAGCCTCCCAACGAAAACAAAAACCTTGGCCTATTTTGAACCTTGCCAAAGAGAAACAACTTGAAAATGTCGCTTTTTGTGTGTGTGAGCTGTTTAAGTGCCTTTTTCCCCTGCTCGTTAAACAAAAGCATGTGTTCTCCTGGCGCGGCTCCCCGGGGGCAGGAGTGCAGCGCAGGGGCTGCAGGGGGATGGATGCAGTGGGGTGGATGCAATGGGATGGCTGCAGGAGTGCTGCAGGTCCCCGTGTTTGGCTCTATCTCTCAGAGCAGGGCCGGGGTCAGCTTGCTGCTCCGTCTGCACCACGGCTTTCTCCTCCTTGCTGTCTACAGATGGTGATGCCCTCAGCCAGAAGGAGGAGCGCGGCTTAAATGCATGCCGAGTGCTTTGATATCCTCAGGCAGAAGGTGATAAAGAAAAGAATTAATGCTTAAAAGCGATGCTGGTGCCCCGTGGCTGCGGCTCAGGGTGCGTGGGCTGTTGGAGCCCTGCTGTGCCCTGGGCTTGCAGCAGGGGCAGTAGCAAGAGGGGGCTTGGCGTGGAGCATGTGACAGTTCTGGGAGGAGAGAGCGGTCTTAGGTCTCCCGGGGAGGATTTCTGTCTGTGTGCATGGCCTGAAACTTGCCTGTGATGTTTTGTTGTGTCAATCCGTGTTCACCCTGAGGAAGCCAAACCCTCTTGTTTTCTGCCTCCCAGGCGCTGCGGTACCTCCAGCCCCAGCTGCAGAGTTTGGTGCTGGTGTGTTTTTCATAAAGGCTCTTAATCACACACAGGATGTTTCTGTTTATCCAAGAAATAAAATCACACAAACAACCCACCCCCAATTTGGCTTTCGCCGAGCATCAGCTGCTTGACCCGAGGCTGAGCTGGAGAAATCCTCGCCAGCCTCCTGCAGCCCGACCGGAGCTCAGCGCTGTGCTCTGGACACGTGCCTGGCACCGGGACCAGCGTTGGGCCATAGGGTTGACACTGGGCATTGAGATTGGTGTTGGACCACGGTGGCATCTTGTAGGATCTTGGAGCAGAGAGGCTCAGGGAGCAGGGGGGACCAACCTTGAGTTTTTGGGGGCCTGGCACCGGGTTGAGCAGCCGTTCCGGCTCTGCTAACAACAGCACGATTGTTTTTGGCTTAGCTGGCTCCCAGTGAGGGCTGGAGGTGAGCTGGAGCTGTGGGTTCATTACTGGGATTGCGTGTCCCTGCCTGTAGGGTCACCGATGTGTTACCCCAGGGCGTCTGTCCCCCAGCTGGAAGGAATGAGGACCTGCCACCAGCACTGGCACTGTGTCATTGGCTTTTGCTTTGGGCCCCATCTTTTGGGGTTTAAGTGGAAAGAGAGAGCAGGAATGTGTCAGGACGGAGTGGAATAAGAACCTGACTTTCCTCATGCCTGTTGCACGCATTGGTCCCCTCGCTGTCATTTCCGTGGCAAAGCAGCAGGCCCATGACCCAACAAGCCCAACCTGTGCCCTGCTCCTTTGTGTTTGGAGGAGCACAGTCCTCAGAAATTATTAGAATAATTTACCAAGCTATTAATGAGGGCGAGAGAAGTGCTGGAGGAGCAGGAGAAGGGTCGGGGAGGGGGTGTGGGGAAGCAGGGCTGTGTTTTGGCAGGAGCGGGTCACATTGGCAACCTGCTTCCTTTGCCTTAGATGTGTTATGAAGTTTTTGAGGTTGCTTGAAAAGTGTCTGGGGAGCGGTGGCGAGCCAAGCGGGCCGCGGGCCAACTCTCAGCTAAACATGTTGTTGTGTAAAATTGTAGTCAATTAATTTAAGACCTGCCAATTTCAACTGCAAAGCGCTAGGAGGTTCTGTCAAGTTTTCAATGGGATAAAAAGAGGAGAAGGGGGGATTAGTTTTCAGCGCTTGGAAGGGCAAACAGCGATCCTCCGTGCAGCACTGCAGAGTGCCTCCTTCTCTCTCTCTCTGCTCATTTGGGTTTTGGTAAACTCGGTGCCACCGATGTTAAAGGCCCTGCAGGAGCATCGCCTTGCTGGCGTGTCCCCTGCTCGCCGGTGGCATGTCCTGGAGTGGGGACTTTGCCTGGTCCTGCTCTGCTCTTGTTTTCCATCTCTGAAACACCGCAGCTGCTGTGCACGTGGATGTGTGCATCCATCAACCTGTTGCCTCCTCCCTGCGCTTTTGCCCTGGCCCCAGGGCACCGTCTCTTGCTTTGTCACTTGCCACCAAAGGGTGCAGAACCACTGCTCAAGTGATTGTTCTGCCCTCAGATGTGCTCCCACCCCTGGTGTTGGGGTGTCCGTGTGGGATGGAGCAGCTCAGCATCCCATGGCGCTGCACGCTTGTGTTTCTTGGAGTGACTTGGAGCTGTGCGTCCCTGGCTCTGGGCTCTACCACGTGTCACTGTGTCGTGTCACTGTGCTATGTCGTCACTGCCTCGCACTCATTTCCCCCAAAGACATTAAGGGTAATTTCCTCCAACCTCACTTGTTAATATTTCACTGGGCCACGGAGCAGCCTGCACAGCCCTCGCTTCAAAGCAGGGCAGCTCCCAGCACCTTTGTCTTTAGCTCTTGGTTTTGCCAGCTCTTGCTATGACTTGTCCCATGGTTTAAAATGATGTAAAACCACCCAGTGGCAGAGAAAGCTGGGTGAGTCCGTGGGGCTGATGGTCAGGGCTGGGGCACGTGCCATGCACCAGCTCTGCCTGCAGCACTCGCCCAGCCGGGCACGGTGGTTTGAACCTGTAGGCAAAGTACACTCTTTGGGAATGACTTTTTGGGTTCTTTTCATTCCTGATCCGGACTCCACAAATCAGAGCTTCTGAAAGGGCTGGGGTTGGCCCTCCAGGAGCAATAACAGAAGAATTACTGCATTGCATGGGCGTCTTTATGTGTTTTTTAAACCATGCCTCCTAATTATAAATAATGGCTGTGATATGAGATATGATTATGATGAATGGTGATTCTGTATTCTGTCTGCATTAGCGGCTTTAACCTTGCCGGGGTAATTATGTCTCATTTCAAATTCTGATACTATTTATTTGAGGTAGGGGACTGGGAATTTAATTTCTACTGCTTTGTCTTTTAGTATTATTATTATTTGAAAAAGATACCTTTGCAAAATTGTTTTTTAATAATTCCCTCCAGTGGCAGCACGAGCTCGTTAATATTTGAGGGGACTGCACGGAGCTCCTGGGAGAGGCAGGTGGGGTATGGGAACCAGGGGCTGATCGGGAGCCCGTGGGAAGGAGGTGCCCGGAGATGGGGTTCAGTGAGGACAGCACATTGGTGCCCCTGGTGCCACATCCCTGCAGAATGGTTCCCCTTGCAGCCCCTGCAGCTCCACGCCTCCTGGCTGGGGGTGCGGCCGGGGGTCCCCGCTTGGTCTTGGGGTTCCCATAAGGTCTCCGGGCTGAGCCGGCCGCTGCCCGTCTCGTGCCGCCTCTGACAGCACATTTAATTAAAAATCAAATCAAAGCTTGCGCACGTGATTCTTAATCAGTTTGAAGTCTCTGCGAGAATAAAGTAATTATACCACTCGTTTGGTTACAGTAATTAAAACTTTAATTAACATCATTTCCCACCCCTTGGCCTCTCTCTACAGTGCAGATCCACAGGCGGGTGCACCCTTGGGCTGCTGATCTCAGGAGAAAGCGCGCTGTGAATCTGGGGATCGCTCGTCCCGTCTCCGTCCCTGCTCTCTCTAAACCCCAGGTGAGCCCTTGCTGGGCCACCCCTCCTCCACAGATGCTGGGCCAGCGAGGGCTGTGGGTGCTCAGAGCCCTGCCTTTGGGTGCTGGGCTGCGAGTGGCCACACCGCCGTCACACGAGTGGCAGTCTCTGCTTGAGATCCCCTGGCAGCCGTCGTGGCTCCGGGGAGGTGAGATGGTGGCAGGTGTTCCTGAAAGCTGTTCTGAGAATTTCACTCTGAATGCAGCAGGTGCTCCTCCAGACTTGTGGACAGGGAGGCACGCTCGCACAGAGCAGCCCTAGCTGCATGCCAAGGGCTCAGAGAGGTGCACAGGCCACGCTGTGGGTGCTGGTGCTGCTTGCTGTTGTCCTGCTTCATGCTGAGCCCAAAGGAGAGTGAACAGAGAGGGGAGCTTTGCAGCCACGGCAGTGCTGCAGAGAGAGAGTGCCTGCGCATTGTAAAGCCTGAGCTCTTAAATATCTGCAGCAGTGTCCTTAGGGAAGGCAATCTCTGTATTTAAATCTTCTCAATCTCTCCTTCGAAATTGCTGCTATCCATGGGCTGAAGAGCTTCATTTCCATCGTGTTTGTGAATGGAGAGTGCGCTGCAGTGCTTGTGTTGCTGCTGGGCTTGCTGCGGCCCTGCGTCTCTTTGTAGAATCATAGAACCGTCTGATCTGAAAGGAACCCTTAAAGACCATCTGTCCAACCCCTCTGCAATGAACAGGGGCACCTGCAGCTCCATCAGGTGCTCAGAGCCTGTACAGCCTGACCTTGGGTGTCCACCGCATGGCTGAGAGCTGTGCAGAGGGGCACAGTCAGCGGGGATGTGGCACACGCTGGGCTGGGTCGAGGGCCAGAGATGGCTGTGCAACAAGGTTAGTAGGCACAGTGGTGATGGGTCAGTGATTGGACTTGGTGATCTTAGTGGTCTTTTCCAGCTTTAACCATTCTGTGACTCTGTGTTTCAAAGCCGTGAAATGCAGAAGGAATGTCAGCGTGGAGAGCTCTGCAAACATGCCGAGAGCTTGGGGTGGGGAGGGCAAGGTGTGGTTGGAAGCAAAATATTTGCACACGCTTGGCACGCAGCCCGGGCTCAGCCGGGTGTGAGCAGTGGGGACAGCAGGAGGTTCCCCCCAGCCTTGGAGCTGTGTCTGTGTCCGGGAGCTGGAGGAGCCCGGGGGGAGCAACCTGCAGTTTCCATCTCAGCCCGTCGATAGCTGACATGTTGATTTAAAAATGAAAAAAAATAGGAAGCGTGTCTGTAACTTTCCCACTGCCTGATACGATGGATTGCTTTCCCATGAAGCACATTAAACAGTATATAATTTGTCACTGAATTCACGAGGCATTCTGCATGTCCAGTTCTGCTGCCTGCGTGAGACATTAATATTAAATGCTGTCAGTGTGCCGTGCGTTTTTTTTTCACGCCTTGATCTTTATTTTTATTTTATTGCTTATCAGCTTCCCCTGACCCATCAGGTGTGATTTGCCCATTGGGTTAAAACAGCAGGGCAGCAGTGAGGAGAGGAGCGATGCTGGTGTCAAACAGGCGAGGCGGGGTGCACCCAGGGCTGCCCTCCTCCCTGCTGGGTGAGGATGGGTTTTGTTTGTGTTGATGCACATGGGCAGCAGTGTGTTACTGCAGCACCAGGATGTGGGGCTGTGCGGTGTGGGAGCGATGGCTGTTGGAGCCGTTCGCTGTTCCCAACTCCACGTGGGCTTTTCCTGCCTTCTTCTGGCCCTTCCTTGTCCTCGGGCAGCTCCTCTCTGCTGCATCGTTGTTGCAGGGTGCAGGAAGGAAGCAGCTATTTTCCTGGGGCCGATGTGGGGGGAAGGAGAAGGAGGATCAGCTGATCTCCAGTGTGCTGCAGCTCTGGGAGCCTCCCGTGTACTTTCTCCCCATGCAGCTCCAGGCAGAGCCCTGCTGCCCCCTCCCTGGGTTTTGGGCTCCCCAACAGCTGGCTGGGGAAGGGTGCATCCCCTGCGTCCCCCTCGCTCAGTGTTCTGGTGCTGGGATGTGGAGGATGCATGCTTAGTCATTGGCATTGTGTTGCCTTGCTCAGGTTGCATAGGGAGAAGAGCTGTGTTGCCTTTTGGATCTGGGCACTGGAGCAAGTAGGAAAATAAGCAGTGTTTTGGGTGTGCAGTGGGCTGGCCGGGAGTGTTGCAGGAGAGATTCTTGGGCTGACACCCGTGGGCCAGAAAGCCAGGCTGCTGCTGGTGGTCTCCTTGCTGCTGAGGAGGTGGAAATAAAAGTGCTGAGCCCATACTGGAAAGCCACCAGGGATGGCCATGGCGGTGGGGGGATCCACCTTCCTCCCAGGGCAGCCCCGGGGCAGCGGCTGCGCATCGCTGTGCGCCGGGCCCATCCCCTCACTGAGTCAGCCCTGAGCGATGCTGATTGGGAAATAATTGCAATAATAATAGAGATATTTTGCTCCCGAGGAACGAGACGATACAAACTGGGCGCTGAGCCAGGAGAGTTTTGAAGGGCAAAGCTGAGAAATCAATGGCTCGAGACTGCCGGAGCAGCTGGTGGGGTGGGGGGGAGTGATGCCCGTGCCTCGGTGGGTCCCAGAGCAAGTGTGGGGCTCCTGGGGGGGCTTGGGGCTCTCACCCCGCTCTGTGGTCTCCCTGTGTCCCTCTTTCACTGACATTTGACTCTATCTCAATTCCTTACTGGTGGCTGCAGCCCCAGCACCACGTCCTTCTCTCCAGCGGTTCAATTTTCCTTCAAAATGATGCAAAACGTCTTAGTGAGAGCTTTTTGCTTCCAACAGAGCTGGTTGAGCTGTGGGCTGGGCTGTGCTTCTCCATCCCTTCTGCTGATGGGGCAATTCTGACTGATGCAGCTGCTCCCAGCCCTGTGCTCCCCAGAGCACCCTGCTCCAGACAGCCGCCTGCTTGCCCTTGAAGCTGAATGGGTAACTACTGTTGTAATCCCTCTTTCCCTTAGGCACTCTGCTTTGCATTCATGCTTTTCCTGCTCTTGGCATGGAGCTGGTTGGACCGTGGTGTTGTGTGAGGGACCACATGGCTTTGGGAAGCTTTGCAGGCAGCCTGCACCCCTCCCAGCCATGTCCTGTGGCAAAACCTCTGATCATACCCCATCGCCTGCCCTCAGCCCATGTGGCTGAGCTCTGGGTGCCACCATAGGGACGTGTGACATGGTGACATGCACTCCGAAGGCAGTGTCACAGCTATCAGTGCAGGTCAGCCTGGGATTTGTCGCTGTTATGGGCGTTGATTTAGATTAAGTATCTTCTTGTTTTTTTGCTTTATTATACTGATATAATTAAAGTTCCAGTATTCTCTGGCTCACGGCAATGCAAGGCCTGCGACGCGAGCCTTGCTCGTATTAATCTTTATAAATGGGTTGCACTGAATGGCAGCTCAGCTCACCCTTTGCCCTCAGTGCGTTATGAGTGTGGAAGCAGCATCCTGGCCCTGTGCTGCCGGCCGACATCTCCCCGAGCTCTGCGTGCCCCCAGAATGCTGTGTCAGACCCCCAGAAATACTCAGCTGCAGTGCGGTGGCCGGGGGGGGGTCATGGGCACATTCCTGTGTGGGGCAGCTGCTGCCTGCCCAGCCTGGATTGCTGGCATTTTTGCTGCTGGGATGTGGCAGGAATGTATCTTCAAATCCCCCTTCCCGCTGCCCGTGTCCTTGCAGTTCAGTCCTTTCAGTCCTCTTTGCCACTGCTGCCTAGCAGTGCTGAGCCATCCCAGCGGTGATCTGCTCGGTGCTCATCCTCACCCCGCTGGATGCAGAGCTTTGGTGACCTGGAACGCGGCGTTCAGCCCCATATCCTCACCTCGGGGGGACGCATCCCGTCCCCGAGCACTTGTCCCTGCTGTTGCCCCCAGCCACCACCCCCTGCCCAAAAGCACTGTCCCCATTGACTGCGCCCCCCCTGAGGACAGCTGATGCTGCGGCCTCACAGCTGCTGCTGGTCCTGCATTTTCGAGGTGGCTGAGCAGGGATGGAGGGGGGAGAGGAGTGTTCCCCCCAGAGCAGCTGATGCAGGAACCTCATATTAGAAACTAGAGAAGGGCGTGCGGGTGGCAGCTGCTGTGCTGCTGCTCCCTGGGGCTGCGGGTGGGGGAAGAAGGCATGTGGGGGTGCTGGGGCCCCGGCTGCCTCGGGGTGAGCCCAGGCCACGTGCACAGGGCTGGACACAGGATCCTCTGCTTCCTGCCCTGAGCCTGGGCTGCGTGGTGTTGGGTGACGCTCCCCAGCAGCTGTCACCTCTGCCCCAGGTTGGCTGGGGCTGAGCAGGTCCTGTCTGGCCTTGGGGAGATGTTTTGCATGGCACTGAGTTTCCTGCAGCATGGGGACCCTTGGGGCCCCCCCTGTATGTTGTCGCCCTCCACTCACAGCCTTGGGCTCTGCAGAGCTGTGGCACAGGGCTGTCCCTGCGGGTTTACCGCTCTCCACGTCCCCGGTGAGCACTGGGGAGGGAGTGGGGGAGGCTTTGAAACGCGCTCCTGTAAATAAGCCCTCCTTTCTCTTTGCTTGTCAGCGCTGCGCGAGCCCCGTGGAACTGGAAAGGGTCCCCGTGAAAAGGCTGCGGAGTGTGTTTGAGGCAGATAAGTCCCTGCCTTTGAAGTGTGGCAGGCGGGCGAAAGCGCCCTCCTCTCGTCGCTCCTGCCAGCCGCTGAGCATTAATCACAGCCGCGCGCAGATAAGAGCACAAAGCGTCGCCGAGCACTTCTGGTGCCAAGAGGAGGGGGCAGCCGGCAGCGGGCAGGGGGTGGGAGAGCCAGGTGTCCCCCTGCAGGGATGTGGGTGACTCCGGCTCCTCTCTTGGTCACTGTCTCTGTGCCGCGGTGCCGTGCAGCTGTGCTGCGCAGTCTGCCCGGGCTGCTGCCGCTGCTTGTTAAATCCAAAGGCAGCCCTGGTATGTTGGCAGCCGCTTTCCTCACCGGCTGTGCTCGCTGCCTCCCCACCCGCTGTGCCTGTGCCGGGGCTGAGCTGTACAGCGCCGTGCCGGGCTGCCCGTGGCTGCTGTTGGGTCGTCTCATCTCTGCCTGCGAGGGGTAACGGCCTCTAGCTGACCCAGGAGAGGTTCAGGTTGCGTATCAGGAAAAATACCTTCTCAGAAGAAGTGGTGATGCACTGCCCAAGAGAGGTGGAGTCATTAAATCCCTGGAGGTGTTCCAGAACCGCGGAGATGTGGCACTGAGGGACGTGGTTATGGGCATGGTGGGGGTGGGTTGGCGTTGGACTTGGTCATCTTAGAGGTCTTTTCCAACCTGAATGATTCTATGGTCTTACCACCTGCCTTGTCAAGCTGTGGGGCCGGGTAGCTTCTCAACCCCGAGCTGTGCACGTTGCCATTGCAGGTTCCTTGGAGTCACCTAGGTCAAGGCATGAGACACGTGGGCTGGGAGGAAGATGGTGTAGTTTTTAGGTGGTCCTGTGTGGAACCAGGATTTGACTCAGAGATCCTTATTGGTCCCTTCCAACTGGGGATACTCTATGAAGAGGAGTGCCTGGGAGCAGGTGAGAAAGCAAAGGGTATCTAAGCAAAATAAGTTTTGCCTCTGATGAGTGTTTTTTCCTACCCACAGCTGAATTTCCAGCTGTGTGCACAAACCAACAGCTTAATTCCTGTGGTGTCTTCCACTCGTGGGTGCTTTTCTCCATCCATCCATCCATCATCAGTGTCCCTGCCTGAAGCCCACACCAGGGCATGAGCTGGGGGGTATGGCAATGGTTGGGATGGTGCCAACTTGCAGAAGCATCCCAATGCCTCAATGGGGCTGGGGAGAGGCAGTAACATCCTCCATTTCATTGCAGCCCCACGGCTCCTTCCAGCCCCATAGGAAGCAAAGCTCGAGCCTGAAGCAGCCAACTCTGCTGCACAGAGACAGGCGGAGCGAGGGCAGGAATCCAGAGCGAGAAATTAGTGCGAGTAATTATTAGTATTGAGTAATTATATCAGCGTCAGGATGAGGAGAAAGGTTAATAGATTTTTTTTTTCTTTTTTTTTTTTGGTAAATGTCTTTTCCCCTGGGTGGAAGGGAAGCAGGGTGGGCAGGAAGGCACGTGCTTCCGAGGGGGCTGCTCTGATTAAAGCACATCCTCTCCCCCTGCCCCAGCCACCGCCGGCCCCGCGGGTGGGCACGGGCTGGCAGCAGCCCCATGCCGGTAAGTGATGCTGCTCATCCCATCCGCCAGCTTTGGGAAACTGCCTTCCTATGGCCTAAGCGGCCCATCCAGGCCTTCAAACCTCATTTTCCTGCCCCCCAGACCTGCGATTAGAATATCCTTAGCAGTGGGAGCGGTGCGCACCGCAGACCCCACCGGAGCACTCCGTGTGCCGCTGGCTCTGCTGCAGCCCTCTTTGCTTACAGTGATTATTTTTAGGTCCTTCCTGGAGCCTCAAATTAATTGGAAGTGCTTCACGTCTGTTGGTTTTTTTTTGCTTTTTTTTTTTTTTTGATACATCTCTTTCTCTTTCCCAGCACTGCGCAGTGCAGTAATGTAATGGGGAAATTACCCCGCTAGTTAAAAATTACTGCCAGCGCGACATCCACCCGTAGATCTATTTTAGAACCAGGGTAAAACTGTATCGATTCCTCTGCACCGCAACTACGGCCCATAAAAGGGCTGGAAAGGTGCGTTTGTCACGTTGCCATAGCGAGGGATGGATGCTGCTGCTGGGATCAGTACAGAACCCTCCTCTGGGGGTACCCAGGGTGATGCTGGGTGCTTTGTGTGGGGTGTGCCCTGTACAGGTGCTGGGGGTTTGAGCTCTGATGTTGGAGTAGGGTGAATGTGGTCCTGAAGCTGGGCATGAGGATACCCCCAGGAGGGTGGGTGGAGGCTTTGGGATGTGCTTTGGGCGTCTCTTGGGTTCCTGGCACGTGGTGGTATATGGCACAGTGGTGATGGGGAGCGTGGTGTGGGCGGGTCTGGCAAAGCATGCTGAAGGACAGGTAACCTGTTCTGGGTTGTTGTGGAGGGAATGTCTCTCAGTAATGGGAGAATGGGTGTAGAGGTGTGCAGCAGGGGAGGGAAGCAAAGAAGGGGCGTTATTGGCTGTGCCATGGTCTCCAGCAAGCTGTATCTGCCCCAGTAAGGCCAGTCCTGAGGTCTCTCCATGCACTGCTGCTCCCCGGCTGCTCAGGGGTCTCTTTTTTAATTAAATACATTTGTTTTGTAAAATGGCCTAAAAATAATCCGGGACTGGTGCATGCAGGAGGCTGGCGGTGAATCAAAGGCGCCGCTCTAATTAAACGGGCCCCGGTTTGTTTGTGAGCCGCATACATTTCCATGCTAATCAGCTGTACACCAGGATCCGGCTTTCCCAGCTCCTGATTGGGAACGTTGCAAATGGGGGGGGATTGGGGACACAAGGCAGTGCTTGGGGTGAGGTGTGGTTTTTTTGGGGGATGGGGAGGGCCTCTATCAGCCCATCTGCATGGGTTGGTGTTAGCAGGCTGTGCGTCTTGCTTGTGGCTCGTGTGTGTTCCTGCTGCTGCTGGGGGAGTGCTGAGATGTTGGTAGGGCCTGGGCTGCTTTGCCATGCTGCGACGGCCGTGGCTTGTCCCCTCCAGCTGAGGGATGGGGAGGGGACAGTATCCCAATAATGGGGCACTTTCCCCACCCAGGCAGAGGTGAAGGGTGCATGGATTCTGTGCTCACCCCTTGCTTTCTCCTGCAGATCCTGGTGGACTTGCCGGCTGACAGGAAGCACCAAGTGCTGCAGTATGAGAACGTGGTGGCCCACGAGGGCAGCTCCATCCTGCGGGACCTGGTGCTGAGCCCTGACCGCCAGCACCTGTATGCCATGACAGAGAAGCAGGTAAGAGGCATGGGCTGCAGCCCCCAAAGCCACGCCATTGCTACATGCTGTGTCACTTGTCTTCCCTCCCCCCTCTTTGTTCCCAGCTGACGAGCTGTGCTGGTAGCATCCCCCAGATGTACTGTTGTCTTTTCCATGACTGCCTTTGCCCTGATGTCCAGTCTGCACTTTCTCTCTTCATCCTTTGATGTCTCACTGGGGACAACCCCTGCCAGAAAGTCACTTGCCTGCTGATCCTAATGGCTGGGAAGGGCAGATGAGATGCTCTCCAGGCTCTGGCCCCAGCTGCCAACAGAGTCGCCCAGCCACCTCTGTCCCGCCTCAGTCATACCACCTGGGAACACTCAGCTCCTCCCTACTCCCCCTTGTACAAAAACACCACCTCAGGGCACGGCTCCCAGACATGGCCCTTCTGTTCCTCTCCTCCCCACGGTCCCTGCCCCGGGCATTAATTGTTAGCAGCAGCTGCTTGAAATCCCTATGCCCCAGGGAGCAAGGGCTGCTGTGAGAGCTGGCATCCCTGCTGCAGGGCTGTGAACCTCCACCCTGCCCTCAGGCTCTGCAGGTGGGCAGAAGCTCCTTGCTCTGAGCAGCCTGTTCTCTCTGGGATAGCTGCTTTTGCACCCTGGGGCAAGGGGAGCCATTGGCTGGAGCTTGTACAGCTGATGTGTCCCCAAACCTCAATGTGTGCACCTCTGTGCCTACTGCTGCCATCCCCAGTTCAGAGCCGTCCAAAGGTACAAATCCAACCCGGGCATGGGCACGCAGCTGTCATCCTGAAAGCATGGTTGGTGCTCATGATAAGAAGTTTTAGTTGGCTGTGAGGGAGTTTGCATGCTCCTGGGCTTGCTGGAGAGCCTGCTGCTACAAGTTAATCCATCAAAGGGCTGCCAGCGCGGGTGAGGTCCCCGCTGCGTCAGGGCTTTGTGCCGAGCGGCAGTGGCACTTTTTGGAGCTGTCAGGCTCCTGTGTGGTCACAGCCCCGTGGCCTGGCCCTGTCTCTTCCCCACACCCTGCCTGGGTGGCAGAGGTGGAGAGAGCTCAGCCCAGCAGTGGCAGCTCTGCGCTTGTCCCCATCGAGGAGGGGGACAAGGGGCTGTTTTTTTCCCCGAACACCAATTCTGTGCTGATGTCCCAGCCCCAGCTGCTCCTCAGCTTCTCTTTGGGAAGCTTTGCTGCAGGCAGAGCATTCTCACCAGGGTTATCACAGGAATGTCTCAGGAGTTCGGAGTTGTGCTGGGCTCTGCCTGATGGGGAGAGGTGTGCACGAGTGGGAGTGCTGCACAACTCCTGGCCACTGGCCTGGGGCTTTGGAAGGGGGAAGGATGCTGGAGCACGGCTTTGCGTTTGTGTAGACAGCCCCACAGGGACGGCAGAGCCTGTTCCCCCCTCCTCCTAGTTCCTGTCTCTGGTTTCTGGTCTGCTGCTGGAAACCTGAGGCTTTCCAGGTGAGGCAGAAACTGGATTTGGGCTGCAAAATACAAAACAAGGGCAGTGCCACACCACAGCTCGCAGAGGAAGTCTCCCAGTGCTGTGCTTATTGATCTCCCCGCCCTCTGTCCTCCTCACTGCAGAGCATCACAGCTTTCCCTCCCTTTGGCAGGAGCTCCTGGGATTGAGGCTGTGTTCGTGGGTCCTGGTGAGGAGGGGAGACTGTGGAAGCAGAGGAGGGGAGGAGCTTCCCAAATCCCCATCCTTTCCCCCCCCACTTTTCCTCCCCACTCCTTAATAAAAGCCACTCTCTTCCTTACTGCGGCTTGGTGTTATCAGAGTGCTGGTGGAAAGTAATTAAATGAACAGTTGTAACAGAGCTCGAAGGGCTCGGAGAACGAGGGGATTTTAATCAAATCTGGAGGAGCAATTAATAAAGGAGCGGTAACCCTTTCGGAGCAGGACTACCAGCTGCAGGGGTCTGTGGGAGGCATTGGAAGCTGGTGTCAGGGCTGAGCTGTTCCCCAAACTCTGCAAAGATGAAGGTTTCTCCATTCTGGCCTTGCTGAGATGGCCAGGAGATGGTGGTTGTTGTTCCTGTAGAGCTCCCAGACTCAGAGGTGTGATGCCCAAGCCATTTCCCAGTGCACTCTGGGGTGGTGGGTCCTTTGAGCTCTTGGTGTCCCAGCCCTTGGGCACCCCTTCACTGCCTTTTCCCACAGGTGACACGGGTGCCAGTAGAGAGCTGTGAGCAATATGAGAGCTGTGAGCTGTGCCTGGGCTCCCGGGACCCCCACTGCGGCTGGTGCGTCCTCCACAATGTGTAAGTACCAGGGCTGGCGCTGCGGTCACAGAGCTTTGTGACTGTGTCCTTCCCACTGCTGTCCTGCACCTCACACCCAGCTGTGGGGAATGGAGCCTTCCGAGGGGTTCCTTAGAACTGTGCCAGCCTCTCCTGTTTCTGTTCTGGTAAGGCTGTACCTTGAGTACTGTTTGTGAGACCTTCACTGCAAGACATTGAGGTGCCGGAGAGTGTTCAGAGAAGGGCAACGAAGCTGTGAAGGGTCTTATGGGGAGAGGCTGGAGGAACTGGGATTGTTCAGTCTGGGGAAGAGGAGGCTCAGGGGAGACCTTATTGCTCTCTACCACTGCCTGAAAGGAGGCTGTGGTGAGGTGAGGGTTGGCCTCTTCTCCCAAGTAACAGCAATAAGATGATATAATAAGTTGTGCCCAGTGAGGTTCAGGTTGGATATTAGGAAACATTTCTTCTCAGGAGTGGTGAGGCACTGGCACAGGCTGCCCAAGGAGCTGGTGGGGTCACCATCTGGAGGTGTTCAGGAACCGTGGAGATGTGGCACTGAGGGATGTGGTCAGTGGGCATGGTGGGGATGGATTGATAGCTGTACTAGATGGTCTTAAAGGTCTTTTCCAACCGTAATGATTCTGTGATTTTATGACAGGACTGCAAGACGTGCGCATTGTTCACTTTCTCTCTCCATTTTGCCTAGCATTTAATTAAAACACTTCCCATAATGAAATAATGTTGTTGCAGAAAGCGTGGAGAGCAGCAGGGAGGGAGTCGTCTGCTCCGTAAAGGAGGTGATGGAGCATTGCAGGCTGCTCTGTAGGGGTTGGGGAGATGCCTGCGTTTGACAGGATGCTGAAACAGGAGAGGAGAGGGCTGTGAGCATGGCTGCACTGTAGCAGAGGTGCTGGCACAAAGGGAAAGCAGAGCTTCTATTCTGACCTCAGGCATCCGAGGGCCATTGCTGGGTACCTCATCCCCCCGTAGGGTGTTTCTCAGCTTCTCCTCACCATGGTGGTTTCACCCCCGCAGATGCTCACGCAAGGACCGCTGTGAACGGGCAGATGAGCCCCAGCGCTTCGCCTCCGAGCTGCGGCAGTGCGTGCAGCTCACCGTGCAGCCCAGGAACATCTCGGTCACCATGTCTGAGGTCCCGGTAAGTCCTCGGGGCTGGGAAGGCAGCGATTAAGTTAAATAATGAGCGTACAACCGACAGGGAGAAAGGAGAAGAGAGATCTGATACAAATAAAATGTAGGGGATTGATGAGGGCCGGCCTGTTGCTGGATGCAGATAATAAAACTGTTGATTGCTATTCAGAAAAGACGTAACCGAGCAATAGATGTTTCTCCGCAGTATAAATAACAACATCAGATTTGCCATTTGTAGGCCAGAGATCCATCTAGCTCAATATCCTGTCTGACAGCGGCCAGTAGTAGATATTTTGGGATGTGACTTAGATGCACAGCTCACTGTTCTGTCTGTGCAGACAGAAAGGATGATGTACTTCCATGAAGTATTTTCCAGGCCATTAGCACTGTAAAGAGAATGCAAAACAGCGTATACTAGCAATAAACTTCTGCAAGCTGCCAGGTCTGGATGTCTGGCACTCAGGAGTCCTGAAGGAGTTGGCCTAAGAGTTCCTTGGCTTGCAGATGTGGCTTTGTAATAAAGAAGTGGATGTTGAGAAAAGTCCAGCAAGCAGAAAAGGCTCTTGTTGGAAGGGCACGTGGGATGACCCAAGTGGCTCAAGATTGCTTGGTTTGACATCAGGCTGAGAAAAGCTAGTGGAAAAAAATGAGGTAGGATACAGCTGATGGAGAATCAAGGATGGGAATATAATTAATGCTAGTCAATGTAGTTTTGTGTCAAACAAACCACATTTTGTTCTTTGATGAAATTATGACTTGAATTAGAAGAGGGACTGCAGGGATGTGATGTCTCTAGACTTCTACAAGGCATCTGACTCGGTACAACACAACATTCTGATTAAAAATTAGCATTATACAATATTGATAAAGCATGTGTTAAGTGGATTAAGAACTGGCTCCGTGACAGATCTCAAAAAGTCGTCGTCAGAGGGGAATTGTCACTGAATGGAAACATTTTGAAAGTGCTTCTGCAGGGATTGGAGTGCAGCTTTGGCTTTTCATCGGTAACGTGGAAACAAATGCGGAACTGCTGCTGATGAGATCTGCAGAGGATGCTGAGGCCAATGGGGTGGCATGTTGTGGGGTGCTGGCAAAGAGATCCCTGTGGGGTTTGTGCTAGCTCAGCAGGGAAAGTGGATTTGATACTGCCAGGTCCTGAGCTGGACCTTGAGGAGTAAAGCTGGCTTTCGAGAGATGTCCTGAGGAGTGGTGATGTTGGAAAGGATCCCGGTGTGCTGATCCCAGAAAGGGCTGCTGCTGCTCCCTGGGCATTTCTGGGAGGCATTTGTCGCTCTCTCTGGGGCTGTTTCTGTGCCTGTTGTGTGCCTGTGCCGCAGGGTCTGCTGTGATCAGTGCTGGGATGCAGCACTCAGGCCGGAGACCACTGCTTAAAGAAGGCTGAGCACCTTCAGTAAACAGCATGCAAATGAGTTGGGGCTGGAGAAAATGCCTTCCAGTGAGAGACTTCCCGAGCTCAATCTGCTTAGCTTATCAAAAAGAAGATTAAGAGGTGACTTGATTACAGAGTATAAGTGCCTTTATGAGGAGCAAATATCAGGGACTAAAGGGCTTTTTAATCTATCAAGGAAAGGCATAACAAGAACTAATGGCTGGAAGCTGAGAAAAATTCAAATTAGAAATAAGGCAAGCGTTTTGTAAAGTGAGAACTGCTGACCCCTGCAATGAATTTGCAGAGGAAGAGGTGAATTCCTCCCCTCTTGATGTCTGCAGAAGTAGATGCTTTTCTGTAAAGCATTCTTTAGCCAAACACTGGGCTTGGTCTCTGCAGAGGGGTGAGACATAATGGTTTGTAGTGCAGCAGAGGGCAAAGGATGTCGGCCTGTGGTGCATTCAGGATTCTAAGCCATTTGCATCTGCACTCCTGGCTTGAGCATTGGGGTCCTGCATGGGGACCGTGCATGTGGACAAGGGAAGGGGGTTGCACTCCTGGTTTTCCTGTTGACTGTTTGCTAACAGCAGACACAAAGGAGTCATTTTGCTAGCTTCCTGAGGCCATGCTCCATGTTTTCTCCCCCAGCTGGTCCTGCAGGCCTGGAATGTCCCCGACCTCTCAGCGGGAGTCAACTGCTCCTTTGAAGACTTCACTGAGTCCGAGAGCCGCATTGAAGATGGGAAGATCTACTGCAGCTCTCCCTCTGCCAAGGACGTCATCCCCATCACCAGGGGCCGTGGTGAGCTTGTGTCCATTGTCTTGGCTTTGCCCCATGGCTAGACGCTGAGGAGAACAGTCCTGTGACAGTGATCCCCAGCCCCAAGCAGGGGTGGAGATGGGTTCTTGGGGTGCTGGAGGAAAAGGAGATGGCTGCTTCTCCAGGAGTGGTGCTTGCCTTTGATGTCCTTGCTCTTTTTCCATGCCATGGGTGCAGCTACATGCTGACACTGCAATGTTCTGTGCAGCAGTCCTGCAAAACCTGGGCACGCTGGCCCCATTCCAAACCCGTGGACCATTTCTGTAGATATCCGTGGACTCTTGGGCACTGCTGACCATGGAACTGTTAAACTCTTGTCCAGTGCCACTCATGTACCCCAAGGCACTTGTCCCCATGCCGCAGTTAGCTAAAGGAGCTCGATGCTGTGCTTGGGCCCTGCTGGCCCACTAATTGGCTGGGTGGGCATGGGTGGGCACTTTCCTTTTATTTCTGGATTTGGGATTTTGTTAGTTAACAGCAGTGGAGATTGTTGCCCACATCCTTCCAACCCATCACAAGCTGTGGGCTGAGCACTGGCCCCAGCGTTCATTTCACTGTGTCGTTTCTGATGCCTTTCTCTGCCTTGCTCTCTCCCAGGGGATAAGCGGGTGGTGAAACTCTACCTGAAATCTAAGGAGACCGGGAAGAAGTTCGCCTCTGTGGATTTCGTCTTCTATAACTGCAGCGTCCATCAATCGTAAGTGGCCTGGGCCTCATGAGTCTGCTCTGGGAGCAGATGGGCTGGGCAGTGTGAGACTTGATCAGAGAGATCTCCATTTGTAGGTGCTGATGTTGCAAGAAGAAAGGAAGGTCGAGCACAGTGGTATTGGCAGTGAGAACCCTCCTTTTGCCCTTGTAAACTGGGGCAGTGACCAGAGAGCCCACAGGTGGTTTGGGTGTGTGGGAACATGCAGCACCAGGGCAGAACCTCACTTAAGAACAGAGCTTTCAGTCGGAAAAAGCTTTGGAAGTAAAAGCAAATTTACTGCATTGCAGACTGGAGCAGTCCATGTGACTGAAAATGCCAAGCATCTTGTTATTCCTGGAAACAGTTAATAGGAGCAACTTGGCTAGGCAAAAGGAGAGCCTGTGTTTTCCTATGACAGTACCTGCTTCCCAGGCTTGCTGGAGAGAGGGCTGGAAAGTTACAGCAACGCTGAATGGAACATGCTGCATGTCGTGGGGCAGTTACCCAAGAATTTCCTCAGTGGAAGTAATTGTGAATTTGCTTTCTTGTCAGGCTGCCTTGAAATCTACTCTAAGCGTGGGTCTTGAGGCAGTTTGAGATATGCATGTGATAAAATAAAGGAGGTGGGGATTATTGATGTGCTGTCTAAGCACAGTGTACGAGTCTCTACCAGGCAGCTGCTGATGAGGTGCTGAGGACACTGTGCTCGAGCTGCAGGGAGAGCATCGGGGAAGATGCTGGGGTGTGTTTGGGCGGAGAATTTGGAGCTGGAGAATGCGAGCGATTTCGTTCTGCTGCCAGAAGCCTCCCACGGATGGCGGTGCTCCGGCTGATCAGTAATTACAGATAAGCAAATGTGGAGTGATCTCTTTGGGGCAGCTTTTTTTGCAAAGGATCTAGCCTGGCTTGGGGGGTTCTGCCGCTGATGGCTCTTTCAAAGCGTGCTCAGCAAACGGGCTGCATTTTGCTTTTTGATCAGGGAAAAGCAGGTGAGCTGCGGGCATCCTGTTGTTCTGGCTGCTCCAAGGGGAATGAGTCAGAGGAGAGCCCAAAGGACCTCTGCTTGTGCTCCTGCTGAGGAGCAGCACGCTGCTGAAAGGCTCATGGTGTGGAGGCAGAGAGCAAAACAAAGCCAGGGCTAAGGAGCAGCGGGCCCTGCAAACCTCCTGTGTCACAGCCCTGGGTGCAGGGAGAGGGGCTGTGCTCGGGGAGCGCTGCGGCAGCGAGCGGGCAGTCTGCAGACTTGACTTTCTCCCTCACCTTGACTCACGAGATGAGCTTTGTCTCCCTTCACGTCGTGTGGTTTCAATAACATTAGCTCAGCTTTGGCTCAGGATGGCTGCATGTCATTATTTTGCAAATCAAAAAGCAGATGTGACTTTTATTTTTCTAAATGAAAGCAACGAGACTTTTAAGTAGGAAGAGGTTGGTCCAATTGGGGCCACAACATTTTGGTCCAGTGGGAAGAGCTGGTGAGGGAATTGGCATTTCACTTTATGAGCCCTATATAGCAGCAAAAGAACCCCCCCCCCTTCCCCAACAAACCTACAACAAAGAGCCCTGACTGATTTATTACTGCGTTGATGTTTAATTTTGGGTGCATTATTTAAAAAGGCTAATTATGGATGCATTAATATTTATGGGCTTCGGTTGGAGCTGATAGAATAGTCCGTGTTCTAGGCTGGTGAACGTTATTATTATTTTCTTTACATCAAGAATTTTAGGGTTTGGAGGCAGTTTTAACTGTGTGACCCGCAGTCGGATCATAACCAAAGAACATGACAATATCCAGGGTGATGCAATACTTTTAAATACCATTTGCAGACAGGCGTCTTTAATGGATCTCTCTGGAGTTAATAGCCTTTCGGATCCAGGTTTCATATTTTGTGGAGGAAAATCTATAAGTCAGCTTGATATATTCTGCATTGGGAACAATATGCTTTTCCATGAGGCTAATGTTGTTTTTTTTCCTGTGGAGTTCTCTGATTGCCATGCATTATGTTTTCCTTTTTTTTTCTTCTTATTTGGGCAGCTTTGGTTGGGTTGGGAGCCAGAGGCCTGAGTGTTGAATCATTTCTCAGCTACGGATGGAGTGTTTGGACTGGTGAAGGCCCTGGGCTGCCTCCCAGGGACAGCCCTCTGTGTCACCTGCTGTGAGGGGACCGTCCCCCAGCATCCTGCAGCATCGCCCATGGTGGTCCCATCCCTCAAACCAGCCAATGGCAGCAGTAGGCATGGGCTGCACTCAGTGCACCTTGCCCTTTTGCAAGCTTGGTTTACTTTTTGTTTCACTTCAGAAGTAAGTGAGCAGAAAGCCCCAAGTGTTTGTTCCAGGTTCCTTCCCGTAATGTGTCAGTCCTGCAGGCTTTCATTGGTTGCCTCTTCTTTCTCTGATTTGCCTTATCTAAAGTGCTGGATACAGACTGAGATTCTCAGGATAGCTGATTGGCATGCCCAATCGATACAGCTTCTAGGGATGTGATCTTCAGAGGGTGTGCAGGTTCTGTGCCTGATTACAGGACACTTTAAGGTGGATGCTGGCATCCCTTGAAAACTTTGTCACCAGCTCCTTCAGCAAGGAGGGGTGATTGCCACACTCGCTGATATTTGAAAAGTCACAACAGTAAGGTGAAGCCCCTGGTGCCTGGAAAAAAGGCAGTGTTGCACCCATTTGGCAGAAGGGTAGAAAGGACAACCCAGGGAACTACCAACCTACCAGCCTCGCCTCTGTGCTGGGGATCCTGCAGCAGATCCTCCTGGAAGCTCTGCTAAGGCACATGGAGGAGCATGGGATAACCAGCATGGCTTCTCCAAGGGCAGATCCTGCCTGACCAACCTGGTGGCCTTCTGTGATGGTGTAACTACACCAGTGGACAAGGGAAGAGCCACCGATGTCATCTATCCAAACTTCAGTAAGGCTTTTGGCACAGTCCACCATAACATTCTTCTCTCCAAATTGGATTTGCTGGGTGGACTGTTCAGTGGATGAGGAACTGGTGGTGTGCTTGTACCCAGACAGTGGTGCTCAATGTCTGCCTGGAGATCTGTGACAAGTGGTAACCCCCAGGGATCAATACTGGGACCATTGTCAATGGTACCAAGGATTTGAGTGCACCCTCAGCAAGTTTGCTGTGTATTGTGGTTGATGTGCCCAAGGGATGAGATGCTGTTCAGAGAGACTTAGGCTGAGCAATGCAGCCAGGGGACCCTCAAGAGGTTCAGCAAAGCCAGGTGCAAGGTGTTGCATTTGGGTTGTGGCTACCCCTGTTATCAGAACAAGCTGCAGGATGTAAGGAAGGAGCACAACCCTGCCAAAAAGGACCTAGGGGTACTGGTGGGTGACAGCTGGACATGAGCTAGTGCTGTGCCCTCTCAGCCCAGAAAGCCAACTGTATTCTGGGCTGCTGTTCCAAAGCAGTGCAGCCAGCAGGTCAGGGAAGTGGTCCTGCCCCTCTGCTCTGTGCGAGACCTCACCTGGAGTGCTGCATCCAGATGTGGAATCCTCAGTACAGGAGAGACACAGACCTGCTAGAGTGCATCCAGAGGAGGGCCACAGAAATGATCCAAGGGATGGAACACCTCTCTATGAGGACAGGCTGAGAGCTGGGGCTGTTCTGCCTGGAGGAGAGAAGGCTCTGGGGAGACCTGAGGGCAGCTTTTCAGTATCTAGAGGGGGGCTGTAAGAAGGGGACAGGCTCTTTAGCAGAGTCTGTTGTGACTGTAAGTAGCGTAGGAACACGGAGAGGGGTGTGCAGGGGGTCCCTGTACTGTGAAGCAGCCCTGGGCTGGAAGGCACAGCTGCACCAGAGCCGCTCCAGTAAATTTGCACTGCTTTGCAAAAACACCTTGCAGCACAGCCTTGCTTCCAGCTTTGCAGGATTAGAAGGGCGAGTGGGGAGGCAGAGCTTGCTGTGATTGAAAAATGATCAGGGTTTGTTGGTGGTGAAAACAAATCACTTCCCGGTAAGAGAGGAGAGGATGAGCCTTGTGCCTGGCTCATTCTGCAGCCTGTAGAAAGACGAGGATGCTGGCAGGGGAATTTCACTGTATGACCTTTAAAAGGTCCCTTCCAACTCGAACGATTCTGTGATCCTGTGTGTGTGGTTCAGGGGTATTGGCTGGGCAGGGTTGGGAGCTGCTGACTTTGTTAGCAGGGGGCTGTTTGCTAAGGGCATGAAGCAGAACTGGGCCCAGATGCCATGGATTACTCACTCAGACTCGTGACATGGGTGTGTTCCCTCGGGGGCTTCCTATGGGGCACTGATCAGGCAAACACGATTGAAGACCTCTGGGTGCTTTGATAGCCTGATGAATCCGCCCATGTCCAGAGAGCTGTGTGCAGATGCTGAGGTCATCTTTCTAAGCATTACGCTTCCTCTTCAAAGCATTCTCTGGGAAATGGGTTCCCTTTAAAGATAAAGATGTGATGCTGGGCTCTGCGGGTGAGGGGGAAATCCCCCTGTGATGCCCACAGAGAGGGGAATTCCTTGGGTTGTGGAGCTGGGGCTGGAAGGACACTCCTCGCCCAGCCCTGCAACAAGCAGCTGTTTCCAGGGACAACCAAGAGGTATTTGTTCCTTCTGCATCCATGTTTGCTGTCTGCATTTCCTTTCTGGAAACCAGGGGCTGTGATATCAAGAGGAGAGCCAGGCAGACTGGGAATCGGTGCCTGTGCTGTGCTTGCATTCTATGTGCTTAATGCTGATGGCACTGACCTCGTGGCCATGCACTGCTGCAGCTGTGATCCCCGAGGTGCTGAACGTCCTGAGGGTGCCATAAGAGCTCCAGCAATGGTCTGATTGTGCTGAGCAGCCCCAGCTCCTCCTGTGGGCTGGCTGGGAGCTGCCTGCACACAGCTTCTGCTCTGCAGCCCAGCGCTGCGCTTCCAGATGCTTGCAGATGCTTCTCAAAGGCATGGCCAGATGGCTGCAAACGGTTGAGGAAGTGTATATTTGTGTTTTACCACCTCTGAGCCGCGAGGCAGTCACGGATCTGGGTGTAGGACAGCACCAGGCTCTGCTTGGGATCATCTATCTGCGTTGTGTCTCATTTTCACCTGCGAGCAGTGCCCTTAGGCTGGCACAAAGGGAGGGGCAGAAACTTGGTGTCCAGAGATGTGCTGTCCCTCTGCTGCTCTTTCTGGGGAAGGATTTTTGCGAGCAGGCAGCAAGCCCGGGCTTGTCTCGGGATAGGGAATCTGCAGAGCGATCCGGAATTCCTGGAGAGGCTGCACAAGGGCGTCAGCACAGCCGAGGCCATGACCCATTTTCCTGCCCTCCTCTCTGCCTTCGGCTCTGCCTGACCCCTGCGTGGGCTCAGCGGGGCATTGGGGAGTGAGCTGAGGCTCAGTGTCTGTGCTGCATCCCAGCATCAGCGCTCTGCCTTGCTTCGAGGGAGGGGGGCTTCACATGCAGGAGAAACTCCCTCTAATTATCAGGAGTGATGAAAGCCTCTTAGGCAAGAAGTGATGAGGGAAAAGTGCCTGACCGTGGGAAGGAGAGAGACAGCACAGATGGCAGCGTGCTGCCAAGCAACCTGCTCCTGTGTGGGAAACAGACAGCAGTGACAAATGGACGCGCTGGGGATGCAACCCCCGTCCCTCTGTGCAGAGCGACCTTGGGCAGCCGTGGGCATGGAGCAGTGCCCGTCCCACAGCAGCACACCCCAACCCCATCCCAGCTAGCTGCTCACCCCGTGGCCTCTGTTTAGAAGGGGTCTTGGGCTTCAGTTGCTGCTCAGCTCCTTCCTGTAGGACTGTTGGGTTAGAGTTAGCAGAGAGCTGGGAGTCATAGCGAGGTGCCCAGGGTGACGTAGAGTAGAACAGAATCAAAGAGTGAATGGTTTGGGGTGGAAGGGACCTCAAAGACCATTCAGTTCCAGCCCCAAGCAGTGGGCATGGACGTCTGCCACTGGACCAGCGTGAGCTGGAGCTGGGGTTTAGCCATACCCCTGGGACCAGGTGCTTTGCAGAAGCTTTGGCTGATGGGTTCTGCTCTGATGCAGGCGGTACATACAGCAAAGGTGCTATGTGGTGAGATGTATGTGGTGAACTTACTATCAGTGGCCACTGATAGTGGCTCTTGATGTCCTTACGGTGAATGGAATGCTGAGGTAGGGTGTGAGAATTGTCTGCAAGGACATGGGCTTTAAAGGCAGAGCTGGGCATCAGGTGAGCTTGGAAGAGGAGGTCCTGTGTGGTGTGTCCTCAGAGGATGCCATGGGTGTAGGAGCCGTGCCACGGCTGTAGGAGCGCGCATGTCCATTAACAAGTCAGGGGGGCAGGGCACCACTGGATGGGTTGCACAGAGGTCAAATGGCAAAGGAGAACCTTGGGTGGAACAACCAGGCATGATGTGCCCTTGCCCTGGCAGAACAGGGCTGGGACAGGCTCTTTACCCAGGATCTGTGGGGTACCTCACACGGAACAGACCCTGTGGCTAGAAACCTCCCTGCTATCTGTACCTCCTCCTCTTCTGAATGGCCCCTCGGTGCCTGCTGTGCTTCCACCAGGGTTAACCCCTGCGTTCCCTGCCTCGCTGCCTCCAGTCCTGCATTTCCCTGCCCACCGGCAATGGGGGATGAAGGCAGGAGCAATCCCTGTGCTTCATTTGTGCCCCCACCCTGCACACCCCCATCCATGAAAGCAGCCGGAGCTGGGAGGCCACGGCTGTGCTTTTAAGTCAAATCTCTGCAGCTGAAATAAAAATCGCATATATTTGCATAAGGAGCATCTCAATTAGCATATTTGTGGGTAAAGCTAAAAGGGCTGTTCATTTGGAAGTGAAAATGTGAGCGAAACATGGAAATGACTTCCAGCCCCCTTTGCAAGCAGCTTAATTAAATATTTCCTTAGCATGTGCGCGTGGATTTAGGAAGCTATCGCTGTACATGCAATGGGGTGTGAAACCCCCGGGCAGGGAGCTGTGGCCCTACGTGGTGTGCACAGTGTGCATTCAGGCACTGGCACAGCTGCCCAGAGTGGTCGTGGGTGCCCCATCCCTGGAGGTGTTTGAGGCCAGGTTGGAGGCAGCCTGAGCTGGTGCCTGATGTAGTGGTTGGCAGCTCTGGCCGTGATAGGGGGGTGGAACTACATAGTCTTTGAAGTCACTTCCAACCGAAGCCATTCTATAAGATGGGGGGGGGGGGATAGAGAGGCTTACTGCTGCTGCTTAGCCCCTAGGCAGATGCAGAACTGGCTGCCATGGGGCACTGACCCATGAGTGATGCCCTTTGCTGTACTTAACTAATGCTGCCCGCTCTGCTCTCTGCAGCTGCCTGTCCTGCGTGAACGGCTCCTTCCCCTGCCACTGGTGCAAGTACCGCCACATCTGCACCCACAACGCCGCCGACTGCTCCTTCCTGGAGGGACGCGTCAAGCTCTCCGAGGTAAGGCAGTGTGAGCCAGCTCTGCTCTGCTCTCCCTGGCCTGCAGGGAAGGGTTTAGCAAGTGAAAAGCCTTTGAAACCCTGTGCAAGCTGTGTCCGGATTGCTGGGCTTGTCTGGGAAGCAAGGAGGGAGTGTGGGGGAAGGGCTGTGTGAGCTGAGCAGTGCCGGCGCAGGGGCTGCTTGGGAATCTGGGCTAAGTCAGGAGGCACTGTAGGCTGAACCAAGACAGAAACAAAGGCAGAGACACTTAAGCATTTCCTTTGATGTTTCTGAAGGGAGCAAGCTTGAACTGTCACTGCAGAACAGCTTGTTTTCAGAGAGGAAGGCTTAAAGCCGTAAAACAAACCATTTCACTGCACCTTACACGTTCTTCATCTGTAATACTTTGCTAAGAAGCATGTTTTGTGGGGGCTTATCCTGTGTGGGATCCATGCCACCAGCCAGGGAAATCCATCACTCACAGGGCATCTGCAGGAGAGCCGTGCTTCTGCACCCTGCCCCGCATCACAGTTTGAGTTCTGAAGGGAGAGGTGTGGGGAGGAGAGTCCTGTGCCTGGAAGGTAGCTGTGGTGATCTGTCTCTTGTAATTTGTGCCTTGTGAGGTCTCCCTTCGTGCTCAGGCTCTTGGGTCCCCTTTGGTTCAGGGTTGTCGTCCTCCCTGTGTCCCCATGCCTCAGCGCTGGACTTGGGGCATGCGTGGAGTTGGATGGAGCTGTCTGTGGCCGTGGTGCCCTCAGCCCTATTACTCACTTCCCTCTTGCTTTGTGTCTCTCCCTCCTGCCTTCCTGGCTGCTCCAGGCTCCTCACTGGTGCAGGTCAAACTCCCAGCAGGGAACAATCAATTTTTCCCCTTCTTCCTGCCTCCCTCTTCCATCACTTGAGGAGCTCGAGCCCTCCAGCAGGGGTTGGGCCATTACTTAGCTACATTTTACTGCTTATACTCCACCAGCAGCACAATGGCTCTTGTACTGGGGACAGGATGGATGGAGCAGCACCTTCACACATCTTCTTCCTTTCAGTACTTGAAGGAAGCTTATAGGCAGGAGGGGGACCAGCTTGTTACATCGTCTGATAGTGACAGGACAAGGGGGAATGGCTATAAACTAAGAGAGGAGTTTTACCTTAGATGTTAGGAAGAAATTCTGTACTCAGGGAGCTGAGGCACTGCCCAGAGCTGTGGGTGCTCCACTCTTGAAGATGTTCAAGGCCAGGTTAGATGGAGCCCCAGGCAGCCTGAGCTGGTGGGGGGCAGCCAGCTCACAGCAAAGGGGTAGGAACAGGATGATCTTAAGGCTCCCTTCCAATCTAAGCCATTCTTTTGTAATATGATTCTTCCCTGTTCCCTGTGGAAAGTTGGGGCTCCAGGTTTTACTGCTGCTCTGTGAGTAGCTGCCGAATCTTCAAGGGACATTTGGGGTTTGTAGCCTGCAAGCAGATGTGCTTGGGTCTCTACCTGGCGTCTCCAAGTTGTGCACCTCTGTGGTATTCAGGGTGTGGATGGACAACCAGAGGTTGGTGGCACACCTGCATGAGGCTGTGCTGGATCTCCTCAGCATCATTACTGTGAGCATGGAGCTGAGCAAAGCCTGCTCTCAGCCAAGTGCATCTGGAGAGCTGGAAAAGCCCAAGCGTCGCTCTCACGAGTGGGTAGGTGGGGTTGGCACTTGCTATTTCAGCACAGCAACAGGCGAATGGCGGAAATGAGATGCTGCTCATCACCCGACCAGGGTGTCGTTGCATGGGATGTGCTGTGGCCCCACCGACAGTGCTTTGCATGCTTGTCCCCTTGGAATTCCCAAGATAAGAGAGCAGCGATGGCTTTCTGCTGGCCCTTCCATCACAAATGACCAAACTCTAAGTTTTGGCACCTTCTCTCCTGCTATGATCTGAGCACAAGGAGGCTGCATCTTGCTCATCGATGCTCAAGCGTATTCCACACAGCATGCATCATGAATAGGCCAGAACCAGCCCAGCTCAGTGACCCACACAAAGGGGAATTATGTAGTGTGAGAAGATTAGAAAAAGCTGTTATCTCCTAGCTTGTGCCCAGAAGAAATCTGGCGAGGGTTCAGCCTGTCCTTGAGGTCGCCTTCCCAGCCAGCTCTGTGCTTCTGCAAACAGGATGCTCAGCGTTGGTGGTTCCCAGCAGCTCTGATGTGTGTGGTGGTGGGCAGCTGCTGGGACTCTTCCCCCGTCCCTTCCAGGCAAACCCAAAAGCAACCAGTAATATCCCCATCTTGTTGTCTTTGGGACGCGTGTCCTTTCCCAGGGGGCAGCAGTTGTGCCACTTCCGGACGTGGGCAGGCTGTGCCCCCACAGACCTCTTGGTCACCCCGGGGTCTGGAGTAGCGCCTGCCTTGAGGTTTGGAAAGCCTGGCTCTGCTTGTTTGCACAGTGGTGTGGCCTCAGCAGTTCCTGGCAGGGTACCCTCAGACCGGCTGCAGCTGTGGGCTGTGTGCTGGTGCTGGGATCAGAAATCTGCCCTTTTCCCCGGGTGCCAGACCATGGCAATGCTGGACAAATTAAGGGCAGCTGTTCAGCCCGATGCTGTCTGTGGGAGGATGTGTGACTCGGTTATTTTAGGTAAGATCTGGTCTGTCTGCAGTTCATTTGGCAGGAGTGTGGTAGGTACTGGTCAGAAGAGGCACGGAAGTCTGCCCACAGCAGGGCTTAGCATCTGCCGCTTCCCACTGGTGCCCCAACTACAGCGGTGTCATTCCTTTCTTTCTGGGTGTTGTGCAGGAAAAGACAAACAGCAACCCAGTGCATTGCCCTGGGAGGCTACACTGAAAGCGTGGGGTGCCTGGGCTCTGTTGTGGGGCACAGCAGGGAGGAGCTGGGTGTGGGTAGGAGCCACTGTGTACGTCGATGTGCCTGGGAATGGCAGCAGCAGGAGGGATGTCCCTGCCTGCCGGCTGCTGTGGCTTGGAGCCCTTAGCTCTGGAGCCTTTGATTACTTCGCATTCCCAGAGATCATCATTCTCTGTGGCTTTTTCTGGGGGTGAAGCAGTGGGAAGGGAGGGAGGATAATGCAGCACTGGCTGCTCTCTGCTTGTCCCCACTTGCAGAGCGCAGTGGTGGCTGTGGGTGTGAGCAGGAATGGAAAAGGAATTCTCCTTTCCCAAAAAGCAGTTCTCTGAGACATTCCCTGGTGTCTGCCAATGCACAGCTACTGTGTAGGGTGAAAGCCTTGCAGCAGGTGGGGACCAAGTGTGTTTGCTTAGTCTAAGCACATTCCGCTTGTGCTTTTCTTCATTCCCTTGACTGATGGAAATGGCTGAGACCAGGAGGACTTCTTGAGGGAACCCAAAAGCCTCCAAGGAAATGGTGCTTTGACTTGGCTGGGAAGAAGTCTGGCCCTCTGGGTGCGGTGGCAGCTGGAGCAGAAGCGATGCTGGCGAAGAACTTGTTCAGCCCTTAGGTGTCTAAGGAAGCTGGCACCCAAGGCAGCTAGAGCATGTCCTGCCCCATAGCTGCCCCAGCTGTTGTCACCAGGGATTTGGGCAGGTTGAAGCCAGCCCCATCCTGCCTTCATCCCCATATCTGGTGATACAGCTGTGCAGCTGGAGCTGGGAGCTGCCAGAGAAACCCGAAGTGCAGCATTTGCAGTGGGACTCTGCCTCTTAGCTCTCCAAGCAAACTTGGGCACCTTTGTGATGTTCTCATCCTGCTAGTAAAACAGCTTTAATGGGGGAGACTGAGTTGTGCAGTGTTCGGGAAGGGTGGAAGAGGACACCTTGCTTTGTTCTTCATCCCATCATTTTATACATCCTTTGAGCAGAGAGTCTGTTTTCTGCAGGAAAGCAAGCCATGGGGACTGGACAAAGCTTTTCCAAGGGCCTTAAGTGACAGGCAGAGTTCCGTCAGCTGTTTGGATGACTTGTAGGGGAAGTGAGTTGTCCAAGTGCCCCCACCCCTCCTGCCACCCTGGGGGCCAGGCAGCGCTGCCCCAGCACCCACCAGCACCAGGTGCTTCCTGTTTGGGAGCCAGCTGAAATTCTTGCTGGATGAGACAGTTCTGGCGGCAGATGCAGAGCATGTGATGTCGTGGGGGGACTCGGCTCCGGCTCAAACCACGAGTCAGCATATCGGCCCCATGTTTATGCATACGTGGGGAGAGGGATGCCTGTGCCTGCTACACCCCTTGGGTTTGCAGAGCTCCTGAGGTCTTGTAAGCATCCATGGTGAGCCCAGTTGGGTGACTAAAGTGCTTGCTGTCCTGGTTGGACTGAGAGCGTCAGTGATGATGGTAAAATGAGGAAGTAGCAGCACTGAGAGCAACCATCGCTGTGCTGAGGGTCCCCAGCCCAGCCATACTTTCCTGTTTATGCATGTTTTGGGGGCAGATAGGTTGTTCCCTTAAAAACTGTGCTCTTGGGGAATACGGGCTTGAGAAGAGTGGGAAACTGGAAAAGCAAGATGAGTTGGAGTTTTCTGTTAATATTTGCTAAATGAAACCATTTTTAAAGCCTCTCCGCAGCATTTTGAAGTCAGGCTGATGGCAGCCTGTGGGATGAAGCCTGGGGCCATACGGGGTCTGGCCCAGAGCTGCACCACTCCCCTGGCAGCAGCAGTCTGGTTTTAGACAAGCTCATTTCAACACACGGAATTCCCCCTCGCTGTTATTTTGGGCCAACGCTTCCAGGAGTCGAGACCCCCCCGGCAGGCTCCGCAAAGCCGGCACAGGATTGCATCAGGCTGTTATTGCCCAAGTGGCATCCGTCAGGGATGCTGAGATGTTTTGCTGCCTGAGCTCATTTATTTTTGCTCCCTCCTGCTCCCCTGTGCTCTGCGCACACGGCTCCCCCGGAGCAGCTGGGCGCCAGCGGCTATTAAAAGCTGCATGGAGATCCCCGGGGAGCGGGGGGCTGCCGGGGGGAGCCTTCCTCCCAGCTTGGACTCATTGGTGCCCCTCTGGAGCCGCTGGTTTTCGGCACCCTGCCATCAGGCTATGTTGGGTGAAGCTGCTTTGAGCTGGCCACGGAAATAGCGAAATTCAGTGCGGCACCACAGAGTCATGTTGCAGAGGGACAACAGGGGTAAAAGGCTTTTCTGTCTGTTCATGGACAAATGGGATTGGAGGCCATGTGAGGCTGGAGAGTGCAGCCTGACAGGGAACAGCCCAGTGGGCACTGACTCTGAAGCCTACTGACCTCAGTGACAGCAGAAAAGCCCTCATTGGAGTCATTGTGCCCAAACATAGAGCTGATATGTTGCCGTCTCAGTCCCAGGTGCTATAGCTGATCCCCTCCCTCCCTCCCACTCTCCCACTGCCAGGATCAACCTATAACATGGAAAACACTCGGTTCCCCTGCCCTGAGGTTCACTTCTGGTTTTCTGCGTTCAGGGCTTTGCTCAGAGCATCCCTGAAATGATGGTGTGGGGTTGGGTGTGCTCAGGGTGGCCAGGCCTGGTTTCCTTGCAGCTCTCTGCCCTGCTTCATCGCTGCCTTTGCTCTCCTTGCAGGACTGCCCACAGATCCTGCCCTCCACCCAGATCTACATCCCAGTGGGTGTGGTGAAGCCCATCACCCTGACAGCCAAGAACCTGCCACAGCCACAGTCAGGCCAGCGCAACTATGAGTGCATCTTCCACATCCCTGGCAGCACCACCCGTGTCACCGCTCTGCGCTTCAACAGCACCAGCATCCAGTGCCAGAACACCTCGGTGAGTGCTCTGTGGTGTGAGGTCATGCAGCATTTCTCTGCCCAGTGCATGCTTCGTTTGCAGGCTCTTTGTTCTTGCCTGCTGTGTGGCCAGGTGTGCTTTCCCTGGGGCAGGTGACGGGGATTTTGAGACTTGGGGGTGGTTCCCAGCCGGTGCTCTCTGCTGCCCTGCATCCAGGTGCACAGGGAGGAGGCTGTGTGGGGTTGTTCCGGATGGACTCAATACTGCTGCCCCAGGAGACCCACCAGGATTTGAGAGCACTTCCAAGGAAACTCACTTTTGGAAGCTGAGGAAAGTTGCCTGGGCCAGGGCCAGCTGGCCTGGCTGTGTCAGAGCCACGCTCCCCTCCCCTCTGCCTCCCTGACCTTAGAATCCAGCCAACACCTTCTCCGTGTCCCACTCTATGTTTATTCCTCCCACTCATTCTGTCCCTAAGCGAGATGAGGTTTTGCAGCCGTGTGAACGTGGCCCTGCTGCGTGGCCATCCCACGTGTGGAGCACCAATCCCCTGAGCAGACAGACCCAGGGTATTAATAGCTGTTCCCTCCAGGGAGATGGCACTGCTCAGCTGCACAGCTGCCCCACTGGGCTCTGTATGAACCTTTCTTCATCAGCATGGAGCCAGCTCCTCCCTTATCCCTCTGATTTAATCCTTTTAAAATTTGTTTTCTGTTGCATGCGCTGTGAAAGCTCATTTGCAACCCAGCACCAGCACCAGTCCCTGCTCCCCCGTCCATCGGTGGCACAGTGACATATGGAAGCTGTTGGAGTAGCCTCCATGGGATGCAACATTTGGGCACGAGGAGCATCCTGAGCCCACTGCTGCTTACCCTGTGCGGTAATGCTGGGGCTGCTGTGCTGCCAGAACTCCTGCTGTGCCTCACGCAGTGGGATAGGAGCAGAAATGCTCACTGTCCTGAGCTGCAGGTGAAAGTGGTATCAGTGGGTCTGTGTTGATGATGATCCTTTGCCACACAGAGCTTGGCCCAGACACCGTTTCAGCTATTGTCAGAGATCGGGTACAGCTCAGTGCTGGTGACTGTGGGGCTCAGGTGGCCTGCTCCCTGGGCTGGGTGTTTGACCTGAAAATTGCCCCAGATTAGAAGGAAATGGCTGGAAAACAAGCCAGCAGCATTGCAGGCTGCATGGGCTCGAGATGGGCTCTGCAGCACAGGGAGTGTGAGGCAGGAGGCTTTGTTTGCAGGCGCGGGGCAGCTTCACAGAAGGAGGAAAAAAGTTCTGGCTTGAAAGAAGCTGTCTTTCTTCCTTTCAGGGTCTGCTTGCCTGCTTTAACGTGTGAGGGCATTTAGCCAGGCTGCTTTATGGTGTGCGTGATTCAAATTCACACTTCTGTGAAGCTCGTCTCCTCCCTGTCTTTTTTGCAGTCCATCTGGCTCGCTGATGGCACGTCACTCTGCATGCAGTCACCCAGCACTGACCCGGGGCTCTGTTGCCACCAGACTGGGGGGCTTTGTGGGCTCATGCCCCTTGGATCCATTCCTTGGGTTGGATTTGGGTCTTTCCTGGTGCGGAGGGCACTGGGGTTGGAGAACTGGAGGAGCAGCGAAATCCTCCCAGCGTGGAGTGGAGGAATTGATGCCCTCCATTCAGGAAGGCTGTCAGAGGACTTTGTTTCCTCGAGTTCAATGGGATCTAAACAAGAGGTTAATTACTTTGCTGAATTAGGGATGTTTTCCTGAATTGCAGATGAATGGGAAGGATAATAAGTCAAGTCCACTTAAAAGTCTTTGTCTTTTGTTTAGTTTTAGTGCTTGTCAAACTCCAATGACTTTTTGGCACTTTGAAGAAAGGACATCTTTGTTAAATATTCAACAGTCCATTCATTAAGGTTTGAGTGCTGACTATAAACATCATGTGAGACACCCAATAGATCTGCAGCGGGCTCTAGGGAGAGCAGGCTCGGTGTTCCCCATACATCCCAGGTCAGAATGTGAGCAGAGAAACCCCTTTTGTGCCTCCTCACTGCAATCCTTTCTCCTCTTCAAAAGGAAGGCAACCCCGAGGGTTTTCTGCACGCATTGTAAAGAGGCAAAAGAAGAAAAATGTGACTTAAGACAACAAATTCTTTGCCAGTGGAGTAGCTTTTTGTTAATTGGTGGTACATGGACGTGGCTTAGTGGGCAATATCAGCGGTAGGCGGACGGTTGGACTTGGATGGTCTTAGAGGTCTTTTCCAACCATAATGATTCTATGATTCTGGAGGCAGACTCTCAGGTTTACTTCCTTGCAGTGGAGGGTGGGTAGATGGTCACCTGTGTCCCTCGCTTTGTGCTGCTCAATTTCATGTTCCGAGCAGCCCCTACCTCTGCTCATTCTTTCCCAAGAAAGTAGCCCAAGAGCTGCCTGTTCCCTTTAAATGTAAAAATAGGAAGAACCCTCATCTCCCTTCCACGAGCACATGAGTTTGTTGTCTCAGCACTTTAAATTAAGCCTCACGCCTCAATTATTTCCCTTTGCCTTTAACAAAAGCCCCACGTGGCTGTGAGCAGCTGTGTCAACTCCGGGTCTCCCTTTCGGCTCCTTCCTTGCAATCCCCCCGGCACGTGTCGCCCACGCGTCAGCTGCGGCCCCTATGTCACCCCTCTGTCACCCCTGTGTGCACATGTGGGTCGGGACCTTCGCCCCAGTGCTGCGTGGGCTGCGTGCAGTGACCTCTCCTGTCCCTGTCCTTGTGATGAAATGCCACAGCCCTGCGAAGCATCCTGCTCCCCATGGCAGGAACGTGTTGGTGGTACCCGGCACTGCGCGGCCCCCATGGGTGCCATGGGATGGATGCGAGCAAGGCAGGCAAGACCTAGCAGATTGATGCTTTCTGGGTGTTGTTAGATGTTGCCTTATTCCCAACGTGTCAGGTTCTTCTTGCTGAATTCCAGGCAGGGCGAATCCAGGTGTGCGATGGGGGGGGAGGGAAGGGGGAGATGGATGTGAAAAGAACAAAAGGAGATCCAGAATCAGAGGGCAAGCGTTGCCGTCAAGTTGTGCTGTTGTGTGGCTGACAGTATTTTACCAAGCCTAGGGTGTATTTATAGAGGAACATAAATCATGCACACATGCCCTGCTTGAGCACCGTGCACCTCCAGTGTGTGTATCTCTAATTAAGCAGCCGTGGAGAGGGAAACGGGACCGGAGCCCACAACCCCAGAACCGTTCGCCAACAAAGCCGTGCGCTCTGTCCTAGCGATGCCTGCATTTATCTTTCCTGCAGCAGTGTTTAAAGTGAAAAGGGAGTATCAGGAGAGTTTGATAGGATCCAATTAAATTCCAGCAGATAAAATAATGATGAATTGCAGTTGAGCCCTGGCGAGACACGATGTACATTACTGCCGTCCCCGTAGTGAGGGAAGGAGTTGAGGTCATCAACTACAGAAAAATAGGACACAGCTGCAGCCGAGCGGCTCTTCCAGAAACACAGCCCAGGGGGATGGTGCTGGAGAGAGGGAGGGGAGAGTCCTGTTGGGCGGAGGGAGGTTGGGATGTGTGGGTTTGCTCAGGGTGGGCAGGGGAGCGACCCCAGCAGTGCCTTTCTTGGGGATCCCTGTTGGCTCATGGGTGGGCAGGGGGCTTCTCAGGAGCGACTGTGGGAGACGCAGGGGGAGAGATGTGGGCATCCCCTGCCTGGGGTGGGCATGGGAAACAGAGCTGCGTGGGGTTGTTGGCTGTTTCTTGGGAGGATGCCTGAGATACTCTACAGAAAGGCTTGGCGAGGCGTCCTCTGGCCTGAGTCACTTCCCTGCAGCAGGAGACCTTGCTGGGAAGAGCTGCATCCAGGCTCGTCTCGTGGGCTCCTGCAGAGAGGCACCAGAGCACTGATCTGGGCAAGGTGAGGAGCCAAGGAGCTCCATCCCACCACTGACTCACTCCACGACATGCGTTCTCCTGTCTCTTCTGCAGACACCATAGCACGTGAGCGTGCTTTTCCCTTTCAGCATCCCATTTGCTCTCCGGGCAGTGCCTGTTCATTGCTTGCAAAGCAAAGTAACTCAGCTTGGCGCTGGCGGCGCGTCTGTGGAGCAGAGTGCAGCGTGGCCGTGAGGCTGCCATGTGCCACCAGCCCTGGCCTCCTGCATGCAGCTCATTGCGGATTGCTGATGGCCGCAGCCATTGCTTACTCAGGAAGTTAATAACTGTTAAGTGCTTAATGGATGTTTGGAAATGTGTTAGCTGGAGGCGAGGAGGAGCCAACCGGACAGTGCCTGCACAGAGCTTACTTTGTATGGCAAAGGGTACCCGGGATGCCAGGAGGGTGCTGGAGCTCTGGAGTGACCTCTTGTCAAGTGGGAATGCAAACATTCCAGTGCATAAGAGGGCTAACGCACTTATGGGTATGAAGAGGCACAGGGGAGTAAGAGCAGGAGGGTGGTTTTGGCTGTGCCATCAGCATGTGGCCCCAGCCCTGGCTGCTCGCCATTCTGTTGCTCCCTGCCCCACGACCAGGGAGGCTGCCTGTGCCCTGTGTGACTTTCTCAAGCCTCAGGGGTCCTTCTGAAGCGATCCCAATGTGGGTCTGTAAGGAGTGAGTGCTGGGGAGCTGGGGTGGATACCAGGTGTGCTGCTCCACATGCGGCGTGCTCAGTGTGGTGGTGTCCTTACTGAGATGGATGGCATCTCCTGTACCTGTTCCTTCTTTGCAAACCTGTGTCTATCTCAGGGCTGGTGCACAAAGAGTTAACTCTCTCCCTCCCTCTCCTCCTATTCTTCTTCCTCCACCCTCCTACCCACCTCCCAGAAGAACTAATTTCCAAAAGCAGCCGGGGCAGAGAGATGCAAATAAGTGTTTTGGACAGCTGCAGGCTGGATGCCTTCCCAAGATGCCAGGGCCCCAAATGAGACATGTCAGAGTACAAATTGAAAATGCCAATTTCACTTACGCTGCCACGTGGCTCGTCACAGCAAAACTCCGCTCCAGTGCTGCTGTGGCCCTCCCTGGCACGTGCTGTGTAGTGCTGCAGGGGCGGTCCCATTGCTGCTGTGGGTCTGGCTCCTGGCCTCAGTCCTGCCTGGGATGTATGGCTGGTTGGGAGTGTGGGTGAAGGATGAAGGAAGGTGGAGGGATGTGGGCTCACGGCCGGGTTCTGGCTCCATTTTCCTAAGCTTGGAGATGAAGCGTTGCTGAGATATTCTGTGATTCCATGGCTGATTTGGGAGCTGATGGGGCTGCCCTACAGAGAGGTGGTGGTGGACTTAAGAAAGAGATGAGATCGCAGTTGGGTGTTTTATGCCTTAAAACCACTGTTTACATCTGATCAGTGGCAGCTGTGCTACCCAGGAGTGCATTTTTGGGCTCTTCCAGCCTGGCCCCTGGGTGTAGGACCATTAGCCAAAAGCAGTGGATCATAGAATTATGAAGGTTGGAAAAGACCTCTAAGATCATCTAGTCCAGCCATCCACCTATCACCAGTATTGCCCACTAACTGTGTCCCTAAGTACCACATCTCCATGTTCCCTGGACACCTGCAGGGGTGTATAACCTGGAACAGGAGGTGGCTTCTTGGTTGTACCTTGTGGGGTACATGCCATGGGCACCATGTCCCCGTGGCTGGTCATGGCTCCCAGTCCTAGGGATGCCCCTGAGGCCCAGGAGGCTGCTTGCCAACAAGGGGAAGGGCAGGATTACAGGGAATGGAGGTGGCTGAGGCTGTGCTGGAGGTGGTGTGGCCGCGTCCAGCCTGCAGCCTGGGCAAGCTGCTGCCCGAGCATCCACAGCTCCTAACAAACTCCAGCAAGCCATGAATCATTCATTTAATCTCTCCTGACACGCCTGTCATTTTCTCCGGAGAGGAGCGGGGAATCTCTTGCCGAAGGAGGTCATTAGCTGTCAGGGACGGTTCCGACTGCCTTCCTGTCTCCGTATCGATTAAAGCTCTCCGCCTGCATGCCGGGGCTGTGCGGGGAATATTGATGGGGCTGCTGGGGCTGCGAGTCAGGTTTCAAAGCAAGGGAGAGCGGGGTTGGGTGGGAGGAGGCACCGGGCTGGGAGCTGAGCTCTGTGCAGCAGCAGGGATCCAGCTCCATCCCTGTGCTGGTCCTGGAACATGGGGAAGGGTGCAGCCCCCCCCTGTTCCTGGGGCGGAGAGAGGGGTGTGTGTGTTTCAGACGTTATCTATTTCAGCCTCTTCAGCAGCAGCTTCAGACCTTTGGGTTAATGGGTTTTTGGTCTATTTAGAAACCCTCTATGTTGTTTCTTTTTATGCCAGTCTTGCCTACCGGTTTGCCTGCGCCGTGTCTGCTTTTTGGCCCAGGCTGTCCGACCTCTCCCTCTGTGGCCAGGCCAGTCTCTTGCAGGCTCCATCCCTCTCTTTTTGGCTGACAGGGGACAGCCCCATAGCTCTGTACCTCCCCATGTGTATCTCTGATGGCCTCCTTCTGTCCCCTCCTGCAGTACTTCTACGAAGGGAACGACATCAGTGATCTGCCGGTCAACTTATCCGTGGTCTGGAATGGAAACTTTGTCATCGACAACCCCCAGAACATCCAAGGTAAGTGAGGGATTAGGGCTGGGGTGGGAAATCAGCCCCGCGCACCCCCAGCCTCCCCATCTCCTCTGTAGTGGGCACGGAGCCCAGTGACATCTCAGGACCGTGGGGCTGCACTGACCCCGCTCTCCACCTGCTGTTGCAGCCCACCTGTACAAGTGCTCAGCCCTGCGGGAGAGCTGCGGGCTGTGCCTGAAGGCCGACCCACGCTTCGAGTGTGGCTGGTGCGTGTCAGAGAAGCGCTGCACGCTGCGGCAGCACTGCCTGGCCTACGAGAGCAGCTGGATGCACGCCAGCAGCGGTAACAGCCGCTGCACCGACCCCAAGATCACCAAGGTAGGGGGCGTGCGGGTCTGGGATGGGAGGAGTGCACCAAAGATGCTCAGTGCTTTGGGCTGAGTGTTTCTTGTCACTGTTTTGCTTTCCAAGGCTAAAATCCTCCCTCTGCAGCCCTCGTGCTTTTGGCTTTCTGTGCCGTGTCTGAGATTCCCGCTGTTCATCTGAGCATCCCAGGAAAGCCACAGATCTGGGCTGCTCCTCCCCTTGTCGCTGGGGCCGGTAGTTCATCATCCCCATCTCTGACAGCTTTTATGACCTTCCTTTCACAAGATTGCCCACATTAATGTTAACATGTCTGTCGGCCGGGCTCGAGGTGCTTTAGGAGGGATTGATGCGTAATTCCATGCGATCCGTTCTGTTTACCCACGGCTCGCAGGGCAAGCAGGCATCGCCGGTGTTAATTACTGGAGTCTTAGCGTTGTATCTGATCTGTTTGGGTTTCTATGTGTTATCTGATGAAAGCTGGAAACCAGAGCCCTGCCTTTCCCACTGCCCCCATGCCCATGTCCCGTGTGCATCCCTTCCCTGCAGGGGCTGGGTTGAGCCCCAGAGCCTACATTGAGCCTGGGTCAGCTGGTGCTGATTTACAGCAATCAGACTGGGGGCTCCTTATTGCTGCTGATGGCAAGGGTGATGGTGGGGTCCCTGCAACAGCTCCTGCCTTAGGATGGCATTGAGCACCCGTGAAGGCAGCCGAGGCCACGAATCAGCAGCATCCATGTGCACAATACAGCGGATGGTGTCTGGCTCGCAGCAGGCTCTCCATCGTTATGCAGTTTGGCAGTAATTGCAGATGCAGCATAAGCGGATCTGTTAGCAGGTGGGCTTGACCTTGGTGCTGCTCTGCGCCCTGGGGCCAACATGAGCAGGCAGTCGCTGCAGATTGTCAGTGTGGTGCTCCTCCAGCAGCTGCTGCTGCTTTCCACAGCCCCCGTCCTGCATCCGGGCTTGTGGGCATAAGGCATGGGTTGGGAGGAAAAGAGGAGCCCGTTACTGAGATTTAAGAAGGATGTGGAGCCTCTCCCCAGCCCAGCAAGCTGGGGAGCAGGTGTGTTCACGGATGGTGAAGCTGGGCCGGGAGGTGACCCCAATTCTTCACTATTGCTCAGTCGTCAGACAAGCAGCTCTGCAAACTTGCATGGGTCCTGCCGGGTGCTGGCCATGACCCTAAAAGTGATGTCCCTTCCCCTGGTTGTCCCCTTCCCGTGCTGTGGTCGCTTGTGTCCACCGTAGCCATTTACCTGTTGGGTTAAAGGACCCTGTGAAACCAATTAGCGGAAGAGTGGTGTTTGCTGGGGCTGGGACTTTGGAGTGGGAGGCTGGGGGCATTGCTCTGCCCTCCTTGCCAGCCCTTGCTCCCATAAGGCTTGTTTAGCTGTGACCTTCCTGTGCTGTGCTGTGAATGGAGTCACCTCTTTCCCGGGCTCGTTTCTCCCTGAACACGTGGCCCTTGTCAGGTTTGCAGGGAGGAGGAGGAATCTAACATGCTGGAGCAGCTTTTAACACTCATCTAAAAATACCAAACAAACAGCCACTTATTGCCAGCCCCCCCCGCAGAACTCGACGCATGGGGAACAGCAGTCATGATCACTTCCTGCAGCTCTGTAGTGAGCCCTGATCCTGGGACTGTGCTGACTTCAGGCAAATAGCAGTGCCCAGAGCCCGGAAGGGTTTTGCCACCGTGTAAAGCAGGAGCTGTGGCTGCCTTGGGCTTGCTGTGAGCTCTGGGGTGCTGATGGAGCCCCACCAGTGCCCTGGTACACATCCCCTGTCCCAGTGCAGGCATGCAGCGCTGCCATTTGTTCTGCTTAGTGCTGCAGGTGTGTGCTGCTGTCAGATCGCCCCTCATCGCCTCGTTGGAGGCAGGTGGTGGGCCCACACCTCTTTGTTCATTTGTCATCCCAACACGTTCTGTCAGGCCACACCTGTCTGCTTTATTGGGAATCATGCTGGTAAATGAGGCACGGCGCGAGGTGGAGGCTCTCCAGCAGCCGGCCAGCTTGACAGGGGTTTGGATGGCAGAGGGATGAGCAGGACCCATATTCTCCCCTGTTCCCCTCTGTCTGCTGTATTGGTGGTGAGACCTTGGTGGGGATAGTTCCTCACGTGAAAAGAGATTGGGTGTGGGGACCTCATCCCTCGGGATGTGAGACCTTCCCAAAGGCAAACTGATGTGTTTCTGTGGTTGGCTGGGTCTGCCTTGTCTCCCTCCTTTCTGTGTCCTCATCTCCTGTGTATCACCCGCCTCCATCTGCAGCGGGGTGTCCATGTTGCAGCCCACTGCTCCCACACATCTGGCACCTCCAGACTCATTCCTCGGGGGCCATGTGGACACTGCAGGCGTTCGGGAAGCCTGTCCTGCTCTGTGCTCTGTGCACATGCTCTGGCATTTGTCACAGCTGATCTGCTCATCTGCAGGGAGCAGTGCCCGTCCTGGTGCTATGCAGGCTGCAGCCGGCGGAGCGAGGCATCCCCTGCAGCCTGATGGCTCCAGTTCCTCAGCTGATGTGCTGTGCTGTTCCTTAGCTGTCACCTGAGACCGGCCCCAGGCAAGGAGGGACGCGTCTGACCATCACGGGGGAGAACCTGGGCCTCAAGTTTGAAGATGTGCGCTGGGGTGTTCGAGTGGGCAAAGTGATGTGCATCCCTATTGAGAGCGAGTACATCAGCGCCGAGCAGTGAGTGTGGGCGAGAGGGAATCACCTCGGGGCATGGGGGCAGGAGGGGCAGGGCTCAAACGCTGCCCATGCCTGCAAAAGATGTGTGGGAGCAAAGTCCAGGCTGGCAGTGGTTGCAGTGGTGAGGGCTGGAGCTTCTTCCCTGTGTCTTTTAGGATCGTGTGTGAAATCGGAGATGCCAGCCCAAGCAAGGTCCACGATGCGCGGGTTGAAGTGTGCATCCGGGACTGCTCCCCCAACTACCGGGCCACCTCGCCCAAGAGCTTCACCTTTGTGGTAAGCGTCGGTGTCACCCCATGCACTGGGGACAGGGCTGGTGACACATGTGGGTGGGGGCCATGGGAGGAAGGTGACTGTGGGTGTCTTGCTGCCACCGGCAGCCCCCAGTGCCATACCCTGTCTCTCTCCCGCCCTTCTCATCTTCCATCATCCACTCATGGACACTTGGGACCCGGGTCCCATCCTGGCCCATCGCATGCTGAGGCTGTTCTCCTTTGACAGACACCCACTTTCTCCCGAGTGACCCCAGCCCGCGGCCCTCTGTCTGGCGGCACCTGGATTGCCATTGAAGGAAGCCATCTGAACGCTGGCAGCAACGTCACCGTCACCATCGGGGGACGTCCCTGTGCCTTTTCAGGGTGAGGGGCGTGGGGCACATGGGTGGAGGACAGGAGGCGGGGGCACCTCCAGAAGCAGTGGAACCCCCAAATAGAGCAGACCCCATTGAGCCAAATCCTGCAGGCATCTGGAGGAGTGTCCCCCCTGCAACCTCTTTGTGTCAGAGGCTCCAGGAGGAGCCCAAAGCGCGGGGATTTTTCTCTAAAAGCACAGAGCCCTGAGGCATGAAGTGGATAATTTTTAGATTAGGGATGATAATGGAGCGGCTCTTTAAATATTTTCCTGCGGTAATTACTGGTTATCAGCTCTAATCGCTGCTGTTTGCAGCAGCCACGCAATGGGAACACTCAGGAGCAGCTCAGCCTTTCCCGGCTGCCTTTTGTTTCATTTCTTGAGTTTCTTTTTCTCTCCCTTTCCCACTTAGCAGTTTCACAAGGGGTAAGAGTGCCATTTACCTCCCTCTTCTCTGGTCCCTGACCGTCTCATTTCTGCCTCAGGAGAAGTGCCCGTGAGATCCGCTGCAAGACCCCCCCTGGCCACGCTCCTGGTGGGTCCCCCATCCTCATCAACATCAACCGGGCAGAGCTGAGCAACCCGGAGGTGAAGTACAACTACACAGAGGACCCGACCATCCAAAAGATCGATCCGGAGTGGAGCATAAACAGGTGGGTACAGGGATGTAGTGGGGTGCAGTAGGGCTCTGCTGGGCACAGATCCCCCATCCCGATCTGCGTTCCTCAGTGCTGCTGCAGTATCCCCCGGGCCGTGCTCCAGAGAGGAGCGTGAGGAATGGCTTGGCACTGGGTCCCTGCTAACTCCTGGCCTGCAGTGCTCAGCCTGGCAGGGGGCAAGAGCGGAGAGAGCTTTGGATCTGCTTAATTTCAGCTTGACATTTGGCGGCAGCGAATAAAAATTAAAATATTTCCCATCGGGGGATTTTTGAAATGTTTGCATATTTTTTCTAAAAGGTTTGAATTGGCTGGAGAGGAGGCGAAGGAATCCATTAAGTGCTTGTGCTAAGGGAAACCTTCCCCAGGGTGCCGATGAGCAGCGAACTCCCCAGGGGCATGGCCGACCTCTCTGGGGCTTTTAACACTAAGTGGCAGAGAAAGCCCCACTGGGACCAGCCTGGCTTGGCACCTGCTGCCTGTCACCTCCCTCTGCCATGGAGGAAGGGGGTGGCAGAGGGGACTTGGTGACGTTTTCCCATCGCTCGTTCCTTTATTTGGAGTTGTATTCAGACTCCAAGCCCTGCAACCCATGCAGACACAGGGTGGGATTTTAGGGCAGCTGAGATGATTTGGTGCTGGTCCTGCTGTCCATGGTGACATGGCTGGAGAATGGTTCCCTGGAGCACCCAGGCTGGGGGAGGTGAGCCTCTGTCTGGTGAGGATGGGCCCTGCTGTGCTTGCCCAGAAGTGGGGACCTTGGGTCACAGCTGCTTCTCCCAACCTGTCATCTATCTGTCTCTAGTGGTGGGACACTGCTGACTGTGACTGGCACCAACCTGGCCACCATCAAAGAGCCCAAGATCCGAGCCAAGTACTGCAGCTCTGAAAGGGAGAATGTAAGTGATGCTGGCTGATGGGGAGGGCTGAGATCAGAGCCAGAGCACAGGGAGGAGGGATGTAACCTCTCTGCAACATACAGCAGAAAGCGCATCCCTCCCTGGGATCCATATGTGATGCTGTGGGGGTGGTGGTGTCCAGGGGCTACACCCAGAAGAGGGGCACCAGGACAGTGATATTCCTGCCCAGCACTGCTAGGGTAAGATCTGAGCATGCAAAAATGATGGGAGGTCTGTGGGATGTCTGCAGGGCAGAAAGACCCCATCTCCAGCAAGCTCTCCCACCTACCACCATCACGTCTGTAAAAAGCAGCTACCAAGGTGTCACATAGCATCTGTTGATACTATAGCACAGATTCTAAGTCTAAATCCTGTGTCCAGAGCTTGCAGGAGATCCCTGTGGGGTCAGACCCTGCCCTCACTGCTGGGAGCCAGGTCTGACCCCAGCCTGTGCCCTCCACAGAACTGCACTGTGTACAATGACACCACCATGGTGTGCTATGCACCCTCCATTGACAACCCCGAGCGGAGCCCTCCTGAGGTTGGCGACCGGCCGGATGAGATCGGGTTCATCATGGATAACGTCCAGGCCTTGCTGATCATCAACACCACCAACTTTGTATACTACCCAGACCCCGTGTTTGAGCCTCTCAGCCCCACAGGGATGTTGGAGCTGAAGCCCAGCTCTCCCCTCATCCTCAAGGTAAGGCCGTGTGCACCCAGGGCATGGTTCTCCTGGGGCAAATTTGCTCTATGATGAGGCTTTGGAACGTTCTTTGTTGTGCTGGAGCTGACTGCTCCATTCTTTGTTCCCCCAAAGGGCAGGAACCTGCTGCCTCCGGCTGCGGGGAACTCCCGCCTGAACTACACAGTGCTGATTGGGGACACTCCCTGCACTCTGACCGTGTCTGAGACCCAACTGCTCTGTGAGTCCCCTAACCTCACCGGCCAGCACAAAGTCACGGTAAGCACCGAGCCCCCTGTGCAGGAGGTAGGGAGGAGGAAACAGGGGGCTAATGTGGGACTTTGTATCAGAGATGCAGGAAGGAAAGTAGCTGGTGTTAGGGGAACTTGGTACCTTTGTGTCTCATGGTGCCTGGCTGGGTGTCACAGGTATAATCTTCATGCTGGCACTGACCCTACTATGTGTGCTCATCCTCAGACAAGGATGGATAGCACATTTGTAGGAACAGTCCTTGGGAGCCTTTTCCCTACTCCCCATTCATCGCTCTCCCTAATTGTGTGTTTGGTGTAGGACCAAATGTTTTGTCCTTTTCCTGGCACATTCGGCCGGGTGTTCCTGCACCTTGCCAAGAGTTGCTGGGTGCCAGGGCACAGCCAGAGCCAAGCACAGGGGGGTTCCCACCCCACCCATGGTCCCCAGTCACTGTAAGCCACACTCCGTGTGCATCAGCTTGTTGCACAGCAGTGCTCGTGCTCCCGGTCTGCATGGCCTTGCCTATTTGAAAGGGACCTGACACACTCCCCCCAGGCTCCCCATCTATCAGGGAACTCGCATCACATCCCATCTGTTATTGTAATGCTGTTTGAATGAGACATCAAACTCCCTGCCTGCTCCGTGCGCACGTTGGCAGCGTGTCCTGCATCCCATTACCACGCGTCGTGCCGCTCTGGACAAGCTCCTGGGGCACTGGGGGATGCTCTGTGTTTCCCTGCATCCCGTTGTTCCCAGCCTGGTGGGGAGGCACGGTGCCCCCTTATCGCCTGACCCTTTACTATGTCTTTCCCTGCGGTGCAGATTAAGGCTGGAGGGTTCGAGTTCTCCCCGGGCACGCTGCAGATCTACTCGGACAGCCTGCTCACCCTGCCTGCCATCATCGGGATTGGTGGTGGTGGCGGCTTGCTGCTGCTCATCATCATCATTGTCCTCATCGCCTACAAGCGCAAGTCCCGCGATGCTGACCGCACCCTGAAACGCCTCCAGCTGCAGATGGACAACCTGGAGTCCCGGGTGGCCTTGGAGTGCAAAGAGGGTGAGCAGTCCCGGCCACAAGCTTTGCCTTGGGTCTGGGTTTCATATCAGGCACCATGAGACACTTCTGTCCTTTACTGACCTCTGAGTGGGGTCAGGATTCAGCCCTCTGCCTCCCACCTCCATCCTCTTCTTCCTCCCTGGGGCACCCCACGGACTCCCAACTGGACTCTCGCTTCCCCTGTGGGAAGGCGATGTCTCTGTGCCACCCCCATGCTCTGGGTGCTCCCACCCTTTCCCCATTGCCTTTCAGAGAGGGAGCAGAACTGAACGAAGCTGCTTTGTCACAGAAAGGAAACCCATTTTGGGTAGGATTTGGGGATTTTTCTTGTTGAAGAATTCCCCTCCGTTTCTCCGAACGTGAGCAAAGGGAGCAAAGAAGGTAGCGAGGGCTGCCTGTGAGCAGGCAATTGGTCTCTCATTATGTGATAGACGGATGCTGTGAAATTGGACAGAATTCCTTGTATGATCCTGCTGATAAAACCTAATTGCCCATTATCCCCCTGAGCTGGCTCCGGAGGCCCCGACCCTGCCAGGCACCGCCACAACCAGCCCCGAGCCTGCGGATGGAGCAGGCACCTACAACGAGATAATAAAAAGGGGAACGCAAGAAAAACCCTTTGCTTCCCCAAATCCCCATCCCTAAACAGGCGTGTGGATGGCAGTGGTGACAGGGAGAAGGGAGGGAGCTGGTGTCTTGTCTTCCACAGCTGGCAGATAAAAGGATCTGCTTTTAATTAAAAGGCACAATCTCTTCCCTGCCTTTTCTCTTTTCTAGTCCCACTAGTTACAGATAAGATAGCACGCCTTTCAAGCTGACGGTTTGTTTTTTCTCATCAGGCTGACGAGCCTGCAGTCCTCTGCTATGCTTTCAGCTCCCTTTAAAGTGCCGTTAATTTGATTTTTCTGAGGGTTTTCTCCCCCTCACTCCCCCAACCCCTTTCCCATCTCTAGGACTCCTCTCCCGTCAGCTTTTCCCTGTAGGTGCAATTAAAGGTTCAGGACCTCCCTGCATTGCTTTCCCTTGGGAATCGGGAGGTGCTGGGGTGGGTGTGTTCAGCTCTTCAGTAGTATTTAGGTCAAAACAAAATGAGGACATTCTTGTGGTTTCGGCTAACGTTTCCCCCAGAAGCTCTGGCTTTGTGCAAACCTTGCCTTTCCCGGCTGCCCCCGGGATCCCATTGAGCCTGTGAGTGCTGAGTGAGGGGAATTACAGCCCTTGGGACCCACTGGTCCCGTTCCCAGCTCTGCCACTTGATTTATTCCCAGGGGATCATCCCCTCTGTCTACAGCTCCGTTTCTGTTTCTCCATGTGTAAGATGGGGGCAGCGATAATGTGCAACCCGGCGTGCAGGATGTGGATCCAGCTCTGAGCATTGCCCTGAGACCCATCTGTGGGGTGCCAGGGAACATTTTGGGTGGCAGTGCGGTGTGCTGGGGGCCGTGTTACTGAATTCTGCTTTTTTTCCATCCAGCCTTTGCTGAGCTGCAGACGGACATTAACGAACTGACTAACGACCTGGATGGGGCCGGCATCCCTTTCCTGGATTACCGCACTTATGCCATGCGGGTTCTGTTCCCTGGGATAGAAGACCACCCGGTGCTGAAGGAGATGGAGGTGTGGTGCTGGGTGTCTGTCTGTCTCTGCAGGGTTTCGTGCTGGGGACACACCTCTGGGCTGGAAAGGGGAAGGCATGTAATGTGGCGATGCTCATCCTCCTCCATGCAGCTTCTGAGCTGTGAGCAGGGAGTCTGGGGGTTCCAGAACAGGCTGCCCTGAGCATGGGGCTGCAGAGATGCTCTGATCCTCAGGCAGACAGGGAGGGACACAGGCTGATGAGGGTGGGTAGAACTATGCTGTTCTCATAGCTGAGCTATGCCAGAAGCCAGGAGTAAGCCCACCCTTTCTGCAATAGAATGGATAAACAGCAAATAGTGGAGAGGGCAAAGTGTTTTGGGGCAGTGTGGGGTAGGAATAATAAAGGATTGCTGCTGTTTCTGTGCTTGCAAGGTTGGTGGTTGCACTACAGGAGGGATGGAGGAAACTTCAGGCATGTGAGCACAGGCTGAGTGGTTGCTGCTCTCTCTGACATTAATATCAATATTTATATTACTATCATTGCTGCTGTCATTTTCTACAGCACTTGCTTTATTCAGTTGGATTTGTTTGATGCCTGCATGGCCACTCTCGCTAGCAGACTTGTCCAACATGTCCTGTGTCTGTGGCTCTGTTTCCCAGTACAGAGCCCAACCTGGGCATCCTGCTCCCCAGAACAGCATCCTTTTCTCTCTCAGCCTCCCCACACCTACCTCTGCTGGGGCTGCTGGGGCTGCTCTTGGTTGGGGAACTGAGGTGGGTGAACCTTGGCTTCCCCTTGCTTCTGACCCAGTGTGATAATTAATGTTGGTATGGGATTCGTTTGGTATTTAGGAGAAGCACTCAGCTCTGATGCAGGATGCACGGTCGCTAGTTACACCCCGAGCCCTTACCAATTGCAAGCACACGTGCTGGTGCTGTCAGGCAGCACCGCCTCAGCGAGGGGAGCTGGCCCTGTGCCTGCTCCTAATCCCAGCTCCGGAGGCAGCGGGGTCCCTGTTTCCGTGGATTTCCCCATGCAGCTCAGGTTTCCCAGATGCTTGGAGCTGTTGCTGGCCCTGGGGCTGGGGAGCAGCCCTCCCTTGGGCACAGCCCTTCCTGTCCCTGCAGAAGCCTGGCTCAGCTCTGCTCTGCTCCTGCTCCTAAGGGTATTCCTTAAGATTTTTCCTGGAGGCAGTGATGCAGAGCAGCTGGAACAGGTGTGTGGATGGGGCACCTTGGAGTGGATGAGAGCAGAAAGCTCTCGTGGCAGCATCTGTTGGATGCTGCAGTCCCCTCCAAAGGGGAGAGGGGTGGAAACGATATCAAACTGGAGCTCTGGAGAGGAAATTGCAGAGAAGTAATTGTGAATTATGCAGGGGGACTGGGCAGGAGTTCATCCACTCCCAGCTCCTAATTCAAAACATCCCACCAGAAAGAACATGCAGGCTCAGCCTTGCCTGGGGTGCAAAGGGTTAAAATTGCAAGGAAGCAAAAAAAAAAAAAAAAAAAAAAAAAAAAAAACCACCAAAAAAATCCCAAAAGAGATTAAATAAAGCAACTACAGTTGTGCAAGCCTCATATAATTGAATCAGGTTTGCTTTTATTTGTCTCTTTGCTCAGAGTGTAACATTAGTTACTGAGGATGACGGGAGGGAAGCGGCGCTTGCTTGCACACCCGCTAATCCACAGCCAAGCATTACACTGTCATTACCAGCTCCCTTTCTCTTTACGTTTGCTGGGGGGAGGTTTGTTGCTTTGTGTGAGTTTAAGCCTGATTAAATATTTAATTCAGTATTGTTCATTTATTTCTGCTAATGATCAGTGAGTTAAACACAGCAGTGCAGGCAGGCAGCGGGGCGGCGCGTGGAGGGCTGTGCGCAGTGGGCACTGCTGTCCTCTGGTGCCCTTCCCAAACCCACTATGATGGCTGCTGGTTGAATGCCATCCCTGGAGGTGTTCCAGAACCATGGAGATTTGGCACTGAGGGACATGGTCTGTGGGCATGGCGGGGTTGGACTGATGGTTGAACTTGGTGATATTAGTGGTCTTCTCCTACCTTAACGATGCCGTAAGTTGACATGATGGTGATAGGTTGATGGTTGGACTTAGATGATCTTGGAGGTCTTTTCCAACCTTAATGATTCCACGAGGAGGGATTCCTGAGAACAGGGACACAGAGGTTTGTCACTTCCCCGACTCCATGCTGGGGTGTCCTGGGGCAGGTGACCCCTCTCCTGCATGGTGAGGAGACACGTGGGGCTTGTGTGACACACATGACAAGGAAATGGGATTGTTCTTTTTTCCTGTGCGAAGCATCAGCAGTTTTGGAGGGGGAAGGCACAAGCACAAGGAGCTTCACTGAACCAAAAAGCGATGATCCAAAGTTTTGATTGAAGTGAAATGATTTGATGTGTCAAAACCCTCTCCTTCATTTTGAGTTGATGTTTTGAAATGAAGAGTCTTGTTTTGTCTCCAAATATCGACACAAAATGAAATTTCTCACTTATTCTCCCAATCAGGAAGACAAGGAGGAAAAAAAAAATCATTAAAATTGGCGTTGTACCAGAGAGAGGCTTTTATTCAGAGGAAACCATCTTTTCTAATAGGAGGATGTTGTGTGTAAAAATGCTCATTTCTGGTAAGAAATATGGTTGGTGCTGAGCAGAGCAGCGCTAACGAAGGCGATGGGGAGATGAAAGGAACCCAGCCCATTCCCAGCTGGACGTGGCTGAGAGAGAGCTTCAAAAGCAAAAGGGAATATTTCAGACTGTGTCTGGAGAGGGGCAGACCCAGGTTTCCGCTATTTACTCCTGTCTGAAATCTATCCTCCAAAACCTGGCAGCTTTACTGACTGCTGAGCTCGGTATTGAGGCTTTATTTGCTTTCTGGGTATTGAAAAGGGGCAGGCACTCCTTCAGTGTGATGCCCACACCATGCGTTGGATGGGAATTGAGCTTCTTGGTAGCTGACATTGAAATTTTGGTATGTGGGAACAAAGAGAATGTATGTGAGGGATGTGCATGTATGTCTGTGCATACATGTTAGAAGCTGATGTATGCGCCGATGCCCCAAGACTGTGCTGTCTTGATGCTCAGCCCCTCTGATTTCTCTTTGCCCTCCTGCTCGTGCCCATCTCCCAGCTTTGCTCTATCCCTTCAGGTCCAGGCAAATGTGGAGAAGTCCCTGACCCTCTTTGGGCAGCTCCTGAACAAGAAGCACTTCCTGCTGACCTTCATCCGCACGCTGGAGGCTCAGCGGAGCTTTTCCATGCGGGACCGTGGCAATGTGGCCTCGCTCATCATGACGGCACTGCAGGGCGAGATGGAGTATGCCACAGGTGTTCTGAAGCAGCTCCTCTCTGACCTCATCGAGAAGAACCTGGAGAGTAAGAACCATCCCAAGCTGCTCCTGCGGAGGTGAGTGGCCATTTAAAGGGCTGGAGTTGTGCAGCGGTGCCCCGGTGTGCCAGCAGCCAACAAGAGCCCTTCTGTCCTCACCACCTCTTTAGGGGCTTTGCCCACCTTGCCAGGCTTGGCAGGGTTTTCTAAGCAGATCTCTGCAAGCCAGGAGTCTCACCCAGGGCCGGGGTAGAGTGCGAGCAGGAGGCAGCATGCCAAGCCCCGCTGTGAGTCTGCCTGGGCCATCAATATTTAATGATAGCTCTGAGCTCTCCTTCATCACGGGCTGATGAATATTGAAAGATACACCAAGTGCCGAACAAAAACAATTAATAAGCTCCACCAGCCCAGCCCGAGGCCCTCAGTGCCATCTCTTCACATGCTGTGTCCGTACCAGCTTGCAGCAGGGATGCAGCAGCATCCCTCCAGTGAGGATGGCTGCAGTGTTGGCATGTCACCAGAAAGGCATGAGGATGCCAGAGCATCTTTCAGACATCATCTGATGTTCTTGGCATGGCCAGACTGGACAGAGCCCATTGGGCTTTGTGTGCCTGGCCATGGGGAGATGCCTGGAGCATGTACAGCTGCAAGCTGGTCCCTGGCTGCGTTCCCTTGGCTGGTCTCTGCCTCATTTGTCACCGACATCCCAAAGGAGCCCATGGTTTCTCAGAGCACCTCAAAAGGAATAATGTGCCAGAGGGTGTGGTGCAGATGTACAGCTGGCAAGGATAGGACTGTGGGGGGGCCAACCCATGTGTCCCCGACCTGAACGCATCCCTAGGCTCTTCCCCTCTTGCTGTCCCTCCACAACAGGCTTTACCAAGGCAGGTGGATCTGTGGGAGACTTAGGACAGGGATGAGGTTCCCTGTTAGTCTCCTGCTTGTCCCCAGGTAAAATTTAACCAGACTTTACTCTTCCTGAAGCCGTGGCATTTGAGGCTGCACTTCCTCCATCCTTTCGATTAGCCGTGCTGTTGGGTGAGAGAATGTACTTACCGCCCAGAGCAACCGGATTACCATTGATCTTACTGGGGAGAGCTGTTATTTATTTATTTTGTTATTGGATAATCCCCCATTGCTGTGGCATCTGGCCCTCTTGTAGATAAAGACAAACATCTGCTGGAGCTCAGGCTGTGGCACTGGGGATGGATGTTCAGGGCTTTTGGTGGAGGAGCTGGGCTGGGGCTGAGGAGGATGTCTGCTGGTGACATCAGCCCATCCTTCCCTTGGCTTTCTCCCTACATCCCTTTTCTTGTCTCTTTTTTCTCCTCTTAATGGATTAATCTTTGCTGATGGGCTCAGGAAAGCTTTCCTCCTGCAACCTGAGGTATTACCATCCCCTAATGCCTTAAGGAGGGCTCTGCTATGCCACTGAGGGCAAAAAGGGATAAACCCCATTAACGCCAGAGAAAGGCTTGGAGAGGACAATACAGCCCCGAGTCAGCATGAATAAACTCCAGGAAAGTGGATTTCCTACCCCAGCCATCTGGCCATTGAGAATGGCTCCTGTCCCATCTGCCCCGCATGGCATTGCCTCTGGGCAGCGGAGTCCCTCATGAACACTCTTGAAATTCAGGTTCCTTCTGTTTTTTGTTTCCTGAACCAACCTGTGTCCATTTCCTTGGTGTAGCAGGAATGCATGGGAGGTTATTAGTATTGCTTGCACTTTCGGGAGCATTTGCGTTTACATGTGGCTGATCTGATGATTAATGGGCGGATAAGCTGAGAAGTATAACTGGAGGGTTTCAGAAGGCTGGCTGGCATTTTTACTTGAAAGGGAATAAAAGTGACTTTAAAAATAATGGACGTGTTAAGGTGAATTTTGAGCTCATGGCAGCTGGACCAGCCTGTGCTGCAGTGACAGGCGTGTTTACTGTGAGCTGTGTGGTGGTGATGGACCAAAGGGATGGGTTGAAAGGGACCTTAAAGACCATCTGGTTCGGTGCTTTCCTTTGGATCACACTCTAAGTGGGGAGCTTGAAGGAGGTTTGGTGATATTTGACTTAGCTTAGGAGTCTCAGACATTGCACTCTTCGCAGAGGGAGCTGCCAGGTTCCAGTAGGACATGGCAGAAGAAGCATACTTCATTTAAGTAGAAGGTAGCAGGGAGAAGTAGAGGGCTGGTCATTGCCTGGGAGAGGCTCCTCATGGGATGAGGTCATCTGTGTCTTTCTTCACTTCTCAAAGTATGCTGGAGACCTATTTGCTTCTCCTTCCTTCAGGGCTGATGCGGTTCAGCCTTACAGGTGGGCAGGCACGTCACTAGGGCTTTTGCTGTCTGCCCCTTTGCTATGTGTCTTGTGTCTTTCCAGATGGGACCTTTTAAAGCCAAAAATAAGTTAGCCACAGTCCAGGTGGCAGTGGATAGGATCAGAGACTTTCAGTGTCCTCTCCTGATGGCTTTGCTTTCTGCTTTCCCTACAGAACGGAGTCAGTTGCAGAGAAGATGCTGACAAATTGGTTCACGTTTCTGCTGTACAAGTTTCTGAAGGTGAGTCTGGGAGGGATTGCTGACCTTCCATGGGTACAGAGGTAGGTTCCTGCCTCACTGGGCTGGGCAGTGTGTCACCGAAGGCCTGGGCTGATATGTTTCCTCAGTCTGCAGTTCCCTCCTGGAGCGCTGATCGCTTCCCAGGCTTTGGTTTCCTTCCCACATTTCTGAGATGTGATTACTGATTCTGGCTTCCCTTTTGGGGAAATAGCTGAGATTGAGAAATGAAATGCAGGCAGGGATTGCTTAATGCATTCTGGTTTTGAGATCTTCATAAAAACAGTGCCTGGAGAAAGGATAAATCTGTAGGAACCCAGATGAGTCTTGAATCCCTTCCCAGTGATCCCCACTCCTCCTTCCTGTCACAGCTCAGGAGGACGAAGCCCCAGGAGCTGGTCCCACTTAGACACGCTTGTGCTCAGAGGATATTTCTGCTGATTTGATCTCATTTTCCTTCATCTGTCTTTTGAAACCAAGGCTTCTCACAGGGGGCTTGTTTCTCCCAGGCATCTCCACTTCTGCTGTCGCTTCCCCTCTAAAAGTTGCCCCCACGTCCCATTGGGGAGATCAACTCCCCATTGTGCCATCTCACGTGTATACAGGCACAGATGCTGCTGACCACCTTGCCCGTGTTGGCAAGCACTCTGTCCTGGTGGTGCTTTGGGCTGAGGCTGGCAGTTCTGCTGTTGGTTTGTCAATCACCGAGGCTGTTTCTTGGGATCCTGCCTGGCTCAGTGAGGCTGGGTGGCATGCAGCCGTTTTTGTGGGATTTCATCCCTCATTAAGATAAAGGGAGTTTGAACCATTTCCAGCCGAGAGATGAGAGTGAGCAGGAGTCTGTGCAGAACTCAAATGATCATCAACGAGAGGTGATTTATAATATCACTTACATGCACTTGGCTTTTTGCCTCTGTCGAGGGACAGCCTGTATCTATAAAAATCTAGCTGTAGCATGTGGCAGAGGTTGCTTTCCAGGGGTGGGAGATGAGAAAAGCTGTGCCATCCACAGGGATATTGCAGGCTTCCCCGACCTCCTCACACTGCTGCTTTGCTCCGTGGTGCCTCCCCTGCCTCTTGTAATGGCAGTGCCATGTTAGGAAGGTGTGGGTAGGACCTTGCAGCCTCTTCCTGAAGAGGGGAGGCAAAGGAGGGGGTCAGATCCCCCCATTTTTGGTGGTCAAGTGGGATTGGTATGGATGAGCTAGAAGTGAACATGGTTATTCTGCAATCCAAAGCAGAGCATGCATCCTTCCAACACCCAAGGTGACATCTGGCGATGGTGCTGGTTTCACGAGCATGATCTCATGCCCTTGTCCTGTCCCTGGCTGGATGGATCCCTGTGAATGTGTCACAGGGATGTGGTCACCTCCTTCAGAAGCTGCTTGGGATCGATTCATTTGCCATCACTGGACACAGAGATGGGGTCAGGACAGTGTCTTTTTCTGAAGCCCTTGGCTAAGCCATGGCATTGGCAGAAGAAATCACCTCTGGTCTCTTTGTGGTTGCAGCAGGAGAAAGAAGTCTGCTCTAGGTGCACTATTAGAGGAAGAACATGCACAGAGGGCTCAGGTAAACCCACCGGTTTACCCAAATCATCTCCTTGGGGAAGTGGTGGAAGCTTCAGTGCTTGGGTCAGTCAGAATGGATTGGAATAGGCTTAAGGGTGCCCCTACTTTGCTGCCTCCACTGAAGGAGACCCACGCGGGGCCTTTTCCGCCTGTCTCCTGGCGGTGAAGATCACAGGTGGCATTAAAAGCAGGGAGAGCCCGTGGAGTAGATGGAGAGGTATCACAGCAGACAGTTTGCCAGCAGGAAAACATATGCCTTGCACCAAACCGCAGTAATTGTGCATGTAAATGAGGCAGGCGGATGTGTGCCCAGCTGCCAGAGCTGCGCTCAGCAAACCTGCCTGGAGCAGGCTGGGTGCTTGGCATGGCTCTGGGCTGGGACAGGAGATGGGTACAGGGACAGGACAGCCTCCTGCTGCACAGGGCTGAGGGTGGAGGCAAGATGGCAGCATTTGGAATCCTTGCTGGGACCCTGCAGTAGCATTTATCAGATTCCTAATGAGACACCCGGGAAAACTGAGAGGAATAATTCGAGACAAACAGTGAAAAATGCACGATATTAGGTGCCTGATGAGCTACATCTAGTTGATATGGCAGTTTGAGCATTAGCTGGCTCGCCTCAGCCTGCACCCAACACACTGGTGTGTGTGTGGATGTACCATTCACAGGAGTTTGCTTGGCCTGCAGAGATTATTCCCCAGCCCCTCCTTCTTCTATCCTCCAGACACAGCTGAGAGGTAGTGATCTCCCATCACCACGTGGGCTGGCCTGTCCCCATCCCATGGGTCCCCTCCTGGCTCAGAAAGCCTGCATGGTGCTGGAAAGGTGACCTGGCCATCAGCAGGATCCCCTCCATCCCTCTGGGGAATCCATATGACCAAGATCTAACCTATGGATCCCCAAAGAGATTTATTTCTCATCAGCCAGGCTGGTGTGTGAGCAGCGGAGGAGGCAATCCCTGGACTCAGCCATTTATTTTCCATCCATGCTGCATTCCTCAGACTGGAAGACTCACAGGGAGTTTTTATAAGCAGTGAAAAGAAGCAATTTCTTGTCTTTCTTCCTTGGCTGGTGGGCTCGTTGTGACTGCTGGGGGCTCATGGCTTTGGGGCAGCCTGGCGAGGCGGCTGTTAGCATGTGGCGTAGCACCCACCTCGGGTCTCTCACTTCTCCGAGCTGACTTAATGAAGCCAAGTTTGCAAATGAAACATAATTTCAAAGACAGGCGTGTTGTCGGAAGGTCTGGGGATGATGTATGCCTGTTCCTGCTCGTTAGCAGCTGTCTCTTTAATTACCGCAGATGCTAACGAGATGCTAACAGCATATGGTGACAGGGAGAGCAGCCGCACTTTGCACCAAAGTACAATTTATTTGTGAGGCGGCCGGGAGGGAGGGGTGAGGGCTGGTGGGGTAAAATCTGTTGAGATTTCTCCCAGTCCTCCCTGCTGCCATCCTGCCCTATTTTCCCACTCAGGAATGATGTCTGTATCTGGAAGGGCACACTGGGGTGCAGTGCAGCGGAGCAGTTTGAGCCTTGAGTGGTAAAGTGGTGTCCACTTCCAGCTGCCCGTCTCCAGCTCATGGCTTCAGGCTGGTTGGTCCTTTGCTGTGCCATGGCTGTGGCCTTGGCAGGTCCTGAATTGTTGCGGTTTTAACATCCAGCTTCTTTGGGTGAAGCATCCAGTTCCTCTCCCTTTCTCCCACCTGGGAAATAGACACTAATGTGGCTAGTAGCTAGTGTGAGCTCTGACTGTGGGGGTTTGACAGTAGGGACATATAGGTGGCGAATGGCTTAGCTGCAGGAAATGGTCTCCCAGTCCATTTCTTCAGGTTGGAGACCTCCAGCAAGTTTTTAAGGAGAATGAATTGCTGCAGGGTACAGATTGCCTCCAGGTGCCCCGCTTCCTTGCAGTCCTGGGGAAGGGTTGGAGGTGGTTTATAAAGCCACGGGTGGGGCTTGATGCCACAAGGGCACAACAGGCTTCTGTCATTGTGGTTCTGAAAGGCAAGGTTGGAACCTGACACCTTTTCACCCCTCTCTCTTCCTCCTCTCCATCCCCTGTTTCACAGGAATGTGCTGGGGAGCCACTCTTCATGCTGTACTGTGCCATCAAGCAGCAGATGGAGAAGGGACCCATTGATGCCATCACAGGAGAGGCTCGCTACTCTCTCAGTGAAGACAAGCTTATCCGGCAGCAGATTGACTACAAAATGCTGGTTAGTGCAAATGGGAGACTCACTTGTACTAGTTCTTGCCACAATTCCTAGGCCAGCTATTTAACAAGGTCTTGGAGACACCCACAGGGCTTTGCAGAGAGTGTTTTTTCTCTTACTACTCTTTCCAGCACCTGTGGGAATCAAAGTTAGAGCCTGGGGATTACCATGAAAGGTGGAGAACTACTACTTCTCCCATATGAGCTGATTGTCCTGTCCAGCTGTGTGTTAAGTGGGTCCTTCCTCTGGCTGAGGCTGTAGCTGGTTCTTCACTACCTCCTTCTCCACCTGTGTGGAGTTAGGAGTGAAATGTACATGGACAGACCTGAAGCTTTGCAGTCTTTTTTGAATTTGGCATGGTTTGCTGGCCCAGGATTCCTGCACAGACAGATATCACATTGCCTATCTGGAAATAGCTGAAGTCTTTGGGTTGGAAAGGGAGAAGTGGGAAGGAAAAGGAAGCAGGAGTATGCCACGAGGCTGTACCTTCAGGCCTGGGATTGAGCAGATGTGACTGTAGACAGCTACAGCCCTGTGCCCTTGGATCTGCCATCCTCACACTCAGTTCTTTCTGCCCCTTTGCAGACCCTCAACTGTGTGAACCCTGAAAATGAGAATGCGCCAGAGATTCCTGTCAAGGTGCTGAACTGTGACACCATCACACAGGTGAAAGAGAAGCTGCTGGATGCTGTCTACAAAGGAGTGCCCTATTCCCAGCGTCCCAAAGCTGGAGACATGGACCTTGGTAAGAGAGAGGGGCCAAGCACTCCCCTCAAAAAAGCCAAAGGCTGAAAGGCCAAAAAAACATTCAAGGCAAGCAAATGTGAATCTCCTTTAGGACAGAGGACCTGTCAGGACAGGAGTATTTTTGCTTGTACAGTCCACTTTGGCTAAGATTGCTGTGCTGGTGGCACTGGCTGTGCATGGGAACTCCTGGGGTGAGAATGTGAGTCCTGCCAGTAGAGAGGAGAGGAGCTCTCCATGCTCTGGCTTTGGTTTGGGTTGCAGGCATGAGGGTGAGGGACAAGAAGGGCAGAAATTGTTGGGAATAGTGTTAATAGTCACGTTGTTAGAGGAGGAGCAGGAGGATGGAGAGGAGAGGAGTGAAATAAATGGTTGCCAGGGCCAAACTGATGCTGCTTTTTGTTGAATACTTAGAAACAGCTTTTGCCCAACACCATGTTGACAGTCATCAGTCTGTAGGTTTGAAGGTGATGGCAGGGCTCTTTCGTTTATCCCAGACCTTGCTCCTCTGCTCTGCTTGGCTTTGTCCTCCAAGCTGCCTGCTAACCATGAGCCCTTCTCCCTCACTGGGACAGAGTGGCGGCAGGGCAGGATGGCCCGGATCATACTGCAGGATGAAGATGTCACCACAAAGATTGACAATGACTGGAAGAGGCTAAACACCCTGGCCCACTACCAGGTAATGCTGTCCATGGTGGAGAGCGCTGAGCAGTCACTAGCTGCTGAGAGCTTGAATATCCCTTCTCCCTCCTTATCTTGGTCAGGGCCTGTATTTGGCTCCCCAGACCTTGCTGCTCATGTAGGGACATGGCCAGGGGTCTCTGGTCACTTCTCTGCACAGTCTCTGTGTTTTGGTCCTTCTGTTCAAGGAAGCACTAAATGGTGCATCTTCAGGACTCTTAGAGACTACTCCATGCTCTGACATTGCTTTGCCATTTTCAACTCTAAGCTTTTGGTGCATTTTTATTGTGCTCTGTGGCCCTGAACTGTTGCAGAGGTAGATGCTGTCCCCTGTCCCTGGGGTGGGTTGCAGTGTAGCTTCATCCCTCTGGGGCTGGCTTCTTCCTGCTGTGGAACTGTTCTTTGTCTGCATATCCCAGTGTCACAGCTTACTCATGCCATCTCTGCCTGCAGGTGACGGATGGCTCCTCAGTAGCCCTGGTGCCCAAGCAGAACTCTGCGTACAACATCTCCAACTCCTCAACCTTCACCAAGTCCCTCAGCAGATATGGTGAGTGTGCCAGGGGGATGCAGTCCTTGCTCTCTGCTTTGTTGGCACAGAAAGCAGCACCAAGCTGGATTTGCAGACTAAGGCACTGGGCCTTGCTGGATCAAGAAAGGAGAAGGGGAGAAAGACATGTCAGTTGGCTGACCCTTGAACTAAAGGGTCTCCTCCCTTTTATTCCCCTGAAATCTAATTAAAGTTGTCACAGGGTCACTAAGCATTTACATAAGCCTGGCTGATGGCTCCATCAGATGTGGTGGCAAATGTGCTTTGTAACACACGCTGAGGTCAGAGCAGGGGATGGGGGTGGAGAGCTGGTAGAGAGGTGGAGGTCAGTAAGATGTGAGTTTCCCTCTGTTTGGTGCTTGCAGAGAGCATGCTCCGGACAGCCAGCAGCCCCGACAGCCTGCGCTCACGCACCCCCATGATCACCCCGGACCTGGAGAGTGGCACCAAGCTTTGGCACCTGGTAAAAAACCACGACCACATGGACCAGCGGGAGGGTGACCGGGGCAGCAAGATGGTCTCTGAGATCTACCTGACCCGCCTGCTAGCCACCAAGGTATGGCAAAGGGATACACAGCTGCCACATGGCTTTTGTGATCTGGGTGGGGAGAGCGATACAGATTTGGGGTGTCCAGAGGTGCTACTGTTTTTTATTAGACTGCCGCTTCAGCACTGGAACTATTTTCCTGATCATTGGATCTGAGCTGGAGGTGATGTTTTTTGTGTGTCACAACCCTCAGTGAGTGTCCCTTGAGTGAACTTTTCTATTTGCTTTTTACACCTTCTGGCACTTTTACTGTTCCCTGTGTATCACTGAGCAACTGCTGGACTGCAGAGCAGAGGTGCACTGGACCCCGTTCGTTTGGTTTTTGGGGTTAAAGCTGCAAAATCAGTGATGTAGGATGGGTAATTACCCAGGGTGTGTGGCATACAGCACACGTCACAGCAGGGATCCCCTTCCCTTGGCCTGCAGAAGACAAGGTGAGTACTGTTTGTCTGGGATCTCTCTAGGGAGGGCCAGGGGCTGTACTGAAGATAATGGCTCAAAATAGCAGAGACTGGGATCAGCCGTCTCTCTTGTGATGTGGCTCCCTGCATTGTGGTAATTAAGGTTTGTTTCTTTTGTGATATTTGTGATCAAGTCTTGGGTACCTTAATGGAACCCAAATAAAGACCACAATACAACATATATCCCCCCCCCCCCAGTTTTTGCTCTATAAGGTGCTTTTAGCATGCCAAACAATGCAGTGAAGGAGAAATCTGCTTGCTGTCATGTTGATTTAAACCACCAAAAACCAGTCTGGTTACACAGATAGTACTGTGCTGTTGTTCCAGGTTGTAGGAACAGGAGTGAAATTAGTTTAAAGGCTCATTTTTGTGCTGCTGCTGGGCACTGCTGAATGGCCCTTCTCTCCTTCTCCTCCTCAGGGCACCCTGCAGAAATTTGTGGATGATCTGTTTGAGACTATCTTCAGCACAGCACATCGTGGGAGCGCACTGCCCCTCGCCATCAAATACATGTTTGATTTCCTGGATGAGCAAGCTGATAAGCACCAGATCAATGATTATGATGTCAGGCACACCTGGAAGAGTAACTGGTAATGGAGAGGGGTAGTGGGGCAGGGGCTGGGGATGTTACAGCTAATGATACCTCCTACCCTTCCCACAGAGAGCAGAAATATGCCTCAGGTTGTTCCTGGAAATGTTCCAGCACAAGAGAGGCCCGTATCTCTGTGTTTTGAGTGTGGGTAAATCTCTCACATGCCTTCCTGCAGTAGAAAAAATCCCAGGAATGCAGTGCTCACACTGCCCTTGAATCCCTGCTGCCACAGTACTACGTTCCCCCTTATGGCTGGAGCTGGCTGAGGACAAACACGATCCTGTTCCCATCTCACCTTGAGTGAGCGCAGGACAGCCTTCTCTGTCCTCTGGGCTCCTCCAGAGGTGCCAGCCTGCATTCTCGTCTCAGCTGTCCTGGAGGTGTTTGCCACACTCCCTCCTGTCACTCAGCTGAGCGTGCCCTAACAGAGTTAGTGTAAAGCCATGTACGCATCCTCCGTAACCTCGCCTGCAGAGCCAACCCATCAGCTCTGCTAATCACTCTCTGAAAAGTGGGGAGGAGCTGCTTATGAGACCTCAGTGAGCGCTGTGCTGGGGCCAGGGCTCGAGCACACGTCTGCTCCTTCTCTGCAGCCCCCCCTCGACATTCTGCGTTTCTGCTGCCTCACTGATTTCATCTCTCTGATCTTGCCGTTGCTGGAGACGGGTACGTATGTTCCCGTGCCTGGCATTTGTTAAATGGCAGCCAAATTGCTTTTGTATAGTTCAGTAACTGTTGGCAATTAGCAGGGCAGGAAAAGAAACATTTTTAAATGGAGATGTGAGAGTGCGGAAGTGCTTGGAACTGATTTATAACTCTGCTTTCTATATTAAAAGAAGGAGCGAAACGCAAGGGAGGAAAAAAAGCCCCGCTCTGCAGGGGCTGGGCATGCAGGCTTCTGCATACTAATGCCTGTGCTTATCTCTGGGTGCTAATTCGATGTGTGGAGCTAATTTCTTGAGGCCATTCCCTTCACAAATGAAATATGTACATGCACCCAGTACCCTCATTAGGAAAGTCCTGGGGAATGAAGTGTGTTTTGTCTAAGATAAAAGCATTCGCTGGGTGTTGGTGCTGAGGAGTGACAGATCGGAGAGGCATTCTAATGGAGGGAGACCCTGAAAGGCTCCTGGGAGAGGAGAGGGGCAAGAGAGTGGGAAATGGAGCGATGGAGAGTGGCATGTGTGTAAGTATGCAGCAAACATCCAGTCCCAGTGCCTCCACTGCTGAGAAATGCGTCTCCGGCATCTGAGCCTGCCTAAATCATTCTCTCGTCTTCAATGTGCTAATGAGCCTCTGGAGGAATCCAGTGACCCCCTCCTGCAGCATGAGAGATGTGTGAAATGCCACCAAGTGTCTCAGGATTATTGATACAGGAGGAGGGAACCATGCCTGGTGACCCATGGGCTCAGCGAAGGCTATTCCATGTGAGTTGACCCATGAAGAAGCAGCAGCTCTTTGCTGCCCTGCTTTGTCCTTGGAGACGTTGACAATGCAGAGGGGTTTCTCCATGGAGAGCCGTGGCCATGTTGGAGTGGGCAGAGAACATGGTATTGCACTGAGGCAAAGGCAAATGGTTGTTTGCTCGGGGTTTGTTTCATGTGCTGACTCCTGTTTCTTTCTTCCTCCAGTCTACCTCTACGTTTTTGGGTGAATGTGATTAAGAACCCCCAGTTTGTGTTTGACATTCACAAGAACAGTATTACTGATGCCTGCCTATCCGTGGTGGCTCAGACATTCATGGACTCCTGCTCAACTTCTGAGCACAAATTAGGAAAAGACTCTCCCTCCAACAAACTACTGTACGCCAAGGACATCCCCAACTACAAGAGCTGGGTAGAAAGGTGAGTAGACTTGGCAGCATCTCCTTGCTTCCCTTGGAGGACTTACGGTGCACTTAAATGGGTGTGGAGGTTTCACACTGAGGGTTTGGTTGTTGAGGACACTGAAGAGGCACTGTGCTAACGCTGGTGGAAGGTAATCCTCGTCTGGGAGACTCTGCTTTCTTGTGATTGTCTCCAGGAGTGAGTTTGCAATGACTGTTTGACAGAGCTGTTTTTGTCTTGCTTAAAGGATGCTAAAAGCAACCTCCACTTTCAGCTTGTCTGATGTTTTCTGTTGTAAAAACTTGGTCAGTGCTAAGAAATTGCTAACATCTCCCTTGATTGCTTTTGAAGAGCAGTGAGAAGTAAGGCATGGACTAGAGAAGTGCCTTTTTGTAACATGACAATACATGCAGGTTTTGCTGAAATGGTTGAAAATTGCTGTTTCCCATCTCTCATCCCTCTGCACATCTCTCCTGGGATCATGATGAGAGCTCGTGCTCCAAGGCAGTGCTTGGGTGAGGAGCAGGTCCCTTGCTCCTTCCGACACCCTTCAGTCATGTTGGCTGATGAGAGACATCCTTCTGTCCCTCTGAATTAATGCTGTGTTAAGTATTCAGGGTTTGAATGTTACTGATTGCAAATTGGTGCTCTTGGGCATAAAGCTTTGTTCAGCTTTATCTTTTTGGGAGAGAAACCTGGGAGATGTCCTACAAAACCCTCCAAATAGAGCTACTGTTAGAATATTGCTGGGTTGCACGATGGGCTTTTAAAGAGCTTAAAAAATACCACATTTCAGGTTTCTGAAGCAACCTTCCCCTTGTGCTGATAAGCTGTGCTAAAGATCATACTCTATGTTTTGCTGAGGACCCTTTCCATTTTTGGTGTCTGAATTGGGTACTGAATGAGCCAGATGTAAGACATCCAGGCAATAATAAGCATTGCATTTTCTAGTTTGTAAGCATGAGACTTTGTAGCTTATGTTGTCCTTGGTTGTTTGCTAGTACTCAGTTACGTATTTATGTCACACCATTGGAATGCCTGGTGCTTTGCAGGCAGGTGCAAAGACAAGGTTCTTCCCTCGAGGAAGAGACAGCTTGGATCAGAAGAAAAGATGTCCCTGAAATATGCTGGCTAAGATGAGAGATGAGCTGTGTTGTAATAGGAGAGAGTTCTTTGCAGAGGGCTAGAGGGGACTTTGGAGAGGGGTCCCTTAGGAACATCACAAACTTGGCTGCCTTTAAGCGTAAGGTGAATTTCTCTGACCTTGCCATCTCTGTGACAAAAATACTCGGCATTGTATTGTACTCAGCCTGCAGAGAAAAGGTATAAAACCATTCCCAGAGAGAAACATTGGTCTAGACGTGCTTCATCCCCAGGGAGAAGGTGGGAGCTGTAACCAATGACAGATGTTCCTGCCCCCGCTTACTGCGGAGCAGGGGGGTGCTGGGGTGTGCTGCTTGGGAGCACAGGGTGCAGTCCCAGAGGCAGTGAGTGGGGTGTGTCTGCTGTCAGGTTTTGCTGCAAAATCTGGCATTTCTGGCTTTTGGCACAGTTATCACTGTCAAGCTTTGCAGAGGCAGAATTGGAGTAGTGCAGGGGTGGCTGAATGGCACACATTCCCCCTAGCAGCTCTGTCTGCCACCTGGATTCAGGCATCCTAAAAAAAAAAAAAAAAGGGTTTCCTGCCAGTCTGAGGCAGAAATTGTGTGTTTAAAGGGGTGACGGGGTGGGAAGCTCCGGGAAGAGACTGCTGCCAAGGTCATGGCTGGAGATGGGGTTTCTTTCTGGATGGAGGCCCATGGACCTATCCAGTGTGGTTTTTTAAAAGACCTCAGTCTGTTGCTTGAATTTGCACCTGTGCATGCTAAGTCTGGATCATAAAATGCCTCCTGGTTTTGTTGAAGCAAAATATTCTGGTTTTGCACCATGATTCTGGGTGGTCCAAGCTGTGTCTGGCTTTCCTGTTATTTGCTGAGCATGTCAGTGGCGCAAATGTAGGGTGGGACACTGAATGTTAAGGTGTCCGAGGAGAAGAAAGGTAGTGTCTTACTGGTAGCAACCATAAGAGAATGCAGCTGTGCAGAGAAGAGCAGATGTGTAACTGCAAGAGCTTGATCATGGAATGGCTTAGGTTGGAAGGGACCTTAAAGATCATCTAGTTCCAATGATGTGAAGTTATCTTGGGTGCCATCTTCGGCTGTAGCAACATTCTGAACTTAGAACGGTAACAAACTCTTGTGTGTTGCATCATGGGTTCTGCCAGGTTGGTTTCAGTGCAAAATGGGACAGGAAGGAGAAAAAGTGCATTATTTATGAGCTTGGAAAGTCCCTGATCCTGGCTCCCTGGCATGATGGGCTGGGCTGGGCTCGGCTCAGCCAGTGCTCTATGGCTCGATGCTGCTCCTCTGGCAGCATGTTGCTAATGATGCTCACCTTCTGCAAAGTGCTGGGGGACCTCTGGATGAGCAGCAGCATTACAGTGAGTGACAGTGGTGTCACCACTCTGAGGGAAGATGCTCCTTGTACTGCTTCTCCAGAGGTTCTCGGTAAGCATCACGGGGTGGGCTCATCCCCTTTGCTCCCTCAGTATTTCTGACTGGCTCTTCTATTTCTCCTGCCTCTCCCTTGCAGATATTATGCAGATATTGCTAAAATGCCAGCAATTAGTGACCAGGACATGAGCGCCTACCTGGCAGAGCAGTCACGGTTACACCTCAGCCAGTTCAACAGCATGAGTGCGCTGCACGAGATCTACTCCTACATCACCAAGTACAAGGATGAGGTAAGATGTGGTGATGGGACCTCAAACCTGGGCTGCAAGCTGTGTCTCATAGCCCTCAGTTTTGCATTATCCCTATTTTATGAGATGTGGGTGGGTGGTGCACAGGGCTGAGATCAGTGGAGCAGAGGTGAGGCCATGTGTGGAACCAGGAGCTGATGGACAGTCCTATCCCTTCTCTGTGGCCCTTCCTGTACTGACAAGAGGGTTTAATTCCCATGTTTTCTGCTGGGAACGATGTGGAAAACACCTATTTTTCTTTTGCTGTACATGCACTTGTCATGTGAGCATAGCAGAGCTGCAGAGTTGGTAGCACTATTGCAGTGTGCCTACTCTATGTGCCATGCCCAGCCCAGGTACTGGTGCCACACTTATACAGGTGTCATCCAGCTCTGCTGCACAGGGGTGTGAGAGGATGCGATGGCCTCTTCAGCACTTTCTTTGGGAGTATCAGTAAGAATGGTCAAAAACCTCTCTGTTGTAATTTATACAAATTAACTTCGCAAAGCACTGCTCAAATCTGCACCCCGCATCTTTTTATTAAAGCAATAAAGTATGTAACTACAGTAAAACACAGATCTATACATATAACAAGATAATATCGCTTTATTCTCCCAGTAAAGCAGATTGATGACTGCTTGTACAGTGGCTTATTATTTAGATGACAGAGCGCTGGCACTTTTTGCACAGGGAGGGTGGGCCCCATCACTGCAGTAACAGGGCTGGCCTCTGGTTCTAAGGACAGCAATGGGACTGTGGTGGCCAAAATCCTCGTGTAGCTGAGTGCTTTGTAGGGAGGGAGGAGGAGGAGGCTGAGGAAGGTTCCCATTCCCCTTGCTTGCCTGACAGCCTACAGGAATCAGAGGAAACCGTGGTGCTTGGGAAGGGGCCGTGTGATGGTCACTGTAACAGTGCAGGTGGGATCCCTGTGCCATTCCCCAGCTGCAGTGGGATGACATGTCTGGGGGTGTCTGTGCTTCTGTGTGATAGGTTGGCCGTGGAGGGTCGTGGGATGTTTTGCAGCTTGTACAGCAGCTCTGTGGTTACCATGAGGGTGGCAGAGGAACAGTTCAGAGGATCCTGATCAGTCAGCATCCCTCAGTGACCATCAGCTGCTCACTTCCTCCAGGGTGGAAGTCCCCAGCCCTTAAACAAAACTTGGGTGAGAGCAAGGAAGGGGCCGTGTGGCACTGATGAGCTGCTCTTGGTGGGCACAGGTTCTCATCTTGTCAGCTAGCTGCAGCCTGACATCTGTTGAGTGTCTTGCTCTCCAAGCATTGTAAGTGTGTTCACAGCTCTCAGGAACTTCTTTTATTATTTGTAATGGAATTAATAAATCGCAGCTGTTCCCTTTGTTTGTTTTCATTCATTAAGCACAATTATGTGCAGCCCGAGTGCACCCTCTTTGATGCAAAATGGGAGAGAATAATTTTTCCTGTTGTTCAGTGCAATAATAAGCTGTCATTGGCTGTGAATGAAGATCATAATTAATTTTCATGTGGATACTTGCATCTTGGTAATCAGTGGTCCTGGCTCCTTACAGCAGGTGATAAACCTGTGTCTCAGCACTGATTTCCTTTTCATAGAATCATAGAATCGTTTGAGTTGGAAGTTACCTGAAAAGATCACCTAGTCTAACTCTCTTTTATTGTAATAGTTTATGTAGGAATGGGATAAAAGAGGACTGGGTAAGTGCAGGGGCAGGTTGTGAATTTTCTAACACCTCAGCATCACACAGTACACAGCTGGCTCAGTGGGAGAGACAGAAGTAGTGGGGATAGACTCTTTGCAGCCCAACCTCCCCTTATTCCAGCTCAGCCACTGCTGAGACACATGGGGCTTTGGTTTCAGTGGGTGTGTGGCTGTAGGTATTTCATTCTGCCTGCAGCATATAGCAGCACCCAGCTGCTCTGCACCTTGCAGTGGTACCTCTACTTCCCCCAGGCACTGGTCATCCCTTCCAGCCCCAGTCCTATCCCAGCACACCTCTCAGGGAGCACAGCCTGCCTGTGCCAAATGCTGCTGCATCTCCTCATGACTCTGCCAGCCTGCAGGCGCTGCAGCAGTGCTTAATCAAAGGAAGCTGATTCCCCATTAAGAAGTTACCTGTAGGGCTCCTGATGGACTTTGCCTGCCTCCTAGTAAGTCTATTAATTATACAACAGTTTGTTTCCAATTATGCAGCCAATGAAATGGTTAATCAAGTCCCCTTTGACGGATGCCTTGATATTTAATTGCAAAAAAATTTGCTCTCTCAACTAGCTCACCCGGGGAGATGAGATTTCTGTCAAGTTTTTTTTCTTTTACTAAGTCAGCTTTTCTGCTCTACTGGCACAGTGTTAGTGAGATGAGACCTGTGCCTGTGGAGAGGGCAGGTGCCCCTCAGCATTATGCTTCATTACTCTCTTCTGTCTGCTCTGAGCCTTTTCCACCAGCACTCTCCAGACCTGCAGGCATGGAAGTGTTCTTATGGGACAAGGGGGCTGTCACACATCACCCTGTGATCTCTCATTCCCACAGAAGGTTGGTTAGAGGAATGGGGTTTTGATGGAGGAAAGATGTCGTCTTGATAGGATGAGAAGTGATGGCCTTAAGTTGACCCAGGGGAGGTTCAGGTTGGATGCTAGGGAAAATTTCTTCTCAGAAAGAGTGGTGATGCACTGGCACAGATGCAAAGGGAGTGGTGGATTCACTGTCCCTGGAGGTGTTCAAGAACCATAGAGACGTAGCACTGAGGGATGTGGTCAGTGGGTTTGGTGGGTGTGGGTTGACAGCTTGCTAGAATGGTGACAATAGGTTGATGGTTGGACTCTTAAAGTGTTGGTGATGGGTTGGCGGCTGGACTTATCTTAGTGGTCTTTTCCAACTGTAACGATTCTATGATTCTTGTGGTCCTAGTATGGCAAGCATGCCTCTTGTAAGGACCCAGTGTCCATCCCATATCCTAGGATGGCTGTCAACCTTAGGGAGAGCTGAGCAGGATTTTTTTCCTAGTGGCAACCACAGCCTTGTGGGTTTGGCACATCTTTTTTGGCTTGTGGAACCACTTCATGGCTTGATCATGGTCTCTGAAGAGCAGCCAGTGCTTTTCTGGGAATCTTGGTTGATTCTCTGGGGGTCATGGATGTAGTTTGAAGCAGTTACTGCCTTCGGGATTTGCCCTGCATTTCACGCTAGATGTCCATTTTCTTCATTTCTACTCACTGGGTTGGCTTCTTGCTCGCTGCAGCTGCGCATCCCTGGTGTTACCGCAGCCCGTGGGGTGCTCTACCTGCTGGGTGACAGCTGGGGGCAGCGTCCTGCACCTCTCACCTCCTCCATTAGACACTGGGAACCAACCTGTGATGCCTCTCATGGGACCCCATGTCGGGATGGGCTGCGAGGGCCGATCCTCAGCCTCTCTTCTCCCCTCTCTCCTGCAGATTTTAGCCGCGTTAGAGAAGGACGAGCAGGCCAGGAGGCAGCGGCTGAGAAGTAAGCTGGAGCAGGCAATTGACACGATGGCCTTAAGCAGCTGAAGAGGCGGCAGGACGGTGCCAGCTTCCCGAGCAGCGACGCGGCGGGAGGAGGCAGGCAGGACACTTCGGGGCTGGGGCTGGACGCGCCCGCGGGCGCCTCCGCACACTTCCCACAAACGAACAAGGAAAACCTCGCGTGCGAGCGGAAAACAAAATCCCGATGACAGCAGCAACATGGATAAACCCCTCTACGCACACCCCGATGCAACCAGGACACGGCAGAGACCTTGCAAAGGGGCGATGCGGGGCGGTGGAGGAGGGAGAGCCGCGTGCCCCATGGACCCACTGGGACCCCCCCCGGGCCAGGCAGAGCCCCTGAGCCCACGGGGAAGGAGGGTCGGGACCGTGGGGCTTTTTAGGACGGCATTTGGATGTTGTTGTTACTTTGGTGGAGGGAGGGGGGTGGGCTCCTGTTTGTACTGTACTTGACTTGCTCTCCCCTCCTTGCCCCCGGCTGTCTGCCCCCTCTCCTCCTCCCTCTGTTTCTTTTTCTGTCTCTTTCCCCCCTTCTCTCTCTCTGGCCTTCTGCCACTAGTGTTAACTGCTATATTTGCACAATTTACACGAGACAAAATTTTTAATTTAAAGAAAGAAAAAATAAAAAGTATAACGAAGAATGGGAGGGGAAAAAAAGAAAAGAAAAAAAGAGGATTCTAAATTTTGCAACTAACTAATGAAAAACGGTTTTAAAAAATAAGCTAAAGGACTGATGCTGGGGAGATTTGGTGGTGGGGGCAGCAGGGGTGGGCAGGAAAGGGAGAAATCCCTGAGCTTTGATATCTCTTAAAATACGTCCTGTGCCATGTTTTATTTGAATGTTGTTTAGTGCAAAAAAAAAAAAAAAAAGAAAAAAGAAAAAAAAAAAAGAAAAAAGATAAAAACAACAAAAAAAAAGTGGGAGTTTTGTTAGCTGAGTAGATGCTCTTATTTAAATGCTGCTTGAGTGGTTCTGGAGGCTGTGAGCTGGCTGAGGGAGGTCAGAGAGGAGGGTCGGTATTCCTTTCCCTTGGGGGATGCGTTTAGGGCTCATCCTTGCAGAGTGGAGGACGGCAGAGGCAGGGGACCCGGAGAACCAGCCTGGTACTTTGGCTTTTACCCATTGCCTTCCTGCTGGCCACCCACAGCACCAGTCAGATGGCTTCAGGTTCAGCTCCTTGGAGGGAGAAGGCAGGGACAGGACTGACATTATGACTGCATGGTTAAAAACTTTTCCTTTTGATGTTTTATTTTTTTTAAGGGGGGGTGGGGAGGGGCAGGATTCCTGCCGGTTTTTTTTGTGCTGACACGGGGATCCCAGGGTTGGGTCATTACCTTTTCCCCCTTGCTTCGTGCTATGCTTGTGGCTGGAGCTGGGCACCAGCCCGTGGAGGGACCGAACTGGGACTGTCCTCTGCTCCCCTGCCCCGGGCAGCCCAGGCTTGTGCAGGGATTCCCACTCCACATCTACCTTCCTCTCTCTCTCTTTTCCTTCTTTCTCCCCTTTTCTCTCCTTGCTGTCACCCCATCTCCCCTCCACTCCACCCACCCTTCCCATGGGTTGTACCCGATGGCATTTCACAGGGAGACCCCCTCCCAAACCTCAGATCTGCACGGTTTTCTACTTTCCTGAACAAACAAAAAAAAGGTGCCGAATGCTGCCCGGAGTTGGAGCAGGTGACCAAAACTTTCCAAAAACCGAGCAAATACATTTCCTTTTCTGTCCCAAGAACTCCTGCTGCTCCCTGGGCTGAGCGGAAGGGATCGTGCTCTGCCAGAGGTGGTGACAGCAGAAGTCCAAGTGGGCAGGAGCCCTCTGGTTTCTGCCTGTTCCCATAAACTGCAAGTTAGGGGTGGGGGGGAGAGGGAGAAATAATGAAGTTTTTAATTAAAAGAAATAAAAGTGTGTATATATATATATGTGGTTACAATCTAATTCTCGTGCCCCAGTGGGGTGCTGTATAGTTAACTGAAGGAGAATCGAACCGATATAAATATGAAATAAATTTACACAGCCAGTTTAAAAAAAAAACAACAAAGGATACCAAATGGTCTGGAAGAAATTTCCAAGCATTTCTCACCATGCAGAACAATCGTTTCAAGCCTGCACATCTCTCATTATGTTGTGATTTTGTTTGGTTTGGTTTTGTTTTAATAAGGAGGGGAAGGAGAAGATGCTGATTGAAAAAAAAAAAAAAAAGAAAATGAGAACAAAAAACCCAACCACCACAACAGAAGTATTCTAAAAAATAAGTAATAATCGTTTCCCAAACCTGGGAACCCCAGGCTGATATCTGAGAGCTGTGGGCTGTTGCATGACTGTGCTAGATTTTAGTCTGAGTTGATCTTTTTAAGAAACAGGAAAAAAAAAAAAAAGCATAAAAAAACTGCAAGTGTTGAATCCTAGAGGTTTGTTTAGACCTTTTATCTATTTTATTTTATTTTTAATTTGAAATTAATTTGTCACTTTCTTGTCCAGAAGAAAGAAAGAAAGAAAAAGAAAAGACTTCAGTGGTTGACATTTCCAGTATGGTACTCGGAGAGCCTTAAAGGACAGCTGTGTGCCAGGAGCCTCACTGGGACAGAACCCTCGTGGGGGTCCCCAAATGGCACAGCTCATGGGGCCAGCATGGTGGGAGCTCCAGCAGTGCCACAGTTGGGTTTGGTGCAGGTGTGGTGTGAGGTCAGCCTGAGGTTCTGGCACCCCTGTGCAGCCCCTGCGATCCTGAGGTCCCACTGCAGCGGTAAGAGTGTCTGAGGAATCTTTGGTGGCTGTTGGTGGAGCTGAGCACGGGGTATTTTGGTGATGGTTTGGAGATGGTGGGACTCTCTCTGTTGCTGGTTGGAGAGGATGGAGGTTTTTGTCTGAGCCTTCTCAAATTTTCTGGAAGCACTGGTGAGAGCAGAGGCTCACCGGGCTGCTGTAGTGCTGCAGCACATCCTTGGCTATGCTGGGTAGCCATGTTGGATGGCTCTCATGGCCCTGGGGTAGTCCACAGGGAGGTCTCTGGAGGGCTGTGCTAGGCAGGGTAGTAGTGTCACAACGTTGCTGGGCTCTCAGGGCTCCTCTTGGCTTCCTCTGCCTCCACTGCCAGGCTCTTCTCACCCCGTCCTGTGTCCCCCATCCCATGCAATGAGGAGAGTCCGCAGTGCGGTTCTGGGGATGGGCTGATGTCTTCCTCCTGAGGGGGCTTTGGGGCTTTTGGAGCTTTTGGGCTCCACCCAAGGACCCCTTCTGGGGTCCCCTCGCTGCTGGTCCCGGGTGCCTCCATGGCAGATGGTTGCAGCTGGGGGACGTGTTGCAGTGCAGCCTGCAGCCCCTGCTGCTCCTTGGTGCTACCTTTGCCTTTCGCCTGATGCCCAGTGTCCTTAATCCTGCAGGCAGCCTGTTACCCCTGCCTGGGGGAGAGGCTAGGAGGCATCACAGGATGTCCCATATCAGTGACACTACACGTGCCCCCATCTTGCGTTTTGGGGATGGAGCATGGAGGAGGCCAAACCCCACCAGCTGCCGGCAGGCCCCTGCCTGCCCCTGCTGCTCACATTGCCTTTTCAGTGGGAGGTTCCCAAAAACACAGCCTGGCCTGGAAGTGTCCCCAGGCCCCTCGTCCCCATCCTGTGCATCAGGGTGGGGAGCAGGGGGTGACCCCCAGGCTCACCCTGCCCCAAAGCGCACAATGAGCTGTCCTTTAAGAAAGCAGGGGTGGGAACTAATGCAAAGCTGGTGAAAGGCAGAGAGTTTTAATAGTTTTAAAAAATTAAACGGGGAGGAAAAAAGAAAAATGAGAATCCGGAGTCCTTGATTAACTTTCTGTGATGATTGTTTCAGACTTGAAGCAACAGGCCGGCGTGGCTGGCCGCACACCCTTTGATCGTGTAAATATCCTGCTATTTCCTATTTTAATGTTCTTCAGATTTAGTACTTGTAAATAAACACACGCATCAAGGAGAGATTAAACATTTTTGCTAACGCCGGTGTCTGGCCTGTGTTTGTGGGCAGTGCGGGCGGGAGGAGCGCGGCCCAAAATGGCGCCAAAATGTGCGGCCTGGTGAGCTGTGAGGTGGAGACTTCTCTGGTGAACTAATTGGTTTTAACCCTTTTGTTTCACTCGTCGAAGGATGGGAGTGTGCCCTGGAGACCCTTGCTACTGCCAAATGGTGGTGTAGGGTGGGCAGGATCCTAATGCAAAGTCCCCATGGTGATTGTGGTGACACTGGGTGGCCATGGCGGGCATGGGGATGTTGGCAGGTAGGAGCAGGTTGTTGTGTGGGGTCTGGGCCATGGCTCTGCCCAGCATGAGAACCCAAATCCCACAAACTAAACTGCATTTTTCCCATTGACTTGGTGTCTTCCCCTTCTGGGACCAACCTCTGAAGTGGTTTGGGTCATTACAGATCACAGATGCATCTTTTGTCTGCATTAACTATGTATATACATGGGATGTTGTTTTTTTTCTTTGTGGTTTTCCTACTCTTCAGTACTGAGACCATCAGCAGCAAGAGCTGGACTTTCACAATGGTTGGTATGATTTTTATCCCCTCATCTTCAAATCATAGAATCACTAAGGCTGAGAAGAACACTAAGATCATCCAGTCCAACCAACAATCCATGCCTGTGACTGCTCTAGACCACGTCCCTCACTGCAGTATCTACCATTTTTTTTAACACCTCCGGGAACAGCAACTCCACCACCTCCATGGGCAGCCTGTGCCAGTGCCTGACCACTCTGAGAAGAATTTCTTCCTAATATCCAACCTGAACCTCTATCTCCCCAGGTTTTGTGTCGGTGCCACAGTTGGTGGGAACCTGGGAGCTCATGGAAGCTGAGCACCGGGCTGTTGGGCACAGTGCTGTGTACAGGAATCAGGTTTAAGTATCATTTCCTGAAAGCTTTCCCTCCAGCTTGTAGCATGAACAATCTGAGGTCAAGTTTGGCAGCTCGGTGAGCAACTTCTGTGAGTTTTGGTGCTTTTCTCTGTTCCCTTTGCAGGCAGGATTTTCTTTATGCTTTTCTTTCTCTTTCTCAATATTCTCCCTATTGTTTCACTTGGGAAAAAAAAAAAAAAGAAAACTATTGGTTGGCAAAATAAATGAGTATCTAATATTTCACAATAGCCAGAATGTTCTTCAGTACCAATTGCCTCGTTTTGTCAAGGAACAAGAGTTTCTGGCTTGAAGCCAGCATGTCCGAGTCTGATGACAGCTCTGAATGCCTTTGTTTGCTGCCCGAGTTCTAGTGCCGAGCTAAGCAGAAAAAGATTACCAGGGTCTACAAATGATTGTGTAATCCACAAATGCACTTTATTTGATTAAATGATAAAATGGGAACCTCCCAGCAGAAACATGCAGCCCTGCCACCAGAGACAGAGGTAATCTGTCAAAGCTGTGGTGGCCGCCTACCTGCATTCATCCAAATATGTGGCTGCCTCTGTGGAGACCCTGAGTCCTATGATGCCACCTGATGCTCTAGGTAAGTGGTACACTCTCAGCACCTGGTGGTTGGGACCTTGAAACCCCACATGTGATCTGAAGGTCTTGGCTGGGGCTTTCTGCACGAGTCCATTGCCATGGTCTTGCACTTTCCTTTTGGACTTCTTTGGACTCTATGGGGAATCTCTCCTGCTTTTGGGTGTGTTTCCTCATTTATCTAACAAGGGTGGTGAATGCCAGGATGTGTAAAGGGAAGTGCTGCTCCTGCAGAAAGCACCGTGCATCACTTTGGAGCAGGATGAGTACAGGAACCATAGCCTGCAGCATGGGGACTTGGCCATCATGGGATTTGGTGATGCTTTGAGCATCCCAATGTAGTGGAAGGTTCCCTGCCCATGGCAGGCGGTTTGGGACTAGATGATCTTTAAGGTTCCTTCCAACCCAAACTGTCCTGTGATTCTGTAATCATGTGAGCAGGAGCAAAAGTCAGCCCCAAACAGAGCTCCTCCTGCCCTGGGTGAGCTCAGCTCTGGGAAGACAGGCAGGTTTGACCAGGGGATTAATGCCTTCTTTACCTACCACCCACAAGCCCAGTGCTTCTGTTGTTTCCGCTGATGTGCTCACATATTTATATATCTCTAATGTGTATATATATATATTTATATATACAAACTATATATATATATATAATCTATAGCTATGCATATAATGCAGTATCAATTAAAACCCAGCTAGAGCATGAGCATGGGGTGTGGGTGGTAGGTCATGTGCTAGGCTCAGACCTTACAGGGGAAAGATGAGAGCAGCACCACATACCCCTGCAAGGAGAAGGATGCAACGGGGAGTTTCTTCCTGCTCGGAGGTGATGATTAAGTTTTTTTTTCTGAGCTCCTAGGGGAAAAAGGAATAAAATCCATAAATTGTGAAGGCAGTGAGGGCCGAGCAGAGCAACACGCCCCTCCTCACTCTGCCTGGACTAATGAAAATCGCAGCCACGCTGGGAAGTGATTGGTTTATGTTTGTTCTTCGCTTTAAGTGTAGTGGTAAAAAGCCCACAGTTTGGGGCTGAGATTGGAGGTGAGATCATTAGGAGGTGGCAGGCGATGGCTGATACACGTTAATGTGCCACGAGCAGCCTGAGCTTCACTGGATTTATTTATTTATTTATTTAACTAAGGCAAATTATTGCTTCGGGAAAATGACTGCCTCCCCTGGTGGAAACAGAGCAGAAGGAGGGGAAGAATTGATTTTTTTCTTGAGTTTTCTAGTGCCAGACTGACAGCACCAGAGATGCGAGAGAGCTGGGGTTGCCATCAGGGTGACACGCTCCTGGGTGCTGTTGGCTGCCTCTTTTTGGAGGCTGCCTGCATTTGGGGGCTGTCCTTTTAGAGGGGCTGGAGATGTGACCAGAGATCTCGGCCATGACTGTCAAGAGCAATTTATCTATGAGATTAAGTCAGATGAGAAATGTGGCTGCTGATATCTTCTCTGGCCTCGGTGGCTCGGGTGAGCACCATGTGCCTGGCACGGGTTGCCAACATGGCCACCCCAAAGCGCCAGGGGAGCCCCACTCCTCCAGGCTTTGAAGGTGGTGGCTGTGTGACAGCGTGACTTCACACATCCTATTCTAGGTGTCTTTCCTAGCGTTAATGCTGTTGCGGTGGGCTTGGACTGGCCTTCCCCTCCCTCTGCTGGAAGGAAGCAGAACTGGCCGACGTCCTTTCCTGGGACCTGGCCCATCTCGCTGTCCCTCGAATACAGGAGGTGACCATGGTGTCCACCACCAAGATGACTCCTGGTATGTAATGGAGACTGGGGATTATTGCTTGTGGCTACTGTATCACAGGGATCACAATGCGTATTGCAAAAGGGACCATTAATTTACATCCCCCCATCCATCCTGGTGAGGGAAACTGAAGGATGAGACCTTGCTTTGGCCAAGGTCATGCAGCAGGTTGCATCAGGGAAGAAACTACCCATGCTGACACTGTTTGGAAACAGACTTTTGTTACAGCCCCAAGTGCCTGGACCACTTCAGCTCACAGCATCCCAAGCCAGAGTTTTGCTTCTTTCCAGCCAGATTTTTTTTCTTTCTATTTTTTTTTTCCTTCTTTATGAACGAAATTCTCCCTTCACAACCCCTATTCTCTCAGGGGCTCTTCCACTCAGCAGTAGCCCAATTTCCTTTTATAGCTTGTACAATGACTGTCCTAATTACAATTAAAACCAGGAACGCACTAATCAAATCTTTTACTATTCTAGACAAACTCAGAAAATGAGTAAAATTAGTGACACATGGCCAAAAAGAAAAAAGGAAAAGACAAGGCAAAATGTGTGAGAGCTCTGGTGCTAATGCAGAGAGGGACTTAAAGAGAGCAGCAGGATTTCCATGCTCATCTGCAGCCATTGGTGGTGGGAGTGGGGTCGTGTGGTCCCGGGGAGTTCCTCCATCCCATTGCCCATGGGAGTTCCCATGGTAAGAGAGCTTTTTGATGTGGAAAACCTCGGGCTCTGAGAATGAATCATCCCCTAAACCCAAATGGGGTTAACGGCAGAGCGGGGACGGGTGAACATTGGGGTCACTGGGGCAGAAGGAAGGCAGTAAGTGGCGAGTAAATAACGAGCATGGGAGTGGGGCCGGCGTCTGCCACAGCTTGAGCATATGGCCAGAGGGGTATTTGCTTTGGTGGGAAATGACAGGGAAATTATATTGTCTTTTCTGAGGGGCTGGGTGATTTTAGCACCCAACTCTGTCACGTCTCCCAGCTCTGAGTGAGGGGGGAAACTGGGGGTGATGGGATGTGGAGGTCCCACCTGCTTGTGTTTGGGAAGAAGGACTCATGGCTTGATGGAATAATGCCCCTGGATCGCAGAAAGTCTGCAGAGATAGAATGGAGGCAGGGCCAAAGAGTGAAGCCCTTTCTGCAGCTTGCTGTTCACTTTGAGTTATGGATCACTTTCAGTATTTCAGTGTCTAAAGGGGGGCTGTAAGAAAGTAGGGGATAGGCTCTTCAGCAGGGTCTGTTGTGACAGAACAAGGGGAAATGGTTTCAAGCTAAAAGAGAGGAGATTTAGACTGGATGTAAGGAAGAAGTTTTTTACTATAAGAGTAGTGAGGCACAGGTTGCCCAGACAGGTGGTGGTGCCCCATCCCTGCAGACAGCCAAGGTCAGGCTGGACGGGCTCTGAGCACCTGATGGAGCTGTGGGTGTCCCTGTTCAGTGCAGGGGGGTTTGACCAGATGGTCTTTAAGGGTCCCTTCCAACTCAAATGATTCTATGATCCCATTACGGATCCTGACCAAGCAGCCTTATGCTATAGGAATTACTCCCCATGTGATCTGTTCATTCCCCAGCTGGATGCACCCACAGTGCAGACAGAACTCGGAGCTGAGCACTGATTCACTTCGGTTTCACGTTAAAAATTAAAATGTGATTCACATTAAAAAAGAGCTGCCTGCTCTTCCCTCTCCTCTCCTCTACTCTCCATCTTTATTACTTTGTCAAAGTACTTCCAGGTATAATACTTATGTTTTATAGGCCTGAAGCACGAGATTATTCAATTTGCTTTATAGTTTGATAAATCCACTTGGATGTGGTAATTGAACTGCACAGCCTGGGGAGGAGGGAATTTCTGTAGCAGCTTCAGCCACTGCTTCCAACCACTGCTGTCTGGTGGGATGCGCAGGAGGCAGTGAAACCTGCTGGGGTTTGAGCTTCATATTTATTAAGAGATAATAACCATGAGAGAGTTGTGGGTGCTCCATCCCTGGAGACAGCCAAGGTCAGTCTGGACAGGCTCTGGGCTATAGGAGTCCCTTTCATTGCAGGGGGGCTGGACCAGATGACCTTTAAGGGTCCCTTCTGACTCAATCAATTCTATGATTTTGTGATATAATACGGTGCCTGTGACAGCAGGAACTCGGTACAGGGACCCAAGAAGCTGTTCCCAGCCTCTTGTTACAGGTGTACTTCATATCCAGCTCTTCATCTGAAGTTTGCTAATTGATCGAATTCCTGGCATTACATGAGTCTACCTCAGCAGATCAGGTGTCTTTCAGCCTGGCTCTCAGAGGGCCAGCATCCCCCAGAAGCATATGGTGTGAAAGCTGAAGTCAGCTCCTCTATTTGAAGAAGAGCTCATCTGCTGGTAAACCTCTCGTAAGGTACTATGCTTACAACACAGCAATGCTCAGGGCTCCCATGAAAGTAGGTGAAACACAAATGCAGAGACTTTGCAGTCTAGGTCTCATCTCTCAGGGCACCTTGGCTGGAGGTGCACTGGATTGGACTCTTTAATCCAAATGCTGTTAGAAGTTTCCCCTTGCTGCTCAACAGAAAAGTTCAATGTTCCACCGAAAGAGATATTGATCCTATGTGAAATCAAAGCCTTGGAAAACCTTGGGAATGTTGGGAATTGTTTTGCTACTCCCACCATAGCGTTCCATAGCAGCTAGAGGAGGGGTGAGACTGTCAGCTCATTGTTCCTGCTGGAGGAGATGCCCTTCTTTTCCTGTTTTAGACATCATCCCCCAGGGCTATTAATACAGCATTTCCCAGAAGGGCTAAATTTAAAGCAAATGGAAGCATATTATATTTTTGGCTCCAGTAGGTAGAAACTGTATAACACTCTGCACTCATTTTTGCTTTTTCTCTCCCTCTCTGCACAGAGTGTGTATCATAGGCTGTCATTGTATTTAAATAATAAAGCAGAACCAGGATTATTTTGTACACTTTTTTCTCCTCTCTGATCTCCCCATTGAAAAATGCATGGAAAGCAACAGATGTTTCGACTTTGTAGCTTGAACCTTCTCAGCTGTTTGAAGATTTGATGTAAAGTTCTTTGAACATCAGTTTCAGAGGAGACTCTCTTAGTAACAGTTGCCATGCGAAATTCATAATTAATGAAGATTTCAGGGTTATGGTGGGTTTTAAAACTGTTATTTCATTATTATTATTATTTTGTGCAATTCTCAACAAGCTTGGAGATGCAGCCTTGTCCAAATGGAAGGAGCAGTCAGCAGCATCCCAGTGTGATGGTATTGCCTTCTCCAGGCTGCTGGGCTCAGGGGCGGCCAGCGGGGCTCTCTGCTTGGCTGGGGGGGACTGGAGGCTGATTTAGGCAGGGCACCCCGTAGTTAGCGGCTGGGGTTCAGGCACTTACCTGCTGCCTGTTGTATCAAAGCAAGGCTCTGGGCTGACTCAGTGGGCTGGATTACCCTCTAGTGGCTGCAGCTAACATCAGAGAAGGGAAGCGTTTGCTTTGCAGATGTGCTTGCGGTGAGCTGGATGCTCCTTCCCAGGGTGCTGGCTGCAGGGGAGGAGAGAGCAGTGCTGTGGGAAACATGAGGCTCATTGCCCCCCAGGAACTGCTGCTGCTGTAGAGTGATGCAAACACCCGGGCAAGCTGTGGTGCACGATTCCTGCACTGGGAGGGACTCCTTCAGGAGCGCTTGCTGCTGGGACAGGATGGCCAGTCATGCTTCTGTGGCCACCACATCAGTGCAACCCTTCTGAGTCACCTTTTAGGGTGTCAAACGCAGATGGCTGCATCACCATGAGCGAAATGTGGGGCTCAGACTGTTCTTGTCTTTCTCCTGGCCTCACTTGGCTTTCCCACATTGACACTCCAGGTGTCTCTGCTATTCAGTGACCCCCTCTCTGTCCTCTTAAGGGGCAGGGTAGGTCCTTTGTTGGGCTGGTGGTAGAGGTAGCACCTGACTAGGTAGCACCAGTGATAGCAGGACCCCCCTGTCTGTGCTAGCCCAGATTTTGGGTAGCTTACATGAGACTTTTCCAGGAGGTCTACCCAGTGCTCCAAGGGAGGTTTGGGCTCATGAAACCCAAATGTCCCTTGGAGGAGGGTACAAGGGTACAGGGACATGCAGTCCCCTGGTTTCAAGACAGCACATCAGTAACTTTGCAGTGTACTTCACATTAAGCTATCTGGAATGCAGGCATGTGCATGCAGCTCTGGCTGCACTGGAAATGCTCTGACCATCCCCAGCATCCTCCAGGAGAGGCAGAGGCTCAGCACTGTCAGCAATGACCGGTGACACTCGGCTGCCACCAGTAAGCCACCACTGGCTGCCGTGGTGGAAGCATCAAGTCATGCATTTAATTGGTGCCTATTGGATTTTTTTTCCTGCAGCTACAGTTTGTGCTACTTCTTGTGACATCCACGAGAAGCAGTGATTTAGGTTTGTTTGTGTGTCTGACTCAGAGGGTTTCTCTACGCTGGCATCTGACCCCTTCCCCCCATCCTGATGGCTGTTTTTCTGTGTCACTGGGCTGGAGTAAGAGGAGGCTTTTGGGTCGTGGGGTCAAGGGTTGGGCAGGGGAAGGAGAGCACAGCCGTGCCAGCCATCAGGGCAGCTTGAGGGACATGCCACTCTTGTTGCTGCTGATGCCCCAGGATGTTGTGGCCAAGCTGTCCTCCAGCGCTTGAGCTGCAGCTGGGCCTCCGTCATGTCTCTGCTGTGTCACTGTGTGCCCCAGCTGCCGGATGAGGTTCGGTGGCCACAGAGACAGGGCAGCACTGGGGCTGTACAGGCTTGGGGTGACACTTGGTCATGTGTGGTTGTGCTGGATTTTCTGCCTGTTGCTGCATGGAACAAAGTCTTGGAGGCTCTGGGCATGGGTAGAACAGTTGGGACTTAGCAGAGCAGAGGGGAAATGTCTCTGCTGGTGTTTCCAGGAGAAGCTTTAACTGGAGAGGCTGGGGTTGGTTCCTGGCTGTGCCAGTGTGCCTTCTAGCCCACTCATCAGGGCTCTGGGCACCATGCTCACCCTGCTGTCCTTCAGGGAATGCAACGCAATAGGAGGTGACAGCACACAGAGCTGTCAGGCTCAGCCTGTCATCCTCAGCCAACGCAGTAGAGGCCTGGGGGGCTGCCGCCCTTCCCTCCTGACCCCTATGCTGGGCTGTATGCATGTGAGGGGCTCATGGGGACTCTTGTCCTGCTTATTCCCAGGCTTTGCCTCATTGTGCAAATATTTCTGCCCTTTTTGTCTACCTGGGTACAAAGGGCACCTTCTCCCCTTCTTCTCACCTTTCCTTGAGTTTGTCCATACTGTGCTGTTGATGGAGTGGGATGAAGTATGGGGAAGGTCAAGGGGGCTTCCTGCAGGAGTTCTTCTCCTGCTCAGGTACTTTTGGGGCAGTTTGAGTGAAGATGCGCTGATTTGGGGATAGCAGAGTGCATCCATGCTTAGCCAGATTCTTTGGGCCAAGGAATGGGCTCTATTGCACTTTATACATGAAAGCTTTTCATTGACTTCGTTTGTAGGTGCCTCTTGAGCACCAATTCTCCTGCACCCCTTAACACTTTCTGCTCAGCCTCCTTCCATGGGCACGCTGAGCTCTATTGTTGGTTTCCAGTCCCTTTGCAGCCCAGCTCTGTGCAGCCCTCGCTGACCCCATCCCCTGTAACCCGCCGTGGCAGACACAGCCTCGCAGCCCTGATGGGCTCCGTGCTCGGCAGAGGGGAATGGCTCCAGACTGTAATCCAAGCCGACAGATTGAGGTCAAATGCGCCTTTGGTGCAAGAAGCAGAGAAGGGCAGGAGAAGGGGAGGGGGTGTGTGTGGAGTGGGCAAGAGAGAGATGAAGGACCTATGGGAGCCCAGTGGTCTCGCTAAGAAGATACCCTGGTGTTGGCTTACCTGGGTCTGTCCAGTGGCTTTTCCCCATAGCACGTGTGTAAGGAGATGGCAGGAGGGAAGGTGGATGCCCTGCTCCTGGAAGCATTCAAGGCCAGACTGCATAGGGCCCTGGGTAACCTGATCTACTGGTTGGCAGCCCTGCCCAAGTCAGGGGGCTGGAATTAGATGGTCTTTAAGGTCTTCTCCAACCTAAGCCATTGTATTATTCTACAAGGTGAGCTTCTTGCTCCCTGTGAGCCCTCAAACATGCTGGTATCTTCTCATTTTGCTTAGGATGGAGATGACTCAATTTTCTTTCATTCAAGGTGGGCTGACGCTATTAAGAAAGCCTTGAGAGGCTCTGACAGCATCTGCTCCTAGCTGGTACTTCTTGGACACAGCTAAACTGTTCTATATAGCATAGATGCCTCAAGTCTTTCACTGCTTGAGGGGCACAGAGCTGTTCGTAGCTCCCCCAGCTGCCCAGGACCCTGCTCCTCATATCCAGAGGTGATATATTCACGGGTTGACGAGCGGAAGGATTGGGGCCGGGAGCTGCACTGAGGGCTGGGCTGCTCTAATGCAAATCCTGTTAGTGGTGAGGAGGGATGAGAGGGAGAGAAACGTGGAAAGAGAATCAGCTCCAGACAGAATATATGTATTTTTTTGCCTGCTCCCCGGGAGACTTTTGAGAGTCTCAGAGCAGCATTTCACATAGTTGCTCAAGTGGAACTGCTCTGAATAAATAGTTGCGTTTCAGCAGTGGAGATTTAAAACCCAAGTCTTGGCAATTCCTGGTTGCTGAAAATCCCTTGGTATTTTTCAGAGTAGTGGGTGTTAACCCTGGTACCACGGCCAAATTCCCAGCTGGGAACCACTTCATAAAATCCCTTTCATACTCCTAGCAGGCTTCATCTTAAAAATCTTTCCTCCTCTTTTTTATTTATTTCCTTATGTTTTCCCTGTCATTTGCCCAGCTGCCTCACTGCTCCAGTGAGGCATCGCTTTGAGCTTAGACATGTTTCTAGCTACTTTATATATTTTTAGCACCGTTGTCATTCTTCCACTTTCATTGCTTTTTCCCTTGTTTATAGTCAGGATGCAGAGAGTAATCACATCTCCTTTGGTCAAGTAAACAAAAAGTCTGTGTCCCCACTCCTCCCATCATTAGAGGGATGACGTGTTGTTGCTGTTCCCTTTCCTTCTGGCCCTCTGCTTCTGCTCCACCAGATCCCAGTCTGGCTCTACATTGCCTGGGCTAAGCCTCGTTCACTTTACTGTAACAAATCATTTCCCATCGTTCCCATTTTCAGGCTGGACCAGGCTCTGAGCACCTGATGGAGCTGGAGGTGTCCCTGTTAATTGCAGGATAATTAGACCCAATGTCCTCTAAGGGCCCCTTCCAACAGATTCTATGATTCTGTGATCATGCCACTGCATTACATGATTCACAAAAATGCAGATTTTCCTTTATCTATGAGATTAGTTATTAGCAGAAAAATAAGAGAAAAATGAAAAGTCCCCAGACAGGACAGTCTGGCATCCCACAGCCCTTCTCTTGTCCTCCCTTCTTCCCTTTCATACTAGGTTTGATGCTCATATTGCTTTTTCATTCTTCTTACATACAGGCTGCACTTTGCGTTCTCCATCTCCTCACTGATGGATCTGTAAAGCCCTCACTCTAGTTCTGTCATGGCATGGGCTGGTTCCTGCAAGACTTTTGGCTGGGAGCTACATAGGGACCAATCACTTGATAGCAGGAAGATATTGGATTCTCACTTCCCTCTCAGCTATGGTAAGTACATTTTCTTTAGATACTGGAAAAAAAAATCTTTACTCAGAGGATGCTGAGGCACTGGCACAACTGCCCAGAGGAGCTGTGGATGCCCCATTCCTGGAGGTGCTCAAGGCCAGGTTGCATGGGGCCCTGGGCAGCCTGATCTGGGGGATGGGAGCCAGCCCTCAGCAGGGGGGGTGGAACAAGAAGATCTGCAAGGTACCCTCCAAACGAAGCCATTCTGCAACTTTCCCTACTGGTTACTCAGCTTAGTTCATATGCTTACAATTGTTGTCTCTGTCCACAGCTGCTGAGAAGAATTCATTTAGTCTTGGGACCTCACCTAGATTTCTGTGAACTCCCTTCCCCTGTCCTGCACACAGCATTGCCTGTTCTGTCTTTATTAGCTTTGTGTTTGTATGGCTGGAGAACCTTTCACTATTTGTTTTAATATCCTTCCTAAGGTCTAATTCAGTTTGACTTCTGGCATTTCTCACTCCATCTCTCTACTTCACAGCCCCTAAAAAAACTGTTTTCTCTGCTACTTAATCATTTCCCTTTTTATGCTCTCTCCTTATTCCTTCTGTCCCTATTACAATATTCATTTCAGCAAGGTAGGAGCTGCTCCTTGGGTACTTTTTTCCATACTTCAGGTGCATTCTCTAGGGAGTTTTGCATTTGGTTTGAAGACATCTGAACTTTTATTTTATATCCAAGATGTGTTTGCCCTTTTGAAACCAGGGACCTTTAGGCAGCACTCTACCACTGCTTATCTGTCTGTTCTGTTTAAAATAAGTCAAATATGGCATAAGTTTTAAGTAAGTCACCCTGTCCATCATTATTTTCCAGTTACAGCTCTTCCACAGTGCTCTTATCACTTACCAGTGTTGAGTCTAAACCAATATCATTCCTTGGTGATTCATCTTCTGCTTCCACTCCATTTTTGACAGTTGCAGCTAAGATGTCTGGACCTTACTGTTGCAGGAGTTTAGGGTTTTTTTGGGTCTTCATTTGGCAAGTTAGTGTCCCAGTGTAAGTATTTTTCTGATAGTTTCTCCATTCAAACTTTTCTAGCACTAGTCAAACTGGGCAGCACAGGGCATAGGTCAGGTCTTTCCCCATGCAACATATCCAACCCAGGTTCTCCTCTGCAGTTCCTCCCCCTGTAGCTTGCAGCACAAAGTCCTCTTCCTCCTCCCCGAGCCTTGCTGTGGCTCGGGATGAGCCTGCCCCAGCTGGCTTTGCTCCTTGGGTGCGATCCTCTGATTGCCCACAAGCCTGGAGCCAGCAGCTCCTGCTGCGCATACTGCTCCCACTTGCCCTTGGCAGCTGTGCAGGAACAAGCTTTCCTCTGAACCTTTTCCATAATTACCGTTTTTTTTCCCCCGTCTTTCCTGTAGCATATTGTCAGTGTCTTCTGGTCTCTGAGCCTCCTGGGACCCTCAGGAGAAACACAAACTGATTTTTTTTCTGGAGAGGGAATGAGCAGCTCCCAGGTTGCCATGCTGGGTGGATTATCTCGTCCTCTTGGTTTTAATAAGCTGCACAAGATTAAAGAATGACTGTGGATTAGGTATTTTTTTTTCTGTGTTTAACTTGGCACGTAATTGGAGTAAGAACAAAGGATTCTGGGTCCTCCTGCACCACGATGCCATTGGTAGGAAACCTATTAAGGCTTCTGGCTGGTGGATAGAATCACAGAATCATTCAGGTTGGAAAAGACCACTAAGATCACTCAGTCCAACCATCAACCCATCCCCACCACGCCCACTAGAGACCAAGGGGTTTGCGGCTTGGTGGACTTACCTGTCATTAAACCTTTCTGCAGTGTTTCAGCTGTTTGTGTGGGCTTGCATGTACTGTGTCTGTTTTCTCTCTCCCCCTTTCCACTTCATCTTCGCTTTCTCTCTCACCACAAACCTGATTTTAAAAGTACATGCACTTATTAATTTATGAGCTGTGGTCAGCGCTGCGGGAAGGGAGACCTGGAGGGAAAGGGGTTGGGGCACACATCAGGGCCGTAATGAGATCAGGGACGGAGGAGGCTCTGTGTTTGGACTCCGTTACCACTTTCATTTGGACACTTGATCCTCAAGTGAATGAATACAGCACATGACAGTGTCAGCTCTCTAGCAGCTTAATATTTCTGCAGATGATTGATAGCACTGTGTACAGGACCTTCAGACATGAGGATGGGCAAGCATAGACCACAAATATCATGTGCTTGCAGCTGACAGTAGTGCCAAGGCAAGGGAACAGGAGGAGAGCACATCCCCTGCCGTTCTCCTCCACTTCCCAGAGCTGCAGTGCCCATGGTCTGGTGCAGGCAGTTGGCTGCTAAGCTCCATGGGAAAGATCTGAAAGGAAGGATCTGTTTTTGCTTCTTTCAGACCTTACAGCAACTTGTCTGCATGTGTGCTTACCTGGCATGAAACAACTCCCAGCTCTCCTTGATAATGATGAAAAATGAAAGGGTGTCCCTAAGAAGAGCATGGACCTGCAGTTGGAGGTGCACCATGGGCACTTGAAGTACCTCGCACGCACACAGCAGCTCTCAGAAGAGGGATGCAATCCCACTGTGCCGCAGTAGGTGATGAGGCCACAGCTCTGTGAGTATGGTTCTGGAGCATGGTGCCCCGTTCCCCTTGTTTTATGGTTTTCAGATTCACTAAATGACTGAAGGAAGCTGGAAGGCTGAGGGAGATGGGATCAGGCCCTCCTCAACACACGATCATCACTGCCCCAAGTCTGCAAGGCTGACCCATGCTGACGCACTGTTGGTATGCTGCAGCACCAGTGCTCTTCAGTTGCCTGCCTGCTTCCTCCTCTCCCCAGCCAACTGCGCTAACTATTCAAATGCTATTAAGAGCATATAGATCCATGTCAGGGAATGATGAGGAATCAGGAAGCAGTCCGCATGAGATGAGTCCTAATGATGGAACCTGTGCAGGACAGAGCAGAGCTGTCCCTTCTTGCTGCTCCTATACAGCCAATGTGGCTTCAGCCTGCTGGCATGACCAGGCAGAGGAAGCACATCCGCTCTGCTGCCAGCTGGAAAGCATGGTGCTGCAAGGTACAGGTGCTGCTCCCTGCCTTCATGGAATCATTGGGATTGGAAAATACCACCAAGATCATCAGATCCAACTGTCAACCCATCACCACCATGCCCACTAAAACGTGTCCCTCTGTGCCTTGCTAGTTGCACCTGCCTCAGGTAAAAAGCAAAATATAAGAAAAACAATAGAAGGTGAAAGTGTTACCCTGATTGTAAGTAGTGTTTGTTTTTGATGGTGTTTTTCCTGGAACCTTGTAGACAAGATCAATTTTCTTGTTTAACCCTCCATCCCAACTCCCATAAGAGAAATGGGTTTCTTCCCTGCAAGTCCTGGATTCCAATGTCCTCTGAATATGCAGTGTGTGAGTAGGGAGGTGTTTGTGCTGTGGTGGTGGTGGTGGCTCATCCAAGGGCTGAGCTTGCCAGGCTATTACTGCAAAGCAGCCCAGGAGCATGGCAGTGCTGGACAAACGAGGCTTGTGGTTGCAGTGCTTCTCGGGAGAGCTTAGTGGCTTCGAGTAGAAAAAGCACAATTAGCACTGAGGCATCTGGGATGCATTAGGACTCCTTTGACATTCAGAGAGTCTGATGAGTTTTTCCAAAGTGATGTAAAAACAGAAAGACTGGTCATCATCTGGCCTTTCTGATCTCAACGTGCATCTCATTAATGAAGGGGAAAAATGTTGCAGGGAATTCGTGAGTTGGCTCAGTCATGTATGGGAAAAGATGGAAACGTAGGGGGGAAGCACTACTTTGAATGTAACCTCCATATGCCCATTTAGGATTTAATAAGAGAGTTACCACATTGCTGTAAGTGACAGCTGGTTATTAGAAGCAGACGCTGAAGCTGCGGATGATCTGAAGGCAACACTGATGCTTAGCTATTCATACACCAGTACATCTGCCTTTAATAAAGACTTTTAATTTTGTTAACATGCATTAACTAGCTTATTAAATCCAAATAAAATGGGTATCTTACTCTTAATGCAACCACACAAAAAGGACCCAACCCCAAACCCTGCCTCTCCAGCTCTAGCCCATGATTTCCTGGGTAAAGCATGTGACCATGGGTAGGTTGAACCCAGCATGTCATTCTGGCAGATTCAGTGCAACTTTATTTCCTCTCTCCACCCATTCTTCCCTTTCCTTGATTTGTGCATTTCCTTGCTTAGCCCCCTCTGGAGCTGCATGTGGACAGTGCAGCATGGGCAGGAATTTCAGCCCAAATCATAGAATCATTAAGGTTGGAAAAACCACTAAGATCACCAAGTCCAACCGTTATCCCACCACTGCCATGCCCACTGACCACATCCCTCAGTGCCACATCTCCACGGTTCTTGGACACCTCCAGGGATGGTGCCTCCACCTCCTCCCCGGGCAGCAGTGCCAGTGCATCACCACTCTTTAGGAGAATAAATTTTCCTAATATCTAACACGAGTTGGATATTATCATCAATTCAAAGTTGTTTGATCTGAAAAACAGGAAGCAAGTATCATTTCTACTGCCTCTCTCTGTGGAGGCGGCACTTCTATCCTCTCTAGATGAATGAGGGATCTGCATGAGCTCTTCAGGCTGAAACATCCTGGGCTGGGAGGGAGAAAAAGGCTGGGTTCAGCGGTGTAAGCTCCATCTGTTGTGCTTTCTGCTTTTAATAATGACGGATTGTGATGCTTTTAGCATGGTGGGAGTGTCCGTGAGCCCGTTGTGCTGGACGAGTATTGCCAGCATGCTGCTGCTGCTTTCCACATTTGCAGACAAATTTGCTTGGATCCGACTCACCCTCTGCTTTTCTACGCCAGTCTTTGTGTTTAAGCTCCCTGCCCATGGGGCAGGTTGAATGGGCTTGAGGTCAGGGCTCTGCCTTGTGATCACGCATACATTTAAGTCTGCCTATTCCATTTTGACAAACTTGTTATTTTACATATTGAAATGCCTCCCAATTAACAAAATCTTAATGAGTAAAAGGAATGGGAAGCTGACCTCAGCTCTCCTTTGTCCCCATCCTGAGACCACGCTCTGCAGACGACGCTGTGCTCCTGCCTTTCTCCATTCCTGGTCCTGGTGAGGGCTGCTAACGTGACAGCACAGGGCCGGCAGAGCGGGTGCTGCCGAGGTGAGCACGCTCAGGGCTGCTGGCCTCATTGGTCCCTACTTCCGTCTAACCAGCAGAGCGGAGAAATTGCCTGTTACCTCAGGTCGATTTTTCATGCACTCCTAAATTGCTTTGTATTGACACGCTGTCAGAAATGGATTGTCACATTCACCCAGCCTGAGCTGGGCTGGGGTTTGCAAGCATGTGCTGTCAGGCTGATATCTTTGCAGGTCGAGGTCAGGGTGGGGAGTGGTGGGGTGCCTGGGATCTTTCTCTCTCCTTGATCTCTTGTGTTTGTAGAGCTGTTTTGCAGCACTTTCTAGAAGTCGTTTATGATGAATATGAGCCAGTGAAGGGGAAGGCTTGCTCTTCTCTTTGGACATTTCTTCTTTCTAATGGTTAGGTCATTAAGATGACCTGCAGGACTGGTGGTTGCTCACCATGGCTCTGTGGCCCTATAGTCTGATTCTGTTCAGTCTCTGCCATGAGGAATAAGTAAAAAATATCAAATCCCTGGGTTGCAGAGAGGGACTAAGAAGAAGTCAGACTTCCACCATAGGCACTCAGGCACTCACCTGGGAGTAGAGGAGATGTGGGTTCCTGTTCAAGCTTCAGTGAATACCTGTCTCAATTAAGCTACAAAGTCATCTCTTCCCCTGCCCGTTTCTTCAGCCCAATGAATATTTACTCATTTCATGCATGGTGGAAGAGACTGAAATTCATGATATGATCAGACCTGACTAATCTCAAGCTTCTATGCAGTGTTCGAGGTCTTTTCTCCATTTCCTTCATTATCCAGAACCGGGAGGAACCTCCTCCTTCACCCACTGCTCGCTCTTAGTCACTTCTTCTGAACTCCTGCTTAAATTTATTCCCCTTTGTCTTCACATGAGTGCAGTTTTGATTGCTTCCATGGTAGTTCCTATTTTGTTGATAACTGATGTTGTTGATAAATGTTGTTGATAATGGTCTTGATACTCAGTATTGCAGATGTCTTCTTATACAGAAGAACATCTGGGTCGTGAGAGGAGAGCCGCCCCAGGTCATTCCTGCAGTGACCCTTTCCTGCACCTCATGAACATGGTGTGGGAAATCCTGGTGCTGTGGCCATTTGGCTGCTCTTGGCTGAGGGCTGCAGATATCCAAGCCAGCTCAAGAAGTGGCATTTAGCCAGGCACACACTTTCTCTGGTAGCTTTGTCCCTACGGCCCACTTGACATTAATTGCTGTGCTGCTGATGTGGCAGTGAGTCTCAGTCCCTGCTGCCCGCAGCTACTTGGAGAACAAGGCGGATGAGAGTTGCCGGGTGTCAGACCAGCTTCCTCCCTGCCTGACTCTGTCTGAACATCTTTGTCCTTTTCAGTGCCTGACACCACTGCTGTATCACAGATGAAACGCATCCTTGCTGTATGGCATAGTCCCTGCCATTTCCTCACTTGATTTGTCTTTCTCCTTTCATTTTTTGCTGCTCAGCCTTTTCTTCTCCTCCCCCTTCAATCCGATCCATCAGACTTCTCCTAAGCCCTGAAGTGTTGTGACTGGGGCTGACTGACAGCGCTTCATGCCTGACATACATCTCTGGGATGCAGCCCAGGATGTGTATTTGAGAGCAAAGTTGGATTATAAAGTGCTGTGTGGGAGTCTCTGAAAAGGGAGTCAAAACATCATCAAGCCTCTTCTTCCTAAAAGGAATGGAAATATCAGGTGGAAACTGTAGATGCCAGGGGTGGCTTGTACTGTATGCAGGGTCATCCTGTCCTGCAGGCGCTGAAACTTGTCCTTATCCTCTTTGAATGCTGCTACAAAGTTTGAGAGGAGCCAAAGAGAACAAACCTCCTTTGTCTGTGTTTGTGGTAGTGCTTACGAGCTCAAGTTGGGTCTATGTGAACCCAAGCTCCAGCTGGGTCTATGTAGACGAGAAGTAATGGCCTCAAATTGCACCAGAGGCAGTTCAGGTTGGATATTAGGAAACATTTTTACTCAGAGAGGGAAGAGGCTGCCCAGGGAGGTGGTGGAGTCACTGCCCCTGGAGGTGTTCAAGAAATGTGGAGATGTGGCACTGAGGGATGTGGCAGTGAGCATGGTGGGGATGGGTTGATGGTTGGACTTGGTGATCTTAGTGGTCTTTTCCAGCCTTAATGATTCTATGATTCCATATGGACAGCACGGGGCAAGTAGAAGAGAGAGTTTCTGCTGCATGTGCCCTGAGCACAAGATACAGCACCATATGTTGTATCACCTTCCGGTGATTTGACTGGGGGAGGTGAAAACATTGTGGCTGCACTCAGAAAGAGTTGATTCATGAGACTTCCTTCCATCCATTCTTCATCACTGGACTTTCTGGAAAGCTATTTCCCAGCTCTGCTTCCTCCCTCCCCAAAGCTGGAGTGGATAGGAACATGCTGGCCAAGCTCTGGATGAAGCAGCAGTTCTGAACTGCTTTGTTCAGCTGATGCATTCATCTTCTTTCAGCCCTGCCCAGGCTCTCAGGTTATTTTTGGTGAGTGTGAGAACATTTTCAGAAGAATGGCCTCTGATGATTCTACAGAGAGCTGTGGCTCTGCTGGGAACAAGGGTAGGGTGGCGTGGCATGGAAGATCTGATCTGGGTGAAGCAGAAACAGCTGTTGTCCCCTCTCAGCCCACCTGCATTCTTGAGACTGCTTGCCCAAGCTCAGTGATCAGATGAGGGCCTGGAGCCAGTCTGCTCCGCTCTCTCCCAGCCAACGCGTGCTTAAGACAAGCTGGTTGATTTGGAAGGTCTAATCTGCACTTGGAGGCTTGCAATTATGAAGGCCATGCTCAGTGCTATCATGTCCCTCTGCACTGCTTGCTACCTTTCTGATTTTCTGAGCACAGCCATCTCTGCTCTCTGAGCACCTTCTGTACTAATGATCCCTGCCTTACGCAAAGTCACCTAAAAGCCCTTTTTACTGGCTCCCCCTGAGACCCCAGGTGCTGCTTGGAAATTTCTTAGAGAAGTAATCATCCCCTTTGGATTGCACCATCATTCATCTTCCATTTCTCTGACAGTCCCAATTTTCTTGTGTTTTTGGCCATTGAGTGCCAAAAGCAAAACAGTGTCAACTTCTCTTTTCTGTAAGGTTTTCTTCCTGTCCTGGTGGAAAAGCAGCAGGGTCACTGCTTGCCCCTTGATCTCCTCACCCGTTCCTCCTGTCCTCTGCTTTTCTCCCAACCTGCTGCCCTTATCCCTTTCTTTTCCGGTGCCTTTGGCCATTAAGGTGGGAGGCCAGGTAAATAACTTGATGTATTAACAGCTATGGGGAGGCACTTTCACATTTCTAGATTAGGGAGAAGTGTGCACATGATAATGACAAGAAACTCAGGCTGGTTCTGGGGTCCATCTTTCCTCTCGTATGGTGTGTGGTGTTGCTTGGACTTGATGATCCTTATGGGTCCCTTCCAACTCAGGATATTCTATAATTCTGAGAGGGTTAGAAGAGACTAAGTACCCATTTGCATTAGTCTAGCTTAGGTCAAATCACATAGGACCTTCTTGACAGATGGAGATTCTCTTGGATGCAGCTTGCCCGAGACCAGTTATTGAAGGCCATCCCTTCTGAGAAAGGGAGTAACTCCTGCACAGGAATTAGCAGTCAGCACACCTGTTACTACAAGAGACTCCAGCTGAAAAGAGAAGAAGGGGAAAAGAAGGGAGGGAGAAAAATAGGCACTTCAATTTGGTGCAATTATCTCAATTTTCCCAGGATGAGGATCCTTGAGATATTTATCTGATTTACAAGGGTATACTGCAAGGCAGCAAGCATAGGGACCTTAAAGAGACATTCTTCAATTCCCTATGGTGGGGGGACAAGGAAGGAAAAAGGTGAGTGAGAAGAAGACACTGAAAGGAGAACCTTGTAGAGCTGGGAGAGGAGAAAGGCTGTCTGCTTCTCTATATGTTTTTTCCTGTGATTAATAATTTGTGGAAAACTGTGCTGACCACAAGCAATGCTGAATGCTTCAGAGAGATGTCTGGGAAGAAGCAGACGGAGCTGGCAGGGATGGGTTGGGGATCCTGCTGGGGACTGGGATGTCTTTGAACTTCCAGCAATTGCTGTTCCAGGGCAGTTGTCTTAAGTGTTTGCTGAAGAATTTCTTGAGTTTCTGTTGGGGAAATGATGAGGATTGGTTTTATGTTGGGCCTGGAGAACAAAATGGGACTTCGTGTTATCTGTACAGGGAAGCAGCTCTGAAAATCCTCCACCTTTCCTGAGAGCGTGGCTGCCTCACTGCCATCCCTGCAACTCTTCACACCTCCCTTTCCCTTCCATCATGTTCGGGCTTCTCAGCTTCCCTTCTCAGCCCTTTCGCCTCTCTGTTGCTCCTTCATGTCTACATCCCTTATTGTTCCTCCAACACTGCCTTGTCACATCATACCCTGCTCCCGTGATTTGACAATAGAGAGAAAAAAGAAGGGATTCAGTGGAGTGGCAAATGAAACGGGGAAGTGGAAGAGGAGGAGGAGAGAAAGAGAAGATCAGAGGGAACGAGAGCAAATGCTTGTAGCTAAACGCGGCTCGGGAAGTCACCTGGGGGAGTCATTGACTGAGGGGTCGCTGACCCTTGTGAGTAAATTTCTGTAATAAACTGGAGAAAGTACTGGCAGGCCCAAGTGATTTACTTTAGAAATTGCTGTAGTTCAGCTCCCCTCAAATGCAATTCAGCAGGACTGTTAGCAGGCGCAAAGCCCTTGCCAGCCTTAATATGGATTACTTTTCTTTGTCCCTTAAGTTCATCTCTTTACAGCATGGTTATGTTCCCATAAATTTGCTGCAGCATGTTTGCCAGCAGCTGGCCCATCGGAAAGGATTTGTGTCCACTGGAAAAGCCTGTTGGATAAAGCTCACGTTGGCAATATGCCCTCATAAGGCCCTTCTGCAGCCACATTACTCTGCAAAAGAGCAGCTTGGTCGAGGACCAACAAACTTCAAAGAATCATGGAATCATTAATGTTGGAAAGACCAATGAGATCATCTAGTTCAACCATCAGCCCAGTCTGTGACTGCTCTAGACCATGTCACTTGCTGCAACATCTAATCTTTTCTTGAACATCTCCAGGGATGGTGAATCCACCATCAACCTGGGCACCCTGTGGCAATACTACTCTTTCTGAGAAGAAGTTTTTCCTAATAGTCAACCTGAACCTCCCCCTGGCAAAGATCTGACTGAGGCAGCAATGCTCATCCATCACACATAGACACCTGTAGACAATCACTTGTGCATCTCCCATCTCTCACCCCTGTGGTAGTTGATTCTGATAAATGAGGAGCAGCCTTAATACGAGGGGAGAGATTTGCAGACCTCTGATGTCAGTGAAATTCCTCATGCCATTAGAAAGGAGTCGTAACGGAATTCAGAAGTCTCCTCTGGATTGTAAAAGTCTATTTGTTCTGCTATATCTATTAGTATTGCATTGTGTATTGCATAGCATGAGTATTGGCTATATGAGGGTGAGCTGTTCTATGTTAAAAAATCTTGTGATGATGAGTATGTATCATCTATTTCCCTCTGTGGAGCAAGTTGCATAGGATCTTTTTTTTAGGGTTGGTATCTCAGAAGCAGGACTCTGCTCCATGGGTAGGGACCAGAATATCATGAATTTTGTAGAGTTTGATGCAGGGAGTCACATGGAGAAGGAAGGACCCTAGGCAGCAGAGGGAACTTTCAGGACAGCCCCAGTGCATGCAGGTGGGGTGGTCTATGTGAGGAGCATTTCCAGTCTTGGATCCAGAGCCTGCTGGCTCCTGCAGCTGTTCCTACCTGGCCGCTCCTTCCTCTGAGCTGCCTTTCATTCACGAGCTGAGGAGAAATGAAGAAAAAAAAAAAAAAAAAAAAAAAAAAGAGAGAGAGAAAGAAATTCAGGGGAGGAAAAAAAGCTCAAAGAACAGTGCATTTCTTGTTGCTTGATCTTTGAGGGATGTTGAAGAAATCTCTTAGGCCTCTATCTGCCTGGTTGGGCTGGTAAGGAGATTATGGGCCTCGTATTTCCACAGGAAAACACCCAGCTGCTGGGCCTGGCATGTTAATCCAGACAAAGGATAACAGCAGCCTAATTAATTCTCATGTCTCTGAATCTGATAACAGCACAGTACACAGACGAGTCCGTAAGGACTTAATGAGTTTAATCGACTGCACTTGATGATTTTATTTGAAACCTTGTGCCACGCATTAAACTATTAAAAATACACTTGAACTTGATTGACAGCCATAATCCAGGCAAAGCTGCCTTAATCCGCAGGGTGGGAGTGGGGCAGCTGCACACCTTCCAGCCAAAGGAGTATGGAGCTGGGCACAGGGGTGACATTAGAAATGGGATGAGAGGTAATGGATTTAAGCTGCACCAGGGGAGGTTCAGGTTGGATATGAGGAAAGATTTCTTCTCAGAAGAAGTGGTGAGGCATTGGAACAGGCTGCCCATGGGGGTGATGGAATCACCGTCCCTGGAGGTGTTCAAGAAAAGGGTGCACATTGCATTGAGTGGCTTGGTGGTACAGTGGTGATGGGTTGATGGTTGGACTTGGTGATCTTAGAGTTCTCTTCCAACCTGAATGACTCTATGAGTTTGTGTGATGGTGATGGTTTGATGGTTGTACTAGGTGATCTAAGTGGTCTTTCCAGTCTAAATGTTTCTATGATTTCAGGAGGATGCAAAAGGTAAGTAATGGGGAAAGTAGTGAGGAGTCTCTATGAGAAGGCTGGTATCAAAGGAGCAAGACATGCATGTCTGGTTGTGCTCATCCAGTGTATTCCTGTATTTAAATATATATATACATACACAGGCGTGCAAAAGTGGTGATTTGACTCAAAAAGGGGCACTAAACCAAGGAAATAAATAGCATGGAAGTCTGCTTTGAAAGTCCCTTGCCCCCCACCCTCTTCCATTTAAAGTAATTTGCAAAAGATTTTCAGAATTATAAACCAATTTGCAAATAAACGATCATGATTAATGGCATATTCTTTAAGAGGTGACAGATCGGTAATAGATCCGTAATCCCCCTTATTATGCAGGAACCATTAACAGCAGTAGGCGTTAAGAGACTGCATTAAAGCTAGAATAGGCTCCAGCTATGCCTCTGAAGCAGAGCAGGTCAAGTTTTTGTTGCCACAGCTTTACCTATAGCTGTGCTCATAATTATTTGAAAGCAATGTATCTCCATGGCACTTGGGTTTCACAGCTTACTCACCCCCACTTACCCTGTGCTAACACCTGGGATCTCTGGCAGCAGAGACAAAGCCTCCATCAGCTGACGAGGTGCTCTTCTCTCCCACCATCGCATTTCCAGCCCCCTGGCATTGTTTCTCTGGGGGTGATCTATGGGGCTCCTGGCTCTGCCTCATTGGCTCACAGGGGTGATGGAACATTTGGGGAGTTGGTTCTTCTGTCTGGGTGAATTTGGTGCAAGGGGAAAATGGGTGGGGGGTCCCACCTGGAGGTTTTGCTGGGAAGAGTTCTGCAGCATCCATTCTCCACTTGTCCAAGAGCAATCCGACAGCTTAAAGTGCTCCTTGGAGACACCATGAGATCAAGAGCAGCGTCAGCACCTTTGATCTCTGAAACAGCAAGGATTTGCCACGTGGAAATAAGCAGATGATCCGACAGCCCAAAGCACACACCTTACTATGAAGACGTACAAAAGCCCCTTCCAGTGATTCCGTTCACTCAGAGAAAATCTCTTCCTGACCTTGCACCTGGTGAGTGGTTTAATGCCTTGTACACAAATGGGACAGGCCACACAGCTGCTGGAGAAACTGTATATCCCACTGAGCAGCAGCCCAGGGCGGAGGGCACCTCACCTTGCTCTCTCCTTTGCAATTCACTTGGAATATGATACTGTCAATTTTTTTTTGTATTCAAAAATAGCTGAAAGGTTTTAATTTCCCAGCTTAGACCTTTTTTTCCTCATCTTTATACATCTTTTCTTTTTCTACAGCATGCCGTATTCTCCTGCAGTCAATCATACCTGCACTGGTTGGGATGTTTTCAAGCTGGGACAGGAAGGTGAATGAAGAAATGGGTGCTACAAGAAAAGGTATATTAGCGCCCGATGATACTCCTTCTAGAGAAAAAAAGTGTGTTATGGGAATTATTTTCAGGTGAGTTAACACTGAAATCCTGCCCACTTCTCCTTCCAAAGCTTGGTGCCCCTGAGAAGTATAGAGCTGGTAATTCAAGGTATTGTACGTCCTGACTAATTACATCAGTCCTGGCTGCAGCTGTCTTTTGCATTCTCACCTTAAAATGCATTGTGATGTTGCTATTCACGGTTAAACAGATGTTGTATGCTTTCCCAGTCGTGGCTATATTTTAATTTTTTTATTGATAGGAAAATAATTGGCATATCTTTGACAGAAGAACGCTTGAGGATCTTAATGGGGGAGATCAGCTAGGGAATGGCAAAATATTTTCGTCTATTCCATGTTGTTAGTGCTTTGATTAAGCAGACTAATATTTCTGACTCTGTCACTTAGCCTGAACAGCAGGGTATTTCGTTATCAGGTAATTCCCTGCCTACAGTGTCTACATAAATGGTTGTATGTAAATCATGTGGTTAATAATGCTCCATTATTGAAGGCAGATGTGGCTGCTAATTATGGAGCATCAGATGCTTGGTGAAATCACCGCAGGTATCATCCCCTGCTCAGTCGTAGGGGCTGTCCCCTGACCCAGTGGCCAAGTGGGGTACCATAGACAGCAATACGAGGGCAACCCCTCATCCCACAGCTGGATCCTGGAGTGCTGATGGGCTGCAGAGCACAGGTGGGAAGCACGGGTGGTACTGGCACACTCAGCAAGCAGCTGTGCAACCAGCGCCTTCGTCAAATATTTACCCTTTGTTTCAATCCTGACCTCCCTGCCTCTCAAGGTAAATAATTTAGTGTGAGAGCCTTGAAGGTTAATCTTGCATTTGTTTAATGTTACAGGACACTTGGCTCACTTGCAGCTAAAAGCCCTGCATGGTGGTTGTTAGTTTATTAAATCCGAGTGCCGTTTTCTTCACTCTCTTCCCTTTGGATTGTTGAAAGAAAGGATGGAGGAAGGAAGCAGAGGGAAGACTTATCTGTATGTGGCCTTTTGTTCCTGCTGCATACTCCTTCAGGAGCAGCACCCCAGGGAACTGTCACTCCACGTGCACCAGCTCAGATAGGTGCTCATCTATGCTCCTTAGATATATTGGGCAAAGCAGCTGGAATAGAAGCCAAGCACATGGAGCAGACTGACTGCTGAAGTCAGGTTGCCTTTTGTGGCCTAGCCCATCAGTCTGCATCAGACGCTCAGTGTTAGCTGCTCTCTCCCAGCTGGGGCTTATAGCCAGTGATTCATCATGGGGAAGATGCAACATTTCTGGACAGGGTGTCTCGATGCATTCAAGAGCAGACTGACTTGGTCAGCAAGCAGTGAAGAAACCTCCCCCTCAACCCCAGTCCTTGGCATTCTCTTTGGAAAGCACTGCATTTGTCTGGATGCACTCCTCACCTCTTGCAATGATAGCTGCACTCATCCACCACTTCAGAGCATCTTGTTAACTTCCTTCCCACCCTTGTTTTTAAAGGCCTCCTAAGGAGAAATTACTCTGATCTCTCTGAATCAAATAACCCCTTACATCTGGTAGCACTGGGGCTAGCTAGGGAAGAGGAGTTGTGTTGGAGGATGCTGGCAGTGTGATCACACCATTGCATAGTCACATTTTCACCTGCTCATGTGGTCCAGCACAGCTGTGACTTGCTGGTAATTACTTGCTTGTAGCTGGTGTGAGACTTCCAGTTTTAAAAGCCATCTGCTTACCTCCAGATCCCTGTTGTGTGATCTTTCATTTGGAGTTCACCTCTACAGATTATGGCAGCTTCCACGATAACAGTCCAGCTGGAGTTCCTCTTGATTCCATTCTATCTTGGCTTTGTCTCCTTTTAAAGGACATTTTGTGTCTTTCAGTGAATGCCAACCAGGAGGCTCGGTGTAGCCTGGCAGTATTTGACCCAAAGGGAACAGCAGTGTATGGTAGGCAGGAGACTGGAGTGCCTGGATGTTCATTTGTGCACTCCAAATCTGCTCAGGTAGAGATGTGATCAGAATGACCTTTCCCATGAGCTTCAAGTGCTTCAATATTAAATGGGAAATAGCACAAGATCAATGTGCCTCGTGGCTTTTTAATGCTTTAGCCTGAACCAGGAGAGACAGTAATAAGAAAAAGTCAGAATAATTTAATAAATGCTGTGTGTGCTTTTTTTTTTCTTTCTGGAGAAGACACTAAGATGTGTTTGGATTGGTGAACAGGCTTGATTTTGTTTGAGGCAGTAGTTCTGCTTAATTCCTATCTCATTCTGATACTTGTTGGCACGTGCTGTTTGGTATACAAGCATGGGGGCAGGTTTAGGGTATCTGAACATGATCTCTGCCTGTATTGCCTCCTGGAGGAATTGATTTCCCCTCTCTGCTGGGAGCTCTGGTGTCCAGTGCTGGGGCAGGAGAATAACTGCCTCTCAGTCTGCCCTCCATCCACTGGTCCTTGGGGAGGTCCAGTGTGTGCAAGCAGTCTCTGAAGGTAGGATGACCTGGGGAAAATCCACATTGTAATGGGTGCCTGCTTAATAAATGATCCTACACTGGAAGGTGTTTGAGCTGAAGGCTTTCCAAGGACAACTGGGAATTCACAGCTGTGATCTGTGTTTGGCTCCCCAGACCTTTCAATATAAGCATCCGTGGATGTGTTGTTCAGACTCTCTCATGTCAGCCTTTCTACACCACTTCCAAGGTTTAACACTTAAAATCATGACAAACACACTCTAACACCCTCATAATCTAAGCAGTTCTGATCAAACTGGAACTCACTCTCATAACACCCTGCCACCCACACCGGTGTGCTTATTGCTGCCAACCTTTTGCCAAGCTCTTAGCTTTTGTGCTAGGACAAGGTGATTGACATTGCTTTGTGTGTCTTGATAATAGAGCAATGCACCACTTAGAGAAATCAAATTCACATCAGTGTCTCCCCAACAAACCTGTTCTGTCAACTGCCTTTTTCATTTTTTTTCCCTTCCTTATTTAAGAATACATCAAGCCAGACACAGGCAGTGGCTGAAAGAAAGAGCTGATTCCCCTTATACAAACCTCTCGTGGAGAGAAGTGCCGGGCAGCCCAGCTCTGAACATGGGACTGAAAGTGTGAATGGGATTAGGGACAAGTCTGGTGGCCTAGCTCCCCAAAAGCCAAGTACTGCCTGTTAGAAAAGGAGGATTTTATTTCTGAGGTTAGAAATGCATCCATGAGTCTGGAGGAAAAAAAAACAAAAAGGCTAGAAGAGCTCAGGAATCAAAGGAAAGTTCAAAGGGTTTTTGTTTATTTATCTATCCGTGTATTTATTTATTTACTGCAGTTGGAGCTCAGAAGAGAGTGCTTGTGCTTATGTTCTTGGGCATCTTCCTTGTCCCAGCTCTGCTTTTCCTTATCGATTCTGGTCATAATGTGATTTCTCTCTTGTACAGCTGAGGAAGAAATAATGGTCTTGTGGAGATGTTTCTGAGGAAACATCTCATCAGGAAACACCAGGAAACTGCTCATCCCAGATGGACACAGCCCAGCACTGCTTGAGGCTGTCCCTTGGAGCCCTCCAGCAACTGTATTATCATGGATGCTGGGGATCAGAGCTGTACAGCAGATGGGTAAAATATGCCCAAATTTTCTCACCTCTCTTTTTCTTTTTCTTTTCAAGTGTATGGAAGTAGGATTCCCAGCAAGCAATAGGTTGCTGGGAAAGTTCATTTTTGGCTTTGCAAGAGTACCTCTCTGTTTTCATCCTGAAAAGCCTTCCCTTCTTCTCTGGAGTTGATTTGATGTGATGGAATATGTTCTGTCTTGGACCTAGGAGGTTGGTGGGGTCTGAGTGGAGAGGCAATGGCTTTAAGTTGTGCTCAGGGAGGTTCAGGTTGGATATTAGGAAACATTTCTTCTCTGAAAGAGTGGTAACGCATTGGAACAGGCTGCCCAGAGAGGTGGTGGGTGGAGTCAGCATCCCTGGAGGTGCCCAAGAAAAGGGTAGATGTGGCACTGGGGGACATGGTTAGTGGGCATGCTGGTAATGGGTTGATGGTTGGAACTGATGATCTCAGTGGTCTTTTCCAACCTTAACGATCCTATGAACTAATGATTCTATGAACTTCCACCTTCCTCTGTGGTACAGCTCTGCAGTGATGTTCTGCATGGGCATGCACTCATACTGGGGCACCAGCTGTGATTGTGCTGGGTCCAAGCTGGGCTCTGGGACGTCCTTACAGGAGAGACATTCTGCCACCTCTCCCCACTCTGTATGGCGTCCCCTCTCTATTTCCTGAGAGCTTTGGGATCGTGTGTGATGAAGGCATGCGAGCAATTATCACTGGAGCTACGGCAGGAAGCAGAGGGCTTGTTTGTTTGGTTTTTTTTTTTGGATCCAGAGCTGTTTGCTCAGCTGCATCTGTATCACTGCTAATTATTAAGGCATTTATTACCATGCTTTATTTATGTGTGTGGGTGCTTGTTTACCTTTCTGTAGAGCCTCTAGGAGGCTTTCCTGGGGGGCTTTCCCCCAGTGACAACTTACACATTGCTGTTGCTAGATGGTTTCTGGTGAGAAAAGGGTGGCACAAAACTAATTGCCATGGCAGCAACCAAGGAGGGTACCAATTGAATGGTTAAGACAAGGCAGCAGGAGTCAGGACTCTGGGTTTCTGTCCAGTAGGAGTCCAGGTGTGACCTTAGGAAAAGGACTGTAACCTGACCTTCACTGTCCTGTGCCTTTGTGAAGAGGTTATGGACTGAGGAGCCCTTGTTACATGGCCCAGAGAATGCAGAGTGTTCCAGCTCAGGATATTCTTTGATTCTTAGACATATGGGTGGGAAGGAGGGCTGAAACTCCCTTTGCCTTTCCCATAAAACCACCTCAGGCCCTACGTAGTGCATCTGAACTTGAGAGACATCTGTGTGTGTGCATGTGAAGGCCAGAAATGCTGCTAGTGATGTCCCTTCATAGTGCAGCTGCTTCCCGATCTGCCTCCTCCATCTCCTCTTTATTCCTTTACCCATTATTAGCCACCCAGAGAAACCCACTGGTGTGTCCTAACTCTGTAAGGACACATGTACCTTACAAACCCAGCTCAGCCTTTGGGCTCCTGGAAACCAGCAGCTGCAGCCCTGGAGCCAAACCCCAGCTCTAACCCTAACCTTAGCCCTGTTGCCAGAGAGAGCTGTGTTTAACTTAATGATGAGATCGCTCCTTCTCCCACCCTTTTGCCCATTGTCTTTCCAGTCTCCTTTCCCTGATTCGAATGGATCTAACCAGCCTGGCTTTGCCAGAGCATTCAGAGCCTTTGTGGCTGCGAGGCGGCATTATGCAGGAGGGACAGGATAATTTCATTCGTGTTTACATACATCTGCATTCCAAATCGGCTCCAATTTGTGCATTTGTCAAAACCAGCATGCTGATATTTTTCAGAATTTTCACTAGCTCTTCCTTTCCCTTAACCTCTTCTGTGCAGAGCAGCAAAGGGCATCTATCCGCCGGGCAGAAGTGGAGCTTACGTGCAGGAGCCGCCTGCCTGTCCCAGGGGCTGCAGGGATGCCCTTTGAAAAGCTCCCTGTTGGAAGAAGAAAGGAGGTTCTGGGGGTCCCCCACTGGGGTTTCATCACTCCTGAAGCAAGCAAAGGGCCGTGGCCATCCCTGCTTCATTGCTTGCACAAACATATGGTACAAAATGCAGCTGCAGCAGAGCCCAAGTGCTGACTGGTGATGCTGGCTGGTCCCTCCAGTTCTGTGTCTTGCTCCTTCTCGGTCATTTTACAGCACAGTGACCAGGGGATTAAATAGGCAGAATTCTGTCGAAGACCTGTAAATAATTTTAGCTGATCTTTCTTAAACAAGCGGTGTTTAGTGGCAGCTCGCCTTGCCTTCCTTTGTTGTACTGATCTGAATCTGTGGATTCATTTGGTAAAAAAAAAAAAAAGACAACTGACCTGGGCAGACTGGGGGTGTACTGGAGTTGGTGCAAATGCTTTTTCTGAGTTCTCTGCCTAAAGACTTTGGGGGTCATGAAATGGCACCTGGTTTTGTGTTCTGGTCTTGGCTGTTGAGGAATGATCCTGTAGTGAGGGAACCTGCGTAGAAAAGGTGCAGTGCAAAGAGATGATGTTCAGCTATGCTCTGCCAGGAGCTGCCAGTCTGACGCTCGCTGTGACCATAGTTCCGTTTTATTGGGATGCAGCCCTGAGAACTGACAAAATAAAACAACAGTTGGTCAGTTCCAGTAAACAGTGGTTTGGGAGGGATATGAACAGCCCTTCCTTTCAGGCCAGGAAACACAGCAAATGAGATCATAGGATCGTTTGAATTGGAAGGGACTCTTAAAGGTTGCCTGGTCCAACCCCCTGCAATGAACAGGGATACCCACAGCTCCATCAGGTGCTCAGAGCCCATCCAGCCTGACCTGGGCTGTCTGCAGGGATGGGGCACCACCACCTCTCTGGGCAACCCGTGCCAGTGCCTCAATGCCCTCACTGCAAAAAGCATTTTCCTTATGCCCAGTCTAAAGCTCCCTCATTCAGTTTGAAACCATTTCCCCTTGTCCTATCACAACAAACCCTGCTGAAGAATCTGTCCTCCTTTTCATTTTGGCCCCCTTTAGATATCAATAGGCCTTTAGATATCTTAAAGTCTTCCTGAACAGATCTTTTAACTTTTCATCTGGAGAGCAGAGCTGAAACAACAAGCCTCCTCTTTCCCCTCCTTGCAGAGTTGCTGATTGTTGTGATGATTGCCTTCATGCATAGGAATGTTAAGAATACCTTTGGCTAGTGGTCCTAATCTAGTTTAGGAGGCAGTTCCTTGATCAGCCAGGAAAGGTCCAGCTTAAAGTCCACAGTAAGGTGGAGTCAACCCCAGTCCCAGGGCTTTGAGTAGAGCTGGTTTGCTGCAAATGCCCCCAGAATGTGCAAGCATAAGGAAGAGCAAAAAGTGAGTGCTATGAGGGGTGCATTCTTTGTTGCAAAGGTGCCAAACTTCATCACAAAGCAGCAGCAGCAGATGCTCATAGAATCACAGAAACATTTAGGTTGGAAAGATCACTATGATCATCAAGTCCAACCATCAACCCGCCCTCCATGTCCACTAAACCCTGTCCCACAGTGCCACATCTATCCTTTTGTTCCTCCAGGAACGGTGACTCCAATACCCCCTGGGCAGCCTGTGCCAATGGCTCACCAGGGAGCACTTTCTGAAAGAGCCCTTTTTGGGAAGAAAGTTGCATCAGCAAGAAAGTGTTGGCATTTACCAAAGCCTTCCTTAGCTGCCTCCAGTTGCCTGTTTCATTTCTCTGTCACGGGGTGTGCCAGAGCCATCTTTTCATATGTCTGACCAGTAATTAATTAAGAAGGGATCAGGCTGATAATGCCCGGTAATCCCTTCTCTCCCATCATTTTGTTCAGTAATCCTTTTAATGCTGCAACTCGGGCTGGGGGCAGCAGAGGAGGGGGAGCTGAGCTGTGGTATGGTGCCACCACATCCCACTGCCTCCCTCCCTACATCGCCCAGAGGAGGGATCCTAACCTGGAGAAGCTTACAGGGTACGTTGAGGGGGAAGAATTCACCTGTAGGGTGAGGGGAACGTGGGAGGACATGGCCATGGGGAGAGCAGAGCTGCTGCTGGGTGTGGGGGTGGTCAGAGACTGTGGGCCTTGGGTGGGAGAGGGTTAGGAAATAGAAAAGCCAGTGTTTGATGTGCCAGTGACAGCTGTGACAGCCCTGCACTTCCATCTGAATTAGCCACCATCAGTGCTGCTGCTGCTGACCCTCCTTTCCTGCCAGGTCAGGAGAAAAATGGAGGGTGTTGCCAGAGCGTACGGCAAAGTGTTTGGGCACTGATAAAGTGCATCATATCAACATCCCATTGATGGGAAATTCTTTCCCCTTGCACAGCCCAGCATTCCTGTCTCCCTCTGACTCAACCTCTTTAAATACTTTCTTTCCTGACAGCTGGAGAGAAGACGTGAACCTGCCGATTGCAGGGACTAAGTGGGTCTGAAGGGCCTTTTGTTTGATCAGAGCTGTGGTTATTACCCCTGACAGTCACAGGCGGGGAAGTCTCCAAGGTGTGTTTGACTGAGTTAAGGTGCCTTTGATGCAAACTTCTCTTCATCCCATTTAAACGGGGGATCATTTCCATTCACAGTGAGGGGAAGCTAATGCAGTGCCAGGCAGCAGCAGCAATGCAGCTGGTGCAGCGGGATGCCTTCACCTACCTGGAAGCGTGGTCTTGTCTTCCTGAGGTTTGGGAACGCCTCTCTGAGTCGGATGGAGGTTTGCCCCATGGTAGCACATCTTGATGGAGAAGCCCCAAAAATGCATGCGGTGCTTTAGAGATGGAACGAGGGCCATTTTCTACCTAAATCCCTTCTCTGTGTGTGTTTAATAACACAGATGTCTATAAAGCAAATGCCAGCTGATTATCAGAAAACATATTTGCTGAGCTTGAACAACTTTGTAATAATCAAACACCACAGATAAACACTGACTATATGGTTTCGTAACTTCAGAGATTGGGTTTATAATCTGTTGCGTAGCAAAATAATAAATAAGCATACTGCAAACCCTCCAGATGACTGCAAATGTAAATGGAGTCCCTGGAGCTGCTGCTGTCTTGTGGCTCCCAGCTCACTCTTTTGGGGATCATAGAATCACAGAAAGTCTGAGGTTGGAAGGGACCTTAAAAATCTTTGAGCTCCAGCATCCTACCATAGGAAGGATGGCCACTCATTAGATAAGGCTGTCCAGGGCTGCCACCAAGGATGGAAGTGGAAATCAGTTCTCTGGGTATTGAGCACTGTGTTCAAAGTGATTGTTGGGTGTTTCTAATTCTTCCCTCCTATAGCTGTGGAGGGTCTCTCCCCCAGGTCACAGCCTGACCAGGACCCAAAAGGTGGGAGCCTTCCTCCACCCACTCCTCACCTTGCTGAGGCACAGTTTGCAGTGTTGGAGGTGAGTGTGGGTTTTTGCTGATCTGCTAAGCAATTCCTAACATATTCTTAACACAAAAACTTCTAGCTAAATGGGCATCTTCTGGTCTGAATGGGGCTGTTTTCTTCTAACTAGACACCTGTGGATGCCTTTGGCCAAGACCTCTCTGTAGGAGCTCACAGGCTTCAGCTCACCCACTCTTTGTGCTAAACCCTGGCTCCGCCGTGGGCTTTTTTTCTTCTATGCATCATTTAAAATAGCACAGAAAGTTAAGCATCTGTTTTAAAATAGCTTTGTTAAAAAAAAGAAAAAAAAAAGCTTACTCCCCATGGCAATCAAAGAGAGAAAGAATAACCTCCCAGCAGCATCTGCTAAGTTACAGGCGGAGAGAATCGTGTACGGAATAAATGTGGGTCCTTGGCTTGACACTTCTGATGGGGTCAAGTTTTCCCTGCACTGTAATGAGGTCTTGTTAGGAAAGTGGGAGTGGCGAATGATGCTCTTTTCTCTTGGATGTCTGCATTTCAAGCTACCTGCAGAAGGAGTGCGGTTGGGGATGGGAAGGAGAAAAAGAATCAGTGTTTCAGATATTTCTACGTTGGGCTGTGATGTTCTGAGGTGACAGCAGTGGATGAAGAAAAGATGGGGGCAGGAGTAGCAGGGGGCCAGGCGAGCTCTGCGAACAATGCACATCTTCCCCCCTTTCTTTTCTGCACCAATCTTTGTTGGTGCTTCTGTTAGATGTTTCAGCTTCAGGTTTCCGTGATGAGGGACCTGGGAGATGTGTTGGCAAAAGCTTTGCATTCCTGGCAGTGAGGAGACTATACAGATCTGGGGGCTCTTGTGGTATCTAAGTGGATGGGGAGGGGGAAGGACTCCAAACTTTCAATCAATCCCTGCCAGCTCTTTCCCATTTGAGAGGAACGAGGCTTGCCTTGTTAAAGGCAAAACGAGAGTGAGAATGGGCAGCATGCCAAGAGCCATTTGAGAGGCAGGTGAGACTTTCTGAAGGAAGAAATATCCATTCCACTTTAAATTGAAGTGTGTTAAATAAGGATGCTGTTTAGAGCTAATAAGGCAGGCAGCGAGCTGGAGAGCACAGCTGGGGTTACGGCTCTTGGAGCTGGATTTGGCCGCCGCTCTCATCGTGTCCATGGAAATGAGCTCCAGGCAGGTGTTGCCCTAATTCCTGGCGATGCACAGCGGTCAGCATGGTTTGCTTGGCTTTGTGGGGTATTTTTTTTTGTGCAGTTGAGTCCTAAGGCGCGAGTCACGGGGGCTGCACAGGGCTGAGTGAGAGCACACGGGGGGTTGGGGCTGGGTTGGGCGCTGCAGCATTTGGGCTTTCCAGAGAGAGGTGGGGAAAGCTGGCATAGCACCTGCATTTCTTTGGGTTTTCTCTACCTGAAGGCCCTAACTCTCAGCATGAGAACTACTCTGCTTTTATTTTATTTTTAATTTCTCTGCTTTTCTAATACGCTGCAATGTAAAAGAATAGATGCAAATTATCACATAAATCCAGGTTGAAGGGTGCCACCAAAGGGACAGGTACTGTGCAGTAATTAAAGAGCATGAGATGTTCGTTAGAGTGCTCTAACGAACTGCCAACTGCTATTCCTTAAATATGCAGTAATTACTGTAACTGGGCACAGTTTGGCCTGGAATTCAATAAGGCCTTGCTGAGGAGTCCATTAGATCACCAGGACGTCAGATCTAACAGCAGTGCCTGTTTGCCTGCACGCTGGTATCATAGAATCATAAAATGGCTTAGGTTGGAAGGGACCTTAAAGGCCATCAAACTCCAACACTGCTGTTGTGGCCAGAGATACCAGCCTTGGTCTTCTGCTGTTGTTTCACCCTAGAAGTCAGGGCAGTGCTGCCCAGTCAATGGGAGAGGGAATGGGACATGAGCTGATACACAGCTGGTGGCTCATGCTGGGGCTCAGTCCCCACTGTGCCATGGCTTATTCCAGTGCCCTGACGTGCTCCATGATTTCCCAAGCAGAGAAGCGAGGTGTAGGAGTGGGGATCTGTGATTTTTTTTGAGTGTTGCAGGCAAGCCCTATGCTCTTCGCACTCTCTGCACAGTGCTAGAGGAGCTTGCAGTGCCCTTGTGCCTGTGTTACCCATGCTATGTATCAGGTTGTTGAGCTCCCTTCCTCACCGAGCATTCCTATCACCATTGTATGCATCACCCTTTCATGTCAAGAATGAGGAAATGCACGCGGGTGATTTATCTTATGACAAAGTCAAGAAAGACTCATTGGAAAAAATGCTATTTCCATCCTAGCTGGTGGGCCGGAAAACATTGTCTGCCAAAGACGTGTTTCCTTTAAACATTACAGAGCCTAGGAAATGACACAAGGGATGGGACGCTGCCTGGGCATTGCTCTGCGGTAAGTCAGGCTCCCAGGGCGAGGGCTGGCTGGCAGCGGGGGCTCACACCATTGCAGATACTTCGGGTTGAGAACTTTATTGGATATTTTTGGCTGACGTCTACATTCTGGCTGCAGCATCCCTGTGTTTGGCAGTGATAAGCCCCGGTTGAAGATCATGACGTGCTGTTCGGTTTCAGATCCATGCTTCCCAGCACCACTCCTACAATTGGGTGTTGTTGTATTGTCTGCCTCTCCCCTGGGAATGGAAAACAAAACTGAGGGACATTGTTGCACAAGTTCCTGCTCTCCAAAATGGAAAAACAGACTTGGGGTCTGAAACAATTTCAGTCGCTCACTTAATTCCATTGTGCATGAGAGAGGAATGGGCACTTCAGAAGAAATGCTTCTTTTAATTGCAAACTAGCTTTCCACGATAATTCATTTTTTCCTCCTGAACAAGATTTCGCCCTGCCCTCAGCACCACAGCCTTTGGATCTCACTGGCAGGCTTCATGGGATTATCCTCGCTCAGGGAGGGGGCCCTGCTTCTCCAGGAACACCTCTATCTTCCCACTGCTTGAGTGGCGCTCGCCTGATCTTTCAGACACAATAATCTAAGCAGCCCCGCATCATTGGAGCCCAATTTAATGCCAAGCTGTAAATTGAAGGATCAGAAGCACCAAGCCACAATGAAATCCTGCTCGCAGATTAGGGAGTCCTGGCCGAGCAGCCCTAGAAATTGAACTAGGGGACTGGACAAAATCAATTTGTTTCACCCAAAGGGCAGAGCTGCTACTGAAATGCATAAAAAAGAGAAGGGCAGAATCTCCCATTACCACGCACCTAAGTAGGGGGATGAGACATTTAAAAGTGCAGCCTGACCTTTTCTAGCTAAAATGTCCCAAACACTGACTTGACTCCCTGTCTGCTTCCTTTATTTCCTTTTTATTTTCCTCCCCCCGCCTTCCCACAACTTGGGTGGTATTTTTAGGCTCTCTAGCCTAAGAAGATGTAATGATGGTCCTGAAAAGGGAATTGGCTTCTATACAAACCCTGGAGCAGAGCTGGCCCAGCTGCACGTCCCTTCCTTGGCATGCAAGCCGGGCACGTAATGCAGTGTAGATGTTCTTGGAAAGGGAGGGGATGTCTGGAGCAGGGCTCTCCTGGAGGACTGGGGTGTGAGGGGGACCTCACTGGTGGACCATGGTGGAGAAAGAAGGGCACTGGGCTTAGAAGTATTGAGAAAAAGTGTGTTGTGCCTTCCTTCTACCTAGTGCCTTATGGATTATCTCCCCTTCACAGGAGAAATTGATGGTGTGGAGCTCAAGCATGTGCTCATTTCACACTCTCTGTAGCAGCTCTGTTGTGGAGGAAGGTGAGGAGAAAGAGAGGCCACTCTGCGAGCCATGAGCTGTGCGCTCGGAGCTCCAGAGGCTGCTCCTGGGGCAAGTCTCCACTCAGGGTAAGTAGAAAAGCAAGTCCCTGTGCCTTGAAGTGCCAGCATAGGAACAAAAGCTCTTCAGAAGCATGGGTAACATTGTGGCTCTTCTTCAAGGGGAGTAGTTCATGCACTACCATGAAGAATGCAGCCATGAGGAAGATGTGGGGTGTTCTGCTGCTCGGCACAGCACTGCTCACATTGATCCTCTGTGGAACAATCCATGCTCCTTGGGAAAGCAGTGCTATTCCTGCTCCGAACTGTGACCCTACAACTGGATCCTTGATGGGTGAAGAACAAGCAGTTCACCTAACGAATTGTGCATACACATGCATGCATACTCCACACTGGCAAGCACCTTTCAGATGCATCCTGTGCTGAGTACCTCCAAACTGCATTATCCTTGGAAATCTCCCCTGTCTCAAGAGCTTGCAAGCAATAGTGAGTGGCCCTGGCTCCAGTATTGATACCTGTTCTGCAATCAACTCTGCCATCAGTTCTGGTTTTGATATTGTTTTCAGTTCATTAACCATGGCTGGAAGGAGGTGGCTTGCCACATGGCAGTCAGCAAAGCAGAATATCAGATGTGGCTTGATCAAATTCAAAGCAGTACGAGATGTGGAACAGATTACAGGCTGGATCACATAAGCCACAAGCCACATTAAAAGTATAAGAACTACAATAGATATTCTGCTCTCACACTTCAACACGATCCTGAATGAAAGGATTTCCCTTGCCTCCAGCCCTTCTCTCCCCCAAAAAAGGATTTCTGTCTCCAGGAAATGCAATCCTGTTGCATGAAGTACCTTGGGTACTGTGAGCATCTTTGCATAACAATGTCATGTCAAACAAATTCCCTCCTGCTCCTTGTCTACTGCCTGATGTATTGTGCCCCAAAACAGTTTTGACTACCTGCCACCTGATGGCTATGAAATTAACAATTGCAGAGGCAGCTGTGAAATGAAAATTAAAGTGGGGTGGGAGAAGGAGGGGAAAAGCCAACGTTCAGGTGCTGAATCTGGGAGAATGAAAGAAGAGGAAGGCCAGGTGGGAATGGGGTCTGTCCTCCCCTCTCTGAATGGGAAACAACATCTATCAAGTGCTGTAAAGATGGGCAATGGTGTGGAAGGGCTTTCTGATTAAAAGAGTGGTGAGGCACTGAAGCAGACTGCTCAGGGAGGTGGTGGAATCACTGTCCCTGGAGGTGTTCAAGAGTGGATGTGAGACTGAGGGATGTGGGTTAGCGGGTATGGTGGGATGGGTTGACAGTTGGACTTGATGATCTTAGCGGTCCTTTACAACCTTAATGATTCTGATTCAAGGTCAGGCTGGATGGGCTCTGAGTACCTGATGGAGCTATAGGTGTCCCTCTTCATTGCAGGGGAGCTGGACCAGGTGACCTTTAAAGTTCCCTTCCAACTTGAAGGATTCTATGATTCTATGACTAATGGCTGTTAATCAGTTCATTAGTAATGCTGGTTAGAGTTGTCAGAGGGGGAAGATTTGCTCTTCCCTGAGAATTAAAACCCTTCCCCAGCTGCAGACCCACCACTAGCAGTGAGTGTGTTTGTGGGAGGAGGACAAAGAGGATGTTTTGGACCTGAATGCCAGATGTTGTGGCACCGCAATGGTTCTGAGCACTCACATCCTCCTGGGTGCTGCGTCGGGTCCCTGGGAAATGGGGACTTGGGGCTCCACAGCATTTCCAGTGCAGATGTAATTAAAGCCTTCCCCGGCTGCCACGGAGCATATGGGACATGTTAGCAGAGTAATTAAATTTTGTGAAGTGAGTCTTTGCTGGAGAGCTGGAGGGTGGGTCGGTGAGAGGCAGAGGAAAAGGAATGTGTGCACCCGTCATCGGGAAGGAGCACTGCCCCTGGTCCTAACATCTCCTTCTGCCATGAGCTGGGGAAATAATTAAGTGGCATCTCATTTGCATTATATATTGGGTTTGTACATCTAAAAAGTACTGAGGAAGTTGATCAGACTGCACAGGCATACTAGGTGCAAAAGGATGGTATTTGTATGTATGTAGGAATTTCATCTTCTATTTCTTCTCACTTAGAGTGAGAAAAGGCTTGATTTTTTAGAAGAAGGTAAAAGTGTTAAATCAGTTCAAACAAAATTTCTTCCAGACTTGAATGAGTTATTTGCATCTGTACCAGTTAGAACGTCATCGTATTTTGTTTCCCCCCAAAACTGAGATTCTCCTCGAATCTCAACGTACAAGTCATACTGTTTTCCTTCTCCATATCTCTTGGTCCACCTATCACATCTTGTATTCCCCCAGCACTGTGTTTGTGTCACTCTTACAAAAGAACCCATTCTTATAACCACCCAGTTTCACGCAGTGATGACTGCTGAGGTTATCAATACATGTGACGGATCTCTCTCTTCCTGAGGACATATCTACAATGACCAACTCTTGTCTCTGTTCAAGATGCTGGGGGAGCAAACAGCAGACTGGGAAGGCTGGAAAACGGTGACAGACCACCAACCTCTCTGAAGTGATTGCTGGTTCTGGAGCTTTTATTTTAGGCAGTGGTGATGGAAGGGTGGTTTCACCAGCAGCTTCTGTGCTGTTGGGCCATGTTGTTTGCTATTCAGAGTGAGCACGTGGCAGCTTCCGAATAGCGCAAGCAGCTGTGTTTGAAGAAGTGCTCTCTAATTACACTCTTGCTTGACAAACATGAGAGCCCATTGTGTTGGCCCCAACCAGCTGTTGGATGTCCCTTGCAACCCAAACCAGGCACTGGAACACATGCTCCTTTGGCAACTCCTTCTGCCCCAAAGGGCACTGCCCCATGTGCATGCTCTTAGAGTGGCACGTTCCCTTCTGGGCATCCAACAAGGGCTCATGAGCCCTAGTGCTGAGTGTGTCACTGATAGGTAGTTTTGCTTCTTTTACAGATCATAAAATCATTAAGATTGGAAAAGACCACTGGGATCATCCAGTCCAACCGCCAACCCATCCCTACCACGTCCGCTGACCATGTGTCTCAATGCCATACATCTGCGGCTCTTGAACACCTCCAGGGATGGTGATTCCACCCCCGCTCCCATGTGGCCTGTTCCAATGTATCACTACTCTTTTTGTTTAGGAGGAGCAAACTGTTGGATGCACGGAGGCTTTTCTGGATGAGGAAAGCTGGAACTCCTGCACCTTGCTCATGCAAAGCTGAGGTTCATCATTTCCCCTGGAGCCATTCTGGAGCCCTGCTTCTTCTGTAGAGTGTGAGTACTGGCACTTCTGTAAGTCTTGTGAGTTGTGAAACACAGCTGAGAAATGCAAGGGAAGGGAGAGGGGGTTGAGCTGGGACTTTGTGTCTGGAAGTCCTTTGGAAGTGCAGGCTCCTCAGAACTGCTGAGGTGGGGAAAAATAGGTCCAAGACAGCAATGTTTTCCTGGTGCAATAGAGTAAATGCTCTACCATGTTGTCCACGGTACCCAGAATCACCGCAGCTAGGCCAGACAAATAAACCCACAACACATAGGTAAATCCCTTCTTTTATCCTCCTCTAAAAATGCTGATGAGGGAGGAGCAGGGCTCCAAGTCAATGAGTGATACTGAAAAATGGAGTCGCAAAACCACTCGTTCCTAAAGAAACTCTTCTTGGCTTAATATTTGCTTTGCATCTGCCTCAGCATCTGCACCACTCCTTTTCTGGAGATCACTCACTTTGGCCAGAGGGGCAGCTGTGACTGACAGTGAATCTCCTTGCAATCCCCCCCAGTTCTCCCCCTGTCAAAACATTTTTTCATCGAGGATGAGAGATGCACAACTTAAAAATACTCCTGAGCAAAAAAAGCATTAGCAGTTTTTCGTGGTGGAAAGTTCAGGAGGTTTCAGTGTTCTTTCCCCTTCATTTCTAATTAGAAGTTATAGACTGGAGACTCCCCACAAGTCATTAAATCTCCTACATTTAGCATCAGTTCTTCCAAAATATGGTGCTTCCCAAACGGTTTGCTCATCTTTTGGAAATGTTTCCCTGGGTAGTTTCCCTTGCCTCTCCTGGCAGCTGCTCCTTTATCTAATTGCTCATCTTTTGCTCATCTCAGCTGGCTGAGTTATGGTTTGACGTTGTCAGTTTTTTAAGTATGCAGTGATGGTGGATGCTTTGGAGTTAGGAGCTGGAGCAGAGATCCAGATCTCAGGTGCTTTCCCAAACCTTCTGGTCCTCAGAGACTCTCGGGGTCAGCATGCATGTGTGTGTCCTTGGCCATCCAGGGTACAAAAGGGGCCAGAAACCACACAACAACCACCTTGCCTGGCAACCTGCTGGATCTTCCATGTCTATGGTGGGAGCACAGTGGGTTTTCGGCCAGCATGTAGCTCTTGTGCCACGCTGAGATGAGCTCTGGTAAATCCAGGTGTGTGCTGGGGACTGGGTTTTCAAGGAGGCTGTACCCAAGTGCAGAAAGGAGCAGGGATTTGTGGTGGCTAGAATGTTGTTCTTGCTGCCTCTCTCCCATGAGTGTACTTGGGAAAGAAGCTGAGGGCTCTTCATGAGGGAATGACACTGTCCCCTGCCTTCCCCGTGCCCAGCTCTGTCTTAATTTAGGACCTCAGAAGCACACAGTATGTGATACATCTGTGCTTCTAAAGTTGGTGCTGAGATGGTGCTGCTCGAGGTGCCCATACCCACAGAGCTCCCCATTTCCCTTTGCTGCACTCGTAAGGCAGAAACTTTATTTGCAGTTCGCTTTGCAACATCAGCCTGGAAACTGCAGCAGCGAGAGGGAGGAAGAGAGGAGAAGAAATATGTAACTAGGTCAGTCTGCTCCACATTACAGCTTCATCCTTTACCCGGGGAGGAGCTGTGGTCTTTGCCCGCCTCTTGCTGTTCCCATTCAGTCACTTGATGGGGTTTCTAGCTACTTTGAGCCTACAACCTTCAGATCAAGATTTTTCTTTTAAACTTGGCTTCCATGTTCAACTCTGCTTCTTTCAACCCGTGTTCAGAGGCTCACAGTGGAAGAAACCTTTTGCTGTATTTAATTGTAAAAGTTCCTTCCCTATAAAACTCCTGGCAAACGGGGCTGGCTCAGTGGTTAGTGCTTTGCTCTCCTCCTTGCAGGGGCAGAGTTCAGCTGCTCAGTGCCTGGCTGCCTGTTCCCCTGCCCAAGAAGGAGTTTTTAATCACAGTAGGATGGGATGGTTTGGCTTATTCACAGCGAGGCTGCAATGCCAATTGCTATTAGGTCTCTTGTTCAAATATGGCCTGGATTGTTAATGAAACTTTAACTGTTTTGTGGCTGGTGTGTGATGAGTTGTTGGGCCAGTGGCTGCACGTGTCTGTGCAATGAGCATCAGCTGCTATCCTGCTCCCTGTTTTGGACCACCTCCCCCCATGTTTATGCTGATCCACAGACATCAAGGTGTGAATGGAGCATTGTCCCCTCTTCATTCTGAAGCTGGAGAGACAAAGCTGCTCAAGAAGGCTGCCTTAATTGGCAGGTATCATTAATAACAGTATGAAAGATGTGACATCTCTATCTAGTACTGAGCAGCGTGTGAACTACAGGGAGGTGCTGCACTACACACTCTGGGCTAGATCCTGCCCTCTGGCAAGCAGCACCAGGAGGGCTGGAGGTGAGGCCACATGCAAAACTGCGTGCACTCAAACCTGCACAGGGAAGCCTTCTCTTTTACTGGGATTGGATCTGAGAGGAAAGGGAGGTGAAGACTGTCATAAGCAGCCAGGGATCATCTGACAGAGAAACTGTGGATGCCCCATCCCTGGAGGTGTTTGAGGCCAGGCTGTATGGGGCCCTGGGCAGTCTGAGCTGGTGACTGATCTAGTGGTTGGCAACCCTGCCTGTGGCAGGAGAGCTGGATCTAAATAATCTTTGAGGTCCCTTCCAACCCAAATAGTTACAAGAGGTAATGGATTGAAGCTGTGTTAGGTGAGATTCAGGTTGGATATTAGGAACAATTCCTTCTCAGAAAGAGTGGTGATGCATTGGCACAGCTGCGCAGGGAGCGGAGGAGTCACTGTCCCTGGAGGTGCCCAAGAACCATGGAGGTGTAGCAGTGAGGGACGTGGTTATGGGCATGGTGGGAGTGAGTTGGTGATTGGACTTTGTGATCTTAGAGGTCTTTTCCACCTGAATGACTCTGTGATTCTGTGATCTGGACGAGGGGTCTGCTTCTCAAGTATTGGTGAGCATTTTAGAACCAAAACTGATTTATTTTTTTGGTTCTTAATGAATCTTGTATTACTCAGGCTCAGACAGTATTTGCAAACCATGGGGAGAAAAAGATTTAAAAACAACAACAACAGAAGAGCATTAGAGGGAAATAATCTCATCAGCCCCAACTCTCCAGCAGTGCTGGAGACAGGAAAATGATGCCTTTTTATTAGCCTTATTGTCTTTAATTAAAGCATTCAGCAGAACCCTCTGATAATGGACTGCAACTGAGGTCGGCAGCATTTGTAATAACACAATACAGGGTTCAATTAAGTTGTACTTTTGTAGCTTTTCATCACCACTTTAAACAAGCCGGTGATATATGCAGAATGATTACCTTTCCGAGCTGGGTGAAAAGAGGGGGGGGGAGGGGAGGTACAGGGGCTTGGGAGAACAAATCACTTGTTGCTGTATAACTGATGCTGTACAAATAAGCTGTTTCACCACCTTGTTCTCATGCATTCAGCCTGCTTGTAGGGTACCCCATCACTGCCATCCAGCCAGGCTGGCTGTAATTTGGCTGCTCTACTGCAGCCACTAGGGGTGTTTTTTGTATACCACATCTTTGTGTGATTATGGGGATCTGCAGCAGGTTTCCTAGACCTGAGCCTTTAAAAAAAGTACCTAAAGGACTCCAAACAAACAGGGGGATCAGAGGCAGCAGAAGAAAAGATCAGAGGTCTGGATATAACCATTTGAGCTGAAAGACTGTGGATGATTGACAAGTAGTTGATATTTGCTGCTCCTTCTTTTCCCTGCTCTTTTGAATTATTGGCCATAAAACACCCTGCAGTCTCACTCTTGCTGTGTCAGAGAGAAAGAGAGAGAAGCCAAGAAAGGGCCCACATGGCTAACACTTAACTTTATCTTCTCCATTAAGTAATGCTAAATTAGAATGGAATCGCTCTGGTAATACAGGTGACAGCTATATGAAGACCAAATGAATTCCCTATGATCAGCACCATTAAAAAGAACACGCTGGCAGAATTCATGATGACGGGACACTTACTGTGTGTGTAACTCATGGACGTGTGCAGGAAACCCGTGCTAAATCCGGCCGGTGCTTTATGTCAGGCTTTAAAAAAAAACAAGTGGCTTTTAGAGCTTCTGCTCAGATCCTCATCTCTCCAGCCCTGATGTAAATGGGCATTCCTTGCAGGGCTGGTGGTAATCTCTCTCTGAATTTATGGCATGAGAAGGGGCTGTGGGGAAGGTAGAGCTGAGGTCCCCGTCCCTGCGCTTGCTGTCATGCTGAGGCACCCTACGATGGCACACACAGAGACATCAGCCTCTGTGTACAGACAAAAATTACAGTGAGGTAATTACCTTCTGCCTCCTCACAGCATGGTTTTACCTGAATACTGTTCATTCCATGTGTTTTTACTGTCTCTCGTGTAGTGCAGCTATGCACTGTCAAACAGCTGTTCAGCTCCACCCTAGAAAAATAGCTTCAATAAAGTGCATTTCCCATACAGGTCATATGTTGGTTAATTCATCCTTTTGGGAGAACTTCCAGACAGGAAATGCGGAGGCAGAGAAAGCTATCCCAGCAGAGGACAACTTCTAAATTAAACCCAGTCCCAGCTCGCAGTACCTGCCATTGTTACTTAGGTGGAAAGGGAAAGCAGAGGGCTGAGATTTGCTGCCGTTGTGTCTGGCTGCTGTGTCACTGCCACTGCTCCATCTCACAGCACAGCTCCATCCAAAGGTGAACTGAGGGTTGTACAGTACCTTCCTACTTGTGTGACAGAATAACCAGACTTAGAATCATAGAATGGTTTGAGTTGGAAGGGACCCTTAAAGGCCATCTGGTCCAACCCCCCTGCACTGAACAGGGACACCCACAGCTCCATCAGGTGCTCAGAGCCCATCCAGCCTGACCTTGGCTGTCTGCAGGGATGGGGCACCCACCACCATTCTGGGCAGTCTGTGCCAGTGCCTCACTGCCCTTACTGTAAAAAAACCTTTTCCTTATATCCCCTCTTTTAGTTTGAAACCATTTCCCTGTTTCGCTTTGTTTGGCCAACATAGCAGGGCAGTGCTGCACCCACGCCATACTGTATCCAAGTATGTGCAGAGGTACCCTGATGCACTGAGCTCCCTTCATTCATGAAGTTAAAATCTGTTGGAAAGGAAAAGCACGCTGAAACTACCTATGAGCTGAACTGGCTCCAGCAGGTTGAGTAGAGAGATGAGGCCCAAAAGGGGCTGCCTCTGGTCATTCCCCCCAGATCATGTACTCCACCAAACCTGTTTGGGTTTTTGGATGTCATTTTGTATGGTCGTTGCAGAAGCCACTTCTGTGAAGCCTCGGTTTGCCCTGTGCTCCACATGGTGTTGCTATTATTGCACCCTGACTGCCTCTGAGACAATTTCTTGCCTATTAAAATGCAGTTATGGCCTAGAAAGTGATAGTGTAAGAATGGCTTATCAGTGCTCTGTAGCTATTTGCTCTAATCATCCGTACCAAAGGCCTGAGAATGCTCCCAGAGAAGCCAATAAGACTTTTTCCATTGACTTCAAAGGCAGCAGAGAGCAATTTAGCTGCTGCCACCAGACAAAGCAGATTAGGCTACAGCTGGTACTTCCACAGCTAACTTGGCTCTGAAATCCTGACAATCTAAATGTATTTTTGCTACATGGAATACTTAAAAATAGACAAGATAAAGTAGTAGGGAAAACAGATTGCTGGGAATGTTCCTTCCCTGGTAGGAGAAATGGACTAGCTGAACCTAGCAGGGCTTTTCCATCTCAAGTGTGTGTGAGTCTATGATTTTTGTCAGCAAACTAAGCACTTCTGAGCCAGAGGCAGCACAGAAAGCCGTTAAAAGCAATTTAGAGGTGCTGGTATCATAATTTTTCACTCCAAGAGGAACTTCTATTTTTGCATATATTGTAGGGCTCAGAAAGATTCCCCCGAATCCAGTGAGACGCGGTGCAGTGCCTGCATGGAGACAATCCATGGACGCAAACCGTAAGTCATAATAATGCATGCGTTTTGATGGGGCTGTTCCTCCCTTCTGCCTCATGGGAGGAGGATATTGAGTGCGCGACGTTGGAGAAGATCAAAGAGGCTCCTATAGCTAATAAATCACCAATAATGGGTGACTTTGCCTGCCCACACATAAGGAGGGCAACAGTGTTTAGTGAATCAATGTCTCAATACTCTAAATTATCCTCAGAATTGTTCCTTCAAAGGCATGCAAGATGAGGGTCTTTTTCGATTTAGCCTTCGGTAACATGGAGAATGTGGTTCAAGACGAATGGCTTCCCACGCACCAGCAATCATAGTAAAACCCTGTCTGTCACCCTCACAGACTGCATTAGAACTTGGCCAGGAACTCTGATCTTTGGAAAGGAGAAGTTAAAGGAAATGGAAGAGTAATAAACGAGAGTTAAAGCCAAGCCCCTCAGACTATATATAAAGATAGTTTACTCATCCCAACTCTACTCCTAGAGGAAAGCATGGGCTGTGTAAATGGTAGAGGGGAGGGATACACAAGCTGAATGAATAACTTTTGCTGAAATGGAGCCAGCACAGGGCAGCCCGCCTAAGGAGCAGAGCCCCAGTGGGGCTGAAGCAGTGACAGAGATCTCTGCATAGAGGATACCTTGCCTGGAACTTGGAGGTAGCCCATAATTTCAGCAAGAAGGCAGAGGAGTGTCTGGCTGGTGAGCCTGGCACCCAAGCTAGGAACTCTTTGGTCCCAGGCAAAGACCGAGCTCCCTGAAGCACTCAGCGTAGGCTCAGTACAAACCTGAGTGTCTCATTAGCCAGGTTTTCCACCCTGGAGGAGAAGCTCTGCCTGTGCTGACCTTAATGTGAAATTAAAGCCATTTAAGCAGGTAACAGCCAGACAGCTGGGTGCAACCATGCGATGGAGGCGTTTGTCTCTATTTGCAGACAAGCTGTGTATGTGCTTCCATTCCGCTCAACTTTTGCTGCTTGTTTATTTAGCTAATAAGAGCCAGCAATCTGCCTCGCACAGCCGCGCAGACAGCAAAGCAGAGCATACCCGAAGACAGGCTTTTGTTAAACACTTGTTGGCCTTATGGTAATAGCTGTGGCTCACCTGCTGCAGGAGGGAGCTGCAGAGAAGGCAATTGTTGCTTTTGCTCACTTGGGGCATGTTCTATCCCTGTCCAGCAGTCTGGGTACAGAACTGATGCGTTCCCATCCCTGGGGTGAAGTTACATCATTACCATGACTCTCTGCAGTGTGCCACCAGTTCCCTGCATTTCACATCTATTTTGATACTGATGGCAGCTGGACCGCCATTGTCATAATGTCTGTGCCTCCATCCCTCTGGAGGCAGACAGGAGGAGGCAGCTAAGCATCTCTGCCCATGTCAGTGCTTCAGAAAAGGAGACTGAATTTAACCACAGAAGTGTGCAGTGGGGACAGCTGCTTCAAAACTTCTCCTTCATCCATCTCTACAAGGGAACTAATGTTGCATTTCAGGAAAATGCTGTGCCACTGCCTCATCTTCTGCTTCTGCACCCGGCGGTCCTTTCTGAATTTTTAAGCATAAGTCTCAGTGCTTCCTGCTTTTACCAGCCAGCCTTAGGTGTCCCAGGTGCTACTTGGGAGTGAAACACAGCTGCTGCCTTTGTGAGTTATCCATCTTCTCCTTTTGTGATAAGGATGCTGATCGCTAGAAATGCCTGTCCTGCATTGCTTTGTGCTACAGGCATGGTGATGATGGGTTGATGGTTGGACTTGTTGATCTTAGAGGCCTTTTCCAAACTTAATGATTCTATGAAGTCATTTCAGGTGGCCATCAAACAGACAAGAGATGCTCACCTCTGATTCTGGACCCATATCACAGACAGAAGCTAGAGGACTCCAGCTGTTCTTTTTCATCACATTGTAAGTCATTCTTATTGCAATGCTTCCAGTGCCAACGTCTTCCAGCATGAATGTTGAATGTGTGAATTGCTGTCCTGGATGTATAATTCTTAGCACTCTCAGAGCGATGAGAGACTTGCAGAAACAAGCCTTCCAAGACTTCTGCCTTCTTTTTCCCATCCTCTTAGCTTCTTGCCATGCTGCTTTGAGCACCTTCCCACAGTGTGAGGGGATCTGGTGGCAAAGGAAAGAGCACAGAGAGGGAAGTTCCTTGGGAGCTCTCTGGAATTAAATGGGGGAATCAGCAGTGAGCATTTCCCCACAGGCCCTGGCCTAGAGCTTGCAGGCAGCAAGAGTCTCCTTGAAAATGTTATCTACAGCTTTTAGGTAAGGTCCCAGTTTTCTAAAGGATGCGTTAAGGACCACACACCCACCGTGCTAGGTGCTTTGTGAGCACAGAACAAGAACCATGCAGCCACATAGACACATTGCTGCTTGCATGGTTACACACTAAATGGGATGTTTTGGGGTCTTAAATATAGTTGTCTATTATGCATTCACAGGTCTGCTGGAGCACAAAGGAGCAAATGCTTCCTCATTTATCCAATGCTTAGCTGCTAATTAGGAGCTTTTAGGACATACAGTTTGAGGTGTTACCAATTAGCTCAATTGTGGACCAAGACTGGAGCTGTTATTTGTTTGTCACAGTAATTGAAAGCCAAAAAACAAATACTGGCGTCTCTTCACTCTTTCCCCTGCGCCTTAGCACAGCTGTGCAATGAAATAATAATAATTTCATTGTCTACTTTTCAAAACTCTACTTTTAAAACAGGTTGTAAAAAACCCCCACGTGGCTTATTTTGCCTAATTATTAAAAGTCAGGCTTTAAATTCGAGAAGAAAGGCTATATCTAAAAAAAAAAAAAAAGCACAAAGAGGAAAAATAACTAAAGAAAGCAGATGAATGAGTGGAATATGCTAGAGGTATTCTTCTATTGTTTATGATATGGTGTTTTGAAGGGAGCTATGGGAGGTAAGTGCTTGAAGCCCACATGACTTCAGAGGGGCTTCACACCATTTCACTGTGGCTCTATTGAAGAGTGAGCGTCGAGCAAAACAAAACAAAACAAAAGAACTAACTAACCTTAGCTGCAGAGAAATAGAAGAAATTTGAAGAACTTTTTTTGAAAGAAAAAAGGAAGTTGAAAAAAGATTTACTTTGGGAGTTTGTTTTCCATTTTCCCAGGAAGTTACTTACCTTACGGCATGAGAGACTTGCTTGTGGGAGCCAGATCCACCTTGATACAGCCTGGCTCCTCTATGGGACAGGAGGTTGAAGGACTGCGTGGACAGAAGCTGAGCTGGTGGACATGAGGAGAAGCAGGAAGAGCAAACTGAAGCATCTCAAATGCTGGGCAGAGGACCTATGCTGGAACTGAAGCTGTGGGACAACTAGGAGAGCCTCTACAGGTTTGTTTTCCTCCTCACTCTTCTTCTCTTGAGATTTTGTCCTTCATCTTGGTATTAGTAACATAAGATATAGAGGAAATAAATGGAGGCACAGATGCACGTGGTCCAGGTGCCCACCTGTCAGGTGGTGGTAAACCCACTGAGCAGGCGAGCTCAGCTTTCAACAGTTTCCTTCACATGTCACATCTAATTGGGAGAATCCTGGGTTTTGTCATTGATGATTTTAGCAAGATGGTCTTCTGAGACATCAAAGAAGTCCAGCTGGTAACCCATATGGAGAAATATATATATATATGTATTCTATAAACATATTATCCCTAGAAAGCTCTTGTACACACTATGTGTGAGCTCACTCTGTACACCTACTCTTCACCATAGCCTGATTTTAGACATTGCATGACAGATAGTCCCACTGATACCTGTCAGTATTTCTATATGGAGTCTACTTGGAGTTCCCTGCAAGGTAGCTGGTGCTCTCTTGGAGAAGAAAACTTTCCCTGGTTGTTCCATCAGTTTTTTCACTCATAGCTGCTTCAGTCATCACTGATTTTTGCTATGAGTTGAGAATCAGATTCACCCTTCTCTGTTTTCTTGTTGGAAAATGCAAGCCAGGTACTTGGAGATTTCCATGGGCTTCCTTGGTCAGTGGCAATATTGGCATATCCAAGAGTCAGCGTTGTGTTGGACTGAGCTGCAGCTTCAACACAATTTAGTTGGCAGCAGAGATACAGCACATACAGGGGAAGGAGGATAATTTATAAAGGTTTCAAAACTCCATTTGGGGTACCTATATCCTCAGAAACAAAGGGAAGTGGATATCTCCTTTTTTTCTTCCACTTCTGATGTGGTAGGCTCAGTGCTGGGCGCGGGGAAACATTTGATCCTCAGCTGTGGTGTAACTACAGCTGTAGGCACGGGCACTTTAGCTAATCCAGGAGCGGTGAGAGGATGGCAAAACTGTATTTTAATCCTTCCCCAAGGTTGTTCGTGGGGAGAGACATGTATGTGCTGATAGCACTGCATAACTGTGCATCTGGGTCTCAGACCATTCTGATCCCAGGCATGTACTGATGTGCTCCAGGCTGAGATTGCTGCCATCTGAAGGCAGGTGCCCCCAGCCCATGAGAGATGCTGTTACAGTGCCAGCTGGGTGCTTTCCTTGATAAAACTTCATCCCCTCACTTCCTACATTCATTCACTTGTCAAGAGCAGAGACTCGTTTTAACACTGTAGATTCTAAATTTTCTCTGATGTAATTATTGTTTGACACCGCAGCCCTTCCAAGAACCTTACATAAGGAAAGGGAAAGAATTAAATATGAGAGAAGGCTAAAAATAAAACTATTAAAAGGAGACAGAAGCTGTTTTGTGAGCAGCAGGAATGATGTGGTGCCTCTGGGAGAGGATGTGCTGAGCCAAAGGAGATGTTCTGCTTTCAGGCAGTGCCTTTCATTATATTTCAGTGAAGTTCTGTGCTTTTCTGAAGTTCTTAGGTGCAGCGCTTTTAGAAATGAGCCTGTTCTTCCTCTTTGCTCTTGCAAAAACCGCGACTTTCATACCATCTCCCAAGCCAATCTTCCTTTACAGATTGTGCAGCCAAAATTTCCCTTCTCTAATTAACCCAGAATGGTTTTTGAAGAAGTTTTAGCCACAGAGAACATCGAATTTAGCTCTTAGCCTGGAGCCAAGCTCTGGGCTAAAGAACACATGTCATTTTAGGAATTCATGCAGATGCACCTTGACATCTGGGATGTGATATGTCGCCTGCATGCCTCCCCGCTGAGCCAGTGAGCGGTGGTGGGCAGCGCTGATGCTGCAGGTGGAGCACAAAGGGGTTTTGCCATTCATTCCAACACTTTGTCCAAGCTAAACAAGTAATTGCGGCTGATTTCTCTGACACATGCAAGCTTCTTCTGCTGGTGTTTGTCTATGTGATAACTTAATTGCTTCACTTCTTTTTCGAGTTGCTTCTGTGCAGCATACTGTAGCGTTTCCTAAATATGACCCGTAAAAAAACTGTCTTCTCTGGTTTCCTATGGAATGTAGTGCTAAAAGGCAGCCGAAAATATGCAACACATGGCATTTTCCAGCATGATTTCAAAATGTCCTTAAAGGAATGTGGTTTACAGGTATCTGCTGAAATTCAGGTATGGAGTTTTAAGGGATCTTCAGAGATCATCTGCCTCGAACCAGAACCAACCAGGCTTCCAATTCCTTAAAAGCCTCTGGTGCTGGTCGTTCAACCTCTAGAAACAGTAAGGTTGGCGTCCAGCTCTGCCCGTTTTAAGGACCTCTCCCACAGGCAGATACAACAGCCCATGCACCTTGTTACCTGCAAGTAGGTGTCTGGCTTAAGCTGATCAAATGAACTTTGTTCCTTTTCTTCTGTTCCAGAAAGCAGTCAATTTCACCCTCTTTAGATGCCCTAGATTGGATGAAGCCCTCTCTGAATGTTTTTCTCTCTGCAATGGCTGTAGAAAAAGTCTGGCAGATGGCACTTGGCAAGACTAGATGAATATGCACTGAATGTCTCATTTACATTGGGTCCCTTTTTGTCTTTATGGTTTGGGCACCCAACATCTGAGATACCAGTTTCACATCCCTGTGATCCTCAGTGTGTTCTTGAGCTTTCTTTTCTGCACAGCTGTGACTCATTTCTCTATGCTGTATGTGATGATGTTTGGAACAGTGACAGGGAGAGATGGGTCTGTGATGGTTTCTTTCTCAATATCTAGTCTGGGCTAAATAAAGGTAAAACCTTGATGAGCTACACAAGCATCCTGCCCAGAATACCTATGGGAATGACAATCTGGGAAGGTGATGCCTTTGAAATATTAAACCATCACCATTTACGCCAGCCATTTCAATGGGAGCCCATTCAGAACCAAAGAAGAAGCAATGATGTGAAGCCTAGGTGTTCTGAGTCCTCCAGATCAGTTTATTTTAGAGAAGCTATCTGTTGTCCAAAAGATATTTGTAGAAAATGCCGAGAGAATAATTTAAAATAACAATAGCTTGTGGGAAATAGCAAACAAGTAGAAGATCATTCCTGAACAGGAGAAAGTAATGCATTATTTGCTATCACTTACTGCCTTAGAACTTAATCAACAAAGAAAACATATTTTCCCTCTGGGGTAAATATCCTCCTGTAGTTGCACGAGGCCCTTGGTTTTTAATCCTGCCTGTGTGCCCACAGAACCAGGTCTTTGTTTCTTCTGGCTAAATACAGCTATCTGCAAGGTTCATGGAAAAGCTTTCCTCTTGAGCTATAGAGCCAACAAGCAGCGGGGCATCATGTCACGTTCTGCAGAGAACAAACTTTCACCTGTAGGCATGCAACGTGTATCTCCGAGTCCTTCTGAAAGAAAGCCAGCTGCCTGTAAATTGAGGCGGCTTGGTTTCCTGAACTGCCTCTTCAGAGGCAGCAGAAATAGGAAGGATGAGTGATCCTCTGTGCTTGCTTCTTTATTCTGAAAGCTACTGAGGACCAGCTGCACAGTAACGTTAACCTGTTCCACTGTTCTTTTTGTCAGTGAGCTGCAGCTACTCTCCAAATGTGGTACAAGCTTAGAGTTATGTGTGGGACATCAACAGTGTCTTCAGATACACTCTATTTTTAAAGTCCAAAGAGCTTCCTCATTAAATGCTACGTGTGCTCAGCATAGAAGTGACAAGCAGCAAGTTTTCTCACCCCCAAACCTGCTGGGCAAGGAGAAGCCAAGCTGTTGTGTCTCACTCCATCTAAATGACTCTGGTAGGGCTGCTCTGCGCCAAACACTGCCCTCAATTTGTGCTCCTGATGGTCGTTGCCTATGCACCAAACTGCTCTTATAGCAGGAGAGGGCACAAAAGAAACATGGAGGAGAGCCTTGTCCTACTGCTTCTCTTTGCCAACCAGTTTCTAAAGTGAGGATGCAGAGATCATTTTCACCCCCGCATCAGTAAAGCAGAGAAGTTTTGTCCTGAAATCTCTTACAAAGTGCCACTGTTAGCCTGGCTTGCTCATGACTTTATGGCTTTGGATTTTTGTCTTTTTCTTAACTACCAATCAGCCACCCTCCAGCTGCAGTAATAACGTGTGGGATGGCAGTTGCCTCCAGTGGCTGTTTAAATTAAACACAGATCTACTGAATAGACACTGAGTGTCAAGAGATCTCTTCTGGGAGGTGAGAGGAGGAACTGCTTCCCTGTTAGCATTGCCAGTGTGTTTCTGAACCTAACGACAACACCTTTCTGACTTCAGGACTTGTCCGTATCATCTTCTTTAAGTAGTCTGTGTGCCTCCTGTCTCCTGGCTGAGGGTTATAGGCTGTGATTATGCATCATATTTAGACTCTTCTAAAATTTTTATCAGCCTTGGAGACTCAGCTTCAATTCTAAAATGAGTGTAACAGGGCTGTTAGTCAGGCACTGGGGGCTGCTTCCCCCCAGAGGTTACAGTGAGCTGGGGGAAGCTCAGAAGGGGATGTGGCTGGGGAGAGACATCCCTTCAGAGAGTGACCCTACTGCTTTTTTCAGCCCTCGGGATGCCAGTTCAGGCAGCATTTCCCAGATGGACCCATGGGGTTATGGTCAGTGTTAACTTCAAAGCTGGGTACTATGGGGATATGAGCAGTGCAGGTCACGGATGTCCTTGAGGGCAGCTCCTTTCTCCCCATTCTGTGAAGAGCAGATGTGGTGTAAAAGCTTCCTCTAGGAGAGGGCGTGATTAATCTTTGCTTCTTAGAGGATGACAAATATATTATATCCACCGACATGCACACGCATTCTCTTCGTCTGACGGGTGACCCCTGTCTTAATGCTAAGCGTGCGAGGTCCGGCTCTGTAAACGAAGAGGAGAGCTTTGCAAGCTCATTAATGCTTTGAAGTCACTCATTAGGAGCAGATTCCTCTGGAGCTGGCAAGCGTAACACCCTTTGTGAGCACAGCTTCATTTGATATTAATGCGGGTGCTGCAGCTGGAGGCATCCAGAGATGCTGAGCTGCCATTCTGCACACACAGACCAGCATAATGGGTTGCTGTGGCTGTAATAGGAAGGGTAAAGGGAAGCAGGGAATGTTTCTGTCCTCTCTTGGCACCTCAAGAGGTGACATTTCCTGTTGACAGAATTTTTGTGTGTGGGCAGATTAACCCAGTCCTCTGCTGAGCTGCAGCACCCTGAACTGGCTCTTCCCAGTCCTTCCCATAGTGAAGGATGCTCCAGTATGTCTTCAGCAGAGGGGATGCTCTGATGAATAGGTCTGACCAGGTTTCTCCGTGTGGGCATCATGGGGAGCATGGCAGTGCATGGAAGCCAGGCCATTTGGGGATCTTCTGGGAGGGGACAACACTGAGAATGAGTTGCAGAGTCCCAGTAAAGCAGTGGCAGCCCTATGTGGAGGTGCTGGCCTGCGAAGTGTGAGAGTGGCTGAAATCAGAGACATAAAACATCAGGTTCCTGTGGCTTAAAGGCTAAAAGTGCACGTAGCTGTTCTGAGGCTGTGGGTTTGAATCTCATGTGAGCCAACAGATAGCTTTTTTTTTTTTTTTCTTTTGAAACAAAACAAACGCTAGGCAAAATAAAAGCTGTACCTCACCCCAGAGGAGAAAGAAGGACTCACCTCCCCCTCCATCTTTTCTGACCAAATGTCCCCCAAAAATCTGAACTACAAAGGGAGTGAGGATCAGGACCCAATGTGGAAGGATGGTACTTGAATTGCATGGCATCTACAGTAAGCGCTGGTGGGCTGACAGAGCTGCTCATGTCCCTTTGGACACCAGCAGGGTCAGGATGACAACCTCTAGAGATGCCTGTGCTCCTGGCACAATGGTCTGGCATGGCACGTGGGCTCTGTTCTGTTCTCCATGGCCCATGAGAACTGTGAACTCCTGGTTTGGCTGGGGTGGATAAATGGGATGAACAGATGCTTTTTGGTAGTGGAGCACCCAGACGTGAGGGAAAATCTGTGAAATTTTGGAAAATGCATGAGATCAGAAAACCTTTTTTTGTCTGATATAAGTAAAGGGAGTCAGGCAGCTTTTCTTTCTGTGCCTTGCCAGGTCTGCTGGGGACCTTAAAGGAAGTGATGAGGAGAGGAAGATGTTGCTGGGTTTGGGAAGAGCCTTGGGCTGGGACTTTGGTGGCTTGGTGAGGTGAGTGTCCTTGAGAAGAGGACCTGGCTGGCCAGGGGACAGCAGGCAGCCCACCAGGATGGCCGAGTGGTGAAGGCGTTGGACTTAAGATCCAATGGGCGCATGCCCGCGTGGGTTCGAACCCCACTTCTGGTAGGAGTCTCCTTTTTCCTTCAGGCCACAGACCCCATCCTGGCTCTTAGACCATCTGTTTGGAGCAGAGATGGGAGCTGTCAGCCAAGACTCTCTGGGACCAAGACCATTGGACACCCCAGTGTGAGCACTCTGGTGGGACTGAGTAACTTTGTCATCCAGGCTGAATGCGGAGAGAGATGTGAGCCAGTCCCTCTAGCACATGGTTACAGCTCTTATCCTTTGTGCAGGGAGTGTTGGGATCGTCGTGGGCTTAAATCCCACATGCCACCGAAATAGAGACTTGTTTTTCCCAAGACAGTAGTAGAAAAACCTGACTATCCTGAGGAAGATAAAAAAAGATGCTGAGCTTTACACAGTTCAGGCAAGTCACAAGTAGGAATGTGTGAAGAAGTGGGTTTGGGTTTTGAGTTTCATGCTGGCTTCTCCTGCCAGCTCTGCTCTGTGACCCCATGCCTGAGGCTTGTCTCACTCTAAGCATCATTTGGCACTCTCTGGAGGGATCTAGCAGTGTCAGCAGTCCCTGGAGCAGGTCTAGAGGGCTCACAGCATGGCACAAGGGTGTTCCTGGTTAAGTTGGGGAAATGCAGCAGAAACTGAGAGCTGCTCCTGTGCTAGCATGCCTTGGCACCCACAAACACTCATGAGATTACTTAATTCCCTTCGTCTAGTGCACTGATGGGCAGTACGCATTTCCCTCTGAAAAGATTCAGCCCACCAAACCCATGGAGATGCTGTCAGTCTTTCATTTGGCTGCTTTGCTCTAACCCTGAGGCCAAACGGAAATGTCCTACTGCTGGGACATGATTTGAAGTGATGGTGTTAATTTGGTTAATTAGGATTCCTGGGTAGTGTGCGTGTCTTGCAAATCAGCTTACCATTGTAGTATCTCCGCAAAGAGTTATTTGCTGGTGCATGAGGTTATGTATGAATTTACGATTATGATGTAGGACCATTAATTTCATGTTTGTGGCAGATGATGCAGCTCAATTAAAAGTTGCATGTTAAGATCCTTGGCTCTCTCTGATATATCGGAATCAGCCGGTGGCCTGCAGGAAGGATTACAAGGCCTGTAGCTGTAGCCATATAACAAATGGGGCAGGACCCAGAGGAGAGGACATGGGAGGAATTACTGCTCCTCTCCCACTTGATTTGTTCTGGGAGTGAAACGTTGTGTGTATCCACCAGTTGCGACTAACCTCGGTCATTAAGTGATGCAAAGAATGACAAATACATCTCTGAGAGCACACTAGGGGGTCCGAGCAGCACTGCGGGTCTTTGCCTCTGATGACTTGGAGTCAGACTCCTGTTTAGTCCATGTGTCAAAGGCATTTACTGCCCTCCACTAAGTTCAAAGCCCAAATCACTTTATTTAAGCTTCTCTGTTGATCCATATTCTCACAAATCTTGTGTTTTTTCTACCCCTTAGAGCAGAGCTCTGCTCTGCTCTTGATCCATAGAGGGTATCTGTCTACTTTGCAGAACTATTGGGCAGACACAGTGTTGTCTGCAGGCACTCAGAGCTGAATTTATAGCCCTTGGATGGCACAGCTCTGCACACAGGATTGGGTGGACGTCTGAGGCCAAGTGTTGATTCAGCTCAGGACTGAGGTCAAGTGGGCAGAGCCATATAAGAGGGCCGAGCAGGAGATCTGGGGCTGTAGCAGCAAGGAGGCCGGTGATCAGGGCATGTTAGAGCTGTGGTAGGTTGCTAAATAAGGAACATGGCTCATTGGGCATGGTGATGGTGGGTTGATAGTTGTACTAGATGATCTTAGTGGTCTTTTCCAACTTTAATGATTCCATAAAGCTATGATAAGTTACCTTCCACCAGACCACATCTTCCCTCCTTCGCATAAAGTCCTGTAACCTCCAAGTGTTTGACAGAGTTAAAAAGAGCAGCTTATCCAATAGCCAGTGCATCATATTTATTAAGATGGTTACTGCTGATTAAATACCAATAGTTTATTAAAATATATTTATTATAGATTATCCATGCGGTATGCACATCTGTTATGTTGTGGTTAAAAGTAAACCTTGGTAAAAGGTTTTTAATAATGAATTTGTATTGAAGTAGTCTATAATAAGTATCTTTAACAATCTCACTCTCTATTTCACAAGACAGTTTTATGTTCAATAAATACCTAGAGATTATTAAAAACATATTTATCAAAGATTAACAGTGCTGAAATAGATACAAATCTAAGCTGCTAAGCTCAATAAGTGTGCCTATAATAATCAATTCCCATATTAAAACACAATAATAGCCCTGTTTAAATGAAATGGGTTTTTGGGATCTTTGTAAGTGCCATCTTTTGCTGTGCGCTCCTGCTTGCAGATCTCAGATTAGATCATGGAACGTTTGTACTTAAAATAAATCAAAGTAAAAGCAAACCAGTCCAGGCAGTTTCAGGAACGAGGAACCAGAGCTTCAAAGGATGTAGGTCAGTGCCAGACCACAGGCATCACAGCAGCTGGTCTGGCTCGCCCCAGCTCTATATCCCAAAGAAATCCCCATACCCAGTCCAAACTACAGCTCATGACACTTCCACCAGCCCCACCACTTCCAGGATAGGGAGTCTGGAGCAGCAACTCTCGAAGTCTCTAACATCACAGATGCACCCACTCTGTTTTGGATACGGAAACAGACCGCCTGTCTTGTATCCCGCTATTATCTAGTGCTTGGAGGCAGAGTGCTAAAATGAGCTCGCTATTTAGGAGGTAAACAAAATGTTATTGTTTTACTGTTGTAATGCTACTGCTATAATTGCCGGCTGGTGGGTAACGAGAGCTTTAGCCTGTGCTGTGCTGCAGCTGCTGGGAGCAGCGCCCCAGGTGCTCACTTTTTTGTGCTGTGGGTGCCTCTTGGAGCATTTGGTGGTCAGTGTGGGTTGTTATCCCCATACCTGTGACGTATATAGGTGGGGAAATTTGTCTCTTGTGATGGCAGAATCTCAGAAAACAGCATGACTGACAGACATCCCTCATTGCGACTCAGCAGTTCTCAAATATTTGGTGCTTTACTGTCTCCCACTTGCCTATTGACTCCCTCCTTTTTCAGCATGGGTTTGACATTGTCTTACCCCTATGGAGTCAGCTTCTTTTCCCAAGTAACAGTGATAGAACAAGAGGTAATGGCCTGAAATTGGCCAGGGGAGTTTCAAGTTGGATATAAGGAAAAATTTATTCTCAGAAAGAGTGATGATGTGCTCGTGCAGGCTGCCCAGGGAGTGGTGGAGTCACCGTCCCTGGAGGTGTCTGAGAACTGTGGAGATGTGGCACTGAGGGACGTGGCTAGTAGACATGGTGGGGGTGGGCTGGGGTTCGATTTGGTGATCCTGGAGGTCTAATTCCAACCTTAATTATTTCATGGTTCTGCATTTTAGATGCTATCAAACAGTTCTATAGGATAAGATGCCAAGGAAGCCTTTCTAAGACAGGTCAGGGTCAGGGCATGGTGAAGGTAGCTGGACAACCTTGGGGCAATGGAAGAACACATGGGAGAGATGGTGGCTGAGAAGAAGTGGGGAATTTCTGGCCTGAATTAGCCTCCCATCCTAGTGTGTTGAGTATATGTATCTCCTAGTATATGGATCCAACAAGTCCTGTCTTTGCTTGTGTCTCCATTAGGTGTTGCAAATCTATGGCTCTGGGAGATGTCTTTGTCTCAGGACCTGGTCCATACAACAGTAAAATACCTTTATGTGCTTAGCTGGGTTAAGATAATTCTTCAGTGGTTTGTAGTGCTGGCTCTGCTGGGTGCTGTGGACACCTGTTGTATTTTATGTAGAATTTTCTATTTATATGACACCTATCTCCACGGGTCCCTGACTTCACTTTTCATCTCACCTGGGGAAGCATGACCTGCAGAGCTTAGAGGCTTTGTGGGCCTCTAATGCAATCACACACTCCTCTGTGGACATCCCAGAAGTCGTACTTGTTTACACCCTGAGTGAGTTTGTCTTCCATATGTGTTTCTCAGCCCACCCACCCTGAGGAGGATGCTTAGCTGGCAGAGGGGAGTTTTCCATCTGAGCACAGAGCTGCAATTACAGAGGTGACCAGAGAGAAAAGACAAACGGGCACGCGCCACTGCCTTTAATAGAAGGCAATGATTCTTCTAGGCTCGGGAGTAATACGGGAGATCTGGTTTTAATAAATTAACAGCCTACAAGTAACAATCTCAAGCAATTAAACTCTGGAATGAAGGCAAGTACCATGAAATGTATTCTGGAGCTGACAGAGAGTGGAAAAGACAATCTCTAAACAGCGCAGAAGGCAAAAATAAAATAAAAATGCCCCAGAGAGAGTGGACAGGGTCTGCTCCCGTCTTGTTTCTGTTGTGCATGTATGTGGGCATCTCATCTTGCTCTCCATCACATCTCCTTCCTCTGCTGGACTCTGAGGACATGATTTGGAGCCTCAGTGGGGTCATCCGAGTCTCCAGATCTCTGTCATCTTCATACTTGCAATTGTAGGCAAGGGGGTGCTCATGGTTAGGAGGGTATGGCTGATGGAAGAGATGGGAAGTGTCTGGGAGCCTGAGAATAGCTAAAAGCCGAGGAGGGGAACAAATACAAAATAAAACAGCTAAGCCTCCCTGTCTTACATTAATAGGCTGTATGGAATCCGCTTTGCCATAGAATTCAATTTATTTCCATTTAAAGGCTGTTCTTCTCAATCAATGCAGCTAATAAATAGCTGCTGATGGCCATGACCCCCAGGCTGAGGGAAGAATTTATCTTCTGAGCCAATTAAAGGAATTGAACAACTCCTTTTAATAACGCTATGGGATTTTATATTAAAAAAAAAAATGGAGAAAGAAATCCTCCTGAGCCTTGCAGAAAAGAGTCAGGTGGGCTCTAGGAGAGTTTCATGCTTTACCTTGCCTTGTGAAGCTCGTAGGGGAACTATAGCATTCCCTGTGAATGCAAAGGAATGCATTTTTTAAAATGATATTATAAAAAGAATAAACAAAAAAGTAAAGGCAAATTATGTTCCCTTCTTTCCAGGGCTGTAAAGAGAAAGGAGTGAATAGCGAACTTCTGCGATGTGGTGGGTGATATGAATGTGTCAGGTCAGCCGTGATGGCTCTTGCATGGAAAATGAGGATTTATCTGCATGTTCCGTGGGTATGAGGGCAGTGGGACCTAAAGCATCAGAGTCTTTGGCCTCCGGTACATCCTCACTCTAAGGGGTAAGGTGGAACTAGGCTCTCCATGGCTTCTTTTCTGTGATTCACGTGACTTTATTTTAGTGGACAAAATCCAAATTGACCTCCTTTCTTGTGGAAGGATGGGAAGCATCCTATGGGCTTTGTGGGTTCCTAAATCTGGCACTGGAGCTATGGCTTGGTTGAGAGAGTGCATGTACCTCAGAAGACAGACAGGTGCAAATGAGGTGGTGAGGAAAGCTGAACAGATACCTAGTCAGCTTTTACAAAGCTACATAACCCCAAATGGCAGCAGGTCTTCTCCACTCCATCATTCTCCTGTCAGTGAAATCTCATGACTCCTGTTGGCATCAGATGAGAGCATCTGTCAAACACACAAGTCTCCTTCAAACACTGCTGTGCTTTAGGGAAGTCTCTTATCTCCATTTTACAGATGTCAAGCAGAGGCACAGAGAGGTTAATTGACTTGCCCAAAGTCAACACGGGAGGTCTAGAAGTGACATCAGATCCCTCAAATCCCTGTCTTCTGGCTTAATCATAAGACCATCCATCTATTCTCTTTCCTCTCAGGATTCCCAAGCACATGCGATAGTTCAGGCACTCGAGTGGGCAAACTGCAGGTAGAGCCTGGGCACTCCTGGTGCTGGTTTCTCAACTCTGTTTCCCAAGTGTACATCAATCTCAACCTTGAAAGGTAAGAGTTTGTTGTTGGTTTTGGTTTGTTTGTTTTTCAATTATTTATTTATTTTTGAACTGAGACAAATGTGCTCAAGCGTGAGGAAGAGCATTCACTCCTGGGGAGGCATTTCAGAGTTATTGATGCCAAAGGACTTCTCAACGAGGTTTAGGTATAGATAGGACAGTTTTGTCTGGGTTCTAATGAACCTCTCCTATCAAACTGAGCACTTGAACCCACAGGTAGAAAACAATCAGCAGCCTCTATTTTTAAATGGTCATCTGGTAATAGAACTACACAGGGTATTTGAGATTTGTCCTTGACAGCAATTCCCCTATCTGTACAAGCAAGTCTGTGTGTGAAAGACCATTGAGAAGTGTGGCAAGGTGTAAACATTTCCATCACAATGTCTCTTATTTCGAAAGTGTGAATGGAAGAAGCTGAGTCCTGAGTGAGCCGCTGATGAACGTGGGAACAAGCACTACTCTCCCTCTGAGGCTGGGAAGGAAATCACAACTGTAAGTCCGCCTGTTTCAATTTGCAGGCTTTCTGCAACATCTCTGTTCCTTCTTCTTGCTCTCTCATTTTCATTTTTTATTAATTACCTGGTGACAATTTTCCCAGAGGACTGTGTTTCCCATTAATTATTAGGAGAACTATAGGGGGAAAGTTGAACTGATGGAGATCTCCCTTTGAGAACATCTAGTGGGAGGATCTTCTATTGCCTGCATGAATATCTTTTTGACAGCCACCTTGCACAGGGGGCTAAATGACCTGTCTGGGATGCAAAATAAGTTTTGTGTTGCAGTGAAACAAGCTGAGTAAGGAAACTTTAAGTGTTGGTTTGTTGGCTCTGAAGACTAACACACTGCTTGGATAGAATTGATCAATGTGCTTTGTACACGATACATTATCATGTTCCATGTGTAGGAGAATTCACAGACAGAAGATAGTGTCAATAAAGGACCATACTGCATTGCATCACTGTTTTCTGTTGCTGGAAATGTAGATATGGCAAGAGAAGGAGTAATGCTGGCTGAAATCTCAGGTCCAGATGGTGACTGTCCCCAATACAGATGAATAATGAAGGTGGAGGAAGAGCATCTGCTCCTCCTCTCCGTCTGAAGCCATAGGTTTTATAATTGTATCTTTTACAGTCCCCATAGTGTACTAAGATTCCTGGGAATTTCTTGAAAGAAATTCAGGTGTTAACACTGACTGACTCCTTGGTGTAGCACGTCTGTTTGATCAATGTTGGCATTCAATTTCTATTTGAAAGAAAGTAAGTTGTTATTTTGATGATACTGATCTGTAGGCCTGCTTCTGAGGATTACTGTGAGTTACTGAACACCATTACCTGGGATATCTGGTACTTAGGTACTTCTGTGTAACCAGAATGGTGTCCTCCATCCATGAACTTACCTTTGCAACAAGCCAGGAAGAGCTAGGATTTCCACCAGAAAATCGTGGCTAGGTTTGGTGGGAAAGGAATGGGGTAACAAATCCCCACAGCAGAATGCAAGTATCTAAGCCTTAACTTAAGGACCTTTAGTTGCATTAGAGAGTAGTACCTGGCTTCCCATGCCAAGCCCTGCTCTCCAGACAGGATGACTTTCTGCACAAGACAGCCCTGCTCCCACCTGTTACAAGTGCATCCACAATTACCCCTCCTGAAGGGCTGTGTTCAGGTGTAGTGCTTTATTACACGTCAACTCCCATGCTGTTTTACAACATGGTTTCCATGGTTACCCACCACCCCCTGTAACCCACGGAGCCCGTAAAGAGACAGGACTGCAATTCACAGTGGCAGGAGCTGTCATGTGCAGAGATGGGTTAGTACCAATGAAGACCCATGGTCAGGCCCTGGCTGTGAGATTTGCTGCTCTGGGAGCTGCTCTTTGTGTTGGAAAGCATTGGGGTTGCAGGTGGGTGAAGGTGGGAGACCTTGTCATACCTCAGGTAATTGTCATGCTGCTCCCAACTGCCCTACTTCTTAACCTCATGTCAACTACTGACACTTACCTGCCAACTCTTGGAATTCATTGCAAGGGTGGGACTGGGAGAAGTGACTCAGAACTGCTTGCTCCTAGTGAAAGCCAAAGGTTTCCAGGAATTAAGATACAAACGTGGTGTCTCACTGGATTTGGCCCAAACAGCTTTTCCTTTCCAGGATAATAGGTTGGATGAATTTCTATTTCATGTTCTGGGGTGGCTTGTTTTCGTGGTAAAAGTATGTTCCGACAGATTTTTAAGGAAGGACCATGTAGCTGATTTGGATAACGTGGCCACTATGGAAAATGAAATTTTATGGGCATAATTATTTAACAGAACACTTCCTGGTGCTTAGCTGTCTGTCTAGTTGGACCAGACCATTTCCACAAATCAGTTACTGTCATTTGATATTTGCTTGCTGTTAACCTGCCAAATAGTTGTATGTGCAAGGATGCTATCCAAAATAGTTAAGAGAGCCTGTAAAAATAAGAGATTTGGAAGGTTTCAAGGTGAAGCAGATTAAAACCTTATTTCCCTGAGGAGAAAATCGATGTTGGTTGTAAAAACAATTTTAAAAAATCAAGCTCCCTCCACCTCAAATAAGTCATCCTAAACCATAAACGCTGTGCTTTCAGGGAACACCCTTTCCCTCCAACTATATCAGAAATTAACAATTTTGACAAGTTATTTTCCACCGGTTCCAGGTAAGGTGGATGGAGGGCCCTTGAGGTGTCAGTAGATAACAAATTGGAGATCAGTCTGAAATAGTATATTACTGCAAGTAACGTCATCTGCCTCCATGGAGGCAAAATATTCCATGGGAAGGGGACAGTCCTTTCCTACGTGGTTTGAATTCATCCTCAAAACAAACCACGTGCTTGGTCCCAGTCGGCAGCTAATGAGACCTGGGAGGAAGCTAAAAGAGTGTCCAGACCACCCTTTCTGCCTTCTGATGGCTAAATGATCAGATGTTTGGAAAAACTGATTTCTGTGGGAAGCCTCAAACGGCTGAACGAGGCTAGGAGATGACAACGCGTACTTCTGTGTGCGGAAAAAAGCCTAAAAATATCTGAAGGGTGTAAACATGAAGGAGAGAGCTGCAGTATCAAAGGGACAGCACACGGTACAGGGTTCAGAGCTGGCAGCTTTCACTGCTGTTTGGATCAGCAGATGGGGGATAACTGAGAGGCAGAGCTGCCTTATCATGGCTGTATTTCACTTAAGATTGTTGCTTTGTGGCTCGAGTTGTCATGTCCTATTCCCTCCAGAGTTGGGCATCGGGAGCTGTCCCACTGAAATACTGCCTGCAAACAAAACAGAGCGACAAAGTATTTCCCCCATGCTTAATTGTAGTGACCTCCAAAACCACACGATGAACGGGAACCCACTGAGAGCAAGGGGGCTTTCCCCGTGGGGCTGAACAACTCCCTCTCACCTGCCAAGTGCCATTTGTCCTTGCAGTCGCTCCCGTCCTTCTCAAGTAATAAGATGCCATATGGATCATCATTACCCGACCCCAAGAAATTGTTATATATTTCCTACAGCTCTCTCTAGATATATGGTTGGATTCTCAGCTGATGGGAAGCAACGCTGATTCATAGCAGCTGAAGACAGAGCCCCTTATGTTTCATCTTGTCTTCTCATCTCATTGAACTTCCCAAGGATCTAAATGAATGTAGGGGAAATATGACCTTGGCTCACTGAATTGTTTTGGGGGCTAATGTGCTGAGAGATTTATGGGCAAAGAGATTTCTTTCTTTTTTTTTTTTTTTTTTTCCTTTAATAAAAAAATGCTTTCATTCAGCAGCTTTGATGGAAAGCCTGCGAGGACCCATGATAAGTATGTAACCGGAACAGACTCATATTAGATATCACTGTTACAAATCTATTAGTCCCACACATTAGAGCATGTGCTGGACCTGATGAGCTACACTAGTGGGAACATGAGTCATTTTCTGAAATAGATGTAGCTTGCAAATCTTTTAGACTGTTATCCAATTCCTTTTCTTTCAGTTTAATTAGGATATAAAACATGGCCTTAAGAGCTCACAAGAGTGGAAAAAACTCCATGTAAGGGATAGGGAGCCAGCTGTGAGCGTCTCCCAGCTGTTCTGCTGCTGATTCTGCTGGCTGCTGCCCACCAGGTGGTTATGCTGTCCCCTCAAGGGCCAGGTCTCTTGAAACAATGCAAGACAGGACAGAACTACTCTTGCTCGTGAGCGGGTAATGTGCACAGAGCAGGTTGGACTAGGGCTTCCTTTGCATTCTTGCTCAGCCAAACCCTCACTGGGAGATGCTGAGTTCCCTTCCTGGCCTGCATTGCTTTGCTGGGGCACTCGGTACCCGTGGGGACTTGGCCAGCACCCAGCATCACTCCTGACGTGGGGAGGGGTCTGCAGGGTAACGCAGCGACAGCAGAGAGCAGCAACGAGACAAATCAGCGGTGGTTCTTTTCCAGCCACATATGCAAAGCACCTATAATGAGCGGAGATGAGCCCCTGAGATCTGTGATGCTGCTGATGAATTAATATAAAATCAAACTGTACACTTTAAAGACAAGAGCATCCAGCCCTTCTCATAAGCAATGCAGGACATGTTTCATCCAGAGCAGATCTGCTATCATTGGAGCTCTTTCTGTTCTTGAATTCATCTGTTCTGTACGTTTGAGGACTGGTGCAATTAGCATTTGGCTTTGCAGAATTCAGAACCTAATTCCTATGAATTTCCATGTCTCCCTTTTTCTTGTTTTGATTCTTGTTTGTCCGTTTGGTAGTTTGTTTGGTAACATATTTCCTGATTGAAATAAAAATAGCAGAGATGGGCATTTACTTTCTTCCTGGACAGATTCCTTTGGATAAGGATTTATTTCTTTTTTAAAGAAGGACACCTGGTTTCCTCATAAATGAGTGTTGGCAGGTTGAGGGGGGAGCGGGGAGGGAGGGGAGAAATGCATCTGTTTAGAACAAATGCAACACCATAGGAAAGCTTGATAATATGATCCAAGATTGGCCCGATTGCCTGATGCTTTAAACATATGGCACGCTCCTATATATATTATGCATGGAAAGTAGCTGCATGCACATAGCAGCCGTTCTGCAATGTTTTACATACAGCCTGCCAAACCCTTAACTTCCCTGTTCTTATTCAAACACAGCTCTCAGTGAAGACAATGAGCTTTTATCTGAAAGGCTCACAGTGTTATGCACGCTCCATCCCTTCTCTGTTAATTTTGCCTCATCCAGATCAGGATTTTGTCCTTATGCACTGAGCCCTGACCTTCCTGCTCCCGAGGGCTCCTGTAGATGGAAATGTTGGGGCTGTGGCAATGGAGGAAGTGCTGCTGGGCAGGAAAATGAGCCTCATCTGCAGCAACGTCAGTAGCTCTGATGTAATACTCATATACGTCGATGTGTTAGCTCTGGCTCTTGTTATTATGTACCCAGCATAGTCTAGGATTGCTAAGAGAGTTTTCCAGATTCACCTGGGCAGGGTGAGCACTGGGATCTACTATGGTAAGTGCTAAGAGCTGAGGAGAAACTGCTCTACTCTGACATAGGCCTTTCTACCTAGCTTTTGTCTGGCTGAGCTTTCTTTATTGGGTAGGAAAGCTGCTCTTCTGGGTGGAACTTTTTACATCATCTGTGCAAGGAGGACATGTACATTCATGAAGCGTTCCGTGTTTTTTTCATGTGTCCAAGGAAGGGCAATGAAGCTGTGAGGGGTCTGGAGCACAAGTCTTAAGGGGAGTGGCTGAGTGAACTGGGGTGATTCAGTCTGGAGAAGAGGATGCTCAGGAGAGACCTTGCTGCTTTCTACAACTGCCTGAAAGGAGGTTGTAGAGGGCCAGAGGTCAGACTCTTTTCCCAGGTAGCAGTGATAGGAGAAGAGGTAATGGATTTAAGTTGCCCCAGGGGGTGTTCAAGTTGGATAATTAGGAAACATTTATTCTCTGAAAGGGTGGTAAGGCAGTGGCACAGCTGCCCAGGGAGGTGGTGGAGTCACCATCCTTGGAGGCTTTGAAGAACCATGTGACTGTGGCACTGAGGGACACGGTTAGTGGGCATGGTGGTGGTGGGTTGGCAGTTGGACTGAATTATCTTAGGTTTTTTTTCCAACCTGAATGATTCTGTGATTCTATGCTCTTTGTACTGCTGAGCTGGCAGTAAGTTGGGCCAGGGAGTGTTTTTGTGTTTATGTCTTGGTTACCATTAGTGCTGTTTTTGGGTTTCACAAGGGGATACATTTTTGGAGGAGAGGGAAACATTTCCTTTTTTCCTAGAATCTTCTGGAAGGGTTGAACCAGGTGTTAACCTTACCAAGCAGCCCAGAGTCATCATGTGTTTCCTTACTATGTTGATGTTTTTGCCCTTTTCTGGGGGTCGCAGGTGGCAGGCGGTCTTTGTATGACTGATATTTCTAATGCCTCCTTAAGTGGTGACAATTTCAAAATGCAAAGAGCAGATTTGCTGAATTGAGAAAAGAAGGTGCTTCAGATTGTTCAGTCCAGCAGCACCTGTAGTTACCCAGAGCTTCACTGCCAACCAAGATACCACCTGCCTGCCAAAAAGGCTTTGAGGCATCCAGAAAAAATGTGGAGAGTTTTGCACAACTTCATCTCCCATTCTCTCCGCAACAGAAAATTTCCAGCAGTATATCGGCTTTGACAGGCGTAATTATGCCTAACACGGTGTCAAAACTTTGCAGTTCTGCAGAACTTACTGTCAGGCTGATCCCTGTCCACCCACGTCTCCATTGAGAGGGTCTGAAACTGGTCAACGCTTCTTTTGAGTTGTTGTTAGTTGGAAGCTGGCATGAATTCTAGGGATTTGATTAAAGATAATATCCTCCTTCTTTTGTCATCTTTAACACTGAATAAGGAAAAATGTTTTTGCTGTCTTTGAATTTCATTTTCTCCTCCACATAAAATATTACCTAAATTTCCTGAGCTCTGACAGGTAGTAGGGGGATTCCTGTCCTCTTCTTCCCGTAAATGCACTCCGTGGCCTTGCAGCACCGATGTCAAAATCCTACACAATTAGACTCTAAAGGGTGATCCAGATTCAGGTTTAATCTTGGACAAAGAGAAGCCTTTAGATCAAAAATCCCCACTACTGTGCAAAGCAAAGGCTCTGAATATACCGCGACGTAATGATCAGTAGAGAAGCAGAAGATCTGAAGTTTAACACTCACCCAGATGAGTGATGGATAAACATGGTTTTCCTTCCCCCCCCAAAAAAGCACTTTCTCATGCTCTTTAATCCATCCAGAATTAACAACTGGGTGCTGACTGAGACACAGCTTGATTGGGAAGAGATGAAGGGACAGAGCAGAAGCTTAACACACAGCCAGCTCAAAATGAATGTGTTTAATGCTGCCTATCTCAGAAGCTTTGAAGAAAAAGCCCTCATGTCCTCAGTGGCTCTCGGCAGCAACTTTTTGGCATTAAAGTTCGCGTAAGAGAATTATGAGTTCCCGTTATCATGTATGGAGATGGGATCCATTGTGCTGATTCCAACGCCGTGGAGATTTAACATTTGCCATGCTTCGTTCTGCACGTATGCTGTGATGTGTCCTTTTCAAGTCGCAGCCGACTACACTGAAATCTTGACTGACACTGCTTATCTGATAGGGGCCGCTTCTTCTCTGGCTGCTCTTTAGAGTGATAAATGTCAGGAGTTTGGGAGTTTGCTTGTATCTGGGCATTCCATCTGAGACTTTGGGCAGGTAATTATCCTGAGACCATGGGACTTTGTCATGAAATCCACTGCTGTGCTTGTATAAGGAACAAGTCAGCCAAGGGTCATGGATTCGCAGTATCCAGGAATCGGGAAGCCTCCACAAAGATAAGGAAAGAAGGATAAAATCTGAACAAAGATTTTCCCCTACCGAAAATGAAAGTGGGCCTCTTCTGACATCATGAAGTTGTCTACACTGATCACCTGGGAAGGCCATGAATTGGGGTTGACCCAATGGCCTCCAGATTTGAGGCTTCAGTCAACCGAGCAAAGCAACTAACCCTTGCAGGCCAGTGTCACAGCTGGAGCAATGCGATAAACCTCTTATGAGAGGGAACTGAGATCTACGGCAGCCAGTGGGTGCTCAGCAGAAAACTTTATTTCCCCCTAAACTCTTAACACATTTATTTATTTATTTATTTTGTCCTGGTGAAGTCTGCAAGGAGGAAACACCTAGAGAATTGGAGGTCTCTTCTGCACCATTCCTTCCTGGTTCTTGCTTTTGCTTTTCCAGGCCTACTTGGTTCTTCACTTCCAGCATTTATCAGCTGAAAACTGAAAACGGGGTTCACTGGAATCCATTGTATTTTGACTCGAATCATTCTCAGTGCTGATGAGCTCTGACAAATTAGTGTTGGCAGTATGGGGAGGGAGAGAGGCAGGGATCATCTTGACTCCCTTTTGTCCAGTACATGGCTGTTCCCTCCAGTGTGTCCCACAGATGAAATAACTAAGGTCTCTGGCTGGAATTAATGTCAGCCTTCTTTTATGGAAAAGCAGTCCAAGCCAATCTCAGTGAGCTTGTTGGTTTCTCATACAACACAGGAGGAGATCAAGAAAGTGCTTGCATTTTGGCGAGCTGCGATAGTGACCACGAGAGGCTGCCTGGCTCCTGCTGATGCTGGTTGCGAAGTCTGGGGTAGTAGGGCTGGGGTTGCTGTGGGGTGGCACTGAGAGGATGGAGAGGCTCTGGCAGCTTCCCCCACCAGCCTGGATCTGACTGCAGTGTGCCATTTGGAGGCACAGGGTGAGGAAGGCTCTCTCTGTGTTCACGAGCCTGAGTCAGTTCATTTAGGAGCTGGAGGGTAACAATTGCTTCATCTGGTTGTCTTTTTGTTCTTGCTTGTGCCTTTGTTTGCTTCCCCCTCCTTTCCCCTTAACATACCCTTTGAGCTGTTCTTTAATTGAAGTAAACGAAGCAGCTGCTATGGTGTGTGTTGTTTTTCCCATTTTCCCTTGTGAGTCACACATTTCCTTCCTTAATGTCTCTATCTTCGTTGGTCTGTACTAATGAAGCTCCACATCTCAGCTGCTGAATGCTCAAGCTCGTCTGCCTGGAATTTTCTAACTCATTTCAATTCATTTCCCACTTTCTCCTTTCCCTCCTGCTGCCTTTCTCCTGATCCCATCCCATAGTTCTTTCTCTTCTCTCCCTGTCTTTTCCTCAGTCCCTCCCTGTCTGTGTGTCCCTGGCCACAGCTCCCCATCCCCTGCCACTACGTGCAGGGACAGGAACCATGCAGGTGAGCTCAGCCTTTGTTGTGCCTCTTTCCCTGCCTCCTCCCTGCCTGCTGCCCTCTGCATTGCCCCTTTCACTCAGCTTCTTTTCTCCTGAACTGTTTTTCAGAGCAATCCATGAAGTGCTTTCAAATCCATGGCCCCTCCTGACCCCACCTACTCATGGTCTCTGACAGCAGCCTGTAATGCCCTGCGCTTCAGAGGAAAGTGAGTTTGTCCTCTGCCCCTCTGCACATCAGAGATGCTCACGTTCTGCATAAGGTTCAACCCAAGGCTGAAACCAGAGGTGCACAGGCCATCAGAGTGCAGGCGAACGGGGTGCTGCACATCACTGAGTACTAATGATGCACATGCTGGGAGGTGCAGCGTCATCACAGGTGCCGTGGTGAGGAAGGGCTCCTACAGCTCTGGGCTGCAGAGGGGCTGGAGGAGCCCTTCCTGGGAGCTAGGAAACACCAGATAAGTATATTTTCCCTTTTGTCCCTCTCTGTTCCATAGGGGAAGGAAATAAGGCTGTACAGTCCCATGCCCGAGACTCAGGGGACAAAGCTATCTCTTGGTTGTGTGCCTTGCACAGGATTCAACCCAAAGTGCACAGTCAAGAGCAAGCAATGGGATTGGCAAATGGCAACAACTCCACTCTGCTTTGCTTTGCTTATGAGGGTTGTTCTTTCTACAGCTCTACTTACTCCAAGAATAGTAATGTGGGCCGTGGGAAGTAATGCGCTGGCGTGAGCTGTATGCCATGGACGGCTGAGGCACAGGGAGGAGAAGATGTGAACCAAAAGGCTCTGCCCTGAATAAAGTCAGGTATGTCCCAGAGCACCCCTGCTCAGTGCTTGCCTCTGTTGAAATGAACTCATTTGCAGAAGTCTGCTGATCAGGGGTTACAGTGCTAGTCCTGCTCTTTTTTTCATTATTATTAATTTTTGGTGGCTATTGGTGGGCATTTCCTGCCTTCATGTCAGCTCTATGCCCTGCTGATTTCCGTTGCATTTATATCCTTGCTCATACAGAATAGAGGGAATGTTGTTTCTTTTCTTAAAAAGCTGGGGAACTGAGGAATAAAGAAGCAAGGATACAATCAGAAACTTGGAGTCAGAGCATATCACCTGTAATGTGTCAGCAAGCCTTTCTGGAGAAGAGCCTGTAACCAGTCAGTGCTGCACTCTCAGTAACGTTCCTCAGCATCGTCAAGGAATCCAAAGAGACCTCTGGGAATTTCTGTTTTTGATAGAAGCCCTCACTAAAATCCCACTATCATAGCTAGATCAGTGCCCTTCCCAGCTTTCCCTTTCTCTCTTCCACCCTACAGCCATCTTTTCATGGTAGGGATAAGCAGAACTGAGTCCTTGAGATTTGGTTGCAGAACTCTGATCCCAGACCTTGAGTTTTGCAGGTTAATTCCACCCTTATCACTAGACGGCTCCTTCCCCCCAAAAGAAGATCATTTAAGATCATTTTGGAACCACAATAGAGAAAAGAAAAGCAAATCTTTTCAAGGAGGAAAAAACCACCTTGCTAGGGATCAGGTGGTTTACATGCCCCTGGGGGAACCAGTGGAAGAAGTCAGAGTACGAGCACTGTATGGCTGGAGGAATTTTGCTCCTGCTTTAAATTTTGCCATACTGCTTTCACTTGAAAATGCAGGTTCAAAGGAAAAAAATAACATACCGAAACAAAACACACCAGCTCTTTCCTCTTTGGCTTCAGGGCCTCCTGTTGAGGTTCCTTCATCACCATAGAGATAATATTGCTTGTTAGACCAAAGACTAGTAGTTGGAATTCAAGTGGACAAAAAGACCTAAACAAACCCATTATAAATCCCCAATTACTTTCAAACTGTCAGGCTTATTAAAAAATGTAAATATCCTTCTCATTCTTGCAGAGAGTGTATAAAAATGCATGAGGCTAAAAGTCAGCTGAGCTGAAAGGAGCCGATTCGTGAAATAACTTTGCTGAGAAAATGGCAGTTGTTGTTCTTGGAGGGCAGAAGGAGGACAACGTACACCTGCTTGAGCCACCAGTTCCACCCAGCTCTTGGCACACTGCTGGTGCTACCCTGTTCTACTGGCTTAATACATCTTTTTAGATAGTTTAATACATATTTTTAGGCTGATGCTCAGCTCCTTTCAAGAGACAGGGAATTTCTACCAGGGGATAAGTGTCATAGCCCAAATACAAGCCCTACACTTTCTGGTATTTATTAACCACTTTGGTTGAACCTTTTTTTCTTGGTGTGTTTCTTTTGCTTTCTCCTCTCTTCACTCTTCTGCAAATAGAAAGGAGATTTCTCGTTTTCAAATTTGGCTCTTCTCCATCTGCAGAGATTCTTCTCTTTAATGCAATACAGTAATACCTTTTTTCTCACCCTGACCTACTCCTGAGTTCAATATTGACTTGCCCAGATGCTGAGATGTTCCACTCTCTAGCTGATGCTAGTCCAGTAAGACGGTGAGGTCATTTCTGGAGGGAAGTAGAGTACCCTCAATTTTCATCAACATGAATTCTACTGAGGACATTCATCCGCATTCTGTCCCTTCTACAGCAACCAAGGATGGGTAGTCAGGCATAGAACAGCTTCTCAGGGAAGTGATCGTGGCACAGAGTTTGATGGAGTTCAAGAAGCATCTGGATAATGCTCTCAGACATATGATCTGAACTTTGTGTGGTCCTATGCGGAGTTGGAAGTTGGGTTCAATGGTCTAAATTGGTCCCTTCCAACTTGGAATATCCTATGATTCTACGGAGGACAGTCATCAGGAGGGAAACTTATCTCTAGAGCTTTCTTTTTTTGTTGCTAACTTTGTAAATATCAAGTCATGCACTTGAGATGACAGAGTGCTCGAGAACAAGATAGCTCTGGCCTACAAAGGGTTTACCATCTAATAAAAGGTCAGAAAGAAAATGTGAAAGATGCGGTGGTCCAACATATCAGCAACTTCCCTATCATGTCCAGATTTAGTTGACATCATGGTGAAGGAGAAAACAAGAAAAGATTTGTAGGTGGAATAATAAATTGTGCTGGTAGAGCTTCTCACATGCAGAAGGTAGCAAGGAGAAAGCATGGATGTGTTTGTGTGGAAGAAGGATGCTGGAATGTGCTGGATCTTGGTATGTACTGCTGCGCTGACACAGCACTGGTGGCCAGGGAAGTGGAAGGAAGGGTGGGCCTTCAAAGGAAGACAAGGCATTTAAACGTTTAATTACAGCATTGCTACGTGTATAGCAGCACATGATGTGGGATTGCTGTATTTTATCCAATTACCCATGTGTAACTCAGAGGTATTTACAAAAAGAGAGGAAACTGTTAGCTGTTTGACTAAGGAAGGAAAACTGAAGCAATAATCTAAAAAAAACAGTTGCTGTTCATCTCAGTCATCGGCAAGGACCGGTTTAAAATTCTGCTATCCTAAAATCTCACTAGAAAATTCACAGAGACAGCTGAATTTGACACTTTTGATAGAAAAAAAAACAGGGTAATCCTTTTTTTCCCATCCTTTTGCAGATGCTTTGGCACGATTCATATTTCTGTCTGGATGCTTTCAAGAATCCAGTATTTTAGTTTTAGAACATCTGAAGGAACCCCCAGAGCCTTGGCAGCAGCACTTTCCCAGAACTCCTGTTTGAAGCATGAGCGTGGTGGAAAGCACAAAGGTGAAATGCAACCTTCCTGTGCAGTTCTGCTCCACACCACCTTCACTTCCAGCAATCGGCTCCTGAGAGGGAGAAATCTACAATACCCCAGTGATTGTCCTCCCAACTGGCAATCCTTCAGGGACTTGCCATGGTCAGAATAGCTGAGATGCTTTCTGCCTCAAGATTTTAGATGATGGATTTTCAGAGTGAAAGGACAAGAGCTGACTCCATATTAATGCCAAACTTTAAATGTTTTGACTATACAACTGAAACACCATTACCTATTCCCCACAGAGCTCCACTCTTTCTCTCTCTCTCCTCCACTTCTCCTCTCCACACTGTAGCCTTTTGTATGTCTCAGGCATTAATCCCTCGCTGCCGGGGTGTGTAAATTAAAGAATAATAGAGCTGCAGAGGCATAAGCTCGCAATGATGGGGAATGTGTTTGTCTGCTAAGAAGCAATTTCAGCGAAAATTAACTCAATTTCATCTGAAATAGTGAAGACCGGCATAAGCTGGCAGATCCCCGAGGATGGTAAAATTACTTCGTCAAAGCTCTGCTTGCTTAAATTAACCAAGCAAGCACTCCAGGTTATTGGCAAGATACAGCTAGTAACTAGGTTTTAATAAACAAAAATAGCTTTTTGGATAAATAAGGAAAGTGCAAAGTGTCTTATGTATTCTGTTGATGTTTTCATCTGTATGACCTCAACAACAAGACCTTCACATTCCTGCAGGCGCATCCTTTGATCCTCTGTGTCCGACTGGTTTCTCTTCTGAGTCTTAGCAAACAACCTGAAAGTGCTTCTGGAGACAACGTAAGATTAACTTTTATTCCAGCATCTAACAGACTGCTTGCAATACCTAGGCGAGATAACAGCAACACCTTTTAGGGTTATTTCTGTGTTTTTCAAAATTGGAAGATGACCATTCTTGATTTAAATTGCTTCACCTCAAAATATGGTGCAGTGTCAGGACAGGAGTTAGTCTACACTGTCACTGATACTGCAGATTCCCCAGCTGAATACATTGCTGCCAATGGGCAAGTCAGGATGTGAGCTCCCTCCTCCTGCTAGGATTTCAGGTCCAAGGGAAGTGAAAAATTCATTGTCAGAAAGATTGACTCAAAGAGCAGCTCAGAGAGCTTGTAAATCACTTGAGAACGTGCTCTAAGTTCTTTTGGTGGTCATGCTGTGGTGTTCGGTTTTTTGTTCTGGTTTGCTTTGGGTTTTTGTTTGTTTGTTTTTGCTATTAGTAGCTTTTCTTAGGACTGTGTTTTACAGAAGCATTGTGCAGTTGGAGGTTATGATCACTAGGAGTGGTCCTCTAGAAAATGCATGTTGGTCTTATTGCTCTGCCTCTAGTCTACAAGCATCAGGACAGATTTTTGTTTCTTCTGGATTCCATTCCTCTTGGTACAGTGATTTGGGTTTTTGGAAATAGTATTCATCAGAAATACTATCAGAAATATCCAACCCCCAAAGCTGGAGGGCTGGAACAGGGTGATCTTTGAGGTCCCTTCCAACCCAAGCCATTCTATGATTCTATATGGTTCTATGATTCTATGATCATGTAATTGGTTAGGAGCATAAAAGGCTTAAAAACCTATTTGTTGGAAAGGAATATGAAAAATCTCCTCAGAACTGCAAAATTACATCACTGTTTCTGTCTTATGCTCCTGTCCCTCCATCAATATTCCAAGAGCACTTGGTATTTAAAAGCTTTGGGTTCTTGTCATCACTACCCTTTGTATGAATATAGAATCATAGAATCAGAATGGCTTCAGTTGGAACAGACCTCAAAGAACATCTAATTCCAGCACCCATGCCATGGGCAGGGTTACCACCCACTAGATCAGGCTGCCCAGGATAGATTGTTCTGTAATGTTCTAGCCAATAGGTGATTATTGTGAGTGGGAACTACGTCTGTTCTTGGCCACAGGCCCCCATTGAATGGGATCATCAATGGTTGGTTGAGAGAAAGGAGAGCTGCAGAACTGTCAGACCAGCCAAACCAGAGGATGAGATGAGACCCAAGCATATGTGATTTATCCCCTCCCCATTACACTCCCCTGGCTACTTATTTCCCCCCTCCCTTCCTACCATAAATCTCAGCATCTGCAGAACAGTAAGCAGCTGTCTACAAGATTTGCTGAGCCATCCACTCATTAAAATGTTCCACTGGCAAAGAAATACTTTCTCTTGCTGTTGCATATTTACAGTTTGGAGATTTCTTGTTTAGGACAATCCGAGGTTATACTTTTTAGCTTTGCTAGTTACAAATGTTGGGAGAAGACATTTGGCTAATGACCCTGGTTACTGCCATGAACTGTAGTGACCTGTCTTGGAAGACAGCTGGCAGCCTCTCAACAACAACAACAACCAAAAATAACTAAACAGGATAAGAAATACAGGACCTGCTCCATGCAAAATCACCTCTCTTTGATAGGATTGATTGCAGAAATGACACCAACTTGTCATTAAATCCAGCAAATGCATTTGGAGCAAGGAATAAACTGCCTGGAGCAGCAGTGCCCCATGGGTACAAACGTGCCCTGCTGAGACCTTTCATTGCAGCCCTCCTCCATCGGATTGTCAGTCACTTTTATTTCTTTTCCCTGTTAGTGCAGTGGCAGTGGTCAGAAAGGTGCTGGCTTTAAAACAACAGCGTCAAAACTGATGAGGAAAACAAGAGAAGCCCCATACTATCACCAGCCAGGCTGGCCCCTTTGCAGAGCTGCTATCTGCTCCTTGCACGCTGCACCTGCATTGTATCTGCTCCGTAGGCTGATAAGACCCCGCTCATCTATTGTCAGCCCTGCTGAGCCAATCTAGCTGCATTTGAGCGAGCTGGATTTTGTTCTGCATCACGTATCAATGACAACTCCCAGCTATGGCCTTGCTTTAAAAACCTCACTGGTGAGGGTGCGTGGAGCTTGAGGAGTGAGGCGTATCTCTAAGCACAAGGGGAATTCAAAGCAGCTCGAAAACAGGCTTTGAAAACAGAGGGAATACGCTGTGGAGGCTATCAGAAAGGGCTGGATAAACGTGGGACATCAGGATTGCTGCAGCTGATGCTGCTGTATGGTGCCGTATGTGGAGGAGGAGAGTCACTGGATACAAAACACAGTGGTACGCCTGCTATAAAAGCAGCAGAAAGGGTGATGTGTGGTTAAGGCACAGCAGTGACACTGAGTGCCTGGGGTGTAGTGTAAGTGATCTTGGCTTGGAGCCCCATTGCTGCCGGATTTCTCCAGGGCTCTTGGCTGGAGAGGAGGTTTTGCAGGGGTGTGTTGAAGGAAGCCAAGAGAGAGGGGAGGTCAGAGGACCCACGCCGAGCCCTTCTCAGCCCTTTGGAAAGTCTCTTGTGGTGTGGCAGTGTCTGAGGCAGGAAGCAGAAGGGATTTCTGGCAGGATATTAGGAAAAACTTCTCTGAAAGAGTGGGTGAGCACTGGCACAGCTGCCCAGGGAGGTGGTGGAGTTATCCCTGGAAGTGTTCAAGAGCCATGAAGATGTGGCACTGAGGGACATGGTTAGTGGGCAATACTGATGGGAGGTGGATGGTCGCACTAGATGATCTTAGTAGTCTTTTCTAACATGGATGATTCTAAGACTTACCTCCTGAGTTGCAGATAGATGGTCTCTCACTAGGCAGAGCTGCAGGCCAGGCCTCAAAGAACTACAGTAATTTGGACAATAAATAAGATGGAGCCTTCAACTAAATTTTTATTAACGAGATGACACATTTTAAAATCAAATTACTTTGATACTCTTGGCTCAGGGAAGTCAAGATGCAGGGGAAAGCCAATCACATAGTATGAAACAGCTCACACTGTAGCTTTTGTGTATTTCATCTTTAATGAACCTGCCATTTTATGAGTCAGCACTGATGGGAAGTGTGATGGTCTCATTTCAGGAATTCTCCTTATGTTTCAGGTCTCTGCCTGCCAAGATGTCATCACCTTGCTCTGTGCTCTAGGACTGCCACGGTTCTCTCCAGCCCCTTTAGGCATTCCTGCTTGAAGATTAACCCTACAGTCTCATGCTGGACAACTTAATTCAGCTGAGGAGAAACAGCAGTACATGACAGATAAGAAAGTAATTGCACCCTGAGGAAGCACGAGGAGTGCCTGCGTCATATACACTTGCTTTACAAAACAGCAGCTACTTATTCAAAGGAAGTGGCCTTTGGAATCACAGAGTACATGGAAAAGACATAGTTGCAGGAACCTCATTAGATTTCTAACGTGGCTAAGCAGGGCAGGTTCTGTTCTTGTTTTCTGCCATTAGAGATGGTGGAAAAACAGACTGTGCATCTCTTTGTTTTCCTGTGCTAAATATTTTGTGGCCAGATCTCAGGAGGAGGGCAGAGAGATGGAGAATTCGGGGTGAGAAGCCTGAGAGGAAGGGAGAGGAGAGTTGGGATTAAGCAGTTTAGGGTGAGGAGGTGATAGTAGACCCAAGATGGGGCTGAGACTTATCTAGACTTGTTTTTCCCAGAGATAGAAAGAAATAACACACTTTTTTTTTTTTTTTTATGGAGGTCTTAATGATGTTTAGCCTTCAAGCTTCACAAAATGTGACCCACCGGGTGCCCCAGAGATCAGAGGCGCCCGCCTATCAGCTCGTGCTGCTGTCCCTCAGCCTTGCTGTGGGAGGGGCAAATGCATGGAAGGATTATGGAGATCCAGAAAAGAAGAGCAGGCAAAGCCATAGAAAAAAAAATCACCAAGATTTATTAACCAGAGAGATCCCCCCTTTTCAAGTGGGAAAATACCAGGCAGAGCTCAGAGCACACCTCCATACCCTCACCCTTTTTGTGCCCTTTCCTTGCTGCTGTTACAACAGGACAGCAGGCTGGATGGATGTTTGGCTTTGCTCACTGCAAATGTTCTTCTCCTCTTTGAACCTCAAAGGTAAAAATAGTTAGAGATCTCTGACTTGATTCACACAAGTATCTTTCAGATGGGAAGAGCTTTCAATTGCTTCCAGCCTGGGGCCAGAGCAGTACCAGTGACCATGAAGTGGAAGGCTCGGCATCCTGTATTAACCAGTCACAGCAGTCTTGTTCTCTCTTCTTTTCCTTGCCTTGCCTTTGCTTTTTTCATCCTCTAATGAAGCACAAGTATCCGGAAGGAATGCATGCTAGGGGTGACAGGGAAATGTCCTTCTGATCTCTCCTCTTGAAGGAAGATTTGGAACATTTTAATAAAGTGGATTAAGAACTTGGACACAAAAAGTAACCTGTTTCCCTGTGATGGGTGCTTTAATCTTCTCCCTGAGCTGCTGACAAAGGCTTTCCTTAAAGAAGCCTCTTGAGCACAAAAGGGAGAATAAAAGAATGGGAGAATAGACAAAGAGGTGCAAGATGTTTAAAGGCACCCAAAAAAATGAAGCTGCTTGGGTGTTAATTGTATTCTCTTTTCCCAGAGCCTGTTTTCCTCTTACGCTTCGGATTTTGGATCAATGCTAGAGGCTGCAAAACTAACCCAAGGAAGGAAAAAGCCTTTGATTAGACAATCTGAGTGGTAAAGAAAAGTATTGAACGGAAAGCGCTGTCAATGAGCTACTCAATGCAACAATTAGAAGGTGAAACTTTTTCTTTCCCTTTCTAAGCAAGACACACCTCTGCTCTGCTGGAAGGAGGTGGGTGGGAGGAATTTTTCTTGTTCTGGTGCCCAATTGTCTCCTGGACCTTTTCCATTTCAAAGAAGAGGGTGACCTATAAAACTGTCCCACTTTCACATCACCCAGTGCAGACTAGGAAACTATCTGACATTTAAAGGGACACTCCTGGTGTTTCCAGTAAGGAGCTTTCTGTGGCAATAAATGAATAAAGAGGTGCAGAAAAATGATATCTGTGCAAATGTCCCTGGAATGTTTCTCTTTGAAGAGTCGTTCCAACTCTGCTGGCAATGTGGATGGTCGTACAGCTGAAGTTTTGCTCTGACAGGGGATCCCATTGTTCCATGAGCATGACATGAGAATAAAACCTGAGGTGGTTGGTTCAAAGTGCCAACGTGGTAAGTTCGTTTATTTTTTTCCTGTCTTGATGGCCAGATTACTATTATAAAACAGAATATTTTAAATAATAACGAAAATAGTTTCTCTCTCCCCAGATGAGGTGTTTTCAAGCATGGGAGTGTCTACATCAGGTATATGGTCTGATTTTTGAGTGGTCCTGTGCAGAGCCAGGAGTTGGACTCAGTGACCCTTATTGGTCTCTTCCAACTTGGGATATTCTGTGATTCTATGATGAACGTGTCGTGGTTCAACAGGTGACCGAGCTACTCCATGGAAACCAGTGGCCAGAGAAAAGAGAACACAGTTAACACCCCTTTGGCCTGATGGTAAAATTATGTGCTCTGTGAGTCTTTGCAGACTCTTGACTGCCCCAGTCCTGTAGTGCTGAGAACAGTTGTCAGTCTCTTGGACTTCGTCTTGAGCTGTATGTGCTTCAAGAACATGGTTTCTCTTTCAGCCTGGACTGTGCCTACTCCAATCCAGGACAGACCATGAGCTGCTTTTGCTGTGGTTCTGCAGGGACAAAAGGTACCACCATAGGCTCTCTTGGAACGTGGGTAAGAAGAAGATAAGAGCCAACCAACTCTTATGCCCACCAGGCAGCCACAGATATCAAAGCAGCATGAGTCCCAAGGGTAGCTTATTTATTCTTTGACTTAAGCTTGTCTTTGCTGCCTAGATCTCACAATAAGAGGGGAACTGAGGGGTTTCTGTACCTCTCCCCCTCACAGTTTCAGATGTATCTACAGCCATTTATAGCCAGAGATCACGGTTGCTGGGTTCACATTTCAGCCGTGTCTACTTTTGTAAGATGAACTCTCTCATTGTTGCCCCCTCACCTCTAAGAGGCTGAAGCCATCCCCTCCGGTCCCTAAGAGTATTTTGTTTTCTGGTTCTTCCTCCAAGCATCAGCTGCCTGCAAAGAGCTGGGGACAAGTTCTTTGGGTTATGGTTAACCTCCATTGCACTCTCGCTCCCTACCATGCAAAAATTCACATAGACTTGTCCATGCTGCTGCTTTCCTTCTGCTGCATAAAGGGAGAAAGAAAACCCCAAACAAAGCAGATAAAACCCCAGCAGGTTGTACAGATTAGAAGCAAAAGGAAAAGCAGGGACATGGAGAAGAGGGCTCGTGGGCATGGCTGGCCCTGCCGAGGGCTCCCTGTTCACATCCTTCACTGCATCTTCTTCCCTCCAGTAAAAACTGCTAATCCTGAGCATCACCCAGTATCACTGCACTTCATTCCTGTATGTTGCCCATAGTCTCCCTTTAGACCCGTGAGTTCTCTATGGGGAAGCCAACAGCCCTATGCCAACCCACACCTTCCTCCCACGGCACCCTGGTTTGGTGCCCATAGCACATATTCACAAACTATTCATTATCTTTTTTTTTAAATACCGTTTTCTCTCTTTTATACATCCTTGCTACTACCCTGCCTCTCCCCATCTTTCTTTCTGTGCACCATCTTGCCCCAGATTGTCCTTTTGGAGAGGGAGGGTCCTATTTTTTTCTGATTTGTGGAAAAAGAATGAGTACAGGAGCTCTGTGATTTTTGTTTTCAAGCACACGTTTTGTTTTGATAAACTGCATTGTTTTGTCTATAGAAAAGTATTAACTGCTTACATCTATTTTCTCAAAGACCTCACATGAATATTAAAAGGGATTTATTCCTACAATGGCTTCGGGCAGTTGAGTAATCCATTATAGGCTGTCATATCACACTGTGGTAATGTGAAAAGCTGGGAGTCCCTCCAATAATATTTATTAGCAATACAGGCACATTTTCACTTTACAGGTTTTTTTCTGCCTTCATGTGATAAGTTCACATATAAAAATATTCATTAGTTTCTTTAAGCTGTTGCTTGATTTTAATTATGACGGTGATAATGATGATTTAAAAGAGTAACTGAATGTCACGCAAGTGATAGTGACCTGGTTTATCGCATTTATTTCAGCATATACTGGGATGCTTAATTTAAGGCCCGCAGGCCACCTGGACAGTTCATTTGGCTTTTATTTCCCTCCCTCCCTCCTTGGTGTTTCACGTGGGTACAGCAGCGCAGGAGCACTATGAGTATACTACTGCAGTCCCCACAGTCCTGCTTTGGGCACGGAGCAAAAGGGGTTAGGAAGGTGGGAGAAGGCTTACCTCCTTCACCAAGCCCATAATCTCACCATGTGTCCCCTCAACGCTTGTCCTTGCAAGTCGGCTGATATGTAGCCATTCTGATTGCTTTTCTTTTGACTTTTTCCCACAGATTCTGACCTCTTTCGATGTTAGGTGGAGTTTTTGTTTGCACGTAAGACTTTGGTGGTGGTGTCTGATCTTCACATGGGGTTGGAGCTCAGCAGTCGTTTCTGTTCTCAGCTCCACCCAGAAGAACCTCCCCCTGTGTTACTCACTTGATGGGTGAACTCCCATCAAGGTGCAAACCCTTAAGATGAGCTCTCTGAATTGCTTCATTATTTCCCTGTGGAGTCAGCCAGGAATCCAGCAAGGACACCAACTGCAGTGACACTGATGCTCATTCTACAGGGACCCAAGCCAAGAGTGGCTCCTTATTCCACAGAAGTTGTTGAGCTGCTGCTGAAGGATAACAAATAGTGGTCAACAGTGCACTGACCTTCCTCTGAAATCATGATCCCAAGGCAAAGAGCTCCATTTATCCAGAGCACACTAGTGCCAATTGGTTATTCTGCATCACCTTCAATCAAATCTTGCTAGGAGAGCACCTCCTAGTGATTTCGCTGTCCTTGGATGGATGCAGGCATGCAGAGAAAACACTTGCCTTCATCTCACAAGATGCAAGATGTGAGCAGAGCATGGACTGCTGATGAATACATCCTCAAGATAGAGTGTATAAGAAGTCCACATCATCCTATTTGACAGGCTGTACAGACTGTCATGGCTTTGAAAGTACCCTATGGGATGAAAGGTTTTCTCCAGAAAATCTTGGCTGAGAGGTGTTGAAAGGCAGCTGGGTAATCTACAATAGCTCTGACAAGTATCAGCAAGGTGGATGTGTGCAGGGCTGGTTAGTTCCCCTGGGTCACTCAGGGCTTTGCAATCCCTGCAGAGTTCTGCAAGAGAGGATTTTTACTGTGTCTATGGGGAGAGGGTGCAGAGAGGCCGAAGAATGGGGGAAGAGAAGTTTAGGAGCATCACCACTGTCCTCTACTTTACCCCAATTGATTTCACCCTTTTCCTTTGGTTCACAACTTTGTTTGTCATTTACCTGCAGGTGTTAAACCTCTCCTCTCCCCTCTGTTGTCACTTCCCCGTTTTGTGGGTAAAAATCTCTGTTCTGAGGTGCCAGAACAACTCAGCTTGTGTTTACGCATGGCCACATGCAGGATCGATATCTGCAGGTGTGTGAACTGTGCATGCAAGTGGATGCAGATGGTCCGTGATGTGCGTGGATGGGAGCATGCACTAAAACAGCAGGGCTCATCTCCATGCCCTCTTTTGTAACTCATTCTTCAGCCAAAACTCCCTGACCTATACTTGTGACTTAATGATAATCTCCACAAGAGCCTATTATGATTATATAAATAAACCCTTTCAACATTATTACACTGCACAGAGGAGAAACAGAAAGTGATGAACCACAGAGGACTAGGGGGGAAGAAATAGTTGTGCAAATAGTCAAAGATATCTAACTGATCATAAAAGGAGTAATGATCCTAAATTGTATACAAACAAATAGGATATTCTTTAAGATACCTTATTTGTTAATAGTAGTAATCAGGAGGATGATCTCCCAGCTAGTCTCTGGATAGAGTTCTCTTGAAGCATTTTATAGCCCAAATGGTAGTGTTCAGACCTGCAGATCACACCCAGGCTTAACTTTTCTTACTGGGTGGATACCAAGAGCTACTCAGAGCTGGTGGTCAATACATCTGTTTGCCTGCCTTTTGAAAAGTACTGATATGCCAGAATGCCTTGGCTTTCAATTAACTGTTTTGGCTCAGTATTGAAGTGTGACCAGCTTGCATGGACTGGATGGTATAGAAGACTTTTTTCTACAGGCTGTCTTTGAAATCCATAGTCTGTTCTCTGGTTGGGGTCCTACAGTGGGGCCTATCTGTGGGCTTTTTGAAGATGAGGGCCATGTAACACCTCAAAGAGTGCTTGGGAGAGGCAGGAGAGAAGTGGACAGCTTCCATGTGTCCTCTCTCTTCAAAGTGAAGTGAAATTCTGCATCCCAGATGGAGTCTGTTACCAACCCCCCTGGTCCTGGTGCCTTCCATGTGCTCTTTGTCCATTGCTCTGGTCTCCAGTGCCTGCCATGTGAAGCCTCTGTGCCACGGTTTGCTGCGTTGTGGCCAGCAACAGTGAGTGACCAAGGCCATCAGGTCCTGCTTCCTGCTCCTGCACCCCTACCTGCCACTGAGCTGCTTCTGGAACCTAAGTGGAATCAATATACAACAGCGCACAGCTTTATTAAACACATCTATTCTCTCTGGATGACTGCAGAAGACTTCATTCTCCCTCCCTGTTTGTAAGACCTGGTGTGGATTTTTTTCTTCTTTCCTCACCCCACAGTGTGGCGCTCACTGTGGTTCTCCTGAAGTTCCAGACTGAGATGTAAGGTGTTTGTTTGGTAACATGGTATAATCCTGACTTGAACTGGCCACAGCAGCAGCTCAGCTGCTTGCCCCACACCAGCACCTTTGTCCTCAGCAGCAGGCTTTGTCCCCAGGACCAGTTGGAAAACCAAGACCTGGTGCCTGAATGCCGTGGTGGATGCAAACCTGGAGGCATTAGGTTGCAAGAGGAGTAGCTGAGTGAGAGAGCTGTTCCCTGAGCCAGCCGCAAAGGGCTCATTAGCCAGCAGCTATTTAGGCAGTGGCACTGCAGCAACTCTCTGCTGGAAAAAGCTGATTTGTGGCGGTTTCCTCTCCACGCCGAGTGTGCACTGATCAGGAATATAAATACCGTTAATCCCCAGCGTTAATACCAGCAGCTTTGATCATCTTTCCCCATTATCACTCCCTTGCTGTTAATAAAAGTGATAACCATGGGGGAGAAGGGAATGGGGACTGGACTAATCAGTTTGCAGTTGGCGATGCTGTAAGTAAACTGTCGGGTCTGGAGATTAGGGATCTGAGGAAACCCTGGGGAGATGGTGTTAAATAAACACTTTTGTTCATGCAGGTTGGGAAAACGAGACACCCAAGGCAACCTGGCCTCAGTGACAGTGCCTCTGGACATCAAGAGGGAGCTCAGGAACAAATTTCTGCAAGGGACTTTCTACAAATTCCCAAGGTATGCTTTTCTTCCTGTTTTCCAACCAGTTACAGTGATTTATGGGCTCCTGCTCCTTCTTTCTCCTCCTTCTCTGGAAGAGGCTGACCAGAGAATTTCTGGATGCCCCATCCCTGGAGGTGTTCAAGGCCAGGTGGCATGGAGACAACCTGATCTAGTGCCCGATTTAGGGATTGGCAACCCTGCCCACAGCAGGGAAGTTGGAAATAGATGATCTTTAATCTCCCTTCCAACCCAGGCCATTCTACCATTCTATGATTCTCTCACTAGTTACTTGCTGGCTGGCCTGGGGCCTCACCAATGAAAATCCTCCCCAAGCTTTGGAAAGATTTTTCTCGGGTGAAGAGTGGAGAGAATATATTTCCCTGCACGGTTCCTTGCTGATAGCTGAGACAAACTGGCAAAACAGATCATGATTGATAGTATTTGCTTGTGATGTTTCCTGATGGCATTTTGTGGAAGAATGGAGGGATAACTAATTTGCTCGCCAGAATCGTAGTTTACCTTTGAAAAACGTAATTGAGTCTATTGCCTTCATATTCAAAAGATAAATGTGCCTTGAGAATGGCCAATTGGGTCTGACTGTGTCTGCAGAGAGCCTGAGAATACGGAAAAGCATGTGCATCACTAGCACATAAGTTACAAACTCTCTTGATAGGCACTTAGGTAGCCCCATTATTAACCAGCACTGCAGGACTTAAAGGGCAGGGACACACCTAACGTGAAAGCACAAAGGATCTATTGGAAATAGCACCTCATTCTGGTCTGGAGGAGCATATTTCACATGTGGTAGATCTGAATATAGAATTATAGAATCATTAAGGTTGGAAAAGACCACTAAGATCATCCAGTCCAACCATCAACCGATCACCGCCGTGCACAGAGCAGAGCCTGTATGAGTACTAACAGCTTTTGTTTTCAGGCTGATTGTTGTTGACAGCAAAGCTGGGAGAGGAACTGGGGAGAGTCTAAACCCTGTAAGAGGAGCAGAGCAGGGAGGCATAGCTCCTGCTTTTTGCATTGGCTGCTTGGGCTGATGACAACCAGTGGAAGCAGGGCTGAGTGCAAGACAGACAGTGGCTCTGTTCTGAAATCGCAGTGTGAGACTGTGAATAAATAGTGTCCCGCAGGTGGAGGAAGCCTTTCCTGTGCCTTTCTATCAGAGCAACACCCACAGCTGGATCAAGGCACCAGCTGGAGCCCAGTGCTCCCATTCCTGTCTGCCACTTGCTCAGCCCCATCCACCAAGAGCCCTTCCCCACTGTATTATTTTCACAGTTTCTTATTTTGTAGTGGCATCCAGCCCAGAGCTTTCACAGGAAAGGGCAAATGGTCGGGGACTCATTTTAACAGCAAAAGGGAACTTGCAAGAGCTTCACAAACTTCTGGATGGGGCCAGAAGGTCTATTTTTCTGTGGCAGCTGGTCAGAGATAGCGAGAGCAAGATTCGCCTGAACCTTTGATAATTAAACTCTCAGCTGCCGAAGAGCTGGCTGCCTGGCTGCCAGATAAATGCTGTTTCCCTTGAATTAGTGTGGAGCCAAAGTGACATCCAATGGCTGGTTAGGCTCATCAAACTGGCTGTTCTCTACAGCTCTCCCAAGGGATAGAGCCCAGGCGGCCATTTGCCAATGGAAAAAGGCAAGTACAAATGCCAGGCACGTATCATCCTGCTGAATTTATCACATCTGCAGTTCAGGTACTTTTAGACTTCCTGATGTCATAATACTCCTTTATACAAGAGCTTTCAGGGAAAGCTCCCAAATATGCATTAGACGGAGATGTAATAAGACAGGTCCTGTATATTAAACAGCTACTGCCAGCTCAAATTGAGTCCCAAATTTAGGGTTGAAATGAATGAACTATTACAAAGCCTGACAACATCAGAAATATTCTTGCACCATTTATTTTTTGGACAGGAGTTGGAAGAAAAATGGTGGGGGTGTTATTTCTGTAGGAGAAGGGTAGTGCCTCCTGCAGGGCCCACAGACAGGGCTGGGAAGTGACAACCTGAGAGCCAAGCACTGATAAACTTGAGCCTAAAGCTGAGCCTTGTCCCCCAAGTTGAGAGAAATTGAAAATGCAAACAAAGAGGTAGAAAGAGTGGAGAACAAATTGGTTTTCAAAAATTCTTCCTGTTTCAGTCATCTCAGGTACTGCTGGATTTTGAATCCCAGAAGTGTGACGGTGGTTTGTAAGCTGACAGGGTCCCCTGTGCTCCAGCTGAATGTGTCAGGACAGAGAATTATTATTGCAAAGGCACAGAAGGAAGGGATGCAGTTTGTTAGATGCCAGGCAGTGTCCCTGCCTGCTAAGAAACAGCAATGCTAAGACAGAATAAAGAGCAATGTTAAAACAAGGCTAAAGTGCTGCCTAGCAAAAGGTGACACTGGGAAACAGGTATAAACACCAGCAGTGTACTGGGAGGACAACAGAGCTCTGTTGTTCTTGGTTAGCCATTTTTTTCTTTTTAACTAAATCTTTTCCCTGGGCAAATGCAGGGTCACCAACTCCTTCCTTCTGTAGAATGTTTTCTTGCTCAATCCTGATCCTGTACATCCTGCAAGGTCTCTGATATGGGTGAATGGGTGAGATTAGTGGTGAGAGCTAAGGAGCTGAGCTGTGTGTGTGGCCTGGCTCAGCTGGTGCTGAGCTGGTGCTGAGCGATGAAGCAGGCTGGGTGGGCTGCCAGGAGATGGTTCCTCTCTGTAGTTATTGAACACCTACTCACCAGGGCTGAGTGATCACCTGGCATTTAATTATTAAGTATCAGTAAATCAGCTGGAAGTGTGCCTGTCCGCTGCCTGGTGGATGTGAGCGGTGAGGGCTGTGCTCAGGGCCCACACACTGAGCAAGAAGGCTGTGCATGGGCAGATTATAAAGGCTACTTGTGTTGACTTCGTGCTTGAGGAAGAGGAGATAAATACCCTCAGTCCCAGCAATTCAGCACAAAAACATCTATTTCAGCACAAACTGCCAAACACCTCAGCGCTGGGAACATATATTTTTCTGCAAATCAAAAAGTGTTCTTTCAAAACCGTATGTCACTGATGGATCGGCCTGATTTGCTGGGCTTTCTTTTGTGAAGGTCAAGCTGGAGGTAAGTGCTTTCATTTGCGTTTGTTGCTTTTAAAGCTGGGGAAGAGTTCTGTTCCTAGCAGTCATCTGCTTGGCCACCAGCACGGAGCATCACAGCTCATGGCAGCTCCATGAGAGGTGATTACACCTTGGCTGATCTGCCTTAACGTTTACACTTAGTAGAGCCAGCTCTTTGCTTGCAGTAGATGTAACTAGTGTTGAGTAAATCAAGTGACTCTGCCTAACAGAAACAGTCCCCTGAGATCCCGCTAGCATGACTCACAAATGGGGCCAGCAAAGGTATAGGTTTTCACTAGTGAAAGTGTTTTTCCTAGTGAGGGACTTTGAAAGAGTTCCACATCGAAGTGCTGAGGGTAAGGTAATCTGGCAGGGTTCTTAGAGGAGAAAAATGCCATCTGCTGCCATTCTGAACATACACCAGGAGCTTAAAATGGCTGTTTCTTGGTTCCTATAACTTGCTTAGCTCAAGTAGGCTCTTGGGATAGCGAAGGCACCGCATATTAAAGATACTACCAGTAGCATTGGCACAATAGTTGCTGTGTGCTGCTGTGCCCACACTTTGCCCACTTAGACAGCCCTCTCCTAGAGTACTCAACACCAAATACTGGAAAAACAGCACTTGGTTATTGATAACCACCAATGATTTCCAATGAACCCAGTCATCGGATAACTACCTTCTGAAAAGAGCAGAGGTCTGCTATCCTCTATGGCTGAGAAGATACCATGTTGAGTAATTAGCACATGAAGGGCAGTGTCAGAATCTGAACTCCATCTCTGGGGGATCCTGTGACAGCAGGAACTGCACCACATCCATCACTCTGTAGCTGTACAATGCCCTGGTATGGAAGAACTTATGCTTACACCTCAGCTTTATCACACTTTCCTGGAGAGCTGAATTTTCTCTTGGTAAATGTAACAAAGCTCCATGGAAATGCAAGAACTCCAAGGGATGTACTGATATACTTCAGGCAAGTTGCAGGCTCAGTTTTCTATTTTATGCTCTGGGGATGCTTTTACTCTGTACCTCTGCTGTGGCCTCCAAGCAAATTCAGTTTGGAACTCATCACTGCAGGGATCTGCTAGTTATATCCTTCGGTTGAAAGCACAGCTGCTGATGGTACCAATTTTGAGGGTAACTGCCCCAGAATGTGGCATACAGGTGTGGAAAGTCTGAGTGATGTCCTTCCTCTCTTTTCAGTCCTATTCCAAGCTGATGATGGCTTTGCTTCTCCAGGATGCAAAGACGCTGGCCTGTTTGCTCTGGAAAAACTTTCAGCCAAGGTAAAGCATGAAAAAATCCTTGGAAAAGCCTGACCTTCTCATGGGCTGTTCCCTTGGTAACCATCACTTTGCTGTGATGGTATTCAAAGACAACTTCTAAACTTGTGAGAGAATATAACAAGGAGCTGTTCAGGCAGGGGCAGAAGGAGCTGGGAACTGAGCAAGCTTTCAGGCAGAGAGGTGCCAGGCAAGAGGCAGGTTGCTATTCCCTTCCCTGGGGACCAGGAGCTTGTTGTGGGGAGACAGGAGAATGGTAAAGTCCTCTCTCCCTTCCTTCCCAGTTCCCTTCCTTCAGAGACTGGTTAGAGGATGACGGCTGGGCTGAGTTGACTCCCCAACACCTCTTGTTAAGCTCTCAGGGGAAGGTCGCTTTTTCCCCTTTGAGTTCTTTAGTGAAACAGTGTTCTCTGCCCTCCTTTGGCTTCACAGAATTGTAGAAACACAGGATCATAGGGGCTGGAAGGGACCTCTGGAAATCATCAAGTCCTGCTCCCCTTCTCATAGGGAATTGTTTCAACGTGGTGGTTTCCTGCTCTGCTCTCCTTGCAGGGCAGCAGACAGGGACTGTGACTCAGGTGTGGGTTGGTGTGGGCTCTCAGATATGGGGCTGTAGAGTAATAGTATTTTTCTACTTTCTACTCTGGAGGCTTTGGCAGTCAAAATTGACTTTGGAGACTGACTTTGCTTCTTGAACTGTTCTGGACCTGTTTCTTCCCAGCCATGGATTGGATGCACCGTTCGTGTGATAAACCACAGCAATCCAACAGCAATCCCACACTTACACATCTCCCCTAGAAGGACGGTAATTCTCATGGAGGTAATTTCTTGTGTCAGTTTGGGAATACATAGGAAATTCCATCTTCCTTAGCTTTCTTGCGTCAAGAGAGAGCAGAAAGCAGGCCAACAAAACTGAGATTGTAAATTCATTTTCACAGAGAGATCCTGTGGCATCCAAACGAGATCCCACCCAGTCAGAGTGTGGGATGGGTATCTCCCAGATGTTGCAAAGAATAAATGCAGTGGGAACTTTTTGTCTAGATGGCTGTCTGAAGTCGTCCAATTGTCACTACAATATAAATACAGCAACCTACAGTTGCCATTTACTACTGCCTTGTGTCCTACATGAATATTAAAAGCACATGCCTGCACAAGCCTCTACTCTACCGCTGCAGATATACAATACATATAAAATGTATTCCTGTATTTATTCATAGTTACATGCTCGTTTATCAAAGAGGCAATCTCTGTTGACGTCAATATAATAAAGGGTCTCTCAAAGCAGTACTGCCAGGAGCCCTTTTCCCCCAGAGGCTGTAATGCTGTCATGAATATGACAACAAGTCAACATGGGATAATGCTGCATCAGAGGGCAATAATTCCGGGGAGATGAAGGGCTCTGGAAGTGCAGGTTAAGGGACATAGGAAGTAATACAAGTGCAGTAACTTCCATTTCTATCTTTGGAGGAGAGCATGAGCCTTAGAGTTGAGGAAGGTGGTAAATCAGTGCTCTGGTTAGTATCCCTCGTGCATTAGAACTCGTCACATGGAGTCGGTGTGACTGTGTGAGTTAACTGAGCACTAACTACTTCATGCATTTAAAGGAGATCCCTGAGCAGGTTCATTGGGAACCTTTCTTTGTTCTGAAGCCATTGTAGTGCCATGGATGATTTATGGTTTTGTGTGGAAAGCACAGAGGATGCCTGCGTTCCTGTGTCCGTGAGGAGGCCTGCCTCCATTCGTCAGTGGAGCTCACCACTTGGGAGTCTGCTTGGATGATTATCTCCATCTGACAGTGAGGTATTGGCTGTGGTTTGGAATTGCTTCTCTGTATTTGTGCTGCGGTCATAATCATGAGGTCTTGACAATTTCTTTTTGATTCCTGTGAGTTTGGCCAAGCAAAAGTCTTTGTGAAAGTGCTTGCAGATCTTTACACTTCATAAATATGAATGGGAATGACAACTTGGATCAGGGTTGTAGAAAGTACAGTGTCTCTCTTGCTCTTCCCCAGGGCTGCTCTATGGGGCAGGAAACCACTGATCAAGTCTCCTTTTTCTCCACCCCAGCAATGCTCATGCTGCCTTGGAGCAAAAGTATTTCTTGGAAGTTTTTGGTGGCTTTTGAAGCTAGAGTATGTGAGAACTTAGTCACTGGGGTTTTTAAACTCACACACCTTTCTGAGATGGGACAGTGCTGCTTTATCCCCACATTTACAGAGGGAAAAGTGAGACCCAGTCGTGCAACACATCAGAGGCTTCACAAGGCATGTGGGACAGAGAGCAGATTTTGACCTAGTTTTCTGTAGGTCATTGCTTCTTGCTAGCTGGATGCCTGCAAGACCCAGTTTTGCTTTCCTGACTGCTTTGTGACACAAAAAGTAATTTGGGTAACCGTTACTATGGTACCATCCTATGAGGCTGGCATGAATTATGGACTTTAGCTGAAAGAAGACCATCTTGAAACTACTGTCACCTGGCAAAGGCTAGAAGAGCCTGCTCACTGCCGGCATGCCCCAGAGATGGAAGGTGTTTTACCTCTTCCCCATCATGGTGATAAGTACATCACATCCTGGCAGGGCAGCAGCTTCCCAGGGAACATTGGCGCCAGACAGCCTTGCAGAGCAAACGGCACGTGATCTCAGGGAATGCTTTCAAACAGCCGTCTGGCAGAAGAGGATTCATCCAGATGAGCCTGAGAATTTATATGCACAGCTGATATTGCTGGAAAGCAGAACTGGCATGGGAATAGCTCACAAAGTGGGAATGCAGGGGAATCTTCAACAAAGGCTTTTATCTCCCGAACAATTCAAGCAGCTTGGGTGAAGCATGAAAGAGGTACATGCTCTGAAGCAGGGAAGGGAAATGGGACTGCTTCTGCATCTATTTATATACCTGAAAAGCCACCTTAATGATAAATAATTGCAAATAATAATCACAATATCAAAAACAGGAAGGGCAAAGAAAGAGCAGCTCCCTCCCTCCCCCTTCTCCAGCGCTGGTGTTTGAGATGTCATCCAGATATGAAAGCTGAGCCTGTTTCCAGTGGAAGGAGAATGGCAGTCAGTGTATCTTTATCACAATCTCTTTCATGCTCCAGTGAGCTCCTTACCCTGTGCAGCAGCAGCAGCACAGACAGAGATGCCAACCTGTCTCTGAGCAAACTGAGAGATTTGGGCCGAAGCCTCAGCTGACTCAAAGAAGACCCCTGGGTGTTTTTCCAGAGTTGACTGAGGGTTGTTTTCCTTCCCTCTCCTGCCTCGTGCTAAGGATTGTGATGGGCCATGCCTTCCTCTGGCCTAAAGGTCACTTTTGTGCATGGAAGAATTATCAGGTTCATCATCTTCTGTGGATTATAATGCACTTTATCCTTTTTATTTGCTTCCTGCAATCTCAGCAGCAGAGCCTTAGTTGGGAAGGGAAGAATGAAAGCACAGTTTGCTTTTAGCAGCGGAGAAACAGTGTGATGCTCTGGCAAGGCACTGCAGGGAGGCTCTGGTTCAGTCAGGATGTCAGAAGATGCTGTGTTGATGTGCTTATCCACCTTACCCAGTTTCTCTGAGGAAAAGGAACATCCAGTCATTCCCCAGCACCATTAAGACCTATTTCTGCCTACGTCACAGGAATATCACATTAGAAACCCTCAGCCAGTCCCTTGTTGAACCACGCTCAGATGGGAACTTTACACCTTGTGACCACAAGCTTCATTTGTCTTCTTTACATGGTTGAGAGAAGAGACCTGGGGGAAGGCACACGAATGAGTTGGGTTTTTAGATGGGTGCTCTGAGGCTCTGCACTGGACTTGATGGCAGAAAGCTCTTCCAGCGCAGCAGTCCCCCCCACTTTGAGTGTGGATGAGTGAGATGCTTCAGGGGCAAAGGGAATTCAACCATGAGAAGCAATAAAATCTCCTGAGAGAGAGCTGCAACCAGAACTTGATTCACCAGGGACCAGGCTTCAACTCCCAGGAGGTCTCCAGCAACAACAAGTGTGCAAGGGGCAGGAACAATGATGAACCTCACTTTCCCATCACAGTTGCCTTCTGCCTCTTCTTCCTCAGCAGAAGATTTCTGTGGGGTTGATAGAATTTTGTTGCATTTCATCAGTTTTAAACTCCTGCTCTTTTTTTTTTTCCTTGAGAAACTGGAATCGGTAAGAACTATGAAGAGGAAGACCTCAGAACCGATGGCAAATGTCATGGTCCCAGATAATGTGCTGTATGTCATCCAGTGTGGAAAGATTCCCTGTGAACACAGTGCTGTATGAGAGCTGGGATGCACGCGTGTGACTCTGAGTCCTTTAGTTTGATCTCTCTATACTTTTCCACATCACTGATTAGTTAACAACTCGAGAGATAGGAGAGATTAATTATAAACTTTTGAGGATTCTTCTTTGGGTTTTGTGCTCTCATATTCAAGAAACACGTAGATGTGATACTTAGGGACGTGGTTTACTGGGTGACATTGGTGGTAGGTGGATAGTTGGACTGGATGATCTCAGAGGTCTTTTCCAACTTTAATGATTCTGTGATTCTTTGATTCTATGACTTCTGCCCCCGAATCTTCCCAGCAGTCCGCATGTCCCAGGCTCTGAGCACAATCTGATGGCTCCATGCAGGAGCTTTTCTACACAGAGTTCATTTTGGCTGAAACACGATACACGAAGGCAGAGCAGCAGGAAAGCAGTGCTGAAGGAGAATTGGTTGACAAGGAGAAGTATGTGGAGGCAGATGAGGAGCACTTGGGACTTTGGATGAAAAGTAGTTCATCCCTTCTCAGCCCATTAATAAGTTAATAACTTATCAGAGATTAACTTAACACCTTGAGGCACAGAAGACATTGCCTTGTTCTCACATTAGCCTGGCTCTATTGTAATTCCTTTATCTTACCTTTTTTTTCCCCCCTCAGCTATTGCATACTCATCTGGGGCCACACTAATATAACAGCATAAGATTCAATTACAAAAGACTACAATAAGAGTGCAAAATTCTCTTCCTGACATGCTGAATCACTGCTCAGAAGCATTAATTATTGAGTGGCTAGCAGATTTTTTTTTTTTTTTCAAGTTGCAGTAGAAAGAAGAATGAACCCTACGGCACCTCCTGTACAGGGAGCAGCTCCTGCGTAGGACGTCTGTGGCTTTGTGATTCTTGAGGTCAGTCACAAGGAATGGGGATGGGAGAAGGAAAGGGGGAGCTGAGGGAAAGCAGCACCAAGCTGGCACAGTCCCCACCTGGGGAAGGAGCAGCCTGGGGATGTTTGGCTTCTTTTATTTCCCTTGGTCTAAGCACAAGGGTTTTTATCACAAAAGAGAGGAGGGAGCCCATGTGGGGGAAAGATACAGGTCTAGCCACTGGGTCTTTGCTCTGCTTGGGAAGGGAATATTCTTATCAGCCCATTTGATGTCTTCCTGAGAGCCTCAGCATTGTGCCCAGCACTCAGACATCCCCATCCCTATCACCAGAGCTGCCAGTACCTCGAGCTTATCTCCTTGTTACAGGAGCCTCCATCTCTGGAGTACCTAAGCACATTTTACATGGTATCAAGAGAGAGAACAAAGTAGCCCATCCTTTCACTGGCGGCTTCAGAGGATCTGGGGCTTGAGGGGGCCATGGAAATGCAGCTTCTCTCTCTTATCTGGCAAGGTGCTTGCAGACTGGGGCTTTGAGTCAGAGCAATGGGAGATGCTTACGTTGCTGCTTTCTATTTTGTGAACCCAAAGATGTGTCAGGATCCAGATGGGTTAACATCCCTTCTTTTATCCACACTAAGTCATGGAGTTTAACCTCTCCTAAATTCTCAGCTACAGATGGATTAGGTACGCTGGAACTAATGAAATATATTTGCTGCACAGATCCAAATTCAGCTCCCAGCGTCCTTGGAACAAATCTGAAGAAACAGCCATGCTCAGGGCATGGGCTTGCCCAGGATATCACAGCAGACAGGAAGGGTTGGGCTGTTATTTCAGCTGGAGCCGCTCTTGGCTTGCAGATGCCACTATGGAGTTACATGGAGATGACAAAGACCAGATGCAATTCCCTCATCTTTCTGTCATGCCTCTCTGTTTCTATATTTAAACGCATGTATTCTGAGGGGAGGAAGACTTGGCTTCGGGACTCGTGCACAGTCCTCCTGCCCCGCATGGTTTTGCTCTTGTGCTGACACACAGTGACAAAATAAACATCGTGTGAGTGAAGAGGATGACATCAGGATTATAAGCAGTGTTAAAAGAGACAGAGCTGCCTCTCACAGATGGTATTTGCATGTGTAACACGGGCTCTAAGGACTCCTATTGCCTCCTTCCTCAGCTAGCATTGTGTGTTCAGCTCTGAATACATGGCTCCATTTAGCGGCTGCATGGGCATGGTGAGGGTTTCCTGTGGTCCTCCACGGATGAGGAAGTTTGGCTGAGGCTGCAAAAAGAGCTGGGGGTGGAATCTGATCAGTAAGCAACTGCATCACGGTGCACAACTTCATCCTGCCTGCATACGTCACACCTGGCCGTTTGCTGGAGGTGGCATATCTGGAGGTGGATCCAGTATCTGGTTCCACAGAACTGGGCTCAGAGCTGCAAAAGCCAAGGACATGCCTTGGGGTTTCATGAGAGAGGATAATGCAGGTGTATTTGGTCAGTGATGGGGTAGGTCTTAGTGGCTGAAGGTCAAGCTAGAGGTGCTCTTTCACAGACAGACTAGATGATATTATAATAGATTTAATTGGGCTAAAACATGACATTGCACCATATAAGCTTTTCTGTGGATCTAGAGGATTTGATTTAAAAATCATATAGTCATATGAACTGCGTATTGGTGAGAGATGGTACGACATGCCCACTGCAGAGGCAGTGCAAAGAGAGCTTCACCCCCACCCGGGTGAATATCAGTCTGAAATGATGAGGTTAGTAAAACCTTGTTACTTGATCTCTCCTACATGTCTCTGCTGAGACATACATAGCACAGTGTCATTTTGTTTTATTTTACTTTATTTATTTATCTTACTCTACTTCACTTCCTTACTTTTAGTCACTATTTTATTCTATTTAATTTACTTTTGTTACATTCAGCCTGTAAGCTTACGTTACATAAGACCTAGCGGGCATCCTTTGATGGTTGTTTCCCTTTGCACCTTGGGAGACGAATGATGTTTTGTCTGGTGAGTGAAAATGAAAGGCTCTGCATCTCATTTCTTATTCCCTATGGCACTCATTTTGGCATTCTACAGAGTTGTGGCTCTGAGTGGAGATTGCTCCGATGTCCTTATCTGTTCCCCCAATATCAGACTCAGAAAACTGCAAGGTGTGACCATTACTGCAACAAACCTGCTATCTCTGCAGGATAAAGTCACTGAAAGTACAAAAACCCCTCACCTTTTCTTTCCTCCTCCTTTTCTTCCTCCTTTTCCAGTCTTGGTCGCTCTCCTCTGAATGATGTTGCAAGACTTTGTGTTTAATTAAGACACATTGTCCAACCAATTTGGAAGCAGAAAATAGCAGGAGATGTTTTACAAATAGGAACAATTCTTGTTCATTATCCCTTAATTGAGGCAACAAAAAGGTGCTGGAAAACATCCATCAGATGCACATTCATATACATCATCAGAGAGGATTGGATTTAGGAACTCACAAAAGCAACATCGAATGTTCCAATCAAGAGTTATACAGACAACAGGAAAACAAAAAATCGGAGACACAAATACATCAGAATTAGCACAATTACAGATTACATGTTTCTGGAAAACACATTCCCTGGCTCTTCTCCAGGATTTTCTTATTTCGTACTCCTTTTCACTCGTTCCTACTTGTGGCACAAAAGTCAACGTTGCTTGTCTCTCCTTTTCTGGCCCATACGGCTTCTCATGAGGAGGAAGGTATCGTTCTGGGGGTCGTAGCAGGAGTGCTTGGGACAACATGAGCACCAAGCTGGAATCTTTCACCCCAGTTTGAACACAGGGCACTCTGAGGATGACACATTGTTCATCTTTTCCACTCTCATTCCTTCACGCGCTGAAGTTTGGCCGCTCTGCTAAGCCACTCTTCTTGTGCAGAGGAGATAAATAACAGGAGAGAACCTGCTGAGGGAGACATTTTGAGCCTGGAAGGCCAGGAAATCTCTTTACCCACTTAACTATGCATTTTAAAGCTTGCTTGGCCTCTTCTGAGCTCATTTACACTCTAACACCGGGGCCCCCACAGAGTCAGTCTTTATTCCCACTGGTCTGTTAGACTCAAATTCTTTGGTTTGTCATTTTTAAAAGGTGCTTGAGTTTTAAATGAGGGACAGAATATGCCACAGGCCCTCACGATACCTGCTGAAGTGCATGTGCACCTCAGTGCTTCCTGGAAGGGAGGACATCAGCAGGAAAAATGGCATCACACCTCATCGGACTGTAGTAATAGACCAAAACATGACAGGATACTGTTAAAAATGCTCATGATCGGTACCCACAGCTGTCGAGCTAATTATTCTTGCTGTCTTGTCATAGATACTTATATGGTCTCCAGGGTACCTCAGCATTTCACAATCTCTAATAGAGTTCTCTTCACACACTCCTGAGAGACACCTCTCTGCTGTTACCTCCCTGCTCCTTCATTCCACTGGGATGGCTGAGACTCAGCAGCCTATTCCAGTGCTGCACAATGCGGTGCTTTCCCTTGAGCAGCACACATGTCACTAACTTTATCTAGCTCAGCTTCAGATGTGGAACTTAAGCTACCGTCATTGATGAAAGGTGATGGGAATCACCAGAGGGGATGTCTGAAAGGCGTTGTGTTCCCTGGAAAGGAGTCTTGTGTGGTCTAAATCCCCTGATCTCTAGGGGACATGAGTCTCATCAGAAGTATCCCATGGGACTGCTCTGGGACTGCAGTAGTACAGTGGGAGCAACACGTCCCTGTACTTCGTGAAACCACATATGGTTTCAAAGAACCTGTTCTTGAAAGAACACACCTCTACTCCCTGCTGTGAGACCTCACCTGGAGTACTGAGTTCAGATGTGGAGTCCTCATTACAGGAGAGACATGGACCTGCTGGAGTGTGTCCAGAGGGGGGACACACGAATAATCCAAAAGATGGAGCACCTCCACTGTGAGGACAGTCTGAGAGAGCTGGGGCTGTTCAGTCTAGAGAAGAGAAGGCTCTGGGAACCTGTGAGCAGCCTTTTGGTATTTAAAGGGGAGCTGTAAGAAAAAAGGGGACAGGCTCTTCAGCAGGGTCTGTTGTGTTAGGACGTGGAGAAAGGGTTTCAAGCTAAAAGAGGGGAGATTTAAACTGGATATAAGGAAGGTTTTTATGATAAGTGTGATGAGGCACTGGCACAGACTGCCCAGAGAGAGGTGGTGGTGCCCCATCCCTAGAGACACCCAAGGTCAGGCTGGACGGGCTCTGAGCACCTGATGGAGTTGTGGGTGTCCCTGTTCATTGCAGGGGAGTTGGATCAGATGGCCTTTAATGGTCCTTTCCAACTCAAACCATTCTATGATTCTCTGATTTTTTTGAACCTGAACCCCAGCCTGTGGAAGTCTGGGAGACATTGCTTGAACTCAGGTGAGGTTTTCATAGAATTATAGCATCGCTAAGTTTGGAAAAGACCTCTAAGATCATCTGAGTCCAGTTGCCCCAGGGAGGATGGGACAGCAGGCTGGCTCTGTGCTCTGTTTGGTCTGGGAGCTCCCCAGAGCAGCTCTATCTTTGCCTTCAGTGAAAAATTCCCCCATGATTTTCCCTTGCACTTCCTCCAGCAGCTGCTGTCATTTTCCTCTGTTGTCCCCGCCAGCCCTCCCTGCCTTGTTTTGAAATCCCCACTGCCTACCATGGAAAGTGTTTGCATTGTAGCTGGCATTTGTTGATTTTCTTTAGGTGGCTTAGGGCTGCAGGCATTCCTCATTACTTTTTTATTAACCAATTTGAATACTCATTTAGCCTCACTAAGCGTGTGATGGTTTTTAATTCTTCCTTCAGAGGCATCTGTGCAGATCCGGTCCTTGGTCCTCAGTAACAACACAGGATCCCATACAGCAAGGATGAGGCAAGAGATGACAGCTCACCACACAAGACCAATCTGGGTGACAAAGCAGAGTCCTCTCTTTGCTTATCCCCCGCCTTCCTGTGCAGCAGGACTGCCAGAAATCACAGCGGTGCAATACTCGGCAGGATGACAAGGTATGTTGCGTCGGACAAACTACTTTCCAAAATACTTTCCAAAATTAAATATTGCAAAGTGGCAAGACAATAGATAATAAAAATAGCTGAAATGGTAGACTGAAGGCAGTTGATGAAGATTAAATTGTCATTCAACTATAAGGTTAATAGGAGCTAGGAAAAAGAATGATTATAACCATTATGCATAAAAACCAAGCGACTGGCAGAGAAATGTTGTGTTCTGACATCCAGCCCCCATGCACTGCCTTGGACCTATTTTTCAAGTGTGTTGAGTACTCAGAACTAGGCAAGGCAGAATGTAATTTTTTCCATTCTGACTCAGATGCCAAGCTGAAGGTAGGGATGCTGGGGGGGAGGAGATCTGCTTCTGTCATTTCTCAGGTTGCAAGGCCAGATGAAAAAGGCATGTCCCAGGAATGGATAATTGTCATAGAATCATAGAATGCCTTGATTTGGAAAGGACCCCCAAGATTATTTAGTTCAACTCCCCTGGTGTGGACGGGGCCACCAACCACTAAATAAGGCACTGGATCAGGTTGCCCAGGGTCCCCTCCAACCTAGTCTTGAGCACCTCCTATAGACCAGCTGCTGGGCAGAGAGGGATGCCCACGTCCTTCCATCCTCCCCGGGAGGGTCTGGGAGCATTGCTGGGGTGATGAAGGAAGGAGCTCAAACAACACAGCTGCCTGAGCCATGTCTCCTGGATAAATACGGACCCTCTGTCTCTTGGCCTATTAGTCCGGCAGTTTGCTCAAGCACTAAATCCACTCGCACTCAAAAAAGGTACATTCTGCTGCTTTTTCAAGTGTCTTGAATTCTATTGTGTACAAATTTACAAATTAACTGCTTGAGTGTTGACTAACGCTGCAGCCTGCCGTCAAGGTAAGAGCCCATTTATTTATAGGCTCTTCAAGGACAAAAAGATGCTGTGTTTGTACAGTCTTCCAGTAGGTGCACTGTGCACAGCCTAACAGTTCCCTGCCTTGTCCATGTTTTGGAAGAGGACAAGATGTAGTATCATAGAATCATTAGGATTGGAAAAGATCCTTAAGATCACCTAGTCCAATTGTCCACCTACCATCAATATTGCTCACCAAGCCACATCCCTCAGTGCCACGTCTCCATGGCTCTTGAGCACCTCCAGGGTTGGTGACTCCACCACCTGTCTGGGCAGCCTGTGCCAGTGCCCCACCTCTCTTTCTGAGAAGAAATTCTTCCTAATATCCAAGCCATTATGAGACCTTCAAGGAAAGCACACAGCTTAGTCAGTGTCTGCTGGCAGGAAGGCCATGTTGTGCCATCAACTTCTGACGATGGCGGAGCTGCAAATGTATAATGCTGTGTGTTCGCAGTCATAGAATCACAGAATCATTAAGGTTGGAAAAGATCACTAAGACTGTCTAGTCCAACTGTCCGATGGAAGTGTCTGCTCACTGGATGGTAGGAGCTCTCTTTTTCTATTTCCTGGTGATGTTTACTTCCAAGGTGCTTGACCACATGGGTGGCCCTAGTAACAAGAGCCCCACAGAAGAATTAATACAACTCTGAGTGTGTTTATCCTGAGATCTCATGGTGCCTCACAAAAGAAAGACATTATCAAGCCTTTTTTTTTTTTTTTTTTTTTTTTAACGGGGGCAAAAAGATGTGAAATGATTTATTTATCCATGTTCCTGCAGTGAATCAGTGATAGAGCAAGGACCTAGACCTTTCCGGCTGTGCTTTGAGGCTTCCTGAAATGCCCATTGGAACAGTCCTAAAGCACTGACCCTTTGAGAGTGTGTCCTGCCTGCTACTTCACACAGATTTTAGCCTTGCAAAGAACAGCTCACCTTTGCTTTGACCAGGACTGGAGCAGGCAAGGAGCAGAGATATGATGCCTTAGAGCACACTAGTTTCAGTCTGTGGCATAAGGTGTGTAGAAAGGGCATGCGTAAAATGGAAAGGACAGGCTATGAGATGTTCGGTGGATGTAGGCTTGGAAACCAATTATTTAAACTCACTCCCCTGGATGTAGAGGAGCATGTATCACCTATCCTCTGATCGCTGGAGCTGATCAAGGATACCTTGCCTTGTGTGGGCCACAATACAAAGTCTTAAGGAGACGGGAAGTGCTTTGCATTGGCTGGCAAGGATGCACCTGCATGGGGACAGCAGTGTTGCAGGCGTTCCCTTCCCAGAGCTCTGCTGGGACCTCAGCAGCCCAGCAGCACTGTGTACCTGCGGTGCCTGCCTCAGATAGTCAGCCACTGCCAAATATTTAATTATACAGGGGAAGATATCACTTAGGCTGAGATGTCTTGGCTTCATTAAGGAAGCTGCAGAACTCATCATGCTCTCCCCTCAGGCTCTGTGAAGGAAAATCCTGCTGATGGAGGCAGCTGAGTCTGGAGGGGCTGGGAAGCTGCTGAGCCCCAGGTTAGCAGGGGATTTCAAGGCAGGCACACCGGTGTCTGGGCATTAGAGCAGCAGTGTAACTGAGTTCCCAGGCAGTTTAGATAGGTGCCACGAGCTGATTGCAAAATGCCTTTTGTGCCACGCGGGGCCCCCACTCTGCATCCCCACATATTTCATTCATGGGGATGAGATAGCAATAAATTTGCCATTCATTAGCAACAAATAATCTCTCCCTGTCTGAGGTAAGGGTGGTCACAGAATTGCTCTCTCACTTTCATTTTATAGGGTTTCCTGTGATAAATTCATCTTGGAAAGGGTGATTAAGACACTTTGTTACGTTTTAATGTGTCTGTATGTCTACATCTAATAGCAGCACTCACTCTGGATCTCTCTGGAAATAGTTAACTATCCCATGCTGTGCAACGAGACAAAGTGTGAGGGGTGTTAGCACCACAGTGAGCCACCCAGAAAGCTCCATCCTGTGATAACAAACCCTGAAGATGGCTAATTCCTATTTTCTGCTTTGCTTAGTCCGGAACTTCTCTATCCAGTGACACACAGACACAGAAGTGCCCTGGTTTGGGAAGGCAGGCAATTATTTCCTGCCTGAAGGGAAAAAGTTCATGCTATGCTGTGCTTTGTGTTTTCTACAGAGCAGCTCTGATAGCTCCCAGGCTTTCTCAGCTGTTTGTCAGTCACCAGCTCTCTTCATGGACTATATAAGGAGCCTGAGTACCTCATTAAGAAGGTTTCAATAGCTCTCTGCAGCCACGTACATGGCAATACATAGTGTAAAACCTAAATTAGGTGCTGTTAAAGACTCACAGGAAGGTGTCCACTGCTTAAGCATTCTGTCTACATGGGAGGGAATGTCTGATCCCAGAAAGGACTCCTGCCCCATCACCTCATCTGCCTTTCTCTCCATTCTTAGCCACCAACCAGATTGAACCTGATTTTTTGGTGTTTTTTTTTTTTTTTTTTTTTTTTTTTTTGTGGGTACTGGGATGTCACCAGGTAATGCAGAATATTCCTTCCTTCCTTCCTCTCACCTAGCATTTCTGTTACTTTAATTTGTACAGCTTCAGGCTCTTTTCACCTATTTTAGTCTTCAGAAGACATATTGGTAAAACTTTTTACATAATATATTGAGACACTGTGTATATCTTCTATCCATTTCTGTTACTCTTTGTGGGTACATGGAAACTTAAAGTGGTACAATGAATCATAGAATCAAAGGATCAGAGAATCATTATGGTTGGAAAAGATCACTAAGATCATTCAGTCCAACCCCAACCCCCACCATGCCCATAACTATGTCCCTCTGTGCCACATCTCCACAGTTCTTGAACACCTCCAGGGACAGTGACTCCACCACTCCCTGGGCAGCTGTGCCAGTGCCTCATCACTCTTTCTGAGAAGGAATTGTTCCTAATATCCAACCCAAACCTCCCCTGGCATAATTTGAGACCTTTCCCTCTCATCCTATTGCTAGTTACCCTGGATACTTTGAAAGCTGACTGCTTAGGGGGAAAGCCTCTCCCACCCCACCACATACAGACTTAGATGAAAGGGGCAATCCCTAATATAGGCAGACAGAATATTGCATGTTGGTTTCTGGGTGAGAATTAAGTCCTCACTGGCCTGTGCGTCAGGCTCTGGGATGTGCACTTTGCTGCTCTCCAGGAAGAGCATGGCGTTTGGCACAATCCCAGAGAGTGCCCTTCTGCTCTGGTTACAGCCCATAAGCATCAAATGCTCTCATTCATTTATCGGAGGGTGATAAACAGCCTGAGAAATGCTGCTTCAGTCAGGTCACGTTCTTGCTCTTTTATGAATGTGACATCCTTAAAAGTGTATCTGCTAATGTCATGAGAGAGCCGGAGGAAATCCCAGCCTGGTCACTTGGAGCTTTCCTGAAAACAGCTGGGTGCAGAATGCACACAGGTTGCTTCTTACATAGCTATTTCTACGGTAGATGGATTATTTAAACATCATGAAAAAGTCCACCCAGTCTAGGATGAATTTCTGCCCTTTAGATATGAGTGTAATGCATTTGTGATTGCAGCAATGGGATTTCTTGCCTTGAGTTTGTGATCACAGCCGCGGTGCTGGCTCTGTTGCCAGATATACCTGTCTTTGGGATGGGAAGGGGAGTCACCACAGAAACAGAATGGGCAGAAATCAGCCTGATTCAGGAGAGCAAGATGCTTGTTTGCTTGATCTCCACACCCGGGCTCCCTGCCCTTCAAAGCCAACATCCCTCTAAAAGATCTTCCAGTAAAGGAGAAACCTCTGTGCCAGTGCTGCATTTAAGGCACCATGAGCTTCTTGGTGACCTCAGCCTGTTTCTCACCTTGTTTTCAGGAACCTGCAGTCCAGAAGAGAAGCAGCCCTGACAATTCCTCTGTTCCTGCTGCTCAGTGAAACGGTTGCGTGTGGGATGCGATCAGCGCTCTGCAGCTGCTCCTACATTAGTGTGCATCGGAGGCACTCGATGGGTACGTGCGTGATCATATATGGAGTGATGAGAAGCCTTCTTGTCCCACCTGGGAGGGCACACGCTCCCTTATGCACGGTGACCTTGGGGAGGGCTGCTTTTGAGATTCCCATGCAGCTGCTGTTTTGCATTGCGAGCCATATGGCCGGCTCCATAAACACTGTCTCTAATTGTAGCTCTCAACCTGCCAACGTCCAAAGCAGGGAAAAGTGTTGGGACAGAGAATGGGGGTGGGGGAAAAAACCAAACACTTGCTTAGAAAAGAACCAGGAATGAGGAAAGGGCGAGAAAGGAAGCCCTGCCTGGGAGGCAGCAGGATTCATTACTTCGGTGCGAATCGCCTTTTCTGACCTCGGGTGCCTGACTCAGCTTTTTCCACGTCAATATTTCACAATAGTAAAAGTGAGAAAGTACCAGGTGTGGAAAATGAGGGAAATCTGAGTCTAAAAAGGCAGGGACGTTCCTGCTAATGAAGTACTGTGGAGAATCTGTTCCTAATCAAACCACTAATAGTAACTTTGTTCCTATAATCTGCCTTCTTTCAGTAAAGTGAAGTTACATGTTACAGGGATTTGGGGAGCAGGACTGGACGGGGATTTCAAACAGATTGCTTGGTCTATTATAACATAACATGAGGAAAAAGCTGGTCCTGGCCCCATCCCTTCCTGCCGAGGTATTGTGTCCATCTACCCCCAGGCAAAACTGATGCAAAATAACCACCAGGACAAAATGGAGATGCTTTTCACCTGTTCTGTGTAGATTTTAATGGGCAAGATTCGAGGCAAAGCATTGCTATGCAGAGGTTATTTAGTCTGTCTTTCCCACGGGGGAAGAAGCATGTGAGCAGCCTCTCTAATCAAATGAAGGCATAAGGATGTCTGTGATAGATTTGGTGCTGCATTCAAAGCTGTCTCTTTAGATGCACCTGGCAGCCCTAAGTGGGTGGTGCTCGGGGAGCAGTCAATTGTGTTCAGTTTTGGGCCCCTCACTACAAGGAAGAAATTGTGGCTCTGGAGCATGTTCAGAGAGGGGTAACAGAGCTGTGGAGGGTCTGGGGCACAAGTCTTATGGGGAGTGGCTGAGGGAACTGGGATGGTTCAGTCTGGAGAAGAGGAGGCTCAGGGAAGATTGATCGCTCTCTACAACTGCCTGAAAGGAGGTGGTGGTGAGGTGGGGGTCAGGCTCTGCTCCCAGGTAACAGTGAGAGGACGAGAGGTGATGGCCTCAAGTTGTGCCAGGGGAGGTTCAAATTGGATAGTAGGAAAAAATTATTCTCTGAATGAGTGGTGAGGCATTGGTACGGGCTGCGCAGGGGGGTGGTAAAGTCTCTGTCCCCGGAGTTGTTTGAGAAATGTGGTGTTGTGGCACTGAGGGACGTGGTCAGTGGGCATGGTGGAGTTGGGCTGATGGCTGTACTAGATGATCTTAGAGGTCTTTTCCAACCATAATGGCTCCGTGGTTCTGTGACTGGAGTGCTCCAGCAGCACTCAAGCAGCCCCTTCCTGTCACAGGGACAGCTGAGCTTGAGCAACAAAGGCTTTGGCTCAGCAAAGTCTGGGCAGCACACATCCACAGCCACTGCTGTGCTGCCTGCCTTCTCTGGAGTCATGTGAGGGCAACATCTCCTTCCACCGCTCCAGAAAGAAAGCTCAGAATAAAGCCAGGATAACCCAAAAGGTGGTGGTTGACAGACTGTCCTGGGACTCTTCAGCAAGGCTGGCCACTCATCCCTTCCCAATACACCCAAAGAGAGGGTCCATCCTGGTCATCATCTTTGCTCCCAGAACTCATTAGCACAAAGGAAAAAACACATTTCAGTTCCTTCTTAGAGAACTTTAATTAAAAATCATGGAGAAAAACCTCATCAGGAAAGAGAGAAACAAGAAAATAGGTAGACATCTCCACCTCTAATTTATGTGAGTTTAAAACCAGTACCAAGATTGGCTTAATTACCTGGGAACAATGTATTTCTCCAGGATTGCAGATCAGCTCGTTAGCGATACACTTTTTTTTACTTCCAGTTGAAAATGATAATACATCCCTCACTCAAAACATTGTCTCCCAATCACCATGGTTACTGCCAGGTTTTCCACAAGGACCCAGCATATTCATCTGTCAAATATGCTAATGGAGAACGGACCCTGTCACACAAAGGAGCAGGCTATTCAAACATACACTTGGCAAATAATTGTACATGTCAAAAGAATGATGCTTGTTATTTGCCTAATATTATCCCCCAGAAGTGGGAAATAGTTCAGCTCTCAATGCAAAATGGCTTGCCCTTATCAAATAGGCAATTTGCTGATAATTTAGACTATTAGAGATCTTGGGGTGGGGAGACAAAGAGGGGGGGGGGGGTGGCGAATGTAAGTGGTCTTTTATAATTGCACTGAAAGCAGAATGGGGCATTAAGTGCCCCGGAGGTGCAGTAACGAGGAGCATCACGGGAAGCGCTGCCGGCCGAGCGGAAGGGCTGCTCACGGCCTCCCCTCTCACCTCCGCCAGGTAGCTGCCGGCGGGTGGTTAATTATAATTTAGAAGGAACACTTTTATCGACTATGGTTTTTTTTTTCTTTTTTTCTTTTTTTTTTTTCCCCTTATTGCTATTTATCTTCATGATGGGCCAATTTCCAATTTGTCTTTTTCGGTAATTAAGCCAAAGAAAAATGTTACTGTAGGATTCTTCCAAGTTTCTGAGCTCCTGATGTTAACAGCTGGAGTTGCCGAGATTGTGCAGAAATTTCTGTGGCTGAGGCAGCGGCCGTTTCTCTGCTTTGGGGCACATAAATGCTCATCCCTCATGCTCTTCTACACCTCCTTCCTCGCCTCCATCTGCTCACATCCCTTCTTCCAGCTTTCTGCCTGTCCCCAACACAGCTCTACCCAAATCCCGTGTAAATACGGAGTGGTTTTGTTCAGATTTGGGCGAGCCATACCTGAGACTTTTATCCACAATATCCCCACTGTTCTTCCCCTCTTTGGCTGTGCCCAAACCCCCAAGGTGATGACCCTGTGGCCCTGGCCCCAAGTTCTCCTGCATGGATGGGTATTGAGCAGGGATGGGACCACAAGCCTCACATCGCTCGTGCTATACAGAGGGAGGAGAAAAATCTTAGAGCCCTGTTCCCTCAAACTGAAGAGCTAATTAATGTCTCCAGACTGTATGAGGCTTTCAGCCTAAGCTGTAAAAGTGGCAAATGCACAGACATCTCTGTTTCTTTGAATAAGATGGGCAAAGCCTCTCTCAGCATCGTCTCAGGACTGCTGAGCCTTTGTTGTTTATTCCTCACGTAGTTTTGTATGGAATCATAGAATCATTAAGGTTGGAAAAGACCATAAAGATAATCTAGTTCAACCCATCACCACCATACCACTAAACTGTGAAATACGAACCTGGGAACCATAGTATCAGGATAGGACACAGAATTTATCTCTTTCTCTCCCAGCCTCACCTTTTTCCTTTCTCCTTACCAATTCCCAACAAGAATGGGCCATCTAATGTAGTTAGCTCTCAGCCAGGTTAGACCCCATCACCTAGAAGCAGAAGATGGCTTCCCTTAATGGTATGGTTCCCTCCAACCTGCCTGGGTCTATGAAGGCTGGGATGGTGCAGCACAGTCATGCTCTCCTTATGTGCCATTATTTGCTGGATGTGGCTGAGGTAGTTTTCCTGGGTCTTGATTTCTGGCTGCTGAGCCTCCTGGTGCTCTCAGCAATGCAGTTTATTTGCCTTGGGGTGGATGGGGAGGTCTCCCTCCGAGCTGTGAAATCATCTTCTGTGGCCCTGGTGAGGTCAGAACTTGAAATACACATGGAGAAAGCAAGGAAATGGTAGTGTGGAAACTGAGTGTATGGGGTTATTAGTAAATGTTGGGACAGGATCCAAAAGGGGTTACATTTTGCTACCCTACGTGCTTGTAGCACTAAACACTAATTTTATAATGAGAGAAAGAAGAGAGGGGAAAAAAAAAACGACAACTAGCAAGTGACCTAATCAGCTATTAAAATATTTCCAAGCAGTGAAATTAATACAATTCCCAACTCATAACTTATTTGTCTCTGTACAAAATTAACATAGATAAATAAATTAAAAAAAAATAACCTCACCCAAACTGCTTCATAATAAAATGTGATCATAGCAATAATAAGATGCTTCAGTGCATGAATTTAGTTGCATTAATTCACCCCTGGTGTAATTGACAGCTCTCAGCCTTCAGCTTTCTGCTGAACAGCCTACTGCGGCTGAATTATTATACCTGGCACTTCAGACTCTTCCACATCTCATTGCCTAATTGTCTTCTCTTCTAGTCGGTGAGTGTTAAACTCAGACATTAAAGGATCTCTGCCAATTACCTGAAGCTCAACATTTGATCTGCCTGAAAATCTCAGCCATCCAGGGGGGACGGCTCCTCCGCCTGCATCCTGAGCACTGCTCTGTCCTTGCTTGGAGTGGTGTAAAGCAAGAGTAACCCTACTCCTGGTTGTAAGGGCATAAACACAGGGGAAAATTGAGGGAGTTCAGGGAATAAATCCGTTCCCCTTATCCTTTCAACATTAGTGCTAGCACTAATACAGTAGCAGCTGCTAATTAAACAGGATTTATAGAAAAATGTATTGCTCTCTTTGTTTTCTCTCTGCTGGTTTTACAGGTGCCATTTGACCATCGCTTCTGCGCAATACCTTGTAAAAGCAGCAGCTTTTCTGGGATTACCTCCCCATTGCATTGCTTCTCGTGCCTGCAGCTCACCGATGTGTTTCAGTCTGCGGTCACTGCAAAGCCTGCGTAGCGCAGTGGTGCTTTGGAGACTCTTGTTTGCAAACCAATCAGTTAAATTAAGAAGCTTGATTCTCAGTGCTGTGTGATGACATCTCCAATTTAGCTGGTGCCCCAGTGAGGAAGTAAACAAACAATAAAAGTGTCACTATTCCTTCTAGTTCCATTAGACAAACAAGAAGTTTATTCAGCGTTTTGGCAAATGAAAATTTAAGCAAACTGTCAAGGGAGACATTTTCCACATCAAATGTTTTCTGAGAGGGGATTATAACAAGAAAGAGCTATCACCCACCATGTCATTATAAACAAAGGCTCCTGTGAACCCCTTTTATTAAAGATTAGCAGCACTGATTACAGACATGCCAGGCTGAGCCAAAGGCAAATTAGAATATCTTTTGCCATGGGATAACTTATGCTACCTTCTTGTGCACTGAGATGATTGCAAACTCCCGAGAGCAGAAAACCTTCACCTACAGCCATCCATTCTCTCCTGTTTAGAAGCAGCCTGGCGATCTGTCTAGACTTATTTGCTGCCAGAGACCAACACTTCATTCCACCTCCTGCCGTACAGTTCCAGGTGAGATCAGTCAGTCATGCAATTGGGAATCCCAGATTTTGGGCATTTCTCATGGATAACCCTTAAGGCTACTTCAGAAAGCGTTTCCAAGCCAAGCGTTAATGAGCTCTGTTCCAGTGGGGACAGACTGGGAAGCTAATGTGATGCTTAGCAAGCCATGTAAATTCAGCCTTTAGTTCCATGTGGTATCCATGGGCTTGGTGCAGACTTGGAGACCCAAGAGACTGGTTGCAAAGGCTGGTAAACATCCAATTCCTACTCTTGCCTGTAATTCTTATGGCCCCCTTGCAGTCCTGCTGGATTACTCTCCAACCCATGCTCATCTCATCTGCTGACTCCTCCTGCCTCAGAGCCCATCAGACCTCCAGCTTCAGACCTGTGTGCATTCTTACAACAGGCGGACGCTGCTGAGTTGGCCTCCAGGCCCCTGGACACATCCTGACCCCAGGACACTGCACTAACAGGCCAGTACTTCTGTCCCACCTTGGTATGCAGGAAGCTGTTCTCCCAGACATGGTGTTTGGAGTGAGCCTTTTTTTTTTTTTTTTTTGCTAAAAAAAGCTCACCAGGGAATGAGCCCTGCCACTTGCACAGTCACAGCATCAGTCTTTGTTTATGTACTGAACTGATGAGCAATTAACTTGGAGAAGATACATTATATGCGGAGCACAAGCCTCTTAATGTGCTTTCTATTAAGGCTGCCTAACACTTCCTATTATTAGACCCCACTTTCTGTCACTTACAACTTTCCCAAATTCTAACCATTTAGGCTGAAATCTTGCCTCCTGAGTGTTGCCTCAGGCTGGCCTGATCATATTTTGTGAGGAAAGTTTATATATGCCTTAGGGAAATCCCCAGGATGGTTGTGCAATCTGTGCTAATGGCTCTGAATGACACTCAGTGAGAAGGGACATGGGAGAGCCCATAGACAAAACTAATGCAAACAAGGCCATGTAATTAGGCTGAGATGGAGCTAAGCTGAAGGCAGAGAGGTCTTGTAGAGGGGCCTCTATGATTTCCCACTGCATGCTCTTTGTTCATAATAACTGGAAGAGTGATCCTTCATTGCCTGGTCATGCCTGGTTACATTTTCCTGGACGCAAATTACAATACAGCTTGTCTGACCTCGGTGTCATCATCCCCAGCAAATTGCAGCTGGTTCTCACGTTGTTATTATGGAGCGCACACAGCCATCCAGGGGAGTTATTCTCCCTCTGCTTTCCATCACGTGCACTTTCTCCTGCTCCTGAAATGGCCGAATGCTTTCATAATCGTGTGACTGGGGAAGCACCGTGGGTTAAAGCAACAAAAGGTGTGAGGCTTATAGGAAAAGTGCAAAGGATGGGGCTCTGAATCTCAGACTTAAGGGCCATGGGTAATGCTGAGCAGCAGAAAAATTTGGTAGTGATTTTGTTCATACTTAGTGAGAGCAGCGGTGAGGCAAGAGGTTATAGTGAGCTCCCAGCCACCACAGCTTGAATACTTGCTGCGAAATGTAGAGCAGAATGATCCCCATTGAGCTGCCTTGTCTCCATGTCTTACCCTTCCAGAGATATCTGGAGGGGGGGACCTCTTCCTTCAGACAGCAGTCTATGGGTTGTCTCTGATGGCTTAGTTTCATCAGGTTTCCATTGCGCTCCAGCATAGATGCTCGCACAAGCTGTGACCCCATTCCCAGAGGTCTCCCTACAGTCTTATTATCTGCGGTCCCAGTCCTGGAAATGGACAAGCTTATAAAGCAGTAAATCCCAGGGCGTCCCCTGTCACTGTGGGAAGAGCTCCCTGCACAGAGGGTGAGGGCAGAGAAAGCCACGGTGCTTTAAACAAATATGAAGTCAGATGCACTGGGGGGAAAAAAAACAAAAAAGCTAAACTATGCCTGCAGAGAGTTGGTACAGCAGCATCTCTGTTCCCTATGTATGGCACAGCCTGTTAATGCCTCCCATATTGGTCTCATCCCTCCCCCAAACAAGACGAGAAGCAAACCCATTATCTGAAGGGCATTTGTCTAAAACTCCCCTTTTGTGCTTGGCTATCTAGGGCCTGCAGCTGTCACTTCCCATTCTTCCTGTAATTGCTCCCACTACAGCTAATAATGCATTTATCAAGAGGGCTTTATTTATTTATTTATTTTTCTATCTCCCTTTATTATTATTATTATTATTATGTAGGTATAAAATAGGTCTTTCCCCACTGCTCCAGCAGAAAAATAGTATAATGAAAAGCAGTGGCTGCCGTGCTCTCCTGCCTCAGACTGTTGGTTTCTCAATATATTGATCCCCCAGAGTAGCCTCTGCAATGTCAGGTTTTCACCTAACTGTTTCACCCCTTCCCATGATAGCTCCTAAAATGAAGCTCTCACAATTGGACAAAAAGCAATCCAAAAAGCAATTTGTTTTGCCAATAATTTGGTTTCTCCAAAGACATGGTAGAAAGTATTTGTGCATTGCAAGGAGTGAGGAGTCAGCCTTCCCCAGAGGTTTCCTGCAGTGGAGCTGGGATCAAAGGGCCTTGAATCCCCAGCCCAGGGCTGCCACGGTGGCTGTAGGTTCATGGTGTGGCTTCTCAGGGCAAGAGGGACTTGGACATCTTAAAGAGAGCAGCTGTTGAGATGTGGCTCTGCAGGATCAACTTGGACAACATTCATCATTCCTACCTCTCTTTCCTCTTCTATCTACCAGGCATTTCTGGATGATAAGCTTTGGAAATACTTCTTTCTGGTGGTACACCAAGTCCATGTGCACGTTATGGAAGAGCTGTTGAGATTTTCACTTTATCAATCAAGCATGCTGTTTTATTTAATTAACTTCTTTCCTAGTCAATTTGTAGCTATCTTTTACTGCGTGTTGTAGGAGTGATGGGAAAGGAGCTAAGTCACTCACTGAACCTACGTGTTCTCCAGTGCTTTTTATCTCTCTCATTTAAATCAACAGAACCTGTCTGCCAAAAGAAGAAACTTAGCTGTCTCCCATTTCTGTCTGTGGTCTGTCTCCTTGAAGACCATGAGGTACTTCATACATTCCTCAGCTTTTGCCTGCTATTTGTGAATTAATGGGGTGAAGCGATTTCCCTGAACTTATCAGAAAATCTATGTAAGACAGAGAAGAGGAATGGGATCTGGTCCATCAGGTTTACAGGTATGGGGTCTTGGCTCACTGGGACACTTCTCATGGTCGGGCACTGGGACAGGCTGCCCAGGGGGGTGTGGGAGTTTCCATCCCTGGAGTTGTTCAAGAAATATGGAGATGTGGTATGTAAAGGCATGGTTTAGTAGGAAATATTGGTAGTCACTGTATGGTTGGACTGGATAATCTTAGAGGTCTTTTCCATGATTCTATGATTCTATGAATTCAGGTGCTGACCGGAACAAACAAGTGGTCCAGACCCTGAATGCTTTAATATCCATCTCTTAAGAAAGAGGTCTTCTCCCCACTATCCCATGAAGGCAATGATCATTGCTCAGAAATTCAGCCTTTCGTCCTGGTGAGTCTCATCCACGTTGTGCAGCAGAGATGCCACTTGCTTGTCCTACGTTTGTGTAATGCAGTGTCTCATCTGTCCAAGGGGAAAGCAAAAAGCAGAGACATAAGCTAAAGTTGTGTGTTTGCTGTATGGCTAAATGGCTGTGGAGTGTACAATTTGTAATGGCTGGAAAGCATGTCTTTACTGATGTAACAGCAAGTACCTGGCTCGCTAAAAAGGAAGGATGATGGTTTCCCTGTGCACTGTGTTGTTTGATTATATCTTCCCTCTCTCCAAGCGTAGACAACGCTGTTGTATTTGTTGGTGTTGATTTGAGTCAGTTTAATTTGTCTGCTCTCCCTGCAGCCACCACAGTCTTGTAACGCTAACTCTTGGATAATTTTAAAAGAAAAATATATACTTTTGACTATTCTAAGTTTTGTAAAATCCCACTGGAAAGAGAAATTTAATGTGAAACTTATTTCCCCTTCATAGTAAAGGTCGAGGGTTTCACTGTCTTTTCTGTTAAACTGCAGGAATGGATCAGCCAAGTAATTTTACTGCTTTGTGCATGTTGATGAATGGGTTCAACTCTAAGATACCTGAAGAGTTACCCTTAGAGTAGAAAAAAAAAAGATCTAAGTTTAGAAATACATTCAGATGCTTTAGGGGGGAATAATAAGCTTCTCAAAATGTTTTGTTTCTGATTTAGTGGAACATTACGTTTAAACCACAATGAATTGTGAATAGAATTCCAATAAATTCAAAGCAACAATTTGCCCTGACAGTCCTTGTTTTATGAAAGCAATGGATGACATCTTTAATATAGACTCTATGACTGAGACTCTTGAGAGGCAAAAAGTTTACATACGTGAAGGGTTAAGCAAAGACTTTTGTCACACCCCACCAGCATTCCTGGTGTGTGGTGATGCTGCAGGTACCATAGACTGTGTGTTTAAGCAAGGAGTTAAATCCAGGCTCTCTCTGGGTGAATACTGCTATCTTGAGGGACGGTTTGTAAGCAGAAATCGTCGTTTAAGCTGACAAAAGGAAGGAAATCCTTATGCCCTGTTTTGCTCTGATGCTTCTCACTCCAGGTTTGAAAGGGAACCCGTCGGGGCAGGATGAGCTCTTGAGGCTTCCATGGATGCACAACGCAGGCAGGGTTTTATGAGTCCCACTACTCAGGTACTGAGTGAGAGAGGACGTGTTCAGAGTGGTTTGTGGAATGCTGAAGTTGACAGATCCATTGTGGACCTGATGCTGAAGAACCTCCCGCATGAGGAGTTTGCAATCAGACAGCTCTCCGTCTCATCTTTATTCAGTTACTTTATTTTCAGGAGCAGCAGTTTCACTCTGAAGTGTAACAAAGCAAAAGAAGTGCTTAATCAGAAGCCTTTTGTCACAGGCCATTTAGATCCTAAAAGACAGATTACAGGGAGAGCAATCCTTAAAACCAGAACAAAACAGAGATCTCTAATTGCCCAGGATCCATTTGTGCAGTTGGTGATGTGCTGCTGAGCTGCCTTTCTCAATCAGGATGGGTCTATTGCCTCCCTTTTTGCCTCATTTTCTACAGCTGTAAAGCAGATAATCTCTCACTTGCCTTTGCATCTACCCCAACTCAGGCTGTGTCTCTTTCACACACTGGGTGAAGTGTGATCACAGCTAAGCGATGGCCATTAAACCCTATAAAATTAGGATTAGCAAGGATGACTTCCCACATTAGATCAATTTAAGTTATTGGCTGGTAGAAGGAAAGTGTGATTCTTTCCTCTGTTAGCTGGAGCATGGCTTTCTTGTGACAGCATGGGGTATGATTGTAGTTCTCCCCTTAAAGTCATCAATTCTGCTTTCTACCTCTATTGCACCCGCTGCCTTCAAGACTGAGCTTTTCCTTTCAGCTTAGGCTGGGATCATCTAGCTGCAGTTAATGCACAGAAAGGCATCAGGGAGGTCTTGTGGAAGGCAGTCCTTCGTCAAAAAGTTGTACAAATAACAGGGCAGACTAAGGCAGGTTTTGCTGAGAAATGTTATGGCAGCAGCACAAAGGTTTTCTGCATTTATGTTTAGAGGGAACTGAGGGCTGATGATGAGTCCCGGTGGTGTGTGGCTGAGCACAGGTTGAAGAATCACATCCCTTTGACATGCTCTTGCCCCTTTGGCCCTGGGAGAGCCTTCCTGCCCCAGACCACATTCACTCCTATTTTTCTTAGATTCACAAGATCCTCAATGATAAACACCACCCCGCAGGTGACCTGTTCTGGTCCAAAGCAAATCAGGTCCCCACCAAAGCCGGTGCAGACATTGCATTCCAGGTTAGGCATTTAAACACCTCATGAAAAGTCAGCACCTTGCATCCTGGACTCGATCCTACCAGGTCTCCAGTTCCTCACATCAGCTTTAGTTTAGTGCATTTAATAGGCTGTGGAAGGGGCAGCAGCACTGAATTTAACTCCAAATGGCATCACTGGTAGCTGTTTGGGGAGGAGGGTGGCATACAGCGGCCGATGCTGGAGAACAAGGTGTATTTTCCCATCCATGGCTGCTACTTAATACAAATCTAATTAAATAGTAATTGCATGCTGAGAAAAAAAAATAATAATAAAAAAATACCTGTATAAGATTAAGAAGATATTCACTGAACTTTCCTAGCCAGGCCAAGCTTCTACATACCTATTACAAGGCTGTTAAACCTCACTAAATGTGTTTGCAATAACTACTCGCTGTTTCATTATGGAGCAATAACTCTCCTTATTGAGTCTAAATTAAATCCTTATTTGAGACACTTCATTTAAGGCGTTATTGGGAAACCCACCTTGGAAGAAGCAGAACCAACCTTTGCTTTATAGCTTACAAGATTATATTATACACATATGTATAAATGTCTAATTTCAGGGCATTACACCTCAATGGCTGCAGCTCACAGCTATAGTCTCCAGAGTCAGACTTAAGGCATAGAATGGAGCTTTTCATCACACTGAGACCTCCAGAACTTCTCTGGCTCTCTCCTTTCCCACTGATACCCCTTTTCTTTGCAGCTGTTGCTGTGTGGGGAACCAGCATCCCTCTCAAACTTCCTTTTACAAAGGCTTCCAGCCCTGAACTCTGGAGGTCTCCCCAGGTGTGTTTAATTGCCATGCTTAGGCTGAGATGAGTTAATAACTTTCTGAAAGTTGGCATGAAATCTGTACAAACACCTTGTTCCATTGTGAAGGGGTAGAGGGAAAGAATAAAAGAGTTGATTTGCAGATTGGAGTATGATCATGCAGGACCCTTCTGGTAGCCCACGATGATGTGCTTGGTTCAGCTAGGAGGCAAAAGACCAATTTTGTGCTTCATGACCAATAGAAGTTACGGCAAAGGTCTTTGCTCAGGAGCTATAGTGCCACCTCCCATATGTCATGCGCCTATAAAAGTCGAGACCGTGATTCAGGATTTAAAAAATATCAATAATATTGATCAGCTCTGACTGGGAGCATTTACTGGTAGAACTCAGAGAGCTTTCTAGAGTGGTAGCTCTCTCCTCCTTTACAGCTGAGGCAATTGAAATGCCATTTCTAAGCTGCAATAGAGTGAGTGGTGGAGGAGTGATGATAGCTACCTCTGCTAAATCCTAGCTCAGTCCTCTTTGCTTGTTAAAGAAAAAGAGACACCTTGTAGTGAATGTTTTCAACAACAATCCTTTGAAAACTCAGCATCCAGCAATGAAACTGTGTATGCAGAAATCACAATGGAAAGGGATGGGCTGGCTCAAAAGATAACAGAATATTTTTAGATCCTTAGTGCTTTTAGACCACTGGTCAAGGCTAGTGATGGCCTAATGCCTGTTCAGCTGCCCCTTGAAACAAGACTGATCCATTTCATCTATCACCATTGCCAAGGGCACTACTTGCTCCCCTGGTTTAACTCCCTGGCACTTTGAGGCAAAGCAACTCAGGGGTTGAGGAACCACAGAGGAACACAGTCTCTGTTCTTCCCTAGAAATGCTCTGGTGAAGAAACATGCGGGAAAGCCAACAGGCCTGGGGCTTCTGCAAGCTCATAGTGCAGGGCACATGCCTTTTGATAAGGAAATTTTATTTCTAAAACAAAGCATTTCCAGAAGGAAGGGGTGAAATCTCTTCCATTCTCTGCCCCTTCCTCCCATTGAGGTAATCCATACTGCTAAGAGACCGCCCTAATAAACACAACCCATCTGGATCCTTTAGAGCTGGAGACATTCACATCCTTGTCAGACTCTAGACTCAGCATCTTGGGTCTATTTCTAACACAAAGCAGAGAATTTTGCCTAAAAGCTATTGCTGGTTCTGGGAGAGGAAACACATTTTGAATCTTGACAGTCCTGGGGCTGGGCTAACATCATTATACCAGTGTTTTGTCCTCCCAAAGTCCTTTTAAACTCAAGAGTCTGTGTTTATACAGTTCTTAGCCCAAAGGGGGCTCATTCTGTGTTAGCCCTTTGGCACTGCAGCAATAAATAGGATTAATAACTGGAGTCAGCAGGGCTCAGTACCCGTTAGAATTTCCCATGGACTATCCAGAAGGTGCTGTTCCTACAAGCATCTTGGCAGTGAATTATTTATGGGCAGCATAAGGATCGTAGTGCTTGCCAGTTTATTAGATTTATAACTAGCTGTGTTAGGTCCATTGTGTGTGTGTATGTGCATGTACGAGCATGTACTCGTTCAGCTGTTTCTTTCCAGTCCCCTGCTAGTTAGGGAAGATCTGCTCACACACATTTCCAATGTAAACACATCACTTTGTGACTCGGATGTGAGAAAATCCAGGAGAGGCATAGGATTGTTACACAGGAAGGAAAAGCTTGTTTAGGTGCCTTAACTACAGATGCAAACATTCATCCAAGCACAGGTTGAAAAACTGAGACCCAAGATTATTTGAAGGGTGAGAAAGTTTGGTTTTCTTCTGAGTTTCACAGCTTCTTAGAGCTCTGCTTGTGAGGGTATTATATGGGGACATGAACTTGAACCTCCTTTTATGGCAGAGGTGTCATTTTGATGCCCAAGGAACTCCAGATGGGCAGTCTGCTGGTTGGGTATCTTGAAGGAGTTTAAACACAATTCTCTCTTCAAACTCACGGAGAGGAGCACTTGCCTTCCAGCTAATGCCTGCCATTCCAGTTCCAACAGAACTCAGAGTAGATGTTATTAACAGCTCATCTTTTCCTGTTCTCTCTGATACATCTGTGCTATGATGTCGCCAACAGAGTCATCACTGCACCTGAAGGTGCTGGCCTAGAGCCATGAAACTCTGCAACACCTCCTTCTGAAGAAACACAGGTGACTGTGCTGCTATCAACAGAGGTGACAGGAGCAAAGACCTTTCTTCATGCAAATGATCGAAGCAAGGAAGCAAAACTTCTTACAGCTGAAGAAGAACTGGCTGAAAGCAGAATGTTTCTCAAAGTTTTCTGTGAGTCCACATAAACTCTGCTGTAGAGAGAACCCCATTGAGCTGTTCAGTAAATTGGATGGTTTAAATAATATATGGACTGTCTTTCTGGATTCTTGAGAACTGCTGTGAGAAGCATTGACTTGTTCAGCCTGCAACAGTCTTCTTTCTTTTGCTTTAAAAAGTTAACTTCACTAGGCATCAAAATCTCACATCTGACTTTGGAATCTGCTTCTGGTGAGACCTGAGCTGGCTGGTGTGCATTTCACAGCTCTGTTTTTGTGCTGTCTTGCTTGAGTTCCCAGATGCACTTTTTCTAAAGGTTATTTAAAAAATCTCACGGCAGAAAAAGGAAAAAGGCGCTTTCCCTGCAAAAATGACCCGGTCCACCAATTTCTTATTCCTGACCAAGTTCAGATACCTACCTCCAGCCAGTGGACTCCTACATTTATTGCTATTTAGACTAAAGTTGTGTATAAAGTCTGATGATCAACAGCTCATTGGACCATATTCTTATGTCTTCCTTCCATGACTCCATCCATCTCTAACTGCCGGAAGATGCTTTCAGAGGATTGATCCATAGTACCATCCTAAAGTCTAGCGGGATGTGTCCAAGATCAGGACAAAAATGTTTTTAGGGGCACTGTCTTCTTCATTTTTTACTCCCCAAGATTACCTCAGTGAGCTCTATGCCTTTAAGCCCTATCTCTGTAGCTGAACCAGGGGTGAATAATGACAGTGAAACTACAGCATCCGAGACATCATGGAAGAAGAGCTGCCCATGCAAGGATTCAAAGGTAGGGGCCTTGAGCCAGTCAGCATTTCTTTTAGTATCTAAAAACAGTTTAGTCACGCTAAGATCCCTCTACAGTCAATGGGGAGAAATATGCTCTTAGGGTTGTGATTCGTGTGATCTACTTTAGGCATCTACTTTGAAATTGGATGAATTGCACTTCTGGTTCCATTGACTGTGTATTGATGAGATGTCTGTCTACTGTAAGAAAGGAGCTTTGGGTGACTAGCTTTGACTTAGAGGCCTGAATTTAATGAGATTAATCCACCTTGTATCTCTATATGTATACCAGTTCTCTCTTATTGCCATATAGACGTGGCAGACCTGACAAGGAATGGTAGTGTTTTTTCTTTGGGACTGCAAATAAATCAGAATCAGAAAGTAAATAAATCAGAATCAGAAAGTATTCAAAAAGAGCAGCAATATTAGGTAGGGATAACTTGTACCAGAAGCCCGGTAGAGAATAGTATTTGATTCTCCTCAACAAATTTGCAGGAATCAAGGGATCTAGGGTGATTTTGTGCCTAAAAATAAATATATCTTGGTGAAGTGAGCTTTCCCGGAGTCTTTTGGCAATTTGTCACAGAAAGGAACAAGGTCCTCCCTCCCCTACTGAGATATTCTTCCTTGAAAGCTTTGGACAATTACTGCATTTTACCTCTTCCACCGCAGCATGGATGCTTTCTTCTTTGTAACAGTTTGTCTATGAGCATTTTAGCTTCAGCTTAATAAGAGAGGATTGATGCTTGCACTCTATAGAGAGGTTGTACAGGGCAACGTTTCTGCTTGTTGTAGTAAGAACATTATTGAAAAAGACACCTCAGGCATGTGAATGGGGGAATAATAATAAAAAGCAACATGTTTTCTTCCTCTACTAGAAAACTAAACTAAATAAGAAACAATGATTCCCCATTCACCCCCCCCGCCCCCCCCAAAAAAAAACAAAAAGGCAATCCACATCCCAAAAACAAAAGCAGGCACTAAGAGAGGCTAACAAATCTTGATGATGTAAAATGATTGTCACTATGAAAATGGAAATCCTACCAAAACAAAATGATAACACATTGTGTGCAACCCTCCCGCTGGGAATAAAAGGAAAATCTCACCTATTTGCCTCACAGCCCTGGCAAAAGTGACTTGGCTTCAACCAAGATCTACAAAAAAGTGCCTTCATCCACTTCTTTCTTTCAAGTACCCACCTCCGCAGAAGATCCTTCGAGAAAGGCTGTACAATAACCAAGAAGTAAATTTCAAAGAACGCTGTCACAGAACTATTTCTCTTATCGTAACATGGCTGCATTGCAACTGCACACCAAAGACCACTTCGGGAGCCTAACATCAAGAGAGCATTCCCTTACAGGACCATGTTTATGCCACCCATATACCATGAGTTTTCTTCCCAACAGTTTGAACTCGCACTGGTGCTTCTTTAGGCTCATACTCCCACCTCCCTCCTTTCAAATTGAACCTCCAGTAAGGTCTCTCTTGTTGTCCTCTATAAGTGTCTTTACGAAATGAAAACTGGTATCAACAACCTGTCTATTCATTCATTACATATCAGTGGTGGGAAATCCAGGACAGAACATGTGAGCTTTTCTCCGTTGAATGGATGGACTTGGGCTTGGCTTTGCTCCCTCAGAGGTCAGTAGAAATTATCATGCTATGGATGGAAAGAGCAATAGCTTCAGGCCATGTCAACACAGATAGCCTTTCTGGAACTCTGAACAGCATCCCAAGCCTCTTTGTGTCAACACAGAAAAGCCTCAAAACTGAAGATTGTTGATTGTGTCCCTGAAAATTGTGATTCTGTACTCAGGAGTTGTTTTTCTGTCTGGTACTTTGAAGACAGAAAAGGTAGCCAGGTTCCATGTCAGGAACACAAGAGTCCCTCAGTCATTCTTCTCTCATGCAGAAGTCACTTCTGGATGAAATCCACCTGTTTTGCTTCTCCCTGTCACTATGTTCACCTGTTCTCAGATTGGCCTCAGTGTGCAGGGCCGTGAAAGGCAGGGAGTAAAAATGTGCTCAACAGCAGCTTTATACCAGAAGAATCCCATGTTGTGCTGCAAAAGCATAGGGACTGCCTTTTAGTGACTTGCTTCTTTGCACCTATTTTTTGCATTTGATTCCTTCTACTTTGAAAAATACCAGCAGCAAAATACGCCAGGTCTGACTGCATAGTGAAATGAGTGGATGGCTGCAGAGATGGATTGCTAGTGCCAGAAAATTGCCTGATAACGTGGGTAACTACCAGATAAGATGGAAGGCTTGGACACAGATCTGTGGATCTCAGATGCAGAAGTTCAGCTCTTTCATTTCAAGGCATGCCTGTGTAGATGAACCCAGTCAAAAAGAGGTTGTATTTCCAAAAGGACCTTTGTGAGTGTGACTTCTTCTGCCTACATGAATTACTTTGCATCAGTCAGCTTTGATCTTCTAAACCACTCCTCAAGGCAATGGACAACTCCCTTTAAGGTTTTTCTGCGGATTATTAAATGTAATGTACCTATAATTTCAATATCACATCCTGCTCAGAACTCATTAGAGCTCAAAACTGGCATAAGTAGCAGTGAAATCCTTGTTCTCATCTTAAAACAGCCAGAAGAATTAAATGATGTAGATGTAAGCTTAGCTTCTAGCATAGCAAAAGTAAACTGTGGAGAACTGGTTACTGGAATGGGAAAGGGACCACAGAGATGTGGAAAGGCATCCATATTTGCTGAAGGACGAGTTGATGTCCAAGGACAGCCTCCCAGGCTTGTTATTCCATTGCCAATCCTCAATGGCTCCATTGTCTTCATGGCATTTTTCCTGACTGATACCTATTGTCATTGACATGAGAATCTGCTCCCTTTACACTTTATGAGAAGCCAGGTAAAATAATTCCACCATGCCTTCCTTTTTATGAAAATGGAGCAAAGCATGGCACACAGACATTCAATCTCCCACCGGAGATAAAGCGCCTTCATTTACTAGCTCAGAAAATCAATACCTGTGATTTGATATGAGCATTTATTTTCACTTAACTCCTTTCTATCACTGAGCCATTGGGGGAGGGCAGGAGAGCTTCATTTATTGCAGCGGGATTTGCAGTGAATGCTACCCAGTCAATTGCATTTCACCGCGTGCACACATTCATCTGTCTTGCTGATATCCGTCTTATGTTTCTCTGTCTTCCCCAGTGGGATCAAGGAAGGGTTGTGTCCAGAGACATGCAAACTATGGTCCAGGGTCTAATAACTTGGATGGTGGCATTGCTGCCCTGCGGCTTTTTTATTATAAGCCGATGTGCGTGACTAGAAGGCAGCTCTCTGAGCTGGCGGAGGGCAGGATAGCTCTTGGGAGCTTGAGGGTTGATTCTGGACCTATGGAGTGTGGTGTCCAGATGAGACTCAAATATTTAACCTAAGGGCAAAGACAGGAAATTCTACATGGGATCTGCACTGGAGAAAGGGAAAAGAGAGAGAAGAGATTCTGAATGAAACCACTTCCTTGCAAGGACAGGGTTGACTGTCAATAACATGCTGGATGCGGCAGCACTTGGCTGAAGAGGGATGCAGAAACTTCATGCCCCATGCAGACAGCCCCCTTCACAATATTCATGGGACTCCTGGTAGTTTTGCAAGCTGTCTGGAGTCAGCTTAGGTACTAAGAAAAATTTCTTCTCAGAAAGAGCAGTGATGCATTGGCACAGGCTGCACAGGGAATTGGTGGAGTCACCTTCCCTGGAGGTGTTCAAGAAGATGTCACACTGAGGGACGTGGTCTATAGCAGTCACAGGCATGGAATGATGGTTGGACTCAATGATCTTATTTCTCTTTCCAACCTTAATGATTCCATGATTCTACCTTCAAATACTGGAAGAGTTCTCCCAGGGGTGCAGTCACATTGCTATGGAAGGATGATAACTAATGTTGGCTGCTGCTCCCAGTGATGGTGTGGAGGCCTGTGGGTGGGTGAAGAAATAAATAATAAACAAAAAGTCAGCTTGTCAGTGTGTGAGGATGAAAATGAAGAGCACTGACCAGTGATGACCTTTTGTTTACATTTCCCTCCGAAAGGGAGAAATAATTGCAGTTTCTATGTGATGTTGCCTTCAAATTACACCCTCTCTCCCTGCTCTATTCAAGACTAGCCAGTGATGACATTAGAGTCTTGAATCAAACTAAATGGTTACTATGGTGTCAGGCTGAAATTATGAATCTCAGAGCCCGCCAGCTTGGAGAGGGAGCAGAGATGGACACATAATTAAAACTGGAGGAGAGAATAGAAGCCACATTGTATGTGAATAGCAGCAAGATTGCACTTCCGAGGAGCAGTTACCAAAAAAAAAAAAAAAGTGCTTAGCAATGCAGCTAAATGCATAATCAGGGACCAGGAACAATGCACTCTGCTGGTATTTCACTGCTGGCTCTAGCTCTGATGGTTTTCCTTTGATTCCTCCAGATCAGAGCCCTCTCCAGCATCACCTTCACAGCGAAAAAGACACAAACCCAACGGCTCAACACTTGCAAGGCAGAGCAGTGCTGCAGCCCCGTGTGCCCTTCGACTCACTCCCTTTCCCTCGGCCAGGCCTCAAGCAGAGCAGTGATTGAAGAGAGGTGGAGGTAGGAGCGGGGTGCTGGGAAGCAGGACGGATCTGGTAATTTCAGCGGTCATTAGTGGAGCTCATCGTGAGTTTGATAGATCTGTGCTGCTTTGTTACAGTTAAGTGGACTGATTGTGGAACACAGAAACGTTTTTAGTGACATGACAGCTAATTTAGTAAGGGGGGAGTGGTGGGAAAAGAACACGCATTATTCCATAATTATATCTTGCTCTGTTCCAGCCCCATGACTGATTCCCCCGAGAACATAACTCTGGTTTCTCTGACACCCTGAACAAGAGCGAGATGTCAGGATCCTTCCTTAGGGCTGCTGCATGGTGAGTCCCAGCCTGCCTGTAGTCTTTTATGTGTTACCCCACTCCTGTACCTGCTGAATGCCAGCACCAGTGCTGTTCTGCCAGCCGTCGCACTGCCTAGACAGCAGGAAGAGGAATCCTTAACACAGTGCAGTAGATTTTGTTCTCACGTTTTCTGTTTCATGTTGGACACTGCTCATTCGTCCACCCTTTCTGGGGAGGTGGGTTTGTCCAAAATGGGTTAGAGGAAGATTTGGGAAGGGAGAGAAATGAGCTATGTCATTTATACCTGGAGCATTCCTGCCAGAGCCCTTCCCCTCCAGGAAACACTGTGAGTTGTTACCAAGGGGCAGAAGTGTACATTCAGTGGGTGATAAAAAGTCAGACTGGGACGTGTCATTAACTAGTCAGAAGTACCCCAGCACATGTTGGTGCTGAAGGTTATCATCTATGTCATTTACCGTGTACAGATGCTGTAAAGAAGATTTATGAACTCACCTTTTAGATAAGAAGTTGGCCTTGTGTAGCAAAATATTTGCATATGTTCGTGGTATCTAGGTCCTGTGGAAGTCAGGACATCAAAACCTTCATGGTGTTACAATAGAGAGGTGTAGAAAAAACACGCAGAAATTGGTTATTTTTTTTTATCAGGAGGCTCAAAATGCCTGAGCTGACTGCCGTCAGGGATGGATCAGCTGAAAGAACAGACAATGTTTCCACCCTCTCCCAGTCCTGACTCCACCTATGCAGATAATTAAAGGCTTGCAGAGCTGGATCCCAATACTGTAGAAGAAAAATATCACATCTTTTTAATTGACCGCCTGTAACATAAAGAGATCTAGGCATGGTTGGTGGGCAGTACAAGAGTTGCCTTCCATCTTTCTTCTTTCAGATCTTTCAGTCTGCATTTCAGAAGAGAGAAGGAAAAATAATTGAAATGCAAAGCAGAGGGGTTGGGAGTTGGCAGGAAAGCCAGAGAGGCGGTCCTGTGAGCTCTGCATTGGGAAAAGTCCTCTAATGCAGCTGCTATAGTGGGCTATTTTTAATGTGCTCTGGCTGTATTTGCACTTTCAATTGCTGTCATTAGGAAAGCAATACCAACTCTTGTAATTATTACGTCAACATGGTTCATTGGAGGTAGCCACCTCCCTGTTTTGAACACCTGCTGGATGCCTTGCCACGTTGTGGAGGTCAGGTGGATCTGCTCCAATGACTAGTCTGGTAGCGTTACTGGGACTTGCACATTCCTCGTGTAACTCCAGCTTTGGATGGAGACCTTTATAGCCCAAGGACTACAGCAATTGAACAAGCCAGACTGAAAACCTCTCCAGGCAAGAGCTGAGGGATGTTTCTTGATCACATGGAACTTCTTTTTGCAAGTCTGACCTTCATGTCAGCCTGTACCTGGCACGGATAATCTCTCCCAAGAGGAATGCTGAACTGAAGGAGATGGGCCTCTGTGTCCTGTGGGAGTCTCCATAAAGAGGGTACTAAGAGAGGTCTGTCTCTGGAAACAAACATAGATCTGTGGTAAGAGTCCCCACTTTTGGGGACAGAGGCAGACCATGGAATGCTGCTTGACCTTCCTTTTTTGATGGATGCAGATCTTCAGAAAGGAAACATCAAACTAGGGGTTGTCTAGGGTTAACAGCTAACGTGAAGACTCCTTGGCAAGCTTAAGAGGTGCAATTTCTTGCAGTTATGGGTTTCATGAGAATTTTAGATTTTTAAAGAAAGGGAGAAAAGCATCTCTCTAGAAAGACATAGGTTAATCCCAACTTGAAGTGGAGGGGATTTTAACTAGTTCTTTCCTATTTCTTCATCAGATTAGAAAAAAAATTTAATAGATTCACTTCTTCTCAATGGTAGCCTATCTAGTTCTTTTCCATCTTCGTGGTCAGATAAAAAGGTTTCAGGCCTCAGTTGCTCCCTTTTACAGCAACCTTTTATTATTAAGAAAAATACTCAGAAAACAGAAATATTTGGCCAACTCTGTTAAGCTTTAATTAAAATTAATATTATACCCTACTGGAGCCAGAAATGTGAAGCATCACATGTAACTGAATATATTTAACCAATTAACTAAGTCAAACAAGGCTGTCTAAACTTAATCACAGATCTCTCCATTCCCCTATTACGTCAAGTGCTGCTAATGCTGTTATACTTTTGACAAGTGGCCCCTGGTCACTGAGCAAATCAATAATGTATTTCAGCTAGAGAAGAGAGGAGGAAGGAGCTGAGCACATTTGCATTCCTGTAGTGCCTTTAGTTGGTGATCTCAAAGAGCTATGTGAACTTCCAATCTGTTAAACTTCCAGCAGTGTGGAGAGACAGAACCAGGTAGTTGAATTCCTCACCTTTACAGATAACCCAACAGGATGTAGGCAATAAGTTCTAGAATGGGCCTTCAGCTACAGGTCACCAGGCCCTGCTATGCAAGAACGTTGGCTTGTGGCAGAGTTCGTGTTGCCTGTGTTCCCCATAAGACACACCTCTCCTAGTTCCCACCTTACTGGTGACTCCCATGGGTCACTGAGCTCCTTCCACAGAGTTGTGTTTTCCAATGTGAGGTGCTGAAGTCTGTCTCCAAGGTTGCTTGGACCAAACGTTGTCTGCTTTGGACTCATCTACATGATCAACCTGTTATTGTCTATGGTTCCATTGTCCTCTTGTACCTGTGACCCTCTCCCTAGGGTCCACTTTCCAACTTCTCTGTTATGTAGGATGTGTTATGGTCCACTCGGGCTGACACGAAGATGCAATACAACTTGACTGTATTGGTCTCTCTTGGAAGAGAATAAAGCCTTCCAAAATTTTGGGACTAGTGAAGTTTTAGATCTCTGAAAGAATTAACATTTAATTTTAGAGTGTTTTGCAATAACTGTTAATCTCTTTGCTGGTTGCCTACTATTGATATTCATCCTGAATTTTCTGATTATTAGAACAGAAGTGTAGGGATATATTTATAATATCCCTTCTACAATAAATAGAATAAGTATTTATACAGTGACAAGACTTGACTGTTTATCCTGAAATTTGAAAGACCTTTCCAAACACTAAAGCAATAACTCAGGTGTGCAGAGCAAACATTTTAGACCCACTGTAAAGGAGGAAATTGAGACCATGAGAAATCCATGCGTGATGTGCCTGATGTGACATATTGGATGTGGGGCTGAACTGAGCAAAGAGCTTGTGGGATTCTTTCCCTAAGTCCTAGATACTTTTCCTGTAAATTTAAAAATAATTTTACTCCTCCTCCTCATGGGAGAAACACATCTACAAAATGGTTTTCCAATAATGGGCCGTATGGTTTCATCACACTCTGATTAACAGATCTTTACATTTCCAGAGAGGGATGGACCGGTGACACTGATGCTACATCACCTCTTCTGAGCACAGGAGCTGAGTTCCACGTTTGGCAGCTCCAGGATGAACCGGTGGCGTTTCCTTGACTCCAGTGGCGATCGATTCCATTTGGAGCCTGTAGCAACTGACGTCCAGGGGAGCCCAAGTCCCACCCATCACATGGCAACAGGAAGGTAAAGAGTGACGACTGTGCTCAAACTGAACAGGTACTTAGAGGAATGAAAGGCAAAGATGACTCATCTCCCAGAAAGCAGTGTAGTCAAAGGAAGAAAGTTACTATAATGGTAGATAAAGCCGTTATACATGAAAGGAAACTTTTGACTACACTGATGCTGTGAAGTTGCGTTTAGGCGCTTGAAGGTATGCGAAGGGGGTAGAAATTACTAATAAGAAAAGAAAGATGGGGGGATTTCTTTTATTAAAAAGGAAAGAGGCTCCAAGTGGAGGTGTAAAGACTGGTGAAGGCAAACGCTCCATGAGTTCTTGAATTTTCAGGGTAGGGAGTTAGAGCAACTTTGTCACAGCGCCAAAAATCCCACAGTCCCTTGGGCAACACCTTTTGTGCTCTGCCTCTGCAGGGAGATGGGTTTATGAGATAATGATGTTATTTCAGCACAAACTCTTTCATTCTTGCAGTGAATTAAAAGAAGAAAAAGAAAAAGGGGGAGGGGACAGGCTGTGGGGGAGAAACCAATGTTATTTACTCCTCTGCAGCTGACATTAAAGGCTCCTTTAAGGGCCAGTGGGTTATTAACTTCCTGTCGCCTGCCACAATGATATGCTGTGACATATTGTCACCGCATTCCAGCGAAGCCTTAAACATTAATTGGGAAGTAAGATGAGTGAAGCGGCTTTAATGAGATACCTTGTTGTAACTTCTAACTTTACACATTATTTACAGTGATTCCGCTAATGGTTCCATCCATCAGAGAGAGAGAGAGGGATTGGGGAGGAGAGCAGGGGAAGCAGGGGGTGAAAAAAAAGATAGGTATCAGAAGTGGAATGAGAAAGGCAGAGAGCAAGGTGGGAGGTGTGGAACAGGGGAGAAGCACCGTCCCTGGGGTGTTTATCCCCCAGCTTTGCATTCCTTCTGTCATTTTTCATGTACAGCCATTTTTGCAGCAAGAAGACAGGGAGGGAGGTTATTCCTGAGCACAGTCCCACCAATCAGCCTGGTTTTGAGCCCTCAGTGTTGCTATCTAAACCCATTAGTACTGCCAAAGCAACCTGTCAAAGCCTGTCGAACTGCCCCAGGTTCCATCCCATGGCATGGATATGCCAGGTGAGCAAGGACCAATGGGACATCCCACCTACCCCTCACAGCAGAAAGGAGGTAGAAGAGGTGTGCAAAGCAGATACACCGTCCACCTGCCCAGGTGGCAGGTAGAACTACCATGCAGTAGAGATTGTGGCAGATACAGATTTAGAGGGGAAGATGCGGATAGGCTGCACTCTACCTGCAGGATCTGCCTGGTGTGGTATCCAAATTTGCAGCTAGTTGGTAGAACAGGAGTTCCGTGGCAGCACAGCCCACCCCATCAGCTCTGCCCACCTCTGTGAGACCAATAGGACAGCAGTGATTGCCACCGTCTGTGCTCTAAATTGTAGCCCTAAGCCTACAGTAGGAAGGATGCTGGACTGGCTGCCCCAGATCTGCAGTCCTCTGGGAAGGGCTGTGAGGCCTGGTTAGATTCTATTACTGTGATGTTTGCCCTCCTCTCAGCACCAGGGTCAAAGCTGATCATATGAACCCAGTTTCCATGTTCCCTTTATCCATTAAAGGAGTCAGATGGGTTTGTGAGTTGGATGGGACCGTGTAGAAGGGAGGAGGATTTGGCCCTGTTTGAATTAGGAGCAGAATAAAAAATCCTGGAGCAAGAGAAGATCATGATTATAATAATATGGCCTGGCAGGAAAGTGCCCAGAGCACCAGGCATGTCATTCCTAGCTGGAAGGCATTTGCCCTGGATTACAGACTACATGGCTTCAGGATGCTCCGTGTGCTGGCAGGTTTATGCTCCCTGTTCTGTTTTCCATTAAATCATTTCTATCCTTGTTAACAGCAAAGCCCCACAGAAGCACATGCAATCACAGCTAATGGATTCCAGTTTTATTTCTAGATTTAAAGCATACTCCTTTTTGCAGCACTGGGCTGAAATGGAGCAGGCGAAGAGACAATTAATTGCAAGTATGGGTGTATAAAAAGCACCTGGGGATAGATCAGCTGGGGGAAACACATAGAGCTCAACTGCACATGCGTGTGCTGACAGCCCCCTTTCCTATGAAAATTTGAAATTCTGAACTCCACTCCCTGCTACCTGTCAGGGTTGGCGTGCCTTTAATTATAATGTCTGCATGCTTCTTTAGGCACCATTTAATTCCCTCTGACAGCCACCCATTTAAAAAGAAAGGCAAACACTCAGAACTTAGTGGCAGATCGGAGCCAGGCGAGGGATGTGCTAATTGCCAGATGTTGTTCATTTGACTCTGATCCATTACCAAAATTAAAGAAGAAAGAAATGGAAGTAGGAAAAAGAAAAGAAAATCCCACCCCGCCTCCTTACATAGCTGTCTGTAGGTCGGAGTCACTGCTGTTAGCTAACTGCCCCCAGCAGAGCACATCGGGGTGTTTCTGCGTTATCAGCCTCACAGGCCAAGTCACTTTATGCAATGGACTGTGGAGCATCTCTCCTGGGGTCCGGTGTTCAGCAGCTTCCAGGCTAGCAAGGAAACATTTCCCCACAGTGCAGCCATCTGTAGCCTCTCTCTGACATTTCCAGTAGCTAATCTGCTTTATCAGAGATGAAAAATTTCCATAGCTGGTGGCTCAAGAGAACAGAAGTCAGAAACTCAGCCGAGATTTAAAGTATCTCTTGACTTGGATGGTTGCTAACACCCAGGGCTGGCATCTCTTGTGCTACTTACTTGGGGAAAGAGGATTGCTTTGTGCCAAGGGAAGGGAAACAAGGTCAAGAATGAAGATCAGAAAGGTTGTGGATGCCTATCCCTGGCAGGTTGGATGGGCCTCTGGGCAACCTGCCTGGTGCCTGATTGAGTAATTGGCAACCCTGCCCAAAGCTAGGCGGTTGGAACTGGGTGATCTTTGAGGCCCCTTCCAACCCAAGCCATTCTGTGATTCTAAGACTGCTCCTAAGGCCCATCTGATATGGATTTGGGCATAGCCTAGTAGGTTCCCCAATACATTTTGCCTCTGTTAATCCCAAGGGGAGTTTCATTTATTCACCTAGCGACCCAGAAATAAACTAAGAAGGGATCCCTGCAGGATAGAATGTGGCCTAATGCAGGAAAGAGTGTATGACTTTATTTTGAGCCACCTTCCTTGCCTCCAAGGCAAGGTTTTTCTGATACATTTGAAGAATTACATATGTGCCTAAAATATGCAATTAAGCTCATGGCTCACATATATTCACTGAGCCCAAAAGAGACCAGAGCATCTATAAATATTGAAGCTTTCTTTTTTCTTTTTCTTTTTTCTTTTTTTTTTTTTTTTTTTGGAATTACTCATTCCTTTATAAGTAAAAAGTAGGGCAGATGAGCTGTGAAGGAGGTAACCAGGCAAAATTAGTTGTCTGTCATTTGTAGCTGCTCTAATCCACATGAAAAAGGTTCTGAAGAGCGGTGTTTGGGTCCTCCTCCCTCAGTGGGGTAAATGCTGGGAATTCATTAAACAGGCAACCTGGCTGTGCCTAAATCCTTCATCTGTCACAGGGATTTGTTTTAGAAAGCTCTACTCTTGCATGAGATATATTTGGATTTGGAACACAAGGAGTATCTTCATTTAATAGCTCTCCATTCTTATCAAGTTGGCCTTCCTTGGGGCTGTACTTTCAGTTCTCTGGGAGTTTATTCTCATAACAGGCTCATCTATCCCTTTGTCAGATATTCTTTTAAAATGGCCCCTGTGTAATAAATTGGCTTAGTTCAGGAAAATTCCTTCCCTTAACTGGTCCGTATGGACAAGCAAAACCCACTATTAACTGCATAGCAATAATGTTTTACAAGGACATTTCTGGCTTTCTACCCGCTAAACATACAGTTTAATTTTGACAGTATTTTTAAACAGGCTGTAGGGTGTCTTGTCCACACTTGGCTGAAGAGGTCAGCTACCTTGTACATGGCTCCATTTGCAGCCCTCTCATATTTCTGATCTCCAAACGCAACACATGAACAATCTGGAGGGGGAGGTCTCCATAGCGGGCAGTACCTTGATGACAAGAAATCGTGCTGCCTGGCTGCACTGCCTACATGGGGTGGAGCTCACCACCATAGCACTACTCTGCTTTGGGACCCAACAAATTGGGAACATTTGGCTAGAGGGCTTCAACTGCAGGGGTCCAGAGGGAAATTGCAGTGCTGTGTTGCAAATACTGCCTGGAGAGGCAGCGCTTATACATGAGACAGGCGATAGACTGCCGCTTGCATGGTGCAGAATCGACTCCAGCAGTGTTGTTTCTTTAGCATCAATGCATCAGTGGCAGGTCTCTCCACCATCTTGCTCTGCAGATGTGATACCACTTGTTTCCCTTTTCACCAAAAGTCCAGAGTTAACTTAAGGGCTTTGGGATGTGCATCATTTGGCAAGCAGGCTGCAGTAGTCAGACAAAATGTTCCCTGCATGAGCTGTAGATGAAATGCAGGGTGAGCAGAGGGGAGAGGGGGAACTATATTATCTTTTCTCTCTAATAAGGAGTGATACAGGCAGAGAATACAGTATACAGTTCACTTAACTAATTTTCTAACCAGCAGTCACTGCAATGTTCTCTCTAGGATTAGAGAGGACAAGGGAAGAAGCAGAATAATAAATCCAGACTGGCTTTTTGCAAGCTGCAATCATATCATTATAGGAAGGAGTTTAAGGACATCCACTGTGGGGAGAAAAAATTAAGAACAGAGGCCATTTCAGCTCACCCTTGGCAGCACAATTAATTAAAATTAAATTCAAGGAAAAATAAGTTTAGTATGCCATCTGAATAAAATGTCCTATCTGAATGGTGTTCTCAGGCTATCTGCACCAGTTAGGTGATTTGGATGGGAAGATACCTCATCTTGGGTTGTAATGCATCCATTTCCCACTGCTCCCCGGCACATCAGCCCACTTCTGCAGCCAGCACTCTTCTCTTATCCCAATAGGTGGGCTCTGAGGAAACGTAATGGAGGTGAAGACAAGTGGTGATGAGGCTGGCACAGCTGCACCCAACATGGTTCTTCAGACAGCTGTTGGATTTGGCCAGCTCTGCCTCTTGCTGCCCACAAAAGGGCATGAGCCCTTCTGAGGTGGGTCTGTGGTCATCAGGCATCACCCAACTCTATGGAAACTGCAACACTGTTCAAAAGAAGGGAGTTTAAATTCCTTTCTGTGCTTCTCATTCCAACAAGGCTCCCAGAGGATAGAGGAGAGCCCAAATGAACCAGCCTGTAACGTACCCTTATTAAATTAGATGGCACTTACTGCCCAGACCACAGCCCTAAGGACAGAGAATTACATGAGTTTTCCATCTCTCCCATCTCGTTATAATCGATGGACAAAAAATAAAATGCCAATAGGGGAAGAAGGTTAAGTCCCTCGAGGCAAATCCCCATCCTGCAGCGCTGGGTTGCCATTGGTTGCTTAGAGCAGCTCCAGCTTTTATCTCTGTCCCAGTCTCTGGCAGACGAGTGGTGTCAACTCTTTGAAAATAAACCGGAGTGAGTAAGTCTCTATCTCCCACAAATCAGTATTACTCTCCTGTCCATATCAGGTCCAGTTTCCCCTTGCTTCAGTTTTCAGGCAGCTGAGAGAGCTTTGCTGCTGCTTCTCACAGTAGGCAGGGTTGCTGTTTTTAATCACCAGAACAGAGCTGTGCCACTCGCATATCTCCCACCACCAGTTTACTGTGTAATTGCATAATTATTTAGCAATGTCAAAAGTGCATCTAGATTGCAGGAGACGAAGCTGTGAGTGTCTTTGAAGAGATGCTTAGGAAGGGCTTGCTATGATACAGATACACCTGCAGGCATGGAGAAGAGGAGATGGGGAAGCTTTTCTTTCAGGCTGGGTCTCCAGAGGCTCTTTATAGCCAAGAAAATGCGGTGGCATTATTAAAAATGATAATTGTGTCATGCAAAATGAAATGGCAGGTGGCAAGCAGAGTTTGGGGTGGAGCAGAAGAGATATGGATTGTTTTACTGCAGCTTATGGATATTACAGCAGCGCCTGCAGGGACTGATCCCAAAATTAGTTGGCATCTTCTCACTGATTCAGAGGAAGCTCGATCAGGCCTCTTAAAGTCAGGAGGATGCTGAGTTCACTGCACTGGGGCTGAACCCGATTTACAGTAATGTGCAGGAGATCAGCCTGAGATCTGCTGCCTGGGAGTGCCCAGACATGTCTCTCTGTGTGATCCTTCCAGACACAGAAAACAAAACTTTGGCATTAATGTTCTTCTATCTGTATTTGAGGTGATCAGATATATTTCCCAATTTACAGCTTTGCGTGATGCCTGGTGGCACATCCCTCCAAAAGGAAGTGGGAAGATTAAAGAAAGACGTTGAGGCCCTGGAATGTGCCCAGAGAGGGGCAACGAAGCTGTGAACGGGCTGCAGCACAAGTCTTATGGAGAGAGGCAGAGGGAACTGGTGTTCTTCAGTCTGGAGAAGAGGCTCAGGGGAGACCTCATTGCTCTCTACAATGCCCTGAAAGGAGGCTGTGGTGAGGTGAGTGTCAGCCTCTTCTGGGAAACAGCGAGAGGATGAGAGGTGATGGCCTCAGCTTGCAGCAGAAGAGGTTCAGGATGGGTAGTAGGAAAAAGTTGTTCTCAGAAATAGTGATGATGCACTGGCACAGGCTGTACAGGGAGTGATGGAGTCACCTGGAGTACCTGGAGGTGTTCAAGAACCGCAGAGATGTGGCACTGAGGGACGTGGTTATGGGCATGGTGGGGGCGGGCTGGGGTTGGACTGGATGATCCTAGAGGTCGTTTCCAGCCTTTATGATTCTATGATCCCCAGTGCCTTCCAGCTCCCTTCAAGCACTCTGGGCTTGGTGTTGTTCCTGAGGTACAAGGCAGGGCAGTGGTGCTGCGAGCCAGAGCAGCTCAACTGCTTTTAAAGCCACTTAATAAAGCTAAGCAGAAAATCTAAAATGAGTTAGAGGAAACTAATGTGAATCTCAATTTTTAAAATTCATAACATTTATCAGTGTCTGCATGAGGCAGCACAACAGAAGTAAACATCGACTCCCATTGACTCTGCTGGCACTGCTGACAGCAGAATCAGTCCCTCTCCCTGTCACTGCGCTGCTGTCTCCAGGCATGTTAGATGGATGTCTGTGCTACCTCAGCCAGGAGCTTTTCTCTTGTAAGGGGCAAAGATCCTCAGCAGTCTGAGTGAGCAGGACAGAGGCACGTCCTGGTGCTCTGGGAAGGAGCATTTGCTAGAGCTCTTTTACATGCTGTTCGTCTCTGACATTCCCTGCTAGCTGCTCGAGTCCTGAACCTGCCAGAAGGGGAGGGATAATCACCTCTGTGCTGAGTCCTTCCTCCAAAGCAAAACGTTTCTAAAATCAGCAGCGCTAAGGTGCCAATTCCATTTGAGACATGTTTTGGAACGGTGCTAAGGGTCAGAGAAGTGATGCTGGAAATGACACCTTGTTATTGCACTAGTTGGGTTTGCAGGCAAATTTCCCTCTGATTCGTATCTGGTGGGGTGTCTGACAGAAATACAGCAGCCCTAAGTGTCCAGTGGGCAAGGGCCTGCTAGGAGCTCACACTGGTGGGATGCCTTGTTGCTCAGTCCTGGACACCCAGCTGGGGTTCTTAGGCATCTGATCGAATGGAAGGCCGCCAGAGGATGAGGGTGGGTTGGGAGATGACCCAGCACGGGGATGGAGGGCCTGGCAAGAGGATCCCCCTTCTGACCTGCTGGCTTATTCCCAGGGGTGCGAAAAACAATGACCTCTCAGTCTTGGGGAAAGACCCTTGTGCTTTGCCTCCGATCATCCCCTAAAAATACTCCGCTGATTTTTTGTTTTCCAAGCCCTCTTGCTCTGTAACATCCATCAGATCGCTGTCTTTTCATTCCTTCCTTCTCTTACAAAGTCTTCACTCCAATTCGCTCCTCCAGATGAGACCAAAAGCTGCTAGCATTTATCACTGTCACCACAGTATCCCTTTCTTCTGTTTGCTGACACTTCACCCACCGATCCCAATTACTGTCTGTCTTTCCTTCCATTCATACAAATCCCCCATGTAACTTTGGATCATCAATTTCCAGCAAATGGGCTGTTTGCAAGTGCCGTCCCTGCCTCACCCCTGGCTGAATGGTTGCCTCTGACACACAGCACCCCGACTGCTCCCAGGGCAGATGAATGAAACTTTGTCAGAGAGCACGGAATGAAGAAGAAAGAGCTCATTTCCCTTCCCAGATTCCTCCTGAATTCACGGGAGCTGAACAAATAGTATCAGAAAGTCTATCACGTGAGTCCCAGATCCAGCACAGATTAAGTGCTGTCTGTAAGTGTAAACCACTCATAGTGAAGCCCAAATTGCCAGAGGAAATGTGAACCTTGAGAAAGGATGCATGACATACGTTTATGTGACTCGGCTTATCAGGCTATCCACAGGCTGAAGAGTGTCTCCAGAGCAATCACCAAATCATAGAATCATAGACCAGTAAGATCACCAAGTCCAACCAACAACCCATCACAGCCATGCCCACTAACCATGTCCTTCACATCCTTCTTGTGCTTAAAGTCATGCTCTTATTTTACTACTTGGAACCCCAGGGTGGTCCTTCCCCCCACCAGCTCTGCACCCCCAGCCTATGGGACTGATGAAAAGCGAGGAGGCAGAAATTTGGCTGGGATCCCCTCGTTACAACCCTGACAGTAGGCACATTAGGATGCTACTAATAATCCGTCAGCTTCTTAGCATATGATAACTGCCTCCTAAAATATTAATCAAATCATAACATGTGATCCTAAAAATAGGCTTTCCGATTCCACTCTGCTCTCTCCTTAAGGTTCCTTGGGTGGTTGAAAGTTGTTGTGCTTTAACCTTTTCTGGCATTTCACTGATTGTAACAACTACTTTTCCAGAGAACTGCAAAACCTGATGCCCTTTGCCAGCATGTACACACACACACACACGTGTGTACACCTACACACAGCACACTGCTTTCTCATTGTTTTGGTGCAAGGATCTCTTCGGCAGCATGCAGATACATTAATCCACCCGAGGAGATCAGAGGAATTTATTCTAAAATACAGTGCTGCATAATCCCAGCACCCTTTTAGCTCTTCCCACTGTCTCGCCTTCTCCCATGCCCACCAGGACAAGAGAGAAGACAGAAACACATGGGCAGATTTTGGGGAAGCTGACGAGCACCCGCTCCCATCATAGGTCTGCGAGCACCCTGACTTCATTGCCTCCTTCTGCTGCCGCAATGCTAATGGATGAAGTTCTATAAATATTTGATTGACCTGTCACTGCCATGCTGCTCTCATTTATCACTTGCTCAAGTCGGATCTGAATTACTTTGGAATATTTTGTGCTGTCTTTACAGAGTGTTCAATTCTTTCCCCGTCTCCCCCACCAGCCCCAGCCCAGGAGCGAGCAGCTCCCGAAAATGCTGAGGAAATGGAGCTGAAAGCCTGGGGCAATGGGGCAGAGAAGGTGAATCTAAAGAGATGCAGAAATGAACCAGACAGGGCCGGGAAATGTACGGAGAACCCACCCTAGCCTGTATGTGAGGGAGTGCATACCACAGCGTATGAGATCAACAGCCCCTTTCCGCAGTCTCAGTAGTGCTGAGTCCCAGAAGAGGGTTACAGATTTACAAGGAATTCAGGTAATTTGCTCGTCATGTTACCCATAGGAAGTGAGTAATTGTCCCGCGCTCACTGCTCTAATCAGAGCCTGGGTATTTTAGTAGCGAGGGCTCTGGAATATATTAGGAGATACAGTCCATACAATCAAATTCTATTGTGTTCATTTTCACTCCTGTCTTCTCTAGATTTTTACATTCAGGATGAAATCAGCAAATTTTAGAGCTTGCCGAGATTGAAGCGACGGTGTTTAGCGATGCAGCCCCGAGCACGCGGAGCCCAGCACCGCTTTGCTCCCAGTAATGAGTCCCCCCGGGGGTCACAGCCCCCACTGCATGGGGCTGCCCAAAGCCCTTTGCCCTGCGGTAAGTCTGCTAACCCCGCTCCGATTCCTGCTGAAAACCACCTCTAGCTGCCTCCATGGGCACTTGCACAGCCAGTCCAGCCCCATAATCTTCCCCACGAATGCCACATGGCCTTTCACTGTACACCTGGCCTGCAAAACCCCACGCTGAACCAGCTCTTGTGGTGTCGTTAGCATCCAAATCCCATGGGCTGGCCTGCCCTCTGCGCAGATAAATCCTTTTCTCAGTCCTCAAAAAACACAAGCCTGACACATAGAGCAACTTCTATCATTTGAACGACCCCTCTCATTAGCTCTCCCTTCTGCCTCCTCCCTTCCTCGTGTCAGCAATATGCCGATCCATCCTGCTTATACCAGCTCTTACCTGTACTCCAATTACTTTTTCATCTCCCCCACCGGCTGTTTTCAATACTATTATCTGCTGCACTTGCTGGATCTGGCTTTCAAGCATTTGACTGATGCCCGATTCCTGTAACCAGAACATGTCTGTTGATTGGACTGTCAATGGATTTCTTGGCAGAAAGGGCATTGGGCCTTGCAAATGTGAAACTGTATTTCAATCTCATTTAGAAGGAAAGAGAAAGAAGAAAGAAAAATATCCTAAAGCCACATTTTTTCCTTGCTCTCTTTGAGCAAGTGCTTTAAGTAAACAAGTGTTTTTACCTTTTTTAATAAGGTCATCCGTGACATCACTTTCTTATCAGAAAAGGAACATTTTGTGTTGTGTATTTCCAGCACTGGAATGCCCATCTTGACTTTACAGCAAACAGCTTCTACTGATTCATCTCTGGGGAGGAAAAGGAAGCGGGAGGGAGATGCACATCCATCCCTGTCTCCTGGCTGCCTGCAGTGACACCTTGCTGTAACAGAGAGCGCCAAGCCACCTCCTGGCCAGCCCTCTGCATGCCTGCTCACAGCCAGAGCCTCTCTGCAAGAATGCACCTTTGACTTTCCTAAATAACAATGCAATTACCTTCAAAAGCTGGCAGCCAAAGTACGTGCTGAGAAATGGCTACCATTAAGAAGAAATTATCCGCTCTCAGGGAACGGCCGATTTGTTAACTTGTGAAGGAGGAGAAAGAGCCCAGCTCCAGACTATGTAGGCGTTGAGGTTGAGAATGAGGTGGGAGAGCTGCTGTTTTCAACCAGCCTGGGCACAGAGCTGGAGAAAGCCCATGGGGTTTGAAGGAAGAGCCCTGGATGAATTGGATCAAACGTGTTTTGCTGCTGTCTTGTACAGGTGCAGATCAACAGCTACATGCTGGGCAATCCTCCTCTATGCATGGGGCAGGTGTCTTGGGGTCATGCCCTACATGACTCTTCAGGAGTTGGACTCAATGACCCTTATGGGTCCCTTCTAACTGGAGACATTCTATGATTCTAGATGAAGGCATTTCTTGGGGAACCTCCAAACAAATTCCATTACTGAGACCTGCACTCAAACACAGCCAACCTCGTCACTTGCCTGTGACTAAAAGAAGGTGCCAGAATTACTCTTGTCACCTGATCTTGCAAAAGCCCCTGAGGTCTGGGGCTGGGTTTGCAAAACAAAGTAAAAGCAGGGGAAGGCAATTTTTGAAACAGGAAGGACTGAGGCATAAATAGATTATCTGAGGTTAGCTTCCATCAGTCTGTACCTTTGGGGCTGGACAGGTGACTTCTCACACACTATATATATTTTCGTACTCAGTTCTGAAGGGCTTTTCAATGCAGAAATCCAAGATAACTGTGATATATGCAGAAAGATTTAGATTCTCTTTAACATCGGAGGCAATCTTTGATATTGCACCAAGCTACAGAGCGCACCATTCCTATCTGAATGCAACCCCCAGAAGCCCACCAGGGGGTTATCTGGGAACACAGCTGAAATCACTGGTGCTGACTTGACTATGTCTGAAAATATTAGCGTGCTCAAACTCGGAGGCTTGCTTGAGACATTTCTGGGAGACAAAAACAACCCTCAGTGACTTGGAAACAGATCTGGTGGGCTTGCAGTGCTAAATAAATAGCAACAGAACTGGGAAACTTTGAAGATGACAAGATTTTCTAGGTCACGTTGTCTATTTTCCCCCTTGGCCAATGCAGGGTGTTTTGTAGAGTGTAGCCTTGAGACCTCCTTCCAAACCAGCCTTAAATGTTACAAGCAATGCATTTTGACAACTGCTTAGCTGATATGCACAGGCATTGTCTTTGTAGGTGCTGAAGCTGTTAGTGCGTAGCTGTTAATCTAAGCAAGTACATTTTGAATATTTATTACCTTTTAAAGAGGAATGAGCTTGGGAAAAAAAGAGTCTGGAAGTAGACTGGGCAGAAATCCCTGCATGAGAAGGGACAGACAACCACTTTCTTCCCCCTGAACAGCCCTGACCACACACTGCCACTGTCCTTCTTCTCATGTTCTCCTGGTTACGGTGAGACAGCCCAGATATGTGATGTGGCACTGAGTGACATGGGTTAATGGGCATGTTGGTGATGGGTTAACAGTTGGGCTTGATGATCTTATGGTCTTTTCCAGTCTTAATGATTCTATGATTCTATGTGGAAGATGGCATGGGCATAAAGACCCAACAATGCTTCTTGGGGGAAAAACTGGAAAAGCACTGGAAAAATGGGCCAAGCTGGACTTTGCTGCCTAAAAAACAGAGCAGAGCCAGGCCTGCTAAGGGAGATAGGGGAAGGAAAGTGTTGAAAATGGGGGTCAGAACATGGTGGTGGAATCTGTGGACAGTCATGGTCTTTTGTCCTTGTGGAGAGAATAAAGCTTGTATCCTCTCTCTCTCCAGATTCTTCCAGCAAAGACACTGTACAATCACAGGCAGCTGCACTGAGGAAAATGTAAATGCAATAGAAAACACAGACGTGGAGGAGCATCTGTTCTCCCCTCCAGGTCGAGCAGTGGTCTTGAAAGATGAACCGGCATGGGGAGAGCTCAGAAGGAGCGAGGTGAGCACATCTACCAGTGGAATGTCTGCTCCTACAGTGGCACACTTGTCAGGTGAGATGGTCTTTCAGCTCAAAATCATATTCTGGGCTCTTGCATTTTACAGATGTTTATATCCAAAGCCAGAACTGTATTTCCTATGGTCCCATCCGAAAAGCTCCAGCTGCAGACAAATCTAGGGAGGCATCAGCTCCTTCTGCAGCAGTGACTGTTGATACCACCTCACTGAGCTGCCAATGTCCACCATGCAATGTGCCTGCTACATGATGCCAGAGAGAAGCACAATTCATGGAAGGCTTGCAGGAAGGAGAGAGAATGTATAGCATAGAAGCCTGGAAAGCAGGCCAAGAGGAGGTTATTCCCATGATACATCTCTGTTCCCCCCTCCCCATCATGTCAGCAGCCTCTTCAGCTTCACACAGAGGTTGTGAGGATTCATTAGTTAATGTTTGTAAAGCACTATATAGATGGAGAGAGCTATGTAAGTGCTAAGTATTATTATTATTACAGAGAGTCGCTGTTAAGGCAATGGATATGCTCTTAAGTGTCATTTCATATTTAATTAACGTGCAATAATTGTCTTCCAAAACCTGGAGGTACATCTTTATTCTTGACACTTCCTTTAAAGAGACACTGCAGCAGAGCTGCTGCTAATGGGCCTCCTCTCTGGCATAGGAGGAACAGGATGAGCTGGGAACTGGAAGAAGAGGAAAGGGAGGTCAATGAGGGACTTTCTTCTTCACAATTCCACAAACATGCCATGGATCCATGGTGAGTTTGGGTTTTGATCACCGAGCTGCCCCAAGGGATACTGACCTGGTGAGGGGTCTGCAGCCTTCCCCTTAGACTTTCCCCATGCCCTGCATCGACTGAGCAGTGCCTGTGGCTTCTGAGTAACTGAACCCAGCTGTAGCTGTGCACCTTGCCTCTGTGAGTAGAATAAAAGAACTAAAAAGGGAGGATGGAGAAGCATGAAATCACAGTACTGGGAATTTCCCTTCTATTTTTCAGGAACATGTTTGCCAAGAAGTGGTATTCTCAGAGCTAGGTTACGTATCTTTTACTGACAGAGGGAAGCAAGGAGAAATCAGCTGTGGGGCCATCTGCTCCTCAAGCAAATGGGAAGGGGAAGCCACCTCTCCCACCTCCCCACGATGTTTGCATTTCCGAGTGAGACCAGAGAAGTAAAAAAAGAAGCAGTCCATCATTAACTCAGAAATAACCCGCCTACAGGAGCTGCAGAAGGATGCTGGGCCCTTCATGCCTGTCTTTTTTTTTTACCTGAATGTGTAATTTCTCACTGGTTCGTTGACAAATCAGTGCCCTCTATGGGCCCTTGGCTGGCATCTCTCTGAGGAGCCCACAGGGTGGGGTTGGGAGGAGCAGGATGCTCCAAGAGAGCTGCGATGGTGCCAGTCCCCTTGTCCTCACCATCTTAAAGAGGCAGCCCCCCTACCAACATCACTCCCACACACTTGTGTGCCCTTCCTGCCCCTCTCTGATCACTGAGATGCTCCTCATCAGTGCTAAGTGCTCTGAAGGTCACAGGCTACACAGCTCCCAACATCACTGAGGATCAGGCTTTGGCCTTGCTGCCACCCCCCTGCTCCCCCCGGGACCCCTGAAGTGACAGAACCTGGCAGCTCGTTCCTCGCTTCCCCCTCCCACCTCCCCCTTCCTTCTCTCACTCTCATTTATTTCAATTTGCTATGCTTTCTTTCCTGGCTCTCAGCATTAACTGGGAAGGGGGAGAGGAGGGTGGAGGGATGGTTTCATGGTGGAGAGGTGGGGAAAACCTTGTATGATGGTGAGTGAGGGTCTGCAGGTCACATTGGAGGTTATGGGGAAATCAGTCAACTTTTTAGGCTGATTTTGGGTGTAGCCTCCCATGATTCAGAACATAATAGAGGTCAGTGAATTGGCAAAGTGCTGTCAGGACCTCAGGATGCCCTCATAGCAACTTGGGCTGCTCTATTTCAGTGCCAATTCATGGGAGCCAGGGCAGTGTGTGCTCACGTAGAGGTGGCAGTGGGGCATGGGCTGCATTGCTGAGTGAATGGCATATCTGTGACATTCATCCTCAGTGCAGACAGCGTGATTTGTGGCTAAAGGGGATGTGCATCTGCTACAGCACTGCTCAGCCTCTCTGCTCCTTTTGCCCTTATCCTTGGGGCCCCAAAAGGCTCCATTTGCCAGGAATGCCCTCCACTCACTGCAGCCATCTGAGCAAACACGAGATCTGCACTCATCACCTCCTGCTTCCCTCCCTTTGACTGTGCTGTCACACATTGCCACACAGCAGTTATTGTTCCAGGCACTACGGCACTGCACATAATCCAGGTGACTTCCAGAGCGATTCAGCTCTCCAGTCTTTCACAAACCCAAATCAATGTACAAGCCCTGCCCATTAAGACTCAGATTCCCACACATGGCTCATGGCGTCTGTAGCACTCCCTTCCCTGAACCAGACTGATGAGCCACATTACTGCCATGTTAACCAAAAGCCCGTTTCAGTGACTTCTTGTCCTGTACGTGTTCTCTGCAGATCCTCATGGAGATGGTCTGTGGGGTCTGTTCTCTTTTATTCCCTACAAATCCCTCTACAATGGCTGTAAGAAATTCCCCGGTTAGCCAACTCCTTGTGGGTTTTGTTTGTTCTTTGTACTTATTCAAGCTGAAGTCTAGAGAGGAAAAGCAGGGCAGATGTGTTTGAAGGGCAGAGCTAAAAAGAGGACACTTCACGTTAGCATATAAAATCAAAATGTGAAGCCATTAGAAAACATGGCAAACAGGTGACAAAAAATGTATATACTTACTGCCAACACGAGCTCCTGTCTGACAAGCTGAATTATAGCATGCATTTTTAATCCATCTTTGGAGCAGAGATTCTACCAACCTCTCTCTCTAGAAATACATCACACAGGCTTTGGATATTGCTGCTGGTTGATATTATCAATACCCTCTTTTCCCCAAGAGCTTTCTTCAACAGCCATCACCCCGCACTGCAGGTTGTCCGACAGAAAATTGGAATGGTAATGAAGACTAAGAGAAGAGAGAAAGCAAAAAAGAATACTTCGTACTCACATCATAACAAATCTTAAGAGAAGGGGATGGGAGATAATGTCACTGCCAGTTCAAAAAGGTGGATACAAAAATATAATGAAGGTGCCTGTGTTTCAACACGTTGTCCAGAAAGTGCACTAGCATCTGAAAGTACAAAAATACTCAGAACAATCTAGCATGTTCAGGACGTAAGTGTGTTTCTACCTGTTAAAGGGAAAGGCAAGAGAGAGAATCCAGTTGCTATGGAAATCAGGCCATCTCCATGGGAATTCAGAAAGTAGAGTATCCTCTTGGCCAGTAAATCAGGCAGCGAGCAGCCATTTCTGGACCATGGCACTGAGCAATTCTAAGCTGCTCACAGGACAGTTTGTTTCCTCAGCACTGCCGCCCTACCTCAGTATCAATGAAATTGGTGAAAAAAGGGGGTTATTGGTGAAATTAAGAATTTGTTTTGTGGAATGTAAAGAAGGTTCAGGGGAGAACTGATAGCAGCCTTTCAGTATCTAAAGGGGTGGGGAGGGGTGTAAGAAAGATGGGGACAGATTCTTTAGCAGGGTCTGTTGTGATAGGACAAGGGGATATGGTTTAATTACCCCTAAACTGAAAGAGGGGAGATTTAGATTGGATGTAAGGAAAAAAGCTTTGTACGTTAAGGCCAGGGAGGCTCTGACACAGGCTGCCCAGAGAGGTGGTGGTGCCCCATCCCTGGAGACGGCCAAGGTCAGACTGGGTGGGCTCTGAGCTGTGGGTGTCCCTGTTCAGTGCAGGGGCAGTTGGACCAGATGGCTTTTAAAGGATCCTTCCAACTCAAACAATTCCACAATTCTCCGATTCTCCTGCATGTTTCTGTGGAGGAGTGTCGCGTGTCTTTGCTTTAGCTACAGTTATTGGGATATAGATTTATGTCACTGGAAAAAAAGTGGAACTCCTGGTTTTGCTTCTCAGCAAATGTTTTTTGTTCACATTAGTTGCTGTACAATAACAAAGGATCAGGTAGGTGTGCATGCAGGAAGTAAAAGGAAACAAAGGCCACATTAAAGAATATAAAAAGAAGGAGCTGAGGTACAAACCCACACCTTGTTCAGGACTCCTCTCTTTGTGTTAATGGACAAATATTCATGGTGCCATTGGGGGATCCAATTCCCTTGCCATAGGCAGCAGCCTCCAGCTCTGCTGCTCCTGGGTACCAGTGATTGCTTAGAGTTTAGGGTCCCACAAAGGCCTCCAAGCACATCTCTTCCAGTCAGTGCCCCACAGCTAGGTTTACTCTGCTGTCACCTGATGGATGAGACTGAGAAGCTTGGAGACTTTTGAGATTCTGATGCTTTGCTACAGAGCTTTCTTCTGTTTCATCATTGCATTTAATCACTGGTGGGCAACTGGTCCCTAGAGCCCGGGAGGTTGGGTACTGCTGGAGTTGAAAGCTTTGGCATGAGCGCCAGTGTGCAGACGATGGAAAGCAGGTGATGGATTTACAGTGCTGAAATCCTTGCTATGACTGCTATGCAAACACCATATATTATAGCTGTAAGTCCTGCATAAGCCAAGAAGATTAAAAAACACCTTGTAGAAAAGAGCTCCGGTCGGATATGCCTTTGTTCACGAGGACAACTATGCAGTGGTACTAATGCATGGATGTCATTTAGTGCTGGGGGAGTTAATGGGGCTTTATTTGAATATATCTCAGCTGCGTGAGTAAGGCTCACAGGCAGAAGTGTCTGTCTGGTGTACGTGTGTTGGAGGACACTGTCTGACATTGATGGAAAGCTGCTTGATAGAGTTTCATCTTTCAATTCATTTAGATTTTTAAAGCTCAGGTTAAGTTGCCCAACTTAATTTGCAATCATTTAAAGTAGGAGTTAAGTGAAGGTCACAGGCTGCTCTAAATTAGAGGGAAACCGCTGTAGCACTGGCATGCTTTGACCTTTTCAGTGTTTTCTGACTCTGCTGACCAGCTGAGCTCTTTATAGCACTGTTAACCTGTGAGAAATGTGTGAAGTGGTCATTTCCCACAGTAAAGCAGGAAATTTTGAAAGGTTAAAGTAGCAGTGAATATTCCTGGCAAGAGCAGGTACGGAATCCCTTGGAACTGATGATCTGTGTGTACGTGTATCTTCCTGCTCTGCAGTGTTTGTGTTAGAAGGGAAGTGAAGAGGATGCAAAGCAGGGCTGTAGGCAGCTCACCCGAGCTCTGCCTGCAGGTTATCCCAGAAATCAGCATGGTGCAGAGGGTGCTCTCAAACCCACAGGAATCCGTGCTGTCTCAGAGCTATAAAAAAATACTACTACAAAAACTCCAGAAGTAACATCAAACTCAGGACGTGGGGCTTTCCTAGATCCCATATGCAGAACTTGGGGAAAAGACAGATATCAGTGTTCCCCCATCCCTGGGGCTGTTCAAGGCCAGGTTGGATGTGGCCCTGGGCAGCCTCATCTGGTGAGTGGCAACTAGCCCACAGCACGAGCTTGGTCCTTTCCAATCTAAGCCATTCTATGATTCTGTGACGTACCTGGAGTTAACAGCAGTGAGCCCAGACAGTGTAGTAGATGGGATGCGCTATCACAGTGCTCGAAGAGTAAAATCCCTATGCTCCATGCCCCATCTTTTTTATGCACTTGTTTTCTTCCTTCCTGGTGTTTACGATCCAGCTGCACGTTCTGCAGCTCTCTCTCTTCTGCCTTTAATGAGGTAAAGTGGAGAAGTCGTAAAACCAGGCCGCCATCGGTGTAGCATCCTGGGGCTGCCATAACGAGAGGCTTCTGGTCCTCACGATACAACACCTTGGTGGCAGTGTCTAGTCCCACCTTCTTTGTGCAAAGGGCCAACATAGGACAGCCCCTCTCCTCCATTTCCTCCTGATCGCTGGGGTGCAAGGCAGCTGTCAGATATTCATCTGGATTTTGTGGATGTCACAGATAGCCAGAGTGGGGAAAGAAGGAGGCAGTTTGCTCTGAGAAACAAGAGGGGCTTTACATCATTGCAGTACACTCTAAATATGCAGTAAGGGTCAAAAGTCTCTTCTGTTGCCCTAGGACTCCTGACTGCTGCAGGCTAAGCCACCAACTCTGAGATCTGTGTAAGAGGGCAGAAGGGAATAGCTCATTGTTAAACATCCACTTTGTCCAATGCATTGGTCAGGGGCTGACAGTTTCCATTCTGGAGCTCTCAGAAAATAAAGCGGCTCCTGAGCATCCCTGCAAGGTGTTGTGGGTCACGCCAGCCACCTCCATCCCCACACAGCTTAGAAGAGCACAGAAATGCCATTTGGCTTTCCAGACCACCTTCCAGCACGGCAGGGAAAGGGCTGGCGTTACACATGCTGATAGCGATAGTACATGATATGCAGTCAGCAGTTTGTTGCAATCAGAGCTTCTGCTGAGCACGTCGAAAGCCTGCCCCTTTCCTGTTAATTGAATGTAAGCCCTTTGGTACTTCTCTCCCTTTGATCTCTCTCAGAATGAGACGTAAGGCTATTAAGGCAGAGGAACCAGCGAGCACAATGCTGGCAGTAATCTGTGTCAGGATGAAGGGATGTTACGCAAGAGACCAGGAATGAGATGCAGTGTGATTTTTTCTCCCTCCTCCCCCCACGTTTTCTCATCTAATCCCAAGGGGTTCTTTGTAATATTCGCCGGATGGCAACTACAAACACTGGTGGACACAAGGAGAAAAAACGTCATGCAACAAACATGTAAAAAAGCTGGTTTAGCACTGAAACACTGCATCTCTCCAGCAAAACCTGCCTGCTAGCAGGAGATACAAATGACTCCTGGAATCAAATGCATGTTACTGTGTTCAGCATGCAGCATTACTGCAGGATTTAAACACGGCAAAGAGGGAATTGCTGATCACACTGAAACCAAAATGAGAATAAATGCATAATAAGAAAAAATAGATTAGAAGATAATTACTTCATTTTGTACCTGGAGCAATTACTGTTTGGATTAGAGATGACTTGTAGGTGAAATAGTTAGTCTGCAATAGAAGCTGTAGACACAATGTTAATAGTTAAAATGTCAGTGCTAAGCTTCATTAAAGGAGAAACCCAGCTCTAAACTTGGTTCGGTATTTTCTTCCATGATTGCCACAGTGAGCACTTACGTAACACGCTGCATATTTCAAAGCAAGTTATAAAATTAGCTAGGAACTGCACGTAATGCCTCTTTGCAGAGCTGGAGGTGAGCATGCAGCACCTTCCAGGTGGTGCTCGGAATACCGTGATATCCCCTGCTTCTGATTTAGGGATCTAAAATTACAAAGCCAAAGAATCTGATGCTGGGACCTATAAAAATGCCTGTTTTTCATCCGAGAGGACACGCATAGGAGAGAGAGACACAGAGAGAGGACACAGTTGTTATTTCATCGCTGCAGTTCACTGGGATTTTTTCTGAACACCGTTCCTATGAACCTGGATGGAGAAAGGCTGAAGGAGAAGAAAACCCAAAACACTTCAGCCTGCTTTTATTTTCCGGTTAAAAATGAAAGAAGTTATGTAGAGCAGTTGAAGTAAACACCTGAATCTTAAAAGACTGAAAAGGCATTTGTAGCCGCTGACCAGAGCCGAAGATAGAAGGAATAAAACTGGCAATTGATACGTGCTGCAAATCCTCATGCCGAGTACAAACCTGACCTGTATTTCAGCAGCTGCAGGCACCTTTCTGATATCTTCCCAGCAGTGCTGGGAGGTGCTCAGCCCAACAGCAAAGCCACGCACGCTGCAAGTCCCCAGCCTCCCTTTAGGGGACAGAGCTTCCCAATGGCTGCTTTGATTGTCTGTTTTCAAAATACAATCACATGTGGATATTAAAAATAGCACCACGCTGACTTGCTTCCTGTGAAAACAGGTTCCAGTGCTAGGAAACTAAACATAATTTTAAACGTTATCATCTGACTAATCGTGTTGCTATTCCATTTCAGTCCATATAATTTCTCTGGTATGAACCTGGGTCACTTTTGCATATGTCCAATCTATTTTATATATATACGTTCACTCTATTTGCACACTCAGATGGGAGACATATGCCTCTTCTCATTTGGGCAGGCCATAGTGTTATTAAAATGGAAATGTGCGGGCTTTGGGATCCAACTGCAACATATGTTTAAAAATGAAAGATGATTCTTTAGTTGTAACTACCAGAAGAACTCGGAGCTTTTGACTCCATGTATAATTACCACGAGACCTTAACAGCTTAATTCACCAGGTAATTACATGGTTATTTTTTGTTCTATAAAAGGTAAAGAGGTAACATTTAATTTACAAGGTGCTGCATAATCCTGTAATTACTCGGTAATTTCCGTGTCGTCACACAATAAAAGCAGGGGCCTTTCCATGGCCCAGATATGACATGATGGAAACTCAAATTCTATTCATCACCGTCAGGAAAACAGAGGGATTTCTTCGCCTCCTCGAGATGTGAAGCCGAGGGAATGAGAAGTTGAGAAACTGGAGGACGTGGCCCAAACAAGAGACCTCCCCCCATGTCATGGCACCACTCACCTCCAGCTCTTCAGAACAGCAGCCCCTGGCATCAGACCTCAGTGCCTCTTTCTTGCTCCTTGCCATTGCAGCCCATGTGTTAGTGGTATTTTCTCCTCCCATGAGAAGGAAAACCACCTGTGACGTGGTTTTGGTTTCTGGTATTGGCTGATTATGGCTTCTATTGCCCAACAGTTTGGTTACACAGATAATTCCTCCAGGTCTCATCATAGAGGAGCAGTAGTAACTACAGAAGGATGGCAACTCTTGCCAGAAGCAAACCCCTTTACATTCACTTGTATAACTGAGGCTGAGCTGCCCATCACTCGCTGCTCCAATGTCCTGTCCTGGATGCAACCGCATTGCTAAATGTCAGCCAGGACATATCTGACCACACTCGTGTGTCCTCGCTGCTTGTGGGTCTCTGTCCTTCTCCTGCTCCACTGGCACATCAGGGCTCCCTTCACAGAGCCTTAGCCCATTACACTTCTTCACCTGCAGCTTTAAACACCGCATTTTGTCAAACGAGGCTTTGCAAATATATGTAGTTTGCTCCGAAAGTACTGCCTCCCATTTATTTCCATAAAAACTACAACAGATAGAAAGAGCACAATAACGCTATTTGATAGAGCAAATTCTCAGCCACAAAGCACTGTTTTTCAACACAGTCACCCCCATTAGATATGTATTTTCACCGATGATGAATGAGATCTTGCATGCCGTGCTCAAAAAAATCTGCACGGCTGTCTGGAACACGGCTCATCTTTCCACTGCTGAAATGCACCACCCACTGTCTCATTGTGCTCACATCCACTGTTTGGTCTCCATAAACTCTCAGTGTCAAAGAATGTCAGTGGGTGCGTTTTTTCCACACTGAGGAATGCAATGGCACACCTTTGCTTCATATGCACTTCCACATCAGACTCCATTTTGTCAGACTATTCCTTTGCTGCCATTTGTCTCAAGGCAACAAAATGTAAGGGAATATTGGTGGGAAGGTTCAACATCTGCTGCCGTATCACCAACATCTGCCTGTGACGTTATGGGCCAGCATAATGAAATGAAATGAGAGGCATTACTTTTGGAGCAGCCCTCATACATACGCTATGTACCAAGAAGAGACCATCCAGAGAGTGTGGTTGCAACCTCTTGCACCCGGGCTCCACTCTCCCTTGCAAATCATGCTGTGTTCAAAAAGGCCCTTTAAAATAGCAGGATCCAGCCCTCGAGCACCTGCAATTTCCATCATATTCAAAAGGACACGCATTCAAATGCAGCGTGACATTGGCTTTGGGCAGGAACGGTGTGAGAAAGTTCCTCTCCCCAAAGTCCTATGGGAGGGCACGTTCTGGGCTGAGCCTGCAGCCAAGAGAGCAGCGCACGTTTATATAAATAAAAGCAGCACCTGCACTTCCTAACAATAAAGTGAAGAGCCTATTAATCTTCATGCTGCAGGGTATCAGGAAATAATCTCCCCCTGCTTGGGACAGCAATGCACAACCGCCTCGTTACAGCGTGAGCTCTTTTCCTTTCCCCAGAGTGCTTTTCCAGCCCCTTTTCCTCATTGGTGTCATTGTTTCCATGCTGGGAGCAGGTAAGGCACAGAAGCAAATGGGACTTTCTAAGGTTTAGCACACAGCTGTGCTATGTACACAGCTCTGATTAAGAAATATCTTTATTCTGCCCATATACTGCAGGCATCCACTCCTACCACTCTTGACACGATAACCCATAAAAGCTATGGACTAATGCATTAATAATCCACGAGTAAAGGTCCCAAAGTGCCCATTGACATTATAGCCATTAAGGTGCAGTGTGTCAATAACAATACATAGCACGAGAGCAGACACGCTGCCTGCATGTACGCGAGTGCGCATACCCTCTGCTGTTTAATCCTACGCAGTCGCATCAGCTCCTCTCTGATCTTAGGGGACTAACGTGACAAAAATCCCTTACAACTGCTACCGTGTGCGTTTAACGAGGAAGAACGAGCTGCTTCAGCCCGGGAAGGACAGAGAGGCTCTCAGCCTGACGCCTCTCACACGTGCGATCATTTATCGGGATGGCACTGCATGACCACGCTGTTAATTTCAATGGCGTTTTCTGCTACCGGTGCCCTGCTCTGGGATGCCAGCAATGCACACTCCTAGATGTCTTCCTTGGAGGTGGAGATATTCCACGTAGGCCTATAAAAAGGGAGATTAATTGTGTCTACACACCCACACGCTTTCTTAAAATACCACTAATATTTTACATTTCTCCAATGGCTTTTAACTGAGAAGTTTATAAAGCAGTTTGAAACCCTAATATTGACCCTGCAGAAGGGAGCCCTCCCTGCACTGCAATGTCCAGCAGCATATCAGAACAGGGGACAGGGTACAAGGATGGGTCTGGCCATCTCTTCACCAACAGCTGATGAACAGCAGGTGGTTTAAAAGAGCTGATGTGAAGGATCAGCTTCTATCACATGGCCTTTAAAACTGATGCCATTTTGGAGAGGAGTAGCTCTCTGTCGCATTTTCTGTGCTCTGAAAGGGGGCTCTGCCCCATTGTGTGCAAACACTGTGGGGCAGCTGGGCTCCACACCGTGCCAGCAGCTCAGCAGCGCATGCAGGGGCCTTGTCACGAGCCCTCTGGGCCATTGCAGCATCAGGATGCCAAGATTCAGCAGTGCTGCTATTCCTCCTCTTGTTTTTACTTCCCTCTAGCATACCCTCTGCTTAAAACTGTGCTCACCGATTCTCCCAGTGGAGCATACTGGCTCACGTGTACCTGTAAGACACAACAGGGGATCCTCTCCTTCTGCATGGAGCACCCCTTCCCAAGGACGGGTGAAGGCATGGGCAGGGTGAACGGGAATGAGGGGGAGAAAAGCCAGAACAGTTCTGCTATAGGGAAGAATTGGGAAGGCAGTAATGGGATTTCAGAAGGTAGTTGGGCAGTAGGGAACACTCCATCAGATTTAGTCTGATGGATGGATAACTGGATTTTTCAAGGTACTGTACTGGGCCAGAAGCACTAGGAAATCTCTGGCTGCAGCTTCCCACTCCATTACTTCAATGATTTCAAACTGAAAGGGTGAAGATTCAGGTTGGATATAAGGAAGCAGTTTTTTATAAGGTCAGTGAGGCTCTGGCACAGGTTGCTGTATGGTAACTGTTGAGTCATGGCCTGAACCACTGATTGAGCACCTGGGGAAAGGAACCGGTCAGCCCTGGGAGCACAGGTGAAGGCAATTCAGCTGTGTGACAGGAAGGGTGGAGCCTGGCTGCACCTCTCTTAGACCTTATTTAAGGGCTGACTGCCACTCTGAAAGGATCTCTGGTTGGAGGTCCCTCCTTTGTGGAGTTGCCCTTATGAGCCTAGATCTTCAGAGACAGGTGAGAGCTTTTCCTTTGTAACACCTTTCCATCAGGCTGGTTCCCTTGTCATTGTATCTCCTGTAACACCACTGCATTGCATTGATCTTTCTGATTGCTACAGTTGCTCAAAGAGGTGGTGGGTGCCCCATCCCTGGAGACAGCCAAGGGCAGGCTGGATGGACTCTGTGCACCTGATGGAGCTGTAGGTGTACCTGTCCATTGCAGGGGAATGGGACCAGCTGGCTTCTAAAGGTTCCTTCCAGCTCAAGTGATTCTGTGATCCTAGCAAGATGGGGTAATAAAGAAGGGAATTGCCTTTTGCCCCTTCTGAGGGCACACTTACAATCTGAGCTGACAAGCTGCAGCAAGTGCAGAAGTGCTCTGGATCTCGCTGATTGGCCTCCCCTGACTCACTGTTGGAGCAAAGGGAAAGTTGAGCCAACTTTCTAAAAGGGCCAGAGCGAAGCGCATGTCTGCCATGGTATGAAGTTGTAAGGGAGGAAAAGCATATCTTGCAACAGAGATCTGTTTGGCCATCCTGTGACAGTGAATTTAAAAAAGAAAGATTGCTCGGTCCAACCAAGCGAGAAATCGTCTGCATTTTCCCAGAATATTTTTTTCATGACTTGGTTAGCCCTACAATTAACCCCAGGCCAAGCATCAGAACCTCTGCTCACCAGAGGAGGAGGAACGTGGAATATTGCTTATTTGATTCTCAGAGAGAGAGAAAAGGCTGAGTGACAGATGTGCTGAAATGAGCATCCTGCTTTCAGATTTAAGGGAATGATGGTGCAATGGGGTAGGCCTGAACCAGGCCATCAGAAGTTGCAGGCAAGTTAGAGGAAAACCACAATGAAAAGAAGTTAGCAGAAAATGTACTGTTTTCATTCACTGAGGATGTCAGGAAGAGAAGAGGAAGACACAGGGTAAGTTTTGAAGCAGAAGTAGTTCTGTGCTGGAAGCAGGAACTATCAGGCACAGCTTGCAGCATCTGGTCCATGTCTGTACTTAAAATACCATTGGCTGCAATTAAAGCAGGTTGATATAGATATAATCAAGACTGTGATCTGGCAATGTGCATGTTTGCTGTATGGAAAGCAATCCAACTCTTGTGCTGTGTGTCAGGGGAATAACTGGCTCCATCAAGTAGAACATCCTCCAAGAATCGTCTCTGCTTTGACCTTCACGGGTCGTTGCTCATCACTTAGGACTTAGCGAGGTTTTAAGAACACAGTAATTTTTAAAGTATCCTGCTCCCGAAAAGGAAGTAGCAACAAAAAAGCTGAAGATGTGCCATTCTATCTACAGAGCTGGAAACAGATTTCAGCTGGGTCAGCCTCTGGCATGAGATGTGCTAAACAGGGCCAAGATGAAGAATGGGAAACCGGTCCTGCTGTGTGGAAGGAAACAGACACAGTAGAAGCAATGCATACTGCATTTGCTTTCGAGTATTTCTAGGCCAGAAAGCTAAGACATGGATAGCAATCCAATCCAATGCAGACCTAAACGGGTGTTTTATGGCTGTGGCATCCTTTCCAACACCAAGCAAGCTCATTGCGATGCTTGCTGGAACTCACTGTTGAGAGCTGGTTTCCTTGTGTGAGGTTTCTTGTTTGTTCCTCACACAGATGCTGATGTCAGTACAATGCTTACTTTGAGGTCGCACCAGAGGGCAAATCTCTCAAGCCTTCTTATGCTATACAACGGGTTCTTTGGGGAGATGTTGGTCAAAACTCTTCAGAGCAGCACAAAAATTTGGTGAAAACCTCAACTGACTCATCCCTTCCACCCTGTTTCTGTGAATCAACCTCATCTGAGCATTGAGTTAATTAAGCAGACACAGCTGGTCTGGCTCACAGTGCCACTGGTGGGTACTTCAAATAGCAGTAATTTCTATAGGGGGGAGAAAAAGGATGCTGAATTTTGCTGAACACGCACCATTTCTGCCAGCCCACCTGATCCCAACATCATCATCTCTAAGAAGCTTGTGCTGGAGGATTTGGCAAATGGACACTCAGTCGTATGCTGCGCTAAAGGATATTGGACAACCTGTGGTCACTGAAATCCTCCTCAGAGACAGATTCTCACTGCTCCAAGGTCTGTGGCTGCTTTGAAAGTGTTCACCCACAGAGAGGATGCAATGTCTTCAGCTCTACTTGGTTACTGACGCACAAGGGGCACTGCTGCAGTTTGCTCCACATACTTCAAAGCCTGGTAAATGTTTCTCCTTCACCTGCTTTATAGATCCTGGGAAGAACAGGGAGATCTAAGCTGTCTTAGGAAACCCAGCGGGTGTGCTTTGGTCTGAGATCTGAATGTCTGTTCAGATTCAGTTTGGGCTGAATGCTCTCCTTGCTGTCCACACTGCAAATGACAAAAGTTGCATATGCAACCCTGTCATCAGAAATGCACAGAGAAACATTGGAGGCAGAACCTTTGGATGCCTTAACCATCACCCTTATGCTCTATCTCCTGATATGTGTGTGCTTGGCATGAAGAGATTCTTTATTGTCTTTGCCTCATCCCTCTCCCTCCAGATATTCAGTACTGGATGAAAATTGCATAGACTCCTTAAGGTTGGAAAAGGCCTTTAAGATTATCTAATCTAACAGTCCACCTACCACCATTTATTGCCCACTAACCATATCCCTGAATACCCCACAACATGCCTTGAACACCTCCAGGGGCAGTGACTCCACCACCTCCCTGGGTGGACTGTTCCAGTCCCCAGATACCATTCCAGCAACAATTCTTCCCAGAGCAAAGATGGTAACACAGTTAACCACATTAGGAGCAAGTATGTGGGGGTATTGCAGCCTTAGGCATTGGCTATCCTCCTTAAAGCTATTTGCTTACAGAGAAGCAAAGAAGAAGGAAGGTAGCAGCACAGCCAGCCCTGAGTAACTTGGCTTTTCCCATCTCATTTAAATGCTTCCCTATTATTTACTTTCATGTCAATTTTGCTGGCTAATTACAAATGATGCAATCAAGGTTGCTTGCACTTATGTCTGTTCTAATAACAGAGGTTGCAGGTCAGTCCCTTCGGGGACCCTGACCTCTGACTGCCCATCCATATCTCTGACACCTGAGCAGATGCACTGCAATCATGCATCTCTGCAGATCCAGCCAAGAGATGCAGCTCTATTATCTCTCCCTGGAGTAATGTTTTGGGGAGGCACAAAGGACAGCAGAAGAAGCTGAGATGGGAGCATACCAAAGGGGATTTCCCAAGCTGACAGCCCAGAAGAGAGAAGCCTTTCATTGAAAACTGCTCCCAGCCCCCAAGGATGTTATTCACAAAGTCAAGCTCAAATGGCTAACTTCCCCACGAAGGAGAGCCAGCATGCTGCTTACTGCAATGATTTGCTATTCTTTCTGGATGGCACAGGGCTGGTCACGTGGAAACCCTTTACCTCTGTGGCTGCCTGACAGAGCAGCAGAGTAAACTGAACAATCACCCAACCAACAAAGCAGGAAAGAAAATACTTTCCAGAATGAATTGGAAATATTCTATGGGTATTTTTTTGTGAATACCAACAGGCCTCTTGATGTTCAGCAAACCAAACTGGGGCTGTTGGATGGTATTTGTGCTGCTGCACACAGACCTGGGCTCCATGTGTGAAAAGGCTGAGCAGTGCTGGATGCATCCCCAGCTGCCTGGCCTGGTTGTGCAAGATATATCTGTTGCTAACACATTTTGGTTAGATGTATTGATGCAGAGACACTGAGGTGCTTGGGTTTGCTGTAAGACAGGGAAGGGAATGCTTGTATAGAGGGTGACTGTGGGAAAGATGCCCAAGTGTTGAGGAGCACATGGAAAATGAAGGAGGATGACACATAGTGATGGAGAAGGTGATACAGAATCCCAGCCTGCAGCTGGTGGCTGAGCCATGGAGCTCAAGATGCCAGCAAACAGATTATTGTAATAGGAAGGGAATTCTATAGAAATCCTATTGGATCCAAACAGATTTATTTGCGAAGATCTGGAATTCAAAACAAAATGGAACAGCTTTTTCGTTACCCATCTAGCTCCTAACAGTGACTCATAGCTCTGCAGCTTGGAACTCTTTCATCAACCCCTGCAAATTAATGCGAGCTGACAAAGGTCAGTGGCACACAGACCAGATGGCTTAATGCAGACAGGGAGAGCAGGAGACCTTAAACCAGAGCAGGGCTTAATCCTCTGACTGTGGAAAGGATCCTTTTGGTATAATAGTGGTAGGGATGCAAACAAGTGCCCTCCAGTTCAAAGAATGGTCAGAGCCAGAGACCAGGTCAGGCAGCCTCTGGGGTAGTGGGGTTTGGCCCTGTGCTTCCTTGGGATTTTACTGGGTTTAGGGAATATGTCTTTGAGGTGCTCTGGCAAAGGAGTTGGAAAATATATACAGGTAGAGGGCAACCTATGCTCTTAGTTATACTCTCTCGATATGCTTGCTTACTTAAAAACAGCCAGCACCTGAGTAAACAACTTGACACTGCTGAACGTATGAGCACAAAGTCAGGGCCCTGGTCTAAGGTTAGATCATTACAACAAGTGTGGAGCTCAGCAGGCAGTGAGGGGTTTCACTTGAGCACTCAAGCCCAGGCAGAACTTCTGCAGCAACTCCAGAACAGCTGCTTCCATGCCTGGATCCACACTCATTCTCCAACAGGGCAACAGTGGGCACCTTTGGTTGCTGCAGGGTTTCCTCAGTAAATAGGAGGCTGAGAAATCTTGTATTTTCCAGCACAAGTCTCCACTTGAGCAATATACACCCTTAGAGTGAATCACAGGGGGCTACATGCTTTGTTTGTAAACAAAAAAGCAACCAACAACCAACTGTGATTTGCTCTGAAGGGAAGGGCTGACAACTCTTTGCAAAGCAAAAGCATTCACTTTCCCCTTGCTATAAGGGCACCCACCTTTGCGTCTGCTCATGTATTTTACAACCTGGCACCTCTCCTCCAGCCATCTCCCAGCAGCCTACAGGCCTGGAAAATTGCATCAAAGTAGAAACTAATGAAGTGACCATGCACCCATGTCCCTATTAGAATGCATTAGCATTACCCAAGGAAGCAAGAAGGCTATAGGCTTTGAGGAGGAACCCTGATGGAGAAGGAAGATTGTGTCTTATTTAGAACTGAATAGGTGTGGCCAGTCAATGAGAAGAGCTTAATTTCAAACAAGCATTATCATCGCTCCCACCACCAAACACCAGGATTTTCTGAGGAGAGAAATGATACAGCTCATTTGGTGTCAATAAATCCAGCTCCTGAGTGAAAACAAAATGAAAACCAAGCTTAAATATTTCAGCTCTTTGGGACTGACTCATGCTGAGCTTGAAATTCTGAGGTTTGCAGCAGAAAACTCCAGCTATGCTTGAGCTTAATGAAAAAGTACACAGACTGTGTCCTTAGGAGCTAAATTGGCTTCTGTTGCCACTGGGTTGGATTTACTTTGCCCCAGACTTTTCTTTCTCTGTTACAAAGGAAAATACTCCTCCTGATCTCTCATATAGGCACACACTTCTGACAACACAATGTCCCCTCAGAGAACAGCACAGCCCAAAGGGAAGGGGATGCCCGGCTCTGACAGACACATCCCACACATAGAAAACACCTCTTCCCAAGAAACCTGAAGTTTTCTCCACCAAAAAAGTGACATGGCTGCGAGAACACCCAGCTCTGCCTTAATGACATCCTACTGTTCCCCTAGGCTCACTTGTGTCTCAGTAAAGCAAACTTTCCTTCCTTAAGTCAGAACTTTTAAGACAAGAGGAAGGCAGATGCAGAAGGAGGGCATGGTACATGGGCCCAGATGGGAAAGGGGGAGCAGGAGTCTGGGTAGTGTGCACTAAGACAAAAAAATATAGTGATATGAATAATGATGGGATTTGTAGAACTGTGCACTGGCACAGGCTGCCCAGAGAGGTGGTGGTGCCCCATCCCTGCAGACAGCCCCGGTCAGGCTGGATGGGCTCTGAGCACCTGATGGAGCTGTGGGTGTCCCTGTCCAGTGCAGGAGGGTTGGACAACATGGCCCTTAAGAGTCCTTTCCAGCTCAAATTATTCTATGATTCTATGAAACTGTATTCCCTCCTCATTTTTCCCCTTCCTCATTGAAGGATGGAGAAAGAATTAAAAGAAATACAGGAGAAGAAAAAAAGACTTCGGCCTTTGCAACAAGAATACAAAAAAAGAGAGCAAGAAAGGGAGCTTGTTGGAAAGCATCTCTTTCCTTTGGGCACTGAAGTGTTCCAACATCAAACCTTCTGTCCTCATTAAGAAGCCCCAAGTCTAGCTTTGTGACATCTTTATTCACACACCCCAAGACTTCAAAGCCTTCAGGAGATTTCCTTGGTGGATTTAACATAAAAAAATATCAGCAGATGAAACAGAGCAAAAGGCAGCCCAGTGCATTCTTGTTTTAATTAGACCTTGGGTGGAGGAAGCAGGGATGGGGGGGGGGGGGGGGGGGGGGAAAAGGAGGGAACAGAACCATTGCAGTGCACATTAAGGTGTGAATGCAAACACATGTATGCAATCCTGATCATCAGGACTCAACTTTTTCTCCCCTCTCATAAGCTTTTGGAATAGCAGACAGACCCCGAATCTCACAGCAATAGTTGTTTTTTCTGCCCCCCCAGCCTCAAAACAGATCCACATTCACCTCCAGAATAAGAAATAATGCAGGCGAAATACATATTTCAGCTGCCTAAACAAAAAGCTTGAAGTGTAACTAAAAAGAGGCAATAAATAAATTAAAGGTAGAAGCATCAGAGGAAAGTCTACATTCACCAGCAGAATCCAGGAAGAACTGCTGCTGTTCTGCTGCTCATTTCTCCATTTTTTTTTTTTTTTGGTTAAACTTTCCCAGTGCATTTCCAAGCCATTTGTTTGACTTCTGAGTCACTTCTGCTGCTTGAAGTGTGCAGTGTGACCCACTTGGATATGCAGGTGATGCAGCATATTGGCTGGTCCCAGTGGGGTGACAGCAGTTCTTCCTGCTCTGATCTGAATCTGCTTGTAATTTCAAAGTGAATAACTTCTCTTTTTATTATTTTGGCAAATATTTGCTACATTTATTTTTTTTAGATTGCCTTTTCTGTTTACCACCCCTTACACCAAAACACATTCACTTGAATGCTCGTGAGAAGCAAAGCCACAAAGAACTGCAGAGGAATTAATTTGCAACAGTTTCAAATGAATATTTATGAGCCTTTTCCTCAGCATCTAGCCAGGCCGAGGACAAAGTTAGCTTCTTCTTGCAGAGAGCAAATATCAAATAATAATTAAAAATTCAATTAAAGAAAACAGAACTTACACTCTCTTCCTTTTAGGTGCTCTTGGGCCACATCTGGTGATTTCCAAGGGAACTCCAAGCTGCTATCAGGTTTCTGAGTCTTAAAGCTCAAGTTTTATAGGGCAACTTCAGCCAATTAATAGCAACACTGCTTCCAGCCCCCAGGAACAGGTGCACTGCTGGGGCTGCATGGATGAGAACCACAGAATCATAAAGGTTAGGATGTGATGGTCCTAGTGATCTTTCCAATCCCAACCCACCCCCCACCATGCCCAATAGTTACAGCCCTCAGTGCCACAGCTCCACAGTTCTTGAAAACCTCCAGGGATGGTGACTCCATCACCGCTCTCTTGGCAGCAGTGCCAACGCATCACCATTTTGAGAAGACTTTCCTAATATCCAACCTGAGTTTGACATCCCCATAGAGGGCACACGATTTCAGCATAGAAGCAACATAACTGTCATCTGTAAAAATCTAAGAAACATACTTAAGTTGTCAACAGCAACAAAAAACAAACAGAAATAAAAGCATTCCTCATTCCTGCCCATGTCAAGACATACTAATCTACTCTCAATTAGAGCATTATTAACTAAACCTTACACCTGGCCCTACTCATTTACAGCTATTCCTGTTGACAATCGCACTGATTACTAACTACAGCAATGGACTGGGTTTCTCTCTCCAGCATCCACCACCCTCCTCCAATTCACACAGAGCAACAAGCTCTGCATTGGGTAGGAGAGAAAGAAAGAAAGAGATCTATGCAGAAGCAAGAGGAGTGCTAGGAATACCAGCAGCACAGATGAGCTGCTGCCCTCACAGAGGCAGATCCACCCAGGGACAGGGCAATAAACCCCCCAGCAGGCTCAAATTCCACTTAATTACAGAACCAGCTGTAGAATAGAAATATAATAGAAACGAAGTGGATCCACATGCCTGCTCTCACTTTGTAGCCTGTGGCTGTGAGCCAGTCAGAAAAGTGGGGGTATTGATTTGATTATGTTGTTTGTCCACCTAGACTTGCTAGTTGCATCTGCTTTTCCTAGTTCAAATGAAGTGTTTTCCACTGATTAATTAATTTTAATTTGTTTTCTCTTCAAGTGCAAGATTTGGTTTTTATTGACAAGCAAGCATCCATGTTTGTAAGCGCCTACAATTAAGCAGTGTCCCTGCGCTGCTAAAAGCAAACACTCTCCCTGTTTTGCTAGAAGTACTTCATGTATCGACTGAAATCTCCTCTTTTGCCTACGTAGCTTCTAGAAAATACCAACCTGCATCACACAATTACTAGTCTCCTCATGGATACATGCAGCCTACAAGCTGGGAAAAGCCTGACCTCCCTCCAGCCACACACTCCCAGACCACCTCCCCACCACTCCCCACCCTCTGCCCCCTGAGGGCGGTGCTGTATCCATTGAGCTGCTTTCATAAGCAAGGCAAGGAGCACCACCAAGCCCTTTCCCCTGCACAGGAGCCCCTGTGCTCCTTTAGGCATAGGCTGCTGTGTTCTATTACACCCAAATGCAGCTGTAGTGAAAGACAACAGGAAGGGGTTAAAGGGGAAAAGGCTCTTCTGAGAGTGCTGGAGATTTCACTCCTTTTTGAAAGCCAGACCTTGGGTGTATTTCAATTAGCGCCACAAATGTATTCATTTCAGCCTAGTTCATTAGCAAGTTGTGCTCCACTCAGTCATTAAGAGCAGAGAAATATGAGTAATAAAATGCCAGGCTATCTGTATTTTGCTTAATGCTCCTCAAACACATCAACAAGCCATAAATGCCAACAGGGCAAGAAAGCGCATAGTGGGAAGGGATTTATGCACTCACAAAACCCTCAGCTTCAAATTGCACCTCACCAGGGAAACACAGGGCTGCTCTTCCTGTTGCTGGTGCCAGCAGGTCAGCAGTGCTTGTTTCTCTCAGGCTTCCTCTGAGAAATGGAGGCAGGGAGCATCTGCAAAAACACAATGTCTCGCTGGGGAGATGGTTTCCATCATGGACTGGTGTCCCTAGCTGAGAAAAGCTTGAGGAATGAGACAGGATGTGGAGCCTGCCTCCGGCCCCATGACATCACTGCCCCAGTTGTTGTTGGGTTCAGCACAGACAGGGTGCCTGTAACCCCAAGGAGATGCCACTTAGGGTGTGATCCACAGCTCTTTGGAACTGATGGCAAAACAGGTGGTGCCATCAGTGAGTGACCAGTGCTCCCCCAACTGCCTGCCTTACCCAGGTATCTGCAGAGAGGCACATAACCTATCACCTCCTGCCCAGTGCCATTCCTGCATCCAGACTCCTTAGACAGCAGAATAGGAAACAGAATCATTAAGGTTGAAAAGGAAAAGTCCTCCAGATAACCAAAATCCAATTGTCTACCTGTAACAGCACCAGCACAACAAGAAAATGTTACAAAAAGAAGAATGCTTACCTGTCTCTAAAGACCCAGGCTCACAGAAAAACTCCACAAAGGAGAGAGCTCCAACAAGACATCCTTCCTCAGGGGCCATCAGCCCTTAAATGAGGTCTAAGAGGGGTAGAGCCAGGCTCCACCCCTTCTGGTAGCACAGCTGAATTACCTTCACCTGTGCTCCCAGGGCTGCCTATGTCTTTCCTCCAGGTGCTCAATCAGTGATTCAAGCCGTGACTCAGCAGTTCCTATACACGACCCATCTCTACCATGCCCATAACCACATCCCTCAGTGCCACATCTCCACAGTTCTTGAAGACCTCCAGGGATGGTGACTCCACCACTCCCTGCCAGTGCCTTTTCACTTTCAGAGAAGAATTTTCTTCCTAATATCCAACCTGAACCTCCCCTGGCACAACAACAGCAGCAGGAGTCACCATCGTGTTCCTGGCCAAGGGCACTGTGCTGCCCAAAACTTTTCAGAGCCATGCAAGTGATGAATTAGCTGCTTGCCGGAAGGGAACAGAGCCAGAAATAGCTCTCAGTTGGCCATGGATATCATCAGCTCCCATCACAGTCAGGCAGGGATTGCTGGCCAGGTTTATCTCAGGATTATCACTTTACCTGGGATTTTTAAATTGCGTCCAAACAGATACGTGAGCACATACAAGGTGCTCGTCTCAGGTAGATGCCTTGTTGGAGGGATGGAGGCTCTGCTGCTGGCTGCAGTGCCGCCAGGTCTCATGATGATGTCTCATGCAGTGGAGCCCCAGCCTTGGCCTGATCCTCCCCCTGCAAAAGGGCTAACTTTGGCAGTGGGGGGAGATGGGCCAGCAAAAGGGAAAGGTAGGAGATGAGGTTGAACAGCAGGGCACACGAAAAGACAGGAAGATTAATGGCAGGGACACAATCAAAAACAAAAGTTAAAATGGAAATGTTAATCATTTAAAAGAGGGTTTCAGTGGAATTACTTGCTTTATGGCTCAGAATAAAAAATAGAAGGGGGAAAGAAGGAGGAGAAGTCCCAGGAAGAATAATTTAGTGCTTTGTGTAATGAGCTGCCTTTCTTTTCGGTGGTTCACTCTGGTGTCTTATCACTTACTCCGTGATTGACTGAGTCTTCTTTTTGCCTGCTCCTGCTAAATGGTGATTTGCCATCTGGTAGTCATAATTTCTTTTCTTTTCTTTCTTTCTTTTTTTTTTCCCCCTATATTCTTTTGTAATTAGAAAATAAATTACTTTTTTTTTTTTTTTAACTGAAAAAAGAAACATGTCTAGCATATTACTTACAGATGACAGCTGGTGTGCACAAGGCAGCCAGGTAGATGGAAGGGACTTGACTCCTCCTCGTTTGGACAGGCCCTAGTCCGTGTGCCACGGGATCCTTGGCTTCAGCACTGAGAGGGGTGGGTGCTGGAGAAAGCTCTGGGTCAGGCACACAGCAGACAATGGGTTTAGTGAGATGTGTCAGTCTGTAGCCAAACAACGGCAAAGATGAAGGGCTGGTGGAGCATGATAGGAATGTGTGTCTGTACGTGTAGGGTATTAGATGGAAACACATGGTATGTGTATCAGGTCTATGAAGGCTACTGGCTTGCACTGAGCTTGTGGTGGTGTACTGTGTTCAGTTTTGGGCCCCTCACTACGAGGAAGAAGTTGAGGCACTAGGGCATGTCCAGAGAAAGGCAACAGAGCTGTGAAGGATATGGAGCACAAATCTTATGTGGAGTGGCTGAGAGAACTGACATGATTCTGTCTGGAGAAGAGGAAGGTCAGAAGAGACCTTATCGCCCTCTACAGCTCCCTGTAAGGAGGCGGTGATGAGGTGGGAGGTTGGCCTCTTCTCCAAAGTGACAGTGATAGGATGAGAGGTGATGTCCTCAAGTTGTGCCAGGGGAGGTTCAGGTTGGATACGAGGAAAAATCTGATCCCCAGAAAGAGTGACGATATATTAGAACAGGCTGCCCAGGGAGGTGGTGGAGTCACCATCCTTGAAGGTGTTCAAGAACCGTGGAGACGGCACTGAGGGCCATGGTTGGTGGGCATGGTGGGGATGGGTTGATGGTTTCCAAATTTTATGATTCTATGATTCTGTGTTTGTTGTCTGGCCCTCCAGGAGGCTGATGTCCCCATGCTGCTCACCAGCGAGGAGCACTCAGCTCCACAGAGGACCTATACTGTACTCCAGCTCGGCGTTATATTTCTATTTCTACCGGCTCTGGAGGCAGACTGGAGCTTGCTGGATACTGAGTAGCCTACTCAAAACCTGCTGAGGCTGATCTTGCTAATGTCCAATTGCAGCCCCACCTCTTCTGCTGGTCGCTGGCCCCATCTCTGCAGCCTGTGTACTTGCCTGGGCTGCCGTGCTCTCATTATATCTTTGTACAGTGCCAGCCCTCTCCACTCTCATTTCAGTTGCCTCCTCAAGGTGCTCCAATAATTCAAGTGATAAATAATAACAATAATAATGCAGAAGTCGTTTGAATTGAGCTTGATTGCTCCGTGGCTGAATTTGGTCTTGATTGACTGAAAGCAGCGCATGCCCCTCGCTTGTTATCTCAAGAGCCTCATTTTCTCAGTGCATTGTTGCTTCTCGTAGCCTCAAACTGATCTGGCCTCAAGGCTGCTGCCAAAATGCAACCCTATCGTTCCCAGAAAGACCCCACTCTGCAGCATGATGTGAATTTACACATACAATGGAGGTAGAAAATGACAGAAAATATCCCACTTCTGTATAGTGCCAAAAGAGCTGTGTGTCCCCCTGTTTTCTGGGCAGACTCGCTGCTTTTGAGGGGGAGGATGGTTGGTGGAGGTCTTGAGAAAGGATTGATTGTTGCTGGTTAAACTGACTGCACCATACATTTCCAAACATTTGAAATGGACGCTGCCTATAATACTTGTTTGATGGGCTATATTGGAAAGACAGACAAGCAGCCTCTAAATAATCAAAAGATCCAGTGAATACCAATTGAACTGCTGGACATCAGCCTCTCCCCAGCTCTGCTCCTGTGCACTTGTGAGTGTTCCTACTGTTGGTCCATGCTCTGCTTGTAAGGGAGATGCCTATCTCAGCTATGAGTGAGGGCATTTGGTGGCACCTTAGAATCATAGAATCATTAGGGTTGGAAAGGACCACTAAGCTCATCCAGTCCAACCATCCATCCATCACCACCACAGCCACCAAAGCTTCTTTTGAGCCCAAGGAAGGAAAGGAACAAACGATCTGTGAGAGGCAGAGGCTGTGTTTCTCCTGGCTTAATGTGGATGAATGAAGAAAAAGGAGGGAAAGAAAACAACTCATTTTCACTCCTTCTCTAAGCAGCAGCCACTGTAGTGCTATAGCCAGGAGCATCCGAGAGAGACATAAGGAATTCGAGTAACAAGAAAATGCTGCTGTACAGATCTAATTATAGCGATCACACCTGTTAGAGAAAACAATAAGCAGCAAAATGAATAAACCTTCCTGGGACTCATTTTATCAATGAAGCGTGACCACGTGGAAACTCCACAGAGAAAATCTACAAGGAAGGCTTCATTGTACTCAGACCTTCTTTTCAGCCTCCCATCCTATAATCAGCAAAGTAACCAAAATAAATGGTGTGTTTAGCCCTGGTTGTATGTGGCTGTATGGAGATGCAAATGGTCTGTTAACAGGATGTCTTCTCAATTTTGGTATTATCTCCCTGCTAGGCATATATATGTGGCTGCAAACTTCTGCTACTTAGGAGAGAGCTGTGGACGAGTCTTCAAAACCAAGCAAAATATGTCATTTATCCTAGAGATGGACTGAAGCAGGGGTAGCCCGCAATTCTCCCCAGAGTGAGAATCCTCCCTGTGTCTTGAATCTGCCACCAAATCATTCTATACCATGCAACATGGGGAATAAGTGCTCCTGCTCCACTGCCTGTATACCAACCACGGTCCTGTAGACCTCAAGACATTCTGCCCTTGGGATGGGCGTTCTGATCCATGGGATTCCACTTCATCTATCCTCCTAGCAGAGCTATTTCCTGCTGCTGGCTGTCTTTGCTTCTGCTCCCCTGTACCTTTCTGAGCTCCCAATTATAGTTCTTCTGCACTGCAGAAGCACATCTAACACCAGGCTTTGCATGCTTCTGTGGTTAGAGCAGACAAAGAGGATTAGCCTTGTTAAAGAGTTAATGCTGTGGGTTTTTTTTTTCCTTTTCTTCTATTTTTTTTTTTTTCACATATGCAGCTCGCTTCATCCAAAGATCTTAGAGCAGGGGAAGTATCATTAGCAGTGTCTTGTGGATGGGAAAATTGAAGCATGAGGAGATGAAATGAATTTGCTTATTGGATGATTATTCCTTTACTGGATTTGCCTCACATCTCACAGCCCACGTCCTGGGCCAAAGCCCTTTTATACAACATACTGCCCAGATAGAGGCAAAGCCAAAGAAACAAGGAACCCTATGATACTTAATCTCGTTTTGTGTTTTCTTTTTCCAAGACCACTAACATGTACAAAAGCACAAAGAAACATCCCAAGCTTTGCAACAAGTCTGACTGACAGCCCTAGAGGCTGCAGTCCCTGGGGCACTCACCGAATGCACTGAACAATGACGACTCCAAAATATTGACCCAACAGCGTCTCGGTCCTGACTTGGGAAGGGAAAGATGAATGCACTGTTTGATGACTGTCACCATTGAAAATCATGCTGTGTTGGTGACAGCTGGAACAAGAGAGCTCGTGAGAGTCACTTGGTGATGCAAGCTTTGAGTTACCAGCTCCCAGGAGCTGCCATTAAATCACTGCTTGAGATAATGGTTTTCTACCACTTCCCAACTAAGTCTGACCTAGTAAGTAAAGGGCCCCATAACTAATTAGTAATAACTGAAACCAAATCTAAAGGAAACTGGACAAATAATTCATAATGAATAATTTATTGGATGAATTTTGCCTCTTTTAATGTTTGTGAATTTTTTATGCTTGCAGTGTTGATTTCTCCAGCTAATTGGTTGTTTGAAATTCTTTGCTGATGCAAATACTCCTTGGTCTGCTCTTTTCTTCAGCAGAACTTCATTAATAGTATTGCCAATTCAAAGGAGGCTGACTAGTTTTAATTGGTCACAGAGGCCACATGGCATAAATGGATTATGTGGGATAAATATGTGGTGTTTTTTTTTTAAATCCAGTGTTTGAAAGTATCTTTTCAAAATGTTCTTTACATTCAAATAAGATGTTTCTGTAAGCATCATTTCTAGCAAATGTTCCTATTGGCTATTCCTGCAAAGGAAACTCAGATTCCTGAAGTTGGTCAAGAGATACTGCTAGAAATAGAAAGAACGGGCAAAAGATGTTCAAATGGAAATGCAACAGGCACCCAACAGAGGCAAAAGCCCCCTCCTCACCATTTATCTGTCACACCTTTGGTAATTGAGGATATAAAATAACTTGTTTGTGTGGGGGAATGTATGTATTTGTGTATAAAATACGTTTAACTCTTTCTCTGTTCTTCCCAGCACTGCATGAGAACCCATGGTTTTGGAAAACGCAGGGTCTGGCTCCAGCCAATATCATATTGCTTTATGACCCAAGCATTTCAAAAAAGCTCTTCTAGAGAAGAGATGAACTCAAAATCTCTTCCAGTAGCAAGGGCATGAAACTATACGCTCCCTATATCTCAGCATCTGTAACATACAGCAAGCAGCAAGGAAGTCCAGACATGGAGGACGGAAAGTGAAAACAAGCCACCCAACCTGATAATGAAAAGCAGGCACTTGGCCTTGGTGTGGAGCATCTCAGATAAGTAGTTTAATTGCCAAGCTCTGATGCTGGAGGGAGGGAAATCTAAGCTAAATTAAAAGATTAAAAAGATATTTTTTCATCAAGTGGCAAAATGGAAGATGTGGATGAGTCTGCTCGGGAGAAAATGAGCAGAAAGGAACTGTGAATGTTGTGAAAATATATCCATTAGACCTGCCTTATCGAAACGTGCTTTTGCCAAGCATCCAGCCCTGCATCGCCATGGCAACATGGCCTCATCAACAGAGAAGAAAGTGTTTTTGTCAGGATGGGCCCAAACACGTAAAAGCCATTTCGATTTGGGGGCAACACGATCTTCTTCAATCAATACAGCACACATAATAATGATTCCTGCCACTTTTTTTCATAAATCTCCACTTTCTGCTTTCATTTCCTGTGGTTTGACATCACTGTGAACTGGAACCAGGTTTAAATTTCCTACAATTTTCAGCCCCCTCTGCCCTCATCTACAACACACCATGCCTCATGCAGCAGCTTTCTCCTTTGCGCAGCACTCGATGCGCAATGCGCTTACAGGTGAGATTAGCCTGACCTGAACTGTGAGATGGGCTTTTGGGAATCCCCAGTGGCACCACTACAGATGTGAAGGCTGAAACTGTGGTCATGGCTGAGACGTGGGCTGGCCAAACATGGGATGGTGTATCCTTCTCTCAAGGAGTTAACCAAGGGTGAGTACAAACAGCCCCAGCATCTTAACTTCCGAAGAAACTGGTGTCCTTTTTAGGGCATGGGTGTTCTCCTTCTTTCCCTGCATTTCCAGTTAGAGAACTCATGCTTCTTGGCTGCCAGTTGGCAGCGATGCTTTGATCTTTCCAAAAAACCAGCTCAGCAGTTCCACTACAGAAACCGCCACGTGGCCAAAGGGATTTCTGTGTGCATGTGAGAGTCTGCGCCTGTCTGTGCTGGGGAGAGACGGAATATATAGGAGATTTAAATGCCTATCTCTATTTTTCATTTAAATTAGTGGGTATTAGGCATATAATCCAACATATTGTTTTTAAAATCTCAGCAGTAGCCTGCTGAATGCTTTTCTGTAAAGAAATGTAAAATATCTTTTTGTGTAATAACTGCAATCTAGCTAGATTTAAAGCAATGCCCTCTTTGTTGTTCCATGTTCTATTTTGCCATTTGTTGAGAGATTCTGAAAGTATTTAATCTCCAAAACACCATTGAGAAGTGTGACTTGGTGCACAGAGGCAAAAGAATTCCACATTTGTGCTTTTCAATAGATGCAGGCAGAGGAAAGCTACTTCTCCAGACAGACTGTTGCTGCTTTGGAATGTATATGAGGGTCAGCAATTTGGATCTTACTTATTCCCTGGGGGCCTTTGGGTTGAGAATGGGAGAAGATGGCATTTGGACACCGGTGCGTTTGATTCCCAGATGAGTTTTGCAGCTTTACAAACACACTATGCACGTTAGTGTGGCACCATTCAACTTTGGCCAGAGCCTGGAGGAAGATAGGGAGGAGGGCTTAAATGATACTAATGCTAATAAATTAATGACTTGAATTTTGAAAGAGGCTTTCACTGAGAAACCACACAGTGTTTGCAAATGAATTTACAAATCCTGGGCTTGAGTCATACCCAACAAGACAGGATACTTCTCTACAAGGGGTTTGTCATCACTGTAACTATACACAATCTCTATCAGCATATAACACAGTGAGACCTTGAATGAACTGTAGTTGCTTCATCTACCTGGCACACAGCAGAAATCCCTTAGAAATGAATGATGATACCACACCACAGGCAATGATACAGAGGATGGGATGTTAATAAGGCTCTGCATATTCTCATTTACCTGTCTGTACACCTAACCTTCTCCTGGATTGTCTGTCTAATCAATCCTCATGGGTGCTTTGATATAGGCTGAGTGGTGGTGTCACCTGGAAGATATCAGAGCCGGGTGAGTGCTTGGCAGGTTGTGTTCTGAGCAAGGAGACACTCAGAAAATGCAAAGATGGCTTTGCTATTTTGGTCCCTTCATTACTTACCAGAAATGTTCAACATTTCATAATCCGGATGACCTTCATTATTGTTGACCGCATAAATTGGTAAGAGGCCTGGGCAGTACTCAGGCAAAGACACAGCTCTCCTGAGAAGGCATTGTGGATGCACACACATCCTTTCCAACCACTGAAAAAACAGTCTAGGAAATGGACTGGGAATCTTGAGCTGATGGTATTTCTACAGTGGATTTCTCAGGATTTCTTAGGACTGACTGTCTTGCAATGTAAAGCTGTTCCTGCTCATCTGTGATACCTAACCAATGGTGATACCAGGCAAAAGAGCATCACTTTTCCTCTTACCATCTCTTTGAATAGGAAAGGGGAGGATGGAGGCGGATTGCTTTTCCCACAGTTTATTTTCTACTCTTTCATCTTCTTATTACAATAACCACACAAGGAGAAGAAAAATGAGGATGAAAACATTAAATTACGTTCCCTAGTTTAACTGACTTCCTTCATTCAGCCTGGCTTTAGGATCTTTTTGAGACTGGAGAGGCTGAATGAGACCAGGACTATCACATTACCACAGTTCAGTTTTAGTTCCTCAATGAAATTAAACTCTTAAGACTTGGTTTGGTACCTTGATCCATTGCCTCACTGAATGGAGCTGAATTTATACACTTCTCCCCATCCCTAACTTCTCCTTCACATGCTCTAGACAGGGTTAGCCCCTTTCCACTGAGGGACAGGACTGGATTTTGACTATCAAAATGTTTTCTCACTTAGCACTGCGTGTTGATTGCTCAGCTCTCTCAGATAAAGAAACATATTATCCTCTAAGGAAGGATGATCATATTTATCCTATGAGTTGGTATTCAATAGAACACAGAGTCTCTGATGCACGCGTGGTGTGGTGACTCTTGCACAAGCCATTGCTTGCAATGAGCAGAGATAATTATGTCTGTTAGAGGTAGAGATCTTGGGAGAATTTGCTATTACAGAGACGAGAAATGTCTTAAAGATCTTGAATCTAAAAAAAAAAGATCAGAACTGGGCACATGAGAATCATTAACCTCTCAATACTCTGAGTTGCTCCAAGCTTCCATGACTATAAAAGAGGTAACATCTGCAAATGGTCCCATATTTGCCCATGTCCTGAGTTTCCCCCTAAAAGAGTAAGCCCTGTGGTATGTTATTCCTAAGCTAACTTTTACCTCAACGATAACCTTCATTCATCCTATCAGTGCCTCCATCTCCAAAATGAGATCTGCTCCGGAGTAGAAGTGTGGTGTTGTTTTTCTTTTTTCTTTTTTTTAAATGAGAATTAATTAATGTCTAAAAAGCGCTTTGGGATCCCAGAATGAATGGAAAAAAACAAATGCAAAGTATTGTTTTATTATCACCCCCATAGACTGGAATGAAGGCACCTTGCCTCTCACATAATTACTTCCCTGCAGCTGCAGCCTCTTAAGAAGTGAATACATTCCACATCTCCATATCTAGGTATGGAGATAGACCCAGGCCTTCCCACCCATCACATCTCCCATCCCCCTCCCACCCTTCCCTTTCCTTGCTCTCTCTTGCATTAATAGCAGAGATGGCATTAAAGTAACTTTATCTCTTTGGTGCACACATACACAAACTCAATGGCGGTTGGTGTTATGAGGCTTATTGCCGAGTGCGTAATGACTGCTTCTTTTTTGGATGAATGAATTCAGTGGGTGACAGGTATGTAATTCATGGCTTTGTAAAAAGCTTTGAGAGGAAGTGTATGAAATGTACTATATAAATGTCAATACACTGCACACTTTAAAGGCTGTGGGTTGAGTCATAGGGAGGGTAGATTTAAGGGGGGGATCATAAATAGCAGAAGAACAGCTGGTTTCTCTGGGTAATGATGACTGAAGATCTGAGCTGTGGCTGCTTAAACATACCCACTCTGCCGAGGTACTTACGTGGTCCTCTCTGCCAGAGTGTCTGAGCACCTCATGGCCTGTGTCGCATTTATCTCCAAGCAGGAAGAAGAAATCTCAGCTTTGCAATAGAAGAGTGGGTGCCCCTGGTCTGTGTGGGAAGGAAAGCTCAAGGACAGAGGGGGCCCATTCCCCTGGGCATCCCAAGCTCATCACCTCCACACATTGGTGGGATCCTGCAACCTGCACTGGCATAACCAACCCATGCGGTCCCCTTCTCCCCAGCACAATGAGCCTGAGCTCTTATGCAGAAAGAGCCCCGTCCTCAATGGATGGGGACAGAACAGCAAGTGGGGAATGGCCTCCATACAGCAAGCCATGCTCATTTTTCTACAGTTACAATGGGCACCTTGGAACATCAGGGCTGATGGGGCAGCCTTTGGTGAACATGAGAGATTTCCTTCAGGCGCTAAAGTCTAAGAAAAGGTTCATGCCGATGAGGCTGTGAGCTTTCTGCATCAGCCAGTTCTGCCATTAATTGTTTCCTGGTGGTGGTTTTGTTATGTATATGGAGCTAGATGTAAGGTAGTTACAAGGGCCTTTGGGGCTCTTGGTTCCTATGCCCAGCCCCAGTATTTAACACCAATTAGTATCTTCACAAGGCTAGTAGTTGCACTTTTTTTTAAGGATACACGTGGTGAACAAGCACAGTTTTATGCAGGAAGAGGACTGACGTCTGTAAGAAGGATAGAAGTTACCATACATCAGCCAATTCTGCATAAAAAGACGAAGTATTTCACATTAGCATATTCCTTTTATTACCTCTCTCCCTGCAGGCTAATTACACCGGGACTGTGGGATAGCACACAAAAGAGAGACTGCAAGTGCCTTTCTCTAGATGCTGTGTGAGTAAAGCCATGCAAAACCCCCAGCTTTGCTCAGCAAGGTCTGCCTGTCCAGTTCAGTCTAATCCGGGAGAAGATCCCTCATCATGCTGGTTTAATGGGCTAATCTCCACCTCTGCACTGTGCCTCGTGTCCTCCCCAAACCGCTGGGTTACTGTGTCCCTGTGGCTTCCTGCAGGGGCATTATGGTCTGCTGCAACTAAACCCCGAGAAACAGTGCCCTGGCTTTTGGGAATAGCTCCACTGGCAGCAAAGTGGAAGAGGGAAGAGAGACTTATTCAGTTTCTCAAGAAAGTGGGTGTGTTAAATGTTGTGACTGTTTAAAGACTCACTGCAACTGTGGCGATAAACAATGTATAGTCATAGAAACTAACTAAACAGAAGTCTCTAAATCCCAGACAGAGGAGTGAGAGCTCAGGACTGCTTGTTGGCAAGTGCTTCTCCTTTGTTGCTATGCAAAAGGTGAAAAACTCAACTTGTTCTGCTGAAAACTCTGTTTTTCTTGCAAGACAGATTGCCTCAGGTGTGTATGAGAGGCAGCAGGGTGCAATCCCAAACCTGTGATGTGTGTGTACTGTGCTGCATGGGGTTTGGTGCTGCACACAGCTCAAGCAGCCGGTGCATGAGCTCAGTGACCACCCTGAGGATGTCTCAGCTCATAGCCACCAACAGCTGGAGGAGGAGGACGGAGCCACCAATATGGCCATGGCCCTGAGAACATCCAGGCAGGATGGATTCCATCGTACTGCATTGGGCTGCTGGGGTGATGGAGCTCAGTGAGCACCCTGGGAACAGCTGCCAGCAGTTGGGTTAAAGGCAGTGTGTATGTGCCACCTCCCATGGTCCTTACCCAGGCAGACTGAGCAGCTTATTACTGCTATCCGTCTCTGTCATTAGCCCAAGTGACAGAGGTCAATGTGTTGGATCGAAAGGCTTTCAGCATGCCATTGACCCAAGACTGGGAGAGGGAGGCAAAACGGTGTTAAATGATGGAATTTCTGGGGTTTAGTATTTTTTATTTTTATTTTTAATGATGGAACTGCTATGTTCACAACTATTTTAGAAGCACCATTAGCATGGCAGGAGCTGCTCCTCATGCCCAGAGGTGACTGTGCGCTGCACCCACCTCCAACACTGTGCCCACCCACAGCACTGCATTGCCTGACCTCTTCTCCAAGGAGCACCATTCCCATGTTTTGTTTCCTCTTGTGCTCAGTTTGTGGCCCAGTGCCTTCCTTACTGCTCTCACACTGCTATGCTTAATACCAGTTATAAATTTCCTCATGGGCTTCTTCCCTTCAGTGCTCCTCCCCTTAGTGTCCAAGTGCCTCTCAGAGATTAAATTACCCCCCTGCATTTGTATGCATCTTTAGTGGGGCTGCAGGGAGAGCCTCCAGCACAGGGTCCATCCAGGGAGGGGCTGAGCACCATTTTCTCCCCCTGCTCTCGAGATGCTGAGTAATGCAGCGAATCAGATTTTGAGAGGCATTGTGTTTGCTGCTCTCCCTGTGTTCAGCCTCCTTCTTGGTTATGAATGAATATAGAATTTGGGGGGAACAAATGAGTGCAATCTTGTTCCATAGATCTTTATTCTGCCCTAATCTTTGTGAATCTTCATTCTGCTCTGCTTTCATTACTTTTTTTTTTCTTTAATACAGATTTCTTTCTTTTCATCCTGTCTTCTTTTTTCTATTTTTTTTTTGTCTTTATCTTTCTTTTCTTCTGCTGCCCTCCCAGCTTTTCATTACTGTCATCTTTTTTCCCAGCCACTGAACCCTTGATGTTGTTCTAATTGACAGACGGGGTTTAAAAGCACATACGAAAGCGCCTGTCTTTTTAAATAGACTCCTGTCTCATCAAAAGATGTACAGCAACATTCCATTAGAGCACATCATTTGAAAATAGATTGGGCTTTTAGCAACCGCACTTATATTTTTATAGTTAGGCTGTTCTTCTGGGATCTTCCCTCCTCCTTGCTCCTGTTTTGGGGAGGGCACGGGGGAAAAGATACCTTAAAGAGAGATTAATGACTGTTTTGTTGTGTTTGGGTTTTCTGCAGTTCTCATGTGCTTGTTCAGTCTGTTCGCTTCTCACAGCCACGGTTTTGGAGAAAGATTTGGAGTGAAAATGAGGACAGAAAATACATATGTGCTGAAAGGAGTCAGGACAAGGCAGGAAGGCAGCAAGGTAGCAGCTCCTGTTGCACTGCATTGTCAGTGTTTAATGAAAGGAGATCCAGCCATGACTTTCCACGTATAAAGAGCACTTAGGTCCTGCTCGGCACCAAAGCAAACCAAAAAGACAAGAGATGGATCTGCCCCAGGCATGTCCAGGTGAGCTTCTAGAGCACTTCTCCTTCCTGCCCACATGTCTACCAACAAGGTTAGGGTTAGGGTTAGGGTTAGGGTCAGTCTTCCATATATTGCTGTCCTCTACATGCAGCTGCCCGTTCTGATGCAGCAAGCTGAAGTGAATATGAGGGCTCCACAGAACAATGCAGCCTTTCTTTTTTTCTCCAAGCTGCAGGTACTGCAGTAATAAAATGGAACGCTGACAATGAGGGAGTCTTAACTTGTTTCTGGCACTTGGTGCAAGGGATGCTGATTGCTGAAATTCTAGGTTGGTTGGGTCAAAGTAATCAGAAGTTGTTTTGCTGTTGTGAGGCCAGTGTAGAACTGGGCCAGGCAAATCCCCCACAGAATGGGACAGAAACTCAGCGGGTGTCTCTCTCTGGAAGAAGTGCATTTGAAGCTCCAGTTTCTCAAAACCCCACTGAGGGAAAGAAAAATGGCCAATTCTCTCTTGCGGCTCAGATGGATACATAAGATATTTATTTACTCTTCGTCCATGCCCCAGATATCTGCCCCCATACACTGTCCTTTCAGCCAGGAGCCAACCTGCTCACAGCTCCTCCATATTTCACCCAGGTCTCTCAATGGAAAACATCACTCACCTTAAGGACTGCGCTGTCTTCTCCTTCCTAAGCTTAGGGAAGCAAATTCATTCCTGTTCTAAACTCGGCATTGATGAGTAGTTGGGACTGAATCATCCCCAATCTCCCCTCCTTGATTTATCGTCTCTTGCTATGCTGCTATTAAGTCTCAGAGAGAAACAACAGGTACACTTTCCAGCCCCCTCAAAGCAAGAGCTCACTGCTCCTTTTTTGTTTTCCATGTTCCAGTTTCATGTGTAATAGTGATAATATCTGTCGCTTTGTTGGATCTTCACAATAAATGGCTTCTCAGATTGATTAAAACCTCTCCGCTCAGCTTGGGCTGTGCATTGATTTTAGCTGCTGCTCCTTGCTTTGTGTATGGCACATCGTAGAAATCAGAGATGGAAAAAACCTATTAGGGATCAACTTGTTTCCCACCTCCCCTTGGTTCCCTGGGGGATGGCAGGAGATTGTTCATTACAAAGTATTTATGGTAACTTTTCCCAGTCCCTTCTCAATTGGCCCTGATACCATGCAAGACCAACTACACCTAATTGTAACCCTGGCATTAGCAACCAGCCCCTGGTTCCTGGCCTGTTGCTCCTCTCCACTCAGCACAGAATGTCTCTCTGGAGCACTCTAATTAAAGATGCTTCCTTGGGGCTCCCTCCTCTCAAAGGAAGACGCAAACAAGCCTGGCTTTGAAGTGAATGGGTGTTTCTCTCACACTCAGGAAGGATGCCTGGGTTCACACATGGAGCATCCCCACCCTCCCTTTCCTTTCACACTAACCTTTGGAGGACCAGTTTTCCTGCAGAGGTGAATGAGCGGTTTCAGAAGGATTCTCTTGTTGATGACAGGACTGTTGACACCAGTCCATCCTCTGAGCCTTGATTTCTCTCGAACTGTTCCTCTCTGAAGCTGTCTGATTGCAGGTATTTCCATTACCCTAATTCTCAGAAGCTCAAACCTTTATTTTAAGGCACTGGCATGAAGGTTGTTCTCCTATTTTCTGTCTCCCAGCCTGACACTCAGCCACTCGATGGACCTCTCGGAGGAGTCAAAAGGAAAACAGAGACTAAAGAGAAAACGGGCACTGGCTGTGTCCACACTGGGGTGGGAACACTGAGATCCTCTACTGAGTCCTTGGCTGTACACTCTGGAGACCTACTGAAGGGAAGGGTGGCCCTGTGCTGCCTGGGACCCAGGTTCCTTCTTCAGGTCTTGGCTTGGGATGTGGATTCAGGAGGTAGCGTGGGCCCTGGAGATTGGGCCCATGGAGAAGGGAAATAATTTCAGTGGAGTAACTGATTTGTACGTGGAGCAGCAATTCCCCAGAGAGGCAAGGAGCTGTGGCTGGAGAGATAGCAGGCAAGCATTCTCCCAAGGCTATTTATTCATCTTATTTCCAGATTAATACTCAGACCTTCATGCTTGCTATGCTTGCTGCCTTTCTAAGTCGGCTCTGTTAAAACTGGCATTTCTGTGTGTTGAAATAGGAAAGGGGGGAGAACAGGGGAGGAGGACAGTCATATTTCCGGGCTTGTTTGGTGAGCACACTTTGTGTTTCACCTGACACCACTGCCCTTCCTGCTGCAAAGCTGCCCTCCAAAATCCTGCTGTGCTGAGCTGCTCAAAGCCTTAAGCAGCGTAACCAATTCCTTCGCCTGAAAACTACACTGTAAGACCTGCTCCAACAAAGGAGGTAGATCTGAATGGATGGATATGAATGTACACCAGCAGAATGAATCTATCAGGGACAGCTGCTGAACGAGGTCCAACCATTTCGGCAGCCTCCCTCCAGGTGACAAGAAGGGAATGTTTGGTGCTTTTCCTTCCTTGCGTGGGTGAGCTGCACATGAAAGCAGAGTGGGTGCAGGAGGAGTGTGGGTATGGTGGAGACTTCGGCGGTATTGCTCTACTATAGCAGCAGGAGAGTAAAACTTTATCTCACTGTGCATAGGTTAACATGTGTGAAACCACTGTGTTCAGGTGCAGCCCATTATCTCTTAAAATGTTTGAAGAATGTGGTAAAATTCCCTCAAGCCTTTCTTTCAGGCCACGTCTGCATGGCTTATTTAGGTCTCGTGCTCTTGGCTGATAGCCTGTTTACCAATGATAGTTTCAAAAAATAACTGCAGATTTTACAATTATTCTTATCATTTCAGAAACACCCACCTCATTCCCCATTAAATACTTCCACCTCTGGCTACGCAAAGTGTTGCTACAATGCTCAGTGCAATGGAAGGCAGTTAAATCAGCAGTGAGCAGAGAGGACTGAGCCATCCAAGATATGCAAAGTGGAAATGAGAGAGACTTCGGGGCAGATGACCACTGACAAAATGGGGAGGACACTTCTGGAAGGCGATGGGAGCTGGGAATCAATTTTTTTCATAGTTCTCATTCGCTATAGGCTACATTCACATGAGAAAATTGATAACTTAGACTGCATCTGGGAGGTAGGACACTTGGTAGCTCTGTCAGTCACTGGTTGGCTATATGACTTGAGGCACTCAGCCGTCACAAATTTCTCTTCTACTTTCCTACAAGAAAGAAGGCAGTGGGAGGCTATAAAGCACGTTGGGATCCTCAGATGAAAAACACCAGCAAATCAGAGCTGGACTTGGTCTCTCTGATGGTATATCAAGAATAATTACAGTTACATCAAAGGTTTTCAGCTGGTTTGCAGGCAATCTTAATTTTTGTTTTTAATTTTTTATTTTTTAATTTTTTTTTTTTGGCACTTCTCCAAAATAAATCCCTTTTTGATAGAGATGTTTCCTTCCAAGTAATTTTTCTAGCTTTTGTATTGTGTTTTCTTCCACAAGTTAAAAAGAAAAAAAAAGTAATGCCATCGATACCTACCTGGATTGGAAAATTGGAAATTTGAGATTCACTTGACATAACCCCTGCCCCAAAGCTATCATAGTTATTGATAGCTGTATAGTTACTGTCTTTACTGGAAGCCTCTGATTTTACTTCTGTTTCAATTAAAGTTTCCTTAGGAAGCCTTAGGTTTCCCTTCTCATTCCAGCTTCCCAAGGGCTCTGGTCTCAATTTCCCATTTTCTCCATTTCTTGTCCTGCTTGCTCTTACGGTCTCAGGACCAAGAGGCTAAGCCATGCCCAGACCCATTTTTTAGGTATTTTAACAACTGAGCTACAAGACATTCCCAGCCAAGACTGGTACACAGAGACTCTTAGATTTTTTCCAGTTATGTGTGGATTTATACCTACATGTCCTTCCATCATCCTCCTGTCAAAATTTGAAACCTACCCACCAAAATTTTAAGGAATGAGAACTTGGGTTTGACCCTAGTTTTAGGTTTGCAACAAAATCCACCTCAGGCCCCGGTTCTCTCTGTTAATAGCATTTATCATGCTGTGGCGGACACCAAGCAGATAAATCAGCAGGACCCCTTCCTAGGACTGAACAGCATTAAACCTTTATGTCACTGTGCGATCCTTAGGTGGACAGTGATATATGTAAAGTGAGAAGTCTTGCTCCAACAGAGCAAAGTCGAAGGTCTGTGTTTGATCTTCAGCAATAATTACAGAGGAGGACTTTGCTCCTAGCTGGACCTAGAACTACTTTCATGAAATTTAGTTCATCACAATTTAGACATGAAGACCTATTGGAAGATCAAATTTTGCATGTAATGCCCTACTCTGTCAGTAACATATTTGCCATAAAGTTAAACAAGAAGGTTAAGAAAGAGCTCCTATTTCTAGGTAACTACGCAGGCATAAAAAATAATAATTTAGTGGATTTGGACAGGATATTTTTTCCTTTTCATTCACTTGGCTCTAAAGCAGCCTCAGCTTAAGAAATTAAATTTGACAGGCGATTAGCCCATAATGTGGTGCAATCTCTTCTGGTATTTGAAGGAAAAATTGAAAACAGACTAGGTGTTTAACTTTGAAATGTCTGCCTTGGATGTGATGGGCAGGAACTTTAGTTTTTTGGCACCAAGAGCTGGGTGACTCGTGGAACGAACTGATCTCATGCCCACAGGCAAGATAGGGTAGGTGAGGCCAGCTGTGAATATACAGCAGTAACCAGCATGGGTTTGCTTTTACCTACTGGGAAGTTTATTGCTATTCCACTGTTTGTTAAGGAAACTCAATTTTTTCAGTGAGTCAAAGTATAAGTCTGTTCCTTTCATTATTCTCACATAGCTTCTGCCCCAAATGCTTCTTTTCCAGCAGAGAGCCTGAGATGGGCAGATGTGGAACTAGATTCTGAATTGTGGCTTATATATGTATGTTCCCACATTGTTCCAGTACAGCTTTGGAGTTTCCACATGAACTCCCATGCCTGTGAATTAAAAAGGAAAGGCATGCAGGTAGCTATGAAATGATGTCAGATTCACTTGCCAGGTCTCCCAGGCAAGGGGATATGTCAGCTATGCCTTGGGGAAGGATAGCTCTGCTGGCTGTGCAGTGCCCTTCCCCTGATGTACCACAGGCATTGGAGAGTCATCTCTAGCACATCCTGGTCTCTCTTTTTCCATCTGTTCCTCTTTCTCATGAAGAAATGACTTTTGATGGCCATAACTGACATAAACCTCAACACTGCAAGCATCTGTGAATGTTTTCATGAAGCATGAGTTGGCCTGTTGAGAAAACCATCCAGTGCTCTCCACAACAGAGTCTTCCTGTGAAGAAAGAGGAGACTGTTTTCAGTGTAAAGTCATTCCTCAGCAGCACTCCTGGGGCAGTCTGGGCTAGGGAAACATTAAATGATATCCAGCACATGTGATACCCTTTGTCACATAGATGAAATCCATGAACTTGGAGAGAGCTCAACAGTAACAACGCCCTTTATCTATTAAGAGAGGAGAGCTTAGGTCTCTTATCTCTTCAGGCACTCACGCCAAGTAAAAGCTGGAATGGGTCTTCACCTCTTAGAGTTTTCAGTTTCTCGTCTTTTGGCTCGAAAACACCAAGGAAGGGAGAGAAGAGCTTTTCAATGTGCTTGGGACCGACTCCAGGTGGGAGCAGTAGGGACTATTTTATTGCTTTCAGTTGATAGCCCTCCCTCCCTGCTCTCCTCTGGGCTGCCTACAGCCCCCATTGCCCTCCTGGGGCACTGCACTGCATTGCAAGGAACACTCTCCATCTCTAGCATTAATTCCTGACTGCAAGCATTTGGCATTTGGTATAAACTGCTTGCGGCCAGCAAGAACCAAGCTGCTGCCAGAAGACTTCGCATTGCTTGAGAAGAGGGAAGGAGGAACCCACGCAACACCTGAGTCCTAACCACCTCAATGAGAAAGCATCAATTAACCTCATTTGCCAGCTGGACCTGTCCTAGGGCGCCCTTGCGGGGACACTGTGCCTTGAGCAGATTGATGCTCCTATTAGGCAGATGGGAAGTGAGGGGACAGTCTGATGAGCTCTTTAACTTTTACTGACTTCCCTATACCAACCTCTTAGCTATTTTAATTCCCTTTTGAAGGCAATAAAGGGAGGGCTTTTAGCTCACCAGGCTCATCTGAAATGTCTCAGTGAAGTGACTGAAACTCTATCTTAATATTCCCTGCGACTGCCAGTTCCAGTGGCTAGTTTCTGACTTTCATGGCTCTTGGGTTTCTTTCTATATAGTAAATATATATAGCATTTCTTGGTTACTTTTTGCGTGCTTGTTTCTTCTCTAGCACAACAGACAGACAGATGGCTGTGACTGTTCTGCTAGGCCAAAGAATTCTTGGCCAGATTCCTCAGATGAATAATATGGTGATAACTTAGTGGTGTTTCCTCACTGCTCCAGTGCTGAGCGGGGAGACAAAATTAGAGGGATATATCAAGGAGTAGAGGAAGGGGAAATTCAGATAATGACAAGGTCGGGGAAATATTAGCAGCAAGGAAGACTTTTGGCAGGGTTTTGCTTCGAGTAACCTCGGCTGGGCTCAGCCTGACTTCTTGAAAGTTTTAAAACAACAGCAAGAAAAAAATGCAACTCAGCACACAAATGTGTCCAGACATCTTTCTTTCTTAAAATGCCATTACAAATGGGGAGTGCAAAAGCAGCTTAGAGCTGGCATTTCAAAGGGGGCTGGGGGTGGAGAGAAATTGCAAGGTAAACAGGACAGCATCTATCTTCCCTCTACCTCCAGCCTGTGTGCAAGGAAAGATAACAGCAGCAGGAGAAAGCAAATTCTGCCATGGAATTTAGCTCTTTTTTTTTTCTTTCCTTGTAGCAGGGAGAGAGGGAGAGGCTGCATGTGCTTCTGAGGCGTCTCTGTCTGCTTTGAACCTTATCAACAGGGACTGTGCAATGTAGCTTCTCTTTCTCGCTCTCTTCTTCTAACTTTTGAAGCAAAACACTTACGTGCAAGGAATGTTGGAGCATCTGACAGCTGGGAAGACAGAGAAGAAAACCAAGGAATAGGGAGGAGGGCACTATTGGTTTCCCCCAACCCCCACCTCCTCCTCTTTTTTTTTCTTCTTTCCCTGTTTTCTTTCTTTGATTAAAGAAAGGAGGAAAGAAGAGAACAGTGTAGAGATGTCTTCCCCAACCCTCCCTTAACAAGTCTCAAGAGCATGGCCTGTGTTGAGTCAAGCAGATTGTTAAGGGAGAATGGCTGTCAATGGGATCTCAAAGATGCATTTCTTTTTTCATAAGGAAAGGAAAGAGAAAAGGCCTCTTGTCAAGGCAGCTCAGTGTTTATGAAATGTTTTGCCTGTGTGTAAGACCTACAGGGAATCTGGGAATGTGCAGAGTCTGTTGATCTACCACATTCCCTTGGGAAGGGATCACTTGCAACATACCGTCGCAAGTGGAGATGGTCAATATATACATTACCAGGCACTGCGTGTCAGGTTTATATTCTCTATTAATAGGCTTTTGGATGGGTTCCATAGCATAGCAGATGGGTATGAAATAGGCAAGAAAGGAGAGGCTGGGCTTTGCAGGAGAGCTGTAAGATGTTGGCCACATCTGAAGGCAGTCCAGAAATTGGAGTTCAGAGTAGGATCTGAGCTTTGCTGAAAATCTGGTCCAGCACTTCTACTAACGAAAGAATTCTTGGTATCTTGCACCACGCTTTCATTGTGTCCTGGCAGAGGTTGAATAAGTTAGGCAGAGGTTCAAGTCAAAATCCCAGACTTGGACTTGGAAGAAGCTTGAGCCAGATCTGAGCTTTGGCAGATGGTCCCTCTATGTATAATGAGGTCAGGCAAAACATCTGATCTCAGTACCCTTGAACTTCTGGAGAGGGGGCATGTATTAGAGCCCAGGAAAATGGGATCATCTGGATGGTGCAGTGGGCTCTGCCAATTGCTTTTTCTTTCCTGGCAGGTCTTATGGGTCCCAGCTGCACAGCTGAGGTTCCTTTAGAAGATGCTGTAGGTATAAACATAAAATCCCAAATACACAGTTTTGTTGCCCTTTGCACCTGATATCTTACCTACAGCTCTCTACTACTGGGCTTGCACTGCAGTTATTAGAGAGCAGCATGTATGTAGAATAGATAACACAAGGCAGGTGCAGTCTGGAAAAGATGAGGAATATTACTTCCACTAAAACAACAGAGTCTTGGAAGACTATAGCCCCTTCCAGTGACATGGTGGAGAAGAGATGACACCCAAGATGGTAAGGGAGATGCACACCATCAGCAGTTAGAGATGGACACATCATGGGTCTAACAGCTTTGAAGACAGATAGATCAGAAGCTTTGCACCAAGGCAGGTTGCTGAGGATAGCCCTATCAGACAGCGCTTGCTGCGAGTGTACAAAAGCAGGTGGCTTCTTTTTCCTTGAAAAAGAGTGAGAAAAGTGTTTCCAATCCTTCAGTGGGTACTAGGCTCCTGGTGGGTCATTCGGAATCTATTTCTGGTATCACAGCTTTCAGTCAATCTGCATCCCCAAATGCTGCTCACAGAAAAAGGAATTCAAGAGCAGAGGGTGCTTGGTGTGATGAAGGGGGGGCAATGGCTGTGCGTCACATTTGTCTGCAAGGCAGAGATGGAGGGGCAGCAATCAGGGAGGGGGAGATCTGATCAGATGAAGGTGTGTAGAGGAGACAGCCACTAGCCCACAATGGATGGGCTTGGACAGTGCCAGCCTGAGCCCCAGACAGATCTCATCTCAGCCCAGGATTCCAGAACAGCCTCTTTCCAGCTGCAAAAAGCAGGATGAAGTTCTCTCCCCGTGGATCCCAGATTTCCCATCAACCCCCTGCCTGCTGTTTTGCAAGTGACATTAGCTTTGATTCCATCGTGACTTACTACTTCATTTTCTGGGCTATTCTGTTTCTTACAGGAGGTGACATCTAAGATATGTACATCACAAAGGGGAATCAAATGGCTCAAGTAAAGACAAAAAAAAAAAAAAAAGTCCTTGAAACATCTTTCAAAGGGGAAAATAGGTTACCAACCACCTACAGATGGATGTAGGATAGCAGCTAGGAGGTTCTGGTCATTTGATACCCCATGGTATCAAATGGTACCACCTTCTTTTCAAAAGATACGCTGAGACCAAAGTCTGACAGAGGTGCTGAACATCTTGCTGCTTGCAGTAACAGGAGACTTGGTGGTTCAGAAAGTCCTTTCCAAATAAAAACCTTTAAAAATCAGCAAAGGCCCAAGGATATCTAACTGGGAGTGCCGTTAGATCCCATGATATCCAGAAGTTTATGGGATGCACTGCACTTTGCAGAGCTCCATGGACATCACCTGGCTGAGTGCTGCAGTTTAACATCGTGTTGCTTGGATGCGTGGATGTGAACCTGGCTGCCTCATACCTGGCCGGAGGCTGGTTGCACATAAGACCATGTCCATTAAGGTGCAGTGGATATGTTTGCGAGCATGGCAACTGCGTCCTGCAGTCAGCACACCTAAAATAATAAAAGACTTTTTTAAGCCAGGCATACTTTGTATTGTAAATTCAGCAGCGCTCCAGGTGCATCTAGGCAGGATGCATCTGCTAAGCCTGGTGCAGGGATTTATGAAAATCACTAGGCTTTGCTTCTGCTGAAACCCGCGTGTTCTTTTGCATTTGCTTTTGCCAGTTAGTCAAGTATAAACAGAAATAATACCCGGGATCTTTTAATTGTTGTAACGTAATCTGTGTGCTAAAGTAGCATCTGTGACAGATATTCTCAGGAAATGAAAGGGAAAGGATAAAGTCGCCCCTGAAATGAATTGGCTCTAGGTGAGGAATCAAAAAGCTGTGGGTGTAGAAAAAATAAATAGGGTGAAATTCCTGCAGAACCAATAGAGACCAAACATACCAGATCCAGTATTACCCAACACTGTGTATAACCTCATGAATATTTACTTTGCTTGCAGCCGAGTGTGAAAACAGGTACTTTCACAAGTACTTCAGAATTTGATCCCAGCTGATACCTTGGCATTTGTGGTGAAAATGGTTGTTTGCAAAGAAAAATGTCCCCAGATCTGCAAAAAGGAGACAAGTTTTCTGCCTGCAGAAGTGTTGAAATAACATACAGAAGTAAACACCAGGGACACCATTCACTGCACAAACAAACTCCCCTTCCAACACCTTTGTGGAGATGTGGGAGAAGTAACACATGGCATCACGATTCATTATAATACTGCTTACTACAGTGCTTTTCCTTGGGAAAAGAAAAAACAACAAACAAAACTGAAACAAACCAGAAAACCTCAAGGTGTTGCACATTTGTTTTGATGTATCAGATTACCTGTTGCTACTTGACTGCTCCGAGCCGAACCAAAGACCGAAGCCTTCTTCACACAGTGCAAACAGTGAATCACCTGCCACAGACAAATGGTCTCTTACCTGCTTGTTAAGTTGGGAGTTGGAGTCAAATGGGATGATGAGAAGAGATTGCCAGAAGATGGGATTGGGGCACAGACACCGCGATGGGGACACGAAAAGGTTGGAGAGGATGAGTGCTGAGCGATGCTGTGAAGTGTCCTGCCTCATTCTTCCCCCATGCCCCCTCCAAAGCAGGTGACAAGAAGAGAGAGTAGCCCTAATGAATGGGTCAAATGAGCTTTTGAGTTCTCCCTTTCTCCTGAATCCATGAATCTGCCGTGTGGATAATTAGTCTGCCAGTCTCATTCTGGTAGTGCTGCTTTGGAGCACGACATATTCAAAGGGGTCACAAGCTCATTTTTTCCCCCATTCTCCCTTTACCTTTTTTTTTTTTTGTCCCTATTCTTCTGTGTTTTTTTTTTAATGATGCCCTCCTCCAGCACAAATTGACTCTGGCAGTAATTTGTCATGTCACCTTCAGTAAAATTTTGAACAAAAATGCAGAAGATTCATGGGGGAGCGAAAGTGCCTCATCTTTTATGCATTTCAGATGGCAAAGTATAAATCAAATAGCCCAGGGACCTGCTTGCAGGGAGACAACAAGAAAAAAAAGCTATAAACCACAGTGAGTAAAGTTAGGCAGTGTTTCTGTCTGATCCTGCAGTGACAAGCCTGAGATTTAATTTTTAATTGTTCACTGCCTTATCATTTTTATGTCAGAGGTGAATGCAATTGATAAAAGAGATTTGAGAGAGGCCCAGCCCACAAGCTCCTCCTGCCACAGTCCTCCTCCTCACTTGGAAGTCGGGGTGAAAATTAAACTCTAAGGGACCTAGAGGGGCTACGGGTTAGGGTCCAGTGTTCTAAGTGTTTGAAAGGGTTGGTCACTCCTGACCTTGGAGGAAATGACGTCTCCTGGATGATTGTGGCCTTGTGGTTTGGGGTAAATCTGAAGTAAATTGAGGTAAATTGGGGTTCGTTTCTCAACTCTTCTGCAAAACTCTTTCATGGGAATGATTCACCTGCCCATGCCATGCCATGCCATTCCACTCCAATCTATGATTCTCTCTGTCCAGACCTCAGCTATATCCACCTTCCCACCATCACCTGCCCTGTTGGATTTGATAGCAAAACCCTGGGGGAGGGGATCACATCCCTCTCTGCTCACATGCAGCCTTCGGTCCTCATGCCCTTGATGTGCTGTTATGATCCAAGCAACGTCAATGCAATGAGAAGGTTCCGGCAGGGCCAGCTGCACATGGTAGGACACTCAGCATGCAGAGTTCACCCATAGCTGTACTGCATCTATTGCCTGCAACCAGAGAGCTTAAGGATTTTGTAGGCCAGCTGAGTGCTTCCGATCCCCTCTTCCACTCCAGCTGATTTCATGTTACAGACAAAACCATAATATCCTCTTGTATTTTTCGTTGTTTATTTGGTCCGTTTTGGTTTGTTTCTAATGCGCAATCGATCTGTTTTAAAAGAGCACACGGCTGTATGGTAGGAGGGATTAAACAGCAATGTAGGAAAAGATCTCCTGTGGGGAAGTCTGATTATACCCTTTTAGGTGGGTTTTCTTGTTGAGAGTCAGCCTGCATATTCCCACCCTGTATTTGAAGGTCAGTCATTGTCTTATGCTGCTTCCTACAACAAAATTGAGAAGAATATGAGATCTTTTAGTCACAAGAGAGCTCATTTGTTCAGCAAATCCAGCCGTGACCCTTTCTTATGTTTTCTTTCCTTTTCTTTCCTGTCTTCTGCTGGCTTGTTTTTAGCTGAATGCTCCCACTAAAACCTCCCTATCAATATTCAGGGATGATTTCTGAAGTTTGGATAACATCTACTAAATCCAACTGAGACCAAAGTGCTGGGCATGTTTGTAGAGTCTGAACAGTTATCACAGTCTACAGGATCAGACACTTTGGGTTGTGTCTGCTGCTTTGGTGAGAAAGGCACTAACGTGAATTCTTTATGCCATGGAAATGGTGATGTGATAGTGAATGAACATGATGGTGAGCTCACGTGCCAGCCTCAAACCCTGATTCGGCTCTGTGAATGCTGGCACTGTGATGTGTTCTTAGCAACTGGGAGCAGCCCACAGGGAAAATGAGTGTGCTGCACTGTGCTGCTGCCTGGGTTTGATTCTTTCGTCATCTTAGTTGTGGTAGCTCCAGGTGCTGATGGAGAACAGAGACTGGGGGCAATTGAGAGTGCTCTGGTTGCAAATTTCCTTTTTATAGACTCATAGAATCATTAGGGTTGAAAAGACCAATAAGAGCATCTAGTCCAACCATCAACCCGTGCCCGTGACCACTGTAAACCATGTCTCTCAGTGCCACACCTGCCCTTTCCTTGAACTTCTCCAGGGACGATGACTCCACCACCTCCCTGGGCAGTCTGTTCCAAGAGCCTGACCACTCTTTTGGAGAAATAGTGTCTCAGTATTTAACCTGAACTTCCCCTGGTGCAGCTTAAGGCCAATACTTCTTGTCCTACGAGTCCCTTCCTTGTGTGAGAGGCAGAGCGAAAGCTTTTAAATGTATTCTATATAGATATACATGTGAGCACAGAGTCTGCCTGGACGCACACAGCCTATGAGCACTACAAAATTGCTAGAAGTTTGGAGCAGATACCCTTTAAAATCACAGGTTTGTAATCTTTCATAGTTGTTCTCCAAGCAATATTTCTGCCTGCCTTCTGCTTAATGAATTAGCAAAGCTAAGAGAGTAGCATGAACTTTGAGAAGATATACTTCAGTGCCCCTCATGGCCAAGCTGGAAATGATGCTCATTACCAGTGCTATATGAACAGGATAGGTAACCCAGAGATGTCAGGAAGGGCTGCAGGCTAAAACAGCCAACCAAAGGTTCCCTTCAGACCTTTTATTCATCCCACAGATGGCATTAATACCACCATGAATTCTGTGGTTTTATTTAATATCCAGGGACTGTGCTGAACGTGTCCAATGCAAACAGCATTGGTACGCGCTGTGATCACACTGATGGGCAGCAAAGGCTGCTTTAGGGGCTTCTCTTTCCCTGCTTGATCTGCCTATGTCCCTGGGTATGGGAAGCATCGGAGGGAGGGCAAACAAAGCTTTTGCTCTCCCGAAGGTCACCTGTGCTCATTCACTACGAATGAGATGGACACAGATAGTCAAAGCAGGGAGCGCTGCAGTGAGGGAACTCCTGAGGTTAGGCTGCTTGGGTGTAAGTATTAGTAGGTGTATTTAGTGGAGATGAAGGTGCCAGGAAGGGGGAATAGGTGGGAAAAATTGTTGTAGTAATTACAGTGAAATGACAAAAAAAAGAATCCCAGAAATGTGAACCCTGCCTCCCACTGCCCCCCCCTGTCCCACCCCAGGTTTCATTAGTTGTTACAGAGGAGCACTGGGGAGATTATTTACCTTTGACCATTCCGGGATCAGTCAGCAAAGTACAAATGCACTTAAAATCAGTGTTTGCCAACTGCTCGGCTCCATGTTACATCCCATCCTTTAAAGGCCTTCCGGAGCTGCAAAGCGGAGACAGAGAGGAGAAGGATGACTTTGACTGAAGAAATTGTGTGAAGAAAGAAGCTGCCCCCACCCTAATTAGCAGCGTAGCTCTCCATCACCTTGCTTTTAAAGCAGGTAAAGGCACAGGAGAGGGAGGAGAGAAAAGGACTGCAGAAGAGAGACAGACAGACAGAGAGCAGCAGAAATACTGATTCCCCTCACCCTGTTTATTCAGATGGCTTGCTTGGGATGGCTTAATTCCTGGTGCTGCTTCACACACTATTTGTTTACTTTCCCATATTTCTGCACCTTCACTCCGCAGGTTCAAGATGGTTGTGTTCAGCAGCCAGCTAATGCCTTCTGAGCGGATAATCTGGGGATTCTCTGTGTTTGATATACTTACCACACTGCTGCTCAGCTCCCGCGGTGTGCCTCAAATATTTATTTTAAAAAGGAAAAAAAAAAAAAAAAAACCACGCCACAAACCCTCCCCAACCTATTTCCTCCACAGCCCTCATTGCTGAAGCTTCTCACATCACTTTCCACAGGGAACTCGTGGGACGCTGTTCTGTTTGTTTATGTACTTCTTTCTGCCAGCGTCACTCTTGCAGCATCCAAAGAAAGGGGCAAAGACATTTGAGGAAATAATTCATAAACGCCTGCCATGCATGCCCATACACAGTGCTTTGGCTATGTGCTGGTGGCTGATGGACAGCCACATCCCATGCCATTGCTGGCTGCACTCTGGCCATCCCACTAATATCTGCGTTCTGCTTGCCTGGGGCCATTCGTATTTGCGTAGAGGACAGGGCAAGGATCCACCTTCAACAAAGGCTTTTTGAAGTGAGACACACAGAAAGAGCACCAGGAGCTCTGTTTTTGTAGCTCCAAGCAGAGGAGAAAAAAGTTGGGAGAATGACACCATATCTGAATTGCTGCTTCTCAGTGAAATGCTAAACGTTGACTGTCAAAACCCGACAGTTTGAACAGGATTTGGGTTTTCCCTTACTGACTGCAGGGCACACTTACAAGTTTGGCAAGTTGCCATGTACCTTCTGGTGGATAATTTTGGAGAATAGACCTTTTCCCAGTGTTGGAAAGAAGTCTCCTGGACACTTTGCCATCCCAGAATGGCCCAAGAGACAATCCATGTGCCTCCTGTATGGGACACCAGCATTCTCCTGTCCCATCCCTCCAAGACACAGCTTGTGGCAGCATGGTTGCTCCATAACAAGAGCAGAATGATAATATTGAATAGAGATATTCAATATATATGATTTTATATATATAAAGAAAAGGAAATTATGTTTAATTTGCTGTGGGGCTGGAGATGATGTGAGCTTGGGCTCACCATAGGACTGGCTCTTCCCTCTTGCAATGACACACTGTCCTGCTGAAGGCATACTCACGTCAGATCCCAGTGCATATACCTCTGAGCAGATGGGTAAATTTTATCTCTAGACTCTATAAGAACATCAGGGCTTCCACCAGAGATCTTCAGCAGATCTCTGTATTCTTGTTTCAGTGTTATTACATTTTTTCCCCTTTTTTTAACCTTAGCCCAACTCATTTGGCTGGCATTTTGAACAGCAATTCCTACGTTTTTTCAAGATGTGATAGTCTGGTTTTCTGATGGCCTATCGCAAGACAAAGTTGGGCTGCTTATCAGTGAAAGGTACCTTGTCAACTGACTCAGGAGCAGTGTTATATTTAAAAGGAAGCAGAAGGAAAGCCATAGGGAATAGAAACCACCGCTGCAATGGTATTAAAGTAGAGGCTGTTGTATCAACAGGGATATGGGGGAGGTGAGGTTGGAGGCTCTGGAGCTAGCTGTGGGCTTAGCATATAACTTATTCTGTCTAACACTTGCCATGAAACATCGTGACAATACTCAGGCACTAGTGGTAGCAAAGATATTATCACTTGGGGAGACAACAGAAACGGCCTTATCATTTTGACAATAGCTTTTTTCCCTTATTATCGCTAAGTAACAACATCTCTATTTCACCGCCACTACTGAGCCATTGTTTTTTTGATAAATAGGGTCCTTCTCATGATTTCTTTTTTCTCCACTTGTATTTTATCCTTTGCGTGTGCATGTGAGCAAACGAAAAAAAAAAAATTCCACCAAATGGTGCAATATTAAAGACTGCATCTCTTAAGAGCCAAAGAAGCTGCCAGAGGGGATGTCTGCATGAACACACTGGTGTCTAAGGGACTTGTGGTGCACCTAGGCATGAAGAAAGTTGACTTTACCTCTAAGGTCACCACACCTCTGAGGATATAAGAGCTGGAACATATAGGAGATGTTAGGAGACATTTGTTGCTAAGAATGTCATACTGCATTAGAAAATACCTATAATAAAATCTGTATGCTTTGGCATACAGTTTGCCATGTCCTCAGATGTCTGTGCAAAGAAAGGCTACATCTCCTGTCTGTCTGTATCTTGGGACCATTCAGGTCTCTTGGGAACACCAAGGATTTCATTCACTACACTCCCAAAATACCTTAAAAGATGGAACCAGGGCTCATCATTGCCCCAACCTCATTGCTGAGCTGAAGGACCTGCACACCCTGAGCAAGAGTTAGGACTGTGCACATACAGCTCTATTAGCTATGGTGCATAGTGACAGCTGGACGTATTCACATTTGAGCTAGCTGAACATTTCTCCTTATTTCTCCTCACTTCCCTTCCTTCCTTACACCCATCCCCATGGTGTCTGAGCACTGCTGTCTACCTGACTGGCCACGATTGTTATGGATTATCATCTGCCTCGGCTATGAATGTGCTCTCCCATTATCTACTCATCATCCACAGTGGCTCTGTCTGGATACTTCTTTCTGCTGATACCATCAGCTGCCACTGTCTATTCTATACACAATAGAGAACCTTCCTATCTGAGCCCATTGCTATGGTTACAGGCATCCTGAGGGTGGTGGGATCAACAGGAGCCATAAATGAAAGTACCACTGCGGCATTTGCATAAAGACTCCCTACCTGCTGAGGAACGTCCACATTCTCCAAAATGACTCCCACGAGTTTCTGTCACCGCTACTGCGAATTTACATGTATGGGCTGGGACATCAGGGCTCAGTTTATACTTTCTTGGCTTGAATTCACAGTGAGAACACTTTTTACAGTGGAGAAGAGAGAGAAAATTTACCTTAGAAGATAACAGCACTCACCTCTTTCAGTATAAAATAATGAGGAGGAAGGTCAGCTTTCACTCTATCTTTGCATGCTCTGCTTTGCAGAGAGCCTCGAAGTGCTCAAACCAACAACGCACTGAGCTACCTGTTAGCCCCAAGCCTGAGCACCAGCAAAGGGAACCATCCATCATGTGCCCACTCCATCGCTCTCGCTGCAGAACTAAATGATGTGCTCAAACCCCACCACTAAATGGAGAGGAAATGTAACCAGACTAACTGCTATCAGAAAGTTAAATGCTTAAAATAATGCCATGGGAGGATCGAAGAGGAAATAACAGGAGGCAAAGAAGGCTATTTTCCTCAGCTGTGTTAATTTTTTTTCCCCAAACAGAGGAGGCGCGTACTGAAATTAACCTCTTCCCCTTTGATTTTTTCCTCTCTCTCTCGTGTGCACACACACACTCACTCTCTCTCTTTTAAAGCTTATACATTATGATTTGATGCAGGAGGATTTTTCATTAGTAGATGTGAAAGAGGCTTTAATACAAATCAGTCCAGAGAGCCTTTTGACAGGATTTTTAAATAGTGCCCTTTGTCTCCCAGATGCAGCCGTGTGCTATCTTGTTCCCATGCTGACCTCGCTGTCTTCCCTCATTAAAGAACACATCCGGGCTGCTGAGCCCTCTCTCTTTTTGGAGATCTTCACTGCTTTGTCTCACATGCAGTCACTCCCGTTGCTGACCGACAGCTCCTCACCCCCAGTAATTTCTGCACTGCATTAATTTCTCATTAATCTACATTGTGATTTATGAGTCTGAAATGATGGAAGACGTCTAGAGGAGTGTTTCTCATTTGGCCTGCTGCCTTCCCCTCCCCTGCCCCTTCACTTGCCTTCTTCATGAGCAAATGGGTCTCTGCTCCCACTCTGCCCTTCTGCAGAGCATCATCTCTCTGGATCATCACGGTGGGGAAAAGGAGGTTAAGCATGGTGCTTCCTGGCTGCTTTCCTCATTAACGATTTGAGAAGCAGATAAATGCTCAGGAGAAACAGGGCTGCATTCCAAAGACCTCTGGTAGCTCCTCCACGAGGCCTGTGGCTGTGCTCCAGTTGCTGTTGGATTCAGGCCAAGGAGATGGGGCCACAAGCCCACGGGTAGATGACATTTTGGAGTGTTTTTCTGTAAGGCTACTTTAGCCCAGCTCAAGGGAAAGGGGAAAAGAGAAGATCTGCAGGCTCCCCATACTTCTTTCATGAGACTCTTATAATCCTACATCAGAATCATTTTTTCCTTTACATTTCAGGAGAATTTTAAAAGAGAATCAGTACCTAAAAGGGCCTGTAAGAAAGAAGGAGACAGGTTCTTTGCAGGGTCTGTGGGGATAGAACAAGTGGAAGAGGTTTCAAACTTAAAGAGGGAGATTTAGACTGGATGTAAGAAAGAAGTTATTTACAGTAAGGGTGGTGAGGCACTGACACAGGCTGCCCAGAGAGGTGGTGGGAGCTCCATCCCAGGAGACACTCAAGGTCAGGCTGGATGGGCTCTGATCACCTGATGGAGCTGTGGGTGTCCCTGTTCATTGCATGGCTGTTGAATCAGATGGCCTTTAAGGGTCTCTTCCAAATCAAACAATTCTGTGAACAGAGAACTATTTGGCTTTAACGTCACCAGGACTTCGAATGTTTCCCCAAAGCTCCTAAATTTCTAGAATTTTGTGGCTATAAGAAATGGGATTTGCTCTGCTCTTTTGGTCATCAGTACACTGCTCTGGTCCTCAGGAGGGTCAGAAAACACAAAGAGTGCATTGTTTAGAAGATGAGAGGAAACTGGCGAATGCTTTGAGCAGGACTAAATAAATGCAGGTTGCAGTTAAGGTAGCAGTGGGAAAAATGAATAAAGGAGGCAGAAGGGACAGAAGAAGCAATGGGTGGAGGTTGATTACAAAGATCTTTTGTGCTTTGCTTCAGCTCCCCTGGTCTGCTGCTCACTGAAGCCAATGGAAACCCTGCTACTGACTTCCTGGCAGTGCATCCATATTTCAGACAATTAAGCCATAATAAATTTCAGTCAAAAGACTCCTCACCACACAATAGCCTGGAAACCACAAGCCTGATGGTCCCACTGAAAAAAGAAGAAAAACTACCTGAACTTCTCCATTGCAGGAAGTGATTTAATTTCAGGTGAGCTTCGGAAAAGAGGATTCATCTTGACTCTTTACTTTCCTGGTCTCTTCCCAAATCACAGTATTCACAGGCTGATGCAGATCTTCTCATATACAGCGTGCGAAGGTGGTTCTGGTTCTCAGCCTGCTAGAGACAATTTACAAAAGCAGTGGTGACCAGGACTAGCAATAAAGATTAGCTGCTACTGCATGAATATGTAGATGAATACGCAGTTGCTCTGACAGCAAGAGGGGAAAGCTGTTTCTTTGGGGACTGGAAATAAAAGGGGGAAATAGCCTGGCTTTTTAGCTGTTGTCTTAAATTGATATTTAGGAGCGCAATCTCTGTGCTGTTGGAAAAGGAGGAGAGTGACAAAGAAAAGAACTTTTTGTAGAAATCTTCCTTATTCTACTTTGTTAATCTTTCAAATCTTTTGAATTTGGGTAGTGTGGCTGGAAAAGGGAAAAAAATCACAAATTGTTTCTACGTAAATAGAGCTTTTACACAGAGCACAAAAGCTTGGGGTGGGAAGGGTATAAAAATATTTTAATAGGTAACCTTTTATTTGGCAAAATATGTATTACTTCCTATTATGAAAAACAGTTGGCATATTTGAGATGAAAATGGTTATACATATACATTACAATTACATATTCATTTGACTTTATATTACATACACAACTCAATTTGGATAAATGTCTGAAGCCAAAGGAATAAATTAGGATTGGTGCCGAGTGCTTTCTTTGCCCTTCCTCATTGTGTTTGCTAGATTTGCATTTTATAGTTGCACATTAACAAATATGCATATTTCATTATGGTTTTGGATTAAAAGGTTATCATCTCCGTTACCCATTAGTAATAAACAAACACAGGCTTTCCATGTGAATTTATCCCTGGCTCAGCTGTTTGCTGATTAGGTTGTTGTCGCTGGGTTTCCTTGTTTTCTCCTTGCGGAGAATCCCTAAATCCATTTCTAAAGTGCTATTGTCCTCTAGGGAGTGATGAATGAGAGAAGGAGTGAACAAGAGCTGAAGGCATCCTCAGGTGGTAGGATGCACAAGGAGCAGAAGGTAGGGCCAGGACCACCACACAGCCATGTCAAGAGCTTAGTTTGGGCAAGGATCCCCAAAGCCCATGCCCTGGGGCTAAAAAATTCCTTGGAAAATCTTGTTGAAGGCTGCAGACATCCTTAGAGATGGTGGGTTGAGCAAGAGGCAATGAAATAAGCTCTTAATTTAATCTCTTTGACCAAAAAGTTCCTTACTGATCAGTTCTGTATTTCCAGCACTTGCAGGATGGAGGTAAAAAGGGATCAGGGCTGAAGAAGGTAAAGAGTGGTCAGGTGCTGGCAAAGCTGCCCAAGGAAGAGGTGGAGACACTGTCCCTGGAGACGTTCAAGAAATGTGAAGACGGTGGCACTGAGGGACATGGCTATGGGCATGGTGGGGGAGGGTTGGGGTTGGACTTGGTGATCTTAGTCATCTTCTCCAACCTGAATGATTCTATGGATGTCAACCCGTCACCTCTAAAGGATGTGCTCTAGTTCCTGTGGTGCTCTCAAGGAATGGTCTTTGGAAGGACCACTGCTTGAGGTGGCTGGTTGTCTTCTGTCTCACACAAAGTTTGGTAGAAAATGCCAATTCACGTTTTTAACAGAAAAAAAAAAAGAAAAATAGCATATAGAGCATTTCAGCACAAGTAAAAGGAACTGCCATTTTCTGCATTGCTGGAGGTCATTTTCCCTAAAACCTGCTCTCGTGCAGTGAAGAACAGGTGGAGAAAAAGGGGCTGTGCCACTCTGAGACACATAGACATTTTGTTTAGCAGTGGAAGGTCTTAAGTAAGTGAGGGTCAGCAATTAGCCTCTTTCTTGCCACCAGATCAGTTCTGAAGTGGCTGCTGACACCTCATCACTGTCAGAGCAGACAGGTGAAGACAACCTAAATAGCCCTCCTGAGGCCTGAAACAGCCAAGAGGTGTTTTAGAGCATCACAGCATAGATGCATCCTGGACTCAGCTCTGGCTAAAATGCCTGGAGCTACAAGTATTCAGTAGCTCAGCTCTGAGCCTTGTTGAGTCCTTCTTGAATTGCTTCTGCGCTGTAAACGGGATTTAAATATCAGTAAGCAAATCATCCAGAGGGCTTCTAGAGGGGAAGAATCTCTCCAGCCCTATGATGAGTGATGGGTCACTGTGCAGTCACTGAATTGATGTACCCAAGACCATGACTGCCTGAGCAGGCAGTAAGCAGCGTGGATGCTGAGGGAGATATTCAAGACCAGGTGAATTTGGGAACACTTTGCATTCAGCACCCAACCAACAGCAAGGACCAGTTTCTAAGGGCAGCAGGTAGAAAAGGCTGCCCTGAAAAGCCAGCACTGGAGGAAGGCTGCCCCCCTCGCAGAAGGGAGCTCCACTGCCTTAATGGCAGGTGCTATTTGTCACACTGACACGGGGACAGGATTGGTGTCTTCTCATCATAGAGCCGCACATGCTGTAGGATTATAGTCCTTAGCTCTGACTATTCACCTCCTGCAAATAAGAGCTACGTACAAAAGCAAATGCGATTTTAATGGATTTTTATTTTTTACTTTATCGGTTTTCCCTTGCCTTTTTAATATCACCTCACTAGAGTCAGTGGGTGTGAATGCCTTAAAAGAATCATTTTAGTTTTATTTTTCCTTTTCTGGGGCCATAAAAAAAAAAAGAAAAATGAAAAGGCACAGTGGCTTTTCAACAGAAAAAAAAGCACCAGTGGGGCTGCCCACACAACCCCTAGCACCCATCTCTGGATCATCTGTTGTTCCCATCTTTTGGGGCCTTGATGCTTTTTGTTTATTCTGTAGCCCTCTCTGCAGCTCCTTTGCTGCCCTAGACCTGCTTTCCAGTGGCACTATCAGTGTCGTTGTCCAAAGCAGTCCCCTACTTAGACCTGGTCTGGGCATACTTCACCAAGGTCCTTAAAGGCCATCCAGTCCAGCCCCCCTGCAATGAACAGGGATGCCTACAGCTACATCAGGTGCTCAGAGCCATCCAGCCTGACCTCATGTATCTCCAGGGACATAGGATTTGCAGCAGCATGTCCTTCCATGCCAATCTTTTTCAAAGGTTGTGCTTTGATGGGCTGAATGGAAAGAGCAGAACACTTAGAAGGTGTTGTATGGGGATAGTCAATCAAGCAAAGGAGTACTGAAAAGGTCAAGGTAGTAGTAAAGCATATTAATAAAATTTGCCTACTGTAATAGGGTGTTATAATAATTCTAATGCTGCAAACAGAGATTGCAAAGAGAGTTGCAAAAAGGGAGGGAAGATTGACTCACCAGAAAAGACCTCAGATATGCAGAGATCCCCAGCAAGGATCACCTACACCTCCACTGCCAACCCTTAAATGAGGTCTGGGAAGGGGTGGATCCTGGCTGCACCCCTTCCTGTCACTCAGGTGCGGTGCATTGCATTGCATTGCATTGCACTGCATTGCATGCACCTGAGTGCCCCTGGGTTGGCCCTGCCTTCCCATCAGGTGCTCAATCACTGTTTCAAGCCGTGAGTTAGCATTTCCATTACAGTTGGAAATACCAACTGTATTCTTGAGTAATAGAGCAGGGGGGCCTCATCCTAGGGCCCCACCATAAAACCTTCTCATGCAAAGCTTTTGCATGTGCAGTCTTAACAGAGAGATGAATGCTCATGTAGCCAGTACTTGGAAGTTAGGTGTATTTTTCCAGCTGTTACACTGCCAAACCATTCATGATGGGGATATGGTGCCTGTGATAAGTACACAGCAGTCTCCTACAAAACGGGCTGAAGGTGGTAATTCAGTTCACCTAGGCCACCAAACAACCATCAGATAATTGTAAATTTGGAGTGGAACTAAATAAGCTATGCATAGCTGCAAGGCTTCATTTCCAGCTACTAATCCTCTTAAATTATTAAGTCACCCTGTAAACTATTAGCTAAGTATTTTGAAGAAGAGACTCTGCTGGGTGTAGCCTTGTATAACTCTACAGACTTCAAGCAGAATATAACTCAGTATAGAAATAAATGGATGTGATTGCACAACCCACCTTGAACTACAAGTGCGTGCCTGAAACTTAGAGACCTTGTATAAAACCTTGATGCAGCACTGCAAAGCCAGCCATCCCCATGGAACAGAGGAAGGTCATTGGTCTGCACAGACAGGTGCTTTCTTTCTGATCAATAGCAATGAGAAATCTTCTGTAGTCATATTTTGTTGGCCATTCATGAAAGATTTTCCAGAGCTTTTTTTTTTTTTTTTTTGCATATGAATACTATCTTGTTGCAGTTGGTCAAATCATCCTCTGAAAGTGATTCCTGCAAATGATTTAGCTCCTTTAGCAGTTCTCTCTTTGCCAGACTATCTGCAAACAGATCATGAGTTTTATTAAAGTGTTGATTACTTGCAGTTTCACAACTGTTCAAACTACAGTTGGTGCAGCCAAATTTAAATGCCACTGCAATTACAAATTGCTTGCGATGAGTAAGAGCTATTTCTGGTCTACTACTCATGCTGTACATGTGGTCATCCATGTTGCACAGTCTTGTTTCTACTCCTGGGATGTATGGGAGGGACATGCTAAAAGGAAAGAATTGCTTTAAAAAAAAAAATGGCTGGAGGCATGTGGAACTGCTCAGCTAATGCATTGTGCGAGTAATAAATAGGAGCTGTTCAAAAAGTCTTCAAGTACACTTCCACGAGGAATACTCACAGCTACTTAACAGCATCAGTATCTCTGAAGCTCATTTATCCCCACTAATATTCTTGAAATAAACACTTGAGTGTTCATGAATAACTGTACCCTCTCTGACTGATGTGAATTTGTTCATGGCTATACATTATTCCGAATGAATAGTGTAATTCACTCTAATTTATACAAGGAAGAGGAAATTGATGGAGGAAATAATGAGATTTGGGGTAATATAAGCACTGTCAGCAGTCTTATGAAAGGGTATTGTAACATCTTCAGGTTGGAAACCATTTTCTGAGGCTGAGATTCTCGTGGCTGACATAAGGTAGAAGATACGCTGCTAGTCGTGTGTGTAGCATAGAAGCATAAATTCATTAACATTGGAAAAGACCTCATTGGAAGAGATCATCTAGTCCAACTATCCACCTACCACCAATAGGGCATGTGGGGATCATTAGTACTTTAAGCTTATAGACATAGATGCTGCTAATGAACTGATTCGGTAGCAACCAAGCTGCAGACCAGGAGGTGGCATCTCATGGCAAACATCCCTGGGGACACCTGCAGAACCTCTGAGCACCATTTGGTGGGGCAACATAGCTTGTCTTTGTGGTGGTTAGCACAAGTCTGACTGCTTTTTGCTCTCCTCTTGTTCCAGATGAGGGGAAGAGTACAGCAGAGTGAAATCACCCAGTTTCTACTTTTCATAGAGGCTGCCATACTTTCTTCTGCCTCACCATAAGACACTTAGAATAAATCAGATTTTCAGGAGCGCTCAGTGCTTTGAATTAGGGATTATGACAGCAAGGAGATATAAAAAAGTGCTCGGTGCTTACCAGCCTAAAACTGACCCTTGGGCTTTAGCCCACAGCAAAGCTCACCTCTTTTTTCTGGCTCAGCCTTCCACATGTGTCAAATAACAGAAAAAAAAAAAACCACTTTCTGTCCAACAGAACCAGCAAATGGAAAGTGCAAAACATGATGGGCAGAAAGAACTCTTCGTGCCAACAAGCGTTCTCCTTCATGGTAGGAAATGCAGTCAGGCTAGGTAAGATAAAAAAGGAAGGCAAAGAGTGGATAAGCATCAGTCTAATGGTTACAATACAATGTTCTCAGATGACGGAAAGATACGACAACAAACAGTGAAAGGACAAACAAGATAGTTCCAAGAAGGTGAAGTAATAGATGGAGGATGATAGGTCAGGAAAACATCTATGAAGACAGGAGCTATTTCTGGGCCACATAAAGTCAACAGGCTGCTCTGTGACCAGGTCCTTCTTCAGGGACTTCAAAACATTCTGCACTTATTTGCAGTAATTCTGAATGTTTTTCGCCTTGGCTCAAGCACAGGAAATCAAGTTTAAAACAGAAAAGACACACAATTCCCCAGCTTCTCTTCCACAGCATCCCTTCCACATTAACCATTTCACCACTGGAATGACATCAGCCATGGCTCTACCAGTACATTTCAGCAGTGCTCAAATGGCAGTTTCTTGGCAGTGCCATCCAAACACAGTGCCTTTCCATGGCTAAAGCAACAGCAGAAGATGTGAGCTCTACTCAAATCCTGCACAAAGGTCTATGTGACGTGACAGTAACAGACAGGAGGAGATACAGGAGTAAAAAGTGTTTTCATAAGAGTGAAGTGGGTGATCAATTCCAGCACCCACTTTGCCAAATTGATCCTTTTCTGGGTTTGTGTTGTTGACCACCATGGCTGTTTCTGAGCACTGGTGAAGTGAAACCTCAGAACAAAAGCACAGAACCCTACAGACAGCTTGGACTTTTTGCTTTTTTGAGGGGCATGAATTTCTGTCAAGGGTAAGGTCCATTAAGGATTGTTGTTTTTTCTCTGTCTTTTTTTCTTTTAGGTATCCATGCCTTTGGACTAACGTACATGCTGGAAGTACATTCTTGTGCTGGGAAGACATTATTCTTCCCTTCCACATAAATAAATAAATAAAAGTTTTAATTTGTAATATGAGCTAGCATAAGCTGTGAAGGAGCAATGCTAATTTCCCAATTTCCACACATTAAAATGATAAGGCATAGGCCTGGCAGCTAGATCCGAAAACCACATGGCACTGGGGCAGTGGAAAAAAAAAAATCAGCAGCTGATGACAGGCACATGTCCTGCTTTCTCTGCTTTTTATTTTTGGAGTATGTTGGGATAGTCTTCGGTGTTTGCTCTGCTGACACATGTTGGCTGCCCAGGGTAGCTGTAATAGGCCCCTGTGGGAGGTGTATAATTGAGATATACAGGCATTCTGCATATTAACAATATGTGCTTGTCCTGCTTTGAAAAAAAGGCTGAAATAATTTCTCTCCCATTGCCCTTCCTTCCTTGCTTCCCTCTTGCCTTTGGGCACTCGCATGAATTGCTTTGCTGGAAGTAGGGTGAGGGTCTGGGCAGGTGGTGTGACACTGCTGGGGTGAGACAGGCAGACCTCTGAAGGGACAGCGTGCTACCAGAGGGGTTAAAAGAGTGGTAAAGGTGTCTGTATGCTGGGAGGACAGTTTAGTATCATATGCCATATTTCCAGGAATTTTACAGTTTGGTGGAAGATGACCCCAAAACATGATGCTGTTTTCCTTGCCTCTTACTCACTAATCTGATGCACCATCACAGAATCATTAAGGCTGGAAAAGATCATTAGATCACCAAGTCCAACCATCAACCCATCCCCGCACGTCCCTCAGTGCCACATCTCCATGTTTCTTGAACATCCCCAGGGACGGTGACTCCACCACTCCCTGGGCAGCAGTGCCACTGCATCACCACTCCTTCGGAGAAGAAATTTCATCTAATATCCAACCTGAATCATCTTTCCCCATCAGTCTGTGATCTATCTCCTTTTTTATAAACTCACTTCTTAACCTGTCATGCCTTCCCATTCCCATCTCATCTTCCACTTCCCCATCTTCACATCTAAGGGGTTCATATTTTTCCCAAGTTGAAGCTTGACATTTGGGTGGAGGTTTGGGAAATTTTACCCAGCATCAGCCACGGTTTTGTCAAAAGCTGGCAGCTGCCTTGCCAGGACCTGTGTTATATCTAGTCCTCTTTTAGTAATCTTTTGATCATGCACTGTGCTTTAGGGCATCACAGCTTGTCTGGGCATAGGTCTTTGCTGAGGATTGGTGTTCTCACACTGGGATTATTTAACATGGGGACCCAAGAGTTGCCCAGCTCCCTAAGAAGATCAGATTGAATGCCCTATGAGGTTTTGTGTTCTGGATGAGTGTGAAGTAAGGGCTGCTAAGGCATAGACTCCAGTGTTCCTACTCCATAACATGAACACAACTACTGATTTTGTGATAACACGCAAATACTCAAACCTCAGCCCTCCAAATCCGCTTTATCTTCTTGGAGAACTGGCTTGTAGTTCCCAACTGACTTTGACATTTTCTTCACATTTTTCATTGTCTCTTTAACCCAAACTATGATTACTTTCAACCCCATTTTCAAAATTTCAGGGCCAAAGATGGATTTAAATCTGTAGCCACATTTTTTGTATGGATTTGCCTTATTGCCATCCTCCACCCTCCCTGCATGTTGGCAGTAAAACAAACCTCCCTTCAAATACTCTGTATTCGGAACTGAATATTCAGGTCCAAATCTGGATCTAGCTTCCAACAACTGTAGCTTTTCCAGAAGAGATTGCCCAAAATGCCAGGCCAGTTAAAATCCAGATTCTTGCATTGCATCTGGATTCCAACTCCAGGGAAAAGAAACCAAAGCAAAGCAACATTTTCTTTCTTGTAAAAATCCACTGGGAGGAATAAAACCAACTACACTTTCCAGGTACTCCGAGAATATTTTGGCTGGGCAAGGCTTCTCTCTGCAGCCTTTCATTTAACATCACAGCCTCTGCCTTCTTTCATTCACCAGCCTAATTCATAACTAATCATCAACAAAAATATGGCAAGCTTTTATGACCACCTTGCATTTTCTAAGATCTGCCCAGGGTGCTTAAAAATATCCCTGGCTCCTCTGTTCAGCTTCATCTCCTGGTTATAATGAGCACACAAGGAGCAGCTGTGATAGTGCAGTGATGGTGGGTTCCTCCTGTGGGCTGGATGTTCTCGTTTGGCCTTTTCAGTGAACACTGTGTCTTGGCAGGGCTTTTGCCAGGGATGAAAATGAATGAGGAAGATGAGCAGCTTGGTGAGGTCATTTCTGGTTGGGCTATGCCTGCTGGTACAGCGGCTGCTGCTGCTTTCAACTCAGCCTGACAAAATCCTTTGGCTCCTGTACTCCCTCCTGCTCCTATAATCTGCAAATTAAAACAGGGAGTGGGAGAGGGGAGGAAGGACCTTCAGAGTAATCAGAGGGAGTTTTGGACATGCTTCCCCATCCAAGGCATTGAGGTGTGTCCCTTTGCTGTTGGCACCTTATGAATGTCATAATGTTTGATGTTCCTCAGAAACCTACAGATGCTCCAAGCAGGGCTTTGTGTGGTCTCCCCGGGCACGACTTATCAGTGACACGGCACAGCTGTTTTAAATGTAGACTTGGGAGAGGGGCTCTTACCATGCACTCAGCATGCTGCCTTTGCCTGAGGTGGAGCTAAACCATCCTTCACATTCACCCCGCTGATATCAGGAGATGTGTTTTCTCACACTCTTTGCAAGACCTCTCTTCTCATTTAAATCCTTTCTTCCACTTTCCAGACCTCCGAGCAGAGCAGTACCTCCCTGCGATGCTGCAGCCCCTGCCCTTGAGCAGATGTCCACACAGCTCATGGCATTGCCTCGGCATTCAATCAGCTTGCCAGAATTGCAAAGCAAAGGCCTCAGATATCTCGTTCCAGAGCAATCCCTTTTGGGAGAAAAAGGATCATGGTGTACTCCTACTCCCTAGGTCTCCACAGTCTGTGAGAGACTAGCTCAGCTACCAATTTTTTAGCCACAAAGACTCTGCTGCCAGCCTGGGTACTGTAAGTGCATATATCGCAAGACAGTACTGCAACACGCTCACTGGAGAGCTCTGCATCTGCAGCCGCCTGGATCTGCCTCCCCACCTGCACCAGCTCTCAGAGAGCAGCTGGCTGTCCCTGCTCTCTGGGGTGAAAGCAACTCCTTGACCATAAAGTGGAAAGAACACAAAATTTATCAAGAGGCTGAGGCTTCCTTCCAAACACGTTGCCTTTGCTGCTTTCCAGTGTCCCTTCCCCCTTAAGGGCTCTCTGTGCTCATTGATAGCTACTTACCAACTTCCTTGGCCTCCAACTGCTCCCAGCACAGCCCTAGATAAGAAGCAGCTCATCTGGATTTTGGCTGTGGTTTATGAATTGCCAGAGCAGGTATCCCTCCAGGGTCTCCTCACCTTCCCATCTAAATTAAGCTTAACTGCACTTCAAGCCTCTCCCCTGGGATTCTGATCTACTTCGCCCTCAGTCTTTGTCTCTTTACAATGCCTGCCAATATCTTTGGGCATATCCTCATGTTTTGAGCAGCCCTGGCTCTGGGCCACACTGCTGGCTGGCCAGGCAAACCTTGCAGCAAAATGGCTACTTATCCATGTGGGTCATAACGAGGAGCCCTGTCTCACCCAGACCCATTTCCTATCTTTTTTGACTTCCTGTCTGCCACCTCATCACTGGAAGAGGACAGAGCCTGGCAAAAGGCATGGCTATAGGGAGCTGAGACCAGCTTAGGTACCTGCGTTTGGGCTGCTTATCTCATTGCTTCAGCTTGCCTTCCCTTGTCCTCACTCTCCCCTCCAAGTCCTTTGGTTCTGCAGAAACCAGTGGGGAATAAATGACAAAGGGCTGCTGGTGGCTTGAGCAGGCTGGCTCTGATCAGTCATCCCCAATAACACTAGGTGCCCCAAAAGTCCGTGTTATGAAGCTAACGGGAGTCAAGCTCACAGCAAACATAAAAAGGGGTACTCATCATGCAACAGGTTGTTCAGCAGTGAGGGCCCTTTAAAAAGGATATTGTGAGTGCCATCAGACAGAAAGGCTTTGGGGGAAACTGGAAAGGGGTATGACAGAGAGAAGACATCTGTCTTAGGATGACTCTTGGGTGAAGATGGTGTGGATACAAGTAAGGGGAAATGTCTCATCCATGTTTTGCTCCTAAGTTCTTGCATCTTCTCACTGTTAGAGAGCAGATGCTGTGCTGGGGTGAGTTGCACAGCTGCTCAGGTGTTCTCCAGCCTCCTGAATGCTAAAGGTACTGTTGCTGTACAGCGCACTGTTATCAAGTGGCAACTCTGAATAAGAAACCTGCTTGGCATAATAGTCTTTCTATCCACCCTGGAACAGACCAAAATCAGCCTATACTTCCAGACTGTCCCAGTCAAGTTCCATCACGCAGCTATCAGCAGCGGCATGTGCTCAGGGAGCTCTGAGCAGCCAGGGGAGCACTGGGCTCTCAGCAGTCAAACAGCGATGAGGAGACGATAACAGCAATGCAGCATTTCTTCTAAGACCAAAAACACGTTTGTGAGCTAAGAGGAAAAAACCTTGTAAGTCTAAATGTAGCAGTGCCATCTGCTGACCTATGCAACAACAGGAACGTAAGCCTCAGAGTCAGGACCTACAGACTGAGTGTATTTGTTCTTCCCTGCACAGCTACTCTGCAGACCCAAATCCTTGCAAAACACCCGGGGTTTGGGGGTAGGGACTCTCACCAGGGCATCACACAGGAAGCAGTTTGGGATAGAAACACAGCCTGAAGCATCCCTCTGCTCATCTTCAAAGGAAGTAAAGAGCTCCCCCTGAGATGGAGAAGAAATCCGCCAGCTGGCATCTCCTGTCCTACCGATGGCTGGAGGTGATCCCCCATTGCTCAGGACCTTAGAAATTCTTTAACTGGTGCAGAAACAAAATATTTTCTCTCTTCTCCAATTCCATCTTTCCATGGCACCAGATCTTTCAGTAGTGATCTTCCATCTGCTTGGAAGATGAACTCTGTATTAGTGGTTGGCAACCCTACAGATAGCAGGGGGGTTGGAGCTCAATGACCTTTAAGGTCCCTTCCAATCTAAGCCATTCTATGATTATATGATATTATTCTGCTCTGTTTTTCAGAGAAAAAATAAATAAATCCATTTTGTGGATGATACCTCTGAGGCAGAGCAGAATCTGCCATCCCTTTCTCAAGTCTGAGTGTTCTGTTGCTTTGAATTGCTGTCATGGATAACAGGAGTGGAAGACAACAGCCTTACCTGCATTTCTCGTCATTTTAGGTCTATCAAAAAGAGGAGAGTCAGATGCAGCTTGAACTGACCCCTGTCAGTCATTTACTCTCTCTTTAATGCACAGGCTGCCACTGAGTACTTTTGCTCTACTTTATGACATCTTTGCTCCAAGAAGCTCTGGCTTTGCAGGAATCCTTCTGTAACGTGGGAGAAGGGACAACTAGATGTCTGACTGGGACATGGAAGCATGAAACAAGTCTGAAAGAGGCTCTTTCTAGCATGTTTCTCCCTGCAAACATGAAGTATACAAACCTGGTCATGCACTGGTACTGCTGCCCAGTTTGTGGTGGAGTCACTGTCCCTGGAAGTGCTCGAGAACTGTGAAGACATGGCACTGAGGGACGTGGTTAGTGGGCATGATGATGATAGGCTTATGTTTGGACTTGATGGTCTTATCGAATCATAATGCTTCCATGATTCTATGAAACCTTTTGCACTCTTAGCTTTGTGTTGACCTCCAAGCTGCACAGGGTCCCCATCCTTTCCTCCACCCCCAGGCACAGCGCCATTTGCTTGTGATGGGACAGTTTCTTAGGATGCTGGCTTTGTCCCACTGCCCTTTCTGACAAAAACAGTGCCTGACAGACCTTTCACAGCTTTTCATAACAAGCCCATTATAGATTATTGCAAAGGCACCCACAATACATTTAACAAATCACGGCCCTTCCCTACAGTAACCATAAAAAATATCTCTGAGGGCTGTTCTTTGATCCAGTGGACTCAGAGCCTCCACTAGAGGTGATAAAGGCATGTTCAACCACTCACTCTTACAAAAGAGACCCACAACCTCTTTGTTAGCCATAGAAAAGACTAACTTTCACTCCCGGGGACTGAGGACTGTAGAGATGGCAGGAAACAGGCTCCCCTCGTGCCTCCCCATAGAGCCAAATGCCGCGCGCTGCACGGCTGCTTTGATGGAGGATGTTGATGTTTCTCTGCTGGAACGGTGGCCCTTCTTCCCAGGAAATGCGAACAGCGCTGCTGGAGCAGCAGCTTTGATTTTCATTGCCTGTCTGGTTCATTACCGATCGGGTAATGACTGACAATAGGCCAATCAGATCTCCAATATCACCATGTCAGCTTCATAATTAATACTACTGCAAACTAAGCTTATTGTGATTTAATTAGTAATGCTGTAATAATGCTACCGCCTGGGCTTAAGGTTACTAATTTATATAAATAGCTATGTTAATGTCTTGAAGCACCAAGTATTAATTTCATCAGTTTCGGTGTTAGACTCTGGTTGGCTCATGGCAGCTGAAAAACTCAACAACTTTTAGTGTTGTGGGGGAAAACATGTTTTTTGATCTTCTGCCTGTTGTTTTTAACTAGGCAAGAAGCAGTCACAGACAAGGCTGGAGGGATTTGGATAATATGGGCCAGGGAGCAGTATTTGAGATTCAAATCCCTTTTTGCTTGGATCTGGTTTTTTTTTTTCTCTTTTTCCTTTCTACTACCAGCATCTCTCCCCCACCCCCCCCCCCCCAACCCTTTCCTCTCCTCCCTCCTTCCTCTTAAATATATAAATAAATCTGAGCTGCTTGCATCAACAGTTCCAATTTGCCACAATTGGAAGTTGCACACATGAGAGATCTCTGTGCAGCCAGCTCGCATTTTATTTTCAAATCTAGAATTAAAAGGAAAGAAGGGGGGAAAAAAAAAAAAAAGGAGGGCCATGGGAGCACAAGGAGGATTTGCATACATCAGAGCTCTACATGAGCTAGGGCCTAAGCTCTTTCTATGGGCTTGAATAAACTACTAGAGGGAAAAGGGAACAAGAAAAAAAGGAAAATTGAGTGGCAAAAATTCCTGACCCTTTCTCTAGGATTGATGGAGGCTCATCTTCCTGTGATGGGGACAGGGCTGATGGAAGATCCCTGTGTTGAACAGCAAGGAGTGTCTGAGACAAAGGGAAGAATTATGCAAACCAATGCTGGAGTAGAATTGAGTCCTGTGCTGGCAGCCACTGGACTTATGTTAGACTCATATACACTAAAGATGGAGGAAGATGCGGCACCAGAGGAGATGGATCTAAGTAGGTATTTAAATTGTTGTTCTTACCCCAGTTCTCAGTCCTTTTCCCCAGAATGCTGCTTAGACTTGTGCACTCATTATTCCTCTAGACAACAAATATGTCCACAAGCAAGGGCAGATTCTGCTCAGGTTCACAAGGAAATACAGATATTTGTGTTTTTCCTTCCTCAGTCTTTCTCATGAACTAAACAACTGTCTTCATACTGGACCAGGGCTGGATGCTCCAAGAAGGGCTTCTGCTGCTACTCTGAGCATAAGTTGGGACGGAATGGAGACAACCCACTGCCAGATGTCTCTGCCAACTGTCAAAAGACAGATGAGAAAAATACTACTCCGATACTGACTGCCATGGCAGGTAGAACAGGTGTTCAACAAGGTCTTTCAGACAGTCTTGAGAAGCTGCAGACCCAGGGTCTCACAGGTGTGGTCCTACAGGTGCCTTAGGCATGCTAATGTGGGTCCTCTCTTTGGAAATGATCTGAGTTTATGCTGGACTACCTTCATGTCCAGCACATCTTTTCTCCCCAGGATTTTCCCCACACTTTCACAGATGAGTGAGTGATCATCAGGATCACAGTCAGCAATGACCAAACGATTCTCTGCAAGATGTGGGTTTTTTTTCCCCTAGCTTTCAGGCTGGCACAGTTATCTCCAAAGATGGTTACCCGTTTGTCTTTTTTTGCAAAAGAAGTGACAGAGATGCTGAAAAATCCAGGAACTGGCAGACAAGCATGAATATATGGCAAATCCAGCTGCTAAATAGTCTGAGGTAACTGGAATGAGCTACTCTTCCAATCATGCTTCAGCTATGACTGTACTCTAAGAAGCAGAGTCTGTGATAAATATAACTTGGCTGAATGCAAGAATTTAGATCGTGCATTAGATATTGAATTCATTACCTCTACATGTGTCTATATCCAGAGGCTGTATGCGCCCTTATCTCATCTATATCCAAAACGCTCTTAATTTCATTGATTCTGACACTTAACTCTTGAAATACTTCTCCTCTTTTTTGAAGAAGCTCCACTAGCAAGCCAAGCCATCCAGGAGCATCACAAAGATGTGACAGTGTCAGGAATAGGATCCCCTTTGGGGAAAATCAGTTTGCATAAAGTCATAAAATATAGATTTATTCATTTTTAATGTTTTCTTTTTTTTCTTCTTCTTCTTGTTTCTTTCCCCTTGCAAAATTCAGGCCAGCTGTTGGGATTGACAGTAATGACTCCCAGTGAGCTGGACTCTAATCAGCTCAGCTGGAATACAGTGAAGGACTTTTGGAAATCTAAGCTACTCCAGCAAAATGGATTTATCTTCTCAATTAGTCACAGATGCTAGTGGGATCCACCAGGTGTGCTACCGAACAGCCCCATGTGGCATAGCTTGTAGAAATCTTCCATTGCTGCAGCCCATTCATGACTTCTCTCTTTGCCTACAGAAATATGTAGTCAGAAATGAGGAAAAATCCACCTATTTCAAAGTTGTCAGTGAAGTGAGTGATTAGATTTCTTTTTCCTAGTTCATGCTGGTCAGGTCTTGAAATCCCCATCTGTGTGAGCAGGTCATCAAACGTCTTGGCCAACAAGACCAACTCAGCACTTTGTACTGACCTTCATTATCCAGATTAGAAAGGGAACTAGCACACCATATGCCAGACATAAAAGTCTCCAGCAATTCTCTTTTCAGCACTACACTCCTGGGTTTGGATCCCAGCCAGTTTGTGCTCTTTGAAACTTATAAATTGCTTTCATCTCCCAGACAAGGTAAAATCAAATTGGTGTAAGGGATGTCACATTGCTGATGAAGATGCAGAAGCAAAGTTAACTCCAACGTGGGCTTAGCACACTGTATGAAAAATATCTTAATAGGCAAGGCTGCTTCTTTTGGTTGGCCTTGGAAAAAGAAAAAAAAAAAATACAGTGTTTCTGAAAGCTGCTGTAATATTAAATGAAACAGTTTCTTCATTCAGATTCAGAGTCTGAGTTCTTGCAGCTTTTCCTACCATGCCCATGAATGGTGAGGTATGAATTAGGACACATAGAAGTTTATAAATGGTAGTGTTCTGCTGAGCTATGCATGTGTCTTAGAGTCTTTTCCTTTTTATGTATTTACAGTCACTAATCTCTCCCTGGCTACAATCCCTACCCAAGCTCTGTTTCAATCCTCTGTCCATACAGAATTCATTTTATCAGGTTTTTCCATCTGTAGCTATAACGATAATTGACTGTTAACAAGTCTGTTGGCTCTGGAATTCAGCCCTTGAAAGGAGTGTTCCTCACCCAGAGAGCAGGATGAGATAGCTGAAAGCAGTTGGATTTGCTTTCCTCATTATACTCTCAGCAGACTGAATGGGAGTGTTTTCTCCATCCCTAGTTTTTGTGATACAGTAATGTTCACCATGCTTCCCTCCTGCTTTTTCCACACCTTCCTCAAGATCCTACAGTGCTCCTTCAAGCTATTCCACTTGCTCTACAATCTAAATGTCCCAGAGGACATCTCACCAACCTCATCTCTCCCCTTCCTCTGTCCTACTCCGTTTTATGCCGTACCCATACATCTGGATATCATACAGAGTGGTTACCATGCACAGAGCTTTTTTGTGCTCATGGTGTCTATCCCTATTGCTTCGTGAAAGCTGAACACATATGGGGGGCTTCCTTCAGTAGGGGACTGTGGTTTCTCTCCTTGATGTAGGCACTGACACTTGTAAATCCTGCAGGAACTTTGTACCATTTAGACTCTCAGCTGTCTATCAAACTCGACTGAAATTGGCCAACTGGCTCTAAAGTTATTAGAGAGGAACTGACAGACAGAATGATTGGAGAGGAAATCAGGCTAAAAATATTAACATCTCGAGATAGCAACTTTGTTCTTTCAGGATTATCAGCATAAAATATATGCATGCTGCTTAGCACAGGTTTCTTCCTACCTTTCCACTGCTGCTTTTCTGTTCCTTGTACTGCTCTATGTCTAGAGGCTTGGAGATACGAACCCAGCCCTCTTCCTTTGCATAGCTCTAGAAATTCAGCAGGCTACACAGAGCAGAGGGAGAGAACTCTGTTTTCTGTTTCAGAAAGAATGGGAAATGACTGGGTTGTCCTAGTGCTTATATCATGGGCATTTTCTTGCACGTTCCCTGTGGGGAATGGCAATCCACATTGCCCAGTGAAACAGAAGAATAATACCCTCCCCCACACCCACTCCAACTTGCAATGAGCTTTCTTTCCATAAGACTGGAAGAGATCCAAACCAGTCCCCACTACTGTGGCAACTAATCTGGACTAGTGGCTAACTGGAGAAGCCCAAGGGTGGACTGATCCATAAGGGTGAGGAGCCAAGAGGGTAGGACTGTGTGTTCTCCTGTATCCCTGATCACATCATTTATGGCACAGGGGATACCAGCAGAGGTGGGGACAGGACATGCATGGCTCCCTTCCCTCCATCAGGGAGGGCACTGGAGCAGGAGAGCATGGGGAGGGCAGCAGAGACAGCAAGAAGAGGAAAGGTGGGAGAAACAGAGAGCATATAGGGAAAGAAATGCTGTAAGAGCAGAAAGTTCCTCTTCATATCGGCACAGCAGTGTTTGCAGCATGGCTTAGCATGCCTCTTCCTGTTAAATAAATATTGTGACAGTTCTAATCCTAGTGAGCAGGGACGTAACCAGAACTTGGATTTCCACTGAGGGCAAACAGTAATGGGTACACTTAAAGTATTTCAAATAAGGCTCTAATTTAGATCCATGAAGACAGTGCTGTTTGTTAAATAAATATCAAGCTCATCTGGTACCAGGCCAGTTGTTGTGGCTAAGGAAGATATATCTAGCTAGTGGTTATTTAAGCTGGATGATGAGTGAACAAGCCTATGCAGACTGCAAAGTGCAAAACTGAAAAATTGGCAGGAAGACAGAAAGAATGGGAGAGAAAGAAAGCAAGAAAGAGAAAAAGGGGGGGGGGGGGGGGGGGGGGGGGGGGGGGGATGAGAAGTGAAAGAAAGAAAAAAGAGAAAGAGAAACCTCTTTACCTTTTTTATATGCCCTCTCTAGGAACTTTGAAAACTATCAAAGGAGACAGCTCCATCCTGGCAAGGGAATTAGATATCATTTAATTGCTAAAAAGAAAATGACAAATGCTGGTTCATAACTAACATGCTACAACAATTTTATGAAATGTTAATTGGAATACCTTACACTTCCCATATACCTTTAATGAATTAATGGGGATGCCACTATCTATTTATAGACCAGTTAAGCTCCTCAGCAACTCCATTTATTTCTTGTATATGTTATTAAACCTCAGGTGGCAGTTACATAATCAATATGCTGTCCTTTAATAAACCTAAATGAAGAAAATCCTGGGAGTCCTTCAAAAAAGCACAGAATAGCTCATAAAGAGTTTGTTACTTTTCTTTGTGAAACACTTCAACCTTTCCCTGTGTGCAATCTCAGTACTTCAGATGTTAAGGTTTGGTATTTTGTTTTGCTCTGCTTTTTGCTTGTTTGTTTTATAATATGAAAAGCTTGGAAGGGATAAGATCTATTATAGGGAAATGTCCTAAAAAATCCAGATGGCAAGACCTCATAAAAATATGTATTTGTATCACATGCCACGGTGTACTGCTTCCAGATTGCAACTGGTTCCATGGGATATTCATACTGGTGACAGAGTTGGGCAAGTTTGTTTCTAATGAGGATTTGATACTTCTGGGGAGATCTTTGAAGACAGGACTTAGGAGCCTGGTGGAAGGTAACACCAGCTATATATTGCCTTACAAATAAAATGTTGACTTGAAGATCAAGAAAATGATAAGAGATTTGGTTCATATATACTACAGGATTACATGTCCTTGGTGACCTATATGGGGAAATGGGGGAATTGGGGCTGCAAGAAGTGGCACCATTTAACACTGCAAGAATTTGGTTTGACTGTAGAGCTTTTACACCCTAGGTATCTTATTACGTCCATCAGCAGTTGATATTGCTTAAGGGCCAAGCAAAACTCTAGCATATGTCCCTTTGCAGATGCTCTTTGGCCTGTGTCTAATGAACTGCTGGCCTTTGTCTAGCTTCCAGTACAAAGCTGCACATTTTGTCAAAGCCAACAACATTCACACGGCCTGGCAGCATAGCTGAAAGTCTGCAGAGGCCAAGGGCTGACTGGCATATAAAGGGTGGAACATTCTTACAGCTGAAATTCACTGTTGAGGAGTGAGTCAGGAACCTCTTCTTATCTCTGCACCTTCTCTTCAGAAATGGCTCTCCTTCTAGACTTCCAATGTAATATCTTCAGTGTCTGAAGGAAACCTAATTGTAGATTCACCCAGTATTCCCCTGGCTTCTGGCCATGTAGAATTTGACATCGAGTTCCTGCCCTGCAATCTAATTCTTGCCACTAGCAGACTGGCCAAGTGGTCTACCATACAGACAGGACATTCATGTTTTGATCATGCTTCTTATGATGTCCTCATCCCCACACTCCATCCTTATAAGTAGCAGAGTATCCCATCAGCTAGTGAGGATACTGAGGATAAATTTCTTCATTCATATCTCATTTTCTTTACCATTTGCTGCCCCAGTACCTGTTTTCTGTGACTCCTATCTTTTAGAGGAAGACTGGTTTCTAGCTTGAAAGCTGCTGCTTCTTGCTGTCATAGACTATAAACAGAGCAGCACCTCTGCTGCAGATGATCTTCAGCTTGCTTTCAACCTTTCTGAGCCTTCTTATAAATGAGGGCAATGCCCTTCTGTATTCTCTCTTCCCCTCTTCCACAAAGAATGAGAATTAAACCTGCTAAATTGACCAGCAGCACGTGCTGAAAAAATAAATGCCCTGATCCTTGGCAGGTAATGAAGAAATAGATAATGATGCAAATAATTTTCCCATGGTTATTGCTGGGAGTTTGTTTGCTTCCATCTGTCTCCAGCTTGTCATGTTGCCATTAGTGCTTCTCATAATACAGATGTTAACAAGGGCTAAAGGGCAATCTGTGGGTCTCCAACAGTTACCTGTGATGCTGTCAGACTGCAAGCAAGCTGTCAGCTGGAGTTTACTCCAGGGATAGTGACCAGTTTGACATACAGACAGAAGGAGGGGTGAAGAGGACAAGTGTGAGGATACAAGCTCAAGGAAGTAAGTGAGAATTTTGCCTGCCTGCACCAAGGTATTTTCCCATCTGCAGACCCAATTCAGCTTCTTTAGGACACACAAGGTATATAGCATTGATGTGGAGGTTGTCCCAAAACACTCAATGCAGTTCATAATTGTGAGTATAAAGGCAGAACACTAAGTAAGTGCTGGCAGACTCAGTGACAGTTCCATGAGAAAGGGAACCAGCACAATCTGATGATACCAGTGTCACCAGGCTGCTCAGATGGTTTGCCAAAATGCTTCTTGCTTAGATCCCCCATCACAGTAGGAAGCATTATGAATGTGTTGTCATCTCCTGAACATGCAACACACATTCCCTTCCCTTCCCTTCCCTTCCCTTCCCTTCCCTTCCCTTCCCTTCCCTTCCCTTCCCTTCCCTTCCCTTCCCTTCCCTTCCCTTCCCTTCCCTTCCCTTCCCTTCCCTTCCCTTCCCTTCCCTTCCCTTCCCTTCCCTTCCCTTCCCTTCCCTTCCCTTCCCTTCCCTTCCCTTCCCTTCCCTTCCCTTCCCTTCCCTTCCCTTCCCTTCCCTTCCCTTCCCTTCCCTTCCCTTCCCTTCCCTTCCCTTCCCTTCCCTTCCCTTCCCTTCCCTTCCCTTCCCTTCCCTTCCCTTCCCTTCCCTTCCCTTCCCTCTTCTCTTCTCTTCTCTTCTCTTCTCTTCTCTTCTCTTCTCTTCTCTTCTCTTCTCTTCTCTTCTCTTCTCTTCTCTTCTCTTCTCTTCTCTTCTCTTCTCTTCTCTTCTCTTCTCTTCTCTTCTCTTCTCTTCTCTTCTCTTCTCTTCTCTTCTCTTCTTTGGCTCTCCAATGTGTTTAGTACCTGTCTTGCAGCCTTGGACTATCTGGACACCTAGGATAGAGGAGTTTATACTTCTTTATCTCAAAATACCTATCATGAAGTCTCTCATTTGGAGCTGGAACTGAAAAAAGATGATTGAGGCAGACTAAAATATCCCAAAAGAACCTGCATCCTGCCTTTTTGTTCTACAAGCTGAAAAGGAAGCCCATGTTTTCTGTTTTGAATGCATTATGATGTAGTTAATTTTATTTTTGTCTTAGCTCTGTCAGCAAAGCTTAGCACAAGTGATCCCCATTCCCTGCTGGAAATGGCAGGAAGGGAAACGGGTGTGAGAACACACAGCAGTATGGACATAATGGAACAGGGAATGGTGCTGAGAGAAATTTCACTTTTCACAGTAGGGAAAGGAGAGGAGAGGAATGCAGCTCTACAAGCAGAGGATGTGCCTGTTTTCACCATATGCAAATACGTGACATGCTTTTGGCGAGAGGAAAATCAAAATTTTTCCCCAAGTTTGGATGACATTAGAAGTATACATCACACTTCTCCAAAAACTTGTGCACTCGTGTGGCTCCACACAATGTAGATACTCCTTTGGTAACATTTAGTGTGTGAGACCTTCCTGTATTAAAATCTTGGCAGAGGTCACAGACAAAAATGAATTTGCTTGGTTTGCCATAGCCATTAGTCTGTATCAATTCTGGCTGAGAGTGCAGGTGAAAATGAATCTACAGTTCTTCTGCTTATCATTTCTCCATACCAGCAAACTGTTGTGCCATTTGGAGCAATTTATTGTGACTGGTACCCATTGCTTCAAAACTACTCAGGAGAGGAGCAGTGAGGGGTGTTGTGGGTCATGACCATGGTGATATTGGATGTGCTGGTATGTGTTCTTGAAGTGGGACACAACCACAGGTGGCTCCAAAGAAAAGAAGTGGCCAGAACAGAGTGGAAGTTCAGCTGCACTGACATGAGAAGGACAAAATACAGTTGCATAATGTGCTAAATGCACCTTGAGAGATCTGTGCACCGGTCAGCATGTTGTGAAAAAAAGCATGCACAGCATCTAGTTTTCCTATGCGTGCTTTAGGGCTGTGTGTGCTTTTGGGCAGCACATTCTTTGATTTTAATGAGCCTCTTACCCACCTGCTGAACAGTCACCTTATGTCACCTGAAACTGATGTGTGCTGCCATTTTCATACACGCAGAGCACTGAAGCAGCATGTCCATGGTGAGGCAGAGTCCTGAATCATATGGCCTGGCTGCAGGATGCCCTCTTGCAAATGGCAGAAGAAATCAGCCCTCCAAAAAAAAAAACCCCTTCCAAGCCTGCTGTTCACTTGGCTACCATGGTTGCTATTGCTTGGCTGTAGATTACAGGTTCAGCAGCATGCTAAACAGCCAACATTATGTTCCTGCCAAGGAACAAGGCTCCTGACTACTGAAAACTCCCAGGGGCCCACTGGAGCTGTTGCTAAGCACAAGGGAAACCTGGTTAGCAAAGTCAACTCCATGCTTTTCCAAGTGTGCCTCAAATTTTCTGCTCCACCACTCCTTTGGCTTTTGGACACCATCCTCGCGATGCAGAAGGCACTTTCTAACAGGCACAAGGATGCCAGGCCAAGTCTATCACAGAAAACAATAGTCTTTATCAAGTGCTGCAGCCTTTGGATGCTGCTGGAGCACATCTCTGTGATAATTTTAAGAAACTGGGTCAAAGTTCCTCTTTCTCTCACCACCAGCTAGTTGGAGATCTGGCGGATACTTGAATCACATCAGATGCATAGCCAGACGTATAGCGGTTCCTGATGTCTTAAGAACCAAGTTTGTTGTATATATAACTCAATTTTTGCCAAACCAAACCAGAACATTTTGGGGAAAGGCTGAGATCTGTACTGACACACTGCATGACTTTTGCAATATCACACAGTACAAAAGGGGCAACAAAAGCAGCCTCCAAAGGATAGCTGGGCATAAACCTGTCAGGAAAACTAAAGGACTGTAGACCCCTTCACCAATACATAATCCATGCTAGTTGCATTATGGAAGGCTCTAAATAATGGCATCCGTTCTTTTTCTGGACTGCATTTGGCCTTGCTTTATTTAAACTATTATATATGGATGTGTTGTTTAAGGAACAGGATTTATGGAAGGAAACTGGCAGTGTTTTGAGCCTTGCTTTCCAGGCACTGTTCTGGGCTTCCTTAATCTCTGAGTGCTGATATGGCTGTCCATAAAAGACAGGGGTTGTTTCTGTTTTAGCTTTGTTGCTAAAAGCTAACAAAAAATGTGTTCAGGCTGCAGTCCAAGGCCATTTCAGACAGAAATACACTGTGAGTTACACCATTCCCTGAGTGTCTTTGGTGACATCTCTGGAAGATAAGAAATCCTCAGAGAGTACCAGAATCATGATCATTGTTAATTAAAGCTCATTGGAAGAAAGTCTTGATTTTCTAGAGGAGAGCCTTGACTATTTTCCAGGTGAATGTGACCAGGAGCAGTTTCAACTTGATTTTCATGCAAACTCAACTGGAAATGATTACAGCCAAATAATAGCATTAAAGTGGAAGGAAATTACTGCATTGATTGCTTGACCTGAAGAACAATAATGGTCCTCGTCTATTATAACTGATTTTCCATAACATTAGTGTTACACAGAAAAGTTCAGATTAAACCCAGGATGCTTAAAGTAAGGCTGAGAATTAGCAAACTGCCACAGTGAGGGCTCAAGTCCCCTTGCACAAGAAGAATCTATGTGAGCAAGAGTGATTACATCTTTGCAAGAAGCAGAAATGTCACCTACATCACCAAAATAGTTGTGTTAGATGGAGAGACTTTCAGGCCAGTTCCTGGGACAGGAGTGAGGAATGGGTGTTCCACATGGAAGCCAATCTCCAGCTGTGAAAGATGCTGCAGGAAAACAACTAAAATAATCTCTACGTCCCTCCAGAAAAAGAGCAGTAATCACCTTCAGTTTGTTCCTAGAAAGAAGGCGATTCAGAGGGAATGGCGTTGTGCAGGTATTGGCCTGGGCAAGCTGTTGATTCTTGGCTCACAGGTAATCCCCTCTGACTTGTCCCATGGTGCTATTCTTAGATTTGTCTTGATCTATGTTCAGGGAAATGTGCCCCAGCTGGAATGAACCTTGCTGAAGCACTGGCATGGGCTGCCCAGGGAGGTGGTGCAGTCACCGTCCTTGGAGGCGTTCAAGAACCACGGAGATGTGGCACTCAGGGACATGGGTTAGTGAGCATGGTGGGGTGGGCTGATGGACTAGCTGATCTTAAGAGGTTTTTTCCAACCTAAAGGGAAGTGTGAGTGAAAAAAATCAGATTCCAACTGAAAAGTGGATTATTGCCATCTCCCTGCCTTCCTTAATGTTGGCCCTGCTTTTCTCTTCTGTCTCCCGTACTCTCAGAGAAAATTGTTTAAATGACCAGTTTTAACTTGTAGCTGCTTAGAAATCACAACTAAGCAACGCCGCTGCTCATTTGTATGAATGAAGAGTAGGGAAGTGTTGGTCACATCCCAAAGTCTAAGCAGGACTGCTCGATGCCCTGAAGGGAAACAAATTGTTGATTAAAATCCAGTTCCTGTTTGGCAGGCTGGAACTACAAACATGATGATAAGGACAACTCCTGGGTGGCAGTCTCAGCCAAGAGAATATTATTCCAAAAGAGAAGATTTTTTTATCCCTAGAAAAGATACCTGCAGGCCACTGGCAGGATAGCTTTGTAGGGTGCAATGTGTATAAAATCTTTATCCTGGGGAGACCTGCGCCATGCTCAAGGTGAGATTCAGCCCAGCACCCATGTCAGACAAGCAGCTGGACTGGGCTCCTTGGGATGCAGCTTCCTGGCTCAGAATCCCAGAGTACAGCCCTGCTGAGATGTGCCCAATTCATCACCTATCACGCTCCTTATCTAAAGATGCGTTAGAGGATAAACAGATCAAAGGAGTCCATCAATGCTGGTTTATCTGGATGTGTTTGCTATAGAAGCCTGATGGAGAATTTTCAGATAATTATCATCTTGCCTGCCCACTTTTGTACCCACCATGAGTTGACCGTAACTACCATCTATGGACTCTATAGTTATTTTGTCCATCTGCTGGGAATCTGGGGGAGATGCCATAAATCAGAAGAGCATGAAGGGGCACTTAAGGACACAGGTTTCCAGTTCTGCATGCATCCTGTCCATACCCCTACTGGAAGGGCAGTGGGACACGCTGCTGGGGTTCAGATGCTGCTCATGATGTGATGCTTTGCTGCATATTCACTGCAAAGAAAGAGTGGGCACTCCTGACAGTACTGGCATGCAGATCTTGGAGAAATCATTAATAACAGGTGCCTGAACTTTAGGTAAATAATTTTTTACTGCTACTCTGTTTTCTTTCCTCCCTTTGTAAAGCCCTTGGCTGCGGTGCTGTGCGCATCAGCAGATTGTGGGGGTGGGCCCCGACAGCTGGCATGCTTCAGATCTCATGTGGCAACTGCACGCCTCGATTCCCTGTGTGCCACACAGCCACCCTCCTCTCCATCTCCCTGCTTCTGAGCTGTTATTTGTGTCTTCAGCGCACAGCTGGTCGGGTTTGAACAGAGGGGTGGGAGGGGAGGATGGCAGGGGCAGCATAGCCATGGAGCCGGCAGTCCATCACTCCTCCAGGATACACAGCCCAAGTGAAAATAGGGACATTAATAATGTGTAGAGTGTTGAGAGCTGATTCGTTTTATCTGGGTGCTGTTCATCACAGGAAGCATCTTCTCCTCAGCCTCTCACAGGGAGCTAATCACACAAAGCTCGCAGTCGAGGGATTTTGTTCTCCTGCCATGCCAGCAAGACAAGGCTGTGTGCGTCGGGATGCAAGCAGCCGGTTTGTGAATCCCTAAGGAGAACACGTGGGATTTCAGGAACTGACTTGTGCTTTGTCAGACAAACACAACACATAGTAGGCAGAGATGTCTTGAAGCTGCAGCAGTGGATTGACTGACCCGTGTCTGTGCATCTTTCATCCAGCTCCTCAAAAACACTAGCATGAAGGGTGCAGTAAGGAGCTACTTGCACCTACATGTGGATACCCAGCACCCTCTTCTTGTGCCTGAGTTGGTTCAGCCTTCAGAAAAGGATGTTTTGGTTCTAGAGATGAAATAAAAATCATAAGACTTCATTGACCATTGGCACATTGTGGACAACAGGACAGCTGCATCCTCAGGATAGCCTAGAAGCTGAAACATGTTTCACTAAAATGCTCATTCTTTACAATTAAAGCACAAAATGGTACAAGCCAAATGACTGCCCACAAACAATTTGTGAATACATACATGTACAGACAATTGCTTAAAAATTTGTTACTGAAGTTATTAAAAAACAGAGAAAAAAAAAAAAAGAAGGCATCTCAGAAAAAAATAGTCAAAATCAATGCTTGTAGTTCTCTTTCAAGTTTGCTTGACACCATGATTTCCCCTTTACACTACCCTCACTGTGTTGTGCTGAGTTTCCCAGAACCCTGGGTGATCCTTCTGTGCCATCACCCCATCCTTCAGAGGTGCTGAGAAGATGCTGCATCTGTGCAGGACCAGAGCTACTGCCCACCCGAAAGACTCGGGGAGAGACCTGCTGCTGTGGACACACACTGCACAGCTGCTGGAGGGACAGCTGGATTCCAGGCCAGAGCATATAAACAGCAATTCATGAATCAACAAGGATGTTCTCCTAGCCCATAAAAGCCTTAAGTGTTCTCAGTATCATCCCCATGCAGCTGGAGAGGCTCTTGACCTGGGCAAGACCTTTGATGTAGAATGGAACCGAAAGGCAGAAATTTCAGCCCTTGTCTGCAGTGATAGCTCAGGAACAAAGAACCCACTTGGAGAGAAAGGAAGAAGCAAGGGAGAAAGAAAAAGACAAAAGAGTAGAAATGGAAGGGAAGTAGCCTCAAACAACTTATTTCATGGTACCAAACACAGTGCTGCCATGAGAGGCTGCCAGTTAACAACCACATAGCACTGCGAACTTGAAATCAGACGATAACCTCTGCCTATAACCCACTAGGCAAAAACGCCCACTAGGCAAAAACGCCCAGTCTTGGTGCTCCAAGACCAAGGAGTAATGGTATCACAGAGCCTGAATAGCTCTCTTTTTTATGCATTTCTGCCCAGGAAAGCACCACCCCATCTCTCTACAGAATCATAGAATCATTAAGGTTGGAAAAGAACATTAAGATCATCAAGTCCAACCATCAATCCATTCCTAGCATGCCCACTAAACCATGTCATTCATGCTCCTGCACCACTCTTGATACTATGTTAGCATCCACAGATCTTATCCACTTCAAGCCATTTTTCTCAGCAGAATACCTTTAGAAAAAAAGAAAAAGAAATAAAAGCAGGAGTCTGGGAAAAAAAAAAAAAAAAAGTCCATCATCTGCATCCTTATGTAATTAGCTGCTTGCAAAAACAGGTAACTGAGGTCTGTCCTTCACACCCCAACTGGGCAGCGGGAGATTGATGGCTGTGTTTTAGTTTGCTGTTCTTTCTGCACTCCCACACGCACTTCGGTAACTCTCCATATTTTTATACTAAAACGCTGGCGAACACATAAATATCTCCTGTCACCAGGAAGCTGTGTCCATTCAGTTCTGCCTGCAAACACTGCTCTCCCCTCCTTGTCCTCTGTATTGCTTTCATGGGCCCTAGGGGAGGAGCTGGGAGTCACACTCATAAATTTCCATCATGTCAGGCAAATGCTTCCACATCATTCAAAAGAAAAAGCCTCCTTCCAGAAATAAATAACAGGATGTAAAGAGAGTCCACAGGTTAAACAATGGGGAGACTTGTGAATCATTACACACTAAAAATCAGGCTGGAGGATTTGGGAATCCTGGAGCAAATCCTAAAGGAGGTAACTTGGGTTCATGTATAATGTAAGAACATCACCCCAGGTGCCTTTTCTACTCCCAGCAGACAAAATCTTAATTGAAAACTTGTGGGCAGTGGGAAGGGTGGTGGTAGAAACTACAGGATTCAGTGCAGAGTGAGGAATGGGAGATTGTGGAGAGGTATTTCTTTGGAGAGACATGGAGTGTCTTGAGGGAGGGCTAGAATGAATGGCTGCTTCCTATAGGACCAAGCTGGGAACATGGGATGGTGAATGGAAGAAGACAATGGAGAGTCACACCATTCAAAACCAAAAGTGTTTTGCTCATCATCATAGTATACCTCCCAGGTTTTGTCATAGATTCCTCACTTTCTTGATGGTTCATGTATTTCTTTTCTTCTCTCTTCATCCCACATATCACTTCTAGCTCTCTCTAGCATTAAAAATATACCTGTTGTCTCACCATGCAGAGAGACACTGGGTAGCCACGTACGTTTCACCTGACACCGTGGAATCCATGCAAGGCTGATAGTAGAAAATGCAGTTTCTGAAACAGAGAGAAGGGAAAAGAGGTGGTCGGTAGACTCTGGAGTGAGCTGGGCTGGCCATCTGGACCTGACAGTTTGTAGCAATAAGAATGGGGAGCTCTATAAGCCTCAGCCATATCTAGTTATTTTTTTTTTTACAAGACTAGATAAAAGTGTTATAATGTGGGATGGGCATTTCTCTGTGAAGAGGCCTTGAATCCACTTCAATTCTTTCTTTTCTCCCTCCTCTTCTATTGCAGCAGTTGAAAGAAGGCCTTGCATAGAAAGCCATGAGTTACAAAGCAACCTCTGTGTATTGCCTAAAGCAATCAGCCAGCAGTTTCCCTTTGTATGGAGGAAAGTGTTTTTTTTTTTTTTTCTTTCTTTTATCCCCACATATATTCATCCCTTTCAATCTTTTCCTTTCCATTTTGAGCTGTCCCCTTCCTTGCCTTCCAAAGTAGCAGAAGCCATAGGAAATGGAATGGCAAAAGCCCTTGGTTTCCCATTGAGGGCCAGAGGAGGAGGATGGCAGGGTCAGCATGCTCCATTTCATGGTGTTTTACACTGAGCTAGTTAAGGCTCAACCTCAACTGTCCCTTTTGCTTTAGTAGGAAAAATGTTCTTGGGAAAAACACATCATTTTTAACTAGTTGTTCTCACTGGCTTTTCCTTCTCGCAGTCTGGTGCTGGCTTTGCTCCTTGCACTACTGCTTCTCTCTGTCCTGTGGGTGCACTCAGAGGCTGCAATCAAGATTTAAGGCCTTTGTAGTCTTAGATACAGATAAACTAGAACAAAAAGACTGCCTCTACCCCAGAGGTTTAGCACTGGAAGGTGAGTTATAGCTGGCAGTTCTGAAATCAAGTTGTCCTACTGGGATCACCCCATGGACAACAAATTCCTCATCACTTAGATGCTGGAAGGTGATGCCTTGGATGACTGAAAAATGAAGAGTAATATCGCTTCCCTCCCAAGATCTTCTCATCTTTGTCAACCTTTCAGCAGAGCTGGACATGACAGACTCACCCCTGCCTGTCCCTCAGAGCTGCCCTGCAGCTTACACTGATGCATTTTCCAGCTGGGTTGGCTCTGGTTCTGATTGCATGGTGTCATTCCTGGGACAAACACACTGTCCTGCTGATACAAAGAAAGGACTCCCCCACATCAGTCATTGGGATCCCCAGACCTTGCTCAGCCCACATGCTGAGGCCATAAGCAATCCCAGGGATCTTTCATCATGTGTAAGGTTCATGAATCCTTGGGGATGCGCATAAGTGACCTTTCCTTGTATGTGTGAACTGTCACATACGCACTAACAAAGTGGATGTGGGCAGGATTTTTCTGAGACTTCACAAAAATAAACCCAGCTGGCATGAAAAGAACTGTATTGCAGGGAGCTTAAGCATGGCATATCCATACTCCCCACAGCAAGCCAGTAGGAGGGCCAGAAACAAAACTCAGGATCTTACTAGCAGCACTCAGTGCATTGTTTGGGGATGTCCTTGTTCAGCCCCACCATGGGACAGTGAAGAAGAAATGCATGTGTTATGTCCAGAGCCTCTTTGTCTTGAGAAGGGAATTAGGGAGAGGTGTTTTGAGCAGTGTTTCTGCCAGGGAGAGCTGTGAGTGTGCTGTTTCTCTCTTTGCTTTTGTGTTGGGACTTGGGAGGTGGAGGATTGTGCAGAAGGATTGGAAAATGTTCTATTTTTCAAGTAAGCTTGGGGACTGCTGTGGAAAAAGGATCATTCTTTCCTTCAGTGAGAAGTTTGGTCATGGAGGGCTGGCTGTCTTTGTTTCCTAAATGTATACGGTGCCCTCAGGGAGTGTCTGGTTTTGATTAGATAGTGTCTAGTGGGGAGTTCTTGATTCTGGGCTATCCACTGTGAAAATGGAGTCTGTGACTTTTTTCCTCCCCCGTGAACCGTGAATGAATATCACCTCTGCCCAGGCACAAGAGAGGGACCCTCAGGCCAGCTGGGTATGTGCATTTATTATAAAGCAATGAAGTAGCAAAGATACCAGGAGACAGGAAAGATTTCTCAGTTTTGCTTTGCTCTTTTAATTCTGCCACTGGTCCACCTTCAAATGGATGAATATTACGTGTTTGTGGGGAGGTTCCTAGAGCAGCATGCTCTCTAAGAGGAGATGCACTCTGGAGACCCTATTGCGCGTTAGAGTTTAGTCTGGGATTCCAGGAACCTCATGAAGCCCCAGAGAAGGATTTCCACATTTCCCACTCCCATGCATGGCCCCTGCTCATGTGCAGAGGGATCTGTTGCTCTGAGGCCAGGGATTCTGCAACAGCAGCAAAGAAAATTCACCAGGAAGAATGTGATCTTGAGCTTCATTCAGGCCATTCTCAGAGCTAGAAAAGCCAAGTCCCCAGGCTGGCAGAGGATAGCCTTAAGAGTAGCCATTGGAAACCCTTTTTTGGACTGGGGAAAATCAAGCTCTGCTTCTTCCCTGGATAATGCCATCAGTAGTGGTTGTACAGACTGGGAGACAACAGGTTCCCTTGCCTTTGCGCTCTGAAGAGATAAGGGGATGAATAAACTCTTGGGATGAATAAACTCTTGATGAGTAAGTACTATGCCCTATCTCTGTAGGTATTCAAGGCCAAGTTGGGTGGGGCCCTGGACATCCTGAACTACAGCCTTATTTAGTGGTTGGCAACCTTGCCCATGGTAGGATGTTGGAACTAAATGATTTTTGAGGTCCCTTCCAATTCAAGCTATTCTATGATTCTGTGATTATACTGGAGGTAGGGAGCAAAAAAAACCTGACAACTAACTGTATGTGCCAATGGCTGCTTATTTCTAAGTGTTGGTATTTGATTAAGATGGTGTTTCAATAGTTCTTTAGCTGTGTGTTGATAAGCAAGTCTGCATTTGAAGATCTTAAGACACAGTTTCAACCCTGTCCCTTTTTATTCAGGGAGTTCAATCTTGCAAGGGAGATGGGAGGATGAAGGAAAAGAAAGGGCCCTCTCCCATACATGTACACCCCTTTATTTTCTTCAGAGGGAAGCAAAAATTTCCTCTGTATGGCTCAGTATGTGTGTGTGTTCCCGTCAGACACATTCACCTTGAGGAGTTTTTGCCATAGCAGTGACATTCATTAGCCAAGCCTGAGTCAAGTTCTCTCTCCAGGGACACCCTGAGGGAGGACACACTCTTTTGAGTGAAGTTCCCCTCTTTCTGAGGATTTTTGCAAGTGCTAGTTAAACACCTGAAGGCCTGCCTGACTCTCCTGCAAAGCAGATACTACAGCTGAAGCACTGTTAATTAGGAAAAACCTAATTGTTTGTTGCTCTGATGACTGTCATGATGACTATGCAAATACATTTTCCCCTCCCTCTCCCCAAGTTCTGTGCCCTTTGATAGTCCCGGGGGATTTTTCTTACTTGAGTTCAGATGCTCTTCATTTGCATGAGTCATAGCGCTGCATGACAAGGTGAGAGAAAAACTGTGTGAGAGCCCAACCTTGCAGGCAAAAAAAGCCTCAGTCCTCCCAGAGATGTTTGTTTCTGAACCGCTCACCAAGATCCTTCTTAAGAGATATAGCACAGATGAGTTGTTGCCCAGTAATTTTGCTCGACATATCTCTGAGGCTGCTGTAAGATGCAGGAGAGCTCAGTGAGTTGCAGGAGAGCTCAGTGAGTTTCCCACAGAGGTGCTGCCAGACTTAAGTCTTTTCCCTGTGAACTCTGTAGGCTCTGGGGTCTGAGCACTCCCTGTCTTTCCCAAGACAGCAGCAAGGGGCCAACAAATGAGGTGAGTGCTCAACAGAGTGAGCACAGGGGTGTTGTTCTCACCCTGGTGCATGGGTAGGCTGTGGGAATACTGCCCACAGGCAATTCTGGATGTGTTGATTCAGAGAAATGACCATGCTCATAGCAGGAATCCCCCCACGTTATTAAGTAGGAAGATGACACATCTCAATTTTAATACATACCTGAATCATGAATAGTTGGAAGAATTACTTCTGTAAATAGTGAAGGAATATTTGTGTTCTTATATCTTTTTATGCATCACCGGTTTTGGCTTCTCTTTGAGAGCACACAGCACTTGCGTCATTCAAAGCAGCTTTGGTTGATTGTGTGCAAGACATAACTAGGAAGGAAAGAGAGGGCATGTTGTCCTCTGTGGTGATGGCATCTTGGCATAGATCACAATCCAGACACTGCAGACCCTTAAGGCTTTAATTTAACAGATGTCCAACTCTGTTTCTGGTTATGAAGGGCTGAATCTTGCTACGTATCACGTGCTCTCCATTCTCCTTGAAGGCTGGGAATAGTGAACAGGGATTGCTCAGCACTTGTAGGAAAGAACATGAAGCTGAAAATACCTCAAGACTGTGCTAGGTACCCCTGAGAATCTTCTGCCTGCTGCAGGACATCTGAATTTTTAGTCTTGTGCATGGACAGAAGAGTTCACAAATATCCAGCGTCTTTATGTGATAAATATTACCTCAAATTAGTTGGCCAGATTAAAGAAGACGTAGACAGATAGCTGATATTACCTCTAAATGTAGCAGGCAGAGCTGGAATCATTAAAATAAATGTCCTCCCAAGATTCCAGCTTTATTTATTATTATCGTTATCACTATTATTACAGTGTCTAAATGTATCCCAGGCTCCAGGGTACCACAGAGAATGATAACCCTGCCAAAATGGCCATCCATACTACCGGCTGGAAACAGATAGGGCGGAGAGGAGTTGCAGCAAGGAGAAAGAGCAGGCTAAAATAAGCACTGCTGAACCCAGGTGGAAGTGAGTCACAGGTTGTACCTGCCAGCAGTCAGGGCACACTTCCACAGGAGCTGTAGTGTCCTCTTCTTCAGGAGGATGTCCTGGTGCCCACTATTTCCATCAATATGTGCAGGGAAAAGGTAGAAGCTCTGCAGCTCAGTATGCTTTGGTGCACAGATAACATGGGCATAAAGACATCTAAAAGCAAACTCCAAGTTAAGATTTTCTCACTCTTGCTCTCTACAGGGGTTTGACTCTCTGTAAGAGCATTAACACAAATAAGAGGGGAAGGGATACTGTGGGGAGAATCACATCTCACATCCGTCTTCTCCACAGCAAATAGCAAGGCAGGTGCTACAGAAAAAGATGCTTTCTAATTTAGTTATAATAATGTTGTGTCAATCACCAAAGTGCTAAGCTGTATGTAATGATTGCGGTATGAAAAACATGTATCCTTTTTAATGTGTACTTGTGTACCTACATGATAATATGCATTTCTGTTGATCCATATACATAATTATGTTAGTATAAAACCCTTAAACATATGCCTGCAATCTTATTAAAACAAAGAAACTGACTTGAAAACCAAGCTAATTCAACGTGGAACCTCTGAGGAGCAGCAGAACAGAGTTCCCACCCCCCCTCCCCCGTCCCTTTAATTGTGCTTGATAGATAAAAAAATCATAAAAATACTGAGAGCTAAGCAGAAAAAATATGACAAAATGGGAAGTACTGTTTTACACCAGATTATTTGTTCACTCTTCTCCAGGAAGATTTGGCCAATATTAAAGTGCATCTGATGGTGTTTGGAAAATTCTGCAAAGCTTTCTCTTTAATCCCAGAGCATCTTCTGGATCATCTGTCTTTTATAGTGTTCCTGCTTTATAAATAAGAATGTCACAATTGCAGTGCTGGCTGCAGACTTCCCCGGGGTCATTCCAAGCAGACCCTTGCCAGCATATCCTGGATGTATTTCTCTCTCTCACTCAGGTGGCTCTACATCGTTGTGTCTCTTGTATATACACCACTCTCTAAATTGCCATACGTACCCAAACAGGAGCATTCATTTTAGCAAGGAATAAGGCATTGCATTAAAGGAAAAGAAGGTTGAATGAATAAGGTCTGAACATGTTCATCAAGCCTAGATTCTGGCCACATCCCCATCAATTACCTGGATGCGTTGAGCTATCTTGAAGTCTTACAAACTTACTCTTGATTTTGGTCTGTCTTTCTTAATCACCTTTTTCTTTCCCCCTCAATCCAATGCTCTTTAAAGACAACCACCATCTCTGCTCTAGCTGCCACTAGATTGAAGCATCTGGTAAGCTGAGTAGGGCTGAGCATAGCCCTTGGACACCTGTAGAGAAGTCTTTGAGAGCTCACATCTTGGTTGCTATGCTCAATTCCAGAGGTCCTCACTGAGCTACTGTAGCGTGTGCACATAGCTAATATGCAAGCATCTTGAATTCCTCCCCATCCAACATGGAGTTTTGGAGAGTGAAAAGTTTCAGTGAACTCCAGGAGGGATTTGGACTGAATGCAGTGTTTCTCTAACAGGTATTTCAAGGGAAATTGATGTGAGCTTTTTCTTTCTAGCCACTGGTCTTGTTTGCAGGTGTCAGTGAGTTCATTATTAATTTAAATGTTGTTCACCCAGCTTGCAAGAGAGTTAAATATTGAACGCCTCTCCCATGCTTTCCAGTGCTGAATTACATTTCTTGCTTCTCTACCTATGGCTTCAGGCTGCCCAGGAAGTACCTACATAAAAGATTGTTAATTATCCATTTTTTCTGGTATTTATAACACGTTTTAAATGATCTCGAGCTTGATCCAAGATAGCCATGAACACAATGGACTTTGAATTAATGCCCTTCTGATGAAGGTGCAGCTATTGGCTGTGCTTTATCCTTTGTAACCAGAGGAGCAATTAGGAAACCTTTGCATTGTACTATATCTTCCTTTACTGCCAGATGCCTGCTCATAGTCATTACCTAGAGAAAAGCAAAGGGAAAAGCAGCTAAATAAGAATCTTACTTAACTGTATTTTTTATCCTGATACATCTTAGTATTAATAAATTGCACAAGTGCTTTTTATTAAAATAAGAAGGCTAATGAAAGATATCTGAGTGGATCAATTAACCCGAGCCTGAGCAGGTCATCAGAAACAATTGAGAACTGTGCAGGCAGTCACACCTGACGAGTATGGAAACTGGCCAAATGACTCAGATGAAGAGACTGATCATTTTAAAACAAATATAATTTGCTTGATTTGTTTTCTTCCCTCTCTCTAATAGCAAAATTACTTTGAAGACAAACAGTAGACCCTGTTCATGATCTTACATTTACAGTAGTCATTGTCTTGTAATCTTTAGACTGGAGTGTGTGATTTCAGTGTATGTGCAAATAAGAAGAGACAATTTCATTATCCAGTGGACTGATATTTTGGGGAAAACACTGCTCATGTCCAGCACAGTTAGAGAGATCTCTGCTGTGATCAGAATCCTGGTAGGAGGCAAAATGCATACTGCTTTCAGCTTTAGTAAAGACTGCTCTTTCATAGAGATATAGAGAGACTGCAGGAACCCTTGTAGAACAGAATGGAGTAGATATGACAAGGGAAAAATGTGGGGAGGCAAGTCTGAGACAACAGTTTTCTTTTTTTATCTACCTTTTATATCTTATCCGGGTAAGCAAAGAGCCTATCAAGGACACACAGCCAGCCTCTCTCTCTCTTTCACTGTCAAATTTGTTGCCTCATTTGGGGTTTAGAAACAAATGATTTTTTTTTTCTTCTAAATGAATTATACTATCTGGGGATGGATGATGGATTCAGGAGATAGAGGGTATGTTACGAGCATGCTCTGTTTCTTCCCTATGGGACCACCTGTACTCATGAATCTGCAGACACTGACCCAATTACTAAGCCAGCACCTGGATGCAAACTCCCTGTGACCACATCTCCAACTTGCTGTATTCACTGTGTTTTATTCAGGGACTTCTGCGTTTTAGTGCCTTTTTATGCTTAGTTGGTGTACGTAAGCAAACTCCATTTTCTGAGCAATTCACTTCACCCTTAGAGATGCCCTTGTTTTTCTTTTAGTCATTTGAAGCATGTCCCCTCCTCATCCTACTCCTCCTCCCTGCATCTCCCAGGATGACCTGCTAATTTAAATGGAGAGAGATTGCAGCAACATTCTCTGTGTCACAGTAAGCTCAGGAAGGCATTCCCCCTCCACTGAGGACAAAAATCCAGGACAAAAAGCCTTATTTACTCATCTCGTCCTCCCCCCTCACCACAGGCTTCTCCCTCAACGCTATGATGTTTTCTCCAATCTAGTTTTAAATCTCCTTTTTCCTTCCTTCTGTGGATCTACACGTCCACAGTTTCAGATTTCTTATATAGTGTTTTCAGATATCCAAGCTAAATTTTCCTTTGAATTTCTGTCCATGGTCTTAAATCAGGCTTCTCATGAATTTCACTGTGAATTTATACTCACTGCCTGAATTTGATGAAGTCTTCTCACATTAGGTACAGTTGTGAAGATAAATGTGGAGCACTGGGTAGCGTTCACTTATGGTAGGAGAGAAAGGATTTAGCCCAAGGTCTACAAAGGTATTTATGGTGCTATCTCCTATTTATATGGCTAATTTGCTATAGATTTTTACTCGTTAATTAGGAATTGAGAGTACTAATACCTTTACTCGCTGTAAGGTACATTTTCAAAATTACAATCTCATAGTGAGAAAGGACAACATACTGCCAGGAACCCTTCAGTTATTCAGTAAAGCCCAGTTACTGGGTAAATTCCCAGTAAAATGTGTATAATGAGGTATTTTCAAGTAGATCTAAGTTTGCAAGGAATTGGGAACACCATCTCAGAGCTACCTTAGTCCAAAATGTCACCAGCTCCATTGAAAAGTGAGGTCTTCAGAGGTCTGTGTCTTCCCTTGGATCTTGTTGATCCACATGTGGCCCTGGTAGGTTTGATGAAGACCAAGTATCTACAGCTGTATGGCTGAAAAAAGGGTATATTTACCTGCAGCCTTGAATGAAAGAGAATTATACACAAACTGTGGACTCCCTTTCCCCAGATTAGTAATTGCATTAGGAAGGACAAAAAATCCTCCAGGAATTGTTACATTTTTAGCATAGGACACAAGGGCAAAAGGCCTTTATTGGAGAAGAAAATACCTCATGGACTTGGGCTGCAGGTTTTATGTGATGTCTAGAATAATGACAGTAAAATTGTCACCTCCTTTCTCAAGAGGTCCCCAGTGAACATTCAAGACATATCTTGTTTGCAAACACAAATGGATTTTTACTCCTGTTTTCCCTGAGGAGATCACAGAGCTATGGCAGAATGAGCTTTATTCTCTTCTGGCTCGTGCATCATCATCAAATCTGTCGGCTAATTTCCATTTGAAGAATTGTCATTGCCAGTGGAGAAGCAAGAGGCAGACAGAATTCTCCTCTGATCAGGAGTAGAGTTGGATGAGTTGGCATTTAGAGAGATCATCTTTCTGAGTGGTAAGCAGAGAGCCATGGAACGGGAATAAATATTGGATTTGTTGGAGGTCATCACCAAAAGTCGCCTCCCTGACTACCTCTGCACTTTAATATTGTGGAGAGGGACAGACTCATAATTTTTCTGTTTTTGTGCTGGTTTGCTTCCACCTTACAGTCTGAAAACATGGAAGCCCTCATAAGAATGATAAGAAATCAGAAGCTATTTGGAATATCTCATCTTCCAGTGAGAACAGACCTGGAACTTTCCTTCAGATCCAAATGAGAGTAACCCACTAAACCATTCTTACTTAGAATCTTATATTAGTAGTATGTAATTTGTAGTCTCTTCTTTCCTTACTGTGCCATACAGGATTCCTCTCTATCTTCCTTGATACCTTCCTGGAAAAATCCATTTTCCAACACTAGTCCTCCAAAGAGGAAGAGCATCATGAAAGGAGATCAGCTCAGCAAAGGATTTTAAAACACTCTCTCTCAAGGGGAACCATGGAAGCAATTTTTAAGGTTGCTGTGGGGACTGGATTTCTTATAACTCTTCCTGTTCTGCCTCTTACTAGAGTACTTGTAGTGAGAGTAGAGCTGGTACCAAATCTGAATGCCTGAGATGAGGAAGTTATCTCAGACTGGCTACTCTGAGGGGTCCATGATGCATCTTTACCACAGCTTCCAGCTCAGCTTTTCAGGGGTTTTAAAGAAACTTGCAATTTATCCAGCTTCTTCAACTCTCTAACTCAGCAGCTGTTTTGCTACTTTAACCTACTCCCTTACTCCTTTGAGTGATGTTCTTCCATGCTTCTGGATGTCTGATGGCCCTTTGCCAGTGGCCTGGACAAGATCCAGAGATTCGCCATGAAAAACAACTCCTGTGTGCAGATGCTGGACCTGTTCTGTTCTCTGCATGGGAGATGCATCATGCAGTCAACTGCTGGCTGGGTATAAGCTCTGCTTTTCACTGGCATATCTCTGCCTTGGCTCTACTGTGAGGCTGAGGAACAGCCAGGTCATGTCTGAAACCACTCCTTTGGCTGCAGATGAGACCCAGGTGCAAGATGAGCTTTACCCTCTGACAAAACAAGCAGAATAGCTGCATGCCCATATGAAAAGGCCCTCCTAAAATGCTTCCTCTAAGATCAAGCACAGTTTATCAGTTCAGGATTGGAATCATCCTCTCTCAGGAGAGCTGAGCCCTTCCTCAGTACTGAAAGGGCAACCCCCTATCATCTAATAGGCTATTTTCATCCCTGTGTGTGTGTTTGACAGATCCAGTCAAATTATGAAGCCCTTTCTTTGTGAGAAGGAGTATAGCAATCACAGATAATGGGAACTGTGCACACTTAAATCCCTGCTTATGCTAAAGGATTGCCCCGGGAAGGGAAAGTGTCTGACCCACTTTCATTACAGCCTTTTGAGAGGCGATGCTGTGCCTCCCGCAGCTGCTGGTACTTCTGCAATGCCAATAATGGGCAGTTTGTGCACAGTACATGTAAGCAAATAGAGTGACATCTCATCTGCTGCGTGTGTGCTCCAAAGACAGTGCCTCACCAAATGCTTAATGCATTTGGCCAGTGGTGCTGCTACCTAGAAACAGCACCAAGATGCTGAACACGGCGCTGCATGCATGGCAACCTCCGCAGCCACAGCCTTGCACTGTGATGAAGGAACTGTGAGGGTGTCCTGACTCCTGTGGATCTGCTTGTGTCTGAAGTGTCATCTCAGAATTAGATGGTTTTCTTTAGCAACATCTATAGTTTCACTCTAGGAAAGGAGTTGAGTGGAAATACCAAAGATCCGCAGAAATAGTCCCTTGCAAGCATTGAGAGAGTTACTTAGCAGCTTGCAGAAGGGATGCATCTCCTCTAACAGCACTCAGGTTAAGATAATTGCCACCGCTTATGAATCTGGTCCTCATTTTTTGGTTATTTCTAGTAGTTGCAAGCAGGTAGCCAAGTCTGCATGGAGGTTATTTATCTAAAGGAAGAGAGGAAATACCACAGTGCTCTTGGAAAATGGGCCAATTCCGTGGTATTTTGTCTCTGAGCAGAGCAAGATGGCTCAGGGGAAGGTGTTAGTCAATTAAAGATAATCTAATTAAAAACATAAAATAAAATCCAACTCAGCATTTGTTCCTGCCTGCCCTCCCACAAGAGAGAAAAGACAGTGAAAGAGACAGGAAAGGTTTTTCTGCTGTCACAGAGGGTAGAGGCAGAGGAGGCATTTTAACGGGGTATTTCTTCAGTCCTTACAGAATCTTTTGAGTTGGAAGGAACCATTAAAGGTCATCTGGTCCAACTCCGCAGCAATGAACATCTACAGCTCAGTCAGATATTCAGAGCATGACCAGATTCCTCTGGGTTCATCTTTGAAGATGCAAAGCCCAGGTTAAAAAGAAATCTCATCTGCAACCTGCTCACAACTGGCAATAACCCCCCAGGTTCCCCCTGCTCCTCACTGAGGCTTTCAGTACCTCTTGCTACCAGATGGCAGCAGGCTGGCATTTGTCTAGTTAAAACGGATGCTGAAAACAACATTGAAAAGCACATTGTTTGGGACTGTCATTATTTGCATTTCTGGCTTGGCGGGTGCCCAGCTGGGACTGCTCCCACACAGGCACCTTGCAGCAAGACATCCACCCCGACGGACCAATCTTTGGGATGAGACAAAGAAAACATGGATGTTATTTCTTTTCCCCAAGAACCCTTCTAAATCATGGAAAAATCTGCCCCACTTCCCTCTCCTGGGCTGACCTAGTTGCCCAAGACCCCTGAAATCAGGGGACATTGACCAAAGGGAACACATCATGGGCAGGATGTTCACTGAGAGCCTGTACAGGGCTTTGAGGTGCAGGTTGAGGTGTCAGGCTGTAGACCATCACCCTACACAGAGGGTAGATACAAAGCTAAAGCTGGGGTGGGGAATAAATGATAACTTAATATCTGAGAGGTAAGTGTTGGTAATTAGTCTGCAACACTTTGATCATTAATGCATGCAATCAAATTATCATCAGGAATGCTTTCTCACCAGCCCCCTCCTCTTCCCCCGCTTCTCTCTCTTTATTTTAAGGGCTGGCACACGGCAAAAGCTGACAGTAACAGCCCCACCGTGCAGCCAGGAGGCTTTCAAAGGAAGCTGCTGCTCCCTAGTGTTTGCAGGATTCAGAGCTGGAGCCAAAAATACAGGCAAGAAAGAGAGCGAGTCCCCAAAGAAAGGCAGAGCAATAAACTAATGGGCCCAGGCAGTTTTCTATCCTGAGCACCAGTTCTTTGTTATCTGCTTGGCTATTGATTGCAATCCCCATGGATACAGCTCAGGTTTTCCTGCTTTGAGTTCTTAAGTGAAATTAAAAGCATGCGGTTCATTACTCAGTGCTCTGCCCTCTTCTTCTAATCTTTTGCCTATGATCCAGGTACCGTTGACCAATGACACCCCTGGGAAGAACCTTTTCGGTTTTTTTTCCCCTTCACATTTCTACATACTCTGCATATTCAGGAAGATGGAGGATGAGACCACATGAGGCACTCTGCAAGCTCTATCTTTCAACAGTGCATTAAATAAGAATTGATTCATGTTCCAAGTTTCCAGCCATAGCTGGAGATGATTTTGCAAAACCTGCATGGATGTACACATCTGCACTGCACTGTAGGACATGTGAACATGCATCTGTCAGGGTAATAGCTCTTCAGGGGCTCAGACTGAGGTTGGTTTTGGTAACATTATTTTTGGTGGGTAAATGACAGAGCATTTAAAAAAGTTCATTTTAATCAACGGTACTGGGAAGCTGGAAGAGGGGTAAAGAGGAAGAACTGATAAGTGTTAAGTAAGACTTTTAAAAGGAATTCTGTCCTGTGCCCAAGACAGGTCTTTTTATCTAAAGCAGAAAGTACAAATGCCCAATCCACTATAAACTGAGAAGCAGATGTCACCCCCAAACCTCTCCATGGAAAGCTATGGGGAAAGGTGAGAAGTATGCAAAGCAAAGGCTCAAAATGCTCTCCCAAAATTATAGAAAATATTCATCTGGACCCCATCAGCTGGAACACCCCAGGTCATACCGAATCTCACCATCACTGCTGGTGATACAATTGCCCTTGAAAGCCATATCTTTAAGGAAGGGCAAATGAATGCATTAAGATCACTATGGATGTTTTATCCAGCCATCTATCAGGCTCTTCCAAATAGTATTTTGCCTGTAGATTTTAACATCAAAGACAAGGAAAGTCAGTGGGTCGACTTCCTTTTTACTCCAAGAACGAGAGGTCAAATAACGCTTGATTATGCAGTATAAATCAATGCAAACACTGTTGATAGGTGTAATAATGGGCATATGACAGGAAATGCTTGTACAGGTGTGCTGAAATTCAGGCCACTTATCTAGGCTTTCAGCACGGCCTGAAGCGGGACCTACATTTAAGATTTTTGGCAAGCCTGAAATACTTCTTTTCATTACATAATTGGCCTGTAACTCTAATGATGATAGTGGAGCTGCTCCAGATTTATACTAATGTAACTGACAGCAGATTTTTGGCTCTGAGTCTGTAAGAAAAAGCTTGCCATAAATTCAGTATTCAGACTGTCCTTTGTAGTCTCTCTTTTTCTCAGAGAGGAAGCAAGTGCTTCTCTCTTTTCAGATTAATTCCTTTCTGTAATATTTTCTTATGGTTACTGAGATTTTGCTTCCGTTCAGCTGACCTATTTAACGTAGGTGAGCGTGAGCAGAGAGCACATTCATCCCATATATAATAATGGAGCTGTTCCCAGAATAGCTCCCCCCAAAAATTACTACTCGGCTTGTTTTATGGGCTTTCACTGGAGAGCCTAAAATTGACTCAAGTTTGAAGAACGTCTATTTAAGTATCTTTTAAATTGTGAATGCTTAAAAGAGGGGATTTTTGAGCGTGAGCCTGGGGATTTTTTATTTTAATATTGCATTTAATGGTGTCTTTGGCATTTAGCGTGAGGGGGTGTATGTGGTATATCTGTGTGTGTATGTTTATATCTAGAGAGAGATAACTCATGTGGAATGAAAATCCATTTAGCAGAAAAATGAGATCTCTTGAGTGTTTGTATTTTCTCCTGGAACTAGAAAACACTAGTACTACCAAAAAAATAAAATAAATAAGACACAGAATGATCTAAACCAATAAGATATGATTTTATGCCAAGATGTAAGAATAGATCTATATCTTTATCAGGTTTCTTTCAGCTGAGAGATGAAAATCACATGGAAGCTTGTTAGAAATCCGCTGTATAGCATATATCTTTCACAAATACATTGTAAAGATGTCTGACAGTTTCCAAAGTGAATTATGAGCTCAGGGGTACTTTCTGCCCCTCCCACACATAAGTGCCACCGAACAAACTCGCTGTGAACAGGTAGCACAAGGACAACGCAGAAGGGCCAAGTACCGAGCAGACCTGCCGCTGCCCAAATGGCACACTGTGCTCATCCTGGGCTGGTGCATAGCTGTTTCCCCATGCAGTGACCAAGTCGTCTTTCACTGTCCCTCCTCTGGAGCAGGGATCCCCTGTGCTCGGCAGGGAGGAAAAAACCCAGGGTACTCTTTGCTGGGTGATATTTATTCCTGTTATACTCAATACTGGGGAAGCTGAACCCTCTGTCTCTCGATTTTCCTCCTCCTTTTTTCCCCCCTCTCACTTACTCCGTCTTGGGCGGATGTGTTTGCTATTATGAAGTCTATTGAAACATAAACATATACTTTTAAAATAGCATTTCACTCTGACAATACTCCTGGAGAGAGCTGAGAATATTATGGTGGAGATAATGTACTCCAGACAATAAGAGAAGACAGGAGCGGGAAGCTTATCTGCTAGAACCCCTATTGCCTATTTAAACAATAATCCCCTTCAAAATGATGTTTTTCTGTGTACGCTTAAAATGCATGATATTCAGTGTGTTCGTGTGGCTTTTAATAGCATGGATAATTTTCCATACGGTTAATTCTTTGGATATATTCTGTTTTGATTCTGCAATGTGTAACGTGGGTTGCTCCTGTACGGACGCAGCTAGCCTCTCCCACAGCAGCTGCCTCCCCTGCTTGTCTCTACACCACCACTGGAGTTGGTGTTTGAGGTGAGTGGGTGGCTCTGCAAAGCCTTGTGCAGCACCTGCGTCTTTTCTGAGGACAGACTGTAAGGTTTTTATTTTCTTCCCACCTGCCATTTCTGTGAGAGTGGAAAGATGAGGGTTTTAGCTCTGAAAGTAACACTAAGACCAGATGTGGAAAGAAAAGGCTAAGTGACAAGTAACTGGCAGGCAGAGGGAGATGACCTGCATTGCAGAGATGTGCCATGATGCTGTGGCAGCTCTGCAGAGCTGGAGTTGATGTCATGAGCCTAAGGGAGAGGAGTGTGATAATTGGACCTACCCCATCCCCTGAACAAATCATAGAATCCTTAAGGTTGGAAAAGACCACTGAGAACATCCAATCCAACCACCAACCCATTTCCACCATGCCCACTAACCAAGTCCCTCAGTGCTACATCTCCATGTTCCCTGAACATCTCCAGGGACGGTGACTCCACCACCTCTCTGAGCAGCCTGTGCCAGTGCCTCACCACTATTTCTCAGAAGGCATGTTTCCTAATATCCAACCTGAACTTCAGGAGCTCCAGGGTAGGGAGTTTGCTAGGGCTGCCATAGACCAATGTATTTCCACTGCTAAACTTCAGCGCTTCCATGCTATGCTTATTCTCACTGACAGGGGCAAAGAAAGAAGCTCATTCCCTATTTAATCCGGAGACATGGCCACCCACAGTCACAGAAAACTACTTTTGCCCTCTTCCATATGGGTTGTGGAGCCATAGAGGGAGTGGGAGCAGAGGGCTATGGCACAGAATGGCAGATCTTCGGCTGAGTGTAAAGCAGCATTATCTCTTCCAGGGAGAACAATGCCAGCTCCGTTTACACCCGCTGAGGACCTAATTGGCATTTGGCTCCAGCTGCAAGAACTAGGATTGCTTCATCATTGTGCTTCTGATCTCCTATCACAGGAATCAACCAAGAATTTGATGACAGGCTCCTATTGGGATCCTCAGCCCTGCCTGGGGATGTTAATCATCAAAGTTGTAACTGAGGGGACAGAGAATTGGCTGGGAAATTTAGACCACTTTTGAAGAGGAAAATGGGAGCCAAGCATATGTGGTGTGGGAGAGTGAAATTACTGCTGAAATTTAACTTGGAAAAGAAAACAGTCCTGAGAGAGAGCTGTTTTGTCATTGTCTTGTGCTCAAGCTCACTTTTTCTTTTCTTAGCTACAGTGCAGGTATGACAGACATAGCCACCCCCTGGAAGAGAAGAGAGATGCTGCTGCAGTTATTCCTCTTCTGTCATGATGTGGTTTTTAAAATAGCATAGCAAAATTCTATCTGCCTGGCCTATGTGATCCTACTTTGTCACCAGTCTTTCCTCCCAACCAGCCCTGGCCATCCATCCCTCTCTGAAGGTACATAAACTGTATGAACTGTTAAGTCCAGGCAGGCCTGAGTCAGAAGGTTGACTTCCCTTTCAATTCATAACAGTTCATACTGACCTGCTGTCACTGTAAGCATCGAAACACCACGTCTTCTGCATGGGGTGGGTAGTGTGGAGTAAAAATTGAACCCCACAGCCCTCTTCCAGCTAACATCCATGCTTGAACCCACCCACCATTAGGCTGAGTTGAATTCCTAAAAGCTCACTTTGCACTGCAAGACCACGACGCAGATGAGCAATGATCTGGGGTCATAGCCTTCTGATAATACAAGTGAATCAACGCACCAGAGATGAACAAAAGAGAGATTATTAACTCTGTGCTTAATGCACAGTGCCAAAAAGCAGGATTTCCCAATGGATCTGTACTGATTACTGTGTGACCTCGGGAAAACCCCATGGCATCTCAGACCCTCAGTTTCCTCACCTGCAACAGAGTGATAAAGCTCATTGCAGCCCTTCATTACAGATGAGAACCGATTACACGTTCAGAGCATATGAGCAAAAAAAAAACAAACAAAAAAAAAAAAAAAAAACAAAAAAAACAAAAAAAAACCAACCCAGTAAGTTAAAAGATCTTCTGTTGGTTGCTTTCCCTTAGACTCGGTGGGGCTAAGAAGGGTTATACGTTCCCTTCATGGAAGTGGTTTTGTTTGTTTCCTTCTTTCTAATGAAAGAACTTCCATCCTGTTTCCAAACCCATGAGACACCTTCTACAGCAAGGAAAATAATCAAACAAAAAAACCCAATGTATTTCTCTGTGGCAGCAGCAGACTCATAAGCACATCAGCAAATAAGGTATGTGCTTCTAAGGATCGTCTCATGGATATACACGAGTTATGTCCTTTTCCATCATTTTGTTGATTAATAGCCATAATATCATGTCTGATCACTGCAGTAAGTATACTGTGAAAGATAACCACTGAAGACATCTAATTGTTTTCCCTTTGGGTTTTTTTAGGGGGTGTAATGCTTTAAAATAATGGCCCTAATCATTATTAATTCCTTTGGTGTTCACTGGAATAGAATCAATCACAACTAACTCATTTGGTATTAATGCAGATGTCATAGATACTTCTTTCTGCTAGAATTCAGTGTTCATTAGCTGGAGTGGGATTTTTTTCCCATTGTTCCTGGAGGGCTTTGAGAAATCTCTTGTTGTGGGGGGGAGGCAATAGGATGCATGCTCAGCTCTACTGGAGTGCAAAAGGAGAGGTCTTCCTTTAGAAGTAGTGACCCCCCAGTTTCCCTCTCTGACAGAGTTGACCCTTCTCAGTCTTCCACTCTGCCTACGCTGCTCCAGTCATCAAAGATTAAAGCCAGATTCCCATACCCTCTGAAACTGTCAAGAGACCCCAGATTTCCCTCACAAATTCTCCAACCCAATACACAGACAAGAGAAAAAAAAAAAACAAACACCAAGTTTTAATTTGCCATGCTGACAAACCCAGGATTTTAAGATTAAGCTGTGTGTCTAATGATGCTAATTAAGGAAATCTCTGAAGATATAGCTGTGATCATAATAAATAAGGTCCCAGTTTCCCTCTGAAAAAGGCACTGAAAAAGGGACAGAATAAATTTCTGGGCCAGCTGTAGCCATTGCAAGATTCTGACAATGGAGATGCTCTGCTGGTCCTCCAGCTCTCAGTGCTCACCCATTGGTTATGGATTTGCTTTTCCTATTTTTTTTTTTCCCCTAGGTAGTACCATCTGTAGGCTTGAATTTGGCCTGATTTCTCTTAGACTTGCTGAGGGGTCAAGGAAAAAAATCACACCCTTACCACCATTTTCCAGCAACCTAAAGCACTGCATGTTGCAGGCACAGAGATGTCTGTGCTATGTTCAAGTTACCCGGGGAACAATGCAGGCTATGAAACACAATGACATTTCAAAGACCTTTGGGCATCCCACCTTGCCTCTAACCGCTACAGAAGTGCCACACACTCCCTGTATTCCTATATCATGTCCACCTGCTGCAGATAGGCATCTCTGACCCCATATAATGCCTACGATGTCTGTCTTGCATAGGTACCTGAATAGTTCCCCTGCTGTTTGGCATGATTTTAGACCTAGCAATGCCCTAGTCAGGCCTCTTCTAAAGGCTTATTGGAGTAAGTTACTCTGTTAACTGCCCCAAAGTAGTGCTGGGGTGGACTACTCCAGTGATATTTTGTCAAGGAAATGCTAGAGACTTTGGGGAAGTGCTGAAGAAGATGTAGCATTTCAGCTAACTACAACACTTTCTCCTTTAATGGGAGCAGCAGTTTCAAAGCTAAGAAACTTCAGACGCAATCACTGCTTTGGACATGTACGTGTTTTCTCATTAGTGAGCTGATTTGCTACAAAATGCTGAGGGTTTCATGTGCTCATTGATATTCTTTGATGAATTCAGGAAAATGTAACTGAAGCCTCTTGTCCTCTCTTTCACTTCAAATCAATTCAGTATTCTGTATTCTCTGCTAAAATAAAGTACCTCACAATGGCCATATCCTTCTGTACAACCCTACAGACATAAAAAAAAATGTGCATGTGTTTGTGTGTGCATGTGCACGCAATCCAAACCTGTGTTTCATGCCTGAAAGCAACATCTAATGGGTGGCACAAAACTAAAGGCAGGAAGGGACTGGCTTAAAATTCTGTGAGCATCCTTCCTAAATTCATTGCATTTAGTTTTCCAGTGTTGTTGTAAAACTCAATGAGTTTGTCATAGCTCACAGTAACATCTCCTTTCAGCAGCAAAGATAACCCTGCTGTTGTAATGGATGCTGAGAGAGACTTCCAGCTGAGATATGCTTCCGCTCAGCTCCTCCTGGCTCATCTGGAGTAAGCCGCTTTGTGGCTCATCCTGAAGAAGATCTACATTTCAGTGCTGCCTCGGGACATGAGCTCTCCCAGCCCTCCTGCAATTGGAGTGCTCCCAGGAGTGAAACACACACAGTGATGGCTCCTAAAGCTGAGGAATATAGCAGGCACCAGCCTGATAGGAAGTTTCTTGTTTATCTTATGGGCAAGAGGCAAAATCAAAGTCCTTGAAATGGAGAACATAAACAGAGAGATATATTTCTCCTGATCCTTCCTTTGGTTTTGCAATCCACAAACACAGACATCTTTAGCAACTCAGGCCATTTCTCATTTGCATTGGGAATCACAACGCAGTGTTCTACCCTGTAGTGGACAAGTGCTGGGCTACCTCTTCACCCCCCAGCTGATTCCCCATGAACAGACACTATTCGGGTATCAGCCCTTGACCAGATGCTATGATTTAGCCATAGGAACAGAGCAATTTTATCATATCACAAAAGTCCTGGTCTAAGGTTGTCTGCAAGAAGAAGGCTTGCTTGTGCTTACCCTGCTGGAAGGGCTGTTATGCTCTTTGTATAGCCTGTTTCCCATAGCTTAAGTAGCTGAGTATCAAATCCTGATAGTGCACTGGTGCTGCTGATATGGCCTGCCTAAAACCCCAGCCTGGTGCTTTCTCTTGATCCAGCTGTGCTCCTGAGAGGTAAGTGAGGTCACATCACGCTCCATCATGCCTTTTCCAGCACTTCCAGGAAAGCTGGAAGAGCATCCCTATCCCTTTCTCAGTTTCAAAAGTTCCTTTTTACCTTCACTTGGGTTTACTTTGGGTTTATTTCATTTTAGTAGGAGCTTTTTTTGCAAAATCTTTTGCACTAAAAGTCACAGCTGTAGAATGAGACATTTCTGATGCAGGTGATACTAGAAATGCAGATGTTTTATGGACAACTAAGCCTCAGGGGAGAGAAAGAGAGGGAGAAGGAGAGGGATAGAAAGAGAAACCCCTTATTTAAACTTCTAGAAAGTTCACATCTTTATTTTGGCCACTGTAGACTAATTATGTGCTACAAATGCTGATTTGGGATTGGAGCTGCTTCGAAAAATCAGTATGTTTTTTTACTGAAAAATGCTATTCAGTCAAAACCAAATTTTCATATGTCAATTGTTCCTGTTATCAGAGATGCATTGGGGAAATGCTCTGTTTTTTGCATATGGATAAATTTATAATTTAAAAAAACAAAAACAACAGGTCATTCTGTTTGGTGGACATCTAGCAAACCAGTTTTCCTGTTCTTATTTGAATTAAACCTGAATTTCCTAGCATTTTCTTGTCCACTGCAATGAAATTTTTCTATCTACAGTGTTTCCTAATCACTGCAGCAGGGATCTATGGGAATTCATAGACTATTTCTAATGGATTTGCAAGATGCCACTGAGAAAAACAGGTTTGTTGTGAAGACAGTTAAATGTGCTATTCAGGGCTTCCTTCCTCTACTAGAAAATTTGAGAATTGCAGATGGAGAATCTTTTAGAACTGCTCTTTAACACACTACTGGAAAAAAAATCTGCCCTAACACCTACTGTAATTATGATTTGCAAATTCCCATAAGCACGCTGATAAAACAGTTCTTGTTCCATTTATACATGTTTTCCTATGCCCTGGGCAAATCATTTACATTTCACTATGCCTCAGTTTCCTTTTTGGGAAAATACAATTTTCCAATCACTTGAAGGAAGACTTTGGAAGAGGCAGTTCACATTTACAAAGTGCACTGAACAGGAAAATAACTTGCTAGAGGAAAAATCTCATTGGAATAATTAATCTGATTCATCCAGGGCTAATAAGGGTGCCACTGCACAGCATTTCCTTTGGCAGCAGCCTGCTGATAGAGCTTAAAGAGAGGTATGTGGAAGAGTGACCAGGACACACTGTGTTCCGTGAGCCACCGTGACACTTAGGGCAGTGGTCATGGAGTTAACAGCCATGGGGCATTTACTAATGAGATTTGATACCAAACTCTGGGTGCAGAAAGGTACTTTAGGTGTTAAATCTGGGAAGAGATCAGCCACAGTGCTTGAAGCCTTTCTGTGTTGTACTTTCAGCCAAGAGATTCTTCCAGTTATTGAGCAGTAGTCAGTAGTACAGTTAGTAGTGGCTATTTACACAACTACTCTCCCCCCATGAGTTGTGTAATTCCTGTGTTTTGTAAGCATAGAGGTGGTGAATAATGGCCAGAGATAACACTGCAGTTATCACAAACAAGTGTTCTCCCCAGTACTGGAGCTAGTGCCCCAAGGACAGATAGAAGGTGCTGCAGGGAGAGCTCATGGTTGTCCCGAGGGCCACCAACAAAGGATGGCTGGGACTTCTCCCCATCACTGCTTTCCTTCAAGTCAGAACTGAGGAGCTTGTTCATATGCAGAGACCAGACACAAATCCCTGATCTGACTCACGAGCCAGTGGCCACTTGCTTCTATCTCTTGCCTACCATTTGCATGCATTAGAATTAATCACTTTTCATTTTCAAGGGCAGCAATTAATCCACAGAGCCCTTCTGCTATTGCTCAAAGTGTTTTAGCTGCTTAGTCCAAGAAAGAAGCAAAAGAATCTGTGTTTTAACGGCAAACAAAGAGGTTAAAATAGATGGGATGTACTTTAAACATCTCCCAGTAATTAGTGACAGAGGCCCTCTTGCTCAAGTACAGCAAATATTTAACACCCACCTCCATTAGCTTGAAATTCATTTACCAGCTTGGCCTCTATGTCTGTAGCATTGGCAAAGAAAAGCTTTGATTAGCATGAAAGCCAATGAGGGTCTCCCACTCCAAGACACTTGTGGGATTGCAGGGGTGAAGCTTCCTAATTGATATCTAATGAAAAGGAAAGTATTAAACATGTAGAAGACTATAGAAACAAAGATGTATCACTGACCTGAGGAATCCCAGGCATCCTGGTGCATTCGGTGCCCTGCACGAGTATCACTCTCTACTTGTCCCATTCTTGCTTTCCTGGTAGCAGCTAATACAAGCAATCAGCCATCCTTCAGCAAATTCACACGCTGCTTTTCCCACTCATGGATGGGAGCAGCAGGGCTGTGTTTCATCGCTCCTACAGTATCGGTATGACAGTGGGCAGGGAGAACAGTTCTCCTTGGTAGCAAGTCCACAAGTCACACTCAGCTATCCCCATGATGCGTGGAGATCACCATCTTCTCAAGGCAGACAAACAACAGAGCCATTAACTAAACAAATGATAAGGCAGCAGACTAGCTCATCCCACCACATTTATCTAGAACATGGCAGACACAGATTCCTGCTGATAGAGCACCTTAGCACCTGCATGAAAAAAACTGTTTTTTTATTTCAAGGAAATTAGTTGCTGGATTTGAGAAACCTGTGGTTATTTCACTCAGTAGATGCAGCTGGACATACAGATCATGGCAGGACCTGGGCTTGTGGAGCAAGGATGGTACTGGCATCCCCCTCACCCTGTGGAGGGAGAGGTTTTGGGCCCCTGCCGCACTTATCTATTGCATCCCTCAGCAGCTCCAGCATAGGCATTTCAGAGATCTAGGGTCAACCTGCCATCTATGCCAAGAACACTGCAAAATCACAGTTCTCTTCCTGGCTCTCCTCTCCACATCATAGTCCTAGTGGCTTTGGGTATGGACAGGAGTACCAGAAAATCTGCAGAGGCTCCATACTGGAGGTCTTTTAACAGAGGTGGGACAGCCATCCATAAAGAGTGAGTTAGACTGAGTTATTCCTTCCCTAGGGTACGTGAACACATAAGATGGACTCTTCCAGTTGGACTGTCCTACTTTACCTCAGCCTCTCCATCTCCTTGTATTATTACAACCAGTGTTTGATGTTTTAATGTTCTGCCTTGTATTAAGGAACTCAGCCTGCACTGCTGGGTACTTTCAGCGCCAGTAATGCTGACAGGATGATCAGACCTTGTGTGAATAAGTGTGTCCTTTCCAGTTAGAAAAAGGCCAAGTTCTTGTCCATACCCAGCCTTTCATTTAAACTGCTTTTCGCAAGACCATTTGCTGGCAAATGCAGTGTAGATCTCCAGGTATTTAATGCCACCCACACCTTACTGTGCCCTACGGTAAACTTCCAGTTCAGATCTTTCCATCTTACTTTTCAAGACAGAGAAGGTCTCAAAGTCTTGGGTCTCATCTGAAAGATCTGTCCATACAAAGAGTTATGCGTGAAACTGTGTTTTTCTGCTGGACCTTGAAAGAAGAGCTAGAGCAGACGTCCTAGGAGCAAGCCCACTGGGATGTCTGCCTGTCACTTAAAGGTGTTTTAATTTGGATGCTTAAACCACCAAAGTACCTCAATCCCCGCCCAAGGGCACACAGGAACTAAGTCACTGCTTTTACTGAAGCAGCATTCAATTCCCTTCCTCCTACAAATGAGCTTGAGCTGTTCTGATAATTAGTACTTTATCTTGAATGGCACAAAATGGAAAAGGGGGGGTGTCCTCAGCCTTCACTGCTGGGCAGCCTCCCTGTTTCTTCTTATTAACTGCGATAATGATGGGAGAGAATAAAAGGCCCAGAGCTCCTTCAGTCACCTCATTTCATCTGGTCTGAGATTCGAGTCACTCGAGTGTCAAGAGAGCTTTTTAATTTCCAATATCACTGCTGCCAGAAATTAAAAATAAACGGGGAGCAAAACCATCAGATTAGCCAATCACACTGGAATTGTCTTTATTGTTATTGTTACTGTTGTTATTATTATTATTTGATCAGCTTTGGGAGAATTAAAGCTATTCAGCACATCAAAATATGTCTTGGATTTGAATGAACTTGTATTAACTATTCCGTCGTCTGTATTAGTGATTGGCTAATAGCCCGAAACATTGCAGCATGCTCTGCTGGAATGGAGTTTAAATTAATGATACCAGTTCATAGAAATTGCTTGTGTCTATATCATGGCATCTTAAAACATTTAATTAGTTAAAGAGCCTGAGTGAAGAACCACAGATGCCACCGAGCCAGTGTCTTGATGACACTGAGAAACCTGAAAGTCCACATGAAATGTGAAAGCCAGCAGGCCATACGGGTTGGCTCCAGCAGGTCTGGTTGGCCACTGGGCCTGGTGGGAGAGGATCCAGTCCAGTGTTTGGAAAAGGCAATCAAACAAGGCACAGCTAATTGCAGAACAGCCTTGCAAAGGCTGCAAGTGGGCTATCACTTTTCTTCCCCTTTTGAGCTGGGGGCACAGAGCAGAGGGGAAGGGGAAATCTCTGAAGGCACTCATTAGTTGTATGGATTGTGTCCTCCAGTCTGTCAGACCATGGCACTGGCAGCAGCCTCCAGAAGGGGACAAATGTGGGACTTCCATCTGGCCCTATGCAGCCCTCACTGCGCTCTGAGCTGTGAGGTGGCTGTGGGAGCTGGAGGCCATACCACCCAGTGCTGGGGGTTGTAGGCCTGGCCGCAGAGCTCCCCAGTGTGTCAGAGGGAGGAAAAGCCAAAAACAGCAAAATTTCTCTTCATCTTATGATACTGTGGCTAGCTAATCACGCCCTCTGTGTCCATGGCAGCCTGCCAATACAGCAGCACTTTGAGCAGCTCTGAAGGGTTGGAAGTGCCCTTGGCCTAGGCTGCGGTATGGGTCAGCGTGCAAAGCGAGCGCCGACCTCCACGTGCTGAGCGCCAGGCCCGTCCTGCCATCCTTTTGCCTGGTTATGCCATTAGCTTTTGCCTTTTCAATTCAAGAAATGTAAGGAAACAATAACTGCTTCATTATATAAAAGGCCTTGCTGAGGACAGTGAGATCTGGGCCAGCTGTCTGATTTCGCTAAACCCTTTAGAACAGTCCAGTTGTGAAAGGTAGGGACAGCCATGTAGTCAGGGCAGCAGGGATAGGACTTGGCCTATCTTCCCATTTCACTCCAGGATTTATTCACAGTCAGAACTGCAAGTTCTCACCGCTCACACGTGGGTGCCCGTTTGCACAAGGGCGGAGGAGTTCAGGCACATACAAACCTCCTGAACAGCCCTGCACCCAGGGAGCCTGCGTGCCCCCAGGCTCTGTCTATGCTGATAGAGATGTTTGGGCTGCACTTTCAGATGAGTCCTTTCATGTCAGCTCAGGGGGAAAAAACAAAGCAGCAGGAGGAAAAGGTCGTACTGGAAAGAAATGCTTCAGAACAGCTGCTCCAGCCTCATTCCCTCTGCTGCCATAGAGCCAAACCTTTTAAGAGTGGCAAGGCAGAAATTAAGGGTAAGGGCTGCTACCCTTATACAAATATATACAACAGAAGATTTACTTTCATTGCAACACTGCTCAACGTCCTGGCATAATTTTGTTCTCTTGGCACTGGGTGAAGTTTTACAGGCTTTGGATCTTTCAGCAGGAAAGTCCTGAGTGCTATTTCTGACTCCTCATCTCTGGTCTATGACTATCTTTTCAAGCATCAATAAGATTATTATATAAACTGCAAGTTCCACAATATATCTTTTTCTCACAAAGAGCTATTCCATTTTGATAGGAAATGCCAATTTGACATATTCTTGATCTATTTCCTTTTGTTCTCATGGTGTACTTTTTATCTCAAATTCTGGTAGCATGAATGCTTGGGGAAGGAAACAAGATTACATCAGTGTGAAGCTTCATCAGATCTCTTAGAACAAGATAACATTGATGTAGTTGTAGCAGCTTCAAGTTTTAGGTCCCCAGACATGGGAAGACTCAGGAAGACATTTGCCTTCAGTCTTATCCTCTTTTTTCATGTGGATGAAGCCACTCTATGTCACCCTCTCTGGGCACACTGAGTGGTGTGTGACCTTACACAGCTATGAGGTACAGCCTTAACTGCATTTTGTCATTTCCTCTAACATAAGGAAAAAGCACCTTTGTCCTCAGCTAGATTGACCTAAACAGTTCTCTGAAAAGAATTTTTAAATACATTCAGTTATTAAACATATGGTGCTTTGTTAATATGTCATCCCATGCTGACCACATGGCTTTTGTAGTTAATCAGCAGTAAAAGCACAGGATTCCTCCTTTCTTCCTTCTAATCACAATTTTTGACCAATTTGCAAACAAAGTATTATTGACAAACATTGTGTGAGTCACTGTGTATAATAAATAGATTTAATGATCTGTGTAGACAATCACAAACAAAAAGAAAAAATCATGATTTTTTCAAAAAATCAAATTTTGAGGATCAATTTTAAGGTTCAAATAGGATCTTGAGCAGACTTCCAGAAGTCTAAAATAGTAGGTATTAACAGAAGGCTTTGGCTTCTTCTGTGACTTTTTTATGTTTGAGTGGACTTTGCAAGATATATGGTTTGCTTCATAACTGACCACTAAGTTTGGTTTTTTGCAATGCAATTATTTGCAATGCAAATCTACAAATATTTAATGTCACCTTCATTTTCACATGCTCATCAGCTGTCTGCTTCACTGTAATTTGTGTGTATAGATTTGGCTTTAATAAAGATATTTGTGTTTACATGAATAAACATTTGATAGAATAAATTTAGTGTCCTTTCTCAAATGTAGTTCAGTTTTTTTTAGATCATTTGAATAGTATATACATAATAAAGACCATTTTATACCCTCTTAGTTCTTGCAGTGAAGAGAATGAGTTTTCCCCTCCACACAGGTGAGTGCTATTGAGTTCAATAACGTCTTGCTGAATAAGAGTGTATCTTTTAGAACACATCCAGCCTCTATGAAAAGACTCCAGGTGATGATAAATGCATCCCTTTCCTTGACAAAGTGTACTAATGGTTGTTCTCCTTCACTGGTGCAAAGTGAAGGTATAGTTCCTATTGAAAGTGGTTTTCAGTATCATTATTAGCTAGCTTTTCATAGCCAAAAAATAAAAAAATCAAAATCAAAAGAATGTTCCTTTTAGCTCTCCACGACATTCACAGCTCCCACAGCAGACGGTCTAGTGAGTAAATATAAAGTAACAGACTTTCTAACCACACTATTTACTTGGTTCTTTGCAATGGCTCTGAATGAGCCATTAAGGACTGTTGTGTAAATATAGGATTATGGGCTCTTTAAACACACGCTATTCACTTGCTCTGCCATTATGGGGATCTCTCACTAGCAGGCTCCTACTGACAGACTCTTTGTTAATCCTTCTTTTATAGGACAGACAGCTCTGGCTCTCTACTCCTTGCTTTACCATCTACCTGTGTAAGTCTGAGACTGTTAATGACAGGCCTCTGCCTGTTTGCCTGAGCACGTACAGGATTTGTGGTCCTCCTGTAGTTAAAACGGTCAGGACATGAAGATTCCTTTTTGGCATCCCACTAATGTGACTTCATTAGCCTGAGGCAAGCTCTTCATGCATCTCTCTCAGTCTTTTTGGAGGATGCTGATTCCACCAGTTTACATTAGGGAAGGTGTCATTGTTTCTGGTGACTGCTATACAGTAATTTCCTAGTTCAGGAAGGAAACGTTACATTCAGTCCACATGCCATCACTCATTACAGGCTCCAAAACAGCTCACACAATACCTTTAAGCAAACTCAAAACTGTAGTAAAAAGACCAAGCAGCTATGGATAGACTGCACTGGTGTGATGGTCAAAGTTACAATGTCCTTAATCAATTACATCAAGACATATCAATGAAGCCTATTAAAAAATAAACTAAAAAGAAGGTGGCTTAGGAGTCTTCTTATTTACTTCCCAACTCCTTTGAAAACTCTTAGGCCAAGCCAAGATATACACTGTAAGGGACTCAAATCCATCTTTGACCACTGAGTATCTACTGCCATTAAGTCTTATATTTCTTGTGTTGTTTATATACCAAGACGGAGCAGGGGAAACACTCCACCACCACTGCAGTTCAGAGCAAGTGCCAAGTCCCTTGTGGATATGCACAGCACCTGAGCTTTCTCTTAGCCAAGGTCCCAGAGAGCATCAAGTTCCTGGAAATTGTCACAATGGGAACTGCAGGCTACATGATATCATGCTAAAATATCTCTAGTCACCTGAATGCACCATTTCCATATCTTCCCTGTGTTCCTGGAGCAGTACTAAGTTTCATGAGCATGGGGGAAGATTCAGCTCAACAGATCTACTTTTTCACACATTCAGTGCTTCAAGTCTCAGTTCAACAGGAATGCTTAGGCTTCTGCTTCACAGGAGCCTCTCACATCTTAATAATAATCAGATACTGAGCTTCCAAAAAGACATGCTAAGCCTGAGCCTGGGGCTGGCTCCAAAGTCTACTGAACTCAAATGAAATATTAACAGAGATTTGGATTAGACGCTCTACGGTTCGATAGACAAGAGAGAAGGGTTGATTGCTCCTTGCAGTCCTATGGATGCAAATCATCTCAAAGGGGAAGCGAGGATGAAGCCACGATTTTCCACATCAGTCCTTTAACTTTGTTGCTGTCAGCACCACTCTCTCTGTAGGCTGACTAGGCCAGTTTGCCCCTTGTGGGGATGTATCCCTGTCTCTTCTGCATGAGCCAAACTGGGGATGGCAACATAGGCCTTAGGCTGAGGGACCATAAACTAACTAGTAACCTATGGTATTACACCTAATTTTACCTGTGTCCAGAGAGGTCTATTTCTTTTATTACTCTAATTTACTGAGACTACAAATGTCAAGCCACAAAGGGTCCTAATACTACAGACAGCTTGGCTTAAATAGTAGCAATTAATAATCCCACTGCTTTTCCCATTTCCTCTTTAACTTTTTATGTCCCTAATTTTATGTCCTTGGCAGACATTTTAAGGGTATTGTCTTATAGGTCTTGAGATCTTCAGAGGTTTGACATCTCTATGGCACAAAAATGTCATAAAGTCACAAGCTCAGAAATGGCACAGGCCTTGTTGGTTAGTGGCCACATAGTCCATGTCACCTATTTGTGCTTCTCTATCCATTTTGGGTGTCGAGGAACATGTATAGAGGGTGGAGCACTTGAGCTAAAAGCCTCCATTTAGCTGAACACAGTGATATCAACCTTGACTTAAGGTTTGCTGGACTATCAGTCCTGAAGTGATGTTGCTGCATAGTCTGTTCATGCAGAAGCCATGGTCTTTTCTAGGATTTTATAAATTATTTTGTCTTTCCTTAGGGGAACCAGACACATAAAATAAAATTATAATTGTGAAATCTGAATGTTGATTAGGTGAGATAAAATTCTTATTTCCACGACACCTGCTAAATGACTTCTACTGACAAATTGTGTTCAGGACATCATTTTTACATCAGAACCTAAAGAAAGAAAAGTGAGATGTTTTGGGCTGATGCCAGACTCCTCTCTCTACCACAAGCTCAGCCAGAATCCCTCATAGAGCATGAGTACTGACATGCAGTTGCCTACATTGTGAGATGCCACTTGGAGCTCTGTGAAGATCCCAGTGGAAAGATACCAAACTCTCCCACTAGTGCACTCATTTGTTTAAAACTACTTCAGCCTGCCTATATCAGCCCATTTGTTGGTGTTCCCAGCAAGGATTTGGAGTAAATCTGAAGTCTGGCTGGACTTCTTCCTTTAGCTCAGTGACCCGGCAGGCTGGCATCTCCAGGAGCACACTTTCTAATCAGCCAACTAACAGCACGCTTTGTGTCACAGGGAAACCTGACAACATCGCAGCAATTAAAAATATCTTTGTGACTATGCTGAAGTTCCATCACAAGATCTATTCAGGCTCTTGAAAACAGCTCATAAATTTTACAAGGGAGGAACAGCTGGAGTTGGCATCAGGGAGTGCTGTTGTTTTGGCTCGCAGATACAATAATTCCCTGGTAATAAAAAAAATAAAAAAGATCTGCTACACACATGCTTGTTCCATGAATGTGTTTCTAGTTGGGTTTTTTTTGTCTTTCCTTCTCCCTCCTTCCCCCCCAGTTTTTTGTGGGTGATTTGAGTTTGTGTGTTAATTTTGGGCTTGAAAATGTTTATAGTAATTTCATTTAAAAAGCTAAAGGGAAAAAAAAAAAAAAGTGATTTATTTTTCTCCTTTGCATCCTAAATCATTTCTGACCCTGAGAAACAACTGCACAAGGAAATAAACAAACATACAAAAAAGTCATGAAAGCTTTGATCTACAGAAAAGAAAACTGGCTGGTATTTAAAAAATAAGGAAAATAAGGAAAGCTCTTTCTCTAAACACTCCAGTGATCAGAAAATAACATCTTCTGTCATTCTGAATGCTGAGTTTGGAGTCTCAGAAGCAAAACTGTCTTTATGGATAGCAAAAGCAAGAACCTACTTATTTGACAAAGAAATTAGAGTTGACAAAAAATGCCAGTTTGAAGTACCATATACACTATTTTGTGAAAACTAATTCTTATGTAATTTTTTCCATCTTATCACTGAGAAGAGAAATTGAAATGAACGCATAGCAAAATCTATTGTATCCTGCTTAGAATCTAAGTCCATAGACCCAATCTAAAGGATCCTTGTACCAGTGGGTAAGTCAGTGAGCCACCACACAGACACAGGGACCTGCCTGCAAAAGAGAGACCTTGCCCTGGATAGAATGCTTCTCCCATCAGTGAGATGTAGGCTTCAAGTCATGCAGGGCATGGTCCTTCTGGGTCAGAAGATGACCCCCTTCTCTACAGGTTAACTTGCCAGTGAAGCTGTAAATCACCTCCAGCCCAGTATGTCATCTCTGGTGTGATGCCCTGGGAAGAGGATAGAGCCATCATAACCACCTTCCTTCAAACAATGCACCAAATTATTTGTAGGTCAGGGAGCTTCTGAGTCCAAGGCGGCAACTCTGTACTTAGTGACTCTTTATGGATTTTGCTTCTGTGGGTTTATTCAGGCAATCTTTTGCATCCATTTCCAGCATCCAGAGCACCCGGGCCCCTGCCCATCAGTTCCAGGAACCCAGGCAAACTGAAGAACCACTTCTCTGTTTTTGTCTCAAACCTTCAAACTGCTATCAACAGCAGCTTGTATTAGGCGACAGCAGGATCTAATGGAAAGAACTTGAGTCTGGAATTCCAGGACACCTGGAATCTCACCAAGAAGCAATTTTGGCTGGCCATATTCACTTCCACATTTTTACCCTGGCTGCAGAGCAGAGAGGCGAATACCGATTTAACTTCAGAAAGTGCTGTGAAAATGACAGATGAAAACTGCAGAGGAAAAGTTAGGCGATATTAATGATTATGAAGCTACAAGATTCTCCAAATGGAAGATGCTAAAAAGCACAACGTGTTATTATATTATTATTAAAAATGCTATAGTCAGGTTCTCTCCCCTCTTTCATTTGAATGCATCTAACTTCCTTCCTCACTGATGGAAATTGAATTACTTGCAGTGTTTTGTACTGAAATTTTTTATTATATTCTAAAAAAAAAGAAACTAATAATATAGATCCAATAATTAAATTGCCACCAGAAGGTGATAAGTTATGAATGGAACAAACAAAGAGAATAAAAGAGGAGAAGAATACAAAGAAATGTATTATATGACCAGCATATGGAATATTAAAAGGAATAAAGAAAACATAACCCTGATAATAAAGTCAGAGTAATGACTTTGACAGTTTATGTTCAAGGCACCATCTGGGCAATAAAATATTCTACAAATTGCTGGTGTAACTCTCGCCCTCCTGAACTTCAGGGCAGAATTTTCCCCTGATCCGTGTTTGCAAGAGTTCCTACTTCACTACACCTATTTACTACACCTGAAGGTACTTTTTTTTTTTTACCCATCAAGTTCAAGGAGCTCCACTTGTATGTCTTTGTCTTTATCCTGTTTTCCTTCTGCTCTGTGGGAACTAAAAAGCAGAGGAGAAAGAGTTAAGAGCTGGCGGGATGCCCTCACCGGTGTTCAGCAAGCTACCAGGCCCTGCTACAAGTGGTGAAAGGGAAAAGACAGGAGGTCAGGTTGCTGGTATGATTGGTAGAGGTAGTTCTGCCGCCTCTTCATCTAGGAGCAATCCCTTTCTGCTTTGAGACACCAGGGCCAATACTGCAATGCTTATTTTCCAGTTCTAAGTCCTTTGTAGATGTTCCTTTTAAGATAGGATTCATAGTTGAATGTTTTAGGACATACTTCTTACTACTTTAGGCTTCTTAATCTTCTTATGAGGGCTGCTCCAAAATTAATACCTTCTATTTCATTACATTGGCCCACGATGTCAGAGGCAGACATTGGTGGTATGGCAGTAGAGACTGAACCTTCCCACCAATATTCTGTTACATTTTGTTGCTGTACAACAGATGAAGCAAAGGAGTGCTATTAAATTCCTCCATGCAGAAAAAAAATGGCATTCATCAGTGATTGCTGAATGTTCATGGAGACCAAACAGTGCATGTGAGCACAGTGAGGCAGCAGGCAGTGTTTTTCAGCAGTGGTGATTCAGATTATTCAGAAAACCACAGCTGATAAAGCCTCACACACTGGTATGTTCTCCTGAACCACTTTTCATTTGGAGCTTTCAAAGTGTCTAAGAATAACCACTCACATGCTTCCCGTTTCTCAGATGTGCTCCATAACTTGCCCAGGTTTATAAAGCAAATGGATGGTGATGCAGCAAGTAGAGATTTCAGGCTGAAGTAGGTTGTGTGCCTGGCATTTGTTTGGTTATGGGGCACTGCTGTGTGTTTCTCCAACATGGCAGACAGACAGCGCTGCAAATGGCCATTTGCCTAGGAAGAACTTAAAAACTACAATCATTTCCCAGTCCTTGATGGTAGTATGTTACTTCGCAAGATATAAGAAAGGCATAAAGGATTCACAGTAGAAGATATCAGGACCACGGATTCTCCTAACCTTCACCCTGACCCAAACGAAGTAAAAAGCCACTGAATTCTGGAGTCAAAGGTGGGAACAGCAAGGGAGGAAGAGGAAAGTTCCCTTCCTCAAAGTGTGTTAGAGGGATTTGCTCCTTTGAAACTCATCTATTGAGAGGAGCTATAGCCCTGGAGAGGGAGGGGTGAATCTATTTGTGCTTATGCACTGTGTCAAATATCCAGAAACTCAGACACAGGAGGAGGTAAAATTGTTTACATTTATGCAACGATTGCACGGCACAAAACACCCTTTGATTTCCTCATTGCTGAGACTTCTGAGAGCCACACAGTTACCTGCAAAGCCTCCACAGTGCACAGTGGGCTATCTTGCTCTGTTGACCTTGATCTAGGTCTCAAACTCCAGCGTGGAGCTGGGAAGAGCCCAGGACTGGCAAGAGGAGCTATGGTCCCAGCAGGTGTGGGACCTTGAGGTGTCTCAATGCTGTCCATGGTTATAGGAGGGGGTAACTGACAGGTGAGGCCCCAGGGAGCAGATCCCCCTTTAGGGTCTGTCTGCAAGGTATGTAGCAGCGCTAGGAGACATGCAGAGCAAATTTGGGTACTCGTGCTGCTAAAGGGACAAGCACATACCTTGCATCAGCCACAGGAGGCAACTGCTCTGCTCAGTTGTAATAAATGGCGCTTTTCATTGAATTTGGAGCTATTTCCCTTTAAGAGAATTCCCTTTAAAAAGAATAATAACTTTTTTTTTTTCTTTGAGACCTGAGTGCCTGCAGAAGAAGCTGGGCTTGTTTTCACGTTTTAGCTGTGAAACAGTATCGGGCGGCACCATCTGATTCCTTTTCTTACCATTCTTTTGTGTCTTTCCTTTTGTAAGCAAAAATGAGCACATTCAGGCGTGCGAGAAAGAAGCGAAATCAGATTGTATTGCATTTCTTCTGGCATATATGGCGCAATACAAGATTTTTTTCTCCCTTTAACTCCCAAAATTTCAGATAGTCTGAGAAAAAATACCAGCAGAGGGGAATCAGTTTTCCATCTAAATGCTATTTAAAAAATCCCATAAATGTAAGTAGCCTTTTTATGCTTTTTTTTTTTCTTTTATCATTCCTCAGCTCTGTTTTCAGGCCTTCTCTGTGCTTTCAGATGAGCCCCTGTCTTATGAAAGTGATGTTTTGTTAATGGAGGCCATCAGCAGTTCTAACAGCAGGAACTAAACGGAGTATTTCCTTCCCCAAAACGGCTCTGCTAATTTACTTCAGTCTGGAGTAAAACTGAAAAGACACTTTCAGAAAATTGTAGATTCATCCCAAAAAGAAGAACTTCAAGGGAACTAAAACTGCGAAGGTTACATTGAGAAAATGATTTAGTCTGAATAAAAAGAGCAGGGCAAAGCTGTAGGGAAGTGTTGCACACAGCATCACAACACCTTCAAAGGGAAATAAATATTTGGAAACGTTACGGTGTTTTGCTATGAAGTGTTTTCTAAAGGATTTTTTGTTTGCTTCAAAACAGCATTTTCCATTTAGTAAATGAATCTTCAGAAAGGTTTTTAAGGAAATAAGGGTCAAACGTTCTGCGTTATTTGTTTCACCTGAAAGGCAGCATTCTAAGTCATACCCCAAATGATCTTTTCCCCCTCCCCAGGGACCAGAATCCTTCTTCCTCCAAGAATTTGCCTCATGCTTATTTTCCTCCCCAAGAAATTTTGGGTTGTGCAACAGAACAGAAAGAACTGCTTTTTATTCCCACACCTGCCAAACCTCGGTTATCCAGCCCTCACACATGCACACCACTTCTAGCGCATGTTGAATCCTGGCCAAAATCATTCTCTGCTTCTCCATTCCCCAGCATGCCAACGAGCTTTGCCAGTGAGGCACAACGCCAGCCTGTGTTCTCCTGTTTTGCCATTTTTCAGTCTCTGGTGAGGCCGTTCCAGGATCCTCACTGCCCATTTATCCATTCCCAAAACAGCAGTCCTCATGCACTGTCTGCAGCATGACTCTCCCATACAGGTGTGATTTCCCATAGAATCATTAAGGTTGAAAAATACCACTAGGGCCATCATGTCCAACCATCAAACCACCCCCACCATACCCAGTAAACCACATTGCTCATTATCCTGTACCACTCTTTATACTATGTTAGGATAAGCAGATCTTGTCCACCTCATTCCCAGTGTCTCTCAACATTGCCTCAAGATCAGGACAAGGCTACGAGCACTTCAGCTGCATCTGCTCCCATCTGGCTCAGAGCTGGTCTGACAAGCACTGGCTGATATCCTTAGCAGGGTATAGGGCGGGGGTGTGTATGAGAAAGCAAAATTAATCATCTTAATCATAGGTTTGGTGCTGCTCTTGGGATCTGGGCTTGACACTAGCATTTTATCCATCCTCCATCTGAAGAAAAATTCTAGCTCTTCCTAAAGCATCTGTACGCTGTTCTGGTGGAGAAGGCTTTTCCTCTCTCTTCCCCTTGTTCTTTCTGGACAGACATAGGGTATTTTGTCCTTTGTGAGTGAGAGTATGGGGATTTCACAGACAGCCTGAAGTCATTTTTAAGTTGTAGAAGTTTTGCAGACATAACTTTTTCTTTCTTCACAGAAAAACACTGTTTTTCAAACATAAAAAGCAGTTGCTCTCAACCCAGGAGGTACCTCCTAAGAGCCACTTTCCAAGTTTTCCCCTATCTCTGATTATACAGTCCTGACATGAATCAGCTCAGCACAGCATCGCTTGAGATGGCAAAGGGCAATACATTAACTTCAGCACTGGCAGAAGTTTAAGGGCATCAGTTTTAAGCACGCACATTAACAAGCGAGGAGGGCTGCTCTCCCAGATGCTGGGATAAAGGGTTATTTCTAAAGGCACTGGAGATAATAGCAGCACGACAATATTATGCTTTTACTTACCCACCCACAAGCAGCTGGGATCCCCTTCTCTTGGGTCTCAGCATAGCAGGAGCTGGGACTGCAGCCCCTTGTGGGATCACCCCAGCCAGGTCTGGTTCCTTCAGCCTGGGCTTCCCCCTTATACTCCCAGTTGTAGGAGATCTGCTCTCCAGCTGCAGGCTTTAATGCAGCTCAGACCTTTCAGCAGCTGCAGCTGTGAGCTTGCTAAGCAGGATGAAAGAAGTCTCAGAGGAACAAGTGAACCTGGGAGACTTTTGCAGAGCAAGGTAGAACCGCAGAGATATTTGGGGCTGGAATGAATGAAAGCTGCCCTCCTTGTCCTGCTTCCCCTGACCACTATAATCCTCTCTGATCCCATGAGCTCTCTGCTTCTACTTGACGTTACGTGCATTCACACCATTGCCATGGAGAGCTTTAATGTGAGTTAACACCAAAGTCTTGGGTGTATCTTACAGCCTTAATGGGCACTTGTTGCTTTTGCACTACTTCAGCAGGCAAAGATTTCTCTTGGACAAGAACAAAAAGCGAGAAAGAGAGAAGCCCTTCCCAGCCACCCAAGTCCCCTTCACGATACAGCGCTTAAAGGAAATCTCTCCTCCTTTTTACTGGTCACAGTCTGGGAGCTCTTTGCTTGGCCTCGACTCCTGGCCAAGAGCTGCAGTCCTATTGTTCATGCAGCACTCAGTGTCCAAAATATCCAGGGGCTGGCAAGGGCTGCTGGAGGCAACTCCTGTGCGCAGCTCCAAGGCAGCGGAGCGTGAAGGGAGAGCATCCCGTGCTGGGCAGCGAGGCAGAACGCGCCGGCACACCCCAGCAGAGCCGTCCCTTCCATTATGATCACACGAGGGGAGAGAGGATTTTTTGGCAGCTGCTCAGAGGGGAGCGCAAGGGCTGCGTCTGCCTTCTGTTGCCTGCATCCTTCATTTGGGGCCAGAGGGAGAGTCTATTTACTGACTGCAAAGAGGGACCGATGACTTCTGCTGATCTGAGAGCACTGGCTATTGATTTTACAGGGGTACCTGCAAGTGGCTATTGTGTAAGGAATGGCTTAATTGCGTATGTATGTAGATGGCTGCTGTTCACTTCCCATCCTGCAGCATTGATAATGAAGAATGTGTTCAGATAGACAGACTGCCAGCACACAGCCTTCTTCCTTATTGGATCGGGAGCGTTAGAGAATTCAAAAAAAATGTATATATATATAATTGACATGATCAGAACTTTTGGACTGTGGAGACTTATGCTTAATTTAGCCCTGCTGTAAGTCCAGGTGCGTGCCCAAATATAGCTGATCAGCCAACAGGGCAAGCGTTTATCTAATTAATGTATGAAGTGACAGAGTTTGCATACAAAGGAAAAGCACATCTGTTTTGTGGATGGATTTGCACATCTCTAGTGCTGTACAACACCTCCAGTGGTACACCAGCTTCCAACAGACAGCCACAACCCTAGTAACAAGGTAAACTGTGGGAGACCCAGGCTGGTGAAACTCTGCTCCAGGTTTTGTGTTGCTCTGCACTGGGCATATTGGCACCAGTAATGCTATGTATGTCCATGCCTGCATACAGACGTCTTTCTTTTTCTGCTTTTTAGAGAGCTGAACAAAATGGATGTGGTTAATTGGAGTGGAAATCTGCCAGCTTTGGTCCAATCAACCTCATGTGTGCATCTGCAAGTGGTACAGGCACATGGTGTGCCTTCACCCACCTTGAAGTGCAGCCACTGCAGGCCTGGGTGGAAAAATAATAGATTTCTCCATGCATGACAGAAGTGTAGGACAGAAAATGAGGGATATGCTTTCCAATTTACCAACACACCCTGTTACAGTAAGTGTAGGAATTGCAGAAGGGTTGAAATGGTACATAGCAGGAATGAATCCATCTCTGGATACAAGCAGAGGAGATCAAAAAGAGTAAGTCTTGACCCAAACCTTGTTTCAGAAATCAAACTCGAATCAAATATCCTCCCAGTTATTTTCTGCATTCACAAGTTTTCTTTCCCTGTCTGTTTATTCCAAGTGCTCTCTGAAGCACAAAAAGGCAGTGAAAGCCAGTGAGCACGACTGCCAGGAGCTGTGCCTCTCCAGCTTCCTGACCAACTCTTTTGAAAAACCTCAGCAGAATGCTCCCCAGCAAATCCTTTGCAAATGCTGTGTTTGACTCCAAGCCCACTGGGGTAGGATGGAGGGGTTTAGTAAATGCCACAGAGAGATGAAGTGCAGGGGAACCAAACTCGCAAGCTGCGGACATCCTCATCAGCAAGCTGCAGCAGTTTGATTAAATCCTTCCAAGCAGCCAGAGATAATAACACCATGAATAGAGCTTCCTAATTTCATTTCCCCAGCACCACAGATCAGGTATATTTCCATACACAGGTGCAGGACCTTTGTCGCACTGACTTTAATAATCAGTGGAGATGAAGGCAGAGCTTACCCTACGTGTCACGGAAAATTTGGGAGTTAAATTCAAGAGACTCCAAATCCCTCTTATCGGTGGTTCTGCAGTGGCACAGAGAGTAGGGTGGTGGGTGCGGGGAGTGATTGATAGTGCTGCTGACCAGATGGAGAATGGTGATTTACGGACAAGCCAGTGTCCAAGCCATGTATGCTATACAGGAGAAAAACAAATTGATTCAGTTTCAGACCTCTTGGAAGGTGCTGGCCAAAGCATTTCGCTACGTTAGCCTCGTGGATGTGGGTTGTCAAAATATTTTAACATCTGCCGGTGACCTCCAAGCATTTTCCTTCCCCTTCACTGCCTGCTCCAGCCCCAGACCTCCCTTGCAGTCAAAACTGACAACGTTAGCCATTAGAATCACTCTTTGAATTAATTACCCAGAAATATGCTTTCAAATCTTCCACTCCATGTAACAGCAAATTAAAGGGCAGCCTGGGTGGGGTTTTACACATCCTGTTTTGGCTGCCCCTCTCTAGGTAATGCCACCATTAACACCTCAGCAGCAGTGTCCACTGCTGCTCTCCCTTCTGCTGAGAACAAAAAGCAGAAAGTGCTTTTATTTCCAACCTTTTTTAAAAAGTACAGTACAAAAAGCAGTATCATATCAAGCTCTGACCTTCTCCAAATCATTCTTGTCCCTTCAGAAGCTAAATCTCTTAGGTGAAGGCCAGAGGCACTGGTGAGATGATCACCAGAACATGTACACAAGGAGTGTGCATAGCCTGACATCAGTTCTGTGTTTGCTCTCCCATTTAGTCTGCATTTTTTTCCCTGTTCAAAGTATCAAGCAAAGCAGCCTGACAAATACTTTTCACCATTAATTTAGGAGCTTTGTGAAATGTTTTTCAGGTATTGAGAACTACTGCAGCTGCAGCTCAATTCGTTCCCGCTCCTGCCCACAAAACTGGCAAAATCTCCTCCAAAGCAAGTAACCTGACATTGATTGACATCACTCTGTGTTTTCTTGAATCATGGAGATCCGCTGCATTCTGCTGATGCTTTAGATACAAACATCACCCTGTGTGAACGCGGGCAATTAGCTTCTCCTCAGTGCATGACTCTTCTCCACCTGCTCTGCCTGACAACCCCTAATCCCAAGCGGACCCCATAAAGCCAGAAGCTGTCTCCAGCTCAGTGAGGGGGCTCCAGACAGCTGCCCCAGGAGTGGTGAGGGATAGACAAGGATGGGATGGCCTCACAGAGTCAGAGGAAGCCCATGGGAACCAGACCTGCAGCTGTGCAAGAGGAATAAATGAAGAACATTGCTTCTGCCAGTCCTGCTAGGCGATGAGATTGCTAGAAATGGTTAAAATCATTTTCTGCCCAGTTTTCCCCCTCACTCTTTCCACCCTTGATTTTTGCCTTTCCTAGAGCAGCCCCTTGCACACGCTCCCTTTGCAAACACTGCCTCTGCAGAGCTGGCGGATGGGAGCAGCACTCCCTGAAGCAGAAGAGAAATCAAAGGAACAGGAGAGAGAGGGGAAAATAAATAAATAAAAAGGCTTGTTTATCTATTTATTAATAGCAGAGCAGTGTTCCCAAGGGGATAGGCCAACTGTGACTCTAATCCATCCATGCAAAGCTGCATCCCGGGCTGTTTGGTTTGTGTTTCTTTTTCTTTTTTTCTCTTCTCTTTTCCAGGGTTAATTACTAGGAAATAAAAGTGAGACATCCAATCCTCGCCTCCCTGAATCTCCCCCTCCCTCCCTGCTGAAACACATACACCCTAAGTGGCTGCCCTCTCACCACAGAGCCGTCACGGTCACTGCTGCCTCAGTTCAGGTTTGTTGACAGTCCTGAGCTATACGTGAAGGAGGACAGGGCCAAATCTGCCACATTGCACAGTACAGCGAGTCAGTTAATGACAACGGGGGGTGGTTTTAATATGTGTTTATGTGCAGGAACATTCAGCTGGGTCAACGACCCTGCTCTGTGCTCATCCAGGGAAAATGAACATAACCTACGCACTGCCCGCAAGCAAGATGGCCTCATGACATGCCTTGAAAGGGAAGCAGGAGGAGCTAGTTCTGATGGTCTGATGGGCTTTGAAATGCGTCCAGGGGGAGGGAACAGAAGAGCTATTGGCATTCATGTGAAAAAGCAGCCCTGGCCTGCTGTATCTGAGATAAATGGTGCAAAAAGCTGGCCAGTTTCATGACACGGTCCCGCTGCAGCGATGTCTGCCAAGGACTTGCATACCGTCCCCAAAGCCCTGCCACAGCAGGACCCTCCACAGTGGAGTTTCTGAAGTATATTTTGTGCTTGGGCTCTGGTCTGGAAGCTGGAGACTTTCATCTCAGGATATCAGAGGGAGGGTTTTCAAAGGCATATCTCATCAAAAGTCAAAGGGAATGAAGAACCTGACCTCCTTGCGCACAGCTCAGCCTCACTCCCTGAGCATCTCTGGTTTCTCTTTTAGGACAGCCAAAGCCTTCCCTGTCCTGCCTAGTAATGAATTTGGTTCATAGTCATCAGGGGCTTTCTTGAAAGAAAGTGATGTCCAAGTCCACTTTTTATTTGGTTTGTCAAGAAGCTGCTGCAAAGCTGATGTGGTAGAAAGAGGGTCAGCCTTAACATACGTCACATCAGCTATGTCATGGATGTGGTGGTGCCCCGTCCCTGGAGACAGCCAAGATCAGGCTGGATGGGCTCTGAGCATCTGATGGAGCTGTGGGTGTCCCTGTTCAGTGCAGGGGAGTTAGACCAGATGACCTTTAACAGCCACTTCCAACTCAAATGATTCTATGATGATATTAATTAAATGAAGTAGCAATCATTTTGCAGGGATCTCAAAGTCTCCTCCAACCCACTTTTCCTGAGGTGACCACAAAGTCCTCTGTCTTTCTGAGCAGGTTATCATCATCTGACCTTCTGCACAAGCACAGATGGCAAGTGGTTTAGAATGAGCGTCTCAACGTATGCAGAAGGAAGCACAATTTCCCAAAAGCCCTGGTAAAAGGAAAGAAAAGGGCTGGGCTGGTGTGTTTTTTAAAGCCCCTAATTGGGGAAGGGAAAAAAGCAAGAAGGGATAAGTGTTCAGGTGGGAAAAGAGGAAAGAAAAGCTCCATCTTAGTGCCTAGGATACAGTATGTTTCTGAAACTGCTGAGAGGGATGTAGTCGTCTCTGCAAATCAAGATGAGCTGGCTGGCCAATGAAGCATGCCCGGCATTTTATTTCTCATATTGTTTGGAGATAGGGATTCAGCTGAGTGCATTCAGCAAATAAAGATCAAATAACCTGCTGTGAATAATGTTTTAAACCCGGGTTCCTATCAGGATCTAGTTATAAGCCCATATACTCCGTTGGATAAAAAATAAGTTACACATGGCTGGAGGCAGTATTACTTTCTATGGAAGATGAAATCTGTTCTGAAATAGAAAATGTTTAGAGATTCTCCCCTCCTCCTTTTATTTTTTGGAAGGGCTAAACCACAGAAAGCAGCCTGACAGAGAGGGTAGAGGAGGGTCTGCTGTATTTCACCCACCGCCTCTGGGCCCTGAGGTAAGGATTTATGCTAACAGAGGGGGTAGCCCAGGAGAAAAGGAGAGGAGGAGTCCGCATTGCCAGTTTGGCTGTTGTGCCTGGAATCAAGCTAACCTCTATTGCACTAAGCTCCTTAGCAGTGCAGAGAAACAAGCCCCTGATGAGCTGATCCTTTGCTTGCGTGATGATAATCAACGCCTTGGCTGCCAGCCACGGGCAGAAACCACCAGTTGCTGCTATTTGTTCTCCTTCACATGCGCACCTGAACCAACCCATGGCTCCGTGGTGTAGGGGAATTTCTATGGAGCTGTTCAGACCAGATGTGGATGCTGATGCTTGCAGCCCACTGCACAAATAGTCCTGCTTATTTCAATAAAGGTGATGATGGATAACAACGTTATTTCACAGCAGTGGGGCAGCACAGTCCCTTCTCTTTTCAAGGAAAGTCAGCAGTACCCCACGGGAAAGCAGAGCAGAATGATATACTGACGTTTTTCATGGTTATTTTAGAACTGCTTTCCTTTGACTCTGGCATTTCACATGACCCTGCTGCTTTGTTTCCCTTCCTGTGAAAGGGAAACACCTTCTCTCACATGAGCCAAAGCTTCTGCTTTTTAATGGATTTTAAAGAGTTGCAAAAAATCTACACAAACTCCGGGTATTCCCTCTTCAATAGTCCTTCAGCCAGACAGATGGTTGAAAATCTTCCCTCTAAACTGTTTTGTTTTGTATTTTTTAAAGACATGTTTATTGTGTGAAGATCTGCTTTGCAGCAAAAACTTCAATTATTCCTCAGAAAAACAAATATTAAAAAATGAAAACATTTTGACTGCAACCCTAAATATTTCAGCCAAAAATAAAAGGATCCGATCCCCCGTGTGTATGTGTTTGTCTCTATTAAAATACTTTAATTGGGAAATGTTGCCACACAGGGGATTTTGACAGAGCGTCTCTCATCCTGTTTCCCTACTGTGGCCATGAGTGCCTCAAATTCCTGTCTCCTTTGTGGTGGGGCACAGCAGAAACTCCTGGCAGCACTGCTGCCCGTTCTCCTGAGGAAGAAACCCCCAGAGAAGGAGGTGAGCAGGAGGTCTTACTTACAGAAACAGTGAGACTATGAAGTGGTTGAAGTCTAAATTGCAGGAGACAACATAGCAGCATAATTAAGTATCTCTGCTTGTGGCTATCACATTCCAAGGTTTGAATTTCCTTTGAAAACACAGAATTTGGGGGGAAAAAGCACTCCTTTTGTATTTCTGTTGATGAAAGGGAGTCACAAATCAACTGGCTTTTGTCTCTTGATCCCTGGTTAACTCTACCCTAACAGCCCATCTCATGAACCCATTATAAAGTGAGCCCTGAGATTGAAGCATTAGTGACCTGGGTGTGTTTTCTTTGTTTCAAGAGCAGCGAGGGAAGCCCAGCCATTAAGCCTCACATAGTGCTCTGAGGCCATGGGACACCGATCTACTGAGTGTTCTCTTGAATGCTGAGAAGTTGTAGAAGGGGGGAGGTATTTCTTCTCCTGGTATTTTTTGTGTCCATGAAGCTCAAACTGCTCTGCAAAGCATGAATGGGAAGATGGGTAGTTTGCATAGAATCATAGAATTGGTAAGGTTGGAAAAGTCCACTGTGATCATCTAGTCCAAGCATCAACCCATGCCTCTGACAGCTCTGGATTGCATCCCTCGGAGGCATATCTGCCCTGTTCTTGAACACTACCAAGGGCGATGATTGCATCACTCCCTGGGCAGCTCACCCCAATGCTTCACCACTCTTTTTGAGAAGATTTTTTTTCCTAATATCCAACCTGAACCTACCCTGGAGCAACATAAGATCGATATCTCTCATCCTACTGCTATTATATGGGAAAAGAATCCAACCTCCACATCGCTGCAGCGTTCTTTCCTTTTCAAATCCTCTGACAAACACTAACAACATGGGAGGGAAAACAAGACATGTTTCTTCCCTCCCATCAGAGTGAGTGGCTGGTAGAAGGAGAACAGGGCTGCAGGTGTACACAGCCCAGCTGGTGTGTGTTTATTCAGCACACCCAAGCTGACCAGCACCCACCTCACTGCATGGAGCCCAGGCAGCTAAACAAACCCAGCCTGTCAGACAGTGAATTGTCTCTGGCTTGGTGCCATCCTGATGCGGTCATGTGAATTCTGGTTGCCTCAGTGGATTGTGTCTCCTCAGAGCGCAGGCCCAGGGCAGCCATCTTTCAGGCATCACCCCTCCAGTCCACGCTAATCTTTTCCTCTGTGAAGGCTGTGATGGTTCCATCCACATATTTACCAGACAAATTGACTTCTCCAGTTTAACAAGAGAATAATTTTCATGATGAATAAATGGAAGACGGCTTCAAAATTTAAGATGCCTCAGAGTATTTCTCCTAATGTAGCTTGGGCCTAAAGCGTTCCTGCTGGGATAAGTGGAAATACATCCCCTGCTTCCAGTCAGCAACTTAAAAAGCAACCCCCAATTTTCCAGCAATAGAGAGAGCTATGAGGCCTGCAGAAGTACAGCACTCTTGATTACAGCTTTGTGGAAAAACATTGTTCTGAGATGTCTGGAGACCAGATAATAGGCACTGCTTTAGTTTAAAATAAGAGGCATTTCATGAATAAAGCTTCCCAGTGAGCAGAGACAGGGGGATATTGAAGCTGTCTGCTGGTGCTCTCTAGACTTGCTTGTCTGGATTGCATTGCCATTATGTTTTCCCCAGAAGTTCCACTTTCAGACAAGCCGTACCACCAGGCCCTCACTACAGATCTCACCAGTAGTGCTGCCTGAGAGGAACTTAAAATGCAGGGAAAGAAAGGGACTTTGTAGGCCTGGTCTCTGGATTACAGGATTAAGAGACCTTTTCTTGCCTTTCTTCACCTGCTACTGTGTTGTCTAGTCAGACTTCGTAAATACTCACTTTTATTTGTATTTTATCTTCTCCGAGTTTGAACGCATTGCATTCTCAACTTGAGCAGTTTGATTCTCAGACAAGTTCTACAGCAGTTCTTAAAGGGAGGGTATTGGAATATCTTGTAAGCACCCAACTTCCCTTTGAATTCCTGAAGAGCACCCACAGCCTGGAGGGAAAGATAAGTTTCCTTTCAAATGATGCCAGTTTGAGATTTGTTTCCAAGTGATTGCTTAATGAAATGAAAGACTTTTTCTGGTGTGCAGGCAAGTCTTGGGAGAGAGGGTCTGAAGATCCTTGGGCATTCCTGGAGAAGAGGCACTCAAGTCTCCACTTGTGAAACACTGGAAGGAGAAACAGGGCCTGATCCTGACACACCTCTGAACACAGAAAGGGGATGCGATGACAAGGCTCATAGTACCTCTGTTCTCAAACACCGAGCCCTAAACAGATATGTAGGAGATTAAGCATTTTTTTTCTTAATAGTAGAAATTAATACTTATCTATTATCACTTCAGTGCCTGACTGATGACAAAGATGCCAACAACTGCCAGGCATATAAACAATATTTTCTATGAGCTTCCAGCTAAACTCAGCAGGAAAGAGCAGATTAAGAAGCCACCCTTCTGAGGGCAGAAATTGCCTTTCATACTCAGGGTGAATCAGCAGCCTTGGAGAGAGCAAAAAGCAAACCCAGAGCAAGTTCTGGTACAATCATATGTAGCACCAGCCTCAGTTGGAATCACTTCATTTTTTGTATTGCAGTGGCTTTGCTGCATGGGGATCACTCAAACAGACCTTGAAATCTGTTAGCAACAAATTGCATTTGAACATTTCAAATTTAATAACGAATATATTCTGCTTTTCATTAGGGATGTGCAGCTTCCAGACTTCCTGATATGAATCCAGAGGAGCTGGCAATAAAGGAAAACCAACATCCTGTGCAGAAAGAATTTTTTTTTTTTTTTTTTTTTGCTGACACAGCTCTCTGTTTCTTGATTTATTTTATTTTTTGCGTGATTGCATATACAACTGCCAGGGGACAAACTGTGTAGGACAGCAGGCTCTGTGTAAGGTTCACACCACTACCTTGTGTGCTTCCCATCCGATCAGTACTGGCCTCTACAGCTCTAGTTCTTGGTGTCCCATTTGAGTGACACACCTCAGTACTCTTTCATCCAACTAAACCAACAATAAATAAATTATTATATACACTTGCTCACGTGTAGCTCAACCCACCCCTCTGGTTATGACTCAGAGCTCCTTTCAGTATATACAGGTGTACAGACCTGCTGAGCTGCCTTGTGCCTGAGCCATCCCCAGGGCTCTTGCATAACCTTTTTTACAGTCTCTGCATCGTGTCATCTTTCACTGCAAATAAGGTTTCTTATGCTTAGGGATGGAGGGACAGATCTGGACATGGGGATCTGCTGAAGGAAAAAAATTGCTGTTCACACTGTCTCCTTGAACCATCCCACTTCAACCCAGGGATCTTCTGAACGTTCATTTTCCAAGGAAGAGCAAACGCTTTCATTTAAACACAAGTGTTTCTTACCTAGTTCAGATGACAGTGGTTTAATGCCTCACCCACAGCTCAATGGCTGTTACATTGTCATTTCTTAACTGTGCATTTTTAGTAGAATCCAAAGCTCACTTCTCCTTTAGCAAGGACTTTCTACCTCCCAACTCAGCTACGAGCATGCCTTGCGTGATGTGGACAGCCCCATCTACAGATGAGAAGCTGGGTTCTTTGCCCAGCTCTGCAGCTTACTGGGTTGAGTAACCATTGCAGCTCTTCTCCCTTAGGGCCTGGGAGAGTGCCAAAAGCAACAGCACCCGCAACAGTCATGAGGATACCTGGTGGCCCACAGCAGGCAGCCAGACAGGTGCAACACTCATGGGTTTGGAAAGGGAGTTCTGAAGAGAAACACACAGACACCCATCTGGAACAATGCTGAGCAATTCAGAATAGGATCAGCATTAAAAGATTATCTTTCTTGAGAAATAAAGCAAAAATACAACTCTTGACTACAGCATGCAAGAAGTTAGCTTGATCTTATTTCTGCAAGGCAGAGATTTCCATTTGAGCTTGGCACCCCAGGCTCCAATTACAGCCAAGAAGAGACACAGGCATTCATGCTAATGTCCATATTAAGATGAGATGAGCTGTACTTCTGAATGTCTATCATCCTTTCTTACCCTGTGAAAGAAATCTATGATGAATGGATCAAGTGTACTTTTCCAAATAGGAAAACGAAATAAAACCTGTATTAGATTTCTGGACATATCAGTGCAGCATTGCCCACTCTCCTATGATCTGATACTGGATTGGTTCTAAAAAGAGTCCAGAGTTTTCATAAACTGGATTCTCGCATGCAGCTTCTGGAGATTTTAGCCACATTAAGCAGTTAGTTGTATAAAATACCTGATAGATCTCTCTGTAGATTAAAATCCAACGTTTTCTTTCAACATTCCCACAACTGTCAGTGTTTTTTTCTTGTCTTTCCCGCAATGAACAACTGTCAAGTTTCACATTAGATGATGCTAAATTAAACCTCAAATTTAAAATATCCTTTTCATCTTGAGACACTGGTTGTTATGGTTAACAGTAATAAAGATGAATTTATCACAGCTTAAGGTTAGTATCAGATCAGATGTACATTCCTCAATAGGAGTAAAATGCAGCATGAGCCACTGAGCAAAACACACCTTCAGTCTTATACCATCCAACACCAACAGAGAAGTCTCATCTCTCTCCTTGATCCATATGACAACACAGTTTTGGAGCAAAAAAAAAAAAAAAAAAAAATTCTTTGGAGGACATTTTACAGCCCAGGGACCTTGTGACACCAGGAATCTACAGACTGAAACCCACCATGTCCTGCTTACAGCCTTCTCTCAACAGACATCTGACAGGCATTTCAGTGCCTGTAACACAATGGCAAGCACAGCAATAGCAGCAGGGCAGCAAGGTCCTAGGTAGCAACAAGTGAGAGTTTGCTGAAACACAACAACCACGGGCAGAGAAATAAAAGAGAAACTGCTTACCTTCAGAAAGCCGCAGCTATGCAGGAATCTCCATCATGATACCCATGCCTCCACTGCCAACCCTAAAATGAGGTCTGGGAAGGGGTGGATCCTGGCTCCACCCCTTCCAGGCACTCAGCTGCATTGCATGCACCTGAGCTCCCCTGGGTTGGCCCTGCCTTCCCACCAGGTGCTCAATCAGTGGTTCAAGCCATGACTTAGCATTTCCAGTATGCTGCCTTTCTCAGTGTAACCTATTTTGACCTGATAATAACTATGATCTATACAAAATATCTAATGTGCAGTCTTACTACTGTCTTGTACAGTGCCATCAGTATCATAGAGCCATAGATCCATTAAGATCATCCAGTCCAACCCCAACCCATCCCCACTCTGCCAACTGACCACGTTCCTCAGTGCCACATCTCTGCCGTTCTTGAACACCTCCAGGGATGGTGACTCCGCCACCTCCCTGGGCAGCACATTTCCCTGTTTCTTTGCAACCACTTGTGCTGATGAGTTTTCTTCTTGTGACTGTATCTACCAAGAGAAATATTTCCAAAAGTGTCCCTCTTTCCCCCAGCACTGCAAAAGAAATTCTTACTTGTGTAGCATCCAACTGTGTGACTTTGCACTGCTATACTGGTATTGTATTTTTACTTCCTTCCAGACACATTTCTCTTCCCATACATGCAGATGAGACCCTGCCCCTGTGCTGCCAAGCAGCTCCCACATACCAGCCTTCATTACCCTGCCGATCCTTCCCCACCAAAACCCAGCAGGTCCCAGCCTGCAGCCTCAGAGTTAATTGGAGGCAGTGACAATGTGGAAATTAATTAATCCCACCAAGCCAACGGCAGGAGCTTCCTGATTTGTCACGGCTGCTCTCAGCATGTCTGATGAGATGCTCCCACCGTGACGGGACCTCATCCTGGCCAGCCGCCGCTAATGCAGGGAGTTTTCCTGCCTCGGTGCAGAGCTGACATTTAAGCTCTTCCTCCCCTGTGCTCCCTCACACAGCTCCAAAGATCAAGGGCAAGAGGCTGTCATTAAGCCTAAACCTGTAATGAATGACACACACATCTCTTGCTGCCAAGCCTCTATTTCGTCAGCCTCAATGGTGTCGTGTCAGGCCTTGTAGCCCTTCTCCTTCCCAGGGAAGGCTCCTCCCACTTGAAAAATCAGTCAGTGCACTGTCCATGCTGAAGATGCCTGTTGCTGATGCTGCCTGCATCTTCAATTGCAAAACTTAGGTGCATTTGGATTTTAGCTGCTGTGCCCTGAGGATTAGCATGTAGAGACTGGGAGGCTCCTTTAGGTAACCAGTATCACCTGAAGCTGTACTGGCAATATTTTGGTTTTCCTGTCAGCAACAAAAGGTGTTTTGTTGGAAAGTGGGAGCAGAGTGGTTAGGACAGGGACCAGAGCAGGGAAAGGAAAGCTGCGTGCAGGCTGCTGCCTGGTTACCTGGTCTGGTTGTCCTTCATCTCCAGAATCACCCCAGGGATATGAGTCTCCTTATTAGAGGTGCTGGGTTTGTGATGCTTTCGGTTCTAAGCAGGCTGGATAGCACCATTCTCTGTGCCCCTGAGCTTCCGGGTGGCTTTTGTGCACCAGGTAATGGCTCCTTCTGCTCAAAAAAGAACTGGATCCCTGAGTGGCAGCTACTAATGAAGTACTGTGCTAATAGAATTACTGATGGCTATAGCTTTTCTTACTTTGCCTGGCATTTGTTCTTATATGATGAGAAGGCCATGAAATGCAAGAGGCCCATCCAAAGCACTTTTTAGATCCTTGCCCAGGGAATCCAAACCATTAGTCCAACCCTGATCCTGATCTCCCCATTTTTGACAGTGCTTTGTGCAAGTCTGAACCTGCCTGAGGGCCCCTCTATCCCCTTCTACACCAACTTCACTGCCCCAAGCTTTGGGCTGAGGCTCATCAGTGATGATCATTTCGTTCTGCCTGTGATCCTTCTGGCCATTTCTCCACCTCCACAGACATCAAGGACTTCCTTTGTCTCCAACTACCTAGAGGAGTGGTTGGTTGCCACCTTCCTGTAATCCCTAGAGAGGATTGATGGGAAGAGAGAAAGTCAGTACCTTGCCTAAGACATATCTTGTCCCTTGAAGCTTCTCCAAGTTTTCACACACTGCTGTGCCCTGCAAAGGAAATAAATAGCAGGCATTCTCAGTCCCTGAATACAGTTTCATCCCTTAAAAGCCAGGCTTGCCTACAGCTGTTTTTACAGTTTTACAAAGTTGCCTTCATTGCACCTGCTTTTAGGCAGGTTTATTACCAGCAGCTGCTAACAAGCTGCATTGGTGGCTTGTTGCAGTTCTTGTTTATTCCCTTGTTGCTTTGTGGAGTTCTATTTTTTGAGTTGACATGCTGCTGGCACTTAAAAGTCTTGATTCAACCCATTTGCTTGGCTTGAGTAGCTGGCAACGATGAGCAAAGAGCAATGAATAAATTATCTTTGAAAACAGAAATACCTATGTTGAAAAAAAATGAAGTCTTTCAGCTCATAGCCCGGACACAGAAGTGCTGTAAGTATTAGCTACATTGAAATCGAAGAAGAGCAGTGGAGCCCATTCATGCAGCCCTGTTAGCAAGTTTGGGCTCTTTAGAGAGAACCATCAGCATTTGTTTAGTTATTTTCAAGCAGAAGTTGGCAATCTTTAATCTGCAAAATTTCCTATAATTTATTGACACTTACACATCTTTCTTTTCTGCAGAAACACTGCTGGTTTTAATTAGCGCAAATTAATCAATAGCAGGGAGGCCATGCTGAGTTCCAGTGAAAGGCAGGTGAGGAGCTCTGGTTGCATGCTAAACACAGTGATATGTGAAACCAACAACTGGAGCTGCAGCTTCACAGAGATGCACCTTGCAGGGCAGGTGCGGCATGCAGGAACACACACAGCTCTCAACCTGCAGCTCAGTGTATGCCATGCAATGGAAATGCATGATTCTAATTATGTTTTCAAAACTTTAACAAGTGCATCTGTGTTACAAGTTCCCTCCTGTGCCTACTCCACAGAGGATAAGAAATGTTTCAGCTCCTGCTTATTATGTCTTGAGGTCTTTTTCATTTTGGGTTGGTTTGGGTTAGGTTGAGTAATTTTTTTTTGTAGCTCAATCCATAGAATTGCATCTGACATTTTGGAACTCAACTTGTTTTTGCTGGGTTTGTCAGCCAAAGAGGGTTTGTCTCAGTGACACCTGCATAGAACAGCAGTTGATGCATCTGCATGGGACTCTGTACACATCCTTGGTCTTGGCTTTCTCACCCATTTCTGCTATACCCTGTTTTGCAGGTACTACCAGGCGCATATTGCCTGGGCCCTTGGGATCCTGATGAAAAGCTGTGGACTGTTGGCCATTTTCAAAGCACAGTTCTGATGACTGTTGCCTTACCTACTACTAAGAAAGAGTCACAACCCCATCCTAGAGATGTTGATGGAGAAAATCAGGGGGAGGTAGGGAAAAAAGTGCAGAAAACACTGAACAGTTTAAAGTATGTAACTTGTTTGAACCAGATATTCATGGCTTACACACTTTTATTTGGATATCTGGATAAAACTCCTGATTTTCTCCACACAGCAAGTCTGGTGTTTGTTAGCTCTGGATATGAACAGCCTTTACTCTTCCAATCCTTTCTTCTCCTATCTGCATTATGTGCAGACAGATCCTTCCCCACAGTTCACATGAACCAAATATTTCAGCTATTCTCTACGCCTTCCCAGATGTTTCACAGCTTGTGTGTGTGAAGCTTCTAGCTGAGAGGTAGTGGAGGGCATGGTTGAAAGACCAAGGTCTTTATTATGTCAGCTCCCAGATAGTCCATTAAAAAGTCACTCCCTGTTCTTAGTTAGCAGTGGGTTCTTGAGTTCACTGCCAGAGTTTAACACAAATACTGAACAACAGTCCTGTCTCCAGGGCTCCTGATATTCATTTCCTTCCTGAGTGCAACCAAGAAGCCCACTGATTTGATGTTTTTTAATCTGCATTTCACCATAACATCAGCAATCCTACTGCCATGAGCCTTGGGTTGCAGTTCTTCCAACCTCTGTGTGTTTTTTGTATATCTACATCAAGTCACACCTACATCTGCAGCCTTCCCACAGATACCCTACAGGCCTTGTCCACATGGTGCCCTCCTTTATAGGACAAACCATATTGCACTTTTTTCTGACGTCTGATGGATCAAGCCACTGCAAACTCACATGTTCCTCCTCTTTGTCTTTCCTCCTGTCAAATCCCAGGCAGCAGCAGCAATAATCATTCTGGGATCAAAACCTGCTTTCTATTATCCAGCTTTGGTTGATGATGATGTATGAAGCAAAGAGAAAAAAGACAGCTTGATTTTCATAGGTTAGGTGTTGACCCTGCTGGGCTTAGTGTAGCATGAAACTAGTTTTGACTAGTAAACTGAATAAATATGCCAGGGAAGCTGCAGAGGGGCAATATATATGCAACAGTAAGGTGCCATTTTTACAAAATGACTTCGATTCATCAGAGGGCTAAGCTGATGCCCAGTGCATTAGAAATCCCGTGAATGGGAGCTCGGGGAAATATTTCAATTCATAATCTGTTTGCAGGAAACACCTTCCTCTCCTACTTCAAAATATGAAAACATTTGGCAGGACAGCTCAGGCAAAAATCATAGGAAATGGTGCCACCAGTCATCCCAGGGGATGCAGGAAGAAGGTGAACAAAAGCCTCTCAGTTGCATTGTCAGGTCTGCAAGAGCCAAGAAAATCATTAGCCTAGCAGGTGGGGCAGAAAGTAATTCACTGGCAGTAAAATGATGGAACCACAGCTTGGTTTGGGTTGGAAGGAACCTTAAACATCATCCAGTTCTAACCCTTTGCCATAGGCAGGAACACCTTCCACTAGACCAGGCTGCCCAGGGCCCCATCTGACTTGGGCTTGAACAGTGCCAGGGTTGAGGCACCCACAGCTCTCCAGGCAGCCCATGCCAGCATTTCACCACCCTTAATGGTGACATATGAGATACACATGTGTACAACCAACATATATTCAATCAGTAGAGTGGCATGGTTAGGCTGGTATTTTACAGGTCATGTAACTAGAAGGATTATCACAGTGGAAAGGTATAATCAAAAATAAATGGAAGTGCTTACCCATGTCTTAGGCTTACAGAAAAACTCCAAAGAGAGTGATCTCCAGAAAGAAATCCTTCTGTAGTGGCAGTAAGCCCTTAAATGAAGTCAGGAGGGGTGCAGCCAGGCTCCACCCCTTCTGGTCACACAGCTGAATTGCCTTCACCTGTGCTCCCAAGGCTGACTCAGTGCTCGCCTCAGGTAATCCATCAGTGGTTCAGGCCATGATTCAACAGTTCCCATACATACATGTCCTGTGGAGTTCGGGCCGAGTGGAAGAAGTAAATGCTTGGAAGCTGGTTTCTTTGAATTAGAGGACTTAATAGAAGAGTAAAGAAAGATAAAGAAATGATTATTTTGGCAGTTCAGCCATGAACACCCTTCCTAGTCAGGTAACCATGGCTCTGGACTGTCCTAAAATGCTCCGTGCTCTGGCTTTAAAGGGCTGTAGCTGGTCTTTCTGGAGGTAAAGGAAGAAGAACCAGGTTACTTACACACAAGGTGACATGTGCCTACATACAGGCAAATATCTTAGTCATAGGTACAAGCCAAACAATATTCAGGTTGTTGCAATTCTTCTCGCAGGCTGGGGACAATAAATAGCCAGACCAAGGTCAGTGGGTTTTGTGGGTGAGACTCAAGACCTTTGATTTGTCATTCACTTGGAAAGAACACATCTCTCTATTTTTTTCCCCCTTGGGGCAACAAGGACTTCCACTGAGTAAAGAGCAAACATAGTAAAGAAAAGCTTCTCAAATTGGAAAAAATAAACCACCTCTACTAAATACAAAGGGCAAGGAGATAAAGTTAGAAAGGGAGAGATCTTGGTAGAGGTTTATTTAATATAAGATACATTTATATTTTTGTTGAGTTACGGGGCATAAATTGAGCATTTTAATGTATTCCATAATGCTGCAGAAACATGACCTTGAAGTTGGCAAAGAAATATATTTCAGCTTTTATTTAGCAGCTATGTAGCCTCTCAGAAGATGAACTTTAATAGGAGTGGAGTTAACAACCAATCGTCTTCACTCAAGCATAGTCATACTCTGTTTCATGAACATATACTCTATCATTATTCATTTAATTTGCCATCCTTTGAAATAAGTGCTCAAATCCTTATCTTGGTCCTAAAATCAAGGGTCAGGACTGCCACATGTTTCATCTGCTTCTGCGCAGGAGAAGCGCTGTCTGCTCCAACCACTCACAGTGTTTGCTGTCCTGATGGAAATGAGTACAGTTGCCAGGTTTACTCTTCCCAAATCAGCCTATCTTGCAGTCATTGGCAACCAAAATAAAAAGACGTGTTTCAACCAGGCTGACAGCAGGCATGTCTTATAACAACACATTTGAGACAAGTGAGAACTTTGTAGCAGTAGATGAATAACTACCAAAAATGCAAGAATAATTGAAGAACCATGAGTGAGTAAGCCCTGTCCCAGTCTTCCCAATGACTTCTTCATTGATGGAGAGAGGCGTAGTCTGGAAGAAAGAAGAGGCATCATTCGATAAGAAATATTTCCCTTTTTTTGCCTGAGCCTTTCCCTTCTGTTTCCAAAGGTCTGCTCAAGGGGCTGCCCTCCCTCCTGCCTTCCAGTCACCTGCTGGGAAATGAAATCACAGAGAGAGGAGGCAGAAGGGAGGAGTTGTAGAGAGTGGTGTACAATGAATGGAGGAGAAAAAGTTACCCACCCAAAAATGTACGCAGAGCCAGCGTGGCTGACAAACTGTCACCACTGGTGTCCTTCACTTCCCTTGCTGTCATTTGTAATTCATCACAAGCACAGAGAGGACTCAGAATCATATCAGGGTGGTATCTTCCATCACAAGAAACTCCATTCTTCTAATTAACTTTCCCACTGACCCGGAGATGAACACTGTGTGTATGTATATGGTATGTGAGGAGAGTCAGAAGGGGATATTGTGCTCTGATGTCTCTGCATTTATGACACTGCTATTTGATTGGTTTGTGTGTGGGGGGGTTAATTTGCGCCTCTAAAGCATGCATGGATAGTCTTTAAATTTGCTTGAAACAGAGGTTTCCTTTGCTTGTAATGATCTGCCCTTGTCTGAAGGAAAATGTGCTCACTGGGCGATAGCAGCAGTACAGCGCAGCATGTAAATCCTGATGAACTTAGAGGAGTTCTCTCATTCCCTTTGTGAGAACAGGCATCTGGGCCTCACTCCTGAGTCACGGATGTTGGCTTTACACAGCCTTGATTATATTGCTGTCATAGAATCAGAGGGTCATAGAACAGCTTGGGTTGGAAGGGGCGTTAAAGATCATCTCGTTCCAACCCCTGTGCATTGGGCCAGTTGCCAACCACCAGCTCAGGATACCCAGGGCCCCATCCAACCTGGCTTCAAACACCTCCAGAGGTGGGGCACCTACAGGTCTCTGGGCAGTCCATGCCAGTGCCTTACCACCAGTGTCAACTGACACCAGCGTAACCAAACCCACTCCTTGACCCTGCTGGAGGCAGGTGGGCTGACTGGCAAGCAGGGCCAAGCTGGGCTCTAAGGATGAGACACCCAATGCAGATCCAACAATCAGCTCACCCTGCCTCCTGTCTTTAACATACGTTCAGGAACATATGTTCAGGAGTAATGTTCAGGAAACTGCCTTAAGAAGCAGGTAGGCAGATAGGAATAATCCTCTCCATGATCTGGCCAATGGTTTGTGGCACAAGGACAGCTTTAGATCTGAGGAAGGGTGATGTCTCCATTGTGTCAGGGATGGGTCTCAGAAGTCCAGGTACACCACTCTTAGTGAGCCAAAGCAAAATTTCAAGGCTTTGAAACTGATCTCCTAAAGCACAATCATTTATTGTAGAATAAACCTTGGCCTCAAAGAATTGATTTATTATCAGTGCTATTGGATTAAATAATTTTTTAATGACCCTCCGGTAATTGAGCAGTAAGACCCTAAAGCATTATAGCCATGCTGAACTTAAATACTGCAGCAGCAAGCTACCTTGGCATCAGCGACTGCCTGGTGCAACAGCCTGGAAATCTTGGGGTGACTTGATATAAATTAACAAGGAGAGGTTTATAATGCATTAAATGTGACAATTAATCTCACAGTCAGTGAAGCAGCTCCTCTGTGAGTTATTTTGATGTGAAATTACATTTTATTTTACTCTTTCCCTGAATCTCCCAGACTGACTCAAGATGCTATAAATTTTGTATTCACAACACCAATCAGCAGAGTGAAAACTCTTAGTGAGGAAAGCGAAGGTGTAGTTGCTTAAGTAGAAAAAAATCTGACTGCAGCAACCTCATATAATCTCTGTCTCTAAAATCACTTGTTACTTCCAAGGAAGTTGAATGGGTGGCCACATAGTTTATGTTAAACACTTCTAGGCTGCAGGCTCTTTCCTAGGGCTGCAAATAATTCTCTATGTAACCCGTATGCCATAATGCCAGATTAAACCCAGCCAGCAGTGCTGCCTCTGTCATGAAGTACAGAGAACCTTTTCACTGCTATTATGTTCAATTAGCTTCCCTGTCTAGTTTGAGCAATTACTTCTGAGGACTTTTTTGATGAAATATGCTTACAATACATCCTCCCCCTCCTCCAATTTCTCATTGCATGGATAAGATTATTTCTTTCTACCATGTACTTGGAGATCAGTGCCAAGCTAAACACATTGCAGAGCCCTCCATGTCTCTGGAAGGCACTTTAAGAAGTTTATGAGGGCAGCAACTTGTCATCTGCCTGGTCATTCGCAGAAGATATATGAATCGTGGCTGGGAGAGCAGAGGATTATCTCTTGTTTATTGCAGGAAATTTTATAGTGCCCTATGTGGAGAGGCGTATTAGAAGCAGGATAACCTTGGGATTCACGGGTCCTGCTGGAAACAGGCAGATGAGATGAAAACCATTGTCAGTATATGTGTGCATATGGACAGTAAGAATAGAAAGAGCCAGTAGAGCTTGAGGAATCCAGTGGGAGTTAGAGTCCTCCATAAAGATGGTCAAAGTGGGCTGAGAATTTAGATAAATATGGCATTTACGTAAGTCTGACTTTGGGGACTGGCTGATTAGGAGTTTGATTAAGAGAGGAGGAGAGTCCTTGGCACCCTGGAGTGGACTTGTGTCTTTTGCCTCAGGCAGTGGCCAATATTCCTGGAGGACCGGTGTTCAGGCTGTAGCATCTACACACTCTTTTTGGGTTTCCAGGCTGTTTAATTCATGCAGAAGTAATCCTAGCATTCAGCAGGGCATGGCAGGGCAGCTGTTGAGAGGTCAGGGATTCATTTATTTATCTTATAAATTAGGAAAAAGTACTGGCCTCAAATGTAAGACGGACAGATGCTGAGGAGAGGATGGCAAGCCAAAAACCATTAAAGGAACTCGCATGTGCTTTGTCTGTGCATTAGCCTGGGTGTCAGCAGAGTGGGGTCCTGGAGTCATCCTGATGGATAACATGAGATGAAAAGCTTCTCAAAACTGGGCCCCAATTTCACCTGCACTCAGATAGCAAAGGGGCTGTTTCTGCACAGCCAGGTGCAGCCTCTTGCCCCAAGCTTTGCCAACTTGTGCACGGCTGAATGAATCTGCTAAAATGATCAGCTGGGAAATAGCTAATGTCATTAAATACAATTTAGGCTGTCATTTCTATGTGTAGAGTCAACACCCCTCGTGATGAATGGGTCAGCTCAGACCTCAGGGAGCGATCGCTGCAGGTGTGTTGCTGCCTTAGAAAAAGATCAGGGCCTTGGTTTGCCCTGGCTTCTATTTGAGACTACAGCACAGTTTATGTAAAGGAAAGATTGGGCCCTGAGGAACGCTGTCTGTCGTAAGGCGCATGAGAAAGAATAAAGGAAGATGCCTGATGTCAGATTTTTGATTTTGCTGAAGTTTCAGCACAGTACAAATTCCCAGAGCCCCAGGAAGGAACACTGAAAATTTCTTCAGCAGACTAATGATGTTTGAGGCTATTTTTCTTGTTGCAGGCAACTGCACACCAATGGCAACAACAACAAAAAAAAAGAGCCTAATGAACCTGCTGAAACGTATGGCCCTAATGAAGATGAAAGTCTCTCTTCTTACCTAGAAACACACACACACAAAAGAAATTAAAAAAGAAATGACAAGGTGCCAGCTGCTCTGAGAGATTTTAGAGGCACAACTGGATCTGCAAAAAGGAAGAAAGGAAGGGAAGAAAGAAAAAGCTGTTTCCCTGGGGTTCTTCTGCAGGACCATTCTTCATTGCTGCTGAGTCTGCATTAAATGGCGCAGCTGGCTGAAGGAGGAAGGCTTCTGGGTGGAGGGGAATACAGAGATATATATTTTTAATGGGCTCATAAGTTCCTAGAGAAGAGAAATGAAGGGCTGTTAAGCTTCTTGAGCTGAAAAGTTCTTCTGATTCCAAGGAGCCTGAGTGCTGCATTGCCTCTGGTGATTGTCAGCTCCCTGCAATCTCTACTCCATTTGTTATTTTATTTCTGTGAGAACAAACAGTCTATCACCTGATAAGATTTATAACTAATACTGAGCAGGATTATACAGAAAATATTGAAACTTGTACTGTAAGGCTTGTTGGTTTTCACTGAGATCTGCTCCAGAATAGCGAGACATTAATACACCAGCTTTCTCCTCTGGAAGCCTGCTGTCAAGGCTCAGTTTGACTTTACTGGTGAAAGAAGATTGTCTTTTTATCTCCAGCCCCTCGCAGCCTCCTGGGGACAAGGGTTCTTTGACAGTTTGGGGGCAGCTGGATGAGTAGGAGATGCTGACTGTCATGTCTGAGGTGTGTTGACAGCGCTGCATGGGAAACCTGCCCAAGCCCCTGTCCACATCCTTCTTCGTGCCACAGTGCAGAGCTGACATTTCTAGGAGCAGCGACTAGCAAAACACTGACTCAAAAGACCCATAAAAATCAGTTGCCTAATGGGTATGGTTTCCTAATGAAGGGGAATAAAAATTATTATCAGCAGACTAACATTCTGCCTTCAGCCCTTGTGTTAAAAATCTACAGGTCACCCTGAATTTAAGAGCTGATTTGGAGACATTACGTGTGGGGGATATTTTGGAATGGGAAAAGCTCTTATAAAGGATGATTGCTTCTACCCTGGCTATTTTTGCTTTGCAGCGGTGCCTTGAGATTTCATTTTCGGACAGGGAGTGCTTGTGCCAAGTACTGTCCAGACACAAAGCAGAGTATGACCGTGCAACCCAGGAGGATAACATGAACCTAAGGAAAGAGCAGAAACGACTTGCTAATAACAATGAAAACACTTTTTTTTCAGTGACTCTATCTGGAAAATACAAGAACAGGAGGAGGAAGTGAAAAGGACAAAGCTCTGGCACTTAAAGATGTTTCAAAGGCACAATTGAAGCTGCAGAGAGAGAAAGGAAGAAAGAAAAAAGATCCCTGCCTCACCAGGGCTGCTGCTAAAGGGTCATTCCTCATTGCTGCTGCTGCTGATTCTGCATTAAAAGGTGTAGCTGATTAAAGATTTGGTTTTGGGGAGGGTTAGGGGTGAGGGAATATATAGATATATATTTTTAATGGGCTTGTAAGTTATTAGAAGGAGAAATGAAGGGCTGTTGAACTTGTATGGCTAGAAAGTTCCCGGAACCTTGAATTTAGCAGATGCTTTAGCAATTGCCTTTCATCTTCACAATCTTTACTTGTGTTGTGATTTTATTTGTGCGCCATCCAACAGGAGCTGTCCTCTGATAAGGTTTGTGACAGATGTTTGCTGCTCGTCCCCAACACAGACTAAAAAGCCAGACAGTATCCTACGCCTTCCCACTGATGGTATCTCTGTAACACACTCCAGTCAGATGCAGGTCACTTTGTTAAGGGACTGCAGATGTGTAACCACTTCCCACCACCGATAGACTCCTACACCTCCTTTTGATGATACAATAAATCCAGATATAAAGCTTCCAGCTCTGGACCAGGTATGCTGTAGCTGAATGATGCAAAGAACTGATGTGATGGATGCCTGCTCTGATAGCACAAAATTGCTTAGAAAACACTGCTGGGCTAACTTTGCATCGACAGACTCTTTTTGCAGGACTTGGTGTTAAATCTTATCCAAATACTCAAAGAAACTTCACGTTGCCTTCTTCAGGTGGTTGCAGAGAAAGGCAGCCCTGTTTCCAGGCCAGATTCAGTGCAGATCAGTGCCTGAGAGGAAACTGGTCCTGCATGCACCTGGTGTGAATGGTCTTGGGACCAAGGGCATAAAGCACTGGCTTGTGAAGTCATCTGTGCCTGCAATACATCACATCAGCTTGCCCGCTGCAAAGCGAGCCTGCACAGCTACTTATCTTGATCTATGTGTCACATACTGTTGTTCACTCAAGACATAAAGCGGGGGTAAAATACATCTCGTAGCTGCATATTTCTTTGTGTCTCAACTGGGAAGATGTTTCTGGCTAGGGAGGTTAATGTGCTGCAAACATCGGGTTTTTTATTATTATTGAGGAAAAAAAAAAGAAAATGCCAATTTCTTTTTCCCACCTCTCCAGCTCAAGTGGTTCAGTGTGGTTTAAAATAAACAAAGATTGCTACACAGCAACCTCTTGCCCTCTTTCCCGAAAGCCAGCCTTTGAGACACAGAGCAAGGATAGAAGAATCATTAGAGTGTGATAAATAAATCCATCACAGGGATAACAGAAGTCCTGAGCTACATGTACCAGGTAGATGGAAAGAGAAAGAGGTCACACCAGTGAGGGGAAAGAGTGGGGCAGCATGCAGCAAGCGTTTAAACAGGAATTAGTTACATATATATATATATATAAGCACAGTGAAAATAATCCTCAGAGAGGTGGTCAAGGGGAGAGAGAAGCAAAGATGTTTGCAGAAAGCAGAAGCTATGGAGTTAGAGTTGCTTGGATAGGACAGCCGCATGTGGTGGGATGGGGAGAGGCAGGAGTGTGTAATGCATGTTGAATAGGACCTATCACAGCTGTACCAGATCTGGGAAAGCTTTTGAGTCCTGGCTGAGGCTGGGTGATCCCAAGAGCAGGCAGCTTCAGCCCTTGGCTGGCATTCCTCATGTTGCCTGGTGAGATGGAGTTTAGAGATCACTCTGGTCAGTGGGAGAAGCAGCAGAGATCTGAGTACACAAATAAACCACATAAAATGTCTTCAGCAAGCAGAGGCTCCTGCAGAGCAAATGTCCTCTGACTCGATGTATTCATACCTGCTCAGGCCTGGCCAAAAATGACCGGGGTGCCAGTGAATTATTCCCTTGGCAAAAGACAGACATAACAGGGGGTCTGTTCTGCCAGTTTTTAGGATGGAGTAAAGCCAGATGTTTTCAGGAGAACAGGGAGATGCCTCCTCTTTGGAGTGTTTCAGAGACGTTCGTCACCAGCAGTGGAGGTTTCTAGTGGGTTACAGTTGGATGGGTTTGTGATGGAAACCAGGACCGTAATTCTACTCTAACCTTGAAGTTTAACTAACAAGTTGAAAGTACGATCCCACAAGGTGGGGGGTAGTAATACAGCTTTTTGTTTCAATAAGTTTTTCTTCAGAATCCAGTTGCTTGTCTGCATGATACGGGCAATAATTTGTGTAAGCCTGGATGACTGTTTAATGTTCAGCACTGATGTGTAATCAACAGAGCATCTGTTGCTTTCCAGTGTGGGACAGAGCTGGGGTAGCAGTGTGACGGATCTGCAGGCAGGCATCAAAACTGACAGAGAAACTCACAGTGTTTGCACCTCCTGTTCAATTGCAAAGATAGCAGAAGAAAAACAAACAACAACAAAACAACAGGAAGATATTTTCAGGGATAATGTTTTCAGAATGGCGTTCTGATGGCTGGCCAGCTTTGATGAAATGCTGCTTTGCTCTTCATTTTATTAATTGAGATTGTGAACTTATTTGACTGTAAACAAGAAATTTTTGGCTATTGTTTTCTGTTTAAATTCAATCTTTTGTAATGTTTTAGTGAACAATTGAAACAGGAACACCTTGTTTTCATCCTTTTTCCTCTTCCTTTTAGCATTAATGTACAATAAGGAGAAGAGAGATGAGATAGCATTGCTATTCTTAGTTCCTAATGTAGATGTTTGTGAACGCTGAAATAAAGATATATGGCTTAGATAGTTTTTCCTCCATTTACACGTCTCTCCCATAGAAATTAGAAAATCATCTTTGCCTTTGCCTGGCTTCTTCTATTTCACATTTCCTTTCCAATGTGTTTTTCTGTTTGTTTGTTTGTTTGTTTTGTTTTGTTTTGCTGTTTTGTTTTTGTCTTTGTTTTGTATGTGTGTGTGTGTGTGCTATATCATATCTCAGACCCAGCACCACTCTTGTTTCTACTAACTCTGATGCTCTGGCCCTTTTACAGGTCAGAGTCATCGCTGCTTGATGGTATGGTCTTTCAGACTGTTTCTCCCTTAGTCTGTCTCTCTCTCTCTCTCTTCTGGACATGGGGAATGAGCTCAAGACACTGGGAGTCACAACATCACTGTATTTGTTGTATAGCCCAAAGCAGCTACAATTGTCCTCATCAATGAGGGGATGAAGCATGTGTTGAGTTTAAGAGTCTCTCGAAATGACTTGTCGATCAGCTGAGTTCAAATGGTTGCTAGCTCAACAGATCTCTGCTGCACATGTTTGCACTGCAAGGATCAGGGGATGCATCAGGACAGGATAGGACAGAAACTAAGCAAAATCAGATTAAACCCATGTCTGAGACTCTCAGTAGGCTTTGGATTATGGGCAGAAGACTGGGTGGGTATTTCTTTAGAGCAAAAAGGGGTGGGCTCTTTCTACTACAAGATAGAAATTCATTGCACATCGTGACTTTATTTTTATTTGCATCTCTCTGATGAAAGAGGAAGCAGAGCTCTGAGAAGATAAAAAGTTTGGCAGTCCCAAGCTTCCAGACAGCCCCATTTTCACACCGTGTGAAAGGGTAGAGCCTTTTTGCTTTTGGGGCAGCCGTGTATCTGAAGAAACACCCAGAGCTGTTTCCAAAATGAGCACCTGCTTTAAGAAGCTGTACCTATCTCTGCAGTAGAGGAGAGAAGCATAAAAAATCCCCATGGATTTTCCTTTCTCAAGTCCCTCTAAAATCCACCGCACTTTAAATGAAGATTTCACTCTAGCACTGCTTGCTGTTATTCTCCCCAAGACATGAATACCAACCTTTATTGTTTCAAAGCCGTGGGCAAAGAACCAAAGAAAATCTATGCAAACCTTTGTTGGTGAGAGGCTTTTGAGATTCACAGCATTTTGTTTTGTGGCTGCCAGATCTCTGTGCTTAGAGGTCGTCATCATCTGCCCCAGATAGAACATGATTAATAAAGAACTGTTTTAATGTAATTTTCGCCACTGACCTTAATTGCACAGGTCAGAAATGAAAGCAGCTCACCATATGCCAGACATTAAGGTTTTGAGCAATTCCCCAGCAAACGTTACACTCCCTTGGATTGGATTGGAGCCCAGCCAGGCTGCACTCATTGAAACTTATAAATTGCCTTTATCTTGCTGGCAATGTAAAATTAAATTGGTATAAGGGATATTGCATTGTTGATGAAGATGTACAAGGCAGAGTTAACTCCAATACAGTGAACTTATCACAAGATATGAGAAATATCTTAATTGGCTCAACACCTTCCTTGAGTCGCCTTGAAGAAACCCGGTGTTCCTGAAAACTGCAGTGCCATTAAAGGAAATAGTCATTGTTCATTCTCTTTGTGTTTGAATTGTACAGCTTTTCCTATACTGTTCATGAATGGTAGGGTGCAAAACAGGATATAGCAGTTTAGAAATGATGACACTGTACTGAGCTATGATTGAATCTAAAAAGTCCTTTTCTTGTAATGTATTTATGTCCTATAAGCCCTCCCTGGCTACAATTCTTCCCCAAGCTCTATTTCAATCCATTGTCCATACAGGCCTCATTTTGTCAAGTTTTCTCATCTCTTGCTATAATGACAATTGCATGATGTAAATCTGTGAGCAGCAGGGAGTCTTTGGCAGAAGATGAACTCTAGTGAACATTAACCCTTCTGGGCTCTTTTAACATTTGGACCCAGACTTTGGAAGTAAATGAAAATGAAAATCCTTCCAGTAATTTTCTCTTCTCGTGAATTCAATCAGAAAAATTAAAGACAGCCAAGACCTTTTAGGTCAGTGTGTCCTGCTTTCCTTTTGTCAGAGTCTTTGTGACTCTGCTAAATCTCTTTGAGAAGATTGGAAAGTTATTGCATTACTTACTTGCTACAATCCTTCTAGAATTATAACTATATTAATGTAATTGTACCAAACTGAGGCAGACATTTTCCAGAAAGAGAGAGAGTGAGGAAGGCAGTGTTCTTACTTTCAGGGGCTGATATTCTCAAACAACATAGTTCAATAGAGGAAGCCAAGTAGCGATGCAGTGGGACTGGATGGTTATGCCAAGAGGGACCAAGCAGCCTAGTAGAAGAGCCCTCAAAAATCACAAGAGCTTTTCCCATTCCTGTGATAGATGTGCATGAAGTCATGAAAGCGGGTTATACACACAGGAGATGTCATCACCAGGAATTACTTGCATGCCTAGTCACCAAACCAAAGTGCCAAAGTGCAGTGTATCCCACTGTGAGTTATGGGGCTATGAGCCCTGGGATCTTTGTGAAAGAGAATGTCAGACTTCTGCCAGCTATATTTGCAAAAGGAAAACAGTGTTGGATGAGTGAGCTACAGGCTGGACAGAGAGCTCGGAAAGGCTGATGTTCATCAGCCAGTTGTCCTTGACCCTGGGCAATGCTCCATATGTATAACTGACCAAAATTCCTGGATCTCTGATGCCAGAATCATTAAGGCAGTTACGCCCTCTGTTACCACACACAGGTATTTATCCATTGCCCTTGACATGAGATCCAATCTCTTTAAGTTGTAAGGTGGCTGAATTTTCCCCCTCAACCTTTCTTTAGGTTCAGAGATTAAGGCAGCTTGAAGTACTGTACCCAGAGTCCAATTCGTGAACCTTGCATGCTTCCCCACTCACATTCATAATACCCAGCATGGACAATATTCAGCTTGGGAGGGTCCCTGTAGGACTCACAATCTCCTTGTAAGTTTGAGGCTATCCTGAAATTGGCAGTCCTCTAAGTGTCAACAGTAGAATTGGTGTAGTGCTGGGAGGAGCAGGGGATGTCCCACGAACCATCCATCTGGACACAGGCAGAATCAATACCTTTCAGCCCCTAGGCGTTAGGGTGACAAGCTCTAACAAATGCAGCAGATGGGTATCTCGTGGAGAGTCTTTAGTAGGCTGGCTGAGTGCCTGACAAACCACAGGGAGAAAATCACAGAATTAAAAGAAGCCCCACGCAGAAACACACTGAAATTTTGCCAGCACAACATCCGACCAGTTCCCTAAAGGGCTTCCTGCACAGCGGAAGTCAAACCTGCTGTCTTTTGCATCCGCTTTCTCCTTTTTTTCCCAACCCCAATGCCGTGAAAGGGCCTTGGCAAGCAGCTCACCAAAGCAGCCATTTCCCATGGTTCCTCTTCTCATGCTCTTTCAGCACCGGAGGGACAGAACAAGCAGCATCGAGGTTGTGCATGGGCCATGCCTGGAAGTTTTTTAAAAAAGGAGAGTGATTTCAGTAGAACATATCTGCTAACCGGCTTCTTCACCTAATTAGCTGTGGAAAAGTCACCAGATGGACACAGATTTTAATGATGGCTTCATTCAGAGTCTTGGAGGAGTGGGTTGGGTATATGAGATAATTATCCTGACTTTTCGATGTAAAAGGCTTCTATTTTATTCTGCTTTTTTTTTTTTTTTTCCCCTCTAGTTCATTTTTAATGAAAGAGAGGAACGGTGAAATTCAAAACATCAAATAAAAAAGGAAGGTTGACAATGCATCGTTTAATCTCTGCTCAGTGCCAGCCTGGAGTGACATTTCTAAGGATTGGTTTGATGGGAAGCTTGTTTGTTCATAAATTGCCACAAAATGGCATTCTGGGTTTAGCCAGGGACTTTCCCCCTCCCCCTGTGTGCTGGGAGGAAACTGAAAGCGATCTCATTAAATGCTGCAGGGGATGGAGGTGTGTTACGATGACACAGAAAGAAATACAGATGGGAAATGCCTCTCTCACTCATTCCCTTTCCTACCCTTCACACACACCTCTGCTCAAACTCAGTGCTCAATAAGGGGCATGAAGATGAGCTCATAAAGGCAGATCCACTAGTGCACAGCTGCCCCAAATGCTGGTAAATACCTCATGGGACTAGTGGGGCTCTTCTTTAGCATACTGAGCAAAGCTGGTATCTGCAGAGTAGGGAACTGTTACTACTGGGGAATAGGTGCAGAAAATGGAGAAGGAGGCAACCAGAAGACCTGGACAAAACACAGTTTTCAGAGGATAATTCCTCTTCAGAGGGTGTAGACAGAAAAGTGTTTTTCCCTTTATCCTACCTGGTTCCTATAGCCTGCTTCCATCTGGCTGCAGGTAGGAGAAAACCCATGAGTGACGTGGAGCACCAAGCAGCTGTGGGCTCGAGGGGCAGGTTTGCAGAAGGCTTTCAGGAATTGACATTACAGAAAAGAAAGTTTTATGGAATCAGCAGCACTCCATTGAAGATGTCTGTTCTAAATGCACACATCTAATGCTTTCCATGGGTCTGGGGTATACTCAATTGTAACATACATGGCATAACTTTAGTCATATCAATTTGGGTACATTTAGAGCCTTGCAACCGATGGCTGGAAGTGAATTTTTTTACAAAAACCTTATTAGCAACAAGAGCACTTAAACCTGAGAAGGCTGAATACCCATACATGTGTCAGGGAAAAGCCATTTCTGTCCTCTGCTCAGATTTTTTGTGATAACCCTTTTCTTTCACCACCAAGTCCCTCCCATTGCCACCAGTGCTCCATAATCATCTGGTAGAAAAGCAGGAACACAAACAAGAATCAAAACCTAACAAAACCCCAAATTTCTTTTGAAACCCTTTTGATGGCAGACTATATGCACTGTATGGCTATCAGATTAGGTTACTATCATTCAGATCAAGTGCAGTTTATAGGGATAGGTTTTGTACCCCAGCATCATAGTGAAAGACCTGATAGTGGTCCATACTGATGGAAGTGTAAGATATGAATGGAGAAACAAAGGACAGAAGGACTGTAATTTCTGAGAAACTATATAGGCAGCTGGATAAGTGGATCATGGTATCAGTAATAGAAATAACTGAGACCTCTTAAGCCCATAAAATGAAGAAGGCACTTGAGAGCATCATTGCTGGAGTGGCTTTAGCACTCATTCGGCCTGGGTAACCCATGAGTCCAACCTTTCACACAGAGCTCCAAACCTCTTGGTGCAGCTCATACACAGTAGAATAGGAGAAAGTCTGCACAAACAGAAGCTGATGGAGAAATTCAGGAGAGGCCACTCAGCTCTCAAAATGCCTCCCTTTATTTTCATGTTTTCAATACAGAAGGGAAGATTGAAAGGAAGAAGATTTATTATTGTTGTTACCAGCATTTTACTGCCATTTCCCCAAATTAGTAGCAATATTTTGTGAAATATTGCATTCTGAAATATTCAGATCCAAATTCTTTCCCTAAGCTTTTGCATTAACTTTAGTTGAAGGACTTCTAACTTGAGAGGAAAGAGTATGGGGCAGACTCCTGTGCCAATAGGGAAAAGTCTGCACAACCCCTTACCTCAGTGAATCACAGGAGAGGGCCCATGACAGTTACAGCTGGACTATATTTTTTTTCTAGCTTTAAAAAAAGGAAATACTCAGAGATGAGTGTGGGATCCTTTCTATCAAGTACTGAGCACTGTTTGGGTGAATTCCTTCAGTGATCAATGTGGCCAGATGAGCTGGATGCACTGAGACCTTCCCTAGGAGTGCTCGGACTCTTGCAGGATCTGATCACGCATTACAAATGCCGTGGTCAGGCCAGGATGAACAAGCCATCATAACATTACAGCCATGTCATTAGTGATGTCACTTGGAGCAAATGATGACCTAAGTACTCAAGTACTTTCTTGTTCTATCTGTGCTTTGATAATGTTTTTATTATTATTATTATTTTCTCCCACCCGCTGTTTATTTACATGGAGTGAGGCCACTGGAGTGACAAGCTCAGTTAACAAGATGGTTCATCATTTCCTCTCTCTGTAATTTTAATTCAGCGGATTGCTGCCTTGCATCTGCATGTGTATCGGTGCGCCTCACACTCCTCTGACACATCACCTTTCCAGGGCTATCATTTTTCATCTAAGATTATGGACAGGCTTTTGGAAAGTGGCCTCAACCAGCGAGGCGAGGAGAAGTTGGATCATTTTTACGAACCAAGGGGTAGAGCGATCCATAAAATATATGTCAAATTAGAACTAGTGCTTCACTGCAAGGAAGACACCAATTAATGGGTTCTGAGGGTTTGGATTTAATAGAGCGGAAGATTTACCAGCCTTTAAAAGCTTAATACCAACACCATTTATTGGGTGAAATCGTTTGTCAATGGCTAAGAGCTTCCTGACTTTCCCATGCCCCTTGCAAATGGCAACAGTCATATCTATAGAGATTGACAGTGGTGTGCTGCTCCTTGCTTAGAAGTTTTTAACCTGTTACAAGGATGGAGCATGCGTAGGGGATGGGACACATTTTGTATGTGGAGTAAGAGAAAATTAAACACAGACCCACAATAAATCTCTGCAATTTCACTGGCTCTCGCAAAGTGGGACTACGGTAGATCTGGCAAACATTAGTATGATGATTGTCAGGTGGCTTGTTTGGCTTCACTGACTGCTTCCTCCTCTTACTGTTCTTTTCCTCCAGGTTACCCACTCATGCTCTTTGCAGTTTAAGTTGAGAGAGAACCACTGTTCTTAGCCCAGATTTATAATCTCGTGTGGGATATGGAAACATAATTGATGGTCCAGAACTACTAGGTTTTCTTGTGTGAACCCTGTAAAACTGGCCCACAGCCTAATAGGGAGGCGTTGGAAATGATCATTGCTTATCGCCAGGTAGTTCCTTCAACTCCTCATGACCTTATCTCATCCACAGGGACGGGGATTATGCCTGGATGGGAAAGGGTTTATCCAAGTTTGTACAAAGAACCTTACTTTGTTGGAGGTATTGACTACTACGAAAGACTTTTGGCAAGTTGATAAATTAAGTATTATCAATATTGCCATGACACAAAGCGCACTCAGCTTGTAAATGTACTGTGTGTTTTCTAATCTTTATACACAAAGTGATTTGCCATGCAAGATTATCTTAAGAATGTTTTTAAATTAATACTTATTCATTAACTGCATGATGTTTGTGGAAAGGCATGACTATATGGTCTCTCAGATAATATTATTTCAACGTAAGAATGCTAAGAAATTTTTAAAAGACCCAAGCAAGTAAATGGAATGTAAATAAAAGAGAAAAGCAAAATACACAAACTTCTGAAATTCCTCCAGGGTTGTTTTACGTATTTTAGAATGGATTGTATTTCTCCTGTAAAATTTTCCTTGCAAAGTAAAAAGGAGTGAATTTGCAAGGATCTCAGGCTGCACAAGACTCTGAGCAGAGAAAATCATGCTCTTAGAGACACCACCCACATTTTTCAGTGACACATCCTGTGAAAAGCCTTTCTTGTAGCTTTCCATTAAATGAAAACTTTCATTACTGTAATACTTCGATTCCACCTCTCAAAGAAGTCAAATGTGAACTTAGACCATGGCAAAAGTTTATTCAAGCAAACTTCTACCTGAGGCCTCTCAAAGCCCAAATTTACAACACTGTTGAAAAAAAAGACAACACAGGATGCTTATGTAGTCAATGACATTTTTTTGGCAGCGGATTCTAAAAAGTTACTCGACGTTCATAGCAAAATGTCCAGGTGCAGAGGGAGGAGAGGCTTGAGGTATTTCTGCACAAGCTCTTTGACCCAGGAGAGATCTTTTGGGAAAAACACTATTGGAAATGAATTCTTTTCAAATTCATATCTATGTCTGCGTAAGCCCCAGTGATGGGAGAGAGAATGATGGCTCCTCCCTAGAGAACTCAAGAGCAGCACATCGTGTTCAACATTACGCTCCTCAAAGAACTGTAGAAAATTGGTATTGTAATCTAATGAATTTTAGAGGATGTCTCCTGAAGGGGTAGATTATCATACAGAATGTGTTCTTTTACTATAAAGCTGTAATTTTATTTTACTGTTCTACTAATGATGTACAGTGAGCCATGACTGGGGGGGGCCCAAGAAACATAATGATGGTTGTTTATTACAACAATGCTTCATATATTGCATTATGCAGAAATGTCATCACTAAGGACAGTTCTAGAGTAGGGCACAATAAAAGAGCCATATCTATGCCATGTGCTATGCTAAAATAGACACGATTAACCCCTTCTTGCTTTTTCAAAACCAGCCTCAGTTCAAATAGTTGGTTATGTCTTCAATAGACCAATAAATAAATAAATAAAGACTCTAATGCATTCTCAGGGATTTGACTAGAAGGCAACTTACCTAAGCACAGGTAGAAGTGAGATACTCTTTTTAAGAAAATGCTGGCAAGAAGACTTTCAGTGAGGCTAGTGGTTCATTGGAGAGGGTTTGATGCTGGAGGACAGGGATATCTTTCAGAGTTGCCTGGAGGCAGTGACCCACAGTACCATACAGTCCTTTCAATCTTACTGAGTGAATTGCTCCCAGGGAAGCTCACTCTGTACCATGATCTGCAGAAATGAGGACATTCTTGAATGATGACTCTCTCTAATGTTCTTTATATGGTTTGATACAGCTCTGCTCAGACTGAAATTCCCAAGGCCAATCCCACTTGCTGGCAGCTGGGGGCGAGAAATGAAATCTGTGATGAAAAAGCTGAAGAGAGGGCCAGCTTGGCCAGGTCATCAACACTGCAGGTCTGCTCTTCCTTCCATCACCTCCAGCTCAGCTCCAGCAGCTGTGCCATAGCAGAGCTCCTGCTGTTACAGCTCTCCTGTGGATGAGGCACTGCCATTGTCAGCCCTTCCAGCCCTTTCCATCTGTCCACCTGCTCCTCCCCTTCCCTATGGACAGCAAAGATTTTGGAATAAGAATTGCTGAACTGAAAGAGTATTCAGCTTGCAGGAAGGGGATCTGGGTGGGCCAGTGGCAGCTTTTTGAAGGAATGGCAGAACTGTGGGAGAAAGAGTGGTGTTAGAAAGAACAGCACTGGCATGTTGAAGGAAGTAATGGTGCTGAGGCAGAGTTAGTTAGCAAGAGCTGTTAATAATGACAGCCACCTGTTTCATTAGCCACGGTTTCAAACAGAAAGGATGTGGTATGCAAATTACCATGCAAAGCAGGCTGGCAAAGACCAGATAGGAACAGGGATTTGCCAAAACGCTCTGATAGCAGCTGAAGCAACAGATGTGTTGCACCAAAGAGTGCCAGGAAGGGAATAGACAAGTGGCCATGGCTGTACTTTCCCCCAAGTGAAGAAGAACTGAAATTTCTATTTGGCAGTATTTTGGTCAGGTCTTCATATGGGTAGTTGACCTTGATTTGCAAGGCTGATTCATTAGAAGTCCTCCAGTTGGCACCTGCCTTATTAGCCAACACCGGAAGACATGTCAGCATGAAACCCAGACACAAAGCATTATCTCAGACTAACTCATCAAAGGGACAGGAACTTGTGGAGCACTACTAACATGCTACTTGCAAAATTGTATCTCATTGCTTTTTATAGCTTACTTACATACTATATATTATTAAAGAAGAGAAAGAAAGGGAACTAAAGAAGACTGAATAAATGCAGAGAAGCTCCTTTTCCTTCTAGCTGTACCAGAAGAGCAATTGCTTCCCTTTGTCTGGAGGTGTGAGAAGTAAGGATGAGCAGTGGATGAATTTCAAAAATTTCAAAGCCTTGGCTCGATTGAGATATGGCACCCCTCAGCTGTATTGGCCAAGAAAGCATGCAGCAGCCAGCCTGGCTGAATATCGTATGCCCCTGGAGCTCAGCTCTTAGTGAATGTGAACTGACTGTTGAAGGAATTTGGGATGAGACTTGACTGAACCTCTGCCAAGATTTGTCAGAGGCTGAGATTTGAAGAAAGATAGCCTTTTGAGATTAAGAATAGATAGGTTGTGTTTCTGGCTCTGCCTCATACTCCTGGGGTGACCCTGGGCAAAGCATTTCATCGTGCAAAAAGGAATACCAGCTGTATCCTTACTTTACAGGACTGCAGGGGTGTTGAAAGGATAGATTAATTAAAGTTTAGGAGGAGAGAGCATTGAGCAGAACAATGACAGGCCTTACTTAAATAGCTTGTTGATGGAGCTAATGGGAAGTGCAAGTTGCAACCCTGTGTGAAATTCTGACATTAGAACATTTGTTTACAAGCAGGTTGGTGCAAAATAGAAAATTTTGGCAAAATAAAACCTTTAATCATTTCTAACATGAAATATCAGCATGGTTCATTTTGGTTTATTTCAAGTACTTTCTGGCTTTTGAACTCAATTTCCCAAGATATGCAACCACTCTGTATCTCTTGGGATGTATTTTGGCTCCGTAGTTAGAGGAAAAAATGCTAGCACATCCTGACAGAGGTAATTTGGCCACATATCCCTGTGGCAATATGCAAAGCATTACTTTATTCAAATCACCACAAAAGTTCAGGCAAAAATCTGCTGCTTGTGAGATTAATCTAAAATTTAGATTCAATTCAGCAAATCATAATATTTGATTTGAGGTCCACCAGCCCATCTCCTCCAGATTGTTTCATTCCAAGTTTCCCTTCTCAGTAAAATAAATGTATTTTTAAGGATGGATTTTTTTGGAAACCATATGTTGCTGGTACAAGAACACGTTGATGTCATATTGCCTGCTGGCAATATGTGGCATATAGTGACTGCTTCCACTTTCCAATTCATGCTAAAGACCTCTATACTGATTTATCAGTATATTATAGTAGAAACCCAGTGAGTTCCTTATGAACCTGAGATTATTTATAATATCACATAAAAGGTGAAATAGGAGGCTCTAGCTGCTTTCACTATAAACAAGACTAAAATTGTTAATTCAGCCAAATTTTCCACCAACACTGTAAATAAATACGAAACCTTCAATATAAAATGAAACGGATAGGTTGTTAATCTATTAGAAATAAAACAATTGTCTTTTTGTTTTTCATTCCTGACGGAAGCCTGAGGTTTGATAGATGCAGATAGGAGCCATTTTACTAATCCACATATGAGTTTGTTTGGGGAGAGTGCAGTTAAATAAAAAGAAAAGCAGAAGAGATTTGTGGAAGATCAGGAAAACAATTTTTTGCAAAAGAACATCAGGTGTTGCTCTGCATTTGACAGTGAGCTCCAAATTACTTCCAACTTCACCATGATAAAATTACTCAATTTCCCCCCCCCAAAAAAAATTCAAATTCTTTTTTGAATGTAATTTACTATGTTGTGAAAAAAGAAAACAAAACAAAACCCTACTAACAAAACCAAATTGTTGAGACCTTCTTGGGAAAAAAATGCTTTTTTTTCCTGTACTGTCATCAAAATGTATAATTTCATGGGAAATACGAACAGGAGAATTGAAAGAACTGAATGTTTTGAGGGAAGTAAGAGAAAATGTATGAGAATTTTCCCAGATTTTCTCTGAATCCCCGTGATCTACCCCTCTGTTTCTCCATCCATCCTGAGCTTCTCATAATAAAGCATCAGGTGTGGGAACGGACATGTGTACTAAGCTGATCTCCATCATGTAGGAACGGCGCACTAAATTTTGTGCATAACAGCTGCATCACCACCACTTCTGCTCTTGAAAAGGGCCAGAAGCTCCCAGAGCAAGAGCAAATCTTTCTTTATGAGATTTCACATTGATTATTTTACTGTGCCCACATGCAGATCATTACCCACATGCACATTAAAGGTAGACTGCAATGGTCACTTTTTCTTGATTCATGCCAAGGCAGATTTTGGGCTTCCTGAATCATCTGTTTTTTCTGGGGATGGGCTGATGCCTCCTTCTCCTGCTGTACAAGGATGCAAGGATCCCTTCCACAATGCTGGCAGACAGAAACAAGGTGAGAGCTTGTCCTGCAGCAAGTGCCAGTGCAGAGACTGATTCTATTACTGCCAATTGCTCCTGCATTTGCATCTCCTGCAGCTGATGCCACAACAATTCCACTTCCACCTGGCTCCCCCCTTTCCCACTCAGGCTTGTCAGGAGAGAAAAGGGAAGGTGCTTGGAAATTCCCTTTGAAATCTTGCCTGTGAGGCACAGATTTATCAAAGCAATGACTGTGCGTGCGTGCACGCATTTGTACCAACCCTGCCATCACATCAAAGGGAAGAACGAGAAGGAGTTTCAAAGGGGTGCCCTTTTTCACCCCTTTCCTTATTTCTCTGTGCACACACGCATGCATGCGCGTGCACACACACATTTGCCTTCCTTAGAAATTAATGGGCTTCTGCTGAGGCCGCTCGTTAGAAGCTGTGCTGCTGGGAAGACATGCACGATCCCTCACTGCGCTCAGAGGTGAACCACAGAAAGTGCCACACCAATTTCTGCCATCAGCCTGGAGAATAATGAGGCAGCCACACAGGGGCTCTGAAATGGCCCCATAAAAGGCCAGGATTCCCTGCCACGGCATGGAGCTTCTTGGCCGAAGGACAAGAGGGTGTTGTCTTTAATACGCGTGGCAGCTGATAAATCAGCCTTTCCCATGCGTTCAATAACAGCAACAGGCTCAGAGCCCCTTTCAACACCTTTATCCTGGCTGTCAGTTATGAAGCCTCCTGACACCGATAAGACATCAGCGAGGACAAATGTTGCCCTGGTTCTTGTTTTTTTTTTTGAGGGGTGACTTAGCAGCGTATGCAGCGAAGTGGCTCAAAACTGAAGCGACATGACAAACTCACCACACAGCTCTGGCAGGTACTGGGACAGGTAACCTGAGTTCCAGGCTGCAGGGAGGGGCCTCTCACTACTGGGTGATAGGAGGAAAAGCTTCCTCAGCTCTGCCCTGGCACCTGTGCTTGAGAATCTGCCTGCTGTGTTCTCCAGCCTATTCCAAGTTTTTCACCAAGGTCATTAATTGGGCTTGGTGAAAGGGGTGTAGAAGTGTTTTAATGAAGAAAAGTAATGTATCTGCAAGAGGGCAGATCAGTAACAAGTATTTGGGGCAGCACTGGGCTTCAGTTTCAGTTCATTGATAGGTCCTCAAGAGAATCCGAGCATCTCATAGGCATCATGGGCCTCTTTTAGAAATGTACTTCGTTTTTATTTTTACCTGTGTTCATGAATTTTCAGTTCATAAAAGTGAAAGGCCTTCTCTCCAACTTCATGCACGCACTCGCCGAAGCACAAAACTAGTTTCATTCCCCTCAGAAGGCTCAGACTGCTGCCTTTCCCATCCTTCCTCATTCACCATCACCTCTGAATTTTTGCTGATGAACATTGATCCCGCTGATGTCTTCCTGGGAATGTCCCCACTGCTGTGCTTGGTCCTGCCAAGCTGCAGGGCTCTGTCCCTGCTGTAAGTCAGGCAGATTGAGCTAGTTAGGTTCCCAAACTGGGTTCAGTTCAGAGCCATCCCTTTGTATTCAGAAAAGATTTTTAACTAGGACTAAGTGAAAGAAGATCTGGCTTAGCATGGGTAGGGACTGAGGAAGTCTTCCCAGACTGGGAATAAGGAGAGGATCAGGATGAGAGTTTTGGGTAGCAATTCAGCAACAGTCTGCGGATGTTTCCCTTTAGGACCCAACGGTTTCAGACTCTCCAAAGTTCATCATTGCATCTTACTCTCTTTCTGCCATGCCCATTATCTTCAAAAGACACATCTATATGAGAATGCTGCTCTTCTCCTCAATCTTCATTTGTCTTCCTGGGCGTGGGCACCTTCCCTTAAATTTCAGGTACCTCTCCTCAGACTTCGGTTTCCAACTAAGATTATTTATTGATAGCCTCTTCTTTTTCTTTTCCTTTTTTTTTCCCTTTTGGTTCCGTGGCCCATCAATTAACTGGAGAGGGTATTGATCGGTAATTGTGTCAGGTTTCCCAAAGCTTTCTGGGAAATGCAGCTGCTGCTGCTGCTGCTTCAGATGATTGCATATGCTCTGTCTTTGATTCACAGAGCACAGCTAGGGAGTATTCTCACTCAATGTGACTTAAACGAGCAATGAGCTCACAATTTACCCTTAGGAGGGTATTATTTGCAGCTCTCACTGGATGGGTGTTTGACATTAACAAGAAAACAGAAGAAGCCAGAACCTAACAATTAATTCCCACTGAGCCAAATGGAAACTTTAAATTGGGGGTCTATGGCAGTCTGACATATGTTAGCTTATAGCAATAGGCTACCTGGCTGGAAGGATCTTTGTGTCTGGCAAACTAAACTTACAACAGTAACATGATTTGTACCACAGTCCGATTTCACCCTTCTCCTCCTAAAGGCTCGGTAAATCAAGCTCATGTTGGTGGCTCTCTGTGCTGAAAAACTGCTGTGGTAAGCCCTGCTGGGCCTCCCAATGTTAGCACAGCTCCTAAATTCGGACATGATTTGCTTAAATGGACCAGCTATTGATTAATAAGGGATTCTTTTCTGAATCTTCAGATGAATAACTAGCAAGCCATAATTTCAGTGCTACAGGCTTAGGAAGATGATTTTGGCCTGTTATAAGTGTACATGTGCCAGATGCTCATTGCCTTTTCCATGCTGAATACCTATTGATTACAGCTAAGTATAAAACATTACATTGTCTTTGCTTTTAGGATGGCTTACGTGGCCTCACAACCTACAAGACATTTCTGACCTTAAAGACATAATATCTATCTCACTGAGAAATGCTGGTGTGTGCTTCAAGTCAGTTAAGAGTGAACGGGAAGCAGAGACAGCACCATTGACCTATCAGCAAATACTAGTCCCTCCATGTTAGCCTGAGGAAGAGTTTCTTTAAATACCTGAACAAGGTAGATATTTCATATGTGGCTCAGCTACATCATATGGTGATCATCTCCCTCTTGCTTGCTGTGTTAGGAAGTTCAGCTGCTGGACTGGGTGCTACACTAAGCTCCTCAGCAGTGCTCCGGGAAAAGTTGGGCTACCTGAACACTGGTGGGAAGTCTAGGGATTCGGTGATCACAATGGTCAGTTGATACAGATGTTGGTTCTCCCAGCTGGGATGGAGATTCTGCTTTCTTTGGCTGGTAGGTGATGTGATGCTTCAGAATCAGGCTAAGGAGAAGATGTAATTTTTGAGGGTGCCAAGCAAGTGGAAGAAGCTTTTCTCAATGCATTCCTATCAGCCTGCCTTCTTCCAGCTGTAGAGCTGCTTCAAGTGTCTCCTGACCCATATTTCCTTCTAAACGTAACCCAAGTTTCCCCAGAGTTGATCAGAAATTGGTGAGAGAGAAATTGTTCCTACTGCATTAGAATGAGGCTGCCACATAGCTGCCCAGACTTGGATCATTAACACCTCAAAAAACTTCAGAGGTTTTTTTTTTTTTTTTTTTAAATAAGTGGCTATCACCATTTCTATTAAGTTTCCACCCTAAAGGGTAAGAAAGAGGAAAATAAAAGGAATGGAGAAGGGGTTTTGAACATTCACTGCGAAAACAGAGAGGTAGATATGGGATAGATATGGGACACAGATATTTTGCTTGCACTATCCCAAGCCAGTTCTCCACTCCCACATGTTTCTGATGTTGCCTCCTAGAGCTGTTGAAGGAAAGTTGATCTCTTTGCTCAGGTCCAAGCCTTATTTCATACTCCAACGGGAGTAATAAAAAGATTGTCAGATGAAGCTTGTTTTCATAACACCCCCTGCAAGTGTTTGTCCAGCACACATGCAGACATGCACAAAAACACAAAGGCTTTCTCATTATCCGTGGCTTTCTGCTACCCAGCTTCCACAATTGTTATTTTTCTTTCTATTTGTACATTGAACTGTATTCAGTGCAGCACCCCTGAATGTGCTGTGTTTCTCATGGTAACTGTTGTACCCATCTACTCACGTGGATTAAAAATTCACCAGATCTTCACAATTCTCTTGTTGTGCCTGGCACAAATTCAAATGAGTTGAATTGGAAAGTGATGGCTTTTTCCTCTCTCATCGCTGCATGTAAATCTTCATCAGGTTGGTGACTTTCCAGCATATCACATCCACTGTTGTGTTTTGTGCTTTGTTTTGTTACTCTATTAACTCAACAGATGATAAATCAGTCTTAGAAAGAATTAGCACTTTGAGACGTAGCTCTGGCTCACAGAGTATGTTTATTTTATTAACATTACTAGTATTTCTTCCCATGAAAAGAGTCAGCACACAATTTCTAGCCACCAGCAGAGCATCTTCTGTACTACCACACACTGAGCATCTCCACCACATTAACAGCTTCTGCTTCTCTTGTGCTATGGACTTTCACACTGCTCTAGGAATGCTTCTCATTCCAAAGCTGCCACCTGCTTCCTTGTGAACTGCTCCAAAATCACTTTTGAGCCCTCCCGATAGGATGAGTGGTTGTTGTGGGAGATGAACCAACATGCAGAGTTAGAGAAGTTAAGGGTGCCAACTGAAGTGCGTTTTCTTTGGGCTGCTCTAACCGTGAAGTTAACCCTTGGTTTTCACACCTGATACCAGACTCACCATTATTTCCAAAAGGCCAGAGCTTCTGTCTGTGGGCTGAACAGTAGTTTGAAAAAAGGGCTAAGTTCCAGCAAATTATCTTCAGAAGGTTCGTAATGAGCCCACTTAAAAATGTGAACCCTAATTTTAAGACAAAAGCAGAATCACATTAAGAAGCTAATCTAAAGAAGTAGCTTTATTTCCTCCTAGCATCCTTGCATATATGGATTCCTTCCCCATCAAGCACAGTAAAGAGCATATTTGCTCAAAGTAGTTGTGAATGAAAGAGATGTGATGAAATCACCCTCAATGGTCAGGCTGGGAATTCATCAAGATATCTACTGCTCCTCTTAAAAACGTATCATTGCCTGTTGAATTGTGGAGCTTAATGGAAGGAAAATTAGTCGACAAAGTCAGTTTTATTTTCCCATAGCTATAGGCTTCATTGTATTTCCAATTCGCTGCTAAACAAAACTGTGAGCCTACCTTTTGCTCAATTCAGAGCATTTAACGACTGCATTAAAAAAGAAAAAAAAAAAAGGCTGTTGAAATTTATCTCCATAAGTTGCCATCTTTGCCTTATTTTCAATTTTCCTGTGAAGTTATTAAAACATTATGTGATCATAATATATTTACAGGGAAGGAGAAATGAGGTGTGACTCTGACTGAGGCACAGTGATTTGTTAAGAACTGTAAAGCATCAAGTGCCACTAAATTGGATGGGGGAAAATGTGCGATTCTATATACTGAGAGGCATTTTGAATATATATATTTTGTACTTGTTGCATGGAGTTTCTGCTTTCCAACCAAGATAAATATTAAAGGGAATCAAAGGTATCAAACTCTGCTCAACAAGTTGAACTTAGGCTCCCTCCTGCTTTTCAATTGCTTTGCATTTTCCTTTTGGACATTGCACAACAGAGTAAACTTGGTAGTGTTTGCAGCTAGAAATCACAGAGCACATTATTATTCCTTGTATCATTATTCATGATGGGGGGTGAGGGAGAGAGGAAAGAAGACTATTAATGGACATAAGTAGCTTTCCAAGTAGTTTTCTGCTCTGTCATCTGTTTGCTCATACTGCACCTTATTGTGGTATCTGAACTGCTGGCCTGTTTTGTCAGCTGGATGCAAAGCCAAGCTTACTGCTGTAAGTAGGGTGCTGAGCACACAGCTTTGGGCATGGATTTTTGTTCTGCTCCGTATCTATACAGGGCTTCATACAGGACTCCTTGCCTCAACCTCCCATGGATGTGTGAAAAGCCCCTCATATGCATTTTAGAGACCAGACCCTGGGTTTTCTCTCTATAGAAAGAAGCTGTTGCAATGGATGAGCTGAACACCGACAGCAGGCAGGTCTGAAAGATCCCCGTATTAAACGAAAAAGGGATCTCTGATATTCTGATGAGAAATACAACCCTGTTTTCACACCAGTGTGGTGCTGCTTGGATGTATTAATCATTTTAAGAAAAAGTCAACTCAGATAGAAGTCAGAGTAACCCGTTGTCTTGAGCAGTGATGCTCCAGACTCCAGCGGTCGAGAAAGGGTCCAATCAAACCGACAGCATGTCAATATGAGTGATAGGAGGCGTATGTTTCTGTGTGCTAAAAGCAGCACAACACATTGCAAGGGATAGGGAACTGGAGCGGTTCCGACAGAGTCACATATGGCTTCACATATATAATGTGCAAATTCATCAGTCAAAAATATTGAAACACTTCATAAAAGTAAGGCTCTGCTCCTACAAGGGCTGTGATCCCACAGACTTAAGAGGAGCAGAGCGGAGCCAATGCCAAGTGTTTGGAAAAACCTCCCACTAAAGTGTTCTCCAGGGTGGTCATGTGAGCAACTTTCATCCTGGGAGACCAGAATTCATATCTGTCTTCAGTCAGTCCTGAGTGATTTAACCACTTTCATTTTTCCTACACATACTGTCTTCAGCCATCCTGGATGAGGAGAAGCTGTCCATGCTCATGCAGATGTGTGATAGCAAAGGAGTTTACATGAGGAGTTCTTATCCTGTATCTGTCAGATGATGATGAACTGATGCTTCATCAGAGCTCGATGGCTTGGTGGATACACCATCCTGCCAAGTAGGAGCAAGGACTTTCAACACAGCGCTCCTGAGCTGATGTGAAGGATGCCAAAGGCTGCTGAAAGTGAGCATAAAGTACAGGCAGAGTTACACCTCTGTGCCAGGAAAGGGCCATTTAAGGTCAGGAATGAAGAGCCTTGGCAGAACTGTGTGGGGAATCCTGCTAGGCATCTGCCCTCAGGATTCCCATCTCCAATCTGTGCTAATATTTGGCTCTTTCAGGACTGCTACATCCACTCATTAAAAAAAAAAGATGCAAAGGAAGTACCTACAGGAATTTTTCCCTGCTATATTCATCCCAGCACCATTAAGTTTCGGTTCTGCACGTCCAAACAGCTCCCCAACACCAAGAAAAGCACACCTGAGCTCACCACAAGCATATATTTCTCCTTCTGTGATCAGCTTACACCCTATGCTTTGCAAGGTTTGTTTCGATTACTAATTTTGTCTTGACAAGATGCATGGGGCTTCAGAGTGCAGCTTACTGCACTGAGCTGACAGGACAGATACACAGAGCCATTTGCTGGCACATGGAAGAAAGAACAAGAAACATTATCTACATTAGAACTATTTAAGATAACCCTGAGAGATCTCCTTGCAGTCAGCTCTGTTCCTGCTGGCTCTAACTGTATAATGTTAGAGCAGAAAGCCAGGCCCAGCATGGCTGGTGGAAGAGGGGTTTAATTATTTTCATTCTTGATTTCCATTTCAGCCTTCCCAGTAATTTGTGCTGCCTTTGTTACCAGAACAAGGGAGACAAAAGATATTTGCCTTGTAGATTCCTTCAGAAAGCAGCTCTTGTGCTTAATGACAGCAGCCTGCCTGACACGCAGCTTAAAACAAATCCCACAAATCCACATAGGTCCAACGTGGACAGCAGACCCAGTGTGACTCTTCTGGACCATGATCTTCTAAGGGCAGGAAGGAAAGCAGTCCTCTGCACTGGTCCTTGTGCTTTTGATGCGCTTGCTAACAGCAGGAGCTCATCTGGACCACTGAGCTCTCTCCTCCCTAAGATGGTTTTGATGGAGTTAGCTTATGGTGACGACCACACTGGTTTAGAGGCAGAAATTACAAAATGAATAGCTCCACTCTGTTACCAAGCCTCAAGTGCTTGATAAAATTGCATCTATGTGCCACAACGGAAAGCAAATCACCACAACTCAGTGAGGGGTGGGTTATTACATGACAGTTCCAGACCCCCCAAGAGACCATCATACTTCCCTGTTGTTGTTAAACTGATGGGTGTTGTTCCAGATTACACACATGGAAATGCTTTTTGTTTTCACTTCCAGCTCAGAAAGCTTGTGCCCACCATTTTCTCATTGGGAAATCACACTGTTTTCTATACCTGCTCATCATAAAATAAGAGCCTGATTGCATAGCATGCTTCTCATTCCAAACCGTTTGCTAAGTTAGAGTAGCAACTGCACCATCACCTGCAAAACACTACAGTACGTCTGTATCCACAACCAGACAGCCATGTGTCCTTTCTGCTTGTCCTTTGAGCTGGCCATAAACAAGTGGACTACTCTCCAGAAAGTCCTATCAAAAAGGAATTCTTCCTTCAAAGATAATGAGCACTGCAGCCACCAGGCTTTTGTTTCCACCTCTGTAGGGGCAGGGAAATCAATGGGTCTTTGCCATTAGGTGCCAAAATAGGAACAGGAGGAGCAAGAGGACATATAAGAATCCATTTACACATAGGCAAAATTACCAGTACCAGAAAAACAAAGAAGAGGAGCTCCATCACAACTATTTAGTGATGAATCTGTTTTGTTAGCAAATACTAGGGTTTTAAGACAGAGATTATTAAGACAGAGATTACAGCATGAGTCTGTTGCTGGAGACAAAATATGGCTGTATACATTAAATATATTGGATATGGCTGGCTACTGCAGGGATACACACAGCTGATGTAGTCAGAATACATTCATTATTCTGGAAACACAGGCAGATTTTGTGCTTTGCTGCAATTTGCTGATGCTCTGCTTTTCGTTCCATTTGAACCTGTTTCCCTTCATGTTAAATATCTTTTGAGTAGAGTTGGCTCTGGTGTTTTTAATGCCCTTAGCAGAGTCTGGAGGTCATTGCAGCAAAGCAACTGGTGGAGACAGCAGAATTCCAGCAGCAATTGAACTGATTCCATGAACTGCTCTTCATTGTGTCCTCTGGACATCTGTTGTGCTTCCTTAATGGGGACTATTGGCTTTATTCTTCAGGAACTAAGCAAAATATTCTCAAGAGTTCAGCAATACTCTGATGTGGTGGTGAAGTCAGATCTAACCACAGATAACAAAACAAGCAGCAAAATTGTTTGCAATGATTTGAAGCTCTTAACATTAGTGCATACCTACAGCAGCAAAGAGGAAAATCTACTCATGGACTGAAATTCCTTTGCAGTTCTTAAACAGATTGAGGTTCACGTGATCTTAAATCTTGATACAAGGGAAACATTGAAAGAACACAGCACAGTAACTTTGCCCAGCTCCTTCTGTACATACCCTGACCCAGGCAGAAGGTGGTTTTGGGGGTTTTTTGGACATTATTAGCATTATTTGTGCTTTCCAGAAGTTTCCAGCAGCTCTCTCAGTGAATGAGTCGGTCTTTCACAGGAATTTTCTGCTTGAAAATGTTATGGTTTTTTTTCCTACATGGTGCCGCAGGCTCCTGCATGTTATGTTGTCATACTTGGCAGGAGGATGAGGGGTAAGGAAGTGTTAAGTTATAATGTAAATTGAGTTTATTGCTGTCTGGCAGAATAGTTTGGCAGTCTTTTGTGACGAAGCCTCTGCCACAAACACTTTCTTGTGTTTGGAACCAGGTCAAACCATTAATCCAAGTGTCTGCAGGGACATGCACAATACTACAGCAGCTCCTACTGACAGAAGATGGATGCATCCCTGGCTTCCCACTGAATGTGCTCACTTCCGACAATGTTATAGTCAATAGATTATGCTAGCAAGAAAGGTTATTGTAGCAGGAGGAAATGAGCAATTCAAAAGTGCCCATGTTAAACAGCTGTTCAAAGCATGATGTTTCCAAGTTTCTCAGGACAAGCACCACATCTTTCTTGAGGCTATCAAAACAGTAGCACAGTTAATCACTAATTTGCCAAACTGATAACTTCAGAGTTATGGAGGAAATCTATTCTGTCCTGGCCCTGAATAATACGCACTTGGGATTCTTGTCCCATAAGTTAGCTTCTGTGTCACAGAACACCACAGAAAGCCCTAATAATGTGATAACTGCAGGGCACAAGGGAAGGGTGGCCAGAGGTCTGACAAGAGGAAGGACTCATCCCTTGTATTCTTCTTGAAGGCTTCCTTATTCAACGTGTCTTTGTAGCATCACATGAAAATACCCATTAGGTTATAATGAGCATTTGTCATGATCCATTCTGTCATTTCAGCTGAGGAGAAATGCTCGTGAACTGCATTTCTTGTCTTTCCTTGGTCCCATGATAGTACCAGTTAAAATTAATAGGGCTATTTAGTGCATGCAAGTATAAGAAAAGATTTTCTTTTTCCCTGACAGAACTGCAGATGGAAGGGTTAACTAGATGATTAAAATGGCTTCACAACTCAAATATTTTCTTGGAAAGCTTTGGAATGCAAAGCCTTTGTAGTTTTTTTTAATTAACATTGATCATTGGCTGTACCAATTAATTCAATTACTTGGTGCAAAATAAAGCATCCTATCTGATCTGTATCATACACCAGTCCTCTCAGAAAAACAATTTGGGCAGCGCAGGCTGAAGAAGTGGATTAGCCAAAGAAAATATTTCTGTTAAAAGAAATTATCATTTGTTGCAGTTAGATCTGCTGTGTTGTTTTGTTTTTTTTAAGAAGAAATGATACATTGCCTGCATGCATAACCATAACCCATTTCCTTTTCAATAGGAACTAAATATATTTAATCACTAGGCTGCCGTATTAACTATCTTTGATTTTTATTTAAAAAACACAAGGGAAATAAATGCTAAAATCTAGGAAATTGTCTCAAAACTGAGGTTTTCTCACAGGATACAAAGAGGACTTAAAGTTTCAGTGGTTTTGGATGATAGAGGTTCCATCATGCATTTATGTCTGATTTCTCCAGTTAATTTCAGTGATCAGAGAAGTTAACAGGCATTAAGTTAGTTTTCCAGTTCTGCATCCAAAGGATACATTGGAAAAAAGATGTGGTCTGACCACAACCTCCCTCTGATCTATAAGCTACATTAACATGGCTGTGGGTGGTGGGACTGTAACCTTGGATCCATCTTTTTCCTCAAAAGTATTAATCCTTTACTTGGAAACTGCATGTAGAAGACTTAGCTGTTCTGAACCAGATCATGCATCTTCCAAGCTGGTGGGAATTTGTTACCATCAAACCCTAAATGAGAGCTTAGCCCTGGATTTGCCTCAGGAACAAACATTTTCCACAGTTCCAATCTGCATCTAAATACAACCACTTTCATCTTTGCCTCTTCATTTATTCTTCTCTTTTATCCTTAAAAGAAGTTCAGACAGATTCGCAATAGAGATTATACCTCCCTTTGTACCTCTACTTGCATGAGCATCTAACTCCAACATCTCCCACCTGTTCCTTCTTCATGGGTGGTGAGGACCATCCTGGAATTGTTCCTTCCCAGCCACATAAGACAGTGCTCTCTGGGCAGACTGAGACAACGCTCTGTAGTAAAAAAGACCTCCAGCTCCATTCAGCATTTTCCAGGCTCTTGAGGGTTCTGATGACGCTGCTCATTGGCACATACCAACACAACACAAATTTCTCTCCAACACAAGAAGCAAAGCGAGTTCCTAATTCTGCACCTGACTGCCCCCCTTCTGCTGCTCCTCTCCTCCAGCAGTGAAAGGTCACTCAGTAGTCACTGTTTTCCCCCAGGGTCTTACCAGGCACCACAAAATCTTGCACAAATCTCCCAGACACATGCCTGTTGGACACTGTTACACTGGCACCCAGCTAAGGAACCCCAGTGATGTTTTTCAGGATAGCACAGTGGTTTTCAGATGAGAAGACCAAAGTCAGGTCAAGTGAAACAGTTTGCAGATGCTGGCAAAGTTGTAGAATAAATAAATAAACGGATGGATGAATAAAGTTTCTTTACAATTGCTGAGTCAATAAATCATATTTTGCCATTGAACTTTACATTAGTGATCCATATCCTGAGCTTTGGCACAGGCCATAAATAGATCTGAGGAGTGGTCCTTTTTTCAGGTCATTTCTCTGGGGAATGAGACACAGAGGAACTTCTTTCACACATTTGCTTCCAACAGGAGAGATAGGAGAAGGAACACAGAAAGGAGGTGGTCTTTGTGCTCTGTGTCATTTGCAGGCAGATTAATGGTGCCAGACCTAGAGGACAGAAAATTAGGGCACATGCACGGCAAAGTGACTGCAGCACAGCAAGCAAATGGCATTGGTTCAGCTGGAAATCTCTGGGGCTGTGAAGAGACTATCATTCCTCCAGCAGCCACCACCTCCAGGACTGGAAAATGTGGGCTTCAAAAATGATTGGCTGGAATTCCAACATGAATCAGACCCCTCTGGGGCTTCTTGCAGGGTGCATGAGATCTAGATTAAATAGGTAGGAGCATCCCAGAGCACCAACCAGGCTGTTGCTATGTTTGAGATTTGCTCTCCCATTGGTATAAGTCACAGAAGTGCAGGTCAATGGAGGGGTATGAATGCCACACTCAATACCCGCATCACACCATAGAGTTAAAGAGAGGTCTCAGCTCACGGTACTGTAAACTCTTTCTTCAGATACATCAAGGTTCTCTTTCAGGTGCTACTGAGGCAATTCCTGAGCATTCTGAGCAATCCATGGTCCACCTCCCACAGTACAAGCTCTGGGTACTCCAGAGAGTCATGGGCTGCTGCTTCCACTGCATGCCACATCATATCTTCGCTTTCAGGTCTTAGGATGCCTCTCTACACTTCCTAGCATGGCCATGCTGCTATACTGTGACCTGCAGCTCACAGAGAAACCATGAGCTGCCTTATTTTCCATGTCCTGGCTGCTCTTTTATCTCTGCCCCCATCAGATGTTTCCTGGCTCAAGCACATGCATTTTCCCCATGGGAAGATGCACTTTTTCTTAGCTACAAAGGAAAAACCTGAGATAAACCATCTCAGTACAGTGAGATTAACACAGGGGTTGAGAGAAAGTAAGTGTGTGGTCATCACCTGGTGTCAGAAGCTTCAAACAGATAGGAAGTTGAAAGCTCACTTTGCCATTTTTCTAGACAAGAGGCAAAGAAGGCAGAAAATGTTACAATTGTCCATTGCTTGAGGAAATGAGTTCATCTCAACTGTTCATACCTGCAGCTGGTGGCTGACAAAATCAGGAGCTTCCTCCTCCACCTCTAGCTTGAAACCTCAACCACTTGCTTTGAATGTTACCAGGGTCACTGCTCTTGATGGTTCCCAAATTTCTAGCATGAGATTATAGAAATTTGGTCATTAAGTACATTTCTTCCCTGTACATATGCAGCCAAGAGCTGAAACAGGCAGACTGAGTGAGAGATGGAATGAGTGCTACCCAGAAGAGGAAGAAAATTCCCCCATTCCCACATGATGGAAGAATAGAACCAATGTGAGCATCTTCCATTGAAACTGTCTTTCTGCAACAAATATTTAGCACCTAAATCATTCTATTCACAGGAAATATATGCTTCTCATGAGAAATGTCAGTTTTCCAGATAGAAAAATACATAAAAATTTCATATGTCAAAATACATCAAAGTTATTTTGGCTGAACTAAAACTGAGGTGGGGTTGTTTGCAAGAATTTGAGCAGGGAGAAGTTAGATGTCTCTGACTCCATTAAAGAATAATACCTAGCTCTCCTGAAACAGGCTTCAAGCACAGTATTTGCAGCTGCATCCTTTCCTTCTTAAATAAAGATGAAAAAGGTGAGCTGAGTGAAATCAAGGTAGAAACAAGGACTTGAGGATCCTGGATAAAGACTTTATCATTCTGATTCTGAGGAGCCTTGGCCCCCTCTGAGGGAACCTCAGAGATGGACATCAGTGAGAAGGATGCTGAGTTTCTCCAGGAAAGCTGCCAAATTACACAAGAGATTTTACAGATTGCATTCATCCTGACCATGACACACTCTCACAGCCAGAAGGACGGATCTGCTATTTCAGGTAGGCCTTCCTGAAAATGTAAAGGGCATCTTGAAAATACACTTCACATTCAAAAATCAAGGGCTCACTTTCAGCCACAGTGGATCATCTCTTAAGTGGCTTCAGTGTGCCAACACCAACCAGGGAACTTTAGCCTGTGCACACCTTGCTCCTGCAATTGCAGATGCCATTTAGCTACACTATGGTCAACAGGACTGCTTCACATACATGGTTCATGACCTGATCCTCACCAATACCCAAACTGTCCTAGATACTACTGAGCATGGGATTCTCAGTTTAATACAGGGTAAAGGACAACAACAGTAGGTTCATCAGAGCATAGAAATCCTCCACAAAGCAGGTTGGACTTGGAGTAGATGACCTTTTCTGGCCCCTTCCAACTCAAACAATTCTACAATTCTATCTTTCAAACACGAAAGAAATGAACTTACACCAAAGCCCCAGTAGTTTGTTTGTAGTTCCCTTCTTGCTATCTCTGCTATATAACACCTGAAGAGACCTTCCCAAGTGCCTGCCTACCCAAAAAGAGAGGAAACAGCAGCAAGTACACACTGACTGCCTCACAGATCATACCTGGATGCAGCTCTAAGGAGCCAAGTAATGGCATCATTCTTAGTTGATGAGTATTTCTTTTTTTACAGGCAATAAATATTGGATTATTTATTTTGCATTATGAGTGCCTTCTCCTTCCCTCTCCTCTCCTTTTTTCCCCTCTCTGTATGGTAAAGAAAGAACATATGATGAGCTGCTGTATATTATAACTGAATATTAATCTCTTCTATTCAGTCAGTGCATGCATTCATTTATACGCATGATTTGCTAGTTTTGTTTGAATACACAGGCACATTTAACAGTGAGGTTTATTATGAAAAATTCCATCAAATTAACTCCTTTAAAAGATGCCAATATTATTGGCAAAAATTGGATTTCATTTTCTTTGTATACATGCTGCTTCCTTAGACATTCTTTTCTCTGGAAACCCAGTACTTTTCTGAATGCAAAGACATTGGTGATGAGCAACTGTCATTCCCACATTAAAAAGCAAAACCAAGCCTTGATCTTTCTACAGCAGATTAGGGAGCGAGATAAAAATGAGATGAAAGCCTCAAATGTCTGTTCCACTAGGTTCGAGGCATTCTTTTTGTTTTAGTTCCGCACTCTGCCTCTTTAATTCCCGCTGGCTCAAATGCCAATTTTCTGCTATGTTGGCATGACTGCCGAAGAATTGCTTCTGTTAATAAACTGCACAAAATAGCTGAGCAATTAGGCAATTAAACTGTTTTAAATTTAATTTAAAACCCTGGCATTTTGCTAGGAGTACTTCTTTTTCCTTTTATCCCATCTTTTTCTTCTGGTAAAGGAGGTAAAGGGTGAGTCAGAAGGGAAGGCAGTGTGGTGAGGGGAAGGGTCTGGTGGGATCACAACACTTTCAGATCCCTCTATAGACATGCATGAGGGCTGTCTGCTTTGGGGAACCCATTGCAGTCCTTGCCCCTTATTAGAACAAGTAATTTTTTTCTCAAACATTTAACACACAAACAAGCTTAATCTGATTTCTGTCCTGATCCCAGATGGGCATCAGGGCTTGTAAACAAATGAATTTAAGAGCTGCCTACCTGCTCTTGGTTGCTAATTCAAAATAAAAAGGAGTGATGGAGAAAACACAGGAATTACTGTGCCTGGAGGTAAGCAATCTGTTCTGTTCATCACTGTGTGTTCCCACTGCATTCGCAGGCACTTCCCTAAGTTACAAGGGCCATAGGAAGTCTGTCCTGTGAGCCTATTTAACCTGTACTTACAGAGATGCATTTACTTTTTTGCTACAGACCATGTTTACCTTTTGATAAATGCTCTCTGATGTGACACTGGTGATGATGGATTTACAGCTGCCAATGTCCCACAGGACATTCATCCTCAGATCAGCCCCCTGCCTCTGCACTGCCATTCACAATCTATGCATAGATCTCTGGTCTGACCCATAGTCACCATCCATCCCACTCATAACCCCAAAGATCTCCCAAAAAACAAATCCTCAATTACCCAGAAACATCCCATCCCTGCATGCTGCAGCTGCTCTTCTAACCCCACTCCTTCACACCACTTGCCTCAGCTGAGTTACAGCTCAGCCATGCCTATGTTTTTCAGAGCAATCTGTCCTCCTTGGTTCTTGATGCTTTAAATCTTTTCTTAACATAATGACTGGAAGAAACTAAACATTCTCCCCAGCGCTCTGCTAAAACATTCCTCTAATAAAAACTCCAAGTTTTGAGCCTTTTTGAACTACCTACGTTCACATGAATGATGCCACAGCTGAGCAAAATATAGCATAGCATTGTATACCCTGCAGTGCTGACTGTCTTCTCAAGGAAAGCTCATATTTCCATGGTCACATAACGGCTATTTTTAGTGAACCAGTCATTCCTGTTATTTTCCTAGTCTACAGAAATAAAAATAATGGAAAAAGAATTAAAAAGAATTCTCCTGAAGGTTGTAGTAGTCACAAACCATTTGCAAAATTTGAACTGAAACTTCCCCCTCTGAGCTAATTTGGGGGATATCAGCATTAACAGTATTCACGTCATCATCGCAATCAGGCTCACATTACCATTTCCACTTAATACACCTCTGGGACCAATCCCATGGCAGCTGGGGAAATGTACTATAAGTTAATTCATTATTTCTGGTACAACTCTATGGTTAATTGAGACCTCCTGTTCTGCACAATGAGCTCATCTCTTACCCCAAGAACAGAAGTCAGCCCCAGGAAGTTCCTCACTGAAGACCTGAATATCTCCACACCTCAGAGCTGCAGAGGAGCACAATTTTAAGGTCTTTTTCTCTGTGTTAGCACAGATCGCAGTATTACTTTCTGCCCTCACTCCTGACACTGACTTCCCACCACTAGCCTTTGGCTCTCCAGTCTATTTTGATTGCAAGGTCTTCTAAAGAACATCCCTCTCACTCTGTTTATACAGTTTCCAACTCAAAGAGAAACTGAATTTTTGCTGGGCCTTTAGCTGTTACTGTAATGCACATAATAACCATATTGCATCCTTAAACTATATGTCCTCTCTCAGTGCATCTGATAAACATCTTAGGGGAAAAAAGGTACATATTATGCATATGTGAACAAGCTCTAACAAAGTGAACTGCACATAATTACAGATCATCCTCTGAGCATCACAAAAAACCAAACTGTCACAGCGCTAACATATGGAAGGATGACTAAGGTAATGGGTTAGTCAGTGTTTGTACATCGCTTAGCAGCCATTGACAGAATTACTGCCCCAGATCATTCTTCAAGCCTCCTTCCTAGCAAAACGTAGTTAGGATTTCAGAATGAGAGAGACTAGATTTGTCCTTTCACATACCACAAAGTTTCCTGCTACTTCAGTTCTTCAGAAGAGAAGCATGAACTTCCTTTACCCTACAAGCTGCATCCCAAATCTTTGTGTGGCCAGCATCACAGACAGAGCCATGCTCTGGCAGCAGCCCACAGGTAGGAGGGGACAACAGTTCCCTGGGGATACCAGCACCTGGCTGCAGGTTGGACACCCGTGAGCATGCTGATGATGCCATCCTCATTGATTTGTACAGATTTATTTCTACCAATGTTCAGAATTACCCAGTAGGGACTTTCTTTTGGTCAGGGGACCACACTCATGTGGTTCAAGGGCCATATGTTGGACACAAACCACACCTTGGCCGCCCCTATGTATCACTGTGCAGTGAGTCAAGGAGGCCCCAGGAATTTAATAGCTTTATTGTAGTTCCTACCAATACCAGCAGAGGTTGTATTGAAATGTGAAATAAACACATATGCAAATAATACATTGACTCTGATCCAGTCACGATGACTTTGCCAATAAATATACAATCTCTTTTTAATACATTACATTTGTATATTTTAAATAACCTAATTGATAGGAGCATGAAAGCATTAAATTGCCATATAGCAAGACAGCTATACCACACTAGACATCTATTAACATACTACATGTCAATCAGTGTTTTACCAATTAATGGCTATCTAATTATCTTGCTATAATGAGCTTGTTAAATGCCAATTAAATGGCAAGATGTTTGAATGCATTAATAAGAATGTAATTACACAGTTATTGGTGACATAATTTTCACATCATTAACCAGTAACTTATCCCTATTGAGTTTAATAAATATATTCTTTTAACTTCCCATTGATCCTGAATTAAGATACAATCACTAGACTGTTAATACTGAATGAGATGGCTATAATTATCAGAATCATTATTGGAAAAGTTTCATATCAGATATTATAAATAAGGAATTACTGAAGAATGCACTGGAGTAACAGCCAACTCAAAGTGTAACTACACTCTGTGCACAGTAAATAACATGGAGTAGAGCATCTTCTTGCAGACAAAAAGATTTTCTACAGATAGGAGTTTAAGTGCCTAACCTGGAAACTGGAGGCTGATCAGACAGCAGCTCAGACTTCCCTTATCAAACTTCACTACCTGTGTGCTCTGAAGAGATATCGTACCCAGAGCTAACAGAGCTCTCTGGTCCCAGTCACCCTTTAATCTTGCTGCTCAGATTACTAACAGAAGAAGGCTGAGGGAGGGCACCTAAGGGGGGACAACCTAAGACACTCCAGGAGCTGGCAAGCTGGGGTGGTGCTCATCCCTCCTCATCCTCCTTCTCCTAAAGCTAGGAGAGATGGCCTAATCCACTATCCTCCATTTTCTGAGAACTTTGAGGCTAAAGAGCACTGACGGTACAGCAGGACCCAAATCCTGAAGTGAGGGGCTGCACAAGCACTGGTACTGACTGCAGCTCCCTGCAAAGTGGACATTAAAGCAGGTCAAAGCTGTCCCCAGGACACTGAGTGGAGATCTTCACTTCTACCATTAGGGTGTAATAGCATGTATAGGAGAAAATAGCTCTTCTTCCATCCCAAATCTTGTATTATGAAAAGGAAATAAATCACCCACTGCATTTCCACACCAGGAAAATCTATTTAACTAAGCGAGCATGCGTGAGCCATGGCAAATGCACAGATAGCTCTGAGTTAATCTCTTCCTTTCCCCTCTCATCCCATTTTTCTAAAAGATTGGACTTGCACCATATCTACTGTATTTAGAGTGAAGCAAGAGATTGACTAGTAGTTACTGAACCAGGGAGCATGCTGAGATGCATGTACAACCAGCTCAGCCTCAGCTGCAGTTCTGAACCCTGAACCCTAATCCTCCTCTCATTAACCCTTCTGAGAGCTGCAAGTCACAGTGCAGCCTGGGACATATCCTGCACCACTGGCTGCACACATGCTGTGTGGCTCTGGTGGATTTCTGCCAGAATTTTACAGACACCAGGAGTTGAGAAGATGTTCCATGGCCCATCATAGTTTGGCACAGCACTGCAGCCTGCCACAGTGTTTTTCTGAACTGGAATCAGCAGGATTACCTTATTTCTCCCAAGGATGTAACCTAGACCTCATCTAACATTTCTTCATTCTTTTTTCATCCATCTTTCTAACTCCTTCATCATTTTATTAAGAGACCCAGTGAGGTCTGTTGAATGCCTCTGCCTCCTTGGATGCGTCTAACAGGAATGTGCTTTTTTTCCTGTCTTGGACAAGTAAAATGGGCAAAAGCATACACAGACATCACAGTAACATCATCTTCTATTGATCTCCACTGAATCTAGGTACCTTGCAGATGTGCTTTTAAAGTTATTTTGAGTGGATACTTGTCAGGTGCCTTCTCTCTCATTTTCATCTCCTTATAAGAGAGACAGTTCTGTGTGAAAACACAGACACTCCTTTTCCTCAAAAAAAAAAGAAAGAAAATTTTTCCAACCCCTGCACAGCATTTGGGGGTTTTCCACTGAAAGCAATATGAAATTGCTCTGAGCAGGTACAGACCTAATCAACTACAGGTGGAGTAATGATGTTCCTCCTGCACTGAAGCTCCCAACAGCAAAACCATGACCTACACCCCACACATAGTCATTAAATACCCACCATCCACTTAGGATTGACATTCACTAGAGGGACTGGCATCTTTCAAGTCTCCACACTTTTCCCTTTGATAGAAAGGGATGGCATCAGCAGTGTCACGTTGGCCCTCCGCCATTGGGCACCATGTTGCATCTCACTGTTTGAACTGAGGAATGCGTGGTATTCAAAGCTGGGGATGGGGCAAGCTCACCTGAAGGAGCAGAAGTTAGCAGGGCTTAGGAAGCACCCAGCAATGAAGCTGAGACAGGCATGATACTCAAACTCTGCAAAATCAAATGGTCTAAGGCTCTTCTCAGCAACAACCCATGCACAGCCATCCAGACACAAGTGTTCCCTATGCTTTTCAGATAAACAAACTGTCTAAAAAGAGTGTGGTCCCAGCTGCTTTGTCAAGGCTGGGCTATATCAAGATAGTACTGCTATAATTGCATACATAAGCTAACATGGTAACAGCTAAGGTTCCAGTTACTAAATTCAAATCTAAAGGCCTTTGGTATCTACACTGACCGTATTTGTCTGAAGCCCTGTTTCAGACCCATCTGTGATAGGATTTATACTTCTGCCTTTCCTTATTAACACCTTTTTCCAAATCTTCCCCTCCCCCCTTCTCTGCTATTTGTTTTTATCATGTCTTTCAAACTGAAAATGGTAGCTAACAATTAAGAATAATTATTTTATTGGCATGCTGTCTCTACACTGGCACTCACCAGAAGAAAATAATGAGTCAGCAGTGGTAATGCTAAATGATTTATAGGTTACCTTGTTCAGAGAGACACCCGAGCCCTTCTTCACACTGAAACATCCAGCACTGATCACTATTATAGCCAGAGCACTTGCTTGGGTGAACCATTAGTCTATTGTACCATAGGAATTCCTATAGTGGCTATAAAAAATATTTATATATCTATAAAACCAGGATGCTTCAGTCTAGGGAAAGCACTTAGATCCTTTGATGAAGAGCAACATATAGAAGTTGAATGTATGGTGAAAAGAAAGAAGACATCCTTGCATTTTGAGATCAGTAGTTATTTTCAGCTGTTTGCGAGGAAAGCCCATCAGTCCGATGATTATCTGAACGTATGTGGAATGTTGGTAAAAAGCTGAGAGGATTCCATTATGTATAAGCTGCTTAGAAAAAGTGGCTCACTTAAGGTTATTACATTGCTGCTTTGGGTTATTTTTGTTTAATTCAAACTCTGCAGTGGGTGAGACTCAATTTCAGTTTAAACAATCACTTCAGTGCCTTATCTTTCTCATCATCTTCTGTACCTACAAAATTTGCAGTGTGGGATTCAGATAAATAAATACATGATTACACACACACTCCCTCATCATTTTCTCCATGACATTCTGTTTTCTGTAAATAAAGAAAATGTCTTTCAGGGTATCTTTTTCCTTCTTTTAAGTGAATGTTTTCCAATAGGCCTGTCTGTCCAGAACAGATTAACTATCTCACCTTACTCTGAGGTGAAAGCACAATTTTTAGTGTCAGAGGCTCAATATTGAATCCACAGAAGTTTTGGTTTAGAAATCTAAGAAAACACTTCTAAAGAGGCTTCTTCAACCTGTTCCATCTAAGGTTAAAATAATTGCCCATTGATCCATGAAGATGCTTTAGAGAAAAAGCCTCACTTGATGAAATTAATAAGATAAACGATGATTCTGCCCCATAAAACATTCATATTTCATAGAATCATTAAGGTTGAAAAAGACCTCTAAGGTCATCCAGTCCAGCCATGGACCCATCACCAACACACCCACTGGCTGTGTCCCTCAGTGCCACATCTCCACAGTTCTTGAATACCTCCAGGGACGGTGACTCCACCACCTCCCTGGGCAGCAGTGCCACTGCATCACCACCCTTTCTGTGAAGAAACCTTTCCTAGTACTCAACTTGAACTCCCCCTGGCACAGCCTGAGGCCATCATCTCTCATCCTGTCTCTGTTAGCCAGGAGCAGAGGCTGAACCCCCACTTCACCACAGCCTTCTTTCAGGCAGTTGTAGAGAGCAATGAGGTCTCCCCTAAGCCTCCTTCTCTCCAGACTGAACCATGCCATTTCCCTCAGCTGCTCCCCATAAGACTTGTGCTACAGATCTCTCAACAGCTTAATTGGCCTTCTTCAGGCACATTTCAGTGCTTCAGTGTCTTTCTTCTAATATGGGGCAGAGACTGAGCTGATATTTGATAGCTTTTGAATTGCTGTGCCTCACCCAAGTCCTTACTATGAAGTCCACAAGCTGCTACCACACGTGCAGAATGCAAACTCTGGACACTCAAAGGAAATACCATGACCACATCCTCTTAAGAAAAAACTTCCCCCTAAAAGAGCTGACCAAACACTTTCACCTCCCAGCCACATAACACCAAAGTAATAACAATCAAACAGGTAGCATTCAGAATGAATACTCCTGTACAAGTAGTGAAAACAGAGTATTAAAAAACATGGGGAAAAGAAACAGCTATCCGACTAGGAAAACTTTTTACAGAGGAACTTCTGGGAACGTGTTTTAACATTGTTTTCATATTCTTAAGATTTCCTAAGTCCACGTAAGAATAAAGTTAAATTCTCCATAGATCTCCTTCAAACAGCAGCTGTCCTATCCATCCTGTGAGCTCTGCCTTTACACTTAAGGGAAACAGCAAGCAGAAATCAGCCCAAGCCACCCAGACTCGGGCCCCCTCCAACATCATGGCAATAGTTCCCAGTGCAAGCAGCATGCAGCTTTGCTCTCATCATGTCGTACCTCTCCATTTGGGGGTGGCAAAGGGCTGAGGTCCGTGAAACAACGCAGAATTGTTCTTTCAGGCATGCTCTTCATTTCCCCAAATTAAAGGGAAGGCGCAAAAATTTAATTGCGCTTCCCTCTGAGCCCCTCCTTGCAGAGCACTAGATTGGGGTAAATTGTGAATGCACTTTAATTCTGCCTCTTATAAGCTTATCACACGTCTAGTAGCTCATTACGCCCTCTGTTTTTTCTCCTGAGACTCCATAGAAGTACAACAGTGTAACTAACACTTTTCCTCATTTAGAGCTGCAGGTGGTGGGAGTACGTGTGATTTCATTGTCTTTACTTGGTAATTACAGGTCTGTGCCTATTCCCACTGTCTCAGCAGGGTGCCTGCGTGGTACATGTAGTTAAGTCTTTTCAGGTGCTTGCTAGGTGGATTAACAGGGAGCACCATACCAGTGCACTGCAGTACCATTCTGGTATGCCTCTGACCACTGCGCATTGAGAGATGCTGGCACACAGACTGCTTGTATTGACACAGCAGTGCTGTAAAGGTGAGAATAGCTGGGATTCAGGTGGCCCATCTTGCATGACATCCACATCCATGAATACTGTACTTCTGCAAAGGGAGCAAAATGCGCCAAGCTTCAGCTATTGCCACCCCCTGAGCACACACAGCAATTCATTGCACCAGCCTTCCTACTTGCCTTCCTTCTCTTTTTCCCAGTTGACAATGCCTACGAATGGGACACGTGATGAGCAACATAGCAACAGCAGTGGGACTGATGCAGCCTGTGATTTAATGCATGTGACAGGCCCATTTAAAAATGTAAATATTTTAATTCTTTGATTCAGCTTCTGATTCCTCCAGACGTTTGCAGTTGATAAGCCAGGATCCTTTCAGGTTCTGCCACCTTTTATCAGTGCACGTCATGTTTATTAGACATAAATCAATGTGCAATAGGAAGGGACACTGCATATACATCCAACAAACTTGTCGGTATGTTAACTGTATGTTAATATACCACATTCATGAGGAGCCTTGAAAAATATGGTTGCTTGAGCCAACACTGCTGACAGAGCAGATCCTTTCTGAACTTCTCTTTGAATTCCCTTTTTCTATTTGAATCAGGATATTTGCATGAAGGCCAGCAGCTCTATCTTTCTCCTACTAAAGCACTGGTGATTTTTGCCTTTCCACCAGGGGAATGGGCCTGTGAGTTCAAAGACTGAATTCAGCAGAGTACATAAGCATATGCTTAAAGTGATAGGATTAAATCTTGGGTAAGGCAATTAAGCTTGGAGCATGTGTTTATCCTTAAGCACAGGCTTAGATGCTGTGCTGAGTAAGGAGTGCAGGATGTTTGAAGCATCCCAAAGCATTCCTCCCCCAGAGGTCTCTGACCTGGCTGTCTCCTTGTTAATCAAAGACAGGGTTGGCCTGTACAGCACACAGAGATGTGTCAGGCTGCTAAGATCATAGAATCATTAAGGCTAGAAAAGATCACTATGATAATCAAGTCCAACCATTAGCCTATTACCACCATGGACACTAAACCACAAGTAGGAAAAGGGAGAGGCAAAAACCAGTTCCAGATTACCAAAAAATGGGTGATGGTCACAAGCCAGTTAAAAAAAGAATGATTTGCTTACCTTTCCCAAGGATCAGAGCTTGCCAAACCCTCCAGAAAGCAGGATCTCTGGGTAGGAAACCCACCCTTGTGACAGCCAGCCCTTAAATGAGGCTTAGAGAGCCTGGTTCCACCCCCCTTTAGGTTGCACAAGTGAATTGCTTTCACCTGTGCTCCCAGGCCAGCTGTGTCCCTTCACCAGGTGCTCAATCACTGATTCAAGCCCTGACTTAGCAATTCCCATACACCATGTCACTCCATATGGTTTAGTAAATGCCCTGATATCTTCAGAGAAATCCTGTAGGTGCCGAAAGCTCTTCTGAAACATCAGGAAATGATGAGGACTTCATCTCCAATGTACAGAGAGAGAATAAACCTGGTTGTATAAGTGAAAATGAAACCTCAAAAGGATATGGTTCAAAGATACTCACAGGAAGGGCTAAGTATGCGGTATTAAGGGGTTGTCATCTTTGTATTAACACATTACATATGGCAGATGGTCAGAAGTCAGTATCCAAGGTACAGATATCTCATTCCTTTGAGACCACCTGAAGTTTGAAACCCAGAATATGCTTTTTGACACCACCCATAGACAATTTGATGCTCAGGAGCCACGTAGGAAAGAAACAATAGCTGAACTTTTTGCCAGTCATTCCCTGCAATCAAAAATAGAGGTGATTTATAGCTAATGCAAAAGTGTCACCTCAACCCTAGACAGTGAGGGAGTTTGTCACTTGTCTCTAGGAATAACTGGCCCTTCTTTCTCTATAAATCTGAGTGCCTTAACAAAAATCTTTGGCATTGGTCTGAAAAATTCACTGTTTCCAACTAGTGGCTTAAAATCCAGTGACAGTACTCCTGCTGGTATATATATATATATATATGATATATATTGTATGATATATATAATAATCCCTGGAGACAGCCAAGGTCAGGCTGGATGGGCTCTGAACACCCGATGGAGCTGTGGGTGCCCCCGTTCTGTTGCAGGGGGGTTGGATCAGATGGCCATTAAGGGTTCAATCCAATTCAAACGATTCTATGACTCTATGATTTTGTACTTGCAATTGCCTTTGTGGACAATCTCACCACAACAGATCCCCAGAGACTGCAGTGCACCTTGAGGCTGAGTTCTTCTGCTAGATTTCTTGGCCCATGGCAGGGCAGAAGCACATGCACGATCCTTGCAACAGCTGCCGTCATCCAAACACTTTCGTTTGCAGCATTCACCAGGTCCTGCTCCCACTGAAGGCAGGGGAATATCTGAGAATACATTTTGGCTGTCCACTTGCCCGTGTTTGTAGTACAAGAGCAACGTGAATAGACCTATTTTTCTCCAAGGGAACACAGGAAATGCTGTACATAATAGAAATCATGTTCCGTAGACGTCTCTCTATAAATAAATAAATCCAACGTGTCCCAGCCCATCTCATAGCCCCCTCCTTCCCATTTTGCTTCTTTTTTTCCCTCTACTTTCTATATTTCTGCTTGTAAATGTTACTATTTAAAATGTGAGCACCTGAATGATATTCACCTGATGTCTGAAATGATATTTTTTTATGTTATGAACATTGGAGAGGGATGCACAAGACATCAGCAGAATGTTGCATCACGGGTTATAGATTGCTGCTCAGCAGTTGGTGGGTTCCCTATTTCTTTTAATTGCTGATACTGAATTTTCAGACACTGCTGATCTTATGACAATTTTTTTTTAACCTTCTTTTCTGCAATTAAGCAATTTAGCTGACAGTTTTTTTAATAAAACACTCAATTGTACAGATATACACAGGCCTTTATATGTATCAGTATGCATACAGACATGCACAAATCCTGTATATCTTACAGGAGTTCTGAAAGGGAAGATTTGCTTCCACATCAATGTAAAGCTTTCCTTGTACTACCTGAACACACTAAAATTTTGCTTTCAGAATGAGATTTGGTTTGTGAAGATTTATTTTCCAGTGATTTCTTTTAGTTGAAATGCCCAAATATCCACGTAAGAGCAGATGTGGTGACAATTTTTGTGCGTGCATGTATGTGTGTATGCATTGTATTCACTGTCAGTGTACGTGTCCCAATTCCTTCTGAACTCCGAATAAATTGGGCTCACCTCCAAGCATTACAGCTTTAAGGATTATAAGTAATTGCACCATTACCTTTCTCATTTGTTTAATTTTTTTTCCTTCAGCCTCTTCTGTTGGTTTATCATACATGCGGTCTAATTAAAGTTTCCTACAGGACAGTTCATCCAGAATAAGTAATGACATTGCTCAGAAGGGCTCTAGTTGCATTTTTTTCTTCCTTCCAACTGTGCTGAAAGGGTGGTTGCTGTCTAAAAAACTGTGTCTGGGCGGAAGAGACAGTTCTGTAATTGCATTTCCAGTCTTCTTTGTATTCTTTTGTGTTATATGCTTGTACAAGGAGAGACTGGACAGGCCGGTTGGATATCAGCCAGGCAGAATTGTCAGAGAGAGAGGCTGGGCTGAAAATGAAATAGGAAAGGGGGAGAGAAATAAAAAATATCAAGAGGGTCTCTCAGAACAATGACTTAAGAAAGTGAAAGTGGAGGAGAAAATAGCAATTTCTCTTTGTGACTGCTTCTGAGGTTTTGAAAATTGTCTTTTGCTTTCTGTTCATTGTTGGTTGGTTTTCTTTTTTTTTTTTTCTTTTTTTTGTTTTGTTTTGTTTTGTTTTGTTTTGTTTTTCCCCAGTTGTGACAGAGAGAAGTCAGAGTATGGGGGATGTGTATTTCAGAAGTGGAACTGGGACAAAATGTTTGTTTACCAACTCAAGTCCAAGCGCTGAGAAACCAGGGTGTGTGCAAAGGGGACGGCCAGGGCTTGAGAGTTGAGGATGTGGCAGTCTGGAGGTCATCTTGAGACTTGGGTTGGGACTGGGCACCCTCCAAATGTCCCATCTGCTCTCAACATTTCTGTGATTCTGTTAAAGGCTATCACAAAAACATCCATCTATGAGCACTAGCTATCTGTACTCTCTGTTCCAGAAAGCCCACAAATCACAGCCAACCAGTCTTCACAACTGGTAAACAAAGAAATGAAAGAATAAAAGGGAGGCAAAAAAAACCCTTTGAGCCTTGGGATACGGTGACTTGCACAGGGGCAGACTGAGAACAACAGAAATGAAAGCAGAAAAGCAGATGTGAGTCCAAAAGCAGCTGAATGGAGAGCACGTCTCTTCCACACTTCCCTTGAAGGCACGGTGTGTAGATGTACTTTATTCATAATGACAATATGATGTGATTCATAACAATTGCTTCTCCCAGTAAATTATTCTAAGATGTGTTGTTGTGCCACGTTGCAATGGCACAAATGAATGATGTTAAAATACTGAGCAGACAAAATGATAACACCTGTTACAAAGCCACTTATAAACTAGAGTGCACAGAGGCATTTGTACCTGTCTCTATCGCACATCGTGAGTTACACATCTTAGGATGCTTTATGAAGGAGAAGGCAATTTCTGTTATTCTGTATTAAAACATTTCTCAGTGTTCCTTTAATTTACAGACATCCTCTCTCTGCTTACTTGACATCAGCTCCTGCTCTCCAGTGGACTGTGTGAGGGAAAATTCACAACTGGCTCAGTGCTCAGATTTCCCTGCTTGGGTCAGGTCTGGGGGGAGCAGCATAACAATATCTCCAGATGTATACTGGCACTGTTAATCCTGCCCAGGCCTGCTGTACCACGTAATCACAGAGGCTGGAGAGGTTTAGGGAACCACCCCCCTTTCCACTATGGGTGGCAACAAGTGGTGATGGCACTGACTCGTAAAGGTAATGAGGTCCTTAATTTCTACTGATTTGCACTGGTGCTCAGCACCTGCATGGGAGTCCAAAAGGTCAGTGCCATCCAGGGCCTGCTTCCAAAAACTAAGCGATCGTTTCCAGTGTCAGTGGAGAAGCTGTACTAGCTAGGACATGCCCTGGGCAGGGCAATGACCATTCCTCAGCCTCTCACCAACATGGTCTCAAAGAACAGATGCCATCCATCACTGAGCACTAAAACTCAGCCCACGATGGCACATAGCTTTGCTTTAGGAAGGACACTGGTTCCCAGCAAGAGCAGAGATGTTGGAAGGTCCCCTCCTGCCACACTCTCCTGACAGCAGTGGATACAGGATGGTGTTGCCACCTTGGAACAACAGAGGGTTAACCCCTCACACTGCTGGGTGAATAGCTGCCCTCAAAGCAAAGCCAGGAGAGCAGTCAGACTTTTTGGGGGGGAGTGGAAGGTCGAACAGCTTTTCCCTGATTTCTAGAACCTGGCTTCATCATCCGGCCAGACATCTGCCCTGTCAGCTATCTCCTGTGGAAATTGAGCCCCAGCCCAACTGGTTGTACTGGTGTTTCTTGGCCAGTTTCTAGCCTTACAAGTGAGATATTATGCTTAATTTCTTCTTTTCTGCCTTTTCTTATCTCTTTTTTTTTTTTCCTTGGTGCAGTGTGTGGGCTTTATTAAGATGCTACCTACAGGATTGTCTCCTAACGCTCACAAGTGCCTCTTCCTTCCAGAGGCAGCTGGAGAAATTGCTCCTCTAAGCACCAGACACTTAATTAACAATGAGACGAACTCTCTGGTTTGCTTTCTTTCTCAGTCATTCGTCCTCTCTCACGCTGTCTAGTGCAGCGAGAAAGCATGTAGCAAGGTCTTGACCAAACACTTTGAACCGCAATCATCTTGGGATACCCGAGGAAGCTAATTACCAGCTTTGTTTCTCTCTCCCTTACCCTTCTTCCCTCTGATGACAAGCAGGTGAAGTGGGTACTCAGCTCATCTGCCTGGAGACACAAAGGCCTGCATTTCCCTCTCTCTTTCCCTGCTAAGGGGTCCCCTGTGAGATACGCTCCGTGCCCAGCACTGACGGCTCTCCTCTTAACTACTCCAGTCCCTCCTGGAAGCACTGGGGAATTAATTTGGCTCCCACTAAACTTCGAAGTTCAGGTTCTTCCAGAAGGGTTTGTCAGCATGGAGGCCGACAGCAGGGCTCCTGGGTCAGATATCTGTCTTAGCTACAGAGTAAGACCAGGCATGAAGCTTTAAAAGCCAGGCTGACAGAACCACAGGGCAATAGGGAAAGAGAGAGCAAGAGAGTGCACCTAGAAGACCATGTATTGCCTCTTTTATTTTGATGACTTTCAGGGATATCACTGTTTATCATCAAACCTGACCCACTTATTGAGTACTAGCAGACAAATGGAGTTTCTGAGGCTTTCTTAGGGCTCTTTCTACAAGTCTTCCTAAATACAGCAGCAGCAGCTGCCCTGGGACCTGCAGCCTGCAGAAAGCTTTGGCTGTTGTGACCCGAAGAGTGAAATCCTGAAGAGGCATTTCAAGATCATAGACTTTCCCTACAGAGCTAGTAAGAGAACAGGTCCAGCTCTGTGACACAGCAAGCTAAGATCTTGTTTGCCCATCTATTTTTCTCTCCTCTCCTCTCCTCTCCTCTCCTCTCCTCTCCTCTCCTCTCCTCTCCTCTCCTCTCCTCTCCTCTCCTCTCCTCTCCTCTCCTCTCCTCTCCTCTCCTCTCCTCTCCTCTCCTCTCCTCTCCTCTTTTTTTTTTACCTGCAGATCATCATACAGCACTGACAAGCCTAGTTAAACCAAGCCCTCAACATGTTTAAAGCTCTGTGCAAATATTAGCTAATCAATTCTCAAAATCCCTTCTCTGTACTAAGCAAGTAAATGTTGCGGGGCCAGATTCAGCCCTACGGTGCAACATAGCCTCACCAGTCCCAGGTGGGAGTGGGACAAATAGGAGCAAGCACACAACTGCACCAGCTCAGAGGAGCTCATGTCAGCACTTGTACTGCCTAAAACATCTGTTGGCCACAACGTTGCTTTAGACTCATGTGCCTAAGACTGTTCTGCCTCTAGCATTGTAATTTCCCTGTAATCCAGAATCCAATCTCTGTCTCCTGCAGTGTGCTCAAGACCTGATCCTTTCCTCTCTTAACTTTGCTACAGCCATCACCTTTCACATTGATTTCCTGTGTTCCTCTATCTCTCTTAATTCTCTGCCTTTAGGCTGTGCTTTCAGCTTGCCCTTTGGCCTGAATCATAGACTCGTAGAATCATTAAGGTTGGAAAGACCACAGAGATCATCTAGACCAACCCTCAGCCCATGCCTGTGACTGCTATAGACCACGTCCCTAGTGCCACATCTACTTAACACCTCCAGAGATGATGATTCCACCACCTCCCTGGACAGTCTGTTCCAGTGCTTCACCACTCATTCTGAGAATAAATTCTCTCCTAATATCCAACCTGAGCTGGCACATCCCTGACTTTCCATGCTTCCTACCCAAGGGATTTGGCTCCTGTCTCAGTTTCCCTTACTCCACTCCATGGGTCTACAACTTACTTCAGCCTAGTCGAGCTCATTTATGCAGGGCATTTCCCAGTAGGGTTCCTTGGCTTCTCAGCTATGCAGCAACACTGAAATATTTGAGCAGGGTCCTGGGACTCAAGCATCCCCCGGATCTGAATGACAGCAGTACTGGAGTTTGGCTGGGGAAGAATGTGCTTCTAGTCCTCTCTCTCATGTACTGCCTTCAGTGCCCTGAAAATGTTGGAGTCTCATTTTCTGAGAAAACTCACACCCTTCTTTCTTCTATGTATACTGAAGACTCACATACACTTATGTTAGCACCCTGGACCTACTTCCACCTTCCTGCCCAGGATAGGTCTACCTTTATTTTACAATACTGATTTTACCATCATCTTCCTTTCCATGGCTGTTACTGGCCGTGTGGCTGTGATCTCACAGCATTATCCCTGCTAGAAGGAAATTTGTGTATTATCAAGTGTGCATTTGCAGCCTCTTCACTCCTGATGGGCTGGGCTGTTTGTACAGGAGGGAGAGCTTAGGGAGATTTCACCATCAAGCTTACATAAACAGCACAGCCCTTGACTTACATGATTTCTCAACAGCAGTGAGCTTTATGCATGGATCTCTTTTGGACTCTATGTTACAAATGCTTTATTGATGCCAGATGTATCAACATCTGGGTTCCTTGTGTGCAATTGATTTGTATGGCCTGGCATCCTTAGGATTGCCTTCATGGGCCAGAGATCGTTAGCAGCAAGAATCCTTCAAAAGTTGACTGGGCTAATTTGTCTGTCAATGAGGTCTGTCCTGCAATTTAATACAAAGCTGAGAATGTCAAAAGTGAGTGACTTACATAATTCCATAGGGATGACCTTTTTGCATCTTCTGCAAGGAAGACTTGCTTGTCAGAACAGCTTTAAGACACCACACAGTGAGGTTGGAATGGAAATGGGACTGTGTCCTATCCTCTCCTGAGAGACCATGTCTGTTGAAAGTTTAGAAAATCAGTAGTTGGTTGGCTGTTCCTTTGTTATGTGTAGGCTGAGCTGTAGGAAATTATCAGGCTATGAAGCAAACACACAGTTTTCTATTATCTGAGCACCAGGTACTCCCTTCTCTGCAGAAAATGAAGGTGGCCATGAGCACTGGCCAAGAAAAATTTGCATCAGTGGGTGTTGCAGCTTTGGTTCAGCATTTTATCTCATTTACTCAGCCTCCAGCAGAGCTAGGCAGATACTGCAAAAAGAAGAGGAAAACAAATCTCCCCTCCAGCATCTGCTCATATGCAGAAGTAAATTCATTTTATGCTTCTCTGTTGTTGAAAGCTCAGAGTGAAAGAACAGTGGTGCTGCTGGCTTGGCCATCTGTCTGGGGCTGGGATCTGAGGGTGCTCCCCCGTCTTGCCGCAGGTCTCTTGCTTTACCTCAAATTAGACAAATAAACTGTTTGTGTCTCAGCTTTTAAGCTGTAAAATGTCCCCAGACATCATTTGGGAGCTGGTGACTGTGGCCATCTGGGACCTTGAGGAAAAACACTGCTAGAGGTACTCAGCCATTTCAGAACAAAAAGAAATGCCCATGGTGGAGAACACATACCCTGGTGTCTGTTCAGATATACCCCCTATGGCTCTGTCATTTGCCAAGCTGCTTCTGTACATGGTCCATGGACTTGTGGAATGTAAAGCAATGACGATGTCCAGCAAAACCCAAACAGTTCAGTTTGCATCCTGACTGCTTGCGTGTTAAAACAATAAAACTCCTGTCTTGGTGTTTGTCTTAAGGCCTCCTGAACCAAACCTAGCTTTTCTGTTCTTTTTTTCTCTTTTTCTTCCCCCAATATTGTGTGTGTTTATTATCAAAATAAATAAACGCAGAAAAGAAGTAATGGGAAAGGGTTTGGCGTGGGGGGGTGTTCCCCCGTGAAGTCTCCATCTCCTCCTACAGAGCCTACATAAAAGTCTCTTGAGGAGGATAATAAAATAACAAGCCAGGCTAGCAAAGTGGGGAACAATCAGGAGGCATCTAAGATGGAAAGTGGAAAAAAACAGTAATAATAAAAACAAGAATGAAAATGATATTTCAACAGTACTGGTGCTGAACAGATCAGAGTTTTTAAACCAAAACTGTAGTTTGCAGATGGTAATAAAAATAATTAACTTTGTGACCCTTCCTTATTCTTTCACTCCTCGCTCCCACCTACAGAATCTCACAGGGTCCTTTGGAACAAAAGCAGATTTTATCATGTAGTTTAGTACATCAGTTTTAAGGCCTGGGCTGTGGCGTTCATGGGTTGGCTGAGGACTTTTGGCTGAGGACTTTTGGCTGAGGACTAACTTCTACAGAGATTCCCCTTTCTTTCTGTTCTCTTTACCAAAGATGGTGGAAAAATCTCTATTTTGAAGAATGACCATCAGCTAATGGAACACACTGGTGTGTTTCCCAGTCCTCCACTTCTTGTTCTCTGACACCTGTGGATAGGATGGATTTGGACTAGCTTTTCTCCTGACCTAGAGGAAGTAAAGTGATTTTTCACAAGAATTACTCATTTCAAACAGATCGTACTTTCTTGTCCTCCCCCTTGTGTCTGCCCCAAGCTCTGTACACCAGAACCAGACCAGGAAATGTGTTTCACATCTTCCTGGGTACAGCAATTCTTTGCCACAGCTGTTTTCAGCATCACACTCATGAGGTGCTGAGGCTCTTGCTCCAAGCCAGGATGGGTCAAACCAGGATGGGTCATATCAGGATGGGTTCCACCAGGCCAGGGAATCAAAGCTCCAAGACACAGTGGGATCTTGAGGGAAATGCTTTGAAAAAGGGGCTGTCTGAAGTGACATTGTCCTCTGATTCTCTGCAGCTGGAGCGTGTGTCTAAAGCAGGAAAGTCAATGTCTAAATTTTTATATTCATTATTGTCAGGGCTTAAAGTCTGTGCATCCAGGGTAACAGCAACTGTTGGCATGGCTGGGTGGGATTATTGCTATGTTTGGCCTGAGAAGTTAGCCAATAATCTGTCTCTTGGAATCTCTTTCCTTTGAAGATTTTGACAATGGAGCCAGGTGTTTCTTTGACAAGTGATTTTATTTCTTTACAGAACGTGTTTGAAATCCCAGTTCCAGAAACGTGGTAAGCATTGAGCAGCTTCCTTGCTTACTGCTCCATGCCTGCCTTTTCCGGTGAGTCCATTGCCCCTCAGAGCATCTTCACCAGCTATTTCACAACCCATATGGGATCCACTCAATTTTTGGTTCTCTCAGCTGCCAAATCTCTCCCCAAAGCTTTGCCAACTCAGTTGGCCTCTCAAGAATCATAGAATGACTTGAGTTGGAAAGGACCTTAAAGACCATACAGTTCCAACCCCCTGCTATGGGCAGGGTTGCCCCTCACTAGATCAGGCTACCCGGGGCTCCATCCAGCCTGGCCTTGAGAACCTCCAGGGATGGGGCATCCATAGCTTGTCCAGGAAATGACTGAGCCCACCTCTGTGACTTGTAGCAGTCATACCTTATGCAGTACCTCCTAATGCTTCAGTTCTCTTGCTTCTTCTGATTGCTGATGACTGTGTGACACATCTGCCAGCCACCTTTGAATGTGGCATATAATGACTTAGCTGAGTGCAGAAACACAGAACCAATGGCTTTACTTGAACAAACAAATTATGAATAGCTTGGTGCTCTTAACACTGCTTTAGCCATGATCCTTAACGCATCACTGCTCTAGCAAACGCCAGCACTTGCTAATGTGTGAGAGTCTGTGCCTTGCACGTAGTCTTTGGGGTCTGGGGCAATCTCTTCTCTGCCTGGGAAGAAAATGCCTCATTACAGAGACCAAGCTCTGAGCAGACCAGGGAGGGAACAGAGAGGTGGATGGAAGAGGAATTATCCACTCCCATCCTCCTGGCTTAGCTCAGCAGAGCTCGTCCAGGGAGCAGGGCTAGGATTTCACAGCTCAATGGCAAACGCTGTGTAAATCTGGCAGCATCTCTGCTTCTGCTGCACTCGGAGCTCACAATACGTGCTGCAGTCTGGGGTTGGAGCTTTTTAAATTCTCAAGCACTCCCCCAGGCACTCTCTTCCAGAATTGATGTTGGTTCTACAGAACCCAACTCTGTGAACCGGGGCAGTTTGTCGGGGGGTGGGCAGAGCAGAGAGCTCATCCTCTTGGCTGTTTTGGTGGTCTGAATGTGATGAAACATGAAGGCATAGGAGACCTGAGCTGCTAACACGACCCAGGTGTGGGGCTACTTAGCTGGGGAGCTTTCAGAGCTCCATTCCACTGCAAAAACTGAAAAAAGAATGGTAACATTTTAGAACGCATTGATTTCTTGTTCGACTGAGCTCCCCATCAGCACAGGCTTACCAGATCCCAACTACAGAAAATACACATCTGGCCTGGCCGTGTTTAAAATCATCACCAGTAATTTGGTACAGCTAGAGGATAGCTGTGTCAGTCCCCAAACAAATTTTTTTTGCATGACCCTTAAATGCTTGTGCCTGCTATGTTGCCTTTAAAACAGAGAGAGGATTAAAATAAATGTACTTTTCCCAGGGGTGCTATCAGATGCTAATAAAATCTTTAATTAATTCAGATTCGGATGGGCTCACATTTCTCTTGCTAGCTCACAACTTCAATCAAGTTTTTTTCTTTCTGTGACGCTGCTTTCACGCCACTTTTCATTGCATTTCTGATTTATCTGGAATTGTGCTATATGGGCATATTGGCAGGAAAGGCTGGGATAAAAGAAGACTAGGATGAGAGAAATCATTAGCACAGGATGTATTTTCTGGGTTTTTTCCTTTTTCAGAAGAAAACCCAAAAGGTCCTATTGCTATTATGAATCCCCTAGGAACTCTTTAAATTACAGACAATTTGCTTGATTGGACTGCACTGGTCTTAAGCATTAAAGAGAGACAAATCACTCCTAACAAATGTTAAATCAAATAAGATAGACAGAAATCTTGATAATGTGAAATGAATTCTGCAAAATTAAGACATCTGCCGAATGCTCGCTCCATAATAAAGCAATAATCTCCCTGAAATGGGGACTGTCTCATTATCAGTTTGAAGATTGGCATGAATGATCTTATCTCATACTGGTTAACTGAAGAGGAGTAAGTGGTACATGTTGTTTTCTGGCCCTGGTAAGTAGGAAGGCATCTGTGTATGGCAGTCTTTCCTTCAAAGGTCAGTCTCACCATTCGCTTGCCATCTTTTTGGGTCATGTCATATTGGGTACACAAATATTTCCAGGACTGTCAGAAGGCCTCAGGTTGTGCCAGGGAAGGTTCAGGTTGGATATTAGGAGAAATTTCTTCTTCAAAAGGGTGGTAATGTGTTGGAACAGGCTGCCCAGGGAGGTGGTGGAGTCACCATCCCTAGAGGTGTGGAGGACAGGTGCTGGGTGGTGGTGTGATCTTAGAGGCCTTTTTCAACCTTAATGATTCTGACTTTGTGATTTCCGATGCCTTCATCCAAATGCAGCCAAATGAGTTTTCTCTGTATCTTCAGAGCTGCCAGTCTAGAGGTGGAGAAGGGAGGGGATTCCTTCCAGCCTGGGAAGAGGCTGCACATCCAAAGATCTTCCCAGAAGTACTCACCAGGAGTACCTTGTGTGCTGGCTGTGGCTAGGATGGGAAATATATGCAAGGTCAAGGACGGCACTTAGAAAGGGCAGATTTCTTTTGCAGACTTTCATTTCCTTTCTTCTTCATCTCCTTGCCAGATTGATCTTAGAAGACAACCTGACCTGGAGTCTCTTTTCCCACTCTCTGTTCTTAAATGGTCAATCAACAAGCTCAGGAAGGAGGATCCTTTTTATCCCACCCCCTTGGCACAACTTCCTTATGGAAGAGAGGCATGTAATTGGAAGACAGATGCAATCCTCCTCTGATGCTTTAGAGACCACGATTCTGAACACACATCCACCTCACCTGCTGTGAATTACCACCAGGCGATTTTTCCTGCATGTGTCTTGCAATCTTGCTGCAGATCACAGAGCACTGCCTACTGCATAAACAAAGTGCCATGGCCTAGGGCAATATTATAATTGAATAGATATAACAGATTATTATCTGTTTGATGTGCAGTACTGAGCTGCAGCATTCTGTATCACATTACAGCACACCAAAGTCAGGGACTCTTTCTAAGGCATCCATACAACTGGGGAATGTAAGCAAAAGGCTCTCAAAATAGCAATAATAACACAACATATCTCTAGGGCTGACAAGTGTGTTGAGTACTGCAGTTTCACCCGTAATCTGTCATAAAGTTAGACAGTTCTATCAATGGGAAAATAAACAGCCGGGATAATAAAAGGTGAGTGCTGAATAGCAACCCTTCAGCTCCCTCCAGGCTTTATTAGGATAATTGATTTTGGAACATTAATAAGGATATTGATTAGCTTCAAGGAATTGAAACGCGGGGTGAGGGAGGAGTGAGCCGTTGCTCCTGGCTACAGAACCATGGTGGGAGCAGGAGCCCTCTTGTGAAGAGTCGATCGGCCGTGCCAAGGGATTAACTTTTATCTTCAATACGAATTAGGGAAGTGCTTTCTGCGAGCATGCTATCCACATGATGAGGACCCGTGAAATTACAGAGCAAGAGGGCTTCAGATGCCACAAGGTTTGTCTTATCGTGTGTCACCTCCTGGTTCCCACTCTGTGATTTGGCGTTTCCAACAGGCAGGGTATTGGGTTGGCCCCAACGGGTTCGAGGGGGGAAAGTCAAACAGGAGGTCTGTGTGGGGGGAGGTTTTCATGCTGCAAAGAACTGATTAGATTGGGAGTGTAATCACAAAGCGAGGTTTCACTGATCAGTGAATTTCCAGGCAAAGAGAGAACTCTCATAAATACAGAATTTTTCACTTTCTTTCTTTGCAAGATCAAGAAGTTCACACGATTTTTTTTTTTCCTTTTCTGACTTTCTGATGCATTTTAAAAGAAGACAATTACTTCCAGCCATCGAGTGAACAAAGTCATTGGCATCATGTTCACTCTTCCAGTAAAATAATAGCTTTGAGTAATCCTGTATTGTCTGGCTAAATAAGAGTGAACTTGCATTTTAGGTACTGCTGTGATTTAACAGAAGTGCCAGGTGGTTTCTCAAGGTCTTATGTGATTGATTTAGAGATGAATCTTGACTGGAACGTGGTCACTGGAAATGTTTTCCATATCAAATTTTGGATTTGCAAATTATTGCACTCCTCGCTCTATGCAAATACAGGTACACGTTTCAAGGAGTTTCACATAATGGCAGGGGGTGGGGAATGAAAGACATGTAGAGGTTTCCCTCCCAGGACCAGCTTTATGTCTCCAAGTCAGTTTAAATCCTTGTGCATGCCACAGATCATCTTTGGTGTGCCTCCAGTGATTGCTATGCACTCATTTTTCAGTGTGAAGCTTTCAGTAGCTTTGTATTAGAATCATAGACTCATGAAGGTTGGAAAAGACCTCTCAGATCACCTAGTCCAGCCGTCCTCTTACCACCAATATTGCCCACTGACCACGTCCCTCAGTGCCACATCTCCACATTCCTTGAACACCTCCAGGGACCGTGACTCCTCCACTCCCTGTGCAGCCTTTGACAGTGCCCGACCACTCTTTTTGAGATTTTTTTCCTAATACCCAACCTGAACATCCACTGGCACAACTTAAGGTCATTCCCTCTCATTCTATCACTGTTACGTAGGAGAAGAGGCCAACCCCCACGTCACTACAACCTTCTACTGACACACAATTAGATTATAAGGTCCCAGGGAAGTATCTAATGACCACAACCTACCACCAAAACAGGCATCCTATTAATTTCAGATAAATCTTGGCCCAAGAGAAAATGCCTGATGAATCATGAAATGCAAAGACAGCAAACAACTGCAGCCAAACTTTCCTGTTTCTGTATTAGGGTATTATATTTCCATCTTTTACCCAGATATCACCAGGCCACTTGAGATGACTACCCAAACACTTGCTGTGCAACATGGTCAGATCAAGGGTAGGTCTTAATGGGAATTACATCCTAACTTCAATATTTTGGAGAGTCATTCTAGGATGCTCAGCATTACCTGCTAGTATTCCATCACCAAATGCCCTGCATGAGTGAGGAAGGTGCTATGACCACTGACAAGGAGTGGGAACGAAGTGCTTTTCCTGCTCTGCCTTTCCTTCTATGCTTCTGCAGCGGGGAGATGCTTTAAGTCACTTTGCTGCATGTGGACATGGGCACATCCCCAGGAGGGCAGCAGGGTTTGTGACACACGGCTCAGCTCTCAAACAGCAGCCACATCCCTGCAGCCATGTTCACACACACAGAGTCAATGATGTCCACATTTCCCTCTGCTTGTCTTATATCTCAGCCCCCAAAAGTAGATAGTGAGTGGATTATTTAGAAAGATGGGGCAGTGGATAGAGATTGTAATAGACAGGTAATTATAATAAAGAAAGAATTATTAGATAACAGGTTAGATAGCTGGATGGATAGATGCGGATAGAGATCTGATAGTTTTTTTCTCTTTTGCAAAAGCCCTAAAATAAAGGAACTCTTACACACACATAAATCATGTAGCTCCGGGATAGGAGCAAAGACAAGTTCCCATAGCAACAAGATCTATGCTGTAAAGCTGCGCTGCCCTTTGTTATGTATCTTTGTGATATTTCTCTCAGACATGTCATTGGCAATTACCCACAGAAGAAGAGCTCAAATTGTTCGGGAGACCAGCAGATCCACCTTACATTATTTTCTGTAATTAATGAGATTATTGAATTTCCACGCTAATAAAGCGTGGCAAGGAGTCTGAAAACAACTCCTCTCCGAACCCATTTAAGGTGATTCCTCAGTGCTGCCCCCCCGTCCCCCCCACCCCTCTGCACGCACACCTCTGCACAGCCCTTGGTGCGGGAGAGAGGAATAGCGTGAGCCCTCTGCAAAGCTCTCCTGCTCTGCTATGAGTCAGCTCGGCGGAGCAGCACTGACGTTTCTGTGTTGCCAGGAGGTGAAACCCTGTGTAAATGTTCCTAAAAGCAGTTTTCAAGCTATTCATCTTTGATAACATTGTTTCTTTATGAATGCTTGAGCTTCACTTAGCTGCCTATGCATCACTTTCTGACAGGTCTCCATCTATTCTCCTGCTGCCTGCATGCAGAAAGCTCTCTCCTGTACAAAGAAGGGGTGCTTGCTTGAGTCTGATCTTTTTTTTTCAATGAAGTTTCCTTTCCAGGTGGGCTCCAGCCTGCGTGGATCCTCCTGCAGTGGGGCAGGGAGGGAGAGGGATGTTGCAGTGAGTGTTGCACTGGCAGAGCCAGCCCAGGTCCACCACAAACCAGGATGCCATTTGTGCATTGATTTTCTATGTGCTGGTCAGGTCCTGGGGGACACACAGGGTGTTTCCCTCCACCATCCCCACCCCAGCTTGTCTCTGGCCTTATTTTTTATCTTAAATTATTATCCCACGAGAAATAAATATATGGGTATGTAGCAAGGAAACAGGAGGTGACTCATTACAGGAGAGACATGGACCTGTTATGATAGGACCAGGGGAAACAGTTTGAAACTATAGAAGAGGAGATTTAGATTGGATTTAAGGAAGAAGTTTTCTACAGTAAGGGCAGTGAGGCACTGGCACAGACTGCCCAGAATGGTGATGGTGCCCCATCCCTGCAGACAGCCAAAGTCAGGTTGGATGGGCTCTGAGCACCTGATGGAGCTGTGGGTGTCCATGTTCAGTGCAGGGGGTTGGACCAGATGACTTTTAAGGGTCCTTTCCAACTTTAACAATTCTATGATTCTAAGATTCTAAGATGAAAAAAATCACAGTGGAGTTGGTTCTTGTGTTGCTGAGTGCATGGAGATGTTGACCTATGCATCGTTGTACCACCTGCAGAAGGAGTGGTCAGCATCTCCACCACATCCGCCTGCAAACACTTGAAGATATTTAATGCAATGCTGATAGATAGGGAGAGGAAACACGGAGGACTTGTGCCAGCTTCTTGGAGTACTGAAGAGTCATTACCTCATTTTGCAGCTGGTTTTTCTGCAGTAATGCCGTTGTGGGTCTTTTAGAGATGCTTCCTGCTATTCATCTCCTTCAAAGGTTTCTAACTTGCATCTGCCTCCTCGGCTCCTGGAAACAGTTTGAAATTCTCCCCCAACATGTAGTTTCTGGAGGCAGAATGTCACTAACATTGCCGCAAACCCCTTCCCCTGCCTATTCCCTTCCCTGTGATAGCCATAATTTATTGGGAAGGTGTTTGCTGGGCCCTCAGCACCATGTGGGAGGTGCAGGGAGACGAGGCCCCAAGGAGCTGACATTCTCCACAGACAGCAGCAGTTCAGGTGGAAAGTGCAATGGACAGCTGGGGGGAGATCCGTCTTCCAGCACAGCACCTTGTCTTCCCACAGCTCTCCCTCCAGATGAGTTACTGCACTGGGCTTCCTGAGAGCACTTTCACAAAGAAATATTTTGCCTGTTTTGCTGTGGAGCGTTCTTGTCTTCTCAGTGCGCCCCAGTGCCATCGTGTGGGGCATGGTCGGGCTGAGCAGCACACCAGGACCTCTCCATCCTGCTCCTGATGTGAGCACTGGCCCTTTGGGTGCCCATTTTTCTCCTCCTACCATAGCAGTTCTCCCTGTAGAGAAAGCCCTTATGTCTATTTTATATTATTATTAAGTGCTTCGAGTTTTATCAGAGGAAAGCCCCACAATGCCATTTACACCCACCTTATGTTTAACTACTCTAATTTCTCTCTTGCTTCAGTTCAGATTTCTTTTCCTTTCTCTCTGTCTACCTACCTACCTACCTACCCACCTATCTACTACCACAGCTGTCTAATCTCTCCAGGGTAATTCTCTGCATGTCTCCAAGACAAAAGTGGTTATATTCTCATGCTCAAATACGTTTCTCTGTTCAAACCCAATTGCAAACTTCTTATTTCTCACAGGTTTTTCCAGCTACCTGCGCTCCTGATAATGATCAGATAAATATCTGAGCTCCGTGTTTTACCATTCTTGCTGCGGTTTGCAGCCTAATTGAAAAGCACCCAGTTTCTACGTGAATACTCATTGAAGAGCTCAGCTAGCAACCGAGCCAGCAGCAAACTGCTGTATCCACACTTTGGTTAAGGCTGCTTTTTCTGAGTTATTGGCAAGTATCAGGATCAGAAGAACCAATGCTGCTTTTTTTAAAGCTGAGCGGAAATGTCAAATTCTGGTGCTTCAGAGCTGCACAGTGTTGGATTTCTGCTGATCTGACACAATATCTGGGAAATTGTATCCCGGAGTGTAAAATGTCTGAGGAAAAAAAAAAAGCACACAGCTTCCAAAAAGAGCACCCATTCACAGGGAGCACCATCGTATGGAATTGGCACGTCGCATACTTTATTTCACCAACTGTTAATAGGATGAGAAGGAATGGCGTCAAGTTGTGCCAGGGGAGGTTCAGGTTGGATATCAGGAAGAATTTCTTCTCAGAAAGAGTGGTGATGCACTGCCACTGCTGCACAGGGAGTGGTGGAGTCGCCATCTCTGGAGGTGTTCACGAATTGTGTAGATATGGCACAGAGGGACATTGGTCAGTGGGCAATATCGGTAGTAGGTGGACTATTGGACTAGATGAGCTTATAGGTCTTTTCTAACTTTTATGATTCTATGAACAACAGATCTCTGCAAACAATTTGAGGCTCCTTTCTGATTTCTATGGTTAACTAAAGGCAGCTCTTGCCATCCTGTCACACTTGCATGCCTTTGTCAAACACCAGCTGCAAACAAGTTCTTGCAGACCCCAGGGCAGTGCTTTCCTGGATGAGGAAAATATTTACCTGATCACCTCACTGCAATTCTGAGCTTAATACACCTCTGTTCACAGGGTTCACAAACTGTTCACAGCAAGAAGAGTTTGGAGTCTGACTATAGATTTAAGGCAGGCGAAGAGTCGATCGTATCCCAAAGGAGAAAATGAGAGATGGCTTCCCCAGCCCACTGCAGATACCAACACCATGCCCAGACTGACCACACCGCTCCTCCTCAGCGCTGAGGTTTGTTAGCTGCTGCCTTTCTACTTGATCTCAATTTTTAATAAAATGCAAAACATTGAAACAAGAAAGGATCCCAGAAGGGTTCATTGCCATTGAGTTTATATGGTGGGAAAAACCATTCTAGCCAGGGACTGTTTATTACCTCATTCTACTGCAAAATCTCCTTCTGTTGGCCACTGCTGGGACGATACAGTGGGGTACTTAGACCTCTGGTCTCATCAGTACAACAGACATTAAATTAAACAAAAGGCGAATCAAAACTAGCCAAGCCGTCTAATATGAGAGTGGCTTGCAAACTGAAGAGGAGCTCAGACCTCGCAGCTGCCTCCTCCCACCTTGATCTACACAGAGACGTCATGAGACAAATGATGGACGTTATGCTTTGTCCAGAATTGGTTTTCTTCATATTTTTTCTTGAATTTTTTCTTCCAGTCTGGCTTAGAACCAGGTGTGGAAAGCCAAACCATTCTTTGCAAGAGAAAACATACCCCAGGGATTCATTTAGGATTGACTTAAACTTTCTAGATCAGTGGCGTTTGTTTTGATATTCATTGTTATTTTATGGACAACCTATTAAGTCATTTCAATTATAAAAACTGATCTAAATGAAAATTAATTTGGGGAAGAAAAATAAAACTGTGCTATTCCAAATGCTGTTTTCAAGGTTAGCATTCAGCCCCTCTTGTTTCCTTTCCTCTAAAACAAAATTTAGGCACAGCTTGGCATAATTTAGTAACGCATTTCTGTTTTGACAAAACTACATCCTCTGATTTTAAGTGGTGTTGTCAAAGTTCTTCCAGACCGTTCCACCTTCAATTTACCTCTGGCCTTTACTGGTTTACCCCCTCCCTTGGCTCCTGTAAACTATTACTTCAAAAAGAAAACACATACAGATGACAATTTTCTATGAACCTTCTTGTTCAGACCTTCTATTAACCTTTCCCTTTGTACATAAAAACAACAATAAAATAGAATCTCCCCCTGGAATCCTGCAGAGATTTGTTCCTTTTTTGACCTAATACAGAGGTTTTATCCCGCTCGTGTTTCACTCACTGTTTACCTCTGTTTTCTTTTCTCTCTTCTCATCAAGCTGGTCAAAAAACCTTGAAAATCCATCCAAATTATAAACACTTTTAGCACGTTTTGTCAATTATCTGTTAGCCTTTATAGGTTATTGTGCAAAGAGAAGGAAGCAAGATCCTGTGCAAGGAAGACCATGGTGAAAGATTAACCTGATCATGTGCCCTCCAGGCACTATGAGTGTGTAGACAGTCTTACACACAATTCTTCCTGCTTCTTACTAATAAACAGAGCCTTGCTGAACGTCTCTAATGCAACATTCTTGCAGTGATGGTGCAGATTTCATGGGTAATCAGGTGGGCTGACCTGTGTCCTCCCAAGGCAGGTGGGTTTGAGAGAACAGAGGAAGGGTCTGTGGTAGTGGAATGGCAGGGATGGACATGGCTGGGGAGAGTCCCATTGACCCATGTGTGTTAGCTTCAGTAAGGGGCATAGTTCTCCAATGGGATACACTGGGTAAACCATTCTATCTTCAGAAATCAGAATTCATGAAAAAAAAAATGAGGAAGAGAAACCAAAAATAAAAACCCCAACCATTCCCCTTGCAGATGTTCTCAGGTGCTCTCTTCCTAAAGGGTCAGCCCATCATCCCCTTGGCCAGGGTTCAGCTGGCCAAGCTGGAGAGCTTATTCCATCACCTGCAACATACACTAAGGGCAGTTGAGGCACTGACACAGGCTGCCCTGAGAGGTGGTGGGTGCCCCATCCCTGGAGACACCCAAGGTGAGGCTGGATGGGCTCTGAGCACCTGATAGAGCTGTGGGTGTCCCTGTTCATTGCAGAGGGGTTGGACAACATGGCCTTTAAGGGTCCCTTCCAACTCAAATGATTCTATGATTCTACAAACAAGACAGAGTTTACATGGTTTATAACTATCTCAGAAAAAAGTCTTTCTGGATGTCACATCAATACACACCCACAACCCTGCCAGAATAATGAGCATGTTGAATGGTTGAAAGCTGAGGAACACTAACAATTACAGGTTTTTACTGCTTGACACAACACTGAACAATGAAGGGAGCAAACTTTTACTGATAAGCAAAGCAGGCAAGGGGTCTCTTTAATCTCTGATTTTGTTCTTTTTGCCATCTAGTTGAGATGCAGTTCAAACATTGCTACAGTGAGCTGCCATTCTATTGTGTTAATGACGGAACTCAAGGTGTGCCATCGAGTGTGGCAGTACTCATCGCCACTGTTGTCCCAGTCCTCCTTTCTCTTTATGATGACGTGAATAATACAGTTTTCTAAAATTTGGGTGTTTGGTTGTTTTTTGTTGTTGTTGCTGTTTTTTGCAACTCATGGAATAGAAGAGCGAGAGTCTCTGGTTTTGGATGTACATTAGATAATATTCATTGAATTGCAAATGTCTTCCAGCAAGGAACCCACAAATTGCTTGATGATTATTTTTCTGCTTATAATTCATCTTCTGCAGCTGGCTATCTATGGGCTATTGTTTCTTCTCTCTGATGGCCCAGCTAAATAAAGGTGTACTGGAAGAGCAGCTAGCTCAGTACTGTACCATATCTAACATAAACACGATTGTGAGATGAACTGGGCTAAGATACATGAAGCTAACACCCAAGTATTTGCAAATAGCAAATAACCTGATCCTGAGAATTGAAATAAGCCAAAGTCAGCCTTTTCCTTTACAAACACAGTCGTGCATCACAGTACAAGTGCAGGAGTCTGTTTATTTGATGATGGATTTTTTCTAACCCAAATGGCTACAGTCATTTGAATTCCACAGGTTTGGGGTTGTTGGTTTTTTTTTTTTTTTACCCTCTTTTCCTTCTCTCTCCTGATCCAGCATGGGTCAGAGAAGCTTTCTAAAATGTGAAATGTTTTTTAGCTGTAATTCCTTCCTTACAATTTCATACTTTAGAGATTAAGCCAGCATGTCCAATATGATTTCATCCCAAAGTCTGATTGCCACATTTCTATTCCCAGCGCATTGAGAGGCAGACCTCGTGGTAACTGTGAGCTTTTCATTCAGGACACCTCATCTTTGATTTTCATAGCACAAAGCAAAGAGTGCCGCTCAGATAAGTTCATGGGAAAACTGCTGAGCAGGACAGGGCATGTAGGGGAAGAGTGAGCAGTGACGCTGAGAGCCCTGCTGTGCAGCCATCTGCCCTGGCATTGCTCTTACTTAGCTTGAGGCTTTGGATGGTGGTGAGGGGGCGGATTTTGAGGCTACTGCTTCCAACAGGAGAGGACATGGTGAGCATCACCTTTTTAGTGTCTCCACAATCACCAACTCATGCAAGTCTTCATGCACTTCTTTCAGGATGTGTCTGAGCTTGATGGAAGAAACCTTTCTCTGGACAAACGATGTCTGGAAGATAACAGAAAGGTCTGTACACTTACATGAGCTTGAATCTGAGCATACAAAGCATTTCTATTTACATCCCTTGCTCCGCTTAGCCATAGTCAAGTACCTTTCAGTGGTGAGGTAGGTATCCTTTCCTGTGTTTGGTATCAGCTTAAACTCTCTCCTTCCTCCCCTTGTGCTATGTTTTTGTCAATACTCAGTCCTAGGAGTAGACAGCATGACTGTAAACACATTTATTACACCCTTAATTCCACGTTTTCCCTCCTCGTATCTCGTTTTACTGCATGGCACCTGAGTTTTGTTTTCATTTCCTCAGAACATGCATGAAAGTCTTAATTTATTTCAAAAAGAGAGGGAGGAGAGCTTGTGCTCTGAGTTTGCTGGGAGCAGCCATGGAGGGAATGCAGGCAGGTGGTGGAAGCACGCATGTAGGGGAAGATCCAACATGGTTTATATGCTGGATTCATAGAATCATTTGAGTTGAAAGGGACCTTAAAGGCCATCTGGTCCAATCCCCCCTGCAATGAACAGGGACACCCACAGCTCCATCAGGTGCTCAGAGCCCATCCAGCCACACCTGGGTGTTTGCAGGGATGGGCACCATCACCTCTCTGGGCAGCCTGTGCCAGTGCTTCATAGCTGGCTGTGGTGTGTTCTCCACCACCAGAAAGGTTGCCACCAGTTTTGGATGGCTTTTATGAAGTGACCCTCCAGCTCTGGGGAGCAGAGCTCTGCTTTTTATTCCCTGGGATGGGGATGGAGGGGTTCACGGCCCTCTGCTGGAAAGCAGCCAGGATCCCCAAAGTAAAAACAGCTGAAAATCACTGTCTTGTCAAATCATACATTATGGGCTCGACAATGCTTGTGTTATATGAATACCCACAATAAAGTGTCTGAATTTCTAAAAAAGAGAGTAATTCATTAATAACTTCAGACACCATAAGTAGTTATAGAAAATGTGGAAACTGTGGACTTCTGTTTTCTTTTGTATTTCTGTCTAGCTTAGCGAATAAAAATAGCATTTCAGTGCAGTTTGACAGCTCCTTTGAAGAGAGTCCTAAAGATTCTGAGTTATTAAAGACAGGCCGGCAAGGAAAACATATCTACAGCCTAAATTTCTGTTAAATAAATAGCAGCTATGATGCACCTTTGCAGACAAGGGAAGGGGTGGGCTCTGAAGCTATCACTGTTTCCATATTAAGAGCAGAGGCGTCCTCATCTTAACACAGGTCTTTGCCATGAAGATGGGTTATTGGGATGTAAGTGGTTAACAGTTCTACTTGGCTGTATTCTTGGTCTCCTTTAGCCATACATCTGGTAACCTATTAAAAAATTACTTTTAGCCAAAAAGTTAGTGCTTCTACAAAGCTTTCCTCCCCCCAGAACCCTTGCACAGCATTTTCCTAGGGAGGGTTTCCATGGAAATGGAAAAGTTACAAAGAAAAATAAAGAAGAATACCTTTGTTCTCTTTGCAGGAAAGCAGATCTGCATAGAGGACAAGAAGAGCTGTGTTACGAAGCAGCTGACACACCATGTTTTAGGTGGTGTCAGAGGCTGCATCCCCATTGCCAGAGCATCTCCCTCCCCGAAGGCTGTGCCAGGCTCAGGAGTGCATGGTCCATCATGTATGTATCCTCCAGGCTGCTTCTCAGAGCTGTTCATCCCATTGGAGAAGTTCCCGTATCTGCTCTGTTTCTTCCAGTGTTCTCTCAAAGGCACATCAAAGCTCTCATCTCCATGTTCTCACACACGTCTGGTGCCTCAGGAGACCACATGCCTCCTGACAATTGGGATTACGCTGGAGATTTATTTGGCCTAAGAAGATTTTCTCTAATAAGATTAAGGTGTATATGTATCCTTCAAGAAGGACCCAGAGATGCTTAAAGGGTGAGGGTGTTCACCTCTAATAGGCGAGCGTAGTCATCCCTAAAGAGTGATAATGGCGAGAAGAGCTTCCACCCTGTTCAGAATTCCTTCCCAGGCTCTGGATAGGAGCCACATGCAACACAGAGTGAGACCAGGGGGCTGTTTATTGCAAACCCTCACAAGAGCTTCCTCCCACCCCGCTGCAAACTCATGCTTTGATCAGCTTTGACTTTTAACGAGCCAGGCCAACAATCCACATAACCTGTGCCATCCTAAACATTTCCCTAATGCCTTTTAAATGGCAATATTTGCATTGGACTCCTGGGATCCAAACACACAAACACAGGCCAGTTAATTAACTGCATGCCCTGACGACATCTGCAGGACTCATGTGATGGCATCAGGGTATGTTGCAGTATTTTTAAAGGCTGCGGGCTATCACCTAGGGCAAGTGACACTGATTGCCAGCAATAGACTCTAGCACACTCAAACAGCTTTACTGTAGCTTTTCCAGTTTCCTAGCAACGAGGCCAGCAAGAAGACCTAAAAGTCTTTCTTAACAAGCTCTGTTTGTCCAGAATAAGCACTTATCGCTGCATTGCAAACACTGAAAGATCTCCCAGGCCAGCTGATTATTAACAGAGGGGAATGCGATGGAGAAGCGTATTTCAGGAGGGACCACCTCTGCAAATTTGTTAGGCAATCACATGGAGGGATGTGGATTGGAGGGTCCCATACGTCCTGATCTGAAAGCTTTTATTTCTCTACGGCACTGGGCTCTCACATGCTCCAGGGTTGGTTCTGTGGGGTTTCCTGGGCCAGCACACGGGCAGAGGGATGCTGTTCTTACCAGGCTGATCCCACTGGGCCTGGGGTAGCGGGAGAAGAGCAAGTGAGGCACAGCCCCTGGGCTGAGCACGGGTTGAGGGTAAAGTAGGAGGAAAAAAATGCCCTCTGAGAGCCGGCAGACAGCAGGGTGGGCTGGTCAGTTCTCCGTCAGCACAAATCAGAAGCCCTGTGATCACTGGACTTGTGCATTATTAAATACAGACATGAAAGAGCATAGAAGCAGCCTCAGGATTTGAAGCACATCTGAGCGTTAACTCCTTTATTTCTGTACTTATTCTCTCAGAGCTGACTTGCACAACTAATTAGCTTCTTTCCCTCCTCGTTTTTCAGCAGCCCCACTGCCATATTTCTCCTCCTGGCAAATGGATGTGCTGAAAGACATCCCTGCTCCACACAAAGTTTTTTCACTTTACCCACCAAGCCATGATGCACGCTGGAAAAAGATGTATAGCTCTGCCCTCTGAGCAATCATTTCCTTTTATGGCTCTGAAGGGACACAACCAGGTGACACACTGAGAGTTAAAAGCTGAAAGTTTCCAAGACATGATGGAGAAAATGTGCCAACAAGCAAAGACATAGAAGGAGAAAAAGAGTAGCTTGTGACCATCTGCCAGTATTGGAAAAGAATAAATGCAAAGGAGAGATTATTGGAACTTTTTGGGATGCTGTAAGAGGGCACAGGTGGCAGCAGCACGGGGAAAGGGAAAGGCACATACAGGCTGAGGCATGCAAAGGCTGAGGTACGTATAGGCTGAGGAGTGAGGCTTCTGCCTGGCTGCCCAAATCCCGAATCCCTGGGCAGGACTGCTGAAGTGTGCAGCTCTGCAAGTCAGAAGGGATTAAAGCCATTAGGATTTGCCCACATATGAATATATAGCTTTTGGACAGAGGACAGAGACATATTAGAGAGAGCTGGCTTGTACTGCTTCTGCAATACTTAGCACTGGAATAACTCCTTTCACTTTAATGCACTTATTCCCACTGATTTATTTGGGTATAGAGGAGTCTATCCTTCAGAGCACAAACAGATCTTTCAGACCATACCGTCCTGCCAAGAAAAGTGGTTGAATCCCTCATATATATCAGAATACCAATGCACACTTCTGATGCACATTTATTTTTTCCAATTAAGCGTACTCATATACTTCTTGGGTGCTCTCTTAGAGAGGAACAGCACTTTGAGGTGCTCTCTACTGACTAAAAGAGTGCACTTGTGCAAAGGCACGGCACAGATGACTGACTCCCAGATGAACCAATTGAAGCAAGGTGAAGTCCTCCAGTGGTTACATGCTCAAGTTTTGTTCCCTAAAAAGCTCACCCAGCTTGGGTTGTGAAAATAGCCAGCAGGTAACAGCAGGGCTGCTCTGGTCAGGGAACATGATGCAGTGCAGAGCCCTTTGCTGTGACTGAAGCAAGCAAAAGGCATTTCTGTCATTTTTGAAAAGAGAAGGATGTTCTGATGAAGTTTACATCTCAGAACTAAAGACTGGGCAGCCCTTGAACAGCAAGAGATGGCAGAATCAGGATCCAAAGGCAGCTGCATTTTGAGCTTGTCTCAGTACTTTGGAAACATCTGCATTCTTTATCAACATCCCTAAGCAGTAAATAGATGAAGCAGTATTTCTGCAGCTGTGGTAGATTGATGTAACTCACATCCATTTAACTGCATTTCAAGTTTTGGATACCTCCCATGCAGGATACTAGGGAACATTACAGATGGTGAACATGCAACAGATACTTGGGGACTGCAGAGTGATGAGAACCACGTGTTTTTCATGCCATACAAGCTCAGAAGCAGTGCAGAAAGAGACTGAGAAAAAGCAGTTATCCTTTTGCAGTGGGACCTTAACCCTGGGGCTCCCTAATAAAGGCTAAGGAGCAGGGCTGTTGTTGTATGCGTGTAAAAGAGGAGTTCTTAAACTTTTACTCTAAATAAAATGAGAACTAACTCAAATATTGTGCCTAAACTTGAACTATGAAAGATGACTGCTAGCAGAGAATACGTGATTGAACATTAGAGTCTGCTTTATTTTCACGCAGTCAGGTTTTGGCTGTGTACGCTGAAATACTAACAAGAGGGTTTGATCCCATGCTATATCTTGCCTTGAGGTCTGGGAGATAGCCATACCACATGCTAAGCTCTTCTGAGCCTCCAACCTTTTGAAGTTTACCCATGCTGATTTATCACTCAGTCTCAAGAAAGTAAGAAACACCGTCGTATGTGGCATTCCAGTGATCCTCTTGATAAAGACGATCATTCTTTATTTTACAAAGGCATCTATTTAGGTGTCTGCTAACACAAAGGTGGGACAACCATCTCTATGTCCTAGATTGCTTTGACGAGACTTGAAAGGACTTCTCCAAGCTCTCCACAGACCAGCTATAACTAATGTTAGTCCATCTCACACAAGCTAGAAAAGTCAACAGTGGCAGGTTGCTCAGACAGAAAGAAGGATCCTTTTATCTGTAGGTAGCAGTGCTGCTCTGCTGTTGAGTGCAAGGTGGCTTAAGATGTTATAGTTGCATTCTGCAAGAGGGAGAAGCCTTGCATTGGGATAATCTTCCATAGGTCCAAACACAAGCACAGCTCCCGTGCCTCGGTGTGTGAGGCTGATCAATGGCTGTGCAGACTGCTAATGAACCCCTTCATTAGCTGCATGCAGCAACGTTTACCTGGGAGGCAGGCAGCGTGCTGCTGACTGTATGCCAAGCTCTGAGCCCTCCTGACATCTCCTGATTGTAAATGTGCCCCTTTCATGCTGGGGTGTTAACAGAGCTCTCTGCAGCCCCTTACTCCCACCTGGTGCTGGGAACGCAGTGCTGCTTGGAGTATATATATATGTGTGTGCTTCTTTTCACTGCTCCGGATGGCAAATTAGGTCTGATGGAGACTCCAGTGCACTGCAACTCCTGATAGGACTTGGCACAGTAATACAGAAGCACCTGTGCTTCCCATTGATTGAATTGCAGCCTGACCTCTCTACCTCTTTTCTGGCAAGACTTTTGTTCATCTTTCTCTATTCGGTATTGCCCTCCTCTGATAGCCCCCGTTCCAGTCTGCCAGCAGTATTTATTACCTTTTCCACAGTATGGCTGTTTTCAGTTTTCTTACATTTCCAATTATACTGCACAGTTGCCATTGATCTGTTTTCTGTTAGCATGAAAATCAGAGCTGTGATCTATATAATTTAAGACCCTACCTTCATTAACCTTCCTTTTGTTTTTAAGGCAGACTATTTAAATTGATCTTTATTAAATAAAATTACAAGAGCCATCAATCCTCATGCTTCACGGTGTAAGTTGATCAGTGACTAACTCAGGAAGTAATTGCCAGAGGACCTCTTTGTTAAGATGCTGTACAATTAGATGCATTTCAGAAGTTTAATTCCTCCCGAGGAGTACGTGGCCAGCTGCAGGAACATTGCTGGATCATTGGCTAATTCTGATGTATGAGAGAGCAACCGGACTGGACGGGCTCTCGCTATGGCAGCTTGTCTCTGTTTCTGAGGCCAACACTTCAGTGCTGACGTATTCCGTCTCAGAAAGAGTGGTGATGCATTGGCACAGCTGCGCAGGGAGTGGTAGACTCACCGTCCCCAGAGGTCTTCCAGATCCCTGGAGATGTGGCACTGAGGGATGTGGCCAGTGGGAATGGTGGGGATGGGTCGGGGGTTGGCCATGGTGATCTTAGTGGTCTTATGCAACGTAAACGATTCTATGATTCTACTCTATAATCGTGAGCCTATTTATGAAAGCTCCATTCTCAGCTCATTTCTCTTTTTGCAGACTGCTGCTGGTGACTGTCACAGCGTTACTTGGGTTTTGCACCAAATCAGACGCCTGTACCACCCCAGGAAACAAGACAGCTCAAGCTGCAGGATGTCTGCATTCTCTGAGATATCTCCTCCTTTGCTGTGGATGTATGTATCCGAGCTTCTTAAATTGACTTTTCACATTGTCTAAACATATTTAGACACAAAATTTCACAATTACAGGAAAGTTGCTTTCAACATCCTCCCACTCTCATTCAGATCCATTCTCTTTCGCTCTCATGTTCTTATCATATTTAAGAATTCTGCGTAAATGAGCATTAATGAACCAATTTAAAATTATTTCTCTATGAGCAATTTCAGCTGTGAGTCGCTTGATTATGTGAATCCAAATGATGTGGGTGGGGGGAGGGAGAGCATAAAACATGTCTGTGCTGCAGTAACCCGTGACCAATTTAAGCACTGGAGCAAAGGTACATGCAAAAGGGTTGAGCTGCCACCTGAGCTCTGACTGCACAGCACTGGGTGGAGTGAGATGGTGGGAAGACAGGGAAACACACACAGCCACGCAGACAGGAGGGAAAAAAAGCCTCGAGCACAGGGTGGATGGGTGGATTTGTGTCACCGTGCACAAGGTGCACAGATCCAGGGCTGGAAGAGATTTAGTAGCCGTGCCTGCAAGGCACAGCAGCATGTAGGGACTGACAAGACGGTATCTTAAACCCTTGTGTGCAGCAGCAGCTGCGCACACTAATATATTGTTTTCCAATGCTGGGTACATTCTGTGTTTTAGCTCTATAAATTTCAAAGTTAATCCAGAAACGAGTTATTCAGCATTGCAATAAAATGTGACTGCTTCCTGACAGCTTTGTTCTGCTCTTTATTCCTGAGGCACGAGCAGAGAAGGGCTGGTGCTCTGCAGAAACCAATAACCACGAGTTAAACCACAAGAATGCTATTGACTTCCACGAGCGGTGGACCAAGAGTTCGGTCATGGAAGTCAATAGGAGTTTTCTGCTACACAAGAAACAAATGGGTTCCAACCCAAAGCAGCTGGATGGCTTCAAGGGGAAGAATGAGGCTGAATCATAGCCTTTGAGGGGGAAGACCTTGGTCTCTTTGCAGGTCTGGAGCCATTTCCATTTTTGGATGATGTTTAGAGTGGCCATTGCCTACCTTGGGCTTGGATCGCTCAGCAAAGGGAGGGCTGTCTGGTGGCTGCATGAAAGGCACTGGCTTCAAAACTCCTGCTTCTTTTCCCCAGCTCCGCTATCGACTTTCTCTCTGACCTTGGGCACATCAATTCTTCCACTGAAGTAAGTGGGAACTCAATTGCACTTTATGTTTCTTTATGAGTCAGATTCCCTTCCTGCAAAATGAGGATCATAACACTTAACTACCATTCAGAAGCGCTCTGAGGCCTAACAACAAATTAATGTTTAAGATCCTTGGATTTAAAAAAGAAAAAAAGAAGAAAAAAAAACCACCTTTACAGATATGCGAATTTCAATGAAAAATGTCAATTTGTGGAAACTGAAAAGTTCTGTGATGTTTTCAATGCATTTCTTGGATTGGGGAAAGAAAAAAGAGATTGAAAGCATCATTTTGAAATGGTTGAAAAGCCCCGTTTCAACATTTTGGAAGAGAAACATTTTTAGTTTTCATTTTGAAATGACTTTCCATTTATTTTTTTCATTATATTATGTGCTATAAATACGACACAAAATCAAGTCAAATTGAGGCATGACATCTCTGTTTGTTAAAAGTGAACTGTTTTGAATTACCTGAAAGGACATTACGCTGTTGTTTTTTTTTATTATTATTATTTCCTCTGCAGAGAACTCTGACATCTCCAGGATTTGCTCTGCTGGAGCACCTGGCCCCATTTCAACATCCACCGGGAAATGGCACTTTTATCCTCCTCGGAGCCTGTGAGGGCACAAAGGTTCTGCAACATGGCCCCGAATGTCACATTGTGCTGCCTATTGTGAGGAACTCTTTTGCTAAAGAGAAAACTTCACATCACAGAGACGCGAGGGCTCAGGAAGAAGGTGAAAGGCACGGTCTGAAGGTGCTCAGTTGGATGTGTTTATGTCCACTAGGCAATGATTTATGTGGAACTGCAGATATTCAAGCAGCGGAGCAGGCTACTTTCAGGGGCTTCAAAGCCTCTGTCTTGTGAATCTGTAAAATGATGTGAGACATTTGTAGGAGAGACACAAGGAAAGCTATGACCCTTCATTCTGTAGGCTGGGGGATGATGAACACCTTGGGTCTGCTTCAGCCCTTCAGGTCAGTGCTGTGGTCTGTGGGGCATGGTGCTGATACAAGGAGCTGCCCTGAGAAGGCTTGGACAATGGCGAGGAGAAAGGCAGGAAAAGAGAGAGAAAACTGAGCTTAAAATGGCACGAGCAAAAGGGAATTAGGATAGGACAAGAGGTGATGTCCTGAAGTTGCTCCACGGGAGGTTCCAGTTGGATATTGGGAAAAGTTTCCTCTCTGAAGGAGTGGTGATGCACAGGCACAGGCTGCCCAGGGAAGTGGAGGAGTCACCATCCCTGAAGGTGTCCAAGGAAAGGGTAAATGTGGCACTGAGGTAAATGGTCTGGAGCAGTCACAGGCACAGGCTATTGGTTGGACAAGATGATCTTAGAGGTCTTTTCCAACCTTGAAGATTCTATGATTCTATGAAGGAGAGGCAAGTGGAGAAGTGGCTGAAATCACAAAGTTCATCAACCAAGAGTGGAAGCAGGAGAAAACTACAGAGAGTTCCAGATACAAAATCCTAAAATCAGAATTAAACTCATCTGAACCATTTGTCCATATGACCCTTGTGTGTTGGACAAAAAGTAATTTTAATAAGCGACCAACTACCACAAGATTATCATGATTCTTCTCACATCCTTTGCAATTCACCCAGGCCACAGCATCCCAGTTCTTCCTTCATCCCCTCATTCACATCCCGAGTGTAGTTTTAATTTGGGCCCCCCTTCTGCATCCCTTTGGTTTCTCTCCCATTCCAGCAGCACAGCTCACCCAGCTGCTCACCAGGCAGGATCAAACTGGGGCTGTGGCTGCGTCCCTCAGATGTGAGCCCTCTGGGAAGAACATGGGGATGCTCAGCACAGCGAGTGGCAGATCCAGCAGAGTTCAGAGGAGCTGGACAAGGACAAAGCTGCGAATCACGCCTCACCTTCTGTGATGCCATCTGCCAAATATCTCAATAGCAAGCAGCCCATTTGATCTGCTATTGTAAGAGGTGCAAAGCATTGTAGATATGGAGTTTTCTTATCACAGAGTCATAGAAACACTGAGTTGGAAGAGGCTCTTAAAGGCCTTCTGGTCCATCTCCCCTGCAATAAACAGGGACACCCACAGCTCCATCAGGTTCTCAAAGCCCATCCAGCCTGACCTTGGCTGTCTCCATGGATGAGGCACCCACCACCTCTCTGGGCAGCCTGTGCCAGTGCCTCACCACCCTTATAATAAAAATCTTTTTCCTTATATCCAGTCTAATTCCAACACAGAGATAGCATTTCCACAGCCCTCTCACCTCAGAGGTAGGGCACCTTGGTGTCCTGCCAGCTCCATGACCTTTCTTAGTAGGACTCTTCCGGAGATCACATTAAGGGAGCGGTGAGATCTAAGCTCTATCGTTGCTGCCACCCTAGATTCTCACTATTTATCAGGTTCTCTTTAAAAGGATTTCAGATTGCATTTCTGTATCTAGCATACGGAGAATTTCATTTTTTTTTGACAGGCTGATTCTTTTATCAGATGTTTATAAGGATTTACAATATTAATGCACTCCGCATGCAGCACTGGATTTCACCCAGGAAACCCGCTGAGAAAGGGGCAAGCTGTACTCAGAGCACAGTTCTCTTTCCGTTCTCTTTCCCATCCCAGCTTTCCTACGCTGTACAGAGGCAGGTCAGCAGGACAAAGGCTGCGGTGACACTGAAGTCCCTCCTGAAAATTTTCTGCTGGGATGAGCGATGATGGATGCAGTGTGCATGAGGCTCTTCTCCCCTTGTGGCCATGCTCAGAGGGATGAGGACACAGGCAGCGTGGAGCCCCTGACAGAGGGGTGAGCAGTGACAGGCAAAAGAGGAGAAGGCACTGGACCTTGCAGGAGATCAGCAGAGAGGAGACAGATACGGGCTTTGCTTCATACTGAGAGCAGCAAAATAAAATCCTCCAGGACTGAGCCTGCAGGGCAGGGATTTCTCCTCCTTTTGACAGCATACAGTGAATGAAGCACAAAATAGCCTGCTGTCTCTGCAGACAGCAAGGATATTTAGAGATGTCAAACTGCAGTACAGAGGATGCACAAGAGGAATAGAGACACAGATAACTACCTCTGAGACTTTTGGTTTCTTATTCCAATCAGGAGATTTTGAAGTCATGCAAGTCTTTCCCTGTGCTTCTGCTGAAATCAAAAACACAGCTTTTCTACTTTCGGATAGCAGATGGAAATAAAGTTTATTTGCTCTTCATTATCTGCCCTTGTTTCAGATTTAAAGTTGCTTGGATTCAAAGCCTGCCTGTTTTCAGTTCTAGCAAAGGGCAAGGGAATAAGCAGCAGACACAACTCGGCAATAAGTGAAGTTTCCCATTTCCATGCTGCATATATAACCACTTCCTCTGAATCTTTTGGGATTTTGTAAGGACAGGTTATTTCTGCTGTGCAGTTGATGATTTGCTTAATATAGCAATGCAGCTCCAGCCTCACACTGAAATTTGCTTGCTGATTTGACTTTGATTTGACAGCTGCATTTGGTAGTTTACAATGATCAATAACAGGTTAGCTTTGGTAACATAGCTCTTTGATTTTTGAGTTGGTTAAATGAATTGATAAAACCTGCAAAGCATCCATAGGCCCACTGAGCTCAGTTAGGACCCCAGGAGCAGCTCTTCAAGAAGCCAAGTCCAATCTCTGCCCTGCTCCCCGTGCAACCAACCGCCTGGGGGCAAGAGGGTTCATGATGCCATTTCCAACTCCGTGCTGTGGGCAGGGCTGCCAACCACCTGATCAGGCTGCCCAGGTCCCCATTCAGCCTGGCCTTGAAGGCTTCCAGGGATGAGGCATCCATAACCTCTCTGGGCAGCTGTGCCACTGCCTCACCGCTCTCTCAGTGAAAAATTTCTTCCTGACATCTAATTTAAGTCTCCCCTCTTTTAGTCTAAAACCATCCCGCCTTATCAGTGCATTAGTTGTGGTGGTTCCAGGAGCAGAATAGCAACAAAGCTATAAGGATTTAGAGAAACAGCTGTAGGATTGCATCATCAGAGGAGTTCCTTAAAGATAACCAAGATGTGAATATGAAGTGGTATGATGAATCTGAACAAGCCATTTACAAGGATCTTCTTGTTAAGCATTAAGAGGGTCATCAGCTGGTTTACCATCACAGGAGACTACCACTTGAGCAGTGATTGACCGCACCAGCTCAGTGTTTAATGAGGTTTAATCAATTTATAGCCACACCTTACTTCCCTGCTATTAATTTGCCTGTGGATGAGCGTAGTACTCCTCATCTCTCATTTACCTTTAAGGAAGTCAAGATGCTTTGGACTACTACAGGAGAGTCTCAGCAACGTAGGGTTGGGGTAATGGGATGAGAGGTAATGGCCTAAAGCTGTATGGGGGGAGGTTCAGGTTGGATATTAGGAACAATTTATTTCCAGAAAGAGTGTGTGAGGCATTGGAACAAACTGCACAGGGAGTGGTGGAGTTACCACCCCTTGAGGTGTTCAAGAGATGAGTAGATGTGGCACTGAGTGACATGGTCTAAAGCAGTCACAAGCATGGGTTGGTGGTTGGACTAGATAATCTTATTGGTCTTTCCAACCATAACGATTCTATGATGGGGCAGACTGTTGAATATTTGGCTGCAGCACCCCCCAGGGCCAGCACTATTTCAGCAGAGCAAATGTTAGATAGGTTGTAGAGTAAGGTCTTGCCTCTGATCTCTGCAGAGAAGAGCAAGGCAGAGGGCATTACTGATGCTGCCTGCAGAGTGCCCCTTCTAGCCCTGCAAACTGAGCATCCTTTTGTTCTTGTGCTGGAACCCTCTTAGCCTCCTGCTCTGCCTGTGCATTTCAAAGCAGATGGGAGAAGAAAAGGGGAAGCAGAGGAAAGCTTTAGTTTGTTTAAGAAGGAGCAGCACTGAAAAGGCCTTTAAGAGTTTGTTTTAAACCCACTAACATCTAGAAGCTCACAGCTGAGCACCAGGCATCCATCTTGCCAGTGCAGTGAGATAATGCTAGGAGTGATGGCTAGCTGTGAACAGATCCCAGGTGCCTGTCATTTTGCTGCGAATTTCCATCCCTTTTGGAGAGTTTAAATCAGAACTTTAATGGGCTTTTGATGTTGTTTTAGTCTGGTGAATAGTTTGCTGTTGTATCTGCTTATTCAGTGAAATAGCGAGGAAGCGCTGTTACAGTGGAGATGACGAGACCATAGAAGCTGCATTTGCACAGCAGAAGCCTTTAAAAATCACTGCGCTATGAACGAAACATTTCCATATTTCACGGCTATTTTTGCTGGGTGCCTAAAGTTGATGATACAGCAAAAATAAAACGTGAATGAAAAGAGAGGGGAGGAAATGTCCTTCTGCTGCGCCTTGCTTCTTGACAATTTACATCTCAGCCATGTTGCTTGGCAAACCCAACAAAGCAAAGTATGTTGTGGCTGTAAAGTGATAAGCACATGATCTACACTGAGGACATTTTCTCCCTGCTATTTGGGTAAGGAAATGAGGACTCACTTTGAAGTGGAACATTAACCTCTTTCTTCCTTTGCTGCTTCTCTCTACCAAAGAGTATCAGGCCAGCTATGTCTTTAGGAGACATTAGGAAGGACTTGGGGACATCGGTTATTGGTGTATGCACCCACTTAAGTATGTAGCTATGGAGTAAATAACCTTCTGCATGCTTAATAGTCTTAAGGAAAAAGGTTTTTATACTAAGGGCAATGAGGCATTAGTATAGGCTGTCCAGAGAAATGGTGGATGCCCCATCCCTAGAGACAGCCAAGGTCAGGCTGGATGGGCTCTGAGCACCTGATGGAGCTGTGGGTGTCCCTGATCGCTGCAGGGGCAGTTGGACCAGATGGCCTTTATGGGTTCCTTCCAACTCAAATGATTCTATGGTCATCTTCTCTACTCCCCTTACTCAGGCCTGCAGAGACCTACCAGCCCTGTAGCCCATGGCAGTAAGAAAGGATGCCCAATATTGGGAAGTGCAATCTTGTGACGGGCTGCGTCTATGGGATGTGGCACTGGGTTCAAGAAGTTAAAAAAGAGCAAAGGAAAATAGAAATTGAAACTCAAGGAAAGTTTTCCGCTATATTTGTCTGTTGTGTTTTCAGAGAGCTTGTTCAGGTCCTTCTGTGATGCTGAGCACAAAATCATCGGTTGCTTTTCAAAGCCCCTAGAGCCTGTTTTCTCTCCTTTTGTATCATTTATGTTAATTGTCATCTGTGACAATTTCTTAAACGCCTTCTATGCATTTGGCAGCCTTTGTCCCAGTGTGAAAGGCAAAGTGCTCAAAGAAAGGTGTGTGTCTCTGCAATTAACTCTGCTCCTATGGCACCGCTGGAGACAAGTTTGGGGTTAGGTGGGATTTGAAAAGATTTATTGGACTGGGACTAGGAAATGATCTTGTGGGTGATGGAAACAGATCCCAGCCCTGATGGAGGGTCCCAGTGGTGAGTGTTCAGCCTGTCCTCTGTGTGCCTGATCACCTGGCATGGAGCTCAGGGGCTTTGCTTTGTGCACCACAGAGCTCACATCACTACAAAAGCTCTTTCTAACCCAGACACAGCTAAACATCTTGTCCTTGACCTACCTTCAACAGCCATGAAGGGGACGAGGTTTTTCCCTTAGATCAGCAGATGGAATAAAAGCAGAGACCTGCAGTTATCCTTCACTAAAGGATTAAGGCTTCTCTGGTTGGCATTATTACAGTGACTGCAGGCAGCTCCGGACTGGCTGAGGGTCTGCCAGTGGGGATAGAGGTTTAAACTGCAGGTTGAGGCATCAAATTGAGGAAAGCTGTTTCATCCAAAACTTTGGACTCGGGGCTCAGACGTATCTCACCCACCCTGGGGAGGCGCTGAGCTGAGGCCACAGCACAGGGCTGGCAGTCAGATTGCAGAGCAGCTCCTCCCAGGTTGCTGAGCATCTCTATTGCTCACTGTGCCTACGAAGAAGGATGACAACACACATCTCAGATGGGTGTGTGAGGAGCCGTGGCTGTAAGAAATCTGGCTGTAATACACCAGGCTGGCACTCACTGTTGTTACCAGGGAGTAATTCTTTGCCTACAATTGAAACAAACTGAAGGAGATTTTGGAGGGTGGCTCCATGCTGTGCAAGTGACGGCAGCGTTGCCTCAGGATAAGCAAACAGTTTGCAAAGTCAGTCCTCCACCAAAGGCTGAAACGGAGGGAAAAAATTAAGTGATTGTTTTTTAATAGTGGGAGGGACCATACAATGGTTTTCTTTATGTGCTTTCAGTTCTGGGAGTGGTGAAAGAGCATTAGAAGTACCAGAAACACTGGGAAAGCAAAGAGCAGCGCGCATTAATCTGACCCTCGACGGAGCGATGCGAGCAAAGGCCGCTTTCATCAGATTTCTGCTATGTTCATGGGAGAACTGGGAGCAATTCTGCAAACAAAATCCAAAACGTGGGATTTGTTGTGGATTGCGTCTGCTGAAATAACTGCAGAAGTTAGCAGCAATTCCAGCACGTGGAGGCGGGGTCTGTGGAAGCAACTAAAACTTTCCAATGACCAAAACCTTCCTGGCTTTGACTCCATTTGGGCCAGAATTTGGGGGATTACTGGAGTCTCCCTGGGCTAACAGCAGAAGTGAAGGATTGTAAACCCACATGGAACGTGACTGCAAATTGCCCTTTGTGGGATTGTACCCTAACACAGATGTGCCTAACACAAGAGAGAATCCAAACCTGAAGCCCCTGAACCATTCCCTTCCCAATTCCTATTTGGTTCAGAGCTCTCCTGAGGCTAAAAGAGGAAAATCTTAAAATTAGGTCAGAGCTCTGAGCTCCCATTAGAGACACTGAGGTCACTGTGGCTGTTACCAGAATAAAATCTTGGGCTGCAATCAGGACGTGCTGCACACTCATCCCCTGGTGCTACAATAAGGATTCACTGGCCCCAGGACGGCTGTGGTATAAGGTTTAATCAGGTTAGCTAGGTTTTCTCTCTTGATTTCACAGCCTCTATTCAGCACGCCAGATTATAAACTTTCAACATGTAATTGAACCTGACTCAAGGAGCCAACTGTAATACAGTGAGCTTTAAAAGGGGGAATGGCAAGGGCTAAAGTTTTCATTCAACGAATGCAATTTCTATGCACAGAAATCAATTCAATTGACATCAGTTGAGCTTTAATGCTGAATTAAAGAGCTGCCAGGTTTCCCCCATGGGGCTTTTACAGTCCGGGTTTTATGAATTCATTAAAATGCACACACAAACTTTTAGGGAAATAGCATTACACTGTAATAAGAGCTACAAATCGACCATATTCCTCGGAGAGATAAGTCTAATTTGAGTTGCCTAGTTGGCAAAATTGTTTTCCATCGTTTTGCATTTATTAGCAGAGGGTGTCATATTTTCCCTTGTTTCCATTTTGCTTTCTTGCTGTTTGCTCAGCAAGGGACAGCATCGTGTTCAGAAATACCAAGGGGAGATGCAATTTTTGGAGAGCAGGTGCCCTCTTGGGAAGATGTTGCATCACACAGCTCTCCAAGGCAAGCTAGGATGCTTGGGCTGGAAGTCTGATGAGTCTTTCAGATGCTTCTAGAACTTCAGGACCGATGGTCTCTGCTAACTTTAGTTGGAATCATCATCAGACGAAAGAGAAGAGTGCGATATCCTAAATGACACCTGTGGTAAAAGAAGATCCTGGCTTCTTGGGAAGGACTGAAGGCAGCTGAGTGGTGGTATTGGTAATGACTGGAAAACTGGAGGGGAAACCCCAGAAGCCATGCGCACAGTAAGGATGTTTGTACAGGTCAGTGCCATCTGGTTGCCTCTGTGTTGTACCATTGTACACATAGCAGTGATCTGTCTGATAATGAATGTTCACAGGCTTTTATTAAGTATGTTCTCTAATTGCTTTGATGACCCTGGTGACTGGAGGTCTTGACCTATCCATAAAACAAGAGGGATTCAAAGCCCAACTCCTCTGTGCTGCTTCCTAGCATGGCTTGGCTCTGGCTTCTGATGGATGAGAGAGTCTCTGGGGTTTCTGAAGAGAAGGCACTGTGGATGTCATTTGGGAAGCTGATTTGTTTGCAATGGGGACATGCATGCCTGTGCAGGGAGACTCTACAGACAAATCTGACAGGCAGCCAACCCTCTGTCGAGTGGTAATACATAACAGCTGCTGCCAGCTCCCATTTCCAGGCTAACTTAGTGATGTGGAATGACTCCATATGCTCTTAACAGACCTGATCTCCCACTCCGATGGGTCAGGGGGACCTAAATAAGCAGAGGAAAGGGGCACGAAGGGACCCACCCAAAGCCCTTTGCTCATGAGAATGAAGAGCTTCCAGCGCTTCATCCTTTGTCATGTACACATGTGGTCCTCCTTCCATGCAAACATGGCCCCTCTGGCCCTAGTGATAGCACACAACTTGTAGAGTAGCTTAAGGAAACATGGATTTATGCAAAAGGCGTGTGCATTTGATGGCTTTCCTCCTTTGGTTCTCATGATGCCAAAGCAGCCAACAGATCTCAGTGTCACAGCCATGGGAAGGGCAGTGTAATAAGGACTCATTTGTGCCATTTCCCTGGGGTTCTGCAGGGACTAAGATTCCTGCAGCTTTCCACGGAAGGTTGTGAAAAGGAACCTGGAAGATTAGTTCAACAATTACGTCAGTGCATTTTGCTGAGAAGCTATTACTATTAGATAATATATTTTCCTTTTTTTTTTTTTTTCTCCCCAAATACATTTTCCTTTTCCCCAGCAGAGGTTTACACACCACCAGGAAAAAAGGAAAAAGAAAGAACTCAGATCTGCTGATGAGTCAGCTAAGATATTAGGAGGGGGGGGGGGGGGGGAGGACACTCCTCTCCTCCTTCTTTTCCTTTTCTGTGGATCATGCTGAGGCTTTCTAGATGAAAAGAAGACAAGCTATCATCTCTTCACACTTAAAGAGCTTCCAGAAGCAAAGGGAGAACAAGAGATAAGTAGACTAAGCAGTCTTCTTACAGTGAATCTGGGTGGAGTGCAGGCCAAGGAGGAAGCATATCCTTTACCTGTATCCCAAACACTGTGAACATCCAAGTGGAAAGTTACACCCAAGCTGTCTGGAGACCCATCAGCAGCAGGACTGGGATCCTTCTTTTTAACCTGTAAATTGACACAAATGGGCAAATTACAGCCCCAGCAGGAGGGATTATGCCTGAGGCAGGCAAGATGCAACTCAGGCAGAAAAAGTAGAGGAAAGGGGAAGGCTCAGTGCCTCCATTCCTTGCCCAATCCTTCTTTCCCAGGTCAAGAGTCAAAACCCATTTGATGTCGTATTTGCCTCAGCAGGGCACAAGCCTTGCATCAGCCAAGTCCTGTGGACAATGGCAGGAGCTGCATGCTGAATCAATTTTCCTGAGGCCACCTGGCTCATGTGCTGGGAGCTGCCAGCTCCAAATGTAAAGTTTTCAAGCTAGAAAATCTTAGATGCTTAACAGAGTTCTTGTATAAACAGAAAATGCCTGTTTCTGGGGAGACCTGATAGAGGCCTTTCGGTATCTAAAGGGGGGCAATAAGGAAGAAGGGGGCACACTTTTCAGCAGGGTCTGTTGTGGCAGGACAAGAGGAAATGGTATCAGACTAAACAAGGGGAGACTTAGATTGGATATAAGGAGAAAAAGACAGACTGCTAGATAAACCTTAATAAGAATTGTTCTTGAAACCACATATTCCAAGAACCCAGCCCAAAATAGAGAAATTAAGCAGGTCTATGAAGGAAAGAAGCAAACCAACCATCTCCTCTTGTTAATATTAACTCCTCCCTATTAAAAGACGTTTGAAAACAAAGGCTGGAAGATGTTAGAAATGCAAATGTTAGTAATGCAGATCACTGCAAACCCCCATTTGTCTGATTCTCCTCTCAGTTCTACTCCCCCCCGCACTCAGGCCTGCTTGTGGCTGCACTGGACCGTGGTAATTCCTCTCCTGGGAGACTTTCTCATGGATGGGGAAGGAAAGAACAGGTGGAAAAACTTGGCAGCATCCTAGCTCTCAAAAACGCCGTGAAAAAGGGGTTGCGATTCCAGGCCGGCAGCGCTTCCTTGTTCCGGAGCGCTCACCGGAGAGCATCGCTGCTCTGCCCTGTCGGAGCCCGGCGGTGGGACGCGGGTGACACCGTGTGGCCGCTGTGCCCGGACCGGCGGCTGCAGCCACCCCCGAGGCATTGGAGGTGGGACCGCAGCCTCTGCCCGGTACCAATACTCCCTCTTGCCCTCCCACCAGCAGCCAGACCTGCATGCAGAAGTTTGGATGGAGGTCTCCTTCATCTCAAACCCAAACCCAAACTGTGTTTCTCACCATGAATGCAAACCTGGATTTATGGCTTTATTATAATCCTTTTTTTTTAATCACACCATCGTGGCGTAATGATATCTTATTCCCTACACAGAGGCCACCACTGCTTAATTCCAAGGGCGCAGAGCATCTTGGTTTGCTGTTCAGAGAAGGAATATTTCATACAGGAGGAAGAGAAACCCCACACTGTGATCACATAGATGCTGTTCTACTTGTCTGCATCAAGTATTGTTTTGTTCAAAATGTCAAATTCTGGGTGTCTGTGTTTCAGCAATCCACAGAGGAGTTTACTTGAAAATCATCCTTCTGTCACTGAATTTCCAAATTACAAGGGAAAGAAGCAAGTGGAAGGAGCTCTGCCATTAGGTTTGCAAGCTCCTTCCGTTTCAGCAGCAGATCACAAGTTTCACTGCCCCCAGTCCAATTAGGTGTCTACGATTTTAGGCTTTCCTGCCTAAATCTCTCTTTAGGAGAGAGAAAGAGATGAATCTGTTAGGGATGGGCGGGAGGAGAGATTGCAGTGTATGTCCATTCAACTGAATCCCCAGACTTTGGGGTCCCTGCATCTCCTGCTGCTCTCACAGCTTTGCTCTCAATTGGTAATTTTAGATCTTTGCATGCCTGCTAATATCCTCAGCAAAAGAAGGTGGGGGGAAACGTAGATTGCAAATTTGCATGAATTTGCATACATTTACATACATCTCTGTACATTCCCTTAGACCTACATGCCCTCTGTTAGGAAGTGGTAGTCCAACAAAATCAAAATGCTACCACCTTCCTGTAGTCACCAATGAATGAGCCAGTCCATATCCACAGCCCAGCATCTCAGTGGTGGAGCAAGTTAGCTTAGAACACAGCTTCTGATTTTATGTCATATCCCTCTGCTCTTATCTATCATAGAATCATAGAATGGCCTGGGTTGAAAAGGACCACAATGATCATCGAGTTTCAACTCCCTGCTATGTGCAGGGTCACCAACCACCAGACCAGGCTGCCCAGAGCCACATCCAGCCTGGCCTTGAATGCCTCCACGGATGGGGCAACAACACAGCATATCCTAACATAGCAAGAGCAGAGATCTGCTGTAGGTAGTCCCAAATGACCACTCATCCTTCTCCGAACAGATTGGTGTCTGCAGATCCATCTGAGCTCTATGGGGATTTCCTGAACTACCACAACTCCACTTCTCATTATGTAAATGCGAATATATGAACACGAAACCACCAGTTGGAAGCTCCAGTAATCACACGTAAACCCAACCACCCCAACTATGTGGCTCTGCCAAATTCCAGTACAATATCCCAATTCAATCATTCTCCAGCTTGAGAGAGATGGTGAAGACAAATGGCACTTTTGAGGGTCCAATCCTAAGCTCAGCACTGATCTTGGAGCACGGTGGATCAGGTTCTCATTTTCTATGGAGTCAGAAGGCCTGTCCCTCCCAGCAGAAAATAAACCAACACAGCACCTTTCTAACTCTTCGAGATGTTAAAATTGCCTTCTGAATGTAAATAGCTTCAGTAATTAAGATTGTTGAATATACAGTGCTGGGGAATGTGCGGTTCATGATTTTTTCAATGAGGACACATTAAATTATGCTTTTTGATATCTCTTTCTGTAATGTAGAATTATCAAATTTTCATGTGCTGGCTGTGTGTGCTGTCTCTGTCCATACATAGCAAATGCACTTAAAATAGTAACGTTTCCTCATAATAGCTCAATTGATGAGATTTTGCTTTAAAAAGGGGGGAGGGAGAGGGAAATCAGATAAAAGAAGTTGGCTTGGGGACCTTTAAGAGGAATATTTGTGAGCCTCTATTCACTCAGCTTCCAAATGATCCAGAAAATGATTGAGCGCTTTCTGAGCAATCAAGAAATAAAACTTGTTGCTGTGGGGATGTCTTTCACCTGTTGTAAAGTGCCATAGTTGCAATAACTTGAGTGAAACCGCTGCTTTACAGCAGGTGAGATTTCAGCCCTGAAACGCAGGGATAGAGGAAGCAGAGGTCCCCGTAATTCCTCTGTTCTCAGCTTCAGATCCATCATCCTTCAGCTATGAACAGCCAGAGGGAGGCAGGCAGATCTGTGCTTTGGAACAGGGGCTGGAAGATGAGCCAAGCCATCCCAAACATAAATCCAGCACTGCCATGTCTTTCCCTGCAGCTATGTGCTGTCTCCCACGTGATTTTAGGCAGGGTTATCCAATCTAGTGTCTGAAATACGGCCATCTAGTAGCACTTAGGACACCGTCCCAGTAATAACCCACACAAAACCCCTCTTCCTGCAATTAAGTGTTTCCTTCCACCAAGAGAGCTACCAGGTTGTGGGCACATCTGCTGGCTTGTTTATGCTTTAATGTCATCCAAGTAATAAGAGCATCAGGAAAAAGAAAACAAAAAGCAGAAAACCCTCTGGTGGGGCTGGTGCCACTGTGTGTGCCTATGGAAACTACTGTGAGCATTAAGATGAAACACTTCAAGCATGAATAATAATTAACAAAAAAAAAATTCTAGGAGATAGATTAAAGCACCCCAGCACTTTGTAATAGTATTTGTAATGCAGATAAAGCATTGTACTCTAATTTCAGCACCACCAATGAAATAAGTAAGTATGCTTGGATTGCATTTTTCTTTCAAAAACGGTTCTAAAAATTATTCATATTGAAGGAAAACAACTTAAACTGGATTTAGAAACACAATGCAAGCAGGAAAGTTAGGTGCTGTTATCAGCATGACAAGTGCAACCTGTTCCTTTGATAAATGGTGCTTGAAGAAAGACACAAAGCTCGTCTGCTCGTGATCATTGTGTTTTAAGTTTAATTAGGTAGCGAAATAATGTTTGCAAAATGCTTTGAGATCCTTCAGCAGACATTGCTCATATGAGAGCAAACTGCTCTCAGCATGAAATGCATTTGTGGAACTGAACAACCTGTTCTGGTCTGAGAGTGCGACTTGCAGACTGCAGGGCTCTGGGAGAAGCTCCCTGCTGTCTAAAAGTGTGTGAGAACAAACCTGCAGGACACAAGTCCTGACCAAGCCAAGTCCCACTGAAGCATACTGCAACACTTCTACACTTGGAGCTGGGCATGTACTTCAGTAGCTTGCTTTAGAGCATGTATTTTCAACTCCAAGTCCATGCGAAGCCTAGTGACCTGTGGGCCTCCCAGCTTCTTTAAGGCCAGGAGGATATGAGGAATCTACCATTCATTGAAACAGTGCTTAATCAACTTCAGATTTTTAAATGTGAACCTCCTTCCTTATTCCTCACCTGAATTTATCTGGCCTCAGCCCCTGGCCTTTGGATCCCAGCTGGAATTTGGATTCTACAGCTGGAAAATACCCAGAGAGGGGCAATGGAGCTATGAGGCGTCTGGAGCACCAGTCTTATGGGGAGCAGCTGAGGGAGATGGGATGGAGAAGAGGAGGCTCAGGGAAGACCTCATCGTTCACCTGACTGAAAGGAGATTGTGGTGTGGTGGGGGTCAGCCTCTGCTCTTGGTTAAGAGCAATAGGATGAGAGCTGTTGACCTTAAGTTGTGCCAGGACAGGTTCAGGTTGGATATTAGGAAACATTTATTCCCTGAAAGTGATAAGGCACTGGCACAGGCTGCTCAGGGAGGTGATGGAGTCACCGTCCCTGGAGGTGTTCAAGAACCATGTGGACATTGATGTACTGATTGATGTGGTCAGTGGGCATGGTGAGGATGGTTTGGGGTTGGACTTTGGGATCCCAGGGATCTTTTCCAACCTTAATGATTCCACGATTCTGTGAAAGAACTCTTCACCAAGCAGAGGATTTTCTGCAGCGGCATTCACTATGTAACTTTACAAAGGCTACTTTCATGCTTGGGGGTAGAAGATCACTGCTTGGGTTATGAATGAAATTGAAAAAAAATAACATTATTCTATAGGAATCCCAATGCATTAGCTCTGTACAGTGATTTCTTCTGTGCTCCAAAGATCTAACAGCATAAGAAGATAAAACCAGTTAAGTGAGGGAAGAGTAAGTCTAGGGACATGACACTGAGCAAGCATCTCCTTAGTTCTATTTTGTTGCCATTTATTTGCATTGAGAAGTCTACAACAACCTCCTTTTCTGGCCATTCACAGCCCATGCCTTGGCAGCACCTGGCTCCCAGCAGGAGCAGAACAAGGACTGGTTCATGGCAGCTAATCTGGACCCCAGCAAGGCCGAAATTCCACCAGATTTCCCAGCCAGCACAGAAGTGATCCATGGAGACATGGACAATTCTGGGCCTGGCTTGGCTGTAGGGCTCCTACCAGAGGAACATGAAGGCGAAGGAGACGAGAACTGCATTTGGCCCATCATGCTGGCAGGCAGATGAAGCACATTGTGGGGACCTGCTGGAAGTGAGGAGCTGGATACAGACCCAAACCTCTAAACTGAACACGCTCAGAAAGCCATATGCCGCCAACCCAGGCAGTACAGAGAAGCCGTCTGTTTGCTCAGAGCCCAGTGCAACTCCCACACGTGGCAACAGGGATGCAACGAGATGGGGCCCCTAGAAAGTAGTTCTTGTTTCTTATTTTATGATCATCTCTGGGCTCTCCTCATAAAGCCTCCAGTTCAAAAGAGCAGAGAGGCAGTGAAGAGACAGGGGACTGCATAAAATCCAACATTCCTACGTTCAGGATGCAGAGCTGCTCCGCATCTCATCAGCAGCATCGCCCAGCCCCGGCGCCAGGGCTTCGTTTGCTTTCCTGTTGGCTTGGTAACAGCTGCTGTTACTGTTCGGGGTGGCGGGAGGGCAAGAAAGTGCTTATTGCTTCAGAGCTCTTCAGGAAAGCCTCGTGGTGTCTTTGGCAGAGTGTAATAGCAGGCAGGCTCCCCGGGGCAGCCTCCCAGCGATGCGCTTGGGTGATGCTCTCTGTGCCCCTGCCACCTCTGCACAATGCCAGGGCCAGAGTGCAGGGACCAGGGCCAGGCTACGGTTCAGGCAGCAGCCTCTGGGCACAGACAAACCCTGACACCTTAATTGTACATAGCAGCACAGCAACACGCAGCTCCGCCACATCCTGACCTGCGAGCAGTAGGGATGAAGCAGGCATTGTTCCAGCAGTTCCTGGAAAAAAGTCTCTGGGGCTTTTTGCACTCCACTGAGGCAGGTGATAGGAGCCCTATCCCAAGTACCTCTGCCCTCCTTCTCAGCTCATCAGCCGAGAGGAATGTCTGGAAGGAAAACTGGGCTCTACCTTCTGATTTCACCAGCAGCTCTGTGTAATGCAGTGTACAATGTAATTTACTGCCCATGTTTAAAAATGTTTTAACATGAGGGATGTGGGCTGTGATAAATCCAGGCCTGAGTCCTGCTTTTACTTAGTTTTGGACTCTTTTTACCTGGAGTTGTCAATGTTGCAATGAAGAGGGTGGACACAAAACCCTGCTGTAGAGTAGCAGGGCTTCTTGGTTGGGTGTCAGTCCAAAGCTCCATGGACTTTCATGAGGTAAATGTGATGGAAGCTGATGATTTTGGATGGAGAAGAGCTGGGCAGAACCCTAGGCCTGAGCAGCACAGTGAAAACTGCAAAATGCAGGTGGCCAGAGCTGCCATGACATGGATCTCAGTGGCAGATAAGGACAAAGGACAGTTTAGGACACATTATCTGGGAAATGTGACATTAAAACAGCTGGAAAAAAAAAGATGCTTAGCTAAGTTTACCCCCAGGTTCTTAATGGTGATGAGCCACAAAAATGCTCCACAGGATGGAACACCTCTCTATGAGAACAGGCTGAGAGCTGGGGCTGTTCTGCCTGCAGGGGAGAAGGCTCTGGGGAGACCTGAGAGTGGCCTTTCAGTACCTAGATGGGGGCCGTAAGAAAGAAGGAGACAGGCTCTTTAGCAGAGTCTGTTGTGATAGGACAAGGGGAAATTGTTTCCCACTTAAAGGGAAGATTTAGACTGGATATAAAGTAGAAGTTTTTTTGCAATAAGGGCAGTGAGGCACTGGTACAGGCTCCTGTGCAGATATCCCTGCAGACAGCCACAGTCAGGCTGGATGGGCTTTGAGCACCTGATAGAGCTGTGGGTGTCCCTGTTCATTGCAGGAGAGTTGGACCAGATGGCCTTTAAAGGTCTCTTCCAACTCAAACAATTCCACAATTCTCTGATTCTATGCCAGAGCTCACTGTCTTTGAGCTCCTAAACCACCTGGAGCTCCGACAAACCTTTGAGGAGAAGCTCTCTGCACAGAACACTGCAGGACAGGAACGGGCAGAAACTCAAATGACAAGTTCATAAAGATGTGAGAGCCACTGAACGTCACCTTTCAGCCTGTGATGGTAGGAGGAGATGGAGCTACATCTTCAACCACATCTGAAAGTCTTGAACCTCAGCCTTGCAAAACCACATTAGGTTCAGCTGACACAAACACTCCAAAAAGAGAAAATTATTTTTTTTCTGAGCAAGGGCTTTTTAACGCCCTTACTGCTTGCTTCCATCAGGACACTGCCAACATTTCCAGACTATTATTTTAAATTCTCTTCTCTCTTCCCTCCGGCTCTCCAGCTCCCTTGACCTGCTACCATGATGCGTTCGTGGGGAGAAGCAGTTGTGGGAACTCTCGGCCTCTCAGCATTGTGAAGGACAGGGCTATCTGCGGGCTGCCATTCATTCCATCAGCCACCGCTCAGGGAAAGCACAATTTGCTGCAAGCTGATAGCAGCACGCTGACACTTAGCGGGACAGAAACGTGCTCCAGCCTGACAAGGAACAATCACACATTGCATTAAGGGAAGAAAGGGGACGGGGAGGAGAAGGGAAAAGAGGTAGAGGAGAGAAGGGGGGAACAAGAAAAAAGGAATGGTTAGCTATTCAGGAGATGCCCTGTAATTTGAGTGTCAGTAATAAAACGTTAGGTCAGATGTTTTGATTGGATGTCAGAAGGAATTGTATGCCGAGGAGTCATGCTTCCCACTTTACTGGCAGGGTGAACTAATGGGGAAATATTCCAAAGTGGCTGATTTTGGTGCCAAGACTTTCACTGGCGTCTCAAGCACGGGAAATGCCACGGCATGCATAGATGTATTTTACCCATGTATTTAAATAAATAAAAAGTAAACTCAAATTCAGCCAAAAGAACAGCCGAGTCCCCGCAGCCCACTGGCAAGAGCTGACAAGTCCATAAAGGAAGCAAATCCTTTATTTTTTTTTTAATTCTCCTGATGAGATCAACTTCATCTTCCCTCCGCAGCCTGTGTGTCTTCAGAAGAACAGCACTGCTAATTTGTTCTCTCACATGACTGGATGTAATACAGTTCTATAACCTTTTAACATTTTGCTGCTTGCATGGCATACCTGTGTCTTACTTATTGTTCATCAAATTATGCAGGGGAATCAGAGCCCTGCTAAGACGTTTTAAATACGTCTGCATCAAAAATACACTTCTATAATGCAGGCAGCACAAAGTCATTATCACAGCCTCATCTGCATATTAGGATTCATTCTGTCAGCTTGAGAAGCTGGGACTGAAATAGCCAAGCATAAAACAGAGGGAGATTTTTTCTCAGGTGGCGTCTTGTAAATCATCAGTTCCTAATTTATGGATCTTTTTTTTTTTTTTTCCTCTGGATCTCCATCTATTTATTTATTTATTGCTTTCCAGAATACAGAGTAATTAATATTATCTTCTCCTCAGCAGGAAAATAATAGCAATAAAAGAAGATACACGGTTGAAGCTCCACACTGTGAGTTAGTGCAGATGGGGAGGGCTGTGGAGCAGGATGACTGCCTGGTTGAGGCGCTGGCCATTTGGGCATGGGACACAGCTCCTACCTCTCTTCCATGGGCTATGGGTGACCTGGGAAAATCATCAAGCTTTCAAGATGTCTTGAATTCTGCTGGCTGCCAGTGGGACTTATTCCACAACCTGGGCAATGGGAGCAGGGCTCCTAAATGTAGGTGGTTGGTTTGGAAGGCTTTGCTTTTCACCTCTGAGTTCACTCAGGACATAGACGGTTTTCCTCACCATATGCCTGTATGGGGCTCAGGATGACAGGCTTTCCATTAGAGCCAATAAATTTCACAGTATAAATAAAAGTAGGAGGCATGCAATTTCAGAGTTTGGTAGCTGGAAGCAAACATTATTTTTTTCTCAACACATTGGTGTTTTTCAGTGCCTCTACATATGGGTATCCCACCTGAGACAAGTTAAAGTGACCCGATTTAGAGAGAGTAGATTCTCAGCACTTTCAGTGATGCCGAAGGCCAAAAAATAAGTGGTGGTGGTTGAAAATGTAAGCCAAAGCTTTTTTACTTGCAAATCTCCAGTTCAATTCTGGCTCAGGGAAGCAGGCACTGGAAGTTGTTCCTGTCTGACAGTTGCATGGATGGCATCTGGAAAATGAGCTGCTAACTTTCAGCTTAATTTCTAGTGAATACATTACTAAAAAACCATTCAGTGCAAACATCCTGGTACCTACCAAGAGCAATTGCCTATGAATCATCCAGGATGCATTTCTACAAATGAAGCTACCACGGAAACAAATGGTAGTGATTGAATCATTCTATACTCAGCACAGAAATCAGACACTAAATCAGAAAGGCCATTCTGCTTCTTGAGGCCAAAAGCACAGAAGGAGTGGAAACAGGCCCAAATTTTGGTATCCAGAGCCAGATAGGTTTGGGTAGCCTACAAGCTGCTCCTAAACATTGCTGCTAGATGTTTTGTGGGCTGACAGAGAAAATGGCCTCCAGGGAGGGAAAGGAGAGCAAATTAATTACAATGTCAGAGTTATCCTGAAACAAAAGCAAGAGGAGGGAGTCACAACTGTGCACCCAATGAACCTCTCTGAAGCAGGAATTTTACAGCAATTAATAGGACTGCGCCCTGATAAAGGTTACCTTGTCACTGCTAACAGTATGTGATTTTTCCCCCCATACCATATCTATATTGTTTGTCAGGAATGAACTTTAATAAGATTATGCTGTCAAAACTCATCACCAAAGTGACCACACACAGTAGACGCAGTGCAAAGATCCGCTTTGATTTTGTCCTCTGAGGTACCAATGTTCTTTCAAATGTGTGTTAGAGCATCAACGGAAGTCCTGCAACACCACACCAGGATGGTCTCTGGGCAGAACAAAATCAGCAGCCGCAGAGATGGTTATGGCACTGGCATTGGCATTGGCGTAGGTGTAGGCACAGGCATTGGCATGACAAGCCTGCTCTGTTGCTCACTTCTTTTCCTCCACTATAGCCAGATTCCTAGGACCTGTTCCCACCTCCTCCTCCATGCATTCTGAGCTCCTGCAGGGAGAAGAGGACCAGCACTGAGTGTTCAGCACTTCTTGTCACTGAGGTTTTATGAGAATCACGCATAGGAGCCTCCAAAGGATTTGTGCATTGCAGCGGCAGAGGAAGTGATAACATCTGGATGACACTTATTTGTTAACCATTTTGTAATCACAACACATGCAATTACAGTTTGACATGGCGATGCCAGGGTGACCAACATCTGGAAGCATACTGAGGTCTTCAAAATGTATAGTTTCATTTCCATTATTACTTGCTTCTGCTGAGAGTGGCAGTAAACTGTAGTTAATAAAGGAAAGCCAGCTTTTATGGGCTAGGAAGACAGTAAATATATGCAAAATGGTTTGTTGAATCTAGCAGTGGGGTGCCATAAGAGGCTTCATAAAGCAGAGATAGAGTTTAGCATCATTCTTCTAGGGCAGGAAGTAATACAAAATAAATCTCTCCTGAGTCTACTTACTGACTGGACCAGTTCAGATTGTGTATACGCAGTCAGTGCTTCTTCCACTGCAGAGTTCCTGTTAATCACTGTTAATGCCAGTCATCAGATCACTAATCATTTGAAACAAGAAGCAGCCGATATTACAGATATGAGGATGAGATTCAGGATGAGATAAATAGCACGAATTTCCCCAGGGGAGGAGGAAGGTCTGAGCCCCCCGGTCACCGATGCTTCCTGGTACAGCATGAGGCTGTGCTTGTCTTCCTAATCTTTATAATGTCAGGAGCTATTCCACCCTGACAAAGACAGGGAGGCAGGAACCTTGAGTATGAGAATCGTAGGGGTTGGAAAGGACCTCTGGAGATCACCTTGTGCAACTCCCTGCTAACGCAGGTTCCCTAGAGTAGGTTACATAGGAAAGTGTCCAGGCGTGTCTTGAATATTTCCAGAGAATCCTTCATATGGACACAGGGATGGATGTGGCCAGCCCCTAACAATGTTCCTCTGTCCCAGATGGGAAGAGCACAATAAATGGACCTGATGGCTATCCTCTGCCAGACCCGAAACACATGGGTACTGTACTAGTTCGATCACTGAGACACAAGTGCCCATAGCCGTACACTGAATCATTTGAGCAGCCTCAGTGGGAAGCCAGGATTTCCCAAGTCGCTTATCACTCTTCTAGCCCAGCCTGGTTCTTTCTGCTCACTACACAAACATGTGAGCTGAAACAACACCATTTTCTTTTGCCATTGGGAAGGATTTAAGAGCACTGTGGTTCTGCTGATGGTCGGCTCTGTCTCAGTTTATCATTTGCAGTCCTAGGAACATGCCCTGAGTTGTCTAAAACAATCCACTTTTTTTTTGCTCAGAGCAAAGGCAGTGAAAAGGTTATGACACTGTGGTGCAAGTTTTCCTTGTAAATCTGATCCAGAAGTCAATGCCTGGCAGCCACTTTCTGTGATGTACTTAAGATCCTGAGCCAAGGGCATGTGCCTGCAGATGTCAGAGTGCAGATTTTACATGGCAAACTGGGATGTGGGTTTCTGGCTGAATTTGCACGTAGTGCCTACGTCAGCTTCATTTCATCTGATGACGGCATTCGGAATCCTTGGCAAAAGACATTTTACAATACAGGATGTGCTATCTGAACACAGGCTCACCTGGGTGGTTAGGGAGTAGGGCAGATAACAGTATGATTTCAGTGCCCACTGACTCTTCAGGGCAGGACTTCACTTGTTACAAGCAACAAAACTGGATGTGCAGGGGAGGAGGAGGGGAGGAAGGAGCATAGAGTCATAGCTTGATCTTGCCCAGAGCTGATTTCAACAGACTCCATGGGAGCTAGGACTATTCCTTACTTAACAGTGGGAGCTCAGGCAATTGTGAGATTGAATCGTATAGAAGACCATGGCTTGCCAAAGGGAAAGTCAAATAACATCAAAGCAATCAAAGGTGTTCTTCAGGAATTACTGAGTGAAATACTCTGGCTCAAACAGGACTGTAGGCTAGGTTAATTACAATTGGCACATCTAGATCTAACACCTGTAAATATCACATATCATGTCCATTTCCATTTTGTTCTTGCTTCCACAACTTTACCTTAACATCCTGATCTGGATGAAGTAAAACAAGGAACAAAGAAAGGAGGAAGATCATCATCAGGTGATTTTTAGGAGGGCTGACGATAGACAGAGGATGTGAATGTCTTTGAGTTAGGTGGGTGAAAACTAAGTGCTGCTTTTGCTCAGGCAATAAATGGGGACAGAAGCAAGCAGTAATGGGATGGTCCCATGAAGCCAGGGTGTAAATAACACTGGAGATACCTGTGCAAAAGATCTGCCCAGGGAAATTCCTTAGCACAGCTCAGAGACTGAAGAGAACCACCAGTGGGTCTGGTTCCAGATCAGCCTCTGCAACACCAACACACTGACATCATTGTAATAAAACACTTACCTCACTGATCGCACAACAACTGAGTTCCTCCTGGGTCTCACCATCAGATTACACCCAAGCAGGAGGCAGTTGAGAAATCCCACAGCACTACAAGCATTCATTTTCCTTGTAAGGAAGAAAGGTGGGCCCATCACAGAATCACTAAGGTTGGAAAAAAAAACACTAACATCATCTACTCTAACAGTTAACACAACCATGCCCAATCCTTACAAGACAGCAAGATTCAGATCTTGCCTTGAAGCACCAACCCCTTTCAAGTCCTATCAGAGCTGAGGAATCTCTGTTCTTGTTCCAGGGATCTCTTCGAGCTGTGCTGGTAAATGCTTCGTTGGATTGGTAATGATTCAATAAATTGTTTAATGTTCCTCAATTGATTCACAGAGAAAAGAATGAGACAGCTGATTCATTTTTTTTTCTCTCCTTTATCTCTAAGTGTCTCTAAAAGTCAGTCTCTTTCTCTCTCCCCTCTACTCATCTGCAGGAGCAAGGTGTTAACAGCCTGCATGGTCTTGGTGAAGCTAATATGCACAGCTTGCATGTCTTTAGCTTACTGTGAACATTTTTACAACGATATCCAAATGCATGCAAATAAGATAATCTGCTTTTCTTCATTTCAGAAGCAGAAGGCTGAAGGAAGCTCTCTAAAGCCTCGCTTAGGAGCCTAATGAAGTGGTCTGACTTCCAGGAGGGCTGAGTACCTGGCATGTCTGATGTAAATCAAGAGCTGGAAATCATACTCATTAGATAGAGTATGATTCTTATAAGACCTATGAAGAGGATTATTCAGCCTGTCATGGCAATGGTGAAGCCAAATTTGCACTCCAAGCTTTGGCATAACGCTTCCATGTGCCAACACTCACTCATATCAGATCCACGGTTTAGATTTAGCTTTCTTCCAGAATCTACACACAAACATAACATCAGTAGGTAAATAAAGAAACAGTCTGCTGGGAAAACACTTATCATAATTTACTCTTCTAGGAGAGCAAAGAATTTTCCTTCAGCCTGAGCTATTAGAGAATTGGCCTAATGAAACTACTAATTAAGCTAGTCTTCTTTCTCTGAATCATCAGCTGTATCGTAATTGCTACCAGACAAAAGGGTCTTGTGGTTGATCTGGTGAGGCTAGAGAAAGGATATTGCAAATTATTGTTGTGATTTCACAACAGTCTCTATCCTCCATCCTGTTTGACCCCTTCCTTTATATTCTCCCCGATTCCCTTCTTTCTTCTTCTGTTTCACTTACGGATTCAAAGAGTGTTTCCCATCTTAAAGCTGTTTTCTGAAGAGGAAAGACTATGCTATATGTAAAACAAGACATACAAAAATGAGGAATTGCGCATATTAGAATTACCAGCACCATCGTTGTAGAGGTTACTACAGTTGACTTGCATTACATATGTCCTCCTAGCATTTCCCCTCTGGTAGAACAAGCAAAGATTCTTTAGGTCCCCCTCTTAGAGAGACACATAGCATATTTATGATGAATGAGCTTTCAAGAGCTCAGATATTTAATTTGCAGCTACCCTGGTTAGTGATGATTAAGTTCCTCTTGTTTTTACAGTGTTTCTTAAATAAAGTGTAAACACATCCTGTCCAATTCTGCTAAACAGTGAGACACATGGGAATGCTGATGGAATTGCTAAGATAATGAAACCGGCCATGCACAGGCATAAATACACACGATCACACACAGATACCACTATGCATGCAGCCGTACTTGTATATAAGAGAAAAAAAAAGCATGCTTACACAGATATAGATATAGAGAGATTTATATGTATTCCTTTTGTCAGGCGTTGATTGCAAGTAGGCTTAATGCCTAGGGATTTCCACTAAAACACCAGCTTGATTTCCCACCAGGAAACATGGGGAAATTAAATCAACCTGTCTGAGTACTCGGTGAATATAATTCCCTATTCACAATTGATGAATCAAACAGATAGGCCTAACCAAACAGTACTTGCGGAGAAGTCGCAAGAGAGAAGAGGAACTGAATAATAGGGAAGAAGAAACCCCAGTTCACAGATAACCCCAACATATCCCCCCAAAGGGCCAGCTGGGTTTGCTCCTCCTGCAATTGCACCACAGAGAACTTCGGTGAGCTCTGTGGGTGCTGTAGGTATATCCCACTGCACTGAGGCTGAAGCAGAAGGTGTCTTCCCATCTCCAGCTGTGAATCCAGTTACTGCCCCATCAGCCACTCCTTTTAACTGCTTCCTCACCGTTTCCATTCATCAGGAGGAGCAGTGACAATGCTTATCAGAAACCTCAGAAGTTTACTAAAGCTGTGCTTTTCCTCCATCCTTGGCTTGCGGCTTCTGTTGCCCAAGTCTGCAAGCTGCAGGATCACAGGGAGATTTCCCCAGGCTTTTCATAATGCAACTTTATATTCCGTATTGCCTTCACTATACAACATGGTTGGCTTTAGCAGAAATTGCCCCAAAACGTTGCAGACCATGAAATGTGAATTCACCCTGTGAAGTTACTTTCTATTCAATCTCCTCACTTCTCACCAGACATTAAAGGAATATTTTTACCCTTCTTGTTTTCTGCCCAAGTGCTCTCCAGATGCAGCTGATTTTTTCCTCTAGGCTTCAGTCCACCAGGCAAATATCTATATGTATTTACACACATAGCCATATATGTATATACAGTTGTAAGAATTAGCAAATAGCTAAATAAACAGAAAAACCTGTTACACGCTACAACTGCTTCATGAATTTATAACATATGGTGGCAAAGCACTATAAAAACTGTAAACTATAAAGAGGGTTACACAGTCCCATTCATTTATCATGTTACAATGAGTAATTTGTGCACCAGGCAAGAAAGAGAAAACCCACACAGTTGGAGAGTGCATATGTATTTCTGAGGCTCACACTGGAGAGCCTTTTATAAAACACACACATGATTTGAATTCCAAAGCAAAAGCACTGAGAGGCAGTGCACAGGCTAATATTGCTATAATGGTGTGCACAGAGCTGAGAGGAAAGGGCACTGCCTGGCGTCCTTCACCGATAAGAGGACTTCTAAACAGGTTGCATTTCTGCCTCTGTCCATTTAGAAGCTGAGTTTGTGGTAGGTGGACAGGTGGACTAGAGGAGCTGAGAGGTCTTTTTTAACATTACTGATTCGATGATTCCAGTCTACAGCTATAAAATCTCTCCTTAGTGCTGCTACAGGAGTGGCAGAGTGCTCTGGTGCCTACAAAAGATAACATATTTGGCTGTTCCTCTGGTTTCATTCTGTTTTGCCTCCTTCACTTGTCTGGTGGGGGTGATGCTGACCACATTCCAAGGTGGGTGCATGTTCTTATGGTCCCACCTGTGTTACACACAAATCCACATACTATGTAGAGACAAAATAAGAAAGGTGGATGGTTTATGTTGGAGGGGACCTTAAGGATCATCTAGTTCCAACCCTCTTGCCATGAGCTGGGTTACCAACCACCAGATCAGGCTGCCCAGGATCCTTTTCAAGGCCAGACTGGATGGGGTACTGGGCAGCCTGATCTAGTGCCTGATGTAGCAGCTGGCAATCCTGCTGATGGCAGGGAGTTGGAACTAGATGATCTTTAAGGTCCCTTCCAACGTAAGCCACTCTGTGGTTCTGTGATTTACATGCACTCTGTATTTCTGTATAGGGTTTATAGCCAGCGTAACGTCTCACGAAACATATTATTAAATCACCTGGATTCTCCAGTTTGCACAAAGCCCCATCATTCACAACTACCTGCTCCTGATTTGACCTTCCTTTTCTTTTCCCAACTGACAAAGAGCTTTTATGAAACACATAGCACATGTCTCATGCTCTGTCCTGGAAATGGATTACTTTTCCCAGAGGGGAAAGCCAATGATGTAGGCTGCGTCCTGGTTGTCATGTCCCAGTGCAAATGGTTAAGATCTTCTTTTTGTCTCAGCAAATGCCCCGTGGAACGCTTGAGCTAGGTTTAGGCCCTTGGGTCATTGCTAAGCAGTTTCTCTTTCATCCTTTTTAGCACCAGCAGACGCAGCTTGAAACGTGTATACAAGATGCCGCTTTACAGCATCCCTTATTCACTGGTACCTTGGAGACTCCAGTTCATTGAAAGTAATAAAACCAGATCATCAAAAAGAATTCTTTTGAACAGGCTTTGGGCTCTGCTGTGCTACTTGGTTACGGATATTCATCTTCCTGGAAACTGAGCTGTTTGATACAGCACAGAGGCATGAAAGCATCAGCTGCCTCCCCGGTGCATTAACCCCTCGAGTGTTGAAATCACGGTCCTTGAATAGCAAAATAGCTATCACTCATAATTGCTTGAGGGAGGAAGCAGATATTATCCTCCCAGGTGCAGGGAAGGCAGCACACTGGGTTCGGAGAGTTTCCCTGTCCTCATCCCACTCTAGTGATGGGCAAAGGAGAGGGAGGGATGAGGAGCAGCCACTGCTGGTTACAGCTACAGATAGTCTGCAGGGTGACTCCTGTATCATGGTGTACCAAAGCAGTTAATCTGAAATGAAAACAGAGATGTGCTGAAAGCACAAGCATTCTGGTACTTGGGGGTCTAACCTTCTGTTATCCTTAGTTATCTTGTTATTCTGTGTATCCCGTAGAGCCCTGATGTTAGGACTTTCACCCATTCCCTTTGACTTGCCAGGGGAGAGTTGTAGCTTGTGTCAGAGTTTGGTGATTTATTCATCACACCCAAACCCTCCTTTCTTCCATCTGTGTCAGGTGCAAAGTATGAGAGCCAACATCAGCACCATGAGTGTAGCTCTACAGTCCCAACTCTCATTTCTCTAAATGGGAACAAGAGTGGGGATGGTACAGTGAGGCTGATTCCTCCAGAGTTTCCTGCTGGAGAGATCTGCATACTCTTTGCATGCTGGGTTTGTAGCACAGTGGGGATCCCAGTGTCAATTTCTGATCCGGTCTCCACATTGCCGCCCTAAGGTTGGTCTCCATAGTACCACCCTGAGATATCCTTGTGTTTTTCCAGCTTCACAACAGGGCAGCAAACCCAGCATGCCTGCAGCAATGCCCAGTATTAGCAAATATGCCTGCCCCAGGGCTGTGTCTTGAACTGCAGCTTGTCAGCTGCCAGACAGAAGTAGCAGAAAAGGCAACCATTCACCTGACTAGATAGATATCTGATTGGACCTCATACGGACATCCATGTGCTGTCTCTCACCTTGCCCTGGTGAAACTCCTGTGCTCACTGAGGACAGGTGAAGAGATCATTACCCTCCTAAGACCTTGCTGCATATCCCTTCCCTTCCTCTGACAGCAAGAAAACATATGGTGAATTTTACTCATGTAAATTAAAAGAAAGGGATAAAAGAAAAGAAAGAGAGAATGGCGAAGTACCCCTTTGATTCTCCCTCTCTGTTCCCCGCCACATCCAAGGCCAGGTCTGCCCAGCTCCATGGCTCCACAGGGGCTGTCTCAGACTTTAGACCCAAACTACACACCAGCAGAGCCCGTTCTGCTCCCAGGCTGTGCCAGGAACAATGCAAGAAGGAAAATGGCTGAAGTCTCAGATCAGCTGAGAAGGAATCAATGCAGAAGCCCCGGGAGGTCATTTTTACAGAATCACTGCACGAGAATGGGAAGCAGAGGAGCGGGAGAGTAGTAGCTGGCACTGATCACACCTGATTACTTATTAAAGGTTATCAGGAACCTGGAGGTAAAAAACAGGAGAAGCATCTTTTATCACTCAACTAGAAGGGTTTGGGGGAGAAGGGAGAGGATAATGGTTCAAAATGGACTCCTACCACATTCTCTTACGTTAGAACCTCATGTTTTTTCCTTAGATTTCATCACTAACTGAGGAATTCTGGACTAATTTCAATCTACCAGCTGAGAGAGCTCCAAAAAAGTCAGGATAGAAGGAGTAATATTTGTACAGACATTACATGAAGAGATACTGTAAAAAAAATGACTATAAGTATATTCACACCTTTGTACTTGCACATTTTCATATAGGCACATGGATCTTCTAATGTACCTGAAGACAGGCGGTTGTCTCTGCACATACCAGCATGTGTTAGCACGTATACATGCATTTGCCATTTCAAGGTATGGATCTGCCTTCGTGTGACAGTTTAAGTACAGTAACTGCTTGTATGTTCTGGGGGGCATGTCTGGCCACAGGCCAGCATGTCTCCACCCTTTCCACCCATGTGCATGTCCTAACACAGCCTTGGAGTAGTATGGGTTCGTACACAGAGAGCCTAAAGCAAACATGGCCTCTGCAGAACAGCTCGTAAGCTTCTGCAGTGTTAGTTAAGCAAGTAACATCTCTTTATAAAACCTAAAATAAGCCCTACATCAAAAACACTACAAACAAACTCTGAACCCTGTGGCTACTGCAGGATTATGCAGTCGTGAAACATGTTATCCTTGACTATCTGCCTGTGGTCATCCCAGCAGCCCAGACTCTCAACTAAAGAGTGCTAAAAAAGTTGAGCTTGCAGATGTTCCCAGAAAGGCAACAAAGTGGAGGTCCAAGTTCCTCCTGCAGAGGGAGGCTGATGGGATTATATTTGATGCCTTGTTTGCCATAATAATGGCTCAGCAGAGAATTGGCTCCCTCAAAAACCACTGTTAGAGGAAGATCTACTGTGTTTGGTGGCAGGAAGAGAAAGAAAGCTAAGAATTACAGGACCCCTGTGGATGAGTCATTGCATTGCCAAAAGGGCACAGGGTGCTGACACCATCCATCAGACGCTTAGCAGCAGAGAGATTATTCCTAAGCAATAAAAAAGCAAGATACACTAATTTCCAACAGCAGCTTTTGGATGGATTTGCATCCATCCATAGCAGTCACATCAAATTCAGCCTCCAGTTGCTGTTTCTGGTGAGTCAATCAAGCTGCTAATTGGATCTCCTTTTGGTTGTTATCTCTGGGACTCAGCAGGACTGAGAGGAGAGGGCCAGGCTGCTCCCTGGCCAGCACTACGTTGCCATCACACATCATCCTGCAGTGAGATCATGGCAGAGAGGAGCTATGTGCAAAAACTCATCCATGGGATCACCTCTGCAAAGTGCAATCTTTGTGCCTCCATCTTCAGGCACTAGCAGACCCAGCCAACCCACTGTTCTGCCACATTGGCCTGTCCTTTTTGTCTTTACACATAGGTAGCCTTGGCTGTCCATCTCCACCCCTATCTTGTATTCTTCTCAGCAAGCCCTGGAAAGGGCTGAGATCTCCAGGGAAAATGAAGTGATGTGAATTAGCTTGTCGGCAGCTTAACCAAAGGAGAAGCCAAAGCAAAGCTGCCAGCACAGCTAATTTCACTTCACTTCACTGGGCAGCTGTGTGCTCCAAGTGCAAGAAAATGGAAGTGTCCCATGGGTCTCAGCAACCAGTCTGTGGCTGACGTTAGAAATGGTCGGAGTGTGCTGTGGTAAAAGGAGGTTCAAAGTGACAGCATCCAATAGATCCATCTTACGATAAATCCCAAATTCAGAGAATGAAGTTGTTGGGTTGTCCCCAGCAACCAGTCAGGATCCTCCAGACAGCAAGAGAAAGCATGAGACAAAAATAAAACATTTTTCCATGGACAGTAATGATAACTACAGGGTTAATTTGCCAACCAGGGTTAATTTGCTCACACCAGTGGCTTAGGTGGCCTTTTACTTCTGTTGGCCACTCCTGACACATGTTCCCTGCAGCCTCTCCTAGGCCTTGTGTAACTACAAACCTGAAGGCCAGTTTACTTTGTGGGGGAACCAAGGAGAGCAACTACTGCTTTTAAAGAAGCAGTGAAGTCCCTGGGCTTGTACAATATGCCTGCCGTTGTTTAGATGTCACTGTTGTTCCTTATGGGGTACAACTGCACGTACTTGCAGTCATTTCATCCTTCTCTTGCTGGAGATCTACATGAAAACAGCAGAGTCCGTGCTTATTGAGGAGCAGTGGGAATGGCCTGAGGGCTTCCAGAGTTGAGAAGTTTGTGGTACCACAACTGTGCCTGTAAGCAAGTGCAGCTGACCACTACAACCTGCCTGTTCTGGTGACCTTGGGTTCTGCCTAACCAACGAGCCAGCTAATAAGTTTGAGCTAACATAAGCAGAGGCAGTGGCAGTCAGAAGAAGAGACATCAGAAAAGAAACCCAAGAAAAGGAATTAGGGTGAGAGAATTCATTAATTTCCTCTTTGCAATGACACATGCTTTCTACTCACTTTTTTAAAATGACATTTTACCTGCTATTAGTTTACTGTGAGCATCTCCAGCTCTGCCTTCACTCCTCCGCAGCCAGTTCCCTCAAGAACAAAATTAAATTTAAGCTACTAAAGTTGGACCTTTCTGAAGCAAAAAGAATCTTTAAAAATGGATTTTTTTAAAGGTCATTTTGAACTTTATCTGAACACACATGGAGACATGGGCCATTCAGCTAAATAATGCCATCTGACCACCTCCTGTCACCGTTATGAGGATAAGAACATCATTTATCTGAGGGGGAGAAACTTTCCATTTGTTCCTTTTATTCTTCCTCTAATTTGGGGGGATTTTAATGGCGTTCATTTTTATGGCTGCTTCTTCACTTCTCAAGTCTCTTGATAATCTACGAGAAAGGGCATGAAGCTGCATTGGATTGGGATGTCCTGCCTATGAACCCAAACAGGTCAGACCAATTCCTTACTCCCCAGGGATCAAGCTGCATTTGCTAGGGCCCCTTACCTGTCATGTTAGCAGTTCATCAACAACCCAAAGCAATCTGTCCTCCTCTTAGGCTATCTTTTTCTCCCCTGGTAACCCAGCTTTGCACTGTCAGCCCACAGTCTGAACAAACAAGGCCTCCTAAAGCCACGGATGCTGTTTCCAGTAGCATCAGATTCACTTTCCTGCCACCAGCTGAAGGCATGGGGTTTGCACACAGCTTGCTGTGTGCTGAGCCATGCTGCAGAGCACAATGCTGTGAAAGCACTGTGTGCTATTTACTGCACTCAGCCTCCTCGAGTCATGTCCTAAACAAGGCTGTATTTATTGAAGACAGTCTTAGGAAATGTCCCACAGCATGCTTTGTGTAAGCGGGGACTTTCCTCAGGTGAAACTTTAGAACTCCACCTCCTCCCATGACTGTATCCGTGTCCCAGTTCACAGCTGCCCGGTCTCCTTGAACAAGCTTCTCTTTAACAAAGCTCAAATATTTAATTTGCTGAGTGCCGTGGGAATCCCAAAGGTTTGGAAGAACTATCTATTATAAATGACAAAACACGACACTATTACAGGTAGCCTGCGTACTTGATGTCATCTCTGTTCTATGCTGCTTCTTTAATGAGGCTGTCTTTCTGATCCTGTACGTAATAGAAAAAGATCCCGTGGCTAGCACTTCCCAGGTATTCTAAAAATTAAAACAGTCAAGTCCTTACAGCATTAAAAAAGACTGCTTTCTAAGCCATAAAGCCCTCATGTTCAGAGGAAGTGCTTTTAATATTCTGTTATTTAGCTGTGCAGGCTTTCGGACGTAGGCTACTCCCAATCACCCAGATTAGTTCAGGAAATGTTCCCCTGAAACCTAACAACACACTGCCCTCTGCTGCATTTTTCTCTGACATATTAAAAGGGGGGAAAAAAGCCCTGCTGTGCTTTTCAGCCTATCCTCTGGCTCAAATTGAGATAAGCAGATGGTTTGTTAGCACTTATCAATGACTCAGTAACATCCAAGGTACTACATAAAACACTCTAGCCAGAGAGAAGTCAAAATAACAAAATGGATTCCATATGATGGAGAGGAAAAGCTATTGAAAAATCAAGAAGTGAGCGCAGAAGCACTCGCAGCTCCATGCCCTTGTCTGGCTGTCCCTTCGCTCCAAGCAGAGTTTCAAAAGCAATTATTTAAGTTAAATAACTGGTTACTGTTGTGCCTCCTTGCTTCATCCTTCCCATTGGCCTTAGCCAATCCACCACAGCCTCCTGTGACAAAGCACTTCTAAGAACTACATAAACAGAGACAAGGATATCCAAGATTTTTTCACTGAGAGGGTGGTGAGGCGCTGGCACAGGCTGCCCAGAGAAGCTGTGGATGCCCCATCCCTGGGGGTTGGATGGGGCTCCGGGCAGTCTGATCCAATGCCTGACTGAGTGGCTGGCAACCCTGCCTGTGGCAGAGAGTTGGAACTGGGTGATCTTTGAGGTGCCTTCCGACTCAAGCCTTTCTATGATTCTGTTTAGATGGGCAAGACCAAAAGCGTTGGTACCACAGCATCCCGATGCTGCATTGCCTGTAGTACCTGGAGCTGACAAGCAGGCACTGCACAGGGAGAGCAGTGGGCTTGGACGAAATAATTTCTGTTGTCCTACTCTTCACAATGACTGCAGTGCTAGGTGTTGACATTCAAGAGGACAGGGATTTGTGGATTACTGTAGAAGAGAAGGACAAACACAAGGCAGCCTAGGGAAACTCCAAGGCCAACAGCAGCACTTCAGCAATTCTTACTTTGAGCTACTATCACTTTGGGTTCAGTTAATTAAAATCAATAAACGCATTTGCTCTGATTTGGATTTTAGACCTTCACTGAACAGCATTAAGGCTTTCCTCCACAGATTCACCAATCATAAAGTCAATAATTTAAAATTAGCTAGACAAACTGTGAATATTGTCTCAGCAAAGTAAGGCTCCTCTGAATACAGAGAGAATACAGAGAGTCCAATGAGTGCACTGGCATTAGGATTTTAAAGTAGCACCCCACTGGTGGCTGAAGCACAAAACAATTTTAGATACTTCAAAAGATAATATTCGGGTCTGGCACACATCAGATTTTGTGAATGTTTTATTCTGGTTTCTGGGTTAAGCTGCTAGAAAAATAGGGACAACCCACAAACAGGATCAAGAGTCAATCAGATCACAGGCTCTAACGAGCTGGGTCCTGAGCCTTGCCACTGAAGCATATAAAAGCCATCAGATTGGCTCTAAAACTGTGCCATTAAGGATTCTTTCCATGGTCAGCCTGATCTTTGAGATGATCAAACCCATGTTTCCAAGCCATCGTTTGCAACAAAAGCTAAAAGCAAGGTTGAGTTTCCCTTCCCACCACTGTTTTAAGCAAAACAAAATTTGAGAGAACTGTCTTAAAATGCAGACAATAGTCTGGGTTTGTGTCTAGGTTTTGCTGTTATCTAGCAGAGCCATGAAAACTACTTCTGCAATTAGATTTATTTCATCCTTCTCTGAAATTAGAGCTTCATCAGTCTCTAAATCTTTGGCAAATGCAGGTTCTTCTACCTCTTTTCCTTTCCACAATACCTTCCCTTGTGCTGCCTGCACCGTCCTGGCCCCAGACAGGCCTGGAAGCATCAAATAACCACAAGAAAGACTGCTGTATGAGATCACCACCCAGGAGCAGAAAACATTAGGAGCCTCTTGTGCGGGCCTGTATTTACTGAAGGAACCGCCCTTAGCAAAAGTGAAACCTTGAATGGATCAAAATTAAACTACCAGATTATCCTCGTCAGCATTAGAACCATCTCATTGATTGTGTATAAGGAATTGTTTTTTACAGTAAGGGCAGTGAGTCTTTGGCACAGGCTGCCCAGTGGTGGTGGGAGCCCCATCCATGGAGACATTCAAGGTCAGGCTGGATGTGCTCTGAGCACCTGATGGAGCTGTGGGTGTCACTATTCATTGGACCAGATGGCCTTTAAGGGTCCCTTCCAACTCAAACAATTCTGTGGTTCCACAGAAGCAGTGGAAGTCCTAAAAGGATTGCTTTCAACAATAATCAACAAGGCAACCAACAACACCCTTCTGATCAGCAGACAATACTGTATGTGTGAACCAAAGGCCACAAAGGGCAGAGCTCTTTACGTTAAGAATTCCAAGGTGTCCAGCCAGCTTGTCCACACATTGAAAGAAAAAAAAACTAGAGAGCAACTATAAACTGGGTGGGAATCTGGATGCAGAAAGAGATCTTGCTCTGATACAACTGCTCCAGGGGTGAAAAACTGGAAGAATCCTTACTCTCTTCAGCACAGTATTTAATTACCTAAAGGAAAAACCATGTAAATAGACTTTAAGAGACGCACTTCATAATAAATCTATGACAAAAGGCAATGTAGAAATCTGTGCTTTTGAATTTATTATCTGACCTCCCTGCTGAGCATTCCTGTGCAGCTGCAGGATAAAATAAATTGGTCTAGCTAAAGAGGCTGCAGGAAACATCTGAATATTCCCTGTTCTGAAATATTAACCTCTGATGCTTCTGACCATCTCTCTCTCAAGTGCAGAATAGCACGTTATCAGTGGGCAGCTCTAGATCCCAGAAATTGCACTGGAGGAATGCAGAGGGGAGTGGATCCCGGGCCAAGATCCTTGCATTGCAAGTGCAAAAGAGCTGTCTTGCTAAAGCTGGCTAGAATTAAAAAAGAAAAAAAACCTTTCATTAAAATACTCTCCTGGGAAATGTGTAGCATGCAACTTCTTAAAGGAACTGGTTTTGCTTAGAAATACAGCCAAGTTTCCATATTTCTAAAAGATTAAAGACTTTTCTATCCCTTCTCTCTTCATTTCTTCTCTTTTCCTTTTTCTTTTAAGAAGACCTTGTAAGAAATTTAGCACGGAAAGGTGACTTCGGTGCACAGGAGATGGACACCATGCTGTTCATTAAAGCAGGCAAATAAAAGGGCGCATTCTGTAAAGCAGCTGAGCACCGACACTTTCTGTTAGCTCTAGAAAAGCTTTTGGCTTGCAGCATTTAACACAGTTGAATGGTGGAAGCCATTTTTCTGCAGGTTTAGATTCAGACTGAGTCTTTCTGATTTGATTAAAGCTTCAGCTGGGTAAAGGAAGAGCCTGGTCTGCATAAATCCTTAGAACTTGACAGCCTCGTTGTTTCCCCTCTTGCTGCAGCTGCCCAAGGAAGAAGACCTGGCACTTGCCCTAAAGCTGTTTATTATAAAATATGTAACTCTTCATAAACTGTGCCCTTGTGCCCTACACCTATGGGAGGAGACATTCCCTGAGCCAAACTGCTGGCAATCTAATTATGATGCATTCAGAAAGCCTCATGCTCACTATAGTACATTCTAATAATGATGTTAATTATTATCGTTATTAATGAACAATTAATTTTTGTTCAAAGAATGCTCGTCATACACTTTAAGCTGATAGTGCGATAGATAAGATTAGATGTGATACGTTCAGCAAGGCCAAATTTTGAAACACAGGACCACCAACATAACATCTGCATCAGAGCAGGAGCACAGCCACCTCTCATTTGCAGGCACAAACCAGCAAATAGTTTGAAAAATGAGGAAAGCAAACTTACAGAACCCACTGTGTCTATTACAGCTTCACAAGAATGAGCATTGTATGGAAAAAAATATGTGTACATCATTAACGACTGCAGGTCCCAACACTTCCACCTCAATTATTTCATTTTAACTGCCTTGTTTCAGACATCCCCTGAAAAGGAGCACAAAGGTTTCTCACTGCTCAAGATCTTGATGAAAAAAAATTCCTGGTGTGCCTTGAGCTCCCCCCATTGACTTGCCAATAGCAGTTAACATCCAGACCTCATTTCGATGCTCCACCACTGTCTCCAGGGTGGGATGTTGAATCTCTACAACAATGAAGATGTGATTGCCCTCTGCTGTGTATAGCTCTCTGTATTTTAGTACTGCCTCTGCTCACAGAACTTACTGCTATGCCCAGCTCATCCTGGAGAGTGCTGATTCTTGGCTGAAGAGCTTATTTTCCTCTTTCTTCAGTGAAGGAAGAACAACCATTCCCCCTCCCTCTGTGGCTGAAGTCTCTTCTGATCCAAAGGCTCTCCCAGCTCAGACTTGAAGAACAGGGTTATTACACAGCCCCTATTTTGTGCACCACCAGCGCTCCAACAGGCTGATGGTAATGCGCTTAATGGTGCCAAAATCCATGAATGCGCCAGAAGGCTTTAGACATCATTTGCCATCAACACTAATTCATAAATCCTGAGCTGCAGGCAATCTGCACATCACCCAAGTGACTGGCTATCAAATCAGGTTTTCAGCAGCCTCCAGCACGGCTCAGTGTCTCCATTGTTAATGTTGACAAAGGGTGGAACCACGCTCATGGCCAAGGATTTTGGCTGTCTCCTGGCTTAAGACTGATGTCTTTAGTAATGCTTGAAACTCAGGGCAGATTTGGAGCTCCTTGTGCAAACCAGGAAGTGTGGTTCTAAAATATGGTACATTTATTCTTCTGGTGCAGAGGGTAAATTCCTAGGAGGTCAGGGAAGGTGCTGGCATAATGTGAGAAAACATTAGGCTGTAGTTCAGGGCTTTTGTCATCTTCTTGGTTTTAAGGCACAGTCTTTATTCATTCTTAACTCTGTTAGAGCATTCTGGGTATATTAGATAGGCAGCAACCTCATCTCATGGACAAATTCCCAGTGGAATATGAGGCTGGATATGGGCTATGATCTCTCCTTTTCTGTCGTGACACATGAGGATTGAATTGGAGAACAAAGAGGTGTGACTGGGAGCTCTCTGTCTATTCTTCACTCCCTTCAGCAGCATAAAGACTCCTGGCTATCTGAATGTCCGTGAGGAACAGGAGCAAGCCCAGGGGACACATGAATTTGATTTTAGACAAAAGGGTGGCTAAAACCTATCACATTCTTATGTTCCAAATAGTTCCCTGGTTCTTTTCTACCAGCCATTTGTTTCTTCTCCAAATCTCTACTTGCAAACAAGTTCATTTGGAAATCCTTCCAACATCTGCTGTCTTCATCAGTTTGTCCTTTGGAGCCTTTTCACAGCAGAGGCTCTTACTCTAGGTTTTCAAGAATGGTGTGTAGGTTTACACTTCTAAATATGAGATCAAATCCTTAGGATGCCATCTAGTCCTGTGCAAGAGATGTGGGAATTATGTCCCTTCCCTTCCCTTCCCTTCCCTTCCCTTCCCTTCCCTTCCCTTCCCTTCCCTTCCCTTCCCTTCCCTTCCCTTCCCTTCCCTTCCCTTCCCTTCCCTTCCCTTCCCTTCCCTTCCCTTCCCTTCCCTTCCTTTCCCTTCCCTTCTTATATCTCTCCTATGTGCATTTTGCATCAGTATCTTACCATGGCACATTATGCTACATCGTTAAGGACTATTTTACAGGGCTTAGCTTTTACTAATCCTCAGACTAAAATGAGTAATTCCACAATAGAAGACAGTCTTAGTGAGACCAGTTCTTTTTATTCTATTTGTTTACACTAGAGAAGACAGACCAAGGCCTTTCATGTGGAAGGTGGGGAAGTTTACTCTTACTCTTTAGGCTGTTTCTGTAGTTGATGACAGGCCAGCAGTGAGGCATGTTTCTTATTGAATAGAATCATTCACACTCCTGTGTAAAACAATTTCCTGGTTCTTTCCACAAGCCACATTCCCCTTCCTCAGAATCTCCTCTCCCTAACCACTTCATGTGGTAATGTTTACCTTTCCATTGCTTAAACAGTTCAGCATTGTCTGCTAGTGAGTGTGCATCCAAAGACGGCATGCCAGCTCCAGACTCAACACCTTACAGGCACAGGGATCCACCTGAAGGGTAAAATCTTGAGGGCTGAATTTTATCTGATATTCTAAGAAACAAAACAGAGCACGAAAGATGGGGTTAGGGCCTATGCTGCTAACAGTAATCAGAGCTACCAAAAGCCTCTGAGTTGCATGGACAGGACTAACAATGTGGTGATTCCTGACTCTCTATTACTGAGAAGACTTTATCCCTTTTCTTTTTCTGTGTATCAGCCCTTTCTTTTTCTTTCAATCACCAACGGCAACTACCAGCAGGGAAAGGCCTGCTCGCTCCTCCACTCCAGCTTTGCTCTCTCCTCCACATCCTGACTTTGTTTGGGTTAATTTTATTAGTAAGAGCTGGCATGCTGCTGTGTTTTGGATTTTTGATGAAAACAGCGTCGGTAACACATCAAGTTTTAGTCGCAACTGAGCAGTGCTCACACTCAGTCAAGAAATTCTCCCATTGCCTGCCAGCAAAGAGGCTGGGTGTGCACAAGGAGCTGGGAGAGGACAGATCCAGGACAGCTGACTAAAACAGGCCAAAGGGAATTTCCACACCTTATGGTATCAGGCAGAAAAATAAAACTCGGAGGGAGCTGGCCACGAGGGCGTATCAGCTTTCAGTCCTGAGAACAACTACGACTCTTGGGAGGCAGACACACAGCAGTAGAACAAACTGCCACACGCCGTTCCCGCCACCGCGGCACAGCGCCACTGCCGCCGCATGCGCCCTCTCGTCACTCTCCTCCGGGCTCACTCCATTCCTCCTCTCAGCGGGGATGTATGTCTTCAAAAGTGCAAGTTTACCCACCCCCCATGTCACCTTTTGGTAAATTCTAACTCCTAACACCTCCGATATAATATTAATATCGATTTTCTGATGATGATTCTTAGTCAGTGCCTTGAAATAAAGCGCGGAAAGCTCTCTTTGGCTTTTTGTCCCCCCCCTCCGTGCGAATGGTTCAGCCCATCCCGTCGCCTTCCCCGCTCCGGAAGGGGCGTGGCCGCACTGGGGGTCAGTCCGGGCGTCGGGCACGCGCCGCCGCTGTTGGCTGAGCGGGGCGCGCGCGGGCGGTTTCACCTTAGCGCCGCTCGTCTCAGCACGGCCCTGCCATGCCGCCGCCCGGGCAGACACAGCTCCCAGACTGGGACGGCCTGAAGCTCCGCGTGCGGACCCTCATCGCCACGCACCGCGTCATGATCTTCAGCAAGAGCTACTGCCCCTACTGCCATCGGGTGAGGAGGCGCCGCGGGGCCTCACTTCTCCTGGGCCCTACGCAGACCCTTCCTTTCCTACCGGGCCGGAGCAGGCCTCTGGTGCGGCCCCCGGGCGAGGCGGGAGGCTCCGGCCTGGGAAGTCCACGTGGAAGGGGGGCGAGAGCTGACCCTGCGGGCACCGCGCCCTGCGAGTGGTGGGCCGCGATCTGCGGTGTCGTGTCCTTCCCGCCCATTGGAGCCCATAGTATTGAAGTGATGCGAGGTCGGAGCTGGGTCCTCGGCGGTTTTTTCATCTTCCAGGGCAGACGAGTGTGTGGGAAGCACTGCATGACGCTTTTTCTTCTGTCGGGCTGCTCTGGGATCTGTTAGCTGGAGGTCGGGGTGCTGGCCGTGTGCTTGCCTGCTGAGGGCTTGTGTCCAGCTTGAGCAAAGCTGCTGCTTAGAGGATAGGCTGAGCTTTCTGCTGGCTTTTAAATTGGAGGGAGAAGGCTGACTGTGTTGCAAGAGCATGAGTTCCGAATTCCAGCCGTAACGTATATTTTACCAAAGAAAAGTTACTAGTGATGAGTTGTGATGATTGGAGGGAACAGAAATCTTTCTAGCCCTGTTATATATGAATCACACACAGCTGTAACTGGTGAGCAAAAGTTTTAAAAGAAGAGTAGGATCTTCACTAGAGTCCTATAATACCATCAGGCTTCATTTATACCCCTCACAGAATCAGGGTGTTTGTAGGCACTGTGAATCATGAATGTTTATAAACATTGTGTTATGAAATGTTTAAACCTAATAGTACTGTGTCTGATGTGGACATACTGAGGGAAAAAATGTGAGAGGAGGTGTGGGATTGAGTTCTGATAGTCTTCAGTGGAGCGGGCAACCAGGAAAAGGACTCAGAAGCTGCACTCCGTTGTGTAGCTTAGGTTTAGTCACAGCAGCTCTTGTGAGGGAGGATATGTTGTGAGCATGCTGTAGGAGTACATATTGAGTATATTCTGTCTCAACTTATAACTGAAAGTCAAGGTCTTGGGAAGGGAGGCTTCTGTGTATAAAACAACAGGACAAACGAATCAATTTTTTCTTGCCAAGAATGTTTTGGCAGAAAGCTAGCATAGTAAGCAGCTATCTCCTAATAAAACTTGTTTATCTAATCAGTGTAAGTTTGAGAAAATGAACTAATGGTAGGCTGGTCATCTTGCTCAAGTGCAGTCCATCTGGCAGAAATGGTATCTTCTTTTGAGGGGAACTGCTTGTTGACGACTTCAGTGCTGTTCTTTGAGAAATACTTAAAGTTGTCCCTCACTGTATTGTTCTTTGTGCTTTCAGTGGTCCTGACCAGTCAACTGTTGGCATGCATGGTGCTCAGTCCAGTGTTTTTTCAGGTCATAAAATGGCATAGCAACTTCTCAAACCTTGCAACCTATTCATTCATCTCTTTTTGGCATTGCACTGGGACTTGACTAACACAAGGAGCTAATGAGAAAAGTAGGCTTATTGCAGTCCAGTAATTAAATTCTAGATTACAGTCCTTTCCTGCATTCGTATGGAATTGCTCCATCAGACAGCATTAATTGCATCTAGGAAGCAGTCAGATCTGGGGAATAGTGTCTTTATTGCTGCAAAGTAGAGAACATGTATCTGGAGTAGGGAGAGGCCTTTCTCATGGCCCTTCCTAGGCAGGAGAGTTAAAAGACCTCATATGAATGTTAAGTAACAGGTGATAAATTTGGAGGGGTGGGATGTGAAGCAGAGAAGAGCTCATAACAGGTTTTCTTGGTTTATGTTCCTTTTTTGAACAGGGAAGAAAGTTAATATGATGAAGAAAGCCAGTAGAAATTGTTTGTATTACGGAGGGATGATTAGAAGAAAGGTTGTGGAGGGAGAAGCCACCTGAGACATCATTTGCTAAAAGAAAGAAATATCTTCAATAGTATGAGTATTATCATCTCCTCCCTATGAAGACTTAGAAAATAGCGAAAGGAACGAGAGAATAATGGCTAATGCAGTGTTCTAATCTAGTCTGTACAATTAATGAAGCGGATATAATTTGGAAGAGTTGTTACAGCTTGGGTATTTAGCCTATAATCATATAGTTCTGAATTTGTAAAGACAGAGATATTAATACTATGCAATGTGTCTCACCATGGATGGCTGTTAGCAGTGTGCTTTTGGTAGGATTAATTGAGAAACTGATGATGTTTATTGCTAGTTCAGAGTACATTCATGTTCTAGAAGATGTGTGGGAAGAATTCTTTGTTTCAAACACTCCATTCCTGGAGGCATTCATGGCCAGGCTGAATGGGGCCATTTCTATATTTACTGCTATGTAAAAATTTTTCTGGAGTCTTTCTTTTGAAAACCTGGGAAGGCTTTGTATTTCATTACTTCAGTTGTGCTGCTTGGTCTGCAGAATTCTTAGTATTTACTAGAAATCATTTCCTGTTTGCTTTCTCTAGACTACTCATGATTGCTGTTAGATTTCTGTTCTTGCTCATATTTTCCAAAGCAAGATCTAGTCTCTCTTGCTCGTATGGAAGATTTCATAACTTTGAGCATATAGTTATCACTCTTGTTTCTGCTTCATCACCACTAACACATGCGTAATCTATTCATGCAATCTATAATAACTGCTTCTAATTGGGATCCTGTTATTTGTCTGGTTCTTTTTCTCTACTCTGTATCTTCAGTAGAGAATAAACATCACCTAAAGGCACCGCTTTAAATTTGTCTTTTCTTGAGTGTAATCCTTCCTTGTTCTAAAAATGTTGTCTGTCCTGTCCTCCCCACTGCTGTCTGTTGTTTCACTGTTGGAGATGCATTTGTTTTATATGTATTTTTTAAGGGCACTGATGAAAACTTGCCTGTTGCACCCTGCTGTTCAGCTGCAGACTAAAACAACAGCCAAGCAGGAAATTTTGTGACTTCCCTTCAGAGTTGTAGTGTGCTACTTGATAGCAGCAATCTTTTTTGAGCTTTGCTTTTTTTTAGATATTCCATGGCATTCAGCTTGGGCTTATAACAGAAATTGCAGAGCAGGAGCAGTTTTGCTGCTGTTTCCCACTCACTCAGCCCATAGCTGTGGTCTCTCCAGTAAGCAAGCAGGCCCTAGGGTAATAATGAGTTTAGAATGAAAGTTTTCAGGGCTGTGTAGATGGTTTTAGAAGTCTGGGCCACAGGATGTCTTAGAAAGAGGTTGGTTTGTTCAGCCTTAAGAGGAGGATAAGGAGGGATTATATTGCTTAATCACCCACTTGGTACCTGATAGGGAGAACAGCCACAATCTCAGTTTTAGAGCGAAAGAACAAAGGACAATATGTACATTATTAAAGAAGGTATGTTGTAATGAGATGAAAGGGAAATTCTTCGCTGGGGGTGGTCAAACATTGGAACAGCACAGAGATGCTGTGTTGTCTGTCCTTGTAAGTATTCAGAACTAAGTTGGACAGTGCTTTACCCAAGGTGATCCAACTTCATGTTTGGTCCTGTTTGAGCAGGCAGCTGCATCAGGTGACCTCCAAAAAAGTCCACTCTAACTTCATTTATTTTGTAGGTGTAAAATTAATGCTGTTACCTATACAAACAGGGTTTATTTTGGTATGTTACTGTTTCACTATGATGTAAGGAAACTTGTTTCATTAATACATAATACAAAAGCTATATATTTGTCTTAATAAAGTTGAAACTATTAGAAAGCAGAGAGCAGTGAAATACTTGGCGCTTGGCATAGTAACCTCATGGATCACAGTGACACAAAAAGCTTTTATCACATTTAACATTTTTAAGCTTATTAAATGTGATTCAACTTAGTGAAGTGTTGTCAATAAATATGAGTTCATCAGAAAGCTGGTTGTTGTTGTTGATTCAAGAAAAAAAACCTTCAAGGCATACTAAGCTGCCATTGAGAATCCAGGCTGGCAAGGAGCATGCAGAAGTTTAGCTATAGCTTCTTGCTAGAGCTGTTCTTATATCAAGACAGGGTGAAAAGCAGATATTTCACCCAGTGCCTTACAACATCTCTTTGCAGAGGTAAGTCTGCCAAGATATATTTTAGGAGTAAATATGCCAGCTATAACATTACCTGTGTTATGAGGTATGTCCTTGTCAAACTGTGAGAACAGTTCGCTCAATTTCAGTTTTGCCAGTTTTACAAATAGATGCTGCCATAAAAAAATCTCATTTCTGAAAGGCTGCTTGATTTGAATCTGGTGGTAGCACTCTGTCCATTCAGAACTAGTATTAGAAGAGCATCCAGAACCCATGGAGGAAAAAAAAATAGCTCAAGTTATTGTGTAGGGTGGCTTTTGCTCATGTACAGAGGTGGTTGACTGTTTCCGTGCTGGCTCCTGGATACCTGAAACGTTTAGGATGTGAATTATTTAGATGGGGAAACAAAAAAAAAAAAAGGCATGTAAGTTAGAACTGCTCCTGTCTGATCCTGGAGGCTGAGGCAGATGTTATAACAGAAACCCAAAATCAGAAATAGAAAAAAATTGCAGTCTTGTCCCAAGCCTCAGAGTAGGATGCGTGATAGTTCAAACACATCTGATGTGCTCTTTGAAGTCACTCACTGATCTGGATTGTCTTCCACCTGGGCAATGTGTTTCAGTGTCTTGCTGTCAGGAAAACCTTTTCCTGTGGTCTAATAATAATCTCTTGAAGCAGTTCAATCCCATCAGTTATTGCTTCCACTACCACTTTTCTTCCTTACGGCAGTCAGTTAATTATTTAAACACAGCTGTTTTTCCACATCTTTTCTTCACGTTAAACTCATCGACTGCTTAGATTAATTGTTCTCCACTTGTTCTAAATCTTTTCTGAAATACAGTGGCCAAAACTGAAAGACTGAATACAGGGCTGGCAGGCTTGAGCTGCCCTCACTGTGTGTGCTTAGAGATTACTCTTGTGGCTTTTTATAATGGTTTTGGGCTTTTTTGCTTAACAGTGTTTTTGCAAGTTATCTTCTAATCCCCATTCTTCTTTCTTTCCTTAGTACTCACAAGGTCTGACTGCTGCATGATTTTTCTTCATGATATTTTTCTACATAGCAATTATTGTCATTGTTTTTACCTGTTCAGGGGATGTTGAGGTCTGCAGCTAAGCCAATTGTATAAAGAAGGTGTCTCTTAAGATCTGTTAAACTTTTAATAGGAGATTACTCTGTGGTTTACTTCATCTGAATGCTGTTAAATAGCCTGACTTTAAATGAGGACTGTGCAAAATGTAGAAGTAGTGCCAAACTTTATGCAAGACATCTATGGCTATACCCTCAAAGAATTATAATTGAGTCTTAAGTCCTTATACATTTGTATAATTGAGAATTAAAAGTCTCCATTTACCCTGAACTGTGTATTGGATCTGGTAAAACTTTACCTTGGCAGTCTGCCTGGGTACAAAAACATTGTGTCCTTTTCTGTTACAGGTGAAAGAACTCTTCAGCTCTCTAGGTGTACAGTATTATGCTTTGGAACTGGATGTAACTGGTAAGTAGCTGAAAGAAAGTGTATCAGATGTTGCTTAATGTAACTAAAGCTGGGTGAACATGCATGACTTGAAGCTGTCTTGAACTAACTGTGACACTTAAGGAATCATGGAAAGGACTCATGAGGATCATTGAGTCTCAACTTTAAGTGTACAGAGACGAAAAAGTAGTTGGGCTTCATTATGGATTTTAGTGTGGGGGGTACGTTCTTAATATAACTAAAGACTGCTTCTTTCTGTACAAACCATCAACTGATGTTATGTACAGAGGATGTGATATCTGGTTTCTCCTTTGAGAGTCCTGTCTTTCAGGAAGAAACCTTTGGTAGTTTTCTCTTACCTCTCTTTTATGGCTTTTATGAATTGTTAACGTTTGGTATGGTGTAACAGTGACCTTCATAGGGAACATTGCTGAGTCATTGGGAAGAATGTGAATTCCCCAGTCTTGACTGTTATCCATTTGAGTTTTTTTCTAAAGCCTTTACTTTCACTACTCATGTAATGTGTTATACATGTGCATATAATGCATGTAGTTTTAAGAACAAAGTTTCTAAAATAATACTAAGTTCTTCATCACACCATTAGTAAGCTGTTGATTATGTATCATCATTTGATTTTATATTTTATTTTTCCTGTGCATAGAAAGAAAATGTAGTTTCTAATCCTTTATTTTCAAGTGTGTTTAATCAGTATTCGAGGGGGAAAATGTGTTAGTAGTCCAAGCACCTCTTCTGACTTATTTTTTACTTTTTATTAATAAAAGTTGAGATGCTATAAACTAGGCATAGCCCAAGATATACACAGTACAGCTCTCAGTATTTGTTTGATTGATTTCCTGAAATTACTTGTCATGAAGAATATGTTTCCTTCGCACTGATGGTAAATAAATACTGTCTTGGAGTAAAAAGATTTTCAACCAATGATCACTGTAAAATCTTCCCACATTTACTACTGTGCAACTGTTGAGAGCTCTAAACTGAGCCTGCCTATTGGTGCTGGTGATTCAGATGTCAAGTCAGTCATTGATGGCCTTAAAACAGGAAGATTTAAAACAGCATGGCAGATAGAAAAAGCTTGAAGATACTTTGAACATGACCATGTTTATTCTTCTGATCTCTGAATTCTTATAATACAAAGCTGCTGGGCAAAACTGTGTGCACTTAGGCGGAACAGAACTCCAGACAGTTCTACTGGAAAAAAGAGGCAGTCTGTATGATCTCTTGTGGTATCTAATCTATGTATGTATTATATATATAAATACATAGCTAAATTGTATTTATTTCTTTCATCTATTATTATGAATTTTTAGCAATATTTAGACTAATACAAAAGTTAGTATGTATGTGTAAATATATATAGAAAGTTAAATATATTTTTAAAATTTTTAAGTGTGGTACCAAATGTTACACTGTCAGGATGGGATTCTGGAAAGAATCCAGAAAATATGGGACTAAACTTGTTTACTTCAACTACTTCAGCCTGAAGGATTTTGACTCGAAATACCTATTTATCCTCCATATTTTAGCCAGCCTTTTTGCAGAGTATTTTCTGTGTTCAACTTATGTAGAAATGTGTTGCCTAGAAAATAATTATTTTCTTGACAGGCCTATAGTGTATTGCAGTCTACGCCTTTAAAATGTCAGCTTATCTAAAAAGTCCCTTCTTGAAAATAGTTGTTTAATGTACCCTTTTCATTTATTTTTAGATGATGGACCCAGTATTCAGCAAGTGTTAGCAGAGCTAACTAATCAGAGGACGGTTCCTAATGTTTTTATCAATGGAAAACATATAGGTGGCTGTGATGCAACTTACAAGGTAACTTTCTTTAAAAATAACTAGGAGGAGACGAGTGGGGCTGATGTTAGGTCAAGCCACTTTTCTTGTGCTTCTACTGTCTAGCTTGTTAGTGAATTAACTTAGCCTCTCCATTTCTGTTACAAATATGCAAATGTGCATTTTCTTGAATTTGTTTGCAGACAGGCTCTTAGAAAGTTTGTGCAGCACTCAATTCAAGCTGTAGGACTGAGGAAATAGACCATCAATTATTTTTAACTTGTGTGTTCTGTGGCCTAAAGTCTGTTGTGCAAATAAAACATGAACATGTTTGAATCTTTTCCAGGATCATAAACTTAACAATTGCAAAAATTTTTGGGATCCCCTTTTCGGAGCAGTCTCAGCTAGATCAAATTACTTGGAGGAGTCCTTGGCCATACAGATACAGAAATTCAGGAACAGCTGTGTTTTCTGTTATAATGTTGAAGGGGAAGTAATTAGACTGAGTGATCTAGGTCAGAAAAGGCATTGTATTTCAATTTTTGCTTAGAAGCATGTGGTGACTTGATTTTACAGGCTTATGAGAATGGAACACTGCAAAGAATTCTTGGGGATGTCAAAGATGCAGAAACCTATGATTATGACCTCATTGTTATTGGTGGTGGCTCAGGCGGACTCGCTTGTTCCAAGGTATGACATGAACAAGTTGTATATGAAACTTCATCAAAAATAAGTTCCCATATTAATCACAGTAGAATAAAACAAAATATATAATCATGATTAGTAGTGTTAGTCTTGTTAATTAATCAGTAGCATTCTTAGTAATTTGCTCATTCAAAGGATGACAGCCTGTATGGACCACTTCGTAGACAATGACTATTCAGGTCTTGATGTAATGATAGGTTTTAGGTTCCTAGCTGAGAGTGGAACTTTTTAAGTATCTCATCTTTATGTGCAGTGTACAGGCACTTGAATGCTTCCAAACAGTAATCTGGAAAACTTGCAGGCTGTTTTTTGAAGTACTTGTGCATGTTAAGATCCAGGACTACCAGTAATCTAAAATGAAGTGTGTTCAATTGTTATCTGAATGAACTGTTTCACACTTCATTGTTCCTTCTAGCTACTTTTTAGAAAGAGTAATAGATTGGGCACTTCTTTCACAGTTAGCTGTTATTCAGAGTGCCACTAGACTTGGGATGCCAGTACAGTTTTCTACATGAGGGATTGGAACCTATGCTTTCCACTTCTCAGCTAGCTATCTTAACTGTTAATTTATGGTTTGGGCATGGTGAGGTTGCTCTTGGTAGCCTTGCTGACTGCTATACAACAGTACAGTTAAGCATGTAGCTATAACTAGATCAATATAAGAAAGGTAAAGAAAGAGATATGACATTTTGATGTGAGTTCTTCCTCCAGAATTGTGTATATATCATAATAGTCAGTTACAGGTGGTTGATATGGCATGGACTTCAGTGTCCTCAGACTGAAGAGGGCTTCTGAAAGGCTCTCTTATTTCCTGTAGTTACAGTATAATAAGCTGTTAAACGTAAATCTCCCTCCACTTTACCCCACAACTGCTTCACTTAGCTAGTTGTTTTCAGAATGCTACGGACCTTTCCTCAATAGGATATGAGCTGTAAATCTGGTGGTAATTACCAACTTGTTCAGAGTGCAAGAGTTCAGTTATTTAGAAAATAGGAAATAAGTGGATAATTCTAAACTTGTTTGATCCAGAATCGCAGCAATTGTATGCAGGAGCTCTTAAACAGATTGGTTCAATCCTTTAGGTGTTTCAAAGCCCTTAAAAAAAAAAAATCTAAAATTGAGTAGATTCACTCAAGTGCTTGGTCATTCCATGGATATAGGGTTATAGGATTATTCAGTTCGAAATGGACATTAGATAGATACCTAATCAAAGTTCTGGCTTCAAGCAGGGTGAGATAAGGTTATGCAGGGCCTTATCTATTTGGGTCTTGAAAATCTTCAAAATCTTGAGATGCTGGTGTGTCTGGGTATCCTGTTTTCCTGCTTGACTGTCTTCATGGAATTAAGTTTGTTCTTCATACTCTTATTTCAACTTTGGGACTTAGTCTTTTATCCTTCCACCACTTGCCACTGCAGCAAGCATGGCTCCAGTACTGTGACTCTTAGGCACTGGAAGGTTGCTGTTTTGTAACTGTTCTCATAGGACATGAGTGTTTGATAGTGGAGAAGGTAGAAGAGCTACACATGGCAATGAGACTGATTAGCAAAAGAGCCTTATATTAGTGCTAAGTATATCATGAGTACAAATGAGCAGTCATATTTCTTGGTCAAGGAAATGTTCACTAATGCTGGTTTATCTCCCATTTTTTTTACAGGAAGCTGCTACCTTGGGAAAGAAAGTGATGGTATTAGATTATGTTGTGCCAACGCCCCTGGGAACCTCCTGGGGTAAATATGGTGTTTGAGTACCAGTGATAGATGTATTGATTTGTAAGAAACTATGGATTTGTATTCTTCGAAATTATGGCAGAATTCCTGTAATTCTAGAACATATAACAAAGGAGTTGCTTTCCTGACATGTCTGGATGGTTATTTCTGTTTTGTATATTGCTAACTCTGTTCTTTGTTAAATATTGTTATAATTCAGTTTCAAACTGTGGCCGAACGTGTGTGTGCGTATTCACAATCTTTTGTCTGTTTGTTTTTATTTTAATGCCTTTCAGTTCATCTGGTTTTATTTCATGAATGACTGATCTAGGTTATGTCTAAAACAGCGTGACTGTATGGCTATGCATGCATCACCTTTTTATAATTAAGCAGCTACTGTCTGACCTTGTTAATGCTATTGGCAATTGAGAATGAGTAAGGAATTTCAGTGGTCAGACTGAGTCAAAGTGTGAATGTGCTTTCATAGGTTTAAAGCAAATCCATATTTCAGATTCCACAGGATAGATAATACTGAACTCTGGGCTTTTTGTCGTGCTTTCTCGCTGATCCAACTAACTTAAAAAGCACCCTCTAGGTAGCTATCCTGGATCTATGTTGAAGACGTCACGTTAAACCCTTCATGTCTGGATGAGTCAGATGACTTCTTAAACTGAATACAAATTTGTAACCTTGATGTACTCGTATTTTAAAATGTCTCCAACAGCAGAATTTTGTGTTAGTTTTGTTGTAGTATCATGAACTGATATATGGGTGACTATACAAAGCACGCAGTAGAAGCATAAATATTTTGTTCATGCAAGCAATAACATGCTTCTTCCCATCTTAGGACTTGGTGGTACATGTGTAAATGTAGGTTGTATTCCTAAGAAGCTAATGCATCAAGCGGCTCTTCTGGGGCAAGCACTCAAAGATTCAAGGGCATACGGCTGGCAGTATGATGAACAAGGTTAGTAAGAGCATAGAGGACAGACAAGACTGTGTACAGATGACTCTGAGATAGGTATATGACAGTTCTGTGTACTTCAGACTTAGGTAACTATTGAACTCTGCTTCTGTTTACTAAGTGAATCAGAATGATTCTTCTTCCTCGAGTCATACATAAAAATCTTTAAGATTAGAAGCTAATTGTGTTTTGTTCCATGCATTATCTCAAATTAATGGATGAGCTTTTCAAATGGGCTTATTTCAAATAGTTACAAGTCAGGTAAATATATCATGGTGATTTAAGACTCTAATAGGTACCATTGTTACTAATAACAATGATGGCTGCTTAACAAGATGTACAATGAATAAGATTTGAGCTTTTCTTTAATGGTTCATTGTTTTGGTTTCTAAAATATGAAATTGATGGCTTGTTTCAGTTAAACACAACTGGGAGATCATGGTAGAAGCAGTTCAAAACTACATTGGCTCTTTAAACTGGGGCTATCGATTGTCCTTAAGAGAGAAATCTGTGACATACCAAAATTCCTATGGAGAATTTGTTGAACCACACAAAATCAAGGTATGTGGTATGTTTAAAAGATTTTATTTAGTTGGGAGGGAAAACTTGGGCTCTTGAGCTGTCTTTTAAATTCCATAAAGGAAAAATCTTCATTCTGACATTAACTACTTCAGTCAGCCTAAAAGAAGTCGTTCCTGAAATAAGTTACCAATTTAAATTAATGTTTTGCTTTATTATGTGTCACAGTGCAAGTTACTAGATTGGCAAACATAGGAGTAAGGTGGATATTGGTTAAACTGAAGTCTTGCATGTATATGGCAGGGTAGTCTCAGTGGCTAGTTTTGCTGAAGGTCAGCTGTCAGAACCAAAAAAAAAAAAAAAGCACAGAAAACCTTTAGCAGTAACACTATGCCAATTGGAAACTCTTCATACTAAGAAACGTACTACTTACTGCACGGACTGCAGAAATTAAATTTGGATTAAGCACTTGCATAATAGTGCTAGATAGAACCTTATGCTGTATCAGCATAAGAATTAAACTGTCTTGCAAGACAGAGCATGTGCTGGCAATCCTGCTGTGAGTGATAGTAGTGTAGCAAGGATAGCAAGAATTGTGTTTTGAAGAAAACTATCTGGATAAGTGGCTGCAATTGTCTGTTTTCAGTATGAGCTTATGAAGGCTGAAATGTCTTTCAAACCAAGTGATTAGTGCGGAGGAGATGGTATGCTTTACTTGCCTCATCTACCAACTGTTTTAGTGTCTGCATATGCAGGTTATCTGCTTAATAGTGTTCTTTTTTATACAAATAAAGTAGAACAAACTTTCAGTAACAGGTTGTTGTACTTGATGAACTTCTGAGATCCCTTCCAACCTAAACGATGTGATAACTTGCTGGGGAGGAAGCTTCTCTTTCTGTGTTGGTAAATAAAGAAGAAGAATGAAGATTGGATTTTAGAAGAGATGCATTGCCAGAACAAAATTCCCCATTGGCCTTTAGAGATCAAGAAAATAACTAAATTACTTTTAATTCACTTACAATAGGGTATTAGGCCCTCCTAGAGAATTTAAGTGATTTTTTTTTTTATTTTTATTTTTCTAAATTAGCATAAGAAGTGATTGATGTTATTCTGTAATTAGTTGGTCTATCCTTGGAAGCAAGGGGTGGAAGAACACCCTTCATTTGTTGCGGGTTTTTATAGTTTGAAGTTATCAATTACTCATGTAGATTAAATTGTTCATATGAGCAGAATTGAAGTAGTAACTGATTTTAGGTGCTCTAACCTAAAAGAACAGAGTAATAGTCTGCTTTAAACTCGTAGTTCATCAGTGATCTGTATGGCCTGTCTAAATGTTTGAAACTACTTGCACTTAGTTCTTAAACATATCTGCAATGTTTAGGTGAAGATTGTATTTTTGTTTTTTACTTCATTGTAAAACCTATGGTAAAAACTTTTGTATCTATATAAACAGGCAACTAATAGAAAAGGACAAGTAACCTATCACACAGCAGAGACTTTTGTCCTGGCAACAGGAGAAAGGCCTAGATATCTGGGTATTCCTGGAGATAAAGAATACTGTATTACAAGGTAAGATTAAAAGGCATAATGGACTGAATTTTTTCTGCTCTAATGCTTGTAAAGACCTGTATTAAAAGAGCAATGTAACTTCTTTTCTTTTTAGTGATGACCTCTTCTCCCTGCCTTACTGCCCTGGCAAAACGCTAGTTGTGGGTGCTTCCTATGTGGCACTGGAGTGCGCAGGATTTCTTGCTGGTTTAGGTCTAGATGTCACAGTAATGGTGCGTTCCATACTCCTTCGAGGCTTTGACCAAGAGATGGCAGAAAAAATAGGTGCCCACATGGAAACACATGGTGTAACGTTCATCAGAAAGTTTGTACCTACTCAGGCAAGTGCTTTCTTAGCTTCCTTCTCTTTGCACAAAATTACCTTAAACAACACAGGTAAAAATGCATATGGTTTCTACTGCTTAAGATCATTCTAATCTTGCAAATGTTTCTATAGGTGGAAAGGCTGGAGGATGGCACACCGGGAAGACTAAAAGTGACAGCAAAGTCTACTGAGGGTCCAGAATTTTTTGAAGGAGAATATAACACTGTAAGCATTTCTGGATTTGAAATAACTAAATATAGCAGTGCTGTGAAAATGTATTAAAATACTTTAAAAGCTGTTCAGGATAAGGCAAAGGAAAGTCTTTCTTGGCAAATAATTCAAGTAACTTCCTGGCAGGAAAAAAAAGGGGGGGGGGGGAGGGGAAGCGGGGAATTGAATAATCATCTTCAATTGCACCTCCTCAGCAGAAGAGGTGAAACTTAAATGAGTGGAATTCAGTTTTTGTGCATTGTCTTGTTCTGTTTTGTTCTGTAGCTAATGTTGCATTTCTGAAACAAGTTGCACACGAGGGAGGCTGAGCTGGTGACTCCACTTCCTAAAATTTTTTTAACAAGTTACTTCAATTATGAATGCTTAAAAGCTGTATCAGAGAAAAGTAAAACCTAATCAGCTTTACACTTCTGTAAAGTTACTGTATGTAATTTTTTTAGGTTTTGATAGCCATTGGTCGGGATGCATGTACCAGAAATATTGGCTTACAGACAATTGGTGTCAAAATCAATGAGAAGTAAGTATTGCTAAGCTCCTGCAAGCCACTGATTTAGTTTAACTTCTTTTTAATAGTATCTAATGATACTGATACTTTTTTAATCCTCTTTTTTTTTAACCAAGCAATTATATGAATCTTTGACATTTTATCCTTTTTGGATTTGAGTACAATTTCTCAAACTCCATTTCCATAGAAGAACTATTCTAGTACCTACTTGCTGGCCACTGTGCTCCTGCAATACACGTAATACTTACTCTGTTAACTTATGAGGGGAGGCCTGTCAAAAAAAAAAAAACAAACTTGAAAGGTTTTAGTGTTCTTGTTTCAGCGTTTTGTGATGGCTGTTCCACATATGTGAGCTTAAACTGTAGTTCTACAGGAATCTTAGTATACTTGTGGTGTGATTTCTTATCATTTTTTTTGTAGTAGGCTTTTAAGTCTTCATGTAATGCTGTAGTCCTGGATCTTATCTGTCAAGTCCGTCTGAGGACTTAAAGAATTAAACTTCTCACTTCCTTACAGATTTTGTTTGTTTTCTCCCTAGAGTCAGTGCAAAACTTGGTACAAAGGAAGAGGCAGGATTATATAGAGCAGGAGAGAGAAGAATTAGAGTCAGCTTGCAGCAGCTAGAAAATTATTAGACAAGCTTATTCAGGCTCTTCTTGATGGTGTGTAATGGTAGGACAAGGAGCAGTGGCCTAAAACTTGAACACAGGAAGTTCTGTACTAACACGTGGAAGAACATCTTTATGGTAAGGATGACAGAGCACTGGAACAGGTTGCCCAGAGAGGTTGTGGAGTCTATTTCAATAGAGATATTCAAGGCCTGGGTGGATGCCTACCTGTGCAACCTATTGTAGGGAACCTGCTTTAGCAGGGAGGCGTGAACTCAATGATCTCTCAGGGTCCCTTGCATTGTAATTCTGTGATTTAAACATATGAATGATGCAGCTTTTTCCCCATAGGGGAAAATGTAAATTGCAAGCTCTATAGCATTCAAGTAAAAGATAAACGTACAAAGATTTCTGACCAACTTCACTGTCATCAGATATGCGTTGAAAACTGACTTCAACCATGTAGAGGCAAAGGTAACTGATGCTTTGGAGAGTTCACAAATGAAGTGGAAAGGCCATGTTCTTATTTTAAGTACTAAGCATGTTTTCTGAACATCTGTGTCAGAACATCTCCCCCTTAATAGTTTTTGGAGGACTCTGAGGAAGATTGTGATATTGAACTCTGTTTTCTGTTTGTTTTAAAGGAATGGGAAAGTACCTGTAAATGATGAAGAACGAACCAATGTGCCTTATGTTTATGCTATTGGGGATATCTTGGATGGAAAGCTTGAACTTACTCCTGTTGCCATTCAGGCAGGGAAACTCCTGGCCCGCAGGCTCTATGGTGGTAGTTCCACAAAGGTAAATCTGTAAGAACACAATTTTAACTTCAATACTTTTTGCCTTAGAATTGCATTAATATGAGTTGATTTCCCCACATGACTGTGGGGACTGTGAGCATTTGGTAAACAAAAGGAAAGGCTCATAATTTTTCCCATGACTTACTGATTGCACAGTCTAAATGTATATTCTCTTTTTTCAGTGTGACTATATCAACGTACCAACGACAGTGTTTACTCCTTTAGAGTACGGCAGCTGTGGGCTAGCTGAAGAGAAAGCCATAGAAGAATATGGAAAACAAAATTTGGAGGTGAGAGCACTCAATATTTGATTAGCTTGGAGCGTGACGTTTTTTGTGGGTCTGTAAAGGTTATCTCGACAGGCCTTTGATCATGAAAGTGTTGTCATAAGATGATGACGTTACTGGACTCCTAGAAATTCACAACTGGACTTGATAACATGAGAATTGTGTGTAGTGATTTGCATGCTGCTGAGAAGGGTTTGACTTCAGGAGCCCAAAATCAGGTTGCAAAGCTGTGGGTATCATTTTTTTATTGTAACAAATACTGTTACTGCTGAAGTATACCAGACTCCTAGGACTGTCTGTTTTGTATATGTTCTCTGTCCCTACATTGCGTATAAATTTATTCCCGATCTTTTTCTTAGACTTTAGGAGTGTCAGCTGTAATTTGTTTTACCATAATTTCTGGCTTAAGTGATTCTCTGAAGAAGACAGTTCTGTTAGAGCTGCTTGCATGCTTTGTATTTAACTCCTTATGTCCTTCAGATATAGGACACTTTGTGTTATTTAGCATCTGCTTTAATTGTTTTGCGCAGTAAGGTTAAACATATAGTAACTAGATATTAAATTTATACTAACTTAAAAACTTTTCTCACTGCAATTATGATCATAAGCTGTAGCTGTATTAAATGGAGAATTTAAATTGGAGCGAGTGTTTTTAGTCAAGTGTTCCTCTAATAACTTTTGGAAGATGGACTGGGTGGGAGTGGGGGTGGCAGAGAGAGAGAGAGAAGAAAACACTATATTGTTTAACAAGTAATCAAAATGTAGTAGGTTAAATGTCAAATCATCTATCTGCAAGTACAGTTTGAAAAAAATAAATTTTGATTGAATTCATCAGACAATTATGTTCCTGTCTTGTCATCCTCAGGTTTATCACAGTTTGTTCTGGCCACTTGAATGGACGGTACCAGGCAGAGATAACAATACTTGTTACGCAAAGATTATCTGCAATAAACTAGACGGTGTAAGTAGCAAGCCAGAATGTGTGTGTTCAGTGTATTCATGAAAACCTGTTTGGACCAGCCAAAAGTCTGATATGTTATCTGGCTTGACATAGGCCAGCTCTATCTGTTCTGTTAATGTAAGTGTAGTTTTAATAGATTTAATCACTTTGGAAAGATCAGATTGTTTGATGTGTATTGTGTGGTGTGTTTTTTATAACAACTGTTTCAGCAAATAATAGCTTGTGGATTATGAAACTTCATCCTTTAAGGATGGATTCATTGAAGAAGTTCTACAGTTTTTCGTCAAGTTTTGAATGGCTGTACTATTTACAATCCTGTTTTAGGCTTCTGTGGGACTGTTTGTTTTTTTTTTGCCACATGCTTTTTGCAGTGTTCACATGTTTTACAGGTTTCTGCTAAACACACAAACATTTTGATCCTAGAACCTCAGTGATAAGAAATGTGATTTTTCTAGTGATTGGTGGGTTTTCTTGGAAAAAAAAAAAAGTGCCAGTGCTGTGTAGTGTTTGTTTGAAAAACTGTCTGATACAAAGGAAGACTTTGCTATTTAAAATGACTTTGGAGAGAAGGAATTATATGATAGCTTATTTTCACTTATCTTAACCATGCTTACTCTTCCTTATTAACCTACCTATGCCTTTCTCAAAGGCTGCATTTATTGGAGGCAAAAAATGCCAAATGAAAACACTGGAGGGGAGACTTGCCTTACAGAACCCTTTTTTTCTAGCATGCTAGCTGGTGGTGGAAATGTAAATAATAAATAAGGAATTTATGTCTAAATCTGGATTAGAGCTTCTCTGAAGTCATTGTGGAATATTTTAGGAAAATGTTTTAAGCCACATTTTGTATTCCTCTTGATAAATCAATGAATCAAGCGAACTGAAATGGACCACAGTCATTTTTATCTAATTTCTGTAGGCTACTGCCACAACTGTAGATCTTGTGCTACAGAGACAACTTACTCAGAATACAAACCTAGTTTGTTTTAATTTTCCTTTGTAATGGTTCGAGGGAAGAAGAGAACAGCCAGTGAAGCTGTTCAGTATCAGATTTTTTTTTAAGACAGCACAAGCAGCTCCTCCATTTGAATTTCATTGTAGAAAAAATGTTTTCATATGAACATACTGCTTACCTACAAAGTAATAGATTCTAATTTTGTCAACTGCTGTTGATTAGTTTTAGTATGTTTTGAGTTAGTGCTGTTCAAGAATTATAAAACTCACTCATGTTAAAGCTTGTTTTCTTCTGATATAATGGTATGGAAGGCTGAAATAAGCCAAAGAACTATCTTCTTCAGAGTGGCTTGTGGCTTTTTTCCTCTCTCCCAAGACTATGCTATTGACCTGCTTGCATAGCATATAAATTTAAGTGTAGTAGGAGTTTATGTGCTAGAGCTGTGTTAAGCTTTACCTACTTCACTAATTCTTGTTTTCTTCTCACCTCAAAGAACCGTGTAGTAGGATTTCATGTTCTTGGACCTAATGCTGGTGAAGTTACCCAAGGTTTTGCAGCTGCAATAAAGTGTGGTCTCACCAAAGAACTCCTTGATGAAACAATTGGTATCCATCCAACTTGTGCAGAGGTAAGGGGCAAAAGAACTTTATTTAAAGCCTACTTATGAAAGGTGGTTACTTAGGTGCAAGAAATGAATACTGAAGTGCATTTTATACTGAGTGTTGTTTAGTATTTCTTTAACTTCTGACTACAAGATATTGAGATGTGATAGGTGGAGTTAATTGTGCACTGCAACTTCTTTCATTGTAGCAATTTAAAGAACTCTAGTATTGTTATTTCACAAGAAGAGCCTGATAGCTGTGTGGATTATGATACAGAGCAATAGTAAATAAGCAATTGTTTTGATATCTTGCAGGTGTTCACTACGATGGATATTACAAAATCATCAGGACAAGACATCACTCAACGGGGCTGCTGAGGTTAAACCTGCTGTCTTACTTGTTTTCATACTGTGCACACTTAGTTCTGTGGAAGTCCTTATACATCAAACTTGTGGGATAAAATAGACATTTGCATCAGTACCACTGTATGTAGTGCAGTGGGGAGTGGTGCTTTAGTAAGGCTTCCTCAGTAAATAGTGTTGCAAATGGAAACAGTAATACAGCAGGGAAATCTTGAACAGTAAATCCTGACTTTGCTTGGTATCAGCACTAATGTGCTTTTTTGACGTTCTGGCTCGGAACCTTACTCTGAGGTGAGCTATGACTGATGGCTGCCATGCAAGGTTGGGAGATATCTTCATCCAGTCAGATGACTGAACTTCTCCTGAAGGAAATCCTCAAGTTGCACAAATTAAAGTTGACACTTCTAAGCTCCAGAGCCTTGTTTAAATGTCTGAAGTAGAAGTCAAGTATATAACTAAATGAATCTTACCAGTGGTTTAAAGTTATCTAATTTCACTGATGCATTTTGTTTAATTTAATTGTATATCTAGTTGAGGTAAGATGGGCACAAATTGGATGCAGTGGATGAACAGTGCAGTTAAAGTACTAGTATCTCCCTTCAACCAGTCTAAAAATTCAAATCTTCCAAGACATTGCTGCTTGTCACATAGTTTGACCTCAGGTGACATTATGTCTTTAAGATGAGAAATTGGAGTAATTGTGTGTGTCAGGGCTGAAGAGCATAAGTGCAGGACTTGTCAATTTGCTCTTGCTGTTTACAGCTGTACTTAGTGCTAATAGTCTCAAATCTAGCTTCAGCTCTAGTGTAAATCACAGAACCCAGAAATGTTACATCCGTACTCTTCTGTGCAGTATTGAAGTTTGGAAGAGAAGAATCTCGGAATAATCTGCCCTGTTAATACAGTAGGTGCCTGTCCACAATGGTAACATGTATTGCATAGAAAGTCTCTTTGGAGCATGTGTTGCAGCAGAGAACAATGACTTGGTATGCTGTCATACTTCGTGTAGTGTTGTGTACAGTCATTACTCTGAAGCTTTCTTCCCCCCCAAGCCTTCTACTCTGGGGGAATTATGCTTGAATTTGGCTCTTAGCTTTGTTCAAAGAGATGTTTTGAATGACTGTTTTGAACACTGTATTATATTAAACAAGTAATTTTTAACTATTTAATCTGATGTAATATGGCATTTGAAGTTCAATAAACAACACAGCATTTTGTTGTCTGACCTCATGATTTACATTATTGCATACATTAGAAGTCTTAATGTGCTTAAATTATACTGTTTCATATGCAGTACTAATGCTTCCATAGACTTGTGTATTCTGTGATCTCTTAAATGGAAAAGGAAATTGTCAAGTCTGGGGGCTTGCTCCAGAAATCTAACTTGCTTCTACTTCTGTATGCAGATTTTGCTGTTCAAACGAAGAGGGCAACTTTATATCGGTCTGTATAATCCAGAATGTCTTACATATATACATGTTAGTCTTTTATCACCACACCTTGCAGGTATTCTAGTGTTTAGTAACTTTTAAGGTTTTGGGGTTTTAGTATGGATGCCTAGCAGTACTCCAGAGTACTTTCACTGGGCACTGGGGACACTTGCTGAACTTCTGTTACTGTGCTGCAGAACTCAGGGGAGTTGCTTGTTCCTGGCTAGAGCCACCTGCTTGCTGTCTTCTGCAGCATTGCCAGAGCCTTGCATATGTGAAAGTTTTCTTGTCTTAATAGGTCAAATGTTGTAGTTTGAAATAAAATAGGCATAATAATGTAGAAGTGACCAAAAACTCTAAGCTGAAGTGGGTGAACCACGGAGGTTTAACTGAGCTATTTAAAAAGTGAGTAGAGATTAAGATGAACTATGACAGGTAATATTTTGTGGACTTTGCACAATATAAGTAGCTGTGATAGAACTTGGTAAACCATAAGTCAGTCAGATGGCTTTATGCTGTAAGAAACTGACTTGCAATGGCAAAGTTTTACTTCTATAGCCATATTATAGAGGAGACTGGAAAAGGAAACAAATTTTAAGGTAAGGAATAGTGTCTTCCTGGATTTATTATTAGGTAAGCAGGCACTAATTGAGTTTGATTTCATACTTGGATTTGATTAGCAGGTTCAGATTGATTGATAATTACCACTTGCATATCAGTAACATTAGACTAATTGTGGCTGTTCCTTATGTCAGACTTGCCTGGGCTGTCAGCTCTTTCTAAATGATATGTTTCATGCATTGAGACCTCTGGACAGTTAGTCTTTTAAGCTTAAAACCCTCCAGATACAATATACAAAAATGTATCTAGCTACAGAAGCACTATTTTAAGTGATGCAAACTTCTACATGGTGAATATGCTCATATTTCAGTAGGCTGGCATGTAAAGTCAAAGGTGCTATGGCAAGAGGCATGGGTAAAAGCCAACATGTTATGCTTGACAGCAGATGTTAGAATCTGAGAAGTCAAAGTCTAACCAAAGTAAACACTCCTGAATGTAGAGGTGGTTTTTTCAATTGTTTTGGTTTGATTGCGACTGAGTGAAATAAGTAGAACAGATTCCTGCTTCAGTCTTTATTCTGAAGTATCTCTTCAAGGAATCTACTCCTGAAAAGGAACTATCATAAACGCTCAAGTGTCAGTTTTCTCAAGTATTAGAGCTTTGTTGCATTACATTCTCAAAATGCTCTTCTGCGTGGCACTATTCAAACCTCTTGTGCTTTGTGAATGCATTACTTAAAAACATAAATAAATTGTAGGCCCAGTATTAATGGCCAAGTGTGGGGAGAATTCCCTGGTATAGTTCTGAACAGCCTGGGAGACAGCTCATGCCGCTTTCATTATGTTGCAATTTCTGTAGTTTCTGCCGGTCTGCCCTCTGACAAGAGGCTTAAGGGGAATTATGTACATTCTAGTGCAATGAAGTGTAACAGCCAGGTTGTTAGCTTGGTAAAGTAATTGTGAGAATCTGACGTTAGTTTACACAAGCTGATTAAATGGTTCTCAGTAGGCCAAGTAACTGCAGGTAGTAAGCACTAGCACTTTGTATATGTTTGCTTTAGTGACAACAGTAGCCACTGAAAACTACAGGAGAGTCTTTGATGTTATAGGTAGCATTTGAATGAATGTCTGCTTATGTTTGTATTCAATATTCAAACTTGCTTTGATGGATACTTAGCAGTTGCAGTTCTAACTGGGTTTACAATGGTTTGAAGCTGTCTTCCCCCTAGCTAATGAGGAAGCAGATGCCTTGTTCTGAAACTCATTTGCTCCAAATCGTTTGTAAGTTTCAATAGTACAGACATTCGGGCAGTGACATCAAGGGCAAAATGGTATGTTTACGTTTCTGTTGTCATAAATGTTCACCAAATTCTAAAGGGGTGTTCCATGTCCTTAAAACACTGATGGCATTTTACATAATGCTGTTGAGAGTATTCAATTGCTTACTGCATCTGCTGTTAGCTGAAGTAATGGTTTGTCTGGGTCACTGATAACTATGGTATTCTGTATTGGGACTCTAGCTCTAGAAACAGTGAACAAACAGCAAAGCTATGTGCTTTTTAACTTATTGGTGACATTTATCCTTTCCAGGACTAGGAGTGGTTATGATTATAGTTATGAAAACATGGAAAACACTTAATCATCAAGTTGGTGGATGGCTTTCCGCAGAGCATGAATTTTAATTATATTTTGAGCGCTGTAATTGGTCTTAAGTAACTCAAGCAGCTATTTGGCCTGTGCAAAAACTGTGGGGGCAAGTTGTCAGAGACAAAAGAGGGAGCTGAATGTTTTGTAATAAGCCTTGAAAAGCCAGAATAAGGAAAGAATTATTTTTTTTTTTCCCCAACTACTATTTAAGGCTTCAGATTCTCATCACTCCCTTTGGAGTACCTTTGGACAAAGACTTGAGGTGTTTGCTTTTATTCAACGTATCTCAAGTATCAAAGGAAAAAAAATGGGAACATGGAATATAACGGGTTTTTTTGTCACATACTGGAGTTCCTGTGTGTTTAAATCTTGCACTTGTCAAATCTCCCTGAATACTGGCAGAGGAAAAATTCCTGGATGTACCTTAGGAGTTAGGAATGGCAGAGGAAGTAAAGGTCAACTATTTTAATTAAAAATAAACAGTGGATCTAATGAAGCAAACAACCTTTTTTGTGGGTATGCAGTATTATATAATCTGTTCTCAAGGTTGTAATTCAAGGAAATGAAGAGGCAGTTTAAGAACTCCTTAAATGACCTTTTTTAATTGACAGTACACTGAATATAGAGTCTAATCCCAGACATCTTCACCTCCATTAAGGTGTATGAGCTCACGGTTCGGAGACGACTTGCTTAATTTCCAGTGCTGCATCTAAAAATAGCAACCATCCTTTAAGATAATTTCTTTGCATGGCAAAAAAACAGGAGCAATCCTGTGCTCAGAAGTGTTATAATGACAAGATGCTTGGGAGGCATCACTGATTGCTTATTAGCTGGAAGGCAGGATGGAAAATACTGTTTATTTTGCATAGCCGATGTGACTGCTCTGTTGGTTACTTGTGCTTCCTTTTGGACCATCAAATATGGCAATCGTGTGTGCATTGTCCTGCTCTGCAAGGGGAGAAAAGATCAGATTACCAAAACAAACTGCAGATGTGCCTGGAGCAGATGTGTTTAGATAGGGAAGAAAAGAATGACTCTCATACTTTGAGATTCAACTCTAGCAGGGATGGTTTTTGTTTGAGGTGTAGTATTTTCAGCTAGCTTGTCTTTGAATGACTGTCCCCTCTGCTTACAGTCTGAACATGATTGTAAAAAAAAAAAAAAAAAGAAAAAAAAAAGAGGAATGAGGAAAAAGCTTATAAGTTTACCTTCACTATAGCTCCCAAGTTTTCCCCACTATAATGTAATAACAGTCCCCAGCTGTGATTGATTTGACCTGTTTGTTTCTGCTGATGGGAGTAGTGTGCCTGCAAATCCTAAGTATGTGTGAGTTAAACATAAAAGTTATGTTCTCAGTTTGTGAGGCCAAGCGTTTCTAGGCAAGAAACCCCATTTAAGTAGTACTTAGTGTTGTTGCTGTTTGCTTTTAATTAAGGCTGAGAGTTGTGGGTAGAAGCTGGCGTGTTTCACCACCTTCTTGCCTTGTTAGAAATGTGACTCCTGGATACCTGGCATAGGCTTTATGTAATCTTCCTTCTGACTTGCTCTGACTTGGGCTTGCATAGCTTGTGGGCGAAGGGTGATTTAGAGTACTGATGGGGTCTGAACTATTGCTGGTGGTAACTGAGTGGAAGTCATGTGCCAGTGTTATGCATTGGCAGGGAGTCTGTGCTGGCAAAGGTAGGGCAGAAGAGGAAGAACTGGGGCATAGGTGAGGGAAGAAAGGAAAGTTTGGTTTTGTGTAGGATTTGTCATCAGCCTCTTATACTTCCTCTTCTTCCCCACCTTTAGCAGGAAATCATGGTAGAGCCTCCACCAAGCTGTGGTAAAACCCTCTGCTGAGGCTAAGTTGGCCAAGTTTGTTGCCAGCTGGTGCATCTGCTCCATCCATTCCATCTCTTTTTGAGTATATGTAGCAAGCAGATGGACTGGGAAACAAAGATTTTACTGTGTTACTCCATTCTTCCTTCTGTCCTGACAAAGATTGTCTACCACGTAAAATACGAGGCCTTTGTAGTGTCTATCCACAAACTCTGTCCATACTTTACCTGGAACGAGCACCTCCAAAACTGCCCCATTTCTCTTTTCATTCCTCTGTCACTTTCCATGTTTTCAGTTACACTGTCATCTCATTGTATTTCTATTGCTCTTGAAACATTTTATTTTTTATCTTTGACAATCCCTGCCCTCCTCCTGGCTGTGGAACGAGTTTTAAAAGTATTGTTCCCCTGGAAGGTGATTAAAAGTGCTCCTTGATTGCCAGATCAATGTCTCCATAAAATTCCACGTCTCTGCAGAGCCAGGGAGGTGGAGAAGAACTGTTGGGAAACAGGCCAACTGCCTCCCACGTTGGATGAAGCATCACGGAACCACACCCTTCCCTTCAAGCCTCTTTGGCAAAGGGAGTTGAGTTGCTAAATTAAGAAGCCTAGAATTCTGCTATTGAGACACCGCACGCAGTTTAGTTCAGACTTCTCTGGAAGTTCACCTGGCTGATCCGGACCGCAGTCAACAGGAAATGCACATCTTTAAGATGTTGATGTCTTCTACTTAGGTTTGGGAGCAGTGACAGTAAAGGTTAGAACTGTTCTGTCTTACATCTGTGATGTGACCCTCAGTTACTTCACCTCTCGGAAGAAAAGCGCATATTGCAGGAGTGTTGAAGGGATTACTGTTTGCACAGAGTTTTAGAGCTATAAAACGGGATGTGTTAAGAACAATGTCATTGGCAAGGAGCTTTTTGCAGGTCTTTTTCTGGCTGATGACCAGCAGTTGCATCAGGTCTTTCTAACGGACTTACCTCTCCATATTCTTCACGTTCTTACAAGCTAAGAGAATTTAAAACACACACCTTATGCTACGAACCATTTCTTCATCCCTTTGTTCCTGCCTTGCTAGTTCTTGTAGTAACTTCACTAGCAAGTGATCTGAGTTTCGTCTTCAAAAACAAATTAACCAGTAAGTGTGAAATTGATAAGAACAAACTTTTTTCTCCATCTGATGCTACACCTTTGACCTCCTTGTTTGTCACAGTTTTTCCTCTCTTGCGAAAAGATTTGGAGGCAGTGCCGTTGGCTTAAGAAACTTTCAAAACTGTGTCCCCTACACTTCAGTCACAAGTAACACTAATGACAAAAAGAAAAGAAGAAGCAGGTTTGTAACTCGAGGCAATAATAGATTTCCACTTTCTTTCTGGGCTGCTACAAGTGTACCCAAGTGTTTGTAGTGTGATAAAAATCCGGTGTGTTTGAGGCTGTAGGAAACAAGCAGTGCATTAACCTATTGCATTATGATTAGCTCTTACACATAGCACTTAACAATCGCTTTAGCATGCAATATTGGCTGAACCTGTCGTGGAACAAATTGCTCTCCGTGCAAGCTGAAGTTGGGTTACGTATTCTGACCTTCTTACAGGTGCCACAGTTCAGTTCCCTCAGAAAAGACAAAATGTTACGGCTCTGATCTCTGCATCTGTTCTGGGGCCTGAGCCTAATGTATTTTAATTCTGCTTAATAGTACTGTAGTACTTGTGACACGTGATTGAGGAGCCCTAAGGACAATTACCTGTTTGGGGATCCATTATCTGCAGAGGAACTGAAAGAATAATTGTTCTAGATAAATATTTGCAGATAAACTTATGAACTGAACATCTTCTGCTGAGGCGTGTTTGGAACTTTGCTAATGCATCAGATTAATGTTAAATGGCTTTGCTTTGACTGCTTCATTCTATTTTACAGGAGCAAATGTGAACTTTTCAGGGGAGACCATATTTAAATCCAGCTATTTGTTTATATATTGTATTGACGACTTTGCCGAGAGGAAGCAGGATTTGCAAGAAAATACAATAGCATTCATGTTCTGGATGCTAAATAGGTTTTGTGTCTACTTTTAAGAGTGGTAAGCCCAGTTCAAAGGGCTCCAATAGGCAGTCTGATTAGGTGCAACAAGCGATGGGATCCAAAGTCATTGGTTCCTTTCTGTTGCCTTCAATATGAAAGAACAGAGATTAACACAAGGGGGATGCTGATGCTCTTCCATGCACCTAGGATATACTTCTGTCCGAGATGAAAATGAGATAAATATAATAGAACAACTTGCTACGTAAGCAAGTCCTATGAGACTAATAAAGAACTGTATGTCTATTTCATTTTTTTTTAGTATAATAATCCTGCTAAAAAAAATTGCTCTGCTATTGACTGGCACATTTTTTTCTTGTATTCTATGATTTTATGCAAGGCTTAACCCTAAATTAAGCAATTAGTCTTTTCATTCCTGAACTACAGCAATTTTAGTTCACTTTCTAGCCTTCGGACTCCAGCTACAAGTTTACTAGGCGATGCTGACATACAGCAGAAGGTAATAAAATAGCAATCTTTTGTCAAGAAGGAGGTTAATAGCAATGCATAAATGAAGTAAAAAAAAAAAAAAATCCAATTTGAGGGGGAATACAGTAAAAGATGTGAAATAGAGTGTGTAGACAGGGTTAGCTGTGCAAATAGAGGAGGCTGCATGCTCATTTATAGAGCTGTGGTTTGGGATTTAGCTGTGTGATTCTCATTCATCGTGCTGCTGATTTTTTTACTGTAGTCTCTGAAAAGAGATCACTGCGCACAGGCAGTTTAAAGGAAGGTTCAGTGAGACACATGCAAAATGGAAATGGGCCACGTGCTGAGGAGCTCTAAGATGTTTCGATTTAGCATCCTGATAGTCCTGAATTCTTGTGCACTCTTCATACAGAAAACGCTATGTCCATGACAAGCAAATCTGGGGGCCTACGTGAAGAGAGAGCTGAGGGAGGAGCTGCTCAAGAAATGAGAAGTGGTTATGTAAGAACTGAGTACAGATAGCTCTCCTTTAGTGGTGTTGCAGTAAGGGGAGGGAGCGTGGTCAGGCACTCAGGTTTGCACTTTTGTCTCAAATTGCTTTTTTTTTTTTTTAATATCATGTGCAAATAAGTAGTCAGTGCTTTTGAGCTGTTAGAAATTGGTGCTTTTCCTGTTGTCCCCCTACTGTCCTCCAAGCAGTAGGGCAGAGCACTTGGTACCACAGCGTCTGTGCGTTATCCCAGTGTTCCAAGAGATGATATCTGTGATCAGGGATTTAATTATCCTTGCAATTCGTCCTAGTGGTATGTGACAGCAAGCACAGGTGGCTCCTAAAAGTTGTGGATTGCTGAGCTTTGTGTTACTTTGTCCCAGTAAACCAGGAAGGGACAGCTTTATTGGTCAGAGTTTGAGAACATATCTCAAAATTCAGAAAGTCCTAAAGATGAGATCTTGAATAGTTTGAGCGTGATTTCCTTATCTTTGTTGTTCTTCTTCCCATTCTGCAGAAAGCAATGGGTTTCAGCACACTTGGAGATTTAATAGCTCAAGAAAACAGAAGTAGGGAAGGCAGAACATAAGGGAAAAGACTTACTGAAGTCCAGTTGTCCTCTAAATCCCTTTGGGACTGGAAGTGAGCCATACAGTGCAGTAGAGAGGGACCATCTTCGTGTCTGATCAGCACTGCGATTCTTTTCACAGCGTTAATGGAGTCAGATCATGGATTTTTGCACATTACTGCTGCTTCTGGTGAAGGTGGGCTAACCTATGGAGTGCTCACCCTCCTGCTTTTTAATTGCTTCTGTGCTGTAAGTAGATGGTTAATACTCTGAAGACCAAAATCATTTTTCCAGCTAGCTCTAAAAATAGCAACGTGTAGTTAAAACTAAATGATTTTCCAAGTGAAATATTAAAATGTCAGGATAATTCTTATAGTAAATTGTTTTTTCATTCTTGTGGTTTCCAAAGTCATCCTTTATTAGAGAAATGACACTTTAAATGTATTCATTAAATATTATAACCTTTAATTTGAGGAGTTCTTACCTATTGGGGGAAAAAAAACCTAAATGATAGCTTAGTGCTCTTTATCACTAATTTGTGTTACACTGAATTCAGGATGCCAATGTGGGCTATCTACAGATTAATGCACAGAGTCTGACTTCAGCCTCAGTTGTTGCTTCTTGTTCTTGTTTTCTTAGATGAGATGAAGCAGCCATTAAAAGCCATCTTTCTTCCCAAGGTATTTCTCTTCAGAGGTTCAGCAGTCAGTGCAGACAGTAGAATTACTCTGTTTGAAAGGCCTACAGCTCATCTGTCAGACCTGCAGAGCACATCCTGAAGGAACTTCCTGCTCTCATGCAGTGTGTAGCACGTCTGAACCTTCCTAGGATTTGTGCTGAATAAATAACCAATGGCTCTGATTTATGAAGCCACAGGATATCTCAAAAAGAAAGGCACAGCCTAACTTGATCATAAAAACAGAGCACTGTTTCCTAGTGCCAGTTCCTGAGTCCTGGTTTTACTCAAAGCAAAACAGGTGTTTACTGTTTTCCCTGCTTCCAAATTATGCACTGTCAAACCATATGTCTGCATGTACTGAAGTGAATCGTATGTGCAAAACCAAAGTGCATCAGCAAACCTTTATCTCACAAGGGTCTGTTTCAGTGGCTACCGCAATAGTAATAAATCCAAATTAGCGTGTGCCATTGTCCCAAGCAGATGCAGAAAGGAGGACTTTGTGAAAACACTTCCTAAAACAAGGAAAAGTCCTGATGGAGTACAGAATTCAAGTCCTGATGGAGAATAAGGCTTTTGTTTCTTTCCATTTCATTTTTGTGAAGGTTTCTTTAGCCTGTTGGAGACATCTGTTGTCTCTCTGAAGACACCACAATGGGAAAACTTCAGTCTCCTTAATTAAAATGGGGGGAAAATTCATCTTCAGATATTTTACGGCTTTTTGAATGAATCCCTGTGAAAAATGAGGCAAGTTTTCCAAAGCAGAGGATAGGCTGTACTTTATAATGAGAGGAGCCGTAGGTCAAATATAATCTTTTGTACTCAGAACACAAACTTGCCAAAATTCAGAGTAACTCGTTTCAAATCTCTTGACTTCTTAGTTGAAAAAGGGAATGGTTTCCAATGAGCACCGAATGAGCAGCGAGATGCATAGCGGTTGAAAAATGGGATGGATATTTTGCACCAAGATCACCTGCCTGAACTGCAGTCTCCTTCTGTTATCTGGATTGAGGTGGGTGAGTGGACAGGGATTCCATTTCTGTGTTGTACACTATGAAGGTTAAAATAATTTCTAGGTGGTGGGGAAGCCTATGAATCCGGGAGATTGGGCTGTATCTTCCAACCTTCAGGCAGCAGGAAAACGATACCGAATAGCTGCAGCCTTTCTGATGAAAGCCTCCACCTCGTTTTGTTGTTAAGAACTAATAATTGTTTTGGGAACCAAAGCAATTAACTCGTCTTGCTCCTGTTCTCTTTCTGCTCTCATGATGAAGCCTTTCTGTATTTTCATCTCTGCCAAAGCAGAGGCCCATAAAGTGAGCAAGAAGGGGCAATGTGGATTACTTCTGTGAGGAAGGGCAGTGTATTTTGTCAAATGACACATCGAAGGTTTCTCACAAAACAGTTCCTTAGAATTTGGTGGAACGCATTTAGGTCCTCGCGTTGGGGAAAAAAAATAAGGGTAACGTGAGAGGAAAGGAAGGTGTGCTTGTCCTATCCAGTCTGGGGGTGCGAGAAGCAGGATGAAACTGTTTTCTGCACCACTCTGCATGGTGGGCTCATCTGGGCCAGCTGCATTGGATCCACTGAATATGTTTAGGAATCGCATCTATCATCTGTCTTTGTATGATCCTGGGCTGCAAACATCTCTTAACTTTCATTGTAGCAAGTAAATAGAATTGCTGCTTGTAACACTGCAAATAGGAAATGATCTATCTGCAGTGTTAGGCTATTTTGAACTCTCAGTTGAATGCGGGGTATTTAAAAACCATTATTTTTTAAATGACAGATATGCTGTCTACACACACAGACAAGTTTCTATTGAGTGTTGAGCCAAGTTTAAAAAGGTACATAATATAAGTATGAAGAGATCTGCTCACTCAAAATCACAGTCACTTGTGTTGATGTTCATTGTGTTCTATTTGTTATGATCTCATTACAAGAGAAATTAGAGTCGTAAAGGTAAGAGAACACCTTGCATCTTAAGGCAACTATTTCCTCAGGCTGTCTAGGCAGAATGTGGGAGAGTTTTAGAGTCAACAGAAGAGTGGAGATGCTTTGTTGGTTTTGCACACTTTCCAGTTTTGCCTGTCAGTCCTAAAGGCCATAATCTGGTTCTGATTACACATCAGCCAGATATGGGAGAGCTCTCCTTATCCTATATTACACTAATAGCCTTTACACATTAAACAGATAATACTCAATCCAAAGCTATCTTTTTTGGTGCATGAAAATGTCCAGATTTAAAATCTCTTAAAATGCAGCCAAGTTAATTTTATATCTTTGGGAAGTGAACGCTACCAGTGTAGGGAATTCAAGGACTTGCCCTGGAAATTCCTGAGATGTAACTCTTTGAAGCATAGAACGAATGGTTAAAAGCTTTATGGCTTTCTGAGAATCGTGGATTGGACTCTAGATGATTAGGGCATTTGGTTTCAAAGGCCAAGTAATAATTCTTCGATGCTTTTATGCACCACAGCTATTCTTCATGTTGTCATTTCAGCACATAGCAGTGAGTTCTGAGTTATTTGCTTGGATTTGGGAAGGCAGGATAAATCACTGATAGAAGAAAGTTCTATTGCTGTTGTAAAAGGGGATCAATAAGACTTTTATAACGCACTTTATGTACTTTACTGTAGCGTATATGCTAATTGTAATGCAGTAGGAATACAGCCATCAACTGACATGTCTCTTTATCAAAACCAGCACAAGCATCTTAGAAAACAAAAATAAAATTAAAAAATAGAATCACAGTAATCCAAAAGTTTTTAGTGAGTTGTGAACTACCCAGTATTAACCCTGTAGCTTTGGTATTACTTCCAGTCTTTTCAAGATGGTATGGGACAGAGGAGCAGCTGTTGGAATTGGTGATCTTCAGTCATTTTATCTTTTTATTTTCAAAAATAAAGCTCCTAGTGAGTCTATAAAAACTTGAAACCAAAAAGATGTATATTATTAACTTCCTACAAATATGAATTGAATCTGAATATGGTGCTAGAACATCTTCAACTCCAGCTACAAAGCAAGTCAAATTCTTCACCTTTACGAATTAACATTTGATCTTCCAAAAGTGTTCTTATGAAAGGATGTCCAGGATTCATTTTCTGGGACAGACAGCAGGTTACCAAGCTTAGCTGATGAAGGCGTTTGGCTGTTCAGCAACTGAACTCAGTGTGCCCCAACTCAAATATGTTTGTATTTTTCAATTATTATCTCTACTCCTTATAATAAGGTGTCAGTGCTTTTAATTGCCTGTCATCTCCCATAAACTTATGCCTCTCAGAGGTCTGAGTGGAAGTGTTCATGATAAGCTTATGCTCTGGGCAGCTCAGACTTCGTCTCCATTGATAGCAATGAGTGTCTGATAGCTACTGTCAAAACCAACATTAAACACTGAAAAAAAATCAGGAGTCTTTGATTTTGTTGTGATTATTATCAGAAAAAGGCAAGATCTTTCATCATTTAAAGAAAAAATAAATTGCTACGGTCTTGGGCATTTTAAAACTTCTTTACAGATTTAACAAGCCCTCTGGCTAAAAGCCAACATCACCTTCTAATCTTTTTGTCATTACAACAATTCTTTCTTTATCCTGTGATGTGTCTGTTCTCTATTGGTGTTATCAGCAACATAATTGGAGATGGAAGTATTCTTTATCTCTCTTGTGAATTATTCCCAATATACGATTAGATTTAAAATATATATATATTTTAAAAGGCAAAATGTTAGAAAAAAAAGATCTGTTTGCACGTGTCACAGACTTACCAGGGTTCTCACACATCTCCTTTTCCACCCAAACATTTCATTTTTGTTCATCTTTGAATCCTTGAATGGAGCATCAGTGGGCAGAGCGCACGCACTTTACAAGTGTTGATGTGGAGATGAATATTTGGTTGAATTTCAGGGAACTGGATGTGATTCCTTAAGGACAATGTTACTCTATAAATGGTTTCTTGAAAAAAAAAAATCATAAGAGACTTGTTGTTAAGTGAATGTACATCCAAAACATTTGAGATAGTGGAAAAAAACCCTTAAATGTTTCATATAGTACATGCTGTTAGAACCTTTGGTCTTTCAAGTATACTAGAGTAGCTACGTTGCAAAGACTTGAAGTTTGTCCTACACCTGAATTCTATCAGTAGCATTCTTTGGCAGGAATAGATGTGCAACACCAAAGCTGCATGCCACCCATCATTTAATCAGTACCTCTGCTTTACTTATACCAAAATTAGGTACTAGGAAAGGCCTGTCCCTTTCGAAGTACTCCCCTCTCATTTATGAATATTTGTGTCAGAGATAAGATATGTAATAGACTTGTTATTGAGGGTAACAACAAAAAAAATGAAGTACAAAGTATTGTATCATATTTTCAGTGCATCTTCTTTGTGCTTTAAAAAAAAAATTATCCCTTTCTGAAGCATATGTAATCCATGAAATCTGAAAATTGCTTTGAAGCTTTGGCCTTGTACAGAGCTGTACTGCATAATTGGTTTCTTCAAGCAAACTCTGCATCGTATGCTTTGTTATAGTCTGTTATAAGTGATTTAATAGGACATGTCATTTTTAATTACTTTGGAAGAGCGTTCATAAGTCTAAAAATGCAAGTCATGTCCTCTTGGCATTACAGCTTCTAAAAGCGTTTTTATGTAACCTGCAGGAACAAGCATGGTATTTTTTCATCCTCTAAGTGCATGATAGTTTTACGTTTTGGTGATCTGAAGCACATGATTCAAGGTAAATTAGTTTTAACTGAGTTCTCGGAAAGAAATTGCTGCCAGTTTCTGAGCTTAAATGGCCTAAAATTAGCTCATCCAACTCTACTATACATCACTGTCTTTGCTGGGCCCTTGTTCCCTCCACCCTCTTCGTATCATCTAATGCGGTATAATCTCTAACTAACAAGATGGGGAAAATGCCATACCACTCTAATCTCCCCATCCATATCACAGCTGCTGCTGATTCCAGTGGCCATCTGTAGCAAATAATTGGTTTTTTTTCTTTTATACTGATCTTGAGTTCTAGGCAAATCACTGGAATTTAAAAATGATACAAGAACTCCTTTATAGGAGAAGGTGGTTTGCTTTGAAAATATGTCAGATGCGTTTTAACCTGCAGTCTATCATAACTAATGTTAGCTACCTTTGGTCCTTACTTCATTCATTATTTTCTTTGCTGCTTCTGTGCCCTGTTCCTGTGCAGCGGAAGAATACTTTGGACGTAACCCACGAAGGAGAATTTGCCACTCTGCTGTTCTGGCTGCAGCCTCCACATGTTTGAAGAGTTTTACCCAACTCTGGGTTTGTCAGCAATCCAGGCTGCACAACGCATAAATGTAGCAGTGCCGGGAGCCAACATGTTTGTGGATTTAATGGGAATTGCAAAACACTGAAACATCCTGTTCCAGAAAGGAGACTAATACAGGTGCGGTTTGGTTAAGCTCTGAGGTTTGGGACGAGTCGTAGGCTTGTCAAAGAAATGAAACGCCTGGGAAAGGTCTCAAGCAACAAAGCTAGCTCTTGCTGCTGGTAGGAAGCACGCCATCCAGCAGAGCTGGGGTTGGCCACTGGCCAGCTAGATTTGGTCGTTTGTCAGCTGCAACATTTCTATCAAGGTTTGAAAGCTTCCAACGTTTGAAAACGTACAGAGTATGTTTTGCTACCCAGTTGAGTGTGATAGCTGAGCAAGCTTGCAGTGTGTGTTGGAGCACCAAAATAATATTGAAAATAATTTGTCCCATTCTGTGTTTTTTCTTAATTTCTTAACAGAAGAAAACTAGGAAGATTGATTTCTAGCTGAAACGAGACAAAATGATGGTGTGGGATGAGTATATATATGTTTATGAATGTGGGAATAAGATTTAGCTTACTTCAACTGAAAATGATCATGCTTGGTGTATGGTGAGCCAAGTCTCAGCAGCTGATGATGACAGAAAATTCATAGCTTTCCTCTTCCAGTGCTTGAAAAGCCCCTGCTTCTGCCACTGATTTTATTTGTGTTTTACAGGAGCAAGAGGTTAGAAAAAGCCTCTCGTGAGAAAGAAGTGACAAGTTTGAAGACATAAGTGTGTGGCAGAAAGTGAGAAAGAACTGGAATTTCCCAGCTCTTTGGCAGAAAAAGGTGCAGATGAGACATGCAAGAGCCACTTTATCCTACCTGGAACACGTAAGTATAAATGCAGAGTTAAAGGAGGTGAATGAATGCCTTTCAAGCAAACCAGGGTGGCTTGGTCTGTGCTGCTGCTGTTTGACTTTCGTGTAAGCCCTTGTACTTGTTACCCAAACCTGCTTATTACAACTGAAGTGTTGAGTGTTGCATCAGTTTTGTGCATTAGCATCCCTTTGTTATGAACATCATGTTATAGAAGAAGCTATTCTTTAAATGCAGCGACTTGGCTATAATGAAAGCTTTGCTGTCATGGCCTCCTGTTCCCCTTCCTAATACTAATAAAAATGTATAGGCTTTTGTGTTGATATAAGCTTCCACTTTGATTACACTGCTCATTCAGCTGGGCTAAATAAGACACAAATACTCAATTGTAACTATCCTGAAGATGGGAGAAACTGAAAAAGAAGTTTTCTTGAAATTAAGAGTTGGATAATTCATGTTCATTTTGATGGCTGTTTGCTGTACTCTGAATATGCATCAAACTTAAATCCAGCACTTAAAAAGCTCATGCTGTATGTAGGGCTGTGTTTGCAGTGGAAGCGTATGTCCTTTGTCTGGGGAAGTACCCCATCTACCAGGTAGCATCCTGATAGTTGATTTGTGTATGCAGAGAGGGTTGGTGTGTATTTGTTTATTTACATGAGTTGCTGTGGGATTCAGATGCCTCACTAACGGGTCAGAGTCCCTCTCTATTTGTTTATGGTTATGTCAAGATGCGCCAAATGGCAATAAATAACATGAAGGAATCACGCTGATCAGAAACGTATCTGAATTAGCTGCAGTCGCAGGCAGGCTGCAGTCTTACCTGGTGCAAATGCTCAAGCAAACGCTTCTTAGTTTTATTTTCATTTTATTTCAAGATAAAATTTATAAGATCCTTCACAATCAAGTCACGAGGAAGGAAATGGGATAGCTTGAGGTTAACCGAAAAATTGAAAAAGCAATACTTAATTCTCCCTGGACCCCTTAAAATATTCTAATTAACAAAGGAAATACTATTTCAGATAATGACTGAATTTTAAAACAGGTAGAATTACTAGATAAACCATGTTTTTCTGTTTAATAAAGTAATTCCAGTCTTGCTAAACTGTGGCTCCTTTATAATATAACGGTGACTCCAAGATGCTTCCATTTGCTTTTCAGTGGAGCTGATTACCAAAGGCTTTTCTAATGTGTCCCTGGAGAGCCACAGAGCAATACAGACAATTCCAGCATCTCACTTGTACCTCGGGAAGCAAAGAAGAGCTACATTTAAGATGGAAAAGGTAAACCAAATTGTTACAGCAATCACACACAATGGACTGCGGGTTCCGCTTTCTCTTTGTTATATTAAAATTTCATCTCTTTTCAACAAAAGAGCTTTCTGCATCGCTGCTCTAGGTCTGCATTACTCCTACAGGTGCGCTCGGTGAGTAGCAAAATCTCAGCTACCAGTTATTCTCTGTAAGCCTTGTACTTGCTACCCAAACCTGTTTGTTTACGGTGAATGAAGTGCTGAGATTATCATCAGTTGAGTGCTTTAGCATCCTTATGTTGTAGAAGCAGCTATTTTATGAAAGCAGCAACTTGGTCACAAAGGAAACTGCGTGCTTATAGCTTTATGTTCCCATTCCTGCTAGCCACATCAGTGCACCTGCTGATAGATGTCATCATGCACATGGCCAAGGATTAGTCTGGATTAGCCCTCCACTGATGTTTGCCTCCAGTAAGTGGGTGCCTTAGCATGCAAACACTTTGAAGCAGGCAGGAGGACTGAGGACTGTATGGTGACTTTCTCTGTGTATGAACCCATGCATGACGCCTCCTCTGCTTAAGTTATCAAACCTAGAGGCCTAGAGCTGGAGCTGTCTTTCAAAGTCCAGTTTTCACTTCACAAAGCTGTTCTCTCACCCTTTGGCAAGGCGCGCTCAGGAGTAGGAGAGCAGGCTGATGTGTTTGGAGGATCTGACGCTTCCTACTGCACCTTCCGTTCCCAAGGAGCCAAAGGCAGCCCTCAAATGCACAACTTCCTTTAATTTACCATCAGAGTTAAAGAAACCTACATCTCTTCCTAGAAGCTGTTGTCCGTTTGCTTCGACAGGTAGACCTGCTCTCTTGTTCTGATATGGGTTCGTGGGAGACAGAATTCCTGACAAATCTCTTTTCCACAGATTTAGAGTAGGGAATGGAACCAGGTACTTGCTGGAAAAGAAACATTCATTGGTCAGTGCTGTACTCAGTGGATTTCTCTAAATCTTCCCAAGTATAATTATCTCACTTTCTTTTATATGTACAAAGTTATTAGACCCAGATAGGCAGTAAGACGAGGTTTAGACTGAACATTAGGAATTGGGAAGTCTGACTCAGTTCTTCTCTTGGCTGGCTTTGTAATACCACTCTTTTTCATTTGCATTTAAAAACCTGATAGCCGTAATACAAGCTCAGTTCAGTCCATCTATAGCAGTGAGGCATATGTAGGTGTCTGACCCAAACCCTTGCTGAGCATGGAGTTATCGACTAAGATTGTAATGGTAATATTGCCTTAGGAGTGAGGTGGCACCAAGAAGCTGAGTTGGCTTGGAGTGGCACATTTGAAGCTCTGTTCTGCCTTCTCAGGTAAAATAAGTTACAAAGTGTTATTAGTTACGATAAGTGAGATCTGTGCTTAGTTGTCAGTAACTATTTTAATTGATAGCTTTATTAATAAAAAGTCATCCCAGCTGTTTGTCATGCATTGTTAAGGCTGACTGGTACAGCCTGCATTGGGCACTACTGAAATCCTGCTGAACAAATCCCATGCAGTACTTTGATCAAGGCAATTCTCTCCCCAGTTCACCCTTTGCCCTCAGCAATAACTCTGCAACACCAGCAGTCTCCAAGGGTATGCAGAGGTGTTCCAGAGGGCAATGGAGTTTGGTGCTTAAGGACCGTGGTGATGGGATGTGAGGAATTACCAAATACAAGCTGGGTTCTGTAGGAGCTGTATTGCTGCTTATACAAAATGGTTATTAAATCATCTGTTTTCACTAAAAAGATTGTAGAAGTAGATTGCAAGTACGGGGCAGATCTATTTCATTTTTTTTTATCGGCTCTTTTTAGTAATGGCTTATTTTAAAATGTACTGCACAGCCTCTGCCTATGAATTTCATCTTCAGACACACCACTGATTTAAGTACTTTCTCACAGAAAATAGTGAAGAAGCTACCAGCGTAGCAATAGGAAAACAAAAACAACAGAGTCATTCTTCCTCCTTACGCGCAAGCTCTAAGATAGGCAGCACCCGTGTGCCCAGAGGTGCAATAATCCCTCTTTGTTGACAGAGTTCGTGTGAGAGGAGCTGCAGCCGCAGGCAGAGATTAAGGGGCAAGTGCATTGAATGACTCATTGTGTTATTTAACTTAGCTTTGTGGGGTCTCTCTGGAGCCCTAAGTAATTGTTATCTGACCCTTCCCTCCGCTGGAGCCAGTATTAAATCCAGAATCAATAAAGCAAGTTGCACCGTAGCTCTGAATGAATAATACAACAGTTTGCAGCACTGTGGAGCTATGGAAGACCAGCAGGTTATGATTCAGTGTGCGAACAGATATTTGTGCCGTGCGTGGTGTTCTCACGTGCTTGGCCGTGTGCTCTGCTGAAGTCCATGTAAGTCGGTACATCGTCATGATAGGGGCTGGGAAGATTATTGCTCCGCTGACTTACCCTCAGCTCTGGAGGAATGGGTGTGACTGCTGGGATCCTAAAGCTACTGGGAGACGTGTTGTGCAATCTGTGGGATCACGGCATATCCAAAACTACTTTTATAGTGTTCAGACCAAGAGCTCAGATTGAACAGCGCTGATTTCTCCATCAGCAGATGGTTCCTTTCCTGTGCTGAGTACTCCCGAACTTCACCGTAGGAGCAACCTGAGACGTGAGAAGGAAGAAATGATCTATTGTCACAATTACAGACCTGCCATTTCCCTGAGAAGTTTATGGAGAGGGAAAATTACTGCACCATACTGAGAAAATAGATATGCAGAAAACGAAGGCTGCCCAAAAGTTGTTCTGAAGTTTGTGACAGAGCATAAAATTAACACACTGAGGTGGAACTAAGAAGATTTTAACTAGAGTGTGATGAACTTTTTCAACTAAATTAGTAGTCAGTGAGAGACTTGTCACAACTTCAGTGCTCCCTAGAAGCATACCTGCTATGCGGAAATCTGTGTCAGAAAACGTTCTGAAGTCCAGGGTGGATTTTGTATTTATTCTGTGCTCAGAAACATTTTAGAACCCAAGATTTCATTGAGGCGATGTGGAACACAAGCTCAGGTTTCTGCTCTTTCTCACTCAGACTTGGATCTGAGTTCCCCCTCCAATCAAATAGAATCACAGTATCGTTAAGGTTGGAAAGGATCTCTGAGATCATCCAGTCCAACTGTCAACCCATCATGACCAAACCCACTAAGCCATGTCCCTGAATATTTGGGCATCTCGGGCTTTTGCTGTTTCTAGGCACTGCCCTCATCAGCTCTCCTTCTGCAAAGGGCAGCTGAGTATAAAATAGTATAAATGGGTGAACATCCTCCTTGTTTCACAGATCCTCTGTTAGCAACGTGTGCTCTTTTAAATGAACGTTGCTATTTGTATTAGGAGAAAAATACCTGTGCTTTGATGGCTAAAAATCATCTGTAATTAAGACTAAACTTAATCATTGCCGAATATGATCAAATGCATTTGTTCTTGTGAGAAGACTTTCTTTCAGGTTTTTCTTTCTGGTGTGCAAACCGTGGCAAAGTTGTATGTTGTTATTAACGGTAATAATACCTAACAATGCTTCACTGAAGACATGAGAAGGCAGCAGTGCGAAACCAGAAAAACACATCAAGCCAAATTGTGTTTCAGGCATTTACCAGCCCTGTTTTCCTTCTATGCTTTCTTGCATGTTGCTTTGCATTTGTTTACTGGTTTAATTTCTAAGCACTGTCTCTGCTGTTTGTCTGCTGAGTCCATCCCCCCCCCCCCCCCCACTACTACACCAACTGCTCTGCCCTGAGGTCTCTGCTGGGGGTTTCCCACTGCCTGTGCCCACTCTTTAATCTCTTGGGTTCCAGACAGCAAGGGTGGACTGGGTGGTGATTTTCATGGGAAAGCAACACTTAATTCCCTTCATCTGTGATTTATCTTGTGCCTCCTGAAATGCACAGAATCTGGAGAGGGAAAGAAGGACTTTTCCATGAAAACGTTCGGCTTTTTCACTCAACAACAGCAATAAAAAATACATCAATTCTGCAAAACAGAAAGTCTTAAACTGAAAGACAAACTTGCTCCCTACAACTGATTACCTGAAGGATTCTTCTGAAGGTTTTTCTGTACATCTCCCATTTTTCAACCACGCTGCAGAGGCTTCTAGGTTTATGACTGTTTGGAAGAAGGTAAAGCAGAAAAGCAACCACAGCATTTGCCTGAGGTAATGGTAAGCTGCGTATTTTCCTGCTTAATCTCTTCTGGGCAGATTGGAGCTTACTCTGGTTGGATCCCTGTAGTCCTGTAACAGAGCACAAGCTGAGACTTTTTACAATGAGGTGGTGAGGCACTGGCACAGGCTGCCCAGAGGTGGTGGTGCCCATCCCTGCAGACAGCCAAGGTCAGCTGGATGGGCTCTGAGCACCTGATGGAGCTGTGGGTATCCCTGTTCAGTGCAGGGGGGTTGGACCTGATGGCCTTTAGGGGGACCATTCCAAATCAAATGATTCTGTGTTTCTATGACCTCTGTTCTCTAATATACCTTAAGGCATCCACCACGAAGGGAGAGGAATGACACCGCTGTCTTTCTAGGACTCTCAGCTGTCCAAAAATACTCAGAAGCACTTCAACTGCAGCAGGAGTTAATGTGAATCCCGGCCCCTGGGACTGCTGCTTTAACAGCATTCCCATCCTCAGGAGGGCTTGAAAAGCTCAAGGTTTTTGGGCAGCTGCCAAGTGCAGGTAATAAATAGTAGTTTACTGCTTTGCAAATGTGCAAAGCAAATACCAAACACTGGGTACATTCTGCTGCCCAAGTCAGAAGACTGCCTAGAGAACTGCCAGTGATAAATGTCCACAATTATATTATATAAATACCAACAGGAATTATTTAGGGTGGAACAAGGCAGGGCCACCTGGGAGTAATTAGACAGACTTAAGAGAAAACTTCCTTGAGAGAGAACTTTTGAAACAGGCGGGTTGGATAGAAATACTGGCTGTATAGGAAGAAAGACTGTGGTATGAGCTTGAAATAGTTACTAAACCATTCTTAGAGCCACGGCGTCCAACAGCCAGATTCTAAAGTGCTTCTCATTGCTTGTAAAATCAGAGATGCGGGCTGTTTCTCATATTTTTGTTCTTTGCAATACTTGTTGTAAGTCACTTAAGCATCTGCAAGAAGTTTAGCAGTGCCTAAGAAGCAGGAAGGTTCAGTGTGTGCGAACAGGGCCAACTGGGTTTCCAAGCTAGTCTTTATTCGTGCTCATTAGCATCCAAGGCCTGTTAACAAGGAAGTATATTACACTAATTTCTTTCATTTGTCCTCCTTATTTTCTTTATTAACAATTCCAGGATAATATGGTGCATCAAACCAGTCTTACCATCATTTTTGTTGGATAAGAGGTAGTTTCATTATAATAAATCAGCTAAAGACGTTGAAACACTGAGGTTTGATCTCCCTTTGCACCTGGTAAGCGGGTGTACAGTGTATGTACAGAAGTAGTATGGGCTGTAGAAGAAAAATACCACCATCTGAACAGAAGGCATCCCTTCTTGAGTTCCCTTAATTAGCTTGGCACAGAATTAAATTGCCTTCCCTGCAGAAAAAGTTTTCTGCTCATTATTCTTTATTTTCGGAATACTACTGAAGTCACACCATTTATATAAAATGTTTTGTTTTGTTTTGTTCTCCCCAAAGAGCTATGAAGTGCTTAAACTTAATGTAGGATAAGAGACAGGTCAATGAGTTAGGAAATTATTCCCGTGGAGAGGAGAAAATGTTTATGGTCTGTGACAGCGCAAACTCTGCAGAATGTTTTGTAAGAAGACCTAAAGAGGATGGGAAGTGAAGATTAAAAGGAGAGAACGAAGGGATCGCTGTAAGAATGGAAAGGGAAAAGAAAGGGATAGGTAAGGCCATAGAAATTCGGTGCAGGAGCTGAGAGTGGGAAGCAGATAATCAATGGGAAGAAAGTCAGACACACAAACATCCCTTCTCCTTGACAGGACAATAAATTGGCACTGACAGATGGGTACGAAAGAGGCTCTAAATTCTCAGTGTGGGCTTTCAACAGAGAAGAGGTGACCGAAGCTCTGGAAGTGCATCCCTGTGGGCCCTGCAGGAGGCAGAGCCGTGTGCAAGTGGAGGCACTCGTGGTCGCTGTTGGGTTGGTTGGCTGCCTGTTACGAAGTCACCCTGAGCCACCCGTAAGTTCTTTGGATGTGGCTGACAATTGCAGTGACTATTTGCTTTTTGTTCTTGTGGGTTTTGAAACCTGAATCAAAACGACTTTCAGCAGAACCAGTTTGCAAAAGTTGAGTTCTTAGGGATTTTTTCGCAACTCTTTCACAATCTGATCAATCTTTAATAATGAGCCAACAGGAAAAAAAAATATCTTATGTGCAGACAATGCAATTTCATCAGTAATGAGTCATCTTAAGTGAATACATTGATTTAGATTAAATTTAATGGGAAAATATCAAAACAAATAATTCTACCTTATCTCTCTCTGACTTCGTTGAAATATTCTATATTGGCATTTTATTCCTTTCATTTTAACTTGTATGGTATTTACATTATTTTGATATTCCTATACTATTGCATATAAGAGTGTCGGTGATTCCAACTCAGTGTATTTTTTTTGTTTGCACTGAAAAAATGTCAACATGTTGGAATTTCCCATGGGATGCAAATTCCACTTTTATTTACAATACTCTGGAGCGCAGTACTTCGTTCCACGTTGCAAGCCTGACCTTATGACATCCCAGAGCTGAGGCGTACTTCAGTCTAATATTGAGGACTGTGCAATAAGCTTTCTGAACGATTTATGCCAATCATCTTTTCATTATTTCTTCACCAATATTGGCAGTGGTAATTCCTTGTACGTTAATGCAGTTTTTTTCCATCCATCTAGATGCAACCGATATGAAACAAACCACAAATGGTCTCTTCAGGCTGCGCTTTCCAATTCTAAGTATTGCTCAGATATTTTGTCTTTTTTACTGAATTAGGCTCCAGCGATGAATAGTGCCTGATTTGTCATGGAATCATTAAGGTTGGAAAAGATTTTTAAGAGCATCAAGTCCAACTGCCCAGCTACCACCAATATTCCCCACTAACACGTATCCCTAATTACTGCTTGTTTGAATAATATTTAGTACTATCTTCAATATTTATTTTTACAAAATATTTTGTGGCGTTGATGATTTTCAGTCCTTGTGGAGATAATGGCAACTCTCCATATGTGCTTGCTCATAATGTACGAACTGAAGGCAATCAATTAGAAAGGCTTCCTTTAAAAAACTGGAATGACTGATAAAAATATTATAGGAGGTTATTTCTTAAGTATACAAACAGTCTTTATGTAAAGGGAGATGTCCTCAGCTTGTACTGAAGAGGTAATTAACACGTGGGCTGAAAGCTCGACTGTCCAAGTGGTGCTTCTACAGGTAGAAGAAACTGAATGCATTCTTTCTTCATTGAAATTATGTCCATATTCACAATTCACTGACGTCATCTTGAGCTGTGTGAACTCTTCCATCACGTCTGTTGGAGGCGAACTGAAGCAAGTCCTACGCAAAGCTCCCTATGTAACTTTATAGAAAAGATAAATGTAATGATCAAAATGTTTAAATTTGGCTCTCTAAATTCTGGTAAAATTATCCTTGCTTTAAGACGTAGGTTCTGGTCTGCTCTCTCAAAACATTAACAGCAGGTCAGGTAAGAGCCTCACACTTCCTGCTGGGTTCTCCTGCCTACCTGTTCTCCTGCTCATAGGAAGCACTCAGAAACAGACAGCCTCACAAATATACGAAGGCTCACACAAAGGAGAGATGGTTACTAACGCTTCCATAACATACTGTATTGTGTTGTCTAAACATAAAGCAGCACACAGAGTAAATTATTTTGTTATCAACAGAACCTGCTGGTGGTCTGAAAAACAGGTTTTTATACCTAAGGTCTCAAATATGGATTTAAGGTGTGTTTGCTTATGCTTGCTGGGGAGCACGTGCCTGGATGAGTGTTTCCAGAGTATCTCATGCATCCTCCTGTCCCAGAATTGTTGCAGGAAACCTGTCTGTAAAAACCCTGAGGGGTAAGTGCCAATTAAGGCATGTGGAGTTCTGTCAGAGACCATGAAAATAAAATCAGCATAAGGTGGTTTTCTGCTGCCTGTTTCATCTAAGATAGAGTCAAACCCAAAAACGTTAAGGCTATTCTGAGTATCCTTAACATGTTTCTGTGTGCAAAGCAACTCGCCTGCCTTTAAAGAAACAACAGCTATTGCTGTAGAAAGAAATGGTTCGGCCTTTTCTGGGGACAGCCTTAGTGTTTTATTTACTTCTTTGTTTATTTTCAGATATTAAAACCCAGAAAGCTCTTCCACTGACCGGGGGCACCACAGGAATTCCTTTTGCTTTGAACAGACGCAGCGCCCTTCCTCCTCCTCACTGCTGTTTCCCACTGAGCGTCTGCTGGGATGAGCTGGTTGGTGGCCATGGGTAAGTCTGTTGGCCATTTTGTGAAAACCTGCTCATGAAAAGGTGTTTACTAGATTAAATTGCACATTAACTTTGATTCTGTGCTGCCTTATGCAATGATTTCATTGTAGAAACACTGCAGGAAACTGGGTTGGTAGTTTTGTTGTCAGCTTCTGATGTCTTCTTGAGTGTTTGTTTTTGTATTTACTTTTCAAAGCAGAAAAATGGTACCATATGTCACAGCCTTTCGTGCAGAGTACTCAAAAATATATATAGTTTAAAAAAATCAAAACAAAAAAATGAGAAAAAACGTCATGTCTCAATACAGGCACGTTTACTTCTCTCAGGTCATTTGCCAAGGAAAACCATCCTTTACGTGACATGTCCCTTGTACAGATGACCCGTACTGGAACTGGGGATTCTAGAAGCTCACTTGGGTTCCATAAACAGGCTCAACTAAACATTTCATTGATTTTTCTTTGTCAGTGAGAGTTTAAACCCCATTTCCAGCTGTCCTATGTTCCTCCTAATTACAGCAAATTTGTGTTGCCAGTGTCATTTCAAAGTGGCTGATAGTGGCAGCATTTTAAACAAGAAAATTCTGAGCAAGGCACAGAAGAAAAGACCCTTCGCTCTGGAATGTCCTGTATGACCAGATAAATGTAGGTTGGATATATAACCATCCAGACAGATTTCGTGGGGGGAGTAATTTGTGGCTTTTCCAGAAAGGATCAGGCTGATGGAATTGAAGGCAAAGGGCATGGGGATGTATAATGATGTGAATAAATAACATCATGGAATCATTAAGGTTGGGAAAGACCACTAAGATCATGTAGTCCAACCCCAGCCCACCCAACCATGCCCACTGACCACGTCCCTCAGTGCCACCTCTCCACATCTTCAACACCTCCATAGACGGTGACTCCACCACTCCCTGGGCAGCAGTGCCAGTGCATCATCACTCACTCTGAGAAGAAATTTTTCCTAATATCCAACCTGAAATGACATATGGATAAATGTAATGAAAGATAGCTAGAACACGGGTAGGGCAGAGACATAAAGGTCTGGATTTGCATTTGAAAATGAGAAAAGGGGAGAAAATCGTGGGTATGATTGCTGTAGAGCTGGTGTTTGGGCAGGGAGCGAGTAGGATCACTGTACTCTTTGCAGAGAGGCCGCTGTGGGTTTGGAGGGGTGGTTGGCAAAAACTGAAACAGCCAAAGGACAGGCAAACAATTGAGACTCAAAGTTTTGAGGGAAAATTAGGTGCATTTAAGAAACTTTGGTGGAGGTATGTATCAACAGCAGTGCAGAGGTATGTATCAACAGCAGTGCAGAAGCATGAATCAGAAGTCTTGAGAGCATGCTGAGATATGAGCCAAGGTGACAGGATAAATGCTTTATTTTTCTCGTGCAAGCTGCCAGAAATAGTAATTACACTTAATTTACGGTTTTCATTTGAAGGTATATTCCATAGTTTTCAAAAGGCACTCCTATATCCAAAAGCACATTCCAAAAGCTCCTATCCTCTCCAGTAGAAATAATTGTCCTCTTTTGTAACTCATAAAAACATGTTTGGTTTCCTCTAGTGTCTGCCTTTGGTACACAGGCTTAGCAAACACAGTCATTGCTCTGCTTCTTGTTTTCCGGTGCGGTGAGTTATGATTGCAACATGGGATATATGCCTTACACTGATAAGCCAGATTTTCTGCAAGTCACTGTGCGGTAACGGGAAGTGTCTGTATAAAAGATCCTTATTGTTCGGGTATTTGTAGTTGGGTTTTTTATTGCACTGGACTGTAGTTCACAGGAAAGATGAGTTTGAATGAGTTTAGGTTTGCCAGTCACCCTGCCAAAATTTTCCACTGTGTCCAACCTGCAGTTCTGTGTGGACTGAGTTTCAAAGAATCATAGAACATCCCGAGTTGGACGGGATCCATAAGGATCAATGAGTCCAACTGTAGTCAATTTAGCTGACTAAAGATGCAAAGCTTTACTGTGGATCTGTCTGTTATTACCACCACTCTTCAAGTGTTTCACCAGCTCACGTTGCATTATTGGTGGTGTTCCTGACCTGATTTACAAAGATGGAACCCAGCAGGGATCACACAGAAAGGAGATGCAGCTGGTGAGAAAGCAGAACTGGGCTCAGTGCTTCTTCAGTAGCTCCCATTTACAAGTGAGCAGAGGAGTAATGTCCATTATTAAATACACAATTTCAAGTATGCAGAAACAGAGGTACGCTGTTCAGCTGATAGCATAATGGTATAATTCCTCTTGTGGTTTCAGTGACTGTGATAAAACTGGACAAAAGGTAACAATCAAGGCTTTAGAGCCTAGTTTCCTCATAATATCTGATCATCTCATCAGAAGCAAATGTCTAATGATCAAAATAGGCAGAGATGCATTCAACATAGTGAGCTGCAAGAATTGGTAATGTCTGTTCAGTGTATCCAAATATTGTAATTCCAGTAGCCTCTTTTTAGTAAATTCATGCAAATTACTTTATGATGTCTGCATTTGTCTGTGCACTGATTTATCAAGTGTCTCGTTTACGAAATTCCCCTTACTGATAACAAACAATTATCACTTCAGGTAATTGATTTAAAACACAGTGTCGAGCATTGTCGGCTGATACTGTGCCAAGAATTATGGTGCATATTAGAACAGACCAGAAGTTGACATGCCTTATTCTTGCTCCACCAGATCAATATCTGGAGTAAGATGGTGGCATCCACCAGGATTGTACTCAGAGCTCATGTGGAATATGAGCACACTTCAAGGCAGGACTGGGTTTCTTTTCCATATAATTTATCTTAACATTTGACTCAGCGGGCACAGAAAGCACTATGATCTTAGGGAGAAGTGTGCAGGGAGAAGCTGAGACTGCCTCTGCTAGGGTTTACTGTAATGTTGTAGATTGGGTCTCTCTAGTGCAGGACAAGCTCAAAACTTCCTAGGAGCCTTCCTGCAAAATGCTACCATGAGTTTAACACATCCAGTCTTGTAAGCATAGCCACTGGCAATCTTTCTAGGCAGTCAGAGAGACTGAGGCACCTTAAAACAAAGCCCTGATCAGCGCAGAAATGTCTTGCTTCCTGCCAGCACCAGCGGTAAAATGGCTTTGCAGCCCTGCACACAATTGCTTGGCCTGGAGACAGGAGCTGTAACTACTGTTCTTATCTGAGCTAAAGAAAACTAAGTGAAGTCACTGGAGAAAGGTGAGAACAAAAACACGGTACTTGTTAACAGACAAGGGAATGATTGTCCTCTTCCCCCACAGACTGAAAGTGGTGGGCAGTGATTTACTGCTGAGTCATAGTATGATGGGCATGCTGCTTTTCCAAATCAGATATTCAATATTATTAGGTACGTGTTATTAAATGAATCATTGGAAGTAAAAGGTCAAATTGAGGTTCGGAATTTTCTTCCTTAACTACTTAATTTCTGTCCTTCGTTACTTCAGGAGCTTTTACCTGACTGAAATCAGCAAAAAGCTTAGTTCTTTCTATAGGACTGTTTCGTCCACAGTCACGAAATATCTGTAATTTTATCTCAGAATTTGGTCTTTTTTTGCATAGTATATGCATCATATCCTCCCACTGAGTTGTTTTTCCTAGTTACAATATTTCCATTTTACAGAGCAGATTCGCATTAGGATTTGCTAATTAATATTTTCAACTTTTCCTATATATTCCAAATGAAGTGTAAGATTGTTTCTTTCCACTAAACATGGCTTTATTACAAGGGAAGCTAAAAGCAGCGTTTGTCATGATGAAGCAATCAGAGAAATGAAAATTGTCACCCAGCAGAATTAAAAGCATGGGAGAGAAATTGCTTAATTGTGCAACGAGTTACCAAATTTTTTGACAGGACAAAGCAATGGGCATAAGCTGATGCACAAGAAGTTCTTCCTGAATATCAGGAAACATTTTTTTCTTTACTGTGAGGTTACTGGAGCACTCTGGCACAGGCTGCCCAGAGAGGTGGTAGGATCTCCTCTTTGGAGGTCTTTGGAAACCACGTGGATGTGGTCCTGGGCACTGCTCTGGATGTCTGTGCTGGAGCAGGGCTTGGAGCAGTTGACCCAGAGGTCCCTGCCATCCTCAAGCATTCTGTGGGTTCAGGTTTAGTTATCTTATGTGCTTCTCACCTCTCGTAATAGCATGCCTCAGTCTTTCTCTTATTTTTCTTTCTCCATTGTACTTTTTTTCTCTCTCTCTCTCCTATTGCAGAGCTGTCCAGAGCTGAGCATCAGTCAACTGGGAGAATAGCACAGGTTGCATCAGTTGATGTAATATACTTGTAAAATTCTGTGTACACAGAATTTCCCTTCATCAAAACAAAATGAATCTTAGAATCTGTGTCGCCCGGCATGAAATAGCAAGGATCTGTAATATTAGGTCTGTATTCCCTAAAGTATTAAATAAATTTGGGTCAAATTCAACAGGAGAAACCTGAGTCCCTTGGGGAACAGCTAATTAGATTTTTATACTTTTGTAAAGCATCTTACACTTCTGCAAAGGTACATGGCTCGTATTATTGTCTCTCAGCAATACTGTTTACAGGGAAAAAAAAAAGTTCAATTTCCACGTGACTTGGAAATTTAATGCAAATACCGAATCTTTGAGCTATTTAGAGCACACAGCAGGCCAAATAGGCTTCATATCCGTGATTGACCCACGGAGTGTTTTTTGATAGAGGAAAAAATGGTGTTCTGGTGCTTATTCTGTCAAGAGAGAAAAGAACAAATGGAAAATAAGGCTGCAGGCTCTTGTAGTAAGCTGCAGATAAATGCCTGCCAGACCTGCCTCAAGCTTCTACTTTTGCCACCATGTGACGTGACGGGGCAGTCTGTGCATCCAGCTTGCAAAGAGATTTTCATTCAAGCATCAGTTGCTGTGGTAACAGCACGAAGAGCAGATCAAATGGATGCCAGGACCAGACAGGTTTTTCTAAGAACTCCACATATGTGAACGGTTGGTGGTGACCCAATTCTAAAAGGTTATCAAACAGATTTGCACTGCAACTGACTTAATGTTGTCTTCTCTGGGTTCCGGACCTTGCTCTGGTCCCCAGGGTTTCTCATGAATCAGCATCCCTGAGGTTTCATCAGAAGCTCACGGGCTGCCCTGAAGGAAATGCTGGCGTATTGACAGACGCGATAGCTTCATGCTCATGTGTTTAAGCTGTCTCCTCATCGTTGAGGGCTGGGCTGACCGAGCTTTGGGCTCTGTCAAAATCTTGAGTAATTAACGCTCGATAATCACACACTGGAGTTTCTCCCATGCTTAATCTGATTTCTGCGCTGAAGTTGCTCACAGCTCACTTAAATTCCACCCACGTGTAATTTAACCAACATAACTGATTATATTCAATTTTCCATACTCAGAGTTGAGTTATGTACAAGGTTCACCATCACATTTCTGATCTTGACTGAAGATGGCTGGTTCTTCTGCTTCTAAAATTGGTTTACTCCATTCTTATGAATGGTTGAGTTGAAGTCGTAGCGATGATCTGGTGCTGCCTGTTTAGCAAAAATCTGAGTTTCCCTTACAGATTTGGAAGGCTTGGTTTTCTGTTTGTTTTTGTTTCCCTGAGAAATGTGTGAAGGGAGTGTGTGCTGTGGGTTAGATACAATCACGTGGGTTGGGCCACTCAGCGTTCCAGCTTTATCTAGGAAGGGGAATAGAAGGCAACTCCTTAAACATTCCTTATTTCCACTCCTCTCAACCTCCAGAATACATTCCAACATGCTTATAGGCTTAATAATGATCCAGTCTGGAGTATATTCAGGATTTCAGAGGAATAATGACTTGTCAGAGGCTTTGGAACACTTGTTGGAGAAGGGGCTTGCCTGTTCTGTACAGCCAGCGCTGCAGCATGTTGGCAGCCCCACAGTTGTGTAATTGGATAGATAAGGTGTGTGCATCTTGACTTAAAGGCTTAAAGTCTACTACTTAAGCCTATTTTTTACACTTTACAGAAGCGCATCATAAGTCCACCCATGAAACTGAGGGAAGATCTCTCTTCCACATTAAATGGCTGCATATTTGATGTTTAGGGGTTCTGTGTGAGGCACTTTGTGCCTAGCTGTGCCTACGTGGGCATGCCATGTAGGTGTGAAGTTGTCCTCTGCTCTTCAGAGCTATTGCTAAGCGGAGTGTCTCTCCAGCCCATGCCCATAGCAGGTGATTTTGAACTCCTAATATTTTTTTGTCCCTAGTCAGCAAGCACAGCTCTAAAAATGTCACTATCAGGAGACAGGCAATAAGTCTCCAAATCAATTATACCCTGTCAGCTTTTTCAGCCACTTAAAGCAATTAGAGTTAAGAACACACTGGCTAAATTTACATGGAGCACAGTCTTTCTTCATGCCCCCTGCTTGTGTACTGTATTGCAGCTGCAGATACAGCACGAGTACAATGGGCATCAGAGGACGCGCTGTGCCTCCAGCAAGTGCCCCGGGCTGTTGGTGGAGGGCAGCCCTCCCAGTTTCTCTGGTCACGCCAAGCAGATGTCTGTCCGTGTTGCTGAGATGAACCACAGACGGCTGCTTAGCAGAGGCAAGCGGCACGCATCCTCAAAGAGGGGTTTTGAAAGTGATTAGTTTCTGCATATGTAGCTTTGTGCTTTGAATATGGAGATGAAGAGAAAACACTTGGCAAGAGATAGAAAGCCAGAAGGGAGCAGAACAAAAGAAACAGCGGAGTTCAGAAAAATCTCTGGAAGTGAATGGGGAAACCGAGTTTTATGGGGCAGGTTCAGTGCGTGAGCTGGTAGCACTGTCCATTTGTGTAGTACGGTCTTTGGGCATGAATTCTTGTGAATGCAGAAGGTATTCTTGAACAGGATTCAGTCTTTTAACATCCATGTGATGTGATGGAAATGGTAAGAGTTCAGATGGAGTTTAGTATTTCCAAAAGGTCAGAGCTCAGTGAAACTTGAATTTTAATCCAACTTTTGGCTTTCTGTTGGCTCAGGATATGACGTGTCAGAAGGCTCAGCTGTCTGTGTGCACAGAGCCCCAGTGCTACCACCCCAGTGGTAAAATGCTGCCTTATAGAATCATTACGGTTAGAAAAGACCTCTAAGGTCATCTAGTCCAACCATAAACCCCTCACCAACATTGCCCACTAACCACATCCCTCAGTGCCACCTCTCCATGTTTCTTGAACACCTCCAGGGTTGGTGACTCCCCCACCTCCCTGGGCAGCTCTGCCACTGCCCAACCACTCTTTCAGAAAAAAAAAAAATTCCTAATATCCAACTTGAACTCATCCTAAACTGAGACTGGCTTTGGTTAATTCAGCTGCTGTCTGCTGAAGTTGTTCACAGCCTCACAAATGGAATAAAATTACCAGATGATGGATTCTTCCTGTGGCAATGTGGCAAAAAAAAAAAAAAAAAAAAAAAAAAAATCCAACAAACAAACAAACCCAAAACTATTCCCTGGAGAGGAATCTGCATACAGCATCAGCATCACTTAAAACTCCATTCATGACCTATTTTGGGGAGCTGATAGGATTTAAGTCCCCCAGGCCTCATCTAGCCTAGGATGAGTTGTATTCGCAGGCAATTACTAAATCAGCATTAAGATAGTCTCATAGATTGTCCTGATTCCCCGATCTTCCAGCGCGAGCTGTTCAATACAGCTCTGGGCTATTTAGGAGAATTTGCTGGCTGAGAGCCTTCCTGATAACATCCTTGTGCTTGTTTGCTGACTGCTCTTGAAGGTACCTTAGAAGCTTTTATAATTGATCTCCATAGCTTATCTGTGCAGTAAAGCGGCGTGTTTCTAGCTAGCATGTACAGATGTACCTTGAATATTGGCAACAGCTGGAAAGATGAATGAATGGAAACCTCCCCATTATTACCTGGTGGATCGTTCCTTTTCTTCAGCTGATTTTGTTCTGCTTCCTTCATCTGCAAAAAATACTGCACAGTGCCATCAGCGAGCAGCACTCAGGCAGAATGCATTCATTGTAGAAAAATGGAATAATCTGAATATCAATGAGATTCCTGTCTAGATTTTTAGCTTTACTAATGCTGTCCTGTAGGAACACCTTTTGACAGTGATGTAGAGGACCCATGAATTGGAATAACTGCCCAACTTAAATTTACATACATGGGGATTATTCTGTGCAAAAGGCAAAAAAAAAGAAACTTTGGTCATTTGGATCCAAACATGAGTTGGAAAAAAATCCCTTTAATTCTAATATCTACTTAAATGTTTACTTGGGTTTGTCTTTTATTTCAGAAATATCTTCGTTTTGACTTTGTATTATTCCCTATAGCAGTTCATATATAAGAGCACAGGGATACTCCTTGTGGAGGACCTGGACCCAACCAACCTCTCCTCGTTTTTTGCACTGAATGAGCTGCTTGAAAGAGAAAATAGAATCATAAAGGTTGGAAAAGACCACTAAAATCATCCAATCCAACCACCAACCCATCACCACCGTGCCCACTGGCCGTATCCCTCAGTGCCACAAGGCAGAAGCAGAACCTGAGGAAAAACTGAAGCAGGAATAGGGAAGGGATTCTCAGTTTGGAATGTTGATTCAGAACTCTGTCAGCGTACTCAGTGAAGGTGAGGGAGGTTTTAGCCTTCATAATGTCTTCTTTGACCGTGTTCATAAAATATTACTCTACCGCATTTGTTCGCCTTTGAAAACCCATCTTAAAATACCAAATGGAAAAAAAGCTGTTATTGATGGGGTTACTTACATTGATTCCCAGCCGGAAGGTTTCTCTGGACAGAGATTTAATGTCTGAACAGCCATGATGAGGCAGAGCAGAGGTCCATACAGCCTCCTACAGCATCCAACACTGAGGAAATTAAAAGAACAGAGAATGCAAACCGCAGCAGTTCTCTTGTACACCTTCATAGCATTGTCTGTACTGTAGTACCACTGCTACTTGGGTTTGATCTGGGACCTCAGATGGGTTTTTCTGTCCTCAGTTTGCCTGGTTCCTTTTGAACCTGCACAAAATGTGGGTGAGCTGCGAAACACGAGGGACTGAATCCTGGATGAGCTGCTGCATTTGAGAGCAGGAGAATCAGTTCAGACTGAAGAGGAATGGATCCCTGCAGCTAAGCCTGCCACCAAGTGCTAAATATACCGAAGAGCATTGCTTTGCTGCAGATATCTGCAGTGGTATAGCAGGAGAAAGGAATCTCGTGTGAACTCCAGAGCCAGGGTGTAAGTTTTGCAAGGACAGCTGTTATCCTGGCCAGAGAATGGTGAGTTTCACATCCTGCTTTACTGATGCTCCTTCCAGAGCAGAGGTGGCTGCCCATTGAAGAAAAATGAACTCAGTTGGGAAAGCAAACGATGGGGAAGTTCTCTTCTTATTTTTGTGTTTGCCATAGGCCTTGTTGGTTTTTTTTGTCTGTTTTTTGTTTTTTCTTTGTAAATGAGAACCCATTTTTGAAGTTTTCCATTGAAACTCAAAATTTTGATGATCACAGTGGGGAAAAATTTTAATGAAAGACACAAAAAAAGTCTTTTGATCAACTGCACGTAAGAGGTTTTGCTTATTTTTTTTTTTTTCACAGATCTTTTAATTCAGCTTCTAATTTTTTTCTCCCTAATGATTATGGAAGAAAATTCTTGCTCACATTTTCATAGCACCAGATCCCAATAACTAAGATCTGGCAAAATAAAAGATTCAGAATCCTTTTCTTGCAGAGGGATGCTGGGGATGAAAGCAGTACACAGGATGAAATATACATGTTTCTGGGAGAGCAGACTGCTTGTAAACTTTGCATTTTTACTATCATTTTTTTTGCCCATTCTGATATAAAAAGGAATAACACAACTTTCTATTCCTCAGACTGCTCGGTACGGTTGCTGTTCTCTCTTGTGTACCATTTATGTCTCACTTAAACACATCATATTTGAATTTCACTCACTGATGGAAAAATATTTCTTTTTGCTGAGCCTTTCACTTCCATGAACTGTTTGTTTCAGTATGTGTGCCATACAGGTGATGTGTGATCTGGAGCCTGCAGCCTAAAAGAAGCTCTTGCTAAGCACCTATAGGAGAAATGCTTCCTTCCCCAGTCCCTCTCTTCTGTTCTCTGATATTTTGCTATTCCTCTTTTTAAGGAACCCCGTAAAGGGTTTAGCTTTGCCGAGGTCTTTATGGGAGAAATGGCAGCTTTCCAAATGGAGGAAGAGGAAGTTAGGTTGGGTTGAATTGTTGTTTCTTTACCGTCTGAAAATAACACTGCACGTGAAGCAGTTGGGAGCGCCCTTAGGAAATTGCCCTTTCTGAAATGATGGAGAAAATGAGAACTTCGTAGCTCCTATGGAACTGAAGAGCTTAGGGAAGGTATCCCAGCAGGAGGGCAGCCATTACTCCCCCAGCACCTCTGAGGTTGTGCTGAACGTGGTGGGCTTCCTGGCTTAGTGTGGAGTGCTGTGGGTGCAGGAATGAGATATAAGGTTGGATGTTACCTGGTGGTTATGTCTGCTGTTCTGCTGCGCTTTGTTTTAGGTGGCTGTTACGTAAAGTAAAACAGAAGGGTGTGATCCAGCACAGGAAAAGTACCCAACAGAAAGCCCAAAACAATCCAATAAAATTCCTATTTATTTTATTTTTCTTCCCCCTTTCTCTCTCTGGGGGAACTAAGCTGGATAAGGAGGAGATGTTTTCATGCAGAGACAGCAGGAAATGGGGAGGGTTGGGTTTCGAAGGCATTCAGATGCCTTTGTAAACATCCTTCTTATAGGAATATTAATTTTTAAACATCCTGAAATCCCATCCTTCCGCCACCCAGCCTGATGATGCCATCAGAAGCCTTCCCCTTCACGTCCCCAGGCTCTGCTCACAGCAGGGAGGAGGAGAGCCAGCTCAAGGATCCTGCATCCAAAGGAACGATTGTGTCAGGCAATTTGAATAACCTCTGGGGCCAAAGGTTGCAGGTGACGGGGATTTGGGAACTCCTAACCTTGGAATCTCCCTCTGCTCTCCCTTACGTAGGGAGACTCAGCCTGAGGAACAGGTTTGCGTGAAACCATTCGGCATTGCTGTACAGAGTGCAGCAGGGTGTCACGCGTGTCTTCCTCCAGCGCTGCACCCACCAGGTCAGGAAGCAGAGCTGCTGATGAATCACGTTGGTGTTGACAGCCTCCTGCTCGGGGTTTGCTATCAGAGCTCCATCAGCTCTGGCCGATCCCAGGAGCAGCTGGGATCGGCCGTCGTGCTTTCTTTCCTCTGCTCCTGGTGACATCTACCGGCAGAACAGCCTCGGATCGGGCATTTGCTGCTGCAGAAGGCGGCTTCAATATACATCACGTTTAATCTATACGCCTAAATGCGATGTAGAATTTATGACTGTAAACGCTCCCATATTTGTTTGGGTTATTCTGTGAGCACAGGGAGGCAGATTTGTAGCAGGAAGGCAGAGTTCTTGACAATGCTGAAATGAGAGCAGAATAAATCACTGCAGCGGGTTTTATAGGCAGCACTTCAGCAGAGCTGGGAGTAAATGGGGTAATGCTATCACTGCCTAGAAAGCATTTTCTGTGGCTTAGTTTAGCCTGCCGGTTCTGCTTTTGCTGCATAAAGGCTCTTCTGGCAGAAGTGTCATGCTGTCAGAGGATGCTGCAAGCCAGGCTCGCTGTGGGAATCTGGGAAGGGACTTTGAATGCTTTCTGGCTTTGCTATGGCACAGACTGCTGGTTTAGGAAACAAGGATCGAGAATGCTTTCCCTTCTGCTCATGGCTTGCCTTACGCCCTTTCTTTTTATGATCCTGACACTGAAAATCAGTCCCCCAAAAGAGCAGCCTTGAGAAGACCCCGGGCAAACTACCCCAAGTTGTAAGTGAAGAAAGAGCAAACTGACATTTTCCAGCCCTTTAGTGGGTAGAAAGTTCTATTTGAATAAAGCACAAATTTAAAAAATAATACATCTATTTCAGGATGATATTCCCATTTGCATCTACTGTCCACGCTATTAGTGATGAAACATTTACATTGGTCTATGAATTCAGAGCCAAAACCCATTTTAACTTTAATAATTTAGCTTTAGGAACTTAAATTCCCTTCTCTGGGCTTTGCCCAGAGTTATCCTCTGCCTGTCCATCTCTCATCTTTTCCACATAACCTTGCAGAAGGTACTACAGCTCTGTTTGTGAGATTTTTCAAGCCTTCTGGAAGGGAAAGCGTTTTCCTGCTGGTATTCCAGTGTTTGACTGAAGACTGAGCATGAATCTTGTCCCAGTTCTCCGTGCCTTGCTCCTGTGAGACCTGAACTCACTGGGGATGCTCGTTCACAGAGAAGGAAGATCAGAGCCGTATTCAAAATGCTCTCTAAATCTGATGCCCCAAGAGCTGAACTCAGGCTTGCTCAGTTCTGAGCGCTCACATCAATATGCACACAATTAAGCACAAGAGACCGGTTGTGTAATAAGTTCGTATTGATCCTGCCCTGGCAGGAGCTGGAAAAAGAACAAAAGAAGCTTCTGCTGTGGGTGTTCAGTGGGGAAAACCAGGTATGTTCCATCACTGTAAGGACTTGCACTGGCAGGGTAATCCCAGAGGTCTGTGCTTTTAGTACAACTCCTACAGGAGTCCTAAAGAGGGCACCTGAGGTACAGTACTGCTAAGGGTGGCGGAGGGACACGAAGAAAGTTCAGCTCTCTGTATTCAGAGGTGAACTGGAAAAGGTCAAGCACGATGGTGGCCCATCAACAACCAGACACTGGAAACACCAGGATATTGCCAGACGCATGTAGTGACATGAGCAAGAAACAATCCTGTGGTATAAAGATGGGATCATATAAGAATCCCTGGGTCAGAGAAGGCAAATCAAGACTGTGAGAGGAAGCTTGACTTCGGCCTGTCTTCTTATCTATGCACGTTTGGCTTTGCAACGAGCAAAACCCAACACAGAGCTGGATTCCTGAGGACACTGCAGGGGTAAGTAGACCCCTTAGATTCTGTTTGTTCACATAAGAATGATAGTAATTTAAATACGATCCTATAAGAGTATACTTTAGAGATAGATCTCTTTCTATTAAGCAGGATATTGCGACAGTCCCTCTTAGATCACTTTAATATCAGCTTAAACTTGTCTTCTTTTAATTACAGCTTAGAAGATTATATCCACTAAGTTTATTTAGCCAGGAATACTGATCCCAGAAGGACACGGATGCCCAAACAAGGAAGAGCTCCCGCTGTGACGCCCGTACTTTGCTGTAAGTGGAGGTGCTTTGCCATGGAAGTGTTCTCCATTTGCCACCACTGCTCTTGTGTAAGAGGTGAAAAAGCCCCTGCTGCTCTGAGACTGCAGCTGGGCAGGGGAGGAACGATGCTGCGAAAGAAAACTCGTGAGCGATGATAAAATGGAGAAACTCACCTTGAACTGCATTGCTAGGGTGTGTCTCTTGGAATACAGCCACACTGGAAAGGAACCTGAAAGCTCCGATGTTTTGCCTATTAGAAACAATAATGTTTGTACGTTGTATATTTGTTTTGGTATCTCAAAAGCAAGCCTTACAGACTTCCTGAAATTGTCTGTACCAATACAGCACAGAAAAGGAGCAACCCCTGAGACAAGCTTGTGATAAGCAGGAGTTTCCTGTGATCCCCACGGGCTGTTCCGTTCTCGGATAGGTATTTCCCAGAGTGACCTACTTACAGGGAACTGCACGTGGCGCTGTGCTGACACACCAATGACCCCCAGCAGGGTGAGTTCTGCTGTGCCCTCACACCTTTGGTTCTTTGAAATATGTTTATATTTCTATATTTACAGACTCGGACAATGGGGTGGTTATGACATCAAGAGCATCTTGTGAGCACGTTTGGCTATTCCTGCATGCAATGCTGGCTATTTCTGTCAAGTTTACACCTAAAATTATAGGCTTATATGTTCGTTTTCTCGGCGCAATTTGTAAGAAATCTAATAAATCATCTCTTGATAGATACTTTAGAGGTGAACGAGAGAACTTCTGTAGTTAGCTGTGCTTAGATGCCTGCCTACACCCACTGTTCTGTTCCCAAATGCAGGGGAGTTGTATGTCTGGAACACGGGCTGACTGATGTTGGGTGATGGCCAAACCTCAGTGCCCACCCATGCTTTGGTTAACCCACGTCCTTGTCGTCTTTCCATGCCACAAATATTGAACTAGCAATTCCTTCCTTTCATTTCTATGGGTCATTTCTTGCTTTTTCTGCTACTGAATGTTTCTCTTGTTGTCCTCTTGCAGCCACGAATAATCCAGCGACCTTCGTGTGGTGATGGAACACTTTCCCAATGTAACTTCACTGCAAGAGGATACAGTGTCCAAACTCTTTAGCCAGGAAAGATCAGTATTTTGGTAAGCTGCAACAATTTGGACGCTACATACCTGAGGGTACCATGATGATTTTCATGCAGTGCTGCTCAGCAGCCGGAAGGTGGGGCACAGGCTTTGCTGTTTCATGTTGGTACACTAATGGCTGCACACCGCTAATTGTGAGACTTACTAACTTTGGTGGAGATAAAGCAGCAGCTGGTTGCATATTACAATTTAAACAGTAAAATACAAGAAAAAATGAGTATTTTTTAGGCTCACTTTCAAAACTGAAACTTGCAGGCCGGGAGCTTGCAAAGGCTGCACGCCTGGTGTGGTATAGGGGAGGATCAGAGCGTAGGAGAGCAGGAACTGAACAGGAGGGTTTAGTTTGAGGGTGACAAACAGAAGATCGTGATCTATCATGACATGGTTACAACCCTTCGGCTTCGGTACCCACAAAGAATTTGTTCCTCCTCGAAGCCAGCGCCTGGCTTCAGTGCCATCAGAGCACACTACTGTTTCGGAGTGTGTAGTAAAAGGGGCATTCAGGTTTCATGGAAAATCCCATAATTACCCATAAATATTCACTCCGAGGGAGCACTGCTGTTGATTTATCGAGTATGCCACTATGTTAGCGTATTCACCCACTCAAATTTAACTGGAATTGTTTATTGTGTAGTTTATAAAGTTGCATAGTCTGGATGTACTCCCTCCCATGTTCTGTGAGTCAAGCTTGGTGTCCATACATCTTGTTGGCATCATGTCCTGAACAGCAATGAACTTGGGTCTGGGAGCTCAGTCTGTGGGAAGAGTAAGTAACAGCACTCCTCTAAGTCAGGTGAGGTCCTTCCTTCTCTGCTCACTTTTAATTATAATTGCTACCATCTTCCGTCCCTTTGTCAGGGCTGCACATCCAGTTGGGAATCTGGTGAGCTGATCTCTGACAATATCAAATGTTCTAAGAACTCTTAATCGAAGGCAGCCCATGAAAGCACCCTGGGGAGCGCTTTATTCTCTGTGTTTAAAAGGACATGAAAGTACAATAGTTCTCTTTATCCTGGTACAAAGCAGCCAATTGATCTTGTCAGTTTAATAAATAATACAATTGCTTCCATCAGACACTGTTAATAGACTCCTGTCTGGACTAATGTTGTACAGAGTGGTACAAGCACAGAAATGCTATCTGCTGCGTCTGCCCTGGATTAACCACCTCCTCCTTTATCACCTAAAGTCAAAGCTTCCAGCAGCAGTCCCTGAAGGGCATCAGGTCCCCTGATCTTCATCTCTTTCTTCATCTTTCTTCATTTTAATGTGTGCTCTTGGAAGAGACAAGCTAATTTCCTGATGCGTCTGTTGTCTGGCTGCCTCCTAGCGTTTGTACAGATTCAAAGAAGCTTGGGAATGTGAAATAGGCCGCAGGTTTGCCTTTTCTCTTTTCTTTTTTTTTTTTTTTTCCCCTCTGTAAGTCATTCACTAAGTGGTCTCAGGATGCAAAGTTTGGCTCATGCCTTCCAAACACCGCAAAGGTGCAGGAAGCTCAGATGCAGCTCCTGGAGTGTTATGAATGCAAGTGCCAGATAGAGGTAGGCTCATAGCTCAGGGTATGGACTGTGTGTGGTTCGGTGCCAACGTAACCAGATTATGCCCATCTGTGGATTTTGAGTAGGCCCTGAAATTTTGCATTATCAGCGCTGCTTTTGGGGGAACATCAGACGCAGACACAGCGTTCGGGAAAGTGCTGCTCACATAAGCGGAAGATCTTAAAAATTACACTGTCCTGGTTTTGGTTTGCTTTCATTTGTCTTCTCTCTACCACGACATGAATTCGTTCTGGGTTCTGCAGTGGAGGTACGTCGTACACGGGAAGAGTATGTATTTGTCACTGGGAACAAGAATCCAGGGCTTTCAGAACCAGACTCAGTGGGAATGGTGGGAATAGGTTGACTTGATGATCTTAGAGGTCTTTTCCAGCCTTGGTGATTCTATGATGCTATTTCTACACAAGTATTGTGTATATATTGTGTATACGTATGTTTAAATCTAGACTTTCATGTCAGTCTCATAGGTTGTCCCTTCAGGTCATGAGATGTGCCCTTGAGTGGAGCTCTCCTGCTCAGCTTCAAAGGTGACAGGGTGGTGAGTGAAGAGTTGACTGATCCTCGTGTTTGCAGGAAGAACACTTCTGATCTTACTGTTGGAATCAGTTATTCCACTGTTAATGAAACTGTATTTATTTGTAATTACCTGAGTGCATAATGCAGTGGCCAACGAGCAAAAGAGATGCTGACATTTAGGTTCACTACACTTTGGTTTTCTCTTCTGTGGGAGGCAGACAGTAACGGTGCCAGGACTCAAAGGCCAGGTACGTAACTGATGTTGAGCTGTTCAGATATTTCAGATACTGGGACAATCTGTGAAGGCAACAGATTTGTATCTCAGCAGAGGGATGTTCTGGTTGAGCAATGCGGCCCCACAGCATCAGAAGTCAGCAGACCTGGGACTCTTTTCAGTCAGTGCAGAAAGCAATTTCTGGGAATTTAATGCTCCCAACCCCACAGCCTTTTATCCCACATCCCTGTGTGCTCAGGCCTGTGTTTGCAGGAATACTGCTTTTGAATTGTTGCTGCATCGCTCGCAGAGATAATACTCTGCTGCCCTCCTACTTAGAGAACTCAAATGCTCTTTATTGTGAATTCAAAAACTAATTGAAATCCAGATTCCTTAACTAGCCTTTGTTATTACTTCAGAAAGAAAAATCAGTCCTTTAAATAATAAAATGTTCACACTAAAAATCAGTTTGCTTTACTCCCACACCCATTTTGAATTGAGGCTGCTGTGTTTGAAGGGTAAGATCCAATAGTGCCTGTAAAGCCACAATCGGTGTTTGAAAGGCAACTCTCTGCTGCTCTTTGAGTGCTATTGATGCTTTCAGCTGTGGCATGAAAGACCTAGAACTCTGATCTCGGGTTTTGGCAAGTCAAGTCATTCAATTCAATTTCAGAACTGTACAGCTGTGAAGCTTTACAAGTTTTGATGTTTAAAAAGGCAGGGATTATTTCTGTTCCCTGTGATTTGTGAGCAACTGCTGCTTCTGTTAGCAAACCCAGGAAGAAACCTGTCTGTCTGATGTGCACAGACTGTTACTGATACCTGAGCAGCTATTACACATCTGGCTGATAGCCGTGAGATCAAAGCACTCTCTGATGCTCTGCTGCCCTTTGAGCACCTTTTAATTGGCCCTGAACCCACGATTTAGGATCAGGAACTGAGCTTTGCCTCCTTGGGTCGCTGGGTGAAGCCAGTTTCAGTCTGTAGGAGGCTGATTGGTGCTCTCAGCCTTCTCTCTAGTGGGGAAGGGGATGGTGTTGTTACAGCCACCTCTCTGGTCCTGGTCTTGGTATAGGCAGGGAGCTTGCAGACTTTGGTCTTTCCCAGGAGAGTTGTGCAGGCTTGGCTGAAGCACATTAGTATGGACCTTTTGGTGGGGATACTCCAGCTGTCCTCTCCAGGGGAGGTTTTGGGAAGATCTGACCGGCTTTCTCAATCCTACAAGTCATGTGCTGAACTTTCAATTTCCAGCACTGTGGCACTATTTCATAAGCTCGCATTTGGGGACTTCGTCCTGTGGGATTGTCATTTATGTTCCTTTGTTTTCATTAGAAATTGGAGACATTGTCGTTTAGAATCATAGAACCATTAAGATTAGAAAGATGCTAAGATCATCTAGTCCATCCATCGACCCATCACCACCATTTAGCTGTTGGCCCAAACCAATGGAGAATGGGAGAGCTGTGAGGTGAGTGCAGGCTCTGCTCTGCAATCAAAGCAAGCTCTTTGGGACACTGTGCTCCTCTGCTGAACAAGCTCGACTTACAAGCATGTCTATGTTGCATTGCTGCACAGTGTGCATCTCATTGCATAGGGCAGACTTTACTTGTGGGATAGGGCAGAGTATTGGCTCTGGTTGTTTCCACTTTCCAGTAGAGGACACTGCCAGCACTCTGCCTGCCTTCTACAGGGCACCTGTCCATGTCCCATCTCCCTGCACACAGCCCATTGGAGATGGGACACGGACAGGTGCCCTGTAGGAGGCAGGAAGCAAAGCCATCCTGCAGGATGGCACTCAGCAGAGGCTCAGTTCACGCAATGCTGCTCACCTGCTGTTTGCAGCCAAGTCTAAAGGCACACAGATAGCAGTCCCTTGCAAGATTAAACTCTTTGATTCCAATCTCTTTAGCTAGAAAGCATGTTGTTTTATCTAATGCTTGTCTCTGTCTGTTTTAGGCTGCGGTGCCTGCTGTGAAAAGGTATGCATAATGAAATGATTAAATCATGCATTTTAAAATAATCAAAGTCACGCTGTTTCAACTATGCAGCAATCCTGTTCCTCTTAGGAGACATCTAGCCAGGTTTAGAATTTCTTTTGGATTTTATATTTCTTAGAAGGACTCTGAATAAAAAAGATAATGTGGCTGAGGCCAGTTCTGCTCTCCTGTATGCCCAGGGCCAGATTTGATCACATTCATATTCTTCTTGTGTCGCCACACACAGAAAATAACTTTGTGGTCTGATTTTATGCTCTAAAGAAAATCATTCACACTGTGACAGCACTTCAAAATATTTCAATCCTTATTCTGTGTACGCTGCTGGCTATTGCTGCAGTGCAGAAAAAACACTTCACTGAATCAGTGGTTATGGGAAGGGATAAAGTTTCCAAATCACTCTTTTCTGTCTTGATTTTCTAACTAATCCCTCGTTCCTGCTGCATCTCTGGTTTGGAGTCTCTCCTCGTAACTCTGCACTACTTCAAGCCTTAGCATTCTTGATCTTCATAGCTGCTCAAAACTGCTTAAAAATTGTGCATTATAAGGTCAGGTGATGCTACATGGGCTACGACATATGGGAGCTGCTGGTGGGAAGCAGCTCATCTCCTGTCCCCCAAAGAGGTGTGGAAATTTCCTTTTTCCTTGAGGTGGCTTATGGCAATTGAGGCAGTGACTCCGTGGCTAGTGCAGGATGAAGACCCTTTATTGTATGTGCTCACAACCTTTTATACCCCCATAACAACTCCTTGGTCACATGTACTAGCCAGGCACCTCCTGTGTGTGTGTTTACATCTAATGTAAGTAGCTGCTGAGCTTTTTTGCTCATTTGCAAGATCTTTTGCTCATAATGTCTTTGTTTTCTTTGTCCCACAAAGAAAAGGCTGTGGGATGCAGCTACCCACTCTGACCCTGTGGCCAAAGACCTTTTGGGGCCCTGGAGATGGGTTTTTGTATTCAGGCTTGGCTCCCCCTGTACCAGTAATCTGTTGAGCTCTTCTATGAAAAGTTACACCCTCGTTATTGCAAGACCTTGGCCACAGCCTCACTCCCTCTTTGTCCCACGTTTCTGTGTCATAGATCATAGCCCCATCTACTTATATGTTACGAGAAACCCACACCAGAAGTCGCCTTAAATCAAAGCTTTCCACTTTAGGGGGCTGTATTTACAGGGGAGGAGGCACAGCAACGACATGGAGCTGCATAACAAAATACTCTTCTAGAATGATTCTTGCAAATCCAAAATGCAGCCTCGGGGAGCAGATCAGTGAGCAAAGCCCTCTCTCCCTCATAGTGCCACAGTTAGGAAATTGAGTAACAATTGCAGCCTATCTAAGAAGGCAGAGAAATTTAATTGAATAGCAAAATATCAGATCTGCATTTCAAGTGGAGGAATTATCTCTTTGGGCCAAAGCAGAAGTGTTTAATTTTGACAAAAGGAGATAAGAATTCGTCTGCTCTTTCATAATGGAAACTGTCACAACCAGTCTCATTTCTATTATGCAAGTGTTGCTGTGAGAGACTTCAGATCTGCTGTGCAGTTCTGCAAACCAAAGGAAACCAAAGGAAACCAGAGGATCTCAGACCAAATGGCAGCAGCTGTTTCAGAAAGGCACAGCTCTGTACTGCAGGGAAAGGACAGTGGGCACATGGGTGCACCATCGGGGTGCTCTTGCTTTGCATGTTGGATGTGGGACAGCGCGGCAATGGGATAGAAGGCATCACTCCAAGCAGGAAGCATTAATCACAGACACTGACAGCGGCACACTGCATTAAGACAGAGTCAATTCAGACAACTGCTTTCATTTGCATTCATCTTGTAAAATGAATTTGCTGTTTTTTCTCTAAATATGGATTTTGTCAGTTGCCGAAGTTGAGAAAAAAATAAAACAACAAACAGCTTAGCAGCAGTGCAGGAAAAAACCCAGCATGCAGAAAGCAAAGAGCAATTTCTTCTCTCCATGTGAGCAAACTGGATGGTTATGCTGTTTGCCTTCAGCTTTAAAATGCTGCTGCAGAACACAGCTTGATGTTTGCTTTTGCTCTGCTCAGTGCAGCTCTTTGGGACAGGACACAGAATCATAGAACCATGAAGGCTGGAAAAGATCTCTACGATCATCAAGTCCATCCACCAACTCATCAATGCCATGTCCGCTACACCATCATCCTTTGGATGGAGCCCAGTCTGGAGATGCTCAGCCCCTTTAGGGTGGTACCAACGTTCCTCTATCCCAAGTTCATGCTGACATACCCTGACAGAAGATCTTGACAGCTCAGACCTCTCACGTTGTGTGCAAACTTTTCCCAGCTACCTTTAGCCTTGCAGCTCTGCCATGAAGCATGTAGAGACAGACACCTGTGATTCACTCCTTGCTTTGGTCCTGCACTTGGAGCTGCACACCGGGAGAAATGATCCTACAGTGGAGAGGAGGATTTCTCTCAGCCAGGCATCCACAAAGGCTCAGTTGGAAACATGTTCCCATGGATTTGTGACCTGACCCATCTGTTCTCTGTCCCATAGTGAGCTGCAAGAGAAGAACATTGGGAGATCTGAGCTCAGGATTTGCACCCCTTGATGAATGTGCAGCTATTATCAGCAGTGCCCACATGAGACCTCATCCTTGTAGAGATCCACCAAAATCCACCACATTCATTTGGCTGCTCTACCTCTTCTTTAGACCTAAAATTCCAACCATTAGCCAAGAGGGAGAGAAGAGCTGTGTGTGGTTTACTCTTAGTGCAACCTGTTTGAAAAATGGCTATTGATAAAAGGTGTAGAGCCTTTAGCAGTTGGGTGTAGAACGCCTCTGTGTAAATAACAAATTATACCAGTCCATATTGATTTTCTTTGAGCAATTCCTGGATCAAATGTGCTCCTTTTACAAGTCAGAAGGTGACTTTCTAACTGCAGCCTCTCCAAACTCTGAAGAGCTAAAACCCAGATTTTCTTCCTCTCCACTGCTGCAAATAAAAACCTTAGAGTGAAGACACACCTTACCATTTTGTTGCTGATCCATAAAGCTTACTTTCTAAATAAGAAAAAAGCTTCCCAGCTCCATAAACCAGGCATGACCATCAAGAATACACTTGCAGCCATAGTTGCATGCATCATTCATCCTTCCAGGCGTCCCATGTCTGATGTGCGGTGTTTCCGACCATTGAAGCAGGAGCATGTCCTGCATCTGCCAAGGGATGAGAACTGGCCTTGTTGGAGCCCTGCAGCCAATGGAGCAATGTTTTCAGGAGACAGGGAGCAACCAGGAGCACACTTGCAGGAGTATTGCCTCAAGTGCTTGTGCAGCCAAGATGAGGGATTTTTAGGAAATGAGTAAATTTAAATTTTATTCATGACGGCACTCAAAGAAGACTCGACATCTTTTTCACTGACAAGACTGACATTCCGAAATAGAGAAAAGATATCAAATACCAAAGGAAGATCCTATTGAGGGAGAGGAAATCAAATTGATTTGACTCCAGAAATCAAAATTGAATACTTAGAATATTTCATTCTGTACAACTGATTTATTTATTTTTTTCCAAGCAAAAATTAATCTTCAATTTTCTTTTAAGTAATAATTCAATGTCTTGGTCATGAAGGCTGAGAATGGCACTGATTTTCCTTCTAGGAGTTCTTTGAGGAAACAGAGGTGACCAGACATGGACTAATGAAGCTCTAATAAGGAACAGCACTTTACCTTAAGCTGTGTCAGAGCCCAGCTCACAGGGACAGACTACTTAGGGTTATGGATGAAATCACTGCATTTCTGGCTTTTATCTGGCTTTAGCACCTCTGTGGTTCTCAGGCTTCCGTCAGCAGCAGGGGCCCAGGTAGACTTACCCCAAAACCTCTCAGTGAGAAGGAAACTCACGTTGAGCAACTCCTCTGTAAGAATCACAGAATCATTAAGGTTGGAAAAGATCTCTAAGATCATCAAATCAAACTGATGGTTGCATCAACCCATCCTCACCATGCCCATTGACCACATCTCTCAGTGCCACATCTCCACAGCTCTTGAACACCTCCAGAGACAGTGATTCCACCACTCCTTGTGAAGCAGTGCCAGTGCATCACCACTCTTTCTGAGAAGAAACTTTTCCTAATATCCAACCTGAACCTCATCTGGCCATTAAGGCCATTACCTCATGTCCTAAAGTAGAGCTTCACAGCATGGCATGCCTCCCAAGGCTCCTTCAAGCCCTCTCCTGTTCTAAATCTCCCAGCCTCTCTTAGCTGATTCCTTTGCAGCAGGATCCAATGGGTTGCACCCAGTTTTCCCCAGTTTTCACCAGCATGTGAGCTGTCAGCTTAGACCTGAACCCGGGGCTTCTTACGCCTGCAGGAAAAGGTTGCAGCTTGATTCGTTTTGAGCACTGTGCCCTTCGTACACCAGCAGCACACCTGATCTCTCTCAGACAATTTCTCTCTCATTCTTTCTCCTTACGGTCTCCCACAGCGAGGTCCCCGAAGTTATCTAATGAACACGGATGTTATGACATCCTTACACAATAACTCTAACCACCATCCCAGGAAGCGTCGCCTAATAAACGATGCAATTACCGCGAAGATGAAAAGCAGCACTCCTGAACACACACACTGCGTTGTTCTTCGTCTTGTCAAACAAATTATTTCCGTTTTTCTCTCGAGTGCTTTGTTGTGCCTCGCTTTGTTTATCAAGCTGCCTCTTATTTTTCCTCCTCGCTTGTGACTGTGGGTAAGAAAAGTGTATCTGCAGGCATAGGAATATGGAGCAGCGGCATCCTGAGCTGCTGCTGGAATGTAGGCCCACCCAGTTGAGTTTTTCCCATCACACTGGGTGGAGTGGCTCCACAGCTACACTCCTGCACACACCCTTTCTGTTTTTAGTGCTGTTAATTATTTTAAGCTACTCTTTGGGTTGATGGTATAGCTATTAATGTGGAAAGCGGGCAGTGCCTCTTTCTGTGGCGGCAAGTTACAGAAAGCTTTTTAGCTCGATCTATTCTGACTTCTACCGCGTGTTGCTGATTGGTTATGCTCTAAAAAAAGACCAATTAAACCCGGCAGTTAAACCAGACAGACAGAGGGGCATGCATTTTCCTATCAAAAGGCATTTTTGAAACAACGAAAAAAAGACACGCTTCGAGCCAGCAAACGCTTATCTCCCCTTTGAAGTGTGGGCAGCACCATGCAATTATTGCTGAGTTGTCACTGGAGCATCACAGCTCTGTTCTTACCGCCTCCAGGCCGCGGTGCTCCGGGGTTGGGTCTGCAGAACGCCACATTTCAATCTGCCTTGTTTGCATGAGCAGAGCCAGCAGCAGACGAAGGGAGAACTGGCGTTGGCCAACCCAAACACAGCTGCTGTGGCTCATTTTGAAACCTACCAGCCTTTCTGCTGTCCCTTTTCAGAGATTAAGCTTAATCTGTTGTACGCGAGGCTTATGTCACCTTATTCGAGAGTGGTTTTGCTGACAGCTTTTGAGTTTTTTCCTCCTTACCTCATCCTTTGTGGTTCTGGCAGCAAAATGGCTTTAATAGAAACGTGGCCAGGCAGAAAACGGAGCCGTGTAACAGCTGTGTGGTTCTGCCACGTGGCCAGGACAGGGCATGAGGCACTGAGAGCCCACAGCTGAGATTTTAGTGTTCTATCAAGGCCAGGTAAAAGTGGCCACTCCATATCACCGGGAACAGTGAACAGAAGCTGTGTTTTAAATTGTGTTTATACGATAAGGGCAGTGAGGCACTGGCGCAGGTTGTTCAGAGAGGTGGTGGTGCCCCATCCTTGTAGACAGCCCAGGTCAGGCTGGACAGTCTCTGAGCACCTGATGGAGCTGTGGGTGTCCCTGTTCATTGCAGGGGGGTTGGACCAGATGGACTTCAAGGGTTCCTTCCAACTCAAAGGTTTCTATGACTCTGTGAATTTAACTCCAGGGTATTTTAGCTTTATCTGAAACCCAGATGTGAGCAAAGTGTGGGAGAGGAGGCTGACGTCTGGGCTACGTGGATCCAAAGTTTCTGCTGAGTTGCAGCACAATGCAGCAGCTGAGCTGGAGCAGCCTCCCAGCCTGCCTCTGTTTGTGGCTGTGCAGCAGCCAAAGCAGGGCTATGAGCAGCTCCTGTGCTGCCAAAAATCTCCTTGCATTGGTTTATCCAGAAGTGCTTCGGCACCAAAGATAGCCTCTGGTGTGTGGGCTATGTTTCAGGTCTGCTTTTAGAAGCGAGCTGTTCCAAAAGAAGCAGAAGGTCCATCTTTCAGGTCTGTGATTACAGTAAAAGCCCAGACCGGAGCTTTTTTACTGCTTGTGTGTCACTTTGCTAATGACCACTGGTTTCTGCCTCAGTTGAATAGGTTTCCTGGATTAACCAGCAGAAAGAAAAAAACCCTCCACCCTTGGTTCTTTCTCATTTTATAATTATCTGCTGTTTCTCTAGAGCTGCTCTTTTATCCTCATGTTTTGCTCTTGCCTGGATGTGCCCAGTGCCTTGCAATTAAAACAAAGCAGCTCCATACAGTTCACAATCTAAGATAACATCTTACAAACCCTCGCTCATTAGAGCAATCCCACTGGACTGAATGAGGCTGTTTCCCATCAGCTCTACTTGCTTGTGAAGTTTAGGAGGTTCTGACCTTAAGTTATGTGTTGTAAAATGTCAGCAAAATGTTCTCTGACTCACGGGTAATGGTATAATTGCTATTGTGGTGAATCTCCCAAAAAAATAGATCCAAATGTGTTTATGTAACAATCAGAAAGCTTGTGTGCCTGGAGGGAAGGAACAGTTGTTCTTTCGGCATCACTTGTGTTTTGGCCTGGAGGTGTCCTACATGTTGTGCCAAAAAGCAATAATGCAAGGGAGATGGTCAACACAAAACTGAGTTTATTGGAATTCTTTATCTGTGCTACTTGGCAGTGCAATGGGGTATTCAAAGAAGTGAAGGGTTTTTAAAATAAGGCCTTTTTTTTTCCACCACCACTCCTTGTATTTTTTTTTTTTTTCTGTGGCGTTCAGTTCTAAGTATAAGGATTCAGCTTTCCTGGTTTCGCTTCTGGTTTGTGTTCGATTACTCACTGCTTCTATGCTCTATGTGCTCGGAATTTAAAAGACATCTGCTTCACTTCAGCTGTATCCCCCATTGTCAGTCTCTGCTTCCTCCTGTTATGTGCTTGCTAAAATATTGCTGGCACGAATATGCAAGGAAAGTAAATGCAAAGCCAGCACTGCAGATAATTGCTGATCCTTTTAAAGTGTCCAAACCTCTCGTGAGATCCGTGATGCAGAGGCTGTTAAGTGAGACAGACCGAGATTTGACTTGCAAGCAACGAGAGCAAGCATCTGCAATTACTTTATGAAAACAACCTCTGGTGAGAGTTACAAATCAATACGTGTCATGTGTTTGGTGCATTTGATTGTAATTAAACCCCATCTCACGTAGCTCCTTGGTTGCCTTGTTAGATCCTTGGCATGGGGGCAACAGGGCAAAGGAGCAAGTCGTCTCCTCTGCAGTTGGCATCAGGCAGACAGATGCTCCAATGACCCCGCGGGTTTTTCTGATATATTTGTTGGTGTTTCCCCTGGATGGATGGTGCTGCATGTAACCCACTGGAATCACAAGTTGCTTGATAGCCAAAGAGGTATAAAAACACAATGCTGATGCTCTCTGAGCTCTCAGGCAGTCTGTACATGGTAGATCTGGGCACTCTTTCGCACTCGATGGGGAAGTCCAAGTAACATGTGTGCAGGGCTCTGACCCATCTGGCCAGCCAAAATCTCGGCCAGAGGAGCTGACATCCATCTGCACCCACAGACCGCCAACGCTCAGGGTGCAGCTGGAGGTTAAAGCTAAAACAGTCCTTCTTCTAGGAACACCGCCTTGGGCAAGGCCTGTCTGATCTGGAAGATTTCATGTTCTCAAGAGAAAAAAAAAAACCTTTTCTACTTCAAAGTCATGGCTTTTCCCTACTTATACGGGTTATAACAAAAATATCTTGTCAGTCGATACAGTCAGTCCCAACTCTAGGCTGTGCCATAGCCCATTGTTAGTGAACTCCTTGTCATGAGCCCAGAGAAGGGGGAAAACAGCCAAAAAAAACCAAAATATCCATGGAATGTGTAGGGTCAGCTTGAATAGCAGATACACTTGAGAAAGGCTGTGCAAACATCCAGCCAGGCCATAAGCCAACTGCAGGTGCCCTGCATGAGCAAAGCCCATTCATGCAACGTAGCCAGCCATCATCAGGGTTCTGATCAGCAGAAAAATGACCTCTGGGGGAATGTCCCCTGCTGCTGATCTACTGCAGCCAGGTATCTCCTGGTGGGCTGGGACTGGCTGGCTGGCATGGGGGCAGTGGGGTTTGGTACTGCCATGGTGCCCATGGGCAGGCAGCTGCATGGCTGGCCCACACCGCTGGGGTACCACTCCCCTCCTGAGAGCTGGGTGCTTTGCTGTAGCATTGCTATGTCTGTTTGGATGGGGTTTTTTAATCCCTTTCAGGTTTGGTTTGTCAGTCTTCTGGGTAACGGATTTGATGCTTTCTTTCTTCTTGGGCTTGGTAATTGCTTGGCTGCTTTCCAGTTGATGCTCCCTATGCACAAAGAGGGAAGTGTGCTCTTCTTTATTAAGGCTTTCAGATATGTGCCTTCTCTTAAACAGAATGAAGAGAGGGTTTGTCTGCAGTGCTTTCTGGGGAGGGGGGGTGGAATTAGGATGCCCACAGGGTCAAGGGTATGATTGGACAAACTTGCAGACATACACAGGGCTGCTTTGGGGTGTATGTGCTGCCTTCATGGCTCCGAGCATGCTTGGCAGCTCGGTGTGCTGCTGGGGAAGCTGCCAGGGCTCAGTCCCTGCAAAAAGAATCCCTCGGCAGGATGCAAGAGCATGCTCCACTCCTGGCTGCACTTTAAAGAGCGGCGCAACCTCTTTGCAAATAGAGGTTGTCTTTGTACTAGGAATGGCATTATTCCCTGTGTCAGTCAGCAGCACGCTGAACAGGTCTGGATATGAATACCCTGGTCAGGCTGGACGGGTTCTGAGCACCTGACGGAGCTGCAGGCGTCCCTGTTCACTGCAGGGGAGTTGGACCAGATGGCCTTCAAAGGTCCCTTCCAACTCAAACGACTCTGTGATTCTATGATTCTGTGACTTACAGCTTGAGATGGACCTGCACTGGCCTCCTGCTGCACTGGGCATCCTTGGGAAGGTGTGGATTGGAGGTCAGAGCATCCCCAGCATGGGGAGAAAGCTCAGTGCACGTCTGCAAAACCCTCCTGCTCTCAAGGAGAAGTGCTCCCCAGGAAGGATGCTATGATTTCTGGAAATTCTGCCATTCTGTCTGCAATGTTTTAACTTCTACTGCAGAACACCTGCGGGCTACCATGGAGAACAGAACCAGTGGGGGCTGTGGTTTGGTCCAAATGTTGGGCGCCAAAGCGAACCTGCTACAATGACAAAAACCCAAACTACGTTCATACACTCCTGCTTTGCTGCACTAACAGCTGAAGCAAAGTGACAGGTTTCCCCTTTACTCTGGAAGTGAACCTCAAGTGAACTTACACCGAGGTGTTCAAGTTCCTGTACTTAAACTGAACAGAAAGAAATGGATTAGTTGTCAAAGGTGTCTTAGAGGAGATAAGTCAGCAGGAGCCTGGCTGATTTAACATTAATGCCTAAGAGGCTGTAAGTTAATCACGAAAGATCATTAACTTCCATCTCCTTTCATCCCATGGAAAAAGATTTTCCTCCCATTCTTCTGTTTTCTGACCCTTCTGAATGCAGTTGAAAATAACTCGGCTTTTCAATTCAGGGAAGCCTTTTAATCCTGTCTGTGTATGAAACACTTCATACCACTGTGTGGCACTTCACAGTAAATTAAATTAACTCTTCTGTGTACTCCTGAACTGTGAGAGACCCTCAATAAATAAAATAAATCTGTATATAAAGAGAGTGTGGAAGCAGGCTGAATGTTTTCCATTGCCCTCAGAGACACGCAGATCAGCATTTCCATCACATGTCTGTGCCTGCACACGTTCAGCCAGTTGCCTGAGTCTGGACGTCACGGAATCCTACAGCCCTGGGAATGGTGGTGATGGTTGGACTGGATGATTTTGGTGGTCTTTGATGATTCTGCAGTTCTAACCTTTTTTTTTTCCTCCTTTTCTTTCAGATCAAAACCTGACAACCTGCTGGAGACCGTGACCACCGCCGGCCTGGCTGTTCCAGTTCACGCACTGTGCTGTGGGAGGACTGCTCACCCTCTGGGATTCTACAGCAGGTCAGTCTAACAGCCAGATGAACTCTCCAGGTCCATGGCACTCACATTAGATGGGTGTTCGGGACAAGCCAGGAGTAGGCTGTTTCCAATTCTGATGGCAGCTTGCAAGCATAAGGGTTTCCCCGTGGGTTTCCTTTTGGAGGGATCCTCTGTCACTGCACTGGGTGCTCTTTGGAGTGGGCTTCTAAAGCCATCTGTCTTCCTCCTGTTGTGGGGTCATGGCTTTTGCATTAGGAAGACGATAGTGTGGGTTAGAGGTCCATGTTACAGCAGCCAAATATGCAACAGAGCACTTAAATGGTAGCAAATGTGTAATTGATTAAAGAGTTAAGTGGAAAGGAACCTGCAGCTACTGGTAGGGCACAGAGCTCCATGTTCTCACCTCATCAGCACTTGCAAGTGTTTATGGAGCTTTTACAAAGCCTACAAGATTCATTGTGCACTTAACTGTGTCCTTTTTGCCATAAAGAGCCATGAAAGCATTGTGCTCCCCGTGGCATTAACTTGTCTGGCAACGTGGCCCTTCTGATCAAGCCTTTATAGTCCTATCACTAAAACTCTTTTGGAGCTTGCCAGGAAGCATGGAGCACCCCGTTTCCAAAGCAGGGGGGTGTGGGGAGCTGTTAACACCCCTGGGCCACTAAGCCTTCCTCTCTGACTTTGGGAAGCTCTGCTGAATGTGTGAGCAGAGCTCTGAGCTCATGGCTGCATCCCTTTGGATGCACATGCAATATTGTAAAGTGGGAACCACTGCTTTCCATCATCTCCTTCTCTCGTCTCAGTCCCCTACGCAGCTCTATCTAGATTTTAGATAGACTGTACCCACAGCTTCATCCTTAAGGTTTTAATGCAGGGACACCACAGCATCTGTCTACTGAATCAGTGGCGTCCCCCACTGTTTCCACTCCTGGCTTCTGTGTTAAAACGGGTAATAGAAATGCAGCTCATTTCATCTTTATTAGGCTTTTTGAAAAGTGTTAGAAAATGAGATGCTGTCTGTTTGAGAGAGTCTCAAAATTCACGGCCTCGGTTAATTCTGTGGATAAGAAACAACCTGGAGGGCATTTTGTCTCATTCTGTGAGAATTTAAATTCAGGAACCAGTGTTTTCACTGTGAGAGAGGATGAAATTACCACCTCGCGACTCCAAGGAAAAAGCTGCTTTCCATGGCTTCCTTACAGTGCTTGAGGTGACGGTGATTACCAGCCTTCACTTCTACATTTGCCATCTCAATACCAGATTTTGTGTGCACGTTTTTGTGGGGCAGGTACACCACCTATTGTTAAATTAGATCAGCATTTCCAGCAACAACAATGCATTTCAACTTGCTTACAGGTTTCCCAAATTGCAACCATCTTGGTCGCTCTAAGGATCAGTTTTGTGTAGGAGTTATCTTTCTGGCATTGCTCTACCCAGGTGAACGTAGAGCTCCTGGGGTAATGCAGATGCTGATTTGGTACCATATCCCATGCCATCAGAAATGGCCCCTGGAGAAGGTTTAGACCCAGGGAAATGCTTGTGCTAAATGGGGCTCTTAGGTAAAAGACTGCTGATTGATTTTGCAGCCAATACTCTTGAGGGTATGTGGTTGGAAGGGCTTTTCTGATAAGAAGAAAAACAGATTTCTGACTCTAGGTAAGGAAAGGTTTTCCCCCTTTATTTTGCACTTAATGTAATTTTAAATTGGAAAGAAAGGTGAGATACTGGAGAGTGTAAGTATTCACATCTGTCACTGAAGCTAATAGGAGCTTTCTCTGAGCGCAGCCCAGAAAGTCAGGTGCATTTGCTTTTGCTTTCACTGCCACTGGACCTTTCACCAAAGTACTGTTTTTAAAGCATTTGGTTCCACAGCAGGATTTCCCTCTCTGGTTTCCATGAGATTAATTGTTTCAAAAGCTGGAGTGGGCGGAAAGTCTTTTTGGCTGAGTCTGTATAGAAATATCACCACTTTTCTTTGTAGGAAAAACTGATGCTTTTAGCACTGTGTTTCTGTATGGTCTAATATTTCACTCGGCTATTACATATTCTTTCTTTATTCAGCCATTATTTAACACGTTAATGAGGCACATGAAGTGGTTTAATGCAGCTATTCATTGATTCCTGTTCCTTGATAATCTCAGATGTCAACATGCAGCCGCAGAATTGGCTTCTTTGAGCTCAGGACAGATACTGGGGACGCTGTAACCAAAACAAAGAGATTTTGCATTGTGTCATTCATTGTCAATTCCAGTCTTGGTCACAAAGAGTAGGATTTAGGATTAGGCTTCTCGCTAATGTGCACTTGTCCTGATGGATTGCAGAACACATTTGAGAGACCTCAGCTGAAAATGATTTTCTTTTCTTGGCTACTGCACGCTCCAATTAAGCTTTCATTGGAAAATATGGAACAGAAAAGTATCTCACTCCTTTAGCTATAGCTGTAGCAACCACACAGCTATGAATTTCTGGGTAGTCAGTCAGTGGCTCACGAGACCCATGGAGCCATGCCCACTATGTCAAGCTTTGGAAATCTTGAGAGGAGGTCCTGGAAAGTCAAGTCTTGCCTTGACTGCGTGGTTGGCTGGTTTAGCGCCATGAACCTCCCTTGGGCTCCACAGGAGTAGTTTGGCTGGCCACAGACCAACTATCAGGGGAAATAAAGCTGAAAGGGCAGTAAAACCGTATATACTGCACTGCAGTGTGGATAAGGATTAACTGGCAGAATAACTCCACTTTATTACATTTTTTCCCCCGTTCCTAATCTTTTCTTTGCATGGAGCAAGAGTTTATATTCTCAGCCAACCATACTTCTAGATAATATATAATCGTGGCTCCCTCTCAGTGATGATTTTACTGCTCAGTTACAGCTGCTTTGAAGGGCAGCAAGAAGCTTTTCCACATCAGCAGTGGGCATCTGTAGAAAGCAACATGAGGCTGCTGCTTCCAGCTCGGAGGCTGTGAGGATGGGGGTGGATTTACTCTCCTGTTTCATATGTGGGAAAAGCCTCTATGGGAGCAGAGGACTGCTGCTCTGAGCTGCTGGGGAGGGGCACAACTGAGAGGTTAAGTGAACCACTTTGTTTGAGTCCCTCCGCTCCATTAGCTCCAGGATGCTGCCTTGCACTGCATCCAGCTGGTGAGAAAAAAAAAAAAGCACATCTCCATTGAAAGGGATAATCTTGTTTTGTTTAAATCCATTTCTGAAGTTTGCAAGCCAACTTCTCTTTCAGACTGCCCAGTTCACTGAACCCAGCATCTTCACAGTAGCGTATTCAGTTTCTGCTGTAACCTGCTACTGCTGCTTTTAGCCGCAGCTTTAACCACAGAAATCACAGCAAAGAAAATAAATAAGTAAATAAAAATCCCCACTGTTTGCTTATTTTTTTTTTCTCCTCAGTGACACTGGTTGTGCTGTTAGCTGGGAGGAAGGTCTGGGGAAGGCATTTGACTGCGCTTGCTTCCTTAGCTAAGAGAGGCACTTGAATCTCTGTGGTTTCGCTGAAATCACAGCACTGCTGAGAACATCTGTAGGAAAGAATTAGCTTTTTCTCTCTCTCCCCCTCGGTGACAGCAAACCTCTGAGAAGGTCAGGCTTAGGGTTGCTTCTGTGGATTATTTTAGCTATACTGAAAAGCGTGGAGCCCATTGCAACCAGCTGGGAATGCAGCAGTATTTAACAAGCACAGCCATTCAGTGCTATAAGATGTAGGCTTGGTGGCAGTCAGAGCCTTCTTTGGCATTTTCAGCCATCCTTGGGCTGTTTCCTCTGGATTAATTGTGGTAGTAATAAGAGCTGTGGCTCAAAGCCAGTGCCCCATCCTCTCCTATCTGCAACAGACTGTGCAAACACTGGACCGAAATCCTTGTCAGAGAAATCTCTTTGTAAAAGAGAGGAACCGTGCGATGGCTCAGAGACATGGAATGTGCTTTCTCCCCTCCATAATTGCAACCAACCTCATTTGGTAACGCTCCAGGATTAAACTTCTTGCACAAGGCACCTCTGGATAGAGTTTCTGGAGGAGGCAGACGCCGTGCCCTCCTCGCTGTGCCTCCTGGACACTCTGGTAGCTGGCTGTCTGATTTTAGCAGTGCTGGGGTTTACTAATGCAGGCATAATTCAATTAGGGCACCCGGAGGATTGGAGAAAAGCCTTTATTATTTTTAGTCTCAATAAAAATAGTATCTCAGGCTTCTGAGAATAGTGAAAACACACGGAGCCATGGAAGATGGCTGGGCACAGAACATACATATGATTTTTCAACCAGGGTTTCCATCAAATTGAAGCTGTTTAATTGGGATTTGGCCAGCCCTGTCATGCCCAGGTGTGGGCAATTAGTCCTCTGTGCTTAAAAGCACAGGAACGGCTGTGAGTTTGACTTTGTGGCAGTACGTGTACTTAGATTATGATTATTTTAATCATACCCGCCTTGGTAAACAGGAAACTCCATTTTTAGTCATGAAGGGACATTTCAGTGGTACTCAGGGGATTTAAGGACCTGAAGACTCACCTAAGTATGTACCTAAATCACGCAGGCTTCACTGGAAGCACTGCTCCATTCTGTTCATTCTCCTTTTCTTCCAGGGCCATTATGCTGTGTTGTAGGGCAACGTCAGTGTTTCTGATGGTCTGATCATTATGTCAGGGCTATAAGTGGTGATAAGGGCTTCGAGAAGGCACAGGTTCAGCAGCCCCTGGAAGGAGGCAGGAAGCACACTATTGCACAGTACCACACACTAAAGCATGTAGCATTGTGTGACTGGGAGGATGGCTCAGTCTACAGTTCTCAGGCATAAAATAAGCCCCCCCCTGCCATCCCAGAGGGCAGCAAGTACTGTCTGTAGGTCAGTGAAAAGCCCTGCCCAAGCTTCCTCAGTATGAGAAGGACAAGGACATGTAGGACTTTCATCCCTGCCTATCACACGAGGTTTTAAGGAGCAAGATAACTCAGCATGCTCATTCTGTGACTGAGGAGGCTTTTACAGCACTGCTGTGACTGTGTGCTTTTATAGCATTGCACTGATGGCATTTTATGTCAGGGTCAGACTGTCTTTGGCCTGTATGTTGGTTTTCTTTTTTTAAATTCCCTTTGTATTTGGAGCCATTTCAATGGATGTGAGCACAACAGCAGCTGAAAAACAGGACTTTTCACAGCAATTCCTGAGCAGCCTTTGCTACCTACTCTCCTAAGGCACTGGGCTTGTCTAAGCTATTGAGTCACACGCTTCCAAGCAAACAAAGCTTAGCATAATCTGTTCTATACCTTTTGTGAACATGCTTAAAGAGCAGAGTGCCCGAGTCACCCTGAAATAAGGACAGACCTCCCAATGGTGTCCCCAGGCCCCAGCCATTTCCATGAGGGGAGGCAGCACACGGACAAAACTCATTTTCTGGCAGCTGATGAGATGCCACCTGATGATATTTGATGCTTTGCTCCTCCTCAGCTCTGTCAGGTGGTTTTCCACAGGGGCATGAACTGAATCTTTCAGCTTCCAAACATCAGAAGGACATGGGACACCTGGTACTGGGGGGCTGGGAGCAGAGTGCTCCCCTTGGTTATCCATTGCTTTGTGCACTGATATCTGCTGTCTTCTCTGGGATGTTATCTCTGTCTGCACTGGGATGTTTTGTTAGAAATGAGCACTTTCTCAGAAAAACCTGATCGAGCTGTAGGTGTCCCTGTTCCCTGCAGGGAAGTTGGACTATATGGCCCTTAAAGGTCCCTTCCAACTCAAACACTTCTATCATTCTATGGGTGTTCCAAATGGGAAAGGTGGACCAGCTGAGAGGACCACGACGTGAATGCCCTGCTGGGCAGGCTCAGAGCAGGACCAGCTGCTATGGCTGAACCCCCAGGTGCAGGAAAGCCACCAGCAGGCTCCCACCTCAGCCAGGAGCAAGGCATCAGCATCCCCTTCTCTTTGTGTGACCCCACGTAGCCTCTCTGGGGATGGCAGATGGAGCTGACCGGCAGCAGCTGCTGCTTTGGGCAGCAGCAAGAGAGGCTGAGGCTTTCTGCTGGAAATGTGCAGGCAGCAGCAGTGCACGGAGTAGAAGCTGACTGCAGGAGTCTTGTGCTGCTGGTGGGAGGCTTGACAGATTTGTTGCTCTTGCTGTCGGAAGTAGCTGCAGTTCCCAGTGTGCTAAGATCAAGGGCAATTGGTTTTCTACCATGTACCTGTAAATCCCATCCCTTCTGCCTGTGAGCCTCTAAATCAGACAGCAGAGAACAAGCTCCCAGCTGGTTACGGCGTATAAACTAATGAAATATAAATGTCTGGTACAAAAGGCAAGCAGGGCCCCTAGTTGCCACCGCTGAACAAAATGGTTGGTGGGAGTTTCCTTCATACCAGTGGTATTTCTAGCAGCAAGTGTTGCAGGCAGAGAGCAGTCCTCGGGGCCTGTAATTTGGTCTGCTCCCATCACCGCTGGTGCTTTTAAAAGGAAACAGCTGCTGCTTTTATCTATTTTTTATTTTTATTTTTGAATTGTGGCAGTAAGAAAGTGACACGAATGATTTCTGGACGTCTCCTTTGACAGAGGCCAGCATTGCTCAGGAACAGAAAGGTCAGCGAACCACAGAATTAGCAAGGTTACATATATTAACTACTCAGGCCCAGATGCTAATCCTTGCTATCCCTTCTTCTGACAAGGTGTACGGACCTGCTGAACCTTAGGCAGTGTGTGCTGTCATACCCACGAACTCAGCGGGGTTGCCCGGGCTGTGTAGTGTCTTTGGGATGAGTTGCACACCCCCTGCCACAGCCCCCGAACACCGAGGAGGTTTCTCAAGGCATCAGCGTTATGTGGTAAGAACAGGTGGCAAAACCTGCCCATAGATTTTAAAGGTTCACCAATCCCCTTATTTTATTATACGTACTTTTAACCTTTCCAGGGGTATTTAATGTAAATTCTACCTTTTATCCAAACTGTTTCTCCTGTATTCTATGGTTGCATATATTGAGCCTGCAAACAGTTACTACAGCTCTTAATGGTGAAAAGAAGTCCACCCAGCGATTCCCTGCTGCTCTGAACTACAGCTGTTGTAAATTGGTACCAGGTGGGCTTAAACACTCGTGTTTTTTCCCTATGAAAACCCTTTGACATTCTGCCAATGTCAAAGGCTACAGGAGATGGTGGAAAAATCAGTGCACTGCTTGAGAAAGCTACTATTTCAGCTGGCTGATATGAGCAGAACTGACCTTCCCTGGTTAACAAACGTAACAGAACTGAACTCCCTTGCTTGATCCAAGGCAGAATAGTAGAAGGTCCCCATTATGACAAGGATAGTTCAGATAAGGGGGTAGGAAGACCACCCCACTGCTGTGGGGGTCTGCAGAGCCAGAAGGGATGGGTGCCTATCTCTGGGAAACTTTCAGAACAGCCATATACACATCTGCTCAAGCAGAGGGTGAGCTGAGGCTCTGCAAGGTCCTCCTCAGCCGATATTGCACTGCTGCCATAAAATTGAAACCAAAGGGCTGAATAGCACATTAGTGCCCACAGGAGTCCTGGATGCAGCGTGATGATACAGCACTTAGAAAATGGAGAGGAAATGGCCTGTGGCCATCTCTGGGAGTACTCAGATGCTGGTCTCCGAAGAAAGCCTGTACTGCATCGGTGCAGATCCCTACAGACCTGCTCACGCCCTGGTTGGTGTAGTCAGATTTGGGGGCTCTGGCAATATGCACTGGAGCCTGGCCACCAGCAGATGGAGGTCTCACCAGCACGAGGCCAAGGCAAACTGTTTCCGTGGCGTTAAACAGCTGAGCACAAAAGCGAGGTATGCCCTAGAAGGGCTCCTTTTCCTGGTAGCCAAAAAACCAGGACGTGGAGAGGAATTCAGCAGATTCCTCAGTTTCCAGCTGAAGCTCATTGCTGTTAATTTTCTATTCGTTGTGGTCATCAGACCAAAGCTTGGGGTTAATCTCACGCAGTGGCACCAAGAGCCTGGGAAACAGCAATCACTGGGGAAAAACCTGCTGAGAAGACAGTAACGAGCACAGCTAATGAGCAGGGAGGGAATCGAGCGTGCACTGCACCAAAGGAACTGCATCCTTCTGCTGGCCAAAAGCAGTCCCTCTTCACCCACAGATCAAATGGACTTCCTCAGCATTAGCAAATCATTTTCCTCCACGTGGTGTGATTAGTAACCTTTGGCCATCGTTATTGGCCATCAGTGATGCCCTCACAGTGGTAAACAGTTCTAGCCATGCTCTGACCCCATGGTGAGAGGCCCCATGCAAACAGGGAGTGAGAAACCGTTGCCAGTCTCTAGCAAATATCTCTGTCTTGGTTCTTTCAAGCAAGGCCTTGTGTGCCATCGCCGTCAACTGCTTCCAACACGATGCAACCTCAAAATGTGTTTGTTCTTTTAATTATGGTAATTAGCATTAGTGCTGAACGGATCTGCAGCTGAGCCTGAGCAGGAACCCCACGCATCTAAAGGGTGTGCTTCCCTTCAGCTCACTGAGTCCTGTAGGTCTCACCTGGGATGGGAACATGGATGGGCCCAGACCCTGCAGCTGCAAAACACGGCCGTCTCTCAGCAGGTCAGTGCCTGGGTTACAAACTGGATGCTTTACTTTTTTTCTCTTGGAAAGGAATGAATAACTGGGGTGAAACGTGGCTGCTTTACATTGGTGTTGTTTTGGCTGCTGAGCCCAGGGAAGCCGAGCTGAGGGGATGGTTGTTCACTTTGGTTCTGAGGGAACTCTGAGCCAGGTTTTCCAGCGTTCAGTACCATGAGATGTGAATGTGGAAAACAGAGCGCACCTCCCAGCTCCTGAAAAGCAACGGGAAGGGGTTCCCACTGCACTGAGCTGTGCAGTCCCACGGGTACAGCCCACCCCGTGTCCCTTTGGGCTCCTCTCATTCCTGCATGCAATGAACTCCTCCTCCTGGCTTAGCCCTACACCAGGGCAGAACAAAGCCCGCCACGTGCGTTCTTTGTCATTCCCCGCAGCTCTTCTTTGAGCTGTTCTCCCTTTTACAGCCTTTAGGGGATGGAAGGAGCGATCAAGTGTTGGCAGTGGGAACCCCACTGTCAGCCTGGATTTCCAGACTGCCCTCTGTGCAGGTCCTGGGTGTTCTGCAGAGGGGGTTCAGCAGCACTGCTGCTGTTTCAGAAGCTCAGAGCTCGTTTTGCCGGCAGGTCCAGAGCCGGGAGGTCAGGGCATGCAGTGTGAGATTTGTACACTCTTGCCTTCCAAAAGCACGCAGAGATTAGGAGAAAATTAGGAGAAAATCCCTCTCCTACATAACTTTACTGCTTGTGTTAGCATTGCTCGGGAGCATTGCTGCTTTCAGTTGAAGCCTGCAGGATCCAAAGGGGAGGGAAAAAAAAAAAAAGTATGTTTTAAGGCCACGTAACTTTGCGATGCTTACGAAGCGCGGAACGTGCTGAGAAAAGCCATCAGCAAACTCCCGAGCCTCGCCAGCACATCAGTAACTCCTTCCTGCCCGGAGCGGAGCCACAGAGCCAGCGGGCAGCGCGTTCCCGAGCCCCGGCTCTCCGCTCTGCGGGGCCGCATGGGGCTGCCTGCGGGGCGCAGGGGGGCGACGTTCCCCTTCCCGCGGCGGGGCCGCTCGGCTGTCACTTCCTGCCGCCGGCGGCGGGGCGAGGCGGCCGCGGGCGCGGAGCGGGGCGGGGCGCGGGGCCGGCGGGGGCTCGGCGGGCCCGGGCCGCGGGGCGCTGGGCTGCGCGGCGCCGCCGAGCCGCGGCGGAGGGATGCGGAGGAGCCGGGCCCCGCGGCTGGCGCTGGCCGCCTGCTTCGGCTCGTTCCTGCTGGGCGTCTTCTACTTCCAGAGCAGCCTCGACCCAGGTGGGTCCGAAACTTGGACGTTGAGGGGAAGCGCGCGGTTCGTTTTAAAGCGCTCCGCTGTCCCGGAGTGGGAGCTGTGCCGGGGTTGGGGCAGAGCTGCTCTGCTGTGCGCCGCGAGTGCCCCTTTCACGGCCGCCAGCAGCGCTGGATCGCTCGAGCTCAACGCGTGCTCCTGGAGATATCTTGCAGGCTGGGAAGCGATTCAGTAATTCAGAGCTGAGATACGGCGTGCCTTGTGCTGGAAGGGCTGCGCGTTTCCCTGCCTGCTTTCTGCTCTTTTGGCAAATTGAGCTCCTCTGTTGGGTTTTCACAGTGCGCTCATGTTTTCTGATTACAGCAGCCATCCATCAGTGGGGCCTTTTAAAGTTACATCTGAAATGCAGGAGGGAGGTTTGACCGAGGTGTTGGTGGGATTGTATCAGTTTCATTAATCTCCCTTTTAAAGGGGCCGCTCCATCACTTTGATGCGTTTTTCCCCAAGAATGAGAAGTTGTTTGCTGGATAAGATTGAAGAGGAGTTGGGTTTCAGAGAGCGTTTGCTGTTTCTAGAATAGCTGATGAGATTTATCAAACGAACTCGGTGATCCCAGAGGACCACACTTAGCATTTCGTTCCTTGCTAACTTCTTACAAGGAAACAATCTGTGCTGTCTCACTTGAATATTGGGAGCGTTTGGTAAGGAAGTGCAGCGCTCCGTCAACTCTCATCCCCACGGCTCCCAACAGAGAGGGGACTGTGCTTTACGTTGGATTCGTTGCCCAGTATTTGGCTGGAAAATGTGGCTCTTTTGAGGATTCTGGTTTTTCAAAGGCTTCTCCATGTCTGCGTCAGCAGAACTTGTTGTGCTCACTCGACTCTCAGTGCTTTGCATGATCAGGTTGGAGCAAACCAGGTGGCAGAAGGGGCGATGGCAACTCTTGATGGGGTCGGGGTTCTTCTCTCTGCTGTGGGCCAAGCGTTGTGTTTGGGGGTGCTGTGGGTGGCCGTGGGACTGAGGGTCCCAAACTGGTGCACACCAGCAGTGTCTGACACTCCAGCAGTGCTGTTAGTGAGGGCGGTGAGCGCCGTCTGCAGACTTGGGAGCCCCTTGACTTTCCCAGAGAGCTGAATTTAAAGAGAGATTCGTGTTCTCTAAAATCTGCTTATTTTCTAACCTCACAGCTGCCTCCCACAGCCCGGCCTTCATTTCCATGCCACTTCTGTCCTTTGTTATTTTTCAGATTACGGCATTTTTCTCTCTTTAGTTCAGTGAGAAATTGGCACTAGCAGAGGAAGGGTCGTTTCCAAATGCTGAAAAGAAGCAAGCTGAAAATTGCTGCGTTTCCTTTTGGCTCAAGGGAGCCAACCCTAACTGAGGCAGTTCACCTGAACTTGAGGAGTTACTACTTACAGTAATAAGTAAACAGTTTGCAGGCAGAAACGTCATCTCTAAAGCAATGGTTGCCTTGAGGCTATTTGGAGCTCTTGTTGCCTGGTGTCGTTTGGTTTCTATATAATAATGAAGAAAAATGCTGGAAAATGCAGCAGTGCTCCGAGTTCTCCTCTGGAGCAATCAGTTTCTTTTCTCCATCCTTTGCAGAATTCAGCAGGTTGCCTTCCTACGTCCCCCACAGCCCATAACATTCAGCGCAGTGCATTAATCCTTGTTAACAGCGTATAGAGATTGACCCGTCCTGCGACCAGGGCAAGGTGTGCAGTGTGGGGGGCAAAGCTAACAGTAACCTTTAAGTCTGAGAAGCGCCGAGGGCTCGTTTCAGGGAGCAGGAATTCACTCCTCCGTTGGCACTTCTCATTCCATCTGCGCCGTTGTGTGCGTGGAGCGGTTTGCACTGAATCAGCTGCGCTGAAAGAAGGCTTTCTTGTTCTGCCCCAGGAGCACCCACCCATCAGTGTGTGCTGAAATCGCTTTGCTCCCAAACAGCCACAAAGCTTGTTCTTTTGGGGCAGGGAGGCATTTGTGCTGAAGGCAGTAGCAGAGTCCCTGCTGTTGCTGCTGGAGGCAGTACATGGTCTGTCGATGCTCCCTTTGCGTCGGTGATGGGCAGACTCAGATATGACCAAGGGCAGAATATCTGCACCGAAGGAAGGGATTAAACTGGTGCTGAGCACGGTTTCAGGTGGAGTTTGCAAACACAGCTGCAATGGGCAGCCATGGTGTTTGACCAGAGCATCACCAGGTGCTGCTGCACCTGGGCCTCGTGCAGTCCCAACATGGTTCTGGGAGCAGTGTAGTTCATTGGTGTGCTGGTGTCAGAGCATGGCCATGCAGGAGACCCCACCTGGCCTCAGCACCTTTGGAGGGTGCACACACACACCCTCTTTGGAGCTTTTGCTGTCTCCTTCAGGGACAACACAGCATGCTGCATTTTTTCTGCTTAGGGAAGGTGGTAGCGTGCCCTGGGGATGTCTGACCATTGTCTCTTCTAACCCTGGTTGCAGCATGTCTAGACTGACACAGTGGTAAATGCTGGAGGCTGCTGATCCTTGTCTGCATCAAAGGGTTGGCCATTGCTGCTCTCAGGAATTGTGCTGATTTTAGCAGCAGCGTAGCAAGTGGGAGATGACAGTGCTGGTATGGATGCTGGGTAGGGAAGTATAGGGGGGAAAAAAAGATACAGAGGGAGGTGAGTGGCATATGGAAAGGTCCTGCAGTCAGCTCTGCCCTCAGCTCCTGCAGGTCCCAGTTAATTGTGCAGTGCTGCCATACCAGGGGTAGATCTTCTGGGAGAAGTGTGAGTAGGCAAATTGTAGTGACATCCAAAGGCTGCCAGCGCGGGGCTGGAGGGATGTGTGCATGAACTTGCAGTCTCCTGAGCAGTTACTGAGCAGCTTCTCCATTCCAAAATAACATTTCCTGATGTGAGCTGATTGATGTGAAGCATTTTATACAACCTTCATCATCTCAAGGCTTCCATCTCCTCTAGCTGGCATTCCTTAAGTAAGTCCTCTTGCAGCTCAGGGAACAATCATAGGAGTGCTTGGAAGAAGGGGCACTTTTAAGTGCCTGAGACAAGGAAGGAAGGTGAGATTGATTGGTCTGAGCCCAGAAACCCTTCACAGAAGCAGCGGCCTTCCTGTTCTTACCCAGTCCTTGCTCTGCTGAGTCCATGCCTTGTGCATGTTGGAGGTGACGGGGAACATAGCAGACAGACCTTGCCCAGCAGCAGCCTGTGAGGGTGAGGAATGCTCCTCTTCTGCTGTTCTAGCTTCTTCCAGTGCTAAATCAGCACCTCCAGTAAGAAAGAAGGAAAAGCACTCCAGCTCAAAATGCTGCTTTCCCTTCTCTGGTTCTGTCCAGCTGCAGAATCCAGCTGTTATTCCTTCTGTCTTTTTAGCAGCACTTGCTTATTGCTGGCTGCTGTACTCGTTCTTTCATGTCCTGCCATCGCTGTGAGTTGTGGGGCTTCCGTGGGGCTTTGCAGGTCACAGTTAGTCTCTGAGCTGACTGTTTATGAGAGGTACCAGGACTGTAGTAGCACCAGGGCCATGACACCACCCCGACTGTTAGATGAGGAACTGGAAAGGTCTGGTAGCAGGGAAGCAGCAGGGCCCCTTCAGATCTGCTCATGCACCAACCCGTTGTGTCTTCTCTGGGCACAGACAGAGCAAAGCCCTCTCTCTGTTTCAAGCATGCAGATGCCACTCCACCAGTCCAAAGAAGGAGGACCGGGGCATTACAGGATGGGTGGCAGTGCCAGAAGCCACGCCAGCATCACACGGCACAAGTGATTCAGGCCTTGTGACCTCTGCCTTTCAAGTTCTCTGAGCTGCGCCTCCACGGTCAGCAGTTGCTCTTTTGAGCTGGCAGGGAGCACAGATTTGTTCCTCCAGGGCGCAGATTGCTGGTGCTTTGCAGAGGTCCTGCAGGGTGCTGGTCCCTGAGCCTGCAAAGGCACCTAGCCTGAACGGAGCCATGTAGATACGAGCAGATCTTTTCAGACTAGGGGTTTTACTATTTATTGATTGATTGATTAGAACAAGAAAGAGCCTGTTTTAGACCTCAGTTCCTCCCCCATTGTTTTAGAGAGATTTTCAAGCTGAAAGTCAGGCACTACCAAAGCTGAGGGCAGGTCCCCACTGACCCAGCAGGCGCGGAGCCCTTCAGATAAGCAGGGCTGTGAAACTGAAGAAGCCCCCTGAGATCGTGTTGCTTTTTCTGCTGTGTTTTGTTTTGTTTGCTTTTGTCCTGGGGCGCTTCTGCCGAGCTCGGGTTGCTGTTGAAGTCCAGGGGGCAGCTGCTGCCCTGGCAGCCGGCACAGACCCAGCGCTCAAAGTGCACCGTGCCTGACTGCGTTGGGCAACGTGGGCTGGAAGGTCCCCAGGGCTGCCATGCTGGGAGATGTGAAATGCCATCGCTGTGACCCCTCGTGGTGGAACAGTCAGCTCGGTCCAGTGCTGAAAGCAGAGCAGTAATGAAGCCCATCTGTTCCCGAGGGCCGGGGCCTTGAATGAGGAATGCTTTTTCTTGTCTTTTTTGGCTCTATACAGTTTCCTGAGAATCTCTGATATGTGTAAGAGGTTTGGGAGGGGGAGAAAGGGGGCTCGGTATGCTGGAAGTTAACTCTGTGCACGCAGGAGAGATTCGCATCTCGATGACTCTTTGCTGCCCCACATCCTACAATGTCCTGGCCCCACTGCTGCTCCCTGGGAGTGCTCTGCACCTGTGCTTTCCTCTTTGAACCCACTCCCGAGGAACCCAAAGCTCCAACTTATGCTGCAAAAAGGGCTCTGGGGTGCTGGGAAGTGTTAGATGCTGGATTTTTCATTCTTGGTGGCTGCTTCCCACTGGCATCTGAATGGAGAGCACGACAAGGCCTCCGTCTTAATCTCAGTGCAAACACAGCTGGCTTTCCTAGGACTTGCTAGAAGCCAGCAAACTACAAAGGCATTAGGTGCTTAGCTCCCATTACTCTCCCTCAGAACTGAGTACCTAAAGAAGAGTTGTACTCCCCAAATACCTCTGTGGGGCCAAGCCAGGGGTGTTTCACATCCAGGCTTTAAGGCATAGCTGGGCAAATACCCAAACCTTCCCTTGTTAAAAGGCAGTTAAAGGCTGTTAGAGGTCTGAAAGAGAGGGAATGTCTCATCTGCTCTACCTGGGAAGCCAGAATCGATGCCTGACATGGGTCATGGTGGGTATAAAGAGTGGCTCCGTATCCCTGGGAGTCACACTCCTCTTCATGCATGTTCTTTGTGGAGACCCCCGAATGTAGGAGGTAGCATGGCAGCACATGCTTTAGTTTTGTTCCTCTCAGTTTTAATGAGCCAGGGAGCAGAGCTAATGCTGTGTTCATTGTGTTGGAAGGAGAGCGTGATGCTCGGAGAGCACGCAGCCTGTGTTAGAACAGGGGAGGGAAGGGGAGCCAAAGGACACAGTGTGAGAATTGGCTTTGTGTGATTCAAGCCCTGTGCAGAAGCGATGCCCAACCTTCCCTGGTGCCAAACACTTTGCAGGAGGTGGCACAGTGGCTTTCAGCAGCCACCAAGCTGGTCCCCAAGCCAAGGAAGCCTTGTAGCCAGGTGAACCTGCTCCCATACCATCCAGCAGCCTCAGTAGTTCTGCTCCCCTTTGACTGGGCTGACCCTCCAGAGCCCTGCATTGCTCTGAAGAGTGCTTTCCAAAGTTGGTGCTGTTTGACCAACGGTCTGAACCCTGTAGACAGGACAGCAATTGCAAAAAGAACAAACACACCATGCTGCCTCATGCAGACACGCAGCAGATACCAGCATCTCTATGCTGGTTTGCTGGGGGACTGGTCAGTGCTGGGGAAACAGCTCTCCCACGTAGGTTTTATTTTTATCACACCTCTTGCAGCAGCCCTTTCTGGGGCAGCTTGCTGAAGATTCCTGCCTCAGAGCCTTCCCTGAGCTGTAAGGCGTGGAGGTGGGGAATAGCTGCAGCCAGGCAAGAGAACCAAGTAGGTTGTGGTGTCTTATCCTGCTTTCCTCATCAAGCCCCAGAGCTTTTCATGTTTAGCTAAGATAAAATGGTTGTAAATTTTTGGGCAGGGTCTGATGGGAATTTGGCTGGGAAGGGCCAGGAGTTGGCATATCCTGGGAATAGAAAGCAGTTTCTCACCCTGCAGAAAGTGGGAAGGTGTCTCACCCTGCACAGAGTTTGACACCCTGGGTTCAGCAGTTACATCCGCAGTGAAGGTGGCTTTTGTTACCTTTTCCCCATACAGGAAAGCATTGGCCACACAACCCACATCCTTCAACTGCTCTGTGCTGAGGTGGCAGTCACCGTTCAGTATCAGTGTTTAAGATGGCCCAGGGCCTGGTTTTGAGGGGGTGAATGCAAAGGGGCTCAGTGTCTGCAGTCCTTCCCCACACAGTGGAAAGAGCTTTCTACCCCTGCAGCTCTGCAGCCATTCCCACCAGCATGGAGAGCCCTGCCTGACTCCTCCAGACCCCATTTGCCTTCCTCTTCCCCTGCTTTCCCACCACTTTGTGAGTTACCATCCCCAATGCATTGAGGCCGTGGTGCAGAAATGTTCTCAGTGTTCCTGTGACACTGATGGCCATCACCAGACCCTATGTGTTGTCACCTCATGGAGCTTTTTCTGCAGTTGGGAGATGCTGCAGGCTTCTCTGCCCCCGAGATGGATGTCGTGCTGGAATGGATGCGTTATGGGACCATATACATCAGCCGTGTACACAAGCTATGGCTGAGCATGGGTGCTGGCATCTGTGCTCATTTTCAGAATGGAACTTAATTTGCTGGGAGTCACTTGGAGCATCATCCGGCTGGACCTGATCATGCTTTCTCCCCGAGATGTCCCATTTGAAGGTGGCTCAGCTCCAGCTGAGTCGCAGCCCCTGGCAGCTCTCCCATGGTGCGCGTGCATGGAGATGTGCTGAAAATCTAGGAGCTGCACATCATGCCCATAGGTCCCATCCCATGTCACACAGAGGGACAGCCCAGCCACGAGTCCTCTTGTCACCACCTTGCTCACAGCTTATCCTTCTCTGAGGATGTGCTCCTTGACAGTCAGCTCTTGGCTGCTCTCCCAGCCCTTCTGCAGGGGGGAATTGTCCGGGACTGGGGCTGTCCCTTGGAGCTGCTCACAGGGCAGCTCCCTTGTTTCTCCGTGGAGATTTGCTGTCTCATTGCTGATGTGAAACCTGATCCAGCCTTGCTCTGCGCCAGATGTTGCTCCGCTGTCATGAATTGCTGACCTCTCGGGAAGGAGGGCCATGTTGACACGAGGTTCAAAGGTGCTGTTTGTTTGGAGCTGCTGGATGGGGGTATCTCTGGGGCTCAGAGTGCTTCCTTCAAGGCAGGGACCTGGGAAATTAGCACAAACTAATTGGAGGTCAGAAGCTCCTCATCAGTTCCCCATCCCTGATCCTGTCACGATTCTTTACAAGTGTGTGGCTCTGCCCTTCCCCTGGCCCTGGGGAGTGGATCTGTACGGTCATGTTTCTCTTTAGCATGGGAAGGTGGCAAGTTGCATCCTGCAAACATCTGCAGAGCTGGGCCGTTCCTTTTGGCTAGGCTGCTGTGGTAGTATATTCACAGCTGGGTCCTTTCCAAGTTTACTCCTGGCAGCACTGAACAGATTGATTTCCCTTTAGCTTAATAGGGTCGGCACATGCAGGCATTGTGAGGCTGAAGGAAGGCTGGCCTGGCTGGGGGAGAGGGGGGGCGGGCGGAGTTGCTTCAATTGCCCATGAATGGCTGCTGCTGGGTGGGTGCAGGTGCAAGAATCCTGTTGGTCTCCACTTGACCTTGCTCACTCCCTGCAAAAAGGAAAGAGATGTCTCCAGAACACCCATCTGCAGGGTTTGCCTGGTAGTGGGGAAGCAGATCCTCCAGCCCCTCAGACAGGTTGCTGCCAGTGGTGATGGGTCAGTTGTGTCTCAGTGCTGCAGTGATGCTGAAAATGTTGCACTCTTTCCTGGCTCTTTGGTGGCCTCAGGCAATGCCCATATCTAAATGCAGCAGAGGCAGACTCGAGGAGCTTCTTATCATGGAAGTTCTGCCCTGGAGATGCCTCTTTCTGGCCTCCAGCAGCCCATAATGAGCTCTTCTGCTCTGTAAGCTCATGCATCTCTTCCGCATGTGCATCTTTCTCCATACCTTGTGGCAGTGACTTTCACAGCTCAGTGTGCCGCTGTCATTTCAAAAGGCACTCCCAGGACACAGGCACTGAGCAGAGCAGTGGCCGTGCCCAAGGTGCTGCCATGGAAGCATTTGCTGAGTGTGCATTTTTTCCTAGGTCTGCTCGTAGATCTTTTCATCGGTTCCAGATGCACGGAGCTGACAGGCCATGTTGAAACGCGTTCAGCAGGCAAGCTGCTGAGCCGCGTGACCTTAGAGAGCTGCATTTCTTCTTGTGTGCGTATCAGAAACCTGTGTGCAGAGGGCACAAACCATGTCTGCCCAAACCAGACTGAGCTGCAGGCAGGTTTTGAACAAGTCCAGCCTGGCCCAGGACACCCTGCACCCAAACCCCTGCATGTCGTGGCAGGGATCTGTCTCTGCCTTGGTACTGCCAGCGTGTGCCCTTCTGCTCCGATTCCTGCTGAGCAGCAGCCTGGAAAGGGGTTTTATTGACAAGGAATGGCAAAGCTGGCAGTCTGGGCTTGCATCAGACATGCACGCAGCAAGCCGGGGCCAGGAGAGAAGCAGGCATAATGAGTGGGGAAGGGAAATTGCTCTTGGAAGGCCTCTAGCTTGGCGTGTAGGAGAAATCAACCGTTTGAAACAAGGGGGTTGCGTGGTACTTCTGCACAGAGGCCACGTTCCTCCTGGATGCTGATAATTTTGTGTTTCCTATCAAGATGTCAGTCGCATTCCTTGCGATAGCAGAGTGCTAGGCGTGTTGTCCCAGGGAAGTACAACCCCTGCTTCAAATGCCTGCGATCCTCCTGTTGCACCTGGCTGACATCTGCCTCGGCCTGCTGCCAGGTGACCTCCTGTAGCCACCAAGGGGACACGTGGTTTGGTTGGGACCTCTGATCAGGACAGAGCGTCCAGACCAGCCGCTGTTGGCTCTGGTCCTGCTCTGAGCCCTGCTGATGACACTGCAGTATTTGGCAGGTTGCGTGAAGCAGCTGGATTGTTTCTTTTCCTCTCTGCGTGATTTACTGTGTGCTAATCCTATAGCTATCACCTTTGTCCATCGCTTGATTAACATTTCCCTGGCTGCTCCTTGACTCAAGTTGGCTAAACTGGAATAAGAAAGCCTTCCTTGAGGATCAGAGCTTGAGACATCCCTATCTCCAAAGAGAAGAGAGCCACGCAAGTCCCTATCTCTCAAAGAGAAGTGCCATCTATGCCAGCTCCAGTCCCTGGGTACAGCTGGTGATGTGGTGATGGTCCAAGGTGAGAAATGGAGGAAAAGTGCTTTCAGAAACAATAAGGGAAAAGGAATATGTGCAAGAGAGCTGAGGTCAAGGGAGGAAAGCACTTCTGATGAAGGACAGAGGTGATGAGGGGTGGTCACCAGGAGGCTGTGAGGAGACACGTGCTCTCTCTCCTTCACAAGGCAGTGCCTCCCGTACTAAGGTTGCTTCTGTGTTTTGGAGGTTGAGCTGAGGCATTTTCCTATGAAAGTCAACGTGTCTGCATGGAGCTGGCTCCAGACAGAGAAAACTGATGTTTGGTGGCGCTTAGTGCTGGTGGCACTTTGCCCGTCAACACCGGGTCCCAGACAGCAGACGACTGCTGCAGACATCTGGGATCACAGGCACAGGTTGGGGCAGGTGTGTGTGTGGGGTTAGGGCCCACGTCAGCTCTCTGGGGCCCTGTGATTTCACCCCAGATGTTCTCCACGCTGCTGCTGCTGGCAGGCTCGGCACTTCCCTGTCTGGCTGGAACGGGAGCAGGACGTGTGCTCACCACCACGCCTGGCTCTCCCCATCCCTTTCCACAGAGCATCATAGAGGGCCTTCCTCCATGTCCTGAGTTAACATTGCCTGGAGGTGGCACACCTCTCTTGTCCCTGGACCGATGCCTTCCAGCAGCGGAGCTCATCCCTAGAACAGCGAGTGATTTTTCCTATTAAAGGCGGTGCTGTCTGTTGAATTATCCCATGTAAAATACTTGACACTGTGTTTCTTGGCTGGAGGGAGGCTGTCATTAGCGCCAGGGAAATGCCAGCTCCCAGCTGAGGCTGCAGTAGTAAATCCTGGAGACTAGAGCTGGCTGCACTGCTCCTAGCACCTCCTTCCATCTCCTTCCCAAGCAAGACATTGAGGGAGGAGGGTAATAGGGGCTGCTAGGACCTCTATCAGCTAACCTCACTGCTGCAACTCATCGTGCTGCTTGTACATGAGCTGTTGTTCTCTGTTTGAACCTTCTCACATGCACATCCCCCATCATCCTCCTCCATGTTGCCTCCGAGCTGCTTTTGTTGGTGGTTTTCCCCTCAGCTGTGTGGACAACCTCCTTGCAAGGAGTCTCCCTGCAGCCCCCATGCAGTTTCTAAGCTCCAGGAGGTGAGGGGTGCAGGGGGTTAATTATTTGGTTTGTCTGTTTCAAAAGGACTAGGAGGAGTGGTAGGAAATGTGCAGTGCTGGAAAAAAGCCTGAGCTGAGCTTTCAAGCATCCCTGTGCTGCTGGGACTCTGTTCTATCTGATCCAGCTAAGTTCAGGTCACTCAGTTGGTTTAATTTCTGCTGAACAGGGTGGCTTCAGAGCTTCTCCTCCCACAGAAAGTGGTCCCAGGAGGGCTGCTCTTGCTGACGTGGCTCTAGCAGCCAGTATGTGCCATGGAGAGCCCATCTGGGGCTTGGGTTTGTTGTGTTGGGATGCCTGCGTTTGGCTTTTGGGATTACAGCAGGGTGTACATTTGGGGCAGAGGATGATGATGCTCGTGTTGGTGTGCAGAGAGGTATGCTGCCAGGTGCTGTGGCAGCTTGAAAATAGAGCCAAGGTTGTATGGCCTGAAACCAGGGCACCTGGAGGCAGTTCCTGAGCCTGAGAGCTGTAAGGTGCTGGTGGTGGTGATTTCAGGCAGACCATTGGAACCATGCTCAGTGCCTGCAGTCTGTAGTGTAGCTGGGGACATGGAGGGATACCATTAAAGCACACGGTGTTGACCTTCTCTTTTCACTTCCAGCGCCCCAGCAGAGGAGATTGGGTCCCAATTGACGGTCTGAATTGACAACACTGAAGGGTGCATTTGAGCAAGTCAAACACATGGCTCTGTTAGATTTCTTTTCCTTCCTTCTTTAGTGTTTTAATTCAGCCTCTGTTGTCTGTATCTCCAGCTTTTTAGATGCAGTAAATCTGAGTGGTCACAGATTGGATTCAGCCTCTTTGCTGAAGCAAAAATATTGTGTTCTAATCCTTTCCTGTAAGGATGACAATTGGAACAGTTTAGGTTTTCATTCCCAGAGGTGTTCCCTTATCCACTCTGAAGGTGTATAAGGATGTCAGTGCCAGAACTGCTTCACTTTGCAGCTGAATTCAGCAAGTACAAAAGCAAAGAAGGGAGCATTCCCACAGTCTTTGTCTCCATCAAACAGTGGTCACTGCCTTTGGGGTCATCAGCTCGATAGGTCTGGAGTTATATTTGGGATTTTGGTGTTTGAGATCACATTTATTCAAAGAAAAAGAAATCCCAACAATCATCCTTTGTTCTTGGGTGGAAATTGAGCAAATGTTTTCTCCATCAGTGCAAGCCCAACTGTAAAAGCCAGAGCTTCCTAGAACTAAGCTTCTTTCCAACCGGCTCTGCTGGCTCCAGTAGCTCTGCTCCTTCCAGCCAAGGCCATTCACACAGACTGTGGGCCACTGCCCAGGTCTCAGCGGCTGCTCCCACATGCGATCTTTTGGCCTCAGTGCTTTGGTCCATCCTCAGACAGTCGAGGTGTCCGGCCAGGCTGCATGTCTCAGGCTTTGCTATCAGTCTGGGAGCGAAAACTGAGCTCAGACTGCTGGACCTCTGTGGATAACAAGCTCTGTTTTCACTTTCTCTCTTCTATTATTTTTTTCCTCTTGGATGCTAAAACCGAAAATTGGACTGATTCAGCAGTCAGTGACTGCAGCTAGGGTTTGGCTTTGACTGAAGCAGTCTCAGTATCCTCTCTTAAATCAGGTGGTGGGGTCTTTCTCTGTGTCTCCTGGGTGCAGCCACTCGAATAGCGAGGAGCCCATCTCCAAGGAGCAGGGCTGTGTTGGCCATTGGTCGCTCACTGTGTTGGGTACCATTGAGGAATCAGAAACAGCAAGGCCTGGAGAAACTCATTGCTGCAGCCACCAGCGGCCATAGAGACCCAGGTTCTAATTTCTGGCTCTTCCAGTAGCCTATGCCATGACTTTAAGCAAGTGTTCTTAAGCTGGTCCCTTGAAACTGCAGATCTCTGCATGCTGTTTCCCCCTTTTACAAAAAGGACTGCCTGTGCCTTTCTCACTCCCCCGTGGGGAGCTGCAGCGTGTAATTAACACGCAGACCCATCATTTTGGGTGACCAGGCATGGCGATTATTTTTTTCTCCTTTTTTAGGTTTTGTGCAGACACAACAGGAAGTGAATCTGCTGCTGCGCGGTAGAGCGAGGCGATAGCAGTGGGGTCAGGATTAACTCTTTGGGGCCCCTTGGGGGTGCACATTCACCTGCCAGCAGGAGTGCTTGCCCTTCTGGGCTGGACACCACCATTTTGGATTGGATACCACAGATGGACCGTTGGACTCTTTGTAGCCCAAGACCCTAGCCTTTCAAATCCCTGAAGACTCACCCCAAAAGGAGCTGGGATTCTTTGCAGCTGGAATCTCATCCATCTGGGGTTTCCAAACCTCCCCTTACAGACTTTCATGCTTTTTTCTCCTTTTGCTCCTATGGTAAATACCTCACTTGATGTCTTCCAGGACACCATTTGCCTTTTTTATCACTGTCGCGCTGGCAACTGATAGCCCTGAACTAATGCGTCTGGGACCTCCTGCCACTTCCAGCAGCAAAGGAGCAGAAACTGCTAAATTCCAGCACTGCAAAATTAAATTCTTCTTATTTCTCGCTTCCCTGGTCCAGGACAAAGCTTCCATTTCCCTGCTCTGTGTTTCAGTCTTTCTCTGCCATGGCAGACTTTCTCAATGCTTTGTCTGTCGTTGGTATCATTCTGTTTTTATGCCAAGCCTGTTCCTGGAGTATTGATCCCAGAGGTGATTTAGGAGATGTTATGCTAGAAATCTACCTCCTGTCCAGCATTTCCCCTTCAAGCATTGCTTGCCTTCCAGCTGCTTCTATCCATTACAGTTCCCCTTTTCAACTTCTTCTCTGTTCTGAAGTACATATTTCCTGTGGCATACTGTATCTTGTGCTGTACGTATATCTGGGTGACTATCTGCCACGTATGCTCAATCTGCAGGAACCGCTTATGTTATTGATACCTCAAGTTGCATGGGTATGAGCTGCGCTCGGTGACTGCCGGGCTACATTTTATTCCTCTTTCCAGTTCTGCACCCCCATTTTTAATCGTTTTCTTTCCATCAGACTCTTTCCTTTAGCCTCGGTAATGCTGATGTCAGACTGATGGGCTTGTTGCTTCCTGAATCCTGTCTCCCAGCCAAAATCTTAAATTCAGGCGCTGGATTTGCTGCTGTGGACATTGAGAACCTCCCTCTGTAATTAAGAGTCTGCAGCCAAAAGAGCGAATTCCTTCCCTTGTGCTTCTAGAAGGCTGGGATGGGCACGATCCAGTTTCTGCTCAGCTCACACATGACTGCCTGCCTTCATAATCAGCTAATGCACCTAAATAGTTACAGCTTTAAAATCCATTCTTTTTTCCAAAGAAAACTGGCAAGTCATATAAAGCCCAGATCCTGCTGTGGTATTGATGTCACACCACTGCAAAAGAATGGCTTTGGTTTTGATGGGCTAGCATAAAAATCCGGGCTGTAGGGGAAAGAGAGAGAGGGAGAGCGTTGTCTTTCCAAGCTCCAAAGGAAAGACTAAAAGTGCAGGAGGCTCCAAAATGAGCTCCTTTTCAACCTCTTCTCATTCCATGATTTCTGGCCAGTGTTACTGCTTTAGCATGGGATTTGATGCTCTGACACTGCTACCCTCTTGCTTCATACTTTGAAGCTGCAAAGGACGAATGTAATACTTCCTTCTGGCTGTCCCAGTGAAAAGCATTTCGGATTCGGATGAGGGATGTATACGGTCTTTGTACCCAAATGGTGATCCAGTGGTTGCTTGGGATTGACGTTTTGTCCCCTTTAGAAATGGGATATGCTTTGGCTAACTGACGTCTCTGCTTACGGATGCAATTACAGCAGTGCTAAATTTCTGTGGATTACCATTGCGTGTGGTGGAATCCAGGAGCCTCAGTAACAAGCTATGAAGTCAGGAGGACAGCCAGCATGCAGAGATGTTGGCAGCTCCCCTGTGATGGAAGATCCTGCTGTACTCAGGGCCCTGGTGCCAAAATGCAGCACAAACCATTAACTTGCTCTGATGATACTCCCTCCTCAACACTGTCATATATATCAGTATTCCTTGGCCATCCCAAACTGCTTGGAGTCCCAGGAGCATCCCAGGGATGGGTAACAGATGGTACAGGGGATGAGCAGACTCCATTTCCATGAACTGCCTCTTGCAGACCAGGCTGTATCCCAAACCTAATGAAAGAGACAGGCACAGATGAAGACAAGCCTTTCCCCTGCATGTTTGGTTTCCTCTCCAGCTGTGCAGTTCAGCCTGCTGTAGATCTGTGGAGCTCAGTTTTCTTAAGGTGGGCTGTTGCCTGCTTGGGCTGAGTGGTATAGGGACAGGATGGGGAGAGACCTCATTATGGGATTGCATGACAAGGTGGTCAGGATGGGTGAGAAGGCTTTTGTGTTCAAACTGGGATTTTGAGCTGGGTGAGGAGCACGAGCCCACACTGCTCTGAGCCGTGCCGGTGTGAGCTGTGCAGTTTGTAGCACCTTCACGTCACCCTGAGCTTGTTTATGTCCCTTGTCAGAAAAGTTTTGGATGATGCACGAGGTAACCTTGAAAACAAACGCCTCCACATTGCCTTTGCTAAAGATAGAAGCAGCGCATGCGGTGCCCACACTGTTAACTCTGACCCGTTTGAGTTCATTGCTCTTTGCTCACAGCTGGGAGATGCAGGCAGCAAGTTCAGTCCCATTCCTTTCAACTTGCAGAAAGCTGAGCTGGAAAATCTGAAATGGGACCTGCTGGGTTCAGTGCCCCCAGCCCAGGCTGTGAATGTTGGGTCCTCCGCTTGTCTCTCGTTAGCACTGAGGCCATTTCCCTCTCCTGTGGGGTAACTGGTACAAGGCAACGAGGAAGGAACAGCTCCACACTGAGTCATGCTGTGACCCGTGGTGCCACAAGAAGCGTTCTTTCCCGTGTCAAACACGCTGGTGATGAAATCATGTGAGTTCAGCCAGGCATTTCCCCTAATTACAGCCTGAAGGAGTGACGCTGAGCTTACACCGGGTGACTGTGCTTTGGAGCAGTTTTCATGTAGGCAAAATGTAAGCACGTGAAAAACAAGGGGGAATTTGGAAGCAAAAAGCCTCGGTGTTAGAAACTTTCATGTTAACAGAAGCCGCGTGAGTGATGCCTGGCTCTGCCTGTAGGTTCCTATGTGGACATGGATCCCACTGTTCTCAGGTGCTCTTGAAATCAGAACTAGCTGTTCTCTTTATATAAGGCCTTTCATGTGTTTAAAGGATGTCTGGACCTTTTGCACCCTAACTGTAGATTTAATTGAAAAAAATAAGGGGGAGGGACAAGCATTATTTTCATTGAGGAGTCCCACACCACTGAAATTTTGTGCTTCTGGCTGTGGTTTTTAATTATTTCATATATATCAGTCCTTTCTTTTGACTAAAACCCAACCTGTGAAGAGTCTGCAGCCTACTTAACGTGTTGATAGCATTTGAGAACAGGTGGAAGGTAGAAATGACAACGGGAAAAACACCATCTGTGGTGAAAAAAATAAACCCATCTTCCTCCATAGCTGAGCATCTTTCCCTAGAGCCACTTGGGTTCATCTCTCTTTGGGGGACATCAGCACATCCTGATGTGGCCCCTACCGCCAGGTTGGGCATCACCAGAGGGGATGAGGGAAGCAGCCCCCAACCCCTCTGATTTTTGTGTTCTCTCCCTTTGCAGCTGCAGAAAACAGGGCTATGAGGACAGCCTGGCAGGGGAAGGCCGGTCGCAGCCCACTCCAGGCCCTGTATGAGAGCGATCAGGTGAGGGGATGGGGTGAGGGAGGTGGGGTGAAGGGGGAGTGGGATGATGACCCTTTTTTTCACCCCTCCAAAATGTGCGGCACCAGTCAGCTCAGTGTCCCACACCAAAACCTCCAGCTGTGTCCAGAAGAAAAAACCACACTGTTTTGGGGGGGTAATTGTTGATCAAAACTTCCATGATGGTCTTTGTGGGTTCCTTCTAAGGATCTCTATACATGCATGTACATATCTATTTATGTGTGTGTATATATATATATATATGTATATATATAAGCTGCTGTTGGCCATGAAGCATTTATAATCCTGGGTCATTTCAGTGCTCTCTATCATCTTGCCTGTACCCTCTGAGATACGGGGCCTTGGTAGGTCCCTGCCCATGTGGGTCTCTGCAGCCAGGGCCAGATCCCTCCCCATGCTTGACACTGGTGTTGCAAACTAGGGTGGTGCTTTCATGTCTGTAAGCAGCCAAATTACATTTGCTGTGGGGAAAAATGGTTAATGTGGACTTCCTTGGCCATGATGCCTGCATACCCTAATCCTGCTGGAACGTCCTGGTGTTGTTTCCTTAAGTGATGCTTAATTTCTCTGGCTTTTAGAAGGGGAGGAAACGAAGGGAGCAATTTTGCTCTGAAATAACTGAAAGACATGCACTTATTCCAGTGGGCAGCTCTTGAAAAGTAGTCACATTTATTTGTTGCCATGCCTGCAGACAGTGTCTGTCTGTCTTTCTGTCTGTCTTTCCATTCCTATAGTTTTGAATTATGTGCAGGCAAGGAAAAACACCTGAAAAAAACCACACCATTAAAATGCTTGGGTTTTTTAGCACTTTCAAAAAGTGTTTCCAATCTAAGAAAATGGAGGGCAGCCTCCAAACAAAACCTAGCAAGAGAAATTTCACCAGAAAGTTTGGCTCAGTAGCGTGGTGTACCATGAAAGCGCCTCTTCATGTATGATCACCGCCTTCTTAGATTCAATGTTCCTCATATCCAGGTTGCCAATAGTGTCAACATCATCTCTTGGTGGCACGTAGGACATGTTGGCTTTGCAGGAGGAGATTTTTTGCCCAGGTGTTAGTCCTACCCTGAAGGTGAGGACTCTGCTGAATCCTGTGTGGTGTGAGCAATTTGTTTGAGCATCCTACCTCCCCACTGCTGCCTCTCTCACGTTCTGGTGGCCACCCAAAATCCCATCCAGGCCTCCTGGGAGAAGAGAGGGTGTGGCTGAAGCTTGGCAAAGAGCATCCTTTGGCATGAATAAGCCATGCCAGCTCCCTGCAGCAAGGATGCAGGGACTGAGGAGGTGGCCTGCTCTTGCCCTTCATCTTGTGTTGGGTGCCAGAGGGACCCACAGGCTGCAGGGACAACTGTGGAACTGTGCTTCCAGCTAGACTGTCTGCATGGCCCAAAGTGGAAGCTGCTGTTGTCTTGCAACACAGGGGTCATTGCACTGCACTGGAGCAACAGCTCTGTGGGGTCAGAAATGGAGGATAAAACCGTTGTTAGCATCTGTGGATAAAATGAGGCCTTGGGGAGATTCCTGACATTGGCCTTGGCACTGAGTGTGAAATCTGCCAGTCTCAGAGAGGAGAAGGAAGAGGGAGCAGGCAGCAGGAGAAGGGGACTTCCCCCTTCTGAGTTCCTGGTAATGGTTTCCTTCCCCAGATGTGATAGTGTCATTCTGGAGTTTCTGATGAAAAGCAAGACAGGAAAGGTCATGTCCCCAAACCATCTGGAGGGGGATTTCAGCTGGGGTGATTCCAGAGAGGTCACCGCAGCAGCTGCTGGGCCATGGTGGAGGAGTGATAAGGGAGGAGAGAAGGGGAAGAAGAAGGACAACTTGTGGACATCTCTAAACTGTCCTGCCTCAAGGGGGACCACACCCACAGGTGAGACATTGAAGTGGCACTTCATGTGTGGGGAAGGAAGTCCTTCAGGCAAAGTGGCTCAGGAAAGGTATTCGCACCACCTCCAGTTCTTTTTCTTCACCGCAGGGTATGTGCTGAAGGCTCTTTGCATCCATCTATCCCTCTGCCTTGCCTTTGCAGCACACCATTAAGGATTTTTGTGTATGCCCATGCTCTTGTGCCACATTTCTGCCTTGAGCTGTGGCTCCCACATTCACAGCAAGCCCACAAGCATTGATGTCAGGTGGCAGTGTCCCTTCACAGGGAGGCGTGTGGGACCCTGTGCTAGCAAAGGGGCTTCAGTGTTGTCCCCTGGGGTTTAGGCCATGCATGTCCCAGCCTGATATAAGGGAAAGAGCTTCAGCCCAGTGCTGTGGTGGCGGTAACAAATACTTTGTGACCCTTTCTGCACTCCTGGTCTTCCCTCATGGCCTTGGCTTGTCTTCTCGTTCTGCTCATCATCAGATTTTTTTCTTCTCTTTTGCCCCCTAGCAGGTCCAAGCATTCAATACACCGAAGCAAGTTGAGTTCAAAGTGATCACTGTCTATAAAAAGCCCATGAAAGGCCCCCCCTCCGAAAAAAAAACCACCAGGAAAGGGAAGGTGATGGGAGCAATTGTGTGTAGGTCCCCGTTGGTGTGGGTGTGCCAGTGACCATCTCTTTCTTTCTCCACAGTTTGAACAGTCATCACTGCAGGCGGTTCACCAGCAGCGACGGGAGCTGTTGAGCAACGTCTGCAACCGTTACACCCGCAAGCGGCGGCTGCTGCGGCCGGATGACTTGCGGCACTTGGTGGTGGATGACACGCATGGGCTGCTCTACTGCTACGTGCCCAAAGTGGCCTGCACGAACTGGAAGCGGGTGATGATGGTCCTGACGGGGCAGGGCAAGTACCGGGATCCTCTGGAAATCCCTGCCAACGAGGCCCACGTGTCGTCCAACCTGCACACGCTCTCTGAATACAGCATCCCCGAGATCAACCACCGCCTGCGCAGCTACCTCAAGTTCATCTTTGTGCGGGAGCCCTTCGAGCGCCTGGTCTCGGCCTACCGCAACAAGTTCACCCGCAGCTACAACACGGCCTTCCACAAGCGCTACGGGACCAAGATCATCCGGCGGCACCGGCAGGAGCCCAGCGACAGGGCGCTGGAGCGCGGGGATGATGTGCGCTTCGAGGAGTTCGTCTACTACCTGCTGGATCCGCGGACTCAGCGGGAGGAGCCCTTCAATGAGCACTGGGAACGCGTGCACTCGCTCTGCCACCCCTGCATCGTCCACTACGACGTGGTGGGCAAGTACGAGACCTTGGCCGAAGATGCCAACTACATCCTCCAGCTGGTGGGCGCCGACACGAGTGTCAAGTTCCCGTCCTCGTCCAAGACCACGAGAACCACGGACGACATGACGGCCCAGTTCTTCCAGGACATTAGCCCCTTCTACCAAAGAAGACTCTTTAATTTATACAAGATGGACTACTTGCTCTTCAACTACTCCATCCCCTCTTACCTCCGCATCCGATGAGGCAGGTGCTGGGGAGAGGTGGGGGACAGCTGGGTACTTCTCATCTTGCCACAGCTCCTCTCATCCCACCCTGTGCTCATCTCTTCGTTCTTCCCATGCCCTCTCTATTACACTCTGTTCTGTGTATTTCATTCAGGCACAGTTTGGAGGGAGAACACCCCGCAGAACACTGGGGCTGGAGTTTCTTCTTCCCCTTCCCTCCCCCACCCCTCGACTTTGGCACTTGTCAGTGGGTACAGAGAAGCTGCTGGCTTTGAGGGCTTGCCTTGGCTGGGGATTTTCTTGTGACTAAGAGATTCCTCTGTATATCCAAGACTTGGGAAGGGTCCTTTTTTGGGCAGGATCCCTTTGGGTGTTTCTCCTCCTCACTGGGCTGTTCGGGGTCAGCCTGGGGAGCAGGATGGAGCTTGTCAGAGATTTACATAGGACCAGAAATAAAGCAGTAATTTAAGTTTTTCTTGTTCATTTCAAATTGCTCCCACCTTCTTTCTGCCTTCTCCTCCCTCCATCCCGGCTTCCTGAGCCATCTCTACTGCTGGGGATGGCAGCAATGTAAGCTGCATTTGGCTCTGATGAAGCCTGGAGGGCTTTTTGTACCTCTTCTTCCGTGTGCTCACAGCTGGGATACAAAATGGTGTGAACGGAGAGAAAGAAGCTGATCTGCAGCTGGTATGAGTGACACAGATAGAGCAATTTCTCCTGAACGACAGCAGCAGAGCCATCAATCTGTGCGTATGTGCATCTGGATTTCTGGTTAAGTCCAATAAATCCAGGTTCCATTTTTTTTTCTTCTTAATTATTTAAAAACAGGTGTTAATTGTTCTGCAAAGCCATACATCCAACACAGGTGCAGGTACACCCACTTGGCATGAAGGGATGGAGGAGGTGATGCTGCATTGGGAAGGCTGGAGGAGGGTGTATGTAAGCGAGTGTGTGTGAGAGAGTATTTATGCATGTGCCTCAGAAAAAAATAGAATTAAAAATGGGGATGGAGACACCTAGAGGAAAATTCCCCTTTGCTTGGCTGGCTTTGGACAATTCACTCCTTGAAGAAGAAACAGGAGGGGTGGGGGGGAGAACACAAGCAAATGGCAAACCCAGTCCTGGGGTTTTAAGTTCAAGCCAGTCCTAGGAGCTCTATTTCTTTAAAACCATATTTAAAAACTCTTTTCTGTTCAGCCCTGGCTAGGTGGCTGCCTTTGTAAATAAACACAGCAGTAATAGAATTTGCTGTAGTGTGTCTGCTGCCCAGCTGCGAGCACTTGACTTATTAGTGCAATACAATGGAGGTTTTATAAAGCCCCAGTGTGCTCAGACTGTTTAAAAAAAATAATGTTTTCATCCAACAACTTTCGGCTGTTATATCTTAACCTTTTTTTTTGCTCTCTGCCTCTGATCTGTACCTTTCTGCTGACATTTCTTCCTTGGTTATGCTGTTTAGAGAGTGGGTTTAGCAAGCATTGAAAGAGAAAAGGAAATAGAATTGCTGGTGATGGTGGCAGCCTGCGTGGTTCTCCCAGAGCTGGAGGTCTCTTGCTGTAATGGCCTTTCTGGAGATGAATCTCAGAGAACAGAAACAGCTGTTGGGATGCTGCAGATGTCAGCATTTGGGTTCAGAGTGTATTCCTTCTGTGTTCTCAGGAGTCTTGCAGGCCCTGGTTAGTGCTGCCTGGTGTTGGAAATGAAATCATAGTTGCCATCACCACAAGCTTCTGGTCATTGGGAGTCAGTCAGCATCACAAAGGAACGGGGTTTTGGATGAATTTGTGTTCTTGAATACTGTGTTCTGCAGGTAGCTGGTGGCACGTTTGTCCCTGCCACTTGACATAGCCTGGTTCCTGTGGTGCTGCCTCTGGGTTGCAGCTGGCTGTGACAGCAGGGAGCCAGCAACCAGGCTTTGTCCCTCTGTTGGTGACAGTTTGGAGCTGGTGCTGGCTGGGGTGTCCCTTCCTTCTGCATCCTGTCCCCGGCATCCCAAGCATATCCAGTGAGTCCCTGCCTTACCCAGTAGGGCTGCGGCCTACCCGTTGCATTCTGTGGCATGCTGTCTTTGGGCTGATGTGTTCGGATTATACCCATTTCAGGGCTTTTTGTAGAGAAAACAGTTACAATCCACTGCATTTAGGTCACATCCTCAGCCTTCCTCATGCCTAAACATCACTTCCCAAAGCACAGCAACATGACAATGACAGAAAATGGGAGTGTGGAGCAGGTGGTGATGGAGCAAGGAGGACACCGTGTGACAGGAGGGGACAACTGCAGGCGTGACACCTGTGGGACTTCGTGCTCACATCCAGTTCTCTGCATGGCTTCTATTTTTAATTATCTGTTTTCCTGCATCCCTTCTTCTTGCCAGATGAGAAATTAGCAAGGTGATTGGATGAGAAGTCATGGCCTTAAGCTGCCCCAGAGCAGGCTCATGTTGGATATTTGGAACATTTTGTTCTCCAAAAGAGTGGTGATGCAGTGGCACAGCTGCACAGGGAGTGCTGGAGTCACTGTCCCTGGAGATGTTACAGAACCACGGAGATGTGGCACTGGGGGAGGTGGTTATGGGCATGGTGGGGGTGGGTTGGGGTTGGACTCGGTGATCTTAGTGGTCTTTTCCAGCCTTAATGATTCTGTGGTTCTCTACCTCTTCTCTACATAGGGCTGGGAGCATAACCCTCAGTGTTGCTGCACCAGGGCAGCGATGGGTCAAGGCAGGACGGGCTGTGGCCAGGGGACAGCTGTGGGCTGAGCTGCCAAGGTCACCCCAGCAGTGGGAGCCCAAAGACTAACAGAGTAAATCAAGTGAGCTGTGATAATCGCACATGGCTTGGCCTCAGGCAAGGAACAACCTTGCAAACTCTCTTTGAACCCTCCCTTCTGCAACTCCCCCATCAAGTGCCTATTAAAAATTAATAATTAAAAACCAAGAACCATGAAGCAGCATTCAGACCTCTGAGTCACAGCTGAGATGTGGCAGTGGGGTTTGGTGTGAGGCTTGGGAGCTGCAGGGATGCAAAAATAAAGAACAGCATCACCTTTATACATGTCTGTGTGCATGCACACGTATACAGTGTAAATAACAATTCTTTTATAATGTATAATAGAATTATTTCAAATAATTGTAATATTTATATGTTAATACATGGACTATATGTAATAAGTATGTGCAAAAAAATTTGTTACGAGAATAATTAAATAGCAAATATGATTGTACTATACTGTTAATAGTGTGGTTATATTTGTATAGGAGTGTGATGCTTGGCTTGTGTGTGTTTATATGTGCGTGTACACAGTACCTATACAGACACATGTACACAAACACAGAGATCCCTTCCCCATAAAAGAGGAGCCTCTTCCCCTGTTGAGCCTTCCTAGAGGCCAACAAACTCAAGTTCTACTGCGCAGGAGCTTTCTTTCCCAAGCTTGCTGTGCACCGAAGCTTGGTGCTTGTTTACCAGCTGGAGGATTAAATAGACTTCCATTGAAGGGAAAAGAAAATATGCAAGTGTTTTCAAGTATGCCTTGGAAGCGGTGTTTCGCTTGAAGGAGGCTTTTCAGACTTGCTTGTGTTTGCTGGCTTGCACTTCACTCATCCCTGGTGAGGATGCTGTGTCCTGAAAAAGTAGTTTTTCTGGAAAAATACTGTGTGAGGATGGAGGCCTTGTCCTCTTAAAGGAATTTTTTTTTTGGAAGCCATGGAGGAATAGATAAAAATAAAGGTCACTGTCAGCTCAGTTAGGGTTCTGGGGGGTGATGGGGAGGCACAGCCAAGCCCAACCCTGGGCACATCAGTGACAGACACAGCAGCTGAGAAGTTCCTGCTGGGTTAGATTAAAGGCAGAAGTCACTCTGAAATGGCCGTTCTCTGTCTGAGCTCTGCTACCCACACAGGTCTGCTCTGAAGCTGTGTGAATTTCGTGGAGGGAAGCAACACCCTCCCCCATGAATAACCCTGGCGAACACTCCAGGTAGCACAAAGCCAGGCAGGACCTGCTGGGATTTGCTGAAGGCCTTAAAAGCACAGAATCATGCAGGCATTTAACACCAAACCTCTGCTTTGAATGGGAGGGAAATACTTGACTACCTTTGCAGTCCCAGCAGTGCCGCCCATCGCTGTGCACTCAGCCTGGGAGGAGCAGGCTCAGGTGCAGTTTCAGGAATGCTGATCCAAGCTCTGCTCCCGGGTTACATATAGCCTTTGTCAGCAAGGGCCCTTTCTCATTGGCACCAGGAAAAAGAGAAAAGGAGGAAGGAAAAAAGTGTAAACAGGCTGACTGGCCAAATAACTGGCCTCTCGCTGCCCCTGAAAAAAGGAAAAAAAAAAATCCCCTTTTATTAAAACCATTTCCTTTGGTTATGTCATTGATCTTGAGGCTGGAAGCAATTTTAAGTGTGCTCCCCATGCTGAGTGCACAGGCACGGGGCCGACACTGGCTGCCCACTGAGCACTGCACAGAGAACAGAGCCCCTGTGATGCACACACCCCTGCTTGCAGCACCAGCACCTCTGTCCTGAGCCCAGCATGGGTCCCCCCCAGCCCAGCTGAGTAGCTCAAGTAGGGCACAGATGGCCCCCATTACGTGTTCCTGACTGTGCCCTCTGTCAACAGTTAAAACCATAGCTCTGCCCAGGAATCACCCGATGAGGGATGACCCTGTGCCAAGGCTTTGGAGCAGCCGTGCATTGGGTAATGGGGACTGATGCTGGAGGAGCGTGACCAGATCACTGCAGAGCTCTGGTTGGGGGCATCTGGGGGACTGGAGGGAGCATGAGTAAAGCTGTTCTCTTAAAGGAGAGCGCCTAAGACCCTGCAGAGGGCTGGGGGGGATCTGCAGCCCAGACTTGCCCTATTCACGCCCGCTGTAAAAGCATCAAGGCCAGGAGAGGACCTCTCCAAAGCAGCAGGGACAGGCAACATAGTGAGGAAGAGAAAGATGGGGCAGAAGTCATTTGCCAGGACTGCTCCAGCCAGCACCAGATTGAAGCTATCAAGGGTGCACAAAGTAAAGTGCTAAGCTCAAGTTATTAAAATATGTATCTCTTAGTGCAGCTCCCTCAGAGTGAGACTGGCAATCAGATGCTTTCTGTGCTGCCCTTGCGAGCCCCACAGCCACTCACTGCAGCTGCATGCTTGAGGCTGACAGGCGGTGGGGAGAGATAAAGGGGGAGAGGGTGCCCCAAACTCTGACCCCTCCCTGCCATAGAGCTGCTGCAAACACGTCCCCCCACTCAGTTGGTGTGGGGTTATTTACCCTTCACGAGGCTGGGAAAGAAGGGAGGTAACAGCTTATTTTTGTCCAGAGAGTGCTTTTCCCCATGCTGAGTCTCCCAGCGCTAAGGTCACCCCTGTGCAAGACCCCAGACCTGCAGCAGGAACAAAAGAACACTCACATCCAGCAGTCACCTGTCACAGCAGTCCCAAGTACTGAAGAGCTGGGAGGGCCTTGAGCAAGGCAAGGGGCCTTGACCTTCTCAGTTCCCTGCTCCAAAACACACAAATGCAGGCTATTATTATAGGCAAAGTCCAGTGGAGTTTGATCCACACTGTCAACTCCTGACTCCTAAGCATCTTGGAGGAAGCTATTGCTGCTTCGATTTCAGTGAGAATTGACTGCCCTCAGCCCCATGGGCCACCCCAGTACATGGCTGGGAACACACAATAGCCACTCTGCAGTGAGGATGCAAAGAGTCCTCTGCCAAATTCCCATCCTTATGCACACACATGGGTCCCAGATTCATTGTGCAAAGGATGGATGGTGAGGGTGGAGAGGGAACTGGCTTTAATTCTAACCTGAAACATGTGCTGCCAAAGTCCATCGTTGGTTAGGAAGCACCCATTTTGCTGAAGTCCTATTAGAATTGTGTTGTCCAACACTGACTGGAAGAGAAAGCAGCAAACAAGAAGTTCATAGAGTCATATAATCACTGGAGTTGGAAGGGACCTTTAAAGACCATCTGGTCCAATCCCTGCAGTGAATATGGACACCTACAGTTCCATCAGGTGCTCAGACCCTCTCCAGTCAGACCTTGAGTATCTCCATGGATGGAGCATCCACCACTGTGTCAGTGCCTCACTGCCCTTATTGCAAAAGACTTTTTCTTATATCCAACCTAAATGTCCCCTCATTTAGCCTGAAACCATTTACCCTTGTCCTGTCAGACCCTGCTAAAGAGTCTGTCCCCTTTTTTCATATACCTCCCTTTTAGATACCAGAAGTAGAGCCACAGCAAGGAAAAACCAGCCCTAAATCCACTACATGGCATTTTTTAACCACTTTATTTGTGCGTGTGCATTTCTATAAACATTTTAACTAATGGACGTTTCATAAACCGTAAAAACAAACCCAAAGCTCCTTCTCCCAAAACACAATCAATCCAGCCAGTCAGACAGCAGCAATGGTGCTGTGCAGGTAGGAGCTGTCTCTATGTATCTTCCCACCAGGAGCCAGCAGGGCTCAGAGCCCATGTGTCTGAGCGATGGAGAGGGGAAAAACGACCTGGGTGCTCTCCTCCTCCAGGGAGAGAAAAGGGGTGAATGAACTATTTGGACGGTGAATGAGATTTGGACAGAGATGCGACATTGACTCACGGGATCGGATGCAGCCAGTTCAGCAGGCTTTAGAGTGGCCTTGCAGGCTGTTTTGGTGCTGGGGACTGAAGCCAATCAAAATGCTCATCACCATATGGCACCAAACAGCAGGCGCTGCTTAAAACCAGCTTGCTCACGTGCAATGGTACAAAGCCTGGGGGTGCTGACTCCTCTGAACGGGCGAGCCCAGCTTAAGGCACGATGGGGAGGAGAGGCAGGGCGGTAGGGTCCAACCCAGCCTCCACTGTCCCAGAGAGTTGTGCCGTGTCGACTCAGTGACATGGAGCAGCACGCAGTCCTTCAGTTGCCCAGGTTCATGTCTGCACCGTGGATGAGCCAAACCAGACGGAAACAGACGGCGAGGAATCCAGTGCCCAGGAGATCCCCCAGGGCAGTGAGGTAGGGGATGGAGAAATTATCGGGATCCAACGCCTTCCTCCACATCAGGCGCACAATGAGGTCAGCCACGTAGAGCAGGATTCCCACCTGGAGAGGCAACACAGGCACTACCGTGAGTAACAAGAAAGCATCGCACAGCCTCCATCAGCTCACAGCCAAAATGTTGTGGCCATGGTCAAAATGACACAACCACAGCCAATGTGCCAGAGCCAATGAGCATCTCTAAGAGGTCTCCAGATCACCAGAGGATCACTGTTTCTCTGCAGGATGGAGTTGCATCATACAGGTATAGTTGGCTTTTGCATCCCTGCAAACCCTACTGGCTCATGCCCTTGGGCATTGCATTGCCCAGTATCACCCATGGTGCCACAGCCCCCTGGCAGCTGTCCTGGTGCGAGGACCACAAGTCAACTGCTCACCAGCACTGCATGGACCAAAAACAGGACTCTGTCAACACCAACAGCATCACAGTTCCCACCTCCCATACCATGAATGCTCCTATTCACTCCAACAGAAACAGGACTGCCGTGAACATGCATGCAAACTCAAAGTATAAGTTTGTGGCCAGTTTTTTTTCTCCTCATCTTTCTTTTTTTTTCCCCACTAGAAATTCAGATCTTATCTACTTTGTTTTGCCTAATCTCAGTAGACAACAGGAGTTTGAGGCAGTTTTTAAATCAAGGTTCTCCCAAGCAGCACTGACACGTTAAAAAGAGAAAAACATTCCTTTTTTTCATCTCAACAACTTCAAAATCTTTGCTGTGATTTCTTTTAATTCCTATTTAGCTCTTGATTCTGATAAACAGATGGAGGAAAAAAATTACTTCTCTTAAAGATTAAAGACAGTCTAGTTAATTGAATTAAGAGGGGAGGGAGAGTTTGCACCCCACTTCTGTGGTCCCTCCATAGGAGACCACAACCGAACAGGAACCAAAAGACAGAGGTGGCAGTCCTAAGGGAGAGGTGGGAGGAGAAATAGAGGGAGAAAACTAAATAAGCAAAATCACAGGAACTAAAGCCGGGTAGAAACTAAAGGGTTTTATATAGTCCTCCTTCCATTCGAAACCAACGATGTCATGTTTCATTCCTAGTGACCACAGAGAAAACATTCATCTGTCCCTTCCTACAGAAACTCAGCAGTTTAAATAAAGGCTGTTAGCGGATTTTTCCCAAGCCTCTCTTCTTTAGACCAGCTAACCCCACTCCGTTCAATTCTGAGGTCATATTTTCTGGGCCTCTGATCTTTCTCTTTGGGTTTCCTCCAGATGACCCAAACTTCCCCCTCATTCTTTCTGGTTGTATTTATAAATTGTAATGGAGGGAAAGAAAGAACCAGGCTGAGCACATTCTGGGCTCCCTGGGAGTCTTCCTGGGTCAGCGGCGTTGCTGGGATTCTGCTCTTTACTCTGTCATTTATTCGGCGTATTTTCACGCTTGGCTTTGGTTGAGGAGTTACCTCAACGCATAAAGAAAAGAATAAATATTTTCCTTTGCAACTACAGCTGTGGCGCTGGGCTTAGGGTTGTGCAAAGGTCAAGAAAAGCTTGATTGTTTACACATGCAAGGAATTTACCCGCGGACACACGACTGTTTGTAAGGCAAAGCGAGAAGCCAGCTACCTCACCCTGCAACCTAATGAATCACTGATTTAAAAGGGCAAGCAAAGCCAGAGCCTCTGTGACATGCACATCCATTTCTGAATGAGACGGCAAAGTTTACAGAGCAGTGAAAACAGTGAAAGGGAACAGGCAGAACAAATTGGTTAACAGTCCACTGCTGATCCAGAACCTTCACTTTCAGAGATGAGCTTCCCAGGGCTGGGCTTTCCCTTCACTACTGACACATTTGGCCCTGTCCAGAGGGATCCCCATGTCCTAACCATGATTTGTAACACTGGTTTCAAAATGAGTGAGGAAACCTGCTGGCTGGGGCTCATAGCCTCCCACTTGCTCTTTACTGGGATGACCAGTCGTAGCCTAAGAATAACTGGGGCTTGGAAACTCCAAGAGTGAATATGGTTAAAAAGGTACAACCTACAGCAAGAGGTACCTGCTCGCTAAGCTGAGCTGCATTAAGCAGACAAACGTATGATAGTAATTTGTTCCTCATCTCTAATCCCTCACTTAAAGGTAGTTGCACACCTATGGGAAACTGAGACCTTTGCAATCTGGGTGAAGTATTACCGCATGTACAGAAGATGGAGGATGCTATGCCTAAAACGCATGGAAATGGGGTCACTGCCAGGGGCCTGCCTCTCAGCCTGCCCAGCTAAGAATGTTTTGTTTTCATGGTATTTTTTGGATGAGAGTTTGGGGCTTACCTGCAGCAAAGCAGCAGTCAGATAAAACATCACAAAGGTGAAGGACAGAGATGTGTGGCCTCCTTGCAGCAGGTGGATGGTGTAGAGGAACACGAGATGCCCCGGGACAACCAGGAGGAACAGGACTCGGGCTGACTTGGAATTAACTTCTGCAGAAGACAGACAGAAACAGTGATTGTAGCAGCTGCAGATGGTGGAGAGAGGACAGAACACGGCTGTGTACCGTAGTGGTGATAGGCAGAGTTGGGGCTGTCCCCTCCCACCAGACACATTGCTAACGCCTTTGCAGCAATTTGGAGCATCTGCAGTATCAACCCAGCAGTTCTGTCTGTCACTGAAAACTGTGCCAGAGATGTGCTCCATGCTGATCCTCTCACTCTACATCTTCCACACACTCCTCTTCAGGAGCTCTCTGCCTCCCACTGATTCTGCTCTGTCTTGCTGCAGCCCACGTCCCCAGTTCTGAGTCTGCTGCAGCACTAACTCCCAACCTAGCAGGGAAAATCAAGGGGAACCTAAAATCTAAAAGGATAACAGACTGAAATCCAATTTTGCTGATGTTTAGGTTTATCCATTGCTGAAGATGGAGGAATTGTTGATTTTCAGCAAAGTTATGCTCTATTCGCTTCCCTTTCCACACCTGATGGCCCTAGGCTGGCCATGAGTAAAACAACCTTCCGTAGAATAACATCTGGGATTCCTTTTCAATTACTTTCTTTAAGTGCTCCCTGAAGAGCAGTTTCTTACATGTCAGGGAGCAAGTATGGGTTGATGGGTTAATGGTTGGACTTGATGATCTTAGAGGTCTTTTCCAACCTTAATGATTCCATGATTCTAAGTACACACAAAAGCTTTTTCTCAAAGCTCCTACTGCACAGATGTTGCTTTCCAATCTGTGGATCTTCCCTGCAAGGGAGAAGGGGAGTTCTGCCTTTGAAACCCACCTAGTCCTTCTCCAACCAGGCTGGATAAAGGAGCTATCAGTGATGACGGGCCGTGAGACATGGACACCTAGGTTTCAAGGTCTACCTGATGAGAAGAATGTGGTGCATGGATTGGGCCAATTCTGCCTCATCTTGTATGGCAAAACTCCAGGCATGCTCCAGAAATGTAGGAATGTGGAAATACGGCTGGCCTGGATGGCAACCAGATTCCCTCCAACACCTATGAGGACAAAACAGAGTAAACCTGTAAACCACCTGTACTGCAGCAGGAAATCCAGCCTCAAACTTAGCCCAAGATGTGTCATTCACTTACAAACTCTCTGGGAACAGCAGTGAGAGAAGGGGAAAACCTGATCCCACTTGTCATGGTGATGCTGTGCTATTCACCTGGCAGGAACAGCTTTTAAAAATCAAGAAGGCTCCAGTGATCGTCTCCTTACGAATGCTTTATTGGAAACATTTTCCCTGGCTTCCCAGCACCAGCAGCAGATGCAACGTGGCTTCTGAAGATGATGCAATTGCACCTGGTTTTATGCAGTCTGTGAGCAACACCTGGGGAAGGCAGTGCAGGCAATGGCAGCTGCCGCTCACAGTCACCTCTTGGATTTACTCAGCCAGAGAACCATTATTGTTTAAAAGACAACAAACATCATGGAGAATGATTATATGTCTGTCTAAAGGCATCTGACACACTTGTCAAATGAGAAGAAATCATACGAGAATGAATCAGAGCCCAAATATGTTAGGTAATTAAAAGGCAATTAATTCCTTCCAGATTGATTAACTCCAGCAAACATGAAAATGCTGCTATATTTTCCAGCAGAAAATAGAGGGCTGATGATCTATGGAGCAAACCTCCGCCACCCTGAGCGTGTGCAGGGTAGAAATGACACAGAAAATTAACAGCGAGCCAGATCCTACAGGCTTCTCACACTTTCACTGCCTTGCAGAAGGAAATACCCCATTGTTAAATGTGTGATTGACCTGAGTGGAATTGAAGTGAAGGATGGGAGCTTTCTGAAACACACTTTGCAGGATTCCCCTTGCACATGGAAAGCACAGAACTACCTGTGCAAAAAAACACAGAGCACTACGTAACTGAGAGCAGCTCTGCCAAACAGTCTGCCCACCCCCACACACTGCTGTCTGGGTCAGCCATTGTTCAGCAGAACTGTTGTTGACGTGCTTTCTTAATCAAGCTCTTTGGCTAACCATGCTGGAAAGAGATTGTCAGCAAGGCGTCTGTCTTCACGCAGATCTAGAAGGTGACAGCTGCATGACACCCTCTGACATTGCAAGAGGACACCGTGCTTTGGCAGTGGCACAAGGCCAAGCCTTCCCTAGGAACGTGGGTTTTCCCTGGAATGGGTCTACAAAAAATATTGTAATAGCAGAAAAAACAACCCAGTGGATCCTCCGTGATGCCAGGATCCCTGGTAGTTTATAGGTATGCATTCATGTGTGTATAAGAGAATGGTGAGGCTTCACACAAATATAAATATACACACCAAATATATATATATATAATCTATACATATCACCTTGTATTCATATACACACATATCTATAATCTTAATATATTAATCTTTATCAACAATCTGTAAAGGCGACGATTGCACAGCTCAAATTGTTGAGTGGAGAGAGACATAGTAAATGGATTTATTGTGACATCTGTAGCAGATATGGTATTATGAAAGTGAAGGTGTCAGCACTGCTATCAAAGATACCCATCCGATGCTGTTAACCTTTTCAACAGCTCTATCACTTTTCAGACCTGCCTGCTATTTTGCACCAGAGATGCTTCAAAATACAAATAAGTAGGGATGTAATGGGGACTAGTAGCTTTACTTCCACTGGTGATGGCAGAGGGACGTGAACATGGACCTCTGTGTAGGGGCAGCGGTGGATAGCATAACCCTTGAGAAGAAGGGGGAGGAATAAATAAAAACATGTATATGTTTTACGATTGTATGTCCAACCTACCATTAATCACAGGTGTGAAAACTGCCATGCCTTCAAAGTTTGGGTCAGTTACAGTTTTGTCCAAGATGAGTCCACCAATGCTGTTAAAAAAGGACAGGCAAAGAAGGCGGATCAGTCTCTCTTCCCCAGGGCAATTCCTATGCTGTGAAAACAGCACACTGAGATGAGTTACTGCTTCCTCCCCACTGCCAGTGCCTGAACATTCCCTATAGTAGATATTCACTCCTTTTACATCTGTTTCTACTGATAGATAGCCTTGCATTTTTTGTTCATGGCATAAGGAGATCAGGAACCTCTCCTTGAGCAAAACTGATACGAGCCAGGGAAGCTTTATCATCCTTGCCAAACTTCTGCTAAACCTCTACACTGATCTTAGCAGGGTTTTAAAACTCTCTCAGATCTCAGCAGGGTCTGAATGATGTAGTGGGGGGGGGGGGGGGGGGAGGGGGGATGAACCAGAGTCTTCATTTACAGCTGGATAAAGATGAGGCTGAAGTCTGACTGTTTGCGATGGTCATCATCAAGCTTTTACATTTCCCGGCTGCAACCACATGGTATGTGAATGCATGAGTGCTATTTAAACTGATGACTCCCAGTCATCTGGGAGCTCCATGCCTCCATTTTAACAGCCTGCTGGAGGGCCATCAATGGCTGAGAAGCACTGGATAAATAACCTTCTGCTGTTCCCTCCAGTTTCCCTCGCTATGGCTTTCTACATGAGCATGGGATCTCCCTGCAGCATGCCTACTTGTGTGGGTTTGGGGAAGCAGTTTGCTGCCTTACCTGCTGATGCTCATCGCAACAATGACCGGCTGCCATCCAGACTTCAGAACTTCAGCAAGAGAAGGACTTTGCTTGGCAATAGCAACCCAGAGAGGGATCATGATAATGAAGACGGCACAGATCAGAGGTGAAAGGTATTTCATATCTGGCAAGAAAAAGAGATCTTGGATCAAACACCCCTGGCTTCACAGGTTGCCAAAATCGTATTGAGTAAAGTCTGGAAGAAAGGCAGGAGGGCTCTGGCTCAGACTGAGAAACGTTAACAGAAAAATCACATGAACCAAGATGTTCCCCACATGACCACTTCACTACACCACAGAAATCCATAATTAACCTCTGAAACTACTGCTAGAGGATGTTATTTGAAAAATCAGCAGGATTCAAAGCAAGCTACGTTTGAAGATGAGCAAGTCTCCAACTTCATCTCTAACTAAGCAAGACAAAAAGTTACAAGCTTTCTGGCTTCAGGGTACAATTCAAACAGCAGGGCGAGGAGAGATCTTCCCTGTGTGCAAGCTGTACCACATTTAAGACAGACAGCTCATGCCTTCACCTAAAACAAGAACTAATAGATACCTTTGGTGATAAGCTAGCACTCTCAGCAAGCAGCTGGCCTGCTTTATGGGGACAAATACTCTCTTGAATGTATAAGCCAATTAAGATGCAGGGTTTATTTCATTCTAGCTTATGTATGTTTTCATTAGGAGCTTTTTCCATTCAGTAGGGCCATAACCTTGGAGTGACCTTTAGAAGCAAATGAATTAAAAAAATAAATGTGTGTGCAACACTAAAAGAAAATAAACATGACTCAGAACCATGAGAAACACCTTCAAGCAATGGGGATGATGCCAAACCTTTTGATATAAAAATGTTTCTTCAACAAAGCTCTCCATCTGGTCTCTGTGCCGGGGCCAATGCCAGCGGGCTGTAACACAGACTTTGCAGGTAATCTGGGAGACTGCAGGCTCTAAGCATGCATTTTTCAAAACGACACTGCCAGGGCCTTGGGCTACCTGAGTAGCATTGATTTGATGATCCCTTCCCCAGATCAAGGGTTCTTACATAAAGAGATGCACTCTTTAAACATTGCTTTAGTCAGCGCTGAAATGCAACCACTTCTGGCTGCTGTCTTGTCAGTGCACCTACCCACCTGGAGTCATTTAGGATGGATGGGTTGTAGGACATTTAGCTGCTGTGATGGGTCTCCTACCCCACTCCTGTTGTTTGAAGCGATTAATTACTACACACCGGGGAGGGAAATGGATTTATTCAACTGCCAACAATGCTGCCCTCCTTCTACCTGCCTCCCTTCCTGCTCTCAACAGCCAGGTGTCTGTGTGCATCATAGTACTCATATCAAGAGGCTGAAACTATTTAAACTACTCTGAAAACATCGCAGATGCTTCTCTGGTCACAGCCACAGAGGTTATCGTGTTGTTCTGCCATGTGCTCCCTGGGAGATGTTATCAGAAGCACAGCGATGGAAAGACAAATTAACCTCACAGGGTGTAATGGCATCATGGAAAAACCCTAATAAAAAAAAAAAAAGCACACCTCTGAAGCTCAAGGAGAGCTGAATGGAAGCAACCCATGGGCCTCCCCCTGCAATGTGTGCTCCCTCACTCAGTGGCACATGGAAGGAGTTATGCAAACTGGGAACAGCTGCTGTGCTGCTTCTGCTCAGAGCTGAAGCAACAGTTTAGATTTCAAATGGTATCAAGCTTGCTGGATCTTTTTATTTTTCCTGTTCCCCTTCTAGGTTATGCTCATGGTAAATAGCTGAGCACTTTACAAGCACATATCTCCAAGCTGCAACGTGTTTTGAGCTTTTCAGCAACAACAGGTGCCCAAGCCTCTGCCAACTAACAGCACGGCCAACCTCACAGCCACAACTCCTACAGAGTCCTGGGAGCATGACATGATCTCCCCACCTCCAACATGACATTACCTCGTTCACCCATGACTCTCCACATAAGAAAATAGGTATTTGTAAGAATATTTTCCAAGACCCTGCAGTAGCTTTATGAGGAAGGGCTTCTCTACGAGTCACGCAGAAGGCAGTTATGCTGGACTTGTAACAGATGCAGGAAAAGTCAGCATCATACGTCAACATCCTCTCTAAAGCAATACAATCAATGTTGGCCACATCTTTGAGAATTCCCAGCTGTGTTTCTTCATCTCTGCCTTCCAGTTTGCTACTGAAAGAGTGCCTTGAAAAAAAATGTTTGTGGTCATTTTCCCACCTCTGGGGCACGAGAACCTCCACTCTGAAACATGCCAGAAATGGGTAAGTACTGTCCAATAATTCAACAAGGACTCGGTACCTATGTACTTGAAGAGCGTACTGCTGATTCCTGCCAGCAGGGAAAGGGTTATGAGGTCTCCAAGGCTGGCTGCTATGGGTGTGGCGATGTTGTCTGGGTTGATCCCAACTTTCCTGGCTCCGATGATCACGCCAATCATCACCAGACCTAGAGAAGACATAGAACAGGCATCAGAGGGAGTAACCTGCTGTCTTTCACCCTGGAACTGCTATTCCGGCTCCCAGAGGGACGTGGGGTCTGGAAAAAGCAAGCAGCTGATTGCCCATAGTTGTACCATGCATCCATAGCCAGGATGTCCCCAGGAATTCATCTTCTTGCTTTCACCAGTCTGAAGGGCATCACTCTGCCCTAATAAAGTTCACCAAAGGCCCACAGGCACACAGGCAAATTCCAGGGATCAAAGGAGATACTAGCAGGCAGCCCACATGCAGCAGCTCCCCTCCTGAGCAGCCTAATCTCTGCTGCCTTGAAGCAGGACCAGGCACGAAGCACACTCAAAGATAAGCACACAGCAGGCACGCAGCAGCCTCCTGGTGCCATCTCCTGCAGCACAAATAGATTTTCCATATTAGACCATCATTTCAGAGAGTTCCAGCCACACCACCAAAGAGAAGCAAGCTTTCCTAAGTTAAGGAAAAGCCTGACTCAGCCTTTCAGTCCAGTCATCAGACCGAGCCCTCACAGCCCAGAGCCTCTGGTGCACAGAACAGCTTATATTGGAGGAGACCTTAAAGATCATTTAGTTCTAACCCCCTGTCATGGGCTGATTGCCATACGCAGATCAGGCTGACCAGGGCCCCATTCAACCTGGCCTTGAACGCTTCCATCCCTGGCCGCAGACCTACCAGCTTCCCATCACACACACCCACACACCTGTGACCAAGTCCAGAGAGCAGACTAATGCTGGCTGTTTTTAACAACTGCCTGATCCAGTGTTCCTCGTTAAAAGCATCTACAATCACCCTCTGACTCCCTCTCCAGGACATGCACTTGCTCTAATTTATCCCTTTCCCTCAGAAAACACATGGTACCCAACCTGCCAGTTCCCTCTATTCAGAGTGTCATGCTGCCCTCACATGGCAGACCCACAAAATGATCTTCAGCTGATCAGAGCCAATCTTCAACGATCAGAGCAGCTCCTCTTCATCCAGCTCAACCTACAGGCAGGGTCAGTCAGGGTTCAATGACACAGGGACAGCCACAACCCTCTGCTGTCCACCTTGAGCATGGTCTGGAGCAGTCTGCTAGCAAACTGACTCAATGTTCAGCCTTGTGCACAGCATTAGTACATCTCACCCAGGAAAGGCACAGTGCAGATGGCTAACGTGCCATCAAAGCCAAACTGAGACAGCAATGTGCACACGTGTTCACCCACCCACAGAATCAATCATTAAGGTTGGAAAAGACCTCCAAGATCATCCAGTCCAACCATCTTCCTACCACCAATACTGCCCACTGAACCACATCCCTCAGTGCCACATCCAAATGGTTCCTGAACACCTCCGGGACGGTGACTCCATTGCTCCCTGGGCAGCCTGTTCCAATATCTCACCATACTTTTGGAGAATTTTTTCTTAATATCCAACCTGAACCTCCCCTGGTACAACTTGAGGCCATTCCCTCTTGTCCTATTGCTGTTAACCAGGAGAAGACCCCAACCCCCACCTTGCCACAACATATTTATATACATAAAGCATGTTTTTGTGCATATCAGGTAACACTGATTGCTGCCGTGGGTGCCAAGAGCCCCGCAAACAGGTCCCAGGAGACGAGAAGTGAGTACAGAGTGCAGAAGTGAAAGCAGTAGGCGTGGAACTAACGCTCCCTGCACCCCTCATCCCCATGCCAGACCAAAGGGATTGCAGCCGAGCCGGTGGGACAGATAGGACAGATTTTCTGCACCATGTTGGATCTGAGGAACCAAAGTGACTCACCGAGAGAAAGCGCAGCGATGAAGGCTGTGGTCACACTGCTGGCACACAGCACGGCCGCCTGGCTCAGCTCCACAGAGCCCTTGGAGATGGCTCCCAGGATGACAGCAGCAACAGCAGCCAGGAGTCCCACCACCGTGGCCTGGACCTGGAGGCCGAAGGACAGCTGGTGAGCAGTCAGCTGTACCTGCTGCCCAGCTCTATGCGACCGCAGTGCTTCTGCACAGTGAGGAGGGCACATAAAGTCTTGCAGAGATGCTGATTGCTTGTGTATTTAAGCAGCATCCCTGTGTGGCTCTGCTACATTCAGAAAGAATCCTGACAAAGTTTGGAGAAAAAACAGTGCAGAACTGTAAAGGGCAGATAACACTTCAGCAAAGGACACTGAGTCCGTCGGCAAAGGAATAGGTCTGGTCAGCACAGAAATGGACTCCCCATCAACACAGCACTCCCAGCAAGCTGAAAGCTGTGGAAGGAGATAAGGGAAAGCACCCAGACACATGCTGCAAGCACTCTGGCTTTCCACGTGAAATCTTCTGGGCTGGTTGCTGGATTGCAACAAGCAGAAAGAGCTCATTTCTCCCATCTCTCCCCTCTTGCCAAGGCTGACTCCCAAACGCTGCCTGGAAATGACAGGCTTTATCTGGGGGCTGCTGTGAAACAGGGACTGTGCCACAGCTGCCCCTGCAAAAGGAGGTTTTTCATTATTTCAGTTTGCCCACAAAGGCAATGAATGACTGCATCTGTTTTGCCTCTGAACCACAAGCTCCAGGGATACACAGCGTTTTATTGGAGGCCAAGTCCCAGGCTCTGCTGGGCTCTGTAGAGAATATCTGCCCCAAATCAACAGGTCTGGACCCAGAACAGATGGGAACAGATGCTGTCAGACCATGGCGCAACATTCAAAAAAGGCCTTCTTCCTCTCCCAGCTGAACCGACTCACCTGGATAAGGGCTAAATTGCAAGTGGCCATTTTCCACTGCTTCTGAGCATCATCCATCTGTCCAGTGTTAGCCTAGGAGACAAGAGAGACACTCTGAGAACCCATCCCTGGGGTACAGGTGGCTGCTGAAGGTGGTTTCATCCTGTCCAGGTCACCAGCTGCAGAAAAGTAACCCAATCCCACAGCTGACAACGGTGGACCTCTGGCTCTGTCCCATTTATGTATCACAAGGATCCAGATATCAGCACCTGGTCACACAGGGATTAATTCACCTTCAAAGCAGACAGAAATTCTATGTTCCATTTACAAAATGAGGGCAAATGTATTATTTTAATACTCACACACCACTGATTTTCTACTTTGCAAACACAGGCTTGTCTCATACACAGTGGGTTATATAAAAGCAGCACCTCTTGATAACTGCTCTCCCTCCCCAGCCACCACCACCCACCACCTCGTGAGCACTCACAGCAGTAGAGAGCCTGGATGCCAGTGTCATCTCGAGATTACCCTTGAGGCCAACCAAGGCAGGAACCAGGATAAAAACTTCTGTAATCGTCCGAAACACCTCCCAGTGCTGGAAAGGGAGAAAGGGATAGAAACAACCTCAGTTATGCAGGCAATTTCAGTGCTCTTTCAAAGGGGAGTGGGTTCCCATCTCACTGCATGCTCCATAGGTGTCTGCTCTGCACATCTGGGCAGATGTTGCATTTTGGGAGTGAAAGAAGCTATTTTTAGCTTGCAGTATTCTTTCTGATCTCATGCATGGCAAAGTGCTCTCCTGACAGGGTAGGAAACTTCTTCCTGGGGAAGCAGCAGATTTTGGAAAGCCATACATTTAAAGTGCGCCTTTAAAATATTAGCCAGGAACAACATGAAAAATAATTAAGGCTCACAAGCCAAATGAAATACAGCATGCCCGCCTCCGTACTGACACGAGATACACTAGTAATGCCTGTTGCTATCCAGATTCATGAGAACAAACACAGAGATCTGGAAATGATCTAATGGCAAAAAGACGTGTCTGCCTTTCCTTACCAAAGCTCCCACTAAGCATCTAAGGTTGCTGGTGGGAGTGAAAGTCTTTTTTTGCATCTCCTCTCCACAGGCAGTTCCTAAATCTTCCTGTTACATGCACACTCTCAGCATAGCTGGAAAAAGGATTTTAATTTAAGATATCCCATAAGCCCATACTGCTGGATTATCATTGCCCCTCTGAAGCTGAACTATACAAACTCCTGAATCAGCTGCAACACCAGAGATGATTGGAAACCTTAAGAAACTCTTCTGACTAACATGCATCTTCTCTACTACATCTACCATGCAGTGCCTTTCAATAGAGTTCATTCACTCCCTGTGCATACAAGGATGTTGCAGAGCCACACTGCTGCCAGAGAGGCTCACGTTGGGATGGGACTGCAGAACAGAGCAGCTCACTGTGGAGCAAAACCAACCAGCCCAACATCTAAGACAGAGAGATATACAAGAGAAAAAGAGCAGCTGCATTGATTTAGACTGAACATCCATCTGATTTATCCTTATCTTCAACAGTGGTCAAATTCAGACGTACAAAACATCTGACTCTGCTGCAGCATCCTGAGCGGGAGGGTTTCTGTGTCCTTAGCAGCACTAGGATTGCTGCACTGAGTGATGTGGTTAAGCGGTATGGTGGTGATGGGTTGATGGTTGCACTCTATGATCTTGGTGGTCGTTCCAACCTCAATGATTCTATGGTTTTTCTCTCAGGTACTCGCCTAATTCCTCCCCCCTCCAGCCCCTATGCCATCCTGTGGCTTAGCTACACATCATGCAAAAGATCACATCCTTTCGTCCATTCTGGATTTGTCACTGGCTGGTTTCATACAAAGATACTGAATTCTGCCAGAGGACAAATAACAACAGATCTCAGCTCACCTTTTTCACATCCCTTCCCACCCCTGGAGGTGGTGGGACAGACCCAATAGATGTCAACACACTCCCCCATCAGGCTACTGGGAAATGTACACAGGGTGTAAGGACGTGCAGTGTTTTGCTCGGGCTGTGCCAGGGGAAGCAATTGTGTGGCTGTCTGCTGGGAACACTTAACAACATCCTTCGAGTCAATAGGAATGAAAGAGGGGCTGAGCCAGTCCCAAACATATGGTGCAAGACAGCTCTCAGGGGTGCAGAAAAGAGGCCGAACATTGTTATCGATACCCATTTCCTGGCAGTGGTGACCTGGAAAGTGGCATTTCAAAATGTTAAAAGTAAATAATAGACAACACAAGAAGAGACACCTTACCTGACACTCTGCCATTTGGTTTGGATTTGTTAACAGGGTACTTAAATATCTGAGAAAAGGGGTGGCCATCTCTTAAAGACACAAATCCCCCTCTCTCCTATCTCATTCATTAAGAATAAAGAAAGATCTCAACATATCTTTGACACCCTTGAAAGAAAGGAGAGCAAACAGCTCACAGCCATAATGCAAAAAAGCCCAACCACTTAAAATACACAAACATGCTAGTATCTGATGTATACTTTGCACATAAAAAGATACACAAGCAAGAAAGACACAAACTTAACTCTCCATATTTTATGTGTGGGTCACTTTTGGGCAATGACTTTACTGTATCAATGTAAGCTCCGGTCTTTGTGCTAGTGGTGAATTCTCCTGGTCTCATGTCATCACAACAGAAGGCTTAGCATCTGAGGTATGACTGTTTGGGATGCTGCCTTAAATATAATTACACTGAAAGGCTTTGAACAACTAATAAAAAAAAGCATATAACTGTACTAATTACAAAAAAAAAAAAGCTGGTTTAATTGTTTCCATTTTAGTCTCATTAGTGACTCACTAAGAGCCTGAGGACAGATTCATAATGATTTATACCACAGTAGCCAAGACTGCGTTGTGTTAGAGACTGCAGAAATGCAGGATGAGCAGCAGGTCCCCATGCCATCGCTGTGCAATGCTGACAGGAGTGGTGACATGGCACAGTCTAACCCCACTGTCTGTCCCTGTGCTGCCCTCAGTCCCACCTATGCTCTGTTACCTCTCCTGGGGCACCCATCCTCCCACAGCAGCAGCAATGAAAGCTCATGTTTGCCATTGCCCTGAACAAGCCAACAGAAAGAGCAAGATCCTGGATTGTAAAATGCAAGCGATGGCTTTTATCAACAGAGAATAGGGATGTCTTATGTCCGTGACTTCAGTTTGGACTGTGTCCCGTAGCAGTGGAAGGGGAGAATGAAATGGAAACTTTCTCCTGAATTGTCTGGTTTGAAATCTGGTTGTACAACTTCAACCTGACTCTTCACCTGAGGAGAGAAAACAGCAAATAGCCATTGCTTTGGGCACCCTTTGGTTACAGTGTGGGACACCCAAATCTAAGCCTTGGTGTCTCTTGATTTGACAGATGAGAAACTGCTTAATTCCTGTAACACCTGATGGACCCAGATAAGCGCTTTCCACTTGGCTATACTGCTTAGAACATCAGTCTGCAAATGACAGAGCTAGTCAGACTCCCAGCACAGATCCACTGTCTGAGTAACAAAACAAGGGCAGCACCATCAAACTCACACGTATGCCCGAGATACCATCGTTGAGCTTGCCCACAGACATGGTGTCTTCTAAGACTATTTTGCAGCGACTGCACACAGTGCAAAGCGTCCCTCCATCACAACGGGCAGATCACAAACTCCTGCACTCACTGCCATCTGCAGAGTGCTGCGGTGACTCTTAGAGCACTAGCTCCCTCCTCTGGGAGCTGAATCCATCGACTGATGGCTTCTATTTCATCATAACTGGAAACATCTTCACCCAAAAAACACACTTCCTATTATCGTGCCTCCTGCATGGCCCCATTTCTAAGAGTATAGCAAGCAAATACACAAAGCAGATTGCTCTCTGGTATTTTAAAAGAACACGTGTAATGTAAGGGGACAAGGTTTGTGTTTTCCATCAGTTCGGATACAGTCAACTTTAAACAGAGCACGCTTCTCAGCAAGTGCATTGGATTTCCTTTAACAAAGACCTATTCACCTGCCAAGGGCATGGGGCAGGTACGTACTACGTCTTTATCCTTCCCAGAGATACCTGGCCAAAGATAACTGCTAACAATTAACATCTTGGGAAGTTGGAGAACTTCTGTAATGCTGCAAGACAGGTCTGTGCCTAAGCACTGCACAACAAGGTGGAGATGACAAACACAGCATAGCAACAGCTGTGCCACTCCAGTTAACCCTTCTTTGATATCCCTCATATTCCCCTTTATTCAACTTCTTCATTTCTTCCAGTGCAAGAAAAAACAGCAAGGTATTGTCTTTCTGAACACCCCCGTGTCCATATTTAGCTCCTGCTGTGGTACTAATGCCAGAGAATCCAATGTACTCCAGTGAACTCGGACTGCAGCACATATCCTTGGGAAGCTCTGCCAGCCTTTTGATTTGCAAATCCACTGGCATTAGATGCCCAAAGTAGATCAGATTTTGCATTTCTATTTGTGCCACTGGTACAAAGAGAAGATGGATAAGATAGATTCTGGTCGTGGGCACAGCGATGTAAATTCAGCACAACTCCTTGGAAGTCAACGCAAGTTGCCCCAAATTTACACCCACCTCAGAACATGATCAAGCAGCACTCAGTTTGCAGGCAATGCTTATCTCTCTATGCCGGCATGCCTGTCATCCCAGTATCTAAATACCTCCTAGACCAAAGATTACATTAGGTTGTTTGTAAAGAACTGGAAGCATAAACTTGCCCGTAAGTGAGGTAGTTAATAACAACCTTGACCTAGATCTTCATATCAGCTGCTTTTGCAGGAAAGAACTAATATCACCCAACAGGGGCATTGGCTGCAGGCTGATCAGTCATCACTGAAGGGTTTATCTGGGCACAGTCAGTGAGCACCCAGCCTAAAGGCAGACCAGCTGAATGCTGCTGTCCCACTTCCCAAGTTGCCCATGGACTGACCTAGTAGGAGACAGACAGCATCCCTCTAGCACAGGACAAGCCTACAGCCGCTGGGCTGACTGGCTGCCAGGACCATACGCATTAAAAACAAACCAGCACGAATACTCAAGGACGGTGAAGTAGCCCACCCCTCTCTATTGAAGCTGCCTAACCACATGTATACCTACTTGGACAACATCCATCAAGAGCCCAGCAGCTACCATGCCCAAACCAGCCAGAAGGAAGGGCACGAAAATCTGGGAGGCAATGGAGAACGACGTCTCTGGGAGAAATCCACTGGCTGACCTGGTTAGCTTGCAGGTGAAACCTCTCAGTTTCTGGCCATGAAAGCACAGCTCCAGTTCCAACTGGGTGACCACCATGGTCAGCCACTGCTACCCCATGCTCAGCAGGGCAAACGGGGCAGATCAGGACATCACATGGATCTTCCTGGTCGCTCGCTCTGGAGTCAAAAGCAATGTTTTTACTCAAGCTCCAACAATGATGCCGAACTGCTTTATCTTCTCCTCCTCCTAGGAGCACGTCCTGAGGGTTGCAGCAAAGGTATCCTCCAAAATTGGTTCAGCTGGGTTGAGCCCAGGTGGCAGCAAACTCGATGGTCACTATTTCTCCGCGATATATCCAGGGGGGAATTATAAAAGATAAAAGAAGATCGTAGAGATGTCTGTGGACGAATAGCAACGAGCCCACACCCCATTCAGCTCCCACCACCTCGGTAAAAACCAGTAAGACCTGCTCAGGCTACAGCACTGAAAGAGTGACAGGTCATGCAAGAATCCTTCAGCGTGCTCGAACGCACCAGTGTCCTTTCTCCTCAGGTTACATTTCTTGTCAGCCCGCGGCTCGCCTTTGATAGGACAGTTTAATATATAAACCCACTGTGAACCGTCCCCGCTTCCCTCACTCCCACCACAAACGACGTTGAACTTTTCTTGCTGTCCCAGTGCCGAAGAGGTGGGGAGTTAACAACCAGATCCGTTTTGCTCTCCCCCAAGGTGAAGGAAGGTCAAGGAAAACACGAGTCCATGTTTCTCCCGGGCTGACAACATCACGCAGGTCCCATCCGCAGGCGAGTGGCACAGCTGAACAGACTGGAGAGGGGATCTGCCTTTCCAGACCCCGTCCCCCCTCGTCCCCTCCGTGTCTCAGCAGGATGGAACGATCGTGCTGTGCCAGCTGTACCTCTGAATGACTGGCTTTCAGGGGAGAAAAAAAAAAAATCCAGAGAACCAGCCAATAAGCTTCAAAAGCGAACACCCTTATCTGCTGTCATCACTTCAACTTTCTGCTAGTTTGCAAAGGCCAAGATAAGAGTCATAGCTAGAGCTTATTTAAGGTAGCTCTGTAATCTCACTGCTCCACAGGCAAGGCAGAGAAAGGGCGCGCGTTTCCGGGGCACGCAGTGAGCAGGTCTCCCTTCCCGTCCTACAGCAGAAGGCTCCTCTTCTGCATGCTCCCAGGAACATATTGTCATCAAAGGGGGGGGTCTCACCCCGGAGTCTCTGTGGTCGTACAGCTGACACAAGCCCAAGCACCAGAGCTGCACCACAGCCACATATGGCCAAGGAATTTGTATCCTACTCAGTGACAACTGAAGTGAACGCTGCAACTCAAAGTCAAGCACGAGGGGAAGAAGTCAGGGCGTGCTACTGGTGCTCCTTTCTAGCAACTAATGAGGGCAAGCTAACCGAACCACAGGGTCAAAAAGCACAATTTAGAACACAAGGGTACAGATCAGTTTAGCAGAATGGCAACTGAGCTTCTTCACTATTCAACTATAGGTTCAAACCCAGCTATGCCCTACTGAAAGCAAACAAGTGAAAGCATATGTTCACAGTCAAGTTTCTCAGCCCAGTTCAAATTCAATGTTTAAATTGCACCGCCTTACTGATACATTTTGTGTTAATTATCCCCTTCCCTGATGCTCTGCAAAGAGATGTAAAAGATCAACGACTCACGGACTCTGCCCCATGCCTGGGTCCCCAGAGCTAAGTGCATTAGCAGGGTTGGACAGAGCAAAGCATACTTCCGCCTTGTAGGTAAACAGGGAAATAAGGATACTCTCAGCCGCTGGGATGGCACGTTTCTTTTGGTCTGATATGACATACCGATACACCAAGCCTATGGGCTGGGATGGCACAGCACATCTCTGCAAGCACAGCAGAGTGGGAAACAGAAGCTATGAATGGAAACTCTGTCCTTTCCATGTAGGATTTTGGGACAGCCCCAAAAGCCTTCCCCACACCTCGCTAGCTTGGTGAGCGCGTGCACCTCTTCCACCTAACAATAGCCTGGTGAGCTGAAAGCTGACACGGGGAGTACACTTCAGCTAATCTAACTGAAAAAAAGTCCACAATAGCTGGAAGAGGGAGGTTAATAAAAATCCGGTAGCAACCACACGTGACCTGATCCCTTTATGCCAGCCAGGAACTTGGAAGCAAAGGCATGAAGGCTCAGTTCTGGTTAGAAACTGGAGACTTCGAGGAAACGAAGAATAAAGAACAAGCTCTGGGCAGCAGCCATGGGTTTCCAAAGGTCTGATAACACGCACAACTTATGTCACCATATCTGCCAACTGGATTGGCTGACAGGTAGAAACGTTAATGCAAAGGAAATATCAATGAGACCGAATGACTCAAACGACATTAAAAACCACAGCCTGTTCCAAAGCTTCAATATGGCACGGTTTATGAGTTTATCACGCTTCGGCTCTCTGTTTCTAAGCAAGCGCCATAAAAAGCCTTCGATCGATGAATCATTGTACGGAAAGGTAATTGGTTCAGGTGACCCGTGCCTGTATGCTGGATCATTTCATTATGCATTTAGCAAAACTCTGCTCAAGTCCCACGCCATTACTGCCAGGAAGGAGATATATCACATTTTCCTGGCAAGGAGATGCACTGTATGTGCCCGCAAAGAAATGCACGGTGCCTGAGAAGTGCGTTGCAAAGCAGCCAGAAAGAGATTACAACCAGCTGGGGAAAAAGTGTTCCTTGTGGCTGTACCACACTTCATAGCAAACCCTAGGGATGTGCTCTGCTGCCCATCTCTGCACACAAATACCCTCACTGGCTCCACCCTGAGGAACCAGCCAACAGGTAGCATTGCTTCAGACCAGCCGAAGCAGAAACAGCCTCATTGGCGGGGACCTCATCCTGTCCCACATCTCCATGTGCTGCTGCAGTGCAAGAAAAGGCACAGAAAGGGCTCTGATTCCCTGATGAGACACATCCAAGTCCATACTTATCCACGGAAAGTCACTGTGCTAACTGCCAAAGGCCTATTTTTTCTAATGTGATGTTGCGTGGTTCGATTTCCCAGGCCCTAAGAACTAACATGAAGCTTCCTTGTGAGCTCTTTATTTGCATAAAACAGAAACCAGATTTTTGTGGCTTCAGAGGAATAAGAGGTTTGTTTCACATTCTGTTTAAATTAGTGGCGCAGTCCTTCCTAAGAAAAAAAAACAACAAAAACACTCTAAAGGAAGAAAACTCTTCCAACATCATAAATCCATCTGCAGTTTCTCACTGCAATCTCACGATGGGAGGTAACATGTATTTAATGTCAGAAATCCACAGGAATGAGCAAGTTCAACCACTCTGAAAAGTAAAAATGAAAGTCACAGACCTGTGCAAGTCAAGCAGCTGCTCGAGGCTCAAAACTCTCAGAACAGTCATAGAATGATAGTCATACAATCACTAAGGTTGGAAAAGACCACTAAGATCATCCAGTCCAAACATTAACCCATCACCACCATGCCCACTGTTTAAGGAGACCAAAGGTCTGCTGCTTGGTTCTGGACTTGCCCTGATGTTCTCTGAAGTCGAAGTCTGCCGGGTAGTGAGCACGTGTTAAGGTCAGTTGAGGGCACTGTGTCACCATCCTTAAGCCTCTACAACTCTTCTAGCTTAGGGAGGTCAGCCCTGGGCTAATAGCAAAAGAACACTGCTCCAGATTTGTGAAAGTTGTCAGTACAAGCACAGTAGTTTCAGTATCACTGCACTTAATAGCTCAGGGCAGTCTGACCCAGCAGCTTGCTGGTTAGATAACACGTGTTAGCAAAACACACGCGGCACTCAGAGTCACCTACAGCACAAGGGCAGTTTATAATCTAGGTATTAACTGCAGTTGTTAATTGTCTATAATCAGGTGTTCATTGCTGCTATAAAGCTCTGCACTGCTTTGCCACGGTAGGTAAGGTCTGCTCCCAACTGTCACACAGTCTTCACTTGCTATCCCCAGAGCAAATCCCGTACCTACCCCACGCCAGATGCATCAAATCAGCTCCCATCCCTTACCTGAACATAATCCAACACCATGCCTGCCAGGACCATGCCAAGCCCAGCCAGGAGGTAGGGCAGCAGCACCTGCAGGCAGATCGCACCAGCTGACTCTTCCCTTGATTTTGCCATGGACACTTTCTCCCCAGCCAACAGCTTCTGCTGGGCAGGCAGAGAGACATCCTCTGCTTCCTGGCTGCCAAGCCGGCTCTCTCTGTGTTTACCCTTGCCCTTTGCTTTGTGCCTGGATCGCTCTCCATTCCTGGTTCTGCCCTCTTTTTTCCTCTGCCGAGCTTCCTCACCTTTCATGGTGGCTTTCTTGAATCAAGGAATTTTTCTGAAAAACAAAGTCAGAACCCATGAGATGATGAAAAAAGGTACAGGATGAATCAGGCACTGGAAACCCCCTGGTATTTTAGTCAGTCTACTAACCTCAAGGCAAATCACCACCACCACCCTAGATGCTCTACCAACCCAGATACTGGCACTTACTTTTACCTTGAAACCAATCCTAGAATGGACTGGTTGGAAGGGACCTCAAAGATCACCTCGTTTCAACCCCCTGCCACAGGTCGGTTGCCAGCCATGGGATTAGGCTGTCCAGGGCCCCAACCAGCCTGGCCTCGAACACCTCCAGGGATGGCACTTCCACAGCTTCTCTGGGCAACATCTTCCAGTGCTTCACCATCCTCCGAGTGAAAAATGTCCCCCTAACATCTAACCTAAACCCATTTCCCCTTGTCCTGTCACTATTTCATTCCTCTCCAATCTCTCCTTCTATAACCACCATCTCTCTTCCCAGGCCTGCGCTCACACCAGAGTACTCATTGGGCATCCTGCCTACCATAACTGGGGATACCCAGAAGGCTGGGAAGGGTGCTGTGGGTAACCCTGTGTTCTGGGCCAACCAGTTCTCCTGCTGGGGGGTGATGAGGGGGCTCAACAGAACCCAACTCTTTTTAGCATCTGATTGCTGGCCATGATCTGGGAGAAGGTCACACCCTGGTCATCCGGCAGTACAGAAAAGGGAATAATCCACACCTAGTGTAACAGAGCAAGCTGCCAATCACTCCTCAATAATAGGTTAGAATCACGGAATTGTTCGAGTTGGAAGGGACCCGTAAAACTAGCCCAACTGCCCTGCACTGAACAGGGACATCAAGAGCTCCATCAGGTGCTCAGAGCCCATCCAGCCTGACCTTGGCTGTCTGCAGAGATGGAGCACCCACCACCTCTCTGGGCAGCCTGTGCCAGTGCCACACTGCCCGTATTGTAAAAACTTCTCTCTCATATCCAATCTAAATCTCCCTCCTTTTAGTTTGAAACAAGTTTCCCGTGTCCTATCAGGCTAATTCTTCTATCTTCTGTCCAATCTGAATACTTTTGTTCCCTCTTGCGCTGTTTTTTTTGACACACATGCATGTCCTATGAGACTCACCCCCCTACACACAACCTGCCCTGACTCCACAGCATCCTCCAAGACATAATAAACATGCCAAATCATTATCAGTCTCCCCTTTCCTGCCTCTATATCTCATTTATTGCTATAACTCAGCTACCCTTGCCTGCCTCGCTAACGGCACAGGCACTGTCCCAAATCTTTCCCCATCACTTCTCCCATCACCCGCTCAGGCTAAGGGCTGCCTGCTGCTCTCCGCTGCTCTCATTCTCAAGACGCGCCCCAGATGCTCAACCTCAGCTTCCCCACCGCAATCCATCCTCTTCCTGCTCAACATCTGGGGAGGCGCCAGACACAGCTGGGCGGAGGAGGAGGAGAGAGGAGGATGGACAGCCTTAATCCCCATCTCCAGGAGGAAACCCTCCCCGCGTCCTCCCCCTCAACCCCCCGGCGCTTACCGGCTCGGAGCCCTCCCCGGGCTCTGCCCGCGGGCGCAGAGGGACCGCCCGCCACAGCCGGGGCGCGGCTCGGAGCCCGCCCTGCGCGGCGGCCGCGGGTTCGAGCCCGGCCCCCGACGGCTCGGCGGCATGGGCGGTGCGGAGCGGTGAGTGGCAGCCGCCGGGCCGGCCCCAGAGCCGGGCACGCACCGGGGGCGCGGCGTGCGGGCGGGCAGCGGCCGTAACCGCTCCGTCATCGGCATTGTTATGGCCCTTCCCGTTCCCGGCAGGCCTAGGGTTGGGACTTTGTCTGAAGAACTCCCGGGCACGCTCGAGAAATGGGCCCTGCAGGGAAATGCCCGGGGATCCAGGAGGGTCCTGCTGCCCCCTGGCCCCATGGCAGCAGGAGAGGTGAAACAGAGCACGTTGAGAACAAACCACATTTGTTTTCCTTCTTTATTCCCACCCTAGTTCTGGCATTTAAAGAGCTCTTGTTTCAGGTTCCCTGTGCAAAAGCCTTTCTCCCGTGCAATCAACAGCAAAATGCCCATTGAATTGGTTTCACCCCCTCCATAACAAATCAGCGTCAGCCCTGTGATTGCAGCATCCATCACACTCAAGCACATAAATCCCATTAAGCACTGAAGGAACCGTACTCATGCATGTCTCGTGAATCACGCGGCTCGTATTTCCAGAACAATTGAGGATATTAAATCATACCTCAGTATCACAGCAACACTATATCCTGCCGAAGTCCATTGGATGCCAAACTGTGTTAAAGAGCTCCGAATGACAAAGCGGTGCCCCCAGGCCCACAGGCTGTGGCTCAATCAGGGCACACCAATGGGGGCTGAATGCTTTTGTAAGTGACAGTAACGAAACCCCGCAGCTGCTGAGTGCATCACCTGGCGAATGGCACTGCTGTAACCACGAGGCTTAAGTTTCAGCTCACTTGGTGTAATTTTATGTCTTCCTTTTGCAGCCTTGAGAGTGGTCAGAAGACAGCGTTTTCCAATGGGAAATAAGAGAGGAAGGGACACGGATTAAGACCCCACGACCTTGCCAAGCCATTTTTAGAACCGTAAGATGTATTCTGCTATCACTTTACCACTGAGCTTCGAGAAAAACATCTACAGAGCAAGCAGAATGCCTCCTGGGAAGTGACTGACATGGGCATGCTGGTGACAGGATGCCATGAGGGATCTCCCACCTGAGTCCAATCACAGGAGCTCCCAACACCCTGCCAGCCCCTGTCCTAGGCACAGGAGGAGACACAACCACGTCCTGCCCCCAATTCCCAGTGTACCACCTGGGTATATCTCTGAGAACATCACACATTCCCCGAAGCCCAGCAGCACTGTTTAGATACGTCCCTGCCTTTGACGCAAGAGAACGGCTGCTGGACCTTGATTGCAAACAGAGCCCCCGTGACCTGGGAGCCCCTGAGCTCCCAGATAGGACAGCTCGGCTGCTCACTGCTGTTTGGGAAGTGCTCAGCAGCACAAAGCTGAGCAACTCCACGCTTAAACGATTTCCCTCCCCACTGAGCTATGTTTATGTGTGCTACCATGTTCTGCCATAGAGGTGCAGGGAGCACCACCAATGCCAAAGCACAAGGGGACTCATTGCACTCATTCCTGTTTCTTTCCACAATGCTTACAAAGACTTTTCCTCAATTAAAAAAATAAAATAAAATAAAAAGTTTCCTGCCACTCCTCCATATCACCTCACTCCTGGACTTAATTTTTGACAGCAAACCCTTCAGCCAAGCAGAGGGGAATTTTACAGCTCTTTCCATTATTCTGTCCAGAGATTGCAGTTAGCCTCAGTGACGTACCTGGTGACTGTGAGGCTGTGCAAGTTCCCTTGCCACCACTGGGCTGCACTAAGGCTGCTGGTGGCTGCTCCACATCTCCCTGGGCTGCAGTCCCACCATGACCATGCTCATGGACACCTGGCAGCTGCAGTGCAAGGGTGCAGGAAGAAATATTCCAACTCTAGCTTTTCTCCTTTGAAAGACAGTGTGAGCTAGTAGGACTTAAAGTATCATTTGGAAGCCTGTGTGCAGAGAGAAATAGGCAGTGCCCAACACACTCCTCTGACCACATCACTCAGTGCCACATCTCTATGGTTCTTGAACACCTCCAGGGACGGTGACTCCACCACTCCCTGTGCAGCAGTGCCACTGCATCACCACTCTTTCTGAGAAGAAATTGTTCCTAATATCCAATCTGAACCTCCCCTGGAGCAACTTGAGGCCATCACCTCCCATCCTATCAACTGTTATCTGGGAGCAGAGCCTGACCCCACCTCACCACAGCCTCCTTTCAAGCAGTTGTAGAGGGCGATAAGGTCTCCCCTGAGCCTCCTCTTCTCCAGACCAAACTATCCCAGCTCCCTCAGCTGCTCCCCATAAGACTTGTGCTCCACGCTCCTCACAGCTCCATTGCCCTTCTCTGGACAAGATGTTTATATTGTACGAGGCCCTTTTACTCCTAGCCTGCCATTAGATGGCAGCAATTGAACATGGAATGAGAACTCACCGCTCTGCTGGTGCGGAGATTTCACACTTTTCACTTGTAGGTCAATGGCCCAGGTCAGGAAGGGCCAGAGACTTCCACAGTCCAACAGCTGCTCAGCCTCTCTGAGAGCAATCTGTGGGTTCCCATTTCTTATCTTACGGACAAGTGTCTGTCTCATCACTGGCACTGATTGGCACCTCCACCCGAAACACCAACAGAGAGGCAGAGGATGCTCCTAAAAGGCAGAGGATGCTCCTCGTGCTCGAGGTGATACGACAAAGGGGAGCGCTCATCTCCATTCACAAGCCTACTCTCAGCAACAAAGCCAGAATGCATTGGCTCTGTTCCCTCTGCAAGCGAATAAATGCCGAAAGTGATCTCATTCTGGACATGAGGGTGACAGTTGGGGTCTTTCAACAGATCAAATTAATTGGTTATTAATTGAGGATACGATATCCAGATAGACTAATGATGGCGCAACCAAATCCTGTCAAGTGTTGTAACACACGTGTTATTTACGGCCTCTGTAACTGCAGGGACAAACTCCATCCAGAACTGCCTTACAAGGTGACCTAATTTGGGAAAGAAAACAGATAGGATTTTCTCACAGTAGAAGATACCTCACTGTGACTCTTTCCCTTACATTTTTAAGCCCTGTGAGGGACTGGAACAACTGATACTCTCCAGAGAAACACATGAGATAAGAAATGAGCCCAGAAAGCATGTGATTGTGATATAGTTCAAGCCTGTGTGTGTATCACTCAGCTCGTCTGTTAAGACTGGAGAAGCATGTCACTACAAAAATCCCTCTGGGCAGCTGGGCACCTCTCCAGTGCTCCGATTTCCCTCGTTGCTGATGAATCAGCCTCTTTTCAGCTAACTTACCTCCAAAGCTCGTTTTGTTGGAAACCGAGGGAGCTCAGGGAGCAGGGCTCTCTCCGTGCATAACAATGACCTATTTTAGATACTTCTCCTCACACGGTCATGGAGAAGGAGCAGCAAGAGAGCGCTTCTATCCAAGAGGCATTTCCTGGAATAGGTCCTAAACAATGTCGGCCCATTTCCATTTTGAGACCTGACATTTTGTGGTGCCAATGCCTGCACACAACAGAAGATGCCAGTGAGACTCAGGGATGGGATCCTGCTGCCTCATTCCAAGGACACACACCCAGGCCCTCCGCACACGTGGCTGTTCTCACAAACAGCCCTTACCGTGGAAGCTGATAACGCTAAATGGGAAATCCTGGTACAGAATGGCAAAGGAGACCAAGGGGATGCTTTCCACCTCCGGGCATGTTTACATTGCTTGGCTTTCTCAGCTGTCACAAGCAATGCAGCATGAGAACCAGAGACATGCATCACGGAATTCATCCTTTCCCAAGCTCTCTGCTGCCTGATGGTTTCCCCAGGCTGAATTAGTTGTGCAGCTCTGCATGACGCTGCAGGAAAGATGCACCTCATGCCCCAGAAGGAACGCTTGGAAAGAGGAAATAGATCACATGTCGTCTCACCTTTGAGAGATGGGCAATTGCCTGAGCCAGAGAAGGTGCAAAACCTTTTTCCCCCCACAGATAGCATCCTGAGACCAAAACATAAGAAAAAGCAAACTACCATGCAGTCATTGCATACTATAATTTAACCCAAACGTCACATGCAGCTCAGATCCAGGCTAGAATCCAGTGTTTTCAATTCATTTTTGGCTGATTCCTCGCAAGGCCAGGAGGGAACGATGTCCTGTGTGACTCAAAGGACACAGTGCACCTTTAGATGGGTTGAACTGCAGCATTTCTGTTGCAAAAGCACTCACCCTACATTAAAACAGCCAGTGGCAGAAGAATAAGCCACTGTGCACTTCTTTATAAGGCTGAATTTGTCTGCCTTCAACTTCCAGCCCACTGATGCACTCATCTCCTTATGACTACCCAAGCTCATTTCCAAACTAGCACTTCTCTTGTGTCTCTCACCATCATGCAGGCAGATAAGCTTCCATTTACTCGTGTGCTTCTCCCTAAACTCACCCCAATTAACTAACATCTTTCTAGTCTGCTTCTGAGTGGAGCTCAATATTGGTCAGCAGTGCTGAATCCAGGCAAAACCAAACCTTTCTGTGACAGCAGAAGACTTCACCCATCAATCCAGTGAGCTGGACCTCTAGAGACTGGCACATCATCCCATGAGGTTTCGTGACTAAAGTGCTATGTGGCATCTTTTCATGAATCACCTGTAAGCTCTTCCATTATTCTGACCTACACGTCTTCATCAGCTCTTAAATGCAGACGGATAGCACAACTTTCTTCCTGGTCTCCTGGAGCTTTTCTGTCCTTCTCCATTTCTCACTGCCATTGATGTCTAAAGCAAGTAAGAGGGAGAGAAAAATAAAAGTCAGGGTGTTCCTAGCTACCAAGAGGTAACTACTCAAATGTATTAATGGTGAGAGCACACATGCCTCATTCAACTAACAATTTTAAGTATTAAGAGGAAGCATTCTTCCTGACCCTTGAAGACACATAGGATATCATGGTGAATTATCACCCATAGCCATCTCGGCATGTTTCATTTAGCATAACTGCACCTATGCCAGGAAACAAGACGGCTGTATTTGTGCTAAGCACATCAGTACCCTGTAGCGTACCTGAGAAGGAAAGGCAAAAGCTGGCAGTACTCAGTCTTGCTTGGATCATAGTGACCACTTCAAGGCTACCTGCAAAGCCATTCAAGACCATGTAAAACCCAAAGAGTCTTGTTGCAAGACAGTCCTGTAACTGATACATCTCATCTCTGATTTCTTCAGTGCTTTGTGCAGTAAGAAATCTTTCTGCTGGGATGGAACAGCTCTAGAAGTAGGTAATGGAAGCACTGTTTCTACCATTCAGCTCTGCATGGGAATGATTTTTTAAAGAAAGACAGTGATCCTTTTACTGAATCTTTTTTATTTGTAGCTGTTAAAATAAACCATCTTTCAAAACACTCAGTCCCAAAGAATGTTGGGCACTGTTAAATATATTTAGAGACCTATCATTGCTCCCAAGGAGAAGAAACAAAGCTCTCATCCAGCATCCTTTCCCCACAGAAGAATGCCTCTTACTTAAGAGGAATTAAATCTAGATGGTTATTCCTTAGGGCACAGCTGTGCTGTAGAGATTTTAAGTAAATCACAAATGAACATTTTGAAATCTCTCTGTGGTTTGTTAGGATATTTCCTCAGGCAACCATTTCATCCTTGCTTTTTTCCAAACTGTGTTCTGAACTGTTGCATTTGACTGCTTCACTGTATGCTGCTGCAAATGGCTGCAAACATTCCTGTCCTGGTTTTGGCTGGAATAGAGTTAATTCTCCTTCACAGTGGCTGGTTTGATGCGGTGTGGATATAGGAGAAAAACAATGTTGATTTACCTCCAAGCAATACTGTTTGGCAAAACAGAGTATGCACACAAACCGATGTGGCAGGTCTGAATGGCAGAGGAAATTAGTCAAGGGATGAAGAAACCCTTTCACTCCGAGGTTACCAATTATAGTTGTATTCAGAGAAGCAATAGCTAGGAGTCATTAGAAGCTAAAGATTGCTTGGTGGCATCTGGAATGAGTTGCTGGGCTCAGTCCAGCCCCTGCTTGACAGGTGTTCCAGAGAGCACCATGAGAAATGGCCTGAGGCTTGGCCAAGTCAACAAGTCTTAGCAGAAAACAGGGGGCTTGAATGGGATTATGAGGATTAAGCAGAGTCATTTGTTACCAAGAAGCAGCATTTAAGAAGGACAGTTATAGCCACAGGCTTTCAAGGGCACCTTTTCAACACTGTTGTCTAAGAAGGCAGGTACAGTTTTGTGTGCCATGTGTCAACACATTCCAAACATGTATGCATAATAACTCTATGCAGTTTGCAAATACATTTTAACCCTCAAACATTCCAATGCAAAACTCCCATAAGGCAGCATTTTGGCCTTTAGGAAGCCACAAGAGGCACCAAGTTCAACTCAGTTCCATGGATTTGTGGATGGACTTAATAGAATCACAGAATCCTAGAATGGCTTGGGTTGGAAAGAACCTTAAAGATGATGTAGTTCCAATTCCTCTGCTGTGAGCTGGTTGCCAACCACCAGGCTAGGCTGCTCAGGGCCTCATCCAACCTGGCCTTCAACATGTCCAGAGATGGAGCATCCACAGCCTCTGTGGGCAATGTGCCAGTGCCTCACCTCCCCCTCAGTGAAAAACTTCCCCCGACATCTAATCTAAATCTCTCCTCCATTAGGTAAAACCATTTCCCCTTGTCTGACCATTTTGTACTTCTCCAGGCAGGGATGGTTACCCTGACAGCACCCTCACACACTGCAGTCTTTTCTCAGCCAGCCCTTGGTCACCCAGAGAGCAACACATCACCATTGCTGTATTGTTACGGATTAATGCTCAAGAGCAGAATCTATGGGTTGGGTAGTAGGGAAGGCACATTAGTAGTGTATGAATAATAGAACAATACTGTGATGCCTTCCATCTGCCTGCTCACCTGCAGACTCTTGCTCAGCACCATTCCTTTGTGTGAGCCCAAATCTGACACTCTCCCCACTACGAAAACCCCCAGCAACAACTTTTTCCAGCACTTCCAGTTCTATTTCAGTGGTGACTTTTCTCCCACACATCACACATTGATTTCCTGCTCTTTCTTTCCCCCATCGGTGCTAATTCCCTGCATAGAAGCAGTGCCTGCAGGCCCAGCACAGCTCAGCAGCTCTGCTCGCAGCTTGGCACATCACTCACAGGAAGATAGGAGTGAGGGGAAAGCTCACGTCCCTGCTTTGAGCTGCAGTGTTCTTGCAACAGGGGAAGCAGGCTTACAGTTGCCTGCCACAGCTCTGCACCAGAGGCTGATCAGGTTCATTTGGGGCCATACCAGGTTCTCCTAAAAAAAAGTATTTATTTATAATGGACCTGTGAGATGGAAAACTGGCTTCTATATTTAATAGAAAGTGCTCCCAGCAGATTAACCCTGGCAGTATAGGGCTTTGGGACTCGCTGGGTTCTTTTTGAGTATGTGCTACTATACTTATCCTCTTTCTAGGTCTAATCCTCCACAGAGCCAATGTCTGATAGCACGACTACTTACTCTTTAGAGGGCAGCTAGTTTATTTTCAGCCTCTCAAACCAACCAGGCTTCACCTGGAAGAAAGAGAGGCAGGAATTTTCTAGGGTTTCTTTTTGGAATTTCTTTTAATTTTGAAAAATAAAACTATTCTCAAACACACCCTTGATACTATGTGCTATAGCTTTAGATATCACACATCCTAGGACACTTTGGAAAGACCACTCCTCTTGTGATGCCAAACTCTAACAGGCATGTTCCCACGTGAACAACAAGGTTAGAATCATAAAGGTTGGTAAAGATGACTAAGATCATGGAGTCCAACCCCAACCCACCCCCACCATGCCCACTGACCACATCCCTCAGTGCCACATCTCTATGGTTCTTGAACACTTCCAAGGATGGTGACTCCACCATTCCCTGGGCAGCTGTACCACTGCATCACCACTGTTTCTGAGAAGAAATTTTTCCTAATATCCAACCTGAACATTCTAGGCATTACTTGAGGCCATTACTTCTCGTCCTATTGCTGTTACCTGGGAGATGTTGACCCCACCTTACCACAACCTCCTGTCATGGAATTGTAGAGAATGATAAGGTCTCCCCTGAGCCTCCTCTTCTCCAGACAGAACCATCCCATTCCCTCAGCTGTTCCCCATAAGACTTGTTAGAAACACCACATCAGATGGGCTGGGGAAATCACCCTTCCAAGTACAATTGTCTGAGTATTTCCCATGACTGGAAAGTCACTAAGTACAGCAACACAGTAGCTGTGATGCCCACGTGTAGGTAACAGCTAGGTGCAGGCAGATGCTTCACCTACAGCTGCCTGTGGAGCTGCCCTGCACTGCAAAGCAGCATCTCCGGAATCAGACATGAGAGCACAACAGGACAAAATGCTACAAGAGGAGGGGCGTCACACATGGGTGCAGATTGAAGGAATAAAGCTTGGCATGCTGCTGATATCCCAGTTCCAGCGTGGGTGATTTACATTCCTCAAACCTGCATTTCTACTCCCGCTTCAAAGTTCTGCAGTGCCTGATCTCTACCTTGTTATGAACTGCTGTGCCAGGCTGGAGAAAGCGCTGCTGTAACATTCAGTCCCAGACACGGGTACATTCCAGGAGCAGGGGGACACTATTTCTGTGCATTTCCTTCTAGGCAGACCAGTTGTGCTTGTTTTGAACCTAACTTTCTATTTGTGAAGGACTTTGGGGATCCTACCCTTTACAACTCGGGTTGCATTTCCGTTGTGGTATGTTTAATGAAACTGAGACACGAGGACTTTTAACTAGCTTATGCAACACCACAGAGATGCCAGCAAAGCACTCCAAGCAGAATACCCACTGTCCTTAGTGCTGTAACCATGAGATTATATCACCTTCCATTTCTCCCTGATCTCTTCTTGTCCAAACCCTTCTCTGTAATGATGAGGAGCACCTTTCCAGCCTCAGACTTCGAGCAGTTGCGTTCACCTCCATGCAAGGAGGTCTTGTCCTGACACAGCGATCACAGACCCTCCAGCAAACTCACTTAGAAATCTGAGTACATCCAAGTGTGTATGTATATATAATATATATAGATAGATATTCTAGTGTTATGCACTCTCTTACACACAGATATATAGGCATATATCTGTGTGTGTGTGCATAACATTAGAATATAGAGAGAAATGTCATACCAGGAAATATGATTTTTTTCATTTGCAGCCTGGACAAAGGAAAAAGACATTATTTCTTGCTTGCATGCCACTGCTGGTTTTGTGCATGGAACCACTTGGTTCTTGAATGCAACAAAGTGCATGTGCTGGTTTTGAGGTGCTGGTCCAGAGCCTGCCCATGGCTTTACAGCCCGCTTGCTGCCTCTAGGTCTCATACAGTGCTGAGATGAACTGTCACACACTGTGGCTTTTCAGGAATCTGTACACTTGCTATTACCCAAAGCTCTGCATCTCTGCCCATAAGCAGAACAATTTGCTTCCCTCTATTAGCAGTGAGTGGTTTATATTAGATTCAAAGCTCTGCTGATTCAGAAAGCATAAGTCATAGCACATGATATACGCTAAATAAATACTTCATCTGTTTACCAAAACCTTTGATATGACCCAGAAGGATGTCTGCACCCTCCAGAGGCAGTATGGTCTTGCTGTTAAGAAAGCTTGGATAAGGCAAGCCAATGCTTACATTTAGCTCTTGGCCACATGCTGCTGGTTTGAGTAGCACTTCAGTTTCCTGTGTCTCTATCTCCTCATTTATGCTATAGGGATAATTACAATTAACAACTGAGCGTGGTCTAGAGTAAAGCCTTCTTAAGCAATTGGGTGAAAAAAGCTGCAGACACATGAGACACTGAATTTATGGATTTTTATTCCATTAGTTGTTAGTTTCTGCCACAAACAGGACCCAAAACAGCTTTGATATCTTAAGGGAAGATCTATTTATGTACTTGTGTGCTAAGCAGAAAATAGAGTCCTTGAAATGACAGGCAAGTAGGTTTCTCTGTTTGGAGGTCTTGGCTAATAACGAGAGCCCTCATGCATTTAATGCACCCCTGGGCCAAAGGAAAGGGACGTGTGAATGGACCCTGCCCTGCACTGCCCGGAAACTCCAAGCTGGCAGTGAAGCAGTTCAGAGTAACAAGAACCATAATAGGTATGCAGGCTCTGTGCTTTCCATATTTGTGAGCCTGTTTGGAGCCTGCGGCAGCAGCGTTAGTAGCACATTACATCTTGTGATCCGCTCTGTAATAATATGCCTGAACAGACGGTGACATTAAGGCTGAGGGAGACGTTCTACGACATGCAGGCAGGGATGAAGGTAATAATTTAATGAGCTTTTGAGGAATTTGCACCCTCCCAGAAGATTCTGGCCGTGAATGAGCATTAAAACAACTTCCTTTCCATCTGTAACACCAGGGGACTATCACTCTAACTGAACAAATACCAGGTCACAAGGCTAAAAACAAACAATACTAGTCCTGTAGAGGTGCAAAAGACATTTTCCTATCTTTCAAATCACCTTATGATTAAATATATTTCATTAATTTGAACTGGGAGAGCCCTTCAGATGTCCCTTGCAGTTTGTCCAAGCAGAAGCAAGAGGCTCCAGCCTTTCTTTCCCAGACAGAGCACCTCTCCAAAACACTTCTAATGTTAGAGACAGCCATCAAGTGTGCCAAAGAACTAGCTATGTGATCAAATGTACTACAATCCTCTCTTCTCTCTTGCACCCCCTGAACATGTTTCAGAATTTTGGGTTTATTTTGTTGCCCCTCAATATAGTAATAATCTACATTAAAATGCTGACAAGCATCTAGAAAGATACAGGAAATTGGACTTGAGCTCAAGAAGAGCTTTCAAACTACAGCATGGTGAAGTTCAGGCCAGCATGCTTCCAAAGATCTCTTCTTGGAAGGATAAACTTCTACATGCACATCACAGTATTATGAAGGTAGGAAAAGACCTCTAAGGTCATCTAGTCCAGCTGTCCATCTACCACCAATATTGTCCACTAAGCACTGTCCCTCAGTGCCACATCTCCATGTTTCTTAACACCTCCAGGGATGGTGACTTGACCTCCTCCCTGGGCAGCCTGTGCCAGAGCATTACCACATGGATGAAATCACTTTCACACTCAATAATTTGCAAACTATGATAAATACTCATAGAATCACCAAGGTTGGAAAAGGACTCCACAATCATCCCCTTTATCTGTCCACCTACCACCAATATTTTCCACAAAACCATGCCCTTATATTGACTAGTTATCTTCCAAAACTAACAAACTACCAATACTCAGAGATGCACTTCAGTCAACTTATGAATTACAGTTAGCTGTATTCTCATTCTCATGCATCCAGTTGAGTTGCTCTGTGTTTTTGAGCTACTGCACATCAGCTCAGCTTTGTAAGACTTTGTCTTTCACAGATAAGAGGGAAAATGTGAGTTGTGAGCACATTAAGCCAGCATAACTTGACTAATATCTAAAGCCCCACAGTGAACATGTCAAAATTGAAACAGGATGGATGCAACTTGCTGAGCATCAAGCAGGTAGGGGAGTCAAGCACCTTCAGGGGACAATGCATTCTATGCATCTTAAACACTTCTGATCAGGAAGGACCCAGCTGAAAAGCAACAGGGATAAACGTCCTTCAGAGAATACAACTCATCACAAGTTTCTAGGTATTCTGGGCTAACACGTTAAATCCCTTGCAGCAACAGCAACCCATAAATGGGACATGTATGCCACAGAGGGAGACAGGGCAGGTCATCATGTTTTTTCCCATTGCCTGAGAAGAAGCCCCAGGCTCACTTCCTGCCCAACCTTAAGTTCAAGTTGTAAATGCAATCCTATCTTGAACTTCAAAAGCCTGCACTCTGGGCTCTAAGTCTCGCCACTGGCAAAAGCCTCACTGGGATGAGTGTGGATTTGCCCCCAAGATGATCCCATGTGGGGTTTTATTCATTCCATGATGAATGATAATGATTTGCTAGACTTGGAACTTAATTGCGGATGGGCATCCAAACAACACCCATGCCTGGGGTGGTTGGAGCTGGGGTTTCCCTGCTGGTTCGCCTCCATGGAACCAAAAGCCAGAATGATGATGATGATGACAATTAAATATTCAGCACTTTACCTTCAAAGCATTCGGTGGATGGCTCAGCCAGTGGCTAGCTAATCAGTGGCACAACGCAAACCATGGCATCAACTATTCATGCCAAAACCCTGTAAGCTACATACAAACATAGGCAATGGGGTTGACAGGTATATTTGTTTTTATTTTGCCCCAAAGACTCCATTATTGCAAGATCCTCAAGCCACAGTAGTAACAACAATAAAAGCTTTTTATAAAGGGGTGTTATGACCTAGAGGCAAACTGGTGGAGAGATACAAATAGATACTCCTAAAGAGAGTACTTTTTATTTTGCAGATGGCTTTCTGAGAAACTCCAGTCTTTCTTCCCTACTGCAAGGGATTTGGCTGGAAACATCTGCATCATTTGCTCTGCCTTCTCAGCTGTTAGAGATATTTGCTCTGTGGCACAGGGGTAATTGAATGTGAGCCCTTTAAAGGTCAGGCACACTCCCAGTAAATGAACTATCAGAAAAGCCACATTTCCAAGCAATCTGAGGGAGGAATGAGTGCTCTGCAAAGCAAGTGGGCTACAAAGAGAGGCACTGCGGGAGCCCACGCTCTGGTTGTTTCAGGTCTGAAGCTTCTCATCCAGAGCATCACAGCGGGTGAACAGAGAAATGCAGAACAAGCACCTAAGAGTACAAGAGATGCCTAGAGAAAGATGTTTGCTCTCCTTGGCTCAGGAAGGGGAAGTTTACCTGCTGCACACTTCTACAGTTCTAAGGAGCTGAAGTTGCTGTATGCCAGAGAGCTTTGGCCTTCACTCTCATCAGTGTCTTGAAGACATTCAGCGTTCTGCAGGAATAGATCCCCTGGCAGGGTCAGGCTCTGCAGTATTCAATGTCCAGTTCTCCCTTTGCTTTTAAGCTGTAGGGAAGTCATGCTTTGCTTGCTCCACAGAGAGATTTCAGAAATGCTGTGCTGGAGGCTGAGGCACTAAGAAGCATGAAATAAGGCTCTTACAAGTGGTAACTCAATTCCATCTTCATCAGTAACAGGAAATTAACAGCTAATGATATCCTACCCAACTGCAATTATGTATTAAGTATAGGCAGTGAATGAGGTAGAGAAACATGAGGGGCTCCTAATCACAGTTATCCAAATTACTCAGTTCTCTTGGTCTACTAAATACCTCATGAGCAACCTCAAGAATAGCACCCATAACAAGATATTTCTACATTTTACTGCTTATGCAGATATCCCAGGAAAGGCAACATGTTTTCCCAAGAAGTTCAGGAGTGCATTTGAAGCCTAATTTATCTTTTGCAACTGAAACAGCTGCTTGGACCAGCAGCTAGAGTATTTCATCATATCAGAGGGTGAGAAACCTGAAGCTTGGCTATCAAAAGGGAAGTTTCCTATTCTTCTTGCACTGTCAGTGTAAGTGAGGCTTAAAGAGCTCATATTAAACTCATTAGCATTTAAATGAACAGCGGTAGGCACAAACAATTCACAGGGTGAACTGTCTGGCCAGATAATGAGCACTATTTAAAACTCACTGAATGCATATAAGGTTTGTAGAACATTAAGTCATCATAGCATCCTCCTGCTGTCATAGAATCACAGAAGCATTAAGGCTGGAAAGATCAATAAAATCATCTAGTCCAATCATCAACCCATGCCTGTGACCATTCTGGACCACGTCCCCATACAGCTTCATACACCACTGAGACCATCCAGCCTCTTTACCTCCTCACCTATTCACAACTGTCTCCTGAAGGTCATAATGGCAAGGTGGCATTGCTCTGCAGCCACAGTTAATGAGTCTAAGAGCATTACAAGGATCTCTCTCTTTTCTGGAGAAATTCAGAGGTTTGACATTTACCAGCAAATAGAGCTCTGGGTTCCACCAAATGCCGTGGTGAAATTTGGGAATCCCTTCTCTACAGAGACCACAAATAAACACTTCACAACTTTCCATCACTGCTCTCCTAATAGCAAAACATAGCATTAAGCAAAACATAGCTTGTTTTCCAGGACCAGCACTGTGGCCTAGAGTATGGCTTCATCTACCACCCCCAGGAATAGCTGGAAAGCAACACAATTAAAACACAGGCTGGGTCACGAGATGGTAAGAAAGGAACCGTGGGTGTTGGTCCAAGTTCTCAAACTCCAAACTACGTAGTCTAACTTGTAGGAACGAGAGAGTAGAGCTCAGGATGCAGAAAGATGAAAACAGAGCCTTTCACTGTGTCCAGCAAGTACCTGTAACTCTGCAATTCCTAATAGAGCCACTGCAGGAAACGAAGAGCCCATGTGAGCTTATACAAGTTGCTGCTTGCTGACACAAATTTCACGTACCATAGCACCCCTGCTCACTTCAGGGGCTGGTTTACATCATTCTTCCCATGACTTTCTCGTGCCTACATCAGACATACTTACTCCCTCCATCCTTGTTTCACACCCACTCCTCCATTTCCTTCCACAACACCTCACTGCCACCCCTTCTTTTTGCAGCACCATCTGTCTAGCATGGACTTGTGTGTGTTTTGCCTCATCACATTCTTTCTGTGAAGCAAGGGAAGGATTTTAGCAAGTCCAAAAATCAAAAACCTCAAGCTAATGATATAAAGAAGTGGTTCTTCCTTTCTGGCTGCCCCACGTTCAGAGGTTCCACCTGACATACTCTGTCAATAGCATAGGAGGAAAAGAGAGAGAGGAGATAGGAGGGGAGTTTTAAGACTGGAGGGAACTTATTTGAATCCTTGCCACCAAACTCCAAATGCTTCCAGGGATGGAGGGGGGAGAACTATAAAAGATAAATATTCTGCATGCCAGACCCATAGAGCATGTCAGCACAGCTCCGCTGCCATCTGGCTGGCTTCACCTCTTCCACCAGGAAAGTCCTTCAAAGGACAGACCCACCGGATACCTATTCGAAATGCAGAGCCAGAAAGATCTCAACCACATAAAAATCAAAGTTTGGTACCAGTAGCGCAATGCAATTTGCACTGGCTGAGGATTTGCTAAGGACAAGTTTAAAGATACAAAGACAAACCTCAAGAAAGGGAGTTTCAGAAGTAAGAACCAAGCTGACTTACAGCCAGCTTATGAACTCCCTCAGCGCCCTTTACTTAGGCAGCTTTCCAATTAGTGTCAATGGAAGTTTTGCCTGAGTAGCAACCAAGTAAAAATAGATCAGAATATCAGCACTCGACCCAGAGCCTCTAATACACAGAAATAGAAAGACACACACACAAATGCAGAGAGGTTAAACCTCTGGAGTGATAATGAGCTTTGATTTTTTGTCAGCCACAAAAATGTCAACTATGCTCCCAGTACATTCCACAATAGAGCAATATTTATATTTGATCTCTACAACAGTTTCACGCTGCAGGTTACATAAGCCAGTCATTCCCCATACAGTAATGGAAACAGACGGCATTTGCCACGGTTTATTTTTTGCATCAGGCATTCTTTGGCAGATACTTATGGGAAACAATATGGCAGGGGAATGGCATTAGACTTCCCCTGTGCAAACGCCAGGGAGGCCGTGAACAAGCAGTACAGGACTTCTGCTCTTTTTTTGGAACTGTTGCAGGAGCTAATGGCTCATCTTGCCCTCTCTGCATACTTGGGACTTGCGTGTTATAAGAGCAGATCCACTAACAGAACAAATTTGGACCCGGTGCCCAGGAAACAACAATGCCAGCAGTGAGCTCTCCCTTTTTTCCAATGCAGGAGGCCACCAAAGCTGTCACTCTGCTCCTGCAGCCCATGGGGTAAAAACCAGCCTTCCCACTAGGACCACTGTTTCCCTGGAAGCAGTCTTCGCAGGTTTTATTGCCAGGAATCAGAAGGCAACAACAGGCTTTAAATCTGCCTCTTCACTATAGCCCATGGTAAGCTGTTTTTCTGTGTGCATCATTGCCTACAAACTCCAAAGGAATGCAAAGGCTGGAGTTTTACCAAGTCTTTTGCTCTCAGCAAACATGTATGATTATTTTTTGCATCCTTGCTGGAAAGAACAGAGCAGACTGTACTCCAGGACTTTGTCACCTTAGGACATATGACAAACATTTGCATGTGTCACACTCACACCAGCCTATTAGCAGAGCAGGAATAGTAAAGGCTGCAAGAGGCGAGCTGCATTTCCACAACCCTCCAGCTGTCAGGAGAAGCACAGACTGACAGAGGTAAGCTGCATGGAAGACACAGGCCAAATCAGAAATAATCCATCATATGCCACAGTTCCCAGATTCCTCAGGATCTTTTCCAAGGAATCTGATGTCAGGTGTCAAGCATGTCAGCACAACTTGCACTTGCGTGATTTTCCATCTGTAGCTGCTGTTTCTGATATGACACGCAGGTTCACCACTGACATGTATCAGTTTATGAACAGCTGGAGGGGTAGCTGCCAACCTTCCTTCGCACACTGGAATTTCTGTGCAGCCAAAACCCACCAGATACACTGTACCACTAAAACATCATAAAGGCAAGGAGAACAGCTCCACTGGCATCTTGCTGCTCCGATACGATGGCAGTGGGCTGTGCACACCGTGACAGCAGTTTTATCCTCTCCTAGTTTACTTCTAGAAAGATCTAAAGGCACTGAGAAGCCTGCAGAGCCTCTACAGGCCATGCTGCTGGTTATGTGCCATAGTCAGTGCTTGAGGAACTGTACTCAGGAAGAAGCTGTGACTCAAGAGTCACACCACTGCTTTGAGAAATACCAAGGCATTAATGAAGGCAGTCAAAAAATCAGCCAGAAAGGCAGATTTGAAGTTCCTTAGAAAAGAAGAGTAGCTCAGAGTTGTCAATATCCAGTTTGACCAGCAAAACGGTAGACCTTGGAGAAAGAGCTAACAGGGTGTCCAAAGGATCATAGAATCATTAAGGTTGGAAAGACTACAGAGATCATCTCATCCAGCCATCAACCCATTACCACCATACCAGGATGGATAATAACATCCATCACACCAGCTGCGTTCACTGACATGGAGACCAGAGTCTTCGATGGACTAATCCTGCTCATCTTCTCCACCTAACTCTGCCACCAACCTCTCCGCATGGCAGCAAATTCTCCTGGAAGATCCATTTGGTATCAGTTCTTGGAACTAACAAAAGCCCCAAACCTACACAGTAGGGACAGCATTTGTCTTCTGCCCCAAATATGATCATCAGTCTGGTCCTCCTCATTTTTCCAAGGCAGGTGCCAGATTCCTGCAGATCTGCCACGGCACTACCCACTGCTGCCAGTCAGCCCTAGCCACATGTTCAAAGGGGAAGGAAGCCAAAGCACACCTCTGCCCTGCACACATAAGTCAACAAAATAGTGCCACAAAACACAAGTCTGGATTGCTCGCAGTCCATGCACACACACTTCATCACTATTCCACTCATTCTTCATCATCACCATTTCTATCTATCCATAACCATGTTAAACATTTATACTAGTTACGAGGAGAAAAGGAACCACACCAAGGAGGTGGTAAAAAGTTAACTGAGTTAGTGCAGTTAAGATGACTTTTGTAAGCAGCATGTCCTCTGGCTTCACCTCACCTCTGTTTCCCATATGGTTGGAGCTACAGAGCCACAAGTCTTACAAGAGGTGGAAAGATGCAACTCTTCCATGTTCAGAAGTAAAACACGCACAGTCAGCTAAGTAGCCACTGAACAGTATACCAAAAGGTACCCAACAAATGCCAGCTGACTGAGGAAAACATAGTCACATTTCTTAGCCATGTGTCCCAGCTGAACTTTCTGTTCCCTTCTGTCATTTAATCCCAGCTTTTCCCGACTGATCAAAAGGTGCTCCAAAGCAGACTGCGTACTGGAGTGTCCAGGAGCTGCACCACATTCTTGTTCCAAATTCAGTATCTCCCAAACTACTGACTTGTATCATCAAAAGAGACTCACAGCCATATTTAGGTGCTAAGCAATCCTTTACAGCATTAACAGCAACAAAGGTCACTGCTTCTCCACTTCTTGTCTTTATCCAAGGATTTTTTTTTTAATATATAGACACACACACACACCCCCACCTTCTTCTCTGATTTCAGTGGTTTTCCTTCCCTCGCCCACTCTGTTACTGATGTTTAATGATCTTCTAAAAAGTCCCGCTGCCTTTTCCCATTTCCAGGTCAAGCTACTCTCCTCCCTGCCCCCCCCCCCCCCCCCAAAAAAAAACCCATATGATCCTTTCCTGTGTTCTCATTCAGTTGTAGCAAGCAAGTTCATCTAACCAACCAGATTCAATGGGCACATTCCCACACAAGGCTATCCTCACCCAGATCTCATCCCTCTCCCTTCTCCAGTGTGCTCCCCATCCACACAAAGAAAATAAGGTTATCTAACAGGCAGTGAAGAGAACAAATGCTACAGCAACAGATGTTACAGCAATACAGAACTGCAGGCTGTTCAGTGATCCAGTTTAGTCTGACCTGGTTTTGAGTAACTAACTATATCACTCACATCCTGAAAAGGCATGGAGTGACTTAAAAGAAGGAAAAAAGCTACGTGTATACACAAAGCTCTCTGCCAAGTTATATGGCTGAAGTGCTCATACTCTAAAGAGAAGAGCAGAAAGGTCATTTGTGAACAATCATACTATAGAATCACAGAATGGCTTGCGTTGGAGAGACCTCAAAGATCTTCTAGTTTCAACCCCATGCTGAAGGCAGGGTTGCCAAGTGCTAGCACTAAATCAGGAATAACATACAGAGTCACATCTGCTGGCATTGACTTCAAGCCATAATGCTAACACATGCCACCTGAGATCAGGCTGTGGCTCAGCACACATCACAATATGATGACAAAAGCATACTTGCTGCAGACTGGGACAGCCAAGTCAAGGTAGGTGGATCATCACAGGTTTGCAGAGCTCAGTTCCACCGCTGTCAACTACTTAAAATCATAGACTCATTAAGGTTGGAAAAGACCACTAAGATCACCAAGTCCAACCCCAACCCACCATGCCCATTGACCACATCCCTCAGTGCCACATCTCCACAGCTGGTGACTCCAGCACTCCCTATGCAGCAGTGCCAGCACATCACCACTCTTTCAAAGAATAAATTTTTCCTCATATCCAACCTGAGCCTCCCCTGGGACAACGTAAGGCCGTTCCCTCTCATCCTATCATTTACTGTCATCAGTGTTGCCAAATGAAAAGTGTTTGTGGAAGTCTGAACCAAACCAGTACAAATTGGTGTGGACTAACCATTGGCACCACTTCTCAGGCAGCAGAAGCAGGTTTCTGCAAGGTAAAACAGCATCCCACGTTTGAAAGAGTTCTCCCATCAGTGCCTCACATCTGCCAGTGAGAAGGATGGCAGCAGGACCACGGCTACAGTAGAACTCTCCTCTCCCAGAGGAGAATCCAGGCATGAAGATCTCAAAGCACCAGCATTCCTCCCCCCACTTTTTAAAGCAACTTTACTTAACTTGTTCCTGCCCAAACATTTCTCCTTTTAAATAAAACCTTTCAGCAGCCTAAATCCAGCTCAAACTCCTTTCTCCATCTCTTACAGGGCCCTCTTGAAAATCTCAGACTTGCCAACATTAGGGATTAGACTGTACATGGCTGTCCCAGCACAGAACAGAGAGAACATCATGTAATTTCCATTTTTCTCCCGGTTGTGCTCTTTCAAAGCCCCACACTACTTATGGTTTCCACGTCACATATTCTTCTGTCCGTTGCCATGGCACAGCCACTGGTTTGTCATTAATATTGTGGGTAACTTCAGATCCTTGACCTCAGGGCTTTCAGAGCTTTTCATGGTGTATTTTCCTCTTGATTGAATTGCTCTGCATTCCCAAGCACAGCTAAAACAAAAATAAAACACTGCTGCTTTTGAATGGGGAAAATTCATCTCACAAAGACAGGCTGGCAAAGGATGGAGACCCATTGAAGAACAGCAGATTTAAAGGAAAATAGCCATTCTCTGCAGACGTAGCAACTGTGGGATGGATTCAGACTTACCTACAGCATCTGAGTCAAGCTATGGTCCCCAGTGTCTATGTATGAACTCAATATCTGGCCCAGATTTGATTCTAATAATATGACATCCCATTGCCAGAGAACCATTCTATAAATTCTATATTCTATAAATCATTCTATAAATTTGCATCCACAGATTTTTCACAACACTTTTGAGAAGTGCAGTTACCCTTCCCAGACTGCAGATGGGAAGACTGGTGCACAGAAATGGTAGGTAACCCCATAGCTGAATGACAGATGAAGCTCACAGCTTTCCACGCATTTACCCTACCTTGATCTGCATTCTTCCCTTAAAGGACTGCAGGTGTACTTCCACATCTATGGATACATTACTCCTACAACAAGCCTATGCAAATGCATTTGTGCCCATGATTTTCACTCAGTAGGACTGTTACCTAGAGGGCAACCAGTAAGTCAACTGCTATCTGCCCCTCCATATAGTCAAACCTCCAATCCACCAAGAGCAGAATTTCCTCTTCACTAGTTTTTAATGCTAGATTAATTCTTTTAATTCTCACTTCAGAAAGCAGTCCACTTCTAAAGGCCACTAGAAATCAGTCAGTTCACACGTATCAAACTGAGTCTGTGGCATCTCTGCTCAATAAGTTTGATTTCTGATATTTTTATTGCAATCTGAAGACAGGTAACAGCCATCACCACAGAAAACGTGACAACTGTTGCTCCAGTGTTCAATTGTTGGAGCTATGCTACCCTTCAAAACTCCAAAAGACAGGTTTTAAGAATGTTATTAAAGATTAAATTAAGTTGATTTCAGATGAGCTTTTACTGCTAAATGAGCTCCCAGAAAATGGATTTGCATTAAAAAGGCCAAAGCCGCTGCATGTCTGAAGATCAAACCCTCCAGCTCAGCCTAGTAGCGGTTCATTTGATCAGGGATCCTTCTGGATACAAAAAACCTCAAGGGAACAGGATCACTGTCATTTTCCTGTTTTTTTTTTTTTCTTAAGGTACTATTTGTAATTAGGAAAAAATGCATTATCAGCTGCTCGGGGAAGCAAATAAAACACCTGAGCCTTCATGTGATACTGCATGCAACAGGCAGGCAGCTCTATCCACACACACACTTAAAGACACCTAATAGCAAGGCTGAGGCTGACAGGAACCACTTGACTGCATCAGAATCAATACAAATATCTGCCCGGAAAAAATAAAGAGCAGAGTAGGGTCAGCGAGGTGCAAAGCCTGATGGCTTTTCTGTTAACGCTAGCAGAGAAAAGAATAAGCAAAGGAGAGGAGGAAAAGGGGCACAAAGGTACATCCTTCCTCCTCAGATGTAGGGCCAGTTCAGCTTCTGCTGCCACTGAGGCAATTTTTAGGACAGCTCTCACTCCAGCCCTGTGTCCTCAGCCAAGAAAGCGCTATGCTGAGGAAAGAGTGCAGCCATATGATGCAGTATTTCAGGACAAAACCCTCTCCCTGTTGCAGACAGAGCCCTTCGCCAAAGGCTGAGAGCAAGGCCAATCCCACCACTTCTTCCCAGCAGAATAAGAACTCGCTTTACGATTTGCTCAGTCAAGAGGACATTCCAGCTGGCTTCGCTCCCTAGAGAGGCCTTTGCTCCTGCAAATCTGCCTCGCCAGGCCAGCTCTATCAGAGCCGCTCTTTTACTATTGCACTGAGGGCAAGTTTGCTGTGAGATCCCCCAGGCAGCCAGTTTGAAAGCCCTTTATTGGGAAGGCTGGTCACATTCCGCCTTAGACAAAAACACCGCCTGACAAACAGCCTTGTTCCTCATATCCCCAGCTGGAATTAAGCGGGGAGGAAAAAAAAAAGCACTGTGAAATCCCACAGCTTCTCAGGGAAAAGCACCTCTGTGTGTGTACATGTGCTATGCTTAATGTTACAAAAGCCATGTAAAATGCACCCTCGTAAAAAGACTGCGTTCTGAGGATTTATAGGAGCACAGTAGAAGAAATAAGAGGAAACATCAGATATCCCCTCCTGGGTTAAGTCATGTGAAATGCTGAACTCTGCCATCTCTGTATGGATAAGGCACTTCAAACCACAAGATCATAATTTAGTTTTCCTCATTTTATCAGCCACACACACCTGTGTTCTTTCTGAATCCAGGTTACCAACCTACCACTGCCCAATATCTGAGTTTATTTTTTACCCACTCACAAACAGAATAACGCTACTAGTGGGATCTCTGCCTTTGCAAAAAGCCATATCTATTCCCACACAGTGTGTAACATGATGGAAAGTATTACAACAAGAGAGTAGCACAATCCTAGGCCACAGCAAATAAGAACAAGCCCAAATCCAACAGCTGTGATCACAGAAACAAAGGAAGAAAATCTGCTTACCTTTAGAAGGCCACCAGTAGGGAGGGATCTCCAATGAGATACCTTTACCTCTGCTGCCAGCCCTAAAATGAGGTCTGGGAAGGGGTGGATCCTGGCTGCACCCCTTCCAATCACTCAGGGACATTGCATGCACCTGAGCTCTGCTGGGTTGGCTCTGCCTTCCCACCAGGTGCTCAATCACTGCTTCAGGCCATGACTTAGCATTTCTGCTACACAGTGCATCATGTCAGATTAGCCTGATGTGTTCTGCTCTAACTCAGACTCAAAGCATCTGTATTACACTTCAGGACAGCACAGGATGCCTACTGAAACTGGGCTGCCTGGTCTTTTCCAGGTCCAAATCCAACCCAGAGCACTGCCATACTATCATGAAGCACAGGAGGGCTTTCCATATCCAGCACTAAGGCTGTGCCAGCATGCAGAACAGGGGCCTGACATGACCCGGCCCAACTGAGAGGTGACCTGAACCCAAACCTTCACTGACGGTACTGACATACCTCACAGCCTCATCATTCCGCCTTTGCAACATACTGACCTGATTATAAGAGATGAATGGAACTGACAGCATTGCACAGAAAAGTCTCTGCAGTTGTCTGTTAATGCATTCAAGAAGCTGTTCTTCCCTCTGAGGTTACTTGTGGCCCTTGAACATAAACAAAGGTGAACTTAACATGTATTTCATTTCCATGTTGTCCAAATTTTTTGCTACCACCTCTACTCCAGAGGGATCAGGATTCAGCATGGACATACAACTGTGTGTCCCTCCTTTTCACAGAGAAAAGACAAATGACAATTTTTCACTTGGAAGCAGTTTATTAGGCAAACTTTGTCCCACGTGGTAAACCTGATGCTTGAATGGAAATAGCTTAACCCATTTTGCAAACTGGCACAAGTCAAGGTAAACATCAGGTATGGAGGATACTCCAGTGGTATGAGTATGTATTCTTCGCTTACTGGATGATGATATAATTTCACCACCATTGATTAACTAATGTTGTTAGCATCTCTAGTAGTCACCTATCAGTGCCTTGAGGTCTCCAGTTATTACTCTGTCAAAGCTATGGCATATTTGCACATAGTGCAATGATGTAATAGTGACAATAAAAATGACACCTGGTAGTTAACGTTGCAACAGTGAAAGCTGTATGCTCGAATGGAGCTGTATGGTGAAGAATTCCACAAAATTCTATGTCACACCATGGGGAAAAAGAGCTCTTCAACACAAGGACAATCTACCCCAGCTTCTGTCAGATCTAATGAATACAAACAGATTTTGACACCCTTACAGAAAGAGCTGCACAACTCTCCACTCTTAGGCCATTCCCTAATAGAATTGGGCAAGTCACAATGTTCTTACAGGTTGTTTTTAAACCTGTAGTCTGGTTAAGGATGTAACATTCCACTAACATCTACGTGCCCTGGACAACCGGTTAAGAGCACAACTCTGTGCTGAAGTAGGAACAAGGTGGATCCTTTATACAGTGGCACCTACCCATGGTGTGTGTCTGTGTGCATTTTTGTCGCAGCTCAAAGTGCTGTCCTCAGAGAAGGAAATTTATTTTTCCCCTCCCTCAGCTGTTTTTTATGTTTTTCTTCTGATTTTACACCACAATCTGTGACAGCTGGTCACACGGTGTGTCTGGGTTGAATAAAGCCCAGGGACCCTTCGCCAAGCTTCTATGCAATGTGCTGAGCTTAATGAAATGTGTCAGCTCCACTGTGAATCGTGCATTCATGGAAGTGAATGAATCTGAATTTTCAAGGAAAACTGAAGGGCTATGAAACTGCACACAGCAAACCCTATGAGCAGGGAATGGAAGAGGAGGAAAATGCCAGTATAAAGCTGCAGCTCACTCACAGCAAAGTAGATCCTTATAGCCAGAATTCAATCGGTATATCAGAGTAATAATTTAAAACTATTGGTCAGCTCTGATGCTCAGGACAAAACAAGTACAGCCCAATGGCTGAGTTAAACACCGGCTCCCAGCAGGTGAGGTTATAGTGCAGCTCTGTCCAATATAATCTCAAGCAAAATCACATCATTTTTGTGCCTCTCTCTCCCACTCATATAATAGGAACAAAAGCGATTCCTTTTGGCTCATCTCACTTCTCTTGTCGACAGAGATTACCTGCCCAGGAGGACACTGACTATGCCTAACAGCATATGCCATCAGTACAATACTGTCCCCATCCTAGCTGTTACTTAAAGCTTTGGGACAGGTTATCCACTTATCTGGGACCTCAACACGATGAATGTCATAAGGTGCACGAAGCAAAGTGCACAGTTAGAACTGGACAGACCTTGTTCTTCCCTCTCTCCCACACTTGAAATATAGGAACCCTGATGAACATGAAAAATGTGATTTTAACAAAAAAGAGATGGTCAAAACAGTCAAGATTTTCCTGCATCATGTCTGTCTGTGAAAGTCACAGTCCCACTGCACCTCCCCTCCTTGTAGTTCCCTGCTAGAAGCCAATCAATCAAAACTAAATTAATAGCATAATTCTCCATTGGAAACAAAAGGAAAAGTGAATACTCAGCACCCTTGAAAATCATAGAATCATAGAGTCATTAAGGCTGGAAAAGACTACTAAGATCATCCAGTCCAACCACCAACCCATCACAACTGTGCCCACTAAAATAACGCAGCATATGCTCTGGGAGTTTTCCTGGCATAAAAGAGCCATAGAAAGAGTGGGTAAATTTTTACCCTAGCTGATATAGAGAAATGGCTCTGTTTTTCTTTTTTCCTTAGTGTTTTCAGTTATCTGTTGGCTGACCTGCCTGGAATCTAGACCTGCTGTTATCTCCTCTGAGCACTCCACTACAAAACAGGGAGAACTATAACAAGGCACCTGATGTCATTGGTTGGTCCCTTTGCAGTTTGCTGTCAGTGTGACACCTCTGCCTCAGACAAGCATCCATCTGCTCTTGTCACCTGAGTTTAGCTGGGAAAACAGCAAACAGCACTTGCACAAACACTATAAAACAGGAGAACAGATGCCAAAATGTGGATGTCCTATGGGACATTAAACGTCAAATACTTCGTTAACAAAGCCCTGAATTTTTGAACCTTGCTGCCAAAGTTTTCTACTTCACACCAGCAGATTTTACATCAGATGTGCTTTACTAAGGAATTAAACCTTAAAATAGCTTTACAAGATAAGAAGTTGTTGTTATTCTCTTCTACATTAAGGAAAATGGAAGGTTAAATGACTCCTGCAAACCTTACACCTGTGTTGGGACCAGAAATAAAACCTCAGCTTTCTTCCACTCCTTTCTTCCACTTGGGCTTCAGCCCAAGACCGTATTTTCCCACCTCCTAACACAAGCCCTGCAGAAATATGCCTGAGAAGATCATCTCCCCCTGTAACCCAGGGCCACAGGCTGGAAACCTGGCTGCAAACCGTGCCAACCTGCCGCATGCACCCGCACTGTTGGGAGCAGTGACAGCCACTGGAGGAGCTGCTGCCCAGCGCCCACCGCCCTGTCTGCAACAGATTCCTTTTTGCCCCTGAACGAGCAGCACCATCCTCCTTGTCCCTGAACTCTCCTTCTCTCTCCACATCTGTTGCCTGCAAATCTTCCTGTCACCACCTCCTTTTTTAAACACGAAGGCCCTGACTGCATCCCTATTCCTACGGCCATAACCGCTTCTTGCCATAGTGAATGGCAAAGTCCCCATCTCCTGGATCCTCCACAGCCGCCCACAGCCCCAGCCTCAACCAGGCACAGCACTTCATTCCCCACCTTCTCTCCCCATGAACAAAGGGGAGCCCCATCTTGGTCAGAGCAGGCACAGAGCTTCAGCTCCATCAGAAACCTGCGATCCCACAGGCTGTGGAATGGAGCCAAATGCAGTGCCAGTGGGATCCAGGACCCACAGCCCCCTGATTTCTGTGATCCAAGAAGAGTCCTGCCCACAATATCTTATCTACACTCCCTTGTTTCTGGGATCCAGTGCAAAAGAACCCTTGGAGATTTCTTACTCAACTCTCTCCCCTGTTCCCAGTTCCTCTCTGGCATGAAATCAACATGCTGCTGGTGGAAAACCCTTCCATGGTCTGTGAAGAATCATAGAATCATTAAGATTGGAAAAAAAAACACCAAAATCATGAAATCCAAGCATCCCCACCATGCCCACTGACCGTGTTCCCCCCTGCCACATCTTCCCTTTTCTTGGACACCTCCAGAGATGGTGACTTCACCACTTCCCTGGGCACCCTGTTCAAGCAATGAGATCTTCCTCTCACCTTCTGCTAATGAGTTTATGAATATTCAAATGTTTTCTATGTAATTTTAACCAACTTTATATGTAATTACCAACACCTATCCTCTGCTTTCCTGTGCAACGTTGTAGAAATGGTTTCGGATCAAGATTTATTGTAGGCTGCTGCATCGTGCTCTTGAGCCTAATGAAAGCAGGGCTTATCCTAGAGGAGCAATTCATCTGAGTGTCCTCTGTTTCAGCTATAGCAGTATTTTTAATCCATGTGTTTGTCAACAAGTCAACCTGCTCAGTCCTAATGATCTGTACAAGAAATACATTTTTCAAACAAAGTCTCCGCAGCGTACTTTTCTTCAGCATCTCTGGCTAGAAGGGGCTAAGTGAAGTGATGGAGCTCCAAATCTTACAGCTTGTTCTTGAAGTACCCCTAATGATGGTTGGGTTCTGAATATGTAGAAGTGGTTTTAATTACTAAGGGAAAAAAAAAAATAATGAAGTCAAAGCAGAGCCAGTTGCCAGAGCTTCCACAGAACTGACTACATTCACAAATCTAACGTTTTTATGTTCATTATGAGAATACTACATTAAAAAAGAGCAATCAGATCTTGGCCAACAAATTAAATGCTTATTCAAAAATTAATTCACATCATCTGTACTCCATTAGATGTTCTCTTTTGCCAGGGAATATAATGCAATATTTTCAGGGGGAATAACTTCTGCTGTTGCCAATACCTTACAATTTACTGGCTCTTGCAGCATTGACATAGGATTCACGGGGCCATATCTAAAGCAAATAGTGTAGCACTATACAGTATGTGACATACGAAGCAAATCTGCTTCATTCTGGTGTTAAAAGGCTCTGATTATGACTCTGTGATGCAGCCAAGGGGAAAGCAAATCTATAAATTAATTAAAGTCTGTCCTTTTTTGTATCGTGGAGGAAACAGTTTGTTGCTGATGGGTTTGGGTCTTTCCCCCAGACCCTAAATACACTGGGATTTCATTTGCAAATCAGAAGATACAAATGAGGAAAGTGTGACTTTTAATTTTGGTTTGTCTAACCTGAGACATCTCAACAGGGCAACCTTTCCAAGAACAAATGCATGGCAATGCTAACGACAGATCCCCAGAATTATTTAAAAGCAAATCAAAACAAAACCAAAACACACATGCACACACACACACACACACAAAAAACCAACCAAATCTTCCCTAAACAATTTGCGATTCCTCTTGGAATGCACAGTGCTAGAATGCCACTGGATATCCTGTCTATTTTCACTTTTGTCCAACATGAAGATTTTACCTTTTGTTTTCCAAGCAGAACCTCAAAGTGAAAGACAACTTTGATAGAAAATGCTATGTATAGACAAGAAGACAGAACACAGTATTTACAGTAAGTACCCTAATACATCATAGAATCATAGAATGGCCTGGGTTGAAAGGGACCACAATGATCATCTAGACCCCCTGCTATGTGCAGGGTCGTCAGATAAGATGGACTAAATTCTCATGCTTCTTTACATAGATCTTGGAAGTTAACACTATTTTGAGAAGGAAGCTGGACCAGAAACATCCAAAGGTCTCCTCCACCCACTGTTATGAGTCTATGGGAACAGTATAGATCTGCTCCTTTCTCCACCTGCCTTGGGCACAAAGTACTGTAAGATAAGAAGCCCTGAGGCATCAGTAATACATGAACCAAGCGCATAGTATTTTGTTGATAGGGATGGACGATGCTATTGGGGTCACACCATGTGGGTGAGGTCCCCAAGCTTTAGGGATGGGCTATTCACTGATGTGTTCTTCAACCCTGGCTCCTCATGGTCTCACTACCAAAAGCTGTGGGTAAAACAATCCCATTCTGGTAAAGATACCATTTGGCCTCCTCCTAAAAAACTCCTACAGGTCATTTAGGAAAAAGTGATGCTGCATCCATGCTCTATCATCCCCATGTTTTCCATACTAGAGACAAAGACACAGAAAAAGTAAGGAGACTTTATGGGTCTTTATATATTGCATTAAATGAGTGTATGTACAAGAGTGAGACTCATGAAAATTACCATGCTCGGTGCAGAATTGCCTATAGTAGCTCATAGGAAATTATAATTATTTAGTTTTCACCTCACTGGGAGCTGTTAATACTGGATTTAAATAGCTACAAGGAAAATTACACAACACGTAGGTATTTGCATATTTTACTGCATTTAGTTCTTGATCCCTTTTCTATGCCAAATGCCACAGGAGACAACATAGCAATAAATACCTCAAAATAGTGGTTAATTATCCAAGGCCCATCTTTCTGTTCTTCTCTTTTTTCTCTGAGCAGAAGGAGATCAGAGAGAGTATCTAAATGACAAAGATAGTACTGCAAAAGCAAACAGTACAAGTGGGAGAATTCCAGCTGCTAAACTGATCTTGGGAACACAACAGATGAGGTGGATGCTGGCAGGTACATTGTACCCCAGATTTAAGTAGCCAAATCTTACTTACGAAACATGTAGTCCCTTCCAGATGCTCCACTGCATCCAAGTTGCTGAAAGACATGAATTTACAGATGTCACAGAATTTGCCTGCAGTTGTACTTTTCTATTATTATAAACAAATCACCATGAAATCTAGGTGCTACACTGCCATGAAATATACCCTCCTCGGTTGCTTTGTTACAGGCCCAAATCAAAACCAGATGGCATCGTTCTGTTGACTTCACTGGGCACTGGATATGGCCCTGCTTCCATTCAGGAGGAGGAAGCCAGATGTGGCAAAATGGCCATTTTCAGTGGTTGAAGAGCAGAGCTCTAAGTAACGGAAAGCTGTTTTTTGTCCTTTAGGAGCTATACAAGATCTGGGCTACCTACTCAGCCTTTTAGACACAGAAGTAAGTAAACAATTTGGCTCCAAAGTAGTTTTGGGAAAAATGTTAGTTTTTGACAAATTAATCCCTTCTCCTCACTACAGTCTGCGTTGTTTGTTTCTCCCATTGGCCTCACAGAAGTAAAAGGGGGAAATGGGACTGCTCTGTTTAATGAGCTGTTATTACTCTTATTTTATTATGATGCCCAATAAATATTAAGTTTTTATTTTTCCTGAGCTCTTTCCTTCAGGAAATGTCAGCCAAACACAACCCAGCAAAAGCAATCTTTGTGTTTGCCTTGGCTTCTGGGGCTTGCCATCTTCCCAGAACAAGGACAGAATGGAATATGGGGCACACTGCCTGCCTTTAAGATTGGGCACTGTCTAGAGCAAGCTTGCACATGCTGGAAGCCAAACCTGCATTATGGGCTTTGCCAAGTCTGGAGCTTTTGCTCCATTTTCCCAAGCCCTTGGTAGCCACATCAATATGTATTTGGGAAAAGCATGAGCGCATCCAAGGTGTTATGCAAATATCCTCTCTTGTGCTCTGCTGCAATACATGTCTTGAAATAACCTTTCATAAACTGCATTGCAAAGGCTTCGCAGATGTCATCATTTTTGGATTAATTACCAAGCAAAAGCCAACAATTTTTGTACTTTAATATACATTAATAAAACCAATTAGCAGTGTCTAGTTGTCAAGCAATGTCAAAAATAGAGCGTCATGCTTGGTTTGTGAAAAACAACTTGGACACCATGCTCTCTGATTTTGGCTCATGTATTGTAAACAGGAGGACACCCTTTTTTCTTCAAGTGTGCCCCTGATGGAATGTGTTCATACTATAAATCACTCCAACTTAAATTACGTGTTTTTATTTTCTGCATTAAAATTCCAGAACATGATTCATCCTCTCATCACTACATTGTGACATTAATGCAACTCCTCCACAATCAGTGGAGCCGCTCCAAACTGGGGTACTAAAGCTGGCTTTTAGACAACGTTGTTTTCATTAATTTCATTCATCCATCCTATAAGCAACTTCTGCTTTCACTGAGAGATGAACAACAGAATGATTCTGTTCATTGCAAAAAAGTACTGCAGAAAACCAGGGCCTTGTGGCCCACCCCATCATAAATATCAGCCCCACACCAGCACTGTGTCCCTGATGGACTGGGTGCATTGACAATGCCAGCAACTGGACAAGAAACCAAGTCATTCCTTTATATGATACTGATAAGAAGTAGAGTCTAGATATCTTGTATCTGCTTTTTTTTTTTTTTTTTTTTTTTTTGATAGATTGAGTGTAATTGGAGGACAGCAGCTCCCAATACACCAAAACCACCTTTCTTGCATGCGTGACTTTTGACCTTGACATGCTGTGGGGCATAATCTCCCTATAGGAGTGTAACAGTAGAGGTTACAGAGGACACACAGCTCAGCTACCACTGTTCTGCTGTTAACTGACTCAAAACAGTACATCTCAGTTCACTTATTTGGATCTTTCTGAGAGTATGTCTCAACATCTGTGTACATTACAGAGCTAGACCAGAAAGCTTTTGGCACAATTACTGTTTCCTAACAGGAGAAATCTCCAGTCTTGTGATACCAGCCTACTTGTACCATATGCCATTTTTAAATGCAGAAATGTTTTAACTGGCACAGCACTGACCTGAAATATGCTGGGCCTTTGGGAGGAAAATGCAGGGGCAGAGAAGAAGAGAGGGAGAGCCATCTCATTCATCTAACAGGCTGTCTTACATGCAGTCAGCTCGCTGTAGCTGCTCAGGATCCTGGCAGGCTGGGAGCTGCTCTGGGGAAGAGAAGCAGATGGATGAGAACTGCATGCAGAATGCAGTCCTGTCACACAGCATTGCTGCTCACCATTCACACTTGGACACTTGGTAACGTGCACAGATGCTAAATTTTCTTGGAGTTAATTGATGCATTTCTGCTTTCCTTACACATGCTACCATCACCAGAGACCTTTAGCAACAGCTGAAACTCAGAACACAAAAATAAATTGTAAACTTGGGCTCCTTAGTTGTGTCTTAAACACCTTTGATGAGACTTGTTGAACACGGAAGAGAGTCCTGAAACTTCAAGGTGAAAGCAGAACAGCAAGCATAACTGCCTGACTTCATTTAACACCTCTCACATTAGGATCAGAAGTATTTTTCCAGAGAAACGCAGTCAGTAGACTAAATATGTAAGTGAGAGACATTTTTCCCTGCCTGCACACCCAGCTCTGCCACTGCCGTGCCCCGTGACTTCACTTGGGGTGTTTGACTGCTGGTTGCACTGCCTTCCCTACAGGCAAACGTACACCGGGAGATTGAATTTCCTGGATGAGGCAAAGACATATTAACATGAGCTGCCGTACATTTCCGAGGCGAGCACTGTACTTGTGTAAAGCATCCAGTGTGCTATGCATAGGCTTATTCCTGCCTCTCTTTTTGCTAGTGTTGGCAGCTCTGCTATTTATTTCCAATGAGAAGGTTCACGTTGCCTTCTTAAAGATGCACAACGTATGCTATATGTTATGAGAAGCGGCTCCTAACAAACATCCATAAACCCACTTTGTTCTTGCTTCAAATTCTTAATTAAACACAACTCTGCTACAAAACCCCCTAAAACATCACAATGACCAGGAAAGTTATAAGGTGAAATTTTATTGTGTTACACCAATATGGACAACACACACAAAGGGAGACGTGACCCTCACCAGCTGGCATGTCCCTGTGTCACCTCACACCACAACCCAGAGACAGTAACCTAAGTCTAAGGAAGCACAGAGCAGGAAAAAGTTTTCCACTCAACTGGAGGCTTGTGACCACATGACAAGAGTTTAAAATGGGATTAAACACAATCAGAGAGTCATAGGGCATTAAATCTCCATGTAGGAGATGGCTAACCTGCTGGTCAGTGCTGTGCTGGGGACTGACCACCCAATACACACCATGCTCTCTGACCTCTTCCTTCCAGCCTTCCTCAACAACTCCTATCAGACAGGGTCACAGAATCAAAGAATCATTATGGTTGGAAATACCAATAAGATCATCCAGTCCAACCATCAACCTACGCCTGCGACCATTCCAGACCATGTCACTGGGCTAGATAAACCTTTGCTGTTACTCAGTAGAATATTCCTTACATTTTTTAGTGCATTAGTAAGATCTGTGTTATTTCACAGTAATACAGCACAGTATCACGCCGTACTGCTTGTAGCACTGTGGCAGCCTTCATGGAGCTGGGTACCCCTCCACATCATCTTATTACAACCCTGGGTTTCTTGCCCCCACTGAAGTATTTTACTTAGCATGTGCATTATACAGAGTGGGACATTCTTTTGGCCCAATGCTTACTGAAGGGTCAACATGACACTATATAAATATTAGGCACAGGAGATACTAAGGTAAGCTGTCAGAAAGCCCCTGCAGAGGGAAAACATGGAGACCTGACCTCTAGCCTCCTCGATACATTACACAAGGTCAGCTGATATGACAAACACTGTAAATAGAAGTGGCTTGTTCTGAGCAATAGCTGTTAAACCAATAAACGGAGAAAACTTCGGAGAAAAATCACTATTTTACCTCATTTATCAAACAAGACTCTGTATCTTTTTATTTTTTCATTCCCTCCTTTTTAAACAAGTTCAGTTTGTGAAGATTGAAGAAAAACAAGACGTCCTTTCAAATCCCTTCTCTAGATCAAACCTCATTAAGTTTCGATGTCAATGGTGCATAGAAGGCTGACCGCTGCCAGCAGAAGTATTTGGCAGCCGGACTGTTACATAATACAATCCTGTCTTTCACAGAAGAGAGATCTCTGTGCTGCTAAATGTGCTAAAATTTAACCCGCTGCTTTGCTCCATCCAGCCAAAACAACGCTGTGCATTTTCCATAGTACTAAAAATGATGGCTATAAGAAAATAAAAATAAAAAAAGGGAAAGTTTCTGCTGAAAAATAAAACATCCCCAAACACTAAAAATGCATGGAGGTATTTATTTAAGGAAGTACATGCTTCCCTTTTCCCACCTCTGACCAAAATCAGCTCTAAGAAGGGAGATGTTTGTCCCAAGAAAAGCAAGAAGAACATTTTCAAAACTTGTACATCTATCAGAATAAATATGCTAATGAAAAGAAGTGTGTTACTCTCAAACCGTGTCACTGCTTCATGGAAACCTTTGGATTCAAAGCCTCTGGAAACACAACATGTTTTCCAAGGCTGTTTACAGTACGCCTGGAGTTTTCGGCTCCCATGAGTAGGAAGAAAATATTTAAACTTCAAAATTTTTTCCAGAATGGCTTTTAGCTGTGCCTGTGCATCCCATAATGTTCAAAAGAACAGTATCAGCTTTGAGCAGTGGAAATCGGGGGTACTTCAGTTCCCCCTCCTAGTTTTTACTAGTATTTGTCAGTTTGTCAACAAACTCACAGGGCAATCTATCGTGCCAGATACTGACAGGTGATATTCCCACTGAACCCGAGTTTTCAAAACCAAACCATCTTCTCTAAGCCTCCATATGAAACCACCGAGCCATCCCTGGACCAGCCCCAATATCCTGTGTTCAGCTAATGAATACCCTCCAGCGACACTGACATTAGCACATCTTGGAAAGAGAAACCCAATTACAGATCTGACTGAAACTGGAAGAAAGGTCTTTGTCATTTGCCTGACAGAAACCAAATGGCAAGAGTTCAGGAGGCACAGCTCTACCTAGTCAGCTCCCAGACACCAGCAAGGATGATCCAGTGGGCCTCTGAGAGCTGAGAAATACTTGGGGGAATGCAAACTTATGCTTAAGCATATACTTAAGGGGAATTGGAGGTACACTGGAAGGATTGAATGTGCACTCAACTCCACACCAAAAACATCTAGCATGGTGCAACCATAGCCACCTCTCTACTGTCTAGCAAATGTCAGACAGACAAAATCCTTCCCCAAAAAGCCCTGGTGTCAGCTACTGCTGCAAGCAGAGGCTGCTGTTACAGGCATGTCCTTACAAAGCATGGACAAAGGTAGCTACAGACATCCTATACATGGCACAGGTGAGACCTGACCATACTCCGTGTCACAGAACCATAGAATCATTAAGGTTGGAAAAAAACACTAAGATCACCAAGTCCAACCACCATCCCACCCCCACCATGCCCACTAACCAATTCCTCAGTGCCACATTGCCAAATTTCTCAAACACCTCTCTGGGCAGCCTGTTTCAATGCATCACCACTCTTTCAGAGAAGAAAATATTCCTAATATCTAACCTGAACCTCCCCTGGTGCAACTTAAGGCCATCACCTCTCATCCTATTGCTGTTAACAGGGAGCAGAGGGTGACCAGCACCTTGCTACAAACTCCTTTCAGGCAGTTGTAAAGAGCGATAATGTCCCCCTGAGCCTCCTCTTTTCCAGACTGAGCAACATCCTGCATTTCTACACATTTTGTTTTACTGATCCTGAAGGAGGGAAGACACAAACCACAGCTGCTCAGGGAAAATGTTATTCATACACCTCTCCGAAAAGAAGCCTAGAAGAGGACAGGAATTTATACAGCCTGTACTGCACGCTGAAGGAGCCACGCTGTCTACTGGAAGCACACTAAAGCCTCAAAGCTTGAACTCACCTCTGGTGGCATCACTGCCACAAATGCCCCAGCCTGGCAAATAGGCCAAGCAAACACGGTCACCCAGAGGATGGTGCTCACCATGGCCTGTGGCACTCCATCACTCCCAGTTAGAGTCAGTGCTGCCACAGTGTCCAGCAAAACCCTGCTCAGCATGGTCTGAATACCATTTCCTAGTGCTCCTCCAAACCCCAGCAGAGCTGATGGTGCTTTCAGCTGAGCTGCGTGTTTCATGGGTGGCTGCTCTGTGCATTGTACCCAGGGAGGAGTGCAAGAGGAGAGAAAGTAGGTGGGAAGAGTTAGTTTTAGGAAAAGTTAGTTTACTTAGGAATTTATCTCATTTCCCCAAATCAAGAGTTAATTAGCCCACATTGCTCTCTTTGTTCAGATGTTGTTCATTATGCTTTGTAGGCAGATAATGGCCTAGAGCAAGTACTACATAAACAAGCCCTTGTTAATTGCGGCTTGGAGCATGACAGAAAACCTGGGGATATGAACGGCCATTACTCACACAGCCAAAAACCTCTATGCAGCCCTTTCACGTACCATGACCACTGAGGTCCCAGATGACATCCTACAGTGCCAGCAGCCTCCTCCAGCCAGAGACTGGGGAGCAGGCGTCCCTCTGGCCCGCTGAGCCCCAACCTCAGCACGAACGCCTCACTGGGATGGTCCGGCCAAAACCTGGCTCCCATTGCCTGCTCTCGCAGCCAGCCAGCTCCAAGGTTTCTCTTGGCTTGGCGGCCAACTTGTGTAACCAGGGCGAGGTGGTGCGGGGAGCACAGAGGGTGACAGCGGATCCTGCAGTGCTGGGAGAGCGGGGGAGCTCAGCTGGGTTTTGCTGCTTGTGAACGACATGGTTAACAGTTTAGACTCATTCTGGCTTTGTATAGAAGAGAGCTGCGCTGGTCAGAAAGAGCTGGGGATGCCTCTACAGGCAGGGACAGAGGTACGCCTTGATCCAGCAACCCTGGTGCTAGTTCCCTTCCTCATTCTACTTCATTCAAAACCAGCATGTTCTCACTCATCTTCAACATTTTACATTGGTCTAAAGTCACACAGGTCCCTACGAGGCCATTAGAGGTATTTTGAATAACAATAATTTCAATGTCATCTGTATTTGATTTCCTTACAGTCACAGGCAGGAATCAAATTAACTTTCTTTTTGTAATGTGTAGGCATTTGAGTAGATTGTGATAGCAGCACTTATCACAGATTGGACACCAGCCTTCTATGGCAAGTCTGTCTTCCAGAAACCACACTGCCTGCCAGAATCTGGCAATTTTCTGCTGAAATCAACATCTTTATCATCTTTTTACTATTACAACACCAGCCCATCCTCATACTTTATAATCATATGTACCAAACCGTGCTGTTATGATACACGAGGTTAAACTCAAGATATTTGTTTACACCCTCTTGAGCTCCCTATGGTTTGTGTTGCGTTGAGCAATTCAACCTCCAGACACATTGTTACCTGAGCACAAAGTACCGTGTAAGTAGTCATGCTGCTATTATAGAATAGTATTTGTTTTCCAGGTAAACAAGTAGATAGCAATGACTAGACAAACGCATTTTAATAATACCTTCCCATCATATCATCCAAATATTTCAGAAGCTCTTCAATTAATCACTGATTTCTTGCATCTTTAAATTCGAACTCCTTTTCTAGACGTCTCTTTATAATTACATATGCTATCCTTCTTTCCAGATAGAATGTTCAACTGTGCCTGCACAAAAAATGGATAGTCAAATAATAATTCATACCACTTGACAGCCTACCCTGAGAGATGGCCTAGGAGCTCTAGGAGAAAGGGAGAGAACATAAAAAAGACACTTAGCATTCAGGGCTTCAAGCTGAAGGCTTGATTCGAACTGCTCAAAGGTTGTCATTTCTACATACATCTCAGGTGGAAAGACTGGTAAAACTCCCAGTTCAACCAACAGAGCCAGGATCAAAGAAAGATCTTTAGAGCTGAAGCCAATAGCCACTACAAATCAATCAGGAAGTCCAAGTTCTTTGAGCTGGGATGAAGCAGTCAGGCTTTAGAGATGAGCATAGATGGCTAAGCTGCGCGTCTGCTAGACAACACAAGCTCACTGTGCCCAGCACTGAGCACCACACGGTGCCAGGGCTCAGCCCCCCATCCACATTAGAGAATTCCCTGCTCCACCTACAGAGACAAAAACATCTGTAATACACAAGTACTAAAAATAATCTGAAAATTAAACAAGAAGTCTAGCAGGTTGGGACATTTTGTGCTACAATACTGCCCAACTAACGACTTTTTCCTTCTCCCATCTCCAAACTTCATTTGCAAAAGCAGCCTGTTTCCTCACATGGGCCCGTGTTACTTCAGAGAAGATGTAAACAAGCCAAGGTTTTCAGAATTGCAAATTAGCTACTGCACACGTACATGTAACATTTGCAGAACAATTTCCCAACACGTACATTTGTACTAAGAATCGTAATGCCCCTGCAATGCAGAGTGATTTATATCTGAGCCACGTGAGGCAGATTCGTGTTACCCATCCAAAGAGGCTGTGGTATACGCCGTAGATCAGTTCTCAGACTTGTTTTCTTTTCATGTTCTCTGTTAAAAAAAATTAAAGAAAATGAATTGCGGAATTAAGGAATTCAGTTTGCCAGCCTCCCACATTTTTTTTCACTGGGGTTTAAATAAATCAAATTGGGATTATAAAGGGCCAAGACCAAGAATAACTATTGCATTAAAGAACATTGTTCTGTATCTGGAGTGACTAACAGGACAGCCTTGTGTCTTGACTCATTTCTTTAAACACAAGCTGTACATGAGTAGGTTTCAGGAAATTAGCACAAATAGAGAATTGTATTCCCAAAAATATATAATTTGCCAACTTTTTTTTTTTTTTTTAATATCACAGTTGGGCATTTACAGCTTTGGAAAGACACCATAGTGAGACAGATTGTCCCCAGCCCTTACATGGGACAAGCATGTCTTAGAAAATGGAGGACACAAGCAGATGGCCCAAAGACAATCACAATCCCCCTGCAAAGCTCTGCTTGGAAACCTAACCCCAGGGCTCTGCCTACATGGCACATTCAGAGTCAACTTGCACTCATCTACATCCAAGCATTGCATGTTCTCACCGAGGGGGAGCCAGATTTAAACACTCCCGAGTTTTGGGAAGGTCTGGATGAAAAATCACATGGCTCAGCTCCACTTCTCACTGCAGCCAAATGCCCAATTCTGATCTCACTGAAAACAATGGCAAAACTCCTGGAGAATGATCCTGCTCAGAACTGGCCAACTGTCTATCATTTCTCTTACTATACGTGCTCTTATTTTTACTTTTATACTTGACTATACCCCCAGCTATCTTTGTTTTTTTCCCAACCTGATCTCACTTGAATGATGTCAGACAGGGATAGGGAGACAAATACAGAAATGCAGTAAGTGCCAAAGATGGAATCAGCAACTCCAAGAAATAAATATAATAAGTAGATACAGTGCCAAGGCTGGAAACAGCAGCCGAGGAAAAAGGGAAATGTAAAACTTTCTTGGCAAGGGCACACGGATTCATCCAGCTGAAAGAGGCACATTCCAGCCCACACCATTGTAAGCAATAATATATGTCTCCCTTGAGAAAATACAGATGTTTGTAATTTTTTTGTTTCTTTTTTCTTTTTTTTTTTAAACTGCTCATATGAAATAACCTTGTTGTCTTGAAGAATTCCTCTAGGGCTCGGTATTGCAAACATTACTTCTGTACAAACTGTAAACTGCTGATTCAAACTGAACAGAAACAAATTTATATAGAGGGCAATTTTGAAACGCGTTCTAATAATAAAGATGTACTTGAAGATTAACTGAGACTAATGAATTAAAAGCACATTCAGGGTAGAAAAGATGCTATTAGTAATAATAAAGAAATCGCAATCATCATTTCTTGTCTGTAACAGCATCCTCCTCTTTGGCGTCATCTATTTCAGAATTTTCTTTGCAGAAAAGATACCCATGAAAGCTGAAAAAAACCATTCTAACCCTCTTATTTCAGTTGAGCTGATACTGAAGTAACTTTATAGCCTTTTAATCAGATGCTGCTGATTTACAGGAGTGTAAGCGGTTGAAGAGTACAGTCATCACATTCTTAGTGAGGCTTACTGAATTTGGCACCAAGTCCTTTGTTGGCAACTCTCATGATCTGGGGCAGCGAAATATTTTAACTGAAAAGGCCTGATTCTTCTCTGCTTTCCACTATGCATTGTTATTTACATCTGCATGTGGTAACTGTCAAGTGCAGCCCTTCTGATTTTCACATCTTGATGTGAACAGCTGTGTGCTCAAGAGCACACTGGTGAAAAAAAAGTTGAATGTGCAAATACATTTTAGAATCATTATGAAGACTGAAAATCTGTGTACTTTCTCTACGTTAACCAGGTCTCTGTTTTGAATGCTCTTTTTTTTTATTTTCCTCCTCTCATTTTCTTTTTTTCTTCTCCTCTGGCTTACAAGCACCACAGATTCAGCCTCCTGGCTGAGAGTCAGCCTTTAGTTTTTCATCTAGGGAAGATGATGAATTGGAGAATTTAAAATACCTCTTCACAGAAGGGCCCAAGAGCACAAGAGTCACCACTCAATCTGTCAGCATCAGAATTCAACCTCAAGGCAGTCGCTAGGGAAATGTGTCAAATCTGCAGCGGATGTAAATCCTCCTGACTTTGTTCAATACTGCCAATTTACACTAGAAGAGAGTCTGGCCCAAATTTTGAAAGAAGTCCAGGATAGACTTAAACATGCTTATTTGTGTAGTTACATGCTTAAAGAAGGGTGAGCCTTTGAGTTCTTGGAGATGATGCCTTCTCAAGATCAGACAACAAACATCAAAAATAACATGTCACCTCTGTTTGGACATTGGTACCAACACTGGGAGCACACACTCCCACTGAGTAATACATGCATCCTTTTCTGCAGGCACTGCAGTGACTACAAGGGGATTCCAGTCTTTTCTTTGAATCACCCCTAAACGGGCCAAAATGGCAGAGAATTCCCCAGGTAGCTCATAGATGCATTGAATTATATTTCCCTTTTATCTACTTCATATGTTATGTTCAAAGTGCAGCAAATACCTCCTCAGCTATAAAAGACAGATGAGGAGGATAGAATTGAACAGGGAAGTGGTCTTCCATGATGTTCTTTGTTATCTTGCTACCTCAACCTAAATTTTAAGCTTTTCATCTTTTCTACCCAAATGTTTCTCTGACAAGCCCTCAGTGACCTCCTTATTGCCTAATTGATCACAGAGTCAATATATGTTTCAAAATGTCTCATTTAAGTGTACCTGTGATTAATTCCAGGATGCTCATCTTTTCACGCACCACTTATGATTACCTCTGACGACGCCCCCTCCTGGCTTCAGCTTTTCCCCCCACTCTGAACTACTCATTTTCTGGTCTCCTACATAAGCCTCATAGGAAACACAAATTGGCCATTTACGATGCACTATAAAAACAGGACCACTCCTCCCTGCTAAGAAGACACATGGTTTTATTGTTTCCCAGGCTCTGCTGTGTCGGCAGGTCCAACTGGGAATTATAAAAATGAAGTTGCCAAAGTTGGTAAAAGTCACTTTCTTATTAGCATCTAATTATCTACCAGTAGATCTGGGTCCAGCCCTCAGTGCCCATTCCACAAATTGGCTGCGGAAACTGGAAAGTTTGTGATCTTATTTTTAAGGAGTCTTGTAAAGAGAAAATGAGGAGTTGGAAAACGAAAAGCCTGGTGTAAACTTTTTGTATTTGTATTGCCAGAATCCTTACCCTTCCATTCATTTGGATCCTCAGATCATCCATTATATCTAACAGACTCACTTTTTATACTAACTGCACGTTCAATAATGAAAATTAAATATTAATATATATATATATATAATGGTACATAGGGAATCATCATAGTAATAGAGAAATGCACTATAAGTACATTTGAATAACTTGGATCCATTCAGGTAAAATAACAATTGTTTCTCAGTGTTCTGGGAATTCAGACATTTAACAAAAAGGGGTTGTTCTCTGTTTTAAGTAACCTCTTGGTTGTTAAAACCATTTATTTTTCTTCTACATCAGAAATGGATTCAAGACACAGTTTAGATCCAGAGCCAAATAATCTCCAAATTCAGGGAGCTTGGCTCTAAGATTTGCATCCAATTTAATCCTATATTTTGGTCTATCTTGAAGCATTACCACAGTCAGAATAACTGTTTCCAGGATAAAATTCAAAGGGGAGCCCTGAAGTTGCTAGGAAAGGGGTTTGCCATTAAATTTCTTCCCCCTCTTCCAATTTTGCTGCCGAATAAAATCTGGTCAGCTGTTAGCAGTTTCTTTAGAGTCTTGATTTGTAGAGTTACAAACTGAACATCATGTAGCTTGTACACATCTGCTGTATCTGAGCTTTTGTCCGACACAGTTCTTATTCAAAACTGATTATCCATCAAAATTTAGGGAGATATTTTCCTCCTTCAGTATGAGAGAAGTTGTTTTTCTTTTCTGACTTTGTTGCATGGAAAAGCCTGGCCAGCAATTGTAAAACTTAGCTCTCCAAGGACGGAGAAAATTGTCTACTTATTACTTCGTAATTATTTGGAAGTTCTGGATGAAAATGCCTTCAGTCCACTGTCCACATTTCATCCTGGCTGACAAAGCTGGCAGATGATCCAGTACCAGGAACGGAGAAGTAGGAAACGACTTGGAAACACGCTAAATCTGGAAGAGAAGGCTTTGAAACCGCAAAGGAGCCCCTGATTAAGTGCTCACTCTGCGTATTTGTGACTGATTCAGGTTAGTCCCTCTTTGGGGACTTTGCTGTGTGCTGAACTGAACTCAGGATGGGGAGTTGTCCTCATCCTGAGGGTGCCTTAGCAAGTCTGGATCTGTGAGGGCAAAGGGGAATGGGAAAGCCAAATATACAAAAGTTCTACTATGCAAGCAAAGAGGAGCAAGGCATTTAATCTTATTGTTTTAAATTTAATCCAGTTTACATCCTTGTACTTCTCTATCAAGGCCACAGAAACACTAGCTATCTCATTGGCACAGGTGTTTCCGCAGCTACATCTCAACAGTCCACTGTGGGTACAGAAAAAGGTACGGTGGGTAGCTGCCTTGGAGCTGAACTTCAATATCTGCTCTCCATTTTTTCCTTTTCAGATGACAGTAACAGCACCTTCTGAAGGGGTCCCTGAGTACATTCACAAGCATTACCACTAATGGTTCCAGAGACTGGGATGGGACGCACGAATTAGAAACCAGGCATTCACACACACACACAGCCACACCGCTATCTCATTTAAAGAACTATTCACACTTCCTTGAAAGCCATTTAAGCACAGCTGCTTTTCCAGCATCTTATTAAATGAGTCCAAATTGCTGCTCAGTTATGAAAAACTGAGGAAATTTGTACTCTTGAAAATCCCCGAAGTTCTATCCATAGCTTCCTTTCATACCTCATACTACTACAGTAATAATCAAAGTGTCATCTTTTCATGGGATTAACAGATTATTTTCTTAGTAATAAAAAAAAACAAAAAAACCCTTGGTGCAGAATTTAATTGGCTGGTATCTCCTCATGACAAAGTAAAAACACATTCATGACATGACATCCATGTCGTTGCAGTCAGTGCCATGGAATATGGATCTCATTGAGTGGGGTGGAAAACAACCCAAGCATCTTTTGGAAAGAGACATTACAATTATGGGCTTTCAGAACAGGCTGAAATCTAATGATTTCCGAGCAAAAGGACACTGAAGCACTTCCCCCCAAGGGAATTAGCTTTTGTTGAGGGACATTCCAGGAAAACAGTCTGAACAGACATATCTTGTTGGCTGTAACATTTTTGCAGACTTTGTTCTGAGTGCCACCAATTCATGAAGGAGGCTCAAAAGAGAATGTATTCCACAAGAAAGGAGAAGCGTACCAGAAGACATGCAGCCCAGAGCTCCATCATGAAACTGCCACCAAGTCTGACTGCTGCACAGGAGATTTTCCATGAACTCAGACAAAACTCTGGCTCTATTTTCTTTTTCCACTTCCTCAGCCATGCTGAGTCAGTCATCTCATATCACCTTTGGTAACCACATCCATCCTTGGAGCTTTCCTCCCATTGCAACACTTGCTTCTTAGAAGCTGTCTGGAAATAGAAATCAAGCAGTGCCTCAGAAAAATTTTAAACCTCCCAGGTGACCTTGCTAGACAGCACGCCAAACATCCAGTGCCTCACTATCAGAAAGGCCTCTGTGGGCTGCTCCATCCACTGTTCTTGAAAACACCAGTCTATTGACGTTAGACATGCTAAGGCCTTTGACTCTTAGTCACACAGGAGGGATAAGTTGTCTCAAAACCTGACGTTTCCCTTGCAAGAAGCATTTATCCTTTCTTCCAGTGCTATAGAGCACTTTGATCAAGTGACAAACAAACCATTACGCTCAGGTTGTATTCTTTCATCTCTTACAATTTTGCCTTTGCACCCATGACCACCACTTCCATCTTGCATTGCTTGCACTACAACGGCTGTGTCTGCATGTTTCTGTCGGTGTCTTTTTGTGAGAACTTGCATGTATCAGTCTGTCAGCTCTGCTAACAGCTGGACTCACTACATTACCTCTTTCCTTTTCTATGCTAGGATAGAAAACAGCTTAGCACTGCCCTAACTCATCATTAGCTGACTTATGGACTGCATCTGCTCAAGAAGATCAGGACTAAGTTGCAAGCACCAGCATACACCAGACTCATGCTCACCCCAGGCCCTGTTTAATTTCACACGGTGGAGGTTCCTCTTTGATTGAACAGCACAATGGGCTCTCTGTACAGCCAGTGCCTTCTGCTTTTCTGGACAGAGCTGTGTCTCCAATAATTTGGGGGGGGGGAGGAAAGAGCAGCAGCTGAAATCCAGATGACTTGAGTACTTTGCTAACAAAGATAGATTGTTGGAGGCTCAATGAGAATGATGCTTCCTAGAACGATCTACAATCAAGTAAGTACTGCACAGATGCTAGATTAGGATTCCAATGAGGATTTCTGTACAGATCATAAATCTCACCTTGCAGTGCAACATGTTTGTAGAAGAGCCAAGCAGATGTGGAATGACTGGCTCAGTATTCTGTTAGGCTCCTTAAACCATAAACCCACTGTGGTATAAATGAAATTCGGAGTTCTTAGGATTGTGCCAGTTCCCAGTCAGCAGTAACTATGGTGTTACTCAGAGATCAACACCTAAATAACAACGAAGGTCAAAAATCTATAAAGGTATTTTTTTAAAACAAGGTTTAATTACACAAACCCAGCCCCACATTCTAGCCTTTGACTTCAGCCTCCCACATCACAGACCTCTGACAAAGAATGAAAGGGAAATCTCCCTCATCTCAAGCAGTCCCAAGCTCTGATCTCTGGGCTTTCAAACTCAGAAGGGCACATTTGGCCCACACACATCAGACATCCTTTCCAGCTCACAGCACGCTTCTGCCTCTCCGCACAATACAAATACTGCCTCAGAGCATAATCAACTTGTGCCTCGAATGAGCCACAGATCTTAGATGGTAAAGAGAGAAAAATGAACCATGAAAGTCTTTATTACAAACTTTGAGAATAAAATAGCAAATTAAATGAACCTTTCCATTCATATGCTGTAAAAGGGGGTTTGTGAACTTGTGAATATTTTAATTTATCCCCTATCAGTGAGAAACAGTAAATGGGGATATAAAATATATATATATAAAGGGCCACATGCTTTAAGACTAAACTTTGAAAATCCACCAGCAGATCTACTACAGCATCCAAGTTTGATGGAGCTTCATTTTTTTTCAAAAAAATACCCTTCAAATAGCCACATATGTGGCCACAGCATTTCTGTGCAGACAAATGCATCTTTATTTTAGTTACTGGAGCCCTCTCAAAAACGCGCCTATAAATCCTCTGGGAGTGGGGAGGAGTCACAATGGAAAGACTGATGGATCTGCAACACTACAGCGGCTCACAGAGTTCAATTGCCATAACAGGTCCTTTGTGGATGCAGTATTAGCTGTGTGCCGCCGAGCCTTAAAAACACATTTTGAAATGTCCTATTCAATGTAGTGGGCCCTGGTGGATGGTTAAAGATAAAGGAGGAAAATAAAGCAGAAAAGAAATATGATGTGAAAACACTCACTTCTTCAACAGCAGAACAGGAGCTGTTGTTGATTATGGTGCCTGATGCCTACTATGTTCTCCTGACTTTAAGATAAAGCATTTGTTAACACAGCCTTTGTAGGTTTACTTAGTAGTACACTCCAAATGAAGAACTGACAGTACTTGGAGGCTCTCCCTGCTCCTTTTTGTGACTAGAATGTTCTCCAGCAATGCAATTTCCAATTGACTTATCTTGAGGGCACATGAAAACAATAGGGAGAGATTAATGGCCTAGGAAACTTTGAAGAGAACAATAGCACGATCTTGGGATGAACCAGAACACGTGAAACGTAGTAATCCTGGGGGGGAGGGAAGTAGTTCTGCAAACAGAATCCTTTTCCATAGCTTATTTAGCAATGAGCGTAAAGGAAAACGTGCCTGACTGTTTTGATTTAAAATTTGCTGGCTATAAACAATAATTTTGAAATAATGTGAGTCAACGTTATTTTTCTTAAAACGTGACATAAGGCTTAAAAGCCAAGTTCTCCTCTGGATGGGACTGATACCAGTGTGATCAAGAGCAGAATTTGTGTTGATTGCATTTGGCGCCTGGCAATGCTCACCCATGAGATGAAGTGACAGGGGATTGTATGTGGAAGTCCATGAATGAGCAGTTTTCATCTGCAAATGGATTCGGGTTGTTCCAACAGGAAACATGCTGTTGTTATCAGTACAGAATTACTCTATGGTAAATAAATCATTATTGCAGTATTGCAAGTGAAACTTTATTCAGTCATACACTGAGCAGGAGCTCTTCAGCCTAGAGAAGAGAAGGCTCCGGGGGAACCTTATAGCGGCCTGCCAGTACCTGAAGGGGACCTAGAGGAAAGCTGGGAGGGACTTTTTATAATGGCATGTAGTGATAAGACAATGGGAAACGGTTTAAAACTGGAAGAGGGTAGGTTTAGACTAGATATTAGGAAGAAATTCTTTACTGTGAGGGTGGTGAGACACTGGAACAGGTTGCCCAATGAGGTTGTGAATGCCCCCTCCCTGGAAGCATTCAAGGCCAGGCTGGATGGGGCTGTGAGCAACCTGGTCTAGTGGAGGTGTCCCTGCCTATAGCAGGGGGGTTGGAACTAGATGATCTTTAAGGTTTCTTCCAACCCAACCATTCAGTGATTCTATGATCGAGGACACATGCAACCTTTCCACTGTCATACAGCTTCTCTGACACCTTTTCACAGGTGCTACAGACATTCTTCTCTTAATTGCTTGCTGTTCTGAAGCAAGCAGGAAGAAAACTACCACCTCTCAGCTGAGTGTAGCTGAAATCCACCTGGCAGGAGGATACAGCCTAACACATGAAGACAAATTGACTGCTTCAGAAAGCTAGGAGTTTGTAAGCAAGGTTCCTCGAGATGGATACTTCTTACAGTAAATGTGTAAAAAAAAAAAAAAAAAAAAGAGAGAAAAGATCCCCAAATATTTTTAAGTTAACATCACAAATACTCCTGGAATGTCAGAAGAGCTTTTGAGGTTCTGCTGCTCACGTGCTTTGCATCACTTGCCATCCAAAGCATTACTGGAGACAAAGACATCGGTAGGAGGAGGAGAACCCCAGCAGAGAAAAAAATACAGGCCAGATGCTGATACTCAGCTATTACAGATATCCAGCTCTGGAAGCCTGAGAGCAATTGAAATCCACACTTAAATGAACAGCATACTCCCTTTGTCTGGAGCAGACACCATCCTTCCCTAAAGTTCTACTTGCTTTTTCCAAGTCCAGCAGGTCGTGTCAGCTTTATCTAGATGAAGCACAAGCCAATCTGCCATAAAGTAGGTGCTGGAAACATACCAGCTTTCTCATTCTACTGCACCAGCTCTATTTGCATACTGGTGCTCACAGCTTTAATGCACTTTCCTACTCGCCTTACATCCCTAATGTGAGACTCAGCTGTCCCTCAGGAATGCCTTAAAGTAGTCAGTGAGTTAAGCAGATAAGTTGCCTTCAAGAACTCCCCAAAACTTCATCCATTTCCACTATGGTGAGCACTTTGTAGCCAACACAACTAAAAGGTGAAGATAATACCACTGCTCCTTTTATTTCATTTATTCCCAGAAGAAATCAGATGTTCTGGCATCATCAGTGACATATCTGCTTTACCCAGCTGAGTAGGATTTAGGAAATTTAGAGGATTTCAATGTTCAGACGGCATCTGCTATTATTTTGATGACCTACTTCCTGTTACCAGGATGCAATGTGGGTCAAAACAAAGAGGAACTTGCTATGTGCCATGAATTGAGGATGTAGTTCTAGTGTTGTGCTCGCTGATTTTCATCCAGTTTAAGTCTTGTGGTTTATTTCTCTTTCATGCACAACTTAAAGGAAATAGGAGCTCACTTCTCCCACCCCCAAGCATTTCCACATGCACATTCAGCCACTATATGCAGGGAAAAATGAAAAGCAAATGGGAAAATTAATCCAACCTGTCAGAGGCAAACAAACTAAATTAGCACGGACAGCCACACAACATCTTGAATACGTAAACATTTTTCTTATGCTGGTTATGCTCTGCATATAACTGCTGAAGGAAGTGATCTGTCCTCCGGAGAATGAAAGAGCAGAACAAGAAACAGAAGCAAAGGAAACAGCAGAAACGTTGGACATTTATCTTGCATCTGTCTGCACGACCAAAAGGAGAGATTGTTAACCTACATTAGATGTCAACTGCACAGCAAGGCTGGAAGGACACTGATTGGAAAGAACATATTCACCAGCTGAAACCAATGTTCCAGACTACAGTAATTCCCATTTACAGCAGCTTGGATCAGCTGCACAGCATGGGAGAGCAGGCACAGCCCTCGCTCTGCTTTGAGACACTTGAAGTAATAGAAAAGGAACTACCTCGAGGGATGGCCAATATTCTCACTATAATGCAGCCCTTAAAAGCCACACCTGTCATTCATTCATCACCGATGAGGCTTCAAAGGTTTCAAAGGCAGAGCAACGTTTCATTCAGGGAAGTTAGGGGGGGGTGCAGCTATGATCATCAGTTAGGGGCTTGTTCAGGGCATGCTGTAATGGAAGGGAGAAACCAGAAGGGAAAGAGATGAGAGTAGAAACAGGAATCCTTCTGCACCATGTGGGAAGGTGAGCTTGACAATGGCACTGAGAGGAATTTAACGAGTTGGATGCAGAGCCAAGAGGCCACACTGGGTGGAGTGCTAAGTATACAAACCCAACCTGTAGCTGAACACCTTGCCTGACCTGCAGAATACTCCCAGACCCATGTCCAGCTCTGTGCAGAAGGGCCTCTGTCAACGGGCAAGCAAGGAATGAAGCAGCATGCTTGGCAGTGCTGGGCTGCCTGGGCAGGCACCAACCTCTGCAGCATACAGCAATTAAATGAGAGCTGCTTTCAACCAGCAGCGTGGTTACCTCAGCATACTTGGCATGAGAAGGAAATGAAGCTGAAGGCATTTGGTGGTTTTGGAGAAAGATATAAAGCCTTATTTCACCAAATATCATCCTTTTTCTTTTTTTTTTTTTTTCCTTTTGAGGATGTTATGACTGGAATGTACGGTTTCCATGAGTTTGTTTTCTTCTCTCTGCTGTTCCTTTGGACTTTCTCCCTCAGCTGCTTTTTCCATCAGAGGACTCTGCAGTACATCTTTCTTTGTGCACCCTGTTTTCTAGGTGAGTAAACATATCCTCTAGCATCCTGCTTAGCAGAGATGTATGCTGCCTCCAACTCTCATAGTTATACATATTTTAAACAATTAAACCTACTTATCTTCTAAATTCATGCTGCACTCACTTCTTGCTCAATACACTTACATGCTTGCAGAGATCAGCTCATCTTAGAGTCACAGCATCACTGAGGTTGGAAAAGACCTCAAAGATCATCCAGTCCAACCATCCACCCACCACCAATATTGCCCACTGACCACATTCCTCAGTGCCACATCTCCACAGCTCTTGTACACCTCCAGGGAGAGTGACTCCACCACTCCCTGTGCAGCCTGTGCCAATGCCCAACCACTCTTTTGGAGAAGAAATTCTTCCTAATATCCAATCTGAGTCTCCCCTGGCTCAACTTAAGGCCATTCCCTTTTGTCCTGCTGCTGTTACCTGGGAGAAGTGGCCAACACCACCTCACCACAACCTCCTTTCAGGTAATTGTATGTGCATTTAAAAAAAAAAAGTTTAAGTTCAGTGAAGATAAGGCACTTGGCCAGAGCCAGAGGCTCTATCCCTTCCATTCCATTTCAGCACAGAAAGCAGAAATAAGAGGAACACTAATAAATAAACTGGACACCCTGGCTGCTTTGATACGTGTGTTCCCTGCTCATTTGCTTTATACTGCTTTGGCTCACTACTCTGTCATGTGAGCAGCATCGAAGAAAGCCAGATCCTTTTTACTTGAAAATTGATGATGTATGTACCCGGGTGTTGATCCAACTGTCTTTATGGCCCAAGAGTAAAATATTTATCTTTTATCTCCCCTCAAGCTTCTTGATATTAATAGGATGGGTCTACACAAAGCCCTGGCATTTATAAATGCCTTCGCTCCAGCTTCCTTTTCTGAAGCTGCCATGCAGCTTGAATACAATTCCAGGCCAAGTGTTTCCACATCCAAGCATCCCACCCTCTTCTTACATTTATACCACTTGCCCTGCTTATTCTAAGTTTCCCCCGGCTGATTTCCCAGAATATCCTTTGCCTCTGGCAAGATAATTGCACAAGACTAAAATTTTGTCACCACAGACCTTAGCTACAGTATATGCTGCTGTCAATACACCTGGGGGCAGGAAGCCTGGGGGACTGAAGTGCTATTTCCTGAAGAGTCAATTCTCTTTCATATTCCAGAAATCACATGGTTTTAAACAGTTGCACCAAGTTTTGGGTTTGAGTTTGTTTGGTGGAGGGTTTTTTGTGCATGTGTCTGTGTGTTGTTTTGTTTGTTTTTTGGTTGTTCTTGCTGCTGTTGTAAACCTCATTCAGGTTTCATTTACCATGTGAATAATCTTTTAGGAGACTTGGATATTTTCCCACTTTTCACTCTATTTAGTTCAACACCTAGCTTTCTGCTGCAGAGAAGGACAAATGGAAAATCTTACACTGGTGTCTTCAAGTATTTGATCCACTGACATTATGCTAGCAGAGAACAAGTATTACTAGCCAAAACACCAGCTGACAACACAGCAGAGACTAAAACCTCAGGTCAGTGACCTTTCATGGGTGCTATGTAAAACTCCTTCCCAAATCCATAAGGTGGGGATGCTGACAGACAACATCCAAGAGCAAAGAATTTCAGCCCTTCCTGGAGTCAATACATTGCCATCCGCCATCATCTCTCTGCAGCTTCTGAGTCCCACCAGGATATGGCCTTAATAACTCTATGATTCTATTCTGGCTTTACCTGAGTTGATACTCAAGACTACGTCTTTCAGATGGAGTCCTCTGTTGCCAGTGGGAGATGAGGGCCAATGTGTAACAGCAAGAGAACAAGCCCACAGAGATTAACACAACAGTCCCCCATATGTAATCAGCTTAGGACCAGTATCAAAAATGGGAAACTAGAGACCTCTACTTTGCCTTCTGCTCTTCTAAACGTGCATGACCCCAGGCATCACACTGGGCAAGGGGATCTCGTGCTCCACTATAAAGTTTAGCAGTAGTAGTCTTGCAGGCTTCTTTAACTCAGCCTTTTATCCTGAACATCGTTCCATACTAGTATTATACCCTACCTTCATTCAGCCTTATAGGACCTTCCTCCACCAGGCTAAAACCTGAAAGTTCACCTTCCATAGAAGACAGGCTGTTGGTGTAGAGCTCCTAGTGCTCACCAGAGCCAGGTCACTAACTGCTCTCTACCTCCCTCATCCTGTTATCACAGAAAACAGACCAAGTTAATTCTCTGCCACACACAGATGCACGCACTGGCATTTAAAAGGAAGCACTTCACATTAACAGCAGAGTTAATTGCAGTGGAAAAAAGTGCTTCGCTTCAGCAGAAATCCTGAATTTTGAAAAAGCAAAGAGGAACTTATTATTCAACCAGAAGATTAAACAAAGAGCAGTGATTGCCACACTGCTCAGCAGCTGATCAAACGTGATTGAACTCTGTCCAGGAGGATATTGATTATAACCACTTGCTATTCACTTTGAGGAAATTAAAGAGGTTGAATTCTCAATCACACCAAAATTGTTCTGCTGTCACAGAACTGGGCTGCACACATCCTGAGCTGGTGATTCTTTCTGCCCCCCAGATCAGCTCATGTAGTTCATGGCTGAATCTCCACTGTTGAGGTGCAACAAGAGCTGAATGAAAAAGGCAGTTCTTCAAATACACGTTCAAGAAAATGTTAAGAAACCAATGAAATATCCAATAAGTCAGAAACATGAGTTTTGTGGTGTGTCAGAACAGCACGTTATATTTGGAGCTTGGGAAGGGAAAATCTAAAGCAATTCCGTCGGTTGGTAGAATCCCAAAGAACAGCTTTGTGCTCATACCCAGATCCAGAACAGCAAATTACACTACAGAGTCCAGAGGGGGAAAAAAAAATCAAGTTAAAACAGCTCTCACACAAAACTCAACAACCCTTATTCCTGTTTTACTCATCCACATGAGCGAAAGAGCTGAGGAGAGTATTTCAACAATCTGTGTAATTTTATCTTTCCTGTGTTCTTCTACTTTGGATAGTATGTGTCATCTCTGTTTGCACAACAGCCAAGTGCCTGATCCTGCTTTCTCTGCCAGCCCTACAGATCGTAAATCAGGCAGTGCAGTTCATAAATCACGTGCCACTGAGCCAAACTGAAACACCCAGGCAGACCGTACTCGGTAGGAGCTGAAGGACTTCAATGGGGCTGAGGCACAATGTGCAGGAATAGACGCAGGTGTCTGCAGCAGCATCCCCTGGTAGGGTTTCTTCAGGCACCAGCTGAACCCCAGCCCACTGCTTTTGGACCATTTCAAGCCCACGTGTATTCCCATGCCATATATATGAGCAGTTAAAATGACTTTTCCACTGTCTCCCTGTAATCCACTTTGTAAATACTCTGAGTGAGAGGAAACGTTCAGATTTCTGTAGAATATTCAGTAATCTGTAACTAACAGCCTCATGTTTTCAGTGACATGAAGGTCTCTTTCAATTTTCTTGCAAGCCCATATTTACGTGAAGGCAACTAGTTAGCAGGCAGCCTGGTTCTACTCAACAAGGCACTCCAGAAACCTCCTCCCAAAGCTGCAATGCAGCCCTCAGTGTACCACTGCTGCTCCTAACATCCAACCCACAGGGCTGTTCATGAGCACTCCTCAAACCAAGCAAAAATGAGCCAAATCAACCTAAGCAACAGGTCTTTACAACCTCCCTTTCCATCTGCCACCTTTGCAGTGCACATGGGAGCACCTGCATAGACGCGCCTCAGCTGAGAGGAACCATGCAATGTGCAGCCACAAAACCCACATACAGGTCTATCAGAAATGGAACCCAGCTTGCACCCCTTGTCCCAGCGCCTTGCAGCAATACAGCTCTGGATGTGGGTGGGGTGGGGAACATGCTTTGGGGAAGAGCAAGCTTAGAGTGACTCAGTGTTGTTTTTGGCTCTCTGTTTTTAGAGACATGGGGAGGAGAAGCTTAAAAACATCCCCAGTGTGCTGAGAAAATTTTCATCGTAGGTCTTTCTCCGAGTTTGACCTCTGTTGTCCTTGGTAGTGCTGAAATACACAGAAAAAGGTCTAGTAGACAAGGTCATAGACTCTGCTGGGCAGTAGGGGAACAATAAAAAGCGGGAGACATGGGCACAAAGCCATGTGGAATGATGGGCTTTACCAATGGGCTGCACAATTCCCATCTATGTTCAGTGCTATTCATGTACACATCCCCTTCTACCCATGCATTCATACAATGATCTCAAGAGAGCCATGCAATTACTGCGACGTATCATTGCAGTAACTACCACCAGTACAACCACTTTGCCTCCTCCAGATCCTGACATAAGCTACACATTGAGGCTGTGCAGTCAGGGAAGATGTGGGTCATGAGTTATGCCCAGATGTGCATGCTCCCACCATGCTGCCAGGAACAGAGCCCACATGCCCCAAACCTTCTAATGCCCTGCTCAAAATGCTCTCAGCATCAGGCAGAAAGCTTAAAACTACACACTATAAGGTAGAACATGCCAAATTCCCAGCTGGTCAACCCCCACTGAAACCTGGAGAGTTATGCAATAGTGCACCAGGCCCAAAACTGAATATAAATTATATTTCTGTAAATAAAGGCATAACTTTGTTCCCAGTAATCTTTAGTATTAGCAGTGAGTCAGAAAATTATATTTACTTGTGATTCCTTCCCGCCCTTTCCTTCCCCCCATGCTCAGAGGAGTTTGGATCCGTGGGCTTGGTTCAGTTCTACATTCAGATTAGGAAAGTGCTAACGTTATCTCAAACGCTGCCAACAGAGGTAATGCTGAAGTGCGTACATGGTCTCCAGAAGGTTAATCTCCAGTGGGAAGGGAATTAGGCTGAGGCAAAGGAATGACTCTACTAGGAAAAGAAGTTCTGCTTCAGCTGTCATACAGAGTTATATATATGAGCATGCTTGCGGTTAATCAGTATTTTATTTTGGGTTTGAAATAGTTGGGCCTTTGCGGATTTTATTTATTGATTGCTTTTTAAGGTTTATTGTTTCTTTCAAAGGCTGAATCAAGCTCCCCTGTGCCCCCATCTGTCAGTCACGCAGGGGACTCATTTGGAGCTATGATGGTTTCCATTACTGGCAACGCAGATCTCCCCTCTGCCAAGGCAGCTTCACATCATGGAGCTGGTTGCCTTGGGATGCACAGGCAGTGTGCTTCATACAGGAGCTTTCAGAACCTACATTCAGAGGTCTGAAGCCCTGCTGGACACTCAAGGGTGAGAATAAGCCCCAAGAACTACTTCTGATTTAACCCCATAACTAAAAAGCCGGGCAACTGGAATCTATCCGGAACTCAACTGGTCCTATCCGTACCTCAGGGTGACCAGCTGTGAAGGAAACCCTCATCACAGTCTTATTAAGCATAATGAGCAGCTGACATCCTCCAGCCTTTGTGGCAGCTCCAGGAAACCCCACATAAACTGAAGATCTCTCTGAGCTCCCTCAGAGCACAGAACTCTGCTCCATGATGTCTGACAGACACAAAAGGAGGTTGTGGTGAGGTAGGGGTTGGCCTTCATTTTCCCTAAGTAGCTAGGGATAGAATGAGAGGGGATGGCTTTAAGTTGCACCAGGGGAGGTTCAAGTTGGGTATTAGGAAAAATGCCTTCTCAGAAAGAGTGGTGAGGCAATGGCACAGGCTGCACAGGGAGTGGTGGGGTCACCGTTTCTGGAGGTGTTTAAGAAAAGGGCAGATGTGAATGGAAGGCAGGCATTCCCTGATGTTTTTGGTGGGTTACTCCCAGGCACTACAAGACCTGATGTCCAACTCAGAGTCTAGCTCTGAGTCCATGATCCACTTCAGCTTTGGTGGGAATTTTAGAAGCCGGAATAAACAGTTGTTTTGTCCTTCCCCAAACCCCAGCGTGTTGGATACAGTGATCTGCAGACATCTGTGACAAGCTGCTGAACAATTACACAACATCTGGGCTTTCCCCACCCTACATATAGAGACAACATCGATACCACATGAAGCCACTGAACCAAGGTCATTCATTTCCAAACAGCAAATTGAACTCAGCTGAGGATGATCTTCTTGTGGATTCAGAATAAATAAAAAGCAGAGTGGGAGCAAAGCAGAGCCCACAGGTTACAGTTTCTAAAGCACAGTTAAGACCCTTCTAATTCTACAAATCATCTAAAAATACCACAACTCTACTTTCTTATCTCCCTATGAGCAGTATCAGCTACCATCATATTTTCATGTATATAACAAAACAACAACAAAAAAAGCCAGACCAACTGTTTTATAGGTAGCAGATGCCAATATATCAGGATAATCCCCACAAAATAAAGCATAGAGAGAAGAATGGATTGGAAGAACTTGCTTCATGGAACAGATCAGTGTGGGCTACAGTGGTAGAACATGGTTGTTAATGGAAGGGAGTGGAAAAATGGATGTAAACTCCCCCTATGACCCACCACTCCATTCAGGTGCAAGGTTTGCTTCAAAGTAATGTGTAATACAAAACAAAACGTGCAGTGCATACAGTTATTTTGGGTAGGTACCATATGACCAGTTGCCTCCAGTATGGTGTAAGTGCTTCTGGATGTACATAAAGTATAGCTTTCTTTCTCCTTACTTTGTTTTTCTGAATTATTATCTGCTTGCTAGTGAAAAAGAGCACTAAGTAGTAGCAACTGTGCAGTGCTTTCCCACAACAGTACTCTGAGAATGACACACTTGTAAACAACTCCATCAAGTAGAGAACAATAATGCAATCTGGCAGAGAGAGTCACAGAAGCCAAGTTACACAGAGAAATTATTGTTAAAATTACATTAATCAAAACCAGTTAGGAAAAGATGAGAGGAAGACTCTGGCAGAACATGTCTGGGATGTTACCAATTAAACTTGTTGTTCTTCCTAAAAGGCAATAGCATTCTTTTTAATTAGCCTCTGTCATTTTAATTCCAACAATAACCCACGGCACGATTACTATTTGTGCTACTTGAAAACTGAAAGTCTGCACCCCCTTTCTTTTAAAGATTCCTCAGTGAACAACTGGTGTGGGTGGCCAGAGACAAGTGAATGGTTTACCTGGCCGCTTCTAAAGCAGAGCTATAGCACAAGATCTATTCATTTAAAAACAACAACAACAACACACCACACAAAATTCACATACTGAATAGTCATCCCAGGGATAGGCTGAAGCTGAAGATGTCTATAGCATAAATCACCTATCTAGGAATCAGAAATAAGCAGAAAGATGTTTCTTCCCAAGCTCATGTTCTCTGCGAAGCAAGACATTGGCAGAGTTCTGCACAAAGTGTGGCATTACAGGGGCTCACACTGGGAAGGCGCACACAGACACAGCTCCTATTCCTGGTGATGCCATTGGCAGTGAAGAAGTTAATGCCTGCAGGCTGCAATGCTAATCCTCTGGTGTTACTACACTTTGCAACAGGAACGCTTGGCTGAAATGAGATTAGACATCTTAATGGTGTTAATGAAAATCTGACCTACAAAAACTGCTTAAGAACAGAAACACTGCATTTTTCAAGTTCTCTGGGCTGAAACACTCAGATTCTCCCCTTTGCTTTAGGGATGCAAGTTCCAAATGGGAAGTGCATGACTTCAGACCTTCCAAAAAACCTGTGATTCTAGCAGAGAAGGTTCATAAAGTTACATTTGGTCTCACTCAGCATGTACCAGATTCCTGTCTCATCGCTCTTTTCCCTCATCCACCAAGGAGGTCTCACTCTGTTCGTACTCTCTGTGGTGTGAGCTATGGAAGAGAGCTGGGAAAGATGACAGTTTGATAAGAGTTGCACTGTAAGTCATGTGAAATCCCCATTCATATCTGCTCAGACCTGCTCTAGAAACACACTAAAACAATTATATATTAAGTTTGTGAAATATGCCTGTTCTTGTTGATAATTCCCTTTATACCCTCACTCTGGCCTACATTCTATGCCGAGATATCTTAGCAGGGAAAAAAAAAATCCTGCAGTGTTTTTGAATTTCTTCTTTACTATGGAAATAAGTCATTACTAAAAAGCTCCCCAGCCCTTTCAGTTCTTTCCCTCTCCTTTTTCTTAGAAAACGTGGTTCTTTTAAATCCATGAAAAGCAGCTGCACAATGCAAACCTTCATGGTGGCAGCTTTCTGCCCAAATAAATGAATTAGCCCCTTCCCACCTGGCCGCTCTTAATTCCTTTCTGCTATTATAGAAGGGCAAGACACAGAGCAAGAACAGGAGTAAGGAGATCTGAAATGGCAGAGACCACTTTTTCCTGGACAAAATACATCCCCTCCCTCCTACTGGGAAGATGCCTCCTCCCTGCATTGCACAGCGTACAAGATAGAAGTAAACAAGCGCCGTGAGGTATAATGAAGCACATCAGAGGATTGGGAGAAGGATTTAACAGTTCTACAGATGATCAGAAAACATCCACAGTGACACTAAGCAGGATACGAGAGAATTCAGGCTCCAGGATGAAAGCCAAACGTTAACCACCAGGAATTCAGAAGGAAATTTCTCTAGGTAACAGTACTATGTAATTGTTTAATAGGATTTAGCATCTTGCTCTGAAGCATCTGGTAAAGTTTAGTGCTGGACGGAACACCTGGCTGACCAGCTTGTTTTATAAGGGTGGGAATATTACTCTTTTTGCCCTACAAAGTAGCAGCACGTTACAAAGAGCTCAGCCTACACCAACCACGCTTTACAGCGCTGCATATTCTAGTGGCGTGCTGTTTCCATTACACTTCAAAAGGTATTTAAAAGTGTCCCAGCTCTTCTACCGAATACAGTTTTAAAATAGCCCAGCACAAGACCTGTGGTATGCTGGCAAGCACTACGCGTTGGCAGCCAGTCCAAGACTAGGGCTGGCAAAAATAGGGCACCTGTTGTCAGTGTTCTACCAAACACAATCCCTTTAATATCAGGAATTTTTGGAATGGTTTCATAAAATGTCAAGTTAGCATCCCAGCCCACCAGCAACTCAACTAAATTTTCCAAGTGTCATCAATTGGCTAACTTCCAGCAGACATGAGAAATCTAGATAGTCCTGATAGGCATCCTGTTTCACCTGTAACTTGAAATATTTACTTGCAAAAAAAAGGTATGTGCCAAAAAGAGTATTTGAAAGATATCCACACATTGCAAACAGGTGTTTCTTGCAAAAGCCCCAGTGAATGAAAGGTAATCACTAGAAATGTATGCCGAAGAAGTTCAGAAGAACACTTAAAAAAAAAAAAAGCCACATCAGAGACTGAAGTCACAGCCCCAAAGCTCCTGTTACTAATCTGGGCACTCGTGAGCAAACAACAGGAGTGGAATAGCCAGAATTCCATCAGCTAGCATTGCCCTTTCGTCTCTCCTAGAGTGCTGGGGTGATTTTGGAAAGGAGCACTGCGACCGTCTGTACGAGTCAGCTGATGGTAGCTCAACAATAATATCCAGCTAAAGCCGAAGAAAATGAATCTGTGAGATGCTCTGGAGAATAGGCACACTTGGCAGAAGCACTTTGCATCAGCTACTGAAGCAAGAGGGCATTTGGAGGAACTGCCAGAGCAGGAATACCCTGGGTACCACACTTTCCATTCCAAGGATTGCCACAGGCAGCAGCTTGCTATTTATGGGGATATATAGGGATGCTCCCTGATGCCAGCATGCAAAGATCTTGCCTCTTCCTGTATGCATATTACCACAAATCCACCTAAGGCACTGCTTCTAGAAAGAACCTAGAAGAACAAAACAGCTGTAATTCAACACTGCAGGCTACAAAACATACCACCATTGATGTCTCTGCTCTGCCAGTTAGGTACGCTGCCCAAGATTGCCAACAATTCTTTCTAGCATTAATTAGGCTATGAGTTTGGTCCATAGAACTCTGGTTCCTACAGGAGCTCACTCCAAGGCTCAGCTCAGACTGAAGCACCAAGGTACTCTTGAAAATTAAACCCATTATATAAGGAATCTTTCTCTTAATGCAAGCAGGGTTTGGGTTTGTTGTTTTGGGTTTTGTTTGTTTGAGAATGCACAGAAAAAGGAACAGCAGACAGAACAGCCCTCAAGGATGGTCACGTTACGTGGTAGACTCAGCTCTGATCCCTCCTTGCTCTGGATACGGCTGGTAACACCTAATGCCATCAGCCTGAGCTGGAACCCAGTCATGACTTCACTCATCTCCACGTTTGTGTTGGCACAGTCAAAGCTAAAATCAGTGCTTTGGAAAGTGCTCAAGAGGAAACACTGTGCAGGAGGGTAAGGCACATCCGTAACAACAACAGAAACAGACAGGCATCCAGCACAGAATGAAAACAAAAGGAAATTACTTTCTCATGCATTTCTTTTGTCTGCTTTGTAGTTATTATTTTAGTAGCACCTTACCTCTGGCACAGATCAGGGTCTTGTTTTGTTTAGCACAGTATAGACATGGAGGATAAAAATCCAGGCTCTAGCATCAAATGAAATGCAGTTTTGTTACTCACATAATAGGATTTCTCCCAGAGCAAGAGGTCACTCCTGCCCATTTTTAATCTAAGTAAGCAAGATCAGTAAAAGGCAGAATAAAAGAGGCAGCAGTAGGGGATGAAGTTCAAAAGTCAAGGACCGGCACAACTCCAAGTATTGCTTCATGTGTTACAGTCCATCACGACAACAGCAAATTCTGCTAGGCTACATGATACCAGCTATAGGTAACACAGAAAAAAAGTCTTTCCCTTCTTAAGCTAGTACTTTATTTCCACGAAAAATGGCAGAAACAACGTTCTCAGTCCAAGAGTAAAATGACTACAACCCATCTAAGATGGTGACAGTAGTACTGGAGGATGGAGGACATCAGCACTTTGGGAACTTGCCAGCTCCCCAGATGAAATCTGAGTTCCGAGCAGTTCTAGGAGCAGCTACCAGAAAAACTTACAGTCTTCCAACTCTGCCCTTGGAAAGCTGCCTGTAAGGGCCAGATCAACCGCAACCAAGCTGCAGGAATCAGTATTTGACAATGATGATGAGCAGCCTCCAGTATTACAGTGCCGTCTCATCACAAATACAACAGTTTCCTATAAAGCAAACCAGACCACTTCACCTGCATGCCTCTATTCATCTCACAAGCACAGATAGTGGATGGAACATAAACTTTTGAGACAGGGAAGAGCCCTCTGTCTGTATATGCACTCCATCATACAATGGTAAGAAAATCTGAACGCCGCACAAATATTTTAAGTCGAAGTCCAGCAAGCACATGTACAGTCTCAGCTACTAGAGCTAAAACATACATTAGAACAATTATCAAACTGACATATATGACAAATTTAAATAAATTAGAAATCAATTACATCTTGTTTGGTTGGTCTTTTTTTTTTTTTTTTTTTTTTTTTTTTAGTTTGGCTTTAATTATGTCCAGTGTCATTTCTCTGTGAGGCATTTGTTTTCTTGGAAGCTTCCACTGATTTATAATAAATATGCTTTAACCATTTCCATGCCCAGTCAGCAGCAGCTCTGCATGTAAAACTCACTGATTAAACACAACCTGTAGCCTGAGCTGAGTACTGCGCCTCCTCTCTTCTCTTCCAGATGATGGGACCTTTTTTGACTTGAATGGATGAGACAGAGTAACAACTGCCCCACGGGAACCAGGTCCATTCCAGGGCAACTGCAGTCAGAGCCTGTTACTGTCCTGCAGGCTATGTAAATACCCAAAGTAAATAATAGGTCTGCAGCAAACAGACAAGCAATGCCTCTGCCCTCTGACACCATAGATGAAGCCATAGCACAACTGAAGCAACACAAGAGTGACATAGAGTGATGACTAACATGAAAGGAACACAAACTACATGTGTCCTGATACCCTCAAGTCAGTGTAGAATGGGCTCAATTTCATCATATTCCCAAATACAGCACTAGCTACCTACACTACACTGATGCCTATGAGATGTCTGCATTTTTGCTGTCATCTCTATTAGTATCTGTAGTGGGCATCCTCACTGCAGCCACCTGCCCCTACAAGACTATGGCAGCATTCTCCAACCCACAATGCAGCACAGACAGAAAGAAACATGCCAGTTCTGTGCCAATATCAGGGACAAATGCTCAGGCAAAGTAACTCAGACTTTCAGCCCCAAGTCCCTCCATTCAGTCCCCAGATTGCTTGGGAAGATGAAAAGCACTGCAGATATATCTCATTTTATAACTTTCCTTACAGCTGATTCTTCCAACAAAGCTAACTGTAGTGCTTGCCATCTAGAAAAAAACATCATATGGAAGTAAATAGATTACAGTAAAGAAACTGAAGACTCGGCTGAGGATAAACTCTTGAGCTTATTTAATAACAGTGGAATTTATGTGGAAAGGGGTTGGGGACACTTCTCTTTCACCACTTTTATGCCAACTCAAGAGCAAACTCTTGGGGTCCAGGTTGTCCCAATTTCTCTGGATTCAAGACAAATATGATGAGATGCACAGTTGATTTATCCCAAAATGAATCCTGTTCTGGGTTGCATTTCTTTCTTTGTAGTGCTCTTATGCACTTCCAGTAAAGCATGTGCTCCATTTCATAAAAACAGTTGCAGTGTGATAGTAGCATATATGTAACACAAATTAAAGTTCTGAAGATGACCTCTGGGGTGCCAAGATACACTCTACAGAAAGATGTTTGGTAAAAGGCCCGGTCAGCAAATTTTTGTTGCCCGTAAACTAGAAAGCACATGGTTAAAGTAGCAAGAGTACTAATGAAGGTCCATGACACTTATATCTTCATCTTCTGGCAATCTTCACATAGGCCTGAAGTACAGAAGACTTCTAGAAATACTGCCACCCACTTGGTTTCAAACCAAAAATTTTACATAGTCATTTTTCCACTGTGCTCTGCCTTTGTTTCCCTTCCACTCACACTTCTGCTGCCAGGTTGGTCCACACAGTGCAGAGCCAGATGGGCAGACCTGACTCCTAACTACCTCCCTGAGTCAAACCCATTGCCTCATGCTACCAAAGCTGACCACACTGTCATTCGCTTTGGCATTTGGACCCCAGTTCAGCTTGAGAATATCCAAGTCTTCCTTCCTACATATACACTGCTGCATCTTAATGTCATTTCACTTCTATGATTTTGGAAGTTCAGTCTTGCCCTTTGTCCATCATGAAGAAGTGTTAACTAGATCAGCTCAACTATTTGAGCCCCTTTCCTCCATCAGCCACATCTGTTACCCTTCTGTTGGATTAATGCCATTTTTTCAATTGACGCTGCCTGCATCTCCTCCTCTCCCCCTTGGCTGAATCCTTTCATTAGCATCCCAGCCTCCAGCCCATACTTTTCAAGTCTTCAACTGTGCCCTTCAAATTTTGTCTCCTTTCCATCTCTACGTTTATGGTGCATAGAAAAAGGAAATGGTTTACAATATGTATACAGGATGTGCAATGTTTCCTCCCTCTGAGTGAAGTTCTCTGGTATTCTTACATTGTAAGCCCTTTAGGAAAAGAGGCAGATACCTCTGCATTTGCTGTGGTCAGTAACAGCTCATTTTCATCATCTTCTTTGACTGACAAAGTAGTGCATCAACATTATTATCCCTTCCATGAAAAGGATATGCCACCAGGGTAATCTCTCTAAAATCCTAGATTTACTTTTGCAGAGCCCAATCTCTTTTTGCTGAGTATCTTGAATAAGAAATTCAAGGACACGATACATCTCACAGGAAGTATCATAGCTGTTGTTGGGTTTGTTAGGGTTTTTTTTTTGCTTATTTTTTTAAATCCCACACTGGTTTTACACTTAATCATGCACACCTCTGCTCAAGTCAGTGATATTTAATTTGCTAGTATAAACAGCAGTAAAGAATATTAGAAGTATAAGGTCCAACTTTCTTCTCACACAGGGGACTGTTCTTTAGCAATAAGAACTATGGGCAGAAGAGTCTCCTGCAGTCATACCATCAACTCACTCAGTTTTTGGAATAGGCTGGACACACCTATCCAGAGTGCTGACCATACTGAGGAATTGTTTGGGAGAGTGCTAGGTGACCAACAGCACACTAGGAACAATGCCAGTAATACAATGGTACAGATGACTGAGCACCCATCTCTGAGAACATTTCTAAGATGCTTTAGCATAGGTGTAGGCTTAAAGATTTAAAGGATTTTTCTCCTGCTACCTTGAGTAAGTACAGTACTCATGCAAAATAACAGAGATAATACACATTCTGGACTGACAGCTTGGCACTGCTCTTATGAATGTGCATGCATGTATAATAAAACCTACATACAGGACATTATAAATTCTGTACCTTATAAAGTGTGCGCTGGCAGCCTCGAAGGCTGACAGTGTCTTGGGCTGCATCAGAAGAGGGATGGTCAGCAGGGAGTGAGAGGGGATTGTCCCTCTCTACTCTGCCCTTGTGAGGCCCCATCTGGAGTACTGTGTCCAGGCCTGGGACCCTCAACACAGGAAAGATGTGGAGATTTTGGAGAGGGTCCAGAGGAGGGCCATGAAGATGATCAGAGGTCTGGAGCGCCTCTTGTATGAAGGCAGGCTGAGGGAGCTGGGCTTGTTCAGTGTGGAGAAGAAAAGGCTGAGGGGAGACCTCACTGTAGCCTTCCAATATTTAAAAGGAGATTATAAACAGGAGGGAAATAAACTTTTCACATGGGTAGATAGTGATAGGAAAAGGGGGAATGATTTTGAACTAAAGGAGGGAAGATTTAGGTTATGTGTCAGAGGGAAGTTTTTCACTGCGAGGGTGGTGAGGTGATGGAACAGATTGCCCAGAAAGGCTGTGGATGTCCCGTCCCTGGAGCTGTTCAAAGCCAGGTTGGATGGGGCCTTGGGCAGCCTGATCTAGCGCCTGACTGAGTGGTTGGCAACCCTTCCTGCAGCAGGGGGGTTGGAACCTGTTGATCCTTGAGGTCCCTTCCAACCCAAGCCATTCTATGATTCTAAAATCACATTAAGAACTGCAGACTCATTCACTGCATTTGATAAGTTTTCAGATAAGTACTGCAGTTGGATGACAACAGTTCTAAAGAAGAGAACTAAAAGCTGTACATGTCCAGGAAGGTTAAAGCTGTTATACATTCAGAAGCATACATTGCCCAGTGATGTGTTAATCCATGGTCTATGATAAGGCAGCTACTGACAGTTCAGGAAAGGCTTTAACAGCTTGCATGGGACTCAGCTGATAGGAACACACTGATACTGGAGCCAGCTTTTTGCAATTCTGCACAAAAGATAATATCTATACAGATACAGAGTATGTAGAGAGCCTTGGAACGCCTCACCTGCTACACCAGGTAAGCAGTGACTGAACACACATACAGTATACTTTTAAAGAATTCTCAAACTATGCATTTATGATTTAGGACGGGACTCCAGCAAACCTTTGCACTTAACTCATCCCCCTCAACACCATCCCTGAACCATTAATACCAACAGTGAGATGCTGAAGGACAAAAGCACGCAATTTACCTCCAGTCAGGCTGGTGCAAATCTGGAGCAACTCAGCTGAGGCCAACGTAACTGACATCAGAATTTGGTCCAGGCTCAACAAACGGAGCCAAATTACCACGCTTTCCCTACATGCCTGCAATATTAAAAAAGCACATTTTTGGTTTTGTTGTTTTGATGGTTTTAATTCTTGAGCGCACATTTCAGCCGGTCTAAAAGTACATTCTGTAATTGTGACAAAAATGCCAACTGACGTAAAGAAGTTCCACAGATTTCATAATATTTTGCTTGGAAAGGGGTGCAGAAACACATGCATTTTCAGTGTGCCTCGACTCTGAGCTGTAGGAAACACCTTTCTGAGAAAGAAGGGAACTTTTCTCCCATATAGAAAGCTTCCAAAAGATCTCAGCAATGAAAACTACTTTTTTAAACTTGAACGTATCCTTTAGTGCCCAGATGAAGACAATTAAACCAAGATGGACAAATGGAAAGCACGTGGAAAAGATGCGAAGATTTTGGGGACATTATATGTAGAGAAAACTTCTCCTCCTGCCATTTTTTTCAATTGCTATCCAATAAATACTTTGCTATGTCCCAGCCTCTTGATTGTGAAATCTCTGGCTGAAATGAAATTATCTTTCTGCCTCTTTGATCTTCTTTCAAGAGCAAAATTGAAAAACTTGCCAAGTTCTGTCCCTACATGCACTCCGCTAATCAGTTTTTGTCTGTTCACGAATGTGTGCTGTAACAAACCTGGGCACAGCTCTGGATCCACGTGGAGAAAGAGGAAGGGGCCACACTCACACAGCTATGGGCGTAATGGATGGAGTGCAAAACACAGCTGTGGAAGGGGAAGGATGATAATCCCCATAAAATAGCATTGCCCACCCTGGTACAGCATCACGCTCAGATTTTGACTGTACTGACAAGTGCCATGACAGATCTATAACAGACAGACATTCTGGACTCATACAACAGTAACAGGAATCAGAATTCAGCTCTCAGAGCCAGCACGCAATTCCTCAGCAGCAACAGCATCATTCCATTTTCCTCTCCAAGAACCAGAGGTCATCTATTTCATTTTCTCACGTGGCACACCAAGTTCCGCAGAGGGTGACTGGGTCCTACAGGAATGTCAGCTGAGGAAGCATTCTGGGAAACACTCATAAGAACCATATTTAAAGCCAGTCTCTCTCTCCTGCTTTACTCCTTCCATTTTTCCTATTACCTCAAGGTTTCAATCTCCTTAACTGTATGGGATCTACTCTCCAGAAAACTATCATCTCCACTCTATGCCTCTGTTCCTGCAGAAGCCATGAACTGCTCCTCTCCACCTTCTTCCATCCATTTAAAGAGGTGTGGCTGCAACATCAGCACTACCAGTTTCTACATTCACTTTAAGGCTGCTCCTCACTGCCAGATGTGGCAAAGTGGGTGTTGGATTAATGAATTCTGGGTGTAATAAACCTTATTTATGCTGTCTCATTTAGCACAGCTCATGTTTTTGGGAATTTATTAGGCACTTAACTGCATGGAAGAGGAAAATATTTGTTGCAGTTTCAATGGCTCTGGATGGCTCTCTGACTCAGTGGCCTCTGAAAGCACACAAGTATTTTCCAATAGACAAAGAACTGGTTTCAAACTATTGCCCACTGAAAGCAAAAGACTGAACACAGATTCAATTTTTTTCAAGAACTAGAAAGCGTTCAACATGTTTTTTTGCTGTGATGTGACAAAAGTCTTCAATTTCAATATGTACAGAGCTCAATGACTCCTTCAGTCTTCAAGGAATAATGATTCCGCTAGATTGTTAGCAGCCAGCCTAATGCTATGTGCTCAGAAGTACAACAGCACACAGTCATCATTTTGCTATCACACCTGTTTCGGAGAGGACTGAACCAGAGATTTCTTGCATGTCAGCATCTTCCAACCTGAATGCAGGTGTAGATTTATTGCCACGCAATTATTCTTTGTAGGTCAAATTTATACAAACGTGCTAGCACACAAACAGGACCCAATGAGCTCTCAGTAACACAGAACACATGGGTATCATAAAACCAAGTAAGAACAGAACTGAGTCACTGTGCCAGATTAGGGAATAGGCAAAAATCAGTGCAGTCAAAGCAATCAAGAACAACCTCTCTCTCACAGTTACTAAAGCTCCTCATTTCTTCACAATGACCACAGAGGTTTACTCATCAATTGCAATCACATCCAGACTTCAAGCTCATCAAAAGCTTTTTAGCTCTTTGTCAGCTGCACTAATTTCTATTTGATAAATAACTTCCTAGTTGTCCTTGCTTTGTAAGTTGTTCACATTTCCTTCAAACTACAGAACAGCCACACCACAAGCCAACAGTGTCAAACCTACCTACAGGCCGGCATGCTGAATTGCACAAGGAATGCTCCAAAAGTAATGCCTCATAGATAACTGTGCTGGCCCATGAAGTCCGAGGTGTATGTTGGTGGTATGGCAACAGAGGTTGAAACCTGACAGTATTCAATAGAATACATTTTGTTGTCATGAGACACATGGCAGCAGAGGGGCAGTCTGACAAAGTGATAACTGACATGGAAGTGCAGATGAAGCAAAGGGGTGGAAATGAATTTCTCCATGCAGAAAAGATGGCACTCACTGATATTCGTTGACACTTGCTGAACATTTATAGAGACCAAAGAGTGGGTGTGCGCACAGTGAGGCAGTAGGTGGTACATTTCAGCAGTGATGACAGTGACAGTGGTCACCTCCACTGGTGCAGACCGTTACAAACGTGTCACGCAGGCTCTTGTTCATTGCTGGTGAAAATGCATAGGTAATGGCAGAGACTATATTGAAAAACAGTGTTTTGTAACTGAGAATTTGCTCAATCAAATAGCATTACTGTGCTTTTTGCATCTGCTGGAGTAATAATGGAAATAATTAGGATGCATTACTTTCAGAGCAACTTACATCAATGTTTTCTCAACAGACAAACAAAACTCTTGGACTAGAACCGGTACACACAGGTATTCATCCTGGGATGTATCTTCTTCTACACCTCCTGCATTTTTTTTGTGTATCCCTCTCAGTATTCCTTAGCATTTTCATTTAGTACCACTGAATAGACACAGGTCTGACTCAAAGTCAGACTCCATTGACATATTCAGTAGAATTACTCAGATCTCAAAGTGGGGGTCTGTTTAACAACCATTTACTTATCTTGGGAGGTATTTCAATAAAAAATCACATGCTGACATGCACACTGAGTAAGAAGCATTAAAATCCTTAACAAAATGGGCAGTCTGAATTTCCAGGAGATCACAGTATGAAGAGATCACACTATGATACACAGAACTCTGGAAAATGGATACACTAGAAAATGACTTGACCTCGGGCAGAGATAGGAAAACATATTTTAAAAGGAAAAATCCCCCAGAATACCCTTACTTTCAATAGCTACAGTCACACAATACTGCTCTCTAACCAGTACTTATTTTATTATGGCTTACACAATATTTTGCAAGCCATATATAAACACAGGCACTGGTGTCTGTTGGACAGACTCCGATGTCTCCTAGGAATGGCTTTCTGTATTTGCTTGCTCTTAATACCACGTGGCATCTGTCCAAACTGGGAACAGAGAAGAGTGTGCACATTTTTGCACCCCTTAAAATGGTGAAAAATCTCCTATATGTTAAAGGTTTCCTTCCTAAAGTACTGAAAACACTTGGTTCCATTTGTATTTTTTCTGGTTCGTTTTGGTTTCATTTCTAATAAAGCAGTTTTAATATTTCATTACAACCTTGTTTATCCCACAGTTAATGCAAGCTTCTCCTTCTTCTATTCCCAAATGTCTCCAATGAGAAACAAGGTCTCTAAATCAACTTGCATGAAAGAGTTGCTCACTGTGAATGACAAAGAAAATTCAACACAAACCAAGCTTCTGGATCCAGAGCAAAAAAAAAAAAAGAAAAAAAGAAAAAAGTCTTTTTTAAATTATTATTTATTATTTTTTAATGGAAGAATTTTTCCTCCCCTCCACTGGAAAATTTCAAAACCTATTGCAGCAATATCATAACTGCGATTGAAGAGAGATCCTATTTCTCTGGAAATACTTTTCTCGGGGGAGGGGATGTTTAAAATCAAATCAGAAATTATATTTAGAAAGAAAACAATGAAATTTTACAGCACGGCTTCCCACTCACTTCCATGTAAAACAGAAAAGGCAACTTCCCTTCATATAGCAGTATTTTCTATTTTAAATACTGCTTAAGAAAACAAAATTAGATTCCCAGTAAGCGACACAGATTTAGCATGTTCAATACAGAAAACACAATAAGTACGCCCTGTCTGATGAGGGATACATTTGGCCCTGCTCAGATCTTCTCTAAGCCCAGTTTCTCCCCAACGCTGCCGATTTATCAGGCAGCACCTTTAGCAGAGAATGGCACCACGATGCTGCAGGGATACACACATCAGTACAGGAGTCTTATCTCCATCTACTTCAGAACTACATCCATCCAAAGAGCACCGTCTGCTGTTCACACCATATTCTCCAAGGGATGCTATTGCCAGTGGTATTTAAACCTGTCCTTGGGCTGCTGTGTTATTCTTAAGCCTGTCCCTGAGCTTTACAGTAAACCATAGAACGCCCTTATTACACAACAGTTTATCAATATAAGAGTTTTCACATCGTCCTCAGCACTATATCAGCATTAAGCATTGCACACAAGCATGAGAGAAGACCAGTGTGTGAAGCTTGCTGGCAAAACCCAATTGTTTTGCATATTGCCTTCTGCGTTTAGAGGACTGACACCATAAGGAAGATTCACTCATTTATTCTTTCTTCCTGTCCAGACACTACAACAAATTGGGATCTTTACATCATGAACTATGAATCACACAAAGCTGTGCTGCATTCTGGAAAGTCCTTGATCTCACATGGGCGCAGATAAAACACTTGAATCGTACTGTAAAATGGAAAAAATCTGCCTTTGCAGTATTGCAAATCTCATGATTTCATCTTAGAGCTTGTGATCAGAGCTCAGCCTCGTGATTACCAGAAAGTTCCAGCTTCCACTTTGACAAGTCAGAATCCAGTTTCACTGTTTTCATAGAGAACATAATCCTGTTGTACCCTTAAATCCCAAGTGGTTCAAAAGCTGAGCCCCGGGATGCAACATTTAACATCTTACTGGAAAAAGACTTCTTTTAAATGTACCTTAAAATTGAATTCCTTTATTACTGTCCTCCTTCTCCTATGGAAAGTATTTCCCCCCCCCCCCCCCCAGAAAACAGTGATCTTGGAAATCACTGTATTTTGAAATACTGAAAGCACTTCTGGTTTCCAAAAGAGAATTCAGATTCTTTTCTTTTTCCTCCACAGTTCTTCATTCGTCAGTGTTCTGGCAGAGATATTTAGAAACTGCTTAAAATACTTAGACATTTTCACTCCTGTTCTCTGCAGGAGAATAAGAGAGAGCTGCAGTGATTGTAGCAAAACAGAAAATGGAACTCGTTGTCACAAAAATTACCATTCTGAAGGCAGCCTGAGCACTGATATCATAGCGCCAAGAAGCTGTAGCTTTTAGCAAAGTTGTTCTTCCTTTATTTAAAAAACATGGTCTGCAGATTAAAAAGACAAACTGGCCCATCAATCAGCATTTCCTTCATTTTTCTGAAGCTTCAATCTCAAATCTTCACTATAAACAATACCTACTGTTGTCGGAATGGACTCAGTTTGGTTCAAGCACATTTATCACTGTGCACTTTACTGACTAGGAGTGGTAGGAGCAGCCTTGAATCACACAATGGCTTGGGTTGGAAGGGACCTCAAAGATCATCTAGTTCCAACCCAACAACAAAATGCTTTGCTTCTTCTGCTTTTAGAGCATCAGCTAGACTTGGAAATTCTCTTTTCATTTTTACCTGTGGTTTTGAAGTTCCAGTGTTCTCCCAGACATTCATGAAGAATAGAAAACCAATCTACTTGGAGCCATGAGATCCATGATCCATCCCTCTATTAACCGTGGTAGCATTCTTTCTCCAAGAGTTCAGTGAGAGATGGGAGCCTTAGGGTTATCTCATGTTTCAAATTGTTACCGTTATAAGCTTAAGTGGCAGAAAGGGTATCATTAATTCTTTCCCTTCTAAGAAAGGACACTGACAGGATTGAAAACCTTCCATCAGCTGCTTCCAGTCTTAAGTCCATCCCATAAAGTTAAGTAGTTAAGATTCAGTTTAGTAAATGAAGCTGTACACAGAGACACGAATGGTTTCTACAACCCTAGTAACAATGAACTCATTTTTAACTGTATTGTACTAAATTAGATGGGGAGGGAGGAAGAACAAAAAAAAGAAAGAAAAAAAGAAAAAAAAATAAAGAGTTCTGAACAGGCCCAGATAAAGCTGGAATTCCAAGCCTGATGAAAACACGTACACAAAGCAAATCAGATATTAGACGTTGGCAACAAGTAGCTTCTAAGCTCGCTCTGTGGATGACTCAGGCAAATGTTGTACAAAACTGTCAGATTTATAGTGCACAGATCAGTTGAAAAGCTTTATGCTTATAATAATAGCCTGCATGCATATATGCCATGACATTCTTTCTAAAGTGCTTTCGCAAGCCTCCCCCATGCAGAGATTCTTCTTCTACCTTTAAAGCAATAAAGAGCAGAGCATTAACACAGAACAGAAATCCTACATGGCAACTTCTACAAGAAAGCAAAGAATAATCCAACCAGCTGAAAACATGGAGGGGAATGAAAATGACTGTACACACATTACAGTCTGGCCACGGCTCTGGGATTAGAGACAAGGAGAGAGCTTCAGTCCTTTGACTCCTTATCTGCTGATCTCATCACTGCAATCCCTCCCATGATAGCCTCAAGATATCACACTAAAGAAAAAGTAATAATGAGTTCATAGCCAAAATGCATGCTTATTTCAAAACTCTTACTGCCTTTACATAAACAGTTCCTGTAGAGATGACCAGATATCCCACTGTTACAACCAGGAAGGAAATGCCCATATTGGACTCTCCAACATCACACCCAGCACCGTTTGACATCCTCAAAAAGTTTTCCCTGCATTTTCCTCAGGGAAGAACTATCTTCTACAACATCCTATAATGAGTGAAAAGTCAAGCAAACAGCAATTTTGAGCTGGTCAAAATAACTCATTTCAACTCCTTGAGCAAGAGCAAACAAGTCAACAAAGTCAGCTTTAGCAGAGACCTACAGGTGGCAAGCAGGCCTCTTAGACAGGAGGAAGAGAAGAAAAGTAAAGGAGGGTTCAGAAGATCATTATCATCATCTTAAAAGTAGCCCAGGCTCTCTGAAGATAAGGAGTAGTGGTGAAAGGCGAGGAGACAAACAGCTTCCATACTCCAGACAATTATATGGTCATTTTCTTCTTTCCTATCGCTCAGGAAGAAATGCAGCTGTCTGGAATCCTGATGGTTTTGTTTGCTTTTGCACCACATAGTTAAGCTCTTATGTTTCTGTCTCTCTTTGTGTTAGATGTACAGTCTGGGGTGGCAAGCAAGGCTGGTGGAACCAAAAGTCATCCATCTCCACCTTTAGAACTATTGTGAGACGCAGTGAAAGAGCAGAGACTACTCCAGTTTTACAGGCTATGCTGAACAACCACAAGACACACACTGTCTGGGCCTTCCTCCTATCATCTGCAAGCCTTCCTCCAGCTTCAGTACTGCTGGGTCTTGAAGTAGAAGTTTTCAACCACCTTCAGAAGAATTAACAGAGAGAAGAGATTCTCATTTTACACATCTCCAAAGCTCTCATCTTTCAAAAGAACCGAACTTGTTGTGTTCCTGGAAAGAGGGGAGGGGTGAGCTGAAAAACCCAAAGAGATAGTGACATTCTGATAATTACCTCCTTGAAACAGCCACACCAGGCACTCAAAATCTACAAGAAAACAGATGTGTAGGACCCCACATCCTAAATCAGGGATTATTTATCAGAAAACTACTGCCATCCCTTTGCTACTGCCACTCCTCTGTTTTTTATTCCACTTTACCAACCTCTGTACCCAGAGATCATTCCATCTCTTTGCTCCAAGCTGGAGCCAAGTGTACCATCTGCCAGCGTGAGCACGCACGTGGCAAAAGCAGAGTATGCAGCAGCCACTCTATTTTTCCATTTAGAGCATGTTCTGCTGCTGTTATTAAACTATTCCCAAGCTTCCCCCTCTTGAGGCTCTGCACATGACTTTGCCAGATATTTTTTTGTTGGTGGTTAGGTTTTTTTCCTTAGGATGGAGAAAAATAAAATCTTGCTCAGACTGCAATTTAACTGCTACAAAGGTTATGGACACTTTGTCAATACCGAAGCAAATGAGGTCTGTCTTTCTAAACCTCTTACTTAGCATTAGTTTCCTCATAGTCTGACTATGGGTGGATCAAGACAGAAATAAAGAGTTTAACTTCTTAATTTTAAAGGGGCAAGAAGTATTTCTTACCACTCTGCACTTTCCTCTTTCTCCTTTCCCCTTCTTTTTTATCCTAGCCTGAATCATCCTTCCTTTCTCTGTCCCCATTCCCTCTTACAGCTACTCATGTGTAAAGCAGATTTCTCCCCAGTGCCTTCAGTTAATCCAACAGCTCAGCAGGGACTAACCCCATCACTTCCTGCCTGATGATAAAAAACTGCCATGGTATAAAAATTGGACAGAGAAGAAAGGGGTGCTCAAGGTCAGTAACATCTACCTTTGTGGTACCAACTCAGTAGGGAAGCACACCTAAATAAACATCTTTACCACCAAAACAATAGATCTGACACCTGTGCAAGAGGGCAACCATGACTACCTGTCCCCCACAGAACACCAAAACAGCTCCATGTGGTGTGTAGTTTTTAAGTGCAGTGTGGAACTTCACTATATAGTTCTTACAACATTTTCTTTAATTAACCATTATTATTCTATTTTCCACGCTCAGTAAGGCATCCAACCAGCTACTGTTGCCTAACCAATGATGATATTTAAAGCTGACAAAGGGTAAGCTGATGATTTTGCTATGTCAAGCTAGACATGGCCATTTGAAGGAGATCTTGGACTCAAATTCTCTCCTATCCCCCTAGTTCTCCAAAGACAGCACAAAATACTACAAAATGCAGCAGCTTCCCAGAGAAATCAGGTGACTTCTGCCTATGGGAAAAGATCATGAGTCTTCATTGCTCATGAAAGGGGACATAACAGGAGTCTCAAGCCTGTGGCAACACTATATTAACATTCATTACCATCCTACACCTTTGAGACCTCTCATTTTAGAGTTACATCAAGTTTAGGAAGTGAAAGAGAAGGCAAAAGTTCAATGGGACAGCCTCCTCTCTCTGTCTCTAAGCCCCCTGCACCCAAAAACACAGCACTGGGAACATACATGTTGGAAGAGGGGAGGGGGGGGGAATAAAAATCAAACCATGTGCAGTCTTAAAACAGAAAGACTGTAGAAAATCTCCAAGACTTAAGTACTTTGAGACTTTGGAAGAGTTCATTCTTAGATCCCAGCTTTGTACTCTGGTCCTAGATATGCATCTAATTTAATCAGTCCATCTCACCTGTTGGGAAATTCTAACAGCCTTAAGGAGTTAACTGCCAGGAAGTTCTTTTTCTTGATATATGTGCTTCACTTTCCATTGCTCAATTTACTTAAGTAATTCCTCCAAGCTATAGCCTTGTTCTTGGCTGCTCCTTGAGCAATCCTCTTCTTCTATCTGGATACTAATGCCTTCCTGAGAGTCTGTAAACAGCTATTAAACGTTTCACCATCTCCCTGATCAGATGAAAGCAGGTTTCTAGCTTTGTTTGTTCTTCACCTGCTAAGGAGAAAGGCGGGACAGAAGACATCAAGGCTCTATGGGAAAAGAGAAGTACAAATTTAGTCAAGACATGGGAATAGAGAGTAAAGAATGTGGCAGGAAGACTGGATTTATGTCAGGCAATGATACCCCTTATGAACAATTCTGACTCAGCAGTATCTTGAATTAGAAGAAGCAAGAAAGGTAATTTGTTATCTTTATCAAACTATAGGCCAAAAAAATCAAAGAAAGAACACGAGAGGAACACCAAACATGTTACAGTACACAAGCTACTGCTACAAGAAATTATAGAGGATTTTGCATCTGTGCGTGCTCTGCATGCAGCAGTGGAGTAGAGCAAGCCCCGCTTCTCAGCGGCTACAAAGGCTCCACACACCACAAGAGGCTGAGCATCACTTGGCCATAACACAGACTCATGAATGGAGCAGCCTTTTGACCCAGATCAGCACTTTTCCCCTCCTCTTCCTTGAACTGCTCTAGGCAAGGTAACCTCAGGAAGTTGCATATGCAACATAAAATCACCTGCTTCTTCCCTTAATATGCTCCCACATCAGTTTTATCTTCAGTTTCCCTGTCTCATCTGACACGTACTCCTCGCTTTGATTACCAAGAAATTCAAAGGAGCACAGCAACAAGCCCTCGCGACAGCTGTGAACAGATCACAATTACCAGGCAGGAACCAGGAGCTAAACAGTTTGACCTTAACAGTATTTGTCTCAGAAGAGTGACAAAAGTCTGAGGCAGGCTTCCAAAGCAGCAGGTTAAGCAAACACCGGGTGTGATTTCTCAGCTGTTCGTTACATGGTGTTGTTTGAATTCATTTGCCTGACAAAAGCCACTTTATATACAATAGCAATCAAGCAAGGTCACAGTGACATCTGGTTGCTCCTGCAGCCACTTTGCTCACAGTGCTGTACACAGCGGCTTTGGGCTCAGGCACGCTGATAATCAGCTGAGCTATTCTAAGCCACAGGGCTTCACACAGAAGTAGAATCTGGCTTCAGACTTAAAAAACACCTGCAGCTGACCGAACACAAGGCTCAGAGGCAAGGAGCACTGTTGGAACCTGCTTCATTAATGGCAACTGGGGCACACAGACACATGGGACAGAACTAGCCCCATCCTGCTCAGGTATGCAATTTCACTTTGCTGCCAGTGATGGCTGCATTAAAAACTTAAGAAGGGCTTTATGCAGATGAACAAATGTTTTAATTGCTTCTAAGCTCATCTGTACTATACTTTCTCCTATCAGACTTTACCACTTTCTGGTTGCTCATTAACATCTCAGTTTAATTCTAAAGATTTAAAGTTTTGACCTCTGTGTCATATGCAGAGGCACTTTCCATCTGTGTTGACATAAAGCTGTTCTTTCAGCATGTTTTCCCATACCTGCCCCTCTCACAAGTGGCAGAACCTCCAACAAAAGGCTCTGGGCGTACCAACAGCCAACAGGAGATCAACAGGAGAATTATGAGACCATCTGCATGGGAAAGAGATGTTTATATAGGAGAATGGCTGCTGCTAATCGCAGCCATTAGCGCTAAAAACTATCAGCACAAGTCCATGTGTAGTGGAACAACATGTTCTGGTACAGTGCATCCTACAATAGCTATCAGGGCCCAATCTGACCCAGTTCCCAGAAGTTGTACCTTCTTAAGCACTATGAACTTGAGTGCAATTACTCACACAGACAAGTGTATCCACAGGCAAGTCCTGATTCAGTAACCTCTATAATAAGACTGAAGTTCTGGTATGTGTATAGTCAGCAACATTCAGGATGACTCAGGTTGCTCTAAATATATGGTACCATTTTGTCTTAGAGCTTGAGAAGTTTTTAAACAACACAGATGCAAAGCAGCACGTGATGAGATTGCTCCTATTGCTCTGCTAGGTATTGCTAAACAGGAGTGTTAAGTAATCTACTGTGTAGCACATACTGCACACTACTCCATAGTACAGTGCTCCACCCTAATTCCAACAGCAGCTTATGTAGTTTCTGATACAGTACACAGGCAGTGGGTGACTGTGTCTCACACACTTCACATTTTAAGTCACTGTATAGCCAATGACAGATGCTACCAAGTTACCAGCCCATGATCTATCCAAAGCAATACCAATTTTGAAATGGTCAGAAAAACTTCTGGTGTTCAACACTCAAATGGCCACTACAGGAACATTCCTCTGTCATTTGACTTCTTCATATCTGGGCAGTGACAGATCTGACACCACAGAGATACAGAGGGGAGATGCAAGGAAAACATGGCCAGTCAGTGGAGTCGTGCTAATTTATACCAGCAATGATTCAGTCTTGTAATTGGGCACATGAAGCATTGTTCGGGTTATAACTCTTCCCAGATTACAAATTTCATTTGGCTGTTAAAGCCTTTTTGCCTTCAAGGAGATTGCAGTTTCAACTTTAAGAAGCAGAGGGGAAGGGACAGGCAGAGGATGTATGGGCCATAACTCTTCCTATTTCAGCTGCCATTTCCCATCTTTGAAAACATATCATATCTCATTCTCTCTTGACTGATTTCTCATGCTGAGGTAGGAGAGATAAATCAGCATTCCTGTGCTTCAGACACACCACAGCTTTACCATTGTGGCTATTTCACAGTCATTAGAGTCTGAAACATCCTTCTATACCCAAAGACAGGGAGTGCAACAACTAAAGAGAGCTCACATGAATTCATACGAAAACAGACCGTCTGAGAGAATTATACTTCCTGAAGCAACTGGTCTGTTTGCCCAAGCTATGCAATATAGGACACATTACATTTGCCATCAAAGTATTACTTTCTGGAACTGCCTTTGCTGCTGAGGACAGCCTCACTCTTTGAGCCCAATTCTTTTTCACTCCTACCTTTCCTAAGGGCTTTCCTGGCCTAGTTCACATCAGTAATCAAATTTACACGGAGGCCCTACAAAGCATCCCTTTGGCACAACCCAGAAAGAATAAGCTGTGGAAGAGGAGCAGGCATTCCTTAGACAAGCTTTGTTGATCAAAAACATGTTCCTTCAAAACTTCTCAGGTGAGTCCAACAGCAATAGCCCAGCAAGCTCAGAAGTCCAGGCTTCCACCCAGAACAATGCAATTCTTCCAACTTCCAAGTTGTATGTGGTCACTTTACCTCTCAAAGTAGCTGCACAACATACCCTCGACACACACCTCCATGTGAAATTTGCTCCTATACTGAACCCATCTCACAGGCTTCATTATTGAAAATGTGCCTGGACACTGAAGCATTGCAGAGACTTCAGGAGCAAGTAGCAGTACAAAGGGTTCCACCTAACAGATTCAGGTCCAATTCAGGTAGCAAATCTCTGTGGACACACTAAAAATAGCATAGACAACAGCCAAGGTGACAAAGTTTTGGGAAGGTCTTGCTGTACTTTGCAACATTTGTGGGAAATTTCCCCTTTTTATCTGGGGAAAAGACAAGATATTTGATCGCAAAACAACTAGGAAGAATACACACACTGGAAGACAGACTGTTCTGGGAGGTACTCCTTCACCTGCAGATCTGCATACAGAAATTCAGGTGACAGATGCACCGTCTCCAATGGTGCACACTGCAGCGCTCTGCTATCACCTTTCCGATCTATGAGATAAGCTCTCTTGGACTATCCTTCTCATGATGATGATGTCTCATGCTGCACACAGTCCAAGTAAATTAATACAGGTATCTGATGAGTCTTCCCAAGGAGAAATCAGCAAAAATCTCATCTCGGGTTGTACAAGGGGGACAGATGAAGGGCAGTTCCTACCAGCTCTCTCCTTTCCTTAAAGAGATCACTACCAGACACTTAATCATCTGCTGTCTATGGGCAACAGCCCTTAGAGATATGCAGACAAAGGGCATGGACATTATTTCCTCTCAACACCTCTATAACAGAAAAATCAATTATCAGAAGGGAGGACTGCAAATACTTGTCCAGGCACAAACTGCTTTGTTTGCCTGAGAGGGAAGGTGTTCATGTGAAGAACAGCCACTCCTGTACAGGCATCCTGAGACACAGCACACTCACAAGGGCATCTGAGTCCATGCAGAGTGTGAGCACAGGCGGCTCTGCCTCCAGTGAGATGAGCTGAACACTTCTCAGTGCTCCTTTCTGCTCAGAAGCTGGCATTCTCAGGCTTGCAGTAAATAACCCACTGCCAGCCAGTCGTCCTGCCATTGTCCCCATTAAATTCAGCATGCTTTATTTCTTACTCAATTTATCTCACATTTACGCATCACTAGATAACAGAAGTGGACTGTTTAGGAAAATTACTCCTCCATCATTTGAAGGCTTGTGGTTGGACATAAAATCCTACAAGGAAAACAGATCCAAAGGTGACAGCTCCTACAAGAACTCATTTCTATCACCCCTGGAGCTGCAATTTATCAACACTGGCTGGGCTTTACATTGGCATCTTTTGCAGTTCTGCACAGGGTTCCCTGGCCCCTTCCTGCAGCAGCTCCCAGCTGAAGAACAACACCACATGCTTTCATTGCCAAGATCTTGCACAATGTACTTGCAAGTCTTTAAGGCAGGCTCTGCTGCTTGTTCTGGGCTGCTGGAGAGGAAGGGAAAGTGAATGTGCCCATTTTAGCTTCAGACTATTTAAAAAGCATGATGACAGACGCTCTGCAGCGGGAAGGGCCCTCTGACTGCTTCCATGGCAGAAGTACACACAGACATGCACACACACACACAGTGCAAGAGATAGGCAACAGAGCTCAGTGCATGACCCTGCCAGATCCCAAATAATGGCTACACCACAGTGGGCTGGGAATTTAGCAGTCTCCTACCTTCCTCTGAAATCCAAGATGACACCATTTGTCCAGTATTAACAGAAACAAGCAACAAACAAAGCCAGCCATACAGCAAAGAGTTATGTCATATCCTATCAAACAAGTGTCACACTCCAGCATGCCACTGCATTAAAAAGGATTTCTCACAGCTTGGGGATACTGCGTGTTTAAGCCTATAATCACCTCTCTACCCATTAGTCAGCACAGAGAGTACAGCTATCAGTCTGCACAGGGCAAGGTTGAAGATCAGATCATGCGCCGCTGGAAACGAGCATTTCTGGAAAAGGCTTAAACCTCCACCTTAGCACAGGCTGGATCTGCCTGCAGATGCACAGCTGGCCCTTAGCAACGGCTCTGGGAAGAGCTGATGAGCAACAGTCACAATGCCCATAGCTGACATAGTGATAATTGTCACACTTGGACTTGTGGTATTGAAATCTACAGCCATTTGTAAATTAGAAAGAATCAAAAGGAAAGAATTAGAGTGCATATAAAGAAGGAAAACTTTTTTCCTGTCTTTTTTGAGGTGTGATTCTTACTGCAATTTATGACTCCATATAAAACAATAGCTTTAAAATACAAAGGCCCCATAGCGCTACCAGGAGGAACCAACATAATTCCAAAACTACAAAACTCTACTGAAAGCCAGTCTTCTACTCTACAACTTCATCACAGATCTCCAAGTTTTCCTTCAGCCACTTTTGCAGCTTCAGAAACATCTTGAGGTGTAGACTCCGAGCACAGTCTTCCTACACCCATGATATCCACGTAGGCATTTTTCAGAGTCTCACACTGTGGAATGACACTACCTCCATGCTTTTAAATGCTTCTTGTAGGCAACTCTTGGGAGACAATTCTTCATTAGCCATCCAAGGTGTCCCCAACCGACCATTATTTTGGTGAGATTAAAGATCTGTGACAGTAAATCCCCAACACCCTGAGAGAGGCTTGGACAAGCTACTGTAAGACATAAGAGAGATAATGATCTTGTCAAATCAGAAACAGATTCCATCTCTTGCCAAGAGCAACCAACAAAACCACTTCTATCCTCCTTCCTTTTCTTCCCTGAAAAAGGATTCCCAAATGGATACAGCAAAATGAGTGAATTTAAAGAACAAAGAGTTAAACGTGGTGGTACCTTCAGCTTCTGTTCTCCCAGGCCTCAATTCTATGTACACGTATGCCTATGCTTAATTTTAACACAGAAACCTGCTGGGTTTTGTAGCTCCACTTATGGAATCTAGGATAAAGACATTCCCACCAGCAGAATGGGACCACACTGCAGCATGGGCTGGGAAGTATTTCACTCTGCAAAATGGAAGTTGGTGGGAAAAGGTCACATAACTGGAGTAAAAACTGCAGGGGAAATCCTGTTGGTGAAGGGCAGCTGCCACAGTAGATGGATGTGCAAAGCCAGTTTAATCTGATTCTCCACCTTAGCGAAAAAGCAGCAGCTTTAAGAGTTCTCTAAGTTTTACATGCACCCACTTAAAACACTGTTGGTATAACATACAGTCTAAGAATCATTTGAGTTGTTAGAACATAGTACATGCTACAGCAATATAGCAAAAGGGTTAAGGTAAGTTCCTAATCACACAAATTGGAACTAGGAAAGGACAAGCACTCTGATGGAAAACACAAGCCTAGGGCTAATCTCAGCTCAACTCTTGTAGCAGTCACTTTAAGCAAGTACTGTAGCCATTTGTCAGGCTAGAACCAACTTAGCTGCTTATGGGCCAAATTTTGATTATTCCACACTCTATTCATTGTTAAAAGTCATGAGGATGCAAACAAATATTCAGCAGGGGTCAAGGATCTAAGGTTTCCTTCACATGAATCACTACAATGGGGGACTCATCACGTTCAAGTGAGTCTCAGTAAAGACGCTTTGGTGAGAAGGACCTTTCAAGAACATGAGTAAGTCAGATGACTGCAATGTCATAGTCTACACAGCCTTTTGAAATGCATCAGCCTCATCAGATGCAGTGCCTCCCGCTACAGTATGTCAAGCTTCATTAGTAGGCTGGTTGGGGGAGTCACTGAATTACTATTTTGTCTGATTGCTGCCATGCCAGACAGCACAACTTACCCAGCAGGATTTGTCGCAGATTCATCACAACTTGAGTTTCATATCACAGACCACTATCTATGAAACATGCTAGGCAGAGTCACAATTTGAGATGCTTTCCTGGTCTTCTGGAGAGCTGCCGTAACAGATGGTTAATTTGTCTGAAAGGAAAATGAAGGAATGATATCTGTCCTTTCCGTGTGTTGTTTCTGCTTTATATATATATATATTTCTTTTTTGCTCAGAAAGTCAAGCACAGAAGTCTGCAAGTTTCAATCTTTCCTCTTGAGTTACGATTTTACTATTTATTTCTACATACACACACACTCCCGATAACTCAGTAGTTCCTTGCATTCTACAAAAAGCCGTTTCTGAAGACAAGAGTAAGAGATTATGCAGACAGCATTAAAGCATAACCTGGTCAAGGTATGAAATTGCAAGGCCAGGAAAACAGGGCTCATACTGTCTGTAGATGAGGCTACACACATGCCTACACATCCTAGTTCTTAACATCTCACACACACCATTTTCACATCAGCTGTTGCTGTGGACATGAGATCTAAAAAGCTGCAGAGGCCATTAGATGCCTAATCAGCCATGATTAATTAAAATGGAGCCTTCCCATTCACAGGAGCACTCCCTGCTTCTGAGCTGCAGTGTTCTCAATTGTGTCTCAATGTGCTCAATGAAGCACGATGAAAGAAGACAAGAAACTTATCCTGGAGGAAGACAACAAGCTACTAGTGTTTTAATAAACATAAACTTAGTTCTGTGTGAATGCAGCCTCCCATTACCTGTGCCATGCCAAACCAAAACTGTTCAGCACATGCCTTCAGGACATTCGTTTAGTGCTCTTAGACCTCACATCAACACATCAAACATGCCAAGGTTTAACTTTTCTTTGTCCCTCTCACAGACCCTTAGAGTGAGACCCCAGCTTCAACAGTATTCACACTGAGAAAGATCCATTCTGGCAGGTTTCTAGCTACATCTGCTGTACCTTGCATAAGCCTTTCATGTTTTAGCAGTGGTAAGGCATGCACTTGGCCCATTCTCACCTGTGCACTGCAGCAGACAAAAGTTAAGTAGGTTTCCCTGCACAGACTCTACCTTCAGATCACATACAATTGAACTATTTCTCATAGCTACTCTTTTTAATTCTAGAGGGAGAACACGGATGCAAGGTAAAGATTTTTCAAAACCAAATGTTATTCCAGACAGTTCATTTCTACAGTATCCAAAATTGTGCACATACAGTGCATCTTTTAGATGGAAATGAACAGATAGATGAGAAGCCTGGAGTGGGGGAAAACACACACACACACACACACCAGTTTCCATTGGAGTTCTCAAACTGAGACATCCCAAATCATCAGCTCCAACCAGAAGCCATGCCCAGCATCCTTGATGACACCTCAAACCTTTCAGTGACTTCATGTGTGTAGTCTTGGCCACTCCCTGCCTCAGTTTCCCCAGTTGCACAATCACAAGTTCACTTCTTATTGGCTAGCACTTAGGGAATGTGGGGAACAGCATGTTTTGTTGGTTATTTTCTTGTTTTAACCTGACAGACTGCCCATGATTTACCTCTTGGTTTCATGCATGAACACTGACATATTTTACACAATACCGGCAGCTCCAACCTTGGCCTTGGACACCCACTTCCACCTGAAAATTCAAAGAAACGCTCTCCTCATCCTCCAGTGCAACTTCATAACCAAGAACCACACCGATTCCATCTTCCAGATGCTGTTTCTGTGGTGACAAGCTCAATATGAATTGTGAAGGGTGGTGCAAATCCAATACACAGAAACAAATCCAGGACTAAGCACAGGCAGTAGAAGACACACACTGTGGTCAGGCTTTGCCTTTGAGCTCTGTTACATTAACCAACCTCAGTCCCAGCCAGACAACAATACAAACACACCCCTTACCTAAAATGAGCTGCTGCAACAACAAAGAAAGATGCTTCAAATTTCCAGGTAAGTAGTAACAAACAGGAAACTAAGATGGATAAAGCAAATGCTGGCAAAGAAAGCAACCAGACATTACAGAAACACATGCCAGGAGCTCCACATACAGAGGGCCCAGCCAGTTCTCTAGACAGTGAAGCACTTGCTCCTCCTCATACATCACAACCAGTTTTTCATCAGTGAGCCAGCACTATGCAGATCAGTAACAAGAGGCCTGGAGAGCCCCAGCTGCTGCTCTAACTCTCCCTTGCATTCCTGGACTATGAAAGCAAAGGAAACCTTTTTTAAAAAACAGGAATGAAGCTAAATAAATGCACGTTAGCCTGTGTTGTGAGCCAAACCAAAGAGGTTGCATCTTCAGGCTTGTGAGGTTTCCTGACACACCACAACTGTCATTCAGTTTCTTGAAAAGGACCACATAATTGATAGAAGATTTTGACCTACTTGATTTCCCAGGAAGAATCTTTGGTATTCATCTTCTTCGTATTCATAATTAAGACTAAGAGTTAACTCCTCTCACACATCACTTCTTTAAAGTACCAAATCACTGCTCAATTACCTCCAGATTCTCCTTAAAGCTAATGAAGTCACTTGACTTGTAACTTGATAGTAAAGACTCACTGACACCATGTGCCCAGGCTTCCAACTGGTTGCCAGATGGCAAGCAACCCATGTGATTTCTATTAACTTTACTGGATGGAACCTGGGAGTTGCAGAGCCCCATATCTCACAGCCAGTCCTCAGCCAAGTCCATTCCTTGCTGCTCTCCTTTCTTTGAAGGTTCAGATTTCATTCAGACAATGAGACACTCTTCTAGCCAAATAGCACTTCCAGCCCTCACTAAAGTAAATCCAAGTATCTGTATGAATGATGAGACAAACTAACTACATGAAGCTCCAAACTACAGCAACTGAGCAGGCACTTGCAGATGAACTCTCCTATGACAAATCCAAGACACCTGCACTGAAATGGTATTTATACATCAGTTCTGTCTTTCATGAAAAGCACTTTGAAGACTGTAATGATTTCAGTTTCACAGTTAACAGCTGTGGAACTTGTTGTGTGAGCTGTAACTTCTCACACAACTCTGCAGATTAAGAGCCCTGAGGCACAGGTAAGTTAAGCAACCCAAAACTATGGTGAAGCTTGGAACAAAAACCACTCTCTGCCTTCTAGTGTTAAGCTGCAACTACAAAAACAATTTTCCCTTATATTAACACCTCCTCTGCCCAGTGTCATCAAGACTAATGCGATTATAATTGCACTAGCGTAACTGGAATGGAAATTAATCAGTAGTTTTTGATAGGGTTGTTTTCTTTGCAAGGTGATACTGCTTTGTTAGTGTCCAGCTGACGCGTGCAGAACTGGCAATAGCCTTGTGCTCTTGCACTGAGACTGAAACGGTTGCACTCCCTCTTTTCCAGCTGAACTTTGAATGAAGTGCATTGATTTTCTGACCAGGAGCGACCTTCATGACCGGGGACCTCAAGCAGTTGGCATAAGAGCTCACCCTAGAATTGGAGATTTTGACAGGAAAGCTCTGTTAGATGTTACACCATAACTTTGTTTGAAGGGTGTGGAGGAAATGCTGTCCAACCTGTTAACTGAGTAAAAGGTCCTTTGAACTGTAGTTACCTGTTGGCACAGAGTTCAGTTGGGCAATCTTAATTGTTTGCGTTTGATTATACATATAAAGAAAACGTGAAGCTGCGTCACTTTGTACTAAGATATTTTCAAAGAGACATGGACAAACAGCTCAGGAACACACTGTAGGAACACCTAGAGGTCTCTGCCAGGAGAAAAAACAGGTAAGAGAGACCACAGGAGAACCCTTTATATTCACTGACCTGGTTGTTCATCCATTCATACTGTCACCATCCTCTTTTACAGTGCAAGTGCTGTTTAATAGAGCACAAAGAAGGAGTCTTGAATGGACAAAAAACAAAATCCTCATGTGTTCACTGGTCCTCATTTGGACTAGGCTCTCTCACAGCATCTTTTGAGAGACCAAATGTTCATTTTGCACTTGGACCAGATCTGGACCCACATGTGTATGTGCAAAGATACACAGCAATGTACAGTTACTAATGGTTTTTCTGGGACAGGTACTAGTGTAAAACACACTAAAGAACACAAAGCATTCTAGTTATGCAACATACAAGCATTCCACACTCTTTGGTCAGGTATTTATTATGTGCTGTGGGGGTGTTGGTAACAGAGAGAGACAGCTACAGGAAAGCAGATAGCTTGGTTCAAAAAACATAAAACACTGACTGAAGAATATAGTGATGACTAAGGGAGGAAAGACAGAAAGAGAAAAAGATATTCAGTGTCAAGGAGTCCAATCCATATCCTGATTCTTGGCATCAGACCTTTTAACACTACCTACATTTACATGGAACAATTCCGGGGTGGTGGGAGAGAAAATAAATGTCGTTCTGCAGGCTATACGCCAGAGTATTCATAGAGCTGCAGATGATTTATAGTGTACCAAAGACACTGAGATCAGTGCTTGGGCCACAGAGGCTATTTTTCAATGACAAGACATAGGTCCACATAACACAGAGGAATGAGGGGCTATCCTCCATCGGAGGCACACATGGGACATCAGGTTTCTGATGCCAGGGAAAAAGCTTCCTGTTTGCTGCCTCCTGGCTCTGCCCCAGGAGCTGCAGTGCGTTGTGTGCACCATTAGTGTTTCAGCATCTTTGTTTGCTTACAAAGCAGATGTTTGACAGGCACAGAGATAATTCCTTCAAGAACTCCAGCAGTTGTGGCCAGCATTCAGATAAGAGGCCCTATATTTCTACAGCCACCCAGCCAAGGCCTTATGCAACTTGGTTAAATTGCCCTTTGAGACTCTGCCTTGCCAGCTCGAGTAAGTGGCAGACACCTCTCTACGGGAGAAGAAAATCACGCCTTTGTTAGATGCTAATTTACTTTTCCTTTGGGCTTAAATTTTGAAACACTTGATTTTTCCCGTTGTATTGTTTTTGGGAGGTTTTCATAATGTGGAGTCTTCATGCATCTCAACGTGGGCTGCTTCTGCCTCTGCCAGCCTTCCATGCTTTGGCGTGGAGGCGGGCTGACTCTGACTCTGTAGGAGCACTGAGCTTTTGAGGCCCTTGGTGTTGAGAGGCCATTTTCACAACCCTGGTCCTCCTCCTCTCTGCATGACAGATTTTGCTCTGTCAGGGCACGGCCTACGGTTGACACATGGAATTTAAAGGATCCCTTTTCTGGAACTAAAGTATCATTGTATGACCATTCATTAAGGAAGAGAGAAGAGAAACCAGGCTGAACTCAGCAGAATCCTTGAGTATCCATCAACAAGAAAATGAACAATCCCAAGATATTTTTGCAAACATAAGAGGAAATGTGGGAAGATGCAGAATCATAGACTGGCTTGGCTTGGCTTGGCAGGGACCTTAAAGATCATCTAGTTCCAACCCTCCAGCTGTGGGCAGGGTTGCCAACCACTAAAACAAGCACTAGGTCAGGCTGCTCAGGCCTCCATCCAACCTGGCCTTGAACACCTCTAGAGATAGGTGGGCATCCCCAACTTCTCTGGGCAATAACATAATACAAAGATACTCTCACTGTGTGGATGTAAGCCACTTACAGCAGACTAACATTGGCCTGTTATTGTACTCACTTAAAAAAGAAGATTTAGCATCAAGCATTAGTACTTTGGTCCCACCAACACCGGGTGCTGTCGATTGGGCTATTGCTGGCTGAGGTATTTTTATGCTATATCTATTTATCTATGGTGTCATCATAGCTTCTTGGTTCACTAATATCCAGACTTGGTACACCCAGTTCAGAATTTAAACACACACCCTGTTTACTCCCATTTACTGCAGTCAACAGAAAGTTTACTTGGCATATTTACATGTGCTTTTGATTTTCAGATCCTAGATCATGTGCAGAGGACATGGAGCAGTTGACAGCAAAGACAGAACTGATTTAGTGATCTTTAAATTAGGAAAAAAAATGCAGGTGGAAGAAAACCTTCCGTATTCTGAGTCTGGAGCTGAGAATGAAACTTAGCTCCATCAGTCCAGACAGGAATTTCCTCAGGGTTGATTACTGAGGGAGTGCTCATCACAAAGGCAGATCTGGGAAACAGAACAAACATGGGGCGAAGTTCAAAACAAATCACACGATCGTGCTTTTCAAAACAGGAGTCATAAAAACCCAAAGGAACTACTAACATTTCACCCTCCTATTGCAACTCCTTTCAAGACACTTCACTGAAGACACGTGCAAGGTTCTGATGCCTTTACTCATGCACCCTGCTATGTGTGACCTCTTTTAATTTTATGGTTTAATGCAGTGTACTAAGTACAAAGAGATCAGGCTTTTGCCCTAGGCAATGCCCCGTCAGTCATTTTAAAATTGTTTTTTATTAATGAAAATGTTGAGTCAGAAATTACTACCACTATTACTACCACTTTCTCTTGTCATTAGTCTTCATATTTGGAGTGCACTGTATTATTTATATTATATTATTTAGTGCACCAGAAGATATGAAGGGCTTTGACGTGCTCTTACACCTGCTCTTTCAGATTCTGTTGCAGGATTTTCTTAGCTCTCCAGCCCTTGCTGAAAGGAAGGTCACCTACAACGACAATTCCACAGTGAGTAAAACATAATGACTATCATACTGTGGCATTTTCCTATCGCTTCTATGGTAAAAACACTCACAAGGGTTCTCCTAGCTGTAGCTGTCAATAAGAAGGATTGCAACATCATGCAGTTTAGTTAAATGATGATTCCACTCAGGAACAGTGTCCCTATAACAGTAGTATGTGTGTCATGATTCTGCAGAAGCTCTACATCTAAAAGAATTGAAACTGCCTCAGATGTTTTCATGGCGATTTGAAAGTAGTGAAAAATGAAATTAGTTCAGATGGGATTGGATTAGATTTTTTTGTTGTTGTTCTAGACTATATTCCAGGGGATTTCTGAGTGCTTGAAATCCCACCATGAATCCCTGCTGCCAAGTTAAAAACACCGGAGTAGAATTTCCAAGAGCTTTTCCATTGTTTTCCTCAACTCCCAGGTGTAAATCATGTTGATTGTTCCCCCTTGGTCCCTTCCTCTGAATTTGCTGAGAGGACTTGGGAAGTCCTCATTTCCCTGAGCTCATTGAAGTGGGGACTGCCTGTACTTCACAAAGACCTTGGCTTCTCAGATCTGCCATAAATCAACCATCATCACTGAAAAATCAATAAATTCTTCTGACGCTAACTCATGGTCAGCTGTTGAAGCATCCAGTAATACAAGAGATGCTTCAGTAGTTTGCTGTGGGAATCAGAACTAATTAAACATCGTACTTTCATGTTTCAGTCACTAGCTCACAGCTGGTGGATTAGCTGAAGAGGTGATTTCAGAGAGCAGCTAAAATGCTGGGCAAGGGGAACTGAATCCTCTCATTTATATATGGCACAGAGCAGGCAAAACCATAGCATTCCAAGAAGGTGAGGAGGAACACACTGAAGGACCAGTAGATCTGGGAGCTGATTACCAAATTTCATTGCTCCATTGTTGGCCATTAATCAAGTATTTCCATTCCAGGTGGATCTCACTTCATGGTTTTTAGTTTACAGGTGTTCTTCAAAATGGTTCGTTTCTTCCCTTTTCCCCTACAATTGCTCAACCTGGTCATAATTTTGAGACAAACTATATTAGTGAAGGGCAAAACTTGGACTGCAATGCCAGAATTTTGCATTTGCAATATTTCTGCAAGCAGATTTCTTTGTTTCAGCCCTCAGGTCAGACATCTAGCTGATATATATAGAAATGACTTTCCATGGATCCAACTAAAATGAAGCTGAGTGTCCAGTGAGAGAATTATTGCTTGCAACCGATTGCACTCAGAGTTGCAACACAGGCGAGAGTGGATTTTTGCTTTTTTGCTTTTTTTTCACCCCCCCTCCCAGCCCCCTTGTTGTCTTTGGAAATTTCACAACCTTCAGTTAGCCAGACTGAGTCTGAGCTGAGGATCTTGCAACACTGGTTTATCAGTGCCACTGAAAAACAAATCCATATCGCGTCATGACTTTCATTGATCCACCAGGTTGGTTCCAAGCTGATAGCAGCACAGATGAGATCTCAGGAAAAAAAGAATCAAGCTTGTTGATTCAAATCAACCCAGAATTGCAGCCTGGCAGCCTCCTGGTTAGACTGCATGGCCCAAGACTTGGCTCAGTGCAAACTACATAGTACAATAAGGGAGGCATCTTCTGTGATAGGGCTTCTCAGGACTTCCTATTTAAGCTTCTTCTCAGAGCAAGCAGGAGTCCAGTGGTGAGAAAACTGCATGTTGGGAGGATCCAGAAAAATGCTACATACTACAGAATGCTACTACATACATTTAAAACAAACACACATGTATCTCGCACTGAACCTCAGGGTCCTATGACACTGGTTGCTGCAGAATGTAATGGAGGCCAAAGGCATGTATTCAAACAGTGGATCAGTATACTGCTGATCTCTGGAAGTAACCTAACAATCCACAAAGAATGTGAGGCTTAGAAGGCCCCCGGTTTGCTGCTAACTTTAGCTGGAAGAACAGGCTGTATCTGCAAGACACCACTATTGGCCACTATCAGCAAAAGGAGCTAAGGCACGTTTGTTGATGCTTTTCTCCCCTGCAACTCCGCCAATGACCCTTGCAATATTGATGCAGTCAGCACAATGGTACTTAGTGCGAGTGGCCTGTGTAGATGTGTGAGCTGGTTACACAACTAGAGGATGTCTGGGGAATGGTTTAAACCCCTGACCTGCTGCAACTCTCCAGATTTGTACAGTAATTGTTATTGGGTTGGTCCTGCCTGGGATTGAGAGTCTGAATTTGGACCTAAGAAGGAACTTAAGCAAGTGATGCTCTTTGCAGAATTCTTGCTAAAACTTCAGCATGCTAGACATGCTCTTGGAGTTACATCTTCTACACTTAATTCCATCATACCCATCATCATCCTTGGTGAACAAGGCACATCAGTATTGGATTTCAGCTTTCTCATCCAGTACCAGCAGCATTGTGAGTGTGCCAAGAATCATAACTACAGCATCTGAGAAGGTAGAGGCCATGAGGAGGTCAAGGTGATCCCATCACAAGGAGAGATGCCAGGCTCCTGGGACCTGTGGTGCTGCTGACCTGCTGTACCTTTGGAAGCTGTAGCATAGGGTCAAGGACACAGATCCTTCCCAACCAGATAACCACACACAATCAAGGCACAATCAAGATACACCAGTTCTGCTCTTGCACAAGAAGAGCTTTAGAAACACTCTGATTGATGCTCTTGGCATATGATGTCTGGGAGCTGTTGTTTTTGTAGGGAACAGCTGACATCCCAGGAGGTGGGAATCCTGCTTTTGTGTGAAACGCCCCATGCGAATAAACCATTTGAGAGGGGGAAAATGTGAGGACTAAAACTCTGCCATCAAGCATTAGATTTTCCTTTAAAGCTGGACTTAACAGGGAGATGAAGGATTAGGGTATTCACACCAGCTTTATCTCCTCCACCCCGTCTTCTCAACAGCACCAGTGAGAACATGAGGACTGACCTTTCCTAGAACCTCTTCCGCTTTTCCTGGAAATAAGTCTTCAGTCACATGATTGTGTTTTGCTTCTCTTCAGGAATTCCAGATCCTGAATAAGGCAGACTGTAAACAAGGAAACCTGATACCTCAAGGACAGAAAGAGGGAGAGAACAAGATGTCCATAGACATACTGGAGTGTGTTCAAGCATTGCAATGTGCTCTGTGGTTTGTTTATAAACGCGTGTGTGTAAACCTACAGACACGCACATATATACACTCTTACAGAGTACATACTGTGATTTTTTATCCTGCATCACTAAATGCTGCTTAGAGAGAGCCAGTCCAAGTGAGACTTTCCAGGACAGGCTCTGCTCTTTCAGCCCAGTTCTGACCACAGCTCTCTCTCTGTGTCTGCAGCCCTGTGTTTTCAAACACTGTTATTTTCTAGCACAGGGCAGGGATTGCAAGGGGTGCAAGCAGGTACATGAGCACCCACAAGCCGCCATGCAACACCAGCCTCTCTTAACTGACTGGTTATTAAAACCCTGTCTGGCTTTTAAGGAACACAGCCAGCATTGTAGCTGGGGTGGATGCTGAAGAGCAAAGGGAGGGTTTTTGGTACAAACGAGCAGTATGGTTAATAGAAAGAAATGGAACAGATTCCTCAAAAAGCAGAAATGTGGGGAATAAAGGGTAGCAGCTGGATTGGTACACCACACCAATGAGACCCTTCCCCAAAGGGAGGAAAATAACCACAGGGGAACCTGAATCTTTGCACCAGAGCATGCTTTCTCCTCTGAATCAGATGCAGTTTGCATTTCTATGTCAAACATTCACATAAAGCCCAAAGAGCTCCTTAATCCTAAGGCGTTCTTAGGCTTAATGTTAAACATTTACCTCTTATCACAAAACTAGCTTCAAACTTAATAGAGCTGGAACCCAGCCATAAGTGGGGTCGACAATAACCTTTTTTCCCCTCCACTTATTGCAGAAAACTTCTGGACAGTTGGAGACAAGCCTCACTATCAAATCCTTCCCAAGTGAGTAAATTTGTTGCTGTATGCACACTGTTGAGCAAGGAGCCCTGTTTGCTTGATTTATTTATTTATTTATTTTACAGGCAGAACCCTCAGTGGTACTGGAAGAGGAACATGCAAAATCACAGCAAGCAGGCCATTAATTATGGACTTATAAAAACTCTACTGAAGTTACTGGAAGGATTCCCATTGGTCCATTAGATTTTGGATAAGGTTTAAAATACAGCAACTGAACTAAAAAGAGCATAAAAAACCTCTTCTCTCTCTTGCAGGATTTCTTGCTGATATTGGTATTTTTCCTTGTGTGTCCAATACCAGAGGAATCAATGACCAAAACGTCTGTGTGGTCCCTGCAGTGCTGGTGATTGGTTTGGGCTGCTGAGTATTGTCTCACTGTCTTCATTCTGATTCTGTGGTATCCCCAGAGCCTTTGGATACCAACACAGCTGTGATTTTACAACATGGCACAGTGACTCATGTGTAGTACGACCCCACAGAGTAATGAAAGTGTCTAACTGCAGATTCTGCCATATCCCACCAAACTGAGTGGAGCTTTACCAGTCAACATGGACAACAGCCTCATAGCTGAACAATTTCTCATAACAAAATTATTTTCTGCACTGTGTGCAGCCATGGCCCAGAGCCATTCACAGAACCATTCCTTGGTCCTCTCTTGTTATACACTGGTTTAGCCCAGAAAGCACCAAGACCACATAGTGGAGCAGCCGAAGCACTGAAGCTGTGGGACAGAAAAAAAACAGACTGATCTCCAGGACTATGGCACTGTAACTTCTCAGTTAGAGATCTGCTGATGACTCATTTTGTTCCAGCCCTGAGCTAAACACCTGCCAAGTCATTTCTCTGTGTCAGTGTTTCTGTAAAGCAGAACCAATTATTGTTAGATGTCACTAATACTATTGGTACCTAGCCCAAGACATCTAATAAAGTACTGGAAAATTCATGAGCAAATACACATAGAATTGCAACATGATGTTAAAATTAATCTCATAACTAAGCATTCAGCTCCCCTGCTAAATCAGTGGGGCTATGACGTTTCTGCTATCCCCTCCTGCCTGAGTACAGCTACACAGACAGATAATGGCAAGTTTCCATCCCATAACCAACTGCCTGCGTGCAGCTCCCATCCTTCAATAAATGTCAGTGGCTTCCTTGGCCATGTAAAATAGGGGAAGCTGCTTTCCAGCCTCCGTGGCATCAAGGTGGGCAGCTGGGCTCAGTTCAACTTATTCATGCAGCCATTGCCTGGAGCTGCTACAAGACACAAGACTCTTCTGAGCCCACGTCTTCATCTCTCGATCCTCTGGAGATAGTTCTAATGAGCTGAAACATCTCAGAGGAAGGTTAGAAAAACAGCCAGTAGTGGTATCATGTGCCAGTCAGCAAAAATTTTCCTGACAATCCACCAGTGCGTGGATGCCTGATAGCTTTATATCCCTTCTGATATTTCCTCTCCTATCACGCAACTGTGATTTCTCTTGTTAGTCATACTGTAGCACTTCCAGCACCTCATTTAATCCTTCTTCATCAAAACACCATTTAAACAAAGATTAACCTATTTGAAAAAGCGGTTGCTGTCATCGCTTCCCTCTGTGCCATATTTATTTACTGCTCTATTCTTTTTTGGAGTAGTCATGCCAGGTAGCTTTTGATGAGGAACATACTGCTTGCGTATTCCTATTATGGTCAACAAAGCCCCAAAGACACCAGCAGAAATGAAAATAAAGCTCATTATATGACATTGAAATAAGCTTTTCTGCAGGAAAAAAAGTGTTGTCTGACAGGACAGCATGCCCTACACTGTCAGACAGCACTTTTCCATATCATTCTCTTAGTGCCTCTTTGGGAAACATCCTGCTTGCTTGCACACACACAAAAAAAAAAGCACAAATTCCCTAGATCTCACACGAAGGAAGCATAATGTCTCAGCAAGAGTCACTTTATGAATCATTAAAACGAAAGAAAAAAATGCAGGTATAAAGCATTCGGGAGGGGTAGGATATTCCTGCTGCGTCTACAGCCGCTGTACAGAGGCAAATTGTTCCTGCTCAGGTTGGTGTGTGTGCCCATTTCTTGGCTAAGCAGTCATGCATACATCGGGGATGTTTGCAAGCATAAACTAACTTCTGTTACTGTTGCAAACATATTTGCAAGTAAAAGTATGCAGTTTCAGAAATCTGATCTGATGTCTTTCTCTGTAGAAGTGGCCAACAGAGTGGGCTGTACGTGCAGCATGGATATCATCTGGATCACTGCTCAAGGCCCACAGGGCCAGGGTTAATAAAGCAAAAGGGAACAGAGAACCAAAGCACTGTGATAACTGTGTGCACCAGAGACCATTCTACTGGCTCCTGTGAAAGACCTTTCTATCATCTCATTGCTCAATATTCAAAGCAATACTTGGTACTGCTTACTCAGAGATCTACAGTTTCAACCAGAAAAATATATAGACTGACAGAAAAGGCAATGTTGGGAAAGTCACAGCAAGAGCTGCAGTGAGAAAGCATCTAGCCAAGGAAAAATATCAGTGATGCTACCAGATAAAGGCTGGTCTGGAGTCTGTAATAAATCCAGGCTTTGCATGGCAAGTGTGTAGGTCTGGGAGGAATTAAGAGCTCCCCACAGTAATTTGAAATGGGCTGCTTGTTATTCTCATCACACAGGTAGGAATGAAGGGTAATGGTTTGCCCAAGGCTGTATGGCAGAGGAGTAACCACATACGGAGCCTAGACTTTCCTCTACATGATATCCTTTCATGTCAAACCTGATTCCATCTATTTACTGACTCAAAGAGGGTCTCAGCTACCCATCCTGTGGACATATATGTTCATATGCAGATGAAGCTGTGGCCTACCTGGTAGCCTGTATATCTTCTTTAAAGAACAGAGAGAGAAAACTTATAATTAAAGACATTGAATAAAGAAGCATGGATTGTAGAGGCTTAACCCTGCTCGTCACTGATAGCCAAAGTCCCATTGTCCCCAGTGGTGTGGTAAGCCTGGCTGTGCTCCGGTACTTGGTGATCTGTGCCTAAAAGAGTGACACATAAAGAGACCCATATTTGATTTAGAGTTTTTAATTCCTTTGGACAAGAAACTCTCTTTTCACTGCATCTGTAATAACATGAAGCCCATTTTGAGCACTATAATATGTCCACTACCACTGATAATAATTACAATGATCAGTAGCAAACTCCTCTGGCAAGATATAACTGCCAACTCCCCAAAATAATGGCAGGGATCTGCCCAGAGATGCTTGTATTCCGTCTTTTACTCCACTGAATGCAGGATAAGAAGCTCCAACAAAGCCAATGAACCACATTTGGGTGGGGTGTTCCCCAGGACCCATATTCACTCCAAAATCAGACTGAGTTCTACCAGAGTATGAATGGAGTTTGCCATAGGATAAGCTTTTCTCCTAGCAGCTTCCCAGGGCTGTCCAACAGGAGTATCTGAAGCATAGGCTGCTAAGGATCCCCTCGCCTCTCACGGGCTCATGATCAAGTTGTAATTGCTCAGCTATTGCATCTGTTTGCATAATTAAGACCAGCTGTTGCTGTGCTAGCTTCCATCCAAGAAATAGCTGTGCAAATACATTTTTTACTGTTAATGTAAAGAACAATTTTGTGGCCTCTGCCCTAACTGGACCCTGAGAAGTAGCATTTGTGTTTTAATTCCTTCCAAGTTCACACAAAATTGTAACCCTCAAGAAAAGTCAGTTCCTATCCATCCCTGTTATCCAGTACATGAGCTGAGGAGTTTCCCACTTGTATGGATTTATTGCCTAGTAATTATAGTTCATGAAACCCATTCACTGGAAAGTGTGTCCTGGATACTCCAACTCTTCCTGGCAAACCAAATGCTTAACATCACAAGGGGTATAAAAATACCAGAAAGCGTGTTTGAGTCACTTTTAACATAACAGATTAGTTTGCAGGGTCTAGCAGTGTTTCTAACATAAATCACACTTTAGAGATGGGAAAATACTCCTAAATTATCTAGTTCAACTGTGTTTTGCAAGAATCTATTCTCTGCTGCCTTCGTCTAAACCTAATTTGAGAAATATCTCTATGCATGAGATTTCCACCACTTTCCTTTGGGATTATCTAACAGCTTGACAGAAACCGCCGTTAGGAAATATATCTTGACATTTAAGTCTACAGTTTGCATCACTCAGTTTAAGCCTTTTACTCCTAATACTCAAACCTAAGTTACATAAATTGAGTGCCCTGTCCCCTCCCCTCCTTCAGTGTTCACCACTTCTCCAGATATTTGCAGAGGGCTCAAATGTCATTGTTCCCAATTTCTCCCAGTCAGATCCTTGGCTGATATGGAGGACACCTTCTCAGCTCCATCTCACTCCATGTCAGGGATCACCCTACAGCCCTTGGACATGGGTTTCACAGCAGTGGAGAAAAGAGGGATGAGGATTGCTAAGGACAGGTTACTGGCCAAGGCAAACAGTCCCTATTGTACAAGGGAGCCATTTCCAGTATGTCAAAGTATTTCACCTTTAATAGGTGTTTTCCTTGCTCTGATAGTGCTTCAACCACCTTTCCCTTAGCTGAATCACTCCCTGGACCAAAAAACTGGAGCAACCAAGTGAGATGCATTGGGAGTTAAAGGCTGCTGCTATTTACTACTATATTTTTCTTTCTCACAGAACTGCTTGGTACATTGTGGCCTTGTTGCTGAATAGAGGCAGGGTGTATGGGGCATGTAAAGTACATATTACCCGTTCTGATCAGGACTTGGCAGGAGGCCCTTACCAACAGCAGCTTAACACACAGCTGGGCACCCTGACTTCCTCCTGCCAACACCATGCTTCATCTGGGGCTTGAGACGCATGAGCTCTTGGTGCCCTTGTGAGAACACCAAAGGTGGAGCAGTGACCCTGGCTGAAGTAGTGGCAAAATTTCCACTGACTCCTCTGAGACCAAGATTTCACTTTAAATGACTGTTCTTCAAAGGCAGTGAAGGATTAAAACCGCGCCACATGAGTGCACTGGTTAAAATGAAAGACTTGCTAAGCAGATACAGGGTCCAAAAAGAGTTACAGAAGGTCAAGTTTCCAGTTCAGTGAACCCTGTCAGCTGTCCCAGGGCAGCGCTTTGCTCAGGAGCAACGGACCTGTTGTCAGCACACACTCATGAGAATTAAAGGCTGAGATTTCCAATGCTCGTGGTCTTGGAGGCATAAAACCTATTTGCTCTTATGCTGGTTGAGAATTGGAGTACAAGGCAAAGGGAGAATCATTCCTCTCCTGTTGAGCCTCTCTGTGAATGTTAGGAATCGGGCACTTACATACTCATACCAACTAGAACATAACGTCTGGTTTGACTACTGTGCCTACTTTCACTGTGTGGAAACGTCACCAATGGGATGAGGTTGGATATTAGGAAAAACTTCTCAAAAGCAGCAGTTGGGCACTGGCACAGGCTGCCCGGGGAGGTGGTGAAGTTGGGCTAGATGATCTTAGGGATCTTTTCTAACCTTGATGACTCCATGAAATTCTGGGTTGGAACACAGCCAGAGGAGCACTTCAGTCCTTCCTAAAGACTCCTGTTCCTGGAGTGGTTACCTTCTTAGTCCCCAAGACATACCTCTCCAAGGAGATAAAGAACCAACTTCCCCACCCTAGAGCTTACAAAAGAGCCCAGGTGAGGTCCTACATAAATTTCCTCGCTGGCAACCCACTTCAGAGCTGGCCCCACCAACAGAACATGGGCACATGTCAAACACCTCCCATTTTGAACAGAAGGGCCAGGGAGCATTTCCTTGTTCAAAATACCACACATCACCACACTGTGCTTACCCATGACACCATAGGTCAAAGAGTTGCAAGCTTTCTGACAGACCCTGGCCCCAGGGACACGTGGCCCTGCTGGGAGAGCTGTGTGAAGATTTACACTCCATCCTGCCATCTCTGCAAGATATTTCATCAGTCACCAGGCTGTTCTGCAACATACTGAATTGTGTAAACTCAAAGAAAGTGAAGGCAAAGAGCAACTTTGGCAATCCCTGTGCAGGACAGTGAAGGTGGTGAAGGCTGGGAATGGTCCTGCCGCTCGGTCATGTTACAGGTGGTGATTAGATATTTGCAGAGAGTTTTGCAGGTGTTTGCGATCCTGAGACAAAGGCTCTGAAAGGAGATGTGTGTGAGCTCTTTTATTGCACCAAGCTGGTTGACCAAATGCAGCACATGGAGTAAAGTTTCATAGCTGTGTTTTCACCCTTTGCTGGAGCTGATACCACGAGATAAAACTGCAGTTTATAACACCTTTATCAAACAAGTGGTAATCAGCACTAATCGTAATCAACGTCCCTCTGCAAAACAACAGCCAAAGTAGGGAGCTGAGCCTAAGGGAATTGATTTAATCAGCTTCATTGACATTTGGCCTGATTGCTATAACTGGAACTTGGTCTCCTATCTTGTTTAAAGTCTAGGCAACTCACTGCCAGTAATCCCCCAGACTGACAGTGGGAACTAGTCTTCACTTCAGGTCAGAGAAGGGAAACAACCCCATATCACATTTTCTTGTGTTTCTATACAGCTTTCTCCTGCTCCAAATGATGCTGCAATAGCCTGTCTTCCTCAGGCAGACAAAAAGTGGTTTATGATCTTGGGACACACCTGACTTGTTTCCACATTAAATGCAAGTGAAGACAGTTCCAATGAAAGGTGCTGAAGTAGCGGGGACTGAAGTCCTGTATTGATCTCCCAAACAGTCAAAGGCAACAGTGTGCCCCAGCCCTGACCCATACAGCCAGTTGCTCTCCTGAGCCCTGGGCCTCTCCATTGAGAAAGCCAGCCCAGAGCACAGGTAATGTCTCTGGCCAGACAGGGAACGTTTGTCTGCTGGGTACATGCTTTTACTCCATCATGAGATAGTCATGTTTAACGTTAATAAACATCTCTGAAGTATTTTTTTAAGGGCCCAAACCTGACATTACATCCTCCAGCATAAATTGTCACCATGGGTGCTTTCCTATGGACATGGCAGTATTGGGGTCTGTCTCTGGCAGTTCACATAGCAGCATCTTGCCCACCCCAGGGATGCTGGAGAGCACAGTACCAGTTTGCTGACAACATGCAGTAATGCAATTGGTCCACAGAAAAACTTAGCCTCAATAAAGATTAGAGGAAGTAAAAGCTGACTCAAAAGTTCTGTGGTAGGATACAAAGTCTTTTTTCCCCTTAGATAACTGTTGCTAATTACATAGGGTGGTTATTTTGGCGAGGGTTTTTTTGATGATGTTGCAAAGTCACAGTAACTCAGATGCTTCCCAGGTAAAGTGAGCTCCCTTCTTGCCATTCGGGGCTCCAGGCAATGTAATCCCAACAGCAGATGCCTTCATTCAGGCCTCTTACTTGTCATTTCAGCTTCAGGGACAAAGCTGGGCAAGCCTGGGATGAAGACTTGCTTTCTAAGGTGAAAATGCAACCCATGTTTCTGCTATCCTTCCAACAGCCAAGTGGGAAAAGGTGTTTTAAAGCAGTCTCGTAGATAAGATACTTGAGTGCTGACAGTCAAAGTCAGATGATAAATAAAAAAAAAAAAACAAGAAAAGAAAAAGGGAAGAAATTTGAAAGCAACTGGAAAGCACTGACTGGGACCCTTCAGGCTGCTTCAGCAGAGCTGTCCTGGAGACCAACAGATAATCCCAGGGCTTTGGCTCTGGCAGCTTTTGCCAACAGCATCCTTTGGTCCTAGTAACATAATAATCACACACCTCTGGAAGGGCTGCTGGAGACATTTGGGTTCCCTGGTGCCTAATTATAGATTTTAAAGCTGTGGAGGGAGCGGGTGTTTCCCCTATTAAAAAAAAAAAAAGGTATATTTATACAACTCCACACCCATTTGCTTTCTAATGCAATGCACGTAGGGAATCTCATACATCAACTACAAAGTGCCTATTGTTCTATGTCAGCAGATAAATAAGTCACCCTCTGAAGACTTGGAAGCTTTGCTCTCGGTTCAGGATTATTGTTCCACTTGATGCATGAAGTTGGCAGTTTTTCTTTCCTCTTCTTCCCAAGCGAATTGGATCACTCCAAAACTTGAGTAACATCCAGGCTAACAGCTCACCAGAACTGTTAGTGTGTATGTGTGTGTGTGTGTGTATACACACACGCCTGGGGAAGAAGTTAGGCTGAGAGGTGATTTCATTTGTCTTTTATTGTCATTTGTTTTTAATTATATACTTAAGTGATGATGTTGCAACCGTTGCCTCTTGAACTTCTTCCAGACATATTTAAAGCCTACGATGCTCTATCAGCCAAAAGTTTCAAGGGAGGAAGGAAGGTCTGTATTTCTGGTTTATGATTTGTTTTGCTTTTGTTGTTGTTTTTAAAATCAGAGTGGCTTGGTATTAACACATCTAACCACAACACTACTATGTAGTCAATGCTGTTCTTTGCAGCGGACTGTCATTGCTTGACTGTCACAGCAAGGAAAGGAAGATGTGCTACAAGATAGGTTCAGAAAGCTCATTTCATCAAAGCAGAAGTCCAAATCCTTTCCAATAGCCTCACTCCTACTTTTCCTTAGTGCAGAGAAAAAAAGAAAGAAAGGTCAATACAGATCTCTGTCAAGACAGCAAATTCCTAATGTGATTATGCTTTTTTCCTGGTATTGTTAATAGTAATTAAAATTCTCCCAAAGAGGAATGTTTTTCATTGACTTCAGCAGGCTTTGGATGAGAAACAGTCTGGAGGTTGCTGAAAAAATGCTATTTTTGACAGAAAATGCAGACTCACTGAAACAGATCCTGGGAATAGCTTTCACACCAACAGCTCAGGAAGAATGTTCTGTCGGGTCCAGGGTGTACTTTTCAGAACCAGAGCAGGAAGCAAAAGCATAAAGTAGCAAAGGACAGGTGGCCAGGTCACCCACCCCAACACAGCAGGCTGATTCAGGCAGCCTTGGTTCAGACTGTTGGCTGCAGCAAGAGTGAGAAAGACTTTTTACGTGGTCTGATAGTGATAGGACAAGGGGAATGGCTTTAAACTAAAAGAGGGGAGATTTAGGTTAGATGTTAGGGGAAAACTTTGTGGTGAGGCACTGGCACAGAGAAGCTGTGGGTGCCCCAATCCCTGGAGACATTCGAGACCAGGTTGGATGGATCCTGGGCAGCCTCATGTGGTGGGTCCCCACCCTGCCCACAGCAGGGAGTTGGAACTCAATGATCTTAAACGACTCCTCCAACCTAAGCCATTCTGTGATTGAGAAAGGTCTCAGCTTCCCCAAAAGAATGCAAATCACTGGAGCTTTAGCTATGTGCAGCAGGCTGCTTCTGCTCTCCAGTTTAAGAGCTTATCTCTGTACAGAGCAGGACTGTTTTTGAAGGCTTCAAGTGTTCTTGGGGATAGGAAAGAATACATTTCCTGCCAGCTGCATTGTGATCAGGCCATAAAGACTTATGTTTAAAAACAATTGTGAAACAACTCAAACAAGATGCCCTCAAGGCTCTCTACTAAAGACAACAACAGCTTTGCCATCAGCTTTGATGAGCACTCAGCTATGCATCTGTAGCCCTACATTTCATTAAATTACTACTGCCTTTCTAAGAGAAAGCACTCTTCCTAGGAAAAAAAGGTGTGCTTCCCTTGCTCTCATTCTGGACCTCTGCATGTATCAGAGATGGAGATACAATTGCCCAGACATAGCAGAATGAAAGAATAATTGTCCTTAAAAATTAGGAGAGGAACTCAAACCACAGCAATAAGATTCACATTCACAGAAAGCAAGAGGCTGCTGCTGCTGTAAAAACAACCAGCCAAAAACTCATCTGGCACTAAATGGCACAGCTGCAGTGCATTCAACAAGGCAATATTGATTTACACCAGCTGAGAAGCCATCCCAGAACTTGTTTGTAAAACAGGACTAGCATTTAGGGTAAATTTCAACTGCTTTAAATGTGGAAGTGGTACAAGAAGAAAAGACCTTCTAGCCAGAAGATGTATATTTGAAAGGGACAGAAAAGCAGCAGCTGAGATTTGGCATGGTGCTGCATACAAGCACAGGCAGGAAGGAGGGCACAGATGAATGCTGTCCTTCCTAAAGTCAGCATACATCGCACCTCAGACACCCGCTGCACGCAGCAGATTGACAAGGGCATGCACATTCACGGGCCAGAATTACACTGTGTACAGTGATAACTCCACAAGGAGAACAAACGAGCCTGTTTGCTTTCTTAAAACAACATCCCTGAATGGCTTAGAGCATGTCAGAGAAGGGCACAACATTTAAGGGCTTTTTTTTCCCCTGAACAGTGCATAAGAGCTGGTGGATTGGGATGGGGTTGCGCAAGGATTGCATTAAACCCTACAGTACATTTCCAAGCCTTGTTTGTCTGAACAATTGACTCTGAGCACAGACACTTATCAATAGAAGCCTAAACAAATTTCAGAACAAGCTTTATTTTATTTTTCGCTGACTTTAACATCGAGGTGTTCCAGGATTGCAGTTGCTGTAGCAACAGGAAGGAGCTCATTAAATGATCAACCTGAAGGCCAAAGCTATCAGAGTTGAAATGAACGAAGGTTAATATTTAACCTAAATCATCTTATTTGTTTAAAAACATGCAGCTCACTTTCTATTAGCAGTCGCCTTGTGGAGCTACTTCAGAAATTGGTATGGAGCTGTGAGACCATTGAAATTTTCATACATGTCCCACGTAATATCCAGTCCTAAGCTATGCAGGCTCTGATGGCAGTAACCTACCAGAAGTCATACAACATACCTAGGCAGAGAGCTATTTCTACCGATCTGTTATGTCCAACAATCATTTGATACACACACTGTCGTTCTTAAAGACTTCCACAAACTAATAGCACAACGCATTGTTTTAAGAGCTCATGAGAATGCGTGATCCCTTTTCAGCCTCCTTAGATTCTGCCCTTCAGACAACCGTTCTGGGATGAGTTACACTTTGCCTTGGGCCCAGCAAGCAGAACCAAATGGAAATAGATTGCTGCGGCAAAATGAAGTGACCCATCCCCTGCTATTGCTTAACCATGTCTAGCCTCCCTCAGTGATGTTTCACATGCCTGGCAGGCTACTCTTTCCCCAGCTTTCAATATTAACTGCTATTTTTCATCAATGAAATGGCATCTGCTAACAGCCAGGAGGGACCTCATAGCTTTATGCTTGCCCTCCAGTTGAACAAGGACACTTCAGGGAAGGCTGCATCCAAGAAACACTGCTTGGTCAGCTCCTGCTTTAGGAACAAAGCAACACATCTCCTTCAGAATGCAACTACTAAAGGACTCCAGCAGACCATTACTTTTAGCAATTTCCTGTAGCTCAGATCTGCCCAGACTACACCTACCCCAGATGAACCTAGCTTTTAACGAAAATTCTAAGGAACAAAACCTCTCTCTACTTTTGCCTCCAAAACTTGTCTCAAAAAACATTCCTGCCCATTTTGAAGACAGTCCCATGGCTGCAGTTCCATTCCGGGATATCTCATTGCAGATGGTAGCCACTAACATAAAACATTTGGATGCAACAAGAAACTGCAGATAGTCATTTGCCAACTCTGCCCTATCCTAACAAAGGCAACAAATTTCTCTAGGAGCAACTGGGGATGGAAAGTTCATTTTGCAGCGCATCTCCAGACCATTTAAGGTCTTTCAAAGAATCATTAAGGTTGGAAAAAACCTCTAAGATCATCTAGTCCAGCTGTCCACCCATCACCAATATTGCCCACTAAACTATGTCTTTAAGTACCACCCCTGCACATCTTCAATGCCTCTAGGGATGGTGACTCCACCACTTTCCTGGGCAGCCTGTGCCAATGCTTTACCACTCCTTTGGAAAACAAATGTTTCCTAACATCCAACCTGAACCTCCCCTGGCACAACTTGAGGCCATTCCCTCTCATCCTATTCTTAAATACATGGGAGAAATGACAGCTCATTGTCATTTGTGATCTGATCAAACATCATTTTGTGATTCTGATGGGGCACCAGCAGAACCCAGGTAGAACACACAGGTCAGTCCAGCTATCAGCCATACACATCACCAAACCATTGCCCTCTCCAATAGTTCTCCTTTCTATGAATATCAAACCCAGAGGCAAGACCACACCAGAAATTTAAACATTCAGGTTATTGGTCAGTAAAATTGCCCTGAAATATAAAGCTGTGAATCATGATTATGTTGTCCAATAGTTCCGCAAAAACAATTTTTATTGAGATTGCTGATGGCACAGGGGAACACAAAGTTCTAGAAAGACATTACAGGAGCCAGGCCCAAGTTACAGCTCTGCCAGTAAATGACTGTGGGTCCAACTAGAAAATGTTCACATGGGTTACCTCAACACTGATGCTGAGAAAGGACCGCTCTGCAAAGCAGCGCAGAGGTTTCTGCAAGGGTGAGGGTCAGAATATGAGCTGAGCCATCCTGAGGAGGAACCCTCCAAGTGATAAACCCCAGAAAACAAGCAAACAATAAAAAAAAAACAACAAACCAAAAAGCCACCCAAGATCAGCTTTGCTATTGCACTGTCTCCTGGATGCTTTCAGAAGCCGATCTCCAAGGAGGAAGAGCACTTTGACTTCACACACACAGTCAGTGTTGAGAAAGGCTGGGAAGGATGCCTGCAGGTCTCATATCCCCCCCGATTCCCTCCCCCGTGTGATCTAGCTGTGCTCTGCAGACCTGCAGCTGTCAGAGCCGACTCTCCCAGTGCTCAGTAATCTGAGGCTCTGCAGGCAAGTGTTCGTTGCCTTCCTAAAGCAACACTTGCTCAGCAAACACAAATATGTTTACTGTGGAAACTTTGTACTTGCCTTGCTGCCCTCGCTCTTTGCCAGGTGTTTTTCTTTTTATACCCACAGGAGACACAGAGCCATGTTCTAATATAGAAATATAGATCCGCACACATGTTTATTAATAAACAGGTGGGCAAATCTGTTTGCTTACTGCCTTATTTGAGTGATTTATTCAGTTATTTTTAGACCTCTTAGACTCAAAGCAGCAGCATCAGGCACTGGCTATTGTAATATAACCAGGCTACAGCCACAAGTTGTTTTGTTCCAGAGAATAAAAGATAAGTAGATACAAGGGCACCCAGCACCAGCCAAGCCCGTATTTTTCTCACCACTTTTAAACCAGTGTCTTCCATGATATTACCCTGAACTGCTGAGGATAAAACAACAGGGAAATGGTGGCCAGGTAGACCAGGATCTCTACTAAGGGCTGCAGTACGGAATCATGTACAAATACCCCAGTAGCACAAAAATATGCAACTCTAAACAATGTATATATTGTTTTTTTCTACAGATTACATACATACACACATGAATATACACGTGCTAAAATAAGAGAAAGGGTACAGCCCCCAGTATTGCTCCTTTCTCCACATATGGGAGGTGGGCAGGCACTGAACACCAGCACAAATCAGCCTTGCCTTGCTGAGATCAATGCTCAGAGGGATCTCTCAGCCAAAAATCACCATAACACCCACTTGGATCATTTGCAAGGGGAAAAAAAAAACAACAACAAAAAAAGATAAAGTGCAAAACATCCTCTCAAGGGTGCAGTACTACCCAAGGCCATGAGGACATCACAGGAGGAGACCTGAAGAAGCACTATCAGAGAAGATGGACACAAAGAGCTCCTCAACTCTCACGGGTCAAGGCCTCCCAAGAAATTTCACTCTCACAAAGCCATTTTTACACTCCTTCTGCCTACTGCATGGGGCCTCCCCAAGTTGGCTACTATGGGTTTTGTGCCCCTTCAGGGTGCAGGCCCAGCTGAACAGGCATTTTCACTATTCCTAGCATCCTCCTGCTACCCCTGTTGCAATAAGCAGAGTTAATTGTCTGCCTCAGCCAAACAAGCAAGCATAAATGCCAGTAAAACAAAACATTGCATACATCCCTCATCTGGAAGTTATTTTTGTTTGTATTTATGTTCCCACATGTTGCCAGGGTGATGCCTGGGCTCAAGCCCACATGTGGAAAAATCTGGACTGTGCCCTGTACTAGGAAGCTCCCTAACTCAGAGGCTGAATTGTGCTTGCTCTTCCTCACCTCCTAGAAAAACAGCTTATGTGCTTGGCCTTACGTCTCAGAGCACAGCCTCTTTTATCCTAAGAAGAGGAAAATAAACAGTTGAGCTTTATTTTCCCAGTGTGACAGGAGGAGCAGAAAGAAGCCATTCCTTCTGTGGCAGGAGAAAAGACAGGAGCACATGCTCATCACACCTTGTGGCACAGCCTGGACCTGGCCACCTTAACCCATCTCACATCCCTCTGAGCAAGGCCAAGCTCAGCCATGGCCCTGACACCTCAGTTAGGGAGCTGCCTCCTAGTAAATCACAGTTCAAAACCACATCAGCTCAAACACCAGTAAACCACCTTCACCAACCAGCCTCAAGCCTCTTCCATCACTGTAGGATCCCTCCTTCCCCCCAAACAAGCCAAAAACCTCAAGATATTACCTGCTGAAGGCTCATTTCCAAAAGCATCTCTGTTTATGCCAGCTTCTCTCCCACCATTACCTTCTTCTCTTGAGCGCTCCTTAGAAGGGCCTGTGCCAAACCATGCCCTCTTTCACAGCCCCAAGCTATATGCATTTCCCCCACATTTCAGAGCTCCTCCCCTCATGCAGGCTTGGACCACCCTCAGCTGAGCCCTCTAATTAGCCCTAGGCCCTGATGACAATCCCAGTTCCCACCTGGACCCAGCCCAAAGTTATCAGCCCTGGATGGGAAGACTGCCTGAGGACAAACTAGGGGTGAAGCCATGCTCTAACCAATTCGGTTTTTGGTCATCGTTAGCAAAGCTGGGACTTCACCTGTCTGCATTTTGGTCTCTGCACTCAGAGCCTGACTGGGACAAGCTCCAAATTCACATGCCACTTATCAGCCTAGCAGACACAGGCTCTCAGATTAAACACGAGGCAGGACATCAGATCTCCAAATCACGTTTCCACCTCTGTCATAAAATCATAGAATGGCTTGGGACTATAAACATCTCCTAGTTCCAACCCACTGCCATGGAGGTCACCGCTGTCCTCATGCCCATCCAAAAAATTAGGAGAGAAAGAGCCACTGCATTGCCTAAACAGGACTTCTGACCAGAGAAAGCAAAGCACAGTAGAGGTTATAATTTAGAAATGACTGAGAATATGAGATAAGAAATTGAAACATCTTTTCTCTGAAAGATTTTCTCCTTTCCCTCATAATGGTGGCTGTCACTTAGGCACACTAATCAGAAATATCACGCTGTTGTGGATGGCTCCACTTGAAGGCCCTGAAGGCTTCAATTGAGCGTTTGCATCTCTTCAGTTTTGCATGTCGTGGAGTAAAAAAAATGGCATTGTCACAAAAACAGTATTTCTGAGGTTGCTGAAAAGTGAAGGAAAAGTCAAATTAAAGGAAAACAAAACCAGACAGTTCTCCTGTAAATTCCCATTTGACCATTAAACCCCCCGCCCCCCTTTTTTTTTTAATATTATAAAAAATGACAAAATCTGATGCTCGTTTGACAGAAGAGTTTTGACTGGTGGCAGACCTTGACCAGGCAGGAGGAAGGAGGCGTGGATAACAAAGAAAGTGGGTTATGGACTCCACCACTGCCTGTTCCAACCTTTGTGCCGCATGGTCCCAGGGCTTCTCCATTAATGTGGCACAGATGTGCCTCCCCATGAGGGATCCTCAAGGACAAAGTCTGACAGAAGTGCAAATACACTGCTATGACTCAGAGATCCTATTTGTGAGGGTCTCTGGGGGTTACAGATACCTATGTACTCTCTATGAACAAGGCCAGTAAAAACCTCTTTCTCAGCAACACATCTCTCTAGCCTGTGACTAGATATTTGTTGATCTAATTAATTGCCTTGAAAGTATTAATTAGAACTCATCACAACAAATAGTGGAGTTTATTTATTCCAACACAAATTATCTTGCAGAAGTTGAAGAAAAGATGAGAATAAACAGCAGAGATTAAATTGGACTAGATCTTCTGTACCAACCTTCAAAACGAGCACTCTTATGCAATCTGAAATGTTTGTGTTAATAGATAACAGCTAGATAGATAGCTCACATATGGTGCACCAGCAATCAGTCATTTTCTTTAAAACAGATGTGTCTGAGAAGATTCCTGATAAGCAGAAAATATCAAAGTCAAGGAAGGAAAGGCTGCAGGCAGATGAATAGAAAGATCCGGCAAGGTGCAAGCTGGATTTTAGCACAGGGAAACCCCCGAGGGTGCTAATCAGCTTCCTTTTGATCACACCATAAGGGTGAAGTCTTAAACAGTGTCAAAGTGCTTTATGGAGTGACAAAATCAGTAATAAAAAGAAATCAAACTGAACTTCTCCTTGCCAATTACTATCGAGCCAAATGGTCCCCACAGAAGAACACAAGCCTTTCTGCAGAGGCCGCTGGGGGCCATTGGAAGGACTCAAAAAGCCACAGGCAGATACAGCCAAGCTGTCCCCTCCTGTTCCCCAGGGTCCTGCAGCAGCTGCAACCACAGCCCGCCTGCTCAGCACCACTCATGCTAGGGCAGCAAAATGAACGCGTTTGTCATCCCTTGCGCTTGACTTCACAGTTTTCTACAGTGCAGATATTAGGCTTGCACATCTCAAAATCACATCACATGATTGAGCTGTGATTGAGGCCCAGGTCTGTAGAATGAGCTGGTTGCTGTACAGCTCTGCTACAAGCTCCCTGAGAAATATTAGTCAAATCGTTTAAAATCCATTTTCTGCCTTTGCACAATGAAGGTGACAACTGCTCTTCAGGGGCCTTGAAAATCTGAATTCCTCACTGGGAAGTGTGTTCTGCTCCTCAGCTGGAAAATACTAGTGAAGTGCCAAATATTGTTATTAATTTAGCACAGCTAATTTGTTCCACGGAGATCAGCATGCAACTGCTGGAGCAAAGTGAGGGAGATGGCTCCAGCTCTCTGCACTGATGGCCCTCCAGCTACACCAGGGATCTGTGGCGTGGTATCAGGTAACTTGCATGAAGTCATCAGCACCAATTCTAATTTGCGAACCGTTCCCTGAGGCATGACACAGATTGATTCACATTAAACTTTCATGGATGCCTCTGATCTCATGCACAAGGCTGGATTATCTACAAGGCTCTGCCAGCAACACTGACCAGGGGGCAAGCACTCAGGCAGCTGTGCAGTGCTTGAGATGGGCTGTTGTGAGCTGTGGTGCCAAAGAAAACCCATGCTCCCTTGAAGAGAAATGTGTTACTGATGTGTGTTTATCTATCAGTTGTTGGAATACACTGCGAGGAGACTAAAGGTCCCCATGGCAGGTAAATGAACACCCTTCAGTTGTGCCATTAATTTCTAGAGAGCGAGAGGAAGAGTTTGCCAGCAAACTTATTGGCTGTAAATCACTAACTGGCCTTTCTGGAGAAGACAGATCTCTTCTTGCCCTGTGCTCCTCTTTTAGCCAAAAGTGGTCCTCCTCAGCAGCCCTTGCCCCTTCTAGAAGAGGTGAGGATCTGCCTTTCCCTTATCAGAGGCTGTTCCCCCATCCCTCAGGCTGAGAGGTCTCACTGACAGCAATGGACTCCCTGCATCAGCCCTAACCTGGGATGCTCACATCCCCTCTCAGCCCCATGGTGTCATGCTCAAACCCCGGCTCCTCTCCCCGAGTCCACGTGCGGACACGCTGCTGCCCTCAACACGTTACAGCCCGGGTGTTTTTCCAGCCGCTCTGACATAACAAAATTTCCAAGCCCTTTGCCCTCCCCAATGCATTATCTGCCACCAGGGACAGTTGGTCTGAATGAAGCAAGCCCCAGCCAGCTCTCTGAGGTCCAGGACATGCTGTCCATGGAAAAACAACGCAGCAGAGAAACAAAAAAAGTGAGAGACTACCTGGCTGCTGTTTATAGGCTTCTCAGAAAAAGTCAGCAGTCAACAGCCAAACTTGAACATGCACGTCACTCCTTTGCTTATGGAAGGCGAGCGTGCTGAATGCCTGGCCTCCTTTCAGCCCAGCAGCCCCATCTCTGCATTTGAAACCGTAACACTGGAATAAGGAGCAGAGCTCAAGTCGGTGCCCGCTGGACTCAATAGGCAATGCAGGTGCCAGAGGCTTTTTTAGATACAGAACAGTGATTCTTTGTGCCTTTATTAGTGTGGGTTGCTGGACTCCACCCTCAGTCACACACAAAACAATTCCTGGATGGATATTTCTAATAGGGACCTGAGAGTGCCTTCTAATTAGTGAGTTTCCCAGTACTCACGTCACATGGATAAATAACTTTTCTGCTTCAGGAAGTGCTAAGACTCACTCAAGGCCTCTCCAAGAATCAGCTACAGGGTCAGGAAAAGTGACATTGTTGTAGCAGGAAGGATGCAGAGGACCAGCAACGAGCCATCCCAGCCCCATTTCTCTATCTGCCCGTTGCAACTCCATAATGTGCTTTAGTTTCTGTTTCCATTCCTCTCTCTGCTCCCTTCCAGGAAACTACAGGCCACATTCCCCTTGATTTTCTCTGTCTGTCAGCACACGAGCAGAAGAGTTACAGGACATGCACTGGTGCAAGCGAGAGCTGGCTTCCCCATCAGTTCCTTGTCACTCCTGCGTTTCACTCCCATTTTACCTAATGACTTGGCTCACAGAGATGTGAACGCTGCCCTCCTCTCCTGCTGGCCAGAGCCCTGCTGGATGCTGTTCTGCACTGCAGGATGCTTGGATAGCAAGCTGGGGCTCAGCGAAACACTGGCCAAGGCATGCACACTCCATAGCGCAGGACAGGGGAGCTGATGAAAGTTCTCTGCAGCAATGTCTCCAAGGGCTACAAGTTTCATCCAGCCTTAACTATGCAGGAGACTGAGCACTAACAGGGCTTTGGGTCAGTCTGACCACAAAACCATTGAAAAAGTGGTAGTTGGGTAGAGAATGTGGTGAGAGCTGGAGAGGTGCTCTAGCTGTGGCTGGAGGAAGACCTGCAGAGTTGACAGAGCAGATCAAAGCTCAGCCCTGTGAAATGCTGAGCACTGGGTAGCTACAAACCCAGCAGTATAGGAACATCAGACCAGAAAAGCCATCAAGTACCATCTCTGTAGCTACATGAAAACACACTCAGCGTAAAAGCCAGAATATTCTTCACAACATCTACTTAGATTGGATTGGATTTAGATCTAGAGATTTAGAGATCTGGAGATTTAGATTGAGTATAAGGAAGGTTTTTTTTTGAAACAAAGGGCAGTGAGGCACTGGCACAGACTGTCTAGAGAGGTGGTGGTGCCCATCCCTGCAGACAGCCAAGGTCAGGCTGGATGGGCTCTGAGCACCTGATGGAGCTGTGGGTGTCCCTGTTCAGTTTAAGAGGGTTGGAGCAGATGGCCTTTAAGGTCCCTTCCAACTCAAACAGTTCTGATTCTATGATTTCTATTTTTCACACATCGCACAGCAGAGCAAGCTGGAACAAAACTAAGACCTGTGGGATAAGGACTGAGAGCCACAAAAGCATTGATGTCCCAGAAGGAACAAGCAAGAGAAGCCAAGGACCTGCTGGGATCTGCAGTCTCTGCCTTAGCTGGAAATTTTTCCTTGAGTAAGCCATGGCAGTCACTGCCCTTGGCTTGCACTGAAGTCAGTGGGAGCTGAGCACAACTCATTCTTTAAAAGCAACGTCTCTGAATGACAAGAAAGCACAGCATGGCAACTGCTGAACTGAATGAATAATGGGTTTCATAGGTGCTGTCAGAAGGGAAGAAGGAAAATCCAGCTGTCTCCAAACAACTTTCTCTGCACATTGGCAGATCCTTCGTATTTCTCCCAGATGGGGAGTGCAGGTCCAAGCCAAGTGCCCATGGTACAGCACACCCAGGCTTACATAATCCAAGGGGCCCAGGGTAATAATTAACACTGGCTCATTGCCATTGGCTTTGTGCTTGAGTCACCTGGCTGTTTGGATCACATGTACAGTGGCCATTTAGACAACGAGAAGGCTCCCAGCAAGAGGATTTAGGTAGAAACAACCCCTAGGGAGGGTATGGAGCAGGGGCTGTTGCAGACATTTAATGTGATCAGGGGAACGGGACAATTTTATGCAGATTTGCCTGGGTCAGTCCCAAGCACAACACACTGGCAAGCAAGCTCTCATTTCTCTCTCCTCGGCATCCTTTCTAAAAGTAGACATTATCAGTGCAGCCTGACTTTATCTCATGCCCCGTCTTTACCTTTCTTTGCTTATCTGATGTCTCACTTACGTGTCCTATCACTCTCAGCCTTCTGTAACCTGCTGTGTGCTATTGATATTTGGTCTGTGCCACTGTCTGGGGCAAAGGAGATTTGGGATGTCTTGGTTCTGTTCCCATTTCCCTCTGCTTGGCTTCATGATCTCAGACACATCACTTCACTGCCCTCCATTTAGCCAAAGGCCAAAGAAGTCAGGCCGCCTTACTGAAAGGTCACTTTACTCTCATTCCTTACACTTAGTTCTTACCTTCAATGTGACCTTCTCAGACAATGGCTGCTCATAACACTGTTCCCCCACTGCTAGTTCTGATGAAGAGTCTATAAACAGCCAGTAAAAACATTCAGAATTACACAGAGCACCCACAAGTGTTAGGAACCGCCTTCCAGTCACTACATCAAAGCTATAACACTGCACGTGTCCATTCATGCCTCCAGGTACAAATGCCTTAAGTCAGCGAGACTTAGCCATATGCATAACAGTGTCATGCTGCGCTTTACCATTCAGAGTTGCAAAAGCAAAGACATAATAAACCTATCTATGGTTGTGGCACCAAAGCACTCTAAATATTTATTTATCTTCAGGTGTGTAGACAGTAATCAAGCTTAAGGCAATGCCCCTTTTTTTCATAAGTCAGCAAGACCCATAGCCAGGCCCAGGCAGGCCAGTGATTCCAAGAAAAACAAACACCCTAAACTTATTCTTTTTTGAAATTTTAACTTTTTTTCCCTGCAACAAACCTCTGAAAACATCATTAACTTTCATGTAGAACTAACTCTCCTTTCACAGCAAAAACAGCCCTACTCTTCTGAGTAAAATGTTGAACATTTCACTTAAATTTCCCTACAGGTAAGCCTTTAAAGCCAAGGAAAAGAAAACCAACAAACCACCACAAACCATATTCAGAAACTGTACTTAGAACAGAAAAGGCAAAGAAACAATAAAGAAGAAAGAAAGAAAAAGAAAGTAAGTGTTTCATGGACAAAATTCCAGGCTAAAATATGGCTTAGATCTTACAATTTCTGCACTGCTGTGCTCCAGCAGTTTGCATTGCTCCACTTGTACCCTAAGTATTGCCTCTTGCAGACAAATAACAACTTCTGCCCCAAGGGCCTTGCAGGGTGAGTTGCCCAACATTACAGCAATATCAGAACTCCAGAGGAGATGGGGAGGAGACCGAGATGCTGGTTAAAAGAAAGCAACTGTTTTAATGCATTATGTTGGTAGGGTGAGAACAGAAGGGAATCGCTGATCCTCTTGACACAGGTTTGCTAATTAAAGCAAATAAGCAGTTAGAATACTTAGAACAGCTCTCCACAGGACTCTGGTCTTCAGGCTACATCTCAGGAGGGAACACAATAGAGTGACCAGAGCTTGCTTTGCCACGTCCCTCAGTCCTCTTGCTGGGCTCCTAGGGGTGCTCTGGGAGAAATAATCAAGATCTGGAGTTCCCTGGCAGATCAGCTGGCGTTCTGGTGGCTGTACTTCAAGGAGACACTTTCATCCCCAAATGCCCATGAGTCTAAGAGTAATCCCTGCTGGGAGATCTGGACCTGCTGCGCTATTGCTCCCATGGATACTCAGATAACATTACCGATTTCTTCTTCCAGTGAAGGCTGAACACAGTACAAGAGATGTCCCAGCTTGCAAACCATTAGAATCTCATGTTTGTGCCCACGTTGTTCTGCATGGGAAGCACCACTTCAGGACAGGGCATCTTCTCCTCAGGCCTGAGGCATGCTCCATACTGCAGGTCCCAACACCACTCTTCCAGACGTAGGATTCACAGCAGAGCCAACCAAAGCGCCTTGGCACCAAGACCTTTGCTGTGCCAAGCTGCTCTTTCACAATCCAATCCTGTGACTGCCGGTCTTACTGCATGCTCCTTCCATCTAAGGATTATTCATAAATCAAGTCCCACAGTGTCACCGTGATGCATTCACTGTCCCCATTTTACAAGAAAGGGAACTGCGGCACATGGCAATAGAGCCCTTTGCCCTGGGTCACGCAGTGAGTCACCATCCCAGCCTCAAACAGACTGAAGCCCTCCTCCTTCACGCTAGCCACTAGAGCTTGAATTTCCTCAAAACCTCAAAACCTGCTTGCTCTAATTTATTAACCGCAGTCTGGCTGCAGCTGCAGACCTGCTCCACAGCTGGCAGAAACCATAGACAGCATTTGGGTCCCAGCACTGCCAGGCGAGGTGTGAGGGCTCCGGCGAGACAGCTTATGCCTCCCAGGAACTCCGGGATGAGAAAAACTGAAGGCAACTTGAGGTGTGCTCCACCACCTCTCTGTTACCCAGCACCTGAAAGGCTACATCCAGGTGAATCAAAATTCCCATCACTAACGTCTTGATTACGGAGCTGGCGACAAAGGAAATGGCTGAATAATAATTTCAAGAAGGGATTTAAAATTTCCATTTTCATTTTTATTGTCAAAGTATTTTTTTATGAAGAACAAAAGAAAATATACAGAATTGTAACTTATGTACACTGGCTTTATAGGTATTTTTGTTTCCAATTTACACAAATTTTGATATGTTATTAAAAGATATTTTATATAGATATGCATCTATGTACAGTTTTATTTACATACATTCATAGGATGTGATATAAACCAGTCAATAGATGATAGTTCATTTATATTAATTTCTAGAGGACAAAAGGAATGCATTCGCCTTTGCTAGACCTGCTGTTCCTGCACAGCGCGGGCTGCTGCTCTGCCTGGCGCTATGATTGCAGCTTTCTATTTCCCATTTTGCCAACAAAAAGACAAACAGATGCTGTCTGCGAATGGAAAGGAAATGCAACATCCATTATAAAATCGCTCCTAATTACTGAATTCTATTTTCTTCTACAGCTTCTTACAATCGCCAGAGTTCAAGAGGAAAAATGAAACAAGAAGAAACACAATCACTTGCCTGCTACCATCTGATCATTTGCTTAAATTCCCTTCTTAGCCAGCTACCACACAAATTGATTTCTTTTGGCTGTTCTCACCCATTCGCCCACCCCAGCTGCGTGGAGCTCTGACATGGCTGTTGGTAAGGAAAAGTTCAGCGCTGAAGCTCACCCTGGGACAGAAGATCTCCTGGTACTGTCTCACCAGGTTGGCACCCACTGCTGGGAACCGGGACACCCAGACAGATGGACAGATGGGGAAATGGAGCCTCACCTCCAGCCAGCGAGGCATCAAGCTGAGCGGGCAGTGAGTGCTCAGTGCTCGCCAGGTGCAGAGCACAGTCGTTTGCAAGCAGCCTCCTGTTGCCTTACATATTAGACAACAGCTTTTCTGCTAAAGGTGGTGGATGCTTCAAGGCAAAGGAAAGCAGAGTTTCCTTCGACTCGTGGGCATCCTTTCACCCTCAATGGTAGCACAGGACAGGAAAAGCATGCGCATGGGATGCAGTGAGTCACACCAAAAGGCCTCTGCGCCAAGCCATTCCATCCAGCCTGAGCTTTGGGTTTGTTTGGGGTACATCATAGCTTAAATATATATATATATATATATATATGCATGTATGAATATATATACATAAATATTTATGTATAGCCCTAACCAAGGAAAAGGTAAAAGCGAGCTGGAGAAATGAGAGTGGTGCGGAGGCACGTTCCAGCACCCGCATGCCTCGCCTCCCCCTCTCCCTGACTCCCACTGTTCCTCCTCCTATGGCCGGCCCCTACAAATCCTTGGCTCAGGCAACCCAAAAACAAAGGAGTTGTTTTCATTTCAAAAGGAATTTGCTGTTTCCAAACTGGACAAATAGAGCAGCTTAATAAAAACTCACAATGAATGGCCTGTACATGAGCAAAGCCCTCAGGAATGCCAGGGCTATAATTAACTAGCAGCAAGCAACTCTTACATTTTCCTGTGCAGCAGAAAACAGCTAAAAATAAAACACTGTAATTTCCAAAAGAAGCAGCAGCAAAGGAGGGAAAGATAGAAAGAAAGGGAAAAAAGCATCCTTAAAAAAAAGGGGAAAAAAAAAAAAAAAAGGAAGAAACATCCCCCTCCCCTGACCCCAAAATAACTTCATTCTCAAATCATCTTTAAAGGACACGGGATACTCGGACACGGTGGTATCAAGTAACAGCATTGACTGTTCTGTGAAGACAAATAAATTATCACTAGAAATATAGTGAGCAAAGTGCTGTCATCGGCTGCTGTGGGACGGCTGCGGGAGGGGAGGTGGGAGCAGTCAGTTCACGGAGCGCACAGAGCGGCTGCTTCGCGGGAACCGATGCACCTTGACGTGTTTGGACAAGTGGTCGCTTCGGGCAAATTTCTTCTCGCAGACGGGACACTGATAGGGTTTCACCCCCGAGTGGGAGCGCCGGTGCCGAGACAGCTCATCCGACCTGGAGAACCTGCAAGAGAAGGGAAGGCTTTTGAGACAAACGAATAAATACTCACATGGCCTCAAAACATCTCCTCGGGCCACTGGGAGACTCTCCTTGTGGAAAAGCCCACATAAGCAAACTGAAAGGGTCAGGGCACACAGCAGAACCACTCCAGTCCCAGCCAGTGGCCAGCAGCGATGATGGGAACACACAATTAACCCACATAAACTCTTGAACTTGGTGCAATGCACGGAGGCAACGTTTGTACGTAGAACACTTGCACTAAGCCCAGTAATAAGCGTAAATAATAAGGGTACAGCTCAACTGAGACAGCTCTGCTCCTTATCCCTCTGCAAGTCCCCTTCCAAGACAGTCCCTCAGTCTCTCTCCTGCAAATCCAAGCACAGATCCTTCTCAAGCAGTGGGAAGAACCAGCATCCCACAGGTGAGGTCTGCTCCAAGCTCCATCACCAGCATCACGGCAGATGCATGCTGAGATGGGCCCCAGATAATTGCCAGACACAGCTACCCAGAAGCTACACAGTTTATCAGATCCAGCCAAAAACTGGCCTTTGTACACACTCCTGCTGGCTAAATAAAGAAGACTGAGTACGTTGGTACCAGAGATGCTCAGTGTTATAACAGCTGAAATCCAGGTGGGCCCCAATGGCCGTTAGCATCGATACTCCATGGGCAAACTGAAATCAAGATGGAGACTCTAATTACCAAATTTATCTCCCAGAGTCATTTTAGTTTTAGATGTTTCCCAATTTCCTTCTCAACAGAAACACCCCCAGTCAGCCATCGTGAATCCCACAGGCATTAATGAACTCAACTCAGCCAATCCTTTGGTCTCAGCAGCTGGCTCTGCTTCCAGTCTGGACATGACTGGGAGCCACAGGGTTAATTAACAATGTCACGCTAAAACAGCCCTGTCCAGATGGGTGCAAAAAATTTGCTGCCTGACAAAGGGCAATTAAGAGTTTTGTTGCCAGAACAGTAACAAAGAGCGGTACAGAAAGCGAGCCTGCAAGAAATGGTATCAGCTGTTTATTTACAATAAATAAATGAAGTCATGGGCACTAGTGGAATAAATGGGGGAAAGAACATGTAGAAAAAATGTGCCCTTCTGGAGCAAAATATCACATCATCAACCGGGTGGGTACACTATTTTTATGAAAGGGGAAAAACAGGACTGCTGGGCTCCTATGAATAAGTCCTTCATGCAAGGAAAATAAGTTTCCACATAAAGGTTTTAATTAGTAGAGATCTCCCGCCATGAGCTGCAGAATGAGGTGCGGGCACTGGGAAGTGCTCCTTCCATTCCCACAGCACTTCAGACTACTGCTGCTGCTCAGAGAGAGCCCTGTGGATGGAGATATTCAGTGAGGCATAGACAGGATGCATCCATCCCGGGGGTTTTTCTATGGGAGAATCCTTCACCCATTCTCTTGCTTTCTTTGCCTTGCCCTTGCTTTGGTGTCCTCAAAGAGTCACAGACACCAAGAAGAGCACCAGGCAGATGCTCTAATGGAGCCACCAATTCATTCCTTGCTGTCTCTGTGGGACTCAACTAGGCAAGGAAGGGACCAGTTGCCCACAGTGGCAAGCATGTCCAGGAAAAGAGGGAGCAGAGGGAGGAAAGCTCTTTTGCATAGAGCTGTCCTCTTATATGCCAACTTATCACCCCGAGAAGGAGTGAAACCAGATGTGGCCGTGTTGCCTTGTCCCATGTCCTTGGCTGTTAAGGTCACCATCTGCAACACACACAGCTAATCCCGACAAGAGCTCCACAAGCACATTTCAGTGGGAACTGCATGGATGGTAAGGGAGAAAGAGGTGCACATAGGGAACAAGTGGCTCTGCTCCTACCCGGGGAGCTCAGATGAGTTCATCCGATAAAAATACACACTGCTTCATAACGATGTCCTTAGCTGAAAAGGCAGGAATGTTGCAATACTGTTCTCCAGCAGTCATGGAAAGATCAACTTACAGAGCCCACAGAAATAAACGTCGAGCTGTCAGTGTGTTTACAGAAAAACAACGCAAAGGTTAGGACAAGGAAGCTGGGAGATCTGGTGGCCTGGCTCCACAGCGACACGATATTTGCAGCACATTCTGGCACTGAAACCATGCCCAAAGATGCTGCAAACAATCCCTGATGGAAAGCCAAATTCAAATGAAAACAAGGCACCCCCAAGGAAGACCTCACTAGCCCAGCTTACTGCTGTTTGCAGGATTCCTCCCTCGAAAGAAAGGTAGAGGGAACTGGGCAATCCCACAGCAACTGGAAGTCCCCTTCATCCCTCTCTCTGGTGGTTACCTGTAACCACATCTCCCTTGGAGACCAATCCTGGATCTCTGCAATGCGTGGGACTCCCAGCCATGCAAGGACCCATGGCTCACAGGGCATCAAGGTCAGTAGCTTCGGCAGGGACTCCATGGTCCCAGCTGTGGCCACCAGCCCCAGGGCAGCCTCAGGTTGTGCCTCTGCCCTGTGGTGCAGGGTAGGCCCTGGATGCATCCTGAGCTGCTCCCAGCCTCTAAATCCTCACAAACAGGCTGTCTCCTGCAGAGTGGGCTGTGGGAAGTGCTTCCAGATGAAGGATGTGCAGGACATTTGAATACTATTGCCTAATCCCACAGCTTTTCATGCTGCTGCCCAGGGGACGGACAGTGAGAGCTCTCCAGCCCCTGACATGGCAGAGCTGCTGGGCCAGCCTGGCATGCTGATGGAGCCATCTCAGGAGCAGAGAACCAGAAGCTGCTGAAGGCACCGGACATGGATCAGCACATCAGTACAGAGGAGTATGGAGCACAACGGGTCACCTCACCACCTCCTCCACTCTGCCAAGCACACCCGGTGCCAAGATTCAGCCTCCTTGTTGGCTTTCCCACTGTCTCAGGGGCTGCGGAAAGGTCTGCACTGCACACAGCCCTACCCTGGTGTATGCAGCTTCCTCACAGCAGCACTGCCCAGCGAGCAGGGTGAGATTCAGTCCCCCCCCACGTAGTCACTCTGTGTTAAGCAACTTCAAAGTTAAGCAAACACACTTCATTGTGTTTTTGAAATGACCATCTTCAGTGAGCTCACATCTCAAGTGTCTTCGGTGAAGAATAAATACACAAGCACAAGAATGTGGGAAAAAGGGGAAGAAGCGGAGCCCGGCAGTGCTGTAGTGTTTAAATTCATTCAAGATGATCTAAAACCGGGGGAGGACAGAGAGTTTGGATGCTTTGACGTAAGTCATGTGGGACACTGCTCTCACTGCACTTCTGGAAAAGGCAACAACGCTGTAGTGATGGAAGGGGCTGAGCAATTCAGCACTCAGCAGGGTCTGACACGGGAGCAAGGTGCACAGAGCCCTTCTGTGCTGCTCACCTGGGAGGATGCTGCAAGTACAGCCACCAGCCCGAGGCTCCTCAACAATGCATCCCATGCCCTAACCCCTGCAGCACCCAGCTGCAATGCTCAGCCTCCACCCCTCCTTGCCCTACGTGCTTCCCCCCAGCTCTGCAGCCTTCTCTTCAGGAAGACAGAGCTAGAGGAGGTCACCCAAAGGCAACACTTCACACTCCTGATCCTAAGCCACAGAAGTCACAGGAAGCACTGCTGTAAATCTTGGCATGGACCAGATCCAAACCTCACGTGCTACATGCGTTTGCCACAGAAATGAGATTTTTGTACGAGGAAAGCCAACACAAGACCCAGGGGCAGGATGCGTATTGCTGCCTGCAGCGTGCACACTCACACCAACATAAACGGGAACGAGTGCCTTTGTGACAGGCCAGAAGCAAAGTGCCTGTGCCTGGTGGGACCAGGGGGCTGAACAACACGGTGCTGCTTTCAGAGCATCCTGAGCAGCCACTGAACCCTCCGCTGTGCCACACCGCTCGCAGGCACAGAAAGAAAATCCCCACCCATCCGCAGAGCCACACAAATTGAAATGGGGAGGGGGGAAAAAAAAAGGATAATAGTCAAAGAAATGAATTGCATCAAACCATCTAAGAGGCAAACTTCAAATTTGGGCCAGTTTGGGAACAGGATTCTGCCACATTCTGACCTTTTCCCTCAAACCAATTCAGCCATCTCTAACTGCTGCCACGTCCCACAGAGTTGCATTTTTACTCCCAGTTCCTCCTGTGACTTTTTACCTTGTCTGTTGCCCATGATCACCACCTATTTCCTCACCAGCCATTGCTCACTGGAGCTCTGAAGGATACTCTTTGAAAGAAATCTGGTTTAAGTTAATACAAGGGAGTTAGGGCTATGTTTTGCTTCCACCATAACTCGTGGTGCTTTTTATTAACACTCGCCAGCAGGCAGACTATTAGCACGGCTAATTGGAAAGAGAGACAGAGGCCTCCATCAAAGTCTCTGGCAAAGAAATTCAACTTTTTTTCTTTAATTTTTTCAACTAGTATTAGAAAAAAAAAATAATAGAGATTGCCTCTACAAAATTCTTTGCTCAATCAAACCTGCAATCTTCCATTCAACTCCATCTCAGCCTTTTGGGGATGCTGTTACATCTGACAGTTTTTTGCAGCTTTGAGCAGCACCCACGCATTTTTCTCAATCAATGCAGAGAATAAAACCCAGAGCAGCCTGGAGTGCCACTGCCAGCACTTGCAGAAGGCGTGGGATGGAGTGCGTTTTCTACAAAACTGCACAGAATGCTGCTTTTCTTAACCATACTCCCTTAGCACAGCTCTTCACCGACCACGTTTAGCCTCGTGCAGCCCTGATTCACACCATGATTCCGCCCTAAAGCACCCTGCTCATTTGGTACCAGCTGAGCATGCGCAGCAGCTGCCCCGTTGCAACCAGGCCATCACGGCTACAAGGTACTGCCTGCAGTTACAAACTTAATCTGACCACCTTAGTACCAAATACCAGTTATAATAGGCTGTTTCTTTTCTTTTCTTTTCTTTTTTTTTGAAAAGACACTCATCCAGCTGGTGGCAGCAGGTGATGCTCTGCCATTTCATATATCAAGTCCACTGGATTACCCAACAGGAAGAAAAGGTCTTAATTCTCAAGCAAACCGAGCCAGCTTTAGGAACAGAAATTGTTTATAAATGAGAGTGCAAACCTATTTGCTCAGCAAGTTAGAGAGGGGGGTCAGACACTGCTGTGCCCCAATACTAACCTCCATCCGCAACCTGGCCACGTGCAAGCAAACGGCTTTTCTCCCGTATGCCTCCTCAGGTGGGCTTTCAAATGGCTGCTTTTCGTGTACATCTTGGTACAACCAGGGAAAGAACATTTGTGCATTTTAATGAGTTCTGCTGCAGGGTTCTTTTGAAATTTCTGACCCATGATGATTCCCGTCTGACCCTGGATCATGCCTCCTGGCCCAATCGGCTTGGCAGCGATGGGGACAGGAGCAATGCGGACAAATTTAGAGGGCAAGTTCAAATTGGATGACTGAACTATCTGGGGCACAAGGGCAAATGTCTGTCCTTGGATGTTGACTAGGAGCTGTGCAATTTTAATGTTCTCCTGTGCTGGTCCTTGGGAACTAGGGCTCGTGCTGGACTCCTGTTTGATCTGTACAGGCTGAATTTGGAGCATAACCGGTATGCCATTCTCCAGGGACACTCCTCCATTTGAAGCTTGGCCACCTTCCGTCGAGCTGCTCAACTGTTCATTTTTACTCTCTTTTAAAGTAGCATTGGGTAACATATGGTCTTTTTGCTGTAGCGAAGCAACAGAAACTTGGCTGCAAGCTCTCAAGTCCTTGGTCTCACTTTTAGGTCTTTCTTTGAGCTCCAGCTCCATGTTTTCTTCCAGAAATTCCTCAATTTCCTCAAGCGTGGGCTGAAATGGTCCAGAATCTTCCATATCCACAGCGAATTCAGGCAACCTAAAATACTCCTCTTTCACTATGGGCTGAAGTCTCCTTTTGTCCCACCATGACGCAGCGGTGTTCCCCAAAGATGCCTGGGACAGCAAGTAGTCTAAGATGCTGTCCTGACTCTCCGCACTGGATGTGCTTCCATAGCTGGAGCTGAGAACCTGGGATTCCGGGCTGGAACAAGAACAAAAGCTGGACGAGTCGCTGTCATCTTCTGACAGAGGAGAGGGCAGCATTTGGTAGGACCTCACCCCTGCTGTCATGTCCCTAAAGTATCCCAGAGAAGACCTTGTAGATGCAAAGGATTCATCAGTAGGCACCAGGTGATCCACCATTCCTGGGCGAGCTCCTACAGGTATCCCAGCAGCATATACCACGCAGCGAAGGTTCAGGTGAGAGCCTGGGTGCAGAGAAACAAACCACCAGCAGTCAGAAGTCAGTTTAATTATTCACCTCCATGAACTAAACCTCACAAAGCCCTCCAGCTTGCAGGAAAGTCCGAAGCACGCAGCCTCACCGTGCACGTGCTGCTGCACGCTTTGCTACGTTCATGCCACCCCCAAAGGACTGCCAGGGCCGAAGCATTCTGCAGGATTGCACCACGTATTTGCAAAAGAATTCTTTCAGAAACCATTTCACAACTGCATGTGCTTTAGATTTACAGCTCCCTTCCAGAATATTACTGCCAAAAGGAAATAAATGATGGGCTCTCACCTAGCAGTGAAGCCAAGAGCCAAAGAAGGGAAGGGGAGAAGAAAAGAAAAAAAAAGAAAAGTGCTGAAATTTTCACCACCCCAAAAAACAGAAAAACAAACAGACAAAAAAAAGAAGTTTATTGCTGGGCTCCATAAAATGCAAATCCTTCCCTCATCTTGTAGCTTTCCACCAACCTTATTTTTAACTTCCTCCATTCCACAAATACAGGCTAATCAGTGTAATGCAGGGATCAATCTGTCAGGAGCCAAAAATATTTACTGTGCTTCAGCATTCACTAGGCGGATTTTCCCCTCCAGATGTAATGAATCAGTGTGCCAACGTCATCATCACCTGCACTGCCCTTAACAAGGCTGGCACTGCGCTGAGCTAATTACCGCGGCCAGCTGCCAGCTGCCTGCACCCCATCCCTTCACATCCCATCCCTTTGGGTGCAGAGATCCAGGTAACCCAACCCTTGTGCCCGATGCTGGGAGGGCTGGAGTGGTCCCAGTTCCCCCCGCAGAGGTGGCACCCTATGGGACTGCACTGAGCCCCAACCCCATGGCACCCACACAGGCAGCAGCACAGCATACCCACAGCCGGGCACGTCCCACGGTCTCCCATTTAAGCTGAGCAAAAGGTTACTGGGAAGCGGGGGAGGCAGAAGGGGGTATCTGTGGGTCTGTTGTCTTTTTTTCTTTCCCACTCCCCAGGGAAAAGAAAGAAGTTGCTTACGGGCTGGAGCCTGTGCCCCTCGCAGTGACCGCGTCCCCCCGCACGGAGCGCGCAGTGGCCCTCAGTCATCCGCTGAAGGTGACTGATTGAAAGCAGAGCCCTACGTGTGCATAATAAAACAACTCTTTCTGGGGAAGGCATGCGGCGGGCAGAGATAGAAGTCATTTGATCAGCCTATGAGGGGTGCGTGTGTGAATTAGGAGGCATGTGACCAGCGCGAAGGAAATGCCACTCAGGCTTGTTACACGCTGTCATTTTCCACAGGCTCTGCTGCCGCGCTTTGGACGCTTTGCCATGAATAGTCAATAGGGACAAGAACCTTCCTGCTGCTACTGCAGCCCCAGCTCCAACATGTGCCCATCTTTGCCTTCTCTGGGGAAAAATGAAAAGCCGTATGCGTGCTCAGCAGTGAGCGTGGCACACAGCACCCTCAGAGAGCTCCATCCCACTGACAGCACCTATTCATATTCTGCAGGAAATGGAGGGGGGAAAAAAAGCCTTATTTCTTAAAGACACAGCTTCCTCCTCCATCCACACATGGAGGCTGAAAGAGCTTAGAAGCGAGCCCGCGTGTTCCCCTGCTCTGTGCAGCTCCGAACGCTCACATGTGCTGAGCGCGAGGAAGTTCACACAGGGGTGAGCGGCACAGCCTATAACCATATCCTATAGTAAAAGCGAAGAGCCAGAAGAGCTGAAATTTGACACATAGCTCAAAAAGCCAACAACAAACCGAAGGCTGCTGGAGGAACTCTCCTCCCGGACTGCAGCAGAGCGGTGCCGAGAGCACACCGTGTCTTTTCTAAGAAGCGCTGGCGCGCTCCGAGCAGCTGGCAAGGCTTCCTTTTGCAGAAGGAAAAAGCTCAGGTTTTCTTTAAATGCCTGCAAGAGGCTGGAAGCCACGTATCAGCACGGCCCTAATCGCAGGGAACAGAACTAAACCCGGGTGTGAATGTGGGCTGAAAAGAAGGAATGCCGACAGGAGCAGTGAGCAGCAGAGCTGGCAGGGGACGGTCCGTGTGCACGGTGCCACCTGCATGGCAAGAGGACGGGGACTGTCCGGGGCGAACGCATCAGGCACAGCACACACCGGGGCTGCATTCCACGCTCCCAAAGCTCGCGCAGCAGCCAAACGGATTTTGGGGAATGCCTGGAATGCAGGATCGAGCCCAAGCTATATTTTATCCTAAAGGCCAAGCCAACAACCGAAGGCTTTCATCCCCGCTTCGTCCAAAGGTGCAGCCAAAACCAGGAGCTTCAAAAACAAAAACAAAACGCCAGAGCTACGCGAGCGATGAGAACGAATGATGGTGTTTACATAAAGCACCTCCAGCCCTGACAGCAATGTGAGCGCGGGGCAGCTCAGCGCGGGGCAGCAGCTGCTCAACTGTGCGACACCACAGCCGCCTTCGGAGAGGTCCGAAGTGATAGGATGGCCCCTGTGCCAAAAACATGTTGTTCTGCTGAGATGCGTCCAGCTAACCGCCGGCTTAAAGAGCAAAATAATAATAAAGGGAGCGAGAGGGTACATTCTGTCTCAGAATGACACCAAACGTTAAGCCCTGGGAATTTGCTGAGAGCCGGGGACTGTTTCCCAGTTAGTCACTTCTGGACTGTCAGCCCAGCGCCGCCGATAACGCAGCGCTACACGGGCTCAGATACACTGACACTCATCTGCTGCGTGTGTTGCTGCAGCACTTTCAAGTTTAGGACCGATCCCTGCAGGGTTTTCCCTTGCCCCATAGGCTGTAAATCAGTGCAGGCTGACTCCTGCCCCACGAGCAGAGCCACGGTGTTTCTAAGATATTAAAATGGAAGTCAGAGGGAAAAGAAACAATAGTAAAAATTAAATATGTACGTGTAAGTGAATAAAATGATCATCAGCAAAAGGAGAAACCAATGGCCAGGGAGCCCATCTGCTCCCAGCCCTGCTGCAAGGTGGCTGCGCAGCTCATCGGACATCAGGGCACAACAACACTATTTAGGGGCCTCCCTGCCTTTTTCCTACCCCACTGCTTTTGGGAAGCTTCAACCCCCCCCCCACCAAGTCCCTGTTTTCTTCCGACCGCCCCTTTCACACTCAAACTTTGGCTTCACACAAGGCAGCCAGCAGCGTTCCCCCCCTGCACCGAACCCCAAAAACAACACATGGTGACAGCGGGTCAGGGGGGGCACAACTCACACTCCAACACGAGCACAGCCACATCTCCACTAATGCAAAGCATTTGGTTGGTTGTGGTTTTTTTTGGTGGATTATTGGTTTTGGTTGTGTTTGGGTGTTTTTTCTTTGGGGGGGGTGTTTGTTCAGTTGTTTATTTCTTAGTTTTCCCTATTGTTAATATATTATTTTTCCTCTCTCCCTCTTCAAGCTGTTTTTTCCCCACCGCTGGAGAATGTGACCTTCCCGGACGAGCAGCCCCTCTCAATCCCCCCCCCCCGCCCCACGGCGGTACCGGGGGTTCCTCTGCCGGACCGCACACCCCCGCACCGCGCCGAGCTCCGCGCCCCTCGCACGCCCTTACCTGAACTCCTCCACCAGCCGGCCTGAGGGGAAGGGGGGGTGGAGGGGGGAGCTTGGGGGAGAAGAGAGGCGAAAACGCCGAGAATGCAAAAACGGCGTTGAAAACGCAAACAAGAGACGAAAAACCGAGAAATAAATAAATAAATAAATAAATGATTTTTAAAACCCGGAGAATCGAAAAACGGCAAAAAAAAATAAAAATAAAAAAATCAATCACTTAACCGCCAAACGGGCGGAAAACAAACAAACAACAACAACAAAAAAAAAAACTCCCAAAAACAACAACGCACAACCAAACCGAGGAACGAAGGATTCCCCCCCCGGTCCCAACAGCGCGGCGGGACGCGGAGCGGAGCGGGCGCAGCTCCCCCGGGAGGCGGCGCGCGGTGCGGCGCGGCCCCGCGGCGTAGTACTATAAACCCTCCGGCACGGCGCCGGCGGCCGCGGGGGGGCCGGGGAGAGGCTCGACCGCGTCCGCAGCCCCCATTGGCCCCGCAGCGCCGGGGGCCGGCCCGTGCTCAGCCTCAATGGGAGCCGCGCACCGCACGGCCCGGCCCCCGGGGCAGGCGGGGCGCGGCCACGTGCGAATCCCCGCGGGTGTGCGAGTGCCGGCTGTGCAAAGCCCGTGGGTGTGCAGGACCCCGGTGCTTCTCCTGCACGTGGGAAATCACTGCCGGCTTCTCCTCCAGCATTATTACAGTCAGCTTAATATACGCATATATATTACTAGTTTTATATGTGCACAGTATTGTTTGTATATCTACCTATGCACATATATACACAAACATATATATACAAACACATGTATATATACACACACATATATGCAAATATATATTCATATACATGTATATACAATATACATGTGCATATACACATGTATATACACACAATACTTTGTATGTGTATTGTCTACACACATGTACGTATATACACTATATATATGCATAGATATAAAGCCATAGAATGGCATAAAGATCATCCAATTCACATAGAATCACACTGAATCACCAAGGTTGGATAAGACCTTTCAGATCATCCAGTCCAACCATCCATCCATCACCAATATCACCCACGAAACCACATCCCTCAGTCCAACATCTAAACATTCCTTAACACCTCTAGGGAAGGTAACTCCACCCCCCCCCCCCCCCCCCCCGTGCAGCCTGTACCAGCACCTGAACACTTTTCGGAGGAGGCATTTTTTCCTAATATCCAATCTGAACCTCCCCTGGAGCAGCTTAAGGCCATTACCTTGCCTTATCACTGTTAACAGGGAGCAGAGGCCGACTCCTGCCTTGCTGCAACCTCCTTTCAGTAGAGAGCAATGAGGTTTCCCCTGAGCCTCCTCTTCTCCACACTGAACCATCCCAGCCCCTCCCCATCATACTCGTGCTCCAGACCCCTCACGGCTCCGTTGCCCCTCTCTGAATACATTCCAGGACCTCAATGTCTTTCTTGTACTGAGTGGACCCCTCAGTACTCAACTGAACACTGATCCCAACCCCTCTGCAACGGACGCACTCTTTATATATGTTACACACACATTTCTAAGTTACATGCCATACATACGGGGACTCAAACGCACCAATATTCATTTGCTATGTCTGCTGCTGCAGCCCTTGCTCGTTCAGGACCGATCTCTTTAGGGTTTTCCCCTGTTCACTGGAAGATTTTAAACCTGCTCATCAGCAGCTTTCCATTTATTTCCAGCCAAGTTCCATTTATATGCTTCCAACCCTGGGAAGGCGCAGGCTGGGCTACCAGAACACAGCCTCGTGGCAGCAAACCTGTACAACCTTCTGAGATCCCCATCAGGGAAAAATTGGGATATTAGGAACAATTTCTTCTCTGAAAGAGTTGGGATGCACTGCCTCAGGCTGCCCAGAGAGGTGGTGGAGTCACCATCCCCGTAGGTGTTCAAGAGCCACGGAGATGTGGCACTGGGGGACGTGGTCAGTGGGCACAGTGGGGGTGGGTTGGAGTTGGACTTGGAGATAGTGGAGGTCTTTTCCCAGTCTTAACGGTTCTATGGTTCTGCTGCTCCAGGACTATGGGCTTTGGGGATGACCTGGTGGTGCCCAGGCAGCCCTGTGGGGTCACAGAAATCATTTGTAAGGGGGCACTGAGGGATGGGAGGGCTTTGTGCCCTGACCTTCCCCCAGGTAGGTGAAGTTCAGCTTGATGCAACGCAAAGGCATTAGATGGAGAAATTTCAGTACAGCTAAAATCCCAAACCCTCAAGATCGAGCTTATTGGAATGAGAACTGCTTGCTTGTTCAGATAGGGAATTATCTTAGAATATTTAGTACCATGGAAACAAACAAAATTTACAACCTTAATTTTACTATTATGACCTAAATATGCATTGGGACACATTAGAGGTCTCTCTAAATTTGGACATCTTCTTTAGATTTAAGTTCCAGCAAATTCCAGCTTTCTACTTCAGAAGAGGGAGGGAAGTAGCATATTTACCCACGTGCAAATAAAACAGTGCACGCCCCACCTTTTTGAGCTGCTTTCACTTCACGAGGCCAAATCCTTTCAGTTTCCCTACCAGCACCATGCAGGGCTGGCTGTATTCTGCTATTACACAAAGGCTGAAGTGTGCAGAAGGCTCTGGAAGACCCAGATGTGTGCAGCTGTTGAGATGAGATGTCCATCCGCCTTTCCTTTGCTTCATGGGATGAGTAACTTCAGCCACACTGCAAACCCTGCGGAGCATCAGATCCATTTAATGCTAGGTAATAGCAATCATTGGGAAGCAAAATGCAATGGAAATAAGCACACATGTAACTAGGGATTCTGTATTTCTACAAGATTTCCCCAGGGAAAAAAAAATATATATGCATGTAGGCAACACGCAGTGCCAGGGAAAATGAGTCCCCAGCATCCAGGATGAGCCTCTGACCTGAGCTTGCTTGTGCACTATGTGACAAGTTCTGGATGCACCAACATTCTTGCACGTGTCCAGGTGCCCTCTGCCACACGCGTGGGATCAGTTGTGCTGGGAAACCCCAGGGAAGTCCTTGTCCATCTGCGGTGCCTACGGGACCTCTGGGTGTTCAGCAGTCTTGCAGACGTTCCTGCCCTGACCAGGCTACTGGGCAGCAGGACACCGTGGACAAACATCCAAAGTCTGCTTTTTCTGCCCAGGCATAAATTCTAGGCACAGAGAGAGGACACGCTGAAAACAAACAGCCCAATATACGACAGCACGAGTTCTGAGGTTTAATTTCAGCATAAAAAATTTCACTCTTGGGCAAACCCACTGCTGTGCAACAGAAAATAATGAGAAAAAGTGCAAAAGTCGGTGTTGCTTGGAGCCCAGGTCTGGTGTCATCCTTTGTGAAGGATGTCCACAGCTTCATCCTCTACAGCATCTTCTCTGAGCTGAGATTTTATCCGAGGAGTTTTCTTTCCCAGGATGATCACACTGAGGTTGTTGTGAGGCCTCAACCCACAGCCGTGGTTCTGGGGTCCATAGATGCACTTCTGGGCTTAAACCAAAGTGGAGATTTATATGCGACAGTGACAGTGCTGTGCACCTCTAAAGCTGTGAACTGATTTTCTGATCAATTCCTTGAAGCCCTGTGACAGTGAAAGCAACTGGCACACAGCTGAGCTTTGCTCTTGGTGTCAGATTCACTGTGAGGTTTTGCTTAACGGCAGAAGAAATGCACGTATCTACATCAATGCAATGACTTCTGGTCACTTCTGACTGCCAACTCCCGGTGCAATGACTGCTGGCCTGGGGCAGGCTGTCAGGTTAGGGTTAGAGAGATCCGTGCTGCTGTCACCGATGGCTTTGGATCAGCTTTCTTCTGCTCGATGGCTTCATTTGGTACTGCAGCAAAACTCACCCCTGCTCCATGCTGTAAGATGCAGTTGTCTTCTCCCCATCTCACGCTTTTTGTGCATTGTTAAGACAGTTCCTTCCCTGTTCATCTCTTCACTGGGAGTCCTTTTAAAACCTGTTCACACCTCTGGCCCTTGATCCTGCCTGGGGATTTTCCATGTTCTTTTTGCCACCTTTCGGGAGGGAATTTCAGTCAGACTGGTTTTCCTGCTCAGACAGCCTCTGTGGCATTCCTGTGCCCGCCAAACACAGGGCCGAGGTGAGGTTAAGGGACTTTTCATTGTCCTTTGTCTCATGGCTGTGTGCTAAAGATCCAATCAGGAAAGGCAAACACAGCTCAGCACTGGAGCCTTTTAACATTTTCCTGGAGATAATAATAGCACAGCATTATCAAGTCAAAAAGAAACTGCAGGCTGATGTTGATCCCAAGCTGTAATGCACAGAACCGATAAAGGTGGGAGAAGGAGCAAAAGGCTCATCGGCTCTGTGCTCAGCGCTGTTTGGCTCTGCCCACACATTACCTTCCCATCTGTGGCTGTCCCAAGGCTCATTTTTCCTGCCTCAGGTTTTCCCATCTTCTGTCGGTTGTGCAGTATTGTGTTACAGACGACTTCCCATTTCTGAGGGGGCTGGAAGGGAAAGGGAGCTTTGCAGATGGGCAGAAGGAGAGATTGTGCCGCACAGGTAAGCACTGTGCTGCTGCCTTAGAGGTCACCTGCTGTAGTTCTGCACCAGCAAACTGTCAGTAATGAGGCAAGCCTGCCTGGCAGAACAAGGGTTAGTTGGGCTGCATTGCTTGCTTGCACACTTCTACGTTCAGATTGACGTTGCTCTTTTCCAATGAGAGAAGCAAAAATAATCAGGCAAAGAAAAATTGAGGACTTCAATCCATCAGCAGATGGATCCCATTTAATGCCACAACACCAGTGGCCGGACCCCGCTGTCCCGCTCCTTTCAGCCCCATTGCAGGGACCAAGGGGAGCACCCAAGCCTGTCAAACTGCAGTAGCACTGTGAGCACTTTAACTCGGCAGTCCTTGACATTTGCAGATAAGGACTGCAAGTTCTTTCGGTACTACAGAAATATTGACACAAAGAATATGTTTATCCCTGACTGTGGTTCTGCAGGACAAGGTGGAAACGGCAACAGCAATCTCAGGGTTTAATTTCTTTGGCCTTGCAAGGGCATCTCTGCTGCAGAGACAACAGTTCATTGATTCTTCTTTTCCTTCTTTTCTTGCCTTAACTAGTTTGGAAATTATGTTGTCTTTTTAAGTCAGAATTACAGGTCTAGAGAGAGATAAGATAGAAGAAACTCACTCTAGGCTTTTTATTATTTTTAATGTTAATGCTCCCTGGCACATTAAAGACAGTGGGGAGCTGAGCAGAGTTTCTGATTTTCTCCCAAACTTTCTGCTCATTAAGACACTGAGAAAGAACATCAGCTGACTTTCTGGCTGTTTTTATTACCAGGCCACCTTTACCTAGGTCCACTTCCAAACTTGGCTTTCTATGCAGACCTCCTGCATTTCAGTATATGGTCAAACACACCTAAGAGAAGTGCTACACCCAATGATATGCTGAACAGACCGGGGAATCAGACCACCTCCTGCAGTTCTAGAGGTTCCAGAGCAAGGGGAGCAGCCCAGTTCAAGCTGTCCCTCCTGAAGATGCCTCAGGGACAGGCAGGTCTGTCAATGAGACAAAATCCACTGACTCACTTTGAGATTCAGCACCTACCTCTACTGCGTTCAAATAACCAAAATAGACTGGAGGACATACAGGAAGATCTGGGCCATGAGTAATGCTGGCTGTGGTTCAGGAGCAGATCTGCAATAAGCTGTATTCCCCTGCCCTCTCCTGGAAGGAATACGCAGAGCTGGGTGTGTTTGTGCAGGATCCTTGTGCTCGGGACTCCAGGAAGTGGCCTGAGGTGGTGAGAGAAGATGGTCATTTTGAAGACAGCATTTAGAAAAATGAAAAACTATGGCTGTGTTGTATCCATCATGTGTTGCCAACACAGAGTCTGCCAGAAATTGGCACCTCTCTCAAGAGAATGTGAATGTTCTCAAGGAAGAGCTGCCCTGCCTGTCCGTTTGCATTGAATTGGGAAACCAAGGTGACGACCCAACCAACAGAATCCAGAGCCTCTCCCTCACCTTAAATAGTAAACACAAAGCCCACACAAAAACACTGGTAACCTTCGCTCAGGTCACAGAGCAGTGACAGGTCAGAAATGCAACACTGACAGGTGACAAGCACAAGAAGGCACGTGAGAGCCCATCACTTGGCCAAGGACATGGTGAGAGCCCAGCAAGGAGATTCTTCTTTGTCCCAAACACCAAACATCCAAAGCAACACTGGTCTTGTTTTAAGAGAACTGGTTAGGGAATTGCTGCTGTTAAGATAATAATGGGAGCAATGTACCACAAATGCTAAGCGTGGTCACTCTATAAGTAAGTCTATAGTTCAATATTGCAGTGTGGGATTATGAAACAGGAGCTCTGGAAGGACAGGACCAACCTCACGTGCACTATTTAACCTCAAAAATTCTCTCACACTTTGAGTTTTCTTTGTCCTTACGTTTCACCATGTCCTTGTAAGCCCAGCAACGTGGCAGGCAAAACTCCTCCACCATGTCATAGAATTATGGAATCATTAAGGCTGGAAAAGACCAGTAAGATTATTATGTCAAACCATCCCCACCATACAACTGACCACACTCTTCAGTGCCACATCTCCCCATTCCTTGAATACCTCCAGGGACGGTGACTCCACCACCTCCCTGGGCAGCCTGTTACCATGCTTTCCTTTTTCCTAATATCCAGACCGAACCTCCCCTTGGTGCAACTTGAGGCCATCATCAAGAGCTGAGTCTCCTCCATGTTGCTGAGGTGCTGCTCAGCACAGGAGAAAATGAGACCATGCTCTGCAGAAAGACCAGGAGTGAGTACTTGTGGAGAGGGGGGGCTTCATCTTTCAAACCTCGGCAGTTCTCTCTTTTTTGTCATGTTGGGGAGTCACTGAAGACCATGCCAGACATCACATAATACCCCAACAAGCTCCACAAGTGGGTTCTTTTCCCACAGAGCCTGTTTGCTGTACGTATGTTAGTATGTTCAGGACATTTCTCTGCCCTCCCCTACACCATCTTTATCAAAGAGATGAAATCAACAAAGCAGTTCCAGCTGCCTTCAGAAGAGAGAAATCTCCTATTTCCTGCTTCAGCACAGGGGTTAAGAACAACGTTTCTGTTCATCACAGAAATAAACATTAAATGAATGTTGAGTTATATCCCTCCTGTGACTAATGTTCTAGCTTGTTTTCTAACGCTAATTCTTCATATACTTTTTTTTCCCTCATACATTTGTCCAGACTCCCGTGTTCCTGGGGGAATAATTACCCACTCAGCAGTTACTCCAAAGTCCAATTGTAATAGCTGGCAAACCTCCATTCTTCCATGCAAGCTTTCAGAATAATACTTCAGCTTATTTCAAATAGCACCGCTCTCTGGAACTTCTTCCCAATTTGCTTTGCCTTGGATTGATATTCATCCCACTGCTTGCTGAGAGCTGACCGCTTTGCTTGTCACAAGGCAGATGCTCTCAACAGAACAATTACAAACAAACAAAAAACAGAAGAGAGGGATGGCGTGATTAAAAATGATCCATTGTGATGTAATGGTTTCCTTGTCTAATGAATCCTGACTAGGAATGCAAGCAATGAAGAAACCACTGATTCAGACCTGGATGATACTTCCCCAAAATACAGATGTGATCACAGGAAGTATTTTCATTCACACCAACCCTGGAGCCGTCGGAAAGTTTGGGTCAATTTTAGTCATGCGTTCTGTGATCTAAAAATGCACATTTTCTTATTCTGTAGGGACCTGTGGCCAAAACATTCACCATACTGGCATAATAAGAAATAACTGAGAGCTGAATTCAGATCACTGGTATATACTTTTTCCTATAAACACTGCCTGGGAGGAAACTGCGTCCTTTCCCAACTGTCTATATGCCTATTTATGTCTATATGACCAGAAGCAACCCACCTCATCTCCTTTCTCTCCATTTTTCCATCTGTTCCCTGAGGATAATAGCCTTGGCACTGTATGATACTGAACAAACTGACGTTCAAAAATTGCATTTAGGTTGTCTGGTGAAGGATATATAGCAAAGAGATGACGACAAAGCCTTGTCTTCAGGACACCTGAGCTGTTCCAATGTCACAGGGAGTGTGGCAGTTCCTGGAAGGAGAACCTGGAGTCAGTAAATGGGAGAGAAGAGCACATCTTTTTTAACCGTTTCACTCTTCCTTAACTCTACTTAATGACATGCTAACTCAGTTTTGCCTAAAATAAAGAGAGATGGCTCCAAACCTTTGAACATCACCCAGTGTTTGACCAAGTGCCTGGGTTGTTTTTTTTTTTGGCCTAAGCCTGTATTTAATTGTGAGCATTCCATGAACCAATGGATGCAGTAGGGCTCGTATGGATAGCACCACAGCTCCCATCACTCAACAAGCATCACCTCCGCTTTTACAGTTAAGCACTGATCATGGTAACTCGTCAGGCTTAGCTAAACTTCACTACCGCAATTTCCTTTTGTAAGCAAATTCCTGTCTTGATATCACAGCCCCTAAGGTAAATACAGACAAGTTTCTGCCCTGCAAAGTACCACAGTGCCAGCCCTAGTCACCGCATCGCAGGGCGACCAGTCAAGAACACTGACTTTGCTTTTACCCCAGAAACAAGAGAGTTATCACTGATCTGAGAGGACAGAAGGGAGGATGGTTCTAAGACATCGTTTTTCTCTTTTAGCGTGCAAAGTCAATTACAATCACAAGTGTACGTTATTTGCAAGAACCAGTACTAACTAGGAATTTCACTGCTTGGCACAGAAGAGGATGAAGAAATCAATTGCAAACTCTGGGTCTTTATCAAAATCGATCCTGTAATTAAATATTTACCTTCAAGACTTGTCCAGCACAAAATTACCTTTTTTTTTTTTTTTTCCCAAGGATGATACCCTTCCCTCTGCTCCTACATGCTAAAATCAATGTATGGAAATTATTTAAACCCTACCAAATTTTACTCTTTTTTTTCTTCATACAGTTTTAAAACTTCCAGTTTCTTCATTTCATGAGCTCTCATAAATGCTCCCGCTAACATTTCAGGTCACCTCTTTGTTACTTCCCCATTCCCCTTGCTGCTTTTGCCCCATGCCCAGCTTCTGCTGAACAGTACTGATTCTGTCTGAAGGAGAGGACACCGCACTGCCACAGTCACACTGGAAATCCTCTTGGATTTTAAACTTGGAAAACTCAAGTATTTCCAAAATCTTGGGAGCTGTTCTTAATCTGTCAGCATCTTTTTAGGAACAATCTAAGAAAGACCTGGGCATTCATAAGAAAACTGAAACTATCAAACATTCTTTCCTTCCTTCTGACCTATGTGCAGAGTTGTCAAGATGGACTGTTGCTTGGGCCAGCATGCAACCAAACAGCTGAATTAGAATTAGAAGTGTCATCTCGACAACTTAAGGTTGGAATCAGCCCATTTCAACCCAGGCCTGGCAGATGTGCACTGTCAGCAGTGCTGTACCAGGTCTGGTAAAGGGCCAGTGAGACATAGGCAGTGCCAGGAGGTCACAGCACGTCCCCCCTCCTGAGGAGCAGCTCCATGTGTTTCACAACTCTCCTGCCCTGCTGTAGCCTCTGGGGACTGCAAGAAGCTGGAGCACTGTGGGGTGATGGGATGGAGATCTGTGAGACCTGCTCAGGTCTCACCCCTCCCCACAGCACCCTGCTGCAAACAGCTGCACACGTGCCACCCTGATTTCACCGTGATGGTACGCAAGCTGAGGCTGCTGCTTTATCTGTCTGCCTTCAGCAGAGCCCGGCAGCAAGTGTTCACAGCAGCTGCTAATAGATAATGCATTCATGTTCTCTCCATCAGTGCCATGGGGAAGAGCACCATGATTTACTGGAACCCTCTGTGGTGCTGGCTGTTGCAGCTCCATGGCAATTGGCATCTGCTCGTGCTAGCCTGAGCCTGAAGCATGGGAAAGGCTACACATCTGCTGGAGTTTTATCCCAGCCATAGGTTGAAACACAAGGGTGCTCTTCTTAAAAGCAACTTCCATTTGCTTCCAGTCTGGAACTGCAGTTTTGTGCAGGGAAGGGCCAGGTGTGCAAGTAGATATCCAGCGTGCAAAGGTGGAAGCAGCGTGGCCTCCAGCACAGCTGCAGCCCAGTGCCAGGCTGAAGTACAGTATTGCAGCCTTTGACGTCATTCCAGCATGATCAGACTCCGGTGTCTGTTCAGATGGGACATTGCACGCAGTCCCCCCTCCCTGAGAACAGGCACGTTGTGCAACACCGAAACAGATTTTGCTGAGGAATCAAGCCTAGCTCTGCCCTGCAGAGAATTGGCTCAGCACTGCCAGGATCAGGCCTTCACTGCACAGAAATAGATTAAATCGGTGTCAGGCTGCTCAGAAAGCTGTATGATTATTTGTCTTCAGGCAAAAACATTTTAAAATAGAGGGGACACCAGCATGCAGCAGCAAAATGATGGATGCAAGAGCTATTTGCCCTCCCAAGCTGAGCTGTTTGCGTGAGGCAGAAGGAGGGGATTTGAATACCACTTGAATTCGTTACTAGGTCGGTGCTCATTGAAACTGGGCTTGGGCAAACGAAGTAAAGGTTACCAAAATCTGGGATGCATATAGGATAGAATCATAAAATCATAAAAGTTGGAAAAGACTACTAAGACCATCTTGTCCAACCATCAAACCATCACCACCAACACTGCCCAGTAGACTGCATCCCTCAGTGCATCTCCACAGTTATTGAACACCTCCAGGGACGGTGACTCCACCACTCCCGGGCAGCCTGTGCCAATGCATTACCACTCTTTCTGAGAAGAATTTCTTCCCAGTGTCTTTTCTAGAATAAAGGAATCAAGGGATGTTCAAGGGGAAGCCAAAAGAGGATGATATTTGGGGGGGGAGGGGGGAGAAATCAGATTGTAACATGCGAAAGGCACGAGAAGAGCTTGACACAGGCAAGAGAAAAGAAAGGCCTAAGGGCTCCCAGGCAGCTCCATTGGATCAAATGGCTCAATGCTGGACTCAGGCATGGGTTGCCACCTCCAAGGAGAAGGTTGAGGGCTGGCAGTTCCATCCAGCCAAGAGAAACGAGCAGCAGAGGGGCCTCTGGCCTGGAGGATGGAGCAGCAGCAGGGCGGGCTGTGCAGCATGGGTGAGGCACAGTGCTGGAAGTGGGGATGGAGAGGTGTCCCAGCCCTCAAAGCTCAGTGGCTGAGACAAGTCCTCATAAAAACATGAGCCAGCAGGAAAGTTTCAGCAACCCAAAAGAAGAGGTGCGGGAAGGAATAAAAAATGCCGAAAAGTCACCTCAAGCAGAGGCTCCTGAGCCGTGTTGGAAGGCGGCCACCGCATGGGACAGGGCCAGGCAGAGAACTTGGCACTTCTCAGCCCTCTCTGGAGCCCGCTGAGACAGTAGACAAAAAGTTTTGTCAGCTCAATTACTGCAGCCTCCTCCTCCCTCATCCCCACCTTCAAGAAGAAGATGTGCCAGGAGCTTCTCTGGCCGGCTTCAAGGCCATGTGCCTGCAGAGGAGCCACATGGGCTGCTCCAAGGGGCCACGGTGAGCAACTGTACACTGTGGGAGCTGCAGGATTCACCTCTGGAAAGAGAATGCACTGTGACCCACAATGCGCAAAGTTCCAGATCTAACACAGCATACGGGGCATGGAAGGTAGATCAGTCAAACTGCTGCAGTTCTCACTGGGCTGATCCCAAACAACTTGAGACCTTCAGTTAAGAACTGGGCTCTGTTCCTCCTGCTGCAACAAAACATGGATATATTGCAGAGGTGAAACTGCTTGCTTCACACTTTACCACTGCCAAAGACAGAAGATGATTTACAAGATGCTAGGAAAAGCATCAAGAAAATAAACAAGAGACTTCAACTAGCCCTGGAGAATGGCTTAGCCATAGCTCAGGCTCAGTACGCACTGAAAAGTCTACAGGAAACTAAATATGAGGATAACAGAAATGTAAGCATTCTTACAAGAGCCTTTCCCACAGCCACCACCGTTCTGAGCAGCTTTAACAAGCTCCATTAAATTTTATTTGGGAAGCTTGCAAAGGGGGTACTGACCAGAGGGGCTGGATCTGAAGGACAGGCACCAGCTGGCTTTCACTGCAGGGTACAGCCTTGGGATCAGCAAACTTCAGTCTGCGCAACACGTGGCAGGCCACTGGAGAGCGTGCAGCACAGCAAGCACTTGCAGGCTCTCCTCCATGCCTGGATGGTGTCCTGCTGCGCTCCCATAATTTGAACGTTAGCTGCTGTATCAAGATGTTTCCCAGTGAGACAGAAGCTGCCAGCCTGAGCCTGAACCAAAGCTGCTCCAAAACATCGTGATTTACTTTGGACATGCTGCTGCTGGCAGGGGGAAAAGCGATGGGAAAGCAGCGAGCTCCCCAAGCTGCTCCTCTGGCACCAGCTGAGCAGAGCCAACGTTTCACAAACCCTGGGGAGACGGGTGGGAAGGGAAACCATTTCAGTGGGCACCTGAAAGCAATCAAGCCTCTTCAGCAACAAAACTGACTGTCATCCCTGTGCCCTGCCTCAGCCTTCCAGTGTTGCAAAATCCCTCCTCATATCATATGCTGGCGGTAGGGTATCTAATTTAGAAGCTGTGTTGGAACAAGAACAGAAGAGGCATTCAGCGGGGAGGGTTTCATCTGGCACAAGTCTGCAGTCACCAGCGAGATTGCTGCTGTACCTGAAAGCAGCTCCCATCAGAAGCTCTGAACACCGTTGCTCCCATTCCCTCCATAAAAAGTTCACCTTCTATCTCTGGGGTGGCCATTTAGATGTAGCAGCCACCAGGATCAACTCAAGGAGAGACCACAATAGCTGCGGAGGAGCAGCCCCAGCCCAAAGGCAGCAATGCTGATGCTTGCTCCAGGCAGCCCAGCTGTGCTTAGCACATGAATGCTGATAAAGAGAGACGCTGGTGCAATGTGGGAAGTAATGTGGGAAGTAAAGGAGGAAAACATCAATTAACCTTATCTCCTCACACCTAAAATCAGATAGCAGCATGGGAGCCAGTCACTAAGCCCTCAGTAGTCAACAAGACACCTCCAGAAGGAGGACGGGCAGAGAGCTCAATGCAATGAGAACCAAGTCAGACAGAGCCACTTACCTAAGGCCCCGACCTCAGGAGACATCTGTCTGCATCTGAGCTGTGGGGAAAAATGGGTTTTCCTGCAAACCAAAGGGACCCATGGGGAGCAGGTGTCATTCAGCAATGACAGCATTCACACCTAGGAAGAGAGAACAGCCAGAAAAAAAAAAAAAAGAAGTTACATTAGGATTAGTGTTGGCAGCCCTGCTATGAGAGAACGCCCAGAGGAAGGAGAGAAGTTTTAGGTCCTGTCTGTAAAGGGGCTGGGGACAAGCACCATTTGCAGTGTGACCAGTTCAGCGTCACAGGACATGGATTTCTGCCCTATCTTGGCAAAGAAAGAGGGTGACAGCTCAGGAGGACCCATCCCCTCTGCTGAGGGCTCTGAGAAGAGATTGAACCAAGTGAGCCCTTGTCTGTACCCAGCACTGGGGCAGGAAGGGCAGGAGCAGTGGTAGAGCCTCGTTAATCAGATGACGCCTTTCCTTTATCTCTTAGGAAGGAACTGGAGACAAGGACAAGACCAAGGAACTGCCAATCTGGAACAGAGCAGCAGTGCCTGCAGTCAAGTACCCGGCTTCCAGCAGAGGCCAAGTTTGGATGTGTTGGAGGAAAATCTTCGATAGCATCCCAGTTCCAGGAAGAGTTCAATACATTGAGTGTTTGCTCATGTTGGGATAGCTGCAGAAGCATAGCAGGGCAGGCAGGCTATTTATAAGTGTATCAGATGTCAGCTAAGCTCTCTGCTCTTTCTGCAGTGCACACAACAAGCCTGATGAGAAGGGACCCAGGCAGAGAGGAGCAAATGTGCACAGGTTAAAGAGGTGTCCATTAATACAATACATATCAGGAAGAACAGCAGCTGGCCCTATGCCAGGCACTGCTTACAAGGCCTCTCCAAGCCAAGGAAGATCACTTTACTACCAGCACCGTGAGAAAAAAGGGCTGAGAATGCTGAGTTTGATGGCTGTGCATTATTAGATGGAGAACTGTTTGCCCCTGAAAAAGAGGATCCAAACCTATTCATAGGTATTTCATTATGCCCTAAGTATGTGGTGTGTAACAAAACAAGAGGCCAGCTAAAGAGTTACTTACCTCTCTCCAAACCTACTATAAGAGAGCTAAAATAGATCTAAGCACAGTCAAAATATAGTTGTTCCAATTAATGTTCCAGCTAGCATCTGCTCTTTTTAATTAGCTGAAGTCTGGTTTCGTCTGGAGACAGAATTGCTGAGCAGAAGCACGCTGGCTTCTTTTCTGCTTAGCCTGCTCTTCTGATCTCTCTTGGTCTTTGGAAACTTCTTCCCCACTTCACAGAGTCTAGAGCCTCTCGTGCACTCAGTGTTCACAGGTTCTACGTACATTTCATTGCAACCAGCTTCAAATCTGCTTCCAGTAGAGGGAAAACTGAGTTTTTGCTGATGGCCTCCCCACCACGCACACACATCTCTGTGTGTGTGCATTGTTTCATTTATTGGCGACTCAGTTTTCTTCTGCAAGCAGGCATTTTTGTTGAGCAGATGCAAGAGGAAGGAGAAGGGCTCCCCAGGACCTGTTAACCTTCTTGTTTTGCTCGAAGCTTGCTGATCCTTCACCTCACCCTTTGTAACGCAACCTTTGAGGATCTGTGTGTTTCAGTTGCACACAGATGAATAATTTACAAGCCACGGCTGTTGGAACAAACAAGCTCCTGCTCTGCCCTCCTGCTCTGTCCAAGCCCTCGATGGCTTGTCTTAAATTTCCCTCACTTTGCTAAAACCTCCAGGACTTCAGCAGCATTCAGAAACCTTTAAAGGAGAAACTGGTGAGGGAACAGCAGAGTGGCATAGCAGAGCAGCAAACAGCACCCACAGCAAGTATTCCTTTTATCTCTGAGCAGGGCATTGACCTGTTGTACAAACTCAGGGTAGGAAAGCCACTGGCAAAGCAACCTCAGATGTAATATTTACCCAAGAAGAGACATTTCAGTGGAAAACAAACTACAGGATCTGCTGACATCCTGGTGGAGAGAACAGTGGGCATTCACTCAGGTGCAGTCAATGGGATAGGAACAGGATGTGGAAACTTTCTAGCGTTTCCAAGTAACAAGGCTGTCCTTGCATGAGTTTGCACTGTCCATGATTGCAGCTACACAGCTACAAGAAGCCCCACGTGCGGCATCAGTGCTTCTCTGAGCCCCACAGCTCCACACTTGGAGCAGGGATGCAAACTGGAGGGTCCTGCAAGAAAACAGCCAGGCTGGCAGCAAACATTTACAAACCACTATGACCTGTACCCAGCGATGCCTCATTCTCTGGCAAGAGAAGGTGGATCCTATAAGCTACCCTGGGGATATGAGCCACAGTTTTGGATCGCAGATAATAGCTCCTGTCAGAGCTTCTCTGGAGCAGCAGACAGACAGGATCGAAACAGCTCTGGAGCAAAGTGAATAGCAGGGTTGTTTTTAATCTTTAATCCTTTCCACATGAGCAGAAGTGGTTTGGAGCCATAAAAGCATGTGCTCTCTCTTTTACAGCTCTTAGAAATCAGCCTGACCCATGACTTTAGGAATCCTTCTTGTTCTGCCCCACATACCCCTCCGAAGGAACTGTGTGTGCAGGGTGCACGGGATCACCAGTTCTACCACCACAAAGCAGCAGCTTCGCCACCTCCCTAAGCAGAGACTGGTACTGACAGAGGCAATCCCACCATCCCACGCGTCTCTCTCTTCCTCAGCCCATCACGGTGAGCAAAATGAAAGGATTTTTTCCTCGGGCAGGGTATTTTTCAGCTGGATTGGTTCCCATGCAGTCACAGCAGCTGTAGTTTTGCCACAAAGCAAGCGCCAGGAAAACGGCTGGAACGGTGCCTTAAGAGCTTAATGTAAAATCACGAAGTTGCAACCTCATGTTCCTGGGTCAATTGTCCCTGCAAATAGCAAGAATTTATAGCCCTGGTTAGGCAAGTCTCCTTGGCTTCAGCTCTGTGGCTCCCTTTACAATGGGCCAAATGCAAACTCCTAGGCCCCAAATGTACTTAGCTTTGAGAGAAAGCTGGAACTATTCTTCGATTTGGGATTAGGGCTAAACAGTTCTTCAGAACTGGCCTTGAAATTGCAACAATATCATTTATTTATATCATTACCAAAGCAAGGCAGTGGGGCCATTCAGGGGTCCAAGCTCAGCCTCCTAGATATTACCCTATGTTATCTGGAGAATTTCTGCAATCTGCATCCTCAGAGGTTTTCAGATCAGCTGGGAAAGGCCTTGTGCAGCCTAAGTTAGCCCTGCTTGGAGCAGGAGGTTAGACCTGGGATCAGGAGCTAGCAGAGCCTCACACAAACACAGCTGGAGATGGCTGAACCACAAAGCAATAGGATTTGAGAAAGACCACTGAAGGCCTCTGGTCTTCATGTTGGGTGAGGTAGCCCAGGAAAACACTGGGAAGTAAGGACCAGTGGCAGGATGACCTGAATGAGTCCTTCTCCATCAGCCTGTCTGCCAAGATGAGAGCTGAGCTGGCAGGTCTTCTTGCAGAGCAATCTGTGGGGGCATTTCTCCTTCAAGAGCCAGAGGCTTTTCTTGGTGCTCCTCATGTCTGGAAAACTCACCTGTAACATAAAAGGATGGGAAATAGGGGTCACTGAGCCCTGCAATACAAGACTGCTGCCAACCCCATGGCTGGCCTCCAGCTAAAAAAGTTTCACCTTGAGATAAAAAGCTTCAGATGAAGGGAGAGGGTAAGCAGCAGTGCCACTGGCAGACCACAGTCAGACAGAGCTGACCTCACCACCTCCAGTAGAGCACTTACACTGTATGTGCTATGGACACTCATTGCAGATCCCCTCCTCCTGCCTTGAGTGCTGCCCTGGAAATAGACTCTGATCTACCCTTCATCCTCTTGGGATGCTCTGGGTTCTGCAGATGCACCATTCAGCAGGAAACAGAGGAACAAGAGCTCCAGAGAAAGAAAATAACCACCAATCCATGAGGTGTTTCTGTGCCACTTGCTGTTAGTTAGGTTGTTCCCTCCGTGCAGTGTGTATCAGGGCTCACTTTGAAGAAACTGAGGTGAAAAATCTAAACAAATGAGTCTCCTTGAGAAGACTCCAGGCAATGGGGGGGGGGATGGCTGCTCAGTGACCTGTGCAGTATCCTGGCTACATAGGGAGTTTCCTGTAAAGATAAGACTACAAAGGAATATTTATTTACCGAGATACTTCTTTAGCTTTCATCTCTGGCAGTGTTTCTCAATCAGCCATTTCAAAATGCTTTGCCAACACTAATTAACCCTCACAGCACCTCTGGGGTAGGGATCAGCATCTCCACATCAGAAAAGGAGCAACCGCAGAGCAGAGAAGGCAAGCAACTCCCTTCAAGGAAGAAATAAAGGGAGCAAAGAAATAACCATACCATAGAGTCATTAAGGTTGGAACAGATCGGTAAGATCATCTAGTCCAAATGTCCGCCTACCACCAATATTGCCCACTAAGCCATGTCCCTAAGTACCACACCTACACGGTTCTTGAACAACTCCAGAGACTGCAACTCCACCGCCTCCACCCACGTCTTCATTTGGAGTCAAGAATATCCTGCAATCCCAAGCCTACGCCCTAACAAAACCCTCCCCTAAAGGCCCCCAGGTCTGCAGACATTGTCCTGTTGGAAGTACAAGAGGCAATCCTCAACTCTTATCATGCAAACAGCCTGTCTTCCCAAGATCTGCAACAGGGGAGCACAGATCAGACGTTTAATAAGGCCCAAAATGCAGTGCCCTGAAGCTATATTGCACAACCCAGAAATCCCTAACGAGCCACAGCACCGGTCAGCTGCACAGCCTGTGCCACCAAGCAGCCTTTCCCATGATGTGCACATGATATTTATTCCATTCATTAACCAAGTTAATGGTGGCTAAGAATAGACCCCAGATGTCCTTCTGGCCTTAAAAACTTCTCTGCCCTCAAGGAAACACAAAGCCTAAGTGGCTTGTGGCATGTGCGGGATATGAGCCACCAACACCATGAGATGCTTCCATATTTCCAAACATTCCCAAAATATATCTCTGATTTTAAGTAATCCCTGTACCAGTTTTGGGAAATCAGTGTTTAGCACAAAACAGAGCAAAGGATATAGAGATATCTACATGATGTAGGGATTAGGCCGAACAGAGCTGTAGCTGTTCCAATGCCTTCATTCTCTGTGTTATCTGTTTCTGTGGTAGCTACTGCTGCAAATCTGTATTTCTGTAATAAACTGGTATTTATGAACAAAGGGCATTTGATATTACACCTTTACAAAAGTGCATTTTGAGTACAATTTACTCCTAAATTACTTTTCTTTGATAATGGAAATTATTCTACAGTCTCATTTTTGATGCATGCTCCCAAAACATCTGAGAAATTTCCTAAAATATACCAAAAAAATCCTATGATTTTTGTATCAGTGCTAAAAATCAATGTACTCATGCACAGAATAAAGATTTTTTTTCTCTATAAGCATTTTCCTTCTGTTGCCTAAATCCAATCTCTTGATAATCAGCAATCACGGAAAAGAACTAAAACAATCAAATGGGATTTTGCACTTACAGAAAAGTGTGCTATTTATTGCATGACTTATTCAGATGGAAAAAGCTGTTTAGAAACCTATCTGAAAATGAAGGAAACTGCTATTTTGGAAAGCTGAAATTATTTTAATAGAGAGCCTAAAGAAGAATGTGATCCATTTGGAATTGATTTGGTCTTCTTAGAAACAGGAAAGAGAAAATATGGGAACTGAAGATCATTTCCTACTTAAGACGTATTACTTTGCTCAACTGATAATTTCTCAAGTCATACAGAATCATAACATTGTTTAGGTTGGAAAAGACCACTAAGACCATCCAAGTCCAACCCCAACCCATCCCCACCATGCCCACTGACCACGTCCCTCAGTGCCACATCTCTACAGTTCTTGAACACCTCCAGGGACAGTGACTCCACCACTCCCTGTGCAGCTGTGCCAGTGACTAAAAACAACAGTCACTTCCACTGTCAGGGCTCCAGCTCCAAGTTCCACATCCCAGTGCTTTGTTGTGGAGATGGGGTTAAGACCTGAGCCCCTTTTCTACCTGAGAACTTAGGGATGCATGGCAATACCTATGTCACGATGCTTCTCATCGCAGCTGAACCCTGGGAACCTTCTCTCTGTTGCACCAGGCCAGGAGCACTTATCCCAGCCACAGGGAGCCCAGTTACACGTGTCACTCGGCAGCGGGAGCTCAGGTTTCTATGGCAGCACAAACAGAACATCAACAGAACAGTGCCAAGCCGTGTCCATGCCTCTGTCCCCGTCCAACCACAGCCGAGAGGAGCGCGGAGTTCATGGGGTGAGAAGCCAAAAAATAATAGGGGGAAGCGCACCTACACCATTTTCTTTTGTTGTCAGCATTGGATGTAAAGCTGTACTCAGACAAGCAGAGGCAGTGGGTGTCTCATGGGAGATCTCACACGTGAGCAGTCTCTGCCTCCATGTGTGAGCTGGGGGTGCACGGGGGGATGGGGCACATCTGTCCCTGGGATAGCACCCCACAGTTTCAAGCTTGGAGTCACTTCCTAGTGAGCTCAACCCTTCTCTGTGAGTCACAGCACTGTGTGTATTATTCGAGTGTACAAAACACGAGCTTGTCGGGTACTCTGGGAAGGTGGTGGATGAATCTTATTCTGTCATTTTTAGAATTGTTTGCATGTTTACTTTGTTGTTCTGTTGGTTTATTTTTTTCTTCTGCACAGCAGCTTGATGAAAGGGAAAAAAATCACTGAATAACTGTTTCTGTAGATTAAAACCCTGAATGCTTTATCTGACTCACGTCCTGCTGGACGCTGATGTGTAGCTACTGAAGCGTAAAAATGTAAGAGGCAGTGAGATATGTATGCCAAATGATTCCAGCAACAAAGCAGTTTCTATTTGCATTATAGAGTGTAATAATTGTAATTAGCGCAACCAGTGCTTCTGCAGCTTTTGGAATTGTTTCCCAAGTGCTGTGCAAACAATCTATTAGAAAAATCAACAATCTCAGACCAAGAATGTCTTCATAAAGTGAATATTTCTAAGTTGATATTAGAAACGGCTCTGTATCCTTTGCTAAAGGTAATATGAAGTGCTTTTGATTTCAGGGAGCTTCACTGACAGATTATTTCCCACCTGCCAGTATCCTCTGTCCAGTCCTGCTTTCCAGTCCTATTCCCTGCAGCAGAAATTGGAACAACCCTGTGGAATAATAAGGTTTTTATGGGAAGGCTTTTGGGTTACAGAAGTCAAAGTGTTCTTTACAAGGGCCAAGCACTCAGGTGTTTACTACAACCACCTCACATATTTCACAAAGTGTATTCACCAAACACTGCTTTTGGAAAGGCTTTTGGAGTGGGTACTTAAAGACCAGACAAGGAGAGAGAAAACATTGGGGTGCATTACAAACGGCTTTAGTTCTACCTCAGACTGTGTCTCATCAGTGCTGAAAGTCTGACACCTCTGAAGAATAAGACACTAATTGGGCAGCTGCAGAAATACAGCCAATAGGAAACACATCGCACCAAGGACAGGGAAATTAGGCCAGATGAGTTTAGCTCAAAATACATAAAAACTGGAGGCTGTTCAGAGCAAATAATGATGCTTTAAAATAGCCCTAAACTAGCTCAAGCGGAAGAGGATATTTTCTGCTGTGCTTATGGTCATGTGGATCAGGAATACAGCAGCAGAATTACATCAACTGAACCAGTACCTCACTGGACTCAGCTTTCTGCCTTTTTTGATTCAAGGATAACTGTAACAGTGATCTGTCTGTTCTCTGTAAGTGAGATCATTACAATTATGCCTTTTCCCCTAGGACCTGCAGCAAAGACTACAAAAGAGATTGGATTCAGAGAAACTAAAAAACTAACCTTCATCGCTTTGCCAGCCTAAAATTAAACACGACCAAATTTCCTACAGCATGTCTGTGCTGTCCAGCAATCATTCAGCCTTATCACAAGAAACCCACAGTGCTTACAGTGCTGGAACAACTTCTGGTAAGAGCTTGATGGAGTTAAAATCATTGCTTGTGAACCAGCAATGTGCAGATGAAAGCATGGGTTTGGATCAGAACCGGAGCTCAGTGGTTAAGATCCAGAAAGCCCCGAGGCCCATCGCTGCTGTAAAACCTCACTGCATCAGTCACTGGCAGGTCACAGTTGATTAATTTGTTTATGGTTTTCTTTGGGCCAGAGTCAGTGATGCCATCTGTATATGAAGAGTCAGTCTGTGAGAGTCTCTCTTCTAAACCTGGAATGGAAACCTACCTTGTGTCAGGTAAGGTCATGATGTTCCAACAGCTTTCCGTTCTTTGGTCAAAGGAGAGGTCTGTGTTCATACTCTTCTGCCCATGATCAGATAAGACAGGCTCCCAGAAGCTTCAGTAAATGTTCTGCCTGAGGAAAACAGTGAACAAAGACTTCAGTAAATGAGGTTAGGATACGGGAAGAGAAAATGCAAGGGAACACAGCTCTTGGCTCTGTCACCAACAGAAGGGTCTGCAGAAGGGCAAAGGAATTAATCTTCCTTCTGATAGATCTCCTAGCACAGCCAAGGTCTGAGGTCCTTACTCCCTTTTTTTCTTGATCTCTCAGATACTAATTTGAACTTGATTTTATGTCCCATCATGAAATCATGAAGCCAAGCATCTCCTTGCACAGGGGTGAACAGAGTTCTGCTCTCCAGAATCAGGCCTAACTAAAGCTATCCTATTTTACAGATAAACTAACCTGTTTTCAGGCTTTGACAACTGACTAAGGGCTTAAGCTTATATTAACAGTAATGACTTATGTCTTATACTCACCTCACTGCCTTTCCTGAGAGGAATACGTGCCTCCCGGTAACAAGAGACGGAAGGGACCCAGGAGGCATTTAGTATATTGAGGCTTCTAATCTTGGATTGAGTTTGTTAAATGCTAACATTAAATGTTAAAGTAAGCAGTCAACTGCCACCAACCAGAAGCCAACTGAAGAGACGTGTTGCCATGATGCAGCAGATCAGAGTTCCTTTGCACAAGGTTTTGACATTCTGCCTTGTATCTTCTACATCCTTGTCCATTCCTTGCAGAACTCTCAGAAGAGGATGAAGAACCCATTTACAAAAATCCATTTACAATTCCTCCAGATATTGATATTTTTGCAATAAGGAACAAGGAAAGAAAAAAGGCAAAGGCGGTACGTATACATGGTGCTTTACACCCATCTCTACTCAAGGCAGGCAACCAAGCAACATAAAATCAGACCAAGGATAAGGAATACACGCATGAGAAAAACAATAGCTGCTAAATTCAGCTCGGGTTCCCCCCCATCAGCTACAAGTTCACTGAGATCCATGATGCCAGATTAACCTTACATGGAGCAGTGTGAGCACAGACCTGCTAGTTGCTATCGCACAACCTACGCGCTGTCGTTTCGCTTCCATACTCAAAGGTAGGTTTGCCCCTCTCTCCTGTTCCTGGAGGAGATGTTTGCTAGTGCTGCTAGTGTTGATTATCTACAGAAGGTTTTGGTGCAAGGTCTCTTTCCTTCCCCTTCAACAGGCCTAGGAAAAAGGAGGACATGGCTTCATGCCTTAAGCTTCTCTCCATAAAACAATTAATTGCAACCCACGAGAGCTGGGTCTGTGGAACATCTCTTTCTTCCTTATTTCCACTGAGGATTTTCCCTAGGGCACATGATCCTGTGGCAGTGGGAAATCACAGAGGTTATGATGTCTCAGAGAAGTCTAATTGTTGATGCAGTTGCAGAAGCCAAGCAGTGATGCGAAAGCAAGAGGCCTTTGTTACTAAATCACAAAGGGAAGTCTCCAAACAAGCTTAGGCAAGCCTCCGCAGCTGACTGATAATCTGATTTTAGCTTGGGTTCAAGGTCACTAAGTAAGTATGAGGAAGGGCACCAAGGATGTCTGCCAAGCAATGCCCTCAGCCTAACCCGCGCCCAAACCATGCAGAGGGCAATGAATTACAGACCTCGGCCCATGTGAAAACACTGAGCATGAACAACATTTCACCTTCCAGAAAGCTCTGGAGTGGGTTTCAAGCAACCCTCTCAACCCAGACTTGAGGGTTTACATCAGCAGGGTATTAGAAGCTGCAAATTTCTAGACTGTGAATAACCGCTTGATGTCATTAAAAACCACAGCAGACAAAACAGATTATCAATTTCTCCACATAACTGACTTCTTATAGGAACGTGAAAGGATGAAGACCATGAAAATTCATGAGAAAATGACTTACTCTGTTAAAAACAAGGCAAAGGAAAGAGGGCTTAGGAAAGCTTTGAAAAAGGAAGAGGAAGAAGAAAACAGAAAACAGGAAACAGATGAAGAGAGACTGAAAGCTCTCCAGGAGTGTCTTTCATGGAAGATAGCCATTAAAAAAGGTAGGGAATGGTTACTGTCTTTGTAGCAGTGCTGCTCAGCTGGAGAGCAGCCTAAATCAAAAAGGGGATGGGACTGGCAGTTAGCTCTAGCTGACCTTGGTGAGCTCCTGTAGGCACAGTAGTTATCTGCTTCACCTTGACAGCCTGCATGTGGCTGGGCTGTGTCCATCTTATGCCTTTACATTTGCAGCAGATGTCACACCACCAAGGCAGCCTGGGTTCCAGCATCCCCTGTGGCTTCCACAATAGCTGAGAGCCTTGGGAGGCAGCACAGAAGCCAGCTGAGAGCTTGCAGGACCTTGTGTCATGAGGATGTTTTTACTAAGCTGACCTGGAGCTGGATTCAGGTGGACATGAGCCTATAGTTTTCTGCCTCTGACAGAGGAGTAGCTTTGCCATTAATGTCTAGAGAGCCAAATTTGTCCTTAAAAAGATCAAGATTTTCCACTCAATTCTACCTGTTTTTAGAGAAAGCCCATTTGAAACTTATCCAAAGCAATGCCAAAATGGTAATAAAATAATTGTTTTTGCTAGCTTCAGTGCCAACCACATCCATGCTCACAGCTGCTACCATATTCACTGTTCTTTGCATGACCATATTTCTCCCTGTAGTCTGATGAATCTTTTGTCTTCATTTCAGATTATCCATTAGAAAAAGAAACTTTCCGTGACTACATAAATGACAGAAGGGAGATATTTTTACTTGAGGTACTTGGTTTTCGTTAAGAAAGTTACTCTCTGCTCATTTAACTATCCTTCATTGTTGCCTTGGGTTTCTGTTTGTTTTCATGAGACCCATTGCCTAGAGGTTACATCAGCAGGGCATACATCAGATCTCATTAACTGATTGTCCAAGCCCTGTGTTAAAGACACTTATAGTCTATAGACCATCAGTCCACTAAGTAATGAAATAGGCCATCCACATCACCCAGTGGCTGCCATCCAATTATTTCCCCCTTAATTTGCAAAATACGCACATATACTGACCTTTTGGCTTTTGCTCTACTCATATAATTTGTCCCTGGGAGCCATTATGAAATCAAAGTAATGTTGGAATATCCCCATTATTCATCTCTATTGTTGTGCTATAACACTGCTGAATCATCTTTATCACTGCTTACTTGTTGCGTTACTTCTGAAACATCTCCTGGCCTCTACGTACCTAGTTTGCACTAAGACATGTCTTGGTTTGAATCATTACCCTCTGCCAACAAGTATAAGGCAAGAAGGTAACCAAGAACAAAGCCAAACCAATGCACCTTTAGTATCAACCAATCAACGTGACTGTGTTATCTTTTGGGTTCATTTCAGTATGCCATAGCAGTTAAGAGAGAAGAGATTCAAAAGTTGGAGAAAATAGCAAAGAAAGAGGAAAGAAAACTGGAAAAGGCTGAATACAACCTGGAGAAGGATATTGCCATATTTGATGAGTTCCTGAAGGAGAACCATAAAAGCTCCGTTCAAGCCCTGAAAATGTAATGGAAGCTGAAGAAACCATCCACATAACAATTTTGCATTGGACAAAGGAGGTTTTTTGCTTGACGTTCCCCAGAGGGTTTTGGATAGCATCCACCCTCAGATCCCCTGCGTCTGGGTTTTCCCAGAGTTACAGTCCTGGTAGCATTTTCTCTCCACAAATTCAATGAAAGAGAGGAAGGAACCAGTAGCTGGGGAATCCCTTCATTACTGAAACCTTCAATTTGTCTGCAGTGAAGAACCCACCATTGTTCCCACCGCTTCTCACAACACATATAACAGGCAGACTCTTCTCCCTAACCCCCCGCAGCAGGAACAGCCCCCAGAGCAAAACAAGCTGGGCACTTTGGCCCATTACACAATGGCAGAGCAGAAACTGATGCTTAGCAGCAGCCAAACTAGGAACAGCCTGACCTGGAAGTGCTGCTGGAACCCCATGCTCCCTTTGCCAAGGCAGGGCCTTCAGACAGGAGACAAGTGTCACCGATGGTACCTCTTTACCTACAATAGAGAGGTTTCTAAGGTTCCTCCCCATCTTTTTATCTGTGTTACATGCACCTCAGCTCACCACATGCTTATTGCTAAACTGTTTCGTGGCTCATTTTGCTGTATTTTTTTCTCTAGTGCTGAAAAAGAATCTGCAGCGAAAGCAAAGAAAATAGTACAGATCCACGCAATTGGTTCCCAAATAATGAGCCTTCAAAGGTAAGAATCGCACGCTATCCCTGCCTGGCCTTTACCAGCCCCTGCAGCACAGAGAGGTTCACATTTATCTGTGTGTGCCCATGAGGACACAAGCTCCCTGTCCCTTCTCTGGGTGTAGTTGAGTGCCAAGGGTTAGAAAGAACCTGCTCAAACAGGAGCTTTCCTCCCTGCTAACAAACTGCCCACTTTTCCCACCCCAGTGATATAACCAGATTTGAGAATTCTCTGCGAGAGTACAAGATGTACAGAGACTTCCTCTATCAGCTCTCTCCGAAAGAATGGCAGGAGGAATACGAAAAAAAGCACGGAAAGCAGTTGAAAACAGCTGACAAAGAAAGTGCCTCAGAGAAGAGTAAGTGCCGTGGCAGAGCTGCCCACTCCTCTGGAGGGCAGCCTCATGCTCCAAGTGTCCATCTCCTCTTGTGTCCAGGTCTGACCATCGAGATGAACACGAATGCTATAGACGTGCCAAGTTCTCTGCTGTCTGTAGAAAGTGTGAACTCAAGCTTATCACCTGGGACCAGACCACAGCTCAAAAGCCTCCTGAAACCTCTCTCAACAGAAAATCTGTAAGTACTTGACCACAAAGGAACAAACAAAATACCACAACAAACTTAAATGATCCAGAGAGCACTCAACTGACTGGGAGTTTGGTACAGAGGAAACCTGCTCCTCAAAGTAGAACCTGGACACCGTCCTGGAGCAAAGCTTTTCTGTGCCCTGTTTGTGGCTGACTTACTCGTTCCCACTGTTGGCCACAGTCACCTGTTTGGACACAGCAGACATCGCATTCGGCATCTTCTTTCAGTAACAGGCCTCATGCAGTAAGAGGCATCCATCCCATAGGCAGGCCCACCCCTCACACAAAACCACTGCTGTTATTGTGCAGACACAACTGGGCCTGGCAGTAAGGGGACACAAACCGAGGTTTTCACCCCTCCTGTGGGGCAAGGAGACAGCTCCCACCGAGCCCTCAGCAGCTCATGGGCAAGAGGAGCCAGACTTGTGAATGCTCCAGGGACTGTTCAGCAGCAAACAGCCAACACGGGAAGCTGCCAGCTACCTGCAGCTGGAGCCAGAGGCTGCTTGCAGGTGTCAGCGTTGGCTGCTTGCCGTGCTCATGGTATATTAACAAGGTCTCCTTTGAGTTGCCACTGATCACACAAAATGCTTTTTCAGGAATTCATCGGAGGATCAAGAGAGCGAAATCTGCTCGGATGAAGATGAGGTCAGAAGCCTTACACTGAAATATTTAACTTTGTCCTGTCTCACGTATTGACATTACTGATTTCCCTCACCTTCTAGCTGTTTTTTGCAGGGCTGAGGTATTATCGTAGCCAGTAACTATGTGTTTATATATGTATGAATATTCATGGTTTTAGCAAGCCATATTTTAAGTATCTTGGTTTAGCTTTCCTCGTCTCTTTTCCAACACTCTACCATCACTTCATAGCTCCCCACCCTACAAGATATGATCACAACAGCAGGCATTGAGATTAGTGAAGTTTTCACTTTATATCCAAAAGGGAAGATTTCTCACTCAGATGTTTGCGACACTTTTTGTTCCCCAAAACGCAACCTGAAATGAGCCTTACCACTTGCTTTTCTTGAGTTCACCACATCGGTTGCAGAGGACAAATCTCACCACCCTGGTCTGTAAGGAGGCAAGGCTTCAGAAATAGGCTTGGCCCTGGAGACAAGGTTACAGGAGTGAAAAAAGGTCAGCAGGTGCAAAACACTCACCTTTCAGCACCCACAGCCACTGCCATAAGAAACCATTGAGCCACTCTGCTGCATGACAGAACTTCTTTAAGCTAGGCCAGGGTCTGCTCGGTAATATCCCCTAAGTAAGCACATTTAATTGGGGTCACATAGCAGCGTTTGGGGGCCGTGCCTGACTGTCCTGCTGGGGGAAAGCCACAAATAACTCCAGCGAGTCAAAGGTATCAGGGGGGCATTTCCCTCCTTCCTCTCACCCGGGTTTACGTTTTCACCTGGAATAGAGAGAAAAGGGTCACAGAAACATTTTATTTTGCTACTGAATGGTTTCTACATTCCATTAACCAGGGAAACTTCTCTTTCTGGGAATGAGCTACAGATTACATGTTATTTAGGCAACATTTCTGTAGAAAAATAATACCTTTCTCAATACTGACCAATGCTGCTAAACAACACATGCAAGCTTTAGGGCACCTTCTTCCAGTCTCAAATCAAAGCACAACAAGGATGAACTGAGGACAAAGCCTCCAGGTTTACGTGGTTATGTTTATATGGGCAGAGAAAGAACAGCTGGGATCGGGAGCACAGGCGAGGCCCTTACCTTGCTTATACCCTTCCTGCAACACTACACATGCAGTTATTTATAGATATCACACATTTTCCATTCCAGGAGCCTGAGCTGTATTTTACTGACCCCCAACAACTGCTGTCTGTTTTCGCGGAGATGGAGGAACAGAACTTTTCCTACCTCTGTAACTTCCAGGAGACACAGAAAGAAATTAATGAGCTCCAACACACCTTCATCAACGCACAACAAAGGAAGTGAGTGTGATCCTGTGGGGGAGTGGTGGGAAGGGGGTCCCTCTGCCTCAACTTTCAAACAGTCCTTTGAGTTGGAAGATCCCTTAAAGGCCATCAGTCCAACCCCCCTGCACTGAACAGGGACACCCACAGCTCCATCAGGTGCTCAGAGCCCATCCAGCTGACCTTGGCTGTCTGCAGGGATGGGCACCACCACCTCTCCGGGCAGCCTGTGCCAGTGCCTCACCGCCCTTATTGTAAAGAGTTTCTTCCTTGTCAGAAGCAGTGTACTCACACCTTGGTGCACAGCCCTGAAGGCACAGGCTGGGGAGCTGATGCATGTAGCATTCTGCAGGGGGATGTAAGCCAGGAAGGATGGTGTCATTCTCCTAAGGAAAGATCAAAGGCAGAAACAAGGCTCATCCTGAGAGATCCAGACCAGAGCCTGTTTTGACTCAAACCCTTCCTAGAGGAAGGCAGCAGAGACCCAAGTGTGATTGCAGAGCAGTATTTCTATGGCAGGTAGACACACCTATTCTCCTTCAAAGTGCCTCTCATTTGAAGTGAGTGCATTTAAACGGAATCTACTTCCCACACCGACTCGTCACAAAACCTAGAGCATTTTTAGCTGCGCTCCCTCTCCCCCCACACACAGTTACTGCTATCCCAGGAAAACCCCATCTCCCTGTGCTCTCCGAGTCGAGATGCAAGTCGCCCAGAAATGGAGCGTAGTGATGCTTCCACCTACCGGCAGCAGCGGGGACAAGCTGGGTGGAAGCAGCAGAGGAACCACATGTTTTGAGGACAGCGTTTTCCAAACAGCTCCTCTCTCTCCTGGCCCAGGGATCGGGAGCGAGCACAGCTGAAAGAAGTTTCGCTCACCTTGAAATCCACCGTCACCAAATTGGAAGAGAGAGCGGCAGACCTGAAGCTCAGAGTTGAAGACTTTTCCTCAGAACACAAAGTTGATGTCCAGGTACACCCCGAGGTCGAGGTAAAGTGGGATAGCACAGCGATGAGCTGCTCCTTCAGGCACAGCCATCCATCCCAGACACTGCTGAGCAAACCGAGAAGCAAACAATCAAGTTCTAAGAGAAAGCATTCTGATTTCCTTCTCTATTCTTTTAGAGGGATGTGGTGGTTCTAACCAGGCAGGACCCAGCTGGTCCATCTCACTGCATCTCCTCTTTTCTCTAGGATAAAATGCTTGCAAGCTTGGGTAGAAAGGTGAGGGAGGTCTATGGTCACTGCATTGGAGAAAGCAGGGAAGGCATGGAGACAATGGAGATGCTAGCGGCGATAGAAAAAAAGCTCATTGAGTTACTGGACAACCTGGAAAGAATCCCACCAGCAAAGATAGCAGAGATTGAAAAAGCCAAAAAAAGAGAACGGAGAAAGAGGTAAGACAAGAACTCCTCGAAATGAGGCCTCTATTTTTAACTACTGGCAATCAAAATCAAAGCCCCTTGAAATAGCCACATCTGTCAGATCAACTTAGGAAACGTTAACAGTAATCTGGAAGCCCAGAGGACCATATCCCAATTTAGCCCTCTGATAGCTTCACAGTCCCAGTGCTTGCAGCTCTCCATCAGCAAGCAGCAGCCCAGAGCTGCACTGGGAGAGGCCAGAAGGTGCCTGTATCATGCATGGGAGGACAAGGTCTGGAAGAAGAGAATGTCTTCTGTGCAAATTCAATGAGAATCATGGTTTTAAGAAGACAATTTGAATTAATTATATTTGAACCGATTGAACAAAAAATGACTCCTCTGTTTAAGTATATAGGGCACCTGTAAGCAATGCCAGCTTTCAAATGTTTCTTCTACAGATCTCTACAGTTTAAATTGTGCTTCTTAATTAAAACAGGAGCCAATAAACACAACAAATTTACATTCCTAGACATTGCCATTGGCTCTGTTACACAAATGGAAGTTCCCATGCAAACAGCAAAGACATAACTGGGGAGTTGACTGCATTTGGCCATCCCCAGGTGAATCAGATTCATTACAAGAAAAGTAGTTTGAGAATTTAAAGCCAAAGTGACATTTTCCTTCTACTTCTTTCTGAGTCTTTCTTTGCCTTCATGGTAGAAAGGATGTGACACTTCCTCCCTGCGTTCTGTGAATGATTTTGCATTCTTCACTTACAAAAGAAACGTAGCCCTGCAGACAGCCAAGGTCAGCTGGATGGGCTCTGAGCACCTGATGGAGCTGTGGGTGTCCCTGTTCATTGCAGGGGGGTTGGACTGATGGACTTTAAGGGTCCCTTCCAATTGAAATGATTCTGTAATTTGATGAAGCAACACACACTTATTCTGCTCTGGGGATGGAAGAGAAGACTCTGCGAAGGAATCTGACCAAACCTTGGCCCCTGCCTGCCTCCAAAAATCAAAACAAAAAACTAACAAAACAAAAATCTTCGAAGAGCATTTAAAACCCAGCATCGTCTATATCCAAACCCCTGCAATCCAGTGGTGTTACACTGTTAGACAAGGAACGGGTCAAAAGCATATTTGTGTATCTTTGTATATTTGTCTATTTGTGCACGTTCCAACCTCTTTTTTTTTTGCTCCCTTCAAAAGGCTGAGAGAGGAAAAGGAACAACAGCAGAAACAGATGCAGGAGGAGAGACTGCAACGGGCCCTGGAGAGAGCACAGGCAAACATAGAGAAAAAGGTAAGCGCAGGGATCCATAGGAACACACCTCACCTCTGCAGCCCACTTTAGGGAAGATGGGGGCACCCAAACACCGGGCATTAAAAGGGGGAGGGACTCAACCCTGCCAGGAAAACAGCACGTGTGGTTTATGGTGCTCCTCTAACAAAGATGTGCCGCCTCCTCCTCTGCAGACCGGCAGAAGGCTGATGTTCCGTTCCAGCCCACCTGCCAGGAAGGAAAAGAAAGAGCAAAGCCAAGAACAAAGGGATAAGGAGAAAGAAGAAATGCTGTATTACTTCACTTGAGAGCACGGCCTTTACTATGTAACGTAGAGCTGATACCACTCTAGAAAAAGGTTTCTGTAGCTCCAGCCTGAGCCTATTTGCAGTGTGAGAACTTCATAGCCTCATGAAATTCCTCCTATCCCAAGATCCAAAGGAAAGGAGCAAGTCAGGCAACCACTGATTGTTTTTCTTGACTAAGGAAATAAAATAAAATGCTCTTATTTTGCTTCTTTGGCTCCTGCTAGCAACAATACTTTTCTTATTCGGTTCTTGATGCGAATAGCTCTATCCCTACAAACCTCACCGGTGTCCTGGGTAACAATTTTGCCATGGCACAACTAAGCCAAGCACTTACCATTGATTATAACCACAGATCAGGTGAACAGCTATGAAATAAAGTCTCTGCCTTAATCTGAAGGATGGATTGGTGGACTCCACCCCACTACTGTGAAGATACAAGCAAAGATTAAAACAAAAAACAAGCTCTACAGAGACAAAGCTGCTGACCATTCGCTTTATGTCATATATAAAGAACAATACCCAGTGACAAACTGACCATAAAAAAAAAAGCTTTATTAACCCTTTTGCACCAGTAGTTCTTCAGGCATCCATTGCCAGCAATGGACTTCAAGCCAAGTGATCCAATTGTCGGCCCCAAGAGGTTAGCACTTTACATTCATTTACAAAGCTGAGTGAGGTACATTTTCAGAAGTAGAAAGATTAAGTTGCAAGTCCCATAAAAAGATGGAGTGTTCCTTGGCCACTGTATTAGATTAAGAACTGGTATGGTCCTTGAGAACAGAATGACACAGGCGTTGGGAGCTGGAGGAGTCTCAGCTTTTAGAGGGTGAGCAGTAGAGGAAGAATCAGCAGTCCCTTCAGCATGATTCCTCCTCAACCTTCCTACCTCCCAGGAGAGGATTCTATGTTGTGGTCACAGTCATCAAGTAGATCTCCCCTACCAGTGAGTTTGGTTTGGAAACCCCACCTGAGAGGGTAACGAGAGACCCTGGGCATAAGCTGTAAACTCAGGATGAAAGGAACAAAGAGACCTCAATGCTCAGATAGTTAAACAAAAGACAGAAAAATAAAACTGGTTCAACCAGAGGATAAAATACTGTTTAGAAATTGGGATCTGAACTTGAAAGTAATCTGCATACTTTCCCCCCCCATTAAGTCATCAACCAAAAAAAAAAGCATTTTTTCTGGACGCATACATAGTTCAGAAGGCACAGGAAGTAAAAGCTTTTCTGAATGACCTCATGTGAATTCAACACCAGTATAACTGTAAAATAAATAAATATGTGCAAGATAAGAAAGATCACAATGTTCTTCTGCATGACATACCTTATTTTTGTAAAAAAACAGACATACGTGCATACACACACACCTCATTGAGAATAAAAAACATTACATACACCCTCTTATCAAATTCCTATACGGCATTTTATAGGCATTCAGTACACCACCATGAGAAACCTTTAAATTACTACCTTAAAATGTAACCAAAGGGTGTTTTTATTTCCCCCCCTATACAATTCTGTACTTACTGAGGTGTCTGCAGTCCAGATAAGTTCAGTACGTACAACTTCTTCCCCTGCCCACCAGTAGAAATTGCAGTTTTTCAGTGGGGCAGATCTTAGTAGCTAACAGCTCTTCTTCCCCTCCCATGAAATTTTAACAACTGCATGTTTTGTAAACCAGCTGGAAACTCCACGTGCATGTGATGCTCTGGGATATCAGTAAAGAACAAGTGTTGACGGCGTTCCAAAAAATAATAATAAAATATATAAAAATAAGAAGGTAGTGCCAGTTTACAAGCAACTTGGCAGCAGTTCGTAGATGAGACACAATCAAGGTGCTTAACTTTACGTGACGGTCAAAATCCCTCCCAAAAAAGGGAACACAAAGATAAAGGTAACCTCTCTTGAACACTGTTGGAGTCTCAGCTCATCACTTACAGTGAGTACAATTCTATTGCGTTTCTCTCTCAAGTTTTGCTGGAAGAATTCAGCAGATTATTTGGGATGAGGGAACAAGGAAAGGGAGAAACTCAACATGAGCTACAAACTGATTCACAGCTAAGTTAACGTTTAGAATCTAGCTTGCTAAAACAAAAACTTTAGAACGTTTCATTTTCATGGTGTAGGGCGTCAGCTTTGTTACATGTGACACTTGATTCCAGTTTTCTGCCAAAACACAGGGGCCAGAACAACCTGTGTGCGCATGTGTGTAAAATATCTGTCAATTTTAGGAAAGTTTGAGCTATTGTAGGCAGGATTATGAGTTCTGTTAGCTGCAGAATACTTGCTTTCCTGTGAAAACAGTAAATATTACCTCAGTTAGAAGTTTAATTGAGCACTTCTCCCTGAAACAACACTGTACAGCAGCCTGCGTCGGGCTGTGACCATTAGGCAGATGGGTTATACTACACAGGCACATCAAGTAGGATTTACACTTGTTGAGAAAACCTTTCAGCTGTAACTGTCTTGAGCAAATCGCAAAGAGCACAAGCATAACCCAGTGCTCCTAGTTTTCCTATCTTCCTCAGAAAAAGACCCACAGAGTTATTTTGTCGAGACGCGACTGCCCAACTGGCTTTCAAGTAACTGTCCTTAATAATGGTCATTCCAGATCCTGTAAGTTTATTGTGCTTCCAGTGAACTGAGAGTTATCAGAACCTGCATCGTCTTCAGCAGAGTTGTGTGGTTCCTGTTGAAGCAAAAAAACCAAAGTAGTTCAGTACTTTCACCTCTTAGAGCTTATCAGTGAGAACATCCTGACATTAACCAGAGAAACGCTCCGAGTTGTTTGAATTGTTCCCCAAAGCGTTCCTATTTCAGTGACCCACTCAGACACTGCTATTCTGTTTTTCCTCATCTAACTGCCATTCCCATGTAGACACCTCTCTGACATCTAGGATCAAGGTTTTCTCACTCCCCATCCTTCCTGCAGACTGCTACACACATATCAGTTCTGATACTCTCTCTTGACCTGCTCAGTATCTGTAGGATAGGATAAGGATAACTAGGATGGGACACTCCAATAATAAATGAGTAACGTTTTGTTATTCATTACCCACTCACAGAGGTAGAAAAACAACCACCTGTGACATGTCAAAGGTTGGTAACACACACAAGATAAGCCTTGCAGTACACTTCTCTGCTTCCCGAAATTGAATCTGAACTCCTAATAGAAAGCAAGGTGTTTCCATTGAGCAGAACACCAGTGCTCAGAATGAACTATTCACTGCTCAAGTGAGGCCATAAAACCCCATGGCTCTGACATGCTGTACCTGAAGTATGTGAACAGGTAAATCCACTGTAAGCTGAGAATGTGATGAGGAGGACTGAGAGCTCAGCTGAAAGGGCAAATCTCCCTCTCCTGAGGGATCATCCTGTGAAGGCAGAAATGTGATGCAATTAGCAGACTCTGAAGCATCTCGGCACAATAAATTCCACCCAACTTCAGAGTCTTAAAAAATTGATAAAGGCACTGCACTGTACTAGTTAGTATAAGGTCTACATCCACCAAGGTAAGAAATCCTAACTGCCACTTCAATTCAAACCTTATTCAGTACACAACCTATTGTCTCCTATTATAATCAACTTGGAAAATTGTCAAGATCTAAAAGGGAAGATATGGTTCACCTTCCATTATATTTAAAGCTCAGACATAAGCTACAAGTTTCACCATGCTATGCGAAGCTGATATTTAACAGAAAAGTTACATTTACACCCATCAGAAAGAGAGGAAGAACTCTCTCCATTGCTTCTTCTATATCAAATCTTGTTAGGAATAGAGCAGAAAGAACTTATCATCTCTCTGGATACTACACAGATATGTACCAGGCTAAAAATTGACTGCTCAAAGTACTCCACTAATCAGTTCACACAGATTATTTAGACAAAGAAATCTTAAAGTATCTAAGTTTTATTTCAGCTGTTAAGATGAAAATCAGTTCCAGCTGAAACTTCATTTTGTGGGAATCTCTTCATGTCACTCTTATTAACTTTGCATATGGGAGAGATGGAGCAATGTAAGACATTCAGTGGAAAGAGGGGACAGGAGTAGAGCACACACATTCTCAGCAAAGAGAAAGACTGGCAGAAAAAGGTCTGCTCAAGAAGAGGAACAGAATGCTCCTCCCTGCAGTTACAGTGCCTGTATGATCCAGGCTGGACTGAAAATATTAGCACTAGCAAAATAAAAATATCTCAGCCGTTTCCACAATCCATTGGTTCTGGTCTCAGCAGTCGCATGATTGAATCAGCTCTGTTTTCAGGCTTTTCCAGACCTCCCTAAAGCCACTTATAAATTTCCCATGAGTGTGGGCAAGTGCCCTGATGAACAGAGTACACACTGAAGATCTCAGATTCCCATCTAGAAGAGTACACGTTTAGATTCTTCTACAGACGTGCCATTTAGAATAACAGAGAAGGTAACAGAGAGGCTAAGGATGTTTCCTCCCCTCAGTTCTCACCTGAAGAAGCTGAATTTGCACATACTGTGCTCCCGTTGCAGGGTCCCTTATCGTGAGCCCTCCGTTTGGCAGAACAGCGTTGCCACCCAGCCGACCACCGGGAGCGGACGATGAGAAACTGGTGGGGCTCACCTTACCGCCCTTGCTTTTCCTCTGACCAGAGCCAGGTGTCCCTTAAAAAAACAAACAAGTTTAATATTTAGGCGGTCAGAAGCAATTTACCAAAGTTTCCTGCTCATGTTTTTCAATGTTATGCAGTCAGTTTAGCCTGCACCACTAATCGCGCTATGTGGGAAATGCCTGGAGCAGTACAGTGTAATGAAGCACCATCTGACAGCTAAAAGGCCACACAGCAATCAGCCAATGAACTCCAAGTGCTGACTGAGCAGTTATCATTTTGCATGAATGCCATAAAACCACATCACAAACCGCTGAGGCTCTCTCCTATGGTAGCACAGAAATGCCAACACATTTGCACAGCTATAGAAAGGAACTGGGAAGTGAAATTGCATCTTCCATTTTTCATTTTTCTATTCATTTCCTGAGAAGTTACGTCCATCATTTTTTCAATTCATTAAAATAATAAGAATTATAATAAGTCTTAGCAAAGCTCATCTGCTTCCAGAAGGAAATGCGAAGGACAGCATGAACCAGCTTTACACTGCAAGCTGAAAGCCACCAAGCTAACCAAAATCCAACATAATGGATATAAAATCCTGTCATCTGTTTGGCTGCTCTTTAATCTACAGTAAATAAGAGGCTCGGGTAACTTCACTTTAAAAACAAACTTCCCTCTACAGTGCTTATGTAGCTTAGTTAAACTAATGAGAAATACAAGACTTCTGATCACTGTGAGAATCACATGGTGGCATTAAGGTGACAGCAGCTGGTGAGAAGCTGACTACCAGGAGACCGGAGTAAGAAAGGAAATAGGAATGTTCTGAGACCACTTTAGAAACGGGTGCAGATTTAGTGCAATCATCTGTATAAAGAAGTGTACCAACACTGGGTTACACACACGCGTTTCATGATACAAGCACACTTAGAACTAAGCTTCATAAAGCAGCTCTCTTTCTGCATGTCTCGCTGAACCAGATGTGAACAGGTACAGATTACACGAAGAACAGCATGTCACAGAGCTCAATTCAGAAGCAGTCACTTCACTTACCTTCACAATTATCACCTTCCCTTTTAGAGAACTAGCAGATACAAGCAGCAGCAAGAGCTAAACCATATGTAAAACAGAACAGATCTTCCATCACAGCACAAGGGGCAGATGTAATTCAGACACCTGAGATTGTCCCCAAGCACAGTGAGCCACCGATCACATCTCATCTGAGAAATCCACATCGGACAGCTTTTACTTTTTAAGAGAAAAGCAACACATCTGAAATCACCACCTAATATATCACCCTGCTCTCTAAAAGGCTTTGATGTAACGGAGAGGTTTGAGTATTCCTAGATAACTGAAGAAATAAATAGGAAATAAATCCCTTAACACTGCACAGACGTTGTTACTAAGCAAAAAACAAGCAAAGCAAACCCAGCTGATCTCTTCATTATCCATACAGAACAGCAGAGAACCCACAAGGTAGGACAAACAATGCAAAGCACAAACAATGGAAAGCAAAACAGTCTTTTTTGTTGTTGCTTTAATAACAAAAATCAAAAGCAGACGTGGGGATGGAGGGATATTGCCTTCATAACAACCATGGAACATAAGGTGAAGATTTCTTTGTAAGCTTACTATGGATCTGGTGTTCCACAGCTAACAGGTGGCACACTGCGTGCATTATTATTTTAACTACCAATAAATGGGTATGGTACTTACAAGTCTACTCAGATACCAGCTCTTATTTCACTGCCAAACCCTTTTATAATTGTGTTTAGCACATTTAACACGATGTCTTCTCACCTGTGCTGCTCCCATTCCCTTTTTGTTTTCTTTTCTTGGCCAGCTGAATGGCTCTGTAGTCTGTTCTCGCAGACCCACTGCTCTCCTAAGTGAAAAAGAAAAAAGAAGGAAAAAAAAAAAAGGAAAGAAAGAAAAAAAAAAGCCAAGAAATGCAAAGATTTTGAATGCAAGAACAAGCCAAGACAATGAAACCACACTGCTGAGTTCCCAGTTGTGGTTATCTTATATTGCAAACACTGAATTCTATATTCCCATACTCTTCTGATTAGTTTCAGTGAGTTCCCTGTATTTAATATCTGGAGTTCAACACAAAAGGAAGTTATCTCCATAATTATAAACATTCAGATTTTAATAGGGTAAACACGGCAATAGAAGGAACACTTCATGCTGCAAACAAACAGGCCTCCAACAACACGATAAAGCAAAAAGGGAAGAGTATTTGAAACACCTATGGGAACAAAGGCTGAGGAGAAACGTTTCAGTTTCTCTCCCAACACAAAATCTTTCCCTGTAAGGAACATGAGATACCACATCTTCTTGGCCTTGGGTTTTCTTGCAAATCCCATTTCATCCTCAGATAAATGGATGGTTGCTTTCTAAAACCCCTACTCTATAAAGCTTTTCCTTCCCTCTCCCCATCAGAATTCTGATTTTTCTTAAGAGAACTCATCACCACACTGCAGCTACTTCTGACAACACACCGCTCAATATCACGCTCTACATCCTTCATCAAAAAAAAAGCCAAAGCACATCACCTGCAGAAACCAAAGAAAGGCCTGCCTAGAAGGTGTGAGCAACAGTGGATATCCCCACATTCAGGGTGTCTCAGTCATCTAAGGGTAAATGAATATAGCTACTGCGTACCAAAAACGAGCTGCCAGTCATTGTGCTAAGATCCATTTCTTTCTGAGCGCTGTAGCTTCCCGGAGGGTTGGAGAAAACAAACTGAGTCACTACTTTGCTGCCCTCTTGCTGACCAACAACATCCGAGCTAGGAAGCAAATTCCGTTCCATTTTAGTGGGTGTCAGTAACTCAGGCACATTGGTACCACCAAGGCTGCTAGAAGGAGTCAAAGTGGCTGTGTCAATCGTTAAATTATTGCTGGACGTCAAACCGTGCACATCCTGACTGGGATTCCTCACTGACAGCGACGCTAGTGAACCCAGGGCTTCCGCATTGACAGTCTGTACATCATCCAAATTTAAAGTGCTTTGCTGTAGAACTGTCGTCCCAGTTCCCAGCAAGAGAGAACTGTCCAGGCTCTGCGGCATATCGCTGCTGGCCACCAGTATCAAGGGATCGACTGCCTGGCTTAAGGAACTGCTACTGACAGGCAGGTTTCCTCCAAGAGTTGAGCCGACTGAGGCAACATCTATGGTGACAATTCCAGAGTTCACTAACGCCATGTCTGCTGAGATCCCCGAATTGTTGCTGGACACGTTGGAGAACAGGGAAACGAGGTCTATGTTGCTGAGGTCGCTGTGGCCCGGACTGGTGAGCTCACTGCTGGGTGTGAGGGAGCTGGTTGCTTCGAGCTGCGTCAGCAGATCTGCAATGGAATACAGTTTGAACATTTTTAATTGCTGGGACAAACAAGGAAGGTGACTGTCCGACTTACCAAGAGTTGTGGAAAATTTAAAAGAAAGCCAATAGAGCATTACCTGTTCTTAGGGAATGCAGTGACAGTAAAACAGCAACAGCACACTAAATTCAACTTTTTGGGGAGGGTTTGGTTATAACTCAAAGCTTTCATCAGACATTGAGGATGAAAGAATATGAACGATCAGTGTCGAGGACATTGAGTTGGTCTGCTGCACCTCACACAGTTTGAAACAAATCCCTTACCTGGGCTGAAGTTGTGTTGTTTGACCATATGCGTCTTCATACTGTGCTTGGAAGTGAACAACTTATTACAGCTGGATACAGGGCAGCGAGTCTTTAGTGAGTCCACATCCTGAAGATGTTTTTTGGAGTGAATGTACAGACTACTCCGTGCTGAGAATTTTGCACAACAGCCTGCAAGAAGATACAGATGCCTTTAAGGATTCACCTAGTTTCAGCCTGACGTTCAGGCTTAGTGTCTTTACAAAACAAATCACAACAGAGCTGCAGAACTCTCTGTTGGTCTGTAGCATCTGGACATACATTCAGAGGACTCAGAAGAAAGCCAAATATACGACCTCTCGTTTTACATCAAGGACATCTCAGTGGATAGGACAGCTCAGCAAGCCACTTCTGACAAGAAGAAATGCTAAGTCATTCAATATATTCCTTCCCCGCTGTGGCATTTTAAATGAAAATGCTTGGTGACAACTGCTAGTAAAACCATTAAAAGGAGAAACAACCACCAAGTAGAGCTGTTTTACTTTGTGAAGATGAATATTCCAGATCATACCCAATCTTCTACATTCCTGGAGTCCAACTGAAGTGATGGACCTTCAGTTTTATCTCTTCAGACTCTGTTAGAAGACTCCCTCTGATCCTGTAACTAGCTTGTGTTTGGGGAAAAGCACACAGCTTTCCTCTATTTATGCAGCACACACCAGTTACCAGTTAATCCAAGAGTTGAGCAGTACCTTCTACTGGGCACTCAAATGGCTTTGTACCAAGGTGGGTTATGCTGTGGCCTTTCAAGTGTTCTGCTCTTGTGAAGGACTTCCCACAGCCTTCTACCGGGCACGTGAACCTCCTGTCATCTTCGTGTTTCCTACAAACAAACGGAATCACCATCAGCAAGACTACATCCACCGCTTGACTACTGGAAGGGGAAACAAAAGCTAACAAACAGCGAGGGACTGAGAACAACCAGCACAGTCTGAAAATGCTACCTCTTGTGTCGCAGCAGCTTGGACATGCTGGTGAAAGACCAGCCGCAGCCTTCGAAGTCACAGATAAAAGGCCTCTCACCTTAAGCAAAGAAAGGTCACATTAACAATTACCAAATCACACACTGGTATTAGGTTAAGAAACCCCCAATGCTGCTTGAATTCAATTATTTTAAGACTACAAGACTCAACCGCCACCTCACATAAATCACATACAAGCAGCGATGCCCTCTCCCCTCTTCTACAATCACCACTTTCTTTACCTCAAGGCCACTGCACATCTCTATATGCACCACGGAGCACAGATCCTTATTAATACTTCTAATCTAAAACCTGTGGTCTCAGTTCTGTGCTCTCTGCATCCAACACAGCCCATTCCACCTTTCCCCATCTGTTTTCCAAAACCTGACCTTCCTCAGTGCTTTCCCCATTTTCCCCCAGACACCTCTCCCAGTACCCCAGAGCTAACGTGAACATGCCCTGATAACCAGTGACAGCACTGTTGAAAACAAACAACTGGAAGCTCTTTTTCTGTTTTCATGACCCCCACATCAATGCTGATTATGACAATACAAACAACTTGAAGTTAGTTGCATCACTTCTCGGAACTTTCACTTAATCAAAATGACACTTCTTCAACTGTAGAGCCATGAAACCAGGAAAGCCAAGGACAGCAGCAAGTACATGACAGCCCACACCATCCCTCCCATCTCTCTGTCTTTCAGCCATTCCAGCACACCAAACCCCACTGTTCACAGCCCATCCTCTATGTGCCCTCCCCTGGAACATGCCCTCATGTGTACCTGTATGGCTCCTCATGTGGATTTTCAGCCGACACGCTTTGTCGTACTGCTTGTTACAGCCTGGGAACGAGCAAGAGAACTGCTCCTGCTCCCTGAAGTGGGCCCGATTGTGGGAGAACAGCGCGCTCACTGTGATGAACGTCCTTTCACAGCCTGGGGAGAGATAGGAAACAGTGCAACAGGTTGGTATGCAAGTGAGTCAAGAAGGATGCTTTCATACAATCATTAAGGCCGGAAAAGACCTCTAAGATCAATTCCAATTGTCAACCCACGATCACCATGCCCACAACCACATCCCTCAGTGCCACATCTCCACGACTACCAAACACCTCCAGGGACAGTGACTCCACCACTCCCTGGGCAGCAGTGCCAGTGCCTTATCACTCTTGCTGAGAAGAAAGTTTTCCTAATGGCCCTCCTCAATATTATACCCAAACTCAGAAGAGGCAAACCCAAGGCTGGCGCTTCCACTGTTGGCGTTCCACCACCCCGTCACCGCAGCACCCCCCGACCCCAAACCTCCCCCTTGTTAACGAGGGTGTCAGGGAGTGGGGACGTTCCTGGAGGCTCCAAAGGGAGAGGGAGGAGAGGCAGCAAGGAAGCAAAGCGAGCACAGCGGGACCCCGGGCTAACCCGAGTGCGGCTGTACGGGGGAAGACGGGACGGGGAAGGCACGGAGCCCTGCGGACCCGGCCCCGGGCGCGGCTTACCGGGGAAGTCGCAGCGGTAGGGCCGCTCGGGCTCCAGGTGGCTGCGGCGGCGGTGGGCGGCGAGGCGGGCGGCGCTGGGGAAGCGCTGCCCGCACGCCTCGCACTTGTGCGCCGCCTCCTGCTCGTGGGCGCGGCTGTGGGCCCGCAGGTTGTAGACGGTGGTGAAGCGCTTGGAGCAGCCGGGCGCGGCGCAGGCGAAGGGCCGCAGTTTGTCGTGCGAGTGCAGGTGCCGCCGCAGCTTGTAGGCCGTGGCGAAGGACCAGGCGCAGCCCGGCACGGGGCAGCCGAACGGCCGCGCCGCCCCCCCCGCCGCCGGCGCCCCGCGGCTGTCCTCCCCTCCGCCTCCGTGCGCCGTGAGGCGGTGCAGCCGCAGCTGCTGCTTGCGGGGGAAGGCCTCCCCGCAGCGCGGCTCGGGACAGGGGAAGGCCGGCGGGGAGCGCGGCCGCGGGACGCCCGGCGGGGGCTCGGCGGGGCCGGCGGGCGGAGGCGGCGGGGCCGGGGGCGGCGCGGTGCTCGCGGCCTGCTCGGCGCCGGGCCCCAGCGTCAGCACGCCGTTCTCGATGCGCACCACCAGGCTCTGGTTGTTGATGGTGATGGTCCCCGAGAAGGAGCCGTCCTCCGCGCCGCCGTCCCCATCGCCGTCGCGGGGCGGCGGGGGAGGAGGAGGCGGAGGAGGCGGCGGCGGCGGCGCGGAGCCGGGGCCTTCCTCGGGCGGCTCCGCGGGCGGAGGGCCGGGCTGGGCGCGCCCCGCTTCCCCGTCGCCCGAGCCGGGCTCGGCGTTGCCGCGCACCACGTTGAGGACGAGCAGCAGCCCGTCGCTGTCGGGCGCGGGGCCCGCCGGCGGAGCGCTGGGGCTGGGAGCCGGGCCGGCGCCGGGCTCCGGCTTCTCCTCCACCAGCAGCACCGGGAAGCTCACGTAGAGGCCCGACGCGGCGCTGCTGGCTGCGGAGGAGGCGGCGGCGGCGGAGGCCGCCGGGTCCCAGTCGGGCGGAGGCGGAGGGCGGCCCGGGGCGGCGGGCGGCGCGGCGGGGCCGCCATGTTGGGCGCCGGGCCGGGCCCGGGCCGCCTCCGCGGCGGGCAGCCCCTGCGTTTCCATCTTGGGGGTCCCTGTAGCAGCGGCTGAAACCGGAGCCGGGGGGCGGGGCCTGGCGCGGTCGGCGCGGAAACGCGGAACGGCGGAGCGGAGCGGAGCGGAGCGGGAGGCGCCGGAGAAACCCGGAGTGCGGAGAAACGGAGCGGGGCTCGGGCGGAAAGGGGCCGCTTCTGGGCCGCTCGGCCCGGGGAAGCGGCGTGGAGAGGTGTTGAGGGATGCAGAGCTCTTTCTGGGGGCGGGGTGGCGCTGCTCCTGCCCCGGGGAGCCTCAGAGCTGGGCAGCACGGGGAGCGAGCGACGGCAGAGGGAAATGACCTGCGAAGGAGGAAGGGAAGGAGGACAGAGGGACGAGGAAAGCACGATGGCAGGAAAGGTGCTCTGAAATCGTGCTCTGATAGTGGAGTTGGTTGAGATCAGGCAAACAAAAGCCCTACAGATGCAGCTAAAGCATGGAAAGGCGGTTGAGTGCTTGGTTATTTTATGTTTCATTCTACTTTTCATTCTCATTTTCAGCTCTGTTCTGGCTCTCCAGTTTTAAGCAGAAGGAAGAACTAACCCATGCTTGTGGTGGAAATCAGGCTGTGGGCCCTTCGAGCGCTCCCAGCAGATGGTGCTGTGATCCTTCCGGCGGGCAAATTACTTCCCCAGAGCTATTCTGCACCAAATCTCTGACAGCAAAGCAAGGCGAGCTGCTGTCCAGCCCCAGGTGGCTGCTAGTGCTTCCTGCAGTACAGCTGTGTGTACACACAGAGCTCCTCGCTGCGGCTTCAGAGCTGTCTGTGCAGCCTGAGTGCTTGAGCTCAGCCTCCCCTGAAATCCCCCTGAGCTGTCACAGGGCCCGGGTCAGCCCTGCTGGTGGCTGCCGCTGGCCCTCCTGGTCTCACTGCAGAGGTGTGTGCAGTGCACTCTTCCTTCACTTCCTTCCTTTTCCTAGGAGGAAAATGGCCTTAAGTTGCACCAGGGGAGGTTCAGGTTGGACGTTAGGGAACAAACTTTCTTCTCTGAAAGAGTGGTGATTCACTGGCCTGCGTGGAAGAAAGGCCTGCATGGGCCTTTAGTGTTCAACCCAGAGGTGCGTCCCTGATGGGAGGATGTCAAATCAACTTGTAGCAAGCGTCAAACCTCACTACAGAAATTAATCTCCTCTGCTATCTACTGTCTGGTCTGATACAGTGACTGCAGATGTGTGTTTTGAAGGAGACTGCTCTGCCTGTATTGAGCTTTTCCAGCACTGAGGTCATCTGCCTAGAAATGATATCAACGTCCCCACAGAGTGAGGCAGAACAACTGTCCATTCATAGACCCAGTTTCTCTGCAAACAGCACAAAAACAAGGAGGCTCAGCAGAGCTCAGGGGGTTTTTGCCCTGGCCTGGCCTATGGCTTCTGTGTGCTGGAAATCTGCTGCTTCATCCCAGCAGGGGGTGACAGGTTACTGTTATCTCAGTGCTAAATAACACAAAGGTGTACAATCCGTAATAATATTTCTTCAACATCTTCTGTGGTAGATTTTTCAACTCAGAACTAAGATGACTACTTTCCTGTACTTCCATAGTACAGAAAGCCATTATATTTCCTGGATGTTCCCTATGACAAAAGGTGCCCCAGTTCTTTCGGGCTACAACAGCTAGAATGGTTGTATGAGATACAGCTACCAAGATACCAACCCAGTGTGATTATTAACAGGTAATGCCTAACATGTGTTAAAGAAAGGCTGTCAAATCTGGCTGGCAACTACTCACATCTCAGTGGTGTAACTTGTCAATGTGTGCTTTTTTCCACCGTGTAAAGCAATTCTGGTGAACTGCAAAATGCACTTCACAGAAGGTTTGGTTGCAAGCAGATGCCAGCCTCTCACTGTTGATCTGGAGATGTATGCTGGATGTGAACAGAGTAAAGAACTGATTTCTGAAAGTAAATTAAAAAAAAAACTCAGTACACCAGGTTTACTGTTTTCTTTAACTGGCACCAGAAGCAATGCATGGATGCAGCAAGTGCACATTTTAAGAGCCTGTGGCATTTTGGTACTGAATGTTATTTGGTTTCTTGAGATCCTGCAGTCCAAAGTTCATCACTCCTCACCTGCAGCAGCCAGAGCAGGTCTCCGTGAATAAGCTCCCTGCCTATCACAGAATGCATCAGTGAGTTACTGTTAACACATATATAATGGGAGGCTGAAGTGCAAAACAAGACATTTCTCTCAGTTGCATTTAGACAGCTCGATTTATTTTTTAATTTTATTTCAATGGACAAAATTTCAGCTCCTTTCCTTACCAGTGAAAAGGCTGCTCCTGCCATCAGTGGACCTGTCACGGGCAGACACAGATCTGCCCTATTAATGAGTTAAAAGGAATAAACTCACGTGGCAGAGACAATTGCAAGGCTTTTATCGTTAGCACATTTTTTCATACGTTTCTGCCAGGATAACACTGCAGTTGGAATACCACTAACTTTTGAGGGCTTGTTCTAAGATGTTCTCATCCACCACTTTTTGAGGAAGAGTCACCTTCAGTGCAGCATTGTCTTTCATTGCTTGGCAGATCGTTTCGTATGCATAGTCATTACCCGACCAGCAGCGCCTGGCAACCTGTCAGACCAGAAAATCAATGAGTGTAAAAATCACCCATTTTTCTTGCCACATCCCATTTTGTGTGATATCTGTGCAAACACTGGCACCCGATCGCATCACAATAAATCTTTCAACTCTCTGCCAGTTCCTAGTTTCCTGATTGATTTTGTAGTTGTCTTTTTTAAAGGCTACTTCATTGATATGAGTAGTGTTTGGATGGACTTTGTACATTTTCATGCAGAATCGCATTGCTGGGCTGACTACGTTGGCAGAGCCAGGTTTATCAGCTTCACAGAATTCCCTCTACAAAACACTCCGTACTCCATCCCAGTTCTGTACAACCAGCAGTTGCTTTAGATAACAGTACGATTTCCACAACTGATGCTTTTTTAGTTGGATAAATAGTTAAAAGGGCAAATTTCACTCAGTGTATTTTCATGAAATCAAGAAGCCAAATTCTCTGCCAGCATATGAGTGAAGCTCCACAGACAGGGAACTATGAGCCCTTCTGCATTTTGACCTGTGTGCAAGAAGAGTTTGCCAGATGAAGAAAAACACCAGGAACAAAAGGAAGGAGTACTGACAAGGAAGCGAGTACTGACAAGGAAGCAAATACTTCCTTGTCTTCAGTGCCTTACAATTCTCTGCTTTATGAATTGCATATCAGTGTTTAAAAGATTCAGACACAGAAGTGTTTGAGCACAAAAAATCCCCAGATTCCAACCTAGTGAAATATTTAAGCATTTGATTAACGTAGGGCTCATAAGAAGTTCTCAGGATCACAGCGATAACAACTAGACAGGACCTTTCAAGACACCGACTCAATTTCCCTGCCACTCACCTGTGATTATTCCTGGCAATATATTTCAAGGACGCACTACAGTTTCTTTTCAGTCTTGTATATAACGTGGGTAATGTTCCCAGATTGTCCTTTTTAAACACGCATGTGAAGGAGTGGGGCTTTTGCTCGCAATAAATCAGAGCAGCAAGAGATTTACTGGGTTTTTAAAAGGCTGCCTGTGATACACAGTGCTTGCTAAGGGTTTGTCTTCGTTAATCTACAAATTAATATTATTGTTCTCCTCCTTCTTCCTCGATAGCTTAGTAAAGATATTTCAGATCTGAGACAGGGAATATGTTCAAATTATTCCTCCTTCTTTAAAGACACTTAGGTCTAGAAGTTAGGAAGATACTGAAGTGAAGGTGTATAATGAGTTTTGCTTACTCCATTGGAAACATCCCAGCTGAGCATCATCTTAGCTCGTTCTTCGGCCTCCGTGGACCCATCCAAAACCAGCCCAAATCCCCCATTGATCACTTCACCCCTAAAAAAAAAAATAGAAATGAAAGAATTCAAATCAAAAGAATGCAAATCAATCCCACAAAACATTGTGGATTTGATCAGTGGCACTGGAAGAAGAAGGATGAGAATATTGTAGAAAGGGTGCTGAATAAGGCACTAACAGGGACCTTTCATATCAAAAATACTCCTGATGGACTAAGGAGTTACTTATCTCAGTAGTTTGAAGGTTAAGCTCTTTGTGCTTTCTATGCTAGAGCCTGCCATATCCATAGGATTGTGAGGACTGTGTGCTTACTGAAGCAGACAGATGGATCTGTTTATATTCTCCTGGGACAAACGTGAGTGCGTTTTATTAAAGCGTTAAGCACCACTTCATGCACATCTGCCTTGATCATTTCAAAAACATTCATTTCTGTATGAGATACATAGATGTGTAGACACTGCAGTGCCAACGCTTCAGGAAGCAGATTTATTGGTAGAAGAACAGAAATATACTACAAACTAACAGACTGTACATGGGAGGAATACCAGCCTGGCTTTATAAGGACAGCGGAAATGCATAGAGAAAAACATCATGTCTCACTTCAAAATCTGGTCTGCTCAAGTTCCTGTTTGGTTGCATATGGTGAATTGAGTTGGAAAATTATCAGTTGATGTAAATCTGTAAGAGACTTCTGGCATTATAATTGAGCATCAGCAATGTATGAGATGGGGCATATCCTACCTACATCAACACGTGGCAGGAGAGACTAAAGGAGGTTCTGGAGCAGGATCTTGCCCTCTGTGTTTTGTAGTAAATATAATGAATACATCCACAAAATTTACCTCAAATACCATCAGACATACCTATGAATCTGACGGGCTTCAGTGTCCTCCAATCCAGACAAGAATCATTTCTTACTATCTATTTTCCTGCACTAACTTGAACTTCTTAGGGAATGGGAAAACGATGCTGCACTGAAGCCTCACAGACCTGAGATCTGCTTCCCCAACCTACTACTCATGTTCTCCCCTTGTCATGACAATGCAATGTACTTACGTGATGCTAATTCCCTTCCACCCATTATATACGCTACCTGTGTGATAAGTAGGACCTCACCACATAGCTGAGCAAAGAACTTTGAGCTCCAGCTCTCACAGTCACTGTACCTTTATTGCAATTCCTCCTACTTTGCCATATTAGATATACTGCTATTACAAACATTTTCTGTTGAAAAGCACAGTTTCCTTGTAACTGACAGTGCTCATAGCAGAATGTCAGCAGATGAATCAGTTTCCTTCTTTAGCAGGAAAATTTCAGTCATGTTTTCAGTTGAAATGTTTGAATACTGTAAACTCTGACACAAAAAGATTCTTTTTGATCGACACTCAACAGTAACACAAAACAGCTCTTACTGTGAGAAATCTTTAATTCCGCTCTTAGTCTCATTTGGGGATGCAAACAAGCATCCAAACATTTGCACTTCCTGCCATTTCTGCTTTTAGAATCGGTGATGGCATAGCAATGCAATCGGGATCACAGTACGATCACACCTCAGGGCAGCCCACTGACAGTATCAGACAGCACGAGGCCTCCAGAGTGATGCTTTATAAAGATTTGCCACAGTGGCAGATGACGTTCTTTCAGTGGCAGAGATCCCTTCTGTGCACAGCATCCCTAAGAGCATCCTTTGAAGCTCAGGCATGAACAGTGAATGTCTGATCTCAGTTGCACTCCATAAATTCAGCCTCTCCATCAATTTCCACGGAGTTACTCCAGTGTAAATCAGAATCACTCATCAGAATCTGTCCTACTGTCTAAAAGTCACTCAAATTGAACACCACCATTTGTTAGAATGGATTCTCTAGCAAAACCTCTCACTTTTAAAGGGGAGTTCTCTGCCTTCGTTAGCATTGGGTCATATTTTCAGGTAATTAGAGAAACATGTGGCATTTTGACCTAAGCAACCTCCTATAATTTCCAGATGTCTCCTTCCAAGGTGATCAAAGAAAACAAGGCCTCCCTCACAAACAAGATGTCACACCATCAACAGCACAATTCAATTCTTAAATTACTTCTGCCTTCTGGTACTACAGGTTACTCAGACCCTGCACTACATATTCTGCAAAATACAGGCAGCAAGAAATGAATAACATTCACTTGCAGTAATCGTAGTCAATACTATGCTAATCTTAAGTCTCTCAAACAGCACATGATGCAGATTCCAGCTAAATGAATATTAATCCTACCTTTTTTTTTTTTTTTTTTTTGTCTTTGCCCCTCAAGGCTACAGCACAGAATTTCTGGTCTTGGACAGAAGAAATAGCAGCTCTGTCAGCAGCTCTGCAGGGAGGACTGGGAGCTGCACACAGCACCATTGCTGTTTCTGATCTTCCAAAAAAGTAGTCCAATGAGAACTTGATTTCCTTCTAATTACACACGTTTGAATGTGTATATATCTACACACAGGTATAAGCTTCCATGTGCACTATTCACACCTCCACATCAGCTGACAAAGAGATTTTGCCAGGCACATGGAAATTTCTTCCTGGCAAAGTCATCCGTATCTTTACCTCCCTAGGGGAAGCAAATCCGTCCTAAAACTTAAAGCATCCATCTTTGCAGCAAGGAAAGTCATTTGTAATTGTTGGGGGATGGTTTTGCCTTCTTTTCCCACCTTCAAATTGTTCCTCTTTTTCTCCTTAGAAGGCAAAGGGGTGCAGGTTTAACTGGCTGGGGTGGTACCAGGATTAGTTAACCCAAACAGAACCACCTGTCCTGCACGGCTTTTGGGGCTCCACACACCATGGCATGTAATGACACAGCATTGTTAGCACATCTGAGTCCCACCAGCAAGGTGGCTTACTAAGGCTTGTGCAGAGACAGGCCTAATTTTCAGGCTCCACATTCCTCACCAAAGCACAGTAATTTAATCACACAGGCTATGACCACTCCAGAGATCATGATGAACAGATACTGTTCGCAGTGACAACCCTAAGCAGTCACAGGAACTGGTTAAGAGGATAATCATGCCCTTCTTTTCTGTGGACATTTTGATTTCAGGGAATAGCCACGTGCTAATTTTCCAATTCAGTACACAGATGACAGCACCTTTGCTCTGCCTTCAGGGATCGCTTCTTTCCAATGATGCAGGATAAGGAGCAGTATAAGGAGTCAGGGCAGTTTCACCATTCAGCCAGTCTGAGTTGCTCAGAGGGCCAGAAACATGCAAGAGGGGTTGGCTTTGCAGAGGCCAGAGACAGGGAACAAAAACATTTGTATCCTTTGGATTCTGACAGAGCATCATCAGCGCACAGAAGAACATTTGTGGCATAAGCAATTACTCCTTCAGTTCCAGTAATTATAACAGCCATCATGAAAATGCTCAAAATATTTTGCACAACAGTCACTGGAAAGTGCTTTTCTTCACCTGTATTCCAGAAGCAGGTATTTTAAAAGGTTAAATTCAGCTAAAGCCATTCAGAGCTGCTATCTCAAGTCTGTGACTGAGGTGATCACAGTAAGCAGATATTATCTAATGCATTTTCCATTCAGAATTCGGAAGTTGTGAATAAAGTCGTGATTATTGTGGTTGTTATTACTGACAGCAGTAAAGTTATATTTTTCACTGCATGTGTATAAGCCCTCAAAGTTTTCTTATCCCACTGTTCAGTTTTTCTCTTGCATACCTTCCATTCAGTAGTTACTCCACTGAAAAATCAAAGGAGGGAACTCTGCATCTGAGCTGAAGGGTTATTTTTTTAGCTCCAGCTCATCTGGACAAGGAATAATTATCATCAAATGTCTCTGAGGATAACATCTGCAACAAGTTCTTTAGTTTGCTGCTGTTGGCACGTTCCAGAACTGGATGAAACAGTGAAGAGAGAGGGATCGCTACAGTATTTAATAGAAGGTTGTCTCTCTTTGGCTACATCAAAAAATGAAGACATGGCTGTGGTCTTTTGTGCTGCCAAGCACGAGCAAAGGGAGAAAGAAGACTGGGGGTTTGCTGGAACCTGAGCTGCTTTGCATCAATAACCCCTCATTGCACTTTAGCACATGGGCATTTATATTGGGGTCCTAAGGTCACAGATTTAAATATAGCTTAAGGGGAAACCTAAACATAATCCATCCGCTAACACTCTGACTGTGCATGTGCGAAGACAACTTTGGAAGTGGGATCTGTTCAAGAAAACCACGGCAGACTGTCCTTGTTTGGCAAATTAAGTTATCCAAACTGTGCTGTGGCCAATGTCCAAAACACTTTTTCTTGACATATGGAAACGAATTAAAAGAGCCTCATGCAGAACTACACTTCACTTTATAACGCATCTTTTCAGCCCTTGCCTCCAAACCCACCCTTCCCATGATCATAGCACCGTACTACACCAGTGGTACAGTACACAGTTCCCCTCCTGTCTCTTGCTCCTCCCCCAGCAATGATAACTGGTTTCATAATCCAGCTTTAGAAACACCAGTAAGTTCTCACCAGCCGACTCCACCGCCGTTGTGCAAGGCAACCCAGGTTGCTCCTCTGAATGCATCTCCTACGAAATTTTGTACCGCCATGTCTAGGAGAAGAGGAAAGGTGTCACCACGGCTCAGACGTGCTGCGTTTGTTTTCTCTTGGCTGCTCACTTCCTTTCACTGCCACCAGCACTGTGGCAGTGTGACGGCAGCATTCCCTGGCCACAGAGAATTTTGCCCTGAATCACACAGGATGTTCCTTTGTTTCAAAAATGATGAAAAATAATTCAGGGGACAATGTAATTTGTCAAATGCATTATTTCTGCTGATACATTCACTAGAGTTTCATATATTCATTGCAATTTGTGCTAAAGGATATACCCCAAAAGAGGTACACACAGAGGACAACAATGTAAAATTTGCTGAAGACATTTATCTAGGTTTAATTCAGAAGCAGTTGCTTTTAATAGCAAAAATATGCTAGCGCAATACTCACGCTGGTCACATTTGCAAACCCCCAGTTGGTATATATTTGATGGAAAAATGAGTTTACTTGAGCACTAACCTATGTTAAACCCTGTCAAAAGCCCCATTATGGCATCTTCTCTCCGGCATTATGTCACTTTAATAACCCAATTATCATAATTACAGTGCTGTCAGGCGGGGATGGGAGGTATTCAATTCCCTATATTCTTAACCCATACGGTTCTCTTCCTCAGCCAGCAGATGATAAGAATGGAGGTTGGAAAAGGAGCATGGCAAGTGGGATAACGATGTAATAACGTTGTGCTCCTTGGCTGTGATAAAGGTCACTAACTGTGCAAATGTCTGTGCTGAAATACACTTTGCAGAGCATTGGTGGCCCATGTTTGACAAGGATCAGACAGAGGTACTTACTGCAGAACACAATTACACAGGCAAAGACTCAAAAGTTCTCCTGTGCCAGAGAAGAGCCAATTTCAACTGAAACGACTCAAATGTGGTGTTAAAACAGCAGGAAGGGAGGGAGAGAAGAGAGAGGAAGACCTGAGATGTAAGATGTTGGATTTGGAAAAGCCCTTGTAGAAGGCAGATAGTTCATGTAATTCAGAAAACTCAAAGAAAAACAGATAGCACAGTAAGCAATTGGGTTTAGCAGGCCTTGTTTCTGTTGCCCTCTCCTGAGGATACTGCCCGGTGCTTATTATATGGTTAAGCCCTTTGGTGGAGGCATCCATTTGGATTGCTGTTCTCTGTGCATCTTGGCAGAAACAAAGATTATTTCAGGCCTCTGTCCATCTGGCACATTGCAACCAGCCAACATTCTCAAAAAATGTTGAAGTGAGACTGAAAGGCACTGCTAAAAGCCTCATTTCATCAGGCAGTCCATTTAAGATAGCAGGGAACTTTTCTCCTTAACATTGACCCATAATTTGTTTCTATTACGAATTTCCAGTCCTAATGGCAGTCATTCAATATTCCCAGCTGCCTCAATCATAAAGTGTCCTTCTACAGCAACTTGCATCCTCCTGCTTCGAGTCATTGAATGACTGTCAGTTCACGGCATGTGAAAACACTACTGGGCTAAAATCATTACCATAATTTCCACTTTATGGATGGAAAATTGAGACTTACGTTAAGAAAAGTTTAGTGCTTCACTCAAGTTTCACATCTGTAATCTGATTTCCATTGGGTTTATTTTTTTCTAAAGCACCATTTCTTCATTTCTTAAAAGCAGATTCTGGTTAGTTCGGGTCAGGTATGCAGAATTAATGGCTCATTTTGAATAGCAAAGATACTTAATTTGCCCACAGTCCTTCTGTGAGTGAGCAACAAGAAATGCAATCTAATCCAGAACTCCTGACTTCATTCTTGTGCTTTAACTATCAAAGTGTGTTCCTATATGACCAGGAAAGTTCCTTTCAGGAACTCCAGATTTTTCTCGAACCCCTGAGCAATGAATGAACGGAACTGTGAGTCCTTATGCTTTAAGATAAATGCTATTTGAGTTCTGATTTTGATTTTGTGTATCCCAAGGAAGCCCTGCTGTAACTCTGCTCAGAGCATTTCTTGGAAAGACAGAGGTGCAAAATTAAAATCAAACACAGGGTGCAGTTCTCTAAGACCAACTGCTGCCCATCTGCATTCAGGTAAATCTGGTACATCTTCACTGAATTTTCAGCACTCTTCTGAGCCCCTCCTATTTAACTAGCTCCATATTCATTTCTGTATTACTTGACAGCTACTATGCCAAGTACACAGACAGTCTGATTAACTGGGATTAAAGGGTTGAATAAAAACATTTTAAAACTTCAAATTATATACATATATATCTCAAAGCAATTTCCTTTTTTGCCTGGACAGACAAGTCTCAGATGCTCTGCTGACCTGCACAGAAGGCTGATCCATCATAAATGTTTGATGTTTCTCTGTAAGGACTGTCAGTCCCACTCACATCGTGGTGATCTCGGCTCAGGACTACTGGAGCCTGCAAATGCAAAAAAGACAGCAAATGGAGTCTTTCGTGGGCTGTCACTGCTACCATGGGTCATCTTTTGCTGAACTTCCTTCTATTTAAGTCATTACAAATCACAGCTTTGTCCCACCTCCTAAATCCCCTGAACTTCCTTCCCTCCCTGCTATCCATTTATTACAAAAGGAATGCTGACATGCTGCCCATGATAGCCATCACCATTTACAAATGAGAACATGAGTTAGTTTTTATGTACATGACATCCTCAAAAGGGACAAGGAGAAGAGAGGCACTGTGGCTATTTCAACTGAAACCTTTCTCTGCTGAAATTGAAAACACATTTCAGTGCCTAAGAACTCATTCAAAAAATAGTTATTTTTCCAAGCAGATGTAAACAAATAGTTTGGTTTTTTTTTTTCCATTCTTTTGGAAAACTTCAAGACTACAAATAAGGCAGCAACAAGAATTAGTGTTCTCACACAGATCAAACAAGCCCATTTTTGATCTGGAATTTAACTTTAACAGCATAATCTAGACCAGTTTGCAGGGTTTCCTTACCCTTTACCATGCACACATTTCTATAAGAGTCATCCACTCTCTTGGCATGGTGTGGTCTGGAATTAGCTGGCTCTGTTTTATGCTGGCATTGGATTAGAAAACAACTGAAACTAGATATGAGCACCCAGCTTCCAAAGGAGGAATGGAGATTTGAAGAAACACAAAAAAGGACAAAATCTGAAGGGCCTGGGATTTTGACCTTGTGAGTCGTAGCTCCAAGGGAGTTCTCTGTCTGGTCAGGTTTACTTTTTAAGATTAGCATGTAGTGACGTTCATTTTGAATCCTGAGAAGGTCAGCAGCTCAACATTTGAAATATTTTAACAAACATTATTTGAGTAACAAAAACATAGACCTTTCTTTGATGGAATCCATTCTGAATCTGACTTGAATTTGCCTCTTTCAAAAGGGTAATTATTGTATTTTGGCTGTAAAGGAGATGAAAATGAAGGAGTGGACGTGCCTAGATTGACACTGCTGTATACACACAGTCACAGTCAGCAAACAGCAGGGCACTGATGAAGCCTATTTATGATCAGAGATCACAATCTTTCACAAAAGTTTTACCATCCAGAGAAGGAAAGAAACAGGAATTTGAATCAAATCAACAGATGTGAGGTTACTAATTTGAATGTTTCAAACTCACGCAGTAATTCAGCTGTTGTAAAAATTCCCTCCTATTAAATCACTGAATGTTTGTCCCAATTCATTTTTTCCCCCTGCATGCTACAAAACCACAGCTCATGCTGTACCTGCAGATGCTCAAATACAAAATAAGGCAGATTCCCAATGTGAAATAAAAGGTAACATCTTTCAGTTCCTACACTTGTCTGTTTGTTACACAACACAATACTGATTGCTGACTGAGAGGAGAACAGAATACTGCATCCATGTAAATTGAAGGCATCTCTGCTCTTTATTGGTAGAAGCCCTCTCCTTTCCCACCTGCCACCCTACTATCAGATATGAAACACAATTACCACACCATATAAAGAAGAAAAAGGCAAACCTTAATCCTTCCTTCAGCAATTGCTCGATTAATAGCTATGGCTATAGACACACGACCCCTCTGATCCGAATATAAGATTCTAGCTTGAGATCCAACAACCTATAAAATAAGAAAAGCCACAGTGATAAGGTTCTCTGTGCAACCGCCTTATCTTCAGGCCCCAGATAAATGCAGTCAGAGGATTGTTCCCTTCTGTAGGAGAAAATACAGATTATTTGTTCATCAACTTCCAGATTCCAGAAAATAGAAATTAAGGCCTCTTTGAACAGAGTTTTATCTCTGCTCACACAATCTGCAAGATGTATTCCTGTAATCAGCTGCTACTGTCCAATAATCCCACTTTTTAAATCAACCCGATTGCTAGACTATCAACAAACCCCTTATCAACAGCTGAGGAGCAGATGTCTGGAACTGGTGACGGGCTGGAAAGAAAGAGAAATGCAAAGGCAAAGAATGGCAAAGAACATCTGTTCTGCACAGCTATGCTCCTCTTCAGCCTTTACTCCTCAGACCAGTCTGTCTTCCAGATGAGGAGAGCACGTGTAAGCCCTTCACTGTTACCAGTTAGCTTTGCAGTGAGAGCCTGCCCTTAAAAAAATATACAGAATGCCTCACTACCATCCTGCTTCAATATAACACAACACAGTATGCCAGTTTTAGAAAGGGTGGTGGGAACTGCAGGTCCAATGAGGTCAGGCCAAGCAAATGCTAAAAAGGACACTTTGAATGGTGCTGAAAGGCAGTTGCAGATGAGGTAGAGGATGAATAGTGCCCTGTTTCACTCCAGATATAAGGCTAGATCTTGTATTATTTGAACATTTCCAGATTGAGGGGGGTGGCAGGGAGGGAAGGGGGCGAAGGGAAAGAACCACTTCAGCTCACCCTAAAGCCCTGCTGTGGAGAGATGCTTGAATTATCAGCTGTATTTACTGCTCATGTTTTCATTCATACCCATACCTACTTTTCATTCCAGCACTGTGAACTGTGTGGACCAGGAGCAGCCACTTGTCCTGAGGGAGGCTGCACACTTACCAAGCTGTGCCTCCCAGCTTCCCGAATCCAACGGATGTTATCATTGTACTGCTGCTTCACAGATGTGCTCACTTGCAAGGGAAAGCAAGAAAGAAATAGGTTTTGAAAATGAATGCAACATGCTCTAAATTAAATTAAATTCATCTGACAGTACTGGCAAGTTATATTCCTGCTCTCAGCTACAAGCACGCATATAGGATGTGCTGCGTCGAGTCTTCTTTGCAGCCAATGCTGTAACTTATAAACTATATTTAGAGGAAGGTATGAGATGTTGTGCAGGAGGCAGCTGGAATAATAACTCTCATTCAGACCTTTAGCAAACTAAATTAAACCTTGAAATATGGGTTGCACATACTGTTCATTGTTGGTGACCTGGCCTGCTGCCTACTACATGCCCAAACCCTCTCTGAGCCTTTGTTAAATTAGAAACTTCAATGAACTCTGTGGTATTGGGTACCATAGTTCAGTGTTTTACCAGGTAGTACATAACTCATTTGACCATCTATCAGGAATTCTCAGAAGCAGCTGATAATATATACTGAGGATGAGTTACACTAGTGCTGGGATGTATATTCATAGCACTGCAATTGCTCTATACTGAATTGCCCACGTGAATGTTCTTACCCCAACACAAATCTGAGATTACTTATCCTACAGACCAAATTATGTCGCCTCATATTACTGTGGAGCACAAACTACTCAGAAAAAAATGTATAATGGATTAGCAACTCTGTGTATAAATCCACTCTATACCTTGTTTAGGCATGTATATTATCCGAGGAGAGAATTGTATACAACTTAACCACTCTCCAGCTCCTACCTGTGCCAAGCTAGCATATTTCCCTACCACTTCCCACCTCTCACCGGTTTTCAAGTCAAATTACAACGTACAAATGACTTACCTGTGAAAGTCAAACTGCAGTAACTGAACTGTGCTAATTTGAAATTGTCCCAGGTAATTGAGAAGTGTTTCCATTAAGCAATATGACAGCAAATATCTTTAGTAAAAGTAGAACTATTCTGGGCTAAACACATCATTAAAGGGAAATACAGAATAGTCATTCTTGCAGAGGCAGACCTTCCACACAAAGTTTTAACAATCTAAAAGGACCTGTCAGTGCTTTATGGGTTGGTTCCAAATGAGAGTTTCTAAATGCAGCAATGAGGATTAACATGCCAGCTGTTAGATTCACAGGGAGTGAAAGATGAAACATCTGCTTGTTTAGAAAACAGAAAAGTGAACAGAGTTCCTTTCTGCCACTTTTCTCAGCTCTCTCAGGGAATACTTGTCGCCTTTTATACCTCACAGCACACACTTATGGAAAAGATCCACCTGCTGATCCTATAGAACGTCCCTAGAAGGGAAGGCAGAGGAGCAAACCAGCTGCAGGGACGTACCAACACAACACGTCTGTCTCCCACAGCCAGCTCCAATAAACAGTTATATTCTCTGTTCTAAAGTGCGGTGTTGTCCAACTTGGATATCATCTGTTATCCCTGGGGAAGGGAAGAATTCTCCCTTTTATTTGGTCTTCCTTCCTGCAGCTGAGAATCTTAAAGCTTCTTGTAGAAAGAGCTTAACTTTAGCTCCATGTGTCCCATTTGTTAAACTGCTGTCAGACCCCCCATCCCACACCCCAACAGCAATCTCTTTCTAATTCAGGCAGGCTACTGTGTCAGTGCTGGTATTTCACAGGCATTTCTCTACTTATTTAGGCCTTGAAAGATAGTAGAAGATACTGCACCCAGAGGAATAGCACTCATCAACATCTCCCTTTTGATCTCGGGAGATTTGTATAGTTAACAGCTCAGCCTTCAAACTACCACAGAGGTAGAAAATATGAATTAGGCTTCAATCATGAGTGCTGCATCTCTTGCACAGAGGCCAACTTAAGAGCTCAGGTAGCTCAGAAGTGGAAGCAGATAAAACCATACAGGCTTTTTTCAATCTGTGAGGATGAAGCATAACAATTAATCTCCCCAAAAGCAGAATAGTTAACATCAGATCTGAGGCCAGGTCATAAGTTTAGATTTGGAATGCAATAGACGTCAGCTCTTTGGAGTTTTCTTTCAACCATCATAACAGATCCTTTTACGAAATTCAAAGGCAGGTTCAGATTTTAGATGCGTATGTATGTGAGAACATCCAGATCCTACAGTCTGGTCCAAGCCCAGATCCCTCAGGGAGCAACGCAGCAAGCACAACAGTTATGAACACAAATCCATGAATGGCTGTTTACTTTCTGGCCAGATTCGGTTTTCTTCTTCCCACTACCTTTCCAAATACAGCAGAAAATCCACTAATAGCATTGCCCTTAAGTCTGTTTTCACCTGTTGGGATTTTTAAAGTGTCATTTTTTTCATTTTTCATATTCTTAAAGGATATATATGCCAGAGTACAATTTATTATTTTTTAATGCAAATTCTCTCCTCAGCTCTACATTAACATCTATGTAAGCATCCATGTACCACTGAACACGCAGTAACTGATTCATTTCCTAGTCTTGCAGTGCAAACCATCCAAATGTCATGTATCTGTTCAATCTTCAGAACAGATGACTGGCAATTTTAATGCAAGACAAACTGCTACAGATTTTTGAAGACATTGCAATACTGGAGTTCTCCTTCACTTCAACTAACCCAAGAGATCAGGTTTAAAAACATGAAAATTTCATCATCCACAAAACAGAGGGGACACTTTAGGGTCAGAGCATTAGAAACATCTCACAGTTCAGAGCTATTTCTTCAAGATAATAATAAAAGAAAGTTTAAGAAAGTAGATGGAGCTGATAATCTTGCAGTCAGACCCCCTCCATCAATAATTCACCTCTTGCAAAGAAGTATTAAGGCTGATATCCATCCTCATTATAGGAAGACAATAGCAGCATTATTTCAAATGAGAAATGTGTCCAAATGTGGTACAGCCTTGCAATACTAACCATTCCAGAACAAACAGAAAAACACTTAAGATCTTTTATTTATACTCCAGTGATTTCTTTTGTGAAAGAAGTAGAAATTATCTTAATATAAAAAAACAGGAAGAAATAAGTTAATCAGGTAGAAATATGGTCTCCTCCCCATAATAATTTGGATTTGCAAACCACTTCTTTCTGATTCCAAGGAGTACAAACCTCCCCTGCGTGGAAACAGAAGAGCAGAGGACTTCAGTGCTGCAGGACAATGGCACTTAAAACTTTGAGTCTGATGCCCAGCTACTGTGAAAGCAGACAGAGAAAGGGAAAGCAGTAGAACTTTCCACTGTAATCTTGGAGACTGGGATTCAGTTTGCTAACAGTTAGCCTTGTTTCTGTTCCTATTCATAAACTGGGGATAACAGCAATAGCTCACTTTCAGTGATATGGAATAGTGCAATTCCTAGATAGCAGAGTGGTATACACAACATGTACTCTAGATTCTACTCATTGGTGGAACTGATCAGTTGTCATTTTATTAACAAATAAAAAAGCTTTGGACCTCAAAATTGTAATCACAAATGAATGACACTGGATGGAGCACCAGGCCCAATGAAACCTGGGTTTCCTGGGTCTGATCTGCTTTCTAACCTCTTACAAATCTCTGGATTCATATCCCTCATTCCTCTGAGAGATGGCAGCAAAGCAATTTGACTCCTTTATAAAACACATGGAGACCTGATGAAAGATACTGTTTGCATTAAAGTTTCAAGGTGACAAAGTACAGGAAAATAATAAAAGAAAAGAAATGCTCTCAGCCAAAATCACAATGATAGTTTTGGGATCAGTAACCTCTCTAGATGATGTTTCTCTATCTTACGTACTGGTTATAAACCTTACAGGAATTTAGGGAACAATGAAATCTCCTGCCCATGTGGACTGTGGACTGCTCACTATGGTTTCAGCCAAAAGCCATCATGCTGCACAATTCTGATCAGTTTTCTCTCCAAAACCACTTCCAGTGATGAAGGCATGTGATGCTGCCTTACCTCCCCGACGAATGGAGTCCTCCAGCACAGACATGGCAATTGAGTCAGTGGTAGCAAGGTCCTGTGGGTCACCTGAGGTACAAACCCAGCGGAATGGCCCAAATCCCAGGGAAAAAATGTCCCTGAGAAGAAAACATTCTTCATTAAGAGATGGTTGAAATTCTTTCTTTATTTATCCTGGCTGCTAGCAGTGCTTTTCTTTCATTAGCTAAAGACAGAAGAATTTCAAACATTTTCAATGAATAACCTAAACAGAAACATCAAGAGCCATTAACTAATTAAACAGCGATGTTTCATGTAGTCATTGACTGGAGAATAAAAATACAGTCAGACCACTATTTTGACAGGAATGTTGGACAGTTCAATCAAACAAGTGCATCATCAGATGAATTACCATTTTTCTTCTGTTTCATAAAGTGTACTTTTACTGTTGCCTGGTCTTTTCCTCCTTAAGCCATGCTAACCCTGAGTGCATCTACAGTATCAGACAATTCTAGTTCTGAACAAGAACCCAAGTCCAGACATCTGCTGGAAGGAAATGTAAGGAAGAGTTTTGATTTGGCAATGTGTTAGGTTATTGTTCAGACATCTGGTGCCTGTTTTCATGTGACTTTTTAATCCTAAAAGGGATAATGCTTTACACCAAATTATCAAGACAATTATCATGTCATGTCTTTCACTACAAAATATCAGCAGAACACCTCTGCTATTAGAGCCTCATAGTAACGACACATAACATGTCCCTCTAGGTCTGGTTCTTCTTTTTCCTGTTCAAAGGAAAATGTGAGGAGTAGCTCTACTGAAACCAATAGAAAAGACAAGGATGATGCTTATAGCCTACGGGACATATTCCTAAGGCTCACTGGGCACTACTCCAAAATAGAGAAAAAAAAGGAGTAACTGTGACATACCTCCTGTGAGATCAAGTTTACTACTGCTACAGTTACCTCCTTTTCATCTTGTACAGTACATTGCAAGATTTGCACTAAATGGCACCTCCTTAGTACAATAACTCCAGACACTAATAGTCATAAAGCACTTGAGTGCTTTATTGTAGGATCAATCCAACATACCCCATGATGTGCTGAACATAGGAAGGATATCTGAATTCTGTCTTATTGGCTCCTTTTTTCTCAACATCAGCACCTATAAAAGGAGTTAAGAGGCAGTAAGTGAGAGAATGGGAAGGACTAGAGAGTTTGTACAATACTGTGGCCAACCCTATCCTATCAAAGAACAGGGATAGGAAGATGTATTCCAGATTGTCCTCATTTCCAATTTTCCAGGATCTACTCACCAGCTCTTTGAGCCTCCAAGAGAAAAGCATTGCCATAATCCCAAAAAAACATGCCCTTATCAGTTAGTCTGTTAATAGCAGCCACGTGTCTCCTCAGACTGAAATAAAGAATGAAACAGTTATTCTTGAGATTGATTAAATATCAAGGAGAATGTTATCATGAGCTCACTAAAAGCAAGGGAATGGAGGGAAACAAGTGGAATGTAAAAAAATAAATAAATTCAGACAAACCCACAAAAGACTTAAGATACTTTCAAACTCTGCAGCACCTGTTATCCCCAAATCTTGAACTGATTCACAGCCATTGCTATGATATTGCATATCTAACAGAGAGGGGTCATATCTTTCAGTAGAGAAGTGCAGCCAGCTCTGAGGAATGAAATAATGGCAGCCTACACAAAACTGCGAAAACACATTAAGGAGTTCAGAGATAAAGTATGCAAAGTCAGAAAAACTGAAAATGGCCACATGTCACTGTTCTGGCTTCTCCTTCGGTGAAAACAGCCCAGCTCTCCCTCTGCTTTCAGTAGTTGTCTATACTGCTAAAATGGTGGGTAAGTGGTATGTCTGCCAGACTCTGAGTAACAGCTCTGTAAGTAGCAGTTATTACTGGTACTGGTACAATAGCCCTATTCCAGATTTCTACTGAAGAGCAATATGTAATACAGGTCAGTGAAATGTCTTGTGAGAAAGACAAAAGATGCAATCACTTGCAGAGCAAGTAAACTTAAAGGTTAAAAACATGCATCACTAATGTATTTTACCTCTCTTGTACCAGAGTTCGGAACTTCCCTGGATTGGTGGACAGGAGCTGCTTTGCTTCCTCAAAGCCAAGCTGGACTGGATAGTATCCCCCACTGAATGGATTGTGACATGAAGTCTGATCAGACCCCAGATCAGCTAGCAGCTCCCCTGTTGTGTCCAGCTCATATGCAAGCCTCTCCCTGGGGGGAAGGGAAGATAATTAACAGAATGAACAGAAGCTGTTATTTCACATTCAAGCTCCTCTTACAGGTGAGATTCTTTCATCCCAAGCAGCTGTTTATAAATGTATTCCCTTGGCAAGCTGTCTTGTTTTAGCAGTCAGGAGGTGGGAAATCATGGTGAAGATCTGAGCACAGCTCTTACACTTCACATTTCCCTGTACGGGAACGCCAATAGATGAGTCAAATACCAGTTGTATTGGTCAGTCTCAGCCCTTGGTACATGGGTAAAAGCAAGGTTTGCACTGGATAAAGCCTTCAGAGTGCTAGAATTCATACCCATCTTTCTGATTGTTTTTATTCAATCAGTGCCTCAATACTTCTGCTCTTCACTGAAGTCAAAGATGCTTTCTTACTAACCAGCCAGTGAAAGGTTAGGAGAGGGATAAATTACTTCTTCATTTGAAGACAAATCTCAGTGATTTCTTTCCCTAAGAAATTCACTGTTCCATAATTCCATAAGGAAAGAATGCATGAGAAGCAACTGGGAACTGTGTCATGAGGGAGAAGATACCTCTTTTGACAATGAAGTTTTTCATGATTATCCAGTCATTAACTCAGCCCTACATTTAATGTCACTTCCCTTTCAAGTCTGGAAGCAAGTTCCAAAGCAGTAACATACCCATCACCCATATATACTACTTACCACAGGTCTACCACATTCCCATGGTAACCCAAACTGAGGGCAATTTTATTCTTCCTTGCATCTCTAGAACAGATTTTAAGAGACTGGTTGAAAAACAAGGAACACCATGCACTATGTTGCAATATACACATCGCAAACAAAACTAACAGCCTGCATGAGGTTTTCAACACCCTGCCAGGCAACAGAACTTTTGACCTTTATGCAGTTGTTAATCAGTGATTCCAGAAAGAATGACCAATTCTTGAAGCGTAACACTATATGTAATTGTTATATGCATATTCATGGCATCATGAAGACACATTTAACATGAAGCATTAGTAACAGCAAGTATTAAGCATTGGAAGTCACTAATAAGGATGGATTCACATTCAAAATTAGACCTGGGATAAGAGGAGATGTCCTTCAACCCCTCTTCTGTGCATACTAAAATGGCACAGCGCAGACAGATGTAAAGTGAGGAATAGGGCGTAGAGATGAAGTAGCTGAATAATGTTTCAAGCCATACCTAAGGCGAGCGATGCAGTGGTCCAAGTTATTAGAAATTTCCATGAGCCATCCTTGCTTGTAACGTTTCATAAGCGCTGCTTCATCAACCTAAGACACACAGCAGAGACCTTAAAGCTCTCATTTTTCTCATTGAGTCACTTTTACCTTTATTTATTTTTTAATTGGCCTGGAAAAAATAGCAAATTAGTCAATCAGTCTACATTGGCCTAAGCACAACAGAGTAATTGTTCAGACTCTTACTTTCCTCCTCCGATTTTTATTAATCCTGTCCTTGGTTATTTCAAGCTAGAAACAAGAAAAAAAAACTTTTTGACCCATCACTTCCCAAACGTGCACCACAGACAAGAAATTCTTACTAAAACTGTACATGAGTTAACATACACATTTAAAATCATTTGTACTGTTACTTTTTGTGACTATACTGAAAAATGAAAAGATTTAAATAGCTATTATTATTATTTTAAATCAACTCAGACATTTCTGCTGGACTGCCCAGGATGAAGCAATGGTGTGCTGAAATTGACCCTCACTTTCACTCTTTTAACTGGTTGAGATTCTCAACCAAATATGGGAAAGAAAAGAGAAAAGCTTTTCCTTGTCCCAGCTGGCTGATGCCTCTGTGAAAAATGGAGTGGATCAAAACAAAACTACATCTTCAATCCCTTCTTGCTTTGAACTTTCAGTCTCCAAACAAGCTCAGTCCCAGATTGGTACTCTTCTGGACTTACTTTCTGTGTGTATGCATCAGAGACAAGCTGGGTAAAAATATAAATGAATAGACAAATTGTGAAAGCTTTGGCACAGATTCCATATTAATGATTCAATGTCCAAACTCGCACATCATTAAGACTTTTATAATGAGCTATCAGTGGCATAAAGCAAATGACAAAATTAATTCAAGCCAATTTTCCGTGGTAGCAACTGATTTAGACACTGAGTGGTGTGTGCCCAGGAATGCATAACCTGAGTATCCTACAGTATTTCATTAAAGCATTTTTACTTCTCTGTAATCCACCCCATCACTTCCATTCCATTATTTCTCATTAACAAAGTATTTATATGTAAATTAAATAAGTTCTGTATTCAGGAGTTGCTTGAACACCAGGAAACCTTTTCTTCCCCAATTATTCCTAGCATGAGAAACCTTCCATCACTTCCCACATCAGTAATAAAGACTATCCTTCCAAAACCCCAGATTATGGTAATAGCAGTGTCACTACCAATAGAATTATTCAATAAGAAGTCAGGTGCCATGGGAGACAGCTACTTTGGGAGTTATTTAAATCAGCACAGGGGAAAAAAGATCAAATGTTTCATATGAATTACAGGAATTGGGTTCATTTAAAGGCCTGCAAAACACAGAAAATCTATTTAAATTCATTACATATTTTATTTCAGATCTCTCTGACAGTCTTGGAAAGTCTTTCACAGACTTGCTAGCACACCAGAAAGCCAGCTTCCTTCAAACTATGTTTTCAAATACACCATTAAAAACCAAACAACCTCAGTTTTAAAATTTGCACAACCACGATGAGCCAATATCACCTCCAGTGAAGCCCTGGAGGGCTCAGTGCAGCTCAGAGGACATCATCTGGCCCTCCACACTGTTATTTCATAAAACTACAATCTGCTTCATGTCAAACAGAAGAGGTAAAAGACTTGCACCATTAATCCCTTCTGTCTGAGCTTCGGAAGCCCTGGCTGACAAAATGACATCTCTTGCACAATTCATCAGTGCTATTTGCATAAATAGTTCCTTAAATAAATAATATGTACATATATATAGCTATCCACATGTGCTCCTGAGACTCATTTCCGACAAGGATCATCTCACAGAAGATAAAAACCAGGCAATATTCAGTCTCCTGAACAAAATCATCCGCAGCCATGGAGATGAAAAGGACAAAGGACTGCTGTGAATAGCATTCACTAGAATCTCTCCTTTTGTATTCTAGCATTTGAAAGATCACAATGACACAGTAGAAGTCTGAATAAGAATTTATTCAATAAGAATGTTTTCAATGATAAATTAAATAAATTTATTTCACCTTCAGGGAGTACCTGATGAGGTCTCAAATACACGCAAAACTCAGGTTTTGATAACAAAAAAAATGAATGAACAAACAAAAAACTCACACTTCTGCATCATCACTGCAGAACAACTGAAATCCTACCATTTCATGAGTAAGGCTTCAGCTATCCAGAGCAGGACAGATCTACTGTATGCCACATGGGCACTCCAGCCCATTGTGTTGTGAATTTTAATTATCATTATTATGGTTCAGATTGCAATATTCTTACCCTTCTGATTGCAGCAAGTGACATCTCTGCAGCAGAGACCTGCCGGCTAATTCTCTTTATAAAGTAATTTGGCTGAGAAGGTTGAACTCCCACCCAGTTTTCCCAAACTGGAGTCTGGTTCTCAAAATCTTTCTTCCTCTGGCTCAAGCACTGAGCACAGCTCCTTGAACAGAATCATTCTGCGTTATCAGCAAAGCAACTCTAAGAAGTAATAGGTCATATCTTTACAGTATTTGCTTGCTCACTGGGTCACGGCGGGTGGAATAGCAGTGAAAAATCTCAGCAATGGAAAGATACACACATCTTGGTAGACAGTATCTTTTGAGTTTGGCCTGGTATAGTATTATTAAAGGAGTCTATCTGATCAGGAGGATGAGATGAGAGCTCTAATTCAGCCCATGAAGAAAAGAGAAGGAAAGGAGCACCGCTCTTACCTCTGCAATAATCCCCACACACCCAGCAATGACTGCAGCCTTTGCTTGAGCCCCACTCATCCCTCCAAGACCAGAAGTAACGAACACCTTTCCAGACAGGTCTTCTGCCTTCAAATAGCGACGGCCTGCATTCAGCACTGTGAGCTACACATAAGATAATATAGCAATTACCAGGAGTTATTTCACCCAGAATCCCTGAAATTTAACAAAAAAATAAAAAATAAAATGCTGCATTTTCCCAATTAACTTCTGTAGATACCTGGAAGATATGGCTGTTTGCAAACAGGACTGTTAAAGGTACTCACAAACACTTATTTTCTGTATTTCCTTTTGCAAAGAGAGTTTGAAACTGTGAAGTTGGCTTCAGAGGTCACTGGGACCATGAAATGGTGTTCATCTTTTAAAAAGGAACCATGTTACAAGGTGATGTTATGAAACCATCTGTACAGATACCTGTTTCTGCCACTGCCAAATAGAATAATGAGTGGTTCACAATACAAAGACATACTCAAGATGGCTGCTAAGGAAAACAAACCTGCTAGATGCCTGCACATAGCATCCTTTCACAGTGGTTCATTTCACCCCAGCCACAGTTATCCTACAGTTATCAACTAATCAAGGTTTCCCTGGTTTCTTACCACGGTTCCATGGACTATTCCCTGGGGCCCAATGTAGCAGTAGCTCCCTGCAGTCATCTGACCATACCTAGCAAGATCAAAGAACATGATGACACCATATGTTACTTAGGCAGAATGAAGGCTGTGTATGTCAACATATATTTCTAGTATACAAAAAAAGAAAAACTCCTAGCAACCTAATAAACACACAAAAACCAATCTCCTATACTTCCATTTGTTGTTATTTTATATTATCACATTTCCAACTTAATAGACCTTCTTCATTAACAGTGCTTTCAACATGCTTTCAGAGGATCATTTAGGTCTTTAGACTACTCCGTTTAAAAAGGTGTAGACTGAAAAAAAAATGTAAATTTTGGTTTGGCATTTAGCAGAGGGATGAGGACACAAACAGATCCCTCTTCACCTTTAGGCATCTTTGTACCATTGGTTTTCAGTGCCTATCCTGCTTCTAAGACACATGGTCATTTTGGAAGTTATAAACTCCAATGTGACCTCAGTTCACTCCTATGAAATCCCCAAGTACATGGTAAGGGACACTTTATTTGAGTCCTTCCATTTCTTACCAATCTGTACACATTCAGCTCTCCCATAGTTTTAATTGATTCTCTTCATGGCAAACAGCAAATAACCATCCTGTGCTCATCAAACAGATGAACACTAAAAGAAGCAGGCAAATAATCATTAAAAATAAATAAATAAGAAAATCCTACAGCATTCTACTTCAAAGCTTTCTCTTGGTGTAAAGAGAAACAAACACTTCATAACTTATGGTTTTTGCAGATTGCAAAACAACCACTGCAAAGTGTAACTAGCCAGTGCTGTAAGTAGGTTATGATTATGGCTTGAGGCTGTAATTCAGCCAAGTCTTACAAATAGACCTCATTCTAATGCCTAGCAGACCTCAATTACATCCTTATATGTGTAGCTGAACGTAACTCAAGCTCCTAAGTAATTGCACTTAAGTGTGCATTAATGCATTGCAGCATCAGGACTTTAAGCAGCACAGTTGAAATCCATCTGCATAAGATATTTTAAACAGCAGCTGCTTGATATTTGAATTAAATTTTAGATAAATAATTGATAAATTTTAATAGCAAGGTGTTTTCTTACATTGTTACTCCCAAAGCAAACATCTTCTCATATTCATCTCTACTAGAATAGTTGGGAATAACCTAAGAATAAAAAGAAAACTCAAATAAGCAAATTAGAGATTTAAGCAAATCATTGTCACCATCTAAACTCTCTATAGCTGAACTGTTTTGATGAAGAACACGTACAGCTCAGGCTCATTCAGAACTAAGTCCTCTGATAAGGAGAGGATCATTCCCTCTTTCACTGCAGATCCGCTCACCTGAGGTGATAGAGACTGTACTGCAAAAAATGCTGCAGAATTTAGACCTGAGATTCTCCTGTGAGCTACCATTATTTCAGGTAGAATCAATTACATTTTAATTCAGTAGACACATGAAAACTAAATAGAAGAGGAGGAAGGAAAGAAAAAGAAAAGAAGATGCTAACACCTACCATGCCATTAGTAATGACTAATCGCGGAGCATACCGATGGCTGGGAAAGAGTCCCAGAGGATGTCCACTGTACATTACCAATGTTTGCTCTTCGGTCATCTCTGACAAATATTGCATTGCCAACCAGAACTGAAAAGGAAAGCAAGGAAAGTGAGGGAATCTGTTTCCATCGTGCATTTATGTTTCTTCACGAAGCTGCTGAATGGAGTACAAAGGAAGCTATAGAGATAACGAGGTGTATTCACATACGGAATAACAGCCAGAGCTCTCAACACATTCTTGCTTTTAACAAAGTCCATTAAGAGACATCACTCAGCAGGAAACATAAATCAACGAGGTCTGAATCAGTTCCAGGATAATTTCTCCAGTATAAACCCCAGAAATGCTTTGCTAGCTTTTCAATGCATCATTTTGAAAGCCATTCTAATTTTATCTTGAGATTAACCATTTGGATCTGGCGCTTTTCTGGCAATGTATCCAAAACCAAACTGCAAAATTTTCCCCATAGCAGAGATGAAATACTCATGTATATTTTTGATCCTAACCTGATAGGGATAATTCTGTCTCTTCTGGTGCTTGTCATCTTTTCAACAGATGTATGTATTTAAATTTTTCCTCAAACCAAACAGACACCAAACAAACAAACAGCTTTCACTATGGACAACACTCCTTGAAATACCAAGGAATACATAATAAATGCATCTCCAATCCATCTTCATAATTCAGTAGTTACCCTTGGTTTATGTCACAAAGTATGACTATCTAAACTGCTATAGATTTAACTCACATCCATCACTGTCTATTACAAAGCCCATTCATTATATTTCATGAGCCTAGAGTATGTGACAGCCAGGTCCAAGAAGAGCTTTTCCATGGGACACTGGAATTCAACAATAGATTGAAATAGAGTTCCTGCATTTACACAGAAAAATGGATCTGCTGATCAAAGAGTCAGCAACATCAATGACAAGCCTGCAAGCTTGAGGACAAGTTGTAAGTGGAAATTTACCTCTGGTTGTTGTTGTTTTTTTTTTTTCCCCCCCTTCAAAAATTATTCAGGATAAAGCACAGGCCTGTGTGGCTGATATAAACCAAACTCAGCCTTTTCACTGGGAATTTTGCAAGGAGAAATTTTCAAAAAGCATGCTGTTTTTAAGCCACAGAGAACAAAATGTTCTATCATAACTGAATCATTCATGTGATTGCTACTCCAAATAAGCAAGACCAGAAAGGTTTTGTTTGTTCTGCTGTGAAACAACTGCAGGTCAAAGCTCTAACTTGGATGGCAACAAGAGAAAAGAAAATACTTCTGTCTTTGGCAGAGACTCTCCTTCACCTTGCAGCCCAGCATCTGTCTGAGGGATGTCACCCCAGTCAGGCCCACAGTATGAACTGCCAGCATTGGTCACTTAAGAGAGATGCTGTAAAACTTTCATGCAATGCATTGACTGACATAGCTGACATTTATGAATTAATGCACAGAACAAAGAAACGGTGTGCACTTTTAGATTGACAGTCGTAACTTAAACATCCCATCCCAGATAGGATGTCACCCACTTGCCATTGCTATCAGAAGATCAGAGTTAGTCCTGAAAATAGAAAGCACTGTGACCTGCCCAGCTAGCATGTGAACAATTTCAGCTCATCTGATTTCATTAGAAGGACTCAGAGCTGCACTTCATTACAGCCTCATTTTTTTTATTCTTCTGTGTGTTGTGAAAAATGTTGCAGAAGTACCAGAAATAAACAAATAAAAGATATACTTTCTGTTTCCTAAAGTTTATTTTGCCTATAACTTGTCTGTGCAAAGTACAGACCCATACACACACATCAGAGAAAGACAAATTTTCTACACCATCTTACATAGCTTGATATTTTTTGAAACACGGTATTTCTATTGGGTTGTCTGTGCTCTCTTTACTAAATAAAGCTCTTCCCCCTTACACAGCTCATAACTGAGCATTCCTCTATGCAGACAGGATGTTTTGGAGTATTTAGAGACAATGACTGCCAAGAATTATTGCAAACTCTGCCTAAGCAGAACGTGCCTGGGGGAGCATACAACAGGTTTCATGACAGGAACTGCAAAAGCAGCAGCGTCCTACCTGAGCCCAGTTGCTGAAGACCTGCCCATTTCCTCCGTAAGTGACAAGCTCCTGTGGAAACTGAGAAGGATAATTTAATAATAATAAGGCAAGCACATTTCTGAGATATTTCTCTGCGTCACCAACACTACCTGTCCAACATGTGCTGTAGGAACAGTGTACTGAGAGCTGTGCTATCTCACAGACAGCAACCAGGCTCCTGTATATTGCAGCAGCTGCAGTGAGCCTTGCTAGTGCTGCAGGAGTCCTCAGAGGTCTAAGTTAGGACCAAAACCCACTGTGCAGAATGAAGAACTATGCACTGCAGTAAGCGATGGATCTTAGCAAAAAAAACCCAGAAATCAAAACATAATCACAGGAGAAGTGTAGAATCACCTAAATTCTTCAATGTGCGAGCACATACAAGAAGTAACTCACGGATTTGCTTCTGCTTCATGACTCCGACTTCCTTTACTGTCACTGCAGCTTACCTGAGCCACCGAGGGATCCAGGTTATTCATGATCATCAGCATGATGGCAGCAGCTGATTTGCTCTTGCAAGGATAGTCTTCTATGGGGTACGCCCTGAAATGGCATTCACCAGACTTTAGGATGCATGTAAGGGAAACTACGAGACATCTGACAGAAGTATCCCCACATGTCAACACATTCCTTTGAGTTATGATCTTTTACTGAAGAGGAGAGAAAAAGAAAAATGGAGAAAGTGCAGATCTAATGTGGCTAATATGACTGTGTTCCCTGGGATAAAAAGAACAAAACCAAATACTACTAGACTAAGGCAACAAAAGTTATTTCTTAATCTGAGACTGTAAGAGTCAGCTGGAAAAGGAAAGCTGTAAAATCATCTCAAACTCTAAAGAAAATATTCGAGGCTGTGAAGAATCACTGATGCCAGTGATGGAAATGAGCTGGTGGACTGTCTTATTCTAGCTGAGAGCAGAAGGAGTCCTCATCTGTAGTTCAGGACTACTGTCCTCTGCAGTCCAGCTCTGCAGTACCTTTCAGATTCTCTTGCAGTTGTCATCCCCTTAGCTGATTTCTGCAAGAGCTGACCCCAGACTATGGGCAGCACAAAAACGTGGATGTCTGTGGAAATTAGAGTGCTTTCTTGTTGCTTGTTTATTCAGATTTCTGTATAGACATTAACCAGGCCCCTGCTGGATGCAAAAAGGAATCAATCAGTCTAAAAAAAGAAGCTAGCCCCTGGCAGCCCTCTCCAAAACTGTTCTGCTTCACAAACATTAGCCCCCTTAGATCTGTAATGAAGTGATGCTTCGAGATCAACAGGCACTGCCTATTACAAGACAGGGTCAGATACAGGTTCCAAGCATGGAAAAAATGTGCTGCTTCTCTTTCAAGCCCAGGAAGTCTTCTCTGAGACTGACAAATAATCAGTCTCTCACAGCAGATCCCAAAGTCATCCACTCAACTGATCTTACCTCTTGGTTCATGACGACTACCATCATCTCAGGGCTAGTGCAGTGCAGGGTTCCTGTCCAGGTTGCAATCAGAGGTTTTTGAACAGTGACCTGTCCCTGGAAACTCTAAGGTTTGCTATGGGGGACAGCATATGGCATCTCAGTGTATGGCAAAGCTGGCATTACCAAGCACATGACCTTACGCAGTCCCTTCCCCGTGTTAAGTGGTGCTGAGCTTCCCAGCAGCAAGACTGTACCGTCCCTGCCAGTGCCTATCCAGAAGGGTGTACTCTGTTTCCCTGCTAGTCCATGAGACTCTCATGAGGACAGAAAGTAGGATGAAAGCTGAAGGATGAAGAATGCAGTTTTACAGAAGAGTAAGATACACATTAGCAATCAGTGGAAACCATACCACTCCTGTCTAAAGACACACAGGACATCCAGTTGCAGTGTGAAGCCTCCAGTTCTTACCTCATCTCAATATCTGGAAAGAACCTGTACATGTAGATATGGCCATACAGCCTGAGTTCTTCAGCAAATTCCAGCACCAGCTTCTTTTGTATGTCAGGTGGGAAATAACGCAAGGCATTGCGCAAAGCGAGCTGTCAGGAAAAAAAAAAGACACAATAATCAAGCTAAAAGAGAAATGGAGGCAAGTGGGTGGCCCTGAACTTTAGACTCAGCTGGAAACCTATGCCAGCTATCACAAGGATGGTTTAATTTAAAAGGCCACGCCAGGGGAGCTACCATTCCTGCTTCCCGGTTGAAATATCTCCACCTCCATCATTCCTTGTAGATTCAGTGGATGTACACACGCAACCCACCTCTTCCCACTCACCTCAAATCTGCATGGAAAGACTTTGGAGATTTGATAAGTAACGCACAAACCTACAGACATCTGATAGGGTTGAATCCCCTCTTGCAGTGCTAGGGGGCACTGAACTACCAAGAAAAACACTGTTCAGAAACCCTTGTTGTGAGATCCTGAACTCCCAGAGGCTCCGAAGACCTCACTGTACCTCCAATTCAAACAAGGGACCTTAGCCCTGAATTATGTGACTTTCAGAGGAAGATATTCTTGGGTTAAGTTTCGTTATACATTCAGCATACTAAAGTATTGCATAGTATGATGGCTTACATTATTTTATTGAAGTCACACGTATCACTCCCAAATTAGCTACAGTGATTAGTAGACACTGAATTAAATTATGCAGATGACAGTAAGAGGCTCATATACTACCTTCAAAGATATTATCCATCGTTTGCAAAGTACTGTGTGTCCTTTTAGATGAACAAAAACATAAATAAATCACTCTTTTTAGTAAGTCTCTTAAGTCATGTCTCTCTATTCTATGTTCCATTTGATTTAAACCATGAGAACAATGATTTTGTAACCTTTAAAATGCTAATTTCATGTGAAGATGCTAAAAACTCTTATGAGTTCTTTGATATATGACAATGCTATGGTAGTGACTCTTAGTCAAAGAGATTCACGCATTTCGTCTCTTCACTAGGCTGACTTTTAAGGGCTGTGGATAAGATAGGAAGGGGTCGAGTTTGCTACCAAACATGATAGCAGCCTACAATATGACCAAGGAAGCCCAGTTTGAGAGGGCTGAGGATGCAACCTGCTGCTGTCAGTTCCAAGAGTTATGGAAGTTATGGAAGCATTTACTGGCAGAAGTGAAGATGTTCTTGTTGGCATATTTGCTGCCAAACAGGCACACAGACCCTTTCAGATCAGCCATGCAATCCCTGCAAATGAGCTTGGCCATTCCACACAGAAAATGACAAGGAGTAAAACCTGTTTAGGAGACAGCAAATTCAAATTCCCTTTTGATGTACTGCCTTATTCTTCAGAGAGGTAAGCAGTCACTTTTTGAAAGCATTTTATTAAACACAAAAATCCCAGCTACATCCACACTGTGACAAAATATGAGGGGACTTTCAAAGTCAGCACCTCAGAGGCAAGCAGCCTTCATAGAGCTTTCTAGCTCTAAGAAATTCCTGCAGTGAGAATAAAATCAGCTACATCTCTTGTAACAAAAAGGGAAGCAGTGATACGCTGAAAAGAGGAAAAAAAGGTGCTTCTACGTTTGGCATTTTGGCTACGGAGAACAATGAGGATGAAAGTGTTTTGCTTCCATTCTGGCAAGGCTCACCTGGTCTCTGATCAGTGTATCTGTTATTTGAATTATATGGAAACTGAAGGAAAAATATCATTTTTCTTTGCTCTAAAAACACAAGAAGGCAAAACCTGTTTGGATTTTCAAATAAACACACTTAGACCGAGCCCCTGTCCTATTAGTGTTCCATGTTAGCAGAAACCTGAATTTTGATGATGCAAACATTAATGAAACATGAACTTCAATGTTACATGAGGGGTGAGAAAGGCTCCTGGGTTGCTCAGACAATAGAGAGCTGATCTTATAAAAGAGGACTAAGACTGTGCCTTGTTTAGCTTAACAGAACAAAGGTGACATTTGACTGCTGTCTTACTGCAGGATAAATGTCAAAGTAGGAAGCAGCTTCAGGGAAATGCTGGAAAGAGGAATAAATGGCTGTAAATTAGCCATGAAGAAATGTAGCCTTGAAATTAGAAGAATTTAAATAACAGATTCTGAAGCAGCCTCTCAATAGCAGCACTGGGTTGCTTAAAATTGCTTAGATGGAGCCTGACTGCTTCATGAAAAGGCAGTTGGCATATGCATCAAGGAGAATTTTGCATATTCATTATTGAGTCAAACTGGATAACCTGAGAAAGGCACATAAAGAGCAAATTCAAATAGACTGATCATCGGGCTTTCGAGGAAAGGCAATACAAGGCCATTATTCCTTAAGTTTCACTGAAGCGCCGTATTAAACGCTACTGTGCTCTTTAAGATTAATTGTACCCAGAGCTGACACATTCCCCTCTGATATTAGACTGCAGGCATTTCGTCTGTAGGTGTTTCTGTTTGTAGCTTCCTCAGCCAGCAGTCTGAGTGGCATCTATCTGCTCAGCACCTCTGAAAAATCAGCTCATCATGGTGATGTCCAAGCCTGGGATGAAGCCAGGAAAGCATGTTAGGATCAGGCAATGGTTACCAGGATGAGATATGGCTCAGAGTTCACCAGGCAAGCCCATAAAGGCAAGGCAGGCCCAGGACCAAGTCAGCCTATAGGCTGGGGACCATGGCTAGGCTTTTTTCTGATTCTTTGCAACACTGAGAAGTGTGCTTTCTTCCCAGGTTGCACCAGCTTTAATAGAATGTCAGTGAGTGTCAAGAATGCAGTGTCCTTGTTCTGCAAAGGACGCACCACTCGTAATATTTAAGGGCTGTTTTCCTTGCAGTGTATTTATATGAAGATACAGAGGCTGAGAAACAGAAAACTGGAGTTTCCTGAGCCATAGAGGATGTGGCTGCTACAGGCCTCAGGCAAAGAATGCAGAAGGAAGACGACTCAGGAAACATAAACAAAAATCAGTTCTGAGAAGTGGCTTGATTTATCCAAAGAGATTAAAGTTGATATGATGGGAAGCATTGTATATCTCTTCAGCAAGCCCCAAAACGTGCAGAAATGTATAAATCTTGCTTACAGGATCTCTACTGTAGCCAAAAAAGGATGCCCAGGGAAGTAAAAAAAGAGCAGTGCTAAGGATTAGTATCATGAAAAAAGGTAAAATTGGAATGAAGGCATGTGAGCAGAGGGACAGATCCTTAGTCTGAGGAAATTAGCAGAGCATTATTAACTTCACTTCTGTCAAAGCTTCCGTGAGCGCCTTGATTAGAAAATGAATACAGTGTTATACGTAGAGACAAGCCTCGCAATGTGCCCAGCATTACACACTGCCAACAAGATCTGGAAGCCTGTCTCAAGGCTTTAAAACCACCTTGTAGACAGACAACCTTTCCTAAGCACGAAACACTTCTTAAAAAGGAGATTCAGCCTCTCAGATATAAAATAAATACCAGTTGAGCCTCTAACCCTGTTAAGAGTTGAAGGTGGAGGATTAAGAGTAAAGTAAATCAGAAAGGAAGCTTTTAAATTTTTAACAGGCTAATAAAAAACCCAGTCAGCATGACCTTTTATCACATGTGGTAGATAAGGAGAGCTGAGGGAAGGATGTAAGACAGTAGGCTGGGACCAGAAAAGCAGCCTACCACTGTCTCCTTTCAATGCTTTGGGGGCACTCGATCCCCATTTCCATAAAGGCAGGAAGGGCTTTGTCATTACCAATGTTTCTCCAGGTAGACAGTAAGGTCTGGCATTGCTCTGAGAGAAACACCATCTCCTGACCCACAGTACGGACTTCCTTGTGCTGCAGTACACTCCTCATGGGGAAAAATGATTGAGCAAAGGCAAGGAACAAAATGGGGATGTTTGGCAATCTGTTGCCATGCAGTGAAGTTCATTCCCCACTCCTTTATCTTCACATCCATCCCCACAGCCCCTTTCTGCGTGCTCACGAGCCACGCTTCCATCTGTCTGAGCTGTCCCAGGCACAGACAGAATGCCTCCACCACGAATGCTCCTGACATTGGAGTAAATCCTCTTCAGATATCTCACAGCTGTTCCTCTCTTTACCCAGAGAACGGGCTCTCCTCTGCTTCTGGAAATGGGCTTCGAAAGAATTTCAGTGCTAATGCCAGGGGGAACTCCCACGAAGGCAAGAAAGTAGCACGCAGCTTCGTGTGGGTGAGGAACTTCTGTGTTCTGACCAGAAATTCATGCTGTCAGGTATTACGTGTGGTGAAGCACAGGCTTTCAAGCTAAGGAACCCACCTCATCCCCTCCTCACCACAGTCCCTAAGGATCTCTACCCACTGACCATTATTTTCTGCTGCAGATTCTTTTTGAAATCTCTACCGTGAAATACTGCAATGATTGCTTTATTGTGTACATAAACTATTTAAACAAAAAGAGACTGGAAAAGAATTACACAACGTAAGACAAATAATTAACTCAATTCCTTATAAACTTGTCTCAATTCCAGGATGCTTCAGGCTATTGGTTCAAATAAATCATCTCTGGATCGTTATGCAAACATGTAGATAAGTAACTTGTACCAAGATGTCGATTTGCCACATTTCATGTTTACTGTATTTGAGGGCTTAGCATATCCCATAAATACGCAGCATTTTTGGAACAGCCTTCATAAATTCATAAAAAACAATGCTGGACTGACAGCACTGAAGTTAAGGCCTCTTCAGCCATTTAAAGTCATGCAAGCTGTTGTGCAGCAGATCTTCATATCAATCAATTCAGGGAGAAAGACAGAAAGAGAGAAGAACATTTTCCAGTATTTTGTCCCATTCCTGAAGTTATAACACAAAAGAAATACATTTGCCCATGCTCAGAAAAGCATTTGATGTCACTCCCCGCTGCATTTATCTGAAAGGAAGAGAAGTGAGCCTCGTGAAACCCCATGTTACCTTTTTCTCCTGAGCAGTGAGATTAGGGGTTCTCACAGGTGCATGGGGTATTCCTTTCCTCCGACCTCTGTTTTCAGGCAAAGGGTTTAGAGGAAGGCCACGACAGATTTCCTTCAGGCTAGTCATGGCTGCTGAGGAAATACAGGAGGAAAGGCAAGGCAGAGTGGAGAGGTGCAAGGAGTGGAGGACAAGGGCTGCAGGCAAGGAAGATGCTTAGCAATTGAGATATACCCTGCTCCGGGGTGATCTACAGATGACAGCCCGTCCTCTGGCTTTGGAAATGCTTGTGGAACACAGAGGGCAGGCGGCACAGGTGACACACCTACCCCATCCGTGCCATGCCATTGGCTCTTCTGTCCTCTCCCAAAATGAATGATTCACAGTTTTGCAGTTTCTTCTCTGGGTGGTTTGCAGCATGAGCTGCGCTGAGCCGTGAGAGCAGTCAGTCGCTTTCCCAATCATCCAGTTCCCAGGTGTCCCATAGGGAGTCATGCTCTGCAGCACAAACCTTGCCCGAGACCACAAGGACTGTGTTTTCACATTTCTATAGCTGAGGAACCAACTACAACTGACCATCATTCATGCCACCGTTCACATACATGAAGATGGACAATCTGTTTGAGCACCCTACGGATGGGCTGTTCTCAGATGCAGTCCAGGTGTCCATCCCCTGGACAACAGCAGATGTGAAGGATAACAGTAAAATTTCCCCCTTAGATGTTAGCTCCTCTTAGCCCACGGGCACGCCTGGATTTCAGTAGTATTAAGCCCTTGTACTACTTTTCTCAAGACAGGCAATAACTGGGAAGAGGAATGAAAGCTTTCAGTTTTAAAGCAGTTTTATAGCCCACAGTCAACAAGAACTGGACAGCCTTACAGTGTTGCCATCCAGACATCAGAAGTAAATGAATATGCTTCACTTTGACTTCCCACTTAAAGAGCACCATGAACTTTGCTCCCTGTTTTCAGCTGCTGTATAAATTACACGGGAGCTTCTTGACCTTTATTATTACATCCACGGAACTACAATCATGGCCAGGGAATTTTTCTCAAGTGCCGTAGTTTAAGTCTGATGAAATTATCCGGGAGGACCATTTCAGTCAGTAATCGTAACATAATCCACCTAAACTGAGGAAATTTAAAAAAAATGCTGTGTTTTCCCACAAAGGCAGCAGTTGACAAGCAAAGACAACAAAGCACGGTTATTAAATGACAGCTCATTAATGTCACGTTGGCTTTAGCTTTAGGACACGCCGTGCATCCCCAGCTCCCACTGAAGATGCTGGAGTTGAAAGAACTCAGAACGTCCCATGGGAGCTGAGCACACAGCAGACTCGGACCTTCTGAAGGTTACTGTCATGTATGGCAGAGAACTGTGCTTTGTGATTATACGGCACTGTAACTGTTTTCAAACAAAAGGCAAAGACAGAAAGGAGGGGGAAATTCTCCTTATCTCAACATTTTCCATTTGGTTTTCTTATTCAAAAACATACAAAAATAGGAAGATAAGGGTAAAGTCGGAAAAATCTACTTCAATACACAGCTAAATAACCATGCCTTACACAAACCTTTCCACTCCAAAGGCAAATAAACCTTTCCTTATTCTTCTTTCTACGACCCACACTTTGCAATTCCCTCCAAGGTCTGATTCTATGCACACATGGGCACAAGAACAACCTTGACTATTCCCACTGAGCTTTCCTCTGTGACACCAAGTGGAAGTTAATGTTATTACACTGCCTTACAAGCTGAAGAATCCTAAGATCATGGAATCGTTTGAGTTGGAAGGGACCCTTAAAGGTCACGTAGTCCAACTCCCCTGCGATGAACATCTACAGCTCAATCAGGTGCTGGGAGCCCCATCCACCTTGAATGCCTCCAGGGATGGGGCACCCAGCACACAAAGACAGAATGAAGCGGGAGGAGGTGTGGGAGGGGCTCGCTCGCTGAATTAACATTATTTATAGGGCGGAGCATTAGAACCAGAGTACTTTAACCCCCACAAACTCTGGCAGCTCTGCATTGGGAATTACCAACTCCAACAAAATCCAGGGCTGGGAAATCTGGCTTCAGGGTCAGGATCGGTGCTGCCAGAGGCAGGCAGATGTGCCAACGGTACCAGAGCAGACACCGCAGAAAATCACAATTCCCCTCACTGTCTGGCGTGTCCCAGCTCATATCTGCGTTGATGGAAAGAAACTCGACGTGAGTGCCCGAGCAATTAAAAACCCTAAAGCCACCTCGCTGTCTCCGGGCCCCTCTGGGGTACGCCTATGGAGTGCCGGGCAGTGCCCGCTGCAGGGCGGCTGTCATGTGCCGGGCGGGCGGGCAGAGGGTGCTGCAGGGATAAGGGACAGCAGGACCGGCCGGGGCGGGCTGAGAGGCTGCCCCCGCCCCGCACACACACGCACGGACACACGGACACGCACAGGCGGACACGCACAGCCCGGCTCCTGGAGGAGGAGGAGGAGATGCGGCTGTAGAACAACGCGTGCGTCTGAGCGCGGTGAGGAGCAGCCCAACACCAGCGAGGAGGTGCGGAACCGACCCATTCTCCTCCTCCACCCTAAAAAAAAAAAAAAAAAAAAAAAAAAAAAAAAAAAGCAGCACATATAAAGAAAAGGAAGATCACATGTTATAATAATCCCCTTTGCAGCCAGACAGGACCAGAGAACTGCCCCGTTAGGACCTAGAGATGCGCTTTAGAGGCTGAAAGGGTGGCAGAGGGAAAACTTGAACGACTCCCCGGCCCTGGGAGGGAGGGGGGGAAGGACCCCGAGCCCCCAGGACTGCCCTCCGGCCCCTTCGCTCCCCTCTCGCCCTGGCGCCGGGCACCGCGCCGGAGCCCCGCAGCGGGCACGGCCGGGGGGGGTCCCGCGGCCCCGGAGAGCCGCCCTCGGGGTCGGGTTTTCCCCTCAGTCCCTCCGCACGCTCCTCGGTGTGAAGCAAATCCCCGGCAGCCGGGGGAGTAGCGGCTTCCGTGACAGCGGAGGGAGGAGGGAAATAAACTAAAATAAAGCAAAGCAAAATAAAAAGAGAGAAGAGCCAAGGAAGCACTTGCTTCTCATCATCGCTCAGCGAGGGAAAAAAAACCAACCAACCAACAACAACAAAAAACAACCAACAACTCACTTCTTCTTATGACCCTCTGCTGCAGGGAGCAAAGGGGAAGAAGGTACGGGGGCAGAGCCGCTGACAAAGCAGGGGTCGGACCCTATCGGCACCCCGGCTGGCAGCGGGAGGGGTGAGGAGTAGGGGAGGCACCGGCAAAGCCAAAACGAAGCTCCACCAAAGCCGGGAGCAGAAATGAAAGTTTCGAAATAGCATCCAAAGAGCCGCAAAAAGCCCGGAGCGAACGGAGCTCTCTCTCCGCGCCGCATCAGCTCCCCATGGTGCAACCCCGGCGCTGCAGCGGGGATGTGAGCGGCCCCGGCCCGCTGCGTGGAGCGGGTGAAGGCACCGAAACTCCCCGTTATTTATTTATTTATTGGAAGCGATGTACGGGTGACACCCAGAAGGCATCTGAGCCCTGAGGGGAGGGGGGGGGGGGGGGGTGAAAAAAAAGAAAAGCCTCCAGATCCAAAGGAAAACAAGAAGAATGAGACAGCAGCCTTGACCCCTACACTGAGGGGAAGGTGAGCAGAAGGAAAGAAAGACAACACAGAAAAGCCATGCAAGCACCAAACCTGTAGATTACTGCAGCTATTTTTGCTTCACTGAGGACAGATATTTTACTGACAGCCATGCAGCATAAAGGCATCATGCTGATTGTGTTCTTGGAATGTTTTATTTCTGGCCATGGAGAAGCAGGTAAGTGAAATAAATCAATATTGCCATTCATGAAACTATTTATCCTAAGCTGGGCAAGCAGAAGGGGAATAGAAATCAAATCTGTGAAGCACGATAATTCTTTTTTATGTCTAAATCATTATTTAGATTGAATTTTGCAAGGAATCTGGGCTAGTCAATGTATATGAATGCTTCTTACTCCCTGCAATATGCTGCTTTATAGCTCAGTCTCATCCCAAAGACTTACAATAGGAAGTACTGTCTCATATATCCTTGAAATAGTAAAGAAGTATTATTTTTGTGACAGAAGAAAAATAAAAGAGAAAGAAAGAGGTGGCTGGGTTGAGATATGCTGGATATTTGTTTTGAGGAAGAAACACTGCTTTCCTAGGCAGGACAAGAATAAAATGACAAGATCCTTGGACAGCACCACTGAAAGAATATCTATTTTTATCTGTTAACTTCATTTTGCATCATTAAAAGTCAGAGACACTGAATTACCATTAATCCAAGACAGCCCATTCATTCAGTCTACTCCCTGCTTTGATAGCTAACATGCAGTGGATAGGATTAAAGGAGCATTAGAGGAATAAAATGAACGAGGACAGAAAGAGAAGTAAGTTGTGTGTGTATTTGTGGGTGTACAAACAAGCACATATAGGAATGGTATAGCAGTACTGGCATTTACATTGGGTTCTACAAATAACTGGATTATGATGGAGACTAATTCCTTAAGGGAAAGAAAGCAAAGCATTGGATTGTTTCCTTCATCCTATGGTTTAACACATCCTTAAGGTTAAAAGGAAAGAACTGTGCAGGACAGATGAGAAAAATATAGGCAAGCATTGGTAAAACAATGGGTGACATCCCACTGGGATATTGGCTGGGATCTCTGTTTCTGTAAGGCAAAGAATCTTGGTGGTTTAAATTCCACCTGTGCACTCAGGGTACTGGGACAGGTACAACACCCCTCGTGGTGATTTTAAAGCGTTCAGATGTCATGCAGGTTCCTGAAAGCCAAAGGCACATCAGATGACTTCAGCTCAGGCTATGGTTAGAACCTTTTTGATGACACAGCCATCAGGTTTCCATAACTGCAAGAGCTATTTTTGTAAAAACTGAAAACAGCTCATAAATTTATGCCAGTTCCTCCTGTGACTCACTTGAGAAAAAGTTCAGCTATCACAATACTGCAGGGAACGATCAGAGGGAGGATGTGGTACCTTTGTGCTCATAGGGGCTTACCCTGGGCGTTCATTAGTTTCCAAGGCTGGGACTTTCCCTCTAAGATACATATGTTGACACACAGCACAAAAGGGGTGCAGAGATGACTTGCTGATGCTGTTGTAGAAAGCAGCTTCTTATAAACCAAGCTGAACTTGCTCTGCATCCAAGTCACAAAGTGAAAATGAATCTCTGAGGAAATGCAGCCCACAGCTGACTGCTTGGAAAGTGAGTTTAAGGGAAGTGGATGCATTCTGCATGGAGCTAAACACTCTCAGAATAATGGTGTTAGGACACAGAGATTAATGGCAAAAATAATTGGATATTAAAGGTGATGACACTAAGGATTCACAGTCACTTTAAATAAATACACATTGCGTGGTCAAAAGGTTGCACAAACCACCAGCTCATGAAAGCACAAGGGCTACCTGTTGGTTTTCAATTCTTCTCTTGATTCTGTTTGTTTGTTTTAAGGAAGCAAGGTAAAAATCCTGAATTAACCTTCAGTCTTAACAGGTCCTACCTGAGGCATTGTCAGCATTGCTGAAGATTAAGGCTGTCTCTGACAGTATTTAGCCCATCTGTGTGAAACAAATGCAGCCTTTTCCTGAGCAGACAGGTGTACAGAAAAGTATGTCATTGACATATTTCATTGCTCTATGCAGTCAGTTTCCTTTTCAGCACTGTAGTTGGTCCATCCTGGTCAGAAGTGAAATGAATTGCTGGGCAGTTGTGTGAGGAGTGCATGGGGGTACAGTATTTGTGGGCAGAGCCATATCTGCTTTCTGCTATCTGTGTGCAAAGAAGACAGGCACAGTTGTCAAGATTGGATCCTTAGATGTTTAAGTATGATGGAAAGGGGTAGTTAGGCTGGAGGAGTCACATAGGTTTTATGCAGGTGGAGGGCTTTACTGAGCTCACATAAACTCTGAAGCAGCCTGGAAACTCCTGCATGGCAACTTGCCTAACTCACTGCATGTTGGCCTCAGATGAACCAAAGGGTTATAACAATTCCCTTGTCACCAGCATTGAGAACTCATGTTCATAGGATGGTTAGCTTAAGAAAAATCTTTTAAAAGGTATTCTAATTAAGAAGTTAACCACATACAGAACAAGTGAAATCTAGGTTGGATGGATGCTGAAAATGCTGCTCCATCAACAGCTTTGCAGAAGATGCCCAGAGACGTCACGTTCTATTCGGGTCTGTGAAAGTTGCTCTCCTGTCTCACTGTAAGTGACTCAAACACATACAGCCTTGACTTCAGCATATGGAAAAGGAATAAAAATCCCACTTCAAATGACACAGAAAATACTAGGCACCTTTCCAGCCCTGTCATCAGGCTTTGACTCAGATGCCATATGACCTTTCTCCTATTGGATATACAACAGAAGGTAAAAAAAACAACTATCTAAAAAACAATTGAACATGTTTTTAAACAATATCCACTAGGTTAGAAGGCTCCAAAGTAAGAGACCTCTGTTTGAAATGGTGTCCCAGTCACACCAATAGTGTGACCTCCCTTGAAATGAATGGCTCCTTGCTCATTGGATAACACAACTCTTACAACACATGCCTGGTGCCTCCGACCTGCCACTCTGCCATAGAGGTCTAAAAGAGTAGAAAGAGACAAATAAACTAATGATATCATTTATGGAGCCAAGCTGCCCATCATGGAGGAAACACTTACCAACTTCAATAACATGCAGCGCCCACACACAATCAAACTGCTCAGTGTTTAAGAATTACTCAGTGAGCCCTCTTGGGATAAGCTGCTCGTTTTGCCTGGCTGCTGTTTCTCTTCTGCCCCAGTCCCCATCCCTGTCCAAATGCCACAGTTTCACGTTGTTTCCACAGAATCAGTGAGTGATGGAAAAGCTGCACTATCCTTGTAGCCAAGCAATGTTCTGCCAATTGATTTCTTTAAATGCAAAGCTTTTAATCGACTGCAGATTTTGTTGTCCAACATCTCTCCTCTCAAACTCCCTTCTGCTAATTTGCATGATGCTCTTCTCTCATTTTTCTAATGACATAGCAGTTTGAACAGGAACTGTTTATGGATGTGGCTGCATTAACAAGCAGTGCAGATAAACCTTCTTGTGACTGTTGTTCAGAAATACAGCCACATTCTTCCTCCTTTTCCAGGCTCAGCTGAAAAAATACAAGACTGATAGTCCATTTATGGGAAATACAAAAAGCAGCCATTCCTTTTTTGCTTTCTTGCACTGTTGTCTGCAAAGCTTCCCTGATGCAACTTCTTACAGTTCCAACTCCAGCATACCATTTCCTCTGTGAAAGCATCCGTTGTGTGATGCATCAGCAAAGATGGACTTCCTTTTCATTATACGGCATAGTAATCTATAACCCAATAATGTTTGTAACATGAATCCACTCTTGGTCAAAACTCAGCAATCTGGACTCTTGTCCAGACTATTCCAGAACTAATGCTTGTTCAAAACACACCTATAAGACTGGTCCCACTAAAATTCTCTGGAGGCAAAGATGATACCTTTCCACTGCACTGAATGAAATCACTCACTATCCAGTTTACTTTGAACACAGAAATTGCTGTGTTTTCCTTATTCACAGTAGTTTTTACCAGAGCTCAGACATGAACAAGTCAGACTAGGCTAGGTGGGTGTCCAAGTGCCACTTGCAAAGACCTTCTTGAGGCATTGCAGTTGCAGGTCATTATATTTTTGCTGACCTGCAAGATGGATTTACCTTTATTTTAGAAACTCCGCATGACTCAGTGACATTTGCTTTCCAGAGCAGAAGGATTTGGAATGTTGATTGTTCTGCAAAAAGAAGAAGGCTCTAAATATACTTTGTGGGAAACCCAAGGCCTTTCTTGTGTAATGAAATACTCAGAGAAAATGCAAGCTACCTTACAAATAACAGATCTCTGAACCTCTACTAGCCTCAGGTAGGATAAGAAGTTTAAAGTCAGAAAGAAAATACACTGTAGCGGTCATCAAGCAGTCAGGATGGTGTGAGGGCTTGGTGGAGGATCTTCAGTAGTGCTAAGAACCAGCTGCTCAGTTGAAGATGAGGAGCAAAGAACAGAACTGATAGAATCAACATCTCTTTTCTTACAAGCTGATTTCTGAAAGCCCTTTTCCATGAAAATCCATCTCTGTGCTGGCAGTGAGTCTGAAGAGGTCCTTTCAAGTACTGTAAGGCTGCAGTATTTAATACATGAGATGTTTTCCAGAGTAACGTTCATCCTTACTCTTCTTGCCTATGTAAAACTATCGTTAAGGAACTGAGAACAGAAGCAACTCAGAAGCAACACCTTGCAGGCTGGATGCATTTTGTCACCTTAGACAATCTTCTGGGAAAGAATAAGATCAGTTTCACCCAAATACATTTACAATTTGAGTAATTTTTGTAAGACTGAATTGAAAAGTATTTTCTTTGGCCTAACCAGATTTGAAAGTCTATTTTGCCCAAGGAAAGACCAAGTATAAATTGAGTAGGGATTTTAGAATTTCAGCTAGAATCTTGAACTAATAGCTGACTGTTGAATTGCTCCTACATTAGCCCATGTTTACGGTTATCCCATGTTTCACTGGAAGGGACATTTCCTGTAGGACATACATTGAGTCATCTGATTTGCAACCTCTTGGATTAGATTTATGACCTTACAAGGTCAGACCTTAACTCATTCTAGACAGTTAAGTTGCAAGGAGAACACTATGTCATTACAGATGCAGTTTACTCCAGTTTAGTAATAACATTTTGGGACTGACCTGTAAATCTGGTGTCACAAGACTAATATCCAAACAGCATCTCAGCCCTGTCATAGTTTAGAAATAAGTAAATGCATACATTGGAAATACCAAAACTTTTCTTCCCAGTATTTGTAGATCTGGCAAATAATAGAATACATTCACCTATCTCCATGTCAAGGTGTTTAAACAAAAGAGAGACTATTTTCAGCCCTGCCAAGCATTTGCAGCTTCACCTGATCTCAGTAGGAGCGTGAGAAATTCAGCACCTCTCAAAATTAGGTCAGTAACACACAACTATAGAGATAAATGCTTTCTTCATGTGTTTGCCTGTGTAAATAGCATCTGTAATTTTTCTGGGGAGGAATCATCTCTTTTTTGATGTATCTATAATGTAGAGTACAATTTAGTTTTCCTTTCTGATTACAGTGAAAATAAATGCATTGCATAGAGTCAGCCCTCAGATAAGCAGCTGTGCTAGAGTGAGAGTAAGAAAACAAAAGATAGTCTATTAAGTTAAACATATAACTAATGCAACTGTGTTTTCAACAGGTATCAAGGACTTTCAAGTACTCGTGGGTAAAGGCTATTCTCTAAATACCTCCATTTCCAAGTCAGGCACCTAAAACAAGGACTAGATTTATGGAGAAACTCCCCCCAGACTTCATGTGAAAAGATGAAGTAGCTCTCCTGAGAAGTCCTCTTGGATGTCCATCCCCACACGAGGACTCCAAACCCTTGCACAGTTTTACAGCTTGAGAACTGTTTGAGAAATTCTGCTCAGTGTTGTTTCTTTTGTCTGTCTCTCAGATCCCGTGAGGCTACGAGCCTTCCGCTGCAGTGGCCGTTCCTGCAACCCTCCGGTGGGAAACCTCGCCACTGGGAGGACACCCATCACTCTCACCACATGCGGGCAGAACAGCACAGAGCTATACTGCTCCTACCCAGACCAAAGCCTCCTCCATCCAGCTTCCCATGGCTGCGGGCAGCCTCGCTGCACCAAGTGCAATGCCAACCAGCCTGATAACTCCCACCTCCCTGCTGACATGACCGATGATTTCTTTGCAAACCCAGTGTCCTGGTGGCAGTCTGCCCAAGGGGTGCACAGGGAAGAAATTAGGCTGGACTTTGAAACGGAGTTCTACCTAACACACGTCATTGCTGTGTTCAAGTCACCTCGCCCAGCCGCGATGGTGTTGGAAAGGTCCCAGGACTATGGGCAGACGTGGAGGCCCTACAAATATTTCTCTGTCAACTGTACTGCGACTTTTGGGCTCCAGGATGACCTTACTGAGGAAGGCTCCATGTGCACTTCCAGATATTCAGACGCAGTACCCTGTACCAGAGGAGAGGTAAGCAATAACCGGGGTTTGGACAAAGCTTAATGTCAAACAGCTCAAGACTGGTATAAGTTGGAAAGCATATGCTCAGAGAGATACTGTGCATGTAAGCTGAGAAAGGTGGGCCCTCCCTAAAAGCTTTATGCTAAGGAAATAAAGGGAAAGAAAAAGAAACAGTATCAATGAAAATGAATGGAAATCCTTAAATTTCTTTTATGAGTGTTGCAGAGGATAGGATTCATGTTGTCTATTTTTACAATGCGGCTGACAATAACTGAAGTAAAATTCTACATTGGTAGAGCCTGATTTTCTGCTTATTACCATTAGGGTGACATGAACTGCACCCTATAAGCTCCTAATTGTCTTTTTTTTATTATTTTTTTTTTAATTCTTTTTTCCATACAAAAGACCCCAGATGGTTCAAATACATATTTCTCCATACATTTAATGCAACTATTCCTGCTGAGGATATCAGCTCATGTTGTACCCAGCCATAAACCCCAGAAATAAGAGAGACAGAAAGTAGGATTGAGTAGTCAGGCTTCACTATTCACCTGGAGGGAAGGGTCCTCATTTGGTAAGAATACTCTAATTAAACAAGCAGAGGGCTTTCCTCTAAAATAAGTATACAATTGCTTTTCTTGGGAATTTTTCAGAACATTACTAAAATTATCAGTGTAATGCTATAATGCAATTAAAAGCACAGCAGTAATAGCTGGGTAGCAAAGTCCTAGGCTATAGCAAGCGAGAAGAAGCCCAAATGCAGCAGTTATAGACACAGAAACAAAGGGGAAAAAAAAAAATCTGCTTACCCTTGGAAGGGCCTCAAGTAGGCAAGGACCTCCAGCAAGATATCCTTGCCTCCACTGCCAACCCTTAAATGAGGTCTGGGAAGGGCTGGATCCTGGTTCCACCTCTTCCGGTCAGTCAGGGCCATTGCACTGCATGTACCTGAGCTCCTCTGGGTTGTCCCTGCCTTCCCACCAGGTGCTCAATCTCTGGTTCAGGCCCTGACTTAGCATTTCTGCTACAATCAGATACTTAGTTTAATTACAACCCTTTTAATTCATTAATCTCAAAGCAATTTAGATGCGAAGGAAGGTAAGTATGAGTGGTATCGTTTTTTAGAGGAGATAGAAAAGCACACCTAGAGATTATGAGACATTCCTATAATCTCACCAGAGACTAGAATCCTTTCACTTCTTTCTCTCTTTCTTAGAGAAGTCACAATCCTTTTGGTTTCCCTGCCTGGAATTGATCGCATAGGTTTGGCATTAACAGTACATTGCAAATTAAGCTCAGGTGTGAGGCAAACAATTCCAATAGTCTTCAGAAGAAAAATTTGTGTACTATACCTGAGAGAGAAAAAACAGCAGTAAGGAGACACTGAGACAATATTTGTGTAACAAAGCTGGAAAACATCTATGTGTATTAGAAATCTGGAGCAAATCATATAACTACTGTCTTGTTCCCAGAGTAGTAATTCTGCTAGTCAGTTATTAGAATACATTTAAGTCAAATACATCCAAATGTCTCCTGTTGAGAGATTACAGTTTGCCACGTCAGTACAGAATCCAGGCAGCTATTATGATTTTTCACTCTTTTGTGCCTTCCACTTGAAAATCTGGAAGTACTTTTCAGGATCTATTTAAAGATCTTCAGCACACATTAAGGGTCCTGTTGTCATTTCCCAGATGGAGAAAGACTTGCACAGAAAGGTGAAGTGGTTTGTGGTAGAACAAGACAATTCTGGTGGAATAAAGAGCAGAATCCAGGGTTTGAGATAAATGGTTTGGCCTTAAACAAAAAACAACTCTTCCTTCTTTATACAGCATCCCCCAGTTGCCCTGCACTATGTTGGTTTTCGTGCTTGCTTAACCTTGGGGAATATCATTAAGACCATGTGTTGCTGCTAAAACAAATCTGAGAGTTGGTTGGCAGAAAATCAAATAATAAAACATTCATCCAACACAAGCCTTTGTGATTACAGGTGTCAAAACGATTCTTTCAACTCAGGCAGCAACCACACTGAAATGAATACGTGCACACTTAATCAATCTGCGCTGCAGTGGTAGATGTTAGAAAACAACAGTAACAGTAAGAATGTTTATCAATGTGCAGGTCGTACCCCTGCAGGTTCCCAAATGCTTTAATGAATTGTTACAGGAATTGAATACCTGCAGAGGTCACTTCCTCCATGAGATGAAGAGTTGAAGTTTCAAAGCAGCACACAGACATCTGTACAGCAACTTAACAGAGGGCAAGACAAATAGTGTTTCACAGCAAACAAACCCAAATGGATTCTAAGGCTCTGGATAGACTTTACAGAGACCTCTTAACCAATCCATGAAATACTGCTATGAAAAGGGTGTAAGAGCACTAGACTTTTCAGGTCAGCAATGTGACGCAGCAAATTCTTTTGTGAATGAAAATATAAGAAGCCAGAGACTAGTTACTTAAAATTATACCTGATCAGATTTGCCTGAGTGACACTGCTACTCTTACTACGAGTCTCAAGGAGCTTTGCCCGTGAATCTTAGAACCCCAATTTTACAACTTATTGTAAAGGTATCACAGATATCACCAGCACATCCCCTCGAGCACTGACTTGCAACTGAGGTGGATTGAAGCTGAATCCCCACCAATACTTTCTGTGGTGTTCTCTGCTTCTTTTTACTGTCACTCTGACCTATCCGGTTAATGATGTTGGATAAGTCTTGGAGAACCGAGAAGCTCACATCACAAGCTGATACTTCTGAAACGATCAAAATTGTTTTCAACTTAAATGCTAATTTAATGCCCTGAGATAAATGTCAGTTTTCCCTCCTGAGGAAGTCAAAGTCATTTCTACTGCATAACAGTCAGGTTTTGAATTGCAGCAAGGAAAGAAACAAATTACAAAGCATGTTCCAATCTCTGCAAGCATTTTATTTCATTGGTCTTGATCTGCAAGCCACTCGAGCGTGATACATTGGTGTCTTGCCACTCCTCACTAGAAGCCCTTGTTTTTACTGAGTATGCCAAAAACCTGCGTCTCTATAGGCCTTTGCCAGTTCTAATACAATTTTTCATCTTTGTCTCCAAATTGTAGCTGAGTCAGGGCCAGCTCACACTGACAGCTGGCTCCAACCATCATGTAAAGGGTTCAAATCACGCCTTGATAAGTCAAGTTAATTAGGGGTACAGCAGTCAAACTAGTTTTAAAAATGAAGGCCTTTTGTCTGTCCCATTTGCTTATCATAACCCAATAAGCATGTTACGGAGTCTTTCCTTCCAAGAAAGTGGTGTGTTGAGGTAGCACAGTGGAGCCTCCAGTTTCTCTGGGTAACAGATGAGGTTGAAGCCTAAGATGAACCTTCAGGTCAGCTAACACAAACCAAAACTCTGGCCCAAACAAAAGAAGTGACCACAACATTGTATGAATTGTTAGTGTGACTTACAGCTCAAACAGCAGCTGGGGGAAATAGGGACCAAAATGTTTCAACCTGCATCCTGACAGCATGTGCAGTCAAGGATCTGAGAAATTAAGAGCACGTTTTTAATAAACTAAAATATCAGGAAATGAAAACAAATGTTCTCTTCCATTGGCAATGATGTATGCATGAAAGGAAGACATTAGCATGCAAAGCTGGGTATAACACTGACACTGACCTGCTTATAACCAGAAAATCCAAAAGAAGACTCTTCTACTATTGGGTCTGGCTAGTGGAGGGTAGTTTTAAATCAAAGGCTGATCCATTTATGTGAATGTCTGTGTGACAGATGACACCAACGAAGTGTGATATAATAAACCCATTACTGGAATTCACTGGGGGGCTGGAAGAATTGTGTATGGCTGAATTAGGTAACTGGTTTCTATGGCAACATGTTAAATGTGCCTTGTGCAGAAGACCTGTTCATTCTCCATTTTGCAGCCTGTGGTGACCTCTTTAGGGACAGAAGTCCCCAGCAGTGTCTTTTATCAAAGATGAGTGGACTTGCTTTGTAGTTAAAAGACTTCAGTCACTCTTCTAAACACACACTGTGAGTGTCAGATCAAGACATGGTGTGATGGGATGCAGTTCTGTCTGCTTCAAAAGCCACCAGGCTGCTAGAAGCCACAGCCAACCCTATGAAAGGTCTTTGCCTCTGTATGGATACTGTAGATCTCTGCTGCCTTTTTCCATTCACAGAGCCTCTCTGAGAACAATTACTGCAGAGGGGAACCACCTGCACACAGACACCAAACCAGGCCAGGGCCAGGGCTCTAAGTGGAATGTATGTGATCCTGTTCCAACCAGCTACAATTTTTGCTGTCTTCTCTCAGGCTTTTCCTTTACTGTATTCATGCCAAACCTTTTGATAAACAAAGAAGGATCCCCCTCCCCTCCCACACATACCTCATTAAGTGGCAACATCAATAATTCAAGAGGTCACCACTAAGGCTTCGGTGACTTCTTAAAGTCTGATCTCATACAGCAGTGGGTCACTAGAAAGAAAGGTGCTCAGTGCATCATAAGGTTGAATTCCTGGCAGCTGAGACACCAGGACAGTTCCTGCACTGCAGTGAATTGTCCATCATCAGGGCTGTCGGCTAAAAGTTGCATGATGTTTTTCTGACTTTCAGCTGGAAAAGATTCAGGAGGGATTAGTCAGTCCTGAAAGTAAGTGCCCTGTTGTTATGACTAGGGCCGTCTGTTCAGCATTTCGTTTAACTTGAACTGTAGAGGAGATAAAATGCAGAGGCAAGTTGAGAGGAAGCAGTTAACACCAGCAGTGTAAACAAACAGATAGCACTGCCAGGCCCTGCTTCCCTGGAGGAAGAATTAAGGGGCTCAAGTAGTTGTGTCTGAAGGGAATTTGAACTGACGTGAGACCAGTCCATGATTCCCATCCGTGCAAGTGAATTCAGGAGGGCACCAAGCGTCCTGCCCTGACCTGGTTTTAATGTGCCATTGCAGAGACACTTGGCACCTTACAAACCAGCCAGGAAGGCACAATAGCATTCTGAGCATCACTTCTACATTTCCTCACACAATAGCCAGCAGATATCAAATTATTTCTTCTTCTCACCCCGTTTTATAGTAGCTCCGTGCAGCCCTGACTTTTTTTAAAGTCTCAACTACGAAAAAAAATTCTTGTCTACATCTACAGACCTTAGAAATTCATTGTTGTAACTTTTGAAGCCCTGGCTAACGAGCACTTACTGCTAGCTCTGTTGTTATTCACATATCACTGTCATGGTGAGACTACACCCTTTACTAGGTCCTTTCATGTGTGAGGTTTCAGCCAAGGCCTAAAGAGGCAAGTGGCTCTACTGAGGAGAAATGGATGCTCTCCCATGAAGATGCTGCTCTGTTGACATTGCTTGACACTGATGGTAACTCGGTGTTGAACTTTCCATGACAGAAGAGTGAAATGACACTCTTGTTCTCAGTCTAGGTCCCAGTAGAGCTGCCTGCATCGCAAAATTCCTCATCCTCCTTTGCCATTTCAGAGCAAATATCTTTTCTCATAATGAAAAAGGACACTGTGCTGTGTGTAAGGAGGTGTTCGCAGATCCTCATGGAATGTGATGTTGTGTAGAACAGAGAGAATGCTGTCCATTCCCTGTACACCAACTGTAAACTCAAGTTTTTTTGTGTCCAGCAGACTAGATTTTGCACTCTGACTACATTTTCTGACTTGATGGAAGACACTGCTCCTCCCTACAAAACTTGCCATAGATGTAGGGCTATATATGTGCAGATAACCAGAAGCTACAGAAAACAATTGGTTTGAAGAAAAGAAAAAAGTCTGCATGAGTCTTCAGCGTTGTCTGTCTCTAACCTTGATTGTGCAGTCTTTCCTATCATCATATTGGCAGCAATGCCTAAATATTAATATTAATGCCACACTGGCTGCATTACTGGAATAACCTCAAAGCAAATGTAAATTAAAGGGATATTGGCCATTTCTGTTTTGGAAAACACAGAATGAATTCAAGATACCGCTGTACTGAAAGTAGTAGTAGTTTACCTATGTCAGATAACTTTTAAAAATCAAATGCATAATTATTTCTTTAAGAAAGAAATTATATATTCTCTATTCTGCACCGGCTACTAAGTTTTATTCTCCAAAAGGACAGAAGAGTGGCAGATGTGGATTAAGAAACTCTATCCCATGAATTACTGGAATCAGCTTTCTGATAGCTAAGAGAATACCTAGACTTTCTTTGTGCTTCAGACTGTATCAAAACAGGAAAAAAAGACTACTTGTGTAGTAAAGTCTACTGTTCCACAAGATAGAAGAATTTCAGTCAAGAGGCTCCATCAAATAGATCAGAGGATATTTGCCACTGGGTAGGAAAAATTCTGAGACACAGTTGTTTACTATTCCTTTATGAGCAAAATCAACTCACAGGAAAATCTCTTAATGAAGAGGATTTAGGACTGATGAGAGTTTTTATTGCAGCTTCCTTCTGATGGGCCTAGTATAAGCATGCAGACATTTCTGCCCTCATTAACCTGATTGTGTGCAACATGATCAGCATAGCTTAAGGATGATTTGTAATACCAAATTCTTGTTCTGTACAAGGATCTTCTTTTGTAGGAGGCCATGAGTTGGCTCCCCCCTCCATTTATGTCTCATATTCCTTGACCTTAGGCTATAAGCTCGCAAGGGGGAACCTTTGTTGTGTCCACATCTTTTCTGACTAATACTGGCTGGAAGATCAGGTTAAGAAAACAGAATTATCTGTATCAGGAATGGAGGGGCAAAACATGTGGCAAAAAATCAAAAATCTGAGACACCGTCTCTGGAATGAGGATGACCTCTTGACTGGGGATAAAACATCACCCTCTGTGAAGCTGTGCCAACCTGCGTACAGCAAAACCAGTCCTTTAACAGTGGCTATCACTTTTAGCTTTGCACACTTACAGCATTCTCCAAACTTCCTTGCTCTTAGAAAGGTCAGGAGAGGACAGGGTAGTGACCATCTTTTTGAGGCGTAGCTGATTGACTTTTGAAAATGAGAATGACAAATATGCGCTTGATAGCAGATATGCTGATAAGCATGAATGCCCTACTCAGCATTCAGCTCCAGTGTCAGCCCCCGATTACAAGGGAAACTCAGGATCTAGGATGTATTTCCACAGAGGGTTGAGCCCATAAAGGTGCATCACACATTTCTATGGAAACGGAAATATTTCTAGGCTGTGAGTAAGTTGTTCAGCCCTTAACAGACTGAGTCATCAACATTTTCTTCTGTGCTTATGCTGCTTTTATGAAAACTACACACGGATGCTAAGAGAAATGGCTGGGGGGTATTAGAACAGTCTGGTACAGCGAAAAAGGAAAAGGAAAAGGAAAAGGAAAAGGAAAAGGAAAAGGAAAAGGAAAAGGAAAAGGAAAAGGAAAAGGAAAAGGAAAAGAATGGAACTTCCATGGAGCAAATACCACTGACAGTTCTAAGGGAATTTCAAAGCAACTCTCCTGAAGAGATGCCACAGACATGGAAGTCAGATGTGAGAATGGAGCTTATAAAAACTGGTTTTAAAACATTTGCTTTACCACTTGACTCCTATGTTTTATGGCAATTTAAAACAGTTTTACAAGGACTTTTAGCCATTAATGTCCCAGTAGTTAGCTTTTAACCTGCTTTGAGATCTTGGAGCTTAGCAGCTCTGCAGAACAATTCTATCCAGTTCACTGCCTTGGTCTTGGATGAATTGGCTCACCCATGCAGGAAGAGGATGTGTGTCTGTACATCACCAGGTGCTCGGGACTCTGAGAAACCACTCCACCTCTATGTGGACCACAAGGGACTGGGAAGGAGAGGGGGTTCATAAAATTAGCTTCCACCAAAAAGACCAGACCACGTGGGATTAGGGGAACCGGACAGAAGAGATTTGGTCTTTGTCCTCTGAATCCATCAATAAGGGGAATGCTGGGCACTGGACAAAACAGACTAGGTCATTTTCTTATGGTTCCATTGACTGGGGGAATGTAGACTTTGGTGTGGAAAGGCCTAGGCTATTTTGTCATGGCTTCTTTGGTCAGGGGAATGTAGGCACCTGCATTGCACAGCCTGGGCAAACTGCCCATAGCTCTATCAAACAAGACACCTCTGATCTCACCAAATGTGGGTATCTGTAGCTTTGTAAACAGCTGACAGTACAAGAGGAGGGAATTAAAAGGAAGACCAGAGCTAACCAAACAGAAAATGCTGCTGAGAGGTGGGAAATGTACTGCTGCCTTCACTGCATTACTGACAGGTGAAGCTCTGTGCAGAGCCTGGCAGCTGATTCTGTTGATTTAAGGGGATTTATTTCCCCACGTGCCATCAACATCCAACAGAATTATCTTCCAAGCCTGTACCACAAACTCTTTTCTGGCTCCTATGAACAAAAAGAACAAGAATATATTATATGATAATATAATATATTCTTGGTTCACCAGCTAAGAAAGAAAGAAACAAAAAAAATAAACCAGAGAGAAAGGGAATCCATATGGAAACAAAGCTTTCACACCCCTAATGGGGTCAGTCAGACATAGACTGTCACCACTTATAAGAAAGGGCCAAAGCAGCCACAGTTACAACTTGCAGACAGCTGGTAGGCACAAAGCCCTGCGGTCCTGTGAGCTCATTGCAGTGTAGCTGTTTCTCCTCTTCCAATGAATAAACTGGCTTGCTTTGTTTGAAAACTGGTTTCTCTCAATGCCTACTCACCCTAAGCCAACTTGTACTTTCTAGTACACGGTTGAATGGACTATGCCAAAAGTGTGATCACAGTTCTCACTTCTGTCACATATCTCTTTAGCGCCTTAGTTTACCTGACTCTGGAACTCGTGGTAGAGCCACGTGCCTAAAATGCTTCGAGCAATTTGGATGGCATTAATGTTGTATTAATGCCAGTAAGCCTTGGTTTCCTATTACACATATGATGGGATGAAAGCAGGTACAGTCAACTGCTGCAGCTGGGCCATTGGTTGGTAACTGTGGTCATGCTCAGGGATCACTCACAGCCAGACAACTGTTAATGCGGAGCCTTCTCAATAGGAACTATTCCTTTTTCCTGAACATCATCTCACAATGTTTTCTGCACGTGCAGACTCCTACATCTTCTCCTGAGTGTGTACTTTCTGTCTTTCAGGTGATCTATCGTGCCTTAACTCCATCTAACAAGATTGAAGATCCCTATAGTCCCGAGGCTCAAGATCTCCTGAAACTCACCAACCTCCGCCTCCTTTTGTTAAAAAGACAGGAATGTCCATGCCGGGGTTTGGGATTGGTAGAGAAACCTCAGAGATTTGCCCACTATGCTATTTATGACCTGATCATCCGGGGAAGCTGCTTTTGCAATGGGCACGCAGAAGAATGTGAACTTGCCAACAGGACAGGAGAGGTGGAGAATGTGGTGAGTTTGTGACATTCACTAATTTAGTAGACTTTAGTACCCTTCAACTTGCTTAAAATTTGTTAGAACTTAAAATAAGAAGTAAAAGGAGCCAAACTTCATAGGAATATTCTTCCATAACACCATAACTGTCCCCTGTTCAGTATTTACATGCACACTTAGGTGTTGCTATTCAGCGGTAATTACTGCTGTCAACGTTTTGATTTAGCTGTAAGTATTATTTAGTAGGAGTGTAATAATAGTCAAAGGGAAATGATGCTAACCAAATATCCAGGTTTGTCAAAACACATACATCACTGAGAGAGCTCAAGCCACTTTAAACTAGTCAATGATTTCACTGGTTCCTGTAGGATGTCTGTCTCTGTAATGGATTTTGAAAGCAAAAATAACCCTCATATTTTTAGTCCCTGGTGTACCCTAACACAATAGACCCAAGAAATACATCCTCAGCTAATTTCTGTCCCATTTGATGTATGGTTTGGTTTATTTTCTTCTGGAATGTGTATTCATTGCCCTCCTTTCAGTTTTCTAGGTTCAGATGCAGATACTGAACAGATAATTAGGACTGTATGACTTTCACAATATTTACAAAATCATTTCTGAATCTGTTCCATCTGTGGTATAAAGCTAATGTACAGTATTTTAACACTGAGTGATGTTATCAGATCCTGATAACTACAAATGTAGATCCACATAAGACAAAATCTGTGGAGAAAAGCTGTTTAAAGAGTGTATCCTCCACACTGCAAACTGTTAAATACACACATGGTGAAACCAAATACACGAATAACAGGCTAAATGAATACAGCTGGTAGAAGAATAAACACTCTGCCCATCAGAAGAGGAAAACAAAAATATTGTGTGTATTACTGACATAACCATTGTAAACTGTGGCTGGATCTTTTTTCCTTCTGGTCACAAGGGAATAGAATCTTCTTGTGCCATCAGTGACTTCATGGGGCAGAAGGTGAAGCAGTTTTGATGAAACGCATTCATGAGTGAGTCATGTCTCAGGAGACAAGGGGGTGGATGCATCCCAGTATCCAATACAGGCATAGATATTATCCATAGATATTATCTAGTCTTTGTCTAATCGGGAATCCAAGGGCAGCAGGAAGTGAGAAAAGCCTTCCAGAGTTTTAACTACCTCTAGAACCCTAGATGAGGGCTGGAGAAGACAGCGGTATAAGACCTTGCATTAAGGTATTACCAGGCATATCTAAGCCATTCAGCCATTCACTAGTGAATTCCTGCTGAACTGTTTTGTTTGTTTTCTTTTAATTTTGATGAAGGAGATTCAACAACATCCTGCAGTAACTGCTCTCACTTCGACAGTTTGAAAATTATTTCTCAGTGCCTGCCAAAATAAGGTGACTCCTTCTTGTCCCCTTTCCCCCACTGATCTTAGAGAGAAATTGATGTTCTTTCTGCTGATGTGACTGGAAGATTCTTACCATATCCTTCCCTGGTTTTTGCTTTTTTGTACTGACCAGAGAACTGTGGTTGAAACTCAAAATTCTACCCCCTAGGTCGCATTAGCTGGGAGTAAAGATTATCACATTATTTTGCTGCTACTTTCTTTCATTTATACAGTGAAAATCTACTAGAATGAGGGCATTTAGGTAAGCATATAACTCTGCATCTTATGGTATGGTAACATCCTTGCCTATATGCATCAGGAAAAGGCCTCAAGACACAGTTTTTTGTATGGGTAGTGTGGGTGATATCAGCATGAAGGCAGAGCAGCTTCATGTTTCCTTGTCTGCTTTCAAGTACGTAAATGCTGGAAAAATACAGACCACAGAAAGGCGTAAGTAATAGCAGTCTCAGTCTCTTAAGATTTCAGAGTCCTCATGTGATATTTGTTTTTTTTTTTTCTGTAGTTAACAAAAACAAAAACACGTTCATGTAGAAAACAACTGTAATTGTTTGCCAAGGGATAGGCGCAAAACTTGACATCATTCTGCACTTAGGTCTTAGGAGATATATAACTGTGCTGATTTGTAAGTCTGCCTTTCTTACTCTTGAAAGAAATCTCTTCCATTTGTGATAATTGTTCCATTGCTATACTAATACCATATGGAGCCTAAATAATGAAGAAGACTAATGTATATTTCTTGACAGTTTTAAACCAACACTTTTCAAGTCCATTTTGGAGGGAATAGATGATGTATTACTATTAGATGATCTGCCAATCATCAGCTTATTTGTGTATCTGTCAATTCAGATATGACAATCCATTCGTCTTCTAGATTTTTCACAGAGGATGCCAATAAGAAATGCAGCTGTATGACAATTACCATCACAGATGCCACAGTGTCATAGAATCTAATGATACAAGACCAATGCAAATTGTCAGATTGACCTCCAAATGGGATATAATTACTTTAGCTTGGAATCCTAGATAGTGTCATGTATACTCTCCCTATTTGCTCAAAGGTCATTAGCAAAAACTGAGTAGAGCAAGAATAATGTGGTCTTCCTTCCACAGGATACAATGGAAATGTCCTTTGATCCCTTAGTTAAACATCAGATATAATCTTTTTTTTGTAATGAGTTATGCAGCCACCTCAATGCAATTTATCTAGATCTTATTTCCCTTATTAACTTCCAAGAATATCATGTCAGACAGAAGAGAGATTTTGGGAAATGAAGATGGGAACTGTAAGCAATAGTCAAGAAACTTCTGGGCAAACATATCTTGAATTTGAAGTTTGTTGTTAGAAACAGTGGTATTTTCTCGTCTTCCGTATCCTTTCCTCAGACCAAAGACAAGAGACACAAAGATGCCATACCCAACTTAAATGGTTCTTTTGATAGCTAAGGATAAAATTCTGAATTCCACAACCTGTAGTATTCAAATTTTTTTAAAGTAGCTCCTTTGTCAGTGTGGGAAATTGTCTATTGGTGCTGCATTTTGCTGCAAGAAACTAAAGAGGTGCATTTTCTTTTAAATATTGGGCATTAATATGTCCTTATAATGGAAACAACTATTAGGGTCTGGCCACCTGAATACACCTAGTCTTCCACCATTGGGAAGTACTCCTGTCCCACATACTGCTGTTGCAGGGTATACAAGTGTTGCTTTGTAGTACACGGTTTCTTTATTAAGTTCCAGCAAAGTCAGGAACAGTTTTCAGGTTTAGAATCTGCTTTGATAACGTATTCTATCTGAGTCCAGGGTTGCTTCCAGAACATGCAATGTTTACAAAGCAGAAAGTGCACACAGACAGAATACTGAATCTAGACCAAATTCCTTTCCATTTGCCAAACATTTCACAATTATCTTTCTGGTGCATGAGAAATAACTATGGTCAGAGGAAAGCAAATGTAGATTAAAATGTTTTTGATGAAAGCTTTAAGATTTTTTACTTGTTAATTTTTGGTACCTTCACTGCCAGGAAATACTTAGAAGTTGCCTCAGCTGTTTCTTTTGCTTCTTTATCCTGTTTATAGAGACAAACTAGACTCCCTGTGGGTCTGATCCTCCACAGTGAAGCAAATGGAAAGTTTTCCACTTACTTCAGTGGGAGCAGGATCTGGTCCTAAGTGAGATTCCTTGTTTGGCACAAAGTAGGTTACATAAGGTAAAACTTGTTTTTCTGCAGAGATTTTCTAGGCAACTTGGCTGTCATATCTCTTACAAATATTATCTCCTCTTCAAATATCTTGTGCACTTCTACTGATAATCCCCCAACGAAGTTTTCACATTATCTGATCCAAGCTGCGCCAGCCTGTGTGATGTCCAGCACTCAGAGCTGCCTGGAAGTGCACTCACTCTGTTGCAGATGGCAACAAAAAGAATAGGTTTTATTAAGAAAAAAGTCAGCCTGTGTATACCGGCTATGCCAGTAGTGTAGGGAATGTTTAAAATAAAACAAAAACAAAAAACTTCTAGATCATGTAGAATAAATTCTAGAAACAGATGCCAATGCTGATATATATTTTTAAATTAAAACTGGACAAGGCCTTACAGCTGTGCCCATAATGATCCAAAAGCACAGGAGTAGATCATATAAATTACGGAGTAGAAAGTGGCCATGAGTTATATGAACTTCAGGAAAAGAAAGTGGTCTCACTGACATGTTTGCTACTCACAGTGGATTAAAGCACTTTGGAAGAAGCTTTGTTAGAACATGTGGGTGGATGATAAAGTTTCAGATATTTGTGTTCAGAGATGATCAAGAGGATGACAGAGGAGCATCATGGAAAGGTTCTCCTTAATGTTAGCAGACAACTTCAGCGAGTTCCTAATTTCCTGGGGGAAAATAGATCTCAAAGCCAAAACTCTAAATGACAGTATAATTCTCAAACAATTACTTTAAGAAAGTCAGAAAAGGATATTCAGACTTCTCTTGGAGGTCACATCCAGAAGATCCTATTTTATCACATTTTCACAAAAGCCACTGGGAATATTAACTGAAGAATACTTGAATACATCTAAACAGGATCTTTCCTGTATATCCCATTCTTCTCCTGCTGTTTCATAGAGATTGAAGACTGGCATATTAAAGTGACACTTCTGTTACTGCCAGGAGCTAGTTCACGGCCAACCAAAAACATCAGCACCCTTGTCTTTCTGAATTGTCTGTAAGGGCTATTTCATCTTATGAAAGACTAATTTGGCTTCTTTTGTGTGCCCTGAAAATATATGATGGCATACTGCATCTTTACTTCGCTTCTTGAAGACTGGGTGTGCGGGCTCAGTCTGCTTAACTTGATGTCTGTGCAAGTTCTTCATGAGCACTACTAAGAACCTGTGGTTTGCTGCCACAGCATCTGGTATTCCTACCATCAACATGAGGTTTTGAGTATGGTTTAGAGAATAACCACAGTTTTGATGATCTGATCCACATAGTGGTTCAGCCAGCAGGAATTCTGCAATTATAAAGTCAACAAGTTTTTCCTGCACTTTATTACTGTTGTGGCATATCTTTTACTACTGTTAAAGCTGAAATCAGAAAAGTGTGCCTATTTAGAAATGGTGTTTGAAGTCATGCCTGAATGCTTTCCTGAATCAGGTCTCAGGGTAGACCTTCTATGCAAACATGCATATTACTTGCAGCAAATTATCTCTTATTTCTTGAATAGCAAACACTTTCCTATCTGGCACTACTAGCCTTTAAACACAGCTTTTACAAGAAGCAATATCAATGGAGGAGCTATTTAAAAGCACTTTAATTTTATCACTTAGTTGCTCTCATTAGTGTTTTTCTGTTTGTTTTAATCACTGAGTTTATGTTCTCTGCTACTATTATCCGTGTGAAAGAACCACGATAACTCTGCTAGTAGAACCATTTGACTGAAAACACTTGTAAATACATCCTAGGGCTGGCAAAACATGCCTTGCAATTCTCTTAACAATTGCTTTTCACGTTAAAGCTCCAAGAATCTGTGTATGTGTGGGAGAGGGAGAAAAAACTGCTTTATCTCAGAGCTATCAGCCACTGCTTTCTGCAAACACTTCTCCATCGTTGTAGTACAGCACATTTGTGTTTGGCCTTATACATTAAGTCTTTCTGTTTTTAAGTTCTCCTGGGACCGAATAGATGCCTATGCTGTTTCTGTCCTCATCTCACCTATGTATTTCCAGAACAAAAGTTTTCAGTTCTTTATCAAGACTTTTGAGGCCCTTCAGCCAGTGCACTCAATCCCACAGAACCTCCCTGTAACTTAAGCAAATATTTCTAGAGCTGTACTTTGTGAGTACGTGGAGTTTGCAGTTAAGTGATTTGGAGACAGGTGCACACAACACACAAAAAAAAGTTTTCACGGGATTTAAAAAAAAAATCCATATTATTCAGGACAAAAGTTATAAAATCCTACATACATTTCCTTGACTTAGTTTACTCACTGCACTGGAAGAGACCTGGAGATTAGTTTTGTGCTCATGAGGGATTTTGAATTAATCTCCTTCAATACACAACTTTTCTGCTAAATCATGGACTTTCTCTCCCTTTTTCTCCCTGTTGTCAGACAGATTCCTCACAAATTTGGCTGGTTTGGTGCTATGTCAGGCCTGCCCTTCCCCCACTCTCCAAACTGCAGCCATCTGCAGAGAAGTTGCAGAAAACTATTTTTCTCTTGGCTTCATCTGTTCCATTACTCAACATAATTTCACTTGAATGGGAGCTATGCATGCTGCCAAGTTCACTCAATACAGAAGTGAAAATTCAGAGAAGAGCTCACAGGCCCACTTTGATAGTGGATTTTCCATCACACAGCCCTAGAATTACTATGGTTTAACCAGCAAAAACCTATCTAAGTTCAGACAGTGATTCAGGTATTCACCTATTACAATATTGAGCCTCACTTTGCTTTTGGGTCTCTCCATTCTTAAGACAGTGACCAAGATCTGGTGATCTGCTGTAACTCAGGGGCTGCACTTTGGTGTGACAGCTGTTTCTTATATGCAGTTTGGTGCAGACCGATAATGGAGTTGCTGGCACTGTAGGTAAAAATAAAAGGAGAGCTCAGCCCAAAAAGGAATAAAAATCAAGCTAGCACTGAGGAAGTAAGCAATAAAGAACAAAACAGAGCAAAATGTGGGTGAAGACATAGCCAGGTTCGTGTCTAAGGACAGCCAGAGGTGAATCATGCAGAGGACGGAGCTGTGTCTTGAAACCATCCCATGCTGAGGTTAGTCTGCTGCATCCCCTCACATCAAGCACGGATTTTGTACCTCTTCCGGTCTATTTATCCTGTTCCTTTGTTGCTGTTCAGATAGGGGCTTAGTGATGCCAGTCTGAATATTCAGCTAAACATTCACAGATTTTTTTTTTTCTTCACCATTACCTGTTTAGTGAGTTTGGAACTGGTGGCAGTTAACTCACCCTCTGCTGTGGATCCCAAACCCAGTATGGTCTCAGGTGGCCTTGCTACCAGCGTCCCAGCTCTCCTTCCCCCTGCCAAGTTCCCTTGGACTTAATTTACCATAGTGACCAAGTACAAGCCAGAAATTCAGTTCCCTCAGAAAACACCCATATGTGTACCAGTTTTCAGACACATGCACTTATTAGACCTTTCCCCAGAAACCAAGTGACATAGGAAAATAATGGCTTTTTTCATTCCTGATTAGAGCAGGAATTTGAACTATCAACCTACCCGTAGCAAGCGCTGTAATCTGGGACTTACTCCCAAGCCACCTATTTTTTTTAAGTCTTTGAGAACTTGACAAACTCGAAGTATTTTTTTTTTTATTTGGCCTCTTAAAAGCTGTATGTGCTCTCCTCAGGACCTGATAGAGAAGAATTTATTATAAATCTGCACAGATACACCGCACAATCTGGAGATACAATGGAGCCCATTTGAGCTGTGAGATAAACAGAGGGGAAGGATAACACTGTTTTGTATTTAACCATTCAAAATGACCCAGAAAGGGCTGTTGTGCTAAAAGCAGGTAAGGGACCAGCCTCTGATGTCATTGCAAACTGCTGTATCCAAAATTGCTCTGGCGACATTACAAAGTGAATACAGAGCCCAAAGACAAACATTTTCTCCGAATCAGCAACAGTTGCTGTGTTCTGGAAGGCTTCCAAATTTAACCTTCATTCATTAGGAAAAAAATAAAATAGACTGAGAATAGCTCAGGAGAAAGAGCAACAACCACAACGTTTACTGAAAGGATGAAAGGTAGAAGAAACTAAGGGGGCAATCAGAAAGCAAGGAGCTTGAGGTATTATTCTAGCCTGAACAGAGTTTAAAAAATAATTTATAAAAACAATGTATTACAGAGATGGAACATTCCTACTTGTTTTCTCACCTGAAGAGCAAAATTCAGGTGAAATAATTTTTGTCAACAACGGTGACCATTGTACAAAGGCAGGATATGGTTCTACACTATTCACAATAAACCAACCAGATGTTACTGAACTCCATGGAAAAACTATATGGATGAAATTCATGGCTTTGTGTAGCAGGTTGATCTAAAAGATTGGAACTGATCATCCTGGCATTAAAATCCATGAAGCCATAACCTCCTCCGTGTCATGATTCAAGCTGCTCAGGTGGTAAATGTACAAATCAAAGCCTTTGGCAGCAATACCAGACTGTTGTAACAGCACAACTGTGCTGTGAGTCAGATCAGGGAATTAAACCAGATTAAAAATATTATTGCCAAGGTAAAAGAAAAAAAAAAAACTTTTTTTTTTTTACATATGACTTAGTTCTACAGTCCAGTTTACACGTGACTCAGGGCATGATGCAAAAAGTGGTAACATAGAAAGGAGCAGTAAGGAAAGCAGAATGATTTAAATAGTGATTGCCCCCAAAGATTTTATATCATGAAATCACTGCCTAAAAATACAGCTGCTATACCAAGACACAAAAGGAGAATTTCCTTTCAAGTGGCTGCTAAATCTAATGATGGTGCCTTGAACATAGTATAACATTTGTGTTCCTTTCCTGGACTGATAATATCCTTAGGCTGCCAATGTATCAGCAACTTTGAACCTTTGCAAAAAATGGAGGCTTGATGCAGGCAGAATATTAGGATTGAATGCTACAGTTTTTATTTTTGAAGCTCATCAAATGCATTGGTGACATGAGTAACCTTGGCTGAAAGCGTTCTGAAAGCAGGACTACAAGAACACAACCCATTACAGGTTGAGCACACAGTACTTCAGACTGGTTTTATGAAATGCAGTAGTTTGTATGATCACACAGACTGCCTGCCTGTGAGTGCACCTATTTCCCTGATCCATTTGCACAGTTTTGGAAGGTACCACTCAGCTTCAAGCAAACAAATCAGACCAACTGAACTCTTAATAGAATGACACTCCAAGAAATGGGAACCATCCTTGGAGACAACTGGAGTTAGCACAATAATGAGGGGAAGCAGATGAAGAGGGGTGTAAGAAAAACAAATTCTGCATTATTTCCCAAGTACTAAATTATTGCAGCTATGAACACTGAAAAAGCCCGTAAAAGCTTAAATATTTTCACATCTAAGGATCAGGAAGTGTTGAGTGATGGGGTATCACATGTTAAATATTAAAGTGAAATATTAGATACATGAGATGCAAATCTCCTGGATCTTAATCTTTCACCTGCTGTACCAATACATTTTTATGTAGTCATGTAAATCCCTGTAATAAACTAATCAGACTTCAGCTTAATGTTGTTTATTTCTAGGCCTGTCTCTTGCTGCTCCTGAATAGCCCTGGTAACCTTGATGTTGGTGTGTCTGGGGCTGTCAATGGACACTGATGCCAGCTCCCTGCTACCCACACTGTGCTCAGTGAGAGCACAGTCTCTGCTATGGTCACCCTCCAGCTGTGGCTCCACATCCCTTCATGTCCTTGCTTTTCTGTGATAATCATCCAATCATCATTATCTACTTGGACTTCAACCCTGCTTTCTAGGACAAATTAAAACATGAGTGTAGTACCCCCTAAATCTGTATTTCTTTGACTGTTCTCTCTACTGTGTTTTGATCATCTTTGAGTTCCAGTGAGATCCTGAGGTCTTGTCTTGTGTTGTGCAGAGAGCACAACCTACTTTCTGGACTCACCTGAGAGCTGACAGCTTATTTCAGCAGGGCATAACAGTCAGAGACGCGCCTGCAGTTGTGGTGTTGGGTCTGATTCTCACATTCTTTGCCTGAGCAGATATCCCATTTCCTATTTTATCTGACATTTTCCTACATATCATTCTTGTTCCTTCCTGGACTTCAATCCCTGGCTACCTTTCCTATCTCTTCCTCACTAAAAGAACAAATTGTTTCTCTTGGTTCTTACTGCTGCCTCTTCTATCCTTATTTCACCTCTTGCTTAAGTTTAAGAGGTCTCTTCACTGCTTGATTTCTCCTCCATTAACCACTCTTTTAGTCATAGCCACTTACATCCATGAATCACCTTTCTTGTCTGAGAAACAACTCAGCTTTCTACTTGTTTTTCTCTCTTCTTTTGATCTCATTTCTGTATTTTAGCATCACCTTCTGTTACACTCTCCTCTTAGCTATTTTCTCTTAAGAATACAGTCTCCTAGATGATTCTCAATGACTAAACATCTTCCATGAGACACCTATCCCCAGATAATAGGCAGATCTGTCTTCTTTTTCATTATCCTCTATTATTTTCCTAGTGCCCATCAGTGCTTTCTTTTCTGTTTTGTTTTGTTTGTTTGTTTGTTTAAATCTATACTAAAAAGGATATTTCTCAGACCTAATACCTCCTTTAAAACAAACAGAAAAGACCAACATCCATACCAGTTCAACTATTTACTTCTGCCATCTCAGATTCTCCTGTCTGCTTGGCTTTTCTAGCATTTAGTCTAAGCCAGCCATCCTTCCACATGTGCTTGGTAAACTATTCAGTAGTAGGGATCATCAACAACAGGCTTTCTTTGTGCTTCACTCTTACAGCATGTCATCCCTAGACAGCCTCCACAAACTACAACTTGCGGTGGACAATGGACATCTACTTACCTTCAAAGAACAACTTGATTCTTCCTTCCTCACTGAACTTTCCTGTTTGCTCTGAATAATTGTTCATGAGTGTTCACACCATCTGTGCTGTGCACTGTAAGCACAGGGTCCTGTGGAATAATGAATATTTGATCATGTCATTCAAGGCTAAAACAAGATTGCATAGTTTAGTTCTGCCATTTCCCAGCTGCACAATCTCAATTTCTTTCATGCTTCTTTTTTTTCCTTTTTCATATAGAGTAAATATTTATTTTGCATACCTATTTCTTTTTTTTTTTTTTTTAAGTGAACTTACAGTGTATTTCATTACAAAATGTGTCATTTTTTCTTATTGGATCTAAAATTTTTGGTGCTAGTCCATTTTGGAATGAGTTGTAAAGTTTTGATAGTCCAAAGCTCATGGACACTAAAAGATAGTGGCCCCAAATAGTTCTGGTTCAGGCTTACTTTTTCTCCAGTCATGGTCCTTTTCTCTGTTCTGTGGCTTCTGAAAAGGAATCATTGCTGTTAAGTCTCTTTGTCCACGGGGGGGAACTAAAAAGTCTGGAGAACCAAACTCAAATGCGGAGAAGCCCAGTATTGTTGCTTATTGGTATTATTGTTTGTTTCTAATTTGTCATCCTATTTAGGGTTTTGAACATGGATGACTTTCCCGGACAAAGGTCTGGAGAGGCATCACATCATGTGCTACAAGCTGTATCCTCCTGAGGTTTACTGGTGCTGAGCCCTGACAGAAATGCATACCCTGAAGTCTGTGCTCAGTCTTCCGTGAGGAAGCAGCCAACCGCTCTGTGCAGCAGCAAATCTGCCAGCTGGCCATAGAGGGGCAATGGCATCAGCTGCAGCCTATTCCCTTTGCTAGCTACATGACATATCTGGTCTGGTAGGATTAAAAACCAGGGCAGCGCAGAGCAAATTGCTGCAGGGAGATGGCTTTGGGGGCAGGGGAGAGCATTCATGCAAGGGTTCTTTTGAACATTTCTGTCTTGATCCCAAGCTACCTGCTACGTGGGATGGGGTTGGGGGAGGACAGCAAAGGGGAAGTCTGACTTTCAGGAAAGACCATGGAGAAGCGTAACTCACATTAATGGTGAGATTAAAGGATTACATTCAATTCACACCGCAGTCAAAATGAAATCTCAGCCTCTGCTTTTTGTGTACTGTGCAGTGACAGAGCTGTGATGGTGGGTGGTTACAGTGCTATGCATCCTCCACAGTGCACAGGGGGGACAGTCTGGTTCTGGATTTTTGTTTGCCATTCTCAGTACAAGTGTTTCCCTCCACATTAAATACATGCTGCTACTTGACAGCTTCTTTTGTGATGGGTGTAGAATGAGCCCTATAGCCCCATCTTTCCTCAAATAATTTCTCAGAGGAATCCTTTGCAAACAGATGTAAGAATCAATTTTCTTAAATCAAACAAACAAAAAAACACAAAAAAACACATTTAAAGCACTTGGAAGTAGCTCAAGATTACAGAACCTTGTGCACCACATTGAGGCCTACTGAACACACTTTAAGGCACAGTAATTTTTCACACAGTCCAAAGCTGAACTGGGCCTTTTCTCCAGTCCTGCTAAGTGATAATGCTACAGGTGAGCTCCAGGCTCAGCTGGTCTCTTAATAGTGCTCCCAGCTGTGGGAAACCAGTGCAGAAGTCCCTATGCCTCATGGGGCTGTAGGGCATACTTCACCATGTTAATGCCTGTTACTATTTGAATGTATTCTTTCCCCAACAGGTCCATGGGAAGTGCGTGTGTAGACACAACACAGCCGGGGACCACTGTGAGAAATGCGCGCCGCTATACAATGATCAGCCTTGGAAGCCAGGAGATGGAAAAACTGGGGCACCAAATGAATGCAAAAGTAAGTGGGAGAGAGCTTAGTGATCCAGGGTGTCAGGGTGAGCGCTAACTCCACCAGCAGGCAGAGTCCTCTAGCTGTGACTGCATAAATTGTAGTGTTCTAAGGTTCTTTATAAGACACACGATACCATCAGATTGGCTTGTCTTACTGTAAGATGTGGCAGCTGAACTTCTTGGTTGAGTGTTCTTTGGGTTGGAACTGTGATTTTTTTTTTTAAAGAAATATCAAAGATTGCAAGCAGAGAATATGTGCTTCACTCAGATATATGTCCTCCATGATTCACAGTAGGGAAATCATACTATTTGAACAGAATCATTTGTTGTGCCTGTTAGATAAACCTGAATTACCTTTCTGTGTTCCCCATCAGAGTGTCGCTGTCACAACCATGCTGACAGCTGCCATTTTGATCTGAGTGTTTGGCTGGCATCAGGGAAACGCAGTGGTGGAGTCTGTGACAACTGCAAGCATAACACAGAGGGACATCGGTGTCAGAGGTGCAAACCAGGCTATTACAGAGACAGAGGGAAACCCATGTCTTCTGCAGAGGTCTGCAAACGTAAGTGGTTCTGCTCCTTCAGTGATGATAAGTGAGCGGTGGAAGCTCGTTAAAAGAATCAACTGCTATGGAAGCAATTACTGGCATTACTATTCTTTGTTCTTTATTTCTAGACCACAGTTTTCTGATAAAAAGTCATTTTCCTGATTTTCTGTGTCTAGCCCCCAGTGGTATCACAATTTCTATGGTAATTGCTACAGCTCACTGGTGCATTACATTCAGATGAAAGGTATATTCTTGTGCTTGCATTTGAAATGTGATTCTGTTTTTCATTTGAAGCACGTTCTATTTAACTACTTCTGCATCTCTCTTAAGACAGTGGATGGTGTGCCTATGTGAAAGATATTGTTAAATTCCATTTGATTGTGCAATATCTGTGAACATCAGTGTATACAATAATGACTGCAGGAGGTGTGTACCCCTATGGGAACAGATGAATCAGAGCTTTCAGACTTATCTCTGAATCCTACAGCAGTACCTTGGGGTGCTCTGCCCAAATTAATTGCCTCATTAACACTTCAGCAGGATGTGTTAGGAAGCAACTCAGGCGCTAACATGAGTGTATAACCTCTGCATCAAGGTAGTTTGCATCCAGCCAGTCTGGAATATAGCCAGAATGAGCCCAAATCTCTCTTAGTCTAGATGTTTCCTGAGCATCCTGCCAAATTTCACACTTCTTATTCCATCTGGTATTTATTTGGATGTTGCTATATCCAAGAATACACATGAATTCATTTCTTCCTTTGGACAGTCTTCCTTCCCTCCAACTCAGACATCAGTTGCCAACACTGGGAACATCAGCTTCTGTCACTTATACTCATGCATATTTGGTCTTCATCAAGATTTCTCTTAAACACTGAGGATACAAAAAGTCCTCTCCCTTGAGTGAATTGGCCTGTGATATTGCTTAAAGCATGCACAACACATCCCTTATTTCTGCACTTTCGTATTCTTTCCACTGGAATATCTTTCTACCTCGCACAGACTTCCACACGTCTTTGATTTCATAATTTCCAACCAACACTGATCAACAGACAGGGTTGGGGTGAGCTTATCTGATTTACCCTGTATGCTGTAGTGTTATGGTGCCCTCTCTCCAGTCCTGTTTTTATTCTGAGCAGATTTGCTCAGAAGTGAGAACAGAATTTTATGCCAAATTAGTTTTCAGTCTCATAGTAGCTGCAAGAATTTGTGCATGAAGTGCTTGTGTTTAATACCAGGGTGATGGTATAGTAACCAGCAACAAGTAATATTACATAACCACTAAAGTCAAGGAGCACAGGAGGAAAAGCAGAGAGGAAAAAAACATCTGAAAATACAGCTTACCTGCGAGGGAAACCCTAGTGCAGTCTGTCTGGGTGAAATCAGACCTTGACTCCACCTCTGCATCTTTTGTGGTCTGGTTACAGGCCTCTCAGTGCCTCCTGCCAATACACTGCATAGCAAAAGAAAAACTGTTCAGAGGGATAAGCAGAAATTCATCTTGTTAAAAGAGCTTTATTACGATCATGCCAGTCAGTCACAATAGCATTCTTTTCACCTGGGAGGGAGCTGCCACCAGCAGAAGGACCTCAAATGTAATTGTGTGCACTCAAGCCTAGATTGCTGCCATCCTGAAATCTAAATGTCTATTCCAGATTCCGTGTACAGTCAGTGGAGAAGCAGTAGGATGTCTAAGGGATGATTTATTGTGTTTAACACCAATGTCTATGATAGACAAGGTGAATTGCCCTCTAAAGGGTATCTATTTATTTTCCCTAACTTCAGAGGCATTCTGGACCATTAGCCTGCACTAGAGAGTTTCCATTGGTTGAGATGAATCTAACAGGTTTGATTCAGCAATATTACCAATAAGTAAGCATGACCTTATCTGTATATAACTTTAGTCAGTGGGACCCCTTCACAGGCAAGTAAAGTCATACATGAATGCTTGTGATAATAAGGTATAAGGGCATGTTGTTCACTCTAGATAATACAAGTTTTACAGTAGACTGTACAGTATGTGCACAATGCTTGTACTTGTATAGAAACAAATGGGGCATCAGTGACAGGAAACATGGAAGCATCAGTGTAGACAGGCACAGCTGTTTGGGTTAGAATTTGTACTTAATTTGACATAGGGGAGATTTCACCTCCAGGACCACTAACATCAGCTCCTTAAGCCTAGTGCAGATATTAGACTCAAAGACTTCATGCAAATTGTAACAGAGGCTCTCTTCTCCATCCTTTATGTTGCAAAACCTGCACTGCTATTAAGCTTAATCTGGGTGAGCAAATTGTTCAGCTTGCGTGACCCTGAAAACCCTTGTTACATGTTTTTTTTTAACCTTGCTAACATGTATGAGAGACGACAATCAGACCAGGTTCATTTCCCTCAAACCTTGGCCTACTGATCGATTCTGAACCATAACATTTGTCAGGATTTACATGTACCACTTCCAAGCCACCATCTCAGTTTGAGAAAACCACACAAAAAGTCCTAGGCTTACAATAGTCAGTAGCCCATGTGCTGGGCAACAGATGAAAAGCAATAAGAAACTGCAAACAGCAGAGTTAATGGATGATTTTTGCCTGGTTCTCAGCTTCTAATTTTGAAGTCAGAGAAGAAAAATCTCCATGGGAGATCAAAACTTGACCCATGTGTACAGTGGATACTGAGCTGGGAAAGGAAATCTGATGAAAAAGCTGAATGAAATGCTGTGCTAATCCCTTTGAGAAAGCACGCTTGAAGAGTGCTCTGCCATCCAGAGCAAAGTCTAGGTTCAGCTGTGACAGCCCCCTCAGGCTCCCAGAAAGTTAACAGGACGCCGCCCAGGCCCAGAAAGAGTCTTTAAGCATTAGTCATAATAATGAACAGCATTGTCTCTTAATCACTGCTAGGAAAAAAAAAAAAAAGTTGTATAACAATTGGATGTGCTGGCACTATCCAAACCACCCTTTGCTGACCCTCCAATGTGAGACTGCAAAGACATTCCCCTGGAGAAAAAAAAAAAGGGTTGAAATTTGACATGTAAGTGTGAATCTGTTATTCCTTTTCATCTGCAGAGATAGCCTGCCTCTGTTCCCTTTGCTTCTCTTCTTCCTAGCAGCTGGAGGTGAATGGGAGCCAGGTCATGTAGAGCGGCTTGTTTTGACACTGTTTAGATTTATTAAAAAAAGGGGAAAAAAAAAAAAAGAGAATAAGAAAAAGAAAGGCATGAGAAGAGTGCCAGAGCAAAGCTCACACCTGCTTGTTATTGGGGGTGACAACACGGGATTAAGTGGTTTGAATATAGATTTGTATGAGAGCTTTGACTCAGAAGCCTAATCGTTTCCTAACCAATGATTAGAAAAGCTGCTGTATCCTTGGCTCTTTCCTGTGGCTTATTTGGAGGCTTAAAGGATCCTTCTGAAATGGCACCATCTTTTGTACTCACACTTTGCTTAGCTTAAATAAAATGCAGGCATGTAGACCCATTAGAAAGGCTCTCCAGGAAAACAAGCTTTTTACTCCAAGCACAAGGGTTGAAAATTAAAATGTGACCAGATGCACACACACACACTCTGAAAAGCTCTGCTGCTCTTCCTTTTACTTCTGAGCAGAGGCAGTGAACTTTTAATTGTAATATCACAAAGGCCTGATCACATCTTGGTTCAGTCTGTTTTAATAAGCTCTGACCACACACACAGCTGTCTATCTTACTGCCTTCATTTAAGAAACATCATTGGCTGAGTCAATCCCCACATCTGACATGCTTTAAAAGCGCCTCTGATTTGTTTGCATGCTCAAAAGATGCACATGTGTATATTTCAGATTCAAAAGGCGTTGTTGTCTTTCATCAAACAGCCGGTCTGCTCATAGCTGTTTCTTATGCAATACGAGACAGAAGTTAAAGTGGATATACATCCAGGTTCACTGAGTTACTTGAAGCATTTACTATTTTCCTATAACTGGGGATCATATTTTTTGCAACCAATACTACATTTTTACATCTGTGTCTAATAACATGGGGAAGACAGCTGTGCTGAGGGCAGACAGACTTACTGAGGACTTGAGTGGAGATTGCTGTATGAATAATTCATATTTTTTTTTATTCCTTGTCTCCCTCTTTTACAGTATACGACATCCAGTAGGATAACAAAAATCTTAGGATAGGAGTGAGAGTAAAAGCCAAGAGGATGCTTTGTGATACTTTGTGACTGACAGCCACTACTAATACACAGTGAAGTGTTTTGCATTACACTGTTGTCAAGGGGAGAACCCATATAAACCAGCCATCTCTGAGCCAGAACTGTCTGCACACCGTCCCTAACATAATTGATGATGCCTTTGACAAACAAGGCTATTGTCATGTTGGCTGGTGTTTTGTTAGACAGGGAGGCGGACAGAGAAAACGAGGGTTTGCCAAGAGGAAAGGAGCAAAAATCAGCAGAGAAAAATTCTTTGTTAAATATCGGGAAATGTAAAAGGATGAGGTTTTGGAAGTTTGCTTTTCTGTTTCTCCAACTGTAAGGTTTATCTGCAAATCTACGATACTATGAAGCAGATAAAACCCAGTCATCGTCAGCTGCCCCTTCAGCATGTGACATGTGAGCTCTTATTTTGGGAGTTTCCTTACAACGATTTTGGCCATAACACTCTGTAAGCCAGACAATGTACACACCCAAGCTGAAATGCTAAATAAACACAGACTGAGTAAAGCATTTGCAGGCCACTTGTATAACTCATCTGAAAGTGTTGTACATTTATTGATCCGGCCTGCTCTCTGATCCACCAGAAGGCTGTCCCTGTTTCTAACTGGGGAATATGTTCATTTGGAACATTAGTTTTCCTGAACTGCAGCCCTGAAATAACTAAAACAAAAAAAGCCAAACAACATGAGTTTTTTCTACCTCCTTATTAGCTTCTGTCAGTGTTGTCAGTCACTGTCCTTCAGTACTTTCCCTTAGGGATAAGATGGGTGAAGGTCTCATCTTGAATTGGAATCTTGCCTCAGTTGGTGACAGGTAGGCTAATGATGTTAATGACTTACCCATCTGTCATGCGACCCTAACTGATAAAACCTGAACGCTGGAAGATGAGAATAAAAACAGATCCAGAAATTGCAGAAGTAAGAGAAATTTCATGTGAAAACTCCACAGGTAGATCTCAGACACAGAGATACTAGGATGAAATCAGAAATCTGGATTCAGGCCAACATACAAGTTGGCAGCCTCTCGCTGCTTGTGGCTCAGACCTGTCTGCACTAATGGAAGCACGTGTTTCTGCTCCTTGTCCCCAAATCTATTACATTTTCAGTGTTGGATGGAACTAAGTGTCTCCTTTTTTAGGGTGGTGTAGTCAGTCCTACAAAAATCTGGGCAAAAGTAATTCAAGTTGAGCAGCAACAAATCAGAACTTGCCTTTGAAACTGTCAGTGCTAATGAGCACTTCATTGTTACACCTGCTCTCCAGAACTGACAGCAAAATCCCTGGGTTTGCTCCCAAAGTCAAGACTGCTTTGTGGCAAACAGGCGAGCCTGCTGCCATCCGCCAACCAGCTCATTGTGTTGAGTACATTGCCCATGACAGCACGCTTATTTTTTGTCCTTAGGCTATTGTGCTAGTGTCCCTTGAAAACAACTGACTGAGATCTGTCTACAGCACAGTGTAATAATATTATTAAAAATATTGGCATAAAGAACACAGGGCATGGTGAAAAAAAATAACGACGTAGTAAGCAGATCATAAGAGAAATGCCTATTAAACAAAACTGCTCACCCTTTTTCTCATATGTTTTTGAAAGATATTTTTTTCTTGAGCATCAAACGTGAAGTTGCAGATGAAAGTGAATCTGTGCTTGCTACAGTTAACACTCTTTGTAGTCATATACCCCCCCCCCCCCCCTCGGAAAATGATGTGTAGAATCAGAGTGTTCATTTGTTCTACTATCTGTGAGCTCATGAAGAAAAGTAGTTTGATTAGTAGCAATGATGGGCAAACTTCAAAAGCTTTGGAGATTGTGTTTAGTTCAGATACGCAGCCAGAAGGCTGGCCCCTGATCCAAGCTATCCAAACACCTTGGGTGTCCAACATTTAACTGAAAATCTCTATTAAAGCAGGTCTTGGCCACAAGATTTTTATTTCCCCCCTTTTACAGATGGATGATGTAGTGATATATTTCCTCTTCAGACACTGCTACAAGAAAAAGCCAGGGCAAGCTTCTTTGTTACTATAAAAAAAGAACTGAAATACGAAGGCCTAGAGTTCAGCTCAGTTCTCATTTTAATCAAACATGTTTGAATAGGAAAAATTAGTGGGTATGTTTATGGCTTGTATTTACCCACAGAGAGCCATTGGCACAAGGCTCAACCATCTCAGTTAAGCTATTCCCTGATGAGGAGGAGTCAATTTGCACCACCATATATATAAATAAATATAAACAGATATAAATAGATATAAATAGATACAGATACAATTTTCTGCCTCATTCCCTGATGCTGTCACATTGGGAATGTACTGGTGGCAAGGGACTATGACAATTTGTTGTACTTGAAGGCGGTGTCCCATAGGAGCTGTAAGTATCTGTTTTACTATCAAGTTGTCTTGAGTTGCTCAGGCCAGTGTTAAACTGGCCATAGCATTAGGAAGATCTCTTGTATTTTTCTCATATTGCTCTTCAGCTACACGTAAAATACATCTAGTGAGTTTAGATATCCTCTCTCATTCTCTTTCCTTTTCTTTTAACAAGTTTATTTGTACAATAAATTTCATTACCTTTCCTACATGTATACAGTACTGCATGGTAAAACATCCCCTAGAACTCACGGGGAAAGAAATCTGTAGATAACGTAGAAGCAGGCACTGAAGAAATATGTCAGATTGTCTGCACCACCTGTATAAGCCACATCTAGCCCCAGAGGAAACACTAGTTTTGTGCTGTCTGTTCCCAGGAAAGAATGCAAGCAATAGCTATCATTTGGGACCACATCCATGCTAGTGAATCTTTCTGCAAGCCATTTGAGAAATGAACACACAGTGGAGGCCTCCTTCCACTGCATCAAAACCCTGTATGTTCCAGATCTGTGTACCAGGAAAGAATTGACCTTCACACACAGATGGGTCCTAGCTGGATTTATCTTGCTGTGCTTAATGAGTTAAAAAGATTAAAAAATACTGCAAGTGTAGGTTACCTGTTCTGACACTACACTGTTCTGACATAACCTACACTGTTCTGACATAAAACCACTGAGCATCAGGAGGAGGACAGGAATTTAACAGCTTTGCAAGAATGTCACATAACCAGATGACCCCTGGGCACGTCATCTCGGTCACCTCTTATCATATCTCCGTAGCTTGCTCCTGCCAGCCAATGGGTTCAGCCAATGCAACGTTCAGCCGGAGCTGGCGATGCCACCCCAAGACGGGATTCTGCTACTGCAAGCCAGGTGTGGCGGGCCCCAACTGTGATAGATGTCTCATGGGCTACTGGGGCTTTGGAGAAAATGGCTGCCGTCCTTGTGACTGTGCCAGAGACTGCGACCAACATACTGGAAACTGTTTCAATAGGTAAAGAAGCCCTCATTTGAGTTCACTTTGAGATGAAATTCCGTAAAAATGAAATGAAGGCTAAATGAAATATGGCAAAAATGACAGTAAATGGAGGATGCTGGAGGAGGCTGGGGGATGCGTATCATTTGAAAAGGTGGCTGTAAGTCATAAAAGGTCTCTTGGACTCCATTTGATGGCTAACACACTAGTAAATCCATTGTATTATCCAACCCGATCTTGAAATGGTGACTTCTGCTAATAAGAAGCAACTCCACAACCCCAAAGGAGTCCGTACAATATTCCTAAATACATCTGTTTGCCTTGGAAATAAATGGAAGAGCCTGGAGAGCTTGCCTCTTCTCTGTGCCCAGGGTAAAATGAGTTTCAAGGTCTCTCTTTTATGTCTACTGGGCAGGCATATGCACCCCAAACATACTTTAATCTCAGTACAGAAATCCTATCACTTACTGACTGGCTGCAGTTTTACCAGTCCTGCAAGTGTCTTCAGTTCCTATTGACATCAGCAAGTGATCACTAACTTAGAGTTACTGATTCAGAAAAAAATAACAAAAATAAAGCCCAAACCAATCAACCATCCAACCAGAAAGAAAAAAAGACAAGAAGGCCCCAAATGTAGTTATTTAAAAACAAAAATGCTAAGTCAGCACTGGTGAGGTCTAAATAAAAGCCTAGATCTTGTGGTTTCTCTACAAGGTGTGAAGTTTTGCTCTTACACTGCCAACCTGAAAAAAGAAAGCTTAATTGTTTGGATGCAGCCATAATCTGCTTCTCTGTGTCCTAATCAAGACATCTCTTCTTCGTGCCCTTCCAGCTATGACAATGAGCCATTCTTTAATATCCCCATTGGGGGACGAATCCCTGACCTTGTGCAAACACCAACTAATGAGAGTGAAGATGAGTGGAAATGGAATGACCACGAGCAGGGATTTTCTGCTCTGAGACACCCAGGTACAGCCCAGAGTCTGGGAACATCCAGTAACTTCACTCAGTGCCAGCTCCTCCTTTGTTCCACCCTCACTTAGACTCCGTCTCATCTCTAGCTCTACTCTGTCCTCCTGCTGGCAACACCTCTTGATTTGAACTGTCACTGGTTATTATACCTATGTTATTATTTTCCAAACAAGATTCTGCTATTCAACTTTTGGTTTTGGAAATCAATGAGTCATAAGTAAGATTGTGTGAAAAATATCCTCCATTTGAATTCTTAATTATCGTCATGATGCTTATAAATTTACACAGCTTCTTCTCAATCACTCAGTGTGTTGTTCAGTGCTTCGAATGCTGTTTGTAAAAAACACGTGTCAGCCATCACTGAAATGAAGCCACCTCTGGGGTGGAACACAAGTGATGTTAAGAATAAGGTATCCCTCATAGCACAGCAGCTCAAGACAGAAAGTAAAGCATTATTATATTGTATCCAGATAATGTCATCAAGGAAGCAAGGTTACAGAATGAGGTATAGCCTTTAATACTTGAAATGTTGTCACTATTGCTTGCCACAAGTGAAGGTCCACATTTACCAGCATCAATGACTTAAGACCCAGAAGTAACAGCGCCAGCTATTGTAGACCTTGACTTTCCTGAGAGCATTATTACCTTAATAACAGCAAGGTTCATCATTTCTTAGCTTATAGGATCAAAAAAAAAAAGATATTATTGCTTACATGATTTAAACCTGGATCTGATTCTAATAAAAATCTTTATTAGTATCAGCTTATTAACTATGTAATAGACACCATGAGGGCCTCATTTTACTTGACAGCACTGTTCAGATCTCAGGCTAATTGTCATATTACCTAACAAGAAGCAGATTTGCAAATAAGTGAGCTCACGCTCAAGGACTATTCAAGTCCATCCACATTATGGGAGTTACATACATAAAACTTTACAACTGAATAGCATTTGCTTCTCTTCCCTCTCTCATTTCCTGGCTCTTCTCCAACCTTTTTGTGTTTTGTGATTCCTCTGCTAGAAAAGTGTGTGTGCAAAGAGAAGGTGCTTGGAAGCGTCAATGACTTCTGTCAAATGAAATACGCTTATGGTAAGTGCCCTCAAGGTGTGATACTTTCACAGCATTCTTCATGCATGTTATTTGCTGTTAGCTGATAGGAGTGAAAAATTACAGAACTGGCAAATTAGAGGTAGGATTTCTTCTGTGCTTTTTGTATAGTGACACGTCCAACTTCAGACCAGAGCTGATCGGTGAGTAGCTTGTTTCATGCCAGGCTCCTTGGTGTCTCCTTTCCACCTTCACTTTTTACAGCAGGAGTGCAAAACCTCTAAATCTGTGGAATGACTGACCTCTAGGTCAAGAATAAATGGTAAAAGCCCTGCATGCAAACTGCCATTGCTTTTGCAGGCATTATTATGCAGGCTCAAATGCTTGCTTACCAAGAATGTACTTAATCCTGTGATTTATCAACACCTGGTTCATGCCATCACATGAAGCAAAAAAGGAAAGCTTTGGCTTCCAGAGGTTTGATATGCTTCTGTCATGACACAACAAAGCCGGCTCATGGGACCAAGCTGGATGAATCTACCCTGCCAAAAAGTTACGGGGTCCTATTAAATTAAAGGAAATCTATCATGGCAACCAGATGTTAGGCCACAGAACACAAATACTTTTTCTGGTTTGTTATGCAATCATGGAATTTCAGCCATGTGATATGTCTGACAGGAAACTTCCTGACTTCTTCCTGTGGAGCAGACCATCCCTTCCCACTGGACACAAATTTAGAAAGCCCAGTGTTAAAGCTATACCAATTCAAGACAAGTTTTCAAGCTGTCAAGTATAAGGCACAGAATCAGCGCGCTTCAAATGAGACCATCAGCAGCTGATCTGTTTTCACACCCTTCCTCTGTATATGTACAGTTGTTTTCCTGTGATCTCCAAATGTCTGACAGTGGTCCATTAAAGAATAGTTCATAAATACCACGTTGTAAGGATCAGTTACTTCAGCAAAAATAATAATAATAATAATAATAATAATAATAAAACAGTTTTTCTTCTCCAAATTTATCTGGGAGAAACCATGACTGAAAAACACAAGCACTGGAACACACTTTTGGTACAACTGCAGTGATTTTTCATGTCTTCTTCCAAGATGTTAAAATTCTACCTTTTAGCAATGTAAAAAAAAATCATTTAGAAATTCTGTGTTGGCGTCCACCTTGCTATGTTTCTTGGCAGTGATAAAAGCAAGAATCCTATCGGCTCATGACAAAGGGACGCATGCAGAAGTTGTTGTGAAAGTGAAGAAGGTCCTGAAATCCAGCAAAGTGAAAATTGCTCGGAGCAACAGAAGCATTTACCCAGAATCCTGGACCAACAGGGGATGCACTTGTCCCATTCTCAATCCCGGTAAGAACAAAATGCTTTTAGCACTTATTCTATGGGGTTAGGCTCAGGCTGTTACGGTGCTCATCAGACTCATCCTCTGCATCTGCACCACTGCAGATCAGGAATAACTCTTCTGAAAAGAAGAAAGTTACACAGTATGAGAGTAATGGTGATAAAAACCAGCTGGAATAATCCACAGTGGTACAGCAGTTCCAGGTAGCATAAAGCACAGTGAACTCACTTCTTTCTGTTGACTACTAAAAAATAGGAGAGAAAAAGTAATTCCAGATTTAAACACTTAAGTACAAAAACACATTTCCTTGTAGTGGATGTGATAGAAAGCAATAGATGGAATGTCTCTCTATCCACTGGACAGTAGCTACACTGAGACTACCTTCAACAGCCACTGCATGAGCAGTGCAACTATACAAGCCAACAGCTTGCTTCCCCTGTAAACAGTGGTGACAATTCATTAGGAACACTGTCTATAACTACTGAACACTTCTCATTCATCTCCATCAAAGAGATGGAGTAGAAAACAGTAAAAAACATTTTCTTGTCAGAGAACAAAGTCATACAAAGAAAAAAAAATCAAATCACCCTGGAGATGTTTTACCTTCTGTGAACTGATTGGAACTTGCAGGTTACTTGTGACTTGAAGAATTTTTATGAGAAAAAAAATCCAAGTATTATTATATTAATGAGATTTCTGAGGAACAATTCATTAAACATTTGTGAGACACAGTGACTATACGACCATCTATTAGGATGCCCCATCATCAAGCACAGTTATCCTTCTGATGCTGCAGTGAATGCTCAGTGGTTCCATTTCCCGGAGATGTCTGAGTTGCTCCTAACTGAGGAGGAGAGGACTGCTATACCAGAATACGTAGCTGCCATTCTGAACAGCCATGTCAGCTGAGCTGCACAGGGCACGTAGATTAATCTGGCTCTTTAGGCTGCTCACCAGCCAACCCCCAGGCAGCCTCTTCTCAGGCACTTCAATAATTGTGTTTTTGTTTCCCTCCAGAACACTAACAATGTGGTCTTTCTGTTGCCAAGAGTTTCAACTCTGAGTTTCTTCTTGTCTTTATTCCAAAAGTTTCATTCCACAGATGGAACCCAAAGAATTGCTCTTTGGAAGTTAAGTGGGTGGATATAAAAAGGTTGTCTGCCTTCCATCAGGACGGCTGTACTAATTTGAGCTAAGGTCAAACAACCAGGGCAACATTTTACAATAACAAGTAAAATTAAAGCAGCAAACACGCAAAACAAGAGATACAAATTCACCTATTCTCTGTGTAGGACTTTAAAGCACTCTTCTTCCCTGAATGCCTCCATATGTAGGCTGCTGAAAATATAAGCTGAACATAATACCAGTTTCCATATGTATTGAGATTGAATTCTGCTACTCACACCTATAAAAGCCAGGAGTAAAGCTACTGAAGCACACAGAGTTACACTAACTTAGAACAAAGGTCAGAGAGACGAGACTCAAAGTTGGTCATCTGCGCATGGTGGTGGTAAGTCTGTGAGTGCTAAGCCCATCAGAACTAAATCAACCCATAGTTGTAATTTCTGCATGTAATCAGATGACATCTCAGCTGTTACTCCAGCAGTCAGCACTGACAACATGTCCACGAAGGGGTGCATACGCACAAGACTGCATGTGCACAAACTGGCATTTAAAAATGGCATGAAGCTGGCTAAGATGCCACATATGAAATCCTTAAGAAGTAGAGAATTTTTGCCTTTTTTTTTCTTCTACTCAGTGATTTTTTCTTTCCTTCAAATTAGGCACCGACTATCTTATAGCAGGCCAGGAGGACTCCAGGAGCAGCAAACTTCTCGTGAACATGAACAGCCTGGTGAAACCCTGGAAAGCACATTTGGGAAAACAAGTGGCAGATATTCTTCGAACAGGGTGCAAGTAACTTCAGCTTCAGAAATTACTGTGATGAACTCTGCCTTTTAGTAACACTGCAGTGAAAGGTGTAGCTAGCTCCTGTGTTCCCAATCAACATGCTCCTAGCTGAAGTGATGAAGGTGGGCTCACCACCCTTTCTCCTTTCATTTCCATAGAAAACGCTGGGACACGACTGCTTTCTTTCCAAAAATGCACAGACTTATCACATAGCATCATCTGTAGGTTACAGTTTTTAATCTCAGCCTGATTCCGTGTACCCAGAGAATCATTTTACAAGGCAAAACTGAAGGTATGGATTAGTGCTTCCACACTTCCAGTCAGAGCCTGATATTAATACATATAAGCTGCTTACATAACGCATTCATTACTTGGGTGTAGTTTTTTTTTTAATAAGTGACCACTAACAGGCAGCAATTTCTTTCAGCTTCACAAGTGGCATAATACTAGATAAGTATGTCGAATATAAGATTTATCTAAAGGAGCTCAGATATTTTTATTTACCATCAAACAGTGGTTATGCCAATATTACATACTGCTTTCCAGAAAGCAGTGCTGTCAGATGGCTGAACAGAAACAAACTAACACAGGACTCACCTGGGACAAGGCTCTGTAGATGTATTTTGCTACCATCAGTGCATAGTGATGAGCTCTGCTGCAGAAAGCACCTTAGCACAAACTTGATTCCAAATCCGACTTTTGCTCTCATTTTGCTCTTTGCTGTAGTACTCAAAACTGTAACACCAGGCAAAGGTTGCACAGTGATTGCTACCAAAAAGCCTTATGCTAGGAAAGAGCCAAAACGTGATGAACTTGAGCTTCTCCTATGTCAAGTTTGTAGTACTATAAAAGCTACAAAAGTAGGAGGTAAATGGGTTGCTTGTATTGCATATTAAATGGGATAGCTATAGTTACTGTGAGAGCAACCTGGCTATTCAAGCTGTGCTCAAGACCACTGACATTTGATTTGCACTTAGTGCATTCTGCTTTATTTCTCTTGGTCACTCTTGAGGTTAAGATACTGAACTTCAGCTGCCTTCCCATTGTACGTGAGGATTCTTCTCCCACCCCACAGAAGTACAGGTGAGGTAACATCTGCACTCCAGGTGGAAATAGTCCTGTCCTGCAAAAGCATTCTTCCTAAACCAATTTTCCCCTACACCATAGTAACGAAGAGGTAGCTATTTTAATTGTTCCCTAACAAAATGTTTTGAAGAAAGTGCAGTTCTTGACCTCTGCCCATAGGACAGGGAAATCATGATCAAATGATCAAATGGAGTTCATTTACAGATCATCTCATTAAGTAAAGCAGAAATGATAATGGATTGGTCCATACTTTCAGGTGGTCACACGTGCTACTTCTGCATGGATCTTATTTCATGTCTACAATTTGTCTGATGCTCTCAAAAAGAGGCGCTACCTTAATTTAGCACTCCCTGACTGGTACATGGGAAAATCCAAAGCTAATGCAAAAGGACGGCTGTTCTAGGCTACAGGCTTATTCTCTTCATCACTGGGAACCTGAAAAAAACAGCTTTGTTAATTCTAATTGCCTCTGTTTTTCTTTTAACTTTGCATCGGTTGAACAGCAGAAAAACCTTCAGGTCATTTGGAAATGGATGACAGGCAGGTATCAAAAAAAAGCACTGCTCTTCTGCTGACAGTGTATAAAGTGTCCCTCTCTCCCCTTCCAAGAAACCTCCCCTTCTCCCTTGCCATAGATTTTCTTTCCTTCTGTTTGTCCTACAAGCACTTCATTATTTATTTGTTGTTGCTAAAGTGGTATCCGACAACGTGGCATCTCCAACAAGCTATTTAAGTAATGCAATAAAACACTTTTTAAACAGGATATTTGGCTTAATTTGAAATGTCAGTGTATAGAAATTAGGAGCATAACACCTTCTTTCTTATCGTCTCCAGACTGTCTGAACAAGAAGACTGACTAGCTCTCTTTCAAACAGGAATAAAGACACGTTCATGACTTTACAGTGTTCTCAAAGGGCCTCTCACAATAAGTGAAAATCAGGTGTATGTTTATAGCTAAGTTAAGGAACATACCTTTCAACACAGGTCACTTTACCTGTGAGGCATCTCATTTACCGCGATCGTACTCCATTTTGGTTCATAGTCAGTACTGTATTAAAGCAAACTTCCATGTTTTAATTTTTGTGCCAGATGGGTGATTTTGTGGGGAGAGTGAACAGCTTCACAGTTCCTTTTGGTGGGTGAAAATTATTTGTTAACATGGTCGTTCACAAGTGATTCCAGCAGTCACTAGTAGAAACGCTATCTGGAAGACAAATATGGATACCCCAGTATGTTCTCCTGGCACCTGCTGCAATAGTGTAATTAATGATTACCTTACTGCAAACACGGTTGTGTGCAAAGACAGCTGTCAATATGTTACACACTTCAGTATGTCAGAAACGAGTGACAACCATAAGCATACATTTTAGAGAGGTATAAAGCAAATGAGGTGGTGGGAGAGGGGGGTGACACCAGAAACATTCAACAAATTTATTATCCAAATTTCCCACTCTTTTTGAATCCCTAATTTACTTGCTGGTGGCTATATAGATAAGTTTCCCTCATTCCCTCTGTTAGTCAGAAACATGCATATTTTGTTCCAACTACGAGCTCTCATTATGGCTTCACATGTGCATCAGATAGTGCAGGATGACTTACGAAAGCTGCTGCATGTTTCTCAGAACAAGCAAACATGGTCATACACAGTGAATTTAAAATAAACTACCACAGAAGATATCTCTTTCCGAGAGGAATTGTTTTGTAGGTCTGCGTGCAGTACCAAGTATCTTCTGATCATCTTTGCGACTGTCTCTCTTAGGTGGCATAATAATATAAATACTACTAATACAGAAAAGAAGATGCATTTGCTCTGTACAGAAGTGGCTGTACTGATTCTTACAGTAAAATAAGACCCTCTTAAAGATGTCCACATGAACAACCCTACAACACCCAAATGGATAAGGTAGAAATCGCATACTAAATAGTAGCAATAATGCATCACTTGGAAATCCTGCATAAGGATTAAATAAAAGCATCTGGCCACAACAAAAGCTTGGAAAGTTGTGAAAAATACGTAACAGTGCAGGCAGTCACCTGAAGAGAAGCACATGCAACTTTCCACACAACAACACAGACATGGTATTGTTGCTCAAAACAGTTCTGTAACAGCTGTGCAGTACATCTATCCACAAACAAATGACCATTCTTACAACATGGACCTTTAAAACATGGAAGCAGCTCATTAAATGGTGAGTGCTGAGCTCTAGTTCCTATATGGTAACATACCGTCACTAATGCTTCATCTTCTGCTCTTGGCAAATGGTCAAGAAGGAAAATACACCCAGCAGAACTTTGTGCAGTGCGCTTCTGAAAACAGTTCACTGCTATAAAGAACAAGTTTTCTCTGTAATGTTCACCATGTCTCATGACTTTTCCACGCTGCTTGATGTAAGTTTCCTTTGAGTTGATATAATTTATACAAAGTGCTTGCTGAAGACCCCCAAACCTGGAAGAGTTAAGTGTGTCATATGTTACGTGTTGTAGCACTTTCTCTTTTGTACTTAAAATATCAATTAAAAATATTCAGACATTTACACTGATGTCTGGTTTGGGATGTATTTTTAGAATGTTGGACCACACAATCCTCAAACTACATGCACATTAATACTTTTTAAGTTAATAAACCACAATGATTATAGAAGTCATTTAGGCTCTTGCTTCAATAGTATTAAGCACAGAGTTTAGCAAATGCAAAAAAGCATTTAGCAAATAAGGCAACCACAATACAGGTTTTCTACTGAGGAGCCTGTGGGAAAAAATGTATATTTTATATGAAAACATACAGAATACAAACAAAACAGGAGCTGTTGGTTTATGCTAGTTCAATAATTAATCAAAATTCAACACTGCGTGTACCTACACTTAAGATTTCCAAGTGTTTAACTTCCTATCAAAATAAATATATGAGGTCTAATAAGGTCTAAAAAGATGCCAAGTTCTTAGCTCCTCCTTTGCATGTAGTTGATTTGAGGGGTACAAGGCATGAAAACAGAAATGTATGAGGGGTAAGCAGAAGATGCCTTATCCATACATGCTCAGAATGTAGAAGTCTGCTCTGCTGGTTCCCATGCTTAAAACCAAACCCGATCTGTCACCAGAGATGTATCTTTGCAACTCTTTATAATACCTGATCTTAATCTTTGATGCACTTTAACAAGTTCACATCTTAGCTGTGTATTTCTACTGAGACAACTGTACCTTTAAGGCCTAACCTTCATTCTTTGCACAGAAATGACATGATGAATATCATCATCCCACTTCTGTCTTACAGCTGTGTGATGAGAAATGTTATGATGTACCACTTCCAAATGCACAAGTCTGAGTCCTGGATTACATTATATGTCATGGAAGCACTATACCTGACACAGAGCTGCTACTCAGTACCAGTGCACAGGGATAATGTACAGAACAGACTCTGGTAGCCTAGATTCTCAGAACTGCAGCTCTCTGCATTTGAGAAACTGTAAAGCCTAGCTCTGAAAATACCAACTCATTTGTAATTTGGCTCTTTACGAGAAAAAACAGTAAAAATCACAAGCATTGAGGGGATTTCAATCTTTAACTGTGCTGGTAATACTTGTTAACATGTGTACACACTCCTAATAGAGAAACACAATGGCTATAAACAGAACTAATTCTGAACCAGAACAGCACTAGAAATGCAAACTACAAGCTCCAAATCCAACTGTCAAATTCTGCCAACCTAACTTGTCTCGTGCAGTACCAAATGAGACTGATACCACCTGGATCCAACCTAGTTCATTTTCAGACTCTTTGCTCTGTCCCAAGGAGTGAGAAGAGAGGACCCCATAGGCCAGAATAGAGAACAGAGCCAAAACCAGTAAGGAGAAAGGTGACTGCCTGTAGGGGAATGAAAAGAAAGTGTTATTTGGGAACATATGAGGAGACAACATAGAAGAGGAACAGGGTGGAAGCAGCAACACTTAACAGCAAGAAAAAGCTTAGAAAACACAGATGTGGAAGTTAAACATCCCTTTCTCATCCAGCACTCTAAGAAAGGTAATGAGTGCATTTAGGGTGGATTCTTTCACCTTCTTAGGACGCATAAGGGACGTGTCCTTTTAAGAAAAACAAATGAACAGGACCCATCATCAGATCTGGTACAGCAAATCCTATGTCCAATTATCCTTCAAAATCAGTGTGGCATCCCAGCTAATCTGCAATGTGCAATCATTACAAATCTTCCTGTGCTCTTTGTGTTGGCTATAACAGGGCCTTCATGAATGGGCTGCTCACTGATTTATCAAGTCTAGCCTGTAACGTGCTATTTTTCCTTTATTTTTTACAAAATACGCTTGTTTTTTGTCTAGAGATTGCCTTTCCATTCAGGCTCTGACTCCTGACTTATGCTAAAGAACATGGGATCCACTAGAGGAAACATATAAAAGAAGAAACAAAGGAAAAGTCCAAGGGTTCTTGAGGAAGGAAAAGTTAGTAGCAAGTGGGAGAAAATCAGCCCTACATGAGGCAGCTGTGGCCATACATTCCACCTCTGGGGGAAACTTGCCACCTCAAGTTTATTTTCTTTCAATTGCAAAAAACTTCTTTTTTGTGTATCAAGGAGCAACAGAGACTGAACTCCCCATAACAAGCAGGACAAAAGGTCCATTGTTTAATGATTTCAATTAAATTAGCAAATGGCAGAAAATTAAGCAACATTCCAAGCATTTTAGTGTGTTGCATGGGGCTACTTTCGGTGGATGTGAATGCATGAAAAGGCCTTTCCAGCTTGAACCACTGGATGAATGCACAGGGTACTCTATAATCATAAGCCCTTGTGCTTCTGGCAGTGATGGGTGCAAAATCCAAGGCAAGCTTTTACTAATGCTATTAATATGTTAATAGCAGCTGTCTGAAATGCTCAGTGTGTAAGAGCAGTTACATACTACATTTAATAATACCTAATTCTTCACTATTTTAGCAGTCTGACCTATTTACTGATCTTCATAGTATCAAGATACACCAGCATTTGAGAGACAAGCTTTTTCTACTTCCATGCTCAGCTGGAGAACAGGAACTATAGCATCTTATCCTTACCCTGTGCAGTCAGAATTAGTCTACAGTGAATAACAAGGCTTCATAACTTGAGCTATGAATTCAACAGAAAATAAAACACATAGTTTGACATTTTAAATAGTTTAAGGTTAGGTAGAGTCGTGCATTAGTGGGAAAGAGCAATAACATCAACTTTATAATCACTGCTGCATTCCTTCACTCTTGCTTTACTGGGGGGTCTTCTCTCTTGTCAAGAAAAACATCAGCTCCAGAGGGGTTAAGAGCAGTTTAAAAAAACCACAAGAGCAGACAGGCTAGTACTGTTCTACAAAATGAAGTCATGTTCAGTGAATAGAGCTGATTAGAATAAATGACAAACTGCTGGTAGCTTCTCTACAGTGTCCCACACTAACAGTGCTCGAATTTTAATGAGAGGTAAAACGAGTCTAAGAAGCATATGCTGCCCTTTTTTCTTCCCTAGGAATAAGAAAGTAGGTTCTACGCATTTAGATGGCAACTTTCCTCAAAGAGATTCATTGACATGTGATCAGATAAGTGTCTTAGATGAACAGGAGACGTTGCTGTAAGGTTTAACAAGGACATTCTCAGTAAGAACTGGATAGGATCTAGATCTTGTTTCCAGCACAGCCCTGCCAGATCGCCAGATGTAACCATCCTTAAAATAAACTGCAAGATATACATCTCCCTCTTGACACCCCTATGTACAGTATTGCTGCTGCGGGGAGCAAAGCTAACAAGGGTCACTTTCATATCTGCAGGAAGGTTATTGAACACTAGTGGAAGCCAGTGTTTTGAAATGGAGATAGCATAGCATAACAAAGTAAAACTAACAAATGCTTGGGTTTTTTTTTTTTTGTTGTTGTTTGTTTGTTTGTTTGTTCTGCTTTAAGATAGAGAGCAACTGACAGGCAGAGAACTAAATAAAGATCAATTATACTGAAACCTTTCCTCCAATGAATCCTTTTTGACCTGACACATAGAAGAAGTACATGGTAATGCATGTATAACACCACTAGAACTCCATGCAAGCAATTTCTCAAAACCATTTAAATCTACTACTCACCCTCAAGATTCAGAAGCTCCCTCATGGCAAAGACAGAGCCAAGACATTAGTTATATAAAACAAAGAAATACATTAGAATGAGACAGCATTATATAGCTCCAAAAGCTTTGTATCCGGACGAGAAGAGAAGAGAAGAGAAGAGAAGAGAAGAGAAGAGAAGAGAAGAGAAGAGAAGAGAAGAGAAGAGAAGAGAAGAGAAGAGAAGAGAACTTATCTGCTTATTTCACAAGCTTGCCAGAAATTCTATCATCTTTATGACATAGTAAAATAACCACGGACTGATTTTAGACTTCAAATTGAACTACAGAAGGAAAACTATGTCAACAAAGTCATGTTGGGAATCGTAATAGAAACAAGGAGTTACGTTAACTGCACACAGAACAATGCATTCAGTTTATACGCAATATATATATATATATATGGCGTATATATATGTATATGTAATATATATGTATATATATATGTTTCAGACAATGTATTCTTTTCCTCCATGTAGTCTGAAAGGAAAAAAAACAAACAAACACCCCAGATATAGGGATGGACAGGAAATTTCTACGCAAATTCTGTAACACTTTCAAGGGATATAAAACGGTCCAGAGAAACAATTGGACCCTAAAAGTGCACAATCAAAGCCAGCTGGAGAGTCCACATGGAATATCTTCTTTCCATACTTCCATGGGTATAGCAAAGAAGTGGAAATATATATTTACACGTGATCTGCCTCCTAATTCCTAATCTTTTACTGAAGCACAAGCATTTTATGTTTTGTACACAGATGCTAAAAATACTCATTAGAGAGGATAAATCCCAAACTTGCAGAGCATGGAGGCAACGTGGGAAAGAAAAGCAAAGCAGAAAAAACAGAAGACAACCAGTTCTTAGAACAGAGTATCCCTTCACAAACTGTTCTTGCTTCTTCACAAATAATGCATTGGATTTCCATTTGAACAACCAAAAGCTTGAGTGCATATGACTTTTTTGTTGTATTTGGTGCCCGGTGTTTATCTGATTGCCTAAGATTTCATTTTCATGGTCCAACTGCCTCTGTGCCAAGGTTTATCACTGCTGCTTTTGTGCCCATTTACTCAGGTTAACTTGGCATTTGTTTTCCTGTGCATTGAAGAGTCACGGTGAGAAGTTCTGTCACACTTTCTTTTAAAGGGCGAGATGCTGAGAGCACCTGCAATCCGCCCCTCAGAACGGAGCTGTCAGCCACCTATTCTCTCTTAGAATTTTTTTTCTAAGGATCCAACTGCTATACCGAAATACAAATGGTTCATACAGATGTTAGAATTTAATAGAAATTTCCCTCAAACATTTGGAAACATTCAGAAATATCCTATCCAGGAAAGATAGCAGAACATTGTAAGGAAGCAATGTTTCTGAGCACTCAGGACTATTGCCCACCAAGACAGGCAAGCATGTAAACATTATTCCATTTACTGGCCCTGCAACATTTATACTTTGGTTAAGTTAATGAATACACTTAGAGGGAACCTGCAATGAACACATACTGAAGCGACTGGGAAAACTTGTTTTGTAGTGTAACTCTCATAGCCCAAGGGTTGCAATGAAAGAAAAAACACGTAGCATTTCCTTATCCACAGGTATTAAAGTGAATGGCTATTAAATTATTTGCATTTCTAAAGTAATTCCCACATTGTTCAGCTTCTCTATAGTGCTACTGACAGTGCTTTACTTTTTTTTTATGCCTTTTTTGGGGGGGTATGGGAAGAAAAGAACAGGACTAGAATAAAACTCAAGCAATCTTCACAATACACAAACCCCTTCAGTCTGTTTACAATGAAGAATATCTCAAATACAGACAGCTTTAGTTTAAAAAACAACAACAAGCAACAGGGTTCAATGAAGGTAAAAAGTATTTACTTTTCAATATGTACTGAAGTCACAGTATTTGTTTTGAGATCATTATACCAGGTGACATTTTCATTGTATTCTCAAAGTACTTTCTAAGAGCCTGTCCAAATACCGAAGGGGCAGGCTTTAACTAAGGGAAAACAAAAACTGTGCTGACAAACTCACAAAAACAAAGCTAATGATCAACATTCTTTCCACTCAAATATATCAATGGTTGTACAACCATTTCTCAAAATTTAAAAGCCATCACAATAAGCAAATGAAATCACACATTTCTTTGTTTTTTGTTTGCTTGTTTTTTGTCAGACTTTACCTGATGTCAGTAAAATGTAACCATAATCTAATCTTACACGTTTTAGGTTTAGGTCATTTTCACATTCTGTATCATTGTGGCAAAAAAAAAATCATTAAGGAAAAACAATCATTTAATGTGATCTCTATTAGAACAGAAAACATTACAAAAGAACATCTACTGATCAGAGCATACTGAAATGAAGATGACCTGGTACACTAATGGGATTTTTGTTAACAGCTATATATTTAAGGAGATTATTCAAGTCCAAACTCAAGGAGAACTTGATGCGTGAAAACAGCTGACAAAGTATTAACTGTGTGTGGTAACAGGTTACACAGTACACACAGGTGTTGGTGCTCTTTGCAGTATTTATTTGCAACACTGTCACACTGAGATTTCTCCTTCCACAATAAATTATTGACTATGATACAGTGTATAGAACAATGGTGAAACATTTCTTGACAACTCAGAAGACAGACATACTGCAAAAGTCCGTGTCTCTGAAAACGAGAAATGGAGACAACAGCCTCCTTGCATCTTCATTAGCTAGATCCTTTCTCCTCTTTGGCAACAGAATCTTCCACAGGAGTAGCTTCCAAATCTTTGCTTGACTTCTCCTTCTCTTCATTTTCATCCTCTTGAGGGTAAAGATCTGGGTATTTTTGCATGCATTCTTGCATAGCACGGAATTGGTCCACACAGTCTGATCCCTTTATTTCTTCTGTGCTATAGTGGAAACAAGAAAAGGCTGACTTGAACTGTTCCCCACAGGGACCACTAGCCATTCCGCCCAGACATGGGCAGTTCCAATTGATATCTCCATTGGGCAATATCAATCCTGAACAAATAAAAGAGAGAAGTAAAGTTAAGTGCTCCCTTCAATAAATTAATTACATTCAATGAAAGCTGCTAGGAAATATTAATAATACCGTAGTAGTTCTGTAGCTTCAGGAGTGCAAAACACCTTCCATTTCCTGGACTGTTTGCTTCTCTCTCTGATCTTTATGATCCATTATTGTGCACAAGTGAGAATAGTTCTATATCTTTGCCTGAATTAAGTCTTTTTCCACTTGCCAGACTCTGTCAGGGAGGCATGCAAGCCTTAAAATCATGTAATATAAGAACTTAATTCCTGTATTAAGATTAGAATTCTTTTGTATCAAGCTGGACGAATGCTTTTTCATTGTTTTAAATGAACTCTGGAATACTAACACAGAATCTTCCCCCAGAATTTTAGCAGGAAATCCAGAACAGAAAAAAAAAAAAGCTACCAGTTTAGGTAAGAACACAGTTAAAATGAAAGTAAATTTTATCTCTTCAAATCACAAGTCTGCAATGGATAGGATTACTATCTTTAATTCTCCAAATTAACACTTCTTTCAAAATGCAGTCTCAATGTCACTGATCCAGTGAGTCATAATCCATTGGTGCTTGCACCTGGGGAAGAAAACCCACTGGTTTACATCATAGGAGAGTGAGGCTTGGGTTAGCATTTAATTGCTGACTTCACACAACCCATTCTTTCTCAGCTTCTGGGATCTGTTGGTATCATGGATGAAGCCAGAAACATGCATTTATGTCAATATGTGTATTTCTACTTCCTGTAATGAAGCCCCACTATTGTACTGATAAAAGTTTCTTCCATGTTATATACCAAATATTCCACTAAAAATCTTACATGCCAATGATCCACAATGTAAGACGACAGAAACATAGGAAGCAGGATTGAATGGAACACCATCAGTCATAAAAAAAACAGTTCTGTACATCTGATCATTCATCAAGCTCTTTCTTAAAGGAATTTGAGTTTTTGCTTTACCAGTCCTTTGTGGAAAACACTTCAAGACTTAATTTCTAAAATAAGACAACTAGAATAAGTTTGGACAAACACAGAAAAGGGAAGACAGCAACTGTCTTGGCTTAAGGTGCAATTCCATATGCACTTTTAGCCAACTTCCCTATCACACCTGTAATGCTAACAAAAACCACTTTTCATGCACAAATCTCACTAGTGCCTTCTTCAAATACATCTAAAAAATAATTTTATAAAACCTAATTAATGGAAGTAAAGATGGCAATGAAAACTGGAGATCTTTTACTTCAAGTTCTTCCACATACAACACACAAGACCAGACATAAGGCCTTCAGTTAGAACATACTCAGAGATATACTGCAATTCAAAATGCTATCTATCCTGAACCTACCTACTTTGTCAGCCTTCCAATTTCTTTTCTTTCACAACTTTGAGGTCAAAGTGACTCTACATATTCCTGCTTATCCTGCTGAAATCCCATAACAGATAGCACAGAATCAAAAGAGAGAACACAATACAACTTTATTTTCTCCCAAGGGAAATGGAGCACAGGTTTTGCTGAGTGGTCCAGCAACTAAAATAAGACTTCTCAAATACTCATAACGTAATGTTTGTCTTACAGATAAAAAAGGCTCCAACAGAAAAAAAACAACATATCAGCACTGCTGAAGACATAAGATTATGGCATGTCTATATGATAAATCTATTCTTTTCCAGATAGAACCATACTGTATACTGTACAGTAGAAAAGATCAAGGGAGACATTATGGTGGATTATGCCACAAAACTTGAATACTGGAAGTCAAGCACTCTATTAAAGTAGAAGCTAAATTAGAAAAGTCTGTCTGTGACTTTATATACAACAAAGCTCCTTCCAGTTGTCTTTTAAATAAAAGCCACGAGTTGGAGCTTCTGCAATTCAACATACTCTAGAATGTTTTGCCCATATGTTCTTCCTGCCCACGATTTTCTCTCCCATTACATGTGGCTCAGTCTGTGACGTGTGAATTGTTCTGATCTGCAGCACTGCAGCCTGACACTGTTCAAGTGAGAAGTTTTCAGGGAGCCCTTAAAACATGGCAGTAAGTAACCACATGCTAAGAATAAGCTTATTACGGTATTTAAACACAGAGTTTATTGTTCTGAATCGTATAGTTACACAATTTCACTACAAGGTGTCCCTGATGTAACTAGCTTCTGGCTTTCTATTTCTTCTATAGTTTAGAAAGGTGATCTAACATGCTATAAATACAGAATTGATAATAAAAAAGAACCATCACCTTCATCCTTCACCACAGCCTTTCAATACCTAAAAAAATACACTTATGAGGAATGAACTATTAAGTCATTCAAACAGGGAGGAAGTCGTTCCTTTAATTTTTACTAGCTTATTACCCAGATAAATGGCACAATACACTATACTCATTGCATATGTACAACCATGGAAAGAACAATTTGGGACAGGGTGTCAGAGAGAAAAGAGAGAAACCCCTCTTCAGAGGCATCAGAAGAATTGATTTTGAATCTTCATAGCATGTATCTGTATTATGTTAGATCTGAGACAGGCACTCTTTCATCTTAAAATCCGGTGTCAAAAATAGCAGTTTTAGTTCCAGGACCAATATGCACCCACATGCTGTTGCTGGATCAACAGCTTTTGTTAATAAAATACAATACTTTAATTATCCCCAAAGAAAGACGATGAATGATTATAGGGGGGAAGACAGGCAAACTCAGAATGACCACATGTAACATCAACATAGCTTGTGTGTATGCATTTACTTAGCAAAACAGCAAGCTACTTTGTTTAGTCATACATACACCACACAAAGTAACTTAACAGTTCAGTGAATGATAAACTCTCTAAGGCTTTGTATGCTCTCCAGATGTGGTTTCTAGAGGAGAAAAAAAAAAGGTTTTCCTCCTCTATTTTGCAAGCAGTCTCCAGTTTTTCAGAGGAAACAGGAAAGCACAGAAAAGCAACTATGAACTTAATGATGCCATCTGATCATTAGAGGTCATTACCTCTTCACTTAACAGACCAAAAACGGATTTAAAATTTGTCTGACAGGAATCAAAAATTCAGGTTTTGCTAAAATTTCTACACGCCATAAAAATCAGAGTAAATACTTTTCAAGTTATGCCTCCTCAGACACTGCTTTCCACAAACCATTTGCATGTTTCATCTTCTACCCAAGTCAAGGCAATAACAGATACCATTTGGATTTTATTGCCTGTAGGTGTCTCTGTGAAATTTTCAACAGCTGAAGCACCACTGCCACAACAAAAACAATGCTAAAGGCCAAAGCAGAGATTGTTTCCATTAAGTAGGCAGGTTAGTCATGGCATCTCAGTGACACAACTTCCCTGAAAATAGGAGAGAGAGAGGAATTCCTGACAGACATCAAACTGTAGCTTCTAAACATCTTCCTGAAATGAGACATAGGCACTTAGGGAAGGCTTAGGGGAGAGCAGAGACAGGAAAAACATTTCTTCTCATCTCAGGCTGAAGGTTGTCAGATTACCTACCTGTCAACCCTACCATACAGTCAAAAAGTCAGTGAAGGTTATTGCAAAGCTTGAATAGCCAGCACGCATCAGTTATTATAGAGACAAAAATAGCTTCAATTGTACTTACAAGAGGATATGTTTAATGAAACAAAGTTATGAAAACAAAGTTATTTTGATGACATAAATTAAAACTACGTACTACATCAGCTAAGAAAGCATCCCTTTGCACTACAAAGCCGCTAAACTGTGCTTAAATACTGCCCTCTGGGGGTCACAGAGCCACTTGCTTCCAGTTTCTAAGAAAATTTCAGCCTCAGCTGATGTGAGAGTAATGAAATCATATGAAATAACAAGGCTAAATGGTGTATATGTATAAAGGAAATAAGAAAAAAAAATCCAAATTCACAGACATTCAGAACATTTTATTAACATAGGCAAAATGTACTTAATCCTGACAGGAAACAAGATATTTCACCCATTAGAAATAACCTAAAATATGCTTTCTGCAACCAAAATATTTACCAGTCATCCAGAACTATTCTCATCTCTTAAGTCTCCTGAACTAGTTCATTTGCAGGTTGGATATACTCTGTGTAAGAACTGTAGTTGTCACTGAAAACTTGAAACTTGCCTCTTCTCAAGGCAAGATCCTTACAGTTGAAAGCTGTAACTTGAACTTACCTTAAAAGATTGCTAGTTTCTGATTATTTTGCCACTTGTACAGTACAGAGTAAATCATATATATACATTTTATATTAAATAGGATATTCAGAGGTTGCCAAGTTAGGCAACTTGTGCTGCACAGAGGTAGGCAACAAACTCCTAGCAATGACAGTGGCATATAACTCACTTCAGCCACTTGGAAAATGGTATTAAGTCATTTAAGATAGTTAAAAAAGACAATCACAATGGCTCTAAGTATGTTAATACAAGAAAAGACATTTTTTTCTGAATATTTCTGGTTACTAATTAAAACAACGAGCCATGAACTGAAGAAGAAAACACATTTGGAAAGTACATCATTTGTGCTGTCCTAATTTGGAAGTTAAGACTGGGAGGAGTCTGACTGTATCTTTACTAAACAGTTTTCTAAGTTTACTGAATAAAGCGTTTATTTACTGAAACCACTGCCCTACTTTCTCAGTCTTTAAAAATGAATTAATATTGTTAGAATATGATATACGTAGTGTATCAATCTCTACTTGCATTCTGTTCAACTACTGACCTTGTTCTTCATAAGGGTCATCTGGATCGTCTGCAACCAGTTCAGCACTGCTTGGTGTCTCATGGTCCTCCTTAGTCACAAATATAATTTTGTCTTTTCCTGTCACATAGGAGACAATAAGCAAAAGATCAGGAAAAGCTGAAACTGAGTAAGTAATTTACAGAGTGGCCGACCAGAACACAGTAATGAGATACTCAGCACGATGCCCTGATGTTAATACTGAATGAATTCTACTTTTCTTATTGAGCATCTTCAATTACAAGTTCCTCGTTCACAGGAACATGTATATAAAGACTATCAGTAAAGTATTCACAGGGAAGGTACTGAAAGTTACAAAAAGACCTGGAAATAAGACCTAGGAGAAAAACAACTACACTTAAAAAGGTCAAGTAGTAACTTATCTGGGAGAACAGTAAATAAAACCGATCCTGTTGTTTTTGTACCACACTCATGTAACTGTAGGAAGTTATTCTCAGTATTCAGTAAGAAGTGAAAAAGTCAAAACCAATTAGAGATTTACAATAAATATTTGCATATGGCACAGTTGTGCAATGCAAATAGATGTCTACAGAGACTGCACTGAAGAGAGATGTGATAAGACAGGTATTTGTTTCTAAAGGAGACCAGAATCAGCATGCAGGACTCACAGAAGCAGTAAAGGACCACACACTATTTCTGAGCTGAGGCAGCATTTAACAGATGTCGCAGAGAACTCACTTTTTAACACCTCTTTCTCCCACTCCTTCCCCCCCTTAACAGAGTTAGGGACCAGCACAGCCCAGTGACAGGAGCTGAGTGCAAGCAACTCAAAATGAAGTACCTTAAGCAACATCACCACTAAATATGAAGCCACAAATCCCACATGGGTAGAAGAAACTAATTATTAAAGTCACAGCACCTCGTTATACAGGAAGGAAGTGAGGAGTAGGTGAACATAAAACAGTTTGGGAAGTGTTCTTCTAAAGCACTCACTACATAATAACAGATCACCCATTTACTAGTTAGAATATACAGAAACTACAATATTCTTTTCCTCTAAAGTTCTACTTTTCACAGCAAAGTCCTGTAACAGCTGTAAACCACTGTACAGTTCACTGAATCTTAAAGTTAAAAAGCTGTTTTTAAACAAAATCTACTACTACTCTCTTAGGAGAACAAACTCAGCTGCAGGGGCTGGACAGAAAAGGACCAAAAGCCAAAAGTGAAAGGGAAAACTGTACTGAGCTACAGAAAGCATTCAGCAGGATTCTCATTAAGATCAGCAGTCTCCATTACAGAGTCATGCCATAGTTTATAATAATTATGTGAATTAAATTCTAAAGGGCACATTAACGGTCTAGAACAGACAGTGTTGAAAGGTGCTGCAAACATTACTAAGGGCAGAAAAACAACAGAGCGTACTTCCTGCTTGTGTGCCACTCCTGATTTAACAAAGTAGTTATGAAGGGGAAAAAAAAACCAAAAACACAAAAAAGGCTTGGCTGGCAACCAGGGCAAAGGTTCCGAACAGCTCTGTAAGGCTGTAAAAAACTGCTCTAAGGCAGACACAAGCAGAAAAGAACATCTAACTGAAACTTTTCTGAATGCACAGCTCAGCATTTGCTCACTGGAATGAGCTCCCCAAACACTTCCTCTCAATCTCCAAATTCAGAAAGGCCACTACAGTGACAAAGCACGTTACAAACGAGCATCTTCATGTCCTTCACCGTGACCTCCACCAGAAAATGCTCTGTAATTCCCTTTGCTTTACATTCAGTTATGTCTTCACCACGTGTGAAAAACAGATAAACCTGGATTCTTTCTAAAAGGGAAACTTTTTTGTCAGCCAACTTTACAGGGCAGAACAGCTTAGATTTCTTACATGAAATGAACTAGAAAAGGATAAAATATCAGCACTGTTAGCTGTAACATGAACTATAACCCCATCACCGTAACTATACCACAAAGTATAACTGCAGTCACTGCAGCTGTCATTCTGTAGGATGTCATAAGGCAACTGACAGACCCGGTAAAGACACAAGATGTTGTTAAAGCAAGTTAAAAACATAAAGCAAAGAGAAGTTTTCACAGTATATAATCAGTATCCAACGTTCCAAAGTTTACCGTTTCAAAACAGCACTTAGAACATTCTTTGCAGCTCGAAACGCCAAGGGGGGAAAAATGCATCCCCTCAGGTCAGAAAGTTGTCAAAAACCGTTAAGCATCGCGACGTATGCAGCTCTACACAGAGGCAGCCCCACCCTGCCCACCTCAGCGTCTTCCCGCGATACGCACAGGGGCTCCGCCCGCTGCGGCCGCGCTGCTCAGTGTAACGGCTACGGGAGCAGAGTGGGACTCAGCCTCGGCCCGGCTGCGGGGTGGCTTTGCCCCACTCGGCCGCGGCCTCTTCAGCACGGCCCGCCCCACGGTTTCCCGCCCGCCGTCAGGAGAACGGCCCCACAGCACAGAGCGCGCGGACGCCTCTCCACCCCTCGAGGTGGGCCGTTCCCGCGCCTCAGGGAGAGCCACGCCGCGTGACATTGGGAGGACGCCGGCGCGTACCTTCTTGCCTGCAGTAGGACATGGCGGAGCCGCGCGGAGCCGCCCGCTGCCTTCCCGCTCAATACGCCCGCAGACCGGCTCCGCCACCGTCCCGCGTCCTTCCCGCCCGCCTCGTTCCTGCTCCCGTTCTTCCTCTTCCAGCACTGCCGCAGTGCCGCGCAACTCCACGCCGTGACCTCTGACCTCCGGAAGCACACGCAGTGACCCCTGGTCTCCGGAAGCGCACGCCCTGACCTCCGGCGCGCGCTGCTGCACGGCCTCCCCTAGGCGGGAAAGGAGCAGCCAATCCGGGCAGAGCGCGCTCCGGTGCTAGACAACGCCTTCCGGCGTGCCTTGCGCGCGTCGCGTGAGAACTACGTGTCCCGGCGTGCACCGCGGCAGCGGCAGAGCGGGGAGAGCCTGAGGAGAGGGGCTGTGGGTGTGGCTGCTGGCGAGCGGTTGTCGCCGGCGGGCTCTCTGGGCTGCGAGGGAAAGAGGCTGAAGATGTCGAGGAATGTAAGTGAGAGGGCGCCCCGGCCGGAGCGCTGCGTGTGGCGGGCTGCTCGTTCCCGTTTGCCTGGGCGGCCGCCTGAGGCTCGGGGCCCCGAGCAGCTGTCAGGTCCCGCCTGGCTGCTCCAGAGCGGCCTCACCTCCTCCCCTCGCTGCCCTCGCTAGCTTGCCGTTACTGCTTGGCTGTTCCCCGCGGCACAGAGCTCTGGTGCACCTTACACCCGGGGGTGTTGGTTATCTAACGTGCTAGCACCCAGGGCAGCAGTAGCAGTTTGTTCTGAGACCTCTTCTCGTAGCCCGAGGTGCAGTTACTGTAGGGTGTGCTGGCGCTTGGAAATGAAATGTGTTATTTATAGCTATGCTGTAGCTGGTCTGGAATTTGGGAGTATTACTCAGTTTGTCGCTGGGTGTGGATACCAAATAGGGAACATAGAGACAGACTGGAGGACGTGTGAAGGGATGTGCTGAGCTGCTGTTATAGCCGTTGTTTTCCATCGTTAAGGTTTATTTATTGGCTGTATTTCTGATATCAAAATTGTGACAAGGCATTTAATAAGTGGGAAGGTTTAGGTCCGATGTAAGTGGTGCAGTTTAGCAGTGCTTAAGCAGTTTAGCAAAGGTAAAAAGCTCATTTTGAAACAGGCTGTCCCCTTTTATACCAATATTGCATTTTTGGTTTATCTCCAACAGTTCTCTGACACAGGAAGCAAAAAAGAACATGTCAAAATCACAAGTGAGGCCAAGCCAGGGTTCCTGGAGAGGCTCAGCGAGACTTCTGGAGGCATGCTCATAGGACTTGGGACATTTCTTCTGTCCTTCTACCTTCTTTTTACCAATGAAGTAAGTGAAATACTATCAGTGTTTATACACAGCTTTAAAATGGTGACGTTCAACTAGTTTTGCATGTATGGGATCACAGAAATGGTCATGCTGAAGTTCAGTTATTTCATCAGTGGAAAGAGAGCAATGCATCTGGAGAGGCTGATGCTTATACTTGGGATGTAAGAATGAAATCACAGAGCCACTGATGTTCCTGCTGTGAAACAGCGTGTGATAAAGACAGCGACTGTGTATGATGAGAAAAAAGATCCCAAATCTGTGAGCTCCTGGGGAAACAGGCTGTAGTGCTATTGAAAGAAGCTGAATGTGCCAGCCATGTTCAGTTCTTCTGTCTCTATCTTGAGGTAACGTAGGGAACTCATATCTAGTGCTGTTAGAATTTAGTTAAAGGAACTCATATTCAATATTGCAAAAGTGAGGGTGTTAATTACTGTCATTGTTAGTTTGTCTTGGTTTTATAGTTGAAGGAGAATGGTGAATTGCGAGTGTGTTTTCAGATTATGCCTTGAGGATGAATGTCTGAGAAGTGCTTGGGGTCTGCAGGTCACTTGTCTTTTACCATTTTCATAAGATAACGATGTTTCATTGATTCTCCACAAGTTGATTTTGCTTTTCTTGACTACAGGGACGAGCTTTGAGGACAGCTAAATCTCTTGATGAGGGACTTTCTCTTGTGATCCCTCTTGACAACATTCACAGCGTTTCTCAACAGAATGAGGGGAGACTGGTGCACTTAGCTGGCGCTCTGAGCACAGCAAAGGTAAATAAAACTAACATCTCAGGTATGGGAGAATTTCAAGTTTGGAGGGATTGGAGTGTTTAAATGCTCATAGGTACCTCATTAACTCCTACTGACTTGTGTTTTCTTTATATTTCAAATAGCCTTTGTTTGATCCCAGCTATGGGCTGTCCATCCAGGCTGTTAAGCTTAAGCGCAAAGTGGAAATGTACCAGTGGGTAGAATATGAAGATTCCAGGTGAGTGAAACAGATCTGTAAAAAGGAATGTTGTATTAACAGGATCAATTGAAACCTGTATTCTGCATTGAGCTGGTACGTGTGTGTGCTATTTTGTTTCTCACTTCACCCTTTTTTTTGCAGGGAGTATGAAGAAAATGGTGAGATCAAGAAAGAGACAAAGTACTCATACAGTAAGTTGATCAACAGAAAATCCTTTTGTTTTTATGCCTGTAAATTCGGGCTTTCCTGTGTATCTATCTTGATTTTGTTGAAAAATGTCTATTTTTTGTTGGGAAAGAAAACTACATAAAGAAATAAGCAATGATTCTGTTTGCTAAGCAAATGGCAGAGTGTTGAGAGTTTAGTGTTCATATGAGCTAATGAAAACCTCCAGCACTTCTTGATGTGTGTTGTGGCATTTGGCAAATGCTTTTTTTTTTTTGTAGGAGGAGAACTGGGAAGATAGTTCGAATCTACCTGATAGTGGAAAAATACTCTGAGTCATCGTATCTCTGGAGCTTATTCTCTGTACTTCATTTATCCACAACTAAAGCCCATGGATATGTAACATGGGTGTACAGAGATTTCTGGGTGTGATCATAAGAATACTCCAGCTCAGTGAAGCATGAGGCTCTGCAGCACAGAGACAGCTAATGAGCAAAGCTAGTGGTGGGTGTGACATTTGAGGAACAGACATTAAAGAACCAAAAAAAGCTATGCTCTCAAAATTGATGGATTCTGTCCAGTTGAAGTCTGTATATGCCAGGTGTTGTGGGTTGGCCTTGGCTGGCAGCCAGGCAGCACACAGCTGGTAGCTTGTTTCCACTGCAGTGGAACTGGAGGAGAGAATAGGAAGAACAAGAGAGCTTGTGAAGTCAGACAGGGAAGTCTCTTACCATTGTGGGCAAAACAAGCTTGTTTTGGGGAGGGCTAACAAGATATTGTCAACAAAATTAAATACTTAATTAGTGCTCTGCGTAGTAGCAAAACACAGTTGCTCCCACTGTTTCCCAGGCTCAGATTCACTCCAGACATCTCTGCCCTTGTTATTGCTTCAGGTTACTCTTGGTGCCTTAAGTGAGGCAGGGAGCAGTGTGGGTGTGGGTTTACAGTCTCTCTGCTGCTCTTTACTCTTCATGCTTCTTCCCTACTCCAGTGTGGGGAGGCCACAGATGCCACCCCTACAGCCCTCCCTACAGGTACCAAAATCTTGATATACAAACCTGGTACACTAGAATATCCTTTACAGTGATCCCCACTCCAGTGTCTAGCCAAACTCTCTTCCTTCCTCTCTTCACCTCTATGGAAGCATAGAGCGTTGTATTTAGTACAGAGACTGCTCAAAGAAAGGGACTCTAGTTTTGTAGGAGTTGCAAGAAACCTACTTATACCTATAAGGAATGTGCTCTGGAGGTGCGGAGAGGCTGCTGTGGCCTGAATCAAGGCAGTGCTATGCATCTGTGACAGTGCTATGTACAGGCATCTTCTCTGTCTTAGTTGACTGCACTGAAATCTGCTCGCTCTGGCAGAACTCCCAGCTTTTCCTTGCTTGCTCCCAAAGAGAGGAGCCAGGAATTAAAGCCTGATCAGGGAAGATGCCAAGAGCAAACCCCCCACCATGCAAAGCTGAGTTACAATTTTATCCCTAAAGTCCTTTTTTTCTAAGTCCTTCCATTCGTTGTTAATATATTAGAAAGTCAGATTTAAGTATCATTATAGACTACCCCTATTATGTACCTTGATGTTAAAAAAAAAAAAAAGTGTAATTTGGAACTGATTCATTGATTTAGAGGTGTCATCAGTAACTAAGATCTGAGTGGCAGTTATTGCTCTCTTCTCAACCTTCGTATCATTTTCCTTAGATACTGAATGGAAACCCGAAGTTGTGAACAGCAGGAATTTTGATCGAGAAATAGGACACAAAAATCCTAGGTAATTTACCACCTAGCACAGTCCCTCTAGATTTTGTCAATGTATCTGACTGATGATGAGAACTCAATGACAAATCTTCATGACATAGCAAAGTAGATGGAAACTCTTTGTCTTTTTGTAGTTGGGAGAAATTAGGTGTAGGTAGGCTAGACAGCAGTTCAAAGCGGCCTAATGGAGCCAGAATCCAACATTCCTGATGGAGCACTGCTTATTAGTAATGGCTCTACATCAGGCTGCTATTTTACAGCTGGACCACGTGGATTGCATATGGAAGAAGTGAATGGGTTTCTTTTTGACTATTATTGTCTGTTACTGGTTCTTCTATTAAAAGTAGAGTGAGAATAGCAAGCATCCCACAAGCTTTCCATACCACTTGTATGCTGCTCTTCTAAGCTAGCGTGTATGAACTCAGGCTTATTTATAGCAATTGCCCACATATAATTAGTTCTGTATTTCTCTCACCTGCAGCATTTTAATTATGCTACAGTGTGCTATTTTTAGTGCTAAGTTTTAGCTTGCTTGCCATGCTCACAGCACTTGTTTGGCTTGTTAGGAAGCGGGATAACATTTAGCAAAAAAAGAAAAAAACCAAACCAAACAGGACTTGAATGAAACTTAGAACTCCAGCTAATGTCCAGAACTTTGTTTTGGTGCTGTGGGCTCATCTGAATGACTGCCTGTTATTTGGAAGTTTTACCTTGGCAAAAAAAGTGAAGACATGTATTTTTATTATAAATCCCAAGTAACATAGACCTGTTAAGGTGAGAGAGAACACAAAAAGGATGCACAGATGGCATACCTTGTCTGTTTTCTACAAACACCATTTTTTCTCCAAGCGTTCTCCAGTAAATTCAAATTTACACTTGAATGTAAGAAATATTTTTTTATTAGTACTATGGCAATACATCATTAAAAAGTGCCACGTCTAAGAGCAGTTCATTTAACTATAGTGGTACAGACCTAGGAGTGTACTTGTGGTAGATCCTTGCCTGAAACAGAACTGTGTATGCAGACATGCTGAACTTTAGGATTCATACATAGTATTAATGAGACTATTTTAAGTGTGTACTGCACACCTTCTTCCTTCTGCCCATCTGTCTTATCTGTTCATGTGACTTAGACAATGTTGATAATATAATCTGTTATTTACTGCCAACGACAATCCAGTAGGACTGCTTATGAAAATGAAGTCAAGTCCGTAAGGAAAAGAATCCAGAATTGGGAATTTAGTTACTTGGCCACGATGTAGAGGTATCCTTATTTGGATAAGGTTTGTGATCTAGATTTCTTTAGCAGATCAGTTAAATATTGCAAGTATTTCTCTGGGAATGTGATTAATTCATTGTCACTCAAAACATAGGGTCAGGACAGAAAAAGCTAGTGAATTCCTATAGTGTGAATAGAAAGTTAGTCTGGATGATGAAATGGTCATATCTTGACCTAACTTATTTTAATGATTCCAACACTAGAAAGTCAGAATGCAATTTCTCAATGGATTTGTTCTCACAGCCACTTAGCTCTTTGAGTTTAATCCTGATGTTTGACACAGTACCTTTTATGTGATTTATATTAAATACTGTAAAGCAGTAGTTTGATCATAATTATGGAACTTATCAGGAGCTCTTTCTGTTCCCCAGTGCCATGGCTGTGGAGTCCTTTACTGCTGTTTCTCCTAATGTTCAGGTTGGCAGCTTTGTCCTTTCCAAAGGTAAGAATTGCTTCGTACTGACTTTGCATTATTTGTTTCAGTAGCTGCAAACTTCACTTATTTCTACAATGGTGATTGTTACAAGTGATAATCAGGAAGCCAGCCTACAAACTGGCTGTTAGACACCAAACCTGAGCTTGGTTCTTTGTTCTGCTTAGGCCTTGTGGATAAGATTGATGACTTCAAACAGCTGAGCTTGGCACACCTTGAGGATCCACATGCTGATGTTACCCGGGGAGGAGATTATTTTTACCACAGCGAGAACCCCAGGCGTCCAGAAGTAAGATGAGAAAGATAAAACCAAAGCAGCAATTACTATTGTGTGAAAAAAGAAAGCTGGGGTATGTCTCACTTCTTTTTAAACATGTAGAAATTGGAGTGCAGAGCATCGCATAGGACAGGACCATTAGTATGAGTGACTCCCTTGCAGGAAGCTTCTGATCCTGCTTGAGCCTTCATTTTCTGTTTTTGTTTCTTTTTTTGTTTGCCTTGTTTTTGGATGGAACAACATTGGATCATGTTGGGACGAGGTTTCTACTTCTGCTGTACTGAGTACAAAGTTTGCTGCCAGTTAGTATTGCCTGCCTTTCTTTGCCCAGAAAGTGCAAGGATGAATGTAGGATCTATTTGATGTTAATATGTTCCTGCAACTAAATCAGAGAGGATATTGCAAAGAAGCATTTCAGCTGTCTTGTTTTGGCTATCAACTAGGCCCAGAAAAAATGCAGCTTGGCAATCCTACATGGCATCCTCTGGCTTGCCATGAATGCTCAAGAAAAGTGATGATTCGAATAGTGTTCCCATGAAGACTTTTCTTTCCTGTGATTCTCCTTCGTAAAGAAATCTTTCTCTGTTGATTTCCAGTATTCTCCTTATTTGTAGGTGGGAGACCTTCGTGTCTCATTCTTCTATGCCGGTCTGAGTGGACATGACCCCCACTTGGGCTCAGCCGATAAGGTAGGTCTTCAGCTATTTGTGTTATCTAAGCTCTGTCCCCAACTCAATAACCAGTAATATTCTTTCCCTTTCTTCCAAGGTGACTGTGATTGCTCGGCAGAAAGGTGATCAACTTGTCCCATATCACACCAAGTCTGGAGATGTTCTCCAGATTCTCTATTTTGGGGATCTCTCTGTAGAGGTAAGATATCACACTCTATCAATAAAGGGTTGAAATTGCAAATGGTAGTGCAGAAGCAGCAGTGAATAAGCTTTAATTCTCCTTCAGGCCTGTTACAGAGGAGGAGATGTAAACTTTGGCTTTTCTCTGTGCTATATCTAGGTCAAAGCATAATAGCCTGTGTTTATCTTCCCAGTTTCTGCATGTTTTTGTGTTGCAGCAAAATGCTGTACTTCACCTGTTAGCAGTATATAATTTGACTATAGTTACTTCTGTTCTTTTTTCCTTTTTAGAAGTAGCTATGGCTAAAGTAACTATTAAAAAAAATAAGTCAGCTTGTGTTGCTGTTGTTGAACATCATTTGCTCTAAGGACTGTTTCTATGCCTTCTCATTTTGGTTTGATTTGATTTTTGGTAGCCTCCCACTTACACACAGAAACACATGCTTTTGAAAAGGTCATACACAAAACAGTAAAAATCCGGCCTTAATGAAACAAATCATAGGAGATATCCACTCTTCAGCCTCTCTTAACAGGGAGTTTAGGCTTGTTTGAAATGTTTATTGCTACTCTGACTGAGAAAGAACCTTCAGGCAGTGCATAATGCTCCAATAAATCCTGCATGCTCAGGCAATTTGGTGATTCATTGACTCCTTTTAGTAGGTTGATTTCCATTAATGATTGCTTTGTGCCCTGCTGTAGAAGTCCCAGATGTCAGGAATTTACAGGATCTGCCAAAAGCAGACAAAAAGGCTTTTTTTTTTCCCCAAGTTGAAAGGGAGCAGCAGTAGAATCAGCTCTCTGCTGTGAGCTCTGAATCTTCATTAATTAGAATTTTAGTTCACTGGAAATGAACTAAAAGTGAATAAATTATAGAGTCCTTAGGCATACAAGTTGTCAATGAGTCATTTGTGTATCTTTCCCGTGAGTGTTTTATTATTCCTTAGCCACCTACATGTGTATTTTTTTGTAGAGGAAGAGGGGCATTCTTGCAAATAGGTTATTTCAGTTGGAGAAATGTACACATACCTTTTTATCTTTGCTTCCCTGCGCACTGCTTGTTTTCTTTCATGCACCTTTCCTTCAGACACCAGTGCATCTTGTTGCCTTTTCTGTCTTGCTGCAAACAGAACAAAATCAGGTGTTTCTTTCATGTTACGTGTACTTACTGCTGTCTTATTTTCCGCAATAATGAGCACTAAAAATCTATGCTTTCTGCTTGTGGTTACAGAGAGTGCCTGAGGGTGTGTGTTTCGCTATCTTAATTTAGATAAATGCAGGTTTCCTTTGTGCTGCACTTTGAAATCTTGTGTAGTGTGCTTGGATATTGATGTAAAAAAGGCCCTGAGGAATGAGCTGCAATGTATCTTCTACTGTCGGCTGTTGGCTCTGACTTTCTCTCATAATGTACTGGAAAGAGTTGGATCAAAAGAGAACTTAAGCATCATTACATGCAGCCTGTTTCTTGCCTTCAGGAGGTGTTTCAGAAGGAGCATGAGAGTAACACCATGAAGACCTGGGCCCTCCGTGCAGCAGGCTGGCTGGCAATGTTTGTAGGCATCAGCCTAATGACCCGGATTGTTTACACTTTGGGTACGTTGGTGACAGAAAGCTAAAATGATTTAGAAATAGGATCAAAATCTGTACAGTGTTCTGTGTCGCTCACATGTGAAATGAATTTATTTGAAGGCCAGGAGGAATCTTGTTTCTTTGATCTTTGGATTCAGTCTGAAAGTCACTGTAAGAATTGTAGGTAAAGAGCAGCTCAGCACCATATGGCTGCTTTGTGAAGATAAACAACCACTTACCTCTCTGCCAGTTTCAGAAGCTCCCGGCCCAGTGCAACCCAAAATTAGAAGCCAGAGCACAAGCTGGGCTGGTTCTTTCAAGTCTTGCTCTAGCTTCTGCAGTCCACCCATTTTCTACACACATATACAAGTGGTCTCCCCTCAACAGGTCTTAATTAGTAGTTATATGATAACTTCCCTTTGTATTATGCGGTACTGTGAGCGCTGCAAGGAAAGTTTTGGTATATCTCTTTAATTTAGAGGAATGCTGGAATAAAAGCTTACAGAAAAGTAGGATGATGCCTCAAACTTTGAACATCAAAGCTATCATTTTCTTTGGTATTCTGTGCACTGTCATTTTTTTATTATTATTATTATTATCTGTATACAGGCAACTGCAAGATCTATTATTGCCAGAAATTGCTTTCAGCCTGCAAATATTCACTGCCCTCAACTTGTTCCATAGCTGCAAGACTAATAGTCTACACTGCCTCATAAGCCTTGGATAAGACTTCAGACTTAATTTTGCATGACTTCCTGTCTAAAGAGATGAGGATGCTATTGTCTTAGAAATTCCTTATCCAGTGCCCTTGATAACAACTTGAGTCTGCCTCTTGATTGCAACAGTTTGTGCGAATCCTAGGCATAAGCAAGGAGTCCTTGTAAATGATAATCAACTGTTTTATCCCTTGTTTAATTCTTTCTGCAGTGGACTGGTTTCCTGTTGTTCGAGATCTGGTTAACATCGGATTGAAAGCTTTTGCCTTCTGTGTGGCCAGCTCACTGTCACTTCTGACTATCTCCATTGGCTGGTTCTTCTACCGTCCTCTGTGGGCTTTGCTGATCGGATTGCTCTCTGTAGTTCCAATTGTGGTTGCAAAATCCCGTATTCCACCAAAGAAGCATCAGTGAGAAAGAGGTACTGTGGTTCTGCACTAAATCCTGGTTAGAAGCTTTTTAAGTGCATTTCTGTTGTGGTTACATTGCTTACAGTACATTGTGCTTCAGCAGTGTGCGCCAAGATTTGGAGAGGAGTCTTGAAGTGTGGCTGTTGATAAATGTATTGTCTGTGAAAAAGATTACTGTAGAATGCTGCTTGTAGGAATTCAGTGACACTGACTTCAGGAAAAAAAAAAAAAAGTTTGGGAGCATCTGTATTCATTGTAAGTCAGTGCAAAAGTGCCATTTATCTTTCACCTCTTACTAATTCACCCTGATTTGAGAACTGGCAGATTCTCACTGGCAGGCGGGGCACCTTGTGTATTATGGACAAAGTGCCAGCTTCATCACATGGACTGATGTGAAATCCTTAGGAGATACGTGTGTGTACCTGCCTCTGACAATCCCTCCTTCTGCTTCTTTTTCTCAACTTGTACAATCATGTATACTACTTTGGCTAAAGTATTTGAAAGTGTGTTGTTAAAGGAAAAACAACTTTTGACGCAATACTTCAGTAATGTGTATGCTTTTGAGCTGGGGATTTTGGAAGTAACTTGGACTCTCAAGTGGCCAGGTTAGCAGTGCTGTGAGGCAGGGAAGATATGTCAGAAAGCAATGGCTTTCCTCAACTTCTGAAAAGATCTCTGAAGCTGTTCTTGGTTAAGCACCCAAAATGGTAGAGTTCTATAAAAACACTGAATTGCCCTTATTTAAGGAGATACTCAGAGGTCGCTCACCTTTAATTTTAAAAATAAAACCTGCTGCCTTGAAGTACAATTGATTAAATTCTATAATTGAACGCATATTCTTTAAAATATTTGGTGTTTTGCTGTATGTAGTTTGTTTTTTGAATTTTGCTTAGCAAGAACAATGAAAATATTCCATGAAATTAAATAATGAACGCATTTTTTGCCTGATTAGATTTCACAGACATAGTAGCTTGAATTGTGAGCTTCATATCATGTTACAACAGCTTCCTGTAGTGTTGCAGTGGCTCAAGCTTACAGGTTTCTGGTTTCTGCTGTAAATAGTTCTTCAGTTTAGAGGCAATCTTGTAGTGTTTTGAGGTCTCCCTAGGCAGCTTCCAGAGATGTCCTAAGATTGGCTTCCAGATGTGCCCTACCAACATGTTTTTCCTTCTGTAAGTACACATAATTCAGTACAAAAATAATGTCTTCAGTGAATGCATTTTGAAGCCGAAGTATGACTGTATTTCCCCATACCAAAGGAAATTTGTTTCTACGTATGTTCAAGTTAATGTTTCCTAAAAATGTTCCTACATTAGAGATCAGGTTTATAAATCATAAACCTTTTGAGATGTAGTAATTTACATTATTAACTTCAATTACCTTTAATTCTTTTAATTCTTGTAGTCTAATGTTTTCAATTTCACCCTTTCTGCTGGTGAAAGCAGCAGTAGTGAGGGAAAGGTGATAAGCAGGGCATGTAGCTGACCTGTGTTAGTGACTGTGGGCAGTCTCTGTCTGCTGCTCTCTTTTTCTCCATGCGCTCCACTGGGGACAAAAACAAAAGTTTTGAACAGCTGTTCTACCAATGATGCAGGAGACTAACCAGCATTCCCATATGGGAGATGAAGGTGCAATTTTCTACAGAAGTGCTGAGCTTTTTGTATATTTAATAAAATACAATTTTCAGAACGTTGGTCTGTAGGCTTCTTTTTCGTTACCTTTGAGCACTGCGTATTTCATGTCCAGGAACAACATCCAAGTGCGTGGAGGATTAGTCTGTAACTTTGGATGAACAAGTTTTCCACTGTTGGTGGAGGCAAATGTGCAGTTGGGTTTTGTATAACCTGTAACCTCACAGCTGTTATCTGGTCCATATGCTTAATGATAAGGCTGATTCCTAATCCTTATCTATCCACTGAGCCTACCAGTGGTATTTTTACTCCTTTTTGCTCTTTTACTACTTAAGAAACAGTAGCTTCCTTGCCTCCATAGGATCATCTGAGAAGTGTGGTCATTCAACTTGACTGGATTCAGCTTTTTTTTTCTTTTTTTTTTTATGGAGCGGAGGCTTACTTGTGCATTCAGCAGTTTAGAACACTTTCATCTTATATGCTCATCCGCACACAGGAATGATGCAAAATAATAACTTAATGTTTCCCAGAGTAGGTAACCAGGTGGAGCCAAAGCTCTCTTTCACTGCATGTAAGCAAATATTTCTATAGAAACAACTGAAGCAGTATTCTTCTTGCCTGCTTAGCACAATCTGACAGAATGTGTATCTGCCTGTCAATAACCATTCCTTTCTGTTTTGCTCTCCCTTAAATTGTATCTGTTCTCTCATTTTTTGCATGCTTAGTTGGGGAGAGCTGGCTGAACTTCCAACTTCGTGCAGTTAAGTACACTAAGTTAGGAAGTGCTGAGTCACTGTGGTACAGCTGCTACCGGCTCCCTTTTGAAGCAGATGAAACGTTACTGATGCCAGCTGGACTTGGATCCTTGCATTCAAAGTACTCATTCTCATAGTGTACCTTGCATAACTGTGCAACCATTGACACAGAAGGAATTATGTCCTCTCCAGTCCACTGCAGTTTTACCACTTTATGCGAGAGATTTTTTTCCTTGAAGCCTTCTGTACAGTCATGCCTACCCACCAAACTCAGTGTTTTTACCACTGACTTTCTAAAACAAAAACTCAAAAAGATGACCCTTGACATTAATTCTGCAGTATCCTGGGACCTGATTTGTGATTTCTAGAAATAGCACTCTTATTGTGCTTAGTTGTATGAGAGAATCCTTACAGGTAAATTGAGCTGCTGCCAGAAGAGAGGAGTGATAGCATTAATTAATTTATTTTGTTCTACAAATACAGTACAAAAATATACTTTCAGATAGTTAAACGAAAGCCATTTTCTTGCATTTAAAGCCTTTCTCTGTAACAGCATTCAGCAACAAGTAGACTGGATTCACCTTTATTTTTAAAGAGACAATGTAATTTCTTTTTAAAAATACAGCGAAAGACAAAACAGCATTTCTATTGCAAAACTGCAGGAAGAGCTTGTATAGACTTAACATTCGTCTCCTAACAGTTTTTAACTGTTTTGGTACTGGATAGCATTTACAAAAGCTGAGTCTCACTGACTTTCATTTCTGACAATAACACTTGGCCCAGATCTACGTGTTTGGTTCCAGAATAAAACTAAACATTCCTGACAAAACAAAACTGAAACAAATGTGTATATTTTTGATTGATTTAAGATGACATATTTAATCTTAAGTTTGCAGTGAAGACAGGGCTGCTTCTTTATAATGCATAAGATATCTGAAAGTAAAGGAAGACTCTAGACTGAAAAGCCAAAGTTGAGTTTTCACAAAAGGCACGTATTCTTTACAGAGGAAGTTTTCAGGTTCATCCAAGTCTTGACTGCATGCTGCACTCCACACAAGGTATTTCCACACAAGTTATTTTCCCCCTCTGTGATGGTGAGACTAGAACTCTACTCACTACTGATTTGGATAAAGTGTGAATTACAACACCAGAGGATGTAGTAGTCTCTTGACTAGCTTACCACAGACTGTTGAATAGCAGCTGCATAATTCAGTTCTGGGCAATTAGGAAAAAAAAAATAATGGTGAGGAGATAATTGGGAAGAGGCAGTGCTAATGGAAGAAGTGCCTCAGAATGCATTTGTTACAGTGTTGAGTGATACTTACAGAGGAGCACAAAAAAGCCCAGCTGTGTACAGATGGTGATCTTGGAAAGTACAGCTGCACATCTGCTTCTCCTAAGCTCAAGGATAAACAGATGAACTTAATTACCCACAATAGCAAAAGAGATTCCTGGTGCTGAATTAGGGATAGCTCAGAAATGCAAATGTACAGAAGACTAAGTCTTTAACTGGCGTAGGTTACTTTTGTTGTTCTTGAATTGGGAAAAGTTGACAGTTCTGTTCTTGAATTGGGAAAAAGCAAAGAAATGCTTGTACCTATCACAGTTTTTCAAAAGGAAACAACTGTGCTGCTTCTTCCTTCTTTTCTTGCTTGCTTTTTCTAGTTGCCTTCTCTTTCTGCTTCTCTGCCTGGCGATTTCGGGGCCAAAAAATTTCCATGCCTCCTCCTGCAGTCCCTGAACTCGGGCCTTCTTCATCAGAGGAGAATCCTCCTCCTTTCTCTGTCTCAGGTGCTGATGGCTCAACCTAGAAGAAAAAAGAAAAAAAGGTATGAAAATGGAAAAGGAGCTCTTAATCATTTGTAGCTACTCCTTTCTAAAAAGGCTCATTTTCTATCACAGTGACTCTCAGTGACGTCCCAGAAGTTGGATGCTCTGGTTTGGGCTTCTCACCCAAAGCAGTGTGCTTCTATTTCTGGATGTAAAGCACTCTTTCAACAACAAGCTAAGTATTTTTGGTCAGAGATGAATACAAATAAAGTAGCTTTAAAAAGATTGTGCTTTTCACCTTTTTCAGTAAGGAAAAGATTAAGAACTAAACCATCTGACTTCATAAAAAAAGAGCAGCCCACTGACCTTCTTAGCTATATCAATGGCTTGGAGGAAAAGATCCAGGAAGGGAGGTATGTCAAAACAGAAAAGCAATATACAAACGATGATGCTTTGGGCAAACACTAGTCTCTTTTTAAGCAGAATTAATATTTCATGGACATGAGCGTGTCGGTTTTCTGGTGTAGGCTTTTTTTAGTTAAGAGGAAAGAGAAAACTTCAGAATGTAATTGCTTATAAAAAAAAAATCTGTGCTCTTCTGGTGAACAAATAACACATTGGAAATACTAGAAAAAAATTCTCTTGGTACAGAAAGCGAAAGCACTAACAGAGATGCAGAATACCTTGATGGAGTAGCGTTGCTTCAGTCTCTCTCTAATGAGAAGTCCTTTTGTCAGCAACTTCCAGTTCCCCAGAGCTCTCTTCTCACGCTTCTGTTTGTTATCGTTATTGAAAAGAAAAATAAATACTATTTTAAGTTCCAACGTATTAACATTCACAGAAGATAGAAGTTTAGAGACTTTAAAATGGAACTGAAAAGAAAAGAAAAAAAAAGAACCACAACTCAACACCACCACCAACTTCAGTGTGTCACATTAAAAGATTATAGGCTGGTAGGATTCTTAGGAATCAAGTGTATTGGTGACAACGTATCCGCTAAATATATGAGTTACTGTCACTTCCTAATGTGTGTACTGACTGTGTAAATTACACTGGAGCCTCCTTCAGAAGTTAACCTCATGCATGTATGCTTTACTTTTGTTTCTCAGCAGCTATGGAAAACTATTCCAAAGTACCCTCTATTTCAGAGATTGCTGCACACTTGTTTGCACTGCAGTGCAAACAGATAGCCCCAAATGAAGCATTTGGGGAATGCAATTTGTCTCTCTCTGTCACAGAGTTCTGCCTGTTCCATATACAGCCTACCTTTGATTGTCTACAGCTTAAATTGAATTAAGCAGTAATAAGGTGGCTGCAAAAATAATTCTCACCTCCTTCTCCTTCTTTTCTATTTCTGCTTGTTCATTCTCCCAGGCAGCAATGAGCACCTCTTTATATTCTTCACAGACAACATAGCCATCAGTACTAGGAAGAAGAAGAGAATCCCCTGTCAGCTACTAGAAGAAAAAAGAAAGGGAGCAAATGCCTGCTGACCCCACCAAACCAAAAGCTGCTGACAGAACAGGCTAGTTGTCTCACAGGGTGTAAATATGTAATTTATCACCTATTCCACCCCCAAGTGCAGACCCTTTGAGCATATAAAGTCGCTTCTGTATGCCAGGGCCATTGATGCTACTACCACAGGTAGCACAGAAGAGGAGGATGTGTCCTCCATAGCACAGAGTATAGAACTCTTGTGCATGACATCAAAATTCATCACCTTAAAGCACCTTTACATACACTGCGTGTGAGTAGCCACCATGAAAGTCAAATCCAGTGACAGCCTGAGCACAGTCAATGTCCAGCTTCCGTGCCAATCTGTTCAGGTTGGGGAGTCTAAGCTGCACACAACCAATGGGTAACATAGAGGGCAGGAAGAGATAGACGTTTCCATATTCATTCCGAGGAACCTATTATTGCAAAATGAAAGAGAAGTGATGACACTCCTGCCTTCTGGAGAGAGGCAAAAATCTCTGCTGTAATTCAAGGTCTCTCTCCCGTGATTCTGTGATTCTCCTCTTTCTGACCTGCTGCATTCTGCTCTGGTGTTCTATTAATATTCACATGACAAGGCACAGGCTAAATTTTAACTGCATGGTTGTCTCCTAATTATGTTCTCTGACCCGGCCTCGTTACTCTGGCTGTAATGCTGAGAACTAGCAAAACAAAGATGAAGTTGGAAATTAGATAGATGAGGAAGCTGGACTTAGGAGTAAAAGGCATCAATGAATTCCTTCCTGAGTTTATTTACCTCAGAACTCTTAAGCCTGAATCCAGATGTTACTGACTGATCTCACCTTTGAAATGTGCAATTCTCAAAAAACAAAGCCCACAGCTTCATAAGAAGCAGTTCCTTTAACACCAGCCCTCTGCTTTCCTGGCTACCTTTCCATCCACTGCTATGGGCGGTTGATACTCCTCTGTCTGCCAGCGACCAAACAGCGCCAGGTCCGCTTTGTCCCGGTTTGCAGGCTCTGCAAGGCGTGCCTTCCTTGCCTGGTTGGAATAGCCCTTCACCATCTGTGCAAATACAATGATCAAACTTGTAACAGCACCGAAACAAGCTGTTAGTGATTTCAGACTTTCCCAGGACAGCAAAGGAGAAAACTCTGAAAAAGAAATAATGCCTACTTCCCGTCTTTGGTATTTATTTCTTAGAAATGGTAACCCACAGCTACTGTGCACCAGGGAGCTAGATTCTCAGCTTAAGTGAAAGTCGTAGGATGCCTTTGAAGAAGATGAAAAGGGTGCAGTTCTACAAGATACCCTTGAGGTACAGGCAAAGTGGGTGAATGGAATCACAACACAGCTACCACATCCAAACAAGAAACCCACATCTGCTAACAGAAAGAAGACAATTAAAAAAAACAAACCAACAACAAACAAAGCTAAGCTTGAATTTCAGAGGGCAGATGTTGCACAGGAGGAAGCCAAACCCTCTTACTTTGTAAGGCACTTCTCCAATCCTCACCACTCGAGCCTGCTTAAGCCAAGTGTCCTTGGAGTGGAGTGTGTGTACACAGTCCCTAAAAAGACCAAAAGAAAGCAAAGTCTTGCATCAGAGACTTCCAAACTGTTATTCACATGCTAGGAATGGTTTTAAAAAGAAAAAAATAAGTGTACCTAAGTGGTATGCAAATTCTGTCTGTGTAGCCAAATGTCTCATGCTGTCTGTGCATGTGGCCTGTGTCTGCTGCAAATACCACTGTGGTCAACATGCCAACTAGCTCTAATTTGTTACAGAGATCACAGGCACACACAGCTATGTGCAACACTCACCTCGAGTAAACAGCCTCTCCCCTGCAGTACCCTAGGATAGCAGCTGACTCAGGATAGATGGCCTGATATTTCAATAGATGCCTCTTCAGTGCATACAGAGGGTGGTTTTTGTACTCTCCAATTGCTGTTGGTAGAGGCTGATCCTGAAGCTTAACCTGAAACTAGGAATTTTGCAAAAAGAGAGTTATTTCACAACTACCTTGCACTAGCCTTTTAAGGAATTAAGAATGATTATAGCCTCGATTAATGGGAAAAAATATTAGGAAAATAATTGAATGAACCAAGGGACCAAAGCATTCTTGTTGCAAATAGACAGTTAGCTGTGCACCCACATCTGTATATCTTAAAGAATCTGTCCAAGTGGAACACCAGGCTGTACAGAAGCCATGTCATTAAGTTTCCAACATGGGCTGCCCAGTGCTTTTGCTGTCCAGATTTCTCTAAACAGCCTCCATTTGATTATTACTTTAATCTTATCATTGTATATTCCCTTTAAAAGTTGCTCATTCTGAATATTTCAAGCTCAAATACAAACCTCCTTCCTCATGGAACCATTCCTAATGATTTTTGCCTGAATGGGAATCCAGGGACTCGACCTATGCTATTAAATGTCCCACACAGCTTATTATCGTTTACCTCCGTTTCCTCCTTCTTGTCTCTGTCCACAAAGGGACTTTTATATGGCTGCAGTGTGTCTTCCCACCACTCAGGGTCCACACGTTTTTTCCTTGTCATCGTCATCCACACTGGGTCATATCTTTGTGTCACATCCTTGATGCTCCCATCGTTGTCAAATCCCACAATGTAGGAAAGTGGCTTTGTGGCATATGTGAAGCACTGCTGGGGTTGGCCAACAATGCCATGAACACAGTCTACACACACCCACCTGTCCTCACGTTCAAGGAAAACCTCTAGCCACTGGTCTGTGCCAACCACTTTCCGTACCATCTGCTGCCCATCATCCTCATCACTAGAAATTATTTTGTTTCTCTTTCTCTGTGCATGAGGTCTTGGCTCAACTCCCAAAGAATTTCTGGATAGCCTTGATTCTGAAGTCTCACTTTTAGGGCTTTTTACAGTCATTACCTTTGATTTCTGGGCACCTTGTGAGCTTCTCCGCTTTTTAGAGACAGTTTCAAAGTCCTCATCAGAGATATCACTTTCCTCTCCTGAAATCTCAAAGTCAGAAACACTGCCCTCATCACTTCCACTCTCTTCTTTGTAACACACTTTGGAGGCCACTCGTCTCCAGCGACTGTTCTTAGGCCTGACCGGCACATCTTTTTCCCTTAAACCACTGTCGACATTCCTAGTTTCTTTCTGTTCCCTGTTGCCTGCTGTCAGTTTTGACTTGTGTGTCCTTTCGGTCTGAGCACTTTTTGTTTTCTTTGACTCCTCATTGTCTTCTTCACTCCCTGATGATTTCTCATCCTGTTTGGCTTTTTTGCAGGGGCACTTTTTTGCCACAGCTTTTGGTGTTGTGCCTGAGCTCTCCTGCCCCTCAGAGGTACTGCTGAGCGACTGCTTCTTGGATGTGCTTTTTTCCTGCAAAGAAAGAGGCTATGTCACTTTTACCATGCCTAAGAATATGAAAAGAAGAAGGAAAAAAAAAAAAAAAGACTGAGGTCAGCATAAGGTAAATACAGATCAAAGGCTGGCCAGCAACACGGTCAGTTTGCTTATCTTAGGGACTTGAAAACTTCAGGCAAATGACTGAAGAAAGATGTACTCCAGCAGTATTTGCTGTGAAAGTTTTAAAGAAACTTAAAACCACTAAAGCATGAGAAGTCTTTGCTTAAACATACGGAATAGGGGGTGGTTAGTTTTTGTTTTAAAAAACAGGAAACCTAAAGATTAAGGATTTGCATCTGCTGCAGTATAGACAAAAAACTGTCATAATAGTGCTTTGTGCAGTAAGTGATTCACCTCAAGTTACAACAGCTAAAAAGTTTTGTTGCTCCTTTTGGGGAGCAACTAATTAGGGAATTTTACACACTAAATATTAACTACCTTTGCCTTCGTCTCCTTGAGAGGAATGGGCTGTAAGGACAGCACGAGGCGACACAGCAGCTGCAACGCTCTGAGAATAATTAAAAATATCTGCAAAAGATAAAATAAACCAGGGTCAAACTTTGGTTTTTTTAAGGTATACAAAAAAAAAAAAAAAACCTTGAAACTCTTTCACATCCTGGGCTCTGTCAGAAACCATTTTCATTCCTGTCTTTTATCCAGTGCTGTAGACACTGACACAGATGTGTAGCCCAGCTGCTATTGCATCAAAGCACTGTAGTCTTCCCTGGCTCTTATTTTTGTTAAAGCAATGACAGAGGTCCTGCTGTTAACTCATAGAAGAACCACCAAAGCCTAAAGAGGCTAGATGACTCACCCTGATGGAGAAGTAGTTCTATGCACTATGCAAAGCCATCCACAGAACAAGATAAACCATGCAGTGGTACCAACAAGTAGTAGAGGTTTCAGTTAGTACAGTTCAAACTGAAGAATTTAATCACAGGATTCCAGATAAAAATACGAAAAAAAAAAAAAAAAAAACCAAGGAATCACCTAACTCACTAACCTGCTTCTCCAAACCGATCCCTTAAACACCACTTTGTTCGCATTGATCTACCATCCAAATTCTGCAACCAACCCTGCACTTCCCAGTCACTTACATGAACCAACTCTTCATCATCTCGTGCAGCATAGATGGCAAAGCGCCTCTCCAAGGTCGACTGAAGGGGCTCTCCTTTTTCAGTGGAAAGCTCATCATTGACTGTGAAGGTTCCAACAAACCTGAAACATGAGATACCTATTTATTGTCTGCTGCTGTGAATGTACTCTTAAACTTCACAGTTCATCCCTTCCTTCTTCACAAAAAAAACAGTCTTGTGTTTAAAATAAAATAATTAAAAAAAATCAATGAAGAACTGTAATTACATGTACCCCTGACCCTGAACCCTGGCTCTATATTCTATCTGACAGTAGGACTAGGAGAGAGTATATTACCATTTCACCAAGTTGGAAATGTAGAGAAGGTCCACTTGGCCTGCAGGAACTTTTGTGAAGTGTATAGGGATGATGGATAGACCAATGGCATGAAGATCTGGCTGGCTGCAGATCCTGTTCCTATAGAAACCATTTGCTAATAAACACAAGAGATGAACCTGAGAGAAAAAAGTTTCTATAGTGAGTTCACAAGAGATATTCTTTGCTGGAACTATTGTCCATGGTGACGACCAGGATGCCTCTACTGCTCCTTTTAACAGAGACAGGCAACAATGAAACCTCCCAAGCACAAAAAGGGTGGGCACAGGACTGACCAGTGTCCCAAGGCAGTAAAGCCTTGCAGTACCTGTCACTGTCTCCTGTTCTACATCTGACTAACAGTTTAACCCAAGTAGAATGAGCAGATGCACACAAGAGGAATATATACCCTACTCGAATCTGCTTTCATTTAGATGTTTACTAATTCAGTGACTGACATTCCTAAGTTACACTTGAGGAGAAGGCCAATGAGCATCTGTCAGGAATACAGCCTTTTTATTTTTTCACTTCTAGCCACAGCCCCAAATTATTTTACTCAAAAACTACTTTCTTTTTCATTACATATCAGTTCAGAAATGTCAAGCACAATTTTTTCTTTGTGACCAATACCTTATGTGTGTCCTCACGAACTTCCTTAGTGAAACGTTTAATCATTCTCCGAACATAAGTCTCAAACTCAGCTTTCCTTTTCTCTCTGCATAAGATTAGAAAATAAAAGGATATTACGGTTTCCTCTGTATCTGCCTTCCTAGATTCCTGATCTGCTCTCTACTACCTTTCCAATTTTACCTTCTCTCTCTTTTCTTAAGTTGTTCTGGGGTTTCAATCTCTATCTCAACAGGATTGCTTGGCAGCACCACCGCTGGAAGAACAGCACCTTCTTCTAACTTATCTGTGGCAGGCTCTTGGAGTTCTGGGAAGAAAACAAACAGAACATTACTAGATAATACATGAACAATGAATAATACAGCAACAAATAGTCAAATTCAAAGCACTACCTTCAAGGCAGTAATTGTATGTTTCTTTCCTACTTTGGAACTATTCCGAAGTATTGTGAGATAAAAGCTTTTAATACAGATACGCACATGAAACATACTGTTAAGTATACAAAGAATACAAAATGAGGAATCAAAAAGCAAATTAGAAAAGGACCTGTTGCATACAAGGATATTTACAACTTAAATAGACATGCAGTTGTTACCCTCCACGTCCTCCCATTCATCTTCACTTTCATCATCGTCATCATCATCAGTATTGTCTTCATCCATCTCTTTTTTAATAGGAGATTCTCTCTTCAATTTTATCTCCTTCCGAGGGGCCTTCAGTGAGTCACTATTAAAATTACAGAATTGGCTTTAGCATCAGGAAGTGCAGGGGCTTGTTCATTTAAAAATGGAAGAGAAAGAAAACAAAAATGAGGAAATAAATGAAGCATCATCTCTGCATCAGTAACAACAGATGCAAAGGTTTTGAGTATTTGACAACTGAACCGTGTGTGTCTGTAAAGCCAGCAATCTTTGCCATGAATAACTACAGGCTCGTTGAGCAACAATGTTTCAGTGCAAACACACCTCCTGGTTCTAACAGGTTGTTTGAATGAAGATGACTGAACCTAAATAAAGACCCATCTTTCCTAACAGCTTGTATGAATGAGTTCATTGAATCATTTGTCTTTGCTGAAACTTCACAGAGTACTGGGATTGGAAATGCTTGTGTTTCACCACGCTAACACCCAACAATTTGGTTGGCCAATGAAACTGGACCAATCAGTTTCATTCTTCTCATTAATACACTCCCCATAGAAATCTCCACAGGAAGACCATTTATCTCACGGCAACGTTTCTGTTCATGCTAGATGCCATAAAACCTCCCTAGTCTTATGTAAAAATAAATGAAATACTGTCTTACAATTATGACAGTGATTTGAAGAGGCTCAGATATTTGCTTCCCACGCAGCCTGCCTTCCTGAGACCGATCCCACCGTTGGTGAGGCAGTGCTTCAGTACAGCCGTGTGTCACACACGAACTAAACTGGCCCACCAGCCATAACCCCTTCACGTGAACATCTGCAGCAATGGGCCCTACACACCAACCACAACATCCAACCAACAATGAGGCACAGACAGCAGCTTCCTGTAATCATCATGATGAACAACAGCTAAGCTTACCTGCACGTTTGCTCTTTGTGACGAGTCCCTTTATTTTCAGGGCTTATCTCATTTTCTTTTGCTTGCCGTTTTACCCCTTTTTGTTTTGAAGGGGTATTTGCTGACTTGGCAGCTCCGGCACCACCATCATCCTCCTTCCAAGCTGCAACTCCGGCTCTGCTCTTCTTTACGCTGCGTTTTTCCTCTACAAAATCACCTGCATCGGAAAGAAAGAAGTTTTCTTCAAGGACGCGATCTCACCCCTGCGGATATCCGAAGCAACACCACCGCAGGCTCCAGCAGAGCTGCGCTGAATAACAGCGCACCTCCAGCCCTGGCCCGGCGGAACGGCCCTGTCCGGCACGGGGGGCTGCCGAGCTCCGGGCTGGCTGGCTGACACCCTCCCCCAAGGCACAGCCTCCAGACCCCAGAAGCCGGGCCCCTTGCACTCACCCTCCTCACGTTCCTCCTCACGTTCCTCCTCACGTTCCCGCCGCACTCCCGCCCCCCCGGGCCGCCTTTTGCCGGCAGGCGCCCGCGGGACAGACGCTTTGCGCTTCCTCGCCATAGCGGCGAGCAGATCCCGCCCCCTCGGAGGGGAAGAGGACGGGCCATAAAGTCTCGCGAGAGAGGGCGGGAGGCGGTTTGAAAGATGGCGGACGAGGTGGACCAGGTGAGCGGCTTCGCGCGTCAATTAGGGCGAGCGGCGTCGCCGCGGCCGCCCTGGCAGCGTGGTGAGGCGGCTGGGGCCTGAGGAGAGGGCGGGCGGGTCGCTTGCTTCCTTGCTTGCTTCCTTGCTTGCTTCCTTGCTTGCTTCCTTGCTTGCTTCCTTGCTTGCTTCCTTGCTTGCTTCCTTGCTTGCTTGCTTGCTTGCTTGCTTGCTTCCTTCCTTGCTTGCTTGGTGCCACGTCTGTGTGCCTTCGCTTTGCCTTGCCGTGCGGTGCTGCCGGCCCGCTGCCGTGCTGGTTTGCGCCATGCAGGCTGTGTGCTTCTGTGTGGCCACCGGGACTTGAGGGAGTGTTTCAGAATGCCTGCGCGCAAACTGAGGAGTGGAAGGGTTCGCAGGCCGCTCCTGTGTGAATAACTCTGATCGCTTCGGTTTTGTTTTCAGCAACAAACGACAAATACCGTTGAGGAGCCCCTCGATCTCATCAGGCTCAGTCTGGATGAGCGGATCTACGTGAAGATGAGGAATGATAGAGAGCTCAGAGGCAGGCTGCACGTGAGTACCAATTCCAGGACGCTGCCCGGCCCAGCCAGGCGCCAGGCAGTGCTGTTATGTGCAGCCATCTGTTATGTCAGTGCAGTGTGCTCAGCAGCAGCACTTGGTTTGTGCAGTGCTCTGCCAGAGATTCAAAAGGCGCATTTTGTTTTTCCTTGTTTGTTGTCTTCTAAATGACTCCAAGTGATCCCCTGGTTTTGGCTTCTGTTTCCACGTCTGTGAAATAAGTAATATCGATGCAGGCAACATCTTGTAAAGGGCTCTCAGCTCTATTAAGATGGAAATGGGTTCATCAAACAGCCATCTTGTAGGGCAGACCCAGGAACTCTGTGCTGGGATGTGCACTCAGCTGGGTTCTCTCCGGACTTCATTTGTTTTGTGTTTTCTTTTGAGAGTGATGTGTCTCTTAGTGAGACAAACTTTTGTTTTCTGTTTGGTCACTTCATCCTTCTGGAATATGGTACGGTGCTGAGGAAGAGAACCAGTTTCCCATGTGTTAACTGGGCCTCAAAAATTCCTTTGTGAAGAAAAAGGTGAGGACAGATCCACGATGCACTGGCATAATTCCTAACTTCCTTTTGTAAGGTGTTTGGAACATGTGCTTAACTAAAATTTTTGTATTGTTGTTTGAGTTAGAGCTTTCATAGCAATAGACAATCAGTCTCAGAAATCTGGGCTGATAGCAAAGAATATGTAGTTGAATTAATGCTAATGACAAGAATAAATGTGTCCACCTCTGAGAGTTGGTGCATGCACTTCAGGAGAGTTTCAGTGAATATAAAAGCCTTCCTTATGCTGTGGAAGTGTGTGGAGTACTGTGCTGATCTGTTGGCCTTTATAGTTGAAGTTACAGCTGATACATCACGTTCACACATTATGCGTTTTGGCCCAAATCAGGTTAAAATAGTTTTGTTTGAGTGTCTTGCTAAAATTATGGTTTTAATGAGCTTGTGCTTGAGTTTTGGAAGAAGTAATAAACTTTGTTCCTACAGGCATATGATCAGCATTTAAATATGATTCTGGGTGATGTGGAAGAAACTGTAACAACAATAGAGATTGATGAAGAAACATATGAAGAGATTTATAAAGTAAGGACTTCAGTGTATTTATCTTCTCTCATGCTAGATTGTCATGTAGTCAAGTAATGTATTGATAACTACACCTTTTGGTCTAAGATCTAGCAGATGTTTCAGGCAAATTGTTATGAAAGCATAAAGGACATCCTTTGTGTCGTGCTTGTTGATTTTGATATCTTCAGCAGGACAGGAATTTGCATGTTTGACCTTATGTTTGTTGGAAGTTGTTTCTGGTGTTTTGTTTGGATTGAATTTTGTCACATGCTTAGCAGATGTGTTCTGTATACTGCTCTTTTGTAAGTGTAATCTTTTCTTTGCTTCTTCGTAGTCTACCAAAAGGAATATTCCGATGCTCTTTGTCAGAGGTGACGGCGTTGTGCTTGTAGCTCCCCCACTGAGGGTTGGCTGAAGCAACCAAGGATTGAACCTTCTTGGAAGGTTTCAGGCTCTTGGACGATTTGCTTTGATCATGTCTCAAAATTGTGTACACATTTTTATAGAATGTTGTTGCCTGTTCTTTGTGGAAGAGGAATGAGTTTTTCTTGCAGAAAGTACATGTCAGCTGAAGCAGTGTAAAAACAACCTCGTTTTCCCTGAATTAATGGAACTGCTGTAAATGAGCTGTGTGTGACATAAGTAAAAGAACCCTGTTTTTTCAGTCTTGGGAATAGCGGTGTCTTTTTTTGTGTTTTAAATAAATTTGGTTTATCTTTCAGATTTGATGTGTGTTGTTTTTGTTGAAAAGGTAATTTTAACCAACTCCTATAGTGCTAATGCTATATTAAGTTGTGGTGTGTGGCTTCGCTCCCTGAGGAAGCAGTGACTTGTATGTTGTTTTGATTTTTGTCCTTACTGAAGTTTTGCAGATTGATGTTTTGGAGGAGGGCAACACTGTTGCAGTCTGTGGTGCACTAACTTATGGCTTTCCTGTGTTCAAATTCTATAAACGTATCCTTGTAGGAGGGAAATTGTGTGTGTGTCCTACTTAAAATACATAAAGAGAATAGAATTCTTACAGCATTTTCAGATACTTCTATTGCAGCTTTGTTAGCAGAGTGATGCTTAGCAATAACATGAGTAGGAAAGAAATTAAGTTGCCCATTGCATGCATTCATTTTCCATCTGTAGCCAGTTTCAGTTCTTGAACACATTACATTCTGTAGAATGCCAAAGATGCTTCCTGCTTATCAGTGGGTGCACAAGAACCCTGCACACCTGCACAATGCTTTTTTTTAATATATAGTTTCTCAGGCCTTTCCTATTTGCACTTCATTCTCACGGGGTGGTGGGGGGGGGGAATGATTTGAATGTTTTACTTGTGTAGAATGGCTATGGAGTGTTTTACAAGTATGTTTGAAAGGCATACTATAGACATAGGTCCACTCAGGCATTTCTTGACATACCTTGCCTAGGTTTTAGACACGTTCTGTACAATCATCAAAAGCAGCTTGCTTTGACACTGTCCTACAGTTAAAATCTTCCTATCTTACCATAACTAACCTGTGGCAAGGGTGAGAAACGCAAGGCAGTAAGCTTTTTTAAAGCAATAACTTATTTTGGCAATAAAATAGATACCCTTCAAACTTGAATGTATACTTCATACTCTCTGAAATGAGTAGGGACTTCAAAAAATAAAAACACCCACAAAAAACCACTGGCCTCTAGGTGTCCTTTGTTCTCACAAGTGCCCTCTAGCATTGGGATAGCTCATAGGAGTGATATCTGAAGCTGAAAGTGAAGCTATTGCTAATCATTAGTGTTAATAGTGGTTACAGTCTTTTAAATATTTCATCACATGCATATTCGTTGCACTGCATTCTAGAAAGTTAGAATGCATGCAAGAATGTGTTACCTTAAAGCTGTTCATGAGGCTATTTTCATATATAGGTGCCTTGTGTGCAAAAGAAATGACCTGTACAACTTAGAACTATTATTATTTCAATGAAGAGCGGGTTTGCAGTAGTCTTGTAAGTAGGTATCCATCTCTATACTACCCTTGATTTAAGTTGGTCAGGGCTAAATACAGCTGTCGTGTGTGATCCATATGCGTGGCATCTCTGCAGGGATTGGTGGATCTGGGAAACCACCTGTGCAATGCCTCTATGGACTCGTTGTAGAACGCAGTTTTGAATTTAACTCGCATAGGACGCTAGGTGGTGGTGTGTCCTCAGATTTAAGCTGGATTGGCTTTGCTTGATTTTGATGGATGTAGCCTGTGTCAACAGGCCCTGCTGTGCAATTAGTCATTTGTTTTTAATTAGGATGGCACTTGCTGACAGTTTTAAATTAACTCTGCTGCTCACTCATAAGTCAAAAGTTTGTTTGGGTGTTTATGCAGGCACAGAGCAAGCCCACAGAAGGGTTAAGTAAAACAGTATGTGTGCCTTGCGTTGTGAAATTGTAAAATGCTTGAACTCCAGGCCAGCAGCTTTGCTAGTAGTATTAGCTGAAGGAGTACACCATCTAGAATAAACTATGGTTTAACCACTTTGCTGCTGAGCACTGCCTGAGATGAACAGCACGCTGTTGTGTATGATATACACAGCTGCTGATTCAAGTGCCAGTTGTATGGCTGGTCAGGAGCTTCATGGGATAACTTCATGCCATTAACATTTTGCAGAGAAAGTCTCTGAATGTTCGTACATTAAACTCTCAAGGTGAAAAATCTCATTTTATTTCTTGTCTATTTCTCTGCTTTCTTCTTGAACCCAGAGAAATGTATTTTGTTCCAGGCTACATACTTGCACAAGACAAACTTTTGTTCCAGTTCCCACAGGTTTTTTCATGTTGTGCATGTTTGCTTTTTTTTTTTTCCTCTGTTTTCTGTTCCATTCCTATTCCCCCTCACAGGACAAGCCCAGGATTTGGATAATAGGTTACAGCATGCCTTGGGGCTGCAAAAGTATTGATCGTATTGGGATTTGTGCAACAACGCTGTCTTCTGGTGTTTGTGGTGCTTGCTGTGTAGGCATTAGAAATCTATAATTTGAAATATTTAAGGGAATGGAGTTTATAATCCCACAGAGTTCTTATTAGCACTGGGAGGGGAGCATGGTTCAATGCAATATGACAGATGCTTTGCATTGTTTTTTGGGCTAATGATGACATGTACAGAAAATCCCATCAGGCTAATTTAAGGCTTAAGGCATTCATGCCAAGATCATTGATGGGCTGAATACATCATTACTGAGAGTGTAGGACTCCCATGTTTCTAAACAGGAAGCTGCTTTCATATACTAAACAAAAAGAATGGGAAAGAAAAACAGAAAGTTCTGCAGAAAATTGAAGCATAGTGTCTAAGCCAGACTTATCGGGGGGGAAAGAATGGGTGGAAGGAAGAGAATGGATGATGTGGGTTGGAGCGGAAAACAAGAACCACTGACGGAAAAAGATGTAGTCAGAAACACTGTTTATGAGCCATTTTTTCATTGTTACCCAAATTAGTTTGAATGAAAGAGAGGCCCACTCCCAAATTTTGGAAACTTAGGCCAAAAAGCCTATTTAGTTTTACAATGGTGTTTGATTGGTTTATGATGCGACTGCCTGCAACAGCAAGGGATTAGGCCTGCTGGCTGGCTGTGTAAGTAGACAAGAAGTATTGCAGAAGACCTCTAAAGGCTCCTATCTAAAGGAGGCCTTGGTGCTGCAGCCACAGTCCTGCTCCTATCTCACAGCTCTTGCAAAGACAGCTTGCGCTTGTTGGTAAGGAGGCTGCAAAATTCTGTTCTAGCAACTGTTAATTAAATGATTCATTGTCTGTTCGCCACCTAATAGAACTCAAATTGTGGCAATTCTGCTATGATAAATATTCATCTCTTCTTATCTAATCTGCAAAACTGTTGAACAGTAAAACCTATCTACATAAATAAATAATTGTCAACTGCGTATGTCACTGAGGTCTATCATGCTAATTAGCATAAAATGCCATCTAGAATGTTGAGTAAAGAAGTCAGGAAATCCCTTTCCCAATCCATCCCATGGAAATCATAAAAACACACCTCTCATGAAAGAGAGTTTTGAAAAAAGCAATTGCTGCTCTAAATCTAGAGTTTAAACGTTTAGAACGTGGTATTGTCATAATTGAATGCATTACTGAATTCCTCCAGAGCTGTCAAAGTTCATTGATAGGGGGGGAAAAAAAATGTAAACCAAGTATATGATGCTTGAAGGCTGTATTTCTTTGTTACCTTTGCAGTGAATGACTGTGGCTTTGTTGCTATTGCATAATTGCTCTAAGTAGTCATTTTGTGCTGTAAGGTGAGCAGGTGAGGTAGTCCTAATAACTTCTGTAGCAGGTAGTTGTTAGTTCATTGAGTGCTGTAGGTGGTGTGGTAAAGCAGTGTGCCGTTATGTTTTGTGACACCTATAGGTAGTACTTCTTAGTAAAGCATTTGCCTTCCCTTTTTGCCCAGAAGTTGCATTCTGGTGGTTAGCAGAAAGTCTGAGGAAGAAATGAGTTATCAACAGGTAACATCAGAGAGCTAATTTGGTTTGTTCTACATTTGTAATGCATTCCTCCAAGCTAAATTCCTGTGGACTGAGGTGCTACTTACATAAGGCCGGAGGTACAAAGCTTTGTTGCTGCCCAGGAGGACACACTGTAGTTACTGGATATGGTTTTATACATTTTTATACTAAGCCCTCCAATAATTACTATTACCTGTTGGTGTAATTCACATATTCAGGGCATTTGTTCTGTGTTAAGGCTGTCCTATGCATAAAGCACAAGCCTGAAGCAACTAACAGATTTTACTCGTGTTTAAATGTTAAGCCTTTAGTACTTACTTGTCTCCCACTCACTGTCTGAAAATCAGCCTGCATATATGCATGAGCTATATGCATGCTTCCAGATTCACAGCATACTACAGGGTAATGCGAGAGATGCTTGTCCAGTGTTCTCAGTCCTGGAGACAGTTGTCATAGCTATTTTTTTCTTGAGGCAGTAATGTTTATCCAACGATTTTCCCCTCATGTGTGGTTTCATGACTTATGGAGAAATATTTCACATACAGTGTTTCAAGTGTTGACTGTGAAGTTTAGCATGCAACATTCCAGTACTTCTGTTTTTCTCTGGATTTTCTGTTGCCCTTAGGAGGATCACGCTGTTCCCTTATTACAAAGGACTCTGACATCTCTGGAATGAAGCTTCCTGGACAGGCATTTCTCTGGTCTTGATGCACAGCTCTGAAAAAAAGAGACAGCACTGTTCTTTCAAATGGACACTGCTGCACAGAGTACGTAATCAGTCAGACAAAAATAACAGCATCACTCTTATAGATAGAGAGCTGCTGGTTCTGGATTCAGTATCTCTTCTACTGTCTGGAATAATTTTCTTTCTTTGAAAGAGATGCAAGCCATCCACCTGATTCAATATAAGTGACTGATCGCAAACAAGCTGTGTCTAAGAAAGTGAGCAAACACTGACCTAATCTCCCTGGCATTTTCCCCGTTTGTAGCCTACAGCTAGTTATGTTATTTGTCAGCTTCCAGAATATACTCCAATATGTCTGTTTGTAACTGACGGGAGTTTTTTTCACTTCTTCAAACTGCAGCTGTAGTTTTGATCTGATGGTAATCTCAACATGCTAGCAAGAGAAATGTCAGGCACGTGACTTATGTCACGTTCATGGTGACCTAATGTAAGTAGGGTACTGATCTACCGTAGAGTTTGAGAGAAATTGTCTTCTCCTCTGAACCTGATATCAAAGTGGAGATCAGCTAGGAGATCTATTATTTGAAAGATCCTAAAACTCATCTAGACACATGCCTTTTAAAAGAAAGGCATCTTTAAAAGAAGACTCAATTGAAATTTGAGATTAATGTTCAGTAGTTGTTTTTTCCTTATTTCATCAGAAGCTGTTTACTCGTGTCTTATATAACAGAATTATGAGGCTCCTATACAGAAAGATTGTAAACAGAGCATGAAAATATATGATGTAAATGGCCAATTTGCCTTGAGCACTTTTTTCTCTTCCGCCGGGCCCTGTTGCATAACTGTTCCCTTCAGTCTGCCTCGTGTGTTTACGAGCTGGATGGTTACGTGATGAACTAATCAGTATGTTTTCTGCTTCCAAGGACTAGTCATTTCTGGAGAAATCTAGAGGTCTCTGCATGTAGTAATAACACTCAGAGTAGCCAGGGTTAATCTCCATGGGATCGCTTCCCAGAGGTTTCTGCAAATAAATATTGTAAATTAGTAGTGGGTTTGTGTCTTTTGAAAAGCAAGTGCAGGACGAGAGTCTCTTATCTCTTTTATCTGTCCTGCCATTCCAGGGAGTTGTGTAGGATGGTAGCTAGTCCTTGGTGTGTGTGTAAGAGCAGCAGAAGTGATTACTGCAGGTCATGCTGACCTTGAGCTAGGTTCTTTTTCTTTTTACATTGATTGCACTTCTAACCCAACAACACCCTTTGTTTCAGACAGAAAGCCAAGCCATTGTAGGAATGCAATAGCAAGGGAAGGAGGAATGCTTCATTCATAAATCTGAGAGCATTTACAAAGGAGGCTGTAAATTATTATTTATCTTTCATCTGAAGAAGAGAAAGAAAGGCATTGCAGTTAACATTTTGTTCAAGATTGCATGCTGAGACAGTGGCAGAGCTTCAAGTACTGTACACTGCTGTCCTCTGTAGAAGGTCTCAAATCCTGTAGGCAGCCCCTACCATGAGTACATGGATCACTGTCTCTTCTATTATACTGCTAATATGGAAGATGTTGGTGCAGAGATAGTTTGGTGTTATGACACACTGAAAGAGGTATGGGAGGGCAAGTTAAACTGAATCTGCTGGGTAAGGTTGTTTCCATCAATAACTAATGCAAATTAAAGTGAGTCGTGCTCCCAGAACAGAAACTGTTTTAAAGATTATCTTTAAATGTTGATCTTAAACAAAATGGAAAATATATATCCTGAATAACTTAATCTCTTTCTCTGCAGAGAGCTGATTGTGGTTGATTGTACTGCTGTGAAGTTCAAGTCAACAAAAGGTAATCCAAGAGATAGACTAGAATACTGGGTTAAGAAAAGAGGTGTGACCCCTGAGTTTGGTCTGAGCTTTGGGAACCAGAAGTTATATGTTTATTCTAACTCATTCTTTTGTCACAGCAAAGTTACTCAAATATCTATACTTGTGTAAGGACATTTCTATTAGTAGGTTTGGATATACACTAAGCAGAAAACTGACTTGATTTAAACTCTTAGCATCTGGCAGTCTAGAAAGGTAGATAATGCTGCAAGGTTTATTTATTAGAGTTATATGGTCAAGTCCTCCAAAGGTATCACAGATATCCAGCTGCAATTGCACTTACTCAAGCTTCATTTTTCTAAAACTCCCTGTTATATATCATAATGTCATATAAGTTATATATTGCAAAACTTTTCAAGGCCTTATTCCTTGCTGCCTTTTCAGACATCTTTACAACTAAGAACATGCTGAATTTCTATATGATTCTGGTTGTGTCATTATCTTTTGATGAGGTAAGAGGCAAATACCTTTGTTACACATTTTTTATTGACATATAAATATTAGTGTAGAGCATACTTGATGAGAATGCAGTTCATCAAAGAATCAGCAGTGTTCGATGCATACATACACCATCAGTTACTAACGTCTGAAGAAGGAGATGCCCTCAGGGAACTCTGCTGGTTATATAGGAGTTACGTGTGAGTCTCACCCTCTTGAAATCCAAACTAAGCCCCTTGGTTGAGTACTTGGAGATAGCACACTGGGAGCCTCCTTAGTGGTGTAGCAGGATGGCTCAGAGAAGGTACAGGCCCTAGCATGTGCTATGTGTTAGCTTGGAGCAAGATGGAACACTTTGTGTTGAGATCCTGTAGTCTCTGTAGGCTGTACCTCAGATTGCTGAAGATGAAAGCTTCAGCAGTGTGAAGCTCTGCGTGGGCTGTTTGGCCACAGGCTATGTTCACCAGCCCTCATGTTCACTGGAATGTGGAACTTTCCAGCCTTATACAGATTGTGCTTGGTTTTTGTTTTTTTAACTCTTTCACAAAATGAAACTTATAATAATCTGACCCTAAGTGGGAGTCACTTAAATGCATTTGTCAAGGCCAAATGAATTTCACCCAGGGCTCACTCTAGCCCATATGAGCTCTTCTGTGTTGAGAAATCACCGACTCAACTGCAGTTGAACGATCTTTACTGACATGTTGTTTAGATTGATGCCATGCATTCTAACTTTGGACTCAGGCTTTTACAGAGTGACCCTGCATATCCCTTGGGTACGCTTTTACCCAAGTGAAAACTCCCTTCATAGCTCTGTGACTTCTTTAATCTCGAGGATGAATTTATAAATTACAGCACCCCTGCTTGTCCTCTGGCTTTGCTAAAGAGACTTACATAAATTCTGAATGAGTTTTACTTTTTAACAAAATAAGCCAAGCAGTTGAGAAGTGCCTTCCAGCTAGACAAGAAAACTCCTCTAAAATAAACTAGAATTCCCTGGTTATCTGGATTACAGAACGCAATGTCAGATAATTTTCAGCGAGGGGGTTCAGACCATGAATTTTGTCTCTGGCCGACTCCAGATTCTTCAGCACGTTATAGTGGCTTCATCTTCTCCTGCTCTTGGTAAAGAATCTGCCTCCACATTTGTTAATAAGTTCCTTTTAAGGTAGTGGTAAATGGGAATTCATTGTTAGGAGTTAGCGAAAACTTAAACTTTCCACTGTTTTTGGAAAAAAAAAAATCTGTTTCAGACATAGTATGTTTGAATCTGTTGGGCATATTATACTGTTTGGATTTGGGTGTATGTAAGCATTTGCCCATCTCCTTGTCCTCCAGATTGAGAAACACAAGGAGGCTTTGTCTTTTTGCCATCCTTGCAGAAAGCATCTACAGAAGTGCTGAAGCATAAAGAGTGATCTTAATGCAAAATATTCTCCATATGTGGTTATGTGAAGGACCAGATGCAATGGAGAAGACTATACGTATGCAGCAGTTCTGCCTTAGCTAGCTTGGTGGCCTTAATGACTTGATGATCTGTTGGGGGGGAGTATTTTTCCTGTTTTTCTACTGGAATTTCTCCAATCAATAGATTTCCAATAGTTACATGATGGAATGACAAAAACAGTCCTGTTTCCTAAGAAATGTCTTTCGTGGCTAAGTTTTTAAAGGTCTGTGATTTCCCTATTGAATTTAATGGGGCCTTTGGCTCATAAACAGATTAAACAAAGAAACAATAGATCCCTAGGGGAGTTTTAAAATTTGAAGTGTAGGAACTTTAATAATATTATGAGGAACTAATATGTCTGATGTGGGAACTTAAATCTGAGGCAAGAATTATGAAAGGAATGTTTGAAGTGAATATTTAATTACATGATTTATTGTTCATCATTTATTATTATACATACAGTGCCAGGGGCATTGCTGGTGCTTTACAGATGATTACAGAATAGCAATTCCCAGATCAAGGGTCCTGATCATGCAATCTTTATTCGTGTAAATATTGCCAGTGGTGCCCAATCTTATTCCATGTTAAAACTCAGTTATCTCCCCCTCAACACACTCCATTACAGACAATTAAAAGGACTTCAGCAAGAGAACACTCATTAATTATCCTCCCCAGAACACTGATTATTTTGGTGCCATATATTGTATGGATAAAAGATACCTATTGTGTTTTACAAACCTCACATTTTTCTGCAGCTTTAATTCTTAATTATAGTGTCAGCAAACATTAAGATTATTTTCATGATAGAAGAGGCTTATTTCTGGAATAAAAAAAAAAAAATCCATCGGCTTGGCCCAATAGACTTCAGATCCTGTTGATTTAATGGAGCCAATTTACTTGCATGTAATTGTTCTTTCAGTGACCGGTATAGAAAGTTTCACCTTCTGAGACAGATGCTGAATGTGAAATACCCCTGTGAGCTCTGAAATCTCTGTTTGCAGAAGGTTCTGCTTTTCTTTCTTTCTTCCTGTGACAGTTTGCACTCTACTGGAATTGCCACCAATAAGCAATGCACTTAAATGGTTTTCTTATTCTTCAGCTGAAATGGCTGCTGTTTATCTACTGGGTTGCTGTAGACAGCTACAGAAGTGAACACAGCTTGTGCAGCCATCTTTTGGCTTATGTCTTCAAGACATAACAGCTCTGGTGGAGATAGATTGAGGCAATTGCATGCAGAAGGCAAAGGGAGCTTTTTTTCTCCTCCATCTGTTACAGGGTTTTAATAGAGCTTTTTGCAGCATGCTGTCCTGTTCATTTAAACACAGTGGCATGTAGCTCAGAGAAAGGTATTCTTGGTTAGTGAGGTGCAATGGTCTACATACCTCAGATTCCAGTGTAGTGACCATGATCTGAATATCATCGGTCTAGACAGTGGGTAGGGAATATTGCTAGAGGAATATTGGGATGATACCCAACATTCCCTGCTCTTGAAAACACTTTGCTTTTTCTTTCAAGGTTGTGCTTAATCATTAAGATTAAACAGTCTGAGCTGTGATATAATTACCCAAGATGGTAATGCAGTTTAGTCCTCTGCAGGAATGGGCATTGCTCTGGCCAGTAGTTGGATGGCACCAACCAATTTTGTGTGACAGCAAATAATAGAGAATCAGAGGTCAAAAGTCTATATAGATTAAAAATGGGACTAAGGTAATTTATGGCGGGTAGGTCCATTTGTGACTGTTAAACACAATAGCTTTGTTGTGTGATCTCCCAGTCCCAAACTCTTAATTGCTGGAGAGTAGGAGGATATCCCTGGGGAAGAATTGCTCTACATACACACCCTGTTTCTTATGTTCTTTACCTTACTGTAGAAAACAATACACTGGGCTAAAGGGAGCTGTCAGCTGACTCAGCGTGATTGTTTTTACACTCTTATGTGTTCCAGGTTCTTGGAAATTTTTAATTTCTGACACGAATAGCATTATTAATCCTTCTTGTATTGTACTCATAGCCACACAACCCTTAAACTCCCTAGCTCCTGTCTCAGCGTGCCTTCAGTTGAATTCTCAAGAAGGGTTGGTCTGTAGATGCTACCAAATCCACGCGTAAAATTCTCATTTCCCCAAATCCGTGACAAACCTTCAGTGGGACTGGAGATTCACTGGAGATTGTTCGAATTCAACAGCAAAAAAAAAAAAAACAAAAACAAAAGCTTATTAATCTTCTTAGCTGTCTTCTAGCTCTCTCCTAAATGCTTTGGCAACAGGCAGTTTTGAGGTATAAAACTGAAATATGGCTATGAAGTGATGTACTCAAGATACAATGGAAAGAATTGTGAATGAAAATCAGGATTATGTACACATAGAAAGTGAAGTTTCTGGCCAAATAATATATCAATTTCAGAGGGCTTCTAATTCATATTATATTATATTAAAGATCAATTCTACAGTCACAGGCAGGTTTGTGATCAACAAGAGATGTCCCTGCCTTCCCCCTTTTCTTTTCTTGAGCTGTTACAGTTCCTAGTCTGATATATTAACAGTCTTTAGCTAAATTCAGTTTATGTGAGCAAAACAGGCTGTATTGTGGGATATCTGAATAGGACTACATGTACCATTCAGTCCTGCGTGTTGTGGGGCTGGTGAACTCTGGCACAAAAATGGGGTAAACAGATGGGAATTATTACTGCTTCATCTCCCACAGCTCCATCCACCTCTGATCATAGGCAAAAGACCTTATGATAGAAAATCATTCGGGACTGGGACAGATTCATCCCATAGGTTAGATACAGTCTGTAGGGTGTCACTTTCTTATCTAGATATCCACAGTATTCAGGCCTATCTGAATGGCCTTAAACATGCTAATTTTTGTTAATTATTTTTGTTCATTTTCTGGTAGTGATTAGAAGCCCTTACTGAGACTGGAACTCAGCTGTGTTATGCATGGTGCTAATATACACACAGTGTAGGTTTCCTTCTCGGGCTGTTCTGAGTTGAGCAAGGAATATTGAAAGGAACATGGAAATTAAAGGTAAGGGATTGCTGATATACATTGTCATTGCTCCACTGAAAGCAGTGGACATTGTCAGGTTTGGGTTTTTGTGTTTTCCTGAAGACTGAAAGCATTCTCCTCACTTTTTGAAATAACTTTAGATGTGTTTTTTATCTGTAATACTATGAGTTGATATAAAGCTTCACATCAGAGCTTGAAACTAGGTAAGTGATCCTGGCATGATTCTTCAACTCTGAGTGGGAGAATTGAGTTGCACTTTATCCAGAGCTGTTTTCTAAGTTTACTCTAAATAGATGTTTAAAAACAAGTGACCTCCTGAAGGCCTGAGGATTCAAAGAATAACTCAGAAGTGTCCAATAGGCTTGCGTGACTGACAAAATATCTGTTACTCATTCCTCTTCAACTCTGAGACATCAGTGCCTTTGTGTGTGTGTGTGTGTGCGTGTGTGTGTCTGGTGCTCTGTCTTTTTTTTTTTTCCCCTGTAACTTGAAGGCAATAACAGGACCTGTGGCTTTGCTCCATGCATGTCATTGCTTGCCAAGAACAGCAGGCAAATGAATACTAGTATTCCTTCTTTGAAATTCTATCCTTGAAGTGAAATTAATGAAAATCTTTACCATGAAAGAGAAGAATCCAGTTTTGTAGAGAAGCAAAGGAAGATTTTAGGTGTAGATTGGTTTACCCCATTTTCAATTGCTATTTGTACCACCACTACTGTAAAAACTAGAAAACCTAAGGGAAAAGGAGAAGAACTTAAGTAGGCAGAAAATTCGTATCTTCTGGCAACAAAAACCAGTCGTCATAAAAATACCTCTCCAGTCTCTTATGCTGGAAGAGTCATTGGTACCAATCTTTGCAGCAAGAACTGGGAGCTTTGGGACAGGACCTTGCAAAGGCATTCTCATGAAAAAAAACAAAATCCATTCACCACCAAGCTGCTATACTAATTCTTCAAGGTAAGGAGGTAATCATATGAGCAGGTTCTAAGGTGCAGAGAAGATGAATTGTAAACTGATTTGCTTCTTTTTTGTTATTAAGCAGAGTTCTCCAGATTCTGGTAGTGTTATCATCAGGCAAGTATTCTCTTGTAAAATTGATACCTCCCAAGCTACTTCTTATTAGTAATGTAATAGCCATGTTGAAGTCATGGTGGTCTAAGGATAGAATAGAAGCTAGGCATTCAGAGAGAGATGATATCTTTTATTAGTTACTTGTATGCACATTCTGTCTTCCCTGAGAGTCCTTAGAAGAATCTAGTAGACAAGTTTATAACATAGGCTGATGAATGGAAGGAATGCTTTCTCAGCCTTAAACTCCTTCTTACTGAGCACAGTGCAAGAATGATAGCAAGGTAATGTAAAGAAGCTTCCACTGTTGTCTTCTGCACTGTATTTGCTATAAACAAAGGACTTGAATCTCTAGCACTGTTCTTGCTCTAGTGACTGCTTTGTAAATGCTGATGGATGAATAAGGATGTAAACATAAAAGTCTGACATCTTGCCAGTACTGAGTTCATATATGGATCAAAAGTGAAGTGTAATTACAACCCAGATCAAATTCTTTCAAGAGCCAGAGCTGTCTAGACCAAGAGCAGATATTTATTTTTAGGGTTGATCTTCATGGGTTTTATTAGCAATGCTGCTTTCCCTGGGGTAAAAGCAGGGGAGAGAAGAACACCAAATCCTCTTGAGCTTCCACTGTTAAAAGAAGCTATGTAAAGCTTATAGGAGAAACCCTAATTCTGAGAGCAGGCTTTATTTTTGAGATGAAATAGCTTGAGCTATTGAAGAATTCAGAGAAAATAAAGTTTGAAATTCAGGTAAAGGATATATATATTTTTTCCCTTCTATTGAGACAATTCTGAGCAGCTAATTTTACCTGTAGTCGTGATGTGTAGATAATGACATTTGCACGTTAACTTATTCCTTGGTATGGTTCTGTTAACTTCAGCAACAGAGAAGGCAGCAGTCGGGCCCATTCCACTAAAAGTACCTCTTCCTCAAATTGGTTAGCCATTGCTAGATGCTGATAGGCCTTACCTCTGTATTTGGTTTGCACTTACAAAACACCTGCAGACAAGTCTTTCAGATGGAGGAAGCGTTGGCCTCTTCATTATGTTCAGCTGGGTTGTGGGGAATGAGCAATCAGAAGGTGCGTCATGAAGTTTTCCAAGCAGGTTACTCAAATTGGAAAGCAGCAGACAAATTTGAGTGTTTGTTAAACAACTCTTCTAAAGAACCTGGAGTGGGATCCTAGCAGTGTGATTTCACCACCTGGCTGTGGGTGGCTGCTAGCATTTCTCTTTGCCAGCAGGAGGGAAATAAGGCTGCCTTAAGTCTTTCAAAATGTACTAAGGGTCTCGCACAGAACAATCTCTATACAAAATTAGGTTTTTATTTCTGCAGCATTTTGTGTGTGTTCTGCCCAGCAAAGTTTGGTAACTGCCTATTCAAAATGTGCTAACATCCCAGCCATGGAAATTGCTTGCACTTAACGATGCTGAATCACTGACCTCCAGCAGCTGCTCTGAAGAACCTACCAGTTAAGGCAGAAGTAAACACGTTTATTTCCAGCACCCTCTTCAAAGTGGGTTTATGGGGGTGGATGAGAATAAAAAAGAACGAGCAGCATGGAATTCCTGTTTGGTATCTGAGCAGCTTATAAGTGGAAGAAGCAAGTTCATTTTTAGTTACAGGTGGGCGGCAGCTTTTTCCCCTCCATACCAGCTCCTTAGCACTACAGCTCTGGTGTTGTAAGAGTGCAGTCACTTCACTGCTATCCAGACTTGCCTCCACTAGATGACGGTGTTGTACAAAGACTGAGAAAGCCTGTGCCCTGTCCTCCTGCAGCCCTGTGAGCTTCACTCATGATACTGGGAGCAGAAACAGAGCTCCTGTATTATATACGTGCTTTGTCTGGTGGGTTTGCTGTATAATTGTACAGATGGGTGCTGAGAATGAGAAGACACTCATAGATGTGCTGAGAATGTCAGCTGGCTGATCTGGGCAAACCGGATTCAGGATTCCCATGTCAGTGGGAATTTCTTTACTGGGAGGAAGAGTTTCAGTTTTGCTGTGATACCTTTAGTAACAGTTCAGAGTGCACAGCTGCATAACAGCAGAATTCTCTGTGTTCCTCTCCATGCGTATATATTCCCATATGTATACGCACACACACACACACACACACACACACATACATACTGTTGTTGCTTACATTTGGCTCATACTAGAATGAGCTGTCTGTAGATTTGAACACAGAAATTTTCCTCCATGGATAAGGCCTTAGGTATTAAGCAGATGTGGCATCCCAGGTGTTGGTAAAGAGCATTGCCCATGTTCTCACATGGAGAATGGGATTCAGTGGCCAAACTTAGAATACTGGAGTTTCTGGCTGCTGATCCAGTGGAGATAAAAATAGATTCAAATTTATTTGGCTTTTTTTCCCCCCAGTTACATCAATACCTTTTTCTTTTGACATGCTGTTTCTATCATTTCTGAACAAATAGTGAAGTTTGTATGTAATGGCAAGCAATATAACACAAGAGGATCAAGAGCTTCTATCCTCTGTCTCAGGACCTATGAATAAACATATAACTTGTTGAAAGCTGATGAATTTATACTGGATAAAAGGAAATACTTTTAGTCCCCGTAAAACAAATATATTTATTATAGTGCATGGAAAATGTTGCAGGGGATCTTTCTTATTGCCAGGTTCTTTTCAAGACGCTTGGGATAAATTACTGTATAAAAGAAAATTTTACAGCTGTGTTAGATTCTGTTTACATTTTTAAGAGTAAGGACTTTGTAAAAGCAGTCTTTCAGGAGCATGCATGTGTAGAATGGTGTGATTCAGTGTATCAACCAAGTATTTTCTTACCACCTCGTGCATATTCTGTTGTTTGTATATCTGACAGTTTAAGAGCAGACAGCTTGGACGACAATGCAAATATAAATGTTTTGGCTGTGTTATGTGAAGTGGCACCTGGTCTGTTGTTCATCTGTGGCTTCAGAGAGTGCAGCTGAGGCAAATCTCAGGGTGATGCTACTGCAGTCTGTAACTGCAGGTGCAGCTGTATGACCTGTCTGCTTTGAAAATGAGATCTTCCACATGCATTCTCAGATTTCTCACCTCTTTAAGTCTCTGCTTTTCCCGTATTCCCTGTGGGCAGTTGGATGGAGTTGGATGATAGTTGTTGCCATTATAGCTTCTTATATTTTGATTGATACTAAACACAGGATACACTTTTCATATAATATTCCTGTGCCTTTCTCTGTGGTGCAGATGTTCCCATTGCTTTTTGTTGAGTTTCCTCCTGTCCACCATTTCAGTGTGGTTGGAGGCATCTAGGAAGTGTAATGAGAAACCTTGAAATGCTTCAGACATTTTGTGTTCCAATGGGGCTGCATCCATTCCTGCTCCATCCTGTCCCATTAAGGATGTCTCATCCTCCTGATGCATCTCTTCTGTCCTGTTCCTTGACTGTAGTTTCACAGGGAAAAATACATGTTCTGCTCTGTATTACCCAATTTGCTTAGGAAAACCTATATCTATCACACACATTTATTTTAATGATGTTGCCCTCTATATTTACCAAGAATAAGTGGAATTTAATGGCAGGATTCATGTTCCAGTGTTTTTGAAGGTCAAGCTAATGAAGAAATCTACAGAAGCACTTCCCGTCTTAAGGAGAACAAATCACAGCAGAGAAGGAAAGGAAAACTAACACTTAATTAGCACTGAAATTCAAGAACATCTGAATCCAGATGAAAAGCTGTGGTCATCTTTCTTCTCTAAAAAGAAATGAATCCAGACACCCTTGGACTTTGTGTTGAGCCAGTTCTGGAAGCCGGCGCTCTCTCTAATCTTTATTGACCTGTGACCCTTTCATGTGTAACTCAATTAAGTGAATTTGGCATTCTAACAAAGTGGCTAAGCCAAACGCTCAAAACTTCAGGAAAGTAAGAATGTAACTTGTTGCTACAAATTCACTGTAGCCTTTGTGTATAAGCAGTATGGTACTGTCTTCATTCACAGGCTCGTGTGCTATTAAACAACTGCTTCATTTAAAGTGCAGGATGGATACAGCTCACTTAATGAGCAGCTATTTAATATTTTATATTCATTGTTCAATGTGTACCCCAGGGCTTATTTATTGCACACTATTCAAAGCCTTTTTTCAATACAGAATTATTAATTTTCTTGTGAGCTTTCCCTCAGCAGTCATTATTATTGTATCTGGGTGCGTCACAGTCATGAAATAACCTATTTTCACAATGCCTTGATGAAGTGAGGGGATACTGCAACCCCACTTGGACAGATTGCAAACAGATACAAAGATGAAGCAAAAACACTGCCAAAGATTTTTGAGTGTCTGGGAGTTGTTTTTTGGTTTTGGGTGGGTTTTTTTTTTTTCTGAGTTCATGGCACTGCAAAATATTTTCTATATTCAAAGCATAGTTCCTAGCAGTTTCAGTTCTAGCTGTGAGTGTTCAGCACTTTTGCAGATCAGACTCTAGGATCTCCTACTGAGCATCTAAGAGGATGACTGACAAGCTGCAAAAATGTGGATTAACTGATTTGCTTAGCAACGCAATGAACCCTGTGGAGTGGATGGTGGGGTCGAGTCCAATTCTGCAGGAGCAGCTCTCATCCATCCTTAACAGAAATCTGGACTAATACGTGCACGAAGAGATTCCCTTCCTCTCTTCACAGATGGGTCTCCAAGCCCTGTTCTTCTGATGAACCCTGGAAATGAATCTTCTCTCACCTTTGCCTTTGCACAGACTCTCTTTCATAGGGTCTAGCTTTACCTTCTGCAGGCTCACTTCCATAATAGAAGGGTTTCTTCAGAGGCTGATTCATAGCAGGAGCTTAGTTCGGTCACCCTGACAGTAATCCAATGGCACAAGAGCTTTTTTCATTCAATGTAGAGAGACCTAAAGGAGAACATCCTCACTAGGCTGAAATTTGGTGTAAATGATCTACCTGTGTGTCCACTGCTGCTACCTGTTCCTAAGCCCCTCTCAGTGCATTTCTGGCCTATCAGCCCCAACAGCTGTTGTCTTCTCCTTTCTCTCTTCATCCCCAGTTCTTACACCAAAACAGCCTTACACTCAACTTTTGGCCATCCTGTAGTCTTTACCTTACCAAACTCTGTTTCATGCAGTTTCTTTCCCTTCCTACCGGTCCTGTACTTTTTACTTTCTGCTTCAAGGCAGTTTTACCATCAGTACTACTGGTTTGGTAGCAAGGTGGTCATTAAAAACACAGGGGTGTTATGGAATTTCCCTTGCCTTTAAAGACTGGGATATATCTCAAACAGATTGGAAGGAGAGTAGACAGGGAAAAACAAAACAGGCAAGCAAACAAACCAAATACAAAAATCCCAGCTCCAACAACATTGTCCTGAATGCTGTGTGCTCAGATTAGAGGGAGAAGTACAAGAAGTATTAGAGGGAGCACAAGACACACATTTAACAGAAACTCTCTTCTCCTTCAGAATCTTTGGTGAACTGTAGAGATTTCCAGATTTTTGTTTTAAACATAGTGAAAGCAATGGATTTTTTTCCAGTTTTTATTCTTGGAAAAGACAGAGTGTTTTGGCTAAAATTTCTCTTTAAGTAAATAAATCAGCCTAAGAGAGGCACTCAGCATGGAAAATTTCAGCCTGGATAGCTAAAGGTTGGCAAAGTTTTCAGCAATTGAAAAGAGGATTTTATAATGAATAGGAAATGTCAAGCAACTTTTGTAATAATTGATGCTACCAGCCCTTGCTTATAATAAGTGCAATTATCAAATGTTTCAGTAAAATCATCTCTGCCCCAGAAAGAAGCTCCATTTTAGTGCCAAATCCTTCAGGCTTAATACCTTTGTTACTAAATGGAGCCTGCATTGCCAACTCCTAAGTACTTAGAAAGGAATGTTCTACTTATTTCCCATTCATAGCTGTAATTCACGACTAGTCTGAACTCTCAGTGCACCTGTAAAGGCACTGTTTGTGTGCATTGAATTGCTGGCAACAGTGACTGTAGTAAAATATATGGAATAGATGCCACAATTAAAGAGTTTTCCTAAGATAATAGCGATGTTAGTCAATTAGAGCAATCCAGTCTAGATCAAAATCAGTAGACAGGTAGGAAGATGAGGTAACTGGCACTGCTATTACCTGCATAGTGTTTTCTGGAGAAACAGAAAGTGTGACTCTCCAGTCTTAAGTAACACTAATCTGATGGTGAGAATATTAGCAGTGAGAATGAACACAGCGCATCTGTGGGTAAAGGTTATTGAAAGCTGAGCCTATCTTAATTTTGAGGGTGTGTGTGTATATGTGTAGGTGACGATGAGTTCTGAGATTGGTTTTCAGATAGAATTCAGAGACCAACTGCAAAGAAACCAAATCAGTCAGGAGCTGTATTCAGTTAAAAGGCAGCTGTCTTGTATAGGGGTATGGCAAGATGGGACCTTCTCACTCAGCTAATTTCTGGACAGAAATTATGGACTCAGTAAAAGCGAACACGTTTTTTCTGCCTTTTGCTATATTCTTTCTTTGAAAGCCAAAGTAGTGCATAGAGAGTTGGACAGAATTCCTCCTTTACAATTCTGCTTATTAAGTGTAGGGTGGTGAGGCAGTGGCACGGCTGCCCAGAACTGTGGTGCCCCATCCCTGGAGGTCTCAAAGCCAGGTTGGATGGGGCCCTGGGCAGCCTGAGCTGGTGGGGACAGCCAGCCCACAGCATGGGGTTGGAACTGGATGGTCTTTAAGGTCCCCCCCCAACCTAAGCTATTTTATGATTCTAAGTTATGATTGGTTCCACTGAGATAACAGTAGGATGTATTTTCAAGACATAGGAAGTGGATGACTGTCTTTGAAAGCCTGGTTGAATCTTTGCAGATACTGAGAACAAAAGGATCCAGTCAGAGTCCAAATGTTGCACAGTCGATTTGCAGAGTGAATTAAGAAGTTTTTTATCCAGCATTTCTTTTTTGATTTTGCTTTCAGGAAAAAGAAATGAAAACCAGTAAGGAACAGCTTACAAGAGAAACTCTGCCTGCAATACTTCATTCATAGGTGTGATGCAGACCACATATCTTGACACTTCATCAGATCCTTAACTTAATTTCATTTCTGCAACTTGTGGCAACATGCCGGGGTGTTTATTTCCCATGAGCTTTCAGCACTGAATCTAGTATATATGTAGGAAAAGTCATCTGATGAGAGTAAAGAAAGTCAAAACAGAAACACAACACAGTAGAAAAAAAATGGTGAATTAGGAAATTTGCTGTCTGTTGTCCTTGCTGTTTGCCAGCAGCTGGCAGAAATATTTCTCATAAATGTTCCTTTAAACTGCTTTAAACCCTAGGAACGGTGGTTTTGTTGTCTCTACCTACCAATTTCATGTGATCTTAACAAAATATTGACTTCAAACACAATCTTTGTCCCTGCGTTGTACTCCCCTGACATTTGGTCCATGACTCCTGCATTGTAAGTATGTTGTTTCAGAGCACTGGATCTGAACTCTTTTCATCACATGATAACAATGATAATTATTTAGTTCTAGGAAAATGCTAGTTAAAAAAATCAGTGTATTTTGCCAGTCCTTCATCAGGTAAACAGGGATCAAGAATACCCCTTTGTAAAAGTATTTAAAAGAAGCTACTTCAGATGTGTTGTCATTTTCCTGTTCAAAAGAAGCTTTCTTTTACCCTACATGGGTCAGAACTGGAACTATTATTTTTCACTCACCGATCTTCAACCACTTCTTAGAAAGAAGGTAAGATGCAGGGGTTCTTGACCCTTCGTTTAATATCCTTTCCATGTGACTATGCTGGCTGACACTCCGATTGTCAATAAAAAAGTCCAAATGCTGGATTTTGTGCTAGAGGAGATTACATCTCCTTTTCATTGGCACAAAACAATCAGGGTCAATTCTATTCTTACAGAGTACAATGGTAACACACCCAATGAGGGGCAGTCAGTCCTGGGAATCATTTTCTTCACCAAATATCTGTTCAGATTCCTCTCTGATGTCCCCAAATACATCCCTCAGTTTCATCACACTGTTTCATCTGTTGCCTCATTACACACTCTCCTGCAAGGATAGTACAAGATCCCTTAAGATACTTATAATGCTGTTGCAACATTGTGCAAACTGCTGTTTTTAACTCTTTCAATAGGAAAAATAGTGTATTCACTGGATGTGTTCTGTAGCCATATCAATCTATTATTTGTAAGAGATCTCTGCCTTCTTATTTTATCTTCTTCACTGGGCTGTGTTCTGAAGCATCCTAGTGTTCTTAAGTATACATTACTTGTTCTCCATTTGATTGGCATAAGATATAATACTGCAGCTGTCAGTGAGCTGCTCGTGGGTAGGGCCTCATTTGCAAACCAGTTTAGTATTAGAGAAATTGCTAATATTTAAATCAAACCATCCATCCATGAGCAAGGGAAGGGCTTGGAAATCTATAAATCTCTTCCCTCGTTCATTTCTTTATTTTCCAAAAAGTCATATTATACTAAAGAATATCAGAGAAATGATTTGTAAAGCCTTAATAAGGCAAGAGACAAAGTACTTAACGTTCTCCCTCTGTGGCTGATTGAGTCAGCCCTTGTGAGGTAGGTGTTACAGACGCTACAGTTAAGTATATTCAAGAGCAATCCAAGGCTTTCGTTCTCTTATTATAAAAGGCATCTTTTCTTCCTTTAAGCTAATTCTTGATCACAATCCATATTACACTTGTAGCGTTTAGTTTTCTCAGTAACCACAAGGAACCCTGAAACTGTGATTTACTCCCCATGTACTGCTTGTCACTCTGATGCTTTCTAACATCATCTCAGAGCCATTACCTGTGGAGTTTGGAGCTGGACACCAACACTGTCCTGTATTATGTCGTGTTCTGTCCCTGCCTGTTGTTAACCCTGAACTGTACCCAGTGCCAAATGTCACCTAGAAACGTTGCCAGGAAGGGTTTGAGCACAATATTTAACTTTCGTAACTATGATTCTTTTTTAAATCTGCTTTGGATTGATGTAGGGCATTTGTAGTATTTCAAGGCCAGAAAGGTGCAAATCTTTTTTAGGGAAAAAGCGAAGATAGCAATATGGCTGAGCTGTAAGCCCTTGTAATATGTGAGGAGCAGTAAGTAAAACTGAGCTGTTTTCCAAGAAGTGCAAGTTTGAGAACTGAATCCTGTAGCTAACGAAGGATTCCTGTGCATCATTTGCAGCTTACACTGTATACTCAGCCTGTCTGCATTTGAGCTGCGTCTCCACAGAAATAATAATCCTGGTGACTTTCTGAGACTTATGGCTTCGAGTCGCGTTCTATAAACAAAAGAAAAACTTAGCCAGTCTAGAATGGTCTGAGCCGGATGAAATAAAACAAAGACATCATCAACAGGACAGTGCTTTAAAAAATTATTTTGAATAGACTAGTGTGCTATCCTAGATTTATGGTGATTGTGCCCCTTGAAGCAATCGCCAAGTTTATAGGCAGTTTGTGTGTGGTTTTTGAATGCTTGGCACAAAGTGACACTGAGGGTTTTTTTTCACATGTTCTGCTTCTCCCGTTAATTCTAATTCCCCGGGGCTCCTCACAGAGTAATTTCAGATATTGTTAGCTAATGTGGTCATCTGCATAATTTCATCTTTAAGATTTTCTGCCTCTTAAGTATGTGATCTGTATGAATGTTTGGGGAGGCCATTATCTGAACTGTGATCTTACTGAAGAGGACTAAGAATTTGTGTGTACATCTCGAATTGCTCCACCACAGTGCTGTGATATTTAAGAACTGCCTGAGGCGCAGTTTGTGCCAAGAGACAAAGTGAATGATTGCAGGAAGAAGAGGTAAATCAAAGGGTCCGACTGTTGCTTATGATGCTTGGGTCAGGGTGAAACAAAAGGTTACCTAAAGAACATTTATTGCATTCGGAACATTTTGACTTATGTCTTTGAATGACAGCAAGAGAACTTCTCCCATCAGAGCTATTATGCTTATTACCTTGGCTTTAAAGATAAAACCTGCCTTAATTTGTTAAAATCCAAGTGTAAACTGCTTTCACTGTGGTCACAGAATTGTAGGGGTTGGAAGGGACCTCTGGAGATCAGAGTCCATCCCCTCTGCTAAAGCAGAGGCCCCAGATATCTTTGTAGCCCTCCTCCAGTAGTTCCCTGTCTTTCTTGAGCTAGGGAGCTCAGATGTGGCCCCAGCAGAGCAGAGTAGAGGGGGAGGATCACTTCCCTCACCCTGCTGACCACACTCATTTTAATGCACCCCAGGATACCATTGGCCTTCTTAGCCACAAGGAGCCATTATTTATACAGAATAGATGTTCCCTAATAGAAAGACTAAGTCAGAAATGGTTTCTTAAAAAAAAAAAAAGTCGTAGCATTTAACTTGGATGACCCAGGGACAAGCCCCAATGCCTGACTCAGGCATAGCAAGGGCTTGGATTTGTGTTTCTTTCATTCCTTGTGAGTGCAGAGCGCTGAGCAGGTGCAACGCTCTGGAGATCAGTATTTTCCTTCTCCTCCTGGCCTTGATTGCTGCAGCTTGTTTTTGAACCCCTACAAAGAGAAGGCCCTCTGAGGCAAAGGCTTTGCTTTACTCCCTGTTTGTGCAGTGCCAGGTACAGTGAGACCCTGACCCTGATCAGGACCTCTGGCTGAAAATGCAGCACATCACTGGCAAAGCATGTTAATGCCCTCTGGAACTGAGAGTTTGCCAGCAAACAGCCACCTGCTATCACTTGAAGAACTTACCCTGTAGTTTCAGTGTAAGAGAGCAATCTAAATATCCTCTAGCAGACATTAGCCTTAAGAGCATGGTAACACACTGGAATACGTGCAGGATGATACAGCCAAGGGACTTTGTATGCTTAGACAGAAATCTGTTGATTCTAGGGAAGAGGAACAAATTTTATCATACTTGTATCTCCTCAGTGGTTCAGCTAACAGAATGCTGAGAGGGAGAGGGAACAAATTCAAAGTAAAGAAGCTAAGAGTTCCTCATTTTTGACCCACATCATTTATTTTGGCAGGCTGGAATTGATTGCACTGTAGGATAGGTTAATTTGGGCTTTCCTTTTGAAAAGCAAGTGATCAAAGAGGCAAATGAGAAGGCCATCAGCAACTGTCTTTAAAATTACATTCCAGTAAAGAAACAGAGAACAGTACTGGAAGAAAGGGAGAAAGCCCCAGCTGTACATTGCACAGGGGAGATTTCAGTGAAGCTGAAAGATTAACAGTGTAAGAAGGAGGGCAAATCCTACCTTGATAAAAATGAGATGATTTGGAGTGAGCAGCCTGACATTCCTGTGCTGCTGGTGAAATGGCAGCTCTTCTGTTAGCTGCGTCCCATGTAATTATGAATGTTGATTGTAAGGTTCAATATTTTGACCATTTGGACTGACAGTCATAAATGGCACAAACGCCTAAGGGGCAGTTATTCACAGAAGTGTAAATTGCCTGCAACATTAATTTAACACCAACAACTGAAACGTCTCCTTTGCAGTCTCATTAGAATGGGAAACGGATTGCAGTTGTAAGTCTGGAGGGAGCTGAAGAAGCACTGCTTAATGTGAAATTTTAGTGGGGAACAGTTTGGCACTGGTCTAAAAGTTATTGATTGTAGCATTTAAAAGGTGAAACTCCATGGAAAGCTATTCCAAAGAAAGTTGGTTTGTGGAAACCATCAGCACTGTAATACCTCTGCAGGGAGAAGCAACAATGTCACTTTACATGGAAAAATTGACCTCAGAGACCTGTAACAATACTGTATGGGTGGGAGATTCTATGGGAAATGAATTTCAGTACCACTGCGTTAGGCTGAATAAGGTCATTAGATTATGATGAGAAAATTATTTGATGGAAAGAAAGCTCAAACAATAGAAATAGAACAGATCATCAGCATCAGTAAGCTTTCATTAGAGGCAGCAAACAATCCCAACCTTTCCTGTCCTTAAGCAGCGCAGGCTCAGGCAGGGCTCCCAAAGGAGCTGGTGGATTTTAAGCACTTGGTGATCTCACCGGGTCTCTGGGATGGCTGTGGAGCAGGCAGAAGAGTGGGCATTCTCCTTTTCCTCCCCATTCCTGCCTGCCCCCCAGTCCCTGTCTCTCGGATGGGGAGTACATGGATCCATTCAGAAGTCCTCACCTACTGCTCTGGGGCAGCTACCAATCTGTTTTGTTCTGTAGGCTCAGCTGCGCAGAACAGCCCAAACAGGTGCCATGGAAACAAATAATGTCAGGGACATTGGGATTTTTTTCCCCTCACTTTCTCTGTGTACAGTTGTAGCAGGCCCAGTGGGGCAGGTTTGATCCAGGTTTGTTTCAACAGCCCATGCTGCATCACACAAGTCCGTCACTCACTGTGTCTAAACATAATCACAGTTTAGAGAAATGTGAGCTCAAGTCATCCTGGCTGTCTACAACATTGGGATTTCAACAGCTTATAAGATAGCTGAAGTTTGCATTCAGATCTAGATTTCACAGATCCAGCCAACTGCCTCAGCATGAAAATGAACCAAAATAAGATTTCCATTTTAAAAGGAGAAGGACGATTTCCAAGCAAGTGATTCACCTTGAGTCCTGTAAGTGCAAATTCTTGGAAGACAGCATGAAGTGATGTTTTTAACAGATGAAGTTATAATGAGACAACTTGAATGTTCTTGTGCATTTCCTATGTATGGTGTATACAGAAATAGCTTTTAAGTGCCAAGGTTGTCAGCACCCAAGAAATACCATAAATAGGTGGGGGAACAGGTGTGAGAGAATGGACTGACTTGGTTGTATTTTGAGAATACGTTCTGTAAAGCCACATTTTATAAAACTTTTAGGCAGGGCCTTCCATAATATAAAAAGCTGTTTGAAAATCTGGTGGTGCTTGTTATATTAGCATAAAGGTTACTAATTTGACAATAAAGTGAAGTGTTACTGACTTGCTAGTCAACGTGCAAGCTTTTCTGAAGTGACAGCTCTGCACAGTCCTGCTGTGCTCAGCAAATCATGGTTGGCTTCTCTGACTGAAGCTTGCTTAGCAATCTCTTCCATGGCAGTCCATTTGTTCACCAGCTCTCTCACCTTCCATTCCAGTGAGACAGCTAAATGGCTTCTCATTTGTCCTGAATTGATGTATAAAATTATCCATATTCAGAGTAAGTGATGTCTCTCTTCCAAGAATTCACAGCAAAAGTAATCATTGTGCAGATTGTTGGGAAAGAGCTATTTGTCTGAAAGGGAGAAATCAACATCTCTGAGACAAGCCTCTCACTTCAGATCCCTGTCACAACCGCTGTCTCACTGTGTGCTGCACAGTACAAAGGCAGGTCCAAATTTGGAAGGATATTCAGATGTAAAAAACCAACTTTCATACACCTTTGGTTCTCAGTAAATGTTGCTGTGAAATTTAGGGAAGGCACTGTGCACTAGTTTGTTGGTTTTTTTCTGTAATGCTCTGCAGAAGCAGTAAATCACATTCAGAAGCATGTAGTCATGTCAAATGACTCAGTTCCTTCTCTCGATAAGAGCAGAGGCTTCAGTTCCTGTCTTACAGGAGAGCTGATTGATTTACAATACAACAGCTTCTCTTTCAGGCTTCCCAGTAGTTGTGTGCAAATAGATGTGGAATGGGAACTGATGAAACCCGAAGATAGGGAAGATTGTGATCTTAATTGCCTCTGAGAATGGATCTTTTCAGATTTTCTAGATTGTAAAGGAGGAAAAGCCAATTTATAAAATCTTTTAACAATTCAGTGGAATTTTTTATCATTGTTTGAATTAATCATCTGCCTATCATTAATCTTGATCCTCTGGAGAAAATGAACAGTCTGTGTCCCATTATCTTCCAGCAGAGCTCTTTGGGCTTTCAAACTTTCTCTTGAAAGGGCAGTGGAAATCTTATCTGTTGCATTTCATCATGGCCATGCTGGCAAAGGATCTTGGGGAGGTTCACAGCATGGTTGGAAGCAACTTAAAAGGAGAGCCCCTTATTATTATAGATGCTTTGGTTTTAGATCCAAGATCTTGGAGCAGCAGCAGCTTATTCTTGCTTTGATCAGCCTTGAGCTGATTCTTGCTTCTTGAGTATGGGAAAGCAGCAGCAAATCTGCTTTCCCTGGGGATGTATTTGGAGGATTCTGTGTGTAAGAACCCTGGGAGATTTTCCTCCCATGTACTCAGAGGCACTGGGCCTCATTTACACAAAGGGTCATTCTACTCAAGAAACTGTACAGACTGAACAAAATAATTTCCCCAAATCCCTATTGAAGGATCTCTGTACATGGATGTACTTCCACTCATTTGATTTAACTGAATAACAAACCAACTGCAGTTAGTAGAGTCTTGCCAAAGGAAAAATGCTTCATAAAAAATAGTCTATGTATTTTTGTACAACGGTTGGGACTGTAATTCAGATTCTGTTTGACCTACCTTCACCCCAAATCTCTTAGTAATTAATGGACTCAATCTGAATTTACATCCAAAGAAGGGTAGGAACAGAAGTTAGTTCCTTCAGAATTCCTCATTCTCTGTTGCATGATTCCCATCTCTGCAGTGCCTTAATATTAATCTCTTATCTTTAATTGTTTATTGCTCTTTATTTTAATACCTAGTTAGCCCATCATTTTGCAACACAGTGTATTGGGAAACAGTTCATGCAACCTTCCGTTACTACAGAGAAAAGTGAGTGATGCATCAGTTATACCTGTTAGTCAATTAAGAGGGAATAGAAATAAATTCACTTAGGCTGTAGCAAGGTAATTTAAACTACACATTAGACAAACCTTTACATGGAGTACTTTAGCTGTGGATCGAGATGCCTAGGGAAGTTGTGGAATTGACATAATAAGAGATTAGAACTGCTTGGATACCTGGATCTTGGGGAATACTGGGAGAAAGAAATCAGTTGTGCTGCACATGATGTAGTGCTTTTTGACTAGATGCCAAGCTACTATTTCATTTCAGCCCAAATGACCCTATGTCCACTCCTCTGTAGAATAAAGAATTATTTGTGGAGTCAATGTTCAGAAGGGAAATCAGGTGAACAGCTGAAATTAGCAGATTCTCTCAGTACTGGAAACGTTCTATTTCCCTTTCCTCCAAAATATACACATGAGAGGAATGAGAGATCTACTCTTTGATGTTAACTCAAATCTATACAGTCTAGAGCACACATACAAATCCAGTAATCCTTTGTGATTCTCAAGCACAGATTCTTCTCATTTCCCAGCGGTAGAACAAAGCATCCTGATGCATGTCAGAGGCCCATCAGAATGGACTCTACAGATCTGACTTCTGCTGTTCACTGAGTACCACACGCAGACCATCACACTGAGAGCACATGCAACCATTTCTTTCCTTAAAAAAAGCTAGCATTATTTTATTATTCCAAAGACTTACATAACTGTGTGGTGAAAATGAGAACACAGATCTGGGCTGCAAAACATTCCAGCAATTCTCATTGCAAAAGAACTATAAACTTCAGCATCCATCAAACAATTCTCTCTCCAAATGAATAGTGAACATACAAACCCACCATCTCAGCTTGAGTTCCTTTGCAAAAGAAAGCCCTCTGGAGTTATTAAAAATAATAATAAAGTAATCCAGACTCCCAGCAGACAGCATTTGAACATCATGTCAAGTTCCTATGAAGTAGCAGCAACACCCCCTTTTACTAATTTCCCTTAATCCCTAGAGACTTCTTACTGCCACAAATTAATGTTACATTCCTCTCTGTAAACCCAGCAAGAACTGCAGTCCCAGTGCCCCCTGTGCACAGCTCTTTGAGGTTGGATGCTTTGGGTTGTCTGGTTGTTCCTCAGCCCTCCCACTGTGGTGCCCAGTATTTCCCTGCCCCATCATTTTCCCAGCACCCCACAGCTTGTTACAAATGGCCATTCTTCTGCAGGGTGTCTCGGAGAATGACTTTGTCAGGACAATGTAGGGTCAGTGACAGCATCAGGAGTGTGTTGAGTGATCTCATAGAGAGGGAGCACTGTTCCACTGAAGGGAGCAGTCTTCTGCCTTTCAGTTTAATTGGATCTCCTCTCTGGTGGGTTGGCAGAGCCCAGCCCAAGATCCGTGCTGTGCAGATGTGGTCATCTGTATTCTGTTTCTCTTTGTAATTCTCTTTCCCTTTAATCCCAGTTTTACCTTCCCTCTGTTCACAATTCCCTCTTTATTTCACTGTTGCCCTCTGCTCTGCATATACCTTACCAGCCTCTTCTGATTCTTTACAGGGATGCCTCTTCCCTGGAAGAGTTCAAGGCCAAGCTGGATGGGGCCTTTAGCAGCCTGATCCAGTGGAATGTTTTCCTTTTGCAAACAGTACTCAATAGAGTACACTATTTCAGTGATAGAGACCAGAGGCAGTGTTGAGAATCAGCTCAATATGAGAGCAGCATGCTTTGAGGATAGGTTTGGAAGTATCCATTTTTTTATCAGCTTGGGAAATAAGGTGTACTGACTAGAGCTTGAGACTGGCAGCATTCCTGTTGGGTTTCTGCTCTGTTTTCTCCACCAGTGTCTTCGGCAGAAATGTTTCATTTTGCTATAGCTCATTTTTTCCACACTTGTGTTCATAAAAATAAAGAGAAATAAATCTCCCCCCTGCCTTTTGAAGTGTTGTCACGACATTGGATGAAAGACACAGTACAAGCACGAAGTGTTATGGTCATTACTATTCATTCAGTGAGCACATTCAAGGGAAGTTTGTTTAATCCAGTGTTGCTGTGCCTGGTTAAATAGTCAGCTGTGAATGAAGCAATCAGAGATGGATCTTTGGCCTGGTGCCACGGTCACCAGGGGTCAGAGCAAGGGCAAGCAGGGCTCTTCTTTCCCCATGCTAAGGTGCAGCATAGCAGTGAGCCCTCATCAGAACTGAGCATTCCATTCAAAGGCAGGTGGCAAAAGTATGTAAGAAACCCAGCTTCCAGGACAACGTGGTGTCAAAACCCTCAGGGACAGGACAAATATTTAAATGTGAAAGTAATCAACAGAAAATGTTACAGATGCTACCATTTAGAACTGGTGGTGGCACAGTTATAACTGAAACTGCAGGCATAGAATAAGTTTACTCATGTTTTCATACAGAGCGCAATCTGCAAGTGAAGCAGGGGTAGGCAGTGCCCAAACAAGATTCCCCTTTCTTTATATTCTCAATAGGTATATTTACTTACCACTCCGTTTGTTTGTTTGTTTGTTTTCCTGAGATCTTCTGAAATATCTGGGAGAGCATCAGGTGGGTTACAGTCCTAAGGTCATTGCTCCATGAATGCTTTCTGCATTGCACATCCACCAGTAATCCCTGGAAGGACAGTTCTGAATATGCCCATAGCCTGGGCGAGGGAAGGCATGGATGGCACCATGACAGTGCCGACAGCTGTGAGTATGCTGTGAAGTAATTCGTGCCTTTCTCCCAGCAGTTAGAACTTGATGTGGGAACTGCCACCAGTAGAGGCTTCTAGATAAAGCCTAGTTCTGTGTGAGTGTTAAGTGAAGGCAATGTACCTTCACCACCCCTCTGACCACTGCTTACAGGCTCACTGTGCTACTACCACACAAAGCTCTGCTTTGTCAGCTGTAGTTATTGCTTCATCCTTCTGCTCCAGGCCTCTGGAGACTTAAATATAGTTACTCTATGAGTGCATTAGCAGTGAAGGGTGTCTATATGTCTCCTCCTCCCACCTCCTCTAGCCTTCTTGACATAGGGCAGGACTCACTTTGATCCTATAGCCCCAAAGCTGATTTAGCATGTGAAGCGGCTCCTGTTAGATTTCTTTCTTGGACAGATTCCCTAGTCTGACTTAGGTGCCCAGAATGTGTGTCATAGGTTCAGCAGATCCCATGCAGGCAGTGATTTAATCTGACAGTTATACTTATTCATGGTGACATCCTGAGCAGCCTGTAGCCACGCAGAATGTACAAGCAGTCTGGGGAGGAGGACATGGGATGGATGGGTGCCACCACAGCCAACTGCAGAATTCCCTGTCCCCAGCAAGTTCCCTTCCTTTGCCCATGCTTCTCAGAAAGGAGGTGGGCTGCCTGTCCATTTGGCTGTACCAGTCCAGCTGCTCCAGGAGGCAGACAGATACACACTCAATAGGCTCCCTCATGCAGAGTAAATTGTGTGTTTGGAGAGAAGGGGGGGAAAAAGCAAGTGCAAAACAGTCAGTATGATGGGGCCGTTGCCTGGCTGCTCTTTTGGGGATCACAAGTGTCCAGTTAGCATGAAGAACCAGGACATTATTCTTTGCCATAAGACACCCACTGCAAGTTCCCAATGGGAGCCTGGCCTTGTACCCTGTTTTCACATGCAGACAGCTTCACTGCAGAGTGAAGGGCTGCAGGATTGGGAAATGGGGTTGTGGTAGGGCCACGGTGACTGATCAAGGAGACCTCAAGTATTGAAGTAAAAATGGGGCTTCCAATGTAGGTGTGGGCGGCATGAACACGCCTGTCTTCCTTTGGGCCCATGGTGCAGGCCTGCGAGTCTGTACACAGCACATATTCCCCTTGGCATCAACAAGAGAGATCTCTGGTTCTTCTGGGCCTTGGTCTGAATACGTGATGTTAGAGTTGTCAGGTATCTATTTTAAATTCATAGAAATGACATTGCTTTGCTAAGAACAATTAGAAGTTTGATAGAATACTTTTGCTTCAATAAAAGACTGTTTTGGCATGAAAGTAGGTCAAGCTTCCTTTGCTTTCTTTTCTGGGAATTGGAAAGAAAATGTATTTGATAGTAGAAATACAAAATTGTATCTTGCTCTGGCATTGGTTGGTTGCTCCTAATATTTATTGAACAAGCAATCTAATTTCAGTTTCCAGAATTCATCGCAAAACTGCCACTTCAAACTTTGCTGTAAAGTGAGCAATTAAAAATCATGTGTTTTACTCCAGTTGAATTACGATTACTGGTACTTAGGAAAGATGCCATCTCAGATATTAATACAGTAATGCCTTATATGTTTAAATAGATACCCTGAAACTTTCCAAAAAAGATTTGTCTTCCTTAGAAAAAAAAAAAAAACAGATGGTTAAGATGAGCTAAGATCCTACTGAAGAGGACAGAAAGATTCTTCCTATTTGTGTGTTAACAAGCCAAGTACAAATGGTTGGAGCCAAAGCTATGTCATGGCTGGTTGATAGGTGATAATTTCATACTGCCTTCTCCGCAGTAAGATTTTTGCATGTGAGAAGATTACACATGGCTTTATGGAGGAGAGGGAAGGTACATCAGGGAATACACATAGTGTCTACATTAGACTGCTGTAAACGTACAACACAGACATTTAGGGTAAACATTGGCCCTTCAGTAATCATTGGAGAAAGAGCTGATTAAGCTGTCCTGTGGTGAACTGACATGGTCCTATGTACTGAAGAGGTGTACCCAAAACAGTTAGTCTAAATGATCCAATGCATGTGTTTCCTAGGTGCTGCTTGGTTCTTCACATTATATTTTGGTTATATCAGTCTACACACGCTAGCAAACCCCATCTTACACTGCAGCTTTGTCACGTGTTGCTATATGTGCTGCTGCTCAAATGCTGTGACATCCCTAGTGTCCATGTGAGCATTCCTGCTTGCCTGAGTGTGGAACCTGTGCCTGCAGACTTGGCTGGAGATCTAGAGTAAAGGACATGTTGCCCTTTCAGCTCTGCTCCTAATTGCCACTTTGGAATAGGGAGGCATGTGTGAAGCCAACAGCTATACAGGCAGTAAAATACTATAGCAGTGGCTCAAGCCTGCTCTTGGTGAGAGCCTTCACCAGAGCCCATTCCAGCATCTGCAGGGCCTGCCCAGAGCTCCGTATCTGTCCCTCAGAACCCAAAGGTTCAGAGGTGAAGGCAGAAAACAATAAAGCAGATCTCCAGATATAGCTCTGTGCGTCACAGCCCGCTGCCCCAGCCGCTGCGCTCACAGCTGCCCTCGCGCCAGCTGGTCCAGGGGTTAAGGCAGAGCCACTGCAGGCAGCGCACACATTTTGTGCCTTTAAGAGGTTTGGCTTATCCGGGCTGGGACTTGTGGAGCCATGTGGGATGACAAAGAGCACTTGTCCCTTCCCCCATCCGCGCGCGTGCTGCCAGAAAATGAATTTGTGAGACACAAGCTCCTGCCTCCAATCTGCTGCCATGCAGGAGCCCAGCGCTCGCAGGCATCGGGACACATGCACACACACACGTGCACACACACGGGTCCTCTGAGGCACAGCTCCTCTGGCAACGTGCGAGCTCACGTGGAGCGGGGCGAGCAGCCGGGCCTGCAGGCCTTGCTGCCACAGCGGGTCACCCAGCAGCCTGGCCCTGCATGTCACCCAGCAGCCTGGGCCTCCATGCCACCCAGCAGCCTGACCTTGCACGGGGAGCTCCGAGCAGTGAGGTGCTGCTCATGGCCCTGGGCTGGGTATCATGGTGTTACTCTGAGAGCGCTTGGGCCCTTCAGAGGCATTAGCAGTGGGGTTAAAGGAGAGCCTGGTTACACAAATGGCCCTGGTAGCCCCAAGCATGTTTGCTGACAACGTCTGTCAGCACAAGGACTGCTGGAGCTCAGTGCATTGCTGTCGGCACCTTTACTGGTACGGGTGCTGCTGGGAAGGCAACAACATGTTTCTTTGGTTTCACTGGGATGAAATGGCACCTGGCTTTCCTCATCCCACCTTCTTAGCATGTGCTGAGTGGTCAGGTGCCTTGGGCCTTGGAATCACAGAGGATCTAGAAGCTCTCTCAGGGTTCTGCTTGATGCGGGCTGTGTGCACTGCTTGTTCTCAGGCTGCGTTGGCAAGATGATGGATCCAAGCACTTCCAGCTCCTGGACACAATATGCTGTTTTCCCCTAAACTGAGTAAGTGCGGCCAGAGCCAAACCTTGAATCTTTTCTCTGGAGTTGTACTAAAATACATTATCTTTCATCTGGATTACTACTGGTAATGACTACAGGACCGAGGCCACTATTTTACTTTGACTCAAGAGACTGCTACTCCCCATCAAAGCTCTATCAAAGCAATTCGGGAGAGGCTGTGGCTCAAAGCTTGCATTCTAGGACATGATTTAATTCTATGCAAAGAAAGAGTTAATAGAGAGGGGTGTGGAGGGGGAGGGTTCGAGGAAAGTCACAGTATCAGGTTTTCCTCTAAGGGGCTCTCAAATGATCCCCAGCACTGCCAGAAGCTGAACGCCTGCTCCTCAGTGAAGCCGGGGGTGTCTGCCTTTTTGACTCAGCTGCCAGAGTCATGTTGCAGAATTCGATCCTTCTGCCCGTGTCCCTTCTCCTCTCTACTGATCAGCCTCTGCCCACTGCTCTTCTGAAGCCTGTAAAATTTCAAGACCATGAAAGAGCAAAGCGATTTCATCTGGCCCTGTGGGCAGTGCAGCAGGTTCTCTCTTCGCATATGATACAGTTTCAGCCTTAGTGCTGTCCTCTGCTGTAATGCTAGATGGGCTGAACAGATGGGGAGGTACTGTGGCAGGGCTCAGGGCTGACAGCTGCTTTGCAATTATAAATCTGGAATGCGATTTGAGGGGTCTAAGATACTTAGTGCTGGGTCCTTAGTGCAGGAGCATATATCAAGTAGGTCAGTCTCTGCACCAGAGGAGAGCAGGGAGTGCTGTGTGACAGGCAGCTCCAGCCTTTCCTTATGGACTTTATGTTTTGATGTCATTCTGAACACTGAGATTTTAACTCAATGGTTAATGGCTTTTTGGCATTTATTCACGTCTTTTTTTTTTTTCCTAGGTGTAACTTAGTAATACCAAATGCTTCTTGAATGCGACTGTGAATTTCTCATTGATTTTACAGCTTGATCCTGAAGCATAGGTGGGCTACTTGTAGCCTCTTTCTGAGGAAAGGCAGCATTTATATCCTAGTTTCTTATGAAACAGAGTTATGTTAACAGAGTTAACACAGTTATGAAAACAGAGACGTATGGAGGTCAAAGGTTTTGTCCAAACCTTGGCCTCACTGGAAATTCACATGGAATTCACCAAAGAATTCATGTGACAAAGCATCTTCCTCCTCCTCCTGGTAGGCACATAGATTATAGTCTGACTCAGGGCCCCCCTTAGTTTATATGGACCTGATTTTGCACTACGGAGGAGACTTGTGAAAGGAAACTAATGGTATGTCTGCCTGGCACCTCAGTTAGCTCCATCCATACTAAACCACAGTGTGGACATGGCACGTCAGGTGTCAGTGAGCTGAGGGATCTCTTCATGGTTCCTCATTGTGTGGCATAGATGCTGGGCAGCGGCATCCTGCGGGTGGGTGCAGTTTGCATTCAGGGACCATGGGAACAGGACAGGCTGGTTTGTGACCATGGGAAAAAAAGAAATTTGATTTCTCAAAGCCAAAAAGCTATGCAAAATGGGCAAATCATGAACTCTAGCATGTTGAAGCTATGGTAGAGAACATGATAGTCAAACACATTTTTCCATTTTCGTACAGCAGCTGAGATAATTTACTGCTGCTTCCTCTATATGGCTCTTCAATTTTGGCATAATCATGTATGTATGACTTGGTTTGTCTATGGATGCTCTGTCTGTCCTGTTACCTCAGAGGGGTTACCAGGGACCTACATATGACAACATGAAATATGCTGTCTTGTCTTTCTCAGGTAAAGCTCATTTATGCAAACCCAACTGTATCTGTATTTAGCTGACGTGGAGTTTTCAAGCTTCCATGGTGTGAGTTCATAGTGTTACTGTAACTGAACTTTGCCACTGGGAACAGTGTTACATAGTCTGAAAAAGGGCTGTGGACAGTAATTGAATAAATAAATAAATAAAATGAAAAAACACGACGCAGTAAAAGCAAGCTACACTGAATGCATTGCGCTGGTGGAAGTCATTGGTTGAAGGCCTTCTGACAAAGGGGTCACAGCTCTGTCTTCTGATGTTTTGTAACTTTGCAAAGCTCCTTTTACAATGAGTCCAATGGTTTGGTATGACTACGTTATTTTCCAGATTCCATGAGGCAGACATGAGGGATGGGAGACGATGCCCAATAAGGTATCCTGGTGTAGCCTCATGGTCAGAGATGACTGGGAGGCCAAAATTAGAAGACTCTGGTTTGGATATTAGTTTCACGATCTCTCCCTTGTACTGTGATATACTTCTATTTCCAAAAAGTAGTGATAAATCAGAGATCCAGAGGATTTTCATTGCCATACTTAGACACAGAAGACTTGTGATATTCTACAACCACTGCATCTAGCACAGAGCAGGATTAGCACTGCAAAAAACTGTGTATGAAGCAGGAGCTCTTTTGGGAAATGTTTGTGTCATCCTCAAATTTTCCTTGTCTGAGATCTCTGAGAGAATGGACTTTGGATTGCCTGGAACTGCACGTACTTTGATGTTCCCATCAGACCTAGAAATGAGCTCACTCTTACTGGAGGAATGCTCTTGCTCAAGTGGTGATTTACAAAGTGTGGTTTTGATATTAGTAAGACCACCTAATTTCGGGACTTTCAGTAAAAAACAACAAACTCAAATTTTGAGAATTTTTGCCTTCACATGTATTTTACCCCTCAAATTGTGGTAAACATACAGAGCAGCTAGACTTCTCAACTGGAGAGTCTCCATTCTCCAAGTAAAATTCTTCAAGGGGAGTGTGTGGGAGACTAATGTGATCTAACAAGGGGAGAATTTGGCTTGTTGCCTGTATCCTACATGAATATATATTGCTGTCTCATAGTAATGGCATCCCTAGGATTACCAGTCTAAAGCATTTAAATACTTTATACTGGGTCTTTCCAAATGCTGGAAAGTAGGCTTAAATGCATCTTTTCTTTTTTTTTTTCTTTCTTTTCTTTCTTTTTTTTTTTAAAGCATGCTTTGTTATTAGTCTTATAACAACTCAATTATAAGTTGTTTTTTCAAGTTTTTTTCTTGATCTTTTGGAAAGGGAAAAGGGAAAGGGAAAGGGAAAGGAAACAGGAAGAAGAGGAGAGGAGAGGAGAGGAGAGGAGAGGAGAGGAGAGGAGAGGAGAGGAGAGGAGAGGAGAGGAGAGGAGAGGAGAGGAGAGGAGAGGAGAGGAGAGGAGAGGAGAGGAGAGGAGAGGAGAGGAGAGGAGAGGAGAGGAGAGGAGAGGAGAGGAGAGGAGAGGAGAGGAGAGGAGAGGAGAGGAGAGGAGAGGAGAGGAGAGGAGGAAAAAAAATTAGGATTCACAACTTTTCAAGATCTGGAACTGATAAAGTGGAAACGTTGACACTTCTGTATTATCTCTGGTCATGTCTTGTTTGGTAAGCAGTACCAAACAGCAGATGTGCAAAGTGCTCACCTTGGACCCTCAGCCTGAACTTCATGTTTACATATAGGAGGGGATTTCTTCAAAAGCTTGAAACACAGGTCAGGTTTATGATAAAGTTATGGGAAAAAAAAAAAGATTTTTCAGTGATGAGACAACAAATTGAAGCATTGACCTTTTTATTGTGAGGTGGGCAAAAGAATAACATGTTTTGCAAGAAATGCTGAGACTTTTGAAACTTATGTGTGCAAACCTTGGCCTGGCTGAATGTTCATGGGCCAAATCCAGCTCTGGGGTGCTCAGCACCACCATGCAGTTACCTTGCCAGCAGGGCACTATGTTTGGTCTGATCAACTCTGCTTCCAAATTGAATCTTTGCCTGCATCCTCAATGTGCGCAAGGGTCAATTTTGCAATATCCCCCAGAGTAGTGACTACCACCCTCCAAATTGGGTGCTGAGTTATGCCACTGCCCAGCATCCCTGCCAGTACCCCTTGCCCTCAGACTGGGAGAACAGTCTTTGCAGTGTAAATGTCTAAGCAGATCTGCTGGATTTTTTGCCACGAGGAACAGCAGATGGTGCCAAACCTTGCTACTCAGAGGCTTTCCATCTCCTGCTTGGGGATTCGGGAGTCTCCACTCAGAAAATCTGCATCAGTTTAGCCATGGTGTTAATGCCATCTTTGAACCTACCTGATCCAAAGTGTTTTCCATAGGTGGTCAGCAGTAATCTAATCTAAATGGCTGGTGGCTCCAGAAATTTGAGTACCAATTTGTAAAGTTAAGTAACTGCGGATCGCAGTGTTTCAGGTCCAGCAAGATAAACGGCAAGTCCCTGGCAGTGTGAAAGATGGCACTTTATAGCTTTATATATTCCCAGCATGTGTGTGAACTGTATGAAACAGTAGCTGCTTACTCAGCCTTAGACACAGGGCGGTTTGCTTTCCAGTATCATAGGAGAAGTTCGTCTCAAATTAGACTTCCTACGTTAGCACAAGTGCAGGGTGACCAATTTCCATGCCTTTGAGATGCGCCTTCCTTGCAGTGTGCCATACTCCTGCAGTGCCAGCCTCCACCTCTTGCTGCACACAGAGCTGTTTGTGACGGGCAGGGGACACAGGCAGTGCCAGCCTGCTTGGTGCTGGCTGCGTTGCAGAGCTGAGGTGCTGTGAGACAAGAGGAGACCTAGGGGGTAATGGTTACTATTGCTAGAGGGGGTCTCTGCTTCACCTCTTGCCCTTATAAGTTTTCCTTGGACAGCAGCCATCCATGCCTTCATGGTGTTGTGGGCAGACACTGATGAAATTGTCCATTCAGGTTCCTGTTCCTTCAGGCCAAAGGGATGCATCCTGGAGCTCACTGCCTGCTCTCCACCCCTTTGAGGCCATCCTACAAGCAGCAGCATCAAACCTGTCCTTTCCACTTTCTGTTTGTAGATTGTTTCCCTCCAACTGCATTCTTTTTCTTGCATTAAAAGCACAGGTATGGTGATTTCTTTTTGCTCTGTGTAAGGGGGAGCATGACATTTGTGTGGGACCTCTAAGAGCTTCTACTGGTGCTGGTCAGAAGTAGGTCATGTCACGCTAGGTGAAGTCAAGTCCTCAGATTTGCTTTCTACACCATTGTTATAAGGTACCCTTCAACCTTTGGACCCCTCTTTGAAGCATTTTTTCCCTATTCTCAAGAGACCTCTACCTTTTATATCAAATCCAGATTGACTGATTCTGCTCAGCACTCCCCTCCACCATGGAAATCTGGAGTAGCTCCATTAACTTAAATGAATTTGCTCACGATTTGCATTGATATAGCTGAAGCAAGTCTGGTCCATTGAGCTGAACTGCAGTTCCCATGGCAACAGGCGGTTTTGGAAGCTAAAGCAGCAGGCAGAAGGGATGCTGTGTTAGTTGGGGGACTCCTGCATTCAGATTTCGGCTATGGGATGGGAATGTAAGCTATATTTGGAGCGTGAGCCTGGGGCTCAATTTCTGACTGTACCAACGAACCCTTGGGAAAATCTCCTCCCACTGCCATAGTTTACCTTCCAGTAAAATGGAGATAGCATTACACAGGAGTGTTTTGAAAATTGATTCAGCCTCCTAAAATGCTTTGAGAGAGATCCTCAGATGAAAGGTGCAGTACATCACACACTATTAATAATAATCCCTTTCTGCCAGCATCAAATAAATGAGGCTGCATTGTCAGTGAGTAAGTTCCTATACAAATGTAGGCATTTCCACGGCGCCGCAGGGAACGAGAGCACCACATAGGAAGTGGAGAGGAGCTTTTGTTCAGGTGTGCTGACGTATCTCGGGTTATTTCCATCTGACCCAATGGAAGGTTTGGACACATCTTAGTCCCAGCTCAGGTTCAGAAGCAGCCAATAAGCGACCTAATTGAGCTCCAAATCCTCTTCTTAAATTGGATAGAGCTCTGAGTATTAACTGGGCCCTCTGAATCCTTGTCTGACACCAGGAAGGAAGCAGTAGGGCTGCAGAAGTATTAACAGCTGAGGGCTTAAATTCATTATGAGAATGGTATAAAAAGCAGTTCAGTGAGCAGGCTGGTCCAGTTCGGGTCATGCCAAAGGTATGACCTTGTCAGAACCAAAATAAAAATGCCTGAATCGAGGATTTTGATTTGTATATCCACAAGAGAAGCAAGCGAACTTTGTGACAGATGACATTAAAAAAAATAATCACCTTGCCTTGCTCTGGGCGTGCAAAGCTCTGTTTCCATGGCTCTGGGAAGGCACAGCTGAAGGATTTCAGAGCGTGTGCTTTTCATGTGTTTTAGTTACAGCAAAGATTTGTGGTAACAAAGGAGATCTCGGTAATTGCAAAAGGGAAAAAGGCAGCAGTAGTTTCCAGTGAGTGGATTTTGTAGACTCCTGAGTTTTAATATCAGAGGATATTAATATCAGAGGATTGTGACTTCCCACAGAGCTTCTGTCAGAGAATTGTGCTGCTATGCTCCTCTCACCGGTGCTAGAAATACCTCTAAAACATTTCCTGCCATTGTTGAATTTACCTGAGCTCCCTTTACTTGCAGCATTAAAAGCTTTGTGGTAACTAGAAAACTTGCCTGCTCACTGTTGTGCTGGAGTGTGTTGTATTGACATTGGTCTGAGTTACAAAGGGAAGATTAAATTTTTTAAGACCTCAAGGGGTTTATTTTCTTAGATTTTTAAGGACATTTTGAATTTAAGAAAAACAAACCCCGATTAATTTCATTCTGATGAAGAAAATCATCCTCTGACCTTTTTGTTTTTTACCTTCCTCCTCTCGGTCAAGAAAAAGACAGGTGAGTGGAGAATGTACTTTCGTTTACTCAAACAAACCAAGAGAAACGAGATTTTCCTGATGAAAATGTAACTAAAAATTGGATTTTTTTTTTTTTCAATTTAAAAACATCAATTGGAAGTGCTTACTCAAAAGAAGCACATTTAAAAACCACAAAACCACTTTTCAAACACATTTTTGACCAGCCATAGTTAGATGACAAGTGCTGGTGCCAGACCATTTGCTCTAGGGTTCCCATTGTTAACACTGCTGGAACTGTACTGGTAACAATGGAGGAAAATATGTACTAAATTCTACTAATGAGAAGGCGACATTCTCACACAGTCATTTTTTAACATTTAAAAGGACATTCAAAAGCACAATATATAAAGCAAATTCCAAAAAGATTTATCCTGGGAGAGAAGGCTGAAGCAGAGAAGAAAGCCTTTTCATTCCGCCAATATTAATACAGAGAAACGCATTTGGCATCAGGATTAAAAAGTTCTGAACGTTGAAGCAGTAGTGCAACTTTTTTTCCCAAGAGAAAATAGTGTCAGAGCAGCCAGGCCAATTAGTTTTCCTGTTTTAGAAGGTGAATATAGTGTTCTTACAACCAAAAAAGCGTTGTTTTGGATTGTGTCCCTGCATTTCCAAGGCGTAAGGTAGGTGAAGGGCTATCCTTCATCACTCTGATCCATACTCATCTGTTTGTGGGGGTGAGTGGTCCCTTGCACTGCGGGTATGGATAGAGTGGGGAAGACGGGCTGTTTGTTGTTAGCATCTTGCCTCATGGTATAGCAACTGAATCAGGTAAGGTCAGTGGAGACAGTATCCATGGCCTAGCTCTACAAGATGATTAAAAGGTGATTTGGAAACCATCTGCAAGTGTTTGAAGGGAACTGGCTCTATGATGGGAAAAGCTATTGGTAAAAAGGAGAACAGAATTCAGGGCTTGGTATCGAGCAAAGGGAGACCCATGCTGGGCACCAGAACCTTGCTTTCTGGTCAGGAAAGGAAGATTAAACAAAGACAGCACACCTCTCCCTAGCTGTCAAATCCAATCATTTAATCCCACTTCCCTGTGGATTTGTAGGTGAAGAGCTGCTCCACTAAGTCCTCTGCTGCCTTCAGCTGGGATCTTTCTGCACATCAGATTCACCTGCAGAGCCCAGGTCCTTGTTTTCCTAGGCGTGGCTCCTTGCAGTTTGTTAGGAAAGGTTCCTGCAGTGGCACTTATGGAATGCAGAGCAAGAGTACCACAAGCAGCAACAAAAAGCCCTTTCAGCATCACGCGCTCTGATGAGACACGGACACTCAAGGATGGCTGCTTCAGCAAGTCATTGCTAATGACAGGTGTTATTTATTTTTGGAGTCTGAAAATGTTCCAGTACATTTGCTTGCAAATCCTGCCTCTGAATCCACAGGTGCAAAAAAGCCTACAGACGTGAGGGCACCAGCATGTAAGGGCAGGCAGCAAGGGCAAGGCAAGAGCACCTGTAGGGTGACTGCCAGCACCCCTGAAGCATGCTTCTGGTCAGGTGCTCACTGCAACTGGCATTGGAAATGACTCACAGCATCTTTTGTCCCTGCTGTGGACAATGATGGTATCAGACTGGGAATGGTACCCAGTCCCTGACAGCCTTGCTCCTGAGGCTGGAATTATTTCCCCTCTGCCTCTGGAGTTCACTTGTGCCTAGGATAATTAGGTGGACCAGGAGCATTTAAAAGCAAGCGCACGTGACTACGTCTCTGATAATGACCCTGGAAAAGTAACGGAATCTAATTATAATTAGAAAACAGCCCCAGCAACACCCCCAGAATCACAACGACCATCCCTACTTTGCCACAACAAGTGTAAAAATATAGCAGCATATTTATAGCTTGGCATCTCTGCATTTGCAGCCCAGTGACGAGCTTCCTCCTGCCCTATTCTGTGTAGCCTGCTGTGCTGCACAAGTCACAAATAACAGAGTGATGTTTGTATGGTGCCCACTACAGAAAAAAACAGGGAAAACAGGGAGATCCCAGCCTTTTTTCTCAAATTACTCAGTCTGCCTATTACTGATCTGCTTGATCTCAAAGATTTGTACATTGATATATGTTATTAAAAAACCCAAAGTCTTGAAGGACAGCACAGCAAGCCAGTCTGAGAGTCACTACAGGAACTTCTAAGTAAGGTGCTTTGAGCTCAGAGGTGGAAGTGGGCAGTTGCTAGATATCCACATGTAGATCCCAGTGCATCCCCTGAGCTCACAGGTTGCTTTTTGTATCTTCACAAAACATTTCTTTGTCATAAAAGGTTAAACACAAACTTTAGTTAAAAACTTAGAAGCATCTCAAGATCTTCGATGTGTTTCCTCCTTGAATCTTTCTTTTCAGATCACACGTTATTAAACTGACTACATGGAAATAAAGGTCTGTCCTATCACCTGACCTGTATAAGTGATCCCTAAATTGTTGCTGATACTTTTTCAGTTCTTGGAAGGATGTCCTCAGACACCAGTGGTCAGATTCCTGGTTATCTAAGTGAGTTCGATCAAAGTTTGGCTCATGGAAGAAGACAGACAAAATTAACATCAACTTCTTAGTGATGTAATTGATATCTGAATCTGATGTAGTGAATATACCACATTTCAGGTGTTTTTTTTTTTTTTTAATTGCATAGTAAAGGTTTGACTGCATGTGAAGCAATTTCTGCCCGTTCTCAATCAGCTGCCCCCATCAGCACTGTTGTTGGAAGAGGCTGATTTACTCTTAATAAACTTGAGCCAGGTTAAGGATGAATTGCACTGGTTCAGAATTAGGCATTTTAATTCCAAAATAGGAGTGACCACAGGGGGAATTAATTGGGATGAAATGTTCTGCTTTTAATCCATACCGCTTGAAACCAAATTAACCTCTCTGTGTGCACAGTCCTGAAGGATTTAGCTGAAATTGCTGAAAAGCCTCCAGATTTGCATGATAATTTCAAAGGGACTATTTCTCTGACCAAATGCCCTGTAGAGTTGAGTCACAACTCTTCCTCTGTCCACAAATACCAATCTCCCCTCTTGCCCTTAGTACCTTTATGCTCATTTTTGATGTTAGAAGCCATTACAGATCAAGTATGTCCCTGAAATTTATTTTCTGCCCATACAGCCTACAGGAAAAGCTGTCAGTTGAAACCAGCCTTTGTACATGATGAAGTAATGCTAATGCAATTATAGCGTGAGACTGGACGCAGCTCCGGCAGATGGGGATCGAGGGAGCTTCCCCTGTTCCCTCCTGCCTCCAGACCAGCTGCTGTGATGTGCACTCTGATGGTAGCTGAGGAGGGGCCAGCTGTGCTGCCTGGCCCTCACCCCAGCTAGAACAGGGTAGGACTCACTTCTGCCTGCTTCTCAGCTCAGTTTCCCACTGCTTGAAGATTCAGGGTTGTCAAAGGGACTGCAGCATTTGTGTTTACGCTGTGTTGAGGCAGCATCCCTCTGCTCCCACATTCTGTGCATCTGCTTCATATGAAGCTTGGTTTGGGACCCTTGTCTGCTCAGCTTTAGGCTGTCATCCCCAAGTCAAAGAATCATAGAATGGCTCAGGTTGGAGGGGACCTTAAAGACCACACAGCACCAACCCCGTGCCATGGGCTGGCTGCCCCCCACCAGCTCAGGCTGCCCAGGGCCCCATCCATGGCCTTGAGCACTTCCAGGGATGGGCACCCACAACTCTGGGCAGCCGTGCCACTGCCTCACCGCCCTCTGAGTACAGAATTTCTTCCTAACATCTAACCTAAATCTCCCGTCTTTTAGTTTAAAGTTGCTTGCTAGAGATGGCTCCATACAATACAGCCTGGGCTCTCATTTCCTATCCGTTCATACAGTGTAGTGGAGCCATGGGTTTGTGTTGTAGAACCGTTGAGAAGGTAACACATAACCAATACTGATAGCAAATAGCTTTCAAGTACTATAGGCAGGGAGAGCTGGAACATCAATCAATATGGGAAAAGCCTGAAACCCTTAAGTACACAATTGTCTGTTTTATGGAAGTAGAGGCAAATATGGATAGACTTATATAATGATTTGCTTTGCTCTGTTCAATCTCATACAACTTTCAGAATTGTTCCTACTATCCAAAAGTCAGCTCAGAAGCAGCCTTCACGCACCAAAGTGAACTCACTGGGGTGAACTGCTGAAAGGGAGGGAATGTAAAAGCTGGGAATGTTTGCAAATTCAGTTCATTCTGTGTTGTCCATGTAAGACATTCCCCAGATTTTGAGGGTAGAGGTTATGAAGAGCTCAATAATAAAAGTTCTTAATCTAAGCAATCAGGAGCTTTGCCAAACAGGAACAATTCTGGGAAATAACCATTTTATCTTTGGTACCTAACTGTATTTAAAAAAAAAAAAAGAAAAGCCTTTTATTATGATTAATTTCTTGTGCTCAGGAAGTTTATGCAGCTGTCCTTGATGTGGGGTGCTTGTCCCTTGGTTTTTCAGATCCTGTGAAGTCCAGCACTCAAAGAAAAATGTTTCTCAAGCGGAGCTTTTTTTATTTCTCCTCTGGGCACCTTAACTCAGTGGCAGAATTAACCAAAGGAACTGACTGTGAGAAATACAGAATCCTGTAAAGGGATTTAGAGGGATTTGGGAGGTTTAAAGATTTTTCATCATCATGATTTGAAATGATCAAATTTATTTTATTTTATTTTTTTAAAACATATTTTCCCATATTAAGCTCTTGAAGAATATGAAAATCCTATTAGAAGGGTGAAGCAGGCATTTCTGTTCTTACAGGATGCAAGTACCCACCTCCCCTAAGGGGGGGGCTGTGAAGGCTATCCCATTTCTCTTGCTTCACCCCTTCCACTGGAGTCACCAGGCTCCAAAGACATCAGCCAGCCCTTCTGTGTCATTGCCTCACTGAGACAACTACACCTTAGTCCAACTTCCAACCTGTGATGAAGCAGTTGGTGCTGGGCAGAATGTGGCACACACTGAAAGTGTTCAGCTGTAGACTCACCTCCTCCTCCTTTGTCCTCAAGCCACTCCTCTGTGCTCACTCTGCAGAAGGCATTCCCCTTTATTTTGAGTCGTTCCCTTATGTAGGTCGATCCATTTTATTATCTACTGTTTGTTATACTTAATACCTCTACTATTTATTAGTTACTGTCGATGTTGTTAATCTACATTCCATTTGACTGGAAGGGCTAAGAAATTCTTCAAGGTGTCCATGCAGGGCAGCTCAGTACATTTTCAAACAATCGTGGTTTGAAATAAAATCCTCCAAAACTTGGCACTGTTTTTCCCCTTCACAAGATGGGTGAAGCAATGTGGAGGAACCACAACCATCGCAAGGTGACTGCAGAGAGCTCCTGAGCAGGGCAGGAGCAGAACACAGGAAGCAGTCAGAGAAGCCAAAACCAGACAGAAAAGGAGCTAGCAAAGTAAGCATGAGACTTAGGAGCAAGGAAAGAGGAATGCGTCATTTTGGTCAAGGCAGCTTCTGGACTGAGGGATGCAAGGGAGATAGGACAGGCATGAAGCCTAGGTAACAAATGAATTAGGCAATGCATCATAAACTCTACTTCTGTCCAAAACTGGCCCTGTGTTTAAGCCACTGAAAGAACTGTAGAGTGAAATAGGATTTCTGTGCTCTTGAAAACCACAGACCTGGTGGTGATGACCAGATGCAATTAAACAACATGCTGTACCAGGGGATGGGTCCCCAGTCACTGGCTATTAGTGCCCTTTGCATTCCAGCTATGTCCCGTTTGTCCAACTACAAAAGGCTACAAAAATCTCCATGGGATTTTTGGGTATAGCATCCCACAATGCCATGACTTGTCCCTGTAACTTCAGGTCGTATTGGGCTGTGGAGGTGAAACACCTCCCTGTGAAAGGCTCATGCGGATTGAGCAAGGTGCATAGAACTCCTTAAATGAAAGGCGTGACACAAACACCAACAGGTATTCTCCCTTCTGTAAGAGAAGAATGTGTGTACTGGGGTGACACAAAGGCAAAAAATTGTTTGAGGGAACCTGTTTATTTGAAGAACGTGCCTTGCTGTTCCAGCCTGAATTGTTTGTCTTCCTTGGAATGAAAGAATGTAGGACATGGAGGGGAGGCTGCCAGAAAAGCCCTTTGGAATTGCAATGAAATGGCCATGTTTGTGCTCAGAAGGGTCTCAGGCTTGTTGTGCTCACATCTGCTTTAAGTTATCCTGATGTTGTTTTTTTAATTTTTTTTTTAATTGAGTTTAACGTACTGAGAAATGCACAAAGTTCTCTGGCCCCCAGGCGCAAGAGGAAAAACCTCAACAACATCCACTGACCCCGCCACCATGTGCTTCCCAACAAACAATCCCAAACAAACGCTGGCGATGACAAATCAGCCTGGGAGCAACGCGATGGCGGGTGCTTAATTGTGCGCTGCAGTGCTAGGCGCCATGGAAAGACGAGGGAGGAGAGCGGATAATGAGGGTCAGATTTGCTAACAGTGGGCATTGGCCGAAGCTGGCAGGTTTGGGGAGCATAGATGGAGGCAATTAGCGCGTTTCGCTCTGTGATGGATGCTCGGCTGCTAACCAGGACCAGCGTCCCGCTTCTGAACAAAGGTGGCTCTGAGCTCCTCCTGTTTGTAGAGCTTCTTCAATCCTGTATTATTTCTGGACTGAACTGCCCGCAGCTCTCTGCGGTGCCTTCTGCACGCCAGTTTCCCATGGGGCAGGAAAGGAACCAGCCGTGAGCCAATCTGCACTGGCCTAAAAATACCAGAGGTTTTCACTGGGATGGTTCCTACCCAGTTCAAAGAGAGAGAGCACAAAAGGGATTGGGCCCTGTGGGTGTTGGTTGGCCTAGACAACAATTCAGCTGGCATGGCCCTGGTCTGCGGACAGCAGCTTTATCATGTGAGCTTGAAAGATGACAAGGGCAATGGTAGTGCCTAGATATCCTGGGGGAATCTCAGGATCTCCACCCTTTCCTTTTGCACATGAATGCCTGTGAATAGAGACCCTGGAAGGAGGCAGGGCAAGGGCTGCAGGTCTGTTTTCATGTGCAAATATCTGGTTGTTTGCATGCAAGCATGCACAACCAGAGGGCACCTACCTGTGTGCATGTGTGCACTGTGTAACAGGGACGGTGGTTTTAACTGTAAAGCAGATATAACGCCTTCACCCTTCCAGCTTTGGGAAGCTGCTCCACAGCTGCCATGCTTTAAGGTAAACCAATTCCGAGTTTGGATGCCTGAAAGCATCAGGTTGTAAAGTGCAGGGGGATTTCCTGAGCAGCTGAGCAGGGATACAGCAGGCAGAGCAGAGAGCTGGAGGTGCTGTGCAGCGTTCCCAGCCCACACACAGCAGTACAAAGTTGAGGGGGTCCCAATGCCCAGCCAGCACTTGGGGGGTATGGGGCACTGGGGTCAGCTGTGAGCACAGCAGACGCTGTGCATGTGGTTATGCACTACTGGCGTTGCTATTGCTGGCTGCCTGCCAGGGATAGTGCTTTAATTAAATCAAACTGTGCAAAGCCAGGTGCCTGGACAGGGCTGGGCACAGCTGTGCATGCACACACATAAGAGGACTGTGAATGTACTGTGGCACGGCCGTACGTGAGCATCTCAGTGCACACAGTCTCCTCATTGTGTCCAAACTGCCCCCAAAGGCTCCTCCTGCGTGCTTTTATGCATTACTGGACTCGCTGAGCTGCTCTCAGGTGTGCTGAGTGCTTGCCAGTGAGAGAGGCCTTCTAGACATGTCAAGCTGACCCGCTTCAAACCTCGCTCAGCCTCGGGGGGGTGATCACAAGTCTGGGACAGGCCTTATCAATAAAACATTTTCTCAGGAGGAGGGTAAAGAAAATATGTAGCAGGTGATTCAAGCAAGGTCTGTGAGAGTAGAAGAGGTCTGTCATCCTGTCCCAGCTCTGACCTTCTGTGCCAGCAAGGTGCCCGTTGCTTCTGTCCTGGATTATCTGTTGTTAATGATGGTTTACTTTTAGACAGAAAAATCTCAATTTGCAATGGAGTTTTATTTTCGGTTGTGGGTAAAGTCTGCTTTTCTTTTGGGGAGGGCTGCAATTTAGTACTAAGCTCTTTTGGCATCCGGGGGACAAGTTCAGTTAAAAAAAAAAAAAGAGAGAAAAGAAAATGCCACTCTATCAGCAAATAAAGCAGGAGGTTATGTAAGAGGAATAATACGGACCCGGCCTCAGTGCATCTACCCCTCCTTAGGTGATTAAAGGTTTCAGTGCTCCCAGGGTGGGGGCTGGCATTGCATAAGAGCCTCTTTGCTTCCAAGCTTTTTCCCCTCTTAAATCTAAGAGACCCGGTGGATTTATGACCAGCCTGGGCTTTTTAAGCAGATGGCTGGGTTTGTTATCATTTTGTATGAATGATGATAACACTGCAGGCTGAGAGGATTAATGCAAGAAATGAAAAGCAGCAACACTTTTTTTTTTTTTCTTCCTATGGTGTTTTCCCACATTCAAGGAGCAAAGCACACAGCACCAGGTCTGCAAAGTGTAATGCAATAGATCTGCACCGATGAGTGCCACAGGGCTGGCTGTGGGTTTCCATAGGATGAGGACTCCTTTGTGGAGTGCAGTGAAACCAGAAGTAAACTGGGATTTGGTTTTTAAAGGGGTTCTAAGCATATATGAACAACTCAAGCCCTGGTTACCTTGTATTTCACAAAAGACTGAGGACAGCTAGAGAAGTCGTAGATGGAAATATTATGATCTCCAAGAGAAGAAGAGAGCTATATTGAGTTTATATTTTCTGTCCACACAGCCATCTCCCTTTGTTCATAGACCCATAGAATCATTTGTGTTAGAAGGGACCCTTAAAGGCCATCTGGTCCAACCCCCCTGCACTGAACAGGGACACCCACAGCTTCATCAGCTGCTCAGAGCCCATCCAGCCTGACCTTGGCTGTCTCCAGGGATGTGTACTACCACCTCTCTGGCCATCCTGTGCCAGTGCCTCACCGCCCTTATTGTAAAAAACTTCTTGCAGCCAATCTAAACTTTCCCGCTTTTAGTTTGAAACCCTTTCCCCTTGCCCTGTCACAACAGGCCCTGCTAAAGAGTCTATCCCCTTCCTTCTTATAGCTCCTCTTTAGTTATTGAACAGCTGCTCTCAGGTCTTCCTTGAGCTGAAACAAAAAGCTGAAATGAAATTGTTTATTTGTCACATGGATCTGGGAGTGTATGAACACCAGCTTTTAGAATCTTGTGACAGAATGGTGGCAGCTGCCAACATTTTTGGACTTTTGAGCTCTCCAACCAGCTCAGAGAATCAGAATCATAGAAGCATAGTCATTAAGGTTAGAAAAGACCACTAAGACCACTGAGTCCAACCATCAACCTGCCTCCACCATGCCCACTGACCACATCCCTCAGTGCCACATCTCCACGGTTCTTGAACACCTCCAGAGACAGTGACTCTACCACTCCTTGAACAGTCTGTGCCAGTGCATCACCACTCTTTCTAAGAAAAAAATGTTCATAATATCCCTCCTGAACCTCCTCTGGTGCAACTTGAAGCCATTACCCCAGAAGAGTAGCCTGGCCATGCCAGTGTGCTTCTTGGACTGAAAACCAAGCTGAAGGTGAAGACCAAGCTGAAGTGAAGCTGAGGTGGAAAACAAGATAATGTTCTAGAGCTGAAGAAGAAAAAGAGAGTGAATGAGATAGAGAAGCAAAACCACAACCCCAATTTAAAGCATACCTCCTCTCCATGGCTGCTGTTCTACTGTCCCACCAAGTTGCAGCAGGGTCACTGTGCCCTCAGGGACTTACTCAGTGGCAAAGGCTGGTAAAGAGCTTTGTGTGCCACATTGGGAGAGGGCACTGGGGCTGATTCTGGGCATCACTGCTGACTCATGGATAGAGTTTGCTGGGAATTCTCTGACAAAATGTTTTCTTCATCAGAAAGCACTGATTAATTGAAAGCAGGCCAACTTTGTTTCATCTAAATGAATAAATTCCCACTGAAATACAGGCTGAATTCCCCTGGATCTGTGCCTGGTTGCTAGTAGGGCTGGCAAAAAGCCACCATGCACTGGGGGTCTGCAGCTCCCATGTAGCTCCAATGTGCTGAAGTGAGGACCTGGATCTCCCTAGCTCCCATTTGCACATCCAGGAGCCCACAAAGACTTGTGAGGCCTGCAGCTCCCAGCAGGCCAGCCTGGGCTTCAGTATTCTTCCCTTGAGCAACAGGCTTTCACCAATACCAAAAAATATCTTGAGGTGTTTCCAAAGTGTTACATAACGCGATGAATGTTGGGTAGCACTCTGTTCAGACACTGTCGTCCAGCAGAGGGAGGTTGGCTGGTTTATTTGAGCTATCGCATCTTGCTTGGAAAAGAGTCTTTTCTTCACCGGGGTGTTTTAGGCACAGGCACTTTGCAAAGATGGATTTAATCCTGTGGATGGCTCAGCTCCAGAGGCAGAACATCTTTGTGGGCAGCACCTAGATAACCTGTCTTCACAGTGCTTAGGAGAGCCATGAGGATCCCGTGGCACTTCCATCACATTTTCTGTAGGATAAGGATGAAACAAAATTTACATAATTTGCTCTTTGTTACTGCTAAAATGTTCAACATATTTAAAACTCTTTGAATTCCCATGGTGAAAGGTATTGTGAAAGCAGTGTTCATATTTATTATTAGAATGAGGTTAGCAAGCAATCTTGCCTGCACAGACATCTGGCAACAAATCCATCTGAACTGAGCGGAGGCCACTTACTAATAAGGTTTCTAAGTAGGGAAAGGGACAGGGTGTTCTAAAAGATCCTGTAGCTGGAATTAAAACAGAGAGATTGAGCTTATCGGGTATGATTTACGTGTCTCACTTCAGGACCTTTTCTGGACATTATTACACATATAGTTGAGATCATGTAGTTATCTAGTATAACCTCAGTTCCAACTTATGGAGCTAAAAATGAACTGCCTGCACATGGTCCAGAAGCATTCTGTAAAGGTATTGCCAGCAGCCTGAACATTTCTTTCCTTCCAGACATCAGAGTGGATAATCAGAATCAGTTTCCTGCTGGCTGTAGGAGTTATTCCATTCTCTCTTTATATGAGCTGGTTTGGGCGATCTACTTGCATATGAGCCAACAGTCAGCAAAGGGAGTTGGTCGCAGACAAAGATTCTTTTTTCTCCCTTCTTATTTTAAATGAAGAGAGGAGGAAAAAAAATACAAGGGTGGCAGCTGAGGAGGAAAGTCAAAGTAACAGTGCTTTGATGCAGAAAATGGTGGGTGCATTTATTTGTTTTTTAGTGGATACTTGACACAATACCTGTGCATGATGGATGATGGGGATTACTAGAATGTGTGGTCCAGGGCTGACCCAAACATGAATTAGGTATCTTGTGATGATACCAAATGTGGCAAAAAACACAAGGTGCTTAACTGACTCTCCAGCCACAAATTTTGAGAGACGCGATGCGTAAATTACAAGTTAAAAAAACAAACAAACCTTTTTTCATGAATCTGTCAAGTGAAAGAATAGAAAATATGGCACTTTTCCTTAAGATGGAGGGAGGAAGCAATAAGAAAGTTATCAGACTGCAATAGCTACAAAGGCATTTAGAACAGTTTTAGGGGGAAAGAATAATTAAAGACAATAATTAAAGAAAGTAAAGGGAAATCAGAATGAAATAGAAGGGTTTACCAAGGATAAATCATGTCTGACTAACCTCGTGGCTTTTGCTCATGAGATCTTGACAGAGGTGATGAGGTGGATCACATATGTCTAGACTTCAGTGAAACAGCAGAGGTGTAACAGTCACGAAGGTGATTTTTTAGTAAAAAAGCCATCATTTAAAATGTGAAAATAACCTTTTCTTATTATACCTAAGAGTATGAGGCCAAGAGGGGATGTAATTGTTCTGGCAACGCAGAACTGGGGTGTTAGAACCTATCCAACTTGAAGATAAATTTTGGCAATGAAACAGAAGGGTATGAACTGGCCAAGACTATTGTTATATTCTACTGAAAATATGTTTAGCCTGGAAATTAGAAGTTTTCAAGCTTTCAGAAGAGTGCAGTTCTGCAGTGATTATTCAGTAGAAGTAAATAATCTATTTCTGAGATGACAGTTGGTCATTTTATGAAAGGATTTTTTTCTGATGCACGAGGACTGTTTCAGTCCAGTTGTCCATCTTTTCTGCCTTCGCCTCTCCTCCTGGGGAGATTGAAATTCTGAGTAACTTCGGTTCACAGGGGTCTGGAAACATTCCTCCATTTACTTGTATGTGTTAGTTCACTTCAGACATTGTAGATATGAGTCACATGCAATGTGTCTGCAAAGAAGGACAATCTGGGAAATAGAGCCCTGGGACACAGGAAATCTGGGTTTCATTCCCACCCTACTCCAACTTGAGGCTGTTAGATCACCCACTAAAGATTTAAGCAACTGAATAAGAATTTTGGTGAGGTGAAGACTCCTGCTGCCTGCTGCTGTGGTCACCTAACATATGGAATCATAGAATCACCAAGGCTGAAAAAGACCTCTAAGATCATCCAGTCCAACCATCCACCTATCACCAATATCACCCACTAAACCATGTCCCTCAGTACATCTAAATGTTGCTTGAGGACCTCCAGGGTCGGTGACTCCACCACCTCCAGGGCAGCCCATTCCAGCACCTGACCACTCTCAGAGAAAAAAGTATTTCCTAATGTCCAACCTGAATCTCCCTTTGCACAACTTGAGGCCATTCTCTCATTCTATTGCTAGGTACATGGGAGAAGAGGCTGACCCGCACCTCAACACAACCTCCAGTCAGGCAGCTGTAGAGAGCCATAAGGTTTCCCCTGAGCCTCCTCCAGTCTGAACAATCCCACCTCCCTCAGCCACTCCCCATAAGATCTGTGCTCCAGACCCCTCACAGCTCTGTTGCCCTTCTCTGAACACACTCCAGGAATCGCTTAAACCTCTTTTTCTCATTTGATCTGAAAGCATCTGAGATACCTTTTATAAACACGTACCCATTAGAAGACCTCATGACCCATTTTCCGTTCCTGCCAGTCCCATATTAAGTACTTGCCAGCCTTCCTCTACCAGCTCTCCTAGGTGAGTTTCATGCTCACCATACCAAAATCCAGGAATGAAACTCACTCACTTTGACTTTGTTATAGCGCCTATTATCAAGCCTCCTCAAGGAGGTTTAGTTACAGTGTACCTCCTCAAGGCTGGTGGAATGTTGATACTCTGCTTTTGGGCTCCAGATGTCCTGCTTATCTAGGAATAGAAGCTTTCCCAAGGCAGAATGTCTGTTTGCTGAGGAATTTGAATTAGTTGCTGAAGGCCCTGCCAGGTATCACTGGGAGAATTTCTCATTTGTAAGCTGGAGGGAAAGAAAGAAGGTAATAGCCTTGAGACACTACGGTGAGGTGGGCAGTACCTGCTCTGAACCACTGGGATCTCTCCTCACAAGGAACTGAAAGAATAATGCTATAACCTCATCCAGGAAAGCTCCAGCATCTTAGGTCTCTCTGCCAGCCACAAAGGATTCCCACAAGCTTTACCTGAGGCTTCTGTTTCTGAAGTCCTCCTCCCTACTGAGAATTAAGAGCATGTGTGAGGGCTGCCCTCTGAGCTGGCGAAACAACAGGGGAAGCAACTTGCTTTGGTCTCTGTGCATTGCGCCGGGGAGGCTGAAGAAAGCAACTGTTCTAGCTGTTGCCTTTCATTTTGGTCCCTGTGCTCGAAACAGAGGGTCTGTGATTTCCTCCAAGTCCAGCTAAAAACTGGATCTGAATGACAAACCTTGTAAAGAATAGCACGCTCTCAGAATGTTTTTGCAGCTGCCAACTTTAACCTGGAGCAGATGACAGTCAGGCAACTGCAACTGCATGATACTGGGACTACCCAGACCCCAACGTCCTTTCTTCTTCCAGACTACATTGTCTTGCTTGCATTGACTCTGCTGGTTGTGCTGGCTGCACACTTGCCTCGGCCGTGGAGAGTCCTGCCGCACTTCAGCACACGTGGTTCTCACAAGGCTCCGGGACACCATCCCATATCTGCCGTCTTCATTTGTCCTTTGATCAGTGCCATCACAATGGTCATGGTTATCACTGTGGAGCTGGTCACAAGGCAGCTTGCTGCTCCTCTCTGAAGTCTCCCACTCTCTTTCAGGTCACTTGAGATTATGCGCTGCCTTGTTTTCTCCAGGAAATGCTGCACCATATAAGCACTTAGATTTGCAAATTCTTATGTACACAGTGGCTGACAAAGGCTCCCAAAACCTTGTGAAATGTTAACCTCTTTCTGTAGCTGAGAACAGCAAGACCAGGATGGGATTTACCTCAGGTTCTCAGCCAAGTTTACGTAGGTACATTAGTACTAAGCTGAGAAGTACTGGGCTTTATGATATCAATTATACTTCTCTAACTACTAGGCTAACCTGCAAGGCCTAGTGGCACAAGGAATCTGAAGTCAGGCGTTAGAAATAAATTGAGGGAAGTCCCTCTAGATCTTGATTATTGTCTGAGTACTTTTCTGCAATATTTAAGGCCAGAACATAATTAAAGACACTGATTGCTCCTGCTTGAGAGCCTACCAGCTTGCCTAAAATGTGATTCAGAACATCAAGAAAAGACAGCTAAGACTGAGAAAGCAAATACTTTTTTGCTTGTCTACTCAACGATGTAGTGAGGGTGTATGGACTTCGATGAAACCCATGCGTGCATTTGAGAGAATGAATTCAGAGAGAATAACATTATGCAACATAATTGTGTCCTCCTAGAGCCAGGAAGATTCGTGCACTCTCTGAGTCACAATTAACGAAGGCCACCCAAAAGCTTATAGCAAACTCTGCAAAACATCCTTCTGGAATGATCTTGTGTCCTGGATTCTCTCTCCCCTCCCACCCCCCCCCCCCCCCCCCCCCCCCTCCCGTTTTTTCTCCTTTCTTTACTTTTTTCTCCATAGATTTATTTCTATCAAGGTAAATATCCAAGAAGTGCAGTCTTGGTTTCATCCGTATGGGCCATTCCTGACTCCACCTGTTAAAAACATGATTACACAGCTGTATTCAGAACGGAGGACTCAGGTCCCTGCTGCACACTTTAACCAGTTCCTTGCTAATGATGAGCAACATTTTCGGAGAGGATTAGGATTCTGGGTGCCCAGACGCAAATAAAAGGCCTTGTGCAGCTACACTGCGTTCCCAGAAATTGAATTCCTTTGCCAGAGGCTTCAGCTGGGGCACCATAGATTAGAAAAAGTTCTGAGCAGCTTTTTCCAGGAAGATTGCAATAAATAATTAATCTGCTTTTCACAGCTGAGACCACAACATATATGCATTTACCAGTTATCTACAAGAGAAAAGGAGAAATTAAGATAGCTTTTCCCAGTTCATGAATAACCACATGAATCTGCTTCAGAGATTATTTGGCTTTGTCTAAGTATTTGATTTGCTAGGAATATGTGAACAGGACATCGTATCAGTATGTTTCTTCTGCTATATGTATATAAATGGGCGTGAACAGAGGGAGCAATGCCAAGAGGTCCGTGCACAGCAATTCTGGACTGCGGTGTTATTTCTGCCACTGTCTTGCTGAAACACCTTATGAAATTCCAATTAATCTCTCTGCTTCTATAACAAAAGAGACTGGAGAGTCCTATATTGTGTCAGTGGTCGCAAAGCTTCATAAATGATGATTTGCAGAGCTCATAGGGCCTGGATGCTGGAGGCGTTGAGAGCATGGGCCATGCGGTATGCATTAAGAAAGGCAGAGAAGGAGATTCCTGTGTTCAATGTTCATTTGTACAAGCTGAGATGAAGACAGGCAAACCAAGTGGGGCTGCACACTGACCACGAAAGCGCTGTGGCCTGGGAGGAAGAGCAGGGAGCCTGGGACTGATTTGTCCCACGGAGGAGACAGCCTGGCTGCACTCAGATACATGAAGGGATGTTCTGAGGGAGAGCACACATCAACAATCCTCATTAGTAAAATGACAGAAAATGCTGTTATGGCTTGAGGCTGCAGCAGGGAACATTTAGTATAAATATTAGGAAAAAAACTTTATAATTCCAAGAAAAGTTACTGCAATTGGAACAAACTATCAGGGGACGTTGTGGAATCACTTTTAAGCTTCCAGCCATCGCTCTGGAAGATTAAATAAATCCTGGTCTATGACAGTATTTGGGGTGGTCTGCACGATCCCCGGCACTCCCTTCAGCCCCAAACTATTCTCTGGATGGAAGCAATGGTTCGTTTGTAGAGCCCACAGCTTGGACAGCGCACCGACCGCTCTCGCAATGACACATGGCGCTGCAGGGCAGCCTCGCGTTTCTCCCTGCCTTTGGAAGGCACCCAGCACACATTAGGCAGCACCACAATATAAATAACAACAACCACAGTCCCCATCTCAGCCGTGGGACGGGCGTTTTCCTCAGCCTTCCTCCTGTGCTGTGAGCTGCAAGGCCAGACAGTAGCCCGCTCCAGCTGAGCACTCATTTAAGAGTCAGCTGAAGGGCAAAATCCCATGGCTACAGCACACATCACACAGAGTTCATGTCAGCACTGCTCAATAACTCTCCATCCCCTTCCCTTAGCTTCTTCTCCAACAGCTAGCAGCCCTAAGGATAGAACCACTGTCCAGAGGACAGTTGCTACCCGACCTGGGGCTCAGAGCACCATCTGAAGTCAGAGCTTCTTTCATTCATACCAAGAGGAACAGAACAGCCAGCCGAGAACGTGCATGAGTGCCATGAAAGAGCATGCCCAGGATGCCCGGCTCTGCTGCAGTCATTGCATAGATGGAAGGTGGCTCTGCGGCACTGTGAAGCCCCCTTTGGCCCCATCAGCTTGGACAGATGTTCCTTGCTCTCTCATTTCTCTCTGTAAAGGGGCTCTTTTCCTGTGGTAAGCCGTTTTCCAGAATGCTCTTCATGCTAGGAAAGAAAGTAAGAGTGGTAGCTGGTCTTGGCAGGGGAGGAGGGGAAGACTGAGAACACACAGACGCCTCCATTGACTGCCAAGTACATCCCTGCTGGGTGTAGGGCTGAGGAGCGTTAATACACATTGTCTCCTGGTTATTTTTCACTCTTTTGTTTTAACACTTGAGCAGGAAAATTCATTTAGGTTTGGGGACATGCAGAAGTCCCCCTGCAGGTCCTGAGTGGCTCGATCAGGTGTTCAGTATGCCACATCTGTCCAACTGAATTACGCCAGCATGGTTTCCCAAACTGGAAGCAGAGTGGGGAGCTCTGCATGTTTTTTCGACATTAATTCCCACTGCAGAATATCTGCAGATTTATAGAGCTGTTGCTATACTATAGCAATTGGCCACAAAACAATAGTGGCTATAGGACACGCTTACAGTGATACCTAATAGCTTCAAGCCAGAGAGAATGTTCCCAGGAATGTCAGTAGAATCTCATTTCCTAGTTGGAAGGTGTTGAATGACTTACAGCTTCTGACATTGGTGCCAGCAGATAATTCCTATAAACACAGGTTTTCACTGTACAGACATCATTCCTCCCCCACCCCCTGCGGGGATGGAGAACTGGATGCAACGGCTTGATTTTCGATATGAAGAAGATGGTCTTCAAAAGGAAAAGGTGCAGAAACATGAATTGATTTTCCCCATGACACCAGAATGACGCCTTACCAAAATGCAAAGAGCACAACTGCAATGAAGAGGTGTTCTGAAACTCCCCTGCAGCCCCCAGGCCACCTTGGAGGAGGTCAGAGCACACCTGATCAGTCCCACAGGCTGCACATTACTGGCCTCGTTAACCCTACGAGGTGCAGCTATAAGAGGCCCTGCCCGGGAAGCTTTTCTTCTCCCACCAAGGCTTTGCAATTGTCATTTGTAGATGTGGCTGGAAGGCAGACGCATCACTAGACAATGAAGTGGCTGTGTTGTGAGGGGTGAGTGGTGCTGAGAATCTCCTACGTTTTATTTATGTTCTTAGAAAAGCTGCTGCTACACATTACGTGTTTTGAGGAAAAGGTGTTGCAGAGCCTGTTAGCTGGCTGTACATCTCTCATAAGCATAAGGCCAGTTGCCTAGGAACTGGGAAGTAACTGATGGTTGTGATGAGGCCTTTAAAAATTGTCTCTTACTATGGGAGCCTGTAGCAGCTTTCTTCTTCTGGGGTGTTAAAGGTGCTGTAGCCTGAGGCTCAGGTCTGAGTTCGTTTGTTGCTCTTTGTATTTTCTTACTTTCTGGGGGGTTTTAACGTGGAATTGTAGTGTTGCTGCACTCTGTTGTAGTGGTAACTTGTGTGATCTCAGCCTTTTTAGCCTTCAGATATTTAAAAAATTACATCTAGACAGAAAAATCTCCATACTGAAGTCCCCCAGCAAAGTAAAGGGAAGGTGCTGTTTAGGGTTTGTGGCAAGAAGTAATGGTCTTATGTTGCTGGAGGAGAGGTTTTGATGGGATCCCAGTGCAGTGGATCCTGCAGCGTGCTGTTGGGAGTGTGCAGCCTCCAGCACTGCAGAGCTCTGAGGGCAGTCAGAGGGGAGCTGGTAGGGTATGGTAAAGGGGAGTTGACCTTATGGTGTGGATGAGCTGGATTTTGGGGTTATTTGTTTGCTTCTGGGCTTGGGATTTGAGGGTGAGTGCCTTGAAAATGCTCCTCATTTATTTACATCTGCTCCTACTGAAATGTATCCACAGCTTGCTCTTCATCTCAGGGGGAGCAGAGTTAAACCTGTTTTGCCAATCTCAGCCTTCCTTGTCACTTCGCGTGAGCACTGTGATGTAGCTTTGTTCCCTCTGAACTGAGGAGGTACCAACCTGGACAGCAGATCAGGGAGTGTTGTTTTGGTTTGCTTTTCCTCGTTAGACCTCTCTTATTCTTTCTGTGGTTCTGAAAGACTCTATGGCAGATGTTACTGTTCATCTCCAGCTGATTAATATTCCTATACCATTCAGTAACACGTTCCTGCTGCTGCAGTGCTGCCTGACAGCTTCCACTTGCAGTATGCTGAGCCAAGATGCGTACAAGTCCTGTCTGGCTCTGCTCCTTCCTTATGGCCTGATTCAGAGGGAGGAGGAGAGAGGAATAATTATGCCAAGACAATGTGTTTGGCAAGAGACTGCTGTCTTCCTCCCATAACAACTACATGAAGTGTTTGTAAGTGAGCAGGAGTATTTTTTTCCTATTCAGGCATCTTCCTTTCTCTGGATCAGTTTCTGCAGAGGGGATTAAGCAGAGTGTGTTTTTCTGCTTCTCATCAGGAGCACCAAAGCTAGGACTGGTGTTTCCAAAACTAGGGGGGTGTTTTTGCAGGGCAGGATGCTGGCTGTGGAAGACCTGGCAAAGCACAGCAGCTGACTTGGCTATTCTCCTTATGCCAGGCAGAACAGAAATAGCTGAAGCATCTGGACGTTTTTCAGAAGTGCCATCCTTCTGAGCTACAGCTTGGAGCTCAATCCAGCACAAGGGTTGAGGGGGAAGAGGATCAGAGTTGTGCTGCGTGTAGGGGGGAAGCAAAGCCACAGGGAAAGGCTCTGCTGGTGCAGGAGGTGAGCTGGGAGGGAGAGCAGAGGTGCGGGAGAACTCTTCTGGGTCTAAACTACTGGTGTGGAACCTGCATCCGAGCCTTCTCTATCCTCTCTGAGCTCAGTGCTGGGCAGCTGGCATGGGGCCACCAGATCTAATTCTGGAACACTTCTCAGGTTTTCTCGCTTTCCCAAATTTCTCAGGAGAAGCACACAGGCATCTATTAACCCTGGGACAACTGCCGCTTGCCAGTCCCAGCTGTGCATCTCGTTAGCAGAAACAGCCAGACTGCTGACCCTTTGGGCTGAGGAAATACTCGTGGTCTGATGACATGATCCCACCTCCCAGCACCCGGCCGGTTGAGAAATGGAAACATCACTGCAGCTGAGGCTGTGTGGATACGGATCCGTTTGTTTGTTTGGCTTTCCTAACGCCTGGGCAGAGCTGCCTGGGCCAGCCAGTGGTTCAGATGAGCCCCAAAGAGGGAGAAGGACCTTGAGGGTTGACTTCCTTCCAAGCTGACCTGTTGGTTCCAAGAAACAGAAACTTTCCATGCTGTATAAAGCAACTGGCCCTCTGCTTGTTTACAGGCTCTCGTGTAACTCCACACATTGCACTTTACAGGATGTAAATCAAAAATACATAGCAGGCTTTCATCTCTGGGCTTGTTGGGTAGCACTGCCACGTGGACCGGCACGGGGAACACCTATCATGTTCAGTAGGAGTGGGGGTAGAGAAGTAAAGAGAATAAGGCAGAATTAGGGCTGATTTAAAGCAGAGGTTATAAGGTGAATTTGTTTGTATGTTTTAGGCTTAAGATGATATCTTAGAATCACAGAATGGAATCATTAAGGTTGGAAAAGACCTTTAGGATCATCTAATCCAACCATCCACCTACCACAAATATTGCCCACTAATCACGTCCCTCAGTACTGCATCTCCACATTTCTTAACACCTGCAGGGACGGTGACTCCCCCACCTCCTTGGGCAGCCTTTACCAATGCCTCACCACTCTTTTGGAGAAGTTTTTCCTAATATCCAACCTGTGTGCCTCCTTTACCGTGTGTTGGATGATACTGCGGTGCTCCTTGAGACATACTGACTATAAATACACATATGTACATACAGATGGGAATGAATGGAGGGGATGAAGTGGTAGAAATGGGAAAAGGAAGTGAAGGCTGGCTGTAAATAAATAAATAGGAAAAAAAATATTCTATGAGAGATGAAGAGAGCTTGTTACTTTGAATGCTGTAGCTTCAAGCCTGCTGTGTCTGCTTGAATTTTGCTGGAGGAAAGGTTGCTGCTGAACCCCATGATCAAAAAGGTGCTTTATCTCTGCAAATGGCATCAGATTTTTTTTCTTTCATTTGTGAATAACCACATTAAAATGAGCATACCGTTCAGTCTGAGAGAATTTCTTAAGGTAGGCTGATACTTAAGGGATGGAGATGCAAGTAAACACCAGTGATAAGGGAGACTTCTGACAGAATCGAAGGTGACAGATCCTTTTGGAAGGTGGTGGCTGCTGGATCTCTGATGTCTCTGAGCAACTAACTCCTTTCTCCTAGTATAAAGCAGGAGGGAAGGCTGCTTGCCCTTGAGGCTGTTGGTCACTGCAAGCTGGATAGCTTTGGATGTAAAATCAAACCCAGTGGGTTTGGCCGCTGAGCAGCATTGATTCAACATCTCCTTGTGCAAGCAACAAAGGTGACTGTGTGTACCTAGTGCCTCTCTCACCATCTCACAGTCTCCATGGGTTGGGTGGGAGGAATCATATGTCAGCACTCTTTGACAGCTGTTTAATGGCCTGCAGAAATAGAAATATTGGGCATGGTCCAGTTTCTGTGGGGTCATATGTCAGCAATGCAGATCTTCCCATCACAACTGACGCTAATTGTCACCCCCGTTGGCAGCCTCAGCAGGATTGCCAGGGATGAGGGAAACCTTGATGGCTAAAGTTCAGGTGTGCTGGTAGAGCAGTGCAGTAGAAGGGTAGAGTTGCTTCCTTTGCTGTAGTTATTTCTGTAGAAGGTAGGCTGCTGTGTTGCTAATCTTGTCTCCTGGGTATGTCCTGTTTGATGGACTGCAAGGTGTTGACAGGCATCTTGGTTCAATTCTGGGTGCTGAAATAGGTAACGTGCCTGGAGCAGAATAAATTTAATTCTCAGATCTCAGGATACAGGTGGGGGCACTTAAAAGAATCTCTTATTTTGTGGAGCAGTGACGTTTGATTGCAGGTGTTAAACAGGTGATTGTGTTCAGTTCAGCTTATTGGGGATAGGTGGTGGAGAAGATAAGCAGGGCTTCCAGTAGGTTCCACAACTCAGCCATTTCCACTATGGCCTGATAGAACACTTCCTTCTTTGCAAACAACAGTGTGATGTGGGTTTAGTGCAGCACATGCTTAATTTACACATGGACTTACCAGGACCCACAAGCAAACTGGGTAATTCAGTATGCACCATTAAATGAATTTAAACTGTTTAATTAACTGTATGTAGCAGATGGTGCATATGGTCTGTTCAGACCTTTGGTGCAGGGGGTTCTATCACAGAGAATTGCAAAGTTGTGAGGTTAGGAAGCTGTTGGTTTGGCCATTAATTGTAATATCACTGCAAGAGGGAAAATAATGTATGGCCAAAACCCTGTGGTGTTTGTTGCATACAGAATGGCACCATTTTTATTGGGAAGATGTGCTTTCAAGAGTTTGACATGAAAGATCATTTTCTGCTTCTATTTGCATGAAAATCTTTATAAGATCTGACACTTAAATACCATACAGTTCTCCTTTTGTGACTAACATCATTAAAGTTGGGTATGTTTTGTACTCCTGGGCAGATGGGGGCAAAAGTTTGTAGAGTAGGGAGGAGGATTTACATGCAATTATTTGTAGGAGACCTAAAATCTGGCATTTCCTGTCAGTGCATCACTTTCAGTTGGAGACATGCTGAAGGTTAGTTATGCTTCAAGTGCAGCTTTTCTCTTATCTATTGGCTGGAATAAAAGTGCCGTGCTGAAATAGCTACAGGCCTTGAAAATAAATACCTGGTGCTCATATTCAAAGCACACTTAGCGTGGCTGATTTTGTACTTCCAAGCTCTAAGAATATTTTACCTCCCTTCAGGAATATAACCCATCTGCTTTTTTTTAAAACCAGGTACTTACGAGCAACCTTACAGTCATAAAACTCAGAGTGCAGCAACCATTATTGAACAAAATGCTGTGTGCTCTAGAATAGCTCTGCCATAAAAACCCAGTTCATCTGGAAAGTGTCCGCGTGGTGATGAAGTGCAAACACCTTAGGAAGGAAGCAAATAAGTTGTTGGTTTTGGCCATAAAGAAACTATTAGAAACAGGAATACCTTTTAAAATAATTTTAATATGTTTTGGTGATGCTTGAAAAATGCCATAAAAGCTGGGGTAGTGTGGGGAAAGCTCACTGAAATGCTGTCCTTTGGTGACTTCCCCTTTTTTTTCAGTCATCTGCCCTTCTCTGCCCTGCTCCTCAGATGTCCTGTGAAGGTGCTGTACCCTCTCCATGGTGTTAGCTCGAGGGACTCCAATGTTATAGGACTCTGAATCCAGTGCACTTAACATAAGCTAAAATCACCATTGGCCAAAAGCACACAGTGCAATGGGATTTGATAGGCATGACATCATGGAACCAAATCTACACTGACCCAAATTGCAAATATGGGCTATAGTGTGGCCGTGTGTCCAAGTGGTCTTAATTATTTGTGCTGGAAACTTCCCACACTGTGCAGTTCTGTTCCTCAGCATATATAACATCTTAAACCTCAGCTCTATGCTGATTTTGATTGTTCTACTCCATAGTAGTAGAGATGCCAAAATCTTAAGCAGCAGACGATCCTAATGTTCCCATCTAATGTGATTAGTAAAGGCTGAACTTGTGGTCTATTTCAAGCGAAGAGATTTGTGTTTCACAAAATAGGGACCAAATAAGAGAGATGTCCTGTCTGTCACTGACAGCATGCTGTCAGATGCTTGCTGGCTCTTGATGCAAGTAAATATTCCTGCAAGAGGGAGAAGGAAGCACAGAAAAGAACAAGAAGTGAGGGTGGGGGAAGGTCCTATCTATGTTTCTCTTTCAACATGAGATAGTGCCACTGCCCACTAGCAACAACTTTGGCAGAAGCGTCTGGTAGGTGTGTGCATAGCCTATCATAGCATAGAATCATAATGGTTGTAAAAGACCACTAAGATCATGGAGTCCAATCATCATCCCACCCCCACCATGCCCACTGACCACGTCCCTCAGTGCCACATCTCCACAGCTCCTGAACGCCCCCAGGGATGGTGACTCCACCACTCCCTGAGCAGCTGTTGCCAACGCCTCACCACTTTCTGAGAATAAATTCTTCCTAATATCCAGCCTGAACCTCCCCTAGTGCAACTTAAAGCCATTACCTCTGGTCCTATCACTAGCTAGCTGGGAAAAGAGGCTGACCCCCACCTCAGAATTCGTTACAGCTTTCTGTAATTTCACCTCCTTCTTTGCCAGTAGAGTTCTGCCATGGAGCTGGAACTGACATTGCTGTTCTAGAGCAGCTTCAGCACCAGCTGAGACCTGGAGCCCTGGGGAGCCTGGGACTGCAGAGGTGGGAGGGTGGAGCTGGTTCATTAGCTGGACTGGGGGTAATGGAATGAAGCCTCTCATCTGTCTGAGCTGAGTTATGAGCTTTGTGCTCTCTGGGCTGCTGATGCTGCAGAAGGCAGTGGACTCCAACAGTCATTTCAAGAGTAAAACTCCATTTTTAAGAAAAACTTTGAAATATTATAGAATGGCTTGGGTTGCAAGGGACCCTAAAGATATTCTAGTTCTAACCCCCTGCGATGGGCAGATTTGCCAGTCACTAGCTGATCATTCTAAGACCAAAACAAAGCAAGGAAAACTGCCAGTGATGGGGAGACAGCTGATCCCAGGTCAAGATACGCTGATCTTCCAGGAAGAGCTTAAAACTGTGTACCATGGAGCTCTTGTGTTGACATGACTCAGGAAAGATGCTTTGGAAGGAACAGGGAGAGCAGGGAGGCAACGCAAAGCTGGCTGGCTGTTATTTTCAGCTCTTGCTGACAAAGCTGAGATCCATGCTGGAGCCACGTGTGGACCGTTCTCCTCCCTCCTGCCTGCTGCATGTCACAACAGGGAATTTACTGCAGGGTTGACCCAGGCTGGACACCTACAGCAGGAGGAACCCGCTGCCTGGTCATCCTGCTGCAGTCACAGCTACTTCCTTGTGGCTGGCCCTGGCTCTGGCTCACACCACTGCTGGCAGATTTATGGAGAAGGCAAACCTTGGCTCTTGGGGAATGTTGCTGCTTTTCTTTCCTAGATCTTTTTTTCTTTAACCTGACTACAGTGTGACTGGACCAGTTGCTATCGCCAGGGCTGCAGTCCCAACCCTCTGAGGAGTGGGATGGTTAATTAAGGTCTATCAAAACCAGTGTTTTTGGAGTGGGTCTTTAAAAGGCTGTCTAGTCTAGCCTGCAGTCACAGGACACACAAGCTGTGTGTGGTACAGATGACTCTGCTTCCAGGCTAAATTATAACCACATTACATGCCACGCAATTCTTGCGGAAATCAAGTCAAGTTTGAGTCTTTAAGTTGGAATGGAATGAATAGACCACATCTTTGGGGAGTCTGGGCCAGCCAATGGCTCAAAAAACAAAACAATTATAAACAAAACAACAACCCAGCACACCAAAAACACGCAAAACACTGCCAAGGAACTCCAAACCAACAGTGCTTTGTGTACAAAGACTGAAAAGATAATTTGAAGTGACTTGTTTAAAATCCCTTCATGGCATGGGTAGCTAAGAGCCATTGGGTATTTTGTTTACTTGTCTATAGAATACTTTTCTGTGCAGTCCTGGCACTGCTCGCTGCTGCTTGTTTAAACGCGCCTAGGAGGAGAGGTGGTGTGAAAACATCCTTTGAATCAATAAAAATAGTTGTAAGACCAAACAAATGCTCCAGATTAGAACAGTCCATGATCTTCAGGATCAAGGTGTGTATTTTTTTTAGCGGATTGTGGATCTCTGCATTTACTTTGATCAGGAAAATATGCATGGCTGTGAAGGGGAAAAGGGAAAACTGACCTCTGCTCCCAGAGTGTGCAGGTCTGAGGCTACAACCTGCTGCTCAGTGGGTTTGTTACCTAACAGAAGTAGTCTTCTCTTTAAGGAAAGTTAGGAAAGTCATACTGAGGTTTGTGTGTAAAAGATGAAGTGTACCAAGTAGGAGAAAACCAGGAGATGGGAGAAATGATCCCTTCAAACATGATGCTGTGTATCGCACAGTGCTAGCCAGGCCCAGCCATTGATAAAAGGCTTACAGTGCTAAATCCCAAAGCTGCAAAGTTGCTTCCAGTTTCTTCCTGCTGCCCTCCCAGGAGGGGTCTGAGTGCAGTATGCCGTCGTGCCCACCTGGAGTGAGTGCAGACCAGGGCAAGTCTTCACGAGCAGCCTGAGGAAATAACACTATGGGAAATGAAATGAAGAGCAAATGAGGAATGATATCTTACCTGTATCACTTGTACTGAATGGGCAAAATGCAAAACCAAGCCAGTGTGATGTCTCCACGCCTATCACCTTTTGGCTTTTACCTAAAATAGGAGAAATATAAATTCCCTGCATATGAAAAGCACCTTATTATGAGAAGAACAGCTTGGTCATCTTCCAGTTAGAGCTGGAAGGTGTCCAACCCAATCGGTGCATCTCCTGCCGAGTTTAGCACTGCTACAATGCAGTGTGTTTTGGAAACAGCTCTTGATTAACAGTGCTCACTGGAGTGGAAGTAAAAATAATTAGAAAACATTTTAAAGCTCCCTTTGAATGTAATCTGTGGACGGTGATTTTACGTGAGCTGTCAGCTTCGGCAGCCTCGGAGATGACTCATGCAGGGATCAGTTCAAGGGTAGCAGTATCACACAGCACCTGGTACTGCTGCTGGTGAGGGGAGGTGAATGCTGGGCCTTTAGTTCCCACGTGCTTTCTTTCCCAGGAGCTGTAACTTGTCTTTTCAGCTCGTGTTAAACAAACACAAAGAAAGCACTTAGCGTCAAGTCCTCAAGAGGTGAAAAAAAATCTTATCTGCGCTGAATCATTTCAGCTACAGATGTTCTGCAGTGCAGGGTTTGGGCTTTGCAAAAGCACTGACCTGCTTCCAGTGGTGTTTCTGCACAGACTCGATGGTGCTAAGCATAGTGTCAGTGTGTGTACATGTATGTGTGCTCACAAATGTATGCATGTACAGATATACTTACAGCCTGTATAGATATATTCATCTTGGGTTTGAAGCCAGGTTTTGGAAAAACCAAAGGCTGTGCCCCAAGCAGTCATACAGGTCAGCCCTGAGTGGTTTGCATGTGCTGGGGGGAAGCAAGCCATGGAAATACCCATACAAGGTAGAGCTCCAGTGGGACTCCTCAGCCATGAGATTTGGATACGAGTCCAACTTCATCTGTATGCACCCAGGCCCTGCTACTTGGAGCAGCTGACTCCTTGATGTCGATTGGATGTTGGAGGTTCTTACTATAATTCGAAGTGCTATGGAGCTCGTGTTATATATCAGAACTGCACTTTTTTCTCATGTTTTTTATATGGATTGGGTAGTTCTGGTTAAGCTTATTGTGAGAGCCTGTGTGAGCTGTACATTTAAATATGAACATGCACAAGGGGAAATGATCTTATCGTGAAACAGTGTCAGAAGACAGGATGGGGCTGACTGCTTTGAGGACAACTGCTAGTGATATCGAGGTCACATCACCCACTCCCAGTATAGGACCTGATCCTCAGAGATACTGAGCTCTATTGAGTTTATGCCTTTAATGTGTGGTTTCCTCTCAGTTTTATTTGTATGTTCCATGCTGTGGTAGATGCCATGTGATAATGATTTAGCCTTGTGTGCCGTTCCTGGGTGTTTGAAGTCAGTGTGTGCTCATGTTTTTTACACTGATTACTTCTTCCTGGAAGTGCTCAGAGTTGCATTTGCGTGACACCAAGTCCTGTGGCCCTTGCAGCCTATTGCCTGACGGAGCGTACGGATCGTATGTTGTCTGGCATATAGTACACAGTGCTACAGGAAATAAGTCTGCTCATCTGCTTGTTTCCTTGCAAGGCTGTAATGCTTTGGTAGCGTTTCTTCTTCCATTCCTAATGTGATAACTTTGGATGATTGCATCTATTCAAACCCAAAATTTCAGAGTGTGTTTTAATAGACAGCCCTTGATTTAGAGTATCTGAAAGGAAAGAAAGAGGAATCTGTACTGTCTCTGTCGTGAAGCTACTGGTTGATGATCCAAGTGCTGTAGGAGGCTGTGATGGTTCCCAGGTTCTGCTTGCTGCTGAAGCATGTTTTGATGCCTATGTAGCACAGTCTCTGTCCATCCTCTTCAAGGAATGGCACTGTGCTAACAACCAGCAACTATTGGTCAAGTGTTGGTGGTATTCAGAAAAGGAGACTTGCATGATGTTGGAGTAGAATGAGGGTAAACAAGTATCTCTGTAAAAAGAAGAGCAACTAGGGCCGCTGAAAGCTACTTCAGGAGCTGTAGAAGTTGAGGTGAGGGGGGCACAGACATAGCCAAGGACCCCTTGTTTGCAGTAGCTGATCATTCTCATCACAAGTTCAGAGAGGGTTTTGAAAATAGAAATCTGCTCCTTAACTCAGTTCTTAGCAGCCTGGAGCGCGGGATTGTTTTCAAGCACTCAGTAAGCGTAATCAGATCCATGGCTACAGATTTGCTTTTTATGCCTTCGCTGTGAGGAAAGGTCGAGAAGGAATTGCTTGCTGAGGTTCTGCAAGCAGCCCTGACTGATCCCAATCCCAGTGGCCTCAAGCAGTGACCTGTGACTTGCACACTGCTGTTCTCTGCCATCACAGACACGTGCTTAAGGCTGCCTGAAGGTTTCAGAGAGGACTTAGTCATCAGAGTGCTTGAATGGAGTCCCACTGACGTTTGTTCCACTTTTTCCAAGCCATGCAAGGGGTTACCTTTAGCCAAGCGAGCCTCTCACTTGTTCCACTCCACCTGCTTGGTGTGAGTGGAAAGTAACCAACAACCTCAGTAACGCTGGGAGAGCAGCCCAAGGGGATCCGAGTTACTGAGAAAATGTGATCCTGGCTTCCTCTCTGTTTCTGGATATGTAAAAGCTGTGTCTTGGAAGAAATGTGGTTCTGTGAATATGACTCATCAGTACTTGAAAGATCCAGGCAGGCTTCCATGCGCTTATCTCTCTTTTTATGAAGAAGATGAGACTCTCCCACCTTAGCTAGCAATCGTTGGCTTTTCCCATCCTTCCCCTGTTGCCTGTTTGGGCTGTGAGCATGCAAGGCATGATTTATCCACATGACGTGTTTGTGTAACGTGCTGCTCGTGGTGACATGTCCACATCTGTGCCCGATCTGCGGAGGATATTGGTCTGTTATAGCCCCCAGCTGCTGTCCTGGCCTCCTGCTCCCAGCCGCAGAGCCACGCTCTCATTGTTCTGCCAAGGACAGCGATTTCTGCCAAGATGGCATCTGCCACATTCATACAGAGCAGGGCAAAACTCGCCCTGATGTCTGCGCAAAAGGCTGTGGCAATAGAAACAATGGGAGCAAAAGCAGAGTGGGAATCTGTCCTGTGAGGCATGACTTCTACAGATCACTTCTACAGGTGGAAGTGTGTATCATCCACTCTGCCAAGAGGTACTTTTCCAGCATATTTCACTACTTATTTTTCTTCCCCCTTATCGCTACTGCGATGCACTTATAGGAATTCCCTCCCCTTGTCTCTGATGCTCCCAGACGCCAGCTCATCCCCAGCCCCTTTGATGGGCAGCTCCTTTTGTGCTTGCTCTCTCAAGCTTACCATTCCAGCAGAGCAGAATGCCGGTGTTGGTTTTCTCGCTGGGAGTGACTCAGTACGGGATTTGTCCATGGCCAGGTTCCAGGCAAGAAAACACACTGTCAATGTACATTAGTGCAGTGCCAAGCCCTTCCTGGGCACGGTAACTTTCCTCTCTTGGGGCTGTGCCTGCCAGGAGGGGAAGACACGCCGGACGAAGGAGGAAGAGGCAAATGGCAGTGAGTTGTTCTAAAAACTGACCTGGCAGACTTGGATGAGCTGTGTGCCCTTCTGCTGGCACTTGGAAGGCATTTCTCCAGGAGGCAAATAAAGGTCTCCGCACTGTCTGGCGATTGTTCACGTTCCACCTGGTAAATGCTGTGTCTGCAGATTTCATGACAGATACCTTTATTCTCTCCCACATGCATTTGCAGGGTCCTGGGGGTGTTTTAGGTGGAAAATAAATTCTACACATGAGAAGAGACGCTCCTGTACTCTGAAGGAAGCTGAGCTTTTTCACTCAGTCCAGTTCTGCACGCCCAGAACTCCTGGATGGATGGGAGCAATGCAACACGTTTTATGGCTGGTCTATGCAGAAAAGTGATCTGTGGGGCAAACAAGGCATTGGAATTTTGTCCGGTGAGAGTGGCAGACTTTTACCCTTCCTGTCTGTGACACATGCAGGAGACACCATTGGGTTCAATTCTGTTACCAGCATTGTGTAAAGTGGTGTAGTTTCCTACCACTCCCACTGTGAGCTGTGTATCTCAGGAGTAAGGTAACTCATCCTCGTCCCTCTTCTTACCATTTTGTGGCTCCTGGGCCGCAAGTGAACAGTCTTAAGGAAAAGAGCATTTCCGAAATAGGAGCAAGTTGTATTTTCAAATAGATATTAGTTGTGGTGTCCATAGGTACCAGAGAGACAAACCTTAAGGTTAGTGGTGGGGATAAAAGTGGGGCTGCTCACAAATGCTTTATGGTTGACAGACAGCAAAAATGAGGGTATATGCTTAGCTTGAGTGTTCTTCATAAATACCTGATGCAGGTGAGATGTTAAACCACTTGATGATCCTCACCTTGCACACATTGAAAAAAGATGTCCTAACATACACCAGCTTCAGGAATGGTGAAACTTAATTATGTTTTCAAAGCTCTTAAAAGTCTGCAGGAGGGCCGTTGCCATGTACATTCCTAAATATAGAATATCTTGGCAGGAGAGAATGTGTGAAATGTTTGGCTCCACTTAGATTTAAAGCAAACTTACTTACAGGTCATCTCTGGTGTCCAACAAATAGAGAAGTGAAGAAGGGAAGCGACTCTGGTACCAATAGAATGTGGTGCTGTAGATTCTCAGTGTCTAATAGGGGTCCCTGTAGGTGGCTGAGATGTCTGGAGAGAGCAGGGTGACCTGGCCATAACTGCAAAGCCTTCAGGACCCCCTGCAGGAGCAAATGATGAGGATTAGGCTGCCAACTTTGTGTCTGAGGCAGAAGCCCTATGGGTGCAGTGCAGGCAGGCCAGCACAAAGCCTGGCTGGTCGGGTGGACAAAAGGAGCCATATATAAGCACTCTTAAGTCCTATAGATCAAGAAAAGAAGAATAATTGCAAATGGCAGATCGTCACTTTCATGCAGCTGCAAATACTTGTTTCTCACACACTTTCATCTCATGACTGGTTTCAGAAACAAGTGTTTTCCAAAGCTGTTCTCCATCTCATGCAGAGAGGAAATGCACAGTGTGTTTTAGAAGCTGGCTGTAGGAAATGTTCTTAGCTTTTTCCTGCCTTTTCCCCTAGTGGTTTCTTTCCTTAGCATCCAAGTCTGTAAGAAACACTCAGATTCTAATGTAACAAAAATATAGTTCCTCTCTATTTTTAGGAGTTACATAGATTACACAAACAAGTCTAATGAACAGAGTGACTGTGTTTGGGGAGTTCAAACTGCCTTTGGATATTGAGCAGAAATAGATTTGGGCTTACCAACCTAAGATCCCTTAGAGCACATTTCTTTCAATCTATTTTTCTCTTTTCCTGGAACTATTATGATTTCAGGATTTTGGGATCATGTATAAATAGATCTGGCTAGCAGACCTGGCCAGAGGTTTGGAAAGATCATACCATGCACTTCTTTGGATGGTGACTAAAATGAAGCATTAGAAGTTTTACTGATAACTGTAGAACATTATTGGCTGATCTTTTTTATTTTTATTTTTTTCCAAAGATTCCTAAACACTGAGCTGAGGCCCAGTAGTCACTGGAACATCCAGTTTCCCACTCTGAGGAGGAGAAAGAAAGCCTAAAAACACACTGAGGGATAAACAAGAGCAGAAGGACAGTTGCAAGGGGAAAAAAAAGCAGTGAAAGCAATACATAAGATGTTTTTTGGCAAAGTGTTTCCTGGTTGTTTGCTTGGTCCATCTAAACTCAAGGAGCTTTGGTGTTTCAGGCACCGAAAGCCAGCACAGGGCTTGGGGGAGAAGAAAAATAGTGCAGAGGGTTTAGAGGGAGGATGCTGTAGGAGCCAATAGATGTTCCTCTGTTTCCAAGATCGCACCGCCCTTGGACCAGCTCACTGGTACAACTCTTCCCAATCTCAGCAAAATGCTGGGGCGAGTAGGATGTTCCCTGCCAGGAAGCTATCATCTTACCTGATAAAAGCAAGACCTGAGAGCGTTAGGTTCCTGGTCCCGCTCAGTTTGCAGGACTTTAGATTCTATTTGAATAGAGATAGTGGCCTCTAGGAGTTGGTGAAGTGTGCATTGAATAAAAAGGATCCTGTATCGGCTGCCAAAAATATAATAGATGAGAAAGCCAAGGGAGGTGGTTCAGTGTTTTCTTTGGTTGGTACCAGAAGTGCTGGGTTTGCAACGGGACATAGGCTTTGCTAAGTACACACACACACACACACACTGGAAAGCTGGAATCAAGCCCCAAGCCTAAGCTGGGAAGCTCAAGGTTGAATTCTGCTTTCCCACATCCTGTAGCATGCTCTTGCCCACACAGTTACTGGCTGACCTGGGGACAGGAGCCAGGCAGTGCTCTCACCATTGTTCCTCTAGCTGGGGTTTTGTGGCAGGACTAAAATGCTCTGGCATTTTAGGCAAGCAACTGCTTTTGTAGGTTTTAAAGGAGTCTCTGAGGCTTCTTGGCAGATCTGTGGTGTCACATTTAAAGCATGTGTGACAGCAGAAACTCGTGTACCTACACTGGTTGATGGGTACAAGCAGACACCCTGAGTGCTCCTGAGCCTGGAGCAGGCAGAGTCATACAAGCTGAACTGACCCCTAGATGGGGAGACTATTTATACATATGCAATGAAAGAGAATAGACTGTACTGTATGTAACAGCTTTACAGAGTGTTTGAGATATAAATACACTCATTCCTTTGGGTCCTTCCTCCCAAATGATAGCTCCCTGATGAAATCTCTGTTTGTGTCAAGGCCTGGAGCTCAAAGTCATAGGCATAGAGGTTAGATCAAGGTTGCATTTGGAGAGAAAATTCCCCACTTGGAGACTTTTGGGAAAGCGAGGTCAGATGAAGGCTCCCTCTCTAACTAGTGTTCAGTTCTGGCACCCTTGGCTTCAGAGATGCTGTGTTGCTGCAACATTGATTCCCTCTAGAGGACGTGTCACATGCACGCACAGACACATCCATGTGCACATCACGCACCCATGGATGTCCCCTAATGGTCAGTAGAAAAAAAAAAAAGGCTTGGTAGTTTGTGCAAAAAAGGTGCCAGGCAAGCTGCTCCTCAGCTGTTAGCAGGTACACCACTGATGGGGGACCCCTGGGCACTCTGAAGAAAAATGCAAACCGAATTCACTGCATCAGGTGATGTAGCTCTATTAGCGGGGAAGATAAGCTTTTCAACCCGGTGTTTTACGCCTGCAATGTGTATGCAATATTAGACAGATGTCCTCTGCGTGCTCTTGTTTATGTTAGGCAGAGGAAGGAATCCCAGGGCAAGAGTTCTTGAGACCTCCTTGAAATTGATATCTCCTCTGTCTCCTTACTTAGTCATAAGGAAATGCTGGGTTTGTCGGGAACTTGGGTCTTAAATTATTGAAAGAGTTTTGAAGACCTTGATAATGTACTTGATCAATATTAATAAAACATAGTATGTTTATCCTCATGATGACAGGAGGCTCCTTGGCCTCTACTCATGCTACTGAGCAGCATCATGATGTATTTATTCTATGCCAGAATAAACAGTGTTTTTCAGAAAGCTTCACTGCTTGAGCAAAAAGTATTTTGAAAGCAGAAGCTAAAGTGTTCAGAAACATCCTTTCATCATCTGAAACCTGCCTCTGGTCGTTTCATATCATGTCAGTATAATCTAAATATCCTGAGGACAGAATGCTAATGGATAGCTTGGTGCCAATGTCCCAGACTCCTGATGCAGATTATGAAGTTGGCTGACCCAAATGAGCAGTTCTCCAAGTTCTCTGTGGGCTAAGAAGGCTTTGGGTAAGCATTGGGACTGCCGTAAAAACAGCTCATGAAAGAGGAGAATGAAGAGAGGGCAGAGAACTGTTTCTCAGCACTCACAGTGTGGGCCAGTTGATAATTCAGAGCCTTCTGTCAGAGGTGCTGCCTACCCGGCTGATCCCATGAGGACACCATGTACATGGCAGTGCCAGCTTTCTCTCTGCTGTTATCTACTCTGTCTAGTTCTGTCACATCCTCTGGGATTTGTCTTCACCTTGAACTGCCTTTGCACGTGGAAATCTCTTACATTCTCAATGCGTGTTTCTAGACTTTCCAGGTTTGCTGCAAGGCTGGAATGTGATAATTTTGGGCAGGAAAATGTATTAATAAAAATTAAAACTTTTAAATTTAACACAGTGATAAATTTAACTAGACTGCTGGACAGCGAAGAACCAAAAGGAAATAAATCCCAGCAGTTGCAATAGTTTGTACCAATTGTATTTATTGCTGCCAAGCTTATAACCAGATGGGATCAATTTGGTCAAATCTCTTCTTTCATAATCCAAATGGAGATGCAAGGTTGTGCCTTGGATGAATCTGCTGTATGGACCCAGACAGCTCTGCAGCTGGTGAGGTGTCTCTGTTTGTCTTGTATGTTTTCCTAGTTTCTTTCAAACCACATTCCTAGATGCCATGTTTTTGATGAAGGAGGGAGGAAGAGCTCACATCGCCAGTGTGAGTTGTGTTTTGTACACCTAAGGATCTTGGAGAGATGATTCTGTGGAGAGGGAGTGACTGAGTGCTGTTGGGGAATCCCCTGTCAATTGCATAGGGTCCCTGGATGGGCACACACCTGCTACATACTCAATTTGTGAAAAGAAGGAGCATGCAGTTATGTGGTATGTTTGGAGCTGAAGTGGATGAGGATTGCTGATAACAGCATTTACATTTTCCTGCAGGTACGTTAGCCCCAGATCACTGGCTGAGCATGCAAAGCCAGTACCTAGTCACAGCTCCAGTCCTCTGCATCATCCTCCCCAGCCATTCTTCCTCCTGACAAGAACGTGTTTTGAAGGAGTATTGTGTAGTCCTTTCAGTAGGAAAAGTAGCTCTGCAACCTGTCAGATCACTGCTTGGAGTCCCAGAAGAGTTAGCAAGGAGAATTCCCTCCCTCCTGACCCCCAGCCCTTCCCCAGGGGCAGCCAGGGAGATGCTGGGCCTCCATTCTCCTGCTAACAATGGCTGGGCTCTGGCAATTCTCTTTTGGGTGACAGCCATTCTCTAAAAGGAACATTTCAGTGATTAAGGCCAGCCTAATCTAGTCAAAGTTTGTTGCTTTAAAATATGCAGCATGGATTCCTCACATGTTATAAATTGTCACGATGGAATCCAAGTCAAATTGCCGATCTGGGCAATCTGCTCCAAGTGGTGCCCCTTGGGTTCGTCTCCTTGATTTACAAGTGGTCTGTGGATTTTAATCCCGACCTTCAGGAGTTATAGAGCTTTGATTTCACCATCAGCCTGCTTTAGCAGCAGTTGTCTTTCTGTGACTGGGAAAACTTGCCGCTGCTCTGTGAACATGCCCAGTTGCCACTCTCCTGGGAGCATCTGCCAACAGAAATAGTAAAAACCAGCGAGGGGAAGGAGTCAGTCCCTCTGCCAAACACTCTAGGTCACCTTTCCCATCCTTTCTCTTTTGATGGATTCATGGCTTCTTTGTGCATTCATGATTTCATTTCTAGTTAGCCTCCCGCAGCAGGTAAAGCTGAAAATAATTGATGGTCATCCATTATTTCACTGGGCTTTGAAACCAGCCCTGCTTGAGGACTGGATCCTATTTGCAGGAACCAGGTTGAGCTATCTGTGGGTGTTGGAGAACAGAGAGACACTTGGCTCCAGTATCAGGCACTGCTGCTGGGAAAGGCTTTGGGGTTTCAAAGTGCCTTCCAGCTTGCAGGGAAAGGAGAAATGATACCAGAGCCTGTAGGGTGGGACAGCCCTACCTTTACCCATCTGGGGGATATGCAGTGACTCCCAGGGCATAGGACAGAAATGCTTGCTGAGTTCAGATAAGTGCAGGAGCATCCTAACGTGCTGCCGCGACCCAGGCAGAACCACACCTTCCTTCACTTAGGAATCTCCATTTTGTTTCCTCCAAACTATTATTTTGGCTGTCCGCATTATTTCTGTTAGGTTTGTATTTGGATTTTGGGGGTCAGAGGAAAAAAAAAGGCAGTTATTCACTGAGCCCCAACTCCTATGTAGCTGCCTTTTTCTTTAAAGGGAGTGAAGTCATACTTATGTGCAGAGGTAACCCAGAAATGTGAGCTTCTGCCAAGATGTCTGTTTACCCAAAGCTTAAGGGAGGTGATGTTTATGTGTGTCCAAAGCTTGAGCAACCACCTTACGTTAGAAGGAAGGTAGCTAATGTTTCAGCCCTGATCCTAGGAAGAGAAAATCTCTTCATTAGCAAAACGAGTATCCCTTGCCATCCCAACGTGCCTGGCAGCACACACAGCTCAGCCTTGTTGCTCTAAGTAATAGTGCGAGTTTCTGTTATGCTGTCCAGCTGAGATGGCAAAGTGATTTAAAAACACCTTTTGAACTGTTTCCCTTCCATTCTGGCTAGCTTGTTTGGTATGACTATCTTTGTTTAAAAGAAAGAAAGAGAAATCAAAACAAATGAGAGTACTATGCAGAAACTGCCCCGGAAGTGTGAACAAGGCTGTTGACTTTCTGGCTCTATCCTCTGTTTTATAACCACAAGATGTTCCTTTTAACCACTGTTTCCCTTGATATATGGCAGCAGTGTAATAGGAAATACATTGCATTGGCTGAACAGCCAGAGGCCTTCAGAAATTGTTAGAAATATGCTTTGCCTTACTTGAGTTATATTATTTCATTAGTGAATAAGAGGAAAATGGCATCTACCCCTGATTATAGTTGTTCTTGTTATGGCTTTGTTGGTGTTTTACTACTGCTGTAATCGGTTCCCTGAAGATTGATGTGTTCAAACAGTGTCTTTCTTGTATCACTTTCAACTGTGTCACTATTTTATTTGTCCAGTACTTCAAAACTGAGCTAAAAAATCAGTGATGTTCTCCTTGCCTTACCATTGGCTCTAGATTACTGTAATGTAGCATCAAAGACGTAGAGCTTGATTTTTCAGCTAGCAACTGACAAATGCAAATCAGCGATTAACAGTTCTGTTTCACCATCAAGATTCTGTCAAATTCTTTAATGAACCTGTTAGAAAGAAGGAATTCTTCAAAAGGAGGAGAAATCCCTGGTGATCATTACTTACTCTGTTTATGGTTGATCTCTAACATGATCTTAGTTGTCTCTTCCAGCCTTACTGATTCTTTGAGTGGCCGTGGTGGTGATGAGTTAATGGTTGCACTAGATGATGTTAGATGTCTTTTCCAACCTTAATGATTCTATGATTCTTTGAAATCACCCCATGGGGTCAAGCAGGAAATAATTATCTCAGATCTTCACCTGGTCAGGAACATGCCCACATTTAGTACTGGGGTGAACAGAAATGCTGGGACTGTGAAGACCATTTCCTCTGAACGGGGCTTTGAAGACTCATTACACAGCAACTCTGAGGCCAAGCCGTTAACTCTATTCCTTTGCTGACCTCAGCTTCTCAAACTCTGCTCTCAGCATAAACAACTCCAGGAAAAGCAACTTGCCCAACAGGAGTCTGTGTTCACCAACTCAGCATCTGCCCTGGCACCCATTGCTTCCTTTTTGGTGAACGGAAAGGACGCTTTGCTGGGAGCTTAGTGGCCTGGAAAAGACAACATTCTGGGCACTCCAGATGTGTAAAGTACTCCGTACTTAAATATGGCAAATTAATTTCCAGCTCTTCCTAATGTCAAGCTGGTTTTCCTAGCTCATCTACGTGACCCTCAGTCTGCAGATCCCGCAAAGGCAAAGCTGTCATTTAGGAAGTGAGTTTTCTGTAGGGGAAGTAAGAGTGGATTTCATAACTTCAGTGCTCACGCACTGTTTAGCTGCGTAGCTGCAGATAGTTGGAAAGCACTGAGGTTACCACCTGAAAAAAGGCATGAGAATCTTCAGATTGTTTTCCTTATTTCTCCTTCTTCCCTCCTCCACCCCAAGGGCTGAAAGTGATAAAGATTTCTGTGGGTTTTTTTTTTTTTTAATGAATGTTTGGGTATTATTCAGATTAAAGGAAACACTTCAGCTATGGGCTGTGGAGTACTCAATGAAAAGAGAATGGCACTAAGTGCAGGGAATGTTCAGCAAATGGGCTTTTTACTACAGCAGAAAGCTTTAACAGTAGGAATATAGGTTTCTAATCAGAGTAGGAAGCAAAAAGGTGAAATTTTGAACTGTATAACAGAAAAAAAGATATTCCAAAGAGATTTTTCAAATAAATATCACAGTATTATAGGGACTGGAAGGGACCACTGGAGGTCATCTAGTCCAGCCTCCCTTCTGAAGCAGGTTCCCTACAGTAGGTTGTGATATCAACATAAAATGTCAATATTTTCTCTCAAAATAAACCCAATATATCAAAGTAACTATTTTCATTTTGCACTGACATTTTGCAATGTAAAACACTTCATTTTGAGATGCTGGCTTTGCTCCAAAGCTTTCTCAATTGGAAAATTTAATAAAAATTGATGTTTTCATTTCGAAAAACAACAGTTCAACCTAACCTTTGTTTTCTGAGGGAACTTCTTTTATTATGAAAGCTTCAACTCCTGTTAGGCGGGATACAACAAGCTGCCTTTCCTGCTTGCTTTAGTATCTGTGTAAATACTTCTGTCTTCCTATGGTATTCTGGTTTCCTTAGCATTTGGAAATGATTTTGTTTCCAGAGCTACAAGTATGTTTGAGAGGAGTAATGTTCAGGTGCTCTTGTGGAATTTCTACTCTTGTTCCTTCCTTCTTCATGCCCTAAATCAGAGTTCATCATAAAGCAAATGCCTATGCCGTGCTGCTCCTAAAATGAGCCGTTGTATGGATTTTAAAAGGGAAAAAGGGAACCGAATCTCCAGATGATAAATACAAGTAGCGTCTAGTGGAAAAAGTCAAGGGGGGGAAGAGGAAATAGCTGTGAAAACACTTTTTGAACAAATAGCTGTGCTTTAACTTTGTGTTGCAGAGTTGCCTGGATACACTGGAAGAGCAGGGATCTGTCTATATATATTAGCTAGTTTAGTGTTTACTGCTGGAACTTGGAATGTAACTCCAGGCACTATTTACAAATGTTTGGGATGAAGTAGTTCCAGAAAACCAAACAAAGAGTGGAGGGAGGGAAATCATCCCCAAACTCTCTGTTTCTGTTTTCTCCATCATGTTGCTATGCATAGTCTAAAAGAGTTGGTAGGTAGCAGCTTATACAAGCTGAGGTGGAAGAAGGGGGAGATTTACGGTGAGTGTTGTGAACCTGGAATAGATGTGCATGGAAAGGTTCTGTGCAGGAGGCACCTGGAGGCACACGTGCCTGTTGGATGTCCTCCATCCTGTCTAAAAAGGGATCTCCTAATCAATCAGGAATGCAGATAATGAAATGTTTTGGAGGAAGAAGGGAACGGTCGTCCTTTCCCAGCTCCGATCTGGGGTGCTGTTCTCTTTGATGGATGCTCGGAATCCTTTTAGTTACGTTCTGCTCTGCGATTGCATCTAACTGTGGAGAGGAAGGGAGGTATTTCTGAAATGAGATACTCTTTTTGATCGTGGCATCATTTTTCTTGTGCTTGGAATTGCTCCACTTAATGTTTCGTTTAATCTGTTTTTGTTGACTGATCTTCCTTGGTGCAAAAAGGGACATGTTCTTCCACCTAGCTCTTAAATTCACACTTAAATTGAGACTTTTTTCAGTACTGATAGACTTGAAAAATGTCAGGGTCATGCAGAAGCTTCACAATCGGTTCTGTCCTATATATCATAGCCATGTGCAGCTTCCCAGTGAGCAGAACCACACAGCAGATGAATTCCTCATGCTCTGAAGCCACAGATCCCCACCAGTCCAGCCCGGATGAATCACCAGCAGCTTTTTTCCTGCAGTGCCTTATCTTATGACATACAATGGAAGATGCTGATTCTGCCCAGTACAATGATGCATGCTCACTGATTGCTTTGCTGCAGCTTTCTGGAAGTCTCTGGGAAACATTATTGGTAGTCATGTCAGTGAAGAGCCAGTGAGATGTTTACCTCTGACAGGAGAGCACATGCTGCAAAAAGTGAACCTCATCAATATTGTCTTCGTGGTTGCAGCCAAAGCAGGAAGATGTTTTTTGTCTAAGCCTGCCTCACCTACATACCTTCAGCATATCTTTGCCTGCCTGTGCTGCAGACTGCAGCCTCACGTGGAGATGCCCACGTTGGCCAGGCATGGCACGGAGCTCACCATGACCTCATCTACCCCACACCGATGACTGCAGCCCAGCATCCTGCAGGGCTTTGGCAGCTCCCACACCAGTTGGCCCTGGGCTTCTGGTATGCAGCATCACAGGTAAAGTGATACCGCCTTGGTGGGCAGGGTTCAGTTGGCAGACGCCCATGGGGTGGGTGAAATTATCCTAACAAAAGTCAGTGTTCAGTGGTAGGCATTAATGCTGCAGGGCATGGAAATGAAGGCAGAGGATGGGATGGTTTCAACAGATCAATACAAAGCACAGCTTTGATATCACCTGATGCACTTATACTGTGATGCTATGCTGCCAGGGATGTGTTCTGCACCTGATGTCTTGGCTGATCGCACTGGTAATTAAGTGTTTCTATTTTCATTTCATTGTGGACATTTGTGGCATGCACTATCCCAGCACCAGGAGAGATCATCAAATAATTAAGCCTAATACACTACAGAAAGCATTTCATTAATTTTTGTAGGGACATTGAAATATCATAATTGGTTTTCTTTCCACAGTAACTGAGTGTTTGGACACAGGAGGTAAGGGCACAGGCAATGAAGGTTTAAAAGGCTACAGGCAGATTAGAGAAGTAATCAAGAGAAAGGTGAGCTGCTATGAATGGAGCACAGAGGCTCCTGTTCAATGCCTGGGGAATTGCTTTAGTCAGAATCTACTCTTCAGTTTAATTCTCTGCTTTTATCTAAACAGCCTTTACTGTATCAACTGAAACGTTTGCCTCCCTCGCAGTTCACATCACCTTGTGAGCAAAATCACCCAGAGAAATCTTCAGCCCCAGCCAAGGCAGAAGGAAAGGAATAGAGAGGGGGACGAAACTTAAAATAGAGAATAAAAAAGGAATGTGTTTGGGGAAACTCAGGAAAGTGTTGTGTGTGTTAGCCCGTGAATCTTAAACAATATTAACTTCTTAGCAACAATGATTCTGTTTTGTTTAACTAACAAAGGATATTGTAAGCAGATACATGCATCTGGGGCAGATAAGGTTTGTGTTGGACAGTTCTTTTATTGGCCTGGCTTTTGACAATTAACTCAAATTTAGCAATAAGACAAGAATGATGCATATTTTTTCTGAAGCCGAGGTTAGAGGTAAGGATCCCAGAGACTTTCCAGTTCCTTGCTAAATTTAGATCTTAATGGAATGGGTCACTGCCCGTCATCTGTATTCATGCCAATCCCAATGGAGTGGGAATGAAGAGGAGGAATGAAACCTGTCCCTTCCCCTCAGCAGGAGTGTGATGCAAATGCTTCCATTTTTTTTACATCTAAGCACATGAGAGGAAGCTGAAATATTCCCTTATGTTGATGGACAACCAGGTTCTTCTTGCCAGTGAAATCCTGTTCTACCAAAAAGGAGGAAAAAAGCCATTTTTCTGTGCTCTCCGGTGTAAATGAGTGGAAGACATTTTGCAGAAACGAGTTAAATGAAGTTAAATACGTTAAATAAAGCCGAGGAGACAGAACATGAGAGTCTAAGCTTAGTTACTGAGGTGCTGCATTAAATTCCTGGGTTAGGTACAAGAGGGATGTATCTTTCATGGGAAAATACCTCTTAGCCTGCCAGTCCCATTAGGGTTAGGGTTAAGGTCCGAGGGGCGAGAATTCTCAAAATGGAGAATTTCTTTGCTGTCTGTGTGCCACACACCCGCATTTTACTGAGTCACACCTGGACCAACCCCAAAACTTCCAAAGCTGAGCTGAAACAGAATTTTCTTAGCTTGCCATCCCAATCCTGTAAAACCTCCTCCCATAAATCCCAGCATGGATTTCCATGAAATCCATAATCCCAGTTTGTCTGGTGGGTTGGGTCGTGCTTGAACCTTCAACATAATGTTGATCTGTTTTCTGCTGACATGAAAGCCAGTTGGATGGGAGAGCATCAGATGATGTCTGACTGAACATCAGCTCCTGAGGCACTGACAAAGCACCCAGGCAGGCGCTGGGCACTCTCACTGTTAGCTGAAATACATCTCAGTGGTTTATATTAATATATCTCACAAGGTTTTTGTGCGGATTTGTTCATATTTGCAAGGTGTTCGTGGACAGGCAGCATATTAAATATTGTAAGCCAGTTCCTTCCTACTTACCTTACGTGACCTAAGAAAGGATTCTGGTTTTCCTCTCCACTCTGCGCATCCTAATACAGCAACCTTCTGCTTGGCTTCTTGTATCTTCAGCAGCTGGACAGGAATGACAGTGCCTCAGCTCTGTTCTTCACAGAGATTTGTCTTTTTAAAGGTGAGGAAGGGAAGCCTGTGCAGAAGAAAGTGTGCAATGCACCTTAGGCCCTGAAACGAGCAGAACACTGCCATGCACAGGAAAACGGAACAAAGGAAAATGAGAGCTCACATGTCTAAAAGGTGCATTTCTGAGCACAGAGGTAAAGCTCAAGCAGTCTTCCTAGCCAGGTTAGGAGCTTCTGCTTCGGAAGGGTGGGAGGGCTTGTGTGCCTGAACATGTTTGCTTTTCCATATGTATCAACTGATCTGCTATAGTTGTTATTGTTCCTTGTAAGAGTGTGGTATTTCTAGTGATTTGTGAAAGAACTGTGTTGATAATGTCAATGAAACTGAGTCATTGAAGAGACCTGCCAAGGAGATGGGTTTTCAACAGGGCTTTTATGTCCTCATACACTGTATGATGCAGTGTCGAAGGGTGAATTTGCTCCCTGGTGTTGACCACAACTGATTTGTATCCCACCACATAAAATTTTTTACTAGTTCTTGTAATTCGTTCTTTGTACAAAGTTAAATGCTTCTTCTGATAAACCTTCTTGAACTGACTTGAGCTGGATCAGGATTTCAGCCTGGTATCTCCCCCCAGTCAATGCTTGCCTTACTGAGTAAAGTAAAGGAACTGAAATAATACTGTCTGATTCAAAGCATCACCCACAGAAATGATAATGAAGAATATGCACTGATGTTTCTATGGCCCATTCCTGACATACATCAGCCATCAGTGTTACTTTCTTGGGGAGTATATTTCAGACCAACAGATTTCTGTACCACACCATTTTCTTTCTGGACAACAATGCTATTTCTTACTTCTTTTTTTCCTTTCTTTTTAAACTCCCAGAGCTCGACTCCACTTATTTAATTTTGCAAATTCTTCTTTCATAGCAGCTTTGCTTAGCAAGCTTTTGCCAGCCCTTCTACTCCTCCTCCTGTCCATCTGCCTGTGCCACTCACATTTAGTCCTTTATATCTTTCCTTATAAATCCTTAAACCCTTCTGAGTTTCCTTTTACCTTTTGGCTGTATTTCTGGTCTGTGGCATCCTGGAAGAAAAACTGAATGTGGAGGTGTGTCTGCCTCTGTAACAAACCTTCAGTAAAGTCCTGCTTTCGTTAATACAATTTTCTAGTCCAAACTTTTCTTTAATGTTCTCTCTATGGACTGCTTAACATCAATGGTTTGCGATGATTCTGCTCTAAAAATATCTTTCAAGTTCTTCCCCTTCTCCCAAACATTGGTTTGCACTCTCACAGATTTTTATATATTGTTTTCTGTCCTCCACTCAGTCCCTGGGTTTATGAACTCCTTTTGAATTGTGCTCTCCCTGTCCTCCCCGATGTTTGCAGCACCCCCTGATTTAGATTAAACATCTCTGAATTTAATTAGTGTGCTCTTTACTCTCATTCAGATCATTAAATCGGTCCACTAGGAGCAAAGTGAAAGGATGAGCCTGGAGCAATGTATGCCCATGCAGAGGATCAGACAAATGAGCAGCAATAAGCATTAACAGAGAAATTGTTAATATCAATACACTGCTTTCCTGGGGAGAGTGTTGATGGGATCTAAAGCCAGGCAAAATGATACATGAATGTTTAGTCTCAGGTGGCATCTTCTGCAGATAAATTTGGATTAAGCTGCAATAAATTCATGGTCCTGCCTGTTAAAGCTGTCAGCAAAGTGTGAGGAGTCCAGCCAAGATGTAACACAAGAATGGATTAGCATCTCTCAGTCTCCCTGGGATAATGCAAACTAGAATCTAGCTGCATTCCTGGGATAGAAGTAAGACATCTGAGTGGTGGAATGCAGTTTGTCATCTAAGCACAAGCCTCAATTAAAGGTAGCTCTCAGGTTCTGGAGCAACATACATGGATGCACTGAAAAACATCTGAATGGGACTAACAGAAGAGGTAGAGGCCAGAAGATCCTTCACTGGGATTTGTTGTGTGTTTTGGTCCTTTGGGCCCTGGCCAGGCTACTGCCAGTGCTAAGAGATCTGTGCTGTGATCGAATTCTATGACAATCCGTAGTTTACAAGAGCACATTTTTATGTTGAGCAAAATAGCAGATGCCATCTGTACCTTCTATCCACATGTGCCTGGTATGTGTTCCATTATTTACGTTCCTCACAGACAGATCAATACAACTATTGATCTGCTGAACAGGTGTATTTGTTCTCTCTATCATTATCATAATAAGACTTGGCTGTCTGTATTGTTGTTTTTCTGTGCTATGTTTTTAACTCAAACTTCACTCAGGAGTTAAAACAGTAGCTAATCCAAGCTCATCTGTTTTTCATTTGGAAGTTTGGGGCCTCTATTTTGTGAATGAAAGCACATAACCTTACAGATAACCTCACGTGCCTTCTGATGACTAAAGGAAATGGTATCTCAAGTGCAGCACAAACACTCCAATGTCAGTAGAATATATAAATCTGGGCCACAGGGACATATTTCTAACGATGCATATTATGGTCTACCCTTTAAATATAAGCAAGAATAGTGAGTGAGAATATGAAGTCATGCAAGAAAACCCCAGTGCACCTGTTTTTATAGCTACCATGCACTATAGCAAAGTCGCTCTTGCTTTTGGGAGCTCTGTTTTTTGTTTTCATCTGCTTTGGCAGCAGCAGAGGGTAACCCTATGGTTCAGGGTTAGCAAAGGGAGAAAACTGGCTCACCCTTTTGTGTGGGGTGGAGGAATGAAGGACGTAGAGGCCTGTGGAAGTAGTCAGTTAAAGACGGATTATTGAAGGTAATATCAGAGGTGATATCACTGATGCGAGGAAAGAACAAACAACTTTGTCTATTCCGCATGGTTACCTGGTGGGAATGACCAAGGACTGCATTCTATGCTCCTTCACTGGAAGCTGCAGTTAAAGCTTGTGCCTTGTTAGAGGTTCAAGTGAGGGAAGCAAAGGATTTTTTATTATTATTCTGTGGCTGTGCTCAGGGGAGGGTTTGGCAGCAAATGGGCACATGGTAAAACTGCAAAGTGATGGTGACAAGACTGGCAACACAGAGCGAGTTGAAAGAAACTTTACTTTAGGCTTAGACTGAAAATATGGTGTGGAAGTTTAACAGTCTCTTTTGTTTTTCTTCTGAAGTGGATTGCTTTTTCCCCCAGAGATTCTGCAGAAGATGAGTAGAATGAATTTGCATGAGTAGCAAATGCTCCAGTTGCAAATTTAGAGGGCGAACTGTCTACTTATTCTATAACTTATTCTACAACCAGCACTGCAGTGCCCATTCTTGGAGAGAAATTGTAAGGTTTCAGCACATCTCGTTTCCTAACTTACCATTGGAGGAAGCTTCCCAGGCTGGGAATTCAGTTTGCAGCACAACTGAGGAGTGCTAAGAGGAGGGAAGCATGATGCATGCAGACGAGATGAAACAAGCTGAAGGCTTCCCACCTGCCTGTTGTTAGCTTGCATTCTCAAGCAAAATCAAACCACTACCAACACCTAGAGACTTGCATCCTTCAACACTCCTTTTTTGTCCTCCCCATATTTTTGGAAAGGCTGCACCTGACCTTTGTATGTGCTGACTCTGGATGTGCCAAGCAAGCAGTTCGGTAACCAGCTAAGTGGAAATAATTATTTTAATTAGTGTAATTGGATTACACCAAAGTACTTCTGGGGACTGCTGTTCTGATTCAAAGAAGTTGTTCAAACTGTCCTGGCTCCATGTCGCTCTTAAATCAACACATTATGTAAGGGTTTAGTCAGAAAAGGGAGATGGGTTGGAAAAATGCTCAATTCTCTTCAGAATTAATATCTAATAATACAATGAACATTGTATAGACTGCACTAAGTTTTACTAGGACAGAATATTGGTTTTTGTAAGCTATCATCATGTGTGCCTTTCTTTCTCAGGAAGTCATAAGGTTATAAGTATTTTCTTAACCTTTGTTTCTTGCTTGTCATCAACAGCTGAAATCCCATCAGCATCAACTGTGGGCAGCCAGAGCAAAGCAGCTGTTTCTGTGGGACTTCACCTTTTAGCAGGAACAGGGCATCGATCAGCTGTCTGAAACTCTGAATGTTCTCAGTCAGCTCAAATTGCAGATAGCAGAGATTTGAATAAGACATGCCCGAAAATTTGGGTATTTTTCTTTTGTAGTGAAATAGCTGCATCTTGGAAGGTATTTCACTGCAACTGATTACATCTGCTTCCAATTAGCAGAGGAAATAACTAGCAAATCATCGGTGTGATTTCCTTCTGCAGCAGCTTTCTCAGGCAGTCTTCTTTAACATTATGTACCCGACAGCATATTTTAGCACTAACACCTGGTATGACTGTTTCTAGTCCTGAGAAGGAATGCAATTGTCACTAAGGAAACCCACTGAACACAGTTAATTAATTTACTGTAGCACAATCCATTATGTCTCAACAGATCAGAGTTTGTCACTTGTGCTTGGTGGCTGAGATCAGTCAGCATCAACTGTGAGCAAACCCAGCAAGGACTTCAGCATTGGTTTCGTTCCTTGGCTTCTGTCTGTGCTGTTCATGTTGAGACTGAATTTGGCTTTTATGTGTGCAGTCCTTTCATTCCTGTAGATCCTCTAATGGGCAACGTAGCTAATACCTCCTGACCTCGGTGATATCGTCCAGCTTACGCAAGTGCTACCTGAAAGGCAGTTTGCAACGGCCAGGGTAAACGTTTGGTGATGATAAGTAACTGGATGGTAAAATTAAATGCCTGCTGGTTATTGAAGGAAACGCAACAGGGAAAACATGCTGGAGGAGTTGTAAGAATGGTTTATTCATACGGACATATGGTATTATATTAAACATGCTAGGTTGGGTGTACTCTATGGCCTCTCCTTTTATTATATCCTTAACATTGAACATGGTTTTAGAAGAGCGGAATGTTTTAAGCAAACATTGCTGACCTAGATTTTCAAAATGGGTGAGCTTGAGGACACTGCCTTCATTTCATGCCTCGTTAACTTAGCCTGTTCTTCAGTTTCTATGGAAACTACCTCTTCTTTGGTGACAGATAGAAACTTTTGATGGTTCAAGTAAGTAGAAAGTAGCACGAGGCAGTAGGGCAGAGGATGTGTTACAGGGCTCTAATGGAAAAAGGCAATGAATGAACTTTGAACATAAACAAAAGAGTGATAGTAGAAGACCATAAATGTCAGCGCAGTGACAGCTAAGATGACTCAAGTTACTAAGGGATGTGAGAGCACAAACTTAACACAACGTGACCCTGTTCTGATGGTTAACGCAGTTAAGCTGGGCTCAGGATGCAATAACAAATCAGTCTGACTTTTTTGTTATGGGCGAATAAGCAGGGCTCCAACCCAAAATTTCAAATATGTTGGTGCTGGGGGAGTATTCACATTGCACTAAGGCCGATTCTGCCTTGTACATAACGCACCTGAATGCACATTTTGTTAGAGTGGTTTTTCTCCTCTGGTTGAATAAACAAACCCTGTCTTTACAGTTTCAGACTAGGATGTTTCCGTTTTGCTTGAGAGAACTTTACATTGGAAAGCATTTCTTGTACTTTTACATCTTACTAATGCGATCTCATAGTTTATAAGCCAAAAGTGATATCAGGCATTTAGATTCTTGTCACAACAAAAGATTTCAGCAGAGCCAGACTGAGAATTATGCAAACAGTTGGGCATTAGCTAGAGAACAGAGCTGTGGATGTGATTCTGGGCTTTACTGCTGTGGGATTTTGACAAGCTATCCGATATATTCTCAAGCCTGTGTTTTCCAATCTGAAAAGCAGTATGATGATAACTTTATTTTTATATGCAATTATTCAAGGTCTAGGAGTTGAAAGGTCTGTATATGTACTATGGTTTATCTTGAAGAAATTATTACTGGCCAAACAGTTGGACTAACTCAAGTCAGGGGCACTTGAGTGACACTGTGGTTCAGCTATAAATTAACCCTACTCTTTTGCTTTTGGTCTTAAGAGCCTTTTATGCCCTGAATTTAGAATGTATTGTAAACAGAGCTACATCAGGCTGCCGTGTTATTTCATGGATCATTCAGAGGTCACCTCCAGTTCCAGGGAGCCCTCTGCACACTGAAACAAAACCCACAAACCTGAGGGGTAGTGTGAGGAGTTTGGGGCTGGATGCCATTTCTGCTCTGTTCTGTCTGTACCAGACTGGGAGGTGTCTGGGGAGCTTGGCAGATGCCATGCCAGATCAATTGCCCTTTTATGTCCCTTTAGTGGCAGACCTCTGTGCTTCTGTCAGTTCATTCACTTATCAAGTTATCTGGGGCTTACTGGAAGCACACAGTAACAGAACTAGGACCAGACTGCCTGAGATAGTCTTGTGAAGAGGATAACCTGCTTTAGGGAGAAGTTTCCTGCAGCCTCACATTGTCTGGCCTCACACTGCAAGGGTTTTTCCCTTGCCTGTCCTTTGATGTAGTGCAGACAGGATATTTCAGGGGATTCTTGTTGTTTTTGAGCTTTCAAAAGATCACGAGAACACAGAATAGTGCAGAGGTAAAAATAACCTGCACTCATTTAATGTTACCAAGTACATGGAATTGCAGAGTTACCTGGGCTGCATGGAAAAGCTTCTGTTCACATTTTCATAATTTCCATGGTTATTTGCTAAGCTCAATTGCTGTGTGCAGCCTTGAGGATCAGATGCTGGCTCTGCATCACTTAAGCTTAATTAAAACACTGTCGGGCTGATATGTTAAAAATGGCGCTGAAGCTGCTCTGGTACTGTAGGAACACACCTAGATGTGAGAAGGAGAGAGAGACATGAAAGCACCATCAAGGGAATTGCTGGGCTGGAGGCATTGCAAGCAGCATGACACTTAAGGTGCTCTCAGTGTACCTGTTGCTGCGTATGCTTTCCTTATGTTCCAAATCAGCCATTTCTACCTGAGCACAGTCTTGGCTTGACCACTGCCCAGCCTCCTCTGGCTGCTGGTCCTTCAACTTCTGCATTTGATTGCAAAAGGCAGATGTTCTCAAGGACCATCCCTTCTTTCCGCGGGTGGGAACTGACAGTGCTCCGATTTCTTGGAAGTCAGGCTTTAGGTACAAGAGGATTGTGAAACAGAGCCTGGAACATGCTGTTTTACCAGACCTCCTCCCCGTCTTCAGCCCCATCCATAGGCAGAAGGGATCAGGAACCGCACTGCACCCTTCCCAGCCCTGCGGGTGGGGGCAGTGGGATCTTGCAAGAGCAGGAATTGGTTAGCGCCAACGCCTCCGCGGTGCAAACATCTACTGCCCAAAGGCTATTTAGGAAGAAGTCGGTCATGATAATAAGTGAATATCAAAAACATCTTATGACCAAGTATTATGAAATCAGCAGACCACAAGAAAAATAGCTGTAGTTGCTGGGGCAGATTCCTCCTTTGCTTTCATGTGACTGTATCTAATCTACCCTGGCCTGCCAAATTATTTGAAAGGATGTTAGTGTGTAAGCTCCAAACATAAATATTATAGCACCTTTCTGTATTTGCTAGTGTGGGTACACTAGCAAATTTCAGCAAGGAAATCATACACCAGCAGAAGATTGGTGCTGGGAAGGTAATTCACTGTTATGGCTCTTCAGAGGCAGAGCTCACTGTAATGATCTTGTCTGAGTTTTGAGAAGATTAAATCTAGGAAGCCTTTAGGAACTAGACAGGGCTTTTTTTATTATTATTAGTTCTGAGAAACAAGTACTTGCTATTAATGGGAGCTGCCTAACTTCATCACATCTGACAAGGAAAGAGTACCTGACCTTCTTTGTAAGACGTGTAAAGCAGAGATTATCCTTAATTATCCTCAATATTTGCCCTAGAAATTGTCCTGTGGAAGCTCCAGGCATGCCTGAGGCTGTGGCGCTGGATGGGGTGCAGGGAGGAGTGCCCCACAGGCACACTTCCCTTGGGCAGCCCTGGGAGGCAGTGTGTGCCCACGGCAGCTCAGATGCACCGTAAGGTCAAAATCCCTCTTCTGCTCTCCACTCTGTCCTGAGATTAGTAACCAAGTGCTGAGCTTTGCCACAAATAACCCAGTGCCCTTACCTGATGTCTCACTCCAGTCAAGTGCAAGGCAGGGACCAGGTCTGCCCTTCGCTCTTGTGTGCCACGGGGGATGAAGGCCAGTTCCTGCGCCCAGCTCAAGGTCCAGGGGTGGGTGAGGAGAAAGAAGGAGTGCCATGCTTCCCCATACTCACCTTGTGAGTGGATAGTCCAAGTAACAAGTGAGCAATCGCAGCTACCCCCAGGCAACTTGATCCTTCCACAAAGCTCACACATAGTGATTAATTATGTGATAAGGGCAGAAAATAGATCAGAAGAAAGCAATAGCTGTGTGGGGTCATTAACCATGTAAGTGTGTCCTTTGCATGGCCCACACTTCTGATGTTCTTCAGCTACCACAGACTTGTGTCCTCAGGGACACCACTGATACCAGGGTAAGGCAGGGCCTTACCTATCTCTGAGATCTAAACTTTTGGACTTGGTGTTGTAATCCCCGATAAGCACACTGTATCTTGCCTTTCTTTTTCAGGTTGAGGTGGTTTTAGAGTAGGGCTGTTTACATCTGGCACTACCAAACACCCACTTGAGGGCCAGAGTGGATGGAAGTTGGGGACAGGCAGCCAGAAGTGAATGTGAATTGCAATCATCACAGTGATGTCATTGTACTGATTGTAAAGATTACAAAGATAAGCAGATTTGTTACGTTTCTCAGAAGGTATTTCAGTCACTAAGGAGTCTGGCTTGACACATTCGATTTCCTGGAGGTAGAGTCTCATCTGACAGTAGATCCACCCTGGTCAAACATCTGTCTTCTCATATAGCTGTAGTTGTTTTAGAGTTTTAGAAACGTCCTCTCCTAAGCCATCATGAAAGCATCGTTCCTTTCATGTCCGGAATCCAGACCTGTCCTGTTCAAGCAGAATCCCATTCTGCAGAGCCACAAAGGAAGTTTTATTATGAGTTTACATAACTTGAAATACTGAAGAAATACTAAAGGGGCCTAAAATTGGCAGTGGGGAAAACTTTGCAATGTTACAAACCAGCCCTTCAGCACACAATGATTTATCCCCATCATATGACCTTACAGGGCCAGCAAGCAATGCACAGCTCTATCAGTTTTCGTGATCTTTCTGGACAACACGACGAGTTAACTAAGAAATAAAATATCACATCTTCAACCTGGCAGAGGTATTTCAGACCAGCTTTGACGCTAACTTAAGATTCTCTGTAAACTCTGATTTTCAAGTGGAATCGTATGGTCAGAAAACAGGTGCCACTGCTCTGTGAGGAAATGAAGTTTAACTGAAGTTTAACTGGCTTAAAGTATTCAAGCTGTCCTTTTCAGACCTGGAAATCAAAATCCAGCCATCAGCCAGCAATTGAAGTACAAGCTTTCAAGGGCGAGGGGAATTTCTTTGTCTTCCTAAAGCAATTGCTGTGTGCACTGAAGCATGAGGTGGTCTTATTGGGCTATTCAGTTTTTATTAAGATCCAGTAATTATACCCAAATCCACTGTTTTCCTCTTAAGGAGTTGACTGAGCAATCTCACCAAAGCTTGCTTCTACCTACCAAGCTCACAGGGTAATTTTAATCAAGTTCTCCATGCCAAATTATTTTGCAGATTGTTTCTGCATGAAAGGTGTCATCAAGTCCATCTGTGCCACGCCACCTGGGAGTTACCCACGGCTTTAATTTGGGAAGAAAGTGGGGAGTATAGGATTTCTTGAGGAAGCAAGGATTGTACTGTTTTGCATTCATGTGTTCTGGAACAAATAGAGCTGGGATGTGTTCTGGAAGCACCAGTGCTAGAGTAAATAAATGCCATCCGGTAAACCTTGGTGAGGGAGATGGAAGCAGAAGGCCTAAGAAAGGTACATTCTTCTCTTCTTAGTGCAGGGAATTTGCAAGGGGCTCAGGATTCAGAGATACCCTTCTGGGTCACCAGTTCAAATGCATACTTCATCACTGTTTTCCCCAAAATAATTCCCCTCTTTATGCACTGTGCCACTGCACAGTCCCATATCAGTGATTGGGGCCTGTGAGAGCCCACTCTCCGGTGGCCCCACACTAACTGCTTCACAGCTGACAGAGAGCACCTTCTCCTCCTCCGAAGTTCAAACTGAATAATCGTGAAGGAACACAAGGGTCTGCCCACACGAGGAGTTACTGTGGAACAGGACCATGCCATAAGCACTCAGTCCCTTGCTGTGCATGAGCTCACAAACCCAAGACAAGCCTCGAGGCGCAGTCCCCTCGGATCAGCTCGATGTGCGTGCGCTGGCAAAGCATCATGGATGCTTAGGCAACTCTTATCAGATCTCTGTTTATAAATACAAGCTTTTGAATTTGGCTTGAGTGCTTAAGCTCGCTAGCAGGCAGGCTCCCCACCACCACCAAACAAAAGCACAATAACAACGACCACGAACAATCGTTGTTTCACCTCTCCCACATTAGCTATTAATAATGTTAATTTACTTCCTTTGAGAGATACCATATGTTCCCCTTCCTGATCCCTCTACAGGCATAAGAAAAAACTAAGGAAATTAGAGAGACTCCATAACACTGATGGCAACATCCAATGTCTTATCAGGCTTCCTGTTGTTGGGAGTATTGTTTTCCTTTAAAGATTAATATTTACAATGGTTACTTAGTTATCTTAGTTCATTCGGTGGCCATTAAAGATTCCAGCCCTGAATGCAATGAATGAACCTCCTTTTATTTGTCCTTGATGACTTATTTGTCTTGTGCCTTGTCTGGCTGAAAATCAAGGAAAATAATAATTGGGTTGGGCTTTTACTGCCATTTCATATGAGGGCTCAAAGTGCATATCTCTGTTTGTTTTAGAGTGGGAGCCCTTACCCAATGTTTCTGCTGATGTATGCATATTTAAGAGTATATCTTTTGTGATTAGAAGCAAAGTTAAAATAGGTATTTTCCACTATTTTTCTTAAGTTGTACATCTGGTTTTTGTGCTCTTTGGGAAGAAAATGAAGGTGGTGTGCATGTTGTCCATGAGTGCGGCAGTAGCCCGGTGGGTTCAGTGGAGCAGTCTTGAGTGGAACAGAGGCAGCACTGTGTGTCTGGCTGCTGTGCATGGACGGAAGAATCATAGAATTATTGAAGGGCGTAGGTTGGAGGGGACGTTAAAGATTACGGAGCTCCAGCCCCGTGCCATGAGCTGGCTGCCCCCACCAGCTCAGACTGCCCAGGACTCCATCCAAAATGGCCTTGGGCACCTCCAGGGATGGGGTAAAAGAAGTAACGGTCCCATCCAGTCTGGCTCTAGTTTCCTCCTCTGCATCAGCATGAGAGGTCATTCTCTGCAAGAGGAAAAGGCACAAACATTTTTCTTTTTTCTTTTTTAATAAAAGCCCACGCACAGATCAGTGAGTGGTCCCTCAGTGTGACACAGATCATGGTCTCAGTCTGGCCACCTGCTTCCGGAGCTGCAGAAGTATTTCTAGGCCTCTTTTACGCATCAGGGATTTTGAGGTTACCTTGAGCTGTCCTGGTCCCTGTTAATGAGAAGCACAAAAATATCTTTGTATTCACAGGGGTCTTGGACCCAGCCCTGAAGAACAACAGCAATGGCAACCATGGCCCACATTACAAATCATTGCATTGGAGATGTAAGCCACGTGCAGCACTGCAGCAGGGATGCACTGTGGGCACATGAGCCGCTTTCAACCTGCCCTGTCTTCCTCTTCAGCGTGGATTAAGGATGCACCTCACCTCCCCTGGAAGCTGAAGCTCCCATCAGCTCATTACCACCTCCCCTTAGAATAACTCCATTTCCATCTGTGTGCCCAGAGTCTCCCACAGATGCACTTCTGCTGCTAACCCCCACACTGTCTCCCCCCATGCAGCCTTTCTTCCCCAGCCTATCACTGTTTTCTCAGCTCAGATCCTCTGACCACAAAGCCCAGCTCTGGCTGCAGCCCACAGGAGCACAGGGCTCTGCGTGCAGCAACATGATGCTCATTTTGCAGAGCGTCTGCATGCTCTGCGTGTGAACCATCACTCCCTCACCGGCAAGCCCATTCTCAAACACATCTGGCTCCCAGAGAAGGGGTAATTTATAACTGTGACATTTCCAAGGTTTCTCTCTTTTTCTCTCCTCCTCCCAAATGGTTAAAAAAGAAAAAAAAGAAGAGAAGCAAATGGGCCTGACCATCTGAGCTTTAACAGGGGGAGCACATGCTTCTGCTTTCTTTGCAGACTGCTGTCTCATCCTGAAACTGCACATTTGATGTGCTTTTATAATGAATTCATTTGCGCCCTGACAGATGTTTTCAATATGATAAGGAAGGTGGCCCAGGGGCCAGCGGCGCTGTGGAGCCACTCACGTTCCTCACCTGCATTGCAAATGAGCTATCGCTTTCTTATCAGTTAAAAAACACGAGCAACTGCACATATAAATAATATGCCACCGACTGCCAGCTGTTTGTGCCAATGACATTCTTCATAAGGGAATAGATTCCCCCCCCCATCATCTGTTCTCTTCCCTCTTGCAGAAAATCAGCAGTTCTTTTGCAAGTGCAGCAGAAGAGAATTTTCCCTTTAAGCTTCAGACAGAGCAGTGAAAATGTCACTTTAAAGTAATTATCTATTAGCAAAACAATAACTTCCATATTTGACACAGCTAATAGTTGATATTTTGTTTTGAGGGGGGGGTAATTCATCGTCCTATTTCTGCATATCTCCCTAGGCAAGCATCGGAGCTGCTTTCTGTTCCTTAGGGCTTCCTTTTTAAAGAGTTTGGTGTCTGTCAGTGATTTCAGGGTTTCCATTCTGAATGCTGTGGAAGAATGTTACTCTGCTTAAAAACAGCCCCTTCGCTCCCCTATTTTCCTCTTTTTCCCTGTTTTCCTTTTTCCTTTGTTTTAAATGTGAGGGATAGCACTAAGTCACCTTTGTCTTAAGGTTTCTACAAGATTGGGTTTTTAGCTTCCTTCTATTCAAAGTGAAGTTAAAAACACTCTTAGAATCTCAGACACAGAGCCTTTATTGCCACATATTGCAATCAACAGAACTCAGAAATACTGCAAGGTAAAATTGTTCTGGTAATTGGTTTGCTCATGTAGAACTGAAAGACACTTTTCAGCATTTTAGCAGCTACAGGCAGAGATGTATTTCTGTTATAAATGACCTTCTGGGAGAGCCTGACTGCAGGGACATGATTCATTGGCAGCCTGCTGGTGACAGGCATGTTCCCATTGTTCTAAAACTCTGGTTTCACATTTCTCCTGTTAGATAAGCTGCAACCATTAACTACACAGTGAGCTACAAACAAAGTGTGATGTAAGAATTCGGCTTATTATCTGATTGGCAGCGTGGGGCCGCTCTTCCAGGTTAAGGATTTGAGCAGATTTTTTGACAAAACTCAGCCTTTTCTTACAGTTCAGAAAGCATTGTCCTCCCAAAAGATGAAATATGCTTTTGGAAGCTGCAGTGTGTATATATAGTGTGAGCTATAAATAGTGTGGGGCTCGTTCTGCACAGTACCATGTGCACCAGTATTAAGGACTGATTCTGAACTTCGGTTCCACTGAGATACACCACTTAAATGGTGTGGCTTTTGGATTTAACTCAGTGAGTTGAGATTCACATCAAGATCAGAATCTGGTCAGGGGGTTTGAATGTGTTTTGAGGAACAAAGGAGTTCGGTGGCGTTAGCTTAATCCTAGTTTTAGTTGGTGATTACATCTCAATTTCAGGAGCTATTATTTGGGCCTAATACAAAGGCAAATGGATTCATTCCTAAATGAGGAACAGCTGACTATCATGCGAACTGAAAAATAGTTCAGTCTCCTCCCACAGTTCAGCTACTGTAAATGGATGTATGTAAGGATTTGGAAATAGTTGCCATTCAGATCCTTCTGAGGGTAAGATGACTTTCAGCAGTGGAATGATTTATTATGATATTGATATCCACACAGACTATTCATCTGACCACAATGGCTGATGGGTCTCTGTTTCCTTAGCCATAAGCTGGTTACAGGTGCTGGAAATAGGTCCACTGGTGAGAGCATTATCTTCCCTGCTGCAAAGGCATGAGGGTGAAGGGGGGAGAATAAAAGTGCGTGTTTATAATGGGTTATCGAATGTGTGTTATCTCTTCTACTGTAAAATCTTAGTGGGACAAAGCTTGGTAGTGCTACTAAGGGCATGTGAGGCAGGGCCAATGCCAGAGTATTAACCTTACTTAGCAAATTGGTGATAAACATAATAGGTCTCTTGTTTCTGCAAGGAATTTTACAGCAGCTCCTGGTCATGCATTCGAACTGACTGCCCTCCCTTGCAGCCTCGCATTTTAACAGTGAGGAGAAAGGCTGTTTGCACAACTAATTTGTGCCCTTTACTTTCAGTGCAGTTTTGAATCCTAATTCTGGGTGCCTGTGTTGACTGCAAGAGTTATAGTCAAGACAAGGGGCTGCAGGATTTGGCAGAGTAGCTCATTCACATCAGCAGCTTCATCGTGGCTTTTGCAGTATTTGCTTGAGGTCTGTGATGGTCTTGGATGTGCCTGAAATGAGGGCAGTATTGGTGGCAGGTGAACATTTGGTCGGACTGATGACCTTAGAGGTCTTTTCCAACCTTAATGATTCTATGCTTCGTGATGATCTGTTCGGTAAGACTCATGTTCCTTTTAAAGGGAACACATCAGCCCTCCCAGTCACCTTTACCAGCCTGAGCAGGCAGTTTATTTAACAAACCTCTTAGTCACTCCTGGAGCACGACTTGATCCCTACTTGTGGTTAATCTGATGTCCTGACAGCTCTCTCAGTCTGTAGAAAGGGGGCAGGAGAGGCACAAACAACTTGCTCTGTAGGCTCCTTTGGGGAGCACTGCCAATGGGTCACGCTGAAACGCTCTGTGGTTGGGCCCATCGTTGGCTGTGGGGGTCAGAGCACATCTCAGAGCTGCTGCAAGGTACTCTGATTCATGCCAGACAGAACGAAGGGACCCGAAAGGGTCCAAAAGTTGCTTTGTGCTCTTTCTCTCTAAAACTGTCCTGTCCTCTTTCTTTTCCCCCTTGTATTTCTCAAAGCAATAGTTCAGTGGTAATCCCAGCACTCCCTTCCACTTCTGCACCCTAACCTTGTGAATGTCTTTACTTGTTTTAATTCACGGACTTATGTACTCTGGCCATTCTTGTCGTTAGCAGTAGCCTTCAAGTTCAAACTCACAGGTGAGCACCTTTCATCCTTAGCAGCAGCTCTGGTGCTGGCTGTGGAAACATCTCCCCCTATCTTCAGTCTGTGCCAGACAGAGAAGGGAGCCTCAGTGACAGTCACAGCTCTATTTATCTGGCCAAGTCCGAGCACTTTCCCAGAGAATTTGTGAAATACTGAATGATCAATGGCATGAGCATGTGACTACAAGTCACTGCGTCCACTAAAGAAGAAAGTCTGAAAGACTATCTGGTGATAACACACCGTTTAGAGAAGTGCCTTTCTTGTGAGTGAGTATTGAGTCATTAGGCAGTATCACAGCTTTCCTCAAGGTTCCTCTTTTGTAACCAGTATGGGTAACACTTCACTGCAAGTAAACATGTTCAGATGCAGCTTCAGATACCCATGGCCTATGGTCTCTTTTTCCTGGCTGCTTGACCCCAGCATCCCTGGGCTGCCCTGCTGAATCATCCTCCTGTGCACTTCTAGTTTCAGGTTCCCTGGTTTGGCAATCGTGCCTTTCAGCACATGAAATGAAAGTTTTCTCAGTTCAGCATGGGAGTTTGCACGGTTGTCACTTCCTAGATGTGGATAAAACATTTCAATCTTTGGGACTGACGACGTGGTGTCTTGGATTTGATCAGTTACTGTCATAAAATACAGTTAAGCTTATTTTGAGAATCGGTGGGGTAAGACTCACTCTCATGTAGCTGTCAGGTGGCACTTGTTTTCTATGTGCCTCTGTTTCCAGCTGGGCTGGCTTAGGCAGTAACATGCCACTGAACATCAAGAAAAAACAAACTGTCATGAAAGATTCCTTTTCCATCCTTCTTATCATTTCAAGGAGTTCATCCCTGCCTTTCAGTGACTACAGAGATTTATCAGAGTTCACTAACAGGATCCTATTTTGTCTAGATCCTTCTTTATTTAGTGGCTACAAGATCATATAGAGGAGGCTCCTTGAACTTTTTCAGCCATTTTTATTTGGAATTACAGCTTTTCAGTGAATTCCCTTTGATACTTTGCCAGATTCTCTCACCAGCTGTTTTTCCCCCAACCATTATATGGTTAATGGGCACAGATTCAGAACTGAAATGAGTAAAATGAGCACAGATGGTTATCTTTCTTGTATTCAGTTGAACAGAATGTGTCCCTTAGCGTCACTGCATGCACAGTGCTTGGCAGTGGGAACTTCACCAAGAAATGCCAGCTCAGCTCTCGTTCCTCTGGGAGGGCAGGCAGAGGAGCCTGTGGGGCTTGCTTTAGACTTTCTCCCTTGCTTTGCTGTTGCTATGTGATTGCATGCAAGGTTTATTCGGCTTTTCTGCTAACAGAAAATCCTGAATGTATTTGACATGGAATCTTCCACCTTCTAACTATTCCATGTGCTGTTTGGTTTCTTTGGGTCCGCAGGAGGAGCCCAAGTGTTAGCCAAGTTGTCTTGACATCTTCATGAGAAGGACCTCTGTTGTAAGCTAGGGGAGACTTATTCTTAACAGTACACTTCTTCCTTTCCACAGAACAGTGTTCACAAAGGTAGGCGTTTTCTGACTATGAGGTAGGAATAATATCTGCAGATTCAGGATCTGTCTGATGCTCCATCCTCTCTGGGAAAAAAAATTGTTGAACCAAATCTGAATTTATTTAATTAAAGTAATAGTTAACCACAGCCAGACAAAACTCTGCAGAAACTTGACATCACCTGTCTGTTTGAAACCCCCGGCTGAAACCAAATGAATCTGGCAGAGACTTCCCAGACTATACAGCAGCTCTGTAGCAGAAATCACGCCAGCTTCTTTAGTCTGACCCCTTTGACATCTCCACTGGTTTTCCATTTTTTAACAGCACAGAAGAAGGCAAACCTGACCTTGGTGAACTCTTGTAAGCAGTGTGTCAACAGGACAGGAAAAAAGAGAAAACCAGCCCCAATTCAGCAGGAATCAGCAACCCTTCTGAAAGTGCCGTATGCTAGCAGAGGGGTGATGATCTCATGCAAATCACTGCAGGCTCCAACAGAACTTCTCCGTGCTGCTGTTGTGCTCTGGCTCTCAACAAGTTTCATTCTAACAAAGAATGACTTGGTTTTCCTCATTTGCTGACTTTCACTATTAGGCTTTGCCCTCATATTTGAGGGAAAAAGAAGCCCTGATGTTGGCTTCAGTGGCTGCCTTTCATGCTGAAACATTTTCAGTCTAATATATTTTACTGGCAGCAACTGAAGTCAGATGCTTAAACCTCATATGGAGACTGAATATTTGCAGAGAGGGGTTGTACCCAACTGCCTCATGTACTTACATATGTCTTAATGGCAGTAAGCCACAGACCCCAAATGTTTTTCTCTCTTTGTCTTCTGGTCTTCAGTAATTTAATCCCTCTACTGCATGGATGGTGGTAGGTCCTTTCAGAAACTCATATTAACCGGTCCCCCTTGAGCTTGAGACTTCTCTTCTGTGTCTTCCCAAAGCAGGTATGGAGGCTGGCTGCTCCCAGGTGCTGCCGGCACTGCTTAGCTTCCACTTCACATTCCCCAGATTCCATCCTGGTGTGTCTAGGCAGATATCTCTTGGCTGCTTAAATTGAAAAACAATAACATTCAAATGCACTGGGGTCAAACAGAAAGTCAAGCAACTGCTTTAGGCTTAGACTAAGATTTACCAAGAGGGAAAGATTCTGTGAATATTAAAGCTAAAAAGGACTGGCCTTGAATGCAGCAGTGTGGGAGCAGAAGCAGCCCTACAGAGAGACAAATAGTCTGAGCACGGCTATGATGTGAAAACATTTGAAACAACGAGGTGAAGCAACTTCCAATAGTTTTAACTCCAAGGAATTGGAGAGCAGGACTAGCTGTAGCACATCCAAGCTGCAAACATTCAGAACGTTTTGTATTTGTGGTAGTGCTCTTAAGATCCTTGCCTACTTTGCTATTGTTTTTTCTTACCCTTTTACCAGTGAGTGTAGATGACAAGCAGAGCTGGAAATCATAATATTAAATTCTTCACCAACCACAAATGCTCTCTGACTATAAAGAGAAAGGCAAAGTGATGTGAAGAAAAGAGGCCATTAGAGTTCATCTAATGACACGCGTGCGTGAGGCAGTCAGGATGCCCGGTGTAGTAAATGAAACCATGTTACTGTATAAGGAAAGATTTGGGTATAGTGACTGTTATATCTGTATGATCACGACATGCAAGTACAGAAAACAATGATCTTTCCAGAGTTTGCAGAGAAGCAAATCCTTGCTTTATCTAGGCACAGCTGAACTTTGCAGACAAGCGCGTTAATGCCACACCAGGTCAGCAGGGCTATAATTGTCTCTAACCAGAACAGTCAAAAGTTGCAGAGTTCACTCTCTGCTGAGTGAGTGACACCCAGAAATTCTTTCTAGACTTAAAAACAAGCAAAGAGACAAGTTTGAACCTGAACTTCAGTGTAATCATGCCACTCAGCAGCATAAACAAACATGGCACCGATTGGAAAATTATTCTTGAGGAGTCAGTTTTGACTGATCCAGATAAGAAGTTCCCAGAGTTAGGGTCGTGTCCCTGAGGAGTGCTGAAGGAAGAGAGGTCACAAGCCCGGAAAGGAGGTTTCAGGCTGAAAATCTTGGAAACTGCTGATCTAGACAAATGAATGGTCATGCCAAGAGGGTACCCCTAGAATATCTCTTTTCCATTCTCCTGCCTTGCAAGCAATAACTGGAGGGAGTTTTAAAGCTGGCCAGGCTAGCCTGTTTGTAACATGCTGATGTATTTCTAAAAGCAGATCTCTGGAAATGAGCCTGAGATCAGGGAGATGAGAGCAAGGCAGGCTCCTGGGGGAAGGATGTGGGACAAAGAGAAGGGGAGGAGAGACAGGTCTGTGGGATACAGGATCTGCAAAGGAAAAAATAAGATTGAGTGGAAGAGATAGAGGCTTGTTAGGGTTGTAAGACAGCTTTGTAGTCTGACTTGGAAGGTTACATTAGTCTCACAAGTTTGAAAGATAAAGCCCTTGATGCTGAGCTGCATACCATCATGTGGAAGCTAGCCTAATTTTTGGTGGAATTAATGTGTGGCCAGAGTAAGGTATGTACAGCTGATGCATGCACAGAAATAAGGCAGAACATCTTTGAGTCTCCACATGGCTGTCTTTACTCTCCTTGTGCTTTGAAAGCTACCACTCACCAGGCTCTGAATTTACTTACATGAGGAGAAAACCACTGTTACTGGGTACTTCTGCAGATTAGTTTATAAAGAAAAAATTGGAAAATACAAGCAAACCAAAAAATTAGCATGGCTTACACTCTTAATTTTGTCTCATCATTATGGAAAAAAAAGTTAAAAAGTTTTAGCAATATTTGGTAAAAGTCTCTAAATGTTCAGTATTGGTGGTTCTTTTTGCCAGCAAAGCAGTAAGTCGTTGTTTGTGGCAAAGATTTTCAGCCCAGCCAAGGGCTGAAAGTGCAAATTTCTCGGAAAGACACACAGAATCCTTCAGTATCTAAAGGAGGACTATAAGAAAGAAGGAGATAGACTCTTTAAGAGGGTCTGTTGTGATAGGACAAGGGGAAATGGTTTCAGACTGAAAGAGGGGAAACTAAGGAAAATGTTTTCTACAGTAAAGGTGGTGAGGCACTCAAGATCAGGCTGGATGGGCTCTGAGCACCTGATGGAGCTGTAGGTGTCCTTGTTCATTGCAGTGGAGTTGGACCAGATGGCTTTAATGGTCCCTTCCAACTCAAATGATTCTGTGAATCACACAGTGAGCATCAGGCTGCTGTCACACGTCCTATGCTGAGGTCTCAGCAGGCCAAGTCTCCTTGCAGCTGAGGTTTGTGGGAACCTGCTGAACTCTCCCCTGGGCACTGCAGAAAATAAACAGAACACCTGCAAGTCATGTGGGCTTTTATAATACCAAATTAGTATAAGGATAAGAGGAGTGTTGGTACTGTGAAATGGGTATTTCGAACAGTATCTACAGCACCCTATTTGCTACCCAAGGGCATGGAGGATGAAAGCAGTAGATTTGGGGCAATTAGGAGGGAGTATAGCAATCAGGCAAGTTCAAGTCAGGGACGGGAACTAGGCCTGGAGGTTAGTAAGGCAGCACAGGTCATCATGATAAAGCAAACATTGGGTCTGTGTGGTGCAATACCTAGCTGAGGCTACGTGCTAGAAACAATGCAGAGGTAAAGTCAATAACGTTGTGTGGTGTTTATTTAGTAGTGTTATGTTGAGAGGTATTAATGGACTGGGAGGTCTTTGCAGGGGTTGCCGGGGTGCTGTCTTTCAGGCTCTAAGATGGAGCTGGCCAGGCCTGCTCCTGCGCGGAGCCAGGCGGTGCTGCAGGGACTAGGCCGCAGGGCAAGGCGGGGACAAGTTGCCCCACTGCCCAGTTACTACTGCAGGAACGAGAGTGCTGACCCACAGCCATAGTTGCTACAGGGACAGGAAGCCCTGAGGAGGTGTTGTGCTGAAGACCCTGAGAGCAAGGGAAGGCAGGCTGTCCTGAGCCTTAACGCTAACCTGGGGTAGATTCTTGAGCAAGGCAACTCTCTTCTGCTGCTTGTTTTTAGCCAGAAAAAAAAAAAAAAAAGTGAGCCTTCTTGTGATTAAACAGACATATGCCAAGACTGAACCTGTTTTGAATCCTGTACCACTTTGAATAGCAACGAATTGGTCACACGAGTGATGCCTAAACTTCAGGCCTCCATGTCAAGAGCCACGGGCACTTTGTTCTCGAAAGAACCTGATTTTGCAGGATGCTCCAGACTGAATTTGTCGGTAAGATTTGTTTAAGACTTCTGTGTGCTTATCTCTCAGGTGCGGGAATAGTTTTAGTGAAGCCATAGCAATCATTCACATATAAAGTTACAGGCACGCTTCAGACAAGACCAGATTGGTGCAGAACCTGCCCTTATCTCCTGTCCTGGTGATCCAGTCTGGACCAGTCCCTACAAGTTTCTCTTCAGAGTTTAAACTAAGCCTTTGGTTTGAGAATTGTGAGGTTTTATTTTCATAATTACCTTTAGTTTCAGAGCTACCCTTGAGGCTATTTGGAATCCATTGAGATACGCTGAATTCTAAATCAGGGGTTTATGTATTTCATGTCAAAGGCACAAATATGAGGTTTATGATACCTTTTGTTTGATGCTGTGCTCAGAATCTATCATTCCAGCTAGGGTGATTTTTTTCTTCACATCAATGCATATGACTTTGGTTTCCAAATATTTCCTCAAATACTTTTTCCAGTTTTCAGAATAACTGATGGGGAAAAAAAGTACTGATATCATCACGATGCTCGAAATTGTAATAGTTTTAACATGTGAGTAATGACCACACAAAGTAAAGAAAGGGTCCAGGTTCTTGTTACAGGACATTCATGTTCAGCTTATGCCTTTACTCCAGTGGTTGCTGGCTTTAGTACATTAGTAATCCAGTCCTATAGCTGGCCCAGTTCATCTCTGTATGTACATTTAAGCTCCAGTGTATTTCTGATAGTGAGATTGTTTTCATGATGCTATCCATAACCATCTCAAGATACACAGCATCCTTTTTGCAAGGGAAGTTTTCTAGAGAATGGATAGGAGTTTTTGGTTCTTATATGCAGTCTAAATATTCTTCATTCTTCCTATTACGGCTGATTATAGAGCTCATTTCTGTGATACCACCCTTAAATTGCTTGCAGGTTCACATGCCAGTTGTTGAAGCACAACATAAGCACTCATTTATACTCCAATGGAGCTTCTGTGTACTGAAGGGAACTTTTCCTGGACAAAATATATTTTTTTCCTATCCAAAATCTTTAAGTCTTCAGAAAAAGTCCTTTATGTGAAATTTAATGCTCCCACTTGAAAGCCAGGCATGATAAAACTACCAGAAAACAAGACATGGGAAAAACAAACAAACAAATGAGGATTTTCTTGCTACAGGCTATTGGGGAGCATAGCTGTAGAAACAGATGAATTCAGTTAATGAAGCAACTTTGGAGTATAAGTTTTCTATGTGTAGATAAAAGACAGTTTTTATATTTCAGTAGTAACAGAGTGTTTTCTAAGAAGCTGTGACCTTTAATATCATTATGTATGAATTTGTGTATGTGAATATGACATACAAATTTGTTAACGAAGCAAACAACTTATGGCCTTCCAAGTTGGCAAGCTGATGCAAATTTCTGAGTCATCTCAGCCCAAAACAATATTTTGAATTGTTACAGTATTTTGGGATGCAGAGGGAACATCAGATATTTTATCTGACTGATACCATCAAGTGCTTTCCATTCCGTTTCCTAATGTATATCCTAGAGACAGCCAGATGCACACATACATCTGGAAACAAATGACACTAAAATAAAGTGGGACTTATTCAAATTTATCAGAGAAGTGAAGCAAGTCAGCTAACTACAGCAATTGATCTGTAGCAGAGTAAGGCTTCAACAAGTATTCAAGCTTCAGTTAGTTTGCATCATCTTAACATCTCTCTTCTTCCTTGCTCTTCCCTTATGTTGTGTTTTCCTAGTTCATACGTACACTGCTACATACAGATTTCTGTATGGAACTGGACAGATTCCTGGCAGATCCAAGCAAGGACAGTAATGTCAGCACAGAGACCATTTGTGGAATGGTCTGGGTCGTGTCTAATGTGTTGTAGTTTCTGCTGAATTCTTATTCCCTTGTTTCTAATCCTATATAATAGTGATGACTAAGTCCTGCTGGCTGTTTCTGAGCAGTATTCTGGAACATGGCCTTAAATAATAGGAAATTGAAAAATGGCAGGAGAGTGCCTTCCGGTCTTACATTCCTTCAAAGAGTACTTTAACAATGCCCAGTATTTCTCAATGCTGCAGAATACCTATTTCTGAATTCCAGCTGCAGCTCAGGCTTTCTTCTTGGTCCTGCTGGAGTTGCTGGCATTGTTTCATCTGATATGAGGGGGAGTATGTTCAAAGAAGAAAAAACACACAAAAATGTGTATAAAGCATTTCCACCCAATCTGAACATGATTTTTCAAGATCTTTCAGGGTGTCTGTAGCATAGGCAGCTACAATATTAATAGCACTGTACTAACAATGTACCGGAGCCCTGTAGCTCTGATATAATAAATGAATTGTAAATACCACTCTCAGCACAAACAATTAACAGCATTTATATTGCATTCTCTCTATAAGGACTGATTCAGTTCCCCCATGCTCTGAGCATGCTGAAATTCTCAGAGAAACTGCAGGTGAGTGCAGTTATTATTATTGGATCTAAGTATTTTTTGTTGTTGATGATGTCATCATAAATGATAAAATGTAAGAACTTTCATACCTTTGTGCCAGCACATCCAAGCTTTACAAAGGCAGGCTGTGGCTGAGTAGTGTAGTTTTTCATGTTTAGCATAGATTAGGAGGATCATTTACATGAACATCAATTTCTGTAGGGCAAAATATTTACTGAGAAGCACCTCACTTTTGGTTTCTAGAAATCAGAAAGTGAAATTCTTACATATGTTTACAAGAATTGGAAGCTGAACTTCAGGAAGTCACATGATTTCCAGTTACACCCCATATATGGACATTTAGATCATGAAAGCAATAAAAAAAAACACTTGCTGTTACAAGTCTGAAGCTGACATGCATTATCTCTGTGTAGCCATGTTCCTATGCATGTGGCATTAGGTTCTTCCTCCTTTGTTCCAAGAAATTATGCCACTAGGTAGTTCAGAGAAGTCACAGTCCCAAACTGAATGTGCAGTGGCTGATATAGGGAGGAGTTTTGTTTGGAAGCTCAGAAGGACAGCCTCCAGTAGAAAGAAAAGCACAGCCCATTGCATACTTGACTGTCAGTAGCTGAGTAAATAACTCCCAGGCAAATAACCGTGTACTCGGGAAAAGAACTTTGAGGGCCAAGACTTAGTGGGCATGGTGCTGATGAGTTGATGGTTGGACTATATGATCTTAGTGGTCTTTTTCAACCTTACTGATTCTATGATTTAACTGTATCTGAATAAGAAAAGTAGAACCCAAGAAAGGAAAGATCTGCTGTTAGCTAAACTCACAGATGTGCATTTTCTACCAACTTTTCCTAAACACTACAAGCCCTACTTCTTCCATCTCCTGTAGAGAATGGTATGGTTCAGAAGAGGTGTCTTGAAGTTGTGTGTTTATGACAGTGCCATTGGATATATAATGCAAACACATACTTTTTGTTGTTGTCGTTAACTTTGCCTGCGTCTGTTGAGTTGTTCACCTCCAATAAAACAAGTTAGCTCCCTAGATTTAGGGTACTCCTGGTGCCTCACCTGATTCTTCGAAGGCAGCTCTGAGTCAGATCTTTCTTTCCTCTCCTTATTCCTCGAATGTGTGTGCTCTCTTTCTATCTGGACACCCACAAATGCAGCACTGAAAAAGTGTCTGTGTACCTCAGGGTAACTTAGCTGACTCCCTGGGCTATGGTGGTTAAAGGAGAATTCAGAAATTTGGAACAGAATCATTACCTCAGATATGTTCCAAAAGTGCCGTCTGTTTTCCCTCCAGAGAAGGAAACTGAGCTGAATTGCAATAGAAGCAATTGTGGGATTTTTAGAAGACAGTAGATGGAATAAGGATAAATCTACGTATTGTGAGTGGGTAAATCCATCCTATGAGTACCATATTTTTTAATTCTTGCAGTCTAGACAGCGACCAGTCAGTTTCTTTAGCCAGAGGTGCCAAGCTTCACCCCAATCAGCAAGTAGTTTCTGCTATTGTAGAGCCCAAAAAAGCATCCTTAGTACCATAGAAACCCCTCTGTTGCTTATCAGCATAGATTTAAATAGGATGCCTTTACAGTAGAACATCCGCTAAGAGAACTGGAGTTCAATGCTGCCTATACACTGTTTTTCTGTAAACAGTTGCTTTGGTGTATTGTTGCGTGGTGAATCTTGAACAGATAACAGAAGACATATGTCAGTGACCCCGTGACTATTCAGGGTGTTCATCTTTTACAGTGTGGGAAGTGCATTTCCTTAGAGCACCGGGAAAATGCTGGCAGGTGTGAGATAATCAAACACTGACCATGCTTGTGATATTATTTTGCTGTTTTCTTCATTAAAGCATCCATTGTCAACTGGCCATAATCAAAAGTGCTGCCATGCTGATGTTCTTCCACATATATTCTAATTATTAACTGGATTTGGAGGTGGTCTTAACATAAGTTATGTTATAATAGAAGGGTAACACTGACCAGGAAGTGGAGATGCTACAAAACTCTTTGCAGTGCATAGGAGTGCAGCTCACAGTCATCTTCTGAAGATCACTACACTGGCAGTGGAAAAGGCTTAATTTCCTGTCAGTAGAGACACTCCTCTGCTGTGACCTAATCACACATTTTATATTGGCTCCTTTATTCATTCTAGAAAGAAAAATAAAATAACCTCTGCTGATCAATACATCTTGAGTCTGTAACGCTGAGTCTTTCATGATGGTTTCTAAGACGTGTTGCTGGAGGACTTTCATGGTTCTTGCAACAACTGTGTGTCAGCTTTAGGATTTGCATCTGCAGGCTGAAATCCCTTACCCCAAAGAAGTGGCAAACCCTTCCAGAGGCACTCAGCAGTAGCTGCAGGATTAGTCCCTTTCTGCCTGATTCAGCACTGTTGATGCCAGTGTAAGTTTTACCCAGGATTTCACAAGGCTCCTAATCAGGCCTGAGGACTGTGGTCCTTCCTTTGCTCCATCTCTTTGTGCAGTTAATGCGCTTACACTTACGTAAGGTGTGTAAGAGGGGCTTCGTGCCATGCATGATGGGAGCTTTGCCCCAAAGCACTGACAGCGTGAGTTTAGATTTGGCACAAGGAAGGAAAGTTATAAACAAAATGTGTCATAGCAGTGAGATCAAGGGTTACTCTGGTTTGGTAGGTGAATATCCTGATGGCCACGCTGATTAAATAGAGTGAGTCACAGCTGTAGGCTGGGAGGAAGAAGTGGGGTGGCAGAAGGACGTGGCTGTGCAGAGACCTGGTAAGCAGAGATTAGGAGTGCAGTTCGTGCCCAGAGAATAGCTTGTCCACTGGTGTCATTGTTTGAGGCATTTAAAACAGACTGGATTAATCACTAACAAAGATGCCCAAGGGAACAATGTTGTATTGGTTATCTTCCTGAGAGTTTGACTGTTTTGGTTCTCTTTACTCTGAACAAAAGAGCTTATTTGTGATGTTTCATCTTTAGTCTGAATGTCTCTAATTTGGACATCCATTTAATTTGGAAGGCTTCCACCAGACACCAATGAGACTGTCTGATTAAAGTCATGACTTATAACCAAACGTCCTTCTCACTCCATGTTGCTGACCACAGTTTGGTTATGAATTGTGAAAGAATGTTAATATCCAGTGTATTTTTCTCTGTGTGTGCTCTGTTTATTTTTAACATTTTTATTGGGCAATGAAAAATGTCATTGATGCTAGTTGCATGTCTTTAGGTACAAATTTGCCTTTCAGCTATTGCATGGGAGTGATTATTTGCTTTTAGAAACTGACATCTGTGGATTTTTAGTCCATCTTTCTTAAGTCTCTGGAAACAAAATGTGGCTTTGCATAAAAGTCTGCAGTATAAAGGTAAAAGCGGGGCTAATATGGGGACTACAACACCTTTTCATGTCTCTGACTTCCAGAGAGCAACAGCAACAAGCTGAACAGAGGCTGAAAGAAGCAGCATTATTGCTTCTCTTTCTCCTGAATTCCTTTCATCAGCCTGGTGACTGCATGTGTCCTGATGACACATTTCTGGGTCACATGTCCCCAAAAGATGGGCTATATGGAGACACACAGCATGGAAAGTATTCCAACCAGAGACTAGTTATGTTGATAGGTTCCACGTGTGACGTACATTTCTATATTCCTCACATGGACTTTATTAATAGCACAAGGCTGAGACAGAGAGAGCCAGTTATTATTCTTTATGTAAATAAAACAACAGAAATAAATACTCTCTTGTTCCTTATCGTATTAAACCTGCAAATAGCTTATTACCCTATAAGGCAGCTTAGGCTGGCACATGAGAACACTGGAAAACACAGAGCAGGCGCCAGGGTCTGCCCAGCCAAGCTGTGCAGGAGAGGAGGGAAGGCACAGTCCGGCACTGCAGGAAGAATAGGAGGCCCAGGTAATTACTGTAAAAACCACTCTCAAGTATAACCAAGCTGAATGCTTGTTTTGTTTTTGGTCCAGTGGAAATGTTGCAATGGAAGAGCTGGATAATTTTCTTCCTTGACAACATCAGAGATCTTGCTGCTTTTCCCAGTCAACTGTCTCCCATTCATTGGGATCTGGACTCCCCTCTCTGCAGGGCGCTGCTCTGGTTAGGTCAGAGACAGAACATTCTGTAAGTGTAAGCTGTTCTTATTCAGATGCTTCTCAGGCTCATCAGTCACTTCCACTAAAGTAATAGTTGTTTCAGCTAGCAGGAGCAGCAAACTGTTGCCCTGGTGTGTAAGTTAAATACATGAATGTACAAAGCAGTGTTAGAGGTTGTGTATCCTGTCCTTTCTGTTAGTGTTTTCTTCCTGACACTGAAAAAAACCACCAATCTAGGTGGGAGGGACTTTTATTAGTTGTGACTCTTCCATCCTGATCACTACCAGTTCCTTTTATGTTCATCAACACGGAGAAGTATGTAAGGCTGTTGCAGTTTGACAGAGGATGAAGGTATTGCTCACGTGATGAATATGAACTAAACCTGGAATTCCAAAACATGCAGGGCCTTGGGCCTTGCTCTGAGCTCATCATTGCTAACTACTAAAAGGGGTTGCATTTTTACAGGTTTATTTCTGCTTTTCATATGTAGCATTCAGAAAATTCCTCTGTGTTCTTAAGTTCAAATGATGGAAATAAATTATAGAAATGGTGTTTAAGTGCTAAGCAGGATGTGGCAATAGAGTTATTTCATTTACATCTGCACTGTGAGCAAGGAATTCATCATAAATGTACGAGGCCAATGTGGTTTTCCACCATGCTTATGAGGATGATTTACCTCCTGTGCAATCAAAATAAAGACACATTAGTGGCTAGGAATATTTACTAAGTCATCCAAGCTGACATGTTTTAGCTGTAAGGGAGAAATTGATTTTGAATTCTACTGATTTCCTTTCCTTTATGGCTCAGTTAAACACACCACAAAATAATTTCATGAAAATTTTCTGCCGCTGTTACTCATAATGGCTCAGAAATATCAGGATATCCTTGAAGTGGAGCAACCTTCTCCAAAGCATTTTGCACAACTTAATTAGTGCAGATCTTTCTTTCCCTGTGCTTTCTCTAAGGGATTTCTTCATGCCAGATGCTTCTAGGTATTGAGAATCAGAGCCAGAGGTCAACCAATGAGCTGCTGATCGCTCAATCTGAATGTGGCCTAATGCAACAGCTCAAAAGAGCCCTCTTTCAAAGAAACTTCATCTTTCAAATATGTGGTGCTGCAGACAACCCCTTTTACCAAGTGAAACCTGATAGCCGTGTGTGTCGATTCAGATTCAGGACTCTGCAAAGCCTGTATGTCTGTCTGATAGTAGACAGCCAATAGTAGACAATGCATCTTTTTGCTGTTAAGAAGAGACAACCCCAACACCACCTACCCGACCCTCAGCACATCCTTTTTTTATCTAGTCTGGTTCCTGTCCACGTTTCACATGTGCTCCTGTTGAACTTCCTACAGCAGCATGAGGCACTTCTCAGATGCTGTGCATTTGGGGGTTGCAAAATTCTTCCTGGCTGTAACAAAGGGGAGAGATGTTGTGTGGATTCGTGATCAAATCAAAGCAGAGAAGAAACTGACCCATTGCATTCCTTTTAAATATACGTGGGCAAATGGAGGTTTAGGCAAGGCCATGTTTTGACCTAGCAACAGGGAAGTCACCAAGAAAACACTTAGGAAATAACCCAAGAAATTCCCCAAGTGCAGTAAAATAATAAAGTTCAAGTCTGAGCCTTCATCCTCTGAGTTGTCTGCAGGACCCCCACTCACTCGTATGGCACACACACAGCTGGATTGGTCACCGAGCGCTTTTTGGAATGAGTGATTTTAGAAATAGCCCTCTTGGTGAGTTTAGGCAGAGGAAAGGTAATTGCTCCCTGCTCCATGTTCTGCCTTGGCTGGGCTCTGCGTTGCTGTTTCGTGCGGTGCGTGATGTTACATGCAGAGCGGGTGAAGGCTGGGCGCGGTGCTGCCAGCGGTGCCGGCGCTGTGCTGCAGCTTGTTGGGAGGATTGTTGCCATTCCTACCACTTCTCTCTCCGTGGTCTTTCTGATACAAGGCAAGCATAATGGTTGTGTTATGTAATTCATTTAAGAGGGAAAACTTGCTCATAAAATTTATGGTCCCATTCTCCCTGAGACAACCCAAGAGATGAGGCCAGACAATGAGGACAAAAGCAAGTGAGTTGAGAATGCACTGGGATGTGTCACCCATCCTATGGTCACGGCACGATGCTTCAGCCAAACATCTGAGCTCTGCAAACTGACTCTGAGTTGTGCAAAAGCACAGCCCCGTGTCTGGGTGTGCCCAGGCTGCATGTGAATGGTGTGGCACTGCAGCAGGTGTGGAAGCATCCCTGGATCATGGCTCTACCTGCACCCCCAGGTGCTGCAGGGTACTGTCTCGAGAGCCAATGAAAGGGCCTTCACCACCAAAAATAAATACCAGGCAAAGCAAATACTTATCTGTTGGGGCCTGCTATTGAAAAACGGATCTCTGTTCACATAAGCAGGAAAAAGACATGGAGGCTTATTTGTATTTCTGCCCCTGAGCACAAAGGGGCTAGAAAGCAGGCGGCTCCCACCGATTGTGTGCTCCTCCTGTTTGGAGATGTAATCGGAGTCCACATACTGTGCCACGGCCTTTCCTCATCATCAGGGCTCAGGGCTGGGGAGGGTGCATGCAGGGGTAGAGGACTTCAGCATCAGGGCAGGGGAAGGCCCCAGGGCAGCATCTGTCCCCCATCTTCTGATGTGCAGCTTGGTGCTAAGAGGAGTGCCGATGGGGACAGGTGAAAAACAGCCTCACCGTGTTCACTCAATCCCAACTCACCAACCAGAGAAATATGCTGTCTGTAAACAGTGCAAATGAAACGGATGTTTCACTCTGCTGCTGATAAGTTTATCATCACAGGCAATGTGCGCTCCAGACCCCTAGGAAAATACACAGAAAATGTGTAAAGAAAGAGAAGCTGAGGGTCCTCAGCTAACCCCCAGCTTTACCACACCCCAGCTATCAGTGTTTGTGCTTTAGGGCATTGCTCCAGGCCACGTGACTGCAAGGTTGGGACTTTGTGAGTGTAACCACGAGGCCCAATCTTACCTGGATTCTGTGTGTCCTAAGTGCTATCAGGATGGACTCTGTAAAGGTGAACGCATGGCAGAAGGAGGCCACGAGAGCACATGCTCATGTGGAGCAACATGGTAAGGCTGTACTGGATGTTGGGTAGGATGTGAGGCAGGGGCCTCTCCAGCTGATATTGTCCCTGAATAGGCCATTGTCCTTTGCAAGAAGCAAATAGAAAACTCTGCCGCTTCTGCAGTGGCACTGAGCCAGCACTGCCTCACACAGGGCTCAGTCTCCAGCCTGGAGGTCTCATGGCTTCAAAGTGCCTCACCCGCATTGCCTCAAGCTCCAGCTCTGGCATCCTGTTACACACAGGGCATTCTGACCGGCTGGATTTTGTTCCATGCAAGTGAGTGGCTGGGAAGTAGGTGTGTTCCACGGAGCTTATAATAGAAAGCTCGCTTTGACCTCTGCAATAGAGATTAGCACCATTCCAGAATGACATAGTACGTGAGGTTTTTTTAAGGGTCCAAAGGTAATTCCTGTTTACAGAACTACTATCTGCAGAACTGAAAGAGCCTCACAGCATTCAAGCTAGGGCAGTGGCTGTCAGGCCAGGAGATCCCTTCCCTATTGCTGCCTTTTTGTCCTGCTGAGGGAGAACTTGAAATGCCCTATGGATGGCTGAGCTTCCTTTAGTTATTCAGCTCTGCAAATGCAGTCTTAAACGCCTTGATCCATCTGCTAATCCTGGTTAGGATTCCCATGTCCATTGGCGTATGGGCCCTGAGAACTGGACCTGTGGTTCTGCACCCCCTAAGCCTGCTTTGTCATGAAGCATAAAGTTCCTTCTTATGTCTATGAGGAGTTTGATGTAAGTCAGTCAGCCGAACCTTGGTGAGCCAGTGGAAAGTCAGAAGTAGCATTATCCTGGAGTTTCCTGCCGAGTGTATTTACATGTGCAGTCTTAGAGAGAAAACATAACAAGGTCATAAAGCCAATGGGGTAAATTCACCATTTCACTGATAGCTGGATTTACCTGATTCTGCTGTGTTGTGACTTGCCTTCTAGCTTGCAGCATGTTCCTCTGAATTTTATTTGCCCCTTCTTGACTGATACCTTATTAGAAATGTTGGTGTTTCTCCAAACTGCAGCACCTGATCTGAGCTGCATGCCTGAGTTATGCACTGATCCATCTCAAGGGCCAAACATGTAAGGTGGTTTTTAGAAAATTGGCCTTATCTAAAAAAAAAGTGAGTTTTCTTATTTAATTGTAGTCTGACACTCAATGGCCCGTGGATGCCCCTCATTGTAGGATGTATTTATCTCATTATTAGCTGTTGCCTTACAGAAAGATAGTTCAATTCATGCACATCAAGGTATGTGAACATGGAAATTCAGCACCCGGGATCTTAACAGCTTTGGGCTTTCTCTCTCTAAAAGGAAAGTGAAGGACACACTTGGCACACACACAAAGCTGTTTTACTTAGTCCAGAAAGATCATGCTGCCGGTTGGTGACACACCCTCCTACCCCCTCTACTTCTCACTTTCTGTACATCTCAGCCCTCCAATCCCGGAAATGATTTACATCTCCCTTGCAAACCATGACTATCCTTTTCTCTCATTCTCTCATAGTCCTTTCTGTGCGTCTCATCCTGTTGACCTCGACCCTCTCCCACCAAAGCACAGAAGTGGTGATGGTGCAAATCACCACCGCCTTTCTTGGTACCTAGGCTAACACCATCCAGCTGCTGTCTGGGATTTTCCAAGGGATCCTGCAGGTTTCAGGCTGATTGAGACATGTTTGGTGGTTCAGCAGAGTTTACCACAAGGGGGGGTGAAGAACAGAACCCAGCTGTGGAAATTTACTGACTCTCTGCAGATCTCATGACTTCTTGCTAAATCTGAAAATTCCCTGAACAAGAACAATTTTGTTCCTAAACCGCCCGTGCAGCCTTTCATCTTTCCGTGATTACCTGAATGTTGCATGGTCACTGGCATTTTTCCTATAGGTTACAGTCCATCATTCACTGAAAGGGCAGAAGATAAGGAATTCATTAGGGAAGCCACTCGTTTCTGGTACAAAGAACTTCCACACAGATGGTGAATTAAAACATCTATACATTCAACAAATTAGCAAACGGTGTGCCAACATATGTGAAATATATGCACACTAAGAGTATGAGTGGGAGCAAATAAGGTTGGGAAGAATCTTCCTCAGATTCTGTTTTCAAACAGCAACTTGCAAAGAAGTCTATTTCTCTTGACTGCTTTTTAAAGGTAAATAAGTGCAAATTTCTTTAAATCGCCTGAAGTGGATGATGGTTATGACTGAAAGATAAGGAGGGATTTGTCTGTCTGACAAACTTCCCCTCTGTTTTCAGAGGGCTGGTATTTTGAGAAGTGGTGAAACACTGCTCAGTGCAAAACATGGGGCACATTGTGAATTGGAGATCCGCCAGCTGATGGGCTGAGCAGAAACTGTTGAAATGCAATGTGCTTCAGGGCTCAGCTCTGTTTCCTGCACTAGAAATCCTCCCCAGTGATGACTCTATGTAAAGATCTCCGTCTCCGGCCCACAAGAGATCAGAGTAATGCTTATTACAAAGTCAATAGGAATTTTCCATTAGTTCAATCAATTGTTTTTAGTCATCTTTACACTGGACCATATCATCTGCCCCTCAGAATTAATATTATTTATTTTAAATGTTGAGGAGGAAGAGGGGAAGAAAGCAGAGAAGAATACCCGGAGTTTGTGCCGGACGGAGTAAATCTGAAATAATGTCATTTCTGAACAAGCCATGGTTAGACATAGAAACAGCAACAGTGATAAGAGATGACCAATGCAATCAGCTCAAGCACCACTGGAGGTAGCAGCCAGCAAAGCCTGCAAAGCTCACCCAGTGCATGGTGCAAGGCCCTGATACTGCCAGTAACGCCGTGCAGTCTGGTTTTGCTTTGGTGTTATCAATAAGGCTTTGTACAAACAACTCATTCATGCACAGCTGTACTGCAGGAGTCCACGCAGTCTCCATGCAGACCAGGAGATCTGCCTACTTAGGGCTGCTTTTAGGCTAGGGATGAAGCAGTGAAATAAGAAGCTGTATGTATCCTATATGGTACTCGGTATAGTGGCATCCATTTTCACAGAACCATATAGTTGTTTGAGTTGGAAGGGACCCTTAATGGTCATCTGAGCCATTGAACAGGGACCCCACAGCTCCATCAGATGCCCAGAACCCATCCAGCCTCACCTGGGCTGTCTCCAGGGATGGAACACCCACCACGTCTCTGTGCAAAGATGTATTGAAATACTGATTCACATAGTAACAAAACCATAGCAGTTTTGGGTGACAGCAGGACATTTGCAGGTGAATAATTATCTAACTCAATAACGATAATCCCTGTTAGGCACAGCCAAAATCTTTGTACAGTACAGCATTCCAACATAATGAAAATTGACATAATGAAAATCCTTTGTGTCTGTGCAGGAAAGGGTAAAGAAGGTGATCCCAAAGACCCCAAGAAAATGTAAAAGAAACACAACATCAGAAAGCAAAACCTGCAGAGGAAAGCAAATGCATTAAAGGCAGCAAGACTGCAGAGCTGTAAGTCGTATAAAACGAATGCAGTTCATCGTGCTGAACTGTTCACGCTCAGACCATATATGTTCAGTTCTTGACAAAGTAATCTCTTTGCAAAGCTACATAATGCAGCAGAGTCAGTGAGGAACGAGTTATAAACAAAGAACCTATTCAGCTGTCAAAGCAATTTTCAGCTATATTAAAACAGAATAAGATGGGACAGATTCTGCACAGCCTTCTGCTGCGTGCTGCCCCGTGGAGCCGGTGGCGTTGCATGTGTGTAGATGGTGCGGAACAAGGCAGTGCGTGCGTGCACAGGCAGGCGCCCACGCGGACACATGTACACACACGTGCACAGGATAATCGCCCACTGCCTTTCTGAGCTCATGTTGTAAATTGCAAAACACTTATTCAAATTGCATTTTCGCTCTGCACTTAGGGATGGCACCAAGTTCTGGCCATTCCGATGACGTGTTTTGTTTCCATAGAAACCCATGTACTTCGAAGTGGGAAAAGCAGAAGGAGACTGCAAAAAGCAGAAAAATAATGCAAAATAAGGGATATGTGTGGTATGAATAGATCATTTGGGTTGTGGGGCTCGTAACAAAGAGACTTGCCTCTTCAGCAGGGAGATGCCTTATTTATTTGGCACTCCAGAACATTCACAGACGTTCAGATTTGTGCCGATGAAAAGAATGCACCATCCTATTTATTCCATATATGCTAATCACCATTAGATGAACTCAATCTGTATTAGGGAAGCCAGGCTTTTAGGCTTTCTGCTGACGCATGGCTTTTGCTGTTTGCTGTCTCTGGTGTCATTAGCAGGTGTTTCCTATCTTCATCCCCAAACTGGGGAAGGAGGCGGGGCCTGGGAAACTGTAGATTTCAACTAAGGTTCAATGAACTACCTGTCAAGTCTTCTATAAAAAAAAGCTGTGTATGACCTGTACCTCCCAAGGGGTGGGCAGGGAGAGGCATGCTGGAGCTGTTCTGTGTTTCTTTCCTTCTTAAAACAGCCAACTTGCCATTGAATCATTTAATCACTAATTAAAAATCCTGGATAAAGCAAGCTGTCTACAGCTTTCTGGCAAACATCCTGCTGATTTTGGTAGGACCAAGATTTTACCCTTTCCTTGACTGCACAGCTTGTTTGTTGTCACTTCTTTTCCTTAGCTGTTCTATGTCTTACACCAGGTTATTTTTTTTCTCTTAATTACTCAGTTTCCTTTCTTTTTCTCAAACATTCTCAGCTTCAAATATCAATAATGTATAAATTTATATATAAATATAAAATACAGGGTCTTAATGTGATGGACCCCAACAAGCAGTCTGTGACCAGGCTAGCTGTGTTTTACCCACATCCACCTCTGTAGTGGTCTTGAAGGGGACAGGGGGTAGGTATGAGGGCAGTAAAAGACTTCCTCTAGTTGCTAACTGTATGGTTAGACACCTAGACCTGCGGGTTCACCATTGCTAGAGCTATGTGTTGCTTCTGGTGTCTGAGCAGCTGGAAGAGGGTTGGACCTGGAGAATCCAGCCATGTGTCCCAGGGCTAAACGCTGGGAGGAGAAGTAGAGTCTTATATATTAGAATGCTGTCAGTAATGAAATTACGGTTCTGTTTCTAAATATTCTTCAGTGTATGTTTGTCAGGTCTAACCATTTGGTATTTACCAGTTGTATCTTCTGCAATTTTGCCTTCAGAGTCTACATTTGAAGAGACCTATTCTGATTTTGCCTGGAGCTGAATAACTCTTTGATGCACCTCCACTGTCACCCCTGCTGGCTCCCTGCTTTAAGGTAGGAATGTGCCAAGAAACCATGGCTTCCAGGAGGCTTTTGGGCAGAGTACACTTGAATTTCTACTGTGTTCTTCATGAGAAGCAACTGTTGGTCACACAAGGCCTTAAGTTAACTAAAATTGTGTGGACCTGCTGCATTCTTAGGGTACCAGAGTACAAAAATATGGCAATTACCCAAATTCCTTACCAACACATACTGCCTGTGATGTTGACGTGATTCAAGCCCATACTCATCAACTGATCTCTGTTCAGCCAAATCCGTATCTAACACTCAGTACTGACTTGTGAGAGTCTTGTTTGCTAAGTAAAGGAGCGTTTGACTTTGCTGATCAGCTCTTACCTTGGTTGTTTTCCTTGGCTTTAAACTTTGAATTTTACAAGATGAATGCTCTGCTTCACTTCTTTGTATACAGATAGTAAGAAGCAATTTGTAAACCATGTGCTTTGTAGGTAATACAATATTTTTCTCCTCTGGAGTCCGTCAGTGATGATGGTTAGCGTAAATGTATGAGATCCCATGCAGATCTTTAGGCTAGGATCTCACAGGTTCATTCCTTTGCACATCTTATCATAACGTTTATTATTCTTTCTCAGAACAGTGCAGAAGGATTAGTTCAAACTTCAGGCAAATCACACATCACTCTATTTGCAAATGGCATGCAGGACTCAGCAAGATTTTATTCAGCCTTTTCTATAATGTTGGTTGCAATTCTCTGGAGGCAGGATGAACAGGGAAAATTCCATTTGGCTTTAGTGTTCTGTATTAGTTAGTGTTTTGTTTTCCTTGTTCCAGAGGCTGGATGTTATCTTTGCTAGCATGTCATTGAGTATAGCAATGCTGAGTGCAAGAGTAAGTGACAGAGCGTCTCTTGCACGTTCTACTGCTGATTCATTGCGTGTACTTTCTGTGAAGTAATGAAATACTTCAATCACATCAAAACTGCTGATTTTTTTGATGGTAGCTATTGTGTAAATATTATATGTAACATGACAAGCTTGAAGGCCAGATCTAGAAGGTAATGTTCAAGGGTGATGATGGTGCACAGAAAAATAATCTTCTGGAAGTCACTGTAACTTCATGCAAGAGTAAGGAGGATTTGCATGACTGTAAGCTCAACATTGAGCTCTTACTGTTATTCAAGATTAAAAATGAGTAAGAAAGGTAGGGGGGAAAAAAAAAAACCAACCAAAACCCTACTAATAATAAATCTGTGCAGCCTTAGTGTACTATTTATGATCGTCTTGTACCAAAACAAAGTTGGTGATGTACTTTGCCTTGAACAAACATTGGTATTTTCCAGACTCACCAATGTGGTACTGGTTTTCATCCTCTCTGGTCTTGCTGTTTCCTGTCTTCCTTTCCCAGACTTTGGAATTTTTCACCTTAATTTTCCTGTTTTGCTTTTAATGAAAAAGCAAAATTAAGTTTGTGATCAGAGCCTTCTCCCACACTAGAGGATTTTAAATTCCTAGATGAGACTCAACAGGAAAAGATGATAGTGTAATTTCCTTAGAAATTTTATAGTTGAAGCATTTATAGTAATAAACCTTTGAACGCTGAGACTCTGAAAGAGGTATCTGAACCAGCACGTCCTGAAAAGTGTTTCCTAGATAGAAACCCAGGAGGTGGAAGAGGAGCAGGGAGTACGAGCAATGTAATCATATAACTTGGACGTGTAATTTTCAGCAAAAGAATTTCCTTGTCACATTCAGTGTTTTTTTTTTCTTATGACAAATTGTTTGTGTAGAAAGTAAAGTTGTTCAGTCTCTGTACTGTTCCAAATTTTAAGCTTTTGGTTTTCTTGATGTGGTTACTTTTGTGACATCACTTAAGAGGTGATGAGACTATGTTCACTTGGCATGATTGGTTAGCTCAGCCACACTGAATGATTTTGACCTTATAAACTATACTTGACTCAGAAAAGTCTCATCCTGTTGTTGGAAGGAGAGTCTGCCTCAGTACTCAGTGAAACTTACTTCTAATGAAAACGGTTTTGTCATGGTAGGATTCAGCAAGACTCAAGTGGTATGTGTTACTTATGCTTGCCTGTTTTACCAGGCTGAATCCTGCACCTTAGTGTGTCTTTTGATTATGGCAGCCATGAGTTTTTGCTTTTTTATAGGGATTGTTTTCTCTTTCTGAGTAAGAGAGCAGGCCTGGATGTGTAGGTCAGAGGCATTCTTTGGAGCAGTCAGGTGGTACAGTTGGTCCAAGCTACCTTGTAGTATAGTTCATGCTGTATGTGCCACTTGAGACTTAGCTTGAATTCCTACTGGATGATAGTTTCCTTGATGTAATGGTGGTGAGATGTTTCCCTGCTCCTAAGAGAATCTGGAGTATGCTCACTGATTGCTTGTTTTGCTAAAAAGTTAGAATTCTCATAAAATCTTTATCAGTGGGTAGCTCCTTCTTCAAAAACCTGGTGCCATTTCCCAGGGTGGAGATACCCTCTTGTATCTAGCAGATTAAAAGCAGCTGTGGTACCATTTGTTTTGTATGAACACAGGTAGGTCAGCTGTTTGCAGGAGCTTCCCAGTGCAAACAAAACCTGTGAGCTGGATCTTGTTTTTTAAATCAGTTTTTGTTGTTGTTAAAGAATTGCTGGAGACAGCCCTGTTCTCTTTCAGTAATAACTATAATTAATCTTGGTTATAAAGTAATCCTGATACAAAATGCATCATTGCACGTTGACAAATGAAGTGTTTGGCACCAGTGGTGTTTACACTTGCATTATTCCTGAACTCCTTGTGTGTGCTGGAAGGTAAGGTGAAGTATTTCCTAGATTTCCAGGTTATTCCTAGGAAAAAATACATCATGGAGTCTCCTTCAAAACAGAATATTTCTGAATTTCTGCTCCATGATCAACACAATTACACCAGCGTTTTACTGGATGTCAGTGGCTGTTCTTTCATTATCTTCACATAGGTTATACCTGGATTTCATTTTATTTCAGGGCTTTCCAAATTTCTACTGTCTGAGCAGCTACACGAACCTCTTTGTGTTCCTGCTTTGATGTGTGAACATCCATCCATCTTAAGAAATTTCTCTGTGCAAATGAAGTAGTGACAGAAGTCATGGCTGATTAACTCACCCCACTCTGATGCTCACTATCTTAGCCCAAGTCACGAAATAATGTACAGACATTATTTATTTTTAGTACTCTTCATGGCTGTGTATATTGCTTCCACTCTTCCTACGTTTGTAGTGCTTGAGCAAGGAGAAATCAGGAAACGGTGAATTTTAGGATATGTTGAGAAACTTGCATGGACTTTGCTTCCAGGAAGAAGAGTCTTGTGTGCTGATAAATAGCAACTTATCTAAGAAAAATACTCAAGAAATTATTTCTTAAATAAGAGTGCTTCTCTGGAACTGAGCACTTGGTAGCTGGCTGCTGGGGGCTTTTTTTGTTTGCTTATTTCAGTATTTCAGAGCCCTCCTATTAGTGTTGTGAAATCCTTGCTGGGTGTTTGCCAATTAACTGAATAAACTTTTACTTGCTTGATGATTTTATACCTCCCCTATATGAAATAAGTTTGTCATTTGTTTGACTTCTCTCCTGCATTTTGTGTAAAAATGCTACCTAATCTCACAAAGAAAGATGTTGAGACTTAAATTCTTGCAGAGTTATCAGATAGAGGAATCAGAAAGAGTCTGAGCATTTAACAGAGTACCCATAATGTTTTTCTGTGACATTTTTAGTATTATTAAAGATAATTACTTTTGTATTATTAAATACTTCAAGCTCTCTTATATTCTGTAATATGATTTTCCACTTCACTTGCCCTATATTTACATGTATTAATATATCTTCCAGTTAAGGTCTTTTTTCATTGCTCAGTGTGTGTCACACTTCAGAAAACAACGGAGATTCTCCAAATTGGAGTCTCATAAACTGTCCTTCTTTCTAATGGCCACCCAGCCCCTAGAACCCAATAGGTAGGTGAAGGTCAGAAGTATGATGATGTCACCAAAGACACCAAACTAATGAGCAGGATTTTTTTTCATTACCAAAGGATTGAATGGGAACAAAAAATATTCCCCACAAACTGCAGGCGTTATCACTGTGTGATTGTTGGTATTATGTTAGATATTTTCAAGCATTCAGGTAATAGATACAAAATTGGACGCATGAGAAAAGGTATAGAAATGATATCTGGAGGCTGCCTTAGCTGTGAGAGAACGGAAGAATTCTCATTCAGTACAGATGAAATAAATTTCTATCCACGGGGCATAGGTATTGAGAGGAAAATAACTTATATGAAACCAAGGGCTGTAACAGCCTAATTTTGTTCTCTGGACCCAGGTAAATTTCATCCTAACACAATAAATAAATACATAATATAAAGTACAATGCTATTTCCTGATTCATGATCTTGTTAGACTCCAAATAAACATATATCATGCTGGAATTGCAATAACGCAGGCTTAGTACATAGACAGGGAATTGCATCCACCTACTGAACATGAAGAAGGCATACCAAAAGCAAATCATTTAGAGGAGAATGGAGTTCTCCTTTAGACTCAGTGATGATGCTGCTGTGTTTTCCCATGGAAGGTGGTCCTTCCTGGGTGCAAGTATTTTTAGATGTTTTATTTCTTATGCAAAGAAAAGTAAACAATTTCAGGTATTTTACTATACACTTTTGTTATTCTATAAGCTGAAAAGCAACTTCAGCAAAAAAAAACTTATTTGGATTGGATAGGGATTTAGAATTAGCAATATTACCCATAGAGTTCTTAATCCAAGGATGGAAGTTGGGCAAGAAAGCATCAATAGCAGTTTATGGAAAACATAGGCACAAATCAGCAAGCTGCACTACAGCAGTAGTAGCACGCCCTTTGCAGGGTTTGTGTGGAAGGGATTTAGCAGATGAGCCTTGGGTGGCTGAACAGGGTTTAGGGTTCAGGCCCCATAGAAAGGCCAAGTCTGTAAAACTGCTTCTCACACAGCCTTAAATCTCATTTAAGACCTCAAAATATATCCAGGGGTATTATGCGGAAAGAGTGGTTTTCACACATCCAGAAAAATACCACAGTATCATCTGTGTTGAGTTACAATAGGGCTCGAATGTTGAAAGCTGAGGAGGAAGATGAGAAATAAATGGCCAGTACCTCTTTAAGAATCCACAAGAGCAAAGCAATAAAAACAAAATACAATAACTCAGATAATAAAAACATTATCGTACAGATTTCATACAAACTTTGCCTTAGGGAGGCCACCTGGTTTGTGTTTTACTGACACAGCTGTTCAGACTTTTTTTTCCATTTTGCTACATGAAAAATAGAGGAATTTGAACAGCTGTCTGGGTTAATTTTTTTAATGCCTTCAGTAAGTAAAAATAAAGGCAAGCGACATGAATAAGTGATGCGAGGTTGCCCCTAAAGATGCTTTAAAAACTTTCCTGAGTAATTCCTGGACCTCATGCACAGCGAATGAGGTTGTGCACTCAGTAGGAGCTGAGCGGGGTGGGTGCTGCTGGTCACTTTCTCCTCTCTCCATTTAGATGAGAGTCGCTGAAATTGGGGCAAACTAGCAAACCCCATTATGCTGGAATCTGCCCAGGGTTACCCCATTGACTTCACTGAAATTGCTTTTAATTTCCATAACTGAAACTAAAACCACTCAACAAACCCAAATAACAAGCCGAGCCAACTAATTTTGCTGAAAACCATCCATAACTTATTCTGTTGCTTTCCAAGGATGTACTCCTCATTGTGAAGGGAGAAAGTGAACAGAAGTGGTCAGGATGTCTGAGCAGACATCGTTTCTCAGAGAGGAAGGTTATTTTTGCTGCTTTCCAAATTGCAGTGTTTTGGTGGGAGGAAGGAGTCGGTGTTGATCTGTGCTGCCCTGCTGACACACAGCACACCAACAGCGTCCCAGCAGATTGAAGTCTGGTCCAGTTTAACCGGGTGATGGAATGAAGCAAGTGGGAACCGCTTTGCTTTTTGTTGCCCAGTGTTTCACACACCTCTAGCAGCAAACCCTCTTTGTTGCCAAGACAACCCCGAAGAAATCCGAAATCCAGAACAATACCCTGTGCACGAGACGCCTCATATTCGTTAGTTCATGCATTCATTTTGAATGTTGAGAGGAACGCTGCCCTCCAGATCAACCCAGGTAAGTCCAGGTGAAGGTGTAGGTGCAGTCTGTAAGGTGATAATGGCTTGCATTTATAGATTCTTTTGTCCTAACAGCTGCCAAAGCTCCAGGGCTGGCACTGAGAGCCTGCTCAGTGTAATTCCTGCAGTGCAGCACTACCTGAAGCTTACCAGGATGCTTCCTGGGGCTGTCCCAGAAATAGTCCAGGGTAAGGGCACTGACTGCTCTCCCCAGCCCCTGCTGCATGTGAGGGTGTTGCAGTGAGCACCAGGCTGTCATGATATGCTTTTGCAGTGGTTTCTAAAGATTTCTCAGGCAGCTGAATGCAAGTTAGTGCAGCCATGAAGGTCTTTTCGCTTAATAACTGGGACTGGACAGAGCTGTGTTTGGCCTCTAGGTCAAAGGAAATGTACATGTGACTTAAGCCTCTTTGCAGAAGGTCTTGGCTCCATGCAGAATGGCGGAGAGTCTAGAGCTTTGGGTTTTTTAATGCTTATTTATTTGACCCTGGTGAACGTAAATTGGACAGAGGTCCAAGAGGTCAGATTAAACACCTCCATTGACTACTGAGGTAGCTTCTTGCAAAGACTAGCCGCAGAGATTTTTCTGTTTCTTAGAGAAATGCTACGTACAGTTTGAAAATATGTCTCGCTTCTCCAAATTCTCTCCAGATCATCTTTTCCCATTTTATTGTCAGTGGTAGAAAATAGGGGATTTTTTCTTTTTTTCTGAGGAATGCTAGGAATATATTTTTTTGCAATGCTTAAAGCTGGTTTTGACCTCTTCACTAGGCATGGCTGTGCTGGCTAAAACACGGGTGTAAATAGGTTGATGGTTGGACTATAGATGATCATAGAGGTCTCTTCCAAGCTCTTTGTTTCTATGATAGCATCATAGGAGGAGAAGAGCGAACCAGCCAGTGCTTAACAGGGAGTGTTGCATATTGACCATCATGGTGAGGAGCTCAGAAGCAGAGCTGGTTCTGCTTTAATGGCTCTGTCAGCTTGTCCATAGCTTCTACTTTCCTGTATGGTGTAATTTCTCCCTGGCTGTGCGAGGAGCCCTGTAGATGAAATGTGAGGATGTACTTTAAGCAGCAATGCTGGAAGTAACAGTTCTACCTTTGTTTGCCTGTGTGAAGTACAAACTCCACAATGTACCAAGAACCATCTCACCTCCATCCTCCTGAAAGCCAAGTCCTGTTGGTTTCAGATGAAGCATCCCTGAGCTCAGGCTGCTGTCTGCTCCTGCTTTAACACCTCATAAACAAGGAACAAAGGAGGCATGTGAAAGAACTGCAATTTCATAAACTGTCGAGTGGGAGTTGGAGCCATTATAGAACATCCCGTTCCAAAAGGAAACAAATGATGGTCTGATGCTGCCGGGTAGTAGTGACGTATGTGGCTGCAGTGTGAGTCAGTGTGAGATTCAGATACGGACCAAGAGGGAAAACATTTGTGGCAGCGGGACCAATCACATGCTCGTAGATAGAATTACCTCAGCTCATTTTTCAGTCGGGTATTAATATATTTGCTGTGCTTCTTGGGCAGAAGGCAAATAGCAGCACAGAGGAAAAAAGCACGTGTAGGAGCAGTTCTATCTGTTGCTTCTTGCAGCCTCCCACCCACACTCCTGCACACACGGTGATAATGTATCATGAGCATTTTGGTATATCACTGTTTCGTTCAGTAAAATGGAATGTGTTGATGTTGCTGTTATTTGTGTTCTTTGGAATCCCAAAGCATTCCCCATTCCAAAGGCACAGGTCCATGAATGGGACAACTAAGCAAATTTGGGGGAAAATATTTTGTTTGTTGCCAAAGTTGTGTCTTGTTTTAATTACTTACAGCTCGGTCGAGTGCTTATGGTCATTTAAAAATTAACACTGAAGCACAAGGATCCTTTCAAGGCCCTAAAGGAGTCTGTGGAGCTGATTTCCTGGTGTGTGGGGGATGTGTCATGATGTACAAATTGTGAAGTGAATTGGCTGTTTACTGGAAAGTTACCGTTATCTCGTGGGTAATGTCAGTCAGAGATAAGAAACTCTGGCCGTGGATTGAAGACAAGGAAGCTTCAGTAGTAGTAATAGTACCCTGAGGTGTTCCCATCCCTGATGTTTTCACCATTTTGCACTAGCACAGACCTCTCCCAGTTGTGCCCAAATAATTCTTTCTGTGACTCCGCAGCAAGCCATACCAGGAACTGATAAGGATCAAAAACCATGAACAAAGCACCCTGTAAAATAGGAAGGACCTTGTTTTCTTCCCTTTTCTTTTTCCAGTTCATTTCAACTACCTCCATTCCCTGATCAGCATGGCCCTTAAGTGTTCTAAAGCAATGTCAGATGGAGGGAGCTCACCTGGCACCCTTCCCTGCTGGACACGGAGAGGGCTGTGCATTTTGATACCAGGCCCTGGTGGCAAACCCCCCTGTGCCAGCACTGACCTACAGCAGTGCTCACAGGAGCAGATGGGTAGAAAAATGCTTCATTGCAAACATTGTCTGTAGCAAAGCACTGGCAAGCCAGGCTGGCTGCTCCTGCCACCAGGGGAGGGGACTGGCCTGAAACATCTACAGTGCCTATCTCCCAAAACGGCAGACCCAGAGCTGCAGCAGGCTCCCCAGCTCACCATTATCTGCTGCATCCTTCCTCCCCCCTGCTCTGCCTTGGCATGGGCACCCTCCCCTCTTATCACTGAGGTGGCAGCATTTTGTTTGTACAGCTGAGAGCTCTCGAGCTGACTCTGTGCGTCCTTCAAGGTCATAAAAGCATTTGATCTCCTGACCGAAATACCTGTGCCAGCCTCTCTGGTCAGAGCTATGGGGCTGCACTGCTGCCAGTGGAAGAGCTTTCCTGCGGTACTACAAAGCAGCTTTCCTGGAAGAGGGAATGGTTCACCGCTATTGCAGAAAGGTAATTTCAAGCACATTAACAGCTTTTACTGTAGTCTTGCAACGCAGCCTCACCCTCTGTGCCCTGGCCTCAGCTGGAGTGCCAGCCCCATGGAAGGAAGAGATGTCTGCAGCATGTGCCGATGTTCTGCCATGTGGTCCCGGCCCTCACACCCAGCACAAAGCCCCAAACAAACCCTTGGCCTGCTCGGCCCCACTGAGGGCTGATGTCACCGTCCTGCAGCCTGCTGGCATGACTCACAGAGGGAACACAGAGGGCTCTTCATGGGCTGCAGGAAAGCAGGAGCCGTGTGGGAGGCTGTTGCTGAGGGAGGGGGTGAGGAGAAGGTGCTGGAATGACCCAGGGTGCTGGGGTGGGGGGCCACACCTCAGCCCCCAGCACCCACGGTTGGAAGGAGGTCAGCTTCTGGTTGGGTTTCTTTTCCCTGGGGGTGTTCTGAACAGTTCTGCCCTTGTTTTCACATAGGATCGGGGTGGGGTAGGAACGGTTTTATTTTAGAGGAGTTTCCCATGACTCGAGCTGCCTGAATTAGTCAGGAGTAAAGGAGGGCAGGACATGGTCAGAAACAGAGCACAGGCTCCCTGAGAGCATGAATGGTCATGGCTGAGGCGTGTCGCTTCATTAAGGCACCTTTTTGGGGTGTCTTGCTGCCCCGAACCCGTGGATGGCTGTTCTGTGTCAGCAAAGCTGATGGAGGCATGTAGCACTGGGGCAGCATTTCCAGCAAGGACAAGGTGATGCAAATTAAGTGAATAGGCACAAGTATAAGCTAAGCTGCTGTCACCAGGGACTGGAGGCATCTCCAGGTGCCTGTCAGAACTGTTAGGATGGGAGGATGCTCGGGCTCTGCTGCAGTGCTGACTGCCTCCTGGGGAGGGGCCTTATAACTTTTGAAGTCCAGTTCCTAAAAGTGATGGCACCTGTGACCACCCTGACATGCACAGTGGTTCCTGATCATCCTTGGGCAATCTCAGAGACTTTTGGAAAATCATCAAGCACTGATGATGATAGTGCTTGAATACGTATGAACCCTGGAATCAGCTATTTCCTCTTTCTTCCATCATTCTGATATAGTTGGAAGTAGGAAGGCACTCACAAAAGAATCGGTTCTGTGAACCAATCCAGATTTTTGCTGAGGATTCAGAACTAACAAATTGAAATAACTGGACAGACTTTGGCTTACTTACGCAAAGTCCTAATTGACCACCGGCACTGATTTTTTCTAAGTGGTTCTTTTATGTCTGCAAGGAACAAAAAAACCCCCTCTGGATTTAAATATCCAGATACTTAAATATATTAATTTAAATATAAATATATTGAACTGTGGGAATTTGGCAATCCAGCTTCAGCAGTGGATGTTTCAAAGCATGACGTTAAGATTTCTAGTGTGAGGACACATGCTAGGAATCAGGATGAATAGCAAACATGCAAATTCAGTATTTAATTAGGAGTCAGATGGAATCAAAATAGACAGCTAGTTATGCTAATAGAGAGGCAGACAGAAGCACTGAGCGTGTTTTCCTATGGGTGTGAGGTCACACTTGAGTAAGTTGATATGGCTGTCAGGATGTTATGAAAGCGCTCACAAATTGCAAAGCTGCCCAAATTTTCTCATGACCAGAGACTCACACCGTGTTTACTCTCTGTGATTCCCCCCTATCACTCTCCTCTAATGCAGTCAGGAAAACAGTGTCAGGTGGCTGGTACGATCCATCACCATACCGAATGAGCAGCCAGGACTCGATAGCTGGACCAAAGGGGCAGTGAATGACTTGGAAGGTGATGGGCCATGATTTTTTCTGGATAACAAGTTCCAAAAATGCCCACTTTAGTTTTCAAATGATTTGCTAATTAAGATAGGGACGTGTGCTAAATTTGCAGTTAATATATTTTTTTAAAGAATAGATCAAACAGCTCTAGCAGATTTCCTTTAACTGACAAGTTCCATTAAACAAGAAAGCTCATTCTTAGTAGGAGATTTTAATATAACGCTGAGAACAGAGAACAAAACAATGAATGGAAACATATCAGCAGTCAATTTCCTGAGTATTCAAGCCTGCATTATACTTTGTTCTTTGCTACAGCCACAGCTCTGTAATTATCAGGCGTATTCATGGGACTTTTTCCTATTGACACTCAGCGTGAGTGTGGCTGGAAAGAGATTAAGCTTTTGTGGCAGCCATTTGAATTTGTCTAACTAAAAACAACCTGCAAGGCTATGGGGAACTGTATGTCTCAAGGGATTTGTGATGGTCTGCAGAACCTATGGGTCACAGGTTCAAATGTGTGTGCTGGTCGAAGAGAATGCATAGCTCTGCAGTGACAGACTGACAGCTGGCAGGCAGTGGTGCTTGCTGGCAGACTGGCGCAATCATGAAACAATGGTTGGTGATGGGGCAGATGCTGGAAAATGTTCCTCTGTTGTGTGACTGGGATGTTCTTGTTGGGCAATGGATAAGAATGCTGGGCAAGCCACTGCCCACCATCTTTTCTTGGAAAAGGAGCTTTGTTGATCCAGGACTTCATGGAATCATAGAGTGGCTTAGGTTGGAGGGTACCTTAAAGACCTTATCAAGTTCCAATCCCCCTGCCGTGGGCTGGGTGCCCCCTACCAGCTCAGGCTGCCCAGGGCCCCATCCATGGCCTTGAGCACCTCCAGGGATGGGCACCCACAGCTCTGGGCAGCCGTGCCACTGCCTCACCGCACTCTTGAGCACAGAATTTCTTCCTAACATCTAACCTAAATCTCCACTCTTTAAGTTTAAAGCCATTCCCCCTTTGTCCTTCACCTAGTAGTTCCCACAGGTGCAATAGCTGCTGCTTAACTGATACATCAAGGTCACACCAGCCAGGTTATCCCTTACCTGTACTGTCAGTGGACTTTCATTTTTACTGTTAACCATTAGCTTCATACTTCGCATGCGCCCTGTGGTTGGGAATTCCCAGCAGCATGGGAAGTGGACTTTCCATAAACCAGTCTGTGCACAGCTTTCCATGCAGGCTTCCCTCTCTTTGTAGCAATGCAGAGAGGTGGCAATGGGGAGTCACGAGCAAGGCCTGCAAGGAAGGCATAGGAGTGTATCCCTGGTGATCCCACATAGCTGCAGAGCGAGCTGGGAGAACATCCAGCCTTGAGGTGACCAAAGGGTTCCCCATTACTTAGGTAAACAGAGCCTTGTTTTTATTTGCACTAACATGGTGTTTCCCTTCTGCAGTCAGACAGCGCCATGCTGGCACACAGCTCCACTGTTCAGGCAGGAAGCATTTCCTCCAGGTAACATCACATCTCTTGGCCATTCAGTCCCAGTATGGGTGGGAATTCAGCTCCTCCGCTCGCAGCGCCAGTTTGTTCCTCAGAACTGAGCACACGCCATGTCTTTTTACAAAGCTCTCTGTTTCTGTGTAAATAACCATTTTAGCCAAAGATGGAAAACCAAAATCCTGTTTGCTTAGGCTCTTTCACAGTCCCATAGAGCAGGAGCGTTAGTGTTGGTGTGCTGGCCCAGCTCCAGCTCAGGTAATTACCGTGCATTCTGCCCTACTTACACACCCCCTGTAGTTTCAATTAGAGCAATTGTTTCCATTTTTCTTTCCTGCCCTGTCAAGTATTAATACAGTTGCTGTTAAGCTGCTCATGTGGTCCCTTGCTTAGGTGTTGTGTTTCCATGGTAAAGGCAGGCATCCTCGTACACACACCTGGACCAAATCCTCATTGCAGAAACTGAAGTAATTCCGTAATGGAGCTGTGCTAATTTACACTGTGTGAAGATATGGCCTTTCGATGTAGACCGTACATTCTTCTATCTATTTAAATGCTCTGTAAGAACATTTTTATATATGGTTCATTCATTTTTCTACTTGCTCTTCAGCTTTGCAAATAACCTGAGGTTTGTGTAGTCATTTACATTTATGGTCATAGTGGTGGTATGTAGAGGATACAGCATGCAACTTCTGCGTGTGTTTTTCTCCAGCTGTTCAAAAACGGATCTACAGGGATATCTGAGCTCTTCCACTCTTGGCTGTAGTCGGGTAGAGGGAGTTCACAGTCTGTGATGCTTTATGTTGTGCATTGCTGGAAAATGTGTTCTCTGGAAAAAAAAATCCTTCCAAATTTACTAAGAGAATTAAATACATGAAAGGATGCCTGAAAGCTATACAGCAGCTTAAGCCACCTGGTGCATTGAGCATTCATGTTCACAGCTGAGGGCTGTAGCACTTACTGTGCTGTTTATCTTATCAAGAGAGCCTTCCTTTCATCTGGCAAAGAACTTGGCCTGAAATGGCATGCATTTGTGCTGGTGGGCTGTGTGACATGCAGTGAGGTGAGTTCTGCTGTCTGATTCTCCAGTCTGTCACATGGCCCATCACATACATGTGCTGAATGGATTGATGGTTGGATGTGTGCAGCCTGGAGCAGTTTGAGTGCATGGCACAGGCTGCTCGGCTGTTTAAGGCCATGGGAGCTGGAGTCATGGAGACCTTTTCAGTGACCTCTCTGAATGTTAGGCCCTCATACAGAGACACAAGTAGTCTGTTTGTGATTTTCTTCCTGAAAAAAAGCACACGTTACCTTTCCCAGGGCTCTTCTTGGGCAGTTTTTTGAAATGCACAGAATGCATTCAAGGCTCCATTCTCAGCAGCAGCAGAAGCTCAGAGTAGATTCTCTGGGAATATCTGGATGCTGACCCTTATGTATCTGGCCCTGAATGAGACACTGATATACTACAGTGCCTCCCTGTGTCCCACATGCGCTCCATCCATCCCTAAAGGAGAATGTTGGTCTCCTGTAGGCCCTGCATTTCATCTGTCAGCCCCATACAGGTGTCTCAGCTGACTCCGGGTATTTAAGATAGTTCCAGATGTCTATCTTCAGACACCTCAAGCCCACCCACTGTTAGAGTCATTTAGCTGAATAAATAGTGATCAAGTTTATCTTTAAAATGAGATGTTGGGAAATTAAATGATCCTATATAAAATGAGTAGGGTTTTCATTCCAGAGTGAAGCTAGGTCTGTACCCTCTGCGCTGCTGGGAGGTGGGCTGGCACCTTCACTCAGCAGCTGGGTGGTTTGGTTGGATGGATCCCAGGTGAATGTTGGCATGTCTATGGGTAGCACTGAGGCAGGTGTGTGTTTAAGTGCTGCATTTAGATGATAGTGCCCTGGATGAAGTTCTCTGGGTGGTACAGGATACGGTGATGCTGAAGCAATTCTCACCATCCTTCTTGCATTAAGGTGCTCAGATATCTGGCCCAGCATGTCTTGATGAGCGCATAATAGTGATACATGAGGTCCCTGCACGTTTCCTGGTCCCATGGCAAGTGCAGATCAGCTAAGCTCTCCAGTCCAAGACCTGTGTTTCATTTTCTCTGAACTACAAATTGTGGTGATTTCAGCTTAGCCATCTTGACTTACCTGTTCTCTCGCACTATTTTTTCTCTTAATAACATCCTTTTATCCACATAGGGAAACATTTTGTCTCTTCAACGCTTTCCCAGGCTTCTGAATTTCTAAAATGAAGTTTTCACTGCAGGTTTAAAATGACAGCGTCACCCCAGAGCTGACTGCCACTCTCCCTTCCTTATGCAGTGGCAGTTTGCAGAGTCAGTGTAATCCTTTATGTACAGTTTTTTTTCACCCCCTTCATGCAAAACAAAAGGGTTTGGTTGTTTTTTCCAAAGCAAACAGTCTGTGTCAGCTGTCTCTCTCTCTCTCTCACACACACACACACACACACACACACACACACACACACACACACACACACACACACACACAAAATACCCACAAGCTTTTGCAGCCATGAGTGCTAAGTCACAGGTTCCCTGCAGCAGTGTTGGAGAAGGTAAAGAGCTCAGAATGCACTGTGTTTGCCATGCCATTCCACAGCTCAGCAAAAGCTATCTCCAGTCTTTCCTGCTCTGACACAGCAAGTCACGTTCTGCTTTGTAAATAGCAGTTAATGAAAACAAACCAATCAATCGTCCTTTGGTAGGATTCCCAAGACTTTTCCCTTGCATTAAAGGCCTGTAGGAATTCACCCATTGTGAGCTAAATCAGTGGAGGTTTTAACTGTTGGACTCAGTTTAAAAGCAAATCAAATATCAAGGAGTATGCCTTTGGTATCGTGCTCTTTCAGAGAAAGAAAGCTTTAAGGAGACTAAAGCAGGAATGTTTTCTTTGTACTTTTCTCTATGCAGCCGGTTATTATCCTATCAATTGTTTGTGCAGCCACTGTTGACACAAGAATATGGCACATTGGAAAACGCACTGGCAGCTTGTGTCCCCTGATGTGCCCTGCAGAGGCCCATCGCTTCCTGGCGCTCTCATCTAACGTTTGCAAAGGGTGTCATTGCAGAATCCAGCTTTTGTGCAGGCTTTAGCAGAGAACAGGCAGATGGAAATCAGGTTGAAGCTACCCACGCCTCCTTGCAATCACTCTTCAGAGAATTAACTTACCAGGTAGTGAGTGGGTAAGGTGCTCAGCACCGTAATGAGTCAAAAGATTGCTGGGAGCAGAGGGGAAAGGGACAGTGTTGAAATCGATTTGATATCTAACCAGTTGCCAAGGTAGTGGTTTTCACAGAACGGGTGTGACTGGCCCTTCTTGAATCCTGCCGGCCGCATTTCACACCATCTGGAGTTTGTGCAGAGCCCGGTTTGGGAAGCTGGCCAATGAAGAACTACAATAATCTAATCTTGCCATGATAGAAGTGTGAATAACCATTTCAGAGTCTGACTGGAAAATTACCACAACCTGTCAATGCGCCTTAGGTGGAGGCAAGAGAAGAACCGATGACACACTGAAAAGCACTTCTTAGAAGATAAACAGGAGTTGGCTTGTACCAGGCGCTGAGCTGAGAACAGTCACATTTCCATCAGCCAAAACAAAAGGCAGGAGGAGAGCTGCTGAGTTTAGGAGAGGTACCAGCCCCATCCACGCTGCTCCCCACAGCCACCGAGGCACTGGGCACTGTTGAGAGGCTGGCTGTGTTTTATGGCAGCTGCTCCAGACCCACAGCACCAACTGAGCCTCTGCAGCAGTCTCTGCTGGAAACCATTGGTTTCACACTTTCAGTTGTTCCTCAGATGGGATGAGAGTTGTTCTAGCCTTTGTTTTCCAGCCTTGTGGAGTTCTTAGTGGCATTTTTTTTTTCTCCCACCCTGAGAATGGATTGCCACATAGTTTTTCCCATCTTCTTTGCATCTGGTGAAACGGATGGCTTCTAAAAATGGACACTAAAAATTTTAAACAGCTGCTTTTGGTGCTCACTGGCACCTGGGAGGCATTTGCTGTAGTGATGCTCGTGCATTTAAATAAATTTGCTTTTTAGCATCACCTTGGTGAAAGTCCTGGGTCTCACCAATGTGAGCAAGAGCCCCTAACGTGGCACATGGCCACCTCCGAATCTCTCTGCACTGTGCTTTATCTTCTCTCATTTGGGTGCGTTTGGATGCTTTCTATTTCTGTCACGTCTCCTCTTTCAGTCTGGCTGCTGCAGAGTCAAGGAAAACTGCAGAAACCTGTTTGAATAAGAAATCTGCACTTCATGGTGCTTTCAGAAAAATTCTGCCTCTTTTTTCAAAGGATCTTCCCAGAACAGACACAATTTGAGGCAAAAAGGAGTGATTCTGATTGACACACAGAAGCCTTATGCTGCTCTGTGGTACGGAAAAATGATGTTCTGAGGCCCTCTCACCCCAACCTACAGGTGAAAAATGTGGCCAGCAACTTGCCCAAAAATCTACTTATCCAAAGCTGGCCAGGCCTGGCTCCATCTCTAAGAAAGTGTTTCATTTTCTTTGTAATTCCACAGCAGCTGCTGGATAATTATTCTGAAAGGGTCCCAAAGCAAGGTTTGATGTTTCTCCCTGTTTAGGTTAAGGGTTTTTCCCTGTTATTACTGGCACTGAGCTGTGTGGTTGCTTCCAAGGCAGGCTGCTCCACACACGAGGAGCAATGATGCACACTGTGGGTTGATGGAGAGCCTTGCTGCTCCCCACTCAGCACAGGAAAGGGACCGTGTTTCAGCTGCCTGGAAGCTGTTGTGGGGCGAGGTACAAGAACACAGGAGTAAATCACTAACTTCAATGATTTCAGCATTATTTTGCACCTCTCCCATTTTTACTTCCATTGCCACGGCCTCTCAAGGCCATCTTTTAGGCAGTAAGTTTGCTAGGGCGGGTATCCACCCAATTTTTACCTCACTGTGTGGTTCAAACCAGAACTAACTCAACTTTAGCTAGTTCAGGTCAGTGCAGTTACATCCCTAAACCAAGGACAACTGGGATGAGAATAGCCACTGCAGCACACGCTCTCTGCAGCACCTTGCACAGGGATGAGAGCTATAAAATAATTCAGGTGAAGTTTTCCAGAGAGCTTATCATCAAGTCACGTACAGAAGGGCTGATCATTTAAATCCATTTTAAAGTGTGGCCTTTAAAGGAAACAGCCACATGGCCAAGGCTCTTAAAAAACATCATTGCTCAATGCCCAAAAGCCCAGTGGCAAACTGCTTGAATCCTTTACGTAGGGGTGTGCAGAGCAACAGCCATTATTTAAATTGCCCATCTTGGACCGCTCAGTGCTTCAGCAAAGGGCAGTTTGCACACATCTCCTGGAGACAGAGGATGAGCCCTGGTGTGCCATTCAAAACCATTGGTGTGGCCTTTATGGATCCAGCTGTAGACAAGGGCTGGGGTGAAGCATGTCGTGGGAAGGCAGATAACGCAAACATGAAAGCAGCACAAAACATGAGAGCCTATAAATAGCAGGAAATAAAAAACAATACTGTGATAAAATCCATAAGACAATAAAGACCAATGTGGCAGAGACTGTTTCCCCCCCACCCTTCTCCAGAGTTTCTCTTATTTCCCAAAGCTGCAGGGATCATCTGACTGCCGTGTGGTGAGGTCCAGTCAGTTAAGCACCACCTCATGTGCTTGGAGCCTTACACAAAGTATTTCAAAACCCTGCTTCTTTTTCTTTCTTGATGTCCTGCCATGGGTACTGTGGTATTTTAAACCATTCCCTACTCATCAGCTTGTCAGAGCAAGGAGAAAAGAAGGAAGAGGAAGGGAGAAAAAAGTCTTACGGAGATTTAGAGTCATTAACAGCCTTCATAGGGTTTCAGACATTTTTGTGGTACTTCTTTGGAAGGGACATGTCCATGACAAGCTAGGGGTTATTTTGCCACTGGCATAAAAAAATGAGACTGTCTCCAAGAAAACGTTAGCTATGTACCAAGGAGAGGGCAAACATAACTAGAAAATGGCAACGGATGTGAAGTAGGAACCTTGTTTAAATTTAGAGTAATTACCAGCTCCTGACCTGGCCCCTTTGAACTGGATTGAGAACCAAACAAGTCTCTGGCTGCTCCTCCATAAAGTTAATCTATCGCTGTGCGGTGGGCACTGCAAAGCTCCCTCCCTCCTCTGGCAGCAGCAACTGGAGACAGTTAATTATTTGGAGAGATATCCATCTTCAGCCTGGATCTCAGAGGAACATGTCCTGTCAGGAGGTAACCACTCTGTGGGCCTGAAAAGTCATGAGAACGGCTCACAATTACATGCCTTACTGTTTTGGCTTGTGAGCATCTCTGGGGATGAGATTTTGCTGCTTATTTCTGCAGGACCCAGCCCCACGGTGCTCCAGTTTTTGTATTAAATCTTCAGGTGGTGTAACACTAACTTACATGAAAGTTGTTAGGCTGATCTATGGCAGTGGAGGATTGGGGCCTTATAGTAGGAAACAAGAGGATTATATTGGCTTCAGTGTTGGAGCTGGGACTGGAGCTCAGGAGTTACTGAACAGGTCTCTAAATTGCTTTTGTTAACATAAAAGATGTGGTTGTGCTGAGGAAACCCTCCAAGAATATCTGTTTTAATGGCAAATCCACTCATCTTGTTCCCATGACTGGTTATGATGCCTGCCTGCTAATGAACACGGCTTTTAGTGCTAATGAAGTTGCTCCCTCCTGACCTACCCAATCCTCTTACAACATCCCACCAGGCAGATGTGAAGACAAGACTGGGGGGGGTGCAAAGGGAGTGACGCCATTTGCAGGTAACTGCTTTAGTTCACAGAGATCAGAAATGACAGTGAGGTCAGAGCAGCTCTACCTGAACAGTTGATTGGTCCACACCATGCTCCAGAGTGAGGAATTTAAAGGAAATCATCCAATTCCTATCTGACTCTGACTCAGTGCTTTAACCTATGCAGACCTTTTCTCCTATACTGCTGCACTATTTGTAAGGGTTTTTGTCTGGCATCCAGACATTTGACTTCATCTGATGTATGAAATTTTGCTTGTTCTACCTTAATTGATCATTATCTCTTGAAGCAGCTTGAGTGCTTCTCTGTACCCAACACTTCTTTCTGTCTTTTTTTCTCCCGGTGTTTCCAGAAGGACTTGTTCCTTAGAACAGATGAACCACATGCCGAGAAAATGAACAGGCCAGATTGTCTAGTGCTCAGCACCCACCATTAAGGACAGATTTTCCTGAGAGCTCAGTTTCCAAGGAGGCATCTAAATAAATGACAGACAGTAAAAGGTGGAAATGCGCCCACTTACTTTGGTGCTCAAATAGTGCCAGAGGTGCTTCAAAAAACTTTCTCTCCTACAGCTGTTCTCCTTAGCTTACCCTACACGAGTCTCCCTCTGTTGTACCCTATTTATGTCCTTCCATGCTTACCCTCATGCCATGCTCCATCCGAGAGGTCTGGACTGGCCTCCTTCTGCTGGTTGCTGTGTCCTTCTGCCGTCATCAAAAGGTCAGCATGTCCATACACTCACATTTCCTCCAAGGGGCCCTTCAGGGCTAATGCCTCCAAATGTAGAACATATGTGCAACATAAATTAATTGTTAAGGCCAATGCTGATTGAAGTTTGGTAATTCAGCCTGCAGGATATACCATATGTTTGAAGTGTATTGTCCAAGTTAAGATTTTAAACTCCCAAGGGCAGGGACCACTCCTTCTTCTATGTTTACATAGCATCAATAAGACCAACAGTGCTTGAGTCTGAAATACATTAACCTTAGCCAATACATTGTTAAGTTTAATAATGACTAGTTAACATTAAAACACAATGGATAAAATATATAGACAAAGACATATTTTGGCAGAGATTTTGTCCTGTTTCTGATGCCAGATTCCTACCCAAGTGAATGGTTGCTGGTCATCTGAATCATAGACATTGTCTTGGAAAACTCACCCTTTGTATTGCACCATCCCAGTTTTCGCTTGCTCATCAACTGACACTAAGCCACGGACCAGTATTTAGGGTAACTTAGCCAGAGTCCACATAAGTGAGAAGTCTGGAATAAGAAGGCACCTAAATGAGATGCCAGACTCTAAGCTCTGGCAGTCACAGAGCCAGGATGTAAATAAGCAAAGGAAAACAAAGGTTTCGAATAAAGGAACTTAGCGTCCGTCGTTATTACTTATCTCATTAATTTGTAGTCTCCAGAAACCACATTCAAAGGTTACTGTGTGCAGGCCCTCCAGTGGGAGCATAAGAGAACTATAGGAATAAATCCAGAGGCCATCTGAGCTGGCAGGCTGTTTTTCAGCGCGAGTTATGCAACATGTTAGTACCTCTAGGTATAGGACCAGTGGGATTTAAACTTGTACAGCAGATGGTCCGTGCATCATTGCTGGAATGCGCCTGCTGACCCTAGGGCAGAGTCTGAATGGACTTCAAAAGAGAGGCTGAGCACGCTTCAAAGTGTTATTGTTTAAATGTTCCACTAAAAGGGGACTCCGGAACAAAATATCTAGCAGAGGTCAGTTTGAAAAATGTCAACACGTGTAATGAGAAAACAGCATGTCGTGTGAGAAAGAATATTTCATAGGGATATTCTGACTATTTTGAGTTGGGAAAGCACTTTTATCGTGTGTGTCAGCAGGTTGTCATAATCTAAGTGTCTCTCCTCGTGAGCTGGGAGCTGCATTTACTTTTGTTGGAAAGGCTTTTACACAAAGGTCATAAAGACCTTTGGAAAGTGTGGTTTGTGGGCAGGTGGGTGCGCTGGGAAAGCTGTTGGAGCAGAGGGTATGACACAGGTGTATTGCAGTACAGCACTGACAGCCTCAGCAGCCTCCATCCCACTCATTTTGAAGGGAAGTTTGTAAGACCCAGTGTCTGGTGTAACAGCGTGATCCTGTATTATGTAATTGTGTACCATACTCTGTGCTGTTCCTTCCAAAGCCCATAATGCCCACTCATAGCATGCTCTTTCACTGGTGTAATCCACAAGGTTTGGCTTCTCCTAACTCAATTCAGTGGGAATTTCAGTAGAAAAAGGATTGGGCTTGTGTTCCAATCAGTAGGGCTAAGACCACGAAGAAAGACTTCTCACGAGGCAAACTTAATGAGATCAAGTCTTCAGTGAGATACTTAAGATTTTGCCTTCGCTTTCGTCATTTGGCTGGGCTGCATCTTAGTTGCTAGTAGCAGTGGTCCAGCAGCTTTCATTTGGCAAAAGGGTTTTGCGTTGGCTACTGGCAATTCAACATGGGTGGCTGAAAAATAATTTCCTTTGCTGGAAGCTAACAGCAGCAACCTGAACTTTCACAGCACCTTGTCCTGCTGGGGCATGCCTCTGTTTTGATGGAGACATGTTAGAATAACACGCAGATTAAAGGCTAACCCTCCCTGCAGAAGTAATGCTCATCCAGTGCCGGGAAGAGCAAACAAGACCCGTGCTCAGTCAAAGGAAGGCCTGTTCATTTCATGTATCGATATGCACTGCAATCAGCTGGCTTGGCAGTCTGGGATGAAAAAGCCATCATGCAGTGTGAAAAGCTAAAGGACTTTGGAAACATCTGAGAAAATGAGGTGTCCTTAAATCAGGAAGATAACTCGGGCCTGTTTGTTGAGTCTCTGTATCATGGTAACGTAACTGACACAAAATGTGAAAAGCAATCACTTGAAGTGGGTCAAAAATAGCATCCACACCCACTCTGGAGCCCTGGTTGTTCCTCTGGGTATCACCAGTCAGCTGTTAGCTGTGGGCCAGATTAGGAAAAACTGCAAAAACGTGCTTAACCAAGTATGAACTCAGCAAAGCGTTCAGGCTTATGCTTATCTTCAGTGTATGCTTAAGTTTAGCGAGTATAGAAACTCTTTGTTCAGTACGACTTTTAGACCAGCAGAGAACTGATACAAAAATCATTCAGAGTTTCACCTTTTTAAATCTGTTTGCTGAGTGCTAGGAATAGCTGATCTCGATGTGTAAATTGTTGCAGGTATTTAGTTGTCAGAACTCAAAGTGTGTCAGTAAGCTAAAGGTAACCTGTTATCACACCATTCCCAAGGCAGAGGAGTTACAACACATTTCTGATTAACATAATTGGTTTTAGGAATCCCAGGTCCCTGGAAATGATGTCCCAGTTGCTCCAATGCAGATACACTCTGCAAACTCTCCGAACTTCAGCTGTTTCAACTGTTCACGGAGAATAAAAAGTCAATGCAAAGTGAATTTGTTTAAAAATCTGGATAAAATTTTGCACAACAGGGAAATAAACTCAAGTAAACCAAAGGAGAAAATATTACATCCATTACTCAGTTCGCATTTTTTACTCGAGTATAATAGGACTATAAACATTTTCTGTCAACAGCTTACAAAGAAACTTGTTCTAAAAGTGATGCATGGTGAGAACTTGCATCTAAATTGGGTACATCTAAATTAGACTCTGAATACAGAACATTCCCAAAGGTGGCTTTTGGTTGGAGCTGGTTGAGTAATGCAGAAAAGAATTCACAAATACTGAAAGAAGAAACACCCCCAAACATTGCAGGAGTCCTCCCCACTTGTGTTCATTGTGCAGAGTATTTGGGGGAGGCTGTGGGGCGGTGCCCCGGTTCTTACAGCAAACATGCTATTTGGTATTCTCCTGTTAGCGTGCAAAATGGGGCCAAGTCTTTTGCTGAACAAGGAAGGACTTCTTATACACGCACTGGGTGAGGCCTACAACACTGCAGTTCTCGGCTTCAGTAGGTGGCGGAGATTCTTTACATTCTCTTGCTCATTTACATTAAACAAACAAACAGAATTCCCAAACCACAAAGCCCACAAATTATGTATGTAGCTAGTCTACGTAATCACAAGTTCCCTTTATGGTTACTTTTATCTTCCATCTCTCTCAAGCTTCCCTCTGCCTGTATTGCTGCTGGTCTTTATGAAGCCCCACTTTCTGCAAACATTTATGTACACGATTCGCTTTAAGCTTCTAAACAGTTGCAGAGATTTCAATAGATGTTAAATAGATAATGAACTAGAACATAGTAGAACTGCATATCTGCAGAGACCAGACCAAGGCAAGTAAAGTTACAGCTGTACAAAAAGTTCAGCTCATGGGCAAGAGTTTGCAGGGCCTTCGTTTCTATGATCACTACCAGAACTGGCACTGGTCCCTGTGCAGCTCCTGGCACAGCAGGGCTCTGAATCTGACTGGGATCCCTGGATCCCAATGTGCTGTAAGTAACGAGCTGCTATAATGAACACAATTGGGCACCAAACATCGAGTATCCAAAGTTCAGGAAGACTCTAGCACAGGGTATTGCCAATACATCTGCTGATCATAGAATTATAGAATCATTAAGGTTGGAAAAGACCTCTAAGATGATGTAGTGCAATCATCCACCTACCACCAATACTGCCCACTAAAAAATGTCCCTATGTGCCACAAGAGCCTCTTTTGGGAATGCGAAATGATTTCCGCCACCTATCAGCTGCCACCTGATCTCTTTAAAATAAACTTGTCTTAATGGGCATGTGGCTGGATCACCAAAGAAACTATCAAATTTGGCACCATGCTGCAGTGGGGAAGCCAAGCCTGGGTGGGAGCGATTGCTCTACATTCTTACTCTCAGATATCCTATCACCAGGCCAAGGTTGTGCACAGTGATGTGGGGCACCGAGGCCTCCGCCCATCCAGTGGATAACTCATCATTATTCCAGCCATTTGTCACAAGCTCATCCTCATTACGTGGGAGTACACTTAATATCAAGTAAAGGAAAGGTGAATGGCCATAAGAACTTTGTCGAGGCTTTAGTGGATATTCAGCAGCGACAGCTACATGCCAGGCTGAGAGGCACAGCCAGCAGCTGGCAAGGAGTGTGTTATGTAGCTTTGTGAACACAGACTGTGCAAAAGGATTCAAAGGATGTTCCAGAGGCAAATTGGTTGCAGCTAAATTTGCCCTCCTACTCCTGAACTTGCTTATTAGAGCCCTTAGCTTGAAAATTAGCTGGAACTGATGAGCTGAGTCGGAGCTGACTTAAGGATCTTTGCATATTAAGAAAACCACAGCCCAATTTAAATGTGCTTGTGTCTACGTGGCATGGAAATGCGGCTCTCAGTGCCTCCTCCTGCTACTCCCGAGAGGAGGGCTTCACAGCTCTGTAGAGGGCTCTTGCAGAGAGCTGGGGAACTATTTTGCCTTGGATTTGTAAGCTAAGGAAGAGTGAAAAGATAAGTTTTCTCTTCTCTCATTGTTTCCGAGCTTTGTACCTGCATTTTGTTTTTCCTGCTCAGGCATTCCCTGGCAGTGACCTCACACCTGTTATATATTCCATTACCAAAGGTGAATAATCCAGGCAAATATGAAGAATGAGAGAAGTATGTGCTTGCTTACTCAGATAATGAACTTAAAGGATGAAATCACCTCAGTCTTGAATTCAAAACAACCCTTTGGGATCCTGTTATGGTGGTAAAAGATACCGGAGGAAGGTGGAGCGTGTTGTGTCAATGGCAGTGGCACTTTTGCGTCCTTTGGTCTTCTTCCCCTTGTAAGGGCAATCGTTGAAACCTTCCTATCACTTGAGTATTGACTTTATGCCCTAAGAAAGAAAAGTGTGGCTTGAGCAGTGGTTTAATGCCACCTGTCCAAGACCACTGGAGCAGGTCTGCTCAGCCACAGGCTGACTGCACGTTTGCTCCACGTGCAGCCATCTCTGCCATCATTTGGAGAGCTTGAGGGCAGCGGCTCTGCCACCCCCTGCCTGTCACCCTGTACCACACGTCAGCTCGGCTCAGGCTTGCCCTTATGGCAGCCACACTGCGCCTGACCCCTGCATGGGTGTACAAAGGTGGGAAGAGGGTGGGCCGTTTCCTGCTCTTAAACAACTGCACGCTGTTAGCTCGGGGACAATTGAGCCTCTGGTGTTTATACTGTCTTTGTCTGCACAGACTGTGTGGATGCAGTCCCGATGCATTCGCTGGGAGATTTTCTTGCTGATTTTGATGGTGCCGGCATTTCACCCCTGATGTTTGTTTTAGTCATCCCCTTCTTGAATCAATATCTCAAGCTTCTTAAAACTGCATTGTGGCTATGTTTGGGTTTATTTGCATTACTTTTTTTTTTTTTCCTGAGTAAACCAAAATGGGGATGTCTTATAAAATACAGTTTTCTTGGTGCCCTACAGAAAGTAAATGTCACCTCCTTGTGACACATTCAGAGATCCCTCTGCATAGTCCTCTCACATAACCAACTTGACACCAAGGATGTCCCCAGGGTTTGCCCTCCCAGTGCCACCTTCCAGGATCCAAGCGCTCAGCTCAATGTAAACCTCAGCATGCTGCTGGACACTCAGAAACATTCAGCATCTTGCACTTTAGCAGAACCCAGGCGTGTTTTGTGCACAACAGCTATAATGGAAGGAGCTTGTGTCAAATGGAGAAATTTTCTTTTTCAATCTCCAGCTTTTCTAATTGCGTTACACTAATTGGTCTCCAGCTGCGAGGAAATACAGGAAACTTCTTATTTAATAACTTTTCTATAATCCTAAAGACATGATTTGCCCCTGCTGGAATGGCTTAGTCTGCATGTCTTCAGAAACACCTTGATAAATAACACCAGGCGCTGAAGATACTTTTCCAACCCTGTAGGCTGCAATACAACTCGTAGTGTAGCTGCACTGACATTCAGTCAACACGCTCACTGTTTACAGATTCTTCCTTTCCTTATTCTTGATGGTGTCTCAGATCTGCTAACACAAGAGAAGGTCCAGTAGAGGTGAAACCATCTTGTATTCAAGAGGGACTGAGAGACAGACCTGTTTGGATTTCCTGCTTGCCTTGCATTTAATTTGAACATCATCCTGGGTCTACGTGCAGTTTTTCACTCTGAGAAATAGCTGGGAAAAGTGCTTAGGAAAAACATCAGATTCAAAATAATAACAAGCCCTACCAAACAAAATCCTGTATTTGTCCCTAGATCTTAGTGACTGAAAGATGATGACATAGAAGGTTCCTGGCTTTATCCGTTCTCAAACAGCACTTTTTTCCTCAATGGCAATTATACTACTGAGAAAAAAGTCAGGGTTGGTCAGATCTAGCCCTGGCATCTTTGAGCAGATTATTCCTAAAATAAAGAAGCATTTCCAAGCCTGGTGGTTTCGGATGTTATGATCAATGTTTATTCATTTGTCCTCTCTTTCCATGGAACTGGCAGCGTCTGCTATTTCTCTCTCCAATACCACTGTTATGTCTGTAGCTCTAATCTAGCTACTTATATGGTCTCCACCATCATAATGTTTGAGAACATCCCAAGAAATTAAAAAAAAAAAAAAGAATAAAAACTCTAGAACAATAAATAACAGGCTCTCTCTTCCGTCCTTCCCAGGCTGATTTTAATAGCCTCGAGTCTTCATGTTTGCATGTGTGTGAGGAACAGCTGAGCTGAAGAAATGGTTTCTACCTTGGGCAGTGAGAATGGTGTGGGGGAAGCTGCCATAGTTGAGGCACACGGGTGACCAGGGCTGCTCCAGGAGCCTGCAAGTACTGGATGTGCTTCCCCTCAGTTTTCTCCTCCTTAACCCCTGGCTCCATAGTGTTTTACATGATTCCTGGAATTCAGCAAGTCATAAAAGTTACGAGAGGCAGAGGGTAGATGTGGGTTTTTCTTTTGGTAGAGAAAACTATTATTTCTGCCTGGAGACAAGTTGCCCTGGCCGGCTTGCAGTGGAGGTGTTCCCTCTATGTGTTCTGACCGCATTTGGATCAAGGTCAGAGTTTCTGTGTCTCTTCTCTGTGTTTGCTTGGGGATTGTTGTCTACTATTCCTGTGGACCCTGAAGTCATCCGAGCTGAAACTTATCCTCAAATTCAGCTTCTGGTTTAGATAGCTTTCCCTCTAGGAGACTGTGAGTAGCTAGTAGTGGATTGCTGGGAGCCCAGCCTTATCTCCTCACCCATTGCCCAGTTTTGGTGCTCTGGACTTGGAGCTGAGGCAAGGAGAGGCTGCTGAGCCTTCAGTCTGTTGGCTCTGGGCCTCATTTGTGGGGAAGAAAGCAAACCCTTTTGCACAAAGTGGGCTAGATCTGTGGGGAAGATTTAAGGGCAAAAACTCCTACCTGAAAAAAAAAAAGAAACCAACAAGCTAAAACTCTTGCCATGTGCTTTAAATCCATGAGCAGCAAATGGACGAATTACCAATGTATAAAAATACAAGTAAACACATGCCAACTTTAATTGGGGGAACACGTCCTTCCCCGTGACCTTAGCCTCTGTGACCGTACTTCTGCTGTAAGGGACGTGAACACTTGCTTTCTCCTCCATAAGCAGCAGACAGAAACCTCATTTCCAGCTGCAGGATTAAACTGCACGTGAGGAAATGGTTGAGTACATTCTTGACACACCTTTTTTTTTAGACCTGGATCAATGAAAAGAATATCATGATGTCTCATATTTGGGCTGGAAACTAAGCAATCTGCGTACTTGCAGGAACGAGATACAGTCGCCTCCGAAGCTTTTGTTGGCAGGAGGACAGGCAGCTGTCAGCACTTCAGTCTAGAAGTAGATGCAGCTCATTAGGACAGTTGGATATCATCAGATTAGCTGGGCTTGGAGATAGGGTGAGACAGGAAAACACATTACAAGAACTGGCACCTCAAACCCTCTCCCTTCAGAAATACTACCTCAAAACCAAGGAATGCTGTGGTCGATTGTAGCCAATATCAATAGAATATATCCTAATTTATGGGCAGACCTGCCAAGTATTTCAGCATGGGTTTCAGTGCCCCTGGTACACATAAAAGTTATGGCACCAGTTCTGGATTAGTTACTGGGACTCTGGTAATGATGTTCCTGGCATAGCACTCCTTGCAAACACGTACTTTGGAGGAGTTCCCATACATTTTTTTTATTGTCCACCAGAGCTGTGGTGGTAAACTGTATGAAATCAATCCAGAAAACTGGAAAAAATCAAAATTAAATTGGGGGGAGGGGAACCAAGTAAATATGGCAAAGCCTTTCTGGTGTAGACTTAAAATAAAGCCAGGAATCAAATGGCTGTGGCTTGACAACATCAAAGTCATGAAGGAGGGAGTTTTAGCCTTTCTTTCAGTGCCCTTAGAGGACTGCCTGAAATGCTCGGTTCAGCTCTGAAAATGCTTGCTGACTGGAAACAACTCACAGGTGAATGGCAACAAGAGCAACAACAACAAAAAACAGCTGAGGGGCAGCAGGGACTACTTTTGAAGAAAGATTAAATAGGTTTGGCTGGGTGACAGACAGAGGTAGCCAAGGTCCTTGACAATACTCCATATGTGTTTGAACGTAAACAGCAGGAGGCAGATGAAGTGTTTGTCAACGTGCGTGGCCATGGTTTGTTGTTGTGTTCAAAACCTCTTTGTTCTCAGCACACTTCTCCTTTCAGAGCTTGCACCTCAGTTTCACAACCCAAGCAGCAGGGATACCATGTGTTTCCTTGGCGCTTTTCATCCCACCATCCCCAAACGCTTCACAGAGGTGAATTGAAGGAGCCTCGTGTGAAGCAAACAAACAAAAAGATTAATTTATTCCTCCCAAAATGCAGTCAGCTGTGGTGTAAAGTCACAGAGGAGCTGGATTGTCTCTCTGTACGTTACCGCAGAGTTGCAAAGGATGTGGTATCCACGCTTCGCTCATTTCTGGGGACACTGCGAGCAGAGGAACCGTGAGAGTGCACTGCAGCAGGCAGTGCTGAGACTAGAAATTTTATCCAAGGAGATGGAGGAATAAAAGAGGCAGAATTGCAGTTTCTTTCCTTCAAGGATATTTGGTTTGGTCAACTTGTCTCTGCCTTCGTTCTTAACCATTATGAGGACGTGCAGGCAGAGCTGACTGTTATTTCTCTGCTGAGCAGAGCCTCTGCTTACTCAGTACTGATTGAAGGTTGCTAGAGCAACATTAAAACCACTTCCTATAGAGAGGAGATGTGCTCTGTGGGCCTACACAGCTAGCAGAAGTTATGAAATTTCATGGAGGAAATACAGTGCAAAGAGCAAAGTGGTGTGGAAACCTTAAACGGGGATGTAACTGCAGCCACTTCTTGGTCAATGCGAAGGGAAAATAGGAGTGCAACACCCTTGTATTTGAAAATCTCTTTATTTTTGAGACAAGTTTTATTCTGTTTGTCATCAGTGCTGAAAGAGGAAGCTGATAAAGAAAAGAAACAGTTTTCCAATGATTAAATATTTTATTAATGGCTTCTACTTTGTCTGATCACTGGATACTGTCAGATGAATCCTGAGGGCTTTGCAACAAAGAAGATCTGCACTCCTGAAATTATAATTCCTGGGGTAAAGCTAAAGTAGAGTGTGAAAAGTAGCATTCATTAGCATTCAGACAGTTCTCAGTGCTGAGCATACCTTCCATAGGTAGTAAATGAGGAACTCACATCTGGGCTATTTACTAATAAAATCCCCAGCCATTTCTGTAGAATTTGATTTACTGCTCAGTTATTGGTGTGGTCCTGGGAAGGAGAGTTCAAGATGTCCTTACTCTGGATGTTCTTTTCCTGTACTCTTCCTTCTGAGTTCTGTAAATCACAGGTTGCTTGAGCAGCATTCCTGCTGAAAAACATCTGCAGGGCTTTTGCTGCAGACCTTTTGCTTCATTGTCTGCTCCACGTCCTTGGCTGTAAAAATGATACAGCAATTTCTCCTAGTTTCCCCTCATACCCTCAGAATAATTCAGGGTATAGGATATGCCAAGAGAATTGTGAAAGCCTGGACCAGGATTTTGTGGCCACGGTTCTGCACGTAGAAGCAATGACATTAGTCCTGAAGTATTGCAGCTGGTTAAAGGATCACCTTGCTAGAAAGTATCAGCAAACAGAGAGAAACAGAAAACAGCAAAGCTTCAGTGTCACCCATGATGAAAGATTAAAAGTCTTCTGGCTTTTGAACCAGAAGTGAAGTGGGGTTTTTGGCATCAACATGAAAACTAAGGTCAGTGTGGACTATAAAATACAGAAACATGTGAAAGATCTCATTCACTTCATAGCTCTCGCAGAGTCAAGGGAAGTAGTTACAACACATTTATCAGATCTAGAAGAAATATGGCCAAAAAGATGTGTTGTGTAGCTGGGACACAGTGGGGTCAGAGTCCCTTACAGTGACTTAAACCAGTTCCTGGCACCAAAGCTCCCTTGGTACCCCTGTGTAATGCACCAAGAGGGAGGCAGCTGTCTTTCTCTACCCAGCAACAGCTGAATGAAGGTGCTGGGCTAATGGTATGACATTGGTGACAAGAAATAGCCCTTTAACTATTAAAAAGGCGATTTCAGCAGTGTAACCTATGAGGCTGGAAGCAGGTACCATGCCAGCCCAGCTGCTAACAGGGGGGCTGCCTCTGAAACGGTATTGTGCAAAATACTAGAGAATGTGCAGTTTGTAGGAGCCCGGTGCAGGTAGTGAGGCAGCTGACCTGTCAGATGACGGGGACCTGCAGAGAGCTCCATTGATCTTATGCTTCTTTTCCATCTCTGATTTCTGCCCTGCTGATGTTTGAGTGCATTACTGTCCTGCCACGTGGTTTGTTTTATAACCAAGGGGGACAGCTGAGTTCCTTCTACAGCAACACGGGTTTTTTTGTGATGCCAATGCCATGACCTTTATTCATGAAAAACAAAGTACGAATGGGGAAAGCAGGGTGGAGCTCCATCAGAAATGTGATGTAAACAGCTGCGGAGATGTGGCTGTGCACCTCCAAAGACATTTCCCACCAGGTATGAATCTGAGCAACACGGATTGCAAACACAGCAGAGATCCTATCTGATATTTTGTTAAGCTAATTGCCTATATCTAAAAGCAAAGGCTAATAAAAATTGCCAAACTGAACTCTCAGTCTAATTAGACAACAATAGCTTCCAAAGGACTTAATGGAAACAAATGCCCATTCCAGGTACATGCTGACATTTCAGAAATGCCAACCTCTTTCTCATGTTCAGGAAGGTAACAGGGTCCATTCAGCAGGAGAAGAGCTCTGTTTTGGTGTGGAAGCACATTCTCCCCAGTACCTCTGAAATCTCATCCGGAGGCAAGTTTGAAATAATTCATGCTTTCACTCTTACAAAAATATTTTCACGTTTGGAGCAAACAGCTGTGATGGTGGTGGAGAACAGCAGGAATATGACCTGGAACAGGCTGCTGGTGCCCGGTGGGCAGGAGCCCACGCACTGCTTCCCTGTGCCATGGGAGCAGTGAGTGGGTGCCTGGCAGGCAGAACACACCCGGTACACGTGTGGTCCCAGTGAGTGTGTAGCTGCCAGACGGAGAGGATCCCGGTGTGATCTGGGTGGGTGGATCCCAGTGAGGCAAGCATCCCTGTTGTCAGTACTGTGTGCTGTGCTTGATGCAACAGCCGTGGAGCCAAGTGGGGCAAAGGGGCTGGGGGCACCCCACAGACCTGAGACAAGGTCACTGAGGGTCCTGCACTCGTTTTGTGTCTGGTTTCATGTTAACACGGCTCTGTGATTATATACTATGCTGTATGGACAGGAACGTTACATGAGCTGTTAGCAGAATGAATTGCATCTAAAGGGGAGATTTTGGTTGGATGGAAGGAAGAAGGTTTTTACAATAAGTGTGGTGAGGCACTGGCACAGGCTGCCAAGAGAGGGGTGGATGCCCTGTCCATGGAGACAGCCAAGGTCAGCTGGAGGGGCTCTGAGCACCTGATGGAGCTGTGGTTGTCCTTATTCATTGTAGGGGGATTGGACCAGATGGTCTGTAAGGGTCCCTGCTGACTCAAATGGTTCTATGGTTCTCCAGCTTAGTGGACGTGGTGGTGATGGGTTGATGGTTGGACTACATGATCTTAGTGGTCTTTTCCAACCTTAATAATTGTGTTTCTATGATGCTGATATGGATGGATTTCTGCCTGGCTTTGCTCCATGGATGTGTGGCTCCTGGGGGGCTTTTCCCCACACAGGCAGCCCCTTCTCTCACAGGCTCCATGCCAAAAGCTTGAAAAAGATCGGAGCACACATCCTGCTCACTCCAGCTTCTCATCCCCTTAAATGGGTCAGTCTTTCAGTAGGTGGGGAGGAAACATCTCATAAAAACACCGTTGTCAAGGCTGCCTCTAAACAACAGGGCAGATGTGCACGCCATTAGCATATAGGGACATGCAAGAAACTCCCTCAAATTCTGCCCTTGCTGACAACAACACGGTGAGTCACGTTGGCGTGGGGCCAGGCCAGGAGCAAGCTGCTGGGAAGCACCCGGGCAAACTTTCCACAGCCGACGCCTGCCCAGGTCAGGAGCCAGCATCAGGTATCTGCGCAGGGATGCCGCGCTCAGTGCTGCTGACTTTATTTTGGGCAGTGGAGATTCTGGCTGAAAGATCACTTGAGAGCGTGCCAAAGGCCCAGAAAAGGTAACTGCTTAGGAAGGCTCAAGGTCACCCAAGCTGCCCGCCTCTCCACAGTGACATCGCTGCCCTCCGGAGCAGCACTGCCGCAGCGGTGGAAGCTCAAGCATCCTCCTTGGGGCACATGGGGATGGCTTCAAGCGTCAGTGCCCAAAGGCAGCGGGCAGGGACGTGCCAGGAGCTGTGTGACATCCCGCAGAAGGGCAGCACAGCGCTCTGCGGGTGAACCGCGAGGCTCCCTGCGCCGGCTCCCCTGCCCCAGCCACCAGACGCAAGCAGTTTGTTTTGCATTTGGACTGGTAGGCTGGAAAACCAAAGTGCCGTGTTTTTTAGTTTATATTACATGCTTGCGTTCCAGTTCTGTTAATTGAAATCATGTAGCTGAATGAGCAGTTGCTGGATAGCTCGCAGGGTTTATTTTAAATTTTCTCTCTATTTTTTCTGGATGCTCGAGCATTTGATGCTCTTCCTCTCTCTGCTTGCAGCGCATTAATTCACCTAAGTAAGGAGAAACTCTATCTGTCTGAACCAGTGATAGTGTGCATTTGGGAACGGTTTTGTTTCTTAGGGTATTTTCTGTTAGTGTTTGCCTACAGCTGCCAAGGTAATTTGTCAGAATATACTAGGTACTTCAAAATCATTTTTTAAACACTCTTCCTAAGTGTTCCACCACCACTTTGAGAGGGAAGGGAGCAGGGGGACCCCCCAGCAAGTAGAAAGAAATATGAGCATGCAGGAATACACTTGAGTGATCACACCTCTTCCTCCTTGTGGGTGTGATCCATCGCCTTGCCTGGATCGATGGGAGCATAGGTGGACTCACCACCATGCAACTCAGCGCTGCCTTCCCCTGCGATGCCCACTGTCACCTGGCACGTGGTCAGGGCAGCTCAGCATGGTGACTGGCTGCAGATAGAATGGAAAGGGATCTGCACAGCAGCCTCAGACCCTGCTGACTTTTTATTGCTGTCAGTGCATCTGCCACAAGTTCATCCCCATGTTCTCCCGTGGCTTCTCAGCTTTTGCATGGCCTTTGCAATGCCCCGTAACTGCCCCAGCTTTGCAAGAGCTGTTCTGTTTGTGAGGAAACCTCTGTGCAGGCAGAATATCTAGCCGGAGCACAACGAGTGTCCAAAATTTTAGATCAGCTGTATCGTTGCAGCCCTGTTCTGCTACAAGGCAAACAGCATCACCTCCGAGCACACCCCATGCCACTGATGTAGTGCTGGTGCAGGACTCACCCCACTGTGGGAATGCTACTTAAACTGCCCAGACTCACAGTGCTGCTCTCAAGACTGCAAACTCAAAGTGTGGACATGCACAGGGCTGTGCCAACACAAGCACGATTTACTTGGGTCTGCACACAGAGCTCCTTGCAGCTCAGCTCTGCGCCCACATGCTTCTGTCATGCGGGAGTGAGCATCACCTTAACCCAGCAGAGCCCTTCCATGCAAATCTCTGCCTGCTCTGCATTGTGCGAAGTACTGACTCCAGAATTAGATCCAACAAGATGACATTTTTCTGCAGCAAGCACATTCAGACTTAGCCTTTTCAGGCCTTGTATCTCAGTTATTAATAGTATTGTTTGCCTTCTTTTGGAAAATTGAATTCATGTGATAAAGAGGAACTTTATATATAAAATTCTGATGCACAACTTCTGGTATGAGTGCTCTTGCAAAATACAGAAGTGGAAAATATAGGTTATGTGGTGGGAAGTTGTTTTCTTTTTTGTTTGTTCATTTGCTGTTGTTGTTGTCTTTTATTGTTGCAAATTTCATATGGCAAAGCCAGCAAAGAACAACAGCAACCTTTAACAAACCCGTTACCTGTAGATCTTGTCCCATCCAATGAGGTGGCAAATTCAGGCAGGCATTGCAAGGTTTGATAAGAGCTCTTAAGTAGCAGTTATTTCAGGCAGTAAAGAAATGATTAGAAGATGTAAGTAGTACATCTGCCAGTATACACGTAGCTCTAGGTAAGCTTAATTAAAATAGAAGAACTTCCTGGGAAGCGCAGTCATTGGGTTTCCTTCGGCAGCATTAAGTGAAATGAGGAGCACAGACGTGGATTCTCGTGCAGGACAAATGCTGCACAGCATTTCTCAGGGACAGGCTCTCTCCTGGAAAAGAACAGTCAAACAGAAGCAACACATCTTCGCTGTACTTCATTGCTGTGACTCTGTTACAAGACCTCAGAGTTCAGCATGTGGGATGCAGCTGAACGAAAATGGGTTTCCTGAATTTCTGGTGACTGACTGAAATCCACACACGTACCGGGTATTTTAATTTAAGGAAAAAGGATTTTGTTTCTTTATCCTGTTACATAACTCTGGATCTATTCTCCCTTGAATACACAAGTGTGTTTATCGTTAATCTTAAAGGGAAACAGTCACCCTTCAAAACCTTTGCTGAATTTATATGCTTTTTAATGTTAGATCCCGAACGACCGGCTGTGAATTAAAGATGAAAACACATTGTTTATTTTCTAAATCAGATTACTTTAACCTCATTTTATGCACGGCTCTTTTACTGCCTTTCCCCAATAGCAACAGTGAAGAAAAAAAGATCATTCTTTTGGACACGACTTCCAAAATGCAAAACATACAGCTCGTGCAGCACCCAGCAGAGCAGAGTCCCCGTTATTGCTTTTAGCTCACTTTTATGAAGCCGGCTGCCTTTCAGCTTGGAGACATTCTTTAATAATACCTATAGCTTTCATTCGATGCCACATTCCACTCAAGGGTTTTAAATTGCTCAGGAGCTCTTGAAAATCCTATGGGCACGGGAGAGCTTTTTTATTTCCAGATAGCTGTCAGTTAACCTGAGACACAGTGTGACCATTGGCGCCCAGTTTGGTCCCTCTGGGTTTGCCCCTCGCTTTAGGGATCAGCTCCTGTAAAGGAGGAGGCATTTCTAGACCTGCCTGGGGTTTGGGAAAGGTTTCAGCCTTCCAGATTTGCAAAGTGCCTCAAATTAACATGTAATTACCTCAATGTAAGGAAATGACCGACGGAAGCAATCCCATAATGGCCAAGCAGTTTCAAACATAAGCAAAATAGGCCACCAGTAGTATTAAATCACATTCTTAATACAATGTAAAGCCATTGAGGCTGCTTTTTAAGAATTTCTGTGGCTTTTAGTTTCCTGGTGTGCGTTGGTTCCATCATTGGCAGATTCACATGATGGGGGTGTACCGAAATCACAGGTTGTGCTTTGCTTTGGTTTGATATTTTATGTATGTATGAGTTAAAGAGATGAACTAAGAAAAATTAACTGCCCAGGCCATAATTTCATCTAAAACAAATACAAACTAAAACTGCAACAACTGAGTGGATTGCATGGATTAGTGAAATATCCCAGTACGTAATAGCAATAGCAACAATTCTATTCCCGGGTTCAGTAAGGCTTAAAATCTGCAATCCGGAGTCACTGCATGATGCTTAAATCCCCCACCAAATCTGCCACCCTTTTTTCAAGCTCATGGTCCTTTGCCATGCAGGGGAACCCTGAAGGCTGCCCTTGTATAGGGGTATTTATACAGGAAATCTGTGTTTGGAGACTTGCAATGCAGTGGGCTTACTCAGAGCATCTTTTTGCCTTCTTGCCTCTGTCCTTCTCTACAGATAGTGAGTGCTCTTAGAGTTCTGCCTGGAATAAATTTTGCTTTTTTTATTTTAATGTTTATATGTAAAATCTTGCCAATCCCTGCCAAACCTGTCTCTTGTTCTTGTCTTGGTCCCGAGCTACGTTTCCTTGAGCAGGCACAGGTTGAGAAGAAACAAGGTTTTTTTTTTTCCTTAAAAAGCAAATCCACTTTAATTTTAAAGGTTTGCTGATGAGCGTATCTTAGGTCCTGGTGTGATATCCCCCCTCCATGCCCCTCACATGATAGAAACATGATCTACCTCTGCCATACGCTTGCGTTAATACGCATCCATCTGCGAAATGAGGCAGTCCCATCACTGCCCCTTGAGACCTCCTTCCCATGGTGCACACACAGTGAATCCCTCCCGACTTCCGTGCCGTCTCGGTACATTTCCACACACCAGAGCCAAGCTGGGGATTTGGCCCAGTGTCTTTTTTAAAACCTGTGACCCAGACGTGGAGATTAAAGACGAGTTCTGTTATTGGATTAAACAGATACAAGAGGTGCTCACAATATCAGCACCTAACACCTTAAAACTCCAGACAGGAGATCTGCACGCGAATGGGGAGTCTAGTCTGTAGGAAGGAGACAGAACACAAAGGAAGACCACTGCTGAGCTGTGCCTTGGAAAGGTGTGCCAAACCCAGCCACGCTGGGTGATGTGCAAAGCACAGGAGCATTGTATCCTGGCTTTCTATAGCATCATACTCCTGGATATGCTGTAGGTCTGGTATACAAGTCATTTGGACTATATTTACCTGTAACCAAAGCGGTTTTGGCCGAATTTATTTCAGTTTGGATGAACGTTTTCATGGTGTGCTGTCGAAGGGGAGACACTTGGATCTGCTATTCATGGCACCACCATTGAAATGAACGGAACTGCGGAACTAAAAATAGCAACAGATTAAAGCCAGACCATCAGTAAAAGGACAGTAATTTAAGGCACTGTTTACATGCTTAATATGATGCACATGCTTATGCTTTGCAATTTGGGCTCTGACTTGTGATCTCTGTTACATAAGAGCTGGAGGAGGCATTAGCAGTGCCATTCCCCCAAACACTCTCCGGGCTCCATCGCAGAAGTTGTGCCGTCTCGTAACGAAACAGCAGGCAGCGATGCACATATTTATGACACCAAAGGACTAATTAATATCATTGTTCCCCTCAGTTCCAGGTACTGTTTACACGCTACTGATTTCAAAACAGCCTGGGCTGGTTTTTTTTCCTTCCCCCAACCTTTTTTTTTCCCCAAACACAGCGAGCAGCCACGTGTTGTGTGTGGCTGATTTTTTTTTTTCTAAAGAACGAGGAACAACAGAACAAGGGAGAGCCAGAGACAGAAAATACAGGCTTTGATTCCTCTAGAGAACTTGAGCAAAATGTTCCGCTGCTGTCAGTGGTACAGCTGTGCTGGCAGGAGCCGTGGCACAGATGAGGCTCCAGCCGCTACTCGTGTTTTGCTGATGCGACTGCCGCTTCCTCGTCGGCATCGAGGCATCCTCGCTGCAGCTGAGCAGGTGGGAAATGCTCTGCCTCATTCCCCAGCACGGCCGTGGCTGCCTGGGTTTGCAGTCCCTCGTGGAGTCTCACAGGGATGCCCGCGGATGCCGAGCTGCAGTACAACAAGAAACCTGATTCATAAGGCGTAGGTGGCAGCATGCACTACATCGTGTAATTAGTTTAAACCAGTCTGTCAGAGCAGATAGCTCTTCAATTAGCTGAGTCTATCTTACACCTGTATCTATCTTTCAGTTTGAGGTCTATTCATTTTTCCCACCAGCTCGGTGCTGGGAAGTCAGGGAGCACTCCAGAGTTGTGATGCTGTGGCTGTGGCACGCTGCACCTGGTGTCCTGCCTGCAACCAGTGCATCTCCCCGAGCTTCTGCACGAACCAGCTGAGCAAATCAGCTTTTCCTGGAGATGTCCCCAAGGCTGATGTGATGGAATTCGGTCCCCTCACCATCCGGGGTGTAGGTGAGGGGCTCTATAGGTGTCACTCACTGAGCACCATCCCGGTGGTGTGGGAAGGTCGGGTCAGTGTCTGGGACAGCCTGCCGGCAGGGGCTGGGGGGAACGTTTGCTCTTTTTGGCTCAATCCCTGCTGCTCGCAGCGTGCGAGGTTAGCACAGAGGGATCTCTTTATCTGCTACTCAGTCCCTGCAGCGTGAGCGGTATTTTACAGTGCAGCGCATCTCAGTCTTTTGCAGGGGTTGTATGAAAATGCTCAGTAAGCCTACGTACTGCCGTACCGTTTCATTCACGGAACGACAGGAGGTGAGGGTAGAAAAGCAGAGAGACGTCTCTGAGCCGTATCCCCGTCCGACTCCACGAGGAGAGCACCACAGGCTTTCGGAGAAACGAGAGCCAAAGCGGGACAAACCGCTGCTCTGCTCCTTTCTCCTGCGGCCGCCCCACCGCACTTTGTCGTGCGGCCGAAGCCGGGCGGGGAGGAGGCACAGAGCGGTGCCGTCGGGTCCGCGCCGCTCCCCAGGCACCTGCCGGCCGCGCTTCTCCCAACAGGAGAGGGTCGCCCCGAGCACATAATGCCCCCCAGCCCACCCGGAGCGACACCGACCGCGGAGTCCGAGCGCCCGCCGTCCTCCCGGGTAAAGCGGCCGGATGCTTTGTCTGAGAGAAGGGCTCTCTTTGTGCGGGGATGGAAAAAATAGCAACAGACGAGAAACGAAACCTTCGCGCGGAGCCCTCGGGCAGCGGGTGAGGCTGCGGCCGGGAGCACGCGGGGCGGCGCGGGGGGAGAACCGGCCCCGGCCCCGGGCGGCTACAGCCGCTGCCCCGCACCCGCCCGCCCCTCCCCGCCGCCCCGCGGCCGCCTGCCAGCCCGAGCTCCGCCGCCGTGTCTGCGGCATGGCCCCTCCTCCCCCACACCCCTTCCTTTAGGCTCCCCCCTCCCCAGCAAAGAAGAGGCCGTGCCGGTGTTTTTCCACTCAGCAGGATGGGTGATGCTCAAAGCTCCCTCATTAGACAACAGACACGAGAGGTCAGGAAGAAAGCGCTTATAAATTACCGTTTCCTCCCGCTCGGCGCTGTTAGTCGCGCCGCACCGCTTCGCCGGACGCTCCGCACGGCCGCAGGGGCGCAACGGCGCGCAGGCACCGCGGGCAGCAGCGGACGCAGGTAGCGGCACCTCCCGGGAGGGCGGGCGGTGGGGCCGGAGCGGAGCTGCGAACAAAGGGCGGCTGAGCCGAGCCGTGCCGTGCTGCCGCTGCGCTGTCGCTGTGCATCTCCGAGCGGAGCGGAGCCGAACCGGGCCGGCAGCGCCCTGCCTTTGTCCGTGCTGCTTGCGCGTTCCCTTCCCCCTCCGTGTATTTATTTGCTCTTTCTTCGTCTCTCGACCCCCTTCCTCTCTCCCCAGCTGTCTCGTTACCCGGGTGGTTTTATTTCTTCCCCAGCGGTTATTTTCATCCCCCCTCAACCCCTCCCCATCACCACCTTGCGTTAACTTTTTGTCGAGATAACAGTTTGTAGCGGTGTAATTACCACTTGCTGGCGGCCCTCCAGCGCATCCACGGAGCACGCTGCTCTTTTTCGCCCTTTTTCTCTCGCCTCCCCCTCTTGCTCCCACTCTGCCCGCTGTGTTTTTCCTGGCTGCCGTGCGCTAACCTCGAGTTCAGAGGCTGATACAGGCGATGCTGCATCTGATGCTCGTGGGCCTACCTGGTGGGTAATACTGCTGCTGCTCCTCCTTTGCTTTTCGGCTTTTATTTATTATTATTATTATTTAAATTTTCTTCGGTCCTTGGCGGGCTAAAATCAAACTTGTGCTGGGTTTGGGGCTGCACAGGGCAGGGTGTGGAGCTCAGCGTGGGGCGGTGATTGTGGGGTGAGCAGGAGCCACGTTTCCCCGGGTGGCTTTAGGATAACGACTGCCCATCTCGCCTCTATACCAGGCAGTGTGGGAGGACTTGTGAGGTTTCCATATAAGAACACGGGAGAATTTATTTCACACGGGCAAAGAAATGTGTGGATTGTGTGTTATTTAGGAAACAGAAGGCAAGCCGTGGTGTTCTTAGGCAGCTCCGAGAGGGGCACAAGTTTGTATTTAGAAACTGTAAAAGCTGATTTGTGGTGTTTAATGAGAGCGACGCTTAAAGGAAATTGCTGATGGAAAAAGTAGTGGGGGAAGATGCAGATAAACGAGCAGAAAAAGCTCCACACATATTCCAGCACGGTTTGTGCCGAGGTGTAGAGATGGAGTTTTTGGTTCGTTCTCATTCTTTTAACCGTATTGGGAAAGGCATTAAGAAAATGCTGTGAGAGGAGCTGGTTACGCTGGGAGTGCTATTTTGGTAACTGCAGTATTTTTTTTGCTTGTGTGACAAAATGTTTTGGGTTTTGTATTAGCAGGAAAGCGAGGCAGCCCTGTCTGTAGGCTCGTCAGTGTAATTTGGTGCCTGGATGACAGTTGCTACCGGTTTTGTTTGCACGGGGTTGGGAGTAAAATAGCCCATTAAAACCTGCTGCTGTGGAGTTTGGAGGGGAGAGGCTTTGGCGAAAGCCTTGATGTTTCTGCTGGCGGGGTGTTTACTTCAGGGTTAGGGTTTGGGCGAGCTCACTGCTTTTCTCATTGTTTGCTTTTGTGTGAGTACTGCGGAGGGATTTCCCTGAAGGCTGTCACAGAAGTGCAGTGGTGGGGTTGCCCAGAGGGTGGTTTGGTTTGTTTTTTATTAAAGAAAAACGTGAGTAGCGGAGGCAGGCAGCACCAGGACCGAGTCACTCATCCAGAGTGAGAGGCAGTACGGTCGAGGCTGAAGCACGAGTGTGCCAGGAGGATGTCTTTGTTGCCTTGGTTAGGCTGACACTGGAAACTTTATTTTTGACACTTTCAGAGATAGCATCTTTGTGTTTCCTCTTCAACTGTCTCTTTCTTTTCTCTCCTTTGCATGTGTTTTTTCTCTTCTCTTCGTTTGCCTGCATCTCACCTTCTCTTTTCCTTCCACTTCTCACCTGCTTTGCATTGCTTTGAGGCAGCACCCACTGGAGGGCGACAGACACCTGTCCCCGTGCTGCCCCGCGTGGGAAGGGAGCGGACCCCACAGCCCGGGGGACAAAAGGCCGCTTCTCGCTGTCATTTATTAACCCGCATCCTTTATGTGTGGTGCCAGGGGTGTTTGCTGCCACACTTTGCAAAAAGAGGGAGCTCGCAGGTGGCACTGTGACGTTGGGAGGTACTGAGGAGGTGGCTGCGTGCTTGGGGTGCTGGGTGAAATAGGCTGGGGCTTTGTCTGTAGGGATTTTGGTCTGGAGTTCAGTAGAAATTCGGACGAACTCAGATGCTGCCGTGTTTGGTTCTATTTTACTTTGCTGTAGCTGAGAGCAGAATGTTGTTGGCAGTGACTAATTTGTAGCTTTCGGGGTGGTTGCTTGGATGTTTCTTACATGGCAGAGGTGAAATGCGTGGACTGTGGCAGGAGGCTCTGCTGCATTTTAAATCCTGTGTGAGAAGAGGTGCAACATTGCTGGGGAAGAGAGGAAGGCACTTTGGGTTGGCTTGCTCTTTCTGCACAGAGCTTATGGAAGCCCCTGTGCCTAAGCACAGCTGTTTGTAAAGCGTCAGGGATGGATTTGTCTTACAGGTGATCACTGCAAATATTTCAACGAGTTTCCTCTTAAATCAATACTCTGCATAACCAAGACTGAGCTACACCTTGGTGGTCTCTAGCCAAGTCCTGTTGGCTGAGCGTCTCCAAAGAAACCCCCAGCCACAAGCCTTTAAACAGGCAGCTGCGTCTCTCAGGCAGTGGTGCCCACAGTGCTTACCTCAACGTTCAGCAGCAAACCCCTGCTATTTTAACTTTATCCCTTCTGGCTTTTCCAGTACCCTTGGCTTGGATAGAAACCGCCTGTTCCATCAGAAGGGGTATCCCTTTGCACTGGTGCCCTACCCAGGCATTTAGTCATGTTCTGAAAAGCTTATGCTCATTCGTTTCTTTTAAATTTAACCATATTACGACACATGAGAATGGATGGAAAAGCAGTGGTAGTTAAGGCCTTTTGCAAGCAATGCTTGTTTGATTGCTCATACTAATAAACTGTAGATCATTTAAGAAGTGCAGCTTTGAATAGATTAACTACTGGGATTAGTGCATCTGACTTCTCATCACTGACTTCACTCCTGTGAAGGGGGGCTGCTTGCAGGGCTGAGTCCTCATTTGGAAGAAAAGCATGAGGATGAAAATTCAGTGATTTAACAATTGTTGAATTTCTCCCATAAATGCATACTTACTTGAATCCTCAGCTGTTGTAGTGCCATGGATTTAATTGATTTGTGCTAGCTGAGTATCATCCCAAGGCATGTAAACTCTAGGCAATACTCTTTAAATTACTTACAGAATAGCTAATATTGATATAAGATAATGTGGTAGAAATTAAATGAGGGTTGCCATTGTGCCTTGTTCTTCCCTTCCTCCCCACCCCCCCGAGGCAGCCATTGGAAGGTCTACCATGCTGCCAGGATGTGATTCTGGAACAGTGTCTGGAGTCCTACAGCATCTGCTGCATTTCTGTCAGCCTCATTTTTGTGTGCATGTCTAGATTCACACAAACAAAAAGCAGATCGGTACTGACTCTAAACCCTGCTCCAAAAGCATCCACAAATCCTCCCAGCTGGGCTGGTGGAAGGGGAGAGTGAATCAAATCTGCAGCCAGCTGTAGGTGGGAGGCAGCAGGCAGATGGCATGCGGCTGTGTGAGGGTGGCTGGTAAAAGCCGTGTGCTGCTGGGCATGCTCGTTCATTTCAGCAGTTACTGGATTTCCTGTTGTGGTTCTTTGTTGCCCAGCCCAGAGGAGCGCCTTTGGCTGCAGGACATGCATCTGAGTGCAGCTGGGGCTTGAGTGCTGGTGTGTAGAAACGATGATGCTGTGCCAAAGTGCAGCAGCAGCAGCACCCAGAGTTGGGACGTGGGGTAGGGGGGCTGCACACAGGTAGGAGAGCAATCCGTATGTAGAGCCATGGTCAGCTAGAATGTTAAAATCTCTCTCTTTTTTTTGCTTCAGATTATGTGGCATTTGCATTTTATTTCACTGCTGCAGTGTAGTTCCCTTACTCTTGAAACTGATCTAGGCAAATTTTCTGCAGTGTTTTCCACTGAATGAAACAGATGACAAACAACCTGATTTGACATTGTTACTACCTTCACTGTCTTGATGTTCTTCAAAACTAAGCTCACACAGAAGAAATTTAGAAAACTGTATGCATGCTAATGTTATCACGTGCCTGACTTGTCTTCCTGGACCCATTTTTTCTTTTTCCTTTAAAATATTTTTTTTGCCTTTTCTTTTTCTCTTTTTATTTCCAAATAGGAAAAGAAAATCCACTCCGGAGAGACTCTTCTTCACGTAAGTGTTATTCATGCTTGTTTATAAAATTACAAAAGGCTTATAAAGATGATTAAAACGTTCCAATTCTGAACATTTGCCATCTGTTCATAGAAACCAAGTGTAGAGCATGCAAAGATAGGCTGTAGTTATACAGCAATAACGCTCAGCAACTGTTATCTTAAATCTATCTGTGCTGTTCTTCTGTGCATATCACTGCAGAATTTAGAAACTCTGCAGACATTTAAGTAGCATGCCTGTAAAGTTGGTGTGTAAATCCTGAAGGGGCAGTATTACAGTGGTAGTGGAGATTGATGGGTGAGAGCTCATTTTAGCACCTCGGAGTCCCCGACCCCCAAACCCCGTGACAAGAATCAGCTTCTCCACCTTGGATTCTACGAAATCCAAGTTCTGTCTGTAGAGCCGTTTGTTTGCGTGCACGTGTACTAGTGTGTGCATGTCTCTGTGTGAGTAAGAGAGAGTGTGTATATGTGTATTTGGCCTCAAATAGCATATATAGGTATTTCAGGCCTTTTCTACAACCTGTGGTGATACCCATTAAAATAAGACTAAATGCCAGTGAATACTGTTGCAAATGTTTTGTGAAAGCATTTGGCTCCAGGCTGGACCCTCGGTCTGGAAGAGCCCAGTACAGTATTCTTCATGGGGCAAAGAAAGCTGCACGTGGTAGAAATTAAACAGTTTTCTCCACACCACGTAGTGATTTGGTTTCCTTGCAGATCTCTGACTTGAAAACTCTGAGTAGCCTAGTAAGCTCTGCTCTGGTATTTCTTCCTAGTAAATAAATCTGATTAAATGTTTTAAGGGGCTGCGTAGATGAAGAGTCTCATTGCTTAATGCAAAATTAGCTTAGCAAGGAAAATGACTGCATTGTTCCCAATGCAGGGCCCGCTTTGCATAACTCCGAAGCATGTACTGTGTCAAGTGGCATGGCAAGCCCACGAGCGCTCGCATCAGCCTGATTTCCCATAAATCAACGTTTTTTTGGAAAAATAACATATATCTCTCAATTGCAGCACTCCATTTATGCTTGCATAGCAACTGCTGGTTAATATGTAGCAAAACGCGGTGTGGTAACAAATGTTTTTTTGCTATTGTTGAGCTGGAATGTTAGTTCAGCTTCTAGATAAAAGTGGCTTGCGCAAGGCGCCCTGATAGACCATGATTTCTGTGGCTTGTATGGTAGTTCTGTAGGCAACCGTGGTCTGCTATTCCCCTCCCCTTGCTTCCCTCCATTTTCCATGTCAGATGTGGGGTTGGGTGAAGGCAGAGAGCTGGCGGCCCTTTGAACCCAGCAAAGCACGAATGTGCGGCCCGTTGCCAGTGAAGCCTCTGCGGCAAGCGCTCTTTGTTCCAGTTGTGTTTCTAGGAGAAAAGTTGTAAGGCACTTCAATTAATAGCTTTGAACAGTAAGCGTTCTTTGGCTGGTTTTATGGGTACCATAGGGCCATCATTCTGGAAAAAATACAGTCAACAGTAAGAGAAAGGAACCCCCACAAAGAATTAAGGAATCATCCTTTCTTACAGCTCAAATCCTAGCTGAGACTAGTTCAGGGGACTGTGTGTTTGTCAGGGTACATGATTGTTTTTTAAAGGCAATAGAAAAGGAAAAATACTATGAAATCATAGTATTTCATTAGTATTTCATCCTAGCATAGGAAATTAAAACCTGCACGTTTTCCAGAGATTTTATGTGGGAAACAGTTGGGGAAAAAAAATAAAGAAAGGAAGAAAAAAAAACCCACAACAAAAACCCAAACAAACAAAAAACACCTTTAAAAAAAGAAGCTCCCAACCAGAGAACCCAAACAGACAAACCCTACAGAAGTGGCTGTATGGAAAACTGCAGAATGGCTGTCTGGAAACTGCAGAATGAGTGTGCAGCCCCATGCAGCACAAGTCTGAAGAGTTTTCTCTGTCCATGGTAATACCATAAATAATCAGGAGCCTCCTAAGTCCAATATGTATGCTCCAAATTGAATGAGCAATGAAAGGTTTGTGGTCCATAGGTCATTTGTGGTGCAACCTTCCATCACCTGCTGTGGCTTTTCAACAGCTAACGGCAAGCTTTAAGCATCAGAGCCTCTCTCTTCTGGTTCTGTGCATGAAATATTACGACTTTGACTCAGTAACTCTACTTGTGCCTGTCTGTGCATCAGCTCCCTTTGGCTTCTTCAGCTGTGTGGGCTTCCAAAAGAGTCAAACCCCAGGGACAGGCCTAGCGAGGCTGTTGCAAGATGGTGGCCCTGACCGGCAGCCGTGCTCCTCCAGGCCTAGTCAGATGGGGCCGACTCCTGAGGCACTGAATGCGCTGTGGGGGGTTAGCCCATAAGTCAGTCACTATGACAGAAAGGACTTTTTGTGCCAATAACCAGCCTTATGTAGTGGTAATGATAAGAAAGGGACCATCTTATTGTAGTCACTTTGCGACAAATACTACCACAATTCATTACTTTCCATCAGTGCCTCATCCTATGGAGGAATCACCACTGCCCATCTACATTGAGGAGGGGACAGAAGTCCCGATTGGTGAGTGCAGTTGGGATGGGATCTTTTTAAGGGGGGGTATAATGGTACTTGGGATTTATATTCCTCACGTTTGTGTATACCCATTTGTCTTTGAAAAATTCTAAGGCTTGTTGCAAATGTTTTGTTTTTATTTTCTCAATGCAAGTGTATTTTAGAGCTCCTGGGAATTGATAAATGCTAAGCCTTGGTTCCCATTCAGTCATGAGACAAAGCATGTGATTTATGCAGCAACTTCCATGCACGTGTCTTAACACAACACTGGGGATGGCCACAAATATCGGAAGAGGTAGTGCCCACATCAGCCTTTGACCTCAGCATTGAGACACTCCGAATATTTCAGAATATTCTGCCAGTTGGGTCAGCAGTTCTTGTCTTGCTCACACTGTCCTGCCTGCAGACTGACATTACATACCCTGCTGAAAAGCCAGGAGAAGATTTAGAGAGGTTTGCCATTACCTGTGTTGCACATCAGAGTGCTGCACATCCCCATGTCTGAGCTCTGGTGCAGATGTATCATTACTACATGTATACCTAGGTTCAGTTTTGTTCTTGTTTTATTTTGTGGTGTTAGTGGGTTTTTTTGTTTGTTTTGTTTTCAAATAGGAAAAAAACAGTCTTTCATATAATCCATTAAGAAAGATACTAAAAGATCAGTAAGTTGGTATGTGGTGAGCTCTTTGGACTATAGAAGGCTGAGACTACATCATTTCCCAGAGCCAGTTATTCTTGGATGCATTCAGTAAGTGTGCCTTGGCTACTACCTGCAGAATCTGTACTGTTGAGCAGTTGTCTCTTCAAATAACTTTTTCTTACCGTACATCCTGAATGTTTCCATCCCTACACTTAAGCAATTACTCCTTGTCCTACTGTCTTATGAGCTAGATGAATTATGTGCCTCTACACACAGTACTTTGAAGGTATTTATAGGTGGTTCACAGCCCAGGAGTCTTCTTATTTATAGACCGTATTAATTTGTCTCTCTTACTCTCTCCTTAGATCATTTTTTGTTGTCCTTACTTGTATTTTCTTTACTTTTTCTGTCTCCTTAGTAATCTGCAGAGACTGAACAGTTCACACTACATATCCACTGCAGTTGTTTTGACATGGCAGTATGCTTTAGATTTCTCTATCGCCCCTTCATGTGTACATAGCCAAAAATAGCCTAGCTTTGACCCTTCTCCTGCATCACTCAGAAGCACCACATACAGAAACTGAATTACATGGCTAATTTTACCTGCAGTCACCTTTAGGTCTTTCTTAGGTTCACAGCAATGTCACTGCTCTCCTGAGATGTAGGGCTTTTTATTAGCAGCAAAGCCCCATCCCGTTTCGTGCCACTTGGTTATTTTACCTCGGATTGATTTAAGACGGTATGCCTACATATTGATGTTAATGCTCTGGGATTTTTGTCATTTTAAAAAGAAGTTGTTTCTGTTCTATGATCTATAGAGAAAAGAAATATTAACAATTCTGTAATTTGATCCCTATTACATCTGTCTTCAGCAGATTACCCCAGGCTCCTTTGCCAGCTCCATCGTTCCTGTTGGCATTCTTTCCCCTAGTTTTTCTTCTAGTTATAACAGTTCACAAAATAAAAACTGACAGGTCTAGCTCTCTCCTTTCCTTCATGTTGTGTGTTTTCTTCTTGTTAAACAGCTGAGATGTTGTTGCTGTGTTCCTTCTGTGTATGGTATGATGTGGCCTTTCCACATCACAGTTAACTTTTTTCTCATCTCCCCTGGGAATGCAGTCAGCTGAACATCTGAACAACACCTGTCCCCTCTGGTGGAACCATCTGGTAGAACCCCTATGGTTGAACCATAAAGCTAAGTTCTGTCCTGGACCATGATACTGTCAGCTTGTCTGCCCCACTGCACTGAGGAAATGTTGATTGCTGAGGTGTGCAGACACCAACAGGGAAAAAAACTATAAGGTTGATGAATGACAAAACCAACTAACCAAAAAAAAGAAAACAAACAAACAAACAAAAAAAAAAACACAACCCAAAAAACCCCCCTAGGACAACCCTGAGAGTGGAAAGCTTTTTAGAGGATATTTTAGAGGATGTTTATTCAGTGTTGCCATGAAGGAGATTTGTTGGATCAGGATCTGTGATGCAGCAATAGCTGTGAAGTCCCCAGATTGAGTTGGGAGGTGGATCATTTTTATTTTAAATACATATCTGGACTGTCAACAGCACAAGTTGTAGTTGAGGGAGAATGATTGGAAAAAATAAATGATGCAGAAATGAGAGGAAACCACAAGCTCTGGGTTTGGAATTTGAACACCTGGCATGGGTCAGGGCTTTTATAATGGTTGCGTGCAGTATAAATGGTCAAGATAGGAAGTCAGCTGCAGAAGTCTGCTCTGGGATTGGGTCTCAGTTCTGGTCCCACTTTCTATTCAGCTTGCTGGAGCGATCCAGGTTCAGAGTATCTGTTTACACCTGTGTAGATCAGAATAGTTCCTGAGTTCAGGCTGCAGAAAAATAACACACAGTGCAGTTGTTAAAACTATTTAGCACAATTGTCACTTACTTCTAAAGCATTTGTTTGGAGAACTTAGATCATTTCCTCATTTAAACACATTTTGGATGGTGTACAACATGCTATGCTATGCTGTCCCAAGCCTGCCCAGTAGTTGTAGAGTGCTTTGTAACTTCTGTATTTATGAAAAAAATGGAGAAATCAGTTCTTTCCGAGTCTAAATTTAACAACCCTAATTATTTCAAGCAATTTAAAAAGGAACATAAATCTCACTTGTTTATTACAGCTGCTTCATGAAAACAGCAGCTAAAAATAATAGCTTATAATGAAAATCCAGCTAACGCTATCATGAATTAACGAACAAAATATCTGCTGTATGGGATCTGGCCAAAGGCAGCATTTCATTCTCTGGAAGGAGGGTGTTTGCATTGAGGAGAAAGTGGTTATTACCTAAATGCTGTTTTTATCTCCTTGTGTGAAATGAAGGTATCAGCAGCTCTGCATAGATGAATAAGTCTTCCGATTGGAAGAAGGTCTGAGCTCTGCACGCTTTCTGCATACTTTTAGCAGTTTCTCAAGTACATTCCTAGAGGAAGGTAGGTAAGCTAGGTGCAAACAAATATCCCACTAAAAGATAAGTTAAGCAGTTCAGAAGATTTTAGGTGAAGGAATAGGCAGAACAGACTGCTGTTCATCATTGCTGGTCAATAGTGGGAAATGGTTTCAAACTAAAGCAGGAGAGGTTTATAAGGACTGGCTATAAGGAAGAAGGCTTTTACAGTAAGGGCAGTGAGGCACTGCCACAGGCTGCCCAGAGAGGTGCGGGTGCCCCATCCTTGGAGACAGCCAAGGTCAGGCTGGATGGGCTCTGAGAACCCAATGGAGCTGTGGGTGTCCCTGTATGTTGTAGGGGGGTTGGACCAGGTGGTCTGTGAGGGTTCCTTCCAACTCAAACGATTCTGTGGTCCTTAGGTTCTATGGTTTATAAAGGAAAACAAACAAACAAAAAAAACAGAAAGAAAATATTTGTACTGGCAATTGCTGTATTTGAGCCATACGGAACATCACTGAGGGAGTAATTGCCTCCTCAGGGATCAGGGAGCAATAGCGCTGTAGGTTGAGATGTTTGTTTATGTTACTCCTTCCAAGTCACATTTTGAGATCTTAGTGTTGTTTAATACTGCCTGTCAAATTAGCTGCAAAGGCGCACAAAATCAGAATCTAATTCTCCACTGATTTACTCCAGCAGAGCTTTGTTGATTCCAGCAGCACTGCTGTTGCTTTATCACTGTACAAATAGAGTGAGAGCCAGCTCCCCTTGTTCAGGGATCAGTCCTGCTGGCCTTGAACCCTGAGGCATGTCTGCAATAGATCTGAGTCCCTGCGCACACAGAATCCCAGGAGTCTGCTTGTGATCTTACTGATCCACTTTTGCTAATGAATAGTACTGCCTGAGTGGGCTTATTTAAAATGTATACGAGTGTTATATAGAACTTGTCTGCGTAGGATATTTTCCCCCCATTAAATCATCTCACCGTGATGGGAAATCTCCATTAGCATGCTGAAACCATATTCTTCTGGTGGTACTCAGAGGTCATGGTGTAGCCCAGGCTCATTTGAGTGATCTTGATTAGGCAAGAAGAATTTTCTTGTAATCGCACACATTTTCTTTTGCTGCTGCTCAGTCCCTGCTTTTAAGCATCTCTGACGTCTCATTAGTGCTAAAATCTTTCCTGCATTTCCAGCGTCTTCAGACTCACTGAAAGGTGCTTTTGTTGTTTTCATTTCATCCCTTGGTAAGACAGTTAGAGCTGTTTGGGTTTTTTTAAGCAGTCAGCATAGGAGGTGCAACTTTCTCAGGCAGGGAGAGCGTTCAGCACCTTGAAGAGATCTGGCAGTGTCTCCAGGAGGTTGCCTTCCCTTGTAAGGGAAGAGAACCATTGCTGTCATCTGCACTTCTGGGTTTGCTCTTTCACGGGGTGCTGGCACATGGAAAGCTTGATTTTTTTTGCCAGGTACCGAGTGCAAGGTACTGAGTGCCCTCCTATCCTTTGCAGCCAAAAAAGAATTGATTGCTCTTGGCATCGGGCAAATCTGGACCCAGAAGACCGCAGGTAGTATTCACCAGTTACTTATGTGCTTTTGCATGCCAGAGTTTGTCTGAATTGATTTCCCTAGAATACAAGAGACTTCAGGCATTAATGATGCTTGCCACTAAAATCATTATTTTATATTTTGAAAATGATAATAATACAATAATAAGCATGATGGTTATTTCATTGCCACAGGGAAATTAATTTTTTCTAGAATTAACTACAGTCCAAGTAACAATTAGCTCTTCAGATTCATTGCAAATGTGTGAGTTATACACCCTGACTGAACAACATATTCCAACTTATTGTGGCACAGTGAGTTGCAGGACGCATTGTGGAAAGCAATAACTGGCATGCATGTTCATTTGGGTGTTTTTGTTTGGTTTGCTTCAAGGAATGTGTTTTTAGCCCGACCATAAAATGAATATTTTCTGATGTGCTGTCAGTAGGGACTGTTGCTTGTTTTGTACTTGACCTGGAGCTCACTCATTTGTCACTCACAGCACACACCCTCTATATGTGCTTCCTTCCGATGACTTGTGTTGTATACATGCAGTGTCAGAATATGAAGGTTGAGCTTTCCATTCAGTGGAACTTTTTGACTTTTTGACTTTTCACTTTGTGTCAATCCTCTTCTTCCCTTAAATTCCAGTCTTCCTTACCCTGATAGGAAAATTCAGACTGGTTATTAGGAAAAAAAATGTTCACCTTGGAGGAGTGAAGCACTGGGACAGGTTGCTCAGGGACTGTAGGCTGCACTCTTGGAGATTTCAGAGCCTGACTGAACAAGGCCAGCTGTTGGCTCTGCTTTGCTAAGAGCCTGATCTGCACGGCCTCCGGAAGTCCCTATATCCTAATTATTTTATGGCTCTGTTTAGTACCCAGTTCCTGTTCTGATTCAGCCGTGCTGATGCACGTGTCATTATCTCCTGGTGAAGGTCAGTGAAGTCACATAGGTTTTACTCATGGGTGATCAAAGTCAAACCTCCAATGAGGGTAGTAGGTGAAATTCAGGTATCTCTGTGATTAGTTCAAGCAGCCTTGAAGAGAGTGCTGGGGTATCTGGGATTTAGTGGTCACCAGCAGCCCTTGCTCTGCCGGTACGTGCCGCCCTCCTCATGCGGCCAGGGCCACGTGAGGGACTTAACGCTGCACAAAGCATCTGCTTCTCAGCTCAGCGCCTTCCCAGCCCTGCAGCTGTCTGCCAAACAGCTTGTCGGTGAGCTCCATAGGACAGCAGGTTTCCATGTGTCGGCCCATATGCAAGCAAAAGGTCTCCTTTCTTAGAAGAGTGCTGTGCTCCCATTCACCCTAGCAGCAGTGAGCTAGATCTTACCTACAATATGTAAGAGACCTCCAGCTGATAAAATAAATAAATAAAAAGAAATATGGGGTAGTTTTACAGAGTTGCTCTTCCCATACAATCTACCTGGATGATGTGATACATTTTCTTTTCTTCTTAATCAACAAGATGCTCTCTCTCTCTATTATGTATCCTCCTTAACGGATGTAGTGGGTTGCTCTTTCCGTGTGCAAAAGGCCTCGTGGCACGCAGAGGAATCCAGCAGCATAACATACCACCACTTGATCAGTAGTCGTGGGCCCCTTCTCCACTCCTCCCACAGTACACAGGCAACACATTGCAGTTCCTACAACAATATTCGCATAAAGAATGTGATGGGATCACCTGGCTTTGTGCTCCTCCAAAACCTACCTAGCACAAAAGTCCGTAAGAGTGAACTGGAGGATGTCCTCCTGCTTTCCACTGTCAGTTTACATATGGAGGGTTTATATGGCTCTTTCAGCTGTTTGCCATGCACGCATCATTTATGGTGGAAATGCAAACAGTTTCCCACCTGTCTATTTATAGCTCCTCTGCACATGAAAGAAAGTCATGAAAGATGGTTGTTGTCATGATGAAAACAGCTTTGGATACTAAAGGTTAATGTAACACATTTGTTGTAAGCATCTTTGCTGACATGAAATTGCACTAAGAAAGCATTCGTCCTCAGTGGTTCAGCGTTATGAACTGTGTCTGAACTGGTAAACAGGAATAGGGTAGGTTTACAGTAGTCAAGCTGGGACTATAAAAGCAACATGCAGTGAAAGCCATCAGCTGGCTTTGAAAAGATAAGAGCTGGAGAAAACTGCTCAGGTTGTTCGTATGTTGTCATGCTCTGTTTGGGGATGCTTACCTGCAAAAGCCAGCAGAAAAGTAAGCACCTATAGACCATGGGAGTGACAGTGGTTGTGCTGCAGTGCTGGTGTCACATTGAGTCAGCCTTGCTCTTAGGAAATTCCCTGCAGGGGCAGCAGTGCCAGTGTGAGTTCAGCAGGGCTGTTGTCCCGGAGCTGTGTGGGATCAGGGCGTTGTTTGTGCTTGGTGTGGGCTCGGCACTTTGCAACCCATGGTATGCAGAAGTGGTTTATAAGTTCTTTTCCCTGGAGAAGTGGAATATTTGTTCGGTTGCAGTCTGGTCTTCACATCTCTTGACGTAAAAATGAACGCAGCTCTCTGAACTGATGTTAAAGATTGTCCGTGGCTAAACAGAACTGAAAGTACACCCCTATTGGAAATCAGCCCAAACTGCGTGGTGTTTCAAAGCATGCTGGTTTAGCGATCAATATAGAAGTACTGACTTCAAACAGAGACCTTCAGAACAGATGAGTGATCAAAACTGTGCGGATTTTGATCAGATCTTGTCCACTGGGAGGCCAGTAGGAACCAGTGGCCCTGCTTCTGACGTGCCCTACGTGCAGGGGCTGCGGCTGGAAGCCGTGCCAAAGGCAGGGCTGGGTTTGCACAAACTGTGCCAGTGTCCAGCCTTGCAGGCAAGCACCTGGCACCAGCTGCACAAAGCAAGCAAACAGCACAGTGCCTGCACAGCTTCACTTTTTCCTTTTTTTTTTTTCCTTTCTTTTTGTGCTTGTTAACAGACCTGACTTTCAAAATCGAGTTGTCTTTCTGAGCTCGTTCGTCAGTGCTGTCACTTCTCCTTTTAGTGTATCCTCGGCAGAAATCCCCTGCTCTCTGTTTTGCCCCACCATCTCAGTTACTTCAGACTCATTTCCGCTGCGAAACTTCACGTGTTTCAAGTTTCTGTTCCATTTATTTTTCTGGAGGGGAAGCAAACAACAACAGTATATTAAACCTCAGGGTGCTTAGGAAGTGTCGTATGGCTGAAGCCCTTGCATGGTGATGCTCAGCTCAGGCACTGCAGCCCCTCAATTATGGCAGTGCCATGCCTCAGCCCACACAGATATCTCCTGCTGGGATAGAGGTTGTGAGGAGAAAGGACTGTGGGACCTGCTTAAGCAGCTGCCACAGGTGTGCTTGGAGATCTGTCCTCGGCTATTGTTTGAATTCAGATGAATGGATAGAAACAATGAGAACACAACCTGGTCTTTGTATTGAGGTGTCCTGTGCAGATGTGGCACAGGATCTGTGAGCAGATCAAAGCCTTTAGTGGGTATGGGAAAATGGGCTTGTTTTTACATACACCCATTTCCTCTCTATTTAGGGAGCATACTGAAAAAGTGCAGCAATCTTCAGTTAAGAAACATCTGACCACCAGCACTAGTAAAATCAGTAAATTTAAGGCTAAATTTAGAAGTAGATGGGGAAAAAAACAAAAACAAAGAACAAATAGGTCAGAATAGAACGATTTATTCCCCAGAATAATGAAATAATGAATTCATACACTGAATTGTTCATTTTCTTCACTGAATGGCTACTTTATTGTTTCTCCTCCACACACTGAGGCACTGCTCTGCTGTTGTGGCACGGAGATGGCTCTCAGACATTAACATGCATTGTAAATGCCTTGCAGATGTGTCACGTACAGTCAATACGTTATTAATCACATAGAAAAAATTCAATAGGCACAGCACACAACACTGACAATTCAAGTTCATAAGCTTTGTGTGCTTTCAGACTTTTCCTTTTTTTATAGCAGGATGAGAGACGTGTCCTCATAGTTTTTTGTGTGGTTTATTAGTGGTAATAGAACTTGTTTAATTAACACCAAGACTTACTTGAGAATTGCAATCCTCCAAGCAGCAGAGCTTTTGAATCAAGAATAAGGTACAGAAATGCTTGTTCCCTTAGTTGAAAGTTGAGTAACTGCAAGATGCAAGCTGGTTGAAAAGATGAAGATGCGCAAAAGCTCATTGAGTCATCTTTACAATGCCCATCCTGCCTGGAAAGCCATCACCTTGGATACACTTGGATACACTCCTGTGTTGTGTTAAGATCCCTCTCTTAAAGATTAAGGCTTTGAGAGGTGGCATCACGCAGAGAATTAATGTTTTTTCACTTTGACAGCAGGAGAGCTGGTACAGCAGAGAGCTCAGAGGGAAGCAGCAGGGAGCTGGTGCAGCTTTCCATCCTGCTGACAGCCAGGAGCCTGCTTGCTGGTGCATCGGGGGGCATTAAATTAGGTCAGCAGTTGGCTTCACGTGAACAAAACCAAGTGCTCACTGGGTATTTTCCCAGACATAATTACAGTGTAGGGTACGAGGGATGACCACCTTCCATTTATTCTCCCTCCTTCTGCCAAACCTCACATTCGTAGACTCCTCCATGTTCCTTTTTGTGATTTGGCCTTAGGCTTTCTTCTTTGAGGGGAGGACAGAACATGAGGAGAGCAGCTCTCTGGTGCAGAATGCTTGGGTTTTGGACTACAGCAGAGCTGCAGCTTCTGGTTTCCATCTCTCTGAGGCTGGGAAGCATCATCTCTGCCTCAGTCCCAGTGTGTAGTGACTGGATCATGTTCCTACTGGAACCTATTGGGGTTTGATCTCAGTGGATCATCACTCTCCTTCTTTCTGCCCCACACAGCAGGAAGGGAGATTTTAGTTTTCTCCCATTGGGTACATCCCCTGGGTTGGTTGTAACTGTTTTATTCTTTCAGATGAAGAAGTATAGCAAAATGAGTATCTAGAGCATTACATGATGACAAATTTTCTGCTGCTGAATTCCCAGCAAAGATTGCAAATTTTACAACAGCCCTGAGCTGTAACCAGGTACCTATTTGAAGAACCTGAATAGAAACATCACAGAGAAAAAGAGTATATGGGAAAAGAGATCTCTCTTGTCCAAATCACTACTGATGAAAAAGAAATTGCATTAAGCCTTGGGGTTTCCTTTCAGAATAGACTTCAGCTTTATGAAGGAGTGCGTTTTCCTACTGGAACATTTTCAGTAGCAGATTTTCCAGTCAACCTTAGAAAACTGAAAAATGTGTGGTAGTGACAGAAAAAGGAAAGATGAATAAATGAAAAGGCAGATGGCGAAAGCTGGAGAGAAAACTGAGAAAGAGGAAAGATGAATTGATAGATGATTAAATAAATACACTTACCCAGGGAAAAACAACCAGGAAGAGAGGAGTCCATTAAAGACAAAGAGATTGAGGGAGAGGGAGCTGAGGCAATGCTAGTGTGTTCACTAAAGGAAAGGATATCGTTTTTCAGAAGGCAGAGATATTTTGTTTGAAGAAGGAACCTGGATATGAGTTAAGAACAATAAATGAAGTCAGGTGCTTTTTAGGTACCAGTGTGGCCTCTGAGGCTGCCAAACATACAGGCTTTTTCTTTTGTAGATCAGGAAGACTTGCACTAAAGCCATAGGTTTGATCAAGGGGCTGTTTATTTTAATCACGTATTGACTGGCTTAACCACACTGCTCCTTGAGGGAGGGAAAGCTGTCAGCATCAAAATTTACAGCTTTCAAAGTTCCAAGTAATCCTAGGAAATGAGCCAAACATAATAAATGCAGTTTTATTCGGACCTGGTCCTACTACTGTTGAAATCAATACCAGCTTTTCCCTAGCTCTCAGCAAGAGTTGAAGCTGCTTATTCAAAGAGCAACTCCTCTGATCCAGCGATCAGGGCAGCTGGTTCTGAAATAGTCATGAATATAAATATGAAACTCAAAGAAAGAACCTGACCAACAGATACAGGAAAGCTCTTTTTTTAAGGGAGCATTACGTTGATTTCCAAGATACGAAACAAAAAAATGGCAGAAAAATTCAAGAGATGATGATATCCAAAGAGGTAATGAGTGTAAGTAGGGTTAGAAAAATTAATTATAATGTGATAAATAGATGTTTTCCAAAAACCATTGAGATAGAAAAGAAGGAGAGAGCATTGAGAAGCTCAAGGTACACAGTCTGCACAGGCTGAACTTGGTAGAAGAGGGTCCTTGAAAGCAAAAGCAGTACATCACGCTGCAAAAATAGTCCCAAAATCAGCCATACAGACATGCAGTCATTCCTCAGGCAGAATTCCCATTAAGGTCAGAGCTACTCTGAGTATATACTTTGCTTTTAGTTTTCTAATGGAAGAGCTATAAAACAAACATTCAGTTATGATTCTAGTCATAAATTGAGTATATCCAATCCCTATGCAAAGTTTATATGCAGTGACCAAAAAAGAAGTAGCTCCTTTGCTGTGGTTTATGATCTTCAGATACAAGACAAGACATGCATTTTTAGCACGCACAAATATTTACAAATGCCTATCTGTGTGTACAGGCAGACTTTGATTTCTGTGTATCCATCGGAGCTTGGAAAACCACTTGTTTGAAGACTTGATTTGTAAGGATTATTGAGTGAGGTAAGCTCCGTGATGAGTCTGTCCTTGGGGCTCCTCCCGGGAGGTGTTACCCTACATCGGTCTCCTGTCTCTGGCTGTAAGAAGCTTGGAGCGGATCATTACTGTAATCCCGGAGCAGAAATTGAACAGTGTATTTTCGGATGTGTGATGTGGGGGTTGTCTATCCAAAGAAGTCGGTGGTTCAGCGGTAATGTGAGTTGTGTCATTCTGACAACCAGCAGGTCCTGGTGGCCTTCCTCCATGTGCATCGCTCACCATGAGGTCCCTGTCCGGCCTCCCCCTTCCCCTACCCCTCATTTTTTGCATGTTAAGAAGGATTACGTTTCAATGCCAGTGTTTTTTAAAGGGTATGGGTTATCTGAGGCGCAGGCTGTACGTGCAAAGATACGATAGCTGTATCACGGCAGATGACTCAGGTCAAGTTAGCTGTGAAAGCTCTCTCCTTATAGATAATCTCGTGGTATTTTCAGGGACTGCCATGGAGGTCAGCAGGAGAGCTGGGGCTGTCACAGGGGTATTTCCCATGAGGAAATCCCCAGGAACACAAGGCAGATGTGTGACTCTCCTAAGGAGCCCCTGAGGTGCTCCTGGCTGTGTAGGGAACAGACGTTTGAGACGTGCAGCGAGGCCATGCTTGCTCCCTTGTTCTGTTTTTCCACAGTTTACCAGCATCAATTTGATAATCAATAACTTTATCCTCAGTTAATTAGGACTTGTACGTGAGAGCAGACTCTGGGCTTGGCTCCCCATGCTATAGGGTCAGACTCTGACTGTTGGGCTGCCCTCAGCCCAGCAGCACACTGCAATGGGCAGGCCTGACTGCTGCTCTTTATTTATCCCTACTAAGTTCATCAGATGCAGACAGAGCTTCCTGGGGCCATCCAAAGCTTCCTGGAGGGGGTACTCTCACAGGCAGCCGTGTCTCTTGGAGGCAGACGCGTGTCTCCAGAAGGCAGACATGTGCCTCCAACTTGGATCGCTCGTTTTGGACTATGTGGTTGTAAGAGCACTTTCTTACAAAATATTTCCTTGGGGGATCAGATGGACTTAGATCTCGGATACCATCCCCACTAAGTGATACAGTAAAAATAACCTATTATTCTCTGTTTCTGACCTGGGCGGTGACAACATATTGTTTCAGCATCTCTGTCAGACTGTTTCCCTTAAGAGCCATTTTAACCTCACCCAGTGGGACATAACTAAAGGAAATGAAACTCCAACCCCATTAAGGAAAAAGACAATGCCTTTCACTAAACAAACTTTATTTTCTTGGCTTTTCTTCACCAAGGAGAATCGCCCGTACCCCCCACCCTTGCAGCCTTTGTAGGCAGTTCCTGTAATTGGGAATGGCTGGGTGGACACCAATGGTTGGCAGCAGAGGGGGATAAATCCGACATCCCTTGAACGTGACATGCACTGGGACTGCAGTCCCAGGTGGCTGCTTATTGTCAATTCCTATGGTACTGGTCGGCGGTACGTGCCTGCCAGCCACAGCTGCCGGCCCTCGAGACACAATTGGGTTTTAACAAGACTAGATAAGAGACACACAGCAAAGCTGGGCTGTTACTAATTTTGTGCAGGCGTTAGATCGCTACTGCACTGTGGCCGGCTAGCCAAAGCTCGTGACTTGCAACAAAATTGTGGTGGTCTTTTGGCATCAGGTGAAACAGCCACCCCTAGCTGCTCTAGCTAAGGCTGATAGAAAATTTACACTCAGTAGCTACATTTTTGAGTATATCCATTAATCTGGGGTGTTTTAAGACAAATCACAAATCTCTTCTTAAAATGCATTCCCATGCAGTTACAAAGCAGGCAGCTGAGAAAGCGCCTTTTCACGCGTGGTGTGCAGGTAATCAGGACAAACCACAGGGTGATCAGCTTGTCCCAGCGAGAGTTAGGGTTACAGGCTGAGAAATGTTGCACGTCTGTGTAGCCCCGAGTAGCATTTGGGCCAAAGTCAATCTGCAGTGAGGAGGATTAGAGCTGGTAAAAAGTAAGTGAAGAATTCTCTGTTGCAGGATAAAAATTGATTGCAAAAAATTGCAGCCCAGGCACAGTTTTTCATATTAGAGGTGGCTAATATCTGTAGTTCTCCTTGTTTTCTGATGTGCAGGTTCTCAATGCGCCCAGTGCTCTGTTTCAGGATATTTCCAGTATCAGTCCCCATGGGGAGCAGTTAAGCTCCAATTTCAAACCTTAATCCTGCAGGGATCTATAAATGTATGTGTCTCTTTGCCCCGTTAAGCAGGTTTATGGCTGTCCCAGCAGCTCACCAACAAATTCTGATAAACTAAAGAGTGTCCTAAGCACAGGGTGTGAGTTGTGCCCTCTTCTGCACAGTTTCTTCCTCTGCTGATAGGTGTTTCAGTAACCCCTGTGAAGAACAGCTTCTGTGAGAGACAGCTCACATGCCCTCCTTTCCTCAGCCCAGAATAGACTGTTGCCTGATGGTTATGACATTCTCCTGCCAGATGAAAGATACGGATTTGAGCAGCACAGGCAGCAAAAGGAAGTGAAATTAGATTTTCTCCATGCCAGGTTAATGTTCCATTGGGGGCAACATCAATCACCTTGTCAGTGCCTCCTTGAAGAGAAGTGTGTACACCTCCTTTTTAATTTCTCCCACAAGTGATGACTGCAGGGGATGCTGCCAGGTGAAGCCTGTCTGGGGCTGGCAGTGAGGTGCCAGTGTCCCGGGGAGGTGTAGGCTGGTCTGGATCCCTCTTGGCTGAACCTTGCACAATACTAGGGGCATGAGTTAGCTGTGAAATAATTCCCCAAAGCATCTAGGTGCCTGAAGGCTCTTGCAGAGCTGGCCTTACCGTTTGCATTCAGTCACTGCACTACTTTGCCCCATACCTTGTCTCTAACAGGAGTCAATAGGAGTTGTTTGAGAGGACCGTGTGTCCTGCTCCATACCCATAGTGGGTGATGGAGATCCACCACTCTGTCAGTAACTTTCTCCTCCTGTGAGCTCTCTCTGCTGTCACCTAAGAGGTATTACAGTTGCCTGTAACAGCAGTCAGCAGTGGCCCATTTTAAAAACAATAGAAAGTCATAATGATTAGCACTGGGGAGATTAAAGTTCCGTTTTAGATCATGGCCTGATAGGCAACTGCTGTTGCAATAACCTCTTTGCGAAGGCCGCAGATACATCAGTGGGGCCAATGTGGAGCTGCTGTGGTGCTGAAATGTTAGCCTTCTGAATCTTTCCGTGGTGCATGGAAAGATTTACGGGTACGGTGATGCATATCTATCTCAGAATCATGTTCGGATTAAAAACTTCCTGCAGAGCTAATGTCAGCACAGGTTTCAGGTCACTGCTACAAGCTAAATCAGGTTAGAGATCAAAACCAGCAGGCAGGTAGGAGGCTTGCAGCTATCAACTGGGATAATCTGAAGCATGATTTTTTATGACTGCACCTGTAATGACATGTACAAGCAGGGAATGGTTGTGGTCTGGAATAAACTTGCTGGCTTGCCTGGGTCTGGTGAAAATTTCACGTGGTTTTCAGCATCAAAATACTATGCAAAAATAGCTGGTCGGATCCAGCTGAAGTCACTTGAGTTATAATGAAGAATGAATTGGCCTTGTATGCCTGAGTTCAGGTTTAACATACAAACTACAGGCTATTCCTAAATTATTTTCATTAGGCAATCTGTGTAAAGAGACACTTGTTGGATATAATAATTCTAGCTGTTATTATTTACTCAACCTCTGACTTTTGTATATTACAGATTAAATATATAAATCATAAAGTAGGCAACTGTTTAATATGGTTTGGGTTTTGCATCAGGTGACTCATGCAACTGGATTTTTAATTAACTAAGAAGCCATCATTCTTGGGAAATTGTTCAGTTGCTGCATAGGTGTGATAATTGAATCTAGAGGTTTATTTTTGTCCATTTATTGATGCCGAGGGAAAACAGTACAGTTATGAAAATGGAATAAACTGCAAAGGTTTGTTCAGTTCCTGCGGGCTGATTGGGACAAATGACTTTCCATTCCAGTTTTTATGAATATAGAGTTTTCTGAAAGCTTTACAGCACTACAGGGAAAGGAAATTGCAGGCAATAAATGATGCAGGATGGTTCATGTTATTGGGAAATAGAGGTTTTATCTGAAAATGTGAGAGGTACTGTTCTGCTGTATTTCACTTTTTTGAGCAGGAATCAGATGCAGTGATTTGTACCTTATTATGGACATGGAAGTAGCCTGAGACATTTGCCTGTATTGCAGACAGAATCTATAGTGCAGTCAAGGCTCAGTGCAGCCATTTGCTGTGCAGCTTTGCTGCAGTGTTGTCTGTGGCCAGCAGGTAGGCAGTGGTGTCAAGCTTTTGCTGTCCCTTGCATTGCAAGGACAGTAAGGAGGTGGCCACAGAGTCCCATGATGGTTTGTTTATTTGTCTTGGTCAGTGAAGGCAGCAGGTGTATGCGTTTCCATACCTCAGTTTGATAAATAACACTGTTTTTTATGGAACCGAGTTTGAGTAAACACTTCTTGCAGCATTAGAGAGCTCCACCTGTCGAGACTTTTTAATGAACCCAGTGTATTATCTTTTTTTTTTTTTTTTCTATGTAGAAAGCAGAAACATGGCAACAAAGGAGAAGCTTCAGTGCTTGAAAGATTTCCACAAGGACATCCTCAAACCTTCCCCCGGCAAGAGCCCGGGGACGCGGCCTGAGGATGAGGCAGAAGGAAAGCCGCCCCAGAGGGAGAAGTGGGCGAGCAAGATTGACTTTCTGCTGTCCGTGGCTGGGGGATTTATTGGCTTAGGCAATGTCTGGCGGTTTCCGTATCTCTGCTACAAAAATGGCGGAGGTGAGTATTTATTCCCTTCTCGTGAATCAGCCTCTCTGCCTCATACTTGCTATTTTCAGTGCCTTCTTCCCATTTTCAAAAAGAGTCATTCAGCATCTGCTTTATGCCTTTTTCTCCAGTCTTCGGGAGAGGTGGTTTTATCACTTAATAGATTGTGTTAAAACTTAGGGAAAACCACAGCGATTTGAGTTTCATTCTGCTGAACCTTTTGTACTCTTTTGTTCTGCTACTATCGAATCTGACTCTGATACGCTATTATCATAGTCTCGTATTCTGTTATGCAGTGCAAATACAGAGTTACACAAGCTAAGGGAGTGACTCAATGTTAATAATCAGACAAAACATCAAACAATGGTCTCTGTTGGATTTCAGAGTAAGAGCATTCTAAGTCACGTGAAATTGCTCTGTGCCTAACCCCATTGTTATTGCAGATTTTCTTCTTCAGAAGGTAAGACAGTGCCCTTCCGTTTGCATGCACCCATTGCACTGTATGAATATGAGCAAAAATCCCTCTGAATTAAATTGTTGAATACTGATATTAAAGTATCAAATATGTTTCCTTGTTTATATATGTCTGTTAACAATTTCTAAACTATTCTGTGTAGAGTCACTCACTTTATCTCCATTTTATGCTATTATATTTTCTCCACAGGTGCATTTCTTATTCCTTATTTCATTTTCCTGTTTGGGGGAGGTCTTCCCGTTTTCTTCCTGGAGGTGGTGCTAGGACAGTATACCTCTGAAGGTGGAATTACATGCTGGGAAAAGATCTGCCCTATTTTCACTGGTTAGTACCTCTCATTGTCCCTTACTGCTTGAAGACACCTCTGTAAACCAGAAAGAGCAATGCAGTTCCCCTTATGTCCATTCATAAAGCTATTTGCTGTACTAATTGAAGATACAATATTGGTTCCTGGAAAGGTAGAAGTCGGAGAGTCTGAACGACAAAGTGTTGTATTGATTTTGATGCAGTCATCGTGTTAGCTGGCAGAACTGCCAATAAGCAAGAAACAAATTGCATATTTTGCCTCAAAAAGGCAACTGCACGTTTTATTCATTGGTATCAGGCAATGTGTTGTTTTGGAAAGCTAGCGTCTTTTACATGGCCTGTTGCAAAAACATCTTCAAAATATTATTCTGGTCTTGAAGTCAAAATGCTGTGGCCGTGTGAGAGCTTATCACTGGCGTCATTCGTCTGTTACTGATAACACCAAAACCTGCATGGCATTTTGTGTAGGATTCAGAGACAGGACTCCTAAGTCTCATAAGTGAAGTTTCCTGGCAAACAGTCGTGTTCGTCTCCTGTTATTCAAGGGCTTTTGCTGGCAAATGAAGAATCATTCGGTGCTCGCAGGAATTATATGAACGCTACTCTGAAAGTTAAGAAGAATGAAAAACAAAGGGCAGGTTAGCAAAATTACTGAGGGTGCTGCCTTGTGCGTAGATTCCCCTCTGCAGCCTAACAACACAGGTAGAATTATGAGGAATAATAGCATTAAGTAGTGGGGCACTCTTCCCAGTTACATTCAAAAAGAACGGGCATTTCTCACTGACACGTCTCTAGCTCTGCCACTGCTGCTGTTACCCCAGCCCTTACATCACTCCATGCAGCAGGGAGGGGGTGTTCCCTGGACTTACACTCCCACCTAAAACTCAGAACGCTACTGAGCTTGATGTAACAGTGCTGTTTTAGCTTCATTTTCTTCTTCCTCCTCCTCCCACTTCCATAAAACCTCTTCTCTAAAGGAGGAAGAATGAATGTTCCTAGCTTAAATAGCAATCTCCCAGGCATCCATAATGAGAAACTGTTGCTCTAGTAATGTGGCTAGCTGTATATCCTGAATGAAGTGCAGCTGTGTGGAATAAATAGCACTTGCTCTGATTGCTTTCACCTAGCATAAAGATGATCTCTGCTGGTAATGACTGCTGTTACACTAAGGTTTGAAACTACAAACACAAGGTAGATATACCAGGTGCTCTGGTAGCCATCAGGTTGTTGTTAAAGGGAGCCTCATAGGCTTTTCATCCTCTTCTGGGAGTCTGCTCTAAGTTTTTGTAAAGGAAATCTTTTTTTCCCTGTCATTCCTAAGTGCCAAACCTCACTCTTGGAGATTTATTTGCTATATACTATAGTATAGTCTATATACTAAAAGATTTTCAGAAAACGAGGCTTCTCAGAGTCCTTTCATTTCGTATTTACAAAAATAGTGACTGCTTCTGACTTAACATGTAGTATGGATCTGCCAGCGGGGCTTAACTGCCAAGGTAAGAGAGAGAACAGCTTCAGGAGAACAGTTGTGGTATTTAATTAAAGCCTCCACCGGAACAGCATTCCACCACCTCCCTAAGCTGTATAGCACTTGGCCTTATCTGCCTATGACCCTGCTTTTAAAAACAAACAGGGAACATTTTTTATCGTCAAATATTGATAGCAAAGTTAAACATTGATCTAATTAACCATAACAGCTACAAATATCGTGCTTCCTTTGCACAAGTGAAATTGGGGCAGAAACAGCACCTTTCACTTCAATAACTCTGGAATTTTCCTTTTTAACTCATTCAAGAGTTGTCCTTTTTTGTACATATGCAGAGCTGGGCCAGTTGATAAGAGTGAGTGGTGCAGAAGTGCATGGCCAGCCTGTCTCTGGGGAAGCTGCATGGCAGGACGGTGTGCTGAGGGTGGGGTTACCCAAGCAGGTACCCGAGATGTGATTTTGTGTAGCTCTCAAATAAATGAAGTGTGATGCTTTAACTTTCTTGTAATACAGCCTGAAATAGCTGGGTTACTGTAAAACTGGGTAGATTCCCTGCATCTCTCCCCTTTCAATCTCAGCAAGCCATAGCCTGAAGCTCAGCCCTGAGTGCCAGGACAAGTCAAAGACAGTGGCAGTGCTTATGTGTGAGTTCACTTTCCAACTGCAGTGTGGGAGAGTGGGATGCAAGTCCACAACGCAGCAGGAACTGCAGTAGCAACAGCTCCTTGACCTCACAAGGCACCCGAGCAAGGACCATGTATCACATCTGTGCATATTTCCTTTTTCTTCCCCTCTTGCCAGGAATTGGTTATGCTTCCATAGTGATTGTGTCCCTTCTGAACGTGTACTACATTGTGATCCTGGCCTGGGGACTCTACTACCTGTTCCAGTCGTTCCAGAGCGTCCTGCCATGGGCACACTGCCACCAGAAGTGGAACACGCCGACCTGCGTGGAAGACACTCTCAGGAAGAACAAAACCCTCTGGATATCACTGAATGCCACTAACTTCACCTCTCCAGTCACAGAGTTCTGGGAGTAAGTACTCCATCTTCATGGCACCTTTGGGATGCTGTGGGGGAAGCCAAGGGCCATGCCTGAGGTTTTGCAGAAGTTTAATGGAGGGTGCGAGATAGGAGAAGGGAATGGCTCTGGATATCATTCATTTGACAGACTGGTAAGTCTGGGAGTAGTGGAGGAAGTTGTTGGATGCATAACCACACAGCCTAGAGAGTACAGGGAGCCCTAACAGGCCAGTGCAATTTCTAGCTTGCAGGAAATCCTGTTCATTTCTTGTCTGGGCTTCTCCAAATTCAGCAAGAGAATAGAAACAAGTTACTTCAGATGTCCTGGTGGTAGGGATTTAAAACAGAAGCAGTGACAAATCACCACTTCTGTGGGTGCCTCTTCCCTTTCTGTTGTCATTTGCAGTGCACTTCATGAAGCTGTAACATGTATTGCTTTGACAAAGATGCAAGGCATGACCTCATCAGTAAAGCTGACAGAGGTGCTGTCCTGTGTTGTAGGTTTCTCTGGTCATCTTTGTTCCACCATTTTCTTCTGCAATCCTTGAGGAGTTCTGTTCTACTTGACGCCTGGATTTTGTCAGGCTTAAGCTTTTTATTTCCATTTCTCTGTTATTTTTCAAGTTTAAAACTATATTGCATAACTTATTTCTGAACAGGCACAATCTCAAATCTCTGAGTGTTTATACAGTTGTCAAAACATAGCAGCAGAGGAAGACACCTGTAGGGGAACTTAAATCCAAAGGATCTATATATAGCTTGGAAAGAAAATCTTTTTTTCTTGGCTTGATGGGATAATCAATTAGCAGTAGAATAAGTTTCTGATCCAGGTTATCTTTCAACATGTTTAAATTCTGTTTGGTTCCCTGATGAACTTGTACCTACTTCTCTATTTTTAAAAGGAAGCTTCAGCCAATAGCCCCAGCGGGAATTATGTTCATGCCAAATGTATCTGGCATGCATTAGGTTTACAAAAAATAGTATTATGAACAATGCTAAAATTTGTAATGCAAGAGCCAAAGTACAAAGTGCAGAGCAGGTCTTGATGAGCAGCTTGTCAAAATACACTGGAGATCAATGTGAGGGATGGGTGCAGGCTGAAAGAGCAGTTGTTTTCCCCCATGCCACAAACACTGCCTTTCCTTGCTGAGTGACTGGTACTCTCCTAGGTGTTTTCCTCCCTTGTGAGTGGAGGATCAAGTAAGGAAAGATTTGGTAAATGGCATCTTTGGATATTTTGGGAAACTTGAAGGCAAGTTATGGGAGGAGAAGCAGCAATTCTTACTCCTTTGTATTTTCCCACTCTGGTACTCGGGGTCTCGAATCCAAGTGAACCGCTGTTTTTGTAGGATGTTCAAAGGTCTCAAGGCCTCGGTAAGAAGATGCTGCCGTGACATACAGTTACTCTCCCAGGACTTTAGGAGCAGTGTGTTCATCTTAATTTTGTGCAGTAAGTTTGCTCACTGGTCCTCTTGTACCATTCATGAGCTTAGGAGCTTCCTGATGGGGCTGCAGAGTTGTCCTGCTGTCCCAGGACCTTCTGTTCCAGTAATGCACAGACTTAGCAACTAGCTTGTCTCCATGAAGCCCTGGCTGGTATGTCTTCTATAGGAGACTGAGGAGGTAACTGATCTCATAAAGAAGAGGGAGTAGGGCTTGGAGTGGGAAAGTGAGTGGTAGAAGAAAAAGCGTGATAAAAGACTGAAGAAGCCAGCAAGGTGGGGCAGTAGTAGAAGGTAGGGCAAGTTAAGATGGGAAATGAACTCAAAGGCAGGAGAGCAGCAGGGTGTAAAGAATATGTGGAGAGCTGGTGGGCCCCTTCAGTGGGATCCAAGACTTTGGGGGACACCAGACACCATGGGTAACCCTACGGCAGGTACAAGGTGGCAGGGCAACCTGTTTGTGGGCTGGGGGAATTATGTCCCCATGGATGTGGAGCTTTTAGTTAACTTTCCTCTAAAATAAATCAAGTTTCTGCCCTCAAAACTCTGCAAGCTGAACCAAATCCTCCTGTAGGCACTGCCTAGTGCATGTAGTCAGGCTGGGGGTGCCCAAGGCTGGAGCGGAAATTCTCACAGTCCTCACAGTGCTTTCCCTTTCCTTCCACCTTCCCCAGGCAAATAGGTTTGTGCCTCCACATTTCTTTAGCATAGCAGAGCAAAGGTTGTTCAGCAGCCAGTGCTTGTGCAGGCAGCTTCCCATGTACTTTGCAGCCACTTTAACTTTTGTCCTCAAATAGCGGTTTTAAACATCATGAACTAAACTCCTCCCTGGAGTTGTGCCAGGGAGGGATTTGGCTCCATACTACTAATAATACAGACATACTGTCCATAGCTCACAGTTTCATCACGAGCAAACTGTCCTTAACAGATCGAGCTGCCTTCGGGACTCGTTGCTCTTACAGAAGTATTAAAAATAGCTGTTCTCTCTGCATAAACAACTACTGGTGTCTTCAAGTAAGGGCAGAGAGAGATCACTCAACGCTGCTGTCATTAAAGTAATGTAGATTTTACAAGGCCATACTACTATACTTTATGGTTCTGAAATTAAAAACAATCTCAAGAACTTTATGGGTACTTTGCCATCATAGACAATGCCAGCTGCCAGCCAGCCAGCTACCCACATTGAAAGGACAGGTCAATAAATAGCCTTTAACCGAAGATATCCATCTGCTTTGTGGCACAATTAATTCCAATTTAATTTAGGGGTTTGAGTATTTGGTTTCTGAAACCCAATGCTGTTTTTATTGTGGGAGATTTATGTAGTGTCCTCATCACTCCTGCTTTGTAAGGCTAACGCTGCAGAGATATAATTGACCACATCGATGCATTAACCTCTTCATGTTGAAGAACACGTGTCCTTCTCAGCCTGGCTGGACATATAGTACAGCCTGACATTTCAGTTCATTTGAATTAATGTTCTGTGCAAATCACATGCTTGCTTGAGCAGCAATAAAAGGGGGTTAAGCAAATCTGGCTTTGTATCAGGGACTTACCTCTTGGTATCACATGCTTCAGGTCTTATTTCTGAAGATTTTATTTTAAAGCCCCAAACCTTAAAGGCTTACACACACATTAGTGCATAAAGGATAATTGTTATGGGGTAATTATGGTTGAACAAAACCTCTGATTGTCTGGTGCTGGCCAAGTGTTTATAAATATTGGGTAATCAGCAGACTTTATTCGTCCAAATCCCAAGAAAGACCATCACATGCTAATGGCATGTAATCTTGAGGGGAGCAACACAAAAGCGAAGTAAATTGAGGGCAGCTGTCTCTGCCTTTTGGGGTAAATGGAGAATTTTAATAGTTGTTTCGTGTTCTCCCTTGTAATAGCTTTCTGGTACGTACTGCTTCAGTGTTAGCTATTCGTGTCTGTCAGGGTGCTTCGCCTTTCCTGGTATGTGAGTCCTGGCTGCATTCACTTAATTAATGAGCTGGAATATCCTTCAGGGATTGCATAACTCTCCTCGTTTTGTTTTTGTTTATGTTCTAGAGCCAGTTGTGGCTCCTGTTACGTTTCCATGCTACACACCACTAGAAGCTACAAGAGTATGAACAAAGTTCAGGAATTCATGGTTGCAAAGAACTCAGCCCCAGCCTGCTGCCCCACTGATACAATATTAAAGACAGTTAATGACAGCATCATGACTATAAATTAAAATTAGCAACAAATTTGTGCACACATGGCAAGGAGTGAGTTGAGTGAGTGAGGTGAGTGAGCTTGGCTCAGTCTAGGCAGCAGTGGGTTGTGTAACAAAACTGAAGAGCTATTGGCATAGCCTAGCTTTCTGAAGTTGAATTTTCAGGACATTGCAAATCCAGCTTTTGTGAGGCCAGATAATTCAAGATAGAGAAAGGCAGCACATCACTTTGTATGCTTGCTGCCAGGCCACAGAGAAGTAACCTGGCTGGTTCTCAGTGACCCACGGGGTGCCTTCCAGGAGAGCTGGACAGGGCTGCTGGGACATATTCTGGGTGAGACAGCCATTCACTTTTAGTTCCCGTAATAAAAAGCAGTGAAGTCTTAGCTGAATGCATTCATAGATATCCTTATCCCAAAATGTGTTTGCAGTTAATTATTCATTGCTTCCTGAGAGCTAGCTGTATAGGCCGCCTTTTACATTTTAATATGAACTGCCCGTAAATTGGAAAATTGGCATCTACTTCCTAAAAACCTCTCATGAGGTTGCAGCAGAAATTTGTCTTATAAATGTGATTTCTTCTTTTGTGTATTCACAGTGAGTTTTCCTTGATTTCTTTAGTCTCAGGTGAACCAGGACTGCAAATCTATGCCAGACATTCATTACTGAGGGGTTTTTCGTTGAATAGCTGTGCTGATTAGGGCAGACTTACCCTGTCTGGTGCCATTAGTCCTTTCCCATAACAAAATGCACACACGTTCAGGGAGAATAAAGCGTTTGATGTGAGCACACATTCACACAGGTAATCCGAGTGAATTTGGCAAACAGAGTCACGAAAACAGATGGATGAAGGTTTGAGTCCTATTAAGCTGATCAGTTCAGGTTTTTTCCAAAAACTTAATTGCAAATTTTCCATCAGTGACTTCATTCATTATTATTTCCTTTCTAGTTGAAACAAACAAACAGAAATGTTTAATTAATTCAAGGAAAAAACAAACTTCAGTGGTTTGTCTTGAGCTGGATCCACGTAAAAAGCTAACCCTGGCCCTAATCCCTAAGACCCATCTTAAAATAGGAATCTCTTTTTATTTATTAACCTAAGTGACAGAATACAGTTCAGCAAATAGTTTGTGCTAGCTCAGGGTGTGGGAGTGGGCACTGAGTGCAGGCAAGACAGTGCTTGTGTGCTGGGCCATGGGGGGTGATGGAAAGGAGAAGAGACGTGGGTGTAGGATGGTAAGAAATACGTGCATTGGAGGTAGGAGGGAGGCAGTGCTGGGGTGAGTTTATCTTACACCTTCAAGGCAGCAAATGCAAAAGCCACACTGATTTCAGAATAGTTTCTCACCGCATACTGAGGTAATTGTGGGCTGCTAAAAGAGCTTAACATGAAATGCTGCACAACATATTAAACAAAAGGGTGCCACAAAGCTAGGGGAGATGTAGGCATGCAGAGCTTAGTTTTGTTCGCTTAAGCTGTTCTGAATTAGCAGGCAGAAGGCTGAGGTCTACCCATACACGTGCTGCCCCAAGCACCATCCTGTACTTGCAGACATCACAACAAGACTCAGTATCACTCTGCCTCTTTCTCTTGTTTTGTTTCTTTCCATACTCACAGGCGCAATGTACTGAGCTTGTCCTCGGGGATTGAAGATATTGGTATTATCAAGTGGGATCTGGCACTGTGTCTCCTCCTTGTCTGGGTGATATGCTTCTTCTGCATTTGGAAAGGAGTCAAATCCACTGGGAAGGTAAGTGCTCTTTCACCCTTTTTATAATCACTGCAGTTAATAGGCGGCAGGGATACAAAGTAATGTTCTTCTTAAATATGCTCATAATTTCCTTGCAAATAGTTGCATTTTTGCACTGAGTAAAGCAGGGATTTGGATTCAGCTGCCTCTGGAAAGCCATTGCCAGTGCCCAGAATGCCTGTGAGTCGAGTAGCCATTCCTGGAATGGCATCAAGAAGCAGACACTGGCATGTCTTGCTTCTCTGAGGACAAGCATCCCACTGATGCACGTAATGAGCTTGGAGAGTCTTAGGCTTATGATGCACGGAGCTCTGCACTCCCTGCCCGTGCTCTCACACCAGCCAAGTTCATTCTCAGTGTAATGGGATGGATGTTAACATAGCTGTGGTAGGGATGTTTTAAGCCAGTGGAAAATGCTGGATGCATAGCATTTTTTAAATGCTGCTTGCTTACTTAAGAGCTCTGTGTAGATAGAGAAGACTAAACTTAGGTGCTTGTTTACAGGCACTGTCCTTAACAGAGATCCTGGATATTTTTTGATTTAGGCTTACTGTGTGCTCTCTGGAGTCATGTTTTTCTCCAAAGGATAACAGTTACATCATCCCCGCACCTCATCCTACTCCAGTGCAAGAAACAAACTATAGCATTCTTGGCCAGTCACTAAACAATGTGAAGCATGATGTTATCCCCTCGCATGCAGTAGTGCTTCTAAGCCTTGTTCCCTGAGAAAAGGCCGTTGAAGCCTTGCTTCTCTCCTAACTTTCAAACCTGTTGGTTGAGTCAGTTTTTTGGGTAAATCTAACAGAGATGGAGAGGTCTCAGGATGTGAAGTTGCACACGTTTCTGGTCAGCTGGGTGGAAGACAGCGACTCTGTTTGTGTCCCAGCTGAGAAGAAGCTGGAGCGTGAACTCGTCTTTTGTTAGACCTTAGGGAAGTTGAGAGCAGAGAGCTAATGTGAGCTTTTAGCACTTTTATCTCCTTTTGTATTGCAGAATCAACAGGGAGAAAAAATTCTCTAGGAGACCAGTCCCTATTAGTTCCACTGTTGACTAAACTGCTTGTTTTACTGTCGTTTCCATGTTGCTTTCTGTGATTTTAGCACGGAGCCTCATTAAAATCATGCTGGTGCCTTGTCCTGGATTCCTGCCAGTTCTGTCCCAGAGAACAGCTTCCCCACCTCTAAAGTACATGTTGACAAAAATGTTTGCTTCTCTGTTCCTGCTGATTGATGTGACCCGATGAGGGGATGGTGTGAATTTTACAGTAAAGGAGAGCACAATAAACCTCCCATAGCAGCAGAGTGGAAGCACACGTTGCTGGAGTACTTTTTGTGAGCCTGGTTTCTGCTTGGTAAAGGTTAAGGTAGTTCTGAGGGATTTTCCAAGTTCCCTATGGCACGTTATTTCATATCCCTGTGAATTTAACAGGTTGAAAACAGGTCTGTTAAAATGAGCTATCTGGCAGGTTTTACTTTGAGTAAACCCAGCAAAATTTTCATCTTCTAAGACAAAGTTGGCAGTAGGAATTCACTGCCTCCTTTCCACGGTGCCTGAGCTCATAGGGGTGTGGAGCCAAAGCCCAGCAAAGCCATTGGAAAGTCTCCGGTTGACTCCATTAACTTTGGGGTCAAACAAAAGTAAACCGTAAACTCTAATGGAGCACTTGAATTATTTGAGAAGTCTTGTTTACTTTAGCAGATCACTGTTTATAGCACTTCCCTGGGTTCCAGTGTGTTAATGGGTCTTTGGAGAGTGGGGGGAAATAATTTAAATCTCGTAGTAGCATGTTGGACAAATAAACACTAAATTATGGGGAAAAATAGTAGTTGTGTTTGATCTCAAAAATTCCTCCAGTGTTACAAGAGAATCCTTACCTGGAGGGCAAAGGCCACTTCGTAAGTGCTGTGCGTTCAGCTCTTGTGAGCACATATGGGGATGTTTTTCTGGTAAGAAAACTTTAATTTATCATAGACCTGGATCACATTAAAAATTAGAAAGCAAAGAAAACCACCTATTATCCATCAGCTTTGGTGAAAGCAGGCTAATGTGTAAGTCATATTATTTGTCAGGGGCAAATACACAGAGATTTCAAGAGAGGGAATTTAAAAGAGCCTGTGTGAAAAGGTTTCCTTTCGTTCTGCAAAACCAGTCTGTCGCCATGAATTATTATGGCCATGGAGGCTTTGAGTTCTCCTGGTTACTCTCAGAGGACACACTTAGAAAGAAAAATGGCGCATCCCAGGAGCTTTGCTGTAGCTAAACAAATTCTGGAAAACAAAAATACGTTTTAAATCAAGTCAGCAAACTGCAATTACCTGGGGGGATCATCTGACTATGAAAAAAGTCCTTTCTTGGACTGTAGAGGTTCTTCACTGTAACATAGCAGTTATATGAAAAATGAGAGAAAACACTGATGGGCAAAGAAAACAAGATGTTAGAGGTCAAAAAGTGTGGGTCTAAAGATAGAACTGTCCAAAGGCATGCTAAATTAGCCCTCATGCTGGAGATTAAAGCAGAGGGCTCTTTCATCAAATGAACAGAAAGATAACGAAGAAAAGAAGCAGGCTGTTACTCAAATAGAGTAGGAATGGAAGTTAAAGATAATGAAGATATTCTCAAAAATGCATGAATGGAGCCTTAGTTTACAATAATAGTGTTGCTGAGTAAGCAGCAAGGGCAAAAAAAAGTTATGGAACTGGAAATTACCACTGTTGAGGCTGAGGCCAACCTGAAGAAGGGTTTAATGTCTTCAAGTTGAAGGGAAGGGAGATGCAGGAGCACGGACCAAATTATCTTCATCCAAATGAAGTGCTCCTTGCAATTGCCTGTAGGAGTGGTGGTGAGGCTGCACAGCAAACAAAGTTAGCAGCAGAGCCACACAGCTGAAGAAAACCAGAAGAGGTCCCTGTGTTGAATTCCCATTGTTGGTTCTGTTTTAACTTCGGAGGTGTAGCATCAAATGCCACAGACTAACCGTATGATTTCTTTGTATTCCCAGGTAGTGTACATCACTGCCACGTTCCCATTCATCATGCTCCTTGTTCTGCTCATCCGTGGTGTGACCCTGCCTGGAGCTGCAGAAGGCATCAAGTTTTATCTTTATCCTGATATCTCACGGTTAGCTGACCCACAGGTATGGAACCAGGAGTGGGGAGTGGGATGATTTCCTGCACAAAGAGGGATGGTGGAGGGTGATATGGTGGTGATGTAATGGCAGTAGATTTTTTTTCCACAGTCTTTTGAGGTCCAGATATAACATGAACATTAATGCTGGGTTGTATTTTCCAGAGATCTGCTTGAGAAGGCACTTGTTATATGTGTTAATGCATCTTTTCGTATGTGTGTGCGTGTGTGCCTGTGTATTTTTTTGTGTGTCAAAGGACTCTGAGGCTGTAAACTCTGTCCTGTTATATACAATCTCAGCTTTCTTGTTGGTAAGGTAAGGGAGATGCATTTTTTTAATGAGCATAGTCTAGTTTCAAAGGAGAGAAACGTGAGCTTCACAGATGGAGCAACAAACAGCAACTGTGAGTACCAGTGTCACCTTAGTACCTACTGCTCTGAAGGAGGAGATTGGGAAAGACGTGAATGAAGTAATACGATAAGGTGGAGAAAAATGCATTCTGAGGGTCAGAGAAGATAGTTTGCCTTGGTGAGTGGCAGCTAGACTTACTCCATTTTTATAGGATATGAAGGTAAAGAGTCTGTGCTCACAAAGGACAAGTATGGGGACATTTCAGCACAGCAGCCTATAGGGGTCATGTGAGAAATGCAAAAAAATAACCTAAAGACAAAGCAATACTCCTGCCCCTAACCAAAAACAGAAAACTAGGAATCCTTGAAATCATTGAAGTGATTATCACAGTGAGACAGCATAATGTCTTTCCTTGCTATTTCTTTCTACTGAGTATTTGGTTAAAACAAAACTCCAATGGTAGGTAAATAACTGAAGTAGGAAAAGTGTAATTGAAAGAAATGCTGTAGAAGTTTGTTTCATTCTCTAATCTTGCCCTCTGTGTAAGATCCCTTGTTTATAGGAGACATTATATTTTATGAATGCATCATCTTTTATGGGACTCTATCATTTTTACAATCTACTATTAGCCTTAAACCTAGAGTATTAGCTGATAATGTAAAAGAGATTTGTGCAAGCTGGCAGGTCCCCTCCCTCAGTCTACCACAAGCATCATCTCCAAGGAGATACCACCAGACAGGAGGGTGCTGGAAAGCAGTGGTGGGGGGGAGAAAATAAGGGTTACAGTCTTCATTCTTACTTATTCCGTTTCTTTGGTGGTTTCTACTGATGTTAGCAGGCTTGCATTTGCAGAAAGAAGTGAACAGATGTAATTCACTGGATGCATTTTGATGTCCTCCTATGTATCTACTAAGTTAGTTCATATTGTAATGTTATTTAATTCTGTATATGTTTTTAAACTATAACCAGAAGAAAGAATCGTGGGACCGAGGTCAGATACGCATCTTATACAGTGCATTGTATTTTGCTTGTTTTCCCCCCACCCCTGTGGCTTTTTATCTTGCATTTCAACAGTTACAAAAACAGCTAGAAAATTAAGAAAATAAACAAAGTAAAAGAAAGTGTTTCTCAAGCTTTTCACATCCTCGGTTTAGTCACTGTCAGCTGATTCTAATTGAAACGAGTTAAAACAGAAACGAGCAGTTTTATAAATACTTCTGCATTTCCTATTGCTCTGAAGCACAGTTTTTGTTGCACCAACAGGAAGGATCAGCTGAATGACTAAGAGATCAGAAATACGAAGCTTCTCTGGGGAGAGAATATTGGAACTGTTGAAGAGTGATGTTCTTATGGGCTGTGATGCTAACGATTCTCTTTTCCTTTCGAAAGCCAAGTTTGCAAATGTGATGTTCTCTTCTCTTCCCCTCCCTCCCTGATCCCATAGCTATCACCCTCATTGGAATCAATTATTTTGTTGATATTGTATAGTTTGAACTGTGCGTTTGTGTTGAGGGTTGCAATGCAGCAGTGCTGTTAGTAATAGTCTTTCTGTCTTTCCCTTTAGGTCTGGATAGATGCAGGGACACAAATCTTCTTCTCATATGCAATCTGCTTAGGAGCAATGACTTCCCTGGGGAGCTACAACAAGTACAAATACAACTGCTATAGGCAAGTGTCCATCTAAGGGGGTTTAGTGTTTTAGCTAAATGATGTAAATAAAGTAGGGACAATGGGTTAATTTTTTTTTAATTAACTTGCTCCATGACATATGTGTGACTTAGGGACTGTTTGCTGCTGGGATGCCTGAACAGTGGTACCAGTTTTGTGTCTGGCTTCGCAATTTTTTCCGTCCTGGGCTTCATGGCACAAGAGCAAGGGGTGAACATTGCTGATGTGGCAGAGTCAGGTACGATGGTATTGGTGGCAGTGGTGGTGGGCACTGCCGCCTAGCGTGTGAGCAAAGTTCTGCAGACTCAATCAGCTAACATCTAAGCAATAAAAACAGAACAAGATTTCCCATGATCTCCAGAACAATAAGCACACTGTTGATTTGGGCTTCCATCGAGGGCAGTGATGGTTAGTGGGGTTGTATTAATTACTCTCTTGATTAACAGAGCAGTGAGTACATTTCCTAGAATGTTCTGATCCATTTGAGTTGAGATCATAGGTACGATAACCACACCATTATCTAGGGTCCAAAATATCATTGACTCAAAAATGTATTCCATCCTTCTTTTCAGACTACCTTTATTTTCATTCAAATGCAAGTAGCCAGTAGCGATGCATTTTTCATAGCTTGCTTTCGCTTGCTCACAGCAGTGGGAGTATTATCTTGGCCTTTGGAAGGGACATACATGCATATATTCCTGAGTCTCACTGAAAGGCAGAGAAACTGGAGAGCTCCCTCTCCTGCATTCTGTGGATCACGCCATCCACAGGAACTCTAGCTGTCTCAGTCCTGCACTTGTCCTCTGTAGCTCCAGGATGAGGTTGATATAACTGTGAGAAGTTCTTTCTGAAACTGGGTGTACACTTTTATTCTTCCCTTATTTCAGAAGTGTTCTTCCCATTAATGTTCAGCCACACACGTGCAGCTGAAGGAGGCTGAATCCCCACAGCCTGTGACATTTGTGACAGATGACATTTTTTCCCCATGCATGTCTTGTCTGTGAGGGCAGGTGTAGCAATGTATCTGCACACAGCACAGGCAGGTTAGATGGGAATTACAACTCAAATATAATGAATCAGGCCTCAACAGCCGTGATGCAATCTTAAAGCTAATCGGATTCAAATAACAGTAATGTCATCTGAGTGCACTTTTGACATTTCTTTCTGATTCTTTTTTTTTTTTTCCTTCTTCTTTCAATTTTAATTCTCCTGCATAGTACTGAAAGCTTTTCTCTGGAAGCATGCTCTTATGAAGAAAAATTCAATAGATCTCTTAATCGTATGACTCCAGGAGTTCAGTCTCTAAGAAAAAATATCTCAGTTCACAAAAGCAAATGAGAAAGTAATGGCATTGGTGGCACCACTGGATTCTTGGGTGGCTGCAATTGGCCAACCTCATGCGAGTGCAATTAGTTAACGCTTTTGGCCACAGTGCTTATTTTGATCCCGAGTTGATTGCTTTGTTTGAAAACAGGAAGCAAGGGAATAATCCTATTGAATGAATCATAAATAGCACGATTTTCTTTTTAATATCGAGATGGATCCGTTCCAAGAGTAGCATTTTGAAATAGTTGCATGTGGTTGTACTTTTTTTTTTCTGGTCAATCTTTATGCTAATTTTGATTTAATTAAATCTCCGATAAGCAGGCAGCGATGTTCCTGTTGCTTGGCATTTTTAAGAATTAAACAATTTTATAGCAGCACTGCATTCTTAACTAATTTTTTTTTAATGCAAATTGACTGTCAAACTTCGTGTTTACATAGCATTTTTCAAAGAAGATTGGTATGATAATCCCAATTTTGTAGCTGAGACAACGAGGGCACTGACTGGCTTCTAAACTTCACTTTTGGTTTCTGGCTTATTTTTGTGTTGATTTCTTGAGGTTTTCTAGTTCATTTCAGTCCAGCCCTAGTTGCTGGTGGCCAGGCATTGCAACCACCTCAGCAGTTCAGTGAGTTGTCCATCATCTCTGGCTGAGGTTTGGCTAAATCGTAAGCCACGTTTTTACGTGATAGTAAGCATTACTAAAATTATCCAAACCACTTCCCATGGCCTTCTTTGCTGCCTTCCTCAGCAGAGCTCTGGTGTGGAGCTGCTGCAGACCAGTTCGTCCCGCTGGGACACATACAGGGCCTGGAGGAAGCCCCCATCCAGGAGCTGGGGCTGACTTCTCAGAGCAGAGACGTTCAGCAGGTGGTTCAGCCTCTTTTTTGGACCTTTTCTTTTTTGATTCCTCATGACACGAGGTCAGAACCACTCCCTGGGGTCAGAAAAAAGGTGAGCAGAGGCACCGCTGTTCAGTTTTAGCACTGGGGAGAGGATACTTCCACAGTGGCAGTGCCTGCTGCTTGCCCTCATCTCTGCCCGGAGTGTTAAGTCCCCTGTGGCCTGTGCACGACCCTGCTTATTTCTTTGTTTGCCCTCCTGCCATCCAGGGAACATCAATAAATTTGCTAGCAGAAGAAGCTCAGGGCCACATTTTTTTTCTACCTGTGCCAAATTCAGCCTTGTAGCAGTGTTCCCAGCACACCCTGTAATCAGCAAGGGGTGGCTCCTGCTGGCTTCCACTGGCTTTAATAGGCTTACACCAGAGTTAAATTAAACCCCCTTCGGCTTCCCAATGAAGTCAGGCCTTTAATAAATAACATCTGATTTTAAAGGGAGAAAGCAAAGCATTGCAGGCACAAAAATATCATAGTGAGTCCAGTTTAAATTATACTGCGCTTCTGTTTGACTGAAAGAAATACTTCACCACACATACAATAACATAAAAGCTGCAAGAGGGATTAGGGCAGTTGTTACTTGACTGTAGTGCAGTACAGGGACACTTCTAATGGCCAAAGCATACAGAATTGCAGCAGGTTTTGAGGAGAGCAGTTTTACATCTGTCTCATCAATTGCACACACAACTGCAAATGTCATCTAGTAGCAGTTCTGCCCGAGGGAGGACCTCCTGTAGCCACTGAGTTGGGGGAAAAATACAACTCTCCCCCCAAATTTGATACATTCACCATTTTTTGGTATCTTTTGTCTCATAAAATCTTAGCAGTGTTTCATTTTAAATAAAATTAGTTGCTTGATTGTTGGCTAATTTGTATTTATTTCTGTGCAAATATTTTTCGATGACTTAAAGTTTTCCTTAGTTTGAGAAAAAAAATCATCTTTTTTTACCTCTTTCTCTTGCTTTTTCCATCTCTCTTGTTGGAAAGGAAAAGTGGGAGGTAGGAAGAGCAGTCTTAGAGATTTTTCTGTACAGGTCAGAGATCAGAGTTCTATCCCCACACTGCAGCAGTTAAAAAATAAATCATTTATACCTTTGAAAATTACTTAAATCCTCTTCAAAATTGGAAAGTGTTAATCTTCAAGGCTTCTTAAAGCTGAGTCAGGTATTTCTGCGTTTAATCTGCATTTAAATCTGCCCTCAAATTCAGTTTCTGTGGCCAATTTGAGAGCTCGCCATAAATGCCTGCTTCCCCATGTTCCTGTCTCCCACTTGGAGAGGGCTCCTTCTCTCTCAGTAGAGGCTCTCCCAAGCCATAGCTGATAGCACACAGCTCCAGGCCATTTCTTTGCAGATCAGCATGTGAGAGCACTGCACGTATGCTCGGTGTGTGAGTGTGAGTGGTCCACAGTGCAGCAAGAGCCAGGCTAGGAATGAGCACTCAACCAAAAGCGTTCGGTTTCCAGGGCAGAACAGCCAGGCTCTCGTCCCAACCCCCTGGCGACCCCAGACTGTTGCAACCCAACCTACATCTGTGGGTCATGTTGCTCATACTCAGTGTCACTATGGCAGGTCTGCCTAAGCTGGCCGGGTGACATTGCAGGACTCCTAACTGCAGAAGGCATTTGTTTCAGGGACCCCAGCTGACAGAACTAGGACTAGCCTGATCAGTGCAGCAGTAAAGGTTTGCAGAAGCAAAGGAGCTGTCTCTGAGAGTGCAAACCCCGCTCTAAAAAGCTGGTTTTGGAAGTTGTGTCCAGAGTGAGGCAGTGGTTGCCTTAGCGAAGGCCCCTGGGAATGGTTGGAGCAGAGTCCCTTCCCTGCATACAAAAGGGTTTCATCATCATCACCTTCATCATGACCACGTGGGCTAGCTGTGGGGTTCTGCCATTCCCCTGGGTCACCCCTTCTCCCCCCAACCCCAAAACTGACCTGTGTCCCTGTGGGCAGGTGTAGGAACACCTCCATTACCGGCATGTTTGAGACAGATGTTAAAACTGGCGATCAGTTAGCAATGCCTCGGGGGTTGGCCTATGGTTTCTGCTGTAGTCATGTGTGCTTCGTTTTCAGATAAAAGAGCCAAACTGTTTCACTTCTGGTATTTCCAGCCGCGTTTGGATTTATCTGAATGGAACCAGGCATTCCTGCATTTGAGTGTGCTACCTATACCAAAGAGCTGGCACTTACTGTTTCTCTTCCCTTCCCCTCCCCCTTTCCTATTTTCTCTTTCTCTAGGTCCAGGCCTGGCCTTCATTGCCTACCCAAAAGCTGTGTCCATGATGCCACTGCCCACCTTTTGGGCAATCCTTTTTTTTATTATGCTTCTGTTGCTTGGACTGGATAGCCAGGTCAGTACGATGGGTAAGAGGTGCATGGCTTCTCGTCTCAGTGCTGACTGGGCAAAGCCAGTTATACTGGCATGAATTGTAGAGGAGAATTCCTCTAACGCTGCCTGTGAGGGATTCATCTGTGTTGTTTTTTGATGCAGGGGCTATGTGTGATAGATCTGTAGCTGTTGACTGATAGTCAAGCATGATGTTGCTTAGCAAGTCTTTGTCATCAGGAGCTGGCAGAGTGCAAGAGGGACATTATCCCTTACCTAAATATCAGTGCAGTCTGTCCCCAGCATACCAGCATTTTCATTATGTTGCAGTATCTTCCTGCTTTGGAGAAGAACTTACTGAGTTTAGGAATTTAGAATCATTTGGTTTGGATGGGACCCTTAAGTGACATCTGGTCCAACCCCCCTGCAATGAACAGGGGCACCTACAGCTACATCAGGTGCTCAGAGCCCATCCAGCCTGACCTTGGCAGTCTCCATGGACTACCATCTCTCTGGGCAGTCTGTGCCAGTGCCTCACTGCCCTTATCGCAAAAAACTTCTTCCTTATATCCAAGAAGACTGCAATTTGCTCCACAGAGTATTCTGTGCCCTTGCGATCACCTGCAGTTAGTATACACCGCCATTAAAATGCTTTGTAAGAATTAATAGCTTCATGGAGTACTGACTTCAAAGGTTACCAAGAGCCAGAAAACCTCCTCTAACTGCAGTGTCATCACGAGGCACGAAAAGCACAGAATGTCTCCCTGTATCCATGGTGGCTTCACAACCAGTCAGAGGGCAAAACCACCACATTTTTCAGAGGTCTTCTGCTCAGAGGTGCCAAGCAGCTTGGGATCCTGCTGACTTTCACGTCATACACATCAGTGTGCATTCAGTGTCTCTGAATGGTACAGAAAGCTTCCAGTGTACTAATTGCATAGCACGCACTGTTATTAATTAGTGACCATGAAAAGTCAGAAAGTTTAGTGCAAGAAGTTATGTTACTTTTCTCACCGGTTGCTTATAGGAATGTTGAACTAAATTTCACAAGTGAGCTTGTAAATCATTTCTAGATGGTTCACTCCAAGGAAGTATATGTGGCAAAGGATTATGCAGTAACTACACATACAAATTGCTGAAGTTTTCAGGGCAACAGACAGCTTTCTGCACTCAGATGGAAAACAACTGAGATTACAAAAACTCAATTGTTGAGGGTGAAATGTTTATTTGTCCTCTCTTGTACGAAGATAAATATTTAAATAGATTTTTAGCCAGTTGTTCTCTCTCACAGTTTTGATACTCTGGCCCAAATTGCTATTTACATTTTAATCTTTGAACTCCGGTGAGCAACTTTCAATCACTGCAAAGTGAATTTACAAGTTCCCAGTGCTGTGGTTCAGCAAGCCTGTGCTTATGCAAATTGGAAGCTGTCTGGTAATTTTAAAAAGCTCTTCAGTGCGTACAGTGATTAAAACTAATTGGAGCGCTTAATTTCTCTCCTCCACCCCTCTGGTTTGTTGTTTTTTTAGAGTGCAGTCAAGCAGGTTTCTGGAATGCCAGAGCAGGTTAAGATCAAATCAGACCAAAGGGTTATGTTTAGGAGGAAAAGCAGTTTTCAGAAGTCACAACAAGGCAGGAGGCTACAAAATCGAGTGGAGTCATTGCTGGACAACTGTGTTGTCAAAAAGATGTTTCAGCTCGCGGTCAAAGAGGGAGAGTTGTTGTAAGGCACTTCTGGGCTGTGTAAAAGGAAAGAGATACTGGGTAGGAGAAGGTATCTGTTCTTGACAGGATGATATTTCATAGACTCCCTGTGAGAAACGGTTGGGTTTAAGATGATGTATCCACTCAAAATGAAGACCCTTTCTACAGGGGCAGCCATGGTTGTCCATGGTATCCTCGTGCCTTCACTGCTCTTCCTGCTTTTGTACCTTGCCAGGTGGAAAGTGCTGCACGATCTCTGTGGATTTCCTTATGAGGAGTCCAGCAGTTACCGTTCTCAGTGGGTGAAATGCATCTGGTTTTCAGTAAACTTTGAACTTTTATTCAAATCTGGTTATTTGGTTAACTTGGGTTACAAACCTCACGTGTGATTTTCAAATGGCAAGTCAGTACAAAAGCTGGTTAGATTTTAGCTAACCTTTTCAGGGCTTTGTTTTTGTTTTACCTGTGCAAACAGCTTACCAAGCCTTTGTGTGGGAACTGTACCAAGAGTTCCATCGTGGTTGATGAAGTGCCCCAGAGCCTCATCCAGAAGAACTCTGCTCACCAGTTCAGAAAAGACAAGTTCAGACAAGAGGGGCTGCTGGTTCACAACAAAGCCTGCTTTCCCTTGGCTAGATTTGCTGTAGCAAATTCAGGAGTAGAACTATATCCAACTGTGGAATTAATCTAAATAGTACCTGTGAGGTTTTCTGGCACATCAAAAAAAAACAAAGACTGATGGGTAGCTGGGGCAGCCTGGGCTTTTAGAGTGTTTTCTCTGTGCCTCTCTACCAGCATGCCTTGCGTATTCATCTGGAACAGCCACAACATAAAAGCCACAGAAGTGCCTTCCTGTCATCAAATTAAGTTCCTTTATCCTTGTGGCTTGCATCCACAAAGCCCCTTTAGTAGTTTGCAGGGATTCTAGGAAACAGACATCAATTCTGAAAGCTTGTTCCAAACTGAAAACTTCCCCCAGCCTTTAACCTTTAGGTTACAAAGAAATAGCTGCTGTTTTCTGCGGCATTTTGCCACAGACTGATGTTGAAGTGTTGCTGTGGAACATTTAATCATGAGCTAGGATAGAATGCATGGCGGATGATTGTTAAGTCGCTTCTTTCTGTTGTTTCCCCCTTTAGTTTGTTGAAGTTGAAGGACAGATCACGTCATTAGTTGATCTGCACCCATCCTTCCTAAGGAAGGGTTACCGACGGGAAATCTTCATCGCTATAGTATGTTTCCTTAGCTATCTTCTGGGACTAACTATGGTGACTGAGGTATGTAACAGCATTGCTGGAAATTGCTTAAATTGCCTTTTTTTTTTTTTTTTTAAAGCCATTTTTAGATCTGCTTTAGCTGTGAATCAGAATTAGCCACTCAGGGGAATGACACTCTATAAGTCTACAGAGCTTCTTCCATCCCTAGATCTGAGGAATGGAGTAATGAGTTCTCATTAATTTCATTCTGATCTAGGGTTCTAATCAGCATGAGTATGAATATTAACAATAGGCTCTAAATGATGAAACACATGGAGAACCTTCAGTAGAGCAAATTAAGAACCCATTCAGTGCACGCAGGGAAAAATAGACTTTGTCTTAGTTCAACTGATTTGAATCAATTAAATATTCTTGAATTGATTCTATTATAAATAATAATATGTTCCAGTAGCCGCTCTGTTGTGTTCCTTATCTTCAAAATAAAATCTTTTAAAAACAACTGGAAGAAGACAATTGTGGGAATTGGAATAGCACCTGTAACAGAGATGCCTAACAAGCTTCCTTTTTCAAGTACAAGTTCAGGCATACGCAGTTCATATTCAGAGTAGTAAGAGGAGGAGTGGAGCAGCACAGCGTAAACAAATAGAGTTAGAAAGGAAAAGATTTCAATGAAAAAATGTCCTTTCACTCAGAGTGTAAATGCAGACCCCCTCTGATGCCATTTTTAGTGCCTTTGATGTGTTAATGTTAAAAGACCTACTGTTTCTTTACGTCACTTGTTCCTATAAATGACCATCCTAAAATACTTTTAAGAAGGAAAGACTTAAGTGTCTCAGTAGATTATACTAAGTGGCTTAATTCTGTTTGATGATCATCTTGTTTAGAATGTTTCCTATAGTAAACAGCACATACCCTGGGGAAGGTAATGCCACTTTCTTGCTATTTCTGCTTGTTAGGCAGCAGTCAGTAAGGTCTGCTGGAAGATTTTACTGGCAGCTGGGCTTGAAGTATTCAGATCTTTTTCCTGATGGATCCTAATGCACTGTGTCTCTCTGTTACAGGGTGGCATGTATGTTTTTCAACTCTTTGACTACTATGCAGCTAGTGGTGTATGCCTTTTGTGGGTTGCATTCTTTGAATGTATTGCTGTAGCCTGGGTTTATGGTAAGTCAGAACCCTTTCACCTGGTGCTTCGGGATGAGTTAGTGACAGTGTTGACAGCCAAACATTTAATCATCAGCCATCCCAGAATCACCTTCCCAGCAGCAGAGACAATGCCATTAACATAAATTTGCACTGACCACTTAGAGACAAATGTGCACCTGGGAGGAAGCCAGCCTTCAGTGTTTTTCCACACGAAAATGAATGTTTTTTTCATTGCTAATTAATAAAGGCACAATTAAGCATTTATATGTGTTATGTTTAGAGAGCAAAGTTGAAAGTCTGGCCAGCCATGAAAATTTGTGCTCATCTCTGAGAGTTTTGTTTCAAAGCAGCCGATGTCTGCAAAGGCCAAGCCAGCCAAATAGAAAATACAAAAAGAAAGCTGACAGAAAAGTATATTCTGTCCCCTAATTTTTAGGTGATGCTGAGTACCAAAGTCTGAAAGCAGCCTTCATTGCTGCCTGAGATTGTAGTTTAGGAATGATCAGCGTTTATCAGTGGTTGTTTCCCTGATTCTTCATATACTCCATCTTCTTAAGCAAGCAGAACAAGCCAAGCTTTCATTTTACGCCAGTCCAATTTCTGTGGAAGGAGGGTAGACCATTTGCTGTTGTGTTCTTCCTGCAGCGATCCCTCTGGCAAGTTCAGTGAGACTTTGTGGAGAGGAGTATGATTATGGCAGGGACAGGAGGGATTAGCATTGCACTCCTGCATCTAAATAATGAGTGTGTGGGAGGAGAGACCTCCCCCAGCCTTTGAGCTTCTGAGGGAGAAAATCTTCTTGAACTTCACAGCTGTGGTAATTTGGGCAATACATCTGACACCCTTGTTTTAAAATACCCCCTGGGGGCCAAGAAAGGCAGCTGTAATTCTACAGTTCTTACGTGGCTTTTATTTGTTCAGTTCTGATCAAGATACTCACTGTCCAATACAGGCGCTGATAATATTTATGATGCCATTGAGGATATGATTGGATACAGACCTGGTCCCTGGATGAAATGGAGCTGGATTGTGATCACACCAGTTCTTTGTGTGGTGAGTGCTATCCTAGGCTGATGGGGCAGCTTTAAGCCCCCTCCCATTGCTTCTCTTTAAGTGAAGTCTGTAATGTTGAGAGACCAATTTACAGAGCTGCTGGAGGCTTGGTATCTTCTCAGACATTGTCTGTTAGTGTGACTGCCCATGCAAATTGTGTATTACATTTGTGACACACACAGTTCACTCCAAAGAGCGTTACTTTGAGTAATAGAACTATGAGTCCCAGGGCAGGACTGCCAGTCTGAGGCAGACACTCAGTGTGGATTATTTCATTTGCTGGGAAGGACATTCCAAGTAAGCTCCTTGCAATGTTCAGCAAGTGTTTGAGCTTACAAAGAGGACAGGCGATGTACCACAGCTGTTCAGCACCATCACTTAACAGTCTATTACCAAGCAAAGGTTTACTTATGAGCAGATGTAGATGCTATTATAATAATTTAAATGGAAGAATAATGTCCCCATTCATTTAAAACATATATGTGTTGACTCTGCTTCTTGCTGCCTGTCTTCCTTAGGACCAGTGATAGGATCAGAGCCCTGCTGCTTTGAACCCTTTTTGAGACTCATTTAATTCTCATTTCTCTCCCACAGGGGTGCTTTATCTTTTCTTTGGCCAAGTACAAACCACTGACCTACAACAAGGTCTACACATACCCTGAGTGGGCAATCGGCCTGGGATGGGTTCTTGCCCTTTCCTCCATGATCTGCATCCCTATGGTGATGGTCATCCGCATCATACGGTCAGACGGGTCGCTCATTGAGGTAAGAGAAACCACCACCCCCTTAAAGTCAGAAACTGCCTTGCACACAAGAGAGTGAATTCAGAGCTGAGCTGCCTTTGAGGCTCTAGGCAGGTTCTTTGCACTTGACTTCTGCTTTGAGCAATGTGCTTTAACATTAAAACACATTCTTTGGAAAAGAGAAGTTGCTTGAGGTAGCCCTCACTTCTTACTAAAAGAAGGAGCGCTACTTGTAGGGAAAATAGGCCACAACATGCTTTTGTTCCTCACTAGTTTGATAAGTTGGACTATAACATGACCAAATACACAGCCTTTTTGCACAGTCTGTATAGAAGAGGAAGGGAGCTTTAAATTGCTCTGTTCTACGCAAAATGAGCACAACGTTTGGAAACCTGCCACCTTGTCCAGGTAGGGCAAAGTTGGATGCCTCCCCTGCAGTGAATGCAGATAAGACTGTTAAAGATCACCTGTCCTTTTGGCAAACACAAAGGTTTCTGGCCTCAAACAAACACCAGGTGATTTTACTTGCCTCCCACTTCTGCAGTTTCTAGCTAGGGAAGCTGTTGCCTCCATGTGCAGACAAGCACTCAGTCTGAGGTGCTTCTCAGTCCTAGGTCTCTCTTCTCCTGCCCATGGGGAAAGGAAATACCATCCTAAAAATCAGTGAGAAAACAGAGAGAAATACCTGGATCAAACCCAGCTGTCTGAGAGCTCTCTTAATTCCAGGGAAATATGGATCCATCTATGGACTGTGTGGCTCTCAAGCATGGCTTTTGCTTTGGTTGACTGAATGCAAGTCAAACCTTCCTGACAGTGTGCTTCACATTTTAGGTTGCTTTGGGTTGTTGAGTTTTTTTTTTTTTGTTTGATTGTTTTTAATTCTTAATGAGTCAAATCGAAACACTGGATCAAGATTTTTCTCATCTTTGGAAAACCGGGGTTCAGAGTCAGACTTGTCAGTGCAGATTCTCTCAGGTTCAGATATACAGGCAAACTCTTGCCTTTCACATTTCAGCACCAGTTCTCCTGTTGTTTTTGTTTTTTTTCTTTTCCTGTGGAAAGTTTTTAGAGACTGTGCAAACATGAAGCTTAGCATTTCTCTTCCTAAGGTTGCAGATTAGTTTTATTTATGCCTAATGAGGTGGTCTTGAATGCAGCCCAGGGTATTCTTGGAGGAGAAAGTGGGACGCTTAGAAAAACAAACAAAAAACAGAATAGAATAAGAAAGGAACATTTCCCAGGGCACAAGCACTTGAATTTGTTTTCCTCCCAGTGCTAATGGCCTTTTTCAGCTGTGGCCAGAGCATTTTCATGTGTCTATTTTCTTGACTACTTTGTCACCCATCTACTGAGAGACAAGTCTAAAAGTAGCCAAAGCACTCTTCAAAGACCATGTTAGGAAAGAGAAGAGAGTAAACACTGCTCAGATGCCATTTCGTTCTTCCTTTGTGAACTGAGATGTAGGAGAGAAGTTGCCACTTGGCAATGAAAGGCGGCCTAAAAAGCGGAGTTGTTTCTAAATGAGGAAGGAGAACAGGCGTAACTTGAGCAGCAGCTGCAGCACTGAAAGCCCTAAGTGTTGTATAATGCTGTGAATGCCCTCATGACTTGCCAGGCTCCACAGCTGAGCAAGTCTCCAACATGATACTACTGCACAGCCCTTGCAGAGCCCTGCACGTCTGACAGCCCCGTGCTTGATTTGCCACATCCTCCTTTCTTCACAGGGAAGGCATGTGGACTGTGCGATCTCTCAACCTTTGCTTTTCTTTTTCCCTTTCTTTCAGAGGATAAAAGCAGTGGCTGCCCCCAAGGAAGTGAATCGGTGGTCCAAAGAAACAGAGAGTGGCACTCCCTTCTGCCCCAATGGAACTTCGAATGGCGGATTGATCAAGCCAACTCATATCATTGTGGAAACCATGATGTGAGCTCTCTCTGTGAGAGGATAAACCTGCTTTAACTGCCGTTTACTAACCATAGATTCTCATAGGACCAGGTTTACAGAGCTTTATATTTGCACTAGGATTTATTTTTATTTCTCACAGAGAAAGTTATTTTTTGTGTGTGTGTTTTTTTTTTTTTAATATTTTGTAAGGTAATCACAGCAGATGTCTCTCTGTAGAGGGAGAGCATTCATATCAGACTAGACATATTACAGGAATTTACTATTATTGTTTTTTTTTAAATATATATATCTTTATCTCTAAGCGTTATACACCTTACCACTTGAATTGATTGTCTTGCCAGCAATATATTCAAGTCTCAGAAAGCAATTTTAGGTGCTGGTGTGGTTGGGAGCAGGGTAACCTACAGAACACACAAAAGGCGCTCTGTTGAGAGATATGAGAAAAAAAAAAAACAACAACAAAACAAAACACAAAGATGCTGTTTCAAGAGAATTTTCAAAGGTGTAGTATTTCCACCCTCTGGTTCAATTGTGGTAAACGACAGGCTTCAGGGTCACATGAGGGAAAAGGGTGCACTTATGTTTAGCACAGTCCCTGAATAGAGATAGCAGCGGGCAGCTGGAGCAGGGTGTGTGAGGGGGCAGAGCTGGGTGTGCAGAGCCTTGCAGCCCTTCCCTGCAGGCACAGTGCTGGGATCCAGGCGTGCAAACAAGAGGAGGGCTTGAGGAAGGTGTTTGCAGGACTTGGCCCTGCTCACTCTTTTATTGTTATTTTTTGTTTAGGTGAAGTGCCTGCTGCTTGTGCATGAGTGGGTGGGCTGAGCACCTGCTCTTTAGTGTTCCAGCAAAGGAGATTTTAGCAGAGGTGTCACTGGGATAAGCTTGAATTCTGCAGCCTGTCCCCCAGTGAGCAGCACAAAGCAGCACCTGTGATCCCGGTGCTTCAGGTGTTTGCCCACTCATTCGTTTGCGTGTTAACTATTGGACTTTGTTTGGGGCATAAGCACTGTTTATAACCTTGTTAATAATAGCAGTGATGAAGATAATAATATCAGCCAGCAAACAGGTGCTTTTCATCCACGTATCTCGAGAATGCTTTGCTAGGTTTGATAGCCAGGATTCTCTTTATTTATTTATTTGGAGGAATTAGATACTGTTGGGGGAACAGATGGAAGGACTGTGCCTCTTAAAGCAGCAGGGGATCCGGTGTGTGCTAACTGCTGAGTCACAGCCTGAGCCACTGATTGAGCACCTGGGGAAAGGACCCGGTCAGCCCTGGGAGCACAGGTGAAGGCAATTCAGCTGTGTGACCAGAAGGGGTGGAGCCTGGCTGCACCTCTCTTAGACCTCATTTAAGTGCTGACTGCCCTTCTAGAAGGATCTCTGGTTGGAGATTCCTCCTTTGTGGAGCCTTTTCTGCAATCCTAGGTCTTCAGATATGGGTGAGCACCTTTTCCTTTTCTATTGTAACACTGTTCTATCCATGCTGGTCCCTTTGCTGTTACACTCCTGTATTGCTCTTCCACTGCGTTGCTCTTTCTGATGGTAACAGCTGGGTTTTCTATCTGCTTGCCCACCGTTAGGTTAGATGGTAATATCTTTTTTGAGGGCGGCAGATATTTCTAAAGCCTGTGGATATGTCTGCTAAAGAAACAGGACTTAGGGGACTTTTGAGTTAGAGGAAACGTAACATTGTAGTGCTTTGTATTTATTTGGTCCAAAGGGATTGCGTACCATTCCAGGTTGAGCTGAGGAATAAGGAATGCACTGCTGGGAGGAGTGTGGCAGTGGGGGTGCAGCAGCTTTGCTGGGTGCTGCTTTGTGTGGGCCGGGGGGGTGCTGCCATGGGGGGCTGCTCCCTGAAGGCTGTCCAAGGCGTGGACAGAAGTCTTCTTTTGTTCTGTTTTAAACTTGAGCAGGTTGTGCTGGGAACAGATTCTCTGGCAAAACTCAGCCTTTTCTTGTGGGCATTGTATTTTGAGGGAGAGTTTTTTGTTCTCATGATACCCCGATATTAGGCTATCCAAAGGTATCTAGAGGAAATAACTTGACAACGGCAGAGCTTCTATCTGTTGATTTTGCTGTCAGCTTAGTCTGTTGGGGCAGATGTTGTCATTGAAACAGGAACATATCCAGTTTGAAACATTCCTACGCAGAAGGTTTGATTTGTTTTCTCACGTCCCACAGACTAACTGGCCACAGCAGCACACTTGTTGAATAACTTGTTGGTATTACTGTAAAAGAAAAAGGGTGATTTAAAGTTAAGAGATGGACCAAAAGCAAAACAAGATTTTTTTTTTCTAGTTTTAATTTGTACATATTTTTACATCAAATGGCTGAGCAGCAACAAAACCAGCCATGTCAACATTGCTTTTGTTTTCTTTTTCTGGTTGCTGTATTACAAGAGTTATAAAGGAAACTTTTCCACAGCTGGCGATGGCAAACACCTTGATTTCAGCTGCAGGGCAGTGGTGACTGCCATCCCAACAGCAGGAATCCCATTGAGCCAGGAGGCTTCTGGCTGGAATTTGCCATCAGATGTGTGTAGAGTAAGGAAGCATGCATACAGCTGTTTTTGTTTTTTAATCTTTTAACCATCAAAGACAAGGAAATGCGATCACAGATAACTCTTTCAGTGAGATTCAACATGGACCCTTGTTTTTGAGTTACGATTAGTGTCTGCAGCACGCAGGCATGCTTGCCTGGGTTAAGATTGAAGCAGAAGGTTTGGGGGGTGGGGGGGGTGGGAGTCTAAATTAATGGTTTATGTGAGCGCAGATGAAACACTGATGCTTAATTTATATTTTATTTTCTTGGTATGTTGTCATACGGCTGCGTATGAGATTTGTTTGCACATCAGGTTTGTAGTATAGAGCTGAGATAAGCTTCAGGTAGGACAAAAATGGTTTGACTACATTGAAAATGTCTGGCGAGTCAGTTAGCCATCTCCCACTTGTGGAGAGCATCTCTTGTGCTGAAAACCAGAGGGTCAATACTACACCTTTAAAAGTGCAACAACCAGAGAACCAGAACCCAGCCCCATTTTGATGTGAACTTGTGCCATTCAAATCAGTCGCTTCCATGTACCACGTGAAAGAGTCTTGCACGTATGCAACAACCTCATTGAAGTGTTCTCCAAGTACACTGCTCTGGCCCTGCTGTGCTTGTCAGCCTGACTGCAAGGGAGGACTGGGGCTCACAGAGGGCTAAGAAACGCTTCTGGAAAACAGTTCCCTTCTCCCCCTCCAAAATGATTCTTTCTGTTTTAATGGGGTTTGAGTTCCAATGAGGATGTGCACATTTTAAAGTGTTTTTTACCTGACGTTTTTTATCGGGTTTCTGAACTTTTCTTGTTGATAAATTTGCATTTCAACGTGATCCTCTGCCGAAATTATTAAAAACGAATTTTTAAGTCTGTGTTTCCTACCTATTTATGATTGCAAATACAATTGATTTCTTGTTCCTAATTGTTTAAACACTTGTGACTTATTTTAACTGTTTTTTGTAAATGAGGAACTCTATACTGAGTTATCATGGCTAGTCGTAAGTGAACTGGTTTGGATACTGATTAAAATTAAGTGTGGGTTTTGACATGAGATCTTTAGGATGAGAGCATTGAATGTAAAAAAAAGAACGAAACAAAAGCACACCTTTCGTATCCCACACGCCTTTATTGCTCAGCTCCTGTGGGATTGGAACCAGCACATTTCCAGCAGCATTCCTTCCCAGCTGAGCTGAGAGTGGGAGGTGGCAGAACTGCAAATAACATTTGCACCATGAGACTGTCTGAGTTGTTCCTAATCTTTCTCAGTTTTCCAAACGTCTGTTGTAGTTCACCTGTGACTTGTTATGATCTTACTGAATGGGCATCTATTGTAAGGGACTTTACCAGTATTCTGTATTTTGGTATTTAAACAATATGATTTCATAAATAGAACTGGTTTTTATTACTATTATTGTTGTTGCTACTGTTGTCATTTACCTTTTCATCTATAGCTTTCCTTTTCATCTGGTCCAAACAGATCCATGCATTTAGAAAAGTCTTCTTTGAAGTGTGAATAGTAGGTCCACCATGGATTTGTTCTTGTGTTGTAAATGGAAATATCAAAGCATAGCAGCTGTATTTACCATCTTAAACAATGCTGGTGTTCAACCTGCAGTAGCAATGCAGCTCAGGAGTGAAGAGTTGGGTGAAATCAGTCCTGGAGCAGCAAAGCTGATTGCCACTGCTGTTCTTGGGGGGAGGAGGAAAGAGAAAAAGGTGGTGCAGCCTTATGGTTGGTGTAACACACACAAAAAATAAACCCACACATCTGCAGAACCTTTTTTTGCCACTGTCAGGGTAGCGTCTTCTGCGGCAGTTTGCAGTCTGCTGTGCATCCACCTTTCTCAACTGCAGGTGTTCCTGTTCCTCTTCTCTGTCTCAGCATTAGAACAGTTCAGACAGCTCTGAAGACACATGGACATTTCCATTCAATAGGCTTTTTACGAGTCTCCTCCAGGTTTGCTTTTATTTGCCAAGGAGACTTGCAGTTTTGGTGAGGCTGTGCTTGTCACACTGGGGTTCAAAGCTCCCACTTTGTGCCAATGGCAGAATTCCATCGGTGGGAGACTTGAACCCTCTGTATAACTGATTATTGGCTTCCACATCTGTGGTCATTGCAGCATCGCGTGTGGAGGCATAGTGTATATAGAATGTTAAATAAGCTGTGTATTGAATGGAGTGGACGAGTTAGCTAAGCAGCTCAAGTATACTTGGAAGAAAGATGACCCTGAAATCATTTCCAGAAGGTTCAATGCAAGTTGCTCACTTTGAGTAACAGATTAAAAAAAAAAAAGCCTGTGCTTACATAGACCAATAGATGAAATCTTCCACCCTTATAAGCATGCACACGAGTGGGGACATTGCCTCCATTCCAAGGCTGCAAATTATGCATATGACTTTCCAAGCTATTGGAATGGGAACTGAGAAGGTTTAGGCACAGCTTTCCTAGAAAGTGCTGACCTCCAGGGCATCCAAATGGACTTAGCTAAACTGAGATACTGAAAGGGAGATGCAATGCCAAAATGCCGGGCCTTGGCCCTGCCGAGGAATGCTTGAGGTCGGACTCCTGGCTCCGTGTAAGTCCAGCACGGCTCCTGCTGCGGGAGGTGGGAGTGCTGAGGGCTCAGGCAGCTGCCTTGGACTTGTTTCCTCCAAAATCAGCATCCAAAGCTTTGTGGTTAGGATTAACATTTAATTGTGTATTTGTATATTTGCATGAGCAAAGGTCGGGAACTGTCAGAACCTAAATAGCTCCTTTTTACTACTTGTGATCAAAGATGAGCGTAAGAAAGAAAGTTCTCAGTGGAGAAACCAATGACCAGAAGCAGACCCTCCACCCCCAAGCTCCATAATTCGGTCACAGAAGGTGATCCATTGGTATCAGTGGTTAATTTGAGCTTGCTGGAGGATTTGCTTGAGAACTACTTCTGGCATAGGCAGCCTGAGCCCCAGCTGGAGATCTGCCTCTTTCCCAGAGCGTGCCTCTCCCATCCCCAAAAGCAGCTGCTCCTGCACAGTGATTCTCTGCTTCTTTAAAAAGTAATAAAAATCTGAACTTGTTCATTTCTATTCGAAAAGTAAACAGAGGAAATCACTTTTTGCATGCTTCTCCCAGCTGCGAACTGTTGATTTCAACTTACCCACATCCTAAAGGTTAAAAAAAAAAAACCAACAAAACTTCAGATGCGATTTGACCAAAAAAAAAAAAGGGATTTCTTAAGTTGAAGCCCTTCAGAAAACAAATAACCATTCCCACATCCCCAATAGAGGTGAAGAAGTTTGATTGGTTTGATTGCAGGGTTTGCCATTGGAAGAGAGCCTGACCCTGCTGGCTATTGAATGACAGCCCAGACACGTCCTCCTTTGTTTTGTGGCTTTGTCCTAATTGGAAATAAACTGTAAAACTGTCAGAGTGTAATTGCTGCATGCTTTACACAGTTCTGTGCTTTAGGAGCAAAGTGAATTAGAAACAGTTTAGAAAGGGGAGAGAGTGTGGAGGTTTCCTCCCTGTGTTGCAGCTCTGCGGCACAGCGCTGCTGCCTGTGTAGCCATGGAGCACGGCCAGCCTTACATGGAGCAGCTCTCTGTGCTTGGAGTTATTGGGGAAAAGTGGGGGGGAAAAGGTGGGAAATCATTTAAAACAGTGCAATTTGGTTGCGCTGAGGAGCTGTGCATGTGTGCTTTGTGTGCGTACAGGGGAAGGCTTTGGTCCCGTAGCATAGTACATGTTAGCATGATATACATGGTTTCTAAATCTCTTGCATCTACTTCTGCAGTTGAGATGTGAAAAAAAGATTTGTTGTTATTATTTAAAGGAATAAATAAAAAAGAACAGTAGCAAACTCGTGTTGAGAGGCCAATAAGGCCTCTGGGGCACATCCAGGAGGTGGCATTGCTCCTGGCCCACAGGGCACTGAGGTCTCTCAGCACCGCAGCATCCCAGTACTGTTCTGAAGTGCTCGTTGTTCAATAGGCTGTTGTTTTCCCAGTGTGATGTGGTGGCTGTTACCTGATAACGTTGCCCGGGGACGTCATGTTGTGAGAGGTGGTCCGTCTCCTTCGATGTATTTGGCTGAAAAACAGTGGTGTTTTTGGGTTTTTTTTGCTTTGTTATTTAAATTCCTACCAACTGTGACTGCAGTACGGTGATGAGGAGCACATGCAGGGAGGGCCGGTGATGATAACTTCCTCCAAATGGCATCTGAACTTCTTAAGAAAAAAAGACAAATATTTTTAAAACGTTTTAAAACTGTGTGTGTGCGTATGTATGTGTGGGTCTGTATGTATGTATGCGTGGGTGAGTGCGCCAAGATGGAATATTTGTATTGGAAAATCCTCCTGGAGTGTAATTTAATCCTATGACCCCCCCCCAGCCTTTGTGTATATGGTCAGTGTGTGTTTGTATTTTGCAGTTTCTGTTCTGCTTTTTAGATAAATGAAATGTATATGGATATTTTTAAGTCATCTTTGCTTTTTTTTTTAGATGAGTTTGTAATCACCTTATAACGGAAAATAAAACTTTCCTTTATAAACCAGCTGTGCTCACTGATGCTTTCGATCTCTGAGCATCTCAGCTCTGCCTTTAAGCCCGTTATTCGCTGTGTTAATTCACTCGCAGACACACGGAGCGGTGTGAAGGTATGGAAATGGTGCCTGTTTTTCTGTCCAGTTTTCCTTCTGTATGGTGTGGTCACACATATGCAGGGTCACAAGGTAAGGGGGTCAGGTGCAGAAAAGCCCAATGAGAAGGGAAAAACAACAACAGAGATGATAAATTCATTTTCCAGGTGCATGGGATTTGTCATTTAAAGGGCTCTGATGGCCCCTTCAGTTGGGCAAATGAAAGTTAAACTGGAATTGCATTTCCCTAAGCCGTGCTTGGAGGGGGGGAAAGGAAGCACAGGTCATTTGGTTGATGTTTTTGAGGAAGCAGAATGGCGAACTGCACAGCTTTGTGGTGAGGATCACTGCAGATGCTCCAACTGCCCCATGGCCGTGGTCAGGAGCTGAGGGCGTGGACTGTGTCCGGCAGACCCCCAGCCAGGCTTCCCCACTGCATCTTGAAGCTTTTTGGTTGTTTTGAGGGGGGAGATTGCTTGGTTTTGACTTGGTGTTGCATTACTGTTTTGCTGGGTGAGAGTTGAGGTCTTTGTGTGAGGGCACAGCCTGCAATGCCTGGGCGGAGCAGCCCAGTACTGGTACAGACACTGCCATGTGTATCAGATATAGAATGACCAACCAGAAGTCCTGCAGCACCACACCTGGCTGCTGAAGGGCTCCATGCTCCGGCCATGGGTGGCTGTGACCTACCCTGACGTGCTCTGGGTCCCTTGGCTGAGGCCTGCAGGGTGCCACTAGCAGGCAGCTCCCTGCTCACCCATGTGCCCGGGCAGCACTGAGCTGCCCTTTTCCCTCTGTGCGAGGCAGAGCCCCGTGGTCACGTTGCATGGGTGCACGTTCAACCTGACATCGCCCCGGTGCCCAGGCTGGCGCCGAGCGGCTTTGGCACGGCCTCAGTGCCAGACATGTGAAGGGCTCTGCTTGGCAGCCCGTGCCCCGAGGACAGCCAGAGATGACCGATAAGGCTTGTTTACATGGCAATGATTCCCCAGCTCTAACCAGAAGCGTTTCAGTGCCCCAACTCCGAAAATTCCTGTGCTACCCACTTGGGGGTGAAGGGTTGCAAAACACAGCGCACCCTTTGCTTGCCAGTGGGCAGCAGTTCCTTAGGGCTGTATGTAGGGAACGCAGAGCCTGCACTGCATGTGCTGGAAGCGTAGCAGGGGTTCCTTAATCCCTCTGTAAGCAAAGGGAAGAAAGTCTCCCCATAAGGACGCGAGCCCTCCCAGTGGCTTTGTGGCAGTCATCTCTTCAGACACCTGGATAATTTGACTCCTGTGGTGCGGCACCCCACTGGCTCAAGTTGTGCCAGGGGAGATTCAGGTTGGACATCAGGGAAAATCTTCTCTCTAAGAGTGGTCAGGTGCTGGAATGGGCTGCCCAAGGAGGTGGTGGAGTCACTGAGCCTGGAGGTGCTCGGGAAACATCTAAATGTTGTACTGAGGGACACTGAGTGGGTGATACTGGTGAGAGGCAGACCCACAACAAGTGCATTTCATTTGTTTTTATTTAATTAAAAAAAAAAGTCAAAGTCATTGCAATGCCATTTAAATACAGAGATTTACAAATAGGTCCAAAACAGGACTAAAATATTCTTTGAAATGCTGTACTTTTAAATATTGTGCTTTCATAGATACATAAGAAAATCAGCATATAAAAATACTTTACAAGGAATACACTCTAATATATGGATAAAAATACACATTTAAGTAATGCATTTCATCTTCATATCATTCAAAATGCATAGGAAGGGATACAAGGACCAAGTTTTTCTTCCTTTTTTTTTTTTTAAAGCCTTTAATAAAAGTCTTCATTAAAAACCTATGAGAAGCCCCAGCGAGCTTCCACTGTTCAGAATATTGCATATAAAAACACTTTCGGCTGCACTGTCAATGCTCCACAGTATCAGTTATGGCACATTATCTAGTTGTGGCAGCAATGGTATGGGATATTGCATACTCGAAGAGAAAATGGCTACACCGACAAGTAGCTGGATGGGGCTGGACAGGCCTCAAAGAAACACCCCAATACGCTGCACTATCGTGGAGGGACAGAGCTGCAAAGTGGGGATGGATGCAGGAGTGAGTCTTGGCTCAGCAAAATGAGGAACATGCTGCGTACAGCCCTATGGCACCCAAACACAGCACTGGTAGGGGGTGGTGATAGAGGAAATGAAATGGTGAGTGGGGGCAGTGGTCAGCAGGGCTGCAGCCCCCAACCATGCAAGTTCCTCACCTCTATCACACCACCACACCTGAGCCTTCATGGGCAAAGCAATGCCAGGGTGCCAGGATGCTAAGATCATCATAAAGTGCTAAGACATGGAACACAGAGTGCAGCTCACATCTGCCACAGGATGAACTCATGGCAAAGAGAGGAGGAGGAGCCCACAGCCACATTTTGACTGTGTCTCCAGCTGATGGGGAAGATGATACCTCAACTGCCTCCTCCCCATGGCCTGGGGATACATGGGGGTGGGAGGGACGAGCAGGGGCACCATGCTTGGAAAGCCATGGGAAAGCCAACAACAGGCAATGGGGTTGACACAGCAAAGCCACCTGGGCACTGCTAGTGCAGGTGGGAACAGGGGACCCACAACCTCTAACAAGGGGCTTCTCATGTCACTGCCTGGTGGGGGACAACAAGGTTCTATTAATTCAAAACATCAGCCACCCTGGATAACAACATTTCAGCTTTTTACTTGCATTATCTCCATAAAAACCATATTCTCCATCTGAAAAACAACAGCTAGGGAATCGAGCAGGCATTTAGGGTCTTCAGCCTCGGGCACAGCCTTCTGCTCTGTCACAGCTGCTGTATAGCACAGACAGCCACACTGCTGATGGCGAGACGAGGTGCCCTGGGTAGTGGGCACGGGGCTCAGCCAGCCCTGCTGGGGCAGCATGGAATTTCTGAACAAGAACTGCACCTAGACACCATCAAGTACATCTTGAACTGTCTTTCAAACAGGACCCTCCGTAGCCTGACAGCAGGAGAGAAAGGGACTGCAGGAATCAATTTATCAGGAGTGTTTGGAGGGTGGAACAGGGTACAACAGAAAAGGAATGGCATTTCAATCTTGCTGCATGTGATAAACAGAGCAAACAAGGATAACAATAGCACCATGTGTGTTTGGAGGATGGCCAAGGCCTGAAGAGCGAGGAGGTGCTGGGGCAGGACCCGGTGCACCCCAATGCACTGGGGATGCAACAGCTCACCTCAGCCCAAGAAATGCACATCCACCTTCATCCTTCCCAGCAGCGTTGGGTGGGCTACAGGTGACAGCTCACTGAAGACCCACCTCCCCCCCCTTGGAGCTGATGATACACACAGCGTTTACAAATACCAGTGCAAAAAAACAGGAAGAACACCCCAAATACCACAATGGCTCAGCAGAGGCCCCAGGCATCGTCCGCTGCGGCTGCTCACACTGTCTGGATGCTCGCCTTGACCTCGGCGCAGGCTGCCTGTGCCAGCAGCTCCCTCTTCCCCTCTGGGGGAGCGTTGGCAGCCAAAGGGTTTCGGCTGATCACCAGGTCCAGCTTGTCTCCAGCCTCTGAGATCAAGGGGACAGTCAGACAGCAGTCAAAGTCTCTTGTTCGGACGCGATTTACCTGTCGGGATGGATTTAGGATGTGCCATAGGGAGGAACAACAGAAACACCACATTTGTTAGTCAGAAAACACAAGGCTGGTGCTAAACCCACACCTGTGAAAACACACAGCGCCTGGGGGGACACTGACTGAGGGGTCACAGTGGAGCAGAGCATGGGCCCCCCTTGGAGCTGGGCATGTCCTGCCTTAGCTGAAGAAGGGCTCCATAACTGGTAAAGGAAAGGGGAAAAAGCCCGGATCAGGCAGAAATCCTGACCCCTGCAGTCTAGGAGAGTATTCCACCCTTTGAACTCTACAGGGCTCAAAAATCAATTCTCTAGTTCAAATCTGTGGGAGAAAGGTTGCTGTATGACTTCTTTGCCATCATAGCTTTTACCGGCCTTAAATCTGTGATGTGGGGTATTCAGCACCTAGAAAACAAACACAACACAGACCCTGAGGCTTCAAACTACCATTTTCCAGCTCAGCAGGCAGTAAATCAGGACTACACTGAATAGTTCCTGCTTCTCACACCATTTACATCTTTCATTTTGGAGGAGTCCGGATGCATTTCACATGGGCTCAGAAGGCGGCTGCGGAAGCTGCAAATCCTCTCGGCAGGATTCAGCAGTGAAAGCACTTTTCCTGCTCACTTGAGCATCTTGAAGCATGTTTCTAGGCTGGGTCACCTGCAGGAGCCATCCCAGCTCTCCTGCCTACAGCTCCCAGAGCGCCTGGGCTCAGTGCCACGACAGCCCCAGGATGGAGAAGGCTGGCAAATAGCATGGGGAGGGGAAGCAGGGAAGGGAGAAAGGAATTTCCCACCCACCTTTGGAGCGAACATAACCCCTGAGGCCAGGCGTTGATTCCTTCTCAGGATAAGGGCTGGATGAGTCCATGCAACCCTTGCATCCAAAGCCCTTTCCCAGGATTAATGCATGCCCATGGAGCTAGGCTCTGTGATAGCAGCAGTGTCACCCTGCCCTAGCTGGCAGCTACGCAGCCAAACTCAGTACTGCTTACAGATGAGTGACCAGGGACAATTTCCAGGTAGCACACAGACAAGGAGAAATAAGCCATGAGCTTGCTTTGCCTTTGTTCCATGCTGGCTGGGCAGCTCCAGTGCAGAAAAGCCATTAGTACAAGGCCGTGCTCTGGGTAATCCATCAGTCAAGAGGCAGAGGGTCCTTCGCAGGGACAACGTGTTTTGAGGCCTTCAGCGTTGGAACTTGCTTGCAGACCCATCATCATGCCCGTAACCATGAAGCATCCTCAGCAGCGCATCGCCGTGCTTCTTGCTGGGATTTGCCTGTACCAGGTCTGCAATCCCTCCTCCATCACTGCTGCACACGTCAACGCAATGGCAACTGCCCTGTCCTCTTGTAGGTAGAAGCCGTGCGGCACAGCATGTGGGAAGGGGAGGGGGGGGTCTCAGAAGTTTCTGCTCTGCTCTGTTTGGGATTTCGGGCACACCTCCCAGAGCACTTGGCACTCGCAAAGGCCGACACATCCAACATTCAACAGAAAGGCAGCCTACAGCCTAATTAGCTTCTTGTTCATTCTTGCACCATCTTTTATTTGAATCCGAAAAGGAATAATTGTATAGCAGCCAACTGGCTAGAGATCATAACAAGCTTAAACAAGGTTCCCCACAGCGCTGCCAGCTCTTCGGTTACCTGCTGTACATAATATATTGGCTCTGATCCTGCTGCTAACAGCCCCCGCCTAGAAAGGAGCAAAACTAAACATCTTTCTGAGTGCTTCCAAATACGGTCACAATATCTGCATTTCCAAATGGTGGCAATTTTTCCATCAAAGCCACACTTTCTCATTTGAGTCTATTTGAGTCGTTCCAAAGCAAAGCTTGTTATTTTTCATCCGTATAAAGTTCCTTTCCGAACTCCAGAATGCCCCGTGCTCCCACTGTCCCTCTGGCAGGCAGATAGGCTCAAGTTACCTTTATTTGACCAGACTTTTCATCCTGTTCCTGTGTCAGTTGTTTCAGATCGAGTGCCTTTCGAAGGATAATATCCACGAAAAACACTTTGCTTGAAGGACGGCTGGCTCTTAGAAAACTTGTAGTTGTCAAAGGCATGCACAGAACTTCATGAACACTGCTTAACTCCGCGGGGGGGTTCACGAGAACACATATTGGTCCACACAGTCTAAGTTTGTCCAAAAATCACCCTCTTTCATGATAGGAAAAGGATCGAGGGTGAAGAGGGAAAGCGACACGGCTTTTTGGTTGGTTTGGTTGTGAGCTGCCCGAGCTCACAAAGACAGCACTGGGCCAGCTGTGTGTGGAGGTGCTCCCTGGGCTGGGTGTCAGCTAGGGGAACCAGCTTTGCTACCTAGAGATTTCTTATACAAAACACAGGTCTCATTGAGAGTTAGGCAGTAGGTGCTCACCTAGTTGGCTAACTATTACCTTTCATTAAAGTTAGTGCTGTCATGGATGGGTCTCACTTCTCTCTTCCTCTCAGCCACTCATTCACTCCGTCCCAGCCTCCAGAACTGCATTTTGCATTTATTACCTGAAGCACTCTGTCATATGGCTTGAGGCCACACTGATCTGCTGGCCCATCCGGACGGACCATATTTACATAGACACCTTTTTCTAGCAGGCCATCCGACACACTGAATCCAAAGTCTTCACTCTCTGGGTCTTTGTGAAGCGTCATCTGGAGGGGGCAGAAGCAGAAAGCACACATTGGAATGCTGCAGAGACAGCACAAACATCTATACTGCTTAACACTATTCATTAGTTCTCTTCAGAAACTTCCTACCAGTCAGTTCTGGCTTACTGAGGACAAGGAACAGGTCATCTAACCCCCTACATCACAAACACACTTTGGTCTCTAAAGGAGATGTGTGCTGCCAGAAGGGTATCCTGCCACAGGGCAGTAACAGGAGCCAATGGTGGACAAGCGTGCATCTCTACCATTAGGCTCTGACTGCATCAGGGTGCTGGTGGCTGGGGAAGCCCCATGGCTGTGCAGTCCATGGGCAGGACAGTGCACAGGGTGATGCACAGGAGCTGCCCGTGTGGCCCCAGCCTCATCTCCAAACACCTCCAGCACCAGATGCTCCAGCAGAAAGAATGCTCACCCTATAACACACCTAATTACTCAGCTCTCCTCCATCAGGAATGAAGGAGTTTCATTTAAAGGTGCATTTGCCATGCCCTGAAGGACAAAAGCAGATCAAACATGAAAAAGTTGTTTTTCCCAACTGCCCTAACTGCAGGTTTCACTCTAAAATCACTAGGAAAGAAAAAGGAATCATTTTTTGAAACCTCTCCAGCTCCCTTCCCTGCCTGCATTCTGCATCAACAGCTTCTACAGTTAATTACTGCTACTAATTACCACTGCCTTGCACCACACTTAAACTGGCTGCATTCACCCGCATGCTGAATTCAAACGAGTATCCTGTCACTCAGGTCCTTCCATTTGCACCCCTTTAGGAAAGGCTGGGAATGAAGAGGAGGGGGACAGAAAATAAGTGATTTCTCAGAAAAAAAAGCAGCTTACTGGATGGTGTGTGCCACTGGCAAAGGGTCAACAGGGAGCATTTTCTATGGGGCTGCAACACATCCATCAGCTTTTCCCACCGAGGTACCACTGTGCCAAGGCAAACCAATCCATAGCAACACAGACCTTGTGAAACTCGAGGGGGGTAGGGGACATGATCTCCTGCATCTCCTTCTCCATCTTCTTCATGTCCAGGTTCCTCTCGTTCTTCTTGGCAGGGGAGCTGCTGCTCTCAGTGTGTCCATTGTCACAGCCGGAGTTTGCCTTCCTCAATGGGCTGAGTCCCGATGGGTTGACAGAGTCCAGGAGCAGCTTGCTGCCCTCCAGGCCCAGGTTGTGCACGCTCCCCGTCATGATGGATGCCTGCAGGGCAAGGGCACAGAGTCACTTGGCTGAGGTGGCAGCAGGAAGGGACAGACAACAGAGGAATTAAAATGGCAGAGAGGACAACGGGGGAATCAAGACAGGTGAACATACTGACCCCAGGGGAGCTCCCACAGCAACTGGTGGATCTCCAGCCTACCTCTGTGGGCTGCAGCCCGTCGTCAGCACTGTGCAGTGCTGGCGATGGCCCCAGGAAGGCAGCACCACAGAGTGCTGAGGCCAAGTCAGCAGAGAAATTACCATTTTATCTGTCAGTAAATGGGAACCTTCAATGAGTAAAACTGAGTTAAAAATATGGAATTAAGTAGTTTTTAAGCCTGGTCATCCTTGATAGCACCCATTAAACGATGCCCCTAAGTAGATTCTACTCCATTTGGCAATGCTTTTCGCTAATGAAATTACATTGATCAAAGCTAATGAAGGAGTAAAGAATCCAGTCTGTGGAACCTCAGCTGGTTCCAGAGTCTATTTAAACGGCATAATGAAAACCATCATTATGAAGTTCAGGCTCCAAACATCTGCAGTCCTATTAAATGTCAAAAGGTAGCAGAAAGAAAAGGAAAGGCAGGGAGCAGACAGCAGAAATTCAGCAGTGTCAACCATGGCAAGTCAAAGACCAATTGCTCCTGCACACAGGGGAAATATCACCTGGCTAAATCTCTATTCAAGTTCTCTGGCTCTTTACTGCAGGCTGGAACAAAGGTAAATAAAGCAGATTCTGGTGGCAGTGATGAAAATGCCAGCACTACCTACATTATCCCAAACGGAGATGGAAAAATATGGAAATCCTTTGAGTGTGTAGCAGGTTTTTGAGTGCTGTCCAAACTCAAGGTGATTAATTTTTGAGGGAAGACTCCTCAAAAATGCTAGGAAACTCACAAGCTAAAAAGATTTCCATATTTTACGCATCACTTTGGGATAATGGGGGCAGTGCCAGAAGTTGCCTGCATTTTGCATAATTTCTTTAAATTCTTGTTAAAAGCATTGCTCTAAACGTAACAGCTCCAAAGCCTTTAAGCAGCATGACTCAAAAGCCCACGCATCCCTGCAAAAGGAATGGGCAGAAAGATTATTTTCTCTGTCCTGGCATTTCACAGTAGCCAAACAAATGCCTTCTTTTACATTAAGATCCACCATTATGCAGAAGAGAATCATCTATGCATCATTTCAGAGTGGTACTTTTTCTGAAACAGCCACTGACAGTAATGGGAATTTCACACCCTCTGTTAGGGAAACAAACACACGGGCCAGACATGCCCAGAAAACCATTTCCAACCCAAACACAGTGTTACTGGACTGGAGTAGTGTCGCAGCTGGCATCTCTCCAGGCACCTTATCAGGCACTGCATGGGGACGCCGTCCCTGCACAGTCTGTTGGAACAGCAAACGTGCACCAATTTCCAGACTCCTCCCCCCTCCTCCTCCACCCCTGGGGAACTACTTTGGCTACCAGCCCCATCTTTGGGGTGACCAAAGACCCAGCCCCACAAGCCTTCCCCAGACCTCTGCATGCAGGAGGTGTAAGGAGGGAGCAGCTCACAGAGTTGCACTGCTGGGTCCCATCCCAGTGGGCAGATTTGCTGCCCACTGCTCTGCAGTCTCAAGGGAGGCCTTTATTTGCATCCCACAGCCTAGTAATGCAGGCTCCCCATCCAATAACCGGACACAATAACACGACCTCCAAAGCATTTTGGATAAAGAAAAGAGAAAGTGGTTCGTGAAGAGAGGAAACACCTTTATTTCTGCAGGAAGCAATTACTTTCTCAGATTTTTCCAGGGGAAGGCTGGCTGAAAAGCTTCCAATTACCCATTTTACTGAAACAGTTTCCGTCAGAGTGACAGCTGAATGCAAAATGCATGTTGTTCCTGTCCATACTTAAAGCAAGCTTCGGTCCCAATGGGTTTTGGGAAGGCTCATTTTGCTTGGCCTCTAAGTGCTCGTGACAGACAGTATCTCCCCATGTAAGGGCTTATCATTTGATAGGAGAGCTTTGCCAACAGTCAGATGAAGATTGTCAGCCAGCAGCAATTTGCAAAAAAAGAACAAAGTTACTGGTTGGTAATTCCTCAGCTCTGGGGGAAAGTACATGCAAGCAGCTGCCTGATGAGAAGTAGTTATCCATTAGCACATCCCTGGAATGGCCGAAACTTGAACCCTTCCTCACACCACTAACAGCACGGGAGTGCTGTGAGCAATCAACACGTGGGGAAACTGCTTAGCATTCAAGTCAAGAGCAGAACAGACCAGCAGCAAATTCGGAAAGTGATTTACCTCAATCTCCCTCAAAAGTTCAGACTGGCCGCATGTTTCCAAATCCTCCAAAGCTTCTCCAAAAACACGCCAAAAACTATCCTCGTGAGTGGTCTCAAGGCCATTTTGGCGGTTGGGGTATCTGTTGTAACGTAGGAACCAAACATTGTCAGCACTCTTCTGCAGCAGGATGAAAGCCGCGAGGCTACAGCAAGTGTCTCACCAGTAAAAGCAGAGACTTGAAGAGTCTTCATATACAAAAGCAAACAATATGAACTTTTCAGACAAGAGTCCGAACACGAGACCTCCATGCATTTACTAACGGGGCAAGCGTCCTTCAAAGGAAGAATTAAGTTGGTGTAGTGATGTCAAAGTTCAAAGGGTAAATTAAAAAGTGCCTGTAGGAAGATTGTAGGTTTAGGAAGACGTTTTGGTGAAATAGAGAAGTGAAAGAAAAAAGGATGCGTTATGGGTAAACCAGGAGCCTCAGAGACTGTTAGTACAAAGGCTGATGGGATAGAGCTCAGATCTGAGACACAGAACACCTGAGAAGAGAGAGAAAAACACAGAGGGTAACAGACATGGTGAGAAAATGGTAAATACATTAGGTCTCTATGAGAGTAAATAATGCAAAGATGTATATAAAAATGATTGCCCTAGGCTGGACAAGTAAACGCACACTACAGCCAGCAATATTGACAGTGTCAGCGTATAACCCATACAAACCAAGTTTCATTTGCTTTGGGATGGCCAAGGAAGTGAGCTTTTTGTGCTACATAAGTCACTGCATTACAGCTGTGTACAGACTCCCTCCAGTTCTCCAGCTACAGAGGAAGGGAGTACTGACAACCTCTCTCCAGTGGGTGCAAACACACGGTAATGTGAACAACATGAGATCATCAGCACCCATTTTAACAGAAGCCTCTTGAAGGCAACTTTCAGTGGTGTTAGAACAAGGTCATAATACACTCACTAACATGTCACGGGAAGATGATGCATGAAAGCTGATGTAATGTCACCTTCTATGCATCCTATTAGGAGCTGCACAAAGATCCACCTGTGCAACACGTGGCAGCAGCTTGCATGGCTCAGTGGTCATCAGTGACACAGGTGGGAGGGGACACTTCTCCACCAGAGCCACTTAGCAAAGTCAAAACACTGTATTTGAGTACAAATCAAAGAGAGGTTGGCTTCAGTTATACATACAACAACTCCTTGGGCTATCAATAGCACATCTTTTCCAGATCTGTATTAATAGCAAAGTCTTTAGCATGCTTTGCTTTTCATCCGGTGGTTTAAAGGAGAGTTTGTAGCAGGCATAACCTCAAACACACACACTTTTGGTCCTTGTGGGATCGTGGCCTGCCTGGAGAGTGGTATCTGACATGGCTTATTGTATTTTAAATTCACCCCCTACCTCTTTTAAAGCAGCAGCTTTTAACACCAGGCAGAGAGGTCAAAAAAACACCCAACAAGACTTTATAAAAACAAACCAAAATTCCCCCCTGAGAAGGAGTTTTCAGTTCTTTGCCCTTACTCATTTCCTTCCTCTGCTCCAGGTTTCCTAAGAGGCAAAAGTCCCTTCCAGTTACGGATTTCTTGCCTCTCAGATACAACAAACACCCAGGACTTGGATGAATCAGCCCTCACACCACTGGGTCAGCAGGTTTTTCCAGGCTAAGGGGAGCCAGGGTTAGAGAGGTTTTGTTTTTCTCCTTTATGACAAGGGCTCAGCAGCACGAACCGTTTCACTTGCACTTTGACATCAGGGCTCGGAGCCTTCATTAGGGACACGTGGGGTTTCAAGGGCTCAGATTTGCTAACTTCAGCTGCCAGTGGCCTCGCTGGGAAGGCCACAAGAGAGCAGCGACCTCTGTGAGCCTCGCTGAGAGGCAAAACAAGAACAAAGTCTCAGCCACTGCCAGCCTTCCTGCCAGCTTTATCATCTTTAAATAGGTGGAAATGGCCATGAGATGTTCTAAGGGTTTTGTCTGGACAAACAAAAATTAAGGGAAAATAATTATAAAAGAAAAGAACTGACAGCAACAACACGACACACACAACTATGGGGACTCTGAAGGATGTCAAGGGGAGGGTTAGTTACGGGGCAACAGGGCTTTTCCACTGTGCATGATCTGTGTGCCTGGAAGGTACTGTGGGATTTCTTCCACTCTGGCTGAGCTGGGGGATTAACTATGTTCATGCAGTGTGGTTTTGTCCATGTGTTGGAAGGGCCAAAGTGTGAGAGAGACATGCAGCCACACCTTTAGATCTTATCTCAGATACGCAGCCTCATACTAGTCCTCCAAGAGCTTCTGCTGGCCTTTTTGGCTTTGTGGCATCAAGCCGTTGAGAAGCTACATCCTCACTCAAAAGTCTCTGGCCAACACAACAGGGGACAGCCCTGGCCATGACTATTTGTAACACCTGAACTATGAAAGTACTGCAGCTTTTACATGGTATGAGATAGGGTAAGAACCTGTGGTCCATGCAGCTGACTGTTCTAATTCCAGACATAAGTGTCACCAGGCCATGGCAGAGATGCCACAGAGCATCTCTGTGGAGGTCGTTTGGTGGAGCAGATCACTGCTCCATCACCCACTCTACAGATGCCTGATGCCATGATGGGCATTGCTGACCTCTGGCTAACCCACTCCATCACAATCAGTGCCCTCTCATCCCCACATCTGCAGAAGGGCCTCCCTACCTCCTCCCACCCCTCCACACCTGCTGGGCTTGTCCCAGTCGTCTTCACTGAAGCTTCCATCCATGTAGGGGTAGCTTTTCCTGGGGTCCGCAGGAGGAGTGCTGCTCTTTTGCCTGCTGTGTCTCCATTCATGTGGATGAAGGGCAATGCCTGCAGCCTGAGGTATGTACGTACCTAGGCAAGGCAAGAGGCGGGGGGGAAAAAAAGAGGCAATATCTGGTTAGAAAACCCAAGAGGAGTAAATGCCAGGAGAGCTTCTATCCCCAGATCCCAAACTTGAAGCAATTTAGGTTACGTACTGCTTTCACTTCAGTCTTTCAAAAGGAGATATTCTTCCCATATCCTCTTGCTCTAACCAAAGCAACTTCTCAGGATCAAACGGGTCCAACAGGAGGAAATCAGACAAGTTTCACTAAGTTTGCCCCCAAGGACTTTCCCATACTGTGGGATGTGTTGCTCCAGAGATGCAAAACCAACCCTACCAAGTCACAAGATCTCCAGGCCTCATGAGGAGCTGTCTGGACAGAAACTCATCAAAACAGAGCATTCCTCAGCAATGTCAGTGCCAGCTGCCATGGAAATAAATCTCCCAAGTCCCCTGTCCACCTCCTCCTGCCCATTCAACACTTCAGAGAAATCCCCACAGCCTTTCCAAGAAACATCATGCACTTCCATCGCACCCCGTGCCAAGCGAACAGGAAGAGGCAACAGAGAAACACATAATTAAGGGAGACTTGACCTCCCGCATGGCTAAGAGCACTGGAAATACCCGAAGACACTGCCAGAACTTCCTTTCAAAATGCCAAAGCCTGTTATTTCATTTAGCTGAGAGTTTCCTCTGTGTGTTTTTAAAGGTTAGACTGCTCTGGAGAGAGCCCCAGCAAAGCGCTCACCAATGTTTACACCAGGCAGGAGCATTTGCTGCTTGCGACAGCATGGGAACAAGGTCCCTGGGTGCAGGGCCCTGCAGCAGACTGGGCACAGCCACCACTTTCACCTCCTCCTTAAGGAGACAAGGGCTGGATCCCTGGGATTCAGAGCCACCTGGTGGCACACTCCTGCCAAGCCCAGCACAGCTCCCTGCTCAAACCGGAGCAGCGTTTTGTGGAGGTGCTTTAGGGTTTTTGTCTTCCTTCAGCACAGGCTAATACTAGCTTACGTCACTAAATCTGAACTCGACAGTTCTCTAGTGCTTTCCTCCAAGTGAAAACTTATTCCCATGATGGAGCATCCTCCATCCCAATTCCATATGTCCGCCAGAAACCACAGCTGAATAAATCTGGCCTCCGAGACATCTGATCACTCACCGGGGAGTCAGAGATACTGTCTCATAGTATTACCTTAATTATTTTGTTAAGTGAGTGCTTCTAGTCACAAGACATTCTTGTGGATTTTAAAACATCCTGAAGAGGATTAATACAGTCTACACGGCCCCTCTGGGGAACTAAGAGTGAGCTACAGGCCAAATACTTTGTAAGACATATGGACAGCGAATACTTATCTGATTATGTGAATTGTAAAATGTATTAGTGGTTTTGAAACTGCTGTGAATGGTATGATGCTATCTATGTAAGCCAGAAGAAACAATGCCAATAAAAATCTAAAATGGATATATCAACTCAGAGCACCACATGAATGCATTTTAAAATACATTTTGTTCCTTGCTGAAATGGAGAAGCTGTGCTAGCACAGTCAGACCACGGCCTTTGGCTTATGTTCAGTCTCCAGACAGGCTTGGAAGCTCTGTCTGTCTTTGCCTTGGCCCACAGACCCGTGAGAAAAGTCATCTTACCTTGGCTTCCATACCCAGCATCAATGCCGGAGCCATCCCAGGACTCCATAGCACTGTCTACACTAGGAATAGTGGTAGAGTACATCTCAGACAGCTTGCTAGTTTTCTGGGAGTCCGTCAGCTCATCTTCAGGGTCACTCACTTCATTTATACTCCCAGACTTCTTGGGATAGGATTCTGAAACCAGAATAAGACACTTTAGAAGGCACAAGGAATAAGACTCAGGGAAAGGCTTATGTTGCTGTGGGAGCAAGCTCAGGTACTCTACTCTAAGGCTCCTGAAGAACCTCTTCAGCTCTTCAAAGGTAACTGAGAAAGGCCTGTGCCAATCTTTCTATTCCAAGCAGTTTCTATTTTTCAAAGTTTCAGTGAGATTCCCAGAACAACACAACTTAGCATCAAACCATGGAGCTGAATTTGTAACCCCTCATCAAGACTGTACAATCTTGTACCAATTCAGGGCTGATCACCACCCAAAGAGCCTCCCACGCAGTCCCAAGACAACGGTGGAATTCCTGGGCCTTGTACTTTGGGGCTGAATTTTCCTCTGATTACTGATGAGAAAATGGAAAGCTGAATGGGGATGATGAAACTCAGACCTTCCCTTTCATTATTTTAGTAATAATAGGCCCTTATTATCATTAGACCAAGTTCCCTTCCAGGCAAAAGCTATACAGGGAATGGTTTCTCAGCACAAGCATTCTTGTACTGAATATTATAAAGTCCTCATTGATTAAATATCCTGTTAGCCATTCACACCCTGGATCTCCAGCTCATAGAACTTAGCTGGGATAAAAATGCTCACTGATAGCCTGCATTTGTCAATGAGGACAGATTATTTTACCAAACAAAAGCCAGTATTCTAAAAGTCCCTATTTTCCAACCATTCAGAAGATTGCTCATCATGATTAACTGGCAATTACCTTGAAATTTCAATTACACCTGCCTCCATTCTCAGAATGATTAACGAGTCTCCAACTGGCACTTGCATGTCAATTAATTCAGCAAGTGGCTGTGACAGTTCTAAGTGTCAGAAGTGGAAAAAAGACTATTTCATAGCAAGGATCAAGACACTTGGCTTCAGGGAATGAGACGGGGTTTCTTGAAAAGAACCTACTACGTATAGGGTCTCTTGCAGACTCCCACCCCAAAGCAGGCTCCCCAACTCACTCTCCATCTGTTTCTTGATCTTCAGCGTTACTGTCTCCCCTGCCATCTGCAGCAGGTGGATGGCTTCACTCAGTGGCTTGCCCTTGAGGCTCACATTATTGATCGCAAGGATTCGGTCACCGATGTGGATGGCTCCGGTTCTGGAGATGAGAGGTGCTGTTAAGGACTTCATAGAGGCAACCCTCCTCAGGCCATTAAGCTGCTGCTTCAAGCAATAGCAAATTAACTCTCAGCACTTTAAACATGCCCGGGTTTCCTCTTGGCATGCTGTATACTTCTGTTCATCAACACTACCGAGAATTTGGCTTACACCACCTTTCACCTGTACACACATACATACAGGCACGTGAACGTATGCCTGCTTCAGTTCCTAGGCCTCTTGGGAGCTGAACATCAAAACCAGACTACATTTTAAACTCTTGAAGTCATGGGGGTGTACATGCATTGCCACTGGAGCAGTGTCTACAGGTGGAACTGATGAGCAGGTTTCACAGGATGGACAGAAGACTAAACTAACAAACCAACAAAAGACCCAGCCCAACACACACAGATTGTGCGGGCATACATGAGCTGAGCAAGTTGCAAATCAGTTTATGATATCTTTTAAGTTCCCTCCTGTGCTCCCTAACGCTGGCACGCAAGAACAGCAGTCCTTTCCTCCAGCACTGCTGCGATGTTCAGCTATCTCAGGGACCTCGTGTGATCAAGCCAGGAGATGCAAATCTGGACAGTCATATCTTTCTGCCCACGGCAACGTGCTTCTTTCAAAGGCTGTATCCAGTCCAAATTGGACTGCTGCTCCTGCAGAAATGGGATCTGATACACTGTCAAAACAGCAGGCAAAACAACTCCCTGTGTTTCCCCCTAACATAGAACTTCAGAGGCATGCTGCTGCAAAACATCTACTGCAAAACATCTTGGATGTGGTTTAGAGGGCAGTATTGATGGTAGGTGGATGGTTGGACTAGATGATCTTAGAGGTCTTTTCAAACCTTAATCATTCTATGCTTCTATGATTTCACAGCACATAAATCAAACCAGGAAACTACACAACGACCAGGCAGGACTGCTCGCTCTGCTGCTGCTGAGGTATTCGGTCTGTCATAATGGTCCTACACAGCCACTAGATGTCCGTATTGTCCCATCCTAATCAGCCCAAAAAAGCCGTCAGGGAAAACTCAAGTATTCAAAGTATAGATCATACTGCAAACAGAGTATTTGTCTTAAAAGTCCACATCCCTTCTCCCATTTGCCAACATGTGCTGGTGCTGAGCACTCCTGGACAAAACCCTCCTGCAGCCTCCCATGTCTGTTTGACCAGGTGGCGTCAGGAGGCTGCCAAGCCCTTAAAATCACTTTAAAATATCAGTGACCACTGAAAATCACTCTTGGAGAACTATTAAACCTCAACCAGAAATGAACAGTATTGGTCCCTTCCCCACATAAGACAAAAACAAGTCCCATGGCCAAGAGCAAAGTCACCCACGGACACTGAAGGAGGGAAAAGAGAGAAGCCATCACTTGACATCAACCCAGCGGTCTGTGCTGCTTTTGTAGTTTTCTATAGGATGGGACACGTACAAGGAGAAATATGCTCAAGGTCAAGATAAAACCCAAGTCATCTGCATCTGAAGCCTTTTCAGCTAAGACAGCTTGTCACTGCTGTGACAGACGTGTGACAGGTCCTAGAGGACACCCTGCCTTCCCCAGCACAGAGCCACAGTGCTGATCGTCCCCTGTGCCTCTCCAGGAATGGCAGCCACGTCCCCATTACCAGATGCCAGGATCTATTTCACCCCACACCAGCGTTGCTGAAACACGTGCTGTGCTCCAGCAAAAGGCAGGCACAGCTTTAACTCCTGTCCTTCAGAAACCCATCATGCACTTCAGAGCCGGGCTAAGAGCGCCTCTGGCATGGAGCTGGGCACAGTTGACAGGAAAGGAACAAATCAGGACAAAACTAGGAGCATCCTTCTTCCCTTGAGAAGGCCAAGCCACTCCTTTCTGCTACTCCCAGGAGAAAAGCATGCACCATCTCAGCAGAATATGCACCTTTCTGCAGGCAGGCTTCATCCCAGCACTGCTCTCCCTCCCTGCAAGGAGCCAAGATTACCAGGAGAAATCTCTGTGCTGCTCCATCCCCACGCTGCTCCTCGGCACAGGCACCGCCGTTTGTCAGCCTGCTACAGTGCTGAACGGCTCTGCTGCTCTCCTCCAAAGGCTTTTCATTGCTTGCTGCGTGCCAGTTCCTGATCAAAATTCAATAGCACCGCAGCACTCGCCTGTGCTACGTTTCTCTGCAGAGCAGTCACTGATGCGCATCCGAGTTCGAAGGAGGAACAGCCACAGCACTGCAAAGGGAACTGTGAGCAACAAAGGTACAGAACTGCTTCCACTGCCTGGCAGCATCTGAGTTTCGTGTCCTGAACCTCTCTTGTGCTGCCAGCACAGTGCAGCACTGCTATGTAGACAAACCTCAGATACTGCATGGGTAGCGTTTCCTATGGAAAAAAGACTGCATCCTGGTGGTGGGCAGTGGTACAAAATCCCCAAAGGGAAGAACCAAGTGCATCCCTTTTCCTTACTTCTGTCTTGGTTTTCTGTACCAAAGGAAAGCAATGGAGATGAGCAGCACTGTATGTACTAGGAGCTTGAGGAACCTGAGGCAGAAAGATGCACCAAGCTGTACTATAGTTCAGCTCAGAAGGAGCTCAGTCTTCAAGCAGAAAGAACCAAAAGACCAGAACAGAAGGCAAACTTCCCCAGTGTCCAGCATTTCACATCTATTTGTTCAGAGGTTTTTTGCAGCACAGAGGAAAGCAATCCCATGAGAAGCATGAGTCAGGTCTGCTGGAGTCATCCCTTACAAGCCACAGCTCCGTACAGACAGAGTAATTAAGATACAGTGTATGACTCAGTTCTACCTTATATTCTCAGCAGTGTCCTGATCCTTTAAATCCCACGCATGCACATATATTCAGACCCAGGCACACACAGAGACAACCTCCCAGGCTTCTGAAGGTAAATCTGCAGCTACCTTTATGCAGTATAAATGTCTGCTGTTCCGAGCAGCCCTACACTGAGATTCCTTCATACAGAACAGAATGAGCAACCAGCAAGGACCAGAAGAGCCCCAAGATCTGTGGTTTCTGTAGGCCATACCAATGCCATGGCTATCAACTGCAGTTTAGCAGCATGTGAGCATTGACCAGATGGATACAGATTCAGGGCAGGTGGGCACTCTCCCAGTGCAAGCTGTGGCATAGAAGATCATGGACTAGGAAGCATCTCAGTGGAAGAGAGGCAGATAAATACATTCTCTCAGCTGCTGTGTTCAATCAGCACACTGGCTCTGACTCTACCAGTAGTGCCCTGCTTCAAACCTCTCTCACTGCCCTAAGGGCACAGTCCTGGCCACCCCACATGCCAAGCACATGGGTCTGAAAAGCCAGGTGGGCAGCACCACCCTGGCCTCAAAACTTTGCAAACATTAAAATCCCTTCCCACGCTGATTTGGCCCTTCTGACCCCCAAACCTCACCTTTCTGCCAGCCCTCTTTTTGTCAGGCCCGAAATGACAATGGGATCAAAGGGTTCCTCGGTCCCAGAGATGGTTATTCCCAACGGACCGCCGTATCGCTTCAGTTCCACCGTGTAGATTATAGCACCGGTTGTCTCCTGCTCATCTGAAAGAGAAAACAGCAATGCAGAGTGTTGTATTTTGCCATACCAAAAAGGTCATAGGAAAGACTTGTAGCATTTAGAAGCACAAGCTTTCAGTCTTCAGCTGTGCTTATACCAAACAGGATTTTAACCTTCCAAACTCCATTTAAGGGCAGAATAACAAAAATAGACTATAATCAATTGGAAAGTGGTGACCGGAGAGGCAGCAGCCCTTATCTTTGTTAGTCTGCACTACCTATTGGGAAATGTCATTAAAGTGGACAGGCACCAGTTTGCATCAGGATTTCTGTACCAGAGTTATCTTCATCCTTCCTAATCTTCAATTTGACCAGGTCTTCACATTGCCTTAAAATCTGCACCGCATCCTCCATTGAGCAATTGTCGAGTCGGATGTTATCAATGGCTAACAGCTTGTCTCCCGGCTCCAAGGTGCCAGTTCTATGTGGAAAGGAAAAGAAAACTGAAGTACATTTGTATTTGCCTTTCAGATCCTGCAGTGCATTCAGTTCTGCAGTAGTGATGACAATATTAGGTTTTTTTTTTTTTTTTTTCCCTCTTTCTTTCACCTCTCTTTGGTCTTTTCTGGGAAACAGGCACAAGCAGGGCCTGGAGCAATTATAATGTACAGAGAGGAAGTTCACATAGAGCATGCATCAGCCCAGAACAAGACAGGCACATCAGCTTAACACTCTCACCTATTCGGATATATAGTCTGGGTAACCTACAGTGCTCAAAGATGCCTGATCTTTAACTGACAGATATTCTGCCTTTTCTGGAAACTCACTTACAATTACACTTAAAAACCAGCCCTTCATGAGCACTAAATTCCTCTGACAGCTTTACTAGGAGGTGTTGGGATCAGAGTAGCAGCCAAAAAAGGCTGTTATTGGCACAGATCTCCACCAGTGCCCACAAGTCACTCGCTCGCTTGCTGAAACACAGCAAACTACCTGAGGAGACATGGCACGTGCTCACAGATGTTAAACATCCATCTTCTAGATGGTCAGCAGACCTCTGAATCAACGCCCTGGCCATCCTCTCCATTAGCTCAACTCTACTTGCTTCAATAAAGACAGTTTTCATTCCAAACCCTACTGTGGTCTAAGAGAAACCTCTAAGGCTAGCTCATGCTTGGATGATGGCAAAATCCATACCTTAGTGTTACATCGCATGGGAATCTTTCTACCTAACCTCTCGTTACTGGACTTGATATTTTGCCATGGATTTGGCAGGTGGGAAATTGTGCACTCACCTATGTGCCACGCTCCCCTTCTTGATGTCGGAGATGATCAAAGGCTCCCCAGGCTTTCTGCTCGCAGCTGCAAGAGACAAACAGGAGCAAAACTCAGCCTGCTGTCTAGGAGAGAGAAGGTTAATGGGAAAAGAAGTTGGGAGGAAAGGAAACGTATATTCCTCTGACAAAATGGTGCTTCACGTTTGTCCTTCTGGAGAACCAGGAGTAAAAAGAAGTAAATCCCTGCAAATTCTTGTTGGCTGCCCTCCTCTAATGTTCAAGTAAAAGAGGATGGGAAATTCTCAAGGTGGAAAACAATCCAGAAAGACAGAAAAATATTTTCCATGAGGTTTAGCTACCCAGGCCACTCTGTCATACAACCAGATAACTCCGGACTGCTCTCAGGTGGAGGAGGGGTTTCCAATCCTCCTGTCCCCCCACCAGACTGAGAACATTTTCAGCCCATGGGAGATGCAGGCATGCATCCCTGGGAGCATTTGCATTTTTCAATTTGCCTGCAGGACCGGCTGCTCTCTTGAGAAGCCCAAGAGAGATTTATGACTTGACTCCCTCCTGACCCCTCTGCCAACCACATGACAAACATACACCAAGAGCATCGTTCCCACCCCCCATCACTACCTCCAGCCTTGCTATGGGAACTGCACCATCTCATTTAAAGCTGACGGAGCTTCTCAGCAAAAACTGTGTGGGAAGGAAGAAACCTCACAGCATCTGAACGTATCGGGTGCAGGTCAGGGATTAAAATATCTGCAAGGTACATGGCATCAATCACAGAGATCCACCTGCCTGAGCAGGAGCGAGAGGGTGCCCCAGAAAGTCAGACATAAAGGAATAAGTGCTTTTTCTTGCCAACATCTTTGCTCTAGATTTTTCTATTTACATTCATTTAGAAGATATAAAAACATACATGCTTTGCCCATCACCTTTAAGGATACCCTCTCCCGTATGTAACCAAACCTTCTGCACCGAACAGTGTGAAATGACTGCCAATCTCAGCTGCAACACAGCTGAGTATAAAAGTCAGGTCAGAGCAGACCGTGACTGATTTCATAATAGTCGTGGCAATGAGACTGCTGAATGATATGGAGCCTGGAAGAATTATTCTCCCATGCCTTACTGGCACACAATGCCAGGCAGTTTTGATCTAGAAACACACATGCAGCTTGCAACTGTGGATCAATGAGAAATGGATGGATTGTGGAGGTTTACCAAGGGCTCATAGCTGTATTCAATCTGTATTCAATGCACGGCCCAGCGAATCTATTCACCAATGTGTGTCAAGAGGTGCAGAGGCTGATGTGGCTAAAAATCAGCAGAGAAAGACCCCCTCTGCCTAAGTAGGCTGCTTGCTATGGGCAAAAAGTGCATAGAAACATGCTGCTATCACTACTGCTGTTCTCTTCTTCAACACAACATGTGTCTCTGGGGCTGAGAGAGGTGCCCAGGGCAGTGGTAGGAGTGGCAGTGATGGAGACTCGGCAGCTCGCAGGTGTGAGCCTGGCACGCAGCGCTGTGTGTTTAACTGTGGCCTAGCCTGCTTCTGTCAAAACGATCCAGGTTTCCAGAAGTGCTTTTCATTGTGAGGTTTGTTTATTAGATTCAAAGCAGAGGCTGTGTGACAGAAGGGGGTTAGAGAGAACCACAGTGGTGGCGGAGGGCTGGGGACAGCCACCTCTACACCTGACACAGCCAAACAGATTTCCTTAAGACCTGTTAAATGGAACAGAAAGCACAATGGCATACCCCTCTCCCTACCATCAGAGTATCCAAACTGTGCTTGAACACATGGCAGTCCTCTGTTTTAAATAACCACTTAGTCACCTAGTATGACATTGGAAGGCTTTACAGAGCTATCACTATTAGTCAGCACCCATGAGGCTGGCAGGTAAGTTAAGGGGACTTAATGAAATACCATTCTCTCCAGAGGCATAGGATTCAAAGAGAGAGAAATCTCAAAGCACTGAACAGTCACTCCCTGTTCAATTTAAATACAGTAGTTACTAACTTCATTCACTGCCCTTTGGCATCCCAGTACCCTTCCCATGAACATCCAGCCTTGCCTCCAGGTCTTGTTTTCCCATCCAAAAGGGCAGATGGCAGCCGAGGAAAGAGGGGAAAGAGATACATCACGACAGAGACAGAGGCTGTCATGCAGATACCCACACCATCTCCTCAGGAGGTCTGGTTGCAGCCCCCACCTGCCAGGGCAAACCACTTGGGGTGGAAGTAAGCTCTCTTTCACATGGATTTGTGTTTCTGGTGGGTTTGCCAGTACGGGAGATAGTTGAAATCTCCCCCAGTGACCCAGAGAAAGCCCCATAAATCAACAGTTGGTGAAGGCAGAAACGTGGGGTGGGGGAGAAAGTCACCATGAAACACTGCTTGGCGGTGCTGACAGGGCAGTGATAAAAAGGTGAACTGATCAATACTGTTATTTACTTTTTATAAATTGCTTTCAGTCTCTCGCCACCTCTGCTGGGATTCTGGCTCGCTCGGCATTTACTCTCTGATGGATGACAAGGCCAGAAACACATGTCCGTTCTGTGTTTTTAATAGAATGCATAATGACTTGCATTGGTAAATTATTCCCCTCCAAGGAGCACAAGCACATATCTCACACGCATCAGCGCTTCAACCGGTTATAGATGCCCTTCGTTATTGATCAAGCTGAGGCAGCACTGTGCCAACATGTAATTAAACAAATTGTAATAGCGCCACAAAAATACATTTAAGAAAGCAAACACTCATAAAGGGGAAAAACAAACAAAATCAGAAACCCAATAATCTCAGGATAGCTAAGGCATGAGAAAAGGAATAAAAGCAAACCAGAACTGATTACAAAAAGCAGCAGTGACAATCCAGTCCCCAGGACCCAACTTATTCCTCTACCCTTCATTAGTTTTAGCAGCAGCTGGGTAAATTATCAGTGCCACCAGCAGGACGCTTATACCACCACAGATCTACGTCCTTTAAACTCCTCAGGTAGCAAAGCCTGGACAGAATACCTCACTTTTGTAAAAGCATCACAGCAAATCAGTTGCAAATCTGTGGTTGCAATGTTGATGAGGCTGTAGGTACACAGTGCTGCTCATGGACACACTGCCAGGCAGGTCCCGGGCTAATCCAGTGCCAATAGAGCTGGACTGGGTCAGCTCACAGATCCATCTTCTCACTAGGACAGTGATTACACCACTTAAGAGACTTAATCAAAGTTATCTGTCTATCCAAATTCCAGTTTTATCATCCACAAGCAGATATAGTGCTTACTTCTTATCTGCAGTACTTCCCAGCAAGGGCACAGGAATTGATTTGTAAAGATATATAAAGGTAATTTGATAAACATGCTATATAAAGCATTAACGTACAGCTGACACGACAGGTAATTTCAATGCCTGTTTAAGCAGCCCCAACACCCCCACACCCTGCGGTGAATTTCACACGTGGCCTTTGGAGAGGGTGAATGAGCAGACAAAAGAAGGAAAACAGAAAAGCTATCTGCTGTGGAATCAACTATCATTTTCCAGAGGCTAATAGCAAGCGGATATCTAACTTTAAGAGGTCAGGTATTGAACACACAAGAAAACAGGGCTATTAGCTTCTCGCTGCTGGGGATTTTCATTTGTGAGAGATTTACAGAAAATCTACAAAGGCATAACTATGTCACTAGAACTGAACGCAGCCAGAAAGATCAGAGCACTACGTGCCGTGTGTTCTGCTAATGGAGACGTGCAGCTCAGGCTAACGAGAGCCAAATCTTCACACCATTGTGTCAGAAACCTCACTTGGCACTTCTTTGCATCCCCACCACTCAGAGCACCTCAGAGGTCTCTACACACAACTGAGCATCACCACTCACACATCCCCGCACCCACCCCAAGCCAGGAGCAAGCCCAGACCCTCTCTGTATGCCCATAGCAAAACCAGCAGCATTTGCCCTCATCATACACAAACCTCTTGGGTTCCCAGCCCCTTTATGAGGCTTTCCAGCAGATTTATGATTCCTCCGGCTGCTTTATATGAATTTCTTTGGCACATCCATCAAGAGCTCTGCTCTCCCCCACCTTCGCTCAGCCCATCTCCTGATTAGCTCTGAGAGTCACAGCACAGCAACAACTCGATTGGTTTTTCTCTCTGTAGCACCTCTCCGATGAGGTCATAACATTTCTTGCCCACATAAGAAGGCAGTGGAAACCCTTCCCAGACCGAGGAATTAACTACTGACGAGCCTGCTGAAGCCAAGGGGTAAAACTCAACAAAACCAACTCATGTTTCATATGATTCCCTGTTCATTGCAGAGGAGTTGGACTAGATGACCTTTAAGGGTCCATTCCAACTCAAACGATTCTGTGATATTTCATTTACAGTATGCCATACTATGACATTTTAGAACAAACACAAATCTGTGGCCATGGCAGCGCAGGAGGTCTTGTACCGATCCAACCAGTCTGTCACCTATTTAATCTGCTCCAGTTTCCACTTTAAGCAGTAGTTATATGCCTTTCTTTGACAGAAAGAAGCTATAAAAGCTCTTTCCAGATCTAAACAAACATTCAAATCAGCACAACTTGGAGGAACTGAGCAAAACAGAGACGGGTTATTTTTACCTCTCCTCTCTCGCTGCTTGCATCACACTCCTGCATGCACATCATGGCTCTGCAGGAGGTATTTACCATACGTCTGCTTGCTTTCATTCTAATGTTTGACACGGGCATATTTATCTGCCTGGTCAGATGCAGAGTGACAAAATGATGATATAGTTCGCTAAGGGTCCTGTGGAAATAGGTTTATGGGGACTAATTTATGAAAGCAGAATTAGGATTCAACTTTCCTTCTTGCCCCCGCATTTTCTGCTATCTCTTGCTCCATTTGTAGATACAATTTTAGTTCTGACTCAGCAAACAACAAAACATAATCTTAGGTTTACATGTTTTCATTACTTAAACAATCCTGTAAACACGTTCAGCAATCAAAAAGATCAAATCTATTCCATCATTCAGCTTAATCATTGACAATGGGCATCTGACTATTTAAAACCCAGGGGTGGCTGTCTTTTTATTTAGCAGTGATTTCCAAAAGGAGTGTGAAATCAATTTTTTGAACAGATTTCAAACGGAAATATTTTCAACATAAAAATATGTTTGAAGTGTAAATGCTCATCCAAAGCAGATCCGTTTAAGTGAGACTCCGCAAATAAAAGCTCATATTCTTACTAGCAACTTCCAGGTTCGTTTTGCTCTCTGGTCCCAAATCAAATCTAAACTTTGAAGCTTAATAGGGGTGAAATCCTTGCCATGCTCAGGCCAGTAGATGCTTACTACCAGATCCATCATCCTGGGTTTCTACCTGACCTTGCAATGCCAGTGCAGAAGGTGGGGAATGCACTGTGAGCTCTGCCCCACTGGGTCCTGCTCTGCCTACAGTAACAGTCATTATGGACACCTCACTGCTTTTGGAAAGCACTCCGGTGTCTTCAAAGAGTAAATACTAGCAAGCCAAACGTTACGTACTGTGAGTATTCACATGGCATAAAATGGGGAAACTGGGAGAGGAAATGACAAAGTAATCACTCTGTAGATGTTCAAGTCTATTCTGGGAAACAAACCACTTAGACCACAACATCTCCAATTAACACAGCAACTAATGCAGCAAATGCCAAGAAGTAATTGCAAATAACTAATCTACTTTAACGAAGCTTACTATTAAAGTGTTCTTAGCAACTCAGAGAGGTGGTGGACACCCTGCTTCTGGAGACACCCAAGGTCAGGCTGGATGGGCTCTGAGCACCTGATGGAGCTGCAGGTGTCCTTGTGCATTGCAGGGGGGTTGGACCAAATGGCCTTTAAGGGTCCCTTCTAACTCAAACAACTCTATGATTCTGTGACTCCATTCCCCAGAGACAGCTGAGTCTGTGCTCCTGAGGGCTGAGACATAAGCTCTCATTACTGTACTTTTGCAAGCTGCTTTGTCTCATATCTGAGATGTGGTGGTTGCCTCTGGACATGGCCAATCTAAGATGATTCAACTTGGGTTACCCAGCAGTGAAAGAAGGATGAGTGATATGACACCACTCACATATGCATACAGAAAAAATTCACTGGTACAATCCAGAAGAAGATTTCAGCATCCCCAAAATTTGAGATAGAATCATAGAATCATTGAAGTTGGAAAGACCGCTAGGATCATCCAAGTCCAACTGTCTACCTACCAACAGTATTGCCCACTAGCATGTTCCTCAGTGCCACTTTACACATCTCTTGAATACCTCCAGAAACAGTGACTCCATCATCTCCCTGTGCCAGTGCCTTCACCGCTCTTCTGGAGTTTTTCCTAATACCCAAAATGGATGGATCTGCCTATGTCATCTCCTTACAGTGTCTTCTCCAAAGAGGCCAAAAGGTCTTTAAATTAGAATACACTCCAAAACAGAAACAAAGATAATTAACCAAGAGCTAGGGGAAAAGAAAGAGAAGAAAGAAAAAGGTTGATGCCTTGTTCTCTTGGAGCCCACCAAGGCCTGGAAATAAAAATAATATTACTAATAATGTAGCATAATATTAGTCCGTGGCAAACAGCAACTGCTCAGCTGCCCCTCAGAGAGGCATCCTTTGCCCTGACCCTTCAGCAGCTGCTTTTCTTTTGCAGTTGCCAGCTCTTGGAGGCAAAAGCCACACATCCAATTCAATTTGGAAAAACTGCAAGCGCTGTGAGTGCTACCAGAAAACCCCACATAATCTTTTTGTTCTCTGCTGGGCCTCTCTGATGTGCCATGTTGGAAAGCAGTGGCTCTCACAACTGCTACTGCAAGACTGAGCAATACTTACAGCTGATTGTAATTCCAAGCTCTACACCTCTTTTCTTGGGCAATTTAACGTGGAAAGTGCCGCTGCTGGGTATGACAGACTCTATAAACCAGAAACAGACAAAAAGAAAATAGGAGAAAAGAGTTTTCAGTGGCATGGATGGTTTCTTTGGAACCAAGAAAAAAACAACCCCATCAAACTCAGCTTTATAGGTTCAAATAAGGTTGTTATCAGGTGCCCCGAGGACTTCAGGTTAAAATCTGGATTCTCATTAAAAATACATGCCCTGAACATCAAGTGAATTGCTCATATCATGCTGTACTTCAAATCTGAGGCATCTTTGTCAGTGTAAAATGAAAAAAAGCCTTTTTCTTTTAATATAAGGCTACACACTTCAGCCAATAGCTTCTGCTCCCTTCTTGCTTCAAGGCCATAGATTAGTACAAATATTCATATTAATGACTCAATGCTTAAAGAATAAGTGACCTCTTCATCTATTTGCTGTATTTCTCTCAGTCAAGTTGTGAGAAGAAGGCATTTATGGAAGGATGAGAGGAAGGACTCTTCACTTTAGTGCACATTAGAGAACAACAGAAAATGGGAAAGGCCCTCACAGGGTCCTCTCAGTCTCTGCAGTCTATCAAAGACCTCACATACTTTTGTGAGCACAATCCCTCCAACAGGTTAGCAAAAGCACTGGTAGAGTCCAACAGGTGCCGAGGAGCAACAAGTCCTTTGCAATTACCTGCAACATCAAATTCAATTTCGAGCACCACTTTGTTCGTCAGCGCAGCATCCCGCAGGAGCTGATTAGCTTCCTCCATAGTCCCATCCTCAGTCGCAATGCCGTTGATAGAAAGGACTCTGTCTCCCACTTGCAGCAGCCCACACCTGTAGTCCACATTGGGAAAAGAGGGAAAGGAGGCAGGGATAAAAGAGGAAAGTAGGAAAGAAACAACCCCACAACCAGCCATGAGTTACTTTTTGACAAGAAAATCTGTTAGAACACAGAAAGTAGTGACAAATCCTGCACAAGTGGCCCCAAACAGATGATAATTCATCCTGCAACACGCATCCCAGGGCCAGTACAGCCTGGAAGGTCACAAGGCAGGAAAGCACTGCGGCTTGCTTAACCTCAGACATACTTCACTCCCAAACAATATTTTTCATCATATTTCCTGAAGCTTCCAAAAAGAAAAAAAATAAAATAAAACCTTCCTCTACTGAAAGTCAACACCATGGCCAAGACATGCAAGTGATAAATTGCAAGGACGTGTGCCCTCCTGCCTATCTAATAGTATACATCTCTTTCTGTGTGCCTGCACCCACTGGAAACCAACTTAATGGCACTGAAAATTGTGTAGACTCCTCTGCTTAATACATGGCTAATACTGAAGCTGCAATCCAACGAACTCGAAACATCTCAGCAAATTGGATAATCATTTATGCCCTGTAATTACATTTCTGGAAGCCAAATGTACATTGATACTGTTTAACCGCCCTGAAAGGCCAATATTATCCTGACGTGATAGCCCGCCAGTAGAACCACAACTGGCACTTTGGGCTTTTTGGTTTAGACCCACTTTCTTGAAAAGCATAGATCAGCAGGTTTTTTTTTTTCCACTTTGGAAGTAAAATAACAACAGCAAAGCTGCTATGTTCAAGACATGCTGTTACAGTATGGTTTGTCTCCTGAGACTCTTCTGTATTTATAAGCAATGTTTATTCACACATGAACCACTACATTCACTATCCACCCTCTTCTTCACCAGTAAGGCAATCCTGCATATTATCCCCTACAGCTATAATCTGAACTGTGTGATGGCTCTACAAAGATAAGAGTGTAGCGTTCCCCATGACTGGCCATGGGCAACAGGTTGGTCATCCTCATCCACATTCTTCATCAGAGCACATCTGTTCAGATTTCCACTTGTCACCTGTCTGGAAGGCCGTCCACTTGAGCAGAACATGAGAAAGCACTCGTCCATCATTAGTGTAAGCTGCAGTGTGGTTTCCAAAATAGATCCAGAGTTACAAGAACAAGATTTGCCTCTGCATTTGGAGTTGTTTTACCACAAAGTTTTCCCTTAAAAGGATCAGCTATCCTGTTTTAAGCCTTCTCTAGAGAACCCATATTCCCTTGCTGTTTAATGATCAAACACATCCTTTGCCCTGACCTTTCCAGACATCAACTTCGTAGATATTTCATAGAAAGCTGTTTATTTTTACTGATCCTTCTGGCCATTCTTTATCACTCACACCTGTTACAACTGTAAGAAAAGATGGTACTGCAGCTTCCAGGCACATGAAGGAAACATCAAAGGCAGTGGATATTGGCTGTATTATTCACCTCCAAACAACAGGATGTATATGAAAAGCCAGGCTATCAAGACAAAAAACATCCACATCCAGATTAGAGAAGACGGCACAAACAACAGTTTTTGTCTGCGGCCCATCAAAAGCTGAGAGATGAGTAAGTTTGGAGAGAGCCCAGGAAGGTTATCTTATTAGTGGGAAGGTATTAAACTTGCAACACATTCACTCTGCTGCCCGAGTTCATGCCACCCATGGAAAACGGGCAGCTATTTTAAGAGATGTAAATTCAGAAGTGTTTGTTCAAGGAGACCTGGATTAGGACAGACAACTCCATAGAGGATATGTGAAACCAACCTTGTGAATAATTTCATCGTTTAATTACAGTCCTTTCCTGAGCTTGCAGATATATATACTGCCACAAAACCATAATGGAAGTATCAGCTCATAAATATGAAGGTGGTGAGTGGCACAAGAGAGAGGTCTCCTCCAGCACTGAGAGGTTTCTTGCTATGGTCACTATGCACCATTTGGAAAGGAGGAACCAACACAGACATCACTTCATCATTTCAAGGTAACAGGAGGACACAACCCGTTTCAGCCACAAGGACTGGGAGATTATGGGAACCTTTTACACAGCATCAAAGCAAACATTTCCCACCTTTTCCACCACAGCCGCCCTCTCACAAAACACAGTACTCCACAAAGAGCAGTGGAGGTGCCTTGCTAGACACTGAGCAGCACAAATTCAAACTGTGGGCTGGGTGTGTGCTGAAGATTTCCTTCATTGTCATTAGTACGTGTGGTCACTCAAGCTGCAAAGCAAGCACATCACTGGCTGCAGAAACCAATGTGTTGTGCCCTTACACATCCCCAAGCTGACCTGTATGGATTAGGTGCACACATCCATGTGTGTTTGTATATTTGTGTCTGTTTGACATCTGTGTGAGCACACTGGTGGGTGAGTCACAGCCTCAGAAGATGAAAGCTGTGCTGACAGCATTACGCAGCTGCTGAACTTTCCTTTTGCAAACTCTTCACGCTCAAAAGCCAGAAATATGATGATCAAACAGCTGTCTGAATAGAGCTAGGAAACATGTAACGCAGCAGGAAGCATTGATTTTGGATACCGAGATGGACAAGGCAGATATTCTTCCACAGCTGTCTATGACAGCTGAGGGAGGATGGACGGACAGCTGCTTGTTTGGGGGCAGCCAAGAAGGGACAGCACACTTGTTTCTATTTGACCCTCCCTGCTGATAACTGTGGACATAGCACTGTCTCATTCTGATCCCAAAGGCTTCATCTCGCACCTAGTAAACAAAACAAGGGGTGGAGTGAGAAAGTCTGTTAGAGATAGGGAGTAATAATGTGTCTACCTTCCAGAGAGTCTAGGAAAGGAAGAAACACTGCAGAGGTTTAATCCCCAAATCAAATCCATACTGCAAACACAGACAGGATTGCTCCCTGCCACCACAAAGCAAAGGGCAGCAGACGGGGGAGTGCGAGTCCTGCTGGGTGGGAGCCATGAGGGAGAGCAGTACATGGCACATTGAGACAGGCTGGGCTGTGCCATGAGGCTTTACTTTCACCCCAGCCTTGGCAAGAGGATAAAGCAAAGCCAGGCAGCTTGCAGCACATCTCCCTTCTCCCCTGGAACAGCAGGCTTTGTTGCTGCCTGATTTATAAAAGAAGTTTGGTGCTTTGCAGTGTGAGCTGACTTCACCCTGGTAATAGAGGATAAAAATCCAGAATGCCACCGCTTTCATTTTTAAACCTTGTTTGCAAGCAAACAAACAGCATAAAAAGCTTTTGGAACCTCTCAATCTACATCACTTGGGACAATGCACTTTCCTGTGCCAGTCCCGTGTCCCCGTGCACCCTCTGCCTGGACTCACACGCTGCTCCCTGCCACCCTGACACAAGCAGGGACCAGATGGCACAAGAAGGCAACACCAGTCCCATGCTGGGGCCTGGTCCATCCAGCAAGAGAAACATCATTCGAGGGCATCTACACCAGCAAAGACTTCAGAAGAAGTTTAACCAGGGCTCCTACGCTGAGGTTCAGCCCCCGCAGGACTCACTGCTCTCAGTATCCTCAGGGTCACACACATCAGTAATGCTGCTCCTTCATTCTGCTGTTTTCCAGCATTTTCTGCTATTTTTCCAGGTCCTACCCCAGAGCTCTCCTTGGTGGTTCAAAACCACCAAGGTGAATTTATATAGCTGGATTCTGCTACAACAAAACCAAGCAGATAACACTTTCCAGGGCTCACTTATATACCTTTTTTCTCCTTCTGCAAACAGACAAAAGCTTTATCTTTCAGCCAGAAAGAAAAAGAAACGAAACAAAAGGGATGGGAATGGTGCTCACACACAGACACACACTCCCTTCCTCCTCTGAGAACAGCCACGGCCTGGTGCCAAGACGTTCACCTGGGATGCGAGGGAGGCCACGGTCAGCCGACGAGTGCAGAAATGGCAGTGACAGTAAACCATGCCCAGTGAAGAATGGGAGATATTACAAAGATGACAGTAAATATCTAAATGAGCCTCTGAGGAGAGAAAACAAACCAAACCATGAAATGGTCATCAGCAGCACCATCAGCATCCAAGGGCAAGGTCTCTAACCTCTCTGCCGGGCTGTCGGGCTCAATAAAACGGACGAGAGGTGGGGAGGACAGGGTTTCAGTAGCAAAGATGCCTCCCTGGAGCTGAAGTCCAAAGCCATTCAAAGGGTCTCCCCTAAGCACCACCTCTGTTGTCTCCGTGTGGACTATCTGCCCGCCAGGTCCCACCGTGCTGGAGGCCAATGACACTGAGAGGAGGAGAGAGGCAGAAGTTAGAGCAGACACAGTCACAGGCAGTGCCAAGGGGTCACCAAGGCCCTGACTGCTGGGATGAGCAGGCCTATGCCAGCCAACAGCCAGCAAGATGAGCAGAGCATCATGTCCAACCCATCCCCAGCCCAACACCACCCTTACATGAGCTCTTGTGCTCCTTCTTCTTCTGCCTCCTCCTCAGCATGGTGGTGCGGGGGCTCATGGGGTGGGAGCTGCGAGGTAGCGTGTTCGAGTTCTGGCAGGGGAAGCCCTGCGCGTTCATGGTGGGAGATGAGAAGTTGGCAGCCACCAGAGCTGGGGAGACAGAGAGCATGTTAAGGATGCAGTCTGTTCACACCTAATGGGTGTTCACTGAATTCCTGATGGTTTTGCACTACCTCTTTCTTCTCAGCTTCAGGGCTGGGAAACCATAGCTTCAACTATCTGCTGAGCAACTAGGCTCACTTGCTTCCCAATTCTAACATACAGCTTGCATCAGCAAAGCTGAGCTGGGTGCATTGGTGTACCACGTCCCTACATGTCGCCAGAGCTGCTCTCCTTAGCTCACAGCAACTCCAGTTTTTCCCTCGCCCATATGAAAGTGGGGGACCAAAGAATGAGAGCAAAGGGTCTGCCCAGCATTCTGCTCTAATTGAAGTTAGTGGATTTGTGTGTGGGCTGTAGGTACTGATTTTGCACCAGATACTGATTTTGCACCTCAGTAGTGCACCTATGAGGAGAGATCCAACCGACCTTGGAGGAAATAAGTGACATCCCAGACTACTGAGTTGGATGTGGAGCAAATGGAGAGGCACAACACAAATGAACACACATAGGGACGGGGGCAACACCGTGCAGGGGGGTTACATTTGCAGTAATCCTGTCCAGATGTCTGGTTCCAAGTGGGCGTCTTGCAGTGCCCAGGGTGGTGGGTGTGACAGTAGTTGACACAGGGGTCCCAGCAGTGGTGGTGGTCACTCTTCTGCACCTTGACTGATGTCACCCAGGGGAGCAGAAATCACCACAGGCATGGAGAAGTGAGAGAAAGAAAAGGTAAGAAGCTGGGAGACTGTAGAGAAGAGACTCACACTGCTTTTGAACAAGTCAGGGAACAAGCACAGTGTCAAGCACCAGCAGCAAAAATGCATCCCCATGTAACCTCATGACACTTGATGCAAAGTGGCAGAAATTCACCCATTCCCCTAAAAAGACTCTGTGTCCTGAGCCAACAGCCTGACTAAGCTGTGCTGGCAGCACACAGATGTCATTACCATTTGCAGGCTGCTGCGCGACGTGCAGAAGCTGCCTCCAGCCACGAGTTTCCAACAGAGGCCATCAGCATTATCCGACAGCACTGGGGAAACCTCCTTGTGCTGCTTCCCACCTTGTTGCCCTCCCAGGATGAAGCTCAATGCCAAGCGGTGCTTCCAGCACTTTGCTTGGCTTCAGCGTTTGGGTGCTTAGCAGCTGCTCTTGGCCAGGAATCCATGGCAGGGTGCACATATGGAAAAGGGAGCAGCAGTGGGCCAACTCCAGCTTACCAGAACAAAAGGGATTTTATACACTGCTGCTTAAAGGCAATTACACAAGGCCACCAACACAGGAAGAGCTGCCAATGCTATGGCAAACAATAAATTAAGATGTGGTACCAACATGGCAGACCCTATTCAAGGCCATACAACTGCTTTAGTTTCAACCCTAAATCCACCCCAATACGTGTTAGCAGAGATCTTCTGCAGCATGACATCCACTACCCAGAAATCCCTTGTCCCAGGAGATGTGGCTTTGTTTTCATCAGGCCATGATGCCACAAATCCTCTCTGCAGTGGCCAAAACACACCCTCAGGCACAGATCCTACCTCTCACTGACGCCCCTTTCGCTCACGGGTACCATGGGGTCAATTCAGTTTCCCTTGCCCAGCAGCACTGGGATTTATCTCCTGATTCCCTGTACCATGCTGTCTACGCAGCTCTCAACCTTCCCACCACTGGTGCTTACCAGCAACCACCCTTCCCAAATGAGACCTTCTCTGTGCTCTCCCTGTGGGTGGGAACCCCCCCAGTGCTGGCACTACAGAGCTTTCTGAGTGCAAACCAGGGAGAACTCAGCTCAACCCAGAGAGCTCTTCTAAAGATCGTCACTTAATGCCTCTATCAATGAAGATCCATCTTGTGTCCATGCACCACAGGCATCAAATCACTTAGGTCAGATTTTCTGACCGAAACAGCGATTTTAAAGTCTTTGGTTTAGTGACTTTAGCATTTACTCCATCAAGCTCTTAAAACATCCACTTTCAGCTCTGGCATTTCTATTTTGTGAATTCAAAAGCAATCTCACAGTCAGGAGGCTTTTAAAAGCAATCATCAAATGAGTAAACAGAGCTGAATCTAGTAAAAAAAAAAATTCTTAATAAAATTAAATACTTAGAATACAAGTGACAGAGCTCATGGGCATATATACAGAATGATTTAATCCATTCATATCCATTTGTCTTTAAGTTCTCAGCCCATAGCTGACACAACAGAAAATAATGCCTATGAAACTCAGATGTCATTGCAGGGGGAAAGGAAAATAGGTTTTGGACATTCTGGGGATAAAAACCTACAAGAGCCTTCCCATGCTTCCCTCTCTTTTCACCACCCATCCCAGCACTGCTCCTGGGCACCATCCGCTCCCGCTGATCTTGTGAGCATAATCCTCCCACAGTCTTTCCAAACACCCCCGGAGCAGCAGAGAAAGCTAACTCCATTTGACAAATCCTGTGCTTCAGCATTAGACCACAAAGACCATATTTTTTCCCTTCCCTATGATCCCTCACGTCCTTAAGAGTTTAACCAAAGTGGGGACATTGATCTGATGTGTGGAGGTATTGGTAAAAAAGCTCCGAACACACAGAGCTGTCCTTCCCCAGATCGTCCTTCTCATGATGCTGCTGAATGCATACATCCTGAATGGAGATTAAGACCAGGGCACTAATGGAAGAAGTAGAATAGTTCATTTTAACAGCAGTTGAAAAAGGATTATAGCTTTCCATTTTGTCTTGGGCACAAAGGTCAAGTCATCTGTCCCCTTTGTTAAACGGCTTTAATTCTGCACAAATGGGACTGCATGTGTAAGAGATTTATTTCTAGACATGAAGATGTTATTAGATTCTATGTTTCACCGCATCACATTAAAGAAGACAACACAGATAATTTCTTCCTTTCACCAAACCTCCCTAGAAGAGAACAGAAAAGGGATTGGGCCCGTAGCTGTTGTGCATCAATATTATTAAAATGCATGCACATAAAGGAAAAGTGTGGGAAAACGGTTGCAGAAGGGGCTGAGACCGAAACAGCTGAAATACACGATTACCAATATGGACAATAAGGGCAGTGAGGCACTGGCACAGGCTGCCCAGAGAGGTGGTGGGTGCTCTGTCCCTGCAGACAGCCAAGGTCAGCTGGATGGGCTCTGAGCACCTGATGGAGCTGTGGGTGTCCCTGTTCAGTGCAGGGGAGTTGGACTGATGGCCTTTAAGGGCCCCATCCAACTCAAAGGATTCCATTATTCTATGACTAAGAAAACTGCAGGCAAATGTTGCATCAAGTCTACTGGTAGACTAATTTCACAAATCTGTACATAAGAGAGCCTGAGTCAGCCTCTTACATGGAAGGAGAAACTAAAGGTAGGCAACAAGGATGCTCACAGGGTGAATTCCTAATGATGTTTGAAATCTACAGGTATTTGGGGTTTACTGAGCCAGAATTTGTTTCTAGTATTTCTATGAGGGGAAAAAAAACAAAACAAAACAAAACACAGCAGCAGCTCTCATTCAGACAGGCTGGTCCAGAAAATGAATGCTTGTGTTTCAGCTTTGTTTCCTAAGGAAATCCAGTGGAATCCTGTCTAGCTGCTGACATGTCCTTTACAAAGCCTTACTAGGCAAGCAGATGAAAGCTGAGCTTGGAAACATTTGCCAGCACCAACATTGTTTCCCTCCCTCTCCATTAAAGTCTCTTATCTGAGGTACTAAGAAAGCAGCTTGCACAGCACTCAGCATTGCAAAACTCCAGGATTCCCAATGCCAATTTTCCTATTCAAGCACAGATGCTACCTTTTTTTCCTATGCACATCCTTGAACATCATCTAATCACATGCATTTCATCAAAATATTTTTTTCCCCTCCACAGATGTTTGTCTTCAGAGTCTATTACCAGCATTCAAAAGCAGTGAGAGCCACCAGTAGGGACCTCATCTGAGTTTTGAGGGCAACCAACAGTGTTTGTATGAAGGACACACCTGTTTCTGGGGGCTTCAAAGGCAGCCTGCTTTGGTGAACAGGTAATATCTCCAGCTTGACGTTCTCTGAGGTGGCAGCTAAAAGCTGAGTTGCCTCTAATAAGGAGCAGTGCTCAGTGCTTGTGCCATCGATGGAGAGAATATGGTCACCAACATGCAGTGCTCCACATCTGCAAAGGAAATAGCAAGAGTAATTATATACACAGCCAACATTCATGTCCTTGTGGTTGGGAAATGGACAGAAATGGACAAATTCCATCTGTTTTGCTTTGTCTGAATGTATTTCCGCATCTCATTTTTTACTTTCAGTTTGAACATCAGGGTCAAGCATTGACAAAAATACCAACTCCAATGGTCCAAGTCTACATCAGTGATGCTGGTGCCTTGGGAAAGATCTTTTAAGTTTTCAGTAGTACACGGCCATAGCCCAGCTGGGTGTTCAACCAACGGGACAGTAAGCCCTACCTACCTGCTCTAAACAGGGTGTTTCACAGCTCCAGGACAGTCAGATCTGAGGTTTTTAAATCACAGCTCAGCTTATACAGCTGAGCTGTACAGCTTATACACAGCTCAGCCCTGAACTACATTCACTCATGGTGAAGAGTGTCCACCCATGATAAGTCAGAATGCTTAGAGCCACAAACATGTGGATATGGCCAGTTCAAGGAGAGGTAGGGAAGAAAGATATATGACTGAAAAGGGGGCTGAAATGCAGTGAAGAAAAAAGGAGAACTGGAGCAGTCTGTTCAGCTCTGTACCTGTCCACCACGCTGGCCGGCTTGATCTTATCAATGACAATGACCTGCTTGTTCCGATGCGTGCTCGTTGTCAGTGTGATTCCTAGCGTTGATCCTGGAGTCTTTGCTATTTCAACTAGTAGAGGTCCCGAAGCATTTGTTACAGTATCTGCAAAACAAGAGAGAAGACTCTTCTTGTACAGCCTCTTGCAGTAGCAAAATACTAAAACAAAGAAGCAAACAGAGGGATGGCCAATCCTGCTGACCTGATTATACTCGATGGTTTGGACATCCTACACCCTCACAACTCCACATCACATAGCAAGTTAACAAAGAGGAAATTCAAGAAGCAAAATTGCTTCTGCACAGAATATGTATGAGAGCAAAGAGAGATTACAAAATTCACTCATGGAAACCACCCTCTCGCCTCTCGTTTTTAAGTTAAATAACAAGATCAAGGAAGAGAACTCAAAGTCTGAGCTGCAGTCACATCAACCATATTAAAAGAGAAGCACAGAAAGGAAAGATCACAGGGACATCACTATTTGAGGGCTTTCTCCAAACAAACTCATAAAGGCCCAAAGGAAACAGGATCCCACTTCCTGAGGCATTCAGAAGCCTCACATGCTGAAGACCAGCACAAGTCAGCACCTCCTGGCTACTCCAGCACCAGCTCTGCAGTATCATTGCATGTTCCTGCCTATGGGAGCAGAGACACAGAACTTCCTACCACATGCTTTGTTTAGTTTGACTTCCATGAGAGCACTTCGTGGAAACCCAATCATCCACTTCAAAGGAAAGGCTGCCAAAGCCCTCCGAGAGCCTGATGCCTCCTCGGCCCTTCATTATTCATGGTGAGGCTTTTCTTCCAAAGCTCTGCTCCACTAAAAACGCTGATGCGACTTGGCTACAAAACGTGACACATGGCTCATTCTAGCACTCTGATAAATGGGAGCATTGATGCAGATCATGGAAACCAAGCTACAGCAAGATCATTCCTGGGATTTGTTGAAGATTCTGAGTCTCTGGAGACAGATTTTTTGGTTGTGTGGGGGATCAGCAGATCAGGTCTATTCGTGGTGTCCTTTTTCCAGGAGGAGGAGGAAGAAGGAATGAGCAATACTGAAGATTAGGCAAGGCTTCAAATGAAATACTATTTACTCTCAGCTGGAAAGGACTGCTGGACAGACCTGCAGGCCATGGCACAAAGCACAGCTGCAGCTCAATAAAAAAGCACCAGAGCACTTGGGTAAAGCCTGTGGAAGGTGCACTGAAGCTTTCGTTAGCAAAGGAAGCACCAAGAGACCAAGGACCTCCATCAGCATCAACTACATGCTGGTTTTGCAGCCCATGCGCATCCAGCCCACATCCTCCAAAAGCAATACATTCATATGCATACATTCCTCCAGCCAAAGGGAGGATGATAAGAAAAATGGTGATGGAAGCAGCATGCTGGGGTGCTAGACCACAGGAAAATAGGTCCCTTCCTGCAGCACATGGCCCTTCACAACCCTGCACAGCATGGGCCATCCTGATGTCCCTTTAATCCTCATTTCTGGTGCCACAGACAAGGCAACACGTTCAAAAACATTTTATAGAGGCATTTGATTGAGAAATACCAGCTGAGCCACTAAGGTTTGACTCAAATCAAAGGTCAAGAGCCTGCAATTTAGCAATATTTGTGAGGCTTGATTAACACAGGGCTATTACACCCAAGCTAATTTAAAACAAAATGCTGAGAGGAGATGGCAGTAACCTTCCTGCAGGGAGTCAATGCACACTGCTGCTTCGGCACCTGCCCCACCAGGCATGTCTGCAACCTCTTCCAGGAGCCATGGCAAAGGCACAGCTCTCCTGGCTTCCAAAAGAAAGGCATCTGCTTATTGCCATGTTTATCTGCCATCAGCCAAGGGCCACGTGTCCCCCAGCCCAGCCCGTTCACCAAGAGCTGGTTTTCTAAGTGTAGTGCTCCCTTCTGGCTACTTGCATTCCCACACGGCTTCCAGTAGCTGTTCTTCCCTCATCATTGTCCCTCGGTTGGTAAAGAGAATGTCTGTAATAACTGTGATCTGGGGACAAAGCACTCATCTCTGGTTGCAGTTATTAGCTGTTGCCTGGCAAAATCAGCTGCAAATATTGTTAAGCTACAAGTTCTGCATCATCTTGCATTACAGGGGTGGGGAGAAGCAATCTATGAAGAAGCTAGCTAAAAAGGGGCTGGTTTTACACCTTCTTGGGAAGTATCTGGTCGTGGCCCACTGTATAGCAGCACAAGAATAATCACTGCACAGAACCTGACTTTGCTTCTGTTCACTCAGCCTTGCCAGCTTTAGGTGGGAGAGTTACTCAAGAAGAAATACCGAGACACTTTAACAGCTATTTTTGCTTCAAGTCAGGATCTAAAACAATCAGCTTTCTGCAGCATAGGCACCAAGGGACCATACAAACAACAGAACTCCAAAAAGCCCATTACCCATGCACCACTAAATGTTTGCTTCTATTCAGACTGGAAAGCTCTGTGCTAACTTGGCACTGCCTGCTGCTCCCCAGAGAGGACAGCCCTCACTGACCTCTGCTGAGCTACTGCAATCAAAATTGTTTTCAAAGGTAGAAAAAAAGGTAGAGTTTAGGTATTTTTGCCCAGAAAGGTTGTGAGTGCCCCATCCCTGAAGGTTCTCAAGTCCAGGCTGGATGGGGCCCTGGGCAAGCTGAGCTGGTGGGTGGCAACCATGGCATGGAGTTGGAACTCAAAGATCTTTAGGGTCTCCTCCAACATAAATCGTTCTATGATTTTCTGTTTTGCATAATTTAAGGCTTTCCTCTTTTTCTTGAATGCCAGCCAATCTCTAAGGAGCAGCTGCTCCTGCAACACGGCAGAAGCCAGGCAGCACACAGGTAGCTGCAGAGACATTGGGTTTTCCTTCCAGCTCTCCCAGCAGAGCACGTGTCAGTGTGATACACGGCTGCTCAGCTCCTGGCAGCTTCTCCACACAGGGACACAGCTGTGAAATCAGTACATCCATCCTCACAGTGTTTGTTGTGAAAGGAAGGGCAGTTTGGGGGAAGGAGGCTGAGAAAGAAGCAGAAAGCCTTCAGGGATTGCAGAAGGATTTCCCTTACTCTGCAGCATCTCTCTTGCACGTTGCATGGAACGAGTCCTGGCATTCTCAGCTCTGTTTGCTCAGCAGTGGGGAGGTATTAAACTCCTTTTGATTTGCCTCCTTGCTGATAAATCAGAAAATAACCTGATCCGACTCCTGTTCCTCGCTGGATCCCAGGCTCACACGTGTTGTGCTGGTTAGCGAGATTTGCAGAAGAGACTCCAAACTACTCCAGGTTGCAGCTCCAGTGGAGGCAGAAAACCCCTTTGGAGACATAGCTGCAACATCAAATCTGAACACACAGCTCACTGCACTTCCAGAGCCGGCACAGCTTCGGACTCTGTGGTAACCTAAAACTCATTAACTACGCTCCCTGCAGTAACAGCTGTGTGTCACAAAGCCAGCTCAAAATGACTTTATAGTAGCTAATAATAAACTCTTTCCCAGAGCGTGAATCTGAAAATCAAATGGAAAAAAATATATAATGCCCTCAAACTTGGTATCTACTGTGTAGATGGATCATTTTTAGAAATAGCCATCCTCTGCCCTCCAGTAAGTTCTGTCTTCTCCGGGGTCAGTCAGTTGGACACTCCTCATTTATTTCAGAAGCAGATCTGAACTGAAAGTTCTAAGAAAGGAAACAGCTCTAGAATTAAACAGGGTCAAAATTCAGAAGCCAATGCCCGCCTGCAGCTCGTTGCCCTGCACACATCTAGTATCAGTATTTGCAGTGCTGGCAGAGCACCGACATTCCAGCCCACATCAATTCTGACTTCTCCTACATCAGAAATTCCTCTTCCCCCCCGCTTCTAAAATCAGACAACATTCCCACTGGGACATGTCATCAGATAAGGGCATTTCAAATACCTTCAACTAAATCAGCTTTGAACTCTACCCCCCAGTCCCATGCAAGCAGCAACTTTTCCACTGAAATCAAGTGGCCCCACCGCTGCCTCCAGCCCCACATACTTTGCTGGCAGTCTGAGCAAACGCCACCCCAGTCATCCTGGCCTTACCCATGATGGTCACATCGTACTCGATCTGGAAGAGTGCCTCCTGGCTGCACTGCCGCAGGATGTTGAGGGCGTCAGCGTGGGTCACACTGTGCAGAGGGATCCCATCAACGCTCAGCAGCCTGTCCCCGATTTTCAAGGACCCTTCTCTATAGGGAACCACAGGCAAAAGTTACTTTTTTTTTCCTCCAGAATTATGTATTTATATATGTGTGTGTATATATATATGCCAATTAATTTGATCCTTAGCGGTTGAGCACTCCCTGGGACAGTAGCTTGGGTTATTTATAGTGCCAGGCCCACCACGTTAAATTAGCAGCGTGAGAATATGTAGGCTGCTTCCTGCTTTCTAACATAGCATCAGCTCTTCATCTGCACAGGGTTAATTAAGTGGCTGCCTGTGGAAGAGGATCCTCAGGTGTTTCCATACATAGGTCACCCTATGAGCACCAGATCCATTCTCCCCTGCACATCACGGGTCCCACTTCACCTCTGCAGGACCAGCAAATGCTGGAGGTGCAGTACCTGTCTGCTGGGCCACCCGGCCTCACATAGGTGAGCACAAGTGGTCTGGACTTGTGCCAGTCTTCATGGGCTCCCCCTGTAAGCAAACCAGGAAAGCTGTAAGTCACTGGAGGTTTGAGACTGAATGAGAGTGCTGAGAAAGTAGAGACATTCATCATATAACAGCTGACACAGCTCGAAAGCAAAGAGTGCCCTAGATTAGGCAGCCAGCAGGCCTTGAAGGCTGCACAGGCTGCTCTCTGGGGCACTTCTGCTTCTTGCCTGTGGTATGACAGTCACCTTCTTTCTTTTCTCTTCCTGCTTCCCAAATCACCTCTGCCAGTGTTTGTACCCCATTCATTTCTCAGCAGAGAAGCCACTAACCTCTGAGCACAAAGCCAAAGCTGTTGCCTTCCTTGTAGAGGGACACCTCAATGGTCTTGGGAATAATGCCAGCACTGCTTTCTGGCACTAAAGGAAGAGAAAACAACTTGGTTACCCCCACACAAACCTTTTCCATGCCACTCTGCAAGATAATAACAAAACTCAGCCAAACATCAATAAAATGAAAGTCCATCCCCTATTGTATCTTCCCTGTTTAGAGGCACAAAATGCAATCTAGACACATGAATCCTTGCTAGAGCCAACCACCACGCTCAGGGATGATTTGACCAGCTCAGCATTGTGTGTTTCCTCTCAAATTTGTCTTGGCTAATACTCTGACATTCAAGTAAAACCCTCCCGTTTATCAGCCAGCTTTAATGTGTTCAGCATTACTCAAAGCCCAGAAGCTTCTGCCATGGATGGAAACTTACTTTAAAAAAACCAGAAGCAGTATAAGGAGTCGAGCCACCATTTGACCTTAAAGAAAATGAAAATCCCAAATCCTCAGTGCAAAAGGTTGAGGGTTTTTTTCCCTTCCCTCCTACATTTTGACTTTAGAAAAAGATTAAGTGAATCCTTTAAACTGATCCTAGGGGCAATTCAGTAATTTTATATTAAATACACAGTACTATTTAATGTACAAAAGTAAAGAGAAAAAGAAAGAAAACTGTTTCTGCCTCTTGCCATCTGCTGCTATTTAATGATTTATTGAAGTACTGCTGTGAATATGAGACAATTTTCCAGTCTTCTCCATCCAGAATGGTGCATGGCATTTTAGCCTCATCCACTCCAAAAAGATCAATCAATTCACAGTTTCCAAACCAGCTGCAACAAATGGCCACAGGGATGACTGGAGAAGCAAGAGGCACCCAGGCACATCCACGCCAGCCCTTCCCCTAGCTCAGGAGGGGTTTTGGAAGCCAGAGTCCCCTCTGTGATTGAGTTGGTCCTCACTGCCAAGCACCCCAAGGGCTTGGGACCTGCCCCAGTGTGGGTTAAATTCACCCCAAAGATGCACAGCTGAGGTGCGGTGCCCACATGCAGGCAGGCACCCCTGGAGACCAGGCTACAGCAAGGCCAAATATACTCCCAGACCAGAGCCATGCACAGCTGTTCTGCTCCTGCACTGAGTACTGACGGGGATGCAAAAGGGACTTCAAAAGGGAAAAGTTTGGGGCACAGGAAGGCTCCCGTACCAGGAGAAGGACATAAAGCATCCACAAATGAGTTAGGAAACGGTCCAATTTCTGTCCTAAGCATCCAAGCATGAAGTTCTGCAGCAGTCTTTCATAAGAGCAGTGGGAGCAGAGAAACCTCAGCTAGAATTAATGTAGGGCTTGGTTTATTCATGAAAGAGATGATATGACACAGTGGCCTGAAAACTAGACTTAGACTCTGTCTATTCCAAAACAGAAAATTATAAAGTGGGGAGAAAAATGGAAACTCACACACACAAGCTATTGAATTGCACTACATTTCTGCTTTTTGCCTGGGGAGAAAGAATTGAGTGCACACAGCAACAGCAAACCCTCACCACAGATAAAAGCACGCGAGCAACCAACAATGAACTGGAGCAAGGCAACAGCAGGCAATTCCCCGTATTTTGCGGTGCCTCTTTGTTTGGATTAGTCATAAACAGCATCAATAATCCCATCTGAGAAAAGTCACTATTTCAGCGTGCTCTTCCTGCTCAATCAGAATGGAGACATTTTGCCTCGCTGCTATTGATTGAGCTATGCGGTATTGGCACTGCTCCTCAGCTGGAAGGACAGCTTATCAGATTCCTAATAGCCAGACTCACAGCTAAGCAGAAAGGTTAAGAGTTGTCATCTCCAGCGAGCATGAGATCATGGAAAACTTGAACCGTGGGGTTTGGGTGTTGGGTTTGTTGGTTGCCATTTATATATTCCATGTTTTTTAGGTAAATGCAGAAACTGCAGCAGAGCTGTACAGTGTAAGACAGGTTCATATCTGGGGCAGAACACTTAGATTTCATTAGTTCTGTTTTTCCCTTTCTGTTTTTTCTACTACTTCTACCCAGTCATTCCGTTTGACCCTCTGAATAACAGTGATAACCAGAGAGATCATTTTCACAAAGGAAAGATTGTGATGAGAAGGTGAACTGAGGCATTTGTTTGTTATAATCAGAACAAACAAATCAGTGCAAAAGCACATGGTGTCCCATGGCACAACACAAGCCCTGTTTATGTCACCCAGGCTTGCCAGCCTCTGCCCAAAGCCCCTTAGCCAGAAAGCAGATTGCTTCAGCTTCCATCTGAAAACGCCAAACATTTCAAAGCATCTTGAGCAATAACAGCACTTTCTGCCGTTCAGAAAAGAGTATCTGGCAACATATACTTAGAACTGAATAAAACCTCCTGTAGCTACACTCCAAAAGGGAAAAAAAAGACAAAAAAGCTGAAGTAGCATCAGGAGGCAGATTGGCCTGTGCTACCAAGTCACTCTGAGGCAAGACAGATCTAATCAGCCATCTCCCGCCGGTGTGCATGAGCAGGCACCCACTGTGCTGGAAAAAGCACTCTGCTCCGACCCCACACAGCGCGACTGCATCCAGTGAGCTCATGAAGGCAGAACAGCACCATGCCCCCAGGTCCTGCTTTGGCCATGGTGACCCCAGCACGAGCAAGCCCATCTGCACCCCAGGTCAAAGTGTGGCTAATGAAAGAGAGCACGGCTGTCATGGTACCCACCGGCTGGGGGAAGTTCATACTCGACTTCCAGCACTACCCTTTCACCCACGTTTTTCAGCAGGCTTATGATCTCGTCGTGCCGCAGCTTGGTCAGGTTGATGCCGTTCACTGACTTGATGTAATCCCCAACGTTCAGCTGGTCACTTCTGTGAACGAGGAGGGAGAAAGCAGGGGTAGCACAAAGCCTCCGCCATAACAAGGCTGGCAGTGCCTTGCACTCTGATAACCATGAGATTTTGTGAACAAGGCACCAGGCTAGGCTGATTTTAGCTGTGTGATTGCACGTGCCTGTTCTGAGAGAGGAATGCTAAAATTGAAGCCATCCATCTTTCCTAGTGGCAAATGTTCAGATCTGTACATACAGCAACAACTGCCACATACGCGTTCACAACCTTCTCTTTTTGTTGCTCGATTCCCATTCACGTAGAGCAATCACTCAAAGAGAAGCGTACCAAGAGCTGTCTGAAGTAAAATTCAACAGAAGAAAAGAAAACATCTTGCTTTTTGCCTGTTTTCTACAAAATTGTTCAATTACTCCCTCCCTTTCTCTGCTTCTTGGAGCCTTTCTTCTCTCATTCTTTTCCTGAGCCAGTAACGTTACTTACACACTCAGTATTCAGAACAGATACAATATTAAACCACTTAGCTTGATCAAGATGTATTGTACCATGCAGCTCTCCTGACAAGGCTGCCTAATTTCACAGAATCCCAAATATCCCTACACAAAAATTCAGAGCATAATTGCACAGAACATGGGAAATAGCTCAAAATAGAAGGCATTTGACTTACCGAAGCAACAACTTTGCATTGAGACACTTGGGGAAGAAAAAAAAAAAAGCTTTGTGCCAATTATTTTAATTATAACTATACTTGCAGAACATGGAACTACTCTCCCCCAGCTTTCCTGTGCCCTCTGCAACCCATTTCCATCTCTCACCTTGCTGCCAGTCCTCCTGGCCTCAGGTTGGACACCCTCGGCTTCCCGTCTTTGTCCGTGCCACCCGAGATAGTCAACCCAAGGGTACTGCCTTCCTTCTTGATCAGCTCCACAATGGTGACCCCTCTGAACTCCTCTGAAACATCAAGGAATAAAGGCAAACCCCTCAGTGGAAGGCATATTCCTCCCAGTCCCAAGGACATCCTTATCCTACTGATGGTGGGAGAGCAGAGCTGCAATTTTTACAGTTCATAGAATCACAGAATAATTTGAGTTGGAAAGGACCCGTAAAGGCCATCTGCTCCAACCCCCCTGCGACGGACAGGGACACCCACAGCTTCATCAGGTGCTCAGAGCCCATCCAGCCTGATGTTGAGAGTCTCCAGGGATGGAGCATCCACCATCTCTCTGGGCAATCTGTGCCAGTGCCAATTAGCAGGAAGAGAAATCTCCACTTTCTCTGAAGTGATGCTGTGATGCAGAGGTGTGTGCTGGTAGACCCACATGAAAAGCATGGCATGCAGGTCTAGAGGCAAGAGCAAGCAGGGCAAGGCAGGGTAGTGAAGGCTTGTGAGAGGATGAATTCATTGTGTTTCCAGAGTGGTGGCATCTAAGTCCAGGGAGATTACCTCCAGAACTATGTTTTATATGGACCAGGGCGGGTGTTTGGAGGGCTGCATGGCAGGCTCACATTCAGCAGGTGGAAGGATGTTGTGGACCTGCGGTAGCTGCCTGCATGAACAGAACAGGGGAGAACTTAAATGTGGTGATTTTAAAAACACCCTGAGATGTCAATGCAGTCATGAGGTAAAGAACACAATGTGGAGAGGTAGGATCTTGCCAGCAGGAGGGAAAGGTGGAGAAGGCATGAACTCTTTCATCCACAGCAGTTTCCCCACTCATCTGCATCTGGTCTATGTCAGACTTCTTCGATAATAACCACCTTCTCTATAGCTTCAACTGAAGCCATGAGACACATTTAAAACATAACCGGTTCAACACAAGCAAGCCCCAGTGCATTTGGCAGTGTCATGTTTAGGGGATGCACATCCCACACCTGCTGCACCAGTACTGCTCCTCTGTTTTGCCATCCTACAGTCCAACAAGACACTTCTGTTCATCCACTACCTATGAGCCAAGCCTGACCTGATGCCAACTTTGATTTCATTACAGCTCATCTATGGGCTTTACAAAAACAGTATCTCTAAACTATTTCAGCTTCAAGACTTGACACAGAGGAGATAGGTGAGCTTGTTGGGAGCCAGCACAGGCCCAAGGAGAGACCAAGAGTTCAGCTGACTCAGCAAGAGGCAGCTCTGCCTTCATCCACACTACGGCACTCACGCTCTGCTCAGAGGATCAGCCCTGGGACACATTGGGTGACTTTCATGCCTTGCCAGCCTCCTCTGAAGAACCTTTTGAAGAATTTGTCTACATCATGATCTATCCACCTCCACTCTCTCTGGGTGACTCAGGCAGGGCAACTTTCTCCGAAACCATGCAGTGGAAGGTGGTGATGGGTGCTGGCAGTGAGAGCCATTCAGTCCCATGCCCGTGGACTGAAACTTACACTGCAAATGACCCAAGTCCTGCAAGGCTTAAATGAGATGCTCTGCTTGGAGAGGGAATTTGAATTATCTTTCATGCTATGATTTTCAGAGCAAGGCAAACTGCCTTAAATGACATTCTGACATAGCACACCTGTGGTCATGGGGGGCTTCCCTTCTCTGTTTCTCTTTCACTGGGAGAGGACACAGTGTTATTAGGCACCATGGTGCCTCATCACTAGCATTCTGCTCCTCATGTAATGCCATCATGACTCTTGCAATTGCACCTCGCTACATCCTTCCATGCTCTACCTCTGCTTGTTGAAGTGCTTCCAAGAATAACCCATGCGCTTGATTAACACAAGTGGAGGATATCTTTGCAATCTGGCAACAGACTGGAAGGCATTCAGGGTCTGCTGGGTTCCTATTTAACATGGCAACGGCAGCTTGTTGAGAAACATCAGGTCCATAATGCTCCTGCTCTTTAATCTCAAACAGTTTTGGTCCCTTGCCATCTCAGTAACTTACTCCTCAATACAGCGACTCAGGAACTCAGGGGCTGCCAGAAACTTTGCGGGGACTCCTGGCCATGCTGGAAGGAATGCCATCCAGCACTGTCCTGCACATTTCCTCTCACCTACAGACAAAACTGATCTGCACAGATGGTGCCGAAAGGAGAGATCATGAGCTCTTCAGTGGGGTTTAATTCTGATCCTTGATAAGTGTTTAAAAATGAGAACTCCCAGAGCGCAATTACCCACTGTTGTGGGTTTGAGGAGGTATTACTGCTCTGAAAAAAGGCAAGTTCCTGAGATCAGTCTATCAAGGTAAGTGATATGGCACATTGGTCAGTGCCTTTATAAACCTGCTGCCACTATCAGATGCGCACACAGACATGGAATTGAGCTGGTTAAGCAGGACCTGGTCCTTCGAGCCATGACCTTTAAGTATCTGATGAGAATAGTCTTGGATTTCTCCTATTAGCATGGGTGCATGGATTTTGCTGTTCAAACAATTAAAGGGCTCTGTTCCCTCCCCAGGCTCTACAACACACAAAGCCAAATCTGTGACTGGGTGTTTAATGGTCAGAAGCTAAAATCTAGCCCCGGGCTTCATTAGGAAGGTGATGAGACGTCTAGAGCAGCCCTTCCAAACCTGCTGGCATACTGCTGGCACAGCAAGCCCAGCACCCACAGCAATGATGTGTTGGAGCAGGAGCCAATCCCCTCCTTTACCTGGGATGCTTTGCCTCCTGGAGACCAGGGCTGAGTCCATCCCGCCGGAGTCCTTGCTCCCCTTTGAGTAAGGGCCATCATCTGGAAGCAGAGCAAACAAAAAAGCCAAAATTAGCGCCCAAAGTAACAAACAACAGCAAAGCCAGATCACTGCAAAGTTTGTCTGTGTTAACACTGGAATTGGGATCATAACCCCATCACAGACTGTAGATGAGAAAAACCACTGCCAGCCCTGGCTTCACACTGCATCGTATGGACTATCCTGCATTTTGGAGAGGGAGGGGAAGAAACGCAGTGACAGTGCTGCAACAGCATTATCTGATTTATTCCTCTGGGAGATAATCCATTAGGAGAGAAGAAAATTCCCTTGCTCCTGTAATTATGTGGCACAGCTGAGGACAGGGAGAGCTGTTGCATTCATCTCACAAGTTTTAAGCCTGTCATTACGCTTGTGAAGAAACTTAGAGTTTTTGGAAATGGAGTTATACATCAGGACACTAACAGGGCACTAAATCACTATACTTGGATGAAATTGCCTATTCTTACAGATGCCATTATTTCAAAGTCACATTTTCCTGCTGCTGTGCAGCCTCTGTACAGTATAGAAAGCACCTTCTCTTAAGTGACTTAAAAAAAGAAAAGCAGAAGAAAGACAATAGTACTATGCACTCTAAAAGCACTGTGCAGCACAATTTGAAATTTAAATGTAAAGTATTTAAATATCTTTGTATTCTCCTATTGGAAGGCACATTGCACAGAGGTTATTTGCAGCAAAGGGAGCATCCTTCTACACATTTCATTGGCATATAGCTGAAGTGTCTGTTTTCTGCCATTTCCTAAAAAGCCAGAGCTTTGTCAATCAATTATTTCCAGTGACTGTGCAGTATCAAATAACTCCCACTTTGAGTGACCGCATTCCTGGATCACCCTTCCCAATCCTTCAGCAGCTGTGAAGGCAACTCCTAAGTTGCCCATGACAGCATAAATACAGGTTATTGAAAATCCCATCCACAGACTCCTGTCCACAGCCCTTCAGTAACTTGTATTGAAGTTACAGAAGAGTTTGGGTCTCACTATGTATGAAGGGAAGATAAAACCTGAACAGAAAACACAGCCTCATTCAAGACAGTGGTCTGTACACTGTGTAATTAAAACTGATGTTCAGTTTGCTGGCAGCCCACGTTCCCCACAAACAGCAAAATGCTGGTATAAATTGAATCGTGGGTTACATTTAAATGCAAAGAGTTGGATTCTACTCAAAGGCTTGAACACTTCTAAAAAGTAAAATGAAACAAGTTTCCACCTAAAGTAATTTCCAAAAAGGCAAAGCACATATGTATACACATTAGTTTTAATTCTTGATGCTCCAGCTGACGTAACTTCACACGCTGAACAAAACTCAGGGAAACAACTTAGTTGACCCAAATCTACATTTCCAAGCATTAAAAGTTTCAGCTGAAAAATAATCACCCTTCACATTTTCAACCTGTTTTGCAGCCAATAGAGGGACAGCATAGGTTTTCAGATCTCGGACTCTTCTCCTGCATCAGCTTTTCCATCACCATTAAACCAAAGATTTCTAATAAAGAAAGAATTAGCACTTGGCAATAGACCATCACCAAGCCATGCCAAGTCTGCTGCCAAAGCACAATGAACCTTGGTACCCAAGCAGCCAGGACTGCTGTGAAACAGGGGAATAAAGCTCTGCTTTCTGAAAGGAGGAAAAATCAAGCATTCTGACCAGGGAGATCTCATAGCATTGCTCAATGACAGATGAACTGACAGGTATGGTTACTACAGGAAGTGCCAAGTCAAGCCATTGATTTCAGGTAGGTGCTGGTACAGCCTGGCATCAACTTTCAAGCAGAAGGCTTGAAAATTCAAACTGCATTTTTAATGGCAGTGGTCTCTTGGGTGATGTGGAAGTCAAGGACAAGGTTAATCCAGGCTTAAAGACTATGGAAAAGTTCAATGGACTTGGGATAGTTAAGTTCCAGCACCTAATTTTTTTAAAACAAAGTAAAGCCAGCTGCCATCTCTCCTTCAGCAGAGGTAAAGTTCCAGAACTTTAATTCTCTATCCATATTGGCCATGCCCATCTTAATTTCTCTCTCCAGCAAGTTTTTCCTACATCCAGCCTTACTCTCTCTCTGCCATCCTATCCCTTGCACAACTGCAGGCAGAAGACAAGGACACTTTGGCAGCACAAAGCAGGGCATTTCCAAAGGGAGCATCAGGGCAGTGCTGGTCCAGCAGTTCCCGGTCCATATCGGTAGCCCAGCAGCCATAACCTCCTTCCATTGCTTTCTCAAATGGAGGAGCGTGTTGGAGGAGGAACCTCAAAGTGGCAGCTCAGGATATCAGCTCAAGATTTCTTTTTCAGCACTGGAAGGTGAGCCTGCAGATGTGCTTGTAAAATTCACTGGGATGTATTGCAGGGAGCCCCAGTGCCCCCAGGCATCAGCCTGCCTTTGATCACACAGGACACTAAGGATGACAAGGACCACCCTGGCATACAGCTACTTTCCATTCAAGAGCATCACTGCCAGCTCTACCCAGGTAACGTGCTTGAGGCAATGCTCTCCTGCAAGTGGGAACTCAGAGCTCCCAGGGAGCCACGGAAGATGATTTGAAGCCAACTCCATAATCTGCTGGCAAAGCTAAACAGCCAACCATCTGTTTCCCATCAACACACCACCCTGGACCAGACAGCCACCGACACTCTCGTGAGCTCCGTTTCCCCACTGCAACCCCAATCACTATTGATATGAAATCCCATTTCACTAAGTCACCCTCCCTCAAACAGCTGTTTCTGGACATGCCCTGGTTGCCAGTTCAGGTTGGTGATGAGTTACCAGCTCCCCTCAGCAGCCAACACCCATAGCCTGATCTGCAGCCACTGTGTGCAGTTAGCACTGAGCCCCCCGCACAGCGCTGCAGCCAGATCAACAGCAAATAATTAGCGCCACGGCTCCCCTTCTTCTGTTTCTCCTCCCTTGAAAATGCGGTTGATTATGCTAAAAATGTTGGGTTTTTTCAACTCATTATCTAGCTAAAATGTTTGAACAGGAAGGGAAGCTGCCACACGGCGCATGCTGAAGTGTGAATTGGCGTTTGCTTGCATTAGCATCCCTGCCGCGTGGCTCTTTGTTCATTTTCAGCCAGTTTCCTGCTCTGCCACTCAAGCTGGGATTAATGGAGACGCTTTAGAGGGGAGGTAGGAGGCTATTTTGTTTTTCAAAATAAGAAATCCAGCTCTTTTTGCTCCCTCTCGGTCCTTTCTCCTGCCTGGCACAGCACCCAGCCGGGGGAAGGCCGGTAGCCCGATGCTCAGTCAGCCCAAAAGGAGTGCCAGCCCGAGCACTGAAAATTCATGAATCCCTTCACTCCCTGGATGTGGAAAGTAACTTCTCTCGTAAGCCAGCCTACGGAGTTCCTTTTGTGAGCTATCCATGTTGGAGCCATTAGAGGTATATTTTTCAAGCTTTTCCTCTCACACACACAGCAGGCCCAAATTTCTCTAAAGAAAATATTCTGCAATTAGTGATTTTCAAGCAGCAGTGTTACTGCCAGCTCCAGACCTTTCAGAAAAGCTCACCAAGTACATTAGACTCTCAGTAACACTGTGTGTGCAATGCTTTCTGCACAGATATCCCATGGGAATTTGTGCCAATACAAAAAAGCTGCTGTAAGTTCTTTGAAAACATTTTTTGCCATTTTAGTGCCATACTACCAGCAGGGAGAGAAGTGCTCCTCGTTCTTGTCCATACACAGCCAGCCGTGAGCTCTTCTTCCCTGCAGCAAGTGTTGCAGAGTAGGAGCATACATCACACACAGTGATAAAGAAGAGTTGATTAATAGAAAAGACAAGAACTTGATTTCCCAATTTCCAATGCCTGCCTCTGGTGAGGATTCTCTTAGGTCTCATAGAAGGTTTGAACTTACTTTCCCACTCATGCCTTCTGCCTGACAAGTCTCTCCTCTGACCAAGATACTTACTAGACCATTGATCATCCAGCAGCCAAATGGCTGATTTGCAGGGGTCAACTGCAACATTAATTAAATCAATCCTAACTCATATGAAATCCACAGTTTTCCTGTAAAAGGAATTCTTGATCTTCCGAAGTGGTTTGACCTGTCAGAGGACAAGAGGTAATGGCTTTCTGAAGTGCTGGGGGAGGTCCAGGATGGATATTAGGAAAAATATCTTCTCAGAAAGAGTGACAGTGCAGTGGCACAGCTGCACAGGGAGTGCTGGAGTCACCGTCCCTGGAGGTGTTACAGAACCACGGAGATGTGGCACTGAGGTATGTGGTTATGGGCACGATGGGCATTGGCTGGAGTTGGACTTGGTGAGCTTAGTGGTCTTTTCCAGCCTTAATGATTCTATGATTCTACAATCTGCTGCCCAAGTCAGTGAACTCTGGCCAAGGCTGACTTTCTGAGATGCTCCTCTAATCCTGTTCTGTGTGGTATGGAGCCAGTGAGGAAGTCCTGAGCAAATTCCCAGTAGCATCCAGCAGCCAAACTGCTCTCAAAAACACGACTTTTCACAGTTACACCCCCACGATGTGAGAACAGGCATCAAGAACCTCTGGCATCAGTTAGATCTGAAGCCAACCTCTGCAACAAAATAAAAAGCTTCCTCAGAAAGAGCACTGATTTAAGAGTTCATTATCCCTGCCTGCAGGGGGGAAAGAAAGGTGTTTTTTTCATTTAGAGAAGTTATTAGTCTGTGTTATTAACAGAGATCACCTCTTAATGAAAATCGTCATTGGCTAAATAAGATTCTGTGACAATTAAGCTTGCTGTCTGCAAGCATTCAGGTTCCTGGATCGTCTTAAGACAGTTCCTGCAGAGAAAGTGCATTAATCTTGTGGGAAGACCAAGAGGCAAAGCCTCCCATTTGTTTAATGGAAAAAAAGACAGTTGGAAACAGTTATCTAGCCATACGATAATTGCACTCCCTATCTAGAGAAATGAATTCTAAAACGGTGTTAAGAACCAAATGCTGTTCATGCGAATGCAAGACAGTATTTTTTTGCTAGTATAAAAGCTGAAGGTTGGACTTAGGAACCCAAATGACCAAAACTGAGTGTGATTTGATACGTTTTGAGGAGAGTTACTTCTGTGAGTCAGAGGAGAAATCTGTCTGCAATCAAATAAGGAGCAGGAGCAGACTGCGGGTCAGGACAACCTCAGCTGCAGCCACCAGGCATGGTCTCCGTGGCATGGGATCTTAAAGTTTTGAGTGCCTGAACAGGCAAACATGTACTTGAAAATTAGATTATGGTCATCTACCCGCACCTCCAGGCACCTAATTACCTTTAAAAAGACCTGTCTCTGATAGGTTTGGAAGACTTTGCAAGTTACCATATTACTAGCTGGAGGATGGAGGAAGAATGGGAGTTAGTGATACATGTCTGAATCTCAAAGTGAGATTTCACTCCCAAAGCACTACAGCCCCGACAGGGGCTGTACCATTGATGCTGGAGGACAGCAACAAAATGCCAGTCACCTCTCCCAGCCCAGCACTCCACATGGCATTGCATACACTTCAGTATCATTCCCTGTCTAGGAACACATTGCTCCAACTTTGCATCAGAATCAGCAAAGTTAAAGAAAACAAACAGAGATCCCAAAGAAATGGTTAAAAAAAAAAATGCTGGCAATTTCCAGGCTGCATTTCCTGGAGTACTGCAAAAACTGAGCCAGAGTTCATGATTCTGCCCTACATAAAACCACTCCAAGCGTACAGCAGCAGATACACTAAATCTGTACTGGCAGGGCTAGGCAAGCTGTGCTCCTGTAAAATGCTTAAAAACATGGCAAAGGAAGTCACTTTTGCTTTGGGATTCTGCAGCACAAATTCATTTTTATGACAGTGACCATTTCACAGACTGCTTCCAAAAGTGAATAAATGAATAAACCCTATCTTTTAAAAGACCCTGAACTTTCAGGTTGGATATTTGGCAAATATTCTTCTCAGAAATAGTGGTGATGCAGTGGCACAGCTGCCCAGGGAGTGGAGGAGTCACCATCCCTGGAGGCATTCCAGGACTGTGGAGATGTGGCACTGAGGGACGTGGTTATGGGCATGGTGGGGTGGGCTGACTGCTAAACTGGATGATCTTACTGGTCTTATCCAACCTTAATGATTCTATGGTTCTGTGATTCTTTATTTCTCCAGGATTTGAGAGTACACCAGGTGAAAAATCACAGTGCCCAGCCCAGATCTCATCCCCACCTCAGCCAGCAATGTAACTCCCAGACCAGAGCCACCCAGATCCAGCAGGAGCTTGAAATGCTTTTCCTCTTCCCCGTACCAGGATCACTATCCAAAAAGTTTCTCCTTTTCAGTGAGCTCAGACTGAAATAGACAGAGTTATTTTGGAAGCTGCCCCTCCCTAATTCCATAAATCTACGTACCAATATATGTGGCACAAATGGCAGAGGCTGCCTGTTGCTATGAATGGCCTCGTAATTTTCCCACTGCTGGCGATAAGCATCCTTACAGCACACATTCACGAGTTATGCAGAAGACAAATGAGGGCTTGGGAAAACATTTTTTCCTTGACTTTCTTTACCACAACTTTTCTGAAAGCACAGCCAAAGAGGGTGGCCATGTTCCAGCAAGCACAGTTATTAAGTCCTCAGCCTGAAGATGACTTTACTCTCCCATTTTCCCACCTATTTCTGGTACACGTCCCTAAAGTGTCATAAAACGCCACCAGTACCTGTGCCAGCCCCACTGCAACCATGCTTCACTCCTTTCCCTGGGGTAGGATGGTGCCACTAAGCAGAGTTTGCTGTGGCATCTTCTCCACCCACCTGTGCTGCTCCCATCCAAGCTGGGGAGAACTTGTCCAGATGTCAAGGTTATTTCAGGAGGAAGCTGTACATCTGAATTCACTCTCCCCACTACACACAGCATGGATTTCATCTTCCCACACCCTCAGCATCCCCCTTCTTAAAGCCTGTGTTCATTTATCTACCAACTCTCCTAAGGCATGTATAATCTCATAACCACCTGCTGCTTTATTCACAGGAAACAGATTTACAACAGATACAATAGCCTACTGTTCAACAAAAAACTCCATGCTTTGTTACTTCATTTTTTCTTTTTTTTTTTTTAATAAGAAACCAAGATTACTTTTAAAGGAACAATTGGTTTCAAGCAACTGTTTTCAACCAGAAATTATGTATATAATCATGTGCATATCAGTAGCCTTTGTGAGACCAAGGCATGGGCCAGAGCATGCCTCTGTTATCGAGCAGGTTGGCTGCCAAGGTGTCTTTCTTCTCCCCCTGCAAACCCTCCAGATGACATTGATGTAGGAATCATAGAATGGATTGGGTTGGAAGGGACCTTTAAGATCACCTAGTTCCAATCCTGCTGCTATAGGCAGGGCCGCCTCCCACTAGACCAGGTTGCCTGCTGCCCCGTTCAGCCTGGGAAGACTTCTGCTTCTCAGAGAAAAGCGAGGATGGAATTTAAACATTCAGTAAATCAGTAGAAAACGTAATTAGTGTATATGTGTGCACACAATGCCCTTTTTCAGTTGGCTCTGCAGTGAAGCCGGGATTCTGAGAGATTTAACTCATATCAGCTTTCACAGGATATTAAAAACTGCCCAAGGACTGATTCAAGTCCCATCTGATAAGAATGAATGCTGGACCTGCCTTGCAATGCTGAGATGTAGCACTCCTCACTCATTCTTTAAATACATAGCATTCCATTAAAAAAAATAAAAATCAACACAAAAAGGCAAAAAATTAAAAAAATGATACAGTTTAAGAACCTGCACCCAACCTGCCATTACTGTCCTGCTGTTGTGCATCAGACACATTGTGACTGCATTGTGTGCCTCCCATTCTTGCCTTGGAAGCCCTCACAGAGCAACTTTATCTGATCAGCATAGCTCGGGGGGCATGCAGTGGTGGACCTGGAAGCAGTTGTTGATTCCACTCAAACTATACTGAGAAAGGGAGGAAAAGAAATCTTCAAAAAGTGACTTTTTGCTTGCTTTTCTATGAAAATTAACTTCTCAGGCTGTTTGTCCGTCCATTCACCTACTGTCCTTTCGTATCTCTGGAACCCAGCGGCCAATATCCTTCAGTGTGGGGAGGGAGAGCAGCTAGAAAGAGGATTTTAGTCCTGTAACCTTTCTCAAAACTATTTTGAGTAGAAAAGACCCAAAGTCACGCTCTTGGCAAAGCAAAGAGAATCACTGTGCAAACAGCTTTAGCCTCACCACCCACTTTTTTCTTTTTGCATGGTAGTGAAAAGAATAAGGGGTGTCAGATACAAAACTTGAAAATTAGGGTTTATTTGGTCCTCTGCTCATGGAGGAGATTATATTGTTGTTCTTCAACAATTCTGCTTCTCTTCCTCTGATTTAAAACTACCAAGGACAGTGCTTTCCCCGTTCCGATGAGGTTATGCCTTATGCATTACATCAGCTTTTCAACCACTCCTTGAAGGACAGACTGCTTCTGTGTCTTCAGCACAAATACCATTTCCCATACAACACCAAAACATCTCCTTGATGCACCTCTTCCAAAACACCCCCCAAAAGCCCATACCCAAAAGGTCCTTTTCACTCTGAGCCCTTTCCACTTCGCTTTTCTTACACCCTCCCCCAGCAAGATTTGAATTTCCAGTGTTAAAGAATAAAAATAGAGGAAAGGAGGGAGGAACTTCCCTTCCTGCAGCCCCCTCTCACCCTCCCAGGCATTCTTATAGACAGCTTCATAGGTTTGTATTTATGAGTGAGATGGTGGCAGACAGACTGCACGCTTCCACACCTCATTGCAGGCCACATCTGCACATGCACACACACAATATATGCAGTAATTTTGTTCATGGGGGACAAGAATAGCGCAGAAACCAACTCAATGAGATTATTATTTCTCAACGGCTCTAGTGCTTGAAACGATGTTATTAAAGATACATTTTCCAGTCAATTTTGCAATTTCTTTTGTTAAGCAGCACAGACTGTGCTGGGAAGGGTCCAGCAATGAACTAGGAAGATGAAATATTGCTGATATACAGATTGTGTTATCTAAAGAAACTACCTTTCAAAAGTAAAGATCAAAGAAGAATGAGATACATTTGCAGACTGATCTCTCATGAAAATTATCCAAGTGAGCCATTGTAATATGGTGAGAAACGACCAATAATGTCTAAAGCCATTCCCAAGGAAGAATGCCTCCTGGATACAGCAGGGTTTATTAATCTAGGCAGCAGGCAGCAGTAAATCCTAGCTGACAAGGGAACACAGTTCTCCCTATTAACTCCAACCAAGCTTCCAAACTTCTCTTCAATATGGAGCTGGATAAGAACCTGCTGAATCCAGCCTGCTGAATCCAAACCCTGGGGACTTCCTTTCTTTCAAGCAAAAAATGCCGTGCTAAGTGACTGTGGAGTGAAATCAAATAAAAAAGACAGCTCTATTGTGGCTTTTTAAGCAGATGAAATTAAATACTGTCAGTTTATTAGACCACAGCACTCAAATAATTGGTGCCACTTAAGCCTAGCGGCCACTATTACCTGCTTGTTTAAAAGCCTGAGTTAGTCCAAAAGAGATCGTTTTAGTGACAAAACATCACAGCAAGGTTTGTCAGCGGTACACTCAGCAGGTAGGTTTTTTACTTTCAATACCTCAAGGATTAAAGCAAAAAAAAAAAAAAAAAAACACCCATGTCCATAATACAAAATGTTTTGCTTTGTTTCTGAGCAATAAAAATCTCTTTGGGAACAAAACCAACCAACCCGAACACCTGGTTAGCCCTCTTGAAACAGATCATTTCTGCAGTGATGATGACAATAAATTCTTTGACCTATTTTGCTTTTACAAACTCCAGTTTGGTCCCTATGGTCTTTGTAACAAAAGTGGTACCTGTTGGCTTCCACCCTCCAAGGATGCATCAGAAACTCAAGGCAGCACTGCACTGAAGAGGAGAAGGCAATCTGATTTATGGAATCATGGAATCATTAAGGTTGGAAAGACCTCTAAGATCATCAGGTCCAACAGTTCACCTACCACCAATACTGCCCACTATCAATGTCCCCAAGTACTACATCTACCCTTTTCTTGAAGGCTTCCAGGGACAATGACTCCACCACCTCCCTGGGCAGCCTGTGCCAGCACCTCATCACTATTGCTAAGGAGAAATTCTTCATAATATCCAACCTGAGCACATAAATCTTTAATGGAAAGATAGGAAATTCAAAAACTGGGAAGGAAAGCTGCAGAGATTCAGCCTAGGTGTGGGAACGTGTGCCCTCCCCTTCTATCCCAAGAGAAGAATTAACCTCCTGGACATTGTGTCACTGTGTTTCTTATCGTGACAAATGGAAATCTTTCTAAAAATCATTTGGCACCATTGACAGGGGATTTGGAGCATGATTCACAGTAATTGGACTAAGATCTTTGACCTGCATTATGCAGGGGGTGATACTGGATTCAGTGCAGTAATACCTAATAAAAGCATGAGCAAGGGATCTGGGGGTGAACTGAAAAAAACAGATACAGGCAAAAGCTAAAGGATGCCATCAACATTGGCATGAAAAAGTCAGGTAAACCAAGAGAAGCAGATACCAAAGCTGTCCATGACCTCTTTTGCTACTGCACTGATCTTAGAATCACAGCAAGGCTATGGTTCCAAAGGGAGCAATGAACAATCACAGAATTCACAGCCTGGTGAATCAGGTAAGCCTGGCTCATTGTAGCCTACAGCTGGGCACGAGCTCTTGCTTTTAAGCAGGGGTGGCTTACATCTTAGAATCATAGAATCATTTGAGTTGGGAGGGACCCTTAAAGGCCAATCCAGTCCAACTCCCTGCAGTGAACAGGGATACCCACAGCTCCATCACCTTGGGTCAGTGCATCAAAATATCTCACAGCCGGGTTTGCCCTCTACATTGCAACAGGACAACACTGCCAGGTCGCAATGGTTGGGTTCCTCTTTCAGGAGGACTGACTGCCTCTTAGGAGAAGATGCACAGTGCAGTAGGTTGAAAATCAGGTGCTTTATCCTGGATTTGTACTGCATCCTAAAGCAAAGTGTTTAAAAACCAGTGGGAGTCAAAAAATAAGGAAGAAGTACCAGACAGCATTTACTGTTCTTAAAGAAAGATTTCCGGCACCCCATTTAGACTCATTTCCAGCTTATCCATGAAGCTCTGCTAAACCTTACTAAGACTTAATTCCCACAAATGTGATTCTCCCCTCCATGTTTAGCTAAGTAGCAGAGCTACAAAAAAAGTAAATACCAAGTCGTGGGAGTTGGATTATTCATTCATGTGGTAAAAGCCATTATATATGAATATATACAGATGTACCCACTTCAGGACTGATCTAAACATATGTAGATTTTAGACTCTGACACACAAACCATCCATTATGCAATGGCCCATGTACACGTCTGGGCTGCTTTTATCCTCGGCTGTGTCAGGAGGATTCACAGTGAGAGATGGAAGCAGCTTACAGTTAAAAGACTAAAGAAAGTTTAAGCAAGAGGCTTGCTTAAAGTGAAAGGAGGGAAGGAGAAAGAGAGAAATTAAAGAGCCGTGCAATATCAGATTTAGCAGGACAAGATGACAGAATAAGAATGTTTCAAAGCCCAAAGGTATTTGATGTTGGAAATGGTGTGGTCTGACCCCATCAAACCAGCTGTTAAAAATTTATCTGAACTGCCCACTAAATCTGGCTTCTAGCAAGCCCTGCTCCCTTTTTGCTCCTCTTCTTGCTCCCCAGAAATCATCACAGCATCCCCATAATGGAAGACATCATCTGAAGCAAAAGCTAGTTAAGACAGCGCTCCAGCAGTTACTAACGCACTCTGTTTTGTGCAGCTACCTCCATGCAAACAGTTGTCTGGTTTGCTGTTGCTTCACACTGTATAGGAAGCAGAAGTCACTGGGAGAACACAGTCTCAGCTACGACCAGCAAAGAAATTCCCAAAAGGCATGGGAAATCCCGGTACAAATCAGAACACATTGCAGCAAGCAGGGCTCTGCCATCCTCCAAAACGCTCACAGGGATTCCTACAGCTTACAGAGGGTAGGAAGTGGCAACGAGCTCAGGAAAAATTCAAGTGTAACTAAAAACCACACAGTATTGAGGATAGAGGAGACTCACGTCAGGAACACAGACCATTAAGTGTAATGCTTCGCATTATGCTTCCCAAATACGCACTTAATTCTGATTCAACAAGGCACTTCTGCTAATAAAAATTAAAACCAGCAGGTTCTGTCGAGCGTGTAATGGATGCGTGGAAGAGCAGTGTGTGCAGGTATTTCTAAAATTAACCAGGAATACAAACCCTGACTGCTCCCCAAACCCCAGGGAGCTGGGGGCATGCTGCATCAATCGCTGCCCACTACTGGATGGGCGCTGCACCGTATCAGCACGGCTCCTCCTCTATACTGGTGTAAAACGGGTGCAAGAAAGCAGAGCAGAGGCACAGGGGGAAAAGAGAAAAAAAAATCAGCTCCGTGAATGCTGGATACAGAAGATCCATTTAATGATTAAACAGACACGATTGTTTGCTTATAAAATGCAGCGGCACATAAATCTGCTAGGAGCTAATTGCCTATTATATAGCTCATGGTACTGCTCGAGTTGGCTGCTGAATGATAAAGGGACGTTTAGAAAGAGGAGGAAGCACTTTGTTCCCAGGCTCTGCGAGGGGAGCGCTCATCCCCCAACAACAGCAGAGTCCAGAGCTCACCTGAGTGCAAGGTATGGGACTGAGACACAGGGAGCATTGAGTGACATGGGAAATGCATTACATTATAAAAATAAAAATCTAATGAAATATGGACATTCCTCCTATGCCAAGAGGTTAATCCTACCCAAACGGCACTGCATTCCACAAAGAAATTATCCCCTATAAATCACTGGGGCAGGAGCAGGCCACATCCCTCAGATTTCAGGCTGTGCCTTCTGCTGCAGTCATTATGCTGTATTGCTTTTTGGGTGGTAGTGGGACCAGAAGGGACCTCCACTGGCACCAGAGGCATAGCAGAGCTATACTGCTGAGACAGCTCCTCAGGAGCTACAGCACATTGTTCATGAATCAGAGGTTTGACCCAGACATCCAACACTTGTATGGTCACACACGTGGTTGCTCAAAGACAGAGAAGCAGGGCCACAAGCTAGCTCAGTGATCTGGCTGGGAAAAGCAGCTGATGGAGTTGCACCATTACAGCGCTGCTATGGCAGAAGATCCCTAGGGCAGGTGGGCCCTGCTGGAGCTGGCTGCTCACATGGCATCCGGAGGGCACTGCAGAAGGAGCAGAACCTGGCAGGAAGTTACTCAAAAAAACTGAGCACACTGGCTGCCTTACAGGCTGAGGATGACAGTGCACAGTCCCCAAAACAGCAGCAGACATGGGACCGGAGAACGATTCCCATCCTTTGTAAGGAGAAGGATGCAATGAAGCTGGTCCACCAAATCCCATACACCAGGGCAGCAAGGAGCCAGATCTTACTCTTAATGGCACAAGTTGCTGCCTCTCAGCGTATTTTTATTTGTTTTTGCAACTGCTCCAAAAGCCCTTCTCACCTTAATACCTAACTTACTCTCGCCAACATCACCAGCTCTCAGCTTATAGCTCCATTAGGATATACCAAGTGAGCACTCGTTACACCCTGAGATCAGAAGCTAAAGAACTGCTGGGGTGAAAACCACAGCTCCTCCCATCTTTCCAACATCATTTCATGAACTTGCACAACAGGAAACAGAGCAATTGAGGCACAATTAAGTGGGATCATCTCTTCATAGGTTGGCTATGCTAAATAACTTTAAAGGCCATTTTGGGACTGCTATGATGAGCAGTCTAACACTGATTTTATATATATACACACATATTCCCCATTCTTTTATGGTTTCCAGGTGTTGGGACCAATTTACTTCCCAACAATTTCTGGGCCTTTTTTTCACCTCCTCCCCACAAAAACCTGCAGCTGCCAACTATGTTGGCATCTACAGCAGCGAGGAAACGAATTTCCCTGTGAAGCAAATTCTTCCAGGATGAATTGAATGAAGGCAGAGCTCATAATTGCACATTACTGAAAACATTTCTGATTTTAAAAAAAAAAAAAAAAAAGGAGATATTTTTATCCACATCTCCAGTTGAAAATTGCTGGGAAAGATGCTTTTGAAAAGCCATCATCTCCAAGCATGTAATTATCAGATCCTTGAACAAAAAACACACGGCCAAAGAACATCAAAAAATACTTTCATTGAAATAAAAAACTGGGGTACAGCAATTGTTTGGAATGGAAGCAGAACTGCTGGGAATGGAAATTCACATAACACCCTGTCTGATTTTACGTGTCTCTGAAGTTACCAGACTGATTTGAAAATCCAGAGATTAATAAACTTGGCAGCCGAGAACATCAAGCTTGGTTAGTAATTTTTCTTGTTATGAACAGAATAATAATATTAATAATAATAATAAAAAAATCCGAAGCAGACTGGCAGTCAGGCTGTCACAGAACCAGAATTTCCCAACTCCCACGTAAGCATGCTTGTCTTGAAACAGTATTCTGCCACCTCGAACAGACAGCCATACAATGACCTGGGGGTCCTATCCTATCAAGGCTTACGACCATGCACACCCTGATGGGATTACTCACATGCTGAAAATTATGCAGTAGCTGAACTGACAGCTGAAAAGAGCCTTAAATGTTCTTATGCCTGGTAGCACTCAATTGTCAATTGATGAACACGGCTAAGCATTTATTTTAGCTCTACTTTCTCTCCTTCAGTGCTCCAACAACACCTCTTCTTGATTATTATTACTTCTTTCCCATTGTTTGCAACACCTACCCATGCATAAACATAAAAATACAGGCACCTTCCCTCCAAGTTGCCCAACACCTTTTTCTGACCTTCCAAGCAAAATTTCATATTATCTATTTAAGGATGGAAATCATACCATAAGCAATAGACATAGGCATCTGCATGCCAGTATCAATTTTAACGCTCATTTTCAAAATAAATCAGCAACACAGAATCACAAGAGTTGGTCAAGACTGCTAAGATCACCAAGTCCAACCCCAACCCACCCCCACTGTGCCCATAACCACGTCCCTCAGTGCCTCATCTCCACAGTTCTTGAACACCTCCGGGGTCAGTGACTCCACCATCCCCTTTGGCATCAGTGTCCGTGCCCAACCACTCTCTTTGAGAGGAATATCTTCCTGACGTCCAACCTGAATCTTCTCTAGTGCAACGTAAGGCCATCAGCTCTTGTCCTATCAGTGTTACCCAAGAGAAGAGGCCGACTCAAAATCAAATCCTATGTGCCTCAACATACAAAAACTCTTTGGCAGTGTGGCTACCCTTGGCTTATGCGGATTAACAAAGTAGAACAAACATTATGAAGAGTAATGAACCTGGACAAAAAGCCAGAAGCCGGGTGTAACACAGCACACTAAGTCAGTCTCCTACCATGGTCACTTGTGGCCTGAAAGTACCTATTCCAGCTGCAATGAGATTTGCTTCAGCCAGTTGGCAGAGAGGTACATATGAACTCCAATAGTCAGTGCTGGAGAGAAAGCCTAACAAGCATGTGCTCAAGTGACACTATGGACCAATGTCTCACACAGTCAAAAAAAACTTCAGAGACCTGGACACCAAAGTCCTAATGCCATCAGCAGGTATTCTTCAGATCTCATGGAGGATGGGTAGGGTATCACGGGACAGCAAAGGAGCAAGATGTAGTGTTCAACTTGGGAAAACATAACATAAAATAGAAACAATATCAGAGGGGGAGCAGGAGAATGACTAATTTATCACCTCATCTTCAGTTCCCAGAGTGGACCATCTATGTTGAGGTACTGAAAGAAAAGAAGGAGGACTAACCACAATCCTGCACCTACCACAAATAAGCCAACAGTAAGCCCACTCAACTTCCTTCTATAGCAGAGGATCATTTCTGGGTAGGCAGAAAATGCAAGTTCTTATATCTCAATTTTAGAAATGCTTCTGACACGGTTTCACATGCTATTTTTACAAGCATGTTTGGGAAGTAGGATACAGATGATTATAAAGTGTACACAAAATTGATTGGAAAACCACACACTGAGAAAATTCATCACTTACTCACAATCAGAAGGGACGGATGTATTAAATGAAGTTCTGTAGGGCCAATCCCAGTCTGGAAAGGCTCCAGGTTTTCACAAAATGACCTGGACGACTGCAGAGAGATTGCTTTTATTAAGTTTGCTGATGGGCACCAGTTATGAAGGATTGAAAGTAGGCTGGAAAACTGATTTTTGAATAAGTTGGATATTACAAAGAATTTCTTCTCAGGAAGAGCAGCCGAGAGCTGGCACAGCTGCCCACGGAGTGGTGGAGTCACCGTCACTGGAAGTGTCCAAGAACCACAGAGATGTGGCACTGAGGAACATGGTTCAGTGGGCAGTATTGGTGGTAGATGGACAGTTGGACTTGATGATCTTAGAGGTCCTTCCAATCTTAATGATTCTATAAATGAGGTGCTATGAAACTGGAATGATCCAGAAAACAAATACACAGAAGTGCCTTCAAGTTAACAAAACTGGGCAGGAATAATCAAATTAACGAATTCGGGATGGAGAAAAACAGATCTAAGTGACAGTTTTGCAGATAGACTCTTCAGATACTGTGGATCACCAATGAAACAATTCCACAAACACCCCAGTGGTACCTAGAAAGAAGGGTATAGCCTGGGAAGTCTGTAAATCCTTCCTTTCGACCCGTCTTACAAAGAGCCTCACCTTGAATGCAGGGCCTACATTTGGGTACTACAGCTCAAGAAAGGCAGAGAACAGACCAGGCAAACTCAGACTTCTCTAACTCCCCCCATCCATTTTGGCTCAAGGAAATTAAAATCACTGTGATTCAGCTCCAGACCCCAGGAGCTGTCTTGGTATCTGCACCCCAGCTTCTTTTCCTCTTAATCTTTCCCTTTGCTGCCACTGAGGCAAAGCTGACAAGTGACATAAGCAGGTTGATGAGTAGGAGTTATATTAAATAGTGCTATTGTGATAAATTCTTTCATAAGAAAGATAAAAATCTTTCTTCGTAGAAGATTTATCTGCAAAGATTTCCTCCTGTTTTATTCTAACTCTGCACTTCAGTTCACTGTCCTTTCAGACCGTCTCTATTTATCCCCATGCCTGTTTGGAAGTTGTGATGATCTGGGGCCATTACAAAGAAAGCACAGCACAGAACAGGAAAAACCCAGCAGGCAGGAGGAGGCAGAGATCTATTAGATCTCTTTCCTCGGTCATTCTCACCCTGCAAATAAGGGATGCAGCCTGCAGCTCAGGAAGAAAGCACAGGAAATTTGCACTGCTCTTCTTCAATATCACTTATGCTAAAAGCACATCTTCTGAAGGCAAAACAAACAAAAAACACAGAAGAGAAAAGCACAGAAGGACATATTGATCTACTGTATTTCTTCTTTGCCACTTATATATGGGAACCTCAACTGGTCACTTGCAGCAGCAAGGAGATTGAGCTGGCTCCGCTGCTCTGCCCACTCCTGCAGTGATCCTGCAGTAAGGACAAACTGAATGCAAAGTTTACTAGAACAATATGTAGAGCTTCTGCCCAGACTTCAGAAAGGCCATAAGGCATTTCAGGGAAGTCCTGCAATTGCAAGAAGGATTTGACTGCTATGTCTTTTTTGGAAACACACTATAAAACATTGAGAAAGCAGCTGAGTAGCCAAGAGAGCTCAGTTAAGTCTCAGCAAAATCAAACCCAAAAATCAAACCCAGTACACTGTAATCAGTCCCCCTCCCTCAAAGCTTTTTTCTGTGCATGAGGAAAAGGAGTGATAGCAGATGCAAAACAGGACATTCCCTCTCTCCATCTTTGCCCTGTGCCAGGTGCAGAGGATAGCTCCATCTATGGGATGAGGACACCAGGACCTACAGGCAGCTGAATACTCCATTGGAAGTTTGGGGCTGAGACCAAAAGTATTTCTCATTCCTTCACTCAATTTGCAGCAACACAGCAACCATGGAGACTTGCATGAATGTAGGACCGGATGCCTCTGGTGGCATGGAACTGGACAAATGATTCTCCTCCATGGCTGGGATCCCTCTGGCACAGCCAGTGCCAGCCACTCCTCAGCTGGGGCCCACTTTATGGCTCAGCCCCAAGAGCAATGGAACTCCTGCCAAGCTGGTTTTTTGATCTTTCCATGGAACGGCTGCATTCCTGCCCTGCTAAATCACGTGTCTGGGCTTCTTCTGCCTACTGGGACTCATCGCCATGGCTTGGACAGCTTTGAAACAAGCCCCAGCCCCCTGACTACTCATAGCTGTGCTGCTACAGCAAGTGCTTATCACATCTAGTCAACATCCATAGGATTAAGCAACACAACCAGGATGAGCTGCTCTGAAACTGGTTTATTTCACCTCTTAGATTTAGGGGGGGAAACCAATTTTCTAGAGTTAGATTCATGTTTTAAGGCATTGCATATCTGTACACCAAGGAGAGCACAAAGTCAGTCCTACCCTGCTTCAGGCAACATAAAATGCTCCCAACACTGTAAATTACTTCTGTACTTCCAACTCCAATGTCTTTGCTTTCAGAAGGGGAACACTTGCAGCAGAGCAGAAGAACAAGCTCCATGCAGTATATTTAGCTGCAACAAACAGAGCTACAGCATGCAACAAAGTACCTGAACATCGCACCCAGCTGGAAATAACAGAGCCTATCCATGCTGGAGAGCCTGGGGGCAGGATCTGGAGCTTGTGCCCTTTGCAGAGGTGCCCTTCTACACTGACCTACCCACTCTTGAGCAGAGGTTAAAAGGCTATGTTAAATTCCACAGAAAAGGCAAATAGCCCACCCCAGGCTCCCAAAACAGGGGTCAGCATCTCACTGAAATGGCAAATTTCTAGCTTAAGTCAAAATGTTTGTTAGAAAACGTTAGCAGTGGATTACACTGGAGGTGGGGGGGAAGGGGGAGGAGTGGCAGCAATCCCACCATGTTCAGCAGTCCCTTACCTCCCATTTCCCTACACCAGCCCTCTTTCTACCACTGCTAAAAAATGCTCAGCCCATTCACACACTCATCTTAAAAAAGAGAAGAGCTATCTTTAGGCTTCACTAAAATAGAAGAGTTGTAAAGGCTCCGCAGTATTTGGAGTCTGGGTCTGCTGATCCTCCAGCCCAAGGCGGTGAAGGCAGGAAGCAGCCTGAAGGGAGCTCGCAGTGGTCACAGGGAGAAATTCTTTCCAGAGAAGCAGAGACACATTTTCAAAATCAAAGCAATTAAGTCACAGCTTGGATGCAAAGGTTTGCATTTGTAAACCTCCCCCTCTACTTGGAAACTGTTAGTAGTATTTAAGGTAGTTAAAGGAAATCAGAGTAAGTAAAAGCAAACCATTGGAGAAAGGAAAAAATATATATGTATACACACACACGTATATACACACATACACACACACGTATATAGGCTCACTCACCAAAGTCTGATTGCAAATCCTTTTTCAGTCCACAAAGCATGTCTGCTCTTAGCTATCAAACCATTCAACTAATGGCAGCAGGCACTCCTTGCTCTCGCCCTGACTTCCCTGGGATCACTTTTCGCTGCCACCCGCAGCCGAGCGGGGCTGCACAACTCACACTGCTCCTCACTTCAGCGTAGGGACAAAAAAAAGAAGTCCTGGACTGCAAGCAGCCCAGTTTGCAAGCACTCTAAAAATGTTGCAATCCTTCAGAAAGAAATGTCTTTACATGGCTCCCCAGTTCTGTATAGAAATAGGAAAATGAAGGCTACGGTCCTAAAATCCCATGGTAGTTGGCTCGGATCGAGTGGCCATCAGGCATTGCAAAGCAAAAGTTAGGAGCGCAGTGATTAAAGGGAACAGCTGGTTGGAGGGGAGGCAGCCAGCCAGCCCTGGCTCCGGCAGATGCAGCGAATGCAGAGCGCTTCATTCCCGGCGGCGTTGCCCCTCGTGCTGTGCCGGCTGGGAGCAGGCAGCATCCCACGGAGAGCTGTCAGCCCACAGCGCGAGCCCTTCTGGGGCTTCCATGGGGATCCCAGGCAGGGGGAGAATTAAAAAACAAAAAACGTGGGGAAAGGGGGAGAAGAGGAAAGGCAGCAGCTGGTCCTGCAGAGGTACGCACAGAGCTGCGCGCAGAGCCAGCTGCAGAAGTTGGCTGGTGGCTGAGCCTCCAAGTTGCAGCAGCAGAGGAGGCTGCGGCTGCAGCGCTGCCTGACACACTTCCCTCTCCCCCACCCCCTCTTGGCAAGTGCTTGCAGAGCCTCCAGCACCTTTCAAGGCAATGTCAAGCTGCTGTCAAAGCATTACGCTGCCTCCCGAACACATGCCGGGTGCACATAAGGGAGCATGAAGCTGCAGTCTTATGGCCTGCCTGCAGCGCCTTCTGAAAACTCAGCTTAACCCTTTCTTAGGAAGGGCAGAGCAACCGTCACCACACGTGCAAGCCCTCTGCTGAGGTCTGGGCAAGCGGTGGGGCTTCGGGACAATGCTGGAACACGGGGACAGGGCAGGATGCTCCCTGCCTTACCCTCGAGCAGTTAGTCCTACACTAGGGGTGGACAGAGGGCACTGGACTGGAAATGGTTTCAACAGACCAGCATCTGCTCCCTTTGCTGCACTGAAGATGCAGTGAGGTGACCACCCTCAGATGCTCAGCAGGGCAGGCAGCAAAGCTGCAGCACAACACAGGTCCCCATCAGTCATGCTATGAGATACAGACTACATTTACATTCACCAGCCCACATCTCGCATCCAAAAAGCAGCTTATCCATAGGCACTGCATTCCCTCGGGAACTGACATCACCTACAGACGCAAGGTTGTATGCACAGATGGTGCAGGAGGAGCACAGCAGCACAAAGGCTGTTTCTTTAGGAGGGTCAGATGAGTTTGAGTCTACAACAGTGTTTGGTTGAACCTGGCCAAGAGCTTGGAAGTTCTGAAGGAAACTTGTGGGCAAGGCACAAGGTTAGGTCTCGTTTCCTTAAGTAAATGAAATCTCAGAAGGGCCTGAATACAGCTGGATGTGCCAGCAGGAAGCTCTGCAAACTGAGGACTCCATACTCAGAGTGGGAACTGGGTTTCAGCCTAATGCCAGAGGTTTTTGCTCGGATTGAAAGGCTCTAACATCTCTATTTTGGTTTAAACTCAGCTGTTTCACGTACAGATAACTTAAACAAAAGCAATAAAATTACTAAGTGAGGAAAAACCACTTCCAAAAGAGATATTTTGGTCCATAATTTGTTTTTAAGAAGTTGTTCAGTCTGACAATAGACTTAATTAGTAATTGAGTTGAAATTTGTAATTAGAAATCTTTTCACATGGCTATTAATGTTTTTCCTGCAAAGAAATCTCATCTTAAAGGGAAAAAAATCCTGTATTTGCACCATAAATGCAAGGAGAAGATGCTAATTCGAGAACAGCACATTGCTCTGGATGCATCAAGTGGACGTCTCCAATAGCGTGTTTTAAGTCAAAGCTCAAAGCAATCGTTTACACTCATGTCACCATAGAGACCTTCCCAGAATATCTGCTGCATCGAGAATCGCAGAACCATTAAGGTTGAAAAAGGTCTCCACGATCATCAAGGCCAACCCATTCACCTACCACCAATACTGCCCACTAATCCATGAACCAGTGGAAATGGCAGGAGAGGACAGATCTGCTACACAGCTGTAGCTGCTTTGAGTTGTGATGAGCACTGGGCAGAGCTGTCCCATCCCTCTGCTGCCATCAGAGAATGGAGAGGCATTTTGGAATTTCCAACCCAGAACTGTTTGTGGCATTTGCTGAACTGGCACAGCCTGCCAGGAGCCCAGAGAGGAGAGGATAAAGATGTTTACTCTGTGGTTGCTGGCCAAAACCCATAAACACAATGCTTGCTTCCTGTTTCAGGTGGCAGTATATTAAAACCAGCTGAAGTGAAAAGCTTGAGTCTCTCAAGAGGAAAGAAAAGGGCACACCACACACATTGAAAAAATTACGCATCCAGAAAAGACACATTGTGACATCAAAATATATAGGTGTCATAAAAGACCATGAGGCACCAACCTAAACCATCCGTTTTTCAACAGTCTGTACACTCTACCTCTTGGCATTAACATTATGCTTGTCTGCCCTGAACTAAAAGCGATCTAAAAATGCCCGTGTGATATCCACTCCTACTAAACAAGCCTCACCTAAGAATGAGTTATTGACCCAAACACTGTGCCCACTGGAAACAGGAGTAGATTTGGGGGATAGGGGGTGTTACAAAGACTTTTAACACCGGGGTAAAAAAATCCAGCAAACTCCATTCAGTTTTCTTGGCACATACTGCTCCCCAGGAGTAAAGAGGCATAGAGAATGCTTTCTGTGGTTTCTGTTCAGTGTAAAAACTGAGCTGAGAATGGGCTGAGGAAAGTTCACGTTGGAACAGCTTCCAAGTGATCCCTATTGGAAACATCCATGTGGGCTCGTGAGGGGAACCTGCAGTAAAGAGGCAGTACCAGCTCATACGCCATCAGTCCAGAGAAAAGGGTAATCTTTCTTTTCCAGAACAGGCTGACCTTTGAGCAAAATTCATCTGGTGCAAGGAAGCTACCCTTCTATATACATAAGTACTAGCACCTGCTTCATTGTTTCTTGAACCTAACAAATACTGTGCTGCTTTTGAACTTCTTATCCTTCCCCAGAGCAAACTTTCAAGTCCTCCCAGAACTTTGGTGGGAGTGGAGCTGGAAACCTCACATGGCCTAAATTGGTTGGGATGACGTTTACAGAATACACTTTTATGCAAAGAAAACAGAGAGCACAGCAGAAGGAAGATTACAAGCTGTTCAAAATGTCAGTGATTTAGTCCACTGCTTGATGGGTATTTGTTCGTGTGACTTCAACCATTACTTATTTAATCACCTCTAAAAGCACCTTCGTCAGAAGTCACAGGACTGTGCAACGCTACAAGATCCTGCAGCGGACCATTTAGCACTGAACATGCTCTGAGGCTGGGAGAACACACAGAGCATCTTACATCACTCCACATTAGGAAGTCTCAGGAGGCTCTCTGAAGACAGCTGAACAAACGTAATGAACAGTCAGCCGGAGAAAAACGAGGAGGAAAAACACCCAACCACACACACTTACAGTGCTCTGAGAAACGCCAAGGTTCCAACTGCACATAAAGATCACATTAATAGCAACAGAAATTGCTTTGGGTTAGGGGAGCTTCAGAAGAGACTGACGCAGATGCTCGCTATTTCTTTTAAATTCAGAGATTTTAAAATAGAGATTTTACATTGCCATCCCCTTCTCCCCACCTACTTCTTCAATTTACAAATGCACCCCTACACATCGTGGTCTGCCTTGGGCTGCAGTGCTCTCTGCCTGCCCATCTCCCCCTCAAGGCTGGTTTCTGGCACAGCAGACCTGGTGCTCCCAGGTGGATTGCTGGGAAAACTGGTTTTAATTGGGAACTCCAGCCTGGCTATGCAAGCTCAAGAGGTCAGGGGAGCATATGCCCCTCCTTGACTGATTTTGGGCTAGAGCTGATGGGGAAGAGGAGGAGGGACAAGAAGAAGGTCCATTACCCTCTTGGTGGAAGAGATTTCACAGCTGATTACCCAACTATCCACTGGCCCCACACTTGCTCCATTTCACCTGCTCCAGTTTTCCTTAGCTGTGCTTATTCAGAAACTCCAGATAACAGCACAGAAGCCTGAGGCTTGCAATGGGGCTTTTCTCTGGCCTAAGCAGATGCCCTGTTTTTAGGAAGCAGACGCAAAATGTAACAGTTCTTTACTTATAGATTTTTATGGGAAGATGAAAATGGACTTTTTAAAAAGATCTTTTTAAGAAGTCTGAAATTCAAACCGTTTCATAATGGAACCAGAGGAAGAACTCTTTAATTATTCTTTCCTTCAAGTGCAAATTCCACCAGCCAGTCCTAAACATTAACTTGTTACAGGTAATGAACACTGCGGGATCCATTTACCCATCCAGTAGGCATTCAGAGCCATCACTGCACACGTACAAAGAGCACAGAGATGGAGAATGTTGCTAAGGGTACTTCCAAGACCCCCCACCCGCCCCTTTCATCTCTAAGCACACTAAAACAGCCACTGTATATTTTTCTGCTTAACCATTTTCAAAAGAGCCATCTGCATCTGTCACTGCCCGACAGCACAGTGGGGAAGTGGTGGGGGAGAAGTTGGCAGTCAATGCCGGCTGCCTCCTGGAGCTGTGAGTAATGGGAAGAACCAAGCGCTGCAGTGACCCCTCCATGGGACACCAGCAATCTGGCACTCCCCAGAGATGCATTTTGCCTATGCACCAGCATCACTGATCTATCTGAAATGCATGTTAAAGCAGCACGCTTCCCATTCAGGAAAGAAAGCCAAAATCTGCAGTGATTGGATGTTCCAGCTTTTAAAGCCCAAAACTCTCCACCTCTTCCCAATGACCAGTGTCCCCCAGGCAGCCTCCCTCTCACTCCCTCCTAAGAGCAGGGGAACATTTCCTTCCATATTCCATGTAGATGTAAGCACAGGCACTTCCACTTGCTAAAACTACAAACAATATGTTTTCTTGGGGGAAAACATCCCTATCCTCAGTGAGTCCATCTCTAGGACAACATTGATTGTTTCTCTCCAAATTGGTCTGTTCTTCTCCATTGCAAGACCAGAAACTAATCATAGCTTGCAATGGCTCAGCCCTTTCTTTTTGCAAGCATCTATGTGACAATTGACTTAGCTAGAAGATTTTTAGCTAAAAGGAGAAGCAAAAAGGTGAAACTTGAGTCAACAGGAGTCAAGAGCCATTGCCAGAGCCACACCTGAAGCTGTGCTTTTGCATCACTTCAAAGCATTTTCCAGATTTTGTGGGTTTAACCTTAATGGCTAACCTGCCTCCTTCAGGCAATTCCTCCTCACTGCCTCCTTTAGCCAACACTTCAGTTGGTGAGCCCAAGCTGTACAAACAGGCCCAAAACTCCAGTATAAGAAGTTCGGACTGAAGGAGGCACTGCTCTGAACTATGGGGAACAATCACACTTGTGGGTTGTTCACTTAAATCCCTTCTTCATGTTGCACAAAGGCCAAGAGGAGCAGTTCTCAGGACAGCATGGAGCACATCTTTCTCCATTAATGCTGTATATATGCTAAGCAATTATTTTCTTAATCACTGAACATAAGGGGAAATTCCACCATTTATCCCAAGCTGCGGATTTCTGGATTTAGGTATTCAGAACGGGAATAATTCAGGGCTGTAGGCTCCAGTGCTGCTAACAGTAGAAGAGAAATGGGCTGAAGCAAAGTGCAAGATCCCCTACTGCCCAGCCAGCCCTAATGATGCAAAAGAGCTCATTTGGGGACCTCGTTAGCAGAGGTCACCCCAACACAACTGCATCTCAGCAGTCCGATGACACAAGAGAAATCATCCTGAGCACACATTGAAGCAGTCCAGCAGGGAACTGAGCAGGAATGGAGGAACCACACAGAAAAGCAGAGCCACACTGCAGAGGGAAACCAAAACACTGAGCAGCTCCCACCTTCTGGGCTAGTAGGGATCAGTGCTTTAGCATGAGCGCAAATTGTTTGCGGCTACAAATCCAGAGATCTTTGCAGCAGAAGACTGGGAAATCGCTCCTCTTGCTCCAAAAGCACCTGGCTCTTGAGCCCAAACAAAGACTCCTTCCAGTAGCAGCCCTATGGGTTCTGGTACATCTCACCCCAAAGAGGAGAGCAATGCAGCACTACAGCTTACAGTGGCTGGAAGGACAGGTCTGAACACTGAGTCAGTACCCAACATCACTCCTCCCAGCGGAGGGAAAACCTCTCCATCTTCCCTGGCACCCTTATTTTCAGAGACAACGTTGCCAATGCACAGGAGAAAAAAAAAAAAAGCAAGTGGGTCATAAGTTTTCACAGTTGTCACACAGTTTCTTTTCAAGGAGTAGCAGTGTAACAATGCATTAACAATAAATGAAATGCCATGTTAACACTAATTTGCATAGCGCAGAGCCACAGTGCTTTGCTTCCCGTATTCTCCCTCCAAACTCTCCTGACCTGCATATGAATCAAGATGAAATTTAATTGCTGGGGAATCCAGCAGAACCATTGAATTCCTGCTTAATGAGCCTTCATTTGTACTCTCTTGCATCAGATACCTTCTCTCCAAGGTGCTGTGTTAACTAGCTGAGATGTGAAATGTTTTGCAAGGCTATTTTCATATGCATTTTGACAGAGGAAGAAATAGCAGGAGGAGCTCCAACTGCAAAAAAAGACAGTGTTGGTATCAGTCGCACGATAAGGCTAGTGAGATCCCAAGAGTACTGAGCCACATTCCTTACAAGCAAAAAAAACTGTAACAGCTTTTATATCCACCCTTACACCTCACAGCATCTACACGAAGCTCCTCTTCTAGAGGAGACCCAGCACAGCAAGGTGGGACGTGGCCAAGGTCTGCCTGGGAGACAGCCAACGTGCAGAGCAATGCCAACCATTTCAGTGACTCAGAACAGCAGAGCCCACACTGCCCCCAGAAGTCAGCGCCTCCGGGCGGTTTTGCATTCAGACAGCTCATTGAGCTTACCTCATTCTAAAGTCCTTGGCCATGGTCAGAAGGCTAATTTCCGTGCCGGGTACCTCAGCCTACACAACTGAACAGCTGCCTGAAAAAACAGCCTTGGTGCCTTCCGTGTGGTATAGCCACTGCCAGCAGCATGGGCAGGGCTGGTCACAGACCTGGGACCAAAGCTTCAGGCCCCCTTGATGATACCCTGGGCATCAGCCACAGGAAGTGCAGAGGGGAGGAAAGACAATAAGCAAAGAGGGATGACCCCAAAGGCCCTGCAGTGATCAGTTTTCTGTCCCAAGCTGGGCCATAGTGAAGCCATGCACACCTACAGGCAGCCTCCGAGCAATGGGATCAGTGATAAATAACGAAATATTTTGGCTTTGGAGTGCTCAGAGTTCCCCGAGGGATTGCATTTTGTTTCTTATTGTAGGCTTGCGAGATGGGATCAGCCTTCTCCTCCCGTCCGGGCCCCACAGGAACAGCACACTGGTAGGTAAAGGTTTATTATCCTTTTTCTTACGAGTTACAGGAACCTATAAAAGTGCTGCTTACAGCTCATCACTGATGTGGGTGTAGGTACAACACTGGGTCTGTGCTGGTTGCAACAGGCAGAAGATGGACCACAAAGTCTGTCTGCCATTTGTGTTATAAGGGGAAAGAGTGGGGAACACGGTATGGCACAAATCAGGCCTAATTATCCCAGGGTAGCTAATTATAAAGGACGTAAATTGACAGAAATAAAACCACATGGTCAATAATAGTATTTTTTAAAAGCTGGAAATTTTAGTCCATTATCTTTCCAGCTGAAAAGCTGTAATTGAAAATGGCTAATCTTCCAGTGGGTTCAGAAAGGGTTTACAAGCTAATTGCTCTCTTTTCTTTAGGATTAACACTGTGTTCTGTGAATAGGGGTGGAGGGCAGCAGATGTGCAGCCTTTACTCTCTGTAATCCAAATGCCCCCACTGCCACAGATGCTCCCAGCGCTGTGCAGTGGCATAATGGAATCGCTTTCTCACACATAAAATGGCTGTTCTGAAATGAAATTACAGCCATCTATTAGGAAGGGAACAATAAATTTCCTCCACCACACATCCCCATCACGAAAGACACAGCATTAGCCTATAAAACCCGCGATGGAAGTAAATCTTGCGGGAGAGAGAGCAGCGAACAGATGAATTTACCATTCTCCTTTCATAACTGGTAGCCCGTGTCACTCAGACGTGGGCAGAAAAGACATTATCCCGAAAGCAGTGCGTGCTTCCACAAACTTCGGGGTGGCCAGGACCTGGCTGCTGCTGCTCTCTGGGCTGGGAGATTTACAGGAGCTGCTCAAAGAGCAACTTCCATTTAAGCTGAGAGCGTGCAAATACTTTTGCTACAGGGCAGGGAAACCTGCACCCACCCTCCTTGGAAAATGAGGTACACAATGCCTCCTTGAAAGATCCAGAAGGGATAACCAGACAAATGTTTTTCATTTTCCCATTATCAGATGGTGGGAAGGCCACACCATCCCTCCTAGCAGCAGGCCTGCCTGCCCCACCCAGACTGTGCCTTCAAAAAGCAACAGAGCTCCTGGGGCCACAAGCGGTGGGGAGAAGGATGAAGCATTTGGTGTTTGAATTGGCAGGAAAGCAAAGCCAGTGTGCAACACAAAAGCTCAGCAGTGCTGTTCTGAGTAAGAGCAGTATCTTCCAGGAAAGGGCTAAACAAGGGATCAATCACATTGAGGAGCAGTGCCCAACAAACAGGAGAGCATCACCTGGGCTTCCTCCAGGATGGTGGAGGAAGACGCCTCTCCTTAGAGAACAATTCATCTCAGCTCCTTGGAATAAAGTGCCTAACTTCAGCAATCTGTAAACTAGAGAGGAGATTCATTTCTTAAGAGAACAACAAATACGGCTCATTAACTGCTTCCTCTATCCCTCCTCCTCAAGCATAGAGTTCCCTGCTGAATCACTGTCACAGAGAACATACTAAAACCCAGCAAGACAGCAGGGCAAGCACCACCCATACAAGAGCATCTCAGTCAAACCCACGGCAGCGGAAGACATGAGTCTATGGAATAGGCACCAGACAGAGAAATCTCTAAAGCTCAACTAGGTTCTAGAAATTGATTGTACACACATTTCAGCCAAATATTTGCCTCTTCAAACCTCTGTCTTGAACAGTCGTTAAGTTGCTGCCTTAAATCAAGTCTTTCACTAGCTGGAGAAGTTGAGTACTTAGAATTCAAATGAAGATGATCTGTTGCCAGTCATCATTCTGCATGCAGCAGGGATCTCTATCACACAGAGCATGTCCTCAACTGAGGGAGGAAACCGAGCATGCAGATGTCAAACACCCCTACAGTGGGCACATGATGGTATCAAAATCTAGATGGATACTAATAGTAAATGCATGGGTTATGAGGGGGTGTTCTCACAGCTCCATTAACTCAGTGACCCAGTGTGTGTGTGTGTGTGTGTGTGTGTGTGTGCAAGAAGCCTCTTCATGTGCACCTTTGGATGACACCAAGAAGCAAGTGCGTACTCTGCTGCCTCAACTACATGTGGCAACAAGCACCAAAGTTAGCTATTTATTCATTATCACCATGAAGTTTAGAGCAATATTTAGGGCAGAGCTGTTCCCTCAGTATCTCATTTCCCAGTGCTATCCATTGTTTCTGCTGTTCCAAGGAGCAGCATGCTGTAGAAGTTCATGCCTGTGTTACGCTTCCTACTCCATTGGCATATTTCTGTGCAAGGGGAATGGAACAACCCCAAGAGCCTCCCGGCTGCAAGCTGCACTGCTGCACGAAGGCAAACATATGGAATCCAGGCCAGAATCAACACTGTAAGAATTACTGCCAAGAAACCACGTTTAGAAGCTGCAAACTTGGCAAAAAAAGAGAAGGTTTGACTGCCTCTTTTTTTTTCTCCCCCAAAGAACAATAATAGTTTTTTTTTAAAAGGCACAAAGAGGAAATGTGAGTGTTGTGAGAAGAGCTCTGAAGCCCTGCTTTTGCTGTCTCCCACCTTCATGCTAGCTGACGTCCCTGACACCAGTAATAACCAGACTTACTGCACAGCAGGAGCTGGCACTACAGGTTGAAAAGAGATCCCTAGAAAAAGTTTCTTCTAACAGAAATATTCTCCCCAGTTACTCACAGAACAGTAATTTAAGAATATTCATTCTCTAAAATATATTGTACTGCAAAGCCCTTTCTCTCAGCTATTAATTTGTTGCTAAGAAGCAGCACAAGGCTTAATAGGACACGGAGATTTGAGTGAAAATTATGGGCTTGCTCTCTACGTAGCTGTGAATTGATGCATGTATGTTGAGAGGTGGGGTGAGACAAGAGGAAAACAGACTTTGATCAAAAGGATCATAGCAACGAAGCTCACAGGTGCTCTGAGCCAACACAGGGCCCTGAGGATGGCAAAGGGGCATCAATGACTCCAGGTGCCACCAACAGTAACTCCATGCTCCTGGAGAGCATCGTGTGCAAGGCAGATGGTGACCCAGGGATCTCTGGTAATGATTACCTTCATTGCCTGTGATTTTCAAGCGTAATTAAGAACTGGATTCCCTTAGAAGCAGCACTTGTCTCAAGCCTGTGGGGTCTTTTTTTAGGCAGCAGTTGTGCCATTGGGATGGGATCCATTGCAAGGGATATTTGTGATCTGAATTGCAGCTGTGTTAAATAGTCTACTAACCACACAAAGCATAGATAGCCTGAGTAACCCCTGGAACAAACAACGCATTCTGCACGTGAAGTACTTTGGACAGAAGAATGGTGAGCTGGAGGAATAGGAAGGCACAAGTGCCCTTCACCAGTCAGTCCTATTACTGCCACATCAGCCACCTCCCAGAGGAGCTCTCTCCTCTCCCACTTTCCTCTCCTCCAGAGACAGCTTCCACATAGCCCCCACTGCAAGCACTGCCATGAAGAAACCAGGATTCACTCTGCTTGGGGCAATCCAAGTGCACCAGGAGCCCTCACTCCCTGTAGATGGCATTTGACTGGATTTGGCAGTTGAGCAAAAGAGCATAATTCCAAATAAATCCAGCCAGACTGAGGGATTTCAGCACAATTAGGAGTATAATACTGTATTTAAAAGCCTCCTAAATACCCACAGCTAACAGAGGGCAGCAAGCTCAGCAGAAGCCCATCCCTCATTCTAAGGGACTAAAGCTGGCACTACGTGGATACAGACCCTCATGTTCTGTAATGCCTCAGCAGCTGCAGGAAACAGAAGTCCTTCCCTGGACCTGCCAACCCTGCATCAGATCACTGACCAGATGCCCCAGCTTGGAGGCATCCAACATTCCCAGCACAGCACCAAGGCTGTGCACATACCCAGGCTTTGGGGAAGCTTCCATAGCAACAGGATGCAGACATCATTTAGGTATTCACACGACATAGCTGATTTGCACCACCTTGGCCACATATAAGTGACTGAGGCCAAGGAAAAGTCTGTAAAAATAAGGTGCTACACCTTCATGGATGACTTTGGTTGCCTCTCACTTTATCCACACAACAGTTTTTAAGCCTCAGATGTTGGGTTGGTAAGTCCTCTTTCACCACCTGCTCTTGGGAAAGCTATGACTATTCCCAGGAGGGAGCCCTTCCCTCCACCAAGATGATATTGCCACCCATTCACTGCCACAGCTTCCCAGAGCACCCATTCACCCTCCTGAAAACAAAAGGTGATTTCCTAACGACTAAACTTCGGCTTTTGCCAATGAGGAGTTTCACGTTCTTTGGTAATGAAGCAGCAAAAGTTTCAAGCAAGCTGTGGATGACAGCTCCTAAAAGATCATAGAATCATAGCATCACTAAGGTTGGAAAAGACCTCTAAGATCATCAAGTCCAACCATCCACCTAGCACCAGTATTGCCCACTAACCCATGTCTCTAAGGACCACCTCTCCACGTTCCTTAAACACCTCCAGGTGACTCCACCACTCCCTGGGCAACATGTTCCAATGCACTTCCACTCTCACGGAGAAGAAGTTTCCCCTAATGTCCAACCTGAACCTCCCCTGGCACAGATGGTGCCACCAAACCTTCCCACTCCCTCCCCAGAAACACCTACTGGAAGGCAGCAGAAACTTTAAACAACAAGAAGTGGTGAAAAGGATGGGCAAGGAAGGGATAGCATGAGGATTGAGGAGACACTGGATTAATAGCCTGGCATGTGTGGCAGTTTAATAATAGAGCTGTCACAATAGGAGAGATTTACTAATTGCAGAGTCATTTGCTATGGATTCCCATCAAGCTGCCATTTAAATCACTGTGCGGTTTTTAAGATGGCTTTCGAAAGAGGGCAGGGGGGAGAAGAGACAACGCCCACAGTACTTATGCAGTTAAATTTAGGAAAGCATTGTGTTTCCTTCCTGAGGATCAGGCAGACGGGGACAGCCAGGAGGGAGTTGGCAGCACAGTGAGCCCAGAGGAGCCGGAGGCAGGTGTGTGCCTGTGTCTGCACATCTGGGAGCAAGGCTCTGACCTCAAACCCAGCCCTGGCAAGCTTTACACAGCTTTAGTCAGTGACCTACTAACACCTCCAACATCTCCCCAGGCTATAGCTCCAGCGTGTCCTTCTGTAGGATTAGTCAGCAAGAGTTTTAGGTGCAAAAGCCATTTTAAAACACAAATGTGAAAGCTCTGATCTCCTGGGGTTGTCAGCGGAGAGACCAAAGTTGGTCCTTCTTCTGACTGAGTTCAAAGCGAGCTGTAAGCTCATCATTCGCACTGTCTCAGCACGCACGTCTTACATTACGCAGCGCCCCAGCTCAAGATACACATAGCTGGTTGAGCCTCAAGCTTTAAACACTGGAAGAATACCCTCATCTTTCTGGGAATTCAAAGGGGCTCTCAGCACAGGCAGCAGCAGCTCTGTACCCAGCACTCCTCCTATCCTCCAGCATCATGTCCTGGGACTCCTCCCAGAAGAGGAGGGGACAGCTACCCTTTGCACCATGGTTCTCACAACTATGGAAGAGGAGGCAGCTGAGAAGCACTGCCAGGACCCACCATCAGTGTGTTGCCTGGGTACAGGGCCCCTGCAGGGCAGCACAGAGGGAAGTAGGGGAGATGAGCCACTGGGGGAGCTTAGGGCATCCCACCCACCCCACAATTCAATGCCTTCTGCATCATGCATGCTATTACAGCTCAGCTGAGATGCCAGAGAAAAGGCCATTTTAATCCTCTCTTTCATTAGGGAAATGGGGAAGTTAGGTCGGGGCTTTGCAGATGATCAACAATTAGCAATCTACATGAGAGCATGGTTGGGGCTTTCTAAGCATTTCAATTCTGTTGTCATTTATTAACCAGCAGTGACTCAGAGGCTGCTTTCCTCCCACATGCTGTGGCCCAGAACTCCAGATCTTCTTCATCCATTTCAATCCACTGGTACAGAAGATAGAAATCTAATGCACAAGACTGCTTTGGCAGTGCATCTGCAGCTAATCTGACACATCAGGAGCACAATTTGATCAGGTATTACGTTTGAGGTTGTTCCCAAGACTGTTGTTCAAATGCATTTGCAAAGGATGCTGTATGAAGGTAGTACAGGACACTTCCCAAATCAGCTTTTAGGGCAGAAGGCAGCACCAGGTACCATTCAGTCTCAGTGTCATGCTTTTGTTACAGCTGTTTTTAAGTGGTTTAGGTCTACCAGGAACACATTTAGGTACAAATGAGTTGTGTTACATGGCATTTTCTTCTCAGAGGCACAAACAATCCTCATGTTATACTTAGTGGGGATAAGATGGCTGAAGCATAAGTGGTTGTATTTTATGGGATGCTCTACCACGAGTGTGCTTAAACAGAATTCAGCTATAATGAGCATACATGTATGAGATGAGTCTTCGCTGAGGCAAATGTTGTTGCCTAGGGACAGGTTCAGGTTTAAGCAATTTCAGAAGTGTTGCTCTGCATCTTAGACGGGGCTCTTCAGCCTTGTTAAGACAAGTCAAGTCTAGCATACATACATTCCCTGTACATTCTCATTAAGGTGAGGGCAACGTTCACCCCCAGCTCCCTTGTTAATTGAATACCTCCCAAGAAAAAGTTCTACTTCTCTTGGGAAGACACCTAAGGAAAAGCATTCCCAGCCACCTCATGCACAGTACCTCGGGAAATCTCTCTTTGGAGATCACCAGAGGAAGTTGGTATCATTTGTTGTTGCTTCTGTACAGAATCCTGAAGAGCCATCGCAGTGCTCAGGTGTGGGATCCCTCTTGTGCTGCTCTAGTTGGAACCCACAGCCAGAGGCCCCACCACCAGTCCCTTCTGCATTGCCATAAGCACCTCTGCTACACACTGGCAACAGAGAAGAGCATCTGCTTGTTGAGACGAGTACACACCGTCACCCTTGGCCTGGCTGGCACTGCTGGGAGCTGGCTCTGCTCCAGGAGCTATTGAGGCATGCTTGCATGCCTGCACTAGCACGACCTACCTTATGCACCATTTCTGAGTGCTACCAGACACCACCTCCCTGCAAATTACAAAACCCAAGGATTAGGCACCCAGCCAGCAAACCAGGGAGCAAGCAACTAACCAGTGGAATAAGTTTTTGTTTTCATGCAAAAATGTTGGGCTCAGGTAGGGCTGGAAGAGGATTAAAGCAGTATTTGAATTAAACAACTGAGGGAGTGTGGGTAAACTGGGGAAAAATCCATTTCAAAGCAACTCCTAAGACTGATAAGATAGAGGTATGGGGGGAAATACAAAAGGATGACAAGAATGATACTGAAAATGGCTGAGTTCAAAGACACACAATCTAAGATGCTCTCAGTTTTCTTTTACTCTATTGGCTGCTTCTGGCCTAGATTCCCTCCCCCAGCCCCTCTGTCTTACCTTCCTTGCATACAATACAAGGGAACAAGATTAAGAAGAGAGGAGTCTGCTGGAGAGCAGAGCTGATGGAATGGAGTTCAGCCATCACCTACCAGCACACAAGCCGTGTCTGATAAGAAAGTAAGTAAAGAGAGCAGCCAAAAAGGTTAATGCCATCTGCTATCACCTCATTAGAGGTGGATCCAGGATGCTGACATGAGCACTGTGCCTGACTAGCACAGACACACCAGAGTAGCCTGACAGATCAGCAGAGCCAACTGCAAACCCTAATGAAGCTGTGCAGGAGGACTATTCTTCAGTGCCATTCACAGCAGGGAAGAGCCATAGGAGATGCCAGTGTGTTTTGGATGGTGTCGTGGTTCTGTCTTCAGTTTTACAGCTCTGTTTCATTTATTTATTTTTATAGGAAAAAAAAATTGCAGTGCCACCCTTTTTCTCCCAACCCAGGAGAACTCCCATGGCATACAGAGTAGTACAATCAGAACAACCAGGAATACCTGCGCCAAGAGAGCGGGCAGCACAATCAAGAAGCCCATCACTCTGGAAGAACGACTTCCAAAATCACTGTCCCTACATTACAGGTCAGCCTCCAGACAGGTTCCCTGCAGCAGCACAACTAATCCAGCTAACTGCTTTCCCTGGAACTGAAAGAGATGACACAAGACCATCTCCATCCATCATCTAAATCTAAGATCTGTTTTAAAGCCTCAAACTCTGTATTTCTGCATTACCTGGAAGTGCCAAGAGCAACCGTCAGCAGGTGATCAGAAGGCAGATCCCACTGTGATCCTTCCAGCTCCTTCCAGGCAGTACCACAGCAGACACTAGCACTCCGCTAGGAAGACACGTTCATTAGCAATGACACCTCCACTACTCTCAATCCAAACTGGACCCATGATTTGCATTTATGGCATTTGTGTGTTTCAGATCAGACGTTGTCTAGGAAGCCCTATTGCCATGCATCATTACCAGTACTGCTCAAGCCACCATTCAGCCACTAATTAACAATCAATTGATGCTTTCAATTCCAACATCAATATTAATATGAAGCCTTTATTAATGCCACAGTGAAACTCCCACAAGCATAGCACAGGTGCAGCAGCCAGAGAAGGGTCACAAGCAAGGCTCTCATCTTACTCACATATTCCCCCCTGGTAACACCGATGCGGAAGGCCGGGGTCAGAAGGACAGAGGCACATTCATGCTCACAGCCCCATACCTGTCACAGTCCTGACTGCCACTGGCACAGGGCAGCAGGCTGGCTCCTAATGGCCCTCCATGGTCCCTGGGCTGGAGGAGTTCAGGACCATGAGCCAGCTCTGCCCTCTTGTGATTGCAGCCCAGCTTCAAACCTTCCCTGCTCCCTGTCCCCCAGAGGCAACAGAGCTTCTCTCCAAAATGATCCCTGCTTTTAGTAGACATGATAAGCACTGTTTATTTAGCAAAGCTTCCAAGCGTCACAAAGACAACATTGTGATTCAGCAGGTTCCTCAGTAGAGCTGCTGTTCCTGCTCCCCTCTGAGAGCAGCCCAGACCTCAAGTTTGTTCCACCTCTGCCTTGTACTCAGCAGGGACCAGTGCCATGACTTTGCCTCATGCTGTGGCACAGCAGGCACAGGATATGCAGGGAGTATGCTGGGCATGCAGGCAGGTTTATAGCATCCCAGGTACGTGGGCTGTCTGATGGCATGTCAGCCTCTCCGTGCCAACTCAGTCTGAAACAGCCTGGAAAACCTTTCCCAACTCCATCCTTCCTCACTCATCCATCCCCTCCAAAGCCAAGCCAGCTCCACAGACAATTCCTCTGTGCTGTATCCCATGCAGGGGATATAGTTTTGCACAGGAAAAACCCTCATTTCATCACCTGCAAATCCCGTTTGCCATTCCCAAAAGGAGCATCACTTGTTTCAGCGGGTGCTAAACGCAGGCCCTTCATGCACAGCAACCCACCTAATGCTGAAAGGCGAGCAGCCTGCTGTGAGCTGGGCTCAGCCTGCAATGCGTGCAGCTCCACAAGAGAGCAGCATGTGCTTGCAGTTGGCAGGGCCTACAGCTCCCATAAAATGGCTAACGCAGGGCTGGGGGAGGAGAGCATGGACAGAGAGGGATGCAGTTGAATGTTTTTATTCCCTCACACGCACACAGGGTCACAGCATCACCCTGCAAGAAAGAGAATGTTGCTGCAATGCTCGGACTGTTTGTTGCTGTTGTCCATATAGGCTGATTTATCAGAGCAAATAGCAGCTGGACAACTAAACATAATAATAATAACCACAAGAAACCCACGTATTAGGCAGAATCAGGCTTTGAGATGACTTCAGTCTCACTGCACCAAGTACTTCAGGTACATAAGCCAGAAAGGCCTGACCCAGTCATCGTAATAGTTCATATTCCCAATGAATCTAACACATGCACAAGATACCCCTTTTATCTTCTCTCTCAGCCTTTCAACATGAACAGGGATCCTGGTTTGACATTTGTCCTTGTTGCTTCCCTCATGCAAAATTCACACAGTAACTTAAGTCTTACGAAGGCTCAATAAAGAAAAAGTTAACGTACAAAAGCTTTGCAGCTGGTGGGAACCTCAGCAGAAAACACTGCGTTGGGTTTGCACGTATGCATGATGCTGTGGGGGTTAAGAGAACAAAACAGTACACTGCCAGGGCAGCACAGCTTGTTTATTGTCAAGGTAATACTGTTGAGAATATTAAGGTATGTGTTGGAAAAAGGAAAGATGACCCTTAATGCATGAAGGACCTTGGAGCTACAGCTGAGCACGGAAAGGAAAATACAGAAGAAAGCTGCAACATGTCTGTCTGTGAGCATGGGGATGGCCCACGAAATCCCCACCATAAGTGCTGCACAGGCACAAGAACGTGGAAGAAACCAGTTACGTATCTCAGCATTAGTAATATATATACATACGTACACATCAATCACTCTCAGCAGAAGCTTGGCATGCGCCATCTCGGTCACATCACATCACCACTGCATGTCACCATTTAGACAAAATGGCACAGAGAGACTTGAGAAAGGATTCCGAAGTTCTGCTGGGGATGAGGACAGCACAGGATGCCCTCATCAATGTCACAAGGAGAAAAGAAGGAAAAAGTCATCTCTCAGGAAAAAAGTCAGTGCTCCAAGCAAAACACCTTTTCTCAGCTCTGCTATTTTCATAGCTAATTTACAGGCTTTTTTGGGGATATGCACTAAAATTATGCAGTTTTGTAAACTCTCTCTTGACCATTTTGCCTCCCCCACACACAGATATGCTGGGAAGAGATGGAGCAAGAACTTTTATTGCTTACTAACTGCCCTATTCCCTACAGACAGGCAGGCAGACACAGATGCCATGCAGAGCAGCTCTGCAGATTAGCAGCAAGTCTCAGGTGTGTCAAACACAATGAGTGGTGATTGATATAGCCTTCTAATTAATAGATTTTGTCAGGGAAAAAAAAATGGAGAACTGCAACACTGCCCCAACTACTGCAGTGGCTGACGCAGACTGAGTCAGCTTCCTCAACCCCTCTCCTCCCAGAGCCAGCTTCATACAAAGCCTTTCCTCTATATCTTAACATCCCCAGGATGCATGTTGGTCATCCTCCAGAAGCTGAACACACACAGCAGCAGCTCCCAGCATCAAGCAGCAAGTGGACAAGTTGCTCCCAGCAGCCTTGTCACCTTCCTTTCATGGGGGACAGCTACAAAGACCATTACAGCACAATAGCTTTGGCCATAGCCCAACTCAAGCCAGCACCAGCCCATGCCAACAGGGATATTTTGAATGCAGTATCTGAAGGTTCTTTTGATTGCTCCCTACAGCAACAGCTTGACTGGAAAGTCCAATCTTAGAGTTCCTCCCTACCTACATGAGGTAACTCTGATCTCAGAGCAGAAATAGGAGAGGTGAAAATCCATCAAGGAGTCTCTTTATGGCTTGAGAAAGACATAGCTCATGGAGATTTTCAAAGTAAATTCTGCTCCTGTTGGGTCCCACAACTGCAGGATCTCAATCAGAGCAATGCACCATTTGCCATACACTGTTTCTCCATGGAGGTATGTGTTTCCCTCACATCTTGCACCCACACAGACAGTAGGAAGTCTGCGGTCTCCCAGGGGCCCTGTTAGCCTCAAGAGCATTGTTCTCCTCCCCAGTGGCACCAACACTTGGCCTTTAAACTCCATTAAGCAAAGATCAGGCTCACAGCCCAAAGGTTCCAGACCTCCACAATTTGCACCTGGAGTTGAGCTACTGAGTAACACAGGTGCGAGAAGGTCAATATTCATTCGTAACCCTGCAACTCTGCCTTGAGGAGCAAACCACAGGCAGATCGAAAGCAAGCCTGCTATAAGGGCATGCACACTACAATGCTCTGCAACAGCTTTATGTAGGAACTGTTTGAGAGATCTGATGTCCATAGGAAGGTAGCAATTAGTTGGATCATGTGCCCTTCCACACAGCTTGGAGGCAGAACCAGAAGGGGTGGGGGTAATTTTCAGAAGACAAAGAGGGAAAGGGGGAAAAAAAAATCCAAACAAAACACATATACAGAAAAATCTCCTTTGGCCAGTTTCCTTAGGAAGCAAGCAGGTTCTTACTGCCCATGCATTTCAAGAGAAGTAAAAAATTTGCTGTCTTTAGAGGGTGTAGATTTGGAAGGATTGTGTGGGCTTAAAATAAAGGCTCTTCCTATTGTACCGCTGCAGTGAATTCAGATTCCTTGTTTTTCTGGAGGTGTCTCCCATTCCCAATAAGCAGCAGGCAAAAGACTTAAAAGACTACAAATAAATCTTAAGCTCAGGTTCAGCAACATCCTGTCTGTTAGAACAGTGATCACCACCTCCAACCTCTTTGCAAATCCAAACTGCCCCAGTACTGGCAAGGGAACATCTCCTCATCCCCATCTCCTGCTTTGGAGGAAGGGATGACTGCAGTCCTCGGTCCCCAGCTCCCTGTGCTTGAGCCAGCTTTCCCTGGCAGGAAGAGGGTATGGGAATGGAAAGCCTGTGTAATTTAAACAACTAATAAAGTGCCCAGGTGAAAAGATTACTCAGAACATAATTATGGCAAGTCTTTCCTGAGTTAGGAAGTTAAAGCACAAGGGGAACTGAAGATGTCCAGAAGGGAGCAGTCCAGTTTGGCTTTCAGCGCAGCACACGGATGCTGGCCATAAGGACGACAGCAGAGACCTTTGTCAAAACAGAGGAGCAGGCAAAGCAAGGGGCAGCTCTCGGCGGTTATTTTGTTAAAACCTTTGTATTTCAAGTCATCTTTAAACATGAATCTTAAGGCTGTTCTTCCTTAGCCTTAAGAACCACAGGAACCAAAGGATTAAAGCAGAAGAGCCAACAAAAAGCAACCTGCAGCACAGCTGAGCGCTCAGCACTGACTTGTGCACAGATGAGCTACCAGGAGCAGTTAGTGACCTGGGTCAGGCAGGACACGCAGTTCCTACAGTTCCAGTGAAAAATAAAAGCACGACAAAACCACTTTGTTGTGGGGATGATTCAAACCCTCACAGCAGTCTCCCACCTCACAACTATTCAGTCACACTTTGGACAAAGCCATTGTATGCCACCACACTCAGAGCACACTGCCATCCCCAGCCCTCTTCAAGTACACTCGACAACTTCCCACTGTCCTCACAAAAGAAGAGTTTTCCCACCTAGTCCCAGCTTCTACAGCACACTCAGCTTCACCATGCTGCTGCCCTCTAAGCATTTCACTGGGGCCATCATACAAGTAGTTGCCCCCTGCCACCAACAAAAGGAGTTTAAATCCATTTGGCTTTAACATGCAAACCCGAACTCATTTATAGGAATACACCTCCAAAGGAAATCAGCCCTTTTATTAAAAGCACAAAAGTAGGAGCAACAGAACATATCACCTCCTTTCCCCTCCCCAGCTTGTATGGGCAGCACGCCGGCACGGAGGCAGCCAAGGGTCAACCAAGTTTCTGTCCCATTAATGAAATAATTGGTGCAAAGCAACCCAGACACAGCCCTCTGCCAAGCAGCTCACAACACACCCTGCTCCCTCCTAGGGAGATTTAAAACTAAAGGAAAAAGAAGCGAGCAAAAGGTTAATTAAGCCACCGAATCAACAAAGGCTCCAGCCAGGATTACCTCGGAGTGCCCTCCACCGGAGGAAGGTCTGCAAGAAGTGCATGCTCTTTTTCCTCAGTCCCAGCGGAGGCAGCAACATCAGAAGGGCCAGGTCTGCTCCGTGTCCACTCACAGCTGCTCCTGCATTCCCAACCTCCTGCCACCCCAAGCCCCACCTTAATCCGACCCTAACGGAGTGCACCTGGTCTGGTCTGCTCTGCTAATCGCTGATGTGGAGTCTGGGACTTCACTCTCTCATTCTCTCTCCCTCTCCAAATAAGTAATTAGCATGAATAATTACAGCTCTGATGATAATACCCAGCCACCTTTGAGCAAAAGGGAGAAGGCTGTAATTAACTCTTTCTTAGGGATCAGAGGAAGCTGAACTAGCACAAGCCTAATTATCTTCTTCTGGGACACCCGCTGGGTACCAAGGAGCTTTGCAAAGGGTGGGTGCCAGAGGTTGGGTACCATCCAACCCAGTTTTGGGCATCCACTGCCCCAGAGGCCATTGGAAGTGCACATTTACATAAAGGGGAGAAGACCTCACCATTCCCCCCTGCTAAGAGGGTCTGAAATGGAGAACGTTGTGCTGAATGGCAACTAAAGCACGCTCTCTTCCCATTACCAGAACTGGTTATTAATTGAGTTGTTAGACAACGCTGTCGTGCTTTATGGCTATTGCGGTGTCCGGAGGTGCCATTAGAGTGCCGCAGCGTAACAGTTGGGCACTCTGCCCTCCAAACTCTCAATAAAAGAGCACAGGTTTTGTTAGCGTTGCCTCTTGTACTCTATTGACCTGCAGTGTTTAAGAGCAGAAAAATGCGTGTGTTTATGAACCCCAATCACTCGCCTTAGAAAACCTGCTGAAATTTTTATACGACTCCAAGCACTTCAGCATTAATTTTCATATTGTAATGACTCCACATAATAATTCTTTTATTTATGAATCCAAGGTGCTCAGGTCGTGGTGCAATATAATGAAGTGAATTAAAACACAATAAAATATTTATTTAGATAATAATTTGAGAGATTTAACAATTTTATAAGGAGGGCTTTACCACGATGTTGTACCAAATGTGCATTTTAAATGCTTGTTCAGTTCCTATGCTTTTCTGTTGCAAAACTGTCCTTTCCTGCTAATTTCTTGAAAAATGAGAGGGCAAACATATTCTTATCTCCAGTTTCCCACGGACCGTTATGTATGGTAATTTCCCTGCAACATGTACAGTTTCATGGGCATTAAGAGCATTAGGTGACAGCATAGGGCAAAGCTTACATGTCAAGACCCAATCCTTCATATGACTTCATATGGCAGGAGCTCTTGGGGTTTTTGAATTTCACTTTGACTGTGAGTGCTTGCCCAGGCAGTGAGCCCAGCCCCTGCCCTGGATCCCTTCCAGCTGATGTGTTATCCTCAGCATCTCTGTCCTAGCAGGTTATTTATGAGCTACTAATGGACAGCGGAGGTGGAGGCACATGTCATGATTCTCCAATCAGAAACAAGACATCATTCCCATCAGCTGGATCCCCAGGGGAGGGGGCACCCTGACAACGATGGTAACAGTCCCCGCAACACCAGGCACCACTACGACAGGGATAAGCCAGTTGGAAAATCACAGCTTGCAGGGAAATTGCAATATGGATAGCACTGGGGGAAAATAAATGAGTGTGCAGACAGGGACCCAAGCTTTAGAAACAAAGACCCAGGGCTCCATGGCCCCATCACTCGGCCATTTCATTAATGTTTGGTTACTGCTGAGCTTCCTGAACAGCAAGGTTGTGAGTGATGCAGCCCCTCACAGCTGCAATCAGTACTTCTGCCTTCAGGTGTTACTGCTAAAACTTCCAATGCTTTCAATTAACACGTAGCAAAACCATTAGTCATGATGTCTTCCCGACAAATAATGGCTCTCCTGGGCTCCTTTCCTCATCACCGTAAGTTTCTGTTTAATTTATAGACCCTGATAAAACATAGCAAAATCCAGCCTACGACTCCATCAGCTTCCTAGGCATCAAGCAATCAGCTTTCCTAACACGTTTGGTGGGGAGCTGCTGCTTGGCTACTTCATGGAGCGGTGAGTTGGCCAGTGGCAGTTGCAGTGGGGCAAAGGCTGGACCCAGAGCCCCGAGCCTCATCTGTGGGGCCAAGGCATGAGCGCCCACCCCCCTGCTTTGGGTTGTTGCTCCCTTCAGCAGAGCCCCCTAGACTTTCCACAGCCACACGAGGCACCTATGTCAGGCAGGAGATGAAAGGAGGAAGATGCAAACTCCAGAGGAACCGAGGAGACTGTCTTGTAATGAAAGCACAGCTAATTCCTTGCTAATTATTCAGACCTCAGGCTTTGCCTTATCCAGCAGCGGGGGCTTCATGCAGGAAGCAGCCAAGGATGCTCAAGGAGGGAGGAAGGACCTGGCAGCCCCCAGCTGCACGCAGTGAGAGGCTCTGCAGCCCCAGAGGACAGGCAATGGTTTGGCTGTTGGTGAGCAATGAGCTCACCCTTTTGGAAACAGAGCTCTGGTACCCACCAAGCACAAATTCCCCCTACTCCCATGCACACACCAGCAGTTCAGGTGGGCACTTCACCATGGGCAGCAGCTCTGTTACATGAGCACTGGGCACAGAGAACAGGGAAACATCTTTGGGTCTGTGCAACACGTCCAAAACAAAGCAGCTGAAGGAGCTATGCCTGGGTGATTACAAAAACTTGAACTGAAAGCTGTTCAAAGGCATCCAAAAGAGAAAGGGAAGAGGGTTGCCAAGCCTGACTCCTAAAATAAAGTCTCTTCACTGACACGTTCACCTCCAATTTGTAATTATCATGTCTGACAGCATCTGGAGCCAAAGCCACCCCCATCCAATGCTTCTCCATCACCCAATCCACCTCACAGCAAGCAGTCGTGTTGGCAGCACGGGTTGCTCAGGGCTAACTGTCCCCACATCCCCACCAGAGACTGCAGCACTGGATGGACCCTTCCAGCACTGCAGCCCCAGTCTCCTCGTGTTGTGCTTCGAGGTGGCTCTCAGGGAAAACTGTGAGTCTCAGCAGAAACGGGGGATGCACTATTCTACCCTGGTACTGAGGGAGAGGATTAAATAATTAATCACAAAAGCAAGAGAGTGTTAACAAGTCAGGCAGGATCAAACCGCATGGAAGATGCACAGCCCGCCCCCAGCTCTCTTCGGGGTGCTGACAGCCTCATTTTAATAACACACCTCCTAGAGCTGAGAGGATATAGCTCAGATATATGGATCCCAATCCTCAATGACTTGGTCATCAGCCTGAGACCTCTTTTGTTATCAGGCAGGGCTAGAATCAGCTCAGAGCCGTGTTCCCCTAGGAGAGCAGCGTACTGGCTTTTGGGGGGGCTTTATGCACTATTAAAACAAACACACAAAAACTCCAATGCAAACAGACCCAGCACAGATGCTGTGTTACATCAGCTGTGTTACGGTGATCTTAAGCACTGATATTTATATCACAGTCCCTTGACCTATTTGTCATCAGGCTTTTTCTATCTAAAAGCAAGAAACAGTTGTGCCTACTGGAGTGAATAAGACCATTTAGGTAAAAAGACAAGATTGAGGGCACTTGCCCACTCAGTGCAGGATATTTGCACACACCATCTGCAGGGGTTCTCTCCGGGAGTTTGCTTTGGCTCCAGTACCTCTGTCGTGTAGAGTCTGACTTGCATGCAGCTGAGTGTGGGTCAAGACTTTCTCGGGACAAGGACACGAGAAGCAGAGGATGCTGCAGGATGTGTTCACAGCCAGGACAGACGGATGGAGCAGAGCTGAGACATGGTCAGCAATTCAGAATTTACTCGGGCGTTCGCTGCCTTCGAGAGGTTTTGCAGCAACACTTAAACGATGCAAGTGCTGAATATTTTGCATTTCTGTGCATAAAACCTCTCTCAGCCAGAATGAGGTTGAGTATCCTGTGGTACATCATTTACATTAAAATCCCCTCCACTTCTCAGCATGACTTTCATGTCCCCCCATCATTTAGATAGCAGAGGCATATGTATGTATGAGGATAGACAGGAGAGAGAAATAGCGTTTTTAAACATTCATTGAGCCAGAAGTGTGGAAGATGCCAGCACACGAAGGGTTGAACTGATGTGGAAATGGAGCTCTTTGAAAAGAAGGAATTGAACACCAAAACTGGTTCAGAGCAGCTAAATTGGTCCCCTAAGGGCCAGTGGTAACAGAAACCTTCAGTCTAAATAAGAACAAGTGAAATATTCAGCAAACTGTATGTGATGCTTACATGCAGGGGAAAAGAAGTGGTGAAACTGTTGGAAAATGAAAACATCACATTACACCAAGCTCAAGTAAAGGAGACAAATAAAGTGGGTTCCCAAAATCAAGGTGGCTTTAACCACCAGCACATATGCACTGCTTGCAGCCTGAACCCAGCACAACCCACTGAGCCAGGCTTCAGCCTTCGTCAGACAGACACACGGACAAGGCCTGAACTTACTCAACAAAACCTCGGTTCTTGACTGCTTTCCAATAAAAATATATCAGAAGTACTATCATCATTTTAATTTACCCTCTGAGAGATGCAAGAATTGATTTCTGTTGTTCGAATCAGTCTGTTTCATCTCCTTTCAATATTTCCTTGCTTTTTGTTCTTCCCAGAAAGAATTGTATAAATGCAGGTTCTCCAGTACCTGAATTTCCTGAGTCATTTTAATATCTATTATTATGATCATTGCTTGAAGACAAAACTGTAAGCAGCAGCTGCTTCCAGGGCACAAAGGGAGTTCATCAGAAAACACAAGAATAGATTCAAAGCAAGAAAATGCATAAGAAATGAACTGTTCAGGGAAGCAATGCTTATTTTAAGGGGGGAACACAGACACCGTACCACTATTTAAATTCCTTGCTTTCTGAAACCGTCCCGTTTTTATGAATGTTCAGCTACGTATCATGGGAACAAAGAGGAGTTATTTCGTCCTGTTTCACCAATCTGAGATGGGTTTATCAAAGAAAAACCTTGCCAGTATCCCCAGGAAGCATAGACATTGGTGTTGGTAATATCTGGGGATATTACAGCAGCTGATAACTAACTGGCCACTGGCCATTTTCCACAGGATCACTGAACAGATAATGGATGAACCAATGCTCTGCCTTGGAGCTCTCCCTTCCAGGCAGACGAAGACAGCAGGAGAGACCTGTGTTATCAGATCCATCTCTCTGATCAGTTCATGATGCACTGGCAGCAGATTTGAGTGGGGAAGTATTTTTTTGTGTTGCTAAAACTGAACTATTTTTGTGGTGGTAGAGGTTGTACGTGTCACAGCTGAAAACCTAGAAGAGCTGAGAGGTCAATTCCAGCCCCAGGCTTCCATCAGGCACAGCAGGGACTTACACGGGGAGCTCTGGCTGTGTGAATGTCCTGAGCACCCAGCCATGCAGAGAAAACGCTGAATCTCAAAACTTCTTGCTTAGGTTGAAGCATCTTTGTGAGGAGCACACACATAAAGGTCTCAGCAAGCAGTGCTACTCAATTGCTTTTACTCTTTTGCAGTGTGTTTGGCCCCAGTGCAATGGATGCCAATCTATCATAGACTCATAGCATCATTAAGGTTGGAAAGGACCTCTAAGATCATCTCATCCAACCCTCTGCCACCATGCCCACCAAACCACATCCTACAGTTTCACATCTCCCCATTCCTTGAACAACTCCAGGGATGGTGACTCCACCACTCCCTGTGCAGCCTGTGTCAGTGTATCACCACTCTTTCAGAGAAGAAATCTTTCCTCATATCCAACCTGAACCTCCCCTGAGGCATCTTAAGGCCATCACCTCTCGTCCTATTGCTGTTACCTGGCAGAAGAGGTAGAGGCAGCACAGTCACACCAGCAAACTGCTGCAGAACTCTGGACAAGTGTCCAAAGCATTTGGTTTCTGCTCAGGCACGTTTTCTTGGTGGAAACAGGACTGTATGTATGAGGAGAAAACATTATCTCATGACTTCACCTTTACAGCTCAATGCACTTGGATGAGAAGGGACGTGCTGGTCATGAACACAGACAATTTATTTGAAAAGGCAGCTTCCTTTTGCTTTTGTGTTTCCTGAAATAGATTGTAAAAAAGGAATGACAGACAGACATCCTGGGGATTGATAAATCATGTGGTGATTTCCAAAGGAGGGAAACGCTTCCCCCGTGCCCTCCCATGACCAGTTACCAAGCCCTGAATTACCACTGTTGATTTCCACGGCTTCGTGTGATTAATCTGGCTATACTCCATAAAGCAAGAGAGCAAGAGGGAGAGAGAGAAAAGGAAACTGCTCACAAAAAACTAGGTTACAACAGCCCTCAGGGTCTGAGTGAAACCAAGAAGAGGAGAAAAGTTCAGCACTGGGCTGCCAGGCTGGCAAGGACACAACCTCAGCTCCAGCACACAGCACGCTTGGAAAAGAAGCTTTTATGCATCCTTATGAGAAGGAAATAATGGAAACCAAGTGTTTCTTCAGGAATTACACTAAAGAAAAGGTTTTTTTTTACAATAAGGGCAGTGGAGGCACTGACACAGGCTGCCCAGAGAGATGGTGGATGTCCCTGGAGACAGCCACGGTCAGGCTGGACAGGCTCTGAGCACCTGATGGAGCTGTGGGCATCCCTGTTCATTGCAGGGGGGTTGGACTGATGGCCTTTAGTGGTCCCATCCAGCTCAAATGATTCCATGATGCAACTAGCTCATATACAAGAGGCCAACACAAACAAAGGGAGCCTGCCATGCAGGGACACAGCCCGAGCCTTCCCCTGCACCCACAGGTCTGTGTAAGGCAGCAGGGAGCCAGGGCAGCTGGTGGGGCACTGCACCTTCGGGGCTCTTCGCTGCAAAGTGCACCTGGTGACCACCAAATTCATTGGAAATAATGGGAAAATGATCCTAATTTTAGCCTACAGCAAAAGCCAATCTTGTTTAGCTTTCTATTTGCATCTATAACTCATAAAAGCATTCTTTTTTTTTTTTTTATTGAAATACAAATACAAATCATTGTACCTTACTAACGCAGCACTCTGGTATAATCTCAGGACTGCACCAGAGCCAGAAAGCTGAAAACTCACTTCACGTTATTTTTGCCCTCTTATCCTTCTGCAGTGCGCTGTTAAAATACCTTGTTTGTTACTAAAACCACTTCATTTTATCCACCACAGTAAGTCCACTGAAGTAGGAAATGGAAACCTCATTCACTGCCAAGAGCCTACACTGAGGCAGGACAGGAAGCCTAGATGTACCAGTAAGGATAAGGGTATAAAATATCTCCCACCAGCAACGCCAGTCTGTAGATACCTAGAGCTCCTACCTTTCCAGCAACTGATTTTGAACGTAAGAAAAAATATATATTTTTGTAGGTAAATATAGCAGAAAGAAGGAAGAAATTTCATTCTTAGGGACGTGAAGCTCTAACTTCGCCTGGTTGCTTCAGATGTCACAGCACAGGGCAGCCTGGTGGGCGTCCCGGCTTCTGAGACTTTTGCTGGGAGGGAGAACGGCATTATCCAAATTTACCAGGGTGCCCACATGGCAAATTTAGACTTTTAACTGTCAGATGTGGGTGGATCTTCACGATAAAAACAGAAATACTTCCTGCCACGCTGAGAGATCAGAGCAACTGAGAGGCTAATAGAGGTAAAACAGCACCGAGTTTCCTGACACGGCCCTTGGGCATCTGAGCACATTGGCCTCCAGACAGAGCGACTGCATAACCCCACGTCAATTCCAAAAGAAACGAAGAAGTGTGATTTGGCACATCCCTGTGAGCATGCAGTCTGATGCCTGTGCACGTGGGAAGCAATGACACAGACAAAAAGCTCTACAGGAGCAGGGGAATAGGAGACAAAGGTGTTTCCTCACCTGTTCTAACTGATTACTTCCAGACTGCTTCATGCTATTCACTGACTTAGAAATAAGCACCAATCTCACGTAGCTGTATGTAAGTCAGTAGCAAAGTAGCTCAATTACTTATCAGGGAAAAACAACTTCCTTTGATCCGTGGTTTTAACATCCAAACCCCCTCTGGTGTCAAATCCACAACAGACTCGGAGAAATCCCAGACACAGTTTGCAAGGAGAAAGATGCAATGTCTGAAATAATATGTTAAAAAAACCTATTTATACTGATCCTGGGCTCACTGTGTCGTACAAACAGCTGTGAATGAAGTTCTATTAAAAAAAAAAACCACAAACAACAAAACAGTTAAATGGCAATTGTCAAACCACACCATCGTCTGAGTATGCGCCTGTCTCGTGCACTGTGAGGATGAGCCTGGAGATGGGTTATGGCAGGCCTGGAGGGGCAGATGGGTCAACGTCAGAACCAGCACTCAGCAAAGGAGCTGGATCTGCACAGGGCTCTATGTGCAAAAGCAGGAAAGGAGGCACAGGCATACACAGAAGCACAAGGAATTGGCCTTTTCCTGCAGTAGTTTAGAGCTAGTAAAGCCCAACCTCTTCTAACCAGGTATGGTTTTGTTATGTTTTCTGTCAGACACCACGCAGCAAGCCCTGTATGTGTGGTCATAAAATACTACTCTTCATGGGTACTTTGTGCACTTTACGTCCCTGCACACACTCCAGTTTTAGGACACTTTTATGCTGTTGAAAGACAACGACTACTGAAAGAAGTAAAAGCTTGTGACTTCAGCAGTGATGAAGCAAAGCCACAACCAAAACAGCCTGGGATTCACAATCCTGCACAGTGGCTCTGCTGTAAGGATTCATTGCCAGCCTCTGGGCTGCAAGAGCCCTTTTTCATTCAATTACCCCCCTAGGAGACCAATATCCTCTCTGCCACTGGAGCCTGGAGAAGGATGAGCGATGAGCTGAAGCTGAAGGAGCCGCATGATGCTCAGAGCAGGTGGCAGTCACCTGGGATGCTGCGACACCAGGCTGAAAAATGGGCTTCATTAAGAGGCATAAATAAAACATACCTGATCATGAGTTATTCATGAATTGTGGAAAGGGCTGAAGTGTAGCCACGCTGACAGAAGAGGAATCGCGGCCTTTCCCAGCGCGGTGGCTTGGGCTCGGGGAGCTTTCCTATGCTCACCGCTGCCAGGCTTTCCTGGCTGCAGAGAAAGAGCCCATCAATATTCAACACAGCAGCCTCTGAGATACGTTCTGCTGTGGAAAGTGCAGATGAGGATAAAGCCCAGGAGGCAGTGACCATCCTGAAGAACGGGTGGCCAAGCAAGGCTACAGCTGAGCATTCAGCCTTAGCTCAACCTCTGGTACAGCTGAGCATTCAGCCTTAGCTCAACCTCTGCACCATGGCTGCATTTTGGGCAGAAGCCTGGCTTCCCCGTGCATTGGCTGTGCATCAGCTAAACGAAAACTGCTTTGTTTTTTACCAGGTACTCCAGGTCTGGAGGATGAATGCACCAATAACGATTGCTACCTGCTCCAGGAATGGATGCTCCATAAGACTTTGCAATCTCAACATTGGGCTGTGCAGTGCTCTGGACTTAGTACTGCTCCACAAGTTGGAAACAGCGTTTGCACATTGGCTCATTTTTCACCTCCCTCCCACTTTTTCTGTTCCTTTTCAACAGGAGATCCAAACTGTTTCAGTAACTCTTGTGGTGACAAAACCCCAACTGCTGAAATGCTCTTTGCTATGAAGCACAGCCAGGATGCTTTATGGCACTGAGCTGCTATGTGGCAAACACAGCAGCACAGCATGAGAGCTTATTCCCAGATCCTGGGACTGATTTCCATGGAACTACTCACAGCAAAATCATGCAAATAAAACTTAACGTCCTTTTATGCTGAACAGGACACAATAACTTCTGTCCAAAGAACAAGTCAGGATGCCTACAGGCACAAATATGGTGTCTTTAAAAGACCTGGATCTTGGTATAGCTGCCGTGCCAAAATCCATCATTTTATTGCAAGTCTCACATTGTTATACAGTTTTTCTGAACACGTTCTGCTTGTTTGTTCGTTGGGTTAGGGGTTGGGCTTTCTTTGCTTACCTATTTTCACAGTTTGCACTCAAACACGAGAAAAGAACAAAAGTAAAAGGACACATCTAATCCAAACTGAAAAGAAAAAAGGGTAGTAAACATGCCCTGGTGATGCTTTAAAGGCTGAAAAACCCAGAGGTAAGTAAAAGGAAAACAGAACAGCTATTTTCTTCCACAAATTTGGATGTCTGGCATGTTCCAAATGACAGCTTTTGACAAAGTAACAGCAAAATGACTTTTATTACTCCAACATCATTCACGCCACACACCGGGAGGAATCAGAGTGGACAAAAATAAACATTTTGAGCTCAAGCACCTCAAACCTTCCCTGTTTTTCAATGCAGCAGCAGATCCAGGCCTCTGAGCACTTCTGCAGAGCCCCTGCCTCAGCTGAAGGCTTGGGGGAGCAGCCAGCACTCACTTACATTGCTCTAATTTGCTAATTTTCGGCCAACACATGTATCTGGTTAATGATTTAGAATCTCCACCACTTCTGTTTATTTATTTATAAAATACAGTTGATTTGCTGCAGTAACTGGGGACTATAAAGGAAACCGGCCACCACTCTCCAAACAGCCCAATTTGAGCTCAGCTGAATGACAGACATGGCCACACAGAAAGTGCAGCAGTGGGATGCACAGTGGTCACACAGTTATGGGGGGAACAACCCTTCCAGCAGGTATTTCCTTCATGGCATCCTGGCATTTGCTCACGTTATTTGGCTTTTCCAATGGGAAATCCCACTAGTACTGAGGAAAGTTGAATCTTTGTACAGGACAAGGGGCTGCTCCCTGGGGGCTGCTGGCAGCTCCCATAGGAGATAAAAGGGGCCCTGAAGGATTTGGGAGCCCTGCGGCAGGAAGGCACTGCCTGTGGGATTAACTGAGCATCCGTGGTGCCAGGAAAAGCTCAAGGGCTCAGCAAGAGAAGGAAAGCAGGAATCCAAGAGGACTGACAGCAAAAATTTCTCTCTGAAGTGAGGGGATTAGCTGGGAAGGAGCAAGCAGAGCTCGAGGCAGGGAAAGGAAATGCAGCTGGAGGAAAGCTTGCCTAAGACGTGCCTGTGAGAAGAGCTCTGCCAGGGCCCCTTCTGAGAGGATGAGAAAACTTAAAGCTACACAAACCTAATGGCAGCTGGCAGCTGAGATTCCAACACGTGTCACACTGTGATCGCAGCTGAGCAGAGGGGCAGCCTCCCAGCAGGCAGTGCCGAGTGCTTTGGGGACACAGGGTTACCTCAGTGCCCGGACAAGAGAACAGACAGACAGACAGTTGGGCTGGGACATCTGCCACTCCCTTTTACACATCACCCTGCAGACCCTTTGCTCTACCTTCCCTCCTCTCAGAAACAAAAGGTAGCTGGGCTTTTCAGTGCCAAGTGACAAATTTCCCCATTCCTGACCATTGCTAGGATGCAGCAAATAGCCAGGAGGTTAGAGCCAGGAGATGCAGCAGGGTTCACTACTTGCTAGCACAGCTCACACCAGCTCCCATCCTTGCTTGCTCCCCAGACATAATGGGCTCATTCTGGTGGCAATAGTGCTTAGTGCTTAGCTCTGCTCAGTCTTCTGGGGATGTTCTTTAAACATCAGCTGTCCCACAACGTACACGACAAGCGTACAACATCCCTCTCTGGCTGTTCATTTCAAAGCCCTAGTCCCAACAGCCAATTTCTGCTCAGTTTAATCCTTGATCAAAGCAGTACAACTCAGTACTGGATTAGTGATTCTCTTATTTAAATCTGTCACTAAGATATGCAGGCGATATAAGGCAATTCTAAACAACGGAACCAAATCAGGTATACCAAGGAGAACACTTTTTTAACCTTCATTACAATCTCAAGCTATGTATCCAGCGTTCTGCAGGCAGAAATGAACTTACTCTTCCCACGTCTCAAGTCAGAACAGTCTTTCCTAACTTCCCTGGAAAGCTCCCCAGCAGCAGCCTCCAGTGGGCAGCCTGGCAGACAGATCCAGTAACCACAAACTGAAGAGGGATGAGGGGTCACAGTCCGGCACGAGGAACTTCTCTATTTCTCAGTGCACACAATGCTGCAGGGTTATGAGCTGAGCAACTGTCCTGCCTCAGATTAACTTACGCTGAGACATACTTAACACACTGCTGCTCTCACTTCCCAAATCATCCTGAGCTCAATTTTCAGCCCAGGCACTGCCCCATTATTCTCCCTGTTTTTCCATCCCTCCAACCCATTCCCCTGCTGGAAGGAGTGAGGGGGACAGACACCGGATGGCCAGGCAGCACCACGGGCTGCTTCATGCCCCAGTGCCTCCCCCAGCACAGCCCCAGCTCCAGCAGGAGGAGGGAAACCTCGCAAGACTCCGAGTGTACCTAAATCTGCTTCACTGCAATAACAACCGTGGCAGATGGATAGACTAAAAATCCTAAGAGTCGGTCAAACACCTCTGAAAAATTTATAGCATGCAAGAAAGTTAAATAATCCTATTGCCCCCAGCCCATGCTAACACCTATGTAAGCAGAGCCACAGAGTTTTTCCCTCCTGTCCAGCAAAGGAAAAGCAAGCGTTCCGGTGGGTCCCCTCCAAGTCCCTGCTGCAGGCAGGAGCTCTCTGCTCTCACCATACCTTTATTCCTCCGTCTCACCACCCCAAGCCGGCACTTGAGCGAAACAGCGAACATCTTCTGACCGCAGCCGCCAGCTCCCGCTCACATGGCTCTAATGCTGCTTCTCCCCCCGCACCTCTGCCTGGCTCTGCGAGGGGCTGCCGGCTCTAAATTAATTTATGATTACTGTGAAATGGAGTCGTGCTTTATGGAGTTGCAGAGGGACTGAGAGGGAAGGGTTTGGGAGGAGGACAGCAAAGACAGCGCTAGAGGGGATGCGGACCCTCTCCAACAGGAGTTTTGGTGTGGGGCTGTTTTGTCTCGTTATCTTGTCTAGATCAATAAAATCACCAATTAATGTATATAAATCTATCTCCAGCCTCCTGCTGGGAAGCTGGCACTGCATTAACATATTCATTTGCAAAGTAACGTTGCTCCCTAGCATATACGGGGGGGTATGCTTGCACTTCACACAGCTAATCCAGAGCTTATCAGAGCAGAGGGCACAAAAGCCCTGAATTTTATGGGACCAGCTCACCACAAACCCAGCCCTGCTGCACGTGCTGAGTCTTCAGCACAAGTTGTGTGAAAGAAACTCTTCTGCAAAAGAGCGGTGATGCACTGGCACTGCTGCCCAGGGAGGTAGTGAAGTCACCATCACTGGAGATGTTCAAAAACTATAGAGATGTGGCACTGAGGGACGTGGTCAGTGGGCGTGGTGGGGTGTGTTCATGTTTGGATTTCACGATCTTCCTGGTCTTTCCAACCTTAACAATTATATGACTCTATAAAGAACTTTTTGTGTCTGCAGAAGCCAGTGACAACGTCCCGTAGGCCCAGGAGCAAAGCAGTCCTGGGGACACACAGACCACCGGGGAACTCCAGCTCCCCAGACAGTGTGCCTGACACATCCTGATTCCCACTTCCTCCTTGCAGAACTGGGACAACAGATGTTACCAGAATCATAGAATATCCCGAGTTGGAAGCAACCCACAAGGATCATCGAATCCAACTCCTGGTTCCACATAGGACCACTCAAAAATCAGACCATCTATCTGATTGCATTGTCCAGACGCTTGCTTCTCATCTGCTTTCAGACCCAATGACACCAGGAGTAGTTCATAGACTTTGTATGGCCTCACCCAATGCTTTACAGCAGCTGAAGAAGGAAAATATTTCTCACCTTTCCTCTGGGGACTGACGCTATGGCTGAAGTGGTTCTTCTGAGCACAGTCCCAAAGTGCCTTTCTGAAGCTCGTGGGGAAACTCTGGGTGCACAGAAGAAATCCCCACCACCAAATCAATGCCCAGGGGTTAGAAGGTGTCCACAACAGATGAACAGTTGGGAACTGACTGACACAAAGTCTCAGATCGTCTTCTCTAGCAAACATTCCTGCTGATCTCACAGTTAACTTCAGAGATCACAACTTCTTCCCACAGATCAGCCTTAGACCATTTGGTAAATTCAGACTAAGAGGTACCAATGCAGAGCCAAAGGAAAGCCTAATGCACGCCGACCCAGAAAGCTTTCCAGCAAGCAGAGGGCTGAGAGCTGCTCTGAACACAAGTGGCACAGCACAAGTGGCAGTCCCAGAGGAGCCAAGGCTGCATTTCAAATTCAAGAATTCCAATTACAGCCCTCTAAACTCAATAAGCCCTCAGTGCTTCAGAGATCAATCTTTATGTAACAGCACCAGAGATTTCCTTCTCAACTCGATCTTGTTTTCTTTAAAATATAGAGCTGAAAGCATTGACAGGTGTGTACATATATATTAAGTATAGATAAATTTAGATGTAATGTAGGCATTTAAAGCATCGTACAGAAGATGAAACGCCTGAGCACATCTGCATCTCACATCTTCTGTGTGAGAAACAGGCTGCTATTGGTACCCAGCCCACAGACATTGCCGAACTGGGTATGAGGGGCTGATGTTGGGGTCAGGGATGGGGCCAGGCAGCAGGGCTGACCCTCCTGCACTGGCTCAGCTGTAGGAGCCCGAGGCAGCTGACCTCTTCCCTCCTCCTCTTGCCCTAGCAGTCCATCTTTTATCTCAGAGGACTGGACACTCTTTGCACCAGGGGCTGTACCCATTGGTGTGTCTCCTGCCACAACATACTGTCCCAGCCGCGTCTCTGCAGCACACTTCTCCTTCCTAATTTCTGCTTCCCTATCCAGATGTGGATACCCTTTCCCCCACCATCTCCCTCTTCCTGCAGAGAAGCAGCTTGTACCCAACATTTCAGCCACGCAGTACAAGTTTGGCTGAGCAACTGAATCTTAAGCTTTGCTGGTATTATTTAATACCCAGCAAGCCTGGAAATATGGGTGTTACTGGGTAACGTACATCCACACCGAGCCCTAAATGTTCTGGTTTTTCAGACAGAGAGCTGATCCCTTGCTTCCTACCCACAGCTACTCGCTCTTTTCTAAGTTCCTCTTTGTTCTCTTACCTCTACTGAAAAGATGAGTCCCCAGTTCATTCTGCAGGAGATGTAGCAGAACTTACATGGTTTGTCCAACCAAAATGGAGAGGTTCAGGTGGGCTTTCAGGAAACATTTCGTCTCAGAAAGAGCAGTGAGGCACTGGCACAGGATGCCCAGGGAGCGGTGGAGTCACCTGGAGTTGTTCAAGAACCATGGAGATGTGGCACTAGGGGACATGGTCAGTGGGCAGCATTGCTTGTAGGTGGATGGTTGGATGATGATGTTAGGGGTATTTTCCAACCTTAATGATTCTACGGAAATATTATTTTGCACCAGACCATCATGCTGTAATGATGCTGAATTGCCAGTCAATGAATAAGACCAGAGGAGAAGTGCCGCTCTTTCCTCTCTCTGGGTTCATCACTGGAATTTAAGCGCATTTGGATACAAACCATTAGGATCTGGTATTCCCTCCTCTGAGAGCTGCAGAGAACATGGCCAGCCAGGGGAAGTGCCTGGATGTCCCAAGACAATTGGCTTAATCTCAGAGGAAACTCCAGTCACAAACAAAGCACAGCTGTTTCTCCTCGATACTGAAACAAGGGTGTTTTCAGCTCTCCTGCACATAAATCCAGCCCTCGTTTCAGCTAAGGAAATGGCTGTAGGGACACTGGTCATCAGAAGCACACAATGGAAGGAGTGAGAAATGCAGCAATTAAAGTAAGAGGATAAAAGAGCATTTGTATAATGGGAAATCTATTACCATTTATCAAGGCTGGTATTTGAAGTGGCTCTGCCAAGCCTCAGAATCCATTGTGAATAATGCCAGAGGATAATGAAAACTGATATACACCGAGTATCACAAAAATAAGGCACAATGCAGTGTGATTAATGAATATACAGTATTCAGAATATACGTGTATGCTTCTGTGCCTATCTGGTAATGATTAGACTTTTTTCATAACGGCAAATTGTGGAGGAATGGAAGGGAAGAAAACAGTCCTCTATTCATGTAAACATTCAGAAATACCTATCAGAACAAAATTAAAGGAGCAGTAACTATTCTGAGTAGAGCTTATTTTAAATTAGTTCATTCCTTCCTAGAAGTTGCCGTACAGTTTGTTCCCTTCCTCTGCAATAATAATGCAAAGCCCTGTGTGTCTAATCCATATCCCGAAAATTACACATTGTACTCAGGGTTTTAAAAGGCAGCATGTCTCCTGCAAACAGGTGCAGTTATGGATGAACGCATTACCATTACAAATACCAATAGCGCTGCTGTTGTGAATTTCTTCATATTATTTTCATCTCCTCTTCACTAGATTGAAGGATGTTCTAAGTTCATTTTATATAGGCATCGATTCTTTATGACCATGGGTACTGTCAGTGGGAAGACCAACATAACTGAGGGTTTTCTTTTTCTTTACCTCAGATATTTGCACGATGTCTGCAAAAATGTATAAAAAGACATTACTGGTACTGGGCTGACAGCCATTTTATCATCACTGTGGATCAGAATGGGTTGCTCTGCTTCACCAGTGTACACCTTCCATTAGAAAAGAAAGGAAAATAAAGTTCACTGCGATGGCTGTGCTCAAGGAACAACACGAGTAACTCCTAATTGCAGTGATTTCAGGTATCACCAGAAAGAGGTATGAAGCAACCTGTTCTCTTTTAACACAGCACTTTGTTAAAAACTTACCTTCGCTAAACAGATTTTGTTGTATGACTGTCTAGAAAAAAACAAATGTAGAAAGCCATGCAGTGATAGACTGAAGATTTCTCTCAAAAATATAAATTCAACAGTGCACATGGAGATAAGCCACTGCAATTCGCAGACAACAGATCTCCCAAAAAGAGTCTGGGAGCTCTTTGAGAGAGGCAGAAGCAAACAGCATTGGCCAAACATGGCATTAAAGCACATGGAGACGAGCAGTCTGTCAGATAAGCAAGCTGGATCAATGCGGAAACAGCAAATCCAATGCAGTAACATCTTGAACCACACTCGGGCTGAGTCGATCTATCGCAATCAGATATTCCACGGACTCCTGGAGATGACTGGGCTGCATGGTAGGGATGTAGGACGTTTGGGTGTGGGTTCAGACTGAGAGCTCAGCAAGGATGAACTCCTTGCACGCTAACGCTGCCCACAGCAAAGGCTGGGGAAGACACCCTGACACACTGACACCTGTGCTGCTTTAACTGATGATCCTTAATGAGTGAGCCCAGTGACAGCATGAACAACGAATGGTCTCATTGAAACCATGCTCAATTAGTAGACAATTCCCAAAAGGAAATGGTCTAAATTATGCTTTACAAGTACATCGCCTGGCCCTAATTAGCGAGGCTGCAGCCTTCCCCTGCATGATGCCACGGCCTCCAATCGAGCAACAACAGGGGGGAAGTTTGATCTGGCACCATTAGGTTTAATTACCCTGACAAAAACTTAGGGAAGTGACAGTCTGTCATGAAACAGATTTCAGCTAAGTAGACAAACAGGTTTCAGTCATTAACCTTCACCCTCGGGGTTCTGAAAGCCTTTCTTCTTTTCTGTACCCACAGGTGAATTCTCTGACACATTCTCTGAATATCTCATGCAACTTTTTACAAATCCAGCAGCTCCACAGAAGGTCCCATGGTAGGAATTGAGCAGTTCACTTCCAGCTATGTGCAGCCATTTCCCTCAATTAGAACTTCCCCGGCCCCTCCAGCTGCCCAGCACAAGGTTCATTGGAGCAATGCCCCAATCTCATCAGTGTTTCAAAAGTAATACTCACGGGGACTGCACGCCAACCCAAATCACTGAGATGCTTGTGATTTGTGTAAAGTGGGACTGGAATCCAGTGAAGGTGACGTAAAGACCAGGGAAGGCTAGAGGTGGTGGCTGTGCGCTGCTCCCTAGTTGTCCTCTCCATAACTCACACCCCACTATGACAGAAAGGCTGAATGCGTACAATTTTATGGGCACTTTTCAGCAATTCAAGTGGGATAGTGACATTTGGATTATGTTCCAAAGCAAAGAAAGAGGCTAATTTAAATACTCACATCTCTGTTCTTTTTTTTTTTTTTCAAACTTCTAACTTGAGCCCTATCAGTGCTACTTAGCCAGCTCCTCCCACTATCATCAATTTATCAGCTAACAAGAAGTTCCCAACAACTCATCTGTAAAATTATTCTATTATTTTTTGCTGGAAGTGTTTCAGCAGTGATGCTGCAGTCTTATCAGCATCCACAGCAAGCCAAAAACTCAGGTCCTGGATGCTCAGAGTCTGCACAACACCAGAGCATAAGAGCAGGTACCCACTTGAAAATGCTACAGCAGTAGCAGTAAACAGCATTTATTTAATTGCAAGAAAAAAACTGCAGAGATTTGAAAACTGGGTTAGGATTGCTGTGTTATCCCAGAGAGCAGTGAACAAAGTGGTGCTGCCTATTTCCCCTGGTAAGATATGTGGCCGTGCAGGTGGAACACCGTTGCCCAGATTCATCCAAAGCCTATATTATATTATTCCTGAAAATGCGGAAACCATTCTCTAATAATTAAATGGCACAGTATGTTTGTTCAATCTGCAAATCCATGGACAAGGCATCAGCCTTTCCAAGGAGACCGCTGAGTCTCCTGAAGCAAGAAATTAAAATAGTCTTATCTCCGTGCACTGCACTGCTTGCTCTGACTGCCAATTGAGTTGGGAGGACGAAAGCCTCTTGCAGACACGGGCTGCAGATGCCAGCCTGGATGGGGTCACACTGAGCCTTCATGTATGTTCTCCCAACAGCTTTCTCACTGTACATTATGTTGCTGCTGTGCTAATGAAGTAATTAGTTAGTAACAGCCTGAGACAAGCTAGCATGCCAAAGGGCAGAAGTCATTTCCTTTTAAGCAGGTTCTCATTACCCCGCTTAAGTGCCAGCTGCAGTCTTTTAACTGAGTGCTGCAAGGAGATAATACACAAACGCAGCCGTTACTTACAGAGCACCATCGCTCCTCCCTGCCCAAGAAGGATGCCAGGAAAGCTCTGCGGTGACTGCAGCGTGCAGCTTAGCTTTGGAATTATCAACTGCACCACTTCAGGCGTGTTATATTGGGAAATGTTAAATTCTCATGCAGAATCCGTACTGTTCCTGCCAGGAAACATAGGTAGCACATTTTGCTGTGGACTTATTCAGATTACTGGGGATACATTGATGAAGTTGTTGGCCTGTGTTTTTACAGGACATCAAATTAAATTATCTTTGTCCACCGTCAAACCTAATGATCGCGTTCAGTGTGGCATATCACTGCCATTACCTTCTTGTCTGCAAAACAGCCACACCAGTTTACTCTGGCAGAAAACTCGCTCATGGTGGTTTGCCCAGTATTGCACTGGGAGCCAACAGTAGGGCAGGGAATTGAGCCCAGCCCTAATTAAATGCACACATCCATCTGAAACCTCATCATTAACTTTTCCTGCTTTAAGCATTTTTTCTATTCATACAAGGCCTGATTTTCTTACCCCGTGTGACAGGAGGTGCAGGTTTGCCAGCCCACACTTCTCAGACCCAGAGCCACGCTGCTGCAAGGTGACCCAACGCTCGCTCTTCCAAAATTGACAGCACCCGTAATTAACTACCGACTTGTTTGTAAATGCCTAAATCATAGTAATTACCATCATGATGGCATAATTAAAAATTGATGTAATCTCACTGACAGGTGGTATTTTGAAAAGCACTTACCATCAATTTAATACCTTCCACTAAAGGGGATACCTTACTTTTGCCATCCAAGGGATGCTTCAAGAACTTCAGCTCCCACGTCAGCAGTCTTCAGGCCTCATTTATCATCCCTACTGCTGAAGTACCCTTCACCCCAAAAACCCTACATCTCCCTCACCCAGGAACTGCTACGCACATTTCTATAATCAGGAACATCAAACTCACTCCCAACCCGTTGCAAAGGCCACGATTTCACTACATGAGTTTCACACACATGCTCTTGAAGAAAAAGGCCGTCTGTCTCCTTACACATTTTCACTCTGTCCACTTCCTGAGCATATTTTAGAGGTGACTGCGATAGAAGGAGTGGATTGACCGGACCACATCAGTCCTCTGAAAGCACAAACCTGCAGCTGTGATTTAGCCTCTCTCCAGCACTCCACACCACATGAAAGGTGAGCAAGAGAGACACAGAAATTTATGGGAAGCTTAACGATGTGCGAGTATATTTATCAGGGCAAGATTACAGAGATTTAAGGAACTCATCTACTTTTTCTTTTTTGCAAATATTAGCCTTCAGCAAAGACACAAAAACATTTGTCTTTATTCTAAAGAGGATATTATCAGCTAATTAATTTCTAGCACCAAACAGTCCAGATGAAGAAGGGTTTAATTGCTGAAAATGTTGAAACAGAATATTTTCACAGCAAAAGTTATGTTTGGCTACAGCGGCTTGATTCTGTTTGATCAAAAGCTTTCTCTGTACAATAGGCCTTGCTGGAAGGTAGATATCCCATAGCCAGACATAAGCCTTCAGTCACCTCTGAACCCCCAGTGTTTGCCAGCAATCCCCTTTCCACAGTGCAGGACATGCAAGCGGGGTGCCCAGGAGGAGCTATGAATAATGCAGCTCTGTGACCCCATTAGCAAAGAGGGAGATGCTGGGGCTTTGAAAGGGCACCAGGCTCCACTTAGGAAATACAGCTTTCTCCTTCTGCTGGTCACCACAAGGGAAATCACTTAGAAAGGTGGGGAAAGGGCAGCTCCTTTTAGCTCAATAGGCTAGTTCACATCTTGTGATATGAACTGCTAATAATTCCTTCATTTACAGTGAGCACACTAACATGGGGCATAGGCATACAGATTATTAAGGTCTCCAGCCTGCTCCCTTCTTCAGGATCCTTTGCCTTCAGCTACACATGTCCCTGCCTCACTGCTATTAACCCTGACTTCCTCATAGCCACAAGTAAACCCCTGCTTTGAGGTTTCCCCATCCCACCAGCACAATCCTGCTCCCATGAGCACTGCACTCCTCAGTGCCACATCCCAGCACAGGGGCAGGACCTGCAGCAAGTTGCACCTCGGCTGCTCACAGCTCTCCAGCACTATCCCTGGACGGATTTCCATATAAAAGCAGCAAGCATTTATTTAGAGGTTCCACAAGACACAATTTCAGCTACCACCACTTTTACTGAATAACATCTCCACACTTCAGAGTACATGGAGCTATTTAAACAGCTGCATTTGAAGAAGAGAAACATAGGGATGCAGAAATCTCTTCTTCTAGCATCTGAATTTATTGCTTGAAATGAAGTTATCAGCTCTGCAGTGATTTACTGCTGTACAACCAAACCCATGAGATATAAACAGAGGAGACAACCCTGCAGGACAATAAATTGCCACAAACCAAACTGTCATCACGAAATGCATAAAAACCGCGTGAAAGCAACCCCAAAGATGGGACACAGAAGACCTTTTGGCAGCTGCTCTTCTGCTGGCAGAGGGTGCAGGCAAAGGGGAGATGGCAGTCCCTGGCCTCCTCCCAGCCACAGCTGGGATGGGGGCTGGAAGACCCCGTGGCTTCCCATAAACTTTCATCCATGGTGTCCAGAGCTCAAACCTCTGAAGCCCAAAGGTTTCCAAAGGTATTCAAGATTTATCAGATCCAAAGGCACCTACAGCACCCAAACACTTTGGATGCCCTGGACACATACCTTTGTATTCTGATATTGATATAGTCCCACTGGTGACCAATGACCCATGTGAAGGAGTTTGCTTTCACCCCAAGGAGCACAGGAGCAACCACTTTGGCTCCTGATCTCCTTTGCCTGCCAGGGCCACACCTCTGATGGTCCTCGCATCCCTCCAAGCCTGAGCTCTCCTGGACTTCAAAGCCACAAGAAATGCAGGAACAATGCTGGACAGCTGAGCCAGTGGCTCCTTGAGGATGGCTCTGTTTTAATTATGTGCCTGGGGGATTTCTTGTGGGAGGATGAAGCAACTACATCTGGCATCACTTAGCAATGCAAGTGTGGGGATTTAACACATGATCTGAAAGGCTGAGCATTGAACTTTTGAATGCATTTATTTAAACTACAAGTTGAATAGCTCTATATCTCTAAGGGTGGAATATACACTGGTGGGGTACTGGCACAGGCTGCCCAGAGTGGTGGTGGGTGCCCCATCCCTGGAGACACACAAGGTCAGGCTGCCCTAATCTGAGCACCTGATGAAGCTGTAGGTGTCCCTGTTCATTGCACGGAGGTTGGACCAGATGGTCTTTAAGGATCCCTTCCACCTCAAACAATCTTATGATTCTATGAACATCAGATCACTACCTCAGGTCTTAGAATGGTTGGAATAAAAACGAATAAATAAAAAAATCACCTCCAGTATAGATTTAAATTCCCCATAGCATTACTGGGGTGTGGATTTATATTCAGAACCCTAGTACAGCACAAAGAAAGCGACTGTAGACCAGTTCCCCATCCCATACCAAATTTCTCTTTCTGTTGAGGATAACGGGAGATTTTCCAAACAGCCCCTTTGGTGTGCCTGCCTTTCTGTGTGGATGCCACAAAGCCAGGCAACTCAGCGCTGCTTTGAAACGGTGGGAACAAAACAAAGAAATCCAGAGAGACTGTCCGTGAGGAAAGGCAAGGAGCCACAAGAAGATAAAACGAGAAGCAAAGAGGAATCCTTATGAAAATGCATGAGATGTGCAAAACTGACAGGCCAATTAAACAAGCCTAAATACGATCAGAGATTATCCCAAGCCACTGTCATGTCCTATTGTTCTCCACGCTCCCTTTGTCCCCCTCCCCAACATCCGCAGGAGCAGCTCAATGGCCGCCCTCCACCCCTGCTCGTCTCCCCACTCAGAGACAACTGCACGAATTGCAGCTCATGGCTCCTTGCTTTTATCTTGGTGCACGCTGCTTCCTTACCCGTCCTAGGCCAGCTGCTGACATTTCTGCTTTCTGAGCACCGCTCCCGCAGAACGCACACGACTGCTGAGAGCCTGCGGGGAGCGGAGGCTGCCTGACGCTTCTGCAAACACCGTGCTAATCTGTTTAAGATATTAGACTCCTATATATGTGTTTTTAATAATAAAGGCAACATTTAGATGCTGCCAAGGTATCAGAGAGACAGCGGCACACACAGAAGAGCCACCTCCACCATATAAACAATGGAAAATGCTCTCTTATCTTTTCATAGCACTAGGCCTCCAGGCTGCAAAATAAATGATTGCATTCATTTACATTTTATTGTGGAGATATAACTGGCTGGAATAACTGCCAGCAGAGAACCCAACTGCAGGAATGCATTATTTTTCTCCCCATTTGCCTTAACAGATGGGTTTTTTTCTGGCAATCCATCTCTATCACTGCTAGCGAGATGGCAGAAGGGGCATTAACCCATTGCCTATCATGCACTTAGGTTCAAAAAAAAAGCCATCAGTTCAGCTTCTAGCAAAGCCTCTCAATAATGACTCATTACAGAGAAGAGACTGTGAAAGGGGGTCTCCACCTGAGTCATAGCCAGGCTGTAAAGCTGGAACATTTGCTTCCCATAAACTCTACAAGCAACATACAGGACAGTAGCCAGCCCACCCAAGACATCCTCAGCTTAGCCAGTCACCCCTATTTCCCTTACAGCCAATGGGGAGGAACAGGCTCTCTGGAGAACTGCACATCAACTTGAGTTGGAGATGTCTGCTTTGGGCTGAGAAGCACCGATTCCTCTCCCCTCTCTGCTGTTTCCTTGCTTTCTTATTTGTTGATCAGCTCAACTAAAAATGATGTGAGAAATATCACAAGAAGTTCAAACAAAAATAATTGAGCTGTATTTCACTGGAATAAATGGTGGCACAAACAAATCTCAGACTCTTGAGTAACCTGACAAGGTTAAAGAGAAGAAAGCCCAGGCAACTGGAAGCAGAATGAGTGAATAAAATCAGGTCAAATGAAGTCCTACTACAAGCAAGGATGACCCAGTCAAGGATGGATGCTCTATACCTGCTGTAGCTGACTGCAAAAAGCAGAGAGACCTCAAAGAGACCACAGAAAGAGAATATTTGATCCCACGGAGATAACGGCGAGCCCGGTTAAATGATTTCTATGCTGGCTTGCTTTAGGCTGACCCAGAATGCATAAAGATGACAAGGCATGATGGACTATAATTTCCTGATTGCTACAATACAATAAAAAAGGCACTACATCCAAAAGCAAAAAGGGAGAACATGAGCTGTGCATGCCCCCTCACTCCAGTATTTGCTGGTTTTCTACCACTCACCCATATCATCTGAACTGCTTCTGCAATATGGATTTAGCAGAAACCATTTTTCATATAGAAGCTGAAGCAGACAGCAGAGATGTCACCAGGATGGACTACCACGGCACAGGCCTGGCCTCAAGCTCAGAGGCCATGCCAAGCCCTGCCCCAGCCTGTGCAACTCTGGGCAAGCTCCCAGGTCCCCAGCCGCCAGCAAAACCTTGCAGCCAAAGAGATGCTGCTGGAGCAGGGCCATAGGGCACTTCAGGGCAGCACTCATGAAAGCAACTCAGAAGAGCTAGGTGGATGAACAAGAACGAGCCCATAAAACGTTCAAAAGCTGCAACACTACTATTGCAAACAAACTATCAAATGTGACAGTGAAATGAACAGTGACCTACATTCAGCATGAGTGTAGCTTCCTCACATGTAGTTTCATAAGCATTCTGTATCCCTTTGATGCTGGCAGAGTAGAACAAAGGAAGCACAGCCTGATGACCAAGGGCACAGCCCCTCACATTTTCCCTCTGCTGGGTCACTGCCACGCACAGAGCTTAAGCACATCGGGGCCATGCCAGTGGGTACAGTAAATGCCCCTCGCTCAGTTCCGGGCTCCTCCTGCTTGGCTTTTGTACAGAGAGGCTAAAACCAGAATCATTTTCAATGATACTGCAGCCACAGCACAGTTTACTTGGAAGATAAGGATGGATATAAGAGGACCTGGGTCCAGATCAGCTTTGGCTTTAGCGCACTTCTGCAGACAAAAGCATCCCTCAGAGAAAGAGCAACCTAAATGTACCCATTCCGCACTGCTTTTCTATCACACAAATGTACAAACATTCAGATTTAAATCACAGCAACACACGTCAACATAAACCTCTTTGAGCTGCATACTTTTCCTGCACTTTTAGGAACACCATCCCACCAGAAGAAGACTCTTCGCTGTCCCCACTCCAAACAAAACACCACCCCAACAACCCACGGAAGGTTCCTGAAGGGTTCCCAGCCGTCCCAGCTCCCTGCCCTCACCACTTCTCCCAACAATATTTTTAAGCCCTTGAGCACTGTGACAGCCCTGGCTGGCTGTGGGAAGCTCTCCTGTCACGTCAGTGATGGATATTAAGCACAGGCATGCTACCTCTGGGCAAGCAGGAGCATCCCTGTTTCCTTACCACCGGTACAGAGGTGCAGGTGGCACAAACCACCTGGGTCACAGAGCTCCCGGCCTTCCCCTTCCTCCTCCACCCTCAGCTCCTCTCTCCATCTCCTCCTCCTCCTCGACGACTTCTTAATGATCTTCAACACCTTGCTGACTCGATTCATTTGGTCCCACGGCCACAGAGAGGGGCTGGGATTGCCGTGGCTGTGCCTCAGCAGCTCCCCGCGAAGCAGGGACAGGCAGAAAGCAGGCAGGTCACTGGAGGCACAGAGCGCTCCGCGTGCACACAAGCCTCTGTGTCAAAAGCTGCTTTCCACCCAAAGAGAGAGTTTTGGGTGCTGATGGGAGAGGGGGGGAGAGGAGGGAGAAGGATTTCTTTTGCCTCTGTCCATCCAGAGCTCTTGCAGACAACAAGAGGAGGCATTTCTTATTCTGACGACTTGGGAAAGCTCATAACTCACAGGGGCAGCAGATCCTGTACAGGGCTTTCAATTTCTGGTTTTGACAATACATGCATTCTGGCAGATTTCAAATGCTCCTCAGGCGAGAGTCAGCATCAGCTCAGAAGCAGCAGTGATTCTTAAAGAAAAAAAGAATAAGAATTCTGGCTTCATTTCAGAGATTAGAAATAGCTAACGCAGACAGCAAATAATAGCCACAACTAAGGAAAATGCTAAAAACCTGTACACTGTGCAGGAAAGAAACTTGGTCTTCCTGGACTTTAATAATTACTTACATTTATCCACCCCCTTTCAGCAATCACTTTCTCACTGACACCTTTGAAGAACAGTAATCTCTCCAGTTTCCTGCAGACACAGAGAGGTGAAGCAGCTCCATTTTTGCACAACAGCTGAACGAATCCCTGCAAACGGCCTCTCTCCCTGCTTTGAAAGTGAATCAGACTCTCTACACTTTTGAAATAGTTCAGAATCATTAAATATTTTCAACAACCCTCTGGTGTTCTTGAGCAGACTTTAGCAGGAGTCCATGGCACCTACCCAGGCCCAGAGCTGCTCTCAAATGCATTCTCCTCTCCCTCATTTGGGTGGCAAGAACTTCCCAGAGCAATCTCCCATCCATGGCAACGTCCAAAGACTGAGAGCTCAGAGTCCTGTCCACTGTTACTATGTTGGTATTGCAGACCACATGTCCATCTGGGTTGTCTCCTGGAGGAATGAAAGGTCTCCTTTCTGGGCAGTGACCAGGAGGAGTCCTGTCCAGACGAGGTGGTAGGGTTAATGGAAGGGAGATTCTCCAAGGAGAGATTCTCCAAGCAACCATGTGTGGGATGGGCATGGTTCTGCCAGACAGAAGGACCAGGAGCCCACTAATGTACCTAAAACTCCTCTTAGAGCAATACAATTAAGAAAAAGCCCTGCAGTAAACAGTATTAATGGATGTACAAATTAAATTATCACACACTTTAAGGCATAATAAATTAGAGCCATCCCTCTCCCTGCTAAACACGGTGCAGCTCACACAGTACAATCTCTGCCAGGTCATGGCCAGCCTTGCTCAGCCCTGAGCCTGTGCACACACCCACAGACACATCAGCACTGCCACAGAGCACACTCCAGCTTCAGTAGATACAGTCTTGTCAGCTCATTAAGCCCCAGATTTTAATGAGACAGCCCCAAACAAACAGTGCTGTGCAAATTGCAGTACCCCAGGAAACTGTGATGCTCCCACACATCCCTCAGGGGCAGAATTCTTCCACTTCCACTGCGGTGATGGTCCATGATTCCTGCTAACATTCATGTCCTGTACAAATGGGGGCACCTATCCTTATGCAATCACAGAATGGCCTAGGTTGGAGGGGACCTTAGATACCATCTAGTTCCAGCCCCCCCTGCCACGGGCAGGGCTGCCACCCACTAGATCAGGCCGCCCAGGATCCCAGCCAACCCTGCCTCAAATGCCTTCAGGGCAGGGGCAGGTTGTACCCCAAGTCCTGCTCTCCTCTGCATAGTGGGAGAGGTGGCACAACTCAGTCTTGTCCTTATCCAGATGTTCCCCATCTATCTCAGTCCCACTTCAGACTTCTTTCGTTTCCTCTCCTTTCCTTTGGAGGACAGCTACAATCTTTCACATATTCCTCATCAGTGAGATTTATGAGTACAATTCCATTTTATTTTGATGGTTAATACTAGCACTAATGCTGCTGTCATGTCTACATAATTAATAATGAGACTAATAATGCCAAACCAATCTAAGAGTAACTTTATTGGCCTTCAATGTCATTAGTTAGAGCTGACATAACCAATTCAATTTGTTGTCTGTATTGAGTCAGCATTCCCACTTACTCATATAAACTGGATTTGGGCTGTACAGAAGCCTGAATTCTGCGTCCAGTAAGCAGTGCTACAGAGGTTCATCTGAGGGTGATGCTGTAATTTATATTCTAGAGAACTGCAGTAATACAGGAAAACAAGACAGCATTGAGCAACATAAAGGATTTCACTGGAATGAGCTTTTGGGGGACCACGGAGTCCTTATGCCACAACCTGCACGTGCCCCAGGTCTGCAGGCACTACTTGCGCTCAGGTCAATCCTCTCTGCTGCAGCATCATGCAGGACAAATGGAGTAGGAGAACTGTCTTTGGTGTAACATTGCTGTCTGCCTTAGCGTTCCAACATCTACAGAGCTGCTGCTCTCTGCAGGTCCTGTTTTCACAATAAAGTAACCAGAAAATCTCTTAATATACTGTTTTGGAAAAGTTCTTTATGGCCAGCCTGATGGCTAATCCCGTAGATTGCACTCATATTGCTTTCAAACTTTATTCTACAGTCAAGGCAGAAGTTGTGCCTTTTTCATCCAAAGGCTGAAACCACTGCTTCCAAATGCTAAGGATTTAAGGGTTGAAAATTGTTCAAAGCCACTCACTAAGTACTGTCAGGACTGGAAACACTTTGGTTTGCATTCAGGTAATCAGGTGCTCTTTCATGTTCTATTCCCACTTCTCTTCACCTTCAGTTTCTCACAGATGAGCTCAAGTCCTCTGGTTTGAGCCAAGATTTGGGTGGAATTCAGGAAAAGTTCAATAATAACAGTTTAATATCTCTAAGTTAATCCAAACTTTACTTTTTCTTCCTTTTCCAATCACTGCCCTAGAGCTGCAGCAAAGCAGCCATTAAGTGTTTTCCAAAGCAAGCCACACATCTTTCAAATCGGTCTCGATATAGCAGTTTTATTTTTGTGCTAAATGATAGGGAACGGCATTAGCACAAGGGTCATTACGTGAGTCAGCAGCACGCAGCAGCTGCCTCTCGCCCAACAAGAGCGAGGCAGGCTCCTGCTCTGCCTCAGCCTGGGCAACACTTCCCTCTCCGAGCTCCTGTTCAATCCCACCCCTGGCAGCTGAGTCACCCTTCACACCACAGAATTCCTGAATGTTCCGAGCTGGCAGCCCATGCAGCAGGTGAGTCTGCTGGAGACACCACAGAGACACTGGGCTCCACCATTGAACCAACTCGTCCCAAGCGATGGGATGCAGCCTGCTCCCAGCACTACTTCACAGCTCAAGCCTCCTCTCCCACCACACATTTTCCTGGCTGCACATGTCCAAGTTTCTGCTTGACACTGGGAGGCTACAGACGGCACAGAATACCATGGTGCTTGCCACAGTGATTACTCACATTGTGCAGGGCTGCAGCAGGCTTCCTGCTATGAAGGTTTCCAATGTTGTAACAGAGTTCGCAGCCCTGACCCCTCTGTTGGTCTCTGCTGGCTCCCTGTCATTTCACTCCCCCCACCTTCCTAAGGTTCTCAAGAAGCACCATTTAGGAACATAGCCATGGGCTTATCCCAGTGGTTCAGAGCTCTGCTCTCCTGGTCTGGCATTCAGGGAAACAAAACATGCTGACAAAGATGGTACTGCAAAGTACTTCTGGTTGAAGGAGCTGAGTTACCTCATTGTCCTCTTGGATGGTTAAGAAATGGAACAACATTCCTGGAGCAAATTTCCTCTGTTGCTTTCTGCAGTTCAAACCCAAACCTCAGTGTGATCAGTGTGATTTCAAATTTTTTTTTTTTTTTTTTTTTTTTGACTCTCAGCCATCAACCTGCCTTTGCTTCCACACTGAAGCCACGTGTCAGCAGGTTGGTTAAGGAAGGACATTTCTGTACCATGCTCTGTCTGTGCAGCTTATTTCATTTGGGGGTCTCATTTGCAGATAGCCCAAGTAAAGCAGATATCTAAACCCTTAGGCCTGTGGAGCTAAGCATTACTGAGTCCTGGCACGAACGGCAGTGAAGTTCAGCTTCTTGTCCCCAGACATTTAGGCTCACTCCTGCAATCACTAGAGATACACCCAGGTGACGCTGGAGCTCTTACTGAAAAAACAATTCATGCATGGCAGCCCTAAATAAATGACAGCTCTTGCTAAAGAACTTTGTGATGGTAAAACCTCCCTGGATTTTATCAGGGATGGGTTTTGGCAGCGAGGTTTTCTCTGTGCCCCCAGAGAAGTGTTCACGTTTCCATGCTATTATCTAGGCTTGAACTTTCCCAAAACATCATGTCAGCTCCGGCTGCTTGCAACGGGATGGCAGCCCAATCCCAGCCCCTGTACCACGACTTTGAGGTGGATGTAAAGAAAGGGGCAAGGAGAAGAATGGGAACAAGGATATGGAGTACAGAGAGGAGGAATGGCAAGAAAGGACTTTCGTGATAAAATATATTCTGCTTCAAACATCTGCATCCATCTAATGAGAATCTGAAGAACACCCTTGTTCTGATGAAGGAGAAATCTTTAAACTTCAGGGGGAAAAAAAAGAAAGAAAGAAATGAAATAAAGCCTGTGGCAGTTCAGGCTCATTATCACCAACAAACAGCCCCAAAAGGCATACTTAAAGATTTCTGGCTGACTCAGCTGTCAAAACCTGCTATCCTAATCAAGGCTCGCAAGAGCATTTACACGTAGTGGAGCTTCACCCAAGTCAACAGTCCAGCCCTCGGTATTTAAGCAGAACCACACTCAACGTAAAAAACACCAGCACCACCTTATTTAAGGAAAGCCAGGCAGGGTGAGTCAGACTTACGTATGGAAACACTGTTCCAAAACTTAACTCATTATACATTGTTCTGGAAAAGAAGGATAAGTGAAGAGAGTCAAAGAAGCTTTCTTAAGTTTTGGTTGAAAGATTAAATTACCAACTGGGAGAGTCTGAGGGAGAAGCGAAAAAGGCACAAGGAGCTGTACTTAAAATAGTTTTTTTGGTTTTGTTTTCTTGCATGTTTTGGGAAACAAATGGAGCACAACTATTTACCTGTTTGGCTTTTTGATTATTATTCCTGTTTTGAAGAAAAATATCTAAGGTATTTTGAGCTTCTGGGTGGCCAGCAGACTTATTTAAACAGTTTTAGACCTACAAAACGCTTTGCTGAAAGTTAACCTGCAGGTTGCAGGGAATGGCTGTGCTGCTTCCAGCAGTGAGCCCTGCCAGCAGCTGATGGACAGAGCCCTGGGAGGCACCAGCAGGGATCCCTGAGCCCCATGGCCACCCCCATTGCACCATGGTATGACACGCTCGTGCTACCAGCACAGCATTAATTCCTGGTGGAACGACAAGCCCATCACATAATTGTGACAAAAAGCATTAATGGCCTTGCCTTTTCACATGCCAAAGCAATCCTAATGCATATAACCCCCACGAGTGATCGACACAGCCATACACAAGCAAAAAAAAAGTCCCCAGTCAAGTGAATATGGCTCCATTATTCCAGGACTTCTGACAGCATCCCATTATGTCAGATTGCATTGGCTAAGGTCATATAATCCATCATAACTTGACTTAATGAGGCAATTAAAAACAAATGCATTTCATGGACAAACTACTTGCTGTACAGCCCTTCCCTGATTCCACTTGGCTTCACATTTTCTTAGGGGTGAAGAGTTTGAACCCAGCTAAAGAGTTGTTTATTTAACTTCCCTTCAAGCACATGAAGCAGAAATCCAATCAGGTTGGTTTTAAAGCGATACTCTCCTCCTAACAGCAGTTTAACAGCTATGTACCTGAGAAAGGATGAAAGAGTTCCCAACAGACAAAGGCACACAAGAAAATAAAAGGCGTTTTGATCCTTTGGAGGCATAGGGGGAGGGACAGGGGGAAGCAGCAGTAAGAGCAGGATGATTCTTAGGCTTTGAAAAAGAACTGAAATAAAGCAACAACCTCCATAAGCATCACTTCAGGCTGGGACTGCAAACCCACAATAGCACCCTGAAACCACAGTGCATCTGGGAACCCAGGGCTCTGCCACATCTCCCAGTACAGACAGTGCAGGAGGCTGTCAGCAGTCTGAAGGATCCTCCTGCACTTGTACAGGAGGCAAAGCTGCAGGCCAGAGGGAATCTGGCTACCTGGAAAGAGAGAACCTCTCCCCCTCACATAACACCCCTGTGAGTCAGTGCATCAGCAGGCAATTTATTTTTGCCGTAAAGCATGGGTTATTAGTCATCACAAAAGACAAGGCGTCATGCTAGTTGGGCTGACCACCTGGGATTTATTGTGCTTTTTCTCATTTAAAGAAAAAAAAATCACCTCTGTCTCCTATTTCTCACTAGTGTTTGGCATACCCCAGTGGAACCACGCAGTCCTAGCTGCCTGGCCATTTGGAGATACACAAGCAGCAGTGCAACGGCTCAGTATGAAACAGAGAACATCGGGAACTACATTTCAGGCAATTACTAATGGAAGATTTCATTTGTAACTGAGCAGTTTCCGGATTTATCCATCACTTCAGTGGGGTGCTGAAGCATGGGAGCATTCTAAGGCACACGTACCTCTTGCAGCTTCATTGGCCATTTCTAGACTACCATATGAGGTTGGATATTAGGAAAAATAGAAATCAGAAATAGTGGTGATGCAATGGCACAGGCTGCCCAGGGAGTGGTGGGGTCACTGTCCCTGGAGGTGTCTAAGAAATGGGGAGATGTGGAACTGAGGGACGCAGTCAGAAGGCATGGTGGGGGGTGGGTTGATGGTTGGACTTGGTAATCCTAGAGGTCTTTTCCAACTTTAATGATTCTATGATTGCTGGCAAGAGCTCACAGTGCTATCTGATTTCCTGGGCCATTCGCTGGTATCGCAGGTGACACCAACACACTGCTCTTGTGGTGAAACTCAAGAGCAAAACTCACTGGAGGGATGCACGACTCCTCTCTCATCCTGAGCAGCTTGAAAGGAGCAAACATGCATTCAGCAGCAAGAGCAACACAGATACAGACTCCAAGGAGAGCCGTAGGCATGCAGTGTTCATGCATACACAACAGGGACAACAATTTTGCATAAGCAGTGTCTATACATAGCCATAATGGACAGCCACTTTGAAATATGAATCAGACCATTTTGTACAGATGTAGACCTGGAACAAACCAGTTTGCATTTGTAAAGCTGAGGCCTCTTCTAACATTTTCTGAGTTTGAGGCCACCCAAGCAGCACTGAGAAGTTTGGTGCAAGGGGTTGCTTTGGCAAAAAATGCCCAGGGAGGTGGAGCACATCACTTCATCCCACATAAAGGCCACTTTAAGGTAGCAGGAGCTGGAGGTTTGCATGGGGCACTATGTATTTATGGGGATGTGTGTGAATTAGGCCATGGCAGCTGCACATACAGCAAGCAGGGACTGTTAGCAGAGCACACTGTGGAAGAAATGTATTGCCCTCACAGCAGCAAGGTGCTGCATTTTTTTTTGCCCAAGAAAAAAAAAACAATCCTACAGAACTTCAAATGAGGAAGAATCCCTGAGTCCTCAAATATATTCACAGCTATTGAATTGGGTGACCTGAAAACTACACCACTCTCTCAGTAGAAAAATGGGATTTTTATAAATACGTGTATCAGCAAATTAATATTTGATGTTTTCTGTACATATCAGTGTTCAGGGCTTGCAATATTTAAGCAGTAAGACTTGTCAGAGAGCACAGTAGCCATGAGATAATTACATCCCTGGGGTATTTTGATGCACAAAGAGCAGACAAGTGCTTGTACTATCTCAAGTGTGTGATTATGTCACCATTATAATTTCATATGGCAATAGGTTATTGCCAGTTAAAAAAAAACGACATGATGACCACTCCATACCTTCCTTGGCTTAAAATGAGGTAATAGTTTGTTCTTTCATTATCAAAATAATAATTACACCATTGTATTAGCAACGCTGTCATCATGACTGACAGGATATTTCATCAGAGTCTGCTTTCCACAGTTAAATACATCATTTAACACACAAGAAATCATCAGCCTAGAAGGTGAGAGTCTTGTGTTTGCCCCTGCACTGAGACTGCTGCACTGCCCGTCAGAAGGAAGCCATTTCAGGAGTGTTCATTTAGTCCTTTCTAACATTTCTGAATAAAAATAAATGTCCCCTGTCAGCAAAATGCTAACATATGGGCTTTAGGATGAATTCACCCGCATTTAAGTACTTTGATGAATCAAGACCTAAGACATTTCTTAGATACCGTAAGCCTAATTCTGCCCTCCTTTTATACCAGTGTCAATCTAGACTAACCTCATTCCCTTCAACACAGCTAAATCCAGACTGACACCAGCTCGGGCAGCCCCAGCCTCCTGCTGCTAACACAGCTCCCACTCATTCCTTCAAAGGCTTTCCCACTGCAAAACCCAGCTGAAATGCATCACTAGGGCAAAGCCTCCCTTGCAATTCCCAGTGTAGTGAAGCCTTGCCTTGCCGGTGTCAGGGCTGAGTGGGGCTGCAAGGAGAAAGCAGAAAACATCACCTCCGTACAGATTTGCCAGTGCCATGGATTACTGAGAAATGTTTGCCCCTGGTCGTTGCTGGGGAGTTGGACTGGATGACATTTGGGAGTCCCTTCCAACTCAAAAGATTCTATGATTCCACAATTCCCATTTTTTGGACCACAATTCAGGCAAAGCATGGGAAAGGCTTATTTTACGCATGCTTCCAGGGTGCACCTGGAGAGAAAGGGTCTGCACACAGGCAGCAATGCAGCCTCTGCTCCTCCTTTTGCTAGCCCAGGTGTTTGCAGGAACACCATCAGCCATCCTGTGCTGCAGGAGCACAACACAGTCAACTAACTCCACTGCTATGGCACGAGCAGTGGGAAGGCTGTTAAGAGGCACAGAGCTGTGATTACCCGAAGTGTTTCTCCCTGCCCTTGTAAATAAATGACTTACTGGCTGTATGACCAGCAAATTGGTACTCCCCATCCCTTTCAGGGTGATTTTTGCCAACCCTCTGATGAGCCATAAGTCACACCCTGAGCAGGGGAGGAAAGATTTACACAAGCTGTGTAGAGAAAAGCAAACAAACAAACCATTTACAGCTTCCTATAGCAGCATAATAGATTGCAAGTAGCCAAAGAGAACAGCCAGAGTGTCACCCTTGAGATAGTCTTGAGACTACAGCATTGTTTTTCAAAAGCAAGAGACTGGGACAAGTCACACTGGAAGACGAGGCTGCAATCTCAATGGGTTTCTAACCAAATAAATAAAGCTAATGAAAGGGACCGGACATTCTGCAAACGGACACAGCTTTTACTGCTCTGTCTCTCTGCAGATCTGCCCTGTTCCTTTACCCTTGGCTCAGGATCATTTTCCCAAGAGCATCTTGGGCAGAGAATAATAATATTAATTAAAAAAACATCCTGCCACAACACCAAGCAGACACCGCGGCAACACATTTTTTTCCACAACATAAGAAAGCACCACCAAAAATTATAATGCTCTTCAGAAAAACGTTCTCTCCCTGACAGCTATTTGGATGGGGAAGGCATGAGAAGACCCAGTTTCTCAGAAAGAAAAGTGAAACCTTCCCATTCCCCCATGTTTGCAGGCTGCTCTCTGCTGATGTCAGGGCAAGGAAGTTTGGGGCAAATCCTACAAGATGTTCCTGCAGAGTACCAAGCACTGCACATTAAGACCTCGTGCCCCTAATTAATGATTAATTAGGGCAGTAAAGTGTTCTGCCCTCTCCAGTGAAGTGAAGAGAGTCCAGCTGAGATTCAGCTGAAGCAGCGATATGCTCAACCTGCTGGAAAAACATGCCTTGTGTGGAGTGGGCTCAGATTGGAATTTAGCGAGGCGCAACGGTGCCAGAACCCGGGAACTGGGTCTGCAGGCAGACACATTGGCCCCGAGCAGCTCGGCAGCTGCCAGCAAGCATTTCTCTGTGCTCAGGGAGCCATGTGTGAGCACTGTCACTGCCTGCACCCCATCCCCAGCCACTCCAGACAGATTGCGTGCAAGAAAAACCTCAAAGGAAAACAGAACCAAGTGCAAGAATATTAAAGCTATAAACTGTGTGATGGAAGCGTTATGAAGTGTGCATTTAAGAGGGTCTGTAGCGCGTTAATTCAACCTGACTGCATGAATATGGAAGTAGAGGGTTTAATTATATGACCTGTACTATTTTTAAGTCAGGGTCTCTTCTTTCCCTTCAGTGCTGTAACAGTGATCACCAAAGAGAAGCCCATCTGTGGGTCTCAGCACCCAACTCGCAGCACGTTTCCACCTCATGGGCATGCCTCTTCTACAGGATTAATCACTACAGCATCCAAGAGCTTCACTAACATTAAAGAATTAATCTTCAAAACTCCCCTCTGCTCTCCTGCAACAGTCCTGCAATGCACAGCTGCAAAGGGCCAGCAGAAAGGCTTCATTTCAACACCTTGTTCCAACTTAGAGCCACAGAATCATTGAGGTTGGAAAAGATCACTATGATCACCAAGTCCAACCAACAGCCCACTCCCCACCATGCCCACTGACCATGTTGCTCAGTGCTACATTTCCCCTCTAATTGGACACCTCCAGGATAGTGACCCCACCACTACTCCCTGGGCAGCCTGTGCCAGTGCCTCACCACTCTTTTCCAAGAAGCACTTCTGAAGTGAACATTTAACCCTGTCCATGCAGCCCTCGGAGGGAAAGTTGCCTTGTTCTGGTCAGCAAAGGTGCTGCAGGGTGAAGGGAGAAGGTTTAGAGACCACACGCTCTGAGAACTCTCGGCTTGGTGCGTGCAACTAAACAAGCTTTTCCCTCTGATGAAATATAGGCCAGCATGTTCCCCGTGCTCCCTTTCTCAAGAGGCACAAATCATTAATTCAGACATTTCATTAACTCAGACTTTACACATCAAAGTGAATTGCTCTGGGTTTGCTTCTGGATGGGGCTGAAGATGCTGAAAACACCAGAGCCCGTTGGGAGAGGACACCCCGAGCCCCAGCACAGGCAGAGCGCTGTGTTGGCAACGGCCTGCAGATGGCAAAGGCTGCGCAGGTGCAGGTCAGCACTTTGGGGATGCTCAGCAGGGAGGCATAGAAATACAAGTTCATTCCCTTAGCTTCTCCAGTTCATGGTTCACCTTTTAATGCTAAGTAATGATATGCTACAGGCTGCTTGTGCCCTGTCTGACAAAGGAGTACCTGTGAGGTCCTGTAGATACCTGCCATGCTTTCCAGCTTCCCACATCTGTGGAAATAATGCAGTAAGTGCACTCAGCACTACTCCTTCCCCCTCTCTCAAATCACAGCTCCTCATATGCTGGGAGGTCCTGCCCAAGGATAAGCTTTGTTCCCATGGGCTGGCCCTGTGCGACTGGGAAGAGCCAGCAAATGGAAAGATTAGGGAAGGCACACGGCAGGTCTGGCACTCAGTGATATTCAAGCAGAAGCAACTCATTTATCACAGAAAGAATTTCAAATATGAAAAAATGCAACTCATTCATCACACTTGTGTACCATCAACAGGATCCTTGTTCATGCCATACATCCTTGTCCATGCTCTGCAGCAACCATGCTGCTCAGTGCTCAGATCAGGCAAGGAACAGCAAAGAAAAAAGAGTCCAGGGAGTAGAAAAGCTGTTTAGAGAGAAAATTCAATTCATTCCATGAGACTCCTGAACTTACTGTTTCCTTCTTGCCTGCATGAGGGAGAAACTGCTACCACACTGCCTGTGTTGCGGGGAAGGTCTCTGCTACTGCCGGTGCAAAGCCAAAGCTGCAGTGACACAGCACTGGAGCTGCACTGCAGGCACAGCAGTCACCCCACTCATAAGGAACAGGGCTGCATGGGCTATTTTCAGCATTGCTGGGATCACCTGTGTTTCCAAAACCCCTCTTGGTTTGTGTAGCTCTCGTTCCCCTGCTTTCTGTCATCTGGGATATGCAAAGCTTCTGTTGCTGATGTTAACACTCAGCCTTCTCTGAGCACAAAGCTTTCCAATAGCTAAAATCCAGCTCCTGGAAAATGCATCAGCCTATGACCATATATTCTAATCCTCACTTCATCCAGGCTGCTCATTCTGCCAAATGCTGTGCCAAGCAAGGAGGGACCATTTCATAAACATATGTTTTCGCACCTGAGGATGAAACCCACCTGAATTCATCATTAGATCAACAGTAAAAATAGTAGGGGAGGAAAGGAGTCCTCCCAGAATAATCTCATGGACCACACACTTGCCTTGGCTGTGAAAAAGACTGACTTAAGCCTGTGCCCTGGCCAGCTTAGTAGAGTGAATTGAACCTGGATTTCACGCACATAATACACAGTTCTTATGACAAGTTCTCAAGCTTTTCAGCCTCCCCCTCCATTTTGACCAGGAATTTCACCCAGGATCAGAGAAACACTCCTGAGCAGCTCTCATCCCAGGTTTTATCGCATCACTACTACACACTCTGCAATCCACTCTTGTGGAATATAGCAAGCAATAAAAATACAAGTGATACAGTGCAAAAAAAAAAAAAACATTGGAAAGAAGAGCTAAGGGACAGAAAGCAGAAAGAAAATCATAAAACACCAAAAAAATCATTCTTTTGAGGAAAGCTGATCATGAAAATGAAAATAAAAATAAGCTACAAAAAACTATGTTGAAACAATCTCATTCTTCCAAGCTTCCTCATAATGGGACTTCCATCTTCTCACAAGGAATAAGAAGCTGGAGAGCTGAGCTGAGGCTTGAAATGGCCTCCTTTTACATGGTGAGGGAGCAATTAAAAAAAACAGGAAGAAAAAAAGCTAGGTTGGAGAGAAGTAATTAAGCATTTCCCATCAAACTGACATTTGGCATCTGCTAAGGTGCATGCTTTGTTTCCACTTAATATGTACAACATGATGTGATTTAGCCTTAAGCTAAGCAACTCGCAGAGCCCACACTCAGGCAGGCAGGTGGGCAGGGGGTGGGAGAGGGGAGTCAGAAGAAAGCGAGGTGATCACTTCCAAGTCATTCAGGAAGTCAATAGTGTCATCCTGTAAACCTTTGTCTGCATTTTCAATGTGTCAGTGAGCTGACTGTTTGCTGGGGTGGACATCGGCCTCGTCCAGCAACAGCCCAGCAGCTACATCTTGCAAAGATCATAGAATCATTAATGTTGGAAAGACCACTAAGATCATCTAGTTCAATTATCAATCCATCACCACCATACCACTAAACCATGTCACTCAATGTGACACCTACCCTTTCCTTGAGCACCTCCAGGGACGGTGACTCCACCACTCCCTGGGCAGTCTGTACCAATGCATTACCTCTTCTGAGAAGAAATTTTTCCTGATATCCAACCTGAACCTCCTCTGGTGCAACATAAAGCCGTTACCTCTTGTCCTGTGGCGGTCATGGTTCCATAGGAAGACAATGGGGGATTTAGGTGCAGAAGCAATAATACAGCAGTGTTAGACTAAGCTACTCAGCTGAAAAATGACTGCGCGCTAAGAAAAAAATTGCAATTGAGATCAGCCCTTGGAAGGTCCGAAGCAATTACACAGGAGACACATCCAGGGCAGAGTGCACTGCAGACTGGTGTACAGGTGCAAACTGGCTGGCAGTCCCCGTGCTCCTGGTGTGTGTCATGGAGATGTGGGACCATGCAGCCCTTCCAACCTCAGCCATGCCTGGGGGCCAAGTTCTTTCTGTGGACTCTGCAGCCTATGCCCTGCCTGGAGGTATGAGGCCTACATCCTCCTTCCTGGGCTGCCGGCGCATGGGATGTGCATCCCCTGAAGCAGAGAGATGCCTAATTAAAGCCATTTCCCTTCATCTTCGCCTCCTTCCCTGCTTGTGCTGACAAATTTCTGCCATCCATATTTATGACTCCAGTTAGCAACAAACACACGGGACTGGCACAAAGACAATTTTTTCAGTGGCCCACAACTACATAAAAGGAGCCAGCCACAGACCCAAGGTAGATCTAAGGCACAAGAACCCAAAACAAAGATGCATCTCACAACAGTATTCACCAGTGGCTGAGAGAGGAGAAAGGAGTAAGCCGCGATAAAAGGGAGCAGCACAGGATTTGCTCTGAGGTGCTTGCTGCAGGCTAACTGACAACGTCTGCCCTGAGCCCTCCTGAAAGTGTCTTTCATCTGCATTTCTGTTAAATGTGTGATTCTATTTACATACATCCAACTAATTCAATCAAAACTGAACTTCAAATTGGTCCTCAAGGGAATCCTTGAAAACACTTTTTATCTTTATGCAGAGATGAATATTAGAAGAAAAACTGGGCTGGAGAACTCTCTCCCAGCAGCTATATATATATATATATTACATAAATTGTGTGCAACAAAACCTACCTTAGCTTCAGGCAGAAACACAGCTTAATACAAAAATCACTGAGTGCCAGTGAAGACAAGGGCTTTAATTTCATGGAGATGCACTGAGGTGACAAATGGAAACGGCCACCTCTGCTACTTGCGAGCTCTTTCTCCGGAGAGGTCTGGGCACAACACCTCCCTGGCTTTCAAGATAACTTCCTCGTGCTTCACAAAGAGCTTCAGGACAGAAGACTTGAAAGGCCAAAGTGCTGAGAAAGGAGACCAACCAGTGAGTTAAAACCCACCTCTTACCTTTACCAAACTTTTCTCTTCCCAATAGTATCAAGTTCCCCCTTGCTGCTCACAAAGCCAAAGTGCAGAGGATGGTACTTCCTCTTCATCCATGGGATGAAGGCTACGTAAGAACCACTCTCCCTTGACAGCTCCTTCTTCTTCCTTTAAACACCGACCCTCAGCCTGCAACCTCTGGGTCACACGATAACTTTTAGAGCAACTCTGTACAGCAAGAGCAGAATTTCCAGTTAAAAGAACGTAGGGAAATTAATGCTAGAAAAGCTTCTGTAAAAAAGAGGCTGCTATTTTAAGCACTGCTCTATTTGGGCCAGCTCAAAAACATCACAGAAAGAAAATTTCATAATGAAGAGGAAAGACCAAACTGGATGAATGGACTTTATAAAGGGAAAATTATATAGGCTTTTTTCACATGAGATTCTTTTCTCCGAGGTGCTGGTGAGAACTGCTATTGGCTACACAAATTCTCCATTTTTCTCAGTTCCTCCTAGGAACAGCCAGCACAAGGGCACTCCCACCTAAGAAAGACCTGACATCCAAACAACAGCTCATTACATGACCCTTAACCCTCTACCAACTATTTCTCCCGAGATGAGCTGAACTTCTCTGCCACAAGCCCGGCTGAGGTGGAAGAGTCACTGGTGTTCAGCAGTGGAGAAAAGAAATCCCACACTCAATGACCAAAACCCAAATGAGCTCATTTTTCACAGCAGCTGATGTGTTGATGTTATGAGCCAGACCAAGGATCCCTGTAGTTTGGCATGCCAGCAGTGACACAAGAAGCCATCCAATCAAGAATAAGTGTGCAGGACAGCCCCAACCAGCCTTGCAGGCTCCAGTTATCTTCTGGTCTGGATTTTTCTGAGTCTGATCTAGATCCACACATGTACCACTCACTGCAAGGTGTATGGACAGAAGGTCCATCAGAGCCTATAAAACATTCTGCATTTACAACATCTATCAGAAGTAAGTTCTGCAAGTTTCCTACAAACCACTTTTCATTTGCAGGTTTTGGCCCATTACCCTCAAAAAACATGTATGGGTTGAGGTGGGATATTCTGAAATGGCCTCAAACAAGGCTGGTTATGAAACAGCAGCTGAAGTCAAGTAAAAGTCTGCAGTGCCAAAATTGTAAAGTAAAAGGCGACCGCATTTAATGAAGTACAACAGTTTTACTATTACCATTAAATAGTTATTACATTTCTTTAGGAGTCAGGCTGATACAAAGCAGCTGACTCTGCTGCAGGAAAGAATATCAGATGATGGAATTTGGAGACTGAAACCTTATAATGCAACATTTCTAGTCATTAGCTAAATGGGAGCATATTGAACTCCTTAATCACTAAGAATATGTGCAACAAATACAACAAATTGAAACAGACTTTGTCAGTCGGATCCAAACAAAATACATTAAAACAAATCCACTAAGTCTGCAATGACAGCTGCTATGTGGACATAAGCAAATAATATTAGAATGGTAAAAGGCTTGGAGCCACAGATCACTGAGAATTTCCATTCACTTTAATAGGAACAAAAATCAACAAGAACAACAAAAAACATTCTCAAAATTTCCTTACAGCATCTCTACCCTAATCTTAACCACATTTGCTACCAAGTACTCCAGACAGAGCCACCACATTCTGTTTACTCCCACCCCCATGTACTTAAATCTTAGTATACTGTTCATGCCAATGAATACTCAAACTGTATTTTAATCTTCCCCTGTATTATCTTAGAATTCAAAGCAGAACCAGCAACTTAGCAGGGTCAGGGCTTTCACCACTACATGGCTAAGATTTAAACACCCCCAAAATCTGTGTACAATAGAAAGCAAATGTATTGTTCTGTTCTTTATTCAGGAGTGTTATCAGCAACTGAAGGAGAACACAAAGCACGTACACAGCCCCACCACAGGCACTGAGGTTAATGGATGCCTTTAGCAGCAGCAGCAGCCCACCGGGCAGCTGAGCACAGCAGCCCATCCAGATGGGAAGCTCTGCCAGAGCACATCAATGCGGAGCACCGTTTGCATACTGAAGAACCACAGAGGAACTCTTGCTTTATTAGTGCCAGAACCTGTGTGAGGCTGGGAATGGTTTTATTAATTTTCTCTCTGTGCTCAAGGAAAAGGTGACCAAAGACTGCTCACTGATCACAGCAATAATTTCCCTAGTGGCACGGCACCAGCTTGCTTTTGTGTCTCTACCTGTCCTGGAAGAGTCTACTGAAGTGCAAGAATGGAGTTTATGCTCCACGCAGAGCCTCTCATACTCACTCTGCTAGGACTGTTGGTAAAAGAACTGTCCCAGTCTACTTACAGCCAAGTTGAGATTGTCAGTTTTGCTGCCAAGACACCACAAGTTGACAGGAACTGGTCAGCAATAGGTGAAGAGACACATCCTACTGCAGGCTGAGATCTGCCATCAGCTGTTGGTCATCAGTGACCCAATGACACCTCAGGGCTCAATGGCAAAGAAAACTTATTTGGCCCGTGATAAAAAAAAAAAAAAAAAAAAAAAAAGGTTCTTGGGCCTACCAAGATAAATTATATAAAACTTACAAAGAGAAGCATCTGCCCATCACTTGTTCCCCTTCTGTGTTCACACCTTCATCTATATCTGCTGTGGACCAATCATCTTCCCATGCTTTCACCAGTGATCAAGGGAAAAACCACAGAAGGAGATTCAAAACCCATAATTGGGCCCTTTACTGACATGCCTTAAATCGCTCTTCCAAGGGAGCATACTACCTCAAATTCCAGAGAGACAAAATACCCAGACTGTTTAAATGAGCAGCAGGTTGGATGGCGTGAGCATCCCCTACAAGGACAGACCCTACAATAGACTGGCAGTTATGGCTGTGTTTATCAGGAGTGGTTTGGGTTTTTGGACTAATTAGCCTTTCTCAGAACATCTTTTTGGCTGTCGTCAATGATTATACTTTTTAACATGCCAGAAGCAAGACAGGTACCTCCTGTAGAAAAGGCCAAACCTAAGAATGAAATCAAGACATGCATCACCAGATGAGGAAAAGAACCCCTAAAAGTCCTCTGTTAGCTCCTACAACAGATGTGTCCTCAAGTCTGCCTCATTTCTGCAGCTACTGACCTGGTTAGGACTCTGATTAGGACCAGACTCAACCAGATCGTGCAACTAATATATAAATGTTTGTCATTCCAGAAACCTTGACTTCAATCAATATAAACTGTGATTATGAGGGCCTGTCAGACATTGCTACTTGCATCTGATACCATCTGGTGAATCTATCCACTGGTGTTGTTAAATCAGCTTAGGAATGACACAGAGCGCTCACCTCAGTGATTTCTGGGTGCAGCAGAGCAGACGAGTCTTGCAGCCAGCCTGAAGGAAGCTGGTGCATAATGTAGCTGACATCTCTCCACACTCAGCATCGCTTCCCTCCCCTTCTTGGTGGCCTTTCCTTCTACCTGTAGGGCTTCTTGCTGCCCGTGCCCTGCCCACCAGTACTCTGTCGCATTGCTTTCCAGTCACTTCGAATCAGGAAAGACTCCCGTGTTGAACTTTAAAAGGGGAACACATTGCTAATGAGACATCCTCCCAAAGAAGTTTCCTTCAGGAAACAGCACACGTCCTTTTTCCCATAAGTGGAGAATTTAAAGCTGAAAATGTACCTCTTACTTCACTTGGTCTTTGCACTCTCTGCCTGTATCCGTGTAGGAATTTAATATTGAGCCTCAAGTATTTCCTGAACATCTTGCCAGCAGGGTAAAGGATATTCTTGGCACATTAAGGTAAAGTGGCCAGACACTTCAGCTTACAGCCGTAATGGAAGTTATTCTTAGATTTCCAATGAGCTGTTCATAAGACAACACTCCATGGGACGACCGGTGGCCTGCTCCAGGCAGCAATTCCTGTAGAGCTGTCATAGCATTCAGACAGATGCCACTGCACCAAGGACAAAGGAAAACCCATCTAATCATTATGTATGTATAGTACGTTTCCAAAAAGATATCGAGGAATTTATCTTACTGCCTGTTTCTAAAAAATTATAACTGAGAAGAGCAGCTTCTTAGATATAAACTAGCTGATCTGACAGCCACAGCAATACAGTGCTTTGGACGCAGTGGCATTTCAGTGCTCATCTTAACACAAGCCCCCTGGTATTCAATTCTGCGTTTTGATAATCAGTATCACCAAACAATTCAAGAAAAAAAAATAACTGCAAACCACCCCCACCCCCTAAACGCAGGTTCACGTCTCAAACCATTCTTGGAAGCTTTAAGCAGATTCTATTTTAAAACTGTCATTCCCCTCCACTGTCAAAGACACATCTTATGAAATACAGAAAGCCTACGTGAAGGGCTAAAGGAGACAGCAGTCATGTTATTTAGTGCAATCGAATTTCCAGCTGAACACAGCTTAGAGAACACAGCACCAGTCACAACCTAACATGGCAGAGAAGGGGAGAAAGGAGCACTTCTGTTCTTTCTTCAGACAGTTTTGTTGTTTAGAGAGGTATAAAAACGAAGACAACTGGTGATAATTTTTGTTTTTGTTTTTAGGAGATAAGGAATGAAAAAATAGAGGCATCTATATTTAGAGAGTCAGTGAGACCAACTTGGAAAGAGCTTAAAAATAGATCATATAGAGGCATTATTTTTGACAGTTTCCCTTTGTGTTTGCTTTTAGTCTCTCTGTACACACTGATGGTGTAGTTTCCCTGCCTTCCCATCCCCTTTCTGGGGAGACCCCGTATCAGGCACATGCAGTGTGACCCCACATCCCTGCAGTTCTCAAACACGTGTCCTGGGCACAGACCCCTCCCTCGATGCTCACCCACCCTTGAAGTCCCAGTTCCTAAAGTTTCAAACCCAGACACTGCTCTGGCCGCACACAGATGACCTCCTGTTAGTAGGAGAGCTGTAATTCTCAGAACTACCCTCTCCATCACTGCAATTACTCTGCAGCTGTTATTCAGAGTTACATACTTCTCCTCTGAGTAAAGTTACCCTACTGCTATTATATCAATATGGAGACCCTCTGACTTCTATATTATACTTGCATTGTGGCCATTATTTGTATGTTTATGCTTTCCAGTGGGTATAGTTACCTGATACTATTATCTGTGTAGTTAGTTATATCTTCCTAAGGGTACACTTACTTCGACAGCTGTATTTAAATCGTCTTCCACGACTATAGTTACATTGTCAGATTCACATAAATAGTGCGGTTACACCAAGCAGTCAGCAGGCAACGCTCGCAATGCTGCTATTATTTATACAGCACCAGGATCCCACTGAGGTATAAATACCTCACTCACAGCTGAATTACTTTGCTCCATGTATAAATAAAGAGAGGGAAGGTGGATCTCCATTGCATCACGCCTACATCGAAGCAGTGCAGAGATTGCAGGTGGCAGAAACTGGACCCCATGCATGCACCATGTTGGCTTTACAGCTCCGTGATTATCTCAAGATTTCATTACTCAGACACAATATTCCTCACTTCATTTTGGTGTCATCGTTTTTCATGTGAAGCACAGCAGCTGCCTATAGGACTTGTATTATTTCCATCATTGCAATACCGAGATGCCAAGTCTTGCAAGTAAAAATTCATTAAATACAAGTCTAACTAGGAGCAACAAGGTAGGTATGGGATGACAGCCAGCCAACACCCTTCCAAGATAGCAGCCATGCAACAGTGCATGAGAAAAAACACCTCTATGTATGGCAACAGGCAGAAAACCGTCAGCCTTTGATCACACTTCCTGGGTCTCGTGATCTTACATATCTGCATCTCTCCACCAGTCAGCTCTGCGGGCTGTGAAGCCTCAGCCCAGTCACCACCTTCCCCAGCACGTCCTGCCCTCAGTCCCTCTCCACCTCTCACTTCAGTCCCAGCCCCTCCAAGCCGGCATATATTTGTTCATCCACTGCCTCAATATCTGCTTTGCAGGGCTGCAGGAGTGGGCTGCGTTCACTTAGACATCCAGAGCAGGAAGATAAGGTTGCTCCACCAGCAATTGCTATCCAATCACTTTCTGCAGTCATCGAGCTCTTCTTGTCTACCAGGGGAAGGATTATGTTGAGCAACACCTGCTGCTCTGTCAGAAACATTTTCTGCTAATACGTATAACTGTCCTTTCAGAAAATGCTCAGATCCACGCTCCCTAGGAATTGGCAGAAGAGATTACCGTAGTAAGGAAAGCCAGCAGCTCTGCAGAGATTTGATGGTTTGACAGGGAAGCTTCTGAAGGAAGCATCTCAGTGAGAAAATACAGAAGTTCAATATGATGGGTTCTAAGAGAAAGGCCCTTTAAAGTTATACTTAAAACTTACATGTGGAACAGTTTGGGGATTGCGTCCTTGGAGCAGAAACGGCAAGAGACCCTACACCAGGTGCCAGGGAGGAGCATTTCCAACTTCTCCACCCAAGGCTCCAACAAGATTCCTTCTTCAAACAGCAGTAAGAAGAAATCCCCTCTCTCTTCCACGTGAACGATTCAGGCACTACTCAAACATCCAGGACTCCTTTTCCTGGCTTCACCGCCTCTTCCACTGGGAGGTCCCCAGGGATAGATACCACCTGCTGTAGCAGATGGGTTTTTTATCGCACAGGATTTCCCCTTGTGATGCCTTGTGCCTATATGAGATTGTCTACTAGAGGTTCTCAGAGCAAACCAACAAATCTTTATAGAATTAAATAATAAAATTGTAAAATTTAATCTTCGGAAAATAGAGGCCCCTTCACAAACGTTCATCAGACTACAAAGGAGCCATAAATTATGATATACTTTGTATTTGAAGTAAGACCAGCAGCACAAGCGATTAGTCCAGGCTCATCAGGTTTAACTCACAACTCGGATGATATTTAGCTCCAGTGTTTAATTTTAAGCACTAAATGCAGATGTTACCATTGTTATCAGCAGATGAAGCATGCCTAATTTTAAAGTCCTCCTCTTTATCTGTCACACCGTACCCCCAAAACCTGAATTAGAGCTGAAAGAAAAAAAAGTGGAATTGAAATACCATCCAACTTTATACAGAAGTCCTAGAAATATTACAAGAAAACGCCTTCCACAGCCAACTGAACTGTGGTTACTGTGCACCAAGTCCTGAACTCCTTCAATTCACAGCAGCTAAGGCCAGAATGGCCCTTTGATAACATGTGGCAACCCTTAACCTAACACAGACCATTACTTTTTGCCCAATTATCTCTGGGCTGAGCTCAACAGTAAATAACTTGAAGAAAAATAACTTTCAGAAAAACATCTAGGCATGATCTGAAGGTACCCAGGGATGGTAACTCCACTGTATTCTTTACCTCTGTACTCTTGCTGATTATTTAAAGCTACTCTTTAAAACATTCATCTTCCTCTGCTTTAGATTCATGTGGCTCCATCTCCCAGCTATTAGCTCCTGTTACGCATTTCTCTGCTAGATTCAAGAGCTTTTCCAATATCCAGTGTTTTCTTAAATGAGAAGTATTCAATTACATACTGTAACTAAGCCACTACAAAATCATTTCAATAAGCAAGCCAAAAGGACTCAGAAATACAGTACCTAGCCAAGAGTCACAAGCCCTAGATACCTAAGCCCTACAATCTCCCGGACCACAGAAAACCATTGAAAGTTGCTGCCACGCAGCAAGATGTGCCTTATAACCCCAGTGTGGCTCAGACCAATGTGGCACTGTGGTGTCCTCCAGCTGCTACCATTGTTTGTACTGTGTATGACCCTGCAAAGATGGGAGGAAAGTCAAATCCCAAAGCGCACAGAGCTCCCATGGTGTCAGAGAGCTCCTCATCTAAACCACAGCACTTTGTTTGTACACAAAATGTTTGGTTCAAACACACTGAGGCTGATGGTCCACCCTTCCCACAGCCACTGCTGCCACTGATAGCACATGACAGCGTGAGGAAAGCGATGGCACATGTGGTGAAGGCAGCAGATGCTGACAAATAGCCTCATCTCAGACAACTGAAAGGAAACAAGCCCAGGGGAAGCTATCAACACAGCATCCACACCAAGATCCTCCTGACTGAAAAACCTATGGTTTGGGAAGGAAATGTTTTACAGAGCCACTGAAAGGGGGTCTGTCTGATATTTGTTCAGCACAGAGGCAAACAGCCCCTGACTGCAGAACTGGAACGTTCTTCTGTAAGAAATGCATGCACCGCAGATAAATAAGGCTGATGTCTGTGCTCCAACTGACGCCCAAGGTGATTTTGCCATTGACTGAGATGGGGTGATGCTTTCCTCTAGAGGTAAAAATTATTGTACCCTCTGGATATTCAGATGTTGCTGGGCAGCGCTGGGTCCACTCAGATTGTGTCTTGGCTCACCTGTTACTTACTGGACGTGCTTTTCCAATATGAAGTTTTACATTCGCAAACCTCAGTGCTTGGTTCTGGGGAAATAAAATCCCAACAAGCCTCTTAAAATTCATTCCTTCTGGATGAAACACAGAACTCAGAAGGCTGTCAGTGCTTAACCTGTCAAATTAAACATCTCAGTGGTCTCAGTGGCCAAGCCTTATGATTTCACTGGGAATCATACAACATTTGGTGTTTCTTTTAAACTTGCAATTCCTGAAGGCAAGTAATTATGTGAGAATCTCAGTTTTCATTTTCAAAAAGGCTGTGCCTTTAAATTTCATGACTGCTGATGAAAAGCTCTGAAAACATAAACTGACTGTCCCTCAAAGGCTAAGAAATCATAATTCACATCAAGGCTTGTGAATGTATTATTTATAAAGAAAAACAATAATTTGACACAAGGACTCAGATGTTGAAGCTAAGGACAGCAAATGGGGATGAGGAGAATTAATTGAATCATGGAATCGCTAAGGTTGGAAAAGACCCACAGGATCATCCAGTCCAACCATTCGCCCTTCACCAATGGTTCTCACTAAACCATGTCCCTCAAGGGACATTGAGGAGGATATTTTAGGAGAAGAAAATGAAAGAAGGAAGAGTCAAAGACAACACCATTTCCATAGAATCATTAAGGTTGGAAAGACCTCTAAGATCATCACATCCAACCATTCACGTACCACCAGTGCTGCCCACTGACCGCATCCTTCAGTGCCACATCTCCACAGTGCCTGAGCACCTCCAGGACAGTGACTCCACCACTCCCTGGGCAGTCTGTGCCAGCACCCAACCATTCCTTCTCAGAAGAAATGTTTTCTAACATCCAAACTGACCTTCCCCGGTGCATCTTCAATTCTGCATGTGAATGAATGGCCTCCAGAGCATAATTTGAGGTATTTTCCCCAGCTCAAAGGTAATAACAAACACAATAAACTATTAGAGAGGCCCAAGGTGGCACAGAACATCAGCAAGAGCAGAACGGCAGGATCGAGGCACGCACTGTGCAGCCCACAAGGACTGTTGTTCTGTTGTTCCAAGCAAAGGCAGATACGCAAAGATGCTTGTGCAGCATTTGTGCATTGACGCCAGAGCTCACACAGCCAGAAAAAGGCTCAGGGGTTTCAGCAATGCCATGGCCAGAGCACTGAGAGCAGCGAGTTCATTATTTATTTCTTCAGCACTCTTACAAGGCAGTGACAGAGGATGAGGTGCATTACTCAAAAAGCATCTGCCCTGTTAAGCACCCAGAAGTCCTCATCCCTTCCATAATTATCAGCCATGGTGTCCCAGCTGAGATCCCAAGTACATTTTCACTAACAGTCAGAGGATAAAACACGTCAAAAGCTCTGAGATGACTTTGGTCCCTGCAGCCCCTTGCCACTCCATGCCACCTAGGTTCATAAATCGCCACTGCGCTCCTGCAAACACTGCCTTTAAATCAGGATTTCTGGGGAGGCTGCAAGCACAGCAATAACCCTTAAAACCATCCATTTCTCCTCTGCCGCCAGCTGTGGATCCCCAAGGCTGTCCTGCAGGCACTCAGCCCGATGACGGTGCCAACACCAGGTCAGTGGGAAGAGGCTCATTAAACCTGCACTAGCTCCTGACCATGCATGGAGCAGTAATTTCAGCTTAACGAGACGCTACCACGAGCACACAGCCTGCCACCTCGTCAGCCTGAGAAGAGCTCTGGAAGTAATGAATGACTCCTGTTGTTCCTCCCAAAACAGGATATCACTCATTCTGACAGCACAATGGATGTGTTCCCCACAGCTACACAAGGCGCGGAGGCACCTATGCAATTCACGGCCATTTTACAGCGGGTGCTAAGGGGGTTATGTCTTTATTTATTTAAGCAAACTCTGTATTTCTTTATTGTTCATTTAACACCCAAGTGTTTACCCAGGCGCATTTGCTTTAAGCCCCTCTGCTTTGCTTGTCACAGAAAAAAACAAAACTAAGCTTTCTGGCTCCTTTCACCCCTGAAGAATCTGAAATCCACAAAAGCCACAGAGCAGCAGAAGAAAAGCAGCTTCATTTACTACTTTTCAAGATGAGAAGTTAAGGACAAAATTAAGATATCAAGCCTCATTCAGATGAGGGGCTCCTCCACACTTGATCCAGTTCCCAGTAATGAGCGAGAGGCGGTAACCCCAGCATCTTTCAGCTAGTTGAGATGCACCTGGGTTTCCCTTGGACCCAAAAGCACACAGTTTTTCATAACGCCAAGGGCCAGCGTTCCCAGGCAGGTGTTTGGGAGAATACTTGTGGATCTGAATATTTCAGAATTATTTGCCAACAGAGGAGCAAATAAAGAATAATGAATTGGTAAAAGGTTCCCTACAGCAGGGTAAGATCAGTGGAAGCACAGCCACCACCTCATGAGCTACAAAATCTTGCCTAACATGGAGACATGCTGACTAAAGTGGGAATGTGGTGAAGTCTCACATTGTCCTTGGAATAACAGCCGGAACAAGCAAAGGGGAGCTTGAAAAATCTCCTTGAAAGCCAGCTGATTTTGTTGCTTTATCTTCTTTCACACTCTGTGTTGTTCCTGATTGCCTTTCAGCAGATGCTGTGAGTGACAGCTACCCTTCAGATTCTCCTCCTGCCCTGTCCAGGACCATGAAATTGTGAAAGAATTGCAAAGAAAACAGTGCAATAATACCATTCTATCTGATCGACCACAGCTCTCACGTGACAGCTGCTGCTTCCAGGCCTCTCTTCATCCTTCTGGCAACAAACATTAAAGAAGCATCCTGGAAATCAAAGAGATTTTGCACAGCTGGGAAGGAAACCACTGCAAACACAACTCCAGCAAACCAGAGAGTAATACCAGCACAAAGAAAGTGGCTGGTTCTTCTGGGTCCTCCAACTCCATTGCATTGGTCCTTCAGCATCCACCACGAGCAGAAATGGGGAGGAGATGCTGCCACATCCCCTTTGTGAGCAAATCCAACACGCTGAGACCATTTGGTTCTTAAAGAAATGGAAATCTGTCAGTTGCTATTACTGCTCCCTTTGCACCACATTCAGAGCATTAGGCTGTTGTGTTTACTCAGCAACATATGATTATGGGATTGCTCAGACACAGGGTGGGCGGAGGGAGCTGGAGCGTGGGGAGGAGAGCAAGGAGGAGGAATTACATTTATTTTCACAGCGCCTCTTGGACAGAAACTCATTTTAAGGTTTAACTCACATCCCTGTAAGCTATCATAACACATAAACATAATGTAATATACAGTGCAAAGGAAGTTCTTTGGGGGAAAAAAGCCTGGACATAGTCCAAAGTGGGTGGCACTGTGCCCACAGCTCCCACACAGCCACTGCATACAAGTGGTGATGCACCACACCAGCCCTTGTCCAACAGACAAGAAGCCAGAGCATGCCCTCCATAAACCACTACTTTGCCCTTGTCCTTGGTCAGTGCACAGTGGCTGAGCAGACAGCCCTCCAGATGCTGTCTTTGCTGACAAAAGTAGGAGCCATCAAGGAAGAAAGTGGGGATTGGACAGAGATAAAACACTGCAACAATATCACCCATTGCAGAAGCACAACCTATTCCTGAAACCGCTCCAGCTCATATGTAAAACCAGATGCAATGCAAACTTGCCTCAGGCTCACTATGTTAGCATGTCAGAGGATGGAGACACAAGGGGAATCCCCACCTGTGTGGTTTCAGTAGTTGCACAGGGAGAGGACATCGGGGTCCAGAGAGGAGTGCAGTCACACAGAGCTCTGCCTGCCACAGTTAAATCTGGGCGTCCCAATCAAACCAGCATTCTCCCAAGTGCCATTCTGCCTTCTTCTGACCTTGGGAAGGAGCTTAAGTCTGAGGACACATTTTTTTTTGACAATAAAGGAGTAGCTGCAGAAAACAGATGCTACATGCATTGATTTTGGGTTTGTTTGTTTGTTTTCCCTATTCTCACTGTTGAAACCAAAGGACAGCAAAACAAAACCTCAATAAATCAGACCCACAGAGACATGGTGGGGTCATGTAATCCATGCACAGGTAACCACAAAAACAGGAGATGGTAACGAGCAGTGGGGGTCATTGCAGAGGGTACAACAATGTGGCAAAGCCCAACCTGACACCACCACCCAGTTCCTGCACCCAGGGAAGTCCTGAGACACCAAGCCCAGAAGAATGAGACTGTAAATCTTGCTGGTTTTGCTTACATGCATCTTAAAACTATTGGAGAACTGTCATAATTGCATGCCTACCAAAGGTTTTCTTTGGGTTTTAGGGTTTTTCTTTGTTTGTTTGCTTTTTAATTTATTCCTCCCTGACACTAAGCAGCTCATTAAACCCAAGTGTTGCAGGGCACAATTTTAATTAGCCCTTAGCTGTCTCTAGTGAAAAAAAGACCTGCTGAAGTTGGCAGAGACTCTCTCTTGGCCCTGAACAGGCTGAATCCCAGAGTAATTGATGTTGGAAATCAGTACACGCTTATTCTCCTCACTGTTTCTCCCTTTCTAAAAAGGATGTTGCTCCTTAGGTACATTACACGCCAGCCTGCTGGGGATGGGGAGCACTGCCACAACCAGGAACATCGGAAACATGAGTCAGCCCTCCAGCCAGCCTCACTAGGAGTTGGATGCAAAGGCATTTGTGAATACACCCTCGCTGCCATGGTGCTCCACATCTATTGTGGAGCCTTAGAGTTTTTCCTAACCCTAAAGCTCACCCCCAACCTTTATCTTCCCCCCTACTATTTAAGCCAGTTCCTTCTCAACCCATTCACCATCGAGGATGCCCAGAGCCACCTCTGAGCCAGACCTGAAGTGCATGACAGATGATGCAGCTGCAAACTGGAGGCAACAGCAACCAGAGGTGGCTTCAGGATTTAACAGGAAGATTTCATTCCATACGCGCACACAGCAGCACTACCGCACTCTGGAAATGCACACGAGGGCAGACTTCATCATTTAGCAAATACGGACGTCTTATCTATTACTAAGTAAAAACATCGAAGAGGACACTGAGAAAAGCAAACATAATCTATCTGCTCCCTTCACAACATAATGAGCCCTCATTTCCTGATGGAGAGAGCGGCTGCCACGGCCACACCAGCAAACAGGAAAATCACCAGGGAAACATCCTTAAACCTGCACCTTTATAAATAACATCTAGCTCATTAACACAGGACAGGATAAAACACTAGGAGCCTTTCATTTAATCCTTATTTACTATGGATGTAAAATCTGGGTCTTGTAGTACGAAGATCCTCCATTCCTAGAGGCATTCCCCTTTTGCTGTACACACACAGCACGCAGGCTGTGCAACGTGGCCAGCTGCATTAAAGAGGGTAAGTTGACAGTGCAGAGCACCTGCAGCCCCAGTCTGGCAGGAAAAGGGGGATTGTGCAGATCACTTCTCACTCCTTTCTCTCCTATAAAGCAAACAGCAGAGGTCCAAGCAGCTCCAGAGAACAGACAGCCCTGACTGCTCACTGCTCCTCCCTGCACAGCAAATCTCTCTCTTCTCCCATTCTCTCTCACCTCGAAGCAGAAAACTTCCATTGTTACCCTGAAATTAGCAGTGCTGAAAAAGCAAGCAGCCTTTCACATCAGGCAGCCTGCTGCCATTTGTGCCCTGCCATGAGGCTCAGCCTACTTTTACCTGATCCCCTACAAAGGCTGTGTGCTGGCTTAGCAAACTACATGCTGAAATGGGAATGCTTTGGAATAAATCTGGTTGAAAACTAACAAGTAGATGAGAGAAATCAAGAAATGACCGAGGAGCATGCTCTGCTGGGACACTGCAGTCCACTATTCAGAGCAACATGATGCCCCATGAGCATCCCAGTGCAGGGCTGGGCCACGCTGCCACGTGCCACGGCTGGAGCTGCTTTCCCACAAGCACTGTGTGCTGTACCCACAGGCAGCAAGCAGTGTCCCTGTCACACACAGGAGACAGATGCCACACGAGGAGACGAGTGAAAATGTTGTAATCAGTTTGCTGGCAATAACAAAGCAAAAATCAATGTTGTACTATTCCCTTCCACATTGAAATGTATCATGTGCAGTTCTCGCAGCCTGTGTTCTCCCATTTCTGCTTGTTCCCTGTGAGCGACAATTACCACACCGTTACCCACCGGTTGAATGGCAGCCTTCAGAAATTCAGCAGCCAAGCAGGCTGCAGGGCGCAGGTCTTTCCACTTAGTCCTCTTAGTTCTGAAAGAACAATGAATAACGACGCAAGAGAAAGGCAGCACCAGGTGCCTGAGCAGCTCCCCAAACCCAGCTGGTGCTGCCTTAACCCAAGGAGTCCAAAAAATGTGCTAGTGAAACAGAGCTGTCCCGGAGTTGATTTGTGTCTGGCTCCATCTCCCAGGCTCCTTGCTCAACTCTGCACTGTCTGGAAGAAAGGAAGGGAAAATCTGCTCCCACAAATGCTTGGCAGATGGCTTTCGATTTTTCCCAGGTGCTAAGCACACGCAGATCCCATTAAAGTCTGCTCAAACAGTATGAGTACAGAGCTAGGCCATAAATCCCAGCTCCCAGGTTCCTTCACACCCAGCTTAGTTACGCCTTGGCTTATTTTGTTGCAATACTGACCTTAAACAATAATTGAAAAAATAAATCAGTATGGCTCAGCCGTGCATTTACTCTTGTTCCTATTGGGCTTGGACCAAGTTGGATTCCACCAAGCTCTCCTTCGTGGGAGCAGCAACCACTCCATTAGATGATACTGAAAAACAACTAGCCCAGAGGAGCTTCCCCACACCTCCTCTCCCACTGCCACAGAAGGGTTCCTTTTTGCTCTACAAGGTTGTGCCTCTGTTCCCTTCAGCTGCAGGAGAAACATCAACCACTGGAGGCAGCACAGGCATGGGGGAAGCTTGGAGGAGTTCTAAGAAAATCAACATCAAGGAGGCTGGAGGAGATGGGATGAAGGAGGGAATGAGCAGATTTGTTACAGCTTGTGAGGAGTTTTTCCTCTACCTTCAAGAGCAGAGAATCACAGGATCTTTTGAGTTGGTAAGGATCCAAAAAGGCCACCTGGTCCAACCCCCCTGCAATGAACACGGACACCCACAGCTCCATGCTCAGAGCCCATCCAGCCTGACCTTGGCTGTCTCCAGGAATGGGGCACCCACCACCTTCTTTCTTACAGCCCCCCATTAGATACTGAAGGGCAAGGGCTGCTCTCAGATCTCCCCAGAGCCTTCTCTCCACCAGGCTGAACAGCCTCAGCTCTCAGCTGGGGGCAACAGTGGTGGTAGGGTAGATGGTTAGACTTGATCTTAAAAGTCTCTTCCAACCTTAATGATTCACTGATTCTGTGATGCCTCCCAGCGCATCCTGTGACACCTTGGCCAGCAGTGAGCAGTGGGCATGCTGTGCCACACTGCTTTGTACAAAGCTGAAGTTTCTTCCTCCCCCACTTCTGTGTAAAAAATGAGCATACATTTGTACGCAGTGCACAATGCTGTAGCCACTACAGATGCGTGGGCATCCTGCAGGCATACAGGCTTCTGCTCATCTCAGTCTCTCTCTGCAGCTTTGGAAATGCACTTCTCCAGACTGTTCAGCTGCCATTAACATGCATGCAGAAAGGCACACAGACAATTTAACAGAGCAGTGAAATGCCTTAAAAATCTAGTACAGGAAGCAAAAAAATACCACTTGCAAGTATTAAATAAAAGAAGTATTTGCTACGTTAGCAGCAATACTCAGAGAACGTACCTGGACAGCTGCACTCCATGGTATTTATGCGGGCACATACAACAACTGAAGGACTAAATCAGACACAGTCAAGTGTTTCCTAATTGCCATTTCCCAAAACAAGGCCGTGACTCTTGTGGGACCCCCCAAAAAACACCCCCAGGCTGTGTTCACGTGGCACACGCACAGGCAAACCTGGGCTTGCTTCAGAGAGTTGACTCGAATCAAGTCAAACTCATTTTCAAGACAGTTTATAGCAGAGGGAAGCAATCAGCTTTTGATTAACACAAGACAGACTGAGATTGGGCTTTGAAGCTGAGAACCACAGCACTTTTCTAAGCTGCTCAAGCATCCCAGCATAGAATTTATCTTAACTTGTGGGCAAGTCTTTCAAAGCAGCTCCGTGATCTCAGAGTGCAGATCTGATTGGGAGCTCTTTGGAAAACGTCCTCTCATGTCATTGTACAAAAAAAAAAAAAAAAAAAAAAAAAGAGAAACCAAGACAGGCACAAATTAAAGATTTATTCAGGTCTGAAGTGAACAAGACAAATGCCCACTCAGAGGCATCTCATCCACTTGTCTGTGGCTGCTACTGAAAGACAACAGAGTCACAGCACTTACCTCCATTCATTTAAAGAGTTTTTCCCCACTGGCATTTCTTTTCACCTTTTTACAGTGTACCTCTCCATATACACTGATACCTGCCACTGCTTTGCAGAGACACAGAGCTTTGTAAGGTTTGAGCTCTCAACAAGACACGTAGAAACAGTGAGACCGTACTAAAATATTTGCCTCTCCCCACCAGCCAGCTCTCCCCACTACACCCCAGCCTGGCTTGCAGCAGGGAGTGCACAGGGCCCCCCTGCACACCATGAGAGGTTGTGCTGCTCCTCCTATTCCCAAATTACCTGGCACATGAAAGACATCAACCAAAGCCTCCTGATAATACCTGTGGAAATAAAGACATCTTCACAGTATCCTCATGGCTCCCATCAGACATTGGCATGACCATCTACAGGTGCCTTTGTTTGCTGTTGCTTTCCAAACACGAAGTGATTGGCAATCCCAGAGCAAAGTTTACACTAATTCAGTAATCACACTGTATTTATTGAAAAGCTTATAATCCTGCAAGCAAAGACATTCAAGAGGCTTAAGGAAGGGAAAAGCTGCTGACAGGAGGGCATGCAAAGAGTCACTCATAATGGCATCTTAAGTGGGTCTGTAATCAACAAGATACACATGGCACAGGGAGCCAGATTAAACACGGCCGTCTTGCTAAAATGGTTTGAACTGTGATGTAGGCATGAAAATGAGGGAGGCAAATAAAAGCTTGTTAAAAAGGGGGGATAAAGAGGGAGACAGGTCTGCATAACGATTTTATTCAGGTCGCCAATGAGCATTTCAAGGCTGAAAGTCAAACTGTCTGTTTGCTGGAGGTTCCTCAAATGTTTCAACTAAATGGGAATTTTCTCATCATCTGCCAGCGTGGATCTGATTCTCTCCCTGCCATTCATAGGCACTGTGTAAGCTTTCATGGGCATGAACGCCTGCGCCTAAGCACACATTTATACAAGTGTGTCCATACACTCTTGGCAAACTCCACAGTTATTCCAAGGCCCAAAAAGAGTATTTTGGCCACAAAGTAGCTACACACCATGCCCTGGCAATGCAGTCTTTTCCCACTCTGTCCGGTCAAGGTGCCTTACATTTAATACTATGAAATCACAAGACATCATCGCCTCTAGAGCTGACGGGAAAGCAGCATTCACAGTCCATTTAACCTCTCTGTTCAAATGGCAAATCAATTTTTGTGATGCAGACATCTGTCCCAGTAGGGACTAAACCAACACTCACCAAATTATTCTTCACAGATTACAGAGGAGCTATCAGATGGTAAAGACTTCTCTCCCAGTGACTCAGGCTTTGTTTGAGTCACTGATGGAAAAATGAAAGCCTTCCCACTTCACCAGAAAAAAATGAGAAAATCATCCCCTTGTGAAGAGCAGAGCATACAAAAAAACCTCTCTGCTGGTTCCCAGGGCACACACAGTGCCTATGAATGGGCTAGGAGCTGCAGCGCTGCGCAGGCACACTCCTCATTCCTGAGGTTGTTCCCAGCATCCCAAAAATCTGGGACTACCAATGTGTTAAACACCACATGGCAGGTTTACTCAGATTTGCAGAGCTCAGCATAGAGCAGAATTGTGTCCCTGCTGCACAGGAGGGTAAAAACCAAAAGGAAGATCTTGTATTCTATTTTTTGGATGGGCTCTGCCTTGGGCTCTTCATAGTTCTGAGGGAAGGGGCCAGTCTGCCTCTCTCCTACCGTCTGCATATTCATCTGCCTTACCTGGTAATACTCTGGGGGAAGAGAGCACCTACAGATGGTGGATGAGCTAAGATGAAGTAGTGCTTGTTCATCAAAGACTTAAGCAGCAAAATCTATTCCCCTTCCCTAGGGAAAAAGACCCACAGCAAAGTAGTAAATTGCTGAAGGTCACAGAGCAACTAGTTATCCTTAATACACCTGATGATTGATTCAATGAAACCCAGAGATGATGGCACTATTGGTCAAGGTGCTGCACACAACACGACAGTCACCCCTACATCACTCTATTCCCTGCAGCACCACTTCTCCACGCCATCATCTTCATTTATCCTTACAGCATTCTCGTGGAACAATAGAATGCTGTAAGCTGTCACCCTTATGTTGAAGACAAGTAACAAACACAGAGGCTAACAACTGGATTCAGCCCTACAAGTTTCATCATCTCACATTTCTTACAGACAATACACCCCCAGAGATGTTAGATCCAGCCAGGAACAGACCCTGGGTACAGAATCTCTGTTGGGGCTGAGGTTTGCCTTGGTGCTTTATTGAAGGTCAGAGGGAACTTCGGAAAAAGAAGAGAATTAAACCAACTTCTCTAACAGATCAACTAGATGATCTTTGAAGTCCCTTCCAACCCAAGCCATTCTGTAATTCAATACAGCTGGTATAACCTTAATGTAACAGTGACCACTAGTGTACTCACATCTCCTGACAGCACAGACTGCATTAATGGAACCTGGATCCAGCTTGAGCCTTCATTACCACTCATAAATAAAATACATTCTGCTGTTAAGTCTTGTGTTACACCATTGCACCACTGCACACAGTCACATGGGGAGTGGGATTTCCTGGAGATGGTTTTATATTCTCAGGTGATGGGAATTTTGCTCAGAGACCATCCTGCCTGCAGAGGACATGCAGAGCAGAGCACACCAACCCTGACTTACCCAGCAAACCTGTGCTGAATCACAAGTTTCACTCTGAGGTGGGCCCAGTGGAAACCATTCAGCAGTGCCAGAACTGCTGAGCCACACTTCACAACTTGTCATTCGGCACACATGTGCTTCCCAGAGCTAGTTCCTCGTGCTTTCTTTTCCCTCAATTTAAGCTTTTGCAATTGATTTTGTAATAGAAATGTTAATATCAGCTAACATAGCTCAAGAAAACATTTGGGAACAGGACTTCATTGGTATGCAGAGAACAAGCACGGACAAGAGCTGAAACACATCCCTTCAGTGTATAAAAGTGACCAGCCTGTCATTGGGATGGCATAGCATGTTTTCACCGTCCCTTGAAAGAAAATGTTATAGGCTCACTTCAAATGCCAAGGGTGTCAGTCAAACAAGGTAATTACAACAAATCAACCAACCCTGGAAATCTACAGATCCCCAAAACCTCCTTCATAGGCTTCTTTTTCCTTTCCCCAGACGCTACATTTACAGGAAAAAAATGCATTGATGTTCTCAACACTGGATGTGAAACACTTCCCTCCAGTGGAGAGATTCAGGATTGCTTAATTTTGTGTGTGTGTGTGCATGTCATACACCCTGTCCCTCTAATTAAGCTCAATCAACACGTTTGTTTTTCCAGAGAAGCTCTGAATCTCACCTGTGCCATATAAAAGAGCTACAAAGTGAGTAGAGCATCCAATTATTGAAGGGCAAAGTGAACAGAAGATTATTGCACAGATGAGAAAGATAAAATAAAAGGCCAGCTAAACAACTCAAGAACTTCATCGCATCTTCACTACAGTGTATGAACCAACCAGTGCCCTGTGATCTGTGCTAGAACATGAGAATAAGACATTTGCCCACTTTCAAACTGACAGCTGAGCGCATCCATTCAAAATGTTCTGAAACAGCTATCAAATTCTCCAGTTTTACTTCTTCCCCCTAAGCATTTCGCTTCAGGAACTGAAGCGCAGGTGCCAAAATAGTCCAGCAGACCACTGTTCTCCTGCAGTGTCTCCACCCAATCTAAGTGATGTGGGCTCTCCTTCCAGAATCTCTACTGATGTTCACTCCCAAGCAAACAACCAGGCCTATTGCTTAAAACTGCTCAGTCCTTATACTGAAGATCCAAATAACTGGTATGCTCAAAGCGGTGAGAAATTAGATGAGAACTAATCTTGCAGTGACTTTGTCCTGAAATCATCCCTAGTTTCAACTAAAATGGCAAGAACCTTTCTGGAAGGTGCCGGCACCACCTGACATGTTAAAAATGGCTCAGGCTCTTGGTGCAGTCTATGGAAATAAGACTGTGGCTGATGTTAAATGCATAAGCTCCTCTAGGGTTCCACCACCATGAATAAATGCATCAGTCCTAAGAGGGCTCTAAGAAACATGGATCTAAGCTTACACACAGGTGTTCATCTATCACTTTCAGAGAAGTTTGCCAAACCTGTTTCCCCCCCACCACTGTTCTGAGATCTAAAGGTTACTGGGGGCCCCTACTTACTGTTATGCCCGTGCCCTGGTACATCACACCATCATTGAGTGCTTTGACTATCAATTATCCCCTAGAGGTTCCTATGTAAATACATTCTCCATTGCAGAAGCAGTCATGGGCTCCTCCCCCACTGATTATTCCTGTTGATAGCCTTCCTGACAGTTGGTAGCATCCTGATTACTGTCAGAACAACTGGTACGTCAACAGAGGATTTATTATGGCTTCAGGTGGGAACAAAAGATGAACTGTTACTTGGGATCTGCTTTTCATATGGTTTGACTAAATTCAGCCTGGCAACCCGCAGAGGAAAGGCTCAGTATCTCATTACTAGTGCCTTGAGCTAACAAGGTCCGCTACTCCTCAATAAAATAATGAGCCTTTTCAGTTTACTTTAAATCAACATTAAGTACACTTTAAAGTTTACCTAATGCTTTTCATGGTGGCCAGATCTAATTAAAAAAAAAAAAATCAGACTAGTACTACATGGGCAAAAATAGGACTGAATATAGGATTGAACACTCCCCTGCTCACTGAAGAGGAGCTGGACTTGATGACCTTTAGGGGTCCCTTTCAACTCAAATGATTCTATGATAAAAGCTCAAATGATCTTACAAAAGCTCAGAAGAGTGACCATCACTGCGTTCAGAGAAGGATCAGAAAACACAGGGCTCTCCATGGGTCAGGCAACCCTACAAAACAAGAGGATAACAACGTCCCTTCCTACTAAGACACGGTCCATTCCCAACTGCTGTCTTCCCCAATGAACCCTGGGGAAATTGGACTATTTCCCCTATGATCCATGCAGTGCCAGAAGCCCATGTCATCTCTCCTCGGCATCACAAAAAGGACGTGATGCCCCAGAAGGAGCAAAAGCCACAACTGCAGGAGTCAGCAGCTTAGGCTGGGCTTTCTTCACCCCAAGAAGCCACCTGGACTGCAGACTGTTCACTGCCCGGCACCAATCCATGTTTAGAGAAACAGAAGAGTGCAAGCTAGAACGCTGCTGAGTCCCTGACCAAAAGGCACAGTGTGACCCTGGACACAGTTTGGGGATGAACAAAATCCCACTCCCCCATTCACTACTGTAGGAAAGCCAGAATGCCCACCAATTGATCACATTATGCTCTGCAAAGAAGTCATCTGCAGCCACATCTCTGAGCTTTGTGCCTGGTGCAGGTTTATATACAACTCCACTATTATTTCACTGTGGATTTTGCATTCAGCATAGCTTTTAAGCAGAGGTGCTCTGTGCAATCCGCCCTTTGCTTGTACAAACTAGTGGAACATCTGTGCACTTGACATTTGGTGTGGCATTACAACCAGATTCCCCATTGTCAGCGACAAAGTCCAAAGGGCAATTGATGCAGGCGAGGTGCAGGAAGTGTTATTCCAATAGGTTAGGCCTTTCAACTGCCAAAATGGGCTTTGCTGTGTAAAATGGTTGCAAAATTGAGCTAAATTAGCGAACAGGTAGAAGAATGAACCGATGCCCCTGCCGCCTACATCTTCGCCTTCAAAAAAATTCTCCTAGCTGAGTCAGAAAATCAGTCAACTCATCCAAATTAATAATCTCTCTCTGAAACAACCTGAACAGCCCAAGTGCCCTGCACACTACAGGTGAGGCCATCTGGAGAACACAGCACTGTACAGGAATATTGCTGGTACCCACATCAGCATCCCCACAGTTGGCACCTCCAACACTCACAGCGTCTCCCACCCAGTCCTCACCACACCTGGTGAGACATCACTACTGTATGACTCTAAAAACAAGGAATGCTAAAGCTGTTTGCGTTTGTTTCTTTCCCTCCTAATGCTTCTCTCATCTTATTTGCTCCATTTCAAGTCTCAGCGTGATTTTCCCATTGCTGACAGCATGCAAAAAGCTAAGGCTGCTGTTGAGGGAGAGGGGGAGGGAAATCAAACAACTTCCTCTTAGCTTCATGCATCACTGCTGAACATTAGTTAAAAAAAAAAAAAAAAAAAACAGAACCCTGCTAGCTTTGGTATTGATATATGCAGCAAAAGAGAAGCCAGCCTACCCTCCCACACCTCCAAGACACCACCTCCATAGCAGTGATGAGCTTGGATAAGCAGGCCTGTAATTCTGCCTCCAACACCAGCTGAACCTCTGGAATTCACAATCTGCTGAGAGTATTGGCTTTCTTCTCCTGTTATTTCTGTTTTTCCTCTTTTTCTACATTCTCCAGGACTATTTAAGGAAGGAAATGCAAAACGGTGGTGCACAATCTCGCTGGCTAATCCTTTACTGCTTATTGGGAGCAGTTTGCCACTCTACTTTTCCTCCCTGGCCACCACAACTCAGAGCCAATCACCCACACAATGCCAGCCAGCCATGCAGCACAGCAGGGCTGTTGGGAGAGGTCAAAAAGTGATGTATGGCAGCTCTGGGTTGGACAGCACACCAAAACAATCAATGACGTTGATCTAAAATGACCACATCCTCCTGGCAGAGCTAAATAAAACATCAGATTTAAGCTCACATGCTTCATCCATCTTCAAAGAACACAGAGACAAGACATCTCTCCCCGCTATGATGAAGGCAGGCCCTTCAGAGGACACCCTGCAATTAGTATCAAACAGTAATCAGAACAGACTCTTTACGAGCCATAGCAAGTTGTGACACAGCATGTCACAGGCCCACAGGACACATGATCTTGGCTTCTTGGCCCATCTCTGTCACAAAAGCTGCTGGCACAGGACTCCAGTGGCCACACAAAATAAAAAGAAACTAACATTAGAGCTGAACCACTTCAAGTTTCAATGTTTGGGAACTGGATTTAAGCCTGTAAGTTATCTCCATCGCCTTAGTTTCATGATTTCAAGCTACATCTACATCCCAAAGAGACCACTCTCCTGAGGTTGAGATTCATCCCATAAGACTTCATGCGCTGCATGTTGCACAGGAACAGCTACACCTAAGAAATTCCTGCTTTAAGCAGAGACTGCAAAAGGGTTGTGCAATGTTCTGATGTCACTGATCACAGCATTTAATAGCACTATCCAAGTCTGAATACCATATCCTCTGCCCAGTTCCTTTCAGGTACATTCCAGCCATGAAGACTCAGTACACATAACCAGAGTTGTCTTTGCACCTTCATTCCAAGACTGTCCAAAAATTCAGAAGACAGAACACCTTAACAGAAGAAGGTCAAATCTGATGATATTTTATTATAGAACGGAAGAAAGGTCAAAGGACAGCAGAGAGGCAATACAGAATTTTCCTTCTTCCACCTGAAGTATGTAAAAGCACCCTGCTTCAATGTTCACTATGTCACTGAACCCCTCACCTCAACATCTTCCCTACGAAGAGAGCATATTAATACTTTGATGTATTGCTATCAAAGCCTCTGATCACAAAACATAAACATTCTAGCACAAATCAAGAGCTGTCTTCTATTAAATAAAGCAGCAAAGAAACATGCCACTAATTTTAACATAAGCTGGGACACCTGAGAAAGGCAAGAGCAACTGTGCTATGGAGATGGAGAACACAGCATCCTCATGCTAAAGATCTGCACAGACATGAGAGGTCGGAGTCCACCTTTTTGTTGTTGTTGTTGCTGTTTTTAAAGTAAGATTGAGTTGGGAAGACAGACTGGAGTTCAACTCCATGCTGCCAAGGACTGGGGGCTAGTCCAGGGGCTGCCCAGCTGAGTGGGTAGCAAGGACAGCCCTTAGAGGAAGAGCAAAAGGGGAAAAATTGTGAAGCACAGCACCAATTCCAGCCTGCAGCAAAATGATGACAGTGACAAAGCTCTTAGCAAGCTCTTTCTCCTGGCATGGAGCAAACACAGACGCCTCCCCCCATCACCCCCCACCCCCCGGGAAAAAAGGGAATAAAATCATCCAGAAATTGAGGAGCAAATGGTGAACACACTCCTTCCTTTCTTTGGGAAGCCGGTGATTGCAGCTTTAGGCTATGGAATACAAACTGGCTGTTAAAGGAAAAGGCAGTAATGGCGAGATGACAGTTTGCCATAGTTTACAAAGCCTGCAGGGATGATGATGTTTTGTGTTAGGTGATGCACAAGAACAAGGAGGCAATGACAGAAGCAGAAGAGATATCACCCACTTCTTCAGCTATCCTGGAGCTCCAGTGCAAGAGTCAAAGCAATTATTTCCACAGCTTCACAAACCTTTGCACCTCTCTGTTAATGTGTCAGACTTTGTTACATTAATTGTACCTTTTTCGGCCCCAGGGGAAAAAAAAAAAAGTCATTTGTTTAGAGAATAAACAAGGGTGCACTTTTATTTCCCTCTTTCACTCTCCATCCTTCTGTTCCTCTTCCTGTATTTTATTCTCTGATCAGATGTGCTCCTGCAGTGACATCTTCTATTCCATATGCCCTCCTCCCTCCAGAGACCCCACAGCAGCAGGGCAATATCCATTATCTTCACAAGTGCCCTGTAGTTTTACAGCAGATGATGCCAAAACATGTCATAAAAGGAGAATCAAAACTCCTCTCTATCACGGGGAAACAGGACAGCTAACAGACCTGCCTAGGGATGCTCAAGAGACAGCATGCAGATGCTCTCTGTGGGATATTCCCCATGACCGTGGCCTGAGCCATCCTCCTCCTCCTGCTCCCTGTCCTTCCCTCAGACAAAAGCCTTTCTCACAGCACCAGCTCTAACACTCGAGCTCTGCAGGTGTGAACACTCAGGCAAGAGCAAATTTTACACTCAGCTCCACATTTGCAGCCATACAGCCATCCCTCTGCAAACACTGCATTCAGACATACTGCTCCAGATCCACTCTGCTGCGGTCACACGAGGGGAGAGCACAGAGCTGCTAGGTGATGTACAGAGCAAAGTGCCACAACATGAAGTGTAAAGAGCTTTAAGGGGTTGTTCAATTAACAGTTCCAGGCCAAGAATTACAGAGCGAAAAAAGTTTGCCATGATATGTGTGCACTGAACAAACACATGAATTTTGTAATTTCTCTGTAGAGGAAAAAGAAAAAAGAGGAAAATGCAAAGAATGAGTTGCGTGATAATTATTTTGTCCTTTTGATAATTATTTTTCCCTCCCACATCTTCTCTCCTCTCCCCTGTTGAGATATGTAATTTGTGGGTGTGTTCTCTCCAACCTTCCAGAGCTGTCCCAGACTTCTGAAATGAGTTTCTTGCTGAACCTCTACAGCACAATTACACTGAGATTGAACCGAGCCATCTGGTCCCCAGCAGAAAATGATTTCTTTTATGGTTCGTGGGTTGCCAAATCAAGATTATTCAGGCACAACAGCATTTAGGGGTTTGCTATTTTTAGCAGGATATGCAGCTTTCTTGTTTAGGATAACTAAGAAGCTACTATTAAAACAAACAAACGAGAGGAACAACTGAAGCCCAGCAAACTTTGAGACAGATAGAGATGCTCCTCCAAGAGGAACTGTCTATGCTCAGAAGTTCTGGAGGTTAACCTGTCTCATGGCAAGGATCATGCTCATGGCCTGCTTCTCTGCTAAAGGGGAGAGGAAGATACATGCAACACAATCATGCACCATTCTGACAGCATATTGAGAGTCTTAGAAAGGATCATGGTTGTTTGCAGAGGATTACAGCTCTTGCTTGAGAACAGGCATTTCTGTAAGTGCAAAACTGCAAGACATACCATCCACACTGAAGGTTCATAATGAAGACACAAAGATATTTGCACTCAGGCATGTGCACACACATGCAGGAACACCCGGGTACAGATCTCAGCTCTGTGACTACATGTAGGACTGGCAAATACAGAATCAAACCAGAACCTGGCTCAGAGAGGACACAGCTCTCAGCTACACTGCAGAAGAAACCTGCAGACAGGCACGCTCGATCCATTTTGCGAAAGCACAAAAGAAAACAGCTCTTCAAACATAAGGATGCCTCCTCACAAATGTCTGCAGGCTGCAAGTTGTGCCGAATACTACCAGCAGAACCTTCATGCAGTACCATGGCTTGAAAACCTTCAGCAAAGATCAAGGATGGCAAAAATATTTCATAGAATTCAAAATGCTCCAACAGTGTTTGGAGAAGCAGTGACTTTCTTACAGCTCCGTGAAAATACTCATGGTTAGTCAAGCTCATACATTTCAATTAGCTTTTTTTGTTGTTGTTCCTTAATGACTAATACACAGTAATTAATGAGTTCCACTCCATGTATTTCCTCCTTCCACTCTCATTATTATTATTTATACGTTATGCCCATTAAAGCCAGCTAACCGCTTGTAAAGCACTTCCCTTCCTCAACTAATAGGTGAAAAGTGATAAAATATAAATATGTATCACCCCCCTAATCAAGCCAGAGATGATAGGGATGCTCACAGCCAAAGAAAGGCTGTGTTTCAGAGGGGGGTTATCGGCTGCTGCACAAACCAGAAGATCATGGCTGTCGTGTGCATGTGTAATGTACCGTACAAAGGAACTGCACATCATTCTGCAGCTTTTCCTCATGCATCTTGCCCGTGGCAGGCTCTGTGCAGTGGGGAAGAGGCCGGGTCAGAGTTGCAGTGATGCACAGAGGGAGTGGGTGCTGCTGTTGCTACCTCAGGGCTGGCCCAGCAGCTGCCCGCTCACCCGCCGTGTGCTCTGCGCATCCATCTGTACCCACTGCCAGTCTGAGCCAATGCGTGCCAGTAAGCACTGGGCTGCTGCTGGGCGCTGAAGAGCAATGATGAGCATCCTTAACCTGCTCTGTAGCAGCGCTGGCTCAGTGCACTCTGTACATTAAGTGACAGGCAGACTACCCCATAGATCAGCAACAGCGTTACCCAAAAGGAGTCCTATCCCTGCACAGCACCATCGTGCACACCCCAAGGTCCAGCTCACTGCCTTAGCCACAAAACCAGCCCACAGATAGGCAAGAAATGGCACCCAGAGTGAGAAGGCAAGAGGTCTGGGATCTGCTGTTGGTTGTGCAAGCACACTGCTTGCACAGTTGCCACTTCTGGCTCACATCCCAGTGCCACAAATCAAAACCGATGTGGAAACATTTCCACTAGAGAAGGTGATCACCTCTCAGTTTGTGCCACTGATCGCATACTTCTCAGGTCACAGTGTTGCACTGAATATTTGCAAAATGCAAATACACCAAGCAAGGAAACTGAGGACTACAACAGGCAGCAGATGATGCTAGTATTTGCAGTAAGGAGCAGGTATGAGGTATCCTTAAAATCCTGACTCAGAGCAGGTTTTCTCCCTTTGTTAGTCACACATCATGCAGCTTGCTTGAACAAACTATGAACTTCAAATTACAGGCAGCAGGACGCCTACTTTATATTTCCAAATAGGTAGTTAAGGGACACACTTCATCTCCACCATGGAAATAAGAAGGACAAAAGAAGAATGAGGACCCTACATCCCAAAAGTGAAGTAGTGGGGATGGATTAATTAACATAGGGCCAAAGAGATATGGAATAGCAAATGCCAAGGCCTCCACTGCAGCAAGCCACCCTAAAAGAGCAGGACTGTGTTAGCAGCAGATGGTGCATTGGACTTCCAAGGATAACCTACAGAAAATCACCACAAACATCCATGGCAGCCAACTTGAAGCCTTGACTTGAAGCTCAGACCTTGACAGCCTGGAAACCACACTAAGTCAGGCCAGTGAAAGCAATCCAAAGAGCATGGCCTGGCTTCTGAAAACAAATCTATTCTTTTAACATTCTTGAAACAAACCGTTTCTTGTTCTTAATTTTTGTTTTGCCCATATTTCAAGTGTGGCCAAAATTGAAGCACCATCCTCTCTATTCAGCAGGGGCACCCTCAGCAGCAGCTCTGCTGTGCCCAGCTCCCTGCCTGGCACCAGTGAATTTGGGAAGCAAGACAGGTAGGACATGTCCTTTAAGGGTATCATTTCCCTGCCCCCTAATAATGATAACTAAGTCCCTGGTGCTCAGGATAAGGCTGTCATCTAGTGGCAAGCAAGAAGCCTGCAATTAATTCTCTCCATCAAGACAGTAAAACCAAAACCCATGAAAGTCCACAAGTTTTCTGCCATCCCCATTCCTCTCCTCTCCTCTCCCTGCTGACCTGCATCAGGGAAAGACAGTAAGGTCATTTTGCATTATTTCTGCAAAGAAAATTGATCTTGTGAAATTCTGGCCTAGTAGATTCATCTCTTGAAACCAAGAGGCACTTCTCCTTAGGCTGAGGACAAAGACAGATGCAATCCTTCAGGATTCCCCGTGGAGATGCCACAGGCATCTTTAAGCTGTTCTGAATAGCCTCACTGCAGTGGGACAACAGCCCCAAGCATCCTAGCTCAATTATTTGCAGAACAGCCTGAATGAAGGGAGAAAAATCAGAATTTTTTTCTCATTCCAGCACAGGCTCATCCCACAGACATTATTCATGTCATTATAACAGCATCTGGCTCTGCACCTTAGCACAGTAACAACTCCTCACTCATCTTCAGTGCCAATAAGACAGCAAGAGCGTGCTAAGCAAGTCCCTGTGCCTCCCAGTTCACACCAACTGCTTTGCGGCTGTCAGCCTTGTTACTTCACAGCACTGTTTCCTTGATAGCATGCTTTACTAGTAGTAAGCCTGTCGTTATTTTCCAGCCCCCTGCACAGGTAAATTGACTCTGCCTTCAGTACAAGCACAAGAAGCATGGTTCAGTGCCCCTATTTTGTAGTCAGATACATCTAGAAGCACCCCTGAAATCATCCCTCTTACCCTTCCAGGTCATACAGTTCTTGTGTATTGTAACATCAGCAGTCAGCACGTGCAGGGAATGGAGGGAAGCACACTTCAGGATATCACACATCTGGTTTTATTATTACTATTACTAAACTTATAAGCTCCAGAATGCATCTGTGAGACCCAGGTCAGCCCAGAGATCTCCTAACTCTGGCCCTTGGAAGGAAGGAGGAGACCTGGACTGAGAATACAGAAGGAAGAACTCAAAGGATGAACGATGCATTCAGAGCGTGGAGGGTCAAAATCTGCTGAGAAGGTGCTGGAGAAGGCAGCTCCGCTGAAGCATGCTGATCCTGCAAAGAGGAGTACCAAGGCCCTGCACTGCCAAAAGCTCCTTTCAGTGCTTTCATAGAGGGGGATTTCATCTTGCAAAGGCAGAAGCAGTTTCATCTGCCTTGCCAGACACACAGGATGGGGCTTGCAAGTTGTGGTGCCTGCACAGATGAAGGAGTGGATGAGAAGAACCTGCATTGGGAGCATTAGTTACATGCTGGGTGCTCAGGGACCTCCCAGGTGGGATGCAGATGGATTTGGGAGCAATGGCTGCATGTCACAGCCAAGCTACCTAAGAGCTGATGAGCTCTCTGCAGATGTTAGCAGGACATTATGAATCTGCCTGAAAGGAAGCGGCCATCTGCTTTGTGAATATAATAACCTTTCCCTGTGTTATCACTGTCATTCAGAGCAAGGTTTATGGCAGGAGTAAGGCCTCCACTCACATGAAGTTGCAAGAGGGCACTCCAAGTAGTTCTGTACCCATGGGAAGAGGCCACTCAGCACCTGGGGGGATTTTCCAAGAAATTGGATGGATTCAGTGCAGTTCTGAGATTTTCTGTATATCCTTTCAGCGTTTCTGGAGACTCATGGTATCATAGATGGTGTGACCAGCTGCTACATCCCCCTGTACACACCAGTGAAGGGGTTAACAGTGACCCCACAGCAGCCTGAAGGAGAGTTTTGTTAACAGGAACAGTAGCAATCTTCATATTAATAAACTCCAGTGAAACAGAAAGACAGGCAGAGAAATGAAACAATCTCCCCACTTCTCAGGAGCCACTTCCTCGCTGCAATCCGAATTCATTTCGTTCCTCTGACCCTACCACCCCATCCCCGGGGCTTTGCTCACATCCTACCAGGCTTCCGGAGGCAACTCAGGATCAAGTGCCACCTTTACTTTGCCTTACAGAGCAAATAATGTGACACGTGGGAGCTCCAACCTGTCCTTCCCCCCTCCAAAGAAGCATATCTCCTTGCGTTTGGGTCCAACAGATGTTGGCAGCAGTCAGCTGACGTTTCTGAACCTCTGCAGTGATCACATCAGGCAAAGAAAGCTCTGAGGCATGCACAATCGAGAGCACACGCAGTCAGCACAGACACACATCACAAAGTTATACCTTTCTAAGGCTGGTCAACATTTTTCCAGCATCATTACATTTGACAGATAATTGTCCTTCTGATCCTTTTAGTCAAAAGGATCTCTTCCATCCATGAGTAAGAGGTCACGATTTCATTGAAAAGAAATCAAACTGGCGTTCAGGTTCATGGGAGAAATGAAAAGAGAAGTGCACCACTTCTGCGGAAAACATCAACCAAGACATATTTCCCCCCATCTTCCGCTGCCATTCTCTATTGGAAAAGAGAATTTCCATCCAGCTCGAGTCATTTTGTCCCTGTCAGGTCAAATTGGATCAGCTCAATGAGCGCCGCTTTTATTTGCGGTCACGTTTGAAATGGATAAATCAGGCTACACATCAATGGAAAAATCCCAATCAAGGGGGCATCTAAGAAGAAAAGCATACATTACACAGAGCAGCAGCGTGTGACTGTATCAGCAGGTTGTTTGCTTCCCGCAAGAAGCGGTGTTTCTGCACTGAGGCAGGTCAGCTCACTGGCCTCAGCGGGGAGCTCTGCAGCTCCGTGCACAGGAACGACAAGTGGCCACACAGAGTGGCAGCACAAAGTCCAGGTTTACCCGGCTATCCCAAAACACACCCACAGCTGAATTAGGACCTGATCTCCCCGCAGCTCACAGCAGAGGAGCAACCCAACCTCAGGGCTCAGAGCTCAGCAAGAGTGAAGAGGATGTTTGCTCCTGTTGCATTCTCACTCTCCTTCAGTAAAGCAGGGGGGAATCACAGTACAGTGCACAGGAGGGCTGTATGGTCCCTAACACCTTAAGGCATCCTCCCAGGGACCTATATGCACATCCAATATCTGTAACAGGACTCGGACCCATTAGGGGCTGTTAGGGACTGTCCTGAGCAGCAACTATACCTGTCACTTCCACACCTGAGCAACAGTCCCCACAGTTACTCCAGCACAGGCTGGGATTCAGTCGATTAGAGTAACTTCAAAGAACTGCAGCTGTCAGAGGAAAGCACACTGCTCATCATGGAGCAAGGTCCCTGTGCCTCTGTGTGCAAGAGGGGTAATGAGGGGAGCAAGAACTGGCTCTGCTCGGTGGCTGGTTTTCTTATCTTGTCCTTAGTCGTTCCATCCTCAGTTAAAAGACAACTGATCAAAAACCATACAGCTAAAAAACACTTTTCCAGTGTACACAATAGAGACTCAAGACTGTTGAACTCAACAGCATCCAACATTATGAAGTGAGAAGCTGAGCAAGAAAACCAAATCTCAGTGTTTCAAATAACAGATTTCTATCTGCTTTCCTGCTCCCTGGAGCAGAAAAACCATGTTAGACTCCCAGTGCTCCAGCTGTAGAGTGCGTGGCGGTCACTAGTTGGCATGAGGCTGGCATTCCCTCTGCAGCACATAAAAACAAATATTAGGTGCTTCTGCAACTTCATAAAGAAAGAGTTTTCAAGCCATTCCAGATATCATCCAACCAGACAGACCCTGAGTGCACTGTGCTCTGGCACATCACCTCCTGTGTGCACTCCCAGCACTAAAAGCATAAACACATTTCCTAACCCAATGTGACTTCAGAGGGCCGAGCTACATGCTATTTCTGGAAACATGCCCTGAGCAACACTTTCATTAATCTACAGCTGTTTGAGCAAATTATTAAGGCTACAAAGCTACAGATCTTTTCCCTTTAAATCAGACGTAATCGTAAGTGAATATTTCTTGTGGGCTTTAAAAGTCTGCTCCTGGAGCAGGAAATGTGTAACAGCCACTCCAAATACAATTTTATGGATGGATTTTTAAACATGAGTAAACAACGCAGACACCCTACATGCAACATAACTGGAGCATCAGCTTTAGATACTCAGAGAATGGTCTTTGTGCTTTGCATGTAATAAGTGGCCACTGCAACAGATTCCAGACAGCTCCACATCCCACCAGGCTCACTCCAGAGCCTTCCCTTGCACCGAATGTGCCCATGTTTTCCTCCATGATGTGATGCACTGACAACAGAACAGCCGTTCTGTTGTGGAGCTGTGTCATACACTACATTTTCTATAGCAGATAAGTCTCCTTGGGGCAAAAATCATCCCTATATTTTTACATAGCAGTTAGCACAGCAGAGACTTGATTTGTTCAAAATTTCTGGGCATTCTGACTACAGACTACACATTAACAAAAAGAGTGCAGAGCTACTAAGAATTAACACCTGGGGAACCCAAGAGCTGACCCCAAAAGCCAACCCCACAGCTACTGAAAAATGACAGTCCTGATTTTCTACAGTTCTCTAATTCTGAAGCATCCTGAGTCTACCCAACCTCAACAGCTGACTATCAAAGCCTTCTCTTGGTAAGCCTTGTACCGCCTGCTGGAACAGGTGAGAGAGAGCCTGCTCTGGAGCAGGGATGCTCCAGAAGTTTAAGGCTGGGAATCGACAGCAGGTCCATTCTGGGGATCTTTCAGTCCTTGCACCTCTGCTACCTTTACCAGCTAAGTCTCACTGGCTTGTATTGCCTGTTTCACTCCCTCCTTCCACCCCCCACCACATCCCTCCCACCCTCATCTCTCTCCCTTTCCCTGCTACCCTCCCAACTCTTGCCTGTCCAGGGTGACTTTAATCTCTGCGATGCGATGTCACACTCAGGCAGTAATCCCTGCTCTCCCATATCAAACGCTGTGGGTGTAATCCTTCTTTCCACATTTCAAAGGAGCTGCAATCTCCCTCCTGCACCCCTGCCTTTCCCCCTCCTCCCATGGTCACAGCCATTTATGGCAACGCCGAAGGGCTCAGAGTGACTGGCACACCACCTTTGGATGGGCATATGGGATGCTTATGCTCTCCAGCATGCTTTCTGTAGTTCACTGCAAACTCACAAATATGTTTGGCCAATACTATGCTCATTGTCAGCCTCTCTAGAGTAAAGCTGAGGCTCCCCATGAGCTATGCTGGCCCAAGAAGATGAGCAGGTCTGTGTTTTAAGCAGCAACAGCACTGCTCACACAGGGGCACCCACCATAGCCTCACACAGTTCAGAGCGTGTCAGCACAGGGACTCATTGGGTACAACTCTCCCAGCTCCTTTGAAAGCCCAGTTGACTAATGAAAGATATTACATTCTCAGCAAGGGTTATGCACTGTTTCCTATCTGATCCAACCGCTTGCTGCTTAACCAACTGGATGAAAAATATGCCAATGGAGACCTTGATCCAAGCTTCACTGAATTTACTGAAGTCATACCAGCAGAGATTTTGGCCAATAGCTAGCAAATATCTTAATAGCCCAGAAGAATAGGGAATTTATTCTGATTCCAGCTATGCTAGCTTAAATCCAGATTGTTTCCACTGGATTAATTCTGTAAAGCAGAGTAAGGGAAAATACTCTTGGTGCTTTCTCAGTCAGTTTCAATCATGCAAGTGAGAACACATGCCCCTTCTCTCAAAGGATGGCATTCTCATAGCTGTACTAGCCCACCAGCCTCCCCGGTAGCCACAACAAATCACTGATTCCTCAAACTCTGCATGTTGCCAGAGGGAGCACAGCCTGCATACATCATAGCTTGAATCATCCCTTGTACCACTGAACATGTCCAACAGGATGCAAGGATGAGAGGGAACGGTCTCAAGTTGCACGAGGGAAGGCTCAGGTTGGATATTAGCTGGTGGAGTCACTGCCCCTGAAGGTGTTCAAGAACCATGGAGACGTGGCACTGACGGACACCATCAGTGGGCATGGTGGGGGTGGGTACCATACCATCCTACTGGATTAATTCTGGTTCCTTCAGATGGGGCTATTGTTGCTACAGTGGTACCATCAAGCCAAGATCTCAATCAAGTTCAGGACTACTTTTTTTTTTTTACAACTTACTTTTTTCCCTACGTAACCACAGACAGCAGCCAAACATTTTCCAAAGCTCTTGCTGAAGGAGCAAAAGCTTTCCTGACAAACAGTGCTCTCACACTTGATTAAGGACATTGTACAGCACCTGGATGCTCCAAATGAGCAAAACAAGCAGCAATTAGATACTAATTAAACCTTTTAAGAGAAGAGAATGAAGACAGAAGCAGAATCTGCTCACAGGTACATATCACACAACAGGCAACCACGAATCCAACGTCCTCAGATATACTGGCTCTTTTCATTACTCCTCCCTCCCTTTAAACGTTTCTCTACAGCCCAGGTGAAGCGCTCAGAATTTGTCATTATCCCAAACCTTCACCCTTAAGCCTTATACATTGCAAATCAGAGCCCCAAGCCTTTCAGCTAAGGACATATTCACTGCTTTTCCTTTTTCCTTTTGAATGCCAGCTAGGATTATTAGTACAGTTTGCTTGTAGCACCTGGGCCTGAATTTTTCAGTGCACCTGAGGAATGAAAGATCAACTCCAGAGCCCAGACTTCCACCTTCAATGTCCTCCTTTTTGCCCCTTTGTTTGCATGTCCCTCATCACCACAGTGATGGCTGCAATACACTATAGCAAACAAAATTCAAAGCAACATCCCAGTCCCAGTGCTGCGAGGTTCAGGTATAATAAAACCTGCAGCCTGCTCCTCCTCCCCATGGCTCTGAACAACACTGCACTCTCCTTCTTCCATGGGAAAACCTTCATGGGCACTCCATTTAAAAGCAGCACTTTGCATCTGGTACCAGGCACATCTTCCAGCCCACTCCCCAGGCAGGACCAGGAGGGTACTCTAATGCATCCCCTTCCCTGCAAGGTGGCCCATTGATAAAGACAATAGGATTAACAGTACTTCAGTGTCTGCCGGGCTTTGCTAGAACCTCCGGCTCAGGATTGCTCTGCGCAAGACTTAATCTCTGCTTTCTAGGGACTCTCTCTCTGCTGGGAGGGAGGGGATTTAAGCAAGCGCTTTTCTTGGTGCAAATACAATTAAGCAAATACTCCATTTACTTTCTTTCTGATAGAATCAGTATCTGCTAATGAGGTACCGTTGTTCCAAGACAAGTAGTGCCAGCCTCTTGAAAATGTTATTTTGATCCCTCCTGAGCCTCTACATGCAGCTCTGAAATTGCACACAAGCCTAAACTGAATTCAGATTTGCCCATCTCAGAAAAAATGGGGTTGCCTTCCTTCCTCGGTGCATCAGCTTTTTCAAACCTAATTTCTCTCCCTAGTATATTTCTCACAAAGCTTGACACATCCTCTACACGTCCCTAATAGACAAGCCACTTTATATGTCCTAGGGAAATGTTCTTCCAATTTCCCAAAGTATAGTCATCAGCAGCGACGTTCTCTAAAACACATCAGACAGGCACAACATACTGTCCGCAGTGCTTTTACGAATTACAGACTCACTGGGGAATGGAGCTTTGAGTATTTCATTCCACTAGGACAGTTAGATCACAACTAAGCAGCCCTAGCAGTATTACCAATATGATTAGTAAAGGGGTATTAACATTTAAAGTGGCCGTTAACACCACCAGTGTGGGAAGGAACCCAGGTAATAGCATAAGGTAAAAAGTGGTTGGGAAGAGACCACTCATGGCTGATATCAGGCAACTCAAAGGGCAAAGGAGAACTCGAGCAGTGGAGAACTATATTGAGTTGTCAACTATCCCACATGACCATACCACAGAGTAGATGTTGCCCCATGTGTGCCCAGCAGCCTTGTCCACTAGGCTGTACTCCTGGAAGCACCATCCCTCCCCGCTCTCCTGTAAAGCACTGCACAACTTAAGGCCTAGAAGATCATTTTTTTAAAATCTTAACGCTCCCATGGCCATCCTCAGGGACCTGCGTAAGTCCTGAGTGTCTCATTAACTCCCTTGCTTGTCCAAAGGGAAGCAAGAAGCGAAACAAGCCATGTGCCTTCTCACATTCCGTCTTGGCTATTATTTATTCAGGTACAGGTTATCTGTTATATATTATTTATGTGTCATGAATATTTACTAGTAATGGGGAAGAAATAAATTACCTGCTGCCTGCATCTATCTGCTACGTTAAACCATCCCCGTGTTCCTTAGCAGTGAATGATTTCCACACAGTGGTGCAGCAATCCAGCAGCCCCCAGAGACGTCATCGGCCTGCACTGCCTAATTGCCCTAATGAGCAATCCCCAGATGGGGCCCTGTTTTTCCTGGAATCATTTCTGGGACTTTCTCATGAGTGTGCAGGTCACAAGCGCAACCCAAGCCCATTCATAGAATCATGAAAGTTGGAAGGGACCACTAAGACCACCAAGTCCAACCACCAACCCCCCACTACCATGCCCAGTAACCAGGGCCACATCTCCATGGTTTTTTAATGCCTCCAAAAGATGCTGACCCCACCACCCCCCTGCGCAGCCTGTGCTCGTGCCTCACCACTCTTTCTGAGAAGAATTTGTTCCTAATATCCAACTCAAAACACTTCTAGACAAGCTTTCCTCATTTCCGACCTCTTTTGGCCAAAGCCCACCAGGAAGAGGCCAATGATCTGAGCACAGAAAGTGATGCACAGAATCTGCAGAAGATGGCTCACGTGTCATCCTCAGCACCACCTCTGGCCATAGCCTGGCACACTGTAACTGCACCTCTGCACTGAAGCCCAAGACTGACACTCCCTGTACCAGGGAGAATACAGCAAACATTGGGAATTTATGGCTCTCCCCACAACACAACTGCAATTGCAGTCTTGTGGCAGAAGCGACAACACCCAGGACAAAATCCCTGTTAATTAAAGCCCTCTTGATCCCCTAAAACTATTACATTCAGCTAAACATCACCCTTCAGACCCCAAGCAATGCAGAGATCACCACTTTCCAATGGCTAAAATCCTGCTTGGCAGGCAGCCACAAACACCACGGCCTCTGCACCATGCAAAGCTCCTGCTTAAGGGCATGCACATTGCCCTGCTTTATGAGAGCTTCTAAACCTGCTGCATGTGAAGAGCACATTGAAACCTAACTGTCACAATTCAGAAGGAGCCATCAAAAGCTGACCAGAAAGGAAAGCAAAGAGGTTTCGCTTAATTAAAGCTGGCTTCGTAATGGAAATTATCATGGTTCATATCGAACATCAATTAAGAAAGCAGGATGTGACTGCTGGCTTTGCTCAGAACATTTGGATTTGCAAATCCAAACAATGATGATGTAGCTACTCAGTGCTGCCTATACAATTTTATCCCTCATCTCACTCTATTTTCTCTTTGGGCCTCAACAGCCTCTAGTTTTTCCCAAACAGGCAACAGAAAATCTTGAAAACATTATCCAAGTGCATAGAAACATTCCAAAACTGTCTGGCAACTAAAGAAGGAAGGAAAACTTCTGTTGTTAAAATCCCTCCATTTTTAATGCCATCTCCTGACTTTTTAACGCTTCTGCCCGTGAGCTTTGAGCCGGTAGCCCAGAGGAGGAGAACTAAACAGATGAAGGGCAGGAGGTTCAAGGGTCAGCTTACTGAAAGCATGACTGCTGCTCCTCGCCAGCTCTGTTAGCATGGGCTTCAGCTAAGGTAATCGCTGGAGCTACACTGAAGCCCCAGAACTAAGCTATTTACATCAGGTAAAATCCAGCCATAGCTGCTTACATGCCTGTCCACAATGTTACGGGTCCCTCAGCTCACCCTGTCTGAGGACCAGCAGGTAATTACCTGGACCCAGCACCTCAGCAAGGCTCAGTAAGCAAGCCATCCCATATGGCTCAGTTTGCTGAGCTCCACCAGCTGTGCTGGAGCACTCTATTTTCCATTATAAGATTGTCTTTTGTTGCTTAAATCTCCACCAAATTTGAATTGACTGGGACAACATTTTTCACGTTGCATGATTGCCTTGGGCTATACGAACACTCACACATACATATGTGTGTGATATATGTTTGGGGGAAGGTTTTCATATGAAGCAGTTCAGGTGTCAGGCTACTAATGGAAGGGCTGAGTCCAACCATGCCGTACCGACACCCTCCCATGCCAAATGGCTCCCATCTCCCATTCCCTTCACACATGGTTTAGTGGGCATGGTGGAAATGGGTTGGTAGTTGGACAAGATGACCTTAGTGGTCTTTTCCAAATTTAATAATTTTTATGATTCCCTGGCTCCCATACAGCACCAATTCCTGCAGGTTGCCTCACTCTCCAGCTATAACACGATGTAGCATGGCTGTTGGACACCATTCATGCGAAGCATTCTTCCCATCTCAACAACCAGTTGGATAACCATAGTTCTAGGGTATCATCTTAATTTCTACCAGCAGCTGAAAGACTAAGTTCAAGTGTTAAAGTATTACAGCCAGGGCATGACAGTGACATACCACACATGTAAAGCATGGAAGTCCTCCTAAGGAAGGAAGAACCCTCTACCACTCACACTGTTTGGGCTTCCCTGGGTGAGGGCAGTCTGCAACACATGAGGACATCTCAGAAAAACCCATGGGAGCCTCTCTTCTACAAAAAAGCTTATAGCGGAGGCAAGTTTTGCTTCCCTCCCAGTACAGTCTACCACACTGCCTCATCAACAGCACTGCCACGCCTCTCCACCACTGCAGGAACACTACACTGCTGCTCAACAACAGGAAACTGTGGCCATTTGAGGAGATGGATGGGGACGGAAAGGCAGGGATGTTGAGAGGCAGATATTGAAAAACGTGCAAACTTCTCAATAGCAAGGAATCCTTTAAAAATCGTTATATATAATTGCTTTTTTAAAAAATGATCATTATAATTGAGGGAACAATCCACAAAGATCAATCAATGACCCACAGTACACACTCACCTAACAATCTGCTCTTTTTGCAGGGAAGAGGAAAGCAATTATATCCATAGCCTCTCTCCCATCACAGAAGGATCCCTAGCAGGAGGAGTCTGATCACGTTCACAACTTTGGGAAAGGGTCCCACCTGATGCACAATTATGCCTGAAAAGGTGGAGGTGTTCCGCTAACAACATTCTCGTGCCAGAGACTTTACACATTTCACATAGGGACTCACCGCAAAAACGAGAACTCAAGTGCTGCTGATATTAATTCAGTCAATTCTATAACATTTTAACAAGGATTTAAAATCTTTTCCAGGACATCACATCTCCCCTGCTCATTTTCCTTTCTTGCAGTCCTCAGGACATGCAGCAGCACCCAGCTCTGTTACTTGCATTATGTCAAATTGCAGCCCTAACAAAAAAAGCATTTGTTCCTATCTCACTTCTCTCTGCTGGCATTAGGACCCAACCTGATGTCCTCACACATAAACACACACAGATGGGAGCAGACCTCAGACATGGATATTGAAAAAAAGATAAGAAAAGCTGTATAAAGAATTAGAAAAAACAGGTGATGACTTTCTACATGATTGGACTGGAAATTAAGATCTCAGCCTTTGAAATGCCCTGGGTGCAACAGGCACCTGCAAGTTTCCGAAGTCAGAAAGCAACAGGAGCAACTGCTCCTGTGTGGCTTCAAGAGCTGCACCAGACACAAGGATGCAGCCAAGCATCAGTGCAAGCAAGGTTCAACCACTTCCACTTTGAGCCAGGTAGAGTTCATCACAGTGCATGCATGGAAGAGCTGGGTGCATTTGCCACCCCACTACTGCAGATGGAGCTCCCAGCCACCTCCTCCAACCTCATCATCCTGTCCTCACATCCCTGCTTGCTGCACCTGCTCAGCTCTGAGCAGGCAGCTCCTTGCCTATTGGAGGCATGCACATCCCTGCTGTGTGTAGGATACTACCATGAGGTCAACGTTCTTAATTAAGCTCATTATGGAGACTCACTGTCTTGTTTTCAGAAATCATGGTAGCAGACAAAAGCAGCCATAAAATGTACCAAGTGCAAGCAGAGATTACACTAGAGAAAGAAAATCCAGCAATCAAAATAACCAACATAAAACACCCAGAAACCAAGTGATTCAAACAGTGAATGGAAAAAGCATTTCATGCAAACTGACGCAAAGACTCCCCACGGACTGCAGAAGGCAATGAAAGAACCAAAAAGGAGATGCAGGCTGCTTTGAACCTTGTTTTCTCTTTTTTCAAGTTGATCTTTTTCCCCTCAGGTTTCAAACATTCATTCACCAACACACACAGAAAGCACTGGCTGGAACATGCAGGGCAACCAACCAATGGGCAGACTAAGCAGGGTGGCCATGCCCACAGTGCTGCATTACAGTGTGGCTTTGCCACCCCTACCCTAACCAGGGGCTGGAGCAAGGTGAGGGAAGGGTCCTATCCCACCTCTGTAGGTCTCAGCCTGAAAAACGAGGCCTGGCCTTGCAGGAATTGTTACAACTTTCTCATCTTATGATGTCACATGGTAAGTAAATATATCCCAATTAATGCAAAAGAAAAAGATGTAATCTCTGAAATGTTCACACAAGGAAACTTCTGTGAGAAAGAGACAGGATTTCAACACAGCAGAGAGCAGAACCAAGCTTCTGCTTTTCCATTTTTGATGAAAAATCATTCTGCTTAAAGGCTCTGCATCTTCCTGGGCCCTCCATCAAGGGCTGCAAGGTGTGATGGCTGACCAGACTGAAACAGCTAATAACTGCTCAGCGAGTCAGAGAAGGTTGTACTGAGAGCGGTGTCATTCTGAGGTCAACCCAAACACAAGGCAATTAAAGGAAAGGCTTAAAATAATTAATGGGTCTCTTTTGATTTAACAAAGGAAAAGGAAAAGAGCACATGAATGCAAGGTCTCTGCTCTCCGGGCTCACCCTATCTGCCACCCCACAGTCATCTTCCTGCCTTCCCATCACACTGGAACAGCACATCTCCCCCCCAGCACATCCTATCCAACACTCCCCAGCATCTGTGCTTCCCCATCTTTATTCGATTTCTATCAGAAACACTAATTATCAATCACATCAGGCATAAGTCTCGCAAATGTAAAGGAAGGCACTTCACATTATTCATCTTCCCTTCGTTTGTCAGAAATATAAAGCGAGAAATGAAAGCAACCCCGTCATATTTGTCAGACCCTTCAAAAGTCATGCAGGAAGCTCATCCATCATTCACTTTAAACGACAAAAACAAAACTGCCTGCGATGGAGCAGCACAGGGGAGCCCTGCCAGCCCTTTCCCAAAGCACTGTGGTTTGAGGACAGCACTGCAGGCAGCTGCCACCTCCACAGGTCTGACCCCTTCCCTACACACACAGCAGGAATCCTACGTGCACCCAACAGAAGACAGCATTTTATGAGAACACAGTCTTTGTTGCTGGTATATTGTCAATATTCCGATTTGGTTAGTGGTGGTCTCCCACCACTAACTGTGTTATCCCCAAGGTGATTTTCTAATAGGAGATTTTTAGTCATTATTCTTTTCTTCTCAGACAAATTGAATTTTCAACTAAATGCTATTTTGATGGGGGAAAAAAATAATTGCGTCATTATTACTCCCACTTAAATACATTCCTGCAGAGCTTCAGGGCAGCTCTGGTTTCCTCCTCTGCTGTCCCCTTCTTCTAAGGGCAGAGTAACCTTGGAGGTAGGACCTGTGCTATTGCGTAAACCGCTGAGGCAGAGCATCACTTCCTTACTCTCATTTTGTTTTGCTTTTCATCAGTTTTCTACGAAAAACATCTCTAATTGGTTCTGCTAGGTCACACGCAGAGACAGCTTCTCTGTGCACTGATAAAGAACAATTAAAAAACTGGGGAGGTTATTCCATGGCAAAACCAAAGTCTCGAATGTCTGACATCTTGAACATGTGACAGTTGCTGAGAAAAGGCACTGACCACTGTCTTTCAGATTAAATATGAAAAATGGTGCAATAGCAAAAATTCTGAGTAATGTTTTGCTCCCTTGGAAAAACCATTTCTCCTAGAAAAAGAATTGTGATGAAAACGTTGTAACCAGACAAATGGCCTTTCTGCAAGATGCAAGCCATGCAGTACATTAAAGGAGAACGACTCCTGCCTTCCTCACTGGGGCTTTCTACAATTCTCTTTTGCTTTCATTTCAAATAAAGGTCAAAATATATAGAAAAATATTGGAGCTGCTCTCTGTATGCGGGAAAATGAAAAAGAAAAAAAAAGCTTTACAGATGTCAAGGTTCTGGCAGAACGATCAATGAATTAAACACTGCTCTGTGTCTGACAAGTGCCTACCGGTCCTGGCCTACTGTCTGAGCTCCTATGGGATACCCACAAAATACACTGTAAGCAATAACAACTCTACCAGAACAGCCCAACCCTTTCACTTCTGAATACCTCTGGCAGATGAACAGTCACAGGGCTAAAGATGAGTGTTGCCAACAAACGTCCCTTGCTTGCCACTGGGATGTCCCATACTTAGCACGCCCAAGGCCAACAGCATCAGCAGCCAAAGCACAAAGCAGTGCTGGCCCCAGTACCCACTTTTCCTGGCACAGACAACCCCACATCCCTGCAGCTCAGTGCACTCCTCATCCCGCTGCTGGCAGGGTGCCCAGGTCCATGCTCACAGCTGGATGCTAATGAGGGGCAAGTGTGAGTTTTGGGCCATGCACAGCCAGATTTGGTTTGGCCTTCCACAGTCTTGGTCAACTGAAGCAAAAGTATCCCTGAATAAAGACATCAGTGGTCTTAGCAAGCCAGGCTCATTAAGTCAGCTTGAGCTGGGGCCAGGTGGATCATTACCTGAACATTAACAAATGGAGAAGCAAAGACTCAAGGTGGCAGAGTTTAGAAGACAGAGACATGCCTTTGTTATGTAAGCTCAGCTTCAGACAAAATCCAATAATTAATTTCCTCTCTGCAAACAGAGCTCTTTGCAATTCCATCCCACTAAGCTCAATACCACTTTCCATTTAATTTCCTCCATGCTCAGGATGTCCCTCACTTTCTTCACCCTGCAGTTAATTACTGTAACACATTCCTCAGTTCGTAGGGTTTTGTTTTCTTTTTTCCTCAGCCACAGTGGTTTGCAGAAGCGCAGTCGGCTTCCCCCAGCTCTGGTTCTTCCCCATCACATTTTAAGATGTGTGTCAAACCCCTTTGAGCACTGTGCTGGGACATTCTAGTGGTTGGTGACCCTGCCTGTGGCAGGGGGGTTGAAACTAGATGATCATTATGGTCCTTTTCAACCCAGACCATTCTATGATTCACCCCAAAACTCCCACTCTCATCTCCCACACAAGCCACAGCTCCTGCATCGCTGTCTTGCCCAGACAATAGCGCATGGGATGGGAACGTGGCATGTGCTTCTGGCAAGGGCTAGGTGAGGACACCTCCAACTTCCTATCGCAGCAGAAGCACACTCAGGTCATGATGAATTTTCCTCCTTTCACACTCACGTTGACAAGTGCTCAGCACAAAGGGACACACGATGCTGGGTTGCATGGCAGCACCTCCAGCACCCAGCCACGCTGCCAAGCCCAGGCGAGACGCAGCATTCACTCCTGTAGCCCCCAGAGAAGCACTGACAGAATGCTGTGCTGCCTCTGTGGCATCTCATCTCCTCCAGCCCAAATTTGTGCTATTTTTCCAGGTCTCTGAGAGCAGACAGCTCTGGTCCTGCAGCAGGACCTTCCCAGCAGGACTCACTGCTGCTCTTCCCCATAGCAGTACCGTGCAGCCTTAGATCCACCAAGGTGAAAAGGGAATGTTGCCTTCTCCATTGCCTCTAGTCTACCCCTCACCTGACCCAGCAGGGAAAGGCAATCTTTCAAGAAGAATTTAAGCTCAACCCTGATAAGATGAGACAGTCATTCCCTCTCCTTTTTCCAGCTCAGACTTCACCCCCCATCTCTGCTCCCTGGCTCCTGTTCCCTTGCTGCTTCATCCTGCAACCAACCTCCATCAACCCAAGATGCCCTGCACCATACTGTGTGTTGGCCGTCCAGAGAGAATGCTCTCTGTGGCCCTGGACATGGCCTCTCTGCTTCCAGGCTGGGGATCTCCGCACCCTCCTCTCATCCTCTGGGCAGGCACATCCCAGGTTGGACTTCTTGCACCACTGGGTTGCACGGCCATAAGAATGTGCAAGGTTCAACCAACTCCATCCTCTCCTCATGCCAAAACAAACCAGGGCTGATTTTTCTCCTTTATTTTATTAGCTTGACATATACACACACATTTGTCAAGATTAAAGTTACATCAGCCCAGAAAAAAAGAAAGAAAAGAGAAGCAAACCCTGGATTCTCTCTCTAAACAGACAAAATACAATCAGAATATGAGTGACACTTTCAACCTGATCCAAGCCACCTCACCCACCAGCTTCCCAGCTATGGATCTGGGGCCTGGCACTTCTACCCTACCTCAGGGTGAGCCCATAGGAACCAGGGAGAAAGCAGATCGCTCTCCTGCCCTGACAGCTCCTAACCAACCCAGCAACATCCCCACAATACTGCTGCCTGACATGTACTTTTAAACACAACCCATCAGCTCTGTTTGCAGGTTAAATGTCAAGAATTTAATTAAACTCAATCCCAAGCAGCAAAGTCTAATACCCAGAGAACAAAAGGATAATATCTGTCTTTTCTTTCTGGGAAAAGGGGAACCTATTATTTATTATTTTTGAAGGGTATATATTTAACAACTAATGACTTTGCAGGAATGTCATACTTATTCTGTAGCTGAGGTACCAGCAAGTAGAGGCAGGAGTGGGGAGCAGAGATGCCCATGAAGGCAAGGGATGCACGGCCATGAGCCAGAGATACAGAGACCAAAATTCAGATTTCCAGCTGGGAATTTGCCACCAGAGGGAGTTATGGCAATAGGAGAAAACACACCTAATTGAGAATGCAAAAATAAATTGAAGTGCTGTAGATCCCAATATATGGATTCAAGAAAAGCATCTTCTTTCTCCACACCAGCCCTTCCAAGCCAAAAGGTAACAGCTGGACAGCTGTCCTGACCCACCAGCAGCATGTTAAACTCAGAGAGTCTCTCTTCACCTATCCTTTTAGCAGGAGACCTTTGTCAATGGGCCAAAAACCCACAGTGATGCCACCAGGAAGACACAGCGTAGCAGCTGCCCACTGTGCCATGTACTTCTGCACAGCTGCTCATCCTCATCTGGAGGGTCAGCCACCCTCTTCTTCCTTACCCTCCTGGCTCAGTGTCCCAGTGGGATTCTCCAAACCATACCCAGCACAGTGGAAATCTGATCACAGAGGCCTCTGAATACAGCTGCGATTCAGCTCATAAATAATAACTGATGGAGGACACACAGGATGCAGCAACAAAGATGTGGCTTTACCACCACTGTTTCTATGAACCTGCGCTCTATTGTTAACATGTAACACTGCTCTGTGCAGTATCAGACCAAGATCTACCCCAGAGCAGCTGCTGGTTGGGGGATAAAAAACAAGGCCAGCCGTCATCCTTGTAGAAAGGAAACCTCATTAGATGCAATTGGAAAAAGCAGGATCGAGCTTGAAGACATATACAGATGATATTTGGCTACCTATTTCCATTTCTAAGGGAAAAGCAAATGTATTCTACTAACAATTAAAGAAACACGTTATTCATGTACTTATTTCAGTTTGAATAATAAAAGCAGCATGGATGCTGGGCTGCAGCAGGCCACAGGTAATTCATTCAAAGTTCCAGCACAGCTGAACAGCCAGACCCGTAACAACCCTGCTTGGGGCATAAGTGGAGTCTGGTCCTTTCCGCACCCAGACTGGAACCGGTGTGAGGGATCAGCAGCAGGGACACCCCAAATCAGCCCCCAGTGGCACCTTAAGTGGCTGCTACCCAGAGGGGAGTATGTCTGCTGTCACAGATTCATAGAATCATTAAAGTTGGAAAAGATCATGCAGTCCAATCATGTACCTACTACCAATGCTGCCCACTAACCATGTTGCTAAGTACTACATCTGCCTTTTTCTGGAACAATTCCGTGGACAGTGACTCCACCACCTCCCTGGGCAGCCCATTCCAAAGCTCAACCACACTTTCTGAGACCAAAAAAAGAATTCTTCCTAATATCCTACCTGACAAGTCCTGACATGCTGTGAAAGCTCTCAATTCCACTGCTGTTCTGCTCAGACCATAAAAGGGAGAAGGGAAGATGTAGGATGGCAGAGATGGAAGAAGGGAAGCATGCAGCAGTGGAAGCGAACCAAACCTCTGCCCAGGACAGAGACATTTTGCAATTACTTAGCATAACAAATCAAAGCACGCAACAACATACCCTCCGGGTAAAACCTAGAAGAAGTGCATTCATCTCCAAATGTCATCAGCTGAAAGAATATTTGCATCCACATTCTGTATCTTTATCAGCAAAAGGGCCTTGAATGAAATTAAAACGACCTCCTGCTCTACCACAGCAGCGTTGTGTGTACCTTCTGTTGCTCTGCCACCACATTCCCTGCAATCCTCACACCTCCTCATTCCTGACATCTTAATGCTCATCTCCTCCTACCAACAAACAATGCAAAGACATTTAAATCACCCCAGATCTCTCATGGGGAAGCACTGCAATTTTAACAAGGCAGCTCTAGCAACAGAGAGAAGACCTCTACCCACTGCTGCCACCAAAAGCAGCACAAGGCAGTCCCTGAAAGCTGTTAGCAGTCCACGTTCTTGAAGGACCCAGCCCATCTGTGAGGATGTGGGGAGGAGAGACTTCTGCACAGCCTGTGTTTCAGAAGTCTAGCATGGAGATGGGGCTGCTTGTCACTAAGCCCCTGGGGACGCATCAAATTCTTGACATACAGGGATGAAACACATTTAAAGCAATCCAGTGTCTTATGCTTCACCATCTGAAGTACAAAATTGCCTTCCAGGCTGAGGCTCAGCCAACAGCTCTTCCGCGCCTTACGCTGCAGATCTTCTATCCCTCAGGGTCACCAACATGATTTAGTGGTGGCTTGAGACCAACATCACTGCCCTGTAATAAGAAACTAATCTCTTATTTCTGACCAGCTAGTGACCTTCAAAGTCCCCTGCCATAAACCACAAAGATGTCTGATTGCAGTAATTACCCTTGGTAAATCAAAAGGTCTCAAGACTTTTCTAGGCAACATCATTTTTAGCAGCCATCTGTATTTTGGATTTGTTGGAAGGCTGGAGTTGTTTCACATGGCTACTCAACCATGCCTCCTAGGGCCATTTTAGGATATTTGCGTTCAAAGTAGCAAAGTACAAAATAAGCTCTGATTAATACTGTAATTGAGGGTCCTGGTGTCTCAAGCACACCAGCTGCTCCCAAAGTGACAGAGAGAAATGGGAACAGTAGTACCACTGGTGAGGGAGGAAGTACTTCAGTGTAAATAACCCAGGCATCTAGAAATTGTCTAAGGGGGAATTCAGCTCATTAGAGATGAAGAATAGTTCAGTGGCCAGAGAATTCAGGTTTAAATCTCTGCTTCAATACTACCATTTAACACGACTGAGGATAAGTCACAACAGGCATTCTCCTGAGAAAGAGAAACAATTCCTTCCACCTTTGGAAGCTATACACGGCAGGACATTACTTGTAAGGTCAGAGCAGATGGTGAGGGAGGCCAGCAGGTGGATGAACAACAGACAGATCATTTGATTGCTCTGGGCAAAATGCGTCAGGCACCACTTATAACCATGAGCACGGCTTAAGCAACAAGCACCTCGATGTGTTCTATCACCTGAGTCATGGGCCAGAGTTACAAACCTTTGCATGCAACCAACCTTGGCTACCTCTTCATGAGAGCACAATTTGCAAACATAGAATCATAGAATCGCTAAGGTTGGAAAAGACCCACAGAATCATCCAGTCCAGCACCGGAAGAAGATATAGCTTAAACATCTATAACATTGATGTTCTCATTTTGATAACCATGAGCATCTACACCCCCAACTGGAGCTGGCCACAGCATAGAAAATGCCATGCACCCATACTGCCATTTACAATTTCAACCCACAGATTAAAGAAGCCACTGAGAAAATAAGAGTTACTGAAGAGACAGTATGGTCTTTTCAGGAGAAATAGGTGAAAACAGGAGATTATTGGCTGAAAGCTAGCAAAAACTACCTACAGCAGACAATTCAACCCATCAAAGGCACATATAAAAATCAATCAACTGTTGATTCACCACCTTCGTTTTCAGAATTACTTCTTAGAACACATTCAGCTTCTTGCTTCAAAGCACCCTCAGAGCCAGAACTCCCACTCTGAGTTCTCCAGAGATCAGCTGCTGTTGAAAACAATCAGAGTTCCAGAGGACTTGAGTTTGTCTGCTTGGCTTTTAATGATGTGCATCACTGTTCAGATGGCTTATAAACCAGTTTCACCATTATCAATCATAACAGGGGGTTAGTCAGCCCAGCAAAGAAACATCAGACTCCTTTGTTTAGCTTTGCTACACTTGAAGGAAAAAGGCACTGAAGTGTTCTCAAGAAGCACTCAGCAGAGGGAGGGATACATTAAACTGTAAACAGAAATAGAACTGTGAGAGCAGAGTCATCAGTTGCTGAGGCTCTTACAGGGTTTATCAGCCAGCCCCAAGCTGGGTCAGTGATCACTCCTGCACAAGACTTGTGCAAAATAGCAGGAGACGGGGCACTGTGTGAGTCACCTGTTGTTTCCTGTCAGCAAAAAGCTTTAGAAAGAAAAGTCTTGAACTAAAGCAAGCGATACTTGAAAAAGGAGGGGAAACAAAACCAGCAAAGATGCAGCCATCCCAACATGCAGGGCCTGAGGCTCCAAGAGCTTCTGGTTGCTGCTGAATTTCTGCTGTACTCTTCTAGGAAGGCAGTGGAAGTCATTCAGCTCGGTGATTCAAATCCTGCACAAGAGATTAAGGCCCCCTGCTCATGCCAGCAACTGGCGCACTGCCGTGCAAGGGAATTATGTCAGGAGGGTAATGAAACTCTGCTCCTTGTTGCCAGCGGACAGATTGCGGCTCTCACTTGTCTGTGGGTCTTACATGTTATCCTGATGGTCATACAGCCGTTGTGGGCCTCAAATGTCACTGCTTGAGGTCTTCTCAAGGGGTATCAGATGTCATGGGGATGTTAACCCCATGGATCTCAGCCAGCTCACCAGGGGTCTATTTCTGTGCTCAAGCAGCAGCAGCTGGAGCATCACCATCCTCACATCACCTGCTGCACATCTTCCTCGACCTTCTTCTCCACAGCTGCATCAACCCTTCCTTAAAACCTCACCTGGCCTCCGAATGGCTTTTTGAGAGATCCTATTACATCTATCTGGTTACATTCCACGTCCTGCACCCAAACCACACACTGCTCCCCACAGTTCACCAGCTGCCAGCTCACCTCCTAGCAGCACAGGAATGCTGCTGCTACAGAGAAGTTCTCGGACTCATTCTGCATCCATACAGGATGCCAACTGCTTGGCAAGAGCCTACACAGAAGCATATTATATTTATGATCTTATTACAGCTTAAAAGATTATCTCTGTGTCATATTCTTGAGTTACAGAATCAGGTCTGTTTTTAAATGGGAACCAAGTATACAGCCCAAGCTGACTTCTAAGCTTTAGCAGATGTTCACTGGAAGGCCAAAGCACAGGTAACAATGAGGTGCAGTGGAGGGCAAAAATAAAGAGATGAAATACAGCCCCCCCAGAGCTCAATTACTTCTGACTCATTCTCCCAAACGAGTTCCCTGCCTTCATAAATCAGAGGGAACTGAAACACTCATGCTGCTGAGAGAGGGTAATTATTCCTGAACAGTGTGAGGGGAAAACACACATGCTAACAGTGCCAGCTCACGAGACCGTACCCATGCTGGCAGTGAGAAAAACATGCATTTAGAGCTGCACAGGGGTCCACTGCAGCCATACAACAGCCTTGAAGCATGACACTGTGGGCTGCAGGAGGACATGGGAGCCCATCCCGCCTGCAATCCAGGAGCTGCAGGACACAGAGCATGGGGAGTCCCAAGTGCCCCATTAATGCCTATAAGGACCCAGCACCCTCAACTCTTACCTCCTGTGCCATGGGACTCCAGCGCGTGGCTCAACTAATTCCCTGACAAGCACCACAAGGAAGGAGCACAGTGTCAGAAATCTTAGCGATCTCTAGAGCTCTCCCTTTAAAGCAGGGCACTTAGGAAAATCCAGGATGTTTCCATGACTTTTTCTAAGGTGTGTGGATTTGGATTTAGGAAAACAGAACATTCACAAACAGCATGGAGAGGGCACACTGCCAAATACTTTTATCTGCAGTAGCCCCCCCACACACCTCACCAGGCTAGCAGGGTATTTGATGGTGCTGCAAATTGCATCTTCCTGAGCTGTCATCCAGGATTTACTCATTCTCAGATTTAGTTACCGGTAGATCAAATTCTTGTTATCAGTTTTTTTTTCCCCTCCACTGTGATTTTTCTTATTAGGAACAACTTAAAGCCAAGAGCAGAAAGGCCTTTGAACAGTTAAAAGGTACATCCTTCTGTTTTTAGAAGCTCAGCCTGGGGAAGAAAGTTACATTGTGGAATTTCCCTGAGAGCAAACTCCACTTTCCTTAGGAACATTACAACTACAACACTGCCAGCAGCTGCCCCAGCTCTTCCATCAGCCCAAACCTAGAGGGGCATTTAACAGCAGCAGCTCACAGGAGCTGATAAATGAGAAAGAATAGAAGCTAGGCAGACACTTTTAATGGACACCAATATCTGAGGTTATCCAAGATATCCAAGGCTAGAAAAATGTAGATAAGCTAATAAGCAAACACAAATGGTATATCCAAGTCTGAAAAAAGGGTTATATGTTCAAAATCAATTACGGTTCTAAACAAAGGACTGATGTTACAAAAGCTGTCACAAAAATTACTGTTTTAATCCTCTTGTCTTCCCCTTCCATGTTTCAATGCCACCAAAATAATTCCGGGGGGAAAGAAAAAAATCAGTAGCAATGAAAAAAGGAGTAAACCCAAACATCAGCCTCATGTGAGAGCAGTCACAGCCTGAGCCTTGTACAAAGCCAGATGCACAGAACATCCGTTCGGTCTGACGTTCAGGTGAGCAGACAATGAACTCTGCTCATTAAAACACTCATTTCTTTTTAGGGCAGCCATCTGTCCTTAAGCATAGACAATACTCAATGCAGATGTCTCTACCATGCCTGAATAGCAACCAAATGCCAGGCAAGGGTTTCTAAACAAGGCCTGGCATCTACCTGGCCAGTTTTGACCCAATTCTATTTGATTGATCCTCACTGGCAAGACTTTAATCCATGACAGAGACACCAGAGCTACTCCTGGGGCTCCTAACAGTGAACACTATGCTAAGCATGCTGCCCTGGCACAGGACCACCCAAGTTAACCCACTGGTAACAGAGCCCTCAGCCACCCACAGAGGTGTTAGGGGGCATCAAGAGGCAGCACAGAGTATGGTCACACCAGTAGATACAGTCAGGTGAAGGGATGAGATTTTGCATAGTAACCACATGAAGTTAAAAGCCAGCAAAGTAGGAGCAAACAGGATAGTGGTGCGCACTGGAAGTAGGCTAGTTTTGTGTCACTACACAGCAATCTCAGGGATAGTTCACAAAATGCAGCCAATTATGTTAAAAATAAAAGAGACTTCAAAAAATTCTAATGTGGTCTGCAGTCCTACCTCTGGTAAGCACCCACATCCCAAAAACACTTCATTTTGACAAGGTAACATTTGTCCTGACGAAAGGGAAAGGTCTCACCTGGATTCAACCATGCAGATCATCTTTGAGATATCCATCCAACTAGAAAATGAAATTAATTTCAAGACTGTTCTCCCATCCAGAGCTTCCTTTAACCTTCTTTTTATTAACAGAGATAAAACCCAGATGCACTTCCAGGAACAGGATCTCATCAGCTTTGTTTCTTTGGTGCCAACACTGCCCTGGAACAGGTGGTCGTAAGGAACAAAACCAGCAGAGCCCAACGTTTCCCAGAATGCTCTGAAGAGTTCCCAACCAGGTTAAGAAGAGCAGAGCTCAGAAGCACATATGCTCCTTCAGTAGGGCAGTGCTGGCACCAAAGAAGAGTTGACAAGAACTTGTTCCCAGAAACACATTTGGGTTTATGGGGGAATGGGGTACGTTGCCAAAGGACTGACCTGTCCACCTGCCACACTGACAGGACACAGACACTGGCTGAACAGTGACACCTCAGTAAGCACAGTGTACAAAACCATGCGAATTACCATCCTATCATCACACAAATTAAATCAATTTGTCTCCATTTGCACTCTCGACCTTTTCTCTCAGCAACACCCTGTTCTCCCTGGACACCTCTCTACCAATCCACCACCCAATTAACCTTTCATTAAAGGCTTCCTAGACATTTGCAAAAAGGCCACAACACCCATGCTTAGCACTCTATTTCACATGCATTGCAACAACCACACAGCCCAGCCTACACTCCCTTGCAGAAGCAGGACTTTCACCCTTACCCTTTGGCACCAGAACACAGGTGGGCCTCCAGAAATCACTTTTTCCAACAGTTCTCTCATAACTCTCTCATTTTTGGCAAAATAACAAACATTTCTCTTCTGTTTGTTCCTTTTTCAATTCACTGGTGTGTATCTGAAGCAGCCAAAGGTATCAGAATGAACCCTGTAGTATTCTACCTATCACTAGGTTGGACAGTAGGAGGAATTTCTTCTCAGAGAGTGGTGATGCACTGGTACTGCTGCCCAGGGAGTTTTGGAGTCACCATCCCTGGAAACGTTCAAGAACCATAGAGATGTGGCACTGAGGGACGTGGTCAGTGGCTATGGTGGTGGCAGGTGGACAGTTGGACTAGATGATCTTGGAGGTCTCTTCCAACCTTAACAATTCTATGATTCCTTCTACCAGGAAAGCCAATTTACTTCCACTCTCCGTTCCTCTCATTCTAACTTAGTACTTTCACACATGAGGATCTTCCCTATGTTTCCACAGCAGGTCTGTTTCCTTAAAAGTCTTCTATGAGGAACTTTGACAAAAGCCTTTGAAAATCCAAGCAGACTTTATCAACTGAGCTCTCTACTCCACACAGCCATACACTCCTTCAAAGCAGCATTTTGCCCTGTGCTTTCTTACGTACTCATTTGCGGCTCTTCTCACTTTGAAAGCAAATTCTGAGTTTCATAGGATGCTTTCAAGAGCAAAGCTTTTCTAGCTGCAGGTATTTTAAAAATTCACACAGACGGAAGAATTACGTCCCAGTGTGCCTCTTCTGTAATCTCACAAACACCTCCTGGACCCATTTTCCCTTTAAGTAAGACAAAAAGAAATCTTTGCCCAAACATCGCTATCAATACTAATGCAAACCTTTTCATCTCATCTGTTTTTTCTCCACCTCTTCAGAGAGTACAAGCCAGCCTCAGACTAGGTTTAGCAAAAGCTGGTAAACGTCTTCCTGCAAATATTTATTCACGTATTGACCCCTAAAGCAAATCAAATTCACTTAAAGCCTCTACAAAATTCAGTGGTACCCAGTTGTTTCTCCCATTTTACACAGCTCCAGGACCCTGTGCAGTCAGCATAGCCCTATGTCCCCCTTCACACCCAGCTCTCAGCATCCACTGCTGATAGCTCAGTGTCAGGGCAGAGTCCAGCAGCAAGAGGGGAAAAGACAGTGCCGTCCCACACCACTGAGCACAGCATCCCACGCTGCTCCTACAGAGAGGTGCATCAGCACCATGCACCACTGGTGGCAAAGGGATGTGGAAAGGCACCTGAAGACCTGGGCACATCCTGAATCCCACCTTACTCAAATGTGTTTTCTGTGGATACAAAATGCTGGCCACTTGATTTGTTTGCTTTCCCTCTCACCCACATCTTCCTAACAATTATTACACAGTCAGACCCTTCCGCAGAAATTACCACTTTCCCCTAGAGTCACATAAAAGCATGAACCTAAGTGCTATTCCAGAGCTATTTACGAGAAAACACAGAACTATGCAATGCACAGTAGGGACAAAATCTTTTCAGCAATGTTTACACTGTGGGGCAGGCACCTTGACGTTAAAAACATACAGAAAGCTGACAAGGGGAAAACAGTTCTGCAGAGCAAACGTTGAATAGAAACGAGGAGTTTGGTGGCTTAGAAACATGGTGACAGCCCTCAGACGTATCTCTGTGACCAAAACACATCAAGCTCATCCTTTGTGATACATTCAATGCAGCATGCACAGCTAGACCACACAAGCCACGCACATTTGTCACCCAAACCGAGGGCTTCAGAGAGGGCTCTAAATGTGAAAGCCACGAGTTCAGGAACCCCAGGACACAGCCCAGGATTCAGTTGTCCTTCTGGGCTGCGAGGACACACTGCTATCTCATACCCAGCTGCCACCTACCATTTCTCAGGCAAGAAGCATCTCCATGTTCAGCTTGCAAATGAACATTTAACATCAGCAGTATGGCCCCATAGCTTATTCTCCTTGACCATCTGGACCACCAACGGTCTCTGGATGGTAATTCGGTACTAGCTGGTTGGTGGGAAATTGTTACAGCAAATAAACACAAAGATTATGTAATATCACCCTTTACTGCCTCCCTCAGGGAAGATAACACAGAGAAGGAAAAGAGGCTTCCAGTACTAACAGATTTCTTTACCAAACTTCTATTTTTGACAATTTTCCACTTGGTACGTTGCCACAAATGCAATACTGAATAATCACGGTGCTCCCCTGCACTTCTCCCCTTTTCAGCTAATCACCCAAACTCTACAAGCAAACATAAAATCAGTGGGTTTACGTAAGTCATCCCAAATGTGCCCCTTGGACTCCGCTCTCACTGCAGCATCATGACCATTTACACATTCAAAGTCAGGACGTGACAGTGTGGCGGTAGCCCTGCAGCTTCAGAGAGGCTGTGCCAGATGCCCCCCACACCTCGAGGAGGGCAGAAACACTTCAAGTAGAGCAAAACCTGTACATATGTCAGCACAGGGAGATGTGGAGGCTCCCTGCTGCCATTAAGGAGGAGGAGCAAACAACCTCATCCTAATTTCTCACCTGAGTACATTATTTGAAATTCACTTTCCATAAGCGACCTTTAGAACACACTTGCCCTCCCTCCCCATTTTTAATACCCCTCTTTCAGGCAGCCGATGTATTTCACATGCTTTCATCAAGAACAAAAATCCAGAAGGAAAATATATATAGACAGAGAGCATAACGTTGACATTTGATGTTGGTATTTAGCCATAATGTCAACTTTTCTAGCTTCATAAATTGTCAGCAATAATCAGAGGTGGGGATCTTTCTACATTAGGAAGTAAAAGTCTCTTTGAATCACGTTATTTAGAGTGTAAGAGCACACACAACTCTCCAAGATAGAGAGGAGGAAAGACTTTACCTTGCACAAGAATTTGCAAAGCTTTGGGATGGAAAGGGAAAACAGCATGTTGCAAGGTACAGCAATTTAACTCCCCAATAAGGGCTACAAAGACCACGTGTGTGGCTTCAGAAACTCTGTCAACACCTTTAGGTATGCTCACAAAGCCCCCTGGCTCTGCAGTAAGAGTGCACCTGAACTTCCTCCCCAGAAAGAAGTAATTCCAGCACTTTCCACGTGAAGCAATGCTTCCAGACTGTAAACGCAGGTTACAGTGAATGGAGCTGATGGCAGCTGAGAGAGAGAGAAGGGCAGTTCATCTCCCAGCCCATCAAATTGCAGACTGCCAGCAGAAGCCATTTCCCTCAATTCAGAATATTCCCTCCCTTTTCCCCCTTTAACAATGGGCCCAGAAAAAGGCACAGACATCTGTCAAACCCAGATGGCTCACTTGGAAAACGACCGCATGCCTTTTTATAAGGAAAGCCATAGAGCAAACAGAGCAGGGCTGGATATTTATGTACACTGGAAGCTGCTCATCTCTGAGATGACAACTTGAACGCTCTCTCAGCTTTGTTGCAGGCAGGACTAGGAGCCACTGCTCTACTGCGGGCCCCTCAGGTGCTGCATGCACCTGAATACAAGAAGTGAGACCTCCCAGCTCTGCCTGCATTTCCCACATCTCAAAAGTCTCTACATAAGGGAAACTGCACTCAGGAAGAGGGATACCCACAGGACTATTCAATAACTGTACACATAGCAGCAAGAGAGTACAGGTTCTGGGCTCAGCTGTAAGTGAAATGTAATTCTGCCCTTTAAAAGAAAGAGTCGTGAGGGAGATAAAAAGGAAACATCACTCCACACTGAAAAGCGTAATTTCCAGGGGATTAAGCTATTGTGCTATTTGCTCATCTATTTCAGCTGCTGCTCAAGATGTTAACCTCACTACTCCCAGTGAAGCAATGAAAACAATTATCGAGCTGGCAATGCAACTTTCAGCTGAGAAGAAACACGTATTAAGGAAGGAGCAAGGAGTCCCACTGGGATCAACCACCTCCAGTCCTGGCAGCACCCTGTGACCTGCAGGAAAGCAATCAGACCTGCAAGGCAGCACGAGAGCAACAAGCAGACAGGGGACAATACATCTGCCAAAGCGCAGAGCCCACAGGGGATGCAGCATTGATGACTCTCAGAAATGGCACTATCTTTTCTCTGGGACCTTCACTGTTACCAGCAGGTACTATCAAAAGCAACGCTGTGATAACAGAACTGTCATAAGGAGCTCAAAGCCCTCAGTGCCTCTGTGCATCCGAAAGCTAACTTTTCTTCTAATCCAGCCTCGTTAAGAGTTCACTGGAAGACAGAGGAAGAGAGTCAGATGTGCCATCTGAACCCAGGCGGTGCTCCGATCAACAGCAGTGTGGTGCAGACGAAACACCACGCAGGCAGGAAAAGTGCCTGGTGCTCCAGTGGGTAAATGACGGGGATCTGCGCTGAACGCAGCATGCAGCCTTAATGGCCTTTCAGAAACCCTCACACTGTGAGCAGGCAACACCAAGCAACTGCACTCACAATTCCACTGCAAATTATGTGAATTTAGCACTTGCAAAAGATGTCATACTTACAGGATACAAAAATTGAAGCAGCTTGCTCAAGGGCAGAAAAATAGCAAACATATTCCATTTTTTCTGCCCAAACCCCCTTCCTCTTGCCTGCCATTTGTTGCCATCAGTGCCCACAGGCACCAAGCTGGAGATGAGCAGGCAGACAGAAACACAGAATTGACCTTTTGTTACATCTTGTTTGTTCTCCTGCTGCTAGCAGAAGTCATGGCAAAAGGACACTTCAAGCTGCTTCATTGAGCCCTGCACACTTTTGCAGTTCACCAATGAGGCTGAAGAGCTGCTGTAAGCTACTCACTTCACCACCATTTTTGCTGCCTGTACTAGAGATTGCAAAGGGAGTGGTATTGCTTCTATAAAAGAGCATTTTGCAGGTGTCTTCCCCTGAATCTTTCTTTATCAAGTTTCAAGAGAAGAGAATTTGCAAAATATTCTTTTTTTAGCCTCTACAGAGGCTACGGAATCTGGTGCCACAATATTCCCAGATGGTTGTCTACTCTGGAAGAAGAGAAGTAACTCACCAGCAGGGCAATTGCTGAGTCGCCTGATGGGCACATTCTTTGTCCTTCACCTTTCCCAGGTACCAGGGCAAAGCACCAAGTTACAGGTAGCACAAGAGTAACAAACAACAGAGTGTGATGCAACAGAGAACGCTTCCACACCTCTCTGCCCCACCTGTGGTGACCTGAGAGCAGGAGGGACTCACCATGTGAGATCCTTGAGACCGCCCCACAGCCACCAAGGAAGAGCACTGCAAAACCTCCCTTCCTCTCCCAGCACCAAGCTACTCCCAGACTTCTCTAGCACACAGTCCCCAAAAGCCACCAACAAGCTGAGCCCCCACAGTTCAGGTTCTGGACACAAACTTCTCCCAAGCCCCAGGAGCTGAGACCTGCAAGGTTCAGTCAAACCCAATCCAGAGAAACATTTATTTTCCAGGGAAACTAAAGATTCACTGTTCAGAATTACATTAAACTAAGAAGATGAGGATTCCATTAACTAATCTAATTTAACCTGATCTGTTTGAATTTCATTAGATGTGGCTGCACTGGAGACTCGGTAATGAGACTCCAATACACTGGGATCCTGACTGCCCTAACTCAATCTCCCAACCTGATGCGGACAGCTGTAATTGTGCTAATTAGCTGCAGAACCTGTGATGTACTTCAGCTGGGCTCAGAGTGAAGAGAGATTAAAACAAAGCCAAATGAGTGAGAAAGTGCCAGTGTACTTGCATTCAACTTACAGGCAAGGAATAACGCACCGTGTGTGCAGACATCTTCTCTCAACCAGGGTGAGGGAGGGCACAGCACGGGAACAAAGTGTCCCTGGGTAACATTGGTTAATTGGCTTGATAAATTAACAGGATGAGACTGAAGGTAAAAGAAGAGTTTTCTAATTTAAATAGCCTCCCTACAAGTTCTGCCTGCTGTTGGAAATTACGTACCAAAGCTATTTTGGAAAACAGTCAGAGCCTTGATATTTCTAAAGTTAGCCTGCTTGGTTATTTTACATCCCCGAGAAACCCTCGCTTGCTTTTAAATTTGTCAGTACTCCCACGGAGATCAAGAGGATGCCGGTTTGTGTGAGCAGTCAGCCCGATGGCAGCGCTCGGCCCCGATCCCAGGCTCAGGGAGATGAAGGGCTCATGCTGCTCTCTTGATCAGGGCACGCGTCACATCAGACGAACCTTTGAACTTCAGTGTCACAGAGACAGCCTGTGGAATAGGCTATGTTTATTGCTGTGGCAATAAATGCAGGAAAACAGAAGCACAGGTGAGGCACAGGGAGCATTCAGCCACCACCTCTTCCCCTGCAAAGCCCACCTGACTGCTGCAGGAAGGGATGAGAGTTCTCCAGCCAGCAAGACAGAAACCAGGACTGACAGTGACAACATAAAGATCCATCTCTGGGCTCTTGGGTTTCCTCCCCCTGGAGCTACAACAGCTTGGGGAGAGGAAGCGAGGACGTTAGAGCTGGCCATACTCTCCTAAGGGATGGGTTCCAAGGCCAGAATCAGGCCACTCTCCTGCTGATACATATATTTGCAAGGTCCATAAACAGAACAGCCCCTCCACCTCCTGCCCCTTTCTGGGGGAAACATTTTCCTGTGCAAGAGGAAGATGTAGGCAGGGAAAAGTTTTGGAGCCTGCCACAGGCTCCCAGGAGCACCTGGAGCAGTTTGGGGGGCATAGAAAGGAACTTGAAACATCAGAAGCCTTTGAGAAACATGACCTCATGCAATGCAGAAACATTAGGTGCACCAGAACAGCACCGAGATCTTGTTTATTTGACTAGAGAAAGAAACTGGGTCAAATTCATCCCGGTGCCTCACAGAGCAGCGGCTCCCACTGAAATCCAGGACTGCTCATGGCTGGACTGCAGGCTTTCCTGTTCCACACCATGCCACATTCATATTGATTGCAGAATTACTTTCAAATTACAAGTGCGAGCAATAAAATTAACTGCATGAACTCCAAGCATTACATTCCTCTTGCAATTTCAATTATCGATTAAGTACCATGGCAGAAGCATTAAGCCTTGAAAACGTTAACAGCAATAATTACTTTGCTAGTGTGGGGCAGGTTTATATATATATATATATAAAATATCTATTTGTTTTAATTTAGGGAGCAAACCTTATGCTGCCTACCCTGGCAGCTGTAATTTAGACACCATCCCACTGACATGAGTGCCTAGAAGATAGAAACCTGGTGTCAATCTAGAAACTTGGTTTCAGTCAAGGCAAGTTGAGAGTACTTACAGCAAACACAACACCCCAACCAGTGGATAACCATCACGTTCAGCTGGGCTGGCTGAAAGAGCTTTGTAACAAGCAACACTCTGACTGTTTTCAGCATCCTTGCTGATCTGCCAGTATTTACTGGAAGGAGCCACCCATCACACCCCAGAGGTTTGGATGAAATGAGGTTTTGAAGGTTTATTCACAGAGAATGAGGCAGACTCCATACCCAGCCTCCTGCATCAAGATGGAATTTGTGGTTTTGTTTTTACTAAAAGGATAGCCCTCTTTTGTTGGCTTTTGTTTTTAGTTGTAGGTTGTTGTTCGTTGTTTTTTTTTTTTTTTTTTTTTTTTTTTACTAAACCCCAACAAGCAGATTTGGTATCATCTGTGATCCCCACCAAACACCTGTATATTTCATGAGCTGCACTGACAGAGCAAGAGCAACTGTAGAGGGTTCCCGGAGCACACCAGAGAAATAAGGCAGCTCTGTTGGGCACATTCCTCCATTCAGAGCAGCAGTGCGGCTGCTTACACTCACCTCTTGACACAGTAATCCCAAACACCCAGCAGCCTTCAGCCTGGAAGCCTTCATCTCCATAATTAATGCAGCGGACACAAAGCAAAGGTGGGGGGGGAGTGTGGCAGTGCTTTAGCCACATCTCCATTTATCCTTTCTGGAGCAGGTTTAGAGCTACCTCAGGCAGTAAAAGCTGTGCTCACCCAGGGGTGCATGCCTGCTGACACCTTCTGCGAGAGGATGGATGTGGTCAGCAGAGGGTTCTGTGCTTGTTTATCTGCAGCAAGCGACTTAAAGTTGGAGCCAGGAAGATTTCCAGTCCTGCTCCACTGCATGCAAGTTGTGCAAAGCTCTGCTTGGCAGCTGCTTCTCTGGCAAAGCCGGTCTCTGAAGGTTGGCCTCCAGTGCTCAGCTAATTTCTGTTCCTCCAAACTACACTAAGCCGATAAGCTGTGCTGAACACCACTTCTCAAATCACTCAAAATCTCACACAAGGGTAAGACAGAGTTCTGAAGTTGTCCCAGTGACTTCAATTTCCATTTTGTTTGCATCATTTCACTATAAATCATTTGCACAGATATCCAGGGTCCACTCCTCCATGTTTTCAGGCAGCACAAGTCTGACTCAAACACCAGCCTGGCTACAAAGGCTGCTCCATGAACACAGCATGCACAGGGCTGTGGCACATCCCCATGGACATGAGCAGCTGTACCCCAGCACCACAAGCCAGTGTCTCCCCTCTGAGTTCAGCACCTGCAGTCTGTAAGCACACCCTAAACACACCCCAGGGCCAGAAAGCTTCATAACATCCTTGCAGAGATGCACTGAGATACCACATCCTGGGAGCAGGTCACCTGGAGGTGGGACACTGGGCAACAACATCTTGGTAGGAGGAGGGGCAGCACCAGATGTGCCAGCCCGGGGCAAAGGGCAGGATCTGCTCCTGCTCCAGAAGGGAGGAAAGCAGCCCGTGCCAGGACCCCCTTTCTGCACTTTCTCTCAGGGTGGATGGTTTGGCTGTGGTTCACAAAACCTCGGCTGCTTCTTAGTGATAAACCCAGCTCAGAAAAACAGTGCTTACTTCAGGAATCAGCAACACCAAATCTCAGGGGTAAGCTCTAAAGGGCAGCAGAGCACATTGTATATCACTAGGCACAAAGCATGCAAGACAAGCAGCAAGCATTCATTCAAAAGCTGGGTGTTGGAGCACAGGTTGATCTGAACCTGCATCCCCCTCTCACCTCTTTGGGCTTCACATTTTGCCTACTCTGTGACAAGGCCATTGCCATTTCTGCACCTTCCCAGGGCAGTTTTGACCTTCTACCAAGAGACAAGTACCCTGTGGATTTAGGGTACATACAAGGACATAACATTTAAGTCAAACAAGGTGAGGCTGATGTTCTTACACAAATTACAGCTGCCCTGCATATCTTGCAGCTGAAGGATGGGAAGCCAAAAGCACAGGTGGGTTTCAAGAGGACATCAGCAATTCACAGCTAAATCTCAAGGTGTAGGAAGCCCAGACGGGAAAGAGAAGCAGGAGGAAGGCTACAGCCAGGGAACAAATAGCCAGTGCACACACTGACCCCATCCCCTGGGCATCCTTTTGCACCACCAGATTAGGACACTGGGATTGATGGTCTGACCCAGTCTAGCAAGCCACCCCTTCTAGTCAGCTGAGACCATTTGCTAACTCATTCTTAACCCAGAACGCTCTAGTTCTCTGAAGTGAAGACAGCAACATTACATTTGAACCTTTTTCTGGTTGATAAGCAAGCTACAAGACTGGCCAAAATCAAATTTAAATCATCCTAAAGAACATTAGAGCTACTATATAAGTCTACCCCATAGCAGAGGATGTCAATTTGATTCGTTTCTGAGACATTAACACACCAATTAGCTCTGTTTCTCTGGGGAGAAGTCATCCCATAATTTACATATTTTGGCCATATAACAGGGAGGAGAAAAATTCTGGAAACGTGAAGCATTTGGATGTGCTCAACTGCCTCAGATTTCATAACGAAACACAGTCATGACATTAGATTAGTGTTTCCCGATGCAAAGAGGATTTTGTTTAAACTAGAAGTGTAACAAGGAATTATAGCAGCTGTGCCTACCATTATTCTGCTTAGCCTGTTAATGGAATTGGTTTGCTAGAACCAAATTGGTTCAAAAGATTAATTAAAAGCAGGTGGTTCTGCTCAGCAACTCCTCCACACGACTGAGAGAACTTTTTGTGGCCAAACCAGTTCTGCGTTTCCTAAAGACTTGCAGAAGTTCTCTGGGGGCAATTAAACAGTAAGGAAATTAAATTCAGAACGCTGCCCGTGTGGCAGTGCATTGCAAGGCCCACCTTTGAAGAAAACGTCCAACAGACCTGTGAGATGCCCTAGTGAGCTTTCTCCTGTACGTCTCAAGAGGGATTGTGTTGGCATGAAACATTCTCAGGGACTCAGGAATACGATGTCAGTCAACAGGGCTGAAACTCATTAATTAGCCTGAAAATGAGAGGGTGGTTGGAAGTGGAGTCTTCAAGGTATGCATTTGGAAGTTTTTGTCACCCTCTCTGTTGACCACATGCAACTCTCATCCAAGAGTCCAACCCACGTCAGCACCATGCTGGGTAAGCATCTTTTGCAGGCAAGGAGTTTCAACACTGCTATGCAGCAAAACCCAGCTACATAGCAAAAGTCTATTAATTCGGGGTGACGGGGGGGGAAGAATTTTGGATCTAAGAATGGATTGGGAGTCTGAGAACCATGTGAAAGTCCATGGTGAAAGTCCTTACGGCTTACTTAGCTGGATATTTGGGTTTGCTTTTAAGAGTTTTTGTTTGTTTGTCTTCTAATCTACCCTGCAGTACAGACCCAAGCCAAATATTGTCTTGAATTAGAAGAAAAAGATGCACTGAGTATTTGTGAAGGCACAAAGCTCCTTACCCACCTCTCCCAAATCATCTTCATGGTGGAATCTTGTGCCTAAAGCAAAAGACAGCTTTGATAACCAGTGCCATGTTTTACAACAAAGCACCAAGAATATTTTTGGCCTGTGTGGTACTTGATATTTAGCTGAAAGCAAGTCCACAGGCAATAAAAAAAATTAGTGACTATTTGGGTCTCAGTACTCTTTGCAGTCTTTTCAGTAACTCTGCCTTTGGACAGCATTGTTCAGTGACTTTTCTTGCAAACTGGAAGAATACGGATGCAGCCTCAGGGATCAGCACAGAAAACAGGCTCCCAAGACTACTGGCCCATAAGCTGCACCATTCCAATGCTCTCAGTGAGGCAGAGCTGGAAGCACTTTTCACCTGTTAAATCAAGGTAGCCAGAGTTTACTCTGCAGAGCATATCAGAGCCACACAGACATGATGGAAATCATAAAAACAGGGAGGGGGGAAAAAAAAAAAAAGCAGAGAGATACAGCTGGGGAGGACTCATTAGTACATGAATCTCTTTGGAAAGAACATCAAAAACCCCCCACCTGTGGTCTTCCAAACACCGCTCGCTCCCAAGCGCTCAGGATTACTGTAGAGCCAGACTCACCAGGCTTGAGCTCCACACTGTCATATTCTCTCACTTTAACTCCCAGAGGAACAGAGGGAAGAGGGAAAAGTGCACCTGAACAGCAATTTTAATTGCTTCTAACTTGCAGCGCTTCTGCCAAACACCTATTAAGTCACCTCACAGCTACCTTCCATGCCAATCCAAAACCCAAAGCAATAGCAGTGTTTGGAGGGGATGAAGACAACGATGGATGCACATTCCTCAATGAGTTGCTGGAACCAGGTACTGTCAGCTGCCTAAGAATGTCACCCACAAACCACAGCTGAAACACACTAGTCAGGGAGTTCTGTTCTCACCATGGGTCAGCAGGGTGCTCACCTGCCTCTGCTACAGGAAAGGCTCTGGGGGCAGTGGCATCACCCTGGTGCTCTTCTATTACTGACCAGAAAACCTAATGAGCTACTCTCCCCTGCTGTTACCTGGTTCCCAGGCACAATGCTGGGAGGAGAGTGAGACACCAGAGTGATTTTGTGATTGCAGACAGAGCACCACTGACTTCCCAGGCTTTTTTTTTTTTTTTTTTTTTTTTTTTTTGGCGGTGGGTGGGTTGCAAATATACAGATTCAGGGAGAAAAGTCTCCATAAATGAGGAAAGATTCCAATAAGAATTTTAAATACCCAAGTGTTTCACAGTGCCACTCTACAGGCTCTGTCCTTGCTGCCACGGTACATCCCTGCACCAGCAGCCCCACTGCTCTCTCTTTGTACAGCTTTGAGCTGCTTCCAACATTTAACCACTCTTGACTTCCCCCATAGGTGCTACATATGCGTAACACACGTATGCACTGCACATGGTGCATGCTCATCTCATGCCTCACAGCTTCCTTTCTTCACTTCAGCGTTGGATAGCAAGACAGCTGTGATATTGCTGTACAACACTCCCTGGTATAAGACAAGCTAAGAAACATTAGAACTCCTTCTTCCTCTCCTTCGTTAGCTTCTCTGCAGTATTTCTTTCAACAACAAAAATAATCAAGTCACTTTCCAACTTTTTTCCTCCCTCTGCTCATTAAAAAAAAAATTTTAAACTCATTGTTACATATGAGCACCTTGAAAGAGAGTTTGAACAAATGAACAAAACAAACATCTTAAAACTAATGTTTTAAGGATGGATTTTCCCTTTGGAAACTATTTTTAGTTGCAAAGTGCTTTGATGTGCTCCACTTAACACCTAGATGAATGTCTATCTTGACCTTTCTTTATTTTCTTTGAGCTTCCATTGAAAAAAACAAAAAAAACCACATTGTGTTTGTTTTCCTGCTCAGTGCCTTCCAGCAGTCCCCTCATGCTGAGTGATTCAGAAGCTCACCTCTCCTTTGCTTGGCTTTCCTCAACTGTCCTGCAAGATGTCAGCTTCACCACTGCCATCCAGCCTGGCCTATTTCCAAAGCTCTCTTGAAATATGTCTGCTGAAGGGTCCCCTATCTCCTTTGGCACTCTGAGATTTAGGACTTAATCAGCCTTCAGGCACTTGGATTTCACAATCAGCTGCTCTTAAAAAAAAAAAAAAAAAAAAAACACAGCTTGATTTCTACCAGTAACTCCATCCCAAAAGAGTTACTTCTAGCACATCTCTCACTGCATTCCATATACAGTCATGCTAAGAAGTTACTCGTCTTTTCCCCCACATACTCTTTCTGTCCACAGATCCCTCCAGCTGATGCTCTTTGAACTCCAGCTCCCACCTCACCTCCTGGAGAAGTTCACATGGCTCAGACACAGAGAAACCTTAGTGTGCTTTCCCCTTAGGTGCTCTCTTGAGCTACTGACTAGCTCAGCTCCCCGACCCCAAGCACCATGGTCCCACTGCTCTCACAGGCACAGCTGCCAGTAAACACAACAGGACACAGTATGGAAAGGGCTCTGTTCCACCAGCAGACCTGACCCATTTCCATGATGTTGCAGAAGACACCTACCAACCACATCTGCTCCTCCTGAGCCAACAAGGGAGCAAGAAATGCTTCTGTCTCTGGATTACAGAGCCTGAGAACTCCAGTGTCCCCCAGAGAAGTCTGGGGATGCCCCCCAAGCAAGGAAGGGAGGTGGAAGAAAGGGAGAAGAAAGCCCAGAAGCCCTTCGCAAGGTGAGCCTTGGCATCACTGGAGCCCAGGGAGAAGAGCCCCCACAACTGAACACCTGGCAGCACGGGCTTAACACTGCTCTTTGGTGACACTGAGAAGGTACAGACTCAAGCATTAGGGTATAAAACAGCCCCACCGAAACCCCATGGGTTTCTCTCTTTGTTTACAACGCTGTCACTTAGTGTTACATCCACAGATGGCACCTTCACTCATGGAGGGAGCGCCGCTCCACAGAAGTCAGCAGATCTTGTTACGAGAGATGCAAGCAGAGCGTGAAACTCAGAGGCTATTAATGTTTTTTTAATGTGTGAACTGAGCTGGAAAGAGAGCAGGAGAAAAAAATTAAAAGCTTGCATGGGTGCGGATGGTGCCTCCCCTGCCCATTCCCTACCCAAACTTTTGAGGAGGTCAGTAGCAGAGGGTGGGAGAATGGACAACCTCCTCAGCTTTCCCTTCACTGGTATCACTGCAGAAATTTCAGTCAATACCGGGAAAAAAAGAACAGGGTGCTACAAACCCACTCTGGCTGCTCTCCCATCTGTGCTTCTTCTATCACTCAAAGGCATAAATTCACATGAACACAGGATCTTTGACCCCTAGAATACCAAGGCCCTCAGCTGGAGATCAAAGGCAGTCCTTGGGGTGTAGGATCTGCCTGTTGTGGCAAAGATTACAGTATTACAAACCTCTGGCTCCAGTTTGAGAAAGAGCAACACACTTCTGAGCAAAAGCCAGCGTTAGAGTACAAAGTAACTTGTTCTTACAGGGTCAGTTAAACACTCAGAATATTGCTGTCATGTTGCTTGTTTCCTTCACTGAACCTGCAGAAGCCCACAGTGAACACAAACATCCCTTGTAAGGTACCGAGACAAGAGAAGCACCTAAGACCAGTCGTCCCAATAGCTTTAGACTTTTCAGGGGGTGACTATGGATGCCAAAGGAGGTTAAAGAATCAACCCACCTTTTTACGTTCCTTTATTTTTAAGCAGGTTATTTTTCATCTGGAGCAGCAAGTGACCCAGCATTATTCTCCATAGGGCCATCAGGGCATAAGTATACAGCTGCAGCTATGGAGGGGAAAGCTAGCACGGGGGCAGAGCTGCTGGGATGGGGAATGCATGATGCAAAGCACGGCCCAGCACTGCAAAGCTCTACTCTGGGACAATGATCAGAAGCAGAGGTGGTGAATAGTGAGCAAACTGCTTTTAGGGGCTAATGGGAACATGAGATGGGATTTCCTGAACACCCTCAGGGCTTGTCTTTATATAAAAGCTGCATGCGTTTAATTACAATCAGTTACATTAGCTACATCAGTCGATTTAATTAAATTGCAAGGACACTCATAAGTTGATTTAACTCTGTCTCAAATGGATTTAGCAAAAGTTGGCAAGAAACTAAATCAACATAAACCAATATTAAATCAACTGAAGAGCATCCACACAGGATTTTGCAGCAATTTAACAAAACGGATTTGAAGACTCATTTTAAATGAAACAGGGTAACCCAGGCACAAAAAAAGATGAACTTATGGGAAGAAAACAAAGTGTTCAGCATCTCAGTAGGCCAAAGAGGGGAGCTGAGAAGTCCCATTCTTTTTCTCCACTTCTTGCGCTTCGCATTTTAGTTTTAATATATATTTTTGGCCACGTGTAGTTTGTTTTATTCATCATCTTTGGAAGCATTTGCTCAGCAAATATCTTATTTTGTACCAAGAATGGAGCAATAGGAAGAAACACAGCGTCAGTTTTGTATGTAGAAAAGCATTACTTGGCGGAGGATCCAGCAGCACCAAGTGGCCGTGGGAGCACGCTGCTCCGTGCCTGGGAGAATCCATCCCATCCTCCAACCCACAGGTGCTCAGGAACAAGAGCCTGGTAAGGATTTGTATGCTCATTCTCTTTAATTGCTCAATTCACTTCTGGATTTGCCAGTTCTGACCTCTCCCTGCCACCAACTCCACCCTCCAACTGCACAAGGCATTTATTTTTTCACAGCTGCATTTAAGCACAAGAGAAGGCACACTTCCACTCACAAACCAAGTACCTCTTCCAGGAGACAGGAAGAGTCCTAACATCCCCTGAGAACCAGAGTGATTCATGACCACTTTAATGCCACTTTCTATACTGCTACAAACTAGTCTTGCAGCTCCATGACTTTACAGGAGTGAAGCTAACACAGTTTCCTTAGTGCTACAATGACCACTATAGTAGTACTCCAAGCAACAATATGGATGTCAAAGTTTAAAAGACTGCCCTTTTTCTTCCCAATTCTCCAGCAAGAATCCTTTCTTAAGCTCTGCAGAAAGGGGGAAAAGAGAAGATGCAAAGGAGATCTTTGCTCTACACGCAGAGCATGCACTGTGGTCTACCAAACCATCTGTAGTATTGCTTGCTTTGCAGCAGCCTCCTCTCATTCCTGATATCTAGACTCTTCTGGAGTTATGTTATGATAGGAAATTATGGAAAGCCAAGGGCACAGCAGCTGCTTCTGCCAGTGGGTGATACCAGGGATCTACAAAACACAGTCCCAACCGTGAATGGGCTAAAGGACAGAACAGTTGTGAACCTCTCTGCCAGATCAGGTTTGACTTGATATGGCATGTCTATCAGCTGAAGCCATTTTGTTGATTTTCATGGGAGATTTACCAGGCTCTGAAGGATGAAAGCTTTTTATGGCTTTGATGCAGCTGATGGCTTTCTCCTCTGTTTGGAGCAGAAGAGATCTGCCTTCTTTTTAAAGATATGTGCAACAGGCAAGAGGAAAACAAGATACTGTGCACAGAAATGTGTCGTTGCCATGTACAGCAATGGCATTTCTCAGCATCCCTGTTACTGCAAACACCTCCTTCCTCAAAATAGCAAGGGAAACTGCTGAGAACCCAAACAGGCTGGATAGCTGCTCAGTACAGTGTCACAGACTAGCTCAAAGTCACTAGAACAGGAACAAGAGAGCAAGCATACAGCTTCAGACATGGGACAGGAGGTCACCAAGCATCCTGCATAGCAGCATTTTAGTGAATCCCTCCAAGCTTTTTAGATATGATATAGACAATATGCAGAGCTTCAGGAGGGCACGTCAACCCTGCTTCCAGGTCACCATTAACAGAAGACACACCAACAGGCAGTGCAGAAACATATCCTTGTGCTGGACCCACAGTCACTAGGAAATTCATGCCGGATAGGCCCACATCCTGCATGGAATTGCAGGATGAATTTTGACTACTTCTACAATGGCCTAGCCATCCTTGAATCCTGAGAAATAAAATAAATTCTTGCCCTTCAAGCCATTTCAAGGGATAGTCAACTCCATAGCCCCACTGCATGGATGATGCATTTCCCTTTATTTTTTATTTATATTTACTAGCCTCAAATGTCACCGTCATTGCATTTTTACATCCCCTTCATTGTTCCTCTCCTTTGTTGTTTCTCTATGGTCCAAACAGAATACAACCCCATTTGACCTTCTCTGGGCTGGTTATTATAGGTATGTATTTTACCAACATCCTTTCTTACGGAAGTACTTTCTGGAGTAGACTCCCTGTCTTCATTTTCTTGCTTCCTAAGAAAGTTTTTCCATGTTGTTAATTGTTCTTCCATCCTCTGAATATACCCTAATTCTACAGGGCATTCCTCAGTGGAGTGACCATCACCACTATCCAAACAAACATCCAACACAACGACATAAAGTTAGAAATCTCAGATACCAATCACCATAGGAGGTTATGCTTTGTAACCCAGAAATCTCTCAAGAAATACTGACAAGTCAGGACCAGAGGGGCAGACTGCTGCAATTAATAGCTATTTCACTCCTACAGCATCACCCAGGGGTTGTGCTCACTGTCACAGCAAAGCTGCCTTGATGGGGAGCTGTGCAGGCAGCCAGCCCACGATCCTGGCAGATCCAATATCCTTTCTGGCATTGGCTTTGCTCCTGGCACCTTCCTGGGGGGCTTCATTTCTCTCCCCTGCTCTCCTTGTGCAGGGAAGTGTTAGTTATCACAGTGGTACTTCTACATCTTTCCTGAGGGGATTTTTTCATTAAGCCTCTAGCATGAAAGGCAAGGAGCTGTCAGCAGCACAGCTAATACAGTCATAATCCAAAAGCTGGTAGCCATGCTCTACAGAGTCATTGGTAAGTTATTAACTCATCTTAGACAAGATGTGCAAGCAGTGAAGAACTGAGACTCACATAAAAACACTCAAAAATCCCAAGAAAAGGTAACTGAATGACTTAAAGATGAAAAACCCACAGGAGGGAGGTGAGAACAGGTGTGCTGCAATCTCTTGCAGTTTGCAAGTGGCAATATAAAATGCTCCAGCATGATTTGCCCAGCTGAGTCTCAAGGCACCAGTGCAGGTGATCCTTGTGATGCCACTGCCCCTGCAGCAAGCTCTGTTACTGGGAAATCCATCCAAGGATAGCTTGCTTACACTTCCCCTCTACTCCTCCAGCAGGTAATCTTGCTATGGGGTTCTCTCACTTCCTCCATCCCCAGTGAGGTTTTTGCTGTTGGCTCAAAGCAAGAAAAAAAAAAAAAATCTCAACAAGCCCAAAAGGCATCTCTTCCCTCCTATCACCTCCACTGCCTCTTAGTGCCTTCAGGAAAGCTTCAGGAATACAGGGCTGGAGGGCAAGCAAAGGATAAAAACGTGACTGTCAGCACATCTGTACCAGGCACAGAACACAATGATCTGCTGAACCAGGGCTCTGGGCATCACATCACAGCATCAGCCTCTGCTCAGGGCCATACAAGCTGAGCTGCTGCCCTGGACACCTCCGCCAGGGAGCCACAGGCTTAGAAATACCATAGCCCAGCCCAACCATGAGCTCATTTTATAGGAGTCAGGAGCAGCACTGAGTTAGGCAACTTACCTGGTCCTACAAGGCTCAGAATGGGACAATAGCATCTCTCTGTAGTGAGACTTTGTTAGTGTTGGCAAAGAAGGAAACAGCACAGCCCTGCTGCTACTGAGCTGCTTGGTTCCTACTGACCACGCAGTGTAGCACACACTACTGCTGAGAGATCAGATCATTTTGAAGGAGACTTCCATGGAGAAAAAAAAAATAAAAAAAAACCACAAACTGGAACAAATCTACTGCCGTTACAAAGTCTCAGTAGGCTTGCAAGAGAATGAAAAAAGTCCCCCTCTCTGCCTCTCAGCTTATCCCATGCAATGAATTCCTGAACTCTTACCTCTTTAACACACACAATTCCCTAAGGCATAGAGACAACCAATATATTGACTCTCCATTTCAAGGTGGATTAAAGCTATGGGGTATAAACTATTAAAAAATTAAAAAAGGAGAAAACCCAGCTGGCTTTCAGTGCTGCAACACACATTTGTAACAGGGAAAGAAGTCACGCTATCTGAACAAGAAGGCTCCACATCCAGAGTGGGCTCAGCAGAAGGGATCTATGCTATGGGTGGCAAGCCTGAGAATAACCAGATCAGCTTCCAGCAGGGCACAAAGAAAGGGAACACACAGCACATGGCTATCTACCAGGCATCACTTTTGTCCTTCTGCTGGCAAAGGTAGCTGTACAGCAAGATTCAGTCCTTAGGAAGAACAAAGAGAAATCCCTCAGCCCATGGTTATGTTCTCCTTCAGTGAGGTCCTCACTCCATGTGCCCTACCCACTTAACAGAGCACAAGTGCACACACAGCTCTGGAGGAAGCCCAGCAAAGCACCTGGAATTCCCTAAGAGAAGAGCTATAGGAAAGAACAGCAAGCATTGGAGCAAATGGAAAGAACAGACAGAGCACTCTTCCTCTCCTGCCTGGCACATACCATTATGGGTTTAGATTAATTCATTTGTTGTCACAAACCAGCTGACCAAACAACACTGTCATTAACTACAACAAAGCTCCGTGGCACAGCAGCATCCTGCCTGCACCCTCTGGGGTGAATTACGTATCACACATCTCAGGCATATCTATATGCCATAGAGTCATTAAGGTTGGAAAGACCACTAAGATCATCTAGTCCTACCATCAACCCATGCCTGTGGCTGCTCCAGACCACATCATGCAGTGCAACATCTCCCATTCTCTTGAACATCTCCAGGGACAGGACCACCACCTCTCCGGGCAGCCTGTAGCAGTGCCTCACCACTCCTTCTGATTCTTCCTGATATCCAACCTGAACCTCTCCTGGCACAATGTAAGGCTATCACCTCTCGTCCTGTCACCATCCTCCCTAAACAAACATAACACATATGTGGACTAGCCATTTACAGCTTCCACTAGGTGCTATACAATGGGGACTTCCCCACCCAAAAACTCATAGACACAATTAAGTGAAATTCTTGAAGGGGAAAAAAAAAAAAAAGGTAAAATAGGAGAGGACATAAGAGTACACCCTCCCCAGAGAGGGGAGTGCTCTCCTGCTTTGCTCAGGAAGCTGCCACCTGCTGCCCACACCTGAGCTGGCTCCAGCACCATCCGCCCAGACCAACACCCAGGAACAGGGCTGAGCAGTTTTTAACAGGAACAGCAGCCATTCCACTAACAGCTGCACGCACATCACTTGCCATTACTGCCAAATCTGACAGATCCACTAGAGACCACGCTAATCAATTTTTATTTCTAATTAAACTGATGCCTGCAGTATGTTGGAGGAAATATGGGCAGAAGGGACTACCCTACATTAAGATCTTCTGGAAGGAGGCAGCAGGGGAAGAGTTACACCACATGGTTGGTCTTTGGGGTAAGCCAAAGGCAAGAGGCCATCTGCCAGTCAGCCAAGACAAGCTGCAGCTTGCGGTGCCAGATCTTCCTCTCATTTCATTTTCTCCTGCTCTTAGGCACCTTCACAGTGTTCCCAGTTTGAAAGTCAGGTCTCTGAGGACTTGGTAAACAAGGTTCAGACTTAACAGACTGACTGGCTTGTCTGTATCACTCACCACTATCCACTAAGGGGCAACTCAAATTTCACGTTGATTGAATCTGCAGATCAATTTCCCTCTGCCTGGAGATCAGCAAAGGGCTGGAGACACCCACACTCTCCATCTGCCTAAGCACAAGAGCCCTGGGCTCAGCAGAGGGCCCTCTCCTTTATACCCATCACCCTTACTGCCCATCTGCAGAACTGGGCTCTGCCATGCTGTCTCCATCCAGGAGACACACTTCACAAGGCTGCACTGAGCACCCATCTGGGGTGGCAGGAGGCATCTGGAGCCACCAATTTCCCTGTTAACCCTAGCAGGAATTACTTGATTGACAACACCTCCAGTAATGATGAAGGGAAGCAAAGTTAAGCAAACAAATCCCATCCTACAGTATTTCCATTTGGAGCTTGCCAACAGAGAGATTCTCCAACTGTCTGCTTAAAATGAAGTGTTAGAGAAAAATAAAGGAAGCCGAAAAGTAAATATTGCTGATAGTGAACAAGAGCTGCCAGTGCTGGAGCAAACAGGCAGCTGATGAGCTGGAAGCAAGCTGGCGTGTGAGGCCTCAAAGCCTCACAAAAAAAAACCAAAGGGGAAGCATTACTGGAGAGGTGGGAGAGCACTGAGGTCCAGACAAGCTCAGGCTGGCTGTGCATTGGGAGACCAATAAAGATAAAACAAGGGCTCAGCAGACGAGAAACCATAAATGAAAAAAGAAAGAAAATCCCCACAGGAAGTCCATAAAGATCTTGAAAACATGAGGCAAGTCACCAACACTCACTTAAACCGTGCCAGAGGATGTAAGCAGTTGGCTGCAAACTCTCAGCAGGGAAAGACTGCACAGGTTTTTTGGTGCTAAATTTGTGTTTCATTCCCTACTCCAACAACCAAAAAAAACCCCACATACAAGCAGACAATCCTGAGAACTAAACAAGCTGTTGCTGAGCTGCTTGCAAGGATTAATTCCAAGCTTTGCAGGACAGGTTATTTCAGCAGTCAGGTGCAAGCTCCTCTTTTGCTTGTTGGCAGTGCAGGGATTTGTGCTGCTAGAAGCTGCATCCACTGCAGAGGTAGCACTCAGGAGTAGTTTAGAGGTGCTTTACTATTATCTTTCTTCTTGGGTTTTTGGTGGGATCTCCATTTTGCTTGGGACAGCATATGCATATCGAGCATCCTCCTACTCACCAGTGCTGGAGTTTATCCCCTCCCAAGTACACATTTGCAGTATTCAAGCAAGCACTGACATCCCTGCAGGAACCCCACTGTTCGGGTCCCACTGACCTCTCCTGCAGATGGGAGAAACACACAGCCCAAGGAGCAGCTGCAGTTTGCTGAGCAAGGCTTGAGAACAAAGGCAGCAGGATAAAACTCAGGTAGGCACGTGATTGCCAGAGCCATTGGCCTAAAGACTATGCTGGCAACCAACACCACTGCTAGAAAAGAGGATTTCAGGATCGCTGCTGAGAGCTGTCTGTGCCCATACCAGCACTGCACCTTGGCAGTAAGACTGGCAGTAGACTTCTGCTGCTCACAGGAGTGCTTTAACCTGAACGCACACCAGGGTTTACATCCCACTATCACTTACTGAAAGAGAACAGCAACAGCCTCACAGATGACTCAACAGCCTGAGAAGCAGAATGGACACTTTCCATATGTAATTTGCAGGACTGCAACCCAAATAATGCAGTTTGTTAGATCTAAATCACTGCAAGAAGACTAAAGAGAAAGATCCTCTTGTGCTATGTTGTAGAGATTGGTATTCCAGTGAGTTTAAAGAAGTGGGAACTCAGCTAGCAGTGTCATAAGGCTTCTAGGTGAGGTGAAACAGAGGAGCCCTTTGAAAACATTGCTTCTCAATTCATTTAAGCTCCATGCCTAACCACAAGCTATCAAAACTGAACTTGAGAGTCAACAGCACTAAGGCCATGGAAATTAGCTAGAGAAAGTGGCTTGCTAACACTAACAGGAGGAGCTCATCTATCACTGCTGGGGTATCTCATGCAACAGGGTCTTTGCAGTGAGCTGGGGGAGAAGTTAGAGAGACATTTGCAGAAATGCCCAGGAAGCTTTAAACATCAAGGAAGGCAATAATGAATTATAGCCCAAACATCACAGTTCTGGTCATGCATCTCAAACCCTGACTTGCTCAGGTTGCCATGATGGGGAAAGCTGAAGGCCCGACACAGAGCTCCTACACAGCCAGGAGATGCAGCATGGCAGCTCTGCATGGAGCTGGTGAGCAGCAGCGGACACTGGCTGCCAAAATTGTGATGAACCAATGGCCAAGTACCCCAGCACTCTCTTCTCTCCCACTCGTGTCCACAGAGACAGCAGCACAGCAGAGACAGAAGGACCCAGTACTGCTTTGCACACTGCCATTGCCCTCCATTTAATTACAGGCACAGCCAATAAATTTGCTACTGATGGCAGTAAGATTGCCCATACATCAGGCATGGCAGACAAGGAGACAGTCCTTCATCCAGGTGACGGCCATCTCCTGCAAACGCAGGTGTCTGCAGGCAAGGGCCGTAACAGACACATTCATGCGCAGCAAGAGAAACCCCACTACTGATTCTTACTTCCAGTTGTGCAATACTGAGACAGCTTCAGAAAACCTGCCCTTGTGGAGCTCAGCTGCTGTTGGGGTGGGCATTTCTTCAATACCTCCAATCACATGCAGTACCGCATCCTCCTAGGAACAAACAAGCTGTTTTTTTTTTCCCCCAGTGAATTTTGGCTGAGAAATATTTCCTTTCAAAAAAAAAAAAAAAAGAAAGAAAGAAAGAAAGAAAGAAAAAGAAACAATATAACTGTTTTCTATTTGGCAATTAAAGAAAAATGAGATAGTGAAGGCCAAGTTTCTCCCATAGAAATTAATTTTAAATGCACTTTTTTTCCTGTACTGTTCTGCCGTGTGTTGATACAAGTACAGCCAGCAGCATTTAGGATTAAAAGTTTTCCTAAGAAAACGGTGGTGCAGGCTGGGGAATTGGTTCCTTTATACCATCACAAGCAGAACAAAGGAAATCTAAGATTTTCTACTATTTGTTTCACTATTAAAAAAAAAAAAATACTAGGAAAAAAATAGCCATGCCAAGAACAAAGTTACTGCATTACTCCCACTTCTTGATTTGAGGCTGCAGATATCATGTTTCTAAAATAAGAAGTGTTGAGCTTTTGACTGACAAGCTAACTCCCAGGTCTGAATGATTCCTTGATGCCCACAGGATTGGAATCATGGGGATGGGAATCCCAGGAAACCCGGGAAGGGGGACAGAAGCACGGACAGCTCAGCTTTTACATTTAAAATTTTAAAGGACTGGATAAACACAGCTTCTAGATTTCGGTCCACTGGATTGATGCATAACTGGAAAACCAAAAGTTTTTCAGTAACCCCACTCATCCTTCCTTCCTTCCTCCCTCCCCCCCCCCCCCCCCCCCCCCCCCTTTAAGTACCAGTGAATATCAGGGAAAAAACTGGAAGTCTTGATTCACACTTGTGGATAGAATTTGGTCCATGTATCCTTGATGTCTTCTGCTCATTCTTTTTCCCATGAAGTTCACATGAATCAGCACATTTTCCTGAAGGCATCTCTAGATATGTTCAAGCCCATACTTTCCTATGGATGCTGTAGCAGTTTACACCCTGGTGCCGCTTAGAAACACAAACATATTCTCCTTCCTTTCAGTGGATCATCAGTGAAAGCGTTGACTTCTATCAGACCCACGACAGATGGGAACCTCAACCCATATGGTTTTCTACTGACAATAAATCAGAGTGAAACTAGACTGAGACGAGCTTTCTAGACAACACAGAACAGAATCATAAGGTTGGAAAAGACTGCTAAGATCATTAAGTTCAACCAAAATTGCCCACTAACCATGTCCCTTGGTGCTACACCTGCCCTTTCCTTAAACACCTCCAGGGACAGTGACTCCACCACTCCCTGTGCAGCAGTGCCAGTGCCTCACCATGCTTTCTGAGAAGAAGGTCTTCCTTATATTGAACCTGAACCTCCCCTGGTGCAACTTGAGGCCATTCCCTTCACCCAACCCACATTTACACAGCTTTCCTTCCCTAACCCTTCAAAGGAGATGAAAGAAATTAGTATGAGTGAGCTCACGCTGAGGGAGAGTGTTTCTGGTAATTTACAAGCTCAGTTTTACGCTTAGAGAATTGGCCAATATTTAATATATAACCTTATCTTAGCACCTCCACAGCAGAGCTTCATAAAAACACTGAAAGATAACATTCGTAAAATTTTGAATACATAAATTACAGACCCATAATGGGAGGTTTTAGTCTCCAATTCACATGAAAAAGAAGAGTAGCTATAAATTAGAAGAAATACAAGCTCCAGAAGAATACCTCTGTGCTAGATCTCACTTTATATATCTAGAATAAATTTCCATTTTAGACAGAGGCAGATCTGTTTACTTATTTTCCTGAAAAACAGATGTCACACTATACTGATCTAGAGCTCGATATATTATTTTTCTGCACGCCTTGCTATACGGCAAGGACAACATAGTTAACATTAACTCCAAGGCCAACATACACAGCACCCACACACCAATAGACTGGAAGATGCACCACAGGTGTTTTGCTAAGAGCAGAGACAGCCACTTCACACAAGGATCCAGATCCTTGAGATCACTCAGCTGAGCCCTGTTAGGAACCCCCTTCATATCTTTGCTCTCCAAAGCCATGGGCTCCAACACCATAACTTCATGGCTCACAGAGAAATTAGTCATCTTGAAATGCAGATAGTTTTAAAGCCACTACATAGTTCCAACTCCCAGCATGTGGAAAGAAAAAGTCATTATTTTATAGTGATCAGAGGTGTCGAGGTGCTTCAGAGAGCAGGCAGAAAGGCACAATCCCTCTAGACCCTGCAATCCAATTAACTTAATTAACCATGTTATTTCCCTAGTTCCTGGTAACTCCTTAAATCAATGAGCTAAGACTTAACAGTGAAGTACATAACTAGGAGCTTTATTGATCATACCTGCACACAACACTGACTGAATTCCCAAAGTCACATCTTGGCATAAAACCTATAAAAGATGTTCTGGTAGCCAACTTTCCCCTTGATTATCCCAAAGCCCTGTGCAGGCATCAAAGACAAGAAAGAAGAGATGCAGAGCGTGACAAAGGGCAGAAAGCCACAAACAACTCACCTATGGTCAATCAAAGGAACACACACCTAGAGCTGGACACAACTGCTTGGAAGCATATCAGAAAGCAAACAAACAGCACCCAACATACACAAGCTGCAGTGTAATGTGGAGACCCACAGGGAAAGGCCAAAGGTGCACTAGCAAATAAAAGTGATCCCAAGTGCATCCTGAAGTGGGGAAGAAATCTGTATGAACATCACATCCCTCCAAGCAGGAGCATGCATGCATAACTATTTGAACCACATTATTATTCTTTTTTTTTTTTTTTTTGTAATAATTGTATCTGGACTAATCACAATCAGACTCTTACAGCCTAAATTACACTGTCAATAAATTTTTGGCTTTCATCCATATGTCCTTCCTCTTCCCCTACAAACAAGCGCCTGTGCACACCAGCAGTCGCACACAGTGCAGAGTGCAGCAGGCACAAGGGTACCCAGCCCCCCTCAATTCCCTTTCACCAGCTCTAGACCAGGATGATCCATTATCGACTCCTAATGTCACTGAGTGGAGGTTGTTCATTTTCAAATAGGTCAGTGACTCATCATTTTAACTCACTTCCCTCCACTAAAAATCAATGAGCTCCCGAAATAGGATTATCTGGGATGATTGGGGTTTTAATACCTCTCTCACGAGGAAGGCAGACCCTAGAGGTCCCTGACAGTGCTGGGTCATGTCCTTCAGCCAGGAAGGCAGGCTTGGTTAGTAGCAAGCGGCCACAAACTGGAAAGAGGACACCTTTCCACAGAGGGTTTTTGCGACATTAGGCAAATCTTTGTGTTTGTTTCCCCTTCCAGCCAGACAGCAATATCGCACATCAGGAGAGAGCCACACTGTGCCTGGCCATGACACAGTGAGCTGCCTCCGCTCGTTTGGCTGAATAAATGAGTTCTCTTACTTCTCATGCCCATCCTAAAATCATTATTTATTGCTTCAGCAAGTTCAACAAAACAACACCCCCACTGTACAGGGGTACAGCTCTCGTACAGCTAGAAGAGATCTGGTGCCTACATGGGGGCTATGGAAAACAGCACTGCCCCTTGAGTCACTTCACCCCAGAGCTAGATGCACATCAAAAAGACCTCACACATTCATAAACACAGGATATTCCTCTGTTTCAGAATATCACAGAGGCCATCACCACCTGCCTGTGTAACACAAGGGCTGCTTTGTCAGCAGTTCTCCCTTACACTCTGCTGCAAACATCCCTGTTTCCACACGAGATCGAGAAAGCTGAGAACAAGGGATCTCCCAGCTGCACAATTCAGCACAGCTCACACCATGCAGGAGGATGAGCTCCTGCAGCCAGCTGCACACAGCTGGATTTCTGCAAGCAGCTCACAGCTGGGACAAAGCCAACAGGTGAAAGATGCTCCTCACCACAGCCACTGCACTCCACACCATAGGGGCAGCCAGAAGCAACGCTGCAGCCTGCAGTCAGACATCACAGCATGGTTTTGCAGAAGAGAAGAGGTAGGCAAACAGCACCTTGATGACTTAGCACTCACTAGGGAAGTCAGGGGCAAGGCAAGGAATCACAGCCAGGAATCTGCATCCCCACACCCTGCTGGACAGCCCCTAGAGGCAGCAGGGGGGGGAAAGCAGATGGGTGACAGAAGATGGCATTCCTTGGCCCAAAGCCATCTGTTCTCCATTATTTAGAGGCAGAAACTGGATCGTGTTCATCACAGGGTTGCCTGTCACTGAATTGCTCCTGGGCAGCATGAGACCCTTGGCAAGAGTCAGCTGGCTGGCAGGGAAGGGCAGCAGGAGCAGCATAGGGCTCACAGAGCATGCCATAGGCATGTGGATGCTGCTTGGCCCAGCTCCAAGTGAAGGGACACCACAGTCAGCAAGCCTTACCTTATTGCAAGCCCCAGGGACCGAGTCCCAGCCAGCCTGCAAATTCTTGTTTCCAGTCCTCAGCCCACTTATAAAGAATCCCCCTTTGCAAGCTCAGTGACAGTATGAAATAAAGGAATAAAGACTAAGACAGGATGTGCTAAAAAGAAAAAAGATAAAGCCAATTACAATGGCTAGTCCAAATGAAACAACCCAGAAGCTACCTCCAAATGCAACCAAACACCCTTTGCAGACAGTAGAGGAGGAAAAGCAGAACAAATACAATTTAAAAAGCAAGAGCAACAGATGAGCTCTGTGCTAGGCTTAAAGGGGGGCCTCCAGAGGCTGGGGAAGGAGTGGGGCTGATGAGTGAGAATAGTGACATCCCTCAAACGCTGCAAATCTATTGCAGAGCAGAGATATACTCCTCATCATTTTTGGTCTTTTCCAAGGATGTGGCACAGCTGCCGTAGTTCCAGGTGTAAAGGTACTAAGCAGAGGAAGATGACCATTAAGCTACATTCAGTAACTACACTTTCGTATCTGTTTGGACAGGGCATTGCAACCTTCACTGTAGTCAGTACTCATCTTTCAGATGTGAAGACCGGGACATGCTGAGGCCAGCAGTCTTGTTAATTGCAGCTGACAGAAAAAGTCCCCATCACTCCAAGAAATCAAGCAATAACTTCATCCAAAGCTACCCACAAGACCAAAGGGATCTGTAGCTCTAAGCCCAGCCAAACCTGCTGAGGAACACAGGAGTTATCTAATGCAACAAGTTCACACGGGATGCAAAGGAGACAGCCCATGAAACACACAGGAGTAGCAAAGCACAACCAGTAAGCAGCACAGCCACAGCATCTAAATGCACAGCTGGAGCTTTGCAGCCTGCCTGAACCTACTTCTATGTGAAGCCACCCAGAAGCAGCACGCAGCCCTACATGGGGACAGAGGTGGGTTACTCACAGGCACCTCCCAACCCACCAAGGAGCTCCCAGAACTTGTGGCTCCTTTGTTAAGGAACAGTTTAAGCCTTTCTACTAGCCCAAAGCTGTTTGCAAGTGTTATTTAACAAAAAAAAAAAAAAAAAAAAAAAAAAAAAGGTGTTCTAGTCTTACTCACTCTTCAGCTACTCGTATTGATTTCTGCATTGCAGAGTTAAAGCAGCTCTTGCCTTGCTGTTACACAGCTCTGCTACTGGTCCTCTGCTGGCTTTTCCTGGGACTGAGCATTACGATTCATTCCTCTCCACTCCTCATTCCTTCTAATCAACCTGGAAGCACTTCCTGATGGAAGGAAAAGCCTCATGCAGTTCCCAAGGGAAAAAGGGACTGACTGCACTGCAGCACCACCCCCAGCCCCGCATCACAAGGAAGGGAAAATCAAGGATTAATACAGAGTGCTGAGGAAAGCTGCTACAAATATTTACTAACTCTTCCTCCCACTTCTTTGCTAAATCTGTCCCGTTGTGACAGCCCCAACTCATTTCCCTGAATTCCTGGTAGCCAAATGCAGTGGATCAGGGCAAGCTGTTTTCATAACTGAGCCCCCACACCTGGAAACATCTTTGGAAAACACACAAAGGTGTGAGTCTGCATCATTAAAGCACACTGGGACCAAGTGAGAAGAGAAGAGAGCAACTCAGCATCACCAATTCCTGTAAAACTGTCATGCTGCCTGGCAGTTTGCCTCATCTTATTCTTCTGCTTATTTCTTCACTTCTTGCTTGTTGCTGGAGTTACAAGGCCTCTGCTGCAAGGGGATGCAATTGAATACCCCCCCCAACCCAAGTCTATGGGGCTGATTGTACAGCAACAGCTTATCACCAAAGTGGGGCCAAAGGTAAGAAAGGCACAGTACCCAGCACAATCCCCTGTGCTGGATACCAAGCAGTCACCTACATTTTGCTTCAAGAATAGATTTCTTTTTGGATTTAAAGAAAGAACCCAGAGTTTAGAACTAAATTTATTTTGCAGCCTCAGCAAGAGGTTCCCACCCGTCAGAAAAGAGCAGTGTGACTGGCAGGGTCACTGACATTTCTGCTCCAACACATAGACAAGACATGGATCTGACCACATCTTGACGCACGGTGATTTCTGTAACCCCTTCTCTTTAAACCCAGAGTGGTCTCAGTACAAGATACCTGAAGCCATTGGAGAGAAGCGTGTCTGAATGAACTGATTTCCCAGAGGAAAGCAGCACTCGGTGGAATCAGCAAGTTCTGCCAGAGCCCAAAAAAATAATTCTAGCACTAAAGTAGGAGCCAGTAATTACTAAATGCCAAGCATCTAACGTTAATGAGAGGGGAAGTGAGAATTATGGTGATCTCCCTGCTACTACAGTTTGTTTGGGTTACTTTATCTGAATCTCTTCATCTTCCAAATAGGAGGGAAAAAAAAAAAAAAAAAAAAAAAAAGAACAGAGAAAAGGTAACTTATTCCCCTGACAAACGGAAGTGCTGAAAAAAAATTATTCTACTTGAATTTTATATGAAAAGCTTCATTACTTTTCCTCTCAATGAAACAAGCCCATGGGAAGATCAAGTGCGACCAGACAGAACACAGACCCTGCCATGGGGAGGGCATGTTCACCCAGACCAAGGGCTGCAGAAAAGAGAAACTACCATCTCCTGTGCAGGCCATCATCACAGGATTTATTTTTTGGACAAAATGCCCATGCTCTTATTCCACTGTCAAGCCACAGAAGTTTACTGGCTCCAGGGGCACAGAGACCCTAATACAGTGTAACCACGTTTGGCTCAATGCATGCAGACAAAAGCACTGCCCATGCGCAAGCCATCCTCACCAGTATGTGCTGCAGGAGATGCCTGGCTCTCGAAAATGAGACCACTGCAAAAAGAAGACAGTGAGGGCTTCTGTTTTTTTGTTTGTTTGTTTGTTTTTTTATTTGCCCTAGATGTTACAGAGGTCTTCCAGGCCAAGATCGCTGCTTTCAACTACAGGGCACATGATGTATAGCTACAAGAATGCCTGATTTCCCATCTTAGGGCTCACCTACAAAGCTATGAGCTGGTAATTATTCCACAAGAGTTACACCTCTGTAAACCTGCTTCTACTCCAAATACGCAATTTTATTCTATTGTGATGAGTAAAGTAACGAACAATATAGTCATTTTTATACTAAACCAGCCCATCCATAGGACGATCTGCAGTTTTAACCCCAGAAAGATGGCCTGCCATAGAGCACATGTACTGGGGAAGAGCCCTACTTTGGCTATCCTGCCAGTGAGAGTCTGGCTGCAGGAGCAGTTGAGCGGCTTTTCCCAGTGCTCGTGCCTACTAAGAAGAGATTAAACAGCAGTTAGCTGGAAAGAACAACCACAGCCTGAACTCCAGTCACAAAGCCATTCTGCAGAACCCTGGTGGCTTTGTCTCTGCTCATCAGAGATGAGTTCTCCAACAGCTGAAGCACAGGATCACATACAGCAGTGTGGATCCAGTGCCCCCTGACAGTGAGACAGCCAGTGAGGATGGAGCAGGCAAGCACAGCAGCTACTGCTCCCTCATGTGATGGGCACCTAAATCCACATCAACATATTAATGAATAAAGAAGAGTCCATCAAAGTCTAGCAGGATTTGCTCTGGCTGTCCCATCAGTTTGATGAATGAACATTATCCCTTAAGCACTACCACCACAGCCTTCAAGGGATCCTAATTCCCCACCATACTTCACTTGAGGGTCAGAACCGCTCTTCTTAAATTTTATTTGAAAGCACTGGCCTGTAGAATTAGCATGACACCAAAACAGCAGCCCATAAATTCTTGAACACCATGCATGCCAGTCCTCATCTCCAGCAGAGCTTGGATGTGCACTGTACAAGCATCACATGCAGGAATACCTTAACACGTGTTCAGCACAGATCAAACAGCCCTTCAAGTACAAACACATACTAAGTGACAGCTACGGTGCTGAACTTTGTAGCTGAAAATTAAGAGCCAGTACAATAGATCATGTTACTGTAGGTTTGGACAAAAGGACTCTGTATGAAAGCTCAACAGAATCAAGCCAGCACTGAGAGATGGGTCTATGAAGCCTTGACAACTTCAGGAACTCCCTTCTGAATGACTGTTACTGCTGATGTGGTAAGCACACCTGATTTTAAGCAGCAGAGTATTCCAGCTAATTTCAAATTACACACACTACAGTTCACAAGATCAAAACGTTTATGGGTAAGTGAACAAAAGGCAATTCATATGATTTTTACAGTGAACTCACTTGAGTTATTCTACACATTACCTGTGCATCTCAAACAGCACGGCAGCATGAAAGATCTCATTTTCTGCTAATTGGGCAAACACGCACAATTTTTCATTTTCTTCTTGGGACATCTCTCCTCGATGTCCATGATTTAGTAAAAAAAAAATAAAAAAAAAAAAAAGAATCCCACCTCCAGCCATAACCATAGTCCCACAGCTCTGGAGCTAAGCACCCCAGTACACCGCCCTGCAGACAGAACACAAAGGCTGACCTTACAGCCCAGCCATTACAGCCCTCCCCAAGACTGACCACCACGATATTTTTTACCTTCCCACTATGAGCATGTAAATGACTCTGCCAAAGCCACTAACCACCACCCTCCTGCCAAACACTCCCTGGGGCCACACTGCTGCCAAACTGCTCCTGCAGCCAGGCCAGGTGAGACCGGGACATTTTGTAACTGGTGTTACTTTGTCACCTTCATCCCACCAAGCAATCCACACTGCACCCCCTCTCCCCACACACCATGGGACACTTTTGCCCACAGTGTCATGGCTGCACAGCAGCGCGATGCCCCTATATGCTCCTACAGCTGTTGCCAAGGTAACCAGTGCAGAGCCATATACAAGGGAAAGAAGAAAACAGCAGCAACACAATCCTGTGATATTTCCACTTTTTGGAGCAGGTCTGAGTTGCTGCCTCCCCCCCTTCCCTTCCAACTGCCCTGTGATTCACGCAAGGGTCAGCAACTTGCTTCCAAACATCAGGCTTTCTTAAGGAGATGCATAGATTTTAGAACTAAGGATAAGGCATCATATCACGATTTTAAGGTATCAGTCAAATGTTCTGGTTTTACTGAGGAAAACCACCCGGGGGAGGAATGGAATTGATATCAACAAGCTAAATTTATACACAAATCCTGTATTCCTTCCCAGTCAAAGAACGAAAGCATGTCAGGTTCAGCAGAGTGTGCCTGCCCACCACCGAGACCAACGTTACACAAGTGTGTGCAGCTAGATAACATCTACTTTCATCAGTGCAGATAAAAGCATCGCTGCTGCTCAGTCTGCAGATAGCTTATCCTTCCTAGGCATCCAGGTTCCACATCCACTCAGATATGCCAAAATCCCCAGAGACTCTCCCACCTGCCCACATCTCCCAAAGTAGAAATCAGCCTGTGCTGCCTTTGCTACTGAAATCCTGAGAGCAGCAAGGATACAGTCCCCCCAAGCCTTAAAAGGAAGGTGCGCATCCCATGCACAGGAACAAAGATGAATTAGAGAATGCAGCACTGCTGCATCCTCGTCAGCAGTCACCCCCTTCCCTTTACTGGAAGGAAGGTTTAAGTCAGAACACACATGGAAAAATCACTGGGGGTGGTGTTTTGAAACAGCAGTCATCCTTCAGTACAGCTCATGTACATTCTGTGTTTTCCTATGTGATTTACCATGGCTGACCTTTTCAGTACCAACTGTGATTAATGAAGCTTCCAACCCAGCACTGAATGGCTGCAAATTGCAAGAGATGCTCATCACATTAACATGCAGTAAGTACTGTGGTCCTCAATGAACACACAGATGGGACAGGGAGCATTTGTAGGAAGAAGCTCCCTGCCTTATGTGTTTGGAGCACAATTATCACATCTGCATAGCCAGGGAGATGCCAACAAGGCAGAACCAACTTGTTTTGAATAAGAAAAATTGGAAGTCAGTATTTCTTTATAGAATGGTTGGAGGCTGGCTTGCAAAACCTGGAACACTGCAGAGATGCCCTGGCAGCATTAGGCATAACGTGATGCAAAACTTTCTCCAGAGTCCAGTTAAAGCTCATACTTTGCTTGTTAGTGCTGCAGTGCTACAACAGCACCTTCTGTATCCCCAGCAAAGGGCTGAACTATGTACTGCATACAAGCATCAAATCGGTTGCCTTGGGGGAAAACAGAAAGTTCCCTACAAATACAGCACATCCTTTAGCAGATGCATAGCTTCTCCTTTAGACAGAGCATCACCTTCAGTCTATGAGATTTATCCCCTCCAGAAAAACCTCTCTGATTAACACTGACTTCCAACTACGCAAGCCACCCAAAGAAATAAGCGCAGTGCCATCAGGGAAAGCATCCGACGTCCCTGAAGGAATGCAAGGTGGAGACCAGTACACCGGTCAGAGATGTGCTGCAGTGTTGGGGCTGAGGTAAGTGCAAGGGAAGATGAGGAGGAAATGCATTACACAGACTCCAGAGATGAGAGCCAGTGCATACAAATCAAGTAACGTGGCAAACCCTACACGGCTGCATGTCAGGGCTCCCTGCTGTAGGGCTACCTATTCTGTAGAGCCCCCGGTCCAGCAGCGCAAGAGCATCCCTACGAACTGCAGCAGGGCAGCGTTACACAGCACTGCACCAGGGCTGAATTCATGCAGGCACGTCTCGGCTTGCAGAACAGGGGATGGATTTTCTCTTCTATAGGACAATACTTCCGATTTCTAACAACACCGTGCCTGGAAGCCGAGATCCCAGAGGGATCGAATATCAGAAATAAACAGTGCTCTCCCAAAGCAGTGGGAAAGAGGAAGCGGCGACAGAAAGGCAGAGCAGCTGAACGACTCAGCCCCGATCCCGCACGAGGCACCGAGCAGCACAGTCTCCCCGTGCTTACTAACCAGCAGGACTAGACAATTCATTCCCTGATCCGCGTGCACCACTCACACCGCGCGGTGCAACAGTGCTGCTTCAGATCTTTGTTAAGTCTGCTTAGCACGGCAAGGCCTGGGGAGGCAGGTAGGAAAAAGATGCAAAAGAAAAAACTCAACGCACTGTTAACTACTCGCAGCAACGGGCAATAAAGCTGAGGTTCAGCTTGCTCGTGCCCGTCCCGTTCCCCGCACCTCAGTTTCAGGAGATCACAACAGAACGGCGCTTTCCGAGGCTGAAACTTTCCCACCGCTGCCCCCTGTTCCACTCCGGATCCGCCGCGCGGGGCTCGGGGCTCCGCCACGCGGTGCCAGCCCGCCGGAGCCTTCACCCGACCACTCCGAGACGCAGGTCCAGCATTCGTTTCACACCTCACTCCACAGCACGTAAGCAAAATCATTCACAGCCGCCGCGAGCAATAGTAAGCGGCACAATAGGAACAGATTATCGCCACGCGTCCTCTGTGCAATTCGCAAACCCTCTAATCCCCATTTTGGAGTTGGACGCTGGGAAGAATCACCAGCTGAAGGCAGCAGCAGCACCAGAAGCTCGAGAAAGTTGGAGCTCAGAATGCCCCCAGCAGAACCGGGTAACGGGGCGGCCGGCTACACTCGGGCTTTCTCCCACCGCTCAGAGGAAGAGAAGCGAGACCGAGCGCCAAACCTCACCCCCGCCTAAGGACAAGAGGACAGATGGGCTGCAGCGAAGTTTAACGGCATTCAGAGACCCCCCCCCCTCCACGGACGTGGAGCTCCGTGCCCAAGCTCAGAGAAACCCTCCCCTCCTCCTCCAAAATAACGCTAATAAAAGCAAAAGACGGAGAAGGAGAACGAGCGCATCCCTCAGCCCTCCTTCCCCCAGCCGACTCTCACCGTCCTCTTGCATCCGCTGCAGGCACAGGGCGAGGCTCTTCCTCCAGCCCGGCATGGCGGCGGGCAGCACTGCCGCCCCCCGGGGCAGCGACACGGCTCGAGGGACCCGGGGGGGGGCCGGTGGGAGCGGCGCTACGAGCGCTCCGGGCTCCCCGGCGCTTTATGGCCGGGCGGGGCGAACGGCGGGGCCGGGCCGAGAGCCACGGGAACCGCCCCCGCCTGCGCGCAGCAGCGCGGCCGAGGGGCCATGGGTGTTTGGCCGCCCCCGCGCCGCCGGTGCCCGGGAGGACGCTCAGCGCGTTTAACGCATCGCTTTCCCTTTCTGCTTCAACCAGGGCACCTTTTGCACCGAACGCCCAGCCCTGGCACGGGCGCGCTAGTGGGTTCACACGTCTGTGCCCGAGTCGGGCTCTGCTGGGGGGGGGGGAAGTTGCACGATGGTCGGACTGCTGGGTTTCATCTTTGTCATGGCTGCATGCGAGCAGGTGAAGCCCAAGAGGGGGGGCTGGATAGCATCTTTGTCATTTCTTCATATTCCAGAGGTTTCAGTGCTTTTATGTCAACACAAAGGAGATGTTTATTGCATGTGCCGTGGTTGGCGCCTTTAATTTCCTGGGAGCAACATATCTCTGCAATGACTAGCCGCTTCTTTTTGTTCTTCATCGGGCCCTTCATTATCTGGCTGGTAGGTCTCTGCATCTCTGCCTCCCTTTGCAAGAGCGATAACATTATGTGCAACAGCTGCTATAAACTAAAATATTACAGACCAAGTTGTCCTCGGGATAGCATGAGCTAATTGCAGGGTCAGGATGCACCTGGACCAGCATAGCAGCTGCAGTGCCATACACCCAGAGATGCCTACACGGACTCCAGCTTCATTTTAAAAACAGCTTTTCTGTCCTGATGCTGTAGGATAGGCAAGGGTCAGCCCTGCCCCCAGCTCATGTCTGAGAAACGTTTGCCATTTTGATTACTAGCACCCAGGTCTGCAGGGCACGTGGTGGGCACTGGGCTCAGACACCTTTTTACAGCCTGGTGAAAGCTGAAGTGCCATAGCCCAGGGGTACCTGGGAGTGATCCTGCTCAGAACACCCTCCTGCAGCTCCTAATCTGTCATGGGAGAAAACCAGCTTCAGCAGAAAGACAGACCTACCAAAGTCAGTGACTGCAGCAGAGCCTGAGGGGATGAGAATCCTAACAGAGGTACTTGAGTTAAACAGCCACTGTTAGACCAGCTGAGTATTTTTCATTCCTTCTCTCACATAGGTTCTTGAAAAGCAACATAGGAGCTGGACTGGAGAGGATCTGTTTTGGAGTTGCCATCATTACAGTGCTTTCCCTGCAGAGTCACGCTCAGATAATCACAGCCCCACACGAATAGCCCTCTTCGTTTAAGAGTAAGAGTTTGCAGCACTGCAGAGAGCAGACAGTGGTATGTCACGCCTGAGCACTGCACGGGAGGTTCCCATCACAGCAGAAGGTCACATGCTGACTCCCCTCCGTGATTCTGAGCAGGGAGTTACCCATCGGCATACAGGACAGTGATTGGAGTGATGGCACCTGCAAGCTTATTCCAGCCAGCTGGAGCAACCGCTTCCAGGAGCTTTCCTGGGTAGTATCAGCAACAGAGAGCTCAGCCCCTGCCTATCTTCTGCTGGCAGCACAGAAACAAGAAATCACTTAAGCAAAAAGTCACAAAAACATTTTTTCTTTTACCGCATTTGTAATTAGAGTACAAGTAGGGGTTGACTCCCCATTCAGCCAGAACTTCTCAAAGAGATCCTTTCATTAAATTAAATGTGACGTTTTTCTGCAGATCACTTCTCAGGGGGAAACACAGCCCTTTGCAATTTGATTACAAATGTACACAGTACTTTTGGGACTAGCAGCAAATCACAGCTCCATAGCTGGATTTGATCAGGGCACATCACACTAACTCACAGGAGGTTTGTGAGATACACAAAACATTCCCACTGACAACAAAACTCCAAAACTTTTTTCTTTTTAAGAGAAGAGGGAGGAGCCAACACTTGATAAGAGACAAAGCACAGCTGGTGGAGCCAAGTGTTGCTGGGCTCTTCCTCTGACTCAGCCACCCACACAGGCCCACCACCTGCCCTGCTGGGCCTTCGTTCCTCAGCTGTAATTTATAATTGCTTGATGATGTACAGGTTCTGTGTATGAGAAAAGGGTTCCCAGAGAAGTAATCATTATTGATCTAACGTTGCTCTCAGTAAAAGTTCTGAGAGTCTGAGGATAACAAGACATATGAAGGTGCTCTTAAAATTAAGGTCAAATTGACACTTTTTTGTGCCTAAAAGTTTGCCTGTTTTGCCATTTACACTGGCTGCTCTCTTAAAAACCTTTCTGCTTTAATGTCTTTAGACCATCAAGGCTACAACAGTGCTATTTTTAAAGAACAGTAGTGCCACAAATAATTAAACATGAAAACAGCAAGCACAATACTAGTTGAAAATGTAGCCTAGGGCTTTTAGCAGTTGAATTTAACACCTCCATTATTGTAGAAAGACACAAAGCTAGTATGGGGATGCTCCCTAAAGCATTCCCCATTAGCCTAACTTTAGTACTCAAGTGGGAAATTGAACAAGAGAAAAAGCAGTGGGTCCTGAATGGCAGGATTGCTCCCAACAAGTTTGTAAAGAGCAATCTATCCAGCTCTTCAGACAATGCACCTTCCATCCAGCAGCTTTCTTTGGCACAAGAGGATAGGCTTGGGCCCACTGTGCTTTAAATCCCATTGCAGCTGTAGGAGGAAAAGATGAAAGCACAAAGTCCTCCAATCTCAGGAGCTGGCTGTTGAGCAAAGACTTGGGTCTGTTGCCAAGTGTGCAAACCAGGCTTTTCAGATCAGATCTATTTATTGTCACTCTGTTGCACGCTGTATGCACAGAGCAGTGAGAAGACACTGATATCACACCTTTTGTGAAAGGAGGTTCCCAAATACAAATAAATTGACTTCCTGCAACCAGGAAAGTAAGGAAAACCAGACAGCTTTTGCTGCTAGCCCCAAAGCAAGTGATTTAAGAGAGCCCCTTCACCATTTCTGAGCCAGTGAGGATCTAGCACTTGGGAGACCCTTAGGAGCAGCATTGCTGCCCACTCCCACCAGCAGCTTGGGTGAAGATGTACCACCACTGAGGGGCATCCTCCAAGGCCACGCTGCTTTACCACTGACATGGAGGCATCATGAAACACTCTGGGAAAATAGGAAGTACACACTGATGCAGCTGGGGTTTCTGCTGTTGCAAGTCTACCTACTTAAGCTATGGGCTTTGCCTCCTGTATTGATTTACAGCTATTGCCTGGCAGAATTCAATATTAAGATCAAGCTAGAAATTACTTTGACCTTTGTAATCCTGCAAAAACAAGACCTACTGAGGTATCTAAACTCATCTTCTCATTTCTCTCTCCCTCTTCTGCGCTTAGTTTATTAAGTAAGAGATAAGTTTCCTTTTTCTGCCAAGGTTGGGCTGCTGTAAGTGCTGATGCAGTGCACCCTGTATCCCTGCAGCTCTGCATGGGACAGGCAGGGGACCATGGGCAGCCTATTTCCATCCCACTGTGATAGGTAAATGGCACACAGCTACTTTAACAAAGTCTATTTTCACCTCCCAGGCACATCGAGTGGGGCTGGAGACAGAAGGATAAATATGTCACAACACCATCAAGAGAGATTTGTTTCACTGATGGATGCTACCTATATGCAGCAGTGTCCTGTAGCCCATGGAAGCAGTGAACAGGGTTGAGATCATGGAATTTAGAAGTAATCCTGTCATGCTGGAAGGTTAAAGGCAGTTTTAAAATGGATTATTTTTGCTGCTTCCACCAGAGGTTGATCAATAACAAATTCACCTATTAATCCCACTTGGTTCTGTTTTGCCTCCAACACAGACAGTACAAACAGTTTATTGAGTTTGATGTCTGCTTCTTTTTAGGAACTTCAAGGCATACATTCATACTACAGATTTCTACAGAAGTACTTGCATCAAATTAGGTTGTGAAGGCCGAAAGCAGGCTGTCATTCCACCTTTCCTGGGTGATTCTCATTCCTCTGAAAAGCTGAGCATCTTTCAGAGAAGTGGAGCATGTTTGTGGAATTTATTGACACAAGAATAGACCCCATTTACAAGCACCATGAGTGTGCAGTTACCACTGTGCTCTGTCCCTGCTGGAAGGAAACTCAGAAGGGCTCCTTTCTGCCCCAGAGGTGTGCTCAGACATCAGCCCTGAAGCTGGTTCCTCACATCTTTCCTTGCAAGTTACAGCACTAATACAAAGGGACTCACACCAGCCTGCACCACTTTCCAAAGTCACCCTCACTGCTTTGTCAGAAACTTCAACATTCAAGCAATACAGAGCTCTGTCCCTCCCCTTGGAGGATGCTCAGGGCCTTGCAACACACAGCTCCATTGCAGCTGCTGCACATTGATTTCCTACCTGCTGAGGCTGGTTTCAGAAATTCAGGACCATGTTGCATGTTACTCTGCGTAACTCCCAGCAGCTGGCACAGGGCCTGAAGTACTGGCAGCTGATACAGTTGCTTAACAGTATCAATATTTGCTTGCCACTGTACAATGTAAGAAACAACAGCCATTCTGACTGTTGTCTAAAGCCTTGTTTGGTTGGACAGCTGACAGCTTCATCTGGGTTAGAGTGAAGATGCCATGGGATCTGGACTGCTCTTTAGGCAGACTGCAGAGTTTTAAAACAAGCCTGAACTCACTCAGTCACAGCAATGTAAGAGCCACTTTCTTAATTTGATTGAAAATGCTGCTCTTGGAAATACATTCCTTCCCCTTCCAAAACTGCCTGCAGGTTTCCCTTCCCTTTTTTGCTTCTGTCAATTTCTACTTTGTACATAGCATCTTTTCCCCTAAACACACACATTCAATACTGCCTCAAAGTCTTTCATTCCAGGCAGCAAGATCACAATTTGCCTCTGGCTGCTCTCCGCTGCAGAGGTGCCTCAGGAAGGTTTCACCTAGATTAACTAGAGGATCTAGATGATCTTTAAGATCCCTTCCAATTCAACCCATTCTATGATTCAGTCACTTCAGAAGGAAACCAGGAGCTGTGTTAAATGAGCTTGAGGTGAGCTTCAGTTATGCTTCGGTGGCAGATGTTTTGGCACATGAGAATAGGCTCAGGCCCACCATTCATTCCTGCAACAATCTCAGGCTTCTTCCTGAGCCTTCCTTAAATCAGAACTGGCATTACACTCTTATCTATTCCATTAAAGATGCTTCAAGCTACTGCACTTGGTACTAAACGGGGAAACACCACCTATCCATCTTTCAATAAAAAAGGTCCACACTGGGATTTCATGAAGACTACTGTCAATATTACCATGAGATAAGATTCAGTACTTTCCTTTTTTCTGGTCAGGGAACAGAATTAGCTAGAGAAGTGAACTGGAAGCAGAAAGGAATGCTTCAGCTCCATTAAGATATGGTAAAAATCCTTACTGGGACCATCTTGCTTCCTTGTCCTTCTCGTGGCAAGCCAGCTCCAGCTGTCAGTAACACATTAATGACCACAGTGCATTTCAGATCAGGAAAGGAGGAGAAAGACAGTTCTAAATCATAGCAATTGACTGTTAATGGAAACACTCCATGTATTTGCAGGCACATTCAAAGGAGATAGAAAAGAGATAATAATGGCCATTGCAGTGTTTTGCCATAAACTTTCAGAAAGTAAAGCAGCTACTGACTATTCTGGCTCATCAGGTTAGGCTTAGGTCAGGTTGATAGTTAGATTTGATGATCTTAAAGGTCTTTTTCAACCTAAATCACTCTGTGATCTCTCCCACACTAGCTAGCAAGAAAGTTAGTGCTTTGGGCAAGAAGTGCAGGGACAAAAAAAAAAAAGAAAAGAAAAGAAAGCCCCCTTTACCTCCAGGTGGCGTAGGCCCCCTCCTCTGCTGTTTTATGAAGTACTGAATTGTACACTTTGTACATCTCCCTAGTATAGATGAGTTGCTTGGCACTCGTCAAGGCTTTAATAAAGCAATCATTGGACTTATGCCTGATGTAATTATTCATTTTGAAATATTATTCCACTTCCCATTCCACTTGTCTATATTTGACTAATGGCAGCAGTGCTACACACATTTCTATGTTCTCTATGTGCAGACACTCGGTATTTCTTTTTCCAATTATTTCTAAAATAACATCCATAATCACTGAGCTTTCTTTTGCAATACATATAGCAACACTTCAGTGCCTTCTGGGCTTCTATTTTAAGTAATCTTTGTATCAGGAGCTCTGTTCTGGGGACTGGAATCTGTTCAACAACAGGACAGGAATCACTCAGGCAAAAGAAATACGGGTTCCCCTTAAGAGGGAAGGGGTGTCTCAGTGTCCCTCCAAAAGGAGCATCACTTTTGGATAATTCCTTACCTAAACTGTCTCTCTTAGCTAGGACACTGCCAGCTGTGAGTTTGATAGAGTGACAGCTGCTATGCTCATGCCACTTACTGTATAAGCACATGTTCAATTTAATTTTTATTTCACAGAGCTCGGTAAAGCGTAAGTCAAAACTCAAATCCCACTAACCCATGCACAATTTGAACTCACGACCTGAAAATCCAAAAGGAGCTCCTCTTGAAATTCTGGGTTCTCCACTTGTCCCATTTCCTCACACTACTTTTCACATGTGAGACGGAAAGAATGGGGAGAGGCAGACAATTTGTTCCTCAAATGCTGGAGAGGTGATGGAATTGCAGGGGGGAAATGGTCATTTATGGAAGGTTACCTCTGCCAAATGCTCACAGTACCACAGAGAAATGAGCCACATGGCTGCAACAATAGTCTTGTACTGCCCTCTGCTGCACTGAGATCCAGCTGCTAGCACAAGCAATTCACCTCTGGGACTTGCTGGGAGTGAGCCATCCGCAGCTCTCTTTCTTCCTTAGACGCAGGTTCCTCGTACTAGGAAGATTTTGCTATATAGCCTTTTGAGCATCTATTCAAACATAGATGAGCAGAAAGACAATGTACCTCTTCCACCCCATGTTTTGGGTGCGACTCAGGGTGGCAGATGGTGAAAGAGCACTTTATTGCAGATGAATTGAAGTGTTAAAATAAAGAGGAATTTGATCTAGAATGGATCAGAGTTTTTAGCTGCAGTGGAAAATGAAGTCTTATGATTTTAGGACATCCAGCAGCAGCTTTCCACCACCATAATATCAGAGAAGGAATACATATAGAGAGAGTAACTTTGTTTTTGCAAAACAAAAAGCCATCTAGGCAGGCATGTGGTAGATAACTGCTAGGTAACCAAGGCCCATATGCTGGAAAAACCCCACACTCAATTACACTTATTTAAGTCTCTCCAATGTATCAAGGTAGAAATGATCGTATGCCAGAGAAGCATGCGATCATATGTTCTAGTATGCAGATTTAATCATTTTCATTCATTAGGAAATCACATGCAGAGCTACAGTCTGCTTAATTATACCAGCCTGCCTCCTGCTCAGTGTCAGGAATTAGACCCTCTGTAACCACAAAGGGTGCTGAAGGGGCGCTAGGCTCTGTAGCACATATTCCTGCCACCATGTCAAGTCACGATACCAGAATTTGCTGCTCAAAGCCTGTTGGTCTAAAATAATTCAACTCAAACCATGGGATATAAACAGAATCATTTCACATGCAGTGAAGGTGACATAAATATGGGTTACACTATCACCCTGACGCTAAATGAACATAAATAACAGGGTTTCAACTAAGAGCTAGAAAGCAGCCTTTCTAGAAAGTTACAGCTGCAATGTACGTGTGTCTGTCTACCTGGCATGATCCATAACTAGAGATTTCTTTAAAAGAAGAAAAACAGCATGAAATATCTTCATGTGATCTTCTAAGGTATGCAATCTTCTAAGACTCCAAACGTTATGCTTTCATAGCAACCTTTTAACAGACACACAGCTTTAGCACTGTACAAAGCTATATCTGTTGGGCCAGGTTCAGAGTACAGGCAGGGCTGTAAGCAGAGCAGGCATGAATTACTAACAGCATCCTTAAAGAGATCTGGAACAGTGCTTTCAAAGAGAAATAGATTGTAAGGAGAAAATCTGCTTCTAAAGGGCAAAATTATGCTATGTTTTTTTGTTTGTTTGTTTTAAATAGCTGGTCAGATGTTCTCGGGTTTCCAGCAACATCAGTGACAAGAAGCAGCATTGAACCTAATTCCTTCCTGTAAGCATCCTAGATCACAGCCTCCCCCATCACTGTCTTATTCCCCTCTTGCCTTACCTCCATCCTGCATTCCCTGCAGACAAAGAGCAAGGCTCTTCCTCCAGCTCGGCATCCCAGACCCAGCAAGAAAGAAGTCTGTAGTCTCCTGAGGGGGCTTGCAGATGCACAGCTAGAATAGAAAACCCAGCTTCTTTATAGGGCTGTCCCTTGGCAGGGAGGCAAGCTCATCTGTGCTTGCAAAGACAGGAAAACTTCATGCAAAAGCCTGATTGCAAACCATCCAGGCTGCATCTTGCTGCAGGGATGGAGCAACTTCACATGACTACAGCAAAAGAAGCAGATGGCAAGAGAAGAGTGGACAGATGAATGGGTAAACCTCAAGGAACTGAGCAGTTCCTTAAAGGGCAAGTTTGTCTTTTATGCCAGCTGCATAGATACTACAAACAACAAAATTCACAGCACAATTGTATTCCAATAGGTTCAGGCAATGAACCTATCACTCTGCCCACTCCAAATGTAATTGATGGGCCAAACAGTTTTCTTTGAAACTTCCTTGCTTCATACCTCACTAGTTCAGAGAGTTTGTATCTCCTGGTACAGGAAATAATGAGAAACCACGTTCAATGTCTGAGCTAGCACTCAAATTTCTTTCTTATTTTTCATATTTAAGTGCATTTACACATTCCCTGAAGAAGGAATCATCATTACATCTATTCTCAAAGCTCGCTAAAACGTATATAGAAGCCACAGTCATCAATAACAGCTTTCTAAATTCATTTCACCTGCAATAACTGTGGCCCTCCCACAGATGCCGTGGTAAGATGGCATTAAGCCTACTTCTGATCTAAATTGTTATCTGCTTTTAGAGAATCCCTATTTTCTGGCTGCATCAGAAATATTACAATCTGTACCCAAGTAGTTACAGCCACTCCCTTTCTCATAATACTTGAAAAGAGAAGATGTTGTTGACATTAAACACAAATGATTGCCTTATAAAACGCTAGTTCCATAGAATAAGAGGCGGCTACTTCAGACATTATTTCAATTTCTCATTATCCAGCCAGAATTGTATTCTATACCTATGTCATAGCTTGCAAGAAAAATAAGCTAGCACAAAAGCAGGCTGGCACTGCAGCTTGTGACACAAGAAGCAAAGAGCAGTAGAGCTGTGTGTGTACCACTTCTGCCCAGGATCACACAAAAACTTCTACCATTTAATCAAAGAATTAAAACCCTTCTCCTAACCCGCATACAGCTACTCCACAGTGCCCATCTAGACTTATGATCAGCAAAGTTTCGGGTTTGTTTCATTGTTCCCTCCACCCGTTCCTTTTTGCTGCACCAATTCAGCATTTCCATAAATACAGTGCTAGACTACAAAAACTTAGATTACTTTTCAGGTTTCTTTAGACAGGAGTCAGTAAAAAAGAGAGATGCTGGGACTTGATCTTGGGAAGAGATGTTCACATTACAAAAATTAAGTTGCAAACAACTTTGCTTCTGCCAGTTATTTGTGGTCTCACACAACAACTCTGACAAACTGCACGTTCCTGGTTGGCTAGAGAATTAAGCTATGGAAAGCAAAGTTTTCCCTATTTTTGAAAGGTGCTTGTTGATACAGCACAAGTTCCTTTGTAGAGTAACTTCTGAGATGAAAAACCTGGGAGAAAGAAAAGACAAGAGAAATTTCTCCATCACAGAGAAACACAGTTATGTTCCTTGTGTGAAGTGGCTACGAAAATGCATAAAGACAGTGTCCTAGCACCAATATCTCATAAATATCCAACTGTTATTGGCCCATGATTTTATTTCATCTTAAAGCCAAGACACGGAAAGTAAGGGAAAGTAAGTCAGGTTTCATCCTACCCCAGGGCTTTGAGGTTCTTAGTATCTATGATAAGCAAATCTGTCTCAGAACAGCAAATCCCCCAGACATCAATACAATTCAATTTTGGATTGTGGCAACCAGGCACAGACTCAGATGTGAATGACCCAAATCGTTTATTACAGGTTCTCACATCACTTTATATATTCACAAGTTTCCTTTTTTTGTAAAGACAGATGGGAAGGCTAACTTTCCCCATCAACGAAGTATCTGCAAACACTCACTAACCATGCATGCAGGCGCTTATCCAATCAGAGCCATGAGCCGTTCCTTTTGCTTTTCTTTTCTTCTAGAGATAACCTTGGTTCTCAGCCTTGCTTTCACATGCTGTTTATCTTGCTCCACAGCATCTGTTCTGAATAGTCTCTCTTGTATTTCCACATTAGATTCCTATTTAAAGCCAATTTTTTTGTATGGGGGAAATGCAGGGAAAACCCATACCCAAGTGATTTGTTTTGAGTTTGTGCAACATCTCTCACTAATCTTTCAAGTTGCTGAGATGCCACTGTTTCCTAAAAAATCCCCTTCAAACGAACTGCTGTGATCCCCCATCTTTCTCAACAACAATAAACAAGCTTTTTGTGTTGATGCAGCTTTGTGGAAGTAAACACAATTAAGCCTTGTGCTAAAATGAGCAGCATACTAATAAGAAGTGCTGAATCAATTATTCCCCAGGAATTCAAGGCTATCAGCAGTCTTAGATCAGACACAGTAGCTTGTACAGCATTCACCGATTCCCTGTAAGAAATAAGCATCACACAACTGTACTGAATCTGTATTATATACACAGTTAACCTGCTTCCTCACCTCCTCTCTTTAGGTTAAGCTGGTTTTGCTTCCTAGCCTGGAAATGTTCTTATTCCAGCTCCCCCCTCTCATTTGCATTTTATTAATGCCTGTTGGCTGGATTAAAAAAATCCCCAGATCAGCCTTCCACAAATTAGAGTTAACACCGAGCCTTTCTGAGGGAGCTATAGATGCAAAAACTTGTCAGCTCAGAAAACACAGGACTACTGAACCAATGCTTAGGGAGCACTCCAAAAGCCACCTACCTGGATGCACACAGAGCACCAAGTCCCACACTCAGGCAAGCACAGCAGCACACAGAGCAGCCCCATGTTTCTAGCAGGCAGGTGGGAGAGCCACGCTGCATGTGCCTCTGTTCCTGCCTGCTGGTCTTGCTGATGTTAACTGAGAAAGACTGGAAGGTACAGCTCCCATAGCTTGAGCTCATCCTTTGTACAAAGCATCAAGACACTGATTGACTCATTCCAAGTCAGGCATGTCCTGGTAGAGCTTTACTACCCACAGAATCACTTGTTTCTTGCAAGCACAGAACCACTAGCTGTACACACCTCATTCTACAATATCAAGTGCTGGCTTGCAACTTCTAAGAGTAATTCTTTCTTTCACATCCAGTCACATAACCATTCAGTAGCACAGTTTTTCCCTGCAATCCTGGCCATGGCACTGAACCAGAAAGGATAAATTTTAGACAGATGCAGTCACCTCCAGAGCCTTGCTATCTTTGCACGTTCACTAAAACCACCAGTGACAGAGAGCTGCTGAGATGTTGCTGAGCCATTTTATGCAACACTCAAAGCAGGAACAATGCTGCCTCAGTGCAGTTTGGACAGATAAATACAAAAATAGTGTCAAGGAAGGAAGGAATACGTCAAAGATGTTTTTATTTTCCAAGTTTGCAAACTCACATTTCTAACATTAGAAAAGGATGGTTTTCTTCTAAGACCTGAAAATCATAATGGTGCAACAAGCAGTTTGTTAAAATAGATGGGCAGGTCATAAAAAAAAAATGAAGCAGCAAGGAGAGAAGACAGTAAGGAGCTGCCTTAAAGGAGCCATAGGCTGTGCCAAGCAATAAGGGATCCCGCAAGGTCCGATTCCAGACTTATAAACAGGATAGATGACAGTGAGGTAGGAGTGGCTTCTAGAGTAGTGGCCTGAGTCAGCATTTGAATCATCCTTCCTTTCAGTCAGAAAACACAAAGAGGCACTGAAGTACCTACACACCTATTCAATATTACATTTCTAAAACTGTTAATGTAAGATTCCCATCCTAGAGCCTCAGAAACTAAGCTTAGGAAGCAGTCACAACACCCTTCAAGTCAAGCTTTCAAGAAGTCAAGATTTCTCAAAATGTTTTTGCATCTGCAGTTACAAGGGGAGATACAAGTCCAAGTCTGACTATCAGCTCTTCAGGAACACTTCACATTATGAGACTCCCAGGATAAAGAGGCTCTTGAGCTCCTGAAAGTACTCAACACCTACAGCACTGGCAGTCCAGAGGGATGAGCAAGCAAGCCCTATCACTATAATGTGCAGTATGAGCAACATCGAGGAGAACCCACAAACTTCAAGGGGAAAGAAATAACAGTTAAAAATTACTAAAATCAGAATCAAGCCTGGCTTGGATTGGGGTTGTTTTTTTCTTCTCAGTGCTGTCACTAGGTGAGGTTTGGAAAGGCCACTTAACAGTCTGTGGGAATGAGATTGAATTAGAACAGCACAGATGTTTTCATTCCTTTATAAATTCCTATTCATCAGCAGTGCTTATGTCTCTTAGACTGCAAATTAAAACGGAAACTCCTGTTGCTCTAACATGATCTACCCTTCTCCGTAGATGTTGTCTCCCATCATTTCCCCTTATTCTAAGGAGCCAAAAGGAAGTCAGCTTCACTAAGGCCACAAATGGCTTTTTCTGAACTACCACTTTAATGCTCATGGGCATACAGGTGTAGCTTCTTTAGTTACCAAGTATCTGTGTCAGTAATCTGCAATTCCCTGCCAATGAACTATTCAAGCATGGGCCGGATCTGGCCTTCCAAACATGAAAGCTACACATTTCAAAAAGCCATGCCAAACGGCATGAGACACTTCTATCAGCTGTCACACTGCCAAGCAACAACAGAGAACCGTATATTTTACCGCTTTATTGAAGACAAATGAAAGGCAGCTTCCTCTTGTAATTCTGGATAATAATGATCTGAATCACTCTGAAATTAAAACATATCAGCCAATCCTTTTATCTCACAGAGAGAATAAAGCAGATAACGAGCTACCCAGGGAAAGCACAGCAGCGAGCCTCCGAGACAAACCTCCGCTCATCTGCAAGGCTCCAGCACGCGTAGGTGGGTTTGTATTGGGGCGTTACGGACAGCGCTCAGCCCTCATTAACTCACATCCCTGAGCACTGACCCACGAGAGCCAACGACAACCACCGCAATTCTGCTCAGCACAGGCTCAAGCAAGGCAGCGGTTACAGAGCTAAATCCACCTCCAAGCAGAATTTCTGCTCTCTAGCAGTCACTCACCAACTAAACCAGGACTGAAGTCACATTTGCTATGAACCCCCCCCTCCCCGCCATCCATCTTTCCTTCCTTGTGCGGCCCCAAACTCAGCACCTACGCCACACAAACTCCACCCTCCCCTCCACCCCTGCAAAGCGGCGGGGAAGCACACATTAGCCCTCACCAGCGCTGCCGTAACAGCGCCGCGCTTTACGACCTCGCCGCACTTTACGGCCTCGTTGCAAAGCAGGGACGGAAGCGGCCGGTGGGAGGTTGCCGGGGAGCTCAGGGCGCCATGGACAGGAGGAAGAAGCCGCTGGACGTGGCCGCCTCCTCGGTAAGCGAGCAAGCTCCGCCGCGGTTGCGGAGCAGAGAAAGAGAGCTGTAGCATCTGCAGCAGCGCCCGTCGCTCGGCTTACAAGTAGGGCTGCGGCGGTGCGAGGCCCAGCCGGGCAGCGCACTGCTCGGGCTCCTTGCTAGGCCCTGCGCCCGCGGTGCTGTGAGCCAAGGCCGGTTAAAGGCGGCACCCTGCCTCGCTGGGCCTGGGGTCTCATCGCGTCTTGGTGTGCTGCTAAAGTGGGGACATGGGAGGGAAACGTCAGTTTGTGTGCTGGCCTGCTGCCGAGGGCTCTGGTGTGGGAAGTGCCTGCAGAGCTCTGCCTACCGTGCATGCTGCATGCTTAGCAGTGACTTTCTCAATCAGATCACTGCTTTTAAGATCCACATATAACTACAATTAAATGCTCGCATAGCTGCTAACAATAGATTATTTTACTATATAAAGGAATAATTATTTCCAGTACCTGATGGTTGGCAATGTGTTCATTCTTTTGGCTGATGATGTAGTTGGTAGATCTCAAAGCTGAGCTCTTCCGCAAACAAGAAGAATTCAAGAAAGAAAAGCTACTGAAAGATGCCGGCATCTTTGCAAAGCCCAAACCCTCCAATAAGGTAGAAACAATCTTCTCTTTTTGTCATCCTTTCTCCTTAAACTAAGGCAGCTTGTACACATTTAAATCTCAGTAAATAAGTATTCTAAGCTGTATTACCATTCAAGTGTTCACCATGAGAATGTTTTGATTTGTCAGCACATTTCCAGATGTGAGCTTTGAGCAGAGCAGCAAACTGCTGCCCATGCTGATCAAAGTAATCTCTGAAGTTTCACTTCCTAGGGAGCCAAAGCTCATTTAACTGCAGAGAAAAATGTGTCTTTTTTCACTTCAGGAGTTCCTTTGCTTCCCTGAAGGAGGGAAGATGGTAAACTCATCCAGAACCACTGAGCTTTCCTGATAAATGCCGTACTGTGTGCTCCTCTCTATCACAGTGCATCACAGTGAACGGGCAATTCTCACTCATTTTTACTCTTTACTGTACATTTTCTATTTGTTCTGTGGCTTCCTAGTACTAGAGTTACCATACTCAAAGACTGTTTTGCACTCTAAACTGAAAAGCTGTAATTTTGATTTGAAATGAATGTAGGAGAGAATACAAGCAGTTCATAGCTTTGTTATTACTTCAGTTATTCATCATTTCTTCCATAAAAACTTTACCAGAATAGATTCTGTCTGATATGTATTTCTTTTTGCTTCTCAGCCTGACCTTCATTATGACATTGTATAGCAGTCTGTCATTTTAGGACATACTTGCTGTGTTCTACAGCACAGCAGGTAGAGTCTCAAGTTAAATGCATTTAAGAGCTTTTTTAAAAGTCTTACTTGATTGAGTAATGTTTATCATTTCATGATTGTTTGTTGTTACAAAATTGTATCCCCCAGAAACCAAGCATCTGGACCAAACAAAACACAGGAGTTGCAAAACGAGCTGAGAAAGACATTGAGCAGAAGGCAGAAGAGGATCAAACCTTAGATCAATCAAGGTAGATGTTAAGTTCTATGAGAAAGGAATGTTTTGTAGAATGTGCTTTTTAGTACTTAGAAAAGTACATCAAAAGTTACGTGCATTCTGGATGAGCAATTTTCATCAGATCAATAAGTGAGACCAGCATCAGTCTGTGCTCTATGGGGGTGATGTACAGGCTGTTCTGAAGTGCTCTTATACTCTAGAGACATCTGCCCTTATATCATCATAGCTATCTGAGTGTATAGAACTACTGAAGTTTGAGTACCATCTTTAGAAGCAAAACCTAGGGCAGTGATGCTTCAGAAGTCACATCACAAACCATTTCTTGTACTTCATAGAAGAGTGCTTGCTGTTTTAAAAATTTGGTTTGTCATCTAAATGGTTTAGCTATACAATAGAGTATGCAATGATATAACGTGATAGAAAATACAGCAATAGTAGCAGGATAGCACAACCCTAAGCTGCAGCAAATGAGAACAAGCCCAAATGCAGTAGCAGACACAGAAACATAGGAAGAAAGGAAGAAAAAAAAATTGCTTACCCTTAGAAGGCCTTCAGTATGTAAGGAACTACAGAGAAATATCCTCACCTCCACTGCCAACCCTTAAATGAGGGCTGGGAAGGGCTGGATTCTGGCTCCGCCCTTCCAGTCACTCAGGGCCCTTGCGTGCACCTGAGCTCCCCTGGGTTGGCCCCGCCTTCCCACCAGGTGCTCCATCACTGCATCAGGCCGTGACTTAGCATTTCCATTACAGATGAAAATGTAATTTATAATTAATGTGCTTTTTTTTCTGTAAGTGGATTCTAGCTCTTAAAAATTGGTTTCTACCATTCCAGTAATCAGCTAAAGTTTTCTCTTCAGTTTTTAAAAAAATCATGTTTGTATGGTAACTGCTGAGTCACGGCCTGAGCCACTGATTGAGCACCTGGGGAAAGGACCCGGTCAGCCCTGGGAGCACAGGTGAAGGCAATTCAGCTGTGTGACCAGAAGGGGTGGAGCCTGGCTGCACCTCTCTTAGACCTCACTGAGAGTCTGACTGCCCTTCTAGAAGGATCTCTGGTTGGAGATCGCTCCCTTGTGGAGTCTTTTCTGTGAGCCTAGATCTTTAGAGATGGATGAGCACCTTTACTTTTCCTTTGAAGTGCCATCCTATACATGTTAGTCCCTTTGCTGTTTTACTCCTCTATCATTCTTCCACTGCATTAAATGTTCTGTTTGTAACAACAGTCTACCTTTTTTTTTGGGGGGGGGGGGGGGGGGATTTTTTTCTTCTTTCCTTTTCTTTTTTTTTTTCCTGTAAAATATCTTTTCAATATCTAATACCTGTAAGTAATATTTATCTGACCGACCATAGTAATTATACAGAGATAGAATACTAATGACTAAATATCCCTGCTTTCTCACTGTGTTACACTGAAGGCTGTTTCTGTACCTTCAGCTATAACTTCAAATTATTTTCAGTATAGATTCTGGAACTGAATATCTGTGTTTCTTCAGAAACATCAGTTAAAATCTAAAACAAAAAAGAACAACAGATGTTACTTAATTTCTAGTAGCTATTTCAAGCATTCCTAGTATTACTTTTTTCATTTACCTAAGCATAAATGGTTTGTTGTGGCGTTTGGAATTGGTGAAATTACAGGCTTGTTTGTTTGTGTCTCAGGAAGAAACTTGAAGAGAAAGCAAAGCTGTATGAGAAAATGACAAAAGGCGATTTCCCAGGTGAACAAAGCTAACGTAAAATAAGTAGTTACACATGTGCATTTATATATAAGATAGGTTTAAGTAATTACTTGTTTTAATTTAAAATTGATTTGCATGATTTTTTCTTGACAATTTTCACTATTAATCAATGTAGTATATTTAAAGATAGAAATTTATTTCCAAAGTTCACCCTAAAGGTTGGCCTCTCACTATCTAGTGGCTTACAGCAGCTGCACTATAAATTCAGTTGAGAGTTCTTACTTGAGAAATTTTTTTTTGGAGCTGCTATACAAAGTGATTGACGTGGGCTATTTTGCAGTCTGAGAGAAAATCCTGTAAGTACTAGAAAATATGAAATTACTTTTTGAAGGACAGTCTGTCCTAGTAAAGCACCATAAGCTTGTTTCATTCAGTCTTTAAGTGGGTGGAATGTATTTTGTTTTTTCAATATAGAATCTTAGAGAGAAAAAAATAATGTATTCTCCATTATGCAGGCTTTGCATTTCATTGCTGCTTTTCTGTCCTGCGTTCTAATTCTTGGGCTTTATGAAGAGAAGAAGAGCAATGTGTTATGCAGATAACAGAGAATCCTAATCTGGCCCCTTCTTTTTTCACATATCCAGTCACTTGCAAGAAATAATGATTAGATCAGAATCCAAATCTCCTTGCAATTAATATCTAACATTTCCCTTATTAGTGTCCAACTTTGCCACATGTGAAGTCACTGCTTTTCTCCACTTTTCAAAAAGTACTCTAGTGACTGTTTTCTGCCAACACAGGAAATGCTAAACATCAAATAAGTATTTGAACTGTTGTGTAACAAACCCTATATCTTTGAAATATAATTAATGAGCATAGAATATTTCAGTGTGGAATGGGATACCTTTTCTGTATTCCACACAGAAATAATTAATTGCTTTTAAAAAGCATAAAAGTTGTATTCATGAATAGAGGTTATTGTTGTGGAGCCAGCTTACAGCTCCAAGTTTGATTGACCTGAAGTGAGATGTAGGTATTCCCCAGCGATATGGTCAAGGGCATTGCTGGCAGCTGCAGAGGTGATTGCGCCTATGATGTATCTATTGATTTTTGTGTTGACTTCTGTTCTCTTTGTGGTTTTTCTCTACTAATTGATTTTCTGCCTTAGATGAAGAAACAGAAGATTTGTACCTAGTGGATTTCACTCAGAAGATCATAGACAAACAGCGAGAAGTACAGGAACTGTATCAGAACGAAGCTGCCATAAAGACTTTAGAAAAAGAGACAGATGATGAGGAAATTGAACCAGAAATGGAAATACCGCCACCAGAGGACCCTGATGAAGAATGGTTGGTATTGCTGAGTGGGCTGCTGAGGCTTGGCAATTGCATGAGAAAAGAATTCTGTTCCACGGGATGTGTGCAGTGACAGTTTTTTGTTGGGGTTTTTCTTGGATTGTTTTTGGTTAATACTACACGTAGAGAAGAGGTGGTTCTTTCTGTTTCATGTCTTAATAAGAGACAGTACTTTGTGTCACTTCCCACATAGGCAACACTGCAATAGAATCCAACTCCAGGATTTTGAGAAATACTGGTGAGGGAAATGTACTACAAGTGAGATGTGTTGCAGTATCCTCTCATTTTCTTTCGTAGTTTATGGGAATTCTGAATCCAGCATTGCTTGTATTTCTTTATTCTTTGGTGTCTTGTATTGAAATGTGTTTTAGCAAAACACTTTTTTATTTATATCCATCTTCTCTAGTGTGGGATTTCCAAAATGCACGGTTATTTCTGTTGTATGGCCTCTTGAAAGAGAGAAACTGACTGAAAAAAACATGATTTTCCAGCATTTCTTCCACTGTTTAACTGCAATATTTCAAGTAGCTTTTGACCATTTTCTGTTACAGTCCCATTACTATTTTTTCAACTAAGATATTAGCATTAATTACAAAACCAATCTGACTAAACACTTTCTTTACCAACATCTGAAGAATACTTATGGAAGAAAGATTTTAATTGTGGTAATCAGTTAAAACAGTAATAAACAATATGAAAAAGAGCACTCTGCCTCTCCAGCCTAATAGGCCACAATAAGATTTGCAGTGTAATTTTCCAGAACAAACTAGGAGAGTGCATTCAGGCAGAGTACCAGAGAACTGCTAGGTTGGAAGGGCAGATAACATGTAGTGCTACTAGTGTCATACTGAGATTTGAGATGGAACCAACGATGAATTCAAACTGCTTTGTGCTCTCTTCACAGTAAGGTGTCAGAAATTTAAACCAATATATTCTACTGTTCATGGGGTACTTCTCTGTCATGGCCTACAGCTCACTTCAATGACATACATTATTATGTTGTTGATCTCAGCGAGGCCATATTCTAATGAAAAATATTTGGGTACTGGTATAATTAATACTAATTGATTTTCTCTGCAGTAAAGATAACTACAGCTGAATGCAAGCTATTGTTGGTTTTTCTGCTGATTTTTACATAATGAAAAAGTGCCCTGGATATTCATAGAGATGATGTGAAAGAGCAAACTTAGTAAACGTACAGATCCCTTAACGTTTGGTTTGGGGAAATTAGGTTGTCAATCCTACACTTTCAACTGTAATGTTAATTCTTGAACTTGGGATAATAGAAGCAGCATGATGCCAGGTAACTTTTAGCAGCATTGAACAGTAAGTATAGCTCTTTATCAGCTTTGACAACTGCAAATTAAGTGTTCGGTGCTATGAAGAGTTGCTAAGAAGCATGGTATGTGCTTGAGAGGAACACTGCTTGCATTTTAGTCAGCCTTTGTTATGCATGTTGAATGAACACTATCAAGCTCTTCTTAATGGGCTTTAGATTGATAATTGAAGTATATTGTAGCAGTTTCATACCTGTAAGAAGTCGATGCTGTCATTATTTTCACCATGGGAAGCAAGTACTAGAACGAGTCTTATTTTGGTGTGAAAATTAGATGTTTTAACTTCTGAATATCTCTTTACACCATCTTATTATCAAAGCAAACAGATGGCTCAAAGGAAGATTGAGTAAATGTCTCCGGTAAAACTGTTGTGTGGCCTGTTCAGAATGTGACCTTGGGAGTCTGACAGTTTCTTCTACCTTTCAATTAACATATATAGGGAGTCTGAGAGATGTCAAATGCTTTTTGGAAAATATCACTGCTTCTGTCATCTGTAAGCCTGCAGGCAGAACTTCTGTGTGAAATGTCCTGTGCTTTCATTACAGGGTTGATTATGTTGATTCCTTGGGCCGATCTAGACGCTGTATGAAGAAGGATTTGCCAAGTATACTTAAAATGGATCAGGAACTTCAAGGGAAAAGGTATTACCTATTCTTGGTCCAGAGTTGTTGAATCTGCTGCTTTTTCTGGTTTACTCTAGGCCAGCTTCTGCCGGTTTCTGCACTGTGCCTTAGGAAACAGCCAGAGTAGCTACAGAGAAATTGTACACGACAGTAGTTTTATCAATGTTTTCTATTATAAATTCAGACAGTATGCCACGTATTCCTTGGCAGCTGACCATTTGAATTATGTGGCTGGTGTACTGTTTTTAAATTACAAGAGAATAGAGGCTATGGATATGACATTTTTAATAAACTAAATGAAATTTTGAATAACCTTGCTTATGTAGGTTGTAGAGAAGTTCTAATAAACAGATTTAGCAATCTCTCAGATGCCTGCTGCATCTTTTAAAACTGTGGTCCATGTAAGCTAATTGTGGTTTATTATAGCTTCCAGAAAGTGCTGGAGAAATGATTCCTGGTTCTGAAAACTTAAACTGTTCACAGTCCTTTAGCAAATCCAACTTTGTTAGATCTCCATTTGTTTGATTTTTTTTTTTTTGCTTTTCTGTTAAACAGCAGTCTAACTGGTTGGTTTTGGTGGTTTTTTTTCTTACTAAAATTATTATAGCAGCACTGAGAATTGTTTTCAGAACATAATCTAAAGGTACCTCAGCAGAGCCACTGAAGTGAAGATGCTTTCACACCAGCAACTTATTAGTGTTGAAAATAAAAAGAGAATAGGAGTGTTTTGAAATTAGTCTCTGGGTTGATATGGATGAGCATCTATCAGCAAAGATTGCTTTAGCTAGACAAAGAGAGAGTAGTGCTGCTGCTTCCCTTGAGGAAACAAAAATACTTCTCATGCTGGGTACGAAATGACTTCTAGGGGAACTTCTGTGTGCTATTTCAAGTGGCTTTCATCTTCTTGCGTCTAATCTGAAATAATTCCATATGTGGTTGCTAACATCCAAACAAATGACAGTAAGAGTGAACATTTAACATTTCATCAGCCATTCTGTTTGATTAAGATTTGATAAAGCCTCTGAGAAAGGATAGAACTTTAAGTGTTTTAATAACATGTTCCACTAGTACCTTGCTTCAGAAATGGTGCCGTACTTATCATTGTTATCTCTAAGTGGTGCCTACTGTGATCTGTTCTGTAAAAACTGCGAGAGTGGATTAGACCCAATCGTTACTGAATTTCACTGTTTGCTACTGTGGAACCAATAACTTCGCTCTGTACTCTCTAATTCCCCCCCACTTTTCTTTGTTGTTTTTTTTTAATTAGACTGGACCCTGATGGGAACACGCTGTTATCTGAAGATATGAAAAGAGAACTTCAGAGGCAGCAGTGGGAAAAAGAAGAAGAAGAAGCCCTCCGAAAACCCATGGGGCCCATTCATTATGAGGACATTCGAGAAAATGGTATGCTTTGTGCTTTATATCCTTATCTTCACACGGAGATTAATTTTAGAGGAAGCAAGGGAAAGGTACTTCTTGTCGTCCATGTGTCAAACTTTACATATATGTTAAACCACATTTGTATTAAGTATTCAAACTACCAGGACATTCTTCGAGATCTGTTTTTCAGTAAATTACATTTTTCTCTCCTTCAGGAGGCTTCACTTCCTGCATCATCTAACTAAGCCTATTTTAGACAAAAATATAGAGTGGTGTATGTTGTAATTCTGTGCCTGAAATCAGGGTGTGTGGTGCTTGTATACCCTCAGTAAACTGAGGATAACTTTGCCTTTTTTCTTCTCAGAGGCCAGACAGCTTGGTGTTGGTTACTTTGCCTTTTCTCGTGACCAGGATCTTAGGCATAAACAACGGGCAACACTGGATATGCTAAGAGAGCAGGTATGGGAGCATCCTGACTTGGTTGTTTAGGGTTTTTTTGTATTATGCTCAGTGATGCCTGCATTTGACTCAAAAAATTGTGCCTCCTTTTCCCTGTTGAAACATGGTACCTGATAATATTGCTTTCAGTTGTTCAGCCAAGGAATATATGTAGTTGATTATAGTAACAAAGGAATGTTAATTCATGGGATTTTTTTTTTACTGTTAAGACACTGGATCAAAGAACTAAGCGTGAACAGTTAAAAGAAAAAAGAAAAGCAGCTCTAGAATCAAGGCTGTCTAAACTTCGAGCACGGAAGGTGAAGAAGTTAAGGGAAGAAGGATTAGAAGAAGAGGCAGAAAGACTGGAGAACGGAGGTATGAATAGATGTCTTTTTAAGATCAGTAGCTGCTGTTTCATCTTGTACCTGACCATTGGTTGGGCATACAACTGATACAGGCTTGGAGATTTAAGATATAGATAGTATATACTCTGTATATACAATTAATATAACTTAGAATCATGAGAGTTCATAACTACATGAAGATATAAAATTGTGCCAGAAATAGTTTGATAATGCAGGAAGAAATGTGGGATGTCAAGTGTGGATTGTGATTCTTTTTTAATTCATGCCTGACAGCAGGAGTAGCTGTGTAGGTTAATTGAGGCATGGTGGAGTCTCTGAAATTGTACCGGTTGGCTTTTAAGCGAGAATATTAGCAAGTTGATTTCAATATCATATAATATATTGTCTCCGAGTTTCAATCCTGTCTGTAAGCAGACTATACAGTGGCTTTCAGGATTTGAGATGAGTTTGAGTTCCAATCTCATCTCTGCCTTGTCTCCCTTATGACACTACTAGTCACTTGTTCTGTCTTCCACTGTAGCTAATATTTAACTTGTCAGAAGTCTAGCCAAGCCATTAACTGTGAAGTGTTCTGGAAATGAAGAACAGTAATGTGCTACTGCAACTGTTACTGTTCTTCAGAAGAAAAAGAATGAAAGTTTTCCTCTCTAGGATTGCTGAAGTGGAGATGTGTGCTCATGTTCTTCTTTTTAACAATTTTATAGTGTAGTATAATAATCAGCACGTTTCTTTTTGTGTTATTAGGCAATTGATCTTTCAGCAATCTTTTGATACAGCTAGAAAACTCGAAGTATGCTGCCTAATTATCTGGCTTACTCAGTAACTTCTGTGAACTAACATGAAAGAATTAAAAAATAAACACCTCCCTGCTAGGATTCACTTCACTGTCAGAATGAAATTAGACAGCTACTGTAAGCTCTCTGTATACTATATATAGCTCATATCTATATAACATCGCTGCTGCTTCTTCTGCCTATGAAATTCATTTAGGAGATTGTATCCTATTAGTAACAAAAAATATTCTCTCCTTCTGCAAAGTAGAGGTGAAAGACACCACTAGTCCAGTAGAAGCTGAACCTGAAGTTCCAAGACCAAGCAGAAAGGTAGAGGTGGTCATCCAGGAGAGAAGAGATACAAAGCCTGGTGTGCCTTATGTCCGTGAGTGGGATAAAGGCAAAGGTAAGGAAAGAAAGGGTAAACAAAATTCCTTGTGCTCTTGATGCTTTTCTCCTTACTATTTCATATTTTTTTTTATATTTTTACTGTAGCAGTGGGAATTCTGTTCTGTTTTCCTACATTGGACAAATATGTAGTCTTACTGCATTGAAATTTTTTAATTCAGCTCTATACTAGGTGAAAGTAACTTTGGGTGGCTTTAAGCAGCTGTATCTTCTGTTTGTTCCTTTTGTTTCCTCTTTTCTCACTGAAATCAATATTTAAGCTACTGTTTTCTCTCATTCTAACAGAGTTGATGTTTGGACAATGGTCAAAGAAGCAGGAAGAACTCAGAGATGAGCGAGATCCAGAATTTGCACCACCTTCTGATTACTTTATGGGACAAAAGAAGGACGATGGTTACAGCAGCCAGAATTTGAACAGTCCTGAAACCTCCCCTGGAAAAACAGAGCCAGAAATATCAGAGAACCAAAAGAAGTTATCAGTGCAGGCCAGTACCCACAGAGCTGAAGTTGTCCCACCGTCTGTACAAGCATACAGCAACAATGTTCAAGGTGGGCTGGCACCAGCAGAGGCTGCTGGCAGTGATGCTGAAGACGGATCAACATCAGCAGAGACTGACAGCAGTGATGAGCAGGATGGGGTGCCATCAGCACACCCCTACATCTGTGGTGCACAGAACATGCCACCATCAATGCCGGCTTATGGCTATGGCCCTCCGCATATGATGCCACCAATGCCAGCTTATGGTTATGGCGCTCCACATATGATGCCACCAATGCAGCCTTATGGCTATGGCGCTCCACATATGATGCCACCAATGCAACCTTATGCCTACGGCACTCCAAATGTGCCATTTTCAATGCACGCTTACGGCTATGGAACCCAGGATGCGCCACCACCAGTGCAGGCCTGTGACTGCAGCACTCAGCATGCGCCACCACCAATGCAGGCCTGTGACTGCAGCGCTCAGGATGCACCACAATCGGTGCAGGCCTGTGACTGCAGCACTCAGGATGCACCTCCTCCAGAGCAGACATACAGTGGTGACACGCAAAATCAGGAACCACTTTACCAAAGTTTAGATGATATGCTGTCTTATTACAGACAAGTGACTTGACCTGAGTAGTATAATAAAGAAGAATTGTAATTTAAGGATCTGGAGTAGAATTATCTTCTGAGCAAGAATATTATTTCCCTACATCTGGGAAAAATGAGTTTCTGTAGGTAGATGAAAATAAATTTCCTGGTGAACCTAAGCTACCTTCCATCAACAGCTGTACTTCTACCCCGTCTGTCCTTTTTTCCTCTTTATTAAAATTACATACTTTTTTGTCACTGCTTAATTAGTTTAGTGCACGTTCTTATTCTTTACCACTTACATCTGTACTTTTGGGTATAGCTCCTGCTTTGCAGGTACTGCTGGTTCAGTAATATCTATAGGAACAGCATTGAAATGGCAGACCTGTTGCTAAATACAAAAAGGTTTTAAGAAATTTGTTACCCTCTTCATCATCTGACTTCAGGGACAGACTGTGCAGAATATCAGCTAGTGAGCAGTTGTGGGGAGTACTGTCTTTGGTCATAATGCCTTCTGAGTTCCTGAGGTCTATATCTAACTTGTAATTCTGTGAAGCAGATCAGAGTTGGAGAAGGGCACTACAGAAAATGATAAATGATGGTAAGACTAAGAATAAATGCTCTACTGAATTAGAAGCCTGGACACCTGAAATTACTGTCTTACTGGTTTAGAAAATGCTCTCTTCGTTGTTCAAGTACATTATTAAATCATTCTATTATTTAAGGCTTTACCTAATACCTTTTTCCTGAAATCTGTGTATTGCGATGATGATACATAAAAGCAGGCTAACCCACAACAAACTCTTATTGCAGAATCTCAGTAAATGACAGTAATACGTAGTAACCCTTTGGAGCATTTGGAATTGTGAAGGCAACTTAGATACCTCCCATTTGTATTTTAAAAGCTCACAAAAATAAAAACTAGAAAAGTGGGTTAGAATGGGCAGTTGCAGTTTCTGTAAAGTTAAAGGGCAGTGATGTTGAAGTGGAGAACATCTGAGCCAAGCAGTGAGTGGGCAGACACAGAACACGGTGCTCTCAGGTGCTCCTGTGGGACCTCAGACTGTTCTGACCTGAGCAGAACACAGTCACTGTCTGTCAATTATGTTTTAACCTCAGCTATTAAACACACTTCTATTTCTCCTTTCGGTAATATTGCTGACAGGAGGAGTACCACCCCACACAAGCACCAGTGGTACCATTTGAAAGGTACATATTCTACAGTCTTGTATCGTTATCAGATGACTATGGGTATCAGATGACTATGGGACTGGAGCTTTATGATAAGGTGGGGTTTCTGTTTCTCTGAACAGGCCTAGAGTTTAAGGAGAGAGTAACGCAATGCCAGCGTCCCCCTGAAAGGCACAAAAAGCATAGCAGTAGTGCCTCCTGCTGCTGTCCTGAACTTAGCTGGGCAGCATGGCATTAGCGTTTATTCTTCCTTTCCTTGAAACACTTCAGAATGAATAAAGAACCTGAAAATAAATAATGACTGTATACAAATGACTAAAAGGAAGAGGTTATGATTCTGTCTTTTTGCCAAACCAACACTGTTTTTTTTTACCTCTTCATTTTGGTACAGTCTCAGGCTAGTCAATATCCATGGGGTGGCACTCTAATCTTACACATTTGCTCTGAGAAATCCTGCCAGTACATACCTACATACTGCTAGGTATTTTGTAGTAATGCTGAGGTAGTCTCTGATGACTGATCCCAGGAGGGCTTTTTCAAATGCTGTGTCACCTCGCATTTAATTCTAAGTTTAAAATGGTTGCCCTGTGCTTTAGGAGCTTTCTTCTGTAAGGATAAGTTCTCGTAACACAATTTCAAGCAGAAAATGGTCTTAAATTTTTTGCACATCGAAGACAACAGTAGAAACAAAGTGGAAATTTGATGCTTTTAAGTCTATTAGATGTGCACACAGTCGGGGGGTTGCTTGTCAGAATTAACTGCCTTTGAATAGAAGTGAAGCATTTTAGGAATGTTAGAGAAGTTCCATGTTTAAGACCTCACAGGAACCAGTTAAGGAGGTATGATTCAGAGTAGGGTGTGATGTTCTTGGAACTAACTCCAAAGAGTGGGCAAAGCATTTTAAATCATTAGAGCATGACTGGAATTCATTACAGCAATCATATCCTTTAATAGATTGCCATATAAACAATATTTCCATCTATTCTGGTGCTATTTTAATCATTGGCATTCATTTCCTACTGCCCTCTGGGCTTTGTTTTCTCTCTGCCCTTCAGACTGGGGGTAATTTTATGTACATGTGTGATTTAAGACCTATACAGTCTTTGCATTAGTTTAACACTGAGCTGCAGCTGTGCTACGGAACGAATGTCATTCATAACGTAGCATTATGCAGAAACATACAATCAAAGTGCTCCTTTGTCAGCTTTATTTCCATAGCCTGATATTAAACACAGGAGGATTCTTGGCCAGGAAGGCAGTTCAATGTCTATGTTAAACTAAAGCCTGCTGAGAACTGCTCTCTCACAGCAGCAGTCTGTCACTTTGCCATTTGGTCTCCTTCCCTCTTGCCTTGGTTTCTGGGTGAAACACTTGTGTGTATTCTCTCATGCTGTGGAGCACGTGTTTCTGTTCACTCTTCATTTCACTCAGGACCACCTCGGTAACTTTAATCTGAGCAGCAACCTCATTCATTTCATTTAGTAATTCTTGTGTCAAACCATTGCTTACTGATACACTACCAAGGTCACATTCCTCTTCCCAGTGTTGAGGATGTTGTCTCCCATTCCCTCTTCCTGCCCATTTTAACCATCTCCCCTACCTTTGATACCATACCTACTTTGATGCCAAAGGAAAGCGGGCGTGCACTTGGGCTGTTTGTAAGGATCTGCTACCATATGCCAACCTATGACTGATGTAAGTAACCTACCTAACCAGCTACCCTGCATGAAAAAGAATTCCACTTGTAGTTTCAACCCTCTTTTCATCCAGCACTCTGCCCAAAGCCATTTAGCATATTTCAGAGGTTTATGCTATCCGTACAACTGTGACTCCCCCCGGTTAGCATCTTCCTCATTCTTGCCTCAGTCTTACTGCTTCTCTCTTAAACGCTTGTACCCACAACTTTACCTCCTCTTCTGCTTTGTTTCTGTGTGCCTTTTGTGTGCACCAAGGGTTTTGCTAATCAGCAAGAGCAAACATCACCTTGTTCAAAATAAACAGAGAAGTAAAATAAACAGTGTAGCCCTGCATGAAGTAGCCTGCTAATTTATGAGTTGTTTCCCAAAGCTCTTCCTCACCTTCAGAGGTTTTTGCTAACCCATTTTCAATTGTTTGGAGTTAATTGTGCCAGCCTTCACACTCAGAACTCATGATTACCAGCAGGTGTTTTTGGTTTTCACGTGTCACTTTTTAAACACAGCTAAAATAGAAAGGGTTACTTACCAGAGAAAGGGAAAGCTGTCAGCACAGAAACTGAGCAGCCCACAACAGGCAAGGTTGTTTCCCTCATTAGCACACAGCCTCACTTCCAGTGTTCTTGTACAGCAAATGTGAAGCTTCAGGGAAGCGTTCATTTCCTAAGAGAGTCATTTTCACTTGTACTGGACTGAGGAATGGGTATAGTAATGAAAATGGTGAAAACCATGATGTTGGTGTTGGGTTTGGACAAGTTTGTCCCTATCTCACTGCAGGAGTACACGTGCTTTTGGAGCTTTGAAGACGGTAAGCACTGAGGGCAGCCTGGATCTTCCTGTGGTGCTGCGTTTGGTTACTGTAACCCTGACCACCTTGCTCTGGTTTCAGCTGAGGGCTGCCTGAACTAAATCCCATCTTAGTTAACGGACATCTCCGGCAGCGTTGAAGATGTCTCAAAACAGGTATGAGCTATGCAAATACGAAATGCTTTCTCATGATTGCACCGGGAGTTTGCAGCCATACTTTCTTCCTGTGCTGCAGGAAACTCTGAGGGCCTTCAAACAAAATCTGAAGCAAGCTTGCTATCCTGCTAGCAGCTTTGTTCTTTGCTTGCTCAGCCTCCCCTAGAGCTTTGAATGTGCAGGACAGTTCATCTGTGCTTCCCAGCCTCCAATCGCACGGGGTGGATTTTCTTTGCGCAGCCATCAGCGTTTTGCCGTTCTGGAAGCGACTCCTCTGAGGTGGGCGCTGCTCCGTGAGGGGCGGACCGCCCAACGGTCGCCTCAGGTCGAGGCGGGAATCGGCTGGGCGGGAAAGTCTGCAACCGGCCAGCGCGTGCGGAGCGCGGCGCAGGCAGCAGCCCCTTAAGGCGAGAGGAGCACTGCGCACGCGCCAGCCAGCCACCTGCAGCTGGAGAGGAGCGCGGCTCGGACGTAACCAACGCGCATCCTCACGCGCAGCGGCCGGCAGGAGGGCACCGCGCGCGCGCAGCATAGCGCCGAGCTGCGGCGCGTGACCGCACGGCGGCGCCATTGCACCGCGAGGACGCGCGCCTCCTCCGTGCAGCGCGGGGCGGTCCCACGAGAGCGCAGCGCTGCCGGGGGGGCTCGTAGGGAGGCGCAGGCACGGGCGTGGGCAGCGCAACGCGAGCTCTCGTTCAGATACTTCCCAGTTCCAATGAGAGCGTATGGGGTATAACCCCATCTAGGACAGCTGCAACTAAACCTGAGCATCCAGATTAACCTTTTTTAAACACAAAACCTCCAGTAAAGAGAAAATGTCACCTGTTAACAAAAAGTTTTATTCTGACTAAACAAAATGTACAATGCTCTCCAAGTGCTAGCGACTTCTCCTCATGTTCCGAAGGCTGCAGATCCGCCGTGTAAGCTGAACGCGTCTTATCCTGCAGCTCGGAGCTACTTTTTGCCAGACTTCTTTATTCCGCCGCTCGCTGCCAAAAGAAACAGCACCACGGGTCAGACGTGGGTGGGTCCGACACAGCTGAGCTCCAGCACTGACAGCCCCACCAGGCCGCCCCTGCAGCTCACATCCCCACTGGTGAGCTGCTTTACTCTGAACGATTAACTTAATGTTGAAAACCGAAGTCCCTCCTGGAACTAAACGCCCCCATATTCACAAGAGCATAAAGTATTCAACAGTTCTTTGCTCCCCCATCGGTTACTTCTTATGCAGCAGTCCGATCAGACCAAATTTAAGGCTGAAGGAATAAAAGCGTGAGTATTTCTACAACAACCAGAGCCCCATTTGGGACTGCAGCCCCAGTGAAGCAGATACTGGAATTACGTGGGCATCTGCACACTGCAGTCCCCATTATTGAAGACGGTAAAGCACTGTGAAAGAACACAACGTATTAATGTGGCATTGAGTGCAGCACTTCTTGTAAATGCTGTTTGGTTTTGTTTTACAGCACGTGCCATAGCTGACCTGTGAAAGGAGAAAATGACAGTAAGGCCTGATAGTCAGCAGCAGACTTTGCACCATGATATGATTCTAACAGCGTTGCATTGCTGAGGCTCTTGGGCATAGTCTAGCTCCTACAACAATGTAATCTCTGTCGGCTCTGGCAAGCATTGGACGAGAACCAAATGACTGAAATTCAACCAAATAAAAGGAGGAGTGGTAATGGCACGACAGAGCCATCCAGATGTGCAGAGCTACTCACAACTGAAGCGTCTGATAGAGAAAAAGTTCAAGACAGCAGGGACAGAAGGAAAGCTCGGGGAATTTTTTTGCACATCTGTAATGCCAAAGACATTCTGTACATCCCACACCCAGCACATTTTTTGTAAGCAGATAAATCAGAGCAGCTAGATCCATCTGAGATAAACAGACAAGAAATACCCCAAGTCAGTGGGACTGGATTGTGTTCCGCCCCAAGAGCACAAACTCACATATGAAGTTGCAAAACTGCTGGCTAAGATTTGTAATTTATCAATACAGCCACTGCATCAGAGGACTTTATTGTGTCTTATTCTTCTATGTTGGTGATCTGCCAGCTACACTGCCAGCATAACTCCCATGTGCAGAAAGAGTTCTGGGATGAAACTAGAGAATCAGAGAGTCTAACCTTGATCTCTGGCAAGATAACAGCTTGTAATTAAGGCAAAAATGGATAAATGTAGTCCTGTGAAAGTTAGTAAGACTTCTGTAAATGATAAATCCTTAGTGACCTGCTGGAACTCAAAGGGTATCAATAAGTGTATGGATAAAGTGAATTCTGGTGATTTCACCAGAATTCAAACAGCATCTGACAAGACTCTGTTGCAGAGGTAGTTTGTGACACTAAGTTGCTGTGGGATTGCTGGGAAGGTCCTTCCAGGACCTGTCAAAGATTTAAAGTTTACTAAAGAATCAGCAAAGGGTGAAGTTTAAAGGTCATTATAGAATGGAGAAGGGATTGGCCACATTAATGGATGACATACAAAATAACCCAAAGGGAATAGGCAGGATGTACCCTTTAACACCCCTAGTACAATCCCTGCAAAGGACAGAGGAGTACAGAGGAGTGGACAGACAGTATTAACAGTATTTCCTACTGCCATCATTTGAAATATAGAGCAGGCTGGGTGAACGATCACAATCCAGACTGCAACATTTCTTATTTGACAGAGTGTACTTTAAATTCACTTAAGCAAGAGCACTGAAACCAGTCTTATTTCCAGTCACAGGTTTCTTTCGTGACATTTTTTCCCCCCTTCTGTCATGAATCTTCTGCTCTTGAATTTCATCCTCTAAGAAACCAAGTAATGGATTTGTTAAAATTTCATAATTGTGGCAAAGTCTGCCTTTCTTAATACACCTGGAAAGCAAAGGATGGTATGCTAAAATAAGAGCAGAAATCTCTCTGCACCATCCCACTAGAACAGCTTATAGAGCCTGGCACACAGCTACACCTCCTAAACCACAAACTGCATCAGTAATTTGGACGTTAAATTGCACAGTAAAAACAATAATAATTTAAAAAATAGCCTCTATTTGTTACTTCTGCAGCTGCCATCAGCCTCCGGGTATACGCTGAATAACTTAGAGGTACATCTCTTTTTATGTTTGTCAAGCAAAAACATTAAGCTTTTGAAGGCAGCAAGCCATTCGATTTTTCCTATCAGTATGGCACCTCACTTACCGAGGGGCCCTTTTCCAGCAGCCTTTGCTTTCATCTCCTCAAGTTTCTTTTGCTCCTCCTTCTGCTTTTGTTTAAATGCCAGATCTGTCTAAAGAAAAGAACAACAGTGTGTTAATGTCTCCTCCCCCAAAGAAGTTGGAAAACAACTGAAAGCAATGAGAAAAAAACATTATGTTCCAACAGCAATCAAAACCTAGCAGGCTAAACTGATGCAAGATGGCTCAGTGCTAGTAAATAAGCAAAACCTTCCAGAACAATGACAAAGACCACTAATCTTGTCCTTTCACAGCCTGCAGCCCCTCCAAATTTTCAGTTTTCTACAAAGAGAGCAAAAGCAGAACGGTCAGTAATTAGTCGACCAGACAACCAAGGCAATAATCCAAGCATCGGTCTAATGTTGGAATCAATATATAATCATAGAATCATTACCACTAGGATGAACTAGTCCAACCATCAGTTACCATTCAGCCATCATTAGTTAGGCAAAATCTCTCAAAACCCCACTCATTGGGTCCTTGCAATTGATGCTACAACGTTTGTAACTGCTTTTGGAGTGGGCTGTTGCCACAGTTCATCTCCATCCCTCACTGTCTTGTCCCTCAGTGGCTTTTGGCAGCGTTACCAGGAACCTGGTACTTGCTGCTGTTCTGTCCGTGCACACAGCACTGCTGCCTACAGAACACAGTTTGCTTTGTCTGTCCATTTTACTAAAATTCATATTGATCATTTGTTTTCTCATTGTTTAACACAGAGTTTGAAAGCTCCTTAACAGTTCTAACGATTTCATAACGATAAAGCTTATTCATAAGGCCGTGGATTGATTTTTCCTTTTTCAAAGAGGCACCTCTCTCTTTTTCAGTCACTGGTGCCTCACACACCCCCTGTATTTCCCAGAACTAACAGCTTACCCCTCCACTCTGAGCCCTCATGCCCAGGGATCCGCAGCAGGAGGTTCAGGTACATCTCCAGCATATTTCCCTAGCGGATCGCCCGCGGTTTCCGTGCCCGTTCCCGCATCCCACAGCACGCCGAGGTGCTCGCTGTGAGGAAAGATGCTCGCCTCGCCCCCCCACCGCCCTACCTCATCCAGGTCCTTCGTCTGCTTCTTCGGCTGCTTCAGCGGCTTCTTCTTGCCGCCTGCAAAGAGAGGGGGCGGTGAGAAGCAAGGAGAAAGCGCAACCGGCGCCTGCAGCCCCCGGGCCCAGCCTTACCCTCTCGGCCCGACATGATGCCAGCACCGCTCCGCTTTGCAGCCCACCGCTTCCGTCTGACACCACACGGCCGCCGTAGCACTTCCGCCGCTGCTACTTCCTCCTCTGCCACTTCCGTTTCCGGCGCCGCGCCCCGACCCTGCGGGCAGGAACGGGCGCGGGAGGTGTGTGAGGCGGTGCCCGGAGGTTGCCGCCACGCCAGGTAGGGCCCTGCAGCCGGGCTCGTCCACCTCAGCGGTAGCGCGGGGCGAATGTCCTCGCGGAGCGCTCTCCTCGGGGGCGGGGAAGCGCGCTTTCCTTCTGCTGGACGACGCGGTGGTGTCGGGGCACGGCGCGGTTGTGCTGCCGGGAGAACGGCGCTGCTCCGTCACTGTGGGCGCGGTACGTTGTATTGCTTTGGGTAAAAACAGGTGGTGAGGCGTTCACGGAGCCGGCGGCTGCTGCTGCTCTGCGTTGCGCGTGCCTCATCGGGTATGAATGGGCCTCCAGGATGAGGAGCCAGGTTAAAAAAAATCACATGGCAAACGACTTCCACTGGGGAAACCCTTTCTGTGTTTGCACGCGTGTTGCCCCCAGCAGGCTAAAGTTAGCATGGGTAAACCGTTGCCAAACAAAGCAGAACAGTTGCAGTAGTGCTTACGGTTTCCTGTATGCTCTGTGGGTTTTTTAATGCTGTTCTGGTCAAATCCTGGCGTAGCTTTACCCGAACTATAGGCATTAATTGAGGCTCCATCACGCTTCGGTGAGATTTTGCCTGTTTATGCAGTCTTCAGAGGAACGTGCTGAGCAGAAAATAGAAATCTTCCTTGCACATCAGTGCTGTATTAAGCAGCAGCCGGAGTTGTTTCTGCAGGGCAAGCAAGAATTTTAAAACTCATTTTAAGACGCAGCCGTAACGGTGCATTCAGTGCCCGATGTCTGTGTGAGCATTTGGCTCCTTCTCATAGTTCAGTTTTGCAGGAAGGCTCCCAGAAAAGCCCACGTTCGGTTTAGCACTGCTGTGTTTTCTCTCTGCCCTTTATATATTTGCCTTTCTACTCTTCAGTGCTTTGGTTATCTGTGGAGTGTGAGGCACGGGGAATGATGAAAGCCCATTCCTTTCCCTTTTCAGGTTTTTTCTTTTTTAATGCCTCTTTCTCATTTCTTTTTCTGTTCTTTTCCAGGATTGTTAGCACCTGTGATATCGTGTGCCCAACTCAAATGTGAAAGCACAAAGCAAGCTTTCATATGGCAGCCACATCTGTGCTGAAGCACTGCGTTACTTCACAGCTACTCCTGCTGCTGTCTGTGCACAGTCACTATGCAATGAGTTAATCAAGCAGCATGGCAGAAGTACTTAATTACAGCAGAAAAGCAGGAATCTGTGGCACAGCTGTTCTTTGCTGAAAACTGGAAAGTTTCCTATGTAAGTAATGCTGTAAAACTAGCGATGGTTTGTCCATCCTTGAATTGTATTGGTTTTTTGGCATACATGTTTAATTTTAAGAGGCATTTACCAGCCTTAGTTTAATAACTTTTTTCTTTTCCTTCCAGCGCTTTTCTTCAGTGATAGAATATCAGACATGGGGCCAATGAAGTATAAATCAAGTGTGTCATCAGTGTCCTGTGGGTTGCAATATCACCATGCTTTGATAAAGCAGAGTCAAAAAATGAACGTACACTTGGTGCGGACTTACTGTGCGCCCGGACCGAAGAGGCCTGAAGGCAAATCAGCCATAGAAACAGCTGTGGGCATTCTGAACCGCGTGGCGGAGGCTGGGGCTGTTGTGGGGAAGAACTCCCTGCAGAAAATATCTGCAACTGGCAAGAACTGGTGGGACAAATACGAAGAGTTCGTTGGGCTTAATGAAGTTCGGGAGGCTCAGGGAAAAGTGACAGAGGTAAATGTGGAGATAATGTAAAAAGATAAAATGGAAAATTATGACTTAAGCCATGAGGAAGACTGGCTGTGAGGCTGAAAAGAGCCTCCAGGGAGAACTGTGTCTTTCTTTCTGCTTTAACTGGCTGTGCGGGTATTATGACTGAGTTCTAGTCTACTAAGCTCAACACACATAGTATATCCCCTACACTGTGATGAATTGTGTTGCTTTTATTTTCCTCCCTGAAATCCATCTGACCAGCAGTTTAAGTTGATCCGTTAATAAGTCTCTAAAACAAATAATCTCTCTTCTCAGGCTGAAAATGTCTTTATGATAGCTCGAGGGATAGTACGGCAAGCTCGTGAAAATGTGGAAGCCCAGCAGATAAAGCTGAAGGAAGTTCGGGACCGCTTGGACAGGGTCTCTCGAGATGACACCCAGTATTTAGAACTGGCTACACTGGAACACAGATTGCTGCAGGTAACTTTCTGGTATTTGAGTGCTGGCAAACACGATGAAAACATACGTACTTTGTTTCTGTCACTGGTGACTGGTCCTGCAGATGTGCTTTAGTATATAAGTACAGTCATCTGAGTTAATTTTTATGATACTTGTTTTAACTGAGGTAACGTGGATGATTTGATCTGGTGGTGGAAATCATGTTCGTCTTACAACAGGGTAGTGCATTTAGAGACAAAAGCTGAAAAACCTGGAACACTGTTTGAGTGGTGACAGGTGCATGTAAAAAAAAAAAAAAAAAGATGGGATTCAACCAATTAGTCTTCCATGTCATAAGACAAGTGCATTTCTGGTTGTTAAGCCATCAAAATTCTCATCTGTCTTCCATCAGGCTGCAGCACCCACATAGTTTACTAAGATTTTTGTCAGAGAGCAGTTAAGAGCAAGGCTGCTCCATGAGGGAGAACAAGCAAGAAGATGAGGGGGACCACAGCACAGGCAGGGGCAGTGTCCTGCACTAACAGAGTGCAGTCCTCCTGCACCCCACGTGGAGGAGCCAAGCAAGGCTGGCAATAGGAGCACAGTCATCCACGGTCCATCGGTCACAGATAAAGGCGTGGTAGCAGCTCAAGCCAGAAATCCAAGTGAAACTGCAGGAAACAGGCCTGGAAACTGGCCCATCTATGGCAAAGCTTGGGCAAGTAGTTAATAGCTATGCCTGAGCTTAAATGGATCTTCTGAATCAATAAGCAGAGCAGCAGCAAAGAACTAAAAAGAGCTGTCCAAAAAACAGATCAGGTCTGCGTAGATGAGATTTCAAGAACAGAGCTTTGTGTCACTGTGGAGAAAGGTAGAACTGAAGTCATCACTGTATGGTGGTATTGCTGTCTTACAAAGGAAGTGCATGCTCAGAAGACTGAGATAATTTGGGGAATGCAGTTAGTTGACAGACAGGTTCACTACTATCAAAAACAATTCTTCCTTTGCTAAAACGACAGAATTTTACTGCAGGAAAATAACCACAGTTTCCACTGTTGTGCTGAGATTAAACTGGCTGACAAAAGGAACTGCCACACCAAAGCCAGGAGGGGCAGAGAAGGAAGGTATATGTCTTTGAACAGGGAAAGAAAGTGAAGGCAAAGGAATGAGAAGAATATGTGATCATTTGATGAGCCTTTCCAGGACATCCTTTTCAGAACTATTTTCAGTTCCTGTTTTAAGGGAATTACAGCTGAGATGGAGAAGTGGGGTAGAGGTGGTGTTTGGAGAAGTACGCAGAGCCAGAGAAAGCTTTCTTTATGGGGAGAGAAAAGCTGTCCATTCATAGCACTTTTCTATCGTCACCACGTGACAGATTATTCCTTAGACAGTCTTCAAATGGAATTCTTGATCTCTTCTGTTTCTTAGCTTTGACTTAAAATGACGTCTCACCAATTTAAGTAGGAATAATAAAGAAAATCATACATTTAAAGGAAAAATCTGTGAAACAATTTATGAAACAACTGATGGATGCACTTTTTTCCTTTTTTTTTTTTTAATAATCTGAAGTTATAAAACGGTGTCGCTTTTCCTTCAAAGCGCTGTGTTTCTTGCAGGAAGAGAAGAGGTACCGAGCTGCCTACTTAAATGCAGAAGAATCTGAGCGAGAAAAATTTTCTCTCTTCTCCGCTGCTGTAAGGGAGAGCCATGAGAAAGAGCGGACAAGGGCTGAAAAAACAAAGAACTGGTCTATTATTGGTTCTGTACTGGGAGCCATTATAGGTGTTCTTGGTTCCACCTATGTGAATCGAGTAAGGCTGCAGGAACTGAAAGTCTTGGTGCTGGAAGCACAGAAGGCCCCAATAAATCTGCAAGAAGCCATCAAAGAACAGGCATCCACCTATGACTTGCAGCAGAAGGATCTCAGTGATGTCATAGCAGACCTGAAAAACATTCTGCAAACAAAGACGTCGCAGGGAACAAAAGAAGGTGTTTCACTGGCAAGAGAAGACAGGAGTGACTCCATAAAAATAGATTCTCTTCTAATTCCTCTAAAAGAACAGCTTAACTACACCAAACAAGTCAGCTCATGTCTCGGCAGTTTACAGCAGCAGTTCACCCGTCTGCAGGAAAGCGTAGCACAAATAATTTCTGAGGTGCAGAGTGTTAAACTTGCGGTTCATTCTAGACCTATGGACAGAGTAACAGCCAGGTCCTCGGGGGAGAGTAAGGGCCAGGCTTCTGCTGTGAGAGATGTGATTCTAGAGTTGTGTGATACAGAGCGGAGACTGGAATCACAAATCAAGAGAAATTCTATTTACAGCACTGCACTGACATGTACTGTGTTTGCTGTTAGTCTACCAGTACTCTATATTTTACTGAAAGGGAACTGACCTCTAATGAATTGCCATAATTTACTAGATTAATAAAAGTAAACTTGCACTGTGCTTAGACTACAACTCCAAATAAATTTGTGCTAGCATTTCTCATGCTTTCTGCTGTGTGCTTGGGAAACTTGTCAGGACTGACCATCTACTGCTGTAGGCTCCGTGTTAACCCCATGCTAAGGCTTTGACTTGCTGTGTGGCTTTTAACTCAAGTGGGAGTGTCCACTGTTTCATCTGTTGATTTAATTTGCTGATTGACTCTTGTACTGTTGAGTCTCATGTATTATGCCAGTTGGTGAGCTTCATCCGGAGCTTTATTTGTGGGTTTCAGTTCAAGTGATTCTTTCAATCTGTTGTTGATCAAAGTTCTTCATGTGTAATCCTTTATAATTTCACTCCTGATGTAATAATTCTGCAGTTTGTCTGCACACAAAACATTAGAAGTCATTTTACCAGTCAGGTAGAGATATTTGCTCTGATGTTTTTTGGGTTGGGTTGTTTATTTTTGGTTGGTTTTTTTGTTTTTAATCTAGATGCAATAGTTTGCTGTGTAACAAACAGCAGGAGTGATACAGACAAGGAGGACTGAAGTTATCATGGTATAACATACAGCCTCGTGTGGCTCGACAGTCAGGTGGTACCTTTAAAATATACTTAAATCATACATGGTTGCTTTCTGATTATTGTGAAGCTTCCAAAAGCATTTCTGGAACTTTAGCCATGCTACTGGCAGGTGCAGAGATGTGTTAAGTGCAGTGATGTTTATTCTGCAGGTACAAGTCAACTGTCTTTTCTCTACAGGCTCCTTGACCCGTCATTCCCTAGCTATTTTGTGCTTGCAGTAAGCAGCTTTGGAAATCGCTCTTATCCTCAGTAGTTTGGAACTGTCTTCAGTTTATATTCTTTTAGTTATGTCCTGTCTGGAAATGCTGTTCTACAGCAGTATTTCTAAGATGGTATTTTATGGTAACGGTGCTTTGCAAACTACTCCAAAACAGCAACTGGGAAGAAGTGAGGTCCAGCTGTTTTTCCTGGAAGGATTGAAGAATGGCTGGCTGAGGAAAAACGCCGTCTAAACAGCTCAGTGTGAGTGTCTGTGTATGGCCTGACACAAAGTCATCGGTAGTTGTTGGTATCATTTTCTCCCTGTGATGGTAGCAGATAAGCAAACCATACTTGGAGCTCAGGTTCTTCCAGGCACTTCTGTGAAACCTTTGCAAAACACTGACAGCCTGACTTCACGCTCAAATGCCTTTGTGTGAGCATTTCAGAACGACTAAGCTGTGTTTAGTACACACTGATACGTGAAGCCCTTTCCCAGTAAGCATGGGAAAAACAGCTGCAGGTTTTGATTGTAAGCCTTCTAAGACTGTAAGATGTTTGGGACATCTGCTCTGAGGCACCAACTTCATTTGGTACCACTGGGTGCTATTATAACATGACTGAGCAAACAATGTTAGGAAAGGCCTGTGCTGATTCAGTACTTAGAAGATGAAATGTGCAAAGGGTGGTTTTGGGAAGGACTGCTGCTGATTCTGTGTTGATGGTTCGGAGTGTAGTTTGCTGGGGAAGCTGTTTGATCCGAGGGCTTGAGAGCTGGGATAAAACTTCCCATTCAGCTGCATCAGGATGTACATATACGGATCAGTGCAACTTTTCAAATCTGTAATATCTTATTTTCTCATTTCACAAACGTTTCTACAGGTTATGCTTCTTGCAGAAGCTCGATGAAAATCAGAGACAAGCGTGTGATGGAAGAACAAGGGATAGCACAGCAGTTCCGTTTGTATCTGAAATGTGAGAAGAGCTGCATGGGTGATATGTATCAAGGTGAAAATAATGATCTCATCCTCTGTAGGGAGTTCAGAGATTCAGGAGTAGGTTCTGTGTGTGCAGTGCCCTACAGCTGGCACAGTTCATTGTTAGAGCTGCTTACAGTGCTCGTGCTCTTCCTTGATAATCCTCTTACGTAAAGTGACAGCAGAATCATTACAGTGAGGAGAACAGCAACTTGTAACAGCACTTGGGAGGACAGATGTGTGCTCCCTGCGTGAGTCATCACTCCGTTGTGGCAACGGCCTGCAGCTCAGTGCTCTGCCACACGTGCACCCCAGAGGCAGAAGGTGTGGCTGCGCAGTGCCAGCTGTGCCTGGGGCTGAGGGCAGTATCCAGGACGACAGCAGAGCACAGGCTGTACACCTCAGCTGGGAGCTACTTCATGCTAGCTCTCCTCATGGCAACACGAGCTGTAAATACACAAGTCTGAACAAAAACAACCCAGCTATATGCTGAAGTATTTATTGGAGTGCTCCCACTAGTGAGGTGTGTTTGCATTGCTGGCAGTGACTTACAATGCATACAGTGACGTCTCATTGCATTTCTCCTGGCAGTTCAGGCACGGCCAGGTGAGTGGTTTGTTGCTTGTGTTCTTCTGAGCTATTCTAGCAACAAAATAACACAAACCAAACAGCAGTGCTGCGTTGCATACCTGTGGATTATTGACAGAGTTTACACTGGTGGTTGAGTTTTGCTTTTGGGAGTGGGGTCTCTCAGCTGCAGCTTTCCTTGTGCAAGAGAATTCTGCCTGCTAAGCCCTTCAAGACTGACATTCTTGTACTCTATGAGCAAAGTCCTCTGGGTAGGATGGCTCAGCCCAGCTGTGTTCCCCAGGTGCTAACCAGTGGAGATGGTGGTTGCAGTCTTTTTTGCAGGTGTTAATGAGACGAATGGCTGACCTGTGCGTCTGTAAGTCAGAGTAAGGCAGTGCAGTTTCTTGTTATTTCTGCTGCTAACCAAGACACAGAAGAGAAGAGGGAACAACTAACAGCATCAGGAAGGCTGCGAGTGGACAGTGACTATAAAAAAGTGAATGGCAGTTGTCTGAACTTGGCTCCTGCTAAGCTATTTTGAGTTCTTGCTGCTCCATGGGAAGCCACTCTTAACTGAAGAGCAAACAGCCTAGCTGGTGGCTATGGAAAATACATGGAATGAGGTCACTGCTGCCTTCTAACAGTAGGTGCATTCTGAAGAGAACTTGCCCTTTCTTCCACAGAGGAAAGGAGTATCAGACATCGCTTATGAATACAAAACAAAGGCGACTATGTGGTATCACAATCAGTCCATGTCTGTGTATTCGTTCTTAGGGTTTGGATGTTCCGACATCCTGGTTGGAAGCTGCAGGTGTTCCTGTTGATCTGATTGTAACTATGTTTGGCAAAGACAGTTTCTTGCGTAGAATACCTTCTAAAAACAAATACTTCCTTCTGTGTGGCGATGAGGAGCAATAAAACTGTTCTGCTTACTTCAGGAGAGCAGTGAGATTAGCAGCAGGAGGGAGGATTGTGCACACGTGTGGGCAGCTGCAATCGAGTATGACCCGGAAAGTATCACATTCACAGCTATTTTTCAGAGTCACATTGGTGGGGTGCCTTCTCAACCAGTTTTGAAATACTATACAAGGAATTTGTTTTTAAGGCTGCTTTGCACGCTTCTGCTATAAACCTTTAATTTTCAATGGCTGCAGCCTACAGCGGCCTTCCTGTGAGCGTGCCTGAAGCAAGCGGCCCGGTAGAGACTATTGGATTGAGTTTGGGAGCAGGCCTTCAACATCGCTGCTGCTGTTGCAAAGGCAGAGGTGCCCGGATGCAGGGAATGAGGACCATGGTGCTCTTTCTGAACGCGCTGACAAACTGAAACCCTGATTGCTGCAGAGCAGGGCAGATCTGGCCGAGCTTCTGCCGGTCCCTGAATCGCTGCTGTAGATGCAGTTCGTGGCCAGGACTCACTTGTGACTTTCTGAACCAGTTTCAGGGAGAGGAGGAAGAGCAAGAAGAAAATCAGAAGGGGTATAAGCAGCTGCTGGTCTTGTGATTACCACAGCAGTTACATAAGAAACTCAGCTAACCTGCTTAGAAGCAGCTGCGAGCAGGGGCTTCCAAGGGGGAGAATCCTGTATGGATCTGAATATATAAAAAACCCCCTCGATAGATGGGAATCAGAGGCTGCTGAATGGACAAATCAGTGCCGTGTTCGCCCGTTCAGCCGTGCCCTGCCCGAGAACCGCCTCGTATGGCTGTTGTGGGATCAGTACCGCCGTGCAGAGCGATGGGATCTCCTTCCTGCAGGGGGAGCGCGGCGCTGCACCGCCTGGGATGCGCCCGGGGCTGCGGGGGGCCCGAGAGGCAGTGGGGTGCAGCCCCCCGGCACGGCTCTCTGCCCTCTTTTCCAGCGTGCTCTCCCGGCTGTGGCGGGTTGGGTTGGGTTAAGTTGCTGCCTTTTTAATGAAGCTTTTCAATGCGTTTGTTAGGGGTTTTTTTTAAGGCGGACTGAAGGGGCTGCAGGTCGGGACTGGCTCCGGAGGAAAGGCAGGCAGGGGATTGGCGTCTTGAGTCAGGAATGGGTTGGAGCAAAGGAAAAAAAAATGATCTTTTTTTTTTTTTTTTAACACTCTTAGTCACCAAAGCTGGATTTTGGTGGGGTGCGGCAGATGTGTCTGATGTGTGAGACGGGGATAAGTTTTGGGAATGAGCCCTAACCCCAACGGCGGTGCAGAGGTGGGAGTGTGGCAATAGGGTGGGTTCCTCGGCCTGGGTGAGGAGCTGCAATGCTGGGTGTCCCCGGGGTGTCCCCGCGTGCGGGGAGCAGCTGGGCCGCCCTACAGACAGTCCCTCTGTGGGAGCCGCCCCATACTTATGCTGCCAGACATCGCTTCTCCCTCAGAAAGCAGCGGTTTGGTGGGGTGGGAGCAGATGGGCGACGCAGCGTAACAAAGAGAGTGGATGTTCAGCGACACTCCGTGCCGCGGGGCCGCACCGGCAGCCTTCCTCTGAAACGCCAGCAATGCACGTGGGAGGGAAGTCTGCCCCGGCCCTGCACAGAGCAGCTCTGCGCCTCCAGCACAGCTCTGTAGCTTTTCCCCCAGCAGGGAACCGGGAGCGACGGGCACGCGGCTGCCCGTGTTTCCTCCTCCCGGCAGCTCGCTGCAGCCGCGGCCGCGTCCTCCGTGCTTTGCTCAGGGCTGGGCGCTGCCGGCACGGCCCGTCCTTTGTGCGGCCCTTCCGCACATCTGCCCGCGGCCGCAGCCCTTTGTCACGGCGCTCGGTCCACCTGCGGCGCGGCGCGGCGCGTCACGGCCGGCCGTTGTGTGGGGACGAGGCCGGGCAGCGCGGCACGTCTGGGAGCGGCACAGAGGTCGCAGTGTAAGCCCGCAAAACGGGCGCGTGAACGGCGCGGCCGCGCGGAGCCGTTACCGACGGAGCGCGGCGCCGTGCGCTGGGCTTTGTGCCGCCCGCCCGGCCGTGTGGGGCGCGTGCCGCGTTTCGCTTCTGTGCCGCCGTCCCCGCGCCGCTGTGGGGCTGCCGGTAGCGGCGCTTTTGTTACGATCCCGGCTCCCTGCGCCGCGCTTCCCAAACGGCGCGCGGGGCCGTGCGGCTCCTCGGCCACCTGCTGCTGTGGGACGGCTCCTCCGGGCCGACACAAAGCCGACGCGGCCCACCGCGGCTGCACCGCACGCCCCTCGTTCGGGACGACCCGCGGCCACTCCGCCCCGCTCCTCGCTCGTCCCCGCCGGCTCCCGGGGCCGGCCCGGCCCGGCCCCCTCCCGCCGGCAGCCAATGGCGACTCGGGGCCGCCCGAGGGTTCGGCGCCGCCGGCGGGGGGGGGTCCCGGCCTCCGCTCGGACCCCGCGGGACGGGAGAGGGGCGCGGCCTCGGCGGGCGGCGGGCTGCGATTGGGTGGGGGCGGGGCCGGCGCTGGGCGGCTCGGTGCGGGCGGCGCGCCTCGGAGGGGAGCGGAGCGGGGCGGCAGGTGAGGGGCGGCGCGGCCGGCGGGGGTCGCGGTGGGGGTGCGTCGCCGGTACGGCCGCGGCCGGGCTCGGAGGGTGGGGGGGCGTTAACGACGCGGTGCCGGGGGGCGGCGGGCGGCGGCAGGTGCGGCCCGGGGGCAGCGCTTTGTCTCCGCGTGGGGGATGGGCGCGGCCCCGCGGGGACCGGAGTGCTGTGGGGCCGCCCGGGGCCGTCAGCTCGGCGATGAATCCCGCCCCGGGCCGAGCCCCGCGCCCGGCGGCGAACCGCGGTCCCGGTGCGGTGGAAGGGGGGGGGGGCTCCGGTAGCGGACTCCCGCGGGGGGGGGGGCGGTAGCGGGGCGGCCCCGGAGGGAAAGGTGGGAGCGGGGCCGTGCCGGGTCCCGGGCCGGGAGCTCCGCCCGAGTGCGGGGTGCCGGGAGCTTCCCAGCCCCGCGGGGCCGTGCCGCTCGGAGGGCCGGAGCCGGCATCGTAGCGGCGGGAAGGAGCGAAGGGGGCGCGGGTGGCCCCGGCCCGGCAGATACGGCGGCGGTTGGAGCGCTGAAGTCTCTGGCGCCGCTCCTGGGACCGCCGCACCGTGCCCGGCTCGCTCCGCGGTTAGACCCGTTCTGCGGACTTACAGCCGGCTCCATCGCGGGCTGCGGGGAGCTGAGCCGACTGCCCGTATCCCGCGCCGTGCTTCCCCGGCACCGCGGCGCACGGCAGGAGGCGGCTCCGAGACGGGCACCTCCGGTACGGGAAGGCCGTGTGCTCCGCGCTGGGGCCGTGCCCTCTCGATCCCCCCGGCCCCGCAATAGGAGCCTGTTGTGCCGTGCCGTGCCGGTGCCGTTGGGGCTCTTCCCGTCGGAACTTTGTGCGCTCGGTGATGCCCGGCGCGGCGCTGAGCGCGGTGCGTTCGGGTCGGGAGTCGCCGTTTGAACGGAGTGCTTTGTGTATGAAATACAGGAATCGGCGAGCGCTGCGTTAATGGTGTCCCTGCGTGTGTGTGTGAGGTCGGCAGCCGAGCTGGGGCTGGAGGTGTTGCTGTGGGTCAGAAGGTTGGAGCGCTGTCCCGCGTTCTGCGAGGAATGGGGCTGCTCGTTGCAAACAGCGCGGAGTCGTGCAAGTGGTAATGGGGCGTTTTGGAGGCCGGCGTGTGTGGCAGCGCTGCGATCCGCAGGGCAGGGGCTGGGCTTGGGCTGCGGTCGGGCCAGAGAGCTCCCAGATCGCAGGGCCACCTATGGAATTTTCTCTTGAAATGTCTTCCAACATGTGAAAAGAGTTAGGTTAGTAATACGATTAACGATATCTAATCAGATTAAAATTACCAGCATAACTCTCTCGAGAAAGGTGAGCGCGGCGGACTGTCAGTGCTGTTCCCTCTGCTTTGTGCCGGGCTGAGGAGGGTCCTCTGAGTGCTGTGCTGGTGGGACCCAACGCACGCAGAGAGGGTCTGTGCTGTGGGATGGGGCTGCCTGCCAGCAGAGGCGCCTGCCCGGGGGTGCTGCCCGGCTCTGTGCAATGAGAAAGGAAAGGAACGGATGCTGCTGCTCCCCGGAGCAGCGCTGGGTGGGGGCACGGCATGCTTTGTGCTGTGGGGTCACCTGCTGAGGGGACGTTCAGAAGGAGGTGAGGCAGCCCCGGTCCTTCCTGCTTCTCAAAGCAAAGCATGAGAACTTCAGCTTCTCCGCCTCCCTTGTTCGCCTGGGCACAACGGGAGCAGAGCTGGAGCCTTCCTGTTGCTCTTTGGTGAAGCCCTGCGTTTCATGCTCATCTGTCCGTGGCTCCTTTGTCACCTATTGCAGAATTACTGAATAGATTCATCTTTTGCTGCTCGTCGGAGCCACAGGGGAGCTGCTTCTGCCTTGGTGGGAGCGTGCCAGCTGGCTCTCGTTGTGCAGGTATCGTTTTCCTCACCCTGACATCTCTGTCATCTCTGACCTGGTGGCTGTGGTGGCTTCTTTGCAGGAGGTTTGCATTGCTCTTTATCTGAGCATTGTCCCGTTTGCCCTCAGTGCATGCAGGGATTCCTTAGAGAGCACAAGCACATGCTTTCTGCCCAGAGCCGTACGGGTTTGGTGTTGGTGCTGTGCAGCCATCCCTCTGCCCTATAGTGCCCCATAGCCCGGACTGTGGGTGCTGGCACTGCAGCATTGCTGAGGATGCACCAACCTGTGCTGCCACTGCCAGGAGAAGCACAGGGGTTTGCTGTGATCTCTGGAAGCGCTGCTGAAGTAAGGGCTTGTTTCCACTACTCATAATTTCTATATTTTTTTAGCCAAGATTAACTGAGAGATCAGAGTGATTTCTGAGGTTACAGGAAGCAATTTAGGTCTCCATCTCGTTAACTACAAGCCGGCACTGCCTCCCAATGCTTGTGGAAAAAAAGTGAAAGGAACAGATGGTGTCAGCTTAGGTGGATTTTATTTTTGTCTCCTATTTGGCAGAAGTTAAAGTCATTTCGATTCAGAGTCTCTTTTAAAGTGAGGGTACAACTTTCCAACCTCTTATGCCACCCCCCTCAGAAATGAAAAGGAGGGGAGAAAGAAGCGCAGCAGAGCTTTGTGTTGGTGTGATCTGATAGGGAGGTTTTCAAAGTTGGTCTAAAGCAGGAGGTGAATCTTCGAGTGCTTCAGATCCGAAGGAAATTCCCAGATGCCAGACTTTAATTGCACGTGAACTTTACTTGTTTGCTTGCAGTATAAACACTGCGAGCGCTGCAAAGAGCGCTTCTCGTGTGCCTGGCAAGTGGGTGAGCCTCACATTGCTTTTGGCTTTGAAGTTTAACTTTGGAACGGCGCGGAGTGGGTGGGCTGAGCTCCCGCAGCCTCTGCTCTGCACCAGGGCTTCTGCTTTCAAAACCCCCTCCGCCCCGTAGCAGTCCTCTGTTAGAAAATGGTGCTCGTTTCCTAAAGCGGATGGTATCGTTTTATCTTGCTGCTCGTGTCTGTTCCCATTCATCTCGTGTCTGAGGTCTTTTGTCTGTGCCGGGGGGCTGTAGGTGTCACGACTCAGGGTGAAGCTGTTGCAGCAGGACGCTGCTTGCTGGGTTCTGTGCTTCAGGGAGGCAGGGGAAGGCTGTGCCTGGCACTGCGGGGGGGGGTTGGTTGTGTTCAGGCATCTGTCTGTGCTGCTGGAACAAGCTTTCTGGCCAAATTGCATTTAGCTCTATAAATAGAGTGGGTATATTTGACGTCTTTCCCCACTGTAATCTTTCTGAAAATTACAGTGTTAGCAGAAGTGTGTTCAGCTTAAGGCTCCTACACATGTGTGCATCCCAAATGATTTTTGTTTTGAATGCTTCCCATAGCTCTCCTGTCCTGAGCCGTAGTGTGCTTTATAGGTGACACTGCAGCTCTGTGTTGGGTCACAAAGAGCCGGAGGGCACAGATCTGTGCTCTGCTCCTGGAGAACGTGTGCTCTTGGTGTCAGAATCGTTTGAGTCGGAAGAGATCCTTAAAGGCCATCTGGTCCAACCCCTGCAATGAACAGGGACACCCACAGCTCCATCAGGTGATCATCCAGCTGACCTTGGGTGTCTGCAGGGACGGGGCACCACCACCTCTCTGGGCAACCTGTGCAAGTGCTTCCCTGGTCGTGCTGCTGCCTTCCAGCGGCTGCCCCGTACCCTGCATGACACTGCGAGGAGTCCTGGGCTGCAGTCCCCGTGCAGTGCCAGCCTCTGGGAACAGCTGGCTGAGCGAGCACGGGAGGAAACGCTCCCAATAGTGCTCCCTGAGTGCTCTGCTCAGATGTGCATCCCTCGGACATGAATTTGGGATGCAGAAAGGAGCTGGGATGTCAGAGATGCACTTGTATCTACTGGCCCAGACCTCATCAGAAGTCATGTTAGCACTGAATGTAGGGTTTTGGATAGCTTGGGTTTAACAGCCTCGAAGTTACTTGTTAACGCTTTCAGCTTTAAGCCTTATTGTATCTCATGTTCCTCCCTGCAAGTGCTGGAGAAAGCAGATCTGTGGATTACCGTGCAGGAAGCGTTCATGTGAGGGGGTTTGGTAACTTCTGGCATCATCTCTCTGCTGCCTTCCCCACCCCAGGGCCCTGAGCTCCTCTCACCCATAGCCCACAGATGGCTGTGCTGGAAAACTGAAGCACAGAACAGCTCTGGGCTTCTGAATGCCACTGTCAATGTTTTGACCTCCATTTGCATGCTGTTTGGCTTCCCGCATGCAGATCGCAGCCCATTACTGATTGATTCTGCCCAACAGAATGGTAAAACAGGCGTGTGGCGGCATTCATTGTATGGGAGCGATGCGTGCCGCTGTGGGAAGCAGAGAGGTGGGAACTGGGGGCTGTGCTTATGTGCCAGCTCTTGTTTGCTCATGTAGTGTTCCAATAGAAGTTGCTGAGATGAACTGTGGAAATGTTGAGCATAGGGGGAGACTAATAGTGAGTTTGGATTCTGACCCTTAGCTGGGATGCATCCTGGCTTACATTTCGTGTCAACCTGCGGCTATTAGGAGAGACTCGAAGCAAAGACCATGAGGACTTCTGGCTTTTGTCCTCCACGTGGGTGCAGCTTTCTTGCGGCTCCAGCTGAGCTGTGTTTCCATTGCTGGGCTTCCCAGCTGGGCTGAAGTCTCTGAATTAAGGCTTTAAATAGTAGAAAGCATAGGCAAACTGGTAGCCACATTGCAAGCCCGTGTTATTGCAGAGCCAACCACTGCAGTGCACCCACAGCATCCTACAGCATGGACCACCTATAGCCACAGCTCTCGCAGTGGATTAATGAATGCCAAACTCATTAGCTACAGACAAATAACATCTAAATAGAGGTGACCTTCCGGATAATGACAATGGTGAGCTTCCTGCTGGGGGGTCACGTGTGCTGTTGAGGTACAATTTGGTACTGATGATTTTTACCACCTAATGACCTATAGGCAGATCCATCTTGAGTTCATCTCCAGGCTGGTCTTCTGCGTGTGAGAGATGTTGTCCCTTCAGTGTGTTTTGGAAGCTGAGGTGAGGGAAGGAGCCCTGATCTTCTGGCAGCTGCCAGGGGAAAAGTAAGTATTACAGAACTTGCTTTCTGAGAGAGCAATGCAGTTTCTTTGCGATGAAGACTCACTGTGTGCATGAGTCAATTCCCTTCGTTTTTTGTGGGATGTAAAGGTCACTTTGTCTGCATCTGAACTATGACAAAATCAATAGTCTAATCAATTTCTAAAGTAGATTTAGTCTAAATGACTTCTGTTGTGTGCTGTGAGCTTTGATGTGTGAACGTGTCCCAAAAAGCCACCAGAACAGTCAATGCAGAGCATCGCAGCAAATAACCTCGCAGAGTTTGCAGGGGAGTTTTCAGTCCCATTCACTGTGTCCACAGGGCTTTTTTTTCCCTGCCCGGTCCCAGCACGGCTTCCTCCTGCTGTTCCCACTGAAAGAATGGATCCCTGAGAGCAACAAAAGCAGTCACGCAGTTCACTTGAGCAGTCATGCATAAAGATGGGCAGACTTTCTGCTGTGAAAACCAAAGGGCAGCCCCCCCCCCCCGCCACCAGTTTTCCATAGGTTCTCAGGAGGATGCTGAGGATCTCATACAGGAGGCCGGTGTCCCTGGCGTGCACCGGGTGCTGCTGTTCCCCTGGGCTGGGGCTGTCACAGCAGCCAGTCAGTGTACTGCTCTGCAAATAAGAAGGTAAGGAGCGATGATAGCCGTGCCTCGTTCCACACTGCCGGCTCAGAGTTGCTTTATTTTGAGGGATGTGAAGGGTTTGATACAGGTGTCTGTTTTCTACTGGAACAGCAGCGCAAGAGCTCTGTTCCTCATGGCGTGGGGTGCATGGCTGACGTGCACAAAAAGCATTAATCCTCTGTGCAGTCATCTTGAATAACTCGGATCTCTGGTGAGATTTACGAGGGGTAGTTATTGTTTTAAGTGTACACTGAGGGCTCAGTTCATTGTCGGAGCAACTGGAGGGAACCAGGTTAGAACACGGCAGCAGGTGGCTGCATCCATGTGATGTGCTTCTTTGGGAGTTTGGCTTGGAGCTGTGCACCAGTGTAAATAATTCATCTGTGCCAACATCAACAGCATGCCTCGTGATTACTTAAAAAAAAGGCTGATGCCTCTGAAATGCTGGGTTACGGGGGACGTGTCAGAAAGTGAAATATTTCTGGCTGTTGCCCTCACTGTCAGCGCTGAGCTCTGTGTTGTTCAGGACTTGTCAGGTTTCCAGAAATTAAAGTAACTTCTAGCACTGATTCAGCAGACAGTACGATGGCAAATCCTAAAGCACTGCTGGAAGTGACAGGTCTGTTGGGATTTTCTTGCTTGAAAAGCCTGAATAGTTTGTACGTCTTGGGCAGAATGGGAATGGGGTAGATGAGTAGTGAAGGTTTCCTTAGAGCTTCTGTAGAAATGCTTCAGTGGAGTCTGAGGAAGCTCCGTGCACTCATATAACTATCAGCTGACTGATTGGATCTTTGCAGTCTGTGATTCCTTCAGCTCCCTCCATTATGCTGCAGGATGGGTTCACTGAAGTAAAGGCCATTTGATGCAGGCAAGTATGGGTGTCAGTGTGCCAGAGATGCTACTGCTGCCCAGCAGGGTTTCACCAAAGCAGTGGCTCTGATGGTGATGTGAGTTTGGGGGAATGGCAATAAAATTGGTATTTAGGGGAGAAAGAAGTCCAAAGCTATTTGGGAGCCAAAGAAAGGTGCCTCGTGGCAGCCGACCTGACGAGACTGACCTGTTGATTGCCAGAGCGTATGGGGAGGTGACTTGGTTAAAGCACACACATAATTGACTCTGAGGAACTTCTCTGCTGGATTAAAGAGGAAAAAATTAATGGCTCAAGGCAGAAGGCAAATAAGAAATTAGACTGGCCTTATTGCCAGAATGACGGAGCCATCGGAGTGAACTGTTAGGATGTGCACTTCTGTTCTGGGCTCTGGCCTAGATGGTGCCAGCTGCTGCTGCACAGAACTGCTCAGAGGGTTTTGTGGCCATGTAAGCAGAGCGGTGCAGCGATGCGTGTGCTTTCTGCAGGTGGTTGGAGTGCTCTCACCTTGAATTACATGGCTCACACTAGTCCTGTTGCAATTGATTTCAGTTGTTCTGTGCTTTAGAAGTAACCTCGCCTAATGCAGCTGTTGTTCCTCACCCCTCTTTCTTAACTCCCAAACTCTGTGTCCAGATGCTTTACGTGGTGGGATTGGTGCATCCTGGGTGTGAAGAATCTTCTTTGTGACAGGAACATTAACTCGAGGCTTGTGCTTCAGGGTTACATCCTCTTGATGCTTCTCATGGTATTTCTTACTGTTACTGCTCTCTTTATCTTACTATTCTTGCTTTACTTAAACTTTCCACAAAAGTAGAGTTTTCATTAAGCATGTGACACATAAACCACTGTCTAAAATGAGGAGTGGCGTTCAATTCCAACAGCTTTCAAGGAATTTCAGTCTGTTTCATTAATCTGCTGTATTCAGTGCTGAAAATCCCACAGAAGTAAATGTGATAAACATCACAGTTTAGCCCATGGTTGTCTCAGAAGACCTTGTGGTTGTTTGCAGACTGATGGCTGATATACAGTTGTGTAGGGCTGGTTAAATCATTGAGCTCACGCAGCCTGATTGTTTGGGTGATGCAGGAGGGTGGATTTCCCTCAGTTGAAGCCAACCATCTCAGCTGAGACTGGATGTGAAGTGCTGTGTGCGATAGGTGTTCAAGAAAGGGGTGGCTGTCGCACCTGGGGACGTGGCGGAGTTGGGTTGATGGTTGGACTGGATGATCTGAGAGCTCTTCTCCAACCTTAATGATTCTGTGATAGGGGATGTGCCATACCAAGTGCGTTCTAAGACACCTCCAAGAAAAGTAGTTCGGAAAACAGACCTGAAGTCTGTGCGTTCCAGGGACCTGCAATTGGCAAATCATTAACTTTGTTCTGGATAGGTTAAGTAATGTGGCACTCGTTCTGTTTGGCTTCTGATTGACTGTGTAATGGCCAACATCAGCAGTCTCTGTTGTGCACTGGTCTGCGAAGTCTGCTAATGAACGCATTGGCAACATGAAACCAATGTTTGCACTGAAGAAATGTGCTTCTTGGGGCCATATGGTGGGTGGGAATATTAGGGTTGTGTTGTGATGCTGTGGTCGTTCATGTGTGACGCCTGGTGCTCTGGTGTTCCCCCAGACACGTAGCCGGGCTTGGGGCTGAAGGTGCTGCTTCGGACAACGTGTAACTGGTAGGCCAAAATGAGCACGAGGCCCGGAGCAGCAGACAGGCTCGCTATCTCATGCCCCACTACGATACCTTTGTTTCAGTAAATGAGATTTATTTGTAAGATACTGAGAGGCTTCTGCCAGTTTAAGAGTATTTGGTGCAGTCAGCTCTTTGCTTTCCTTCTGCTGTCTCAGCCCTGCCTTGGCTACTCCCTTCCTTTACTCACCAAAAGCAACAAAAAAGGTATTAAAGCAGCCCATCTAGTTGTTCTCATGCAATCTAGCAACTCTGAGTGCTGGAAGTTGGCCTCCTCCTGCTGTATGTCTGCTAACACTGGCCTCTGTTGTTTCCTTGTGCTGCTTTTGACAAATACTCTGTTTTGGTTTCTCTGTGAGAGCCGGTTGGCCCGTAAGTGTATGCCAACCCACCTCATTACTCTTTTTGAAAATCCTTCATCAGATCTTTTCTGTTATATGGTTGAAAAGGGGAGGAAAAAAGCTCGCTTCCCTTACCCCTGGAAACAGCAGCGTCCTTGTTCTGCTGGGCTGACTGCTGGCCACACCGATCCGTGCCATTTCCTTTGTCTTCGTTTATTTTAGAGTTCAGCTATAAGCTGTTTCAGGCCGGGCTATTTCTGTTCTGTATCTTTTGTACGATCTGTTACATGAATATCCTAAATGCTGAAGGAACTCTTCAGCAGAAACAGCCTGGTCTTAAACTACCAAGCATGGCAGGAGCGCGATGGTTGTTGCTCTCCAAGTGAAGCTCTGCGTTTTCGCTCTCATAAAACACTTTGGCAGGAGCATCCCCATGCAGAAGAATGCGTCGGTCAGGGCCAGAACCATGGCCGTTTTCCGTCTCCAAGCTGGCATTTGTCAGCCACGTGCCTTCTGCTCTCCACCTTTCCCCATTCCTCCTCAGCCCTGTGCTCCCCAGGGGCTCTGCAGCCCTGTTTGCTTTAAGTGGGAGGTGTTCGCCTTCCCTGCAGAACCCCCACTGCCAGCTAAACCCAGAGCAGCCACGTGGATTTACGAAGGCGTAGCGTGCCTCAGGAGTGCCCCTCCGTAGGAGCTGGGAGTGATGGAAGAGATCCTGCCTGATGTGGCATGTAGCATTCATTCTCCTTTCTCTTCACACAGACGCAAAGCAGGAATTCCCCGAAGCAAGGTAAGAAAAACAGCTCGCTCAGCTGACTCAGAATGAGACTCCAGTTAGGCTGCCTGGCGTGGAATCAAGGGGGTGGGTGATAGATGGAATTACAGGCGTGCAGTTTGAAGGGAGTTTTAGGTGGGAGATGACACTGAATTGCAGGAGCAGAGGGTTTGTGTGCTTTGGGTTAGTGCTAAGAGCTGGCATTCCTGAGTTACTGACTGGGGCTCTTTTCTGCGACTTGGCTGTGGGCCATTCGAATGCTTTGCACTTGAATGAAGAAAAGTTTCAATCTTTTTGGGTTTGCAGACTTCTCAGCGTTTTCAAATAGAGATACGCCAGTGGATTTGTTTTTCTAATTACCTTTAATTACGTTTGTAGACAACTAAAGCTGACAAACTACAAATTACAAATATCACCACCACAAGTGGTGAGCTCCATGGAATACCTTCACCTCTCCGTGATCCCTTCCAGCCATCTGAGCACAGCCTGCGTTTTCCTCTCTTGTCTGGCACACACACAGGCGCGTCTGAGCTTTTTTCTTTGATTTCTTGCAGATCTGAAACCGATCCCTCAGAAACTGCTGGGTGTTTGCACAGGGCAGAGCGGGCGGCTGGGCATTGGGGCTGACCAACTGCTCGGTAGGTGCAGAGCAGGCTGCGTTTATGGGGCATTGGTGCTGGGAAGGAATTTCCTTTCCTGGCTGAGGTAGAAAGACTGCCCGACGTACAGCTTTCTTCCTTTGCTTTAGCATTCTTTGAGGTTGTTTCCTATTTTACAAATGCATCTTTTGAGAACTGCCAGGAAAATGTCTCTCTCAAATGGAAATGGAAATTTCTGAGCTCAGAGGGATGAAAACCTTTGGGTCTGAGCTCACCGAGTGAAAAGAGGATTACCAACCAGCCATTCTTCTGCGTGCAAAGCAGCGGAGCAAAGTCTGCAGAGGCTCTCCGAAAGTTATTGGCTTTCCTCAGGAAGGGAACTTGTGAACAGAATTAAATGAGCTCAGTCCCATCCCATTCCCCACTGCCGGCGGAGAGAGCAGCGCAACTTTTAATTTGGTAGGTGCTCAAACAAGATGGAAGACTTTTCAAAGCAGATATCTTGGAAACCCGTGCAGAGCCAGTGTGCCTGGAGATAAGAGAATGAGTGGTTTTGTGGCTGCGTCTCGACCTGACAGAACGCAGGGTAAGGGAGGCAGTGCTGCTTTTTCCACAGCTATTTGAAGAGTTCCGAAAGGAGGATGGGCTGCTGGAGCAGATGCAGATGGCACGTTTTCTTTGGAGGGTGTAAAGCCTGCCAATGTGTAAACTGCATCTGAACTGAAAGACACGAGGCAAGGCCTGCACATCTCTCCCTCCTAATTACCACAGCTCAGCTGCTGCCGTCTCTTACACTTACATAGCTGAAAGGTGAAAATGACACTGTCTTGAACGGCAAAGCAATAGTAGGGAGACTCCCTTTTTTATTTTCTAAGCTGTATTCTGGATCAAAGAAGTTATTCAAGGGTATCCTGGGTTGTCCTGGCACATGTTACCTTTTCAAGGAGCTGGAAGATTTCTCCTCCTCGGTGTTCCATGAGAAATGGCGCCTGAGATTGTTGGCAGCAGTTCCTTTGGGTGCCAAATCCAGAAACGAGGCTTTCAGACCTCATCACTCGCAGCACCTAAAAAGGGAAAAGATGGACAGTTTGGAGTATGAGCTCCTCTTGGAGAAACAGGGACTTCAGGGGGGTGAGGATAGTGCTGTGGTTTGTGATTGCATTGCAGTGGTGAAGAAAGCTTGGAGGTAACCACAGCTCCCAGAGTGTCCCTGGAGGACAGTTCCGGATTGGGTGTCTCTGAAATCTCGTCTAGTTGTGGTCTCTGGCAGTCCTGCTGGTTAGCTATTAACTCGTTCAATATCCCCTCGCCCCTGGCCCTGCCCTGTTCCACTGTATTCCTGTAAAGCTGGTTTAAGAAACAGCTTTGTCAAAGTTTCTCTTCCTGCCTCTCCTCGTGCTCTGTCAGTCCCAGGAGAACGTGCTGGCACTGGTGCCTTTGCAGTCTGCCTTCTGTTGCCCTTTTGGCTCCGTCCCTTCCCCTCTGAGCAGCCCCTGGGGAGCCCCATCCTGGGGCAGGATGTGGGGTGGCTCTCGGCTGGGAAACTGAGCAGCAGGGGAAAGGCAAAACTGTGCTGAATAGCCCTGCTTTTTTTAGCTGAGAGGAGAATGTCCTCCTTCATATGCAGGCTCTTCCTGCTCATGCCCATGCATAGCCCCTTCCTGCTCACCACGTTCTCCTTTCTCTCGCTGCCTCGGGGCGGCATTCAGGTTGGAGCAGATCAGAAAGAGCAAACGGCATTAAGGAGCTTTCGGCAGCGGTGTTTGCCCTCTTTCTGCAGAGGACTCTGCTTTTTACGTGCTCACCTACCTGCTTGTGTTTCCTCTTGTAGGATGTTTCTTAGAGCACGCATCTTGTAGCTGCATTGGCCATACAGCTCTTCATTCCCTCCTGCAGCAGCCAGCTCCCTTGGCATTTTCACAGAGAGGGAATAAAAGTGGAAGCAATGGGATGCCTGTCTGGATCAGCCTGGGAAATGGTAGATTCCTCTCCAGAACCTTTTGCCTCAGACCCATTGCCAGAAGGCATCAAGATGCTGTTCTCTTCAAGCACGTGCAGTTCCGAAGCCAGAAATGTGCAGGAAGCTCCTGAACAACCATCAGCTGCAGGCCAGGCGGCGTGACCTGCTGCCTCCTGCAAGTTGATGAGCTGAAGAGCTGTGACTTCTGGATCTCATTTGTATTTGTAGCTGTGTTGCTTAAGGATGAGGTTTATTGGGTGATGGAGGCGGTAGGTGAGCAGTTGGGCTAGATGAACGTAAAGGTCTTTTCCAACCTTAATGATTTTATGATTCTACTGTAGGAATTTATCCAAAATCTGAGTCAGAAGAATTAGAATTTGCCTTAATGCTTTGGCAGGGAAGCGATTACCTTCTTTGCAGACCTTGTGCACAGGTTTCCTTTCTTCAGAGCATGAGAAATGTAAGGCAAATTGGAGTTGGGAGCTGAAAGGCATGTTGTCAGCAGAGGCATTGGGATGGACTCCAGCCCTGTGGTGCTCCCAAACAACAGCGGCGATGGGCTCTTGGAGCCAGCAGCCCAGTCTCAGCTCTGGATCAGCCTTCCACAAGTGACCTCTGTCCCTGGATGGGAGCATAAAGAGCCTCAGTGAGCTCGGGCTGAGCTGGGCTTCTGCCTGTCTGCTCTGGGGAGAGAGTAACCTCGGTGTTCCCGGCCCCTGGCCGCTCTGAGACTGCTTGCTTGGTTTAGCTGCCAAAAAAAGACATCTGAAAAGTATACATTGCTCTGCTGCGTCCCAGCTTCTGTAAAATACAGGTTATGGTTCGTTCCTGTGTGTGGTGCTGGGTAATCTTGCAGAAGAGAGGACGGCGCTGCTGCAGCTATCAGCACAGCACAGTGAGGTCTTGGTTGTGCTCGGGCTCCAGAGTGCTATTCTGGGCGTTATTAACTGGATTATGTTACACGAAGGGCTCTGGCGGCGTGGAGCCGCTCTCAGGTTGTTAACTGTTTCTATGAAGCTCTGCATTTAGAGCTCTGTGTGGCAGAGGGTGATGCTGGCCAGGCGCTCCCACAGCTCCATGGTCTGTGTGTCTGCAGGGCATGGGAGGGTTTGCGTTTGGCTTGCACGAGGGTGAGCTCAGAACGTGCTGACTTGTGCATGCTGTGTGCATTAATGGCTTCAGTGTAGCTGTTGTGTAGCTGCAGGTGCTGTGGCAGAGAGGCTTCGTGTACGGAAGTGCAGCAGAAACCCTACAGCGTGGTTGTTGGTCAGAGCGAATGGTGGGATGCCATCGAACATGGGCTCGTGTGATTCCTGACAGCCCGCGTCCCTGAATGAGCATTGCTGAGATTGGGTTCAGTTTCGGATGAAAGCAGCTGTGGAGGTACCAAAGGGCCGTCCTGGATCTGTGTGGTTTCTGTTGTTTTGCTTGTTTGCATTCAGAGGGAAGGTGGATATCCCGGCTTTTGTGGAAGCAAAACCAGAACCCAAACAATCACAAAGGAAACCCTCTGCTAGGTTTGGTGACCCAAGCAAAATGGTGCCTAATTAGTGAGAACCCTAATGGTTTTCCTGGTGGGATCCGCGCATCTGTTCACCATCAGAAGTGCAGGGAGAGGTCGGGGATGGTGTGCAGCCCGGGCCTGGCAGCAGCACTCTGCCAGCGGAGCTGTGCTGAGCTTGGGGCACAGGTGGCCGTGCAGCAGAGCTGTGGCCCTGGGACAGGGGCTGTGGTTGTGCCAGTGGGAGAGCACTCCTGGCCCCGAGGTGTGGGCGTGCTTCCTTCTGCTGCTTTGTGTTAAAAATGGTGAACTCTGACACGGGGAGGCAGTTTGCATGGTCGAAGCCATTGAAACAGGAGGGAGTGCTGGCGGTGGTTGGAGGAGGTAGAGTCAGGCAGGGCTACAAAGGGGCAGCAGTGGGAATCGGTACCAAAAATGAATTTTGCGTGAGTGGGGCGTGAAAGGGTAAATAGTCCTTCAGATCAGGTTCTGCTCCTGAGCCCTTCTCCACAATTTCCTACAATGTAAACACCAGATCTCCAAGCGTGACAGCGCTGGGGATGAGCTCCCACCCAGCTACTGGGCTCCTACTGGGGACCAACTGTGTTGGGAGACCCCCTGGCCCCCCAGCGGGGCGGCGTGGCTCTTGGAAGGCAGCGGGGCTGTGGTCCTGGGGCGGAAGGTGGGAGGAGGGCTGGGCCTGCACTGCTCCCCCTGCCCCCGGCTGCCAGGGAGTGACAGCTTGTGGGCAGGCAGCCAAGCTGGGAAAGGAGGAGTGTGTGAGGCCTTCGGCTTTCTCATGCTTTATCAGGCTGCGAAGAATAGCTCGATATTCAGTCGGTGTCGGTGCGGGTCAGGAGAATGGAAATGCAAACTTTAACTCCTGACACGCCGGGGGAAGGGCTGACCGCCGGAGCGAGGGCTGCTTCCCGAGGCTTTCCGTGCAGCGAGAGCCTTTCCGAGCTGTGCCCTCAGCTCACCCGTGTCACGGGGGCCACCCCCAGCAGGGACACGTTGGCCGGGGGCAGCGGGCCGGGGACGGTCCCAGCGCTGATGGAGCGCTGCATGGCAGCACACAGGGAGTTAAGTGCTGCCAGTGGCTGAGGGTGAGCCCACCTCGGGGTGCCGAGCTCCATTCCCACGGCTGAGGCCGGGGCTGGGGGAGGGCCCCTGGGGGCTGGGAAGCATCACCAGGCTCCTGCGGGCCTGTGTGGGGCTGGGAGTGAGCAGAGCCGCCAGGCAGGAGCTGCTGCATTGTCACCACTCGGCCACGTCCCCTGGGGGAGACCCTCCTGTGGGCAGATGGAGGGGGCCTGTGGGCAGACACCCCGCCAAGGTGTCTGAGAGAAAGGAGAGCGGGATCAGAACGTCCAGCCCCTGGAAATGCTCTGAAGCCCAAGGCAGCCGCTGTGAGTGGAACCCAGCAGCGGTGTCAGGGAGAGATGAGCCCTGGGCTCGGGGTTTAATTCTGCTGGGCTGTGCTCGTGGTGTGCCAAGAAGTGTGGCCGGAGGTTGGGTTTCAGTCTGTGCAGGGCTGACTGGCCTTGCTCCCGTCCCGGATCCTCTCTGGAGAGGAGAGGCTCTAGGAGCTCTGGAGAGGCTCTAGGAAGTGTCTGCGAGATGAAAGCTTGCTTTATTTATTTATTTGTTTGTTTGTGCGTGGCCATAGGGGTCAGCAGCTAACAGTGAGATAAGAGTCTGCATAAATACACTGTGAACACCAAAATAGGTAGAGATTCCCCTTCTGAGTCTCACTGATGGTTAACACCAGCACCCGAACGACGCTGTTAGGCAGCAGCCCTCATCCAGCTGCCTGCACACAGCCGTGGCCGAGCTTTGCTTTGCAGCATGCTGCAGCTCTGCGCTCTGTCCTCTCCCCCCGGCAGCGGGGATGTGGCTGACGCATGCTCTCGGTGCAGGGAAGCACAAAGAGCGGCTTGGGGCTGCAGCAATAGCTTGGGACCCAGGTGCAGTGAGAATGCACCGGCTCCTGCGGGGACGGAGGGTGTGTTCCCATTGTGTGTGCTCCTGTTGGCTTCTGTCAAGCTTCCCCTCATTATTCCTGCCTTGAGCTGTCTCGGCCCCAAGGCAAAGCATCCAGAAGGCTCTGTAGGCATTGCCCTTGAGAGACGTGCGGTCCTTGGAGAATGGCTGTTCAAGGGAAGCACGGCAGTGGGCTGAATTGAGGCTGTTTCAGGCTGCGCAGCTCTGAGCTAATCTCCCAGAGGCAGAGACATTACTCACCAATCAGGAATGTGTCTGTATTTTTCCTAATGAGAACAAAACATTTTATCCCTGTTCATTAGTGAGGAGTTAGGGTGTACCGTTGCCATGCCAACAGACTCCTCTCCCCTGCAGACACACTGGGGGTGTCTTCCGTGCCATGTTTGGAAGGGTGAACGGGAAGGCTTGTTCTGGCGAGAAAAAGATCCCATTGTTTTCCCAGGGCTGCCTGGACTTTGTGCAGCTGGCCAGCCCTTGCCTCCTCAGGGGGAAGGGAGCCACTGCAGGAGTCAAGTGCAACAGAGGTTCAATTTGTTGGAAAAAGAGTCTTTACACTTCATGTTATGTTGTTTTTTCCAGCTTGAAGCATACTCTTCAGTAAGAGAAATGAAGGTGTCTCAACGTTCCCCAGAGTCCAGATGGTAAGCAAAACGCGCCGGGGGTCAGCACTGGGACACCCATGGACTGCTGCAGCCCGCCGGGCTCCTCCACGTTCCTCATTGGCCCTTTGTGCAGCCTCAGTTGTGCCAGGTGGCCTCTTGCTGCTGCTGGGTAATGAATAAGTTCACCTGATGGGCATCACCACCTGTGATTAGCGGGCAGGTGGGTTTACCAGGCATGCGGGCCATTGGAGAGAGCGAGTGGCAGCATGTGAGAATGCACACTTGTTCCTTTTATGTACGGAGCTCCTACCAAGGACAGAGGGCATCTCAGAAGCTGTGATCTGTAGGGCTCTGGTGTAAAGAGAATTATTAACTCCAAAGATTACCTGCCCATTTTCTTGTCTCTGTCTTGGTTCTGCACCCCTCCCCCCCACCCCTTTCCCAAGGGACCAGTTGGGATGTGCGGACTGCAGCGGTGTGTACACCTCCTGCTAGTCCTCTGCAGCTCTGGTGCTACAATTCCACCCCTACTGCGATGTAAAGTAACTTGCAAATTAGAATTCTCTGTACAAGGTAATGAGCTTAATCTGCAGAAAGAAACAAACAAGTGTGCTACTTTCTGATGGTGCTCTGTGGCCAGAAGTGGGCTGGTGAGTGTGACTAAACCTGAAGACAGTGTGCTGGAGCAGGGTGATGTGTATATCTGGCTGTCAGTCGCTTTGCAGCACGGCGAGATGCTTTGTGCTGGCTGAGCTCAGTGGTGTTGACAGCTACAGACCCTGGAAGAAATGTCTCCTGAAACTGGAGTTCTCCTTTCAGGCTGCACGCTGTTCAGCTGCCTAGCTGCAACTCCTGTTCCCATTCACCTGGCAAAGCACTGAGTGAACGTGTGGAGTTTGAATACTGGAGTTTGAATATCAAATGGAGGGTGGTACAGCAGAGATCCCAGACTAAACGAGCTGCTGGAGATCTGCAGATCTGCATGAACTTCTGGCTGGGGAGTGAAACCCTGGCACCTGGACACGAGCTGCTGGCTTAGATGAGTCACCGGCTGTTGCAGTGAAGAGATGAATATCACTTGAGAGCACGGGAGCCCTTCATCAGAAAGTATTCTGCTTGTTGGACCTGCAGCTGTAGCAGCAGGAGGGTTCCATAAAAACAAAAGCAGTGAACAAAGCCAGACAGCATCCTCTAGCCCAGGCTTCTGTGTGTGTGCAGCTTGTTTGATTCCAGTTTGGTTGTGGAGCTAGATTAAAGTCTTGAATGTTAAGGAGCAGGCTTTATGAAAACCTGTTTTGATCTGGAGCCTCTGTGAATAAATCTTGAGTGCATACAGCACACGTACAGGGATTGGTGAGTCGGGTTTGCTCAGCTTTTTGCTGGCTCTGGGCAGTTCAACTAAATCACAGCTGTTTGAAATGGGGAAGGAGTAAGTACTTGAGATGATTTGAATTCAGTCTTTTCTGGGTCCCTGCTTTTAGGGTACATAAAAACTAAAAGACCACAGGGAGGACTGCGTGCTGCGTATATGCGGTTGTATTCTTTGAGATAACCAGCTGATTCTGTCCAGACCCTACTGAAACAGTGCCCCAGCAGAACTGCACTGGAAGAAATGGTTTTTAGCCCATTTAAGTGCAGAACATCGTGGCTGAACAAACTAACTTCTGGAATGCGAGTTACGGTTATTATCCAAGTCGCGCTCTGCTTCATTCTTGTGCAGCACGAGTAGCAACTCGGTGTTACCTAGGAGAGTGCTGTTTGTTCCCTTCTCTTCTCTCTTCCTCCTTTTTAAACAGCGTAGGGGGTGATTTCTGCCCTACTTTGTATCCCACCTTTTTTTTTTTTTTCCCCTTTATATTAAAGACAAACACACAACTGCTGTGCTGTGGGCAAGGCAAGAACCGGGAGAAACCCTTTGCTTTTGGGGCAGGGGACATGTTTTTCCCTAGGAGGAAACTGTGATGCTGCATTTTGGCTGTAGACATTCCTTTCCCATTGCTCTCCATGCCTGGCAGGCAGCTGTGTGTGCTGTGCTCTGCAGAGTGCTCAGAATAGTGATGTTTTGGGTATTTCTAGGCCACATACTTCATCTGTGGTGTAAAGGCTCTGTATAACTACCTCAGACTCCTTGTTCAGCTCACAATATGACGTTTCTTGGTCTTGCATCTTATTGACTCATAGTTCTGTTTCTGAGATGTCTGCTGCATGCTGAGCTGCTCTTCACGAGAAGTGTATGCTCTATTCATTTAATTATTTCTCCCTGTAATAACAAGGTTTTTGTTTCAAAAGTGTGCGAGCTTCTCTGAGTATAAAAATGCTGCAGGTGGACACACACCACAGTGGGATGAAGGACAAAATTCCTACATTTTGCTTCTAAAAGCACTGCAGGTGATACCTGTACCATGTCTACGTGAGAATGAACACTTGTGTTATGTTTCAGTGCAGTTTTTATGTGACTTCCAGGGCTGGAATGGTTTGATGTCACCAAAGATGCAGACAGCGCTCCCATACTGTGTTCTGGAAGCTCAGCTCATAGGGAGAGCCGAGTGCCTGCCCCTAAAGTAGCAGAAGAGATGAGAATGGTTGGGCTCTGCTTTGTTAGAAGAACATTTGAGTCCTTTGTGCTGTTTGGTAGCCACCACCCTGACAGGAGGGTTCTCCCCTTTGGTTGGAACCAGTTGTGGGTTCTTTGGGGAGTGAGCTGGTCCTCCTTGGTAGCCTGAAATTGTGAGGTAGGCTTATATTTAAAAAAAAAACAAAACACAAACGTTGTCAGCACTAAGGATTGTAATGTTAAATAATTCATTGGCTGCCTTTTGAATTGTTTGGTTTTAATGACCTCGCCTCTTTTTCTCTAATTCTAGAGACACTTCTACATTCCTGTAACCTAAAAAGGCTTGTTTGACTCCTAATAGTGAAACTGGCGAAGGGCAGAAAAGCCAGATATTTCAGCCTGACAGGAAAGGTTAGGTTGCCTGGCAGGAGACGCATATATGCAGACTGAATTCTTATATCTGATAATCAAGAATGTAGGAAGCAATTAGGATGGATTGCTGCATTTGTAGGAAAAAAAAAAAAAAACACAAAGGATTTTTCAGGATTTGTGACAAAAACAACATCCAAACCCAGATATGTTAGTATGACTGCAAAAGAACAAGGTCCGGTAAGGATATTGTTGCTTTATGTAGCATCAGGAAATCACTGAATACTGTGCCTGTAGTTGAGGGAAAAAATAATGGATTGAAATATTCATAAAGAATATGTGGTAGAATAAAGAGGGCAAACAGTCTCTATCACAAGGAATAGCCTTCGTTAGGCTGGGTGAGATGAAGTATAAGGAGGTCATTTATAGTTTCGAAGTAATGATGCAGAGAGAATTCTTGAAAAATGCCCACTGTTCTGAAGGAAGATCATAGAATCGTAGGATGGCCGGGGTTGGGAAGCACCACAGTGATCATGGAGTTCCAACCCCCTGCTATGTGCAGGGTCGCCAACCACCAGACCGGGCTGCCCAGAGCCACATCCAGCCTGGCCTTGAATGCCAGAAGATGCAGTTGAATGCTGTGTTAGAGGAGCAGCAGCTATTTTTTGCCTCTTCCTTGAGTGTGGGAGAAGCATAAGTGTGAATAGGCATTGAACGGAGCTAGGTGTAGTAGGCTTAAAAACAAATAAAGACTCAGTCCTTGATGTGTGCGGGTAGCCTGGGAAGCTCCTTGCCACAGGATGTTGTGAATGCCAAACATCTGTGTGTATTTGAGGGCACAGGGCAGTTCCACAGAAGAAGGAGCTATTGAAGGTTCCTAAATGCATGGAACCCACCTCTGTCCCAAGAAGTTCCTGAGCTGCACATCATTGCAACCAGGGAGAGTGTTCAGGGAGGCAAAGTGCTGCTGTGTGCTTACTTCATTCTTACGGCTTCAGGCCATCACTGGAGCTGGAAGGGCTGCAATCTGGTTTGTCGGAACTGGGAAGGGGGAGAGAAATGAAAATAAAACCTGTAAAAACAGAAACCAGCACAGCTCGTGGCTCGAGTTCCTGCTGCGCTGCGGGTGATGCGCTGCCTTGCTGAAGGCACTGCCTGGGAGATCTTAAAGCCTGCGGACTATTGACCTGGGGCTGGAGTGTATATACTGGGAAACTACAGCTCGGGAGGGTGGTGTGAAGGTGCCCATTCTAAGCAGGAAAGCTGACATTTTCCCTTCACCTTTGGTGTGTGCTGTTCCTTGCTGCTCTGAGATGCTGTGTTTTTTACTAAGTTACAGAGACTGACTGCCAATAGCCTGAATCTTCTTGGTGTGATTTCCCCTCTTTAAATAGTGTTTCTTGCTTGGTAGTGCACTGTAACTTAATCTGAACTAAAATGAGTGATATGCAGATCTATCAACAATACAGTCTGTGTTCCAAATGTTTTCAAACTAAAAATGCCATGGCCTATGTGAGGTTTGGGCTTTTTGGAAGTTCTTGAAACACTGATGTTATTTTAGGTCTTGTCTAAACATTTAAAAATAACAGGGCTCAGTTCTAGGTGCTTCACCTTTGCAAGTCTGGCCTTGCACTTGGTTTTAGATGCTTACCCAGATCTGCAGAGAATGCAGTGAAGGATGAGATGTTTCTTTGAACATTTCCTTTCCCTTTCAGCAGGATGAGAGCTATGCCAACCTGTCCGTCTTTTTGTCCGTAGGCTCTCTGCTGTTGGATATTGTCCCATTTTTCTCCTCTTTGTTGGGTAACTTTGCTCCTGTGGTCCTTGGGGAACAGCCACGGGAGGCTGACTGGTAGCAGAATATACAGTTTAGCTTCTTGGAGGCTCTTAAGACTCAAAACTCAGCTCATATATTTGGGAAAATTGTAGCCTGTTTGCAAAGATGCAGAAGCCAATATGCCTATGTCCCACGTCCTGCAGCAAAAGTCACTCCATGGGCTGGCAGAGAACTTCTGTGCTCAAATTTCCATTGTGTGTTAATAATACGCTTTAACTTGTGGTTAGCCCTGAAGTGGTCAAGCAGTTGGACTTGATGTCCTTTGTAGTTCCCTTCCAACTGAACGATTCAGTAATGCAATTTCCAGTTCATAATGATGCACATGTTAAGGAGAGCAACTTTATCTTAGATCTTTTTAATGCTTTAAGTGTTTCTTCCTGTTCTTGAACAAAAAATTGTTTGCATTTGTTTGCAAATATTTTTCACTTTCTTCATGTGTCCTTTGCTGGACTACGTTAAGTTTTGTTCCCTTTTAGTAGACTATTACACTATGATCTTGACAGGTCGCACCTAAACTCACTGCTGTTCCTAATAAACTACTGTACATCTGGTTTTCCTGTTTTCTGGGTGCTTTTGCCCAGGGGTCACGCTGGCAAGATAACACTCTCTTGAAATGCCGACAGTCAGCCAGTTATACTGGCTGCTGTGCCTGCTCGTAGGAGTTTGCATTTCCAGACTAGTGTTGCAGTTTATGCAACAGACTTGTTGGTGCATCTCTGTGTCCCTAGGGTGAAGATCTGGGCTTCCCTGAAAGGCAGAGGGAAGAGCCAGTCAGTCCTGTCCAGCTAGTGACTGTCAGACTGCTCAGGTAGGTGGATTGCAAACCAGATGGAGAACAGTCTGAACCAAAAAGTCTTTAAAATTCATGGCTACCTTGAAGAGGTAACTGGTTCTGAACCACAGAGCTCTGAAGACAGCACCAAAAAACCTTTTTCAGCCCTGAACTGGGACTGGGAGCTCTAATATCTTACTAGAGAAAGTTAGGTTGTCCTTGATTTGAATGCAGGTAAGAACAGAAGCTCACATTACAAAGCCATGGTGGGTGAATTTTGTCTTGTAATTAAAATTCCTTGTTCTGGTTAAGGTGTAAGGACCCGTCTGTGCGACTACATATTAACAAAGTGACTGCAGAACTCTTGCTCCAGATGGCTTATTTCTTCACATACCAAATCCTGCAGCATCCTAGCCTTCTGCTTCCTTTGCCACTCAATGTTCACATCACACTGTATCACCCCTCTAGCCTGTAGATCCGTAGAAGTCTGAAGGAAAAGCATTGACTGATGCCTCATGGACTGCAGTAGACCTACCTCTGTATGCAGTCTGGTGCTCTGAATTTTATTGCTGAAACGAGAACTTCCACATCTGGACAATGGCTGGGGTGTAGGGCTGTGATGGTAGGGCAGAAGAGCACATTGCATCACTGCTGCTAGCCTTTAGCCTTCTGGTTCCTTGGCCATAGGCGCCTTGAGAGCTCTTCAGTTCATGTGCCAGCGCTCTGTCTTGGGCTAAATTGGGGAATGCTGGATAGCAAAGATCCCAGTCTGTGTAGTTGAAGGTAGTTGCTTGGAGCTGTTGAGACTGGTGTGAAATTGATCCTGGCTCTCAAGTCTGCATCTTGTTCACTCTTCTGCAGTGGAAGCCTGGGAACTGCTGTGTTTTCTATGTGTTATGAGCAACTTGAGAAGTTCCTCGGGCTTTTGAACTGCTTGGTGCTCTACTTTCTGGTTTTGGCCTGATGGGAGCTTTGGTACTGAGTTCTGGAGATGGGAGAAAACATCTAGGTGCACCAACTCGGATTGTTATGGAGCAGACCTGTTTTAACCTAATTACCAGAATACTGAGCCGAATAGTTCATAGCTGACTGCTGATAGTCTCCCAGGCTTAAGTACTAATTTATGGAAGATTAATTGATCAAAGCTTCATTTCTGATAAAATGAGTTGAGTAATACGAGATAGAATGTAACCAGCTTGGTTTGAAGGCAAACCACAAGCAGGTTGTGGTGGTGGTGTGGAATTCAGATGATTTTGCTGTCTGTTCTGGGTGGGAGGAGATAAATGCAACTCGTGTGGTTGCATTGCATTGCATTTATTTGCATATTACTGACTGTATTCATGGCTGCAGCCAGAACTGCTGACGCTGTTGGAGTGATGGGGGAAGACTGTCAAACTGCTGTCAGGCTGTGTGCTCTCCAGGGAGTTACTGGAGAGGGCAGAAGAATGAATCTTATTTGAAATGAAGGAAAACTCCGTGGAGAAGAATTTGTTCCTCCCCGCCTTTGGGTACATTAACTCTTCATAGAGCTGTTGTGGAACTAAACAATTTGAAGGCTTCTGAGGTGCTGAGCTATGAGCTGCTCTGTATTTTCAGAGTGAAAAGGTTAATTTGAAGCAGGCTGCATTATGTAAGGGCTCTGATTTGCCCCTTGGCAAGGGGATGGTGGACTTAGGGATGTGGTCCTTGTGTGCTTGCCTGTGGGCTGTAATGCTGCTAGCAGGAGCTCCTTGTGCAGTACGGCCCTCTGGACTCTCTTCCACCCTGCAGTCTTGTAGGGCTGCTGCTGGCATAGAGACCGTGGTTTTCTCTTGAGGTGTAAGTATGGAGCCAGCATCATCTCACAGGGACAAAATCAAGGCAAGATTCGGTGTGAAATGTAGTGAAGAACAGCAAAGCCCACCTGTGTTGGGTATTTGGAGCTACCTGCCAGCCCAACAAGGCAGAGGACGGGAAAAACTCTCTTAGCTGTCTGTTCCCAGTTACTGCAGAGTTCCAGGGCTGGCATAGGCTGGGAGCTGCACTGCTAATGCAGGAAGCACCAGGGACGTGCTGGAGAGCTGCTCCGCTTTATCACTGTGGGTTGTCCTTCTGGAGACGGAGACCCATTGGCTCTACTGAAGGCACCACAGATCCCCCACAGGAAGGAAGCAGGTTTGAAGGACGTTTGAAGTTCCTTTCCTCCCTTGCTAAGCTATCCCAAGGTAAGACTCCTGGCTGTATGCAGAAGGAGAGTGTGGCCCTCACCATGGGGTGTGGGGGTCCCGGTGCTGGCCCCTGGGAGGTGCGTGCTGTGTGGAGGTCTTGTGGAGTAACTGATGCAACTCAAGCAGGACTGCAGCCTTCCTAGCAGCCCTGTGGAGCAGAAGCTGAGAGCAGGAGGGATTTTGGCTGGGGCTGGGAGAGGTGCCCCTAATGACAGGGCCGGCGGCGTGGTGGGAAGGCGTGCCTTCCTCGAGGTGGAGGCCAGTAACACATGAATCACAGCTGTTTGAAGTAGTGATGAAATCCCCGACGAAGGATTTCTGTAATACCTAGCCAAACAGTCTGGTGTGCTTCAGCTTCCTTTCTCTCTGGGCAGAACGGATGGTCCTGACCTACTTTTCCCAATAGCAGTTCTGTTGAACACTACCCAGTACTATACATACATTTGTGTTCTGTGATGTTCGCTCGGCTGCTGAGCAAGAAGTTTCCACCAGGCGTGTAGCAAACAGAAGAGAGCCAGTCTGGGAAGGGGCTGCTTGTGCTTTAAACCCACAGCTGTGCCACTGCTATGCACCGCGGCTTGGACCTCTGCTTGGGGCTCCCAGGCTGTGGGGAGGGGGGGGATGCTCTGCCTTGCTGCTGTGTTGTGTGTTAGCTTTGTGCAGTGCTGTCAGGATTCAGCTAGATGGTATCTAAATGCTAATAAGGCAGATAATGCCTTGAGAAGTAGTCGATGAGGTTAGGCTTCCAGCTTCCTAAATATGCGATTAAGGAGGGCTAAAGTTACATTCCTAATATTTAAAAGTAAATAAAATCTATAAATGTACCATTAAAAGAAGAGGTTTAAATATAACTGTCCTCCTGGGGCAAATTGCAGAGCACTGTCTAGCTCAGTATCCTGTCTTTGACAATAGCCAGAAGCAGATGCTTAATGAGTACTGTAAGAGATGGGGCATGTGCGATGTGATTTATTTATTTTCTCTTCTCCTCCTCTCCATTTGATGCTCCCAGCTTATGGCCATCGCCAGTTTAGGGCCCTCCTTGGCTTGGAGCTGAATCTGATTATCAGATCCCAACTACATTAATTTTTATAACCCCTTTTAACTTGTTTGTGTTTCTGGTCTCTATGACGTCCCGCAGCAGTGAGCTCTACGATTTAATTGTGCACTTAAATGTTAGATAAAATATTTTTACATCCAGTGAAAATTACCCTCGAACTGACTTAGGAAAGTTTAGAAGAGCTGTTTAACCTTGTCAGTGCTCTTGTTCTTCTGCACTGGAAGGAGTGATCATTAATTACCCCACATTTCACATCCCGATTCTATTTGTCGTGTCTCAGATCTCTCGCATTTCCCCCATCTCGTCCTGATTGTTTCTTTGTCCATCTGAGGTCCTGCTCTGCTCAGTCTCTCCTCATATGGAAGCCATCGCATGCTTTTGATCATCTTTGTTGTCCTTTTTGTCATTCTGTCTCCTTTTTCAGATGTGGGAAGCAGAACTGCCTGCAGCATTCAACAACAGAATGGTGATGTTTCCTTTCCTAAGCACGCCGAAGGCTGTATTTGCCTTCTTGCTTGATGCTAAATGCTGACCTGACGTACCAAGTTACCTAAGTTTTCATGAGTGATAACAGTTCATTTGGGTCTTCCTATGCTTACATAGTTAGGATATTTTGTGTCCTCTCGCTATGAACTGACCTGTGAGGTACTGTGCAGTTCCTTAGCAGTGCATGAGTTCCGTAACTTCTTGCAGTCTCCTCTGTGTTTAATCGTGCTGAACAGTTTTATTCTCGGTAAGCTTTGCCAGTTCCAGGCCAATCCCGCTTTGTAGATCATCTTATGAATGTACTGCACAGCACAGGTTGCAGAATGAATTCTTGGCAGATCTCACTGATAACCTTCCCCCTTGGGAAACTCTTCCACTTATGATTTCCTGTCTTTTAAGTACTTATTAAATCATGATAGGGACTGTAACTCCACAAAAGCTTATCTTTTTCCAAGAGCCTTAACTGACAGTTCTTTCAAAGTCAGTTTGGTTCATATTAAACAGATTAAAAGCTGTCTCTCGGATCTCAATTAACTGGAAATTGGAATTTCCTGGGTACAGCGAGGCTTTCTCCCTGCTCCAGTGTTACCCCGTATTTTGGTCAACGATTCTCTGCCTGAACTTCTGTAGATGAGCTTCCTTCTGCAGGACGATGGATTTAGATTTGCCTGGATCTGTATAGAAATGGTAGCTTTGCTCAGCAGGCCGAATCAGATGGGTAACCTTAAGTGAGCTCTGCTTTCCCAGGATTCTGTCACAGCTAAATTAAGCTTATCTGGGTTCCCCGGAAGTCCTCCACACAGTGGGACATAGAGAACTGACCCTTTTTTTTTCTTTTTCCTATTTAATTGCCTGGAAGAGTGCTTGAGCCTCAGCTGGAATTTGGGTGGACACAGTGTTGGCACATGATGTGACAGCTGGGTGGGAGAGCAAGAGGTTCTGGGGTAGGTAAATGAGCTGGGGGTTAGAGGCAGCATTCGCTCTGTGAGAGCGTGTCTGGGTCAGGTGCTGTGAACAGAGGGTGCTCAGGTGCTCATCTCAGTCAGGTACGTTGTTTTATTTTACTTCTTCTTCAGAAAGGCTCAAAGTGCTACAAGAGAAATTCTCTCTGTCTGAGGAAGCTCAGATCACCTACTGCATCCATGCCGAAGGCCTGAAGCTGGAATGATTGCCCGCTGCTTGTCTGCCCTCCTGCTTCTCCTTAGGCATTTCTTATTGTCTGCTGTTGGAGACGGGGTTTCTGTGTAGGTGGACTTCTGTCTGACTTAGAATAGCTGTCCTTATCTTCTTGCCCAAGGAGGATTAAGAAGGATTAGTTTTGGAGCTGTTCGTGCAAAAAGTGACTGGAAGCTTCTTTGACTGAAAGTCCTGAGATGAGCAAAGTTAAAGGAAATGACAAGGCAACGTACTGGGCTTGAATTCCCTTGGGGAAGTGCTTGTAGGGTTACGGTGGTGGTTTCTTTAACTTAGGAGCCCTAAGAAAAAAATGCTGCTTTCATTGAGATAGGCTGGTTTAGTCAGCAGCTCGGAGGCTGCAGGGAGGAATTGCCTGCTGGTGTTCTTTGGCTCGATCGCACAGCAAGCTGGAGCTGATCCTGAAGGATTCAAATCTTCAAATGCATAACGTGGGCAGAACATCAGCCTTCTGTTGTGCTGAAATAGCAGGAAGCTGATAGCTGACTTGATTTTTCCGCTTTTTAAAATGTATATAGAATGTGATACTTGAGTTCTCTTTTTGTCAGTGATTGGGAAGGTGGCTCAGTGGAAAGCTTAAAATTATGCAGTGGCTATGGAGAAAACTTCACTGCAAGCAGCTTGTGATGCTCTCTGTTCCTTGTAAATGTTTATGTAGTTTAATTCATAAAAAGCTCACGATTTGGCTGTGTTAAACATTAACTCTTCATTAGCCATCGGCACTGGAAGTTTAAACTGTTGGCTGCAGCGTATCTGAGTATGTTCAAGAGGAAAAATTGGATGTGCATGAGGTGTTAGAGGAAATGCCTGTCCACTCCCATCCATTAATTCTGGTATAGCTAAGATTCATACTTGGTACAGCCATGGAGTAGAAGCACGTTCTGCAGTTTTGGAAGGAACCCTAACAATGCTTAAAGGTACCATTGAAATGTTTGTGGTACCGAAAAGTAGAGAAGATGTGCAGTGGCGCTGGTACAGCTTGCACAGAGAGGTGGTAGTGGTGCCCCATGCCCGGAGACAGCCAAGGTCAGCTGGATGGGCTCTGAGCACCTGATGGAGCTGTGGGTGTCCCTGTTCAGTGCAGGGGGGTTGAACTGATGGCCTTTAAGGGTCTCTTTGGACTCAATTCTGTGATACAGTGTGTGCGTAACATTCTTTTTGTGTAACATCTTCCAGCCTGAGAAGTGCCCATCCATGTTCAAACAGCCAGCAGTAATTATCAGGGGTTTAGAAAACATCATTTGCTCAAGTGTTTATCTGCTAATGCTGTTAATTCTGTAGCACGAAGGTGTGGGTTGTGCTGCCTTCCCCTGCCACTTCAGATTTTCTGTTTTGTCTTTGGAGTTTGGTAGTTATTTTAACCTCAGCTTTGGTGTTACTCACAGCTGACCTAACAGAGCTGCCTTGTCTGCGTCAGCCCCGCTCTGATGGGATGTGTTGGACAGGAGTGCTCCTCGGCGATGATTTTATTTGGAAAACAGAGGTTTGTGTTCATCTCTGCAAGTGTTCTTAAACAGAGCAGCAGGGAACTGGCCTGCCTGTAGTAAATAAGGCTCCGAGAGAGATGTATTTATTTAATGGGAATGTCGTCTTCCATGGCAGAAAACAGCAAGTCTCTGTTGAGCGCATGAAACTTAGAAGGGGGACTGCAGCTCGGGGCTGTTGTGCAGACAACACAGTGCTGCTGTTCTTGCTGACACTGCCTGACTCGGACGTGACGGAGCCCAGGGGCTGTCGTGCAGCTCGAAGAATTATGCTTTTAATTTTTGTCTCGTAGGGCCCTCCCCACAGGCTGGATCTGCAAACAGCGCGGTGGGAGCTGCAGATGCAAATATCAGGGGCCCAGTTTTTTCCAAGGCCAATTCTGCTGGGATTGGTAACCAGTCTGAAAGACAGCCCGGAGGCTGCAGCACTCTCTGACCTCTCTGTTTTGGGAGGCGTGAGGATATCAGGGAGATAATTTGTAAGGATTGAAATAATCTTTACATATTGATATGCTGAAACGTGCCCAAGAGAGCTGTTGTTTGTTTCTTTAATGAATGAGTCAAGTCTTTGAGAGGGATGTGTGAGGTCAGAGGTAAAAATAGTGCTACAGAAGATGCCGCCTTACTCTGATTTCCAAGTAATAAAGCAGTGCTGTAGCTCCCACGTTACTGGTGGCTGTTTTGTGGATGCCATGTAAGTGTTCTGTGGCAGAACCGACTAATCCTCCAGCCCTTCTGTTGTGATCCAGATTAAATAAATGAAACCCAGAAGTATAATTTGGATATTAATATTTTACAGTGCGTTAAAGCCAACGTTGGGAGCATTGTCTGCTATTTAAGGGGAATTCATCAAAAAAAAAATTGAATATTTAAAAAGAATCTGTAAGCCGTGGCAGTTGCCTTCAGAATTAATTAAAGGCTGCACACTTTTAGTGCAATCTGTCTGTAACAGCTGTGTTGTGTGCTAACAGCAAGCACAGGAAGCCCAACGCTTCAGTAAATCCATAAAGAGCTCAGTAGTGTGGCCTTTCGTGAAACTATCAGATCTAAATGTAGGTTATCCTCCCTCTTCCTGTCCTCCCAGTATCGTGATGGGCTGTACCGAAGAGCGAGATACAGAGGCAGCGATGCTCGTGCTTGAGAAATAAGAGGGGGAATTGAATCAAAAGGCACTGCTGGCCTTTTTCCTCTCCATTTTCAGGTAGGATGGGAATGCTTCTAACCACTGGTAGCCACGCACTCGGGTTTGTTTCTAATGTATATCTTTGTTCACTGAGCAGTAAATGCAAGTTCATGCGTTAATGGCTCTGCAGCCAAGAACAAAGAGCGCTGTATTCGGCGCTCACCCATGGCTCGGTGATGAGGGCTGGCGCACAGAGCAGACTCCATCCCTTCTGATGGTTTTATCTTCTCACTGCCCCCTGTGAGAAGATGGCTGTTCTTCCCGAGCCATCGAGGCTGGGTAGTGGCTTCTTACCTGGAGCACCTGTGGTAGGAATAGCTCTTAATAAAGCTGCTTCTGGAGGGATATTGGCAAGTGAAATAATGGCTTCAGGATGGAGCTCTGACCGCAGCAGGATCTGCTTTTGGTTGTGGTCTGCTGGAAGGCAGGGTGAGCCGGGTTTCCACCTCTCCTCCAGGACAGGTGCTGCAGTGTGTAAAGTGCTTGCTGTGAAATGCTAGCGATGGGTTCAGCTCCAGATCAGAGAGCTCGGGAAGGGGCTGCGTGCTGGAGTGGTGTCGTGCACCGGGCTCTCAATTCAGCCAGTGGTGGCGTGGATGTTAGTTCTGCCCCAGCAGCTGTCAGCGATGACAAGTGCTGAACAGAAGTCTTGTAGCTCGTAGGCACGACCCCTAGCCAGAAAGCTGGCATTTCAGAATTCATGAATTGCTAAGACTCATGCTGGATGTACTGTATAATTGCTGGCTGGCATAGGAAGGTTGCTGTAGCTAGATAGATTACAGATTCTCATAAGTGGTGTAGTGTGATGTCTTTGATCTGGAGGCAGCTGAGAATCACAAGACTCTCTTCTCCATGTCCATGTGGCTCTGTCACAATGTAGTCAAGCTCCTGCTGGTGGATGGCCGTCAGTGTATTGTTTTGTTTCCAGGCGTATAAAGCTTTGAAACCGAGGCAGAGATGTGCAGCAAGCCATCACGACAGCTGCATGACGGCCGTGCAGGGGTACCAAGCAGTCATGTGGCTCAGGAGTTCCTTGAATAAAGTATTTTCTAATAAAAGCAGTGAAAGGGCATAAAAACAATTCATGTTGCACCTTTGGTGAAATGCTGATGTGAACTGGAGGTGATCCAGTTAAGTCAGAGCTCTGTCCTTCAGTCTGTGTATCTGCTGGCTGAGCTTGTAGAGATCCCTCATCGCTTCACAGATACGATCTCTGCTGTAATGAGGACCTCTGTCAAGCCCCGGGACTCTCTCAGCACCCTGGCAAGTGCCTGCATGGCTGGCTCAGGGCTGGCTGCGAGTCTGGGTGAAGCAGAGTGCATCAGCTGCACTGAAGCAGAAAGCACTAAGCATTCATTATTGGTGTGAACTGAAGCCCCAGTGTGCACGTAGCCCGGTGTCCCGTTGGTGCGGTGTGAGTCGGTGGCTGTGTGCTCGGCGGAGCTGCCAGCCTGGTGCCAGAACTCCCACGTGTGGGTATTTCCTGACAGCACTGCCTGCTTACCTACAATAACCGTGTGAAGCGGAGCCTATCCAGAGCTTCACAAAGCCTATATTTAATAACGTATTGTATTTATAATACCCTCCATCCGCTGGATTTCCCAAATAGACTAATCCTCTCAGCTGGTCTTTTGGTAGAGCAAAGATGCCTGTTTAACTGACAAAGGAGCTGGAAAGCAGATTTTCGTGGTGGTTTTTTTTCTGCAATGGCAGTGAAACAAGGTGGAACCGGAGTCTTACAGCTCCTGTTTTCACCACTGTTGTGTTTTCTGCATGCCTTGTGCTGGAAGTTGTGCAGAACTAGAGAAAGGCAGTTTGTATGGTGAGAAGATTTAGGTCACAAACGGGCAAGTCACCGAGTCCTGATGTATGTGCTTGAAATGCTGCAGATCTTTTTACACCTCTGTGCTTTTAAGCACTTCTGTTAGCAGTGCTTGGAGCTTACCCCGAAGATCCCCGAGGGCTGAGGCTGCAGGGGGGAAGGGATGAGTTTTCTTAGCTTTAACTACAGAATTAACATCACTCCTGAGGAGCTGAGTTGGCAAAATGAGCACGGCAGACTATGGGGCAGTTCTGGAGGAGGCTGTGCACCCCTCGGCTCTGCACCCCCAGCCCACCTTTGTGTAGCTTTGATGCCTCTCTTGGAGAGGGAGGGGTGGCGGGGAGTAGATTCAGAGCTATATCACCACCTGTCTCTTAGTTCAAATAAGTACTTCTTATAGGTTCGGAGTACTCTCAGCTCTTGTCCTTTCTTCGTGCCGAATTGGTAATCTCCATGTTGCGGGTACTTAGTACTGCATTCCCTCCTTGCTGTGGAGAACAGTTGTTCCCACCTGTGGTGTGGCTTGGGTGGGTGTTAAGAGGGATTGAATCGAGGACACTCTGAAGAGAAACACCTCCCCAGGTCTGTGCAGTGCCCGCGGTGCATGGGTGGCTGGGAGCTGCTGCAAGTGCTGCTCTGGAGGCCTCGTCCTGGCACTGGGACAGAGCAGGCCTGCTTGTGTGGGCCATGCTCAGCAGTGGCATGGGAACGTCCCTCATGAAACACTGATGACGCAGCGGTAGACCCAGAGGAGGTTGTTGATAGCTGTGTGATTAAAAAAAAGAGGAAGGATTAATTGTGTTAATTTTCTTGAAATATAAACTTCACTTTATATGAAATACAGAACAAAAGGGTTGTTAAGTTTCCTCTGAGTTGGATCCTAGCTACAGCTTGTTTAAACAATGGTCCTGCAGGTTGTGTTTGTCTTGGATGGTGGTTTGTTTTACTGCGGTGTTGCTCATTAGCAACGTATGCGATGTACTGGATGTTGTTGGAATGTGGTCCTGTCCTGGAGAGCTTCCAACATAGCATCATTGGAAAGAGTTGTTCAGGAGTCTGGTCAAACGTGTCTCCTGCTTTCTGGTATTACAAGAAGAGTGATTTAAGTTCAGTATTTGAAACTTATTTTGTGGCAGCATAGGTAGGACTTTCCTCCCTGGGTTACATCCCTGAACTGATGATGCTGTGCTTTGTGCTGCTCGCTCAGTAAGTTCAGTCCTGGGAAGGGAGAGAGTGTCCAAAGGCATTATTCATAGTATTCCATCTTCTCCTGAAGATGCTGTGCCTGTCACATTGATGTCAAGGTGATCAAATAGATTCTATCGTACGGTCTCTTCCTGGTTTTTGTTTGTTTGCAAATCCTTTTCTTCTCCACAAACACCCCGTGCTGACTGTGTGTCTATTCCTGTTCCTTCTGGTAATCCCTGTCCTCTTTGCCCACATTTCCTGCGAGTGTTGTTGAAGGATTTTGATGTGTATTAACCTTCATTTCTGGTACCAGGGTAGCGATAACACTTTTTTCTTCTCTTGCAGAGTGTTTACCATGCCTCTGGGAACGTTCCTCCTTCCCGTTCTTTGTTTCTTGGGAGTGGCAATTCCAAGGGGACTGCAGTATGTCACATTCTCACGCAACGCTACGAAATTCCTCCACCTGTCCATGGATGTGGAATCGGGGACCATTTACCTGGGGGCTACCAACTTCCTCTTCCAGCTGACACCTGATCTGCTGATGGAGAACATGGTTCAAACTGGACCGGTTCTGGACAGCAAAGATTGCCTGCCCCCAGTCTCAAAGCTGGAGTGCCCTCAGGCACACCACACTGACAATCACAACAAGCTGCTTCTGGTGAACTCGGTGCAGAAGGAGCTCATTGTGTGCGGCAGCGTGCACCAGGGCATCTGTGAGAAGAGGAGCCTCACCTCCATTGACCACGTTCTCTTCCGACCAGAGAGCCCCGGTGACACTCAGTATGTTGCTGCCAATGACCCCAATATCACCACCGTGGGACTCGTAGCCTACTCGAAGGATGAGGTCCCCTTGCTGTTTGTGGGACGGGGGTACACCAGCCGAGGAGTCGGAGGGGGGATTCCTCCCATTACGACCCGGAATCTCAGGGCCCACGGCAGCGATGTTCAAGCAACAGACTCTCACTCTATTTTCTCCTACGAGGAAACAGCCAAGCTGGCAGTGGGGCGGCTCTCCGAGTACAACCACCACTTCATCAAGTCCTTCACTTACCGCTCGAGCGTCTATTTCCTCTTCTACCGTCGAGACCTCAAGTCTCAGTCACGCGAGTACAAGACCTACATCTCGCGAATCTGCCTGGACGACTCTCACTATTACTCGTACGTGGAGTTACCTCTGCTCTGCCAGAGCAAAACCAATACGTACAGCCTCCTGCAGGCGGCCTACGTCACCCAGCCGGGGAAGGACCTGGCCCAGGGGCAGCTGGACACTGACGGGGAGGTGCTGTTTGCAGCCTTCTCTGCCTGGCAGGCTTCTTCGGGCAAACTGAGCGAGGAGTCCGCGCTCTGCATCTATGCCATGGAGGAGGTGGACCGCCTGACCAACTGGACGAGGGATGTGTGCTACATGAGAGACGGGAAGTCGGAAGACGGGACAGAAGTGGCGTACATTGAGTATGATGTCAGCTCCAACTGTGTCCAGCTGCCAGCGGTAAGTGGCTTTGCACCTTTGCCAGGGTAAAGAGAAATCTGCAGCACGTTCTTGTGTTGCTTTGTGCTCCTGGAGTGAGCCTGTTTCCCACAGCTGTGTGATGAAATCTACTTGGGCTAACCGCAGCAAGGCGATGCTCTTGCATTCCAGCTCAGGTCTGCCTTGTTCCTGCTGCAGTGCTCTGCCTCACATGGACAGGTTTGTGCTGTGTGTGGCAATGGGGAAGGCATCTGGTGTGACCTGGCCCCGGTGCTTGTCTTGTGGCAGTACGAGGCAAGAACACAGAAGCTGCAGTTCAGGTTGCTCTTAATATCTTCATGTCCTGATCTAAAGGGGTGTGCTGGGTCCCTGTTGCTTTCTCACAACAGCTTCCAAGAAAGGGCACCCAGCAACCGAAGAAAGTCGAAAGCAGGAGTTAGCAAAATCCTGTCCTCCTGAAGACTGCGTTAGCCCTGCAGAATTTTGTATACCAGGAAGCCTTTTTCCTGACCTGGCTCTTCTCCAGAGCAATAAGGAATGAACATGCAAAACTTGAATTCTATGGCAAAGGCGTGATGGGATATTGCAGGATAAAAATGTAAACTGGAACTTGGCTGTGACCCTGAATCCCTCGGTTTGTCAGCCACGCTGGCTGGTGCTGTGACAGCGGGGACAGTGACACAAACATAGAGCAGCAGTGTTCTCCTGGGGCAGGATGCAGTGTCCTGGCATGAGGTTCCATGGCTGTGAGTCTGAGGGCATTGCTGGTCCGTAACAGGGCAGCGTGCTGTCTTGTGTTGTCCTTCTGCAGAACGGTAACCTCAGGTACCTTCCTCTTCCCAGCCTCCTGCAGAGTGGTACCGCAGAGCTTTGGGAATATCTGCAATTGGATGTGTGGTCCAAAACCGGTTTTGAAATTATGGTGTGTGTTTTGGCAGCTGAAGCAGACTGTAGAATAGCTATGGGACAGCAGAGGGGTAAAGAGCAGGCTGGGGGCAGGACGAATATAAGGTCAGGAAGAATACGCTGACTGGGCTGTGATGTCCTGCTTTCACTGTCCCTTAGCTGAGTCCCGCATGTCCCCTGCAGGCCAGCATGGAAGGAATTGTCACGAGTTCACAGCAGCTTGGGGGATTTCCGATCAAACTGTGGGGGCAGCTTGGAAAGCAGCACGCAGGGTCCCCCCGTCCTGTTTAGTCCAGCAGAGAAGTGGGTGTGCAGGGTGGGAGCAGCAGCCGGGCTGTGCTGTGTGATTCCTGGCACGTGATCCCAGCGCCCCAGCTGCGTGCTTTGGCACTGGTGGGCTGGCTGAACTGTAGCATCTTATTAACAAGTGTGTCCAATACTATGTGGACGTCCTAACAAACTTCATCCTTCACCATTCAGTCCGTGGTAGCGGTTGTCCTTAAGATTGTATCTAACAACACGCGGGGGGCTGTGCCAGCTCCAGCCTGCTCCATTCAGCACTGAGTGGAAGCGGCTGTCAATGAGCATTTCATGCAGGGGCAGTTTTAACTCGGTTTCAATAGTGGCAATTTGTGCTTTATATGGGAATAATGCTAATTAATTTCCCGTTTTTTCTGCCTCCAAGCCAGCACAAGGTATGCTCTTTTCCTCAGCACTGCCTCCTTATTTTTAGTGCAGGGAGGGAGGCTGGCATTGAGTTGTGCAGCTCAGTGCCATCTCTTCAGCTGGAACAAACACTTGTTTTCTATAGAAACTTCAGAACTCTCTCTGGTTTGCTGGGGATCTGAAAGTATCCAGTTTTCCATTTGTCTCCAGAAGCAGGAGATGATAGGTGCTGTTGATGCCTTGATAATTGGACACGTGGAACAGGCTCCTATGAGGCTGCATGTCTTCCCGGGCTGTAGCTTTCAAGATGCACAGCTTTTCTTTTTCACCAAGCTTTCTGTCCTTATCACGCATCAGTGCAGGTTTGTCCCGTTGCTGCTTCTCACATGTGAAAGGTTGGAAGCACACACCACAATTCAGCATATGGCCGGGCACTCCAAACTTGCTCCGTCACACTACGATGCTGGGTGATCCCTGTAGTGTGTGTGCTGCTGCATTGCCAAGATGCTATTCACTGAAAACAGTTCACACAGCTTCTATGTAAATTTATATAAGCGCTTTATACAATTACCATGGTCTTAATCCCATGGCACGGAACGTGTTTCAGCTCTTGCCTGTGATTAACTTGCACTGCTGACAGTCCCAGCGAGGTGGTGGGCAGGCTGTGCCAGCACTGGGAGAGCTCACACGGTCACGTTGTTGTGTGTGCAGTGAATTCCCCTGGCTTCACGTGTGGGCAGCAGCAATGCTGAGCACAAATGGGGTACGACCATTTCTGTCCTCTATCCATCTTTTTAAAGCAAACTTTGAAAAATCAGCCTCTAGTAATGAGATATTTTTAGCTCCAGTGTCTGTCTAAATTGATATAAAGCTTGCAAAAGGTATCTAGAATCCCATTCTAAACAAAGGCTTGATGCTTCTGAGTGTGGATGTCTGGTAATGGCTCACTTCCTATTAAATCTTACAGGACCTGGGGCTGTATCAGTCCAGGCCTGGTGCAAGGGGAGCTGGGTTGGTGGGAGATGTGCAGTAATACCTCAGTGGGAGTAAAGAGCTGTGGAGAAGGGTGAAGATATTACCCATGTTGATCCCATGGTGAAAATCAGCTTTTATACACTAGCACTGTTTGAAGACAAGCCTCTAATTGATTAAAAATGGTAGGTTTAATAGTATCAAAGGATACTCTGAAGTTACACTGAGTGCTGAGTGAGGCATTGAGAAGCAGCAGAGAAACTGTCCTATACAGATTGTGCCCTTATTTAGGGACAAAATGAAGCATCTCCTTTCTACACATACAAATAGCAAATAAGTTGGCAGCTTTTATTCTGTCCTTTAGAATTCAGCAAGTGACGCTTTGGTGGGTACTGGGAGGGATGTGGCTGGAACAGAGGGATGACTGTTTTTGCACAGTGCTGTGGAGTTAATTTTCAGAAGCCTGACAGAGCTAGGAAGAATTGAAGCAGTGTGCAGAGAGGACTTGTTTGTATTTTGTGGGTCTCTAGCTGCACGCACTGCACAGGTTTTGTGTGTAGCTCTTTGGAGCAGGCTGTGTTCTACCCTGCGTTCGTGTCTGTGCTGGCAATGGGGACTCCACCTCAGACTGGAATTGGTGAGTGATACAACAGAGCAGGGGCACCTCTGTGAGAGACAGAAGACAGGATGGGAAGTATGAAAGGTGATAATGTTCTTTGTATTGTTTTGTATTTGGTTCTGATTTCCCTGTTCTTTTCACTCCCCCAAAGGACACCTTGTATGCGTACCCCTGTGGCTCTGACCACACTCCCAGCCCCATGGCCAGCCGGGTCCCCTTGGAAGCAGCCCCTCTCCTGGAGACAACAGAGTCTCGACTGACAGCTGTGGCAGTGAACGTGGAAGATGGCCACACCATTGCTTTTCTAGGAGACAGCAGGGGGAGACTGCATAAGGTACAGTCTGGATGCAACAGGAAGCAAAGAGGGTAAAACTAATCAGGGATGCTCAGGCGGGGGGTGGCAAGAAAAGCAACTTCAGTTCTCCTATAATTCCTTGGGTAGGACAGATGTCTCCCACTCCTATTCTGATACTTTGCCTGTATACTGCTGTGACTCTCTTGCAGGTGTTTTTAGGAGCAATGGGAGATGCACACATCTATGCTTCTTTAGCCGTCCAGTTGAACAGCATGGTGAGTGGAGACCTCCTGTTTGACCAGTTGCAGGAGCACCTCTTCGTCATGACCCAGTCAATGGTAAGAGCAATTCAATCCCTTCCACAGAAGAGCTGACAGGATTTGAGTTCCAGACAAACTGCTGAAGGGAGTGGAGGAGTCTGAGAAATGTGGCAGAGGTTTCTGACCTTAACCCATGGCACGTATGTTTTCTTAAGTTGTTCAGGCTGCCTTGTTTCAGCAGTGATTGTGTGATGAGTTTTACAGATAAAAGCAAGCTGTGTAAGGAACCATGCAAGGCACCTTTCCTCTTCTTCAGCCTTCTGTAATTCTTTTTGTGTCTGGTGGCCGCAGGAGGAGAAGCAGCACTGTGATTGCTGGGGCTGCTGGGTAGAAAATTGAGCTGTGGGTATTTTATTTGAGAGGATTTGCTGAACACTCAGATCAGCTTCTTGAGCTAGAAAGAAAAGGATCCTCCTAGCAAAATGAAAGCAACCCCTGTGTTACTCTGACTGAAGGAAAGGGCAAACTGAAAATGAGAATGCGCTGGAAAACCACTGCTTCCCTTCACTCAAATCCTCATGTGCAGTTTGAGATGCTCAAATTTTGTAATACTTCAAAGGAGGAGCTGAAATCTGTGAGTGGAAGGTGATTAGGGGAAATCTGAAGTATATCCCTAGAAGTAATTGTTCTGTCAATTAAAAAAATGCAGAATTCATGATATGCTTAGCAAAAGTAATAGGTTGAGGATTAGAAGATGATGTTTTAAAGTGACTGACAGCATAGTAGCTGAAGTGTAGTAGCCAATTAAAAGAAAGGCAAAAGGCTGAAATCAGCAGGGATGTTCATTTAAGGCAGGCATGTGCTGCAAGCTGAGCTTACCCCAAATGCTGCAAGGTTGTGCTCCACTTTGCTCAAAGCCGACTGCTCTACTTTCAGTCCAAGTGGTAGCTCTGCCAGGTAGAGCTGGGCAGTGGGGCAGGTGCGTTCAGAGTCCTCAGCTGGAGCTACCACATCCAGCTTCAGCCTGGTGAGCTGTGAATAGACAGCCTCTGATGACACAGTCCAGAAAAGCAAAAGAGCAAATGGCATTATCTGTTATTTATCACTAAATAAAGTGTTCTTGCAAGAAATGTCATGGACTGCTGATAATGGGAGCTAACTAGCTAGGCAGAAGTAGCTGTAGTCCTGGGGCCTGCGTTGTGTGTGCTCTGCTTTCATAGATTCCTTTTTCTGACAGGTACTAAAAGTTCCCATACTGGAGTGTTCCCTGTCCTCAGACTGCGAATCCTGTCTGGCACTGAAGGATCCTTACTGTGGCTGGTGTGTCCTTCAGGGACGGTAAGATGGGATCCTGCGTGGTTTTTGGAGGAGTAATGCTTAGGAATTGTCCCTGCTTACTCTCTTCCTTGTGTCTCTGTCTCCATGTATGTCTGGTGTCCGGATTTATTTTTAGCTCCTTCATGGGATATATTTGGCCTACAAATTCATTCTGATTTACCATTCTTCTGTCTGCATTTCTAAAACACCTCTATGAGTCACAATTGCACAGTACTGTCTTTCAGTTGCTTTCTGGATCTTTGATCACTCACAATGTCCCTGTCCAGTGACTTCAGCCAGGTTTTAGGTTGACTGCAACTCAAACTGCCCCTCTCCAAATTTCATCTCTTCTTCTGGTGTCTCTCTTGTACTTGATGCTTTTTTTACTTCTTGCTCCCCTTCTGATATTGCTTCACAAGAGATGAATGGCTTGTTCCAGCACGTCTGTCTGCTTGCTGGCTGTCTCCCTGTAGAATGCCCTAGGGCCTGGTTTATGGCCCTTGAAGCCGTAACTGGCAATGTACTGGTAACAGTTCGTCCTTTGCTTTGGGAAGTGGTGAGAGGCTGGGACTTCATGGCTCATGTAGCAGCTTCTCTGAGAACCTAGCAAGGGTTTCAGACAGCCAGCGTTGGCTTGGGAGTTGGATGTGTGCCCTGCTAGGGCTGTGCAGGTCTCTGACAGGGCTTTCTGCTGTTTCTCTGCAGGTGCAGCCGTCGCTCGGAGTGCTTGAGGTCTGGACTGAGTGAGCAGTGGCTCTGGAGCTTTAACTCTACACAGCAGTGTCTCTCTGTCCAGTCACTAACTCCAGCCAATATCAGCCGAGAGGAAAAGAGAAATGTGAGCAATGATGATTCTCTCTATGATCTTCAAGCATGTAGAAAGTCCTCTGCAAAACCGTAAGGGCCCGCCAGTCTTTCTGGTGCTTTCAACAGAGTATTGAGTCGCTGAGCTTCCAAGCATGTCTGCCTCACATGAGGAACTTAAGTTGGCAGTCCCAGGAAATACAGTTGTTTTTCCTATAGATCTAAATGTCCTCGTCTCCTAATAGAAAGTTGCTAGGTGTTCTGGAGTGCTTGGGTGAGGGCCTTCCTTGGCCTGATATCTATTATGTGTCCCTGTCTGTGGGTTCAGAGTGTTTCTGAATCTTCCTGTCAGGAATATCTAAAAGGAGCTACCCAAAGATAAGGCTTCAGTCTGGCACCAGAGACCTGGCAGAAAAGCTGAGGTATGGCAGCATTTTGAAGTCTGTCATTGTGTTAGGACATGACAAGAATCTCTTCTGCTAAAGACTTGAGCAAAGGGAGGAAATTGCTCATTCCTTGGTGGATGCCAGGTTCAGTGGGAGAATGGCAGGAGGTGATGGGTGGAGCAGCCAGCCCAAGAAGACACAGAAAAATGGACGTGTGTGTAGATAGCTGCTTCATGGGGCTCTTGCTGTGAAAAAGTAGAACCAGAATATTAGATGAAATAGAAGACTGTTTTGGAGAACAGAGTATTTACTGTATGCTATTGAATTGGCAGATATTCCTGGCTATCTCAGACTTACCTTCTCTACGTGAGGAAGAATTTTACTCATGTTACTTTCAAGATTATGAAAGCCCAGCAGTTCTGACAGAGTCAGGAATCATGTGTCCTTCACCAGATCCCAACCAAACACCAGCCTTGCCAGCAGGAGCAGGTCAGTGAAATGCTTTAAATGGAGCACGAGAAGCTCAGATAGTATTGTCAAGAGAAAGTACCTTTGGGTCAGAGTGCCAGGATTAACAGCCATGGATGCACACAGTCTGTCAGCAGGTGTTCATTTCATTCTGTCATAATATCTATTTGCTTGCTACTTGTTTGTCACGCACATCCTGTGCTATTCTGGGCTGTTGCCAGATTCCAGTGCCAAATGCTGGTGGTTGGAACGGAGCTCCTACTTGAAGGGTTTTATGAAAATCTGAATCTGATCTGAAATGCAGTCTCGAGCGGTAGCTGGTTTGGCAGCTTTTGTCGTAAATCTGGAGAGGACTGACTGAAACACTGCTTCGTTTTCTTTTCTTTTTTTTTTAACCAAACAAAATGCAAACCTTTTCAAAATCCACACGTGAGTGGGAGAAGAAAGTACCTGTAAGAAAAGTGAAGAAGGGACCCACAGCCATTAAAAAGATTAGAAATGAATCTGCAAAGCAGCAAAACCTCAGAAAATACAGTCAGCCTATTACCGTAAACGACAACTGGCCAAGTACTGCTAATTGGCCAATCCAAAGCACCTAGAAGGCTCTCTGCCTGTGTGTGTATGGCCTGTGTGTTGGATGTTGCCCAGCCTGTTGGTGTGAGCTCTGATGAGCTGCTCTCTTCAGAGAACTTGTTCAGCTGAGGTAAACAAGGCAGGTGCTGGCTGGGAAGCATTCCCCACAAATCACCTAAATAGCTGAAGAGATTTTGGCATGTACGTATACAGCTGTCTAGTAAGTTTGAAACAGTCTCCATGGACATAACATGACGGCAGAACCGAGCTAGCTCTGCTGTTCAGTCTCAGACACCTTGATTTTTGCTATTTGTCTGCTGGCTTTCATGCTGCTTGGAATAAACCAACCTGGTCTGCTTTTCAGTCAGGCGCAGAGAGGGACGCCTCGTGCCCTCTTACAGCTGGCAAAGTGAACAGGATCGGCTTTTCCATTTAGATAGCAAATATTGACTTGAATTTAAACTGTAAAGGTCATAAAGGTAAATCCATGGTCTAGTTTTCACTATTCTATGCTTCAGATACCTTTAGCAACTCCTTTGTAAGCCAATCCTGCTTTTATTTCAAGAATTAAGTGTTTTACCTATGTTATTTTCATCTTGCTTCTCTGAAGCAACCTGCTTCTGTTTGCTAACCTGAGCTTTTCAGACAAGAACCACCCAGGAATCTCATCCGTGTTGTCCTGCTGCTGCTGTAGGAGTTCTTCCAGTCAATGAACTGTGGCCAAGTGCTCTCAGAAGGGTTTTGCTGTGTTAACTGTGCCAACCTTCTCTTCATATTTGTTTTCTCTCTCCTTCCCTGTGTTTGTAGCCCTTCTTTGTACTATTTTTATACTCTGCTAAGATTAATTTGAAGTTGGTAATCAGAACTATACAATTTTCTAAATGAGATGTCATTAGAGCCTCATACACTGCTATTTTCCTTTTCCTACTTAAAAAGCTTTTCCCTGCTTGCTAAAATGTTTTCCTCTTTTCAGCCTTACTTTAAAGGTTGCACACAGCTCATCTGTCACTTCAAGCTGATGAGTTCCACGCTGGTAGCAAGATCTCTTGCTCTTAACTTGCAAGTGCTCAGCATTGTCTTCTGTGCTGTTGAGCAGCACCATTGGCAGTCACAGGAAATAATTGGCTTTTGGAGGAAAAGAATATTTATAAATACAGCGTCATAGTCCTGAAATCCTGGGAGGAGTTGGCCCTTCCACCACTGCCAGATGCGGTCACCTTCATAACAGCGATAGGAGCTGGCAGCATTGCAGCAACTCCTGCCTTCAGCAGCATGTGATACATCTTTTCTTAATCCTGGTTCTTCATAGACGCCTCATCACCTGTTCTACTAGCATCATGTCTCTTGTCATCCTGTTAGGAATCCAGTTCAAGCCTGGGGGATCCTCTGTCAGACAGCATAGCTACTTTGTTGCCTTCCAGACTTTTGCAAATGAACAGATTTTTGCATGCAGAAGTGAGGCTGAACTCTGTTGGAGGAAGGATGGACAACCTTCTTGTGACTTATTTTTGTAGCAAATTGCTGTGGACAAACGGCAGCTCCTGGAGCTCAGCAGAGCATGCAGTATGTTTCCATTAGAGATCTAATGCTCAGTTCTAAGGTTGAGGGCCTTTGTTTGAAATGAGGTTAATTGTTATTCTTAGTACTGCCATATGCAAAACATCTCCCTCAGGTTCGTGCTATCAGATATAGTTAGCTGTGACCATTCCTGCAGTTATTTGATCTGTTACAAAGCAATGATAATTTTTTTTCCCATAGAGAATCTGGCTGTCCTGAAGCTTGTAGTTAACGTGAGACACAGGTTTAAAACAGATAAGTCTTTGGTCACTGCAAGTGAGTTTACAGGTCTTGTGAACTCCTTCACCGACTCACCTCTCAGTCTGGATGTAAAGACAAAGATCCCGAGGTGATAGCTGCATGTGAAGCACATGTTGGTTCTAAGGGTTGGGTTTTCCTTTGGATCCCAAATGACGACAATCATCTTTGAGCCTGGAATGTCTCCTCTTCCCGTAATATGGAGGTGACAGTGGAATTATAGCAGATCTAGATGGAGAGATCTTCAGTCATCTCCCTTCCCCTGGGTTGGAAAGAGCTGTCGGAAACTATCCCAATTAACTTGTCCAACCTGTTTTTAGTGTCCATAGGATAATCTAGTGATGGAGATGCTAGCAGCATGGGAGGGAATCTGTTTCCCAGATTTGACAAGTGTCTTCCACAGAGCACGCTGTGTCTTTTAACAGTATGGCGGTCTGAGTGGCACCATTGCTAAGAAATTTGTATTTTCACTTTCAGATCATGTCACCATAAAGCTCGTAGTGCGTTTCCATGACATCTTCATTGCTTCTGTGGACTTCTCTTTCTATGATTGTGCTGCAGTGGCCCTGCTATGGAAATCAGCACCGTGAGCACCTGCTTTTTCTTGTCTGTAGTTCTAGGGAGGGTGGCTGCCCTGTTCTGGATCAGCATAGGAACTACTTTTCTATCACTGTTCCAGGTGCCAGAAATGTGTGAGCAGTCCCTGGGGATGCAACTGGTGCGTCCAGCAGCACCTCTGCACCCACAAAGCAGCCTGCGAAGAAGGAAATATTATCTACAATGAAAGGGTGCGTCTCCTACCCAGTCCTTCGGTGGTGAAGCAGCCTCTTGTAAACAAAACTGTGGGGATAACGTGGAGTGGTTTTCTCCTTGGGTTTTATTCTGTGTTCTTTCTTTTCTCTTACCCTGCCATGTTGTTTTTCTTTAGGCCCAGATCCCAACTTCAAGTGTGTTCCCTTCTTCAGCAGCTCCCCTCACTAAGTCCTCTACTGTAACCCCAGTGGTGGCCATAAAACCCATCACTCCCCCTGTGCATGCAGTACCAAGCACTGTGCCCCCCACAGAGCCCAACCACATCACGCTCTCTGCTGCCTCCAGTTCAGTGACTGAGCCTACAGAAATCATCAGCAACCCATACTCAACGCTCTCAACTGAAGCAGCGTCTCTCCAGGCCATCACAGAACCCCCACTGCCACCACCAGCAGACAAACCTGCTGTCACTCTGCCAGGCACAGCTTTTCCTGCTGCATCTATTCTCACCACCCCAGGCAAAAATGTGGATCATGCAGCCTTGCCAACCATAGGGCCATCCGCTGCCCAGGAGCCATGGCACACTGAGCCACCTACCACTGTAGCAGCTACTCCTCCGTTCACATCTTCGCCAGCAGTGACGCCTTCCCCTCATGTCACCAGCTTCAGATGGCCTCTGAGTTCTTTTCCTACCACAGAGGCCCTGACATCTGCCATCCCATCTCCCCAAACCCCTGGCCAGATGCCAGAGGACCCTTCTGCCTCTAATGACTCTCCTGCCATGCTGGGAACTGAAATACCTGCATCAGAGCCCCCACCATCAGCTCCCCAAGACTCACTGCTGGGGGAGGACACAGAACTCCAGGACACAGAGGACTGGATGGATTTGCTGCAGGCTGAAAACGACACATCTCCCTTCTCTGCTTCTACTCTTTTATCGGGTGATGGTGATTCTTCAGAGAGGGATGTCCCTGACTTACCCAGGATCCTCCACTCTGACCTTGACTATCAGTATGATGCCCCTGGGTTTTGGGAGGTAAGCTGCTGAACTTCAGAATCTGCAGTTTAAGGCTGTAATTATGTGAAATTTTGATGTGATTTGCTGATCTAATGTTTCAGCACATAGAAGAAATTGTGCTCTCTGAGAAAGTAGGTGACCACTGTAAAGTGTAGGATGAGAAGTGGCAATCAGAAGTTGCCAGGTCTTGTAGAAATGCTGCTGATCTGAAGGTGACAGCTGCTGTGATGTCCAGAGTGTTCACAGCTTTCTGCTGTTCACTACTTTAGGATTGTGCATTGCCTTCCTGTAGCTCCCACAGATGTTTCTTTGTCCAGACAGGGCTTTATTTCTCTGTTGGCCTGTTGTTTCTCTGATTTCCTGTATGAAAAGTGTGGAAATCTTTCTCTAAAGATGCCGTGTTTATTTTCAGAGTGAAGAGCTTAGTTGGGGTCCTGGTGCGTGTCCCTGTGTGCAAGGAATCCAGGGATCTTCTCTGTTTCCAGTCAACGTGGCGAGGAAGATAACCCTGCTTGGAAAGAACTTCCACCTTTACCAGGTAGTTAGCTGCTATTTCACATTAGCATCGAGAAACCGTGTTAGTGCAGAGCACTGTTTGGGCAACCTATCCACTGGACTGCTAAAAATGATTCTAAGGAAGTTGTGGCTCTGCTGAGGTTTTTCCTGTGTTCTAGCAGAAAACAGCTAGAGGAGTGCCTCACCTCTGTGAATGAGCAGTTACGTACTTGGATTTCTTCCTGGGTAGGAGGGCATGCAGAAAGAGGGAGACCACAGGTGTGCACCAACCTGCCGGGGATCTGAAAGTGTTTGCATTAAGTCGCACCTGTGCCGCAGTGCAGATGGCAGTTCTTGGAGTAACCTTCTGCTGAACCTCTGCTGGTTGTTTCCGTCTCTATAAAGTAAACACAGATCATCTGTTCTCGTTCCTTTCTGGCCTGGTAATGCTGATGTGGCTATTCCTGTTGTTCTTGAAGCTTCCATGGTGGGGAAAACCAGCCCTGGAAAGCTTCATTCCCAGGGTGTGCCTCTGATTAAAAAAATGTTTGCTTTTTAAGACGGAGTCCTGCTTTGGCAACCCTTTACAAACAACTACTTCAGAACACACAGCCCACAGACTAATTGTTAGTTTGAATGTTAAGCTTGACTTCACCACTCAGAGGAGCTGAGCTAGTTACAGATGCATATCCTCCTTTTTTTTGACAAGGCATGCATGAGCAATTTGAGGAAAGGCTTACAGGAGAGGGAAGAAAAATACACTTAGTGTTTCCAAGAGGCACTGCTCTTATCTGTGTGCTCTTCCTTTTGGTTCCAGGACCAGCAGTGGGACTATGAGTGTGTCCTGAATTTGGAAGGGAAGACGATGATGATGGATGCTTATGTGGAAGGGGATGAAGCCAACCAGTCCCTGTGTTACATCACTTGCCAGCTGAACCAGGTGAGCGCTTGGGTTATGTGATGGCATTTCACAGTTCACACTGGTACTAATTTGATTCACCTTGTTTATCTAACTGGCTGGGAGGGGAGGTTTCTGAGGAAAAAAGCACGTTTTGCTAAAATATCTGTAGAGTGTTGAACACCATAGAGATCTTGTCTGGGGTGCTGCTTCCTGGTGGGACCGGCATTTCAGGCTGCAGAAGGATTGTGTGGTCTGAGCCACAAGATCTGTTGCTGCGTTTGACGTGGCACAGAATGGTGCTATCTCAGAATCGCTGCTCATTGCAGCCTGCCACTTCTGCTGTAGCTTGAATTGCTGCTTTACACAGTTTGCAGATCATGACTTCTGTGGCAACGGTTCTTTTGTGTGGATTTTATATAGGGCAAGGTTTACAGGCAGAGGTGATGTTCTTAGTCTGCAACCTCGCACAGTCAAAAGAAAAGGTGCAACATCAGCTTTTGAGCACACAGTCGCCAGCACAGCTGAAACTGCAGAAGTGCCAGCTTGAACAATGTTCTGAGCAGGTGGCTTGTAATTAGAAATGAGACATTTAGGAATGCAGTGAGGAGTTAGACAAGGATTGCTACGAGCACACGCTTGTTTGCAGTGTTCTTCCTGGTGAACCAATGCCTGTTTCTCTTTTTAGAGCTAAGTGGTAACTGAGTGAGCCAGTAAGGACGAGCCCATGCTGCCATCACCTGAGCTAACGCTCCTTTGACTACCTTCACAGGAAGCTCCATACAGGCTGTGCACGATGAATGTTAATTTTTTTGTTTTTCCAGCCTATTCGGCTAGTGTGTTTGTGCCTCCGTGAAGTCCTTTACCTTGATGGTTTCTGTCTTTGCAGTACAGCTACACAGCACCTCAGCTCGAATTCAATGCCGTGGTGTTTGTGCAGAGGCGGCAACACCTTCGAGTGGACAGCGCTGCAGATCTTCACGGTAGGAATGCAACACTTCTCAAAGAGACAGCAAAGGGAATGGAAGGGGAATCAAAAAATCCTCGACTTTTTATATATACATATATGTAGATAGATATTTTGCATCTGTAGTAATCCTATCACAGGGCAACTGAAGAAAACATACAGCCTTATGTCCGTCAGTTCTCACAGAGCAGAGAGGTGGAGGTCTTACAGAGAGGCTCTGTAAGACACCAAATTGCTGGGTTATTCTATGCCTTAGGGGCTGTTTTCACATGTTCTGAATGTTTCTCTTTCAGTGACTTTCTACAACTGCTCCGTGGGACACACTGACTGCAGCCGCTGCCAAACAGCCGACTCAAAGTACAGCTGTGTGTGGTGTGGCGGTGACAAACCCAGCTGCATCTTCAGGGGCTCCTGCAAGGAAGACATAGAAGACCTGTGTCCAGCACCTCTCATTCACTCTGTGAGTAACCACCTGCTCACTAGTATGTGGCATTTTCCAGTTGAAACCAGAGGTCTGTGAACTCGGAGTGCGAACAGTGTAGTTCAATAGCATGTTGGCATGTTGAAGAGCACGTTAATCCTATTCCACTGTAACTCCTTGGTGATGTGAGGATGCTAGACCTGTTGTGCTGAGCTTTTGTTGTACTGATAGGGAACATTGGGGAAGGATGTATTTGTATCTCATGTGAGCTGAAACTGATGTGCCAAAAGAAGCATAACCGTTTAAAAGCTGGGAAAGGGTCTGCAGATTGGATCCTCCAACTGCTCCAAGCCAGACTTTGAAAGAGATTGGCCCAACTGAGCCTGAGGTAAAGGAGGGCAAACCCTAATGATAGTGGCACAGTGAGGATGTGAAAGGTGTGACAGATTACCAGGATTAATTATTTTTGTTTGTTTATTTTAAGTGTTTCTTGCTAACTGCCACATGACAAGTGTCTGTAGCCATGTGTCCCTTTTGCTTGTCAGCTTGTCCTCCCTCCAGTGGCACACAACGTCCATGTGCTGCATCTTGTCTTAGTTCATCTCGGATGCTGCTCAGGGACAGAGCTTTGAAGTTTGTGCAGCATGTGATTCATTGTCGTACTGATGCTGAGGGGGTAGTGATGCTTGCTGCTTCAATACAAGTAACACGTACCAGCTTGTGCATTCCCATTCTTCAGTAGAGATGCCCTACAGTGTGGTCAGCATGTTGTTGAGGCCAAGCAGGGCAGTCCTTGCCTATAGAAGTCCACAGTGGATTAATACCCTCTGGGGAATGCTGGCAATGGTGAGCTATAGGAAAGAAGGCTCTGACCGTGGTATTCTTTATGATCTTTCTTCCAAGGGTGCAACCTGGTCCTAGTCCTGGTTACCAAAGTGAATCCATAGCAGTGACTGGACCAGGCAGTTGGTATTGGGGCAGTCATGAAGGGCTCTGTGCTGTAGATCAGGTGCCAGACTGAGGAGGTCTGAGATAATATGACATTTACACATGCGCGGATGTCTTTGCAGGTGTACCCCCTGTCTGGACCAGTGGAAGGTGGCACTAGAATCACCATCACTGGCTCAAACCTCGGGCAGAAACATCAAGACATTGCAGAAACTGTCACTGTTGCAGGAATTCCCTGTGCCGTAGATGCTCAAGAGTATGAGATCTCTAGCAGGTAGAGTATCTGCAAACCTCCTCCCAGAGACAGGAGTTGGCTTTTTCCTTGGCTGCTGGCACCAGGCAGAGGTTTCGTTGCCTTTTCTGTAGCAGGTATCAAGCCTTGCCCATTCCATAGGGAGTGCCTCTGGGTACAGTTGCTTTCTGATTAGTTTCTCCCCAGGCAGTGACCTTGGAGCGATAAGTTTGTGTACAAGGCAATGACCAAACAGTGCCGCCATGTACCAAACACAGTGCTAGTGTGGGGCCTTTGGGCTAGTGTGCTCAGGGAGTCACGGGTTCAGAGCCATGCAGTTTCATGGGTGTGTTCCCAGTCACAGCTTAATTCCAATAAAGTAAAGGACATGGCTTTTACAAGTGTCACTGCTAGGGAAATTTCATATTAACACACAGCAAGGATGAGATTGCCTGATTGGAGGTACAGCACAACTTGTTGCCTCTGCTGGAGTGAGCATATCCTTAGATCCTTATTCTTCACTCACTGGCTAGACCTCAACTTCCCAAAAACAAATGCAGTGAAAGGACCCCCTTAGCTAGGGACTGGCAGGGGAGTCTTGCTGGGCACTGTGCCACACTTCTGGTTAGCAGTGCCCAGCAATTACACAGAGCCTGTAAAAGTAGTGGCTAGGAGGCAGATGAAAAGGGAAAAGAGACATTGTGCTGAATCCAGCTTACGTCAGTAATAAGGGGAACTGAGTAGCTGGTGTGTCTGGTCAGGGAAGGGCCATATAAGAGGAAGATGTAGTCAGGTTTGAGAGATGTGACTGAGGCAACAAGGGAGCAGGGAGAAGGAGAAAAGAATATATTCGGGGCAGGTAAGTGGGAGCCTTGGACAGGGAAGGGAGAGGAGCCAAGCAACCAGCAGGAGATGAGAAGAGCAGAGCAATTGTGAGTAACCTCTCATCAGAGCTGTCATAAGCCCATTTTTCCATCCCATGGTATCTGTAGCACCCTTCCCCCTGGGAGCCAGGTAAGTTCCTGCTGGGAATTGGCCTGCTATGTTGAGCAATGTTGTCCTGTCTGTGCTCTGTTTGTCTGGATCCATCTGCTTTCTGTTTTCATCCTAGAATTAGAGCGTAGTCTTTCTGGAGTAGCACAGTCTTTGTTCTGTCTGTCACCCTGCATCACAGGTGGTTGGCTTGAAACTGGCTCCCTGCACTGCCTAGTTTCAAATTCCTGAGCCTTCTTGGCTGGGGACATATGGCTGTGTATATGGAACTCACTCCTGAGCAAGGCACCAGCAAAATTAATACGTAGGGAAGCTGGCAAAAGTCTGCTGCAGAGCTGGGTTTTTCTATTAGTAAATCAGTGCCGTAGCACAGGATTCCTTGCTACTCTATTTGAAGTATGACCTGATTTTTCACCTTGTAATTTGGCATGGGAGAAGCTGACAATGGGGGAAGGGACTGGGAAGAAGGGGGGGTGCATACTGAAGGAGCTGGCAGGTCCTACAGGCTGCTGACTGAAGAGCAGTGCCAACTGGACCTCTTGTGTTGACTTTTGTTCTGCATTAGGCACAGTGCTAATGTGTGGATTGGCCCCTGCTAGCCTGAAGCCGCTCTGAAAGTCACTGTTTGGATCAGCTCTGGACTGTAGTGGAGTTCTTGGCCTCTTCGTGCAGCTGCTACAGTGGCCTTCATCCTATTTGTCCCACTGTCAGATAGAGTGGGCCCATTTGAACGGCCACCTGCTTTTTTCTGCTGCACCTAAACTAGCTTGTAAAGGAGTTTTTCCATGTTCAGTTCTATGTTCTGAGTGCCTGATAAGGCTGCAAGAGAAGGGAGCTGAGGTTGCTAGGTGCTTTTAGGACATGGCACAATGGGTACAGCTCATCTTCTTTTCCATGCTGTGACGCTGTTCTCGGACTGTCCCACAGCATCGTCTGCGTCACCGGGGGGAGCTGGACAGAGAGACTGGGCCACGTTGTGGTGGAAGTGCCTGGAGGAGGACGTGGAGTCTCTGAGCATATCTTCACCTATCAGGTAATGCAGCTGTCACTTCTTTAACCCCTCTCTCTGTTCTTTCAGTACTTCTGCTGTACAGGAACGTCAGACACTATCAGAAAGTTGATGCTGGGGTTTTTTCTGATTTATCTGCTGTTTGTGTTGTGTGAGTTTTCTTTTCCCCTATGGTTAAGTTTATAAGCACAGCTCTGATGGGTTGCACCAACGTATCTTTCTGATTTAGAGATGTTAGTTGTGACTTCTTCTTAACTTGAAAATTAAGAACTTGAACACTGCCTTTACTTCTGACCTTCAGCAGCTGGGGGCAGCGAGTCTGGAATTACTGTGCATTGCATGGAGAGGTTCCCTTTATTTTTAAACACCTTGCTGATAAGTTGTTGATATCTTAAACCCAGCCACTATGAAATACTGAAGTAAGATCCAATACTCACTCTTCACCCTTGCTGTACAGCTACGAATTAATTGTATGTGACCAGTTGCATGTCTCCATTTCCCTTGGGAGGAGGAAAGGGATGCCTGAAAAGTCTTGGGCTATCACATCTTTGGCCATATAGAAATGTTTTGTGCATTGGATTATGCTCGTTGTTGTTCTCTGGTTCCCTGGTGACCATTTTTAGGCAAGGCGATGGGAGCTGCATGCTGTATTGAAGATGTGAGTGTACTGTGTCATAGATGTCCTTATTATATTCTACCCATTTTCCAGGAGTTCATAACACTTGATGTGGTTTTTATTGAGATCTGTGCTTGCCGGCAATAGAATCATTATAGGCACTTGTGAATGGGCATTAGCTGTCTCAAAGCTCACACCTGGGCTGCTTTACTGTTGTAGTCTCCCAGCTCCTTCCCATTTCACCTATCTGGCTTTTCACTTACCAGCAGTGAATTACTTGTCCCACTTTGTTGCCAGGCCCCCCCGAGTTTTTGTGCACCACCTCAGTAGGACTGAGTTTTTATTGCTGTGAATAATGTTATCACATTTCCTTTCTCCTTCCCAGGTGACCTAACAACGTTTTTAAGTGCACGGGTCTTAACACAAATTCTTAGGGCTCCCTGCTGGTAATCTCCTCATCTGCTAGACAAACAGACAATTTATTTACTACCTTGTATTTCCTAACTTGAGTTCTTAATCCAGTTACTGATCTGAACAATCCCTTTGAACTGTTGATCCCAGGGTTTGTGCGTGAGGCTTATGGCTTTGCTATTTGCAGCACCCATCTGCCTTTTGCATTCTGTGCAAAGACAAGTCCGTAGCTCACGTTTCTTGCTGGTGCAGTTGGTCCCCTCCCTCTGCTGCGACCACTCCGCAGTGAGTGGAGCTGCGGGATCCTACCTGAGGGCTGCTGTGATTAGAAATCTATAGCTTGTATTTTCAGAGTGCCGGAGATCCCCATTGCTTTCTTTCCTTGCCTTATTTTGTGAGGTCCTTGTCACACAAACACTCAAGTTCTTTTTTCTTTTTTCTTTTTTTCCCTTTTTCCTTCCAGAACCCAGAGCTGAAATCCATTGTTCCAACTCAGGGCCCCAAAGCAGGAGGAACCTGCCTTACCCTGCTGGGCTCAAAGCTGTTAACTGGACATCCTAATGAGATCAGCATCCTGCTCGGAGACCTCCCCTGCCACATGTAAGATCAGAGCCTGCCAATGTGCTAGCTGTGCGCTGCCCCACGTCTGCCCTAGAGCCCTGCAGGGCTGTCAGCATTAAACTTAGAACATTTCAGCATTAAACTTAAGAAAACAGGGGAAGAGGGTCACAGGCTATCAGCAAAGAGCAAGGCACTGTATTATAAAACCTGTCACTTCAGTGGCTGTATGAATCCCTTGTTCCCCTTTTTATCTCTCCAAGCCTCTCTGAGATGACGGAGGATCAGTTGGCATGCCAGACGAGTCCCAGCAACGTGTCTATAGAACTCCCAGTCACTATCAAATACGGGGACCAGGAGCGGAGGCTGGAAGGATCCCTCTTCAGATATACTCTGGATCCCAATATCACTTTTGCAGAGCCACCCAAAAGCTTTCTCAGGTACAGAGACAGTGCTTGCACCTTCCCCAGGGCTCTATGCTGTGGTAGGCAGGTACTACAGCACTGCTGGCATCTGTTTGTTGTGTTGCGCTTTAGAGTAAAGCCAGGCTTGTAGGAGTGGGCATAAGCAGAAGGGCGGGAGCATGGGCAAGACAGAGCTAGCAAACAATAGGTGTGTGAGATGAGCTGCTTTTCTCTTCCAGTGGAGGGAGAGTACTCAGAGTTCATGGATACAACTTGGATGTTGTACAGAGCCCGAAGATTCGAGTTACAGTTTCTCCATCTGAACGCCGGCGCCGAGGACTGGGGCGATGGCGCAGAATCATCCCAGACACTGAGTGCCCCAGGGGTGCTCTGTGCAGCATCCAGCAGGTAACGTGGCGTAGGCTGTGGGTGTGTGAGGGCTGGTCTGTTGTATTGCAGAGGTGGACTTTCTGTCACTGGGGCTTCCGGACCCGTTGCTCTTATCTACTCGTGTCCTACCAACTAAGTCTTGGCCAAATGAAAGCGATGTCTGCCAGGTTAAGTGCTTTCACAAACATTGGCATGAGTTGGATCTACTTTTGCTTAGGGATGTCCAATATTTTTCTGCTCTCCAGCTGCCTGTCTTGAAATGTGTAACTGGAGGTATTGATCTGACCATCAAGACAGCAGATCTTGCAGCAGAATTAGACAACATTTGTTAGCTGTAGTACAAGCATTTGTATTCATACTGCAAACAATAGAGGGCTTCCTGTATATAGAATCATAGAATCGCTCAGATTGGAAAAGACCTTAAAGATGACTGAGTCCAACTATGACCTGACCATACTACCCCAACTGACAGCCCTCCACTAAATCATGTCCCTGAGCCACATCCAAATGGTTTTTAAACACATCCAGGGATGGTGACTCAACCACCTCCCTGGGGAGCCTATTCCAGTGCTTAACAACCCTGTCTGTAAAGAAGTTTTTCCTGATATCCAACCTAAACTTACCCTGGCGCAGCTTGAGGCCATTTCCCCTCATCCTGTCACCTGTCACCAGTGAGAAGAGACCAGCCCTGCTCTCACTGTAACCACCTTTCAAATATTGGAAGAGAGCAATAAGGTCTCCCCTCAGCCTCCTTTTCCCCAGGCTAAACAGCCCCAATTCCTTCAGTCGCTCCTTGACATGAACTTGGAAGCTTTGTCTTTTTCTTCAGCCTCCCAGTGTGCTGAGGTATAATCATCTGACATTTCATCTGGCATTCTGAGATATGTGGTGAGGATGATGCTTTTCATATTCTTACATGTACATGAAAGCTTCTCTAACCATGAAGGATGCTTTTTTTCCACACTAAATCCCTTTCAGGTTTTTATTGCACAGATGTGGAGCTGAATGTGCGCCCAACGGACATGCAGTAGTAAAAGCTGTTTTTCCAGTATTTTTTGTGGCTATGAATTCCTATGGGGGAAGGGGAAAAAAAAAAAGACTAATGCTTTCACCACATGTTTAAAATGTATGTAACCCAACACAGGACACTTCTTTCACAGAAACATTCAGGTTATTACGTAAGTCTGCCTTGTGTTGGAGGTCTTTGATCTAAAGCTGATACTACTCCAGAATTTACTGCTGGGGGAATGTCAGAGCTAATTTCCACTGTTGAGAATTCGGTACTTGCAGCAAAAGCAGTGCTCAGAAGACGGCCTTCAGAGGAACACAGGGAATTCCTCAGATCTCGTATTTTTCTCTCTACAATTAGCAGTTTCTCTGGCGTCGCTCCAGATAAAAGGAGCACAGATTGGCCCCAGATTGCTCAGGGCTGGGAAGTATTGCAGAGCTGCAGGAGAAGTGTTAGTGTTTCCCCGCTGACATTTTTGTCTTTGCTTTTAGTTTGAAGAACCGTGTCTTGTTAACTCCTCCTACCTGATCCTGTGCAAAACTCCAGCCATCAACCTGCTGCTGCGGAGTGTCCGCATCAAACTGGAATTTATTCTGGATAATCTGAGCTTTGATTTCAACTCATTGCATCCCATGCCCTTCTCTTACGAAGTCAACCCCATCCTCAAGCCTCTGAATGCTGAAGATCCTGCCAAGCCCTACCGTCACAAGCCTGGAAGTGTCATTTCTGTGGAGGTAATGCAACAAATAACATACGCTGTACAAAATTGTTGCTAACCTTAGACTGTTTTAAATTGGTGTCATGCAGCATCCAGTGTTTCAAAGCATTTGAAAGGCTTGTGGCCTGTAACAGCACATCTATTTCAGCCCCTGATAAATGGCACATTAGATGAGGGGAAAAGGACTGCACCAAAAAAATCCTCTTGAGCCCATATGGATTCATAGGGCTCATAGAAAGTTCCATACTCTTATTTTTAGTCTCAATATAAACTAATGCTATTCATGTATGAGATATTAGTATGAAAAAAAGCCAAACCCAAAGCTGCCAACCTTTTCACGTCATCTTAGGAGTAAAAAGAAAGGGCTCCTCTCATCTTGCAGTGCTGGTCTCCTTCATCGTCTCTGGAACTATGGATAATGGAGATGGTTTTTAGTCCCATCTGATGTTCTGTTCTATTTCTGTTCCAGGGGGAAAATCTAGATCTGGCCATTTCCAAGGACGAAGTTATGGCCATGATTGGGGAAGGAATCTGTGTGGTGAAGACATTAACAAGGAACCATCTCTACTGTGAACCTCCCTCTGAGCAGCCAGCTCCACGGCATCGCACAAAGCGGGAGGGCACTGACTTGCTCCCAGAGTTCACGGTAGGGAATCAGCAGGAGGGCATGTTTTCAGTAGATGCACAAGCAAGGTGTGGTGGTGGAAGCAGTGGGACAGGAAGAAGAGAAAGGGCAGAAGCCCTAGTGGCAAGGAGCTGTTCTTGTTCTTAACTCTACCTGTAAGTGCCAAACACTGCCTGAAAACAAATGGTACAGCTGAATTCAGAAGTTGTGCTATGGGACGTAGCCTTACAGGAGAGCTTTATACCACCCGTAATCATGATGGAGAAGCCACTTCTTTGCTTTTCAGCGCTGCACTGAGCTTATATAACAGCACATGCTTTCTTCACAGGTGCAGATGGGAAACCTGAACTTCCTCCTGGGCAGAGTGCAGTATGACACAGAAAGCCAGCTCACCTTCCCGCTGGAGGCGCAGATCGGTCTGGGTGTTGGAGCATCCTTTGTGGCACTGATTGTTCTGGTCATTGTCTTCATATACAGGTGAGAGGCTGTGGCATTGTATGGGAGCTCCAGTTGCCCTGGAGTCCTTGGCAGAAGCACAACAGCTGGTAAGGACAATCCCTGGGCTAAGATCGCTGGGAACAATTCTGCTGCTTATTACAGGAGGAAGAGTAAACAGGCTCTGAGGGATTACAAGAAAGTTCAAATCCAGCTGGAAAATCTGGAAACAAGTGTTCGGGACAGATGCAAAAAGGAATTCACAGGTCAGTCACAGAGCTCTTATGTTTCTGCAGATTCAGGGAGGTTTGAAGAATCACACTGAGCCCTACTGCTTTTTCATAGCTGCATATTTGTTTGGGTAGCTCAGGACAGGCTGTAGCTTTTATCCTATGCCAGTGCATTGGAACGTGGCCAAATGTCTTATTTAATGTTTCTCTTTAATTCAGAGCACAGTGATCTGTAAAGACCCCTATGATTCTCCAGTTCATCCTCCAGACTCAGATGAGGAGCTAAAGGTCAGGACAGCACACTTGGAGGGATCTGAAGGGCAGCTGGTCCAGTCTGTGTGTAGAGCAGGTTGAATTACACCCCATACATATCCTGAGTCTGCAAACCTTGAACTTCAGCTGCTTTCAGCTGTGAGCCCTTGTGTTGGGGCATCTACAGCTCTGGAATTGCACAACTCAGGCAACTCAGATTGTAATCTACAACTAATGTGGGAAGGCAGGGAGGAACAGGAGATTTCTAGTACTTTGTATATAGTTAATGCCTATAACCACAGATCAGTGCCAAACTGTGGCTTCCTCTTTATAAAACAGCAAACCAGCCCCTATCTGTAAAAGACAACAATCACCAAATTCACTTTCTGGTTCCTAATGCAGTTCTCACAGTGCCTCATCCAGTGATAGATGTCCTAGTAATGGGACCCTAGCGTGACTCTTCTGATAGGAAACATCCATCATCTTCCCGGCACTCTCATCCTGCTGACCCCAATTCCTGCCTAGACTCACTCCATGCTCTGTACTGTCAGCTGTACGATAATGGGGTCAACATCACAGGCGTTTCCTTTCCCCCAGACCTGATGACTGAGATGATGGACCTCACAAGTGACCTTGTGGGCACAGGCATCCCCTTCCTGGACTATAAGTCCTATGCAGAGCGCATTTTCTTTCCGGGCCACCGTGAGTCACCACTGCAAAGGGACCTGGACATCCCTGAGTGCCGTCGGCAAACTGTGGAGCAGGGCTTGGTCCAGCTCTCCAACCTGCTCAACAGCAAGCTCTTCCTCACCAAGGTAACGTGCCTCTCTCTGCCTGCAGCATGCTGTGGGATTTGGGTCCTATTGCTGTCAGTTGGTGGCAGGAAGCAGGCAGTGCTCAGTAGAGTTCATTCCTGTGCAGCCCCCTGTGCAGCAGCACTGCTCTCAAGAGAGTAGTTGTGACTGCCTTGTTTTCAATGGATTCACACACTGGTTTCTCTCTCCTCCCACCAGTTCATCCACACTCTGGAAATTCAGCGCACTTTCTCCCCAAGAGACCGGGCCTATGTGGCATCACTGCTTACTGTGTCACTGCATGGGAAGTTGGAATACTTCACTGACATCCTCAAAACACTCCTGAATGACCTTGTGGAGCAGTATGTGGCTAAGAACCCAAAGCTGATGTTGCGGAGGTGAGCCAGCCAGATGTGATCCCACCGTTAGTTACCTGAGGGGACAGAGCCTTTCTGTCCAGATAGCAAACTTTGAAACTGCTGTGGGTAAGATAACATTATGGTATGAGCTTCAGTTGTAGGACCAATATGTGTCCAGGCAACACATGCCAAACAAGAGAAAGCAGAAATGACGGTACCCCTCACCCCAGCCAGCAGCTGGCGTGGAGGAAAAAAGATGCGAGAAGAAGCTGGCATTGCCCACCCCAGATTCCTGTTCTTTTGCAGCTGCTGTACATTAGTTCTCTTCTTGAGTTCAAGTACTGGGACTGCCAACTCTGCTCGTCTCATTTGCTGTGTAGAGGTCTGGACTCACAATCGTGCCGTGTTTGGAAACTAAATTGAAATATCTCCTGTGTTCAGATCCCCATTAGCCTCCTGTCCAGTGCATCCTTCTGATCTGAACAAATTTATTTTGTTTGAGACCTGCTGGAGGCTGTCCTCTCTCCCCTCCTCATTTGTCTCACTTCACTTCTGTCATTTGGTGCCTCCTTCAGGCTGCAAAGTGCCTCAAATAAGGACTGGGATCAAAAGGATTTAACCTGACTGGTCCCTAAAGTAATTTATTTTTTCTCCCTCTTTTCTTGATTGTCTATCATTGTTTAGCATTCTCTTTTCCCAAAAGGGGTGATCTTCACCTCCAGCTCCATCCTTGCTGTGCACTATATTCATGTGACCAACCCCATGCCTTCTTTCAGGACAGAAACAGTGGTAGAGAAGCTGTTAACCAACTGGATGTCCATCTGCCTGTATGCATTTGTGAGGGTGAGTTCTTTGTGTCTTTCTGGAGTAAAAGGGCAAAGAGAGGAGAGACAGCCGCAGCTTTGCTCTGTGTCTCACTATTAGCTGAAATAATGCCAGAGACATCCTGTGTTTCAGAGGTCGCTGGGGAAGACAGATGCATTAATGCCACTCCATGTTTCAGCATGCCTTGCTAGATCATGGAGAGAACTCCGTGTAGCTCCTGTATCATCACAGTGTAAGACGCACTGGCCGTAGGGTGCTTTGTGTGTGGGGAGGATGCCCCCTGATTTCATTTCTCTCCTGGGAGAGAGTGGCAAGGAGTGTCCTTCTGCTTAGTGGCATGGAGACAGAGCGATGCCTTGGTCTTATGTGTCCAGCTGGTCCTTAGTCCCTACACGTTCCCTGTGCTTGGAGTGAGAGCTGTTGGCAGAGACTTTCTTTGCCTGCAGTGGTAACTGCAGAACACTGTGATGGTGTCCTCAATCCCACTGCTCCTCTCTCTGCTTGGGAATCTGTGGTTCCAGGCTGTTTGGTTCTGCCGGGGGGAACAAGGTGAATTCCTGACAGGTGAAACTCCATTCTTTCTGTGCCAGGACTCTGTAGGGGAGCCACTTTACATGCTGTTTCGAGGAATCAAGCACCAGGTGGACAAGGGGCCTGTCGACTGGGTGACAGGGAAAGCCAAATACACCCTGAATGACAACCGCCTTCTGAGGGAGGACCTGGAGTATCGCACTCTGGTAAGCACCAAATCTGTTGTTCCTTGTGGGCCCTCTGGTGTGACAAGGCTCAGTCTCTCTCCTCATCAGGGCAGAAGTACAGTGTCCTGTCACTGTCTCCTGGCAGCCAGGTTTCTCCCAGCAGCATAGTGCTGTCGCTGAGCCAGAGCTTTGCTAAATCAGGCACTTTTGCCCTAGCTGATAGAAGTTAGCATCACAGTAATCTGGTGTATGAGCCACTCTCTGTGTATGGCAATAAGGGGATAAAATCGCTGATGGCAATGGTGAAAGCCTCTCCACAGCACAGTTAAACTGACTTCCAGCTCTCAGGGCAAGGCCAGGAACGTGGCGTTTAATGATATGTGCCATTTTCTTTTCTGAAACTCCTTCAGTGAAAGGAATAGACGTTAACTTGCTTTAATGCCAGACATCAAAGGCGTAAAATGTGTCAGATGTGTCAGAGTAGCTGTGACCTTTTCTTTTGTTCCACAGACTTTAAATGCTTTAACACAAGCAGGAGTTGCTGCAGGAGGGGCGGAGGACTCCCAGGGGATTTCCGCTAAAGTGCTGGACTGTGACACCATCACACAAGTGAAGGAGAAAATCCTAGATCAGATTTATAAAGGGATGCCGTACTGTCACCGACCAGACCCAGACACCCTGGATCTCGGTGAGCAGAACTCCTTGGTGCCAAAATTTAATGAGGACGTGAAAAAGTGGTTGTTTGTGTACAGAACCCACGTGTGCATGAAGTTTGTCACTCTCTGCTGAGCATGCAGAGTTGCTGACCTTGTACTTTTGTTGGACGCAGCATGGCATGTCATAGGAAAGGCTATAGATGTGAGAGGCAGGGTTCTTTTTTCATCATTTCATGATGCTTGGGGTTCTTTGTCAGATCTGGACAATGACAGTGGCTTGAGAAAGAGGATGTGGGCGGTGGGGGATGGACAGAGAATGTGTATGGGAGGGGAAAACTATTTGAGTGTAGAGATGCTGTAGTCCTAAGCCAGCTCTTGCTGCCAGTGGAGTCAGTGGTAACATTTAAATAATGTCTATCAGGGGAGGATTTTGTCTCTTTTCTGTCTTAAAGTTCCACTGGTTCAGGCTGAAGTGCGGTAGACTTCCAGAGATGCCTCAGCTTAACTGTTGTTGTTTTCCTTTCATTTCCTGTGTTTTAATGACTGTAGAGTGGAGATCAGGGCTGGCAGGTCATCTGATCCTGTCTGACGAGGACGTGACATCTGTTGTTCAAGGAACTTGGAAGCGCCTGAACACTCTTCAGCACTACAAGGTCAGAACTGACTCTACCATTGCTTCTTCTGCCCTTTCCTCTTCTACACACTGTTATACCTCATTTGTGACTGGCTCCCTCCATCGGGACAGATAGTGATGATGCCCCAGTATCCCTGCTCCTATTAACAGTGCAGTGTGTTCAGAATTTATTTTGCTCTACAAGCACTTGCCCGTTGTGCTGATGGGAAGCATGCTGCTTGTTTTGAATGTTGATTTTTGTTTGTGTACAGGTGCCTGACGGAGCAACAGTAGCTCTGGTTCCACGGCTGACCAAACATATCCATAGAGAGAATCAAGATTATATCCCAGGAGAGAGTGAGTTTGATGTCTGTTCTTATAAAATAATTTCATAGCACCTGTCAAGTTGGTGGGACAAGAGTTGCCATAGGCCGTAGCTTTATGCTGCTATAGAAGGCTGATGGGCAATTTGAACCCTTATAAGATTGTCAGGAAATTGGACCTTTGAGCAGAGGAGGTGAGAACAGTATAGCAAAATGCACAAGCAGAGGAAAGCCAAGCTGGACGTGAAAATGCAGGACTAGAAAATTCTACCAATCCTAACTTATAGAGCTGACATTTGTCTTTAAATAACTGCCTGTTTAGAAACACCTATGCTGGAGGATGCGGATGAAGGTGGGATAAAACTTTGGCACCTGGTAAAACCAACAGAAGAGCCAGAGCTTCCCAAGCATCGCCGTGGAAGCTTGAGAGATCGGGAGCGAGCCAAGGCAATCCCAGAGATCTATCTGACACGTCTGCTCTCTATGAAGGTGAGAAGAAGCTTTATTCCAGTATCACTGTTAAGAATTGATGCAGGAACTTGTTCCTTAGTCTCTGTTCTTGAAAAAGGATCAGCTTTCAGCATCCACTTTCCCCAGCAATATCCTTCTTGCACAAGTACAATTCCTCAAGGGACAACTGAGGCACTTTGCCAGGCAATGCCTCCGTTCTGCCCACAAACTTTTTTCTAGCTGCTGAGCAAACAAACCCTTTCTCCGTTGTTCCTGTCTGGCTGAATACAGCAGCTGGCAGTCAGCAGTCCCCCTCCACTGGTCAGTCTCTACACTGCAGTGCCAACCCATAATGTTGCAAGCTCTCTCTCCTGTAGTAATTCCCCACACTGGCTTTGAGTGTGTCTGAGTGCCTTCTGTGTTTTGGTTGTTCACAAACTTTTCCCTGGCCTCCATTCCAGGCACCTCTGGGGCCTCATTTCTCCACTGCTGCTTCTTGCAGTGGATGTGAGGTGGTTTTGGGATCACTGAGCAAAAAATGGTAACCTCTCATCAGTGTGAGGCCTGGGCTCTCCACTCTCCTCTACCTATAATGACTGTGTCCTGCTTGGTTCTCCACAGGGCACTCTGCAGAAGTTTGTGGATGACTTGTTCCAGGTGATCCTCAGTACCAGCCGTCCTGTCCCTCTGGCAGTCAAATACTTCTTTGATCTGTTGGATGAGCAAGCATTACACTATGGGATTGCAGACCCTGAGACCATCCATATCTGGAAGACAAACAGGTATGGTCTTCCTGTGGGCCATGATGGAGGCACTGCTAATCTATTTGGAGCTACCCACTTGCAGAGAGACAGTCACCTCTGTCTACTGAAGAGAAGCAAAATGAGAGTGCAAGGCAGTAAAGCACAGTGTGAAAAGCTGGTTTTGCTTTGCTTTTAATCTGGGATATGAACAGTAACACGTGCAGATTATCTTCCAGCACTACAGCCACGTTTTGTGCTGATAAGCTGTCATGCTTCCATCTTCCCTGCAGCCTCCCACTGCGGTTTTGGATCAACATCATCAAGAATCCCCAGTTTGTTTTTGATGTGCAGACATCAGATAATGTAGATGCTGTGCTCCTGGTCATTGCGCAGACCTTCATGGACTCCTGTACCATTGCTGACCATAAGCTAGGGCGCGTAAGTATGGAGGTAGTAGCACACAGCTGGCACAGGCTGAGCAGTGCTGGCTCAAGAAGGCAGCACCTCTGTGTTGTTCTACCAGGACAGCCCGCCAGGCCTGCTCCTTGCTCCCACGTGCCAATAGAGCACTGGAGAGCAGCTCAATGCAGACACCTGTGTTGTGAGGAGGAAAGTGTTTTATTTAGAGCACAAGTTATCGAGGGGTGCTCTGTATTTGCAGCTTGCATCTACTTAGGGTACAGAGCACACATGCTATCTGGTTGCAGCAGACAGTGTATGTCACAGAATGCATCTTGAGAGTCGAGTTCGCCATTGGAAAATACTTATTTACCACCACCACTCTCCCTGTGCCAAGAATAGAATGGGTCACCAGAGATGAGGTGGATCTCTGGAGGATTTCACATTTAGTCTTTGTGAAGCTTTGGCCAATGTGATACCATACTGGTCCAAGTAGAAAGGTAGACTGGAGATCCCAGATGTCCTTTCACCAAAACACTTTGTGGTTCCTCAGACTGTGTTACTAGAAGGGAGGCCAGTATTTGAAGTGTGTCTCTGCACAGAGGGCCAAAGTTCCAGATCCTAGACAAATGGCAGAGAATAGAATGGTGTCACCTGCTGAGGTTTGTGCACTGCGTGGTGTAGGAGCTATTTGTAATCGGTTCTGGTTTTGGATGTTTAAGGACTCTCCGATAAACAAGCTGCTCTACGCTCGGGACATTCCTCGCTACAAGCAGATGGTGGAAAGGTAAGCAATGGGTGTGGGGAGTATAGTTCAAGAAGGCAGCTAGGAAGGGCATAATGGTAACTGCCTCTGTACCACTGTGCAGGTATTATGCAGACATTCGCCAGACCATCTCTGCCAGTGACCAGGAGATGAACTCTGCCCTGGCTGAGCTATCACGGGTAAATAAACGTATTTATTTCAGAAATCATGCTAGCCATTCATCTGTGCATCTAATAGGAAGTTAGTAATGCAAAGATCAGATATTTCAGCTGTGTGCCGTTCTACTCAGAAATACTAGTTGTTCCCAGTGGCTGCTTTGTTTCGTGGTACCACTGAGGAGGAAACTGTAGTCATGGCTTCCAGGCAAGGAGTATGTTTGATTTTTTTTCCTTCCCTAGGAACTGCTGGTGGATTCTCTTTCCCATTGCTTTGTGCTGGGAGTGACTCCAGCACATTTCCTTATTAGTTATGAGGACAGAGAATTTGCAAGAACAGTTGTTAGATGTCACTTTATCTAACTATCAGCTTTATCTAACTTCCTCTCTTATTCAGAATTACTCAGGTGACCTCAATTCCCTGGTGGCTCTGCATGAATTGTACAAATACATCAATAAGTACTACGACCAGGTGAGTGTGTTCAGGGATGAACACAACCTTCTCCTTCTACCATCCAATCAAAAAAAAAAAAAAAGACTCCAAATTAATTATTAAGAGCAGATGCATTATTACAAAGCTGCATATTGTTTCATTGGCATATATAACTTCCATGTCATAAGTTTAACTTATTCTTGTCAATGAGGGAGGGAGGACATCATGCAAACAAGGGAGTTGGCTCTAAGCAGGGGGCTATTAGCATTTCACGTGCATTTGTTTAATATTATTATGTTTAATATTATCTCCAGCCAGCAGTGCTGCATGCTGGAGAAAGGCTAGTGAGCTCTGTCTTGTTGCAGATCATTACTGCCTTGGAAGAAGACCCAACAGCACAGAAGATGCAGCTTGGATATAGGCTACAACAGATTGCAGCAGCTGTGGAGAATAAAGTCACAGATTTGTGACGGGTGCAGACAGACTGTTCTCCCCTGGCTGGACAGGGACAGTGCTCGTCCTAGCTGTATGCAGGGTATCCTGCTGTCATTGGAACCAGACTCTCCGAGGAGCCAGCGAGTGACATGAACGGGGATGGCCAAGGCAGTACCAAGTACAAGCGTCCTTGCATCTCAGAGAATATTTTTTTAAAGTTGTTTTTTTTTTTTTTTTCCTTTTCAAAAGCAAAACAAATGAACTTCAGTTTTCCTCTGACAGTCTCAGGGGACCGCGCAGCTCCTTCCTACAGATGTTACGTGAATGTGCCAAGCTTCTAAATGCTGCTGTTGAAGAGCCAGGTGGCAGCACCAAGCACCGTGTCTGTGGAGTCCTTGGCCTTGCGTGGGTGCCCTTGCCCAGTGCTGGGAGGCTCCCCTGCTGTGACTGCTCATTTTACTGGGGATACAGGAAGCTTTCCCCTGGTCTACAGCTGCACTGACCTCCATCTCCATTTGGATGGATTAGTGAGCAGTCCTGCTCTATTCCACCCGAGAAGCTTCTCTGCAGCAATGTTTTCACTAGTTCTGGATGTTGGATGTAAAAAGGAGAGGGACCAATGGCAAAGGTCTCTTGCTGCCCAGAGTTCTGGTCCTGCTGCTTGGGTGCAGCGTCTGCTTGGATGGGATACATTCACTAGCACGCAGGCTTGCCCAAGAGCCCACTGTAAATGGACCACTCCCTTGCCCTTTACCCCAGGACAGATTTAGCATGCAAGGAGTCGGCTGTCTGGCTCATCCCCATCTCCACTGACCCAGCTCTGGATCTGTCAGAAGTTCAGGGGTTGTCCTGCTCTTTGGAAAAGCACAACAATGCCTTGTGCCACTTCCCCTTTCCTCTGGTATCTAGTTGTTCTGCTGCTCTGAACTGGACTTGTAAATACCCTCAGAAGGATAATGTATTTAAATGCTAAAGGAGAATGTTTAACTTTGTGGCTTTGAGACAAAGCTTTTCTTGGAGAAGCATCTCTGTGCACTTCTACTGACAAACGTCTGTCAGCACTGGAGCAAAGTTTTCTCCACTGCTTTGTCTGCAGGGATAACTTGTGGATGTCTCCATTGTCGTAACAGCAGCTTGCTTTTCCCCACAGCTCAGTTTGAGGCTTAGCTGTGTGTTTCTGTTAGACTTGCCTTACACCTCAGTTTCACCTCCCAAACTCTCCTGTTGTGGCACGCAGAAGGGTGATTTGGTGACCTGTGAACTCAAGGGAGCCATGAAGCACAACCACGTTCCTGAAGGGCATCTGGTGTCCTGCAAACAGCAGTGACTGGTGAAAGGAAATCAAGGCCAGAGCAGGTGTGCCATTAGCCCCCAGCCGTAGCTGGGCAGCTCCTCTGCTCCCTCCTGGAGCGCAGTCAGGGGGCCTCACAGCGCTCTGCCCATAGTGAGTGAATTCCGATTTTAAAGGGTATCCTTCACTTTCTTGTCCCCCATTGAGTCCATGCTGATGTCCTTCATTCCTGAGGCAGATCAGGTCTGACTCCTCTGACACTGCCCTCAGATGGTGGTTGTGCAGGCCTGGAGAGACTAGAGCTAGATCAGGGCAGGATCACGTCCCTACCTCTTTACATTGCGCATAGCAGCATTTCCAGGCCTGTGAATCAGCCATGTGGCTTTGTGTGAGCACTGTGCAGTTGCAGGATTCTTTCCTAAGCAATACAACCAGCTAGTGTTGGCATCTCTTCCTGCAAAGCCAGTGCTTTCCCATGAGCTCTCCTATCAGCAGCATTCCCAGGTACTCTTTGTGCTTAGAGCGCTGCTGTCTTGCCATGCAGAGCAGCTGCTGAGCGGGCCCTGTGAAGAGCTCAGTGCCTGCCAGCCTCCTTCTCCAGAGGGCACCAGGTCGCGTCTGTCTCTTGCCTGACCACCCCATTCCATGGAACTCGTGGGAACTTAGCTTCTCTGAAACCTCTGTCTCAACACAACCTAGTAAAATTAGCCCCCAAAAAGCTGGGGTGGAAGAAAGGAGTTGGCAGTGTCTGCCAGGAGCTGTGTGCAGTAGGCTGCTACTGGTTTTGTGGGATTTTCTCTCTGCTTTCCCAGAACGAGGTGGCACAGGACTTGATTCTGGATCCACCTCACATGAGTAAGGGAGGAAGACTCAGGAGCTCTCCTAGGGATCCAGGTCTCTCCTGCTCTGCGCTGGCAGCTCTGTGTCCTGTTGTGTCTCCTCTGCTGTTATTTGCTGTGGTTGGATGAGTTCTGTCCACACAGCTGGCTCAGGCTGCCAGGGAAGCAGGCTCCACATCCTCTTAACTTCTCAGTAGTGCTCCTGGGTGTTGGAGATTGTTTACTTTCTCTGAGTGTATCTGTGAAAGTCTGCTTTTATCAAAGCAATAATCAAGACGTAAGAGTAGAGCTAAATAGAAGTGATTTCTTTAACATCTCAACTTCGTCCCTACATGGCTGACCAGGAGGCACTGCCCAGTGCACGGGGGGTGACTGGTGCCCATCTTTCCCCACTGCTTGTCTTCAGAGTCCTAGGTGCCAGTGTCCTCCTCACTGTGGGCACGTGCTGCAGCTCCCTCGCTGGGTGCTTAGGCTTGGCCCCATTTCTCTCCGTCCACACCACACTCCTGTGGCAAAATCCATTACTTCAACAGGGTTCTGTTGCATTGAAATTTGCACAAAACAGCTTTTATTATAAAATTCCCTAGTGCAGGGAAGACTTATTTATTATTTTTCATAATCCAAGTTTCTTCCAGTCTCTGCCTGGTTTCTTGACCAGCTTGTTGGGCGCGCTGGGGATGGAAGGAGGCCCCTCTGATGCTCCTGCAGGCAGCAGGCTCTCTGGTCAGCAGCTGCCTCTCTCTTTCTGCAGAATGTAAGTGCTGTGAGATGTCACCATGTTAATCGTGTCCTCAGAAAGATGTTCTTGAATGGTGGGTTTGGAGTCTGCTTTGTACTGCGGTCAGAGAAATAAATGTGGTTTCACCGTGGTCTGCATGAAACACTGATAACTGATCAGTATTAAGATAAGTGTCATTAGTGAGTTTGAATGTCTCCTGTCAGTATGGCTAGGAGTAGCCAGCACCCACACAATGTAGATATGAGAGTGCTTGCTTTCATCTGTTTGGTGGCAAACGTAGGCTGTATCTGGAAGCTTTTTTTCTTTAGTAGAAAAGATGGGTAACTTTTTTTAAAGAAAACAAGAGGGCTTTTAGATCCTGCTGCCTCGGTGGAATGCCATTTCTTTTTCAGGTATGCCCCAGTTGCAGCAAGATGCTGCTTTTTTGGTGCCTTTCTTGTCAGAATGATTGTTTTGGTTTCCAGAATACCTAGTTTGTTCCTGTAGCCCTTCGTCCTGGTCTTGTCTGGGTACCTGCCCTCTCCCAGCCAAGCAACTTGGTGTCTCTGTTACAGTACGATCTGACCTGCTTTTGTGCCCTGCCACACCTTGAGTTCTGCTCAGAGCACCTGAGGTACTGTCTTTCTCAAATTGGAATTAATAATTAATATAAAAAGCTTGAAAAATCTGAATTTTGTTACATAGTGTAATAACTGTTTGTAGATACTGTTCTGAGATGTAGGAATCTTTTGGTGATATAAGAGGTTTTGTCTGTAAATAATCAGTTTAGAGTTCAAATGATTTTAATAAAGAGAATTCTTACACAATAATTCAATAAATTTTAATATACAATCTGCATGTCACACTTGTGTTGAACAATAATGTGATTGCCCACAGTCTGTTCACCTGGGATGTGAGTGGGGACAAATCTGATCCAGGGCAGCTACACCTCATGCTTCAGGCTCATTGCTGGTGTCCATCAGGGTGAGGCAGAAAGCAGAATTCCTCTAACAACTCTCTTAATTCTTAAACTAATAGCACAGCTCTTCCCAGACTCTTAAAGCTGGCTCCCTTTCCTTACTAGCAGTTATAGATGGTGTGGGGGTGTGTGTGTGTGTGTGTGTGTGTGTGTGTGTGTCCGTCCCTACAACGTAAAACGCCACTGTGCTTAAGTCCCGCCTTCACCTATGTGTGTGTTCTTCCTGGCCTTTTATGGGTTACAGAGCTCTCCTCCTGTGAAGCTGAGCTCCCTCCCTTGCTGCTGCCCTGCTCCTGGCTCTGTCTCAGCCCCCTCCCCCGATATTTTTAGTGCTGGGGGCGGCAGGTGAGAGGAGAGGGGCACAGGCAGGGGGAGAAGTGAGGCCCTGGCCTGGGTTCTGGCAGCAGGGCAGGATTAACCCCTTGCTCCAGGGCTGGGTCTCTGCAGGCTCTGCAAGGAAACCTGAGCTGCACAACACCAGGGCCCCCAGCCAGGGGAAGGCTGAGGCTGCCAAGCTCTGCTGCACGTGGGCGTAGGGGGGAATGTATCAAGTGGTTTCGCTGCGTGTGGTCCTTTGCTCCACAGTGGTGCAGGGATACTAGGTGCCTAGGCTCACAGTGAGGCTGCAGCCCTTTCCCATTCCTTCTGCCTGGGTGGAGGTGGGGGGGGGCACAGCTGTTACTGCACTAAAACCTGCAAGCAGCTAAGTGAAAGTGCTGCCAGCACATCTGTGCAGAACTGCGCTGCCTTGTCCCTATATCTGGAGGGCCAGTGTGTCTCAGGGTGCTGAGGCAGAGATGCCTTCAGTACAGTAGCATGGCTTGGGGAGCCACACACAGGCTGGTGACCGCTGTGCCGTGCAGAGACGGGAGGTGGTGCCACTGCCACAAGGCTGGGCCACACAGCCTGCTGCCATGCTCCTGGGAGCAGTGGGAACCACTGCAGAGAGGGAAGGCTTTCCTATTTCCATCTCAGCAGAGTGGTGGATTTTCCTCTATAAATAGTTGCTGCAAAGATCGTGGAGCTCCAGCAGGGTGACAGACCTGCTGCCAGGGCAGCTGAGGCAGGAAAGGAAACTCATCGCAGCTGTCCTGGGTCTCCTGCTACCCTGCAGCCAAGGTTGTTCCCAGAAACGGTGCTGAGATCTGATACGTTGCTCCTCAACACATCTATCCAGTGTTGCAGAAAAGTTTGGTTGGCCCAAGGACAACCCTCCCAAGCAGTGCAGACTAAAAGGAGAGCAGGACCAGCTGGTATCTCACTTTTGGGAGCTTCCAGCACGAGCCAGATGATGAGAGGAGTGGCATCCCCTGCTTCCTGAGCTGCATGGTAAGTGCGCAGGGCTGCAGAGGCTGAGCCCCCCACGTGCCCATGGGGCTGCTTTTATGCTGTGTGTTGCGACTTGCAGGGATGCTACACTCAGCCAGGACTTACCAGGTCTGTGCTGGATGAAGGCATGTATCACTCTGCTGAATATTCCAACTCCACGAGTCCAGGTGCTGGGGTGCATGGCAAGTGGTTGGGCAGCTCCTTGCATGTTTCGTGCAGGTAGAGTTGTGCAGGCGAGGTGAAGCACCACTGCTCCCTGCTGTAGCTACTAGGGGCCGGTACATTTTTGGGCTGAAGTTCTCTGACCTGGTCCAGGCCTGCAGCAAGTCAGTGGGTTGTGTATGATGTAGCTTTTAATGAGAAAAGAAAAAAAAAGTTTTTAATATATCAGCTAACATAGTACTTACAAGCACTGTTGGTTTTTTTGTTGGTGGTTTTTTTAGTTTGTTTGTTTTTTTATCATAAAGCTTAGAAAAGTATGTTTCCATCTTCTATACCAAGGTGCAAAGCAATGCTCTTTACTGGATTATCCACATGAATGCAGTGGCCAGGAGGTGAATTCTCACACACCTAAGGAAGGACAGCAGGGCACTGTGAGCTCAAAAACTCTGTCAGTCCAAGTGCTAGGGTGTGTCTGACTTGTGTGGAGTCTGACTTTTTGGATCCTACACAGTAGGTCACGATGATCGTTCTTTCCCATCAAAGGCTCTTATTACCAGAGAAATCCATCTAGGGAAGATGCTGAACTCTCATCTCCCATTTTTCCTTTGGTAGGTGACTGGTGAGTGACATAAGAAATAAAATCTTCAGGGCTTTTGCCTGGCTCTTAGAGATCAACTCCTTGTTCTAATTATATAACAAAACCTTAGAAGATGTGACTGAAGACAGCATTTATCTGGTGGTGCAGGGGCTTGCAAGGTTACTGGGCTATGTCTGTGCACAAATAAGGACAATTCTGATTTCACCTCTGTATCATGACTAAGACTCCAGTAAATATTTGCCAAAGACAATGGCCACATGGACATGTAGCACCCTGCAGGTTTAAGCCCAAAAGAGCACGTATAATTGCTCAGGTTTGAGGTGTAAAGGAGCAAGAGTGATTATGAGCTCCTTGCGCACTGCTCCATGGGGAAGGCTGAACAGAGAAATGAAAGCTCTGGCAGTTCTGGGTATCCCTGACTACACATCCACCCCATGCCCATTCTGAGCCTTACTTAGAATTCAGCATTCACCTGGTGCCCAAAAGCAGGCTACAGCTCTGTTGCTGTGCTAAGAAGAGTTTTTTGAGGAAGTTGGGCTTCTTTTCCAGCACCTGTAAGATGTTACTGTCCCAGAGCAGCACCCAGTCATGTGGCTGCTGCTATGAGGCGTGTGACAGGACATACACCAATGCTGCCAGCACGTTAGGACTATTTCTGAAAGTTCTGCAATGCATACACGCACTCAGCTTTGGCAACCTGACTCTGAAAGATTTAAAGGTTGATATTTCTACTCGTGCTAATGGCCTGCTTGGGTTATTATCACCTGTCACAAGCTCTGGCAACACTTGTTCATATGAAGCTTTGGCCATTACAGCAAGTGACATTTCTGAGTTATGAAATGCTAGGTTGGAGTACCCAAACTGAGGCAGCATAAATCTGTATTTCCATTAGCAACGTGGGGCTTGGGGGTCCTATTTCAGGTGACTTGTACTTGAGCCAATTCCACAACAGTGCTGTGGAATAGGGGGAACAGCAGTTGTATCCATCTGTCTACAGTGCCTCCATGTTTGTACCTTTTGCTGTCATAGAAACATGCTGGGGAGCAGCCTTTCTCCTCCCTCATGGCCTCTTTGAAGGGGACCATGGGACGGTCAATGACAAATCCCTGCTTTGGCTCCAGGCTGCACACAGATGTGCAGCACAGCTTCTAAACTGCACACTCTGCTTAGCACCAACCTGGGATGTGAATTTCCTACTGCCAGTGAAAGCCCGAAGTTGGGGCACAGAGTCCCTTCTGCCCAGGCTAGTGTCACAGCCACTGGAGGGGTCCCTGCAGTCTCCACTGAGCCATTGGAAGCCTGCCCAAGGCACAGAGAAACCTGAGACTTCCACCTGAGAGCCAGGAGCCCTGCCCAGCCTGCCAGCTTTCCTCCTATGAACTCCTAAAATAATCCTTACTTTTTTGAAGTGCCAAAAATGTTCCTATGTTCTTAACAGCTCAGTTCCAGGTTTGGATGAAGCAGGTGGAAAGGAACAGGGTGAGGGAGAGCAGAGCTAGAAGAACAAATGGGAGCTGTGCACATCACTGTGTGCGGCTGCTCTGCAGCTGTCTCTCTTTTAAGGAGTACAACGCTGGAGATTGCACTGCACATACTGCACATCCCAGTTCTCCACTGCTTCTGTCCCCTCTCACCAGGACCTGCTGGGGCACTGCCATGGAAGAGCAGGTGCATGAGGATGTGCCGGAAGTGCAGCACACAGGTCAGTCCTCAGACCAGAGCTGAGATGATACCAGGCTCTTCCCATGCCAGAGGAGGCCACAGGTACCCATTTGGCCATTCCTCTGGGAGGACAGCTGTCCTCCCTCAGTGGTTGTTTCAGGGTATCAGTAATGTTTCTTGGTGATGGTCCCCACAGGAGGCCACCACCCAGTGCGGGAAGGAGAGGTGTTCAACGCACGATACCAGGCTCTGCGTGAGCTGGGCTCTGGGGCCTTTGCTACTGTCTGGCTGTGCCAGGACATGAGGTGAGGGGCTGATGCCATATGGGGCAGCAGGGAAGGACAGCCAATCTCTTGGGCCAGACCTGCCCCTTTCGCAGGCCAACCTGGCATGCATCAACTTACAGCTGTGGTTCCTTTTGTAGAAAGAAGAAGAATGTAGCTGTGAAGGTCCTGAAGAGCAGGGAAGGCTTTGCTGAGGCTGCCCAGGATGAGCTGTCTCTCCTCCGATGTGTACGTATCTTCCCAGGCTCTGTGCTTTTTTCTGTGGAGGTGGCCACTGAATTCAGACAGAAGTATCAGTTTCATTGTCCCTTCTCCTTCCAGGTCTGTCTGAGGAGCTAGGTTGGGGAATGGAAGAAGATGTCAGATAATTCATTAAATCACCTTTGCTCAGCCATGACCCCTAAAAGAGGCACTTTCTCCTTCCTCCTGTAATGCTAGGACAGGTGGCTGTGTCTCACTTGTCACGTTGGCCCCTTTTTTTCAGCTGAGACTAAAATCCAGTAAATAAGAGTAACTTGTAGAAATACGGGGTAGAAAACCACCAGAACCAACAAGAAAATGTGGCAATGTTGCTCTTAACCACAGTTGGGAATGTTTCCACTATATTTGTGTACTTCCTAGCTCAGAGATCATCGCTCTACCACAACACAAATACTGAAGCAAAAGGAAACATCTTCCAAAAAAAAAAATGCAGGAGACAGCAAACGTAATATATAACCTCTCAACTCAGAAAGCTTCCTTCTGCTTTTGCTAATGGATGTGGTAACAAGGCACGTGGATCTGAGTCTCAACTAGTTGCTTTTGAAAATGGCTTGACCTGCCAGTTCTAGAAAGCTCATGGTTATAATTCTTAGAGTTTACCTAAATGTGAAGTTACATCAGCTGTATGTGAATAAAAGTCATTAAACTTTGCCTTTCAAATTACACTGAAGCCTTTCTCTAACAGGTTTGGAAAAGGCTTGGTTCACACCTGCAAATCTGCAGGCCCTATCCAAAAGGATATGAGCCAGAGTCAGTGATGCAAGAGGAAGTAAAAAGTAAATGTAATCAAAGGGTGCTTTTCTACACATCAGCACAATTCTACATGTAGACCAAGCCTTACCCTTAATTTATTACTAATTCTCTCAGAAAGACACACCTTCTATTCAACAGAATAGAGCTGGTTCCCAGGGTCATTTCCATCTGCACAGTGGTCCGTGCCCGCAGCACTGCCAGAGGAGGCAGCTGGGACCTCCCTGGTTCCAGAGCTGCTCAATTATGTTGTGAGAACAAACCTCCTACTGCTGGTGCGGATAGATCTGGCAGCTGCACAAAAAGCAAACTAAAATCACCCATGGTTACAGCCATGTCAAAAAGAAAAAACAAATACATATACAATAAATACATATGTATTTATAGATTTAAAAAATATAGATACATTGCTTTAGCTGAATCGTTGCTCTGTGGGAGCAAACTCATGGTACAATTTGCCATGAAAGTATGTAGTGGTGGTAGAAGAGCTGGGGATACCAACAGCACCTGTGCTTGGGCAGAGTGGGGTGTTGCCTAGCCAGGCACCCTGGACCAGCAGCAGACATCCATATGGGCAAAAAGACAAGCTGAGTATGAGGTGCTGCTCCCACTTAATACTACTCTGGCCAAGAGCATTTTACAGCTCAAGATGTCTTGGGCTAAGGGTGATGTGCGGGGCAGTAATTCTCAGTGGATTTATTTTCAAGAATCCTGCCCTGTTTTCCTGCAAGCCAGTGTGGGCTTCAGCACCTGAAGCATTCTGTGGCAAGAACTGCCACCAATCATCTGTGCACTGTGTGCAGAACCACCTTCTCTGGTTTCTTTCTGACCCTCCCAAGTACTAGGTTTATTGATGTCTCCTGGTTCTTGTATGAAAGATCTGTGTTTACTTCTTCCCCCACCACTGAATATCAGAGATCTCTGTTGCACTAAAAGCCAACCCTTTTTCACTCGATTGCTCCAGATGCAGAAGCCGCTCTGCACCCTGGTAGAACAGGCAGCCTTCAGCTGACTGAAGACAACCAGAGTTCTCTGAGTTATTCAGATACTATGAAGGTGATGCTGTCACATGATCAGAGGAAGACAGCACACAGAAATTAACTCCATAGTAACACAGTTTGCTTGTGTTCTGGGAGTCTGGTTTGCTTGATATTGTTTTCATGAGATTTGTTACAAAATCCCAACTCCTGGAAAAGAGTCTGCAGAACAGGATAAAATGAGTGCAAGATGTTCACGTATATGTCTCTAATTGCAGTTTTCTTGGAATCTCCCTCTCAGGTGAACAATATGAAGAAGAAGGATCAAGCAGGAGAGAACATTATCTGTTTATTAGATGACTTCAGAGTGATTGGAGAGAATGGCTTCCATATCCTTCTGCTAATAGAACTGCAGCTCTGTCGGTGAAGGTTGTGCTGGGGAGTCACAGGATAACATAAACCCAACTGCTGTGCTCCGACAAGGAGGATAAGCAGGGCAAGAGCTAGAGCAGAGAACGTGAAGGTGGCTGGAGAAGGGGTGGCTGGCTAATGAGATGTTTGGCTGCTCTGGTGAAGGGCAAGAAGCTGGCAGCAGCATATTCTCTCTGTTGGTGAATCCATGACTCTTCCCCACATATGTGCTTGGTATTTGAGGCGCTGGGTCCTTCCCTGCAATTTCTGTTGGGTAACTATGCAGCCCAGGGACTGCCTTTGCCTTTTGTGAAAAAATCTTTACAGCAGGTGAGAAGTGGGTGAGGGCACTGTGGGAGTGCTGGCTGGGGAACGCATCATAGTCTTCATCCTGGGGTCATCTGCCATGAATTTCTGTGTGACTGCATCTGCAAAGTAGGAGACAACAGAGTCAGTGCCAAAGGCATACAATTTTGAAGAAAACAGTAGCTATTTATTTTGGGTGGGAGGAGAAAAAATGTCAAATAGAATGCAGAATGGTAGGTTAACACAGTCACAATAATACAGGGGTAGAATGGAAGGTTAACGCAATCACAATAATACAGGGGCAATGTGCGTTACTGCCTATGCCTGTTAGTCTCAGTGGATTTGGAAAGGGGTCAGGACCACTGATGTGAAGTCAGGGACTTGCAGACCTGCACCAGGGCACTCAGAGATGGCACTTATGTTTGTATCTCATTCACATCTCAGCAAATCATTGAATCTTTCAGCAGTTCAGCTGTTCACAAGATGAACAGGCTGCCATAGATATGTTTCTTGTTGAAAAAAAAACCAAAAACACACATGTATTTCTCTGTCCTGCTGCTATCATCAGAAGTCTCCTATGGTAGTGATGCCAGACTGCCAGCATTTGCCCCATTGAGTTCAGCAGGGCTCAGGGCTGGCTTCAGCTGTTTGCCCAGTAATGTCCAAGGCTGCTGAAGGTCTGCCTTACAGCTAATTCCTTCCCAGAGCTTTTGAATTGCTGGTTCAGTTGGCTGGTCCTCCACCCATATTGAGGTTTTCCTGCTCAGAGCCAACACTTCCTTCATCCCCTTTAAGGTTGTGGCATGCTGATCAAACAGACTGTGAAAGCTGAGTTTCTTATGTATTGTCTGTGAATAGCAAAGGAATAGGAAACCTGAGTGAGTCTAAGAATAATTAATATTACATTTTGCTGCTAGTGCCAAGGTTTATCAGAAGTCTGCAGACTTGCCAAAATGAAGATCTGCTACCTTGATTCCTGTGCCCTTCTAGGGACACTGAGAAAGAAAACCATTTCCCCTTCCATCCTTTTTCTGGAATATCTGCTTCTTCCTCGAAAGAAGCTCCACTAACACCTGAATAAGTTAGATGAAAATGTAGTGGCATTCATCAATATGCTCTGTTTCACACCCAAGCCTTCTGTTTGATCTCTTATCTATGTAAATTGTATTTTTTTTTCGCCTTTGGATTAGCATTGAGGCATTTACTTCTGATTCATTCCAGTTTAGCTATTTAAATCTTTTCTTGTGTTTCACAGTTACCATTTAAGGTTGGTATTTCCCTGGGGCTGGTGCTCATCCCAGAATAGATTTTGATAATACAGAGAATATTCGCCAGCCTTTATGACTGACCAGTGTTTTAAAAGAGCAACTTAACTTCCTAGTAGCCTTTTCACTGTTATTTTCTGATAGCGTGTGTTTCTCTTGCAGGCATTGTTTATCTCTCCCCTGTGACAGCCAGGCTCTCCCTGCTCCACCGTGAGCTGTTCTTTCCCTACATGGCTCTCCTGCAGTACCCTTAATTCCTCTCTGCATGTACTCACTCATCATCCCTCCCTCCTCCTGTCTGCGTTATGATTCACCTCCTTCTCTTTCCTTGCACGCTGGGACTCCCTCCTGTGCCACGTCAAACACCCTATAACCGACTCCCAACTTCCATTCCAGTGATAATGCTGTATTAACAGATAGGCTTGGTGGGCTGAAGACGTGCCATCCATGTGAACAAAAGCTGCTTTTCAGGAAAAAATTCTGCTTTGTGATTGCAATGCCTCTTCATAGCCCTATCTCGTCCTATTTCCAACTCTCCAGGCCTGCCCATCTGTGCTGGCACCTGGGCACTCATGCTGTGTCCTTTGCCAGATCTCCATGCTCTATCACTGGGTGTGCCGAATGTGCCAGGGCTACGGCGCTGGCCGTTCTCAGGATGAAACCACTTGTGCCTGCTTCTACACTCAGCCAACATTGCTGTTCTTCAGGGTGCAACTGCTGCACGCATACAGTATCTGTCACACTGCTAATCTAAGTGCTGTTCGGCTCACACAGGTGCTAGCAGGCCTGCACTTCCTGCATGGGCGCTGCCGGATTATCCATGCAGACATCAAACCAGAGAACGTGCTGCTGTATATTCATGACAAAAACCTCCACAGGTTTCTGCTTGATGGTGCTGAATGTGGCCAGGGAACAGATTTGAGGCTAAAGGCACCAGGTGAGCACTGCGGGTTTTACTGCAAGAAGAGAGACTTAAGAGGTTGTTGCCAGGAGTGAAACAGCAGAGTAGGTGCAGATAGCTTAAGAAAAGTTAACGTCTCCTGCAACACTGGTACAAAACAACACAGACAACTTACACTGCTGAGACCTCTCCTGTCTCTGTTACTACAAACCCCATACCGAGTGGCTCCAAGTTACTCAGGGCACCAACAGAAAAGTGGCCTTGCACATAGGTGTGCATGCAGAACAATGAAAAATCACAGGCACTTGTCAATAAGCTAAGCACAACCTCAGAGCTAATTCTTATAGCTTTCAGTACAGGATAGTTCCTCATCTGGCACTTTCAACTACTGAATGGTTTGATCAAAAAACTGTATGACACATCTACTCTTTTATTTCCCGTATTCCTGAGGTTTGTGGGAGACTTATGTGTACTCTTTGAGGCCTTCTGAGACATGATTTATTTTCAGAGAATGATGTGAATATATGGTAAGCCATAGGGCTAGAGTTTCTCAAGGGATTTAGTCACCCAGCAATGAAACTCTTAATATCTCCTCCCACAATATTCTCCCACAAGCATTTCTCCCATGATGTTGCTGTTTTGTCCCTCAAACCCTGGGGTAATAGACAAATGCAAAATTATTGACAGTCTTTTGCTGGGAACAAAAAGGCATGATACCAGACATAAGTTGACAGTTACAAAGCAGTAAAACAAAAATTACCCTTTTCCAGGGTCTACATATGAAAATGCTATCTTGACAGTTCTTGCCAGGCAGGCCACCTTGCAGCAGGAGAGGTGCATGTGGTCACACCACTCCACTGCAAGCTGCAGTTTTCCATAACATTCTCTTAGACTGTGACTGGTTAGCAGCCCTTCCTTTGCATTCCCTCAAAAATCAGAAGTGGCATTTTATTGGTGATAAAAGGAGTCCCCTGCCTAAAGCATTTTTGGATTGCTTAGGTTGAAAAATTGCAAAGGCAGGTAGGTCTATATATACCTTCTGTGGTAAGTGATGCATACCTGTTGGTTTGGAGAAAGACCTGATTTCTCTCCCTCCTTTCCATCTAGGAGGAGATCCTGGCAATCAACTGGAAGATTCTGATTTAATGAGCATGGAAGTGAAAATTGCTGATCTGGGCAGCGCATGCTGGACCGTGAGTCTGCTGCAAGTCTTGGTCCTGTGACAGTGCGAGAGGCTTTGCACTTCCATCCTTCACATCTTGGGTGTCAGTCCTTCCACAGCTGAGCAGTTATTCTGGAGTGTGTTAAAGTAAAACTGATTCCAAGCGTTATATTCACCACTCCCAGCTCAGAGTTGGGCAGTGTACTCCAGAGATATATCAGCTTTGGATCTTTCCTCAGCTTGCAGTTAGTCTGTAAACCAGAAATTTATAATCAAGTTCACTGTGAAATGTTGGGAGGTAAATTTAGCATGGTGCCAGTGGGGCTGAGAATAGGTCTGGTGTATCCTGCACGCATTTTACTGCACACACTCAGTTCTTCCTCGTGATTGCATGGACAGCTTGTGGCCACAAGCATCACTGTTTTTCATTTATGGAAGCTAACCAAAGGGTGTTTGTTTCTGTTCCAGTATAAGCCTTTTTCTAAGGAGATACAGACCCAGCCATACCGTGCCCTAGAAGTGCTGCTTGGATTAGACTATGGCACTCCTGCAGACATCTGGAGCACAGCCTGCCTGGTAGGGCTGGAGACAGTGCTGAGCATGCATGGAAGACAACTGACGTGGGCAGGTTCAGGGCAGCACGTCCTCAGCACCCACCTGCACACTGCATGTGGAGTACAACTTCCTTGCCATTGCTGAGTCAGAGAAGGGAAAGCAGGCTGTCTGCACTCCTTCATTTTGGACTGAAAGTATGCTGAGGATATATTCACTGTAATTAGTTTATGCTTAAGGCAGTTCACACTGCAAGTATGGCGCTAGCTCATATATTTGACTGAATTAGGCACATACTGATTTCCATCCTGATGGAACTAAAGGTGCTGCTTCACAGTGGTGCATCAAAGCCATACAAATCTTTCCATATTTCAGTATCAGTTTTGTGTGATAGCACCTGTGCCAGTTTCCCTTCCTATCAGAGTTCATGAGGAATAAAAACTCCCAGTTGGTCAGTGAATTAACAATGCTACTCCATTTTTAGGCATTTGAAATGGCAACGGGGGAGTGTCTATTTAACCCTCAACCTGGGAAATATTTCTCCAGAGATGATGGTAGGACTCCATCAGTTGTATTCATTTCACTGACAGAAGCATCATAATCTCTGTAACTAGATATGTTTTCTCTTCCTCTGTCCAGATCACGTTGCTTGCATTATTGAACTCCTGGGAAGAATCCCTCCCCAGATTGCTCTCTCCTGGAACAAGTCAACAGAGTTTTTCAGAAGGCCAGGTAAGAATTAGCGTTGGGAAGTTTACCCTAAAAATCACTGTGGATCTCTGATACAGTCCTACTCAGCTACCACTGAAAGCCACCAGAAGTTGTGTTATACAGTGCAGGCTACAAGCAGGGACAGAACAGAAGTGGAGATTTTGTAAAGTGCAGTAACACTTCCCACCCTGCCAGCTTTGCAGTCCAGGAGCATTCCAGCAATAAAAGCAAATATAAAAACCTCAGAAGTGGTCATAGCAAATATCCAACAAGGAAGAGATTTCTATCCTTCCTCCTTTGGAGCTGGAGAGAATGGAAATAAGGACAGGAAACAGCTACATGGCAGGAAAGCTGTGAGTGTGCAACTGGCTGGATTTCACCCATTCACTAGCAGAGAACAATGATGAAGAGGAATGGGACACTCATATCCTCTTATCCTTCCACTGGGGCTGCTATATTTAGTCTTCTGACCAAGCTGTAATGTCTTTTCTGTTTAAGTCTCTCCAGTTCCTTTGACTCATTAAGCTTGAAATTGTTGTCTTTGACTTCAAGGCATTACATAACTCTATCCTTCTGCAATTTAGTACATCCTCCTCCTCCTCCTCCTTCATCTTAACCAGCCATACAGCCTGTCTAGGTACAATTCCTCTCATGTTGCACACTAATGCTGTGCTGTAGATCAACAAGCACCTCCCTGCTCATTCAGCTCCTTTGTTCATTTATTCCTTCTATGGTGCTCAAAAGATGAGTCAAAAACAGTCCTTGTTTTATATTCATTCTCCGTGAGAACCAAACAGGCCTAGCCACACATGCCTAACCTGAATCACTGCATTTACACCACATACTCTGAGGGACAAGGCACACTTCCTGGTCAGTATTGGCACCCTTAATCCCATGGAGCAAGCAGGCACAAAGCAAATTAAACATGAGTGGCTCCTGTCTGTGGCAACAATGCATTCTGGGCTGTGCACAGGCAGGCAGAAGGACCACAGGAATTACTTTGGTGCTACTATCCTGGGAACATTTCACTTGTGCTTGATGCGTTCACATCTAATAAGCGGTCCTGAATGGAGGGGCCCCACACACTAACTTGTAAGGGTGATTTTGAAGCACCAGAGAGTTAAGTAAGTTTAGAAGTGGGAGTGCAGATGGAACTTAGACATGAAGATGCACGTGGATTGATCCTTCAGGAGAAGGTGGGTGAGTTGTGTGAGGGGAGGAGCAACAGCCTATTGCTCTTCAGGGTGTAATTAACGTAGTGTGCTTATGCGCTCTCTGACAGGTGCTCTTCTGCGGATCTCCAGGCTCATTCCCCGCAGCCTCCACACCATCCTGGCGGACAGGCTCAAGTGGAGAAAACACGAGGTGCCTCCATTTACCAGCTTCCTCTTGTCGGCGCTGCGCTACGCCCCTGAGAAGCGCGCCACGGCCGCGCAGTGCCTGCAGCACGCGTGGCTCGGCGCCCCGTGACCGGCCCCACGCGTCACCGCGGGTAGGAGCCCCGGAGCGGCTCGCTACAACCAGTCAGCGCCGGCCCAGCCCCGGCCTCGGGGCCGCCTCCCCGCCGCCAGCCCTTTTCGGGGCCCCTCCGCAGCACTGCGGCGGCCGCGGGGGTGGCGGCCCCGGGCGCTGCGCACAAGATGGCGGCGCTGCGGGTCCCCCCCCGCGGCCATTTCCTGCCCGGGGGCGGCGGTGCGGGGATCGGAGCGAGAAAAGGGGTCTGGGCCCGGAGCCCCGGGCGGCAGCGGACTCACGGCGGCGGGCGCGAAGTTCCGCAGGAGCTGGGCACAGCGCCTTGTGAGGCTGCGCGGCCGTCATCTGCTACGGGTCCTTAAAGCAAACACGGAGACGCGGCGGGCATTAAACAGAAGGGACAGTCTGTCACGAGATCCCCTCCTCTCTGCCCCTCACATCGTTACTAAACCCGCTCCGCTCCCAGGCGTGCGGTGGCTGACCGCGGCCCCCCCGGCCCTCAAGGCCCCGCCTCGGCCCGCAGTACGAATGCCCCCCACCGCCGGCCCTCCCGCTCCCTCAGCCCCCGGGGCCGCCCCTCCTCCCGCCGCGGGCAGCGCCCTTTGTGTGGGGCGCGGAGCTCCCTCCCCTCAGGCAGCGGAGGTCCCGGCGCGCCCCCACACCCTCCTTCCCCTCACCTCAGGAGGGCCTGAAGGGGGAGGGACGCGGCCGCCTGAGGAGAGCGGCACCACCGCCCCGCGAGGCCGAGGGCTGCCCCGCACCGCCCCTGCCCGCCCCCTCCCCCCTGCAGCGCGGACGTGCCGAGCGGCAGGCCCCGCGCCCGGGGCACCGCGCATGCGCGACGGACCTCCCGCCGTCCTCACTCCGCACTCTACTCGATCCCAGCCCGCGCACGCGCAGCGCCGCGCGGCTGCCGCCCAGGAATCCCGGCCGCCCGCGCCGCCCCTTCTTTCTGCCACGTGTCCCGACGCGGGAGTTACCCCCGCGGAGAGCGGCGCCTCGGAGAAGGAGGAGCCCGGCGCGGCCGGCACCGCCCCTCAGCACGTAGCGCGCCTCGGCCGGCGGGCACCGTCGCAGCCCGCCCGGCCGCACCGCGTCGGCGCTAGCGTCGTCCCGCCCTCCCCGGATGATTGGCAGCCTGGCGAGCCAGTGGGACGCCGCGTCCGTGAGGCGAGCGGCGGGGCGGGCGGGCGGCTCCCAATGAAAAAAGAGCGCGGGAGGGGCCGGGCGAAGAGCCCACCAATAGGAAGTGAGGGAAGGCGGGGCGATATCGGCGGCGGGCGGCCCGGCGGGGCGCGGTGCGGCGCCGCGGCAGCCAACGGGGAGCGCAAGTAGGCGTGGCCGGGGCGCCCCTGGCGCCGGCGCCGGGGATCCCCGTGCGCGCAGTGCCGTTTCCGCCCGGCCTGGGGAGCAGCCGTCGTACCGCTGCCAGGGGGAGGGGCTGGCGCTGCCGCCGCGGGCTTGCTGCCGCCGGCCGCCCAGGAAACGCCGTGGCGCTCAGCCGGGCCTAGTGCCGCGCGGGGCCCGAGGAACGGGCCGGCCAGGTAGGCGTGGGCCGGCGGCGGGCGGGAGGAAACGCGCAGGCGGGTGCGCGGCACCGGCAGTCCCCGGAGCGGGCCGCTGCCCGGCGCTCCGCCCTGCCTCGGTGGCGGTGCGGAGCTGCAGGGCCGGTGCCGGGGGAAGCTCGGTGCGGCGGCGCGGGCCGTCGTGGCGGGCCCGGTGCGGCGGCGGGGCCGGTGCCGGTGCTGCGGGCCGGCCGGCCGGGCCGCGGGGCTTTGTGGCGGCAGCGAGCACCGGGCCTGCCGCGCGCTCCGTCCGGCGGTTCGTCCCTCGGCTCGGGGCCGCCCGTTCGGGCGGTGCGGCGTTTTCTGCTTTCTCACGGTGTCGGGGCTCGCCCTGCCGGGGCCGCGGCCACGCGGGGGGCCCGGCGCTCGCAAGGTCACCGTTGGGCCGCCCTTGGGTGTCGGCGGGCCGCACGGCCCCGCTGTCCTCCGCCGCCGCCGCCGGGGGGGCCGCATCCCCTCCGAGGAGCGACCCCCGGGGGGACCTTTTCCCGCCTCTCGAGGGGTTCCCATCTCCGTGCCCCCGGAAAGGGCCCCGTCCCGGCCCCGCCGCGGCCCCCGGCCATTATGTAACGGGGAGCAGCTCTGAGCCTCGCCTTTGTGCGGGATGCGGCCTCGGAGCTCGGGGCCGCCGTGTTCCAGACGGCCCCCCCCGCCGCGAGGCATTCTGGAACGGCTGTGCCTTAAGGCCCGAACCCAGCGAACCGATTTCCTTTTGGTTCCTTAGAAAGAGGAGATTTCCTTTTTTCGCTCGTATAGGAAGCACCGGGATTTTATTTTTCTTTTCTGTCGCGGTTGACCCGGGAAGTCCCCGGCGCCGGGGTGACAGCAGCGCTCCGGGTGCTGGGTGGGAGCTGGGCAGGGCTGGTGCTCCCCGGTCCCCCGTTAGCACAGCGCTGTGGGCAGGGGAGGCCTCGGGTTCTTCAGGCCTGTGCCCAGAGCCCCGAGCAGAAGCAGGAACGACAGACCCATCGAGGTGTCTTTCATCGTCATTCCACATTGGGTGAAACTGCAGTATATGGGCTGCGAACCCTGGGTTGCCCTCTGCAGATATTCTGATCTGTGTGAAAAGTAGGGCAGCGAGGATTGATAGGATCTTCCTGTGAACTGCGGGCTGCAGCCGCCTCGCCTCTGAACTCCGGCCTCCTTCCAGCCAGTCGCAGAGCCAGATGCTTGCCTTATTGTTTGTGTGTCTCCTTCCTCCCCTTCCACCGGCTGGGCCCCACTCGCCTTATTGACTGGAATTTCTGCTGTGCGCGGTGGGTGTGTGCGGCAGACACCAGCCTGCGAGTGCTGAGAAGGGATTTTCCATTCACAGAGTGGGGAACAGTCAAACTGATGGCCCGGCTCAACTTCGGGGCTGGGAGCAGGCTGCGGCCAGAGGAGTTTCCCCCTGCTGCTGCCTGCAGAGCACCATTTATCTGCTGCTGCTTGCAGGGCTGCGTGGCACAACGTGCAGCAAGCTGCTGTGCCGCGGTGAGACGTCCTCTGGTAATGGAAAGATTCCTCTCCTTGCTCAGCTCGAGTGCTCGGTGAGGGAACAGTTTGCAGGAGGCCATTTTTGACGTGACTGTATTGTGGAATCTGCCAGCTCCCATCCACACACTGTCTGCTTGAATGTAATAGCTTCCTTTTTTTTTTTTTTTTTTTTGTTGTTGTTGTTGTTAAGGAGGAATGAATACCTTTCTTCTCTGATTAACCATTTGGCACTGGTCGCTGTCAGGGTGGTGGTGTGCTGCTGGGATGGAGCTCAGTATCCCAGTGCATTTGTTAAAGGTGGAGCTGCTGGTTGAGGCGTGCAGGATGTGACATGGGAACACGTTAGCGTCAGTGCCATCTTTGGGAACCACACCTCACGGGGAGCCCTGCTGCATGTCAGGTCCTGGCCTCGCTGATCAAACCCATAACGCTGTTTTCTGGAAGCAAAAATTCCAGGAGCAGAATAGTATGGGAGAGATTGAAACGCTCTGAAATCTTCTTGGCTGACTGCAGCCATGCTGAGGGTGTGGAGCTCCGAGCAGCCCTCACACATAGAGCACCAGCTGGTCTCCAGCCATGGTTCTGTGATTCCATGAAACGCACCCAGCGCTGGAGCAGAGCACAGTGGGACAGCCCCAGCAGGCTGGGATTTCCTGGTGGTACCAAAACCATCTCCTAAAGCACAGCAAGCCATCTCCAGTGCCCCTTAGCCTTTGTTCGCTGTCTCCCTGTACGTTGTAATGGGGAATTACCTGGTGGCTTGCATCTTGTTGAATAAGTGACGCTGCTTTGGCAAAGCCCTGGCCTACTTTTTACTGTCATATCCCAAGTGACTCGAAAGCAGTATTCCTGCTGGTGTTGTCTGAGATTATATAGCCTGTAGTGGCATGGTGAAATCCCAGGTATGTTGGATCCCCTTACAGAAAGAGTGCTCTGTGATAGCCAGAAATAATGGGTCAAAGTTGAGAAATCCCATCGCAAAGAAAATGGCATTGAATGAGCATCTCGGAGCTCGCACAAGCTTGTGCCCTGCTTCTGGGCAAAGAATGGAAACCAAAGGAGTGGTTCGTTTCAATTCTCTAAATACTCTGTGGAGTTATTTTTTAAGAAGAAAGATTATTAATTCCAATGTTGAGGTGCAAAGCAGTCAGCAGAGACCTGAGTGCGCATTGCCCAGCCGTGTGGTTTATCACCACGCCTGGCCTGCCCGTCCTTTCCTTTTGGGCACCCAGGCTTTTTCCAACTTGTCTTGGATGATGTGATGAGATAAAAATGTTTCTCTCTACTCTGGCAATAGTAAAACAAACGTAATGGGCACCCAGAGTTTTGAACACTCAGAGATCATTGTTCTCGTGGCAGTGTTGCTGCATTACAAATGCACATTTGTGTTCTTACTCCGGTGCTGCTTTTGTGTGTAGTTGAGGACCCGACCAGCGAGATCTCGTGTTACGCTGCCTGCATAAAGGTTGCAGTCGGCGCTGCTTTTCATGCAAGACGTAGCAGCGGTACTTTTGTTGAGAGCGTTGGATGTATGCTTCAATCTATAGCGTGTGAGACGTTAAATCTCAGGTGATGTGAAACTAAAGCTGTTTGATTGAAAAATAAATATTTTGTAGCACCATCCTTGGCTGTTTATTTTTTTTTACTCTGTCAAAATTAAATAACCCCCCCCCCCCCAAACTATGTGTGTTAAAGCTGTTAGAGATTGAAGGCAGCCTTTGGCTTACGTGACTGCTTGAGGCAAGGGTTAGCACACAGCCAGTTTGCGCTTCCATTCTTAAATTAGAGACAGTTTTGTATAAATCTGGCTTAACCTAAACCTTTTGCTGATTTTGATCATGGAAAGAGCCTCGGACTGTAACTCAGCAAGAGTTCCACCTCTTGGAATTCTGGGAGCTGAGGTTTTTTCACTTCTGAACTCCTTAGTGAAGTTTTTGGGGGCTTCTTGGTGGTTTTTTTTCCCCCGGGATTTACTGTTTTGATGGCGGTTTCCCAGCGCTCCTGCAGCCCCTGTCCTTGCTGAGCGGGGAGAGCATGCGCTGCTGCTGGGCTCCCCACGGTGTGCAGGGGGTGGGACTTGCTGAGCTGCTGGCAGCACAGCCCACGGCCCCCAGCGCACCCAGAAACACCGCTGCAACTGCTCCCGGTTTAATTTTTGGCTGTAATTAGTAAAGATGCTCTTTGTCTTGGAGGATGATCCGCACGGCAAATCAGGAGGTTCTTGTTCATCAGCCCCTTCCCCCGCCCAAGCTGGTGGTGAAGTATTATTTTCCTGCAACAAAAATAGCTAAAGGGATTTTTCCCTCGCTTCAACTGATGAGTCTAAACTTGAAGAGCTGGAGCCCAGAAGAACAACTGTGCGGTGGATCCCAGCCTGAACCCAGGTTTTGTTGACAAACTCCATAGTAGTGTCAATATTGTTGTTTAAATTGTAAATACGTGACTTTTTGATCGGTACATCTGATTGAAATGCTTAAACAGTGGAACAAACGTTCTGCTGTAAAATAATTTGGGAGAGAGAAACCATCTCAGTGAGTTTTGCTTTCCTCCTACCAAACGCACACAGATACTTCGGTGAGCAATATGGGAAGCAATCTGCAAAGTGTGCCGATGTGCTCAGACTTCAAGGTGGCAAAATGCAGGAGGACTTGTCCCCTGTTGGATGGGGAGCTGTGGGTGAGCAGCGGGAGGGATTTCTTTTGTGGTCAGGAATCCGATAGTCCCACACTCACCCAACCTTAAGAAAAAGGGGGAATGAAGAGGGAGGGACGTGGAACAGTGGCATTGAGAAATAGTCAGGAATTTGGCTTTTAGAGTGAAGTGTAGAAGGGAACCGTTGTTTATGCTAAAGTTTAATCCGTATAAACTTGATAACATAGACAGGTCTTGCATTCCTCCCCGAGGGTCATGGAAGGGCTAAGATTAGCAAAGGGGAGGTATCCAAAGCAGGCGGATCTGTGCAGTTTTTAAGGCTGTCGACTTTTTTTCTTATTCATCCCATTCTAAATGAGTTTTTTTCTACTCGCAAGCGGTCTTTTGAGATGCAATGTGAGTTAGTGTTGAAAACAACGCTTCAGCTCTCGAATATTTCCAAGTAATTTTAGAGTAGAAAGGTCATGGTGCTTTTGATGTGTTCGTATTTAGAGAGCGATTACAATTGCAATCATATACATTGACAATGAGGCACTGTCTTCTTTTGGTAGCTACTCATTTGCTGACTCAGGCATGTTCCTGTCGTCCTTATGGAGCCCGTGGTGCGGGGCTGGGCTTTCCTCTGCAGCCTTATTCATTTACAGGACTTAGCTTCTTGGGTGCTGTGCTGCTGGTACAGAAGACAGTGTGAGGTTCTGATACTGGGAATCCTCTTGTCTTGGAAGTGAGCGGTTTGAAATGCAAGCCTTTGATAGGGAAGGAGTAGGAAGGAGATCTCTTCATCAAACTTTGTAACAGAACATATCCGTTGGTGATGATTCAGTACAAAAAAAAAAAGTCAGGCTGCAGTGTTTCAGTTAGTCAGTGTCAGATAATGCAGTCTCATGGTTGTGCATAGACTTTGTGTCATGGAAATAAGTGGCTGGTGTTTTGGAGGATTGTGTTGCATGGAAATATTTGGATAAGGAAGCCATGCACACCAGCGCTGCTCAGCCTGGAGGAGGGGAAGGAGCTTCCCTGGGAGCGAGTAATGGAGCTGCAGAGTGGTGCTGCTGGGAGGTAGGAGCAGAAGGCACAGCATCCCAGCGTGGCTCTGGCTCAGCTGCACAGCACAGGAGCAGAATGGTGTTTCTCAGCATGGCCCTCTTTCTCTGTTCTGCCTCTGCCTGAACTGGATCTAGAATGAAGCTGCTCCTTGGAAGCCCTCCTCAGATCGTTTGTTGGGGAGAGTGGGGAAATAAGAGTGTATCCTTGTTTACAGGCAGGGAATACACTGGGAAAAGTTTGAGAACCACATGGGAAACTGAAGCGTGCTGAGGGTGCAGCATGGAGCCCTTAAAATGTCTCACCCTGACCTGCATTGCCAATGTATAGGCACTTGTCTGTTAAAGTGAACTGAAGAATATAGGAACCTTCTGAATTTGTTTTGAACTTCAAGCTTTCGGCTAAAGGCACTAAACCAAATCATTTCCTGTGTTTTAGTGGCATCAGGTTGAAATAACTTGCAATCATGCTGCAGGAATGTTCTCAGTAATGAGGCTGTAGATTAACTTTCGCCACAGCAAAAGATCTGGAAGCTTCCTGCACCTACAGCCCCAGTGAACTTGTGAAGAGGAGGTGACTGCTGATCTCCTTAAGTAGGATCTGCCTGGCTGCAGAGGAGGCCTGTGTTCGGATTCAGAGTTCCTCTTGGAGCTTCATGAACGTCAAGGATGTTGGGGATCAAGGCTGCCTGGAGGTTAACAGGGAACAGGGACACTTGTGGGGTAAGGTCAGGTTCTGAGCAGCTCTGCAGTTTCTCCCCAGCTGTGGCATGTGCCTGTCCCACAGCAGGCTGTGCAGGCAGGCTACCTGGCAGCACCTCCCTCCTGGAAGTGCCTTCCTGCTGGCTGCTGCCCGAGCCGCTTGCTGGCAGGGCCAGGCCGGCACTGGTGCGGCAGGGATGTGGAGGCCGCCTGACGCTGTGTCAGCTGAAGTCAGCTCCAAACTATGGCAGCGCTGCGCCCTGCGGGGTTACTCGGGGTGAGGCTGCGTGACACAGCCCAGCACATCCAGCCTGCTCCTCCTGCAGTTCTGCCTTTGTCTACAAGCTCTGGTGCTCCTCAGGTCCCTCTTCTGAACTCGCCCAACAGAAAGCTGCTTTGGTTTTTTTTTTTCCTCAAGTTTTGTTTTTTGCTGGATTCTTTTGCCAAGATAGTGAATTGAATTGGCTCACAATAAGTTTGACAAGCTTCCAGAGCTCTCACAAAATAAATAGGGGAGAGCATCTGGGAGGAAGTACAGAGGTTGTAGTGGGGAGCGACAGAGGGGAGCAGGACTGGCTCCAGTGACTTCCCTCTGCTACCCAAGGCAGGTGAGCTATGGGCTGGCACGGTTGGGCCCTTGGTGGCTGTGCGTGCAGCTCTTGGGATGAACCTTTGGTTCCCTGGGTGGAAATGGGCAGTTTGGTCTTCTGGCATAACAGCTTCTCAAGAAATGGCAGAGAAGTTCTGATGCAGGCTGGAGCCGTGATGGTGGAGTGGTGGTATAACCCAATAGTGCTGCTTAGTAGGTATATTTTCCATAGGTATATTTTTGCAGAAAGCAAGCACAGCAGAGAGCTAAAGAGCTGTCTCTTCTTATAAAATGACAAAATATCAGTTAGTATACAAGCACTGGAAACATACATATAAATATACTGCACCATGCTCCTTCCTTTGGTAGTGGGTCTGTATTTTGTATTGACCTGCGGGTCATTATGACTTGTGAGATACTGAGGTATGCACCAAAACGTGAATTAGGGAGGATACGTTGTCAATCAGATGTTTTAAAAAATTAGGTATATCAAGTATTCCATATGGCTGCGTTGAGAAGAATATGTAGAAATATGTATGAGGAGAACACAGCAAAACTTGAATTCAGCCAAGGCTGCCTGCAGTGGGAACTTCAGTGCCATCTCTTTAATATGGAGAACTTTGTTGGAGTGGAGTCTTCTTGATGTAAAGCAATTGGCCGCGTGCTGCACATCCCGGTGTGAGCTGCAGGCTGGGCTTCTTACTCCTTATATGGTGGGACTGGGGGACTGGTGGAATTAAAGGCAGCATCTTGGCCATTTGAGTTGGAATAAAGTGATTTCAATGTTAACGTGTCGTGGCACCTCCGAGTGCATACAGCTATCCAGAAATTCATATTGGACGTGAGTAGTATCTCTCATGAGCAAGAATTCTCATCTATTACAAGGTTTATCCTTTATTTCATGAAGACCTGCACAAATAACCCCAAATCAAACGACATACAGTAAGTGAAGAAGGTGGGAAGTTCCTTCAAGCAGCAGACTGTTAGATTTGGGGATGCACCATTCCCAAACCTGCCCCTTTTTGTAAAGTCTTGTCAGCAGGAGGGTCTGTGCGGAAGTCAGAGCAGCCCTGGTGTAGATCAGACATGAAGGAGATGCCGTGTCCTCCCAGTGGGGCTCTGTGCAGGGAGGCCTCTCTGCGGTGAGACGTTCTTGGGCCGGAATCCCAAGCTGGCAGCAGCCCTTGCACACACCGATTTTGTCTGTGCTGTCAGAAGAACCTTGCCTGCTGCTTGTCTGGCTTAGCTGCCAAGAGGCAGAGCACAGCCTGGGTCGGAGGGTTACAGGGTGGGTGCAGAGAGCAAACGCGCAGTGGCACAAGTCTGTCATATGGCAGGGTCTGTTCAGACGCTGCAGGTTCAGAACACCCTTTGTGAAAACCTCATAGAAGAGTGTGCATTGATATCTGCTGTCACTGGTTTGCTCTTTCTTTGGTGGAGATTGGGACTGTTAGCTTGAAACTGCGGTCAGCAGAAATTCAGTGAATTGCAGGTGGGGAAGGGAACCTGGCAGGAGCGGGGGGAGCAGAATGGCTGGGCCAGGTGTTGGCACTGCTCCTCTTCTCACAGAGCTGCGTGGAAACGCAACAGCGATCCTTTTGGTGAAGTACTGGGATTGAACACCCCTTTTCTGTGGTACTGCCCAGAGGAGATGGATGGGGGTGATTTTGGAGCAGTTGTTGTGAGCAAAATTTGTAGCTTTTTACTGCGCTTGTGGTGTCAGAGTTTAAGGCTTCCCTGCTTTCTGTGAGTGATAGCAAAGCAGGCTGCTCCCACGAGAGTCACTGTGTTGGGGCAGCATTTTGAAGGAATTCTGATGCTTTCAGTTTTACTTGCAGAGAAGGTTGTGAGGGAGGAAATAAACGGCCTTGACATGTATTTGAAACATGATGGAAACTTATCTGTGTTCTGTAAAACAAAATTACCTGGGTTGTTAGGAAAGATGGTTTTACTGAAATAGCTTGTGGGTTTAAAAAGTAAAAATTGGTCTCTTGAACAATGGGAATTGCTCTGGAGTTGTGTTAGCCTTCAGAAGGTATAATTCAGCTTAGGTTAAAATCTCTGTGGTTAAACTGCTGATCTCTGCTTGTTGGGATGGTGCCTCTTCTCCTGGATGCTCATCAGCCTGTGGGGGCTGAGAGCAAACAAGTGAGGCAGCAGTGGCAGGCATTGGGGCAGTTGTCTCGCCCACACCAGGTTCATAGAATCATACAACAGCTTAGCTTCTGGGAGGGACCTTAAAGATCGTGGAGCTCCAACCCTGTGCTGTGAGCAGGGCTGCCAGCCAGGAGCTCAGGCTGCCCAGGGCCCCACGCAGCCTGGCCTCCAACACCTCCGGGTTGGTGCTCTGCGGGTTCTGCACGTTCCTTTTGTGTCTTTCAGCAGTGCAGCAGAGCAATACTGATGTTAATAGCTGTGGTGGGAGTGCATTGTGTAGTGGACACAGGTGAGAAAACCATCTGAATTGTTGCTGGGGAAGCCTTGTAATACGAGCCGTGGCATTTTTCCTGCTTGTTTTCACCTGCATTGTAATGCTACAAGATGGTTCAACTTAAGAACAATGTTGGTAATGATTTGTAGCTGTCAGGATTGATAAACTATGTGAAGGGGCCTTCAGAGCATCTTTGGCAAACTGTTTTTGGATGCTTGTGCGTTATTTGGGCAGACAACTTTGTGCTGTGTTCCTCCTATGTGAGCTCGTTCTCCTGTCCAACTGTTACCCAGCTGAGGTCTTGACAGTTCTCAGTTTTTCCATAATGACAAATTAAATTAGCCCTAAGATGACTGCTGCATGTGAAATTCCTCTTGGTTAAAGCTTGTTGGCCTGAATTCTCTGGCTGTTGGGTTTTGGTTGTTTTTTTGTTTTGTTTTGTTTTTGGTTGGTTTTTTTTTGGGTGTATTCAGTGTCTCGTGCTTGAAAAGGAACAGAGAAAAGATGCAGATGAGGAGATGCTGGCGTTGAAGGTACAGGGAAGAGAACACAGCTTTCTTCTAGAACAGAATCTGTCCAGCTGTGAGTTACTCATCTTCAGTCTCGTACAGAATGCATCCAATGTAAATAGCTGAGCATCTCCCTCCTGAATGCGGCAAAGCAGCATCTTTTACGCTTCTGTGAAGCTGTAACAGGCGCAACCCATCTTAGGAGCGCCTTCATACTCGTGAACCTGCAGCATCCATCATTCTGTCAAGCCTCATTTACTCACGTGATGGGATTTTATTTTTATTTTTTGGCTTCTCTTCCACAGTTTTCCAGGTTTAAAGAGGTTCCTTGCTGTTGGCAGAGAGTACGGCACTGAGAATCCCAGACAGGAGTGAGAGCGGAGAACGTAATGCAAGAACAAGAGTGACTCCTGAGTCAGACAGGAGGTTTGGTTCCTCTTGGTCAGGGCCAAAAATTGGTGCTTAGGGAAGAATGTAAGGTGAGAAGATTGCAGGATCTTGGCTAAGATCTCTAATTTCAGTGTAGTAGTTCATGCTGTTACATTAAACACAGCCCTGGTTGTAGTTGCTTTGATTTCATATTGCTGTTCTTTAAGGAAAGGGGAACAGCTTGACCATTATGACTTATTTTTGGTTTGGTGTTTTTTTTTTATATGGATAAGTGTATGTCTACATTAATCCTTTGTATGTAATTGTGGTTTTTTTGAGGGGAAAGATAGGTTCTTGTTAGTGACTGAGGTGGGAATGGGTGAGCTTTGTATTAACTGCCCTGTGGGAGCTGGGAGGTATTCTGTGCTGGTGAAGGGCTTTTGGACATCCTTGTCTGAGCACTCAAGAAAACAGATGCTGTGAGTGTGTTAGTAAATAAAAGTACTGATAAAGGTAGGTGCTGATAAGTCTGAGCACTGTGTATGTGAAAGAGAACAATTAAAATTACGTCAGTGCATTGGCTGTTAATACATGTTTTATGAAGCTGTGGGGAAGCTAACACCTTCAGCCAACATCTATTTATGCCGGGCAGGAGCAGGCTCCATCAGAGGAGTAGTTAGAGCCAGAGCTGCACTGGGGTTGTTTGAAGCATTCTCCAAAGGCTTCTGAGAATGTGTTCAATGTAGTTTTAGTTTAAAAAAGGTTTTACACTTTTTTTTTCCCCCTTGAAAAAGCTACACATGTACTCTGCATGCTGTAAAGACTTAATGGCTCAGGTTGATGCTGCCTTGGGATCTCTAAGCTGCGTGCAGTCTGTTGCATGGTTTTAAACTTCCCCCAAAGAATTGTGGTAAATCCATGTGCTGTTTTTCAGGCTGTGTCCGACAAACACAGGCTCGTTCATTTGTAAGCTGCGATGCCAAGTATAAAAGCGACTAGGTGAGATTTTCCAGTCTTTGTTAGGTGGAAAGTCAGATCATCAGAAGGTTATTTCTGGCCTTAAAATGCACACTAGTGGCCCTGGAGAAGAAATGGGCAAAGGTCTGAGCAACTTGATCCAAATTGGCTCTGCTTTTGGGAGAGAAGGGGGTTTCAGGCAGCTCGCTTCCAGTGGTCCCTTCCAACCCATGTGATGTGCGGCAGGGGGGGAAGCCAGAGCGGGTGTCACTGCAGGGCCATGGCTGCTGTGAGTGGGGGGCAGGAGCTGGAGGGGGGAAGGCAGGATGCACTGCGACGAGATGTGGTTGTGCTGGGGAAACTGCATTAACAAGGGAGATCTAAAATATCTGGGGTTGTAACTTTGAGAGGACACACCTAGTTTTAGAGAAGGTTGTGAGATGAAATCAGCTTTTAATTTACTGCTCTTTAGTATCTTTTTATCTGGATAGAATAAAATATTTGATAAAGCTTGCGTAAGACACACGGGTAGGATAATGAAGTATCATTAGGGAGCTCTGAATTGTTTTTGCCACCTTTCAACGAAATGCCTGAACCCACCCAGTTGCAAGGTGGTGCATTTGTTAGCAAAACTGGAAACCCAGCCATGCATTGTGAAATGGTGTTTTGGAAAGCAGTAGTTCCAAGGGCCTTAAGGTCACCTCAGCTAACTGCCTCTACGTGCTGCTTGGGTCAGCGTTCTGTTGGAAGGGTTAATGTGATTCTTGGGCACATTAAAAAAATAAAAATTAGAAAAAAACAACAGAGAGAGGAATGTCAAGGAAAAATAAATAAGTAATCTTACAAACAGTAACGTTTAGACTGATACTGATAGAATTGAATTTTGGTTTCCATGCTTCAAGAAGAATGCCAGTGTATTTGGAGAGAATTCAAAGGACAGCTGCAGAAATGATCCAGGGACTGGAAAATAAGCCTCATGATGTGAGGCTTAAAGGAGCTCAACTTACTCAGCTCATTGAAAAGACAATTGGGAGAGGACTTGATCTTTCTGTAACAGGACTTGTGAGATTTGCTGACAAAGGCATAGCAATATCAACGGAGATTGGACAAATTCAGTCTTGAAATACAGTTTCTCGGCAATGACAATAATTAAACATTGGCACAGTTCACGGGGAAGGGGAAAGGAGCAAACATTCATTTTAGCCTTTTAAAATAGGTCCAGCTTGTTTCTTTCTGGAGGAAATATATTGTGTGCTTAAAAAAAAAATAGATTAATAGTCCTTTCCTGACACTGGTGTTTAAGATCTGTAAAGTTGGAGCAAGTTCAGATGTTCAGTCAGCAACAAGGTCATGAAGTAAAGATTAATTTAGAGGAGAAATAGTTAACCTGGTGCTAGCATACTGCCTTGCATAAGACACACAACATGTGAAGGGAGCTCTGAAACTTAATGCTTTGTGGCTTGCATCTTTGGAACTCAGTTCTTTCCCATACTGCGTTGCTTCAGATGTTTAAGATATGATTAAGGCTTTCTGAAATCCTCTACAGAGAAGCACTGATGTAACTGTGTGCACTCACTGTATTCAGATGAATGTTTCTGAATTCCAGTTGACCACAGCAGAAGTCTAAATCTTTTTCATCCTTTTTTAGAAGCAACGTTTAAAAAAAAATAAAATAAAAAATGGCACAACGGTAATGTGATTACAGCTCCTCTGAAAGGCACAGTGAGTCTTGGTAGGTTCGTTCTTAATGGGGGATATTCTCTGTCTCAGGTTAGCTGGATGCAGTCTGGTGGTTTATTAGTGTTTGAAAACAGTATTAAATAATCATCAAAAGCAGTATTCTAATGGCACTTGTTTGCTGTTTTTTCGTGCCATTCAAATGAGATTACTTCAGCAATCCTGTGCCTCCCTCACTTTGTACATTCACCTGGGAAATGGGTGACTCAGTTGGGTGATGGCTCCGCATCGCACTTGTGCTTTTTATGTGTTTGTCCATTCCACCACTCCCTTGACGGCTGAGTTTCTATGTTTTCATAGATTACCTTGCCCCGGGTGCCTTTGCAGATGTGCAGGGCTCTAAAATTCCCTTGCAGGTCCTTCCCAGCTCTCCAGACCTGCTGTGTGATGCAGGCTGAGCTCTCCCAGCCAGCTTGACATGCAGAGGCGGTGCCGGGCTCTCTCCTCTCCGGCATGGCTGCATTCCTGCCTCTCCTGTGCTCCGGGTCCTGCCCAGGAGCTGCTCGGCCTCCTTCCTCCCTGCTGCTGTGCACTCAGAGCAGGAAGTGCTCCCATGTCCTGGGGAAGAAGGCAGCTCAAAAGCCTGTAGCTTCTTGCATGTTGAGCCTATCGATTTGTCATAGAAATGGAGCTGTTTTGTAGCTGGGAAGGAGGTTGTCTAGCAACTGCGAGTTCTCTTGCTTAAGGCTAAAGAGATAGCAAACTGCAGGAATGTGTTGGGGCACTGTGCAGTGCAAAGCAAAGGCCTCCAGCTCTGCAATCCAGCACTGCAAGTCCTCATTGCTTACCTTGTCCAGGCAGCCCTGTCTGTCCCAACCTGCTGAAGCTTCTCACAGAAAGTGCCCTGCACAAAGGAGATTGTAAGGGATTGGCAGTGAAGAAATCTCTCCTTCCCCCATCTTCCTGCTGTGTCATCGGCCCTTTCCCCGTCACTGGGAGGCTGACGGAGGCACTGCATCCCTTTGCCTGCAGGAGGGCTCTGGGCCTCTCCTCCGGTGTGAGCAACTCTCATGTTTCACCACGTGGCTGCACATACTTATGTGCAGTTGTAATTGCATAAGTCATTAAGATGTTCTCCTTATACTTCCCATAATCCAACATTCAAAAAATCCAGCGGTTGTGGTGGCAGGTAGAATTTCATTATGGATGTGTTACAGAACCATTTCCTCAGCATTGCTTCCACATGAGCCCCACAAGTAGCACTTTTGGCAGCTGTTTGATGTGAGCCCTCCTGTGTTACCACCCACCTGTACTTCATGTGGTAGGTTGCAGTGCTGTGTTCTCAGAAGCTCTTTTCAGAGGAAGAAATGGCTAATTTTTCAGCAAGCCACCAAAACTGAAACCGTTCTAAGTAGCTTTTATCTTTATTTAGTCACAAGTTGCAGGTTCTGTCTGCTGATTTCTGGACATGTGCATTTAGCTTGAAGATGCGTTCAACTCGATTATCCACTTCTCATCCCATTAACAGAAAGCAGGCAAGTCGAAGAAGTGACCATGGCTGGAGGCACATTACTGCTGAGCTTTGCATTTCTAGCTGGTGCTTTGGAACAGGTGTTGGGAGCTTTCTGAATAGCAATCACACTTTCATCTCTGCAGTTCTGAGCAGGTTCAGCTTGGATGTTAAGAAAAAATTCTTCTTAGAGAGTGTGGTGAGGCACTGGCACAGGCTGCTGGGGTGTGGGGGGGTGACCATTCCTGAAGGTGTTCAAGAAATGTGGAGATGTGGCACTGAGGGGTGTGATTTAGTGGTCGAGGACTGGATGGTCCTGGTGGTCTTTTCTAACCATTAGATTTCTGTGATTCTATGACCGGCTCTGTCTGCTCACCAGTATGTCCTGGGCTGTGTAAAGTCGTCCTGCAGCAAATGTGTGAGATTTTGGGGGGGAGGACAACGGAGGGGTGTAGAGCAGAAGCTCCTTGCAGATCCTGGAATGCCTCTGGGTTCCAGGCCTGGAAGGGCAGCAGTCAGGTTTCCTACTGAGACCTCCCTGACAGAGGCATGATGTGGGCCCCAGCACTGGAAGATTGTGGAAATCTCTCCTGAGCTCCTTACTGTGTGAAATTCACTGGGTTTTAGTGCGTCTCAGTGATTACGTAGCTTAATTACCAACTGGATTTGACCGTCTCTCTGTGTGTAGTGCAGGCTGCCAATCTTCCCGCGGCCGAGTTTCCCACTCAAAGCACGTTAGACAAATTGCTGTTTGTTAGAGCGCGGTAAACGAGCGTTACATAAGCCTCGAATAACTTCCTTCCAGTTCAGGGGAAAAATGTATTTGCATGATCTCAGGGCCAGGTGCAATGCTGCAGGTCCCGAGGAGGGCCACCGAGCTGCTCGGAGGGCTGGAGCTCTGAAGGCAGGCTGAGGGAACTGGGCTTCTGCAGCTGGGAGAAGGCTGTGGGGAGACCTCACTGTGGCCTTCCAGCACCTGAAGGGAGCTTACAAGAGGGAGGGGAACCTTCTTTCAGGGACACAGAGTGACAGGACAAGGGGGAATGGCTTCAAACCGAAAGAGGGGAGATTTAGGTTAGGTGTTAGGAGGAAATTCCATACTCAGAGGGCGGTGAGGCAGTGGCACGGCTGCCCAGAGCTGTGGGTGCCCATCCCTGGAGGTGCTCAAGGCCATGGATGGGGCCCTGGGCAGCCTGAGCTGGTGGGGGGCAGCCAGCCCATGGCACGGGGTTGGTGCTGTGTGGTCTTTAAGGTCTCCTTCAACGAAACTATTCTATGACTAAATGAAACAGTCTGGTCATGGAGAGGAGCCGGGTGGGTGCTCAGTGATGGTGTTGGGAGGGAGGAGGCGCAGATCTGGACTTGTAATGGAGAGTGGGGTTGACAGGAGTGTGCAGGGGCTCCATGGGGCCTGCGTGATGCAGCCGTGGTGCTGTGCTGTACCTGTCTGCTGAGGCTGGGAGTTCAGCTTCTCCCCTGCCTCTTCCTCCAGTTTGCAGAACAAACTGGTTTTCCAGGCTCTTAAAACACCCTCTTACACCCTTCTGGATATCGTAGTGTCCTATTTCCTGCCTGAAACCACTGCAGGAGCGAGAGGTGACGCTGCGAAATGGAGGATTCCCGGGGAGCTCAGGCAGGCCGAGGCTCAGCGCTGGGATCCTCAGGCCGCGCTGCCATCTGCCTTGCTGTGAATAGTTTGCTCTGGCGCAGCCCCTGTTCCTCAGTGTTGCATCATCTCTGGGAGAAAGGCCAGGCCCGGAGCCCCAGCACAAAGGCTTTCTGAAGGCGATGAAGCTTGTTCTGTGTGCGAAGCGCCGCGCTCCTTCCTGTCGTCCTTTCCACGGCATTCCTGAAGCGGCCTGGCTCTGGGAACCCCGCAGTAAATCGTCGCTTTATCCCCCAGCTTCCTGCACACCTGGCTGATGCAACGTCTGCGCCGAGCCCGGCTGCGGGCTGCTCTGGAGCCGTTTTGTTCAGCCTGGCAGGGAGTGGCCGGGCAGGCAGCCGGCATCACGTGGTGGCCTTAAATAGATGTATAAAGGACGTACAGCCAGACTCCCGAAGCAGAGAGCATTTAGTGGGATTACGGGGGAATCTTTTCCAATTCTAGGACGGGAGGCTGCAATCCTACTCCTTGGCAACTCGTTTGTGGTCAGCCCGCCACTGGTTGCAGCTTCTGGCCTCTGCTGCCTGCCAGTAAATTCTGCTGATCCTCCTCCTATATTCAGCGACTTCCCGTGGCTGCGGGGACCGGCCGGATTCTCGTGGGAACTGTAATTCCCTCAGCTTGGACTCGATCCTAGTTATTGCCCTTTATTGCTCTCTTCGCCTCTGACCTTGTGTGTGGTATAGGATTTTCTCTCAAATCCCTTCATAACACAATTTCAAGGTCTGCAGCTCTTTATCTGCGGGGGGAGTCGAACAGCCTTTTTAATTTAGGGCTGCTTAGGAAAGTTTGTCTGCTTACATCTCTGAATCATTCACGTGCTTGCTATTATATTCTCAAGCAACAAAATGTAGAACAAAGAAATCTGGCCTGCTACAGTTAAACCGGTGTCACTTACATTATTTAAATGAACCTTATTTTAGCCATAGCCATTTTCTGGCATAGGCAGGCCTCGTAAGTTCACTCTTAAAGTGTAGGACTTGTATGGACAAGGTGTGGCAGGCAGCTCTGGGGCTTTCCAGTATCACCATTCCTAGTTGCCTGCTCTGCCCCATTGCAGGAATTTATTGCCCTTATAACCATATTTTACCTGCTTCTGCTCTTATTCCCCTTGGGGGAGTTCTTGGCGCCAATGGTGCTCAATGAGACATGGCAGCATTTCCTTCCTGCCAGCCGTTTTGGCAAAGGCTTAGAGGAGACAGTCACAGTAGTCACTGCCACAGCTGGATTCACTGGAGGTTACTTGTCAAGCCCTTACATGCAAAAGATCAGTTCTGATCCGTTCTGTTAGCATTTTGTTATTTTTTGTGACATACAGACATTCGCCTGTTCTGCTTTACCCCGTGGGAAGAGAGAGCACAACCTCAGACTCTGGAACCAGCACAGCAATTAGGCCGTGTTCCTCTTGCCATAGCATTCTTCCCCTGATGCTGGCCCAAATCAGATATTTGTAGAACTGAAAGAGTTTTTTTTCCCCGTTTTTTTGTATAATTTCTGTGGGGTTTTATGTATAATACATTTTCTTTTCATCATGTATTGCTGTTATCTTTAAGGAAAGAATAGAAAATAAAAGTATTTTCAGGGGTTCATCTTGAATTCATTTTTGAAAATACCATCTTAAACACTTCAGTATTGGAAGTTTGTCATCTTCAGCAATGGCTTTGGTACATCATGGGGTACAGGCAATGTTATCCACTGTTTTAATCACAGAAATGAGCCATGAAATATTCCTTCTGCCTCCTGAGGTTTTTGAACTTCCCCACTATTACCACGCAGTTATTCATTTCATTTTTATTTTGATGATTAACGTTGTTGAGGTTCAAGCGTTTCATGGAGGCTGCTAGATTTCCAACGCATCGTCTGGTGAAGTTTTCTTTCAAAAGATTTACTCATTTTACAGCCCTTAAAGTCAGGAGAACTTTGCTATCAAGTTCTTTGCTGCCATGGCCCTTCTTCCTCTGTTTTGAGATTGTTAGTCTTTTAGAACATCACCTCTGTGCCCATCAGTGTGGGGCTCAGGCAGGTGCCCGGTGTCTGCCTGCCACCTCGTCGTGTAAATCCACCTTCACGTTGTTTGGTCTACCACAGCTTGCTGCTACTCTGTAATTTGCTTCTCCCTTTCTAATTTGGTACACGTTTGTTAATAGAATTGTCCTTCTGTGTGATGCTTTGACCACTTTCAAATCAGTATAAATTAAGCTTTCCAGTAAGGTTTCACAATGGGAGGGAGGTGTTCTATGAAAACCCAAACAAACCCAGTGTGACACCTCCACCTCAGTGCACTGGGCTGTAAGGAATGTGGTTGGCTTGTCATGCAGAAGGTATTTCTGGAAGTGAAGTCTTGCTTACTGTTCCTTTATCTCTTATTACATTTCTCTTCCATTTCTTATCGTATAACTTGAAGCCATCGATGATTCCAAAAGAAAAGCACAAACTATTTTTTCTTTGTCTGCAGAACAAAGAGGTTTTGCATAACTTCTTGACTGCTGCTTCAGCAACAAAATTTTGAGGTTATTCCTTCTGCTTTCCTGAGGAATCTCCCCGGTCCCAGGTCAGCTGCTGAGAGCACTTAACTATGCATTTCATAATTTCTTTGATGCTTTAATTTCTTTCAGTTGCTCACTGTCATCATCAGCAGTCCCTTAGGGTGTAGTTTGCAGATGAGGTTAACTAAAACCGATGTTTTCTGAGCCAGATAAACTGATGGAATCCTATGGATGGGTGAAAATCACCAACTGTATCTTAAACCTGGTTTAAATCATTTAAATAAAAATATTTTTAGTTTCCAGCTTCTTACTGAGTTTTATCAAAATCAGTTTAGCTTGCTTGTACCTCAGTTTTAAACATGGCTGACGTGGCCTGAGCTGAACTGCTTTATCACACTGACTTTAGCTAAGTAGGTGTATTTGTAGACATGTGTTGAGATACCTGACGGAAGCATTGGAAGCTGCTATAAGTATGATGAGAACTCTCAGTATGATTTCCTATCTTCTATGGAACAGCCTGACTGATGTGTTAGCCCGTGGATTCTAAATGCTGTTGGGAATCACCTGTGAGCTAAAGGCAGTGGTCTCACCTTCCCCCTTGAGTCCTGTTCTTCTGCAGCAGGCTCTGGCCTCTCTTGGTTGTTGCATTTTGGCACATCTAACAATCCTTACGTGTTTGGTGCTTGTTGGTGCTTTATCATGGTTCTCTGGATCCCAGAGAATAGGCTGAACTCTGAAACAAACTTATGCATAGGAGCATTTCTTTTTGCTATTGATAGCAAAATATGAAAGGAGAGAGTCTTAAGAAAATGATGATAAATCTTTAACCATTGTACTGTATTTGCCAGTAATCTGGTTATCCTGTTGTATATGTGTGTAACTAGTAATGAATACTTGTGTTGCCCATTACTTTGATTATTACACGCGAGGAGTGAGTCCTGTCAGACCCTGCAGGACCGATGGGTTGTGGCCTCACTCCATCAGGCAGCTCTCAGGTGATGCATGGTACTCCAGCAATGGTAAATGCTGCTCTATCAGTGCTTTTGCTTTTGCTTGTTTTTGAAACTGACATCGTCTTCCCTCCCTGCTTAGTGAACCCGGCTAGTTTTTGGAGCAGAGCTAAGCATTTGCTTTGGTAGACTGAGGCACAATTCAGGTAAAGCAGAAGAGATGAGTTAAATGACTTACAGATCTGTCTGTTCTGGCTCTGTGTAGGTGTCTTTATGGAACAGCATGTCTGAACTTCTGGGAATTTGATGCTTTTTTTTTGAGCTAGATGTCTTAAACTGGCAAAAAACCTTGATCTGATTCTGTTTGCACTGAAGGTGCTTGCCCTTCTGTGAGTATCTGTCCTTGACATGAGGTTTGTAGGTGTGCTGGGAAGAACAGGCAGTGCTTGCTGGGGTTCAGGCAGGCTGCTCTCATACTTGGGTGTCACCGGGTGACGTGATGTGTGCAAAGAAGACCTTCTCAACATGGTAACTGAATCACTTAACGTTCATGTTAGATGACCATAGATTTTTCAACAACAGGCTTTCAGCAGTGCCAGTAATGAGAAAAGTTTCCAGCAGTAAATTTTCTGTGTCTGTTTGATTTGTAACATGGAGGGCAGTGCTTGTGGAAGTGAGCCAATGCAATGCTGCTGCTGTTGCATCCTAAACAGTTTCGAAAATTAAGTTTACTGTTAGAGCAGGTGTTACCTAACCTTCGCTTGGCCAGCTCAGATTTATTGCAGTCCTTTCTGTCAATACGGAACGTTACCTGAAATAATGGAATAGCATATATTTACATTTAGCCAAGGCAGTTGTTTGTGATTCTGGCGTGAAGATGGTGAGTCCTTTGGAGTGTGACCTCTGCCAAGTGGGAATGTGGGACTGCAGAGCCGTGGCAGCGGTGCAGATGAATGCTCATCTCAGCTGCTGTGATGACGATGGGGAGGACCAGGTGTCCTTGTAGTGGTATGACTGGTTAAGGAGGTAGGAGCATAGCATGGGAAAAATATCTCTTTGATTTGTTTTCTAAACCAGTTAAGTGTTAGATACCTATTAAGCCATCAAAATTGTTGTTGCCATTTGATTTTGAGAAGCGTTGTATCACACAGGAGATAGGTTTGTGCTGTGATCTGAAGTTCACCACACTTACATTAAGATATGGAACTTTAGGAAAACTTCCAGTGGTGCTGGGGAGAACAAACTGCATTTTTTTTCTCCTAACTGTGTATTTTAGGGGAGAGAGGCTGGGAGGAGTTTGATATTGCATGTACAGGAAACCAACCAGTGCGGTGGGTGAATGTTTTGATCTCAGCCCCTGTTTTCTGTGCAGACTGATGTTTTGGGTGTTACCAGAGCAAGTTTCATGAAGACCACACTGTAATCTAGCCTGAAGGTGGTGTGGTCTTGGATAGCACTTGAGATTTGTCTCAGCAATTCATTTTGAATGTTATATTGTCAGAGTTGAAAGTACACAGAAAGCAGCAGCAGCAAACAGCAAGATCTGAGTGCTGGTCATTGTTGGGCAAGTACTGCTGGGTCAACACAAAAGCAATTGAACTGGAATTCGCCTCGTCTAACCTTTTTGTTTGGTATTTTGTGTTTCTTCAATCCTCTCTTTCCCAAAAGTGGGAGTTACTGTTGCACACAAACTGCATGCTGTTTGTTGGAGGGAGGGTTTCCAATGCAACGCGACCCAGAACTCATCCTGCTTACCTCTGAAGTGGCACAGTGTCCTGTGAATCTCGAGTCCAGGGACTGCGCCTGTAACCCTTCGGTCCTGCTGAGTCACGAGTAGGCAGGGGCTGGAATTTGTCCTGGTTACATCTCAGGCTGCTGCCAGCTGGGGATGGTCATGGCAAAGGCTGAGGGATCAAGAGGGTAAAGAAACCCAGGCGAGTATTAAAAAGATTTTAAAAAGAGGTTCTGTGTCCCGTGAAAGGGAAGAGTACTGCAACACTGTGAAACTTGTAGCTTTTTCTTAACGTTTAGTCAGTTTTATGCGACTCTGGATTGAAGCAAGAGTTAGGCATTGCAGCAGCAGTTTCTTCTCTGGTGTCAGTGCAGAAATCACAGTTCTGTCGCAAGCACAAGAAAGGATGAGGCACTCCTGAAGGGGCCTTTCTGTCCTTTTTCTCCTGAAGACTCAAGGACACCCATCTGTCCCAGGTTTGAGCTGCCTCTGAGCTTGTCCTGCTCTGTTTGTTCATCTCCTCACCTCCGTGGGAGACCATCGCTTTGGGGCATAACAGGGAATTGCCACTTAGATATTGTTACACGCCGTGTCTGAAGCTCGCTGCATGCCTGTCATGATATCAGGAAGAGATTTCTCCTAGGAATGTGTGTGAAAGAGGAAAATGTGACCCAGTGATGAGAGAAGTGGCCTGCCTTTGAAGACAGAAGGGAAAGGCAATAGAATGCACAGCATCTCCTCTTGCGGGGTGACCTGGTGCCTGTAACGGAGGTGCAATGCTTTGTTTCTCCCCATTAGGTTTCCCCATGTCCGTGACGTGTTGGCCGAGGCTCTGCGGCTCCTCTCCGCCCTCGGAGCGGCCAGTCGCTGCCCTCTGGACTCCGTGATCCCCGACGGGCGTCATGAGCATTGCAATCCCTCTGGGAGTCACCACACCAGATACGTCCTACTCCGACATGGCTGCAGGATCGGAGTGAGTGTTACCCGCGGAGGAGCAGGGGAGGGTGACAGCGGGCTGCGTGAGAGGTGAATGCCGAGATGGACTCTAAAGGTGTAACAGAAGTGGTACTGTGGAAGTTGGTGCATTTGCCCCATGACATGGGCGTAAGGAGAGTTCTGAGAGCATAAGGCACTCGCCCCTGCTTTTCCTATCTGCTTGGCTAGTCTACATGCAAGTACAGGCAGTAGTGCATTTGCTGTACCCATGCTTGATGTTGGCAGTGTATAGGCCAGCTCCTTTTCAAAAGCTGTTTTATGAGAGGTCGGTGTGTGGAGCTTCTCTGCTAGCTCAGGTGCAGCACCAGGGCTTACGGGACTGATTTTTGAAGCAGCATGGAGCTTGGCTGGAGATGTGCAACAGCATCAGCCTGGGTGGACACCTTCATATATGTTGTTTCTATCGCTGCACATTCCAAGAAGCTCAGCTTAGTGGTCAGTCCTCGAGGGTTCCTGTCACAGGACTCTGCCTTTATAGAAGTCAGGAATGTTTCAAATCCTGGAAATAATTTACTGTGATCTTTTGTTAAAGCCCTTGTCATAGAATGGTGTCAACTCGTGTGGGTACTGTTTTTGTTGAAGACAAGAGGAAGGGCCCATGTTATTTCTGTGTGCTTCTACCTCCTGTTTTCCTGCATCTTTCTTTGAAGTATGGACTGTAGCATCTATTTTTCTGGGGCATTTTTTTAAAGGCTTTTTGAAGATCATTTTCTCCCATGTATTAATTACAGTTACCTGCTGTGCAAATACCTGCATGTCAGATTGATCACCCTAGAACAGAATGCTCCTGTTTCTATTAGTTTTGAGCTGTAAGAGCAGTGGACGAGGGTATGAATAATTGTTTTGCCCTTCCATCCTGTCCTGTTTTAACTACACAGAGTGACGACACAGTCACACTGACTGTGAGACTGCTAATGCTCTCCCTCATCTGTCTTGGCACTGGCCCCACTCTAGGCATTCTATGTGATCCCGCATTCCACCATGAAGTCTGTATTTTTGCAGACTGTTCCAAATGAGGAGTGGAGCATGTAGTGAGTCGTTCATCTGGAGTTAATATCTAATCCTTCACTTTTCAAGACTTAATATTCAGTGCTGCTTATCACCATGCATCTCTCACACCACTTTAAAGACTCAACATCTGGGAATTTTAAAGTAGGAGAGAGTGCTAAATAGTATGTGCTTGCTTTCAGAACTGAGTGGGATATACCTGTGCGTGTCCCTTGTAGTATTTAAATATCAAAAAGACTGTCTGTAAACCTTCTGCAAAACATTTTTCCCACTAGTTGTAAAGAATTTGTAGGTCCAACTTGAGGCTAGGCTGGAGTGCTCTGAAAAAGGCTTTTGAAGATTTCTGAGTTGACTTCTTTCTCTGTTTTCTAAAAACTGGCAGTGTCAGGACTTTATTCTCCTGGCTTTGCGTTCAATGCTGCTTTACTGCTGAAGTGTCCCTTGCTGAGTCTGCTCAAAGCTAAGGCTGTCTTCCACTTCTCCTTTGAAATTCTACAAATTCAATGCATGATATCTGTGCTACCTGAGCTTCTTGTCTCTTACAAGGAGTTTCACAGATGTGCACTATGAAGTAAATGAGAAGGCAAAAGGAAAACTAGCTGGTCCTCTCTTAAGGCTGAGCTTTAGCATCCCCCTCTGGCCTCTGATGCAGAGGGGAGGTGAAAGTGCTGAAAGATGTTTGTGTTCAATCATCTCAGAGGGTGATAAGGCTGCGGAGTACTTTTGCATATGGGAAGTTGTTGAAGCTCTTTAGAGGGTTGCTGATGAGGGAGCAAGGGCCTCAGCGTTGTTGCCCCTGGACACCGTTGCACCAACAATCATGAAGTTTTATTGCTAATGATTGTAGCAGCGCTGCTGGTATTCCAGGCTGGCTGCAGTTAGCAGTATGAGTGACTCGGGCAGAGGGCAGACCTGCTGTTTGGGCTCTTTTCCTTATAATATTTCAGCTGAAAGTGTAGTGAAGTCATGAATGGTTTTAAACCCACAACGGTCTGGAAATCCTGACCCTTGTTGTGAAGATGCAGCAAGGCTAGATGATGTGCCAAGTTCTACGTGCTGCCTTTTATTAAGAGCTATCTCTCCTTGGAGATATCACCACCTGTATCTTCAGCTTTTGAGTACGTAGCTGAGAGTGGCTATGTTAAAAACCAACTCAATTTATGGTGTTAGGCATCTAAATCCTGAGCTACGGAAGTAGGGTTTACGTAGGCTAAAGGCCTTCTCGTTTCTGCAGTCCGATAAATCACTGCTCCTTACTACTGAAAAGACAGATCCACCTGACTCCAGAATAAGCCAGAAGCCCGTGAAGTCAGTGCGTTAGAGCGTGTACCGGGTTTAGTGGCAGGGTGGGGCAGACTCAGTGCTGCAGAGATTTCAAGAGCTAATAGGAAGTCCAAAGGGCACAGAGGTTAGTGTTCTTGGGTGGTGCCTAAACGCTCCCCCACGCGTGGCCAGTGGCCATTAGCGTCTGAGCACTGCCTGATTCACACTGACAGCATAAGACCCGCTGAGAATCTGCGAGATCTCACCAGAGCAGCAGAAGTCCAAGGTAAAGTTTTCCTTTCCTGCATTTTTCTTTCCTGCTTGCTCAGCTCCCTGCTGTATTTTTTAAGAGGATTTCAGCTGCAGATATGATTCGGTAATATGCTGCTGTGTTCTGCTGCTTCTGATCTGTGCAGAGGTTAGCTGATATCCATCTCCTGCGTGGGGGAAGCTCCTAAGAAGCAGTGCATTGCCTTGCTGGTATTCTGTCCATAGCCTCATTATCTAATATTCCCTGCATTGAATTGCAGCTGTCCCTTCTCTTAGCAGGGTTTCTGCAGCTTTCTGCAAAGGATATACCTTTCATTTTGAGCAGTTTTTTTCACCACCATGTGGTGGAACAGTGCATTGTACCTCAGCAGCAAATTTCTTATTCAGCACATTGCACACTGCTTTGCTGTATGGAAAGAACAGGGAGTATCTGATTTGGAGTGTGGCTGCTGTCTGTCCAGGTCATAAATTTTGTTGCCCCTTTGTAGCAGGAATGTTCAGCTCCCAGTGGATGCTGTCAGGACAGCTGCAGGTTTCATACAGACATTATCGTGGGACATTGGACTCTGCTAACAATTAGTACCTGAGAGAAACAAGTGCAGATGCAGGAAAGCTGCTTAGCTGCCGTTTGAAGTAAGCTGTTGTGGAGATAACGTGGCAATACTATTCAGTGCCTTTGAGATTAAACTGGCTGAGTTCAGATGTGAATGCTGAACTATACCCAACTTCCTCAACTATAAGGAAATAGAGCTTCTTACATGTTTCTTAATTGTTACCATTTTTTTTTTTAACTTCTCAGACTGAGGCAGGTTTTATGTAAGAGGAGTTATCCAGGGTGGCCCTTACTCAGCTGCTTCCCTCTGTTGAAAGCAGGTTCATCCTGTACAACTTGGGCATGCACAGTGCCTGGTGAAGCCCATAATACACCTTGATTTCATGAAGTTTCTTCATTCATGTGGTGAATAGAAAAGAGCTGTGAATAACTGGCGCTCAAAATGATGTTCTATTGATGGGTTTTACTTCTGGCCCTTTCTGCAGCCCAGAGTCTGTGGAAGCTAGTCCAGCTGTCAGTGAGAAGAATGTGTACTCCAGCCACGGCTATGGGGCCACCCAGAAACACAGCTATCGCGGGCTGCCTTACGCAGTGAGTACTCTCTCTGCAGTGAACCAGCTCTTTACTGTCTGCTTCGCTCTTTTTTCCTTGTTGCATAGCTTTGCCTGTTCAGCCTTAGAAGTTTTGGCTTACTTTGTGAGGGAACACTGAGCTACAGCTGAGTTGTACCATACATTTTGCATTTGTGTTTATTATTTGTGAAGACTTGCATATGTTATAGCAAGTTTTATTAGCATTCTAGGTGACAGACTTTTTTTTTTAAACTGAATGAAGTGTGACTGTATATGAAGTATTTTCCTGGCAGTAATTCTGTGCCCTCTTTGGTTCATTGTACGTTATTTGCCCTTGTTAAAACTACACAGATTTTCATATTGATAATTTATGAGAAATAAGGAGCAGTAAGAAAGAGTGGGAACATGGTTTGAACATGTGTTGAACAGGATGTCTTAGCATCCTTGAGGTTGAAAGGGATCTTTTGAGATCACGTAGCCTAACCCCACCCCTGCTCAGGCAGAGTTAGCTGGAGCAGATTGCCCAGACCTGTGTCCAGTAGAGCTTTGAACGTCTCAACTAACAGACTTCACAGTATCTCTGGGCAACTTGTTCCAGTGTTTGACCACAGATGTCATCTCAGATTGACAGTTAATGATGAGATAGCTTAGTTGCTTTTATAGATTCTGAATTTTATTCATTGATGAATGTAATCCATGAAGAAAACCATTCACCTCTTTCAGAGCTTTACCTCCTTGGTAGATTGAGGAATTCAGATTACTTAACCACCGGTGTAAAGCAATAATAACCTGGGAAGTTTCCAGACATCATATCTTCACGTTAAAAGTAGTATTGCCAATACTCATTTTCAGGATCATAATTATGGAGCCCCTCCTCCTCCAACGCCACCAGCCTCTCCTCCTGTCCAGACCATTATACCTCGTGCAGAACTGAACGGCTTGCACTCACCTGATGAGGAGAACTCCGGGGACAGTGAGAGCTCCTCAGAAGGAGAATCAATTCCCACTTGGTGTCACTGCAGTGTTTCTCAAGATGGTTTCCTCCTCAAGTGTGAGAAGTGCAGGTAAGCTTTGGTGCAGTGCAGATCTTGACTGCTCTTTGAGCTGACTTCTCAAGCCAAACTCTTGTCATGTTTGGGCTATGGGACGGACTTCCTTTTGCTAACTGGAGCGTTCTTTCCAGTGCTTTACCTAGTATTGACCCTCCTCCTTTGCGTTGTCAGCCTGACAAGTGTTGGTGGCACCAGGAGTGGAGATGAGGATGTTAAATCGATGTTCTTATCATCCTGGGCCCCACTGAGGGCACTCATCTTGTGACATCCTGTTGAATTTCAAGTGACTTTACTCCTACAAACCAGCTTCAATTGTGCATTCTCGTTTGGCAGAGGAATGAGCAGGGGGAAGGTGATCAGACTCCGCCGCCGGAAGCAGGACAACGTGTCAGGTGAGTGAGTTTGTAATTCTGATAATAGTTACTTCTGCTTTTTTTCTACAAGACCTTTGTCTTTTGGCTGATGTAATCGTCTAATTGTGATCAGCACCTGCTAACGTTCTTTTCCTACCAACTGCTGGGATTTTCTTCACTCCTACCTCACCTCAGTTCCTGGGGCAGTCAGATTATCTTATGAATGAAAAAGTGTGTTCATTAGTGCTCTTCTGTATCAGAAGTCTAGGGGACCTGTTCTCTACTTGAGAGGGAAAACTGAAGTGGTTTAGTTTTTGTGGGGAAGAACTGTGTAGAGCCATCGAGTCATCTTGATGAATGTAGTTGTAAGGTTGAGCTGCTCTCTGTGGGATGAATTATAAGGTTGCTAATGAAGCACTCCTCTCTGTAGGTGGGGACAGCAGTGCAACTGAGAGCTGGGATGAAGAACTATCTCCCTCTACAGTGCTGTACACAGCTACGCAGCACACCCCTACAAGCATCACGCTGACTGTCAACCGCGTCCGCAGAACTAAACCGAAGAAGAGAAAGAGGAGTACAGAAAAAGCTCGCACTGCTCCGAAGGCCAAAAAGATCAAGGTATGTGGAATGAGACGAGCTTGCTCTAGTTCCTATCAGATGCTACATGGAATACTTTTGAGAGCAGATTGCGAGCTTGTCAATAGACAAGCTTTTGTCCTCTCAGGAATTGCTCTTTCTGTTGTAATAATATGACTCCTTTTATTTGTGACCTGCTAGAGTATGTGGCTGTTAGTTTAGAATTACCTTACTCCAGCTCCACCCTTATTTCCCAACACTGTCCATTCATGCTCAGAGGTTTGAACACTCGTATTTTCCCTTTTGCTCTATTAGGATTTGGGGAAATAGCTCTTGGAGTCTGTCTGCTTATGCCAAAAGAGCAGTCTATGAATGGAATGAATAATGAAGTGAACATGGCCTTTTTTAGCAGATTACGTTACACTGGGCTGCAGTGCTTCTTGGCACTGTTCTTCAGAGACAGAGATGGTGTATGTGTGGAGAGCTATGTAGGTAGCAGCAAAGATTTGCTGAGGGATGACTTTACTGACATTTGTGAGGGTTTGGTGACTGTAATAATTTTAAATTGCTTATATTGCAATGGAAATGTGTGTTTTTCTGATAATCTACTAGTGTTACCTGGTTTTCCTCAAGTTTAGGGTTCCCTTGAAGTTGTTCTGGTAGGCACTGATTAAATAAAAGAATGGGAGTAGGAATCATGTGAAGTGTTTGAGTATGTTGTGAACTGGTTTGATTCTGTTGTTGACCCTTTCTTCTGTCAGAGTAGGTGGGTTCAATCAGGACAGTATGGCTTTTGATACTGAGATTTTATACTAAGCACAAAACAGGACTTTTCAGGTCAGAAGTCTTGGCTGACAAGACTTCCACTGGATTTACGTTACAGAATCTCTTCGCAAATGACCGTTGCTTCTTCTGTAGGTCTTTCTGTATTTCTTGCCATCCGTTGTTAAGAGTTGATCTGTTGTGTAAGATCTGCCATTCTGAAGCACTAATTCTGAGGAGAGGTTATAAACTACTTTTTTTTTTCTTTCTTCTCTCCTTATTCCGTGGGCAGGCTTTTCGAGAGGGCTCACGAAAGTCTCTGAGAATGAAGGTGAGTGGAACTGAGAAATGTCTGTGATAACACTATGGTGTTGTTGTTTGATTGTTTTTTTTACCCTCTGATTTTGTGCCTCTCATTGTTTGTGTGGGGAATTTCTGACTGTGGTATCTATGTCAAAATAATCCCAAGCCTTTCCACGCACTACAAGCAGGCCTGCTCAAAAAGGTATCCCAGGAATCACCCCTTGAACCTTGCTTTTGCTTCAGATGGCTCATCACTTTCTGTAAGTTAGTATCATCCTGTTCCAAGAGATAAGACTGACTCATGACACCTTAGAGTGAGGTGTTTAAGATGCAGAACTGGTTGTGGCTGCTCTCTTGCGAGGTCACTTATCATTTGATTGCATCAAATTAAATGTTGGTGTCTCTAGCAGTGTTGCCTTTTTTCTCTCCGCATCCTCTTACTTGGGGTGGATAGAATGGTATATTTATCTCTTTTTTTTTTTTTTTTTTTTTCAAAACTCATAGGTTTGGTTATACAATATAAAGCTTATTTGACAAAAAAATAAAAAAGATAGAGGGAGGGAGCTTATGCTTGGAACTAAATATCCCTCCATACACAAAAGTTACCTTGAATTTCCCTCAGATTCCATCTGACCCCAATACTGTAAATGGGGGGTGACTCCAAGTAGTTGACTCAGAGGAAATGGGGAGATTCTGTGGTGTGTCTGTCTAGGTGCATACTTGTCTCCATAGTACTCGGGTGCCTGGAGAGGGTAAAAATATGTGCAATTTTTATGCTTTTAATATGTGTGATGAAAATGAACATTTTTCAGTGGTTCTAGTTACTGGTACTTCAGTGTGACATACATCTTGGTCCTGAAAGCCAGTTGAGTTTTTTACCTCTGGAATATTATTCGTTGATTATTTCAATTATTGTCAAGTAAAGAATGAAGCTCAACTTTTTTTTCTACCAGCTTCTTTTCATCTCCTACCTTACAAGATGATATAAATGGATTACCTGATTTTACCCTCTCTTCTTTACACTGCTTAGGACTTGCAGTTTTAACCTTCCGGGTATTAGCTTGTGCAGTACATTCAGTTTCTTGAAACCTTGGTGACCATTTAGCCAGAAGGTTTTTTTAGAAGTATTTTGGGATCAGTCACTGCAAAGATTGAGATATGATCGGCATCATCTAGCATTATGTTAGATGTGAGTGGGTTGACTGTAAGACAAGCTTGCATGAGATTTACTTGCATTTGTGTGTTCTGTTCCTTTGCTTTTTTAATCTGCATAATTATTTTTTCCAAAGTGACTTAAAAAGAACTTCTGGCCAAATGCTGGCTTAATTTTCTTGTATGTAACAGTGCCAAATACCCATTTTCAAGAGGTCTTAGTCTGACACACTGTTCTTTATAGATTCCTGAGTGCACTGTTGTACAATATTTTTTGAAGGATGGAGACTCTGAAAAAGGTGTCGTTGTAACCAGTGCTTTCTTAACTTGGAGTATATACGCCTTTTCTGTAGTCTATTCATATGCTCAGAGCACTATGGATAGGTTTTTTCCATTGTGTGCTAGTCATTCACCCTTTGCTCTTTGGTGCAGAATTCCCCTTCTGAAGCACATGCCTTGGATGAAAACACAGCTGAAGGGTGGGAGAATCGAATACGACTCTGGACAGATCAGTATGAAGAAGCCTTTACCAACCAGTACAGCGCTGACGTACAAAACCTGTTGGAGCGTCATCTAAATTCTAATAAAGAATATGTGGGCAAAACTGCTATGCTAGACACAATCAACAAAACAGAATTGGCCTGCAATAATACTGTTATTGGGTCCCAGATGCAGGTAAGAACTGATGTGACAGAAGAAGTGGGGTGGGGGAGATCCTTTGGCTGCTGGGCATGTGATGTGGGTGTGGGGGAGCAGGAACATAGCTGGTCATGGGAAGGACGTGGGACCTTCTTTGGGTATAGATTCAGGAACAGTTGTATTCAGTTACATCAGCATTATAAAGTTGGGGCCTTTTGTACATCTCTGCAGTAAGATTCACTGGTATTTTACCGTAAGTACTTCTGGTGACCGAATGACCGAATCTGGCAGAACCAGATCTCTCACTTCATGGAAATAGGAAGCTTCCTGCCTTCCAGCTGAGACTTCTTGTCTTTTTTTTTTTTTTTTTCCCTGGTTCATATTATCTGTGAAGCTGTTTTAAAGAATCCTTTCAACATTACTTCAGACTTTTTGAATGATTACTTGGACTCTGATAACTTTCAAATACTGCATGATTATAATTGATTTTAGGGAATTGTCTGTGCCTAATTCCGTCCCTTCTGACATATGCAGTGGTTAGTGTCTTGCCAGTTTTGTGGAATGCATGCAGACAAGGAGAAACAGGGAAAGGATGTTTGTATTGTGTCTCTCCACTCCTTCACTGTTCTGAGCTGATGTTTCATCTGGTCCATGAGGTCTTGGAGAGGAGCATTCCCACTCAGTTCAGGTGTTGTGGAGTTTCCTTGCTGGGAGGAATTGAAAATAGGTGAAACTGAAAAGGATAGGCTTCAAAAACAGATGTGGGGCACCTCTCCATTAGAAGGGAAGCACGGTCAGAAACCTGAATATCAGGTATGTGTTTGTGCTTGAATCATTCTTGTTTATATCAGGTGACTCACCTCTCTGTGAAGTTCATGTGTTCCCTCCCAACTTTCCCTCTGCTTTCATGTAGGTGAAGCACACTGGGCAGAGCACAGATATTGCCAGTAAGAGAGAGTGCAAAACAGGGACTTTCGACTCCTTCCTTCCACTCTTGTCTGTAGATCAACAGTAATAAAACATAGGAGGAGGAGGGAATAACCTTTCTAGTATGGCTGTGCGAGTTGCCTTTCTAAATGGAACAACTGTGAAAAAATACAGGGAGGGAAACGTTCTGCTTCTCTTAAAGATGTAATATTTTCTGAGTCTTACATGTAGTTTTCTAACTCCTTCACATTAATTTTAGGAGAAGACCTGAAATAAATAGTAAAACATATGCTATTTTCTTTTCGTCACCTTCACAGCGTATAGCAGGACAGATGGTTATAAAAGAGCACCATGCATAAGAGTGCTTGTTCTTGTCATGCTTTCTTGCACTTTCCCTCCCCTGTACAGGTGTAGATTTTCCCACGGGGAAAAGTGATCGGCATTCCAAATCAGAAGGTTCCAAATGGAATCTATCAAAAAGAAACAAAAAGATTAAGTTGCAAAACTTCATAGTGAGCTGCGGTTACTCTAAACAAGCTGTAGGTAGGTAGCTTTCATTCCAAATGCTGGCAAAGTACAAAGGGAATTCATGTCTGTGGTATCTCTTGGATACTGAGGAAGGCTGTCCTGGGCTGCCACTTGTCAGCCCTTCTGTCCTTGTTTTCCCTGCTGAGCAGATGGCTGCAAAGCATTGTGAGGATAGTAGCTGGCACAGGTGTGGAGTGACCAGCCAGGAACATGAGGTCTCTCATCCTGTGCTTTATGACTTCTATCGACTCATTTGTCTCATCTCTGTTGGGTAAACTGAGAAGGTTTCTCAGTTTGCATCACCTGCCATTTCACTGAATGTCATTACTGGATGTGAAAATAGCTTTTCTGGATGATGAGAAAATAGGTACTTCTAAAGGGGAAAAAATATGCAAATGCTGCTGTACTTGGCCATGAAGACTCTCAAGCATGTAGAAAGGAATAAAAATAAAGTGTCATGTATGTCCTGTGTGCTCTTACAGTTGATTAGCTTGGGTAAACAGTGATGCGAGTGTAGTCTGTGTATTCTTCCGAGGGGAAAAAAAGTAAAAGGGGGGGAGGGAAATGGTGACCTAAAAGCTTCCCCAGACTAGGATGAGTAGGAAGAGGTGGGCTAAGAAGTTTCACCCGGGATATGAGATTTTGATCGTTGGGATGGTCTGAATAAGCCAGTTCTCAACTATCCAAATGATGCAAAGGAAAGCTTCTGAAAACCTGAAGCTGCTCGGTACCAGGAATAAAAACAACTAGGTGGCCAGATGCCTGACAATTTGAAAGCGATGAAGCGCTTTTCTGCCTTCTATTGCCAGAGCAAACCCAGGGTCATTATTTGCCCTTTGTTGCCTCTGATAATTGCTGACTTGAGCTCAAACCCCTGATTGATTTCACATGCTAAAGTGAAGAGCCTTTATAAAATAAAGCCACCGAGTATTATGCAGATGTTGCTCTGCAAAAATATCAGAACGGTTTTGTCTGATTACCAGTCAGCAATCCCTGGCCTATGACGTGCGTAAAATCATTTGTTCTTTTCACACATGAAAGCATGGCAGCTAATCCTCTTCATATTTCTAAATTCAGAGAACGAAAAACAAGCTGAGCTAGGATCTTACAGAAGTGCTGAGATCATTCCTGTTGTACCAAACTGAGATAATTGTGAAGCTTTACAGATGCACTGATTCTCTTTCCTCCACGGGTTTTCTTTTCCTTCCACCATCTCACTTCATCCTACTGGTGTTCCACAATGAGATTTTCCAAAATGAGGTGAACAGTAATGCAAAGCAGTCATGGACCAAAGGCGGAAATGAAGGCCACCAGATAATAATTCACGTTTCTAAAAGATGACAAAGAAAACTCTATAGAATTGTGGAATAATTAATGTTGGAAGGAAACGCAGAAGCTCAGCTGGTCCATCCCTCCTGCATATAGAGCCTGTTTAGATAAGGAGATGATTGTAACAGAAAATAAGTGAATGTGATCACAGAATACTACTGTTCTCAGTAAAAAAAAAAGCATCTTATATTAGAGTTTACTCATGTTATGGGGTTGTTGATCAGAAATCGGGGCTAGCAGTGTGACTCTTGGTCCTAAAATACTTATTTTATTCCAGTTTAATGGGTTTCTGGACTTGGGAAATGATCTGTGCACTCCTGTCAGGATTCAAGATATGACGCTGCAAGGCTTTCCATAGTCTCTCTAATACATACATTCAGGTTTTTCCAATTGTCTGCAGATATATTGGTATGAAAATGTTTACAAGAGTTGTGCCCTGTAGGCATGATAAACATAGCGCTGGATATATCTCTACAAGGAGATCTGGAATAGCAAGGCCGTCTACATAGATTTCAAATGAATATTTTTATAATGCTATTTTTATCCTGGAGACCTCAGTGACAGAAGTCGACTACTAGATCTTACTTTATTGGCTGATCCAAGATTTGCAGTGTAATGTCATATTAAAACAATGAAAGCCTCCTTCTTCCCAAAGAGATTTATTCAAAACACATGTAAGATTGCTTAAAGAAAAGAGAGAAGGGTAAAGTGTGTGATTCAGAGCTCTCAACATGGTCAGTAAGGAGGGCTTCATTTGCTTCCCAGTGCTGAGTGCTGCCTTCGGGCATTAACTTTTGTTTTCATGAGGTTAGATGTCATCATTCTGCTGTTCTTCAGATTGAGCCCTTTCTTAAGCTAGTGTGATTTTTATTCAGATGAACAGGCTGCACAGTAGCTGTTTCCAACAAGTTGCATCAGGAAAAGTTGGGAGCTCTCTTTCAACAACGTCATGTGGTTTACTTCTAATTTAGATAGATGGATGTCACTGTTGCTGAAGCAAGAGCACTTATGTCTCAGTTCAGTGTGGAAAAGTATCAAGAAGCGGCCCTTATGAACAATGAATAACGTACTTAGGAAGGAGCACAGACAGTTCTTTTGTGGTGAGGCAGCCAGCCATCTTCACATAATCCTGCAAAATTTCCCAAATTTTTATGTGCAGAGAGATTTAACCTGCTAAGCAAGGAAAGTTTTTTTTTAGTTGTTTGTTTGTTTTAATAAAAGAAGTCTTTTCTATGTCCTAGTGTTTATAATATCCTTCCTTTATGCCATAAATCATGTCATTTTTGGATGTTTGTGCTTAAAGACCAATGTGGTTTCGTACTGTCAAGACATGTTGTGAAAATCCATTGTAATAGAAAGTAGACTTGAACGCGAAGGAGATTCACTAAACTGCCAGCATCTGCTTAAAAATGTATTTCTTCATATTAAAAAAAAAAAAAAAAAAAAAAGGTGTGATAAAATCCCCAGCACTGGTTGATCAGGAAGATGAAGAAGATTCTGGATGGAGATGGAAATTGACAGCTTAAGTCTTTGGCTTGTTAGCTGGAATTACCATCCTCTGCAGAAGGAAAAGCTTCTGTTTTTCCTCTGAATGTGTGACAACCCACAATTTAGGGAAGATTTGAGTTATTCTGTCTGTGAAAGTGGCCATAATTGCAGAGCAGTTCCCTATTAGCAGCAACTGACAGGTCTGGTTATGCCTCCTAGCTGCAAGACTAAAACCCTCCGTCTGGTAGATCTGTGAGTCTGTTGAAGGAAAGAAATAAATACTTTGTTTTTGATAAATATTATCAAGGTCGTTGGTTATCACTAAACTGTTACAGGATAACAGGATAAACAGTATATTGACTGGATGTATGTGCAGGTTTTTGGATGTTTCTGCCAGATTAATTTTTCTTTTTTTGTAAGCTGTATTCTCTCCATGAGTTGCAGGCCTTTGGTTTAAGTACTTGTATTCCACTCTGTTCTGTTACAGCTGCAGCTGGGACGAGTGACTCGGGTACAGAAGCACCGGAAGATCCTGAGGGCAGCAAGAGACTTGGCACTAGATACCCTTATAATTGAGTATCGAGGGAAGGTTATGTTACGACAGCAATTCGAGGTCAATGGGCATTTCTTCAAAAAGTAAGAGTACTACGAAGTGATTAGTTTGAGAGCATCATGGTGCAGAGAGGGCTAATGCACACTTGCAGGGCCCTTGCCATCTGTGCCATCCATTGAAATGTGATATCAAATATATTGCCTCAGCTCGATGCTCTGCTTATGAACCAAAACCCACTGAAGTAAATCTGTTCAGTCTTGCTTGTGGAAATGCATAAGCCTCCAGAGCAGTAGTACTGATTGAAACACTGCTTCCTGTTTTAACTGCCATGGGAATTGAGTATTTGGGGATTGAGACATTCTGTTACTTCTCCAGGCCATATCCATTTGTGCTGTTCTACTCCAAGTTCAATGGCGTTGAAATGTGTGTTGATGCCCGCACCTTTGGTAACGATGCCAGGTTCATCAGGCGCTCCTGCACTCCAAATGCAGAGGTAAATTCTCTTCCCCATCACCAAAATTGCAGATACATTTTACATAAGTCTGATGCATTGACTTTTTATGAATATTCAAGCTTAGAATGCGGTAAACAGGGTGAATTCTCTGCATCTCTTGCTCATTTGATGGTTTATATTTGGAATAAGAGATCAGCAGAAGGTTGGGAAAGTGAGTATTTTCTTGAAGGGAAATGTTTCGATTAAAGCTTTCATCTGGCTGCAGAATGATAGGGTAAGCAGGTGTGAGTGGAAAAGCATAGGATAAGATAGGGCAGTGAAACAGGCTTCTCCCTTTAGAGATTTTTGGATAATTATTCATGTAATATTTGAGAGCTACTTTACTGAAGGAGTCTTCCCTCTCGGAAATAAGAAGTGCAACTTGTGGAGATGTTAGTTTCTCTCTGCTTTGTTTAACAAGGTTCGTCATGTGATTGCTGATGGGATGATCCACCTGTGTATCTATGCTGTTGCCACCATTGCCAAGGACACAGAGGTTACCATCGCCTTTGACTATGAGTACAACATCTGGTGAGTCCTTCACCTCGCCCAGGAGCTCTCCACTGCCCTCCTGGACTGGACATCTTCCTCCAGCCCTTTCCTCGCATTCTACATTTTGCTCCGTTTTCTACTGAATTGCATTTTCCGGCTATTCTGTCCAGTTCTGCTGGCATATTCTACAGTAGAGGCCATAAGGTAGCCTGCTGTCCTTGCTTTGACACGTGGTGAGATGTTTAGTAGGAGATGCATTGAATGTCTCTGTGCAAGGGTTGAGAAATGAAGAGTGACACGAATTATGTTTGTGTTTTGGAGCAGCAACTATAAAGTGGACTGTGCGTGTCACAAGGGGAACCGGAATTGCCCTGTGCAGAAACGTAGCCCAAATGCTGCAGAACACCTACCTCCACCTGTTTTAGGCACACTGATTGGGGCAGAAACACGCCGACGAAAAGCCCGTCGAAAGGAACTAGAAATGGAACAGCAGGGCGTTGTGTTGGATGAGAACATTAGTCAGCAAACAGAAGAAGTTCCAGAGGGACCTGCAGCAGTCAGTGACAATGAGGTAGAACTCCTGACACTTTGTCAAATACCTTTGTTGTTGAATGTTTTTATTGGTGGTGTGGAGTCTCATCAGGGACAATACTGTGTCTTCAGAACAGAAACTGCCTGAGGCCTTTTTTAAACGTTAGATTTCTATGAGAATCTTGAAAACTTTAAAATGCTGCCAGATTTTGTTTGCTATGCTAAGTCTTGACTTCTCTTTTAGGTTGCAGATAAGGAGGAGAAACAAGAAGAGGAGAAGGAGGAATCTGTAGATGAACAGGGAACCTTGGCCCACAGCAGACGGGCAAGTACCTTTCTGTTTATCATTCCTCTTAGGACTGGCTTCATGTAGTGACCAGCAGGTCCGGTTGGTTATTTCATTTGTTTCAACACAAATTCCAGCAGTTGGTGGTCATTGGTTGACTCCACACAACAGGATTTATGTTAAGGCACTGCAGTTTCGAAGGTTCGAGACAGATTTATTTCCTGGTTGAAAGGTTTAACTGTTAGTTTCAGGGCTATTTTACTGTCAAACTCGTACCACTAAAAAGACAGCGCTAGGTTCAAAAAAGGTGATTGCACCCTTTTTATGTTCCTGCAGTGCCCCTCATTTTGCCAGCCCAAGAATTTATGGAGCCATATGATGAGCCAGAACCTTGACCCTTTGTGATGAGTTAGGTTTGTTAACCTGCATCTGTTCCACGTATGAGCTGACTAAACGGTTGTGCAGATACGTTGCCGTGAGGGAAGGGGGTAGGATGAAGTGGCAAACCTTTTCAAGAGGGATAGGCTACCAACAGCATTTCTGGCACAAATGAGCAAAAGTTGCTATGTTCCTTATTAGGAAATCCTTTTGTGCACCCATATTGTTGTCTTGATCAAAATATTTCTTAGTGCTTTTGGTTCTAAGTCTCTTCTCAACTTTCTTATATTGTTATTTTTTGGTTAAAAAAAAAAAAAAGTTGGTGAAGAAAAGAGACTTTTCATCCTTCTACCAGGCAACAAATGTACCAGAGTTAGGAGTTTCTTGTTTTCTTTGTTCACTAAATATCCTAACCACCATGCTATTCTCTAATCACAGAGATCAATCCTCCATGTGGAAATTTCCTGAGAATGTTTTAATCATTAAGATAGTACAGTAAATTGCAGAGTTAAGGGCCATCCAACAGAGATATCCTTGGATTATCTCGTGGATTTTTTAGAAGGGGCAAGATAAAGCAGTTAGTTTCTGCTTCAGTTTGAATAAAAGCAGTCTCCCATCAGACTGGCCATAAGCTTAGAAGGAAGATTATATTTTTAATGCACGGAAACCAATCTCTTTCTGAGACAGTGTAGTTCAAAAAATGTATCCAAGTGAAGTGTTAGTTTCCCATGAGTTTGTAAGCCCTGTTCCTGTGTGTGTTTCACCAGTTAATCTCCTCTAATGAGATTCAGTTTTCTATACTTGGCACCAGGTAATGCCTGTATCTGCAGTTTTCTCAATCTTAAAAATTTATTTTTGTGGACTGAATATTTTTGAAACATAAAATTACAGTGGCAGGGTTGCTGTGTGTTAGTATTGCTGTGTGCTTTAAGGCACTTCCCCCATGACAGTTCCTAGAAGGCACCCGATCCCACCTCATTCTTCTTGAAATTCACTTGGCTTGTCTGCCAGGCTCTGCAGCATTATTGTACTGGGTCTTTTACATATGGAATTAACAGTTATTTCTGACACAGCCAGATGATAAGATTTCCTGTTGTTTGTTTACCTAATAAATATCTCTTTGCCTCCCTGCTCCCTGTTTTTCTTATCCACTGTGTAAGCTGCTTGGACGAAAGCTTTTATTTTGAGCTGGGTGATCTCCTGACAATTTCTGTGGTAGTTTTGTGCTTGCTGAAAATTACTGATTCACTTACTTCTGTTGCCTCTGGCTTATGTTTGCTTCTAATGTTTTTTCATTAGCAAGCAGGTCCATTTTTTCCCAGGTCATCTTTTCACTCTATTCTTTCTCACTGTTTTTGGTTCTTAAATCGTGTTTCCTTTTGGCTATTTTATAAATGCAACTCAGTGGTATCTAAGTGATCCTATTTAAGAACAAAATCTAGTTCTTCTTATTACTCTATGAATCCATAATTACATTGTTGATATTCTGGGAAATTTGCTGTATTAAAAAACACAAATACTTGAAGGAAAAAAAGAAAATAAAGCCTTGTCTTTTCCCTACCTTGTTCTTGGTTCACTGCTGTTCAGCAGTTGTTCTCCCAACTGTTCTGCATCCCGTATCTGTTTTTGCATTCTGCTGTGTGCATGATTCACAGTGCTAACTTCGATTTACTTTTTTGTGTTCTAGTCCCGGGAAGATAGGAAGGTAGAAGCCATCATGCACATGTTTGAAAACTTGGAAAAGAGAAAGAGGAGACGAGAGCAGCCATCTGACCGGAACAGCACTGACGCTGAAGTCAGCATCAATTCTGAGGCTCCTGAGCTGGAGGAAGTAAAAACAGAGACTCCTGAAACTGAGGATGCAAGTTCAACACTGAGTGCCACTGCTGCTTCAAATGTTTCTAACAGTAACATCAGTACTGGGGTGAACACAAGGCGGTCTTCACAAGTAGCGGTAAGATGAAGATGTGTAAGAGCCTGTGTACCAAACTCATAAGCAGCTTGTCTCATCAGGACTGGGAGAAACTTCAGAGGGTCTCTAGACTATTCTCACCCAGACAGGGCTGGCTTTGAGGTCAGACCATATAGCCCAGTGTTTTACCCTCTCTCATCTTTAATACTTCCAAGGATGGAGATTGCACATCCTTTGGGAAACCTCATCCAATTCTCATGGTGAAAAACTTTTGCCTTTTATCCAGTCTGAACGTATATATGTTATCTCAACTTCCCACTGTGTGCTGATGCAAAGAGCCTGCATTTTCTTGTGCCCTCAGTTTGAATGTAGGAAGGCTTTTCTTTGGTGGCACTCTTTGGGTGGATTAAGCCCAGCTCCTTCATTCGGTGGGCACCATATATTAGGAGGTCTTTTCCTTTTCCTTTTGTTTGTTTGGTTTTTTTTTTGGGGGGGGGGGGTTTGCTTGCCTTTTTTTTTTTCTTGTCTACTTTCATTGTGTGTGTTCCCATTATACAGCAGATATTTTACCTAGGTATTTTCACAGATACTTGCCTAGAATGATGCTTGCCAACTCAGATCAGAAGTGAACATAGTTGCCTTAAGACAAATAGCAAGTTGAATAGTGCTGCTGTCTTACTTAAGACCAGTATTCTAGCTGACCTCTTAAGAACACAGCAAAGAAAATAGTAGTGTGTGTCAGGCTTTTAGAAGAGAAATTGAAGGCTCTTAATGGTGCTTGGACTAATGGCAGTTTATGTTGTAGGATGCTGTCCCAGAAAAGACAGTTACTAAGCCTGCTCCAGCAAAACCCTCCAGGCCCCGACCAAAAAGTCGATTCTCTCGATACCGGACCAGTTCAGCACAAAGACTGAGAAGACAGAAACAAGCCAATTCCCAGCAAGCTGAACTTGTACAGGCTGTCTCAGAGGAGGGAAGCGCTGCCAACTTGGTAACCGCAACAGATGTTACCAGTGTAGAAGGTCCAGGAGAAGGCAGACAGTTGATGGGATCTGACCCAACTGTTATCCTGGCTGCGGGATCTCAGTCTAATCGAACTGCAGTGAAGTACCCCAAAACTAAAAAGGTAAATATGATCAAATGCTCAAACTGGACAGGGAAAAAGTAGGTGTTGTGTGGTCTTGAGGGAGAGGTTGGCTCAGGGGAAGCTCTTCTTCGGAACACTCAGAATAGCCTGATTTTACATTGGCTTTATTTTTTCTCTTGTAGTGTCTAAGAGCCCACATCATGAGTCAAATGGCTGCTCAGTGCTGTACAAAGACCAAGAAATGATTAGCAGATCAATGCAGCTAGTCTGCATAGAACGTAGATACTAGCAGCCTGATTGAGGTGCAGTAGGAAGGGTGTCACTGTTGGGTACAGCAAAGAGCCTAGAAAGAGACAAATCGTACAGCTTTATCTTTGCGGGGAGGAAAATGTGACTGCAGACTAAAATGTGCAAGCTGGGAGAATTTTCTGAAGGAAATGAGAAATTGCAGAAGATAGAATGCTGGCATATACTGGGAACAAATAAATAGCTATGAATGCAGTTAGGCTTGCAGCTAGAAATGGCTTAGAACAAAGCAGTCAAATTCTAGGCAAACCTTCTAATAATATTAATGAAGGTAAAATTGAGCTACTCCTATAAAACAGAATTAACTGATGCTGTGCCTACAATAGATGAGAATTGGAACTGATGCAGCGGAGTTGTGGCCATGTTCTTTCCTGTTGAGGAATATAAGGAGGTTTTAGCATACAGTCTGACCCCAAGCATTGCTTTCCTGTGTGCCTTTGTGCCATATCACCTTTCTTCTTCCTCTGTGCTAGTTGCATTGACATGTGTTTTCTCCTTCAGTATCTTGTTACGGAATGGCTGAATGACAAGGCAGAAAAGCAGGAGTGCCCTATTGAATGCCCTCTGCGCATTACTACGGACCCAACAGTTTTGGCAACAACTCTAAATATGCTGCCAGGTCTCATCCACTCCCCGCTAATTTGTACCACACCTAAACACTACATTCGTTTTGGATCACCTTTCAACCCTGAGAGGCGTCGAAGGCCCTTTCTGTTGGATGGAATTTACAGCTCCTGTAAAAAGGTATGTTTGCTCATGTCTTACCTTTGGGGGCTGTATACTCATCATGCTATTACTGGCACAGTTGTAAATCTGTCCTGTTCTCTTTGAGTCTGTTTCCATGTATTCCTGCTGGGCTGGCCTTGTCTGGTGTCTTGAGGCAGTCTGTAGGTGGTGACTGCTCACCCTCCTCTACTCAGGGTTCAAGTCTTCATCCTTGCTTTTTATACTGTAGTAGAACTGTTCTGTGATCCCCTTTGAAACATTTATTTTTGCATCTATAGTGGCTGTTTATTATCTAGCGTACATGATTTGAGGGGTTTAATTGTTGCCCTTAGAATGCATTTCCTCACTACTTTCACAGTCAGAAGATGACTGGCTTTGTGGGGAAAGGACAGTGTTCCAAAACACCTTGGGAATGCAGTGCCTCAGTCAGGTTCTGCTCTCTTTGGAGAGCCTGTGTTATTTAGCAGAGACATTTCACAAGAGCAAGCCCATGGCTCTTTGGGATCACAAAATAGCTGTATATTTGTGGCTCTGTAGGAAGCCTAAGCTGAGTCCAGCTGAGTACTTTGTTTCTCCAGAGATGCTGTGTGGCCAGGAAATGCTAGCATGTACCCATCCACAGGGAAACAGTAGTTCAGTCACATTTCTATCTGAATCCATCTTGCCTGTCACCTGTCAGCTTTGCTTAGAGGCTTTTCCAGTCCCTGTATAATTAATTACCTGAGAGCAGCTTTATGGAAATCCTTTCTGATCTTGCAGTCTTGGTAGCTCTCAAAGTCAGGCACCATGTCCTAGTTTCTTTGCCCTCTTTTGAGGGAGTTATTCCAAAGAGAAGTTTTGGACTTTGCTGTTCTCACCTCCAGCCAATTTGTTGCCTTGTACTAACACACGCTTAGGGAAAAAAAAAAGTCTCTCCTCATTATTTCCTTCGTAGATATAGCTCTGATGGCTCATATATACTCATGAGAACAAAGTCCTGTTTGCTTCCATGGGCAATCTTCCCATGCATCTTTTGTTACCTTTGGCTATTTTCTAGTCATGCAGTAATTGTGACTGCTTGAGAGAGAATGGAATAGTGTCACTATGGACTTCTTTCATTTGGTCCACGTCTTTTTGAAGTCAGTGAACGTTGTTTTGCAGCTCAGGCATTCTCAGTGCTGAATAAAGCAGAAAGCTACTTTGTGTCATGTAGCCTATACCTATTTGTGCTTCCCAGTATGACAACTGAATTTTCTTTTGACAGGTTGATTTAGACCTGTTCAGTCTGTGATTTACCGTGTTTGTTAGAAAAAATCTATTTGTTTTCAGGGCCATAATTTTAGAAGTGATTGTTTCTGGCTTTGTGTGGTATTTTGTTCTACTCTGTATTGAGCTGTGTCCTGCTTTTTCCCATCCATTTCCCAGTTTACTAAGAAAATGTTGAATGCTGTGTTCTAGCATGTTCTTGTTCCTCCTAGGCTGACATCATCTGAAAACTTAAGCACACTGCCTGTTCCGTTACCTAAATAATTGGTGAAACACTGAAGGATTTGGTGTCCAGAACCTATGTTGCAGATTTTTTTAATAGATCTCTACTTTTTGAAATAAAATAATTTATAACTGCTCTAATAAGGATTTTCGTCTACTTTATAGGAGTTCCCCAGTTTTTCCATGGAAAAGACTGCTTGCTAGCATTTGGTGTTTTTATCACTGCTACTGACAGCCTGGAGATGTAGGAAAAAGTCTGCTTCTCGTGCTCAGGAGTATTCAGAAAGCTCTCACAAAGAAGACCTCCTTTTCAGCTAGCTAAGGTCTAGAAATGGTCCAGAACTTGATGATATTACTCTCCCATGACCTGATCATTGTTGTATCTGCTTCTTGATTATCCAGTCAGGAGTGACGATTTATAAAGGTTGCTCAAATAGATCACATGTATTTTCTTGGATTGTCTGCAGGCTTCTTCTTTAATCTACTGAGAACTGTGCCAAAAAACTAAGCTGATCTCAGCTTGCATCCAAAGCATGCCAATATCTGTACCTTACAGGGAAACTGAACTGTATAACGTGTTCACATTCATCACACGTACAGTGACTTGGCTGCCAGATCAGATGCCACATTTGAGGTAGCAGTGCTCCACACTGGCTGGCTGGCACTCCACACTCTTTGTAGTGGCTGTAGTGTAATCTGCTGAGATAGATTTGAACAAAGAAAATGTCTGCTGTACGGTATTGAAGGCCATCAGAATAGATCCTGTCACCCACTCTTCACCTCTGCATTAAAGCTGTTTCACTTTGAAGATTGTGACCACTGAGTTTCTGACACGCTTCCATGATAGCTTGAGGAATCATAGACTACATATGTGTATCTCTGATAGGACACGCTTTGCTGATGTACAGAAGAACTAGCTGGATTACTGAAAGGCAAAGTTGTGGTCTTAAACCTTTCTCAGAGAATAAAAGACTTGTGAAGTGAATCCCTCAGGTAAACTACACAAATTGCTGTATTTTTACAGCAGTTCTCCTGTCATTTGGCTGAATTACCATTGTGTTTTCCATTTTGTATTTATTTTTTATAATAAAGTAACCAAAGGTTTCATGCCTGCCATCAGGGGTTGGTTTGGATCAAGACATGGAGCTAGCACAGCCACTGTAACAGTTCATTTGATGAGTCTTCGAGTTCACATCCATGTTCTAAAGACCACCGTGATTTTTATCTCTTTTATTAGTAGCTGAAGAAAATGTTCTTTTTTTTTTTCTTTTTGTTCTAACCCCTGAAAACTGCTGCTTGCGTTTTATCAGATTTTTTTGTTCTTTTTCTCTTCCTGGAAGCAAGCACAGTCCTGAAAGAGCTATGTGACTAAGCTCAGCCATTTCTCAGAGGAATTGTTAGAGCAGAATCTATGTAAGGCTCTAATATGCCTTAGTGAGGCAGGGTGCTCGTGCTCCTTAGCAGGAAACAACTTTTTTGCAAAAAACAAGGTTTTAAGATACCTTATCAGACAACTCATCCTTATTAATGAGGCTTGTATTTAGTAGTTCTTGGCTGCCAGCTTTTTTTATTTTATTTATAATTTGCTTTTTTATTATTGTTATTATTTTTGTTATTGCTGAAGACTTGTCCCTAATGTTCATTTCATCAAGAGCACGTAGTCAAATCCATCACAGTAGCCGGTAGTACATGTGAAGAAGGTAATCTCAGTGTTCTGAGCAGTTTGCCCCACTCTACAGTAGTGTGGGAGTTGAAGTACATCCTGAAAGATTACACAAAGTACTGGAGGGGTTGCACGTTTATGTAGTCTCGTTCTGTTTCAGCGCTGGATCAAACAAGCCCTGGAAGAGGGGATGACTCAGACCTCACCAGCTCCACAAGAGAACAGGACCCAATGTCTATACCAAAGTAACGAGAACAGCAGTTCTTCCAGCATCTGCAAAGATGACACAGGTGAGTACTGAGCACCGTGAGGGCGCTTGAGTGAAGCTGGGGAAGCTGCTGAATAACAAAGGCATTTATACAAGTTGACATCTTAATGTGTACTGCTGCTTCATGGCACATCTTTCTGACAGGTGAGAGTGTTCCTTTGCCATTCATTCAAATTTCTGTAGACGCATTCTAGCTTTGAGCATCATGTGTTAAATTTCTTAGTATTTTCCTATGAAAAGACAATCACTTTGTCTTGCATCATTGACCCCAGTGTCATGTAATCGTTTGTCCAGTGGTGGGAGGGGAAGTACAGTTTCATCTCTTTTCAGCAGGATGCTGTTAGATGGACAAAATATCTGCTGACTATAGAAAGATGTAGCAAAGTCTGAGAGGCATGTATGTAATGAGCAAATCAATCTCAAAGATGGAGGAGCTCACATCTGTGAGTAAAGCAACAGGATGGTTAAGTATTTTGTCTGAATCTTTCTACAGAGAAGGAAGTTGAGAAGATTCATTTGATCAGTGATAAGTTTTCAAAGAATGACAGGCAGGAGGCTAGACAATATACAGGTAATAAGAAAGTGTTATTGAAAAGTTAGATTAGTGAAAAATGAATGGAGCGCCAGAACCATTAAAAGCACATCCCTGAGCAGTACCTGAAGAAGCAAACAACTAAGCTGCAAGATTTACGTAATTGTTGGGTTTTTTTAACTGCACATCAAAAAAGATAGTACAGAAAGGGATTAATTCTTTGTGCGAGTAAAATATGTTTGAACTGTATTGTTGTTGCATACAGGGAACTACTGGGTTCAAGTAATGAAAACTGCTCTCTGTGGTTTGTTCATAGCAATGATACTGACATTTCCTTCTGACCCTCCCCTATTCTATATACGTTCCTGGCTCCCATGCCCCTAGCTCCCTCTTGTGCTTCTTTTCTACTAGTTGAAATATTTTCTTTCATGGCAATGTTGGAGATTCATGGGCTTTGTTTGGGTTAGGAGCAGGGGAAAGGAGATGGTATGTGATTTGCAGTTGTTAATGGTGAAGCCTTATCCTCAGTTCACTTTACTTTTCAGACTTGCTGAGTCCCCTGAAGAAGTGGAAGTCTCGCTACTTGATGGAGCAGAACGTTAAGAAGCTGCTGAGGCCTCTGTCTCCTGTCACCCCTCCACCTCCTGTCCCTTCAGTTCCTGGCTCAGTGAGCCCACAGCTGGCTACGCCCTGCTCATCTGTGCCAGGAGAGGAGGAAAGTCGCAATGGTTATGGTGTGATGTTCTCACCAATTCCTTCTCTGGCTGCTAGTCGCTGCAATACTCCACTACAGTTTGAGGTAAATCCAACTGGAGGCTCAAAATGCCAAAAAGAGGAACTGGAAGATGTGCCACAGAGGTAGCACTAGACACACTTTCCTTTTTGAGCATGCAGCTGTATTCCTGAGCAGCATTGTGGTGGCAGACTCGAGTACTGCTGCTTTTTTCCTCTACTCCACTTCCGTCTGTTACAAATTTCTTTCTTCCATTAAAATCAAACCTTGCAGCAGCCCAGCCTCCCTTCACATCACAGCTATCAATAGCATTAGATTGGTTCTTTTCTCCATTTCTACAGCTCCCATGTTTTGCAGGCTCCTCGATGTTCTTCAGTCATCTTCCCTCCTTCATCTCTCATTGCCCATATGGTTCCCAGTCCTCTGTCTTTTCCAAAGAGTGTAACGGTGTTCCAGTTTCCATAGGCTGTCTGACACATCCTCGGCTTCTTTTTCCCTCAACAGATTTCAGTTATCCAAAATATGGTAGAAATATTTTACATCACTTTCCACTGTTATCTGTATTTCTCCTTTTTCTTGCTGATATAGGAAGGCAATACTTTGTGCCTTTGGTTTCATGACAGCTTCCTTATGCGCAGAAGTACTGAGCAGGCTGTCTAGGTGGATTTCCTTGCTCTAAACTCTGACTGATAGTTATCTGCATCTATCCAGCTAGGATTGTTCACTTCCATTTCGTGTTGCATTTCTTTATGTGAATAGGAATTGTGCTGTTTGTAGTTTGTTTTTAGTTTATAGTATTGCATATTTTCATTTAAAATTTGAAAAGAAAAAAAAAAGGCTGCTGCTCAGACTGCCATTTAAAACTATTAAAAATAATTCTGTGCAATGACAGACTGCTCTATACTGGAGACTGTTTTGCTCCCTCATCTGCTTTGCAGCAGAGCAAACAGTCCTTTGTGGTATTTTTAGCTTAGTGTGCTTTTGATTATTTTCTTTGAGAACCCTTTTTTTGAAAGGTGTCTGAAAGGCTTATCTGTGGAGGTCAGCAGGAAAGATTGTGAAGCGCTGAGGAGAGAGATGAAAGGCTGTTTCAGGCACAGAGCTTGATTGTAAATTGTCCTTACTTCTGCTGTGGTTGAGGTAGCAGATCAGAGCAGCGTTGCTGTGTACCTCCACAGTCTAGTGACTGATTTTCAGTCTCGCCTTAGCCTGTTGGTTGCAATGTTAGAAGCCTGTATCTCACTATGTTTCTATATGCTTGCCCCATTTACCTTTTTTTTCCCCTCTCTAGGAGAAGTCTAACTTCTTGATAGACCATAGGCTGCTTTGTTCAAATTTCTGCATTTCTCTGAACGTAGCTCATTCATAACAACTCTATTGTAATGTCATGTCTGTTTGGTTCAGTTCTTCATTCTAACTTGAAGAGAGCATGTCTCACAAAATAAACTCATATAAAGGTTTGTACTTTAGTCCTGTGGCCATATAGCATTGTGGGAAGAGAACAACAGTGATTCTTTTATTGGTTTATAAGCCTCCTCAAGTGAGCAGGTGATAATCTCCTGCTGGCTTGCTGGGGAGTGTATTTTGTAAAGCTTCCAGGAAGCTTTAGAAACCACTGAACTTGACAGAGTTAGCATTAAATATGGGGGGGTTCCTGGGATAGCCTTTGCTTAGAGTAGCCACTGCTAATCTCTGCGCTTGTTTTTAATTGACTTCATTTTGCTTCTTGACTGTTCAGCTATATGAATAACAAGATGCTTTCCCCCCTTCAGAACGTATCCTCCCCTGAGAGTTCCCCTGCGCATAGACCTGAGTCCATGTCACCTGAGGTAGGTATCATTACCTCAGTTGCATTTGGGATGAAGAGCACGTGTGCTGGTGTGCTTATTTGAGGCTTCAGTGAGATGGGAGGGATGAGAAGTCTGGGGACTGTTGGGAAGGAGGGTGGAGCATTAGTTGCAATAAGACTGAGCAGGTTTTTTGGGATTATCAGGAGAGAGAAAACAAAGCAAAATGGAATTAACTGAAGACCGGAGTTTACTATTCATTTGCTGACATTGGCAGGAAACAGATAGTGTAAAGACCTGGCATACCTCAGTTACTGAGGTGCAGGCAAGAGATGTGGGTTTGCTGGAAATAGTGTAATAAGGGTCAGCCCCAGCCCAGGAAACAAGTGGTGTGTGATACTAAGTAGCTGCAAGACCGCAACTGGGGAAGAAGTAGGAAAGGGTTTGCTGGTAATGTAGACTAACTTATGGAGGCACAGTAGGGGAAGCTGACCTGCCCTTTTCAGCCTTGATTTACATCTTGTTCACTTGTAGTCTTAAAATGTTGAGGAGACACAAGATAGTAGTACTTTATTTAGCTGCTGGCCTGTTGTGAAACATGAGGTGAAATACTCTGAGACTGTTTCACAGTGGAAAAGACACATTCATCTGTAATGTGGCAGATTACTGGGGCTGTACTACAACAGTGGAAAAATATTTCAGCAGCTGCAGTAGGGCGGATCTGGTTCCTGGTGCTGCTCTGTTTTCCCTAAGCACTGTAGTCCTGCAAAGAGCATGAAGCTGTGTCAGCTATGTTCATTGTCTGAGGTCTTGACAGCATGGTGAAGGAGAGCATCATTTATTCCTTTGCCTGAGAGGTTTTTTGGCACTTAAAGTAGAAAAACCATTGTATCAGTGCTTACTGCTCAGAAACTGACAGCGCAAAGATGATGCCGTTATTCCTTTGTTAGAGAATGTAAAATGTAGAAATACAGTATGAATTAAATGAATGGACTATTGTTAGAGATTGCTGAAAATGAGATGTGAAAACAAATGACTTGGGGATTCTGGGCATCATATTGTTAGGGAGCCACTAGTGGTTGTCTTGGGGCATTCAAGAACTTGGCCAATAAAACAGCAAATGGACAGCAAATCTCTTCTGTTTTCTCCTGATAGTGAACCTAGCTAGCATGAACTGTTAGTGTCAGCTTTGGGACATTAGGGGTGGTTAAAAATACCTGTTTTTCCCTTCACTGACTGGACAAGGTTAATGCTGAGTGTTGCCCTCTGCTGCAGTAAGACCCTTAAAGGGGGAAAGGGCATTGTGTACTAGATAGCTAAACTGGATTACTATTTAGTCCCAGTCATTCCCTTCTAGAACAAACAGAACAGTGCAGTACAGTGTCAAAAGGGTGATTAAAAACAAAAAGCAACTGGAAAGCAAGAAGTTTGCATTGTACAGAATGTTTTCTGACTTAAATTTCTTTCCCCATCCCTGCCTGATCCTGATCCTTTTCCTGATTTCCCACCCCATCCTATGGCCTTCCTGGATTTTGTAGCTCTGCCTCCGATCTGACGTGGATTCCAGTGCAAATACCTGCCCGGAACGGCCGTCGCTGCTCAGCTTTGGATCCTCTGATCTGGCTCCACAACCTTCCATAAACTCTACTTCAGAGACAAACTTCCCAGGAAAAAGTGGGGAAGCACAGATGCTGCTACGAAGCTCTGATCAGGCTTTTCGGACAGAGTTTAATTTAATGTATGCCTTTTCCCCATTGAACGCTATGCCACGTGTAGATGGCTTGTTGCGGGGATCCGCGTGTTTGGGAGACAGGAAGCCAGTGAATTCGGAAGCAGGATGCTGCAGCTCTCCTTCTGAAGGATATTTCAGCAGACATGAGTCAGGACTGCTTAAAGAGACAGCGCATGGATCCATGTCTCCCTGCGGCGAGAGGACTTGTGAAGGCGTCCGAACTGCTCCCCAGAATCCACCACAAAGGAAGAAGGTAAGTATTCTTGTAAGAGAGAGATGCTAAGACTGCAGAAATTCTTTCACCATGGGGAAGACATGCAGGGAGAAATGAAGCTTTATTTATTTATTTATTTATTTATTAATATATAATAAAAATTGGTAAGTAATCCAGGTGTCCACTGCCTGGATGAAATCAGTAAAGTTGTTAAAAGAAATGGAGCTGCCATTTAGACAAGATTCTGAAGTGAGAGTTGGGGATGGGGGGGGGATCAAAATCACATCAGAAATACTTCTTCTGGGAAGCACAAAAAGGGAAGCGTGGTGCTGGTAGCCTTCATAAACAGTTGTTAAAGAGAGGCAAGAGCCAGAATAATAACAAAGTGCAACTTGTTTTATTGGTGAAAGTGTTACTTGGAAGGAGAGCCCAACATTTTGAAAGAAAATATGGGCTGTTTGCTGGAAAGGCTTATTAATGTGGAAAGATAGCAACATCACAGGAAAAGTAGGTGACGATTGTTAAGTAAATTTTAGCACTTTGAAGCTAGAAGCATGGGAGTACTGTTTAATAGAAAGTAAATGAGTACTGGTTTCTAGTAATGAGCCAGTGACCCACAGGGAGCTAAAACTGAGTGGAAGTGATGGTCAGGCATTGCTGTGATTAAAACAGATACTGATAGGACAGATAAACATACGCTTGTGCAGATATGTATCAGTGCCTTACCCTGTGCTCAGACTTTTCTGGCAAGTATGGCAACTTGGGTCGAGTCTCCAGGTGGTCGGAAGATCTTTTTTATGGTTGGTTGGTTTTTTGGTTACGCTTATCTTAAAACCTTCAGACATTGAGTTACTTTTGGAAATACCCTGTTCAGCACTTTAACATTGTAAAGACTTGTATACAGACGTTGAACTGTAGTTGTTAAATTCTTCAGCAGTTTCCTTCTGCGAGTCCTTCATGAGGGACTGTGTCTCATAATAGGGGGAGGCATGCAGAAAGGTAAGTGCTTAGCTGGAAATACTTGTGTAGTTTTGGTCCTGCTGTCCTGTGTTGCAAGACAGCATCATGGCATACTTTAGTCTGTGCCTTTGACAAATCTGAGACTGATTTGCACAAAATGCATACCACCTCTATTAGAGTAATATAATTTACTTAAGTGATAATGTTGGAAGTGTGCATTGCTGGCTGCTGAATCACCATAGCATGAACCTGCTCTAAGCAGGCTAGAATTCTGTGCTGGGCTCTGCCACGTCATACATCCCCTACACAATTCAGTGTGGCTGAAGTGGTACTGGTGAACAGGACTCTCTGAAAACCAGTTCTGTGAAGAAGGCTCTTATTCTCAGGTTTCTGAGATGTGCACGTGTACTGATGTGCATTCTGTTATGTCACAAACCATGGAGTGGTGAAGGATGTGGGAAGCAGTATGAAATTTCAGAAGCAAACTAGCCATATATTTCTTCAGAAGTACCAGTTGTAAATGTGGGTAAGTGGGGCAGTGGTCCACATTTGCATCATTTAGCTCTTTTTCCAGATTGCCTGCAGATTCAGGAAGATTTTATAATCCCAATGTAACTTCTAAGGTTTTATCTGCAAAGAGAAATAATTTTTAAAATGATATGTGGACGTGTTCTTTCCCCTAGCCTTGTCCCTAGCTTTCCCTGACTCATAACTGTATTTTCCTTGCAGGTATCCCTACTAGAATACCGCAAGAGGAAGCAGGAAGCCAAGGAGGGAGGCGATTCAGTGCGATGCACAGGGACTCCTACCCGACAGGGCAGCAGCGGTTCTGGGACTGACACAGATGCCAGCAGCCTGCCGGGCTCTGTAGTACGAACCCCGTCCTCCCCACAAAGTGGCTTCTCCCCTTCTCATCCTTCTTTGCCTCATGTAGAGGACATCAGCCCACCAGACTCAAGGGGGGCTAGTTCCTCAACATCACTCTGCAAATCCCAGGAGAACATCAGCAGCAGGTGGTGAGTGTTATCCCTCCAAGCAAGGCTCACACTGCTCTGCAGAGATGAACCAAACTCGTGGGGGGGAGGGAGGAGGGCATTTCTGTTGCAGTAATTTCAGTGGGATGGATTCTGTTGAGTGTCATGGCACAGTTCTCTTTCTTAATTGCTAAACTGTAAAGAATACCAGCAGCCTTCTTAGCGTGCCTCTTAGTTCTTAGTTTATATATCAAAAATCTGCCTTGAAAGATGAAGTTAAACAGTTCTCTCTTCGACCAGTTTCCTTTTAAGGACCCAAGTTTGAAGGACTTAACTTGTAATGAGAATTTAATCTAGGTCTAGGTTAAAAGGTCTTCTATTGTTGAATTTCCATTCTATTTTAGACGTATGAGTTACAGAGTTGGTCTTTCCAGGAGGGGAAAGCTGATGGAGCCCTCCGCAACCGTGCATGTGAGAAGCAGGGACAGTGGAACAGCCTCAGCTTTCCTGTGCCTTGCACAAATAGCTTTGAAGTGCAGTTACCAGGCTGCAGTTAGATTGCCCAAAGTGTGAAAAAAATCTCCCTATTGTGTTACTGTGTGAAGATTTAATATGGGGAAATGTTAGTTTTCAATGACTTTTAAACTTCATAGTAATGTCTGATTGCCAAAATGAAGCACTGCTGTGCTGAAATGCAGAGTATTGAGTTGTAGTCTGTACACGTGGTCCGTATACATGGTGATGGTTGGAATTTAGGATAGCTGGAGTGATGTAGTACAGTGGCTTTGCTGCCTTTTATTCACGTTCTGCTTGTGGAGAGTGCGGGTGTAAAGGCATGTCGTTTGTAACACTCACTTGGCACGTGTGCACTTGTGTCACTGCTTGTGCCCTGGCAGGGGGTGGTAAGGGAGAAGAGGCTGAGCAGTGCTGAAGACTGCAAGAAACATGAGGTTGATAGTATCCGAGAAACGTTGGTTTGGATGAACTTACAGGAATAATAAGATGTGCTTTCTTCCTTTTTACAGTCCTTCCCCACCCCAAATATCCTCACTCTTCCAGTGAAAATTTATGAGAAATAATTAATCTTGTGATAGCAGTCTGCCTGCCTGCTGACCTTCTGCCAGGTGTCAGGACTGACCGCAGCTGGGACAGGCAGCTGATGATTAGTTCATGAATATTTTGTGCAAGTGTTGGTATCACCTGCCCTTTTCCTCCCATGCCACTTCTTTCTGCCTGCAAAAAGGTGAAAGAAAAATCTAGCTAAGTGGGGAAAAAAGTCTTAGCTGGAGATGAGGTGTCTGTGGTAACCTTGCTCCTGTGTGGGGCTTTCTGTTCTGTTTGCTTCATCTGCTCCTCCTCAGCAGATGCTCTGGCTTCAGTTTATCACATGATTTCAAGAGTTGCAGGATTAAATATGATATTGCTGCAGGACTCTGAATATAAAAGTTGAAGCCACGCTGATGTGTTTTGAAATAGGATTAAGCAGCTGTGCTGCCTTTTTTTTTTTAATCCCTGTTCTTCTGTCTTTTAATGGGCAAGGCTAACAGTCTTACAGTCCCCTTCCACTTTAAAAAGAAACAGATATTAGAAATAACTGTATGTCACAGAGTTAAACTTGTGAACCGGTCTCATCTTTAACTCTGGGCACTTACATTTCTGATACATTTCCAGACATTCACAATAGTGTAATACAAGGAACAAAAGAAAATGGTGGGATCTAAAATTTTGTGCCTTAATTTTCATTTGTCCGGATTTCTGCTGAATTCTACACTATTTGCCAATAGCTTTCATTTAAAAAAAATGAAGTTTCTGTCTCTTTCAGTTGCCAAGATACAGCCATCACAATGTAAACAGATGTGCTGCTGCCCAGTAAACCCAGCCTTGCAGAAAACTGTCTCCAGCAAAACAATAGCAGCAACGAAGGTGTGAATTCACCCCCTCACCCCATTCACCTCCATGAGGTGTGAGCTGTGGCCCCTTCTCCCTTCTGCTTCAGTGAGGGGTGAACTTCAATATCTGGGCTATTAAATATTTTGTTAAAAGCTAACGTAAAGCACAGCTTTTAATATATCTTTTAAAATATTTATTAAATACAGGACATACATTCTTAGACTGCATATTTGCATGATATGCAGTATGCTTAATGTAATGGTTGAATATAATTATATAATATTTGGGCATTTTAGGGCACACGTTTTTCAGTGTCTGGGATAAGGCATCACGAACCCCTGATGGAAGTGCTACTATTTTACAGGTTAAAACACATACCTTTAAAGAGATTTGGATGGTCCAGTGCATGGTAGGTGCTTGGCAGGGATCCGGGGTGTGTCAGTGGCTCTGCTTCTGTAGATTGGCTTTAGGAAAGCCACTTCACCTCTTTTTTCCAGCTTTAGACCAACCAGATGCTTGTAACAAATGACTGAATGAGGTCTAGCACCAATCTTGAGAGTTTTTATATTACAAAATAAATGAGACAAAGTATCAATAATGGACAAAGTGATCATGGAAGCTCTGCTCCAGGAACAGTGCATTATCTGACTACTATGTTGACATTTTATTATCATAAGATACTGGTTTTTCTTCTTTTTAGTTTGAATAAAAGTAATCTGTGTAAAATAACTGCATGTAATTTTAAGACAACAACAGGCTTTCAAAATGCTTTTGAATCCTGAAACAACTTTCTGGGACAAAATATCCTGTAATCAGGTGATCAACTGAGGTGAATGTTTATAGCATCCTTCTGATAAAAGATCTTGTTTTTTCTCAGGGCAGTGCTATCATAGTAGCCAGTGATGGACAGTCTCAAATCCCACAGGAGCTTATCTGTGTTGCAAAAGCAGTGCAGGATTTTATTCCTCCTCTGTCTTAGAGAGCTGGTGTTCTCTGGTCCCTCCATTCTGTGGTAGAGGTTTGCAGCTGCAATAACTTCATAACAGTGGATTTCAATAGAAACCTTTGAGACTTCAAAGACAAACCTGTTTTGCTATTACTCCCAGGACCCCCAAGCCCCCTTGTGCGTTGGTCACATTGATCTCAACTGTGTAATAGCAGTCCTCAGCTGTTACTGTTTTGTTTTTTTTTGTTGCAGGATGGTCCCAACATCAGTGGAGAGGCTTCGAGAGGGCCGAGGTATACTTGAGAAGGTGCTACGAAGTGGTGCAAAAGTATCCCAGAGAAGTGAACCCTCACCTACCTGTGACAGCGCTGTTGAGAGAGATGCAGGTAGGAAGAGCTTATGAGTTCCTTGCTGGGGGGAAATGATGGGCTCAGCTTTGTAAACTTGCCTATGAAGTCATTTATACCTTCATCTCTAGCATCACCAATGCCTGATAAAGGCCTTCTGCAAACCGTACTTTGTTATTTGGATAATACTGCCTGAGCCTGTAAACCTCTCCTATTAGACCTGGAAGGTGTCCAGTTTTATCCAGAGTTTGGATTCAAGATCACCTGCATTTTGGCTCTGGCAGCGACAGCTTTTTTGCCGTTGGATAGATGAGTTAACTGGCATTGCCTCAATTGCACCTATATACTGGGAATATGAGGGTGGTATCCCTTAATAATTCTAGTTGGCTGAACATCCAGATAAATGTATCGCTCGCTAAAATGCACATTTGCTTCAGGCAGTGGTAAGAGCTAATAGAGCTTCCATACCTTACCTCATCTCTGTTTGGAAGTTATTTGATTCCTGGAATTGCGATGCTTGCTGGTTTTGTGAGATGCACTTATTCACTGAGATGAACACGGTTCTGCCTTGCTGTTCCTTCCTTCTGTGACTAATGGGTTGTTCTCACTGAGTAGCATACGGGGTCAGTGAGTGCTTGTGACTTGAGCTGAACTTACATCCCTCTGTTATCCACCTGGGATTGAAGGTCAGTTGTGACTTCCCGTAAGGGGGGCTGGATCACTTTATCATTGCCCAATTTCTTAGCTGTGATATAGAGTTATTTGTTTTCTATTTATCTTACAGTCCCTGTTGAATACAATTGCTGTTTTTCCTAACAGATAGTGCCCAGTATGTAACAGAACCCTGCTCTCCCTTGTGACTTATGATGATGGATCATCACGTTTAAATAACTTAGTCTGTGTTACTATTGATCTCTGCTTCTTCACAGTTGAGAACTATTAAGGACTCCCTCACTGATATGGTTATAGCTTGCTGATGATCTGTAGTAGGGATCTGGATCCCTCTGGAGCATTTCCTTTCAGTACATTTTCTTCATGTGGTTTTAAGAGAGTCTCTTAAGACTTGTCAAAAATGCCACTGATCTAATGGGACCCAACTGTAATTCTCTTCTGTGTCTTTCTCATTCCAATGGAAGTGGAAAAGAAGCACTTCTCCCTCCTGCTTTGTGTCCTTCTTCCTTCTGCAGGTATTAAGAAATTGTGGAGGGAAGTGTTGGCTTTGTCTTGTTAAGACTGCATAAAGCAAATTCAGGAAACTTTACAGTCTATTCACCTTTTGTAATCTAGACTGTCTAGGTAGCCTTCACTCCCCAAGGATTATTTTGTGCGTAAACACTGCATCTAATATCTGCAGCACTGATTGTGTAATTGGCCTTTTAAGAAACAATTTCTTCCTGAAATCTTTAGATTTCTTCTGATTCAGCTTCTGATCTCCTGGCTTGAATAGTTAGTCTCTTCTGTGCAAGACTGCTTAACAGAACATGCCTTGACTGCAATCTTTGCCTTTCTGCAGTGCGGTACTCAGAATGTCACCCACAGCAAACAGCTACTCGGTGCTTTGGATATGGTTTCAGAAAATGGAAGGTGGCACAGGATACATGGTAGAAGCTTCTTGTATCAGTCTCTGTGCAGGTCTTGTGCCCAGAGGAAAGACGTCTGAGCCTCAACAGCACAGAAGACAGTTCCACCCAGGTTCCTGTTTGGTTATGCCAGCAGCCATGATGTAGCACAGGACAACAACCGCAACAAAGCCATGGGCGCTGCTGGCACTGATGCTCATGCCAGTGCATCTGGTACAAAGCCAGGCCTGCCTGGCAGACATACAGAGCAGACTAATGCAGCGTGTCCTGTTTCAGGACTGAGAGACATCTGTCATGTAAATTTGATACTAATACCAACACTATTTCACCAAGGCATTTCAAACGCTGCTGCTGAGAATCCCAGAGATACTGCGGATAAACAGCTCCATCTCATCAGACTGCAACATCATAAATCTGATGTGAAATCTTCCAGTCCCACCGGTTTCCCTCTCTCCTAAACAAAGCATGATCACTTGCTAAATCCTGTGGTTATAGTAGTGGCAGCAGAAGAACACGCGGGTCAGAGTGACTGGGTCACTTGCTGAACGTACTTCTTGCCTATCTCAGTTGAGGTTCAGTTATTTGCTAGGACAAAAAACTCACCTGCCCTCTAAGATCAGGGTGTTGGAAGGGCTTGCTCTGCTAAGAAAAAGCTTATTCCTTTTTCTCTCTCACGTAGCTATGATGCATCAGTGTGTACTGTGCTATTGTTACCCCCTAGCAGTCACACCTTTTCGCCATCTTGGTCAGCATTTTCTGAGATTTAAGAGTAAGCTGGTTTGGAGCAGCCCACTGACTTGTAAAGCGTGTCCCCCAGCATGGCAGCAGAGGTGCAGTCAGCCTTGGCAGTGTGGGACTTCAGTCTTGGGCAGCACCTGGACCTGCCTTTGAGGAGAGCCAGTGGCAGGAGCCTGCTGACAGCCCATCTAAGAAAGGGTAGTTTTATTTCCCTAGCTGTAACTGTAGCCAGTGAGGATTGCTATGGCCAAAACTGAGTGGAGAGCTGCTGAGTCCTTAGAAACTGTCTTCTGCCTCTTGTGTCCTTCTGGAAAGCCCCAGGAGCACACACAGCCTGCATGCTGTTACTGGTGCAGCCATTCATGTAGACTGGGCCAAGGCAAGTGAGCTTTGCACTAAACCAGTTGTTGTAAGGGAAGCAGCAGTGTCTAATGTGTGTGGCTGTTGTGTGTCACGTGAATGTTTACCACTGCCTTCTGTTAGGGTTCTTCAGCTTCCAAAAGGCGGATGACTGGAGGAGCCACTCTGGTCTCAGCTGTAGCTGGAGGCAGAACAAGACAGCTGCAGCTTGCAGGTGTCACTTAAGAGGGAACTGTGGTGACCTCAGTACACGGGTGAAGTATAACATGTTGCCTGTGCTGTGCATTGCAGATACAGCAGGAGGAGACACTCCAGAAGCCCACAAAGGACCAGCAGTTTACAGTCCTTCTCGATACAGCTACCAGGTAAATTCTGCCATTTGTTATCCGCCCATTCAGAAGTAAAGCTTTAGACAGCATTAGCGGGAAGGAAACTGTGGAGCTGTCAGTTATTCCCAGCCCTGATGTACTAAGCAACTAGAGTATGACGATGTAGGAGATAGGGAATTGTGTCTGATGTCTCTTCTTTTTTTCTCCCACCAACACGTTCAGCTCCTGCAGTCTGACAGTCCCCAGGCAGAGTCACAGACCCTTCTCCAGCAGAGTTCCTCCCCCTACAGAGGACACCTAACTCCTTCTCCTGGCTACAGCTACCGAGCGGCAGCACAGAGGACAGGACACAGCCTCTCCCATGGTTCCTCAGAAACATCCCTCTCCTCTTCCTCATACTCTAGCCCTGCCCACTTGGTCTCCACAGACTCCTCTGCCCTGTTCGCAGGGAATTCGGGATATTACAGCAGCCAGCAGCACTCTGGCAGTGCCAGCAGCAGCCTCCTGAAGAAGAGCTGCCCAGCTGCTGCCAGCCCAGCACAGCAAATGGCTGTGGACTCTCTTTCCTCAGAGTCTGGCTCTCAGCCCTGCACAGGAGCGTCCAGCTCCACCTCAGCTCCCCAAAGCTCTAGGTCACTACAGTCAGACTTGCGGACTATCAGCCTACCGAGCTCTGGGCAGTCGGTTCTCTACCAGGGCTCCCGGGGGGCGGTGATTTCCAGTGCACAACACTACCCGCACCGAGGGGGCAGCAGCGTCCATCAGTACAGACTGCAGCAGCTTCAAGGTTCTGGAGTAAAGACTCAAACAGGACTTTCCTAGGGCTGCTTGGACTCCAGGAGGAACAAAACTGCCCATAGCTCCTTCCAGTTACCTCTGGAAGTGGCTCCTGGGCCGGTGTTGGGAGGTCGCACCCGATGCTGGGTGCCGGGGGTCAGAGGCTGAGGTCTGAATGCACGGGTGAGATTTGTGAGCAGTATTGGCCTCTGGCCTTGCAGAAGAAAGCAGATTTCTCTGAGGCAGAGACTGTAGCAAAGCTGTTCCCTGATGTGTGAGTACATTGCAAAAGGAAAAAAAAAAAAAAAGGAAAAAAAAAAAAAAAAAGCAAATGGTTCAAGTGCAATGACTGTGGTGCAGCCTCTGTCTCTTGTCCGTGCCCGTGGCCATAGTCACTCGTGCAGTACGGACATCTTTTTTGATACAAATGCAGTTTAAAGAAACCATTGGGGAAGTTGAACTCCAATCCCAAAGCTCTCTTTATAGGTCAGGTTCTCAGTGCGTTCTGGGGAGGGCTATAATCCATTACGATCATTCCAGTCACAAGCAGATGAGTGCAGACGGCTGCCGCAGTCAGAGCATTTCCAGGACGAGTCTCCACCAATGTGAAGGAGCAGCAGGGAGTCGGAGCGTGTGCCCGTTGCTGCAGAGGATCTGGGATGCGCTGTCGTGCGGTGCGACCGCCGCGTTGGGCGCAGGTCTGTGAGCGGGGAGCGGTGGAGGGGTCCGCCTGGCGGTGCCGACACGCCGGGGTCCGGGACCCGCCGAGCCACGCGGTGGCGATGCTGTGGTGTGCTGGGGGCTGGCGGAGGGCTGAGCGGCTGTCGGGAGGGTCACGGTGCTGGGTCGGGGCTGCGACGTGCCGGGGGGACCTCTGTGTGTGGGTGGCGCGTGGGATGTCCCTCCCGCCCGCCTGCGGAGCGGGGCAGAGCCGGCCCGAGCACAGTGCGCCGTCTGCTCGATTCCATAAGATTGCCAGCTTCTTTCTCACTTGTTTACTGTAATATCGGGCGTGTTTTTATTTATCTAATTTTATATTCAGTTATAACCATAGTAGGTTAGCTAATATACGACAGGTGTCATCCCTGGTGCTGCAGTGGAACTTCTCCTTTCTCTTGGATAACATGATGCTGTGAGTCTGTCTCCCCTGTCTTTTCAGATGCACAGTCTCCTTCCTTTTTTTTTGTTTGTTTTTGTTTTTTTCTTTTCTTTTTTAGGACTGTTACAGGTTTCTCTAATTCCACAACTGAAATCAGGTGTTTGTTCAGCCTAGGGGAGACTTTTAAAATATTGAATCAAAGAGTTAACTTTCTCACACTGTCTGGCTGTGAGCATGTCGGGATGGAACTTGTCACCCTGCAGTTGGGTGTCTGTATACTGTATAAAATTAGGTGTAAACTTCGCTCGGCTTAGCCCTGGGTGTGCAGCCTCCCCTTCCATGCTACGAGCAGCACGGGGCAGGCGGGCTCTGCCCTGCGGGGCGGCAGGAGGGGGCCGGGGGAGCTCCGTGCCCAAACAGCGGCACCTCTGGTCACAGCGGGGCAGGAGGGAGGGACCCTGGAAAGCTCTTGGAAAGGTGGGGGCTGTAGCTTCTTACTCTAGTGGAGTTTTTACACCGTGCTGTAACATTTGAACTTTCACAAGAGATGTAATAATTTTGATAATAAAAAATACTTAACTCGAAAACCGGAGTTCCTGAAATTCCCTGCTTTTCCCACCGCCCTCAATGCTGCGCGGCTGTGCGTGTTGGTGTCCCCACCTGCCCGCTGCAGGGGCGGCTCTGTGATCGGCTCCTGCTCCTTCCCACCCTTATGCTCTCCCCTCTGCCCTGTTTCAGCCGAAGCCAGGTGCTGTGCTGTGCTGTGCTGTGCTGTGGAGCCCCGGTTGTTGAGGAAAGGGCAGCTCCCAGAGGTTCCCGGCTGTGAAAAGCGTTCTATGCTGAGCTCGCTAAGAGGACAAAAGCCGCGCTTGGGGAGGAGGGCAGAGGTGGAGGATGCTCCCAGCACTACCTGCTTCAGAGCCTGTTTTAGGGACACGTTTGGTGCTTTTGACCAGCGTGTGGTTTTCTGGTGCACAGATGCCCAGTGTGACCATTGCTTGCCTTTTCCTTCAGCAGCCTGAGCGGGGCCTGGAGTGCAGCCACACTGCCTGGGGGAAACGTGGGGTGCCCAACACCTCCCGTGTTTGTCCTTGCACAGAAGCAGTCCTTTTTGACGCCTGCCGGCACCGCGGCCATTCGGGGCGGGTCCTTCAGTCGAGTCCATCTGCAGCAAACCCCCCTTTCCAGCTGGGCTGAGCGCACCCCGCAGCCCGTTGGGGCACAGCAGCCCTTTCCCCGACCCCCCGCAGGTCCCCCTCCCCACCACACCACGGGGCTCAGAGCTCGTCTGGTTTGAATTATATTTTTCAATAAGGTTTTGTGAAACACCGTATCAAACTTTGTACTAAAATACAGATATATTACAGCTACTGTATTCCTTTCTCCACTGATTTTCTCGCTTGGTTTTCCAATTCAGTCAGCCGCGGCGCTCGCCGTGGGCCGCGGGGCGACGGCGTGCAGCAGCTGCCGGCGGGGGGAGCGCCGATCCCCGCGGCATGCTGGGCTCCCTGGGCCGCCGCTCGGTGTCCCGGCACGGCCCGGTCCCTCGCCGCCACCCCGCAGGGCCTCGGGGCACGACTTACCGGCTCCGCCAGCCCCGGCAGCGGGTCCCGCACGGCCCTTCATCGCCTCGCCCCCGCAGCGATCGCCCGGCTCCGCGTTCCCACCGGCGGCCCCTCTTTCCCGTTCCCGTCCTCGCCCTCCCAGTGCCCCCCCCTCCCCTCCCCCGGCCCCGCAGCCGGCTGCCCCTGCCAACAGCCCGCGGCTACTGGCACTGAGACGCGGCCGGTGCTGAGGACTTTATTGCATCGTGAGGGCTGCGGCGGGCACCTGGGGAAGCCCCACGCGCCGGTCTGGCCAGCAGAGCCGCGGCCGGGCTTCGGCTGCCGGTGCCTGCGACCGAGTCCTCGGCTCCGCCCGGGCCGCGGCCGCGTGCCGGTGAGCTGCAGCCGGGCCGCGTGGCTGTGACACCGGCGTGGGCCGCGCCGCGGGTGGGTGGCCGCGCGGCGGGGAGAGCCTCGCTGTCACCAGTGGAGATAAAGCACCGTATGGGGATGGGGAGGTTCGGCAGCGGCCGGGGCTGGACGAGGGGGTTTCCTCCTGCACCCGCCCGGGGGGTTCGTATCTGCAGCTGCTCCCACTTACCGGGGCTTACATTCAGCGGTGGTGCGAGTCGGGCGGCGCGGCAGCCGGCGGCGGAGAGGCCCTCGCGGTCCCCACGCTCGGGATGGAGCGAGCGGCGGCCCGCGGCCCCGGCAGCACTGGAAAGCACGCGGTCCTGGGGCTGCGCCGCCGGGCGGGGGGGGGGGGGGCGAGAGGGCTCGAGTCACTTTACCCTGTTTAGAGAATATTAATTTACACGTAAAAGGACGGGCGGGCCCCATCCCAGCCACAGGGCTCCCCGGCCACGGAGACGGGATCACGAAGCTGTACAAAATGGGAGCGGGGAGGGTGCCGGGGCCCGGAGCAGCCAGCGCAGGGCGTCACGGGGCGCGCTGGGGTGGGAGGTGGCGGGTCCGGAGTCCTGGGGATGTAGAAATCTGTTTAAAAACTCGGAGACTGTTTGTTGGTTTTTTTTTTCCTCGAAACGAAACGGCCGTTCTCAGACGAAGCGGGTTTGGGGCATCCTCCCTCGACGGCGGCGGAGGTGCGGGGCCGGTGGGGTGCGTGGGATGGCGGTGTCGGTGTGGACGTGGGCGCGGCGGGCGGCCGGCACGGCCCCGGTGCGGGCGGTGCGGCCCGGAGCGCTGCGTGGCCACCGGCGGCAGATGAGAGGCAGGACGGGGAGGGAGCGCCCAGGCCGCCGGCCGCGGGATGAGGTCCTGCTGCGGGTGCTCGGCCTTATATCCTCTGCGGGGAGAGCACAGCGCGTTGGGTACGGGCGCCCGGGGGCGGTATCGGGTGGCCGCAGTCATTTGTGCCATGCACGTGCATGCCTCAAACCTGCTGCCCCCACTTATTCCCCGTCCACACGGGGCCGCCCAGCACGGTCGCACCCAGACACGCCACGCAGGAGTAGGGGACGGGGTGCCGAAACTCAGGACTTACCGCGGTGCCGACAAAATCTGTCAAAACACAAAGAGAAAGCGTCAGCGGCGCAGTGCCACTGGGGAGGGGCTCGGCTGCCCGCACCCTCCTGCCCCAGCCTGGTCACTGCTTGGGCTTGCCCCGCGTTTCGACGGCCCCAGAGGCCCAGTGGGACCCTCCTACGGCCACACTGGGGCCCCCCACTGGGGACGGGGTCCCTGCCATCACCCCATGGTGTTCCCACCTGGTAGCGCAGCGCCCACCTTTGCTCTCTGTCTTGAGCTCCTCGTGCAGCAGGTCGTTCTGCCGGTTGCCGAGGACGAAGGCCAGGAAGGAGAGGATGAGGGCGTTGAGGATGCCGATGATGGCCAGGATGTAAGCCCAGCGCACGGAGCAGTCGCCCAGGGAATACTTCCCCGTCTTCTCCCCGCACATGTCCCGGATGGTCTCCGCATCCCAGCCGTCGGGGAAGATCATGCAGCCCAGCACCAGGCAGAGAGCTGCGAGGGAGAGAGCGGAGGGTGACGTGAGCGGGGAAGGGAGCAGCGAGGCAGGGCTCTGTGTCCCAGGACCTCGCAAAGTGAGCGAGAGACACTGCGGGATACAGGGCACATCCGGCATCCCGCTGCGCCAAGAGCTCACTGGGAAAAGGCAGGAATGCAGCAACCATCTCGCGCGCTCCCAGCAGCACGCCACATCCCCTGTCACAAGCAATTCTCTCTCCCCGCTTGTCCCCAGCCCGCCCCGTGTCCCTGAAGAACCTTTGCACACGCTGTGAGCCCGACCTTTCCCAAATGCCGGCAGCAATGTGCTGGGAAATGCAAGCGGAGGGGGACGAGGAGGGGGTCCTGCTGCCCACCCTCCACGCACAGGTGCTCAGAGACCTGCAGGCAATTCTCATTTTTCACTTAAAACAGCCTCTTGTCCCCCCTCTCCCCACCAGCCCCAGCTGTCTGCAGGGCACGTGTGCTCAGGGGATGCTCTGGACCGGGGGAATTGACGATGCTCAGCCATTTTTGCAGCTACAGCGTGGTTTTGTGCTCCGCCGTGCTCCCTTGTCAGGGTCCTGTCAAATTCAATGGGCTTTGATATCTCGGCAAAATGAATGAATTGAAGGGAATTCAGCTCTGTGACTCAGGCCGCGGGCACAGAACGGCCGTGGGCAGGAGAACAGGGCTGGAGGCACGCTCAGCACGTTTGGACACATGGGGCTGTCCCCAGAGTTGGCACACAGCAGAGGACTCCCCTGCACCCACCTTCACGGATGAGCACCGAGAGACCGAGAAGTGGAAGGTGTGAGGCAATGGTGGGAGAAACAGCAATGGGCTGGGCCCCAGGGGGCTCCTTAAACCAGGCTGGGCTCTGCACCACCCCTCCCCGGGTTCAGCTGCTGCCCGTCACACGCACCCACGCTCGGGGACTCCCTGCAGCTATAAATAATGCTGCCTCCGGCACGCAGCAGCCAGGGCACCGCCTCCCAGAACAGCCCCGGTGGCTCTCCCTGGCCTCACCACCACACTGGGGACCCCCGGCAGGGATGGTGGGGACGCTGGGGGCTGGGGTGGCTGCTTCTCGCCAGAGATGAATAGCAGAAGGAGAGTGAGCACATAGACCTGCCCTAAAAATAGAAATCCCACAGAAATCAATGGAAATGAGTGGCAAAGGCAGGAGTGCCTCACGGCGCTGCGCTCCGCGGGCTGAGCCACAGAGCAGCGGGCTCAAGAATAGGGCTACACGTCGGCACGAAGCAGAGCTGACAGCTGCTTTGTCTGGGAGCACAGCGAAGGGCTGCGGGGCGCGAGCGGTGCCCACGTGCCTGGAACTGCCCATGGAGCAGCTTCTGCAGGAGGGCTTCGGAGCCCGGGGCTGCGCGGTGCGAGGGCTGTGCCATCCCTGCTGCGGGATGGGCTGGGGGAGAAGGGAGAAGGGAGAAGGGAAGCCTCTGGGGAAGTGTTTGGCGGGCAGAGGCTTCTCAGTCCCATGCCCTGCTGTGGGTGACAGCTCTGTGTCCTCCCCTGGCACCCAAGCGTGTGGCATGCGGGGATGCCGTGGGCACGGTGCTCCTTGTGTGCCCGTCCCACCAGGACACCGATGACGTCCGCACGTTCAAGGCACATTCTGGGTTTTGTAACAGAAGGATTTAGCAAAATCTCCAGTTTTGCGTTGCTGGGATTTTGAAGAGGGCAGATGGCTGCGTTTCTATTTGCGCTAAAGCAGTCTTTCCTCTTAATTAGATTCGGTTTACTCCTAGGGGGGCAGCGGCTTTTGAGCTGGGGCTTTCTGTGAGGCTCTAATTAAACCTTTCCCTGATTGCTGTCCACTAATTGGACACTGAAGATTTAAGCACTTTTTTTCTGGACGAGATGCTGAACTCCAGCCCCCCCTCCCTGTTGTCCCACCTCAGAGGAGCCACACACTCCCACATCAGCTCCATGCCTGCACTTGGCCATCCCACCCCCTCCTTTACATGTCTGTTGCGAAACCAGGGGCCTCGCTGCTGCTTCTGCATCCCCCTGCCCACATCCCAGGCTGCCTTCAGGGTCGTGCCCATTGCCGCACAGCAGCCGGGCGCGCAGAGCCCCTTGATTAAGCTGCTGATGATCGGCGGGATTTGGGCTCTGAGCTCGCCTTAAACCAGTAAATCTTCGGGACAGGGAAAATTAAAGATGAAGGAATTTCCCAATAAGCCAAGGCAGCTCCAGGCCAAGCTGCACTGGGGGAGGAGAGGTCAGGATCTCCACAAGCTGGGCCACCTGTGAGCTCCCAGCATGAGGACAGACTCCACAGGGCCCTCTCCTAGAGGGGGTCACACTGGGGGTCTTCTATTGGGATTGCAGACAGCACCGCGTCCTGCTGGTGCAAGCTCTGGGTCTGGACACGCTCACTTAGTATGCAGCAGGCAGTATGGTAATGGTGTTCCAGATGTGGGAAAAGTGGAGAGACAGAGAGGTGCAGGGTTCCATCCCCGGCGGAGCTCAGCATCGCTTCTCATGGTCTGACCTAAAAGGAGTGAGCCTCCAGGAGGAGAGCTTGGGGGGTCCTTGTCAATGTCCTCTCCCCTTCTGGGAAAAGTTTGGGTTCTGTGCATGGGGAGGTGTTGGGCTTCATCTATGGCGCCTGGAGTTCCTTTTTTGTGGAAGATGCTAAGGAGGACCTATGAACAGGGCCACTTTTAGGGAGAATCTTAGAATCCTTTGAGTTGGATGGGACCCTTAAATGCCATCTGGTCCAACCCCCTGCAATGAACAGGGACACCCACAGCTCCATCAGCTGCTCAGAGCCCGTTCAGCCTGACCTTGGCTGTCTGCAGGGATGGGGCACCCACAGCTCTCTGGGCAGCCTGTGCCAGTGCCTCACCACACTTACTGTAAAAAACTTTTTCCTTACATCCAGTCTAAATCAAGGTAAATGCAACATCCCTCGGTGGGCAGAGCCATACTCAAAGTCTCTTTATGGAAAGGAAAAAGTCAGCATTTCTGACCACTTCATGATGCTGAGGCAAGGGACAGGACAGCATCTTTTTCATCTTTTTCAATGCCTTCTCCCCCACACCTGGTGCTGGTGTCCCATGCAGCCCCACATACCCAAAGCCACTGCCCAGCACCTGCGCTGCTGCCTGCATCCCATGCCCAGTGCTGGGGTTCTGAGAAGCCCTGTCTGCTGCTACCTGGTGTTCCAGGAAGCCCTGAGAGTGTGGGCATCTAGGAGAGTCCCCAGTGTCCAAGTCAGTCCTTGGCTCCAGTGTCTGGTAGAGACCCTGGCGCTGGCAGCTTGAGAACCCCCAGTGCCAGCTCCCTGAGCTCAGAGGAGCCCCCATCTCTGGTGCCAGTGCCCTTAACACCAGTTCCCAGTGCCAGGGAAGCCCTAGCACCCAGAATCCAAAATACTCCAAACACAAACCCCCAGCACATGCAGAAGCCCCAGTACATAAAGCAGCTCTGGCATCAGCATGCACCACATGAGGCAACGCGCAGTGCCAGCCCCTAGCATTTGGGGCAGCACCAGCGCTGGTGCAGTGTATTGATAACCCTCAATGCCAGCACCCAGTATCCACAAAACCCTCAATACCAGCACCCAGTGCCCAGGCAAACCGTAGCATCTAGCACCAAGTACCCAACGCACTCCAAACACCAGCACTCAAAACATGGAGAACCCCAGCCCCAGCACCAAAGAAGCCCTGGCACAGGCATGCACCACACAGGGCGGTCTCAAAAGCCATCCCCTAGAACTTAGGGAAGCCCCTAGCACTGGTGTCAGTACACTGATGACCCCCAACGCCAGCACCTACTATCCAAAGCAATCCCAACACCCAGTGCCTGCAAAAGTCCAAGCGCTCAGCATCCAAAGAAACCCAAGCACCAGTGCCCAGGGGACCCCCTAGCTTTGTTGCCAACGCCTTGGCCACCTCTCACACCAGCACCCAGTGCGTGGGGAAGCCCCTAAAACTGGTGTCAATGCCCTGATGCCTCCCAGCCCCATCATCCATCACGTGGAGAACCTCCAGCACCCAGTATCCGAAGCACTCCAAACCCCAGCACTCAGTATCCAAAGAATCCCCAGCACCAGCGTGCATATGGGGCAGTGTCCAACGCCGGTGTCAGTGCATTGGTAAGCCCCACCACCAGCTCCCACTGTCCTACAAAGCACAAGCACCAGCACCCAGTGACTAGGAGACCCCCTAACTCTAGTGCCGGTGCCCCGACAACCCCTACCCCAGTACCCAGCGCCTCGCTCAAGCTCTGGCACCAGTGCCTGGAGGACCCCTCAGCTCTGCTGCCAGCGCCCTGACAACCCCTCCACCGGCACTCAGCGTCTAGGAGACCCCCCTAGCTCCGGTGCCAGCGCCCCGACGCCTCCCCACCCCCAAGCCCCCCCGCCCCCCACCTGCCAGCAGCTGCATCCAGGCGCAGATCTTGTAGACGGTGGCGGTGTTGCAGAAGAAGAAGAGCGCGAAGCAGGTGATGCAGCCCAGCGTCAGCACCATGGACAGCAGCACGAAGAAGGCCGCCGCCTGGAAGGCGCCCGAGGGGATGGTGCTGAAGTCGGTGAAGGAGCCGCGGCACGCCAGCTCCCGGCCCGCCAGCCCGCTGCCCACGCAGTAGTGGAACAGCCCGAAGTAGCCGGGTTTGGGCGTGTTGACGCTGTCTCCCACCCAGTAGGGCTGGATGAACACCACCACGTTGATGATGGCGAAGCAGATGGTGAAGATGGCCCACAGCACGCCGATGGCCCGCGAGTTCCGCACGTAGTTGTCATGGTACAGCTTGGAGGCCTCCTGCGACGGCAGCATCCTGGCGGATCGGGCCGCCCCGCCCGGCGCCGGCCACCACCTGCGGCCTAAGGGAGCCGGAGGGCTGCCGGCCCCTGCGCCACCCGCGCCGCCATCTTGGCTGCCGCCTCTGCGCCCCGCGCGCGCGTCCCCGACGCCGCCGCGTGCGCGCGCCCCGCCACTGCGGAGCCCGGCCTAGCCCGACCCGCCGCGCGCCCCCGGCAGCGGGACGCCGAGACGAGCTTCGGCTCCGCCCGCCCCGGCTTCGGCTGCGCTCGGAAGGGCGCTCGGCCACGCCCCGCCCCCGCCCCGCGCGGCTCGGAACCGTTCGGAGCGGTTCGGGAAGGTTCGGAACGGATCGGCTGCGATCGGCGCGGCTGAGGGGGGCCCGAACGAGGCGCAGCTCGACCGCGCAGGGCAGCAGCGGCCGTGGTGCGAGCGTGCAGACGGGGGGGTTCTCGTGCAGTGAGGGACGCGGGGCGGCGCCCGGCACCTATCCCGATGTGTGTGTGTGCCTGACCGGGGCCACGGGGAAGGAGCGGGCGGCTGCGGGACTGCAGCGGTCAGGCTACCGGCAGGGCCGTCCAGCGCCCGAGGAACGGGCAGGGAGCGACCGAAAGGCCCCCCGCGGCCCTGCTTATTCAGGAGCTCCGCGTTAGCGACGGGCTCTACTCGCACCGTAGCGTAGCCCCGACCGCCCCCAACGCAGCCCGCCCGTGTCGCGCAGTGGTGACGACGGCGACGCGCCGGAAGGGGCGTGGCACGCGCCCCGCGCTGATTGGCGGGCTTGCACCGCGGGGCGGGCGGAAGCGGCGGCGGGCGGAAGTGGCGCCATGGCGTGGCGGCGGTGAGCGGCGCGGGGATGGCGGCGGCCCGCGGCTGCCCCCCGGCGGGCTCCGGGGACCGCGGCCTGGCCGAGCTGCTGCTGGAGTTCTCCCGCACCCAGTACCGCGCTAAGGATGGCGGAGGCGCCGCCGCCGCTAAGGTGAGGAACGCCGGGGGGGCTGTGCGGAGGGGGCTCGGCGCCCGGTGCCTTAGCGGCGGGCGCTGAGCGGTGGCTGCGCGCAGGTGGAGCGGATCGAGCGACGCTGCTTGGAGCTCTTCGGCCGCGACTACCGCTACAGCGTGATCTCCAACGCCCACGGCGAGGTCTGCGCGCACTACCCGCGGCACATCGTCCTGCTGGAGCGCGACAACGCCGCCGGCCGCGACCCGTAAGGCCCCGATCCCTGCCCCGCTTCGCCGCGTGCCCCGAGGAGCTCCCGGGGCCGCCTCCCGGACACTTCGGGGCTGCGGCTAATTATAGCCGCCCTGTCAGTCGCTCCGTGTGCCTCGCTGCTGTGCGTGCTCTCTGCCTCCCTCGGGGAGCCTTAGCCCTGCGGCTCTGAGCGCTCCGCTCGCTCCCAGCGGTGGTGGCGTTTCCCTTTTCCCAGAGGTGTGAGGAGCTCGCAGTCAGCAGCGTGGCTGCGGGGTGCCTGCTGTGTCTTCTTGGAGGGCTGAAGTTAGAGGAATCGTAGTCTGAAAAGCACCTCGAGTGAGAACCCCCGTAGGGGCTGGGCAGACTGAGGCAGTCTCAGCAGGTGGGTGCCCACAGCACGGATGTGAGGGCACTCTCGTTCAGTAACCCAATGAGAGATGCCTGCCCGCAGCTTAGCGCAGTCCAACTTAACGTGTTCCTGGACTTTGACCCGCAAGCTCAGAACTGCTTCCACTCCAGGCTGTACAATGTCTGCTCCCTGTGACTGTAACAAAAGCCTCTTGTTTTATATTTTAATCTCTTCCCCCAGAACATAACGCAATTTTGCTGTTTTAACTCTGATCGCGACAAGATGTGTTCCAAAGGGCAGTGATAGTGACGTGCTTTGTGCTGCGTTGGCTGCTGAACAAAACCAGTAGGTGCTGGAGAGGGGCTCGGAAACAGCCACTGCTGATGTCAGCTGGGAGTTTCTGTTTAAAGGTTGGACCAGATTGCAAAAGATTAAACCCCCTGATGGAGGCTGCAGGGAAGAGGGAAACTGAAATCTGAAGTTATAGACATAATTAGCAGCATCTTTAGGGGAGAGAAAGCAGCTGCTGCTGGTTTGTTTGGTTTTTTTTTCTGTCTGTGCAAGAATGAAGGATATTTAATTTTTCTGTCAGCTCTTCAAAACAAGAGTGTTTTCCTATTTTCTTCTGTGACTTTGCAAGCTATGAGTGACCACTAACACTTAAAATACTGATTACTTTCAAGCCTAGATTTATTCTTCCAAGAAGTCCTGGGAATAGACTGCCCTTCATTGTACCTTTCCTTCTGGTTTCTGGGCAATAACCTCTGTGAAAGCTGCTAAGTAACTTTACCACGAATATAGTTTTTGGTTGCACCATTATATTCCACAAAACGATGATGAAATACTGAACAAATGTTAGCAGTATAGAGAATGTTGCACTTCTTGTGTTGCAGAACGCAAGAAACCTCTTCCAGTGAATGGAACAATCCCTCTAGGACCTAGTGTCTGGGGCTGCCTTTCACCTTTGTAATGTTCTTGTTCAGCTGGTAAGATCCCCTTGAAGTGTGCAAGACACTTCACGCCTCTGAGAATGCCACATTTTTTGGAAGCAATTCTAGGCTGTGCAAACTCTGCTGCCCCACGAGTTGTGCTGGTGCAGCTGTTTCTGAAGCCATGTGGGGAACTAGCAGAAAAGGGCTCTTTTAAACCCAGACCGGTTTCAGATTCTGTTCAGGCAGCTGGGGAGTGGAAGGGTCTTGCTTGGCTATCGAGCTGAGATCCGGGCTGGTGGAGGAGGTAGTGAAAGCATGGGAGGAATATGGCTTGTGTTTTTTGCTACCAACCACCACAGTGGTGTGCCTTTTGGTGCAGTGCTGCTCAGTCAGCTGCAGGAAGTAGCAGAGGGCGTCTGACAGCCAGGAGCACCTGCTCTGTGCTCAGGGACCTCTAATGTCCCCCCCAGCAGGAGTGGGCAGGCACTGTAAAGGCTTGGAAAACATTGAGATGTGCTGGGTTTTTTTTGCTCCCTGTCCTGTTCTTTGTGCCTGTGCTTACTGACAACTTCCAGAGATCAGACACAGGCCTCATCTTTGGCTTCCCTGCCAGTTCACATGTATGTCTGCACTCCAAACAACAGTGTTAGACTGTGAAGAAACACTTAAGCTCCAATACTGTGGCTAGCCATTGAGAAACAGCTCTGCTTCAGAACTGTACAGATATACTGTTACCAAAACAGTTGCTTACTCATAGAAAATGTTTCTCTTTTAAATGCAAAGGAAACTCAGCTTGGAAGTCTGATTTGGAGGGTGAGAATTAACACAGAGGTAACACAGACAGAAGGTTGCCCGCTAGTATCCTCTAGAAAACCAACTTCTGAGGAAGCAATACCTGTAAATCCCAGGAGTTATGAGTTAAGATTCATTACATTCCTTCCACCTTTTTCTTCACTTGGCCTCTGGAAGCCATAATGATGCTCTTTCACATGGCTGTTGGAGTCAGCTCTGATTTCCAAATTAGACCTTACTCCCACCTGTGCAGCTTTTTGCCCCTTGTCCCTGAAAGAGCATTGCAGCTGTTCTTCAGGGCAGATCTTTCCCCTCCCTGCAGCATCTCCACCGGGCTTCATGCTGACCCTGTGTCCCTGTCCTGCTGGCACTGGTTCCTTGTGCCTCTCCTGGGAGATGCAGTTAGTGTGCAGAGAGCTGAAGCCTCTTGGTTGCTCTGAGCTCCAAGCATTGTATTTTTGCTGAATCCTATTTTTTTAGGTTTTGAAGCCATGCTAAAGAGCTGTTAACACTGTAATAAAGTTCTGTTTTCCCTCTGTATTTCCTTTTACTAAGGAAACAAAGACAGCTGGAGCAGAATGCAGGATGCCTTTTAGTTGTGTTCATTCGCTTAAAAACAATCCCAAAACGCAGATCTGTACATCAGAACCTCTCAAAGGTTCAAAATAGATAAGGATTGTGGATGACACGTGAAGCCACCTCGTGCTGCTCGCCGGCTGTTCCTGCAGTGTGTTACTCCCATGCTCTCTGAGGAGGGCGTGCTAGGAGGGAAGCAGCTCCCAGCTGCCTGCAGTGCCAGCAGCAAGCAGTTCGGGCTGTGCTGGTTGGGTGCCCGCTCCTGATGCCTGCACATAAGCACACGTACTCTGTGTGCAGTGTATACTGCGCTGGCATTCAGCACTCTCCTGTCGGTGCTGTTTAAAGATTAGCTTGGCTTCGTACTCTTCACATTCCGGTAAAGAGTATTTGTCGGAGCTTCTCGTGCTGGAAGAAGCCTTTATGTGTAGGGAAACACGTGAGAAATCCTAAGCTTCCATTGTGAATTCTGGGATTAAGTTCTTATCAAACTGTAGGACTGGCAGGTTTTGCTTGCTGCCTCCTCGCTTCCTCCAGCAGTACTTTGTGTTGTCTCCTATAAATGGATCCGTTTCCATGTTAACAGTAGTTTATTTTTTCTAATCCTTACCTGAATGCCTGCTGCAGGTAGATTGCTTTACACTCGTACTGATTCTAAAGCCTAGAAACTTTATTTTACTCTCTAGCACACGGTATTAATTTCTTCTTTATTTCTATTAGTCACCTTTTGTTTCTTCTCCTTCTCCATTGCTGAGTTCTTTTACTCACCCTAATGCATATATTGCGGTGCCCTCTCTTAATCTCCATTTGCTCAGTCACTCCATGCACGGCAGTTTTGTTGCAGCGCTGTCCCTGGCCATCCCTGTGAGTTTGCTGTGCTTCACTGCACACATGTGCACCTCATGGCTGCAGATGGCTGGAATCAGGTGCTCATCTCACCCAACATCTGCTCTGCACAGCAGTGCTGATGCTTCTGTATCCCATGGCGAGTTTCCCATGGTCGTCGTCGTCCCTTTGGTAAGACTTGCTGTACTGATAACTTAAAGGCATCCACAGGTCAGTGAGTTCATCTGCTGAGCTCCGCTGCTGGACAGGGCTAACTGGAAATTCTTGTTCCTCTTCTCCACGTGCATGGTCATGCAGTGCTGTGTCACTGGGCTTCATCTGGTTTCTGTAATGTCAGTCTGGATGCTTCTCCAATTCCTTATGGAAACTCTGGTTCCCCCTGCACTGACCATACCTGGGGAAGGTCTGCGTCATTCAAAGGGCAGCTTGAATTCCAATCAAATTTAGGCTGATACTTGGAAAAATTACCACAATTTAAACTTGCTTCCAAAATATGTCTCCGACTCAGAACACGTTTCTGTTTTACTTTAACCAGAAAAAAAACAAGTAGAATTTAGTGGTTCAGTTGCAGCTGACATTAATCTAACTGCCCTATGCAACCCGCTGGCTGGTTTACAGCCCTTGTCTGATCACCAGCAGTGCACGTGCTCAGGTGACCACAACTACTGCAGTTCATTGAGCGTTCAAACTTTGATTCTCCATTTTATTTATTTTTGCTTGCAAAATTCAGTTGTGTTGTCTGACAGGGCAAAGCATTCTTAGGGAGACAACCTCTTGCTTGCTAAGTCCAGAGCTGCCTTTTAAGCCAAAGGGATGGGGATCACTGCCCAGGGGGTCTGCAGCTGCTTCGTTGGAGGATAAATGGGAAGGTGCTCTGTGTACTGAACTGCATCTCTGTCCAATAGGTTTGAGAGCACCGTGCAGGTTGGCAAACTGCAGGACCTCATCAACCGAAGTAAGATGGCGAGGTGTAGAGGACGCTTTGTCTGCCCAGTCATTCTGTACAAGGGAAAGGTAAAGCTTCGTGGGTTACCTGTCTTAACTTAGAAAATGACCTTTCTCCGTGCCATTTGAACTGTGCAGTCACATCTTCGGTCAGTTGTCACCTTTCCTAATGCTGTAAAAATCTAATCTTAGCTACAGGCAGACAGCCTGTAGTGGTAAGCAATATTTGCTGTCCGGGCTGCATAAATCATATGTGGGGACTTGAGGCTGTCATACTCCACTCTGTCACGAACACTGCACCAAGGATCTAGTGTTTTTTCTATATATATGTTCCTTCCGAAGGACCAAAGTTATTTGGCCTTTGAGAGGGGAAAGACAGCTGTTGTCACTTCCTCCCCCTTCCTCTTTCCAGCAGTGAGCTCCCATTGAATAACTTTTATCCCTGAAGAGAAGTTCCCCTTTTATGTTCCCTGGGGAGGCAAGATTGCATAAACGGTCTTATGAATGTGTGGGCTTGCCTGCAAGGGGATCTGTAAGGAAGTGAAATTACATTTGTTTTTATGTGGATTATTTAAACTGTTCTGAAGCCCTGTAGGAGTAGTCTTGTTTAGAATTTAAGTAGTTTAATTCGGTTTTCTTAGTTAAATTTAGAAACTCTGTGTGAATAGCAAAATCATACCTGTGACAACATTAATCTGGCTTTGCTGAAGCCATCGTGGGCTGAACCTGCTGACCTTTTCCAGCAGGAGTGAACTGCCCGGGGTGGTAGTGGGACCAGCTGCAATCTTATCAACGGGAGTGTGGAAGGTAAAGTTCAAGGAGCGTGTTAACACAGCATAGATGTTGCTAATTTTAGCAGGAATTGTCTGTTTTAGCTCACTGAAAAGTGGAGATGGGGAAAAAGTGGTAGAAAACCAAGCTACAGATAAAGACACCTGGGAGTCTTATGTGTTTGGGGACTTTGATCCGGATCAGGGCTGCACAAGAGGCTGCTGAGAGGCAGATCTGTGGGTACCAGCCATGTCTATGGGCCAGAGACTGGGTGTGGGGGAGACTCTTGGAGCGCATGTGGTTAACAGTGAAATCTTCCTCCAGCATATTTGCAGATCAGCAACTCTGGCTGGCTGGGGAGAGCTCTATGGGCGCACTGGTTACAACTACATCTTCTCAGGTGAGTGAGGAGCCGTGTGTCACTGGCTGCCTGATTAGGCTTCTCAGTGCTGGGAAACAGGGCATGAGACCCATCTGGTTGGGAGGGTAGGCACGTGTTGTAGTAGGTGTCAGGCACGGAACTCTGTCGTGGACCTGCTTGTGGCTGGCCTGCAGTGGCAGGGCAAACTCTGAAATCTGGTGTCTGTTTCCAAACACCATACCACAGAGCAGAGTGCCATATTCATAGTGCAAGAGGAAGTAGCAGAAGAACTTGAAGCTGAAGAGTGAATTACAGGAATAGTAGCATAGTAGGCAAGTAAGGCAGCCCAAAGGATTCAGGGTACTGATTCCTGAGTGCTGATTCCCAGGCGCTGAGGGTGGGAATAAATAAGACTTTGCTATTGCTAGCTGGTCATTGGGAATCAAATCCTCCTACTGGGTGCTAGGGAGAACTCCTCAGGAGAGTGTTGGGCGTCTGTAGTATAGGCTCTGGAGCTTAGTTTGGCAAAGAACTGTGCAGCACCATCAGGAGTGTCCTTCTAGTCTTGGGTTTGACCAGCTTAGGTCTTTAGCAAGGATAAGGGAAGGATGGGCTACATTACAGAATGTGCCCTTCGGGAGGAGGAAATGTGGAGAATTATTGAGAGAAACATGGAGAAAGGCTGCCAATCCATAACATATTCAGGCACGTGAATGTCTGTAGAATTGGAGATTGTGTTGCTTTACACAAGTTTCATTTCTTAATGCCTTCTTCGCAGGGGGTTCTGACGATGCTTGGGCAGATGCAGAAGACATTTCAGAGGATGATTCTGCACTGAGGTTTGTGTGCATCACTGACATGAGTTCATTCCTTGCTTTTGAAAAAACCTTGAATGCTAACGGCTGGCTGAACCCAACGTAACTGGTGCTTGCTAATCTACTGCCGGAGGGAAGAGTCAGAGACAGGAAGGTATAGGGCCATTTAAAAGAAGCTTGAATTACACAGAAATTTTTACTTCACAATAAAAATTAGATCTCCAAGGTGGAAAAAATATTCTGCATCGTACTTGGTTGTTGCAGAACAAAGCAAGATATGAGGATGGAGACCCTAAGCACTAACTTTGCAGTATCAGCTCAGTGCAGAGTCTGACTCCTACCCATGGAGACAAGGCTTTTCTTGTGGCCCTTTTGGCTAGAAGCAGTTCAGGGAAGAACTGTGGCAGTTTCATGCAGGCAGCGGTCAGTCTTCCTTGCTGATTTCACTTTGCCTTGTTCTGTTCACAGAAATGCAGACTCCCAGCTGTTTGACAAGGTCAGAGGACACGACATCAAGCTGCTTCGGTACCTCTCTGTCCGATATATCTGTGATCTGATGGTGGAAAACAAGAAGGTGAAGTTTGGCTTGAAGTGAGTCTGGATTCATTTGTTTTCTACAGGCTTTGAGTTGCAGCTAGCAGCCCTTACTGGGGAATTGTTACGGGGCATGTACTCAGCATCCTAGGAGGAGTTACCAGAAGGGCAGTGCAGAAGGATCTGTTGGTCAGTGCTGTAGACAGAAGACCAAGGTTTTATGCCAGAGAAGGCTCTACTAGTGAGCAAAATAACTACTTTCACCCATCCTCTGCAGTCTGAATAGGCTTTCTCTGTAGAGCTTGAGGTAATTTTACAACCCCTTCTCAGAAAGGGGAGAGCTAAAGGAGTACTCTGCTTGTGTATAAGAGTAGGTAGAGACGTTTCTCCTGGTGTTTCACTTGAAAGAAAGCTGTAATGTATTGGAGCTACACCTGTCAGTCTGAATGTGTTGCATAAGTTTTGCCCCTTCCGACTCCTGAGTTGGGTCATTATGTGGGGTAGCTTTTGGATGCTGTGTCTCCTTGGAAAATACGGTACAAATGCTGCTGTTTTCCTCTCATCCTGTGCAGTGTGACGTCTTCTGAGAAGGTGGACAAAGCTCAACGTTACGCTGATTTCACGCTTCTCTCCATCCCATATCCAGGTACAGGACTGATGTCCAGAGGGACTCCCGAGGGACAGGTGACAATCTGCTTCTGGGGACTGGGAACTACTTGTGTGTGTGGTGGAATGACTGTGGCTTGCTGAACGTTTCCTTTGTTCGCTCTGGAGAGAAGCTGTTTTAAACAGAATGGTATGCTGAATCTGGATGATGTGGAAGTGTGAGTCTGCATCAGGGGCTCTGAAGCAGCAAAAGAATTTCTTAGTGTTTCTAATGAATTCGAGCACAGGGAAAACGTCCGAGTGGTAGAGCTGAGGTTAAGATGGCCATTGACTCCACCCTACTACTTGATGCAAAACATGGCACAAAGCAAGCTATATATAAAAACAACAATTCTTAGGAACTTTTCCTAGTTCTAGTGCTTCCAGAGAGCCTCTGTAATATATTCTCAGTGCTAGGCAGAGCTGTTAACCTGAGCCTGTAGTGTATGACTGGGATGCGAACCACTCCAGTCCATCTCCCTGACTAGATCAGTCCCTGTGCCTAGCAACCACTGCTGGGTCACTTGCTGCACTCATAAAGATGAGCTGAATATTGCTGCCTGGCTGCTGCTGTCGGGCTCAGTAATGTGATTGGATGTGAGGCTGCTATGTTTGAAGTCTGTCTGTGAGATAGAACTCTTCTCCCTTGCACACAAAGAAAGAGAAGGGGGGCGAAAGAAGGAGGGTGGTTATGCATGATCCAAACCCAGACTTTTTCTTAATGACTTCTTGTTGCTCTTAAACACCCAGGGGGGGAGTACATGGAGGGAGGTGTATTTTTTTAATGTAGAAATCAGTGACAATTCGGAGAAGCTGCCTTAAGATTTCTGTTGCAGTTTCCTTACAGATTGCAGAGGTGTACAGAGATAAGTATTTCTGATTTCTGTAGCACTTGCCGTAGGTATATATCATTGCCATTTGTCTTGCTAAATGTAGATCATGGCAGAGACAGTGAGCACTAATTCTTTGCATTTGTAAAGAATGAGGAGGCAGTGATTCTATAAAGATAAGCTGTAGAGTTTTTACTGTGTGGGGATCTGCTCAGTGTACTCCTCTGGGACAGCCGCTGTCCCTTAGTGGCTCTTCAGTGCTGCACTAGAGATAAGCCTTATCGAACTGGAAACTCCCTGCTGGTGTTGCCTGATTTTAGCAGTGCTGTTCCAGAGCAGAATACTGTCATTCTGTTAAATCTGAGTCATACACAGCTACGGATCAGCAACCCCTTTGGTGCCTGGCGAAATGCAGTGGTATGTTCTTACTAATGTTTCCAGGTTTGCACTGGAAGAGTTTATCTCTGAGATTGTGAGATTCTCTTATCATAAATGAATGAACAAGTGTGCAGATGTGAGTTAGGATGAAAGATTTAGGTTAGAACGGGGTATCTGTGGAAGCTTATGTGCTCTCCAGTGCAAAAGCTCTCCTTTCCATCTGACTGGTAGTTGGCACTTGTGGGTGCCAATGCTTACTGCTGTAATCCCCTGTTCTTTGCTTTAAGCCTGTGTTTAATTGGAGTTAAATCTCAACTGACAGTTGGGCTGCGTGGTCTCTAGAGCTAGTCTTGTCCTTCCACATACCTGTTTTTCACCACTGAAGTTACTTATGACTTGCAGACTAGGAATTGTTGCTTGTGCATGCAGTGCCTGGCACAGGGCTGTCTCAGTGATGTGGGAACTGTGAAGCTTATGTGGCACACACAGTATCTCCGGAGAGGAGTTTTGTGTAGCCTGCAGGCATCCACAGTGCTAATAGTGTCTCTCAGCTGTGACTAAGTGACTGCAGTTTGCAGCAGGGACTTCAAATAGTTGTTTGAGAAAAACAGGAGCCAGAGGGCAGAAACTTCAGGAGGGGAGGGCTTGGAAGTGCTTGTGTAGCTGCACTTCCTTCATATACAGCAATTCTGGTGTTTGAAAGGGGAGGCTTAAATGTGACAGAAGCCACAGCTGCTTCTGACAGAGCCCTTTCTTGTTACCTGCAGCAGATGCTGTGTGAAACTTGGCTTTCCCCAGGCTCTGCCAGCACATCTTTTGCTGATTTCTTCTCACTTCGGGTGCCGGGCTGATGCCTCAGATCTGTACAAGAGTCAGTGGCCCTGGGAAGCGTGGGTCCTGGATGAAACCTGTAGTTTGAGAAAGAATAAACCAGTCCCTCAGACTCCACGTTTGCTGTGCCTTTGGAGTTTGCACTTAGTCTGCTGTGTGAGTGTGCTTACTGCTGAGTGCTCTGAGCTGTTGCTGCTGGGAGGCCGTGCTGCACGCTGTACTGATTACTGCTCTTCACTTCCCACAGGCAACACTTTGGATTGGTTCGGTGCTCTGGAGCCCAGGGCTGCCAGCACTTCCAGTCCCACAGGGCCCTCCAGTTGTTAGATATCAGTTAGCTGAACAGTTGTTCGTTATCTCTTGTCTTTCAGGCTGTGAATTTTTTAAGGAGTACAAAGACCGGGATTATACAGCTGAAGGTCTCATATTTAACTGGAAACAGGTACAAAATGGAGAGCTGAAGGCTTTACTGAGCTCTTAAGCCTTGGTTGTTCTTTTTTTTCCCCCTGAAACTTATTGCCTTCAAATCCTGTTGTGTTTTTTTCTCTCTAACTAATTGTTTTTTTGTTCTAGGATTATGTAGATGCTCCATTAAGTATCCCGGCGTCTGTGACCCAATCTCTCAGTATAGATTGGAGTGAGTACCAGGTGAGGAAAGTAGGCATCTCTGTGGGAGGTCAGAGATTTAATCAGGAAGGATCATTAAAGATCTGAAGTCTGTCTTGTTGCCGTCTCAGTAATCTGGTTTACTCCATACCGTCCCAGTGGGAGTGAGGCTGCAGACTTGATTGTTCAGAATAGCAGTGGAAATCCTCTCCCCAAAAGCTCTGTGGCTTGACGTGTCCAAGGCAGCTAACGTTAACATCAAATCTGTTTCTGTAGCTCGTGTAAGCTAGGAGTCCATTAGGGAGATAAGGCAAGGAATGTGCCAGGAAATTAAAAGCGGTGTTGCTTGTTAGCAATCTTAGCACGTGCCTGCAATAGGCAGTCTTTCTTGGCTATCAAGAGACTGAAGAAAGGTTGACTTTCTCTTATGTGAATAGTAGCCACATAACTAGGCACCTTCTTAGTGAGTATGCTGTGTGTTTATCCTATTACGGCAAAGGAGAGAATTGTAACTGAGCATAGTGCGTCTCCATCACTTACTGCTGCCACAGCATCACTGCTGGCAATTGAACTCTTTTTTGTTTGCCCAGGCGTTGAGGTTTGCCCTGGTTCCCACGGGGGACCATCACCTCATATCTATCAGTGCGTGCCATTTCACACAGCAGAGGGCCTGCCAATCCCCCAGCTTTTGTGACAGTAGGCCGTGTGCTGGTGTGTGTCACACTCCTGTGCTCTGCAGCTGGAAGCACCACAGGACCAGCAGAGCTCCAAGTGCTGGGGCACTGTTTGTCTGTCAGCATGAAAATAATACGTGAGTGCCAGCATAAGTAGAATCACAGAGAAGTAGCTTGCAGTGTTGAAGCAGAACTAATGGGACCCCAGCTTGTTTATGACTAGAAGGTTGCTCAACAGAATACTGAGCAGCCAGTATTTTAAAAAGGGTATTAATAATTGAAGAGGGCGTAAGAAAGAGATGCAGAATTGAAATGATCTGAGGATTGGAGAAGGTGCTTCACTTGAAGCTAAAGTTCTTGGTCTGTTCAGCTAATCACAAGGGTGATGGGGAGTTGGCTTGATTAATGTATAAGTACATTTACAGGAAGAAAATACAAATTCTAAAGCACCCTTCAATCTAGGGAAGGAAAGCTGTACAGGAAGCAAAACCTGAAGTCTGAGATCAGACATACAAATGAGGAAGAGCAGTCTTGAATGTTATTTGTGAAGATTTCTGTCAGGACAGAGTGCTCGAGGTGTGATGAACTGCCATCCCCAGACTAGGTGTGCGTTGGGCAGTGCTGCTGAGCACGAGCTGCAGGCTGTGTGTGGGGCAGGTGAAGGGAAGTTTCTGCCTTGCAGTGTAGAGAGAGAAAAGGGATGAAGGAATGATTCCTTCTGGCATAAGCACAAGGTTGGGTCCAATTGGGCAGATAAGACCTTGGAAGGATGTGTTGGCTGTCCTGCGTTTGGTGTGTGTCCCATTTCCCTGCTGTTGTTGTTACACAGGATTTAGAGCAGGTTAGTATGTCCTTCCTAGCAGAAGTTACAAGTGTAGTTGCACACACACATGCACACAGCAAGGTGTTCTGTTGCTGGGAGTCAGCATCCCTTACGCCAACAACGCTGTCCTAATGAAACATTTGTCCCTCTCCTTGTCTTTCTCTTGCTCATGCCATCCCATTTTCCTCGATGGAGTTCTGGCTTTGATCAGACTGCTAAAATTCCCGGCATCTTCTCACAGCACAGTGCTTGCAGGTGGCATGCTTCAGCATCTTCTGATGTGCTCCACCTTTTTTTTTCTTGTAGTGCTGGAGGTGTCTGAGTTCAGAGCCCCTCTGTGATGTTGCTGCCACTTGGGTGTTACTGCAGAAGCCCAGTGCCTGCCTGGAGCAGCCTGCAGCAGTCAGTCAGAGAGTTCAGGGTGAAGTGCTCAGCTTGTGGGGCTGGGCTGCTGACCTTGTTCTGCTCACCCTGTCTTTCTCCCTGCGTTGCACACACAGCTGTAACATGGCTGCTGAACCATTTTGCAAAGTGCACACGTCTGGGGGGCTGCAGAACTGGGTCAGCACTCCGTGGGTGTTTACTGGCTCGCTTCAGTCTCTGAGCACGGTCTGCTTGGAGCTTTGGGGCTGCAGGCAAAAAGGTTATGTGCCAGCCACGCAGACAGTAACAATAGCTTTTTATTTGTTTTAATTTATATTCCTACCAGGCCAAAGGGCCTTTTACAGAGGTTGGGTGCGAGTGGTTAGAGGACCAAGGGGAAACTTGTCACTCCAGCAAATGGAGTTATTTCTCTGGTATAGAAACAAAGAGCATGGCAAGCTCTGAACCACAGAACAACCTCCTGCTTATCTTCAACATTTCTCTTCCTGCACAGAGCTGGGACCTCGTACAACAGACGCAGAACTACCTGAAGCTGCTGATCTCTATCATCAATAGTGATGGTAAGGTAAACTCCTTTCTCCCAGCAGTCCAGCTGGAGCAGTTGCTTTCTCCAGAAGATCAGCTGATAGTGCAGCTGTGGATCAGTTCCCAGTACCAAAGAGTCCCTTCGTGGAAAGCTTCACTTCTCTCTCTTCAAAAGAGGACGATGGTCCTCACATCTCAGGGCTCCAGCTTCCTTCTTAAAGAGATATTTGCTGATCTCTTGAAGATTCCGCAGAGCTGGAGGGATGTCTCAAAACTGAAGTATTTCCTGATCTAAAGCTGAATAGAAAAATGGCTGCTCCTTTCCTTGTTGCTTCTCACTCACTATTTTTTGGACCACCTGTGTTTTGTCTCCCCAGTCTGAAGTCTCATTAGGCAGCTGTTCAGGAGTTCCTTTCATCTTTTGTCACTGCAGTCCCCCCAGCCTTTTGAAGGGGATGTATTGCCATAAGTTGATATCCCATTCCCTGTGGACATATAATGACTTTATAAAAGCAGAACTGTTGGTCAGTTAGAGCCATTGGCCTGCCCAGCCCACTGCAGATTCTCCTGCAGGTTGCATTGGGACACCCTGCTGGGACTCTCTCTGGAGAGCAGTGGCGTGGTGCCCCGTGTTTGCCTCTGCTCAGTTTGTATCAGTAAGAAGGCTGATGAGACTGAGAGAAAGTGTTCAGTTGGAGCAATATCTCTGATACGGGGATGGATTGTGATAGTGGGTTGTAACTGGGTGAGTACATACTCTGGGCAGCAAGATGATGTTCATACCTAGTGACTTTGTGTCCTGAGCAGCTGTCAGAAACAGGACAGTCCATCAGCCAGGGTTGCTGACGACCCAGGAGGCTCTGTGCAGTTTGTTGGCTGCCCTATTCAAGACAAAATGTTCTGACTCGGTGACTTAGCTCTGTTCTTGAGCTCTGCTTGTGGGGACAGAGAGTAACTTGTCACTACAGATTTGCCATAAATAAAAGTAATTACTCTTGTTACAACATCCATTTGTTTCCCTCTCCTTTCTGCTCCCACCTGGACCAGATGACAGCGGGCTCCTGGTGCACTGCATATCCGGCTGGGATCGAACTCCTCTCTTCATCTCCTTATTGCGCCTCTCCTTATGGGCTGTGAGTACTCAGCTGATCTGCACTGCTTGTAGGCCTGATTGTTTGGAGGGTGAGTGACAGCGTCAGCAGAAAAAGCTGGTGGGAGCAGTTAAGGTTCCTTTTAGTGCGTGGACTGGCTTTGATGTGGAGTCCAACGCACTGTCCTGCTATCAGACTCAGTATCACAGGCAGGTAGCACAAGGTATTTGCAGCTTTGCTCAGGGGATTCTCTGTCCTGAAGACTGCCAAGATGGTCAGGGTTAAGAGCCCTGTATGCAGTAACCAGGAGGGTGTCTGACTTGTTCTGCAGGAAGAGCAGAGCAGGCTGGGCTTCTTCATTCACCACGACAGTTTTCTGTAGATCACACACGCTCAAATCCGAGTCTCCAAGATTGCTGCTTGAAGACTGTCTCTCATTTGCTTTGCAGGACGGACTGATCCATGCGTCCCTGGAGCCATCTGAGATTCTCTACCTGACAGTGGCCTATGACTGGTTTCTCTTTGGGTAAGCACACTAAGGATTACATCCACAAGCAAACTTGTGCTCCTTTGCTTATCCTGGTTTCTGGGTGTGTGAGTGATTTCTCTCCTTTGTTCTCTCTCCAGGCACATGTTAGTCGATCGACTCAATAAGGGAGAAGAGGTGAGTGTGTCATCCAGGACAGTACCTGAACTTTCTGTTCTCAGGGTACTTGTTTAAGGTAGCAGTGTTCATTGCCTGCTTCCTGCTAACATCACTGATTTGGATGGGCTCTAAAAGGACTTTTGAGCTGCTGGAGATGCAAGGTCAGAGCGTTGCCATGTACTTCTTGATGCATAAGCTGTGGGAATACGTCTTTGGGACTACAGTTTGGTTGGTTGGTGTCAGTCCTCCTGGTTCCACACTTCAGCTATTAGTGTTTAGGCCCCAGGTGAAGGGGTGCCAGGACTTGCTCAGCAACAAGAAGAGAGTCTTGAGACTCCTAGAAGTTTGTAGTCTTGTGTGTTAGTCCTGAGTGCCTGGCTTCCTGCCTGGGTGCTGCACGTGGCATGTGTGCTATCACAGATGCATGGAATTGCTTGTGCTGGTTCTAGGATGTATATCTGGGGTTGCACAGATGTATGAGAAGGCCAGGATGGAATGTTGGCAACCCTTGGCAGTTTGGTAGCTGCAGATTCCTCGCTATCTCCTCACCAAGATAAGAGGCTGCATGGAGCCCAGGCTCATTCCTGAACTGCTCTTCTCTCTCTCTTTGCTCAGATTTTCTTTTTCTGCTTCAATTTTCTGAAGCACATCACCTCTGAGGAGTTCTCTGCTGTGAAGTCACAGAGGTAAGGAGCCTGTGCTTGATGCTGCATGGGCTTCAGAGCCAGGGAGCTCGTTAATGCTGTTCCTTTGGGGAGATGGAAGCCCTGGTGTCCTGGCCCAGTTTTCCTTAATTTATTCAGCACTCTAAAGGCTGCAAAACGGGGCCGAGGCTTGTGAGGTGCCACATTGTGCTCTGAAAAACTGCCCATGCTGAAATGTGCTCTCTGCTTAATGACTATGTGGCTGCTTTGGCATGGATGGACTAAGAGATGTGCACACTGTCTCAAGCGCATCCGGCACGGCAGGGGGGAGTGGGGTGGCTGGGTTTTAACAGGCTGCTAAGTGTTAACCTCTTCCTAGTTCAGGAGAGGCAAGAAGAAACAAACTGTACCCTGCAGAAGTCTGCTGGCTCTGAGTTAGCACGTGACTGCCTGCAGCCTGTTGCCAGCCTGTCAGAGCACAGGGTGTGTGGGCTGGGGCTGTAAGGAGGTGCTGCACACCAGCCCCAGCCCCTTTCCTTTGCCCCCATGCAGCTGATGTCCCGCTGCTGTGTGCAGCAGAGATCTGGCTACGGCCAGCCTCCACACAGCAGTGGAGCATGGCTGAGGTAACCCTGTCTTTTCTTCCCCAGAAGGAAGAGTTTGCCACCTGGCTTCACCTTGGAAGAGATCTGCATGCTCAGTGAGTGTTTGTGCTGAGCATCAGCGCTCTGTGGTGCTGGTAATGGTTGATCACTTGGGGGCTTGGGTTGCCAGCAACAAGGTGACTACAAATGGGTATGTTTCCCTTGGGCCTTGCAATGAGGCCCCCAGGGCAAACAGGAAGGGTATTGCTTTAGGGGAGGGGAGAGTAAGTGAGACCAGGCTGGTTTTCAGGTTGTTCTGTTTGCTTTTTTCTAGAGCAGAGAGACCGAGGCAGCACCACAAGTCTGAGCAGCGACTTCTCCCTGGGGATGGAGAGTTCCCCTGGAGCAGCAGGGAGCTTCACCTATGAAGCAGTGGAGCTGATGCCAGCAGGAGCACAGGCCCAAGCAGCATGGTGAGGAAATAAGCACTCAATGGGATGCAGAACAAAAAGATCAGGCTCTGAGAACTGTAGAAAAGTGCTCTGAAGTCTCTCACCATCCAGGTCTGCTCTCTGTGGCCTGGGGACCTTACAGTGGGGGGAGGAATTCAGTAATCAGAGGCTTTGCTGCATGGAGACCACCCCATGTTAATGACCGTGTCAGGGTGTCCCCCAACGAGAGTACAGCAGCTTTTGTTCATTTTCAATAGCTTTGCTGTTCAACATCGTCCAGAAAGCATTTCATCACTTTTAAAAGATCATTCTGAACTACAAGAAAAATGGCATTTGGTAGCACCCTCCCCGGGGATCTGCAGAGACAGAAAGCTTCATTGCCCTAAAATGAAATTTAATCTGTTGATAAAAGAGTTTATACAGGAGGTGGTGCAGTTAGTGGTAGGTGGACTGTGTGGCCAAGGATCCCCTCAAAACTTAAATCCCTCTGCCAACACAAAGTGTGTGAGATGGAAACAGGTTGCTTCTTCAGGGTGCTTCTGGGAGAGGCTATGAAATGATGGGTATTCCCTGTGGGTAGGGGATCCTGTAGGAGTCTGCTGAGTATGCCAGTGGCTGTCTGGAAGCAGGGACTGGGGAGAGTGTCTGGTGGCTGCTCTGGTATGGGTGTTGCGCTTGTGGAGTTTCTGGTGCTGTTTGGGGATTTCACAACCTTTCTGTAGAGTTGCCCCTCTCAGTTTAATTTTTCTCTCCTCTCCCTCAGCACATATGAAGATGCTATTTTATATTGCAATTATTTTAAATTAAATCTGGGTTGTGCTTGAGGCAGCTGGAAGTCCTCTGGGACTGAGCCTACAGCCATGCTAGTGGCAGCAGCCTTTCTAAAGCACTTTGTGAGTCAATTTATAAAATGCTGAAGCGGGGAAGAGAAAACCTTCCTGCAGAATCACAAAACAACAACGTTGCCCTTCTTCCCCAACTAAACCACATTTGCCAGGTGTTCATTACAGAGTCCTCTTTAGCACAAAGAGCCCACCTATCCACAGCAAAAATTCTGCAAGAAGTAGAGAAGAATTTTCCACTTGCATAGCTACAGAGTAAGAAACTGTAAGTATTTACATTGCTCTGAACTATGCTGTGGAATGCACAGGATATGTGGACTGGATCGTGCTGCCCAAAGCCTACATGTGATCTTGACAAGATGTGACAGTGGCTAGAGCAGGACATCCCATCTTACTTGTATGTATCAGGGCTTGATTTTGTGATGCGTTGTGAGCCTTGCACAAGTACTAGTGAGGGAGCTGGGCATGGATGTCTTGCTGCAGCCTGTTGGGGCTGGGTAAGCTGGAGAGCAAGCAGAGCTTATACAAACACTGTCACTGGTAGGGAGTTGGGCTGTGCATAGCTAGGAGGCTTGTGTGTCTTTGTGATGTCCTGAAAAAAGTGGGCTCAAGGCCTGCTTGCACAGACAGGCATTTGTTTTTTAGCGTTACAAACCTGACTGCAGGCTGTGCTTGGAGATGTTGGCAGCTATGATAACGTGAGATGAATAATGCTTAAGAGAGTCTGTGGTGTGATATTTGAGGGTGGACACACTTCAAGAAGTGAAGGGAGGATATCATGCTTCCCACTGTATGATGAGCCCGTCTTTAGCTGCACTTACTGACAGTTCTTGATCTCAGTGAAAGCTCAGGGGCCCTTTTCAGGAAGAACTGTATCTTCTCATTGTGTTAATTTGCCTTAGCTTTTTCCTATTTACTTGTGTACATAGCAATATCTTTGCCCATTTCACTGTGCTGTTGAAAGGGGAAACATTCTTGGGACTTTTCCAGGAAAAAAAAAACTAATGTAAAAAAAGAGAACCTCCTGAACGTGGAGCAGCAGTGATGTGAATTAGTTCCACACATGTGTGTTTGCTTAGCGTATAGCTGGACACTAATGTGAGCTAAGATCTGATGCAGCAGTGGACTGCGAAGTGTGCACAAGTGTGGATGGATGGGAAACCAGAGCTGTGGGCTGTTCTCACAGACAGGGAGAAGACTGAAATGTACCTGCATCTGGAGAGGAAAATAACACTGGTGTGTCTCTGCAACCCTCACCAGTACGCAACAACACCCACCTGGGCTGGGCTCTTCGGCTGGTACACTTTGTAGAGTTTCTAACAGAATGAAATGGTCTTTCCCTGCTGGGGGGCCCCTTGTTTGAGGTGTTTTTACAGCTAGACTAAACAAAGTGCTCGCAGCATGTGTGTGGGTTGATGTATTCTCCTGTCTCTGATTTGCAGGTCACATGGGTGGTGATCTATAAAAGAACAGATTAAAATGGGTTGAGCTCAGTGTACCCCCATCGCTGCAAAACCTGTGACTCCTTGAGAGGAGGGCAGATCCAGGGGAAACATGAGTTTGTAGCTGCTGGGTTGAAATCTGGCCTGTTGTGGAAAGGCTTCCTATTTGAAAAACATGGGAAAGCCAGGTTTCTCAACCAGGTCTGCTGTCCTGCAGGAGGAAGAGCTGTGCATCATCACCTCAGGCCGTGCTCTGGAGCAGGGCACAGCAGTCTGAAGACCGGCTGCCTTCTGCAGGGATGGTTGAAGTCAAGTCCTCCAGCTCCTCCTCATCAACCCATTCTGATAACTTCCTGAGACTCGGAAGCAGCCCGCTGGAGGTGCCCAGATCCAGGTGAGATGGGATGAAGCAGAGCATTTCTCGGCAAAACAAAAGCTGGGTAAAGGGAGTGCTCGACTGCCTCCGTATAGTTCTGAGAACCGTGGAGCAGATGGGTTTGTATACACAGACAGGCTTCAGGAGGCCTGTTCTTGGTGAGCTTGACCTTGTGGGAAATGCTTGCCACTTAACACCAAGTCCTGCCTCAGCCCTTCTGGAGGAGTGAGGAACTGTGCCAGTAACAACTGGGTGTTTGTTCTGCCTGTCTTTACACCTGCCTCAATTCCACAAGGTCTGGCTTCTCTGCATTCTGCATGCTCTCATAGCTCTCTTTCTGTCAAATGCATCTACGGGGATTTGCAATGGTTGCATTTTGGGGGGAGGAAACGTTTCAAGCCAAGCAGACCTTACTCTGCACCTATCCAGGCCCCCTTTCCATTTAGTGATGTTTCTGACACTGCAGGGTGAAAACCTCTGGGTGCTGTTGGTGAGCAGGGAAGCAAGCTGTGAGTGCTGGGACAGCCCTGAGGGTTTCTCCTGGAACGCTGTGTTCCTGTGGTGCAGCTGGGAGGTGGGGACTGACTCTGCTTTGGGGTTGGGACAGATGATCTCCAGAGATCCCTTCCAACCCCCATGATTCTGTGATTCTGGGCCTAATCACATGCCGTAACAAAGGATATCTGGCACCCTTCTGAAGTCTGATGCTGCAGTAGGGCAAAGTAGAGCGGTGAGCTAAGCTAGGGAAGAAAGAACAGAGCCTGTGGAGCAAACACCACGCATTTAGGCCGACAGGGGATAAAGAGGCTCTTAGATAAGAGGTTGCTGTTAACAGCATCAAACGCTTGTGTTGTCTCTGCAGGTTTTCTGATGAGTCTTTTTCTAGTGAATTCCCTTCATAATAGCCAGCAGCCACATTTTAGTACATTCTCATCACGTGGAAAATAGTGACAAACAAGTAGAGCATTGAAAATTTATATGACTGTTTACCAAGGTTCTTGATTCCAGAGCAAAATCACTGACAGTTATCATACATGATGCTAGCTGCTCTCCCCAGGGAAAGAGATCAATAGGATGTTTTTCAGTTGTTGCTGGAGCCCACCTCTGCATGTGCTGTCAGATGAAACAAGTCTTCCAAGAGGAAAGCAAAATACTGGAGAGAAAGCAGCTTGTCCTGGGGACTGCTTTTGTTCAGAACAGCAATGCCACTGTTGCTGTGTGCAGTCTTGTGCCATTCCCAACACATAGCTGGCTGCTCAGTGCTGGACTGCATAAACTGCCTGGTAGTGAGCTTGCAGCAGTGCTTTGGAAACTGTTTATAATGCTTCAGCTGGCTTCTGCTCTGTGGGAGCAAAGGAGGGAAACAGAGTAGGCAGAACAGCACCACAGGAAGGGGCTGATCGCAGTCCCTGGGGTTTGTGTTCCTGGGGCTCAGAGCTAGTAAAGCCAGTAATTAGCTTTCCACTGGCTGTGTCTGGTTGAAGAGTTTATAAGCTTTTGGATGTTCAGTGCCCATTGCTGTCAGGTGTTTAGAACTGGCATCCCCAGGGCTTGAGGCAGCAGGCAAGCATAGTGGAGAAGCTTGTTACTTCCCAGGCCACAGTCTCTGGGGATGACTTTTCACTCTCCCAGTAAATAATTCTGAGGAGAAGTCGCAGTGTTCCCATTGTAAGAGGTAAATGTTTTCTGGATTCCACTCTAAGCATTCCTTTATGACCTTTATACTAGTTTCTGTTGTGACATAAAGCTTTTATAACCTTTCAACACAGCAAAGGTGCATCAGTCTATCCGTGGTCCCTGTTGACTTCTGTGAGTAAGGCAGCATGCAGGGCTGAGCGGGGGAAAAATGTGCATAGGGTGAAACAGAAGATAAGAGGGAACCTCCTTGCACGACTTGAAACCAAGAGAGCAGAAGAATCCGTTGTGAGGCCAGAATGGTAAAGTCAGCTGATGCAAAGGTGGTTAACCTGCTAGGCTCATGCTGGGTGGAGATGGTGTACACTTGTATGCTTTCCTCTCTGGTGTCACCTGGGTTTCCTCTGCTCCTCTCTGTGCAGGCTAGAGGAAATGAGCCTGGAGACCCTGCTGAGAGTGGGTGGAATTGTCAAGGCAACGGATGAACTGAGCTTCTCTTTGAAACCAAGTCTTCTGGCACGATTGTGCTCCTTTGCCTCGTAGTCCCTTGCCAGATCAGCCAGACTCTGGTCTCTGCCCTGCCTGCCTCCTCAGGATACATAACACTGATATCAGCTTTGCTAGCTGAGGACTTGAGCAGTCTATTGCCTTATTGAATGATGACATGGCTTACATCTGTGTGGCCTGAGCATGGTACGGTTTATCTCCAAATAGAGATCTCACTCAGCTTGGCTGGGTCAGTCTGAATTTGCCCAGTGAACTTCATGCAGGTAATGGTTATCACAGTATCTTCAGCCACCATTTTTCATCTTGAAGGAAAAGCAGAGTCCTGTTTTGTGGGGAGAAAGAATATATCTGTGGTGGAAGGAAGAGTTAACATCTGCCATTGTTCAGGGAGTGAGAGGACTGGGATGGAAAGGCTGTAGCACAAAGACTAATCATGATGCCAAAAATACCTTTATCTCTGCAATACTGCTGCAGGTTAGCACCCTAGCCTCTTAAGATGAAGAAACTACTGTACTTGACTTCCTAATACTCTGGTTGTGTGGCCATAGCAACAAAACACTTAACCACTGCAGCGGCAGTAGAGGAAAAGTGGTTGCTTGTAAAATGCCAGCAGGCACCCTCCAGGCAGTTCACATAAACAGCCCAGTCCATGTGCTGGCAGGCAGGGAGCTCAGCAGGGAATGAGAAGGGAAAGCAAGCTGGCCAAGAGATGAGCAGCACGTGAGCAAGCTGCTGGGCAAGGAGCTGGGGTGTCCAAAAGGAGAGAGCTGCACATGCCAGGTGAGCCAGTAGGAGCCAAGCCCCTCTCCTAGCTGGGGTGTGACAGCAGCCTCCTTGTCAGCCCATCCTTTGACTCCTGCTCTCATCCAGATGTCCTGGGTACCCATATGTCCCTGGGTGATTCTCGTTAGGCAGAGCAGTACAAAGGCAGATTTGAAAGGCAGACTCTCACTAGGCAGCCTTTCTAGCTCATCCCAATGGTAAGATCAATCTGGTGAGGGCAAACGTGCGTGAAGATGCAGCACAGAAGATTTGCAGAGCAGGACAAGGTGCATCTTGTTCTACAAATTGAGATCTCTGAGTACAGCAGACAGTGTGCATCGACTCAAACTCCTTGCATGTGAATGGGCAGCGTTAGATGCAAACACAGGACATCATTTGCAAGCTGCTAATAATCTAAGCATCCCATGACACTGCAGGAAAACCCTGTATCTGTGTCAGGGATTTAGTGTGTGTGCACATACTGCTAACGTGGATTAGCAGATGGATAATCTTCGGTTGAATGTGCTTTTGCTAAGTCAATTAAACAAAAGCTGTAGTACTGTAGCCTGAAGAGTTAAGCCATGGAGGAGCTGCTTTGGTCAACAGTCACAGAGAGCTCCCTTGCTGAAGGGCGGGAGGTGCTTCGGTCTGGAGAGGGTGCAGTGAACTCAGGGAGGGGCAGGGAAGCTGCAGTCCCTTAGCTTTGAGTCTTTGGTAGTGATGAGACTGCACGTGCACTGTTTTGCCGCTTCCATCCACCCGCCCTGGGAGCTGTATCTGCGATGCGACAGCAAATGCAACAGGACAGGAACTGTTGACAAGAACGTTTTCCGGATCCATTGCACGATGGTGCCACCAAAGCAGCTTGCCAGGACTCTGGCTGGCACGTGACTGTGCTCCAACGTGGTTGTGCTCACACAGCACTGGCTGCTTGGGCTGCTACGGCCCTGACAGCCTGCAGATAGCGGACTGGGCTCCAGGCAGGGCCGTCAGCGTGGCTCCCTGCCAAGTGCTCCTCGCCAACTGTTCCCACGCACAGGTGGGAAGGACTGCCCTTTACTCCAGGTTGCCGCAGCCTGCCTGCTTGTACGGTACCTACTTCACACTTGCATTTGAGGCACAGAGCATATGCTGGCAAATGAGCTGCTTCCTAAACAGCTCTAGGTATGTGGAAGCGTGGCAGGTGAGCGGGGGCAGAACAGGGCAGGATGAGAGCCTAGCTGTTGGGCGCTTGGCACTCACATATTAAGGAATGGAAGGATCCCTGATTGCTGCTCTGCCTCCGGTGTTGGCTCTTCTCTGGTAAGCGGGTGTCCATGTGCTCTGAAATACTCTATTTTGTGCAGCATGTTGCATGGGAAGCATTGACCTAATTAAAAGGAACCTTTTCAGGCTAGGAATTGCTAGTTTATGGACTGCTAAAGGTCCTTCCTTCTGTGAAAGAACAGCTTGCAGCTCATCTCTGTTTTGCTAATCTAATTTTGTTAATTTTGCACTTTTGAGGGAGTTTCTTCCCACTCGTGGACCTGAGGAGGTGGGTGTGTGAAGCTCACTTTCATTCTCTTTCTGTCTGCCATTGGATGTCTGTGGCAGATACAGCAACTTGAAGCCTTGCTGTATCTCCTCTTTGCTAACCGTGTCAGCTTTGCTGTAGCTGTCCGGCTGCTTCCCAAGCCCCTCTGTGCTGTCCTTAAAGCTAGCCAGCTTCTGGCAGGGCTGTCATATGTTGCAAACCTGTTGTTCTTACAGGCTTGGGGCCTGGGCCTTTTGTCCCAGCATCAGCAGCTTCCACTGAGGCATCAGTGAAGCCCCTTTCGGGTCTCTGCAGCAAACCTTTGCGAGGAGCCTTCAGGGGTAGGAGCACCAGGAAGATTTTCACCTCTAGACTGCACTGGTTAGCCTACAGATCTGGTCTTGGTCTCAAGCTCAGCTTTTAAGAAGCTCCTCCACCCTTGCAGCAAGCACAAGGTTTCTCATTTTGCCTTCACATCCTCTCTCTCCCAGCCTTCGCCCCTGCTGTCTCGAGGCTGTTTAAGGTGATTGTTGGTTGTGATGCTGCCTCAGGAGCCTCCCTTGAGAAGAAGTTGGAGATGGAAGAAAAGTGTATCATGGTGTCACAGCTCTGTTGGCTGCATTCAGATATTTAAGCCAGGAGGAGTGACCTCAACTCAATGCAGAGTTGGTCAGTTTATTCACTTCATCAGGTGTTTATTCTGCTGCCTGGAGGAGAAAAACAGAATCAGCTGACTTGAACTCCTAGATTCCCGTTCTGTTAGGTTAGATGCAACTTTCCAAATTCTAGCTGCCTGGAGCAGAATGGTGAAGCAGCACATGCTGTCTGACAGTTTGATACTGATGGACTCCATTTCTGAAGTCTATGCTTTGGGATAGGGTTCCCTTTTCCCACTGCAGATGGGCGAGAGATGGGAGTATGGCAGCACACTGCTCTACAGGAAGACGTCATACATCCACACCTGCCCCTCTCTGCTGCATGGCCAGCACTGAGAAGAAGCAGATGTGTTTGGGCAGTGTTTCAGCACTGCCACTTTGCACAGCTGCGTGACAGGGCCAGGGATGCTAGAAGGGGTTGGAGGGCTGCAGAGCCATGAGTCAGTCTTGTGGGAGGTATACGATGCTTTGATCAGCCTGTCAAAGAAGAGACTGAAGAGGTGACTTGGTGCACCTCCAGGAGGTGGTGTAAGATTGGTCTGCTTCTAGCCAACAGCCATGGAAGACAGCCCAGCAGCTGGAAGCTGAGACTACACAACCAAAGCAGGAAACAGTCATTCATCCTCTTTATCAGAGATGCACCTGACCCATGTGAATGATACTGAACAGTGACATTTCTGCTGTCCCTTGTGCCCTGGATCATATATTGCTCTTTTGCTTGCTACATGGGCAGAGGCATCTCCTGGTACCATGCTCTCCCTTTGCAAGAACTGCAGATTTCCATTCAGCTCTCTTCATCTATACATGAAGATCCCATCCCAAGCCCATCTCCACCTGCTCTGCTGTTCAGGCTCCTCATCTTCAAAACCCTTCTTTCTGCCTGGCCCCAAGCCTGTCCTCTGGGCAACTTTGTACACTTCTGACAGTAACACTGTCCTTGTCTCCCTTCCTTTACCGAAGTCTGTTGCTTACAGATCTCTTCACTGCTTTAGCTCAAATTCTTGTCACTCCTTGTATCCCTAAGCTGCTCCTATTTTTCCTGCCTGTCTGTCCTGCACTTACAGCGGTGGTAGTCTCCTTTCCACACTGAAGCAGTTTCCCTCCAGTCCTGGTGTGCTTCTCTCTGGCTTCCAGCACTGCACTGTGCTTGCCTGCTCTCCTCTGCTTTATCTCCCAGAGGCAGGGAGAGGGATAGATGTCAGTAAAAAGCCGCTCCGTTTGCCTTATGAATTCCTTGTATCCCAGGGAGGGTTATCCCTGTCTCATCTCTACCAGTACGTGCTGCAGCTCCAGTTCCAAGGTAGGAGATGCCCTTGTTCCTACTGCAGTGTTACGTGCTCTAGGAAAAACATCTTTTTGGAAGAAAGCATTGTCCCAGTGCTAGCTAGGCACTCGCAGCTGCTCTCTGAACTCATTTGGTTCACCTCACAGCCTGAGGACAAGTGCTGCACAAGGCAGTCGGTGCTCTGCTCTTCCCATTTCTTCCTGTGCTGCCCTTTCAGAGCCTGGACCTGAAAACGGTGGCGTTACCCAGCCTGCAGCTGCAGGATCACCAGCACTGCCGGGGAAGCTCGTGTGCAGCTCGGGGCTGTATTTCTCAAGCTTGCATATATCGATCAGCCTCATTAAATGCCAGGCTTAGATCTGGATCACAGATGGGTTTCACCCTGCGTTCCTCCCTCCCGTGCCGTTCTTGCTGAGGCCCTCCGTGCTGTGGCAGATCCTGTGGCTCTGGCTGCTCTGCTGGCCTCTCGGGGAGCAGCTGCACTGCGCCACTGCTATTCTTAGCTGAGAAGACAGCATGCGAGTACCTGGCCCAGCAGAGCCGGAGCTCTTGCACTGCTCTGTGCCCAGCACATCTCAGATAAATGATCCACAAGATCTTGGTAGTGTGTAATTGAGTAGCTCTGCCACAGGCTGTGCTTCCAGCAGTGTGTGTGCTGCTGTGCAGCAGGGCACAGTAATGGCTCGCTCCCAGGAAGCTGAGACTTCTGTGTTCTGCTCGGGTGGTTGTGCCCACTGCTCGGAGATCTCGGAGGGACTCCTCAGGCTCACTTCTCAGCTTTCTTGTTCCCTGCTTTTCTGGTGGGGAGGTTACATCCTACAAGCCTTCTCCTAATTATTTTTCATATCCTAAAGTTGTGCCTCCCCAGCACAGCCCACCCTCCTAATCCAGGGATGGAGCTGCAGGGGGCGGGTGCCCCAAGGCACAGGCACAGTCCTGCTCAGCGCTGGTGGTGCTATCTCTGCAGACTGTGGGTCTCTGGATCTTCCTCAGCAGCGAGCCGGTCACAGCCACAGCTCTCCATCAGGCTTTGCCACTGCCCTGGGATGTGCTCACAGCTGAAATGAACAACAGGTGGATGCTCCGCATCTGTGTGGGATTTGGGGCTGCTGCATCTCGCTGAAGGGTCTCACTGTTCTGCATGGCCATCTGCTTCTCGCTAGCTTCGATCTGCCTGGCTCCTGGGGCACCTGTGCCGCTCGGTTGCCTCACCAGCTTGGCTCTCCTCCTGCATTCAGAGGAAAGGCCTGGCCCGGGGCCGAGCCAGCGCTGCATGCTGCCCTGCTGCCAGAGCGCCAGCACTGCTGGCACCAGCGCTGCTGGCAGCCGTTCCCCTGGCACCGGCGCAGCGGGAGGCGTGTGGCTGATGACCTGACTGATGGCCCCGTCTCCCTCTCTCTCTGCCCCAGATCGGCGGACCATTCTCTGCCCGGATCTTCCGTTTCCACAGACTTTGGCAGCTGGCAGATGGTGACAGGGTGTGGCAGTATTCGGGAGCAGGCAACCCTGAGCGCAGACGCCTCTCTCCCTTGCAGCTTCCCGGATGAGTTCCCTAACACTTGCCTGTAAGTGTCTACAATGCAGCATCTCCCCGGGCTCTCCCAGCTGGCTGCAGGTGCTGGGATGTTACCACCTGGCGCTCTGGAAGAAGCCTGGCAGCCTGCAACAAGCTGTCCCATCTTCACTGCCTTGCTGCTTTTCGTCTGCGTGTCCTCTCATTGAGCTCTGAAGGAAACCCACCTCTCTTCCATCCGGCGATGGGGGGCACGATGCTTTCTGTAGGAGAAGGCTTTTCTTTCTCTTCTTTGAAGACAGTGAATTTGGGCATCCATGGAAGTGAGCTTGACAGGACAGGACTGCTATACCCAGGTTTCTTGCTTTTGGATCTTGCTCATCTCCATCTCCCTGCTGGCTTGAGGTCCTTGCTGCAGTAGGAGAGGGGTTTTCATTCTGTCACCCTGCTTTGTCTGGTGGTGTTTGCAGGTGCTGCACAAGGCTGGGGCAAAGCAGCAGACCCTACATAGTGCTGTGTGGTACTGTGCAAACGGGGGGGAGGCACTCAGCCCTCACTGCATAGAAAGTCACCTCTGCGGAAGCTTGAAAGGCAGGAGCTGTGCTTTAATTGCTGTTAGAGCAGAGCCTTGGCGTGTGCCTTCAGGCTGCAAGCTCTCAATCAAGCAGCTGAAATGGCAGCTCAGGGGCTGCTGCTGGCTGGCTGCACTGGAGGCGTGCCGCAAAAGCTCGCAGTCCCTTAACGGAGATCTGAGTACATACTTTGGAGGTAGAGCAACATGAAAACAGACGTGTGCTGTGAGACGCTGCCCGGTTTGGCTCCTCTGGGAGCTGCCTGCCTTGAGTAGATCCAAGCAGCTGCCCCACGCAGGGCAAGATTCATGGGAGTGTGGGACACTCCTGGCACCAGGTCCCCTTTCTGCCGTGGCAGGGATACACCGTGCTGCTCCTGTAGTGGCTGGAGAGTGCTGGGGGACGGAAGCAGAAGGGACCAAGGAGCAGATGTGTGATGCAGTGACTGCTTTGTGTCCCCCGAGCCCAGCAGTGCCGCCTGACTGCTGAGCAGCAGTGAGGAGGTAACGTCAGAATGGGGAACGTGGCAGGGAGAAGAAGCACAGAAGCTACCTGGAGGCTCTTGCTGTTTGCAGTCTGGGTGCTTGGGAGGTTCAAAGGGTGGGGAACAGCGGTGCTGCCTCTCCCTTGGGAGTGCGGCTGAGGCCATGAGTGCTTTACCCCATTCAGCTCTTTGCTTGGGGTGCTGGAGGTTGCAGGGCCTGGCCTAGGCTGCCCTTGGGAAGGGAGTGCAAAGATGTAGCACTCAGCCTGCCCCAGCACCGCCTCCCTGCTCCAGTGCTGCTCAGGAGCCTGCTGTGGCTTTATCCCGAGTGTTTGCAGCCCAGCGCAGTGTGAGTTTGGGGAAATTAAATTCCAATTAAGCTTCTGCTTTGCATCACAGGGCAGGGTGAGGATGTGGCGCTGCGGGACACGGGGCTGTCAGTGGCCCTGCACCTCTGCGTGTTGCACTCCACAAAACTGTCTGCATGTTAAACTGCCCCATAAAAGGTTTGAGAGCCCAAAGCTGCAGGACCTGAGTGCTGCACACCCCCCTTACCTCCGCGGTTGCCATCTGAGATCACTGAACATGGGATATAAGCACGCCCTGCTTTCATCCGGCTTCTTTTTCATGCTTAGAAGCTTTGCGAGTTCCCCATCCTAATGAGGTTGCCAACGAGGATCTTTTCATGTGTTTAGAAACGTCGCCTTTTTTTACTTCACCCTCTGGCTCCTCTTCATTACCAGACCCTGCACAGCGGCCGGGCGGGCTGCCGCAGCAGCGCTCGCTGTTTACGGGCCTCCCACCATATCCTCTCGCTGCCATTTCCGGACTGAAGCTGTTGGCTGTGGGTGGTGAACGCTTCCATTCAAATGAGCTGTGCCAATTTCGAGGCGGCCCAGGCGCTGGGGAGATGAAAGAGAATTTCTGATGGGGAGGTTGGAGCTGTGCCCTTGGGGCGACCTTTGAGGAATGCCTTCCTCTCGCTGGGAGCGGCGGAGAGGACAGGTTTGAGCCACGGCACGTGGAGCTGCTGGCTCTGAATGGCCACGCTGCTTTTTGCCCTCGTTGCCACTCTGAGGCAGGGGCAGGGCTGAGCTGGAGAGGGGACTGAGAGCCGGGGGAGGCACTGCAGGCTGCATCCCGCCTGTGCACAGCCGCCTCCTGTCCCTGCTCCTTGCCCCAAAGCTGCTCCCTGATGTGTGCGTGAAGGGGCAGTGAGGGCTGCCTGCGGCTGAGGTGGAAGTGGCTGTCCGAGCACTGCACGTGTGGCCGGGCTCCATCTGGAAACAAGGGCAGAGCCGGCACGGGGCTAATGTGAGCCAGCGCCGGCTGGGCAACAGCCGCGATTTCCGTGCATCTGGGGTAGGGGGAGAAGCCAGGGGGCGGTGGGGGAGGAGAGCCGGGGGGAGCTGCTGGGAGGCTGCAGGGGCTGAGCAGGGAGGCAGCAGCGCTGGTGCCGCAGCCAGGGCATTTCGGGGCTGGCACTGCCTTACTGCGAGCCCCGCACGGCGCTGGGGCAGCCGCAGCGCTGACCTCCCGATTCTGTCTCCTAGGCTGCTGTCAGCGAGCGACCGCGAGTCCCGGCTGGAAGAAGTGCGTTCCGCCTTCGTGGCCAGCTACAGCCGGACCATCGGCCTGAAGGCCGTGCCCCCCAGCCCCTCGGGGGCCATCGGCGGCCTCCTCGAGCAGTTCGTGCGGGGCGTGGGACTGAGAGGCAGCAGCACGCTCTGAGAGCCGCCGCGGCCCAGGACGGATGGATAGAGAACCGGGGTCCCCTGGCCGAGCCGGGACCCCCGTCCTCGGGGGGACGCGGGCACCGCACTGAGCGCCCGCTCGCGATTACCCTGCTCGGGGCCGGGGAGCGGCGGGGGTTCCGAGGCGGCCCCGCAGTAAAGACCTCCGTGTGCCGACCCCTGAGCCGCGTGGTGCCTGGGCTGCGGGAGGCGGGCGAGCTGGGAAGAGCCGGGGGGCGGCGGCGCGGAGGAGCCGGGAGCGGCTCCGGCGGGGGAGCCGCCCGCTATAAATAGCGCGGCCCACGCTCCGGGAGCGGCGGCACCGAAATAGCAGCGCGCCGGGGCCGAGAGCTCCTCCGGGCGGGAGCCCCGACGGGACGGGAGTCGGCATCGAGCGGCCAGCGGGGCACGGCCCGCCCCCGCGGCGGAAGGCGAGCTGGACGGCGTCCCCCCAGCCCCGCGTGCCGCTACCCGGGTCTGAGCACCCCCCCCGTTCCCGGGGCGGTGCCGCCGCCGCCGGGGCCGCCGTGCCCGTGCCCGTGCCCGCCCCCGGGCGCGCCCGCTTCGGCGGTGCGGGAGGAGGCGGCGCGGAGCGGCGGCGGCGCCCGCGCGGGGATGGCGGCTCCGGGAGCGCTGGAAGCGGCGGCCGGCGGCGTGCCGGGCACCAAGGTGGAGCTCACCGTGTCCTGCCGGTGAGCCGGGGCGCGGGGGGATGCGGAACGCGGGGGGAAGATGCTCGGGGAGTCCCGTGCCCGCTCTGCTCCGGGAATCCCCGCTCGCCGCCTCGGGTGCGCCCGTGCCCGCCGCTGCCCGGCGCCGGCACTGCCCCGCTCCGGGGCCGGCTCGGTGCCCGCGGGACGGGAGCGCACCGCTGGTGTCGCTCGGTGCCCCCGGCCCGGAGCGGCGGCTGTAGGGGGCCGCACGCAGCCCTGCGGGGGGCCGCCCCGGGGACCCCCGGACCGGCGGGCGGGTGGGGGCAAATCACCCGTTCTGCCCGGGGCCGGCGACCCGTGCGGCCCCAAACTCCCGCCCTGCGGCTGCGGGGCATAGCTGCGCCGTAGGCTGCGTTCTCCCCTCGCTGTCTCCCAGTCTCGCAGAGCAGCAGGTGGAGGGGCCGTGGGTACCCGCGCCTTTGGGCAGGGACCGGGGCGCGCTCCGGGAGGCGGCCGAGCCTCTGGCTTTGCAGCCCCCCGGGGCTCAGCCGCGCCCAGGGGCTGCTCTCCGCGCTCGGGCCGGGGGAGCGGAGCCCCGCGCTGCGGGACGGGCCCGGCGGAGCCGCTGCCAGCGCGCTCCCCGTTGTCCGACCGCCGCGGCGGCCGCGGGGCGATGCGCGGTGCCCCCCCGCTAAGCGTCCGCTTTCTCCTCACTCCTGCGCTCTCCATTAGCCGCTGCCGGCGGCACCGGGGAAGGTTTCGTGCTGTAAATGGGCTCCCTGTCACGTTCAATCACTGTCAGCGCCGGAGACGCTGCTCCTCTCCGTCCCACCGTGCCGCCCCTGCCCGGCCGCCCGCCTGCCCCGCGGCTGTGCGCAGTGGTGCCATCCCCCGAGAGCCCGCGCACGGGGGACACGCAGGGGACGCACGACGGGTTGGGTGTGCACGGTCACTCACTCGCAGCTCGGTCCCCCCAGGAACCTGCTGGACATGGACACCTTCTCCAAGTCCGACCCAGGTGGGTGGCAGCGGTGGCACCTCTGGGTGCCGGCACGGCGCAGCGTGGCACGGCTCTGCCCCTCTCTCCACAGTGGTCATCCTCTTCGTGCAGGGCACGGGGAGCAGCGAGTGGAAGGAGGTGAGCGCCGCACCTCTCCCAGGTCCTCGCCGTCCCCGGCGCCCCCGCTCCCGGCTAATCCCCGGCTCGGTTAAATGGGCCCATATGGCCACCCGCTTCCACCCTAATGATCCCTCCTTGCCGCTAATCGGGGATTAGTGCCGGGGCAGCTGCGCTGGGGAGGGACGTGGGGAGATGGGGTGGCCCTCACAGAACCATCCGTGCAGTTCGGGCGCACCGAGGTGATCGACAACACCCTGAACCCCGACTTCGTCCGCAAGTTTGTCCTCGATTACTACTTTGAGGAGAAGCAAAACCTTCGCTTTGACGTGTGAGTGCCCCGGCACCGATGGGGAGCCCAAGGCTGGGAGTGCTGAGCCCATGGGTAACCCGTGGGAGACCACAACAGTACAAAGCATTGCAGCATGGATGGGCAGAGGGGTCAGAAATGGGGCGAGCAGGGGTCCCAAAGCACTGGGTGGGGACAAGGGGACGTGCCCAGCTGCCAGCTCACAGCTCTGCTCTGCCACTGCCAGCTACAACGTGGACTCCAAGAGCTGCTCCATCTACAAGCAGGTGAGTGCTCCGGAACCCCCAAAGCCGTGCCCTGTGCGGGTGCTCCTGGGTGGGACAGGCACCCCCAGCCTCAGGGATCTCAACCTGCTCTTTGTCTCTCCACGCCACGTTGGGTCTGGCAGAAGGTAGGCATCTGCCACGCTGCGGAACTGGTGCCTGCTGTGGGTGCGTGGTGGCCCTGGAGTGCAGGAAGGCTCCAGGAGACACGGGGTGGCTCTGGAGGAATGTGTCCGGGACACATTTTGGGGGATACGAGATGGGTGTGGGGCTGTGGGCTGGCTCAGGGGGCACAGGATGGTGCCAGGACATGGGGTGGGTGCACGGGATGGCTGTAGGGCTGCAGGATGAGCTCAGGGATATGGGGTGGCCTTGGGTGTGCAGGGTTGTGTGCTAGGCACCCGTGCTCTTATAGGGCACACGGTGAGCTCAGGTCATCTGGGGTCCTGTGGAGAAAGTAGGCTGCAGGCTGGGGATGATGAGAGGGTGAGGGGGCTGCAAAGAGGAGCCCCCAAGGATTGAGTATGCCGTTCCTGGGTGCAGGACTTCCTGGGGCAGGCGTTCGTGGCACTGGGAGAGGTGATCGGGTCCCAGCGGGGCCGTCTGGAGAGAGCCCTCACGTGAGTCACATCCTGTGGCGGGGCTGGCGGTCCCGCACCGTGCCCCTGGCCACCCACCCCGCTTCAGGACACCCTGCTGGCCACGCTGCCCCATGTCCCTGTGCATGGCTGGGGACACACCTGCAGCATCGGGCCTTGCGGAGCGCCCTGCATCCTGCCCCTGTGCTGTCCCCACTGTCCCCACGCTGGGCTGTTGTCACAGGGGGGTCCCAGGGAAGCGGTGCGGGACCATCCTGCTGCTGGCCGAGGAGCTGAGCAACTGCAGGGTGAGTGCTGCTTCTGCACACTATCGGAGCGTGGGGCGAGGAGCTGGCTGGTGGTGACAGTCCCCGTCCCCAGGACATCGTCACCATGCAGCTGTGTGCCAACAAGCTGGACAAGAAGGACTTCTTCGGGAAATCCGACCCCTTCCTCGTCTTCTACCGCAGCAACGAGGACGGCACGTGAGCATGGGGATGTGGGGTGCAGGTGTCCCTGCACAGCATGCCCTGACCCTGCCCCGTCCCCGCAGCTTCACCATCTGCCACAAGACGGAGGTGGTGAAGAACACACTTAACCCGGTGTGGCAGCCCTTCACCATACCCGTGCGTGCCCTCTGCAACGGTGACTACGACCGGTGAGGATGGTTGCGTGGGGCAGCCTTGACCCACCCCACACTGTGGCTCCATCCTGCAACCCCTGGTGCAGCCCACAGCCCCGGACACATCTTGTATCCCCCAGAATGTGCCCTGGCCACGTTCCTCCAGAGCTGCCCCCTATATTGTGGACCCGTTCTGCACCCCAGGGCCACTGCTGTGGTGTGTGCAATGGGGCAGCAGTAGGACAGGACACAGCATCTCCCCCCAGCCAGCATGCAACTCCAAACTGGGTTCTTAGTGGTGTTCTGCTTTTTTTTTTCTTTTTCTTTTTTTTTTTTCCTTTTGCAACCCAAATTACACGAAAGCTTCCCCCCTCCCCAGAGCTCCACTGTGACCCAAATTTCCTGTTCCCCTCCCTGGGCATATGGTGCCACCCTGATGGCACATTGAGCCCTGGGCGCTGTGGGCCATGCCAGCGGCTCCCCGTCAGCCCCACTTTACTTCCAGCACAGTGAAGATTGATGTGTACGACTGGGACCGGGATGGGAGGTGAGGCCGTGCCCCAAAGGGCAGCAGAGTGGGCATCGGGTCGTTCCTCATCCCATGACACACGCAGCCCCTGCGCTCCTCCTGCAGCCACGACTTCATCGGGGAGTTCGCCACCAGCTACCGGGAGCTGTCCCGTGCACAGAGCCAGTTCACAGTGTATGAGGTAGGGCGGGGGCCACAGTGGGGCAGCTTTGGGGGTGCGGGGAGCCCCGCAGCGGGACCCGCCTGGTGCCCGCAGGTGCTGAACCCTAGGAAGAAGTGCAAGAAGAAGAAATATGTCAACTCTGGCACTGTGAGTGGGGCCGGGGTGCTCCTGCAGCTCGCAGCCGTCGCAGGGTGCTGGCTCTGACACCCCATGCCCACAGGTGACTCTGCTCTCCTTCTCCGTTGAGTCCGAGTTCACCTTCGTCGACTACATACGGGGCGGGTGAGTGGGGCCGGGTGCCCCCGAGCTCCCGAGGGACAGGGACAGGAAGGCAGTGACGGTGATACTGCAGCCTGGGGGTGCCGAGATGGCGGCTGCGGTTGTGGGGTGGGCGGTGGGGCTGGGGGTGCGGGCAGAGGTCACGCCGTGCCTGGGGCTGGCAGCCTCCTTCACTCTGCCTCCAAGGACACAGCTGAACTTCACCGTCGCCATCGACTTCACGGCCTCCAACGGTGAGCACGGCGGTGGAGGGGGCCCGGGGAGTGGCGCTGGGTGGGTGCTGACGGGCGCTGTGCCGCAGGGCTGCCATCGCAGCCCACCTCGCTGCACTACGCCAGCCCCTACCAGCTGAGCGCCTACGCCCTGGCACTCAAGGCCGTCGGGGAGATCATCCAGGACTACGACAGCGACAAGCTCTTCCCCGCCTACGGCTTCGGTGCCAAGCTGCCACCCGACGGCAAGATCTCCCACCAGTTCCCTCTGGTGCGCCCTGCCGCGAGGCTGGCTGAACCCGTTGTTGCCGGGTGTGGGGGCAGCCCGTGGGGCTGGGGAGAGGCCAGCCCGGCCGCATCCTACCCAGCACCACGGCAGCGCCCGTCCCGTCCCCAGAACAACAACGTGGACAACCCCAGCTGTGCCGGCATCGAGGGCGTGCTCGAGTCCTACCTGCAGAGCCTGCGCACCGTGCAGCTCTACGGGCCCACCAACTTCGCCCCCGTCATCAACCAGGTGGCCGGGTGAGCGCCGCGGGGCCGTCCCCGTCCCATGGCCGCGCCGTGGGGGACGACATGGGGTGGCTGCTGGAGGGATCCCACGCCGTGTCCCCGCAGCACGGCCGCCCAGGTGACCGACGGCTCTCAGTACCACGTTCTGCTCATCATCACCGACGGCGTCATCTCCGACATGATGCAGACCAAGGAGGCCATCGTCACTGTGAGTGGCCACACGCCACCAGGGCCTGGGCACCGCACATGGCCTCGGTGCCGCCGGGCCGCCCCGTGCCTACAGCTGCCGCCCCTCCACCCCGTAGGCCTCTGCGCTGCCCATGTCCATCATCATCGTGGGAGTGGGGCCGGCTGAGTTCGACGGTGAGCGGGGTGGGCTGGGGGACAGGGCCGGGCCCGGGGGACGCCCTTAGGCGGGGTCTGAGCGGTGCCCCCCAGCCATGGAGGAGCTGGATGGGGACGAGGTGCGCGTGTCGTCGCGGGGCCGCTACGCCGAGAGGGACATCGTGCAGGTGAGGCTGCGGGGCTGGGCGCGGGGCGGCACCGGGCCCTGCGCTTCTGCACGGGGCCGCCGTGCGGCCGTGGCCGTGGGGCAGAGCTCGGGGCCGGGCCCCCCTCCCCCCCCGCTGCCCCCAGTTCGTGCCGTTCCGGGACTACGTGGACGAGGCGGGCAGCCAGGTGCGGAGCATGGCGCGCCTGGCCAAGGACGTGCTGGCCGAGATCCCCGAGCAGCTGCTGTCCTACATGCGGGGCCGCGGCATCGAGCCCCGCCGCAACGCCGCGCAGTGACGGGAGCGTCACCGCCGGGTCCCGTCCGGGAGCGCCGCGCGCGGGGCTGCGCCGCTGTCACCGACCGCAATAAAGCGCTCCAACCGCACCGGGCCGCTGCGGGGCGGCTTCTCGTCCTTGACATTCGCGTCGGCAGATTCGCCTCTCGCCGCGCGGCACCGCGTCCCCTCCTCTTCGGGGAGCGCGCTCCGTTCCCGTCGCTCCGTTCTCCTCGCTCCGCTCTCCGCCGCTCCGCCCGCCCCTCCCCGCCCTCCCGCGGCCCGTCCCGCCCGCTCCGCCGGCGCGGTGGCGAAAGTGCGGTTGCTAAGGCCGCCGCGCGCTTTACCCAGCGGCGCCCCGCGCTCCTCCATTGTTGCGGGCCGGGCCATGGCGCGGGCGCGGGGCCGCTGAGCGCGGCGGGAGGCGGCAGCAGGGCCGGGCCTCGGCGCCCCAGCGCCCCCCGCACGAGGCCGAGGCCGCGCCATGGGGGTCGACTTCGACGTGAAGACGTTCTGCCACAACCTGCGGGCCACCAAGCCGCCCTACGAGTGCCCGGTGGGCAGCTGCCGTAAGATCTACAAGAGCTACAGCGGCATCGAGTACCACCTGTACCACTATGACCACGACAACCCGCCGCCGCCGCAGCAGCCGCCGCTCCGCAAGCACAAGAAGAAGGGCCGCCAGGGCCGCGCCGGCGCCGCCGACAAGCAGTCCCCCAACCCCTCGGAGGCGTCGCAGTCTCCGGGCCGCGAGGTGATGACCTACGCGCAGGCCCAGCGCATGGTGGAGGTGGACCTGCACGGCCGCGTGCACCGCATCAGCATCTTCGACAACCTGGACGTGGTGTCGGAGGACGAGGAGGCCGCCGAGGAGGCGCCGGAGAACGGCGGCAGCAAGGAGAACGGCGAGAGCCAGGCGGCCGCCGCCGCCGCCGCCGCGCCCAAGTCGGCCAAGCAGAAGAGCAAGGAGAAGCGCAAGGACTCCAACCACCACCACCACCACAACGCCTCGGCCGGCGCGGCCCCCAAGCTGCCCGAGGTGGTGTACCGCGAGCTGGAGCAGGACACGCCCGACGCGCCGCCGCGCCCCACCTCCTACTACAGGTAGCGCCGTGTCCCCGCCGCCCGGTGCCGCCCCGCGGGATGGGCTCCTCGTGCGGCCGCGGGGCGTTCGGGTGCCGCCCGGGTGCGGTGTGCGTGCGGCGTTCCTTTGGTGCCCGGGTGGTTATAAGGGCTGAAGGGGACCTCGTAGCAAACGCGGGGAGCGACTTCTTGCGGTGTCCGGGTGCTAGGGTGAGGGGGAGTGGGCGTAAGCCACTTCGGTTGGATGGTAGGGGGGAAATTCCCTGCTCGGAGGGCGGTGAGGTGCTGGCGGAGCTGCCCAGAGCTGGGGGTGCCCCATCCGTGGAGGTGCCCGTGGCCGGGCTGGTGCGTGGCAGCCACCCCGCGGCAGGGATTGAGCTGTGTGGGCTTTAAGGGCCCTCCCAACCCAACCATCCCACGGAAGAAGGAAAGTTTCCTTCTGCCCCCACCCACTGCTCTTTGCAGACACTCCGGGATAAGTCAGGACCCCCCAGCAGCAAAGTTCAGCCACACCGTGTGTGCATTTGCAGGCTTAATGTGTTCTCTAACCCTACGGGTTTTCCATGCGAGGTTTGTTAAGTGGGCAAAATAATCAGAGAGCCAGTATTGAGCATTGAAGTGATGCTCTCACAGCCATCTCTGCCCTCTTAGCCACCGTGCTGCCTAAGAGGCTGGCACCAAGCTGCAGGCACAGAGGAATAACGTGGGCTTGTGGCACGCTGCTGGAAAAGAGGGCTATCCATAAGGTGTCTGCATGGTGCTCCATGTGGCGCTGCACTCTGACTGCTGGTTGTTGCTGGATGGAGCAGGACAGATGGAACAGGGTGCAGGGGCTTCTGGCTTTTCCCCACAGTTCACCTTGCCTCACCCACAGGTGACAGCAGGCAGAATTACCAAAACACGGCACTGTCTGCACCCCATCTGCAGCAGGGCCAATGCTCTTGTGTCTGGGGAACAAGGTTTCTGTCTCTGGAGCACCGGGTGCCCACTTGCTGGCTTGTGCAAGCTCCTGTCTTGCGTTGATGAGTCTCCAACGTCTGCAGCTTGTTGTTTTCTCTGAACACCCAGCTGCGTTGTGCCAAACACACCCCAAGCAGTGCAGCAGCACCTCCAGCTTCTGAGCGCTGCTGCTTCTTTCCTGTTTTGTTGTTGGGTTTGTTTTTTTTTGGCTGTAACATGCAGAACTCTCACCCTCTCGTGCTTTCCCCTTCCAGGTACATTGAGAAGTCAGCGGAGGAGCTGGACGAGGAGGTGGAGTACGACATGGACGAGGAAGATTACATCTGGCTGGATATCATGAACGAGCGGCGGAAGACAGAGGGCGTCAGTCCCATTCCCCAGGAGATCTTTGAGTACCTGATGGACAGGTTGGAGAAGGAGTCGTACTTCGAGAGCCACAACAAGGGGGACCCCAACGCCTTGGTTGACGAGGATGCCGTGTGCTGCATCTGCAATGACGGGGAGTGCCAGAACAGCAACGTCATCCTCTTCTGTGATATGTGCAACCTGGCCGTGCACCAGGAGTGCTACGGGGTGCCCTACATCCCCGAGGGACAGTGGCTCTGCAGGAGGTGCCTGCAGTCACCCTCGCGAGCCGTGGACTGCGCCCTGTGCCCCAACAAGGGCGGCGCGTTCAAGCAGACGGACGATGGGCGCTGGGCACACGTGGTCTGTGCCCTCTGGATCCCAGAGGTGTGCTTTGCCAACACGGTCTTCCTGGAGCCCATAGACAGCATCGAGCACATCCCCCCCGCGCGGTGGAAGCTGACCTGCTATATTTGCAAGCAGCGCGGCTCTGGGGCTTGCATCCAGTGTCACAAGGCAAACTGTTACACCGCTTTCCACGTCACCTGTGCCCAGCAGGCTGGACTCTACATGAAAATGGAGCCCGTCCGTGAGACGGGAGCAAACGGGACCTCCTTCAGTGTGCGTAAAACTGCCTACTGTGACATCCACACACCTCCAGGCTCCGTGCGCAGGCTTCCCGCGCTCTCCCACAGCGAAGGAGAAGAGGAGGATGAGGAGGAGGAGGAGGAAGGAAAGAGCTGGAGCTCCGAGAAGGTGAAAAAGGCGAAGGCCAAGTCTAGAATCAAAATGAAGAAGGCGCGGAAGATCCTGGCAGAAAAACGAGCTGCAGCACCTGTGGTTTCTGTTCCCTGCATCCCCCCCCACAGGTACAACTTGTTGCCTTCCCCTTGCTGTGGAGAAGCCTCTCCCTTACTCACCGTCTCACGTCCCACTTTGCATGCAGGCATTATCTTTTTGCACAAGTGCTTTTCACATCGCTCTTCCCCGGGGCTGTTTGTGGTTTCCTCTGGCTTTCCTGCAGAGAGGAGTGAGATGTGCAGCCCCACGAGGTGCCTGTACAGGAAATAGATGCCGCTGGCTTCATGACAGCAACCGAGCTTGGCTAGAGGTGGCAGGAAGCAGCTGGGGGCTCCCAGAGCTCTTCTCCTGTGTGTTGGAGCAGGCTGCAGGAAGAAAGCAGAGGTCGCCTTCCTTTTGCTGCAGCTGGCCCCATGCAGCCCTGCTGCTTCCCAGCCTTGTGGCATGCCTGTGGTGCACAGCTGGAGCTGGGCAGGGCCGCGTTTGCCTCTGTGGCCATGAGTCACCAGCCGGGTGCTCCTCACTGCAGCTGGGACACCACACTGGAGCTGCACTCACTGGCCCTCAGGTCCCTGAGTCTCAGCCATCACGGCACGGGGCCACTGCCTCCTGGCAGGGCTCCTTCAGGGCTCCTATGGGGCAAGAGGGGGTATGCAGGCACTGTGGGGTTTGCTCTGTGGGCGGCTTGGGGGACTTGTGTGGGCAGGTCTGTGCTGCAGGGTTGATGGCTTCTTGCCATGGTGTTTGTGTGCTAACTGTATGGTATGGCTCACTCACTTAGGGTGTGTTCCATAACCCGAGTCTCTCTGTTCCCACGTGTGGATGCACTGGCAAGCTGTTTGTAGGCTCTTTCCGCTACCCTCAGGCTCACAGTGAAACCCACACTGAGATAGAAGCTGTTAACCTCACCCCAGGCCTTCCTGTTGGGATTAATTATTCTTCAAGGGCTGTTGCCAGAATGCCAACTGTCTTCCTGTAGAAGCTGTGCGCAGCCAATGACAGCAAATGAGGATGCTGTCTGCCTTCAGCTGAGGCTGATGCAGGTCGGGTCACCCTGTGTGAAGAGCTGGCCCTGCAGGACGTGGAGATACAGGGTCCACACTTCAGTCCCACCTAGCAGGGCATCTCTTAACTGCGCTGGTGGAAGAGGCTGTCTCAGTCACTTCAGGCTCTGCCATTGTAAAGAGGAGGAAAACCCCTTTTGTTTTGTTTGGGGCTGTTCAGGATAGTCCTTCCTCAGCTCCAACAGCAAGCTCTGTTCTGCTAGCGTCTGCCCACCCCTCCTCACGCTTTCCCAGTTTTGTTCATGCTACAAACTCCTCAGGGCTGCCGAGCTGTCTGGTAATGTTTGAATAGGGCCTTTGTCGTCTTGGGTGGCCCCTCGCTGCCAGCATAATAAGCCGGGTGAATCACAGCTTTGGGACAGCCGTGCTGTGGTCTTGGGGCCGCAGGGAGCTGTGAAAGGCCCAGCTGCCAGTGCCCCCGCCTTGCACCCCAACCTGGAACAGTCAGGAGGAAAGGAAAGAAAGGAAAAGGCTTTTTGGAGAGACAAGGCTGAATGTTTTTTAGTGTAACTGTCTGTGGCGTGCTGTTGCCCCTTGTTCCTTGGCCTTTCAGGGACTCCTGCTACACAAACGTGTTTGCTCAGTCTGAGGAGCACATGGGTGGCCTCGCTGCTGTGCTGGGGCTTCTGCTGTGGCCAGGTTTGCTTTGCTGACTGGGTTTGTGGTTCCTCTCCCTTCTTCAGGCTCAGCAAGATTACTAATCGTCTAACTATCCAGAGGAAGAGTCAGTTCATGCAGAGGCTGCACAGCTACTGGACTCTGAAGAGGCAGTCCCGCAACGGTGTCCCCCTGCTGCGCCGCCTTCAGACACACCTGCAGTCCCAGAGGAACTGTGATCAGGTATGCGCTGCTTTTTAGGGTGCTGAGGGGCATCCTGGGTGTATGCGTGTGCTTCCTGCGCCTTTGCAGCTGTGGGCTCAAAGCATTTACTGCATGTGGTGGTGCCTTTGGGCTCAGAAGGGGGCTGGAGAAAAGAGCTCCACCTCCCGATGAGGAAAGGGCAGCCCCAGCTGCCTGCTTTTGCTGCTTTACCTTCTCCTCCACTCTCAGCATTCAGAGATTTGCCAGACGGAGCCGCCTTTGGCAGCCTGCCATGGGAAGGGAAGCCTGCCCTGTTGTGTTAGCTCATTCCTCTTGCCGTCAGTAGGCCAGCAGCTGTGACAAAGCTGGCAGAAGTGGCTCTAACCTGAGGCCACTTGTGTCTGTGGGCATTGAGAGGGGTGGCTGGGGATCCCCAGACGTGGTCTGGAAGAAACCAAGGCCTCGCAGATCCTGAAATAGCTGTGGGAACGTTCCCTGTGGGTGGTGCTCTCAGCCTGCTGTGTGCCTCAGCCTTCAGTCAGTGCTTCACAGATGTGAGGTCTCTGGTGCCCAAGGAAGATTTTTCCTTTGGCTCTCTGTCTAAGCCTTTCTGAGCCCTTTGAAGACTGTGATCAGGCAGAGGTTTCTCCCGCCTTTGCCCCCTCTCATTTTTATTTGCTGGAGAGGAATCGAAACAACTTCTGCTCATCTTTGGCTACAACAGCAGGATAAAAGTCAGCAAGTTTTTTGATGCTCCAGAAGCGAAGGTAACCAGAGCTGTCTTCCCATTTTGCCCTGTTGCCCTTCACTAGAGCTCTGGGCAGCTGCCTGGACACTGTTATTGCTGCTCTGTGGTCCTGGGCAGCTGTCTGCATGTGGTCATGTTAGGTAGGGTATTTCCAGAGTTTTCTGGCATCCTCAGGGCTGTGTGACCATGGAGCAGGTACTGAGCTGTAGGCAGCATTTGAGCTATCTCTGTGAGTCACGCACGCGACAGCGGAGCTGGGATGTTCACTGAGACAGCGGGTCAGGCGTGCTGGTTCCCTGTACAAGGGAAGAACCCTTGCACGCAGTCAGGAATGAGGAGGTGGGAACACTTCTCATGTCAGCTCACAGTCTCTGATGTTCCCGCAGAGAGACACTGAGGATAAGAACTGGGCCCTGAAGGAGCAGCTGAAGTCATGGCAGCGCCTCCGCCATGACCTAGAGCGCGCGCGCTTGCTGGTGGAGCTGATACGCAAGCGGGAGAAGCTCAAGAGAGAGACGGTAACGACTGTTTGCCCCTCCTTGGGGAGCTGCTGGGGTGGGCGTGAGCACGGGCTCTCCGGAGTGCTTGTCAATTGCCCTCTGTAAGCTGCACGGTGGGCGCAGGGTCCCCTCGGTTGCGCTGTGCCCTGCCCCGGCAGCTCTGCATGAAGGTGGCTGCTGTGCAAGGCTGATGTGGGAAACACGGGTGCTGGGGTCTGTGCCTCTCCTCTGCTCTCTAGAGATGATGTTGAGGTGCAGCACGTACCCCGGGCACTCCCACTCGAGGAACGCGGCCCCACCGCAGCAGGGAGAGGTGGCACTGTCCTGTGGGTCTGCTAAGCTGCTCCTGGAGGCTGTCCCTGGGGCAGGATGCTCAGTCGTGCTCTGTTCTTCTGTTTCAGATCAAAGTGCAGCAGGTGGCACTGGAAATGCAGCTGACCCCCTTCCTCATCCTCCTCCGCAAGACGCTCGAGCACCTGCAGGAGAAAGACACGGGCAACATCTTCAGTGAGCCGGTCCCTCTGTCTGAGGTAACAGAAATCTACGAAGTAAGAACCCCCTCCCCCAGATTTCTGCTTCGCTCACACTTGTCCCTTGCTCACACTAAGGGCTGCCCTGGGGGGTCTCTGCTCCAGAAGCCCCCTGGGCAGCCTGCTGATGGTTTCTAGTCCCAACACCATGCACTCAAGGGGGATGCGTGCAGCACTGCCTGTCCTGGGAGAGCCAAATGCACAGCAGAAGGGGTGGTGCTGGCAGCTGTTGGTGGCCGGGAGTACAGCACTCAGCTCCTCTGCTTGTGTTACTGGTGATTCCCCACTGTCTGTGACAGATCAGGGGCTTCTGCCTGGGAAAGGCGGAATGCCTGCACTCAGCCCCAGACAGGTGGCATGCTCTTATGTGTCCTCCTGCGAAACCCTTTGCTTGGTAACAGGCTGAGCACAGCACAGAAATGTCACTTCTGGGGGCAAGGGAAGTGATTTCTGAGAACATCAGTGGTGATTCCCTGCTTAGGGAGGTGGGAGAGAGAGCGCTGGTGCTGTGCAGCTCTGGCAGCAGGTGGGCTTGGAGGTGTCCTGGCTGCGTGATCCCACCCACAACCATTGCTCCCACCCAGGCCAATCTGTTCTAAGTGTCTGTACTTACCCTCATCCCTGAGAAGCTGCAGAAAAATGTTTCTAGGTGTGTGTCTGCTCTAATAGTTTGAGTACAGCACACGGACTCTAGTCCAGAGGCATTACTGGGCCACAGCTCCTCTAGCTGCAAAGGCAGGCAGCTTTTCCAGATATGTGTTTGGACAGAGCACTGGGGAGCAATACCTGATTCCTCTAACAGCTGTTTTCTTGGAGCAGGTGGTACTAACAGGGATCCCCAGGCTCTTAGCACGGGCTCTTTTCTCAATACAGGTCCCAGACTACTTGGATCACATCAAGAAGCCGATGGATTTTCAGACAATGAAACAAAACCTGGAAGCGTACCGTTATCTGAATTTTGATGACTTTGAGGAAGATTTCAACCTGATTATCAACAACTGTTTGAAATACAATGCCAAAGACACTATCTTCTACCGGGCGGCCGTCCGTCTGCGGGAGCAGGGAGGCGTGGTTCTGCGGCAGGCTCGCCGGCAGGCAGAGAAGATGGGCATTGACTTTGAGACAGGCATGCACTTCCCACACTGCGTGACTGTAGAAGAGGCTCAGGTCCAGGACATTGAGGACGGTGGGTGCTTGTCCCCTCTCCGGGTGTAGGAGAGCTACTCAGAGCTTAAATCCCAGCAGTTGGGCACCTTAGGGCTGTTCTTGCTGTCTCCTGCTGGGCACTGAGGAACACCACTGGGAATAACTCACCCGAGAAGGGTCCTTTTAGGGTCCTCCTCTCCCTGTTCCAGCATGTGAAGGGCTGAAGGCAGACCAGGGGTTCAGGCAGTAGAACTTTCCTACTCTTGAATGCTTCAGAGTCACTTCAGCTCACATGTTTCTGCTGTATCCTTCCTTTCAAATCCCTTCCTTACAAATCCCTTTCTTTTTTACTGCTGTATGCTGCCTCAGCTGATAGGACCCCTTAGCATTCCCTGTGCTGCAGATCAGCCTGCCTTCCCCAGCAGTCCCAACTGGCTTGGTTCCCACAGGGCTCTTTCTCAGAGTGTCTTTTGGTAACGTTCTGTGCTCATGGGTGTTTGGTACTGTGTGAGTTCTTTTCCTCCTGAGGGGGAGTCCCATGCCTTTCTGTGTAAAGGGTCTCCAAAAAGTTTCTGATTCCTTTCGTCCTCTTTGTGCCCTCAGAAGACATGCGACTGCTGCTCTCAGAAAATCAGAAGCACCTGCCCCTAGAGGAGCAGCTGAAGATCTTGCTGGAGCGGCTGGATGAGGTCAATGCTGGCAAGCAGAGCATAGGACGGTCCCGCCGGGCCAAGATGATCAAGAAGGAGATCACGGTCCTGCGGCGGAAGCTGGCACACCCCCGGGACCTGGGCCGAGATGGGCTGGAGAGGCACAGCTCCTCTGCCAGGGGGGTCCTGCAGTCGCACAACCCCTGCGAGAAGGACCTTCAGACAGACAGTGCTGCTGAGGAGAGCAGCAGCCAAGAGACTGGCAAAGGTACCGCTCCTCCAAAATGCTGCTGTTTGCTGGGCAATGGCAGAGAACCACACCTGGACAGGCTGCGCAGTAGAGCAAAGGCAGGGGGACCTTGCACACAAACCTCACCCATAGCAATTCCTTAGGATCAAGGCAGGTGGTCTGTCTGGAGGATTCCCTCATCTCCCACCACTTCCCTTGCTGCTCTCTTTCTGTAGGCTGGCTGCTTACTTGCAGCAGGGATGGCCACGCTCCAAATGCCCTGCAGGGGCTGGGAGCCAAGTATGTGCCAGCTGCAAGCTCCCTGGTGCCGGGAGCTGATGGGAGCAGGTGCTGAGCCGTGCTCCTCAGAGAGCACAGCTCAGGTGCCACCTCACGAGTCCTCAGGCAGAGCTGGCAGGTGTCACTGAGGTTTGTCACCTTGGAATCCTGTTCCCCAGAGACCTGAAAAAGCAGGCTCTCGTGCAAGCAGAGAGCATTTAGGATCATTGGTTTCTGAGGTTGAAGTGGAGCTCTGAGAAATGAAACTGTTCCTTTCTACCACTGCCACCTGTTTCCTGACAGGTCCTGCAGGCTGTGGCTGATGCCTTTTCATCCCTCCTTCAGGTCTGGGTCCCAATTCTTCTTCCACTCCAGCACATGAAGTGGGCAGGAGGACCTCAGTGCTCTTCTCCAAGAAGAACCCTAAAACTGCAGGACCTCCAAAACGTCCAGGACGTCCCCCCAAGAATCGAGACAGCCAGATAGCTCCCGGGCATGGGAACAGCCCCATAGGCCCCCCGCAGCTCCCCATTATGGGGTCCTCCCAGCGGCAGAGGAAGCGGGGGCGAAGCCCACGTCCCAGCTCCAGCTCCGATAGCGACAGCGACAAATCCACTGAAGACGCTCCCATGGGTGAGTGCAGCAGCCGCAGCCCTGCAGGGAGCACATCAAGGGCACTGTGCCCTCGTAATGCTCCTCTGTTGTTTGTTATCTCCAGACCTGCCGGCCAATGGCTTCAGCAGTGGGAGCCAGCCAGTGAAGAAGAGCTTCCTGGTGTACCGCAACGACTGTAATCTTCCACGCAGCAGCTCCGACTCCGAGTCCAGCAGCAGCAGCAGCAGCAGTGCTGCCTCAGACCGTACCAGGTATGTTGCCTGCCTCTGGGTGTGCTGCTGCCACAGGCATCTGCTGGGTGAGATGTGTTACCGTGCCTCTCCCTTTCACACTCCTGTTTGCCAGTGCTGCTAACCCAGTGATAGAGGGCTGCAGGCCTGGCTGTGGGATTTGTGCCTTTTTGTGCTCTTTAACATGCTTGGGTGAGCGTACGCTCCCAGGTGAGGCAGGGCTCAGGGTTCCAGGCAGAAACACCATCCAATCTGCCTTCTGTACGCCTGCTGAGTCCCTGGTGCCGGGTGGGCTCAGTGAGCTTTCTGAGCCCCCACGATGACCCTCAAAAAGCAGTTTCTGGAGGTTTAGTGTGACTGCTGCTCACAGCTCTGCTCCCTCTCTCAGCACAACGCCCTCAAAGCAGGGCAGGGGGAAGCCCTCCTTCTCCCGCGTGAACTTCCCTGAGGACAGCAGCGAGGACACATCAGGAACAGAGAACGAATCCTACTCTGTGGGTGCTGGGCGAGGCGTGGGGCACAGCAGTAAGTGTCACAACTTTCCAGCCACACACCTGCCTGTTCTGTCAGCCGCAAGGGCCACGTCTGAGTCCTCTCTCCCCCTTTTCTCGATGCAGTGGTGCGGAAGGGCATTGGCCGTGGTGCAGGGTGGCTCTCTGAGGATGAGGATTCTTCCCTGGACGCTTTGGATCTGGTGTGGGCCAAGTGCCGGGGCTACCCCTCCTACCCGGCACTGGTGAGTGTGGCCACCTATGCGAACCTCCCAAAATCCCATCCCAGTGCCAGGGATGGTCTTGGGGCCATCAGTGGGGTGAGAGGCGGGCTCACAGCTCTCGCTACTGGAGGAATGGGGCTGTGGCCGGGCTGTGGTTTTGTCCCCTGCCTCAGCATCGGCCCCTGCTCCCTGGCAGATCATCGACCCCAAGATGCCGCGGGAGGGCATGTTCCACCACGGCGTCCCCATCCCCGTGCCGCCGCTGGAGGTGCTGAAGCTGGGCGAGCAGATGACTCAGGAAGCGCGCGAGCACCTCTACCTCGTCCTCTTCTTCGACAACAAGCGCACTTGGTGAGGCCTGGGGGGGTCGGGGAAGGGCTGGGAAACCGGCGGTGCCGCCGGGGGGAGCGCGCAGCCGCCCGTAACCCTCAAACGAGGTGGCTCCCCGCTCCCCGCAGGCAGTGGCTGCCCCGCACCAAGCTGGTGCCGCTGGGCGTCAACCAGGACCTGGACAAGGAGAAGATGCTGGAGGGCCGCAAGTCCAACATCCGCAAGTCGGTGCAGATCGCCTACCACCGCGCCATGCAGCACCGCAACAAGGTGCAGGGCGAGCAGAGCAGCGACTCCAGCGAGAGCGACTGACGCACCGCGGCACCGGGCCCGCTGCAGCTGGCCTGCGGCCTGGGGGGGCCCCCCCCGCCTTCCCGGTGCCCCCAGAGCTGTAAATACTGTACAGCCCTGCCCTTTAAATTATTCCCCCCGGGAGGGGGGGGGGCGGCCCCGGGAACGGAACGGGGGCGGCGGCCCCGCGCTCGGACGTGTTTGTATTTATTTTGGAGGAAAAAAAAAAAAAAAAGATCTATTGGTTCGTACGGAGCCGCCCTCCCCAACGCCGCCGTAACGGGAGCTGGGGGGGGAGGGAGGGGCGGAGGGAGGGACGAGGGTACTTCCGGGGTTGGGCCAGTGAGAGGCCGGAAGTGGGCCAGAGCGGCGCCAAAAGAGCGGGAAGCGGCGCTCTGCGTGCCTGGGTGGGGGGAGCTCTATGGTGGCGGCGGCGGCGGCGGTGGCGGTGGCTGTGGGAACTGGACGGCGGGGGGAGCGGGATTTGGGGCGGCGTGGGGATGGGAACGGTGAGAGGATATGGGGTGTGCGTGGGGATTGGGCGTGCGATGGGGACGGAGATGGATGGGGATGGGGGTTCAGGGCAGGGGGCTGTGGAGCATTGTATGACAAATGGGCACCTGCAGGCATCCTCACCTGAGCTGAGCGTGCCCTGGGGCGCAGGTGGGTGTCATGGTGTGAGAGTGCAGCCCTGAGCCCGTTGCCTCTGTGGGGCCACTGCCGTCCCCATGGCGCTGCGGGATACCCCCTCGACCTGCCCGACCCTGTGGCGGTGGCTGCGCTGCCCTCCAGCTGAGCTGCGCCTGGACCTGGTGCTGGCGTCAGGGCAGGCCTTCCGGTGAGACAGCGGGGCCTTCCGGTCAGACATCGGGGCCATATGAGGCCGTTCAGCAGAGCCTGATGCCCGGTGCTTGGCAGGTGGCGGGAGAGCAGCCCTGGTGCGTGGACGGGAGTGTTGGGTGACCGCGTGTGGACGCTGCGCCAGGAGCGGGACCGCCTGTGGTACACGGTGTATGGCCAGGAGACGCCTGGCCCTGAAACTGACCGGATCCTGCGGGACTACTTCCAGCTGGACGTGGGGCTGGCGGCCCTGTACCGCACCTGGGGGGCAGCCGACCCCCTCTTCTGCCAGACAGCTACCGCCTTCCCAGGTGGGGCAGCCCCATGGGACGATGGCAGCACCCACCCGCTGGGCCCCACTGACCTGTGGTGCCGCAGGGGTGCGGGTGTTGCGGCAGGACCCCGTGGAGTGCCTCCTGTCCTTCATCTGCACCTCCAATAACCACGTGGCCCGCATCACCACCATGATCGAGCGCCTCTGCCAGGCCTTCGGCCAGCATCTCTGCTCGCTGGACGAGCAGCCCTTCCACGCCTTCCCATCCCTGGCAGCGCTGGCAGGTCGGCAGCCATCCCTTTGTCCCCACATCCGTCCCCACGTCCCCATCCTACGGCTGTCCTCCCACAGGCTCTGAAGCAGAGGCCAAGCTGCAGGCGCTGGGCTTTGGCTATCGGGCCCGCTTTGTCAGCGGCACAGCACGCGCCATCGCTGAGGGAATGGGTGCCAAGGGGCTGTGCCAGCTGCGGGCCGTGCCCTACGCTGAGGCCAGGAGGGTGCTGTGTGCCCTACCAGGAGTGGGAGCCAAGGTGGGTGATGGCGTGGGGATGGGGACGGGGTGGTGGCAGGGCTGATGGTGCGTCGCGTGGCAGGTGGCTGACTGCGTGTGCCTGATGGCCCTGGACAAGGCGGAGGCGGTGCCGGTGGACACCCACGTGTGGCACATCGCCCGGCAGCGCTATGGGGCAGCACTGGGCGCCCGCTCCCTGACCGCCCGCGTGCACCAGGAGATCGGTGAGGGCACAAACCAACACCCGCAGCTTGGTGGTGCAAGGGCTCAGCCCCCATTGCTGGCTCTGATCTCTCCACAGGTGACTTCTTCCGTGAACTGTGGGGTCCCTATGCAGGCTGGGCGCAGGCGGTGAGTACCAACCCTCCCCTCCCCCACACACACACCTGGTTCTCCCTCCCAGGTGTGCCCACCCAGCACTTCTCATTTTCGCCCCCCCAGGTCCTCTTCTGTGCTGACCTCCGCAAGGGCCGGGCCAGTGGGAGCCGGGCCAGGAGGGGCCGCAGCCGTGCAAGCCGTGGCGCGGGGTGCTCCTAGGGAGGGGTCACAGGGGAGTCTGAGTCTGGAGCAGAGTTTGTCTGTCTCCTGCCCACTGCATGCTGGCCCCTGGGGGATAAGCCAAGCCAGGAAGCGTTTGTCTATTTCCTTTATTACAAGGAATAAAATAGAAATGTCCATTTGGAAAACTCTTTGAACATGCGCGGGGGCAGATGTAGGAAAGGGGGTAGAGGGGGCTGGGCTGCAGCCCCCAGTGGCTGGTTGGGGGAGAGGGGGGGGGTTCTCCTGGGGGCTCCCTATGCAGACTCCTCACCCATGGGTGGGTTGGGATCACTCCAGGAGATGGTGAGGAGCAGGGCAGAGTGCCCTCCCCTGCTACCATTACCCCCCAAAAGGGAGCAGATGAGGAGGCAGCAGGACCCCCGTGGACCCCCCCCCATACCCTGTGTTATGCCCATGGGATCTCCAGACCCCCTCAGTCGGGGGGCAGGCGGGGGGTTCTGTTTGCTGGCACCCGCTCACAGTCCGACCCTGCTTATGGGGGAGGAACGTGGGGTGAGAGCCTGGCAGCACTCCCAAACCCATGAGGGTGCAGAATGGCACAGAGCGGGGGTCAGGGCTCACCACTGCTGGAACCCCCTCCCAGCCATTGGCCATGGCAGGGGCTGCTTGGCGTCATCTGCCCAGTGCCTTCCTGGCTGGTTCCCAGCTGCAGCTTCCGCATGTGCCGCACCACAGCAGTGGCATTGAAGGCTTGCTGCCAGGCACACCACCTCATCACTGCGCTGCCCCCGGCACTGCTGTGCCCCCCCCCCCCCTCCCCAAGCCCTGTGCTCACCTTCCACTTGCTCTTAGCGAAGTTCTTCTTGATCTGCTCACTCACCGACTGGTGGATATTCTTGTCCAGGGCTGTGTCCCCAGCAATCCTAGAGTGAGGGAATCAGTTGGGGTGGGGAAGGGGGGGTAACGCTTTCCCATTCATTCACCCACCCCCAGGAGGAGTGCCCCCATCCCTTACCAGGGGTGCTGCAGGGCCTGCTCGCACGTGAAGCGCTTGTCAGGGTCCTTTTCCATCAGGTGTCTGATGAAGTCTTTGGCTGAGGGCAGAGGCCAGCTGTGAGCCCCCACCCCATGAGGATTCCCACTCCCCCCCCCCAAGTCTGCTGAGCCCTGGGTTCACCTGAGTCCGAGATGTCATCCCAGTAAGGTGAGTCGAACTCGTACTCAGCCCGCAGGATCTGCTCGAAAAGCTTGGCATCGTTCTCATCGTAGAAGGGGGGGTACCCACAGAGCCTGGTGGGGGTGGGGGACAGCGTGGGGGTCACTCACAGTAACCCCTGTGCAGCCACAGCACGTGGAAGGGGAATACGTACAGGATGTAGGCGATGACGCCGATAGACCAGCAATCCACTGCCTTGCTGTAGGGCTTCTGTGCCAACACTTCCGGGGCTGGAGGGACAGCAGAGTGAGGGGGGACCCAGTGCTGTACCATGGCGAGCACTACCTGGTGTTGGCCCCCCCACGCTCACCCACATAGCCGGGTGTCCCACAGGCAGTAGACATGACGCTGCCGCAGCCCTCGATCTTGGAGAGCCCGAAGTCGCTGATCATGATCTTGGAGTCCTCCTCCAGGCTGTAGTACAGCAGGTTCTCGGGCTGCAAGAGGGTTGATGGCAGAGAACCCCCAGTTTTGATCTCCGTGGCCCCCCCTCTCCCTGCGCCGCTCACCTTCAGGTCGCGGTGCACGATGCCCAGGTCGTGCAGGTAGCGCACAGCATCCAGGATCTGCCGGATCAGCGTGCTGGCATCCCGCTCCGTGTAGAAACCCTTCTCTACGATGCGGTCAAAGAGTTCCCCTCCCGACACCCTTGAAGGGCCACACAACACCATCAGCCCTTCCTCGTAGGGGCGGTCCCTATCCAGTAGCCCCCAAACGTGTCACTCACAGCTGCATGATGAGGTAGAGGTGGCTGCTGCTCTCGTAGATGTCATCCAAGGCCACAATGTTGGGATGCTTGATCCTACACGGTGGGGTGAGAAGGGCTGGGATCAGCCCCCACCAGCTGGCAGCGGGGCAGGGAGCAGCAGCACCATGTGCCGGGCTATTTAGGGCCGTGCTGATAACACCCGGTGCTGGGTGCTGGCAGCGGGGCCACGCTAGGGTGGGGGCATCACAGGACCCCCCCGCCCCCATCCCAAAGCAGCCCCCCCTACTTGTGCAGGACGGCGATCTCATTCTCAATGCTGGCTTCCTTCCCCTCCAGCGCCTTCTTGGCGATACACTTGATGGCCACCAGCTTCTGGGTTGCCCTCTCCTCCGCCAGCACCACTTCAGAGAAAGCTCCCCTGGAACAGGGGGAGCAGGGTGAGCCGGGGGGGCACTGCTATGCCACCATTGCTATGGTGACGAGCGGAGAGTTGGGCTATTTATAGGGGAACGGTGAGCGGGAGGGGACGGCGGGGCCGTGGGACGCGGGCAGTGCCACTGCTGGGGGGCGCGCGGTTCACCCCGGGGACACGTGGGGTCCGTGGGGCGGCGGCGCCCAGGTGGGGCAGGTGGAGGGCAGCCCGGCCCTAAGCCCTGCTGTAATTAACCCGGTAATCCGCCCTAAGAGCCTTACGGCGCCTCAGCAGCACCGGGCCCCACCACGCGGCGCCACCGGGACCCACCGGGACCGCCGCGGCCAACACGGCGCGGGCAGTGCCGCGTCCCCCTGCGCGTCCCCACGCCCCGCGTGCGCCCATCCCGCGCTCGTCCCGATGTCCCCGGCCTATCCCCGTGCGTGCCGCCCCGCGGGGCCCCCGCCCTGGGCCAATATTTGAGCTGGCCGAGTTCCACGCGGCGCCGTCGGCCAGAAGATGCCACGGGGATGGCAGCCATCCCGCAGCCGGTGCCGCCCGTCCCGTGCCCGGTGCCACCTGCCACTCACGTGCCCAGGACCTCTCGGAAGTCGTAGATGCGGCGAATGTCCTCGGTCCTCTTCTTCCAGCCGGGCGCGGGGTGTCCCAGCGGCATGGTGGTCGTGCGGCCGCGGGCTGCGCCTGCGGGGGGGGTGGGGGGGGGGTCAGGGACACGGCGTCCGCGTGGCAGCGGGATGCCGCGTCCGCGGGGCGACGGGATGGGGGTATCGCGGTGTACCCTCGGCTGACGGAGGGGACGGTTGGCGGGGACGGCGTGCTGCGGGGATACCGGGCCGCCGCAGCCCCCGCGCGCGCACCCCACGCGTGACACAGCCCCACCACGGGCACGGCCCGCGCGGCTCGGGCAGCGGGGAGCCCCGCACATGGCACCGAGCCGCCGACCGCGGGGTCGCGCACCCTACGGCCGCGAGTGGGCGCGGCCGTTACCCCCCGCGTGGGCCCCGCCCCGCCGCGCCCCGCCCGCTCTTACCGACGGTTGCGGCGGCCCCGGCCCCGCGCGGAGCAGCGGCGACTCCTCCTGGCGCGGCACCGCCGGACAGCGCTGACGTCACGGCCGGGGGCGGCACCCGCCCGCCGCTTAGCCAATGGGGGGGCGCGGGCGGTGAGTGCCCACGCGTGACCGCGGGCTGCGGAGGGGCAGTGAATGACGGGGGGAGCGCGAGGGGGCGGCTCGCGGCCGGGCGGCCACATCCCGCAGCGGGGACGGCCCGCACACCGGGGTATGGGCGCCGCGTGGGCCGCAGCGCTGCCCCCCTCCCCGGCCTCCCCGCGGCCCCCGAGCGGCGCACGACTACACAGCGCACGGCCAGTGCCAATTCTCCTTTATTGCCCTCTCGGCCACGGAACCCACGGGTACCTCCCGAGCCCGCTCCGCCCCCTCCCGCCCCGCTCCCCCCGCTGACACCGGCGTCCCTGGCTGTGCCCGGAGCCAGCGAGGCACGGGATGGCTCCCAGCCCAGGGCCTGGCAGAGGTCCGGTGCCCAGAATAACCGCGGGAACGGAAACCAGAGGGCGGCTATTCCCAGGAATGCTCTCGCCGGGTCCCCGCGCTCCAGCTGCGGTTTGGTGGCAGCGGGCAGGAGCTGCGCCCCTGGGCCGGGAGCACGACTCGGCCTCCCAGTGAATCTCACGGCACCGGGTCGCAGCACGGCATCGTGCACCCTCTGTCCCCGACCCGCAGCGATCCCAGGCAGAGCGCAGGCGTGCCAGGAACCTGCGGGGGACAGGGGCACCTCCCCGTCCTCACGGTGCCTCCACTCCAGTCTGCGAAATAAGGGGATGGCAGCGACGCGCAGCCCTGTCCCGACCCCCCGCTACCCATCCAGCAGCTTGAGGATGCTCTCCCGCTCCTTCAGCGTCTTCCACGCCTGGTCCTTCTCCTTCTTGGTGGGAGTGCGTTTCTTCTGCCGGGCGGCCATGATCTTGCGGAAGGCATCCATCACCTCGTTGTCGGCCATGCGGACGCGCTGCCGCAGCTCCTGCCGGTGCAGCTCCTCCTTGGCCAACCTGGGGACGGAGGACGTCAGTTCACGCCGCCGGCACTGCACCTGGCCCCGCGCCCTGCCCGCACTCACCGCAGCAGCTCGTGCTTCTTGGCGCGGTTGTGGGCGCTGAGCGCCTTCAGCTCCGCCTGCCTCTTGCGCAACTCGGCCAGGACCTCATCCTCCGAGTCCTCGGCGGGACGGTCCTCTGACTCCAGCAGGCCCTGGGCCACCAGCTCCTCCTTGATCCGTCCCTCCAGAGACTTGGTGTGGGGCACGCTGCGAGGGGCGGAGAGGATGCTTTTGGAAGCGCCCAACGTCCTGCCCCGATTATGGCAGGGAAAGCACCAGGCAGCACCGAGCTTCGCGGCACCACAGCAGCTCACCTGAAGGGCTTGTTCTGGCTGCGGGGAGAAGTGCCAGCGCCGTCGGCTCCTGAGTCCTTGCCAGCAATCTCGGGAATGGGCGAGTCCTCCACAGGGGAGATGATGTTTTCCTGGCAAGCAGAGCACATGGGAAAGGTTTACCTCGCCCTGGTGCAGTGACAGTGCCTCGCAGGGCCACTGCGCAGACCCGAACCCCCTCACCTCCACCAGGGCCTGCAGGAGACGCTGTGTCAGGGGCCCAAAGGGACACCCGTCCTCAGGCTGCTCGTGCTGGGCCTCTGACTTCTTCAGCAAGGCATCGACATCTGGGGGGAAATGGGAGGGAGAAAGCTGTGAGCAGCCATGGTTCTGTGGGAGCTGGATGCCTGCTCCCCGATCTCACCCCACAGCTTCAGTGCAGTCCATTACAGCTAGGGGATGGGACAGCACCTTTGGTGTCAAGTTCAGTCAGTGGTCCCAGAACACCCTTCTTTTTGTCGGCTGCAGCTGCTGCCCGGGCACCATCCTTCTGCTCCTCCAGCAGGTCCTCCTGAGCCCAGCGCTGTGAGTAGTGCTTCCCCAGCGGTGGGATCTGCAGCACAGGATGGGCCAGTGGCTCAGCACGGGGCTGGGGTTGTGCTGAGTGGGTCAGCACCACCCCAGAGGTCACGCACAACGTTCACAGAGGGGTATGACCGACCGCTCAGCCTGCCCAAGAACTGAGGGATGGACAGTGCAGGGTAGGGTATGGGCTGAGGGAGCGTGGGCTGGGGGCTGCGGAGCTTGTCACCTTGTAGTGCTCAGCCTCATCCTCCGGCGGCTTGAGCAGCTCCTCGAGGACCCTGACCTCCTCGTTGGTGAGATCGGCGCAGTACGGCTCCACTGACGCCCAGAACCTGTGAGGTCAGAGTGGAGGAATAACGGTGAGGGGGAGCTGTGGGGGATACAATGGGAGCAGCTCGTGCCCTCCCGCACTGCAAGGAAGGAAACAGCCAATCCCAGTGCCCCCCAACTCCCCACGCACCTGTTCGGAGCATCGTTTTTAGGAATCCGTGGCACATCAATGGGATCATCCTGGAACTCGTACTCCTGGATCTTGGGCTGCAGGTTTTTGGACTTAGGCCTGCCAGGCCCAGGCCCCGTCCCGTGGCCCCCTTTGCCCTCCAGCTTCTGCTTCTTGGGCTTGCCGTGCTTGACAGAGGTGCCCACATCGTGGTCCTTGCTCAGCTTCAGGAAACGCCGGTCGCCCTTCTTGTCCTGCCAGTCCGTCAGGATCTGGAAAAGAGCAATAGTGCGTCGGGGCCGCGTGCAGGACGGTGACGGGGACACGGGGGTCGCGGACACAGGCGACACACCTGTGTCTCGGCCTCCAGGACACGGAGGCGGCGGCTGGCGGAGGAGAGCAGCGTCTCCAGCTCCAGCTGCAGCGTGTCCAGCTCCTCGATGCCGATGCCATCGTCCTCGGAGCGGGCGAGCACGGCCGTGTAGCGCGGGCACACCTTCACGTGGTCCACCGACTTGAAGTCGTGGAACTGCAACGGGCAGTCCTTCAGCTCGCTCATGGCGGCACCGGGGGGGAACCGGAGAGCGAAGGGAGCGAGGCCCCGGGGCTCGGGGGGCGGGCCGGAGGGCTCGGCGGGCCGCGCGGCGCGGCGGGGGGGCGGGCTGGGCCCGGCGGGGGGCAGGCCCGGGGCGCGGCGCCGGGGGGGGCCGAGCTACACATACGGCCGCTCGCCAACTTCCGGCCCCCGCAGGCCGCGCGCCGCTTCGCCCCGCCCCGCGCTCCCCATTGGCTCGGCCCCGCCCGGCGCGCGCCGCCCATTGGTTCGGCCGTCTCTCCTTCTTCCTTTCCTAATATGGAAGCGCTGACAGGAGCGCACCAAGACCGGCGAGATCGCGGGGGGGGTCTCGCGGGACCGCGCCGCCCTCGCCAGGCGCTGCCGCCGCGTTCCCTGACGGGCTGCACCGCCGTGTGCCGCGTAGCGCCCGGAGCATTCGGTGCGGAGCGGAGGGGCCTTGTGGCGGCCGGGCGGGAGCGGGGCACGGAGAGAGAACCTCCCGCCTCCTCCCACCTGCCGGGTTGGGGATTCCCGCGCATCCCGGAAGAGAGGACCGGCCACTTCCGGTTCCGCTTTCCCGGACCGGACCGGAGCCGTCACCATGGTGGGGCGCGGGCGGGAATGGGCTGAGGGGAGCGGACGGGGCCGGGCTGGGGCCGGGAGGGAGAGCTGGGCGGGGCGGGGGGGCGGGAGTGGGCATGGGATGGGGATGGGGATGGGGATGGGGATAGGGATGGAGATAGGAATGGGCAGGGGGATAGGGATGGGGATGGGGATGGGGATAGGAATGGGTATGGGGATAGGAATGGGGATGGGCCCGGGCGCTGACGCTGTGCTGTGCCCCGCAGACCGCCACGTTGCGCCCGTACCTGAACGCGGTGCGTGCCACGCTGCAGGCCGCCCTGTGCCTGGAGAACTTCTCCTCGCAGGTGGTGGAGCGCCACAACAAACCCGAGGTGGAGGTCAGGTACGGCTCCCGCCGGCCCCAGCCGTGTCCTCAGACCCGGTGGTGGAGGGGCGCTCCCTGCCCCGGGTTGCTTGCAGCCCAGAGCTGCCCTGGGGTCCCCATCCTTCACCCCACGCCCTGCAGCCACTGCCACCCGCCAGGTGCTGGGGGAGCTGCGGAGCGGGAGGGGATCCTGATGTGGGAGTGAAGGAAACGCTCTGCATCTCTGGGATCCCTGCGGCTCCCCAGCCGTGTGCCAGCGAGCCCTGAGCTGTGAGTGCTTCCCTGCTGATCAGTCCCGACCTTTCTTTGCTCCCGTAGGAGCAGCAAGGAGCTGCTGTTGCAGCCAGTGATCATCAGCAGGAACGAGAAGGAGAAGGTGCTCATTGAGGGCTCCATCAACTCCGTGCGCGTCAGCATCGCTGTCAAACAGGTGTGGGGCTGGGGTGGCTGGGGAGGGGCGGTGGGCTGGCAGCTTGTGCTGCTGTGGGGAAGCCTCATTTCCCTTTCCTGTCTGCAGGCCGATGAGATCGAGAAGATCTTGTGCCATAAATTCATGCGCTTCATGATGATGAGGGCTGAGAACTTCTTCATCCTACGCAGGAAGCCCGTGGAGGTGAGGGGGTGGCAACAGAGCAGCTCCCAGCTCTGCTCCCAGGTGCCTGCAGTGCAGATCTGGGCCGCACTGTCATTGTGCTGCGCTCTCGTAGCTCTCATACTGTTCCTCTCTTCCTCAGGGCTACGACATCAGCTTCCTAATCACCAACTTCCACACGGAGCAGATGTACAAGCACAAGCTTGTGGATTTTGTGATCCATTTCATGGAAGAGATCGACAAGGAGATCAGTGAGATGAAGCTCTCTGTCAACGCCAGGGCCCGCATCGTGGCAGAGGAATTCCTCAAGAACGTAAGGCTGTGGGAATGTTGCTTCTCTCAGCAGTAGGGCATAACCCTCATAGGCAGAACCCGTGGCTGGGGGTTGGCAGTGCTTTGGTGCAGTTTGTGCCCGTGCTGGGACACAGGGGGATGCCTGTAAGCATTGGTGCTCACTATTCCACCGGCATTGAGACCCTCCAGGTGGGCTGAGGGCAGAGCTGGGGGATGTGGTGTGGGATGTTGCAGTGCTGATGGGCGCCTGCTGTCTGTCTTGCCTTGCAGTTCTAGGCCATGCCGTGACTCCGTGGCTTCCCGGTGCCTGTGCAGAGCCGCATGCCGGGGGTCTCCTGCTCTGGAGAAGGAAAGCTGGGCCCCTGGCTGCGAACCCGTCTCCTCGCTGGCCGGGGCGGGGGCGGACCGGGCTTGTGCGTGTGTGGGGCCAGGCGGCCCCGCTCCCTGTCCTGTCGCATTGTGTTTTATAAAGAGTTACTTGCTGTACACCCCGGCTCCCTGCTGTATTGCTGGGGAGGGGGAAAAGGGAGGGAATGCCCGGGGGCGGGGCTATGGGGCAGGAGGGGGCGGGGAAAGGGACGGGGGGCGGGACCCGGAGCGGCACCATGACAACAGTAAACAGTGGGGGCAGCCCCGGCGGTGCTGGGAGGAGTGGGAGTGGCCCGGGTGGGTGCTGGGGAGGACGGGGCACAGAGCAGCCTGGGGGAAGGGTTTGGGGGGTGACACAGGTTCAGGTGATGGGGGAGCAGCTGGTGTGGGGCCACAGGAGAGGATGCAGGGCTTAGGGCTGCTGGAAGCCCCCTGCATCCACCATTGGGTGAGGACACAGTGCGGGGGGATCCCCTGCCCTGCGTGGAGTGGGGCAGAGCTGCTAGCAGCCTCCCTCACCCCCAGGTTGCCCCACATCTCACCCACTCGAGAGCAGGGCCGTAGGCACATACAGCCCAGTGAGGGGAGTTCCTGGGGGGCACGCTGCGAGGCTGAGGTGCCGGCATGAGGATTGAGAAGGTAGCAAATGCTGCGGCAGGGGCACCCGGCAAGGTGCAGCGTGTGCGGGCAGGTGGGTGCCTGCTCCCTGCCCTTCAGGGACAAGGGAACGTGAGGGTATACGCTGCCCTGAGCGGGGCTCATCTGAGGCTGTCCCACGGGTCTCCGGACTCTTCCAGTCTGCAGCCGCCCCTGGCTCTGCCCTGAGCAGCTGAAGCTGGCCAAGCTGCAGGTGGAGAAGGCTATCAAGGTGAGAGCCTGCTCCTGCCCCAGAGTGTCACCCATTTTCACTTGGCTGAGCAATCCGGGGTGGGCAGCTTAGCCATGGCGTCCCCCCACCCAGGAGAAGAAGATCTTCATGGTGCAGGGCCGCTACCCGGTGATCCGCCGCCTGCTGCGCGCACGGGGCTGGGTGGAGAGGAAGGCACCACGCAGGGCGCAGCAGGAGGAGGCAGGTGGTGGCGATGCCGAGCTCAGCACAGCACAGCATGGGGTGCAGCCATCCTTGGAGTCCCTGTGCTCCATGTGGCTGCCCAGTGAGGAGGAAGAGGAGGAGGAGGAGGAGGAAGAGCAGATGGACAAGGACGACCCTGACGGCCTCCACAATCTCATGGTAGCAAGGAGGGCTGCAGCCCCCAGCGTGATGCAGGAGGACCCCTCAGTGGGGTGCGGGTGAGGACGTGGGGCGGGGGAGGGTCCCACCTCACTCAGCCCCTTGTCCCCCCCCCAGTCCCGCCTGGTGCAGGACCAGGTGCCCTACTTCATCTGGAGCAGCCGCTGCAGTGCTGCGGAGAGATGCGTCCTGCGGCCGGACCAGATGGTGAACCACTATGCCCGAGGGGGCTGCCTCACCACCAAGGTGGGGGCATGGGGACCTTCCCTGGGGGGGCACAGGGTGCACACCAGGGCTGCCACCCTTCTCCACACAGGAGGGGCTGTGCCTCACCCTGCGCAACCTGCCCTGGTTCGACCAAGCTGACCCCGATACCTTCTTCCCTCGCTGCTACCGGCTGGGCGCTGTGGACGAGCGCCAGGCCTTCATCGGTGAGCTGGGGGTCGGTGTGGTACGGGCTCACGGTTCCCACATCCCCAGCACAGCTTTGGGCTGAGCAACGCCTCCTCTCTTACTGCAGAGGATTTCCGCCTCACTGCCGCACGCAGCCTGCTCAAAGTGGCCCTGGAAAGGGCTGAGGGTGAGCATACAGCGCTGGACCCATCCCCAAAAGCCAGCGATGCTCCAGGTGAGGTGCCGAACCCCCCACCCCAGGCATGGCGCAGAGCTCCATCCCTCACCCCGCGCCACCCCCCTAGCAGAGGGGCCGGCCCCCCTGCTGCCCCCACAGCTGGTGGAGGAGGCGCTGCGGGTGTGCGGGGGGCACCTGGACAGCATGGCCCACCAGGACATCGACGGGGACCCGCAGCCCCACAGCCCCGGCTGGGACAGCTTCCTGCAGGGCTACTACCGCGTGGTGCAGTGAGTGCCGGCAGCGGGGCGGGGAAGGGCGGAAAGGCAGCGGCTGAGCCCCCCCGTATCGCAGCGAGGGGGCCGTGCCGCAGCTGAGCGCGGCACAGCGGGAACGGGGCCGCAGCCTGCTGCAGGGCCTGGCGGGGCAGCTGCCCCAGCTGCGCATGGAGGGCGAGCGCAACGTCTGGATCATCAAACCCGGGGCCGCGTCCCGGGGCAGAGGTAGGACTGGGGGTGGTCCGGGGGTCCCCGCGCACCACGGGGTCCCCACGCACCGCCGCATCCGCAGGCATCGTGTGCGCGGCGCGGCTGGACCAGCTGCTGCGGCTGGCGGGCGGCGCGGGGCGGGAGGGCCGCTGGGTGGTGCAGAAATACGTGGAGCGGCCGCTGCTCATCTTCGGCACCAAGTTCGACGTGCGGCAGTGGTTCCTGGTGACCGACTGGAACCCGCTGACCGTCTGGTTCTACCGCGAGTGCTACCTGCGCTTCTGCTCGCAGCCCTTCTCCCTGCGCCGCTTGGACGCGTGAGTGCGCCTCCATGCCCTGCACGTCCTTCCCTGCCTCCCCCCGCTCTCTCGCAGAGGTCAACTCCCAGCCCAGCCCACCGCCGTGCCCACAGCCACCGTCCCTCAGCGCCACATATATGCAATCCTTCATCACCTCCAGGGATGATGACCCACCACCCCTGGGCAGCCTGTGCCAGCGCCTCGCCGCTCGTTCTGCGACAAAATCATTCCTAACGCCCAACCGAAGGCTGCTTCCTCTCCCCCCCAGGGCCGTCCATCTCTGCAATCAAGCCGTGCAGCGGCACTGCCGCCCGGGGCTGTCCCGACACCCGCAGCTGCCAGCAGACAACACGTGGTCGTGCCACCAGCTGCAGGCCTACCTGGCACAGCAGGGCCAAGCCGGTGTCTGGGCCGAGGTGATGGTGCCGGGCATGAAGGCGGCGGTGGTGCGGGCGGTGCGGTGCTCGCAGGGTTTGGTGCGTGACCGTAAGGGCAGCTTTGAGCTCTATGGGGCCGATTTTATTTTCGGCGAGGATTTCCAACCCTGGCTGCTGGAGATCAACGCCAGCCCCACCATGGCGGGCAGCACGGCGGTGACGGGACGGCTGTGCGCCGGGGTGCAGCGCGACACACTGAGAGTCGTCATCGACCGCCGGGACGACCCCGATTGCCCCACGGGAGCCTTTGAGCTCATCTACAAGCAGGTGGGGCGGGGAGCCGAGGGGGGGTTAGGGGGCTGTGAGGAGGGGGGGCACAGCCCTGTGCTCCCCACGTGCCCCCCTACAGGCGGTCGTGCCCACCGTGAACTACGTGGGGCTGAAGCTGGAGGTGGAAGGCAGCTCCCTGCGCAGACCACGCCGTGCTGCCCGCTCCCTGGCTGCTGCAGCAGGGGAAGCAGAGGACAGGGCCCCCCCGTGTGCTGCGGGGATGCGGGCCAGGCAGACCCCAGGGTCTCTGCCCCGGCTCAGAGGCCGTCCCCGTGTGCCCACTGCACCTCACCGGGGAGCTCTCCCCCGCCTCAGCCCCCTGCCCCTGCTGCAGAGCACTCGGCCCCATGGCGCGGAGGAGGGACGTAGGGCTCAGGGGGGGGCAAAGAGAAGTGGTGATGGCTCAGTATGCCCCCACCCCTCTTGGCAGAAATAAACCTGTGAGTGGGAGTGAGCTGTGCGCCTTCACACTGGGGAGGCTGCGGGAGGGGGACGTTGTCAGCCCCCCCAAGCCTGAAGCGATAGGGCTGTGGGCAGGAACTGGGGCTGCCAGAGAGTCCCTCAACATCCGCCCCAGATGGGAACTGGGTCGTGGAGAGGGAGGGGGCTGTGGTTACCAGTGCTGACTCAACCCCCGGGGGGGCTACACAGGAAAGCTGCGGGGAGCGCAAATGGGACAGAGAAATGTTGTTCGTTGGCACGCCGAGATTTAATGGGGAGGGAGAGGCGGGGAGGGCAGCCCCAGCAGGCGCAGGGTGCGCAGGAAGTGGGGAGGGGGGGGAGCACTCAGCACTGTATGGGGCAGCACCAGCTGCTGCAGATGGAGGTGCAGGGGCAGGCGGTGGTGTGGGGACAGCTGCAGCCGGGACATCAGCTCTGCATCCAGCACCTGCGGGGGAGGATTTGTTTTAGGGAAGTGCAGCCTAGGGCAGCAGCCCCCCTCCATCACGCTGCTTACCTGCGTGCAGGGCGTGGGGGTCTCCTGGGGGGGCAGCAGGAAAGGCTCCCCCAGCACTGTGCCCACGCGGGACGCGTGTCTGTGGTCACCCAGCGCCGGGCACAGCAGCAGTGTCAGGTGCACCTGGAGCTGCTCGGGGAAAGCTGCGGGGAGGGGAGGACGTGGGGTCGGTGGGCACTGTGGGGTGGTGGTACCGGGGGAGCCAGGGGGAGGGGGGGGCACTCACCGGTGCGAGGCTGCAGCTGGAGCAAAGCGCAGCCCCCCGCCGCCCCCAGCAGCCGGTAGCGGGTCAGGGTGCACTTCACCTCCCCACGGGCCACGCTGCGGCGTCCTGGGGATGGCACCGCCACCACCTGGGGGATGGATGGGGCACAGTTTCAGCACCACCCTCTGCCCCCCACTCCTCCCAGATCCATCCCCCCGCGTGCCCCTCACCGCGGCTGCGTCCCCTTTCTGCTGCCAGCACAGCCCCACGCTGATCTCACCCTCTGCCTCCGCCGGGATCCCCACAGTGACGGCGCTGAAGGGACACAATAAGAGGGGAGAGCCTCACGCTTGGGGGGAGGGAGGCGCACGGGGGGGGGGGGGGGGCACTCACCTGTAGGTGGCGGGGAACTGCGCCCTGCGTCGGGCGGCAGTGAAGGAGCGCTGCAGCTGCTCAGTGACGCGGGGGCAGGCGGACAGCAGCACGAGGCCGGAGCATTCCCTATTGGACACGGCGTCTCTGAGCCCCCCCGGAAGCCCCTCACCCCAAATCCCAGGCCCACCCCAATACCTGGCGGGTGCCTTCACCACGTGCAGCTCTGCGGGCAGCCCCAGGCGTCGGCGCAGCGCGGGCAGCAGTGCGGTCAGGCTCAGCTCCCCGGGGCGCCCTGGGGGGTGTGGGGGTCAGCGCCAGACGTGCCTCCCCCCGGCTGCGTCGCCCCCCCAGCACTCACCCAGCACGGGCAGATCAGCGGGCTTGCTCAGAGCCAGCAGGGCTCCTGCGGGGCGGCAGAAGGGTCACTCCCCACTCTCGATCACCCAACACCCACCCGCGTCCAGCCCCTCTCCCCTCCCTTACCTTCCCGGTGCACAACCGAGGCCTCCAGCAGTCCCAGCACGGCCTCGGGGCCCAGCGGTCGCCCCTTCCTGCGGGGAGAGTGAGACGGTGCACACGCGAGACTCCCCCACCTCCCCTACGTTCCGTGTCCCCACGCGTGCGTACCTTCACGTGTCCCCCTTGCCCCCAAACCTGCCCCCACGCAGCCCACGACTCCTGCGCACCCACATCAGCGCACCCACTCGTGTCACACAGCGTCATCTCCGCGGCTCCGTGCACACAGAGCAACACCCCCCCCCCACGCGCGCCCCCCACGTGCTGACCCCGCCGTGCGCGCCCCTCGCCCCACGCGCGCCGCCACGCGCGCGGCACCGCCGCAACCCGCCATGGCCGCACTGCGCGTGCGCGGCGGGCGGACCGCAGGGCGCCGCGCCCCGCTTCTACCATAGAGCCGGGCCTCCGGGCGTATAGACCGGCCGCCTGCCCGAGGCCGTGAGAACCGAGGCGGCGGTCATAGAGAACCGGAAGTGCGGGTAGAGCGTCTCAGCCCGGTGAGCAGGTGGGGGTACGGCGGGGCGCGGTGCCCGCGGCGAGGTGCGGAGGGCGGGCCTGGGGGCGGTGGCGGGCCGGGGGTACCGCGCCCTGCGGTGTCCCGGCGGCTGTCGCGGGTGGGGGGTCGCGGGAAGGGGGGATGGAGGCCACAGGGGTCCTACCGGGGGTCCCCTCGCTCTGTGTCCCTGCAGGCAGCTATGGCGTCTCGAGGTGGGCCCCGTGCTGCTGGCACCGATGGCAGCGACTACCGGCACCGGGAGCGCGTGGCTTCACACTACCAGATGAGGTGGGTGTCACGGAGCCTCCGCTCCCCACACTGCGGGGCTGTGCCCTCATCAGGGCCGCGACAGGGTGATGCCCCGCCAGGCCACGTCCCCATCATGGCCGTGCCGGGGCTGTGACCCCACCGTGCTGTGACCGTGCTGTGTCCCCACAGCGTGGCCCTGAAGTCAGAGATCAAGAAGCTGACCTACGTGCACGTGGGGCTGTGGCTGCTGCTGCTGGCACAGATGTGCGTGGGGCACCTCAAGCTGCTGCCCCACGACCGCGTGGCCATGCCCTACCAGTGGGAGTACCCCTACCTGCTCAGCATCCTGCCCTCGCTACTGGGCCTGCTCTCCTTCCCCCGCAACAACATCAGCTACCTGGTGCTGTCCATGATCAGCGCCGGGCTCTTCTCTGTGGCGCCGCTCATCTACGGGGCCATGGAGATGTTCCCTATGGCTCAGCAGCTCTATCGGCACGGCAAGGCGTACCGCTTCATCTTCGGCTTCTCCGCCGTCTCTGTCATGTACCTGGTGGTGGTGGTGGCCGCCCAGGTGCACGGCTGGCAGCTCTACTACAGCAAGAAGCTGCTGGACTCCTGGTTCACCAGCACGCAGGAGAAGAAGAAGAAATGAGGGGGGTTGGGCGGAGGCTCCGCGCGCCACGCGTGGAGCGTTCGGGGGCCGCTGGCGGTGCTGCAGGGCGGCTGCTGCGGGTGCGGACGTCCCCGGGGCCGAGCCCGGTGCTGGGGCTTTGATCGCGTGTCACCGTACGGAAATAAAGCCCCTCCCGTGCTTTCCCACTCGTGTCTGCGCCGCCGCAATCGGGTCGCGGGCGGGGCCGCACGTGCTGTCGGAGGAATGCGGCGGGGCCGGCCCGGGGCGGGGAGCCGACACCGGCGGTGGGAGCGGAGCTCGGCTGCGGGGCTCTCGGCCATGGGCTGCCCGGTGCGCGCCGTCGCTCTCCTTGCTGCCGCCGCCGCCGCCGTGTTGCTGCCGCCGCCGCCGCCCGTCCGTCCTGCCGTGCCCCGCCCGCGGGTTTCCGCCAACTTCGTGAGCGTTGGGGAAAGGGGAACGGGGAAAAAAGAACGGGGAGCGGGGGTGGCGGCCGGGGCCGCGCTGATCCCCGTCTCTTTGCTTGCAGGAGTGCCGGGCCAGCGGTGAGTGGGGCCGCCGGGCTGTGCTCCCGGTGTGCGGGGCGGTGGCGGGGCGGGCCCCGGCGGGGGCTCCCCGGTGGGGCCGAGGTCGGAGCCGGGCTCGGAGCGGGGCGGTGCGGGGCGGTTCCCGGTGCGCGGGGTTCCCCTTTGTAAGAGGATCCCCGTGCGTGGGGATCCCCGTCGCTGGGCGATTCCGGTGCGCGGGGATCCCCCTCGCGAGGACTCTCCCGGTGCGAGGCGTGGCCCCGTGCGCGGCTCCTCTCCTCTCCCGGCAGCCGACAGCACGCTGACCCGGCCCCGCTGCCGCCGGGGAGCCCCCACGGGGCCCCCGCTGACCCCTCCCGCCCTGGCGCTGAGCACGGCGCGGCTGTGCCAGCCCTCGCTGCCCTGCCAGCCCTGCCTGCGGGTGCGCCTGGCCATCCCGGCCGCAGGTACGGGCTGTGGTCTGGGATGGGCCGGCTTTGTCCCGCTGGGGGAACCCTGGGAAGGTGAACCCCGGTCGCGGGACCGTCCCACCTGTGTCAGCAATCGCCGGTGTCCCGCAGGAATCCGCGGGCTGCAGCTCGACTTCCTGGAGCTGGGCTCCAACCGGGCCGGCTGGCTGCAGGTGTGGCGGCGGCACCGGGCACCGGGCGACGTGCCGGTGAGTGCGGGGCACCCTGCGGGGATGGGGATGGGCGGTGGGGCCGCGCTCACCCCCTGCTCCCCGCAGTGGCAGGTTCAGTTTGACTGCTTCCCAGCGGAAAGCGGGCGGAGGGTCCTGGTCACCCTGCGTACCATCCCCGACCGAGGCCTGGCCGTCAGCCGCAGCCACGTGGTTGCCATCGAGCTGCAGGGTAAGGCTGGAAGGGAGCGGGGTGCTCGTAAGGGTTGGCACCGGCTGACCCTCCCTGTGCTCCCCAGGACCCATCTTCACCCACACCTGGCTCCCTGAAGCGCGGGCCATAGAGGTGGCCGTGCCCAAGGGCCCTGCGCTGATGGTGCGGCTGTGCCACCAGCTGGCCCTGGAGTGTGAGGAACTGCCACAGCCCTTCCACCGCCAGGTAACAGCCGGCGGGATGCGTTCCCCGGGGGTCCCTGCACTCCCAGCATGCTCACATCCCCTCTGTGCCTGCAGCTCCTGGTGCCGGGTGGCCACCGCGTCTCACTGCCATATGAGTTCCTGGTGCCCTGCCTTTGTGTTGAGGTGGGTTTCCTGTGGCACCCCCGTGCGCATCCATCCGCACAGTGATGGGACACGGGTGGCAGACACACGGTGCTGTGCTCTGCTCCCCAGGCCTCCTATCCACACCATGACAGCCTGCGCAGCAAGCGCTGCCCCTTCCGTGAGCGGCCGGACGCCTGTGAGTGCCTGAAGGGACCCCAGGGAGGGGACACCGTCTCCCGGCCGCCCTACTGATCTCATCCCCACAGACGGCCCTGAACTGTGGTCCTCGGTGCACTTCCATGACTACAGCAGCAAGGACCAGATGGCCATGGTGCTGAGTGCCAGCTGTCCCCTGCATCCCCAGGCCACCCTGTGCTGGAGGGAGGCGGCAGCTGAAGCTGCACCGTGCCACAATGTCCCCAACTCCACGGCCAGCGAGGAGGAACAGGTGAGGGGACACGGCTGCAGGGCACCCACTGGGCCCCAGGATGTCCAAGGGTGCAGCGTGTCCCTGGGGACAGATGGTGACACTCTCTCTGTCCCTTGCCAGGTGTACACGCTGGACAATGTGGATGTGCACCCCCTGCTCTGCTTCAGGGTAAGCCCCTGGGGTGGCACCGGCTGGGAAGGTGCCAGGCAGGGGGCACAGCTGACCCCGTGTTCCCTCCGCAGTTCTCCTATGGGAACAGCAGCCACGTGGAGTGTCCCCACTGCACAGGTGAGCCCATGGGTGTGGGATGCTGTCCCCTCCCCCTCAGGCACCCCATCATGCCACGGTGTGCGCTCTCTCTCCGCCAGACACCACTTGGAATGTGTCCCTGAGTGCCCGGGGACTGCAGCTCCGCCTGCACCTCACCTCCCGCGTCCCCGCGTCCTTCAGCGCAGCGCTGTGCCAGCGCCGGGGCGGGCGCTGTGAGCCCGAGGCCCCCGTCTACACCGTCACGCGGGTGAGTGATGTAGGACAGGGGAGCTCAGGGGGACGAGCTGTGCCATGCCGACCCTGCCTCGTGCTTTGCAGCCGGAGAGCTCTGCTCCGGGGGAGCTGGCGCTGCTGCTGCCGGTGCAGGTCCTGGGCAGCTGCGTGTTGGTAAGGTGACCCCCAGCCCCGCTGTGCTGCCCGAACCCCAAGTCTTGCCCCCCCTCAACCATCTCCTTCCCCACCCAGGTCTGGCGCTCAGACGTGCGCTTCGCCCGCAAGCAGCTGCTCTGTCCAGACGGTGAGCGGAGCCCCAGGGCTGGTGGAGACCGGGCAGGGTGTCGTGGCTGCCCGCTCACTGCCCCTCTCCCAGTCTCACACAGGCACTTCGGGCTGCTGGGGCTGGCGCTGGCGCTGGGGCTGGTGGTGACCGTGCTGCTCCTGAACTGCCGCAGCACCTGGAGGATGCCCAGCGGTGAGGGGCGGCGGTTTGGGCAGGGCATGGGGCACCCCAAGGGCTGGAACGCTCCAGGGACGGGGAGGGTCCAGGGGCGGTGCGATGCTGCAGTGCCGCGGGGGCTGCTCAGAGCAGGGCTGTCACTGCCGTCCCCTCTGTCCTGCAGGTGCGGTGACGCGTGGCCGCCCGGTGCTGCTGCTGTACTCTCCTGACTCGGAGGAGCACCTGGCCCTGGTGTGCGCCCTGGCCGAGCTGCTGCGCGCGGGGCTGGGCTGTGAGGTGCGCCTGGACCTGTGGGAAGCGGGCGGCGTGGGGCGCGCGGGGGCCCTTCCCTGGCTCTACGCTCAGCGCAGCCACGTGGGCCGTGAGAGCGGCACCGTCCTGCTGCTCTGGAGCCGGGGCAGCTCTCGGCTCTTCCGTCTGTGGCGAGGAGGTGAAGGCGGCGGGGAGCCCCGCGACGCGCACGATGTTTTTGGGGCGGCCATGGCGTGCTTGCAGGGGGAGCTGGGGGCGGCGGGGCGAGGCCGGGGCTGGGTGCTGGTGTACTTCAGCCGTCTCTGCAGCCCCCGCGACGTGCCGCGGCCCCTGCGGCCCCTGCCCACCTACCGCCTGCCCCAGGAGCTGCCCGGCCTGCTGGGCGCGCTGCGGGGCGGCCCCCCGCCCTCCTGCCGGCACCTCCGCGGCCGGGCCCAGGGGCTGCTGCTCCGGCTGCTGGAGGCCGAGGCCGGCAAGGGGGCGGCGGGGGGCGGCTCCGGGTGTGGGGCGGGCCGCCCGCTTCAGCCTGCCGGTACCTGAGCGCCCGCAGCGGGGCTGAGCTTGGGCACAGCGTGGGCCGCGGGCCGCGCGGAGGACGGAGGTCCCGGACGGAGCCGGGCTGAGCGAGCGGCTGCCGGAGGGCGCCCCGGGCTGGGACGGAGCGGGGCTGGAGTGCGGGCGCAACCCCGGGGCCGGGCGGCCGGGCTTCCAGCGGGGCCTGCTATGGAGGGAGAGCGGGCCTCGCGCGGGGCGGCCGCGGCCGGGAGAGGCAGCCGGGGCAGCTCCCGTCACGTCGCGGCGCCCGGCACGGCACGCGCGGGCTCCTCACGCCCGGTCTTGGTTGCGTTGAATGGAATAAAAGCGCCGTTTACATTTCCCCGTGTCGCTTTCTCGGGTGCTTTGGGGTCGCCGTCCCGCTGTGCTCAGCCCAGGGCGGGCCCCGGCAGCGCTGCAACCCCACGTCCGCGTGGGGCAAACCGGGCCCGGCCGCTCCACGGGACTGCAACGGCCCGGCGTGCGGGATCGGTGCGGGGCAGAGCGGGGCAGAGCGGGGCAGGCCCCACCCCGGGGCGGTCCCGGGAGCCCGGGAGCAGAGCAGGAAGCGGGAGTCGGCGGTGGTGGCGGCGGCGGGGCCCGTGGGCTGGGAGCGGGGCTGTGGGGCCGGGGCCATGCGGTGCCCCGGCCCCACCGGGCGCGCCCCGGGACTGCTGCTGCTGCTGCTGCTGCTGCTGGCGGCGGGCGGGCGCGGGGCTCCCGGCGACGCCGTGATCTGCTCGCAGGTGTGACGGCGCGGCGGGGGCAGCGGGGCCGCAGGGTCGGGCCGCGTCCTCACGCCTCCTGCCCGCAGGGCCTCGCCTGCCGCCTGCTCGGTAAGTGCCCGCGCCGCGGCCCCGCTGCCGGCCGGAGGGGAGCGGCTCTGACGCGGCCCCGCTCTGCCCCCTCCCCCCCCCTCCAGACTCCGACGTGCTGTGCGGGACGGAGCCCGCGGCGCCGGGCCCGGGGCTGACGCTGCTGGGGCTGCGGCTGGAGCCGGAGGTGCGCTGCGTGGGGCCGGACCGCTGCTCGCCGTGCTTGCAGGCCCGGCTGCGCCTGGGCCTCGAGCCCGAGGAAGGCGGCGGTGACGCGGGGACGGCCGCCTCGCCCCGGCGCGACGTCACCGCGCTGCTGCTGCTCTCCGGCCACGGGTACGCCTCGTCCCGCTGCGTGGCCGTGGAGGTCCGCGCGTCCTCCGCGATGCCCGGCCGGCGCCTGGTACGTCTGCGCCGCGCTTGGATGTGGGGCCGCGGGGGCGCGGGGGCGCGGGTCGGGGCCGTGGCACGTGGGATGTGGGCACGGCGCTGTGGTTTTCCTGCGCAGGGCTCCGTGCGGTTCTGCTGCTTCGAGGCACCGCTGGGCTCCGAGCTGCACGTCACTGCCTACAGCGGCGCACGCGGCCGCCGCCGGCTGAGCCAGACACAGCGGCTGCCAGGTGAGCCCCGGCCCCGCTGCACGGCCCCACTGCACGGCCCCGCGCCCTCTTCACCCGCTGACCCTATTTGTCATCCCTACAGACTGCTCGTGGCCCGCTGCCCGAGCTGCCATCCCGCAGTGCCAAGGTAGGTGCCCGTGGCTCCGCGCCGGGGCTCCCAGCTGGTAGTGCTCGGCGGTGTGGGGGGCATTGGGGTACCTGGCAGAGGGTGCCCTGAGCCGCCCGCATGCAGTGCCCAGGCTGCAGGTGTCCCCGGGGCTGACGGCGGTGCTGGTGGAGGTGCGGGTGGCCACAGTGGAGCTCAACTACACCCTGCGGCTCTACCACAACCACAGCCATGGCACCGGCGGGTCGGGACGCGCGGTGACGGCGGTGAGTGCCTGCCCCTTCCTGTCCCACCGCTGCTGCAGTCACCCCGCGGCGAGGTGGTGTGCTGTGGGTGACCCACGTCTCGCTCTTGGTCACAGAGCGGGCCCATGAACTACAGCGTGCCACTGGAGGAGGTGCTGCCCTGCCTCTGCCTGCAGGTAGGAGCCGGGCTGGGTGCTGCAGGGACGCAGCGGGAGGTGGGAAGGTGTCACCATCTCAGTGGGGCCAGCTGGGTGTGAACAACGTGGGCACCCTGAGTCATTTCTCTGTTCTCTCTTCTCCACCCGCAGGTCTGGCCAGAGATCCAGGACCCGCTGCGGGCCACCCTGTGCCCCTTCTCCCATGGTACCCATACTGGGGTGGAACATCCATAGGGATGCTGGGCCACGTGCAGACGCTGTGATGCACCAGGACCCCCGGGAGTCCCCACACAGACCCCTCTCCCCATGCAGATGTGGCGGCGTGGGAGCGGCTGTGGCTGCAGACCCAGCTGGTGCTGCATGATGTGGGGCAGACATTCACCTGCTCCATCTCTGCACCCTGCGACCTCCCGGCAGAGCTGGTGCCCTGCTGGAGCCCGGCACCTACTGCGCCGTGCCAAGCCCTGCCCAGCCTGCGGCAGCCTGTCACTGGGCAGGTGAGCATCCCCATGGAGCCAGGACACGTCGAAGGGATGCATGGCACTGATGGGCTGCTCTCTGCCTGCAGGGACCACAGGAGTTCCAAGCGCTGCAGCCACACCCCAATCTCTGTGTGCAGGTAGCAGGCACCCCAGCCCCATGGCCGCCCCACAGCTGTCCCGTGGCTGTTTTCTCCCACCAGTTCTCTCCTGCAGGTGAGGAGCAGCGGGAGGGTCCGGCTGACACAGTGCCTGCGGGACCGTGAGCACCCAGCAGTGCTGCCCGGCCGTGCAGACGATGTCCTGTTGATGGAGCCTGGAGGGAACGCATCACTCTGCGCCCTGCAGCGGGGCAGCTGCACGCCGCTCTCCAGCTTCACTGCCGTGGTAAGGGTCCCCCTGGTCCCCGTGGGTGGGGGCACCGCCCCCATGCCTCTGGCTCAGCTGTACCCCCAGCAGGGGGCCGGCCGCCCGGGGCTGCTGGAGCAGCAGTTGCAGGAGGATGTGGCATCGGGGCAGTGTATGCAGGTGAGTGTATGGGCGGCGTCTGGCGGGCACAGATGGGCTGGCACGCGACAGCATGTGATGTGTCCTTGTGCCCACAGCTCTGGCGTCCTGAAAATGGCAGCGGGGTCACACTGTGGGCTTGTCCCATGCACAAGTGTGAGTAAAAGGAAGGCGTGCTGTGGGTGCCAGGGGCCTGGGATGGGTGCTGATGCTGTATCCCACAGACATACGTGCCCGCTGGGCGCTGGCCTGGCTGGGAGCGCTGGTGTGTGCCGCCTGCATCCTGCTGCTGCTGCTGCTGAAGAAGGAGGATGTGAAGGGTGAGCACAGCGAGGCCGCACGTGGCCAAAACTGCGTGCTGAGCACTGCGTCACCCACTCTGCTCCCCGCAGGTTGGCTCAAGTCCCTGCGCGCTGGCTGTGGTTCCAAGGGTGAGTAGCGGGGATCAGTCTATGGGGCCGGGTCCTCTACGGGGTCACCCCCGTGGGGCTTTTGGGGGATGCCACTGATGCTGTCCCCCAGCCCCGCTACGGGGACGCCGCGCACTCCTCCTGCATGCAGCAGAGCCGGTGGCAGAGCGTGCAGCCTGTGTGCTGGCGGCAGCCCTGCGCCCAATGGGGATGGCGGTGGTGGCCGCGCCGGGCGGTGGCAGTGGGGTGGCAGCGTGGGGGCCGCTGCCGTGGCTGCATGCGCTGCACCGGAGAGCGCTGCGGGACGGGGATACCATCGTCCTCCTCCTGTCCCCGGCGGCTGAGGCTGCTGCCAGGCGGTGGGAGGATGCGGCCGGGGACGTGTCGAGGGCGGGGGACGCTTCCAGTGGCCCCAGTCCCCTGCACGACCCCGGCAGTGAGGTGGAACCGTGCGAAGCCTTCGCCGCAGCCCTGTCCTGTGCCATCCCGGTGCTGTCCGCGGGCGCCGGGCGCTACGTGGTGGCCCGTTTGGAGCCCACGGTGACATCGGTGCCCCAAGTGCTGCGGGCAGCCCCGGCCTTTGTGCTTCCCAGCGAGGCCGTGGGCTTCCTGCAGGCGCTGGCGGGGCGGCGTGGCTGCCGGCTGGAGCCCCACGCTGCCGCGGTGGCCGAGAGGCTGCGGAGGGCGCTGGGGGAATAAAGAGCGATGCGGCCCGAAGTCTTCGGTGTGGCTGTGAAAAAAGGGCGGCGGCGCCTTTAAGGCGGCTCCAGGAGGGCTGCACGGATTGGCTGCGGGGGGAGGGGCGGGGCGTGGTGCGCGGCGCCGATTGGAGGAGAGGGGTGGGAGCTGAGTCAGCGGGCGCGGCGCACGCCGAGGGGCGGGGCTGGAGGATGGGGCCGCGGCGGCGCCTGGCGGCCGCGCTGCTGCCGCTGCCGGGCGGGTGCGGGGGGGGCCGGCTTGGGGCCGCGCTGCTGGGGGCCGCGCTCCTCGGGGGGGTCCTCCTGGGGACAGCGGGCAGTGAGACCCCCCCGGGGGACGGGGCCGAGCCCTGTCGAGCCTGCCGCGGCCTCGCCGAGAGCTTCAGCAGGGTGCGGAGCTGGAGCGGGGGGGGGGAAGGGCAGCGCGGCGGGGAGATGGGGAGGGGGAGCACGGGGGGGGGGGATGGGGGTGTTTGGGGGCGATGGGGGACGTTACATGGTTGACAGCCTTTGCTGGGATCTTACAGGGAGGTGACATGGGGATTATGTAGGTGGCACTGCTGGGGGGGAAGGACGGGGTGACTGTGGAGGGCACGGGGGGTGGCATGGCGTGGTGGAGGGGGACGAGGAGTGACGTGGTTTGGGAGGGGATGGGTGATGTGGTTGGGGGGGACGCAAGAGGTGATGTGGCTGTTGGGGGGAGGCAGAGGGGGTGGGCTGGGAATGACGGCAGCGCAGGGGAGGACGGTCCCTGAGGAGCTGGGCTGGGGGTAACACTGCTTGGGGGCGTATCCGTGGTGGGGGGGCTCAGCTGTGGGGTCCCACGGTGTCCGGGCCGCCCCCCTCCGCATGCCCAGGGAATGGAGCGAACGGAGCACGAAGGCTTCGGTGGGGGCAACACGGCCTGGGAGGAGGAGAAGCTGGCCAAGTACAAGCACAGGTGAGCTGGTGTGCAGTTGGTGGGGGGACGGGCCTCGGAGACCCTCCGTAACCATCGCCAGGACTCCACAGTGAGACGCGGCTGCTGGAGGTGCTGGAGAGCGTGTGCCCCCCCCAGGACTTCGCCTGCCACCAGCTGCTGGAGCGCAGCGAGGAGCACGTGGAGCAGTGGTGGTTCCACGAGTGAGTGGGGGACGCAGCACTGGGGGGGGAGAAGGTGGGGAGGCACAGGGTTTGAGTGTTGTGTGTGTACCCCCCCCCCCCCCAGGCGACAGCAGCACCCCGACTTCTTCCAGTGGCTGTGCATGGAGCGCCTGGCGCTGTGCTGCCCGCCCGGCACCTACGGCCCCGACTGCCTGCGTGAGTCCTGCGATGGGCACGGGGGAATGGAAAGGGGGGTGTCCTGTGTCCTCACCTTCCCCCCCAACGTCCTCGCAGCCTGCGCTGGTGGCCCCCAGCAGCCCTGCAGCGGCAACGGGCGCTGTGATGGAGAAGGGACGCGGGGTGGCACCGGGCTGTGCGTCTGCAGCCCTGGCTACGGGGGTCCCTTCTGTGCCGAGTGCGGAGATGGCTACTATGAGGCATCACGCAACCAAAGCCAGCTGCTGTGTGCCGGTAAGCACCGTGCCGTGCTGCGCTGAGGGCTCTGTGCCCACCCCCTTGTGCCCACCACCCTGTGCTCACCGCCCTGTGTCCACCCCTGCAGAGTGTTACCCTGCCTGTGGGCGCTGCACGGGGCCGGAGGACTCCAGCTGCCTGCGCTGCAAGAGGGGCTGGGTGCTGCACGAGCACCGCTGCATCGGTCGGTGCACGGGGACGTGGGGCTGGATTTTGGGGTCGGGGTCCCGGGGAGCGCTGTGGAATCGTTCCCTCTGATCCACAGATATTGATGAGTGCGGCACGGAGATGGCACACTGCAGGGCCAACCAGTTTTGCGTCAACACTGAAGGCTCCTACGAGTGCCGAGGTGCGAGGGCAGCGGGGTAGCGATGGGATGGCAGTGTTGGGTGGCCCCCTTCAGCTGTGGCAGCCCCCCATCTTCCTTTCTGTCCCCTCCTCAATACGCCGCAGACTGCTCCACCGCCTGCATCGGCTGCATGGGCGCAGGGCCGGCACGTTGCAAGAAGTGCAACAAGGGCTACCGGCGGGACGGGGCCAAGTGCCTGGGTGAGTGCTCTTGGCACGCCCGTAGGGGGGACGCGGTGCCCGGTGCCCCCGCGCCGCTACCTGGGTGCTCCCTGCAGACGTGGATGAGTGCACCAGCAGCGAGGAGCCCATCTGCACGGGGCTGCAGGAGGTGTGCGAGAACACGGAGGGCGGCTATCGCTGCGTCTGCGCCCCGGGCCACGTGCGCAGGGATGGGCAGTGCGTGGAGGACAAACCCCCCGGTATGGCACGGGATTGGGGAGGGGGGCGCGGAGGGATGCCCTCACCCACCATTGTCACCCTTGCAGACGCCCCGGAGAAGGGTTTCTTTGACGACGTGACGGACGACGAGGTGGTGGTGCTGCAGCAGATGTTTTTCGGGGTGATGATTTGTGCCCTGGCCACGCTGGCCGCCAAGGGTGACATGGTGTTCACCGCCATCTTCATCGGCGCCGTGGCCGCCATGGCCGGCTATTGGCTGTCCGACCGCAGCGACCGCGTCCTGGATGGCTTCATGAAGGGCAGATAGCTGTGGGTGGGGGGCTGCGTGAGGGGCCCTGCATGTAACCCCCCCACTGGTAAGAGTAGGGACCTCGTCCTCCCCGCCTTGTCCTATGCAGAAGTGGGGTCCCGCAGGCGCAGCGCTGCTGGGGGGGCACAGCATGCTGCCCCCCACGTCTTGCGTGTTGGGGCACTCTGCCATAGGGATTGGGGTCCCACCTCCCAGCGCAGCACAGGGGATAGGGAGAGGAGACGGGGGGGGCCGGGTCCCCCCACCCCAAGCTGAGCTCCCCATCCCTGAATCTCCCCTCCTCGTGTTCCCAGGGCAGAGCCCTCGTGCCCCCCCCTCCCCAGCCCCTGTGTCCCCAGACAGGGTGAGTGGGGGCGGAGGGGCTGGGAGGCGGCGGTGGCGCTCAGCCCCACGCTGCTCCCGGGGGGGCCCCCCTGGATGCATGCACGTGGCTGTCGCATTTGTCCGTGGTCTGTCCGTCCGTCGAGGTGTGCTCATATCCGTGTGTGTCTCAGGAATTAAAGCTCTGCACACCCACCGTGGCTGCTGGGGGGCACGGGGCGTGGGCGCGGGGGCCTCCCGGTTGGGTCATAAACTTTATTTCTCTTTTTTTTTGGCACAAACGGAGCCGGCTGAGGGTCACGGCAGGTGAGGATGCGGCTCTGCAGGGTGACGCCTCAGAGCTCAATGGTGTCGCTGGAGAGGCTGCGGGCATCCACCTGCCTGCTGAGCGCCAGGAAGCTGCGCCGCGCCTCGGGCTCGGAGCCGGGGGGCTGCAGGGCCGGGGGGGTCTCCTGGTGGGCCAGCAGCTGCGCCCGGCTGGGCGCTTCCTCCAGCGGCAAGCTGTCGGGCGAGGACAGGCCGTGCCGCCACGGGTTCCAGCTGATCTTCAGCGAGAAGCTCTCCATGGAGCTGACGGACGCATCGGCCTCTCCGCGGGGCAGCTCGGTCAGGGAGCTGCAGCGTGCCAGGGTGGTTTGGGGCTCGAAGGTGCGGATGGAGGCCCCGGAGCCGCGGCGCGGCCGCCCGAACAGCCCCTCGCGCAGCAGATGCCGGCGGCACAGCGCCTGGTCGATGCTGCGCCGCAGGTCGATGGGGGACGGCGGGCGGAAGACCAGTTCCCCCAGCGAGGCTGAGGAGCCGCGCTCGCGGATGGCCGCCACCGCCACGTTGGGGCACTTGGGGCTGAGGCCCGGTGTGCCCGCCGCCAAGGCTGTGTTGCTGTCCTTCAGCGCCCGCAGCGGGAGCTGCTCGGCCGGGTTGCGGATGAGGCTCTTGGAGATGTCTCCGGTGGGCGCGTGCTCGTAGCAGTTGTTGGGGTATTCGGGCACTTGGGCCTTGCGCCCGGCGCAGAAGTACCGCACCGCTTTGGCCCAGCACGAGTGCCCCGCGGCCTCCTCCCTCCGTCCCCGCCACAGCGGCTCGGCCACCCCCAGCAGCACCGCCAGCCCTACGCCCGCCTCTCCCACCCGCATCCATCCCATTGCTGCCCAGCAGGGCCACCCGCAGCGCCCGGCCGGGCCCACGCCGCCCCGCAGCCACGTGGCGCTGAGCAGCTGCAGCGCGCAGCACGGCACCCCCAGCAGCCCCGCTGCCAGCAGCGCCCGCGCCCCGCATCGCAGCCCCTCGCGGCGGGACCCCCGCCAGCCACCCCGCAGCCCCCCCAGCAGCAGCAGCGTGGCGAACACGCAGCCCACCCCGTGCAGCGCTAACCCTGCGCCTAAACCCCAGCGTGGCCACAGCAGATCGGCCGCCACGGGGGCAACGCACTGCAGCACGGCCGCGACCCCGAGCGCGGGCAGCCCCCCCAGGGAGGGGGGCAGCAGGCAGAGCTGCGCCGCGCGCTGCAGGCGGCCCAGCAGCAGAGCGAAGGCTCCCAGCAGCAGCGTGAAGGGCACGGAGCAGAGCAGCAGCATGCAGCGGGGCGGCAGCCAGCCCCGCGCCCCATAGGGGTCCAGCAGCAGGAAGGCGCCCCGCAGCAGGCTGGCGGCCAGCAGCAGCCCCATGGCGCCCAGCAGTAGGGCGCAGCGGGGTGGGCGCTGCAGGATGGTCCCCCCCAGCCCCGCTATGCAGCCCAGCGCCAGCAGCAGGCACAGCGCGGCCCCCACGTAGGCGTGCACAGCCCAGGCGACGCGCAGGGGGCGGCGTAGCTCAGCCCAGCCTGCCGCTGTCGTGTTGGAGCTCCCGGCAGCACACGAAGCCCCCGTACAGGTGCTGGGCTCTGTGTGGGGCTTGCTGGGCTCCAGCTTCATGGGACGCCACGGGGCGCGCTGCGTCGTCACCCAAACCACTCCCTGCCGCCACGTGGCTGAGGGCACTGCGGTGCTGCTGGCGGCAGGGGGCTGCGTCCCTGCGGTGTCTGCAGGTAGAGAGGGGGTGGTTCGTTAGTGGGGTGCCCCATACGTGAATCTATTGTGATGGCCAACGCTCCAGCTGAGTGCACTGTCTCTGACCCCACAGGGAAGCCCCCTCCTGCCTGGCTCTAACCGCGATAATCCCTATAGGCAGTAGATTAGGGCCATCGCCGGGCACAATCCTGATTGAAGGTGGCACCTCAGCCCAAGATAGCTGCCATCCCCTCACCCAGCTGGTGGACGCCCCCCGGGACCCCATGCTGGGATGGTGCTTGTCCACACTGCGGCTCACCTGAGCGCCTGGTGCTGGATGGTGTCCCTGCCGTGGGGCGCGCTGTGGGCACGGTAACCTCGGTGGCGTTGGGGATGCTGCCATGCCCCACGGCACCCCGGACTCGCTGCGGGGAGCCAATGTCTTGCTCAGGGAACAGCCCTGCGAGGGAGAGGACAGCTGGTACCCAGGGCTCGGTCACTGTGGGGTGTCCGTGCACCTTGCCAGCTCCTACCTGTATAAGGGGTGCCAGGGGGGGACCTGCTGGAGGTGGGCAGCGGTGTGATGCTGGTGCTGAGGGTGGGCTGTGGGTCCCGCACTCCTGTTGACCTGGCAGGTGCCATATTCCCGGTGGTGGCATTGCTGAGCGGGGCTCTGCGTGTGCTCCTCTGGTGTGCAGGCAGCAGCCAGGTCCAGGTCTCAGCCCTCACCTCCTGTGCCATCTTGGGGGACAGCCCACGGGACGGGACTCCGTGCTCCCCCAGGGTGGAGGCAGGGGCAGTGCTGAGGGGACCCCATAGTCCCCGCTTGCTGCTGCCCGCAGCTGCTGGCTGTCTCCAAGCGTGCGTGGCTGCTGTCACCACTCCGGTCCCCACTGCTGGCTCTGGGGTCAGGGCAATGGTGGACACGGTGGGCTGAGGGCTGGGAGTGCTGCCTGGCATGGACACACTCTGCTCAGATGGGAGTGTCCCCTGACCTGCCCAGGGTGGCCCCGTGTCCACGGGCACCTGGGGGGATGGCATCCCCGGTGCGGAGCTGAGAAGCAGCTGTGTCCTCCCCCTGGGGCTGTCCTGGCCTTCGGCCTCTCGTCCTTGCCAGGTGATGAAAGGCTCCTCCACCACAGCCAGGGTTGTGTCACCTGCCAGACTTGTCCCTGTTACCCGAGGTGTCCCGGTGACAGTGCCCAGCTGTGGCAGCTGGGACCAGCGCACAGGGCCACCACCTCTCCGGCGCTCGCTCTCGACGTCCCCAGCACCACTCAGCTCCCCTGATGCATCCCAGGCCAGGGCTGTCCCCACGTGTCCCCAGGACGGGACGTGCAGGGGTACCCTGCCCTGCTGCGATGTCTCGTCTGGGGACAGTGTCTCCTGTGCCATGGTGGGGACCCTGTCAGCCAGGAGCAGTGCCCAGGTGACGAGCCACGCTGCAGCCATGGCGAGCCTTCACCTTCACCCTGCAGGGACAGCGGGTTGGTGAGTGGGAGTGACGCTGCCTGGGGGTGGGGGCTGTCCCTGTTTCCCTGCACTGGGGCCTGTGCCCAGCTGTGCCCCATCCCGCGTGGCTCCTGGCTGCGTCCCAGCTGGGCCTATTCCCGGTGTCCCCGGTGCCAGTAGCCCGCATTCCCAACGCTCCCGTTTGCAGCAGCCCTGGTGCCGGCAGTCCCCAGCCCCAGCGTCCCCATCCCCGGTGCGGATGCTCCATGGCGCCCGTGCTGCCCGCCCACAGCATCCCCGGCGTCCCCGCTCCCGGTGTCCCCATCCCCGCCGTCCCCGGTACCGGCAGCCCCTCTCCGCCGCGCTCCGTTCACCTTGCCGCGTCCCCGGCAGCCTCCCGCCTCCCGCCGCAGCCCGGGGAGGCCCCGGTGCCCGTACCGCCGCAGCCCCCGCTGACCTGCCGCTGCCGCTGCCGGTGCGGGCCGGGCTCTGCGGCGGAGCGGGAGGCGGCGGCAGGCGGTCACGCGCCGCTCCGAGCCGCGGGCACCCGCACCGGGAACCCGCCCGGCACTGGGGCGGGAGGGGCGGTGCGGTGCGGTGCGGTGCGGCGGGGCAGGGACGGATCTCCATAGGGGATGCTCGAGAGGGGCAGGCAGCGAGGGTAGCCCTTGTGCCGGTGGTACCCAAATGTGGGGGTGACGCTGCGTCCCGGCCCTTCGCACCCGCGGGGCTGCGTTACCGTGCAGGGCACCGTCCCCAGAAGGTGCCCCCAAGAGGCGCGGGGCGGCACCGGCACCCCCTGCCCGCTGCCACTGCAGCGCCGCTGCGCCGAGCTCAGGGCCGGGGAATTTGGGCAATGCCGGCCCCACAAAGGCAGCAGGCAGGCGGCTGAGCCCGGGATTAGCGGCGGGGAGGCTGCGGGGGGAGCGGGGCAGTGCCGGCCTCACCCTGCGCACGGGCGGGCTGCGGGATGGAGCCCTCCGCGGCCCCGTATCTCGGCCGCCGGGGCTCCTCAGGCTCCGCGCAGCTCCCGCATCCCCGTGCCGCCGGCGCTCTCCCGCTCCGCCCGGTGACTCAGGGGCAGACGAGCCGACGCGGGCCGTCTCCGCAGTGCGTGTGCCCGTCTGTGTCCCGAACCACCTGGGCGCCACCGCACCCCAGCGCATCATCCCCGCATCCCCACGGAGGCGGCCAGCGCGAGGGGAGCACCGCTCACCGCTCTGCACCCCGAAACGCGGCTCACGACCCCTCCGTGCCCGTGGGGTCCCCAGCACAACCCCGCTGCGCTTAGGCCCGGGGCTGCGCCGTCCTTGGGGCTCGCAGCAGAGGTCCCTCCAAGCTCAGCTGTGCGCTGCCGGGCAGCAGCGCAGGATGGAGAGCACCGAGCCCTCCTCTCCCCAAAACGCAGTGAGAGCCTCAGCCCCCCGCAGCGGGTTTCACCCACCACAAACTGCTGCACTCTGGGGAGAGCAGCTGCAGAAGGGGAATGTGAAAGGAAGAAGGGCTGTGGGCAGCTGCCACGCTGCCTGTTCACCCGCTGAAATGGGATATCTCCTCTCCCGAAAAAAAAAAAAGAAAACCAGTACTGAGAAATGAGACATTTGCAAAGAAACAACGGGTTTATTAAATCCGGGCAAACGCTCCCAGCCTTCCCCTGTGGGATGAGAGCACCGCACCATGTGGGTTCGTGGCAATAGACTGCTTTTGTCAATATTGAAACGCTTCTTTCGCCGGCAGCAGCTCAGATCAAAGATCAAAAGGGCAAAAACATTTAAAGCAGTGGAAGCAGATCCACGGCTGGAGACCCAGGGAGATCTGCTCTGTTTGCTCGTGGGGCTGCCGAGGGCTCAAGCTGCCATTTATGCCAGGCTGGTGGTTAGGCTGTCCCTTCTCACTCAACATCTGCACACCGGGGATGACCCTGAGCCAAAGAACCACATCCCAAAGATGAGAAATATCCATCGGGTACTGAAGCTGTTGAATTTTGACTTCGCTTCTTTGGGCTTCTGTCCGAGATCCATCCTTGAGCAGCTTAAGGTGGACACATCCTTTACTCATGAAGAGAGACATGAGACTGCTATGATAGAAACGAAACGTCCCGAATTTCCTGAAACGAAGAAAGTTTGGCCTCAAGGGAGAAGAAGCACGGCAGTCGATGCACGGGGTTGCTGGGACTTTGCTTTCCTCAGCTGAGCCCGTATCCGCCCAACGCTCAGCAACAGCTCTCGGGGCAAATCTCAACCTTACCAAAACCAGCCAGAAAAAGACGCCTACTTTCTAAGGAGCCAAAAGTCAGAACTTTCAGACATGCAAACCAAAACAGAGACTGCGAGGAAGAGAAGAGTGAAAGCCTCCATCTACAAAGATGTTATTGAAGTGTAGGGCTGAAAGTCTCAGCCAAGTGCGGGTACTTCTCTGCTGTATGAACACAACAGTAAGCAGAGCCCGGGGCACTTCTGGTTGCGGGGTAAAATAATGCAGACCCACACAGCTTTCCAAGTCTCAGATCCCACGCTGTCCCTGAGGATGGATCCGAGCAGGCAGTGACATGCTTGGGCGCCAGGCAGGAGCCCTGCCTGTTTTCAAGGGGCTGTGCTCATACGGGTACACTCAGCCCTTCTCGGCAGTCCCAACAGGAGCTCCCAACATCAGATGTAGGAAACTTAACAGGGGGAATAAACGGCAACAGAGACGGCCACGTCTGCACTGGAGGCTCTGAAAACAATCAGAATATTCAATCTGAATAGTCGCTATCGAAAACTAAGGAGCAACATTCCGTGCCCTGCACGTTGCCAGGACACGGGTTGGTGGAGCCTGGGGAGCAGCTCGCCTGTTTTTCACCTGTTCTGCACAGGGAGAACAGACTCTCCTGGGGAGAGGAATCCCAGAAATCCCTTCTCACACTGGAGACTATCACTCTTTTTTTATTTTCCAAACTTCTCTTTCTTTGGTCTGCAAGTTGGAGCATGCTTTTGTTGGAGCACGGCACTGGCAGGAAACTCCTTGTAAGCCTGGGCTGAGCGCTGCTGAGCATCTGCTGATGGGGAGCTGTGGAAATTGGGTTAGAGCTTGCTAAACTGACAGCAACTGTATATCTGGGAAAGCGATTTTTTCTTGTGCTTCCCGACCCAATAATCCTGTTTGCTCTCACTTGCTTCAGCCCACCATCAGCACACGTGGTGAGCTCCCCCTTTCTCTTTCCGGGGTATGTTTTCTTCCTCTCCACTACTTTATTCCAGGGGATCCTTCCCAACTTCTGCTTTGCCTTGTTCCCTACGGCTATGTTCTCCAGCTCCTGGTCTGTGGATGAGTTCCCATCTCTTTGCCCAGACACGTCGCTTTGCACAAAGAGATGGCACACTTGAGGCTGCCTCTGTTGTGATGGTGTCACGGGTTTAAATCCTCTGGTGCCTCTGCGGATTGCCTTCCTCAGAGGAGTGACTGGGGATATCTCCTGCAGTATGGGAATGTGCTTCTTCCGACCATCCCCCAGAAACTGGCTGTTAGCACTGCACACACACGGATGGTGAGAGCAGCTCTGTGCTACCAAGGAAGATTCCACGGCTGTAGCAACGGGGCTGACTTTGCTTTCAGAAGCTGTACTGAAGCCATCCCGAGGTGTCACATCCCCAGTGACTCCATGCTGCTTCCCTGCAGCAGACAGACCCAAGGAGCTGCAGCCCCCCATTCCATGGCAGCACAGCCAGTGCGCTTTCTGCTGATGTGGGGCACAGTCCTGGCATGTGCCAGGCGAGGTCTGGGAGGAGTTATCCATCATCCTGGGGGGGACTCTGGCACTGGACATGAAGGTCTGCAGCTCAGCTAAGGCACTGGGGAGCTTCAGGGAGTGTAATTCTTCACACAGCTTCAGGTGGTGGTCACCGAGCTGAGCTGGCAGTGACTCCAGGCCCTCCTTCAGCTGCAGGACACTGGATTTCACGTCTGAAATCTCCACATCTTTCTGGGGGAGCAGTAAGCAGAAGCAGTAAACAATGCATTACAAAGTACGACAATAGGATTCAAAGAAGGAACTTTGGTACCGTGCATCAGTGAGACACCTTAAGTTAAGACTCAATCTTAGCAATTCGTATCACTCCGTGTAAAACATATTTATTGTGACCCAAAAGTGGGCTCACACTGCACCACCTCCTCCAGCAAAGGCATGTGACAGAGCAAGAAAGCAGTGCTTCACCGTGTGCCTGCCACCACAGGGCACTGTTGGGCTCCCTTCTCCCCGACCAGGATTCCATCAGCGCTGACAGCACCGTGTACAGTCTCCTGGGTAAGCATCAGCCAGTATGTGGTCCAGAATTTGCATTTTAATATGCTTTCCCCATTCATTACGAAAGAAACGGTCTACACTGTAATCCTCTGTCTGAAGACAATTTAATATTCAGTTAATATTTGGAAGAAATTGGAGAAATTCGGAACGAAGATTCAGAATAAAAGATTAATTTCCCCACTTACGGCCGCCAGTCTCCTCTCCATCTCCAGCAGCGCCTGCTCCATTTGGCTTTTATCTTCCAGGGCTTTCAGCACCACATCGCTGTGACTTTGAAGAGCATCTTGCACTGAACAGGCAAATCAATAAAAAACACATTTGGTCTTTCATTTGTAAATGTGAACAAAGCACTATCAATACTATCACTACTTCCGCCACGGCTTGGCATGAAATACTTCGCTGTGCTGTGCAACCACAGCTGGGCTCTCCCCAAGCACCAAACAATGAACAGTGGGGTACATGCTTAATGCAAAGCACTTGGAATTTATAAGATGCTGAGTACGGGCCAAATCTCATTTACTGTGCTCTATTAATATGGCAGTTGGAGATGAAAGGCTACATGAAGCTGGAACACTTGGTTAGCTCAGCGCAAGGAAGGCTGAGGTGAACAAAGACTGCACTGGGAGAGGGAGCCCAATATGCCTGGTTTACAGTTTACGTGGAGGGGGAAAGTCCTTAGCAATCTTACAGAATCATAGAATCATTCAGGTTGGAAAAGAACTCTGTGATCATCCAGTCCAGCTGTCCACCCACCACCCATGCTGCCCACTAACCATGTCCTTGGGTAGCACATCTCCCCTTCCTTTGAACCCCTCCAGGGACGGTGACTCCACCTCTCCCTGCACAGCCTGGCCGCTCTTTTTGAGAAGAAATTCTTCCTAATATCCAACCTGAAGTCTTCCTTTAAAACCATAAGTGACGAAATAGAGGAAGAGATGCTCTCTAGCCATGTCTGCTCTTCCCTTTGAACAGCACAGGAAGGTGTGGATGCGTGGCTGGGGCGGAGTGCTCATTGGTTGTCCCAAAACAGGATGCAGGGCCCTCCTAAAACAAAGTGTTCCCAAGCCAGCTGGGTGGGATAACTCAGGAGTGAGTCCAGGAATGCTGCTGTGTGCCCGAGAGAAAGATCCACGCGGAGTGATGTTCCAACAAGTGGCTGCAAGAGCTCTGCAGTTAATTAATCCTCTTTTCCTGCAGATCCAATATGTTTGATTGACTGTGGTGTCTGCGGAGCTGAGAGCCCTGCTGAAGAGGTTGCTGCACGTGGAGTATTTATCTCGGCTCCTCAGGGCAGCTCCTCTCACCCCAGGGATGCTGCTCCCCTGCTGCAGCACCACGCAGTGCTCAGCATCACTTCTCCTCCTGCCCTGCTATTTTCATTAAGCTCGCGGGGATTTAATTATCTTGGTGGCTCTGCCCTTCTGTCAAACTCATGATGGAATTGGCCAGAGTTAAAAACTATTAGGGAGAGAAAGGCAGAAGGGATCGTACATGCTTTGGTTCTGTGAAAAACCAGGGACTTTTGAAAAGGTGCATTTGGTAAAGGAGAAAAGAATGAGATGTGAGCAATTATGGGCTGGCGGGTTTGTTCTCACGCTGCCCAAGGTTTTAACTAGACCTTAAAGGAAAGAGCAATCAAAGATACGGAGGAAAATGGAACAAAACAGAACAAGGCTTCATGAAAGGCAGATTGTGCCTGACTAATGCAATACCCGATGATAAGAGAGGTGATTTGTTAGACAAAGGCAACGCAGTGGCCTTTGTGTAGATTCAAACAAAGCTTTTCATTGGAAATCATCATGTCATATGAAAAAAAGCTCAGAAAACCTGTGAGGTGCATAAGGGCTCTGGAGAGTGGTGGCAGGAGGGGACAAACTCACGGGCCAGTCCTGCAGGAGCCTGCCACGGTGACCTGGGTACAGGTGAGGCAGTGGGCAGCCAGCAGGTGACACAAGGCTGTGCTCTGGGTCACCGAGCAGCGAGGTATGGCTTGTGGAATGGGTTTGGAACGATGGAAGCAGTGTTTCAGCGGCTCCTTTCAGAGGTTGCATCTCCCTGGTTAGACTCAAGTGCTACCTGCACTGTGCTTCTGGGAGGCTGCCAGCCTCCTGCAGGCCTGCAGCCCCACCAAAGGGAGGAAGGCAGCAGTGGCTGATCAAGGAAAACCCCTCGTGTCACTCCATCCCGTTCCAGCTGTACACAAGGAAGGCTCACCTCGGCTTGCTGCTCTTCCTCATATGCTTTATTTTAATTCTGCATTATTTTTAAAGCTCGCTGATTTCCCCTATCTGTTCTTCAGCATGGTATCCTCGGTTTAAAAATAGTGCTGCATCCTCCGGGCTTGTGATCTGCACATACGTTTGACTCAGCACAGCATGCTGCGGGCAGGCTCCCAACAGCCTTTGGAACGCGCTCCATTTGTACATGTAGGAGTGTTCTGCAGAAAAACCTCAGTACAGAGGAGGGGCACTCTCCTCCCTCGCTGCCTTCCACCCCGAGGAGGGTTCAGACTTGTCAAACATTATTAAACACAACAGAAACGGGTGTTGATCTACGCTGAGAAAAAAAAAGGCACAGAGGTGGCTGAGGTAGATCGGATCGAGGACCCTGCTAGTCAGACCTCTCGGCTTTGAAAATGATCAAGAACAGCTGCCTCAGAGAAAGTCTTCTTCAAATAAACCCTGCAGTGGGTGGTTATTGAATAACTCAATCACAGAGGAAAAATCTTTACTCGGTTAATGGGTGGATTATGCACGGGCTTGTGCCTCTCTTCAGGTATTTCACTCCAAGCCAAACAGTTTTTTCCAACCTGGAATGTTGCTATGGTTGGGTTTCCTGTACCATTGTCTTTGAATGCTGCTGGTTTGCATTAATAACAGAAGGAATGTGAAATCTGTCAGGAGAGAGAACGCTGCAGGTCCTCAGGGTGGGCGGAAGGTGAGCCCGCCCAGTAAGCCCCCCCTGCTGCCCAGTGCTGGGTTTTGTCAGAGAATTGCATTGGCTCGCACCTCTGTAAGGGAAATACTGCACATGATTCTCCATCTTTGCTGGCAGGAGGGGCAGGCTGTCAGCAGTGTGCTCGCTGGGAAGACGCTAGGAAGTGTTGCAGCGGATATGGCTGTTGTGAGTTGTCACAGCTGGAACTGCCAGATACCAGAAAAGCAAGGCAGTTCAGAGAGGGCTGAGCTGTGAATATGAGGATTTGTGTGTGTATGCGTATATATATGTATATATACATATATATAAAAGAAAGCTTTGATATAAATGTGAGTATATAAACGAAAATGAGGAAAATAAAAAAAGAAATGAGTTACAGCAGCTGAGACCAGAAAGAGGAAGCAAATGGTGAGCCAGCAGGTCAGCCAGAGAAACTCGTTACAAGGCAGAACTGAGAACACAAGTCTGCTTCCCTCTTCACATCCCAGTGCACAGCACACTGAGATGTGTGCAAGGAACAGAGCAGCTGTGCTTCTGTGAAAGCTGCTCAGGCAAATGCTATCTCATTGATGGTGCCAGACGCAGCTCTGCCCGCTGTGTGCATGCACATATGAACAAATGCACAAAAGAGAACAGTTTTTATCTCGTTGCAAAGAGCGTGCCAGCACAACAGCATTTGGAAGTATACGCTGAAAAATATTTTCTGTTTTCTTCTCACACTGTGGCTCTGTAGGCTCTGCCAAATGTACGTGGTGCTCACTGCTGTAAACGAGGCCTGCGACGCTCCTGAAATGCTTCTAATGAGAACGGACTTCATTTCAAGTGATACTTTCTTTACTTTGCAGCGTTGTTTGAATGCCCTGCTGTACAACTTGTACTGAAGACAGCCTCATCATCTTCTGCATTCAGCTCCTCACGTCAAATCCTCCGCCACCAATTGCTTAACGCTTCTACCATGTCACCCACATCCCACGGTACTGTATCATCAACCACTGCCATTCAGTGCTTTGTTGGCTCTGAATTTAGTTCTTTGTCAGCTGAGTTTCGGAATTTTAGATGGCCTTTTTGAAGGAATTACCTCAGCTGGGATCTTTTCAAGGCACAAGTGTGGGCATTTATGTGGTGGGAACTTAATTATCCATCACCGTGACACCAGTCAAATGGCAGTGTTTATCAGCAATTAACCAGTGACAGCTGAACCTCCCAGAAATATAAAAAGAACAACATAGTGGAGTGTGTGATGATTTTCATTATATATTCAACATTGTGCAGCATGATACATTACAGAAAGTGCCAATTTCTCTTTTCAATTGCTTTGAAAATCTAGCAGCAGGCACCTCTGGGAGGTTTCTCATTTCATTCAAGGCACATTTATTTAAAATGGTTATGGAGAAGAAACAGGGCGGATGAGCAAATGGCAGAGAAGGACGAGGGGAATCATGAACAATAGATTTAATTTTCAGTGCCATGACAACAATTTCTGTGCTAGGGGTGTATGAAATTAGGCAGTCCTGCCTCGGAGTGGACAAGCTGAGACACTGAAACTACTCGGGGATGGGCAAATGAGTAAGAAGCTTGTTGTGCTGGCCAAAGCAGACAGATTCTTGCTTACGTTGAGGTCCCACAAAGAGCACTTGCCAAGCACATCAAGGGAATGTTCTTACTACAACAAGATGGATATTTTGAACACACGTGCTACCACAGCCTTGTGAAAAATGCATCAGACTCCACTCCTCTTGCCTGAGAGGGCTGTGTTGACTTAAAGGGTAACTGTCAAAGCTGTGTGTCTTAGAAGCCACATTTTGCTGCATAGATAAGATTCTAGTGCTTTTGTGAAGGTTTTTTTCCATTGAACTCAAAAGGTACATCACACATTTTGTCATGTTTTGAAGCCAGTTCCTTGTTCTTGCACAGAGCACAGTCCTGACACAGTGCTGATAAAAAATAATGGCACAATTAAAAATTACTGCACTCGCAAAAGCTCAGATCCAAGTCAAATTAGAAAGAATTTCAGCAGTCTCCCTCAATAAAGACTGCTGTGACTAGACACTTGCTGTTCACAAGTATTTTACATTACTGGCTTTTCTGGAAGGTCATCCTTTCATCACAGCACAAGTGCACCTCATGACTTGCTTTTCACTTAAGGAGAACAGTACCAGAGATGGAAAACTGCAAACTACAGTGAAAACTTGAGAAAGCCTTAAAATCTGGACATGGAAACATAGGATGTACGTATCAACAGTATTTTTAGTGAGTACTTCATTAATGTATCAGGTACAGACTAAAAATGACTGAGGAGAACACAAAATCATAGCGGTGCCTTTATCTATACACGTATAGTGTTTGATCATACAGCTCCTAAGTTCTTTGACAAAAGAGAGCAGAGAAAAGGTAAGTATAACAAGAATGGAAAAACCTGTGCTGTGACTGAGCCTTTCTTAGCTCTTCACCCTTACGAGGAGCAGCTGTGAATGGCATGAGGCACCTATTTCAGCCCAGCTTGGAGACATTCAGCAGTTTGACTGTGCCCTCTGCTGTTAACAGAAGCACTGAAAGGACTTACGTGTCTTGGAAATGGTCTCCAGGTGAACAGAAATGGATTTGTTTCTTGAATTGAACTCTTCTTCAAGCTTGTCCAAGCATGTTTGCAGCTACAAGAGTAAAGGTAAGTGAGAAAATTATACATTGTCTTTTATTTGTTTGTAAAAACATGGCCTTAAATACCACAGATGGGCAACTGTCTGTTACCTCAAACATTTTGTCTATCCATTGCTTGCAACCCCAAAAGTGACCTGGAATGGCTCATTAAATTATTTTGCAATAGGGATATTAATCTGTTTTTTTTTAAAAAAAACAAACATTAATGATAATAGTTAAATTGTTTATAAAAACTAGGGGGGGAGAAGAGACTTTCTCCTTCAGACTGTGAGACTATGCTGGATTACCTGTTCCTGAGAACAAGTTATTGTTTTCAGGCTGAAGGAAAGGAGCCTTTGTATTTGCAGACAGCCATTACAGCCTGTTCTTGCTTCCAAGCCCCAGAGAAATTCCTTTGCTGACTCTGAGATAAGGTCCTAAGGCCCGTATCCTTAAGGATTGGCCACAAAAAGCAAGGTATGTGCAAAAAGCATTGACATTTGTTGGTCTGAAGTATTCGTGTGCACACAGCAAACAGTCCACTAAGACAAATATCAGTAAAGAAAGTGAGAGAAGATGACTGTTGAGTAGCATTTCTAATTCTTCCTTCTCCTGGGCTCTGAATTTGAGTTAACTTACCCCTTGAAGCCTCTCGTTGATGCTGGAAATAAAGGTGCTTAACACTTCTCTAAAATGGGAAAAAACAAACAACAATTTAAAGGCCAGAAATGCAGCAAGTATAAGACAGGCATGTAAGTTACTGAAGTAGTCAGAAATTGAAAATATCACAGTAAAAAAAGTGTGTGTGTATATATATATATACATATAATATGCTGGGCCAGGATCAGGTACGTGTGTGTGTGTATGTGTATGTATATATATATATATATATATACACACACACATACATCACACACATGTATATATGTATTATTCTAACTCTCCTGATCCTGGCCCAGCATTTCTGCCTCTGGTGGAAGTTCCAGGCATGTTTGTACAGCTGCACGTTGGCTGCTGGGTACTATTGCTGTGCTGTCCGGTCCAGAAGGACCCAGTGTAAGTGGAGGTGACGTGCCGGTTGCTGAGACATACATATTATATTTGGACTAAAATAGCTGTGGAGGGAAAATAGGGAAAAGCTGCAGCATCAACAAAGGAAGAACATGCAGCACAAATCCTTTTCCCTTGAGATTACGCTTGTGGTTTCTGTTATCCATCCTTTGGAGTGGAGTGAGCCTATCAAGAACCAGGCTATGTTCATGATTAACCTGTCAAGCCAAAATGCACGGATTGTTGCTAAGCACTGTGATAGCCTATTTCCTCTCTGGAGTTTTGGGTCATTTTAAATTGATCATTTAGTCATCCAAATTACAGCAATCAAGAAGGTGGAGGCCAGGTAGAGTGTAACAGTAAGAAGTAGGCAAAGCTCCTGGAATTCTTTCCAGTTGTATGAAAAGAATAAGTTCATTTCGATCATCAAACATGCAGGAGATGCAAACGGATAAATGATATATTTATTTTTGTAGAGGTAATACAGTTACTTCTATAAGCATGCTTCAAATCTGAGAATGCATCTGTAGTATGGAAAGAAGCGTAATTAATTTAAAGAAGAAATAGAGGATAATTAAGATTGCTGTCTAAACATGTAAAGGTGCATGTTCATTCCTCACAATTAGGTTACAAATAAAAAATCCTCCACTTTTCCTATCAGCACTTTTCCAATAAGCAGCACATTTTTGCAGTATCAGAATCACGGTGCCTGTTGCGAAAGAGAAAGAGATGCAGTCTGATCTGATTAAAGGCTTTTAACAAAAGTGTTTCACTTTGAATGTTACTTTACAAAATGTACAGAACGGGGAATTATTTATGGGTGTGCTGGGGAGGTTGCCATCTTTCATTTCTGAGATTGAAAATATTGGCTTAATCCTTAAGTCCCAGAGGTCTGACAGCTACGTTTAATTCTTAATGCTTGACAGAGGGCTCATCATCAAATTACACTTGTCTGTTATCAAAAACACACAAAAATCCTGTATGCAAGTAAAATTATAGGGATTCGTGTGGGTTTATGTTACAATCATTGCATCTTTCTCTGCACACAAGTGTATTTGGCAGTCTCCTCATCTGTCTCAAAGGTAAATGCCACACCAGGAGTCCCTTTGATCAGTCCCAATACAGTCTATAAATTTTTTAGAACCACAGGCTTTCACAGAGAATCAACACAGGAGAAAAAAGTGAACAAACCCCTGCTGGCTAGAGAAAGAAGACAAAGGTAAATTCAGGTTATAGTTCTGCTGTTCCTTGTGGCTTTTGGCTGGAAGCGTTACACAACTCTCACTGCCAATAAACCCTATTCTCTTATCCTGCAATGAGAGATTATCTAAAACCTGAAATATGCAGCTATGCCATGTCTAACGTTTAAAGAGGAGCTGCAGGGAGTGATAACAGACTTCACAGGAAGAGTTTGCAGTGGGTACATACCGATCGTATTTGTCCTTTATTTTGTTCTTATTCGCTTTGAAATTTTCCAGGACTGTCTTCCCTTGTCCTGCACCGAAGTTAAGCAACCCTTTTTCTCTTGTATCTTCATCAAATAGCTGTGGTTTTGCTTGGTATTTGGTAAAAATACTGGGCTCGCTCTGTTGCACAAAAGAAAGAAAAATGTTGAGGCATAAAAAATAATCAGAATGTTAATTAGCAAAAACCGTTTGTGTACCAAGTACTTTTTGGAGGCAGGGTTCACACTGATTGGATGTGACAGATTGGATGAGGATGTTAAAGTATCATGAGGTTATTGCTCGCTGAGTGTGCCTTGTTAGATGGACTGATGGTTGGACTGGATGATTTTAGTGGCCTTAATGGTTCTATGATTGTGTGGCTCCCTGTGGAATGACACCCAACCTGAATTTCTTCATACTTGGGCTTTTTCCTCCTTGTGACTCTTTTCAGTTGATTGCAGTCATCAGTGCATTGATATTTTCCCCTGTATGCTTAACACAGAGACTATAAAACGATTTCAGGGAGCTCCCTGTACGTTAATCTAAAGAAAATCCTATTGAATTCCCTGCTAGGCGACATCCTTTGCTGCCAAGCATCATCAGACTCTAGCTCAGTTTTTCACACGTTTCAGTGCTCTTTCATCTTGAAGAGTGAATTTTCTTTCCGGCGTCTGATGAAAAGCTACACAGTTAAAGGACAAGCTCTTCAGCAAAGTGCAGGGGACTGCGGATGGGATCTGGGACTGAATGGCTGCCTAGGGCTATGGAGCTGGCATGACTGTTTTTTCCTAATCTTTGCTCCCAGGTGTCTTTATTTGGATCTGGTCCTATCTGCTAGTGGAGCAGGAGCTGTTTTAGTGAAGCTGGTAGCATCAGAAGCCACGTGCTACAGGAAGATTTTGAGCATAGAAGCTCTTCATCCACAAGCATTCATGGATCTGCTGCAACGTCAGAAGTGCAAGGTAACTGTCTGTCAGTGGAACTGAATACTGAATACCTCTGTTGCTCCTGTGGAAAGCTAACCGTGATTGAATTGTTCAAAGAACAGATAACATATTCTACCTTACCTAGGGAGTCTAAAGACTTTAGCTTGAGACTAACTTCACGTTATGTTGGTAATCAAAAAGAATCGAAGAAAATAGTGCTTATATCAATAATGATCATTGATTAGAAACGATAGTTTTTTTTTTTTTTTTTAGCTAACCAGGCTGCTGTCTAGTTGCTGTAAATGTATATTCTTACTGTATCAGAAGGTAACTGGGTTTGGCAAACGTTAGCACCTATTTCAGTATTCACCGCTAATTTTGGATGGTGGCTGTGTGCCTGGGCAGGGCTGATGGAGGGAGCAAAACTCACGTCCTGGGAGTTGTGCTGGCCCAGCTGCATACCCAGCTCCAGCGGTGCTGCTGACTGCACATTCTCTGGGCAGAACTGGGAGCCGAAGAGCACCTGGGAGTCGCTCAGACTTGAGTAGTCACTCAGAGCGCTGCTGCGGGCAAGGAACTTGTTCGGCCTGAAATGGGGTAGAGAGGCTTGTGAATATGAATAGCAAATAAAAAGGTAGCATATGGCTGGACACGTTGATCTGATAGGAATATTTCAAATGTAATGGCACACTACTCAAAAGACGTGTTGCAGACTTTGGTGCTGTTTCTCAGTAGCAGTAGATGAAGTCCATCCTTCCACTCCATTCAAATGTGTCACTGTGCAAAGCCTTACCCCAGCCTGCCCACGGGAACAAAAGTCTCGCCATATAACATAGCCTAAAATGGGTCAAGGAAGAAACAAACTGAATTAGTTCAAAGCAAAGTGTATGCTAATAAATCACAAACGCTTTCTTCTGATCAAGCCTGGCAAAACAAGGATAAACAAGCTGAGAATTACAGATCAAAATCAATGATGCGGGCTCTTAGGCAGGGTTTTCCTCCCATATCAAATTGTATAACCAAAGGAAGAAAAGAACAGGAGACTGATTTTTCTTTTTTTGTTTTGTTTCTAACAAAAGATCATCACCCCAGCGTTTATTAGCAGTGACGTCTTCAGTTAATCTCCCGTTTTGGAAGGAGCCCAAACATCATACACACAACAGAGAGCGTTTAGTGGGAGTCTGCTCAGCCTCCTCCATATAGCAGTGTCAGTGACAATATCATCCTAATGCTTTTGGCTTTGAGCTCACTGCGTACGCTGAGCTGCAGGACTTTGGCTGGCAGTGTAAGTATCACATCTCCTGCACTGTTTTTTCTAAACCCATCCATCTTTTAGCCAAAAAAGCTCCTTCTTAGTTTGAGGAAGGGTTTTTAGGCTCTTTATATATTGACAGTAAAGCACTTAGTTCCATAATCCCCTTTCAAAGTGTCTGGTACAACTGGAGCATGTCACATCCCATAACCTGCTCCTCTGCTCAGTCCCTTCGCATTACCTAATGTCTGAATTACAAGATTCCAATACAAAGAGTTCTGTTGCTGACATTGCGAGGAGCTCAGAACTTTATGAGCCATGTAACTCCACAGGCTCACTCTGTGCTGATGCTATGACCAAAGAAGGCTATTGGCAGCCCTGGAGCCTCATTTTTCTGTTTCAAGTCTGCTCTCTTGGTGGTCAGTTTAGGAATGATGACACTTTTTGCAAGCTATGGGGGGAGATGAAACAGATGCCTCTTGGAGCACACTCACTCCCCTGAGCAGTGGAGTTCTTTCTCCCCTACTTAGCACTGCTGGCAATGAATTTACTAACGAGGCCATCTGGACAAGGCATCAGCCTGGCCACACGTGGCCCACAACTCTCTGTGATGGTGAAATCAGACAACCACCTGACTGTTTCCTTCAGGATGCCTGAGCTTCATGGATGCGTGATCTGCTCTAAATATAACCCCTTCCTTATAAACAGCAAAAAAAAACATCCTAGCTATTTAATCCTGGTTAGCAGTCCCTCTTAGGTGATGCAGTAGTTTATCTCAGGAGAACTTTCAGCCTTCCCTGTGTTGTTCATGCATTTGTGCCAGGAGCGCTCCTAAAGCACTACCGTATGCATTTGAAGGAAGAGAAGATTTAGATTTGTGAGATAGGCACCATCACAAGCTCCTGTCCAGCTCCAAAATTGCTAACTGCTGACCGATGGAACGGTTTCTTCTTCCCACCTAACTTTATGCAAGGTATTGCGATATTGGCAACCCTGCCATTTACTGTAATATGAGCATGACCTAAAAAATCTGCAGCCCTCTGCATAGCTGGGGAGTCAGCTGGTTCTCTGCTCAGTTTCCTTGTCACCAGTGGGAATTCCTCCCCCCTGTCCCTTAAGATGAGTTGGATCTTTCTGGAGCTTCTTTCATGTTCCCAAGTTGCAGTTAGCACATCCAAATACTTCAGCGTGGCCACACACAAACATATCGCCTTTCGTTTAAAGGTTCTGCCTTGCCCCAGAATAGCTGTCAGATGCAACACACGGAGACATGCAGCGTGCAGTAAATCTTCTCTTCTTATATTCTCTAGATGTTTCTAGCATCGCCATGCCAAATCTTATAAATTGTCCTAGGCCTTATTGGTCTGTGAAAACGATTATAACTCTGTTATTGGGCCCAACACCAAATGCTAAGAGTCAGCTGGAAAAGCAAACAGAGTCGTCTACAGTTTCCAAAGCAACATTTATCTGTGGTGCTGCTGGGATTGTATTTAGCCCCATCATCCACACCAAACCTGTGCCAATGTCCCTCCTCTTCCACAGCTCTGTGGGTGAAGCTCACTTACACCTTCCTGATATATTTAAAGTGCAGTAGAGCCTCTTTCCTGAAGAGATCTTTCTCTCTCAGTGGTAATCTTGAGTAATATCAGTGCAGTACTGTTCCTTTCCTCCTGCTTTCTGTCCAAAAACCTCCCTGCCCTTTCTGCTCCCTCTCATTTAGTGCTAGGGCTGCATCACAACAAATCCAACTGAAGAGCTGTGAGCTGCTTTTCACCTGCCCTTCCTCACAGCTTTAGTCTGTATCTGTAGGAACTGTCTCTATCTCTGCCACGCTGCTCTTGTCGTTACTTTTTGCTGCCTGCCAAAGTGGTCATCAAACAAGCAAGGATCAGCATTTGCTTTGGGTGCAGAGGAGGAACTTCAGCATCGAGGGGGCTTGGAGGAGTTTAAATCAAGGAGGTTTAGCTGCTATTTCTGCTCCCAGTCATTTACCATCTCTGCTGGAGACTGCCAAGGCATAACATTATTTTTTCTGTTCTCTATCCTTTGGAACTCAGTGACCTGCTTGCTGCAAATCATTTGTTTCATTTCTGCATTCATATCCTAAAAGGAATTTCTACAAAGAGATTTTGGCAGTGGCCCCAACGCATTAAGCACAACAGGATCCCTTACAGCCGCCACCTCCAGTTTCCAGGTATCAGGCTCTAAGTCCTTCTGCTCTTGCTTTAATTCTTCAAGGTCACTTTTACTTTCTATGAGCAACTCCATTATTCATTCCAACGTGATTCAATACCACCCAAACATTCCTCACCTTGGAAACCGCGTCGGCTCTTTTGTCCTGAGCGAGGAGCCAGCAGGCAGAGATTGCTGCGGCGCAGCCGTGTGTGCTCACACATTTATCCCTGGCCATATTAGGAATTAGACCTCTGGAGACAGTTTTTGTCCCCCGGTCTGAAGCCGTCTTCCAGCCTGCACAGTCCTATAAGGCTCAGGGGTTTTTTTGAGGCGCTCTCTCGGTCACTGCCTTGTCCATCTCCTTCGCTTTCTGCTAATTCTTGGACATTAAGGTGACTTCAGAATTTGTGGTTCTGCTGTATGGGATGGAATTTAATGAAATAATGGTTTGGATGAGGCTGTTAACCTCGGAAGTCTTTTCTCAAAGCAGAAATATGCCATGGAGAATAAATGGCACAAGTAGGCTTCATGTTATAGCATCTTTTTTGAATGCAATATTTCTCTTCAGTATTTTCATCATGTATTGGCCTTATCCACTCTCTGCCTGGCTTTCTGCTCCTGCTGCCTTTCGAAATTGGTTCATTAGTAGTTACTATGCCTTTGGCAAGTCACTGCTTTTCACATGGAACAAGAAAATTATGGTAACTTCAATTTAAAATTATAATACATTGCTTCCCATTTTTACATTTTTAATGCTCTTTAATTTCTTAAAGGATGCCCTCATTTTCTTTACCATGCTATTTAACCGTGTCAGTTTGGTACTGGTCCTTCTCACTCTGCTCTGATAGCTGCTCTGCATTTGTTCTGTGCTTCAGCTCGAGGTCTAAATAATCTCTATGCCTCAGGCGAACCAACAGCCCTTTCTGCCACCCCTTTAAATTCCTTTCTAACAAGCTGCTTTATTTCTACGTCCGTGTCTTTTTGGAAATTAAACATTTCTGTGGTGGATTTCTGGCTCCCGTTTCTCCTGCAGAGATGCTGACTCCAGTTCATTACTGTCACTTCTATGGCAGCGCTGCAAGAATAATGGAGTAATACTCCAAACGAGGGTCTTGTGCCCAGCCTGGGACCAAGGCAAGATGCAATTCTTCCCTGGGAGTTCTCTCACTGAGCAGGTCTTAATGATGTTGAAAATCTGGTTTCAGCACTGTGACCGCCCAATCGATAGAAGGCTAATTGAAGCATCACTGCTTTTGTGACCACTGTGCTCAGATCCCCTGTGATCTTTCTCCGTGCGCCCTCCTGGCCAGGCAGGCAGCAGTGCAGCTTTAATGCGACACATTCCCTAATTGTGTCTGGCATTCCAATCCCCCCAAGTTGTGTTGTTTGTTGGTACACTTAAATGGACTCTCAGCTTTCTCCGCAGCATAGCTGCCACGTTATCAGCGTGAGCTCTTCTTACCTTCTCAAATGATTGGCACCCTGATATTACAGTGTCCAACTAGCTAATCTTCCTTCTGATGGGTCTCTAGGATCTCTATTATGTCAATATTCATATATAAGAACAGGTAAAGTGGGGACTTTGGCTCCCCCATCCTATTTCTCAGGCTGCCAGCAGTTGCAGACAAGAACACACATGTTTGATGGATTGTGAATCAAACCCCAAGTCCCCGGTCTGTTCCGAGATGCAGGCAGGAAGGAAGCACAAGAGGTAGCAGTGCAGAGCAACGTTGGGCTTCTGCAGAAACTCTCTTGTGGCCTTATTACATCACTGGAGTCCTGCACTGCTCATGGACCTGGTGGCAGCTGCTCTCAGAAGTAACGCTTCTCCTCTTTCCTGTGCAAAGAACGAACCCTTTGAGGCGTACCCTGTCAATGCTGTGTGCTGATTTTATGTTTCATCTTGGAAGCTTTCTGAAAGGCAGTACTATGCAGTCTGCGTATCATATCTTGCTGTAGTGAGAAAAGGATCTAGTAACAGGAGAAGCGAGATGGGGGAAGTTATTAACACCTTTTCCCCGTATCTCAATCTTGTGCACACGCTCCTAACTTTTTTTTTCCTTTAAAAGGAGTTAATTTGCCTTCTGAGTTCTCCTTTTAACTCCTCTAAAAGCTCAGCTTCATTCTCAGTATTGTTTCATGCCCTGTTTGACCCTCCCAACTCACTTGCGAAGAAAGTGAAGTGCTGAGGAGCAGGTGTTAAAATCTCATCTGTGTTTCGATTGTGTGTTGTTAGATTAGTTAAGAGGGAAGGCTTTAATAAAAGCAGGAAGAAAAAACAACAAAAACCAACCTGCAGGTACCAAGAAGACAATATAATGATGCAATGCATATTTATAAAGGCTAAATTGTGACAGGTACAAACATACTTTTCTCTGAGTTGGGTCCTCTTTGACCCCTGCATCTGTGCAAAACTCAATTAATTCATACCTACGCGACAAGTACTTTTATAATGGGGAAGGAACTTGCTATTATATTTTCATTATCATCTATCATCATTGTAACATCAGGCCACATCTGAGGCGCTATGACTAAAACTGTGAATCTGAACAACAGTTAGTTATATAAGTGGTTATTTAACTACCAGAAGATCAGAGGACAAAATTAATCAATTAGCTTCTCCAGAGTTAAATGAGGGATAAATCTGGCTCTGTTTTTAAGCCAAGTGATGCAAAGGTTGATAATCTGCTGTTTTAAAAGAAAGAAAGAAAGAAAAAAAAGGGCAGGTTTTATGCATTTGCTCTCTAGACGTTCAATACAAATAATATTTGTTGATTCATTATATATTGTAGGTGTGGGGAGTTATAGCTGCTCTTTGACTTCTACTGGGGAAAAAAATTCAGCCATGCATATAGATGCAGCATATGGAATAATTTTAGAGTTACATAACATGTAATGGTATTGCAAATCGTGATTCATTTTATCTATCTTCTACGCAAGGCAAGAAGGGAACATTTAACTTATCTAATTAGACATGTTGCATAAGATAGGCCATAGGACTCTCCTGAATAAATTCCTGCTCAAAGCTTTCAGCAGGAAATAGAATAGCTTTCATCAGAGCATCCAGTGTTGATTTTAAAATTCCTACAGTGGTAAATCTATCACGGTGCTTAGTAGGCTGAGAGAAATGCAGACAGAAACAGAGTCACAGAGTAGGTTAATTAGCCATAATTCAGCAGACCATGATTAACCACAGATTAATTTTAGGCATATTTTGTGTCATTCCTGTAGTCATTCCCCGCTTCGGTAATACAGTGACCATGTAATTATGGCAGTTTCTCCAACAATTTCTAGAAGTAGGGAGCTATAACAAAAAAATGGTGGTACCTCCTGTTCCAGGTGATCCTGCTGGATCACCTCCTAGCTTATATCCCTTGCAAAGTTCCTGCCTGTTCCTATACTGGACCAAGCCAAGAGAACAGCCTGAAAGCCACCAAAAGCTGGGCATAGGGCAGGCATAGTGGCTGTTCCTGTTTCCATATTTCACTGTATTACACCACATTTGCAGGAGTATTCAACATGGGCAATATAACCTGCTGCTCACCACGATCCCTCTGCTTATATGTCTTGAATCCAAGTAAGTGGACCACTAAAATGTTTTTAATTTGAGTAAATGCTCTTAAACATGCAAAATGTTGCCAGTCCCAGGAGTGCTTTATATTGGCAGTGCAAGACCTCCAAACTATTTGGTACTCTAACCAGTTCCGCGTCAGGAAGGAGCACTTTGTATTTATAACATCCTCATCATCTTAATTCCTGAGGGAGGCTGTTGTACTTAAAGGCTCTGATGGCTGTAGTGTGACGGGTGTGAAAACACACAGCACTTACCCGGAGGCTGTGGGAGTGCTGAGCATCTCCTTGATATTCCAGACGTTGAAATTCATTTTTTTTTTTCCCTTCAAGGTTAACTGTTAGAAAGGAAGAATACAAGAGCTATTGATCCTGCATACAGCCACCTGTGGGGCTGATGGCTGCACTGCAATAGCAGCAGCCAACCTGCAGCCTGGTCACCCTGCAGCCAGTGTGTTTTTGGGGCTGGGGTGAGGAATGCTTCCCCTGGGCTCTGTCCCCAGGAAACTTGTGTATTGCATGAGCTGGGGGCAGTTTGTGAGTGTTACAGAGTTAAGGCTCCCTCAGGACACAGCACAGCTGCTGAGGGGGAAGCGTGGCTCAGCGTGGGGCCTAGTGAGGCCTAGACAACATGGCTGCCACGGCCAACATGGCTACCACAGCCAACATGGCCGACGTGGAGCTGGACCTGCAGGCTCCTTACAGAGCTGGGTTCTCAGCTGTCCCCACACAGGTGGGACCCACCCCAGTGCTGTGTGAAGGAGGTGCTTGAGCCTGCGGACCCTTGGCTGCTCCATGCAGCACGCTGGGGCGCTTTGTGCCCAAGGGCTGTGCGGTCCCCAGCATCAACAGCGCTCTCGGAAATGCAGAACGGCTTAATTTTACTTGCTAGTCTGACAGAAATAGCCCATGATCTAAACATGCCCTGCAGAAAGACTCTCAAATATGGCTTCACTGGAATTTTTATCCTCCCCATCTTCAGGGATGGAAAATGGGCACGCTTGCTTGCCTATTTTTTCCCCCTTTTTATTCAAAGCTATTTTAGTGCCAGTTAAGCTGTTTGTTTGCCAGTTCTGAAGGTGCTCCATAAGCAACAGAATGCTGCAGAAATAAAGCTGCTATAAATTTGAAGATAGACTAGAGAGGTTCATCACATCCCCTTCAAGCTCCTCTTGCCTGGAGAGACGTTTTAGCATTAATGCAGCCTGGAGCTCTGAGGTGTCAAAACAATAACCATGCTGTGTTTCATTAACAAATCCTACAGAACTTAAGCCTTGACTTAAAGAATTATGGACTTTTACTCTTTACAGACGGCTTGGAGCAACTCTGCTGCATTGTTTCTGCTTGTAACAACAGGGCTACATCTGTATAAATAGCTCAAATTTATCTCCATGATCGTTAACTCTTGCCTGTGCGATGATTCAGTGGTAGGAAGCTTTTCTAGGACTGAAGTAGAGGCTGTGCTCCCACTGCAGTGGTCTGATAGTCAAGCTGTCTAAGGATGGAAGCCCAACCTTCCTCCAGAGAGCACTGATGCAGAGATATCTGTAGTTATGGCACCAATTGAGTAAAGGAAGGCTTTGGTCTGCTTTGTACAACTTGAGTGGGCAGGCTAATGCCCAGTGCTGCTATTGCTGTGTTGAGGTTGGATGTGACCCTGCATCACAAACGGTGTTTTTCCATCCTTTTATTGGAAAATCTAGAACTCCATCCATGGGAGCCCACAGGGCCTTCTACCTATCACAGCACTGCTATTAGGAAAGGATTTGCTGGCACTCTGTGCATGAGCCATAGGACTCGGTGTGTTATTTTAAGTTATTATGCAGAACTATTCGTGTTTCTGATGTGACTGGAACTTTCTGGTTTGAGTGTCTACAGAATTTGTGGAATACGATAAATGAGATTCTGTATTCCATCTCTCCTGACAACAGAAAGAAATTTCTATAAGAAAACACTTTTTTAATTATAGGTTTGATAGCTAGCTCCAGTCCCAGTCTCCCTCATCCATAACACAGCTCTGTGGAGATCAGAAGTGTTGCCAGGTGCTGGCTTGTAGAATTCCTTCTATCTGGAGTAACAGACTGCTTCTAGCATTAGGGAGTCTGTCCAGACACTTGAAGCCTTTCATTTAGTAAAAATTAGAAGAACATACCAGGAGATAGACAGCAATATATCTTGTATGTCCCTCAACTGTTTTTTTTCCTTCAATTTGTTAGCATTTCATTAGCATCTCACATGAGCTCTTCACTTAATAATGTGTCAGTCTTAAGCACAGTCAGGGCCATCATCTGTTTTGCCTTTTTGCCTGAAGATTTCTCCATCCATCCCCAGACGTTCTTGGCTCTTGTCTTGGACGCTCTCTTCCCCTCATTTGGTTGGGATTCTGCTCCAGTGCCCAAAAGTGGAGAGAGAAAAGAATGAGCAATCCAGACTTTTAGGAAAGGTCACAGATTCCTCTCAATTGAAACAGTCAAGTCAAGCGGTGCTGCGATCGGTGGATGCACCCCAAACTCCCCAGTCACATGCAAGAAGAGACTTGGGTGCTAATAAAAGAGGCAGGCTGACTGTAGGGCAGCTGGAAATGTCACCGCAGCGGGGACACACAACAGCAAAGTGCTAAGGTGCAGCTGGTGTGGCCTTGCATTTGGACAAGGTGGTTCCATGCACCGGCACCCACTCTGCAGCCTGCCACATTGGAAGGGAATGCTGCAGAGGAGTGTCAGCCTGCTGGTGACTCAGTGCCTGATTTATCCTGTCCAGGCCGTGCTCCCATGGGATGAGTTCATTAATCAGGTCTGCGTTTCCAGTGCAACTCTGTGATTTAGGGTTGCACACGACAAAACTTGTGGTGAGTGAGGTTCTTAGGAGCCTCAGTGGCTTCTGCGAAGGGCTGGCAGGCTGGGGTGGGGTACCATACCTGTCCCACCAAAGCATTTCAGGGAAGTGCTGTGAGAGTGCAATTTACTGCAATATTCACAGCAGAGTGCCAGAGCCCTGCATGTACCATGCTCAGAGGATGGGATCTCTCTTTCCAGCCCCCAGACCTCCCAGCACAGCACAAGTCACTAACCTTGCCCTGCTGCCGGCGAGTCCCCCCAGCTGCCACAAGCCTCAATCCCCAGTTTGGGGCCCCATGTTGATGCTGGCTCCAGCACAGAAGTGTTTCTATGGCAACTCCAGAGGTGGATGAAAGGATGCTTCAAGCATCAGAGGTACCGCCAGCCCAGGTATCCCAGGATATTCCTCCAAAAACGCAGCAAGCGGCTCTTCTCTGACCCGTGCCCAACTTTTTTCCGTGCAATGCCCTGGCATGTGCACAGCTTGATGCAGCAGCAGCACACTGGCCATCCTCTCTGAAAGGTCAGGTGCTCACATTTGATATTTACCCCAGCCCATGAGATTTTTTCTAATGTCATCTCATTAAAAGACTGAATCTCTCGCCTGCATCTGTTTTGGCCTGTCTGCGTTTTAGAGAGTGTGACTTTGCATGGAGCTAAAACCAATAAGGCTCAAGCAAGTGGTAAGCAAGCTGGGGCAACCCGTGTCCCCCCCACAGCAGGACGACATGACTGCAGCAAGCTAAAACTTCACATTTCATTTATTCGAGGTGCTACATCACCTCCTAGGCACTGAGCTACAGGGCACCTCTGTGCTACATGAGACATTGACTGGGTCTACAACGACACAGCACTCACTGCTACACACATGGCACGGACACGGGGCCGGAGGGGGCAGCATGGCCAGTGACAGCCCTACCTCCGTGGCTCCCCATGCCAGCAGCCTTGGCCCTCCCTGGGCACCAGGATTTGCCCCTGGGCTCCGCTGCTGTGGGAGCCTGGAGGGGTTTCTGATGCATCGCAAGAAACCATGGCTGCTGCAGAACTCAGTATCACGGGACGGCAGCTTCCTGGAGCTGTGCGCACCCTGTCCCCGTCTTCAGGCACTTGATGCTCTGCTGGGGCTGCTCCCCAGGCTGTAGAGCCATTGTCAGGGTGCATCACGCAGGCAGAGAGCCTCGACAGCTCCACTGGGGCCCTGGTCCACCCCACCGATGACGAAGAGCAGGTCAGGGGCTGGGCAGCTGGAGCAGGAGCAGCGGCCAGTGGGCATGGGAGGCAGCAGCTCCCACCTCCTCCGCGTGAGGCTGAACCCTTCCACTGAGTCCAGGGGGCACGACTGGTTCCCTGCAAGAGATGGCATGGCCTCAGCCCTCTCTGTGCACCCTGGGCTCTGCTGCACTGAAGTAATTATGCAGGGGCTCAGCAGGATTAACAGCATCCCCTGGGAGAGGGCTGCTGGCACCAATGCTGCACCATGGTTCTGCCTGTGGCGGGCACTGTGGCATCTCGAGTGTGCCCAGAGCCCACAAGGCTGGGGTGCTGCAGCTGCCCTGGGCGGCCCTCTCTGCAGCTTTCTTGCTGCTGAGCAGCAGTGCTGACCTTTCCCCAACTCTCCTGGGAGCAGGATGCAATGCTGCAGCTCTGTGTAGATGGAGCCCAGGAAGGACAGGTTTTCATGCACTGAGAGCCCATTCCCCACCACAGCCACACCAGTCAGCATTACCAAGGCCACCCATGGCCACCACGTATCCTCCCAGGCAGCCGGCAACGAAGTCAGCTCTCTTCTCTCTCATGCGGATGGCACGGCTGGGCTTGCACCATGCACCTGCCGGGGAGAAGCTGTCAGCATCACTGCGCGCTCCACTACACAGGCAGCACTCCTTCCCCATCTGGGCCTCACCCTGCACGGGGTCGAACATCTCCACGGTGTTAACGAAGTGCGGTCGGGAGTAGAAGTTGTGTGGCCCTGGCTGCTGCAGCCCCCCCAGGCTGAAGAAGATGCTGTCGGCCATGGCGCAGGAGGCGAAGGCGCGGCGGCTGGGCACGCTGGGGTAGCGCGTCCAGCTCTTTGTCTCCAGGTCAAAAGCCTCAAAGGCGGTGACGGGCAGCTTGCCTTGCCGGCCCCCTGCGTGTGGATGAGATGCGAGGGCTGGTGGCACCTGAGAGGCAGCCAGCACCACCAGCGATACCCAGCCGAAGGGTCTGCAAGGCGCAGCCCTGGGATGTGCCAGGGCCCTGGGGCAATGCACCCATCTGGGCAGACTTCTGGGCTCGCCTACCTACCCAAGACAAAGATCTTGTTGCCCTGCAGGAAGGCAGAGGCCCCATAGCATGGTGTGGGCATGGAGGGCAGCGGCTGCCAGTGGTCCTTCGCTGGCTCATAGACGCGGACCAGCGCCTGCGGAGAGGTGTCTGCTCCCATTCCCCCCAGCACATAGACGGCACCATCTGTGGAACCAGCAGGGGTGAGGGGGAGACAGCTAACACAGTTGGGCAGTGCCCTGACCCCGCTCGGACCCTCACCCACCCCATCCACCCTGTGTGGAGCAGAGCACCAGGGCCATCGGCTCTAATTATTCCCGGCAGCACCATCTCCCTGGAGACACCATGGCAACGCTGCCATGCTGCCAAATCCTGCTCCACTGCCGGCACCCCTGCCTGCACCCATCACAGCCCCACCGGCTTCTGCCCCAGAGCGATGCCACAGTACACCCAGCCCAGAGCAAACGCATGCATCCTCCGTGGGACTCCCACACAATGGCTGCACTGAGGCTCGGAGGCAAAGTTTGGGCAGGACGTGTCACCTACCTCTCTGCACGGCCGCGATGCCCATGGAGGGCTGTGCCAGCGCAGCCTTCTTCTCCCACCTGCCCTCATCCACGTGGTAGATCTCGACGGAGGCGAGGGGGCTCTGCGAGGCGTCCACACCGCCCACCGCCAGGATCTGTTTGCCCACGGCAAGGGTGGCAGCACCAGCCCGTGGCGTGGGCAGCGGAGGGAGTGCGGTCCAGCACTGGGCCTGGAGGTCAAGCACCTCAGCAGCTCCCAGGGCTCTCCCGCTGCCTCCGCAGCCACCCAGCACGAAGAGCTGCCCGTCGTGATGCACCGCGCTGCAGTACACGCGCCGTGTGGGCATGGAGGGGAAGGAGACCCACGTAAAGACACCCGCACTTGATGCCGCCATGGGATGGCTCAGCCACCCTGGGGGTCCCCAGGCCCAAGCCCCACCGTGCCACCCATCCGGCCCACGGCAGTGGTGGGAATTGACTCGGCTGCCGCCCGGCTCCTGCAAAAAGAGCAGTAGGGTCAGCACTGGGCACCAACTGCTGCTCCGGTCCCTGCGAGCCAGAACCTCCGGTTTGGTGTGACAGCGTGCTGCTGTGCTCCCAGTGCACCACCCGCATCCTCTCGGGCTCCCACACCTGGAGGATCCCAGCGGTCATCCATCCCTCACACCCAGCCATCACGCCCCGGGGCTCCAGTGCCCAGCCCATCCCCGCAGGGCACCTGCTTCCCGTGGCTCTGCTCGTCCCCGTGGGGCATCCGCTCCCGAGCCTCCCGGCTCATCTCCCACACTCTCCGGTGCTCTCGCTCCCCAGGGCTCCCGGTGCACATCCCGGCCCCCGGTGCTCCCGCTCCCCACCCTCCCCGTCTACATCCCGCACTCCCGGAGCTGTCCCGACCCGAACCGGTCCCGCCGCCCTGGAGCGGGGCAGGCACCGCGCCGCGCTCACCTCGCCGCCCGTTCCGCCGCTCTCCGCTCCGCGCCGCCGCTCAGCTCCGCGCGGGGCCCGCCCGCTGCCGGTGGAGGCGGTGCCGCGCCCGCCCGGCCCCCCCCGGATCTGTTCCCGGCCCCGATCCCCGGTTCCCCCAACGCCCTGCGCGTATCACTCGGTGGAGGCACGAGAGGGCAGGGCATGGAGCCCACCCTGAGCACCGGGGCTCACCCGCAGGAGTTCCCTGGGGTCGGTGTCGCTCATCCCTTTGCTCCTCGCTTTGCCAAACTCTGAGCAAGTGAACACGGGGGGCAAAGAGGCGCCTCCCCTGCCTGCACAGCCCGAGTGAGGGCAGGAAGGGAACTCACACCAGAGATAAGGTAGAAAGATTCACTTTAAAACCAGGCAGAAGTGGCACGGAACCAGCTCTGCTAGGGAGCACGCCGTACCCATGGTGCCGGCTCTGGGCCAGCCGCCTCTGTGGGATGTGGGAGTGGGGATGGAGACAAACACTGGCATGGCTGTGCATGGCTGCAGGAGCAGAGGGCACAGAGAGCCCCAGCCCCGGGACAGGAGCAGGCACGAGGCACAGCTCTGCCTGCTGAGGGGCTCCAGCTCCCTACACTGCTGCTGAGGAAGGGAAAGCAGTTTCCTTAAGGGATGCCATCACACAAGCTCCCAGGACAGTTGTGTTTGGGCCTGGAGGTTCTTGGTGGGACGGGGTGGGCACAGTGCATGCTGGAGAGGGGATAGCTCAGAGCAAAACCCACCCAGGACTTGACGTGCAGCAGGAAGGAAGCAGGGGGATATCCTCGTTCTGAGTGCCTTGGCCCCAGCCCAGCCCGCATGGTGGTATCACTGTCCGTCACCCTGCTGGCTCAGGGATCCGCTCTCCATGCGGGCCAGGTAACTATCATAGTTCTCCTCACACCTCCTCACGCAGCGGAGGAAATAGTCCTCATCAGAGATGGCCTCCAGGAGGTCGGTCTGCACCAGGCAAATGTCATACAGCTCTGAGGTAGGAGCGCACCTGGGGCTGCTGCTGCCTCGCTCCGAAAACACCTGCAGGAGAGAGCAGAGTATGGAAGCACTCATCCTCTGTGGACAACAGTGCCAGGGCTGTGCCCGGCCCAAGTGCAGAGCCTGGCAGCATTGCATGCATCCTGCTGTGCATCACAATCTTGCCTCCCTCAGCCAGGTGCTGTCAGCTAACTGAGCATCTCCTGCCAAGCGAGCTGGTGGCAGCAGGAAAGGGCTCCCATTTTCACTCTAGCGGTAGAAGATTAAGTTTCTCCAGATTTCCCTCCCCTCCCATACAGCCCCTTTGGATCAGAACCAGTTTGTCACAACGTGTGGCTGGGACTCCCCTAAGGAAAGGGTTGCACCGGGCTGTTGGAAGAAAAACTGTGCTGTGATCAGCCAACCCCAGGAAAACCTCTGCCACCAGCTCTGCCATTGCTGCCCCAGCCTGTTGCCAGAACTGGTACAGCCACATGGCACAGGAGGGGTCAACAGCTTCACCATGCTTCTGCCTAAGGCCGCCTGATGACCTGCTTCCTTCCCAGCACAGCTGTGCAGCACTTTGTCACTGTCACTGACACAGGGGATGGCCCTGCAGAGTGACACAAAAGAGGAAGATGGTGTCTAACCGACCCATCCGGGCTACAGAGTGAGGCCTGACAGCAGCACTGAGCCCTGCTGGAAAACTGCTCAGCTGCTATCCAAAGCCCTGCTGGGTCTGCTGCCAAGATAACTCAATCCCACCTGTCTGATCTGGTGCCAGGGGAGCCCTGAGGTTATATTCACAGCTGCCCAAAGACAAGCAGAGCAGCCCAACTGACCCAGCCGTGCTGGCTACAGATGGTGACAGGCAGAGCTCCTTGATCAGGGAAACAGCCCGAGGCTGAAATGCAGCAAGTGGAGCTGCATGAGCCATGCTCTGGCTGCTCTAGACATGCAGGGAGCAGCTGCTGCAGAGAAACCTCGGGCTCTCAGCAGAGCCTTCTGCATTCATTCACCTCAGTCAGCCCAGGCACAGAGCAAGCCTTTCCTCTAACAGGTCTGCTCTGTGCAGCGACAACTCCTGCCACCAGCTACAGATCTGAGAGTGCTTGTGTAGAAGTGAATATCTGCAAACATCCCATCCTTCGCCATGCTCCAGGTGCCCTGCAGACCACTGCAGGCTTCTTCGTGTGCTGCCTCCTCCTGGATGGAACTCAGCCAGGGTTAAGACTCATCTGTGGAGCTGCAGCTCTTGTTTGACCATCGATAGTTTGTCCGGTTGCCGAGTGCATTTTGGTCTGCATCAGTGTTCCCAGGCTCCACCACAAACGCTGCCCTTTAAATACAGTGCCACAAGACACTGCAGTTGCACAGTGAGGCTGGCTGGCTGCCGTGCTGGCAGGGAGCAGGGATGACTCACCCCAGCGGAGCACAGGAGCTTGGCAGCATGCACAGGCATTGAACGCCTGCTGTTCTGTGCTGACAGCCAATTCCAGCCTCCCCACCGGCAGCCCCAGTCACCTGGGGAGCAGCGACACCAGGACAAAGCCTTGGTCCCTCTCTGCACATTCATGCTAACACAAAGGGAACAAAACACGTCTGCCTAAGCAGGGACACCCCAGCTAGCACCAGCGGGTGTTCAGCCACCTACCTGAGGGTGGACAATGGTGTCTGCATCATCCAGCCGGATGTTGTCATCAATGAAGATGTGGTGAATGCTGGGATCGTGGGGGTCTATCCACAGGGGCTTCCCACCCCGGGAAGAGAACTGATTTCTGGCCCACCTGAAACAAAAGGTGGTGCAACGCATTGTCAGGGAAGGGGCAGGGTGACAGCTTGCATGTAAGGGCAGTCGGGTCGGCACCAATTTACTCCTAAGAGCTGGGGAAATGGGATAATAGGCAGAGAGAGTCCTGCCTCTCCGCTTAATGTTGCCTCCTATGAAAGAGAAACACTTTGCAGCTAGAAGACAAATTAGAGGGTGTTTAGAGAAAAGCAAGAAATACACCCGGGGATGGAGACCCGACAAAAAATGCGAGAGTACCATCAGCCTGCCTACAAGCAAAACGGTGAGCACAGAAGTTACTGGAGCCACAACAATGTACAGGCCTCAAAACTAGGAGCTATCTCAAACCAGGAGAATCACAGAGGAGGATAAAATGCCCAATCCGCTTTCTCAGCGCCCTACTTCTCACCAGTCAAAGTGGTCTTGGAAGCCTCCAATTCCCTCCAAAGAGCTGAAGTAATCGTACAGCTTTCTTCCGTCCTCCCTGGTGGTGAGTCGTTCTGCTCCCCGTTTCAGCACAACCTCTCGCTTACTGCAGCGTATTTGGCCAGGAGTGAGGACCACAGGGAGCTGCAGTATTATTGAAAGCAGGAGATGAGAGATTTCCAAAGCAAGCAGATTGTTTACTGCATGGTAACAGACAACAAACAGCAGGGTGGTAACTTCCCATGACAGCGTGGGAGGACAGCGCTAGGGAAAATATGAGATGTGGAACCCACACAACCCAAAAAGCTTTCCGTGTCCTGGGGAATAGAAATAGAGACCATCTAGCTAAACCTTCCATCCTCTCAGTGCCCGGTTGTTGCCAGCTCTCTGAGAAACAACTGGAGTGACTTCTGGTGGTTGGACTAGATAATCTTAACAGTCTTTTCCAATCTCATTGACTCTCTGATTCTACGACGCTCGCTACCAGCGCTCCTGCCCTGCCTCCTGCTGTGACCGGCTGCGGGCACAGCTCCTGTTGTGCTGTAGAGGCCGCGCCGTGCCCAGCTCAGCCACCCTGCCAGCAGACCTCCCCACCGGCACGTGGGGACGCACTCACCGCCAGGTCCCGCAGGGCAGGGAACTGGGGGTGCTGCCCAGCCAGGGCCGAGCGCAGGGCCAACAGCGCGCGGGGCAAGTCGGTGCCGAAGGTCCTAAAGATAACAGTGAAGTCCCTGCCGTTCCGATGCAGGGCATCCAGCAGGCGGAAGAAGGAGGGCAGGATGAAGTGGTAGTGCTTGCCGTGCCCATCCTGCACGGAGAGCTCCTGGTGGGGCTCACCCGGCCACTCCAGCAGCCGCAGGTGCTGCGCGTGGAGGCTGCTGAAGCACTGGCCGGGGCCGGATTCGGTGAAGCCCTGCGCACGGCCATAGCGACAGTAGTAGCTGACGGCTCCGGGGCAGGGGGGTCGCAGCGAGGGGCGGTCGCTCATCCACTGCCATTTACCTGCAAGAGAGAAAGCTGCTCGCCGCCTGCCCGCCGGCCCCCCGCGGGCACGGCCCCGGTTCCCCAGCCCCCGTCCGGCCCCGGCTCCCCGATCCCGGCCCCGGCTCCAGCCCCGACCCCTCAGCCCCATCCCGGACCCCGGGCGCTGCCCCCAGCCCTCGATCCCGGCGCTCACCGTCGGCCCCCTCCCGGCCCCAGGTGGCGGTGCTGAGGAAGACGTTCAGCGCCTCCCGCGGGCCCAGCCCCGACACCGCGTCCGCCGCCACCACCGTGTTGTTCAGGTCCACGTGCAGCACCAACCGCCGCCGCCCCGCCCGCCCGCTCATGGCCCCGCCGTCGGCACCGGAACCGGCGACACGGAGCCCGTTGCCTGGAAACGGCGCCGCTTCCGCCCTCCGCGGCCGCCCCAGCGGCGCCCCCTGCCGAGCCCTCCCGGGGCCGCGGTTGCCTCGAGCGCGGCGCTCAGGGGTCTACGGGGGCGCGGCCGAAGGGGCGGAGAGCGGCGGAGGGGCCCGGCGCGGTGGGCGTGGCCGACCCCCCGCTGTCGCTGCGGTGGGCGTTGCCGAGAAACCGGAAGCGGAACTGGGCGGTATTTCCGGCGCTCCGCGGGCGGCCATGTTGGAGCGGAGAGCGCGGCGCAGCGGCGGGTGCGGGTCTGGCGGCGGCCGGTAGGTTGGGGCCGGCGGTGCCCGAGTCCCGCGCTCCCGGGCGGGGGCACTGCCGAGCCGCCCCGGCGGGGAGCGCCTTCCGGGTGTGCTGGAGGCGGAGCCGCAGCTCTGCGGGCCCCGCCCCGGTCTCCGCCCCCCTCCGGGTGCCGGGAGCCGGCGCGGGGCCGCACCCGCTGTCTGCACCAATCACCTCCCCGCAGCCCCCCCGGGGAGAGCACCGAGAGCCGGCGGGGCTGTCCGCACCGGGCTCCTCCGGCCGGTGGGGCCGAAGGCGCACGGTCCCGGGTCCCACCAGGCCGAGGGAGGATGTGAGGAAGCGAGGGACGGGCCCGGGGAAGGGGCAGCATCTCGCTACCGAAGGGAGGCAGCGCCGAGAGCCTGCCCGCCCTGTGGACGTTCCCTGGTCGGCCCTGCAGAGCTCCTGGGGCGCGGCCTGGCCTGGCCGTGTCCTACTGACAGCCGCCCCCGGGCCCCTCGAGGCCTCTAGGCTTTGCTACCGGTCTGCTCCTGGGATGGCAGAGCGCCTTGCTTGCAGGGCGGCCACACCAGCAGCTGTGGCCATCGGGCACTTTTGCTAGGACGTGTCCCTGGGTAGGGCACCGATTGAACAGCCTTGCTTTTGGGTGGGCCTTTGTGCACACTGCAACTTGCGCTACACGAAGCAAGGCCGTGTGTCTGAATGTTGGGATGCTGTGTCCACGTGGCAATGAGCACTGGACCGCACATTGCTGTTGGACACCAAAATACCTGCCCAGGTGTCCTGGCTGCCCCTGGGCTCAGTGCAGCCTGAAATTCTCAGTGGAAGATTATGGATTTTGCAGCCTGTTAAGAGCGTGTTGTTAGTTGTGCTTCTCTGCTGGCTTCTCCCTCTCTACCACGTCAGGATTAAGCTCTCTGTCCTTGATGGCTTCACAGTGCCCGCTGCTGCTTGGTCGTTACGGAGATGGCAAACGTTGCTGCTGGGCACGGGTGCCAGCCTCAGTCCTCTCCGAGCGCTTCCCTCCTCGCCCATGGGAGGTACTCTGGGTGTTGCAAAGCGACTGCATGATCCTCCTTCAAATCCCTCTTCTGCTGTGACGTCTGCAGAACACTTGACATGGATTAGTCTGTCATGTGGCGGCTCTTAGCCCCTCGCTGACCTGTGCTTCCCCTTCTCTGACTACTTTTGGCTGATATTAAACTGTGGGCTTGTGTATTTTCCCTATCTGCAGGAGCTGCCCAGCCCTGCGGTGCAGCTGCACTTTGGGAGGAGTCCAGGCTATGAGCAGTTCCTCGCTCTGCTGCCTCAAGTGCTCATTTTTCCAGCTCTCTTATCTGCATACTGCCCTCTGCTCTGGCGCCTCCCACACCTTCAGCATGTCCCTGAAAAGATTGTTCTCTTGATTTCCTCCTCACTATTTTGAGAGCAGTGCTACAGATTTTTGCTTCCAGCTGAGGTGTTGGCTGGGCAGCCAGCTCAGCGTGAGTGCTTGAGTTCTCCCAGTCACGCTACAAAATTCCACCCTGCTCTTTGGTATCTTTTTGTTTTGTGAGCCAAAATTGGTACTCTTCTTGCAGCTGCTTTGTGCCACTAAGTGAGATCTGAGTGTTGTACTTCTAACCATTGTGCACATGGCCTGCTGATACCCGTTTCCTGCTGCCACTCTACTTGAACTTCTCACTTCCTCACTTGGCAGCGAACATCCTTGGATCGACAGCAGTTTGCTGGGACAGCAAGTTGTAGACTGTGGCTGAAACACAGGGACAGCAAGGAGTGGCGTTCTGTTGCCCTGATGTTCAGCATCACTGAAGCATGGCTGAAATAGCCTCCAGCTCTGCTGTCAGTGTTTCAGAAGGATGCTACAGATTTGGAAAGGACTTGGAATCCTTTTTTGAGCAGAATCAATTCAAAAGCTGAAAAAATTGAATGTGACACAGGGTTAGAGTTGAGATGCTTGAGCTGCTTAGTTCACCAGTGAGAGTACTGACATGGTGCCATCGTGTTGTTCTCAGTATGTGCACAGGGAAAAGCTTAAATGAAAGGTTGCTTTGCAAAGGCAAAACAAGATCTGGGTTCCACATGCTGGGGCATATCAAACTCAAACTGGAGAAAAGCTGTGGATGTCACTAAGCTAACCACTGGAACTGTTCATCTTGGGCTGGGTTGGATGGGATTGTCTGAAATCTTTGTTTAGGATTGAGTCTATTTCTGTGAGATGTGTGTTAGTTTTGCTGCAGAGATAAATCAGTGATGGTGTGTTTTTTGCTGCTAGCTGGAGTTGTGCACAGATTCCAACCTGATGCCTGTGAGTAGCAAAAGTCTAGGCTTAATGGTTTCAGGTCCCCGCTTAAAAATGTGAGATGATTTCAGTTGCTGTAAGCTAACTATCTTCTCTCTCCCTTTGAGGTGCCTAAGGTTGTTATTCCAGTAATTTTGAAGCACCCAATTGCCTAATGCCATGAATATTGCAGTGAATAATGTGGAAGAAAAAGCTGTCCATTCCTGGTCGAGAATTTACTCTGCAGGACAGAAAGTGCTGGAGGAAGCCCTCCGAGTCTTCAACCCCATGTCCAAGGACCTTTCAGACACAGAAACCCAGCTGGTGGCCTTCATTCAGGGCCTCAAGGAAGAGGGCTTCCAGCCCACAATTCTGAGGAGCAAGGATGTGTATGGGTACAGCTCGTGCACAGCAGACACACCTAGCCAAGCAAAAGGGAGCACACCGCACAGCTGCGCTGCTGCCACCACCTCCACCCCCCCTAAGACTCCAGCTAGAAGCACTGTAGCCATGGCAAGAGCGTCTGCTTCCCCCACCAGCATTTCTGTGAACTCTTCTAAAGTTTCCTCTCCACCAGTCTCTAAAGGTGATTCCACAAATTTGCTGCTGAACTCCTTTAAGCAGACCAGGTCAGGCAAGTCCAAGGCCTCAGTTGTGGGCTTTCCTGCAAGCATGTATCCTGATGTGTATCCGGCAGTGAGGCTGTCTGTGGTTCTGGAAGCTCTGGTGCCACTGAAAACGCCCACATCCTGTTTGGATTCCAAGTACAGACGTGGGCCTCTTGGGGTCTCATCCTCGGACCTTAAACTGCTTAAGGTTTCAAGCCAGACAAGGCAGTTTTCTTCAGGCAAGACCACTAAAATAAGAGAAGGCAAGCGATGTAAGCGTGTGGGAAAGAAAGCACCGCATTCTGCCACCCTCGCTTTAAATCTTCTGAAGGGACTAAAGGCTGGAGTGCTGCAGGAGAGCAATGCTTGCAAAGCCTCAGGAGTCCTGAACGGAAGAATCGCAGGCAGCTCCTCCCAAGGCTGCACCACAGCAGCACAGTCCAAGGCCTTGAAAATCAAAGCTAAGGAAGCTCCGGTGGGGAAAATGGAGTGGAAGGATAGCAGCACTTACCAGGAGACTGTTGGGAAGAAGAGGAAAAGAGTTGCAGAGGTGAGAGATGCACCACAGAGAAAAAAATCAAAATCCATTCCGGTCCAAAATAAGTCTCGACGAGCTCGGAGCACTTTGAACCTGCTGAAATTTTGGGCCATCAAGGTGGGCAACTCTTCTTCCGATGATGAAGTGAGAAGAAGAGCACAGAAGATTCTTAGAGTCAATCTGTCCCCTGTGATCCGAATTCAGCCCTTGTCTCACTCTCACAGCGTCCCCTGAGTTTCTTCACTTGGTCACTTTTTTGTAAGTAAATATGATCCCGGCACCGGAGCGTGGTGAAGTTTAAGAGCAACTTTGGATTTCTGGTGTCTGGTGACTATACATGGACTAACCTGCAGACGGAGCAGCTTGCTCTTGTGCTGCTTCTGGCTGTCCACCACCACCACCACTATGCAGAACTGGCTGCACAAGTACAAAACCGTGTTTAGGAATATGGGATGGTGCCTTTGGCCCACCGTGAGCCGAGCAGGTCGGAGCGCCCGCTTTCTCCGGTCTCTCTTCTAAATGTGGCAGGCTGTGCTCTCACTGCAGGGTCAGAACACATGACTTTCTCATGACATGATGCACTGTGATATTGCTCTTTTTTCAAGCTGTACATTTACTGGTTTTATTTTGATCAAATTTTATAACTTTATTATCTATATATCCATATATGTGCATATAGCCCAGGAACTGTGGGGAGATGCACTTCCTCCATCCCTCTGGGATTGGGTTCGATAGCTTTTGTTCCCCCTTCCCATCAGCCAGTCTTTTGTTGGAGGTGCTAGGATTTCGTTGTGTTTCAGTGTTGTGACAGTCTGTTCTGGGTGCTCTTGGAACAGCTCAGAAGCAGGCAGAGTTATAACCACTTGAAAATGCCAAGCAATCTGGAGAATTACCGGCTGATAGTTGGTACTATCATACTTCTTTATCATCGAGATCATACTTTTGGTATTACCTCTGCCTGAAAGTGGGGGAGTGCTGCTGGGCTGTTGCTTGCAATTTTGATGGATGTTTCCGGGTGCTTCCTCTATTCGTTGTAGCAGAAGCTGTGAGCTCATCTAGGGGGTTTGCCTCCAAAGAGCAATTCTACTGGAGCCCAGTGTTGTTCCGCCCTCTCGTACCTCTGTTGCAAAGGTAGAAAATGAGCTATGACTGTTACAGCCTTAAGGCTGGAGTTGCTCATCAGAGTTGCTTAAAGTGCCCTGCCCATGATGTAGCTGCTGTTGCTGAACACGTCAGGAGCAGGTTCTAGGTGTTGGTAGAGAAGATGCCCGCTGTGTCTGAATGTATTAGATAAAGCCACCTGTCCCGGAGTTCAGTGGCATCTGTGAGCCTTAATCACGGCAGAAGAGATGAATTACTGAAAGGTATATACCAGCACTTAAGTGTGGAAAGTTTGTGGGGATGTCTGTCAGTTTGTGGGGATGAAGCAGTAGGAGGGGAGAGTCACTGCATAATGATGGATAGCAGCTTTGCCGACCTCTGGGATGTTGGGAGAAGGTGTGTGGCAAGTGTGACAGCTCAGCAAAGGCTCTGCTGGTCCCCAGGAGCACCACATGCCACTGCCAGTGGGCTGTGCTGCTGCCTGTGCTGGGGCAAGCTCGGGTCGAAGCTCAGTGAGCAGCACACAGCACTTATAGGGATGGCACATGGGGCCGGTGATGGGATTTCAGTGGGGGTATGGCAGTCTGGCAGCTTGGGGAAAGGGAGTAGTGCTTGGCTCTTTGCAAGCCTGGCTGTGTGCTGTGCTCCGTTCAGGCCTCTGCAGCAGTGGGCTGGTAATCCACTCATTCTCTCACCAGTTCAAAATACTGATTGTCTGACCTAGTTATCTCTGGGGACGTTGGTTGAAGGGATCAGCTCCCCAGAGAAGCCACAGCTTCTTACGTGTCAGCTCTTCTCTAGCACCTGTCTGCATTGGAGTGCTTAATAAAAGGGGTTGGTGTCTGATCCCCAGCTCAGAGAGCAAAACTGAGGCGGGGAGAGGAGAAAGATGTTTCACTAGAGAGTGAGAGGGCAGAGGAGCTGGTGTCCTGGGGCACAGCTGGGCTCAGCCTGCTCTCACCCTCAGGAGATGATGGCTGGCCCTGCATCACACGCTCTGCTTCTGGGCAGTTTGACTGCACGGCTGACCTGCTGTCAGAGATTATAACTTGCAGTGTTCAAGGCTGACCTGTAAATGCCGCTGGTTGGCTGCAGAGCAGGAGGAGTGTTTTCTTCTCCTGTGTTTTAAAATGCCCTGGCAGAGAATTCCCTTTCCTGACATGATTCTGGATGAACAGGAACCCTCCGTCACTGCTAACTGGCCAAAAATTACTTTGTCCCTTTTGTTCCCACCCCTTCAGACCTTTCTCATTCCCACGCTCTCAAATGCCAGGTCTCAAAGTCCTGTGCTGGAGTTTCTCTTCTTGGCGGTGTCCCAGGGAGGGCTCTGTGGTATCGCTGCTCTCGTGGCTCCTCCGTTCCCAGCCCCATATAAGGGCACCAAGAGCTGTCCTGGAGCTTCTTTGTGCAGCACGAGACCTCCCAGCAGAGCGCCTGGGTTCCAGTGGGAAAAGCAGATGCTCATCCACAGGGCTGAATTTAGGGCGACATTGCTTTTCCTCCAGTGTGAGCAGGAAGCCGAGCACCTGAAGCCAGCTGTCTGATGCATCCCTCACCTTCCTTGTGTTTCTTCCTCTGCTGCACTGCTCTCTGCTTCCTCACTCTTCTGTCACCTCTTATTTCATGCTTTGAACCTGCCAGCTGGGGACTTGCCTTGTGCTGCGTTGCACATCGTGCAGAGCACTCTGCCTCAGCCCCACCTTTCCAGGCACTGAGCTGGGTAGAGACATTATCTTGCCCAGCATCCTTCCCCAGCCACCAGTGCGAGCCCTGCTCTGCTAGAAATGCTCTGTGCTAGGGCTGCATCACAGGATCCTGTGAGGAAAGTGAGCACCCCGTAACGCTGTGCTGAGGGACCTGCAGGTGGTCAGTCCTGCCTCTGTCAGCGTTTCTGTGGCACGGAGCACCAGGCCTTGAGCTTGCAGGGCTGTGCTGGAGCTCTCAGGCTTGCTTTGCGTTTGCTGAATTCACATCGTTTAACACCGGGTCTCTGCCATCCTGATGTCTCCTCTTCCCCATCGCAGATTAGTTTGGAACTTGGCTGGAAGAATGGCAGCTCATTATTCATGGCGGGGCTTTGTGGCCTCTGGTGCCAATGTCAGCCAGTGCGGCCTGGCAGTTACATCCCAGCAGATGCGGTGTGTTGGCCATGGGCTCCCCACAGCCCGTCTGTGCTTGGCTCTGCCTTCCTTTGTCTCATGCTGTACACACAGCTGCATGGTGATCTGGGAAGGTTGGGGGGCTATCAAACCCCTTGGCCCTACCAGAGCTCTCCTGGAGTCACTTCCACCCTGGTTGTTCAGTGGCAGTGCTTGGATCATATGCCTTCCAGGGACTTGCAGCAATGCTGGCTGCAAAGCACGTGGAAAATACACTGCCTGCAGTGCCCTGGTCTCTCCTGAGCGTGCTGTGTGCGGGTTGCTCAGACCTGCTTCTGTATCAGTCACTTTGAATTCATCCAAGTGCCTAACCTGGCCTGTGCTGTTCCTGGGCCCCGTGACAGCCAAGAGCTGTGGAGACTCTCTAAGGAGTGCTTTTGCTTCATGGGTTTCTGCTACTGTCACTTCTGGTAACGATTCAGGCAGCGGTCAAAGGGCTGTTCTTCAGACTGAGTTTGTGGAAATCATTTTTCTTTTATTCAGCTGCCAAGAAACAAGAGTTTATGCTTCGCTTCCACCAGACAAGGTCTGTGAGCTTCCTGCATGCTTCAGATGTCTGTCAGTGAGGTCCTTGGGGAGAGCAGCTTGTACAGCGGGGAGCAGACATCAGACACCAGGCTGAAATCACAGTGTTAATTGGTAGAAATGTTTTAAGGCTCATATGCGCTGTGATCAGATTTCACCTTCTGCTGCTGCTGCTTTCAACTGGAGAAGTTTCTCCTTGGCCTCTTCCCTGCAAGCCATGTTGTGTGCCACTGCTGATTCCAAACCATTTGCTTTCCCCCCGAGTGTCAGCTGCAGTCGTGTCCTTCTACAGAATGTTGTAAGCACTTTTCTGTGAGATAAGGGATTATTGTTATTACAGTACTCCTGTTTTGTAGCCCACCGGTGGTGGTTTAGCATGGAGAGCTGTGCTGGGGAGTCCTTAGAGCTGCAGTAGATTGGTTGGGGATGGCCCTTTGCCTTGTCAGCTGTGCTGGGTGGGGCCATCTGAGGACAGAGCTCCTGGGCTGCGTGTGAGGCAGTGCTGATGGCTGTCAGCCATGGCTGAGCATCTGTGGATGTGACGTTCCTGCACTGTGCTGCCTGAAAAGCAGTAGCGCTGAGGTTGGACCCCTCAACTTGCTTAGGAAGGCAGAGGATCTCTGAGGCAGAAGCAGAAGCTGGGATGTGGGGAAAACAGAGATGCCAGCAGTGCCTGGCCAGCCAGCTTCTGCTGCCAGAAGAGATCTTCAGGGCAAGGGAGCCACGCGTGCAGTGTCCCCACAGCAGAGCTTCCACTTCCCAGCCAGCAGCACGATGCTGGGCACAGGAGCCGTGGTTCTGCAGGACACTGTGGGGGTGAAGCCAGCACTCCTCCTTGTCCTCCATGAGCTGCTGAGCTGTGGGGCCACAAGGAAGGCACAGCTGCTCCCCGAGCTCCCCTGGCTCCTGTTGCCTGCTGCCCTCTGGAAGAACTGGCAGGGAGAGTGAGCATCTGAAATGACTTCCCCCGTGGGGATGATTAGGCCTTGCCCCTGGGGAGTCCCTTAAAGGCCTTATTATCCTCTGGGACTCTCTCCTTGTCTTAATTAGCCCTTCTGGTTCCTGTTGCTACAGGCAGCCCCTGTGAGAGTCTGGTGATTCCCACAGACAGTGAGGCACATAGTGCTGCTGTAAAGGAGTGGGTGCTGCAGAGCTACCACCGAAACCTCCTGTCATCCCCAGGGCACAGCCTGCAAAGCAGGGCATTGGGAGTGTGTCCCCATCCCCCATCAAGGCCTGGGACGGGATGAAGCCAACGCTGGCATCTGTGCTGGGGTAGATGTGGTGTGTAATGGTGTTCCCTCCTTGTGGTTCCCAGTGCAGCATTGCTGGGAAACATTACTCCTGGAGCAGGGCACGGCAGGGATGCGGGGGTCTGTCTCAGTGCTGCCTGGCCGCAGGAGCTCCTCCAGCCATCACCTCTGGGAGATCCACCTCCACAGCACAGCACGACCACCCCGCCCTGGCCAGGACTGGTGCCACCAGCTCTGCCACCAACAGTCCCCAACATTTGGGAACCCCAAGTGACACTGGGAGCAGCAGTGTGCCGTGCCCAGGCTGCTGGTGCCGCTGCCTCATCCCCACGGCTGGGCACACAACAAACTTTTGTATGGTGAATCCACAACAAGCGACCATCTTGTTCTCGAGTGAACTTTATACTGTTTCATTTGTTTGTGTACAATGTTTCTGAAGGTATATTTAATGTTTAATATGAGGCTGGGCCGCTCCACACTCAGTGTTGTATATTTTGGAGTGGCGTTGTATAGTGAAAAGACAGCGTTAGTATTATTCCACTCTTAGGAGGGAACAGGACAAAAAACAGACTGTCTTTTTTTCTTAAATGAAATGAACTTTTGTTATGAAGTCCTAGCAGGTGTCCAGCCCTTCAGTAAATGGTGCTCAGAACCACTCAGCGTGTCCGGCTCTTCTTTGGTCCCTGCCAGACTGTGCTGCAGCTCCGAGCCCATGGGGAGGGTGACCATGCAGGGTGACTGTGCTGTGCCTGGCAGCGTGCCACCGCTGCTCTGTTCCACTCAGGCACACCCGTGCACCCTAGTGAGCTCTGGGGTCACCCAACTGCAAGGAAGGAATGCCTGGCTCGGGTTGGGAGATGCTCCGGACGAGTAGCACTGGTTCCACGCTGGTATAAACTGGCACAAATCTGCATTCCAGGTTAGTTCCCTGGTCGGCGCTGCGCTGTGGGCGCTCTGCCAGGTCCCGCTTGCCTGCCCCCCTCCCTCTTCCCTCGGGATCCCTTTCTGCTGGCTAATTCAACAGCAATGCCATTGTTTGCTGCTGTGTGATCCGGCTCCGTTTGTCCCGCCGGGCCATCGGTGCGCTGACCCGGCACTAACGGTGGTGGGACTGCGGCCCCAGCCGAGCGCCTGCCCCTCCCGGTGCACCAGGAACGGCTGGGAACTGCCCCGAGAGCGGTGAGCTGCAGCACCCTGGTGAGTCAGCCCCTGTGGCACGCAGTGTGCCCGAGCAAAGTCCTCAGGCAGGAAAGAGGTTAAATAGCTCTGTTTGCTGAGGATGTTCGGGGAAGCGTCAGCCGCCCGCTGGGCGCACTGAAGTTGGTCCAGCAGGGCTGGCCAGGCGTGGGAGGCTGCACTGCACACCAGCTCCGCGCTGCAGGAGCGGAGCTGAGCTCACTGCCCCCACCTGTGTCATCCAGCCGGCACAAGTTGCTCTTGGGTGGGAAGTCAGCAGCCTTTGGGAGCCAGGGGTTGTGGCTTAGGAGCACTGCTGGCTGCTCAGGTCCTCAGAAGGGTCTGAGGATCCCTCCCTCTCCCTTTTCCAAGGCCAGAGATCCTGTTACAGCCACCTTTATCAGGCCACCGGCGATCTCCCCAAAGCAAATACGATGTGCTTGGCAAGATCCCGTCGGTACAGACATGCTGGCCTGTGCTAATGGCTCTTTATCAGCTCATCTCCTCCCAGCTCTCCCATTACCTCACCAGAGCCAAGGTCGGTGCCCGGTCACTGCCGTGAGAGCCTCGCTGAGCACGGCCCTTCCCTTCCTCCGGGCTTCCCCTGCACAGTGCCTGGCAACGGGGCTGCACATCCACCCTGCCCTGAGCCCCGGCATCCCTCGCCCAGCCAAGGTGTAGGGGATGAGCTGCACCGGGACGCGCTGAGTGCTGCTGGGCCCTGGGGGCTGCGTTACCTTCCTGCCTCCCTGCTCAGCGGCGTGCAGCCAGAGCACGGCCTTGGTGCAAGCACGCGGGTCCTCTTCCTTCCTTCAGCCTTGACTAATAAAAGGCGCTGTGTGACAGCGAGGACTTTGTTGGGCTCCAGCAGTCTCGGGGATCCCAGGCAGCGCCGGCGGGCATGGGGTGAGTGGGGCTGGCTTAGGGCACGGCAGCACCTGCGGGGCAGGGTTTGTCGTGCAGGGAGGCGTGGGGCAGCGTGCCGCCCCAGGGCCCGTGTTGTGCTCCTGGAGACGCGCCCTGTGTAGGCATGGGGTGCCCACGCGCTGCACGGCGAGTCGCAGCCATGGCATGTGCCGACGGTGCCACGCGACCGGGCACGGCTGTGCCGTGCGTGGGCCACCGCTGCCTGGCACCCAGCCTGCGCCTCACCTTGCTGCACCTCGGCGCAGGCAGGGCCCTCCCTCCCTGGCACGGCGCACGGAGGAGGAGACAGGCGCTGGCCGCCCTCCTCCAGGAACAAGCGGCCGAGCGCAGCGGGGCCGTGCCGGCTCTGCTCACAGCCCCCAGAGGGCACGGCCACCTGCCCGGCCCGCCGGCCCCACGTGCACAGGTAGGAGCGGCTGCAGGGCCCCGGGGCGCGGTGCGGCCTTGTGGCTGCGTGTGGGCATTCAGCACGGCACAGAGCGTGAAGAATGGGGCCGTGGGGTCCTCGCGGAGAGGGGCTGCATCCTCCCACAGCCACCGGGTGCTCCCCAGGGTGGCTGCGGGTCGGACTTTGCCCAGCGAGCCCCGTGTTTGTGGGGAGGGCCGTGTCCCTGTCGACACCCGGCACAGCCCCAGTGCTGAGCCCGGGTGGTGCCGCGCGGCATCCCCAGGCGGGGAGGTTATGGGGCCTGGGCCTGGCCCCATGGAGGCCGAGCCAGCAGCCTCTCGAGGCGCCTTTGTTGGCACCGGGGTGTGCCCGGGCTGCCGACGCCTGGCTGGGCCGCGCGGCCAGGCCTGGCCCCACAGCCCCACGGGCGGGCGGCGAGGGCCTCCAGGCAGAAGGAATCGGCAGTGACATTCCCGTAGCCTGGAGACCGCCGTCCCATTCAGTGGGCAGCGCATTTGAATAAGAATCGTGTGTGTCTGTGTGTGTGTGCGGGGGGGCCGGACGGCCGCCCGCTTTCCCATCGCCTCCCATCGCCCCGGCTCAGTTCTGCACGCCCGGATCGGGGCGGTGGGCCCTCACGTCTGGCCTCGTGCGTCGCTGCACCACCCAGGTACTGCCGGGCCGGGGGTCGGGGCTGGGGGAGCTCTCGGTGTTGCCTCTCCCACCCATTGGCACAGCATCGAGCAGGACCGGCGCCGGGCAGAGCGCGGGCGTCCGGCCGGGATGGGCCCATGGCGTCCCCCAGCCCCGGTTGGCTGCATGCGGGGACAGGAAGGCCGTGCTGGGGCGGCGCGGAGTCAGGCTTTGATCCAGCAGTGCTTGCAAGGTTGGAAAGAGGCGGCGACGGCAGAGAAGAGAGCGCAACAGGCAACTCGAGCCTAAATTGAACAGCAGGACCCCAGGCTGCTGCAGGATGTCCTTGCCTGGACTGCTCCGGCCCCGCTGGCTCTTGTCCTCAGCTGTCCCTGGTCCAGTGCTGGGACCCAATGGGGACACCGGTGCCAGAGGTGGACACGGAGGCAGGGACGGGTGCTCCCTGGGCTGCAGGATGGGGTGTGGGGATGCAGCCACGGGGCTGGGTGCATGGTTGAGAGATGGGTGATGTGTGTGGTGGGTTGGGAGGGGCCCAGGTAGTGCTGCCCCACGCTGCAGCCCCATCTCTGTACCCCACAGGCAGGGCTCGTGGCTGCTCATGGATGTCCTGGTGCTCGCTCTCCTCCTGGGTAAGTGCTGTTCCCACAGTGCCCAGGGCTGCGGTGGCCCCAGAACCGCTGCCCTATGCGGTGGCTGTGGGTCACAGGGCCATGTTGATGCGGTGAGGGCACGGGAACTGCAAATCCCAGCAAGGAATCCGGGCTGCACTCAGCCTTGCAGGATTAGCAAGCACCTGACCTGGCTCTCGGCTCCCCCTGGCACCACTCCATGAGCCGGGTGCCCGCAGCACCCACGCTGCCCCTCCCCATCCCCTCCTGCCAGCAGCCCCCAACCCAGTGCCCCACTTGCTGGCGCTGCCCTCCCGGCCCTCTCCCTGCCCCCCGGTCACGAGGCCACAGCCATACCGCCAGCACCTTTCCGGGTCACAGAGCTTCGTGCTGCATCAGTGGGTCAGGATGTGGGGATGGGGCAGGATGGGGGTGGGGTAGCACAGGGCTATGGGGTGTGGGCTTGTGGCGCAGCCCCCCCAGCCCCTGCACTCTGTGCAGCGGGGGTGCCAGCAGCAGGGGGCTGGGAAGAGCCGGATCCATCCCAGGGCTGTGCCCGTGGCAGCTGCTACCCGGCCACCGGCAACCTGCTGGTGGGAAGAGCCCGGCAGCTCAGCGCCTCGTCCACCTGTGGGCTGCAGGGGCCCCAGGAGTACTGCATCGTCAGCCACCTCCAGGTGAGCCTACGGCACGGCACGGCACAGCACGGCACAGTGTGCTGGTGCAGCCCCGAGGGTGATTGACGCTCCCCATGCAGGACTCTGAGAAATGCTTCACCTGCGACTCACGAAACCCGGCCCTGCGCGAGAGCCACCGCATCGAGAACGTCATCTACCTGCACGGCCCCCACAGCGAGAGGAGCTGGTGGCAGTCGGAGAACGGTGAGAGCATGGCCACCCCATGCGTGTGTCCACACGTGGGCTGCATGCCTCAGCCAACACCATCCGTCCCTGCAGGCGTGGAGCGCGTCAGCATCCAGCTGGACCTGGAGGGCGAGTTCCACTTCACCCACCTCATCATGAAGTTCAAAGTGAGTGCACGGAGCACAGCGGGATGGACCCCATCACCCACCGCTCCCTATCCCACCGTGTGCCCCCATCTGTGCGCCCCGCAGACCTTCCGCCCCGCAGCCATGCTGGTGGAGCGCTCGGCCGACTTTGGCCGCAGCTGGAAGGTGTACCGCTACTTCGCCTACAACTGCTCCAAGCTGTTCCCCGGCATCCCCACGCATCCCTCAGGGCACATCGGCGAGGTGCTGTGTGAGCAGCGCTACTCTGAGATCGAGCCCTCCAGCCACGGCGAGGTGCGTACGGCTGGGTGGTGTGGGGAGATCAGGATGGGGAATGCGCTTGATGTGCTACGTTCCACCTCCAGGTCATCTTCAAGGTGCTGGACCCCTCTATCCCTGTGGTGGACCCATACAGCCCCGACATCCAGGGTGAGCGTCTATAGGGGTGGGGTGCAGTGCTCTGGGGCAGCACGGTGAGCACTGACGATGCTACCTGTGCTACTCAGAGCTGCTGCGCGTCACCAACCTGCGGGTGAACCTCACCAAGCTGCACACGCTGGGGGACAACCTGCTGGACTCACGGCGGGAGGTGCTGCACAAATATTACTATGCTGTGGACGAGCTGGTGATGCGTGGGAGCTGCTTCTGCCATGGCCACGCCGCCGAGTGCGCCCCTGCACCTGGAGCTCCACCATCTGTCCCTGGCATGGTGAGATGCGGCACGGCACGGCGTGGCGCAGGGTGACTGCCTGGGTTGATCCAGATGCTCTCCCCCAGATCCACGGGCGCTGTGTCTGCAAGCACCACACGCAGGGGCTGAACTGTGAGCGCTGCGAGGACTTCTACCACGAGCTGCCCTGGCGCCCGGCTGAGGGCTCCAGCACCAACGCCTGCCGCCGTGAGTGCCACGTGCCTGCAGCCGGCACGGCGCGGGGCCATGGGGTCCCGCACTGCACGCTGGGGCTTGGGGTCCTGCGTGCGGCGGGTCGGGGTCGGGTACCAGGGGCGCCATCCTCGCAGGGTGCGACTGCAACGAGCACTCACGGCGCTGCCACTTCGACATGGCCGTGTTCCTGGCCACCGGGAATACCAGCGGGGCCGTGTGCGACGGCTGCCAGCACAACACCATGGGGCGCCGCTGCCACCTCTGCAAGCCCTTCTACTACCGGCACCCGCGCTCTGATATCCGCGCTCCCACCGCCTGCGTCCGTGAGTGCTCCCGGCCCTGTTGCCCCCAACCCCGTGTCCCCCACTGCCACCCGCCCCAGCTGCAGTGACGTCCCCACAGCGTGTGACTGCGACCCGGCGGGATCGCTGGATGGCGGCGCCTGCGACGCACACACGGACGTGGCGCTGGGCATGATCGCGGGGCAGTGCCGCTGCAAGGAGAACGTGGCCGGGCCACGCTGCGACCGCTGCCAGCACGGAGCCTACGGCCTCAGCCAGGGAGACCCACAGGGCTGCCAGCGTGAGCTGGGGGCTGGGGTGGGCATGGGTTGTGGGGATGGAGGGTTTGTGTGGGGGTGGATGTGGTGATGCAGGGATGGGGGTGGGAGCGGAGGAACGTGGGTGAAGGAATGGGGATGAAAGGTTGGGGATGATGGAATGGGGATGGAAGAATGGGGATGGGGGAATGAGAATGGGGAAAGAGGGATGGGGATGGAGGGATGGAGATGAAGGGATAGGGTTGGGGAAGGAGATGGAGGGAGGAGCTGATTGAGTGAGTGATGATGCAGCAGGGATGGAGGGATGGGGATGAAGGAATGGAAATGATGGGGATTGGGATGGAGATGGAGGAATGGGAATGGTGATAGAGGGGTAGGGAGGGGAATTGAGGAGTGTGAATGAGAATGGAAGAGTGGGGATGGGAAATGAAGGAATGGGGATAGAAGGCCTGAGTTGGAGGGCTGAGGCCAGAGACGGAAGCGTGGAGATGGATGGGTTAGGGATGAAACAATGGGGATGGAGGGATGGGGACTGAAGAAGGATGAAGATGAAGGGATGAGGTGGGGAGATATGGATGAAGAGACAAGCGATGCAGGGACGGGGATGGAAGGATTGGGCTGGAGTGCTGGGGATGGGTGGGTGATGAAGCAATGGGAGAGGATGGTGGGGATGGAAGTAGGATAGGCATGGACGGTTGGAGATGGAAAGAAGGAGGGAGAGTAAGGAAAGGGGGGATGAGCAATAGGGCAAGGGGGACTCAAGGGCATGGGGCAAGGAGGGCGGGCCACGGAGCTGCTGGTTGAACATCACTGGGTGCACTGGGGGCTGTGGTGGGTGGCAGTGCTGTGTGGCAGCCCCCGTGTGTGTGTCTGTGTGCTGGGCAGCGTGCCGGTGTGACCCACGGGGCACGGTGGCGGGCAGCTCCCCCTGTGATCCCATCAGCGGGGACTGCTACTGCAAGCGCTTCGTGGCCGGGCGCTCCTGCAGCCAGTGCGTGGTAAGTGCCCCAGCCCCACACCGTGCTCCATTGCCTTGGCTCTCCCCAGCCCCATGGCATCCCCTAGGGCTGAGCTGGCCCCACTCCTACTCCCCATCTCTCCCATCTTACTGCAGCCTGAGTTCTGGGGCCTGAGCTATGATGTAGGGGGCTGCCGGCCATGCTCCTGTGACTTCGGGGGAGCCTACAGCAACCGGTGAGGCCCCGCAGTACTGCCCAGCAGGGCTCAGGGACACAGGGATGGGGGTGGGGACAGGGCAGGATGGGAGTGGTGGGGCCATTGCTGGAGGGATGGGGACGGGGCTTCACAGTGGAGACAGACTGGTGTGGAAGGAGGGATCTCTGTGCATGGAGGTGGAGGGATGGGGACAGGGGAGGGATGGGTGAGGCGCAGTCAGACAGGAAGATGGACGAGGGACATTCCCCAGGTGCTCCATGGAGGACGGGGCCTGTCCCTGCCGCCCCCACCTCATGGGCCGGCAGTGCGACCAGGTGCAGCCCGGCTTCTTCTGCGCACCCCTTGACCACTACACCTACGAGGCTGAGCAAGCCACGGGCCACGGGCCCAGCCACCCCCACCTCCCAGTGAGTGTCCCCAGCCTGGGCTGCCACGGTGCCCCATGCCTTGCGCATGGCCATCCCCATGCTGCATGCATGGCTATCCCCGTGCATGGCCGTCCCCGTGCCCTACGCATGGCCGTCTCCGTGCATGGCTGTCCCCATCCCTGCAGGGCGCTGTGCGGGCAGAGGTGCCCCAGGACTGCCCCCAGCACCGCAATGGGAATGCAGCGGGGCAGAAGGCACGTGCTCGGCCCCAGCGCAGCCCTCCCCGCGCCCCCCAGCCCCGCACAGCCCCACGCCACAGCCAGCAGCAGCCTCCCAAGGTGAGTGCCGGGGTGAGGAGGTGGCACAGTGGGGCGCAGCCTTGGGCTGGGGCTGAGCCATGCGGTGCCGTGCCCAGCCCGATGTGGAGCCGGTGCTGCGGGATGGGGACGGGCGCATGGTGACGTGGACTGGAGCGGGGTTTGCCCGTGTGCGGGACGGGGCCGGGCTGACATTCCACGTGGACAACGTGCCCTACCCCATGGAGTACGAGCTGCTGCTGCGTTACGAGCCCGAGGTGAGAGCGGCTGCGGGATGGCACCAGTGTGCGGCGTGTGGCACTGCCGGTGCTGATGGCTCTCGCATCCCATTGCAGTCAGCCGAGGACTGGGAGGCTGTGGTGAGCGTCAGCTCCCGGGCGCTGCCCACCAGCCCCCGCTGTGGGAACCTGCTGCCCTCCGAGCAGATGTACCGCGAGGGCCTGCCCCACAGCCAGAGGTGGGACGGGGTGGGGGGTGGATTGCGTAAGGATGGAGATGGAGACGGGGAAAGGGTGGGATGGGATGAGATAGGGAATGGGATAGGGGTGGAAAGGAGATGGAGATGGAGATGGGGTGGGATGGGGAGAGGGAGGAGGTTGGGGATATGGATGGGGATGGGATTGGGTTGAGGATGGAGATGAGAATGAGGATAGGGATGGGGGTGTAGACAGGTTGGCCTTGAGAATGGGCATGAGTTTGGGGATGGAGATGGGGATGAGGCTGGGCATAGAGATGAGAATGGGAATGCAGATAGGATAAAGGTGGAAATGTGCATGAGAGGATGTGATGGGATGAAATGAAGAGATGGAATGATGGGAATGGGATGGGCATAGGATAGGGATGAGGATGAAGATAGGATTAGGACAGGGAGACGGACAACACTGCCACACTTCCAGAACTGAGGGATGGGCATAGGATGCGGCTGATACGGGAAGGGGGATGGTCCTACCACTCAGGTCGGGGAGTCACGGTGATGAAGGTGGACAGGTCCTGCTACATTCCCCATGCCATCTCCCTGTGCCCCAGTGCCTTCCTTTCTACAGGTATGTGCTGCTGTCCCGGCCTTTCTGCTTCGAGCCCAGTACCCCATACGAGGTAACTGTGCGGCTGCAGAGGGCCAGCGTCACCCAACGCCACCCCAGTGCCTTCATCCTCATCGACTCAGTAAGGGGGTCCCAACACACCCCACACCTGCTGGGGAGATGGGCAGGGGTGGGCAAACCACACATGGGGTGGTGGACAGAGAAGGGACGAGGTGGAGAGGGAGATGAAGGGAATATAGATGGAGGCGGCGTTGGGATTGGTGTTGCAGCTGGGTCCGGGGCAGAGGATGAGGATGGAGATGTTGGTGGGATGGGGCCATGCATGTGAATGGGGACATCAGCGGGGCTGGGGATGTCATGGAGTTGGGACCGGTCCCAGGGACGGCTGCACCAACTCCCGCTGCCCCACAGCTGGTGCTGCTGCCACGTGTGCCAGAGCTGCCGGGCTTCCACGGGGCAGCAGCGGAGGCGGTGCAGCGGCTGGAGGAGCTGGAGCGCTACCGATGCCTGGAGGCTTTCCATATGGCCCCACCGCACGCCCTGGCCGAAGCCTGCGCCCGCCTGATCTGCAGCGTCTCAGCCATGCTGCACGACGGAGCTCTGCGTGAGTCGGGGGCCGCAGGGATGAGGGGCCGTGAGTGGGTGGGCCGCTCATCCCCTGCCGCCCCGCAGCCTGCCAGTGCGACCCGCAGGGCTCCCGCAGCAGCGTGTGCCAGGTGCTGTCCGGGCAGTGTGAGTGCAAGCCCCACGTCCTCGGCCGCCGCTGTGACCGCTGCGCACCCGGCAGCTATGGCTTCGGACCCCTGGGGTGCAGCCGTGAGTAGCAGGGTCTGCTGGTGTGTCAGGCACGCTGGAGTGGGATCCCTCTGTCTGTCCGCCTGTCTGCCCATCCCACTGGGATGGCTGTTCTCTGGCTTGAGGTCACCCTGACGTGAGCCGTGCCATTCCGCAGCCTGCGCCTGCTCCCCGGAGGGCTCCGTGTCCCGGCTGTGTGATGCGGGCAGTGGGCAGTGCCGGTGCCAGCCGGGCACTGTGGGCCGGCAGTGTGACCGCTGCCAGCCGGGCCACTGGGGCTTCCCCACCTGCCGGCCCTGCCAGTGCAATGGGCACGCCGAGGAGTGCGACCCGCGGACGGGCAGCTGCCTGCGCTGCCGCGACCACACCACCGGCCGGCACTGCGAGAGGTGAGTGCGGTTGCTGGGACAGCTTGGCGTGGTGTGGCATGGCACGATACTTACAGCACTGATGAGGTGGGGTGGGTTGGGATGAATGGGATTGAACAGGTGTAGGTTGTATGAGATGGGACGGGATGAGAAAAGATGAGATGGGACGGGATCTGGTGGGGTTAGGATAGATGGATGGGATGAGATCACATGTGATGAGATGAGATGGTGTAGGACAAGATAGGGTAGCTTGGGATGGGATGGGGTGGGATGGGATGGGATGGGATGGGATGGAATGGGATGGAATAAAATGGGATGGTGGAATTGGATGGGACAGGTTAGGATTAATGGGATGGGATTTGATGAAATAGATGGGATGGACACCTGAGACCTCACTCCTGCCCTTGCAGGTGCCAGGACGGTTACTACGGAGACCCGGTGCTGGGCTCAGGGCAGCAGTGCCGCCCCTGTCCCTGCCCCGGCTACCCCGGCACACGGCACTACCACGGGAGCGCCTGCCATGCCGACGAGGAGACCAACCACATCGTATGCCTCTGCGCGCCCGGATATGCCGGTGAGGGGCAGACAGGCACCACGCTGCAGGATCCCAGCGAGGGGGCTGAGGTTCCATCAGCCATACCCCGTGTCCCCACAGGGCCCCGCTGCGACCGCTGCTCTCCGGGCTACTTCGGGACGCCGGAGATGGAGGGGGGAGTGTGCCGGCCGTGCCAGTGCAACAACAACATTGACACCAGCGACCCGGGGGCCTGTGACCCGCACACAGGGCACTGCCGCCGCTGCCTGTACCACACTGCCGGGCCCCGCTGCGCCCAGTGCCAGCCTGGCTATTTCGGCAATGCCCTGCAGCGCAGCTGCCGCCGTGAGTGGGCCGGGGGCTGTGGGCGCGCGGGGTCTTGGGGTGGCGTGGGGCTGAGCCCCCTGCCCCACACGGCTGCCCACCACCCACAGGCTGTAGCTGTGACCCGCGGGGAACGCTGTCTGCCCACTGCACTGCTGGCACCTGCAGCTGTGACCGCGCCACGGGAGCCTGCGCCTGCAGAGCCAATGTGGTGGGCAGGAGCTGCGACCGCTGCGCACCCAACTTCTGGAACCTGGGGGGGACGGGGGGCTGTCAGCCTTGTGGATGCCATCCCACGCACGCCACGCACCCTGCCTGCGATGAGGTGAGCATCCCAGCACGGGTCCTGCATCCTCCAGGGGTGAGGATGGGGGGGCTGAGCACCCTGCTCTCACTGCAGGTCACGGGGCAGTGCCGCTGCCACCTCGGCTTTGGTGGCCGTGTCTGTTCCCAGTGCCAGGAGCATCACTGGGGAGACCCCGAGCTGCAGTGCCAAGGTGAGAGCATGGCCCAGGGACCGGCAGTGGGGTGTATGGGAACGTGGGGACCCTGGGGAAAGAGGGGTCTTGGGGATACTGAGTGCCCTTGGGACAAGGGTTGAGATTTGGGGTACATGGGGGCTCCTGGGAATATGGGAACCGTGGGGAAGGAGGACTCTTGGGGACACAGGGTTTGGGGACACAGGGGGTCCTGGGGACACGGGGAGTTCTGGGGACTTAGGGTGAGATTTTGGCTACATGGGGATTCCTGGGAACATGGAGAGGATCCTGTGGATGTGAAGGAGCTTGGGGACATAATGAGCTCATGGGGATGTGGTGGGACCCTGGGGATAGGGATGAACCTGGAGCTATAGCATGATGCTGAGGACATGGTGGGATGCTGGAGACATGGGATGGGGACAAGGCGAGTCTCTGGGGACCCTGGGTATGTGGTGGGACCCTGGAGCTTTGGGTGACCTAGGGGACACGGTGCCACTCTGAGAACACAGGGGCCTCTGGAGGGTCTATACTGTGACAGTTCCCATCTCCACAGCCTGCGAGTGTGAGCCGCTGGGCGCTGAGAGCCCGCAGTGTGACCGAGCCAGCGGGCAGTGCCAGTGCCGACCAGGCTTTGGGGGGCTGCGCTGTGACCGCTGCCAGCGGGGCTACCAGGCCGCCTTCCCTCACTGCTCTCCATGCCACCCCTGCTTTGGGCGCTGGGATGCAGCGCTGGGCAGCCTGCAGGATGGGCTGCAGCACCTTGGGGCACGGGTACGGGCACTGCGCGAGGGAGGGTCTGCAGCCCCGCTCAGCCCCCGCCTGCGAGCACTGGAGGAGGCCCTGAAGCATGCAGAACGGCTGCTGGGTGAGGGGAGCAGCCCCGGTAGCCCCCTCCTGCAGGAGCTGGCCGGGCAGCTGGATGGCACCAGGCAAGTGCACGCAGTGGGCTGGGGGGGCTTTAGGCATCCAGAGCTATTTGAGAGCTCTCTGCCCCATAGGACAGAGCTGGACAACTTCTGGAAGAGGCTTCAAGAGCTGGAGCAACACGTGGATCAGCTGGAGCAGGCTGATGTGCTGCACCGTGGCCGGCTGGCTAGGCTGAGCCATGAGTTGGGTGGGCTGAACCAAACCACCTCCCATCTGCAAGCTGTCCTTGGCACCGTGACAGCAGCAGGATTCAGGGGTAAGGGCATCCAGAGAGGGCTTCTGGGGGTATGGGAGCTGGGAGAGACATGCCCTGATGCTGGGTGTGTAGTGAGGGCTGGGAGAGCTGTTCCCTGATGCTGTGTGCGTGCTGGGACTCTGGGGATGTGGGGGGTCCTAGGAGTAGAGGGACCTTGGGGAAGTGGTGGGACTCTGAATATGGAGACACAGTGGATACTTAGGAGATGCTGGGACGTGGGGAGACACTAGGGACATGGAGAGACACGAGGGACATAGCTGATCCTGGAGCCATAACGGGATGCTGCGGACACGGTGCGACTCGAGGGACCCTCTGTACCCACAGAGTCATACCGGAGCATCGTGGCAGCAGCACAGGACTCACGGCAGGCGGAGGTGGTGGCCAATGGCACGGCAGGTGAGCTGAGCGCCACGCGGGCCACACAGCGCGCAGCTGAGCAGGCAATGCAGCAGCGGGGCGATGCGTTCCGCCGGAGCACGGCCGCACAGCGGAAATCCCTGCGGGAGGCACAGAAACGGGTGTCAGGGCTCAGCGTGGCCGGGATCAATGAGAAGGTGAGAGCGGGACGGGGGAAAAAGGGCTCAGGGGGTGAATACGTCACAGGTGACACACGGGTTACTTTGCCCTTGTGCCAGCTGGGATGAGGGCCTGCCCATTCAAACTCCACCATTTGGATCCCTGCAGATTTGTGGGGCTCCTGGAGACCGGAGCTGTGCAGAATCACTGTGTGGAGGAGCTCTGTGCCGGGACAGCGCAGGGATGCGGCACTGCGGGGGCGCGGGGTGCACGGGGGCCCTGCCCGTGTCAGCTCAAGCCCTGAGCAGCGCCCGCAATGCCTCACAGCAGTTGGAGGTGGCCCTGGGACAGCTGAATGCCGTGACGCAGAAGGTAGGGACGGCGTCCCCATGTGCTGGGTTCCCATGAGTGGCCCTTTGTGCCCACTTGAGCATCACACCCATGCCCACTCCTGGCTCAATGACAGCCCCTCACACATCCCAACTGTAAACGCCTTGGTGCCCCTTGGTTACACCCCAGATGCAGGAGGTGCAGGACCTGGCACGGGGCGCCCGCAGCCGTGCGGAGGAGGCGTTGGAACGCTCACAGGCCGCCCGCAGCCGCACAGAGAAGGCGACAGCGCAGTTGCGGGACTTCATCCGCCGCATCAAAGCCTTCCTGTCAGGTAGGGCCGGCAGTGCGTGGGCACTGGGCACGGTGCGGGGCACGGTGCCCATCCTGAGCCCACCTCGCTCTGATGTCCTGCAGAGGAGGGAGCAGATCCAGGTAGCATTGAGCTGGTGGCACGGCAGGTGCTGAACATCTCCCTGCCCAGCAGCCCCGCACGCATCCAGGAGCTGCTGCGGGAGATGCAGGAGAGCATCAGCCAGCTGGATGGGGTGGACGCGGTGCTCAACGGCACGGCGCAGGGGCTGGAGGCTGCACAGGGGCTGCTGGCACAGGGGCAGGATGCCAGGCAAGTGGTGACGCGCTGCATGGGGAAGGCGACAGGGCCCTGAGCAGGGCTGGAGATGTCTGTATCACCACAGGGAGCGAGCACAGGGCGTGAGGGATGAGCTGGCGGGGACGCAGCTTGCGCTGCAGGTGGCACGGACACAGGTGATGGCGGCTGGGAGCACCCTGAGGAGCGCCAAGGACAGCATCCTGGCTGCTGAGGGCAAAGCGAGGGAGGTGAGTGGTGATACTGGTGATGGGCACCCTGGCACACCCCCCGGGCCCTGCGGGTAACGGAGTGGGCACACAAAGAGAGCAAAGCCAATGCTACGGGCATGGCGTGGGCACACTGTGGGTACCCGATGGGTGTGCAGTACCCAGCCACCACCTATGTCCTATGCACCCAGGCGGAGCGCAAGCTGAAGGCGCTGCAGGGCAAGGAGTCCCGGCTGCAGCGGCGGCTGCGGGAGCTGGCACAGCGTGTCACCGCCCTGCAGCAGCGCAGACAGGACGCCCAGCGCCTGGCACAGGATGCCAAGGATGGGGCGCAGCGTGCCACCGCCACCTCGAGGACGCTCAGCCAGGTGAGCCCCGGCCTCGCAGCAGGTGGGGGGGGTGCTGTGGGGAGCTCGGCCTCACCGCGCCCCGTGCCCCCAGGACCTGGCGCAGGTGACGCAGCGCTACGTGGTGCTCAAGGGCCGGGTGAGCGGGATGGCAGGGGCGGCCGGCGGGGCCCTGCAGCGCGTCACACGGCTGACGGCCGAGGCCAGGGACCTGCTGGATAAAGCCAACAGCAGCAAGAAGCGGCTGGAAGGTAAGGGGCGGCGCGGGACAGGGGCAGCCCGCTCGGTGCCCGCAGCCCACCCTGCGACCCGTGCCGTCCCGCAGAGCTGGAGCAGCATTTCGGGGCCAACGAGCAGGCGATGGCGGCCAAGGCGACGCGGCTGCAGGCGCTGGAGCGGCAGGTGTCGGGGCTGCTGCAGGAGATCCGCGAGCGGGCCAACGCGTACGCCACCTGCTAAGGCGTTCGACCCGCTCGGGACGAGGCCCCGCGCGGCGTGGAACAAACCCGCGGGGCGTCTGTAGCGCGGCCGCGCCTGCAAATAAAGCGCTGAGCAGCGGCTGCCCGTGTCCGACCTCTCACTGTCACGCGTGGCCGAGCCCCGCGCGTCCCCCCGCGGTACCCCCGGCCTCCGGCGGGGCGGTGCTGGCCCTTCCCGGCCCGGCGTGGGCCGCCGTGCGAAGGGACCGCCCCGCGAGTTCCGCGCAGCCCCGAGCGCCGCCACAACTTTGCGGAGGGGCGGCGGCAGGGAACCCACCCCCCCCGCAACGCGCGTCCACCCACGCGAGACCGGACCCCACGCGGCGGCACCCGCACCCCGAGTCCCGCGCCCCGCCGCGATGCGCGGCCCCGCAGCCCTCCTCCCCCCGCTCCTTCTCCCCCTCCTCTCCCTCCTCGTCCCGCTGCCGTCCGGTGAGTGCGCGGCCCCCACGCGCGGAACGCCCTCGGGTTGGGGTCCGGGCCCCGCGGGGCATTTCCGGGTGGATCGCGGAAGGGCCCCCGCTTCGGGGCAGTGAGGGACGGGAACGGAGCTCCGCGTGGGGTCCGGCCTCATCCACCCGCTGCCCACGCAGGGCCGGGAGGGACCGCGTGGGCCGCGTCTTCTCCCGACTCCCCCCAGGGCTGCGCCCGCGGCAGCTGCTACCCGGCCACCGGGGACCTGCTGGTGGGGAGAGCCCCGCGGCTCAGCGCCTCGTCCACCTGCGGGCTGCGGCGGCCCCAACCCTACTGCATCGTCAGCCACCTCCAGGTGAGGTGGGGGATGGCGGGCGGGGGGCGGGGACGTGGTGGGGTGGGGTGACCGTTGCGTCCCCTCCCGCAGGAGGAGAAGAAGTGCTTCATCTGTGACTCGCGGAGACCCTACGATGCCCGCAGCAATACTGACAGCCACCGCATCGAGAACGTGCTGACCACCTTTGCCCCCCGCCCCAAGAAGGCCTGGTGGCAGGCGGAGAACGGTGAGCAATGGAGTGTCCCTGGGGGGCTGCTCTTCCCTTCCTCCCACACTAAGGAAGCCGTGACTCAGCCCCGTGCTGCCGTGGCCAAGGCTGGAGTCACACGGTTGTCCCCCCCAGGCGTGGAGCACGTCAGCATCCAGCTGGACCTCGAGGCTGAGTTCCACTTCACCCACCTCATCATGACCTTCAAGGTGGGCGCAGCGGGATGGCACAGACCCCATAGCCCCGACTGCCATCGTGCCGCATGTCCCCACCCCGCCACGCGCCCCCATCCCACCGTGTGCCCCCATCCCTCCGTGTGCCCCGCAGACCTTCCGCCCCGCAGCCATGCTGGTGGAGCGCTCGGCCGACTTCGGCCGCAGCTGGAAGGTGTACCGCTACTTCGCCTACGACTGTGCTGCGTCCTTCCCCCACGTCCCCCGTGGGCCCCCGCGCCGCATTGACGACGTGATCTGCGAGTCGCGCTACTCCGACATCGAGCCCTCCACCGAGGGAGAGGTGAGGCTCCGACAGCACCGAGGGGCGCGTGGGGGACCCTGCTGTCCCCTCACCACCCTTCTCCCTCTTGCAGGTGATCTACCGCGTGCTGGACCCCGCCATCCCCATCCGGGACCCCTACAGCCCCGCTATCCAGGGTGAGTCGCCCGCCCGTCTGCCGCCCTGCGGCTCTATTTTGGGTGCCGCTATTTCGGCCGCCGTCTCGTCACGCTGAGCCCCACTGAGGGGCTGCGGCCGGGAGCTTCCAGACCCCTACAGCAGGGCGTGGATGAGTGTGGGGCAGCGTGGGATGCCAAGCAACGGGAGATCAGGCCATGCCAGCGCCCAGTGCAGCGACCGCAGCCCCGCGGGATGGAGCTGGTGGTGGGCAGATGAACAGCACAGGACGCAGTGGGTTAACGGCTCAGGCTAAATTTAGGCTGGGAGCAGGAGGGGAGGGATCTGCGGGGCCCGGCTGCTGGGAAGCTGCTATCCCTGGGGAGCCGTCCTGCTGGCCCCATGTGCCGTGCAGCACCGCCAGCACGGAGCAGTCCGTGCCCAGCCGTGGCGCAGCCCGGTGCGATGCCCTGCAGCTGGGCGCAGCCGTGTTCAGCCAGTATGGGCAGGCAGAGCCGAGCTGCCAGTTTTCTGTGCAGATCTGCTGCGCGTCACCAACCTGAGGGTGAACCTCACCAAGCTGCACACGCTGGGGGACAACCTGCTGGACTCACGGCGGGAGATCCGCGAGAAGTACTACTATGCGCTGTATGAGATGGTGCTGCGCGGAAACTGCTTCTGCTACGGGCACGCCTCGGAGTGCGCACCACTCAGCGGGGCCACCGCCACTGCAGATGGCATGGTGGGTGACCCCCGTGCTGCGCTGTGTTGGGGTGCCCACAGCGCCCCTTCCCGCAGCCCCTCACCGTGGCGTCCCGGCAGGTGCACGGGCGCTGTGTCTGCAAGCACCACACGCAGGGGCTGAACTGTGAGCGCTGCGAGGACTTCTACCACGAGCTGCCCTGGCGCCCGGCTGAGGGCTCCAGCACCAACGCCTGCCGCCGTGAGTGCCACGTGCCTGCAGCCGGCACGGCGCGGGGCCATGGGGTCCCGCACTGCACGCTGGGGCTTGGGGTCCTGCGTGCGGCGGGTCGGGGTCGGGTACCAGGGGCGCCGTCCTCGCAGGGTGCGACTGCAACGAGCACTCACGGCGCTGCCACTTCGACATGGCCGTGTTCCTGGCCACCGGGAATACCAGCGGGGCCGTGTGCGACGGCTGCCAGCACAACACCATGGGGCGCCGCTGCCACCTCTGCAAGCCCTTCTACTACAAGGATCCCAGCAAGGACCTGCGGGATCCCGCCGTGTGCCGAGGTCGGTGCCACGGCGTGGGGTGGCACAGGGCTGCATCCAGCCCCGGTGTTGTGGGGCTGGCGTGAGGGCTCTGGCACTGACCCTGCCCATCCCCAGCCTGCAACTGCGACCCTGAGGGCACCGTGGACGGAGGGCTGTGTGACGGTGCCGATGACCCGGAGCGGGGGCTGATCGCGGGGCAGTGCCGCTGCAAGGAGCATGTGCAGGGCCCTCGCTGCGACCGCTGCAAAGCTGGCTTCTTCGGGCTCAGTGCTGCCAACCCGCAGGGCTGCCAGCGTACGTACTGGGGCATGGGGTCACCCAGCGGTGCCGGGCACCACCACAGACCACTGTCTGTGCGCAGGGTGTCGGTGTGACCCCCGCGGCACGGTGGCCGATGGCAGCCAGTGTGACCCCATCAGCGGTGACTGCCTCTGCAAGCGGCTGGTGACCGGGCGCAGCTGCGACCAGTGTCTGGTGAGCGGGGCCCTGCACAGTGCTCAGGGCCGTGGCACCGTGGCCATCTGCTCGCTGACCCCATTGCTCTCCACAGCCTGAACACTGGGCTCTCAGCCACGATCTCCCTGGCTGCCGGCCTTGTGAGTGTGACGTGGGAGGTGCCCACGACAACCAGTGAGTTTTGTCACAGCTCAGGGTGGAAGGGGCAATCCTTTAGCCCTGGGGGGGCTGACGATGCGTTTGGGGTGCCAGGTGTGCCATGGAGACGGGGCAGTGCCGGTGCCGCAGCCACATAGTGGGACGGCAGTGCGAGCAGGTGGAGCCCGGCTTCTACCGCATCAACCTGGACCACTACACCTACGAGGCCGAGGATGCCCGGCTGCACATGGTGAGGGGCAGAGCTGTCCCTGCTGGGGGCACCGGCGGAGCAGAGCACTGGGAGGGACGTTTGCAGGGTCTCCAAGCCAGACGGCACCAAGTGGGGGCAGTGAGTCTGAGAGGTGCATGCCGACCGATGCCCCTTTTGGGGTCCTGGCTCACCTCTGCCCCTTTCCCCAGGGCTCGGTGGTGCAGCGCGAGCCTCACGCAGGTCACCTGGCCTCCTGGACAGGGTCAGGCTTTGCCCGCATGCAGGAGGGCGGCTGGGTAGAGTTCCACGTGAGCGACGTGCCCTTCTCCATGGAATACGATGTCATCATCCGCTACGAGCCCCAGGTGAGCCCCACTGATAGGGGTGTTGCATCTCCAGAAGAGGTCACGCAGGGCTTTTGGTGCAGCGATTTCTGCCTGTTGTTTGCATGCAGCACCCGGAGCCCTGGAAAGAGGTGAGGATGCAGGTGCTGCGCCCCAGCCCCGTGTCTGCCAGCAGCCCGTGCGGGAACACCATCCCAGCCGACGACCAGCTCTCCACCAGCCTCCTGTCTGGCGCTAGGTGAGTGTCCCAGTCGGGCTGAGCTGAACAGGGCTGGCAGGAGACATCCACTTCCCCTTGCTGTGCTTTGTCCCCAGGTACGTGGTGCTGCCCCGTCCCATCTGCCTGGAGCGAGGGGTCTCCTACACCATCCGCCTGGAGCTGGGCTGTGCCACAGGGCAGCAGGACCCCACCGCCAGCGTGCTCATCGATTCGGTGAGGGGTCTGGGATGGGGCTGCACGCTTCAGGGGGTACAAAGGATGTGGCATTGGGGTGACATCCTGCTGACCCCCCACAGCTGGTGCTCCTCCCCCGTTATTCCTCCATGGAAATGTTCATCGCGGGTGACCCTGCTGCCATGGGACGTCGGGAGACCTTCGAGAGGTACCGCTGCGCTCAGCATTTCCACACTGTGGTGCTGTCGCCGGTGGCTGAGCCCTGCTCCCGGCTCCTGCACAGCCTCTCAGCCATCCTGCACAATGGGGCACTGCGTGAGTACGGCCCTACACACCCCACACCCCATGCTGGTGACCGGCGCTCACTGTGTCCTGCCCGCAGCCTGCCTCTGCGACCCGCAGGGCTCGCTCAGCGCCGAGTGCCAACCCCAGGGCGGGCAGTGCCGCTGCAAGCCCAACGTCGTGGGACGGCGCTGCCACCGCTGCTCCCCGGGCACCTTCGGCTTCGGGCCCGGCGGGTGCCGACGTGAGTGCCTATCCAGAGCAGTAGATGCAGGGAGAGGTGCTCCCTGCTTGCCAGGGTCTTCAACACATAGATACTTTGATGCCTTGCAGCCTGCCAGTGCAGTGGTGAGGGATCGCTGAGTGCCGTGTGCGACACCGTCACAGGGCAGTGCCCCTGCCGCCAGGGTGCCCACGGCTCACGCTGCGACCGCTGCCAGCCGGGCCACTGGGGCTTCCCCACCTGCCGGCCCTGCCAGTGCAACGGGCACGCCGAGGAGTGCGACCCACAGACGGGCAGCTGCCTGCGCTGCCGCGACCACACGGACGGCGAGAGGTGCCAGCGGTAAGCAGGGCGCTCGCTCGCCTGGAGCGTGGCACAGTGCCACAGTCAGCCCTAACCCCTCCGACTGCCCACCCCCAGGTGTGCGGCCGGGCACTTTGGGAACCCTGCGCTGGGCTCCGGCCAGCACTGCCGGCCCTGCCCCTGCCCCGACGGACCCGGTGGCCCCCGGCACTTTGCTGCCTCCTGCTACCAGGATGGGCGCTCCCGGCAGGTTGTCTGCCACTGCAGCCCCGGGTACACAGGTGAGTGCCTGCTGTGGCTTGCTCGGTGTCCCCAGCCCTGTCCGCAGGCACTGCCTGGTACTTTGTGCCAACAGGTCCCCGCTGTGACGAGTGTGCGCCCGGGTACTACGGGGACCCTCTGCAACCCGGCGGGCACTGCCGGCCCTGCCAGTGCCACAATAACATCGATACGACTGACCCAGAGGCATGTGACCGGCGCACGGGGCAGTGCCTGCGATGCCTCTACAACACGGCAGGGCCACACTGTGCCGAGTGCCAGCCTGGGTACTATGGGGATGCCATGCGGCACAGCTGCAGGCGTGAGTATACGCAGGCGTGCTAGACGTGCCTCCTGCCCCCGCACTTCCAGGGCCCATGTGCACACCACTGTGGGGTCCCTGTCCTGCTGTGGCTACATCCTTTGTCCATCCCCAGCGCTGCTGCCCTGACCTGTCCCACCTACATCCTCATCTTGTGCCCATTCCTGTCCTCTACCACTCATTCCCACCCTCACAGTCTCCCTGATTTTGTCTTTGACATGTTCTTATCCCGCCTTCGTCCTGTCTCCATCTTACCCCTGTCCAGCTTATGTCTCCCTTTTGCCCCCTCCCATCCCTACCTGTACCCCTAGCGCACCTAAGTGTAACCTTTACCCCATCCCCATCCTAATTTTGATCTCCTCCCCACCCTATCCCTGTCTGCATCCTAACCCCATCTCCTCCCAAGCCCCCATCCCCATTCAGCCTCCTTCTGCTTCCAGGTTGCTCCTGCAACACACTGGGCACCGACCCCAACACCTGCGGGCCACAGCAGTGCCAGTGCGACCAACGCAGCGGGCAGTGCCACTGCCTGCCCCACGTGGAGGGACAGAGCTGTGACCGCTGCAGCCCCAACTTCTGGAACCTGGGCAGTGGGCAGGGCTGCGAGCCCTGTGCCTGCCACCCCCAGCACTCCTTGTCGCCTGCATGCAACCAGGTGAGATGCCCCAGGGATGGGGAGGTTGAGGGGCTGGCATGGGAACGGGGTGCCAGCTTGACTGTGTGGTGTCTTTCAGTTCACAGGGCAGTGCTCGTGCCGGCCAGGCTTCGGGGGCCGGACCTGTGCCAACTGCCAGGAGCAGCACTGGGGTGACCCACGGCTGCAGTGCCGAGGTGAGAGCTGGGTGGGCAGGAGCTGTGCCGTGCCCTGAGGCACCCTAACTGCTTTCTCCCTATAGCCTGCGACTGTGACCCCCGCGGCATCGCCAGCACCCAGTGCCATCATGGCAGTGGGCACTGCGACTGCCGGCCCGGCATCTCAGGCGTCCGCTGCGATCAGTGCGCCCGGGGCTTTTCTGGCACCTTCCCGGCCTGCCAGCCTTGCCACCCCTGCTTTGGGGACTGGGACCGCGTGGTGCAGGACCTGGCCTCCCGCACCCGGGCTCTGGCGCAGCGGGCCAGCCTCCTGCAGCACACCGGAGCTGCCGGTGCCTTCGAGGGCACCTTCCGGCGGCTGGAGGAGAGCCTGGCCACCATACGTGATGCAGTGGCTGCCCGCAATGCCACCGCCGCCACTGCCACGTTCCTGACACGTGCCACAGAGGGGTTGCGGTGAGCACAGGGTGTGGGGCACAGCTCTGGGGACATGGGGCAGAGCTCTGTGAGCGTGGCACCTCCTTGCTTTGCAGGCAGCAGATCGGGGAAGCCACTGAGAAGCTGACACGGCTGGAGAGTGAGCTGACGGTGGCACAGGATGCCAATTTCAACGCCAGCCACGTGCTGGGCATGGTGGACCGCGGGGCCCGCACCCTCAACCACAGCCTACGTGAGCTGGAGCAGCGGCTGCATGCCCTCAAGACCTCAAATTTCCTTGGTAGGCAGCACCGGGGTTCCCGCAGCAATGTTCCATAGTGGCAGGCAGGGGTCTCATGCGGTTTCACTGCCTCCAGGTGCCTTCGACAGCATCCGCCAGTCCCACTGGGAATCGCAGGATGCTGAGCGCCGAGCGGATGCCTCCACCCGTGTCGTACCCAGCCCTGTCAGTGCTTCATCAGCCACGCGGCACCACACCGAGCAGCTCCTGGCCAGCAGGAGGGATGCCTTCAACCGGCAGAACGCAGCCAGCCGGCGAGCGCTGACGGAGCTGGCGGCCAGGGCGCGGGAGCTGAGCCTGCAGCCGGTCAACAAGAAGGTGGGATGTGGGATGGGAGTGGGGCACGGCACCTGGGGATGGCTCAACCCTGCCGGCCTTGCAGGTGTGCGGCGCTGCTGGGGATGTGCCCTGTGCTGAGAGCCCCTGCGGAGGAGCCGGCTGCCGGGATGAGGACGGGGCACGACGCTGCGGAGGGCTGAGCTGCGGCGGCGCCGTCTCCACCGCTGACAGTGCGCTGGACCGTGCACGGCACGCACAGGAGGAGCTGCGGCGGGCGGCTGGAGAAGTGGCCCAGCTCTCCCATAGGGTGGGTGATGTGAGTGGAAGTGGGCGGCATGACCACGTGTGCTGGCACTGAGGGTCTCTGCCCCTCCCAGGTGGCTGAGGCCAAGGGGAAGGCGGACGAGGCTCGGCTGCAGGCGCAGGCAGCCCTGGACAAGGCTAACCAGACCAGGGCCCGTGTGGAGCACTCCAACAAGGAGCTGCGGGAGCTCATCAGCCACGTCAAGGCCTTCCTGAGCCGTGAGTGCGATGTGCTGGGGGGCTACCCCCGCTGCCCCCTCCGCCCTGAGGCACGGGGGGTGATGCTGATGGCTTCCACCTGCAGAGGAGGGCGCTGATCCCGAGAGCATTGAGGTGGTGGCCAGCCGCGTGCTGGAGCTGTCTCTGCCTGCCTCGCCGGCCCAGATCCACCGCCTGGCCGAGGAGATCAAGGCGCGGGTGCGCAGCCTGGCCAGTGTGGACGCCATCCTCGAGCAGACAGCTGGCGACGTGCGCCAGGCTGGGCAGCTGCTGCAGGATGCCCAGCGGGCCAAGTGAGTCTGGGGACATGGGGACACGGCCTTGCTGCAGCCTGAGGCACTGAGGCCGTGCCGCCTTGGCTGCAGGGCACGGGCGGAGGGCGTGCGGGGCACAGCTGAAGCAGTGCAGCAGGCACTGGAGGAGGCGCGGCAAGCACAGGGCGCAGCCGGGCAGGCGCTGCACAGCACTGCTGCTGACATCCAGCACAGCGAGCACACCATCGGCACGGTAAGGGCACCCTCTGCTGCCATTGCTCCGGGCAGCCCTGCTGCCTGTCCCCGCCACGGGAACACCCCGTCACCGCCTGTCTCCAGATGCGGGCGCAGACGCTGGGTGCGGAGCAGCAGCTGGCTGCCGCCATGGAGCGGCTCGGTCTCCTGGAGGGACAGACGGACGCCCTGAAGGTGAAGCGTGCCAACAACAGCCTGGCGGCCACGCGTGCCCATGACGCGGCTGGCATCGCGCGGGACCGTGCCAGTGAAGCCAAGCAGGTGCTGGAGGGGCCGCTGAAGGACCGGTACCGGGCAGCCCAGGAGCTGGTGCAGCACCGGGCGCAGGGAGCGCAGCAGGCAGGCGGCCGGGCCCAGCAGCTGCGCGAGGAGGCCGCCGGGCTGCTGCAGGATGCCCAGGGCAAGCTGCAGAAGCTGCGAGGTGAGGCCAGGAAGGGTGCTGGGGTTGGGGGGATGTGGTGTGGGGCTGTCCTCACCCATCGCCCATCTTCCTCCCCGTAGCGCTGGAGGAGGCGTATGAGCGGAACGAGCGGGTGCTGGACGCCAAGGTGGCCCAGCTGGATGGGTTGGAGGCCAGGATGAGGGAGGTGCTGGCCACCATCAACCAGCAGGTCCAGATCTACAACACCTGCCAGTGATGGCCGCCCTGCTGCCCGCAGCCCCTCCTGCTCGCCTCACCTCTGCCAGCCCTGGGGGTGGTGGGGGCTCAGAGAGCCCTTGCGATGGGCACCCCGCGTGTGAATAAAGCTACCCAGCAAGATTCTTGTCTCCGTATTATGGCTTCCATCCCCACCCTGCTGGTCTGGGGCTGCCTATAGGGCTGGGCAGCCGTGCCGAGCTGCCGTGGGTGCCATGGAGCGGAGAGGTGACGCTGGTGATGGGACTTGGCCGACGTGCAGCAGATGCAGGGCCCGAGTGGGAGCACGGGTGGCAGTGCTGGGGGAGAGCTGGCACGGCGGAGGCCGCGGGCTGGCCGACAAAGTGGGGTGGGGACGGAGCACAGCTTGGGACGGTGCGGACACGCGGGAGGGCCGGGAACACGGCGGGACGCTGCAGGCCCGACGCGCGCAGCAGGCCCGGGCCGTTGCCACGGAGACGCCCCGCCTGGGGCTCGCCCTTGCCCGCCCTTGGGGGCGGATCGGCGTCGCGTTGACGTCCCGGGCGTCGTTGCCATGAGGACGCCCCGAGCGGGGAGCGGACAAGAGCGGGGGCCGAACCAGCGGCCGGGCCCGGCTCGCGTCACGTGACCTAACCACGCTCCCGCGTCACGTGGGCCCGTCCGCCGGCTTCCGGAAGTGCGTCACGGGCTCGGGCCTGTCTCCGGAGTGGGCCCGCTCGGAACTTCGGCTCGGACCGGGGCAGCGCGGAGCGGCGGCCGGGCCGTGAGTGCGGGCGGGCGGCGGCGGCCGGGGCCGAGCGGGGCCCGGGGGGCGCGGGGCGGGCGGCGCCATCTCCCCGCCGCGAGCCGGTCCGAGCCGTGGGGCCGCCGGGCACGGCCGGAGGCTGCCGCCGGCACCGCGAGGGGCTGCGTTCCGCGCCGCCTCCTCCTCCCGAGGGCCCTGAGGCGGTGCTCGTTGGGGAGCGCAGTGCGCGGGGCCGGGGCCGTACGGCGCGGCTCCGGGCTCGCCCTGCGGTTGGAGCGTGGGCCGGGCCCGAAGCTCGGGGCTCTGAGCCCGCGGCGATGAGAGTAGCGGATACCGAAAGCGTCCGTTCGCACGAGGGGAACGTTGCTGCCGAGCGGGCTCGGGGTGTGTGTGGGGGGGGAAGGCAAGAGATGATGGGGACAGGCGGCCCCCTCCCCACTGCTCCGTTAAAGGCTTCCGAGGGGCGGGTGCCGGGGCTCGAGGCAGGGCGCGTTTCCCTGCCGGGTGCTGAACGCAGTTCCATCATCTGGGGCAAATAGCATCCCGTTGTGCACCTCCTGCTCTCACTGCCTGAACACTTACTGGCCCTGCAATGGGAAGAGGTGGCCGTGCTGCCCAACCACTTGCTGCTATTTCTGCGTTCACACGTTACTGGGGCTACTACGGAGTGTTTGTGCGGCCTCAGGACGAGCCGGGCTGTGGAGCTGATTTAGGTTGAAGCAAACTCAGCCATCCGGGCTTCAGTCTGCGTGGCTTCTTGGTCTGATGCACCCTGCAGCATGTGGGTGCTCACAGTGACACAACACAAGAGGAAAGAGAAGCACCTCCTCTTATAACCACGCTTTCCATACTTGAAATGCTCAGTATTGTGGCTCACGCACGCACCTGGTGCCTCTCAAAGGTTCAGCCCTGGTATTACCTCCCTCAGTACCGACTCCCTGGGAGCAGCAGCACCCAAAATGCTGTGTCCTGGACAGCTGGCTGCTGAATGCCCCATTTCCTGCTTGTGGAGAGGGGGAGAGTCCAGTGAGAGTAACTCGTGTTTATCTTGCAGTTGGCTCAAACCCTGAGGCACCCACAATGGCCCGAGGCTGTGATCAGGATTCTGGCAGTCAAAATCAGGCGGAGTCCCAGCCCTGCTCAGTTCCTGCCAGCTGTTAGGTGTAACCGGTGGCTGCAGACCCACGGAAGCCAAGCCCCAGCAGGCAGGGGAGTGCCTGGCTTCCTTGGCAGAGCAGCTGCAAGCATGCCTGCCCTACTCAGAGCTCCCTCTCTCCTTTTTCTTGGTGCTGCCTCTGTGGATGCAGCGTGGCCTGACCTTGCTTGGCCATGCATAGAGCAGTATCTGCTTTTCATTTCCTGCTCCTCTGGGATTTTCCCGCTGGAGACAAAAGTAATTCAGCAAACACAGCTTGCCCACATTTGCCAAGCTTTGCAGCAATGCCCAGTACAGTACATTCATCAGCTCAGGACTGGTGCTGCTGCTGTTCCACATCTGCTCTCTTCCCTCTCTGGGGGCTAACTGCAGGGTCCTGCTCAGCATTCCCTTCCTGGGTTGACTGTGGCCTCCCTGGCGTGGGTTCTGAGGGTTCCCATGCTGGGCAGTCAGAGGCACTTGAGCTTTCCACTCTTCTGTTGTTTCTCGGTGACTGGGGCAGGTCGGCCTGATGAGAAGTGGTTTCAGTGTGGGCTTTGCCATGGGGCTGGGCCTGCTGCTGCTGCTGCACAAAGGATGCCAGCATTTTTGCCATGGAGTCCGTTGCAGTTTGTGGTCGTTGGTTGCCATGAGCATTCCTGAAACACAAACGTGCTGGCACTGCTCAGCCTGAACTGGCACTTTCCCTGAAGATGTCCTGCCCCTGACTGTGTCTGAGCAGAGCTGTCAGGTCTATGCTGGTGCGAGGGTGACAGGGTGATGCGTGGCTCCTGCTGCTGGAGGGCCGGGAACAGCTGTGAGGGCTGCGGGGCCAAGATGTTGTTGAGCTCAAGGAAGCTGTTTTTGGCAGGTTGTGCCAGTTGTTCTCTGTTCTGAACATCTCAGGGCAAAACTGAGTCCAGCTGCAGCCCTTGGGCCGGTGGCTCCTGGCCCTGGCCTGGGTGGCAGTGGGAGGCCGTGCCTCGCTTCCCCGGGCGCTCGGAGCAGGGGTGTCTTGTTTCCAGCTGGGCCCTGCTGGCGCTGTCTGTAAATCAGCGGGAGATGAATATGCAAGGTGCCGCTGTTCTGGTGGGTGGAGGGAGGAGCTTCCCTCGTGCCAGGGAGCTCTGCTTTCTGCTGTCACGGGAGCCTCTCCCAGGCCTTCTGATTCTCCTGCTGCTTCCTTCTTAGGGTCTTTCCCTCTCCCATTCCCACCCTCTTACATGGAGTGCTGTTTTGACTGCAATAGCTGCCGACCTGCCCGGTGCCCTGTGCTGTGCTTGTGTCGGACAGGGACATCACTTTGCCCCTCTTTGCTCTGCCTTTGGGTTCCATTAGAGCCAGCAGAGGTTCTGGGTGATGTAGTGGGCGCTGTGAGTGTGACAGTTGCTTTCCAGGTTTGTGTGTCTTGGGAGCCTGTGCTTCTGGCTGTTGTAAGGGCTGTGAGGGTTTCCCATAGAGGCTGCAGGGAAGGTCATGTGAGGGCATCAGGAGCCTGGGGGCGGTAGCTCCTGATGCTATTGGACCTTCTTCATCTACTCCTCCTGCCATGCTTGCTCTCTCTTCTCTTTAGGCCACTAGTTCCTTGCCAGAGAGTTTGAGCACAGAGAGTCGCCAAGATAGCTGGGCCAGGAAGAAAACGTCGCACCCCTGACCCAGACTCCATTACCGACCCTGGTGGGCCGTTTGTGTCATCCAAACGGCTGAAAATGTCCAGCAGCACCAATGCCCCTGGCCAGAGGAGAGTGTCTCGGGGCTTGGATGATGCCACCAACAAGAAGAAGCAGAAGGATCGAGCCAACCAGGAGAGCAAGGAAGGTGAGAGCCCCCAGGCAGTGCCGCAGGGAGCAGCCCAGCAGGATGGTTTCTTGGCCCCGCGGGTGGGAGCCTTGCAGCCATCTGTTGCAGGATAAGCAGATTTAACTAATCGCTTCCTGTGGCTGATTGTAAACTGTGCAGTGGGATCTTCTTTGGCATAGTGTCCTCCCTGGACCTGTAACCTCCTTTCTTTTGTGCTGCCTAGCCCCAGGGATGTGAGGAAGGTCTGGCCCATTCCCTTGTTAGTTTAAGCCTGATGCTGCTCACAGTGCCTGTTTCCAGTCACTGCTTTCATCTGGGCTGAGCTGCCTGACCCAGGGGGAGTAGGATCAAATCCTGCAGGTGTTTTTGCACCTGGACACACTTCTGCCTTTCAGCCTGTGTGCTGCAGGCTGGTGCTGGAGTTGTTGACAGCATCTGCGGGGTGCAGGGCCTGTGGATGGGGCTGTTGCTTCACCACTTGCACCAGGGCAAGGTGCAGCTCAAGTGAGACATTGCTCTGCAGTAATTCCTTCCACGGCCGTTGTGTATCTGGTGACAAAAACGTTGCTCCAGGTGCAGACTGCCATGCTGGGCAGGGAGTACCTGCAGGCAGGAGGCAGACACAGCTTCCTGCTCCTGCAGCACAGTATCCCTGGCAGATTGCTTGATTTCTGTGCCTGCTCTGTGCTGACTATTGTAACCTCAGAATAACACATCCTTTTGTAGGCCAAGGTGAAGTAGCACTTACTGATGTCTGCGCTTGAACAATAGGCTGCACTCCCCAGTGCAAAACACCGAGGCACAGTGTGTGTGGCTTTGCTGCACCTTTGTGCCTGTGACTGCAACACTCCACAGAGATTCCCTGCTGTTCTGTGGCCTGTTGAGGAGGGCAGCCCACAGTCCTGTAAGCTCTCTGGAGTGGAGACGATGGCTCCTTTTGCCACTGGTTCTTTGCTTCAGGACAAGGTGCTGTTGCACTGACCCCTTTGCCTAGCACAGCACATCTCCCTGTGGGGGTGGAGCTGACCCTGAGATGTTTCTGGCTCTTGGAGGTAATCCTGCAGGGAGCAGGGATTAGGTGTCAGGTCAGTTTGGTCCCTTGGTCTGATCTGGAAGGAAGTTTTATCTGTCAGGTTGTGCAGCAATGGGAATGTTAAAGTGCAGCTGGGCTGCCTTGTTCTCTCGTTACAGCAAAATTGGTCTGAGCACAACTTAACATCAGGTTCTCAGTATAAAATCAAGACAGAGCCTCTCCTATGTAGGTAGAGGCTGGGAGCTAGCAGAGGCTTGGCATACTGAGTGGGGCACACAGCCCAGTTACCTCAAGCTCCACAGTGATTCAGGCCTTGAAGCAGCACTGTCTTTCTGGTGCATCAGTGTTGTTTTGCTTTCACTGCCGAACTGGGGTGAGGAGCGCACAGCACCCATCCTGGATTCTGGCTTGTTCTACTGCTGTGGAAAAGCTCAAGGCAGCAAAGGGGGTGGGAGGAAGCAGAGGGAAATGAGCAGCACGTACACAATGGAAAGGCTGAGCAGAAGTTTGGTGATGTATAAAATCTGGGGTGTTGGAGCACCAGCCTGTGCTCTGAGGTGACTGAATGAGAGACCCACCTGTGCTCTGCTTCTCTGCCCACCAGTGTCTCGCCCTGAGCTCGAGCAGGCTGAGACCTCCCAGGAGAGGGACTTGGAGGAGGGTAAGTTGAGGTGTGCGCTAGCTGCCAGTGCATGGCCACCGAGCGCCCTTGCAAAGGGTCTGAAGCTCTTGCCTTGTCATCCTGTGCTCTGGCAATCAGTGGAACTAACCCGAGTGCTCTCTTGCCCTCGTGCTCCTCTTAACAGGGTGCAGCCTTCCCAGAGGATGTTACACGTGGTGGGGAACTACCCTCTGCAAGGGAGAGGTTCAAGGCACATGGCAGACTGCTTCTGGCCCAGGTGTCACAGTGCCTATGAGCACAGTCCTGGGATATCTTGCTGCTGGCATCCTCCTGCTTGTTTTGTAGCAGGAAGCCTGCCAGGCTGGGAAGATCCCAGGCCATGTCACTCGTCAGGTGCTGGTTGGTTTCTGCCTTGGCTCCAGGTCCTCACTTTGAGAACAGATGGACTAAAATCCTGATACAGCCGAGAAAGTAGAACCAAACCAATTGGAGATTAAGGAAACATCAGGTTTTTTCCGTGAAGATTTTAGGATGCTGCACGGGCAGACCTAGAGCCTGGTGGACACCTGATGGGATTCTGTCTGCCATGGCTTGACACTGCTGCTGTGTTTTTTCCCTGGATAAGATGTTCATGCCGGGCTGGCTGGCCCACCCATGTTTCATCTGTATTAACTGTGCTCACCTGGCAGGAATACAGTGCTCTTTGTGAGTGTAGCTGAGCTACTTGTTTTGCATATGCAAAGGGGAAGTGGCAATTTCTGGATGCGGTCAGAGTCCACTTGTATCCCCCAGAGTAATTCTGTGGCTTCCTTGTTCCCTGGGAAAGCAGCAATTGCTTTGTAGTTGGCAGGAGCCACCCCTTCTTTCCAGCCCCGCTGCTGCACGTGACTGGGCCAAGCCTTTCTGCCTCATGATCTCTCTGGTTCCCGCTGGGATTCACCTGACCTGCTGCAACCTGCTGCTCAGGTCCTTGTTTGTGACCTGATAAGAGTAGATTACAATTGTTTTTCATTCACTGCCATGAGCTGTGTTCTCTGCCCTGATGTCCTCAACCAAATACGTGTTTGGGCTCGTGCTCTCCAGCTCGGGCGTGGGCACTGTGGCCGTGCACCCTGGCCGAGTGGCTGATGCTTCCCTTCCTCTTCCTAGAGTTGCTGCTGGACTGGAAACAGAATGCTGATGAGATCATTGTCAAGCTGAACTTGGGAAGTGGATCTCTGAAGGTGGAGGACGTGGATACTTTTTTCACCGATACTGACTGTGTGATCAAACTACCAGGTACAGGGAATGGAGTGACTGCTGCAAATGTTTCTCCAGCAGGGCTTGGCACGTCTGTGGACTAGATGTGGGGCCGATCCAGACGAGCATAAAACCTTTCCTTCAGAGGCAATGCCCCGCTGTCAACTGGCACAGCTTCAGCCAGCAGGCCAGGCTGATATGGGAGCGGTGTAAAAGAAGAAGGGTGTAGGGTTGGGGAGGACGGGAACTGGCTTCTCTCTGCCAAGTGAACAGGTGCCCGCTGCTGTGCTGGATGCATCTCTGCCCTGCCCTCTGGGATGATTGACTCGGTGCTGGGTATCCCTTGAAAAAGTGTCTGTGCCCCTGAGGGCAGGGAGACCCAGCGCCTTCCCTCTGGGAGGGAGGCCAGCCAGATGTACAAAGCAAACCCAATGAAGTTGGCGTCATCCTGAAGGCTCGTGGGATGTGGTGGCAGCCTGCCTGCAGCCTCTTTGGCTCTCAGGCAAGAGCTTTCCTGGCCCCTGAGGCAGGTGAGGGAGGGCTGTTGGTAGATTGCTGCCTGCTGCACTGCCTGAGGTTCCATCCCCCTTTTCTTGCAGATGGGCGCCAGTGGAGCTGTCAGTTCTATGAGGAGATTGAGGGCTCCTGCAGCAAGATACAGTGCAAGAAGGGAAACTTTCTGCAGCTTGTGCTTCAGAAGAAGATCCCTCTCCACACCTGGTCTTCACTTCTGGTGAGGGCAAAGGGACCTCTGCCTTTCAGGGGGCTGTATGGAGCCTGGCAGAGCTGGGTCAGGGTTTCACACCCTGCTCTTGAGCTGCCCTGACCCAGGCAGCATCTTAAGGATACATCCTACATCCCCTTGCTGCATGAGGGCATTGAGCCAACCACCTCTGTCCAAGGGAGGACGTTGTCATGTCCCTGTCCTGCCTGCCACAGCTTCTGGGTTCTGGAACAGAACCCTGGTGTGCCCTGGGAAGGGGGTGTAAGGGTGAGGGGCTGGCAGAGAGCAAGACAGGTACTGCTGCCTGGCTGTGTTCCCACTGTGCTGCACTACTTTTTACAGAAGAGAAAGAAAGATGGATCCAAAGAGCTGGGCAAGGGGGCCACGTGCTGGGAGAACGGGAAAGAGAAGGCTTCTTCTGCAGAATTGGCCCCTGAAGAGCCACGGACTGAAAGCAGTGAGCTGCCAAGAACCCGCCGAGAGCCCTCCAACCCCAAGCGCGCTCAGGGAAGAAGCGAGGCCCTGGGAGGGAAAAGCCCAGCCAGCCCAGGGACGCAGAGTGGCCCCAGTGCCAAGCGGGCAGTATACCTCAAAGTGGCTCCAGCTGAAGAGGAGCCGAATACCAGAGTCACGGGGAGCGTGGAGCCCAGCAAAGGGCATGGCGGGAGGTCAGGCAGCCGTCGCAATGGCAGAGCCAGCCAGGGCGATGTGCCTACAGCCCTGACTGACCTCGCACCACCACTAGAGAAGGTATGTCGCTATGGGATGAGATGGGCTCCTGGTCCCTGATGTTGCTGAAGGATGGTGTGGGCCTAGCTGGGTGGAAGGGTGGGTGAAATGTAAGCCAGGACCTGGTAATGAGTACTATGGATGCAAGGACCCTTCAGTTGCTGGGCTGGGGCTGTAGTGCTAAGGGTGCCAAGACGAGAGTGTGTGGGTGATGTGGGGCTTTGTCCCTGCTTGGCTGACAGCGGGCTGTGAAGAAGTGTTGAAGTGGCAGCATGAGAGGTCAAGTTATCTCTTTTTAACTGTCATTCTGTCTTGAAAGGCTGTGATTATGGCCAAGGAGACTGTTCCTGTGGAGATGCCACCACTTGCTGCTACCACAGAGGTGTTCCCCCACCGTGTTGCCACCTGTGTGGAGAAAAGAGTCCTGCAGCCAGGCAGCCCTGTCGAAGCCTCACGGGGCCGGGAGAGTGCACCTGTCTTGGGAGAGAGCTCTAAGGCCATCCCATCAGCCACGCGTCCCCTAGGTAGAGATGGAGAGAAGAGGGACTGGTCCAAGGATGATGTGGCTCTGGAAGCAGCAGCTGATGGTGAGTGGCCCAGGGGTCAGCGTCTGTAGACTGGCCTGATTGGAAAAGTCTCTCTGCTCAGGACCTCTCCTGGGCCAACCTCTGCAGTGCTGCCTTGGAGTGCAATGAAGGTGATCTCTCTTCCTGTCTTTCCTTGCTCAGAGCCAGAGCCTTTTGTGAGCCTGACCTTTGTCAAGAATGACTCATATGAGAAGGGCAATGATCTGGTGGTGGTGCACGTGTATGTGAAGGAGATTCATAAGGAGACTTCCAAGGTTTTCTTCCGGGAGCAAGACTTCACACTGGTGTTCCAGACAAGGTACAAATGCACTTTGGAATGGCGTCAAGCTGATGTGGAGCTTTTAGCTGTTGCCAGGCTACTTTGTTCACTTCTTCTCACTTGTTCTTTATTTCTTTGCAGTGACATAAACTTCCTTCGCCTCCATCCTGGCTGTGGGCCCCACACAGTGTTCCGATGGCAGGTGAAGCTCAGGTATGACTCCCATCCTGCCTGCTTACACTGAGGTGAGGGAGCTGAGAGCAGGAGCCAGTCCCAGCTGGCTGGTTTGTGCAGGACATACTCATTTCTACACTGGGTGTCTCCATCACACCGTACTGCACTAACACCACAATCCTGGGATGGTTGCAAAGAAGAAAACTCCATTACTTGCAGTCTTCCCCCAGCCTGATCTAGAGCTCTTGGGGACAGAGCCAGACCAGGCCACGTGTGCTTTAGCTGAGATATCCCACTGGAGTGGGCATGTGAAGCCAGGCAGAATGGATCTCCCAGAAGGCAGGTCCCCCTGTGTGTTCAGTGTGGCTAGACTTGAGGGTGTCTGTACTGCCTTGTGGAGCCCCTCCCACGGTTGATGCTAACTGGGAGACTGCCTCGTAGACTTCAGCATCTCTGAGGCTGCTGGGGGGACTGGGACGATTCTCATTTTCTGTGTGTTTTGCAGGAACCTTATTGAACCAGACCAGTGCACATACAACTTCACAGCATCTCGCATTGATGTCTGCTTGAAGAAACGCCATAGCCAACGCTGGGGGGGGCTGGAGGCTCCAGCCACACGAGGTCTGCACCCTGCCTTCTTTCTGTCTTGACTGCCTGCTTGTACCTAGTGCCTTCCTCACCACCTGCAGTGGCTGGAAGGCACTGGGTCTTCTGGCATGGGATCATGGGGAAGGAGGGGTGTGGGGCCGGCGATCCGGGCACTCAGGAAAGGCACTGCTGCTCACCTTCCTGCACTGGAAGGTGGGAGTGGGCAAGAGGCTGTGTGTGAGCATGGGCCGAGCAGCTCAGCCCCACTGTGGGCAGTGCACGGTGCTGCTAACCACAGGCCCACCCTTCCCCCTTTTTAAGGTGCAGTGGGTGGTGCAAAGGTTGCCATGCCTACAGGCCCTACCCCTCTGGATAAGACCCCTCCAGGCAGTAACCAGCACCCCTTGTCCAGCAAAGAGGAAGCCCGAACTAGTGAGAAAGAGAAGCCACGTGTCGAGGATGGGAGTCTGGATGGCGTGGCAGCCCGTACAGCCCAAGAGCATGTGACAGTAAAGCAAGAGCCGCACATCCCCTCGGTGAGTGGAGCTATACTGTGTTTGACCTGGCTGGGGGGAGGTGGGGGTCCACTTGTCCCTCTGGTTGAACTCCACCTACCTTGGTGCTGCTCTGGGGTCAGGCAGACTGTTCCTGGAAGAGGAGTTGGCAACGCTCCTCAGGCATAGCTGGCAGAACTGGGGACAGCAGTTGTCCTTGTGGATGATGGCTCCAGCCCAGCCCCATGTGAGGTGTGGCTTGGACAGTTGGGTTCCTCTGATGTTTCCAGAGGACCCCCTAGTGCACAGCACCATCACACCTAGTTCTGCTTTGGCAGCCCAAACCAACCTGCATGGTGCCACCGATGACGCACAGTCCAGTGAGTGCTGAGAGCGTGGAAGATGATGAGGATGAAGATGAGAAGAAGAAGGTGTGCCTGCCTGGCTTCACGGGGCTGGTAAATCTGGGCAATACCTGCTTCATGAACAGCGTCATCCAGTCATTGTCCAACACCCGGGAGCTGCGTGATTACTTCCATGGTGAGCACATGCCTGGAGCTCAGCAGAGCCCTGCCACTCAGTGCAGCCAGCTGCCACCCTCACTCTCTTTCGTCTCTTATAGATCGGTCCTTCGAGTCTGAAATCAACTACAACAACCCTCTAGGGACAGGGGGACGCCTGGCCATCGGCTTTGCCATGCTACTACGCGCACTGTGGAAAGGCACACACCATGCCTTTCAGCCCTCTAAATTGAAGGTAGGTACTGGTGTTCAGTGGGAGCTGCTGCATTGTCGTCAGCTGTGGGTCTCAGCATTTCTCTGTGCTGTTCTCCTGCTTTGGGCACAGCCAGGCTTTGGGCATGGGGCAAGCAGTGTTGCTGGTGGGCTGATGACTGTGCTCCCCACAGGCAATTGTGGCCAGCAAGGCCAGCCAGTTCACTGGCTATGCCCAGCATGATGCTCAAGAGTTTATGGCCTTTCTGCTTGATGGCCTGCATGAGGATCTCAACCGCATCCAGAACAAACCCTACACAGAAACTGTTGACTCAGATGGGAGGCCCGATGAGGTGAGGATGTCTGTCTCCAATGCTATGTGAGCACTGGCTGCTACAGAGCAGCCCTGGCCCATGTGATTTAGCATAGTGCTGAGCCCTTTCTTTCCACAGGTGGTAGCTGAGGAGGCCTGGCAGAGACACAAAATGAGGAATGATTCCTTCATTGTGGACCTATTCCAGGGCCAGTACAAGTCAAAGTTGGTGTGCCCAGTCTGTTCCAAGGTAGAGCAGCCCTGGAGGCTGTGCCCCTGTGCCTCCTATACTGCAGGCTTCAGCCCCTAGAGCACAACACACAGGGCAGGGCTGGATCTCCAGTCTGGCAAGACTGTTGCCTTGCTGATCTGAGACATAAACAATTTCCAATACTGAGTGAGCTCTCTTGTCTGCAGGTGTCCATCACCTTCGACCCCTTCCTGTACCTCCCAGTCCCCCTCCCACAAAAGCAGAAGGTGCTGACTGTCTACTACTTTGCAAAGGAGCCGCACAAGAAACCCATCAAGGTAAAGGACACTAATTACTCTGGGGAAGTAGCCCGAGAGGGCTCTTGGAGGTGCCACAGGCAGCTGGTCCTGTGCGAGTGGGCTGAACGTTGTGTTAAGCCAGGGCCTGCATGCCTTAATGTGGTACTTACATTGTGGCAGTTCCTCGTGAGTATCAGCAAGGAGAACTCCAGTGCCATGGAGGTCCTCGACTCAGTGGCCCACAGTGTGCATGTGAAACCAGACAACCTGCGCCTAGCAGAGGTGAGAATGCTAAAACTGACCACCAAGCTGTGGACTGCTGATGTGGGTGCCCCTGGGTCCCACAGTTGTGCAGAACACGTTGCCACCAGCAGCCACTTGTCCATGGGATGAGTTTTGTCTGTGGATGGTAGTGTCATGCATGACGTGCTGCCCGGCAGAACACTGCTCAAGTGAGCTGGGCCTCTGCAGTGGGGCAGGTGGTGCTACCCTGGCAGGATGGTGGGCAGAGCACACCATCTCTGTGATGCTGCTGCCACCACAGCTCACCATGGGGCACATGTGGCTTCCTCAAGAGAGGAAGAGTTGGACAGCCCTCTGAGCATGAGGCAGCCCTCACACAGCCCTGTTCTACTGCTTTCCCGGCAGGTAATCAAGAACCGCTTCCAACGCATGTTCTTGCCATCCCAGTCTCTGGACACAGTCTCTCCCACAGACCTGCTGCTCTGCTTCGAGGTGCTGTCCCCAGAGCTGGCCAAGGAGCGGGTAGTGGAGCTGCAGGTCCAGCAGGTAAGCAGCAGGGATTGAGACTGCTAGGAGGCTGAACATTATGGGGAGAGCAGTGCTAGAGTTTGCACAAAAGGGTAACACACGAGGCTGGCATACTGGCTGCTGTGTGCCCAGCTCATGGCCCTGGCAGCCCTCTACCTGCAGGAAAGGGCATCCTGGTGAGTGACTCCTACCAGCTGCAGCAAGCACAGGGTTGTGACAAGGCTACCTTATCCTGTCCAGCTGCCTTGCCATGCCCAATGGGTTCTTTCTCCTGCAGCGCCCACAGGTACCGAGTGTCCCTGTTGCCAAGTGTGCAGCCTGCCAGAAGAAGCAGCTGTCAGAAGAAGAGAAGCTTAGGCGCTGCACGAGGTGCTATCGAGTCGGTTACTGCAACGTGTGAGTTGGCTTGGTGCCTCACAGGGGAGGGAGGGTCTCCAGCTGTGAAGGGTTGAGTGGGAGTGCTCAGCCCACTGGGAGGAGGTGCGATAGGCTTGGCCTTTGGGAGGGAGCCAGTCTGGCTTGCAGCACTCCTCTTGTCCCAGACACACCCCTTGGGCCCCATCAAACTCCTGCTGAGGTCCTGCCTGTTTGTTTGCAGGCACTGGGTTCAGTGGGGTTCTGTGTTACAGGACGTGTCAGAAGACACACTGGCCAGACCACAAGGCTTTGTGCCGCCCTGAGAACATCGGTTTCCCCTTCCTCATCAGTGTGCCGGAATCCCGCCTCACTTATGCCCGCCTGGCCCAGCTGCTGGAGGGCTATGCAAGGTGAGGGTACAGGGAAGGGAGGTGCTTCTGTGGCAGCAGCAAGCACAGCCAGGAGCTGAGCTGAGCCCAGCCCTGTGCCTGGCCCGCTGTGACTGTCCACTCCTTGCCCAGGTACTCCGTCAGCGTGTTCCAGCCTCCTTTCCAGCTGGGTCGGATGTCACCAGAGCAGGGACTGCAGCCTCTGCTCCTAGACAAGCTGGAGCCCCTGGCCAAGGGCAGCTGTGCTGCTGCCACCTCTGCTCCTGAGCTGGGGGATGGGGACAGGGCTTCTGGCCTCCTGCAGGAGCCTCCCCTCTCACCAGCTGTGCCTGAGCTGTACCCAGAGATGAGCGACACTGGCACTGTTCGGAGCAAGGTCCTGGCTGCCAGGAGTTCCCTGCTGAGCTTGGATTCGGGCTTCTCTGAGCACATGGATTTGCAGGGCGACAGCTGTTGCGAGAAAGAGCCGTCCTATGAGAGAGCCCTCAAACCAGAAGGTAGGAGGTGCTGCAGTGCTATAACCCTGTCTGTGCCAGGAGCCCAGGCAGCCCCCAGGCAAGGCAGGGAGCAGTTTTCCCTCCTTGGCATCACCTCTCACCACGGTATCTGTTTTCCCCACGCGGGTTGGTCTGGAGACCCCAGTGGATATACGGGAAGCTCTGGGAGCCGTGTTTCAGAAGTGCAGCCCCACCTGAAATGCCTAACAGCCCACGCTCTGCCCTGCCCTGGCAGGGCCCGTACAGCAGAGCAAAGCCCTGACTTGGAAAGAGTCTGGGCTGTTGGAGGGGTGGGGAGGCAGGGGCTGGCAGAAGCCTCGAGTCCCGTGGGAGGGCAGAGCCCAGCGCTGAGCCCCTCGGGGCTGCGAGCGCAATGTTTCCCTCGCTCTGACTCAGCTGCACGGGAGCAGCCTCTCGCGCTCGGCCGCCCAGCTGTCACGTTTCCAGACACTTGTCTCAGGATGGCAGCAATGTGCAGCGAAGGGGCAAGGCAGGCAGAGGAGCGCGGCTTGCCAGGGGCAGGCGTCTGCTAAAAATAGTCAAGGACACTGGGCACGTGGTTGTGTCCCTGCAAGGCCGTAGCATGTGAGATGGGGGTGGGGGCACTGCAAATTCTTGGCCCCTACGCAGGGCAAACATGCAGTGCCACCAAAGATATGTCCCTGCCTGTCCACAGCTGCCATCCCTGGGTACCAGCACACTCCAGACTCGCTGAGCGCCCGTGCCACGCAGTTCTACATCAACAAGATCGATGCTGCCAACAAAGAGTATAAGCTGGAAGATAAAGGTGAGCCTGGAGCCCTGGGGAGATCCAATTTCATCCCTCGTGGTCTGGTCTCTAGCAGGGAGCGGATCTATCTGGCCAGGGTGTAAGAAGCTCCTAGGGCCAGAGCAAGCCCAGGTATGCCATTGGCCGCAGCAAAAGCTGCGTCTGGTGTGGGAGGGCAGGGCTGCACTGTGCAGAGCTCGTGCCTGCTCCCTGGAAGCTCTTCTCAAGCTCCTACTCCCCTGAGCAAATAAACTGGTTCCTTTCAACCTCCCACACTCATAGAGGAACAGAGATCTGTGTGGCTGGATGACCTCCTATCTGAATAGATGCTGATTTTATTCCCCCTGGGGCGGAGAACCTAGCTTCGGCAGTGAGGGTGCGTGGCAGGACCATTTGCAACCTCTTGGCCGTGCTGTGTTAAAACTGGGCTGGGCAAGACTACTCCTAGTCCAGTCAGGGTGGGCTTGGAGGCCTGCTGGCTGAGGTGTGTGCCCCTTTGCAGGTGACACCCCCTTGGAGCTGACAGACGACTGTTCGCTTGCCCTGGTGTGGAAGAACAATGAGCGCCTCAAGGAATTTGTATTGGTGGAGTCCAAGGAGCTGGAGTGTGTGGAGGATCCGAGCTCAGCCAGTGAAGCAGCCCGAGCTGGCCACTTCACCCTGGAGCAGTGCCTCAATCTCTTTACCAAGCCCGAAGTCCTGGCCCCAGAGGAAGCGTGGTGAGGAAGGCGACGTGGCGGGTTCCAGCCCGCGGGCGCAGGCAGCAGCGGGGGTTTCCCGGGAGCTGCCTGGTCCTGCCTGACATTTCTCCTGGCAGCCAGGAGCTCTGGGGAAGGAGGCCAGAAGCCAGCAGGGAGCAATGCCAGTGCTCTGCGGGGCTGTGCTGTCCTGCTTCTGCCAGGGAGGCCGAGACCTCCCGTCTCTTCTGCTGCATGCACATGCTGGGGAGCTTAGGGCTGGGCTGGGCTCAGAAACCTGGGGCTCTCTACATGCTGCTAATGAACAAATACTTTCTGCAGGTACTGCCCCAAGTGCAAACAGCACCGTGAGGCCTCCAAGCAATTGATGTTGTGGCGCCTGCCCAACGTCCTCATCATCCAACTCAAGCGCTTCTCCTTCCGCAGCTTTATTTGGAGGGACAAAATCAACGATATGGTTGACTTCCCTGTCCGGTGAGAGCTCAGGGGATGGAGTGCTGGGGGTAGTACTGCTTGTGCTGCCTGGCCGATCCCTGACCGTTCCTGTGTCTGTCCTCAGGAGCCTGGACCTAAGCAAATTCTGCATCGGCCGGAAGGGTGAGCAGCAGCTGCCCATGTATGACCTGTATGCTGTAATCAATCACTATGGAGGCATGATTGGCGGGCACTACACGGCGTACGCCCGCCTGCCCAACGACAAGAACAGCCAGCGCAGTGACGTGGGTGAGGATCCGCCGCCCTCCCCTCCCTTGCAGCTGTGGACGGTCTCCTTGCTTAACCCTTCTCTCCTCTCAGGCTGGCGGCTCTTCGATGACAGCACAGTCACCACCGTGGACGAGAGCCAGGTGGTAACCAGATACGCCTATGTCCTCTTCTACCGCCGGAGGAACTCTCCTGTGGAGAGACCCCTGCCAGGGCACCCCCCAGACCACCGAGCCGAGCGCACCCCCTCTGCCGAAGCTGCTGCCAGTCAGGTGAGAGCTTGTGTCCCTTCCAGCATCGGAGCCACAGAGCCTTGAAATACGCATGTGCCCACTTGCTGGACCCCACGGAGCCTAGCACCGCTGTGGTGCTGTGCCACCTTCTCTTTGAGACTAAAGAGTGTGTGCCAGCTGGGCATTGAGGTCTGCCTTGCCCTGTTCCGGCTGTGAGCTTGGAACAGTCTTGTCCCTAAGGGGTGGTGGGAGAGCTGGTTCCAGCCATTGGGCTGGGAGTGCTGGTGGGAGGGCACAGAACTGCTCTGGGGCACAGGAATCGGCAGGAGGGGGCTGTGCCCTGCTAGGCTCTGCACTCAGGAAGGCTGAGAACGATAGAATGGGAGCTGGCTGTGCCTCCTGGGGATAGGCTGGGGATGTTTTCTGCTGTGGCCCAGTGCAGGGCCACTCCAGTTGCAGAGAGGGTGAATGCAAGTACTGAGCCAGAGGCCTGTGAGCTTCTGCAGAATTCTGATGGCAAACTCCCCAGAGCACGCTGTGCTGCAGGAAAGGTGAGGAGGGTGCACTGGCAGAAAGAGTGCTTTCAGCACTCAGCAGCAGGGCACGGTTGGACTGATCTTTGCAGAAGTATCAGAAAGAAAGGCCTAGGCTGGTGTTGTAGCAAATCACCTGCTTGCCAAGCTCCCCTGAGTCCCCTCTGTTCTGGCCTCGTTGGATCTGAGGACAGTGCTTGGCTGTGGCGCAGCTGAACACGTGTGCCCCATAGGGACCTTGTGGTTGGCCATCCAGGCTGGCGTGGCTCACGTGGGCTGGGCATCCTGGCTCTGCCTTCTCTGCTGGGGACTGGGGCTGCTGCTATCACAAGGGTGTGTGTGCTAGAGCAGCCACAGCAAGGCTGCTCCGGTTGTCCTGTGCTGGCTGTGGGATCCCTGCCATGCTGGGGATCACTGTATGCCCTGCAGCACCTGGTCTCACTGGATCCCCTGGGGCTCATTGTGACCCTAGCAGCACTGTCCCACACGCTGATGGGATGTATTGGATCTCACTGGGGCTGAGTGGTCTCCAAGTGCCTGGAATCACCTGCATCCTCCAGAGACCCTGCATCCTGATTGGCTGCCCTGCGTGATCACCGGCACAGGGAAGGGCTGGGCTGTGAATGGCTGCCTGCAGATAATCCTCTTGGAAGCTGGGCTGTGATTGGCTCTCAATGGATCCCAACCCACCAAAGGAGAGCTGGGACTGGTTGTGCTGCGACCGTGCCTCCTGCTCCTGCCATGCAAGCTGCCTCTGAATTGACCGTCGTCTGAACAATCACATTGGGATCACCAAACTTGAGCTGTGACGGGCTACTATGCATGGATCCATTGGTGCCACAGAATCGACTCCAGAGGGATCCGGCCGCTGGCTCCTGCAAGGACACTGCTCTCCTGTTGCATCACCTGCGCCCACCAGAGCAGCCCCAAGGAGCTGTGGGGGCGGGCGCGACCGTGCTGCATGGGGAGGCGGGCTGGTGGGGCACGGGACTGGGCTCGCAGGCAGCCGCCTGCCCCGGGGGATGGCGAGGGGTGTTGCCAGTTGTGTTCTCCAAGTGCTGACGCAGGTTTCCACATCGCAGGCTTCTCTGATCTGGCAGGAACTGGAGGCTGAAGAACAAGAGCTGCAGCTCGAGGCTCCCCAAAGGCCTGCAAGAAACTCCTGGAGGCCCCGTGGCCAGAAGAGGAGTCCGGGTACCCCCCAACACCCAGATGAAGGCTGCGTCAAATACTTCATCCTGGCCACCACGGCCGCAATTGTGGCTCTCTTCCTGAACGTGTTCTACCCGCTCATCTACCAAACCCGCTGGAGATAGGTGTGGGCACACAGCCAGCTGCAGAGCAGGGCTGCCGGGGCACACACTGTGCCAGAATGCTGCACGGCGAAGACGTCAGAGCTGCCAGGTGGCCAGACAGAACCCTGCGGGCAGCAGGACGGAACCGTGTGGGAAGGACACGCCTGCTGTGGGCACCAGTGCTCTCTGAGGGAAGCATGGGGCCGTCGGCTCCTGTCTGTCTGCTCTGGCATCTCCTATGCCAGTTGGCAGGGCTGCGTGGCTGGCCCCCAGCGTTGCCAAGGCACAGCCCAGAACCAGCATCCCCTCAGCCCGCCCTCACCCTGGCTGCCTCCTTGGATCGGGGCTGGCCCCACTCGTACATGCTGCTCAGGAAAGGACAGTGCCACCGCCACCGGGAACATCCTGGGAACGAGCGGAGCCCTGCCCGGAGGCTGTTGTGAGAACAGGATGCCCTGATACGATCATTGGTCCCACTGCCTCTCCCTGCTTTGGGAGCCTCATGTTCTTCAGAGCTGGCACGAGCTGTATCTCTAGGCCAGCATCATCTCCTGTGCTGGGACTGGGTGACTTGTCACAGAGTGCTTTGTGCTTCCTTGCTCAGCCAGAGGGCTGGGCCACAGTGCTGCTCCTCGCCCCAGGGCATGGGAGAGCAGCACCCAGGCACGCTGTGCTGAGGCACCCACAGCACTCGCTGAACTGCGTGGGCTGCCCCTGCCTGCGTCTGGGGGTCCCAGTTTACAGCGTGTGCAGCTGCCTGGGCTGGGTCTGGGGGAGCACGAGGCAGCACCTTGCTGGGGGACTGGCATGGGCTCGGGGAGCAGCAGGCAGGAGCTAGGCTGCAGGATGCCAGGGGCAGTCTGTGCTGGCAGCGTCACTCTCCTGCACGTTGCAGGGTGTACCAATAAAGGCAGGTTTTCCAAAGAGCTGCAGCCCCTTCTGTGTGACAGGACCGTGGCAGCGGCCAGGCGCTCTGTACCCGAGCCTGCTCCAGTGCAGGAGGCAGCTGCATGGAGTGTCCCTCTTCTGCCCCCTGAGCTGGTCCCAGGGGCACAGCTGACAGAGGTACTGCCCTGCGCTCAGCTGGGTGCAGCAGGCTGCGGGCAGAGCTCTGCCTGCCTGTGCCGAGGGCCCCCAGCCGTGGGGCAGCAGCTGTGGCACGTGCAAAGCGCGGGGTGCCCGGAGGGCCTGGCAGCACACGCTCCTGCCGGGCCGGGGCAAGGGCTGTAGCGGCAGCGGTGTGTGACATTGAGACGTGCTGCCCTTGGCTGAGCGAGGCTCGGGCTGCTCGGGAGTGTTTGGGTTTGAGAGGTGACTTCAGAGCCCTGTGACTTCCTTTTCCATCTCCGATGCCGTCCTGCCGGCAGTGCCCTTGGCTGTCTCAGGAAGGATGCTCAGTGGGAACGGCCGGGGCCCCATCGGCGCTGGGGGGTTCGAGTGGGGCAGCGCAGCCCCCGGAGCCGCCCCACAGCCCGTCCCCGTCGTGCGGTGGTGCGGCCGAGCCCTCTTCCCTGCACACGGGTCCCAGCCCGGTGCGCCCCGCCGTCGGGCCGTGCCTGCCCTGGAACAGTCGCCTCATTGTCTGCGGTCTGGGGCCCCCACTCGCCCACGGCGCTGCCCTCGTGGGGCTGAGTCAGCGCCCGGCGCCTGCGGGGTGACCTCTGCTCTGCTCTGCCCTGCCTGGCGCTGCAGCCCTGGGCTCCGGGCCACGCACCGCTCCCTGCACCTGCCTGCCCTGCAGGTGGGAGTTCCGTTCCCGGAGCCCTCTCCGCCCCCCCCCCCCTTCCTCTCCTGTGCTGCTGCCCACCCTGCGGCCCCCGCACCCGTGCCGGGCGTCGCCCCGCTCGCAGCGGCCCGGGGCGGCGGTGTCGGACGGGGCGAAGCGGCAGCGCCGGGGCTGGGCCGAGCGTGCCGCAGCCTGGCTGCAGCGCCCGGGCAGGTCGGGGCCGTCTGCGGAGCCGCTCTGGGCTCGTTGCCTTCCACCCTTCCCGCTTGCGGGGCCTTTGCCGGGAGCGGAGTGGGAGTAGAGAGGTATGCAGCATCGTGCACTGTCTCACGGCCGCCTTCTGCTTGCAGGGACTGACTCCGGTGCCGTTTGGATCCGGCCTGGCCCCCGAAGGAGCCCCGCCGCTGGCTGCGGAAGGCCTCCCCGAGCGCTTCGCCAGCCCCGCCGAGCGCCCGGCCCCCTCCTACAGCAGCATGGAAGAAGTCGATTAGGGCAGCGCGGGCACCCGCCCTGGGGGTGCGGGCCGGGCTGGGCACCGGGAGGGGCGGAGGGCGGGCAGGGGTCGGGGTTTGTCCTGCTCTCATTAAACTCGCTGAAACTCCGCTCGCCTCGGTGCTCCTTACAGCCCTCGGTGCCGGGCGTGCCCCGTGTCACGCAGCGTCCGGGCGCTGGCAGCCGCCGTCTCGGTGCCTCGTGCTGCTGTCGGGGAACACCCGATGTGCCCTCGTGCCCCGTAGCGCCCCGTAGCGCCCCGCGTCCCCGGCTGCACCCAGGCGGCCTCCGCTGTGCCCTATGGCCCCGAGCACCGCGGTAGATGTGGCGCTCGGGGACGCGGCTCGGTAAGCGCGGTGGGGGTGGGCTGAAGGTTGAACTGGAATCGGAATCGTTTTACGTGATCTCAGAGGTCTTTTCCGACCCGAATTTCGTATCAGCCAACGTCCGCCGGTGTGCCCGGGCCGTCCCGCGCCCCCCGGTGCGCCCTACTGCCCCGAGCACCCCGTGTTCCCCCCGTGTTCCCCCCCCCGTCACCCGCTGCGTTCCGTTGCCCGGTGCCCGCGTCCCGGTGCCGGTGGGGCGGACTGCAAGTCCCGGCAAGCCGCGGGCGGGCGGCGCGGCCAATGGCTCTCGAGGGGCGGCGCGGCCCGGCTCTGCCTCCGCCGCCGCCCGGTGCCGCGGCGCAGAGAGCCCCGGAGCGGCCGCGCGGCGCCGGCCCCGCAGCCCGGCTCTGAGCCGCCCGCCCGGCCCGGCCCGCCCCGCCGCGCCCCGCCGCCCTCAATGAGGTTCTTCCGACTCACCTTCAAGTGCTTCGTGGATTGCTTCTGAGCTCCCCCCGGGCACGGAGCCGCCCCCGAGCCGCCCCCGGTCCCCGGCCCCCCGCGCCATGCCCCCCGTCCCCGCCGACACGGCCGCCCCGCAGCCGCCCGCCGCCCCGAGCCGCGACGCCGCCGCCCCGACGGGCTCCGGTAAGCGCGGGGCTCAACCGGGCCGGGGAGGGATGCGGTGCGCGTTGGGGGGGGGGGAGGCTGCTGGGGGGGGGGCTGCCCACGGCCACGCGCGACCGCGGCGCGCCCCCTCCCGTCCCGCCGCGGGGTGAGTCACCGCTCTGCATTGTGACGTCACGCGCCGGGCTGACATCTGACGTCACGCCCCCACGCGCGGAGCGAGGGGCGCGGGGTGCGGGGGGGGGGATCGCGCGGAGAGCCCCCCCCCCCCCCCCCCCCCCCCACGCGCGCTTCCCCTTTCTCCCCACCCGGGCCGGAACCCGTGAGTGAGCGCTGGTGACGGCGGCGCGCCCCCCCCTCCCCCCCCCCGTCCCTGTCCCGGCAGAGGGCACCGAGCCCCCCGCGGCGGGCGAGGAGCGGACGGTGACGGCGCCGCTGGTGGGGGCCCCCGGCCCCCCCAAAACGGCCGCCCCGGAGCGGGAGACGTGGACCCGGCAGATGGACTTCATCATGTCCTGCGTGGGCTTCGCCGTGGGGCTGGGCAACGTGTGGCGCTTCCCCTACCTGTGCTACAAGAACGGCGGAGGTGAGCCCCGGTGCAGGGTGGGGGGGGACGCCCTACGGGGCCGCCTTTGGGGCTCTTGGGGTGGGGGTCCGCCACCTGCCCGCCCTGACCTACATCGGCGCGCGGCGAGGGGGAGTGCGCGGAGTGCCGCTCGCCATTCGCTGCGCCCAGCGGGCGGCGCGGGGGGGACCGGCGAGGGGGGGACGGCACGGCTGAGCCGTACCCTGAATGCCTGCGTCCCCCCCCCAGGCGTCTTCCTCATCCCCTATCTGCTCATCGTCTTCGTGGGCGGCATCCCCGTCTTCTTCCTGGAGGTGGCCCTGGGGCAGTTCATGAAGCAGGGGGGCATCGCAGCATGGAATATCGCTCCGCTCTTCAAAGGTATTCCCCGTCCCCGTCCCCCCCCCCCGCTCCGTGCCCTGAGCAGGGCCCCCTCAGCTCCCTGCCCACGCCCCGTGTCCCGCAGCCAAGGATGGCAGCTCCCTGCCCTGCCCTGCGGCTCCTTGTTACCGTTCCCGAGAACCACGAGTCCCCACCGTGCCCGTGGCTGACCCCGCGCCATCCCCCCGCCCATCATCCCACGTCCGCGCGTCCATCCCTGCCGTCATCCCCCGTCCTGTCCCCCCGGATCCCCGTGGGCGCACGGAGCCCCCCGTGCCAACCCCACCGCCGCCGTTCCAGGTCTGGGCTTGGCCTCCATGGTGATCGTCTTCTTCTGTAACTCCTACTACATCATGATCCTGGTGTGGGGGCTCTTCTACCTGGTGCACTCGCTGACCGACACGCTGCCCTGGGCCACCTGCGGCCACGCGTGGAACACGGAGCGGTGCGCAGAGTTCTTCCACCTGGAGCTGTGCCGCAACGCCAGTGCCAACGCCAGCGCCGCTGTCACCGCCCTCAACGTCAGCTGCGTGGACATGGCCGACAAGCGCTCACCTGTCATCGAGTTCTGGGAGTGAGTGCGGGGACAGCGCGGGGCGGAGGGGCCGGGGACGCGCGGGTGCTCAGTGCCACCCCGCCGTGCAGGAACAAAGTGCTGCGGCTGTCGGGGGACCTGAGCGAGCCGGGGGAGATGAACTGGCAGATGATCCTGTGCCTGGTCACCACCTGGATCATCGTCTACTTCTGCATCTGGAAGGGCGTCAAGTCGACCGGGAAGGTAACGCGGTCCCACGTCTGTATTGGAGGTGCCACCCGTGCTTGGGGACATCTGAGCCCCGGCCCTGATGGGGACACGTGTGGCACGGGGCGTCCTGCCCCACAGCACCCCCCGCCCCACGGGGGTCTGACCGGCGCCCCGTCCGCAGATCGTCTACTTCACGGCGCTGTTCCCCTACGTGGTCCTCATCCTGCTGCTGGTGCACGGCGTGACGCTGCCCGGCGCGCTGGGCGGCATCGTCTACTACCTGAAGCCTGACTGGTCCAAGCTGGCCGAGGCGCAGGTGAGGGAAGGGGGGGCAGTGAGGCCACGGGGAGGGACACGCGGTGCCCCTAAAACCCCAGCGCCGTCCCCGTGCCCCAGGTCTGGATCGATGCCGGCACTCAGATCTTCTTCTCCTACGCCATTGGGTTGGGCGCGCTGACGGCGCTGGGCAGCTACAACCGCTTCCACAACAACTGCTACAGGTAGGGCTGCGCCGCCACCGGGACCCCGCAGAGCCCCCGCAGAGCCCCCGCAGCAGCCCATAACCCGCTGTGCCCGCAGGGACGCCTACATCCTGGCCGTCATCAACAGCTCCACCAGCTTCTTCGCCGGCTTCGTCGTGTTCTCTGTGCTGGGCTTCATGGCCTCAGAGCAGGGCGTGGATATCTCCAAAGTGGCCGAATCGGGTGAGTGGCGCGCGCTGCGGGCCCCGTGTGTCCTACGGGGGGTGGCACCGCTCACCCCGCTGTCCCACAGGCCCCGGGTTGGCCTTCATCGCCTACCCCAAAGCCGTGACGCTGATGCCCCTGTCCCCGCTGTGGGCCACGCTCTTCTTCTTCATGCTCCTGGTGCTGGGGCTGGACAGCCAGGTACGGCAGTGGGGACGGGGATGGGGACGGGACCCCGTGCCCCTGCTGACCCCGCTGTGTGCCGCAGTTTGTCGGCGTGGAGGGTTTCATCACGGGCATCCTGGACCTGTTCCCCCAGCCGGGGGCCGGCTCCCTGCGCCGCGAGATCACCGCCGCGCTCTGCTGCCTCGTCTGCTGCCTCATCGACCTCTCCATGGTGACGCAGGTGGGGACGCGCAGGGACACGGGACAGAGCCGGGCCGGGCCTCCCCACGGTGCGGGGCTGGAGCTCCCACGGCTGTGCGGGCTGCCTGTGCCATCTGGGGTGTCCGTGCCATCCGAGTGCCCTCGGCATCCAGGGGTCCTTGTGCCATCGGGGATGCCGGTGCCGTTTGGGGTGTCTGTGCTCGGGGTCCCCATGCCATTTGGGTGCCCATGGCAGGGACGTGCAGCACAGCCCGGTGACGCACTGTGCTGTCCCGCAGGGCGGCATGTACGTGTTCCAGCTGTTTGACAACTACTCGGCCAGCGGGATCACGCTGCTGTGGCAGGCCTTCTGGGAGTGCGTGGTCATCGCCTGGGTGTACGGTAAGGCCGCGGGACGGGGAGGGACGCGGGGACGGGCACCCACGGGACCCCGCTGACGTCCCCGTCCCCGCAGGCGCTGACCGCTTCATGGACGACGTGGCCCGCATGATCGGCTACCGGCCGCTGCCCCTCATGAAGTGGTGCTGGGCCGTGGTGACGCCGCTGGTCTGCGTGGTGAGCGGGGTCGCGGTCGCGCGTGGGTCGGGGGCGCTCGGGCGCCCTCGCGTGGCCGCGTGCGCGCTGCCCCGGGCGGCTCTCCGCGGGCTCCGGGCTCCCCCCGGCGGCGGCTGCGGGCACGGCGGTGGGGTGGGACGTGGGACGTGGGACGGGGGACGCTCGGGCGGGGGACGCGCGTGGGGACGGCCGTGGGAGCTCGCTGCCGCTCCGCCCAGGGCATCTTCTTGTTCCACGTGGTGAACTACAAACCGCTGACGTACAACAAGACCTACGTGTACCCGTGGTGGGGTGATGCCATCGGCTGGGTCCTGGCGCTCTCCTCCATGCTCTGCATCCCCTGCACCGTTATCTACAAGCTCCTGCGCTGCAAAGGCTCCTTGCGCGAGGTGGGGCGGCACCGGGCCACCCTCGTCCCCGTCCCCATCCCCGTTCGGATCTGAATCCGTCCCCTGTCCCTTCCGGCATCTCCATCCCATCACCTCACGTTGCTGTCGCAGTCCCATCCTGAGCTGAATCCCATCCTCATCCCTGCTGCCCTCTCCCCATCTCATCCCTGTCCCCACCGCTGTCTCACTCGAAGCCAACCTCATCTGAATCTCATCCCTGCCTCTATGGGTGTCTCTGAATCCCATCCTTGTCCCCATCCCTGTCTCGCTCTCAGCACTATCTCAGTCCCCATCCCCACCCTGTGCGTTGCTACCCTGTCCCTCTCAGTCCCATTTCAATCCCTTCCCCAGCCCAATCCAAATCCCATCCCTACCCTATGCCCATCCAAACTCCATCCCTGTTCCCATCCTCACCCCATCCCAATCCAGACCCCATCCCCACCCACGGGCCGTGTTCCGTGCCCCATCCCCACCGCTGACCCCATGTCCCCGCAGCGCTGGCAGCTGCTGACCACACCGATCTGGGGCCACCACCACCTGGAGTACCTGACGCCCGAGGCCGAAGCCAAGCTGCTGGCCCCGGAGCCCCCCAAGGAGAAGACGACGCTCTTCGAGACTGTGATCTGAGCGTGGGGAGGGTCGCGCTGCTCCCGCCCGCCATAGCAATAATGCCAGCACCGCCTCCCACCCACGCAGCCCCGCGCCTGGGCCCCCCCCGCCGCACTGCCCCAGCCTCGATGCAGGGAGCAGGGGGTGGTGGGAACCGCTCGGGGACACGGGGACGGGGCGGCCACGGGGGTCCCCAGCGCTGGGAGGGGGGTGTGGGACGTGGGGAGAGGGTGGTGGGAGGGGGGGAAGTGAGTAGGACAGCCCCTCCCCGGCCTCCGTCCCTGTGTCCCGCTGCCCCCCCGGCTCGGCCGCCCCGGCCAGTGGCACCTCGCTCACTAACCGCTTCTGTAGCGTTTGTCTGGTGTAACCCCAACCGCCCCGACATCTGGCAATAAACTGGGAGACCCTGGCACACCCCGGCTTGGGATGGTGGCACTGGGTTGGGAGGAGCTGGGTGGGGGTGGTGGCGCTGATGGGCTGTGGAGAGGGGGGTACCTCTCACTGCAGGGTTATAGGGACAGCTGCTGCCCTGTGCCCACCTGGCCGTGGGAGGGTTGTGAGGCTTAGAGTTGTCCGAGTCCAGGTGTGATGTGGGGCTGGGGGCATCAGCAGTGTATGCTACCCCAGGAGGCCCATGGGCATCCTGCCCCACACTGAGGTCAGGGATGTCCCACCACGAGGAACAAGGAGGGGACAGTGGCACCGCCTGGCCAGGCCATCCCTGCGTCATGCCTTGTCACAGCACCACGCCGTGTCATACGGCTCTGTTGTAACACCCTGTGCCGTGCCACGGTGGGGGCTGTGCCGTGCCATGGTGGGGGCTATGCTGTGCCGTGCCAAGTGGCCGTGCCGTGCCAGGTGGCCGTGCCATGTCAGGTGGCCGTGCTGTGCCGTGCCAGGGGCTGCACCGAGCTCCAGTGGGACCGGGGTGCAGCGGGGTCTCATCCTGGGACACCGGTTGGTCCCACCGCTGCACCCTCTCACCCCACCACGGTGATCCAGCCATTCCGGCCCCACCGCCATCTCACACCATAATTAGTGCAGGCAGGGCGGAAGCACCCCTGCTAATTGCCGGTGACTCGTTAGCACTGGAGCACCACGTGCGTGGGGCGCGGCAGGACGATCCGGCAGGGCTGGTCTGCGGGCATCCCGCTGCGCCGTGCGGGTCTGTGGGGCCGTGGCGGGGCCCTCGTGTCACAGCATGTCACAGCCCTGCGATAAAAGCAGAGGCTGCGGGGCGGCGTTGGGGCACGGCGGCACAGACGGTGAGAGCAGAGGCAGCGGGACAGGGCAGGGAAGGGAAGGGAAGAGCAGGGAAGGGAAGGGAAGCGGGGAGAGGAGGTGCCGGGGCGCTCGGCCACGCGGCCATGAACAAGATCACGGTGTACGAGCGTGCCGACTTCGAGGGGCTGAGCCGTGAGTTCACCTGCGACGTTCCCGACCTGCACGAGCTGGATTTCGGCGACTGCATCGCCTCGCTGAAGGTGGTGGGGCAGCCCTGGATCGCCTACACGCAGCCCAAGTACGAGGGCGAGCCGCACGTCTTCGAGGAGGGCGAGTACGAGGCCGTGGAGCGGCCCAACAGCTTCTCGGCGCTGCGCCTGGTGCACCACGACCTGCTGGACCCACAGATCACCCTTTACGAGCGGCCCCACCTGCAGGGCGCCTGCAAGGTGGTCAGCGAGGAGACCAACTTGGCGTACGGGTACTTCAACGACCGCGTGGCCTCGCACGTGGTGCAGCGCGGGGTCTGGCTGCTCTACCAGCACCCCAACCGCGGCGGCTGGCACTGCTTGGCGTGGCCCGGGGAGCGCGTGGACGACTACGGGGCGCAGCTGCGCTTCCAGGCCCGGCTGTCCCACCTGCGCCCGCTGCGGCCCGGCCGCCCCGCGGTCACCGCGCAGCTCCTGTGGGACCAGAAGCGCGTAGAGGCGGAGCGGGAGGTGCTGGTGGATGAGATCGTGGGGGTGAACGAGACCGAATCGGAGCAGGCGCTGGCGGCCGGCAGCACGCGGGAGTACAGCACGACGCTGTGGCAGAGCTTCCGCTTCAGCAACGCCACCAGCCTGCGGGCCGGGCTCTCCTTCACGGTGACCGTGGAGGCCGGCAACGTCTTCACGGTGCAGAAGGGCCGCAGCGAGTCGTGCACGCGGAGGGAGCGCAGCGAGGTGGCCCTGCCCGCCAAGGTCCCGCCGCGCACGCAGCTCACCGTGCACGTGCTGCGCAAGGAGGTGACGCTGTCCGTGCCCGTGCTGCTCACCATCACGCAGAACGAGGCGGTGCGCACCGAGATGGGGGAGTACCGCAGCGTGTCGGGCACCAACGTCTGCGCGCGGTTCAGCATGAAGCCGCTGCCCGCCGCGGGCACCGGGAGGGAGGAGCGAACGGAGGCTGTGGAGGGCACAGAGCAGGCGCGCAGTGCGGGGATGGGGCGGGTGGCGGCCGACGGGACGGAGCCGGGGGACGACGTGAGCGCGGAGCGGGAGCCCACCGGGTGCTGAGAGCCCACCGTGCCAATAAAGCCCTTTCTGAATTGCAGCGCTGGCAGTGGTGCGGTGGACGGGAGTGGGTATCCTGCGGTGCCGCAGCCCGAGCTCGGCGCTGTGGGGCGGCTACGATGGGGGGGTGTTGGGCATAGAGGTCAGCTGGGGGAGCTGGGGCGCGGGAGGGGACGTGGGAAGGGGCGCGGGTGGCTGCGGGGACCCAAGGGGAAGTACAGGGGGATGGGGTGGCGGTGGGAACACAACGAGGGGGGACGTGGGTGGCTGTGAGGGCGTAAGAGGGGCGCGAGGAAGACGGAAGCGGCTGCGGGCACACGTCGGGGACACGGTGGGCAGGGGTGGCCGTGGGGACACAATGGGGGGATGAAGGGAGGAGACGGGCGGCCGTCTGAGGCATAAGGCGGACACGCGGGGCCGCAGCACGGATGCCCGCCGACGACAAAAGAGACGGAGCGCCGTCCTCGGGGGTCCGCCCGCCACCGCCCCCCGCAGCTCCGGGGCCGCCCCCGCCGGCCCCCAGCCCCGCCCCGGGCCTGCCCCCCACGTGTCCGCCGTGGGCGGCGGTCCCTTTAAATGATGCAACCTTCCTTCCGCCTGACCGCGCCCCCCTGCGCTTCGATTCGCGGAGCTTTCGAGGAGCTCCCTCGCTCCATTGGCCGAAGCGAGCGGCGCTCTCCTCTGATTGGCTCGCCGAGGGGGGCGGTGCGGCGCGAGGCCCCGCCCCCGCAGGCGGGCAGCGGCAGCATGGCGGCGATGGCGGCGACGGAGGAAGCGGAGGCGCTGGATTTGTTCACCGGCATCGGGCTGACCGAGGCCAAAGCCCGCGAGACGCTGCGCAACGCCGCGCTGAGCGCGCAGCTCCGCCAGGCCGTGCTGCAGGCCCGCGCCGCGCTGGGCTCAGGCCTGGATAAAGCCACCGGCGCTCTGCTGTACAACGCGGCCGCCCGGCTCCGCGACCCGGACCGCTTGGCCTTCGTGGTGGGGTACATCGGGCGGAGGGAGATCCGCACCGACCAACAGTTGGGCGGTACGGAACGGCCTGGGGGGGGTGGGGGAGCGGGGCCCGGGGCCGGTGAGGCCGGTGCTGAGCGCGCTGTGGCCGCAGCCGCCCTGCAGTACCTCCGCAGTCACCCGCTGGAACCGCTGGAACCGGCGGACTTCGAGCGGGCGTGCGGCGTGGGAGTGCGGGTCAGCCCCGAGCAGATCGAGGAGGCGGTGAGTGGGGCCGTGGGGGGCGCGGAGGGGGAGCGGAGGGAACGGGGGGGTCGGGCGTGTGCTGCCCGCTCAGCCCCAGGGATCCGCAGGTGGAGGCCGTGGTCAGCCGGCACCGGGAGGAGCTGCTGGCGGAGCGGTACCACTTCAACACGGGGCTGCTGATGGGTGAGTGCGGGGCTGGGGATGGAGGCGGGGCTGGGGGTCTTCTTGTAGCCCCTCGGGCCGCACCCCACACCGTGTGCCCCAACAGCGGAGGCGCGGAGCCGGCTGCAGTGGGCGGATGGGAAGAGCATCAAGAACGAGGTGGATCTGCAGGTGGGTGCTGGGCACTGCGGCACAACGCGCCCCCGGGCCGCCCCGGGTATGGGACGCCCCGTCAGACCACCTTCATCCCACCCAGGTGCTGCATTTGCTGGGACCAAAGACAGAAGCTGATCTGGAAAAGAAACCAAAGGTGATGCGGAGGAGGGGCCGCGTGGTGGTTCCTGAGTGGCCACAGCTGTCATCGCAGGACAGTGCTATTGCTGGGGGGGCGGGTAGAGCTGGAGGGAGGTGTGTGTGCAAAGAGGGCGTTCAGGCTGCTGTGCTCATCCCTGCAGGCTGCCAAGGCCCGGCCAGCCCCAGTGGAGAAGCAGAAGGCAGCCGTGGTGGAGAATGGTGAGTGGCTTCCTGGGAGCTTCCCCAGCACTTTGGTCCCGGCAGTCCCCGGGCCGTGGTCAGGCATCGCCGCACTCAGTGTGAGCACAGGCTGTTCTCTGTCTCACCAAACAGTGCTGGCTCAGCCCTGTCTCTCCCTGCAGGTGAGGTGGGCGCAGAGACAAAGTCACTGCTGGAGCAGCTGCGAGGAGAAGCTCTGAAATTCCACAAGCCGGGTGGGTGTGAGGAGGCACTGCCTGCAGGCTGCCAGGCCCGGCACCGTGCTGCAGCACTGACCGCACCGTTCCCGCAGGAGAGAACTACAAAACGGAGGGCTACGTGGTGACACCCAACACCATGGCTCTGCTGAAGCAGCACCTGGCGCTCACGGGTGGGCAGGTGAGGTCAGGTCTCCGAGCACAGCGACTCCTTTGAGGGTGACATCGTCGTGTAAGGCTGCAGCGGGCTCTGGGGAGGTACAGGGTGTGGGGGATTGTGTCAGTGCCTTCTCTTTTCCCCCACACAGGTGCGGACGCGGTTCCCTCCTGAGCCCAATGGCATTCTGCACATCGGCCATGCCAAGGCAATCAACTTCAACTTTGGTTACGCCAAGGTGAGCGCCGCCAAGCCCTACGGCCTGCTCCCATCTCCCTGCATCCTCTGGCTGTGTCCAAGCCTTGTGGGGAGCAGCTGCTTACTCTCCTCACTTCCCCAGGCCAACGGGGGCATCTGCTTCTTGCGCTATGACGACACCAACCCTGAGAAAGAGGAGGAGAAGTACTTCACGGCCATCCGGGAGATGGTGGAGTGGCTTGGTAGGGCTTGTACTGGGGAGAGCAGGATGGGGCTGGGATGCTGCTGGCAATATCCCTGCACGCAGCTCCTGCTGTCAGGCCCTAGTAATGGCTTCAACCTGTCTTGTCCCTCCCAGGCTACCAGCCCTACGCTGTGACTCATGCCTCAGACTACTTTGACCAGCTCTACACCTGGGCTCTGGAGCTCATCCGCAGGTGAGTGTGCTGCGGTGGTGTCCAGGGATGGCTGCCCCTTGTCCAGGGGTGGGCTGCTTATGTCCGCTTGGCCACGTGTCCTCCCTGCAGGGGACAAGCCTACGTCTGCCATCAGAAGGTTGAGGAGATCAAGGGTCACAACCCACCACCGTCACCGTGGCGGGACCGGCCCGTGGAGGAGTCACTAGTGCTCTTTGAGGTACTCTCAGCCAGGGACTGTGTGCCCATGGGGCGCAGGGCCCAGCTGATGGCCTTTGCCCGCCCTGCAGGACATGCGAAAGGGGAAGTTTGGGGAGGGGGAGGCCACGCTGCGGATGAAGCTGGTGATGGAGGATGGGAAGATGGACCCCGTTGCCTACCGCGTCAAGTTCACACCACACCACCGCACCGGGGACAAGTGGTATGGAGAGCCCACAGCGTCCCACAAGATGTGTCAGGGACGGGTCTGTGGGTATGTGGAGCGGGAGGGTCTTGGGAGAGGGACAGGGAGGCTGGGGCAAAATTCACACGCCCTGTAGGTGCATCTACCCGACGTATGACTACACTCACTGCCTTTGCGACTCCATCGAGCACATCACGCACTCCCTCTGCACCAAGGAGTTCCAGGCCAGGTGAGCGCCGTGCACAGCCCTGGGCAGGGGTCACCGTGTCCTTGTGGCTGAGCCGGGCTGTGCTTCCTTGCAGGCGCTCCTCCTACTTCTGGCTGTGCAACGCGCTGGACGTGTACTGCCCTGTGCAGTGGGAATACGGCCGCCTCAACCTGCTTTACACCGTTGTCTCCAAGAGAAAGATCATCCGCCTGGTGGAGACTGGGGCTGTGCGGTAGGGGTGGACCAGCAGACAGCGTGGCTGTCGCTCAGGGCGTGCTGGGTTGTCACAGCAGTGTTTTCTCAGGGACTGGGATGACCCACGGCTCTTCACGCTGACAGCCCTGCGCCGGCGAGGCTTCCCTCCTGAGGCCATCAATAACTTCTGTGCACGGGTAGGCACCGTGGGATGGGGCATGTGGACGTGTCCCCCTAGCCAGCAGGGTGACGGCAGCGCGTCCCATCCCGCAGGTTGGTGTGACAGTGGCCCAGGCGACGATGGAACCCCACTTGCTGGAGGCGTGTGTGAGGGATGTACTGAATGAGCAGGCCCCCCGCGCCATGGCCGTGCTGGAGCCCCTCAAGGTCACCATCACCAACTTCCCAGCCCCCCAGGTGAGGCTGCTGTGGGCCGGGCCGGGCTGGGTGCAGGGCTCCTGGGGCAGCGTTCACCCCCTGCTGTCCCCCAGGCAATCGATGTCCTCGTGCCCAACTTTCCTGCTGATGAGAGCCGGGGCTTCCACAAAGTGCCCTTCCAGTCCGTCGTCTACATCGAGGAGAGCGACTTCAAGGAGGTGAGTCGGGCGCAGTGCCACTGAGCGTTGGCGGCAGAGCAGGGAGGGGGACGCAGTCACGGGGACTGAGCTGGAGGGGGGGGGTCTGTGCTGCGCCCCCTCCTGCAGCAGTGCATCCTCTCGCAGGAGGCAGACAGGGGCTACAAGCGCCTGGCCCTCGGGCAGCCAGTGGGGCTGCGGCACACCGGCTACGTCATCGCCGTGCAGAATGTCATCAAGGTGCGTGGCCCTGGGCAGGGGGGCTGTGGGCCGGATCTGCCCCCTGATGGCTCCTCTCCCCCCACCCCAGGATGCCCGTGGGCGTGTCATTGAGCTGGAGGTGACCTGCACCAAGTCTGACGCAGCAGAGAAGCCCAAAGCCTTCATCCATTGGGTGTCACAGCCGCGGGTGTGCGAAGTGCGGCTGTATGAGCGGCTGTGAGTACCGGGGCAGCAGGGCAGTGGTGTCACCTGGCTGCTCTCAGCCCACCACGGGGTGCCGCTGCCCCACAGCCCCTTTAGCTGAGTCTCATTGCAGGTTTTTGCACAAAAACCCCGAGGACCCTTCGGAAGTGCCGGGTGGATTCCTGAGCGACCTCAACCCCGTGAGTGCCAGCAGTGATGTGCTGCAGCCCTCGTGTCCTCAGCGCTGGCACGCAGAGGGGCTGAAGGTGCTGACAGTGCTGCTTCTCCCCCTTAGGACTCCCTACGTGTGGTGGACGATGCCCTGGTTGACAGCTCTGTCCTCGGGGCACGGCCCTTTGATAAGTTCCAGTTTGAGCGCTTGGGCTACTTCTCAGTGGATCCTGACAGCACTGACAGCAAGGTGAGCCCTGGGCCGGGGGGGGGCAGCACACCGGGCCCCCCTGAGAGGCTGCAGTGCTCTGAGCCCCGCCTCTGCCTGTCCTCAGCTGGTGTTCAACCGGACTGTGACGCTGAAGGAGGACCCCGGCAAAGCCTGAGCCCTGCTGCCACCCCACTGCCTGTGTGCCCCCCACCCAGGGGGAAGGCTCCTGGGGGGGGGGGGCAGGATGGAGCCCAGCCTCACGCCCTCTCATCAAGAGCCGCAGCTGCCTTAGCACAGCCCCGCGGGGCCGTGCCGGTGTCACCTCAATAAAGTGGAGCAAGTGGAGCATCGCAGCCTGGTCTCTGTGTTCAGCCCCGGGGTCAGTGGGAGGGGCGGGAGGCACCTATCTGTGTGCCGGGTGGTGCCGCCGCGCGGTGCGCCGCTGCGTGGGGATACGGACCGCGGCGCTGCCGGGAGGTGCGCGCCGGGGATGTGTACAAACAGCGGCCGCCGTCCCGCGTTAAGGTGGACTCGAGTGGGGCGAGCCCTGCCCGGCCCTGCGCCGAAGGTCCCCGGCGAGCCCCCGCGGTCCCGGTTCGTCCCCTCGCAGCTCTCTATCCCCAGCCCCCTCGGGGCCCGCCGTGGGGCGTGGGAGTCTCTGCCCGTCCCCGTGGGCCACCTTAAGCAGCCGTGGGGCCGCACCGCGCGCACGGGCGCGTTAAAGCAGCCTCAGGCAGCGTTTTCCTCCCGATCCCGGCGTGGAAACAGCGGGGCTGGGACAGCCGCACGGCCCGCGGCCGGCACCGGCACCCGCCCGTAGGCGCCCCGTGGGTCGGGGCCTGCCCGCAGCCTTGTAGGTCGGCCCGCAGCCCCGTGCCCTGCGTCGGCCAGACACCAGAAGCTGCGTCGCCAGCCCCGCAATGCCCCAACCCGCGGTGCTGGTAACGCCCCGGCCGCGCCCCACGCGTGTCCCGGCTCCGAGAGCGCCCCTCCCGCCGCGCAGCGCGCCCCCCGCCGGCCGCCCCCACCGCGGGAGCGCGGCCCCTTTAAGGCGAGGGGCGGGCCCGAGCGCCGAGCTCTCGCGGGAGTTGAGGGCCGCGCTCTCGCGAGGCCGAGGTAGCGCGCTGATTGGCTGCGGGGGGTTGAATGTAAGATGGCGCCCAGGGAGCTGTGAGGGGAAAAGACTCGGGGCCGAGGCGGCGGCGGCGCGAGTCGGCGGCGGCAGCGGGGCCGGGGTGAGGCGAGGCCGGGCCGCGGCGCAGCGCAGCGGGGCCGCCGGGCCGGGGAGAGCGGGGGGACGACGCGAGGCGGGGGGACGGCGGGGCCGGGCGGGGCCTACCGTCGTGCGCAGGGGGGGAGGCGGCGGCGGCGGTTCCGGGGGCGGCGCGGGCCCGGCGGGGAGGGGGAAGGGAGGAGCGGCCCCGCCCGGCGGGAGCGCGCGCGGCTTCACCGTGCCCGCGCGGGGCGCGCCCCCCTCCGCGCCCCCCTTCCCTCCGCCTCGCTCGGGCGGCGGCAGCGCGCACCGGAAGGCTGCGGCCTCCGCCTTCCCACCGAGCCCAAACATGGCTCCTGCGGCGGGGCGGCGGCGGGGGCTGCCCGGGGCCCGCGGGGAACAAAGGAGGGCCCCGGCGCCCCGCTGCAGGTGGAGGGAGGCCGGGCCGGGCCGGCGGTGGGGCCGGGCGCGGTGACGGGGCGGTTTGTGCCGGGGGACCTCTGGGCTCTGTCACCGCTGCTGCTGCCTTGTGCTGCTGCCTTGTTCTCAGCTCTGCCTTCCCCAGCCCGGTGCCGTGACAGGTGCGGAGGGAGGGGTCCTATCGCTGCCTTCCCCGGAGCCCGGCGATGTCTTCCTGATCATATTAAGTGGCAAAGCCTATTGAACGTAAAATGGTTTTAATAAAGAAAAAGGAACCGGGGATGGAAAGGGCTTCTTTGTTCTGTCTTCTCCAGAACGTTACAAGTCTAAGAGCTCAGGACAAGAGCAGCAGAAATACATGCACCATGGTGACTGGTGAGTCCGGATCGTCCACATGCTGCGAGTCGTGTGTGTGTTCTCAGTAACCTCGGGCTGAGTTATGAACTAACCGTGTGTGCTCGCGATCGTCAGAGGGCTTTGTGCCCTTATTTCCTAGAAGATGGGGTAGTACTGAGAAGGGAGGGCTTACATCCACTTAGCAAAGGAAGCGTTCTGCTCGGGTGCTCTTTTGGCTTCAAAATGTGCTGCTGAGGCCTAAGGGAGAGTTTGCTGTTTCTAACACGTGTCTGATGGTTCAAGGGAACGTATCCTGGTGAAAGTGGCAGCTGCAGCAGTGAGCTGCGTGCTGCAGAACCTTGGCCTGTTGAATGCGTTCAGAGGTTTTCTTCTGTTCAGAAACGTGGGTGAGTTTAGTTGTAACAGCTGTGGTTTGTGGTTACAGCATTACTTTCCTGGATCTTCACCTAGCCCTGGTACCTGTGCTGCTGCGTGTGGCTGTGAAGCACAGCCTGAGCCATCCGGTGCTCTTTGTTAAATGTATCCCCAAGCAGCCTTTGGGTAGATGGGAATGATTCTGTGTTACCTGTGGTGCCTTCAGCTCTTTCTGTTGGCTGGAGTTGAAAGGAAGGTCCTGTTGCTGTTTGGGAGCAGGAACGGTGCTTTCAGTACCATGTGGCATAATGGGGTTCTGCTCCATGCTTGGGACTTCACATGTTGCAGTGGCTTGCAGAAGCATTTCAGGGCTTTATTTGTTATTAACTCTTAGTGTAGTAATTTCACGCCAATAACAACAAAGGTTTTTCTGTGCTAGGTGAGAGCTTCCTTGTGACAGCTTGTGGCAGGGGAAGATTCACAAGACCAGAATGGTAGGCTGACTGTGGTGCTGATTAGGATGGAGCAGCTGAGCAGGGTCAAGCATTTGTATGTAAGAAATTCATGCTATTTGTTCTGCTTCCTGGTGGTCAGAAGAGGTAGGTGGTGGTTTGGTGGTGAACCTCCTGCTGATCTTTGAGCCTGTTGTTTCTGTATCTGGGTTTCTGGTAGCTTCTGATCTCTGCCGTGGAGGAGCACGATGTGTGTATAAGCAGCTCCTGGGAGAGGGGTTGGAGTTCCAAAAGCGGTGTATGAGCCTTCATGCGGTGTAGTTCCATGACATAACTTTAGCTGTTTGGGGTTAAAGGTAACTACTGATGTCTCTTGACAAGATGAACAGAAAGTGAATAACCTCCTAAGACACAATTGATTCCCTGAGCCCTTTCAGCAGAGTAAGTGTGAATGCAGCAGTAAGGAGGAGGGCAGGACTTTGCCAGGGGTTGAGCCCTCCCAGTTCTGCAGCAGTTGGCTGTCACAGCAGCAGCAGTGAAGTCAAAGAGCAGCTGTTAGTGTTCACTGCTGGGCTCCTGGCATGGCATCCTTGAGGCTTCTTCCCCAGAAGTCTCCCCTCTGCAGGCTGTGTCTGCTAATGCACCTCTAGGTGGCTGTGCACTGTGATTGTGCTGTTCTAAAAGCTTCACCATGGTACTTAAGTAGAAAATGTGCAAGTTCTAAGTAGAAAATTGAGACAGGTTAATAACTGAAAATGTGTTTACCTGCTTGAGAGCGTCTACCAGAGCTTCTTACAGTTAGGTGCAAGATGAATTTGTGTGCTGGGTGTAGGTCCTGTCCGAGTCCCTGAAGATGTATTAGTAACTTTTAATCTCCCACTGGTGTCACCTTGGACATGCAGTCATTGGTCACCTGGAAAAAGATTGATGGAAGAAAGGTGCAAAGCACCGGCTGAGCCTCTTCAGTAGAACAAGCAGAACATCAAGCTTAGATGTGCTTAGTTTTCCTTGGGTTCCTTCTCCTGGAAGAAACCTTGCTGAGTCAGCAACTGAGTGAGTAGTTTTAGTGGCTCTGTCACGCAAGCCTGAGAACTTGTCAGAGCAGAATCACTGACAGGTAGGAGTCTGTCAGTGTCTCTCTGTCTGTCTCTCTGTCCAGCTCTGGGCTCTACGGGAGCTTCTGTATGCTAATTTCTACAGAATTGTTGTATTAAGCAAGTGGACGCTGTTATCTTCTGCTTTGTATTGCTGAGGATCAATACGTGTTTTAAGCAGTCATTCCAGAAATGGTATATTCAGCAAGCTGCCTCGTGTTCCCTTACCTGTGATGTTCCTTCTTGCTCACATGGGCCTGGTCAAACATGCTAGCCGTGAACCTCCTCCATGTAAACAAAAACCGTGTGTGTTTAGGCTGCTGTCACGTAACAGTGAAGAGTGGTTAGAGATCACTGCAGCGCTTGCAGGTATTGGTGGGAACTGGGCTTGGACTTGGCAACGCGGTTACGCCACTGACAGCCTTGAACTCGCTCCCGTCTTCACACGGTTGTTGCAGTCTTCTGTTCAATCAAAAACCTCTGTCCTGGTTCCGCTTGGTTAAATCGCTGTGAAATGTTGCAAAGGGTGCTGCTTTTCATACTTTTTCTGTTAAGGACTGCAGTCAACATGTGCATACAGTGATGTTGTCCCTTTTTCTATCTCTCTGCCAGTAATACCAGATCTCTTCTAGTCTGAGTGCTGTGCTGTTTCTTGTCCTTTCACAGCCATCTCAGCAGCTGGTGGTGTTAGAGCTCAAATCTATTTACCCTTTATCAAGACTAATGAGTACCTTAGAAACAAGCAGTATGCTCACTGCAGAAACAATTTGTGGGTTTAAACAAGTTAAGTCAATAAGAGAAGAACGCTGCTGGTGTGTACCCTGGAGCTTCCTAATGTTCTCAGGTGTAGCCATCTTTTTTTTTTCCCTCCTTGCACTTGCTTTCCCAAATCATCTGACTGCTTCTATCTCTCTTCTGTCTTTACACGTTTCTCGTTAACCTCTTCCTGTATTAAAAAATAGCAGGAGCCAATGCTGCTGTTGGCTGCTTAATTTCCAGAGTTCTCCTTCTCCGTGTGTGTAGTTCTGTTTGAGGAATCTCTTGATTCCAGTGCTCTCCTCTCGCTTGCTGTGTTCAAATCGATAGGGCTGTACTAGTCCTAATAGCAGAGGGATGAATGCTGCGTCTGCTGCTCCTCTGTTCTGCTTCCTATTAGCTGCCTAGAGTAGAGCTGCATGGCCTGACAGAACACGCTGCTCGGTTCTCCACCTCCATGGCTGTGAAGCAGAGCCATGTGTATTGATTTCTGAGCTTCTCTTGCTAGCATTGCATGCTGCAAACGAATGAGGTCTGTGATTTGATTTGTTCTGTGATGAGATTCGCCTGGTGTGGGTGAAGTATAATTCTGGAAGGTGTTACATGGCAGTGAGCTCTTTGAAATAGGTGTCATGATTGTACCCGATGTCATTCAGACTTCCCTGAACTGCTGAGGGTTAATTTGAGAGGAGTGTAGCACTGCAAGGTGCCTCACAAAGCTAAAGCATCTGTCTCAGGGCATCTGGCCCTGCATGTTTGCTGGATTTCTTATGGTGCTCAGTATGAGAAATTAATTACTGGAGTTGGGAATGTCCTTGCACCAGAGGAGCACTGTAGTTAAGAGTTTTCACTTTCTCTTTCCTTAAGGAACCCTCAGGACCTTACAATATGAATAATTCTCTGGAGAACACCATTTCCTTTGAAGAATACATCCGCGTGAAGGCGCGAACGATCCCCCAGCACAGGATGAAGGAGTTCCTGGACTCCCTGGCTTCCAAGGGGCCGGAAGCTCTGCAGGAGTTCCAGCAGACGGCCACCACCACGATGGTGTACCAGCAGGGCGGCAACTGCATTTACACGGACAGCACAGAGGTGGCCGGGTCTTTGCTTGAACTTGCTTGCCCTGTGACAACCAGTGTCCAGCAGCAAACTCAGCAAGAGCAGCAGATACAGGTTCAGCAACCACAGCAAGTCCAGGTAAGCATCTTAAATCGTCTCTGAAGGTGTATATGACTTGTTGGCCCACAGAATAGTGTTCAGAGCCAGCTACTGGCTAACCTGAAACCAGAGGAAAGCGCTTAAGAAGCAGGACCAATCAACTTCATGTAGAACACTGCTTCCCTCTTGTTTAAGGAATTTGGTAGTAAATTTGTCTTACTGTGCCTCCATTGAGCCCCACTGTAGGAGGAGTAACATACATAGCAATGTAGTGGTGTAACCTATTTGAGAAATGGTTGACAGTTTTGGCATGTACACAGCTCCCTGAAGCCTTGCACTCTGTGAAGCAGCTATAAATACCCTTCTTTCTCTGCTGGTCTTGCTTTTCCTTGTTGTTTAGAGTGGCAGTGGGATCTAACTCTTGTTGCTTTTATTTTTTATTTTTTTTAATGAAATCAATACTCTTCAAATAATTTTACTTGAACGTTCTAGAAGCTGTAGTTCTTGAACTGGCTTCTAAAGCTGGAGAGAAATGCACAGAAGTTGATCTAAGTTGTGAACCATGGGAAGATGATTTTTGTGAAAGGTGTTCTAAAAGGTGCATATGTACCAAGGAAGCTGGCTCCTTTGCACGGTGGTAGGAGTCTTCTGCAGCTCTTTTAACAGATATTAAAGTAATTTGTATTAAGTTTTAAATGAGAAAAATCCAGCATCAAGAAAAAATATGTAACTTTGAGGACCAACTGCCTTGGTCCTCAAATGCTTAAAGAGCTCATAGGTGGCAGGGCATTACCAAGGTTCTCTTAAGGTGCATCTCTAAACAGCTGAACTCTGACTGTGGCTGTGATTTTGATACACTTCAGATGGGAAAGTTGCTGACTTGTGTAGCCTGCATTGTGAGCTTTCTTCTTTTGCAACAAATGAGGGTACCATTGCTGCGATACAGACTTCTGCTGACATCTCACTTGTGTGCTCTTATCCTACAGTGAAGACAAACTTTCCTCTTTCATTGGATAACTTGTCTCCCAATTACCCTTTCTATCCAGTAACTGAATGCTCAGCTAGGACTTCTGTAACCTGTTGCCCTACAGTAACTCGTGACACAAGGCTTTTGAAGAATAAAAGCCTGTAGTCTCACAGATAGATACCTTAGATCTCTGCATGAGTCTATTAGAAGTGGTCAGGGGTGGCTTTGGTTCTGCCAGCTAGCATGTTTTGGGGGTGAAGTTTCATTTTTCAGTTCAGCAGAAGAACTATTAGAAGGATTAGGGCTTTTTCAGTGCCTCAGCCTTGAAGATGTTAAAGGCCCCATACCAATCTTAAAACTGACAAGGAATATGTATGTATGCATGTGTTTCTTACTGCTGCCTCCTTTTGGAACTTCTCAAAGCTCAGGCTTGACCCTTGCAAGCCTCCTAGTAACAGAGATAGGGAGGGAGGTCAAATATCATATGCTCCAGAGAAAAATAAGCTCCTGACCTTCTTGAAAATAACCATAGAGTTGCTGCCAGAGTTATGTTCCTGTTTTGTAAACTAAATGGCCTGCACCTTATGGAGAATGGGAGAAATCTAACGAAAGTCAAGTTCTCAAAAAGCTTTCCTAAAAAAAGCCTTTGTTTTTGGTGCGACTCTGCTTTAGAATACCTGCTTTCACATCTGTCAGTACGGACAGTAGTGTTTGTATTGCCTCCTGTGTGGCTCTCTTCAGCCCGTTACCACCTCCCATCACAGTCTGGTGGCACATTTTGTACCTGATGTGGCTGCAGCTTTCATCAGCAGTGCCACTGGATTTGTCAGTATTCGAGCATCTGGCTCAGAATTATCTTTGAGTTAGCCTTATTTCTCAGAATTTGGGTAGAGAAATGTCTTTGCTCATCTGTAAGAGTTCTTCAATGTTTTTTCAAGATTTCTTGTCAAGATCCAGTTAAGGTTAAACCTATAAACCTATGATGTAGCATGCAGACGTTTCATGACTGTTTCTGTGGCAGCACTGGCAAAGCCTGGTGGCTTTGTGTGAGCTAAACCCCAGGTTGTGTTGGGGTGCTGGGGGTGACAGTGTTCTTCCAGAGCAGTGTGTCTGATTCTTCTGGCTCACTTTGCTGTTGTTTTATGATAATTTTTGGTCATCCTCTGAGATCTTAATCAAACTTAAATCATCCCAGTTCTTGACTTGATAATCCTTTTAATTCTTGCTAATCCAATTGCAAATTAGTGAAGACCCTCTGAATGACCGTGCTTCTATCTGGCAGTGTGGCAGTGTCGCTGAAGGTGACTAATAATATCACAGGTCAGATGACCTCATGGCTGCAAGTGCTGATGACAGCCCTATGATCATAAAGATAGACAGTGCTCAGGTTTCATCCTCTGTCTTCGTTGCTGAAGACAAAGACTGCGTGACTGCTGCTGCTTTTATTTATCCTGGCAAAATATGCTTCCTGTTTTGAAGGAAAATTTGTCACCTTAGGGTTTTCTTGCCTAAAAGATTCAACAAACTGTTGCTTAACATTTATTTTAAAGTAGATACCGCTGTTCAGTTAGGTTATATAGTAGTTGGTGCTACAGTGCTAGTGTCCCGGAGCTCCTTCCATGCTCAGTATCACAGTGATGATGTTATATCTTAATAAATGGTTTAGCATGTCAAGTTGTCACACCCTGTGCAGTGTCAGGGGCCAGGTGGGAAAGGCTGCGTTTTGCTCCAGTAGAGTCAGAGTTTTATCAGCTTGGCCTCTGAGATTCTGCTAGCTGGTTTTGGCCATCGAGGCTGCAGAACTAATGACACCAACAAGAAGAGGTGTTAGCACTGACTTCCTTAGAGAACACAGTATTTGTGCAGTAGTGAACCCCTTCCTCCTTTCACTTCTCATATTTACCTGCAAGATGTAGCTGGAAGGATATCAGCAAAGAGTCAGTATTGGTGCAGGGTGAATTCACTGCATGCAGGGAAGTTCATCCGTTCTAACCTTTCTTAGGACAGTCTGATGGCAAGGTTGTAGGAGCTCCTTGGGCTAGGGATGAGATGAAGGTGGTACAGGTGAGCTAGGTTGCTGCACTAGATAGGAAGTGGTTAAATGACTGTTTTAGCCTTCCTCGGATCTGTTCTATGACTTCAGACCAGTAAAGGCATTGTTTGCAACATAAAGCAGGAAAAGGTGCGCTTCAGTGGCTCAGAAGAAAATCTTATCCTTGGCTCTGCAGAGAATGTACCTTTCCTTCACTTCTGGTGGAAATGGCTGTCCCCTTGTCCTTCTCTTGGTTCCGGGTTCAGCTTGCTTTTCTAACACAAGGTATGGCTCCTGTTTGCTTATCTTTGAAAAACATTCTAATAAAGAGATATTGGTGTAGCAGCTAGTATTAACATTTGCTAGAGCGGGCTGTGCTACTTCAAAGAATGGTTGTAATAGAGAGTGATGTTTTAAAGATAGCTCCTTCTTGTATATGGAAATAGGCTCCTCTTCAGGAGAGGGAAGCTGTTTGTTTTCCTTGCTTCATGTGTTCTGACTTAGGTCTAAATCCTGCCTCAGAGTGCAGCTTGTCAACATAATCTTGATATGGTAACTGTTGAAACATGCAAAATACCTTTGTGGTCTATGGCACTGTCTCACTGATGTTGATGAATGAGCAGAGGAAAAAACCTGGACTGAGTTTCTGGTAGTTGTTCTGAAAAGTCGACTTGTATTTTCCCTGTAGACCTTATTTACTTTGATAGGTAGCAAAGGACTTCCTGTAAGGCGGTCGAATAACAAGTTCACCATTTCCTGCTACTTCAGTGATCAGTCTTTTCACCTATTTTGTACTTGTCTGTATGCTGTAGGTACCTTCTGACCTAACGTTAGAAGGAGCCCTTTATTACAGTGTTGGTTCTAAGTGCTGGGAGTCACTTGGTTTTGAGGGAGGTGCATTTTAAGCCTTAAATGGGGCTAAGAATGGTTAGGAAACAGCAATTGTGCTTGTCAGTGTTTTTGACCAGGTGGTTTACTTCCATTGGTTTGCTCAGGTGTGGAAATCCAAGGTCCACCAACGTAGCTCCTGCTGCCTTTTGGAGTATGCTTCTTCTATCCAAGTTTGCTGCTTGTCCCCTCTTACGTGTCCTGGGTTTTGAGCCTAACTTTTGGGATTGCCTTCAGATGAAACTAAGGCGTAAGCTGTAGTCTTGTTTTGGGTCAGTGTTACTGAGTGGCTATTGATCTTCTCTTTGTGTGTGCTCAGTTCTAGACAAAATGTGTGTTCCTTTTTTTTATTTTTCCTTAAAATGGCGCAAAGTTTCCCCCTTGAGGGAATTAAGCTGGGTTCTACCCTGCTATTACAAGACAGGGCAGGCATCTAATGCTTTCGGTTCTCTAGTCTGCAAGTATTTGGCCCAACTTCTAGCTATTTTATGGTAAAAATGCATTTCTCTTTAATTGCAGCCTGCTGGGAAGTGATTATTTTCATGCTGTTGCATCCAAACTTCTGACAATAAGCAGTCTTTCAGTATTGGTGACTTGGTGTGTTATTCTACTGCACCAGTGCAATCCAGGCATTCCCAGCATAACGTTCTTCTTCCTTCACCTTGGTGCTGAACATCGCTGTCTCTGTTGGTCTTTGCCTGCAAATTTAAAGCACTTTTTTTCTGTACAGAGTATTTTAACAAGTCAACCACTGATGCTGTTTAATTCTTTGTCCTTTTGTCTCAAACGAGTTTAGTCTTTAAATCTGAAGTGTAGGCTTGTAGCACTCCTGGGTGCAAGCTACTCGAAAATGGAGAGGGAGTTGCTGCAAAATATGGTTGATTAAAAATAGATATGTAATTCACAAGGGATGTGTAATGTGTAGTAGGTAGAGCTTCAATATTCCTTTAAATAGGAACAACCTCTACTTGGAAACGTGATGTCAACAGTTTGCAGTATGAAGAACTTGCAGCGGTTCTGGAGTCTGACTTTCACAACACATTTGGGTCTGGGCTCTTTCTCTGGATATTAAAAAATAAAAAAATAACGTTGTGTTCTCTAGAACAGTAGCTGCACAGCTCAGTTGTAGAGGTTAGGATTTAGTTCTTGCGGAGTATTGTGTGACTGCAGGTCATGATTACTCACCTGCTGGAAGTGATGGAAGCTGCCCTTGGCTTTTAGAGATGTGGGCTTAGGCTGTAAAAGCAGAGAGGAGAAAGTACCGCTCTGTTCTTAGGCTGTGCCTCTTGCTTAAACCCATTTCACAGCCTATCTAACTGCACTTAACACTATGAAATTGTCTCCTTGCAGGAGAAGGCTTTCAGGTCTTTCTGCTAGTGACAGAAATACAGATTTCATACACACAAAGAGAAGAGGGTAACAAACTCTAATGTAAAATTCTGCATGTAGTGAAGGTGGGGTACTTCTGAGGTATTCTCAGTCAACGTGCATATTCTTAAAATTCACTGCAGAAGTACAGGACAAATGACACATTTACTTCTTTCTGACGTGATTCTAAATGTGTTTCTCACATGAGCCTGAAAATCTGCTGTGTGATAATGCATTTTAGATTGACCCATCCTGTGCCTTTGTCTTGCAGGTAGTGTTTTGAACGAGGGCTTGTATTAATGGTTATTATTAGTAGTCATTAGTGTTATTTGGGGGAATACTTGCCTTAGAGGTATAATTGCAGTTGACTTTCCTAAACTGAAGTCAGGACAGGGACCTGTGCTTGGGCCTGCTTGCTGGGCACTGCCCATAGTGTGGGGCAGTGTGGTCTGAGTATCAGATGGAACTGAAGAACTGTCCAGTAGGTGACTTCATCTTTTTCAATTAACTCCTGAGCAAATCACTCGCTGATGCAGCTTTTTAAGCTGCCATGCTGGTGCAAGGTCGTATGTGTCTTGTTACCTTGCAGGAAATTATATAAAGTCCACATCATTTGGATTACAGTATACTGCATGCAGCTGTCAGCAGGAGCCTCTAAAATTCACTGTTCTTCCCAGGAACAGAATGAGTTGCTAACAGGAGGTGACTTACACAATTGGTTTGCAAGTGATGCATTTTGCTACCCCACATACTACTTAGCAATTCTTAATTGGCTGCAAATGAGTCCTTAGCGTGGAGGTTTTTTTAAGACGTTTTATAGGTGACTGTAGGAAGTGGGGTTGAGATTTTGTATAACTGTGCAGCGTAAACTTGAGTGTAGAGTCTGTTCAGATGTTACGTTTACTTGTCAGGCTTTGATAAGTGAGATGAAAAAGGCTGAGGGAATGTGAGCCAGGGAGACACGGTTTTATGACTAAATAAATCAGTGTTGGGTTCAAACATCACGTAGCGTTTGTAGGTGCTACTAAAAAAGTTTGTGTATTTGCAAGGAAAAGCTGAGTGATTAATGCCCCCTTTAAGCTTTAAGGAAGCGTGGAGAAGCTGGTGATCGTGGAAGGCTGGGATGTTACTTCTGAGAACAGGGCAAATGCAGCAAATTGTCTGGGGAGTGAAATGAGTAAGCCTTTGGAGAGGAGGGCAGACCTCTCTCAGTGTCCTGGGAGTGAGGACATCAGCTGGGTTGGGCATAGGAATATTTATTTATTTCCCTTGGAGTTCAAACAATTCATTTTAGTTCAAGTACTAATGTATTTTGTCCATAGTATTTGGCATTGAGTTAAATGCATGAGATAGAAAATACAGCTGAACGGCTTGGGCAATAAATGGAATTAAATGGAATAAGCAAATAATCAAAAGCTAACTGGTTTTAATTATCCTTGTCAAATAAATACTGCTAACATTTAAAAGAGCAAATGCTGTAGTGTTGTCCTTTAGCTCAAGACACAGATTTAGTTGAAAATTGCACTGTTTCCTGTGTTAACACCTGGTTATGTAGTGCTACAATTAACAGTTGGTTTCTAAGTAATAATTCTCTGCTTTGTGTGGAAGGAGCCCAGTGCTGGTTTCAGCTTACCCTCCTTTCTTGCTGCCTGTCCCAGGCTCCTGCAGCCATTTAGGGGCTGGGGTTGACAGCAGTAACGTTAGTCTTTAGGGCGTAGTAGGAATGAGGCAAAAACTTGTACATCTTGTGCAAGATACACAAATTACAATTCCGATGTTGAGTTTGACCTAAAAATCTCACTATAGCAAGGCCTGTGCTGAAATAACACTTTGCAATGGAAATAGCTCTGAAGACTTTCAGCCTTCAGGCCTGCAATCTCTTGGCTTGAGCCAGCAGCGCTTTGAGGATGGAGAGGCAGCTCACGTGTTGTTCTGTCTGCTCGTGCAATACCATGTAAACACAGCACCTGCCCTGCTTCTGTCAGCTGGGTGCTTCTGGAGTAGCTCATCTGGTTTAGTTTTCCTGAGATCTTTGGTAGTAGTTTAACTCCACGTATTAAAACTGAACGTAAAAGACCTGGAGCACAGCTAGACCTCCAGTGATGTGCAGTCTCTGCCAGTGGCCCCGCTGCTGGTTGCTGCTGCCTGCCATCGCTAACTGCCCGATTGGTGTCTTGCAGGTTCAGGTCCAGGTCCAGCAGTCACCGCAGCAGGTCTCCGCCCAGCAGCTCTCTCCGCAGCTCACTGTCCATCAAGCTTCTGAGCAACCGATACAGGTCCAGGTGCAGATCCAAGGCCAGGGGCAGCAGCAGGCGTCCCAGACAATACAGAGTCAGTGTCTTCAGAGCCCCAGCCCGTCTCAGCTGCAGGCAGCTCAAATCCAAGTGCAGCACGTGCAAACTGCCCAGCAGATCCAGGCTGCGGAGATACAGGAGGAGCACATACAACACCAGCAGATCCAAGCACAGCTTGTGGCAGGACAGGCCATTACTGGTGGTCAGCAGATCCAGATCCAGACAGTGGGGGCGTTGTCACCTCCACCTTCTCAACAAGGCTCTCCGCGAGAGGGAGAGAGGAGGATCAGCACCGCTAGCGTCCTTCAGCCGGTGAAGAAACGCAAGGTGGATATGCCTATTACTGTATCGTATGCTATTTCAGGGCAGCCAGTTGCCACAGTGTTGGCCATTCCTCAGGGCCAGCAGCAAAGTTATGTCTCTCTAAGGCCAGACTTACTAACAGTGGACAGTGCCCACCTGTACAGTGCCACTGGGACCATTACTAGCCCCACTGGAGAGACTTGGACCATCCCTGTTTACTCTGCTCAGCCACGTGGTGACCTTCAGCAGCAAAACATAACCCACATCGCCATCCCTCAGGAGGCCTACAATGCTGTCCACGTCAGTGGCTCCCCAACGACACTGACCACAGTGAAGCTGGAAGATGACAAGGATAAGATGGTGGGAAGTACTTCAGTAGTGAAGAACTCTCATGAGGAAGTGGTGCAGACTCTTGCTAATTCACTCTTTCCAGCGCAGTTTATGAATGGCAACATCCACATTCCAGTGGCAGTGCAGGCTGTGGCCGGGACATACCAGAACACAGCACAGACAGTGCACATATGGGACCCGCAGCAGCAACAGCAGCAGCCCACACCCCAAGAGCAGGGGCAGCAGCAGCAGCAACTACAAGTCACTTGCTCAGTAAGTTTAACTTGCTTGGGTCTTGGTCCTCAATTAACAACTTGCAGATGTTCTGGGGAGAGGGAATGTGAGCAGACAGCTTGTATCGAGGAAGCAGAGATGCCTGTCTTCCTCTGGCCCGGGTGTGACATGCAGCATTTGTCTTTGGATGTAGGACTGCCACACATTAATACTGGTACATATTTATAGAATGCAGAACTTCCCAAAAGAAAGTTCTGCATTGATCTCTGTAACAGAAATGAATAAGCAAGTGCGTATTGCTAGCTTCCCCATAGCAGCTATTTCAGGGTCTATAGTCTTTTTTTTTTTTTCCTGAACTGTTTGAAGGAAAGGTGAGGACCACAGCAACAAAGTCAGCTGCATAAATGCTCTAGCGGCCTAGTTGTGGTTACTTTGTGTTATGTGGCATTTGGAGTTCCCAGCAGATCCAGTGCCCAGTTAAAATGTCAAGATCTGACTAGTTGTCAGAGCAGACTTCATGGATCAGGTGTACCCATCTGTAACGCTGACCTGTTTCCACTGAATGCCTGGCGTGCAAGAACACCATAATGACCAATGGCAAGTAACTATCTCTTTGTCATGCTTGACAAACATAGCAGCCAAATTTGCTGATCTTTTTAAAAAGGGTTTTTAATTGGGTTTTAGAACTTAAATGAATAGGGAATTAATGACCTGTCTTATATGTGCAAATGAATGTAGTTTATCTTTTTTTTTACTTAGAAGGTGTAGAGATTGATCTGTGTCAGAGCCTGTTCTTGCTGAATGGAACGAGAGCAAAAATACCCACATCTGCTAGCACAAGTGTTATTACAAATTCCTTCCAGTTTATAAATAACACTTTATAAACACACACATGCCCTCTATTTCATCAGTAAGCAGTGGGACAAGGAGGATTGCTTTTTGGCTATCACGTCTGTTTCTGAATCGAGTCATAGCCTTGGTGGGCTACAGCACATGTCTTCAATGAAAAGGGTTCCCTGCATGTCTTGAAGTGTCAGTTGCTGGGTGCACTCTTCTGTGAAGCTGTACTTTAACCTACAGCCTGTAGGTCATGTAATACATCCGTTGTTTTCTTTCGCTGTTGTCTATTGTTTGTTTGTTTGTTTTGTTGATTTCAAAGAGCTTTCAGTATCTTTTTTTTTTTCCCTGTATTGGTCTATTAGAGATAACTTTATTCCTTTCAATTACTCAAAATAAGTTGACTGAACTTCTTGCCTTTCTGCTGAACAGGTTTTTGGGGGAGGTTATTTCAAGGGTCTTTTAAGAATACATTCGTAGAATCCTTTCCAAAGTATAAACTCCATAATTTCTCTGATTTCTTGTAAAGCTTCTACCAATGCTGTGTATTCCTGTATGTAGTGGTCCACAGTACTTGGGTATCGAGACAGTATTCTGATTAAAAGTCTGTGGAGTTCTGGGTACTGCATAACCTAAACATGGAAGCAATTCTGGAAGGCATGTGCTCTTCTTCTAGGAAGGATGATAAAGCTGCTGTAGGTGAGCATCTCACTTCTGGGTGGTGTCTGTCTCACAGCTGTGAGACTATGTGGTACTCCCTGTCAGTGTCAGCTTAGTTGGGACAAGCCTTAAACAGCTATTTTGTTCTCTTTTTGAAGAAACACAAGAAGTCATTTAAAAATCAACTTCCAGACCAATGACTCTAGCCTGTGTGTTGCTTTCACACCAGATGAGACAGCTGTGAGGTCAGGGCAGCAGATCCCCCATCTAGATGGGGCTGGCAGGGGTGGTTGCTCTCTGTTGCTCAGAGGCTGACGGGGCAGTACTCCAGAGGGGAGCGGGGGCAAAATCCTGGCTCCTATGGAGATGGAGTGTCAGTTCTCACCCTTGGGCTCCTGTCCTCTTTGCAACAGAGGCTTGATTGACTGCTTTGCCATCTGCCTCCATAAACCTGAGGCCTTTCAGTGATAGTCTCCCACTGCAGCTATGGTGATGGAGGGGCTGATATGCAAACAGGAGTTGTGAGCTGATGCAGGAACAAACAAAGCAGCAACAGAAGCACAACAAATCTGAGGTAGGCAGTCTGAAAGCTCCAGTCTGAGGCTTTTACAGGCATCGCCTGTCTCATTGTGGTGTTGTGGTGGCTTTTTTTTGGTGGTGTTTTGTTTCTGGTTAAATTCACGTTAAATTACAGGTATTACTGATGTGTACAACATTTTCATCACGGACTCTTAATAGTGCCAGAGCAATTGGGCCTCTCTTGCTGTAGTGAGGTGGTGGTCTTTTGTGATGGCTCAATGTGGCAAGTTGTATAAAGTCAAGAAAAACACATTTGGAGCAAAATCAGTAGTTCATTTTGCTGTTGGAGAAGAGACCAGAAGTCTGTTTGTGAGAGGATTTCAGCTCTATGAAGTTTCTTGTCAGTGAACTAGCTTCTCTGTGACACTGCTGCAAGAATCACACGTGGCTGCTGGGTCTCCTGTGATGTCCTGCAGGACTTTTGAATGCATCAATCAGCAAGTAGTGTGTGTTTGCTGAAGGGATTTTAGATATGTCCATTAAAAAAAAAAATACTTGGAGAGACAAATGTTCTTTCATGAGCAGTAAGCTAGACAGCAAAGATTACGTGCCTTGGACTAATCTGGAGAGGGTGTTGCAAAAGGCTGATGTCCTGGGGCTAGAGGTAGCACTGCAGTTAATTGTTTTCTATGCAACTGTTGTATTTAAAAGTATCTGCAACTGAAATGTCTTCTTTCATAGGCTCAAACTGTTCAGGTTGCTGAAGTAGAACAGCAGCAGCAGCCGCAGACTTCACCTGAACTTCTACTTCCAAACTCTCTGAAGCCAGAAGAAGGGCTTGAAGTGTGGAAAAGCTGGGCACAGACCAAGAATGCAGAGCTGGAGAAAGAAGCCCAAAATAGGCTAGCACCTATTGGAAGTATGTGTCGTGACAAGAGCTTGCTTTCAGTCGTTGCCTAATCTCTACTTGAAATATTAACCGTTCGCCGTTCCTCTTGGAAAGCACCTTTTTGTCAGTGATTATTGTTAAGTTTAAACAAGTATTTACTTTGCGGTACTAATTATTGCATGATCGAAATGCCATAGGACGTGTTCTAAGGGAAATATAGGTCTGTGCTGAGGTGACTTGAGCAACTAGTCTAGTGACTGTAGGAAAGGATATTATGTGACTGTAATGCGTGGCCGAACAAAATGGCTGTGTGTGCCAGCCAGTCTGGTAGAGCAGTCATGGAGCTGCTGTTTTCCTGTTGCTGCAGGGCAGTGTTTCATTGTACGTGGTAAAAGAAGGCTGTCGTCATGCAGTTGGCAGGGCACAGTCTTCCTCTTGGATTCCTGCCCGCTTATCTTTTTGGTAGATCTGACAGCTTAGAGTCTTGATTTATTTTGGTTTTCTTTGTTGTACTGGGAGAATGTGGTACTACTAGGACTGCCGGATAGACAGCAGAGCTGGAGATGTGGGAAATCATTCCTGAAAGGTCAGAAATAATATGGCTTTATGGCTTAAATAATAAGGCTTTGTTTTGTTTTCTAGGACGTCAGCTGCTGAGGTTCCAGGAAGATCTCATATCTTCAGCTGTGGCTGAGCTGAATTATGGTCTATGTTTAATGACACGAGAAGCACGGAATGGTGATGGTGAACCGTATGATCCAGATGTGCTCTATTATATCTTCCTGTGTATTCAGAAGGTAGGGGGAGGACAGTTCTATGCGCAGCAGAGCTGTGCGTCTTGTCAGAATATACAGGGAGGATTCTCCTTTATAAGAAGGGAGACTTGCTTCTAATGAGCTTCCCAGAGATTTCATAAGAATAAAGTCTTTGCTTCTTCAGTATAAGAAGGAAAAAGATGCACTGACTAAATGTAATTGATAAACAGCAACGTGCTTCTTTTTTTCCTGAAGTAATTTATGAAGAATTGCTAGTATGAGTTCAGTGTAATGAAGAAGTCCTTTTAAGTTCCTCTTTTGGGAGGAGGGAGGAGCAGGGGATGATGTTTGAGAAATCTATGAAGACTTGATCTAGCTGAAGCTTTAACAGGCAAAAATTTAGCTTTTTATGGCGTGGGAAGTCTGAACTGGTAATGTCAGTATGCTTCCTGGAAGAGCTGCAGGAACAGAACTAAACTGATAGGAGAATTGGCATCTACCTCCTTATCTGAAGGAGTCTAAAGTCCACAGGACAGTCATGTGAATTAACTTCCAATGGACACATCTAAAATACGAGATGAACTCCAACCAACTTTGCTGGCTGTCTCTCCTTCCTGTCTTTGCATTCCCCTGATAGTAACTGAGATTATTTGTTCTCAGTGCAGGGGTCCTCACTTCCCTAGGTAGTATGTATTAGTCTTCAGTGCTGTGAAGTGTTTGAGTAACCGGGTGTGTGGGCTCTTAGGATAAAATCTTGTTTGAGAGGAACATGCTATCACTGTACTGGACTGTGCTGTGAATCTTTTGCAGTATCTCTTTGAAAATGGGCGAGTAGATGACATCTTCTCGGATCTCTACTATATTCGCTTCACTGAATGGCTGCATGAGGTTCTCAAGGATGTACAGCCTCGTGTTTCCCCCCTTGGTAAAAACTTTTAAGAACTTTCTTAAGGAGTTTGGAATGTTTAATTGAAAGCTACAGCAGGAGTGTAGTATGAATAGAAAACCTTCCAAAATAAATAAATCCCTAAGACAGATCATATTGATCAGGTAAAAGAATGTTCTATCTATAGGCCGTAGTCCCCATTAAGGAGTGCTTGCCTATTGCTTGTCGCCCATCAGAAAGCAGATAGTGGACACTCTGTGGCTTTATGAGGTTGGCTTACTTGGAGATCCCTGATCCCAATTGAGCTTCCTCATCTGAAGCGCTAATACATCTTGCCTGCAACACACATTGTTGCTTTGGGAGATGATGCAACACTGTCATGTTGCCACAATCAGATGGATATGGTCTTTCCATATCCAAACCCACGTAGTGTCAGGTGGGTTTTTTTAATAAAAGCACAGATAGAGCCTTTGCTGCTCCAATCAAAAGCAGCTCATCTCCACCCTGTGTTGAAGATGATGGCAGCAGGGGTGAGAGGACAGTTTGAGAAAAGGCAGGTTTTGTGTACAAAAACTAGAGTGAGCGTTGTGTTTTTTAGGGCACAGAAATCTGTTTTCTTATGACTTCACTGCCTTTGATCTGATTAGATGCCAGTGAAGGAGCTATTGCTTGTGTTCAGATAGGCAGCTGATGTTATAGGCTAGGTGGCTACGTAGCAGTGTGAGTTTTGGAATCCTTTTGTTTTCGCTCTGGCTGTTTGATCTGTGCTTTGTCATTCCACAAGCCCTAGAGTTTATAGAGCTGTCTGTTTTTTCTGTTTATCTGTGTATTTGGAGTATAGTATTTCCTCTTCTACACAAAGGGGAAAAAATCTGAGAATCAAAGGATTAGTCATGTGTCCAAATACATCACTTGGCATTGTGTACTGACTGAGGCTGTGCACAGGGCCAAGAGCTGATTTGTTATACTGGCCTGCCTGCTCTCACATATTATTGGATTAGGAGCATCTGCATTGGAGTTAGGCCATTAATTAAAAGCTGTTTAAGCACGTATTTATTTCTGTCTGACTGGAATATCTAGACATATTGCAGGAGTATATTCTCTGCAATTTGAGGTTGATGTGTATATATACAATTGTTTTCCTAACTGTACCTGCTATTAAAGTTATTTCTGTGGTAATTAATCTTGTCATCATTAAGGATGTCCTCCTTCCCTTATAGAACCCAAATCTTCATACTTACGGACCAGAAAATGCTGCCTTTGTTCCTGCTGTAAATGTCTCCTGGCATGATGCTGATTTTTGATTGTTTCAGGTTATGTCCTCTCCAGTCACGTAACGGAGGAGATGCTGTGGGAGTGTAAGCAGCTGGGAGCTCACTCCCCTTCCACCTTGCTCACTACGCTGATGTTTTTTAATACAAAGTAAGTACTTGTGCCTGTGAGACTTTTGCAGCATAAAAACTTCACTGTCAGGGTTGTTAGGAAACTGCTGCACTGGATTAAGGCACTGTCGTGAATTTTGAATGGTTGCAGACAGAGCCCTCTTGCAACCCCATCAGGCAAAGAAATGCAGTGCAACAAGGAAAGAGCTAGCAGAGGGGAAACTAAACTTCTGCCTGTTGCGTGCTTTGCTGGAATAGTCTTTAACTCAGTGTTGATTTGAGCTTCAACTGGCTCTTGATGAGTAAAGATAACTGCGTTACTGTAGAGGCTGTATCCTCTGAGTATCCTGTATTCTCTTTCCTGATCAGATACTTCCTGTTGAAGACAGTAGACCAGCACATGAAGCTGGCCTTCTCCAAGGTATTGAGGCAGACCAAGAAGAACCCTTCCAATCCCAAGGATAAAAGCACGAGTATCCGCTATCTGAAGGCTCATGGTGCACACCAGACAGGCCAGAAAGGTAGTGTCTAGAATTTTCTATGGAAACAACTTACTTACTGGGCTTGAAGAGACATAGAGATATCTGCAGGTGGGACTGTGAGAACCCCAGGCTCTATCAGTTATTATTATCAGCCTAAGAGAAAGAAACGTGATCCTGAGAGAGCGTAGTACCTTTTAATAATAAGTATGTTTTGGAGGCAAGCCTTATCTGAGGCAGTCAGAAGCTGAGGATAACTTGCCTGTTCTGTTTTTGTGGGCAAGGGGGCAACTGTTAGTGTTTATGAGCAGGGGGAGAAACTTCTTTGGAAAGACTATTTTTTTTTTTTTCAGAGTGCTCAAAGCACATGAACTGTGTAGAATTACTATAGAAATGTGGTGTGCCCCCTTGAAAGCATGAGCCTGAAATTTGGTTCGGACATTGCATTCTCAGTGGCAAGATCTCTGTCACTTGGGCACAGATAGAAATGGATAAATGGCTATGGGAAGGTCGTATGGTTCAGTATGCCTGGAATAAAGCAAGCTCTCCATGTGATACTCTGAGTACTTGAAACCAGGCAGCTTTGTCCTGGAACAGCCGTGTCTCTTACCAACCACTGCATGGTGACAAAATACTTCAGAGACTGTGGCACTGCTCAGCTTGTTGTGCTTCTCATACAGTGTCTGACTGACTTGTGGGGGTTGGTTTCTAGTTACAGATGACATGTATGCAGAGCAGACTGAGAATCCAGAGAACCCCCTGAGGTGTCCGATAAAGCTGTATGACTTCTACCTCTTCAAATGGTGAGAGCCTTCATTCTGTGCCTATCATTGCTTGACTTCACTGACTGGGTTGCACAGCATTTTGTAGCTGGCCTAGTTTTCAGGGCAGCATTTTACTCCTGGCATAGTTTCTGCATTTGCATAAATTTACACAGATGGGGAAGGGTATTGATTATGAGAGGGTGGGATTTTGCTATATGGTTGCCTAACTTAATTTGGAACTTTTGTGGTATTTAAAGAGACAAATTGTAATTTGTGAACTGGCTGCTTTTAATCTCATACTTGCTCCGAAGGTTTGTTGCATTGGCATGAGCTCATTGTTCTGCCTGTGACTTGCAAGCAGGCGATCTGGAAGCATCTGCTGCTTGGGATTAGGGTCCTATTCAAATTGGCTTCTGAACAAAAATGAGGACTAGAAATTAGAGGGAGCGTCAAGGGACTCACCTATAAATTATTATGATTCTGATAACTAAAGTATGTGTTCCTCTAATGGATTGCTCTGCAGATAGCCTGCATGTGAAAGATATCCTAATTCTGCTTCACTCTGGTCTTTAAGGCAAGCATTTGTTATACTTACCAGTGGGAAATAAAAACTACTTACTTGTAGTTGCTGCCATGGCTTTTTAACCTTGGCATGGCTTAAACACTTGGGACCACCGTTGTCCCTACGAGTAACTCCATACCTACAGAACAAGTACCTTCGTGTCTCCTCAGCCAGATGTTCACTGTCAGGATTTGTGAGGCCTGGGATGAGGACAGGGGAGGTCTCTCCCTCCCAGGACATTCCGTTAGTCTGGTTATTTCTGATCTTCCTCATGCAGCCCCCAGAGTGTGAAAGGCCGGAATGACACGTTTTACTTGACTCCGGAGCCAGTGGTGGCCCCCAACAGCCCTATCTGGTATTCCATCCAGCCGATCAGCAGAGAGCAGATGGAGCAGATGCTCACCCGGATCCTGGTGATACGAGAGATTCAGGAAGCTATTGCCGTGGCTAATGCCAGCACCATGCACTAAGGCATCCTTCTTGGCTCAGAAGGGGTGGGGTGGGGTGATGGGGGAGGGACAAGCAAAGAATTGTACAGACTTTTACACTAAAGGAGATGCCTAAGTTTTTGGTTTTTTATTGGTGTAGCTATGAAGCCCTTTTAGGCTTCTTCTCTTTAAAAGAATCTAAAGGAAACCTACCCATTGTGTATCCTACCCAACACACCAAACTGTTGGAATCATTGGAGGCTGCATATCCCCTGCGAACTGGGAGCTGTGGAAAGCTGCTGGTTGACTCTGATTTTTTTTATGATGTAGAAAATATGAACTACAAGATTGGCCTGGATGACTGGGGCCTCTGTCTCCTTGGAGCACGTGCAGCCTAGAGGGCACAGAATGATGGATGGACCTGCTCAGCCAGTGGAAGAGAGGCAGGCATCTTCTTTTCTTGTGCTTGGACGTTAATTTGCTGTTGTCTTGGAAGGAAGAGGAGAGAGTGAACTACAATTGTCATTTATACAAAGAAAAAAAAACAAACAATGATTTCTATTCAGACCTTTAAGTGACATTTTTAGATGTTAAAAGTACAAACTTTACCACACTCTTCTTTTTTGGCCTAATACTGAGGCCTTAAACCTTGAGGCTCCTGTGCCTGATGGAATTCTTGTAACATACACTTGTGTATCATATAAAGATACCACCCTGTTTCTCTTATGTATTCTTACTCTAGTTGTTTATTAAGAATGATGAGCACGTCTTTTCAACATGCCATTGAACAATGTGTCTTTATTTGGGGAAGAGTGAGCTGTGAGGGTGGGGGGGGGTCGTTAAACAAAGATCAGTATGCAAACTGGTTGTTTTCATCCCTGTTTGTGCTTTCCAGCTTGAGTCTGCTGGACTTCTTTCACCCTGACAAATTAGGAAGGTAGAAGGGGATTGAATTCTATTAAAGGACCTGGCTTTCTGCTTGCTGATGGAAGCTTGGTGTCAGGCTAGGAACGTGGATCTGTGAGACCAGATCAGGCTGTCAGTCTGTCCTACATGTTCTGTGGCTGGCCTGTGAGGCTTCACTCCTAGGCAAATCCCCCTCTCCCCGCCTTTACAAACACACCATACCAACTGTGTCAGAGGGAAAAGGGCCTTCCAGGGCATTCTGGGAGCAGCTTGTGGCTTACTCCTGCCATGTAACAGCTTTTTCAGAGTTTAACACAGCTGTGTAGCTTCTGGCATCATTCATGATCATAACCCCCAACCATGTAGCCTTGCCTTCCTGCATCTTAAATAGTCGCTGTATTCTATATTATTAACAAATAGTCTGCTCTTTTGAAGCCAGTGGGTAGCCAGCTGTGCTTGAAATGGGAGATCACTCTAGCCAGGCTTGTGATTTGTGCCACCAGCTTCTTGGATGCAGAGAGGTGACTCTGTTTCTTGAACTTGTCTTCCCTGCTTTTCCATCTCATGTCCCTTTCCTGTTCCAAGATACATAGATAGATATATACTTATATATATATTACAATAAAAGAACTTGTTTACAGGCAAGCAACTTTTTTGAAGCTTCTGTTGGCCAACACTTGTCTGTATTGAGAAGGAAGATTTGCCGTCTCCGTTGGTTGTGCACAGTGTAAATCTGCACATAGAATGAGAATAGGAATAATGTTGTCTGCTTCTGTGCTCTTGATCCTTGTAGAGGTGTGTGGGCCTAGCGAGACTTCAAGCCTCTGATGCTTCATGTTGACGGTGTTCATGAGAAAGCAGATGTGCTTGAATTGGTTGTATGATTAGTTTGTTCCCTGTATAGGACTCTGTGCTTAAGGAAGTGCAGAGAGGTGAGGTAGCAACTCACTGTTATAACTGATACCTGCACTCTAACATAGACTTATAGCTTAGTTTCCCACCTCAGAGTTATGCAAGGGGAAAAATAACATTGGGTTGGTGTCCACATCCCGGTGGGTAAGTTGGGAAGATGGTGTCTGGATGGTGTGTCACGTTGACAACGTACACCTTCAGTGAAATTCAGCCATTGGGAGCCAGCAGCTGCCTCCTGGTAAGGCAGCAGTCAGGATTGCTAGTACCATTTCAGCTGTCAGAAGCCTATAATCCCTTTACCATACTGTAGTTACTGGCCCTAACTGAAGTATTTAAGGATGTGGTGAGGGGCCAACTCCCACTGTTACAAACAGGTGGGTGTGGTGGTTGTTCAGGATGCTGCACAGGCTTGCACAGAGCAGACTTCCCATTCTTTTGGGCAGCTTGCCCTGTCTTCAGAAGAGAGACACAATGACGTGAGAGAAACTGCAGACAGACCACTTGTGCTCAAGTCCCAGTGTGTGCTCTGCAATACTGCATGTGAAACTAGCTCCAGCACGCCTGCACTCATGTGAGCCTGCTGCTTTTTCCGTCTCCATCAGAAATGCAGTAGGTATTCAAGTCATCTGCCAGGTACTAAGTGTACAAACCACTTCATTAAGTGGCTTTGGGAGTCACCTTACTCTAAAATTGCCAGAAGCTGGGATAACTTAAAAGATTGTTAGGGCAATTTCAGGTTAGGGTTGAACAGATAATTCAGCTGAAGTTTCAGGAGAAACAAAATCCCACATTACCTAAAAATTCTCGATGGTGCGTTCTCCTTACTGCCCGTAACAGCACGATGATCTGAAGTCTTTGTAAGAGAAGAGTTCTCCTCGGTCTTGGACTATACAGCTTCAGAGTGGAGGAACTCGGCCTATACTTAGGTGTGGAGATCTCCTAGTGATTGGTTGTGTTCTGACAGACTGAAGTGTTCCCATTACTTTCTCATTGTTCGGACACATCTAAGAGATGAACTTGCTGACTTAGAAGTGGACTGCTGTACTGTTCTGTACCGTCTCATCAGAACGTCCACTGTGTTAATCCATTCCCTATTTTTAGAGACAATCGATATACTGTGATTTAAGGATTATTTTTCTGGGCCTGGCTTCTAGTCTGGCTCTCTGGAGCTAGTTTAAAAGGTACAGTATTTCTAGAATATAACTACTATGTTCTTTGATAGTAAAGAACAGGATCTACTCCCTTTTAGGGGCTCATAGGAAGACGTGCACGGAGTAGCACAGGAGAGTGCTGTGGCTTGGGGTTGCTATCCAAGTTCTGGGAGGTGTTCCCAGTCAAACATGTAAAATAGCTTTTTAACACTTTCCTATAACCAGCTTGTTTGCTGCTTAAAGGGCATTCCACCTAGGCTCCGAGAGTGCCAAATTGCTAGCTCTTGTATGTGTGTATATATTAAATGAGAACTCTCCACGCCCTATGCCTTGTTTGAGACAGGCTGAAAATGCATCAATCTTTAAATAACTAAAGCTGAGAAAGTCGAGCTAGAAGACCCTGCGTTGTTGGTTTTGAATTACGCCCATCTTGTCTCTCTGATATGAAAGGAACTGTAGAAGGCAGAGTATGACTGACTATTGTAAAGCACCTCACACTCTGACATTAGACTCGTGTATTGTCCTACCTCTTGACACTAATAGCATTGCTTTCTTACAGAACGCTGTAGCCTCTCTTACACACTTGTCTGTGGCAGCATTAGATTTTCATTTACTTTCAAGAGTTCAAGTATTTCCTTTGAGCGGTAATGGCTGAAACAGCAGAGAGCAGACTAGAGAGTGGTTCTTCACCTTTGCCTGAAGTGGTGAGTGAAAGGAACGGTCTAAGGGTGGCCTGAAATGGCACTTGTCTGATGGCTGCTTCAGAGGTTTCCTTGGTCTCAGGTACCAGACAAGGGCTGAAGTAGATCCTGCTTTGGGCCAGTGAAAAAGACTGAATCTGATCCCTAAACAAGAACCCATTTCTGCACTGTTGCTCTTAGGGCAGAAATAAAGTCTTTTTCTCAGCTGCATCGGGGCTGCTAACTGCCTCGGTGCGCTCTGAGTGGATTGGGCCATCTTCAGGCCTCCCACGCAGTGATAAGAACAGCTTCAAAAATGGCAGAAATGAGCCCTCTGAGCTTACGTGGAGTGGAGGCCTTCCTGATGCTGTAGTCGCTCATCTTCTTGCTGGTCTGAGTGCTGCTAGATGCTAATGGACTCTGCACAGTCTAACCGAACTGCATTGTCATCCAATTTTAATAGTGACTTACTTGCAATTAGTGTTTGGGCTCTTAAATCACTGTTAAAGAGGGATATAAACTGTCTTCCACCCTATATGGGACTTTTCTTCCCATCTTCTTGCTGGAGCTGCTCCTCTCAAGTACTGCAGGGAACGTACCTTCTCCAGTTGTTTCAGCCTGTTCTGTCTCACTCGTGCCAATGCATAGGAAACAGCCCTCCTCAACTGCTGGCAGTGCTAAGTTGAGCATCTTCCTACCTTAACAAGTATCTTAAATTTCCTTCCAGAAGTTTCACAGACGTGCTGCCTCCAATCTGTGCAGCCACTGCTGTGCCCCCCACCCACCGCTTCCCTTCTGCTGCGTGGCTGAAGCTCAGCTCTCAGCACTGCGGCCACTTTATTCCCTGTATGACCTCGTGCATGGCAGCGAGTTTGCCTGCTTCTCTGTTCTTGTTTGAGCTCATCGGGATGGGGAGGCAGACTGAACCCACTTACAGCAGCAATAAACTGTGTCTAGATCTCAAGAGGGAACTGCAGGAGAGAACAAGGTGGAGAGGATGTCTCAGAAGGGCAGGGTCCAGTTGCAGCCCAGAGCCTTGCTTGATAATGAGTGTGCAGCCTATATGCAAAATACGTCTTGTCTGTCCCTCCCATGTTGACCCTGATCTAAACAGCACATGTGATTGGCATCCTGCAAAGTGACCTTCAGAACTCTCCAGTAGCTTTGCCCCGTGAGTAACTCACACTACAAATCATTTTAAAGAGATGCACTCAACTATTTTTTTAATTTAATTTTACTCTTATATTCTCTGCTCTTTGTAATCTGCTTGGAAATAAAATGTTTTTCCCTGCAGCCTTTGTTGTAGTCTCTTTGAGAACCATTCATCTTTGCCTGCTATTTCTTTTGGAACAGAGGCTGACTTAACCTATTTACGGCCGTGCCTGTGCTGTAGCGTAGCACTATGAGATCAGCGTGTGCCTCCCAGGTAGGCTTAGCAAACCTTTGCTAGCACCAGCCTTTATTTAACGTCAGAATCAGAACGCGTCAGGTTGGAGGAGACCTTAAAGACCACGCAGCACCGACCCCATGCCGTGGGCTGGCTGCCCCCCACCAGCTCAGCCTGCCCAGGGCCCCATCTGTATGGGAACTGTTGAATCACGGCCTGAACCTCTGATTGACCTCCTGAGGCGAGCGCTGAGTCAGCTGCAGGGCACAGGTGAACGCAATTTCACCTGAGTGACCGGAAGGGGTGGAGCCTGGCTGCACCCACAGAGACCCCATTTAAGGGCTGACTCCCAAGGAGGAAGGATCTCTAGCTGGAGATCACTCCTCTTGGAGCCCTTCTGTGAGCCCAGGACATGGGTAAGATCTTTATTTCATTACTCCTTTGTAATGCGATAATCCTTCTGGTCCTATACCTGTATACCTATTTACCTTACAATCTGTATACCTGTTTGCCATACACCATCCATGGCCTCGAGCACCTCCAGGGATGGGCACCCACAGCTCTGGGCAGCCGTGCCGCTGCCTCACCGCCCTCTGAGTATGGAATTTCCTCCTAACACCTAACCTAAATCTCCCCTCTTTCAGTTTGAAGCCATTCCCCCTTGTCCTGTCACTCCGTGTCCCTGAAAGAAGGTCCCCCTCCCTCTTGTAAGCTCCCTTCAGGTGCTGGAAGGCCACAGTGAGGTCTCCCCACAGCCTTCTCTTCTCCCCGCTGCAGAAGCCCAACTCCCTCAGCCTGCCTTCAGAGCTCCAGCCCTCCGAGCAGCTCGGTGGCCCTCCTCTAACAGACGGCACTCGAGCTGCTCTCCCTCTGGCACAGTGCCTTACGGGATGAGCAGAGCAGGTAACGCTGCGTCCCCGGGACGTTCCGGGCTCGGCGGACGCCCGGCGCCGCTCACCGCCGACTGCTTCCGGCGGGGCGAGCCGGGCCGGGCCGCTCGGCTTCCCGCGGGCGGGGCTACGGCCACCAGCGTGACGGCCCGTTACGTCACGGCACGTAGCGTTACGTCACGTCACGCCGCCGTGCGGGCGGGCCGCGCTCTCTCTGCGGCGTGGGCGGCGCCGCGCGATCTCTGCCGGCCGCCGTACGGCCGCGTGTGCGGGCGGGGCGGAGCGGGCGGCGCGGGGCGGCATGGCGGACTACCTCATCAGCGGCGGCACCGGCTACGTGCCCGACGACGGGCTGACGGCGCAGCAGCTCTTCAGCTGCGGGGATGGGCTCACCTACAAGTGAGGCGGCGGGGTCGGGGGGCGCGGGGGGCGCGCGGGGCGGGCGGCGGGCCGGGCGCTGAGGCCTCTCCTTTTCGTCCCCGCAGCGATTTCCTCATCCTGCCCGGGTACATCGACTTCACGGCGGACCAGGTGGTGAGTGCCGGGGGCGGGGTGGGGGCCGCGGGGGGGGCCGCGGCGCTCAGCGCTGCTCTGCCGGCCCGCAGGACCTGACCTCGGCGCTGACCAAGCGGATCACGCTGAAGACTCCGCTCGTCTCCTCGCCCATGGACACGGTGACCGAGGCCGGCATGGCCATCGCTATGGCGGTGAGTGCCCGCACTGCACTGCGCCGCGCCGCCGCCCCGGGGGATGCTGGGGGCAGCATGGCGTGGGCCCGCGGTGTGCCTCGGGCACCTGCAGAGCCCGCTGGAGCTCCTGCGAGCCCTCCGCCTCCCCCCGTTGCTCGTTGGTGGGGAGGGGCCGACCCTGTGCTCATCCCCAGGCTGCTGTGCCCCAGGCAGCGCTGTGCGCCCACCCGCCGGTCCCGTAGGGAAGGGGCTCTCCGCATCCATCTGTCAGTCCCTTAGGGAAGGGCTGAGGCCCTTCGCTCACAGCTCTCATCTGCCTCTGTGTGTTCAGCTCACAGGGGGAATCGGCTTCATCCACCATAACTGCACCCCCGAGTTCCAGGCCAACGAGGTGCGGAAGGTGAAGGTGAGCAGCGGTGTGCTGGGGGCGGGTGGTGTCGGTGCCCTGACGCATTGCAGCACGTTGCACGTGGCCGTACAGACCTGTAGGATGGTTTAGGCCTGGAGCCATTCCAGCCTGCTGGAGGGCTGGGAGAGGAGCCGCAGCTGTAAGATGACACTGCAATGTGTGCTGGATCTTTTCGGAGCGGCGGTGCTGGTGTGGTCGCCTGCACAAACCTCGGGCTTTTGTCGTACGTTATGCTGAGCTCAGTGTGGGTTTTGAAATCTGGGTGGGGATGTTGCCCTTAATTTCAACCAGGAGGTCGGTCTGGGAACTCCTTCAGATCTAATGCTGTCTAAGTGAGCCTTAGGTACTGTTTTGCATCCTGGTGATGAGCATCTGGCCAGGCTGGGAGGCTGCGGACCTTTGTGCCTGGACAGTGTCTGCTGGGTGCTGCTCAGCCCATCTGCTGAACCTCTCTCATTTCAGAAATACGAGCAAGGATTCATCACAGACCCTGTAGTGCTGAGCCCCAACGACAGAGTGCGAGATGTGTTTGAAGCCAAAGCTCGTCACGGGTTCTGTGGGATCCCCATTACAGACAACGGGAAGATGGGGGGCAAGCTGGTTGGCATCATCTCATCTCGAGACATCGACTTCCTAAAGGAGTCAGAGCACGACTTGCCCCTGGGCGAGGTGAGCACCTGTTAGATGTGAGTGCTACGCTAGGAAGCCCTTGTGCAAAGGGGAGGGAGCAGAGCTTAGCCTTGAGAGGCCGTGCCAGCAGGAGGTAGCAGGCTCTGTGTTAGCTCTGCCAAGTCAGTCTTTTCAAGGGCTGAGCGTCTCTCCCATTTACTTCATCTCTGCATTGTGAAAAGCACCCTCTCTGCAGCTGGTGCTTTCTGTTGGTGCAGGAGCTCCCAGTGCTCTTGCTTGCTGCTGCTGTCCCATGCTGGTGTGGGCTGGGGTTGCAGCAACTGTCCTGTACCCGGTGAGCCTTCCAGCCTTCCTTTCCTGGCCTGCCTTTCTCTTCATGCCTCATCTTGACTACTCACTTCTTTAAAATAACACACGAAGATGAATAAGTTGCCTTTTATAATGCTGCACTCTCCAACTGCCCTCTTGCAGGAACACATTATCTGCAGTGCTGGTGTCGATTGCTGGTAGGTTGGCTGTTTGTGTCACTTGAGCTGTGTAACTGTACACCACGGTGGGTTACACCAGCGGTGTGTCAGGGCCAGCCGCTGCTCATGGCTCAGGACTATTATTAGCTCTTGGTGAACAAACCTGTTGTCACATGCTCATCCTTGTTCGCTTTTAAATCTCCTATAAATACCCGTAACGAGAGTCCTGCCACAGGAGCAGGTTCTAAAAGTGTGCGTGGCCCTTCGAAGCGATGCTGACCCATTCAGAAGAACCTGACGAGAACCTCTGCTCGTGCTTTATGTGCCTCGTTCAGCATTGTGGAGATGGAAGCTCACTGCTGTTGGTGAAGGCAATGGATGGTCTCCTAGACCTTGCCACATTTGCAGCCCAGCAGTGGTCTTGCCAGCCCATTTGTTGCTATCCAGTTAAAGACATGGGTCTCTTGGGGGTCCCACGGGATGATTCTGTGATGTTTCAGGCTTTTTCTGAGAGGTGGCTTTCGTCAGATACAGGATTTTAGGTGGCCGTAGGCAGGATGAATATCCTCCCTCATGTAAAATGTCTGTTCTTAGGGTATAAATAGCTAAAGCATTCCATCATTTCTTTTGCATGCAACTAATTGACCTTCCTGGAGATTCAGTCTTCCTTTTCAGCTGTGCCTGGCCTTCCTGAGTAACCTCTTGTGAACTCTGGGATCACTGGGGTGGGAAGGGGCCACGTGGTTTCCCCAGCCCTCTGCTTGTAGTTCAGCTGCAGCAGGTTGCTCGGGGCTGTCTGTGTCTCCACGGGATGGAGGTCTGACTGCTTCTCAGCTGCTCTTCTTGTGTTTGGCCTCGGTCACGGTGAAAGCTGTTTTCCATATCCCACATCAAATACGCCTGCATTCCAGCTGTGCCCAATGCCCCTTGCTTTTCTGTTGTGTTTTGATGCTTGTTTGTCAGAGTGAGCGTGGGTGAACGTGTTTGTTTGGATTCGAGTGACTCCTTTGCCCCAGTGACCTTCCCAGCAGCTCGCTGTTCTGAGCGGAGCCCTGGCAGAGCTGTGTGCTGGGGCTGCTGGCTGCACGCAGGGCTGGGCACAGCAGCAGCGAGCAGTTCTGGAAGCATCTCCAGCCCTTATTTGCCTGTGCCCTTTTAAAGGGGAGGCTGTTGGTTTGGGTGACCTCTTATTGAGGGTCATCTTAGAGCTGTTGCTTGCAGGTGCCCTCCCTTGGCTTGCTGAGGCCCTCTGCCACCTCTTGTATTCACTGCACCAATGGGTCTGGGGGCTGAGCGTGCCAGATTCCATCTGGCTGCTGCTCACATGGGGACAGAGCATCGGAGGCTGTTCCTGCGTGTTGCTGGAGGCGTGTTGCTGTGCTGTGGGATCCTTTGTCTGCAGAGCACTCCCACTGCACTGTGGAGCGTTTCACGTGGGCAGAGGGGCTCAGTATTTTCAGATCAGTGCGAAGGAGTTCCTATGACTTTCTGCCTTCTCCCTCCCACCAGATCATGACGAAGCGGGAGGATCTGGTAGTGGCCCCATCTGGCGTCATGTTGAAAGAAGCAAATGAAATTCTGCAGAGAAGTAAAAAAGGTACGTGGGAACGTCTGCGACGCAACAGAGAGCGGTGGGGGCGCAGGTCTGGGTGGAGCAGGGGGAGAATGCGAGCACCCATCTGTGAGTGGGTGGGCCACGGGAAGGCCACGTGCCACGAGGGAAGGCCAGCAGGGGGAGTGCCCCCAGCCCTGTGCCAGGGGCCGGAGTTCACATGCGTTCATCCCAGATCTGTTTGAAGCTGAGGGATTCTTGGTGACCCAGCGGCACCCGGGAGAATGCCCGGCTGTTCTGCCACACCTCTTCTGCTCTGTATCCTGGCCTTTGTGTTTGGGTGCCCAGTTCAGCTCCGTTACGGTTTGATAGTTTGACTTGAATTCCTAGAATTCCTTGTTACACAGATTTTTCAGTCATCTGGGCCCACTGCAGATCAGGTCAAGTTCAGTAGTTGTAATCCACGCTCCGACTATACCTAAATGAACGTGAGCCCCGTGCTCCTCTGAGGAAGCAGCTGATGGTGGAAAACGTCCCTGCCCCCTGGGAAGGAAATAGTGGGGTTTACTATCCAGCTGCAGTTCTGGCTTCAATCCTGCTTAGGGTGTGCTGCTGCTTGATTTTATAGATGGTGACCCCGGTGCCACTGCGGGTGTCAGTGCACCCTGGCAGCTCAGCAGCTCAGCTTTGATAATGCCGATGGCCTGATAGCCTGTTAGTGGGTGTTCCTGGGCCCGGGCACCAGAGAGGAGGAGGAAGGAGGAAAGTTGATACTGAGCAGCCCGCTTATATACGCTGGATGTTTGCCTTACACATTGGTTGTGCTAACCGTATTAGCAGGGGATATCTGTTATAAGCCAAGACAGGGTTGATAATGCAGCTCTGGGTCAGCACCTTTTTATCAGTGCCTTCTGCTGCTGCTCTGCCACACGGCTCCGGGGTGCTGTCTGTCTGCAGGAATGTTCTCTGTTTGTCTCAAGGCAAGCTGCCGATTGTTAACGAGGATGACGAGCTGGTGGCAATAATTGCCCGCACTGATCTCAAGAAGAACCGGGACTACCCTCTGGCTTCTAAGGACTCCAAGAAGCAGCTGCTGTGTGGTGCTGCTATCGGGACACACGAAGATGACAAGTACCGGCTGGACCTCCTTGTGCAGGCTGGTGTGGATGCAGTCGTGCTGGTGAGCTGCTGGAGGGATTGGGGTGGGCTGAGGATCTGATCTGAAGACTCCCTGGCAGTGGAACGGCAGCGTGGCAGTTACTCTCGAGGCGCTCCACCTCTGCTCTTAAAGCTTTCAGGCACACGCAATGGTTAATGCTGGTGTTTCCACATTGTTTCTCATCGATTGTTAGCCTGCAGGTCTGCTGTGCTCTGAGGGCATGGCTGAGCTGTGCTGCAGCTGGGAATGTTTAACAGGCACTGCCAACTGCCTGGGTCACTGACGGTCAGCACGGCCTGATCGTGAGGTGGTTGACATCTGGTATTTGGGCTGTTCTGCTGCACAGTAGGGAGAGATGCGTCTCCTCCCACCTTTCTGTTTCACCTGCACTCTGAGACGAGGCAAACCGTGTCCTGTTGGTAGAGCAGCTGCTTCAGATGTGCTGCTTGTTGCCTACTGGTGATAAGTAGGGGAGCTGCGGGATTGAAGAGGGAAGGATATTAGGGAAGCCTTTATGATAAACTGCCTTGCCCAGGGATGTGTGTTACTGTCTCTACAGTAACTTCTGTTCTGGTTCTGTGCTCAGTTTGGGGTGTTATTCTGCCCGCTTAGCAAGTTCAGCAGAGATCTCTGTAAGCAGAGGGAAGATCTGAGGTTCTTCCAGAGCTGTACTTACAGTCTTTTACAGAAATTCCATTTGAAATTGGTTTTCTTTCTGTTGCAGGATTCCTCTCAGGGGAACTCCATCTTCCAGATCAATATGATTAAATATATTAAGGAGAAGTACCCCAACCTACAAGTTATTGGAGGAAATGGTAGGCATGTGTTGAAGAGTTCTCATTTCTAAAGTATGTTTGCTCTCTTAGACGTAGAGGGAGCTGCAGGGACACGAATGAAATCGTGGAATCCTAGAATAGCCTGAGTTAGAAGGGACCTGCAAGGATCATCAAATCCAACTCCTGGCCCCACACAGGACTACCCAATATTTAAATCCTGTGTCTGAGAGCAATGTGAAATGAACCTGTTGGTAAATGTCTGAACTTAATGGTTTCATCTGACTCGTGGAACAGAGCAGCACCACTCTGCAGATGCTGAGCAGTTCCCTGCTGCTGTCACTGCTGCAGCTATTTCTGAAACCTTGGTTCTGCAGCACAGTGCGCTGCAGTGCTTGGTAGCCCATTACACGTAAGCCTCTTTGGCACATGGGTGTAAAATATTTTGTTAATAATAATGAATATTTCTTTATGTGTCAGTCCAATGGGGACTTTCCCTGCCTCTTGACTGCTAAGTATAGCAGTCCCTGTCGTTACGTGGTTAACGTGTTACTGGTGCTGCTTTTAACCTGTGCTCTGCCCTCACTGCCCGGTGTGGCCGAGAGTGTTTGGCATTACGTAGTGCCCTCTGCTACCTCAGCCTTTGGGTATAAGGACCTGATGAACCTTATACCCAAACCATGAAGATGAACCAATATCATCTCAGCTACTGGGCATGGCTGGGACTCTTAACTCCTGCTTTCGCAGGTAGCGGTGGGCAGATGGCTCTGGCACAAGTGTCCAGCTGGAGCCCTGGGTAGGGGAAGTTTGCAGCCATAGGGGCAAGCACCAGGGCAGAGCAGCGTCATGCACGGATCTGCTTCTCTCTCTTCAAACCAGTTTCTGCTCCCTACAGTTGTGACCGCTGCTCAGGCCAAGAACCTCATTGACGCAGGGGTCGATGCCCTGAGAGTCGGGATGGGCAGTGGCTCCATCTGCATCACGCAGGAAGGTGAGAGAGATCAGCTGTCTCCCAAATAGACTGAAGACATCTGGTCAGTAGAGGTACTCTGCTAAAAGCAGTGCAGCCGGGACACACTTCTCCCATCGTAACAGCTGTGTCTCACAGCAAGCAGTTCTTCCGCCCTCTTTTGTCCAGGACACTCTCATCACTGGGGTCAAACCTTCGAGGTTGCAGCAGCAGCAAAGGCATTTCCCAGTACTGACTGAGACTGAGTAGAGCAGGTGTGGCACGCGCAGCTTTGCCCAAGGGAGCCACTGGCGTGGGGCAGGGTGGGCTTGGCAGGCAGCCCTGCAGCCAGAGGGGCTTCCCTGCTCTCTGTTCTGCGCTGACAAAAGCAGCAGTGGCTATGGGTTAATGCACCAGGCTGTCCGTGCTCCCCTTCCCTCTGGCACTAGTGTGCGTGCTGGTTGAGTTTTGGTCTGCTGGGCTCCATGCCTTTCTGCAATTTCCAGGCTGAAGAGGGGTTTCTGGCCGTTGTCTCTGCAGTTAGTGGGAGCTTGTGCTGGGCAGAGGCAGCGTCACCCTTAGTAAGAGGCAGAGAGAGCATCCCTAACGCCTGGAAAAAGACTGCTTTGTGGCCAGGCTCGGTCCTCGTGTTCTGATTCTGACAGGTGAGGTGCAGAGGGAGTGGTGTGGCACTGCAGCCTGTGAGCTCAGCCCCTCTGCTTTGCTCCTCAGTCCCTGCCATGGGAGATGGCTGACAGACGGAGATGTTATGTTAGTGCTCTGCCAGGTCTGACGTAGGACCTCTGAACTGCCCTGGACCTGGACTGTGTTTTTGCTTTGCCTGCTGGGGGTGCTATGGCTGCTGGGATTCTGTGCCTCACAGACAGCACTGGGGCTGATGCTCCCAGCAGGAGCGGAACAGATGTGCGTGTCCTGCTCTGTCCCCAAGGCAGAGAACTGACCAAGGCACGCTTTGCTCTGCAGCATGGTGAACACCTCTAGGGGGTGCTGCAGGAGGTCGGGTGGGGTGCTGGCTTGGGGGAAGGAGCAGAGCAGAGCTAGAACGTTCTGCTGTGCAGCAGGCAAGGTTGCAACGCTCTTAAGCACAGCTCCCCAGGCTTTTGGCCCTCTTAGGACGAGAACTCTGGTTCTGGGAATTAATGGGTTTACCTTCCTGGACGGCTGCTGGGGTAGGGTGAGCATGCGCTGTGCACAGCCAGCCTGGCTGTCTTGGAACTGGCCTCTGGCTTGGCTCAGGCTAGGCAGGATTTGCAAGGTCAGCTCTGTCCCACACCGTATGCTCTGCCTAGTAGCAGGTCACTGCTGGGGTCCTTTGTTCTGCTGCTGTTCTTCTGTCTCTAAAATATATGTGTTTGTTTTTGTTTAGCTGCTCCAAAGATCCCTCCAGACCTAAAGTCCCACAGCCCCAAATGCCCTTCTACTGTCACGGGCACCTATAGTAAGTTACTTGCCCTGTTCCCAACCCTAATTATGTGTCTTGAAGCAGGACCCTTATTTGGCTGCACATGGCCCTACTGCTTGTTTGAGAATAATTTAGCTGTAGATGCACTTGGGGTTTTGTGGCTTTGGATACTGGTTTTGAATCTGAAATTGAAGCGGAGAAGCCTTTCTGAATTCCTAAAGCAGGGTCTGAACTGTCAAAACGAGGGGCATTCAGGCCAAAAGCCAGTTCAGAAGCCTCGCTTAGCCTCCTGGCTGTATCCCTAGCCAGGCACGCACGTGCTAGTCCAGCCCTGGGAGATGATCCCCGAGCAGTCCTCAGTCCTGCTCTAAATCTGGGCCCGGTTGTGGGGAATTTATGCACTCTCTGAGCTTGACTCGAAGCTGACTCCCCCAGGGTTACAGAGGGACGTAACAGCTGTGTACCCCAAAGCACATCTCTCCCCACTAATGCCTGATTCTTGTGGGGAGAGAAGGGGCTCACTCCTGCCCAGCGCAGGGTGCAGCTTGGCTCTGTATTTCTCTGATGCTATCGGATTGAGCAGACAGCCACGGTAACCCTTGGTTTTTGCCCTTTCTTTCTGTTTTGAAACACCTCGAAGGGAAAGAGGTTTCTGTTGAAGATCCCGGAAGGTTTTCTCTAGCAGTTGATCTTTTAGGGCCACCTTTTGCAGATGCACTAAAAAAAGACAAACCTGACTACTTGGTGTGTGCGTGCTCTGAACCCTGCTTTGGAAGCCTGCACTTGGAATCTGTGGTGCTGGGCCCTGGGACATTGGGAACGGCGTGATGCTCCCAGGAGCCCCAAGCCAAGTGGTTCCTTAAAGGGCTGGTCTCCGTGGTCGCTGGTGGGAGGTTTCTGCAGGCTCTTTTTCCTGGCACAATCCTGTAGGTGCCAGGCTTTAGGCCCTCCCACGTGACTTGCTTCTCTCCATTGAGCTCTTCCCTTGCAGCCTCAACGTGGCCGTTAGCGGCGTGGCACCGAGTGAGACCATCTCTTTAAGACTAACGGCATTCATCTTGGACCTGGCAGACCTCCCTGGCTGGCTGAGCCTTAGCTTAATGCAGAGTTTTGTTCCATTCGAATCAGTTCTTCCAGGACCTCTACCTGGCTTCCCTCTCTCAGCAGCTGCTGCTGAGCCCTGGGAACAGAGCGATCACAGCCTCTCGGCCTTGGCGGATCTGCCAGGGAGGTGTGCTGCCAGTGCTGCTGCCAGCAGGCCAAACCACACCTGGAGTTTGCACTCTGAAGTACTAATCCTGCATGTCCATAATCTTATCTGCTGTATCAGACTAACTGTGACTGGCGAAAAGGCTTCCGGTTAATTGTGGGGAAGTCTCAGTGAAAGAAGCTTATCTCGGCATACTTGCATGCGTGCAGCTGACAAATGTGTTACAAAGACATGCCCTGTGCTGATTTTCCCTCAAGCCTTCCATGCTCAGTGGAAAGCCTCTAACTGCTAGCGACTGGGAAGCGCAGGTAAATCTGGAGCTAATAACTTCCCTCCCGTGGGGCAGCTAAAAGTGACAGAATCCTGGCTGCATCGCAGGGCAGGAACACAAATTATTTCCTGTGAACCATCTGATCATCCTGCCCACTTCCTTTTCCACTGCTGCATGTCTGTGTGTGTGTGTGGGTGTGCAGGTGTGTATATATCTAACAATATATCTGTACATAGCTATGCATATTGACTATCTCCCAGCCAGCTGCCTCTCCACGCAGGAGGCGCAGCGGACAGCTGCTGGGTATACAGAGAAGGGGTCTGGCACTGCTAGAAAGGGGCGAGCAGTGGGACGCGGCCCATGCTAGGGATGCTCAGGAGAGGAGCATTTGGAGTCTGCTCCGCTTCCTTCCCAAGCTCCCTGTCTGCCCGCTATGAGCCACGAGCCTTGGCTCATCCCAGGCGCTCCATCAAAGAGCCCAGTCCCAAGATAACCCCCGGCCTGCAGAGCTGAGGGCCACCAGGATGTCCCAGCAGGTATCTCCCAGGCGTGTGCTTCTCTTGCAACTCGAGCCCCCAGGGATTTGTGGGTTCCTGAGCGCCGGGGCATGTGTGTGCTGGAAGCCTAAAGGGCCTGCTGGGGTGGGGAAGCAGTGCTGTGTGGGAGCTGACTCTCTTCCTGCTCTCTCCCCACCTGCAGTGCTGGCGTGCGGCCGCCCCCAGGCCACGGCCGTGTACAAGGTGTCCGAATATGCCCGGAGGTTTGGCGTCCCGGTGATTGCAGATGGAGGGATCCAGACGGTGGGGCACATCGCCAAGGCCCTCGCGCTCGGTGCTTCCACAGGTGGGCAGAGCTCAGAGCAGCTGGGTTGTGCATGGAGTGCCACGTGTGGCTCCACGTGGCGTCAGACCTGGCACGAGAGCATGTGCCTGCAGCAGGCTGTGGGCTCAAGGGGTGCGGTTTAGGAGCTGTGTGCTGTCACTGAGGATTTTGGCAGCCACAGCCTTCCTGCTGCTGACCCGCTGCCCTCGGTGATCTCTTGCACTAGTGATGATGGGGTCTCTCCTGGCTGCCACCACGGAGGCCCCAGGCGAGTACTTCTTCTCGGATGGAATTAGGCTGAAGAAATACCGTGGCATGGGCTCGCTAGATGCCATGGACAAGAACTTGGGTAGCCAGAACCGGTATTTCAGGTAAGAGACGGTGCTTTGGGGCAGCACATGAAGTTGTTGGGATCTCTCATTCACAAACTTTCTCGTTTCTGCTCCCATGCAGTGAGACAGACAAAATCAAAGTGGCCCAGGGGGTCTCTGGCGCAGTGCAGGACAAAGGCTCTATCCACAAGTTCATTCCATACCTGATTGCTGGGATCCAGCATTCCTGTCAGGATATTGGTGCCAAGAGCCTGACCCAAGTCCGGTGAGTGCTCGTTGGCACTTGTGCTTAGGTTAGGCTATGGTGCTGCCCTTTGGGGTCTCTGGGCAGGTTGTGCCCAAGCTGCAGTGTGCCAGTGCTGCCTTGCTGTAGCCCTTGGCTCTGTTAGTACGGGGTGGTACATCCCCCAGCTCCAGAGGTGCAGGAGCGTGGCTTCTCATGAGCTTTCTGCTGGCTGGGCCTGAGGCATCATGGGGTTACCTGGCTCTGAGGAGCACAGCAAAGGTCGCTCTGACGGCAGCTGGAGGAACCGCTGCCTGCCTCATCCCAGCTGTTCTGGCTAACGTGTCAGAGCATCTTCCCCGGGTTCTGGCTGGCCCGTGACTGCCTGCCCTTCATCCTCAGAGCCATGATGTACTCGGGAGAGCTGAAGTTTGAGAAGAGGACAACATCTGCCCAGGTGGAAGGAGGGGTTCACGGCCTCCATTCGTAAGTGCTCCTGGCTGGCAGCTGCTCTTAGCTGCATTGGGCCCATTCCTGGCCTCAGACAGGTCAGTAAAAGGGCTGTCTGTTTTGCTTTTGTCCTCACAGGTATGAGAAACGTCTCTTCTGAAGGAGGCCCCGCTGTGTCTATCATTGTGCCACTTGGCCTCACGCTACCCCCAATGGGAGCTGCTCATGCTGCAGAAGTGCCATTTCTCTGTGGGCTGCCTGGAGCTCCCTGTATCTGTTGGCTGCTTCATCCCCACCTTCGAGGGTCCAGGAACCATGCTCCTGGGCTTGTGCCTGGAGCCTCGTATGTATTGGCTGTGTTTTACAATAAAAGAGGAAAAGATGTGTAACTGGTGCGTCCAGTCAGCCCTGCCCTCTCTTATTCTCATCTTTTGCTGCTGTCCTCTGCCTTCATGCTCTCAGGAGTGCAGGAACAGGGGCTGAGCAGGGGGGGTGAAGAGAAAGGAAAGGGGGGAGTGCAGAATTGTTTTGTTTATAAAACAGAAGTGTTTGGAAGTCCCAGGGGCTCTCACAGCTCCAGGAGTTTTACTGAGAAGTGCTGGATCTTACACCGTGCTACACGGCCACCAAGAGAGCTGATGGCTCCAACAGGGGCGATGCATCGGGGAAAAGGGGGAAGGGACAGCGCCTTCAGTGAGTGCTTTATGGCTAAGGCAGAAAATGAATGGCCCAGGGGCAGGAAAACAAACGTGTATCACCATCAGCCACTGTGAGGAGCTGCCAGAGGCAGCAGAGAGGCAGCAGTTCGGTGCAGTGACAAACATGTAGCTGCTTGTGCACGTGTGTGCAGACAGGTGTGCACCTGAGCAAGCACGTTGTCCTCCCCTGTTTTTGCATGCTTGGTGTTGTCCACAACGCAGTATTTCTCCTCTCTGTGGCCTCTCTTAAACATCCCGGAACATCTCCCACCTGCAGGCACTGCCTGCACCCCCAGCACCAGCCCAGGCTCGAGGCTGCCATGGGAGCCCGCGGCACTGGAGTGCTTGCAGGGGCGTAACGAGCCGCTTGTTTCCTGGAAGGCACGTGGACAATGAACTCAAACAACAGCTTGGGGGCTTGTGAATGCTGCACAGGTTTGCTTTTCTACATGACCACCCACCAAAACAACCCTCGCCTGGTCGGGATAGCCTGCAGCACAGCACTGGGTGCCGCAGGTCTTTCACACCTGGATCAGCCCCCAGCTAAAGGCGAGCACTGCTCCTGCATGTAAGTGTGTACTGACCAACAGCGGCTAAAAACGCTGCCTGAAAAAACACACCCCTGTAGCACGGTGATGTCAAATTACATTTGCGTATGCGAAAACCAGAACCTGGAATTGCATGGCAGCCGTATCAGTGCCATGCACTCATTCACCTGCAGGGAGGAGGGCAGACATCGCAGCGTCCTGCAGCAGCTCCGTGCTCAGCAGGGAGCCCCAAAGCCCGGAGGAGAGCCTGGGGGCGGCTCCCACACCTCACCCCCAGCCCAACGAGCTGCAGCCCTCCATCCGCGGCCCCTGGGCGGCTCTGCAGGGTGGTGGGCGCACCGAGCCTAACAGCTCATCACAGCCCGCCTTCGCTGAGCGTTAACCACTCCGTGATCGCTTTGTACTTCTGCTTTATGTGTATTCTCCTCGTGCAGCCCCCAGGCACGGCCCTACAGCACTCCAACACCGAGAGGCGGCACTGAGCCAGCAGTTGGGCTCCCACCGTCCATCCTGCAGCGTTTCTCCGCCCGCAGCGGCGGCGCTCGGCGTGGGGCGGCCCCGGCGCTGCGGGTGGGTGAGGGCAGAGGCGCTCAGTCCGTGGCCGCGGGCAGCGCTGTGAGCCCCGTGTATGCGCCCCGCGGGGGGATGAGGCCGGCGGCCGTGAGGCGCTTCTCGCTCGTCAGGAAGTTGAAGGTGGCGCACGCGTTCGGCTGTAAAGGACAGAGGGACGGTGCGACGGGTCATTGCGCGGAGAGGGCCGGCAGCCACGGGGACGGATCCCTCCTCACCGTGTCCTGCACCTCCACGGCGATCCCGCACAGCCGCATCTGTCTCAGCACGGCGGGATGGAGCTGCTCCACTCTGTCCCCCGTGCCCAGCACCAGGATCTCTGCAACGAGGCAGAGGTGGCACAGCGGCAGGCAGAGCCCGGAGGGAGCCCCGAGCGGGAGGGGGGCCATCCCCACCCCCACCCCGTGCCCCGGGCCGTACCTATCCGCGGCTCCAGCAGACGGAACAGCGCCAGGCTCTGCAGAGAGATGTCGCGGTGCGATCCGACCTGCGGGCACAGCACAGCGCGGCGCTCCGCGGGGCTGCCCGGCCCCCTCCCCACCGCGGCCCCCTCCCCGCTCCCCACTCACGTTCCACTGCAGGATGGCGCGGGGCAGCACGGCGCACGGCCCGACCACCACGCTGCCGCTGATGCTGAACCCGCGGCCGCTGTAGCCCTCGATGAAGGCCACGTTGGGGCTCTCGGGCTGCAGCACCGTCACCCGCGTCCGCTGGTACATCTCGTCGTCCGACGGCGTCAGGCGGTGCCCGCGGCGCGGCGCCCTGCGGGACCGGCGGCGGCTCAGCGCGGTGTGCCCGTGCCGGGACCCCCCACACCCCAGAGCCGCCCGCAGCCCGCACCGCACCGCACCGCACCGTACCCTGTGACGGCCCGCGGACCCGCACGGCACAACCGCCGCAGCGCCGCCGCCATGACTCCGCCGCTCCCGGAAGCGGCGCGCGGCCCCGCAGGGCGCCCCCTCGCGGCCGCCGCCGGCGCTACCGCCGCGCCCCGGCTCCACGCGCGGGTTCGGGGCCGTGGGGCGCCCGCGGAGGCGGCGCGAGGGCGGCGGGGCCGTGCCCCGCTCCGCCCGCCCAGTGCGACCGGCACCTGTGAGGCGCGCTCGGTGCGCCCCAAGCAGGGGTGGAGGGAAGCGCGGGGGAGGGGGGGGGGGGCGCACACGGGGGGCTCGGCGGGCGGCGCGGCCCCGCACCGCGGCGTGGGGTTGGGGTCCCGCGGGGGCGGCTCCGCTCCGGGCTGCGGGGGGTTCCCGGGGCGGCGGGCGGCTCCGCCGGTGCCGGGTCCGCCCGGGGCGGGCTTTGGCCCCGGCTGCGGAGCAAAAGCGAAACCGGCAGCGTCGGGAAGGGGAAGCGGGCGGCACCGCCGCGAAGGGGTGAACGCGGAGCCCCGCTCCGCCCGGGGGTCCCCCAGACCCGCGCCGCCGGGGCCACCACGGAGCGGCCGCGCCGGAGCTGCGGGTGCCGCCGTGCGGAGGTGAGCGGCGTCGGGGCGACCCCGCGGGGGTCCCTCGAGGGCGACCGAAAAACCGCGGCGCTCCGCCACGGGGCCGCGGGACCGCAGGAACGGGGCAGCGCCCCCGGGCTGCGGCCGTGCGAGCAGAGCCGTGCCCACGCGTGGGCTGGGGGAGCCCCGCATCGCCCCCGCGGCGCTGACCCCGCACCGCCGCGGGCCCGGCGGTCCCCTCCTCCCTAAGGGCTCGGCGGGGAACGGGGGCGTCGGGTGACCGAGAGGGGCGCCCGCACTGTGCCACCCCCGGGCAGGTGCCACGGGCAGCGCCGCTGTCGGTCAGCGAACCGCTCCGCCGCGGGGCCTCACGCAGCCCGGGTGGGATTCCCCGCCTGGCAGCGCGCGGTTTCGATTCCGCGGCCGCTCCGGGCACAGCGGTGACGCGGGGCGGGCAGCGGCGGGGGCCGCGCCGTGCCCATCTCCGGCACCCCCGGCGCAGGTGTCCTCCCTCGGGGCCAGCTCGGGTTTCCGGGGCCGCTCCGGTGGCACCGCACGCCTCAGCCCCACCGGGGCTTCGCTGGGAGCCATTTCCTCGCGGCCCTCCCCACGGCACCCGGGTAAGTCGCCCTCTCCCCCCTCGTCCCGCGGGCGGGCAGCAGCGGCCCCCGCGTCCGTCCCTCTGCAGCGCCGGCACGGGCAACGGAATCCCAAAAGCAGCTGTCCCCGCAGCGCCCAGCTGCCCTGGGATTTCGTTACCCGCGCCTCCGCCTCAGCCGCCGCCGCCACGCGCTGGAATGGAGCCGCCGCTCCGGGCCCTGAGCGACGGGGCACCGCGGGCAGCGCCGCGGCTCGGCCCCTCGCACCACAGCCCGGGGTTCCCCGTGATCTCACGCTCCTAAAGATAGCGGCTCGCTTCCTGGGCACGAGCCGTCGGGCTGCGGGGCCCGGGCTGCGGGGACGCGGCCGCCCACTTTGGGCCACGGACTGCTGCGCCGGCCCTGCGCCACCACCTGCCCGTGCACCCCGGTGCCGACGGGCGGCAGGAGGGCAGGATCCGGCCCTTGGAGAGAGACGGCTTTGGAATGACACGATCACTCCCGCTGAGCGCGCAGCCACAGAGCCATCGGGGATGTCGTGTCTGTCCTAAGCTCTTTCGGCGCCTCTGAGCCCCTCCCGGGCCGTGCCGGGAGCCCTCCGCCCCCGCCGCAAGGAGCCGGGCGGGGACAGCGCCGCCACGTGCTGGGCCGCGGTGCGGGCGCCCCGACCCCTCTTTGCCGGCCCCAGAGGGCGGCTCTGAGGGCCGCAGCCCCCCCGGGCGGGGGTCCCGGGCGGCTCCTGCCCTGCGGACAGTCAGCAGTTGGTCTGTGTGAGCAGCCGTTCTCAGATCACCTCTTGGCTGTGGGTGGTGCAGGGAGCACCCCACCTCGGGGGCTGCCCGGGGAGTGGTCCGTCCGTACGGCGGGGCCGCGCAGCTCCAGACCTCAGCCCCCCCCGAAAAGCACGGAGGAGCCGCCACGGCCCCGAGGGTGTCCGCAGCCACGGGAACGCGAGCCCCGGAGGAACCGGTTTGGGCCTGCGGGCACGGCGGGCCCCCCCGCGGGGAGGGAGGGGTTCGGGCGCCGCCCCGGGGGGGTTTGGGCGCTTCCTGCACACAGCTCCCGCTCCGCAGCCCCGCGGGGCCCCGCCGGGAGGGAAGTGAGACTGTGCCCGGAGCCGCAGCGCGGGGCGGCGACTGCGTGGGACGGCACAGCAGCGACCGCGCGGCCCGACGGCTGCCATCGCCGTGTGCCGGGGCCCGCACACAGCTGCTCGCGAGGCGCCGCTCCCCTCCCGGCCGCAGCGGTGGGGCAGTGCGGCTGCCCGGCCTCGCTTTGGCTCCGCGTCGCCCCGCGGTTGGGGCTGAGCCTCGGGCACAGCGCGGCTCCGGGCCGACAGTGGCCCGGCGTCCGACGACGCCACCAACACGACGCGCTGCCGTGCCGGCGCTGCGGTAACGCCGGGCTCGGTGACGCAGCACTGAGCACCGCACGGAGCGCGGCCGTACCCGGAACGCGCGCCCACCCTCCGCTCCACGCACGGGCGGCCCCTCCCCCCCGCCTCCCGCCACACCCAGCATGGCGGCGGCCCCAAGATGGCCGCCCGCGCCCAAGATGGCGGCCCGAGGTCTCTGCGCGCCGCGCTCAACATGGCGGCTGCGCTACTCCGACTGTACCCACGTGGGCGACGTGTCGGTGACGTCACCTCCGCCCTTTCACCGGAAGCGGCGGCCGGGCTGCTATGGAGACGGTAGAGGAGCGGCCGGGGCTGGCGGCCACGCTCCGGGCGCTGAACGCGGCGCTGGGACGGCCCGCGTCGCTCTGGGTGAAGGAGAGCAGCGCCCGCAACCTGCGGCACCGCGACTTCCTGGCGCCGCGGGCCGCGCTCGGGGCCGCCTACGCCGGGGGGCAGGTCGGTAGGCCGCGGGAGGGCCGGCAGGCGGCGGGTAGGCCGCGTGCTGACCGTCCGCTCCTCCTCGCAGGTGCCCTCCGATGTCATCGCGGCCGTGACGGCGCTGGGGGGCCCGGGGGTGCTGGCGGTGCGCGGCTGCCGGCAGACGGCGGCGGGGCTGGAGGTGCAGCTGCGGCGCTGCGAGGCCTTCCGGCGCTTGCTGGGCCACCCGCCCGGCCCCGGCCCCGCCCCCCTGCCCGGCCCGGAGGCAGCGGTGGTGCTGCACTGTCCGGCCCTGCGGTGCCCCGGCAGCGTGACGCCCCGCCACCTGCGCCCCGTGCTGCTCGCTGACCACCTGGCCCAGCTGCTGCGCGCCCAGGGGTGAGCCCTGCCCTCTCCTCCTGCCTGGCTCGCGCTCCCCAGCCCACGCCCACATCTCACCCTCCCGCAGGGTCAGCACGTTCCTGGTCCCTGCTGTCACCGACAAGCGGAGCCGGGAGGTCCTGCAGCAGCTCCGTGTGGAATGGCCCTCCAGCAGCACACCCGGCCCTGAGACTGTGTCAGCCTTGAAGCAAGCGCTCAGCCGGTGCCCCTATGCCACACACTGTGAAAGGAGATCAGGTGTGGCCTCGCAGCCTGAGGACATCATCTGTAAAGTACACCTGAAGAGTTTTGTGGAGCAGCAGGGCCTGGAAGGCTATGACCCCAACCTGGGAGTCCTCCTTGGTGAGTCACACATGAGAGTGTTGCTGATGTGACGGCAGGGGAGAAAGGCTGCAAGTGAGCCTGGTTCTTTGTTCTCCATTGTTTTAAAGGAGAATAAGGGATGGTTAGAAGCAAATTGCATCCTCCTTTTCCTCTGGTTTGAGCCATAAATGGAGGCAGTCTGGGACAGATCCAGGTGGCATGGAATAAGCCCCCTGTCCCACCGAGTGCCCTCCCTTCTTTCAGTTACAGAGGAGAAGTTGCGGTCCCTGGCTGAACTGCAGCAAGCTGTACTGCAGGGCACGGTGAGTGACCCCCGGCACTGCCTGCTGCTTTCTCTCCTGATGTTCCCTTCTGTCATGCCACGGTGTTTGAACTTGTTGCTGTGCTGTGCAGCAGGCAGGGTGCCAGGAGAGCTGCTGCAGTGTGGTGCACGTGGTGAGCTGCGAGGAGGAATTCCAGCAGCAGCAGATGGATCTGCTGTGGAGGATTTTGGATCCAGGAGCCCACATGGATTTGCAGGTGAGGAACTCCTACACTCTACATCGTGGCCCACACTGAGAACCCATCTTTAGCACCTGCAGTGAATGCGGAGACCCAGCCTTGTGCCTTTATGAGTCTTCCCTTCCCCTTGGCATCCAATTTCCTTGGGATTTTACCATTAAAGAAGGAGGGATAGGAGAAAACTGCAGAGACACAGCTAGAACAGGACTGTCTTCAGCTTAACGCGGTGCTGTGTTTTAGCAGCCTCTGACTGTGGGCTCCTCTTTTCCTGTGGTACCCATTCCCAGGATGTGAACAGTTTCCTGGCAGCTCTGTAGGCACAGTTCTTCCTGTGCTACGTTACAATGGAGCTTCTGTCTTTTACCTAGCACTTCCTCTCTCTTTCAGAAGCACCTTGTCTGTGGACCAGTGAAGGTGACAAAACCTGTATCCCCCATCAGTGCAGACCAGTACTTTCAGTAAGTTGGTATTGAGCAAGGAGCCTGCCATGCTGCATGTCTGTCAAGTCTTGCCTGTGCTCTCTTTGGCCCTGCTAGGCAGCAGTCCTAGCACTGTCCCTCTCTTCTGTTTCTCTGCACCTTGGGGCTGTTTCTAGAGGACTCCAACATTGCTTCTTCACTACTGCCAGCAGCAGCACTGCTGTCCCTGGCCTGCTCCAGGCAGGATTTGTGTGCCCTTGGTTGGCCGGCTTTCTGTTGCAGAAGGAATGATGCCCCATGCAGCCCGCTCAGCAGGGAAGGAAGCAGTGACTGTCTGTCTGTGTTCCTTCCAGGCTCAGAAAACGCCAGATGTATGATGCCTCTGTCATGAAATATGGGGAGCTTGCACAAGGTGAGGGAGGGTTTTGCTCTGAATGCTGTGGATGGGGGAGGTTGGGGCTGGAGAGGTGCCCATACACCGGCTTCAGCAAAGCCCCCTCACTGCAGTGGGGTTTTCCTGCCTGGGGCTTTGGAGATGGCAGCCACACGGTACCACACAGCTTGCTCCATCCCCACCTGTGTGCTTTCTGCAGATGAAGCCTGGACGGAGGTTATTGATATCCTGACGGTGGCTGCCATCAGGTTTGAGATGCTGAGCACTGCCCACCGGAGCCAGGTAGGACAGCCCGGAGCTGCAGTGCAGTGGGAGGCAGGAGAGCAGTGGGAATACTGCTCAGGGAGCTGTGGATCATGGCACAGGTTGGGAAATTGGTGGGAGCACCGGGACAAGTAGCACTGGCTGTGAGGAGGCACTGCGTGGTCTTTGGCCACTCCAAGCCCAGTCTGGGAGTGTTTTTCCTCAGGGTAAATCATGTACAGTGTCTGGGCTGATGTCCTGGTAGCCTGTGCCTGTCAGCCCTAGCAGGGCGCAGTGGTGGGCACACTTCACCTGATGGGAAGGTACCGCTCCCCAAGTGGGAGACACAGGGATGCACCAGGAATGGCTCTGGGCCAAGCAGCCTGGACTGCAGGTTGTCTCTGCCCTCAGATTACCCTGGACCTGGAGGACAGCAGCATCTCTACAAAGGGAACCAAGAGTGGTGCCTTTGTGATGTACAACTGTGCCCGGCTGGCCACACTCTTTGACACCTACCAGCGGGCTGTAGAGCGAGGTGAGCACTGGCCCTGCCTCCTGCACCTCTAACAGCTGTTCCTGGGCTGTCCCCACACCTGCAGTCAGGAAGGCTTCTCTGGCCACAACCACAGTCTCTCACCACTTTTGCAGGGACATACCCACCTCTGCCACCAGCATCAGAACTGAACTTCTCCTGCCTCCGGGAAGAGGTGAGTGCTGAGGGACAAGGCCTGTGGGAAGCAGCGTGCCCTTACCTCTGGGGGATGGACGCTTCTGGCCCTCTCTGACAGGCATAATCCTTTCACAGGGTGAATGGCTCCTCCTCTTCAGCTACCTCTTGCCCTTCCCAGAAGTCCTGCAGCAAGCAGCACAGCTGCCCCCACCCAGCAAGGGGCTCCGGATCACAGCCAACACAGAGGCAGTAAGTGCTATATGCCAAAGCACCTGTAGGTGCTGAGCCAACAGTGCTAGCCCAGAGCAGGGCTGCTCTTCTGCAGGGTGCTGAGGGGCGTTCCTGGGAAGAGATGGTAATGCCCTCGGTGCTATTCCTGCTGTGTAGGATGGCCCCAGACTGGCCAGAACGTGCAGCATCAGCCCAAGCTGTCTGTGTTGCAGGTGTGCAAGTTCCTGATCCAGCTCAGCATGGATTTCAGCTCCTACTACAACCGGGTCCACATTCTCGGGGTGAGTCGAATGTCCCAGGCCATTTACTGGGGGCTGCTCCTGGGTGCCAGTAAGATGCCAGCCCTGCAGCAGCAGGATATGAAGGAGGGTGGATACAGCAACGTCAAGAAACAGAACCACCACCTCACTGCCTTCCTCCTTGCAGGAGCCGTTCCCTCACCTCTTCGACCAGATGTTTGCTCGCCTCCGGCTGCTGGGAGCAGTGAGGGACATGTTCCATAGTGCCCTGGCGACTCTGCACCTCCCTCCTCTCAGTCAGATCTGAGCCACCGCTGAAGACTGTTGCCGTGGAGTGACAAACAGCAGTGCTGCAAGGGGCAGAACAGGGCACTTCCTCCCAGGCCGGGCACCGGGCTGCCTGTTGGTCAGGAACTGGGAGCTGAGGTCCATCTGAGCCTCAGCGTGGGGCTCCTACTGCCCAGTGCCCATGTTTTGAGGGCATACTTAAGTTGAAAGGAAGGAAGCACAAGGGACCAGAGCACCCATAAAGCCAGGTACCAATCTGTTCCCTCAAAGCTGTTTATTGAAGGGGAGCTCTGTGCTGGCAGAGAGCTCCTGAGCTTCAAGGGCTGCTGCCCTGCCTCGTGATGTGTCCTGACATTAGGGCTGAATACAGTTATTGCTGGACAAACACTGTGTCTGACCCAGCAGTGATAACTGAGATGGGGGAGGGACAGATGGGTAGAAGGAGAAGGGTCTGTGCTGTGCACAGGAGTGGGAGCACCTTGCTGCAGGAGCATGGTTGAGCAGTGCTTGCACGCTCATGTTCCAGTAGCGCAGTGCAGCCTTTCTGGACCAGGGCTGTGTACAGCTCCTTGTCCTTACTGTGCCTTGGCTGCCCGCAGACCTGCTGCTGCACAGGAACAACCCTGCCAGCCTGAGGAAGGCACTAAAGGACTGCTCTGACAGGGCTGCCCTGGCCTGCAGGGGCACAACAGACAGACTGTGTGCTGCAGCCCTCTTTGTTCCCCAGTAGCTCTGTACCTTTCTTGGCCTCCTGCTGCCCTCAGTCCTCCCAGCACTGTGGAGAGCCCCGGCTCTCCCTGTGGGAGAGAGGGATGTCCATCCTCCTTGAGGAGGACAGCACAGCTGCATCACTGCACACACACAGGGTGCCTGGAGCGGTGTGCTGGGACATTCCTTTGCTCTCACTGTCCCCAGGCAGGTGGGGAGCAGGGACTTTGCTATACCCCTTTACTGGGCAGCACCCTGTGACTGGAGCTTGCTGTGGGTGTCCAGGGCCGCACAGCGCAGGAGCTCCAGGCCCTGCCCACAGAGCACGCAGTACCAGCGCCGCTCCCCACCTGCCTCTGCCACCTCCCAGCAGTCCAGCTCCGCCAGGTCGGGCACGTGGAAGAAGGTGGTGCTCAGCTCCTCCAGGCTGTCCCAGCTCAGCTGCCACAATGTGAGCCTCTGGTCCACGGAGGCAGAGAGCACCAGGTCCGGCCGCAGCACTCTGATCCCCGTCACGTGAGCAGCGTGGGTGCACGGCCTCGCCACGTGCTCCAGGATGTGCAAGCAGGTCCCTGGCTCTGCCTTGTCATCGCCCCGTGTCACCTCCAGCAGGCAGACGTGGATGGAGCCATCATCACTGCCACTGGCCACCAGGAACTGTCCCTCGGGCAGCTCCTGGATGTGCAGGCTGTTCACCCCGCAGCTATGAGCCATGACAGTGAGCAGCGGGGTGCCCAGCGCTGGAAGAAGAGGCTCGGTCAGGACGGCAATGTAGAGAGCTGCTGGCACAGCAGCTCCCTGCCCATGGCTGTACCCACCCAGTGGCCGCATCTCTTCCTCTGAGCGCTGCAGGGCATCTGTTGCAGCTCTGATGGTACTGGTGATGTCCCAGAAGGCAACGCTGCCGTCGGTGGCCGCACTACATAGGAGGTGCTTCCTGGAAGGAAGGTGTTGGGCAGCCTCCAGCCCCATGCTGATACCCAGGGCAAGCAGAAAGATGGCCCATGCTACCATCACTGACAGACTTCCCCCTTCCCTTCACCAGCCCCACTGCCATCACCCTTTCTTGCTGCGCAGGCATCACGATGAATGCTTCCCTCCCAGTACCCTGCCCAGGGCTCACCTCTCCTCTGCCCGTGTGTGCAGGAATGCCTCCACTTTCAGCACGCAGCGTTGGTGGTGGAACGACTCTGCTACGAGCAGCAGCTTCTGGGCGGCCTCCAGCAGCACGAAGAGCCTGGACAGAGAGAGATGCGGCTGATCCTGGGAGAAGGAGGTGCCTTGCTGCAAGGTACCACCCTACTCCTGCTCAGAGCTGGCCTCGCTAGGCGGCTGAGCCCCATGCTGACTGCTCACCGGACTGATCCATCGCTGCATGCAGCAACCAGGAACGTGCAGGGCATGGGCAGCTGCTCGCTGTTGGTCCCACACACGACTGAGAGGGACATGTACCTGGGCAAACACAGAACGCTTGCTGCGTGCCCCTCCTGGCACCTGCTGTCCTGTAGGAGGATGGGGGGCAGCAGCATGAGCTCAGCACAGGACACAGCCCTGAGCACTTTGGGGGTTCTGAGAGGAAGGACTGAGCCGAAAGCCCCTCAAAGGCTCAGACAGCCATCGAGCATCACCTCGTCTCCGGGTCCATCTTGACAAGCTTGTGCCGGTTCTTCATGCGGTCCCAGTGCTCATCCAGCCGGTGGGAGGCCACGTGGGCGACCTGGCAGCTCACCGTGCCCTCAGCCCCCAGATCCACGGCGCACTGCAGCCGGTAGCACTCGATCTGTGCGCGGCCGCCGGCTGAGAACAGCAGGGAGCAGAGCTGGGTGCCGTCATGCAGCGCCGTGTCAGCCAAGGCCAGCGCCCTGACACTGGAGATGTGGTCGCTGAGCCTGGCCAGGGGCACTGCCGCACGCGTCAGCTCACTGAGCGTCAGCACACACGCCGTGGTGTCCTCGCTGCCGGTGATGAAGATATTAACGGGGTGGGATCCGGGCACCCGCACGGCCCCCAGGTGCCGCACACAGGTGATCTCGCGGCCATGCAGGGACGCCAGCAGCACGCGCTGCTCGCAGGGCTCGGCCTGGCTGTGGTACAGCATCACATCCCCACGCTTGACGTAGGCGAAGGCATCGGCCTCGGGGCTGCTGTAGTAGCTCCAGGAGCGGTGCCCTCCGCCACAGGGCACGCAGTGCAGGTTCACCCCGCTTCTCGTGCTCCATACCACAAAGTCGTCGGCGTGGAAGCCCAGCACCAGCAGGTCCCCGCCGGGCGTGAAACGCAGCTCCTCGATCCACTGCAGCCCTTTGCAGGGCCGGTGCTTCTGCAGCACCTCCAGCTGCTGGTCCCGCAGGCAGAGCTGTCGGTAGCAGCCATCCCGGCCTGTGCTATAGATGTAGTCCCCGTGGCAGGTCACCGAGGTGACCCCTGTCTTGCCGTGCAGCCCAAAGAGCACGGACAGAGGGTCCTGGAGGGGCACAGCCTCGCTGCGTAACAAGCAGGAGGGCTCCGACTGGCCCGGGGTACCTCTGTCGGTGCCGTCAGAGCTGCTGCAGGGAAAGAGGAGCAGGGAGCCGCGGCGGTCCCCAAACAGCAGCAGCCCTCCCTGGGGCAGGAAGGTGGCACAGGTGTGCCAGCGCTGCTTGCAGGGCGGCAGCCGGTAGCGCCCCATGAGCCGCACCACAGGCAGCTGCCCGGGGCTGCGGGTAACGTCCATCCAGAGCGCGATCCCGCCGGGGCCGGAGACCAGGAGGGCGGCGGGGCCGAGGGACGGCCCGGGCCGGGCGGCCCAGCTGAGCCCCAGCACGGGTCCCTCGAACAGCCTCAGCCCGGCAACGCGCTCGGGGGCGCCCGGGGCGAACACGAGCAGCCGCCCGTCGCCGCCGCCCAGCGCGCAGAGCGGCTCGGCCCCGCCGCGCATCGGAGCGGCCGCCAGCAGCCCGCGGGACCCGCACGAGGCGGCGGGGCCGAGCAGCGGCACCCAGCGCCCCGCCGCCGCCTCGTAGGCCGCCAGCCCGCCCGCCTCGCTCAGCGCCAGCACCCGCCGCGGCCCCAGCAGCAGCACCGCCCGCGGCCGCTCCGGGGCCCCCAGCGCCTCCGCTTCCGCCGGAGCCTCCCTCCGCGGCCGCCAGAGCCGCGCTCCGCCGTCGGACCCGCCGGTAGCGACGCAGCCGCCGGCGGGCCGCAGGGCCAGGGAGCGCAGCGCCCCGCGGTGCCCGCGCCGTACGCTCCGCACGCCGCCGCCGCCGTCCCACTCCAGGCAGGCTCCGTCCTCCCCGGCGCTGACCGGACGCGGCCCGCGCAGCCCTACGGCGGCCACGCGCGAGCCGTGCCCGTAGCACACCAGCAGGCACGCGGCCTCCCCGCCGCCCCCCAGTTCACCCACGGCCCAGAGCCGCACGCTGCGGTCCTCGGAAGCGGAAGCCAACAGCCCCCGCGGCTCCGCGTAGCTCAGCGCCAGCACCGCGCCCCGGTGTCCCGACAGCGTCCTCCGCGGCGTCCCCGGCTCCGCCGCCCTCCACACCGCCACGGTCCCCGTCGCCGTGCCCGCCGCCAGCGCCAGCCGCCCCCAGCCCGCCCCCGCCAGCACGGCGCAGCGCAGCGCCCCGGCCCCGCCGCACCGCGCGCTCCGCAGCCAGCTCCCGCCGGCGCGCCACTCGTACAGCGCCACGGTCCCGCCGCCCAGCGCCAGCGCCAGCCGCCCCTCCGCCGCCCAGCGCGCCTCCCACACCCGCGCCCCCAGCCGCCGCGCCCCCCCCCCCGCCGCACGCCGCCAGCCGCGGTCCCCCGCCGCCCGGCCCGCCCCGCCGCACGGCCAGCACCGCCAGCCAGCCGCCGCCGAACGCCGCCACTCGCCCTCCCGGCTCGGCCCGCAGCCCCCGCACGCTGGCCTCACGCAGCACTCTCCGCCTGCCCGCCGCCGCGCCGCCGCTCAGCAGGAACGCCGCCACCTCCGGGCCCGTGCCTGCCGGGGCCGGACAGCGCGTCAGCCGCCGCCGCGGCCCCCAGCCGCCCCCCGCCCCGGGCCCGCCCCCTCCCCGGCCCGCCGCTCACCCGCCAGCAGCACGTCCCCGGCGAACTCCAACGCCGTTACCGGCGCCACCAAGGCTACCGACTCCATCTCGGTGCGGCGCGCCGCCCCGCCCCGCACGCTTTATTGGCGCGCCGCGTGGCCCCGCCCCCCTCCAGCGCGGGAAAAGGCCACGCGCGCCCGCGAGGCTCCGCGCCCCCCCCCCCCCGAGCGCGCCCCCTACAGCTCCACGTGCACCCCGCTGTACGCTTTGTCCACCGTCCATTCGCCCGGGGCTCCGGCCCCGCTCCCCGCGTAGCGCTCCATCTCCTGCTGGAAGCGCTGCTGCCGCCTGCGGTTGGGGTCCACGTTGATCCAGTTGTTGGCGATCCACTTGGTGCCCTGGGTGACCAGGCAGCCCCCGTGCAGGGCGAAGTCGTCCAGCTCCCCCACCCAGCCTGCGGGAGCAAAGGACGGGTTGCTGCAGGCTGTTGGGCGCAGCCCGGGCAGCACCAGTGAATGCTGACACCTGGTTTTAGCTTGGGGGCTTCTTACGAGGGTTCCTCCTCACACCCCCCCATCATCACCCCACCCTCTCTGAGCACAGGGGGGGCCCTGATTGCAGAACAGGCATGGCTGCCTCTGTGCCTTCTCAGCATTTCAGAGCACAGCTGCCCTTTTCCTCAACTTTTCCCCAAAGGAGAGGGTGGAAGCCAGAGGTTTGAGGCCATACATGCATTATGTGTCAGCAGTTCCAACCCTCTACAGAGATCTCAGCTTTTCTGTGACAGATTTCAGCAGCTTTTTTTTTCCATTCGGGAAGAATTTGGTCATAAAAATACAACGGGTCTCCCCTGAGAGGACAGCAGTGGCACTGATATTATCATCCAACAGCCCAAGCAGCGGCCTCATGACCTCCTCGATGGCTTTTCTCGAGCTGGAAACCCTTGGGCTACTCCCAGGAGACCTGGGACACTACATACCTTCACCAGCAGCTGGGAAGGCTGAAGTTAATGCCCCAGCCTGGCTGCCAGGGAAAACCACACAGCACTCTGAGAAGTGCAGCCCCGAGGACATCTATCACAGAGCTGCAGTTGCCCCATAATGCGGCCTCAGCCCCACGTGGGGCACAGCACAGCGCAGGGCAGGGAGGACTGCGCCTCCCCACACCGCAGAGCTTGCGGCCGTGCTTTTGTCTGCATCCCCTCCCCAGCCCTGTGGGCAACACCACATCAGTGAAGCGTTTTGAATTGTGGCCCAAGCTCCAGCAGGACTTTTAGCTCACACAGCAGGGCAGAAGGCAGCTGGCGGTGGCTCAGTGCAGCCAAGGGCTTTGTTTGCTGGCTAGTCCTGTCCCCCAAAGACACCAGGAGCCACTGACCTACTGCCTGTGAACAAAGGCCTCTGAGAGCCAGGAAGCTCCTGGGCAGCTGGTGACAGGGAGGCTCTGCAGATCTCACTAGCAGGCAGCTACCCCCTAAAGGTCTCTCTGAGCCCCAGAACCCCTGAAGATGATCGTCACCTTCTGCAATCCTAGCAGGACTTGGCCTGGAGCCGTACCTTCTCCGTCCGACAGGTAGTTGTACCAGAAGACAGCGGTGCCTTGCTGAGGTTTCACTCGCAAATTGCCCTTGTCACAGTTTTTCCGAGTATCTCGCAGGTCAACATCATTCTGGATCAAAGACTGACCAAAACCAACAACAGCAAACACAGAGAAGGTGTCATAAAAGGGGCTGGAACAAAGCACAGGGGCTGTGCCGTGCTGCCAGCATCCTCCTGCCCTGTGCTGAGTCCCTTAACGCGTCGCCAGACAGCATGCCTACAGTTCTCTTACTCTGAAGAAAAGTGCCCAGATTACAGCAAGCAGAACCTGTGTCAGGGCAGCAAGGTCCAAAGGCTGCCCCTCATGCATTGGAGTGGGGAACTGCCAAAGCCTTGCACCTCCTCCCTTGGCCTCTGAGCAAAATCACTCAGTGTGGAGCTCGGCCTTCCCACACTCCAGCTCAGAAGGCTCACATCTCCAAATCCCCCTTCTATAGCGAATACAGTCACAGTGGGACCCAGAACCTCCGTGAAGGACAGAGCCACTCACCATCTCTTCATATGTCCTGTTATCAGCTATAGGAAAGACAGTTTCTCCGCCACCCGTCACATTGTTCAGGTAGAACAGCACTGTCACATACCTGCAGACAGGACAGAGCAGCTGTCAGGGGACACAGCTGGAGCAGGAGGAGCTGCTGTATGTACACCACTCCTCCAAGACAGCACGAGACATGCAGTTGACGTCATTTTTTTTCCAAAGGCAACAGAGAACTGCACCAAAGCGGCCCTTACCGACATGAGGTCTCGAAGGGAGCACTTTCGTTGGCAACCAGCTTGGTGTGGCTGCAGGCGGTCTCGGGGAAGACGGGGCCGCTGTCCATGTGGGCATGGTAGTGGCCCCCCTGGTCATAGCGCACCACCTGCAGGGGCTCACTGTGCTCCACAATCTCTGGGGGCAGGCGAGTCAGGCGCATTACCCTGGGGAGACAGCACAGCAGGTAAGGGGAAGACATCTCCACCAGGACAGCCGCTACTCCCAGCACCGAATGCATCCAGAGAAAGAGAACCCCCTTCCCCAAAAGACCGGAGAGACGGATGGGCTGCAGCAAGCATGCCAAGAGATAACCAGGTTCCTTACAGATCTGTCAGACCATCAGCATCAGCTCAGAAACTCCTCCTCAAGGTTAACAAAAAAAAACAAAAACGAAGGGCGCATCTCCAGCAGGACTGCTCTCATGAAGACCTTGCTTGCTCAGAAAGATCCCTCCTGTGGGTGTCCCTGGAGCCTTCATGTGCCATCTCAGCGCTTCTCTGGACTCCTGCACACCAGCTACAGACCTCGGGGACAGTTAGCAAAGCACAGGGCCCCTGCTGAGAGTGAACGAGAGACTAGCTCTAGGGATATTCTCATCACCTAACTCACCTTTCCCTGTTGCCTTTCAACAGCCTCCCCCCTGGGGAGAGGGGCACAGAGGGCTCTGGGTTTTTTCCACTGCTACGTCTGAGCTCATCCCCAAGGCAAGCAGGTACCTCTCAAGACCTGCCAAAGAACACTCAGAGCTCTGGGAATTCCGAGCGGTGAAGCCCGAGGGGAACGTGGCACCAAGGCAGGGTGGCAGAGCTCCTCCAGGCCCCACAGGATCCCACTGGGGATTACAGCCTCCTTCGGCACCACGCCTCCAGGTCCGCAGGGGCTTTCTAACGCTGGCAAACCGAAGAGTGCCGATGCCTGCGTGAGCCAGCGAGCTGGCACAGAGAAAGTGGCAGCCTCAGTCTGCTCTAATTAAGGCAATATGCGACCCCATTCTCCCTCTGGAATGTGCTGAAGAAAAGGAGTGGCCAGCAGCCGTTTTCCAGCCTCGGGATAGATTTTCCCCACCCATGTCCTGGGTGAGGACCAGCACCACAAGAACGAGGAGTCTCCAGCCAATTATCTGAAACTCACCACGGCTAAGCCATTTGGCCTGCGAGCTGGGTTAACTCTTCCCAGTACCAAAACCAAGGTGAAGGGAAAGACAGGAGGTTCTCCCATGTGCTGGGACAGGCCCCGCGGTCATGCGCTCCGATGACCGAACTACCTCAGTGTGCTCGAGGTAAAGTTGTGCTTATTATGAAGTTAGCTCTGAACAGCTACGACAGATCTCAGTGAAATGCATGAGTAACTCAAGCAATTGACAGTAACTACTGGCACCCAGACAGGGTTGGAAACGGGCAGTTTCTCCCAGTAAGCTCGTTTACTAATTAGAATGAATTATTTCATATAATGCCAAGTCTTCTTGGTTTTACAGGGCTGTTCCCAAAAGTGAATGGCTACGCTGAGAGGTTTGATTTTTCTTTTTCCTTTTCCAGGGGACAATACAATTCCTCGTTCTAACGAAAACCTCCTCTCCCCATTTCACGACTGCGCTCATTGCTCTTCATACTCCAAAATTCCACACAATTAGGAAGTGTGAATATTAGCATGTCCGCATCTGCATCTCCCAGCACAGGTGGCCCACGTGCCCACACCCCCTCAGCCCTCACCTCTGCCGTATGGCTCTCATGACCTGGTGTGCGCCCTCGCCCTGGTACAGCCACGTGTGCTGGCTGTTGCGCACCGCGTCACTCATCTTCACTTTCTGGCTCCCTATGTACTTGTGGAAGTCACGGATGTTCAGTCTCTTGAACTCCTCCAAACTCAGCACGCCTGTGGAAGAGAGCAGGAGCGGGCTGACCTGGGCACCCCACGTGCACGAGGCAATAGAGAACCTTCAGCTGCAGTGCAAGGTCAGAACCAGAACAGGCAAAACACAGTCAACTTGCTACTTACAGATTTAAATGGAGCAGAGAGGGACACCTCAGGCCACCTTCCTACAAGACCTTGCAGGGCAATTTAAAAAAGCAAACCCCAAACAACAAGCAGTACGTTCTTCTGCTTTTGGGCAATTCCAAAACGTGAAAGAGATAAACAACGCAGTACAATCCGGCGTAAGTAGAAGACAGAAAAACAAAAGGTAAAAGGAGGTTTCTACTAGAACAGATACTTCTTGTTTGCACTCAGCTGAGCTTGGCAAGGGATGGATTTTTGCCTCTGTTAGCTTCAGAGAAATCCTTACCGTTCGTTGTGTTCCCTTTCTGGAGAAGCAGGGAAGCAGCACATGCCCAGCAGCCAGCATGAGGAGCTCAGGGAGGCAACAAACACACTGCTGTTGCAGACAGGGGGAAGGCTCAGCCACCAGGGTCAGCCCAGGGCAGCTCCTCAGGTGCTGGCTGTTGTCAGCAAATCACCCACGTCACTATTTCTCATGCCCTGCTCACATCTCCCAGTCCCCACTTCCCCTTATTTGACGCAGCCTTTGATAACACAGTGCCACATCCAGGTCGTGACCTGGTCCCTCAGTGGCACGCACCGATGTGACAGTGGAGGAAAGCAGCACTGTGGAAGCAAGGTCCTGCCAAAAGCACTGTAACAGGACTTTTCATTCGTAAGCATCCGGAACGGTGGAAAAGCCATTGGCAACTCAGTCATACGCTCCTACCCCTGCCAAAAATGTCACCAGTGTGGGTGCTCGGGGTGCCCTCCGGATATTTAGGCATTCACATGGGTACTGCTTCATCTCCAAAGCAGCTCCTCTCTGGCACTCTCAATGCCAGGTCACTGGAAGAGAGCATGCAGAGCCTGTGCATTCACTTAATTTGATTAGGAAATGGAGAGTTGCTTAATTGAGGACACTCTAATTAGAGCAGCAAAGGTTAGAGTGCACGTCCAGGCCAGAGGGAGACCAGGGTAAGGGGGGGCAGAAGTGGCCTCCCGTAATACAGAGAACAGAGCAGTGGCAGAGATGGAATCAGCACCAAAAGCTGACCAAGACCACCCCGTGTCCACCGATGCTGCACTCCCATGCCAGTGAAGCAGCTCCCTCAGACAGACGTAGAAGTCCCTTCGAAAGCAGGAGGGAGCACCTTAAGGGCTGCAGCCCACACGCTGAAAGCTACGTGGTCAGACCCAGCACAGCCTCTAAGAGGTCTACACCAATTTTGCTTTCTGCAAAGGTCTCTAAAGCAGCGTTACTTTCCTTGGAACAACACCTAATACAACAGGCCTGGGCAGGGACATGGCTTTTGCTTCTCCCTGCACGGCTGTGTGCGGTGTCCCATGCTGAGGATGTGGGGATTCCCAAGGAGCCCTTACCGTTCCCATCGGGATCAGCCTTGACTGCAGTGTACATCTCTCGGATGTTTTCGGGGGTCATCCACCTGCCGTTCCCAAGGCGGGTGTGAGTCAGCACCTGAAATCCAGAAGCAGATTAACACTGGGCACTGGTTTCTAGTACTAATGCAACCCTCCCCGTTTCCTGCTTGAAGCCAGGCCAGCTCTCCTCTGCAGAGCATCAGTCAGCCAGGCGTCAGCACGTCTCTGCACACAGATTTGAGCGGAGATCATCTGGCAGCCACGCTGTGTTTTCATTTCCAGTTTAGGTGGTGGCAAATGACTGCTGAAGCTCAGTTAACTAATCCTTAAGTGGAGGAGGTACAGCTCTCGGCAAGCTCTGACCTCCAGAGGAGCACCTGGGAGCGACATCCTTCTACCTACCCCGATGCACGCTGCCCCGCAGGACAAGGCTGCTGAAGAGCAGTGGACAAGGTGCTCCTTATCTCCCTCTCAGGTTTGTTACCGTGGGTGATCCTGAAGCCCTGTCAGCTGCAGGAGGGCACAGCCAGCTCTACTGCACAAACTCAGTGTGCTGGGACACACACAAGAAGAAATGCACTCTACCTCTTTGAGCTGCAGCTGCCCATCCTGATTGTGGTCCAGCAGATTGAAGAAGTCCATCTGGCTGATTTCTATCATTTCCATGGCTTCCTCGTAGTCATCCGTCGGTAGGATCTGGCTCTTCTGCAGCCCCTTCAGCTGTGCCAGATGGATGATGAGTTTGCACTCCTCCTCTGTCAGGAAGTCTGGAATTTCTGCAGGAAAATGCAAGCAGTAACAGAGATCGAGGAACATTAGGACAAATACCAATGGCAGGCCACTGAAAAGAGAGAAAAATAGGGAAATTTATAAACTTCCTACCAAGTCAGAGGGGTAGGACAGTCAAATATATATACCCTTCTACCCAAAGAGCTCTACAACAGCACACACCTCACACCTGAGCTGCAGGAGATGGGTATTTTTACAGCAGCCGTTCCTCAGTGTTTGGATCCTGGGGTCAAGCCCCTTATTTTCTTGCAGATCACCACAATGGACAAAGGAGTGAACAAACACGGGCATATCACTGCGTTTTATCACTTCAAAGGTTACATGTGGATCACAGTCTGGAACTGCTGTTTTACAGGAAGGGAGGCCAGAAGTCCTTACGGGGGGAAGTGGGGACGGCCAGGGTTTCGTGCTCCCTTGCTCTACAGCAAGCAGGCAGCACCTAGCAAACAACCAAACTCCTTATGGGGGTACCTAGCACACTGCTCTGCTGGGAAACTCAAACAACTTCCTGACTTATTCCCATTTATTCCCTTGGATGAAGGGGGGAGAAGTACAGCCATCAGAGCAGGACAGGCTTAAGTGAACACGGCCGCGATGGGCTGGATTAGATGATTTTAAATGTCTTTTCCAATCGTAATGATTCTGTAAGTGCTTTCAGACACAGAGTCCTGCTCTCTAAACTGCAGCCCTGCAGGTGTGTGCTGAGGACACATCACATCCCAGCTGCAGCAGCAATCCCTCAAAGGGGGAAAGAAAAAAATAAAAGTTAATTACTTCCACGACCTTAAATCAACCCTATCAGCTCCGACTGTCAGTAAGCAGTTGGCCTCTTAAGTGCATACCAGAACCGGCCCCGTAGAAAATGCAATGCTCCTGGGAAGCCCCGGGGACACAATGCAGCTGTACCCCTCTGAGGACACAATTTCTGCCACCAGCAGAACAGTGTCCTCATAACAGAGGGGGCGTTGGGGCCAAAGCTTCCGCTGCCCTGAGCGTCACGGCCTCACACCGGGTCAGAGCCAACCATACCCGCTGGCAAGCAGCGGTCCCAGGATCTCCAGTCCCTCAAACTGGGCTCAGATAATGACAGCTTCTGGAATCTTAATTACGTGCTGGAGGAAGGACAATCCCTCTCTTCAGTGGTGGTAATGGGATTTTGTAACGAGGTAGAAATTGCATTAAGCAGGAAGCGCTTTCCACCAGGCAGGTTGCAAGGTGAGGGGCTTTCCAGCTAAGAGCTGGCAATCCGCAGTGCAAACAGCCTTCCTCCCCAGCTGCAAATTGGTTCCTGTGCCCACTGCTCTCCCAAACAGTTAACGTGGGGCTGTGAGACCATCCTATCTCTCTGCCCGCTCAACAATGGGTCCAGCTAAACAAATGTCTCCTAATTGACTTTGAGCAACACTTGATTGCTTTCAGAAGAAAAGAAAAAAAAAAAACAAAAAACAAAAGAGAGGAAAACATTGGGGTTTATGAAATAATGACTAATCCTGGAGCAAGAGAAAGGGGCTGGGTTGGAGCGCTGGTGTCAAACAGAGAGCCCCAAGACACAGGGCCAAGGCATTCACCCCTCCCCAACTGCCCTCATTTCCACACCTGCTGATCTAAGCCAAACCCCTGCTAAAATCCAAACAATCGGGGCCGCTGGCAAACGAAAATTGGAGCATTGTCTTCCCCAAGAGGGCTCTGAAAGGGCCGCACTTAATGAGGATGGATTGCCACGGAGGTGGCTTGCAGGCTATAAAAGGCGTTCTGCAGGCTGGAGCGGCTCAGTCCGGGTGTGTGCTGCGAGCCCACTCCGAGCACCATGAGGGCTGCGAGCACGGAGAAGGCCTCCCGCAGACGGGGAGCCCCGTGGCTGCCAGGCCTGCTGCTGCGCCTGCTGCTGTGGGGCTGCGCGGGGGGGCGGGCCAGCTACCTGCGGAGGTCCTCCAGCTGCACCGCCATCCCGCGCAGCATGGCCCTGTGCTACGACATCGGTTACTCGGAGATGAGGATCCCCAACCTGCTGGAGCACGAGACCATGCCGGAGGTGATCCAGCAGTCCTCCAGCTGGCTGCCCTTGCTGGCCAGGGAGTGCCATCCCGACGCCAGGATTTTCCTCTGCTCCCTCTTCGCGCCCATCTGCCTGGACAGGTAAGGCACTCCCACGAGCGCTTCCCGCACCGCTCCCCAGCAGCGATGGCATTCGCCTCCGGAGAGGAAAGACGCGCGATCCGACCACAGCCACTTTCAGGCAGCACAGCGAGGGGACGTGGGGTTACCCAGCAGGGACTCTCCCCGCTTCTGAGGGAGAACAGAATCCCCGTCCAATTTCCAAAACAGCCTTTTGTTGCTTGCTTCCCTGCTTCCCCCCCAGGCTCATCTACCCCTGCCGCAGCCTGTGCGAGGCCGTCAAGAGGAGCTGTGCGCCCGTCATGGCTTGTTACGGCTATCCCTGGCCCGAAATCCTCAACTGCAACAAGTTCCCTGCGGACCACGAGCTGTGCATCGCTGCCGTCTCCACGGATGAAAGTTCCTCCAGCAGGAGAAGTAAGGGCTTTTTTTCCTCATATGCTTTCCCATGTGTAATGCTGAGTGCTCGCAGGGACGAGCCCGTGCCTGTGGTCACAGAACGGCTTGGGTTGGAAGGGAGCTCAAGGATCATAAAGTTCCAGCCTAGCTCCTAGCGCTTCTGGCTTTAAGCCAGAGAAAAGAGGAAATTTAAAGAGAAAAGGGGAAATTCTGGCTTTTCTCTACGGGAGCCACACTGTGACTAGAAAAGGAGCGTGACATTGGCTGAGGCTTGTTCCCTCAGCTCTGCTCACCGCTACCTGGGTGCCCTCAGGTGGTGGGGCTTGGGGCAGGGGGAGAAATCTAAAAGGCGTGGGAGCTCACGGTGTGCCTGTCCAGGAGGTGAGAAGCAGCAGACATTCCTTAGGCAATACAAGCAATGTCACCGCTGTGGCAATGCGCAGCAACGAAGGCAGCCTACACAAAGCACAGCGAGCAGCGCCCGCCTCACCGTGGGACGGGGAGCTTAACATTCCTATCCTGGGGCAGGATAGCTCAGGAGGAAGCACCGTTTCGAAACTGCAAGCCACCACTCGCAGATGTCAAAACCGTATGATGCCTTTTCCAGCAATGGGCGTTCTAACCAGATTTCTGTTGCAGCAGTGCCTCGAGCCAGCTGCAAGGACTGCGAACTGGAGGAGGCCAGCACCGCCAGGGAGATCCTCGACAACCTCTGCGCCAACGATTTCAGTGAGTACCCCCACCTGCCCTGTCAGCAGCCACACGGCCTCCAGCACTGAAGCCGTGACACGCACAAAGAACGGCTTGGCCATAAGAACTGACTTGGAGGAATCGTGGCTTTTATAAGCAGATTCCAGAGATGCTCAGTTCTCAGAGTACCTGTTAAGTAACAGCACTTGCTGCTTGCGCCACTGCTCCTTGCAGGCACCTTCCTGTGCCACAGCGCCGCCGTACCTTTTGCAGTCATGAGAAAAGCAGGGTGAAAAGCACAGTGCTCAGTGCTGGAAGCGCTCAGCTCAGCTGAGAACTCTTCCACGATCACTGTAATTGCGTGGGCTCGGACGGACGCGTCACCACATTGCAGGAGCAGCACAAAAACTCACATCGGCTGCACGCAGAAGTTGCTAAGAGCTACGATGCGTAAACAGAACTAACAGCTCTTTTACCCCCCATTCCAGCAGTGAAAATCCGAATCCTCAGGAAGAACACGACCACAACCGTCTCCGACTTCGACCTGGACCCCTCCAGGGTGGAGGTGCTGAAGCACGGCCCGCTCCTCAGAACCGAAATCCCAGGCAGGCTGCAGCAGTGGCTGGACATAGACGCTACCTGCGCCCACAACATCATGAGAGGCACTCACGCGGGGGTCTTCGTCATCAGCGGAGAAGTGCAGAGCGACAAAGTGGTGGTGAATAAGGCCTACGCCTGGCAGAAGAAGAACAGGAACCTGCACCAGGCCGTGCGGAGATGGAAACATCACCGCTGCCCTGAACAGGCCGGCAGGAAGGTCTGAGACCTCAGTCCTAACGCTAAGAAACGGCTCCCCTCCCCACAGCTAGAAAACTCCTTCCCCTGGCAGTTGGTGTTTCGGAGATGTACGTTCAGTATTCTTAGGTGAATCAAAGCAGTCATAGTCAGCAGGTAGGGCCTCACTACAGACCCCCGACATCACTAAAACCCTTTTCCCGAGACAGAGCTTAGGGATGCAGACTTAACATATTCCTCTGGCAAGGTCCTGCAAACCCAGGACTTACAGCGGATGGCTTTGTGCAGCACCACTGACCTGAGACCTGCAGGCGAGCACAGACCAGAAGAGACCTTTAATAACACGGGCATCTGTACAGGTGAAAGGAAACCGCCCAGCTGAGGATTTCTGCTGAGGGTAACTGGGAAGGACTGTGCTGTAACTGAAGGCATTCCGTTTGGGTCAGAACGTTCTGGTCATTTGGAAATACCGAAGATACCCCCAGAGCCTCCAGGGAGGTGGAAATGACAATGAATTCCCTGCGGATCGCTCTCACCCAAACACAACACAGACTGCAGTCGCTCTCAGAGGTGAATACAGCCACAGCTCTACACGAGCAGAAAGCAGAAAACAGCAAATCTCCAAGTGAGAAAATGAGTTGGATTTCTACTGCCTAACAAAGCACTGTCCGTGGAAAGTTTTCTACACTGGATTAAACTTGAGAACGGAAGAAAAATGACAGAGAAAATAAAAAAAACCCACACAGCCTTGGGGATCAATACGTTCTTCCCTGTGCCCAAAGCCTGCGGCCTCAGCTGCGGAGAGAACCGCCGGCTCTGATGGAGACACATTGCCTCCCTGCGCTCGTAAAGCACACCGACAGCCCAGCCAAGACCGTCTCTTCAGATGCGATGTGGGCTGAGCTCAGCACTCACGGCACTCGCACTGCAATTCCGCCGCGCTCCGACATTTGTGCAGCAATTACTCCCTATTTCCCTGAGGCTCAGAAGAAAAACACGGAGAGATTCCCTGTTTTTATTCCTCCCCGCTGCCTCGTATCACAAACTGCCTCCCGACCCGCAGGGCCTGCTGCCAGGTGGTCCCCGCGACGGCAGCATCCTCTGAACAGACTGCGTTTTGAAAACACAACAAGTAAAAGCTCTGATGGTTGAAAAAGGCTTTGTCTGATATTTGTTTTCCATTAATGGGATTATTTGATTACTGGTGTTTCCCAACTAAGAAGCGCACAGATGGTCTGACTTACAAGCTTAGAATGATGTCTCATAACCAGAAGAGGGTGGGGGGGGGAAATAGGGCAGGGACTTTTTCAGAGCTCCGTGAAACGCACTCGGGATCCATGCAGACGACTCACCCACTTTTAAGACAACAAACCACATTCCCCCTATGGTGCCCAGCCCCACGCTCCAAAGCGCAGAGCTCCCATTAAGCCATCACCCAGCTGCCCACAGCCCCACACCGCCCTGCTTTGCTGACAGCAAAGATCACAGTGCGGCCACTTCTCCCTCCAAGGGCTCCCGCGTGCCACAGCACTTCTTGCTAAGCAAAACCCCCTTCAGGTCCTCGAGAGCCCTGCTAACAACTTCTGCCTTTGTCTAACACCACCCTATTAAATACACACCTCCGCCAATTTAAACAACAGAGACGCAATAATTAGATTTTAAAGCAGTTAATTTAGGCCGGTGCTGTTTGCGTAGATAGAGGTCTCTGGAATTCTTTTTAAGTCACAGCTGGCTCCTGGCAGGTCCATCTGGGAGATAAGAGCTGTCTTGCGAGTCGAGGTTTCTAAATTTGGGCTTCCCTATCAGAGGATAAAGGAGAACAGCCTAGGTGGGATCCGAAACGCTGCCTGCCCAGGGCCGTCCCCAGAGCCAGCATCGGAAGGCAGAGCTTGCCCCAGGAGCTGACAGAGGTGCCCGAGTCATCTCAGGGGCTGCGGGATCACTGCTGCCTGGGGGTGCCCTCCTGGAGGTCAGCATCAGCCCAGCAGAGCAGCACCGGTGGGGCGCAGAAGGTGGCAACGGGAGGAGGAAAACCACTGCCACTGTGCCATGGGTCTGACCGCTGCACCGAGTGGTCTGAGAGCCAGGCCTGCGTGTCAGTTCAGTGAACGTCTGATGGAGAATGGGCTACAAACGAGCCGTGAACACCACACACGTAGAAAAGACAAAACAGCTCCGTATATTTCTTGCAGGTACTCACTGCATTAGGGGAATTTAATAAGAAAATGCTCTGACCTGTGGCCGGGTTTCCAGTCCGTATAATTGATTCCGAATCAGAGAAAAGCTCAGGTATTGGCAAAGCATCTCAAGGCCCCCGGCACCACCAGCTCAGAGCCAACAGGTCTGCACTGCCTTTGCAGCAATACGAACTCCGTCACCAAACTAATCGGTGCGTTCCCAGCGGATTCGCACAGCGCGGGGACCGGGGCAGGGGCTGCACTCAGCCCGGGGAGCGTCGCAGCAACGCGGGGAAGGCTGCGAAGCATCAGAGAGGGGAAGGCGGTGCAGCCGCGCTGCGGAGCGAACCCGGAGGAGGGCACAAGATGGTGGGCACCGGGCTGCCGCCGCTCCCGGCCCCGCTCAGCGCCGCCCCGACACCGCACCGCTTTAGCGCCGTTTCTTACCCCGCGCTCCCCCCGGGGTCCTCGGCGCCGCCCCTCCCGCCCTCGGCACACGGAAGGGCTGCAGGCGCCGACCCCGCCCGCCGCGGGCACTCACCGAAGAGCAGCGGTTTGAGGCTGAGGGTGCGCGCGGCGCGGGTCCGGCCGGGCCCCAGCTCCACCCGCTGCGTGTGGCCCACCTGCGGGGAGAGCGGCGGTGAGCTGGGGCCCGCCCCGCCCCGAGCCCCGTGCCCGGCCCCGCGGCCTTGCCTTGATGCCCTCGAGGCGCGGCAGGGCGCGGGCGGGCGGCGGAGGAGGCGGCGGAGGAGCGGCGGCCGAGGCGGGGGGGCCGCTGCCGGCGTCGCCGGCGCTGAGGTGGACGAAGAGCAGCAGCCCCAGCACGTTGAGGACGTAGAGGTGAGCGAAGACCATGAGCACGAGGAAGTAGGGCCGCGAGCACACGGGCCGCGGGCGGCCTCCCGGCGGGCCGGGCAGCGGAGGGCTCTCCGCCCGCGCCGCTGCCGCTGCCGCCGCCGCCGCCGCCATCGCGCCCCGGCCCGCCAGGCCCCGCGCGTCACCACGGCAACCGCGCGGCGTTCTACGTCATCACGTCGGGGGGCGTGGCCGGCGCGCGTGTGGCGGGAAAGGGGCACGTGCGGCGCGTGGGGGGCGCCGCATCTCCCACCCCAAGGAAGAGCCGGGACACGTCCGAAGTTAAAAAGTCACAATTTATTGCAAATAAACCAAGGGCGCGCGTCCGGCAACCGTCTCCCAGGCGGTTTCCGCCGTCCCTGCCCCTATCCAGTGCCTGCAAAGAGAAGCGAGGAGGAAATAGATTCGCAGCCCTCCTGCGGCGCGTGGGTGTACACGGCAGCCCTCCTCCAACACTGTCCCACAATCTCAACCAGAGCGGGGCAAAGGAAAGGAACTCCCAGAACGAGTGCCTCATTTAAAAATAAAGTTCTATTTTTCACCTGCTTAAAAAGTCTAAAATTTAGAGTGCAAGGCTATAGTACAGAAACCTCCTGCTGCCCCTGGCCCTATGCGGGGACAGAGCAGCAGTCATGCAGTTTATGTTATCAGTAAAAAATTTTTTGTTACAGTCTGGGAAGCCTGAGGACCATCAGAGGTGAGGCAGCCAACGCATAACACAAGCAAAGCTGAAATGAATTGCGCCGGATGCACGGATGGGGAGGTGGAAGGCGGGCAGGGAGAGACAAATGCAACAAGGAAAAAAAAAGAGCAAATATTCCACATCTGTAGCAGTAATGCATCAAAGGGAATTTTGTACCTCAGAATGAATGGCTCCTGAGCCACTAAGCACCTACGGTCACATAACCCTGCTGATTTGAATAGGGCTGTGTACCTGTTAGAGGGGGAAAAAAAGCTAGCCTTGTCTTTTGATATTGCATCTCCTGTTCTCCTTCCTGTTGTTGCTTTTCAAGCAGCGTCACTTTACACGAAGAGCCAACACTCCCTGTGCTCTGCAGGTTCTGTCCTGGAGTTTACAACTCTGCATGACATCTGTACAGCAGTCACCCTGCCTGGGCTGCAACAGCAACCAAGTCCCGTTGTTTTCCCAGAGAGCGTGGAAATGGGATTTGTGTGTGCAAACCAGAACAACCACCACCCTAAGAAAGGGTGTGATTTGTTTTGTCTTAAAGCAAATAGAACTGCTGACTAAAGCTTCAGAAATTCTGAAAGAATTAAGGGGCACTCAGTGCAACACGTAGTACTGTTCCTCAGCCAAGCATCTCATAGCAGTCCGTTCAGCACATTTGGCCACAGCTATATAGTCCAGTTTTTCTACAAACAGGGATTCATGGCAAAGCATTTTGTGGGGGCAATGGAGAGGGAGGGAGGGAGAGAGAGAGGCAAAGAGGAGGTGGAGAGAGACAAAACCCCATTCTAGTCTAGCCCAAAGTCTGGCAATTATGTAACAAAAGTGAGAGCTCTTTGGGATTAGGAAACACCAAGTATCTGTTCTGCAGAGAGAGCGGGCATTATGCTAGTTACATTTAGACAAGAACACCAGCTTTTATCCTAGATCAGTACTTTGCACGTTAAAATCTTCAAAGAACAGTTTAAATGTTAGTTCAACACACTGCAAACTGCTGGGTCTCAGCAAGCCCTCCCCTGAGCTATCCCTCGCTCTCTGTCCAGTGTGCTCTGTGTCTCAAATTTTGACAAGCATTTAGGAGGAGGAGAGAAAGGTACATTTGACCAATCTCTGGAATATATTCTGAGCAGGGCACAAAGATGCTGCTGCTGGGAGCAGAGGAGGGAATGAATTCAGGAGGCAGCGGCTGGAGCAAGGACATATCTACCCCCATGGCTTCAGCCTAGATGGGAGCCAAAATAGCCCAGAGCAGAAGCATAAGGAGCCATGGCTGCAGAGACCTCGTACAGGTGCTGCTTCTGCTCCTATCCCTGTTCCACTGCCAGCAGCTCTTTGGCAGCACGTTCCTGAGGATACATCCTACAGCAGGGAAGGGAGGGAGGAAAGAGCAGGCCTCTCAGTTGGAAAATTTCCACTGCGAGCGAGCATGGCCACAGGATTAGCTTTGATGGCAGCTCTTCTCTTAAACCAAGCGTCTCTTGTTCAAATCCATCTGCCCAATTATACATGCTGCAAAAACTTGGCTCACATATCTCAGGTACATGAAAAAGGCTCCAACAGCAGTTAGCTTATTTGGACATGCAGGAATTTAGTACTTTTTCCCCTTCAGTTTAATCTTTGTCAAGTGAAATTGTATAAAGACAATAGAGTATACAGGGACACATCAAAGGTTACGCTTCCATGTGCAGCATGGAAGAGAATCCCATGAGTCCCCCACGGAAGTGATTTCCCCAAATCAGGCACTCCAGCTTCACCTTCACTGGCTGCATACAGCGTGTTCGTGGTGCAGGTGACATACATGCTTGTGAAACCTTAACACGTGGCCTGCTTCCTATAGCAAACAGGCAAGCATCAGCATTTAAGTAACCTTTTTCATGTTAACCCCTACTAAGATGAACTGGGTTTTCATATTTTTATTTTAGTGTATATTTTACATTAGAAAAAAGAATGTTAATAAAAAAGCTCCACATGCTCCTAACAATCAATTTTCTGATGAGTTCCCACCAGTATTGATACTAATATACAAATAAATTAATTTTGCAAGTTAATTCTCTGCCTGGCTTGGTGCAGGCCCTGCACAAGCAGTGCATCTGTAGTCTAGTGCCTGTCCAACATGTGCCAGGGAGTGTGTTGTACACAGTATTTGCTCCTCATAAAGTAGCGGAGTTTAGTTTCACATCAATTAATGGGATCAAATTTTCTCAACCATGTCACCCAGCAGGCACAAATATTCTTTACCAGATTGCATGGCACTGTTACGACATGGATTGTTTCACTCTGAAAAAGCCCCAAGCCTTGATTAACATCTGTATGCTACAATTCCCTCATCACTCACTTTGGCAATACAACACCCTCCCCACAAAAACAAGCAAAGCAAAAAATCTATATGGAAGACCTAAAATTTATCAAATGCAGAATCTGACCTGACTTAGTGATAACCTGCTCTCTCCCCTACAATTCCTCTGCTTGTTTTTGTTTGTGTAGCAAGATTTTGCACAGCTGATATTCAAGAAGAGATGCCACATGTAATCGGACTAAGTCACAGACGCTGCTGGGACTGCCAGATCAGCCACAGCAGCAGCCATTCTTAGCACCAGCCACTCTCCTCATGCAATGCCAATGCTACAACGTCCTGGTTAAAGGAGCATCAAGAAATCTACGTGAGTTATTTTGTAACCTCCTCCAGTGCCTAGGAGGATTTTTGGTTCAGAGGAAGGAAGGAGGAGAGGGAAAAGCCCATTAAATTTACAAGCAGATTAAGGAAAAACAATCCACTGCCAATTTATTTTTAAAAAGGGTTGTGTGTTATTCTAAGGTTTGTCTGTATAATTGTACAACCGTTGAAAATTACATAAATTGTATTGATCTAATACTATTAACAGCCATTCAGAGAAAAACTCCCTCCCCGTCTGAAACCATTGAGGGCAGGAGGGAAACGTCCCAGGAAATATGCCAATCTGAACTCTGGCCTCTAGCATGGCAGAAACAAACAGAAAGATAAGAGAACAAACTGGACTAAGATGTGATGTTTGCATGTGTCTGACTTGCAAGGGGAGGGGTGGCTCTGTCCTTGGCCGTGTTCTCCCAGAGGCAGTGCCTGCTTATCCCGGTGAAGCTGCCATCACTTCACTTGCTGCTCTCACCCCTGCACTTTGTCATTTTCTCCTGTTTTATGTGTCATGGAAGTCTTTCAGCAGGGTCCTCCGTCTCTGCTCTGCTATGTGCATCTGATTCTCTAAGTCCTGGTAAAACAGAAGGCAGAAATAGTTAGTGTGAGATCCCCAGGGATTAGTTAATTTTTTTCTCAGGGATTCACATCATCTGAGAATCACCAACCTTCGTACTTCAAATATGCTCTGAATCACAAGATTGCAGACCTCATTCCTTTTAGCATGCTTTAACATGTTAACATGCAGTTACCTGGCTCTTGCTTTATCTAAAAAGCTACACACTTCAAGAACCTACGTGTAACTAGAAGTTTATTATGGGCAGCTTCTCCAAAGCTCTGACGGTTCTGTTTCCAGCCCTCCCTCGTCCTGCAATAAGCAGTGAGCACTTCACTTCCACAACATCCACCAGCAAGAGGAAGAAAAGTGAGATTTTGGATCTAGTATTTCAGCACCCTCACTTAACTGCCTTAGCTCTCCCACAGAGTTGTTAAGCCTGATGTTAACAAAATCTGGCCAGCAGGCCCAAGCAAGAGGAACACTCACCCCTCTGTCATAGCTGTCTGCTCGCTCCACCTTCCATGAGAGATTTTCAATTTCAGCTTCCAGCTGGGCCTGCTGGTATTCAAACTGCAAACAGCAAAATTGGAGTTAGCATCAAGAAACTAACTTAGTGGAACAGCTTCGTTCAACCTGCTACATTTGAGAAGCAAACAAACATGTTCTGCTGACAGCAGTGCTGGAAGAGCAGGTTTGTGCCTCCTCCCTATCCATCTTTAGCTACACATGCTTTGCAGAGGTTTCTGGTGTGAACACTCCCCAACCTGCATCACTCAAAGTTAATCATATCAGTTCAGAAACACTCAAAGTGACAAATATCAGCTTACTCAGCTCACTTTGCCAATAAGCAGGTCAGGAAATGCTCTTGTGAAGGCAGAACTGAGGGACTCCTAACCACTGCTGGGAGCAGTAACTTATTCTACCAGCGCAGTCAGATAGAAAAGAAAATGTGGCCAAAGCCTGAGAGAATCCACATGCTACGTGAAGAGATTGGAGAACAGGTCTGACTTGACTACTGAGTCAAAGAATCAACATATTCAATGAATTCAGGACTATTTTTGGACATATCCAGCCCCTAGAAAGTTCCAGCTTGCAAGGAACTTGCAGTAGGAATCAAAGGCAAAGCTACACACCGATTCCAGGCTGGAAAAACTATGCTCCAGCAGCCATTTGTGGGAAATACAGTCCACAGCACTGTGATAGTCCCACCAAGGAACAAACTCACATTTTCCAGCTTCAAAACTTTTTGGATAAAATGCTTATTAGTTAAATTGCAGTGTTGCCAAAGGAAAATAACAATTGAGCAGCAGATCAATTTCAAGCATAGAGGAAAGGTGCAAAGGCACACAATCTTGTCCAGGCTTTACCTCAAACTCAATACTCGTATTTCAGACACACAAGCTCTGGAATTGAATAGGGATGCTTGACTATTCATTCAGCCTAGCATGCTGCCAGCTAAACACCCCCAGACAAACTGTAAGTGAAAAAAGAACAAAACATCTTACCAGTTTCTTTCTGGGACCAGACTCCATGTAGTAGGCATATGGATATGTGTACTGCAGAGTGTAACGACACTGGTGGGGTCCAAGGAGAAGAGAGAGAAAACAAGAGTCTCAGACTTCGAAGTCAGCACAGTCAGTTGCATAACCACTACAAGAAGCTACGTTCTGACAAGGATGCCTAGACACTTCATGGTGCAGCTTCCCTCATCATCCTTGGAAGAATTTGAACAGTTATACTTTAACTTCTCAGAGGTCACAGAGGACCCTTCATAGAGGATTTTTGCCTAGTTCATGGTGTAGACTAGAGGTACAGTTTCACATACCCGTAATCCCCAAGTTCCCTTCCTCTCACTAGGTGTGGTGAAATTAGCATTCTTGTGCACAAATTCTCTTCTTTGTGCTAAACAAGCCACAGCTACCCACCTTTGCGAGTAGTTTTGCAGCATTTTGTAGGTATTGCCAGTCTATCCACGTTCCCAAGTTGTTCATAACTCTTTCCTGAATTTTCTCCTGGATTCGTTGGTACGTCTGTGCCTCCAGCTGCAAACTTTTATTGTGATTCTCCCACTGCAAAGGGTGGGGAGAAGAAAAAAGAAAAAAATGGTATGAGACCAGAATACTTTTGCTGTAAAAGCACAAGCTCTAGCAAGCGGAAACTGAAGTGGGGCAGGAGTCCAGCAAGGCAAGACATGCTGTGGGAAAGAACAGCAAGGCAGCAGCTCCAATAGCAAGGAGTGGAAGCTGTATACAACAGACTGACAGCAGGAAAGAGCAAGAAGCAAACCCAGCTCCTCAGAGTGGGAATGCCCTCTGTTTGCACAAAGACTTTGTGTACAACAAGATAGATAGTAATGGCAATTCCTCTACTTAAACAATTCCTCTACTTAAACAATTTCTGTAGAAAGGGCAAGAGTTGAAATTAACACTTAATGCAGGTTCAGTTAACTCCAACATCCACATGCACATTGTAAACATAGCCATGTCCCAAAGCCTGTTTGGTCTAGCGAGCCAAGAATGAACACGTTTATTTTATTACAGGAGTTGGCTCATAGTATGAAAAAGAATAAATTCATTTTAATGGGGAAACAAGTGCACTGAAAGGCAGCAGCACTGTACTTGTCTCACATTCTTCTCTATAGAGATGCTGTTCTAGAAATACACTGTGTGTCCAGGTGCTTTGAAACAGCTGTGTGCATCGAGATTATGCAATCACACTTTTTGAAAGTTGTACCCAGTGCTCTGGGTCCTTTAGGAAAACTTTGCTACAGCCAATGGAATTTGAACATTACAGTTTATTCTTTGTCACTATGAAGATACAGTGCAAGTAACAAAAGTTCCACAGTACTGAAAGGAAATGATTGGAGTAATATTTATCTACTGCAGCAGCAGCCTGCAGGAAAACAGTATAGTGGCACACAGGTAATACCAATTTTCTCTAGCACGAGGAAACACAGGAGCAAGTATGATTTGCTTTGGGGATGACATTACTGGTTTGAACGGGACATCCCACAGGACAGGACTTAGAAAGAAAGAACAGAGCCTGAAAATTCAGCACAGATTCTCTTTGGGCAGTTTCTTGCATGGAGATTGCTGGCAATGACCTTTGCACCAGGCAGGGAGCATTAAAAAGCTACAGCAGCTCTGGCCAAAGAGATGTCTCCTACCCTCTCAAAATAGAACAAGTACTTCTTAAGGGCCTCCCTGGCCTGTGCTTGCTGACTCTGGTTTACAATATCAGGATTCTCTTTGTACCGACTGCATTCGTAGTACTCGCTGCCGTGAGTCTTCCAGTCTCCCAGACACATCCAGCAGAAGTCTGCAGAAAACAGTGAAAATCCACTATCATGCACAGGAAAAAAAAAAAACGAACAAACCCATAACTCTGAGAAAGAAAAGCTTCAGGAGACATAGCTCATCTGTTTTCATTATTTCTGCTAAGCCAAGAAACATACATTTTGTATCATCTTGCAAAAAAGAACACAACAGTGAGCCAAAAATACCAGCCTGTCTGAAAGATTTTCAGCCTCCTGTGCAACTACAGAAAGTAAACCTTGAAGTGTTCTATTCTGCACATCAAGACCAATGCACAGAACTTGTGCTCTGCACAGGCTGTCACTCCAGGTTAAGGAAGAGGCAGGCTGTTGTCTTATTTGTGAACTGCATCCACTCCACTGCTGGCATATGGCACCATGAGAATCTCTGGTTGAATAAAATATGAACAATCAAATCCAAGAGTGAATTAATTCATTTAAATAAAATCTGCCTTCAGCTCCCTCCAAGAGAAAACTACCTGGATGACTTCAGGTATCAGTGGTCAGTGATACTTCAAGTTAGGAGCCACTGAACTGGGAAGAAAGTGGAGGAAAGAGAACAATAGCAAAACCCACATAACAGTTTCCTGATTTCAGAGCGAGCTGTGAGTGTTTGCTGGAAAGGAAAAAAATGCACATTAAGTTGCTAAAATAATAATCACTTTTGTGTCACTCATTTCAAGGGACTGAAATTGGCACTTCCAGAGTTCACCAGCCTTCCTGAATGCTAGTCACCATGGTACCTTGGCACTTGCTTGCTCACTCTTGTCACAGAGCTCCATCAAATCACATCCAGTGCTGCTGAGGACCCCAAAGCAAAGGAAATGAGAGAGGACAGCAATCTTTAATCATCATCCAAATAAGGTTCTGATAATATAATATTTCCTAGCAGCACACTTAATATAGAGGGCCTGAACACAAACTATTTTGCTCCAAGGCAATAGATCTACAAAAGAACAGGCTGTTGTTTTAGAGGAGCACAGAATGGTCCAAAGACATTCTGGCTGCTCATTGCACAGGGGTGGACTAAGAAGTCCAACAGAGAATGTTATGCAGAACAATTCATGGCTCCTGCAATTTCATCTGGGTTGGGTTTCATTATTTCCATCAGTGACCAGAAGGACCTAGGCTGATCTGAGGAGATAGCTTAGACCTGCCAGTATCTTCAACTGATACTCAGTAGATTTACAGGAAAAGCATTTAATATTCTCCTCTGGGATGTTTTCCACTCTTTGTATTATGGCAGAGATGGAGACTTTCCTATACAATGGATGTCAGGGAGAAGGAGTTAAAGTAGCACTGAATCAGAACCTAATCAAAATCACAGCCAGTGGAGGGGGGGAAAAAAAAAGGCTATCACAAGTCTGTAATTTAAATACCCTGTCCACATTTTACGAGGGGAAAAACAGTGCAGTGTTCACAATTCATCTCCATAACACACAAAAAGAGAACATCTCTAAAACATCTTGCTGAGAAAACTGTTTCCAAATTCTACTTACCATGCTTGCATTTGGAGCATTGCTGAAAGAGAAGACAGGAGGCACTGGTTAATGGAAAGTGGAAAAAAATTCAGCTTAGAACAAGGAAGGTTTGATGCATTCAGGGAACTGCTCACCATGTGATTGCAGCCTCCATTCTTTTCAATACAGATATTGCACTTCGGACACTGGGGAAACAGAAGCATTTGTTAGACCCAACTCTGTCTCCAGCAGACTTCCTGAGAATGACAGTGTTTGCAGGACAATTCTACCTGTGTTCTTTATTTTATTTTTATATGCATGTATGAAAATATTTAGAAAGGAGGCAGAAAGCCAGGGATGTTACACAGCAGCACCAGACTGCTTGCTCAAGGCAACAAGTTTGCTGCTGTTGCACCTTGTAAAACTAAAAATCTCACCAAGTTACCAATTAGCAGTTCATCAGGCACAGAGACATAAATGAGTTCACATACGACAGTAGCTTCCACAGCTACTTAAACTATAAGATAACCAGCTCTGTATCCTGCCACTATCAGATGACAACTAGTAGAGGAGAATCTGTAGGACCACAATGAGAGCTGCACACTTATTTGCTCCAGCAGTGGTCCTCTGATGCTCCTGAGTGTTCAGAACACTGTTTTGGTTGCACAAATACAAAGAAAGAAGTGAGTTTTGTTGCTTCTTATAAATTTCAACGACAGGTAAGATGCATGCTGAATATAAAAGAGCTTTATATTTACAAAGATGCATAGCAGAAAAACTGCCATTACATGCTGACACCCCTCTAAAGAAATAGTGGTACTTAGGATCTCCAGTCTAAGTACTCACTTTCCTAGCACACCTGCAGCTGGTGCCTAATTAGGACTGTCTCTATTACTATTGTTTACAGTAAAAACAAATGACAGTTGACTAAGAACTGTTTTGAATTTGGAACACAAAATCCTCCAAAAGACATTAAAAACCCCAGTCTGCAAACAGCTCATCTAGAAGAAATACATCTGTGACCTTTAAAGATATTTCTACAGATAGAATATATGATAGGTAATAGTTTCTTTTTCTCAGGTTTAAATCTACCAGAAGTACTTCAACATACAATTCATTGATTTAATCCATCCTCTTTTGTTGTTACTGCCAAATCAGGACCTTATCTCCCTCACCTCCCTCCACACAGATGTTGAGACTTGAACACCACTAGAGTTCACTAACTGCACTTCCTGCGCCCTCTCCTTCCATTTGAAATACACCTTTGCTGTGTATTTCCAAGCAGTCACAATTCTGCCTTTTGCCCGTGGGAGGGCAGCACAGCTGGCTTCCAAAGACATTCACGCGAGACCTGAAATAAGGACCAAACCCACCATCCTGTCCTTACTGCAGGAGGGCAGCTGGACCATCTGCATTCCCAGTGCATTCAGTTGTGTTGTAACAGTCCCCAGAGAGCTGTGAGAATTTACAGCCTGTGAAAATGCTAAATATATCAAGAATTGTATCCTGCTTCCCAGGTAGGACTAGAGGACGTGAAAAGACATGCCGGTACTTGTCCTTACATCTTTAGTGTGAGCACTGATGTAGTTGGCTGTTTCAGAGTCATCTGCACATTTGGTGAGCCATTTCCGGATGGTAGCACAGTCTGTGGGTGCGTGGTACATCTGCCGACACTTAAAGCTTAACAGGAAAAAAAAAAAGACATCATATATCCATTTCCACAGAAATTACTCAAGAACTGAGGTATTCCTGATGACGAAAATCTAGGAGGCAGAGTGAGGGTAAGGGATGCCAATGTATTCATGTATTAGCAGAATGCAAAAACGAAGGCTGAGCGCTGCACAGTGAAAGCTCCAGTAAGCCAGCACTCGTGCAGAAACCAGCATCAGGATGAATGAAGAGACCTTCTCTGACATAAACGTGACCAAGGACACTTGAAAGCCAACAAGGAACATTAGTGTTCCTATTTAGCCAAAATTTCTTCTCACACTAGCCTCAAAATACACCAGATACTCTGGTAATCAAATACTTGTAAAAAGCCTAAAACCACCAGACCAGCATATAACTTAAAGGTCTCTACATCCATTACCAGAAGCTCTACCACTCACTCTGGCTTTACCCAAATTTGTAACCTAGCCAACAAAGGACAAAAGAAGATTTTTAACTCCTTCGTTACTCAAGACTGGCGTTCCCTGATTGTCCTAACACTCAACTCCCAAGGAGTTTTGGGAGCAAGGGGAAGGCTGACCACCTGCAGAAGTCAGACACTACGTGTCCAGTTACTCAAGTTAACTCAAGTTACAAACAACTTTAGCAAAGCATTTGAGATGCTTTCACACACTGAACCTATTGGCAAGCAAACGGAGTAGCTCTGAGGACAGCAATTTCCCCGTGATCTTTAACCTTTTCTGTTTCTTACCAGAAGACCTCATTGCAACGATTGCACTGCACTCGCCGGGCTTTTGGCTCCTGTACCTGTATGACCATAGGGCAATCTGCACCAGGACACAGCTGCAGCTGGTAATGGCTCTGTGAACACACCAAGGTGGTAAAATCAGCAAAGGGTGCAGAAGAGCATTATCTGTTCAAGTCTAACTACTCCTATCCATAAAAACATACAAGACAGTGTTTTCTTATTGGAAAAGATACTGAAAACTGCTACCAGATCTTGGCTAACAGAGAAGCCAAACCTTTTACACATTAGGAAAGGCAGTGTTAGCTACTTACAGCTTATCACAACAGCGAGTTCAAACGGAGGACTACAGACCAAGTAAGCACAGCAACACATGTGGCTGTGAGCCCATGAAGACACTGAACACTTTTACTCTACTTGAGCTCTTTCCCCATGCTTATTTTATAACCTAGAATGTACTCAGCTGCTTTTCTGTGGTGGCTGTTTCCTTCTACATATTGAAGAGAAGTGACACCATTCTTTCATACTGTTCCCCTATTTCTTTTAGCTCTCAGTCACCAGAATACTTTCTGCAAATTGTATCTTATGTCTGCCTTAATTTCCATAAATCTCAAATGAAATGTTATTAAGCAAACCAATCCAGTTGGGCTTCACTGCGGTGAGAGACCTATTTCTAAGAACCTAAACTATCTATGTAAGAGCAAGGAGGACATCAAAACTCAGATCGAAGTTTGGGATTCTTAGCTGAAACACTCTGAGAATTCTACTTCAGGAAAAGAGTCAAGCACCAGCCAACAAGTTCCTGGGTGACCTTATAGAAGAATTTACTTTGGCAACCTGCTAGAGCATTTCGTCAGTGAGGCTGCCCTACAGGAGCAGCCACATCACGCTTATGAAGGACGATTTTATTGTAGTCACTGCATCTCTAATCAGAGATGCAAGACACTTCAAACAAGATTTCTGCAAGTCATTGGTGAATTGATCCAGGGTATTTTAAATCTGAAAAAGACAGTACCTCCACATAGTCCCTGAAGAGGTAGCGCCTGTATTTGTCTTTCAGCTCTTCACTAGGCAGCAATGGAAAAACAAAGTCTTCGGGTGTCCGAAGTAGGCAGTCCTGAGCCATGCAGGAGACCCCTGAGAAAAGAAGGCACGGTTTCAGCACAGCGCAATGCGTACTAAGTAGCAGACACAGAGACAGCATTCAACACAGTTTCCTAGGTGCCATCTGTTGTTGTAGCAAGAGGGACGCAACTGTGGAACAGATCAATCGAATGTATCAGAGCTGCTGAAAAGTCGAAGCCCAACTGTCTTCACTGAAAGATGATAGGGCACAAATGTATTCAGGAGCAGTAAGTGTTTCAACCAGGACTGGACTGCATGTTACTGTCATACCAGCAAGAATGACAGGCCAGGAGAAGTCCAAACCAGCTCTGGCAACTACTGGCTTCTGCTCAACACAAGTGGAACAGGTGCTTGTATCCACAAGAATTTCCAGGGCAACAAAACAACGCATCACATAGATGCAATCTCAAAATACAGCAGATTTCTGACTTCTAATTTGTTACAGTCATGCTCTTGAGATCACAAGGGGGAGAAGAGCAGCAAACAGATCTATAGAATTGCAGGTTTTGTTAGGCAGGAGTAGGGCTTTCCAGCTGGTATGCCAACACCAACTAGGGATTCAGGTAAAACAGCTAGTTAAAGTTACATTTATCACAAATATCCATTCCATGCTCCATTTTCTCATTACTGAGATATTTTAGAACAACTCAGACATTTACCTGCGCAGCAACCAAGACGTCAAACACAGACCCACTACCAAACCTGCCTTGAACTTACCAACTCCGACACCATCCTTGACAAGCACTGTACAATGCTGCTCCCAGCAGCTGCGACAGAACTGGTGCTGACAAGCCAGAGAAAGCAAGTTCTCCTTCCGGACAAACTGCATGCACACTGCGCAGTGATGGGAGGAATGTACCATTGCCTGGGAGAGAGAAATCAGCATTACAGTGAAAGCAACCGCAGCTCCGAGCATTCTCACTTCATCCACAGTTACCTGCAGCACTTTCATTGTGACAGCGGTCTCAGACTAGCTCCAAGCCAGAACAGGTTCCTAAGCAACTGGTGTGCTGCACTGCCCCAGTAGTCAGCCCTTCTCATGAACCTCTTCAAGCTCACAGAGCACAACAGACGAACAGTCACCGAATAGTTCCTGTCTTTCATCCAGTGCTGCCCAAAATTCACCTTTGTTTTTCTAGTTCTATTGTCTTCCTTGTTTGAAAAATGAGTAAATACATCATTGTGTACGTCCTTTTTGTTCAGTCCTTCCCTGAATTTACTGGGATTTGCTGTTAGCTGGGTCAGAATCAATAGCTGTTTCACGGGGCTGGGAGAGCAGCTATAGCTGGAAGCAGGCTTAGCAGTGACTTTTTACTTGATTGTAATTTTGGGTATCATATTTGAGACAAAAATGAAGGTATTGCATGCAGAAAGTTTGTAAAGGTTGTTTATGGATCATCAGAAAGTTCAGGGATTTTCTTGCATCACTTCACTTCTGCCTATGCTACATTTGGCAGAATAGGCCTCATCTCTTCAGCTGAAAAAGATGTGAGGGTTTGTTTCAAGTCGGACACAATTCTGCTACTCTTTCACTGGGAGGCTGTCTGGTTTCCCTGTGGGTAGTGCAGAACTAACCTCCAGACAACAGATACAGCCTCACACATTTTGGTTCACCTCTGGGACCTGAGAGACTACGTCTAGCACAGCATTACCAAAAGTGAGGTTCTACAATGCTGTTAGCAGGAGTTTGAGCTCCTATTTCCCCTTTCACAGAGAAGTCATCTAATCACTTTTCATCTATTTAAATCTGTGTTACTCTTCGAGAAGCTAGCGAGACAGCAGTGAGCTTCCATGAGTAGCTCTCTGTGCCAGGGATGCAGCAGCATCAGCACCCACCCGGCCACATGACCAGTAAAGCTTGTTTTGTGGCATGACCACATGAAAAAGAAATAGAGCAACTTTGTTCTAAGCAGACCAAAACAAGATTCATCAAGTTGGCAATTGTGTTGATTGGCCAGATCAACTGCTCAACTTGAACAGCAAGCACACTACCTCAAAACTCTGAAAGCTGTCTCTCTGAGCTTACCACGATAGTTTCTCTCTACAGGGCCAGATGCTCTGTAGTATCAGCATACACCCCAAAGAACTCCCTAGAAATATCAGCATTCTGCATTAGGAGCTGAACCACTGAGCAACTTGCCGTAGCACATACATATAGATCTTAATGCATTGTCTATCAAACCAAGTTTGCCAAACTTAAATTAACCTCCATTCCTCCAAAAATGAAATCACCATTGTAATGAAGGGTACTTAAATGACAAATGGTTCAGGCAAATCTCAAAATACACGTACTCCTTTTAGGTATGTCAAATAACAAAGAGTTTTTTTCTGGACTCTAGGCAGATAATTCGAGTCCATGAAGCTTACCGCTGCCAGCTGTATTAGTGTTTGACTCTATGTTAGTTACAAGTCAGCTCAGATGCCAAAGCAGGCTTCCAGGTCCTTAAAAACCCCCCTTTCCCAGAGCCCAAATCGTGTTTCTCAGATGTAACATTTTATCACTCAAAATGCAACACACTGTAATGTGTTCCTGGAGCACTGGACCACATTCTGGGAACGAACTGTAAACAAGTAACAGAATATTTCTATCTAAAGGACAAAAAAAAAAAAAAGAGTATCCAAAGTCCCCACAGCCCCAGCTGCAATAGGCAAACTATTGGTTCGAGTATTGCTACTGCTTGGCTCAGCCAGAACACCACAGGGAGATTTGGCTTAAGCATTCCTAAGCAGAGCGGTACCATTTAAAAAGTCAACCCCACGCAGACTTAGGGTGTAGGACCTTGAGTTTGCAAAGAGTTAACATGGGGCAGACCCATCAGTAATGCAGCCTTCCAATGAGGTGGGTCAGAGGTTTCCTTGCCAAGGGGAACAGACCCAAATAGTTAGCATACTTACATGTTTGGATGAGGTGGGCTGAACTCGTGCTTCTACTAGCAACTGGGCAGCATTAGACTTGTGCCTGAAAAAAACAATTAAAAGAATGATCAAATCTACTTCTGAAGATATTTTGCATTGTTCCATCACCACGATAACGTGCTCTGGTGAGGCTCCTGCCTGTCTTCTATTCCTTTGTAAAATCAAGCCATCCTGCATAGGTCTCACTTCGGCTCCAGTCTGCTATATAGCTAAATATTTACTTCATGACAGATTATCACCTTTTAGGTATATGAAGCTGTCTGTCAGCAGCCTTAGAGTTAAACACATCTTGCTGCTTGTGATTGCTATCACAGAGCACTCTCCAGTAAAAAAACCACCAGCAAAATCAAGGATACAAAGCTGCATCAGAGGTACGACTAGGCTGTAATTTGATAATGCTAGTTCATACCAAGATAGAAGTTTGAGGACCAGATCAACAGGAGAACAACTTGCAAAGTCACTGTTGCAGGAGTAAGCTCTTCCCTGTACTTTCTCCTGTCTAAATCCTGTTAGTGAACCTGCAGAATCACCCTGACTGCTGTGTGGGAATCTCACCCTCCACACTCCGTGGAGAAAAGCTCTCACAGGATGCATAGCAACGAACAAGTCAGCTACCAGAGATGCTGCAACAATACCCATACATGAGATGTATTCCCCATATGTTCTCTGGATGAAGTTGGTGGCTAACAGGGCCAAAAATGGCACAGTAGAATGAGTCAGCCTGATGTGCTCTGAAAATATCCAGACAATGTTCAGCTCTGAGCCAGTACTTTCAGGAGGGGCTGCCAGACAGCAGTGCCTCCTGACACATTTCCCGTGTGTATCTGGGCAGAGTCTGAACTCTCCTTTTGAAATCAGCTAGAGGACTTCACTGCAGTGTGATGCAGCCCAAGCAACAAAGGGGCTGCACTCAGCAGTTCTCTCACAGCATCTGCTGCTGCTCTCCAAACGCTATTCAGCTTGGAAAAAAAACATCACTTACGTTCAAAAGGAACAAAAACCTCAAAGCAAATGTATTAATAAATTGTACATTCAGTGCTGCTTTATGATTTACAGATCATATGTTTAAAACAGACCATATGTTATCTCTATATTCTCTATATAAATATAGCAGCGCTCTCAGTCTGCTAGCTCGTTGTTTAAGCTCAGCACATCAGTGGGGTTTCCAACATGTCAATAATTCCTTGGACTGAAAGACATTTGCTGATACTACCCTCTCCTTATTTACAAATTCTTTGCAGGCAGCACAGCCTCAGAAAACAGCATTTCTCCTCTGCTCACTGACATGCCCGTGTGTCCTGCTTTCAGGTTCAAAGACACTTGTCAAAATACACTACAGGACACCCTAGGCACTCTTGCAGAGAGAGGGAAAAGCACAAAGCACCAAATAAATAAGGTTACTTACCTTTCCAAAATCTCTGAGATTTGCCAGTGGAAACTAACTAACACAAGCTTTGCAACAGCATGTGAAACCTAGGTGAAAAAAAAACAAAAAGTGAAGCATATTTTGAGGACAAACTTCTGCTTAAGGCCATAAATTTCTTATAAGACTAATAAATTGTGCAGACAGCAAAATAGCAATACTCAATTCCCATTAAACTACTAAACATAATTTTTACAGCCAGTGTACCTGTGGTATATAAGTTAAAATGAAGCACAGATGTACCCAAAGTAACTCACACACTTAACCACAACAGCACCACAAGAATCAAGAAATGGCAGGATGAACCGAACAGCTGCTGGGAGCCCAACACACAGCCCTGGCTGCAGCCACCCCTCGATAGGACTTCAGAAGAAAACTGGTCTTTGGACCCTTTGTGCCTCAATGACCCTCACGGAGCTCTGCCTCCCCTGCTCCGAGAAAAGCTGTCACCACAGCATCAGTCTGCTGCACGTACAGAAAACACCACTTCTTCTGTCCCAGCTGCAGGAAGAGATCTTTTTTTGTTGTTTTTTTCTGACAAGCTGTCAGTCCCAATCACGAGCTAAGAAACCATAAGCCACCTCGAATCCCACTGCAGGTGAATCATGGAATCTGACATGATGGTAACACAGCCACGCAATGACTCCTGCACAGCCCCGGAAGGAAAACAAGCTGTGCTTGCTCCTACAAAACAGGCTCTGCTCACCTATCGCAAGATATCCATTACCCTTCTAAGACCGACCCATCCAAGAGGTGCAGTTTCACAGCACGACACAACTGACCTATCTATTCCTGCCATCAGATATGGCCCCGACCCTGCACTGGCATCTGTCAATGTCAGAAGGTTGGAGGGGGAGCGTCCTGAGGAGGCAGCTGGGTGCTGCTGCGAGGAGAGCGGGGCGGCCGGGACCTTCCTGCAGCCAGCAGGCTAGCTCTGCTCAGGAGAAAGCATCAGCAATGTGGTCTCTACAAGACAGACTTCCTGCAAATGCAAACCGCATGCTAATGAATCACTCCCTAACAGTAACTAAATTATTTCCCAGTAGCAGTAAGAACAACCATCCTGACAAAAGCAAACAAATAAATAAGAACACCAGACTTAAATGGGAAGTTCATCTGTAACACGGGGAAGTGAGTATTTTTCAGTTGCGTTTTCACAGCCTGAGGTACATCATCACAACTCCATGAACAATGTACAGAGCTGTTGGTTCCCAGAAGATGTGGTAATTAACAAATCCTTCTGAGAATGAGAAATTATAAATACCAACACTAGCCTTCACTCCTTACTTCTAACAAACTACAATGAAATGTTTTTGAATCACATCGTTCGGCAAGAAGCAGAATTAATGGTCTAGAAGGATGCCAGGTTGACAGATCCAGAGGCAGTCCATCCCTGAAGAAATTCTAAATCAAGAGCAAGGATTCTGCAGAGCTATTTCTCTTTGTTCTAGAATACGTTTCATGGAAGTCCTATCACAAAGAAATTCCCTCCTGGCCCTGCCTGTGAACCCAACTCCTCCCAGCAGCCAAAGCCTCTCCCTAGCTGTGCATTTGTTTGTTCTTGGCAGGGGACAAAGAATAAAGCTTCTGTGACCATTCTGAATTTGCTCTACCTGCAAGCCCTGGCCAGACCATCTGTAATGCTCATTTTACTGCTTGCATCATAAAAACACCCAAGAATAAAAGTCATGTTCATGATGTTTCACAAAAGCCCCAGTGCACAGGATTTTGGTACCTTCCCTCTGAAGCACATGAGATCTTGCAAACAATAAGTCCCAGAGCCAGTCTGTTTGGCATGGAAGGACTCATTCTTACACACTAAAGACAGATGGAAGAGGAACAGGTAATGTACGAGGCTGGGCTTTGCCTGCTGATTACAGCAGGTGGAGTCTCACCACAAGACAGCCTACGTCCTGCTAACCAACAAGGCTGGTAATTCAGACTGCAGATGCAGAAAACACTGGGGGCCAATACTATTGGAGATACTGAAGAAAACAAGCATAAAAACAGTAGTTTCTTTACAGTAAAGCATTTCCTGGGCAGTCAGAAGTTTTATACAATGAAAGACCTCAAACTTATAAAACATTTCAGAAGGAGCTGTGATCCCCTAGCAGCAGCTGGGTGACACAGGAGTTTTACATTATCCAAGAACAGCAATGCCTCATCTCAGACACAAAGCACATCGAAAAAGTTATCTTTTAAGAACTGTCACTTTGTTTACACTTCTCTGTTCTCTTTTCAGAAGACACAAAAAGGGTGTGGGATGGCCCACTCAGTGTTCTGCTGGCAGCAGGCCATCACAGAAAAGCACTTCTATGGACCACAGTGTAGAAAGCAATGCATTCTAGACTGCACTTCTATTCTAGTTTTTGCCAGCAATAGCAGAGCTGTGCCAATGCTTCTACATAACTTAAGTACTCCAGAAAACTTTGAAATCAGACAACGATAATCATGCTGGTTTTATTTAGAATCAAGTAATCATATGACCTTTTACATTCGCAAAGACCTCCAAGATCATCAAGCCCCATCACTGCCCCACATCCCCTGGTGCCTCATCCACACGGCTCTTAAGCACCTCCTGCCACACGGACTCCACCTCTTCCCCAGGCAGCACGTTCCAATGCTTGGCCACAGCCTCCAAGAGAAATTATCCTTCCATCATTCAGCATTTCCCCATTTTCTCACTATTACAGATAGGAAGCTGATCACAGATCGGCTCAGACAAAAACTGAACTTGGAGAAAATTCAAGCCCAGGCTTCTTTCTCTGCATCCAGGGTGGACAGAAGTTTGAAACCGAGACTGGTTGGGCAGCGCACCATCCGGTTTCACCTTCCAAGAGGAACGTGGTCACTTCAGAAGCCTTTTCCATCAGCTTAACTCTGTCATCCCAGTGACAGAGGACTGCTGGTTGTCAGAAATGGGCTAAACATGACCAATGCTCATGTCTAGTGCTGCACTAGAAAAGCAGCGCCGTGTCAATAACGATAGGAAGAGTGCCAAGAGGAAGCTGCTCTGCCTTAAGGGGAAGTCTTCCAAAGTTATAAAAGAAGTCAGAAAAATGGTGCTGGACGAAATTAGGTTCTGAAAGTAGAACAAAGAAGAAACACCACCACATTAAACACGTTCATTTGGTTTTTTTTTTTTTTTTTGAAGTACAGAATAGTGATTTTTCTGTCTCAAGGATAACCTCCTGGGGTCTCTACTCTCCAAGATAAGCAAAATTCTCACGCTTCAGAAGTATGAGAAACAGCGCAGCACTTCTGGACAAGGCAACATCAAAAGGATTTGCAAAGAAGCTCTGCAGGTACCTTGCTGGGTCTGGAAAGCACAAAGACAACTACGCCTCAACTTGCTTCCCTGATAAGCTATGTTATTTGAAGAGCTGAAGTTCCATCTCTCTACAGAAGAAAAGCTTTTCAACCATGCCACTTTGACAGTCGCTCATTCAGACAGAAATGTTTCCTAAAAGCTAAAAAAACACCATCTTTTGTAGAGCTTATATTCTACAGGACTCGCTCATGCATATTGATGTAGCATGCATATCTCATGAGCTCATTTCACTTTTCTCCAAGGAATGGCCTATTTTTTTTTTTTTTTTTTCCTGGAGGTCTGCTTCAATCCACACTTCTGCAGAGATCTGGTATCAGGAACTTTCAAACAAAACATTCTCACACGATTCTCACAGAGAGGCATGTCAGAACGAGTTGGTGGTACGACGAGCTGCTGGAGGTGACACCCCCTGGCTTCGCATCAAGCTGACAGTTCACGTTAAGCCAGGGCTGCACTGAAATGCCTGGCCATGATGAACGCTACCCTGGCATAAAGAAATCCTATTTCTATTTCTCATGTTTCCCCTTGCCAAAGGTTTTTTTTTATACAAATACAGCTAAGCAAATAGGATTAATCTTGAGAAGCATTTCTTCTAATCCAGAAATACAGTTTTCCGTACGGTCTACAAGAAAAGGAAGAAATTATGAGAATAATAGCTTGTGTGTTGCATCAGAACTTCTACAAACACACTCAAGTCTTCAGAAAAGCGAGAACAGAGCAAGAGCTTCTGAAACTGTTGCTGTTGGTGAGCAGTGATGGGAAAAAGAGAAGAAACTCAACTGAGCTGACGGGGAGGAGAACAGTAACACCTCAGAAAGAAACTGCACTTTGAATGGAATATTGTTGAAGAAAAAATACCTTCACACACAGTTCACTTAATGATACTGAAGTAAAGAAAGAGACCCACAAAATAGAAAAAATACTATTTGGCACTCATTCCTCAAGTGGAAAGGAGACCTGACTCCCTCCATTCCCTGCTGGAAAAAACTGTTTGACTGCCCTGCTTTTATTGGAGGATTTCTCAGAAAAACTCTTTTAGACCACATTTTCATCTTTGCTTTATCTATTGCTCTCTTAAGCAGGCTCCCAATACGTAATCCTGGTAGGAAAGTCCCAAGGCTGCAGGGCTTGGGCTGCCATGGCCACCAGCTGCTGTAAGCACTCGATGTGTTCAAAGGCTTGTAGCAAAGTCCCTCCTAGCCACCACAGGTTTCTGGCATTAGAATGCTGTGTTCAAAACAGAACTCAAATTAATACACAAGAAAAAGACAAAGTTACAACAAAACAAATGTATATCCTGCCCAAAGATTTGCGTCTTCAGTCATGGTTAAAAAACACAAGAAAAAGCCATTTCTCTTTAAATATCACTCACAGCATTGCTTAGAATTTGTCTGACATTTCAGTCCCTCTGCTGACCACAGACGGCAGGCTGCACTGGTGAAAGAGATGCAATTTGGAGACCCTGGCAGCACGGTACCACGGGGCGGTCCCGATGCACAGCAATGTACCAGCCCTGCTTCATCGTGGGTCTGAGTCTGCTCCATCACTCACCCTCAGGCACACACAGACCTGGTATTAGCCCACACCACTACAGTCACATTTAGCAGGCAGAGAGCAGTTTGGGAATGAGAAATACCACCAGTGTTACAGCATAAGGTTTGTGACACTGTCAGTGCACAACATACTGAAGAGAGGAGATCTCAGGTTAAACTCCAAGTCCTGCTCCACAATTACACATGGCTCTAATCCATCTGTTCTCCTATGGAGGACAGGGAGAATTTCAGCTGCCAGCAAGCAGGATCAGTAGGACTCAGCTAGGAAATCTCCACATACGTATTTCTCAAGCTGTTAGGCTATTCTTCCTGAGGAGATTCAGAAGTAAATTAAAGAAAAGATTTAAGCAAGACAGCATGCCAGAAGGCATTATTACAAAATAGCTACGAGATTTCTTTGAAAGATTTAGAGTGAAGGAAATGCAGCAAGAAAGCTGTAAGACTGCACATGCAGTTCAGATTGACACAAGACTCCCAGATGCACTCATTGCAGTCTCTCTTACCATGCAAAGCCCCAGCAATGTGCCACACTGTGCACCCACCTCGGCCCTTGTCTGGGGGCTTTCCAGCAAAATACAGGAGGAGTGGAAAATCCTTTCTGGCCATACAGAGGATGCACATGTAATAAATAACCTGAATCCACACAAGCTTGAGCAGTGGCTCAGGACACGGCCCGTGGGGCAGCTAACTCAAGCTGTAATGTGCTGATGTGTGCACACAGGTGCAGCAGCACAGAGCACACATGGTGAGAACACGGAGGGGTAACTGGAGTAAGCCTGGTTGGGCTCCAGGTAACAGAGTCCTGTATGGACTAATCCTAGCTTCCAAGGGCATTTCTTTTCTTTTGCTACAAGACGAAGAAGAGGAACATCTGCTTTGTGAAACTGTTTCACAGTACACAAACTGGCTCATTTCTACTGTGCCATCTGTAATAGCCACAGCACACAGATTTGGCAATGAACTCAGCAGCATTGTGCCACTCCTTGCAATCACATTGTCCAGCTGTAAGATTGCAACACGAAGTAGTTACTGATAGGTTTAGACATATTTAGTGACTCTGCCTCTACCTCCCACCAAGATCACACTCACTAGCAGCTGTGTGGAGCTCTCCTGCTCCCTGCAGCGCCATGCAGGCTGTAAGACACACTTTACATGTGAACCACAAAGAAACAGGAGGGCTATAATCGCCCTCCCCGTTTAGCACTTCTGGGCAACAGGGAACAAAACTCATTTCTCTCCTCAAAGGACTGCATGAAGTTGTGACAGCTCCAGGCCCTCCAGCCCCCCTTATCTTGCTAACCAGAAGCCTAAGAAAACTTACTGTGCTTTTAAAAAAAAACTGCATGGGAGTAAAAATAAAGCCCATGCTGAGGACAGCTACCAACATCTTCACAACCTCTTGACGTTTACTACATTACTAAAAGAAAGGCATTGTGAATCTGACAGCTAACAACACAGCTTTTGTATAGCAGAACTTCCAGGATCTCTCTGGGAACAGAAAGTAGACCAGAAGACAGAAACACTTCTGAGCCGTGTGTTCCTCAGGGTTCACACCCCACATAACACTCTCTCGATATCAAAACGCAGAATATAGCACAGGCAGAAACCCAGCTAATCTAGGCCTTACCAGTACTCAGACATAGCACGTTATCATTGCCACACACCACCCCATGGCTTTTGGGCAGAGGTCACATTAGCCTGTCTGGATCTACCAATTATAATATTTAAATACTAACTTTTCTACACGTATATATTAATATTGGTCCATTTTGGTCAACCCCACACATCCTTAGGTTCTTATGGGCATTAACCAAACATGTATATTCTGTTCCTATGAGCATACATAGGAATATCTCAGCTTTAATACATCTCGTGTACTTAGGTAGGGCTCAGTCTCTTGTGATTGCCATTTTACATTGCATATTAAGTTCCATTAAGTCATTATGGTGTCAAGAACGACAACTACGCCACATCACAGGCTGTCTCAGATGAGCACCCCGCACAGCACACACGGTTCTGGTTCGTACCGTGACACGGGGAGGCAGAAATTACTCATGTGACATCTTGCTCTTCCCAGACTTTTTGCAATCACATCACACAGGCGTTCGGAGAGTGCCAGCTCCTCTGGGTAGAGCTGCTCGTACCGGCTGCCAATCTGCATGCACATGACTCTGGCTCTGCTAAAGATGGTATTTGAGAGGGATCGCTGCCAGCATTCACCAAGCAGCTCTACAAACTAACTGTTCGGTGTCAGCACAATCTGAGCGTGTGGAAGAGTTTGAAAGGGCTGTGTTTTTTATGAGCAAATGCTAATTCGGTTGTATTAAAGAAGTACAACATCAATAAGGTGAGCAAGAACACGTGAAAAGGCAAGTTTGATGCTGAAAGATCAGCAGTGCTATCACAGATTAGTAGACCCAGTGCTGTGTCGTGACATGGAATACTTTTTTCTGTCTATCAGTTTTATTCTTTAGAGGACAGGGTTCAGACAAATGCCTCAGGAGTGTTTATTTTGAGAATCAAGGCAAATAAGCCTTTTGCTGTCTGATAAGTATTAACAGATTATCCACACTAATTAACTGAAAACGTTAAGTTCCTCAGTTTTACAATTCCTTCATTTTTAGTGGAAGGACAACATCAGTGTCAACTGCCTGTAAGACAATACTACTCTTTCAGTGTGCAAAGGTATCTTAGCCTCGTCATGACTGACAATCAGCTTCCAAAAGCTCCTGAAGTCAAAGTAACATTTTTTTTCCATAAACTGTAATAACAACTGCGTTATCTGCTGGTTTCAATGACCGCTGTGAAGCTGGTAGAAAAAAAAAAACAGAAAGATTCATTTCATCACCGAAACAGAGAAACTACTGCCAGTTATTTGGAACATCACAGAAATTCCAGAGTTGTACAAAGACTCTCAGCAGCGCCAGGGAGTGTCATTCACCAACAAAAACAATATGACATCATCACACACTTATCTGCTTGCCAGCGATGGGGTCAACTTTGTTTGTACAACAGTTGAGTATCGTATCGTTTGCGTGCATCTTCTGATTCTGCCACTCTAGAACCCATAATCACTTCATGTGGGCGTGACAGAATTGTCTTGAAAACAAGATTAATACTATCCAATGTTAAGTTTTATTTTTTGAAAGATACTGGATTTTATAAGTATATCTACTTCTGAAAAAGGACTGCTATGAATTCCTTTGCTGGTCTGCAGGCAGTAGATGCTGCTCTGCTCTCAAAAGCACTGTCCTTAACAGGTGCTGACTGCTGGATTAACTGACCTTGTGGGGAACTGACGCAGGGCTTCCTGCTTTCATTCATAGGCTTTTGGTCAGAGAATCAGTTTTGGATAATGTTTGAGATTCCTTCAAGCATGGCTCAGCAGATACTCTATTCTAATTTACTCAGGTTATTGATTGAATCCCCCACACATTCTGATTCAACAGGAAGAATCAGAATGGATCTGATTCAGGAAAGATCTGATTCAACAGCACTCCCCAAAGAGAAAACATTTTCTCTCTTTTCCTTAGAAAGCAAGGACCTACTCATAGCTCTCCCTAAAAGGAACCTAAGAAGAAATTTTTAAGCGTATGCAGAGTATTCACAATTGACCTGCCAACGCTGTGGTTGTTCAGCTGTCTGTTTAGCTTCATTAGAAGCAAGAACAAGTTCTGCTGTAACACACAAGGAGTGAAAAAAAAGGTAGTCAAGAAGGTTTACAAGGAAGAACACCCTTTAGCTCTACGCTTTAAGAAAACAAGGGTTTGACAGAGCCAACTTATAACAGCTGAACAAAGGAATTAAAATATCTGAGGGTTAATGAGCAGAGTAAATGAAATACTTCTTAGATAGTTATTAGCTAATTACAGTAGAGATTGCATGTATGAGGGTGTAAAGCTCTGAATACCTGTCTTTGGTCTTAGAGCATAGACAAAATGCCATGGAAGAAACACACAAGTCCCTTCAATTTAACCTGCAGAACATGAATCATCTAATGGCAGTATATAACAGGAGAACATTCAAGCACGGCTTTGAGCTCATTCATGGTATTCATTTGTTTCTTTGCTTTAGGGAGCTGAATTAGTCTAAACATTTCTTGGGATAACAAGTTCTTCCAATTCCATGAAACAAATTGCCTTCAACACTGTTCCTCCAGAAAAGTCTTTAATTTACCTTTTTCTTTCCCTGTCAGGGGTGAGCACTCTGTCATAACTATAAGCTAATGCTGAAAAGCAGTACATAACCACTAGACACAGTGTGCAACCCTGGAAACAAAAGGAGACAAAATCATCACAGTGAAGTACGGTGCTCCAGAAGAACAATCACAAAGACACAAAAAATCCCCAAGGTGTTATGAATGACTGTATTCAAAAAGAAAAAGAAAGTTTTTAATGCTCAAGAAAATTAGAGGAAAAAAGTTAATACAGTTCTGACAACAACAAAAAAAAATCAGCCCCTATTTATGCTTCGCCATTAAGAAAATAATGATTACAAATAGGTCCTATTCCATCCAATTTCCTTCTCCTCTATGCTTGCTAATGTAACCCAAATTTCCCCCCCTCCAGCTTTTAAGAACACTAACAAAATCACAGGTTTCCTTAGGAGACGGGGGAAGGAAGAAACGGTTGCTCAAGTATTGTAAGAAAGGATGTCAGGAAACCAAAAGCACGTGCTACCAATACACAGCAGATTTCCAAGTAAAGCAGCGTGCAATTCTTGCACCACCATTGCTAGAAAATGGTGTTAACGTGGCACTTATACAGCTAAAGTAGCTTACAACATCAGTTTTCCAGGTTCCTACTCAGATTTATTTTTATCTTCTCATGCAGAAACCAAAATGCATAGCACTACATTTTTAAGGAAATATGCAGGCATACTCTTGATGTAAAAGGAATCTAAAATGGGCACAGAAGAGACAGGTTTGGGACCAGAATCAATCTAGCACGTTAGTATTATCTGGTAAACTATTGTCTTTGCTGCTCTAACATCAATGACACCTCCAGAATCCTGGGGGAAGGGAAAGAAAAGAAAAAAAAGACTTCAACTTTGAAAGGCTGCTCTTACTAAGTATTGCTTTTGTTAATTTAATTCACAAGAACAAGATGGCAGGTGTCGTCCTTCTGAAGGGTGCTTCACCTGAAGGCAAACAGTAAGAAGGAGCAGAAGGGCATTTCTAAATCATTACTTAGCTGCTGAGAACAAGAGCAACTGGCAGCTGGTTTAGGAGTACTGACCAGCTACTCTCATTTGTTCTTTTCTTTTGCCTCCCACCCTGCAGGGAACAGCCAGAATTCAGAGCTTGAAATGCACATTCTGAAGAAATCAGTCAAGAGTTTGACAGCTAAGAAAGAGTAAAACGTCTCACTTTATAGACAGACTATAGGCTTTAGTCTTCAGGCTTCATGTTTACGCTATTTCTAAAAGAATCTGGTGTGCAATTAAGAATCAAGATCTTCCTCTCTCTGATCAACACAGGTTCAGATCTAATGTATGGAAATCAAAATTCATCTCACATGGTTTTCACGTGCTGTAGTTACCTCTGTCCTGCTTTCAGGACTTGCTCCAGAGAACAATCACTACTAGACCTGCTACAAGGTCGGCACATCGCTAATTTCAGCCAAGTGCCACCATCTTGCAGCTTAGGAAACCCAGCTTTCCCCTGACCAGTGCTGGGAACAAAGCACACTGACATGGCAGAAAGGGAACTGCCTCCTACTACTGGTATACACTAGAGTCATCACTTGCACAAAGAGATGAAAGACTTCACAGAGGTCTTCCTGAGCATAATACCATGGAGCTGACTTGGAGTGAGTATCTTCTGCAATGAATCAGTCACTACAAGAGCTGGCAAGCTCATTGTACTTTAATTGCTTGTCACTGCAAAGTTAGGGTTAATACCTGACATGACAGCTAATCTCTCTTCTTTGAAAGTCTATGATTATTCTCTCAGAACCAACAAAGTAAGGTGTTTTTGTTAGAATTACAGAGTTTTAGCACATCTTCCTATCTGTCAGTTAGCATCTCAAACACAGCCGAACCAATTTGTACCATCTATGACCTGATTTGTTTCTTTTCTATATATTCTCTTTGCACGGACACAATGCAACGAGTTTTAACTCAGCATGCACATGAAGCTCAGCTCTGCCAAAAAAAAAAAAAAAGTTGTAACAAACAACAAACAGTATGAGAGATTTTCGGGCCCAAGAATCAATATGCAGCAACTGTAATCCTTTGAGTCAGTTTTGAACAAGGGACCCGCAGTAACATCCACCAAGCTCCCCAGAACAGTAACACAGCCACAGCTTTTATTTCAAACTGTGTGTTTGGCATTTGACTTTTCAATCACAGACTTACTTTGACACTGTGTGAATGCGGAAGCCTTTCCTCACCTTTAATGTGGCAGCCAAGCTGGCCATGTGTTCATTCAGAGTGCTCTCCGACTCCTTGTAAGTCAGGCAGGTGAACTGATACTCCTCTGGATCAAAGGCATCTGCTCCCTGCTGCTCCACGTCGTTAGCTACCCCATCATAATAATCCTCAATATCCCCTGGATCCTCATCCTCCTCCTCCTCCTCGCAATTAGGGTCATAATCCTCTTCATTGCTGTCAGAGCCCTGGCTGTTCATGTCCACGGACATCTTAATGCCCTGTCAAACTGCAGACCAGGAAAGCAATTGCAGCGTCTTGTTCTCCTCCACACTTTATTGTTCCTTTGATTTCATCTGAGCTCTGTCTCCTAAAGGAGGGAAAAACAATTTTTTTCTGTTGCCTAAGAAATGGTAAGAGGCCACGTCAGCATCATACAGGTGATCCAACAGACCAGAAAAGAGCAACCCAAGACCAAAGATTTTGCTGCACGGGTCCCCGGTTGGGATCTGCTGCAACAACTCATGCACTTGCAAGACCACGGCTGCTCTGACAGGCAATGTCTAAAACCTGAGAGAGGGTGTTATTACATGGCTGCATCACCATCCACGAGGGTCCCAGGATTTCATCATTTGGAAAGGGGCTCCATAACCTTCATCACATATCTTTTCAGAAATGCATCTAGATTTACAACATTACGATTTTACCAACAGATGCAGAAAAGCATCATCTGCATTTTGTCAACAGAAAAAAAAAACCAAACACCTTAGCTATGATCACCGGAGCTAGGAAGGTAACCTGTGGTACCCAGTACAAGTCCACATTGCTTCAGAAACACAGAATTCAGTGGGACTTTGGAAAACACGACGGGCAAATACACTTTTCTTATGCACCTAATTTAACAGTCTTCAATACCATCTCAAAGAAACAGTGAAATTAGTCAAGCAAAACCTCATTAAGGGGATTAACATGATGTGCCTTGGGCCTTACAGAATATATTAAATAAATAAAAGACAATTAAAACACATTTTTTTTATGTACAAAAATTTATAGATGAAAGTTGTGTTTTCTACAGGCAGCATATGTTCGGTTTCTCTTTTATATATATATATATATATGGCATTTCACATCATTACGTTGTTAACTCTGATACTTGCACATATACACCCACAGTTTCACAATTTGTAGCTGCCAGGGAAACCATAACGAAGCTTTGACACTGCTGACTTTAGAGCACAGGAAATCTCTACCATGAGTTTTCATTACTTTTCCTCAACTCATTTGTTTTCTGGTTGCACTAAACTGAGCAGGCAGCACAAATAAACCATGAAGAGATGTGATGTACCTTCGATCTGAGAAGCTGCAGCGACTTCAGCAGACACAAACCTCCTCCAGTGAGACAGGCTGAAGGCCAGGAGCTAATTATATTATCCCAAGCATTCTGGTTTCCAATTCCTTTGCCTCTTGATTTCTGAGCTATTCACAACAGAACATACAGATAATTTATATCACTGCCTCCTGCAGAAGTCCAAAGGAGCAGAGGTACTATCTCTCCATAATGGAAGGCTCCAGATGTGAAATCTGATTTTGCAGACATAAGGCAAACCTGCACTGCCCCTCTGTCCATCCTGCTTAGGGTTCACAGTTCAGCTCTGGGTTTAACCTGCATCAACACAGACCCCTTGCATAAAAGATATAATGGATCTTTGCTGTTAAATTCTACGTTAAAAGAGTTACTCACGTGAGAACCTAAAACCAGCCTACTACAGAGGTAACAGTAGCTAAACGTGTGACAGCTCTGCTCAGCAAACCTCAGAGCATCACAAAGTCCAAGCTCGTTTCTCCAGCCAGAAAAGTTAGACTTGATCAGATCATCCCACACTTCAGAGACAGAAGAAAACCACCACGTTTAAACCCCAGCCCTCAGTATATTGCGATACATCTCAGAGCAACAAGGTGCCTTGGTAAGACAAGGGGCCTGCAAGGACCTGAGCAGTTACACACCAGCCCCAGTGGGGAGGCACAAGCAGAGTCCTTCCTCTGTGCTGCCAACATCTACTCGAACAAACGGAGGAACTGTTTGCATGGGCAAATCAGACATGTCATGCAGAAAACAGCCTGCAGGCTGGACGCCTTTTGTGAGCCCTGTCACAACATTCTGGGAAAGAGTTCACTTCCAGCATAACTTACTGACAGACGGATGTGTGTGAATGACAGAAGACGACTAAAGCTTCTGTGGAGAAAACAAAGGGAAGAAAACAAGCAGCGTAACTCGCCTCGCTCTCATAACACTCAGCCTAACGCCCTCAGATCCAAACATGAGCTCTCTGAATACAAAGTAAGACAAGACATAGCTAATACTGATAGCACTTGTTTTTAAGACAGGAAATATGATAAACTCAAAAGAGAGGGTCAAAAGAACAAAGAGGGTTTGGAGTAATTTAATTAATATCATAACCCTAAAGATCAGGTTATAAAATTTTAAACAATATTTGGGTTACTTTCCTACCCAGAACATGAGGTCCTACTGCGTCACCTCCATCCAAAGCACTCCTCATCCTCCTTAACACTGATGTCATCACCCAGCCTCCCCTTGCCTTGCTCCAGAGCCTGGGAACGCACCTACAGCCCCACTCAGCACCTATCAGCCCAGATGGGATGCCCCATACTGAGTTCTGATTTGAAACATGCTTCTTCTTTAGCAAGATCTCTAGAAATAAACACTTTCAGCCCTGCTACCAGCAGTCTCTAACCTCTCCGCTACCGGGCAGTGAATTACCACATCCTACTGTGCATCTCACCTCACTGCGTCACTCTTCTCTGATTTACACCCTCTGTATCTACCTCTATGGGATTCCCCTAACAAGTCCTCTGGAAGATGCTCCTCTCCTGTTACTTTTTCTGTAGCTATCTCACAAAATCCACATATTTCTGTGGATATTTCTTCTCTCATTTCCTCAATAATCATTCTGAAGCAAGCAAAGAGTTACCCTGGTGTGCCTTCCACACCACCTCTCTGTGTAACTTCACCTTCTCTCCTCCAAACCTCTGCACAGCCCCAGCTGCACGCTGCCATCGATGTTAATCACATCCCTGTCCGTGTCACCCCAGCCCGTAATCCCGGGATCATCTTCAGCCGCTACCTCGCACACACGGTGGGCACACCTCTCTGCTTCCTTCTCCGCTGAGATTTCCCATGGGAATTTTTCATCCCAGGAGTGAGAAAGCAGGCCAGCAGCCCCCAGCCCTCCCGTACAGCTGACAGCAGGGATCTCCCCGGGAATCCGCCCGCTCCCCGCACGCCTCAGGCTTTGTTCGGTCCCCTGCGCCTGCCCTAACGCGAGGACTTCATTCCCTCCCGGCCTACCATCACTTGTACCAAGTTACCTCACGCGTGCCCACACGAGCCTCCCTCCCTCCCCCCTGCTCGCAGCACCCTATGAGAGAACAGAGCGCAGTTTAAGCCTCCTCAGCCCTTTGCCACGGGTGCAGGAACAGCCCCGCACCGCCTGCGGACGGGGACTGCGCGGCCATCCCCCGCCAGGCCTGCGGTGCCCCCCGGGGCAGCACCGAGGCGGCAGCGGGCCCTCCGCCCGGCTCACTCCCGCCCGGCAGCGGCAGCCTCTCCCCACTCCCCGCCGAGGCCCCCGAGCAGAGCCGGGCGGCACACCGCGGGCACTCCGCTCCCCGCGGCTCGGCAGCCCCGCACTTACCGGCGAGCACGGCGGGCGGGGGAGGCAGGGAGCGGCGCCCCGGGCTCCTCCTGCCGGGCCACCGCTGCCTGCGCGCCGGAAGCCCCAACCTCCGCGCTCCGTCACTTCCGCCGGGCAGGGCCGCGGCCTCCGGGCCGCACCACCGCCGCGGGCCGCGGGAGGGGGGGACGGCGGAACCACCGGGGTGGGGAAGCGGGAGCGAGCCTAGGGCTTCCACTCGGCGCCCTCGCGAGCCGGTGACGCCCGGCGGCCGCGTCGGTGCCGGAGCTCGATGGGATGCCCGCCCAGCCCGCACCGGGCCCGCCGCGCTCCCGCTTGTCCCGCGCCCCCCCGCGTCCCGGCGTGCCGCGCGGCTCGGCACTGGGGTAAAGGTCGCGGGGCGGAGGGGGCGGTGCTCGCGCGGTGGGAACGCTGCGCTCCGGTTCTGTTCTGCGCCCCTCATCGACCGTGACCATGGCGGAACAGCCGCAACCCATCAGCCCCGTGAAGAACTTCTTCGCCGGCGGCTTCGGGGGCGTGTGCTTGGTGTTCGTGGGGCACCCGCTGGACACCATCAAGGTGAGACGGCGCGGAGCCGCCGGGCCGTGCGGCGGGACGGGGCGGGGGAGTGGCGGAGAGAACTACATTTCCCAGCGGGCGCCGCGCGGGGGCAGCAGCACGGTGGCGCGGGAGGACTACGCTTCCCGACGGTAGCTGCGGGGCCGCCGAGGACTACGACTCCCGGCGTGCCTCGCGGAGGGGCTGTGCGGGCCCTGAGCGCCCCCTGCCGGCGTGGAGGCCCCGCAGTCGCAGCGCTCAGCGGGCGTTACCGAAATGCGGCGTTAATTCCGGAGCGTTAGCACTCATTCTCTTCTGCGGAGAATAAATGATGCTAACGCTCTGCAAGCATCGCAAGGTCAGCTTGTGCTGCCCAGCGGTCGCATTGAAGCGCTCTCCCAATCAAAGCTGGGGCAGCAATACTCAATAAAGCAATGCCTTCTTATCCCCTGCCGCCAGGTCAGACTGCAGACCCAGCCCCGGCCGCAGCCCGGCCAGCCGCCGCTCTATTCTGGGACCTTTGACTGCTTCAGGAAGACTCTGACTGGAGAGGTACTGCCACGCTAGTGTGCCATTTGCACCCCTGCCAACAGCGTCAGTTGTTCTGTACATCACAGGAGTGGAATTGTGTGGGAGTGCCCCCCTGCAGGCTATCAAAGTCCCAGGTTATCGCTTGGATTGACTAATAAACGTTTTTCATCAGTTTACGCAGCTCGATGGCAGATCTCATTGGGAATACTTCGGATCCGCTCATTCCAAATCTCTCTTGTGGTTCAAAATATCACAGTGTCACTGTCTACAGAGTTCAGGACTAGACTTAATGTTGGCTTTGTTGTAGGCAGTGGGCTCGTGCTGTCTTTGGTATTTGGAGTTGGCAATGGAAGTTCTAAAATAGGCAGTGACTTCTGTTGGTTCAAGCCGTGCTTTTACTTTCTTCTGTGATGTATTCTGCCATCTGTGAGAAGGCAGAGAAGCGTTCATTTGAGTTAATAGATACGTGTATATGTATGTTTTCGTGGAGCATTTACAGTAGTTTTGTTTGGTCTTCAGAAGGCAGACAGAAGCTGTCACTCCTCAATCAGTGGTACCACGTGATTGAACCATAGTCTGTTTTGTTTTTAGAAAGGCACGCAGCCTTGATTTAAAGACATGAAGTGACACGGAGTCCACTTGACTGCTTCCTAAGATTATCCAGCAGCTATTTACCATTGGGAAATAATGACTTTAAAGGCCTGGTGTTCATTTACTCACGTTAAGGCTGATTTCTGACCACTGGATCTTGTTAGGTAACCCTCCATGAAATGAACAATCTGTCTCATATCTGAAATCTACATTTGTGACAGTATTTCACAGGTTGTTATATAACCAAAACAAGCCTCACTTCCATGGTCTCTCCCACAAAGCACTGAGATGCTTTGCTAGCTCTGAATTCCACGCAGTTTTTAACACCCCTGCTGAAGCACGGACGTCAGAGCTGAGCTGTAATAATAGCCTTCTGATGTCGAGTTCAGTCGAGTAAAGCTGCCTCTCTACTCCTACTCAGTGCTCATCTGTCTTTGTATGGAAAACTGCTGAACCTCTGTGCCTTTTGTTTCCAGTTGTTCACGGGAAGACTGAGCAGGAGAGTCTGATCTTTGTCAGCCAGGCTGGATTTCATTGCAGAGTCGGCTATATCTCTACACATACAAACGCCCACTGGGACATACTGACTTATTTTGGGCAAGGGAGAGGATGAATGGATGGACTAGCAAATATTTAACTTGTGCGTGTAGCCTTTATCTAGAAAGATAAGTCCTTTTTATAAGAAAAACATTCAGTTCAAAGGTAAGATAGATGAAGTAAACACTGCTGTTGGGATCTGCATTAGAATTTTTGTGTATGTGTAGCCTGGTGTATGGGAACTGTTGAATCACAGCCTGAACCTCTGATTGACCTCCTGAGGCGAGCGCTGAGTCAGCTGCAGGGCACAGGTGAACGCAATTTCACCTGGGTGACCGGAAGGGGTGGAGCCTGGCTGCACCCACAGAGACCCCATTTAAGGGCTGACTCCCAAGGAGGAAGGGTCTCTAGCTGGAGATCATTCCTTTTGAAGCCCTTCAGTGTGAGCCCAGGACATGGGTAAGATCTTTATTTTGTTACTCCTTTGTAATGCAATAATCTCTCTGGTCCAATACCTGTATACCTGTTTGCCATGCACCTGGTGAAGAGAAACATCTTATGGAAGGAAGAGTAGTTTGCTCTTGAACTCATTCTAAACTGAATTTGTGTGGGGAGTAAAGTAGTTCACATCGATGTCCCTGGCTCTTCCTTTACCAGATCTCAGGCTCAGCAGAGTTCGTACTACTGCATTTGATGTCTTTCTGATAAAGCATATCTGCATTTTTTTTGTGTGTATCTGAAAGGGAGGACTTTTGACACAAACTGATAGGGCTGTCATTCAGGTGGCTTTTAACTTAACTTCCTTGTACTTGAGATGTAAGTACAGGATGAGTAGAATTGGAATAGAAAGGTGTTAAAGATTACACTATTTTCTGGGAAGGATAGCTTTCCTCTGAAACAGTTAAACAGGTATAATCATAAATGAGCAATAGATCCCATTGTTATTCTGATTAGTATGACTGACTTGCTGATACTATCCTATAATATAGCATTTTGCTGTTCAGTAAACTAGAACATGCACAAAGCTTATGCAAAAACAAGTAATTCATGCAATGTTTTCTGCAGGGAGTCCGAGGCTTGTACAGAGGAATGGCAGCCCCTATTATTGGGGTGACACCCATGTTTGCTGTGTGCTTCTTTGGATTTGGCTTGGGAAAAAGACTCCAACAGAAAAAACCTGATGACATTTTGACGTGAGTTCCTGAGTTAAGTGGACAGTTGGGAAAGGCACCGTAAGGCTCCTCCAGTTTCCTGTATTGTCATCCTTTGATTTGTGGTGTAAATTTGTCTTTTCTCCTAGGCTATAAATATAGTTCTAAAAAATAAAACACTCGCGTGTTTTAATGCTTCTGGAAGCGTGGGACTGATGGCACGGGCTAAAAACAGACACCAAGTGGGCAGGTGCTATGCAGTTCCCCTTCTACGCAAGAAAGAGCCATTAAGGAACAATTCCGTTTTAGATGAGTACAGCGTGAGTTATATAACAATTGCCTTCGAACACTCACTATTAATGGAAACTATGGAATAAATAAATTCATAGTCAGGCAGCCTTGACAAAATTGACATTCATGGATCCCAGTTCTCTTCCCTGCTGGTTTTGACTTTTGCTGCGTCTTTAGTTTAGGGTAGAACAGTGGCCATAGAAATGCTTTGTTATTCATTTCAGAAAAGCAGAGTTTATGAGCAGCCCTCCTCTCAGGCACATTTGAGAGAAGGGAAGCTGAGAAAACTTTGTATCGCTCTCTCCAGGTGGATTTAGGATTGAGGAAAGCCCTCACCCATAAAGTGCTCCCTTAACTCCTTTGTTGTATTGTGATTTATAGCTCCCCAGAATAGAACTGTAGCTTAGCAACATTTTATTCTATTATTTGTGCAATACATAGGAGCCCTGTCAGAAAGCAGGAGTTCAGTGTGTTGAGCCAAGCGTGGCAGGGTGGGCAGGAATGGTTTCTGTTGGAGCCTTGACCGGGCAGGGCTGTTGCTGGGTGTATGTGGCTCTGCAGCTCGAGCTGCTGTGATAGCAAGGAGGGAGCTCCTTCTGCCTCTGCCACCCTGAGGGAAGCAGGGCAGGGATGCTTGGTGCTGCTTGCTCTCCTTGCTGTCGAGTTTACTAACTTTGCAGACAAGGCTGAAGGGTAAAACCAGGAGTGTGGGTAAGGAACTGAGAACACAGGGAAACAAAGGTAGTGGGCTTATTGCATTGCGTACAACTGTGCTGCATCTTTGGTGCTGCCTTTACACAGTGAGATACTGCATGACAAGGATGGCTGGGCCAAACAGAAAAGTCAGGCTCTTAGCACTGTGGTTCTGGGTCTGAGGCAGGCAGGATGGCAGTACTGATTTTGAAGGGAGGCTTTGGAAAGAAGGAGATTCAGAAAACCTGATAAGTCTGTTCTGTCTTTTCTGGGGCTGAATAATTTTGAGGTGAGTTAGAAAACTCAAAGCTTAGTCTGAGCAGGAGGTGCCTGTAGCGTGGCAGGTGAAGTTCTGAAAGGTCTAGAAGATGGGAGTGGAGAAAATTTAATGGGAATTTAGGAGTAAAGAAAGGTGTAAGGATTGGAAAGCCTGAACAGAATACCATCTCTTGGGCAAATGAAGGGAAGTGAAAGGTGTGGAATTTAATTAAGATATTAGATCTTTTTACTAGGGAAGGTAACAGGAGATTGGATGTCAAAACTGAGATGGAGAAAATTAGCCTCTGCAAGGGATTTCTATAAGAGACTTCATCATGAAAGTAGATGTAGTGTGTGTGGGGATGATGGCAGACTTGACTATGGCACAGGCTGAGGGACTGAGGTTATGGAAGTGAGGCTGCTGGCTGTACAAGCAGGAATGAATGTGGAAGCTGAGATCATTAAGTAGAATGTGGGAGACTGCAAGAAGAAGAGAGTATTGAGAATAAAAGTCAATGGAGAATGCTGTAGCAAAAAATGCAAGTGCAAGGAATACTAGCAAATACGGTAGATGTACAGACCTGAATTAATGGTTGCTGTGGGAACCAGGGCTTTGAATCCTAGAGACCTTAAATGTTTAGGTCTAATTATGCATTGATGAGGCACTTCTGCACTGATCAAAAGCAGTAGATGCACATCTACCTAGTTCCACTACTAGCCTTGTATAAAGCAGAATAACTTTGCAATTCGGGGGTCTTTCTGCCCTTCGTTTCCTCTGTGCTGTGTTGTGTTAGTGTCTCACTTCTGTCTCTTCTGCATAGATATCCTCAGCTGTTTGCAGCTGGCATGTTGTCAGGAGTGTTCACAACAGCAATCATGGCTCCAGGAGAGAGAATCAAGTGCCTTTTACAGGTAAGGCATTGGATGTGGTGACGAATTTAATTTTAGTGGTCTCTCTTGAGGAAAGTATTTCAAAATCCACGGACCAGGTTCTTAATGTTTGGGTGACTCTGGCTGTACACCTCCTGAGGGAGTTTTAAAACATTAGAGAAAAATATAAACCCGAACAAATGAAAATATTGTCTTCAGCAGAGATGAGAAGGTTTGCTTATGTCAGGCTCTCTCGAACTCCATTAGCATGGTGATGGGCGTTCACATTAGTTCTGACAGATATATTATCATGAAAGTTCTATACACAAACAAATGGTTTGAACTTTACTAAATTATTGAAAGGCTACTTTTTGTCTGTGTGAGTGTAAGATTACCTAACTGTCTTCAGTTGCTTCAAACTTAGAGTGGTGAAAAAATAAGGGAGAATCTAGCTACTGCATGGAACAGTACACAAATCCTCAGCTTGAATGAGAGTGCTTTTTGAGGAAATGATGCGGAGGCTTCATATGTAGGAGTGCCTGAAGAATGAGTACGTGCTCTTTCCTCTCTGGAAACATGCACGTGGCTTTCTAATGATTAGCTGAATGATTGTTCACCAGCCAGAAACCTTCACAAGCCAGAAACTGTCACTTTGATCCTTCAGATCCAGGCAGCTACAGGTGAAACTAAATACAGTGGCTCTTTGGACTGTGCAAAACAGCTGTACCGCGAGGCTGGGATTCGCGGCGTGTACAAGGGGACAGTACTCACCCTCATGAGAGGTAACTGATGGAAACATTCTGATGCTGCTTCAGCTTGGGGTACTTGAAGATAAGAAGCCTGACATAGGTCTTGCTGTCACTTTAACCAGTTGGAGATGCTTTCTGTCACTCTTTTATCCTTTTTTGCAGTCCGCAGTTACTCTAGTGCCTCAAAGGGACTGAGAAATAAACATGAGATTTTCAGTGAGTGAGGAAGGGATTAGATGACAAAGATCAGAGGGATGTAGGAAGTAATTAAGATCTGAGAAGCCACGAGGAATTAGAGCCTTCAGAAGCTGAGAACAAAAAGAAAAAAATATGCAGAAGTGGGCTTTTTTTTCCTTCCTTGGAAGAAAGACTGTGACTTCTGTCAATGACTGTTATGCTGATTGATTTAAAAGACGTGATGGTAGCAGCTTGCTTTCTAACCTCTTGAGTGTGGGTTAGACTTTTAGACTGGGATGTTGTGACTGCCCCCACAAAAACAGCCACAAAGTAGCTATGCCAGACAGTGAATCTTCAGGCACATTCTCCTGTTGAACAGGGTTAGACTGTTCCCTGTATTGGGGCAGTGCTTTCCAAGTACAAGGTGAAATTTGTGTTTTGATATCTCAGTTAAGGAACTTGTTCTGTCATCTGCTTCTCATAGTATTAGGAATGCTAGCAGCTCTGTCAGGGTCCATAGCCTGAGACTAATTGCCCAGTTTAGGTATGAGCTAAGAATGGGCTATGGAAGTATCTTTAAAACAAAGCAAAATTGATCAAAACAAAAACATCTGGCTTCATTAGAGCAAATAGTGTGCTAAACTGCTAAAGTTTCTGAACTGATCTAGTCTGCTGCAGAGCAGATAAGAAAGCTTGGAGCTCATGGATTAATGGCCAAGTTACAATCTGATTTGAAGGGCTGCTGACAGAAGTGCTCAAGAACAGGTATTTTTCCAGTTCTTGCCTTTTAGCACCTGCTCTCTTTGGGAAAGTCTGGGTTCCTCTGTCTAGAGTGACAGAATTTGTTTTAGAGAATGCTCAGAAGAGCAATCTGGATGTATTCAGTGTTGTTGCTGAACTGGCATGGGGCTCCTGTGTCTCTAGGCTTCGTTTTGGTTTCCACCACTCACAGATTTTGTTGTTTACCCTCTAGATGTCCCAGCCAGTGGAATGTACTTCATGACGTATGAATGGCTGAAGAACGTTCTGACCCCTGAGGGAAAGAGGTTAGTGAAATCCTAAAGTCAGTGTTTCCTGGGCTTGCTATTTAATTTCCCTAGTTAAGAAGAGATTTAGAGCAGCATCAATAAAACAAAAAATTTAGTCACTCCCTGTGATTAGAGCTCTTTTGGTCTGGAGTTAGCAGACAGAATGATATTCTGGGTTTTGCTCAGAATTTTAGCCCTGGATTTTATTAGCCAAGTAAAGAATACTTGGAGTAGGTCTGTATGCTCCTCCACCCCTCTGTGTGTGCAGAAGTCTATTCTGTTCTTTTGTTTCGTGTCCTGTCCCTGTCTTCACCACCGCTGCAGAGCATTTTGTTCATGCTGCTGAATGAAAGGATTCAAACTTCTGGGCTGGAGTTGGCACACTTTGCAGAGTGCTCTAATCCTTGGTCATCTTGTTCATATTACTGCACTCTTGTCTGTCTGCAGTGTTGTGCAGCCTTCTGGCTATCAGTCAGGCTTGTTGGTTGTCACTTTAGTCAAAATATGTATTGTTTTTTTTTCCTTTTTTTCTCCTCTCTCCTCTGTTTTCCACCCACCCCAACCCTGGCACAGTGTGAGTGACCTCAGTGTGCCGAGGATTCTCTTTGCTGGGGGCTTGGCTGGAATCTTCAACTGGGCAGTTGCCATTCCACCAGATGTGCTGAAATCACGTTTCCAGACCGGTGAGTTGCATGCCAGATTGTCATGGCCACACTCAGCACAGTGCCCCTGGGAATGGGGTGGGCAGTGATGGAAGATGCCATTTGAATATCTTTGGTGGGAGGGAGCCTACCTTGAGTGCTGCTTGAGACAAACACACACACAAAAAAATGGAGTGTGTTTCTAGCTTTCTAGTTGGTTTCCTTGCAAATCGTCAAATCTGGCTCTAATTCTTTCTCTCTGCCCCCCTACTAATATAATGATCCCCATTTTAGATACCTGTTTTGAAACATAAGCATGGAAATCATCATAATAGAACCAAGTGTTGTGACTGTTATATTACAAATGTAAGTCTTTGAAGGGCTTTGCTATTTCACTTCAGACATAGTTGTGTAAATCCTAGTCTGTACTGTCTAAAGTTTACAGTAACTGTGTCTGCCTTGCTGAGAGTACTGCTTTTGGACTAACAGATCTGCTCTTAAGCATCTGTGGCTTAGTTATAGCAGGGGTGGCCCCAGGCCTTTCCATCAGTTTAACAATTTTTTTTGTTGGTTTCTCTGTGAGTGTTTTTCAGTGCATACTTTTACTGAAGCTCTCTGGTAGTCTCTGTCTGCAGGCTTAGCTCTTTGCTGGACATCTCTTGTGAATTACAAATCATGGTGATCCAGTGCAGAGAACCTTGTTGTTTTTTTTCTATGAGCAATGGCTGCTGTGACCATTGGCTGTCATGGAGGGCTGTGTGTGAAATATGTCTCAGCTTTAGGTCCTTGCTCCACAGAGCTAATCAACAGTGCTGCTTTACAGATGGTGTGGTTTATGGTGGTTCTGTTTGACTGGGTTGCTTAGTGGAGTACTTGTTCAGAGGGCTGGCAGAGGGAGTGCTTTCCAGAGAAGTGTCAGGAGAAGGAAGAACCAGTTCCTTCAATAGAATTTTTTTTAACATCTTAGCATATCTGTATAACGTCAGCATTAAAATACCCAGTGATCTGCTGTGCTTCTTGGCTGGGGCATGAGATTAGATCATTTTCTGTTTCTTATAAACTAGCTTTATCAGTTTTTACTGATGACCTTCCTATCTCTCCTAATTGTGGCTTTTGGGAGAGCTGTTCTCAACAGTGAAAGGAACAGCTCAGAGATCCAATCCTGACAAAAGTTGTTCTTCCTTTCTTCTATTCTTCTCCCCCCTCCACCCAAGATGTCTTCATTATGTAGATTTCGGGTTTTTTGTGTTGATGGAGAGCACTTAGCTTCTGTTTACTGGGCTGGTGGTTTGGTTTGTTTGCTTTTGACTGACAAAGGTCATTTTCCCAAGCAGATGTTTTCACAACATAGCTTCAAGCAATGCTTGGATTCCGATGTTGTTTAGATGATCTAGCAGTGTGAACCCGATGAAAATCCTGGGCTATCACTTACTGCCTTTAGTATTTGTGACTGCTGTATGCATTAGCTAATGTGTTTTGTATCGTTTGCAGCTCCTCCAGGAAAATACCCCAATGGCTTTAGAGATGTGCTGAGAGAACTTATCAGAGAGGAAGGAGTTGCATCTCTCTATAAGGGATTCACAGCTGTCATGATCAGGGCATTTCCTGCTAATGCGGTAAGTAAACTGCACTTCCAGATGGGTTTCGGGGACTTTGCCACCCATAGTGAATGTCTGTAGTTTACAGAAGAGATGACAAGCTGCTTATTGTTTTACCATCTCCGTGAGATTCTCATAACTGTAGGTGCTTTTGGCTGTTGATATCCAGGTTTTAAAACGTACCTTAGTCTAGGGCAAACACCAACTGAACCTTCCTTCTAAGCTGTGCATTAAAGCACAGTATTTCTATCTGCTTCTATGTCCACCAGTAGAATACAGAAATGCATGGATAAGTTTGGTCTGGCTTCTCCTTCAATAAATAATGAACCTGAAGGATTAGATGTTCTGCCTATATATAAGAGATTTAGTAGAATTCCTGCCTCTGGTGTAAGACCTTTTTTTTTTTTTTTTGCTCACTTCTCCCTTTCACATCAGCCATGCCAGGTGTTCATACTGCTGCTTTCCAAGCAGTCTGTTGTATTCCATGTATTCTAAATAAGCCTTGTTTGGAATAGGTTATGAGAATCCTTATTTGTTCTGTCCATTTTCTTTTCCAGGCATGTTTTCTTGGTTTTGAAGTTGCTATGAAGTTTCTTAATTGGATTGTACCAGGTCTATGAAGATTATGAAGTCTCTGGAAATTAGAGAGGAGAAGAAAGAGTGCGAGTCTGCCTCAAAGGAATAAATGAATGATCACTTGAAGTTTCAGGAATAATTGCTTGCCTAATACCTTTTTGCCTTCCTCACATTCTTTAGGTGGTGCTATGTGCCATTCAGAAATAAAAGGCGTGACTCCGAAATAGAGTTGATGAAGAGCTAGAGGTGATACACCTGTATTCTGAGCCAATGTACCACAGCAGTAATGCTGTTAACACACACTACACTCACTACCTTAAGTACTTCCTTATGGAAGAAGGAGAGACTTCCAAAAGAAATTCTTTGTTTACTGAAGAGACACGTAGCTATTAATGTTAAGTTGCTTGAAATAATTGTTAGGCAGTATGTACTTAACTCTCAGTGCCTAGGTTAGCAGCTGCACATACTAGTATCTACAAGCAATGTCAAGTAGTGTTCTCATCTTATGCAGTATTTTCAGTTGTGGATGTTTGCATGATGACAGTTGTTTTAATGCTATATGCATATGATGCAGCAAATAAGGAACAAAGCAGGTGAGGTTAGAGTTTTGGTGGGCTGATAGGTATTACAGATACTTAACAGGATATTACACACTGATTTTTCTCTATAGAACTAGGGAAAAATGAATTACGCTTAGACACTTGTTATAAACTTGACTAAGGTAGTCAGTGGGGAAATGTATTTGATTCACCTGAACCCTTTTGTCAGTTTCTTTTCCACTGAACATATCCCAAATGTGCTTTCACAAGTACAGCATGATTCATAGCAGCTCATGATGTACCTGATTCATCAATTGCTGCATCCTGGAGGTTCAATCCCTCACCTAAGAAACTTTAACAGGACTTCTAGGAACTCAATTACTCTGACACAAGGGGAAAATATGAAGGTGACACTGGCTCTGCCATCTCATCTTTTATTCTAACTTTTCTTCAGTTTTCTTGCAATATTATTGAACATTATCACATTTTAATTTGAGAAATTACTAATGCCAAGAGGCAAAAAAGCACCTTCATTTTCTCCTGATTTTGTTGCAGTGTTACCAGAACTCAATAAAGCTGGCTGCTGCTTGGCTTGAATGTGTACTTTGGTTTATTTTTGTCAGGTTGTGCATGGTTAGTTTGGCAAAAATTTTCCAATTCTTAATTCTTAGATGTCAATGGGAAATAGGCTGTGCCTTACTGCTTTTAATCTTTAACTGCTTGCCTTTTAGCTTTTGGGTTTTTGGTTCTCTAACATGAGGCTGGAAAATGAATGTTCTGCACTTAGCAGGACTCAAAAGGCATCTCCTTTCAAAATTCCCAATACTGATCTTTAACACTGTTTGTTCCACCTGTCCTGGCAACTAATGAATGCTTCATGTTCAGCTTCTGATCTCATAGGAAACTAGGAAGAACTGAACTATAGTCTTGGTTGTATGTGCTCTTTTAGGTTGTTGGCATTTTTTTTAATGCAGTTGCCCAGCAGATGGCTGTCTGGGGCTGTCAGCAAGATGGACAAAGCAGATCTAAAGGCAAGGTCAGAGGCAAGTAAGCAAGAGCACCAGCTGGTGCCCAGTGTTTCCACTTGTGGCAGCTGTAGCTTTCTGACTAAGTCTTCTGAGGTTTTATGTCTCCAGCAGGACAGACAGGCAGCTGGAAGGTAGGAGCCTCTTCTGCCTATCTACCTTTATGAGGAAGACTGTCATTCTGTCATCTTGTGGTGAGGGGGAACAGGAGACTTACTGTAAGCTGGGCTCTGTGAAGCCTTCTCTTAACCTATGAGCTGGCCTGCAGTCAATCCTTGGCTGTGCTGGCACCAGCTCAGTCTCACCTGCCTGTAGCCTGAAGCAGGACTTCTTCTGAAAGATGAGAGATTGCCTGCACTTTCTAATACTTTCGCTGTTACCAGTAACTGTAAACTATCTCCCTTCTACCAAGCTGTCCCTTTCTTTAATACCTACCTTTTAAATGTAACTATATTTAAGAGCTTCAGATTCTTTTCCCTATTTCAGTTATCCTAATTATGTTATCCCCACCCTGATGTTTTTACAGAGCTTTGTATTTTGCATGAAAAAATACTGTTTAATATGATTGACTCCATTTGTACTTTTAGTTAACTTAAATACAGAAGAAGGAGACCAAGAATGGAGGGTTGCTTTGTTACAACAGCTGTGGGAGGAGAAATGTTTAAAGTAGGCTGATGAGACGCATCTGCTTGTTCTTGAGCTTTTGAACAAACTTCTGGAAACTGATATGGCTATATATCACTTCTTGCACAAGAAACTCCTGAATTGCAGGTTGTTAAGAACTGGGAGTATGTACCAGGGAAGTCACACAGAGTGCTTTACTTGTGTTCTTTCCAGAAGTATTTGCTGTTGACCACTGTCAGTTGCTTGTTGGGCAAAGAATAGACAGACCTTAGATCTGATTGTTGAAAGTTGGGCTGGGTCCACTAGAGAGGGTTGCTCAGGACTGCCTCCAGTTGGCTTATGAATATCTCCAAGGATGGTGACTCTGCAGCCTCTCTGGACAACCTGATTCAGTGTTAATCACTTTCACAGCAAAATAAATTTCTCTTACATTAAAGCAGAATTTCCCAGTTTTCAATTTGTGCCCATTGCTGCTAGGAAGAGTCTGCCTCTGTCATTCACTGAGCCAGTCATTTCATCATCAAAAGTTGCCGGGCTGTGCAGGCTTTGAATCCCCACCCTTTGAGAGTTATGCTGACAGCTTTCTCACTCACCTTCTTGGCCTTCCAAGGAAATGGCTTCCTGGAGGATCTGCTCCACCACTTTCCCAGGGGTTGAGGTGGGGTTTACCAGCTGTACTTCCCCAGATTGCTCTTCTTGCTTTTCTTGAAGATTAGGCTCACATGTACTTTCTTCCAGTCCTCAGGAACCTTCCTTGATCACTGCAACTTTTTAAAGACAGCCAAGAGTGACCTTGCAATGATGTCAGCCAGTTCACTCAGTAGTTGTAAATGTATCCCATGGGGTCCCATGCTCTTGTGTATATTCCATTATTATTTTTTTTAATGTTACCTAACTTGATCCTCTTGTATCATGAAAGAGTAAGTCCAAATTACTCCTGACTTTCGCACTGGTCTCAGGGGTTTGGGTTTGCTGAGGACATTCTTGCCATCAGCTGTGGAACGACTACCAGAATAAACTGGTAGCTGGTATTTTGGGACTGGTCCTAGAGCAAGTGATCTTTCACCATGGCCAAAATAGTCTCTTCTGGTGGTTTGCAGCCACTGGGCAGGAATGTACCGCATTTGTGCTGTGTGAGAAGGTTCTTCTCATGACACCTGGGTTCCAGCCATAATGCTGCTTCCTTTTACAGACTGCAAACAAAAAGGCCTGCTGGCTCAACAGTAAGAGGCTGCTGGTGCCATTGGATATGCCCTGCACTGAAGAACTTCAATAATGTTGCTTAATTGCTTCCATTTGAAAATAGGCCCAGCTCCCTCTGCAGCTGCTTCATGGGGACTTTTGCTTCTGATCTAGAGAACTGCCAGGAGCTACTTCCCTCACAGTGTGAGCTCCCCCCCCCCTAGGCTGGGAAGTGGGGCTGTAAGGATCCCAGCCTCTGCCCCAGTCCCGGGGATGCACTACCAGCAGTCCTACCCGTGCAGATGGGCCGACTGCTTGCTCAGAGCCCGTGTAGTACGTGACTCTGGCTGAACCTGTTTGATGTCCTGGTTCTATACCATGCTTTGTCTAGTAGACCCTGCCTTGACTAAGCAGCCCAGTGGAAGTGAAGGAATGGGCTGCAGGGCAGAATGCACTGCCTAATACTGCATTCTTGAAAAAGAAAACCATTTCTACTGCAGCAACTTTTGTGTATAACTGAGGACGTTTTGCACCGGCTCAGAGTGTTAGAACAGTTTGGCAACTGTATCTCTAAACCTAGTAAAAATGTAAAAAACTTTATTAGCAGACAGATAGTGTTTTTACTAACGTCTCCACATTTAGTTTAGTTTTAGCAGTTTATAATTTGTAGGTTCTCTTACTGGAAGAATGGCTATAAAGATCAGTATCAATGTTACAGCAAAAGGCTACAGATAAGCTTTACTTCCCTTTGTAGATAACAGTTTGAATGTAAATTTGCTAAAGTACACGATGCTGTTGCAAACTGTAGGTATTACTGACTGGAAAGCTGAAATGTTCTGTTCTGTAATGACTGCTTCTTTGTCAGTGCTGAGTGCTGGCTTCTAACAGTGCTGCTGCTCTGCATTTGAGAGAAGTTGCACACAAGCTGTTGATATCTAAATAAATGTTGAGCTGCCTGGTTATGGATACTCCAATGCTGAAAGCAGATCCTAGCAGCAGCATTTCTTTTTAGCACTATTTCCTAATACAGTTTCCTAATAGTTATTTATTGCTGGCAGGTGTTTGCTCCTTCCTCTCTGCTTGTATAGTCAAAAAAAATCAAAATTTCCATTTAGCCTTGAGTACTTTTTCTCTGTCCCGACTGAAGGTAGGAAAATCAATTTTCTGTCCCTTCTCATCTTTAATCTCCATATAGATTTCAGCAGAACCAGCTGAAATACTGAAAAGGTGTAAAATTACAATGAGTCCTTCTCCTCAAGTTTAAGCTGATGTGATGGAGAAAAGCCCCCAACTGCCTGCATAGACAAATGCTAAACAAAAATACATCTCTTTGAAACACAACCCTCCTGGCTCATTCTTCCCCACTCACCCTTGACTTTGTATCAGTCACTGCCAGGCAATTATCTCCTTTGCTGACTGCCTCCTGGCCTGAGCCAAAGTTCAGGAACTGGCAACTGGTGGGAGATCACTCCAAAGAAGGGAACTTGGCTGTTCTCGGAGTCCCTTCCCTCACTTCCCAGCAGCTGCAGGCATGCTTAGTTGCAAGACATCACAGGCCTTTGTAATGCAGCTCAATTCAGGCTCCAACAGCAGAGGTTTCTCTTGAAAAGGAGCCTGAAGCTGCCCCAGGAAGTAGGTAGGACAGGAGGGAACACAGGGACCTGGTTCTACACCTGCTTTGTCAGTGCCAGCACCCCAGAGAAATGGGCCAGCTACTGCTGCTGCTGAGATGGGAAAGACGTGAAGATAGAAACTACTGTGTGGCTTTCCTAGCAGCAAGAGTCTCTGTATTTACCCACCAGGCCCTGGCAAACACAGGCACAGAAAGAAGGACTTTCCAAGTTTTTTTCCCAGGTACACACTGTTTCCATTCAGCAAAAGCTGTGTTGGGACTGCAAGGTTCAGTTTCATCTGTGCCAGTGAGGAGCTGGAGGTGGCTCTGATTCTTCAGGAAATGTCATGGGTGAGGCACAGCATAACAGTACTGGGGCAAAATGCATGTCTCTTTTGGGAGGAGCGATACCTTGTGGTACAGACCAATTATCTCCTGTGTTGATGAAAAATTTCTTTTTTTCCACCTCCATTTTCCTAAGTATGGGGATGGCTGAAGGAATGAACCACTTCCATGTTCTAAGTACTGCTCGTTCCAAAAGCAGAGTCACTCCTGGTATTTCGTTCAGCAACAATCACAAAATGAACACATTCCATTTGCTATCAGTACTTGGCCCATGCAGTTAAGGACACAGATGGAATGGAGGGTGTCTGCATTTTTCACCTTTATGGGAATTGCAGCAGCAATTGCTAAATCAGCGTGACAAACACAGGCCAAGGTGAGCTGTTCCTGGGAAGGTCAGAGCCAAAGTTTCCTCCTCCTGGGAGGCAGTGCTGATGTTGATGGGGCAGATGAGGGGATTTCTCATCAGGTCTCCTGCAGTTCAGCAGTTGTGCACTGCTGGTGCAGTCCTATGGAGAAGTCACTGTTTGTGCAAGCAGCTGTCAGTTGTCAGTGAACGTTTTGTCTTATGGTTTAAAAGCAAGAGTTCATAGAGATGTGTGTAGGGAAAAGTCCTGGTGAGAGTTAGATCACAAAGCCTGGCTCATTCACCACTCCCTGAAAGAGCAACTCAGGCATAAGTAAAACAGGCAGGGGGCTGAGCCATCCGATGGACTGAGCAACCATCTTCAGGACATGTTGAATCATTCAAGGAAAGTGGGGTTACTGTGCCTCTTTTCCGTATCAAAGTATGTTTTTCCAGTATAATCTACCTACATTTTCCAACAGTACAGTCTGAAGACATTCTTTTCTTGAGAAATCTTCAAACAAAAGGAAAATTTGTCTTTTTAGTTTTGTTTCCTAGTGAACTAGAATTTATTAGGGCTAATATTACTCCTTCTGGAAAATACAAAAGCATACTGTGTCACTAGAACTGCCTTACTTAATCAGACCAAAGATCTCTTGGCCCAAAGCACAGCCTGCAGCCAGCTGGAGGAGGAACAGGAGGAACAAAGCTCACAGTACTTCCCCAGCCTGCACCTCCACTTCTGCCAAGCCACATCCACATTTGTGGGATGTACTGAGCTACACATTGCAGCTGTGGCTTTTCATGTTGGTGCTCTAGGCCTCATTTTCTGCTTAACCACCTTTTGGGCACCTTTCTGGTTTTGGCCTCTACAGTATCCAATAACAGCAAGTTGTGGTGTTTAATTGTATGCTGCTTTTAGATTGGCTGAATGCTGATTTCACCAATGTCCCTTAAATCTTTTCTCATAAGAAATAATAACATGTTTCTCCTTCATCTTTTCTGAAATAGTTTGTGATTTGCTGGGCCTTTCTCCTTTGGGGTTTCTTTCCAAACCAACAACTTATTTAACTTCTCCTTGTACAAAGCCATGATCTTCCCCTCTCTTTTTTTTTGGTATTTCTTGAGCAAAGTGTATTCCAGGTCACAGTTTCTATACAGCCATATTGACATTTTCTATTTTGTTCTGTAATATTTTCCCCTGGGAACTGACCGAGTTGGTTAATTAAAATTGGTATTGATTTTTAAATATGCTTAAAAAGTTTCCTTATTGAGTAGTTGGCCAACATTCTGTCTTCTGTAGGTTCTTCTATTAACGAAAACCTCCTGGTCCATCATTTCTGATAAATTTCAAATATCTGGTAAAAAGTACTCTTACTAAATTGACAGTGTTCTTTGCTGAAGGTGGTGTACAGATTTGTAAAGGATTTTTTTTTTAATTAATCCACGTAACCTAGCAACATTTACACCATCAATAAACAACTGGTGTTCTTCTGAGCAAAAGAATGCCCAACCCATTGTTCTTTATTCTGACTCCATTGGTAGTAATGGCAATATTTACAATGCCCAGCCCATTTAGAGTCTTTTTCTTACTTCATATTCCTTTTAATCACACTTCAGCTTACCCGCTAAAGCTTTATTCAGAATAATTATAAGATTTTGAAGTGAGATATCCATGGAAAATGCTCACCTTGATTTTTCAGTTTAGTTTCCCTTTTGGTTGTTAAAGGAGCGGTTCACCATATGTCATACGGCTGCTTTAGATTCTCTGAAATCTGACTGCTAGGAAACGTGAGGTCTGCTAACTGTTTGATCATGAGTATTTTCTGATGGAAGTACTGTGGTAACCATGCAACTTTTGAAATTTGCCAAAATTTACTTTGAAAGGAGGATGTTTTCAAAATCAACGGTTTCCTGTGATGTTTGTTTTAAGAAAATGTGAGGGTTAACTGCAGTACAGAACCCCACCTAGATGATTATGGAGATAAAAACAGGAAATCCATTTTCGTTAGGTACATAGATGCTTTCAAGTTGTCATAGGTAATGAGCTCATAGACTCACAGATGGCTGGAGAGTCATCATCCAGAGATCTCCCTGGCCCCAGGACAGCTTTGTCTGGGCTTTGTTTGTATCATTTAATCATTGAAAGGACAGAGGAGGAAGGTTCACCTGGGAGAGGACTTTGTACAGGAAGTTCTGTTCCAGTCCTTCACAGACTTTTCTGTGTCAAATGATAAAAGAAACCTTTCTCTGTGATCTGGCACCATGAATGACTGCAAGTACTTTACGGGCATTACCTGGCATCTGCCAAGCCTCAATGAATTCAATCTGATCTCTGTTTAAACCCAGTTAAAAGATTACAGCCATGGATACAGAGTGGACAGAAAGAAATACAAGCATCCCAGGATTCAGTAGTGGGATCTGGCTCTGCCAGAGCATGAGACTATCTAAGACACCACAAAGGGGTACAAGAGAACAGAGAAAAGTACCTCCGTTTCACGTGGCAGCACACTGCACACAGGATGTGAATACAACTACCTCTCAAAGGATTTTAAATACTTGCTAGAATTCAGCTAGGAAGACGTAATCCCTTGTGGTCACTAGATCTTACATTTGTAAACCACAACACATTAACATCTACTGCTCTTGTTTTACTTATTCCCTATGACCTTTTTTTCCCAAGACCTTCTTTGCACTCAGTACTGTTTAAGTGATTTTTTTTTGTAAATACAGAATTTACAATGAAATGTCCATTTTTGCTGAAAGCACTGAGCAGTCTTCATCAATCCCTCTGAATTGTTCCAGCAACCAAAGTATTCGTTTTCAAGAGAGTGTTCTTGAGACTTCTAGCTATCAAATACTGCTCCTAAGGCTCAGTCATCATTTTCCTCCTGTTCTAGTAGCTCTTGCCAAATTTATTTCAATATAAATTTAGAGAAATCTGTTATTCAATATATATGATAAGGGTGTGAGCAAAATGTAACCTCATTTCTCTGAGGACAGTTCTCAGCAGCCTGAGAGTCTGAACTGCCAATACAGAGGGTGCTTGTTGCCTTATCTATTTTACCTTATTCACTGGGTCTTTTCTTGTAAAAATACATACAGTTGAACATGCCATTAAGATTTCTACCTTACCTGAGGTAGTAGAATATTTTAAAATACAGTTTAACTATTTGCTTTTATTTGTGAGAAGCCAAACACTGTGATATGAATAACTCAGCCAGCTACTGTGTCCTTTCAAATGAAAACCCGTCACTTCTTACATTCAGCTTCAGTCTGAAAAGATGCATATTTAATGAAGGCTGCGCTGCTCCCCCTTCGCTTTAGCTGAAGAAAATAGCTGCTGAAACAGGCCTTTCATGTCTAGCACTTGATCCCTTACTTTCTTGAAGTGAAATAACAGAGGTGGATTGTTTTTACTTTTTGTCATTTTTGCCTTTCGTTGTTCAGTTCTTTGATCTTCAAATATCTCCACTGAAAGGAAATGAACAATTATTTTGTTTTTCAAAAAGCAGCAGATGTGTTACTTGTGCTGCTGGCAGTGCCAGGCCCTGCGCAGAAGGGCTGCCCTTTCTCTGGGGCTGCAGGGATCTCCTCAGCTGTGGCAGCCCAGGCTCTGGTGCTCAGCTCCATCCCCTGAGCAGCAGCAGCTGCCCTCTGGCAGAGGAAACATTTCTCATTGCGCAGACCCAGCTCATTCCTGAGTGCTTTGTGAGGATTCAGTTATTCCCCCTTCCCTTTCCTGCCAGCTTATCTTCTCTGTATCACTTCTCTGTTCTTTTAAATACACAGAAAACAACCACTGTGGAAATATGCTCTTTCCGACTCAACCAAGCTTCACACAGCGTTCTCTCTAAGCGCCAACACTGTCACTGTGCAACGATTCCTACTTGCTAACTCCCAAGAAAACCTCACTCCCATACAACCTTTTGGGTTGTTCCTCACATATTCAAATCATCTACTTTGGCTGTACTTCTGCTAATGCAATTGCATTTTCCAATCTTTTGTCCTTTTCTCCCCCTCCACTTTCCACTTTGCCGTGCTTTTTTTTTTTCATCGGTTAAATGTTGGCTTCTCTATCTGGACTATTTTTTGGCATGTCTGAGCCTTTTGGATTTTGATCCCAATCAGCTGAAATACATTTTTCCCTTGCTCAAATTCTCTAACTAGGTAAAACAAATTCTGAAAATTGAAAGATGATCTACAACACTATTCTTTCTGTAGAGGATTTCTCCCTTCTTGAGAATCACTTTGTTTCCATGGTGTCTCTTTGAAAGTGAAGCAGGAAGGTCTTGAGAAAACAGCAGCCCATTGCTTTGGAGATAAACTCTTCTCTCTTTTTTTTTTTTTTTTCAGTTTCATATCCCCATCACTAAGTGGAAAATTTCACAGTCTGTCTTTGTGTCTGTTATGTAGCCCAGGAAGTAGCAATAACAGCCTACACTGCCAGTTTCTAGGACAGCTCTCGTTAAACAACTTTGCAATTAAAGTGTTTATATACTACAGCAGCATTCCTCCCTGCTTAATTTGGGCAGTTTCATCAATGAACTGTTTTCTCATTGATTTGTTCTGCTGTACCTTCCTAGCATTGCCCTGCAGTTCAGGCTCACTAAGATTGCTCCTTGCTCTGGTCTAACACAGCTCGGTGATTCTTTCACTGTTAGCCCTGAGCTGCCTCCAAAAGGTGCAAGCTTAAGCCCTCTTCCTCAGTGTCAGGCAGCTAAACTGATCCTTTTCTGTGTCTTCCACTCCTTTCTTGCCTTTGCTCTTTCTTATGTCTTCATTTTAGTCTCCGGCCAACCAAAATTGTGAGCTTGAAACACTCTTTTTATAAAATGTTTTCAGAAATCTTTGGCAGCAAACCTTACGTAACACTGTGCTGTGCTTTAAAAGGGGACGAGAGTAGAAGTGAAGTGAGTTCACTTTGCTGTACAAAGCTAAACAGAAAAGAAATAGCTAAAATAGCTAATCAGAAATAGGTGCTCTCTGAGCTAAACCTCATTTTAACATTGTATCCTTAAGTCTAATAGCATGCTTAAGAGTGATTTCTGACAAGGAGAAATTAGCCAGCTGTTCATGGGAGAAAGTGAAGCTAGCACTATCTGACTGGGTTGTCAAGAATACAAAGAAAACAAACATAAAACATTGTGCTTCTAACACTGATCATTTTTTGGTACTCAAAATACTGTTCGTGATGGCCACGTTCCTCCATATGAAAGACGGCTCAGCGGGAGGCTGCTGTCAGATGGAAACTGCACAGTGCAGAATGATCTGGGCAGAATCACTCCTCATCTCTTCTGGGATGCTCTCAACAGTCAGAAAAAGCTGCATTATCACTTGCTTTTATTTCAAAGAGCTCAAATACTTAGAGACAGGGAGGATACCGAGTGAGACGGCATAATTACATTCTTGTTTCTCATATCATTAAATACGAACAAAGAACAACTACAGTGCATATCCCTTGTGCTCAGGTTCTCCTGTAAACACAGAGGAAGAGCCAAACTTTGCCACCAATCTTTCTGTTTCATTGACACATCAGTGTTCTGTGCATTGAAGACTGCTGTGGGCGACAAGGGAAATGAACTCTACAAAATTTGAAGAAGGACTTGACCCACAGGGTGCTTATTTTAAGAACACACACCAGTAGTGCAAACACGAAACAACCTCTTAGGTTTCTCTAAGCCATAGGATAGGTCTATGCTGTATCTTTTTCAAATGGTTTACATTTGCTGTGACTCAGAAAAGTCACCTTTATAAGGGTGTGAAGAAAGATAAGAAACAGCCTTTTTTTTTTTTTGTCTGCATGTTGCCTAGTTTCTTGCTGACTGCAAATTAAACATCAGGGAACCGACATCACTGCAGTGCGATTGAAAGGGAACTCCCTTGCTAACAGCAGATCAAGTGGAGGAGCATCAGTGTGGGGACAAAGCAGCTTTGAGGTGACATTAGAATCACAAATGTGTACATTACTAGCAGTGCAGTTTAGGGAGCTGCCATTTTTCAGTGCCCTGAGAAGAACAAAAGACAAGTCTCCTCTTTGAGGCTTTCTAAGTTTAGGAATGTCGTGCAAGAAAGATAAATACCCCAGACAGGTGGGAGTGCACAGTCAGTGAGGCATGTTGGTCTCTGAAGGTGCTTCAGCACTGACCAGCTGTGATGGGGAGAAATGGCAGTTTGGAATGGTGATGGTGGACAACGCTGGATAAAAGACTACTGAAGACTGTAAACGATCAGCTGAACAGAGGTCATGAAGGATTTTGATAAGAAATGTGTTTGATGCAGAGAGATGAGAGAGAAGACAGAGAAAAATCACTGCAAAGTGTGTGAAATGATGAGCCAGAAAAATGAACTTTGTGGCAGAGTTTATTTTGGACAAGAGAGAAACAAGTTTGCATTTACAGAAGCTAAAAAGCTGGTATGGCTGAGCCAGAGAAGGCTCACAAAAGAGGGGACTGTGATTCAGCTGGGAGGGGGTAAGTAAAGGTTGGATCTTTCCTGTATGAGAAAGGAAAATGTGAATCCCAAAGCTGCTGAGGCAATTACCAGAGTCACTGAGAAAAAACAGCAAGAGGTCAGGGAAAACTGCACCCTTTCAAGGCTAAATGATGCAAAACCACGCTCACTGAGAAGCTCTTCTCACAGTTCAGGAAGCCTTTGTAAACACAATTAAGCATAGTTTTCATTGTTAGAATAAAGACAGATAATGTATTGCAGAAAATGTACCAAGAGGGGTGCAGAGGTTAAAGCTAAATATCAGAAATACAAGGCTACATCAAGCAGGAAGGCTACAATGATAAATACAGGAAGTTTACTTTTAAACACGTAAGTTAATATAGCTGAGATATTATGTTACAGCATATAATGATGTTTCTAGAAGCTAAAAGAAACACTAGACCCCTTAAAGCAAGCTATGCTCTTCTGCAAGAATCAGTGCAAGGCTTAAAAGAACAACCAATCAAACAAATCAAACCCTAATTATAGCTAACACACAAAAACAGGACACAGAGGCTTGTGTTCAAAATATGCTGTTTATTCAAGAGCTAATTACAGTAGGCAAGAGGCTTCTCAATCCAACAATGTGAAGGGAGAAAAGATTCCTACAAGAAAACATAAGTGATAAGGAAATTACCTGTCGTTCTGTGCAAATTCTTCTGTCCTTTACCATCTTGTTTTTCAAATTGCTCTTCAAATGCCATGGATAACTGATGTCTACGCATCAGACTTTGAACCCTTTTCTGTTATTAGCAGTTACACAGGTGGCTGCAGTGAAATCCAACAGAATGAATTCTGGTGCTGATCACAGTTGTGATAAAGGACCTCTGGGTTCTTGGAAACCTGTCATCATTTTCCTACCAGTTGGGTTGGACTGCTGGACTGCCTACAGTCACCTGGGTGGGAGGTTTTATGTCTAACAATCTTAACAGAGGTATTTGCCTTTGTAAATTGATACTTAATCCTCTGCCTACAAGACACTTTGCCATGTTTATCCACCGTAATGCAATACTAGACTATTCTATAATGAATGTACATGATTACCTCCGTTCATAGATGCATAGTGTAACAAGAGACATTGCTCTCCAATTATTTCTGATGTTGCAATACATTTGCAGGTCCTGATTATATAAACCAAGAACGATGGCCTCAGCACTTGCTCCCTTCAGCTAATCCCCTCCTGCTGACATTGTCCTTCCCGCTGTCTTATCTTAACACATTAAACAGTAAGCTCCTTTTGGCAGTAGCCCTGTCTCACCATCTGCAAGGAAATGCACACCGGTCACCCTCCTCATTCAAAATCAGGCTGTGAACAGTCCCACAGAGGGGCCACCCACTCCTGCTCACTGACCCTTCTCCCCTAAAGGCCAAGGCTGCCCAATTTTTGGGGGTAGCCGCCTTGAGACAATTTGATCTAGCAGCATCTGCCCACCTGGTGTCGCCGAGGCAACGTGGTCCCTGGGGGGGTGATGCGTTGCTGCAGCAACGTGATGCTTCCAGCTGCATCCACTGCTGTCTTCCACAGACAGCACAGAGCCAGAATTTGGCCTTGCTGGAAGCACTGAGTGCCAGGGCTGGGAAGTTGGCTGATGGATCATAACAAGGATAGATACAAATGCGTATTTGTAATTCTCATTATAAAGCACTTTCAGATTAAAGACTTTGTCAGTACCCTGACAGCTCTGAATGAAATCATTACCACATTCCTTTACTGCTCATGATCACATATAGGTAAATTATGAATACTCTAAGCAGGATACATTTTAATGATGCTGTCAGTCTTCTTCTGGACCTATTGATTCGGCGGGTAATTTTAGTACAGATTCACTGATTGTTGAGCTAATGTAACAAGTAATTAAGTTAATATAACACTGAAAGGAAGAAGAGAGTAAATATTTGACACAGATCCCCAGAAACTGATAAAAAGTACTTTTCCAGAAAGTGTGGGAAATATTTTATCACCCTCCTCTGACCTTCACAGAAAAGGTTAAAGGCTGTTCTAGCTCTATTTCATCAAAAGTTTCCATCTCTGCAAGGCAAACTTCATTATTTGTACATCAGAAATTTCCTGTTGTGCCAGGTATCACCAAACCAAGAGGGAGCTCTTCTAGAGCTTAAGAGATACCACGACAAGGCTGGCCAGAGGGCTAAACACAAAAACAGCCATGAAATAATAGAGCCCACAAGTCCCTTAGAGCCACCCAGTCAGTCTTGGCCAGGAGCTGTACCCACTGCACACCTTGGACTTGTCCTACTTTTTTTCCTGAAGCTGCAACACTACAGAAAGAGGTTTCTTCTTTTTTAGTTAACTGAAATTTCCAGATCACTTTCCTTGATAGATCATTTCTTTCCAAATCCAGCTGGCTCTAATAAGGCTGCCGCTCTACTCTTAATGATTTGGAAGCAGTGTTAATGGCTGTCACCTGCTATACTTCAGACTGTCAATAAAGACAAATTAACCACTAAGTTCTGTTGGTTAAAAGACGGGAAGACCTTCCTATCACAGCTTGTCAGGGCACTCAAGCTGCTAGAGGGCTTGCTGCTGAGAAATGGAAAGCATTTCCCTGCTCAGAGGGTAAGATTTGTAACTGTATTGTAAGCCAGTCTTGGGGTGAGAAAGATGGTGTTGCAACTTTATCACTTACAAGATCAACATAACATAGATACGTATAAGAAATCCTAGCTACCAACTCAATCTGATATCATTATAAAATGGCAGTGCAAGTCCAAGGCTCTTGCAGATTTTAGTCCTCTGGTGCCTTGAAAGTAAAAGTCAATGATCCTCCTTACAAGTCTGCCAAATAAATCTGCAGCTAATGCCTATACCTGCATGTTACAAATTTTGATAGCAAGTTCTTAATAGGATGGATTTTTTTCTCATGATTGAAGAGATAATGTATCAAATGTTACTTTTTAAGATTTTGTGAAGTAATATAATTCAAATAACTTTCTTTGAAAATGGATCCTGACAATGGAAATACTTAAAATATGAACCTACAGGGAGTTTCCAGAATAGGGAATGGCTTTTCCATATTGGTCTAGGATCTGACATGGTGGCTCTAGGATTCTAGTGTAATGCTTGTGTGTGCTATCCCAGTGTAAGCACCTGATGCTGACTGAAGAGTAGGAAATATTATGAAGGTGGAGTTGCTTTTGAGGCAAAGTGTATAGCAACAGCACAACTAATTGCTTGCTGCCACCATTCAACATTTTGCATAAGCAAAACAGCAAATTCTTTTGTAGCAGCTTTGAATTTTTACCACGTTCTGGATAAATAGCAAAATAAGTTGTTATTGCAAAGGTAACAGTAGATAAGAAGAGCTCTTTGTTAAACAGCTTTTAAGGATATGATGGAGTTTAATGAAGAGAGGGCTTAACAGAGCCTTCCATCCTTGAAAAAAACTCTTGCTTAATGAAAGAGTAATATCTAATTACAGAACTACAATACTTCATGAAACCTGTATTGAATACTGGTTCACAATTGCTGTATGCTCTAAGAGAAGATAACAGACTAACAATATTTTGCAGGTGTCCACAGGATAACTTTAAAAAGGGTCGTATTTCTATGGGTTTCTGGAGAAATGTGGAACACAAAAATATATGGATGTCACTGCATAACACAAAACGTTAACTGTAGGAGGATTCTTGTGTTTTCCCCATTGGTAGCACCTCCTGGTTGACCTGGTATTGTTAATAGTCTTAATAGCTACACATGGAGAAATCTTTACAAGTTTAGAGATAAATATTGCCAATATGGCTGTGAGTAATCTAAAGATCTTTCTGCATGGACGCTAGATGTCAATGCAGAGACACGTCAAACCAGATTTAACAAAGGACTGTGTCACTGCATTCCCTAAAACCAAATTCTTCTTTTCATCTTTTTCAAATACAACACTTTGGGGCTGAAAGCCGTGGGAATGAAAATTAGAAAAAGATGCAGGAGAGGCATTCTACAAGCAACACCCGTCAAATTAGCTTCTGCTACAGGCAGGATCTGGCTCCAATCATTGAAGCAGCAAGCATTTTCAGCCCTATAAACCAATCAGTTTTTTTGCTGAGATTCACAATAAGGGGTTTAACATAGTGAGGCAGCTTTATAGTCCTCTGGCTTGGAAGCTGAGGTCACCTGCTCCTTTAATGCAGACAACGAAAGTGCAGTTAAACATCAAATACATTTTTAAAACTCAAGAATCTAAACTAAATTGGAGAAAAAAAAAAAAACAGCCTAGAAGAGAGATGTTTGAGAGAATGCGATTCCCATTATTTTCCCTGGAGACGTATAATCCTCTATTACCATTTTTATAATGTATGCTCAAGCACAGTGTGTGAAGAACGACAGATAAACGCAATTGGAAGTGCTTCCTAATTTACTCTAAAACTGAATGGAGCTCTGGAGCACTGGTTAACTAACCTGCATGCTGTGCTATGAGTTTAATTAAAATAAGTGCTAACGTGTAATAGGGCTTGTAAAAGGATTTTCAGAGTAAAATATAAAATGCTGGGGATCTGGTGGATAAAGCCTCATTTATTACTGTTGTAACTTGCATTTAATACAGCAATTTTAATGCATGGAATTAGTCAATATGCTGTACTGAGCTGGAAGGACTGATAAAATGCACCCTACACATACTGTGCAACATAATACTATAACATCTTCATGTACTGCAATTGTATGCATGGTGCAGATCTGTGGGCACAAAACAGGAGAAACAGTGAAATTTGTTAATTGCTTTCCTCTTACAGACAACATGAAATGAGGCCAAAGAGCAGAGGCATTGTGACTCCTAACTGGAGAAGGGATCACGTGCTGAAGGAAGGGGGAAAGATACCCAAGGCTCAACCTGCCACTAAGAGCAGCTAAGCAGAAGGGGCAAGGGATAGACTATGCATTTGGAGTCTACCTGGCAGATGAAGTTTTAGGAATGGCAATTAGCAAGAAAGTAGTGTAGGAAGATGATAAATGTGAAAATGCAAAGGTATCTGTGTAGCAGAGAAATGGTTAATCACATTCACTGGACAAAAGTGACAATGGATGATATGAAAACAGCCACAGACAGAAAGCTGTCTGAAGTACTCTGCTGCCAGGTATGGCATACCTGGATTGCATCATGGAAATGCTGGTAATATGAACTGTGCAAGGTAGAAATGTGAGAAGCCGAAGGATGGGACAAGTATGGGTAAAAAGACAATTCCAGGTTGGTAAGCAAAGGCTCAAGGATGAAACCAATTGTAGAGCTCTTTTGTAGGGACACAGTCCTGAATCCCAACAAAACTGCTAGAGTCAGGTTTGCTGACAAGATTCAGTTTTGGAACAAAATACAGGCCAGTTGATCAGCTGTCTTCTCCTAAAACAATCTACAAATGTTCTACTTCTATTCAGTAGCAATGTCTGTGTATGCTAACACTGCATAATCATTGAAGCAGGGTTAGGGCTACCTTGTGACTGACTGCTATTTCCACTATCTCCCTCTGCACAGAATTTATACCAACTTCACTGGAGAGTTCTGCATGTAATGTTTTCATTGCTAGGAACAGGAACTAAAGTACAACCAAAGTGGGTACAGTTTTCTCTTTGCATTCAGGAGACCCAAATGATTAGCTACGTTCTTATTTCCATGTTTGCTGTTTACAGATCGGAGTACAGTTGCTTACAGCTCCTGATATGGAAATCACCAATTTCACAACTGCTACAACATGGTTGGCTCACGTCTTATGTCACAGAGAGTACTTTTATCTAGATTCATACATCTGGCATTTTAAGTCTTATGGATGACATAATCAACATTCAGAGACGTTTCTTTCTACATTAAGGTAATGTCAGGGCCAAATGTTTTACAAAATCAGGTATTTTGAAACTATTTTTTTTCTACTACGTGAAAAAAATGTAATTGTTACCACCAGAATCAATGTTACCAGTGCACAGAAACCAAGTTATGTCAATGAAAATCTGCAAACTTAGACAGATGCTTCTCCTACCTTGGCCCTTTGAGAGCTATCAATGAACGCAGCAAAACATCTCCCCAAGAATGATCCAAAACATGTTTGTTTGATTAAAGTTAGTAGCAAAGTAATATATTTTAGCTGAAACAAATATTTATATACACTTATTCCAAAGGCTGATTTTTTTTTTTCTTTTCTCCTGCCTTGGTTCCAGTGATAGACAGTTTTGTCTCATTTATTCGACTACACAGTACTCATTCTACTCACTTTAGAAGCCAACAAGAAAAAATGTATATTGAATCTTGAAGCAAGCTGGCTCATTAAGAGAACCAAAGCTCTGCTTTCTTAGGTTTAGTACTTTCCTAAGAACAAAACCAAACATGCAGGAGAAGCTGGTTTTTCTTGTGCATTGTTTTGAAGGATCTCTGCATCCTGGTAGCTAAGTCCAGGATTGCTCTTCTGTTAGCATTAGATCCTGTGCTAAAATGACAGCTCAGAAGCATTGTGTACATTATGCACAAATAACGTATACACTCATTGACAGTGACAGGAGAAAGCAGTAGGTAGAGCACTTAAAAAAAAAACAACAACCAACCACAGTTTGAATATTAAACATATAAAATTTTAAATGCAAAACTACATGTACATTTTTTTTTAATATGATGATAAACCACTTGAGAAACATACTGAATAAGAGGGAATTTTATTTTTTTATGCCTAAAATTAGGGGTACCTTCAATATATTATGATGTAGCAGCCGCCCCCCCCCCCCAGAAAAAAAAACACCCCAAACAATAAAAACAATGAAATGTATTAGAGAGGATAAAAAGGCACCATTTTTCTGCTATGAAAAGCATTTGTGAGTCCAGATTTTGAGATGTGAAGACCAGAGTGTGAGCATGAAAAGGACAGTAAAATTTGAGCAGATACAGAGAAAAGGTATTTAATGTGATCACGGGGATGAAGCAGGCTGATTTTGGAGGAGAGACCAGCAGGACTTTGATGCCTTAATTTGGAGAAGACTGAAGAAAGATGAGCTCAAGGTTTACAAAATCACAAAGTAGCCAATAAAACAGACAGAGAAGCATTACTCAGGAAATCTTGCAACACTTGTACTCACAGGCATTTGGTAATTGGGAAGAGTGATTTAAAACTTATTAAAGAGAGATGATTATATACGTACCAGCTAGTAAGTTCTTCTAGGACTTGCTTACGAATAGCAGTGGTATAGGACAAAGCACGAAAATGGCACCTACGGTATTTAGATGCTCTGAATTCTGACTAGAGTAATTCATGGAGCTTGAAGTGGGTCAGACCAAAGGTACTGCAGACCTAACAACCAGTCCCAATAACGGTTAGTCAGAGATGACTGGTCTGGCAGATGGATAACTATAGATGATCCTTCCTTCCACCTAAAACTAACAAATAACTGGAAATCAAACTAACCACTGAATTTCAAAGCCAGTGCTGGCCCTATTCCCCATCACTTTTTCTGTCAAAAGCATCCCATGACAATGAACTCCACAGTTCAGCAGGCTAAGGACAGGACTTCACTTTATATAAGGCCCTAATACAGCTTTTGCTCAGGACTGCTTTGGCACATACCCAGTCTGAAAGAATTTCCTAGTGTGTCACCTACAACATGCAAAAGCTACACTCATGGTAATAAATCCAGCTTCCCTTGAACAAGAGGTTACATTTTCTAATGTCAACCATCAGAATATTTAGTGTGTTCTTGCATTATCCTTGTGCTGAATTACTTGTAGGGGAATTTGAAGGCATGTATAATTAATCCAAGATGTACATATGTTTATGTAGTGTCTGAGTTCTGCTTAGTGGTGAAAGGTTTGAGAGGAGTAAATTATTACTTGTCATAAAGGGATTTATTTTACTTTTCGAGAGCCAGTCTGGGGGGTTAATTTGATCATTTCCCCAGTGCAGAATTACAGAGACTTTGTTTTTACACTCTCAACTTCGCTGCTCCTGTCGGTAATGACAAGCACTGAAGCTCCACCACGGTACCCCTGCATGCATCAAAGCCACGTAAGACCAGGTAGGACAGGTAATTGAAAGGAAGAGACCTCGAAATTTAGCAGCATTGATACAGTATAAATATAGGGATAGAATCACAGAATCAGAATATCCCAAGTTGGCTAGTTCTCAGATACCAACAAAGTAGCAGTATTAAATATGATTCTAAATATACACATATATTTTTGGTAGGAATACTGTGGGGATCAGCTTCATTAATTACAGAATTCTTTCTCATTGCATACTAAGAGCTGAATAAACTACAAGGCCAGTGGACAGGAATTGCATTGGTCATGCTACACGAATTAAAGATGTTATTATAAAGAGGATCATACTATGATTGCAAGTACATTTCCTAATTTCTTTTCTAGCATTCTTTTTATGCAGATGCTTATTACAGTAATGATTAAAACAAGGAATGCAAATTTAGGGTGAAAGAAAGCTTAATATGAACTATATGTATGCACAGCAGGCAGCATCACAATTAACTTGTTCACAAACAAATCTCTTGCCTGTAAGTGCCATCAGTTCAGATCCTCACCAAAAGAAAAAAAAAAAGTATATAGAGAAATAGGATAAACTATGGCATAAAACAGCTTGAAACTGCTTCAGGTGACCTTGATGCTTTTTATTTTGTCCACTGACCTTCAGAAGGAGGCTAACAGACATCTACTGTTTACGTTCCACTGAAGCTGATTAGTTGTATGTGGACGTATAAATATCAGAAGGCTAACACAATGTAGCTCTTCAGGGACATAACAATATTTACTGGCAGCACATTTTTTCATGTAAATAACCAGATTTATATACACAGGCACAAATGAGAGAAAATTATCAACAAATGTTAGAAGCTAATACAGCAGCTGACTAATGCCAAAAGCAGGGAACTGTCATGTGATGCCTTTTGTGCAAGAGTGTGGGAAGGAAAAATAATTGTATTCCCTTAGAATTACACATTCTTTCTTCCTCACTCGCCAATGTTTTTTTATTTCTTACAGCATTCATTCATTTTTTTACAGTATTTTTAAAATTTCCTATACTCTGAGCAGATGAAATGTGCTGCTGTATTGTTTGAGACCGTCAGAGAAATAATATGGTAGCAGTGACAAATGGAAAAAAAGAATTAATTGTTTTTCTTGAAAAGGGACATAACTGCTGTGGCTGCTGTAAAAAAACCACAATAGATTTTAGGAGAAGCAGCTTCACACTAAACCTTCAGATAAACCAGTGTGATAAATCCACCTCCTGTGCTTGTTTTTAATTCATTCATTTTATACGGATACATGAGGTAATCTTTCTGGCAGAAAAACACAGAAGACATATCACAAAGAAAACCTTTTAACAGAGGCTGGGTGCTGTAATAAGAGCCATAAGATCTCCAATTGACCTTCCTCACTGAAAATCGAGTCAGAAGAAGCACTGAGTGGTGGTGGTCTTGGATCCTCAGTTGTGCCCTTTGTGCAACAGTGATGAAGAGAAAATCTTTGCATGGGTTTGTGGTAAAACCATCCAGATAAGCAGGGGAACCTTCTGGCACGTAAGCAAACAAAACCAAATCACAATAAATAGCCTCAGACAATTTTGGGCTTCTAAGTGAAATTTGTATTTTGCGTACAAGTCAATTCCTGCCCTTTTATTGTTGAAACAAAGGAAGAATAAAATAAAAATATTTACATTAACAACATGCAGTGGCGTCACTGAGCCAGCATCCCTATCATCCCCCTCATGTTTGCACAGGCCTATTTTCTTCCAGGACCAGCTTTCCAGTAACATCAGGCCCGAAGGGCTCCATGCCACGCACCCAATTGCCTTCCTCTGGGCACATTACCAAACAGCAGCACCACATAGTATGTTTTGTACAAATACAAGAGAAAATCAGAATAAAACACATTTAGCACCAACACAGGAATAAGCATCTCCAAAGCTCATATATGTAAGGGATAAATTAGGTGTTTCCAAAACCCTACATCTTTCATGCTCTCAGGAGCTCTGTATTCAGTAGGTGATGATGTTACACGTTTAACCAAAGGGCACAAAGACTCACCCACTTTCCTTGAGCTTACTGGTTGTACGAGGGCCTTAATTCTGCTGGGAAACCAGAGGGCCTCAATGCACTTCCAACCAAGGTGTGGTAACCAGCCCACAGCACGGGGTTGGAACCAGGGATCTTTAAGGTCCCTTCCAACCCCACGTGATCTGTTTCCCTGACAGCCCCCTTTCTCCCTTCCTGCGGCACCCCTGTGATCACAGACCCCGCAGGTCAGCAGAACGAGGTGCAGTTGGTGTATGGGGTCACTAACCTGAAAGAAGCGGTGACTGCCTGCCCTTCTGCTATACGCTGCTATGTACTCAGCATCCTGGGTGATGAGAAGCAGGAGTTTCCACAGTTCCACAGTTTATGCTTACTCTTTTACCACACAAAAGGAGTCATTTTGTTCTAAAGGTAGTTTAAAAGTCAGATTTGCAAGCGTCACTCAAAAACACTTCGAACCTCCACGCTCCAGGCTGCTGTTTAGCTTTTCAGCCCTTTTTGCTGGGGAACAGGACCAGATCAGTTTTCCCATGAGGTAGAACATCTGGACAAACATCTCTCGGTATCAGTACCACCGCGGCAGCTGATGCACGGACCGGCGGCCCCAGGCTGGGCCGCCTCACCGGGCACACGGAACGGGACCGGGCGGGAACCTCCCGCCTCTCCCTCAGAGCCCGCCGCGCATGCGCACTGCTATCCCCGCGCGCCCTCGTGCCCGCTCCGGCCTCGCCTCAGGGTGACGCACGCGCCTTCCCGCTCGGCGCGTGCGCGGCGGTTGGCTCCGCGCCCGCTCCCGCGCCTGCGCAGTCAGGCAGCTCCCGTCCCGTCCTCCCCCCCTCACCTCCCTCGGCGCGGCTCGCGCGAGCGGAGCGGTGGGAGTCAGTCAGCGCCTGCGGAGGGAGGCCCGAGCCCGCCACCGTTACAGCCGCCCGCGGGGCGGGGAGGAGGAGAGGAGGCGGCGGCGGCCTCCTCCTCGGTCCCGCCGGCACCATGAGCATCGAGATTCCGCCGGGCCTCACCGAACTGCTGCAGGGCTACACGGTGGAGGTGCTGCGGCACCGGCCGGCCGACCTGGTGGGCTTCGCCGCAGACTACTTCACCCGGCTGCGGGATGCCCGCGAGCAGGAGGCGACCGGCGACGGCCGGAGGGTGATCAGCTTCGACGGGGAGCCCATGCAGACCGAGTCCAACGGCGAGGAGGAGCCCGAGCGCGGCGACGAGGAGTCCGACTCCGACTTCGAGCGTGAGTAGCGCCGAGGGGATCCGGCCCTGAGGGGGGAGGGCGGGACGCGGCCGCCCCTCAGCGCCCCGCGGTGTCCGGCGGCACTGCGCCTGCGGGGGAGCGGCGCGCCCGGGTGAATGGAGCGCGCTGCCAAGCATGTGATGGGGGAGATCATGTGTTGTTGTGCAGTCTCCTCTGCACCCATCCTGGCGTTTCTGTCTCGAACCGGCGCGGGGAAGCGTTCTGCTGGGGGTGGGCTGGGTGGGTAACTTCTCAAGGCGCCGCTGAATAGCGAGAATGGAAACCCGCTCCTTTTGTACTGTGGCTCTCTGAGGCGCTTCCCCGGTCTGCACAATGAAACGCCTCCTATGCCGCTGTCACGGCGCGCTGCCTTGTGCAGCACACGGCGCTTATACTTTGGACTCTATTTCAGCTTCAGCGCGAAAAGTTGCTTTAAATTTTTATGAATGGCACTTGTAGGCACACGTAGAGTTTTGGACCCGTGATTACTGAAAGCTCAGAATATTCTCTTTATTAAAGAAGGTCGACAAAGGGGAGAGGGAAAGGTGAGAAAGGCGTGCGTTCCCCTAACTGTCAGTCCTCTCATTTGGAGGTCTTATGCCCTTGACCTATCATGGGAGTAAAGCTTTCTGTGCTGCCTTCTTGGTGATGGCTTTCTTAATGCCACTGAGTACAGCTCTGTTTTTCTGATCAGCTTGTCTCATTTCAGGGTTTGAAATATCTCTTGAGAATTAAGTGTGAAGTTTTCCTGCTGAATGCTGACAGCTGCAGTCCAGAAAGTTCTCTTAGGTTAAATGTTTTCAGATGAAAAACCTTGTGCCACCAAAATTTTACAGTTGTTCAAGTACAGCTCTATGTGGTGAGGCTGTCTAGTAGAAAAGTGGTTCCTTTGCTTCACATTTCTGCTCATCCTCTTTCTGTCTCAGAGATAAAAATGAACAAGACTGCTCAGTGTCACTTGTGCTGGTCAGAGCCCTGGAGGCAGGCAGCACTGTCACTGCTGCTGTCTTGCTTCTTATCTGAAAAAACGCTCTGTTCCTTGCTTACAGCTTCAGTGACCCAGGGGGGGAGTAGTCCCGTGTTGTACTTGGTGGCAGGTGAGAGTCCCTCTGTGCAGTCAGGGAAACGATTCTTACATTGTTTTAACAGTGTGTGGGGCAGTCAACCATGGCTGTGTGTTTTTTCAGGTTTCTGTTATGAATGTTGCCAAAGAAGATTTAATAACTGGAAAACACTGAAAGTTAAGGGTTCTGATATCCCTGTCCTTCATTAATTTTACGGGATAGGATAATACTTCTACATTACTGTGGGAGATCTGCGTGCGTATTGACTGCTCAACATCAGACAGATAATCTCTAAAGATAGAGAAAACACATAACTGGAGGAAGTCTCAGATAATCCCGCTGGACAGGCTCTAATACTGTGCATTTTTCCATCATGGACATGTTAGGGCAGGTTTTAATTAATTTCACTTTGTTTTCATAGGTCAGCTCTTTCTATGTACCACTGAGTTGCAAAGATAAGTCAAACAGATATTATAAAATTGCTTCCTTGGATATTTTTAAACACAACAATGAGATTGGTTTTTGTTAAATATGTTAAGGAAATTTAACCTTGTATGAATGACTAACCTAGCTGTGTTTGTTGGGCGTATGAAAGAGGTCTGCACAAATAATGTGGTTATCTTGTTTCTGTTTCTGACCTCATGAAATTTGTGTATCTTTCTGTGTTTGCATGCTTAGAGTTGGAGAATGTAGCAGATAAGGTACTTATAGCCCCATGTGTTTTGAGTGCAGATGGTAACAAAAGGAAGAAATAACTTAAAATAAGAGTAAACTCTGGGCTCAGTCTGTAAACCACGTGGCAAATGTCTTTGTAGCTGTAGGGATATCAGTGGTTCCCTTCCTGACATCATGGCATTCCATCAGTGGAGCCAGTGACACTAACTAGACTACAGAAGAGACCTCCATTGTCTAAGGCACTTAAACATAAATTTTGGAGGTGATTTTTTTTTTCAGTTTCATCTCTGATGTGAGTCCTTGAATATGTGAGTAAGAGGGCATTAGGATGTGGCTGTTAAGCACAGAGGAGCGTAAGGAATGTGTGGAAAAATAGTGATAGTGGAGGAAAAAAACACATCCTCCAGAAGTATTTGTGGGGCTGTGGCAGAGTTGACGCATACAAAGCTTTCCTGAGAGCCTTTGTGTTTGGTGTAACCGCAGAACGGAGAAGTCAATAGAAATGGGAGAAGATGCAAAGTGAGCTTCAGAAATCAGGCCGAGGACACTGCCAAGGATTCTCAGAAAGTGTCCTTGACCATGGTACTTGTAACAGGGAGTCCCTAAATGGCTGTCCTAAGGCTGTGAAGTGGAAGCCCCAGAAGTGTTCTTTCTGCTGTTGGAAACTTAACCGTGGCTTTGGGAAACCTTCCGTTGTGAGTAACGAACCTGAGGGAAGTGAGGCGACTCTCCTTCCTGTTGGCTAAGGCAAGGTGTTGTACCAGTAACCTTCCATTTTGTCTGCTTGTTTTTGTTGATTTATTTTAATTAATTACACAAACAACACTGTATTTATTCCTGGAGATCTTAGGCAAAACTATCAGTAGACCTAAAATATTGAGAAGTCTAGGAATTGGACTCAGTGAGCCTTGGAGAGTCCCTTCCAACTCAGGGTATTCTGTGACTGTAACCTGAACAACACAGATGTTAATTAATGGCAGTTATTTTAGTGCGAGTACCTTTTTTTTCCTTCCACATGTATCACCATAACATTGGAGTGTGCTTTTCAGCTGCTTCCTCAGCAAAAGGTAACGCTCAGGTATGTATCATATATATATATCTTATCATTTATATATATCATATAGCTGAGCATTACCTTTTATATATGTCTGTGTGTGTGTGTGTGTATATATATAAACACTCAAATCTCAAATATGAGTGTTTATGTATATATGGTAAAACAGTCACTTTTTTGTATGCTCTGTTGTTATGTAGAAAAATGGTGCATGTGACTCTGAATGAGCAGGTCAAAAGATACTGATGAGGCCTGCACTGGACTTCTCAAATAATATTAAAGAATTTGCCAAATGTCACCTTTATAATATCAGTAGGATATGTGAGCAGAAGGAAGCACAGGAGTGGCTCTTTTGTATCACTGGATCTTGGAAGTGATGCTGAATTAGAGTTCAGTCCATCTTTGAAATCTTCATCTTTTTAATTGCCAACAGAAATGCCTAATTTAATTTTAAACAGTTTCAGATTACTTACTACTCTTCTTATTTGTGAGCATCGTTTGCTTTCTTATAATGATCTTGGCTGGTGTCTCCTGTGGGATTCCTAGGGAATTACTGTATTATATGCATTCTTTGTGGTTGTTCTAGCACCTATCTGAGTTATTAGTTAGCCATAATATGCTATTTTCCAACAAACAAACAAGGAAATAGATTGAGAAATTGAAAGGATTGAATAGGGGCAATAGTGGCACTTTTGAAGAGTAGTGTTCAACTTTCCAGATCTCATTTGTTTTGGTGGGTTATTGCAGGTGTTCCTGTGAGCTACAGTCACCTGTACAGTGAAAAGGTTTTAGGTTTTTCACAATCCTTCCACCTCCTTCCTCTATAGTTGTTAATTTACTGAACATAAAGCACAGCAACATTGTCCTCGCTCTGTGTTCTTTGTCCTTAACGTTAAAAGAGCCTTCCTTTGCAGAACATCTTACAGTATTATGGCATTGAATGATGCAAATTACTTCCATAGAATAGCTACTCTATTAAAAGTCTAGGGAGTTCAGGGGACACTTTGGTACTTACTAGCACTACGTCTTCCCTTCTCCCCTTGAAATTTGACCAACTGGTGTTGATCCAGTTGTTGTGTTTGTAATTGGCTAGTCTAGAACTTCACAGAGCTGGAAGAAAGAAGGTTTAGATTGTGATCTAACTGTTAAGCCATTGAGTTGAATATATAAATAAATACATGTTCTTTCTTCATAAGGTGTTTTAAAAGTGCATATGTGTAAGCAAGTCTAGCAGTCTGAAGGTGTAGAAGTAACCTTACTGTTTTATTTATTCTTCGGTCTCCATCAATAACATTAAATCAAATATAAAGCAAAGCATTAGCAATGAATTCCTGTTGACAGTGTTTCAAAAGAAACATTTATGTGTTCTAATTTTTGTCAGGTCCTGGCAGCCCAGTGTCTGGGACTTGTTGAACAGAAAGTACCAAGTGAAAGACTGCCATTGTGCAGCTGCTGCCCTTGGACATGGCTTTGCTTTTGCAGAGCCAGTTCTAACTGACTTAAATCAGTAGGATTAAATAGAGCAACTACTGTTAGTACTAATGGAACTTCACTCCCTCTATTTATCTTGTTCACACAGAGTAACTTTGAAGATAAACTAAGTATTAAAGAATACTGATTTCATTTTTTCTTTAGTTACTTGGCCAAAATATGCAAAGCTTTATGGATTTTCTTCATTTTGATTCTTTGTTAGCTTATTACAGAAGACTTGCTTTTCAGCGTTTGTTCTTAGATAGTACTTATTCTATTACAAGATTAGACTAGTGCTTTTTTTTTTCTTACCTGGGTGATGTAGTTCTAAGGAAGTCACCATTAGTATCTCAGGAGCCCCATAGAAGGATCTCATCAATAATCTTCAATATAGATAGAAAATTAATTACAATAAGATGTAGTATGTCTTTCTTACCTGAGAAAGTGAGAGAGCTGGAAGTACAAAGTGAAAGGATTCGGGTTGCTTGCTGAGAAGCAGAGCTTTAAATATGAGCTGCATAAAATTTGCAGTCATGGCTGAATACTGCTAAATGTGTATTAATTTTCATTCGTAAGGAGGAACTTATGCTTCAGTTTTAAAAGAGAAGTTCCTTGCAATTTTAGCATCATGTATTTGTAGTGTTACGTCTCAATTCTGACGTCACCACCATTATTGCTATAACATCTCTTAGAAAGTTGTTAGAATCTATTGAGAAAGATATCCTCTTATTCTAGCTTGCTCTCAGTGCCTCGACGTACTGATACTGCTTTCCTTGAGTGATCTTTACATCCTAAAATGTGAGCAATGAGGGTAAGCAATGCTTTTTTTTCCCCTTGGTATTTCCTGAAAGACCTCTTGGTACTTGTTATAGCTGTGTAGAGGAATTGAATTCTAGGCTCAGTTTCTGCTCTTGTAGTATCCTGCTGTTACTTTGGACAAATAGGAACTGAGTACTCTGTGCTTGTCTCTGGAAAGAGCGTGGTTAATATGAAGCGAGTGGATGACTGTCGCTCTGAATAATTGCTGGATTCTTGAAAGCTTCTGTTTCCTTGTTGAGGACGTTTACTATGAGGAAAATTGTATGAAACTTGTTTGATTCTTCTAATTGGTTCTAAAATTAGGCTCAGGAATGGAACGTATTACAGTATGAGGTATCATACTTGATAGTAACTTCTTGTTAACTGTGCTGTTTTTTTTCCTCATTTAAAAAAGCCATATTAGGGTGGTGAGACAATTCTTGGTGTTGTGGAGTCCAATCTTCCCCTCTTACTAATACGGAAATTTAGTTGTACCCTTTTATGTAAAATAGTACAATGGGGATTGTGGGGAAGAGAAGACAACGGAGAACAATCTCACTTCAAATTATTCACAAACCAGTCATTAAAAGACATTAATGTTTAACAAAGAGCAGTTACTCATTATTCAAATGAAGACTGGAACCATAGCCAAGATGATCTGTGAATGTTTCTCACTGGCTTTAGTAATGTGTTCAAATTCATGAATGGCTGTAATTTTTTTTATGAAAAAAGGAGGAGACAATAGCAAATAGAACCCTAGCAACCTTATTTGTTCCTCAATTAGTTCCTTATTGTATCTCTAACGTTTCTTTGGGTTCCTCTTGTAGCTTGCCTTGCATACACTACTGCACTTGCATCCTTGTGACCCATGGCTGTCTCTATCACCACCTCACAGCACGTAACAATTGTGTGGTGCTTTTGGTACTCCACAACTTCCTTTGAACTGCATAGGTTTAGGTTTCTTTTCTTTTCTGGGGGGCCATCAGTTCCATGTTAAATGCATCTGCACTGTGCATGTAGTGCACTCAGGTGCTGCGGAGACTTCTGGTATATTTATGCGTCACAGTAATATAGAACAGTAAAGCATAACAAACATGGCTGAGAAAGTAATGGAGAACTTGAAAAATCTGACTGTGGATGAAAGTTCAGTGTATAAAAGACTATTGCACCAAAGTGTTGATTTTTATGCTTGTGAGATGTTTTTAATACATTTTTTTTTCTTTTTAAAGACCTGAGAAAGACTTTAAGAAGAACCTCCAGAAATGTATTGCACAACCAGTCAGCTGCTTTGGGCTCATCTCTGTTTTGTTTGTGAGATTGTACAAATTTTGGTGATTGTATTCTCTGTGTGCTTCAGCAGACGGAATACTTGGAGGAGAGGTAGAGAAAAGGCTGCCTTGCAGTTCTCATACTTCTGGGATTTGGTCTATATTTGATAAATACACATCAGCTGTCATATAATGAAGCCCAGCATTCTATTAGTAGCAGTTTTACTCCAACCCTTTTCCATACTGGGGCATTTTTTTTCTGTGTGGAGCTTGCAGACAGTGACTAGTAGGAATGCAGCTCTGAATGTTGACTTAGAAATTCCGTCCAGGAGGAAAGGCAGCTCTAGAAACAGCTTGCTTTGATGGCATGTGGGAGGGACTGCAGGTATCCAGTCTGTGGCACTGCTTTTAAGATAAACGTACATAAATCTTTATTTTTGTTTCAATTTGCTAAAAAAAATTTCAAGCTACTGCTGCTTTTATTTCCTGTGAACTTCCTGAGAGTGTCCTGAAGAACAGCTTTCCTTCTCTGACATGGTGCAGAGCCTGCAGGAACTCAACTTCCAAGGGGCACGACAGCAGGTGTAGTTCTGAGGTCATATTGCAGAGCCTGGAGCCCAGCACTGTTCTGGGTGCTGCTGCAGTGCGCTCCAAGGCGCTGCGTGAGCAAGGGCTGTTCCAGCACAGTTGAGCAGTTTGCCTCAGAAATTCTTTCTAAACTGTTTTGTAAAGAAGGGTTGAGATTTCAAATTGGAGGTGAAAAGGTACTTTTGGTAAAATGATGTTTTTCCATTGGTAACTTTCTGTACTGTGAATCCGAGTGGTATGCAGTGAAGGATTGCAAACGTTAAGGTACTGTTTCTCTTGCAGAACATTCTAAAAGCATTTATGGAGTTTGTGTGGAGAGGTGGACAGTCTGTTTTTTTGGGTGATGATTGTAAAACTTCTCTGTAGCCTTTTCCTACGGATTTTTGGGTAAATTGTAGTGCTGAGATCCTTGTTCATGGTGATTGTATATTAGCAGTGTTATAAAGCAGGATGTCACCATGGCTCTTCATTTCCATTTTGACTCTTCCTCCCTTGGGGTAGCATATTGTTTTCTGCTTCCTTTTGAGAAAACTATATTCCAAAGAAGAGATCTTAGAATGAAAACAAACATTTGATGGTGGTGGCTCTTTTGTTTTTTGTTTTTCTCCCTTTTGGAGATTTAGTAAACACTACCATTGCTGTGGCAACACTCCATAATCCTCATTGAGGAAGAATTGCACCTGCAAGGACATGCTGTAGTGTAAGGATCTGGTCAGTCTCAGGTTGTCGTGGGTGTGGAGAGTATCTCTGTATGATGGAAAGCTCAGCAATGAGAAGCCAAAGCTGATTGAGTTGCTTTTTTTTTTTCTTTTGAATGGAATGGTCCTGAAACAGTTTATCATCTAATGTTGTCAGTGTGTCTGATTCAAATTCATAAGTACTTGTAGAACTGAAAGACTTCGCAGTGATAACTTATGAAAGATGGCTCATTAACATAGATTAACATTCGCTGTTCTTTGGGGAAGGGTGGAGGCAGATTCTACAAGTATTCTTGTTTTAAAATACTGCTACTTAGTAAAACTAAGTGATAATATTACTTCCATCTCTCAAGCATTTAGAAGTTAAATATCACCAGCTACAGTTTTATGATTTCAGTTATAGTCCTTGAGTTTGTGTAACTATGATAAGCAGATAGGTTTGTATGGACTTCAGTTTTTCTTGTACTGTGTGTGAGCATCCCTTATCCCTGCAAAGCCATTTTAAGTTATTTGATTCTTAAGTGTTGTGTCATGTATTTTTCCATAGCTTTCACGTGGAGACTTTATTAAGTGCTCGTAGTTCAGAGATCTGCAAGGTGCAGGATTTGTTTTGAAGCAATCTGTAGCAGTGACTGTGGGGAGCTTTATGCTAGAGGTTCTGCCACTAAGAATGAGCTCATCTGCTGCAGCACGCTTTGGTCAGGGGCTTCTTTATTGTTACTGGCAAACTAAAGATGGGGTAGGTGCTAAATTGTGCCCTTTGCAGGCACTAGAAATATTCTTGAGCATAAAAGAGGGTTTTTCCTGGGCTGGGAAGAACACAATGATTTTTACTATTTTTGTACTTTTTTTCATATGCATTACTTTTTTAGGAAACAGGACAAAGCCATCTTCAGTCTTCCTCTTCTCTTCAAAGTCATCTTCCTGTGAACGCACACAGGGTGCAGTTACTGGAAGTGTGTTTTGTTGTTGGCTTTTTTTTAAATGTTGGTTTTAATCTGAGATTGTCCATCAAAATAGTTCCTTATGTGGAGGTTATCCTTTTCACAGCTCAGCTGTGTTTTAAGTAAGCTTTGTTCACTTTTCATGTGGTATCATTAGAAGCATAAGTCTGAAAGAAAAAAGGGTACAAAATACATTATTCTGAGGCATGCTGCAGAAGTTACTTTTGCTCATAATTTTGTATATCACAACTGGAGCATTGTCAGCTAGAACACTTTTCAGTGGTGGTTATGTTTGCAGGATGGAGTCCTAAATCCTAGAGAACAGTGACTTGGGGAAGAATCCACAGGCTGTCACAGTTCATCAGTAGATGCATTTTCTGACATCGGCTAAGAGGGCAGATAATGCACTGAACTTAGTCCAGAACGTGGATGATCATTAACTTCTTTAAAGAAGATTTTATATATTATGCTGCCTTTCACCATTGCTGGTAGCAGAGCTGCTCCAGTCTCTTGTCATCTTTGTGGCCTTTTGTCAGGCTGTCTCCAGTACTTTGTGTCCTTGTCTCTTGTGCTGTTGAGTACTGGTACTCCTCCACGTGTGGCCTTACCAGGGCTGGGCAGAGAGGAACCATCGCTTCCCTCAACCTGCTGACAGTACTTTGCCTAATGCAGTCCAGGATACCATTAAGTTAGCGTGTTTGTGCCTAGCGTATACAAGTCGTCTTATGTCCTGATTTAAACATGGATGTGTGAGATTAAGCTCTGAATCAGCCTGAAGTCACGCTTGATGCTGGTGTTACTAATTGAAATTCCTCTTGCTCTTTTATACAGATCAGATCAGATGACTGTACAATTCATTCCAGCTTTGTCTTATGTAAAAACATGCTATATTTATCACTCAAATCAGTAATGGCAATAGGAATTGGTAATGAAATTAGAAGTGACCCAACCAAAGAGCCATGGGCTTTTACATGCCTTCTTTTTTTAGCTATAGGATGCTGTTCTTAAATCCTACTACCTATGGAGCTATAATTAACCTGATCCTGAGCTCTGGTTGACCTGACAAGTACAGCTGTGTAACAACCATGCTAGGCATACAAAACACCATGCCCTGTCTCTGTTGCTGGTTGTTTCTGCTTACATTCACATCTTCTCTCTACCACATTTTTCTTTGAGTTGCCTACTTCTGTAGAAGTTCTTTTTTTTTTTTTTTACAGTTGCTTCTTTCTGTCTGTCACATGGCATACAGTACCTGACTGCGAGTGACTGCAGTCTGTTTTTTCTGAGATGGTAAATAGTGAAGAGGCAAAAGGAAAAGCTTTCTATGCTGCCTCTCATCTATGGTTGCCCACATTAATTCTTCTTTTCTGTTCAAGTGCAAACATGAGCAGACCACTGAAGAAATGCTAAGTCTAATGCTTTTTTTCTTTGCACTGAAATTGTTTTGAAGCATTGATGCAATCATTGGTTGTCTGTTGGCTGGATGTGTGCTCAGGTTTGGGACTGCGCTCAGGGACAACTCTGTTGTCTGATTGTGATTGTTGCACTTCTGTGATAACGTGTTCTGCAATGGTGGTGGATGTGCAAGGTGTGGCAGAGTGTGAGCGTGGGCTCAAGTCTGGCTGTGTAAGTATGCCCTGAGCACAAACAAGTGCCCTTCTGCTGGTGTAGGTCACGTATTTGTGTTGGAAGCTGCGCAGTCGTTAAGCAGTATCCATTAAGCCAATTAGGCGGCCAGAGAAGAGCATTAGAGTTGGAGCAGTGGGATCACAATGATTTCCTGTTCTTACGTTGCCTTTATTTGTATAATTGTTTTTGTGGTGACATATCTATATCTTAACAAGTGATGATCTTGAGATTATCACAGTATCATAATAAACATTTTTGACAAATCTATAGCAAAGACTGTAAGAGAAATTCCCATTAAAATGTGTATTGCGTAAAAAGCAAATGTTGCTTTTCTTAGCATTCCTATTTCCCATTTACCTACTGGTAAGATTCGTTTGCCAGCAGATCAGCTAATTGCTGATATTGGGCAGATGTGTGTGTCTGTATATATACGTTTTTCTCTATAGGTGGCTGGCTGCTGCCCTGTTTGTTAGAAACTGTCACAGAAGGGAACAAGCTGAAAATATGTAGGTGATGGTGAAAATGTGAGTTCATAGTACCGTGGCTTGGCAAGGATTTGAAGCAAGTGAAGTTGCTATTAACTTCCTGTTGAAAAGGTAATTACATTGTTCATTCCAGAATAATTTGTCTGACATTATAAGGAAGTGTCTTAAATCACTGAGCATAGTTGTTAATTGCATTTTTGTTTAGGTGCTCCTGCATGCTTAGCAGTGCTAGAGTTTTAGATTATGTAAGTGCTTCTAGCCTGACTACACAATGAAGTTGCACCAAAGTTCAGTTTTCTTTGTCCTATAGGTACAAATGAGATTTGCTTAATTACTGCTTGTAACAAACGGTTTGAAGAACTTGTATCAGTTTGTTGGCTCTCTGAAACTTGACTGACTAGGAAAGACATTTTGCTTACAAGGAGTTGAAGGTGCTAGTGAACTACGCTAGGTATGGATGGCGTTGTAAAACTGTATCACAGTAGTAAATATTTGATTTTTCAAGATACCTTTTTATGCCCCAATACCACATTATTTAAAGGCTCTGTCAGTCTCAGTAGGACTTTATAACAAGGCTGCCAAGCGGCTGCCAAGTGCAGATATCCAACATTTACATTCTGTGTTGTGTGATGGTAGCTGTGACACGATTCCAATTAAAAGCTTGGTCTGCACATTGCAGATGTCTTCTGAATATTAATGTGTGCTACAGACAGAGCAGATGGAATCTCTTTTAAAATACAATGCAGTGAATGTAAAATTAAGGCTGGCTTTCTAGTGAAAACAGAGGCCATCAAACACCCCCCCACACTTTCACTGGTAAATCACAAAGATATCTGTGTATCATCATCATCTTTCTTTGCATATAAGAGGAAATGAATTCTTCTTTATAGACCCAAATAAAAATACAGCATTATGTTTAACTGAAGTTGTCTTAAATGCTAAATGTACCTAGAAAAGCATTAGGAATGGGTGCAACATTTGCTCTGTCTTAAAATATTCCCATGTCTGAAAGACAGATATGTGGCAATGGATAATAATTGAAATGTAGAATGTGATTTTTGGGAGTTTTGTTGACAGAGACTGTGCAGAAGTTTCTGGGTGTGTTTAATTGGGATTTGAAGATGTCACCTGAGGTGTATTAGGAAAGATTAATATTGAAAGGAAGGAATAGTGTATAACCTGGAACAAAAGAGTGCCAAGAACATCCTCAGCGTTGTAACGTATTGCAAAACCAAAGTTAGCTTTCAGGAAATAGCAATCCACCTGTGAACGTGCGTGGGCTCATTATTTACTACTATTCCGTGATGGACCTTGAAATGTGAAGTAAAATTTTGGTAGCAGGAGTATGTTAAAAGTCTGGGAAACAGCAGCCTAAGGTGTGGGTTTTGAAACAGAGCAGAAGGGTTTCTGTGTGAGTGGGAGCTACAGCTTTCCTCCTCCTGGTGTCATTTCATCCTCCCAGGCAGAATGCGGGAGCACGAGGAGGGAGTGGTGGCTGTGCAGAGGAGGGAGAGAAAAGGCAGTGCTGGGGCTGAGTGCTGTCCTCAACTGAGTTCTGTGCCTCAACTCACTGGTGGTACTAACGTAGTTGTGAAGGCCTGTCTCCTGCCCTCCTCGAATGTAATTTTAAAACAGCTTTTACCCGAGGCTGCATAAACACAAAGCTCATAGCGGCGATAGCATTTTCTTCTTTAGCTGTACTACTTCAATGCAGATTTTTCCCCAGGTGTGAATTTGCACTGTTTGGCTGTGGCAGTTATTGCCTGGCTGGTGTTTCCCGCAGCCATTGGCCTGCCTTTATGAGGAGGCTTCCAGCCTCAGCACGGTGTCCTTGCTGCAGCAGCGTGTGCCCACCTTGGCCGTGGTGCTTTGAAATGGAGAGGCTTCAGTGCACCCTTGCTGTTGTTACAGTTTTCACAATCATATGATGTGTTCAGGATAATGGTGGAACTTCCAGGTTTCTGAAAATGCAAAAACAAGTGATCACAGCTGAGTTTGGCGTTATTCACGTTGCGTTATTATTACGTATCTTTTCTACCATTTCTGTTGTGTGAGAGTCTGTTAAGTAGAGAGGTGAAGCCTAAAGCAGGGCTGGTAGGGTAACAGAGCTCAGGGAGCTGGGAAGGGAGGAGAAGAGACTGCCCTTCCTTTGCCACTGCCTGGAGGCACTGCGCTGTGCTGCCTGGGTTTCTTACTGAGGGAAGTGTTGCGAGGTACCAGAGCTGATAAGATTCAGGTATCTTGTCTTGTCTGAGGCATGTCTTCCAAGGAGGCTTGCAGTTAGTCTCATTGCTATGTTTGTGTTACTCTGCAATCTCAATTTTTTAACCTTTTCTAGTTTTTTCTTGACAAAGAATCTTTATACAGCTTGCCTCCAAATTGTTTTCTATTCTTCTACTTCTCATCATAGATTTAATGCTTGCTTTGTAAGCCTCGCAGCATTCTGCCTCTTAATTTTTTCTTACTACTATTAATATGGCTCCTTTTATTTTCATATTTCTGAAATGCTTTTCTCTTTACTTTGGCTTTAGCAGCAAGGTTAAACTTCCCATTTTCACTCAGCAGTAACCTCACTGTCTTACTGTGCCTGGCCTTGCTGTACCTTCCAGGGCCTTGTGTCTTCCAGTAGTACTTGGGAGAGCTGACATCTCTGCTCGTGTCTCCTCCTTCTTTGCAGCACCCTTCCTTTTCTGTGCAGTGTGGAACTTCATAGTTTTTGAAAAAAAACCCACCTTTCATTTCAGACCCTGACAGTTCTGTCACAGTATTGATATACTGTTATATCTCTAATCACCACGAATGCATCCTTTCACCTGAGATCACACCTTAGCACTGGGAATTTGTCTAACCCCTTTTCTGTAAAGCAAATGCACGCATCATTGTGACCTGTTTGGTCTTTGTGATGTAGATCGCGCTCATAAAAATCAACGCCAGAAGCAACGAAGTATGGTGTTTGGCTAGGTCTGACACACGTCAGCAGGAAATAGGAGAGGGCTGTGTGGGTCACGCCATTGCAATGTCAGATAATGCGGAGTGCTGCTCGATAGGTATTTGTTCTCCTGTACTTGGGCTTCAGTTAGGCTGTGTTAACTCCTGAATTGTGAGCGCAGGGCTCATTGCACAGCAGGAGCGTGGTCCTTCTTGGTATTGAATTAATATCTGCTGATAAGCATAACCAAAATCATACCATACACCACAGTGCATTCAGTCATGAAATGAGAATGCTGGAATAGTGGTATATTCTTTTTCTAAAAATGTCTTTGATGTAAAAAGACAAACAAAAACCTTTTAGTAGTGGTTTCTAAGATGTTATAACCAGAGGTTTCCCCTGATTTCTTCGGAGTCAAGACTTATGGCTTTTCTGTATGTCAGCTATTTAAAGTCTGCCCATTCCACAGTACATCATATTTTCTTCTTCTTTCTTAAATAAAACAACCAATCCAGAATCGCAGAGCAGCTTTAATAACTTTGTGAAACATCTTTTTTTAACTGACAAAGCTGCCTTGCTTGTTGGTTCAGCTTTTTCCTTTAGAAGCAGTCAATAAATACTTCCATTTTGTGTCAGTAATTTTTAATTCTAGATTAAAAAAATCAATTAAACTGGAGGCCGTGATATGGTGCTACTTTGGTTTTATGTTTTATCTCTTCCTGAGTTCTATTTTTAAACACTAGGACTGAAGAAGAATTGATGCCAATGTTTTATTGAACTGTTTAATATTAATGCAATTTTGTGATTGTTTTCCAACTTAATACATATAAAAGCATCTTACAGAAAGGCCAAGAGTATGTGTGTGGATACTTTGTTTTTGTATTAGTACTGATCACAGAGAACTGCCTTGTAGTTGTTGACAAACTTGTTTAGATTAGCATTTATTACAGTCTGATTGCATATCTGATGGTGAAAGTCTTGATTCTTTTATAGCACACTGATTTAATTACTAGATAGCCTTAAATGTTGATGCTTGAATCTTTCATTTTTCTCACAGCAGTGATGGTTCATATTCATGTAAGTCCATTAACATCTTGGTGTGTAGGGAAAGCCTGACAGCTGTAGCCTAGCACTTCCTTATCGTAACTTGATACAGCATTCCATACAGACAGTCACACCTCAGATTTATGCTTCGCTCTACTTCTGGTATTTAAGCTTTAATAGTTTGTAGTGGCAGCTCGCCTGTTGTTTGCATGATCTTCAGTGGTTTGTTAAATAAGAGCAGTTTGCGTTCAGTTTTTCTTTGTTCACACAGGATGATTTTGCCCCATTATTTGATGGGGCAGTGCTCTGGAAGTGATGGCTGTTCTGTTCCTGCTTGTGCTATGTGCCTGTGCTGTTAGGACTTGGGGAGCTCTTCTACTGAATTCACGCGACCCCTCTAAACTTTGCTCCATCTTTCACGAGGGAACTTTCAACAGAGAGCTGAGTTGGTTAGGCTGGTGCCTGGGAGATCTGTGATAAGGGAAATGAATTTTCTGTGCACACAAAACTTTACTTAGTCTGCCTCTCTAAATTATAACCACTATCAGAAGCAATCGGTGTGCATTTTTTCCCCAGTTGTAATTAGGGAGGCATTCACAGATCCTGGTAAAAAGCAAAGTCCTTTTGGAATAGGAGCAGTGTTTTCATTTAAGGTGTCGAATACATCATGGTAACCTCTCGTACTCTGCATGCCTGGAATGCCAGTTCTTCCTTTGTCCCTGAATTTTTTTCCTGTGACCCTGAGCAGGTCTTGGAGTTTGATTTATCCTTTCTGTAGGAATGTTATGTTCTTAGTACATGGATGAAGAGGATAGCAGTAGCTGGAGGATGGCTGTTGTCATTTGTCTGTGCTACTCAAGCTTTAGTGCTTTCTGTAACCTCACAGAGTTTGTAAATAGTGCAGACAAATGTCTCACTCTATTACTGTGGTAATGCAGCTTGTAAGAAGCTTGCTGCTCTTCTTTGCCAGTCACTTTTCAGCGCACCAGCAAGGGTGGGATTCTACGCATTGTAGGGTTCGGGTTAATTCTCTTACATCTGTTTTGTAAAGTTGAAGAACAGTTTTATTGTCAGTTGTTTATCCAAATACTGTAACTGTTGCTTTGGTTTTTAGAACAAGGGTAAAAGCAGGTAATATCTGTGTACTTTTTCACATATGGGGCTGAGTGTTCACACCTGCCTTCAGCAATGCTCACAGCTGACGTAGCTCAGGCATGGCTCACCAGGCTTCACTGTCAGGTGGCTGGAAGGAAATCTCAGCACCAAACAAACTGAGGAATGTTGGAGAATTCCCTATTTTTTTTTCCACTTTACAAAAATATAAATATAAAAAAATCAAGACCAAACCCCAAGTAACTACCCCAGTGGTTCCAGCAGTACTGAATACCAGCCTGTCTGAGGTTTTATGTCCCTAATTTTTGAGTGAGAGATGGAGCCACTAAGAAGCAGTATTACAGCTGTGTGGCAATAGGGCTTTTTGCTATTGATATAAATCGTGTTTGTGGCTTTGACATACAGAACGTTTGACATTGATTTATTTATGCAAACGATTCATATCAATTTATTAAATAAATGGAGGGATACACCTTTCAGGAAGAAAAATTGTAGTCTTTTATTAGCAAATGTGTGTTGCTGATTTTTCAGAATTGGCTGTTTGAAGGTAGCTCACCAATTTCAAAAGCATTTCTTACTGGGTGACCTCATAGCATTATTTCTTCCTTGTATGTAAACAGATCTGATGTCCCTATATGTGAATGAACACTCACTACTAAGGTTTTCCTTAGTGCAGGAAAAGGAAAATGTGAGTCAGGTTAAGTGATACCAGTACAAAGTTGATGAATACTTATTAAATCAGTATTTGATTTAAGTTAGAGAACTTACTGGCTCTAGCAATTAAAACTATAAATAAAAAGAATCCCACAGCCAGAGACTTGGATTTTTTTCCATCAGTGAAACTGCCTGCAGTGTTCCTCTCCCGTGCTCAATGAAGTCTGTGCTTCAGGTCAGTCTGAGAAACATGTGTGTCTTCGGCAGAGGTTTCTGCTGTCTCCTACAGCAGTTGGGGGCTGTTGCTGGCCAAAGTCTGCTCTGGCAGAAGCAGGGGATGCGAGCGCACAGCTTGGTGCTTTCCGCTGTTGATGTCACTTGCCATCGGTTGCCAGGGAGGAAATGGGGCTGTTCTGGTTTCTTCTGGTACAACAGTTTAATTTGCTGCAGTTCTTGTTGTGTTTCCCCAATTAGTGTGTCTTGGCTGCCGCAGCACAAGCAAAAATGAGCCCTGTGCCAAAGATAGGAGATGTGTGGTGATTCTGTGATGGTGAGCTTTAATGCTGCTGCATGAGGTTCAGACCTAGAGAGAGTTACAATACAGTCCTCTCTTAGCAACCTCTTTTCATTGTTCTGATTCCTTCAATTAACGTGTAACTGACCTGATACGCAGCCGTTGGTGTGCTGTTGGGTATTCTAAATGTGGATGCAAATAAGATGAATTGTTTCTTTTTTTTTCAAAGTAACATTTTTTGTTTTTTGTTGTAGGCAGCAGCTTTACTGAGGGTTGGTGTGCTTCATTCTGTGTTTGTGTGTAGGAAGATGCGTGCTCTGCAGGCTGCCTTGGTATCAGAGGTTACAGTTAGCAACTCATGAATGTGCTTTAACTTTATGAGTTACGCTTTAAATTAGATGCCCTTTTATGTTTAGTGTAGGAACTATGTCCATATAGGCTGGGCTCACTGTGATGTGATGGTCCCTGCCGTCCCATCTAGTTTGGTGGGATCTGCCTGCAGCCCAGCGTCGCTGCAGTGGGACCCTCATGAGCTGTGCTCTCAGCACCCCTCAGTGCCGGGCTGCTCCCTGCCAGAGCATGATTGTTCCCTGGGAGCGGCCGTGTGCTGTCTGTGCAGCACTAGAAGGAGTCATAGACAAAGAGCTTTTCCCTGGTAAGCCAGAATAAAAGAAAAGGTAATCTTCGGTAGTAGGAAATGTCATGTTTTTAGCTCCTTAGCATAGGAATAGTCATCATCTGACAACGTATATAAGTGATCCTGAAAGTTTATACATGTTTAAACTGTCACAGGTGTGAGGAAAAGCAAACTATCGATTTAATCTTAAGTGCTTTGTGGAGGCAGAATAATAGTGCTCTCTTTACTGTCCTTAAAAGGTTATGTTTTTTTTGCTTGTTTTCAACGCGGTGGAGTACTTGGTGCTGTGTCGATGACACTAATCCCTGCTCTGAGATAAAATAACCAGTGTTCTATAAGAAGCTGTAGTCTTTGGAAAGTGCTTTTTCTCGGTGGAACCCAAAGTATGTCAGAGCTTTCTGTAACTCTGTCATTCCTTTCAACAATGTTAAATGCTCTTAGCCATGGGTAAGAAATGAGCGTGGTCAAAAGGTAGAAAAGAAAGATAATTGTGCTTGAATCAGTCTAAGCTAACAAGAAGTCTCATTGAAGATTTAATCAGTAGTCAGGAAACTCATATGTTACAGCTCATGAAGATAACTGGATTCTGTTTTGTAGGTGATGTAATTTGGTTTTGTTTTTGCAAGTCAGTAGGGATAAATTGTATCTTTACATGCTTCTATAAGCTTAGACATCAACAGATGTTTATTCATGTTCTTAATTTTTGCATTGCTACAACAAAATGTCATGGTGCATTTTAAGTTGGGTTAGTCATTACTTGTGGCAAACTGAATTTGGCTGGAAAACTTTGTGCTAAAAGTACTCACATCAGGAGGTGAGACTCGTTAATCATTTAATTGGAACTATTGTGACCTAGATGAGGTGTTCTTACCATGAGTATGGCATTTTGTTTTGAAATTAGTATTTCTCTTGGATCTTAGAACCATGGATGGGTTGGGTTGGAAGAGAACTTAAAGATCATCTAGCTCTATCTGTGATGGCCTTCTGAAGGTATTTTAGCTAAATATGTACTTGCTGGCAAGTAGGTGGACAAAAGCTTTATATTAAAGCATTTTTATTTGTTTTTAAGAAATATTTGTATGGGATTTCTGTAGTAAAAATGCACTATCATTTTTCAAGATGATGACTTTGAATTCTTAATAAATAGCATTTTTAATTTTGTTTTGCTTATTTTGCAGCTCCAGTCATTAACCGATACAACAGAAGAGTATCAGGTATGATTTCCTGTTCAGAATTTTATGTCTCTGACCAAGCTTTGAAATGTTTATTTAACTGAAAGAATTATATTTAAAATGATCTTTTCTCTTTATTGCTATTTTATTTATATGCTGCTTGTGGTATTTTTATTTCACATAAAATATCTTTAACATGTATGTTGTAGTTATAGATTCTCTTTTAGACTACTTTATTGGAAATTTGGAGTGATTAACCCTAGACAGCTATGATTAGCTGCCTGGAGATAACCAAGTGCCCATAATTACGTGGGGTACTAATGCAAATTCCAAGGATATGTAAAACTGTGGAAGATGGACTTATTTATTCCTGCTGCTCCAAACTGGAAACAGCTGTGGAAATAGAGATAAGCAATTGTGCTTGTAGTTCTTTGTGTTTTGACACATGCAGCAGAGCTTTAAAATCAGCTTGTATTGATTTGCAAACTGCAGAGAAGCTTCAGAAAGGAAAAAACCTTGCTAATTAGTGAATTTTCATTTAGGTGTTTAGTTATTAAAGACCTAAACCAGGAGTTCTTCGGGTACTTGATTCCAATGGCAAATGCTGCTTTAATTATTGTAAATACTTAGTTGTCATTCTTGAAGACTTACTCAAAATACAAATTCTCTAACACACGGGTGGGATTTGGTCAGGAGGTTTATTAGTGCTTGTTTTGAAAACTTAGAGCAGGTGAGTTTACTCAATTCTGGCTTATGCAGTACTTCAGTAAAATACTTCTAGAACATCAGGGTTAGTATAACTGCTTGAGAAAAGGTAAGCTATTTGGAAGGTCAGGCAAACCTTTTACACTTAAATTACTGTGATGATACTATTTTTCTCCATAAGAACAGTGGATTTTATTTCTCTGTATTTTTTTTTAAATCATTAACCATTAAATCATGATATCGCTTTCATATCCCATATATGATAACTCAGTTTCACATGCCATTGTTTCTTTCCCACCCTGTAGTGCTGAGACCACGCGGATTGATTGATGGAGATGATTCTGCTTACTTGCACTCATTTTTTTTCTGCTATTGTTGCTAGTTATTTATCTCCTAGGCCAATGTGGAGGGAGAGAGAGTGGTGGCTTGCTTGGTATTAAACTCTTCCAGGTGCTTTGGCAGCTGAAAAGGCTCTGCAGGGAATCCTGGTTACTTCTTGACCAGAGAAGAATAGCTTTGTGTGCTGGTCAGAGGTTCAGCTTGCAGAGCAGGTGGCCATGGCTGGGGAGTGAAAAACTCCATAGGCTGTGAAGGAGGGTCATCCTGGGAAAAGGGGGCTTATCTAATCATGTTGGTGCAATTCATAGATGTGCAGAGTGGTAAAGCAGTGCTCTTTTGCAAAGAAACAGCCTTTTCCTGGAAGTGCTAGGAGGGAGAAAGAAATGAGAGCTCAGTGTTCCCCTAGAGCTAATATAATGAATTTGTTACTTGTGGATAGCATGTTTGGCCACAAAACATTGAGGTTCCATGGCAGGCACACAAACCACAAGCAGTGTGTCTGTCAGTGCTAATTTGTATACAAGCTGGTTGACTGACTTGATTAAAAACAATCTTCTATTTAGAAAATAATAATCAGTGCCTTTGTAGAAATTAAAAAAACAAAACAAAAACCATGAAAACAACAAAACAATCATCACCAACATCCCCAATTTTAAGATCTTCTAACTATGGGCTGCAAAAGGCTGTGGTGCTAGTTGCCCAGTATAACACTCATCTTGCAGCTGCTGTAAGTGAACTAGCCAAGTCTGAGCAACTCATGTTACACCACTTGCCCACTTACTCAGTCTGCCCAGGCTTGGTTTGGACAGCCTGAGAGCAGGATTGTGTTAAAATTCATTCTTGCATGATTTGATTACATTTCTTGATTTATTTTTTTTTTTTTTCCAAGCGTAGGGGCTCCTCTCAAACTTTTTTTTATTAGTGAGGTCCCTGTCTATAGTGAAAGAGACAGGCTGGGTGGGGGAGGTGGGAGACATCAGTGACCCCTCCTATCACAAGGGGTAATTGAAGGGAAAAGAGAACACTGTGATTAGTCCTACTGTATGATATGTATGATAATGGTCCTTCTAATTGATGTGTGAAATTGAGGAGAATTTGCTACTAACAGTATATGAATGAAAGGTAACTGTTTTTGGAATGAAGAGTGTCACGCCTACTTCAGTCTCAGTTGGGCATCGTTTCTCCTCTTCTTTTAGTTTTGACGTCTTTCAAAAAAGTAAACTTATTTGCTAGATTTCTATATTGCCATTTCTAGGCACCTTACATTCATTCCACAAAACACCCACTCTCCAGCAGACTTGCTGACTTCCTCACAGGATTAAGAAAAAAATCTGACAAAATGACACCCATGCTATAGACCTGTGACAGATTTTCATCTGTTTTCTGATTTCATTCTATCCAAGTGACCTGCTGTAGTTTGTCTCCATTGCATATGCATGTATTCCCTCCTCAGTCTACTTCCAGTCCACGTGGGATTGGAATGAGATTGCAGTTTCTACATTCAAGAACTGTGTAAGTAGAATAATTAAATCATACAATCTAGGGAATCTAGTTCTTTCTCTGATCTTCGTATGCCAACGAAACAACGTGGCTGTCAGAATCTGTAACTATTTTCATGTTAATATAAGATGTAATTGAAATGGACAGGAGTTGCTTTGGTTAGTGCCTTCAGCAGGGACTGCAGAAACTCAGGGAAGTGAGGAGGATCAAATTTGCTGTCAGTGGAATTGTGTGCTAAGCCCTTTCTGAAGATAAAACTGCTGTATAAATGTTTATATTTAGAAAGGATAATTTTGTTTAAAAGTTACTGAGTCCTGTTTTACTGCGTATGGCCAATAAAAAATCTGAGATTTGTGAAACCAAGTTAGGAAATTCATGGTTTATTTAAAAAAAAAAAAAGTGCAGTGTTTCTCCTGAGGAGGAGTGCATGCTTTTAAGGTTCTGAATGATTCCTGCTGAAGAGCAATGACAGAATTTTACTTGTGCCCTTCTAATAAGTGTCATATCTTAGCATCTTACTGTTTCAAGCTCCTCCAGGCTCAGGAGTGGTCCTTCCTAATGTGCAGTGTTGGAAGGCAGTGGGAGGCTTTGCATGGGTCAACAAGGAGCAGTCTTCTGTACAGATGGTGGAGTTCCCATCCTCGGAGATACTCGGTAGCCACGTGGGCCCAGTCCTGAGCAACCTTTTTAGTGGACCCTACTTTGAGTGGTGCGATTGGACTGGACCATCTTCCCTCTTCTGGGATTCCATGGAACAGGAGAGGGTTATGTTTTCTTAGGTTACACTAGTTTTTCAGTATTAAAAAATTGTTGACAAAACTCTTGCGAAAATTCACCATCTTTGATGTTAAGGAGAAGTTTTAAACTGGGTTGTTACTGTTTCACAGAATTAGGTTGAAAGGAAGCTCTAGAGGTCACCTGGTCCAGCAAGTCTCTGCTTGAGCAAGGCCACTCAGAACAGGCTGTCCAGGGCCATGTCCAGGTCGCTTTTGAAGGTCTCTGAGCAGATGTTGTTTCTTGGTGCCGTGCCCAGGCTCCCTTCATCTTCCAGCTCTTATCTGTGTGCTTGCTGCCTTTTTAAAGGGAGAAATAAGTTGAGAAACACTGCACTAAGCAGAGAAGGCTGTTCAGTCCTCATAAGCCTCGCTGAGGGAGGAGAGTTATCTCCTTCTGCTCCATGGTCAATCCAAAAACCTGCAGTTTTCAGTTTGTGCTGTTTGTAGAATTTCTCTACCACAGTTTTAGCTCAAAAGTTTTCTAATTTCAAATACATCTTGTGATTTTTAAGTCCGTATTTGGTGTTCTTGAAACACGTTTAAATTCCTTTTTGGTATGTTTTTAGTTTTTACTTCTATGGGGTTTACTAGAAACTGAAACATCCTTTTTGAATTACATGGCAGTATTTCAGAGTGAGCTGGGATTTTAACAAAAGGGCACAGTTAGCAGCTGTGGACATCTCTTGAGCAAAGCTCAGGTTGTGTTACTGTCTCAAGGTCACAACTTGTCTCTGTGTGATTGCAAGGCATTCTGAGTTTGCAACTCAGCCCATTCCTAGTGCTTTCATGAATAAAGAAATGATGAAATAGAATCATAGTTCTGCTTGTAATCAGTGTGAAGTCTTTTAGCTTTGTCTTACTACTACTTATGAGCAGTCAGAGCGCGTTTCAGCAAGTGTGTGTATGTGTATGTACATTACTGTTTCTTTTGTATCCCTGTCCAGAGATATCTAAAATTCATTTCCTTTCATTTGAAAAATCAACGCTGCTTGGTGTAATTCCTCGATTCAAGTGCCTTTATTGGTCTTCATGTGAAGGAAGCATTCTCTTATTTTATTATGTACAGTGTTATTGCTGGGAACCATAGCAAAGTGCTTAGTAACGAATAAAGATTTTGTGTTGAACACTTGGAATTACTGCACTTTGTGATAGAAATTATCTACATTAATTCTTATGTAAATGCTTTTATCAATGTGGTAATTGTATAAGCAGCTGTCACTCAGTATTAGTCATTAATATTCAAAGGATCTGGTGGCGGCCTTAGGATTGCCCTGTATCCCCAGCAAATATTGCGTTTGGAATGAGTGTTTGAAATTTCTCTTCTGCTTTCTAGCAACATGGGACAATGGTAGGGATTTTTCATCTTCGTGTAACATTTTAACATGGTGTTCTTACAAGGTGTAGGTATAATTTTATCTGTCAGTCGTGTAAATTGAGGCCCTGTAACAGTTCTTGACTTTTGTTCCTCACAAGGTGAACTTTCATAAGAGACCTACATGTTAGCTGATGCTTCAAACTCAGCATTTCTTCTCCATTTTGACATTGGGGGACTCTTCCTTCAATTCTGTTCATTTTTCAGTCTGCTACCAAAGATGAGCAGTCATCTCATACAGTAGATATGTTGTTTAAGTCTGATATCTCTCTGGGCTTTGCAATGTGATACAGCATTTTCTTCACACCCTGGCAAGTTGAGATGTCAGGATATGATAATATTATGCATAGTAAAATGTTTTGAGTAACTTTTATCCTTTTGAAATGATGGCTCTAAAAATAATTTTCTGAGAAAGCTTTTATATTAATTATTTTATATTAATTATTGCCTTGCATCATGTTAGTGTTCAGTTAAAACAAAACAAAGCAGTTTAGGGATCCTGTTTAAAAAAGAAACAAAAAACCTCACAAAAACAACAGCAAACAAGAATATCTAAATAACAGCAATGAAGCAAGAAAGCAAGAGGAAATACCTTTTATGTAATGTGTTGTTGCTTGTAGGATGCTATTACTTCAGCGATAAAATCTCACCACCTCATATCATCAGGGGAGGATGAGAGTGTGGCTAACTTTCTCTTTGCTTTCTGCTTCCTAGACTAGTCGTTATCAGAGGATGATTTCAAAATCACATTCTGGTTTGAATTCCTGTATTGATTATTCACCGTATTACAAAACTGATAGCATAATGATTTCTGCTGAAAGGCTTTGAGGCAGGTGATGAATTTTTCAACTCAGAAGTCTTTCAGTTTACTTTTTTACAAATGGCATAAACAGCTTTCCTTCTTTGACAGCCTGATGTCTGTTTCATGGTTTGGGATTTTTTTGTTAGCCCTAATGGTTGCAGAACTGGTATCATAACTAGAATGAAAATAATTCATTTTGAAAAATGTTGATATGAGCAAAAGCCAAGTGTGTGGGATGACAGATGAAAGTGGTGATAAATTGTGTGGGTGCTCTCATGTAAGAAAGTGCTTGAATCATTAGTTGTTCAACATTAAAAAAAAAAAAAGCCTGTTTTCTGTTTGCAGTATTGGGACGTTTAAAAATTCTTGGCATGTAATTGGCATTCAGTGAGTAATGAAAAGCTTATTTTTGGAAATTAGCAGTCATGACTTCACAATGGCTCTGATCTCGCACTGCTGTGAATAACTTTGGTTGTGGTTTTCTAGATATTTGTTAATGACACAAAGGATTACCACACCTAATGAGCATCCATATTTAAGGTTTAAGTACAGTGTCTGTTCGCACCTGATCTGACCCGATCCACAATTCAGGTATAGGTGAGTAAGTAGTGCTACAGCAGAGTGGATTTCATTCAGTTTTTCTTTCTGTTAAATGTTTCTAAATAACTGATCATTCTTAGAGTGTTGCATAGTGATTATAGTTGGTCCATCTGAAGCCAATATATTTTAATTCAAATTAGTCCTCTTTATTAGTCCAGAGATTGTCATAACTATGCACATTTAATAAGCAGTTTAATTATTCAACCAAGGATTTATTTTTCAGAGTATTCCGACGGCAAAAGGTGTACATGATTAATTCTGTTACATTAAATATCATTAAGCACATATGTAAATCCTGTTCTGTATCTTTCATTGAAAGGTTACTTAAATGCTAGTCTATGTACTGAAATATAGAAGTACTTCTGAGAATCTCAGCCTTCAGCTGAATTCTGTGTGACTTCACTGTCACCTTTTTGATGGGTTGTGATAGGGATCACACAGATTCCATACAGAGGTTGCTTTTCTCTTTTTTTGTAGAACACAAGTTGTGTTTTATCATTTGAATTAAAGCACAAATTGAAGCATTCCCAGTCTCGTTGTGCACAGCAAATGGAAAGCAGAACGCTGGAGGAAATGTCAAAATGTGTGTCACACAAAGGAAGTTTTCTTCTTAGTGCAAAACGCGATGCTGTGATGTGTATGTTTGGAGTGACCTCAGGAGTTAAATGAGATTTGCATTCTTCTCGTTAATAAATGAAACAACACTGTATCTGATGGAAATATGAAAGGGTGTTCTCTGTGTTTTCAGAAGCTTCTCTGTCATTTTTAGCTCCAGAAGACCTCAGTGAGACTGAACATACTCGAAATAATGCAAAGCTTCAGAGATCAGCATGCTGAAAACCACAGGGAATATACTGTGCTTAAAGCCGGTCCCAGTTTGGAAGTCCCCTGACTGCTTTTGTAGCGGTTTCATTTAAAGAGAGTCTTAAGAAATCAAGACTTGACTGTGGGAGATTGCTTATGCGTAGGTATTTGGCTGCCTGAAGCACATAGCTAATTCAGATCAGCGTATTTGTGTGTGTGTTTCCCATACCTCTGGATTTTGGTACAAAATGGAGTTAAGTCTTAAATTCACTAATCTGTGTTGGGAAAAGAAGGAGCTAATTGCTTATAAATGAGGTGTGCAGCTTTTAACTGGCGAAGTTCTGCCTACCTTTAGCCTTCTGCCAGACTAACTCAATTGTGGATTTCCTGTAAATGAAATCCATTTGTTCAGTGAGCCACTAAGGTTGGGATTTGGCTCATCCTAAAGGGAATTGCATCACATCACACAGTTGTGCATTCCCAATTACTTGCAATCACCAGAGCTGCTCCATAGTGACGGAAGCGATGGTAGCTGCTGTTACAGCTGTAGGTTTTGGTGTGGGTTTTTTTTTGCTTTCCCCCCAGTGAACTGAACAGTAGTTTTTTGCATTCTCTGGTTTGCATGCATGCTTGGACAGGGTGCAGGCACCACAAAGCACAGGGACCTCCCCTCTTGTAACTGCACACAGACCTTTTGTGTCAAAACCATGTGCGTTTTAGATTGTTCGCATCATTACAGGTGAGCAAGGCAATATTTATTCCTGTAAGGGTAATGGGATTTTTCATCTATTTGGACATCGTCTGTAAATCCTTAAAAATCATTTTGAAGTTGCTAAGCCATTGATTTCTGAAATGCCTTCTGACACGCTGACATCACTTCTCTTTCCCAATAGGTGCCAGGAAGATGAGGGTAATTCTCATTGCTAAATACCTGTTCTCCTCTAGTATGCAGCACTTTGGTGCACTTTACCTAAGATCCTGGTGTTTCTTTTAAAATACGAAGTGCTGCATTGCAGACTTAGCAGTTCATGTATCAGGTTTGCAAGTATAAAACCAGAAAAGGTTTTGGTTGGTCTGGAAGTTGAAAGAGAAGCTCTTATTTCTAGAATGGAAAAACACTTCTTTTTTGTTCCTCAGCTAGATTCTCTCCTATCTACTCTTTACAACTAAAAGCCTCTATGATGCACGCTTTTTCTTTTTTTGATGGATGTACATGGGCCATTTATTGGAACTTGTAGTGTTTTAATGTAACCTAAATGTAAAACAATCAATCTCCATGTTCAGTTTTTAACTGAGATACAAAGTATTGTAGAGTCTGTTGGGCCCATAGGCATTTTTGGTGTTTAGTTTCTTGTTTTCCCTGCATCAAGTAAAGCATTCAGAAATGAGTTGAGATACATGTAACTGGCTGAAACAGGGAAGATCATTAAAGCAGAAGGCTTACTTGCACAATTGTGAAGCTGGGTGCTCTGAAATAGTAGTAGCATCATGTTTTCCAGGAGGCCTTTTTTTATGGGTGACTATCTCATCGGTAAGGCTCTCTTAGAAGGCCCGAACAAGGTCAGCAGAGTGTTTATCCATTTCAGTCTTCTGATTCCTTAACTTGCAAGAATAAAGCATGCTTCTCTTGAAATTCTTGCACTGCACCACACACAGTGCTGAAGTCTGAAATACTCTGCTGCCCTTCAGAGATTTTGTTCAAATGTATTAAAGGAAACAGAAGTAACAATTACATTGTTTAAGACCTAAGGGATAATATTTTGGGTTTGATTGTTCCTGTGTCAGAGCTATGAACTCCTTTGATGCTGCCACATGAAAAGCTTTCTTCTTTTAAACTCGTTGCCATGATAGAAGGCTTTTTGCTGTTCTTGTTTTTCATGCAGACTCACCTTTTGCTGCCGGGTCCAAAGCAGATCAGTGCCTGGTCTGATGATAAAGCCTTTTAGATAAGGAGTTAAAAACACATTTTTACTGATCCAGATGAATTTAAGAAAAATATTTGGGAAACTCATTCAGAATATATAAAACAAATGTGCGTATGAAATAGGTGCTTTCATTTTAAAGAGCTTATTACACTGCCTGTACTTAGGCATCTTGGGAGAAAAGGTATATGTGAATGTAGAGTTGGATTTCCTGTAAAGGAAAACGAAATAAACAAAACCCACACATTAAATGTGCATAGTGGGAATGGGTATTTTCAAGTTGGATTATGGAATTAAGCAATGTTTTGGTGGAGTCAGATAAACATTTTTACCTTCTCTTCCCTTAAATTAACTGTATTTTGTATCTTGAAAGAAACAGAACAATTCTGCCTGTGAAGAATTGAGTAGATTTTATTTTACTTTTATAATTGTAAATTAAATCTTCCCAGAACTGAACAATGATTCTTTTTTTCCTTTGCCACCTAAATTATTTCTAAATATTTCTCAAACAAAATTTTTTACATTTCATTTGACACATATGGTCATGCAGATAGTGCTGTGTTTGAATGGTTTGTGTCAGGATCTGACAGATCTGAGGGGGAGTTGGCTCTGTACATCCCAGTCACTCCAAGCTGTGTCTTGGCTTTGACTCCTGGAGCATTAGGGATGAGTCTGTTGCTCTCTGTGACATGGTGAGAGCTTTAACTCAGGAAGTAAAGTGTGATTTCTAAACCAAAAAATTCTGATCTATACAGAAACAAAAATGAGGGGAAACTTTAATCTGTTTCCCTACGTACAGCAAATTATATTGCGCGCTGTTGAAGACCCTTGTGTAGGTTCTGTCTGAGCTTCCCAAGTTCATCTCTGCTACATCATTTTGGAAGTGCCTGCTTTAGCAACTCAGCTGAGTGAGAAGGCCCTGGAAGTGGTCACCTCTCCAGCTGCGTATCCTCACAGGAGGGGCTGTACATCATCCCCTGAGGGACAGAAACAGTTGGAGCTTTGCCAGGCTCTGAGGCAAAGAACACAGCCTTAAACATTGTGTGAGATTACTGATCTGAATGAATAGCTGGAAAAGTTGCTCTACGTATGCTGCTCTGGGTGGGTTTTTAGTGATGGATCCTGTAGGACTGACTGGAAGTAATGCATCCTAAGGTTGGTGGCCCTGCCTGTGGCCAGGGGGGTTGGAACTTGGTGATCCTTGGGGTCCCTTTCAACCCAAGCCGTTCTGTGATTTAATAAGCACAGAAGAGTAACAGCGATGCCGCAGCTGTGAGGTTGGTGTGTTTCACACAAACACTTTGCTTACGAGAGCTGAAGTATTCTGAAATTTGCATGGAGTGTAAGGGCTTTGATCTTGACAAAACGTACTTCGCAGAACGATATCTTGGGATTGATTCAGGCTTACATGAGCAAAGTGTTTGTAGTGGCAATCTTCTCTTGCGACTTTTAATTCTCTCCCTGCCTCGTTTCCCCCCACCTCTGCCATTCACAGCATACGTCACTGCTGCAGCCAGAAAAATCATTCTTGCTTTCAGATGCTGTCACCTGCATAACAGAATATAGATCTGAGCCTTCAGCAGCGTTAACAGATGTGCCTCCTTGAAAGCCAAAGAAGGTGCTGTATGAGGAGAAAGCTAAACTAGCTGTAGAAGCTGCACAAGCAGAGAAAAAAAATGTAGATGTTAGGATGAAAGCTTGATTTAAAAAAATATGTATCTTAATGCTTCTAAAAATTGAAAACTTCTATTCTGTTTCAAAGCTGTGTTTCTGTGGGTAGTTTTGGAAAGGCACTTGGTCTGCATGAACTATGTCTATGCTGATACAGCTGTGCTGTTGGAAATATGTAATCACATCATATTCATACATCACATACATATACATACATCATATTCATACATCATATACATACATATCATAATCATACTTGGCATTTGCTTGAGGGCAGAGCTGTGCTGAAAAGTCTTACACAGGAAAGGTATGAGTTCAGACATCACTTATTTCAAGATATTTGTATGATTTAGGTTACAGATAAAGAAAAGCTTTTTTCCTGGGAGAGCAGTGCAGTGCTGCAACTGGGAAGCCAGTGAGCTGTGGAGTTTGTACCCAGGGAGCTTCCCAGGTCAGCCTGGTCTGGAATTGAAGGCAGCTCCCCTGTAGGGCTGCTTTGGGCTGGGTGACCTCTGGAAAGAGGTCCTTCCAATTGGTGCTTTGGTGAGTCTGAAAAGGTGCTGCTGCTTCTTTTGATGGCAGTGAGCTTGTCTTTGAGTACCTGTTTCACTGGGACACTGCGATAGTTAAGGTGTTAATTCAGACACATGTAGATAATAGCAGAGCAAGTATATTTTTGCTCAGCCAAGGTGAAAGATCAGATAGCTTTCCACTGAGGCTGTCTGCTGCCATTTGCAAACTGCTAACTTTTGGGAGCCCTGAAATTAACTTCCATGGGGTAGTTACAGGAGCTCTTTACAATCAGAAGAGCAGAGAAACAGCGCTGTTTGAGCACAGAAAACAGGGCTTTATTGTATGAACAGTAAGTACTCTTAACATAGCTGATGATTACATAATTGGGGTTTTACATTGTGGTGCAATAAATGCAGTGCTTGTATTGCATTCCAGTCTGTTTGTATCCAGGAAAAAGAAAGGAATCAAAATGTAATCTGCTAGAAAAGACTTGCTTTTTTTTTTCTTTTGCTGCCTAAAAGGTGCAGGCCTTTTCTAGCAAATTATGGTAACCTTGCAGCCTTTTTTTAAAATCTGGTGATGAGGTCAGTAGATGTGTATAGATTTTCAAATTATTTGCAAGTTGCTAAATTTGAGGCCTTTTTTTTTTTTTCTTTTCAAGTCTACTTACTTTTGTTTATGCTAAGTCCATTCAGTTGTTACATGTCAATGCAGTGAGCTGGGCATTCTGCCAAGGGTTCAGTATTGTCAGGATGCTGGGTAAGGTGCAAAGAAAAATGCTGTCAGCGTTTCCTTGTAAAATCTTACAAGTGCTGTATGGCCTCAGAAGTGAGGCTGTCCTTATTAGAGCAAGAGCAGGACAGATGAAAAGAAGACTCACTTTATCTCTGCAGGTAGTGAGAATGTAAGGTTTTCTTTGACACCTAAGAGCAGCAAATGCCCATGAGTTAATAACAAAATCTGAACTAGGGGCCTAGGCTTTTGTTGGCCAAAGGAGAATGCGTTTGATATTGTAAAGCTGTGTAATAACTGTGAAGGTGAGCCTTTTCTGAAGTAATAGAAATGGACAAAAATAATTTGAAATTTTAGAATCATTATCACTGCATCTCCCCCAGTTTATCCTGTAGTGTCAGTGGCTGGTTTGCAGGAGCCTTGTTCCTAAGCACTGGGATGTGTAAATCACACATACCTTCTTGGCCTTTAAAAAAGAAAAATCACCTGGTATTTTTCATTGTCCTTTTCATTGTCCTTTTCATTGTCCTTTTCATATCAGAATTTGATATTCTGTTGATTCAAATGTAGTAAGATATGGGAGCCTGTGGGAGGGGTGGACTAACCACTATTTTTCATAGTCACAGTCAAGCTGCATTCATTTACAAGGTAATTTACATAATTATGATTTCTCTGCATTAAAAAAAAAAAGTAGGTAAGTACAAATTGCACTTGAGGTAGAGTGCTACATGCCTCCTGCACTCCTTTTTCTGAGTTTTGCTATATGTGTTGTTCTGCAGAGAATGGGGTATATTGCAGTATTTTTCACCCTGCTTTTTTGATGTGTGTCTGTAAATTAATCTGAATAGTGATCTTTATGCTTCAGTAAGGATGGAAAGGAAACCTGTGTGCATGTATTGGAGTACTCATCAGGCAACATTACCTTCTAGGCACGTTACAGACCTCTTATGTGAGAATTTGAGACCAGCCATGGTGTGCCTGCTCTGAGAACAGATAGGATTTAAGTCTCTGATGCTACCACAGCATAAGAAAAAAGTGCATCTTTTTCCCGTAGGAAAATGCAGATAATAAATCTGGGGGAAATTAATTTAAACTTGATTTGTCTGATATTCTTTCCCTAATTCGCACCTTTTTCCAGTTTGTGCTGAGGCTTTCAATCCAGACGAAGAGGAAGAAGACACGGAGCAGAGGGTAAGAATGAATGAATTGCATCATGCATGGTTCTTTCTGCGGTTTGACAAGCAGATGTCTGTGTGTCAGATTTTTCCTCACCACTTGTGCATTTCATTCAGAGAGGTTATGAGCTATGCTGTCACTGACGAAGCAGTGTTGCTCTGAAACTTAGTGCCACTTTGTCCCATGCACTTACTTATTGTTGCTTTAGTATGATTTTATTTCAGAGGACATGAGAGCTCTGCTTATGTGTACCGTCTCTGAAAGTATGGGCATTTTCCTTTTGTTGTTATTCTGAATACTTGCTGAGGCGATTCCTGAAGCACTAGTGCTGTTGTGGGGAATTAGTTAAGCTCAAGGACAGCTGTTCCTTTGTGGCTGCTTAAAATTCCATACATGCTTTACACCGCCTTCCTTGTCAGAGCGGTTCACCCTGGGTAGGAGAAATACTTTGTTGAAATGTTTTGAGATGCTGGCCACCTGTTGTTCTATTCGATTTGGAAGGTGGGAATTTCTAGGAATTTCAAGCCCAAATACTGTTAGTGTATTGCTTCAGAGATGTTTTATGTGAGGAAATCCTGTAGCCCGGCTGGTGAGGGTCAGGGTTTTTCTCTAGGGACTCTGCTGTCACATTTCCAGATTCCAACTCAGAGCTGCTTACAATTCTGCAATGGAAATCTAGGTCTAATTTAATTTCTCTTAAAAGAAAATATAATTGATCCGTGAGATTCTACAAAAAGAAAAAAAAAAAAAAAACAATGGAGTGTATCTGGCCACCCAGTTATTCTTTTTAAACGAGGCTACATTTATTCCATCCTGTACAAACAAGTTTTCTTAAAAAAAAAAAAAAGTAAAACTCCAATTTGGACAAGGGGTTCTTAGAAAAGCCTGCTGTCATCACTGCTTTTCAGAACCCTCTGTCATAATTCCACCAAAAGCACATAAACCTGATGAAGGAATTATAACCGAAAAGAAGTGTAAATAAATCTTTGAGCTGAAATACATCTTGGTGTAAAAAAGTTTCTTAGGTAAGTTCTATTATTATGTGGTCAGAGAGACACGTCTCATACATTTTGTAAATGCTCTGGATTGCCAACAGTGAGGGTGTTGGAACTAAGATAGGCAGAGTTTAGAAAGAAAACTTGACTTTTTCTTCTAGGTTCCCAAGCCCTGACCGTATCTGTGGCTGGGTTAGAAGGGAGGGAAAAAGAAAAGGCATCCTTTTCTTTCTTGTTTCTCTCTACTTTTATTGTGCATGTGTTAATTGTCAGCATAATATATTTCTTATGGGTTTTTCTTTCGTTTTCTTTCACCTTATCTTGTATTATATATTTGTATGTAAATACTGCTTGTGCAAACAATAGGAAGGAACTGTATACAATGATACCTGAAATGGTGTTTGTGTTTTCGTTCTGAAGTGAAGGTTTAATTTGTAATATTTCTTTGCAGTTGTGACAGTTCATTTATTTATTTTTACTTTGTTTTAAAGATAGTTCATCCAAAAACTGATGAACAGCGATGCAGACTGCAGGAGGCATGTAAAGATATCCTGCTCTTCAAAAATCTAGATCAGGTAATATTAGTTGAAGGAAATCTGAATATGAATTGCTGTTTTGTAGTTTGATCTTACAGTCCAGGCACAGTTTTTGCATTGTGATCGTTCATGAATCTTTAATTACATGCAGACTGGCTTGGGGCATGTGTTTAGAGATTGCCATCAATGAACAATACAAATAAGCAGGTCAGACTGCCAGTTACCATCACTGTCTACATCTGCTTGATTTCAGATTGCTGCACTTTTTTATTATTTGCAATGTGTCAGTAACATTTCTGTAAGTGAATGTAAAAATAATGTTTTTGGATTGTCCGTGTTCCTGCTCATCTTACAGACTTATTGCTGAAGTTAATTGCTCTTTGCTTCAGTGTTAAGTTTTAATGGTGAGTGTCTCTATTGCTGGCACTGAGAAATCTTAATTGATATTCATAGGATAGTTCAGATATGTTGGACCTTTGGGGTTCATCACATCCAGCCTCTGAAAGACCATAGAATAAGTGCTTCTTATATCTGGTTTTGTTTCCATCAGATGAAACTGATATCTCTGGTACAGGTTGAATCTCTATTCTGGTATCATAAAATTCAAGAGAAATAATGAAAGCTGTAACACCAGCAATGGTACCTGCAGCTTCATGGTTTGAATCAGAGCTTTTCCTAATACGTGGAAGTACGTAATTCATGGCTTTAGAAGTACTGCTCAGCTTTCTTTGAAAGTTAGGAATTTCTCCCAGTTCTTGGTTGCTGTTAAAAATGAAACACATTTAAGAATATTCAGCTCAAGGAGTATGTACAAAATGTGATCACCATTCAGACTGATGAGACCGATCTCTTGGCTCCCAGCAAAATAACCCAGAAGCAGTAATTAATAACCAGTTCATATTCAAAGATAACTTCAAAAAACAAATTTGAGCCTAGAAAGTGGGATTAGAAAAATACTGCTTCCTGAGAAAAGCTTTCTAAGCAACTGGGAAATGAAGCAATGGAAATAATCTTAACTGCAGCTGTTAAAGATTCAAGCTTTAAGTTAGCATGTGGTGAAAAAGATGACTGCATTGCGCACATTAATTACAGCGTGACAAAGGGCACTTAGCAGAGAGGGAAGAGTTTTTTCTAGTATTGGGTGTAAATGAGATATGAGACTTGCCTCCATTTACCCCTGATAATTTCTTTTAAACATCCTCTGTATAGTTGTAAAACGTGACTCATTTGCGAGGTTGGCCACACAGAATCTACTGAACAGTGAAACGCATGGTGGCTGCTTTTGCTCGTTGTATAATATCCTTTAATAATGGTGAGGGGCGCTTCCAAATTAAGGCCCCAGATCTGTTCTTTTGTTTCTTAGCTTCCAAAGTGTGTGTAAAACTTCAAAAAAGAAAACGACAGGAAAAAAAAAAAAACCCCACAAAGCAAAACCCAGCAAAACATGTAAAATCCCTTAAGGATTAAATGTGGTGATGACTTGAATGTCTTGGCCAAATTCATCCCTTTTCTGCTGGTTGCATGTAGGTGAACTGTGTTGAATTTAGGTCCAGAGACTCAACTACCCTGTTAAATGTCTTCCCTTGCATGAGTAGCTGTTGTAATACTTGATACTAAATACAAAGGAGCCAACGTCCAGTGGATTCATTCTTGGTAGCAAGATTCATTTTGAGGTTTGGACTGACATCAGGGTTTAACTCTGTGATAATATAGATAGAAGTTTCGGTCATGCCCAGTGATATATCTGATTTATGTTTCAACCTAAAGTGCAGGGGGGTGTAGAAGATCAGCTGTTAAAAGCTCTGAATTAAATGCCATGTGTTTGCTCCACAGTATCTTATAAATGAGGTTGTAGAATTTGAGTTGACTGAATTTTTTTCCTGGTGAGAGCAACCATTGTTATTCTTACCAGAACACCCCTGAGCATCCTTAGTACTCATCTTTAAACCAACAAAGCCTTACAGTTGAGGAATCTGACAAAGCTTAGTCCCTAATTAACAGAAGAGCTCACTGTTTCATTTCCTTGATGTAAGTCTTTGCCTGTTGATCTTCCAAATAAAACATGACTGAGTTCCTGTGTTTTCAGAAAGTTTTTTTAGGATTTATGATTGTTTTTTGACAACTGTTACTTAAAGGTACGCTGTTAAATGGTTAGAACAAGCTGCTTTCAGGCAATAATTCCTAGTTTAGTTTAAGTATCAGTTTTTTAAAATGTGATAATAAAATTCAATGAAAAGCAGCAATATATTTGATATAGAGCCAAAGCCATCCAGATCCAAGCCTAGATGGCCTGCGTTTGCAAGAGTGCTAGAAGCAGTATCGTGTATGGTTGGTGCTGTCTGTCTGTGGGCTTTGACTTTCACAACTTCCTTGGCTGTGCTGCCTACAAAAGTTTAGTCATGGCTCAGCAGGGAAACTCAGTTTTGCATGGTTTTTAGGCATACTTATAACGAAACATATGTATTGCTGATAGAAATCAGCAAGTATCCATTGCAGTGAAGGTGTGAAAGGTTAGAGAGGAGACAGACTCTTTACCAGGGTCTGTTGTGACAGGACAAGGGGAAATGGTTTCAAACTAAAACAGGAGATGTAGATTGGCTCTAAAGAAAAAGTTCTTTACGCTAAGGGCAGTGAGGCACTGGCACAAGCTCACCAGAGAGGTGGTGCCCTATCCCTGCAGACAGCCAAGGTCAGGCTGGATGGGCTCTGAGCAGCTGATGGAGCTGTAGGTGTCCTTGTTCATCGCAGGGGGTTGGACTGATGGCCTTTAAGGGTCCTTTCCAACTCAAATGATTTTATGGTTCTATAAAATCCCAGGTGAGATCTTGCTATACATGTGTGCTTTGGCACTGCCATAGTGTGCATTAAGTTAAGCAATTTGAATATGTAGTTGAGATGATAGCTCTTCTGTAGTGGAAGTATCTTTTTGTATTTGTTATTGAACTTACTTTGTTTAAAGCCTATCGGTGTGAGATACTTAGTAGTAAAAATAAAAATTTGTTATTGAAATTACTTTCATTTGCATACAGTAAAAATAGTGCAGTGCATGTTGCAGTTCACTACCCAGGTCAAGTCAAGTGAATTTGCCTTTTGTTTTTCTCCTCATTTGTTTTATAGGAGCAGCTTTCTCAAGTCCTTGATGCCATGTTTGAGAGGAAGGTGAAACCTCATGAACATGTGATTGATCAAGGGGATGATGGAGACAACTTCTACGTCATTGAGGAGTAAGCAGCTGTGCCTTTGAAGTATAAAATATGTTTCTTTTAGCTTTTTAGGAGTGGCAAGGCTGGTTTCTGAAAGAAGCATATTTCTTGCAATCATTGCTGCTTCCTTTTGTCTTTCAATTTTCTTTCCCCTTTAGGTCCACGTTGACTTTTGGATCTTTTGCCAGGGGTAAACAAATTTCACAGATGTGCACCTTTCAAACTTGGTGGATTTTAACACATTCTTTGTCACTATATAAAAACTCAAACATCACTTTCCCTAAGGGAAGGGATGCAGCATTAGCTTTTGTATAATCTGTTCAGTTTAAGTTCTGTGCCAATCAGCATGTGCATGGATTAAAACCAGCTGTGTTATATGCTGTCTCTATACTAAGTTGTTTTTTTCCTGAAGAAAGACAGCAAAAGGAAGAAAAAGTGTGTGATGAGGGAAGGGGAGAGGAAAGAGACATCCATGAGCATGTAAATTGGTGGCTACCAAGGAATAACTTAACTTTCCTTCCTAGTTTTGATTATTGACTTGAGGGATGTTTGTGGTTCTTTGCTTCTATTGATCATTTGCTTTATATTTGCAGTTTAAGGTATTTTGCAATATCTTGTATTGTACATACACTTGATAATTTTGTGGACCACACATATGCACAAAAAAGTGTGTTATGTGTGTGTATGTGTACTTACGTGCATGCACATTTTGAGTGTCTTTCTTCCTAACAGGAGCTTTAGGGAGAAATTCTGTCTTACATTACTTTTAATCACCATATTTGGAGTAGAGTTAAGGACACAGATTTATTTCCTTCTGTTAAAGTGTAACACAGTATTATGGATGAATGTTAAATGTTGGAACAGTGTCTTAGCTACCTACTTTCTGAGTCAGTGTGTCATCATCCTTATCACTGAATAAGACCACTAATATTATACTAACTGTTTTTAAAGCAGTTATTTAAGACAGTGTGATGATATGTGTACAGAACAGGGTTTCCTAATCCCGAGGAAATTTATACTCAGCCTTGGAGTCTATTAGAAGTGTTAGATACTAGAGGCCACTTGGATCCATGTTGATTTGTTTCTGTGTAGGGCTCTTAACCTGTTGCTTACTAAAGTGTTCTTCCTGTTCTGAGTTTTAACATTAAAAAAAAAAAGGTAAAATGCAACCTTAATTTGATATTTTTAGGGTGTTTATTATAGTCTTTTCTACAGATATAATGCTATACCAAATTGTTTTCTATTGAGACCGTTGAGTTGGAAGATTTCAATCCTTTAAGTTTGTTGTTTTTAAGGTATAATATACCACAACTGTAAATAGGTTGCCAAAAGTATGTGAGGAAAAAAAGGCTATAAATGAGGGGAATTAAACTTGATGTTATTTAGCAATAGATTGTATTGGCCTTTGCTGTCAAATACCAACTCAGCTGCAACTCTTAAACTGGCTGTTCTCTTATTACAAAGAATTCAAAGGTTTATCAGTTCTCTGTCCTCCTCCCTTCCAGTCCTGCTCCTCTCCCCCCACTTCCTCACTTTTTCCTGCAAAAGAATAGAGAGATGCTGGTGCTTATTGAAAGCTGTGGTATTCCCACTTGTCTTCAAGTGCAAATTCAGACGTCTTTGGCTCTTTCAAAGCATCAGTAGGCACATCTTATTATTCTAAGATAAGCCATTAATGCCTAAATATCCCTGAGGATTTTTCTTTCTGTATGAGTGAACAGTTGCTTTCTGTTGCTGGTGTAACTCTTTTAGCTTCTTGTCTGCACAGAAAAATAGGCTTCCTGCTGTGGGCTGTTTTTCCAAAGTGTTCTGGTTGTAACCCAGCTGTACCACTCTGCTTTTGCCTGAGCCTCTTTCGCCATTGGCGGATTGGTGCAACGTGAGGATCCAGCAGCCATTCAGTGCATACTGCAGGGAATGGAGAGTTAGGACAAGTACTTTGTGATGGTGTCCTCACTGCAAAGGAGACACCTGATGAGTCTCTGCTGGCCAGGCAGCCTTCAGTCAGGAGAAGGCAGCATTGGCCTCTGCCTCTTGAAAAAAGGCAGATCTCTGATCGTGCCAAGTTGCCCTTTTTTTTTTTCCTTCCTTGCAGGAGTTTTGTATTTTTTTCATGTGGGTATTTTTCTTGTGAGTCCTTGAGCTACAAATGATTACCATCTCAGCAATTACGTTTTGGCCTGTGTTGTCATTCTTCTTATCTTGTAGGGCTTTAGTTCACCGACTATCTCACAGCTCAGCAACAGTTCTCTCGTAAGGCTGAACCAAGGTCACTCAGTGGTGCCTCACCCCTTTAGTCCCTGGGCTGCAGGCAGCTGAATGCTAGGATGAAGGTTATGTGGCTGTAGTTATTTGGAAATAAATGGCACTGGAAGGGTGGGAAAAAGTTGTTGCATTTCACTCGAAGTGTTCCAGGTGGCTCATCTAGATCTGAAGTACTCTGAAGACTGTTGTTCTTTATGCCGCTCAGAAAATGACTAAATGGATACTCAATCTATTACAAGAATTAGTGGAGCTTTCCAGGAATAGTAGTCCATATTTCAGTAGTTTCTTATTAGTAATGCTGTTGGTTGCTTCCCTGTCTGCTAAGTGTGATTAAGCAGTAGTGTGTGTAAAAAGCATCTGCTGCTAGGCAGTCTTCATGTGCACAGCTTCTTTATTCAGCTTTCCGGGTGACAAATAGAGAACTTCTTGGATCTTCTAATAAGTGTGAATCTGGCTCATCTGGTTTTGATCCAAGAACTTCCTTGTTTTGATGCTTTCTAATTGCTCGGTTGATTCAATTGATTCAATTAATGTCCACTCTATGGAATCTCCTACAAGTGGGACTGTCATAAAGCTTCCCTGTAGAACTTCTTTTTTCTTCTGGATGCAGTATTCAGGGAAGTAATAAGCCCAGGGTTGCCCATCAGTAATCCTGAATGCCGTTCTGCTGTTAATGCGATGTAGATCTCACTGTAGAGTGACTGTTCCCATGCTTGTTTACTATGAGAAGTTTCACCTGCTGTCATTCCCATTGATTTTTTTTTTCTTTCTTAGGTGCCTAATGATGTTCTGGGAGATTATACCATTCCTTCCAACAGAGGTGTCACTTTCTGGGGGAACTTACATGTGCATTCAGCTGCTTGAAGTGTTCTTTATCAGCCTTTTACCAGGATATATTTTGTAAAGCTTATAGTCCACTGTCTAATACTTGAGTGATCTCTGGTGCCATAGGCCAGAGTTAACTGAGCCTGGTTGAGCTACTTTTTAAAATTATTTTTTTAGAGCCCCAGAGATAAGACAGTCCTGAGGGTGATAAAGGCACCTGTTTGACATCTCAAGGGCTACCTCTCTGTGCACAGCCTGTGTCTTTGTATGCAGTTGCGGTGCAGTTAGAGCCACATTTATGCCTTGAGCTTTATCTTGCTGAACTTGTACCTCCATCTTCATTAGATTAGTCTTGATTCTTAGTAAATTTTTGGACTACTATTCCTTTAACTTCATTGTAATGTTGGAAGCGTTGCCTCTAGAGAACAGGGTGAGGAAACCTTTCCAGCCCAGCAGCTTTCATTTAAGGCTAGTGTGACTAGACTATTTATATAAAAGCAAAAACTGTTTTTGTCATCTGTACTGGAATGTTGTGTAATGAAAAGCATCTATTCCATTGTTTTCCAGGGGATTGTATGATATTGTTGTAGCAAAAGACAACCAGGCACGCTGTGTGGGCCGCTATGATAATCACGGCAGTTTTGGCGAGCTGGCGTTGATGTACAATACTCCTAGAGCTGCCACCATTGTTGCCACAACAGAAGGAGCCCTTTGGGGACTGGTAAGGAAAGGAAGTTGCTCTCATATGCATACTATTTGAAATACTAACTCACCGTGTCCAGCAGCAGGTGCTTCTCTCCGTATGACACCTTGCACTAATAGCTTTTATTGTCATGGTTTGTTATCTTACCTTGTGGCATAGAAGATCCATTGTGCAAATGATTTTGGCCACCTTTCTAGAATAACTCATCTGTAAATACTGTACTGCTACTTTTATCTGTCTCTTTATTTTTTTTGCAATTTTGTAATCAGGGCTTTTGTTAAGGAAAAAAAAAACAGAATGGTGGAGGTATTAATGCATATATTTTGTAGGGGTGGGGAGGAAGTAATATACAAACAGTATCTAAATAACATTATTTTCAGCTCGACCTCCTACCATTTTGTCTTCTTTAATATGGGTATGGACAGTGTTAAATATCTTCTTGAACGTGCCCGTAATACGAAGAATAGGAAAACTGCCCAGAGCTTTGTTTTCACTCTGAATAAATGGTCGTGATGTTCCTGGTCTCTTTGTGTTACTCTGGAAGAGGTTCTCAGGTCAGCGTGGTCTATGAAATACGAAGCTAAGTGGTGGTGCTGCTTTGTCTGTAGTCCAGCGGTGTTGAATGTGAAGCTGTAGACATTAGTTTCCCATTTTAGTTCTTTTCTCTGTGCCATTTGGATAGGATTATTTTTCACAGTGCTCTCTTACTCATCCGGGGGCTCACGTAATAAGCAGATTGTGTGATTAGAGAAGCCTTTGAAGCCAGAAGTGTTGTGTGCTCTCTGTATGCTCTGGGCTCCTCAGCAACTATTGCTGGGGGTTGGTGTGTGTTAGGACCTCGATTATACGACTGCTAAGCTGCTACACGCAGCATGCCTATGCAATCTCTGCGCTTGCTGAAAGAACTGAGTTTTGACTTCTTTGTGAGGTGAAGAAGATTTTGGTGAATAACCAGAGAGTTCTGTCAGGATCTAATTTCTTGAACGCAACAGCTATGTATCAAGCCCATTTATAAAAAGAAAAAAAGGAGGAGACCGTTCTTCGTTCCAGTTGGTTTTTGGAAAGAGCTGCACAAATTGAGTTCTTTTATTTCTGTGATTATGTGCACGTAATTAGTAAGATGTAATTGAAAGGGGACCTTGGTAGTGATCTAGCCCCGTGGATATTTTATTAACTAATGGTGCATTTTCATGCTTAAAACTTTGGTTATTTTTTCTGGTTGTTCTGTTGTTGATGTGTTTAATTGTAGTATTTTGTGCCCAATGTAATTTAAACATTTTTATTAGTCTGTAAAAGTCATTGCTAAACTTCTGGGTAATCTGCCAGTTAGCAAGTGTGGGCTACTCCTGCTGCAGTGCAGGCTTAGGCCAAGAAAAGCCTTGAAGGCTCAGGCACAAAGCAGTCATCAAATGTGGGTCTCATGGAGTGCAAAAATGTCCCCTCACCATTTGCTACTGCATGTATCTGGGGAAAACCTCACAGTAAGCACATTGCCATCACTGCTCTGTGCCTCCAAACAAAGGGATTCTGATTTTCTTTTTAATGCTTTTCCAATTCCCGTGACAACTTCTGCACCTCTCTGCTTCTCCACATGTGTGCATTTGAAGAGACTTCTACCACTGAAAAATTTCTTTGGGATAGAAACAAAACAAAACAAAACACAGGCAAAGCCACCAATCCCTTCAGGCTTTATCATCTCTTGCTCTCCTTTTGCTTAACAGTAATGCTATTCTTCCCATCGTCTGTCACCTTCAACTTACATATTCCACCACTGTCACCAGTATCGGTCATTGTTTTCTCTCCAAGAGTAGCCTGCATCCCATAAAACCGTTCTCTTATCTGAACACACCTCTTCACCTCAAAATCTCCCTCCTTGAAGTACCAGTCGATGTTTTCAGAAAATGAGATGCAGAGGAGTGGCTCTCAGGGATTTCAGTTATTGCTGCTCAATACGTGGTATACTTTTTTTTTTTCCTGACAACGTTTCTGTTCCTTTCTTCTGTTTTTCTTGTTTTTGATTTTTTACACTTCGGCTCACCTTGTGTAAGGGCCCTGAACATTACTGCTACACAAATGTTAATAAAAATAACGGGTGGGGGCAGTGCCCTTCCCCTTAGCCTGAACATACTGTTTATTTCCAGCTCTCTTGTGGCCCTTCTTATCCATGTTCTGCAGCAGTTCAGCCTCGCCTTTTCTGTGTACAGATAAAAAGCATTTCATTAAGATCTCTAACAATAAACTTGCAAACATGTCTGCCGCTGCAGGTGCTCAGCCAGATGTTGCAGGCAATCTCGCCTTCACTCGGGCGCGTGCTGCCGCCTGCTGGCTGCAGAGCCTGCACGGCACGGATTGCTGCCTGGAGAGAAGTCGGGTGGGTGGTGGAGTGAGCTGGAAATCTTGACCAAGATTTGGGCTTCAAAAACAAGCAAACTCAAAACATTTTCGCATCGGGAAGTTGCTATGGTTCCTGTGGACAGATGGAAGTGCAGAAGTAGCCATTCCCTGCAAAAAGCTGCCTCTTATCCTTAAAAGTGGGGAGGGGAATCCAGGCTGTTGCTGTTTGATATTCTGTTTGCTGATCTGCTTGAATCTGAATCTGTGACTTGAGAACAATTCAGTTCAGACTTAATCCTGCAGTTGCCTTAATAGGAGTTGCAAATTTCAGCTTCTAGTAGCTTCAGCAAGAACAGCATAACTTCTTCATTGTATGTGGAAATGTAAATGATGGAATAAAAAGCAGCCAAACAAAAAACCTCACAAACTCAAGTCTGGAAAACGGTACAAGATAGCCATTTAAGAAGTCCAGTTTTACTCTATCTGAGAAGGACCAAGTTTGTCTTGGAGCTCCCTGTTTGTCAGTTTGGTATTGATAGGAAATACTATCATGAGGCCTGTTAGGATCATTGTTGTGATGGACATACTATCACTTTAATAACTGACTTCTTGTATCTAAATTCTATTGCAAATATTAGATAAAGATTCTTCTCATATATTAGATAAAGGCACTTTAATCAGTAAGCATTTTAGTTAGGAGAAATAATCAATTTGTGCTGTTTCTTGCAGGATCGAGTGACGTTCAGAAGAATTATATTGAAAAACAATGCAAAGAAGAGGAAGACATATGAGTTATTTATTGAGTCTGTACCCCTTCTCAAGTCCTTGGAGGTAAACTCTCTCAGAGACATTTGCATCAGTTTCTTGTGTTAGCTCCCCAGTTGGTTTCTACTGTATCAGAAATCTGTGTCATTTTTTGCTTATAAGCTTCTAAGTCCTGCTTTAGTATCCTATTTGCTGTACAACTGAATTTGCATTGTTGAGGTTATCCAACGTATTTTTCATATCCACTGTTCACAGTAGGCAATTTTTATCTCAGTCTTTGAAAAGGCTTTAAAACATAAAACAGGTAGAGAAGAGGTATTAAAGGATTAAGGTGGAAACTGGGACTCGGGGCTTTGGTTCTGTTTGAGGATGGGTTTTTGAAGTAACAATACGGTCTCTGGAATATTTGATTCTCATCATCCATGAATGATTTTAAATTTCAAAGATGCTTCCCACAGCAGATCTTGCTTTTACCTTAACTCATCTAAGCTAAGAATAAACTAAAGGAAGCACTGCTGCCCAGGAAGAAAATAACCAGGCAGAGCAAGCACGTGTTATATTGATGTGTGTGGTGCATGATTTTAGGAATGTGTAAATTGTCACTTCTAAGCTATTGATTCAGCCTGTATTTTCAGAAGGGCTTTGGAGGCATGCCAAACTGCATGGAACATTGTAATGTGTCTGCCTTTGCCTTATGCCATATCTTATATTTTTCTGTTTCCTTGTTATACTTTTCAGCTTTAATCTTTAGCACTTGAGAATAGTTCTCAATCCTCTTGAGAGAAGATTACAAAATAGCAAAGCATCATAAGTGTAAATAGTGGCTTCCAGAATATATTAGTTTGGACCTATGCTGACAGCTGTGGAAGGGGTGAATTACACAACATCTCCCTCACTCACTGGCTTAAACTAGTTTCATCAGTGTGACTTATTTTTTTATTTTTTTATTTTTTTGAGCCCAAAATGACTCATAAAAGTTTAAGGATACAAAAAAAGAGAAAAATCTCATTAGCACTGGCTGGCTTTTTGCATGACACACTGCAGTTGAATCATGTGTGGATCGTAATTAACAGTTTCTCAAACATGGGCTAGATGGAGGTGCATTTGTGAAATGAATAGATTAAAAATGAATCATGTGTTGACGTATTCATTTTAACTGTTTAGGATTTTCTTCCTTTCTTAATGTATTTTTATACTGTTTTGAACCACTAAAGTTGTTTTGTGATGTGCTAGATGGGCAGCAGGAAACATTGGAGATAAATTTAACTGTCCTTTCTCCCTTCCTGTTTGTGAAGGCCGAAGCACATTTCACTGCATGTCGGTTTAGTACCTCTTGACCTTGCTGCAGGGCGTTCTGTTGCAGTGCTTGCTTACAGTTTTTACATCCAGTGTCTTTCTCATATCCCCTCATCCTCTTGCTAATCTAGCAGTGAGCTTTAAGACAAAACACAGCCAACCAAAATAAACACACAAGACCTCCAACCAACCAAAGACATTCAAGTGTGTAGCAATGAAAATATTTTGAAAATCAATTACCAGTATTTTTCATTGAGGTTTCTTGGGAATTACTTGGCATTTTTCTAAGAGTTTTCTTCAGATTTCAGCTGAATCTCACAGGAAGTGATTTTTTTTTCTTAGTTCTAAAACAGCCAAATCAGTCATTTTTAACTTTAGGTGTGGGACACTGGAAATTTTTTTTGCCATTGATCATTGGTAGTCGTGAAAGTTGTGCTGCAGTATTATGAAGTCATGTAGGGGCTGCTTTTTTTTAGTAGCCAGATTCAGCATGTTTCTGTCTAGTGAACACTTCTTAATTTCTGAGTTATGAAGTTTACTACAGCAGGTAATTGTGCTTCATTTTCCTCTTCATTGCAGGCATCAGAACGAATGAAAATTGTGGATGTTATAGGAGAGAAAGTGTATCAGGATGGGGAACGTATCATTTCTCAGGTACTTGGAGTATAAATTCCCATCTGTCATTCTCCCCTCTTTGTTTTTGTTCCTGTGTGGAACATGATACATTTTGTCTGCTGTTATAGATGGAGGCCAGATTGAAACATAAACCTGGACAAATTCAAGCTGAAGCTTTTCTTTTTCCCTGTGACAGATCTAACAGTTTGGAGTCTTTTTACAGATGAAACACAAGAATTCTTCATTGATCTTAGCTGGGGGGGGGTAGCTTTGTATATTTATTTTGAGAAAGTGCTCTATTTTAAAAAGGAGTTAATGCAAGGAAGTCCTTGGCTTACCTGAAATGGTAGACTTTTTGATCACAGGTCTTCCCGTTTTATAAACAGAGTCTGAATCCTTGATAGTGTCTTGAATAGTTAACCTTAATTACCTTGAATATCAGCTAACACAATGCAAGAAAATGACATTTGCTGATAACAAAATACAGCCAAATCACTTCTCTCCAAAAAGACTCAATTGTGTAAGCTGTGTCTTGTTGCTTAAGAGCCTGAGAAAACTGGACTGTCAGCAAAATCAAAGCTGTCTCATAACTGGGAAGCTATACAGTCAGTGATATGGGATTGGTTTAAATCTATAGCAGCTGAATTAAGGATAAGGATGTAATTACACATAAGGGAAATTACAAGTAGGGTTAGTATTCTGGATTGATCTGGGTGATCATTATACACTGCTAGAGATGATGAAGTTTTATGCTTGGAAATGATGGTGATAGCTCTTGTACTACAGCAATTGCATTACTAGCATAAATCCTTTTTCTCTCATGGATAGTGTTACATTTTAATTATCTTTCTGGAATTTGATCTGTCAGTTAGGGCAGTATGATTGAAAGCACTAGCTTTTAATCATACTACTGCTGCTTTAAACCATACTGCTGGTGTTATGTGAAGTCCTCATGTGTCCTACTCAGTTTGTTTTCAGTGTTTAAAAGTATTCAGTACATTGTTAAGAAGTGTGCTGAGTGCAGCAGTTCGTGATAGCTGGCAACAGGAAAGGAAAAACTTCGTACTGGAATACTTATTACTATTCTGAGGAACCACAGATAAGAGCCTAATTTCTTCTGTAACTTCATGGGACTTTTTCTTAGAAACAGATGAGTGGAACTAAAGTTTTTACTACAGCAACACATTCCAGTATCTTTTTTGAACTTCATTCTAAATGGCTACCAATTTCTATCTTCTCCCACTTCCCTGATGTGATTTGTTTTCCTTAAATAGTGTGATGCCATTTAGTGCTTTATTCTTTTTCCACTACATTTTCACAGCTGTTGTGTAATTCTTCACATTGATGGCTTGCACAAAGCCCAGTTCAGTATAAATAATACCATTCATAGATACTCTTATAGTAAACTAAAAATATATATGTATTGTTTACCTTTTCTTCACAGGGCGATAAAGCAGATTGCTTTTATATTGTAGAATCTGGTGAAGTAAAAATCATGATTAAAAGCAAGGTGAGTTTGAATTGGGTAATTAGATTTTAAATTAATCCCTGATTTGATTGGCTAAATCATTGATTGTCTAATTGCAGTGTGCGAAATCCTAACTTGACTGACTTTAAGACATTATTTTAAGTACTTGATTGTTGTCACAAATGTGATGTATGTTTTAAATCCCCATACCTGTTCTGAAGTGGCCAGGAGTCAGTTTGCCAAAGTTGGAAGGTCTGTTTACTTCTATCTACTCCTCTGCAAACTGATCTGTTGTACTGTCCCTGGCCTGAAGGGTCAAAAACCTTCTTGTAGGGTTGTAGCAAAGCACAACTAACAAAAAGCTGGGGTGTGTTATTTCCAGTAGCCATTAGCATGTGAATAGATTCCTATACAGTCTGAAGCAGTCCTTTAGGAGTGAAGTCTTGTATATGACAAAACTTTGTAGCTGTGTTAGGCTTGTGTAATAGCAGTTCCTAAGTTTGTAGCAGTGAATATCTGCCAATCTCAAAACTTGTGGGCCAGCATACACTTAAGCAAACTTTCAGTTGAACATGCTGTCAAGGCATTATAGGGTATGATTTAGGAACTGCTAGTTTTCAAGCTGTAAACCAATGGGCAGTTGCACATGCGCAGTCTATCTGGGATTAACTTGAAGCTTGTACAAAGACAGAACTGTATGAGAGTCATTAAAATGTACTGTTTTGCAGACTATGATGAGTAAGGAAGCTAACCAAGAAGTAGAGATTGCCCGGTGTCACAGAGGACAGTATTTTGGAGAGCTTGCACTTGTTACCAACAAGCCCAGGGCAGCCTCTGCCTATGCTGTTGGTGAGGTCAAATGTTTAGGTAAGCAAATGTTCTCTGTGTGTATCTAGTTACCTGTTTCTGGTCTCTTACGGTTTTGTGAACTACCCCTAACTGATGAACTATTCAAAACCTGGCAGCCTTTTGGCACCAAGTGGTCAGGTGTTAGAAGCTAAGAGCACAGCTTGAAGTGGATGACCATGCAGAAATTTGAGAAATACCACTGCTTTTCTACTCAGACATCTAGTTTCAGATGGGTGGGGATAACTGCATAGCAAGTTGGTTTTCCTGTGTGGTCTGTGCCCTTTGAAAAGGAGAACTTGCACCAAGACTCCAGACTTAATCATTAGCTTCTTATCTAGAGCTTGCTTGTCACAGCTTTTAGGTGCTCTGTTAATGCCTGCACAGTGTGTATTTGACTTTTGTATTTATTCCTGAGATCAGGTGTGTGCTAATCTTGTTCCTCCAAGTGATAGTACAGAGGGAGATCAGCATCCATTGAAGCCTCAAAGCCTCAAATGGGTTAGATTGAAGTTCTGTGCTCCAGCTTCAAAAAGTAGATTGTTTTATCAAAAAGGACACTGCTTGACAATCATATTTTTACTTCTCTGCAGTCATGGATGTGCAAGCATTTGAGAGGTTGCTTGGACCCTGCATGGACATTATGAAGAGGAATATAACACATTATGAGGAGCAGCTGGTGGCAATGTTTGGCTCTAGCATGGACCTGATGGATCCAGGGAATTAGGCACAGGGTACCTCAGTGCCTTCTTAGTTCAAGACACAGAAAAGCCTCCTATCAGCAACACAACTCACAAGGAAAATGGACACTACGGAACAGTTAATGCTGCTGTCTTCTTGGGCATTTTAGAAACCATAAGCAAGTCTCGGCACAGATGGATTGCTCGCTCCCTGCCTCCACTTTGCTGCTGATACTTCATTATTAGACCTAGATTAAAGATGGTTCTAACTTTGAGTTCACTTACTTGGTTCAGAATGGCATCTGTCCAGCAGTTCAAGTGCCTGATACGACACCCAAAGTGTGCAAGATACAGAAGCCTCCTTCCTTCTGGTGTTCCTGTGGGATAAATTTTCAGATCAGATTTTGTGGCAGGAGGTTGCCTGTTCCTCAGAGGCAACCTGTGAAGTACAAACCTTTGATAGGTTTATTATCTTCTAACACTTCATTTACCCAAATTTGCTTTTAATTGTAGCAGCTGGATTTGACATTAAAATGTCAATGGAGCCAGTTAGTAAGATGGCACTGAAGCTTTCTTCCACCTGTGGAAAACTGCAGGTTCTACATTAAACCAAGTAAACTGAGCTGGGGACACAGGTGAGAGTCTGATTAGCAAGAAAATGCAGAAAATGAAGCACTACTAAATTTCAAGTGTTTTCTGAGCAGCAAAGAAAATTACTTCATGCTTCCCAAAAAAGTGCAGTGGTTCAGATCATATGGCTTGAAGGTGTCATAGTTGTCTCCTACCCAGATTTGCTCCATGTTTTTGACACTATATGTATATATATACATACATATATACACACACGTGTGTGTATATATACATATATACATATATATAGATGACCTTTCATTTACAGCGATCCTTTATACTGCAGATTTGCCAGGGTGCTGTTGTCTGACTCAATTTTAAAGCTTTTTAAGAATGAATATTTTGTAATTTAAAGGAAGACTACTTCTGTATTTATCTACAGAAGCTCCCTCCTTCCAGGGTCACAGTATTGTAACTTAATTAGACACTTGAATGCTTTCAAATGCCACAGATTTCATAAGCCTTTCAAAAGTTGTCAGCATTTGTCTTTGCAAAGCAAAGGTCTTTGCTAACTAGACAATTGGTGTATTGGCGGAATCTTTTGGTTTAGGTGATAACTAAGCTAATTATGTTTATCTAAAATACCTGTTAAATTTGCAGCATTTACTAGGTAGAGTGTTTCCACAGCTTTAATGAACTTAATTGGCATACTGCTAAGGTTTTATCAGAGCACTATATAAATATGAATCAGACAATAAGAAGGACATTTTTATGGTGTGCAAAAGAATATTTATATAGAGTCATAGAATGGCTTGGGTTGGAAGGGACCTCAAGGATCATCAAGCTCTAACCCCCCTGCTGCAGGCAGGACCACCAATCTCCATATCTAACACTAGACCAGGCTGCTCAAGGCCCCATCCAACCTGGCCTTGAACACCTTCAGGGACGAGGCATCCACAACCTCTCTGGGCAGCCTGTTCCAGCACCTCACCACTCTCATAGTAGATATCCAACCTAAATCTTCCCTCCTTCAACTTAAAAACCATTTTCCCTTGTCCTGCCATTATCTACCCTTGTAAAGAGTTGGCTCCCCTCCTGTTTGTAGGCTCCTTTTAGGTACTGGAAGGCTGCAATGAGGTCACCCCACAGCCTTCTCTTCTCCAGGCTGAACAAGCCCAGCTCCCTCAGTCTGTCTTCGAAGGGGAGGTGCTCCAGCCCTCTGATCATCTTTGTGGCCCTCCTCTGGACCCTCTCTAACAGCTCCCTGTCTTTCTTGTACTGGGGGCCCCAGACCTGGATGCAGTACTCCAGATGGTGCCTCACGAGGCATAGCAGAGAGGGACAGTTACCTCCCTGTCCCTGCTGGCCACCCCTATTCTGATGGAGCCCAGGATAAAGATATGAAATTCGTAGGTAGTAAATCTGTGACCCTTTGAATTTATGTTCTTCTGCAGCTCATGATAAGAACTTACTGGTGTTTTATGTGGATTATGATATTTTAATTGTGGATGCTGGTGTAACAATGTGCTGGCTTGATTCACAGCCATCTGAGAAAGAATAGAAGGATGCTAATGTGGAATTCCTGCTTCTAGTTGTTACAGTGGTGGATATTTCTTTAAGGCACAGAAAACTCCACTGCAACTCTGAGTTGATTTCTGGGTGACTTTCTTTTCCCTAAATAGATGAGGTCCTCCCAGTTTCTTCAATATAAGTAAGATGGAAACTTGATAAGTTTGACTATTGTCTAGTTACTGTAATTGGAATAATATTTTTATAAAATGCAAAAGATATGTAATGGGCACCACTGAACAAGGTGCTTCCATAGCATTAAAGTCCTGGTTGTAATGTGTAGCAGCTGTTCTAACTGCATGTATTTTAGAGCAGTGAATTTCCTTTGCTCTCCTGGGCTAGTTTTTCTTTCTTTCTTTTGTGATAAATTACAGCCAAAGAAGCAGCAGGTACTTCATTCATGCTTTCATGCTTCTGAGGTTTAACACCAAAGACAATATCCTTCTTTTAATTATGGGTTATTATTATTCTTTTGTTTGTTCTCTTAAAAAAAAAAATGGAAACAATCCACTCATCAGCTCCTTTCCTTGATACTTTAAAGTTCAAGATGGCTTCTGTCTTGGAACCCAAAACAACTTAGACTGTCCGGCAACCCAGACGTAAACTGGTCTGCAAACCAGTATGAGTTAAGTGCTGCCTAAGCTGTCATGTGAACTAAAGAGCAGCTTGCTGTGAATAATCATCAGCTGCGCCTTTGTTGCTCCCAGGCAGAATATCCTCTGTTCAGAGGGGCCTAGAAGGTTGAGCTGTCTCACAGATGGGTTCTGTTTCCTACAGCCCTTGGTTCTCTGCAGGACAAGATTTTATTCCTCAACATATGCAAACATTGGCAGTTGTTTTGTAGCATAACAAAATGCCTAGACTGATGTTAGATTTTAGTTAGTTCTGCCTGGAAGGGAAGATTTCATGGCTTCTAGAAGTCAAAGGAGAGGATGAGAACAGCAATTCAGAAGATTGGGATCCAAGAACAACAGTTTGGAGTTGTACCTTTCTCTGGACTCCCTGAAGCAAAAGCATATTGGGCAATGCCATCCTGCATCCAGGGTCTGTGACCTCTTTCTGTAGTGTGAAGAGGCAACCTGACTCAAATCCTTCAGCTGAAGGAGAGTGAGTCTGTAAGAAGGCTCATCCACGTGTAGTGTTGTAGCTTGCAACGTGCATGATTAGTTTGGTTTAACCATCGTGTTCTGTGCGATCTCAAAGCATGAAGGTACTGTCCAGAGTTTGTGGTGAGATGCTGGGTGTTGCCAGGTACCTGGTGAGCCAAACAGCGCCGGCAGTGAGCAAAGTCAGAAAACACGCAGGCAGTGATAGTGTGACTGGGGAGTGAAGCAAAGTGCCTGGTTGTGAAGATCTGCCTGCATTACTGCATCTCAGCTTATTCCTTTTCACTATGACTGCTCCTCACAAGTGAGCAGAATGCGCACAGTTGTTTTTGTTGTTGTTAGAGCTCAGTGAACAGTAAATGTGCTGTGACTCCCTGGAATTAACAGTGGAGACAGGTCTAGTTTTGAATCAAAGAACTCAGCAGCAAAGTGGGTAAAAAGGATCGTGTCTTTGAGACTTGGAGGGGAAAAAGATTCCGATTCCCTGCTTGTGATTGTTGTGAAGGCAGTGAGAGGAGCTTTCAGTGGTCGAATCTCCTGGCATATGGTATTTCTATTTAATGTCACAGCACAGGTTTCACAATGTTTAAACAAAGGGGGGGCAGAAGTGCTCTCTTCTGAAAAAGAAAAACAAAACTATGTGCAATTTTGCACAGAGGGCAAAAAAAGAAATCCCTTTGAATGTCACTTCCAGTCTTTCTTTTCCATTGGCTGAAAATGGACTCTTGTTCTTGATGTGTATTTGTAAACTAGTCTTGCCAAAATACAAACACTTTGTGTTTCTTTTCACTCCAGATGATTTTTGTTGTTACGGTTATTGCTGATCATTTCGCTTCCTTCAAACCAGATATTTTATTTCAAGAGGCCTTCCTTGTGGATTTTCTCCTGGTCATCTGCAGCACTACTCTGCTGTTCCGAGGTGGAAGAGAAAGTCGCTAACCTCATAAGAGAACACTCAACTCCGCTTAGCTGCCTGGAGCTAATAATGCGTTACTAATTTTCCTCTGCTTTGTGGGGCAGGAGGGGAATTAAATTCTGCATAAAGTTGCTACCTCAAGGCTCCAAGTGCTTTGAAAGTCTTTCACTTGGGAGAATTTCATAAGACAGTTCTTAAAATTGGTCTGTTCTTTTTGAGTTAAATATGTTTTTAATTGATTTGAGGGACCCTTATTCATTTTACACTTAGTATTTGATTCTCAAAGGGTGAACAGCTGCAAAGTTTGATTCTTGCAGTACAGTGTTAACGTGGAAAAAAAAAAGTATCTGCCATATAAACATATGGTTTTAAAAAGTTAAACCACTCTGGGGTTCGGCTTCACTTTTGGTTAATAAACTGACATGTTGTGTCCAGCCTTCCTGGTACGATCTGTGTGTGCTCTTTATTGTTCGCTGCAGCTGACGCAGCCCCCCACAGCGTGCACAGCAGAGTGGGATTTACAGCAGCTAACCGCATTTCCCTGGGCTGCCTCAGTTCCTTCTCCTGTTCTGAGGGCTCACAGAGAACAGCGCTCACCCTATCGCAGCAACCAAAACAGATCTGTACATGATCTGACCACCACCTTTTGCTCTCCAGTGATAAAACTTTGCTGTTGTCTTTAAAAAACTAATAGAAATTTCTGTAGCTATTATTGCTCCAACTAAAACTGGCAGCTCAGGCATGTTTGCCACCTAACTGTAGGAAGACCATTTGGGCTCTGTGCTGTTTCCCTGTTCCTGGGAGGAGCACAGTATTCCTCAAGTTCTCTCACTGTCCTACACTCAGTGCTGCTGCTTTCTGTGTGGCAAGCTGCCTTTTGTGTTAACCTCGCTAATAATTCAATGAGAAAATGACCTTTGGTACATGTTGAATGTTGGAAAAGATGATTTCACACCTGCTTTTGCTTAAGCTTTGTTTAAAGCATTTAGTATTTTACAAACAGGCTTTAAATTAGGCAGCAGAGTAGCCCGGGGAAGGAAGGTGTCCATTGGGCATCCAACAGACTGCGTGGGAGACTGGGATCTTTTGGCGTGGTTGGAAATGAGCTCTGCTGAACGCTTACAGGGGAGGCTTTGGGGCACTGTGTTGCTATTTTCTTACAAATGCCTCCTTTAAAGCACTGCTTTAGCTGACATAAGCGTGCTGTATCTGCATCAGCAGGAGGAAGGTGAGAGCAGGCTGCTGCCTGCAGCACAGGAGCCCTGCGCTTCACAGCCTGACGCAGCTGGGCTGCCAGTGAGTGCCTGGGATGGAGGGGACTGATCCCAGGGGGACAAAAGGCAAAGGTCAGATAGGGAGAGCTACCCCGAACCTCGGAGTTCCTTTACACAGAGCGGTCAGAGGGGGGTTAAGGAGATGGAAAATGCTTTCCGATGAGCTCGGCCCTGACTCGGTGCTCCGGGTGGCTGTTTGGTCATTGCGGTGTTGCCGTGCTGTGTCAGATTAACTCCTGGAGAGAGGCGTTTTTAGAAGCAGGAATCAATCCGGTTCTTAAGCTCGGGCTGTTTCATCCTGAGTGCTCTTAAAATTATTAACATTCTTCTTTTTGATCCGTTTGCAGAGTGAAGGCACTTCCCCTCTTCTGCTGCTTTCCCCCCCAACCCCCGGCCTTTGTGCCCACCTCTCACCCACAGCCACGACTAAAGCCCACCCGCCCCGTTCCTGCCGGCTGTGTGCCCGCGGGCCGTGCACACGTTACCGTGTGTGTTCGTGCGGTTCCTGTGCACTGCCCGCCATCCCCAGGATCGCTCCGTGTGTTACGACGTGCGCTGCGTGCGGCTCCGCAAAGGGATCGCGGCGGCGCCGTTTATGGTCGCAAACTTATTTACAAAGCGTACAGCGGTTGCCTAAGCTTTTAATTGCCGCTTCGACCTCGGTACGGCGCCCGCCCGGGCCGGCGGAACGCAGGGCGGTACCGCGCGCCGTGCCGGCAGCCCCGCCTCGCCACGGCCCCGCCGGGCCGCCGTAGAAGGGGCGGGCGCCGCCGTCCCGCCGGGCGCATGGAGCGAGCGGAGCCGCCCGCGGCCGCCTACGAGCGGCGGGTGCTGCTGAGCGCCGCGCAGCACTGGTACCTGCGGGTCCGCCTGTGCGTAACCCCCCCGCTCCCCCGCCCCGCTCCTCGCCGCCCCCCGAGCCCGAACTCCGCTCTGTTTCCCCGCAGGGAGCTGCCCGACGGCGCGGCGCGGCCCGGCGCCCCGCAGCTGAAGCAGTTGGTGGTGGCGGCGCTGCGGGAGCTGCACGGAGAGGTAACCGCGCGCGGGCGGCGCTGTGCCGCGCGCTGCCCGACTGCACCTAACGGCGGCTGTGTGTGCAGGTTGGGGCCGCTTTGCCTGTCGACGTCTTGGCGTACGAGGAGAAAAGTCTCTGCGCCATCCTGAGAGTGATTAGCAGGTAAGGCGCGTGGGAGTAGGTTGGTAATGAGGTCCATCGAAGAGCGGGCTGTGAGGAATTAGGGCTGAGTACAGCCGTCTGTGTGGAGCGTGTCGGAAACAGCGGGCTGTGAGAGAGGAGAGAGGCTCTTCTGCAGGGTCTGTTGGGACGGGACGGGGGGAAATGGCTTTGTAAGCCATGTGCACCCCTATCTTGTTCCTGCTGTAGAGCAGAAGGGTCCGGAAGGAGCAAAGCCCTGCTGGAAGGCGTGGCTTTAAATCTCTTCCTGTGAGAATGGGGGCCAGGTGTGAATGTTGGAGATGGCTGCAGGTGCTGTGGGGGAAATGGTGCTCAAAGGCACAGGAAGAACGTAAGGAATGGGCCAGTAACATAACATGGCCACAGTAAGCATCTGCTGCGTGTCAAGGACAGGGGCACCGTCCTTGCAGCAACCCTTCGTGCCACAGAGCTGCTCCCAGAGCTCACTGGTGATGTTACAGGCTGTCACACTCTGCTTTGTTACCCTCTGTGTAACGTGTTTAAAAACACTTGTGCTGCAGGAAAAGAGAAAGAAAAATGTAATGTCTTCTGTCCTATTTTTACTCAGTGGCCTCGTCAAGCTGTGGAGTGCTCTGACCCTGCAGGGCTCCTACCAGAACAGGCGCTGTGCCTTCCGGGTGCTGCAGGTAATGGGGCCTCCCCCCCATCACTGCTGTGCTGTTCGTTGTTCTGACCTTTCTTCCCTTTCTAATAGTCAGTAGTTACCTCGTGTAGAAATGCATGCATAAATGTGTACCTCCAGAGCTTTTCCCTTTTCTCTCCCCCCTGAGGATGTTGCTTAAGTAAACGTCCTCCACAAATTCTTTGTCTCTGAAGCCACGGCTAAACAAATGTCTGCTTACTTGTAGCTCTTACTTTAAAATCTACATGAATGGGAGGGCTAAATGTTTTCAACTCTGGGTGCATTTAATGATTTATTTATTTTTTTAATGCTTCTCGTTTTCTTTTTTTTCTTCCCCCAAAACAAGACATCTCCATTTCTTCTCGCCTTAGCTGGGAACAGCAGGGAGCTGGTCTTGCACTGAGCGTGGCCGGTTGGACTGTCAGAAGGTCCTTGAGATGTTGCTGCTCCTCAGGTGTGGGATTTCTAGAGGGGATTTCCGACACGGAGCTTCAACAAAGCTGGTGGTTACCAACCTGCTGCTTGGATGTCCGTTGCTTCAGAATTTACACATAAAAGTTGGAGACAAAGCTGAACTTAGCAGAGTTTTTACACAGAATGATGTTGTTACTTTTTCTCATTTAACAGGTGACACAAATCCTTTGCATTTAAGCGAAGATTTTGCAAAGAAAACTAAATTTGGTAGAACTGTTGTGCACGGAGTTTTGATCAACGGACTTATTTCTGCAGTTCTGGGCACTAAAATGCCTGGGCAGGGCTGTGTGTTTCTTTCTCAGGAGATTCGATTTCCAGCTCCTCTGTATACTGGAGAAGAAGTGATAGCTGCAGTGCAAGTGAGACGGCTGAGGAGCTCCGTTGCACACATCGCTGTATCGTGTAAAGTCAGAGAGAGTGGGAAGACTGTTATGGAAGGGGTGGTGAAAGTCATGGTGCCAGCAAGCTCGAGCTGCTGATCGTGTGTTACTTCACAGTAAAGACAGAAATGTATGCTTGGTTTTGACCATCTTTGTCACTCGTCATCTGTTAATGCAGTAAACTTGCAACAAAAAAAACCCTTCAAGATCTTTCGTCGACAGGAAACAAACACAGTCCTGAGAGTGACTGCATCGAGAGGCTTAAACCTTTGTATTGTTCTGTGCAGTGCTGGGATCGGGCGCTCAGGTCCGACTGATGTGGCCCTTTTAGACAAACCCCTGCTGTGCTGCAGGGCTTGCAGTGGGGCTGCTCCTTCCAGGCAGTCTGCAGGTCACACTGGTTAAGTTCAGTCAAAACATTCCTGCTCTTTATAAAGCAGTTGTATTGCTAACAAACAGGTGGGAAAGGAGGATGCTGTGCATTTCACAAGCGAAGCAGACGAGTGGGAGTGCTGGCACTCACATACTGCAAGATTTCTCCAGGTAATCTGCACTGAAGCTCTGGCTGATGTTGCTGCAACTGCTCTAGCTTTTACATGTAAGTAGTAGTCGGCCCTTATACAGGCAATGTATGCCTTCTGATAAAGCTTGAAGGTGCAACTCTTGCCATGGTTCACCAGGAATAATGGGGACCATCTCCTAAAAGCACAGGCTCTTTTCAGTGGCTGACCCATAACTTTATGGCAAAGCCATGCTATCCTCCCATCTCCTCTGCAGCAGAAATGCATTCTGCATTGATGCAGATGTTTGCTGTGTGTGTGCTAACTGCTGAGTCACGGCCTGAGCCACTGATTGAGCACCTGGGGAAAGGACCGGTCAGCCCTGGGAGCACAGGTGAAGGCAATTCAGCTGTGTGACCAGAAGGGGTGGAGCCTGGCTGCGCCTCTCTTAGACCTCACTGAAAGGCTGAGTGCCACTCTAGGATGATCTCTTTCTGGAGATCCCTCCTTGGAGCTCTCCCCTGTGACCGTGGAATCTTCTGCTATGGGTGAGCAATCTTCCCTTCCTTTGTAGCACCTTTCTGTCACGCTGATCCTTCCACCATCACACCTTTGTTGCAGTGCCTTTCCCATCGTGTTGATATGTCCAATTGCTACACTGTGGAGAGGGAGTTTGCCTTCAAACAGCGCAATGAAAGTGCCAATAAAGCAGCCGAGCTACCCAGGCGTGGTGCGGCAATGAAGCTCAGGTGGCATCCAGCCGGAGCACAGGGAGGGGCAGCCAGGAGTAAAGGTAACATCTGAGCTGTTTGGTGTCAGCACACCTCAGAGCGCGGGGCTCTGTTTAACTGACACCTGTGAGGAAATATAAAGTACGGATTTTAGAGGAGAGGAAGATGTTGAGTCCCAGCTGAACTTTCCGTGGCAGTTTCCCCACCCAAGAGCCAGAAATAGGCACGGAGCTGCCCCCATCCCACCCCCTGCCGGCGGTATGGCGGCGCACCGCAACGCGACCCGCGGACGGATTCGTGAGGGCCGCGCTGCCGCCGCTGCTCCGCGCGCGCCCCGCCTGAGGCCCGAGCAGCGCGGGCGCCCCTGAGGGCCGCGCCCTGCGTGAGGCCGCCGGGACGGCACGGCGCCCCCTTGCGGGCGGGCGGTCGCGGCGCAGGGCGGGCGGCGGCGCTAAGGCCCGGCGGGGCGGCGCGGGGCGGCGCGGCGCTGCCGTGTTGACAGCGGCGGTCGCGCCGGGAGCTGGCCGGGGAGGAGCAGGTTGGCGGCGCCGGGCTCCCGTCGCCCCTCCGCGGCATGGCTTTCATGGAGAAGCCGCCGGCCGGCAAGGTGCTGCTGGACGACACGGTGCCGCTGACAGCGCAGATCGAAGCGAGCCAGAGCCTGCACTCCCACACGGTGAGGGCGGCAGGCCGGGCCGCGGCGCCGAGGGGAGAGGGGCCGGGGGGGAGCGGGGCGGCGGGAGCGGCGCTGAGGAGAGCCCGGGGTGAGGAGGGGAGCCCGGGGGGAGCGGGGCCGAGGGGAGCGGGGGGGTCCGGCTGCGGCGGGGGGTGAGGGGTGCAGCGCGGTGTCCCGCTGGAGGTGGGCTGCGAGGTGAGGTGGGGAGGGCCGCAGGAGCGCGGTGCTGCCTCCCCCCCCACCCCCGGCCCCGCGTGCTGTCAGCTCGGTGCGTCTGTGCCGCGGGGCTCTGCCCGCAGTCCGCCCCAGCCCCGGCTGCCCCTGCTGGGCAGGGGCGCAAACGCTCGGGCTCGGTGGTGCCGCAGACCTTCGTCCGCCCCGAGAGAGGCCTCGCACCGCCCGCGCTTTCTGCTTTCCTCAGGATCTGTCACGGCTGTTTGGAGCAGAGACGGGTCCCGGTTGCCCCGTTTCAGTGGCTGAGGCGAAGTTGCCCCGGGATGGGTCGCGCCCTGAGGGGTGTCGGCGCGGTGCCGTCACGCTTCCCCTGCGCGGGGAGTGGCGGCACAGCAGCGGGAGCTGCCCGGAGCGGGGTCACAGGGCCGGCCCGGCTGCGTGCACGCCGCCTTCGTGAGCGTGGCACTGCTTCTGAGTGTGCACCAACAACCCACATTTCACAATCTGCTGCCTGTGGTTATTTTCCGCTTTGAGAACTGGGCTTGTTGGGGTGTGAGCAGGCGGCGTGTGGCAGAGAATCAGAGAGAGCTGGCTGCCACTCCTGGCTGTGGCGGAGCAGGGATGCTGGGCCCCGCAGCAGCAGCAGCAGCAGGCCGGCAGGCAGCGTGCCCTGCACGGGGAGGGCTGATCTGGTCCTCTGTGCTTATGCAGCGTTATATCGTGTGTTATTTTTCTTCCTGTGTGTGAGGAGCTCACGTTAACCGATGTTCTGGTCTTCCTCTGAAGAGAGATCACATATGAATAATCTTGTAGATGTGGTGATCCTGGCAGGCTGTGGCTCTCCCCCTGTTGCAGCTGCTGCTATAAATGAGGCTGACCAGGTTTATGTTCTGGCAGGCCTCGTGCTTCTGTCTGTTGCAGTAGCCAAGGGGTGTCTGCATCAAGACCTGCAGAAGTTGTGTCACTTCCAGTGTTGCCCGTTAGCAGCCCAGATTGGTTTCATTGTTAACTCATTCTTATTGAAGCTTGTTGCACTTCTTTGCAAGTGGTGGTAGCAGCTTGTTGTGTTCCTTTGGCTTGTGTAGGTCTGATTAGGGGGGGAAAATGGCACAAAATCCTTTTAGAATGAGTATTTGGAGGTAGGCTTTCAGTCCAGAGCGTGTGCTTGTTGCCTTGGCTGAGGTTGATGGTAAATGTCAGCCCCTCACCTTCCATCTCTGTACTCTGTTACTAATGGATGTTCAGAAAGAAACCTCAACTGACTTGTTCTGATCTTTTGTTAATAGCAGAGCGCTGAAGCACTGCGCCTTTTGATTTAAAGTCTGTCTCTAAGATACATCTATTAGTAATTGTTTGTTTTACTGCAGAAGCCCTGTTGATAGTTGAAAGATGGTTTGAAGTGTCTGTAGCACAGATGGTTTATAGAATGGCAGTGTGGGATAACCAAATGCAGGAAGCTGTAACGGAGCCCTGCGTTCCTACGTGATGTCAGTTGAGTGTTTTGTCACTTCGAACCCTTCAGCTTACGTCCCCGGTGTCTGAGTGATTATTGCTGGTATTGCTGTCTCTTGTTTGGTCTTGGCTGGTATTAATAATCCCACCAATAGATCCTTCTGCTTGAAGAGGTGCATAAATGAATCCTCTCTAAGAAATATCTAGCAGGTGGGGTATAGCAGAAGTGTTTCTGAGGGACGTGAGGACTGTTGCAGTTTGTTATGTTATAGTTGGAAGGAAGTATGTTGCCACTGACTCTTTGGTTTTGTCCCCCATCCCACCTCCAAGTGATTTCCTAACAAGACGTAGGCCTATTCCATTCTTTATCCCCCTAAAAACATCTGTAAAACTAAGTCTCCACCTGCTTGGTGTTGAAAATAGCCCGTGTTCTGAGCAACCAGTGAAGGAAAAGGTGGGGAATTTCAGGAAGGGCTCTGTGGACACGTGAAACACCCAGCAGAAGACCAGAGTTTGTGTCAGTTGAATAGCTCGCTTCTCTATTGTTCTGAGCAGCTTCTGTTAGTTTAGGTTTGATGCAACAGAATGAGTGAATATAAACCGAATGGCACTGAGTCAAGGGCTGCGCTTGGCAGGCACCCAGTTTCTCTTTCCTGGGGGTGAAGATGAAGCTGAAAAATAAAACTGAAAGTAAAACTTGAAACTACAGCATAGTACCTGGGCTGTCCAGAAAGCCGGGGAGGGGCAGAGCTCGGAGCTGCAGTGTTCTTTCGAGGGTTTGAACTTCTTGCTTAGTAAGAGCACGGCAATCCCCTCTGTTGTTTTTAGAGCTCGAGGAAAGCAGCTGCAGAACGCTGTGGTTTGCTCACGAGCTCTCTGTTCTTTTCCAAGAGAAAAGAGCTGGAAGTTCTTAACTCGCGTTGGTACATCTGAGCTGTGTAATCTCTGTGCTTCTGCGTGGCAGCAGAGACATTGTCAGCGGCGTCTGTCATTCTGTGTGTTTCCTTCAGGGGTGGCTGAAGGTGGGAACAACACCTTTTCTCTGCTACTGAGTGTCACTGCGACACGAGTGGCTGCGGGGCACCTCCTGCAGGCTGGGTTCGTGCTCCTGGCAGGGCCGTGCACAGCCATTTTGCAGGGAATGAAGTTGTTTTGTCGCCGCAGCACTCCTTGACTTCAGTGGGAGCGGGATGACATCCACTGTTTGAAACCGTTTGCAGGCATCTCCTCGTGGTGCCAAATGTGTTCTGACAACAGGGAGACACTTCCAGCACCAAAGCTTTAATACATTTTCGCTACTGAAATTGCTTCATCTTGCAGTTCTTGCTCTGTGTGCTCCCCGTTTAAAGGTGGCTTTCTCTGTAAGCTTTGGTAGGCGGCTGCATGCTTCCACAATAGCCTGGATGTATGGCACATCTGTACATACACATTTCAGAGCACCTCAAAGTAGTAAAACCACTACTTCTAAACGTCCCTTCATTCTTCTCCAAAGCAATTTTCCCTTTTCATTCTGTTTCACACTGAGATCGAAGGAGCCAGACGGCCAATTTTGCTCCAGTCCATCACTGTGTGAACAGCGCTTGGAAGCAAAGAGCTGAAATGAATCCTTCTTGCAACACGCTCCCAGAGCGTTTCATTCTCCACGAGTGAAGATGACTGCTGATGCTTCAGAAAGCGTTTATGTTTTTCCTGTATTATTTCCTTTCTTTTTTTCCTGTGCAGCAAACAATGGTGCCCTCTATTTCTGGAACTCTAGCATCATCTTAAAAGCTTGCGGAGGACTTTGCCCATCTGCTTTACAAGGAGTTCAATCTCTCCGTGTTTGCCTTCGCTTTGAAAAACAACTTCCTAAAATTACCTTTAGAGACGACTTTGGGCAGGGAGCTATTAGAGCTCGCTCACTGGGCGCTGGGATACACAGATCCCCTGTAGCGTTTGGTGAGGTTGACCTGTTCTTGAAAATGGGAGTGGTTTCATCACAGATTATTTAGGGTATTCCAACCTTATGGTTTCCAGTAGTGAGCGTGCTGAGTGAGGATGGCATCTGCACGGGCTGCAGGCGGAATATTGCCTCCTTAGAGACCCTGCACTGTAGTCTTTGAGTGCTGAGTCTTTCCCAGGAAGTACAGTGCATTTCCCTCTCTGACAGAGGCCGTGGCACTGCAGCACATTGGCTGCCCTTGTTTCTCCTGTTCCTCCCCGGAGCTTTTCTTGCTCAGTACATTTCATGACATGTAAATGCGTGTCCTATTTTTCCAGTAGTCGTCCTACTTCATAGCCGTCCTTGTTGAGCAGCTCACACTGCCACAAAGCCACACAGCCACCGTGGAACTGTGTGACATCCCCAGACACGTGCAGTGCAGGTGAGCACTCGGTGCAGTGTGTGCTGTGCTAAGGGAGGACTCTGCCCCGCGGGGAGCACCGAGCTGAGCAGTTTGCCTCATTCTGTTGCTGCTTTTCACATGGGAGATTTTCTAAGTAAACACTTAAAAGAGCTTCTTATTAGAAATAGTTTCAGTGCAGCTTGCTTACGCAGGGATTGCATTCATGCTTCATTAGGCTTTCCTCTCTTTAATGCTTATAAAATAAAGCCCTTTCAAACTTGCAGTTGATGTGTTCTGAAGGTGACCTGGATCTCTATAGTGGTCGGCTTTTCAAGCCTGTTGGATTACACAGATGTAGAGCAGAGGTCTGTGAAATAGGCTGACTGTCCTGAGCCAGAAATGGAGAGATGATTTTTGTGGGAAAACAGAAAGTATTACCCAATATTGGCCAGAGGTGTTCTACTTTTTATTATACGAACCCCTCATTGCACCATTTGGTTTTTCTGATTTCATCTCTACAAAAGCCTTCTCTTCCATTTGCTTTCTGTTTATTAACTAGGAAAGGTGATAAACAACAGTGTTAAACGTTTTGACACGTTGGGGTCACACGGCTTTCCCTTCTCCCAACACTGTTTTCCTCTTTCTTGTCTAGCAGAGCAGCAGGAAATTATCCAATAGGTAAAAGTGCTTTGCTTGGCATCTTTAAGTGTATGTGTAAATACGTATGTTGAACTGCTGCTGGCAAACTGAGCTGGTGGCAGGAACTGGCTCAGCAATGCTGAGCAAAGCAGTGGACATTCAGAGCTGACTGCATGGGTTCAGGGTTGGGGTTAGAGGAGAGGCTCTGCGGTGGGACCCACATGTTGGCTGCTGGTCATTGCCTCTCTTGTTCCAAGAGCCAGGGCCTGTCTGTGCCATCTGGCAGCTGCCAGGTCTTTGTGAAGTCCATTGGTAAACTGAGTCCTGGAAAAAATGTTGAGCTGCTCATGTAGGAGTGAAGACATCGTGGGAATTTCTGCATGACTCGAGGGAAAGTGGAGCTAAATTAGGCCTCGCTGAACCTGGTTTTAAATACACAACATGTTCAGCAGGACTGAGCTCAGATAGTTGGTAGCCTTTTCCAATTCAGGTTTATCTATTCTATATGATACAGCCAAACAGTGTGTCTGTCTTGTTACACCTGCATTTTCCCTCTGGGCACAGTCTCTGTCCCATTGACATTGGACCACCTCAGTCTAAAATTGCTGGAAACCATATATTTTTCTGAGCAGGATTTGACACCTTTTGTACGCTGAGGCCTTTTCCTGCAGAGCTGGAAGCTCTTCTTTGGCCCTGTGGAGACATCTGTTGGCAGTGCTGGTTGGTGATCCCACAACGATCTCATCACCTCATGGAGGCAACTTCTCTCAGGAACTCCGCATCCCACGTTCTCCTGGTCATGTGTAACTGGGGCGAGTGCTGGCAGTGGGACTGTCTGTCTTATTATGGCTTCTCTATTATAGATTTTCTTTGGCTTTTGTTCACATCAGCTTTGGGAAACAAAACAGAGGACCATTCAGGTGTTGTCATTGGTCACATTGGCCAAGTGGTGCTGAGTGCCAATTCTTCATTGCCTTCAGCACTGATAGAGGAGTGTGCCGGGACCTGTCTTCTCAGTACAGAGCTAACAGCCACTTTACAGAGTGATGCTCTCTTGTTGCAGTGATGTTCTCTTGCTGTACAACATAAACGAGGTACTCCATTAATGCTTTAGGGCACGCAAGCAGAACTGGGTGGGAGAACGCTGTGGAAAAAACAGTTGTGTCCCCATCGTGTTTTTGTAATACAATCTTCCCATGAAAATGAGATCTGAGTGCAGGGAAGGAAATGAGAGAGCCGTTTATCAGCGTGCTGAGCAGCAGCACTGTGGTATTGATCAGAGCAGAAGCATGCACAGGATGCCCTGACAGTCAGTTAATGAATGGTGCGCTCTGCTTTCCTGAGAGCGCCTGGTGGAGTACGGCAGAGAAGGTTCACGGCCGGGTAATGAGGGAGTGCTGCAAGGGATTGGGCAATGGTTCTGCTGCTTCCAGAATACGAGAAGAGATGAATGGCTGAGCGTGGTGAATCATCCCTGGTGTGGGTTTTTTGGAGAAATAGCCCATGTTCCTTCGAGACTTGCTGAATAAGCAGTTGCTGCATTTTTTTGGCGACGAGTGAAACAGTCTCTTCCTACTTCCCAAAATGCAGTAACAGTCACAGAATAGGGAAAGTCAGTTAGGGAGAGGTAACTTTAGTTGTGGGTCTTGGTTTCCATGTGTCCGTTTCCACGTGTCCGCGTGTCACATTTCCAAACGTGATTCTGTGGGTTGAATTGGAATTTCAACTCTGTGGGGTTTTGTTACCATTTGTGAAGATTCGTGCTTCCTGTTTTGCAGGAAAATAGTAGTAATGTCAAATGGGTAACAGGAGAGAATGCAGAGAGAATGCGGAGAGCACGACAGGGCGATTTGCTGAATATGGGCCCTTTAATTCTAGTATCAAAGTTGCACGCTTTGGTTTGTGACATCTTGGATTTCATAGACTCCTTAAAGTTGGAGAAGACATCTGGGAACATTTAGTTCCAGCCCAGCCCCGCCGTGCCCATAACGATGGCCCTCAGTGCTATGTCTTGGTGGTTCTCAAACACCTCCGGGGGCACTGAGTGCCCACCCCCATTTCTGTCACTTCCATCTCAGCTGCTGGGATACTGAGCATTTTACATGGCTTTGGTTTTCGTGCTTACTGCTCTTGAATTTGTTCTCAAGGATATGTGGTTCAAAATTGCAATGGATATTTGATAGCTGTTACTGATAAAGGGGATGTTAAATGGGTTTGGAAAATGAAATAAATAGCATTCTTGCCTGAGCAGCACTGTGCTTTGGAAGAAAACTCCAGTAAATAAATCCTGATTAGTTGAGGCTGATGTGTTCCCCTCTGTTGGGATTCTCTGGTACGTTTCTGTTCTTCAGTCCACAAGCCTTTACCTTGGTTTCATTTGGAAGAGAAGAATTAGTTCTGTGTGGTCTTAGAGGCAGCTTCCAAAACCAGAAGACATTTCATTGTACCTGAAAGAGGTTACTCTTAAATGCCCGTATGGAGCTGTTAACTGCAAAGCTGAATGTGTACCACTTCTGGATGAAGCTCTCGTTTGGATGACGTGTAGGGAATGCAGGTACAGGCCAGACGTGTAGGTGCAGTTATTGTTACATAGTGGACAAGTTGGGCATAAAAACTCAAGGTGATGGGAGTGTCTTTGTTCTTTTCCTTATTTCTTCATTGCTTCTTCATGGTAGTTTGGAACGCATCATTAACTTTAATATCTGAAGAAACTGTGGTGCATAATGCTCTGCTCTGGCCTTTCTGTTTCTGCAAAACTGAAGTTGAAAGATCACTCAGCACTCACGTAAAGAAGGTTTGAAAGTTTGTAGTGGGCTGAGTGAAGTCATGGAACCTGAATAGCAAATGGTTCAGCATGTGATGTGTGTGTGCTGCAGGCGGTGGCTGGCAGGGTGCTCACACACCGCCTGGCACAAAGGCAGGGAGTTGTGCTTTATGAATGTGATGGTGGTGGGAGGATTTTCAGTCTTCAAAATCTGAAGGAGGTTGGCTGAGATTTGGATATATCTGCATATTTAATGTATAAGTAAGTAGCATTAAGTTTGCCCTAGAAATGAAGAATTGCCGTCTTGAGAAACTGGTGTGTCCGAGTTACGCAGACCTTTGTGGTAACCTTTATCACACTGCACTAATGAGAAGTTGGGCAGCTGATAGGATGGCAGTGGGTCCTGCAGTGATTGAGACAGTAATTCCCCAGGACCAGAGGCTGAATTTCTCATTGTTGAGTATGCTCTTTCCTTAAGTGAAGGACAGTGTTGAGTACTTCATCCTGCAAGCTCTTGGACCTCTGCACGGCAGAGGGGGAGCAGCTGGCCACGTGTCTTCACCTTGAAGCTTAAAATCTGGATCTGAATTTTCTGCTTCTGAGCGTTTCCTAACTGGGAGGTGGTCATACTTGGAGCTGTATCTAATAACTTTGTTCAGCTCATTAGTTCTAATTCCTAATAGCTTTTTTCTTTTACTAGGAATACATAATCCGTGTTCAGAGAGGAGTTTCAGCGGAAAACAGTTGGCAGGTAATTTCTTAAACTCCAGTTTGTGAACCATGATGCTTCAAATTCTTCCTGAGAGGCTCTTTCTAGCTTCTGAAATATGAACTGGAGAGGGAAGTGGTGATTTAAATTGAGAACATGAAGTACTTGAGCGGTCAAAAGCTGAGAAAGTGTTATTGCCAGCTGCAGAAGGCTCTGCTGATGTAAATGTCCCAGGAAAACAGGAGCAGTCTCTGTCATGGTGTGATTACTGTGCATTGGTACCACTCATTTTTAAATTTCAAATGCCAGTTTGCCTTCCTCGGTGCTAAAATCACAGCCATGCTAACTCACAGCCAATAAAACCTAGAAGTGGAGATGAAGGTGGTCATGAAAAGTTATTGCTTCTAATATAGCACAAGTGCGCTGTTTGCAGGCAACCGCTGACAAATATTTTTGGGAAAGCTGTTTGGAATAATATTCAGACCTGCAGTTCTATTCTGGTCAAGATGTCACTGAAAACTCTTTTCTGTGCTCTGGCAGCACGTCATAAATCCAGAAGTTACACATTTGTACAAAAATGGATAAAAGATGAAGGGAGGGGGAATACAAATGGGAAATACATCTCTCCGATGGGTGGAAGAAGGGTAAAATCGTGATGAGAAAAGGGATGTGTTTCCTCAACTCACCTTTCTATCTTGCAGATTGTGAGGCGATACAGTGACTTCGACCTGCTTAATAATAGTTTGCAGGTAAGTTTTACCCCTGATACATGAATATAAAATGTCAGTTGAAAGGATGTACGTATGACATGGCTTGTGATATTTCTCTATGTTACAGTGAAGAAAAAAATAGAAATTTGCACAGCTGTAAACTGATGTCAAATGTAACTCGAATGCACGCTTCTCGCTCTCAGCTTTTCTCTTATAAAATTATAATTTCAGCATCAATAGCACCGATTTACACAGAAATGGTGGAGACTGGCAGATAGTGAATCTGTCCCTTCAGTACTGCAGCTTGTTCCGGTTTGGTGTGTTATTATTTGTTCCTCCTTTGATTCGAGGAAAGCCAAGGCACATACGAACCTTATAAACTCAGCACTGAAGTGCTATGTGTCTCATTATTTATATTGGTCTAAAAGCACTTCCAGATGCTGCTTATCATGTGATGGATTTCTGTATCTCTGGGAAGTGTTCCTTAGTTAAACACTGGACTTACTGTGTGTTTTCTTTTGCTTTTTAGGACAATTATTTCTTTTTAGTTGGTGTGGGAAAATGCAAGGGACGTGAGTGTGTTTGGGAGAAGGGGGGTGAGCTGGCATATACAGGAGTGAAACTTGTCACTTGGGATTTCCATAGGACTAGGAAAGCAAGATAAAAAGTGACACTGTGATTTGAGGGTGGATTTGTGTGACTAATTGCCCCCCGTTAAATGTGTGAATTCAGGAGCTGAATACAGCTTTTGTTCCCCTCCTCACCTCCAACCAAACCAAATCATCTATCTGCTAGATGAGCCTCTGTGAGCAAAAACATGTTGGGTTTTTGAGTTGTGTACTCTGATGGGATGGGAACCATTTGAAGCAGATTAGAAGGTGGATGGAGGGGCTAAATGATTGTACTTCAGTAGATGCAATGTGGCTGAGTTGTGTAATTATTTTACTGAATATGCAGCAGCACACGGTAACTTTTGTCCTGGCCTAGAAACCTGTGTGATGTACTGAATAAATGCAGTACAAAGGTGTCTACTGCTCCAAACAAATGCAAGAGTGAAGATTAGATAAGCACTCATGGGAACACAAGGAAACGAAGTGGTGCTGGTCAGCACAGTGAGCATACAGTGCTCATTGGAGTCTTCACCACTGCCAAGTTTTGGTGGAGATTGCAGAGAAACAATTTTGAGAAGGCTTTAGAGAGAAGATGGAGAGTTCTTTTTTTAATCTTCTACAACAAGTTCCTCTTAACTGTGGGGAACAGAATATTAAGGCATTACAAGGCTTTGTTACCTTCTCACTTAACTTTCACGTGAGCCAGGTCTATTAGAAAAGGCATCGGGTATTTGACTTCAAATTTAGGTGGAAGGCGTGGTAAGCAAAGGTAGATAGCTTACATATGATGTAGTAAAGAAAGAGGCCTTTGCATCTGAGGCAGAGGTGAATGATAAAAGTGAAGGGCTCTGGGAAGTATTTGGTAGAACTTGCAGTATGGGCCTTGGAAGAATTTGAAATGAGGGAAAGAGTTTGCGGCTACAACGTACTGAGATCTGGGACAACAATGTCAGCTCCTTGGATATTAGGACAGATCAAAATGAATCATCAGGACATTCCTCTCTAAGTTAGATATAATGATATGTAGAGGGCAGCTAAATTAATAAGTCACCTTCATTAGCTCTTCATCTCCTTCAGTGAAAACTACTGGACACTCCCTCAATCTCCAGCTCCTGCATTTTTCTGCTTTTACATTCTGGAAAGCAAAGATGCATCTCTGCTTGGAGAAAGCCTTTTCTGGCTGCTGTAGAGACGCTGCCTTAGGTGTCATTCTTCAGCCCAGCAGAGGTAATTTAGAGCCTTTACCACGGTTGCGCAGCTCTGCTTCTGACAACCACCACTGCTCCTTCAGACCGGGCTTGGGAGACAGCAGACAATAGGTGATGAGAAGCATGTTAAATTGCAGTTTTCCCCCACTGTTCTGTTCTTAAGCTTTTTTATAAATTGCTCTGAGGTGCTGGCACTGAAGTTTTCTGATCCATTAAGACATGCAGCATTCCTCAGTTCTTTTCATCCAGAACTCTAAGCAACAGTATTTCGTCACAGTCCTCGGGTCCCATGACTTGTTTATAAACAATGTGAACCCTCATCTTGTGCATGTTGAAATTGATTAAAACAACAACAAAACAAACAAACAAAAACCTGCAGCCTCCAAAAGCAGTAAAAAAAAAAAAATTATGTGAACACCAGGTACAGGATTTACAGCAAGACATCTGGCTTTTGTGAAGCATTTTATTGCAGCTTTTGAGCAGGCTGTGGCTTGAAGATAAGAAAAGTTCCTGGTTCTACTATGGCACAGCCCATCCAGAGCCACTGTGTGCTGGGAAGGTCAGGACCTCAGCGAGGTGGGGGCTGTGGTGGTGTTCTCACTGTGCTCTGGCTTTTGGAGATAACTACAAAAACCTGGGGGTGAATGCTGCTTTCTGCTGAAAAATAGCAGATGTGAGGTTTATTGGAGGGGGGGAAAGGAGTAGTGGTTTGAAAACATGTGAACTCAGGTCCTTTTCTCTCTGATGGTAGCGAGCTGTCAGGTCAAGAAGATAAAGGTGATTATGACTGGACGTGCTTTTCAAGTGAGTAATGTCAGAAGTGCATTTAGTTTCTATTTAGAAGCTTTGCTGAATTGAAGGAGCAGTCTGCCAAATGCGGGCCTTGCATGCCTGTGGTGTTAGAGCTGATTTGGTGAATTGCAGGTTGTAAGTGGTGCGTTGTTGCTCTGGGGTTTATTCCCAGATGCTTTTTTCCTTTCCCCCAGGGTGTGTAAAAGAACTGTAATGAAAGCTCAGTGGACAGGATGATTTGGGTTAACATCTGCAATAATGATGGAGTTGTCATTCTTTTTCAGCCTGTGGTTCACAGTCAGAGGCAGTACCAGGGTTTGATGGGGGGAAGCAGCTCATGGGTTCAAAAGGAGGAAGAAAAAAGGAAAGAGAATGCAGCCTCTGCCACAGTTGGTTGAACTGATCCTTCCTTTCTCCACTGGTTAAAATGAGGATTGTTGAAGCCCCCCTGCCTTTCCCTCGGTGACTTGTTTGCTTTGGAGGTGGGGGTTATTGCACTGAATGTATTTGATTCCTGTGATGCACGTTTCTCAAAGATAACTCCCGTGGAGATTCAGCGTATCCCAGGCAGGTGCTTAGCTCTGCAGGACAGTCGTGTGTTAGCAGCGTCAAACACTGATTGTGGCAACTCACGTGATGTAATTAAATATAAACAGTGTGCAGCCTACGCTTGTTTTCTAAAGATGATCTCTTTGATCTCACCTACATAACGCTTTGGGCTCCTGCACAGTTCTTCATTTGTTCCAAAGCATTTCTCTGATTTTATCTGAAATTTTGGTTCCCACATCGACATGAAACAGCTACTGTTTGCCCACCGGTGGATTGCAGCAGTTTCTGAGTTGAAAGTTATACAGCAATTTAAAAAATGCACAGCAGCAAATTCAGAAAAGGAGGAAAAGTTGCACTGTAACTGAAGTTATGGATATGATATACTGACAATAAGGGCTTTAAATTACCCATAAAAGCAGCAGAGGCAAGAGGAAAGTTGTTAATCTGCGCTTCTTTAAATAAGAAAGCATAAATCTTGCCAGGAGAAAGTGATAAGGTGTGTGCACAAAGGTGTATAATAGAATTTGGCTGAGATGCAGCCATTTAGAGTCTGAAAGCTCTGTGCAGTGATCTTACATGCATGACCCACCAGCAAAAATTGATGTCCTCATGTTTTCAGTGTTGTTCCATTTATGAAGCTCTTTTCACTGGGATGCAAGCTATTGTCTGGCTGCCTCTCCCTGATAACAGTACTTTGAAACAAAACATAGGAGCTTACATATATGTGGTGTGGAAAGAATTATGTAGTAGTCAGTTCGCTGCTAGGAGTCTTACTTTCTGCATTGTTAGTTTACATCATAAAGTGAGGCACTTTAAGAGTGCTGTTAGTAATTTTTTTTCTCTGTTTAAGATCTCATCTCTAAGTCTACCTCTTCCTCCAAAAAAATTGATCGGAAATATGGAGCGTGAATTCATAGCAGAAAGACAGAAGGGACTCCAGGCCTATCTCGATGTGATTACTTCCCATCACCTACTGTCTAACTGTGAACTGGTAAAAAAGTTCTTGGATCCAAACAGCTATTCTGTAAACTACACTGGTAAGTGGGGAACTGTAAAAGTGCATTACAGCTTCACTGCAGCACGTGTGTGTGTGTGTGTCTTCAGCTGTGCTGGTGGGGATTTACACTGAAGCATGTTGCAGCAGAGGGAGGGGGGAACGACCATCACAACCATCGTATATAATCACACGCACAGTATAGCAGTGCTTACCTATGTCTGTGAATGAGTTGTGCTGTGACAGCTAAATCCAAGTGTTTAAATTGCCATCTATATAATGTGAACCTGAGGGAGGGGAGGGGGGAAATGAAACTGAAATCTGTTTCCACAGTTGGTGGCGAATGGGGGGGTTGGTGTCTGGAAGTTATTTGTTTATCAGGGGTAAACCAGCTGGTCAGTTCTGCAGGTTGCTCTCACTGCTGATCTTTTGAACAGAGAATCTTGCATTCATAATGGTTCTTATATGTTTCAAATCAACAGAAACAGCTGCTGTCATCTTGCGTAGCTCTCACCGCCACTTCGGGCTGTGATGTTTCGTACAACTAATTGTTTGAGATGTGTTTGATGTTTTTTTCAAGGCTTGAGTGAATGCCTTCCTCCCCCCCTCAAGTGGAAAATCACTGCAGCCCTTCAAATGATGAACCAGTGATCAGTTCTCTTCATTATTAAATGTCTTTCCTTTAAATTTCTCTGGCTTCAGCCACTGGAAACTGCTAGAATTTGTCTGATAGACCAAAAAACTTTCTCTTCATGAAACCCACACCGCAGATTTACTTCCCAGGCAGACTGACTCTTTGCAGAATGCAAAGCTTGTTTTCATAAAAGCACAGCCTGCTCAAGCAGGAACTTACTGCTTCCTTTTTACTTGTCTTTTTGCTCTCTCTTTATGTAACGTTCTGTTTTCAACTTCAAAGTGCAAAGAACGTTTCCCGAATGCTTACAATAAGCTGTGGAGGAGATGTAAATTATTAGTAACTTTAAGGATGCAGTTTGTCTGGCTAATGCTGAGCAAGCAGTTCGAATCCTGTAGGAGATACCGTGACTTCTGTGTTAATTCCGAGTGCTTTCATCAAGAATATTTTTCCTTCCCCAAGTTGTGGGGAGGATAGTAGCAGTGAGATAGTTGCCTATGGTCTTTGGAGACAACATCAGTGTGTCATCTTTTAATACTGGTGCAGTGAGCTGACATTTAGTGCACTGTTCTATTTTTCATAGCATATTTTTAGATTGAAAAGTTTAATGTGCAGAAAGATATGGTGCATGCTTAGGTTTTTGCTGTGTTCCTAAGCCAAGATAAGCTGTGTTTGAGAAAACTCCTTGCTGGCATGATTCCCTTTCTGCCCCCGCTGTCATCATTTCTCATGGAGATTTCCCCTCCAATCTGCTCATGAATACACCAGTTGTATTCCCAGCTGTGGGAGAGCTCAGTGACCAGAAGGGTGTCCTTTCCTTTTTATTTTCCTTTTTCTTTTTATCTTTTTTTTCCCCTTTTTCCTTTCTTTTCCTCTCAGAAATGCATGTTGGATCACAATAACTAGAAAAATACCTTACTAAATGTACAGTAAGGAGGTTTACAAGGTAGCACTTTTACAGATACGGCAGAAACGTTTTCAATCTACTGTAGGGTATCCCACGTGTGGGAAGTCTTTGCTATGAGCGTTAGGTTTGGACTTGAGAATGTAGGTCTAGTAGAAATAGAATGCAAACTCAGTAAGCCATGTTTTCTGATGGCAGTGCTTTCTGTTTTCTCTGTGGATTTGAGTTCTCAGGTTATAAATGCAAATGCCCTCTAAGTGTGGTTTTATCTGATTTCTTCTTAAAGTGATTTTGCTGACTGAGTCTGAAATCCTGCAGGCTTCCTTCTGGCATCGAAACTTACCTAATAATGTAAAAATCACATTAAATAGTCTCTTTTTTTTTTTCCTCCCCAGAAATTGCCTTACAGCATGTTTCAATGTTCTTCCGATCAGAGCCAAAGTGGGAAGTGGTAGAACCGTTAAAAGATATAGGTGAGAAGAGCATGCATGCACAAAAACTTGCTCTATTTTTTCCAATGAGTTGTCATAATACTGTCGTTGCTTACAAACTTTGTCCTGCACGTAAGCTATGTGATTTAGTAGGGCTTTAATTAAAACTGGTGATTACTCTTTTCTTGTAGGTTGGCGAATACGTAAGAAATATTTTTTAATGAAGGTAAAGAATCAACCAAAGGAACGGCTAATGTTAAGCTGGGTATGTATACTTTCATCTTATTCTCAAGTCTTTCATAATGAACTTGCCTTATTTCATTTGTATTGGCTACCGGATAGGAGTGACAGCTAGCATTAAGAGTTCAGGCTCTGAAAGCCTTGAGAGCCCTCATGTAGGTGGGTGGTGTGGAAACTCCTTTGAGAGATTTGCTGGAGGGTGGATATTGCTGAAACCTGCGGTAGAAGGGAAGGTGGTTCTGGTGGATGGGAAGAAGGTGGGGCTTGATGCTTTATCATTTCACAGGGCACACAGTCCCTCAGTTGGGACTTGGCAAAGCTCAGTCAGTGGTAGTAATAAGGGTCAGCTACCAGGGAGGAAGCAGGCAGTAATACGTACTGTCAGATGCTTTGTATTGTGAAACCAGGACCTTATTCAGTCCTTTCTTTTTTTTTCCACATAGAATTTCCTTGCTTTACTTCAAAATACGTGTTGAAGCATTTGCCTTCATTTATAAGAGCAGAATATAGATCAAATGTTATGGGATATAACATCAATTGTGATGCCTTTCTTTTCCTATTTATTTTTAGGCTGATCTTGGCCCTGATAAATACTTGTCTGACAAAGACTTACAGTATGCTGTGAAACTCCTTTCTTCCTGTTCTGTGAGTATTACTTGAAGACCTTTAAATTGTGCCAGCACAAAAGAAGTGCTTGCAAGGGCTGATCTTGCAAAAATGCATGTAGTTTAGTAGACATGGTTTATAATTTTAGAATTGCTTTCATTTAAAGGTGTGTGAACTTCTTAATTAAGTTTCCCACACAGTATGAGGTAACATGTTCTCAGCACAAATAATAATCCTGGCTTTCAGAGTTGTGGCTAATTGTATTCTTCTCTTCTGGTGCTGTAATGTGTGATCATGAGCTTTTATTTCATTTTCTTGACACTTTCAGGCTATTGGGATATCTCTCTAACCAGTATACTGGGAACGTTCTTGGGCAGCAGAGGAATGAGTGTCATTATTTTGTCGGTTCTTTGAATTTTAGACAGAAAGATCATGTTAGAGGTACAGTGCTAGATTATGAAACTCCCACATGAAGACTCCAGTAGGCATCTCTGAAAAACTGGACTGGCTGAAAATAATGGTATTTCAAATGTGTAAACCTCTGTGTGCTGTCCAGAAACTTGGAAGGTGCCCACACTAGAAGTGACTGACAACCAGGTGTTTAACCCCAAAACAAACTGAAGCTCATGCATTAAAATAAAGTATGAATAAGAAGTCTTTTCCTAACTAGCAGTGTCAGTTAGTGTATGTGTTGCATTATTGTTACGTTGCATGTGTTATTTATTTCAACATGTACTTCTCATTTGGTTTCACAGTGTTTCTGGAAGTTGTTATATTGATTTCTAAAGACATAGAACTGTTACAATTGTTAATGCTGGGTTTTCTTGTGTTGTATAAAACCCTGAATAAATTTATTAGCTTAGCATGGCTTAAATCTGCAGTAAAGCTGCTCACACATTAAGGGTTAACTGGGATGGATTCTTCATTTATCTAAACTGCCAGTCTTTGTCTTTTTTAATAAAAAAGACAATGGATTTTTCTGGATTTTATGTGAATGTTTAACAATGTTCTTGTGGAGTTTGTATTTACTTTAAGTTAAGAGTGAATAAGTTGGGCAAATGTCACTGGCAGAATCCATGTTATTGCTTAAAATGCAATTCAGACAGATCTTATCTTTCTTGTGAATCAAGAAGAAATGAGTTACAGAATCTGTCACGTGAAACTTATCTACACTTTCTTCTTTTGGTAGCACCCCTATATTTACAAAGTCACTTTTGCCACTGCCAGTGAATCTTCAGCACTGTTTATTAGACCATTCAATGAAAAAGGGACACTAAAGGACCTTATTTATAAGGTAATATCTTCTCTCCATTTTCCCCCACCGCAAATGGTTGACTATTTGTTGGAATGTCCATAGTATGTCTTTTCTGAAGCTGTTTACCATCTATTGCTGGGCAAACGAAGACAATTCCTGGCTTTTCTGAGCATGATACTTGATATGTGTGATTCTTTTACAGGCCAGACCGAAAGATCCCTTCCTGAAGAAGTATTGCAATCCTAAGAAAATTCAAGGTCTTGAACTACAGCAGATAAAGACATATGGAAGACAAATATTAGAGGTATTTTTTTGCTTTCTTTTATCATACTTTGTCTATCTGTGGGTTTTTGAGGTGGTTTTTATTTTTGTTTTTGTTTGTTTGTTTGATTGATTGATTTGGTTGTGTTTGTTTGCTTGTTTTTAGGTTTTGGGTTTTTGTTTTTTTTTTTGAGCCCAACAACATAACTAGAAAAAACAGACAAACTTCTGTGCAGGCAAGATTTTTTTGGCAGCAGACTTCAAAGTTAAATGTAAATTGATATGAACTGGTAGGAGCTGAATTTAGATATGTATGAGGCTAGTTCTGACTGATGGGGGGAAAAAAAGGAAAGAAAAAATAACAAGGCAGCTATTACATGTGCAGCTGAGGTGGGAGAGAGGTGCTCATGTTTCAGAAAATTAGTTTAGCTGGGTTCTGTGCATCCCTTTATCCTCACCAAAGTTTTTTCCAGTTGGGGTGAAAGGGAAAGAAGTAATTCATAGCCTATGAAAAATGGGCCATAAAGTCGTTGTCACTGAATGTGTGGGCTTTTAAATGATAATATTTGGTAGAAGTGTGACTTTTAGTTTCCAGGTCTGTTTGGGAAATGCCTTTGAGTCTGCTTTGAGGATAGCATCAGCTATGTGCTCTCTGAGAAATGTTACCGTTGAAATGGGAATGGATAGTCTGCCAAAGGTGGAGTAGATAGAAGATCAAGTTTAGCAGGAATTCCAAACTAGAGGCCTCACTTTACATATCTGCTTTTGTATTAGAGCATTTGGGATCTTGAGATCATTAGGACATCTTGTGACTGTGCTTCTGTCTTGGATTTTTTTCAGGTATTAAAATTCTTGCATGAGAAGGGGTTTCCGTATGGCCATCTTCACTCTGCCAATGTAGTGTTGGATGGGGACACGTGCAAGTTACTGGATCTAGAAAATTCCTTGCTGGGACTTCCATCATTTTATCGATCGTACTTCTCACAGTTCCGAAAAATTAATGTAAGTTTCAGGAGATCAATTTAACTTACTCTTACGCGTCCCTTTATCCTCGTCCTGAGTTTGTGGAGAACTTGTAGACTCCTAGCTATTAAAAGCTAGTTTTTGCTTATTTGAAGGGTGCCTATTTATTTTAGGCTTATACAGCAAAATATGATCTTCCTACAAAACTATTTAGCAAAATTTGCCCTGTTGTAGCCACACAGTCTTTTAGCCAGCATCTTGCCTTACTCTTAAATGTGCATTGCAATAAATTAAGTAGAGCATCATAAGACAACTGCTTGCTGACCTTGCTAAACAGGTTCTACTGCGTTGTCAAAGGAACGATCAAAAGTTCATAGTTAGTCCAAGCTTGCTAGTGCCATCAAAGCTCTAAGCCTCCTCCAGTACAAGAAACCACTTCTGTCTAAACATGGTTCAAAAATTGTGCTGTCTGGGAACTTAGCTTGTACAGCTATTTGCCTTAGCTAGGAAAATGTGCTCAGCTGTGATTTGCATCAATATACAGTTCTCGAAACTGCTCTCTATGAGAAAAACTTTACTCCTTACACATTTTTACCGAACACACTATAATGCTATCCTGCTTGCATCATCACTAACTGAAATACAGCAGTAACTTCTTTGCTTGGGGTGCGAAGATTTCATTTGAGCTTCAAGTTGTGCAGGGTTAGGCTGTGGTTAGGAACTTAATGGTTCCTCTTTTCAATATTCAAATGTAAGACCACTCTTCTTGCTAATATGTTATTACATGTTTTAAAAGAAATTGTGGATAAGCTAAACAGTTCTAGCAAGTTGTGTTTTTACTTTTTTCGCTTTTCTTCCTCTACAGACTTTAGAAGGCATTGATGTACATTGCTTTGGGCACTTACTGTATGAAATGACGTATGGAAGACCCCCAGATACAATTCCAGTAGACAGCTTCCCTCCTGCACCATCAGTTTCTGTTGGTTAGTATACGATGAAGACGGTGGCAGCCTCAGCTTCCTGGGAACTCTTACCTTGTGCTTAAGTTGAAGTGCTCTGAAATGGCAACCTAAAGCCTTCACAGCCCATGACTGGGAATCGTTACTTAGTGATTTTTAAAAATAGAAAATGTTCTTCCTCAAATATGTAGCATATAAATACAGACGTATTTTTAACTGAATGATAAAACAGTGCGTAGTAATTAGATGTCTGGATCCCCTGGCCTCATGTCTAACATTCTTGAAAAGTTTTTACATGTAACAATAACATTATAATAAAAACCACATGTCATAAAGCTTCATCACCACTTAGTTGATGGAATACTTAGAGGAACATAATACAAAGTGTCAGACTTTCATTCTAAATTGCTTGCTGTCCTGCAGTGCAAAAATGTGTCCGTTCTTATTCTCTCTTTGATAGTGTCTGTGTTGGAATCCATTCTGACTTGTGAAGCTATGAAGAATGGCATGCCAACTGTTTCACGGCTCTTACAGATGCCGTAAGTTTTAATGTTCTTGTATTATGCTCATAATAATTATATAATTAGGGAGAATCTTTTTGCTTGTTCTTCATCTGAAAGATTTGTTCCTCTTTCTGAGGGATGTGTAGTGTATCCCAAATGATGATTTAAAATTGACAGATTTCATAGAAGCCATCACTTATGAATATGATAGGTACGCACTTAAAATTTCTTTGTCTCTCAGTGTGCTGGAGTGTGGTGCTGTGGTTTCAATTATCTGGCTATTAAAGCACTGCAGGCATGGTTAAGATTATGTATTGGATCACTTAAGTCATGTAGAATAAGGAATCTTTTTGTATGTCCCTTCCAGACCTAGTTCAGTAGGTTTGGCTGTCTGTTTACTTATGACATATGGTAAAATAGATTCTTGCTCTGCTCAGCAGTAACTTTTAGACTGAGTCAGAGTGTTAGGCAGAAGTTCTGTCAGGTTTCTTCCAAGGCTGGCTTAGTGGAGCACGGATGGAAGAAAGTTTCTTACGTACTGTCCTCCTAGTGATGCAGCAGAGTAGTAAAGGCAGGAATGGAGAAATATTAGGATGTAGAAAGAAAGCAATGTCTGTACATGCCTGAGCTGTAAATCATACTGGCTACAGTGCCACCTTTCCTGCAACTAAGAGACAGTATTACCAGGGAAGTTGTTGACTGTCACCATGCTGTGACATGTCATCAGCAAGCTGAGAATAGAATTGCATTTCCCGGTGGGCTTGATTTTTCTTGCTATGAGATGCTAGAATCATGACCTCATAAATGACAAGATTGCCCATACCTAAATCTGGGTCTGATCTTGCAGCGTACAAATTGCAGTGCCTTTGTATCAAGCACCAGGAGTTGTGTTCCCTGGTTGGGATGAGTGGCTGCAGTTGTGTCTCAACCTCCTATTCCATCTACTCCATCCTTCCTCTACTCTTGGAGGAGGAAGGAGATAGAGAATAGAGTATAAGGAGTGGAGAAATTCTGTAGGAAAGCTGAATACAAGAACAGATAGGTGTTAAAAGATGTTGAACAAACAGTCCATGCCCAGCTGTACCTGATATGTAGGATATTGTATGACATGTCCTTCATACCCATACTCTTCACATAAATGTTTATCATGTTGTGCAATGCAAGGAATGCAATTTAAATATTTATTAAGCCATTCTATGTAAACTATGAGTTTACTTAACTTTGCAAGGATATGTAATCAGAAAGGGTCAGAAAATTGCTCTGTGAGCACAGATGAGCTTTTTTTTTTCTGTCTTTTTGATTTGATTTATTTCAGAATTATTCTTGGACTACTGATCTTATAAACTTGATTCTAGATTTGTTCTGTCTAGTATGGACCTGTGATAATTTTCTGTAGTGAACAGAAACAGGAATCTATGACTGACTTAACTTGGAGCTGGACTTGTGATCCTTTTCTAGGACAGTTTTCTAGCACATTCTCCAGAACAAAGTACCTGGATATGGACTAATTTATTTTCAAACTAACATTGCCCTCTAGTGTCTTTGTTTTGGATGGAAAAGTATTAATCACTTATGATCTTGCTGATGCCATGGAGGGGAGAGTAAAACTGTTAGCGTAGCTGTGTAGTCCCTGGCAGTCTTTGGTCATTAAAGAATGTGTGTAGCTTTAAGGAAAAGGCACTTGTTTGGGGGAAGTCCTTCTCTGCCTTTGATAATTACAGGCATTCTTTCAGTTTTTAAAGTTCTGCCTTGAGCCTTGCTAGCTCTGCTGTCAGTAGTAGCTGTGTTCTGACGGTAAGTGCTACTAACTTTAAAGCAGGGTTTGGAAAATAAAAAGTTATAATAATAATAAAACGCATAAAAACAGACAGTGAGGTGGGGATGAGAACAGAGAAGGGAAAGAGGAGAGAGTTAGGTGAACAGTATCAGCAGTGTTCTGTCTGTGTTTCTGCCTGTATCATAGAAATAATGTTCCTTTTTTTTTCCTTCTTTTTTTCATTCACTTGCAGATTATTCAGTGACGTCCTGCTAACAAACTCTGAGAAACCACAGTTTAAGGTAGAGTTGAATGTTGATTTGCTGATGTTTGTGGAAGTGCCAGGTTGTGGGTGGTTATGCATTAATGGATAAACAGTAGAGGACAGCTGGCTTTACTTGACTTTTCAGTGATTCACATCAGTATTTCTATTCCTTTGCTGAATAATACCCGAGAGCATTCTATATCAATCCTTAGAATTGGGGCACGGTGTGACCCATGGGTGATTCAAGTGTAGTGCTGGAGCTAATTTGTATGACTGATTATGGTGCTCTACTTTAGGAGCACAGGTAAACTGCCTACCTTGCAGTGAGAGGAAGCGAACGACTAAGGCATGTGGGAGCTCTTTTTGCTCGGTGAGACTGTTGGCACTGTATAGCCAGCTTCAGAGCTGGGACTTCCAGGGAGCCACATCCTGCTCCCATTTGTGGGAGCTGCTCCAGGGCACTTCAAGCAGAAATGTGCCGAGTGTCCTGTGGTTGTCAGACTTAGGGCACTTTGGGGACGTGAACAGAATATTGAAGTAGTTATCTGTCCTTGGTGTTAGAGTATCCCTTCCATTATTCACTGCTTCTTTGTCCAAGCTGTTGGATTGGTCGCTAGGTTTGGAGTGGAAAACTTGCATCTAGAGTCTTTTTTTCTCCTCCACTAAGGGAATAATGTCAGAAGTTGGATCTTTAGATGTGCAGCATAGTGAGATGAATGGTGAGTTTTGTTCAGTGAAATTTTTCCTTTATCATGTTCTGTTGTTTGAGTTTTTTTCCTCCATTCTTTATTAGATTCCTACGAAGCTAAAAGAAGCACTGAAAATGTCCAAGGAATGCATAGAGAAGAGATTAACAGAAGAACAGAAATTGGTAACTTCTGCATTTCTTTACTGTCTTTCCTAGAGACATTCCGTTTCCTCTAATCTCTTAAATGTGGAAAGTGAGCTCTTACTCACTCCAAAAGTTTCAGAGTAACAAGGGTTTTCATCAACAGATGTGCTTTCTCAAAAATATGGTATTGAGCAGCTGTAGAACAGCTGTTGAAGGCATGGAATTACACTCTTTTGAGTGGTGCAGCTTCACAGGGACTCTTAAATTAAAGGATTATCTTAATTGCTCTATGAGGCTCTGTGCTCTATCAGCAACCATAAAGATAAGAGTTAAAAATGAAAAAAGAAAATTGGACGTGCAAAGTGACTACAGGTTTTTTTTCTTGCACCCCAAACATATGCTTTGTTTGAGAACACTTGGGATCTTAACATGGCTTTTTTCTTTTTCCTTTTTTTTCCTTAATTTTGAAGATTCACCAGCACAGAAGACTGACAAGAGCTCAGTCTCATCACGGCTCCGAAGAAGAAAAAAAGAAAAGGAAGATCTTAGCAAGAAAGGTAAACAGTCTTTAAATAGGTTTCTCACACAGAAAATTATTCAGTGTGTAACATGAACATCCACAGGTGTGCTGCTGTATTCAGTCCTGTGATCTTCCTTATTTGTAGCTAAGTGATGGCACTCACTAAATGACTGGTGACTGTTTAACCTATTTGAGGTTATTTAATGAAAACAGGCTTAACTAACACCTGCTGCCCAGTGAAAGTCTTAGAGCTCCCCCCCCCTTTTTTTTTCCAGTTTTCTGCAGCACTCTTATCTGTTTCTCATCCTTTTTGTTGCATCAGTTTTCTACAATTCCCTTGCAGTCAGATCATACTGAAGTTGCTTTGTTTGCCTGGATACACTTGAGCACAGTGCTGCCTTGCTGTTGCTGTCCTTGCAGCAACACGTGTTGGGTGGGGAAGAGAGATGCTGGGCATTGATAAACCTTGTGCGATACATCAGATGGCTGTTAAAAATTCTGAGTCAACTTGATTTTCATCATGAAAGGGGTTATTCATTCCCACCTTCTGTTTCTTCTTCATTTAAAGAAGTCAAAACGCTCTGCCTATGAAAGTGCGGAAGAACACTCAGCAAAATACAGCAACTCAAATAACTCAGGTAACTACAGAGAGAAGAGCTTGCTTCTACACAGCTGTGTCAGTGTTTTCGTTGTCGCTATAGTTTTCTGGCTTAAAAGGCCTGGGGTCACTATCAGTTTACATCATAATATTGAACTACCAAACGCTGATAGAACTGTTTCTGGTGTTCAGTAAGAGATAAATTGAGGGTTTGGAGATACCACTAGAGCTAAATTTTCAGCTATCTGATACAAAGTAATGTGTCCTCTCTTCTGCATTCCATTCCTCAAAAGGAGAAAAAAGAAAAAAAAAATCACTCTATTCAGTGCATTTGACAGGAGTAATAATAGCATTGATTATTTGGACCATTTGCTAATGCAGCCCTCAGAGAGAAACTCTGTGGTGATCTGCATTCTTTAGTAAGGTATTAAGAGAAATGAAAATAGTTATCTTTTAAATTGCTACTTCATTGTCAGTTTCTAAAACTGACTGAGTGTTTGACAGGTCTTCCTGTAGCTAAAAGGAATGGCCTGTACTACTGAACAGTTCAATGGAGTTGAAATGTGTCCAAAATCAGCATATCGTGGAATAGTTAGGTGTCAGAGTAACTTGACAGGAAACTGACTAAAAATCATCTCTTAGAAGGAGGAATGAGGTGCCATCCATGCAGTAGCACAGCTCTTAAGGAAAACAGAATTTGGACGCTGAAATCCAGCAGCTTAAGCAACAGAAGTGAAGTGTTTCCCATTGAGGAGTACTGTTGACTGTGCTTTTTATGTGTTTGGACCTCCTCTGATAACATGTACTGTAAAGCTTTTCTGTTCAGATCGGGTCTGAGTAACACTGTTCGTATGAATGGGAATCTTTCCCAAGTTTTCGTCGGGAGCAGGATTGAGTCTTCAGTCAATAAAGTTGGCCTGTTTTCAACAATCTGTCTTGTCTGACTGTGTTGAGTTTTGCATCACAGCTTTAGTTACTAGACTGTTGTTTTATTTAGCAGGCTCTGGGGCGAGTTCCCCATTAACATCTCCATCATCCCCCACTCCGCCCTCTACAGCAGGTAAGCTCAAGAGTCATTACAATGTTTGTTTTTAATTTGTGGTGTCCTTTTTGTTTAACCCTCTGTTTAACCACAGGAACTGTATTGTTCCCAAAGATGATTAAGGGATGATGGCCTTAAAGGATGGAACACAGAGATTATGTTTATCTTGTATCAGCTTGAGTTGTAGGCATTTGCCCTCTTTTGAGGTCTATAGAGAACCTCTTAATTCAGTTCCTTTCTTTAAATAATCTTTTCTGAGAGGTACGTGGTATGGTAACTGTAGAGTTTGAGTGTTTACAGTCTCTGATTTTACTCCAGTCCTACTGAGGCTGCTGTTCTCCAGACATTTTCTGAGCTTCATGTTGCAGTATACGTTTGTTCTGATGTTAATGGCCTGTGGGCTATGAAATAATGTTTGTCTGTCCCTTGGTTCAGTGTATTGTGTATTTACACCTGTACTGCTGTGACCTGATTTTGGAAGTTTTGGGATGTGACAAATTGAGTGGCTTAGGCTACGTAAATCTCCCCTATTCTGCTATAGCTTGTTGGTGACACGAGTAGAGCTACTTATGCAGAGAAACAAGTCAGAAACTGATGTGTGTTAAAAATAATCTCTCATTTTGATCAGATCCCACTTCCAATTTGTTAGGAGCTATGCAAACAGTTTTGCTAATGTTTAGGACACGTGGTGGGATGTGGTAGAGAAATCTGCTTGAGCGGGCATTGCCAGAAACAGAAATACTTGTGAAAGTTGGATTGCAAATATGAGTATTGAGTTATGGTGGACGTGCTCCAGTCTGAAAGGCTAGAGGTGCACTAGCAAACATTAACAGCAAAAGATCTTAATGGAATATATACCTAGAAGGGAGGCTGTCTGGCATTGCTGTTATGATGACTTGTGTCATATGATTCCTACTCGCAGGAGCTTTCTATACCAAAGTGATGAAATCAAATTTGTGTTTGTTGTGGATGGTCATTCATAAGATACTACAGTCTGTGTGATGTAATTTAAATTTTTTTGTGCTGAAATTCAGGTTAGTCATTTCTCCTTCAAGCAGAAAGTACATTGAAGTATGTATTTTATGAACTGACTTCTTCCAGTTACTCTAAACGAGATAATTACTGTTATTGTGTTGCACAATAACAGCTCTGTTTTCTGGAGGCACTGACTCCTAGTGAGATGGCTTATCTTTCAGGTTCTGTATGCTTTGAAAAGAAAGTAGCTGAACAATGCAAAGGAAAATCCCCATGCCTTCAAAGTAGATAGATATTTAGAAAACTTTTTTTTCTTTCTGGAATAAAACAGCTTTTAACTGGTGTTTCAACTTTAACGTGTATTGGAAGTCAATTGGAAGTTCAAGTTCAGGTTAATTCATAGACTTGGCTCAACTGGTTTAAAATAGCTGAAGTTTTGGCTCAGAGGCTTGGCCCCGAGTTCAAACCACACAGTCACAGTGTGTCAGTCATCCTGCAGGCAGTGTGCTTTTGGAGACACAGCAGTCTGCCCTGTGTGTGACATGGTGCACATTGCCCTGTGTGCAACCACATCAGGATGTGCTTTAATGGGCTGATGGTGTTGGTGCATTTGTTTGGGCATAAAGGCAAGTGTCACCACTTCAGGAATGCTTTTAAGTAGAATTAATAGAAGAAACTTCAGATATTAGCTCTAAGAGAAAGCAAGTGACATCATCAGTGATGGTGTATGTGTTCTATACAAGTGTGCTGTTGATGACCCGGCAAAAGACTCACTGGCCCCATGGTTAAGACGTTATTTGTGACAGCTGATGCAGCTGTAGCTTCTGTTTCATCCTGTTTCATTGTATTCATTAAGGATATTTACCTCTAGACCAAAATTGCTTGTGGGCATCATGGTGATGAGATGACCTTCAAAGGAGGAATGAGGCTTCCAGTCTGTCCTTCTGGTTTGTGTTAGTATCATGGCAAGTCAGAGAGTCTTGCTGATATGATGCCATGCCAAAATGAAGGCTGATATGGAAAAGGATATCCTACAAAAGCTCTTGCCCTTGTTTTGGCCTATTCCATCTCAATCAATGCAGTGTGTGGGTATGAGACTCCAACCAGAGGTAACCAGGCTTCAGGTTGTTGTGCCCTGGGGAAGAAACACAGACTCTCATGGGTGTTTCTCATTGACAGGAGTGCTTGTTTGTGACCAGCTGTGTTGCAGATACTTTGCTGAATGTCATCTTTGAAATACATTGCTTAGATCATGACAAATGAGTCTAAAGTAACTTCTGTCTTTCTGACATTCTCTCCTGAATGTTTTGTTTTTTCATTTTTCCCTATCTACTTGCACACTTCTATCCACTTTGCTTCGTTGAGAATCTGTTGTTTTCCTTTCTGGCTAAGATCAGAAGGGATGCAGAACACTGTGCTGTGGGTTATTTAAAACTTCACTACGTCTCTAAATCCAGTAAGCCCGTAATATAGCAGTGAGCTCTCCTATAAGAGAAGCTTGGAGGGTGCCATTTAGCCAGCTCCTTTCTGAATAGTACTGCTGTCCTGCCCTTCCCAGAGGGAATAAGCTGAAGGAGTTGTACTTAACTTGAGTGTCCTTTTCTGTGCCAGTTGCTCTGAATACTTCACTACAACATGTTTCATAGAGAGCCATGTGGTGCATCTTTTCTGCTCTTCACCTGTCTGTAAGACAATTGTAATGCTTTAGCAAGTGCTGTCCCTGATTGTCTCTGACTGATCCATGCAGCTTAAGTGTAAATGCAGGTGTTAACATGACAGGAAATGTGCCATGAACTGAATGGATTTCATCTTTTGTGGCTAATCTTCCTGCAGATTTCTTGCTAACTATCTCTCAGTGCACTGTAATCCCGTGAAACCTGAATTACAGCATGTGTCATTGAAAGTGTGTGCGTTTTATTTGTTGATCAAGTACAATAATGCTTACAGCGTGGAAAGTGGAGTTCATTGTTCACAATCCAAGTGTTGTATATGTAATAGGGAAAAAAAAATCAACTGCTATTCCTATGTATTTTTCAGTGAATAAGAATGTATTGATTTTAGTGGTACTAACTTTTCAGCTAACGCTGTCTGTTTTTCTTACTTTGACACGAGATCCGGATGATTAACTTGTGTCCTCTCTCTTTCTCTGCTGTCTTCAATAGAGCATGCATCATTTTGAACGTGAATTTTCGGAAAAGTAAGCTAATGCTGATTTCTCTCTTTAAAGATGCTCTGTTTCTGTATGGGAAAGTTTAATGCAAATCTTAAACTTGCTTAGTATTGGGAGGGAATAGAAGAAAAAGATCTGAGCATTCTTCTGGATTATTTTAATGAAATACAGCATCTTTAAAAACTCTATCACTAAAATGATTTTCTTTGTTTGCATCCCATTCTCAGCAAAGTTTTTAATGCTATTTGCACAATTACTGTCACTTTATATTCATAATTAAGTTTTTGTTTCAATTCAGGCATCAAGTTTACAGCATCTGATTTACTTCCTATTCCTTTTAACACACTCTCTTAACAAAAATGTCCCTGTAAAAAAAACCCCTTGGTAAGTTCTTGTTTGTGTGTTTTATTCTTATAACTGTGTGAATGAGTAAATGTGTTTGCAGTCAGCTGCTTCCAACGTATGTATTGGAAAAGTTGTGTGATAACTGAGCACTTGCCTGAAGTATTTTCTGGGTAAATATGGGAAAATATGTCACTGTTGGGTTGATCAATTTAACCTGCAGATGTAGCTGCAAATGAGTCCACTGGAGTAAACTAAGATTTCCTTTGCACCACTCACGTCAAGAAGGGGAGGGACAGCTTAGTTTTGATTGACTGATAGGTTGACTGAAAGGAATGGATTTGACAGGTTTTCAGAATCATGCTCCTAATTAACACGTTCAATATGTAATGCTCATAGCTAGTCAAATACCATCTTAAATCCTGTATTTATATTTTAAGGCAGAGATCAGGTGTAAGAGCTCCTACGGGTTTCTTTCAACTGCATGATGTTGGCATCACAAGTTAGAAATATGTGGTACTGAGGAACTTAACAAATACCCGGGCAGAAAGGCAGCCTGTCCCCCTACCTCCCTGTCCTTCATACCCCCGCTGTAAAACAACCAGACCAAATTTGAAGATAACACATAATATTGCCTAATAACATCAATCCAAGCACTTATGTAGTGGCATTTTTGCCTCCATTTCTGTCATATATGTACCTTCTTTTGCCGAATATATTACTGTTATATTTGTATTCCTTATGGAGTCCTCGTCACTGTCTTTCATGGTCACTCCCTATTGTATCTTGTACAACTATGTTCATAACCTCTTTAGTTTCACCTTGCTGTTCCAGCCAAAATCTTGTCTTTGTTCTCTGAAATTCTTGCATTTCTTTCAAGCCATCTCAGTTGTGATGAGCTGGCCTTGGCTCTTTTACAGCAGCTCATCTGATCCCAAATCTGTTGCAAGCGTTGGTACGCCAGTCCTGCCCTGACCTCTTACCCCATCAGAGTGGTTAATGTAACTGTTCTTGGTTTTGTTCTTCTGTGGCAAAGTGTTTTGCTTTGCTCCGCTTTGCTGACAGTCCATACACATGGTAGAAACAGGACTGTAACTTAGGGGATGATTTTCAGTATTTGTAATTACAAATGGACTCACATCTTTGGCTAGTGCAAAAACACGGGTTTGGGTAAGTTAGATGACCCCAAGGCATCAATATGCGATGTGTTATTTCAGTTTATACTAACATTACACAATGTTTTGATTACCTAAGAGAGTAGCTGATCCACGTGCACCAGATGTGTTTTTTCAGTTGATCTCTGACATTTCTACTAAAACTTGAACATTACTTCTGAGAGGGAGGAGAGAGAAGACAGGAGCCCAGTATATGTTTTTGTATTTTCTTATCACAAAAAGGTTTTCATGCCAATGAGAATATTAACACTTATTGAATCTATGTCACGTAGTTTTCTTTAACTGCTTAGTATTTGCTTAATTCATAGCAAGCAGTTCTACCCCATTAGTCATAGCGTGTTGGCTGGCCCTGCTTTGTTTTGCTCTTTTGTCCAAAGGCATCCTCGTCCTTGCCACTTACTGGTACGTCCCTCGTGTAGGTTAGAGCTACCAAACAAGCATTGGACTATAAATGCCACTTGTCTCCCTAGCCGGACTTGGCATTAACTCATGATCTAGGCAGTAGGATTAAAAGTCACTGTTGGATAATAATGAAATCTTAACCACTGTGCCCCTCCTCTTTCCAGAATATGAATGTGAAGACAGGCCCATCATTCACATACAACTGAGGGTGTGCTGCAAATGCACTTTCACGTGGAAGTCTTGTGGAACAGCATGGGGTCACCTCTGGCCTTTGCTCTTATTCCTGCTGTGTATCTTTGATCCTGTGTGTAGAAATGATGTAATAACTTGTAGCTGCTGAGAAGCACAGGAACACATTGTGTGGGAGTGTAGCTTGGGGTTAAATAAGACCACCTGCCTGGACCTGGGCTTCCAGAACTTCAGTGCTGGGTTAGCTGTCTGCATGCACAGCTGCTTTCTGGCTTTCCAGCCTTCTCTCTGCAAGTTGTCAGGGCATGGAGCTTAAATCATGATGAGACAACATGACTAGGGTAAAAAGCAATGGCCAGAGCGCAAGATGGGAGCACAGGAAGAAGGCAGGTGGTGTGAGTGGTGAATTGGGATTCCTTCAGCCTGTGAAACAAGCACTTGCTTGTTTCTCCGTGGTTGAAGAGTCTGACAGTACTGTGGACATGTAAAACATTTCCAAAAAAACCTCTATTTGCAGTTAGTCATCTAAAACTAATGTATAATCTGATCACTCATTACAAGTGCTACAGCAGAGTGGTCCTTTGCAAAACCTGAAATGTTTATCATGTAAACAGGAACAGAGGGTAAGATTTGCTTCCCAGTCAGTATCACATTTGAATCACATTTTGCATCCCTGAGAACTGATGCCTTTTAGGCTTCTTCTCAGAGCTGTCTCAGGTGACGTGGCTCACCTGCAGATAGAGATTTGATCACATCAGCATTTTTTTCATCCTGTTCTGTTCTTCACACTCCACTTGCTTTCAAGGAGTGAAGTTACTAGTGCAGCACTGACACGGTCCAGCTACGTGGCTGCAGTGCTCTGCGGCAGGACCTCTTTGGCATAATCAAACATCATCTTCTCTCCTCAATCAACAGGAGCATCGTCGATACCCCCAGCACCACCACCGCCACCCCTGCCACCAGCAGCTCCTCCTCCAAATACAGAGGTGCCAACACAGCCAAGCCCACAGCCTGCTGTCAGTGCAAGCCGAGGAGCCTTACTCAGCTCCATTCAAAACTTTCAGAAAGGAACTCTGAAGAAAACACACACGTGTGACTACAGTGCTCCCAGGATCAGCTGAGGCTACTGGTTACACCAGGATTGAATTCCCCCTCCCACTCCTGTGCTATCCAGGAACAAGAACCTTCTGATCGGCAACTGATTCACCAGCGCATTTAGTGGCTAGTCATGCAGTAGCTCCCTTTTACCTCTATTTCAGCTTTACACACGTAGCAGCACTACCCCATCTGGATTGCATTGCCATGCTAACTACTCCATTCTTTATTTGGTTTCAAGAATTTTGTTCTCTAGCTGCAGTTTCGGGTACAGCATCTTCTATGTGGCTGAATAAAACTGAGAATAGGAATGACCATGATCGAGGTGAATTAATGCATTTTTTTTTTAGTTCTATTACTTCCTCACTTTTTTTTTTTCAAATTACAGGAATCTACTTTTAACCTGCCCTAACTTTTTCACCACTAGTCATCCAGCAGTAACTCATTTAACTTACTGCACTGAATCAGCATATTTTGTTTGAGATAATCCAAAAAAACCCCAACCATCAAAACAACCCATACTGCACAGGTGAGGGAACTGGAGAATTAAATCTTATTCCCACCGTTTTTGCTGATGGACTAAAAAATACTGTCTCAGACCTGTTTAAATGGACATCCTACCCGCAACTCTAAGGGCAAGTGTTTTTAAATAAGGAAATAGTTGAAATTGGAGTTAATGGGGCACTGGGATATTATTCATGATTTAGTTAAATGGAAACTTACTTCAAGTTAATTTTACAGCTTAGACTTTATTGAAAGATCCTTTTTTTGATTTGATTGAAACCTTAAACAAATTGCACTTTAAAGGATTATAGATAATCCACTTTTTAAATTCAAGTACATCCGTGTTCGTTACTATGCAGAGAATGTCTGTACAGTTTCATGTAACCTGTGATATTCAGTCATTTTTATTAAAATGTTAATGGAGTTCCTCCAGCAGCGTGGTGGTGGATGTATTCAGCTAGGATTTTGCCTGCAAGCCAGACTTCTAAGAATCGAGTAGCACTTCTACTAGGAAACACCCTGAAAGGTATTCCTGACCTGTAACCTGAAGTAGGACCTGAGCCCTTGTGTCTGCTTAAGAGAGGTAAGTCTCTGCTCTAGAACGGTTCATTGGAAAGGCACCTTTTCCTGGCTGTAGAGCAAGCGGTGCTGCACTGACTTCTGTAGGCAGACTGTCCCTACCAGGACAGTAACAGAAGCTGCTGAACAACAAAGAACAAAGCCTCTGTCAGGAAGAGCTCCTTAGCTAAGCCCAGGTATGTGGTTGCAGCAAAGGCTGGTGCAGCTGTCACCCAGCTCTTCAAACTTACCCAACTACTGCTTTTGAATAATTTATTACCTTACCCAGGTCTGAATAAAGTAACTTTTTTTTTTTTGCCTGTAAGAACTACCGTTTGTGCACACCGTTGTTGAGATCCCAGGGCAAGTTTAAAAAACAAGCAAACAAACAAAAAAAAGCACAAAGCCATACATAAAAACAAAACATCTGAGCAAGTTTTTTTTACCACTGTACATGACAGCTGGCATAGAAAATGCACGTGACAGTTAATAAAGAATAAATAGCTATTACTTCCCATCACACACTGAAGAGGATCAGGATCTTTAATCAAGCTCTTGTGCAGCTTTCCTGTATGACCAGAGCACTCTTCAAAGAAAGCACATGAGCCACCTCTTAACCCTGTAATACTACAGGCTTCCAGAGCCATTTTATACAGGTATTTGTTAAGCTGCTGAATTAAAAAGCAAGGCTTCACTCAGCTCTGGTTTTATCATTTGCCTTTAGTAAGCCTTGCAAATGTAGGCTCCTGGAGAGCTGTGCAGCAGCCTAGGACTACACTCAGGGTGGCCCTCATTACTCATTGCCATTCTGCACTCAACCACTATCATGGTCAGTTTAGCACAGCTAGTCTGATAATTACAAGACAAGCAGAAACGGAAGACTTCTTCTTCCCTCTGAATTTAGAACACAGGGGGAGATCCTAACCCACCTGCACTGCTGAAGTACAAGCTAACTTACAGACAAGCATTTACCACACGGTTACTTAAATGAAGTGGCTTAGAGGGAAACCCCACTAGACCCCATTGCAGCCATATAAATATTCTGGGAGATTGCTGTACTTTACTGTACAAAAGTTAATGTAGTTATACAACGAAATGATGCATACAAGTTGTCCTACACCATTAATACTTTTTAAAGCAGGACTTTAAAACATATTTACAACTTAGATATTCAAAGTTTTCTTCACTGCAAATATTATATCCTTCACTTGAGGTATGCAGTTATCTTCTAAAATTTTTGCATAAGGCATGGGAACATCTGCACCTGTAACACGCACAGCTGGAGCATCCAAGTAGTTGAAGGCAGGTCCTGAAACAGAAAATGGTGGTCAGGTTATTGCACAATCTGCTTTTCTCTCAATTCAGTTTCTGAATCTTAATATGCTTACAATATCTTTGTTCCTGTAGTACCAGAGACAGCTGTTCCTGCTTGTCTAAACTATAGTGCACAATGATAAACAGAAAGTTACCATCTTGCTTCTCTAACAGTCTGGTTCCTGGGATAAGAATTATACCACAAGACCATGTGGATCGACCATTTGAATATGTCTAGAACAAGACAGCTATTAAGTTCCTCAGATACAGGACTTTAAATTTGTTGTCATCTGGCTTTATCAAGAAGTCATCAGGATCTAGATCAACGTGCAGACTGCAGAAGTCAGTACCTTCCATGATCCTGGCACAGATTTCAGATCCTACTCCGAACTGCGGCCAACCTCCTTCTACAGTCACAAGGTGGTTTGTCTTTGCAACACTGGCTTCCACCGTTTCAATATCCATTGGTCTAATGGTACGCAGATTTATAACCTTAAAAAAAAAGGCAATGAGTGAGTTTTGCTGTGATACAATCCTGACATTTACTGCTGTTTGGGCACAGTGTCCTTTAGCACTTCGATCTATTCTGACTTTGACAAGAAGACTTAAAGTTAATGGAATTACTTCTTATCCTGACAGATGCTGCAGAATGGCTTTTGGTGGCCCTTGGAAAATGCTTGATGAGTCTCACTATATATGATCATGCTCCTACATACTGTCATTGTTCTGCTCATTGTACAGGTAGATCAATCTGAAAAATCTTTAGTAGTTCTGATTTTGTGATGAAAAGGTCAAATACAGAAAGAAGAAATGCATTTACACTGACAGTTAAGGCACTTAGGAAAGCTTGTAGTTTATAAACTGATGTTCTACAGAGCCTGAACAGGGTGACCCTCTGCCTTTTTCCTAGTACAGGGAGAGAGAAAAGCAACAGAAACCCCACACACCTCACACTCAACACCTTCTTTGGCCAGGATAGAAGCTGCTTCCAAACAGTGCCCAACAGGCCTAGAGTGTGCCACTAATGTAACGTGAGTTCCTGGAACAGAAACAGGTGTTAAAAAAGAAACAAATCCAGAAAAAAAAACATACACAAAAAAGCATTTTTCTTGGGCTCCTTTGTAGGTAGCAGTAATATTCTCTTTTTTTTTTTTTTTAATTTAAGTTCCTTACACTCATTTGAAATGTTAAGTATTCTATACCCATGAAGAGTGGCAGCAGGACTACATGAAGACAAAAAAAATCTATTAATTCAGGGATCTAAATAATGTTTTTAATACTTTTTGGATTATCTTTTTTACGCATTCATGTTATTCAGTGGTAAATTATAAACAGGCTGAAAAATTACAATGATCTCTTCTGCATTTTTGACAAAAATTACATACTAAGGTGAGGAGAACTTTTCTGCACATCACCTACACCATCCCTAGATTAAGAAAGAAATCTTTTAGAAAACTACAGTTTTAAAAGAGATACTGAGATCAAAACAATTGAGTACATAACAGGATAAATAATATCTGAGTTTTTAACGTTTTATATATGTTCCTGTGCCCCATGACAGCATTACTCTGAACAGCTAGGAGTCCCCAGGCAGCTTGGTTGGTAAGGATGCATTCGTATACACACACCATGTTCTCAGCTTACCTTCCCTTTCTATTTTGGCTTTTCCAATTGGAACAACAAAGTCCTTTGACTGTGCCTGTTCAGACATCTCAAAGGGAACACCGTACAGCAATTCGTTTTCCAGCATCACAACTAGAACAAAACGTACTTGGATTAATTTGTACTTCTGCAGGAACAGGCTGTGCTTATGATTAACAGTACTGCTGCAGAACATTTGCAAAACCAATACAAAAAATTAAAAGTCAACTTCACTACAAATTTTAAATACTGTCTCAAATTCATCTTAAACATGGCCAGGTATATGACAGCAATATAATTTTACACAAGATTTAAAGCCCTTCATATGATTTTTCCTTTAAAAAAATAAAAAAAACCAACCAAATCAAAACAAAGAGAGCCAGGCAGAAAACAGGAGTTGAGAAGCCCGTGCTGACTTACAAAGCCTCTGTAAAATTTGAGTCTGTGTACTCATCTCTAAAAGTAGATCATGGGAAAACTGGGAAGGTCACGGCTAAGAAATGTTTCTGTAGAACTGCTAGCTTCAGAAAGGTCTTACGTTTTGCATGTGTGCTTGTGAGAAAGAAAGATGAAGGCTGCCCTGCTTTTGGTTAATGAGATTCTGATTTTATCACCTAAGCTTTATCATCTCTAAAAAAATGAGTTACGTTGTACTGTATCTGCGGGAACTTCTCCTGACTCATCTTCGTCCTTTATAATGCCTTTACAATGGGTTCATAAATGCATCTTTTAAAGCTTCTAGATGGGTACCTGGAAGCAGGTTAGAACAGCACAAAAATAGTCTGCTGCTAGCAAGCCAAGTGACCATAATGGGGAATGCAGTTAAGGTGTACTGATGCTGATGCTTAAGTGTTGAATAATCTTTTTATTTCTTACATGAGGTGGGGCAGGAAAAGAAACATGCAGAAACGAGAGCTAAATACTGCTGCGATCTGACTGTGCTCACCTGGATTGTCGTCCCGGATCGACGCCTTCAGCAGCCCTTTAGCATCTTCTGAGCTCCACGGACTGACAACTTTCAGCCCCGGGCAGTGCCCATACCAGGCAGCGAAGCACTGCGAGTGCTGTGCAGCAACGCCAGCTGAAGCCCCGTTGGGGCCGCGGAAGACGATGGGGACGGGGATGGTTCCTGCAGACATGTAGCAGGTCTTGGCGGCAGAGTTGATGACCTGGTCGATCGCTTGCATGGAGAAGTTGAACGTCATGAATTCACACACCGGCCTCAACCCCGCCTGTCAAAGTTAGATCGTATGTTACGTTTTAACGCAAAAAGCGGCTTGTTTTGTATTTCAGTTCAGAAAGAAGGAGGGCGTACTGACCATCGCAGCACCAACGGCGATTCCCGTGAAGCCCATCTGGAAGAGGAGCAAACAGTGTGAGCGCAGAGCACGGCCCGCTGAGAGCCCCGCGGGGGAGCCCCGCGCCGTACCTCAGAGATGGGGGTGTCGATGATCCTCTTGTCCCCGTACTTCTTCCAGAGCCCCCTGGAGATCTGCGAAGCGGAGCGGCGTCAGACCCCGCCGAGCCCCCACCCCGGGCCCGGCAGCGGCCGCCCCTCACCTTATAGGCGCCGTCGTACTGGGCCACCTCCTCGCCCAGCAGGAAGACGCGCTCATCCCGCTCCAGCTCCTCGTCCAGCGCCTGGTTCAGCGCGTCCCGCACCGTCACCTGCGGGACAGCGGCAGCCGGGCAGGGCGGGGCGGGCGTCCCTCAGCGCACCCGCACCACCCCGCCCGTAGGGACGAACCCCTCGCCCCCGACCGCCCCCCTCACGGCCGCTACCTGGATGGCGGCGGGCGCGGAGAGGCGGAGGCCCCTGCGCGGCGGGAGGAGGCGGCCTCGCGGAACCAGCAGCCGCAGCGCTCCCGCCGCCGCCATCTTGGCCGTGTCCTCTAGCACCGGGCAGCGGCCCGGCCCCCGCGCTTCCTCGGCCCCGCCCCGAACTCTCGCGAGAACTCGTGCCAGCGGCCAGCGCGCTTTTTATGCGCCACTTCCGGTCCCCCACTGTGGTAGTGGCGGCGGCCGGGCCCGCTGCGCAGGGCTGAGCCGCGCTCAGGGATGGGCGCGTGGCCCGAGTTTGTGCGCGCCCACCGCGGCATCGCCTCCTGGCGCCGGGGCCGCCCGCGGCCGCATCGCTCCCCTGCCCCCGTCTCTCCTCTTCAGTGATACAGCGGCCCGGCGCGGAGGCGCAGGGCGGAGCGAGGTATCTCCACCGGCGGCCCTGAGGTGAAAGGAGGCGGCTTCCCTCCCTCACCCGACCGGAGCGGGCGGAGAGACGGGGAGGAGATCGTGTCAGACCCCGCCCCCGCTCCTCCCCTCCCGCGGCGGCTGCTTTGCTCCCGGTTCAGTCGTCCCCATCCTCGCCGGGCTTTGCCTCAGCGCCGGGAGCTGCGCCTGTGAGTGTGGGGAGGGGCGGGGCCGGGCTGGGCTGTGCTTCTGTGGGAGGATGGGGGGGGAGGGGGGAACACGGGGCTGTGAGCGGCCGGAGCCTGCCCTGGCCGGGCCCCCTGTGGGACCGGGGCTGGGGGATGCCAGGGTCCCGTTTGGGGTTCTGTGGGAGGGCGGCAGGTGCGGGGCCCGGCCCTCAACTCGGGCAGGGGCTGTGTGGGGCGGGGTGCTGCTCCTGCGGATGGCAGCTCCTGCTGCCCCTCGGTGCAGGAGGGCCGGGCTGGGGCCAGGAGCAGTATGCAGGCGCTGGGCACTTGGGGGCAGCGCGTGGAGCGGTGCAGTCGTGTCCAGCATCCTTGCTGAATCATTGCGATCTGAGGGTGAGATTTCCTACCGTGCGCTCCTCTGGGATGGAAAGCGGCTGTTCCTGGCTCCTCCTGCGGGCCTGGACGTGAAGGGAGGACTCTTGTCACCGTCCTGCTGCTTGGTCCCTGTGTCAGCCCTCTTGGCTGCACAGGATGCTCTGTGCTCCTGACACCTGCCTTCATCTGGCACTGCTTGGAGATGTTTCCCTATGCAGACAGCTGCCTGCTGGTGCCATAGAACAAGATATGTGGGTAAAACCAACTACTGACACTATGCAGAGCATCTGTGTGGCTCCAGCAGTGCAGGGTGAGCAGGAGTAGGGCAGGTGCAGTTGCAGTCTTTGGACTCTTGTGTGAGGAGGGTCAAATGGTGATAGTGATGTGGGGTTTTCAAGCATCTGTCAGATGGATGGATGCTTCTGAACCCAGACCCAAACTGGGATGTTGTAGAGCTCCTCAGCTGTGGGAAGGAAACTTTCAGAGCTTGGAATTCATAGTGAAGCAATTAGGCATAAAGGAGTGAGAATGCTGAGTTGCCACTGTTAGTATTTTGTTCTCTTGCCTGAGGTGAAGACTGAAATATTAACCAAAAGAAACAGAGAAAGTAAGGAGAAGTTACGTTCTAATAAACTGTGTTAATGATTGTAAACTTGAGGTGCATAGGTGAGGGATTCATCCTTCAGCAATGCCAAGCTGTGGTATAAACAGAAGTTTTGGTAACTGGTGGTTTCCATAACACAGCTCGTTGCTTGGCGTAGCTCAGCACTGTATGGCCTTGGGTTTGCTCTGCAGACTGTTGACTTGCTCTGCATTTCTATGGAGGACAGCCATTAATTACGCTAGCTAAGTTATTGACAATTCAGGTGAGTCACTGGTGATGATTTACAATACAAACTTGTCTTCAGATTTCAAGACTGGCTCAGGATTACAGAGGCTGTCCATTTACAGAGTAGCTGCTAAGAGCAGGAGTTTCATTTTCTCATCTTTGGAGATCCAAATGTCAGAGGCAGTGAGCTCACTAAGTGGGAGAGTAGCTTGAACCACAGGTATTTGTCTGTATAAATACCAGGCTACCTTATTAGAAGTCCTGTCAACTTTATACTGACCTTGAAGTCTTCAGTACCTATTGAGACTAAACAGTTTGTGTAGACAATAAACAGTTTGTGTCCTTCACTTTAGGCAGGGTAGCTGAAAAGCGTTCAGAGCAGATCAGATGATGTGTGCCTTTTGACTTGTGACTGCTAGGTGTGTTTCTGCTCCTCCTTCATCTGACTGCGTGGGATGGTACAACCGCTGTGGTTTTGTCCAGGTGCAGTGTGTGCAGTGTGTGCCCTTGGCCAGGTGCTTTGCATGCAGTCCCAGCAGTGCGAACACTTGGCAGTGCTGCTGGCATCCCCCGGCTCTGTCCTGGATGTGTGTGTGTCTGTTCAGAGATGCAGACGTTCAGCCGGCTCTCCTTTGCTTTCTTTGAATTTCTGCTTGCAAAATGGTTGCACGTTAGTAGCAACCTGGGAGGAGAAGCCGTGCTGAAGTTAGTGGGAGTACCTGTTGCAGTAACATGGCTAGTAAATAGCCTTGTAATCTTCTGAGTCATAAAATATTAAGTAACAGTGAGTGTTTTATAAATGCAGGTATCCAATTTGGTGTATTTATTACAAAATGATGACTTCAGTGTTTTTCTTAGAAGGTACCTGTCTCTTATTGTTCCTTCCTAGTTCTGGATGTACTTGGGCTATGGTGGCAGCTCTGGCAACCGTGTTAATGCTGTAGATCTCCCCACTGACAGGAAAAGCTTGGTGAAAGCAGGACTGGATGTGACTCCATTGGTGCGCTTGTGTTCTCACCAGGGAATGATGTCCTGTTTGGCTTAACTGGTGTCAGAAGTTGGTCTGGCCGAGAATTGTTTTAGGCGAGCATTTCTTAATGGCTTTTAAAGGCAGTTTGTCTTGGGATGCATCTGCACGTCACCTGTTCTTTACTGCCTGGACACAAGTAGCTGTGCAGGTGAGGTTCTGTACCTGGGTGGTGCATGCTGTGTGACACGGACTGGTGCTGGCTCGAGGCTGGCTGTCCTGGAGTACAGATGGAGTGAGGTTCTGTGTGCCCCTGCATCACCAACTTTCATTCAGGAAGAATTTGGAGCATTGTTGAAAGTCAAATTGTGAAGGGCCCGTTTCCCCACCCTTGTTATGATGTGGTTTGCTAGTCCTTATCTCTGGTTGTACCTGAACAGTGCTATTTTTGCCTTTGAAGTTGTCTGGAAGTTTGGTGCTGCCAGGCTGGTGAGGGAAGCAGCAGGTAGCTGTGATCCCATCCTGGTGTTTTGGGATGGCCTCTTCGTAGCGTCTGTGTGCACTCTGTCTCTTGCTGCACTGAGAGCTTGGCCGGGTAGGTCTGTGTAGGAGTCTGGGCTCTTACACAAAGGTCAGTGAGACTTCTTGCTGCCACTTCTGTGTTGAGGGCTGGGTTTGTTTCTGCTAATTGCCCTCGTAAATTATTCACTGTGCTGCTACATAGCAGTGCTGTGATCAAAGATGAGTTCATGCCATCAAATGGACAGGCAATGTACTCTGTTTCTTCCACTGAACAGGCATGGAGGGGGGGGGGGGAAGTCTAGATGAATCTGTACTGGGGACTTAGATATTGGCCAGAATAACAAAGTGTCATTCCATGTGTTTAAGTAACTGATGGGCATCTACCTATCCTTGGAATATTCTGAGTGTAAAGATCCAGTTAAGTTTATAAAAAGACTGCTGATCTCTTCTATTGTGATTGCCAGTGACATTGCTGGCCAGCTGCATTATTTCCTCTTCAAGTGAATGTTTTTCTTGCATGTCAGAACCCTAGGCAGTCTCTCCAGTGGTTTTCATGTGTCTGCATGCTATCCTGGTGCTGTACTTGAGCAGGGGGACAGCTGCAAGTACCTGTTCCTTAAGCAAAAAAAAACCCACAAAACAACTGGAATCGGACGGATCTCAACTACTGGTAACAGTTGATGAGCTGTACTTGACTGACAATTCAAAATAGAGAAAACCTGAATGGCTTCACTTCTTGATTTCTCAGCAGTTACAAAAATAATTACAGATGTTGGCAAAAGAGGTAGCATTCCAGGTTTATCTGCTGTTAGGGGGTGTGTGATTTAATATACTTTCTTCAGGCATGCTGCATCTCTCATCTGTGAAAGTAAGATCCTGGTATGACTCGTTCTGTGTCTTAATTCCATAGGCTTCTGTTGTCTGACCTCACAATTTTCATACTGGGATTTTATGTTTTCTTCCCTTAATCCATCTCGGGTACCACTGAGGCTGTGCTCACGCAGCTGGCCCCCAGGGGCCTGGCTTCTGGGAGCTGCTGAGCTCTGGCTTTGGCTTTGGGCAGGATAGCAGAGCCCGGAGATGGATCTGTTGCGTTGCTCTCTGGTGAATGATACCAACCTTGTTTGCTAGGAACGAGAAGGAAGAGTCATTTTTTGGCTGGGAATTAGCTGTGAACCAGTGTTTGAGAAAGCAGTACTCTGTCTTGGCTAAATCTTCCAGCTCCTTTTAGCTGAGTGATGGTGCGTTGAAGTTTGTCAGTACTGAGGCTGGGAGCAGAAGCCTCAGTCGCTGTGTTGCCTTTAAGATGTAAAAATAAACAAAACTGCGAAGCTGCACCCTACTTAAAACAGGCTGACCTAAATTTCCAGCAGTTGTAGCAGAGATGCAGATTCTGGGTAGGGAACACAGGCTTGCTGCCTTCTCCATCCATGGGCAGCAGGGCACCTTTGGAAGGCCTCCACTGTGCTGGGGGTCACTCGTGCCTTTTTCCCCTCGGGTTGCATAAGCTGGGCTGTGGGTTTCCCTTGCTATGCTTGTGTGGAGCCCGTGCCCTTGTTATGCAAGCCGGCGGTTCCGCGTCTTCTGGGAAGTTACAGCATGATCTGCTCAGATTGCTTTTGTTGGAGCGTGGTTGAAAGCGTGTTTGCTGTCCTCTTGCTCGTCCCTAAAGAGGTCTCTTTCGAGAGAGCGTATGTGTCTGTGAAGTGTGTTTGTACTCTTCCTTTGTAGATTAATGTTCTTGTTATCAATTGCGGTTCTCCACTACTGGATTATTAATTCTGCAGTGAGAATTCTTTTTCCTGCTCTTCATTGACTTTTGTGCTTGATTTATTCTGCACAGTTTGAAACTGGAGCATGGGAATTTTGGCTGATGTTAATGGGTCGTGCGTGTTACCTCAGTGGTGAATAAATGAACTTTTTTAATTGAGAAAAGGATGCCTGTCCTTCAAAGGACTCACAGTTTTCCTTGTGAGAAGTAGTCTGTAAACAGAAGTTATCCTCAGAGGCACATGGCTGTTATTTAACAGGTCTGGGGCGGTCAGAACAGTCAGCAGAGTACTTACTTACCTGTGTGTTCGGAGGGCAGCGCTGTGGGTAGTGCAGAGGGAGATGCTTGTTTGTAGGTTCTTCTGCTAATGTGGCTTTATAGCTGCATTCTGTCCTGGCAGAGAGCCTGCCTTTGGTTAGAAAACCACCTTTGGTGGTTCTTGTAGGTACTGAGCAGTCTGCCATGTTTTGTTCTTTGTTTTGTGTGTTTTTTCCTGCAGGGAGCTAATAGGAGGTGAACTGCATATCCTTTCAATAACCTTCTGTTCAACTTGGAGTACCGTGGTTCAGCAACTGAACAGATGGATAATGGAGACTGGGGCTATATGGTAAGTGATCCCGTGTGAATGTGTGTGTACTGAGCAGCACAACTGGGCTTTCAAGATCTTGAGGTAAGATTCCTTGCTGATCTGTCCTGTGTAGATCGAGGCCTTAGCCATGTGAGAACAAAAATTGTGCATGTAGTAACAGCTTGCTTACGTTCTCTGGAGTACTTCGTCGTATGTGCCATTTGTGGGATGTGCTCGTGTTCATATATTCTAGCTAAAATCAGCAAGAACTTAACTAATGTCTTGAGCTCATTGTTACCATTTTCCTAACACACACAGACTGAAAATAGTTTGTGCTTCTTGCATCTAATTTTAAGGACTTTCTTGCATTATTTATAAGGAAAAAAATATTTTTTCCTTTAAACCCTGTCTCAAGTCAGACAAATGCATCTTATTTTTCTCCTCATTCTCTAAACATTCTGCTGCCATGCATATGTCGCTTTTTTTTCACTGTCTGGCCTCAGTCCTGATTGTTAGGATTGGTGGCCAGATGGGATTTATGTTGCTTTCTTCTTGCTTCCTCATGTACTATCTGGAAGCTGATGCAGACTGGCTTGGTGCTCTGCCCCCTCTTCTGTGCAGCATGCTAATTTTCTAATAAATGCTTCTTCTGAGAATTAAAAGCTGGGAGGTTTTAGTTCTCTTGTTTTAATAATTCCTCTTAACCAATGCATGGATTATTTTGATTGTGAGCTCTTTGCCGTGTGCTTAAACTTGTACTGTCTTCCTCTTTTGAGGGTGAAAAAGTCTTAAGACTTGTTCAGCTGATTTGCTGTTACTCTTGAATGTGCAACAGATTTTGAAAGCAAGGAGCACTGATGGACCTCATTCACATAAACTTGTTCTTCAGGAAATGTCTCTGATTTCATTTCCTCATCTGTAAAATATGAAAAAACTTGTTCCTCAAGTGCAAAAGTGCCTTCTGTGACAGTAGCTCTGCTAAGATTTCTAAAGCATTCTCGAAATGTGCTTTCTAAATGTTGTTATCCTGTCTAGTTGTGCCTTGTTGCTAGGTGGCTTGGATTTGTTGAGGTTTGAACATCCCTGAAAGGCTTCAAATGGGAGAAGTGAGGTTCCTTCCAGAGCCACCAGTTCTCAAACAGTATTTGCCATATGCGTTGGTGAACCTTCTTGTCGTGGCTTGATAAACTCTGCCATTTCTCTCTTTCTAGATGACTGATCCAGTCACGCTAAATGTGGGTGGACACATGTATACGACATCCCTCACAACTCTCACGAGATATCCTGACTCAATGCTTGGGGCCATGTTCAGGGGAGACTTCCCCACTGCCAGGGACTCTCAGGGCAATTACTTCATTGACAGAGATGGACCACTTTTCCGTTACGTTCTTAACTTCTTAAGGACCTCAGAGCTAACTTTGCCACTGGACTTCAAGGAGTTTGACCTACTTCGGAAGGAAGCGGACTTCTATCAGATTGAACCGCTGATTCAGTGTCTCAATGATCCCAAGCCTCTGTATCCTGTGGATACCTTTGAGGAAGTGGTGGAGCTGTCCAGCACCCGCAAGCTGTCAAAGTACTCCAACCCGGTGGCTGTGATCATCACACAGCTCACCATCACAACGAAAGTCCATTCGTTACTGGAAGGCATTTCAAACCACTTCACGAAGTGGAATAAGCATATGATGGACACCAGGGACTGCCAGGTTTCCTTCACTTTTGGGCCATGCGATTACCACCAGGAAGTGTCGCTCAGAGTGCATCTTATGGAGTACATCACAAAGCAAGGCTTCACGATCAGGAATACCAGAGTTCATCATATGAGTGAGCGTGCCAATGAAAACACAGTGGAGCACAACTGGACTTTTTGTAGACTGGCACGGAAAACAGATGACTGATTCTGACTCCTCAGGAGCCATTTCAGTTATTAGTGACTTAATTGAACAGTAAAGCCAAGAGAGTCTGGATTTTTTGGCTAAAGTAACAATGTGGGCTTTTTTTTTTAAATATATATACGAGTATTTATTGTTTATCATTAAGGACTGGAGAAGTTTCATTCTCTAGCACTTCTGTCCTTTCGTCCTATCCGGAATAAAAACATGCATGTGCCTGTTCAGTCAAGACACCTTTTTGTTTGAAAGAGGGAGTCCGAAGAATTAGTACAGTAGGGTATTTTGTGTCATTAACACAATTCTGACACAACTTAAAGTGCTAAAATTACCTCAGTTTAAATGGTTTCTAATCCATCTAATGCTATGCCACTGGGAGCAAGAAACAAACGGAATTTAAGAGGCAGATGGCAAAAAGCTGCTATCACATAGACTAATTTAGCTTCTAAATCAATAAACAGTATTGTAATATTCTAGGAAAAAAAATCCCACCCTTTAAAAGTACTTGATAAGTACAGTTTCTTACAGTTATGACAACTGTTTCTTTCTATGCATATAAATCAAGCAACCAAATACTATCTGTAGCCATGGAAATATGATTAGAAATATTTATATTGGATTCTGAATGCAAAATGTCCCTGTGGTAGAATTCATATTTTTAATGCCTGGTGCAATATTATTCCCAAGTGTAATGCCTGCCAGCAAGAAGCTAATAAAAATGTGAAATATAGAATACTATCTTGTATTTTTTGTCTTCTAGAACTCTAATACTTAATAAGGACTCCAAAGCCTGTTTTTCAGTGCTGCAGAATAGCACAGATGCTCTGCTAGGGCTCCATTCTCTTTCACTACTGACATACTTTGTTCCTTTTTGTCTTACTAGTTGATCAAGCTGTCCTCATCACGGGGAAAAAAAAAAAGCGTTTGGAAAACTATGCATTTTGACCAACAGAAGGATGGCAAGGATTTGTACTTTCTGTAGAGACAGAGGGAACACGGCACCTAAAAATACTCGTAGCTGCTAAGCAGTGTTATCCCGTTTTAGTGGTTTATATGATAGCTGCTTATTTCACATAAGGATTTTTATGTATGTAATACAAATAAGATTCTGTATCTTGAACTGTGGAGTGCTGTTTCTGATATGCTCAAGTCAAGGAACTGAGGTTCTGTGTTCTTATCTAATTTAATGTAGCCATTTCTGCTTCTCTTGGCCACTGTGTCACCATTAATTACACAATTTCTGGTTATGTTCTAACTTAATTCTGTTGAGAGTAGAGATTCAGTGTTTATTTTGACTGAATGGATCACATTCTTCCTTGAAGTTCTTGTCACAGTGGTTTCTTACCACAGCTGCTTTGCTCCCTACAGTGTGGATTGTAGCTATTTGGAGACGTAAGAGGGGGATCTGGGTTCCTCAGGTTGTTGCGGCTTTTTGAAGCCTGGGGCCTTGCATCTCATCTCTCAGTCAGAAGGCCTGTCTGAAGGTGTTTTCCTCTGCCCTATTTTATCTCCCTTTTCCATGCATTTTAGGTGTTCTGACTTCTGTATTAAGACGTCGTAAAAGCTGCTTTCTTCTGAAAGCAGAAAAGAAAAGCTGAACTGATGAGGTGCAGCAGAAATGCTGGTAAGAGAGCATCTGTGTTGTCACTGCATTATAATCAGTCACAAGGTGTTCCTTACAACACTTCATTTACTAGCAAATTAACGAGGAGCCTGATCAGCCTCTCCTTTTCGTAATTATCAAGTATAATAACTAGGGAACCAGTATTCCAAATAATATACTTTATTGCAATCAAAGATTTATCAAAAGACAGTATGATTGGCTCTGTTAATGGGAAAGTAATCTCTGCAGACAGGAGTTGACATCAGCTGTGTGTGATTCTTCATCAGCCAGAAATACTTGACTGCTGAGCAAGTTCAGAGCTCTTTCTATTCTCCAAACGCATTTTCTAACATGCTTCTTGATCTACGAGAAGAAGTTGTTCCTCAAAAGCAAGGACCAACAAGCAAGAAAACAACAAAAACAGGACTATTTCTGACTAGACTGCTTCAGAACAGTGGGTACCGCTCAGAGTTGTTTGGCTTCTTTCTGATTAAATGCAAATGGCTCACTAAGGATCCTGTTTCGTACTTGTCGCAATTGCAAGTAAGCAGCTGATGATTAATCTCTGATTAATAGTACTGATGCTTCATAAATGCATTGCTGCAAAGAGCGGGTGCGACCTTCACTTAGATCACAGTCTTCATAATTTCGATAGCTTGTTGTGAAGAAGTGGCTTCAAATACTTTTCATAGGCTGGGCTTATCTGTTTGGAATGAGAATGTGGAAGGGAATTAATGGTAGTTAAGGAGGAGGAGCAGGTTATACATTTGTTTTCCTTAGGACTGATCTCTGAAATGCAGAAACTAGATCATATTAAAAAAAAAAGAATAACTTCAGCTATGTGCAAGGTCTCTTCCCCTGTAATGTGCACTGTCCTTCATAACCAGTACACAATACTTCTCATCCCAAATGTGACAGCATACTATTTAACTTCAAAAAATGTGCTTCAACTGGAATGTTTGCTAGAGGCAAGTTTTGTGTTCAGCTGTAGAATTTCAAAGGAATTGCTGATTACCACAGTAAAAATCTCACTTAAGGCAAAATGAGTTTTCAAAGAGAGCAATAGCCGTTTGCGTCATGAGGGATTTTACTTTTCTCCACAGTATGGATGCATTAAGAAGTGAAAGTACAATGCTAAAGACGAAGGATGAAATCGCCTTATTTAACGTTTATACTCTTTCTGGATGAGCATATTATTAAAACAAAATTAAGTATTGCACTTGGGAAAAGTACTGGTGAATGGAAAATACCCTGCAGTGAGTGGCTTTTGCAGCCATCTAGAGTTGTTCTGTAGTGTTAACCATGTAAACATGCTTTCGTTTTAGCTTACTTTGTGCAATGTTACTTCACTGTCATACGTCTAAATCAAAACCACCCTGGTCGCTGGGGCTAGTCCAGCTCCCTTGCTCAAGCTGTGTTTCACTGCCATCTAGCCCACGAGCTGCTGCATGCCTAAACTAGGGCTATAGGTGGAATAATTAGAGAATCAGGGTTCATTGTTCAGAGTGAGATATGGACAGATAAGAGGTCTTACTCCAATTACTTTTATCTGCATGGCTTTTATTAGAAGAAAAGCAAATAATTTCTGTTCTGGCTCATACAGAATCTGCCTGGCTGTAATCCAGCATCCATACCTGCTTGTTGGTGGGTGCCTTCCGAGCCCACTCGTAAAGCCGCTGGTAAACCTGTCCGTCGTAACTGCCGAGTGCAGAATTCAGGTTCTTGTCCGTGAAGTCAAAAGCATCCACTAGTGGAACAGCATCCTTCCTAAGGAGTAGATGAACAGAAAAAAGATGAATGTGGAAGTCAGCTATGCAAGTTCCTTGGTCTAAAATGCTTGTGCCAGTTTTTCCCTTTGCCTGCATTGCACAGGAAGCTCTGCTTTGATTCCTCAGAGGCATGTTCTATTAAAGCCCTGAGTAAAAGTCTTAAGCTTGTTACCACTTTAATTCTGTGATTAGCTCCAAAAATACTTGCTGTTTGGCTTGGTCCCATTCAACTCTTGGTTATGGTGTGCTCCTGTTTCTCTCCAGGTGACCTAAGTAGGATTTCACACACAGTAGCAGCTCACTTCTCTGCACCAGAAGTTAATCTGCTCTTAACAGCAGTGAGTAGTGAAAAAGCCTTTGTGAGTGCTGTGGTAAGTTAAAACCTTAGCATATCTCAGAAGCCATGTAGTTAGTAATGAATGGTATTGAGCAGATGCATCTGATCTTTCTGTAGTCAGAACTGTTTAGGTACGTGTTGCAAGTCAGCCATGGCAACAGAGTAGGCTATATTAGTGCAGCTAAAGCAGACTTAGCAGTGCATAATAGGTTGTTGTAGCTGTTTCTTCTAAGTGTTGTTCTGACTAGGTATTTTCCTGCTTTTGCTTTGCTGCAAATGGCATATTCAGAATTTCTTGATTTATACCTCAGGATTTCATGTTACTGAACTTTAATCTAGTGATTGCATGGGAGCTGGAATCTTAGGTGTATTCTGCTCTGAAAATAAGCTTTTTTTGTAGATGTTTTAGTCGATTTCTAATGCTGCCAGGCAATTAAAATAAAAACTGAATGAAGTGAATTGACTCTGAACATGTTGCCATAGGTACAGCAGTACCATTTCATATTTAATGCACAGAGAAACGGAATAGCTGTGATCTTATTGTGCTAGAATGGCTCACCGAATGATCCCCAGGAGGTCCAGGTATGATGCTGTGACCATGTCCATTTGAGCTCCAGTTATATATCCATCATGCAAAAAAGTTCCTGCATTCGAGAAGATACCATGTAATGCAAACAGATCACAAAGATGTTTCATAATGTTCTGGATGCCAGCCGTGTTCTCAAGTTTTTCCACAGTCTCTACAAAGTTTTTCACAGTGATGTAGTGGCAGTGAGCCTGGAAAACAAATACAATCAACAGTGAATGCACCTCTAAACACTCTTAGTAGGCCAAGTGACGCAAACGTTCTCATAAAGAATATAAAACCTTTTCATTTCACTGGCAGTTTTCCAGTCTGAATCCCTTGTCTGCTGGTTGACTAAGCATTTTGCTTTCATGTCTTACTAAAACAGTAGAGGAAAGGATTGGGGGTGTAAGCAGCCAAGGCTGGTATGTGTAAACTCGAGAAACGTGCTTTGGAAATCATGGCAGTACTTCATGTAGCTTTGACAAATACCCCAAAGATTTTGTATGATGGGAACGCATTGGAATGTGCTTGTGTCAATCTCTACCAAGTGAATTTTGGTTATATACAGCAGAAGAAAAATCTCTTTGTTGGGCTTATGGTACATTGGACTTCAGCTCTGAAAACATCCATTGTCAGTGGAAGAACAATCAAACTTACCTCTTGCTTTTGCTGTTTTAAGTAAACTGGTGATTTCTGGGTCAGACACTGGCAGTGTCTGCTCACTTACAGAAATACTGGCTCAGCGCAGCCTAGCTCCAGAGTGAGTGAAACAAGATGACTCCACCTGTTTGTGGGGGTGACTCTTGTTATGCTGACATTCCTCCGGGTGGGTAGTGGTGTTGGTATTTGCATGGCTTAATTCCTCCACTCTACAGTTCTCCTCCCAGCTGTGGGTGTATGCAAGGCACACCTGCATTGCAGCATGGTCAAGCAGCATGGAGGACAGCACGGACTGCAGAACCTGCCTGAGAAGCCGGGTTGTCTACTCAAGCAATTAAAATCTGTGGAGACTGCAGCAAAGCCATCACTGGTGTCTGAGCCACCTGGCTGAGAGCTGGCAGGCGTTTGTTCATACAGCTGCCAGGGCAGCAATGTGGGTGAGTCTCCAGAAAAAGCATGGAGTAGAAAGTAAACACAGAAGCACCCCAAGAAGGCGGCAGGCTATCATGGTTTTAAAGCTATGGTGGAGACAAGGTTTTGTTACTTTCCCTGAGGAATCCAAGAAGCAGTGGGGGCCCAGATCCCCTCTCTGCGTATTAAGCTCTTTGGAAAGTTTCCTTCTAAAGAGCCTTGCTTCTCCTCCTCTTCTGCTCTTTTTTTTTTTCTTTTGTTTTTGTTAAGCTTACAGCATTGGATACTTGCTGCTTCTGCTGAGTCTGTGTAATTGAAAATCAGGTGTGACACACAGCAGACAGATGATCACAAATAATGCTGTTACTGAGAACAACAGTACCAGCTCACTTTCTCAGTGAGTTCTTGTTTGAAAAGATTAAGTAACTGTGCTTATAAGCATGAAGAATCAATGCTTCTAATAGTCTTGAAACAATTTCACTTTTTTGCTGAGAGAATTTGGCTCATCAGAGACTTCATCTTATTGACTGAGTAGTAGGTGGCTTTTCCCTCAGGCACCTTCCTACTATGGAATCATCTAGATGTTATTGCTGCATTTAGGTATGTGTAGGGTTCCTCTTTCCCTTAGGGAACTTTCTAAGTCCATTTCAGTTAGGGTTGGCTCTGGCCAAACCTAGGTTACAACAAGATGTTTTTCATTAAACACTGAATGAGGCTGAAATAAGCCATGGATCTGTTTCAAAATCTTACCCTCCTCAGTTTAGGAAGGAAGGGAGACTTCCACCATAATTGCAGTCAAATTGCACATAACCACATTAAAAAAGAATTTTGCTTCCTGGAGTTACTGAAGTATCAGTGATTTTGGCTTTCCTTTATATTTAGGGCCTTTCTACACTCTTGCTTTCTTTTCTGCTTAGTTCTATATTAACTCCTTGTTTTGGCAAACAGATTGTTGTCCTGATCCCATTTCAGCTGAAGAAAAGCAGATTGCCTATCTAATTTGTGTGAACTAGGAACTGCTTTTAGGTCTCTTATTTGACTTTGCTACTTTGATTTCTTCCAGTAGTAATTAAGACTGCACTTATCACCACTCTTAATTATTTTCCCCACATTATCTTTCCTTGTGAGAGCAGCAGATTAAAAAAAATAATGAGCATGTTTCACCCTTACGATGTCTCTTCCAGCTTTTAGAAGGATGGCACTGGGGAGGCTTTCATCTGAAAGCCAGAAATACAAGGTTCTTGTAGAAAAGATGAGCATTAGCTGGAGATGGTATGCTCTAATTGCAGGCTGTGGAAGGTCTGATCCTGCTGCTGGTGGCAGCTTTTTGTTTCTACCCTCTAGTCTTTCTCTACCTGGCCTAGTCTGATGGCCAAGTCTTCACATCAGGAGTTGTTTCCTAGTATGATATTCTACTTTGCAGACCACAGTGGTGCCCTGATCTTTGTGGTGTCCCTTATATGTGAATACAAAGCATTAAGAAGCACTGAGACTTTTTTAGGCTAATTGTGCTGTTTCCATTGCATGCTGTATCCTAACAACAAATGTCAGATGAGCACAAAAATGTTGCTAACCTTTGCAGCCTGTACCAGCTGCACTGTGCACTGGTTCCATGCTTCGTGCCTTTCGACTCCTGACTGAATCAAGTCCTGTAGCTTAGCTGCTGTGCTGCTTATCAGTCTGGAAAATTGGAAAAAAAAAATCCAAAACACATTTGAATATAGATATAGCAGCTCACATACACTCATTTTATACTCACACTTGTGTGTGATCACATGGCAAAATGGCATTTCGATATTTAAAGTTGGCTCATGATGGAACTCTTATGGAAAACCAAAGTACAAATCGGGGAGAAGCACCCAAACCACTCAGGTACCAAAGGGATTTCTGCCTTTGGCTTCCATTATAGTTTATCAGAGATCTCTGGAGTTTTTCTTAGGTTTTGTTTAAGGAGAGCTGGCATAACAGAAGGAACCAATAGTAGTATTAGACTGATGTTATACTGTTTTACTGTCTTTCTAAACAGAGCTTTCACCAAAGCTTTCAGAATAATAGCTCTGCTTTTAATCAGTGTGAATGACTGCAGAACTGTGCATCTGTTTACCTGGTCTTCAGAGATGACACCCCTATGACCCATAATACTTATGAGACTGTGCACACTACCAATCTTAATTGTGTTGAATAGTTGAATGAGTAGCTGAAAGACTACAGACGGAATGAAAGGCTCCGTGATTGCTGTGTTATTAATTGAACACAAACATCACTTTCTCAGGCATGTGGAATTTTAACTTGTTCTATAGAACTGCACAAAGTACAATTGCCTAAAGGTTGGCAACTCACTAATGTGGTCTGGGCTTTACTTAAACAGTGTCATCAGCTTTGTATAGAATCAGCTCTCTGTGGAATACAGGTTTTATGTAGCACATGGCTTACGAACTTTTGATGTTCTGAATATGAAAGTTTCCTATTAAACGTCTGCCATGGCTGTTAATGCTGTGGGAGGGGTTAAGTCTTGCTTTTTCAGGAGTAGATGGTGCCAATTCTCGTGGAATTTGTTATTTTACCTCTCTTTAAAGCAAGGAAGAAGCTGAGCTCTAAACACATTTTTGCTGCCAAACAGAAACCTCCTCTCCCTTCCTCCGTACTGACCTGATTGCTGCATGTTGATAGGCCTCTGTGTAAACGTCTGGGCTGAGGAAATCCAACTTGTCCTTGGCAGGACACTTCCCGGGTTTCATTGCAGCCAGATAAGTGACAGATGGTGGCACAGGCTGGCCAGCACTAGCTGCTGAGAAGCACTTAATCAGGAACCTGGAAAGAGTGTACAAATCAGACCAGGCCATGTTCATGGTCTCCACACAGCAAATAGCCAAGCCAGAGGTGAGGCGGGCCCTCCCTGGGTTGGGTGGGAAATAGTAAAGTGTAGCTTATCCCATCAGCAGCCCAAAATGGACTAAGTGATGAGCTTTTGTTTTGCATGGTATTTGTAGTAACCTGATCTGTGATGGGTCTTGGATAGCTTGTCTACTGCATTTAATGCTACAGAAATCTGTAGTGATGAACTTTTAAGATGGAATTTCTCAAGAAGAGGTGATAACGAGTGCTGAAGTGTATGCATACATGCACAGAGGGATGTTGTAGCACCTTGGTCTGTGGAAAGTGTACTGGTTTTCTCCTTCTAGTAAAAGCACACGTTATTAAAAGTTAAAGCAGATGTGGTTTCTTTTGCCTGGATTTCATCTGCTATGGATAATCACCCATTTGGTGTTCTTGGAGCATGACTCATCTAGAATCACCTCCAACAACTATGCCTTCTCTGAATCAAAGCCACTTTACCAATATCACATAACGTCTGTTGCTTAGAAAAAAGAAACCACAGGACTTGTATAGCAACACTTCTGCTGCACTGCTAGACAAAGAGGAAAATTAGGTTATGCAGAGCAGCACCTGCCTATGTCCCCAAAACCCTAAAAAGAAGAGGGAGTCCAATTCCCACACACCCCATGCCTACCAGACAGAAAACTTGAATGGGTTATGGCTCGAGTTGTATTTTTAGAAGGTGCTATGAGAAAGGAGTAGCTGGTTTTACTGGTTTTGGAGCAGAAGAGGTAGAAGTTGAATAAATTAAGGGGCAGGCTTTCAGCTGAATGAATTTGAATTGTTACCTGGCAGTTTGCAGGAGCAAGATGGTGTTTTCCCCTTCATAAATACAAGAGGCAAGTATTTTAGTGTACAAGGAAGGCAGTCCACTCAACAAAGAGTAACCGTGTCCCCCACATGCCCTGAGGCAGATCTCCACTCCTGTTGTGCAGTACTGACTAACCATGGCTTTAAAGCCTGAGGAAAATGCATGAAGCTGTTTAAAAAAAAAAAGGAAGAGAAACAGAGTATGAATGATAAAAACATTCTAAAGCAATCCTCTGAGTATGCTCCTAGGCGTGCCATCTTCCTTTGCCTGCAAGTGCAGCACCCAGTCCCCATGCTGGCCTTTGGTTTCCACTGGGATGTCACGCACCCCTGTGCTGGGCATGGTGTGGTTGGCTTACACGTTTTTGGGTTTCTCTCAAGCAGCAGTGGCTTTGGCTGTCTTTGTTCAAAGCATGTTTTTATTTTAGGCTTCCAGTTGCCAAATCTTATGCTCTGTCTATCTAAAAAGTTTTGGTTTTGGCTCAGAAGTGAATATTTGCACGTGTGTTTGTAGATGAAGTTGTGAAATACAGCTTTGCCACACCAGCTACTGGGAACAAGGGCTTTATCAGGCAAACACGCTTTTCAAGGACATCTTGCTCTGCAATAGCTCCCACAGCCAAAAATGTGGGGTGGTACAACAGATGCTGTTGCTGAGTGGTTGCGGGCCTGGGACAGGGCTCACAGCACAAGGGTTGGTGCTAGATGATCTTTAAGGCCCCTCTCAAACCAAGCCATTCTGACTCTAAGGTGTTTGATCCTTTAGCACTTCAGTTCTCTCCCGTTACCTAGTGGTGAAAGCAGTGCCTGTCCAGTTTGCTAAATTACACTGAGAATTAGAAATGGGAAGAGGAGCATTACGTGCAGAGTAGCTGTGGGAGCTGATCCCGTGGCGGCTCACCTCTGGCAGCAAGTCAAAGTTCCTCCCCTGGATCTCTCTGTAACCCCTGTCGAACAGCTCGTGCAGGTAGTTGTTGATAAAATGGAAGGCATAGGCTGCTGCCAACTGAGGCAGCAACTTCTCTTGCTGGGTCTGGTAGTCAAGGATTTTTGCTTCTTCTTCCCTGTTGGAAGATAAACGATGAAATATGAAAAGTGTGGACACAGGCATGGCTACTGGTACTTCACCTGAACTGCATTTTGCATTACCAAGAAGCAGTAAGTGAAAATGGAGCCGGTCTGGTTTGTCTCCCTGCTCTCCCTGTCTCTGTGCTCCAGCTCACAAAGCTGGCAGACAAGCCTGACTAGGAAACAGTCATTTTTCTGCTGTGTTAGTGAACTGGGTTGTCAGATCAGAAAAGGTTCCACACCACTGGTCAGTACAGAGGGCAAACAGGGGCTGTATGAGAGGAAGAGGAGGAAAGTCTTTCAAGGCAGCAGGCTGGTAGGTGGTGTAGCTGAGGCAGTGGCACTGCACCCTGTAAAGCTTTTGTTTTTCAGACTGGCTCCTCTGGTCAGCAAGGAGAGTGGCAGCCCCAGCTGATGCTCCTAAAAGGCTGGCAGAGGCGGCTGTGCTCTGACACTGCTTCCTGTTCAATGTGAAATGGAAATGACAAGGTTATAATTAAGCTTCTCTTAACAGCTGCACCTACGCTTGTTTTATTTTGTTTTGTCAGCAGCTTTAACTTTTGGAGCTAAATAGAAAACAGAAAAGCTTGTTGCAGATAGAATTACTTTTTGGATGTAGAGTTTGGTTAAAAATGTACAGCTCTCTGCTGGGTCAACTCTTCAGTCTAAATTATTGTAAGCTTTCTGAGCTTTTATTTTCTTTTTAAATGTTCTTTACCTCTTCTGCTGCATTCAGTATACCTGGGACTTCAACTGATGGCATGAGTTGTTATAACTCAGCATGCTGTTTGGTTTGCAATGGAAACAAGCTGTGTGGTCAAGAGTATCTTCTTGCTTTTGGAAGTAGATTTAAGAGGGGATTTTAAAAATCTATTCAAATGAAAGTACCTAAAAATTACAGGGATTCTTACCAGACTAAGAACATTTACTGTTGAAAAATCAACTCTGGATGCTGGAAGCTGTTTTAATGTTGCATCCATTAGCAAGACAGAATCAGAATTCAGTGACTGGTCTGTTTTGACTGGGCTCTGCTGAGTTCTGGGCAGGCCGGCTAAGGAAAGCCAGTTGCCTGTGTGAATTGCTGAGCTGTTCAGTGGGACAGGAAATAAGCCCAAGATGTGCTGAAAGGTAAGCTGAAAAGTGGAAATGCAGAGTGATGAACACAGTGTCAGGTCCCTTCCCACCGCTGCAGACTTGTGTGGCATTACCCAGGCTTCAGCTTGGACTGCCGGCGAACCACAGAGTATCTGATGGCAATGGTGCACGCTTTCATTAGAGGTAGAATAACTTCGTCTGAAATGAGGGAAATGCGTACTGAAGTCATGGTGAAATAGTTAATCTTCTGTGACCCACGCCTTACATAGGTGCCATCTGGCTGAACCTGGAATAGAGAGAGGATTTTAGATGTCGTCTTTGATAGTGCAGCTTCTTCCTACAAAAAGATGTGTAATCTCTATGCGTAGCATAAGACTAACACTGAAATATTGCACTGAGTGCAGCAGTAAGCATTCCCATGTGTGATGGATGAAACCACTTTGTTTGAAGAGACAAACTCTTCCTGCTTTTGTCTCAGGTAATCTCCTACCATCTCATAACCTTTGAATGTGGAATTCCAACTGCACATTTTCATTGAGGATTTGGATCACTTCTTCCCTTGATAAAACTTCAGAGACTTGCATACACCTCAAAGGGAGACTTTTGTCCTAAATTTAGGCAGGTCTGAGTCGTCTCGCTGGCTGTGCGATGAGATTCTGACTGGGCAGTCTGTGCTTTGAACACCTTACATACCTCACAGAACTTGTTCAGCATGTTCTCTCGGGGGATGCGCACGTTCTTCAGCATCAGGTAGCCATTGTCAATGTGCTCAAAATTCATTTTAGGACCAATGTCTCCTGCAGTTATACCTGCAGCATGAGAAAACACAGCCTATTTACTTCCACTTGACCTCTTTTCTCCCCATTTTGCATTGGATTGGGGATCTCAAAGGAAGGGCACATTCAGCTCTGCTTCCCCAGTGTGGGTGATGTTGCCAGAGGGATGCAGCAGTGTCTGGAAATGTTTACCTGGGCACAGTGAATGGTCCTGAAGGCTGCGGATCTGCACAATGAAGGGATGCACGCCGTAGCACTTCCCATGGATGTAGAGCTGGGCAAAGACCACAGTGTGGGTTGCTGACCTTCCCACTGCGAAAAGAGAAACAGCCGCATTCCCTTAAGGCTAGGCACAGTGCAAATGCTTCACAGCAGTTAATGCTGATTGTATATTGGGTATTGCTAATGGGTCAGGGTGGTGTGATCGACAGGTGCTGGGAATTGGAGAATGCCTAAATCTGCATTCTGAGCTGCTCTTGGCTCTAAGGAAGCAGCAGGTGAGCATCTGATCCAGCTATCAATGACTGAGAGATGAACTGAGGTTTTTCATGTGAAACACCTTCCTGAGGGAAGCCATGAATTTCACTCTTGAATTCTTCACGCTGAGACTTGCCTGTTTTCAGGGAATTATCTGCCTGTAGGTTTTGGTCCCTTGAGTTCTATTTACAAAGATTTGATTCCTGCAGAGGCAGATGTTTCCAAGGGCTTTAACAGATAATGCTGGCTTTTTCATGGTCTTTAAAGTTGTATGAAACCCTTGGATCTCATTGCCTCAAGGTGTTTGCATTTCTTATTGAAGCCCTCTGCTTGCACCTGGACCCTCAAACATGGAGCTTAAGCAAAGCAGACTGAGGAACTGAAGGAAGCAAATGAGGAAAACCGAAATGTCACGCAGGGCACTTACTGTCTCCGGGCCACCACTTCATTGCAGAGATTGTTGGTGTGTTCAGTATAAACTCCTGTGTGCTGACATCAAAGATTGCTGTTGTTTCCAAACCCTGAAGATAAGTTCCTTTAAAAAAAATAAAAATATCCTGGTGTATCGTGAGGGTGATCAGACAGAGGGGAGCATCCCTAGAAACTCATGTGGATATTATTGAGCTTTTAGGGATTACCCTCCTGCCGAGAACCGTGGAACACTGCAATTCCCCAGTGGCTGCAGGACCCACCACCTGCAGAGGTCTCCGAGGCAGACCGTACTGGGGCACACTGCCTGGCTGCTGGTGACCGATCCCTTCTACCACAAGGACCTACCCTCACTCTTATTATTTTTTTCTGCACTGGCAAACGAAAGGCAAGCATCTCTAGCTTGGTGAGAAAATGTCATGCTTCCCTGAGGAGACCCACCTCCGTGACACGGACAGCTTGAACTCGCATCCCCTGAGAATGTGCGCGAGAGCCTTTCATCCTACATGAACTGTGATTTCTCTGTAGCCTTACCGTGTCCCAGTTCGGTCTGGGCATAGCTTCCTATGAGCTGGTATTCAGTGGCAAGAGGGATCCATTTGGCCACCTGTTTGTCTGAGCCCAGGACCGAAATGCTTCTCATGAAGACCCGGTGGAGGAGAAATGCTACATCTCCTGAAAGCGCCCTGGGGAGAAAGCACAAGTGGTATTTTTACACTGATGAAGTTCCAGGGATGTGATTAATGAGGCAGTGACGTGGTGGCAGTAACGAGGCAGTACCACCTGCTGCATTTTGATTTCTGTCTTGTCATCTTCAGCACAATGTGCAGCATCAATACAGCATTGCAGGAAAAGTGATTTTTCATGCTGGTTTTGTTCCTTCTTTCATAACACAGTTTGCTTAAATGTCACTGGCTCATTATTTCACTTGCTCTTGGAGGAATTATCTGTTCTGATGAGCAGATGCCGAGCTCCTAAAACACACCACCCAGCTCCATCGGCCCCGTGTCTTCGACAGCTTTGTGAATTCTTTATGTCTGACTTGATGTGTTGTTTTTTTTCTTGTGCAGAAAGATTCAAATCCATCCTGGTAACACCTGTTTTATTGGCTGGTCAGCCCTGTGCCAGGGGGCTGCCTGGTAGTGCTTTTTAGGATGCACACAGCTCTATTCCAGAAGCTGAGTACGTGCATTCTCACACCTAAAAATAAGTGGCGCTGCTGTTCTCATTCACTTGGCTTTACTGCAGTGCTCTCAGAAGCATTGAAGTAGAGACTTCTCACTTCTAACAAATGACCGTGAGCATTTTTTTGTAGTGGACCTGTGAGAGAATCAGTCATCTTGAAAAAGCGGGGAAAAATATGAACAAAGAAGCAGTTAAAATGAAATTGCTTTGATTAACAGAGATAAACTTAATAAACCCCCGTCAGCCCATCCAGAAATGTGACTTTAACTGTCATTTCAAAGCTGGCTTTTAAATGCCTGTCCATGATTCAGGCTGCCCGGCACCGGGACTTTGGTTAATGAGAAGTTCCTGCTTGCCCGGTATCGCATAAGAAAAGAGCTGTGCTTCCCTGCAGCCTTAATTGAGCAGAGCGCGATCCTCCAGGGCTGAAGCTCCCGGCATGGGGGGTCTGAGGGCAGCGAGCACAGGTGGGGCTTTTAACATCTGATATTTTTCTTCTGAGAGAGCACTGCGCTAATTACCAAGTCCAGGAGCTCTGGATGGAAGATTTCCCCATAGGAGACCGAGCTTAGTGTGACAAATTATAATCCTTCATGTGATGAAAGACTGAAAAATGACTTTGAGCGTCAGTGACGGTTTGTGAGGTGCAGGCATTGCTCTTCTGAATGAGGCTTTTCAACTTGCACCTTACCTTGATCCTACGACTGTGTGGCCCACCGAGCCGCAGTGCGCACGGCAAAAGGGCTGCTGCGTAGCACAGGGGAAGGAAGGAGGGAAAGGAGTTGTAAAGTGGAGCTCAACCCCCTACCGGGTGTTAAGAAAAGAAGATGTTTAGGAAAGGACCGTGAGAAATACTTTCCTCCATTTACTTACAAATTAAGCGGTGTGCTTGTTTGTTTTTAACACAGTGTGGGTGTTCCGGATAAAGAGTCATCTTAGCTTTGTCTGTCAGCCAGTAACACGAGCAGAATGGCACCACTTCGCATTCGGACTGTGCCCCTACAAGTGGCTGAGCAGTGCAGGTGAGGGATGTGCTGTGCTGCACTGGCAGCGTGCGCTGCTGCGCTCAGCTGTGTCTGTGCGCCATGGCAACTTCCCCCTGCCCAGGTGTGCTGCCCGGGTGAAAACCTGCAGCGTGCTTCTGTCGGGACCCGACGTGTTGCAGCCTGCCTCTCCCAGCCTCTGCTCGAGCTGATTCTTCCTGGCAAGGAAACCTTTCAACAACAGACGAGTTGTACGTTACAAAGAAAATCACCTGTAAACGTATAGAGATTCAGGTCCGCCTTCGCTCCATCCCATCTCCTGCATCTTTTTCCGGAGGTGAACGGCCTTTCTGACCGCAGCTTCGTACCGCTCATTCTGGCTCTGGAAGTACTGATTTTCGCTGCTAAAAACCGGGTCGCTCTCGATAACGTTCACTGGAAAGCAATGGGAAGCGTTACCCCGTGGGCTGGGGATCAGCAGGCACACAGCAGTGCCGGCACACAGCACTGCCGGCCCGCCGCCCTACTCACCGACCGCCCGCCGCAGCCGTGTGCGCTCAGCCCCCCCGTCCAGCACGGCCGTCAGCCTCGGCACGCAGAAGGAGGCCGTCAGCCTCTCGCTGGCCAGGTCGGGGTTGACGCTGGCGAGGCCGGAGCCCTGCGTGTCCTTGGTGGTGTCCAGTAGGGCCATCCCGGCGGCGCGGTGGGTTACTGGGGTTGCAGTGGGCCGGTGAGCGCAGTGAGCCTCCTGCTGCTATCGCACAGCTCTGTGGGCAGCGAAACAGAGGTGCACTTTGTACGCAAACCTCTGCGCTGCTTTAAAAAAAAAAAGAGACGCGGCCTCCAGGAGCGTTTGGACGCTGCCCGTCCGCGTTGCGACAGCGGGGAAAGGGGAAGCAGAGGGCGCACCGAGAGCTCGAGGCGCAGGTCTTAGGATTTCTGTAGCTTCATTTTCAGCACTTTTCCTGCAAAAGCAGAAGGGTTATTGCACAGCACATGCCCGTGGATAGGGCACTCCCAGCGCCCGCCCCTTCTCGTCCCCGCCGGCTGCGGCCTTGCGCTCCCCGTGCCAGCAGGGGTTGTATCAGGGGCCGTAGTAACACGAGTAACACGCAGTGCACAGTGGAAGGCTATGCAGATTTCTCCCCGCCTCGCCGCCTTTCCTTTACCCTTCCAAGGAGCTGAAGCCCCGCGAGCTCCCATAACGCCGCCTCCCTGTGCCGCCCCTCCCGGTCCCAAGGCTGCTGCCCTTTAGCCCATCTGTCCGTCGCTCCGCACACCGCCGCGCGCCTCTCCCTGCGCTCCCGTTGTTCCGGGCCCGGCTCCCAGCACGGCAGCGCCCGCCCCGCTCACGGTGTGGGTGCGGGGCGGCAGAGCGAGCCCTGCTGTGCTTTGTTCGGCGTTAGTGCAGAGCTCAGCATGCTGCGGTGTCCCGCCGTGAGCTGCCTCTGTCACTGACTAGCAATAAGGCCGAGGTAACAGTGATAAGGTGAGAGGTGACGGCCTGAAGTTGTGCCCGGGGAGGCTCAGGTTGGGCATTAGGAACAATTTCTTCTCCAGAAGAGTGGCAATGCATTGGCACAGGCTGCCTGGGGAGCAATGGGTTCATCATCCCTGGAGGTGATAAAGGATATAGACATGGCACTGAGGGTCGTGGTTGTGAGCGTGGGGGGTGGGCTGATGGTTTGTTTCTTCAGAAGTGTCCGCGTTAAGCAGTGCGAGCAGTGACAGTTAACAGTAGTGCACAACATGCGTTTATATATATGTATGAACACCAACACAATAGAAACTATACACCACGTAGGCAACATACACAGTGCAAAAAATTGTCTTCTGTCAATATTACGATTGTCTGCATCTTCCGCATACACCATGTTTATTTAGGAGTGTGTTCCAGGGACACAGGGGCTTAGGCCCCACAGTCAGGAATTCATTTAAAAGGAAAGGATGCACGAAGATATCCCAAAATCTCTTGCTGGGAGTGTCCACTGGTGTTTTTGGGGCCTGCAGTGTTGGGTCGTGCCCCCTCTGCTCTGCCTGTTTTGGACTCTGTTGTTTCTCCGCATCTGAAAGGATTTCTTTGGGCTCTGTTAGCATACCGTGTGCTAGCACAGTGCTATTTGGCCACCCTTTCCCTTCTGGACACCTGATGCCACTCCGCAATCCCACACTGCAATCCCACACTGCAGCCCCTCTGCATGCTTGGTGGACACCAGGTGAAAGGAAGACACCTCGATTTTTTTCAGATAATACCAAATATTCCAGAAGATAACAGCCAAATGTTCTTCACCTGCACTGAGCGCTCAGCTTCCTACCCAAGGACTTGTGTAAGTGCCCCTGTCCCAGGCAAGGAGCGCCGATAGCGCTGATTTCACCGGTGCATATGGAGTGACAGATTGTCTCTTCTGGAGTGCATTTCCATCTGTGGCAAAATTACAAATTAATTTGCTTAACTTTTTTGGAGCTCTTTGATCAAGGTTACTTGATGTGTGTCATAACTGCTCACAAAAACTGCTCGGTAAATTTGGATTTGTTACTGAAACTGATAATCGATGGAGTATTATAAAGCATTCTGTACAGCTCTGTACAAGCATCCTTAGCAAAACATCTTTCTCTTAGAGAAATTTGGCTTTTTTTTGCTGCCTGAATAAATGCTCAATACTGCTTCTCCCTCATGGTTTTAATTACAGGCTATATGAAAAGCTTCACAGTGGGAAAAGATGTAACAAATCCTGTCAGATCTTGTTTGACCCATAGGGATCATGTGCACTGGATTTCTGAAACAACAGCCTCTTTAGAATAAACATGATGGGTGAGAGGCTAAAAGCTGCCACAGGGACAGTGCTGTGACACGGGGCTCTCAAGGACTGAGACCAGGCCAGGGGTTTTGTGATCCAGTGCTGTCCTGAGGCCCCATACCTGTCTTGCTGCTCTCGGTGTGTGATGTGGCTCAGATGCTTTACTTGAGCTGCCAAGCTGAGCAGCATCCTCTGAAATGAAGCACCCTGCTTGGCCAGAGGGACTGGGGAATGGGTTAGTAGTTTCTTGATAAAGATGTGATAAACACTCCCTTTCCCTTAATTCACATATGGATCCACTGAACGTGTGGATGGTGGACACTATTTAACTAGGTATCTCTTTCCCAACTGACCATGCCTGTTAATTCTTGCTATTTAAGAACCAGTGTTTGAAGGCAGTCAGTGAGTTTTGCTGTTGAGGCTTTGTAGCAAGGTGTGAGAAGTGAGAAGCTGGGATCTACCTGAAGGAGCAGTTTTAGCTCTACATGTGGACATCTCAGGGCACGAGTGCCCCATAAATGTGATGTGCTCCATCCATACATGGTGCAAAGGCACCATCTATTTCAGCTTTGCTCTGTCAGCAGCAAGAAGATGTTTACCCTTGTGACATAGCAACCGGAGTGAGGCAGCACTGTCCTCTGGAAGAAGGGATGAGAAGCACTGAGAAGCAGCTTTGCAGCAGTACCTCCATGCCCTGTAGCCTGCAACACGTGCTGGTGCCAGCTGTGACCCCTGCCAACATCCTGACACCAGCATGGCATGACAGGACAGGTTTTGCTGGCCGCTGTAGTGGCACATGTCCAGGGTAAGAGGCTGAGGCTCAGCAGGGAGGCAGGAAGCAGTTCATCTCTGCTCCTCTCTGCCAGATCCACAGCAGCCTGCTGACTGCTCACTGCATGCTTCCACTCATACCCTTGCTGAGCCCCCAGATTCCTGCACGGAGCATTTGCCTCTCACCTGGGGCTTTCATGGGGAGTTCTGTGTATTTTCTGCCTAAGCATGGAACAGGGCAAACAGCTCAATAGCTATTTACAAGCAGATTTGAAGTGCAGCTTAAAGATGCTCATGAAGAACAAGTGGCACCTGGCCTTCCAATGTTGAGCTGGTGTGGGCACTCAGGGGTTGATTTTTCTTGCAGTGTGATGGCACTGTCTGTCTTGTGTGGTGCTGCACTGCCAGTAACCCTTGGGCTGTTCCCAGTGATACGTAGATTGTCCCTTTAGTCACCATGCTGGTTTGCCAGGAGACTTCCAGAGCTGCAGCCGCCTTCCTGCTGCCCTGCTTGGTGAGCCCACCTCCAGGGGATGCGGGTCCCCCAGGCTGTGGCAATGCCCGTCCCTCTTCTGACTGCCCTGGCTCACACCTTGGCTGCATCACGAGGGTTAACCAGGAGTTAGCTGGAGGTTAGTGTGCTCCCACAAGTGGGGAGGAAAGGGACATCACTTCGCTCTGCACCACCTCGTGTGAGGACCTCTTCAGTGAGTACTGCACCTTTTCGATCGTGAGACCTTCCTGGGATGGGAAAACCTTTTTTGTGCCTTCTACTGGAGCAAGTGTTAATGACATGAGTAGCCCCAAAGATGTGGCTGTGAGTGTCCACCATGTACAAAGACATCAGCCTTGGTAGGATACCCGCTGGGTTTTGGGAGAAGCTACGCTGCTTTCTCTTCCCCAGTCACCGTTGATGTCCTTCTCAGATTTTCTTTGACTTTAATGAATTCTGGTGCATGGTCTTCCTGCTTCTCCTGCTCTTTCTCCAGCTGTAATAAAGAGGAGTCATCGTTATCTGTACATTCTAGAGAACAAAAGTGCATTATCTACCTTAAAACCCTGGGTTTGTTCTTGCTGCGTGCCTAGTTACTATTGCCCAGAACTGAATAATTTTGTGCTGCACGTTGGTGCTCTCTTTTTCCAAAGCTGTGTTCACCATCAGTCTCTTTTCCAGGTACACCAGCACACTTGGTTTTCTACCCAGGGAGCAGCATCTCCACTAGGCAAGCAGGGGTTGCTTTATCTGAAGAGCAGTTTAATTGCCAGGATGAGGCAATGCAGCTGTGTGGGATGGTAGAGAGGGATGTACCTGGCTCCCATTTTATGGAGGGATGCCAACACTATTCCTTGAGTGGAACCTCAGCCACCCATCTGCAGACCTTTGGTTAGAACAACACAGGAGTGGCTGACAGCCTGATCCTACCTGATCCAGCCTCTGGTGCCTTTTCAGTAGCTCTTTTTCAAAGGGAGACTGCAACTTCTTGGCCTCTTCCTCTTCCTTCTTCTGCCTGAGGACCTGATTTCGCCGTCGGTGCTCAAGCACCCTCTGCAACTCCGGCTTGCTGTCTACACTCAAGCCTCTGTGGACCAAAAGCAGACAAATGAGGAGCTGCTCACCCACCATCTCCCTGCCTGCCTGCCTGGCAGCCCCCAGAGCTTCCATCCCAAATGCTGCCACACTGAGATGCTGTGCCTTTCTGTGCAGAAAGGGAAATGGGCCGTCCTTTGTGACGTCCTTTGTGTCATTTGTGTGGGTGACAGCTCCAGTGGCACTGAGGGAATTTATAATAATGAAGATTTTTTTTCCACCAGCAGGGGTAGTCATTGAACTGCAGTAATTGTCCTGGCAGTTCTGCTTGCTCCAGAGCTGAGGGTTTGCGATCCCTGCTGTGCCTCAGTTTAAGCACTGTTGTTTATCTCCTGCAGTTGACCCCAGCCACCTTCCTACCTGCTTCTAGCCCCTAAATACATGTATGTGGCTGTGCACATCAACAGACCTTTGCTGACTTCTGGGCAGACTTCATTACAGCCACAGTTTTGTCTTGCTGTTATGAAGCAGAGACCAAGGCAGCTTTCAAATAGGTTATCTTCTGCAATAGCAACTGGGACGTAAATAATTTTGGAAGAAGTCACAGAAGTAGTTGGCTGAAGTCGTGTTTTTGAGGAGGAGCTGAAGATCGCATAGCTGCCACCAGAGCCTGACCTCCCCTGGCCCGGGCTGAACACTCACTGGAGTCAGCAGGCTGAGGGTATTGGAAATCCCAGGGAAATATTTGCAGGAGAGGTGTTGTAACACGAGGGTTTCTGTGGCAGACAGGCCCAGGGCTTGACAGAAGGTAAGCCTGCCGTGGCTTGCTGGAGAGTTTGCAGTGTTGCCTTTGAATTTGTTACTGCTCCTGGATTTAATCAGCCTGCCCTGTTAGTGCCCAGAGGTGTTGACTAAGATAAAGTTTTGTTGCACAAGCTGCTGATGTGGATCGCTTTCTGCTTCTGCCTAAGGGAGAAAGCAGAAATGGGAGCAAGCACGGATCCTCCCCTCAGTATGAACATACAGCAAACAGGAAAGCTGCCGGCTTTGCTGGTGACTTAGGGTTGTGTAGAGATGCTGCTCCTCCTTCCCTCTGGGAGCACTGTGCCAACTTGCTGGCTGCCCTAAACCTGCTCAGGAGATGATAGCATCGGTTGTGCCAGGAGATCCTGGCCAAGGATGCTTTAACCAGGCTGTGTTACAGCGTTTTAGGAATACCTGCCTGGTTCAGATGACTGCGTCAGTGCTGGAAAATGGCCTGGGCACAGTCCCTGTAATTCTCCTGCTTCTGGGCAGTGCCAGTACTGAGCAATGAACCCTACTGGCAGGGTTGTTGGCTGAATTAGAGCCTGTGTCTGACCCTCATGATGGGCACAGTCATTTTGAACAGAGGCTCCGCTCCTTTTGGATTAGAGGTCAAAGTGTGGCTGTGTCAGAGTGTTTTTTTAGGCCATTTTGAAAATGTTTGAAAATAAATGATCTGTCGCATCAGAGAAGAGTGTTTTGGTGGGTTGTACCCCATGTCTGCGTGCAAGTGGCAGGGTTTATCCCTCCCTCCAACCACAGGTGGTGCTGGTGCTGGGCTCTGCACTGCTGTGACCTCCCCTCACCTCTTGTGGTTCATCAGCAGCTCTCGATGCAGCTCCTGGTGGCTCTTGGAGGCTTTGACAGGGTTGAGAAGCTTTTTAGGTTTGATCAGGTCTGGGTTCCCATCTATGTAGTCCGGGTGAGTCAGGATGCTCGCACTGTCAGAGTGCTCCTGCTGTATTTCTGTGTACATCGACGCTGTAAGACAAGAGAGGTGTTGGCGGTGGGGTGCACCCATGGGAGCCCACCTGTGCTCTGCTCCCTGGGTGAGAGCAGCTGTGCTTGGTGCACCTTTAGCAAATACTCCCTTTGGAGAGACACGTATTAATTAGATCACTTCTAAATGACTTGCCAGCCACTTGCTTCAGTGGCTGCAGCGGTTGGTGCCAAGGACTAATTAATGTAAGATCAGCTGAGCTGGAGCTGACAGCAGGCACAGGGCTGGAGCTGCAGGACTTGGGGGTCCTGGGAAGTGCTGCTGTGGCTGACACCTCTCATCAGCATTGGGTTTTGCTGATGTTCTGCTGCCCTCAAAGTCAGGATCCATCCCAGTGCCAAGGAAAGTGTAATTCACATGTGCAGCCCAGAATCACACTGTAATAATTTGTGTGTTCTGGATGTAAGAACAAGGGCCCACTCTTTTCTAAGCGGTGGCAGGTTGGATGTCAGGCAAACTGCAGGGCATGCTCACTGCTGGCATTTCCCCAGTGCTCCACATCTCACCTTTACAAAAAAAGCCCACACAAAAGGAGTGCCAAGCACAAATCTTAAGACAAGATGCACGCTGCGGGCTGTGCTTTAAGTGCAGAGTGCAGTCGTGCTGGCTGCAATTATGCCAGTGCATGGCCTCATCAGGGACTGGGAAGAGCCATTCATTCCTGAGGACTCACTCAGTGAATTTGGGAGTTCAGTCGCAAGAACAAAAAGTACCAGCAAAAGAGTGTAGGCAGCTCCAAGTGCTCTGTTATTACAGTATTTTGGGGTACCTAATGGGAAGGTGTACGGGTTGATGGAGCAGCAAGGAAAACAGCTTTTGTTCAGTAATGCTGTCTCCCTCTCTTATCGCAGCCTCACGTACAAAAGGAATAAAATCCTTTTAAAAGAGAAATCAATAAAATAAAAAAAGCAAGTGAAAGCAGGCTAGGTCATTCTTTCATAGGCAGTAAGTACTCTGCGAATGTAAAGTGGATTGCAATCAAACAGAATTGTGTAAGAAATCATACTGCTGAAGAAATGATTCAGTATCAAACAACTTCTCATTGAATGTTAATGTGGGCAGTGCCCTGCTGCTCTGGGAACAAAGGAAAACAGATTGGAGCCCGTTAAGAGTGTAATTGGGGTGAATAGTTCGGTACATATTCAAAGGGCGTGGGGAAGCTGGAAGCAGAAGTTTCCTGTGCCGGGTTGTTTTCCTCCAGGATGGCAGGTGCTGTTGGTGGGGGAAGGAGCTGAGCGCTGAGGCTGCATCTCGCCCTGCTTGTGGGGTGCGTGGGGTGAAGGCAGCGTGGTTCCATGGCTGATTGCTGCTCAGTGAAAGCTGCTTTTGGAACAGTGGGAAGTGCATCGGGTGTTCACTGGGGTAACGCTGCTGGAGTCCGTAATTCTGCTTTGTCCCTTTTCTGGGGGTCTTGTTTTCCAAGGGAAAAGAGGTGAGCAAAAGGCAAGAAAGGAAGGTACAAAAGCAAAGGGTTGTTTTGGTGTTGGTGAAATGGGTGAGCTCCCCTTTCCCATGGCAAAGCTGAGGCTTTATTCTGCAAACAAAAAAAGGAACTTCAAAGAGTGCCGGGTGCTTTCAGCAGGAGCACTGCTGGCTGGCTGTGCTGCAGGAGGTGATGGGGAAGGAACCTCAAACCTCTCGATAGGAACCCCACTTTAAATCTTCACAAGACATTCGTGTGGAGCAATTCAAGGAATGTCTGCATTTGCATTGAGGGTAAAAAGAAAAATGAGGCCCGGAGCACTGCTCGGGGTTGTGCTGGGAGTAAGGATGGGGCATCCTTCCTGCTACAGGCTGGCAGAGAGGGACCCTGGGCAAAATGCTTCTCTCGCAGTAGATCTGTCATCTTCAAGACACGGTGTAATTCATGCCCATGTACAGGGAGACAGACTGCTATCAGGCTGCGTTTTGTCATTATTTATAGTGCCGGCAGTGTAAATCAGGGCAGGTCTCAGCGGAGGATTTACAGCAGGATGTCTGGTTTTGCATGATTCGGCCATAGATCAATGAACAAGCGTCAGCTCCAGCACCTCCTGGGCCACCGCCATAAATCAGCCATAGGTGCCAGGCAGTTTTATATTGTTCTTGGCAAGATATAAACAAAAAAATGCATGTGCGTTCTGACACCCTCAGCTGTACTCGGAAAGAAAGTGTGACCTTTCAGACGGATATGCTTTGGACTGTTGCTTTTCAGAAGTAGTCGTGTTTGCTTCAACACATTCAGCCTTTTGCTTGCTCTTAAACATTTTCCCTCTGCGTGTTTCTAGAAGCCCGAGGCTCTCCAGGAAAGCTGCATTTCCGTGTGACTTCTGTGTATGCACAGAGCAGGAGTGCCTGGACCAGAGGGCTGAGGCTGCTGGTGGATATTGGGATGAGCTCCCTGCCTTCCTCTGCCCCGTGGGAAACCCCTCTGGAGGGGCTCAGCTCTCCGGGGTGCTGGAGACCTACTGCCCCCTCCCTGGCACAGGGCTGCCTGGAGGAGAAAAATGACTTTGTAATAGCTTGGTCTGCTCTGACTTCAAGCAAAGCTCAAATTCCTGGAAATCCCTATAAATCCTGGGGGACTTCTGGTAAAATCGCAAGTCTGCAATCCTAGCCCAAATTGCTCAGCCCCAATCTTTTGAGAAGAAGAAAATCAGTTTTGGAATGACATTAAATGCCTTGGGGCTCCAGGAGGTGCCCTCTGCAGAGCGTTTATGTTGAGTTTCACAACTTTGTCCCTGCACACAGGGCTGTCCCTCCGCACGGCGGCCACGCAGCCTGCACTGCTCCCATTGCTGGGATGAAAATAATCCCAGGAATGCTGTAAGGGGATTAGAGGGCCGGGCAGGCAGGTAAGCGGGGTGCCGCTCTGGCTGCCCAGCTCCAGCTGCCCTTCCTTTGGGGAAAGCGCTAAAGGGGTCAGAAGGAAAATGGAGTGTTTTCAGTTGAAGTGTTGGCAGACTTTTATTTCTGCTGAGAACTGATTTCCCAACAGGAGCATCTGGGGAGAGGTTTTTCAGTAACTGCAGGAAATGATCCAACTGCTCTTGTTAAAAATATTTTATGGGAGTCCCTTTCTGGGCAGAGAATGAAACCTCCATGAAATATCATCCATGTACAAATGGACGGAGGGCTTTGCTCTGGGAATGGCAGCCGGGGTCAGAGGGGCACTGCTCGTAATTGTATGTAAGCTGGTGCTTGGGGGGAGAGATGACACAGGGGAGAATCACAGAATCATAGAATCATAGAACCATTAAGGTTGGAGAAGACCACTAAGATCACCAAGTCCAACCACCAACCCACCCCCACCATGCCCATAACCACATCCCCCAGTGCCACATCTCCACGGTCCTTGGACACCTCCAGGGATGGTGACTCCGCCACTCCCTGGGCAGCTGTGCCACTGCATCACCACTCTTTCTGAGAAGAAATTGTTCCCAATACCCAACCAAAATGCAGACTTACAGCTCACAGCCCTGGCTCTGAGTTTGTCAGGACACTGAGTTGAGGCTTTGTGGGCAGAAGTGGCCACTGGGAGAAGAGCCTCTGGTTTCTGAGTGCCTGGTGTTTGTTTGTGAATACATATTTTCAGGGAAGCAGCAGATTAACAGCGGGCTGCTGAACAGAGCTGGGCACACACATCTCACAGAGAAGGAGACTGCAAGCCACCGCACTTAACACAGGTTGCCCAAGCAGGTTTAAAGCTACTTGCGCAAGTAATCAGAGCTGTGCAGTAATGTGAGTTTAGAGGCCTCATCTCACCTGAAATCAGTGTTTTTTTTTTAAATGAAACTCCAAACCAAACTTTCTCAGCATCCCTCCATCGTGCTGCATCAGCAGCTCAGCAGCGCTGTGTCCCAGGGCCCTGGCATGCTCCTTTTGCTTGTCACCGGACAGCCGCGTCATCGATCAGTGATACGCGTGGTCCGGAATGGAAGCAAAGAGCCTTTGTCTGCTTTTAATCTAGGGTTTTCAATAATTAAGCAGGCCGAATTCTGGTATTTATAATGCAATGAGGCAAATGTAATTTGATGTGGCCGCTGTGGGAAACGTGTCCCAGCCGTGGGGTTGCTCCTCGGAGCAGTGGGCACCAGAAGTCAGAAATAAACCTCGTGGGGTCGTGGGGTCAGAAAGGGAAAGAACCACAGTGGTGCCTGCATGTCTCTGCCCTGCCCTCTCCTCTAGCTGAGGGTTGGCATGTTGGTTAATGATTTCATTTAATCACCTTGGACTGTGATAAGCAAGGTGCTGGGGCCGGGATCTCGCTGTTAACAATTACCAGGGACGCCCGCCCTCTGAGCAGCGTGTGGAGCAACTCGATTCGTTTTGTTAAGCAGTGACAGATGCTCAGCAGTCCTTGCTAATCGCAAACTTATTTTTAATATATCATCAAATATTTGCTGTGTGCCTTTCCCTATGTGGAGACACGCATCAATCATTAATGAATGTTTTAAGGTAGCTCAAAGGGATTTTCTGGAATGCAGAGAAAATCGTTTCCCATTGAGCTGCAGTTACACCAGCAGTACCCCGTCCCACCTAACTCCTCTGTGAGAAGAACATCAAATTATGCCATGCATTGGTTTAGGGAATATCTTGTGGGATATGGGTCTGTTTTCTGGGCAGCACTGAAGTGCTACAGAAACCTAATATATCCCAAACGAAACTTAAAGCAGGGTCTAGAGACACCTGTGCACAAATAGGGGTGCGGTGCAGAACCCCATGGGGCTCAGCAGCCCCTGCCCAAGGCAGGGAGGGGACTTGGGGACGTGGGGACACGAGGATGTGGGGGCCCTGTGCTTACCTGATTTCCGCAGTGTGCCCCTGGGGAGCTCAGCGGCCCCGTGCTGCCCCGTGTCCCATGACATGGGGCCAGGCGGCTGCTTCTGCCTTCTGTGTTCGCTCTGCTGGCCTTTGGGTCTGTGAGGCTCCCCAGCTCTTGCCTGGTCTCTCCGGTGGGGCGAGGACGGAGGCTCACATGGATGCCACCTCCCTGCCGCCCCACGGGGACCCCACAGACCCCAGGAGCTGCTCCCTTTGCTCTTCACTGCTGGCTGATGTTTCCCCAGAAAATCAACAAGCCGGTGGGTTTTCTCACCCCCGCAAAGAGAAGAGCTCTGGGTGTGCACAGCCACTGAGGGGTTGTGCCACTGCTCCACGGAGGGCGATTTCTCCCGAGTGTGCCTTAAACCACGCTCCCAGAGAAATCAGATCGGCCCAGAGGAAGCCGCACGCCCACTCTCTTTAGCAAAGCACTGCAACAGCAAAGCCCGGCACCAGGGCAACCGCTCGTGTTATCGTGATCGTTCCGGCACGTTGCGACACCACTGCGCCAGCACCACGCTGTCCTGGGGGCAAGGGCACGGGGGGAGTGCAGGGTGGGAGCAGCCTGGCCCTGTGCCCAGGGGCTGTCCTGGCACTGGAGGATGCGGAGATGGAGAAGGGAGAGGAGTAGAAGTGGCCCAGCAGCCCCTTTGGGCTCTTGGTGAGTGCTGGTTCTGCCCATTGCCCCATGCCAGGCTTGCAGATGCTCACTGGTCCTGGGAGGTGAGCAGGGATGGGGTAAAGCCATTTCCATCCAGACAGAAGGGATAAGGAAAGTGGGGGCACTGCCGGTTGTGGTGAAGGATGCCCCCAACCCCATGAGGAAAGAGGCCAGGGTCCTCATTCCCTCATTTCCACCTCTCCACGTTTTGCTCCTCTCCGTGCCCTAGTGCTGTCCCCAGTCCCAGCTGTGTTTTCCAGCCAAGGGCTTGGTGATGCTGGATTCCTCCCCACTCACCCTGCAGATCCTCACTCACCTGAACTGCCACTTGTGGGCCTCCTGCTGCTGCCAGCACACCGGGGCTGGAGGGAATATTCCTTCTGGAAGAGAAGAGAAGAGGGAATAGGCAAGGACTGTGCAGGTATTGCCCTATAACAGAGGGTGAGATGGAGAGCTGGTGGCTCCGGCACCTCTGACATCACTCCAGCACCTCTCTGACACGGCTCCAGCATGCTGCCCAACAGCCATGGTGCTCAGTGCCATGCCAGGCTTTAAATCATGAAGTGCTCAGCTCCCCTGGCCCTGCTGGGCTGTGTTGCTATTAAATCTCCACTCCCAGCCCTGGGTGGGAGGGAGCACCACTGCCAGCTTTGCTCAGGTTCCCAACCCCGGACAAATGCAATGGGGACTGTGTTAGTGACCAACTCAAGGCAATTAGTGGGTTTGAATGCAGTAAAGCAATATAAATAGTAGGTAGTCTCACTTTGTATTTTATTGGTCTGTTACTCCCCATATTTCAGTGCATCGCCCCTGACATTAGGGACGTTAGTGGGCACAGTGCTAATGGGTTGATAGGTGGTCCAGATGATCTCAATGGTCTTCTCCAAACTTCATGATTCTATGATCTGTGACTCCAGTGCATGTCAAAGAGCTCCTGCAACAACTTATGGAGGCATTTTGTCAGGTGTAGGCTGCCTAAAACTTCTGGCTCTAGGCAGGAATCCTGCTCTCCAGCTCCAGATCCTGCAGCTTGAGGCCACCAATCCTGAACAAACTATTGATCAGTGCTCCTGCGAGTGGGTGCTCTGATAGCTGGATGGATGGTGATTTGGGATCGTGTTTTTGCTGTGCTGAAAGCAGTTAGAGAAAAGAACCATCATCTGGGAAAGGGAGTGGAGGATGGCTTCAGACATGCTAAGATGGATACAAGTGCCATTAATGTGCAGCACCACAGCATTGATCTTGCACAGTAACCAAAGTCTGATCTAATGAATGAGGCAAGAAATTGCTACAGTCAGATGGTGGCAATAAAGAGGTATTAGCATGGATGAAACGCCACCCAGACTGAGAACTGATCTGAGTCTGCCCTGAAGAAGCAACAGCAGGGCTGGAGGTTGCCCAACTCGTGGGTCAGGGTGCTCAGAGCTTGGCCACAAGCTGCAACCTGGTGAGTTACAGCCAACACATCTGTTGATTGAGCTATTGCTCAGCCCAGAGGCTTTGAAGGAAGTTGTGATGACCTGCAACTTGCTGCCAGATCAAAGCCAGCACTTTGTATGTGATGAAGCCACAGTACGTGAGATTTGGAGGTTATCCACATTGCATCTTACAGCTTCATTCTATAAACCCCCAACACCTCTGCTCACTGCTCACAGTGCTCCATGTGGAAATGTCTCTGATACGCTCCTGGACACAGAGGTTGTGTAAGCTGTTGCCCAAATCTCATGGATTATTGCTGAATTCTGCTCTATCTGTGCTCATTTGCAGCAGCTGGGAGTGATCCAGACCTTGGTGAAATCATCCACTGGAAGAAACTTCTGAGGATTAGTGAGACTTTTTCCCATCTGTGATGTAAACGCACAGCAATCTGCTGGGCTGATTGTTTGCTGCAATCCCTGCCAAGCTGGCGCACATGCTCGCCGAGATGATCCCACTTGCTTTTTAAGGAGAAACACAGAGAAAATGGGCAAAGCATCCCAACGTAGCGTGGCTTCTGCCTCCCATTGGCTGTGGTTTGGGCTCTTCTGTCTCATAGTGATGCTCAGTAAGGAGTTTGGCTCTGCACATTCTCTGCCCACCTCACAGCAGCACAGCGCTGTTTTGCAGTTGGGAGCAGCTGTGGCATCGTGCAGAGGGATGGGGCTGCCATGCAGGGTCCCCATGCTGCAGCCTGACAACCCCTCATAGGGACCCAGTGTTGCTTCAGGGGGGTGCAGGATGCAGGAGTGACGTGGGACAGCCCGAACACTAACCCTGCTCCCTTCTCCAGGAGGTCACATACCTGCCTGCAAGTGCTTGGGTTCACCACCCTGAGCTTGTGTTACTCCTTGTCCCTGCCCATGGTCATTCTCACTATCATGTTGCAAAAGGCTTTAAGAAAGATTGAATTCTTGGTGTTATGTTTCATTCTTGTTGTTTCAGCCTCCATAAATCTGCAGCATTTCTTAGGCTGGAGGCAAGCGGCCGCCTCAGGGGTGCCAGGCACTCTCAGCCCATGGCTTTGGGCATGCAGGAGGGGGCTGGGCTGTGTCCTGCTGTGCCCGTGCAGCTCCAGGGGCACGCTGGGCTGGTGGCTTGTTGAGTCAAGTGGAAAATTGTGAATGCTTCATGTAGTGCTTTTATTCATAAAGTTGTCTTTTATTCATAAAGACACCATTTGACATGGATGAGTGCCGCGCTGACCTCTGCGTGGCTTTGTCACAAACACCGCTGGCGGTCGGGTGGCAAATGCAGCCCTCCTGCAGGGTGGGATGGGGAATGGGGACCGACTTCATGCACTGCTCGGAGCAAAGGGCAGTGCTGCTGATGGGCGGAGCCCAGTTCTCACCCTGCACTATGTTGGCAATACCAGCTTCACCCACCCAAGCGTTGTTAGCAGCGGGTGGGTGGTTGCAATGGGTGAGCCATGATTTTAACCTGTCTCAGGAGCTTGTTCCCACCCGGCGCTGTAGGGCTGGTAGTGCTGATGCTATTTCTGCTATTTCTAGGGATGCCGCTGCCTGCATGGGAAGAGCATCACTCAGTGGCACAAAGGGCTCTGGCAGCTGCGGAACAAATTGCTGTCATGCTGCAGAGAGACCATTAAGGAACGCTGAAGGGCCTTGAAGGATGAGCTTTGCAGAAAGTGAGGCTTGTGGCACATGAGTGATAGGGACAGCATTTATTCCATGCACTGTGCTGACAGCCTGGGAGCTCAGTGTCACATGCAGAGACTGCGTGAGAATAGGGAAAATGGAGTTTATAAGGATCAGGGCAGGAGGGAAAGGGCTGCAGGGGAGGATGTTTGGCTGCAAATGGAGGAGGCAGCAGAGAGGTGAAGCATCCCCACTAGGACAGGGGTTTTGTGAAGGCAGCAGGTGCATTGGAGTGAACCCCTGGAGCAGAGGGCAGCAGCAAAGCAGCGAAGCTTTTAATTGCATTAGTTCATTTCTATCTGGGGACCGCTGAGCCATCCCCAACCTGGCAGCTGCTGCATGGCCATGCAGTGATCTCCACACTCTCCCTACAGGTGCATCAAGCACAGTGCTTCAGGACACGGTAGCACTGTGGATCCCAATTGCCATTAGGATTTGGATATGCTCCCGGGGCCAGTGCCACAAAACCATGTTGTGGGGCTGCTGCTCCAGCCTCGTGTGATCGGTGTCACCGTGCCAGGATGGCACCATGCTGGCCCTGCTGTGGTCATTTCCTCCATGTGCTCTGCAGCCCTGGCATGGAGCAGCCCTTTCCCTTCCCACTGCCTCTCTTCTGCCAGCCGCAGACACAGTGCCTCTTGTTTGCTTTATTTCACCCTGCACTTTCCAATATAAGGGCTTGGGATTTTTGTAGTTGGGATAAGGGTTTCCAAGCTCTTGAATGGCAAGAGCCAGCTTTTTCATCTAGTGGAGCTTTCATCTAACACTATGGACTTTTAAAATCTCCTTTTAACATTGCCCTGGCACTGCACCACTGCTCCCTATCGGATGGGTTCTGCAGATGGTGCTGAGTGCAGTGCCAGCCGTGTGCCCATGGGGTGAGGTTGCTTTGGGTCTCACCTTGGGGCTGGTCACACTGCTCAGCGCTCAGCCCCAGCTGCCTGTCCCTGTCCCATGGAGGAGCTCAGCATGTGCACCAGGTGTTGCTGTGCTGAACACGGGCTGTCCCCAGCACTGGCATGCTGCCTCTTGTTGTTTTCACCCAGCAGCAGAGCAAAGCTCTCATAATCTCAGCTCATCTGACATTAGTGTAAAGTGACACTCTTGGGAATTCGGGGACACAAGAACTTTCCCTGGGGAAACAGCTGCGGTGCAAACCCTGGTGCTGTTTTTGGGAAGGCTGTGCTTGTGTGGTTGTTGGAAGGGTTTGTTCTGGGGGTGTGAGGAGTGGCTGATGCTATGCTGAGCAGTGAGGGTCTGTGAGCAGGGAACCCCGGGCTGGCTCTTGTCCTTGACTTGCAGCACAGGGCTCGGGGCAAAGCCCCATGTCCTGCTGTCAGTACTGATGCCAGAGGTGGTTTATGGGAGCAGCTGCAGCCTTTGAAAGCAGCCATGTCCTTGGAGCCCCGCTGGCAGTCTTTCCAGCCCCTTTTGTTGTGGAGCAGGGCATTGCCTTGCACTCCACATCCCCGCTGCCGACCCTTGGATGCTGCTCTGCTCTGAGACTGGCAGGGGCTCGGCTGAGACTGCTGACAGGCAGCACTGGCGTTCATGTCCCCATGCTCCTCCTGCCCCCATGCTCCCCCAGAGCTGTGCCCGGCAGTGCCCTGTGCTGCTTTCTTGCAGGGGGGAAGCAGAGCTCTGCTGCCCACCCCATGCACCCTCCCCGCCCCTCGGGTAAAGCACTGAGTCGTGAGCCCTGCTGGCACCGCTCTGCTTGGAGAGAGGGAGTGGCAGCAAAGCTGCCCCAGAGCCATCAGGAGGATGGCACGGATGGGTGGGAGCACTGAGTTCTGAGCCAAGGCTGACCTAACGAGCTTATTGCCCCAGCCCTGGTAATGCCGTGCACATGTGCCAAGGCCTGGATGAAGATCAGGTGCCAGTTTTGGGTCACTGGGTGCTGCCTGTGTGGAATTGGGGTCCTAGCCCAGCTCTTTTTTGAGGGATTTTCATTTAAATTTCATTTTAACTTTCTGATGGGGGGGGAAGGAGAGAGCAGAAGTTTGGATTCCTTGAAGCCTTTAGGACACCACAAGCTCCTTGAGGCTGGACAGGGGGAAAGCAGGAGGACCTTCCTGGTATTGCTCCTGACAAATTGAAAACGCTTTCTTAAAGCATGCTGTAATCAGAGTAGCTTTATGCGGGTCAGGAACTCAGACAGCCCTTCTGTTTTTCCTGACCTGCTGGAAGGAGCTGGGAGGGGAGCTGTGGAGGAGCTGACACCAGAGCAGGGCAGCCCGACCGCACGGTGGTGACATAACTCCAGGCAAAGTGACACCCAATGACATCCGCAGCACAGCCACCTCCAGCACCTCCGCGTGGCTCAGGACCCCTCAGCACTGCTCTCTTTAGAGCTCTATGGCCGCTCTCCTAAGGGATGTGCGCATGTCACCCCGTGCTGTGGGGTGGTGGCTCACACCGGCTTCCATCAGCTGGGAGCAAGGAAGTGGTGGTGGGGAGTGGGGACCGAAGCTGGGTGCAAGCTTAGTGCTGGGGCTTGCTCTGCAAGGCTGACGTTTCTCCCCATCCCCTCCTTGCTGTCCCCAGAGGCCCAGCAGGGCCCCAGCACTGAACCCATCAGGTGGCGCTACTTAAGAGCGGCTCAGTCCCACTATAATCCCCTTCTGCTGTCACCACCTGTAGCACACGGTGAGCAAAACAAGCCCCACGTGAACAAACAGCGCCCTCTCCCCAAACCCCCCACTCCGTCCCGCACCCACATACCTTCTTCCCGTGCGCTCCTCCCATTGTTCAGGACTTCGGCTGTGCCCCACTGGCACCGTCCCTGTTATGCCTGTGGGTTCCGGTGGCCGCGCAGCTCCCAGTGCCCCCACTGTCCCCGCGGGGAGAGGCGGGTGAGCTGCAGCCCGTTTGCAGTGGGGCCGGCCGGGAGGGTTCCCTTCTCCTCCCTTCTCCCAGCACGTGGAGAACTCATTTTCTTCGTGCACCTCACGGCTGGCGCGCGCCCAGGCTCTGCCCGGGCACAAAGGCAGCTTTCATGCTGCGGATGCCCGGTTTCTAAGCCGGGCTCCGTATTTTGAGAGGCTGTGGAAGATTACAGTAATTGCACTTGACAGGGCAAGATGTCACAGGACGCGGATTCGCTCGGCCGCGGGGCCCCGGCACCCGGCGGTCCTCGCTTGTGGCATCCTCCCTGGTTTGTTCTCTGGTGACTTGCTGAAATAAATCGGTACCCCAAAACAAGGCAGGACAGCCCCTGAGTCCCGGCTGTGCTGCAGCGCTGGATTTTGCAGATCTGATCCTGTGGATGCCCCGGGGGCTGCAGCCACGGCTCTGGGCAGGGCGTGGGGCTGCATGAGTTGGGAACACGGTACTGCGACTGAGTGTGCGCACCCAGGTAGGCACTGTCTGCATCTCTGCACCTTCCGAAACAGTGGGGAGATGGAAAAACAACCTCATGTGGGGTTTGCTGCCCCTGCAGCCATCGCCCTTAATAAGCAAATTAAATTTGCTAAATAATCGTGGCACTTAAAGCCGTGTTTATGACTCCCAGTAAACTGTGGGATTTTTGATTTATTTTTCAGTCTGCAGTAACGTGGGGAGGAAGGGCTCTTCGGAGCTCTGCCTGCGGAGTGAGGTCACACAGGAGCAGCACTTCAGCTCTCCCTATTGATCCAAAACTGCGTGTACCTCTAACACTCAGTGATGGGCTCAGAGCTCTTTATAGCTGCCTGTAGCATGCTGAGACATACATGTCCTTTAGAAAGGCTTCTAGTGTAAAGCCAAAACAATATGCATTGCAATGGGCCAGAAGGAGTTTCCTGAAGCCAAACGGGGCTGGTTGTTTTCCCCTCTGTAGCTGCTGCTGGGTGCTGCTTTCCCCTTTGCAACAACCTGTACGGGTCCCAGGCTGTTTTCAATTTGGCTTACAAGCGAATCCAGATCCTTTGAGGGGGCTTAAAATAGTTGGCATATTTCTGCTGGCGGTGCAGCGGGGTGTGTGGCGCGAGGGCTGTTGTGTCTGCTGTGCTGTGCTGGTGCTCATTGCTGCTGCCGTGTGGGTGATTCAGCGCCCGGGATTAACCGCTGCCGCTGCAGCAGATTTAGGGATCGATGTATGGCAGGGGCTTCCCGCGGCGCGGTCAGGTGCACGCTAAGAGTGCAGGAGGATAAGCTTGGATAAAATACTGCAGCTAGCAGGGGATTCCTCTGCGATGGCTGCTTGGGGTTTTTTGCTTTGGGTTTTTCATTCGTTAGGGAAAATCTGCTGTCTTGCTGATGTGGGATGGAGGCATTGGGTTGTGTTGTCTTGATCGCTGGAGGATTTAGCTTGGATTTAACCCAGAAAAAGAGCAACAAGGTGGGCAGCGTGCTTTGTCTGCACACATTCACCAGCAAGCCATCGCCATGACCTTATTGTGGCTATAAGGTGTGGAGGAGGGTTGGCAATGGAGAGGAAGACCACTGCGGCCAGAGCATCCCCATGTCCGTGGGCAGGGGACTGCCACGTGTGGTGCTGTGACAGTGGATAGATGATGGGGAAACCCAGCTGGTGGCAGAGGGGTTGGCAATGCCAGGCCTGTGGGGAAAAGCCTGGACTATGCTCGAAAACAGAGGGAAGGAGGTATTGGTTTATAATTAGAAATATTATTTAAGCAACAACTAGAAAACCTATCACAAAATGCTTGGTTTGAAGGTAGAAAAATAAAATACTCCACAGTGACCCATAGCCATGGACTAGGGCAGCTTGGCTGGAGCCTGGCTGGGTGCTTGCTCACCTGCATGCTGCAGCTGCTCTGAGCAGCACGTGTCCCCACACCAGAATGCCGGTCCCTGGGAGCCAGCAGCCACCGCTGGGCTTGTGTGACCGGGCCGGGGGCTTGGTCGGTTCAGGGGGGTTGGCATCCCCATAGACCTGACTGGGGCTCCATGCAGGTGTGCCGCCAGAGTGTCCCTGCTAGTCTTGCTTCCTGGGGGCACAGCCCTCCATCTCCAGCAGTTCGGGCCAGCCTTCGTATTTATTTGTTTTCTGGTCATTTTTGATGTGCTACAGGAAAAAAAATGAGAGAAAGGAAAAATGAGGAGGTAGGTGGCACTGGGCATATCTGCAGTGTGACAAAGCTTGCAGATAGGTGGGTGAGACACGGGAGGTGGTGTCCGGGCCACGTACCTCCTCAAAGGGGCTCTTGCCCTTCAGCCCCTTTGCCCCTAAGAAGACCCAGTTGTCTCGAAAGCCCAGCTGGTTCGCATATCTGCTGCCCAGCGCTGAAAAAAGTGCCCGTACTTTGTTGTTCATCCTAAGGGACGGAAATAAAAGCATCAGTATGGTACTGGGTGGGTGGCCCCTCCTGTCATAGAACCGTAGAACCATTAAGGTTGGAAAAGACCACTAAGATCATCAAGCCCAACCACCAACCTACCCCCACCATGCCCACTGACCCTCAGTGCCACATCTCCATGGTTCTTGAGCACCTCTGGGGATGGTGACTCCACCACTCCCTGGGCAGAAGTGCCAGTACTTCACCACTCTTTCTAAGAGGAAAGAGCTGGCAGCACGTGGCTGTGGGGATTGGCAGCAGCAGCACCCCCAGACCTAGCACTGCTGCTGGTTTTTGGGCACCTAGGGTCACGCGTGGGGCCAAACTCACTTTGTGGCAGCATCGTCATAGGTGGCTACCAGCATGATGGTGCCATCCTTGATCTCTTGGAGGAAGGTCTCCAGCTGTGTAACATCTGGGAGGAGCGTTAGGAAAAAGAAAAGGGTTTTAGTAGGGCTGTGCATGGTACTGGTGATAGGAAGGTTCGGGACCGCTGTTTGCCTGCCGTGCACGATTGTAAGGAGAAATATACTGCTAATTTTGCTCACTAGCTGTGAGACCTTGTTCATGTGAATTAAATTCCCAACACCAGGAATGAGCCTGGCTGCAGAGTTCCTGCCCGGTGGCAGCAGCTTCGTGCTCATTGCTGGAGTTACTCTTCATCCTGCATCCGCTGCACGGGATGCTCGAGTCCAATGCCCCATCTAGTGGCACGACAGCTGATTGCTGCTCGGGGCTCTCTTAAAGACTGCAAGAAATCTCATGACGTTGGTGTTTCTCCTTAAAATTCCAGAGTTACCAACATAGGTTTCATGACCAACAAATGTAAAGGGTGATTGGTTTAGTGGGATTTTGCTCCTTAGGCTTTTCTAAGTGAGCAAGGAGCCAGAAGCCCAGCTCAGCCATGACTCTGGGCAGCCACATGTACACCACCAGAGCAGGCTGAAGTCCAGCAGCCCTCATCTGCGCGCACAGCAGAGCTACTGCAGCGCTGGTGACCGCTGGCACCCAGGGCACCGTGCTTACCTCCTGAGTACATGTCGAAGGAGCCCACCTTCAGGAGCTGCCCGCTCTTTCCTGCGGGTTGAAAATTCCCAACACAGTCAGGGTGGGTCTCCAGAGAAGCTCCCCTGGGTCCCAGCCCCACGTGCACTGTGGTTGATGCTGTCCTAAAGTTGGCTGTGCACAAAGCCTTTGGGCCACCGGGGCCCAACTCACCGTTCACCAGCGCAATGTTCAGCCCTCTGCCGATGTTGTTCTTTACGGTGCTCATGAGGCTGGAAGGCAGATACCAGTGAGTGGCAGCAGGCCATGAACCATCCCCAGGTACAAAGACAACTCTTTCCACCGTTGTTTAACCACCAATGGTCTGTGCTGGCCGTCAGCCTGCTCGGCAGAGGCCAAACTCACCCCGCTGCCACCCCACGCCCTCCCCGTACTGCTTACATCCTGTCCTCGAAGCAGATGGAGGGTCCCACCACGTTGGCAGCACCGCTGATGATCCGGAAGGCGAAGTGGTCGGCGGGGCAGTCCCTCTTGTTGGCACACTTGTGGCGGGGCTGTGGTGGGGCTGGGGGGAGCAGAGAGCTGTTGGGGGGGGCACGGGCCCTGGGGCTGGAGCATGTGTCTACTGTCAGGGTGTGCTGTGGGGTGAGGCATGTGCCAGCCTTGTTCTAGGGCTGGTGATGGGTGGTGGTGGGGTTGGGATGGGACGTGATGAGCTGGTGTTGGGCACTGCTTTGTGTGAACAGAGGGCGGGTGTCACAGGGAGCGTTCGCTGCTGGCACCCATTCAAGCCCAGCCCTGTGTGAGTTTTCTGCCCTGAGTTTCCCCATTTTCAGCTGGGGTGAGGCTTGCAGCCTCACCACGTGCATAGGACCCCTGCTGGCTTCCTACAGCCCACGGTCTGAGAGTGTTGTGCTGAGACATGGGATGTGTAAAGGGCCGTGTGAAGACACTGCTGTGTGCCATAGGGAGATCCCCCTGCATTTGGGAGGCTGGGACATTCGCCTTACGAGCAGCCATCACGCTCCCACCATCGCCCTCAGCCCTGGAGCAGTGTTGTGTATGGAGATGAAGCCAAGAGTGGTACTCACTGCTCATGGGCTCACTGGTGGCACCTGCGGACACAAAGGAGTGGTCAGCACCCCACGGCCCACCAAAACCTCTCCGTGGGGCTGTGAGCATCCCCAGCCCCCTGCAGCACTTCCCACCGCCCCGTCCTCGCTGTGCCCAGCTAACAGAGCTGGTGGCTGTGCCCCCAGCCAGGGGCTGCCGTGCACTCACCCAACCAGCTCCGCAGGCTGATGGCTCTCCCGCTGCGCTCAAAGTATGTCTGCACGATGAACCAGGAGCCCAGCAGTGTGGCCAGCAGCACCAGGAGCCGGATCACACCTGGTGGGAGAGGAGCATGTGGGTCGGGGCCGGGCATCCTCGGGGCATCCCGCAGTCCGTGCATCCCCAGCTTCCCCACACACGGGGTGGCTGCTGTAGCATGGCAGGTGGCCAACACTCCTTTCCTCCTCCTCTACAAGGATTCTGATCTCTTAATTAATGTCTCCAGAGTGAGCGGTGATCACCCTTCTACCGGAGGGCATGATTCATGCTCCTCTCTGCATTAAAGTTAATCTGATAATTAGTTAGAAAGCAATGTAAATGCAAGTGTTTCCTATCTTCCCAGTGCTGGGAGGGTTGCTGCCTCCCAGTTAGTCACCAGCTACAGCCAAGCAGCCGCTAGTACAGATGTGATTGGCATTTGGCTTTAAAGCAATACTCATTGGAGCAAAACGTTCCTGTCCTACGTGGAAGCAGGGTAGAAAAATATACTTAGATTGCAGCTGAATGGCTCTTATGGAAGCAGGAACCTCTCAGCAGCCATCACTTCTCAGCCTCTGAGGGTTTCACTGGGAAATACACAACAGCCTGAAATCTACACAAATATCATAAAAACCTGATGCTTATACAAATGCCCTTTCCCGTGATGCAGGAAGGCAGGGCAGACGGGCTTGAAAGGGGCCGTGCAAATGAGAAATAGGCATAAAGAGCTGTAGAAAATGGGACTGGGAAAAGGAAATGCCCATCTCCATCCTTACCTGTCATCCGCATGCTGAGGGAATACAGTGAGGGGCTGTCACCAATCCCGCGTCACCCTGAGCAAGGAGAAACACCGTGAAGAGTGGCTGTAAGGCAGAAAAACCAGGTGGATGTTAGATGAAAAAGTAATTCCTCTATTAAGCGTATTTGCATTGACTAAGATCAGGAACTAAGCCGCCGTAGATGCGTGGATTCCTGTTGGACACATGCTTGTCCCCACCCTGATGTGGCAAAGTCCTGGCTCCGGCACAGCAGAGTCATTCTGCAGGCCCTGGGCTATCCCCCATCACTCACTGGTACTGTCCTTTTCCCAGGAACTCTTCCCTGCGCCGCTGACAAGGAAGAGCTCAGGTGGTGTATTTGCAGTCACAGCCCTGCATCATTTCCTTCTGGGATGATGCAAGCTGAGTGTTAAACGTTATGGACTGCAGAATGCCACCGACAGCCTGCAGTTTAGGCTGGCGTGGTCAGAGAGGTCTGCAGAGCAAAGTCCTCTTTTTAAATCAGAAAGAAAAGGAAAGAAACTGGTGCCAAGGGCTGGTGGCATTCTCTCTCTGTTCAGTGAACGCTTTTGTCCCCTTAATTTGCAAACACTCTGTTGGGCTCACGGTGTTGCAGCTGCAGGCATTTCTAACAAGAAGCAGAGTTTGGGAGCAATTCCCATGTTGGCGGAGCAGTGCCAGCTCTAAGGATGTACGGCACAGGAGCAGAAATGTTTTCCCTTTCCCTTATCATGCAGTATCTTCACCCATGTGGGTTGGGAGGGGCTGCGAGTGGCGTCATGAACCCTTTCCCACCCAAACCTGCTCACCTCCCTGCTGCCACCGCATCCCCCACGGACACACAGCACTGACACCCGCGGGGACCCATTCCTACCATCCAAATTCGGGGTCACAGCATGGTGTGGTCCATCCTGGAGCCCACCCTGAAGCCCGAAGGCAGAGCCTCACCTGCAGCCGTGTGCCCAGTGCTGCTGTGCTCGGAGATAAGGCTGGGTGTAGAAAATCTGTAAAGGAGCTGTGCTGAGAGTTGCTTTTCCTGTTTGAAGGGTAAATAAAAAGCAGTGGGTTGTAGCAGGGCTGGGCTGAAGGCTGAGTTCAGGTTCATATGCTATGAGGAAGGAGAGAAATTTTGTTTCCTGCCTGGACCTGCTCTGGGTCCCATTCCACTGCCAACATTTGGGAAAATGCCCACAGCACTGCATCTCTGCATCCCCCCACAGCCCTTCCCTACCAACCTTGTCCCTGCTAGCCCCATATCTCTGAAATCCCCCTCTGCAAGACATGAGATCTCCAGGCTGGTAGTGGGTTGCATTTGGAGCTCACTGAGCTCCCCTCAAATGCAATGAGTAAAGCCTGGAGCTGGCAGTGACTTCAGACCTGGGACATAGAAAGTGGGGCCAAACCCCACCGGTTTTGCAAAATTCCCCCATTGTGTCCCAGTCGCTGTGGGGGCACGTGCCCACATGTGTGTCCCCACTGCACAGTGCTCGGCCCAACTCATGGTTTTCTATGCGTGTATTGATTTCATTGCAGAGGGAGAGAAATGGAAAAATAAACCAATAAACACTACCACTTTGGGGAAGTCATTTATTCATTCGGGCTATTTATTTTCACCTTAATCCCAGGTAAAATTCATTGGGTGAAGTCCCTTAGCAGTGAAATTGATGGAACCTGATTGCATTACAAGAGGGCAGCCCTCTCCTGGGATTTCTATTATGTTCTCTTTTAATTGTTTGGATTGATTTTTTTTTTCTTTTTCTTTTTATGCTGGAAAAAGCAGAGCACTGCGCTGTCAGCCTGAGCCACCGGCAGAGAGGGAGAGAAGGAAGGAGCTGAGGAGGACGGCGGGCAATAACCAGAGGTATTTGTCTAATAAACATGAAGCCTATTTGCTTAAAAACCATTCGAGGAACAAAAAGGTTCCTGTATAAATATTGCTGGAGATTTCCATGGTGTTTTAGGCATGGGCTCCACTCAGAGCCCGCCCAGGGGCCCAGGAGATCTGCCTGCCTCTGCGTTGCTGAGCTCCTTACTGGAGCAGCACTGTTTGCCAGAGTGTTTCTAATTTCCTCGGCTCCTAAAAACGTTTGGCTGCATGCTGGCTGCTCAGGAGGGTGCCTGCGGCCAGATCCCCCCCTGCAAGTCAATGGTTAACCAGGGAGAGGCCAAGCAGGATGCAGGAGGTGGGCAGGGCTGCGGGGCAGCAGCGGTGACCAAGCTGTGCCCAGGAGTGGAACTGCAGCCAAATCCCATACTGTCTGCAGCTGCTGCTGGAGCACAGCTCGCTTTCCCCATCTCACTGCCTTCGTGGGGCCGGGAGCCCCACATGCCATGCCTCTGGCTGCCTCTTCTTTGCCAGAGGCTGGAGGCTTCCTTCTCTAATCAGCTGTACCATTAACTGCACCATTGGTAGTTAACTTCGCACACACGCACGAGTTCCTTAACCAACAGTGTTGGGTTGCCTGCAGGATGAATCACATCGGCAAACTGATAACACATCTCACGGCTGTCACCCCAGCCGCGGTGGGGTCGCGCCATCCGGGGGCATGAATCCTGGGAGGAGGTGCGGGGCCACGGGATGGGGCGAGCGGCAGAAGCGGCGCCTGGCAGGGGGAGCGCAGCAGCGGGTGGGTGCTCTGTGCCGCCGCGGCAATTGGTGGTGCTGTTGCGCAGCGCATCCATCGCCCGCTGCAGCCCTGGCGCAGCCCCCGGCGCTCGGAGAGAGGAATAAATAAGGGAAATCATAACCGCTTTTACCATTAAAAGAGAAATTAGCTCGCGCCGCGCTAAGCCCACAGTTTGCAGCTCTAGCACAGCCAATCCGCTGTTATTGTTCTGCAGGACTCCTCTGCAACCAAACGATGACAAACACCGGGAATTAGAAGAGTGTAATTACTCTGTATTAGCTGAATTCACGGTATAGACACAGATCATAAACATCCATTGATTATTCCTAATTTCACGTTTTTAGCATTCTGAATTGCAGCAATTACGCCTGTTGGAGGCAATTAGCACATCTCCCACTTCCTCAGACCCCCAGTCCCTGCCTTTCCTCTAAGACAACTTGGTGACATGCTGAGCGAGGACTTGGAGCACAAATCCCTCCCCACTGCTACAACACCCAACCCCTCTGCAGCACCCAGCCCCTCTGCATTGCTCCTTTGGCTGCTGAGAGCCTCAAAATGCAGCTGGATGCCCATGGGGACCTCCGACCCCACAGACACAGATTCCTTCTCTATGTGATTGACAGTAGAAGTGCTCCAGTGCCTGCTGTCCTCTGCCCAATGCCGGTTGGTGCCGTGCTCGATATTTTGTTATGAAGTAAAAGCAGTATTAAAAAATGGGTGTGGATATAGATCATGAATGTTTGCATGGGAAATGTGTGACTCTATTAGTATCATGTCATTAAATTTGTTTCTTAGGCACAATCAGTGATTTCATTACAAAGTGTAATGGCGCATAGTGCCAGCTCTGCAGCTCTGATCTGGGCAATTGATGACAAGAGGGGACAAATCCCAGCCTTACCAATGGCTCTGCCTTTGGGGCTTCCAGTTTCTTCGCTTGCACTAAACATGGAGGGACACTGGGCAAAGCACTGCTGGCCAAGCGCTGTGCTCCAGCTGTGCACTGGGGCACGTAGCTTCTTATCCCAGATAATGGGAGAGGTAATGACTTTAAGTTGCACTAGGGGAGGTTCAGGCTGGATGTTGGGAGAACTTTCTTCTTAGAGAGAGTGGTGATGCATTGGCACAGCCTGCCCAGGGAGTGGTGGAGTCACCATCCCTGGAGGTGTTTGAAAACTGTGGAGATGTGGCACTGAGGGTCAGCTGCTTCTACCTGCTCCTCACCTGCAGGTTTCCAGACTGGCCCTACATTAGTGGGAGGAAGCTGTCCTTGGGCCTTGTTCAGTGGAGTGAGTTAATTTGCAGCTGCTTCTGCTGCTTCCGTGTGGCTGAAAAACAACATTTGAGTGAGTGTATGGCCATCCTACATACTGTGCTGCCCAGATTTGCTTATCGCTTGTGGCAGGGCAGGCTTTAGGGATGCATCATCTGAGTGCTGCTTAGGGCAGTGGGGCAGAACGAGACACGGGGGGCTGTCTCAGTGGGGAGACGGCAGGGGAAGCGCCCAGAGGTGGGAGCCCACCTGGGGACACAGGAGATCGTACCTCTGTGCTGTCAGAGGGCCCCACCAACCCAGTAAAGCATCACAGTGCTGACAGAATGTCTCTGTAAAAAGTACAATAGAAATTAAAAGTCTCCACTGAGAACAAAACCAGTGGGGCTTTTTGCATCTATTATTTTTACTGTACTCTGGAATGTTGGTGAAGTAGATTGCTTTCATCAAGGGAGCATAGCTTTTCTCCCAGGATGTAATTCTGAGGCTTCTTAAGGAAGATTTCTTCTCACGAAGGAAATAAAAGATAGAAATATGATGCTCCCTGGCATTTGAACATGCTTCTGAGAATCAGAATGGAAAGGAACAAACTCAGAAAGTATCATTTGTACTGCAGTCAACTTCAAAAAGTCACCATCTGCTGAGTTACTACCCAGTAACCGCATCGCTGTTGTGATGGTTTGGGACTGCCTGCACCCATGGGACTGCCCTGGCGCTGTGCCTGCACCAGGCAGAAGAAGGGCGAAAGAAATGACATTTCTTGGCATCTCAGGTCTCTTTTATTTTTTTCTTGCTGATTTTATTATAATTGATCAGTATCAAATTCTTTGCCCTACGTAACTCACATAGCACTCGTAGTTTTTTCCTCAGTTTGGTCTTCAGCTGCTCATGGATTCCCAGGAAGGTTGCTCAATTTTTTAAATAAAAATTCCCCATCAAATTCCATGTCTTCCATCAGCCCTTCTTTGGGTTCTGGTGGTTCTGAGCAGAATTTAACCCTCTCTGCAGCTAAGGTTTCACCATTACCTCTCCACGTACAAAAGATCCTACTATGGTAATACAACTGCATACACCAGCTCATGTCTTTGCTTTCCTGGGTAAACTGGGAACCAAGCTATAATGTCAAGGCCACTGTGCCCTTTCCTCTTCCCAGTGTATTCACTTTCATGCCTTCCCAGAGGCTGATTTTGGGATGGCAGAAAGTCCTTGGGGCCGGGGTGTTTTGTGCCTGGTGGAGAAGCACCTCTGGCCATCTCCATCATGGCAAGCAGCTATATACTTGGCCCAGCCCTGGTGGCCCAAGGGGACCTTGGTGGCTTGGTGGCCAGGCAATGCCTGGTGCCATGAGGTGTGAACATGTCTGTGTCTTCTGCTGTCTTTCTGCCATTGTTGCTCACATTGCTTCATGTATCGCAAAATGAAGCAACTCTTTAAAAGCTGAATGAGGATTTGGCGCAAAACTCATATAACCAATGCAACAAAACCCAGCAGATCAACAATTGTGAAGCATGGAAATGGTCGATTCTCAGCGAGTTTTATGCTTTTAAGCTTCTTGTAAGTAGAGGATAAACCTCAAGAAGTTTCAGAAAGCAAAGGAGTTTTAGCAGGGTGACAATGCCTTGAAGGACACCAAACAATATCTCTATTTTTCCCTGTAAATCAGCTGCCTGGGGAAGCCACATTACCATTTTGTTGGTGACCTGCTTTGGATTTATCGCCAGGAAAAATCGACATGCACTGAATTGTCTATAATCCTTCCTCGGATGGAGGGGGATGAATGAGCTGGGATTTTGTTTCTTTGTTGAGATGAAATGTAATTACTTTATGGGGTTTGCATGGTGTGTTAAACTCTGCCAGTATTAAAGCGTGATACAAGTTATAGAGCTGTGCCGATTGCTGGAGATTTATGGAATAAAAGGTATAATTTCACACTTCACTGCATTTTCTTTTGAAGTTGAATGTTGACGTGCTTTTCAGTTGTTTAGATGTGTTTGTTTAGCCTTTACTCTGGGCTAAGACAAGAGTGCTGAGGGATTTGATGAGCAGCGGGCTGCGCTGCTTTGCTTTTTGGTGGAGGAGCCAAAGAGTCCCAGCCTCAGAAAACCTCTTGGAATGCTGTGTGGCTGTAAACCCATTAATTGCTCAGAGCAGTCAGAGGCGAGCACAAGGGTGGCCAGGGCTGTTGCCCAGGGAGTATTGGAGTCACCGTCCCTGGAGGTTTTCAAGAGAAGGGTAGATGTTGCATTGAGTGACACAGTTCAGTATGGTGGTGATGGGTTGATGGTGGACAAGATGATCCTGGTGGTCTTTCCAACCTTATTAATTCTGTGACTCTAAGACATCATGAGGAATCGGTGTCAGGGAGGAGAGCTGCAGCAAAGGGCCCTTAGCTGCACTCCTTGAAGCTCCACATCTGAAGGGCAGGGTCTGGAACATGGCCCTGAATGTGTCCCTGTAGGACAGAGCCAACGCTGAGCTCAGCTGCCTCACTGGTGCCTCGATATTGGCAATGAGCAAATGCTTTTAGTATAATATTCATGTTTCCCCCACTAATTCCCTGAACTCATTGGCCTTTTCTGGTAATAGGGTTTCTCCCTTGTGCTGATTTATTAATACTTCATGGGGTTTATCATCTCCTAGAAGACCTCCTTAAACTTGAAAGGCATTGCAACGCAACCAGAACAAAATGTGGGGTGTAGCTCTGAATGCTGCGCTTCACAGCGGTGTCTCCATCTGAGCTGCTTAATAAGGACTCACAACTGGTTTTTAGACAGTCTGTGCCTGTAATTATTTTCTTCACGAAGCAGTTTTGGTTTCACAGGTAAATACCAGTCTCAGCAATTTCCACTTTTCATATGCAATTTGATTTGGAACGGAACATCCTCCGCCTGCTAAGTAGGTATTTATTGTAGCCGAACTTGCCTGACACATTCCTCACCTATGCTGCTGCCTGGCCACGAGCCAGCCCTGCCCATGGGTTACTCAGCATTCCTCACACCATGGCTGTCCTGCTGGGTTTTCCTGCCAATGTGCTGAAGGGCTGCAGCACATCCATTGGCTTTTCAAGAGGAACTTTGGGAATTTCCGTGGAGACGTGGCAGCAGGTGGTGCGGTGCCCACAGGAGGGAGGTTGGCACCAGATGCTCATCCAGAACCGCTGTGGTCAATAAACTGTGAATTAAGAAGGATTTACGTGATCGTCCGTGAGAGCTGCGTGAGTCGTCAGAGTGTGCTCAGTAACCTAGTTACAAAAAATGCCAATATGTGTGCTTAGTAAAAGACTGTAACAAAGACTGTAACTGCTTTAAAATATGGTTATGGGCTATTGCACAAAGGAGAAGCAGTAACTTAAATATGCACAGGCTTTGAATGCACTTGACTTTATCGTGGGTCGGCAGTGATTTATGCGAGGCATGAAAAACAGTTGTCAAAAATATGGAAGAAAGATACAAAGCCAAAAGTGCAGCCATTCATCCTCAGTGGTAATGTGTTAAGGCAGGGGATGGGAAACAGCAGCACTGGAAATGGGAAGGGAACGCTCAGCAAACAAAGCTCTTCATTGGAAAAACATTTCCACAGGATAATAATTGTCTGTGAGCTTTGAAATTATCTCAAAATGAATAACTGTTATCCCAGCCAGTCCCTGCAGACAGCCAAGGTCAGCTGGATGGGCTCTGAGCACCTGATGGAGCTATAGGTGTCCCTGTTCACTGCAGGGGGGTTGGACTGATGGCCTTTCAGGGTCCCTTCTAACTCAAACAATTCTGTGGTTCTGTGATAACCCAGAGTTGAATGACAAAACTCAGTGCCACCATGTGCCCAATGCAACAAACCCACGGCACCATGGGATTCCTCCTTGGAGAGCCCTCCCAATGAGAAAGCAGCAGCCGAACTCTTGCACGGGATGTTTTCTGAGCTGTATGAACACATTAGAAAATTACTCAGCGCGACAATAAATGCATCCAGAGCTTTAGTATTTTCCACCTCAGGTGGTAAGGCAGTCGCTGCGAATAGATTGCTGGAGCGAAGGTTTGTGCCTTTAGCACGGCGGTAGCAGATGGCCTAATAAATATGCAGTGCTCTGAAATGATGCCTGTAATTTGTGGCCTAGGCTTTTTTTGGTCTCCCACAAAGATAAAACACGCAATCATCCAATAATAAACTTGTTAATAGATAAAAAGCCCAAGCGGTGTAATGGAAGCATTGCTGGAAGCACAGCAGCATTACAGTGCAGTGACAGTGGTGCTGGGAGCCTGGCTCTGTGGTTTATGGCAGTGTGGGACTGTGGCTGCACCCGATGGAGCAGCAGCACCCCAAACCTATTCCTGGTTGGGGGGAGGTGAATGAGGCATTGCTCATAGCGACTGCAGTGGGATCCAGAGCATCACAGGGAGAGCTCCTGCGCTGCTGCTAACAGCAACTTCAACAGGAACCAGAACCAACGAGAAGCACTGTTGTTACACTGACACACTCCTGTGGGTGCCATGAAACCAAGCTTTCAGTTTGTGAGGGAACTGAATTTCAATAGATTTTTTTTCAAAGTGCCAGAAAAGGTGGCAGCTGAGGATGCCGAGTTTCTATAGTAACCACAAAAGAAGTGGTGATTATCAGAAGTACCACATAGGAAAGAGAGACCGGATTGTCTTTTTGTTCTGCACATAATTCATTGCTTAAAAACAATCTCTTTTTTAATATAAAGAAACGCTATGGAAAAAAAAAAATTGAGTATGAAATGCATTATGCAAAACAGTTTGCATGGATTTTCCAGTCTTGCCATGTGACCCAAAGTTTTGAGATGCACCAAAATTGAGCATCTGATGGCTGAAGGATACGTGGATAATAAGAAGTACTTCTCATGTCTTCTTACCTTGTAAACATGGCAGCAGAGGGGAAAAGGCAACACTGCTGTCCTGTGAGGGGGAGCTCTCTGGGACAGAGGTGCTCTGTTCGGCGTCACAGAGCTCACATGGCTGCTGAGGACATACAGCAAACCATGCTAAGGAGAAAGCAGTTGTGTGCATACAAGCGTGTGAGAGCCAGGATCTGATTTTTGAAGGGCAAAATTATGATTTCATTGAACTCTTAAACTGATTATGGCATTAGCAAGAACAGATATAAATCTTTCTGGGATAAACTGGCTAAGGCAGGGTAAGTAAATTATCTCCACGCAGTATCTGTCTTCCTGCGGATTTCAGTGCTGCTGGAATCAATTGGCAGTGATATGTTTGTACCTGCCACGGAAGCCAAATACACAATCTGATCCTGTGCCAAGCCGCTATTAACAACTGCATTTTCAATTGATTCTTGGATATTCATTAACTGGCATCCATAATTACAAATAATTTACAGACATAACATTTTAAATCACTTGCCAGTGAGCTTGGTAAGCTCACTTTATGACATTCCAATACATTATTCTTAAAAATTCACTGAGTAATCAACTTGCAAATGATTACTGTGGAACAGCACTGGATATAATCAAGTAGAAACTCAGAGCACGAATCACCAGAAATGTCCATAGATCACTTCTGCCGTGTGATGCTGACATCCACTTTAACTCCCTCCAAAAAACTGTTACGTACTGAACTGCTGGACTCCAAAGCTGCTGTGAGCTCGATGCCATTACAACCAAAGGCCTTGCTTCTTCCACAGGCAGTCCCTGCCCCGCACAGTTTCATGGGCTGCATTTACTTTGGAATGCTCTGAATGGTCTGCTTTATCTCCATAGCCTTGCTCCCTGGTCAACATGGATATTATACGTACAGCAGGAAGAAATCACACTGTGATGCATGCAATTTCAATCTCTAAGTTGGAACTCTGGGGCCCTCACTGGAAACTGCACTGAAAGACAATGTGGATGGGATACGTGAGTTTTGTTCTTATGTTGCAAAGTATAACAGAAAAAGTAATATAAAGGTGTGAGGACTGTACGCATATGGATCATATACACACCTTCTTTCCCTTACGTAGAACAAGGCTCCAATTTCTGAGTGTCGAAACAATCACTCCTTACTGCCATCTCAAATTACAGCAGGAAATAGAGGGCAGCTGGTACCAGAGCCCATCCTATGTTTTTTTTCTGATGACAAAGGGAGCTTACAAAATAGACACCTTTGAACGTGTCTGTTTGGGCCACAGTGTGTGTCCTGAAAGTACAAAGGGATCCAATAAACGATGAATGAAAAAAGTTCTTTTTATTTGAGTCAGACCATAAGTTAAAGGTGACCACCACAAACGCTCTTGATTCAGCTTCATTCATTCCCATGTAAAACCTTTGAAGGCTGGAAATAGATGACACTAACAAATAAAAGGCTTACCCACCGGAACTTCCATGCTACGTGCTTTTCCACTGCAGTACAACTTAATGTGAAACTATGAAAATAAGACACTATTGACAAAATATATTCATTTGTTTGCAAAACTACTGGTTACTTCAAGATTTGAATTCCATGATAAATTATACAGCCCAGTCACACTTCAAAAGCAGTTAAAAGAGAAATCTATTCTGAATACAAAACAGTGCGCTCTCATGATCTGACTATGCCAATTCGTAGTACTTCCCAGAGTTTGGGTCAAAGTAACAGTTCAGACATGGATCATACAAAAGAGTCAGGACTTCCTCATCTTCTTCAGCATTCAGGCCATCTTCACCTGTGTGAGGAGTGGAAAGCAGGAGTAAATCACTCTCATTGGCTTTGAAAAATAACACGGAAATACCTCTGTGTGACATAATTTCTCTTTAAATTGTATCATCTGTTGACTTTTGGATTGTTACCTTCGAGATAAATGCAGCTCAGTATTTTTTTTTGTCTACTTCTGAAGACTTGCCTTCAGCTGAGGTGAAAGGATGCCATTCAGTTTGCTGAACAGCTGGACTTCACAAAGTCCAAGAGGGCTGTTCAGCAGCACTGCCTTTACTGAGAGCGTATCGAAGTACTCCTAAGTGGTGTCTTAATGTCCACTTTGGTCCAACAAAGACAGTCAGTCTGTTCCTAAGGTCTGTAGGAATCCAACTGTGTATTATTAAAATATTCTATGTGGAAATCAGAAAATTAAGCAGCACAAAAATCTCTGTTTGCAGACTTGCTGCTTGTCATGTTGGTCTCACAGCAACAGCATTCAAGTTTGTTAGCATTTATAGGGTATTTATTATTGCTGGTTACACACACATTAAAGGTAGCTGGTAAAGTATATTCAGTATATTTCATTGTTGTTAATGGGTTGAAGAAATCGTGTGACAAATAAGTCCAACAAGCTTACAGAAGAGTCAATATTGTTGCAATAAATGAGCTCATATTGACTTTTCTGAGACAATGAGCTCTTTCACTGTAGGAAGGCTAATAAAAAAACAAAGCAAGACTAAAAGATACAGTCTTATCCTGAGACAGGACCTTTAACTATGTTTGCAAAGGTATATACTTCAATTAATATTTTCAGACGAGGATTGCTAGTTCTTAGTATAGATGTCTTAAGATCTAAATAAAAATCTCCTTAAGTAGAAAAAGGCAGTGTGGTCCTAACTGCTCGTAACGAATGAACTGCGGGGCTTCTTAGAGATGCATTTTAATGTATGGTATCTGATATTAAAAAAACCCAACCACAACAATTGTAAGAGACCTCGCAATATCAGAGAGGAGATAAGATTTTTTCAGACAATAAAATTCTTAGATCTAGGCTGTCTGAAGCCATATAGAATACAAGAAAGTTTTTAGGTTACAGAAATGAATTCTTAGCTTAAAATACACTGATGAAGCCAGGCAGATTTATTGCAGATACTTTATATATACTGAGGCTCCTTTTTTAAACCTGTCTTTCACATAAGCTGAACGTAAGTTATATGATCCATAACTTTTGAGAGGAACTCATTCATAGCTGAACACAGTCTGCATCAGGTGAGGCCCTTACTGTGCCAGTCATGCCTCCCTTCCCACAGCTGCTAAGATCACTGTGGTTCTTCTCTGTTACTTTAATAGGGAAGACTTTCTTGCGGCTCAGAAAAAGCCCAGACTGGGATGAAAGGTCAGAGAACTGCTCTCTTGGTCTCTTATTTCCTCCAACTTCTGGGAGAAATGAAGCATGATTGCTTCAACTACTATAGCAGGTTTTTTGGGCGTATTTTGAGAGAGAAAAAAAGTCTCCGTGAAGTTAACAAAGTTACAAATATCATACATATACATGAATCAGAAATTAATTAGATTCAGTGAATGTGCAAAAAGAAAAAGCCAAAATAAAAAGTGATGGTACGCACAGAGAATTTCTGTTCTCCAAACGTGCCATGACAGACACATCATGAACAGATTTCAGCATAAAGGAAAATGAGTTAAGGAAGAATTTACAGAACAGTTTGGAAAATGTGGTATGAATTAGCAGGAGAAATCCAGCAATTTCTCAAATGCATACATAGCTTTATTAGCTTTTTAGAGACAATCATCCAAACGTTAAAATTTTCAGAGATTCAAGCTTTACTGCAGCAAGCCTTGGATTTCATAATCCAGACACCAAGACATCCATCCACATCAAGACACTCTCAGAGACCTTTCAGAAATTTATATCCAACACATCTTTAACTCAAGGATTACTGTCCAATTCTCTTGGGCTTACTTAGGACCCTTAACAAAACATATTATTTGATTCTCCAAAGCAAGGTCCCTCCTGACAGAATTCTGTTTTGCTGTCATAAACAATTACAAATACACGTCTATGAAACGATGACCAATTTGGGGGCCATAATCTATTCTAGACTGTAAATCACTGAGACATCTTCATCCTCAGGCAATCAAAATACACAGGTCAGATTTATGAGATTTCACATCGAATTCCCTGGACTTGAAGAAAAATGTAGGTATCTACCCTATTTCCTAACACATAAGTAAGAAAAAAAGAGCGTTTGAAGAAAACAAGATCTATGTTTTATTCTATTGCTGTCAACCTTCCAGTTTCCACAGAGTTCTTTGCCATTCTCTAAACAAATGCCTTTATGAAGAAAAAAACGGTAGCACTTGAGGTGGTAACTCAGCAATTTTTTTCCTTTGGAAATTGTGCTGAGGTTTCATTCAAAGCTATATTTATTTATTTTTATTAATCTGAAGAGAAGTACCACGTATGTAACTGTTCTGGTTCTTGTGAACGTCAATTTTAGTCTTTGCATTCTTTTTTTTTTTGATGTTTTTGTTTTGTTTTCCATATTCACTATCATCAATTCCTAATTTTAAACAAGATGTATTTTTTAATGGGATTAATCTATATTGAACCATGATGCTAAGAATCTAAAACTGCAGAAGTTATTCTTCTATCAGAGGTATGGAAAACTCTGCTAGTTTGAACTGAAAATAATAAATAACTCAGAACTCCAAATGCAGCAGTATATAAAAACAACTACTGGGAAGCAGAGCCAGCTCTACAGGAACAGCACTCAGAAATGGTTTTCTACCCAGGTCCACTATCTTCACAAATTCCTACCTGGAATACTCTGATCTGATGAAGGTTTTATGTGCTCTTCCAATTTCTGGCTTGCGGGAGTGATGGGGGGACTGAACGCATCCAACCAGTCTCTGAAAAACACAAACCAAATCAGAACTGAAAGCACAGTTTGTGTTCCTATTTGTGATTTTATTATTATAAAAATATAGTTTACAGCTAACACCATTAAAAAAGTTTAGGCGTCCTTCCTTCCTTAGCATTTTCACACTGAAAATCTTCAGCTGGTATTACTCTCTCAACCAAAGGTGTGATCCATAGTCTCCAGAGCTGTGCTCTGAAAGCTTATGGGACTCATCAGAGTCCTTCGCTGTGGAACAGACCTGGGAGAAGCCACTTGTGTTTGACTGCACCGTAGAGGTCAACCAAAAATCCCGGGGGAAAAAGGCTTACTGGCAATTGCAAGAGCTGTGTTTGGCTACCATGGATTTGGCACTGCTTGGAGCCCCTTTTACAGGGTCATAGAATCACAGAAGCATAGGATCGTGAAGGTTGGAAAAGACCACTAAGATCATCTAGTACACCTGGGTGACCCAGCAAGTGTTAGTGTTATAAAATTTGCTACATGTTATAGATAAAAATCTGTTATTGACCATAACATAATTCTAGTTGCTGACCATAAGACAGAGAACTCTCCTCGTCACAGCTGTCACAAATCTGCGATGCTTCTAGGAAGAAAAAAGTTTTGATGTATTCTTTATCACAGATGAGAGAGTATGAGACTTCTTCACCTATTTAATTTTATAGGCAGTTTATGCTTCTGCTGAACACTACTTTGTGACAGCTTTTAAAAATGATTTTCACATTATCATACATTGATGCAAAGTTCAGTGCTCATTTCCGATACGCCGCTTTATGATACACTGCCTTTGATTGTTACAGCTCAAAAAAGGAAAACAGAACAGTCCTTTTTATTGTTATTGCTATTGCTTTTTATTGCAAGCTGAAAGGTAGACTTTTCCACTGAGAAAGTGGATAGGAAGCACATGTGTGAGGTTTCATTCAAGTTATACAGTCAGAGAAATGCAGCCCTGGAAGGACACATCCAAGTCACAAAGTTCAGGCAATCCTTCTGCAGTTGACCACGTCTCGCAATTCTTTTCATATAAGAAGCTAATCTCTGTGCACCATGCATAGCTGATGTTTCATTATGTTCCCATCTCTCCTGCTCAACAGTTAAAAGCTATAACACATTCAGGCTTCCACATCACCATTAACTAAACTCAGTGATTGAAATTTAACATTTGAAATGGAATTCAAGGGATCTCAGTAAATCATCTCATTTTGATGGAACCAGATCCATCCTTTTTGACCAATGTATTTCACTGCAAGGCAAAAGAAGTAGATGGGAAAAGGGGTCATTAAATTCCCCCGTGTTTGCTTCATGCTGGTGGAACAGTGCAGCTCTATTAAGTTAAGTTAGTTTGGAGTTAATTCAGTTTATGTCTGGCCGTGGCTGTTCCAACAGCTGGTACAAGAACATTTTGCATCCAACTTATGCTAGAGGCCAGGAAGATCAGCTAGGGCTGTGCAAGTAACTTCAAATTCCAGGGATTCCTCTAGAAAGGATGAATTTTCCCAAAGCTTGGCAGATTTCTTTACACCGCCCCATTGTATCAGTTGTCCACCACCAAGTAAACAGGTGGCGTACTTCTACTTTCTGAAAAGCCTTGAAGATCTCGTGTAAGATTTGTTTCTGACAGAGAAATCTGGCAAGGCTTAGTCATGTGCTGTAATTGCCAAAATATGCCAGTTGCTTTTTTGTTGGTTGTTGTTAGCTTTTCTGCTACTTCTGGACTTGTTGTTGATTCCACATCCTCTCCTGCTGGCACGTACACATAATCTGGGGTGAATGTGGGGACAACCACCTATCAGTTAGCAGTCAAAATGGAAAAAACTAATTTTCTGCCTCAGGAAACAGAACTGCTGGTGTAGAAATCCAGCAAGTGGTATAGGAGATTTAAAGGAAAAGATACAGATTTTTCCATCATTTCAATATGTAAAAAACATACTTCACTTCTTATTTTTTATCCCAGCATTCCGTTTCCACATTTATGTCCAACTTCCAACCACTCCTCTGCTGCTCTGCCAATGAGAACTGGTACAACTCATCCACACAATATGCTTGCCTAGACATCTCATTATTAGCTTTCTCTGTCATTGTGTACTATTTTTGTATTCCATGAATACACCCAAAGATTCTTCATTTACACCAAAGTTTTGGAAGCTTTCAGGAACAGCAGTTAAGTAAATGCACATGATATCCAGTGGGGTGGTAGAGGAAGGACAGTGCTTGTTCTCAGTCTGATTAACAAATGCAGTTAGAAAAGCAAAGAAGCATTAGAGCATATACACAGTTCTACAGGTTTGGAAGAGTTTAAAGATGCATGTTTTTCATATAAAATACATCCCAGATTATTTCTAAAGAAAAAAGGCAGTAGGTACCAGGAATTCAGAGAGGATATTAGTAAGAAGGAAAGAAAGATAACAAGGTAGTTATCTCCAATGGGAAAGATAGAGACATTTCATTCACAGAACATGGAAGGAGGAGGTAATTGTGTGCCATTAAACCAGCATCTCTCTTAAGTTCATAGTTCTTTATACTCCCATCTCTGCAGGGTCCTCCTGAAAGATTAAGTTTGAGAAATCAGAGGTGGGATGATTTGTCACTATTGGGATGATTTTGTCCTTTATTTAGTTCTTCAGTTATTTAATTCTGGTGTTTAATTCTGGTTGTTCACTTTCCTCTTTATACTTATTTTGAGGCATCTGGATCAGTTGATGTGTTATTATTTGTTCTAGTAGGTGCTAGTGTAAGAGCTTGGAAGTTTGGTGGTTCCAAAGGGAGGCAGAGGTATGTGGATTTGTGATTGAGGCAAGGGAGATGTGTGGCAAGTTTATTATTTCCTATTAAAGCATTAAATTATTGTTAAACTATTCATCATTATTAAAATATAAAAATTAAAAAAATATTTCTGGGGCAGACTTCTTTAAGAGGCTTCTTTATCTCCTTAAAACAGAAAAGCTAATCAAGCACTCTGACTAATTAAAACACTCTATTTATGCTATCAGTGCCTCAAGCTATAACCAATACAATCAACACGCAGTAAACTATCTAGAGCTCCTCTGATAACAATGCTGAATGCTAAGTATTGTCTTTTGACATTGTGAGTTTTGTTGTCCAAAGGCTCCCAACAGCTTCCGCACTCATTCAGATTGGCCAGCACCTCTAATGCTGGCACTGAGAGTCTTAACTATTCTCAGAGCTATTCTCCATACCAAGATACAGTAAAACATCCTTGATATAATCTTGTCATGTCATAGTCTTCTCTTTAAAAAAAAAAAACCTTTCGGAAAATAAATGTCACATATTGAAAGATCACACGATGGCTGAACTGTGATAGAGAGCAGGACAATCTTTGGGACTTATCAACACTTTGCCAGCTCTGTGACAGAAGATCTGCAGAAAGTGGCATCCTTTGGTAAAATCTATTGAGAAAATTAGCAATGCTGTTTTAAGCAGCACTTAAACAAAGATTTAATCAGAGACAATCCCGTATTAAATTTTTCCCATGAGCAATAATACCATCAACAGAAGAATGAATAATCAGAGGCTTTGATTTCAATCTTGATGAACGCTGCTGATACTCTTATTTAGTTACAGATTGCTTCTTAGGCCGTCCTGCTAGCTGGACTGAGAAAATGGCAAGCCTCATAATAAAAAGATTTTAAGCATTCCTGTGAATGGAGATAGCGTACTTTATCACTTTTCTTTTGGATAAGATTTAATTTGTACTACTTTAATCAATGGGATCATTTAATTCGCATTATTAACAAAATTAAAATGCTTTGAAGTTTTAGTACAACAGCCTTGTCTGATGGCCTATACAGGAATTAAAAGGAATATTCAAGATGTTAGGTCAGCCTGGCAGTGCACTTAGGAAATGCAGGGCAAGTGCTGCAGTGCGTCACACCAGGGACTGAAAAAGTGACATCAGTTTTGTATCAGGACAAAACATGACAAGGACAGGTTATTAAGCATCTGAAGAGCACAATCTATAAAGAACACAAAAGATGATATTTAGCTGCTTAAAATTCTTAGGAAGTTTTTATGAATACTGGATGAGAAGTTGCTCGTGCCTGGGTGGTAACATTTGTGGAATTGTTTTTTTTACAATGAATAATTTGATGAACTCTGCGGAGGATCAGGGAATGCTGCTGTACGAATCAAGACTCCAAAAATATTTTTAGGGAAAAAAGATCAGTTCTTGACAGGTTTTGCTACTGTCATCTAAAACCTCAGCACATACTTCTCTCGTACTAATAATATTTAGTAATGCTGAAACAGATTCTGCTGCACGTGCTCCAAGTAAATCCCTCACCATGGTCAGGTGAATGCAAAGTATGAGCTCCTATCTAAAAAGTGGTTCAGTGTAGTTAGGATATTTGTTATGTGTAAGATGAAGACCTATTCTTCCCCACTTTATTTGCATTTTTAATGATGTTTATTTAGAAGAGGTTGATAGAGATCAACTTAATACTCAAATAAGTCAATACAGTCACCTATAGCTTTGTGGTTCAGCCCCTCACCCATTGCTGTATCTTTTTTGGAGACTCCATTACTTTTAGGCCCCCACAGATTAGCAGATCTGAATTTTCAGTTATGTACATACCTGCTGAACTTCAAGGTTACGTGGAACTTCATTAATTTACATCAGATTACCTATAAACACTGATTTGGGTTCTGCTTCGTAATATATTATGTATGGATGTGTAATGAGATTTTTTTTAACAGAAACATTTCCTTAGAAATAAAGCCCTTCAGTATTAGTTTCAGTAGTGCAGCAAGGCCTTCTGAAGGCTATTAACATTCAGATGTATTTTGTTATGTAAAAAATGAAATCCTATTGTTTGAAAAAAACAATAAGAAGAAATCAAATTTCATGTGCAACCCGTATACGTCTGTAACAACTGTGAAGCTGTCTTAGCCTTAAATTGTCCATTTTTGCATCTAAAATGCTTTAAGCAATTTCAGTTGTGAACATTCGTACAAATTCTCACAAAATATGCCCTAAATCAAAAAACATTCAGTATTAATTTTTAAGTCAGTAACTCTTCATTGCTATGCAGGCTCAGGTGGGAAGCACTGAGTGAGTGTAATGCAGAACCAAGTGAGCATGCAGAAGAGATACACTACTGAAGGAACAGGGGGTGTATTTATATACACAAATCAGAGATTTTTGAGTGAACACTGTAATAACAATTTTGAAAAATAACACAAATATGCACGTCTGTATGGCTTTGCATGAACTGAAAACTGTATTTTAAAAAGAAGTATCACAGGGATTTAAGGTTAATCTGGCAACGCGTTGATGATTCAAAACATGCAAGACATGAGCTGCATTGTATTATTCTCCTGGAGTGTTATTGTAGTCTCAAAATATCATTAAATCAGCACAAACCAACACTTATCATTTCCTGCACATTTTTCACAGTGAGCTACACTCTGACTATGAGTAATCTGTTAATCTGTTCTTTGCCTCACAATCCGTCAAAGTGACAGATTCATTCCATCCCTAATACATAATATCTTCATTTGCTGTATGCTTTACTGGAACTTTCTTCTTTTGCTACCACTAAGATTTAGAAAATTGTGAGTGTATTTATGAAATTACTTTTTCCTTTCTCCAATCACTTCAGCGAGTCCAGCCCACCAAACCGCATACCTCTAATGGAGGCAAAGAGATTTAATAAAAAAGCACAAAATTATCTAATTCCCAATGAATTAATAACTAAAAAGAGATCATAAACAGCCCAAATGCAACCATGCATGAAAGACTTGAATCTGTTCCTTTTAGGAACTTACATCAGAATATGTGTTTGTGTATTGGTGATGGATTGGATTCAGGATGATAAAGGAAATGTGAATTCTACTTATTGAACAAGATATCTGGGGGCTGTAAGGCTCTGTTACTTGTGTGGACATTATGACCAGGCTATATGGTCATGGTATCAGGTCAAAGTTTGGCCTCTTAATGCTTTCCCATTATTCTTTTATTATCTGTGCTTAAATGATAAACTTGTGCAGGATATTCGAAACATAGCACTCATGTTCACTGGTCTAAAAACAAGAATCATCTGAATGTGGATGTTTTACTGTTTTGTAATTAACATAATTGTGCTATTTGGTCAAGCTTTCGTAGATAAATACATGAAACTTCTATCACAGTTGGAGGTGTTCAAGATCAGGTTGGATGGGGCTGTGTGCAGCCTGGTCTAGTAGCAGATATGGAGGTTGGTGGCCCTGCCGGTGGCAAGGGGGTTGGAACCTGATGATCCTTGGGGTCCCTTCCAACCCGAGCCATTCTATGATTCTATAATAGTTTCTGTTAAATAACAGTAACATTGTGATTTATTAAAGACCAGACCTCTAATGCATCACCCTGTTGACTTGCTGGCTACATTATAGTTTTGATGTTCAGTAGCGATGTAAATGTCACTAAAAATCAGTTTTAGCATCTAACTGAAGTAAAAGACTGGCCCTTCATTCTTTGCTGGTTTAGATTCATTTATCAGAAGACCAACTGTATACATCACAGGTAAAGAATCTGCAAAGGTGTTTTAAAATTCCAGTATATTAATCTAATCTTAAACAGATGAGTTCTAATCATGTAAGTCAGATATTCACTGGTGAATCAACTAGATTTCCACACTTAATTAAGTATCTGTTAGGAAGGGTTTGCTTCTTTTTTTTCACATATTTTTAGCAATTAAATAAACCATACATTTAAGAAATTATATTTTACTGTTTCACCATTCAAGAAACACCTGAATCTGGTACCCAATGAGTCTTGTCACAATTAAAGTAATTCTTTTCCTCCACCGTCAGCCGTTAACAGTACTTCACTGTTCTGCCCATCCTGAATGTAGGCTGCATCCCATTTAACTTTTAATGGATGACACGCAGCCAGAGGGCTTTTAAAGATCAGTGGAGAGAACATGACTCAACAGAACACTAACTTTAATATTATCAAACTTGTTAAAGGTGATGCAGCTGAATGTTCCTAGCCTGTCAAAATTACCTTTCTTTTTCGAGAAAGTGAAAAAAAAAATGCTGGGAAACTCTGACCTTCTGGTGTATTAATACAATGAATGGTACAGCATGAAGCTGGAAACTTAATCATTACCAACAAAGTGAGAAGTATGCTACCTTGCTCTAATTTTTCAAAAACATCATGTTTTGTCACCGACAGCAAAACTACAGAAAGGAATCAAAAGCAACACTCTGTATGATGGATCAAAGCAATTACACAAATGATAGCGGGGCGGCAGGGAAGGGAGGTGGTGGGCACTCGTGCCCTTGGAAACCCAGGCAGTTTGGCAGTTTTACTTTGTAAGAAAAAAACACAGATCTCTTTCAGACATCCTGCCTGGAACAAGGGATGGCTAGTCAGTACGTGAACAGCCAGCATGTGCTGCGTCCTGGGAAAGCCTAAAACAGTCGGCTCGTTGGCCACAAAAAGTTCAGCAATGCAGTATTCCAATCAGTAGCGCTACACAAACATGGTCTGCTGCAGAAATGAACCATCTGATTTGCTTTCTGTGGGCAGCAATAAACAGAAAATCTTTTGTCTCACCTTAAATAGGCACCGACGCTTTATTCAGGGAAGAGACAATGAAATGTGCCTAGCAAAAAATGCTACGGGGCTCTATACCATCACCAGTTCTCTTAAAAGCCTATTCAGCCAAGCATCATGGAGATGCAAAGGACAGCATCCTAAGCAAATGCATTTGGTACCAAGTGCTGTTCTGTGCTGACATTGTGAAATCCCTACCCCATGTCAGTGTTCTCAAGCAATTTAGAGTACTCCTTAACTGTGTGTATTTAGTAACTTCTCTCCTGTTGCAAAACTGGGAATACAGCTAGGAATTAAAATAAAAAAAAAAAAAAAAACACAACAAAAAGCAACAACGACAACAAGCAAACATGTACGGGGGACATTGGGGGCCCTAAAACATATCTGTTTAATGCTATTTTTGCTGCCGTAAGAGATTGTGCCCATTAACATGGGTGAAGAGCATTGAAGAACATGCTTAGGAGCATTTTCCATGTTTTATATTTTAGTCTTTTAGTCTTCCATGTATACGCTGCCATACTTCATGTTCTCAGATTCCCATACAAGAGAAAGTCATTTCTGGATTATTTTAACAAGCTTTTCCATGTCAGCCACTCGGTTCTCAACAATCTTTCTGCAGCTAAGCTTTTTACCATCGTGATTAAAAAATTTAACCTTTCCAATTAGATGTTTCCTGTGCCATTTGCTTCTATTGTCATGTTCTTTTTCATGCCTATTACGGCCTGACAAATGCAGCAGAACTTTGCTAATTCAGATTAACGACGGGGAGATCTATTGCAAATTACTCTATTTTGTGGATGAGTAAAGTAACTGAACAAGTACAATGAAAAAGCAAAGTACATTTTGTGATACATTGTTCTTGTTCACTTATTTTGACAACTGTTGTGTAATTTCCTAATACCTCCTAATGTAATAATTTCTGTTTTGCAGAAATAATGGAGTTGTATGACTTTAATCTTCTAATGAATCAAAAAAATAAATACGCTTCTTTGTTTGTAAAACTCATTCTTTAAGTTCCCTTCTCAACCCTAAGCTATTAGACTATTTATGCCCTTACCTGGAAATGTGGGAGACAAATATGTTTTGCAACTGAATTTTACAGCATGCATGGTAGAGAAGTTCTGGTGTAGCACAAAGAAATGTTATAACTACAATCCTTCTGCTACTGCATCACTTTATAGGTGAGCTTAATCTTAACTGAATATGAGTGGTAGGATGACATGCATCAGCTACTGGCATATTTAATTTCCTTCTGGGACAGATGAAAGTACCTGAATGGCAGCCTAAAAACTGAACGGATCTTTTGTTTTTGTACTTCAGTGTTTGCAAAGTTTGTGGTCGTGTGCTAAAATTGTTGATATTGTACGTTCATGTGCTGTGATCACGGCAGTATTTATGGCAGGAGTAGGTAATGAATAAGACTGGTACCACAAACTTTATGAGAAAGTGGGAAAATTAACCTACTTACTAAAATTAACAGGGAGCAGTCATAAAAGGCAACTACTACTTGTTCATTTTTTGTTATATGAATATGAGTTACTTCCACTGGAGAGATACCTTCACCAAAAGAAGACAAGAAAACGTTATTGTTTTTACTTTCTTCTTTTGGGTTGTATTAGAAGGAAGAATGATGACAGACCAATCGTTCTAATGGAACGCATGTAGGTTACAATGACAGGAAGCTTGCTTTAGTCAGCCTGCACCGCGCCAATGTGAGGTGAGGTCAATGACTATTTATCATCTGCCAATGACTGCAGGCCCTTATCAGCCTGTTACAGAGACAAGGAACTTCCTATCACATCCACAAAGAGGCGAATCTTCAAGGATTTAAACTACAGTACAGTGTGACACTTTTCATAGACAGCACATAAATCTAGGCAAAGAGCCAGCCTGAACTGCATCATGTAAACTGCATTATGACTTCACAATATCATTGGATTTCCTTAATATTTTAGGAGCCAAACGTGTTCCTTGGTTTTAAGCTGATTCTTTTTAGTTTGTAACAAAAATATGATGGAAACTAAGGTAAACACGAACACTTCAAGCTGCAAGCAGCAGCTGACTTGCAGGTCCTGAATCCTATTGCTTCAGAGCAATGGTAATGCTCACTTCTCATAGAAAACTTACAGAGATAATAACTGATGTGAACACAGGGCAGAGAATCACAGACAAGATACTGGAAAGAGGAGGTGGGAATGTGGCAAAATGGCATCACATAGCTTCGTCAGTTTCTTGCAGGATGAAAACCAGAGCAGAGCGATAGACAATGCTTCAAAAGATCATTTTCATTGACTGATACACTAATGAACTTCTGCAGATTGCAGTCACTCTAATGAAAGCTGTCAGCCACACTTACATGCGGTACTTTTGGGAGGTTGTTGATGTTGAGCTGTTAATATAAGAAAGCCACCAGCCAACTAATTAAAAAAGTAATAATTTGTGAATGAAACATGGCTTGATCACTCATTCTTTAGTTGGAGACTACTGACAAATAAGCTTTCTCATGCAATGAAGCCTGTATTGTATGTGCTGATCTCGTATTCTTGGCCATAGTCCAAATCAGGCAGATATTTACCATCATCAAACCTTTGTGCCCACAATTCACTATGGGAATTCACAGTTTTTAAACGTACAGAACCAAATGTCTGGGCAGAACCTAAATGAAAAATGGTCTGTATACATTTGATATAAAATTACTGAAGTAAAACGTACTTCCTTAGAAAAGACACCTAACGATGTGCTGAAATATTTATGCCCTGCCCTCGCATGGTTTCTGTGAACAGCTGTTTGAACTTCAGAGGAACAAATTTAATTTGGTAGATTGGGAAGAGCTGAGCAGGATGCCAGCTGAGGAGCTGGTGAGGCAGTGCTTATAGAGACAGATTTCAACTTAAAAAAATCTCTCTCAAAGATGGAAAATCAGCTTTTATCAGAAATAAATTTTCTGAAGAGCATCTGTAGTTCAGAAACCTATTCATACAATTAGGCTGAATATCTTTTTTTACAGAACAGTTCCTCATTTTGCAGTTCAGTATTGCTGCAATTCCTCTGCCATGTTAACTTTCTTTCAGCATTTCCTTTAATGCAATTTCCAAATCTTCTACAACACACAAACGCTTTGGAGGACAATGCTGCTGAAATGCTTACTGAGTAAGCATAGCAGTTTCCAGCCCCTGCTCTGGAGGGAGAAGTAACAGCTAATTAGTTTCCTATCTGGAGGGAAAAGAAGCAGTTGTGGAGTTCAGCTCAGACCTTACAGCCTTTCAGCCTGGGGAACTGCAGAGCGAAGGCTCGAGACACTGCACACCTTCTTGCTCATCTGGCTCTGTAGCCTCTGAGGTCCACCTGCCCTCTTTCATTCATTGGGTCCGTGCCTTACAAAGCAGTGTGATGTGGGCATGATTTGTACGGCAGCAGCAATACTCTTGGCAGACTTATGACCTTCACCCAGTGGATCCAATGGAAAATGAGTCTAGCTGGGTCTTTTTATTGACTGTATTTCCATTATCTTCACGGTTGCTTTCTTTCCTGGCTTATCTTCTAATGGACAGAAGCTACACTTACAGGACAATAGCTGCTACATTGCTCTCTCCATTTCCCAGAAAATACCACTACTATGCCTTTTAAAGTTACTTCAGACCTGCCACATTCTTTATTGTTCTTTATGACAAACTGTTTGTTCTATCAGTAAGTGCATAATATAAATCTCTTGGTACCATGGTATTTATACCCACTGATCTACATAGGATATGTCAGTTTTTCAGATGTTCTCATGTTTGCTTTCATAGCTATCATAGGCTTACAAAGATTGAGGTATTTCCCACTTGCCCATGCGTTACTTGGTAAAATAGGCTTTTAAAGATACCGTAAGTCCTAAGTTATAAAATGACCATTAATTTTCTCTCTCTCTCACGTGCACACCCTCAGTGGAAAACATTACTAAGTTTTCCACTACAAATGAAAGTTAACAATGTGAATCATGATATTCCACACACATCTTTTCCAGTTTTTACACCATGATGCAAACTGACCTCATAATTTTGTCATCTTCTCTATTTACAGCCCAGTAATACTCTTCTGGCAGTTCACAAGGGCTACTGAACTATGAGGCACTTCCAACTGTTCAGGTAAGTTACGAATACTTTGCCCACATTTCTTGAAAATGACTTCTGTGTAAATTTGTCTGCTGTGTGTACTGCATTAAAATAGCCTAACAACAAAGTTGTAGTTTACACCATTTTGGTTTAGATTTTATTATATGGAAATAGAAGTTTTCGTTGGTGATCATCTAAACTCAATATGCTGAAGTGCTTTATTTTTACAGATAATGGTGCTTCTTCTCTTTTTCAGTATATAAAATGTACTGAGTACCAAATTGCTTTATCACACGAATAAGAATAATAAAACCTGACTCAACCTATTGGCTGGAAGTAGAAAAGCAGTGCAGCCTGTGCTAAAATGTAGGCTATTCTTACACCATCAGAATTAGGAAATCAATTCTGGACTGGTCAGTCGCAAGGTACCTGATAACTTAACCTGTGGGCTATAGTCAGGTGTCTCCACGCACTTCGTCCACTGCAACTATTGGTAAGGATAGAGGTAGCTCCTTGGGTAAGTAGCACAGAAGGTGGAGAGGTTTTCTAGAACAATATTGGCACTTAGGTTCACTTATGAAATGGGACAGGAATCCAGGCTTGTACTTCAACTCCAGTAGTATGCTGTGTGTACTAAGAAACATATGGCTGTATGTTGCAATAAGTGATGCATCTGGGTGAACTTGCACAGCAAGTTTCACAGTGTTCACTCCATAAAATTTAACAAGAAGATAATAAAAACGTGGATGGCAAGTAAAACAAGTGACTGAAAACATCTGTGTGAGGAGAAATGCGTATTATGGTGCACAATTGGCTGGCAGTGCACTGTCATAAAATTTCACACTGCTGGTATCCTGAAAAGAAATCGAGCAAACTATCTTGCAGTCATATCCAAAATAGCCTCTTCTCATATCACTCCCAACATGCATGCATTGTCCAGCTAAAATTCAGACATGCAACATCTGTGTTAATCACACCAATGGAAAGGGAAGCAGGACTGCTTTGAAAGTTAAGTTTGCCTCCTGTTCAGGCTGTTCAAGAACTGGCAAAGTGATGCTGGGCTTTCACAGGTGCAAGGCAGTTCTGAAACAGGACAGTTCAGTCTGGTTGTCTGAACGTTCATCGCTTCTCTTTAGCCACCATCTCCCCTTGTCTTCACATCCCCATCTTATCTTACATTAAAGTCACTGGGCTTTTGGTGCTGACTCCGAATGGAACAGATAAGGCTAAAAACTTGACATCCAGACAGGATTGGTTTGAACTATCCCACAGTGTTATTACATAGCACCTTGTCCTGACTGGGTTATCTACTGAAAAGTCCTTTCCAAGTAAGTAACATTAAAACCTTTTCTAACAAATGGATTCCGTGACACCTGGAGTCACAGGTGTAATTTTACATCTGAGCCTACAAAGCAGAGACAGACAGAGAGAGAAAGAAACAGGTGAGAGTGTACAAATGTCAGATGAAGAAGAGTTGCTGAATCATGCATCAAAGCACGTGTAGGAGCAAGGGCTGTGCTGCTTCCTTTAAATATACAGGGTACATCTCAACCATGCTGAATCCAGCCCTGCATTCTGGGACTACGCAGACTTACTGCAGCCCGTAGACAATGACTAAAAAGAGCAATAGTAAAGCTCTTTGAGAGGAGGCTGCAACCAAAAGGAGATTTAAGATTAAATCAAAGAACATCACATTTAGTATTCAGAACACTCCGACTGAATTCTTACTGCCTGGGCTATAAATGGAATCTTACCGTGGGTTGGAATGTGAAAGAGGGCTCATTTCTTTCTGATAGTGATGCTCCTGACTGACGGGCTATGGAAAACATAAAATAACAGTGAGAAAATAACTTTGCAAATATTCTTTCAGAACGTTCAAAAGTATGTAAGAGATCCTTTATAAGGATACGCATCTGCAGCTTCTGATATTGGAATTTTATGGTCTTTCATCTTATCTGTGAAATTTAAAAGGGATATTCAGATCCTAACTGTGCAAAGGTATAACTTAACAGATGATTCTTACCTGGGTGGAAATACATATGAATGAAGGAGGCGACCACGCAGTCGTTTCTCTGCTGTCTGTGAGTGTGGGGACAGGGCCAGGACACAGAGAGGGAAGAGTGATGGTCACTTCTGATAAAAAGATCTCAGAATCGCAGCCAACAATTGTAATAATGTGCCCCCAAAGTTGCCAGAAATGCTGATATTAATAAACTAATATAAAAAATATAAAAATACACTTTGTCTCACAACACATGTAATGTTTGCAGATAAGGCCCCAGCACATCACCCAGGGCATCAGGACAGCTCTAAACAAACCACTGAAGCAAATGCAGAAACAAGTGAGAATATGAGCATGCTTTAAAAATACTTGCACAAATCAGTTCATGTGATGTTAAATACTAAATACTATGAAAGGAACTGCATCCTTATCAAAATTAATTAAAAAGGGTACGTTCTCATCGTTTGAGGAAGTGGGAAGAGATGGTATGCTTGGGATGAATGACATTCTAATTACTGCCAAATAGAAGTCACTGCCTGGTCATGGGTGGTGCAATTCCCAAGTGATGCCTAGTGGACGACTCTGGATGAGACAGAAGGTAAATTAGTCAGTCTATGAACCAAAATATCTGTCTAAATAATTTTTAGTCTCATTTCATAGTAAAGAATAGTCTGCCTCAGTTTTGCAATTTGACTTGATGTGAATAGATCCCTCCAGGGGCTGTCAAACTGAGCTCTCAGCTGGAATAATTCTGGGTTTAAATATCACTCCTCCTGTCTGTCAGACTTCAGTTCTGTCAGACCCTTTCTGTGTTAAGTGTTTTCTTTTCTGAATCATCACAATGGAGGGCAGAAGACCTTCCCAAAATTAAGTGAGAGCCTTGAAATTTCAAATGGTTTCTCGTTCAAAACCTATTTGATTGAATTTATATTTAGGCAGTTGCTTGAGGAACAAGTAATTTTAGTGTTCTGTGTGTACTCTGTGCATGAAAGACACGTCTAAGTGATGAGCATATTCTGGAGTCTAATAACAGAGCATTAGACCGCTGTGAGCTTTTAGGATTCATCAATTAGCAATCTGAGAGAATCTTCATGGATTGGAGTGGGCTGCCCAGGGAGTGGTGGGGTCACCGTCCCTGGAGGTGTTCAAGGACCGTGGAGATGTGGCACTGAGGGACGTGGGCAGTGGTGTGGTGGGGGTGGTTTGATGGTGGACTTGATGCTCTTTGTGGTTTTTTCCAACCTTAATGATGCTATGATTCTACAATTCATTCTCCTTTGCATTTCTGACTGAGAATAAGGGAGCACAGGCAAGAAGACATTCTGAACTCTCTCCTATGTGATCTTGCTCCAAAATTCTTATGTTGTATCTAAAGTGATGTCTGATGTTGGCTGGAAACAGCAACCCAAGAAGCTGAACTTCCCTGACAGGGCAGGAAGATCTCATTGGATCTCCAAAACAGAGCAAGGCATTACAGCAGAATTATTTCCTAAGCTTTCCAACAATTCTTGGATAATACGCGCATGTGTAGATAGAAACTTCCCATTATACTCTGCAATACATACAGCTGTCCTGCACGTTGTTGCAAAGCTAACATTGAACTTCATATATCTTGAAATTTCAGAAGGCATTCGGTCAAACATCACCTTCTCAAATATTCAGTTCTACATGTGTGTATCATTAATGTGGAGCTCTGCCCTTTGCCCCACTCACTTTTTGCACGGATTCGCAGTTCTCCTTTGAAGTAAAATTCATTAAAAAAAAAAAAAAAAGAAGCAGTTTATATTTATAGCTGATAGCTATGCTGGGTAATGTGTAATATTCAAAGCTATTTTATTTCTTTTTGGCTGTCATGGTTTACAGCAGCTGCTAAACAACTTGCATTTCAACAATTTCTCCTGACAGCATATACTCAGTTCTTGCTAAGCTATCATAGGTTGTAAAATACAGTTTTAGTATAGCAGTTTTATAGTTTTTTAAGGACATCTGTTCTAACTGCAGCTTAGCAATATGATGGATCTCTGTGCCTTTACTTCAGAAGCACTGCTGAGATTCATTAGTCAGTAATAAGTGAAAATTCTCAATGAATCTGGAAATCACACTGATAGAGGCAAGTGATGGAAAAAACAAACGCACCAAAAATGTGTTTGATTTATAAAATATTACTCTGATATGTATGTTCACTGTTCAACGTCATTATATACTGCGCTGCCTCACAAAACATCGTATGTATTTCAAAAGGAAAGAGACACAGAAATCTGCCTTCTGGTGGTGCTGTTGCCATAGATTCAAACAAGGTACAAAGAGGTTCTATAAGATGAACGAAAATTTAGATTAACAAATACTTTTTATTACTATCTGGGAAGATCACAAAGCAAAGCAGCAGATAGTGCTGATTTAAACAATCAGAAAGATACTACCTGGAAACACATGGAAGCATCGAAGTTTAATCATTACAAGAATTTCAAACTGTCCCTAATTTCTCAAGCTATGATATGAGGATTACCTCTCTTCCTTTCCTGAACAGCTAAAATCATTTGACAAAGCAACGGTAGATGGCTGCAGATACATACAAACTCTTCTCCAGTTTGTACGTTGGATTTGGGAGGGATTGATCAGCTGCAAATTCTCCCGACTCAGCTTGAATGATGGCAGTATTAAAGATGAGGGGACATAAAAACAGAAGACTGAAATCCAGCAGGAACAACATTCAAACATGCTCTAATTGCTCTGGATTGGCTGTATTTCGATCTCTCCATTATTTAGTCTATCTCTGCGCAGAATAACACATTTACTGCACATGTGAATGCTAAGTGTGGGGATTCACTGAAACAGCTATATGAAATTAGCAGACATTTCTAGATTTCTAAGCCAACAGAACACTACAGCTACACTAAATTACAATTTAAATGACTACCCTATTATATAACTGACACAATTTGTCTGAAAGCATACAGAAACTATGAAGGCAGTGAGATCAAAGAGCTCTCCTGGCAATCACCTTGTCCTTCACTGAGTACTGGAGCAGTACCTTTCATTTAAAAGAATCATTTAGAATCACAGAATATCCTGGGGTGGAAGAGACCCATAAGGACCATCAATTGCTCCGTGCAGGACCACCCCATAATCAGACCATATGACTGAGAGTGTTGTCCAGACTACAGGGCTCTGTGTGGGCCCTGTAGGTCCCTGGAGATAATTTGCAGCTAACGTTTCAGAGCATTTACCCTACAAGAATTTATAGTGGGGCACGCAGCAGTGCTTACTCTCCTAACACTGGAGCTGCCTCAGAGCTGTGGGCTTTACTTAAGACACATTCATTATTTATTATTGTTTCACCTGTAATAAAGTCAGAGCTATGTTGCTGCGATATAAATGGAGTGTGAGGTTATCTAGTTTTACAGCAGCTCCTGCAAATACCTTGCTCTAGTTGCTGGAATGCTATGCTGTGATTTCATACATTCGATACTCTTCAGTGGACTGTAACAAATACTCTCCTTATAACAGCACTCTGTCACATAATGCAGCTGTGAGATTCTGTAGCACTTTGGGCCAGGACAAGTAGTGATACAAGGTGTAAAATACAGAGGGATCGCGCACTAAGTGCCCAGAACTACTGCAGCTTTTTGACACTGCTCTCCTGCTTCAGTCCTTTAAACAGTTAGCTGTCCAGTAATGAGACTATCATTGTAAGAAGCAATTATTCTCCATCATGCTAGAACGCAATGGACTGGTATATATGGGTTTCATTCATTCTGAAGATATTTTTAAGTACTATATCACACATCTGCAGGCTGTCAGCTGCTACTGACAAGCTGTACAGCCTATGTGATTATTCAGGATTCTAAGAAAGAATATATACCAGGGCTACTCTGAAAGTAATGCCTCCTATTTTGTTATGTTGGACCATAAAGTCAGAGGTGGATGTTGGTGATATGGCAGCAGAAGCTGAACCTTCCCACCAGTATTCTCTTACGTTTTGTTGCTGTGACAGATGGCAGCAGAAGGGCAGCCTGAAAGAATAGCATCCGACATGGAAGCACATATGAAGCAAAGGTATTGAATTCCTCCATCTGGAAAAAATGGCACCCACCAATATTCTTCAGTGCTTGCAGGTTGTTTATGGAGACCAAACGATGGGTGTGAGCACAGTGAAAGTTGGACTATGTTGGCAGCATTTTTCCTAGCAACGATACCATCATAGCAGCTATAAAACAGTGGGTCACCTCTGCACTGATGTTTAGAAGCACAGCATGCAGGCTCTTGTTCATTGCTGATAAAAATACAGAGCTAATGGTGGTCACTATGCTGAAAAATCGTGTTTTGAAGTTGAGATTTTGTATGGGAATTGCTAGGTCACAGCCTGAACCACTGACTGAACACCAGGTGAGAAGGCATGGCTAATCCAGGGAGCACAGGTGCAAGCAATACCCCTGACTGACCAGAAGGGCCACTCTCATTTAAGAGTCAGCAGCAAAGGGAACAGCGTTATTATTATTTTTATTTTTAGAGGGTGCCTTTCTTGAGTCTCACCAGCCTTTAGAAAGGGTAAGCTGTTTTTTCCTATATTGCTTTCTAATCTAAATCCTGATTAGTAACTTTGTGATTGGGCTCCTATCCTGGTAGAAGGTACAATCACCCCTTCCATTGGTGTGTAGGTTTTCATTTAACAAATAGTGTTATTGTGTTCTTTGTATCTGTTGTAGCTTCTATAGAAATAAGGAGGAGGTATTTCTTTCCATAGTGGTAATATAGAAGCTGCTGCAAGTATGTTTTGGTTGTGTATTTTACTTAATGAGTTCTAAAAAACATCTGGTAAAGATACCTCTGATTTTGAAACTGCTCAAAGAAACATTAATATTCAAGGACCCCCTGAAATACAAAAATACCTCAGAGAATTTGAGGGAAAAGACTGTAGATTTAGACTTACTGGTGGGAAACAAGAATTCCAGGTTGTTGTATCATCACTGCTTGTACTTATGTTAACATTACAGTTGTCTATTTGTGATGCACTCAACCCATGTGAGATTCCTGTATCCTTCAATTCTTCATTTTGTTGCCTCTTCATGCTAGCCAGCATCTGCAGTTCAGATGCACTCAGTCTGCTTGACTGGTAGTTCTTCCAGTCATACGTCTGTGAAACAAAATAGAGAAGTCAACAATATGGACAGGATCATGGGGCAGACCATATGAATGAAATGAATGCCTTTGGGGAAATCTTAAAGAAGCTGCAATGCTAGAAGGGAATCAAAATGTTTACTAGAATATATCAGTTAATGCACTTCTGCTCAGCTATGAAGATCAAGCTGATATCGTTACAGGAAGGAGAGCACAGTGCTGTTACTGACCTCAGGTTGGGTTTAGGGTATTTGGTTAAGTTGCTCTTCCAGTGTAATAAAAACATGATTATTACTGTTATTATTCAAGCAAGCTTCTAGAAGTTTGAAACTCTAGCAGTAAAATTGCTTAATCATCTGATACAGGTCTTGAAATAAACTTAATCATACAGTTATCATAGTATCATAAACACTATCAACATAACAGTTAGTTATTTGTGAAGCACAGCATAAAATTTATCTGGAAAGCTACACGTCAGCACTAAATTTTAAAGACTACTGTACTAATTTGCTACTGTATATGTATTTAAAAAGTAATGACAATAGGTGGCATTTATTTTAGGCTCAGTGTTTGAATTGTTCAGTGCATGAGCTCCATGATTAGCACAGCTGTTACCCCTTTTTTTTTTTAACCTCTGGTTTTTGAGCTCCAAGCTTCATTCCTGAGTCCTGTGATTATTGCTACCACTTTTAATTCCAAAATAATACCTGGCATTTTCTCTAGACCTTTCTACATGTATGTTAATAGTTTAGCTACTATTTGCTTTACTATGCATTGAGCTTAGTATGCTCTATGTGGAGAGCCTGCTTTGCTTTGGCACATTAGTATTCTGCTAGATCTACAGCTGCTAAAATTGTCTTTGATCTTACTGAAGATGTTGATTTCCTGTTAATTTTCCTATGCAGAAACCTTCTGTAATTCATTTATTTGATTACAATACGAGAAGCTTTTCCTTATTTTTCATACCTCGTATGAATCTATTGGCACGCAGTCATTAAAACAAAGGAATGAACTAGTGCCATGCAGAATAAATGCACTAGGAACTGAAAGGACATTTTGCTTGTCCTCTTTCTAATGAAGACAAAACATTCCCTGACTCTGATCTTGTCTCTTATGCTGATGAAGAAAGATGCACAGATTTTTAGTGTTTTTTTTTTTTAACAAAAGAACTCATAACACTTGATTGTTGTCTTGGCTTAATTCAAGAGGTCAGTCCATTTACCTTTCTTGTAATGGTCTCACTCTTGAAGTACCATCCTCAGAAAGAACGGTCATAAAAGCTTTCAATCTATAATATTCTCTACAACAAACTCCTTGCAGTCCCAGCTGTTCTTTTGTAATACATGTTCTGCAGCTCCAGATGACCACTACAAAAAAGCCTCTTCATACACTTTTCCTAATTTTGGATGATTTTCAAAGAGAGAATTTGAAAATTGAATTTGAGATGAAGTTTACTTTGAAATGTAGAAGAAACTTCTGATGTAAGAAGTAATTTTTTGTGGTACTTGTAAATTTGTCTAAAATGAATATTTCTCTTAGTAATTAAAAGCTTTTCTTGTCTTTTTGTGTATCTTCCTCTTATGATAAAAAGACACTTTTATTAAACTCTTAAATCTTTTGCTAGATTGACAAAACCTGTTTAAATTTATATTTTTTTCATTTATGAGATTTGCATTCTTATAGGCTCAAATGATTTATTCAGGATTGTTTAATGTAGTTACACATGCGGAAAGTTTAATTACCAGCTATCTACATGGTTGCAATATTACCCAGAGGGGTGTACTTCTTTCTTAATTAAAAATATTTGAACTTAATAATAGAGAACTCTATTAAAACATGAATAAAACATTGCAAGCAACTAGGTCCTTAAAATGTATTAAGCAGTTAGCAAATTGATTGCACGAAGGGTTGGTTAAGCATTTTTTACTTTAGCGGTCCTCTGCTTGAACAGATTAGAAGAGACTACTTCTGTGTGAACAATCACTCCAGTACCCATTTGTACAAAACTATTATCTTGTACATAACTCTTAAAACAAAGAACAGTGTTTTAAAATGGAAATAATTTTGTGCCCACAGCCAATGAGATTCTCCAGTGCTGCTTCACTGTAGTCAGCAGTATTTTTCATTGATGTCTTTGGCTTCTATCACTGATTTTGTTCACTTCCTAACTGATGAAAAATACTAACTCAGTAACTACATCCTGTAGGACAAAGAGTATACCTTGTGCTTGGATGGCTGCTCTTATCCAGAAGTTCACAACACTGCCTTAAGGTCTCAACAGTACTTCTTATTTTCACCTACAGTGTAGCATTTCATTCCCACTTTTCTGTTTCCTTCAAGAAGGAATCCTGTCTCGACACTCTTCATGGAAAAACACGTTCTGTTCTTACAAAATCTGCTAAGCTACTTGCAGAGTATAAGAGGAGATTCTTAGAATCCTCGGAGACTCAGAGGATGATGAGCTACATAAACCACAACCCTTATACCAGTACTGGAGAGACTAAATTCATTAAGTGCTGAAGTATCAGTGGCGTGGCAATATCCGCATGTTAATACCAAAGGGAGACTGGAAACTTGAGCATGTGCTTTTCTAGATGCTCATTTTCAACCTGATGGATTGGTTTGCTCTTGCTGGAACAGGCTGCCCAGGGGGTTGTGGAGTCACCTTCCCTGGAGCTCTTCAGGAGATGCATAGATGTGGCACCAAGGAACATCACTTAGTTAGCAGGGGAGGGTGGTACTCAAAATGACTTCTGTCTTTCTAACACATAATTTCCAAAATGCAAGTTGCTGAATTACACCTACTGCTATCTATGAACCTCTGTGGTTTCTGACAGTATCAATTTATATGCAACAAAAAGGAGAAAACCAACTTTCAACAGACTGAGCTTGGTAAAGACTGTTACGATGAAGCCAGAATGTATCTGGATGAAAGATGCACTGTTTCTCCTGTCAGGCAGTTGGTTATATCTAATGCAGCTTCTCTAAACAATCAAATAACTTAATTTCAAAGTAAAAACCACTTACACAGGTCTGTGTTGTCAGACACAAGTTTTCTCTCGAGACTTTCTTGAGGGAGTTTTTGCTGACTGATGATTTTATTTGACCAGAAACTCCCTCAGATTTTTCAGTTTTATTGGACGCGTTTGGAATGACTTTGAAGAATTCAGTTTTACTTCCAGTAGGAGAAAGAGAAAGAGTAGGCTTTAAGGTTCTCTGCGAGCTGACAGGTTCTGTCTTTTGCACAGTGGAACTCTGTGGTTTTGACGCAATGCTGTCCTCGAGGTTCTGTTTGCTGCAACCCTTATTCTCCCGGTATTCATTTCTTTGTGATATCCTCTTTAATGTGTTGTCTTTAAAAACTGCTGAATCAGGTGTTCCTTGTCTGCTGCAGCTGATCTCAAGGTTCTCAGTACTCCGGATAAAGTCACTGTTGTCATCCTAAATTCAGGGAACAAAGTAAGAGTGATTTCCCCTCACCATCGCACAATGCTGTTTAGCATAGAATATTTGACCTTAAGATTTCAAAATGGCTCTTCAATTTCTACTGCTTAATTTCAAATTTAAAAAGATTCTGAGAACCATCTGCTCTTCCTGGCTACTGCCCCGAGTGCCCTACAAGTACCTCTACTTCTTAAGAGAACCATAGGGGAGAGAGGGAGGCAGGATTATGCTTCTCAAAACATTAGCCCAGGTTTAGCATTCTGGTAACCTCTTATACCTACGTGCTGGAGAATATTCATAATTTCAAAAACACTTATAACAGTTGTACAACAGAAAGTGAGCAAAAAGTCCATGATAACAATAGCTTCCCATTGAATTATTAGTACTCTGTATTTTCACACTGCATCCACAACTTTAAAATACATGGAGTAATTCTGTCTGAGATCGCTTTACTCATCTGCGGATGTTAGCTGAGTATCGCTGGAGTGTTCTGGCAGTTAGTTTATTAACATTACGTTCACACTCGTAATACTGTCTCTGTAAAGCCTCCCATAAATCAGGTGTGATATCCTCTCATGCTACATCTCAACAACTAACAGCAAATCCAGACATATGGGAAATAACAAGGAAGCAAGCCTACTGTTTGCCTCAGTGTTCTTATTCCCATGGAAGAAAGTATGAGAGAGGCCTTATCTTCATCACATCATACTGCCTCTGTATCAGATGCTACCAGTCCAGATGTAAGATACTGCAAGATTCAAAAAGACACTGAAGTATCTTAAACACACCTTTCACAGCTAAGGTCCAATCCTACCGTGTGATCCAAGTTTGCTACTGACTTCTGTGTGTCCAGGGGTGGATTACACAAAATGCACATTTGAAAGTTATTGGAAAAAGAATCTCATTTTTTCATGTATGAAATATTGCAACAGAGAATGGTTTGCAGATGTAACATGAACCTCCAATGCAACGCATTTTATAATGCATTGAATAAGAAAATACATATAGTGGTGAGGAAGCATGGTGATTTCCTTAAAACATCACTGTTTGTGGTTTACAAAAACCAAAGGAGCAATGAACATACAGCGTGCTTTCTATGAAGGAGTACCAATGGAACTATTTCTACAATATCTGAATTTGTTGCATGCTTTTTAGGCACAGCATGAGATGTACAGATAGGTGAAATGTCATCAAATTTACAGACACTGTGTTGCTTTTCTGCACTGAATTTCTGTTGTCTCTGAAATTATATGCATTTCAGAAGTTTGTAACAACAATTCTGTTCTCCTGCTTAGCAGTTTCCTTGAAACGCACAGCTCTATTTCCCTTCTCTACTTGTCATATGTTATCACCAAATCTGTGCTGGAAGCCCTTGTTAAGTTAGGCTAATTTGAGGTGGAAGATTACTAAAGAGAACACTGCATTTTTTCACACATTAGAGATAAACTGTTAACTTAGATTTATCTGAAATCTAAACCCCTCCCTTCTTTCCGTGTCTCTTTCAGCCATATATATTTAGGTTTTAGAATAATGTGTTAAATATTAAGTCATGGCGTGGTGCCAGAAACATCAATAAAGTTAGCTGTGCTATCTCCAGCACAGCATATGCATGCATGTATAGTGAAGATGAGAATGATTTCCCTGAGGAGTCAGCACTTCCACTGATGTACTGTATTCCTAGGAAAAACCATGCAAATGGGCAGTTGGGCAATTGCTAGAAACATAAAGCTGATTGCACTTGCTGGGATGTAATTTTAAGAAGATCGTTCTAACCACTCTTGAGGGCCACCTACGAGGAGCAGATGGGATATAGTCCCTTTGTATGCTGAGCTTTAACACTGAGGTATCAGAGTGAAATTGCCCATCGGCTTTGGTAAGAGTGTATTATCTCAGTATATTACTCTTAATTGCGTGAAGATGGAAAGTTTCTTTGCTGAAGGCTTCACAGCCAAAAGGGAGTTTGGCAGCAGTGGGCTTTGTGGGCACACCAGCCACAGTCACCAGGGAGAGGTGTTATCCTTTACTGATTGACTTTCATAATTGAATAATAGCATTTAACTATTTTAGTGACTGACTGACAAATGATTCAGGGCATTTATGAATACTTGCTGTTCTCAGCTTGCTCACTGAAACGTTTCTTTTCCGAAAGTTACATGGGAAGTATAATTCCAGCACAGTTATTGTGCATATCCTACAGCTTCCAGTGCACACAGCATAGAGTCAATATGCACTTATTTGAAATTTATCCTGGTGCAAAACCAATGACCCATCTCTTGTATTTTACAACGATTTTACTTTTTCATGGATTATATTGCTATTCCACAGATTTAATCAAAAAGTACATAATTCTCCTTTGCAGCTCCACTAACTTCAAATGTACACTGTGATGAAACTGAGATTTGGCTGCTCTAAATGTGATTTTAGAACTGATGATGGAGTGATGCAAAACACACAAGAAAAACTTTTGGAACTTTTCTACTTTTTTGCAGTTTGAGATACTTAAACTACAAAGACATCCTATTCCAAAAGTGCTTTTAATCAAGAACTAAGCTTCACTTCTATTTTCCAGGAGTAGCAAAATGTATGCTCATCTGCAGTTGTTTTAGTTGTAATTGGAGATATCTGTCCTATCAGAGTATATACCCATGTATGTTGTACAGAAACATAACACATCTGAATTCCAGACAAAGCTCTAATATACTTAAAGATAACGAAAGGCAATTGTAGTATCAAGAAGCTGTAACAATGTAGATTACTTCAGCATATAAGATTAACATGCAGCGTTAAAAAATCATTGCAAAGATTCACTGTAACTTAGGCAAGTAAATGTTCTGTCCTGCAAAATTAATTAGGGAATGCATTATGATTTGGCTAAAGAATTTTGGTAATTTTGCATACATATCTTAAATTGTGCTAAAAGCAGCTACTATTAAGTCAATGGTCCTATGCTTGACTATCATGGCTTTTCCAGGCTCCTATTTCCCATATTTTCAGTGCCTGAAATAAAAGTGTCTTCAGCAATTTGAATATTAAATAAGTATTCAGAATATTGGTGTAATGCTAGTCAGCTTTATAGCAAAAAGCAACAAAGAACACATCTGTACAGGGAAGAGGATGAACATGGACAAAACAGGTCTGCTAAGTAATTTGTTGGTTCAGTGACTTCTTTAAGATGGTAGAATGGCCTACCTATGAATTATTAATGTAGTAGTTAGATAATCAGTGTGTTGTAGGTCTGTTTGCCACAATTATGATTTTTTTTTAAACGTAATGTATCTCCGGATGCAATATTGACTCTATTTAATGCAGTTTGCATCCAAAGACTGTGAATGAAACAGTCTATGCCCTCTTCTACCTCTGGCCCATGGTCCAAAAAAGTTTTTAGTTTATATAGTAGTGTAAATCTTCGTAGGCAAGATAAGAATACTCTTTCAGTCTCTCTTGCATCAGCCTTATAAATGATCATTAATGTTGTGCCACAGTGTTCTTCCTGTGCTGTCAAGGCAGGAGTGTTTGGTCATTGCTTTTATCTTTCTGCATTTGGCACTGAATCTCTGGGGCAGGATGACAGTATGGCAGGACATTACAGATAACATGCAATGATGTGAGATTTATAGCTCTTTGGGAGGAAGAATAGATCTTTCAGCAGTACTGGGTAAGGTAAAGACCCAAGAACACCACACACTGCTTCACATTTGTCACTGGGCCTCGTCTATCCATCAAGGACCTCATGCTTGCCTGCATTACTGGTGATGTTATACAGTGTGTGGGCTTTTTCATATCCCAGGACAGTAAGCTTCCTGTGATGGATGATGGCATCTGTTAATGTCTGAATAGAAAAGCAATGAGTGCTTTGAATTTTTAGGATTTTTAAATGGGAGAGAAGCTCATCAAGACATAGTTCTTTTGCAACTCTGTTTTCCAGCAAATGAATCCACCAGCAATACAAGCAACCCAACAGTGTGCCAGCAACCTGGTGACAGCCCCAGTCTGGTCTGCTGCAGCATTAACAGACTGCCAGATGAACTGAGGCCTAGAGCTTTTAGTGGGGCATGTCACAGAAATAAGCCACTGATTGTTTACATGAGGATAACTGACAAAGAAATTGTCTGAAATCCAAACAGTTTCGTATCTTCAGTATGTTATCACATATATAATACTGTTCATGAATTATTAGCCTCACTAAAACTGATTTAACTCTGAAGTTCTGGAACCTTGTTTGAAATAACAAAGCCTCAGAGGCGTAAGTGTTGCAGATAGTGGGGAAACCCACAAAATCATAGAAAAAACCTGCTAAAAATGTTATATTTTGTAATTGGCATCAGGAATATAGATTCCCAGAATAGAAGAATGTTTCTGTTTTGTGTGTCCTAGCATTAGGTATCTTGGTTGTATTTTACGCCTTAGCTATGAGGAAAAGATTAGAATGCTGGGAAACAGATTTTGTAATTAAAAATGAAATACACCAGAATGTGTGACAAAGTTGGTGAGCAAAACAGTCTCTGCTTACAGTTCTAAAAGGCACAGTGAAGCCTTATTTACTGCACACTCATTCAAGCATAACAAACATGTCTTGCTAAAATCTATGATGCAGGCTTTCCTAAATTCTGTTATAAGGATGCTCAAAGAACGCTCACATCTCTGTACTGGCATAAGGACTGACAGAGACCTAAGTTTCTTTTGTCCACTTGTTACAGAGGGAATGCCTTCATTTTCTCCCCCGTATTCTGTTAGATACAGCAACCTGACAGAGACAAATCTACTTAAAGGTATATGGGGAAAAGATGATTTATCTTCCCTGTCTACCTTGAAGACAGAATCTCAACTTAGGAGTTTTAGGACAAAGACTCTTTTATCAAGAATCTCACACACAAAGTGGCCTACCTCTTCGCTGCTGTCAGTTCCTTGAAAGTTATCGTCAGTTTGGGTTTCCCCCTGGACACGGTTACTGTCCTGCTTCAAATCCAGAGGGAAAACACAGTGTTCTGGTGATGTATTTGGGGACTTCCCATGAGGAGCTGAGCGAGGTCTTGATGAAAATGTGAATATCTCCTTCTGATCCATGTTGTGATCACCCGTTTCATCGTGCTGACGTTCAGTAGAGGTGATCTCTGGTGAGGTCAAATCACAGCAGGCTGAATCTTGAGTGGCTGCATGCTGCTCGCTCCCATCCAACTGAACCTCCTCAGTGAAACCTTCTGGAAACACCCATTCATCTGAAATGCAAAATATTTACTGCAGTGTAAAGCATATAAACTATACTTTATACTGATCACTCTCTTTTCTCTGGAAGTCATAGGGAAAAATAAGTTTTTTTTAATATGGAAGTTCTGATGTATACATTTGGAAGAGTGATGAAGGTTCCATGAAAGAGACCAGGCTGGTTTCTAGGGAGGCAAGCTCAACCAAAACATTTCCTCATCGCAGCTCAGAAGATGCACAGGATACAACACGTGACACACAGATGTGTAATTTTCAAATCTGAAACTATCTGTTAAGATTTCAAAATGAGTTTCATTCCAGGAAAACGTAATTGTATTAAATTTGGCAATTGATCTTGTTCTATAGGCTGGTGTTTTCCCTCCAAAAACCACACATACTTGGTGGGAAGTTCATAATATTGCAATCCGCTGCTTCTTTATTATTGAAATCCTACACTTTCTTTTATGTCTAGAACCTCTGGTTTAAATCTCAATTTCAAACTATCGCTCTATTGAAAAACAGCATGACATGAAAAATGTATGAAGCTATCTGTTTCACTGAGTTTCCCTGAACACTGACTGTACTAATCTGCCAATTTCAAAACAAACAATAAACTACAGAAATGGATTTAGAGATTGAGTGCACCAGATAAACATGAAAAGACCATTTTTACATTCTCATTGTTAAGTTATATTTTACTGTTTGGAATGATGACATCGAAAAAAATGTCAATTTGATTGATTAAAACCAATCTCAAATAGCATCTGAGAAAAGGAGAACTGCTCAAGTATGCAATACTCCCTTATCTTCATTAAAGGTAGTGTGGTGTGGATTATTCACTAGGTATGGAAACTTTCTGGCTCCATAAAACAAAGTTACCAACCATATTAAAAAAAAAAAAGCCTCAATAAAAAATACTAAAAACCTAATAATAAAGTAGCACTGCAATAATAAAATGCCTGCTGTCACAGAGCAGAGTAAATTTACTATGGAATTCGATTCTTTCTCAGTTTTGTTAGAAATAGTTATTACTCCAGGCAGATCCAGCTTTGGAAAAAAAAAATAATAATTCTGAACTAAAGGAAAGCAAAAGAAAGAGAAAAATGAGAATGCTGGCAGGAATGCCTGCCTCCTTACTATGCTGCTCTGATTCTTCCAGTTTACTGAACACAGCCAGGGAAGCTATTGAACTGCAGTTAGCATCCTACACAGCAGTTCGTACCAGCTGAAAAGCAGGGACTGAGCACATCTTGTATATTCATGGCTTGCACCTACTTGTGCCAGAGGAGAAAACTTTTCAGTCTCTAAACGAAGAGCACCTGTAATCAGAAGCTTCGAGGCTTTTCATGCAATCTCTTTTTAAATTAGATAATATTACACCGTACAATACCAACTGGATTTTGTAAATATACAGATGTCACTTCTAAACTGTAAGGGAGTCTAAGAGTTGCAAGCTGAATGTGTAAATAATGCCATTTGTTTTCAAAGTCTCAAGAAATGAGTGATGCTATTCCTAGCTCTTAAGAAGCACCCTTTGCTTGTGTAAATCCAATGACCTTTTGTTTTGATCAATAACTACAAGTTTGTCAAAGGATAGGAGAGCAGAGTTCTCTCTCTGACCACTTAATATTGTGTCACACTCACCTGAAAACGTATCTTAATTAGCCAGGTAATTGGATTTACACATAAAAAGCTGTATGTAAACACAACTGAAACCGCAAGAGAAAACTTGAAGTCTGGAAGATTTTCAAATGACATTTTATATAAAGTATTGAGTTCAGCAACTTCAGTAACCTGTAATCACTGTGCCGTTTTGTTAATGGTCTACAAGAGAAAGATATGGAGAGTTTTTGACCAAACCAAATCCTATTATCTCTCAACCGCAAACTATACTGCAATTTCTTTTATACTCAGCATTTACATGTCAATTGTAATGAACAATTTGGAGCATCTTCTTAGCAAAATATGTAAATTGCTGTGTAATCACAACATTGCAGCAAACACGATAAATGCAAGAATGATCACCTAAACATCTAATTAGTTCTTCTACACAGTCAGACTTGTGGTAAAGCTTCTAATTGCAGCCTAACATTTTAATGAAGGTTTCAACATTGCATATTTAAGATTGACAAACTATAAACAATGCTTACTCTTCTTTATTTTCTTGCTAAAAAATCATTTACCTTTATAAAGGTTCTAAGTACCTGCTATGTAACATGTGTTGATTTGAGCTCTGTGATACATCTGGAACATATAGTAAATAATAGTGACCAATCTCTAAAGAAATAAAAAAAGTTACTTATGAAAGTTCTCCACTCATGAAACTTAAATTGATATTTACTCAAGCTAATGGCACAAGTATAGTGCTGTCTCAAGGTGACCAAAGGTGACAGCTGCACAGGGTTTAAGGATACTAACTGTCTGGTTGTAAGAAAAGAGTTGTATATGACAGATTCTTGTTGCTACAACTTGTTTTGTATAAATGGAGAGCCAAAAATCATATATGCTTTGCACCTGTTTAGGGAATGAGGCTTTGTGCTAATGAATTGTCATCGGTGTATGTACATTAACACACATCAGAAGTGTGAGAACTGTGCTTTTGGCTGAGTCAGTGCTGTTGAACCAAGCCTGTGGATGTTTGCTATTGGAAAAGATCAGTTGCTGGGAGTTTCTTGACTTCAACATCAAATTCTGAGGTTTATGGGATTACAATCCTGGCAGTGTGCATGAACAACTACTACAATACAAGCTATCACAGTAACTATCGTTTCTTTGCTTTTATTAGTATTAGGTATTCAATGTGAATGCAGATTTTAAATGGTTGGTAAGGATGAGTTAGGAGTGGTTTTTTTTCTCATCTGACGATGTTAGTATATGTTTTACTTTCTTTTGTAAAGGACTTGTCCAGTATTTTATGTAAACGTTGCATGGTGGAATTGTATTTAACATTAGTAGGACTCCCTTACTTTATGTGATGTGCTTTTTCCCCCTTTCTCTGTGAACTTTCCTCAAAGAATGCCTACCATTTTCCCACTGTCATCTCTGGAGAAGTTCAGAACAGAGGATAGCAGATTTTCTTTACTGAATAAGTTGCCTATGGGAAGTTCATCAGAACACATTAATCCAGAAATAATAATAAGAAAAAAGTAAACAAAATTCACAGCTCATCTTTAAAGGAAAACAAAAAAGATATTACATGTGTACCATAAGAGAGATCCTAAACTCTTATCTGGAGTAAAATTTCTCGTACATTCAATGTTTGGGGTCTTTAGTGTTAAATTTAATAGAGATTTAAAGAAAAAAAATATTTTTAGTTCTTTCCCTTTTATAAAGAGAGCATGGAATTCTTTGTTATCCATGCAGTGCACTGGTACTCTGCTTAATCCTACAAATCTTTATCAGTGCTCAGAAGCACTTTTGTTGCAGGGTGTTTGATTTCCATAATCCCTACAGCACATTTCTATTTTATGTGAACTGCTTCCGAGTCCTTTGAAATTTACAACAAATAGTCCCCTGCCCCACACAGAACTGAGATGTAAAATAACATAAAATTAGCAACATACCAGTGGTTATCTCCCATGTGTTTTCGTCTGCATTTTTTAGACATAATCTTCTATGACTGTTCTTGTCTGTTGATGGATCTTGTGGCGAGGGGAGCTGAAAATCTGCCCTTCCATTCTCAGAGGTTTTCTGAGTCTGAATTGCAGAGTCTGAAATACAAGGCAGACGTACCAAATACCTGTGAACACGTAATGCTTTTCCTACGTGAGGTATGGAAGAACAGCATACAGGGCATTGCTCTGGGATACAAACATGCTCTGAACAGCATGGGAATTTGTGGGGCAGAAGGAATATGACAGACACAATAAAGTCAAAATTTAGCACTATGTACAGAGGGGCAAAATACAGAAGTACACAAAACAATCTTGCAAAACCTGCAAAGTTATCAAGAATCACTACACTAGCCCAGTTACATACACAGCATGAGGTAGACAGGAATATGTTTACCCTGCAGCTATTGTCAGCAGGTGGTGGTCCTTGGCTCAAAATGCTTACAAAACCTCCAGAGAATGAGCATTTTTTCAAGATCATATAGGAGAAAAAGCCATAATTTCACATAAATGTATTCAGTAATTAACTGGTTAGGTGAAGGATTAGTAAAATTGAGAAGTAAGTCTTACACTCTGAAGTCAGAATCCTGAAATAATTTTTGGCTGTTTGTGAGCTCTTTACGTGCTGTTCCCTTTGGGCTCTTACCGTTTTGATGTATGTCTTTAGCTGCTTGGTGAGGATTTCTTTTATCTCCTTGACCTAAAGAATCGTTGCATGGTGAGAACGACAGCTCCAGACTCTCAGTGTTTTGCAGGGATTCAGTTCTTTTTCCTGAACTTTGAAGTTGGTATGATTTATTACTTTTGCTACCCACGCTCTTTGTTACCTTGAAAGACATCATCATAAAAAAAAATATTTGCACACACACACATACATATGATGCAGCCTCATATCAATTCTGAAATACGTTTTGGGTATAAGTCTCCTTCTTACTGGTCAATCTCTTCCTTTGTAGAAGAGGAGCAGTTTTGTTGTAATGTAAGCCTTCTTACCTCTCCAGATACCCTTGTGCTGACTCTTCTGTTTGAAGATGGAGGTGGTCCAAGGATCTTTGATCCAAATGCAATATGTGACACGTCCTGAGTTTTATTGCTGTTCTTATTGCCTTGTCCTCTATTAACCAAGCGAGCTAAGTAAAGAACAATCACTTTTAAAAAATATATTATAGTACTTAGAACGAGTAAATATTAATAACTTTAAAATCAACAGAAATAAAAGAGTTATCAATCCTAGACATACACAAAAATTATGTTCCTTTATAGCACAGTCTCCAGAAATCTGTACTCAGAGTTCGCTATCTTTTTACTTAAAGCAAATAAGCATTTTATAGAGTAGTGTCAACATACAAGCAAGAAACTTTTGGTCCGTTATACAGACATATTTCTAATCTCCTCACTTTAAAGATTTGTTTAAAAAGGGGCTACGTAGAAACACAGAAGAGAACTTGCATGACATCTGTAGAAATTCAGTGGAAACCTAACCTGGGGCAGTAAGAAAAACAGCTCTAATAAATAAATAATAGCCCTTTCTTGATATTTTTTCTATTCAAAATATTTGTTATCATTTTCAAGCACAGAAAATGCCAACTGCTCTGCAAAAATAAAAAGAAAAAGAAAAGAAATATGTGATGTAGGTGAGTGCTTTGAGAAAAATGTGAACGGAATGAAGTTATGTGGTGATGTATGAAGGTAATTTTATGATCAGGGCACCAGACCTGCATGCAATAAACCTTTGCCTTTTTTTCTTGAATCTCCAAGTTTGTCAGTGGTTCTCCTTTCCAGAGCTACTAAATAAATCAGTGTAACCTCACATTAATTTATAATTAAAACTTGCAATGTGTGAAGATTTTTTTCTTGCTACAACTTTAAGTGTTAAATTGCTACCTCACTTTTGAGATGAGACATCTTCATAAAGCAAAGAGAAATCAAGTAGAAACACAACATTCTGTAGATTCTCTTTAGCTTTTTTATAGTATTGATTAATATTCATTGTAGATAAGTTCTGTTTCCATTGCCATCACAGAAATGAGAAAAGATCATGCATTAATCACCAAATATTGCAGATTACTGTACTAATAAGCACAAAAGAAGCCACTTTCTGCCATTAGCTTTTTCCTTTGTTTGTGATGTGACATTTGGTTCCTGCTAACAGCTGCCATCTCGCAAGATTAGATGACCCAACATCAATTTCTTTAATTTGCTGACTACCTTGGGATGTTGTTAGCTCCAATTATAAAATCTGATTTGCATGAAAATTTCTGTTTATGAACACATTAATTGACTGCAATTAATTACCTACATCAACACATAACAGTGTGTTGATGGCATAATGAAATAATATGTGTAATTAAAAGTGGATGCGACTACAAATAATTTGCTCTTTTGAATATCAAATAAACAAAATGTTGAGTGGCTAAAAAACCCATTCCCCAGTTGAAATTTACTTAACCATACCAAAGCTTCCATTTTCAAGCAAGCCTGGTGTCTGAACTTTGAAATGCACGTCTGGAAGAACACGTCATGTTCTTAAGATGAGGTTAAAAATAAAGGTTAATCTTTAAGCAAAAGACATTTCATTTGTTTCATTTTCATGTAGGCCAGGGATGTTGAGGGTTCTAGTTTCAAACAAACTTTTTGCTGCTGGTGGTTCAGATACATCACTCACACTATTGTACTCAATAACTTGAATTTAAGAGTTGTTATATTTTATTTGAAGACAACAGAAAAATATAACGTGCACTTTTTTTGCAAACATCTGTTATCTGTATGCAAGCTGTACGGACCACATTCACAGTACTTCGAAACAACAGAATACCTGTTTCTTGCACTGTTATTGGAGAACTCCTGCATTTTATCTCTGGCTTGTGAATTTTAGCCAAGTTCAGCAATTGTGTAACTTGTGGCACATCTGTATTTAGCTGGCAGGATCGAGGAATGTCATCTGTGGGCTCACATGGTGTAAATGGAACAACATCCATATCTAGAATAAAAAAACATTGTCTTCACTCACAGGTGACAGTGGCAGAAAATTGGCTTTACATTTCTAGTTAATTAGATAACATATATTGTAGATTACAGTCATTTGTAACATTTGCTATAATTCTTAATTTTAAAGAGCATAAACATCCTAATTTTTAAGATGGTATTGTTAATGATTTTAGGCCGAAGAATACCACCAATGGCTGGAATAGCCAAGTGAAACCAATTCTTTGATTTGTCAATGAACAAGTAAAACAGAGTCACAAAATACACTTTGTTATTATTTATTATAATTACACTTTTCATTCTAATAGTGATATGCTGATTTTAAGACAAACTGATCATCTGAAAATGGCAGTGGTCTCAGTGGGACTGGAGTAGCAAATAGCAAAGACCTGCATATGCAAATAAAAAATGGGACAAGACTTTATTCCAAACTTTGTATGCCATTATACTTCTACACTAAACCAAAAAGCTGTCAACCTATTTCTTCTCGTGACAGCAGATACTGGTAGAATGTGATCATATTGTCTCTGCTTTCCCTTTGATAACCAATCAAACTGAGTTTATGAAAGTTGTTCTGTACAAAATAACGTTTTCAGAGTCAGAACCCGTCCTGAAGTCTTGATGCAAATTCTTACAAGTTTCTGTGAGATGAGATTGTAGTAAGCTGAAGAATGTTAGCCAGTTTTCCTGGAATAGGAAGAAAGTATAACTCCAAAACTAAACACAAATAATGGGTCAAGAATTGAGTATCTAATAGAAAAAAACAGCTGTCTCATTTTGTATTACAGTAGTGGCCATACTTATTTAGCCAAGATGAATACTAACCGCTATTTTTTCACCAAGCCCATATATAATTTACTACAGTGAGACAATACATAGCAATAAGAAAACATATGTAACCTTCGGATTACATGGAAGCCAGAAATGAGGCATATATCAAGCTTATATGCCTCAATACCACAGGGCAAAGGAGATTAATTCTTCTTCCCTTTCCATTTCAATGATCTCATTCAAAAATACTTTCTTAGTATATACGGTTTCTCCTTTCTACTTGCTATCACTGTAAGAATACAGTACACAGCATATACAAGAACTGCAGAAGAGTAATGCAGTACACCTTGAGAGCACTACTCCCACCACTGAGGAGGGTAAAGCAAAGCGCTCAACCCTCACAAGTTACACCATCACTGCACTCAGTGGAGCTGAAATGCCCCAGTCATCTGATGGGAAAAAAAGCTTTATCAATTCATGATCATTAACTGAAAATTAGTTAATAACAACAACAACAAAAAACTTCTCTTGTTTTTCTGTAATTGAGTATGAAGCATCGTGCTATTTTTATGCAGCCAAACCTTGAGCTGAAACCTGATTTGAAGCCTTGCCTACAGAAGGAAATTCATAAGCACACAGAAAATACTAATGCCCACCAGCTGTGTAATAATCATAGAAATGATAATCCAGTAATTAAAAGTGCAATATTTTACCATGCATACAGTTCATTAAAGCTGTCTACTCATTATGTTAACTATGTTTTGGAATTCTGGAACTCATTTAGACCATTTATGTACACTTCAAAATCTGTTTAGAATGGACGAGAGAGAAAAAAATGTGCTGATGGAATTAAATTAAATTAAAGCCAGCGACGCCTCTCAGTGCAGCTTCCGCTGAGAATTCACTGGGTTTTCTCTGTACTCATTTAGTGAATTCATATTTTTTCCAAGCTCACAAACAACAAACAGGAGCCATCACAACGATCACATACTCGCCCTTATTGGTTTCCAAATGCAGCACACATTTTGTTACACTGACAGTCCTGCTAAACATCCCTCCTTCAGAAACCAGTGCCCTTTTTTTCTGGAGTGTCCTTTGAAAGACAGAAAATGAGTGAAACTGCATTTCTGAATGCTGAACCAGACCTATTTTCTTCTAAAATAAATAATGTCAGTTGTGCTTTTTCAGTTCCTCATCTATTACTGCAAATCGCCGTGATGAATGAAGTTCTCTCCTTTGGAAAAAAAAAGATACAGCACTGTGATCGTACTTAGGAGAGCAGTATCCTCTGCCCAATATCCTGCTCTATTACAAATACGATCTCTAATTTTGCGGTCCGCCACCACCATTACTTTCCCAGTGAACAAGGATGCTTCCGGATAAATGGACTTCAGATCACACACAGGTATTCATGGTAGTTTCACACGATGCTGTTCTGTTCAAGTTTTGTCTTGGATTATTTAAAAAGAAGTCCTTCGGCAACAGCAAAACTCTGAAACGAAGGAAAGCCGCAGCAGCCGAATGCTCTTTTCAGACACCCTTTTCTTGGCCCAAACTCTGCCTTCTATCACAGTAAGGCACTGTCGTCAAAAAATGTTCTCTACTTGATAAATCGTGTCAGAATTTCTCCAATAAAATGCTTTTAATGAAGTTGATGCTTAAGCAGAGGAACATTCATATATTTGTCACCTGACGTCCAACATGAACAGATTTAATACACTGCTCTGTGCCTTTAATTTTCAGGTAGTCAGGTAATTGTTAAAGCTTTTGTAAGCTTGAACCAGGAAGCTTTTGATTTTGTAATGTAAACAGTTATGATTAAGACTAGAAAGCAATTATAACACACCATTTTCTTCAGCTGTATCTTGAGGCTTGGATTTTAATGTGAAGATCTTCCTTAGCTTACAGCTAGCTGAAATAGTAATCCCATCCAAGGACTGGAAGTTGGCTCCTCTGAATATTTCACTGGTGAATGCTACCAGGTCAATACACAGATTGCACCACTAGAAAGAAGAAACAACATTAATAATGAAACCCAAACACTAATCACTGCAGAAATGGATTAGTGTACAGTTCTCAATAAATGAAGCCTTTGTGGAGTATTAGATCCTCACAGGCTGTGACCCACAGTGCAGAACATTTGGATATTTAAGATGTTTTTTGTGCTTGCAACAACTATTTATATAAGCGACTCACTACATACAACCCACTGACTGCCAGTTCCAGTGAGCTCAGCTCCCTACCACACCCACAATACATTTTGCAGCTATTTCAAAATAAGCAACTTGTGAGAAAAGTGTTTAATGGACATTTTCCACTTGCATATTGTTGTTTTTTGTAATACAGAAATGAGTAGCTACAGTATCCATCTGGATATGGACAGCAATGAAATCCAGTATATTCCTAGGAAAAAAGAAGTTTTGCATAAAGCAAATAATGCTAAAACGAGAACTAACAAAATATGTCTTCTTGTGGCTTTATGTCTTCCAGATAGAGCCTGAGATGTTTCAGAAGAGCTATGCTCACACCTGTGTTTCTAACAGTTCTTCTAAAGCAGTATTCAAGATTCAAGTTCTTACAAGGTTATATGGTAACCTCCCAGGTTTTCTATCATGACAGGTATTATCATATGCCCCGGCTGGGTATGGGAGGAAACAATGGGGAGAATGTGACGGCTATTGCTTTATTTTCATCAGGTTGATGTACAGTGTTTTATGTATTCTAGAAACTGGAGAAACCTGAAGCACATGAAAGTAGTCATCAACTATAATTGACGGCTGCAGCTCCAGCAAATGTTATAAAAGGTTACTACAGGAAAAGGTATGTGTGAACAGGAGCACCATAAAGAAGAATGAGAGACACAGGGCCACAGGCTCAATAGACAGTAAAAGTGACAGATAAACACACCACAAACAGTATTAATCTTGGAGAACAGTATTAAGCGGCTCTGATACCATCCAGTAGGTGGGACACACACATATTGCGAATCAACTGCGCTCTGAAGCAAACACTAATTTCAACAGGTCTGTAGACTTATATAAAATCCTTCTGATAAAGAAGTCTGCTCAACCACAGTTAAAGGAACACTCCCCAAATACGTACTATTTTGCGCCTGATCATAAACAGAGGAATTTTTGCATGCAGAGGGGTTACAGACAACTCCTTCTGGACCGTTGATAAATATAATCTTCTTTTAATATTTCCTAAATCTGTTATCCTGCAAAATAAAAGCAGGAGAGAACAGGATGGATCTTTGTCAATTCAATAACCCGGTATCTTTAGCAATCACAAAAAAGCCCTATTATTCTTATGCAGAACCTTTGTGTCAGTGATAGCAAATAGAGAATTTAAGAATTACTTTTTACAAGATAAGTAATGAGATTTCTTTCTCAAATTCAACCGTGGTGGCTATATTCCTGCATACATAAAATCACTTTACATGCTAATTTTATTTCAACAGTCTACACTCTTTCCTAGATTTCCATAGCCCTTTAGACTATGAAAGAATTCAATTTGTTTGAAGTGAGAACCCAGTAGCCTTTAATAATCACACTTGTTTCTTCCCCTTAAGCTCGTGTTATCTTGGGATACACTGTCACCTTCTAACTAGAAAAACATTATTTGCTTTCCTTTCCTGAAAAGAGCCTCTGTCATTTTATATAGACTCTTTGTCAGCTTAAACATAAGACCGTCTGTTCATTTCACTTTCTGAGCACACACCTTCCAATGTAAAACATAATACAGAATTGCGCTGTTCACTATTCAGGTCATCTCACAATGACACTAAGGACTTATGAATTTGAACGCCTGTAATAGATTTAGACCACAGCCATGATCACAAATACTAGGTTTGCTTTCAATTGATAAAGAGGCCGCTTATGTTCTGCCTTCTCCAAGTCCTGTGAGCAGCAGAACGTTGAGATTGCCCCACACCACCACTCGGTGATACTGAGCAACAGACTTTAAAGGCTGCAATCTCTGTGGGGAAATCATGATAAATATTCTTATATTTCTGAACAACCCCATTTCTAACAGATGGGTATTTCTCTATAATTAGCAGCCCCTCTGAGAAGGTGACAAACAATTAGAGTAAACAACTTTCTGTCACTATTATTTTTTTTAAAGTAATTACTCATAAATAATTATGATTTAAATTCTGGGCTTTGAGGCTTTAAATTGAAGTTGTGAGATTACCCTGTAGATGACTTCTTTTTTCTTTTTTAAACAAAAATATTTTTAATTAGTAAGGACTACCTGCTGCTAAACTAATGAAATGCTGTCACCCAAAATTTGCTGATAAACATCCTGAAATGTTCTCAGGATTCCTGGGGTCAAGTGAGAAAGGCATTAGCTCTGGCGTGTTACATTTTATATCTCTTTTTGGCAATTCAAGACTTGCAAAGGACATCACTCAGTACAAAACAACTGCAATTAAGTGAATACCACAGGGTTCTACTAGATAAAAGCATGGGAGTTCCTTTTATTTTCCCATTAATGTTGTGAACATCACACAAAGTAAAAGAGGTCCGAGGCTTTCCAGAACTTGCTGGATCTTCACTCTCCCATTTGTAGCCTGATTTATCCATCCTTGTAAGACTGGCTGGTGAATCAAAAGCGAATGGAAGAGTCTACCAGCAGTTCCTTTTGAGAGATCAGTAATTCCATGAATAAACTGTGTGCATCTTGAAGAGAAAAATATCACTTCTGTGCCGGAGTACAGCATTAAGTCCTCAGCACTGCCATCCACAGGAGATGTCAGTGTCAGCTGCATGTATATTTATGAATGGATGAATAATACCATCAAACTCTTGAAAAGTGCTTTCATCACAAGATCTTAAAGTGTCTTACAATAGGCTTGATTTTACTTTTGATGAAACTGGGGCAAAACATGAAATAATTCCCCTAAGATCATCAAGTTGGCCATACAGCTAAACTTGTGCTCCAGATCCAGGCACAGCTCCATCCATCGCTGCTTCTTTTATACACTTTGGTGAAAGTGTAGGGCTGCATTTTTCAGAAACTCTCCACTCTGTTCTAATTCCTGCTGCTCAGAAGTGCTGCACAATTGAGGTGCCAAAGAATTCCAAAGAATGGCAGTGGTGGTTGTTTGAACCACCCCTCATGTCTTGGTTATGCAGACGGCTGAGCAAGTGGGTTGTGTCAGGTAGCTGCAGGAGCACCAAACAAAAATGCTATTTTTGCTGAAACTCAGTGTTATTTGTGATGGAAAATGTTGATAGAAAAGATGTCATGACAAAGCAGTACCAGCCTGAACTTAAACCATGCATATCTACAAATAACTGGCAAGACAAACTTTATTTCATTTCATAATATTAGTTCAAGAAATACGTTGAAATGTCATAGTTCATTTTCATATGAAAATTTTTATCTTTCTCCCTCCTGAAACATATTAGGTACCTTTGCAGTAAATGTGCAGCTAAGTTACATTCCAAAGTGCAATACAAACATGATCATTTAGATAAAAATATGCATATTTATATCATGCTCTGAAACATCAATCTAAAATAAGATGCTTTTTGTGATGGCTATATTGTATACTGTATGCTATAAAGAAGAAGCAAACCCTAGATATATAGTTAGAAACACACCTAAAGAAGTTTAAAACTTATTTCAGTAAATAAATTCAAAACAATAAAAATATTTATATTCTACAGTAGAAATGAGGTGAAACATTTGAAGAAGGGGCAAAATTGAAGAAAGAAGATGGTCTTAAAATTCTATAAAATAATTTACCTGCTGGGAGAGTAAAGGGAGTTATTCAGGAACTGGTAAAACTTACAGACCCTTCGGTTACATTGCTTCCTGATTTTCAAAGACATATTAAAAAAATCCATAAAGAGTTAATGTGTTTTTACAACATCTGTGTTTGAGTATTTATATCTAAGGGTCAGACGTGATAGAAAAGTAATGAGACCATGTTGAGAAAAATGAGGTAGTCAACAGGAAAATCAACCTCATTTATAATAATATTTCTGTGATCAGCAGGTGCATAACTCTCCCAGCTACGGCCATTAACTGCATTCATTTCACACTTAACATCTACATTTGCAAACCATTTGAAAGTAAAATTACCTTTCAATTCAATTTTCAATTTTATTTTATATACTCTACTTTGATTGACTATTCTCCTCACAATGGTAGCTATAGCCAGATTGCAAGTAAACAGTAACAGCTACCCAGGAGTATAGATAAACTCATCTTCTCAGATTACCTATTCACTTTGTTGTATGTATAATCATTTATAACCATTTGTTAATGTTCAATTCAAGGCTTAAAATGAACTTAGAAAAAATGACATTGGACTGTTGAAGAAATGCTTCATTTATCAGGCTCACTTGTTCTTAAAATGAAAGTGTTTTTTCTCCTTATAAATGACTTAACCTGAAAGTTTACCAAACAGGAAAGTGGGTATTTCATTAACATTGCTATGCAAAAAGCATACAATTGCCATACAATTTATTATTCACAGAAATTTCTACATATCCTGGCCAAAATTCAGGCAGTGAATAAACTGGTAAATTTTAACTATTAGTATGTCAGCATATTAGATCTTAGTCACCTTCGAGCCTTTTTGTCTATAAAAGTGTTGTTCTTCATAAATACTGAGTAGTACCAACATCTTCCAACATTTTACAGACAGAAAGAGCACAGGAATATCAGTGGTTTTGTGATTTGCCATGGTCACAGATCCTTAAATTTGCTTTTTTCAGGAACAGTTTCTATATCATTCATGTTTTATTTTACATACTACTTTTAAATTGGAGATACCGAACCGGTTGCCTGATCACGTGAAATCCAGAGCACTGTATTTTGCCATCATTAAAACAGTTAAGTTGATAATCAAATATCTACAGAACGAAAGATGAAGAAGAGTTATGTGTTACCTGGGCCTAGAGAATAAACTACGAAGAACCACCTTTCATTTTATATACTGGAATTTTCTACGTTGATAATCATTTTCTGGAAATAAATAAGGAAAAAAAACCAACCCACTCACTAAACTCTTCTTAAATAGTATCCATAAAAAGGCAGTGCAAGAGGTGTCAGGTTCATTAAAAGAGAATCAGGAAATCTGATTGCTAGAACAGAAATGCTTTCCAAATATAAGCAATTATGAAGAATTGGTGACTCCTGAGCTCTTTCGACAGGATAATCGACAGATATGCCATTGATTCCCCAACTGAAAGAATGAGCTGATATGTTCAGTGATTAAGAATAATTTGTTGTGACAGTTTCATTACTCTTAGAACTGCACACGTTCCAAAAAAACACAACACACCAAAAAAAACCCAACCCAAAACATTCTTGAAATGGTTATTAATTCTTCTAATGTGTTCAGAAAACTTCTATTAATACGTTAACGTCGGGGTTTTGATATCACCTCATCTGCATGGCTTTTTCTCTCTCAATTTCATAATACATTCTGTTTATGGTAAGTTCTTCTGAAACACAGCTGACTCATCAATTCATTTAGAAAACTGTAACTCTAGAAAATAGCTTTTGATTTCTTCAGCATAGATGAAGTATATATGTATACATTCTAATGAGTATTAATAAGTGGAAAGTTCAGTGCAAATATCTTTTCCAGAATCAGAACAAATTACCCTTACCATGCAGTTATTTATGCCTGTAGCTAACTCTGTTGTCTCTGTTATTCAGTTTATTGACTGTTATTCTCTGCACTTTCTTTTTCATTCCATAAGTTTTTATCTGTTCCAGAAAGACAATCAGTTCTTTCATATTTACAAAGAAAAGGTTATATTCACACCTGTTATATATATGCTATAGATATCTTAATTATAAACAAATGTATCACAATTAATCCATTTATTCTAACTACAGAATTATATGAATTGCTAAAAAAATCTGCCTTTTAAAAAGACAGAACTGAATTTTCTTGCTAATACCACATCACTTTATTTACTTTACTTAAACATCCTGAACAACAAACTCTACCAACCAAACTGGATGGCAACTGTTAGGTCATGGCCTGAGCCAGTGATTGAGCACCTGGTGAAGGGGCGTTGCCAGCCCTGTGAGCACAGGTGGAAGCAATCCATGTGTGTGACCCTGGGTCCACCCCCCTCCCTAGCCACATTTAAGGGCTGGCAGCTGCAAGGGAAGCATGTTTAGTTGGAGGCTGCTGCCTTTGGTGTGTTTAGTGAGCGCTGATCCTTGGAAAGAGGTAAGTGGTTTGTTCTTTGTTACTGGATGGTAGCTGCTTTTTTTGGGTTTAAAGCAACTGTATCTGCTGCTTCCCGTCCTTACACAAACACACAGGATTTAGTTTGCTTGAAGTTACTTAAGATATACTGTATTCATTAAATAACATTACATGATAGGTTGAAAAGGACTCACTCCCTAGCAAGTTAAAAGTTATTGAAAGAAAACATCTCTTCTATGAGTTCTGACAGATCCAAGATATATTTAAGCAAAGATAATGTGATACTTATCAAAATAATTACCTTCAGGGTATTTTTGGAACCATGAAGAAATACGGCCACACAAAAACCTTAATGTCTGTGGTCTTGGGTGTTAGAAACACCTCACATCCATCTAACTAGAGGAGGAACCAGAAAGATTAGCCACAACAACTCATCAATGCACTAAGCTAAATGCATTGTGTTATCTTAAACTAAGACTGTCTGTAGCTACCCTCTCAAAAGCAACTATACAGGCTGCTCATTTGCATGCTGCAACAGGAGTTGAAGTAAATCAGTAAATTCTTTAACGCTGGCCTTGAAGCAACAGCCTGGTGAAGGAATTCTTCATTTTCTGAGAGCTGTTGAGTTCACTGTACAAATTCTGTCCAATTTGAGTTTGGCAGGCAGGTGTCTGAGGAAAAAGTGTCTTGAGTTTGGCAGGCAGAGCCTTGGTCTGAGGAAAAAGCAACATGTGATCTCTGGAACAAGTCTAGGAAATGTATTTTTGTTTGAGGTTCTGTTTTTCTTGTCTTTAAGTAAATGGTAATGCTGGGTAGTCCATCAGTGGGCCCAAAGTGACTAAGCAAAATCAGTACTAGGAGTTACTTTTTTTTCCAACTTATTTTCCAAATTCTAATCGTTTAAAGTGTGTTTTTTCTTTTTAAGAAAAAAATTATCTATAGAAATAACTCATAAAAATCACTGTTAAAATAAATGGGCCTCAGTTATAAGGCTAGACTTATCTTAAAAATTGCCTGTATTGCTGGTAAATTAATGTTATTAGTCTGAGGATCTTAACTTTAAGCTGGCAAGTGCCATTCCTTGATAGTCACTGAAGTTGCCAAAAGCACCAGCAGAGACTGCACATAATGGCTCTGTTCCAGCTGATGCAGGAAAGAAGAAAGCGAAAGACAAAGGGGGGGAGAATGAACAGACACTTCCACTTTCACTATCATTCTTAATAACACCTGTTCAGCAGTCACCTACTAACCTGCTTCAGCTCTGCATTCCCACACTGAGTCCTCCTAGCATGCACACTATGATTTGGAAAATACTGGTTTAAGGCATTAGCTGGGACAGTGAGACCTATATGGAGACAACTACTCTGTAAGGCTGCAAACCTTTGAATCACTGTGCACCTTACTCTGCTCATACTTATGATCACTGTTGCTGTATGTCAGATCACAACTTTGCCAGCAATTTTCTTTTTAGGTAAACAATCATTACTCTTTCATTTTTTTTGAACTGCAAAAGAAAAATGGGTGGACACTTTGAGGGATTGACTCAAGTAGATCTTCAAACTGCACTGACAGCCTTCTTAAACCTTAAAAGAGGATATTCAAACTGATCTTTATTACTTTTTTCCTGTCTTCCTGAACTATTAACATGTCAGAATGCTCATAGTGTTTCTTTGCTGCTGCTATTTGAAAAGCTGCACGTCACAATCCTTTGTAATTACACTTATTTGAGTGCTATTTCTTCTACTTGTGTTCTGGACAAACAAAAGCTTCTTTCTCTCAGCAGTTCAGTCTTTGTAAGCTATTCAGAACCTGAAATTTAATGTATTGCTCAGAAATAAGTATTGATCTTTGTTTTAATTATGGCAGGATATGACAGCTTTTTAACATGAACTTCCTCAAATTATTATAAAAGAGACTGTCATGAAAATAACTGAAATTGACAATGCTCAACTTCTTTAGCCACCTGGATCTCCAGGTGTGAGTGACTTCCTCAGTGTTCCAGGATGTGTATTCTGCCCCACCATCCTCATTTCTTTCTTTCTAACAGTGCTAAATGTGTCCATTCACAAACAAACCTAGAACCTATAGTTTTGAACCAAATCTTCTTTCTTATAAGAAACTTATTTTCAATTCTCTTTCAATAACTGGAGAAACAAGAAATTACCCCTTGGAGAATATTCTTGTTCTATGGCTGCGAAAGATTTGAGTGGAGTGGGGTGGAGGAATCCAATGGAAGAACCTTCTGCATAAATATGTTAAAAACAGTCTATAGCTATTGAAGGGAAGCAGAGTTTCACTATCTGAGAGAGCTCTGCCTGAAGTGTCAGTTTCTTCCAAGAAAACAATTTTGTACACATCTTTATCTTTTCAGCCCCATGCAAATATCACAAATTCCCCTTTCAGTAACTTTCAGAGAGACTACTGATTCACACTGTGCATGGGGGGGTACACACTGACATACTGAAAGACAGGCTGCTGAAGAAGAAAGATCCAGTATTACTCCCCAAATTGTACTCTCACATATGGACACAAGAAGGGCACAGAAAAGAAAGGTGTTAATGAAAATCCAGATGGTCTCAAGAAGTATTGAAGAAAGATGAACTAAGAATTGAAGTGCTTTTAAGAGGCACATCAAGAACAAAAACCTTTAGGTAACAGATCTTGAGAACAGTGGAGGAAAAAGAATGGGAACCATATACTACTGAAGATGTTCAGGGAGCAGAGGAAAACAGATACTTCCAATAGGCAGGAAGTAAATCTGGATGCTTGCAAACTTAGGGAAAAAGCCTTTATCCTCACTAGGCAGTAGAAAAATAACTATCTTCTTTCAGAACAAATGCCAGTGTAACTAGTGACATATTTTTTTAACTAGGACTGTGCATTTTGTTTTCAGTTCTATGATAATTGCACAAATCCTTTTAAATCTGACAAGTAGAACGCTGCTCATTTGGAATATATTTCCTAAAATACCATCCATGCTGTGCTGTTGCATTAGTGAAAGTGATGACTGGAAGAATGATTAAAAAATAAGTTGTTTACTTGCAAGTATATGAGTTAATCTCTGCAGTAAGCTACACAATTTAACATACTCTTAAGAATGTTTCTGTATTTCACGCTTGACTCACAAAAAATTGAAGGAGCAAGCCTCAGTCTTGCTAAGCATCAGAATTTCACATAATCTTGCCAGCTGAATCTGTTAAATGAAGTTTACATTCAGCCTATTCCAAAAACTTCAATACAGTTAGAAGAACACGGTAGAACTAATGTTATGTCCTGCTTCTAATTTGGAAAGGCTAGACTAACCTTTGCAAGACCAACCAAGATTCATATGTTTTTATTGTTCTGTACCTAAAAACATGCTGGGTCTTTAGACTAGCATGAATAATTTATCATATCTGTTGCCAAAGCTAAAAAGATGACTAATTATTATAACATGTAGCTCACATTAATTCAAGCTATTATGGTGTTTGTGAATAAATTAACAATGTAAATGTAGTGAGTTCTGCTTACTGAAAGTAATTTGAATTGAAAGTAATAAACTTGTATTTTCAAAAACAACAGTTTGAAAGAAGGAAATAAGGTGCAACAATCTACCTTCTACTAAAATGTTCACAAGCCCTGCAATAAAATTTATTGTAAGTACAAATATGTAAGTTGTGGGCATTTTGTGCCTTTTTCACCTGCAGGATCCTCCACACATAATCAGGTAAACTTTAACTGAAAAATCCTTAAAACTTAAATTCCAGAACATAGGTGTTTAAACTGAGTTCTCATTTATTTGATAAATCGAGAGCATCTCTTTGTGTTATAAACCCCCTAAACATGTGAATGAGGAACACACACCAGCCTTATGTTTGATGCATTGCAGAAGCTTTTTTTTTAAAAAAAGGGATCGAATTTAAAATACAGAATCTTAACTTAAAATTACAGAAATGGAAGCCCTGCATGTGGGGTGAAATAATCCCATCAGTATGGAAGGTTTATATAAACGGGAAAAAAAAAGTATTGTAAGAGTGACTGAGCACTGGAACAGCTTGCTCAGATTCTCTATGGACTCTTCATTCTTGTTGAGACTTCTAACCTGGACTAGACTGTCTCTGGAGGTCCCTTCTACACTCAACCATCATCTGATTCTGTGAATGGCTGCAGCCTTCCTTTCTATTTTTCCTGACAGCTCATGGTTGTGAGGAGAAAATGAGGGAAACAAATATTAATATCTTCATGAAACTATAGAGAATTGGAGAGAAACCACTTGTGGGAGTAATTCCACTAATGATATCACATCAAATAAGGAAAACAATTGTTATGATTTAAGAAAAACCTCACTGTATATTCCAAAAGATCTGAAGAAGTGGTATCAATAAGCCTTCAGTTGAGTTTAGTTTTCTTGCCAATGTGGGAGAAGATATGTATATCTATTTAACAGTTGGATAGTTGTTAGTTTTTGGTATCCCTGGCAAATTCCATTCCTACCTTCTAAGTTGCTACCAGAATGAGGCAGTTCCACAATGGGGACTGACCTCTACTCAATAAATATTGATTAGCATCTAGACGAGGATACTTTCCTTCCATCACAACACAGTTCTGTATCCAAACTGTTATTCACAAAGAATCCTATCCATAACAGGTTATGATATTGGCTTTCTCTGCAGAGTATTTTGACAGGAATGAGTTAGAAATATGTATAAAAACAGAGCTGAACACAAGCTTCAGCACAATTTGCTATCGCATGCTTCTATTCTGACTGGATGCCCAAATGCAGAATTGAGAGACTTCTCTTTTTTTTTTTGTCAGATACATTCTCTCTCTTAAACTGACCTCTATTCAGTGTCAGGATAACTCAACAAATACTAAACTTGTCCTGTCAGCACAAGCTAGCTTGATAATCCAATAATTTTTAAAATCTACAACCACTCGTATTTTAAATTCTTGTGTGTTTAAAGGTAACATTATCAATGCTGACTCTTTATAATCTACTTTCAAAATACATTAGTAAATATTATTCCCACTCTTGGGGAAGAGAAAAGGTAGGGGGAATTACAAGCACGCATAGAAGCCTATGTAGCATTTCAGTATGTAAGCAGAAATTGAGCTCGTATTTTTGTTCATGCTTCAGACAACTCTACTTTTCTCTCTACTTTCTTTTGCTGGGGTAGCTATGGGACAATTTAGAAGTCTATTTTCTCACATCAGCAGCTCTACTCATTTGCTGTAAGACTTATTATATAACTTACTAATTTCACATGATATCGAACATCTAAAAAGAGCCTATCAAAAATAAAGTATAACAAATGACTGGCATTAGAGTATTTTAAGAACAAATGTATTTGTGCTTGAAGAGATGCCGAGCAGAAGTGCTAGCACCTGCACATGTCTGTATATTGGGAACTAAACCAAGAATGCCAACTCAAACCAGATGCTGTTTTCTTTTATGTACAAATATTTTCCAAACATTGAGTTACTTCTGCTATTTCAGAAAGGTAGCAAAATCCATAATGCTGAGGATTTAACAACCAGCTACTATGTTTAGAGCAGATGGCCATACCCAGCATTACTAACAGCTTTGCTATTATTTGCTTCGAAGAGGCTGCATACATCAAATGCTCTTCACCTTACTTTGGATTTTATTACGCTTCACCCAATTTTTAATTGACCATTTATTTTACATATTTGTTAGGCAGAGTGATACATTGATTGTTATGTGGTGATATTCATTTATTCATGCCCCCTAACAAAGTATCTACCTTTCTGCTTAATTTTTTTCCAAACAAAAAGCAAGACAGGTAACTGAAAGTTGTTTGCACACTCAGTATTTATGACAGGAATGTCACACGACCAGTTCATAGGAGCAAGTTGGAAGGATGAGCTCCTCTGGTGCCAGCAGTGATAGATGACCTTGCAAAAATTGTTGTTTGCTGATCAATCACTAAATAAAATCCAGAAGAGAGGATGATGCTCAAACTAAATTTGTAACTATTGCTATCTGTGCAGAATGGGAGGTGAAGAAAAGTTGCATGGAGCATTGTGTGCACAATCCTTAAAACCAGGTGAAGTGTGGTTTTTGTTTTTTTGTTTTGTTTTTTACTTAGAGTAGATATAGAGGTATGATGGCTTGCTATGTTACAAATTTTCACATGGAGCTATTCAAAGACTCAGTAGCTGGACTATGTAAGAGACCATCTTGGACCATGAAATTCAAAGAAGCACATGCAGTATTCCAGAAATGAGCCAGAGATTTCTTTCAAAACATCAGAAAGGAAAGAACTGAATGGCAATCACCTATTACTAGTGCTGGGATTATCAGGAGTCTGGTAGCATGAAGCGTGGTGTCTATTTTGCAAGGCTTCGCATGGAGTTTATTGGCACATCAATAAATTACAGCTGATTTCTAATACAACACATGAATTTTCTCAAAGAAATTTCTATCATCTTCTGTATATACACCTTTAGGAAGCTTAATTTACTTCAAATGCATGGATATACTTAAGTAATTATCAGAACAAGCACAATTTTATCATAACATAATTAAGTAGTGAAGCAGCACTGAATTAGTATTCTTTTGTAAAAAAAAAAAAAAATGCAGATATATTAAAATGGATTACTTCATCAATATAGACAGTAAATCCAATGCACGTAAGAGAACTAAGATATGAGCTCGAAAGAGAATGGGCAGACAAAGATGGAAGGGGTGGTAGAAAATTGGAATTCTCACAGTTATTAAAAATTAAAGCAAGTGATGGAAAAAGAGGAGGAAGAAACATGAAGTTCTTGGTAAGAGGTACAGATGAGTGGCAAGAAGTACCTTAACAGAACCAAACCCAGTAAAAACCACAGCAATCTAAAGAAATGTTCACAAACCTGGCACTAAGCCTCTACCATCTGTCTGCAGAAAGCCTATGAGAAGCAAATCTGTGTACTTGGTTTCTGTTTTCTGCATGACATATCTTGTTTATTTAATCCCTTTTGCTACACACTTTTCGAAGTGATACAGCAATTAAAACCAGAAGAGCAGAAAGTGTAACTAGAACTACAAACAGGAAATTCATCAAAGAACAGAAAAAGTACAGAAAGACAAACAAAAATAAAATTCAGCATTGAGTTTACTCAGCTTAATTACGTATGATTTAACCTGTCTATTCTAGCAGGGCTTCTAATGGCATATTTCTTTTGTTGATCCAATTATCAAAAAAAAAAAATACTGCCCTAAGCATAGGACCCTGGGAATAATTTTTATTTTTTTAAATGAATTTTCAGGAGATCTATGTGAGCCAATGTCTTGTTCGATAAATTCTCATCCCACTTCTTCAGAGTTTTACCATCTTCTTTCCTAATTTGAAGACTTTTTTCATCTTCATAGGAATGTCAGCAGTTAAAATATCCAAGAAATAATGATCTCATTAGCTTAATTACTTCTTATTGACTTGGTAAGTCACTGTGTTTTAATGGAAAATCTGCCATTACAATTAACGGCTGCAATCAGGCATCCACTTAACATTAAACGTTCAAGGAAATGTTATGCATCTTACAGTAACTCAGTGGAGAAGTCTTGTCCCAATGGCACCAAAATCTGAAGTGTCAGGAATGGCTGAATCAGTCCCACTAGAAACAGGAAAGAAAAAAAAAAATCAAATATATGTTCTCTATGCATGCAGATACATATTTCACCATCAAGAATTGCAGCGCTGTTCTGTAGTCACGCTTCTGCAAGATCATTTCTCTAGGTTGAACATTATGAACATTAAAAAAGAAAAAGCCTTGAAGAAAGCCAATTCAAGCTGCAGCGAAAGTGTTTTAAAGGTCTCATCTGTAGTTTCACAGGAATTCTTATGAAATACAAGGAACCTATTTGTTAATGGCAATTCTACATTGCATTCCAAGAGCATTTCTTTTTACATTTTTGACAATGTACACCTTCTTAAACAACTTCAAAAAACCACAACCTTGACTACAAACAAAATCCAGTTTATTACAGCAATGTTCAATGGAGGCTTCTGATGTTTAGAACAAAAGCAGAATAGCTTAACTGAGGGAACACAAGAAAACTTTCAGGATTTGTGAATCCTAGAATTCAAAGAAAAACAGCAAGTATGAACTTGTGTGAATTGAATGTTTCCCCTTTTTTTTATGAACTTTTCCATCAGTGAGGGTAAACAGTGCTCTTCATTGCCTTGGAAGATTCAACAGCAATGTTGTTTCTTCTAAAGAATGCCAAAGTGACACTTAAAAATTTCAAACTGTATTTATATACTTAATGTATTTTATTTTGGAAGGGTATTGCAGGATTGCACTACAACTTGGAGACTGTATATTTGACAAAAATGAAATACTTCAGGCACATGCCTGAAGAAAGAGACAGAAATGGCACACAATGGGAATTGGACTATGCTATTGCTGAAGTTAATTTAGAACCAAACTACTCTTAGCTGTGATCATCCACAGCAGTAATTCTCAATCCTCAGTTTAGACAGTAATAGTTTATTTTAATATTGGCAATAGACAAATTAGAGTTGGATTTCCCAGAAGGATACGTTAGTCTAATATCTATAATACTGAAAATAATACTAAACTTCTTTTGTGAAAATCAGATTACTTTTCAAGGCTTTAATGCATGACCGGACTGAACAATTTCTCATTATTTTTTATGTAAGTTTGAGATAAATTGTACTAATTGGTTATTGCATAGTGTGCATGAGAAGTGTATTAGAGGATTCCTGTTTCAATCAATTAAAATCACCATCTCAATTTTTCTTTAAAATCAAGTGGTTAGATCTAAACCAGCTTAGAACACTGCTATAAGCCCTATAAGGTACAACACTTTGCAGTGGAATTTAAGGTATGAGTTAAGATGATTGCTTTTTGTCCACTGAATATAATGGTTTTGATTTTAACAAGCAGAAGATTTAGCTCTTGAAATGCAACATACTTGACTATAATTTGGTGTGCTAAGAACTTTGACTTGATAACAAAGACATACTTGAATACGGAATATTGTAAAAATACAGCATTATTCACGCTGCTTTTTGGGATTCCTTTTTGAGTGAGAAGTCACAGCAAGGTGATTTCAGTTAATAGACAATTCATATACCGTGATTTCATCTTTTATTAGACAAATTGAAGTGGAAAGTGTTTCAACACACAGTCCTCCATACTCCTAAAACTTATCTACTTTTTCCAACTGCATCACAAGTAGTTTGCTGGACCTTAGTGTGCAGCAGGTTCAGATACAGGAATGAACACAGCTGAACAAGAACAATGTGAATCGATCAAGTATCTTCCCTAAAGAACTTCAATAGGGCACTTCTTGTAGCTTATCTCTGAAGAAGTTAATGGAAAACCACTTTGTTAATACTGAATTAAGCCCAAATGAAGGGAGAATAAAGTTTTACATTCCAATATAACTGCTTTGATAATCAGAACAGCACCACAGATATTTCATTCTTTGATACTTACAAGTTTGTCTGGTTTTCTTTGGTAGCTGCATTCTGTTTATTTGACTGCTTCCTTCAAGTACAAAAACAAAGCCCTTTGTTTCTTTATCGTATTCCTACAAAAAGGAACAATAAACAAACATGAGCATTGAAGTAAAATTCCTCACCTTACAATCAACCATACCACTAACATGCAAATCTGTACTTTTTTTTTTAGTTAAATGCAGCAGCAGAATTCAGTGCAAGGCAGATGGCACTGCAAGTATGATAGTTCAGAGATGATGGCAGTAATGCAATACATCAGCATCTGTCATTTACTTGTTCATTTTATGAGCAAACAGTGCTGACTAATACAGTCTACAATCCAGTAAGACTGACTCAATCCATTAGCTATCAGAATAGTAAAATTACTTTTTTGGACAACTCCGCAGTCAGGTCAAACTCTCACTACCTTTTCCTAAATCCATACTGTAACTTCCATAAGTTTCTTTAAAAACTTACTTTCCATATAGCTGATGGATTGCCAAAAATCCTCCATTTTGCTCCTGGGTTTTTGCCTTGAGCACTGAATATTTCAACAAATGGGCCACCCTATGATAAAATGGGTTAAGGATGCATAATTGAATCAAACATTCAGCAGAGAATCATCACTGATCAAGAATACAAGGACCAACCCCACCCCACAACAGTCTGTTAGCATGGTCAGTATTACTGATCAGTCAGACAAGTGTATGTACAGACATGTCTTAATAACAATATGCATATTTACTAGAGGATCTAAAAAGCAAATTTATTATAAAAATTCTGAGAAGATGCTGCAGATTAGCTACTAATACTTAGATGTGCTTTATTTCTACAACTCACCAAATAGAGATTTAAAACATACTACTAAGTGTTAAAAAAAATCCCTTGCACATTTCATGTTTTGTCTGATTTCATGTTTTGTCTGATTTCCTGAGAAAATTAAGTTTACAGAGTCATGCTGGTTCTGTCTACACGTGGGAGATGTCTTTGACATACTCACTGTAACGTTCCTAGTAGTTACCAAATTCCAGCTTGATTTGATAGAACAGTTCATAAAACACACAAAAAATTTCTGGGCTGAATTAAGTGACCTGGTAGGAGACAGATGCTAACAGTATCACTGCATGAAGACAAGATAATGCAGCAGTTACGCTGCAGCTTTTATTTGGAACTAGAGAAATAACATGGGAAAGAGATTACGATTACCTCTGCCAGATAAAAACTCCTTACATTGAGCACATGCCCTATTAGACATCAAACATTCTAACCATAAGCACTTAGGGAAACAGGCTAAAGCAGCTCTTCATAGGGAATTATCTGCTTCAATGTTTTTCACATTACAAGTCATAGAAAATGTCTTCTGATGGACTCAGACTATGGCTTGATCAACATTTTTTCAGCAGTGCCTTTGACACAATCAATCTCTACAGCTCTCGTCTCTCCCTTCTAATTCCTAGCTGCATGTACTTCCCAATGCTCTTTATGCTCAGCTGCCCAAACAATCGTACAGAAGTCAGTATGAGCAAGAGAGGTGAGCAGTCTTGCCAACAAAATAAATGCTCAAATTATGCTTTCAGGGAACATCAACTCTGCACTGTCTATAAATTTCCATCCTTGCTCCCCTCCGGTGTCTGGCAGCCAAACCCCAGTGGCTAAATTTACTAAGTTCTAAGGAGATTAAGGCATTCCATAAACAGCATCTATAAGATACATAGTTTTATATTCATAATGATGAAAAAAAAAAAGGATTTAAAATATATGATGAACTATTGATGTGAATGTTATCAGACATATGTGAAGACTATAGGATCAAGCTGTCAGAAAGTTAGAAAAAACTGTTATCTGCCAACTTGTATATGTTTGTAGCAAATCTTTATAAACAAGTGGAGTTTTCTCCAAAATATAAACATACACATCTTGGTAATGTTGCAGCCCTTGTAGGCCCTGCTTCAGTTAAACTAACTGAACAGGACATAGAAAACTACCAGACATGACATGAGAGAATGCTGAATGTAACAAGCACTGATGTGAGGAGCTGACGGAAGTTACTGGCAGTGCTGTGATGGATGGCTGGATCTCACGGGCGGTTGGGAGAGTTATGCAAGAAACCAATAAGGCAGTATGTGGCATCTTTTGGGGAGTACAATCTTGCAGGGCAGGAATACCAAATAAAGCTGAGACAGCCTGAATGACAGCATTGGAAATATCAGTTTGGGGTACAGACTGGGTGGGAGGAGATGGACCCTCTCTGGCCCACAAGGAAAGAGGCAGACAAAAAATTGCTGCTATCACCATTGGTGTCTATCCCAGACCTGATAGCACCAGCAGCCACCCACTAATTCATAACATTTCTATAAAAATAATAATTAAACTTGATAAAACATTTCTGTATCTGGACTTATTGTGTCCCCATAAATAAGCTATTGTAATTGAGTTCTCTCAAAGATGAAATGAACGAGGGTACAAAATAAAACTATTTCTGTTTTACCTGATACTGATTTTTGAACATTTTCCAGCTTTCACAGCAAAAAAAACACTTCGGGTTTCCTATCAGTAAAGACACACATTACCCTGCAAATCAAAAAATAAAAACTTTGTATAGGATTTGACATGAAAAAAATCCCACAACGAAACACCCAGATTACCGTAAAAGATATCAATACTATTCTTAAATACTTTTCAAGAGAAGAGAATGTATATTAACTGCATCAGAGGGCTACAGGGCTACCAGAGATAATACTTTTTCATACCTTGAGTGCTCAACGCTGCCTTTCCTTACATTCCAAATTAAAATACTAATTTTCTCATTACCCATTATTTTTAACAATGAAGGATTCTTCATGCTTTAAAAATGTGTGAAAAGAGTCTCTCATACATACTTTTTACAATTATTCTTTGTTATCAAGCGCTCGTTGGAAAACATCAGACTTCCATTAAGAGGGGCTCAACATTTAATACAGGAAAACAGAATCATACAGAACAGCTGCAATAGAAACCACTCCATCCAGACATCTTTGGCAGAGACTTCTTAGACAAATTATCTTCTTTAAAACTCAGCAGTCTCCTTTGAGGATGATTAGTCTGAGGCTCAAACCAAGCACTTGCTTGGCTATTTTGAGAGCTGCTAATGTCAACAAGAGTTAAGGGATGCCTGCAGTTGGAGAATCAGAGGAGTAGAAAGTGAAAGGATTGGTAAGGAAGCCTCCCACTTCTCTCTTTGATCATGCTGAGTATCTGCAATTTCACTTGAAGTCAGCAGAAAGTGAAGGGACCCTGAACATAAAAGGCACTTGTCTGTCTTAAAGAACAGGTAGAACCACTCACAGGAGGCAACAGGCACTTCTGCTGTGGAAACAGAATGCTCATCAACTCACAGAAAGCAGCATTTCACAAGGCTGTGCCGTTAGCTCATCTGAAGTAACTTGGTTCTGTATGTCACTACAGTTCAGCACAGACTACTTACAGAATTAGTTTCAGTTTCTGGAGTTCTTTGGAGCCTGAAACAATTTCTTTTCTAACAGATCAAACCAATGATCCGCTGACCAACAGAATGGAAGTATCGCTTCTCCAGAACAGTTCAGTTACAATGCTGAGCTCTCACAACCAGAAAGTGACAAAATGTTTGCAGTATTACAAAATGACAGACGACTACAAATAAGTCAGGAATTCAGCAACTTCATAAACAATCCAAACAGATGAGGAATTAGAGCAGCATTCCACGTCACAAAGTCTATCACCGTTCGCTTAGGAAATGCGATGAAATCTGTTAATATTAAACAGCATTCTATTTTAAGCAGGGACAATTACTGTAAGCCTTAATGCTAAACGAAATAAAAATGGAAAGACAAATCAGAAATTAGAAACTTCTTTCACGCTGCTGCCAGGAACATCAGTTCATTTCCAACCTTCTGAATAGGAAGAAAACGAAATTTAGAAAACACAGTATTTGTGACAAGCCTTTCAAATCCCAGTCAGTATTTTGACTGTGTTACTTTAATACTGTCACCACACGTCCAACAAATGACTTGCATTATTCTGCATTTTTATATAATTTTCACCTAAAATTCCCAGATAAAATCTAATTTTTTTTCTTTTAAGAATGACTACAATAAACTAATAGCTTAGAAACGTGAAAACGCTTCTAAAACAAGTATTATTCCTTCTGTATGTACTCATTCTGCATTCATAGAAATTGTTTTGGAAATCACTATTTACTTATTTTTTTGGCCTGCAGTCTTATCTTTGCAGTAACCCACAAGCCTTGGGCAAGCCCAAACTGCTCAAAATTCCATTATCCATGTCTTAGTGAGAAGTAATGACACTGTGGAACTAATCTTACTGACCTACCGTTTCGATTCGCATTGCCAGAGCTAAATGTGAAGGACTGCTGGTGAAGGGAAAGTGGGAAGTCTTGGCCTCCTAGGGTATAGATATTATTGAGTGAAGGAGGTACAAAGGTAGACGCTGTTTTTGCTTGGAGCAAATCCTTTACATTGACTGTTGCTTTAAAAACCAGGTCCAGTTCTGCCAGGTGTCACGCATCTAACATAACCCTCACGTATTCTGCAGTTCTGCCATGCCTTATTATACCTCAGGGAAAAACAATATACCAGGATTCCTCATATTTATTTAGGTGTAAGAGTCACCATATGTAACGTATAAAGTCCTAGGACTGAACAGAACAGCTTGTCTCTGAGAGATTACTACTAAAGTTATTGTGGTCAGAAATCTTCTGCTGACTGTAGTCATACTGTATATTTTGGAAGAAATAGTAGCATACATTATGAAGGGGCCAAGTTCCATCTTCCTTAGCACAGCACCTCTCAGGATGGAAGGCAGGGTGGGCATCTACAGGATACGCAGACACTGCTGTATTTAGAATTACACAGAAGATATGGAAAGTAATTATTTTCTTCACTGCTTTCTGATGTGTACCTGGTTTTCACAGAACCCAGTCCACCAACAGCACAGCGTGCACAGTTTGGAAAGATGCAAAGAGCTTTGCATAAAGTGCAATGTAGGTGGAAGCTGTGTTGATATATTGGGTTCAGTGCTGTGCTAATACACTTTGCCTCTCGGCAGTGCTTGTTAACTTTGGCTTGACATCATGCTAATTTATCTCCACATTGTATTGCATGGAAATAGTTCTTGGTTGGCTCTGAGCACAGAAAGAGTGTATGTGCACTGGTCAAACACAATAGAGACATGCAAATATCACAGTAAGACCCTTATGCTGATAATTGGTAAGTGGAGGAAGCATGTGTCTGAATGGGAAAGTTCAGATGATATGCTGAAGAAAAGATAGAGAACACGATCAAATAAAGACTTTTAACGGATCACAGAAAGCATAGAAATATATATGAAGAGATAACAGTAAGTGCATGGTAGTAAAAAGATGCAAAAGATCTGTGAGGCAAAAAGCACTTATTGTTGGACTACAAATCTCACAACTAGAAATCTTTATTATTCAAGTTGTCAGATAAGGCGTATTGCTTAAAATTTTTCACCAAAGCAGTTGTTCTTTGAACGGACACACATATGTGCTAGGTCAATTACTAATTTGCAGAATATATTTTACATAGACTTAGAAAAGCCTCCTAACTCAAATTCATAATGAGATGGCTCTTTGTAACTTCAGCTAAAGGTGAATTAGATCTGAAGTTTGTAAATTGTTGTGTTGGGACAACTCAATGATAGTACAAAGCTGATTACTGCAAATACATCAGGGAAACGTCAGCTTGCTTTTCACACAGGCACAAAAGACTGCAAGTGACACTGAGATATTTTTGATCACATTACTTGTTAGTTCCCAGTTTCCATTAAATTACTGCAAATGAAGACTAGAAAACACCTTTGCTATTAGGATTGATAGCTACTAGAAACATTAAGTGAATTATTTATTTACAGTGTAACTAATTACACTGATAACATTAAAGAGGTGCTTTGATGATGCCTTAAATATGTTGTCTTATAGAAAATTACACTTAGAGAATGGGCTGGAAAACTGATAGTTGCAGTATTTTCCTCTTTTTTATTGTTCCTTCTCCTACTCTTCATAAAGTTTAGAAGTGTAAAAAGGGCTTACTTGAAATCCAGACAGATTATTTTTGAAAAAAAGAGGGACTATATGGCCTCAATATAAATCCTCTACTTTTTGTGTATTTTTCAAATAAATAGGCTCTTAATGACATCTCTGAAGAATGCTGTGGTTCAGCAGCTCCATATGTTTCTTTCACAGATCATGATTACTTTCTATTGCCCAGAACCATGTACGTTTGTCCAATTGGTAGCAGGGGCTTTAAGCATCAGTCAACAAATGATCAAGAATGTAGTTTGTAAAGTTATGTGACAATGAAATACATTTATCTGTGGAAGAATGGATTCCTATCAGGAATCTGTCATGAGGTCTTGGTCTGTATGCTGACTTTGATAGTTTCACAATGTTTCCCACACCAAAAGTGAAGCAGCACTTAAAAGGGATCACATGCAAAAGCGTATGACTATATTTTTTTCTGATCAGTGCCCCAGTATTGAAAAATCTGTGTTTATTTATTTTTCTATTCCAAAGACGAAAGTGTAAGTCAAAGTTAAAGTGCACCTACCACTAATCTGCACTGAAAAACGTCCTAAACCCACTGTTTTTGGCAGGGAACAGGCTCAGAGCCAGCGCTGCTCATCCATACAACTCACCATCACAGGCCCAAAGCCAGCGCTGATTTATGGCAGGCTGGGACACACCAGGGAGAGCAGTTCATCACTGGTGAAGGGTTTTAGCATCTTCTAGATAAATGAATTTCACATATTGAATATTTAAAGCTGGGCTTGCAACACCGCTATACATTTTCTCAACACACAAGTTAACATAATAAACAGGCAGAAAGACCATTAATAAACTACAACACGACCAGCAGCGTTCCTATGCCAGGAGCAAAGAGAGCTTTAACGTACCAACCCCGCACACCCCCTTCCTTGTGCCATAACATCGGTGACGCCGTGCCGCTCCCCCGCCCCTCCGTCGCGGCCCTCCCACTCCGCCACACTCCCGCCGCGGGGGGCCGGGGTCGCTCGGCTCGCGCCGCTCAGCTCCCGCCGGGTCTCACCTGGGCGAGGGCGGCTTGGGAGGACGGGCCGCGCCTACGGGGAAGGCGGGCGACTGGGCGGGGATGGGCGCGTTTAAAATGGCGGCGGGCGGGATGTGGCGTGCTCGCTTAGCGGGCCGCGGCTGGCGGCCGTTGGTTGCGCGGAGCCGAGCGTTCTCGTTCGCTTCGGGCCGCCCGCAAACCTTTTTTCCACAGAGTGAGTAAAAACTGGCTAATCGTGCAGACTGAGGGCAGCTGGCCTCGAGAGGGCTGCGGATGGCTCCTGCCGGGGTGACGTTATTGTCACTCAGGGTGTGCGTGGTGCATGGCGGCCACGTGAAGTGGTGAAGCACAAACGTGACCAAGAAATCTCTCAGCAAAGCTCTTTGGCCACTTTATCTATAAGACTTAACTCGTGGGGGTTTTTTTGAGAAGAATGTGGGAAGCCACACCCCTGCCCCTGGTTTTTAAGAAATTAACTAACTTCTGGCTCATCAGTTTAAGAGGAGGTAAGGACAGCCCCACTAGTTTAAAGCTTTTGTCAAAAATATGTTAAGATCTCTTGATGGCTCCAAAAACCTCTAGGAAGAAGGTGTCAGGAAACCAATTTGATCTAGGATTATAGAATGAGATCTTTGTAAAAGAATGTTGTTCCTTGGAACTGCTCTTTTGATTACAGCATTTCCTTGTGAAGCTTTGCAGCCTTTTCACAAAAAAATAATGGAGTGCCTTTTTCTTAAAGTGTGTCTTCAAGTTTCTATAAAGAATGATTGTTGAGGACTCTGTAACCTGTCACAGTGGGGTGAAGTATGTGAAATTATGGTGCTGAGCCATTGATTTGTTGGGCATTGTCTTAGCCCACCTTTGCCCTATTCACAGAACCATAGAATGGCTCAGGGTGGAAGGGACCTTAAAGCCCACCCAGCTCGAACCCCCTGCCATGGGCTGGCTGCTCCCCACCAGCTCAGGCTGCCCAGGGCCCCAGCCATGGTCTTGAGCACCTCCAGGGATGGGCATCCACAGCTCTGGGCAGCTGTGCCACTGCTTCACTGCGCTCTGAGTGTGGAATTTCTTCCTAACGTCTAACCTAAGTGTTCCCTTTTAGTTTAAAGCCATTCCCCTCCCCATTGTCCTGGCACTGTCTTCCTTTCCGTTGCTCCTGAAAGGTACTGTCATGGCTTTGTCAAGGAAGGGAATGAGTTAAATCAATTATAATATTTATTTAGCTTTCTCATTTTACCTTGGGATTTTCAAAGAAAACACATCCAGTGTAGTTTTATCATATGCTGGATTAGGCTGCTTAAAGTTCTTGGTATTGGAGATAAGGAAAACAGTAATGCTAAAACTGAGCTACAGGTTATTAAATAAAAGCAGCTAATAGAACAAGGACAAAAGAAAGATAATAGCAAAAGCAAGGTTAAAAACTTGAGAAGTTCTGTAGACAACAGAAACTATATTGTTCGTTATATGTAGTTTAACTAGAAATTGTCCTGAATTTTTTTACACATAACTCAATATCTAAAAAGCCTGAAACCTTTTTGACAGGCCTATGGCTGGAGGAGCTGGGAAATTTGAGTTAAAAAACAGGGCTCAGGCTGGAGAGCCAGAGGTTGTAAAGGTATATGGGGCAGCCAGCTGTGAGTACAAGCTGTGGAAGCAGCTTCCTGCCAGCTCTGGGCAGTGCTGGGCTGTGCAAGTTCAAAATTCCTTTTTGCCAGCTGCTGGAGAAAACAGGTATCAGAAGTATTGTTAGGGAGCAAAGAAATTCCTGCTTATTCCAGTTCTACAGAAAAAAAAAAAATATATATATATATATATGTATATATATTTATATATGTTTGGTACACCCTATCACTCAAAAATTGCAGGTAGTGTAAAATTAGCAAGGAACCTTGTCATGAAACTTAGCTGTTCTATGACCTAGTCCTTGTGTACTCCAAGGCTTGATTTGAAAGTATGTTAATGTGGGAATACTGTGAAACTAATGGTTAGAAAATCAGGAGGTTTGTTGTACTGACTCCTTTAAGGTTGAATCTTTAGATTATCCTCTGTTGTTGCTTGAGTTTCTGGGTTATGTATTTTTCTTTGACTACATGTTCTAGGCCTCTGTGCAGAGTACATCTACTAAAGCCCTGGAAAGGCATGATGAATGTTCAGCAAGTGGTTGAGTAATAATTTGGAGAAAACTGTGAGAACTCAGATATGTTTACCTTCAAATGCTACCCTTCACTTTCCTGAGCTGAAACCTGTACATGTTACAATGTATTTTAGCAGACAGATTTTTACTGTGTTTTAGAGCAGTAAATTGGAACATACAGACAATTCTTACTGTAAATGCTCTAAACTCAAGGTGTGGTTAGATCTCCAGTCTTAAATTAAAATACCAAGATGTCAGTAGTCTCATGCTGGGAACTGAATTGATTTAATTTTGGATAGTGTTCAACATGCACTAGGTATTTGATGTGTGATATTAAACCCAGCCATTTTAAAAGGACCCCCACTGGCATAACTTGGCTTTGTATCAACAGGAATAATACTGTAATTTCCTTCATCCATTCATGACTTTCCTTATTGGATACTGTTGCTCACGCTTGGAGCAGCCTGCCAGCTGATATATGCCAGGTGGCCTCCCTTCCCTCCTGTGTAAAGCTCCCTTTCACCTCTAATGACCATTTGCCAGTCTGATCTGTATTCTGTTGTTCTGTTATATGCCTTTTTAGGCAGACAGTTCATGTAGTAGGGCAGTCCCTTGTCTTTCTAGTTCATTCTGTAAAACACCGTGTCACGGTTTGAAGGCTGTGAGAACTTAGCAAGCTTTCTCAGCTTGCTAAGATACTGTGGTGTTCTATGAAATTTTCTGTAAATCCTTCTTGCCATTCTTGACTTACAGAGAAGGGTCACGCTGTGTGCCTTGTGGCCTGCTTAGCCTTCTCTTGGTAACAGCTGCCATGGAGCTGAAGCATATTTGCCCCAGTGCCAGGCCAGTCTTCATTTCCCTTGAGCATTCCTCTTCAGCCAGTAACCTTCTTTATGCATGTTTGCCAAGATTATGTCATGCAGGGTTATTTACCTCTGTAGATACCATTGTATCTACACTGTTTGTGAATCTCTGAAAATATTTCAGCAGGGTGTACGTGTACTTTTCGTTTTATCTAGTTTTATCTAACTGGAAAATAGACTACTTATGTTTTGTCAGGCTTTATAAGAATCCACCCCGTGTGATCAGTTGGCCAAATTTCAGTTGAGAGCAGACTTCTAAAGCATGAAAATCACAAAGATGTATTTAATAAGAATACCAGCCTAGTTAGCCAGTGTCCTTGGATGTATGAAGGCAGTTAGCGTAGGGTTAAAAGAGTTGATTTATTCCTCTTTTTTGCTTTTTTGGGTTTTATATGGGGGCAACTGGAATCTGTTTACAGCTGACAAAAAATGATTGCAGCTGAAAAAAAGTGGTACATTTCTTTAACTCAAAGAACCATCAGCTTTGTGCAGTGTGTGTGCTAATGACCTCCATCCCTTCAGAGCAATTCATTAGTTACATAGCAGCAATGAAAGCGTACAGGAGAACTGACAACATGCCATGTTTTGCTCTCGTATTGAAGCAATTTGTGTTTAAGTTTGGCAGTTATATTACAGTGAAGGAAGTTCTCTTTTCACTTGTTAAGGTGCTTTATAGCAGTTACAGTCTTTAAACGCCCCAAACTATGCTGATAATGGCTATTTGTTTCAACTTTACAGTGTAGAAGGAGATTTTGTCTAATGTCTCCTATATTTTGTTCACGCTTCTTTGATTCAGAGAGTTCTTCAAACAGCCTCTGGACGACCAGTAGAAACTTCAAATAGCATAGACACGTCTCTTTGTCCAGTAAAGCCATTGCATTATAAACTATTGATTTTTTAATACAATTAAGTTGTCGATGATTTCTCAAGAAATTATTTTACATTTTCTGTATTATGCACTGAGCACATTGTCTGTCCTTAGACTGTAGTGTTCTCAGTCTGGAATGAAGCAGTGTTCATGCTGTTCTCAGAATGAAACCATCTCCTCACCAGTCTCAGCACTGCAGAGGATTTCACCTCTGAAATGAACAAATGACCTTTATCTGCTTGATCATGATGGGTATATACAATAAAATTTTTAAGCACTGTAATTTGCTGCTACTGGGACATTCTTAAGACATATAGTTTATCATGCCTTAGTTTTAGTGACTTACACAGACAAGAATAAGAACTGCAATTTCACAAAAAGCATCATGATTCAGGGTCAAAATAGACAGCTATCTGAACTCACAGAGGAATTTCTTCTTTGCTTCATCACACAGATTTTGCAATGAAGGAGGATACCATAGAGTGTGTATGCTGGAGTAGCATGAAGCATTAGGAGGCAAGATACTGGTTATGGTGGGTCAAAATGGTCTATTCTATTCTGACATTTCCTATATTCTTTTTCAGTGCCTGTATTTGTCCTGATTGCTTGTTTTTTTTTCTTTTTCTTTTTTTTTTTTTTGGTCTTCTTTCCAACTTTTATTTTTACTGGCAAGATAGAAAAAGAAGTCAATATGTAGTTTGACATTGCTCATCCAACTTGTCAGATTTTTGTTTAGTGTCTTGATACTGTGGTTTCACATATTTCTTGTTCACATTGTTAGGGTATAAGGTTTTCCACAGTAAGCACCACATATAAATGTCTGTGCTGTGGTATCTCTTAAATTAATCTTTTTGAATTAGTGTCGGGTTTTGAAGCAGTGCAAGTACTTCTAAATGAAACTCTCTGTATGATTGCAATTCAGATAAACATAAATCTCAAATACAGGTTTTGAGAATTGAAGGGTATTGCAATTTTCACTGACTTCCTTGGTGTTGAATCAATGGATACCATACTCTGTTTTCCATTTATGGAATTGTTCTGTGAACAAAAAAACTTCCAAACCACAGGTTTCCTTGAGATTTTCTGCCCTTAATTCCTCTAGTCATTTTCCTCTGTCTCTTTGTGACTGCCTAAAACAACCCCCCAACTTCTCTTTTTCTCCTGTATTTTCATATTCTCACATCTTCTGTCTCTTATCCCACATCTCAGCCGTTCTTATTGTTTTCTGAAAACTTATCTTCCCTCAATGCAGAGCTCCTAAATGTTCTCAAGTCTCACTCAGCAGCCAGTCAGGGAAGGATGTGCTGTGTTTGCCCAGTGCAGGAGATGTGCTGAGTGGACAGCCAGGAAGTAATGCATATTAGCCTGGCCACTGCCAAAGAAAATGAACAGTAGCTTAATTCTTCCCACCTTTCATAAATGGCAGAATTAGTAACATATGTTCTTTTCTCAGCTGGGACCAAATATCTTAGGATATTCCGCTTGAAATGAGGCTGAAAATGACAGAAATTTTGAAACAGATGCTTTGATTGCTTGCAGGCTGTACTTGACCTGATGTCTTAGTTTTAAGAGTAATGTGGTAAATTCTGAAAGTTGGCTAACTGTGGCCTTTTGTTTATATCTTCCAGCTGAAATATTTCAGTATTTGCTGTGTTGTAGAAGAATTTGAGATGTCAATCTCAGTATACAGGAATACTGTATTTCAATGTCACCTCCTTAGTCATTTCTCTAGGAAAGGTATCCCAGGGAATTGACTGTACCTAGGAGAAATCAGATTGGCGTGGTTCAGGGGGTAACAGGGCCCACAAGAGGCCCGCACACCAGAGGCATCGCAGTGTCTGGCACTGCTTTCATGGGCTTGATTCTTCATGAATATCATCAGCTTGGGAAGGGAGCTCGCTTTACCATGTCCTTCCCCTGACTGAACTTTTTGTTCTTGGATCTTACTGCTAAATATCTCATTTTCTGACTAAGACAGAATATACTGCACCTTGAATTTAAAGATGGGAGATTCTCTGCCCCTGGGTGGTTGCTGAGATAAATAGGGTTACTCGGGTCCAAGTGATGATGGAATTTGGTTTAGCTCAGCAGTGGCAAACATTGGAACTGATGTCAGATTTGCTACTAATAGAAATTTGGGTTGGCAGCCATGAAGGTGAACTTGGCTGGATAAAAAATATGGCACCTGGCATTTTTGCTTTCAGCAACTTGTCTTTTTGGCCACTGCTCTGTACTGATTTAATAGAATACATTTAGGAAAAATCCACAGGGACATTTTTTGTAAGATAACTCATTTTCTATATAACAAAATGCAATTGAACTCTTCTAGTTGGACTGTAGTAGTGTGTGTGGTTTGGCATGAATTAGGGAAATTAGAATAATGCTCATCAGAAAGAAGTTGCAGAGTGAGTAAAGAAGGAGGTAAATGTCTTAGAACTGCAGGAAATACTAGAAAGTTTACATTACAAATTTAAGAGCCAGTCTTGTAACTCATCTTATTTAGTATTTTTTGAGCCTTGAAAAGATGTACATTCATAAAATATGCAGATGTTAGAACTCTGAATGTGAGCAGTCTGTTCAGTTAGGAAGAAGTATATAAAGTTGAGGCTTGGAGTAGTCAAAATCAGATGAAATTCACTGTTACATAGTGCAGGGTTACACATTTGGAAGCTAATAGGTTTTATGCTCATGTATTGGAAATGACTGAGGAGGAAAAAGAAGTGCAGAGCTAAAGAGCAATGTTGGCAAAAGGACGAGTGAGTCTAAAACAATCATGAATGCACTTCAAATTTGGAAACTAGAAGAACATTTTTAGTCATGAATGAAATTCTGAAACAGCTTTCCAGTGAGAGATGTGGGGGCAAAAATAATTATAATTATTTTTAAGATGAAGATAAGTAAAAGGATTATTAAGACATGATGCCTTGAATGAGCAGCACGGTAGTCTCCAGCAGGTGCTCTCTTCTTTCTTCTTAGGAGTAAAGGTCTTCAAACAATTCAATGTCTTGCAAATTTCTCTCTTCCTTTCCTGGAGGTAATATGCAAACACCTGATCTTATATAACTCCATAAATAAATAAATAAATAAATAAATAAATTAAACCATATATAAATCTCTTTACTAAAGATAAAGACACTAAAGATATTAAAGATGCCTGATAAGATTCTACCTAAAGATGCTGAGCTCTGCTTATCCCCGAAACCTTATCTTCTGCTAATTCTTTATATAACTGACATCAGCTTAACAACTTCCTTTACAAAGACATCCTGCTACATGCAATGATAGGTTGCATCTGTTTGCTCTCAGGAGGAGTTGGTATATTTGGGAGTAACTGGTTAATACATTCACAGGATTTTTAGTAGTGTGTGCCATCACTGGAAAGACTGAAAATACTTTGCATCTGTTGACACCAGGATGCCAGCGAGCAGAGATCACAGCGGAGAGAAAAGAGCTAACCAGTACAAAATGCTTCTTTGCTCTTGTATCCTTTAAAACATTTTTTCTATGCTTCATTCCCATGCAAAGAGCCAGATCTTCATTTGTGGCTGCGCATGAAGGTGGCATAAAGGCTGTATTTTATGCCAAGTGCCCTGAAGCCGTTCAATTTCTGCTGCAATTCCCGGAGAAAGCCCCCCCCTTCTGATTTGTGCCCGCAGAGGCTGCTCTGACAGCTCGGGGCTGCAGTGCATTCAGAGTGTGTTGGAAATGTCCCGTTTCCTGGGGTAATGTAAAATCAGCAAGGAAGGCTGCTTGCCAGTGCCTGATTAACAGGCTTTGGGGCTGCTTGAGCCATTACAATAGTGGATTGCAGCTGGCATACAAAGCAGGATCAGGCTCAGGCTCAAAGGCCATGAGAACGGGTTTTCTGGATACTGCATTAAGTGACTGAGAGGAGAAGGAGGCCTTTTTGTTGTCTGTGGCTTTGGTCTGAGATGGTGCACATCATGTCAGCATTCTCTAAGGAGCGTTTTAGGGGAATACTCTGAGGGTCAGTCAACAAAGTCAGTTGCTTTTCAGGCCATATTTTGAATGGTTATGCAGGGCTATTGGCACTGAGCTGAATCAAGACAGATGAAAAAACAAGAGGAATTTTGCACTTTCCTGCTCTGATCTCTATGCACTGGCACTCCAACCAGGACTTACACAAGGCATTTCTGTTCCATTGTTTTCAGCCCATGGCTGTGATATCCATTACATCACATCTGTTACACACTCTTCCAGATCCACTCAGTTCCTCCTCCAAAAAATATGTGGCATGGCTTCTGACATGTTTTGTTTTTCTTCATTTCTTTATTTTTGTTCAGAATATTATGTTCAGGATATCTAGCTTTGCATTGTTTAAGTTACTGGTAAGTAAGCTATTGCACAAATTTATACATTGCTTTGCTTTTCTGGTGAATATCATATGTCCCAGGGGTTCAGCCACCCTCACATCAAGATTGTGCATCTGCTCAGATTACTGAGTAATCTTAATCAGCAAGTGGGATGTGCTAAGGACACCATCTAAAGCAGTATCTGTTATTTTGACACCGTCTAAAGCAGTATAATTCCTTGGAAGCATCAGCCACCAGGGTATCTAATCAAGATTCTTTTTTTTTTAACTTAAAAATCTTAATGGTGCATAATTAAGTGTTTTTGGTACAGAACAATTATTAAAATAATAGGTAATTGGATGAAAATTCTGTTGTTCTTACAATGATATGGTAAATGCACGGGGCTGATTCACATAGAAATGCTTGGAGTGCAGTAGCAGTCTTTCTCCAGTGTCTGTCTGGCAGGTGCCCACAGCACAACAATCCTCATCCTATATGACACTATGGAAACAGGCTTAAGCAGTTTCAGAAAGAAGCTGAGGATCTAAACTGGCAGCAAGAGTGAAGCACTTCCCACCCCTTACCCTTGAGAGTGTTAGTATAGGTGAATTGTAGAAAACTTGGTAAGAAAAGAGCATAGTGCTGATACTGCTGCTCCTGTGTACCTTAGGATCTGCCCATCTGATCACTGCTCTGCCACTCCATGATCTGCCCTAGTTGACCCAGTCTGTGGTCTGTCACCTCCCCAGTGTGCAGTGAGAGGGTCTTCTACCCTTTGCGCTATCGTCCATAGCAGAAAGAGGACTCAAATTAAGTATGGATGTGGGGGGTTCTGCCCATATTGTGTTTCACTGCCTCCTAATTTGCTCAATTTCCCAAATTCTGCTCTCAGCAATGCTTACAAGCTACACCATTGCTTCAGTGAGAGCCGCAACATTTCTCCAAGAGGTGATATCATGATTCTATTAATGATCTGTAACTGTTTTCTAGAGTTGGTACCAATTCACCTGTTTCCTGTTTGTACAGGAAAACAATTTTGTTATCCTCAAAAAAATAAAATTACAGCTTATTTTTTAAGTATTGTCTCAAATTTTAAAACTTACATTGCGGAAGTAGCGGGTGGATGCAGTGAAAATATTTTACTTCTCTAAAATCCACATTCAACTTTTATGGCATTGTTGCCATCACTACTTTTCCAGATGTATGCTGCTGATTTGCGGATGCCTCAGTTGTCATGGCTGCTACGTCTGACTGGTATCTGTTCATGAATTATGCATTTTATGTAGTGGTGATGTATTAATTTCACACTAGACTCTGTAAAGATACTATATTTACAGATTAAGCATAATCCTTCATACTTTCAGAGATGTACATTAATTCTTTTCACCTCAGGAGGAATCTGAAAGGGCTTGTTGCATTTCATAGAAAGAAATATAAATCTAGTACCTGTTTGGAAGATGAAGTCCATTAATATACTAGTAAAGTTTTGCAGTTTTTTTTTCAAGATTTTATCTTATTATGGAACTCTGAAACATGAAGTAATTCTCTACAGAAATATGGGGTAATTTTACCTAAAGAAACTCCATCCCTGAGCCCTCCACTGCTTCATACTGTCCCTTTAGAATGGGTTCTTCGAAGTGACGATAATTGCATTAAGTATTAAGCATTCTGTTACTTTATCATCTGTCTCATGTTGAAGATGAACTGTTACTCATTTGAAGTTTGATGAGAAGGATGCATTTACATCAATATATCGCTACTGCTCTACTACAGCACAGTTTTTTTCCTTTTCTTAAACAATGAGCTGTGAGGTAGCAAAGTGATGTACATATTAAATTGCATACAGTGATAGCATATGACACATTTCTGATACGTGCATTATTCCTCATAAGATACCAGTCATTTAATCTGAGTGTATAAATGAGTGCTGGTCAAATGGCTTCCCCAGTGCAATGCGGCTTTAAATCCCAGGGTTTCTGAATGTCCCTTTAGGCAACTCCCCAGTGTAGTAAGTAGCACTGAGTTGCAGCTAGCTACTATGGCTAATCAAATATTAACAGGATTGATTTCGGATTATTGTGGTAAGCATAAGTCTTGAGTTTGATTTGTATTACATTTGGGTGTGTAATTCCCAGTGCATGCTTCTGAACAGCTTCAAAAAATCTATGAATGGCCATACTAATTGCAAATCTAAAACATAATTATTGCCAGTACAAATTGAAAGTAGTGCCCAAATGTTCAGAATGGACATTTGTTTGGTATTTATCAATAATCCAAGAATAATAGCAATACCTTGTCATTTAAGTGATCAGTGGCCCACTGTGAATATACAGTACAGAATTCCTGAATTGGACAGGTTGATCCAGATATAAGATGAAAAGCTGTTTTTTTTTCTTGTTTCTTGTTTTTCAATTAGAGAGTATGATATTGTTAATTAGGCCTGGTTTTCATAAGGAAAAAATCATGCTCAAGGCAAAAATTATTTGTAACAACCTTACTTGCAAACAGGTAAATCCATCTCTGCCTTTGCTAGGTGTGCTGCTCTTTGGTAGAAAGCATCCATCATATCTTTGCTCTTTTGAGCAGCAGACTAAGCCTATTAGACCTTCATACTTTTTCTCTGGCTAATTTAACCAACAAATTTCATTATCAATTATACATTGCAGTAATACCTCTTAGAAGCTGTTGCCTTCTTGTCTCTTGTTGACACTTTTCTAAGTATATAACGACCTTTCAGTAAGTCTGAATCTTTTCAGGGAAATGGAATTTACTCATATGTGACCATTATGAAGCATAGAGATAGAAGGCTTTATGTTTTAATCAGTTCACTGCTGCTGTTGCTTCGGGATAATTAATCTGTCAGATGAATGCTTTCTGAACTTAATCAAATGTTCTCTCTTTTGCTGAGAGGTATTCGTCCCTCATACCAACACAGCTAATACTTTGGACAGCATTTGACAGGGAAATCCTGCTTTTTATCACGTGTGCTTTATGGCACGTATTGGATAATTGGGGGAATTTAAAAATGGGATGTTTTATAACTTTTTCTACATATGTGCAAATACCAAATTAGTTATGTTGAATGAAAAAAAGATTTTTTTTCTGACAGTCTGGTCATATACTTTTTAAACAACTCTGACTTACATCAGGTTTAATATTCAAAGCATTTTGTACAGTTCCAGTGCTCACTGGCTTTAATTATTCTATCACTGTTCTGCGTAAAATAAATGGTAGGGCGCTCTCTTATTTAATTTATATTAATAACTTATTATACTAGTCTAAATGTATACATTAAAATCATCAGTGAGTCCACTGGGATGAGTAGGTTTTTGTTGAATTAAGTTAAAAAGAGCTATAGAATTAATTTCACTGGGGCCAGGTCATGGCACCAATCATCATTAACCTGCTTAAGAAAACGAATTGCTGGGTTATGTATAGGTAAAGTCCTGAGTGGTTTTGAGGAAGATGAGAGTCCTGGAAACCTCACTGAAGGCCCAGGGTATTTACTGAAGATCAAAGCAGATACATGTGATGGCAGCCAAAGTGTTGCTTACATTTTGGGTTGATGAATTAAATATACCCAGTTCCACCAGCTCGGAAATGCTGTTACACACAGGGCACATGCAGCTGTCTGTATGTGTTCCCAAACACTTAGAATGCTGCCACTTCGGTGGTTTTTACCTCAATATATCTTCATTCTTATGCATGACAGCTACTTTATGTAGCTAAAAATCTGGTTCCAGAGACCTTTTATTCAAGTAGCTTGGATTATCAGCCAAGATTTTTTCCTTTTGGGGGCAGTGGGACGGAGTCTGAAATAAGTGGCAGTTTTGCTGGTTGGGTATTACAGTAATGTTAATCTGGAATGGCTGTGCCAGTTTCCCCTTGCATCAGTTCTCCATCACTGCGTTCACGTGGCTGTTTGCTGGCACTTGGCCAAACAAATGAACTTTGTGCAGTTGCTAAAATGAAGAATGCAAATGTGCTGTGTAATTCAGGATCCGGTCTGTCAATGGGGAATTTGCTACTGAAAGGAGTCTGGATGATTGTATATGGAACGTCTCTGAGCTTTAATGGGAAGTATTTTTGGAAGCCCTGATTTGTTTTCTTTTAGTTTGGTCTTGTGCCAAATACGTTTTTGCTACACTTAGTCCAGAGAAGTACGAGCATGTGACATCTTCCACAACAATTTCCATCACTTGTATTTACCACTACTGGAACTTTGCGATGGGTTATATTTTGTCATTTTTACTCTGTGTATTTACAATGGCTACTCCTTTGTCTCCCAGTTAATCCTCAAGTCGATTCAAACCCTTGTTTACCATGAAAGGTAAAACGCTAAGCAGCTACGAGCAGGTTTAGCAGGTCACACCAGGAGCATGGCTGTTCTCAGAGCAAAACATTACCCGGTAGGGTAACTGCAAAATGGTGCAGTTGCAGAACTGGGGGATCTGCCTGGATCTCGTGGAGAAGAGTAGAGCAGCTCACACCTCTCTAGGGCAAGTCTGTCCACACGTGCTGACTGGTAACTATGACGTATGCTTTGTTGCTATCTAAATTCAAGCTGAGCTCTATAATCATAATGATAACAAACTATGTATTTTGCATTCAGGTTTTGGATGCTAGTTGTGATATCCAGCGTGGTGAGTAGGAGGTGAAGATCAATAAGAGTTTGATATTTGTTTTCCTTTTGCTTCTGTGGGGGAAGATGATTTATTTAGATGCCATCAGCTGAAATTCTGCGTCCACATATATTTTCCCCATCTTTAGATATGCAAAATAGAACCAAACTACCTGTCCTCTTTGCTCTAATAGAAATTGATGAAATAAAATTACAAAATAGCCCTCATCACCAGCAGAGAAATTATTAACTAGTTTGAGCTGAGAGCAGAAATGTGATTGGATGAAAAAAAATTCAAATGTTGCTCTCAAGCCCTAGAGTATGTGTTAATTCATTAGTGTTGCCTATTTTTTTATGCTGAATTTCAAGAGTTCTGGCACTGCTACGGCTGTGAGTAGTTTTTTACTCATTACTACTGTAATTTTAATATTCTTCTATTAATTAAATTGCTAAACGCAATGGTATTAATTCCTCATGACAGCCGTTCTGCTGATATTAAAGTTAACATCAGAAAAGTGTTGGTGGGTTTCATTCTTATTAAAGTGTCAGCCATAGAAATAGAGATGAAAAGATGTATGACATGAGTGTGTAGAGCTGAAACTAAAGGACGGTAACACGAGGTGACAAACCTGGCTGCTGTGTTGAAGCAGATGTTTTTGACTGGATGGCAGAAAGAGCGTGGAGTTATTCCTTGGAAAACTCAAGCCAGTGTGGGAACTTTGGGGCTGCTCTATCACACAGCCAGCACTCCCCAGTGTGTAAGAAAACCCAACTACACAAACAAGTTTCCTCTTTTCCTCTAGTTGCGTGTTTTATGGTTACAATATGGAGAAGAAGTGGTACATTTTCTCTACTTCAGTAACTGGGGTAGCCTTCCAGGGAACTGTCTTGCCTTTGGTGGCCATCAATAGGAGATAATGCAGTAAGGATATGCTGCACCCAACTCAAAGTCCTACTGCCACTTTTTTAATAATAATAATTTTATTGGTTATTAATTACAGTGAATTTATAGTAGTGCTACTTGTTAATACTGCAGTGCTTAACACCTGGTATCCCTTAAATTCAAATTGCTTCATAGAGGAGACTGAATGTTTTCTGTCACATTTTACTAGTGGGCCAACTGGGCAAACAGAAGTTAAAAAAAACCCCATAGGTTGTAAAGCTGATTTGGTTATACACTGTTTTCAAGCCAGTTCACCTGGTGTGGTTATATGCATTTAGGGCAATCTCCTATCTCTTGGGAATATGGGGTCTTAAAAACCAAGTGTACAGTTAACTCAGCAGCCTTTACCTGCCCCGGCGGTGCACTTGCAAATCCTCATGGACTCACTGAGAGCTGCACCTGCACGCAGCACCAGAATAAGCACCTCTCTAGCTGCAGTAAAAGTAACAGCTTGTTTCATAGCATAAATAAGGATTGTACAGTTTCATTACCTGCACATCATGGTTCAGAGCTTGTAATGTCATACATATGGGCATTTGTTTAGTTATAAATTACAATCGTGGCCTTCAGCAATGTTAGCAGAGGGAGCATCCTGTATATCTTTGTTTAGACGGCACTGCTTCGATTGCATTTAATTGCTTTCCCCTGCAGCTTTGCTTAAAGGTGTGTGTGATAAAGGAGCGAATATTGTACTAAACAAGAACAGCTAATGAATGAAGGCAATGTCTATTATAAACCGTGTCGTAAGTAGGCAGCTTCTAAATGAAGATGGCTACTAATCAAGGCTATTTCTGCACAAAGTATTGCTGTCTGTAAATCAGATATTCTTACCCTGAATCTGCCAGTGCTGCTTTATTTATGAGTCAGTTCTAATTTCAAGTGGTCATGGACTGAAATAAATACCTCAGCAGCATGTCCCCTTTTCTTTATTCCAGTGCAAGAATGAAGTTGGAAAGAAAATAAAGTGTGGAAAAGAGAGCTCTAGGCCATATCTGCAAATTGGATCCCTGTGAGACTTGCGATGAGTCAGATTTCAAGATTCCTCAGGCTTGCATTCAGGATTCCTGTAATTTCCATGTATAAATGCTAGCACAGAGTTATACCTAAGCTAACTGGTGTGAGAATGTGCTGTAAAGTTGTGATGGGTTTAAGGATGCTGGATGGTTGGGAATGACACTGGCAAGCCAGTTCCTAGGAAGTTAGTCACATGGTCCAAATTTTCAGAATCTTCAGGTGCTCAGTTTATCCCCAGCTGAAGTATTTTGTGACCTATTTGACACAAATCCACAAAATTCAAGTGTACTTCTGCTGCTTGTAGAAGAAATTGTTCATATTCTCTCCCTATCCCCCATAAACTCATTTAAATCTTCATAGCACATAAGTGCAAGTGCTCTCTCATTGCAAAAAGAAAAGCTTGTGGTTCATTTATATCAGTGTGTGGGTGGAACTAGTGAATATTGATTGGTAGGTCAAAAGGTTTCATGAACACAAACTTGCCCCCTTAATAGGCCTCTATTAAGACAGGTTAACTCCACCGTTCTTACAAAAGCAAAATGTGTACAAAGCATATACAAGTTAACTGAACAGGAGTTAACGTTTCTCTTCTCCAACCAATGTACCATTAATAAATCTCTGATTTTTCTGACAGAGCTACACAAACCTTGACTGTTTTCATTATTAACTTAATTGCTTTTCACTTACAGGTACACGGCCTTTTCCTGTTGGAGGCTAATGCACATTTCCTTGACAGGTAGAATAACCAGAAAGGTTTGAAAAATGATGGAATAACCAATGCAAAGTGAAATGTGAAATCAAGGTTTCAAGGAGAAGGACAAACCTTGAAAGATCCAGAGTTCTGATTTGATGTCTTTTGGGGTAGGGCAAACTGCTTACAGGTGTTGCACCATGGCTGGCACAGGACAGCTCAGTGTGAGTGTAGCCTGTAAATGTTGTCGTGGCATCAGAATTTAATAGTGATAGGCAGTAATAACAATAGGAAGCTTAACTGAAAATGTGGTAAGCTACATAACTTGCCATGCTTGACTGTCTGTTGCCTTGCATCTGATGAATTGTTTTATAAAGTGTGCTAGAGTCTGTGATTGTGCATGTATCTGACTGCACAAAATCTGAGCCTGAAATTATTTTGTAAGAATGCTATTAAATTAGGATTTTCCATAAGACTTAACTTTTTGGACTTCTCTTGAGTAAATGGCTCTTTGGTAACGTGATAGCCAGTGTGAATAGTTAAAGTATTGGCAAAGTTAAAAATAAAAATCTGCATTTGAGGATGGGTACCAAATTCCAGATTTCCCAGTAAGAGGTGCAGTTTGAATTTCATATTAGTTCTTCTCTTAAGGTCTGATTTCTTGCTGAGTCTCTTCTGCTACCTGGTTTTCATACAGCATTGTCTTTGTTTTCTCTCAGTATCTCTGAATACTCTTTCTCACATTGCTGGTGGACACAGTTGTATTAGAATTGTGACTCTGATTAGGGTAAGTGATTTGTAAAATAAGAGATGGCTTTCTGTTTGATTCAGTGGCCCAATGAATGCAGTCTGTGTTGCTGGAGTGCAGTTCTTGGACAGATGAACAGGTCAGCAATTGAGAACTGGGGGCCCCGACAAAGTCATCAGCATTGCTCTGAAAGGTGTCTATGGATAAAGAGAATTGCCAATTGGTTTTAATGAAATTCCTTTTCTCACAAAATTCAGAAGTATTTGTGAGGTTTCATATTCCAGACCTGCTGTAGGCAGAATATTTAGTCTATAATATCATTATATTATGACTTCCTTATCCTAGCGGTGTCTCTTGATTTAATTTGTTAAACTGCTTTTGTCTAAAACTGAGATGTGCAAAAATCACTCAAAGTGCAGTCACACGAAGACTAGATTCTAAGAGATATAATCATACTTAGCATATAAATTTTTTATTAATATTTTCAAAATAGTGGAAGAACAGTAACTGAATCTGCAGCCTGATATGATTTTTTTTTTTGTGTAGAAATGAAAAATAAAATGTGTATTCCCAGCTTCTGTTGCTTTAAAGAACTGACAGCTGATTCCTCAGCTGAGAATGCATGCCTCCGTTGGTTCCTTTATTTTGGTTTTGGTGTGTGATAGCTAAATTACAGGTTTTACAAACACTGTTTTTCTTCTCTGAATCAAGTTTACATTTAAAGTTCATAAAATAAAATGTAGGTATACAGCAGTACATAGTGTATCTGAGAATTTTCTTCTGTGGTCTGGGATGTCATGTCAGTGTGTGCCTGGGGAAAAGAAAAGCTTGCTGATGGGAATGCACTGCAGAATGCTGATAGGAACTTCTCCAGTATGGACATGCTGCATGGGGAGAGAACATGCGGTAGGCAGGACAATTTTGAAACCTTCAGTCTGATAGAAAACTTGATCTGGATGGAATAGACTTCTGAAATTGACATGGTTGTTCAAAACGTGCTCAGGAAAAGTGAGCATATACGCAGTTTAGACCTGCATATGGAAATGGCAGAAAAAAGGACTGGTGTCTGCCAAGCGCTGGACATCAGTTCTTCATCAGCTGAGCATTGTGTTAATCAGATAGGTTAGACAAACTTAGGGCAGTTCAAAAGCAAATCCTGATATTCATAGTGCAGATAAATAGCGTCTAAGTGACACATCCTTGCTATGACTAGTAACTTAACCATATGTCCCCAGAAGTGAGTCCAACACATTTCTGCTGGTGGTTGTGCTGTTGCTGAAACAAAACTGAAAGAGATGAGCCCAGCACTTCCTTATGCCTTGGCAACCTGTGATGAGTGCGTTGTTTCCCTTGCGATGGTCAGCATTGTCATGTTTTGTCTTGGTCCATAAATCCCCTCGAGTCCCTCATAAAACAGTCACATATGGTGTTTGTTGGTATTCTCCTGTCATCCATCAGCCATAGCTTTCCACCACTGACTCTTTGTGTGACATAATGGATATGGTCTTCATGGTGAATCTTCCTGGAAGCCAGCTTGTCCATGATTGAAACTGTGTGAGGCAGAACAATCTGACAAGCTCTCTATTTCTGTCTTAGCAGAAGCTGAATTGCTGTATGATAGACATTTATCCTGTTTTGGTACTCCCTACATAGAAAGTCAACAGTTTGTTTGCAATCCGTCATGTCATATATGGTCTGCCATACCTTCTGTAGAGAGTTTCAGCAGCAAAGAGAGCAGCAGTCAGCTCATACACAGCTTTTCTCATTTGGCCTTTCCATTTTGTTCTTCCACATTATCCACTGCCTAGCTACTCTGGTACAACACATAGACTCTTTGAGGCATAGCTTTATACAGATGGTGTGGTTGGCCATTTACGAGTCAGAAATACATACTGATTCAAGACCTCTGAGTATTAAATGATGTACCTGCCAGTCTTTCATAGATGAGATTGCAAGAGAACTTGATTTTAGTTCTTGGTGTTTTTGAATTTCATGCCTGACACAGACTGAAAAGCAAACTGTTTTGGCTGAGAATAACTTATGTGTCTGCTTTCCTTGTGAGGCCAAAGTGTTGTTCCATACAGTGTGCGCATTTACATCAATCAGACAAAGAATATCAGAGTTGGGGATTATCTAGGGAGCGTTGGCTAACATAAGGTCACCTTGCTTCACAGTTCTAACAAAAAAATTAGCCCTTCTGTTTGCTTCAGATGTTTCTATCCCTGCAATAAAAATTTTTGGTAACTGGAAAAGAAGATAGACTTGAAATTAAACTTAAATTGAGAGAAATTAATGGAATGTGTGTAAGAGAATTCTCCTCAGCCAGCTGAGTTGCCTTCACTAGTGCTGTGCTGAAGTCCACAGGTCTCTTCCCTGTTCCTAGCTCCATTCTTTGCTCTGGGTGATTGCCTTTGGTGATTAGTGATGCTTGCATATTTCCAAGTAGCAGCAAACATTGGAGAAGAGTTAAATGTGGCAACACCATAAATCTCTAAAATCTTGCTTTTGCTGTTATTAAAGAGTAATGACAGTAACTTTTTGCTACAGTAATTTTGTTTGGGTAATAAAGAAAGACAATTTCTTGATATTCTCATCCCTTACATTTTAGGGGTGATTTGCACAATGCGTCATGGGACTGCTGAGTCACTCAGAAATCATTGAAAGGTCCTTCTGCTTTTGCACCAGCAGCTGCCTTTCAGGCTGCACACACCTAAGCTTGTCACTCTAGCTAGTGCTATTACTGATTGCTCCCTGTAATGTTTCTCCTTGTATCGTTTCTCCCTCTTTAGTTACAGAGATTTTATTAAAGGCTTTTTTTCTTGCCAAGTAGTTTTTATTAAAGGTTGTTTTTTCTTGCCCCATCTAAGGGAAAGTCTTTCCAAAGACAGAATTGTTTCCTTCCCAGTAACTGCACTGACACATATGAATTGTCTGATGCTGAACTGATAGATGAGCTGTCATCAGGGTACAAACCTGTGACTGTTAGAACAAAGGTTGGCGAATTCAAATGGGAAATAAAGTGCAGATTTTTTAACAGCAAGGGAAATTAATAATTGAAACAACTCACCTATGGATCCAGTGAGGAACAGCTGTCTTCCTAAAAGACATGCCCCAGTTCAACAAGAAGATACTGAGCTTAGTGCAGGAATCAACTGATGAAATTCTCAGGGCTATGTTTGGCAGAAGTCCAGAGCAGAGGATCCAATGGTAACTGCTGAATCGCTAAAGCAAAACCAAGCTGCCTCTGAAGGAGCAGCAAACAACCTTCCCTTGTGGATCAGACATCAAAGCAGGGAAATGTAGCATTTGACAAGTGTACTGTATATGGTAATCAAATTGCTTCTGTGCTCATTTACAAGTTTCTCTTTCCCCCTATCAGCTGCATTTTTCATCCTATATTTTTCAACTTTTTTTTCTCTTCTGCTTTTTTATCGTTTTCTACTCCAAAGCATTGAAATTGTAGCTGAACTTTTGAACCACATATGGAGTTTGTTTAACTTTAATCACCAATACATACAGTAGTTTTCAACTACATTGCAGTTTTACAGAGTAGGCACCCCCAAACTGCAATGTGAGGAGGGAATGGATAAGTTTAGGATTAAAAACTGTTTAGAAAATCTGAGAAAAAGAAATCCTAGCAACAAATAATAGTGAGTTAATTCACCTGTCAGTAGCAGCCAAGGGTGCATGCTGGTGATGGCAGCATGTACGTTCAAAGAAGGTGGTCTGATTTTGAACAGCTGGCAACAGTGCAGCTGAGTTACAACATATAAGTGTGGCATTCTGCTCCTGTAGGGTATGGGAACTTGGAGCCTCTGCTGGAACCTTGGGCTTCTAACTGAGCAATGAATGCAGACTTACACAGGTTCTCAATAACATTTTGCTGCATCTTTGTCCATAAGCTTAAGCATTGGGGCTAATTTACTAGAGGTCATTGGTATGTGAGTAGATGTATATTGCTTACTTTAAATATTTAATCTTTTACTGCCACAATCTTGGATGCACTTTTTGGAAGTGTAATATTTATCTGACATTTTGGGCTTATTGAAACACCTTCCTAGTGAGGTCACGGGATCTGCTGCTTATGTGCACTATGAAAACCTAATGAATGTACAGTGAATGCATGTGATTTGCAAGCACTGCTGCCTTGCTGCTGAATGCTGCTCAGTGCACATGTGCTATGGGCATATATGGCAATACTCAGCTGGAAGGATCGTAATCCTCCTCCTAGAAAAGGACGTGGATTCATTTTTATAGTGAAATGACCAAGAAACCTGGGGATCTCAGCAGAGCATTCTACTATAAGCTCTACACATTTTCAGTGCGCTTTTTCCTGCTTATTTGTATCCATACTTCTGTTGTCTCATATAATAAAGTAGGCTATGAGCTTTTCACAGTGGGTACTATCTTTCTGTTCTCTCTCTCTAACAGCATCTAATATCAGGGACACCTAACGTGTTACTGTGGCTTCTAACTGTTATGATAATAATTTTAATAATATTTCAGTTACTTTGACAATGATTAACTGTGCCAAGTTATTGGTGGTTGACACTAACTTAACCACATTTGCATCCTGAGTCTTTCAAACAGCAAGCTGCAACATAATGACCTGAAAATTTCCCATCTGAAAATCGTTTCTCAGCATTTAATGTATTGTTTAATTAAATGTGAACAGCAAACTTCTTGTTTGGATTGTTATACCAGGAGAGAATCTGGTAAATTGTCTCTCACTGGAATCTTTTATGAGACTGGGGCAACCCAGGAAGTTCCTTTTCAGCTATTACATGACAACTAGAAGAGTTTCAGAGAAATTATTTCTTAACCTCATTTTTGCTTTCCTATAGGCTCTTCTGGAGGACTTCTTAGCTTGTGACCTTCCAAGAAGTACGATCAGTGAGGGTTGCGCAGTTACCAAATATCCGTACAAGGTGAAGTTCCTTTCACATTATACTTTCAACAGAGATTGTCAACAACTTAATGGCTTCAGGATATACTTGAATGAAGCATCCAACACAGCTGTAGTGCATAGCGTGTTTGTTTTGCGTCTCTAGAGACCTTTACATTTAGATTATACATTAACTTGTAGTAAAAGTGCAATATAATTAATTGTTTTTGTTTTTCCAGGCATAGCAAGAGGCTTGTATGGCTATCACTCCATTCAGAGCAACAAAATAAAGAGGAACAGGTAAAGTAGTGGAGTACTGATTCCTGTCAGCTGTGGTAATATTGCACACACAGTTACAACACAGACCTGCTATTTTAGGACAAGTAAAGGATAAACAGTCAAGGGGAGGTATGAAATGACAATGAATCCTCTTCACCTCTGCACGTGTGTGGAGAGTAAGCAGGGCTTTTGGCCCTAAGACAGAGAAATGACGTTGGTAGGGTTTTTGTTTTTTTGTCAGAAGAAATATTCAAAGGAAATTCAGCTATTCTGGCTTAACTGTTTTTTACTGAGAGAATGGTGATGTTCTGGAACAGGTTGCTCAGAGAGTTTGTGGATACCCTGTCCCTGGAGGTTTTCAAGGCCAGGTTGGATGGGGCCCTGGGTAATCTGATCTAGTACTCGATCTAGTGGCTGGCAACCCTGCCTGTGGGAGGGGGGTTGGAACTTGATCCTTGAGGTCCCTTCCAACCCAAACCATTCTATGATTCTATGATTCTGAGAACTGAGAATGAATGACAGACTGTATTAATACAGATGCACTACTTAGGAGAAAAGCTGGCCAGGCTGACCTGCCCTCGTTAGCAATTCCTTTTGGTTCCTATGATGTAATCAAGTTAGGTAGGCGTTTGTATTACTGCAGGCATCCTTCATTTTTTTCAGTCACTCAAGAGATTTTAGGTTGCCCTGTTATAAACTGCTCCGGTTTTCTGTTTTTTTATCATTAGCTCTTTTAAATTTTTTATGGCACTCACGGCACTATAGATGTTGTCTAGTTACAGAGCCTGTATTCTGACGCAATACCAAAATGGCAGAGGTGGTCATGAGGAAGTCACACTATTACTTTAAAAAGCAAAATATCCTATCCCCGCACATCCTGGTTCTTCTATTCTTGAGTTTGTCAAACTCCATGTGCTTTCCCAGATTGACACATCATCACATATCCCCTAACCTTCCTAAGAGGGATTGTAGCATGCTTGTGTGGTGGCTGTGACTTTGAGGTGTATACTTTTAGGATGCTCCGTTGCAGTGGTTAGAGTATTGTATTTCTGAAGGAGCAGAGATCGTGTCCATGTGTGTACCTGTAGGATGTCACCTCTCCAAACACAAATCTGCCCATGATACCACTCAAGTACTGCCAATGTTTGCCAGTTTGATTTTTGCTTAGTTACAATGGACACAAGTTACTGTTGACCAGCTGAGAAGCAATTTTCCTTTTCTCCCGATGTACTGTCACTGTTCTCCTACTTTGTCACTTTTACCTGCATAATTCCATCCATTCTAATCTTCAGTGAAAAACTAGGCCAGATTGTAATGCAGCTGTGAGGAATAGTTTAAGTGTAATGAAAGTGGCTTCATAGGATGATCCTTTTGTGAATTAAGTTTGTTGGTAGAGCTCTAATTCTTGTAGGATTTACCTGTCATCAGCTGGCCCATTATTAAACACAATTTTGCCTGCCTACATTAAATTCTAAGTTATATTAAACATTATTCATTGAGACTAAGTACTTTTTTCATAAAAGAAAACTTAATACTTGAGAGTACCTTTTAATATTGGGAACCTTTCCCCATCCCCTAATGCTCTGACAGCATCTTCTCTATTGCAGGTACGCTAACAATAAGCCCAATTGAAATGTCAGCACTTAGCAGCAGCTCAACAAGGGCTCTTGCAGAATCGTTCCTGATCCTGATTCAGCAGTCATGTAGGTACGTACCTCTGACACAAGAACTGAAGAACTGTTATAGTCACTAGGTTAGAGATATAGTTCAATACATGCTTTCTAAAGGAGCTGTTTTTCATGTGGAAGAACAAAATTCCTGTAATTTGGCCAATAGTCAAATGGCACAGTGACCTGGGAGCCAGAAGAGTTTGCCTCCAATGTCCGTTTCCAGTATGGCTTGTGGCTCTGGTATTATCACCCCTTCAGATTCTCAAGTAAAATAATGTATAAAATAATTGAATTATATATCACTACTGCTGAGAGAGTCAATTACTGACCTTCTACTTCAGTGAGCTTAGCTGTGAAAAATTGGGTAAGAAGCAGGGCCTTGCTAAATGCAAGATACTACATCTGAACAGTGCACTCTTGGATAAACAGAAATTACAGAGCAAATAACAAAATGTGAAGAAATAAGATCCAGATTGAAGTGTGGAAATTGTGGACTGTAGAAGTGATTACTTTTATAAATAGTTTTAAATGTGTGTTTGCTCTCTGAGTTTCACTGTAAATTGTAATGAAGAACCTCTAAGTTCAGATGTGGATAGGGCCAAATCTTGGAGTTGTTGTTTGGGCAAACAAAAAATGCTGAAAAAATCAATCTTCCAACTGAAAATAATTGTGTTTTGACTCTCTAAAGATAGCGGGGCTGAGCCTGATTATCATATTATTCTGCTGTCTATTTATTGTGCTAAACATTTGCTATAACCTTTTTGCACCTTCCTTGTCATTCACACTTGATATAAACTAAAACTGCACAAAAAATAGTGGATTTTAAAAATCTCATACATTCTGTCTGTAATTATTCTGGTGGCACGGTGTGACCTGCTGATTCAGTTCTTATTGAGATGAATATCAGCTACTAGTAGACCAAGGTTCAGTGAATACATTAAATCTTGAAGCTCCAATCAATCACCCACTTCCTCATGGCAGTGTCTAGGATGTCTGGAAAATAAGAAGTATCAGAGGTGATTAGAAGAGACCTCTTCAGATACAAAAAGTTTCAGAAAAGTTGTGTATCAATTTTGGATTTACTTTTTTCTGACAACCTTTTTTTTTTTTTTTTTTTTTTTTTTTTTTTTTGGTGCCATTACAGAGACTTAGGAGAAAGTGAGTGTTTCACTCACTGTTTCCCATTGAGGCAGTGTGCTGAGCAGAGATGCTTTGATACAGCCTACTTGGCTGCTCTACAGGGTGACTAATACATAGCAGCCTTGTCCAAATAGGAACTGAACACCTTTATTTCCTGCCCGAATCCACTTTGCAACTGGGGCTCAGCATGGGGAATCTGTCAGTGCTCTGCAAGCAACTTTAGAAGAGAAAGACAGAATAGGAAGAGCAGTCACTTTGGACTAAATTTTAAAGGCAGTGGTTTAACCCTTCCTAGGAAATCGGTCAAGTGGCTCTTAATGCTATTTTCTCTCTGAGGTGTTTGACCCAAGGGTAGAAAGGGTTTTCTTAATATCTAAAGTTATTGTTCCAATGTGTACATTCCAGTGACCATCATAATGGATGCTATTAGGGAGTAGAGGAGCAAGGGAGCACACAGTAACATACAAATGACTCTGCACTCCTTGTCTTGTTTCAAGCATTTCACTCTTTTTTTTTTCCACATAATCTTCTTTTCTTCAGGTTCACTGTGTATGTATAGTATGTACAGTCTTTCTCACACTCATACCAGTTTTCCTTCAGCCATAGTGGGAGGTGTTTCACTAATGATAGAATCAGGGTATATTGTAGAGACAAAGGATGCAGTTTGCCCTATTTGCTGAGCCTGTTAAACTTTAAATGCCTCATTTTCATCAGACCTGTATGGCTGCACAGGAAGAGCAAAGGATTATTTCTGTTCTCAGTTACCTGCTCACCTCAGTAAGAACTACAGTAGATGTATCTTGGGATGTTTCTATTACTAGTGGGGATGTCAGCCTACAGAGACACACAGAGGATGGATACTTCTGGAGTGAGAATTGTACCTTTAATTTTTTTTTTTTTTTAACCAGAGTGAGTAATTAAATATAATTATTTGGACAGTTCTGCATTTTTAATACTAAACACTAGTATTTATTTTATGATCTCACTTAACTTATGTTTGTAGATTTTAAAGGGACAGAATTCTGTTGCAATATTGTGAAGGCCTTAACATTTTAACAGGGCAGCTGTCTTGACTGGCATCACTACTCTGACACATAATGCTTTCATTAGAAATATTTACATTTTGAAGGTGATTGCACAGTTTTCTGAGTATAATCTACAAAGGTGCAACTAAACTGCCTTTCTTCTGGAAAACATTTCTTCAGTCTATCCTATGCTAGTATGATCACTCATATGTTGTACATCTCTTCTCCATCTCTTCCTACCTATAAATTACTCAGAACTTTTATCATTAAGATTGTGAAGCAGTAATTTTACTTCTGTCTTCTGAAGTGCTACAGAGGGATTTGGCTTGGAATGAAGGGTATGACATCCTTGTGAAACCGGGAAATCAGGCATCAGTTGTGACTGACAGGCTCTCTTATAGAAACATAAGAAAGATGGGTAAAAATATATGTTTTATTTAAAAATATTAGAAGACTCAATATAAAATATTTAAGCTGGCACAGCTTAGTCGCTAGAACCTACCATCAAATATAACAATAAGCGTGTCAAAGTTTATAGAGCCCTTTGCTAGATAACTTTATATCAGCTCCCTCCCTTGAGTTGACTCAAGACTGGTTAATTCCACTTTGTATGATAAATGTAACCTCTTGCAGCAACCCAAAGATTTAATTCTTTTCACCTGAAAATGCTTAATTTAATCGTCTATAACAGAAGCCATCATGTAATTCATGACTTGTCTTGCACAAAAATGGCAATTTTTTTGCTATCGGATTCTGTAATTCCCTCTGATTGACGGGCTTTTCCACTTAACTACCTCCAAGGACACTTCTGAGGAGTGTGTGGGCTTATAGTCAGAGGCTGAACTTCATTTATCAACTTGGAGAGAAGAATGGGGTATGTGTATTAGAGGGTGAGGTCTGAAGCTGTTGTTGCACTGTTTCGTGCAATTTTTTGCCTTGATTCTGGTGCGTTGTAAGGTTAAGGTAGGACTACCATTTTATTTGCATTTTCTCCCAAATAGCTTCCATCAAGCCACATTATCTTTCACACAGGAAGGTAACCTTTCTTTTCTACACAAGTTGACTTGTGTACCTTGTAACCCATGTGCAAAGTAGAGTCTGCTCTGGAGTTCTTGAACCACCTGAAGAGCACAGCTTTGCAGAGGCACAGGCCAGTTTGTCTTGATCAAACTGCATACTCTGGACCACAAAACATGTACTTATTTTATTTATCTCAAAGAAGTGTATTTATTGCAGAACGCTTCTGTGATTCTTATTTTGTTCCTGATATGTGAGCTTCTTCCTCTGTGAGTGTTATATGCTGTCTATGTAATCATGTTGTAATAATGTTGTAACCTATGGCATTATGGCCAATTCCTACTCTAAATACCATATTCCTACTTAGTAGATGTGTGGGAACTGTTAGGTCATGGCCTGAACCAGTGATTGAGCACCTGGTGAGGAGGCGTGGCCAGCCCTGGTAGCACAGGTGGAAGCAATTTTCACCTATGTTACCCTGGGCCCACCCCTCCCTAACCTCATTTAAGGGCTGGCAGCTGCAGGGGGAGCATGTCCACTTGGAGATTGTCTTGTTTGGATTGTCCAGTGAGCCCTGATCCTCAGAAAGCAGTAAGTGATTCCTTCTTTGTTACTGGATTGTGACTGCTGCCTTTCTTGGTTTTAAAGTAACTCTATCTGCTGCCACCTGTCCTTACACTTGCTAAACTTCTAAAGTCTGGGAAAATTCAGCTCTTAGTGCTAGCAATCCTGCAAGGCACAGAGTGTCACGTAGATGTGATACACTAATGACATAATGTTTAAGTGGTTGTGTGAACTTATATTATTAGAAAAATCAAAAGTGTATTGATGCAGTTGTGAGACTGTTTTAATGTGATCCTATTAACTGTTACTACTGCTTTGCTGTATGTTTTTGCTTTAGTTGATTCTTCTTTAGATCTATGGCTAGTTCTGTACTCCATTCTTTTCCTGAAGCACAGAAGAATTTCTCTGCTAGCAATTAGCATTAATTTCAGCAAGCTGGTGAGGCTGTCTGGCTGATAAGCTTAGAAGATATTGTATGTAATGATATGGTGTTACACTGAGTGTTAACCTAAGTGCCTTCATACTGGGCTACAGTCTTGCTATGATAGGAATTGAAATGCAAAGGAAATATTGTGGAAGGTAGTGGGAATGCAAGTGGGGAGGCAACAGCTGGGTTCAGGCTGATGGGAGCACCTGCGATTAATGTTCTCATTAGCGGGACAGGCAGCTGCTTGTTGCTGCTTGTTAAAAGCTTTGTATGCATCTCAGCAAAGGGAATGTGGGCTCATCTTCAGGGGTTTCTGAGCTGCATAGTGCTGTAAGGAAGGAAACAAAAATATGTATTCTGAGGTGATAGAAAGCAGTAGTGTTGGCTGGGCAGGTATTGGTACTGTTATTGGAGGAGCCACAGGAGTCCAATGGGAGAAACAAGCTTTTGCATCTGAGATAATAGAGATTACAGGAGATGATGGGGATGTTGTTCAGCAGTGCTGATTTGAATGACTGAGCTGACATTTGTCAAGTAAGAAAAGAGCAGCCTATGAACTTTAGGAAGAGTATTCAATAAAACATCATAGGTCAAGCCAGTGGTCTGTGATACTGCAAGATGACTATCCTACCTAGTGATGATACTAGTCATTAGATTTGTGTCCAGATTCAGTGCACCCTGAACTTCAGAGATGCTTCACTTTCGTGTGAGTCCATATCTTTGTGACAATACAGAATGCTTGCGTAATCATAAATACTAACTTCTTTTATTTATTCCCTTTAAAATCTGGATGGTTTTGAATGTGAATCTCCTAGTCATTCCCCCTTTTCCCATAGCTGTATGATCTTATTCTGTACCAGATCACTGAGCTGTAAACGGAAGTGCTGTTCCTAGCAAAAATCATAACAAGTTCTGTATGATGTTGTATCCACAAGAAGTTTCTTCCTGTTCTTTTTGTTTAGTGCAAAGAAAAAAATTAATCCTATGGTGACATATAATTTGTCCTCATTATGAGGAAACAGAACTTATGTACGCTCAAAAGCTATTTGTTAGTCTAATACACCAGGCTAAAATTTTAGCCACCACTGATTGTGCATTGTTGACTTGACAGCAGAAGTAACCGTAACTTAGACATAATGAATGCTTTCATGCAGTATGCACAGTCCTCCAAGAGTCCTTATTTCATACTATTTAATGCTGTGCTGAACAGTTGAGTTTGATAAAAGCTGAAGCAGTCAGAATTATGCTTTCATTTAGATTTTAATTTTTAAAGGGGGAAGGCAGATGGTATTGTTTTACAGAGAGAATAGCCCAGCATGTCCTGCAGTACTAAAAGTCTCTTTGAGCCCATCTGATACTGGTCTCTGAGTTATCTCTGCTGGCATCCTTTGCTTACATATTGCCTTGAAATTGCATGTATTAGTTCCCTATCAGAGTAACTTGCAGGCATAGAAATCAGCCACGTCCTGAGAAGGTCACTGGGATCCTGGGGGTGGACAATTCATTCCCAAATTGGCAGCTTACGTGTAAATTGCTAGTCTTAGTGCCAAAGGCTTCACTTGCTCAAAAGACATGTGCTAACTTACAGCAATAGGCAGATCTTAGAAAGTACAGTTTCTTTGCCTGGCATCTAGGAGCAAATTAAATCTAAATTGTTCCCACTATAGGTTGAGAATCTGTCTATGAAACTGCAGAGGCCTGAGATCTTCTTGGTTCCATTTTTTCTTGAATTAATTAAGGAAATCTCCAAATATAAAGGACTCAGATCCATTTTTTTCCTCTTCCTCAAATTCTTCCCCCATGCTACCTGCATAGAAGAACCTTGCTTCATTATCTGCATCAGTTAGGAGTCTGCCTTCTGTACCTTCTGGTTTTCCTTAGCCTTCATAGAAGGATGTCATGTGAGTCTTCTCATCTGTGGTTTTCTGGTTCAAACATCTGTTTAAAAAGCTATTTTAATCTCAGTATAGGTTTGTCTCAACGTAGACCAACTGTTTTCTCTCATAAATCTTTCCTGATGCTTCCACGTCCTTGCATTTACTCAAAAACTTGGGCACTAACACCTGTTATTTGCTCAGCTCAAATTCCTGGATAGCTGTTTGAAGCTTGTGATGTTGGAATAATTGAATGTGAACACCTACTGGGGTGGAGTTTGGGAAGGGAAGCTGGTTTGTTCTATGCTTGGTGAATACTGTACAAGTAGGTTAAGAAAAGAATCCTGGGTCTAATTCAAAAGCTTTGGCTGCCATCATTTGTTGTGTGTGAATTCATGATCATCTTCCTGGCAGTATGTTACAGTGGTAAGGAATTGTTTTTTTTTAAACTGAGATAATGTTTTAAAAATGTTTGGGAAGATGTGATAAGCAATTAGTAGTGGGTTCAGGTATGCTGGGAACAGAGCATAAGTGGAAGGTAGAGCAGGCAAGTAACTAACTCTGTTGTGACAGATAGTGGGAGGAGATGAACGAGGAAAAAACTAGGGAAAACAAGGCTGGAACCAGCTTTCCACCCTTGAGACTATTTCACGTGCTGCTTGCTGATAGGTGCTTGGAGATATTAAAGAGTAGACTACAGAGTGAGGGATGTGCCTAAACAGCAGATGCTTCATTTTTCTTGTGGTTAGATGGCTTTTCCTTGTGCCAGATTCCTCAGTGATGAGGAACTGCTGATCCATGCTTCTGGGGAGTGGTGGTAGTAGAGGGCACCAAGCAGCATCAGTACTGAAAGAACACCCTTTCCCACATTGACTGGAAATGATCTGCAGCTGACTTGGGGGGGGGGGGGGGGGACACAAAAACAACTACAGAGTTAGAAGAAAAGGGTAGAATGCAAGTAGTAGCCCCACATTTCTTACATTGTTAACCCCAACGGACCTGCTGGTGCTTGCGTAGAGAAGCATGCTAATTTCAGTACAATACTGTCAGCATAAGAAACAGGATTAGGTCTTCAGCATGGTATTTTATTAACTGCTACTGAATATTGTGAGCATTGTTCATGGGAGGGCTTTGCCTCTCAGGATATTTTGTGCGTTGACTCTCGGCTGGAAGCTGGGTAATACAGATACTGGCTGTATGAAAAGTGGTGTGGGACTTGTTTAAGCATACACCTTGCTCCTGAAGCAGAAATGATCTTAAAGTTAGATGTATCACATCTCATAGTGTTTCCAATGTAAACCTCTGCCTGTGCTTTACCTGCTGGCTCCTGTGAGAGAGATTAAAGCAGAGAGAGAGAACCTCCTGCGGTTTGGAAGAGCTGTCCTCCCTTTCCTATCCTCCAGAAGGGAACTTCACTGGAAAAACTGACAAAAGTATAACCTATATCCAAATCAAAAAGCACACCTATCCTTTAAAAAAAAAAAATAAAAAAAAAAAATTGTTAAGTTATGTGTAACAGTGCCACCTGCTGAATCCCATCTAACGCCTTTCTTCTCAAAGGTAATGTGCATCTTAATGAAACAGTGTTGATCTTCGTTAAGGTACAGAGAGTTGCCCTGGCTATTTCTCATGTAGAATCTAGGCTACAACATGGTTTAGAATGCTGAACTAAATACTCCTCTGCAGTGCAAAAGATTGATTTGATTAAGTTTATCATTACTCATATGCAAAACACCATCCTTAGAAATCAGACCAAAAATGATTTTTGTCTGCTGTTAAATGATTTTGATGCATTTCCTACTATTCTTAGCACCGAGGTATTAAAAAATAAACTGAAATTGTGCTTGTAAGTAACTTGTCTAGATGAGGTGATATTCTAAAGATGCAAACAAACTGAGATTCTTGACTGAATTTCTGAATTAAGGGAAACTTGATAAGATCAGGAACACTGTCAAGTAAGTCTAAAATGAGTGAGATGGGCTGTCATGAGGCAGGCATTCTGGTAGAAGTGAATGAATGCCTTTGCTGCATTCAACAGTTTAATACAACAGCCACATGCTGTCTAAAAATACTTTTTTTTTCCTTTTTAAGCTCTTGTGATCTGATTTTTTTTTTTGTATTATTTGTATTTATTTCTAGCTTTAAATGGCCCTGTTCATTGTAATGGAATACTGGTGTAGCATAGTGCTGTGGAGTATAGCTCCAAAGGACCATCCTATGTAAAGGCAGATACTGGGGAGCTGGCAGCTGTAGTTTGAGTAACCTCATTAATGCCACATGGGTAAAACTGATTTATGGCACTCCTGTGCCACTTGCGTGTTATAAAAGTGCTTTCTGCATTACATCATGTGCAAAAAGACAAATTTGACTGTGTTTAAATCATACATGTAGAATCATAGAATGGCATAAGTTGGAGGGGACCTTAAAGACTACCCTGCTTTAACCCCATGCTGTGGGCTGGCTTCCCCTATCAGCTCAGGCTGCCCAGGGCTGCATCCAACCTGGCCTCGAGCACTTCCAGGGATGGAGCACCCACAGCTCTCTGGACAGCTTGTTCCAACATGCGCTTGCTGAACACATTTTCCACCTGTTGCAGTGTTTGCCTCAAGGGCTGGTTTCTGCCTTTCTGATGACCACCAACTTGTACTGATGCCCTTTTGCAAATGCTCACAGCCCAGAACAGTTCTGCTCTGGTCACAAGTGCAGCTTTGACTTTGGGGAATAAATCCAAACTGTAACATGCGTAGCCATTATGGAATGAGTTGGCAGGAAATTTTACATGGAAGAGGGCTTGCTGTGAAGCTGCCTTTATTAGGGAAATAGAAGAGAACAGAATGAAGTGAGTAGGACTCATATAAAAGATGAGCAGTAAAATGCAGGATTCATGCCTCTTTTCTTCTTGTTATCCTTTTAAACAACAAAAAGAAGCTCTCAGTGTGTGGTGAAGATTGCTTGGGTTATTTAGGAACCTAAATCTGCATATTCTGGCACCACATTCAGAAAAGCTGGTCTTAAGTGTCTGTCATAGCTGAAGCTTGTGTTTATTTTTCTTCTGACTGCCCCCGGCACTGACATTAGGGCTATGAGTGTGTAAGTATACAGAGATGCATTCTTGTTCCCATTCCAATGCGAGCTCTGTGATATTGGCCTCGGTGTTTCTAAGCAAGGGAAAAGGGATGTTGACAGGCATGTAAATGAAGCTGGACACATGCTTAACAAAAAGTGACAGCAAAGTAAAACCAGTGACTTTGTTCCATCAAAAGATACAAATTTCCCATCCTCCAGCATAACATTCAAAGCGCCGGCATTCTCTGAGCTGTTTTCACAGAGGATGTTCTCTAATGGTCAATTTGTTTGAAGGGAAAAAGGATGGCATTGCAAATGCAGCAAATAAAATCTAGCAGTGCTGCAGCATGTAATTCTAGCAGATATCCTGTTGCTGGAGTCAGGCTTCCTAAGAAAAACAACAGCCGTCTGTACTGGCTCTGGATGGCAGCAGTGGCACAGAACTGGGAACCTGTTTTCTTCCATCGAGGAGCGCAGACAGGGATGGAAGTACTCTTGTATTTTGGCACCTGCACTCAATAAGTGTGTGCTGAAATATCTGATAAAAGCTTCAGAGGCATCTTAAGAACTCTGAACCATGAAAAAGATACTGTTGGCTTCAGCTTGGACTCAGCTCAAAATCCAAGATGAACACAAAGGATTTTCTACCCTTATTATAAAAAAAAAAAGATGGTTCATAGCATCTCTGGATTCACAACTGCTGTGAAGCCATAAGCTTCTGTACATTTAGCAGTCATGTTAGCGTGCCAAAATAATATTTCTATTCAGTCTGATTTCAGTGGGTTTTCAGGCAAACTTTTCACCTATGCATCTCTCAAAAAGAGCTCTGGAGTCCATATTGAACAGTAACCATGTTAATCAAACTACTGGCAGCAATACAAGGATCACTGCTTAGCTAAAGAATGGGGCAGTGCATCTTCTATATCATTCAGGTTGGATACTAGGAAAAATCCTTCTCGAAAAGAGTGGTGAGGCACTGGCATAGGCTGCCCAGGGAGGTGGTGGAGTCACTGTCCCTGGAATTGTTCAAGGATAGGAGGAGACATGGCACTGATGGGCATTGTGGGGATGGGTTGATGATCAGTCTGGGTGATTGTAATGATCTTTCCAACCTAAATGAGTCTTTTTTTTTTTTTCTCTCTTCATTAGAAGTAGCCTGAGTGTGAATTGGAGAATAGGCTTGTGCAGTAAATCAGCATAGGATCCTCTAGATTTAATTGTAAGGAGACAAATTGTTGAAGGATGTGCTGATGTGTTTGTGTAGGGTATTGTGTTGCTGTGTGACACCTGTTTGGTTTCTTGCTTGGCTCTGTCCTTGGCAGCAATGAAGGCCAGGGTATTCTGTGAGAAGGAGGGGCTCTGATTCTGTTTGGAATGTGATGACTATGAGGATGCCATGGCTTGGACAAAGCAGAAGGGGAGATCAACGTTGTCTTAAGCCTTGCTATTAAGGAGATTCCCAGAACCTGCCACTTGAACAGGAGACAGAAGCCTGCTGTTAACCCTTGGCAGCTTCTGTTGCGAGGATAAAGAAGGGAAAGAGCAGTTTGCTTGGCAGGAGAAATGAATGCTGAGAAGATCTGGAGTGTATTGTGGGGAGCAACTAACCGAAGCTTGATATCCAGGTGCTCTTATTTCTGAGTTACCAATGAAATCACACTGTGAGGAAGGCTGGGCACTTCGATGTATTGAGAGGTCCATTATTGGAGGCAGGAGAGCTGAAGAAACTGCATATAATGATGAATTCTGGCCTCGTTCTATAAGGAAGAGCACTTCATGCATTGCTATTGCTTGGTAATCTCTGTCAGAAGCCAGAAGAACAAACCACTCTTGTCTGATGAATTTGAAATGTGTGTGGTAAAGAATGAACAACTGGGAACCAGTGCAGTTCCTCAGTTGGGCTGGTGGGAGTGCAAAGGCGTGGGGCTTGCTGGGAGCATGAAGCCCTGTATTTTTAAAAAGACTTTGAAATCTTTCTTTTCTAGGAGCGCTTTTCTTGGGAACATTTCTGGAAGAGGAAGTGCTGTGTTTCTCAGAATTAAAAGTTGAAATTCTTCCATTTCTCATAGCAAGCAGCTCCTACTTCTGTTTCTACTAAATCATTAGGTGTTGGGTTTTAAATCTCCTTGGTTTCCCGAGGGGAAAAGTTCCATGTTCTACAGAGAGAGGGACTTTTTATTAGTTTTTTTTTTTTGATAGATTCACTTTAGAAAGGGTGAGGGAGAGACTTATGAAAGATTTGAAGTGTTAAAAATAGCAATGAATGGGATGTTGGCAATGCCAGTTATGTACCTTGTCTTAATGTGGGTACTGAACAAAGTGGGGTGATGTGCTGAAGAAGCAAGATGCTGTGGTGTGATTGTGAGGCTCGAAGTGTTCTTTAGCCCTCACCATATGCTGAGCATTTGACTCTGACTTGATCTTGCTTTACCTGCAAAGCTGGAATCATGTTTGGAATTGGCAAAAAAAACTTTAAGTTCTTATTAGGCATCCTTGGTGAAAATGAAATTTATGACGACGAAGACTGATGGCAAATCCATCAGTTTTCTTTGAAATGATTTCTTGGAAGGGAAGATTACACTTTTTGGTGTAATCTAATTATAAAGAACAGCCAAGAAAATAAATGGAGAATGACTCTCACTGCAATGTAGAGAAAATTCCTAAATTCTGTTAGAAATAGTCATTGTTCCTCTTCATTTTGTTTTGACTCATTGCATGCAAATAGGGAACAGAGGCCCCAGCTTAGCTTGTGATCCCTTAGTGAGGAGCATTGGGGAAGTAAATACTGGGAGACTGTTCCTTCCTAGAGGCATTCCTGATAAAGCCAGCTGTTAGGTGTACACAGAGTGCATGGATGTGGTATGCAGGGCTTTGCTTTTCCTGCTTAACTCAGGAACTTGGAGCCAAACATTGGACAGGCCCATGTGTTGCCCATTAGTAACAGGAGAACAATGAATAAGAGGCAACCTTCTGCTCTTATTGTCAGCTATGAACTCTTGTGGTGCAGGGACTTGTTCTTTATGCCTCTGCAAAGTGAGGGGTGCAGAGTTATTGACTGGCTTAGGCAAACGCTTCTTAGTAATGTGAAGCCTGTTGTTGCTGCCTTGGGGTAGGGAATGAGCTTAATGACCCTAGAGCCTTTTCCTGCCCTTTCTTCTGTGATTTCTTGTTTCTTTTTAAGGTTGAGGCTTCCAGGGCTATCATAACGCAGACTCGGATAACAGTCACTGTGGCTTGAGACTGAGATTTACAGTTGGTTTGTTGTTCTCTTATATTGTCTAGCAGTATCTAGGATTTCCATTGTTGTGTGAAAAGCTTTCTAAAGGCACCAGCAGTGCTGCCTGGGAGTTATTCTTGGCTTTTGCTCTCAGACTATGATTTGTATTTGTTCTCTTTAGCAGCAATAAGGGCAACTCACGGCAGCCATGAGGATGCACTTGTTGTTCACCTTTCCGATCTTTTGTCAAGATATATTTAGTGAGAACAGTGGGGTGGGAGAAGGACCCTGGGAATCTTCCAGCATGTTGGTGTCAAAGGGGACAGAGACCATTGCTCAAGTCCTCTGTCATAGTCAGTGGAGAAGGGAGGAGACTGCCTACTAAGAAATTGTCATCTTAGTCCTTAGAAAGCTGAGTGCTCAGGCTGCGAAGTTCTCATGCTGAATTGATTAAATAGTAAGTGAAAAGGGAAGCGAAATTTTATTGAAATTAACATAAAGTCCCTTTAATCATCAAGCTTAATCCTCAGTAGAAAAAGACTCCAAAATTGATTTAAAATCTCTGTACAGCCATCTCCTGTAATGTGAAGCAAGGATCCAAGTAAATGAGTGATTTACTTGAAAAATTCTGACTAATCTTGAGAACATTAAAATTAATATAAATGTGTGATCTCAAGTTCTGTCCATTTTTGGATCCTGTTTCAGTGAGTACATATAATTTAGAATAGCACATAAGTCATCTTGTGTGTAAGTGTACAGGGAATGCATTTCAGTATCTTCAATCAAAATGTAAAAAGATGATGAGCTTTACTGTTTACCTGGAGCTTGGAATATCATTCTGGATAAAATGGACGAAACGTACCAGGGAGTGGAAAATGCAGCAACTTTCTTTGAGGGTATGGCCATTTGAGCAACAGTCTTCATGGGGAGAAATGCTCATGTTCTGATTGTGTGTGCCAGCATTGCAATTAGAAATTTACATGTCTGAACTTGCAGCGAGGAAGTGTGCTATGGATTTCTGGATCTGTTGGAATGAGAGAGGTCACCTGCTTGTATGCTTCGCTTTGTGGAGAAAACAAGCTTCCCTGTAACAGAACATATGCTACAAATCACAGCTGATCTTTGCTGCTTTAGGGCTTGAGGTAGGGGAAACTTGAAACTCAAAACACACCTGTTCAGTTGGGATGGAATTGAAGCCCATGTTGACTCTGGTGTGTGAACAGACAAGCCTCTGAAACTTAAGAGCTGATGAAAACCACTTATAAAATGTTGAATACTGGTTGTATCATGGCTTCTCCCCTCTGCATGTGGTTTGCTGGCCTTCTGAGACCAGAGCTGCTGCATTACCAATGAGCTAACATGATGTTCTACCATTTTTCTGTAACTGAGATTTTCTTGTACTGTTTTATTGTGAGGATGACTCTGTTCTTGAGAAGAATGGGAAGTAAAGTGGCAAGTTCTTTCTACAAGATGAACTCTTTTGCTTTGTGTCTACTTCTTAAAACGTGTATGTTAATATAAACAGATGTCACTTAAAGTAAGATAACTTACTGAACTTGTAGGGGATTTTGCATGTTCTGTGCTAGCCCTGGCATTAGGTACTTGACAGAATGAGAGTTAGAGAAACAGCAGTGCTATATACTGAGCAATGTTGCCATATTCAGGTTAAGTCTTTGACAGTCCTGCGATTGTTCAGAATTGGAGGAGCAGAGTGGGTATTTAAAACCACTGCTGCTCAAGTTGCGAGCTGTGGGCAGTTTCTATTGTAGACCACAAGTGACAGTGTTTGGAGTCAGTTAATCACATGGCCAGTGAATATGCCATACCTGGAAAAGATGGAGGAAATGTTCTTTCTTTGCAGCACAGACACAACAGTGCTGTTACAATGCCAGCTTCCCCATAATACCCAGTCACCAATTATATTGCTGCTAAACTAAGCCACAGTAAAATCTGTCATGCTTAAATTGCTGTAACAAAATTGTGCGATCAGCTGCATCAGAAGCCTTTGGTAGATCAATAAATAAGGCTCCATAAACATGGCTGATATCCAGAGAAAATCGTAGCATCATTCCTAACGCATAGAGCTTTGCTGCGGTTAGTCTAAGTGTGGTACTGCATCTGGGATGAACAGCAGTTGCTAAACTGGTGTATAATTCTGCAGCGTGCATCTGGTTTTGTGGATGATGCTCAGCTGAAGAGTGGCCGGGGTATACTTGAGATTTTGTGCAGTTCTGTGAGCCTGCAGGATAAATGTTACTTCCTGCCCCATAAATTACTTGCACTAATACTTGGGATTATTTTCTCTGACTGTAATGTAGAGATTGAAGTTAAATAATGTGTTCCAAACTCATAATCACTGGCAGTCAGGCTGAATTGTTTATCAGACACATTTATAATCCTGTTCTCATGATGTTTTTTCATTACTGGGTAACTTTTGAGGGAGTGTGAGCTTAGTGATTAATTGTGGAGAAATTAAAATGATGTGTACTAGTTGCAATTCTGACTCTCTAAAATTAGTTGAGTGCCGTGCTAAGATGGAGACCTGCTGCAATTAATGGTAACTGCTGACCTCCCATTGACTTTGTGAAGAGTAGGCTCTGCTGAAGAAATGCCGTCCAGCATGATCTTTAAGATCCCTCCCAAGCCATTTGATGTTTCAAATGCAACTTATTTGCCATACCTGACTGGTGTAAGGTGCAGCTCTTGGACGTTACCTACATGCTTTGTTGATTCCTGAGTTCTACAAAGTACAAACTCAACATAATGTAAGCTCTACAACGTCTTGCTTCTTAATGCTGATGCTCCTTGATGAAATGTAATTAGATCAGAGTTTACATTTGAATTTAAGTACAACAGTATCTCACCTAGCATATTCTGGCCTCAGGATGTTGGGTAAAGGGCAGGCAGTGTCTCAGAGATCGGCAGTTGGAGATAAACTTGTACATGGGACACTTAACCTTCAAATGAGTGGCAAGGACTGGGGTATATGGTGACAGAAAATGTGTGAGTGGTAAATCCAATAAATGGTTTTGGTATGTACGTGAAAAATGTTTGCATGGGTCATTTAACACCACAGTTACCCAAGTCTTTCGTGGCCAGGGGCTTGCCACTGAAGCAATTAATTGAATGAGATCGGAAAGGATCCATGTTACCATGCCTTTCTTATCTAGGGCTGTGTATGTACAAGCGACAAATAAATTGCTGCTGACTGGCAGGGACTGTAGTAAAAGGTGACATGCCCCCTTGCCAGAGGCATGCTTTGGAGGCAATTAATCAAATGAGTGGGGCAAAGACATGACGACACCTGTCTCAGATAGCACTGCAAATATACATCCAATTAATGATCTTGATGAAAGGAAGAAGAGAGAATTTAAAGTAAGGTCTTCTCTAAAGAGCCGGTAGCTGTGAATAGAAAATATATGCCTTAAGCTACAAGAGTGCCCTAGCATTTTCAAAGCTATGGTGTCTGTGCATATCTAGATAGTTTCTTCTTTACTTTTTTTCATATGCATACACTGCACTTTCAGTGTTTTAAAATTCCTTCATCTTGAAAGTCCTTTGCACATACAGTATGTGTGCACATGCTCAAGTATTGTTGCTCATATACCAAATTTAATATAAAGACAGCAGAAGTTCCCAAACACTCGATTGCACTTACAAACATATTTGCTATCAGGTAACGTATTCTCTAAGACTCTACAAGTGAACATTCCCTTATTGGCAGCAGTTATAATTTTAGAGCCTTCTATGCTATGATAACTTCTTACAATCTAAGTGTATATTGATCTGATGATAGCCTTCACCAAATAAATGCTGGGTTGCACATTTGCATGAGAAGAGTATGCCTTTCTAATGGTAATCTTGAGATGGGGAAAAAAAAACCCTGCAATTGTAGCATTTAGTCTCTTTTCTGCAGAAATGACTGGCTTGTCTGCTGTTTTTCCTTGTTTGTCCCTAACCACCTACTTCTTCCTGCTAAAAATCACACTTCTTTTCAGCCCTGGAACTTCTTTTCTATCACTATAATTTTCATGAGTCACTACTGACTCAACCAAGACTTCTAATGCCAACATCTAACTATTATGTGTGGTGATGTGAATCTTGCCTGCATGTCCTCCTGCAAGAGCAAGGCTCCATTATTTTAAGAGTTTCACCTATGATGACAGCCTCCACAAAGAACATCGATGATCTTGATCTGTGGTGATTGTCCTCTTTCTTCTTGTACCACAGAACCACTATGTCTCTTTTACAACCTTTTTCTCCAATGGGTGCGTTGTAGGATTTGTTCTCCCTTTCCAGCCCATCCAAATGAGTTTTTTGGCAATGATGATGTTCAATTTGTCTTCTACTGCAGTAGCAGTGAGTATTGCTCACTGATCACAGTATCCTTGATACATACTTCTGAAGACTTCCTTAGCTGTTCTTTTGCAGACAGATTTCGTTTGAAATCTGCAGAGCTCTTTTCTCAAGTATCCATACCTTGCTGACTTGAGATGGACAGGGATTGGTACTTAGCCTTTACAGACAAAAGTTTAATGTGTTACCAATTATTTTCTTTCAAAGAACTGTTGAAGACTTTTTGGTTTTGTCATGGCAACTCACAGACTTAAGAAAAAGCAAAAAGATGATGTTGGCTTAAATGATTGGCAAACAGGTTGACGAGCACAATGGGAGATGATCTTTAGTATGTACATTAACAGCTTGCCATTTCAGAGAACTCCTTTTAGTTGAATTGAGTGGCACTTTTGTTCTCTTTGCAGAGTTTCATTCCCACAGCAGGGAGAATACAAGAAAAGGAAGAGCAGGACCCTACAGATGACAGAGTCTGATCAGTTAATTTTAACAGCAGCTGAAATGGAATCTTTTCATCTCCTTGTAATCTTCTGTCCATCACTTGTGGGGTCTCAAAGAAAGGGAGAGAGCACAAGAGTATGGTGCCCTCACGCCCCTACCACTCCCCCAAGGTCAAACACATTATCAGTTCTAGTGCCACTTCTGAACTGTGGCTATGGAGGGAGAGATAAACAGATATCTGTTAATTCCCCCCCCCCCCCCACCCTTACTGAAACATAAGAGCAGCAGCAAATAAGACTTAAAGAGAAACAGAATGATCGTGCAGAGATTCTTTTAGCAGAACAGATACATCCTGTATTTAGCATGTTCACTGGCATGAAAATGATTTCAGGGTTGGTTATCAGTCCTGCCATGTAGACTGCTGGAACCTGGAGATATGAGGTAACTGCTTGAGCTGTGTCAATGTTTTGAGCTTAAAAAGAATGAATGCGTTGCTGTCTAATGAATCTTCTTTTTAACCTCTTTTTATTATTAATGCTCAATCAAAGAAAGAGGATGACTGAATGTGAATGGAAAATTAACTACAAAATAGAATTGTCTGGTTAAAATGCAGAGAATGTAACTAGGAAAATATGAAGAAAGATGGGGGAAATGACACCTTAAGTATATAGAATGAAGACCAGTGTCAGTCAAGCAGTTATCAGGTTCACTGGCTTGAGATCTTTTATTCTTATTCACTTCCGTTAGAGAGGGGAGAAAAACTGAATGGCTTCTCTTAGGGCTTGCAGGTCTTCCAGGGATTGAGTTGCTACCACGTCAGATGCGAAGTAGAACTACAACTGAATTTAATGACTATCTACTTTTGTTTTTCTTCTGTTTTGTAAATGAACTGATTGGAGAGGAAGGGATTAAAAAAAAAATATCAAAGCAAGGTATTTCTAGCATTGGCTACAGACCACGAAGCCTGTACAGTAGTCTGTAGACCAAACTGAAACAACGGCATGTGCTGTCATGCAAGACTGATCTGACTCTGACTGTTTCTGTATCACTTCAGCTGTTTCCTTTAACTGTCTTCTTGGAAATGATAGGGCACAGTAGAGGGGACTTTGTGGTAATGCCTCTGCAAAAACTCTGAGATTGCCCTGATGCATGGGGAGCTGAAAAGCAAAAGAGTGGGATAGACTGGAGTTAGAAGAGACTGGGTTTATTTTTTTTATACTTTTTTTCCAAAGAACAGATTAAAGAGAAGATTCAAATTGGGGTCACGTTGTAGATTTCTGGACTGGCCTATTCTGTATGTCTTTTTATATGTAGGTGTTAATTAAAGCAGTTTAATTCCATTCTGAATATCTCTATTAGAACTGGTCCAATATACTCTAATAATACTCAAGCCACTAATTGTTTTCCACTGAGAATGAAGATGGTCAGTCTGGACCTATAGGACTTGATTATTGATTACCTGGAAGCTAGATTGATGGTCCTTGCTTAGTTCTTAATGAATTAATCTGCATTGTTGATGAGGAAAAGTAGAAATAGTTTTGATTTTAGTCCTGAGAAATTTGGGCACGTGCTTAAATTTTGCAAATCAGCAATGGATAAATGAGAAGGCTTCAGCTCAGGAGAGTTCAACATGTGGTTCAGAATACTAATACTGTTGTTCTCAGTTCTAACAAACAAACAAAAAAAATTAGCAAGCATCTACAGGCATATTGTTTTCTTTTGTCTCTAACCTGAGAATGACTTAATTCTAGTTCTGCAGTAAAAAATAAAGCTTAAATTTGGACTTCCCACTTCTAAACTGTATTTGAATTTGTTGTGAATCAGTGTGGCTACTGGGTGATAATAATGCAGACTTAGTATCCACTTAAAATGTGCCCTATTGGAAAATGACACTTATTCTACAGGGTGCCCAGAAAAGTACCTTTATTTACAAATAATCTCTCTAAACTTTGGAGAACACCTCATTCTACGAGGCTCTTATTTCCTATTAGAAAGTGACAATTCTCAGTTTGTACAACTCTGTACCAGTAATTACAAACAATCTTCGTAGAGGATTTTACATAGAGAGAGTGTAAATGTGTGCGTATGCATATAGAGATATGTATCTGTGCATACAAACAGCTAGTTTTGAGGTCAGGTTTTAAAGGCTTATTGAAGTGACGTGTTCTTGTGTACTGCTTTATAGAAGCCCTTGGTTGAAAAGATGAGGATACTGATTGTAAAACCATGTTACAAACATTAGTTAATGCTTCTGTCAGTCAGCTCGCTCTGGTGTGTAGTAGTCTCACATCAGAGGGCATTAATCTTATGCTGGCTGATAGGCAGTACTGCTCTTCCATTAAATCAAAGTGGGTCTCATTTATTTGCAGAGATGCATTTTTGCAATGGCAGAAAACAACTCTACGCTTCTGGCAACAAGCTGCACTGTTGCCTTCTTGTCTAAGATTGTGACTTTCTACAAGTGTACATAAAGTTTTGGCTTTCAACACCAGAAAGTGGAGCAGGTCCAACTGGCACCCATCAGAACCGCAGCTTTCATGTGACATACACTCAAACAAAAAGGACTTGAGGGAATTTATCTATATTAACTTCTAAAAGGCAACAATAAAAGCCAGAACTCTGGAAGTCTGGTTCTGTTTTTGCTCCTCTGGATCACAGCATTGTAAAGCTAAGATGAAGTATTTGTTGAAAGTATTGAAGGAATTCCAGGTAATCATTAGGGCATGGCAAATTCTGTTCCCTTTACTACAGCGATTGAAATACTTGGGACATCAAGAATTGCTCAAATTCTCCCAACTAGAGTATTTTTTTAGAGACTGTGTCTCCAACAACCACCTCTGCAGTGACTTAAGGCTGATGCCTGTTTCATTCTGTGGGGAGCAATTTAGTTGTCAAAATGGAGAGTCTAACCCCTTGTCGCTGTTTACCAGCCCTCTCTCGTTTGGTTTTCATTTTTTGTTGGCTGTTGTTCTCTGCACCGTTTTTGCCATGGTATCTTTAGCATGTTCACTGTTTGCTGGATTTTGTCTCCTAGGACTGATGAATGCTTCAGCCAATTCTGGATGGATTGGCAGGAAGTAGACTTAACTGCCTGTTCTGTGGTGCAGTTGTGCCCTATTTGTTAACTGGGTTCTGAACAAAGCCAAACTGTAATGTAAGTCAGTTCTACCTTTCCTGTCTATTACTAATCACTGACCTTAGATACTGTGTTGAGTTTGTTTTCTTGCCCATGAATTGTGTGATCATTGCCCTGCTTATTCGTCTTTATATACTAGCGTTTTATAATACTATATAGAAAAGCATTCATGGAGTCAACTACATCCTATTTCCACCTTCAGTCCTGACATGCTCTCATTGTTGTGCTCACAAAAGCACTTCTAAGCATATCCTCCTCTTTAGAAATCCACTTGGACCGTTCACTGTACAGCTTGTCCGAACAGCCTTCTGTGCCTTATCAGTGACTTAAAGATCTTCACCTGTACTATAGCTCTGTAGTTTTCTAGTTTGTCCCTTAATTCCTTCTTAAGCATGGATGTCATGTAAGATTTCCTCAAATTCTCAGCCCTATTGAAAAATAATTGCAGTTTTCTATGGTGATATACAAACCGTTGCTGTTAACAATAGTGATACCACAAAAGCTTTGAGCTATAAAATACTATGGATTTTTTTTTTTCCCCCAGAGAAGTTCTCTTTACTAAAAATCCCCTGTCAGGCTGAGTCTTGTGAAATTCAGTGTAAGAAGGGGACTGATAATTCTGTGAAATTCAGAGGTATTTGAGCTACTGCCAGTTCTGAAGGAGTGGTGCCAAAAAGGGGTGCAATAGAACCCTAAGTTATGTAGAACTATTTTCACAGTATTTTTATTCACTCCTCACCATGCAGTTTCAGATACAGAATGTCCCTCTGACTTCACTTGGACTGATGCCTTTCTCTTTGGCTACAATGAAACTGTCCTCAGTGGCGAAAATGTGATGTGTTGCCCCAGTGGTAGATAAGTATCTGGTTCTTATGCAGCTTTTTCTTCCTCCCTGCTGTTCGTGAGCTTAAAGAAATACATTTTTACTCTAGCACTGTTAATTCCTTCTGCTTTTTAATACCTACAATCCTTCTTAGGAATGGTCCTGCCTCTTGGCAGCCTGACATGTTGGTACTCCCATGTTGGGACTCAGTTTTCATCCTCTTGTGCTCTTCAGATCTCAGTGTTTGTATTTTTTTTCTTCATATCTTGAGAGGAGGGTTGCAAATAAATGTCACCCTTTTGTATTGCCCTTGCATGTTTGGCAAGCAAGTGTTGTTGCACTAGGTCTCCTGATGTCTTTCCTGTAGTATTTTACTGAAAGTAGTCATTCTACCTAGTGGCCCACCAGCTGAAGGCTGTGGGAAAGCAGCTTGTTGGGTCTTCTGTGGAAGGCTGGTATAGGAGAACAATGTTGAGGAAAATTCCTTCTAAATTCCAACCAAGTGTTAACTGTCCCTTATTGATTTGGTGCTGTTGGTGCTTCCTTTCCCTGCTGTGTTCTCTTGCTACTCGTCCTCTGAGAGGTGGAATTTATCACCTCACAGGCAGATGGGGCATTTGGCAGGAGTGGGATCCAGATGTAAGGCTTTGGAAAGTTCCCAATAGCAGCATCTGGACTCAGCTCTGGCTTATTGCCTGAATTCTTTGTGAACTCTGAACAGCTGGCCATGGAGCTGCCTCTGGGGTTATCTCGGGGGTGGTTGCTGCAGATCTGGCTGTGAAATCATATTCTCCTGACATACCTTTCCACTCAGAAGAAATGTACCCATACGTTTGCATGCAGGAATCTTTTGTAGCTTGAACTTCAAATGTACTGTATAAAATACAAGTGTGTATCTTTTTGTACCCACAAGACAACTGAAGTGGGAACTGTGTGAGGAATAAGCTTGTGCATGTACATATTTGTGTCAATGTACTTCTGTGCGTATGAATATAGTTAATTGTTAGCAGACCCTGTACTGCTCTGACTCCAAGTCAGTGGATATATGCCAGCAGAATATTTGGCGAAACATCTCCCATTTTATGTAGCAGCAGAACACTGTAGGCTTGGGGCATGTTGCCTTCTGCCCATTTTGCTTAGAACATAGCCTTGCGCAGCTGAATCATGTTGCTTCATTGTGTGAAACTTACTCCTGTGCACAGGCCTGGCTGGTAAAGACTAATTTTTTAGGCTTAGATGGCTCCTAATCCAATGTCAACTCCTCTTTGTGATGGAGATTGCCAGTAGCTTCATCAGTGCAGTCAAAAGAAAACAAATGTATATTGAGTCAGCCTCTTATAATGTTCACTACAGCTGCCTATGTCATGAAAGGAGAATAGTATCAGTCTTCTATTTATGATGTCATTGATTATAATAACATTTGAATACTGGATGGGAATATGTGTATATATATGATACATAGGTATTTCCATGTCTGTATGTACTTATTTCTTGTATGCTTTTATTATGTTTAGACCTCTGGATTCCAGCACTTTAGGGTACAGAAAACCATCTTGATTGATGTATGTTTTGCATCTTTTAGATTGCCATAAAACCTGATTTGGACTGACTTCCATTGTAGTGGCTTCTTACTTATGTGTAACTAAAAAAAAGAATCCTACATTTTGATCATGTTGAGTTTAAGGAATCCTCTTTCTGGAGGAAAAAAATGAATTACTATCAAAGTTTGTAATGCTGAGGTTAACCCTGCATCTGTAGAAACTCTTGGATTTAAATCAGCATGAGATCTACCTGAGAAGCAGAGGTAACGTTTGCTATACCCAATGTGTCAGAAATGTTCAGAAATGAGCCTTGTGTAGACGCAGCAAATAGGACTTTGAATGTTTCTACTTGAATGAGTTTGTTTGTCAGTGTAGCTAGGCTGAGGTCAATGAGCTATGTGCTGATGTATGTGAATGTGATTTACATGAGAATCTGCCTCCATGTTGGGTCCAGTAAATTGGATCTGGTATGAGATGTAACTGACTTAGTGTGGGTAATTTGTGGGAGAGAAGAACTCTCAAATAGTTTGAGACAAAGCAAGAAACCAGAGGGTCTGTTCTCTATTTTGCACGTTTTCTCCTCTCCTGTAAGCCCTGCAAAAAGATTATTTTTGTTGGAGGGGAAGGAAAAAGCCTGAATTTTGAATTTGGCTGTTGCATATCGTGGGGTGCACCCATGCTGCCTTTATACAACCATGTACAATCAGATGTGGTAACCGTTTGTGGTGAAAAATAGTTGAGAATGATAGGATTTTTACCAATATTTTCTACTCGATCATTGGTAGGTATCTTCTGTTGGTATCTCTATGCAAAAACTACTTGAATCAAGACTGTGTGACTCTCACAAGATAAAGTGGTCCGCTTGATTGCGCTCTGTACTCATAAGCCACCTCGAGTTATGTTAGTATTCTGTTTCTTCATGATATATTGAAATATACAAATGTTAATGACAAGATAAGAAGTACCTTTTGGCATTTTTCTCTGTATTTCCTTAGATCAAAGGTAATTCTGAATATGAAAATGAGAATCAGTTTAATCTAAGAGGTCATCTTTGCTGAAGCACACATCTCAGTGTTTTTGTCGTGTGTATGCCAGATAAGTGCTGTCCCCTGAGATGTTCCATTTACTGTTGCAGGAGTAAGTAGCCTGTGCTTGTAGTGCAGGTTCCCTGCCATCATCTCCTCTTGACAGCTCAGCTGTTACCAGAGATTTTTCTCAACTGGGGGCAGCACATCTGTTCTCCTCTCTCCTTTTTAACATTGAAGATGCAGTTCTGACTATCAGTTATCCAGGGGTGTTTGTTGCTTGAAGTTGGAGGCATCAGACAGCGCTAGGACTCATACCTTCTGCGTGACCTCTGCCAGTCAGGTCAGGTTAGTGATTGCTGCATTACGCACAGCAAGTGCCGATCCTTCTGTTGTGGCTTCTCTCTCAGTAATTACTGAGATCCATCTTTCTCCATTACCTGGTATTGAATGTTCAGTACACATGGAAAGGAAGGGTATTTGTACCATGGGGAGCTTCATTAATGGGGGAATGATAAAGGAGAACAGTAGTTTCTTTATTTTATAGTATTTTTCTCCAATTTTTATATTCCTTTAGGTATAGTAAAAAGCTAATAGGATTTATTTATTTATTTTAAATTTTAATACTGTGGCAGGTGGTTGGGAATGGCAGGCAGATATAAAAGCAGTTTACTTCTTCTGCTGTCATTTGCAGTCATACTACTTCTAGTGCTCTTAACTGTATGTGCTGTGATCTACACAAACAGAGCCAGAAACCCTGGAAGGGTACTTCCTGCACTTAGAACCTGTTCATAATCTCCTGGGCTCCACTGACCGGTTGCACATCAGCAGGACTGCTAACACAGCTGATCACCAACAGTTTCCTAAAACAATCTGAGGGCTTGGACAAAATGTTAAAGAATTCTTTTTAAGGCCTGCAACCTACATGCATATCTAACAAGTCTGATCAAATACAAGGTCTGCAAAGCACAGAGCAGAAATCTGCATATCTCTAAAACCTGCTATCTGGACCTGCTTGGATTCTTGCTTTCTGTTACACGAAGGATGGGTTTTCCAGCGGTCCCCTGTGATGTTTTCTAGAGGAAATTCTTAGAAGCTGCTGCAAAAACTTTTCCTTCTGAAACTCAAGCGGTAACTCTGAGTGTCACATCTGAGCTGCGACTATTGCTGAATATGAGGCAAAGAAATTGTTATCATATTATAGTGCCATTTAGTCAGTTACTGACAATCAACCTTGTAAGAGTAGTTCTAGGTCACTGACCTGTTCTTAACTATACATTTCAAAAGAACGATGCAATTTTGCACAAGACCCACTTGAATATGAGCAGATGTGTCCATTCAGTTTCCTAGGTGCAGCAGGAACTTTTTTAAAAAAATAATTTTCTTACTACCTTTTTAATAATGTCTCCTTTTACAGAGTGCAGGAGTGCATTTAGAACGAACTTTTTCCTTTAACGTCCATTGTGTTTTTGACAGTACCTTGAATAATAGAAATTCACTTTTCCAGTATCCCGTATGACAGGGCATACTGTTCCATCAGTGATATATCTTCAAATTAGATTTCGCAAATAAAAGCGTGGTGAACTTTTAAATATAAATAAGACCCATCCCTTAGATCTTCTTCTTTTAACTGCAAGCCTTCAAAGAAATTATATTTTTACTCCCAGCAAATTACCTGGGAGGAAAAAAATGACAAGAGTAATCTATTTTTTTCACAGCTGGTTGGTTGGCCAGAGTTTCTCATCAAAGAGTACATGCTGTTTGCTCCCCAGATGGACAGGCCGGATGAGTAACAAATCCACAGAGCCTGGGACACAAGGTAGAAATTACACTGCCTATGCTTTTAATCTTGCGCAGCTCTGCTCGTTGGTAATTGCAGGTGGCCAATTTCCAAACGAGACTCTATTGGGACAATATCCTATATCTTGTCGGAATGAGTCCCATTAAATCCTGCACTGGAATTAGGCCAAAAGCTGGAAATAATGATGGGGAACTTATTTTTAAAAAGTTGATGGTGGGTAATGGTGGCAATTAGACATTAAAGCAGCATCAGTGGCAACTGCAATTCGAACTTCTGGCTGCTGCTTGTTTTGTCTGTGTGGCTTGGCCACAGTAGGAGGTTCTGAGCAAGAAGTGCCTGGAATAGTGAACGTGATCACAGCCGGGGTCTCTTGCCCTCTGTGGAGTGCTGGAGCAGTAGTGTGTGTTTGAACAGTGCCTGGCAGATTCCCTGATGCTTGGATAAGAAATGCTTCCTCTGCCCTTCCACTCAGCTGTTTGGGTCACATCTCGCTTAGTTTGCTTTCTTTAATTTAAAGCATGTTTGCTGTTGTCCTTGTTCTGCCTAGGGATATGCTCCTACTTTATCAATCAATAGGCACTGAGATCTAGGAGCCTTTACTGTGAGACTCTTATTAGAAAGTCTGAATTACAGAGTGATTCCATACATTAGCCCCAAATGATTTCCTTAGGGAAATGAACCCTCCATCTTTTTTTCCTGTGGTCTGGATGATGAAGACCTGTGTTTTGCTGCTCTTGTGCTTTTGAGATGCCATTCTAGAGCAGAAGCATCTCAAAGGTACACTAAAATGCTAGTGGGCATATTTAAAAGTGATATGTCTTATTTCTAAAGAAAGCCTCCGGGCAAAATGCTCATCTCTTACTCTCGTGTAATCCTGTCGACTTCTAAATCATCATACTTTTAAACTAGGCATGTAAACATCAGGCTTCAAAATCGTTAGTGTAAGACTTGGAGGGGATGGCTGTCAGGGATGCCATGGTAACTGGTGTGCTCTGCTCCCCTTCATCACCTCCATGTCAGCTGCAGGGCTGGAGCAGTGTAGTGGCATGGCCACTACAGCAGGCATTTCCTCCGGGAACAGCACTGGGATGGGTCTGATCTTAGCACAGCTCAATGCTCCAATTGAAAGAAATCCTCTTGTTCTCTTAAATTTCACATTTGCAAATCAGGCTGGTGCATGAACCCTATACCAAATGCATGGCTGAAGTGAGATGCTTGTAGCTGTGTTCTCCCTGGGTGCTTCTCACTCTCTTATGCCTGTCAGGGTTGTGCCATCTCCCCTGTATGTTAGCTGCTGGCTGAACGACAGGCTTGTTGACAGCTGGGAACAAACTGGGTGTTCACATGTATAGGGCCAATGTAGCAGCCTAGTGATGTATGTAGCATGAGTTGACTTTAGGCAAAGTGGGTGCTTGCCTGGAGCCACATGCTGATGATGGCACCACTAGGAGCTGGTGCAAAGCCTCCCTGGCTTACCTGGTGTTTGGAAATCTCCTGGTTACTTACTGGTCTCATGTAGTGTCCCTGAGACATAACTCAGGCAAGCAGGAATCTCTCTGCACTGCCCTTTATTTCTCCTGCACCAAGAGCAAAGCTCATTTTCTGTGGTGTTGCGTTAGTTGATCTATTTGCAATCCTACCCTCTTCTCTCTTGCCAGTGGTCTTAGAGAATTGAGTGAAGTGCAGTGGATATAGCCCTGTGTGTGTGTGTGTGTAAATAACAGCGTACTGGCAGTATTTCCTAGTAATCTACTTCAATAAACCACTTATGTCCTGGGCCATAGGGCTGCAATCTGTCTTTGAAGTCTTTTGCTGGTAGTTCTGCAAACACCACAGCAAATGAGTGTATGTGGGCTGATTTCATGTAAGCCCTGTAGACTGCTTTATCTTCACCAACATCCTCAACCAGTTGATCAAAGGTAATTTAGGTAAAGTATTCGTGCCTTTGCTGAGCCTCACAGTCAATATTTACCTGCTTAGCTGTAATACAGGTGCCTTGCTAACTAGCACACACGATAAACAACAGTCTGCTTGAGTTGTTGTACCCTAATGGTAATCTTTCACCTCCATAAGAAAGTAACAGAAGGCTGTGTATAAACAGCATGTGTAAGCTCATCTGCATGGATGTGGATGGAGAGACAAAATCTGAACAAGATCCAATTAGTAATACTATGTAATTGGAGAAAAGTGAAAGTGAGGCTTTCTTTTTTCATGGACCTGAAGTACAGTGGGATCTACTTAATCTTCTGCGTGTCACTGTCCTTCAAACAAATTTCTGCATGTGTCTTTTAGATGATTTTGCTGTTTATATATTTGAAAGTTAGAAAAACAAGTCTAACACCGAGAGTGTTTAAATGAAGTGTCTGAGAAAAGGGTGCTTCTATTCAAAGCACCAGCTATAGCAGCATTGGTAGGCTCTTGATGGCTGCAGTGATGCAGCTCTGTATCCTTCACGTCTGCTGTCCTGCTGATTCCTTCTTTTTTTCTTGAAGGAAATGGAGAGATGAGTATAGGATGTTTATCAGTGCTGATGCTAATATTTGGAAGGTAACAATTCAAACTCCTTCATACCACTAGAAAGAGATGGCAGGAAGGAACATGGCTCTTCCTGAAGAGCCAGATTTGTTGCTGACCAAAGTGAACTTAGAGTAAAATATGTTCCAGAATACATGGAAGATTGTCAAATGATGTAGACTGCTATGTGATCATTCTTACCATGATTTTCTGAAGTAGATGCTAAGCTCAACTGGAATGTGGAGAAATTAGTTAATGAAGACCAAGGAAGCTCAGTGTTCTCTGTGAGTGTGCATGAATGGCTATAGGGGTCTGGATTTCTGGTTGCTATCAGAAACAAGAACAACAAAACAAAACCAACAAAAAATCCCAATCCACCAAAACATTGTGAAATTCAGACTTCATGCTGTTGTCTTCTTCCTGGCCAAGCCTGTGAGCAGCTGTTGCTTGTGGCTGTTCTAGTCTCGTGGTTATGCTGTAGTCAGTCAGCTCTTAAAGGAAACTGTTCACAGCAATAGGTTTCAGAGTACACAAGCCATGAACCAGTCTTGACATGACTCAAAGGTATGCGTTATCTACCACACAGATCCTGATGAGACCATAGTATACTTTTTTTTTTTCTCCCATTGCTCAGTACCATATGCTGGCAGGTGCCCGGAGCAATTGCATCTCTTACTGGCTCCTTTCTTCTGTCTTGCTGGGCTCTAGTAATCAGGTCAGACCAACCTAAACTTTGTGCATTTGAAACAGAGAAACCATTGTTATGTTGTTTCAATATCAAGAATTGATTTAATTATCCCTTCTCATTTTCAGCTCATGCAAGAAACGGTCTTTTATTCTGAACAACTTAGTCAGAAACATCATGGGCATTTTTACAGGCTTGCAGCAAAAAGTGTTTTAGCAGCAGTCTTGAATATTCCATGACTGCAAGTATGTGTGATGCTTCTGTCTCACTACACATGCCAAGGCAGCCAGCTGGCTCTCAGGAGAGTTAGGGTCAGATGTTGCTCCCTCATAATGATGAGCAAATAGGCTTTTTAATGTGAGCAAATTTGGGCTGAGATATGAAGCAAGAGTACAAGCCATTCACATATAGATTATAGCTTATTCCAATGGTGGGAGAAAAATAATTGGAATATTAATGCATTTGATGGGAATGGTAAATAGCAGAGAACTTTCACTGATGTTTTATCAACCACGTGTGGTAGTGAACGTTTGTAAAAGCTTGGGCAAATTGTGATGGAATCTATAGCTGTGCCCCATTGCAAAACCATAGCCTGGTCCAGCATTTACTGCCAAATGTTCTGGCTTCAAGGAATTCATAATCTGAAGGCCAGGGTTTAACAGAACACTTTAAAAAGGCTGGCCTTTAGTCTTCTGTTGTGAATCAGAACATTTGGATAGCACCTTGGCTGTGACAAATGTACTCTTAAGTCTGTGCATGCAGGCACTTGGAAATATACTGGATTTATATGCAAGACAGAAGAGCATTAGTGATCATAACTTCTTTATGTAAACACTGTTACTTGTTAGACGCAAGTTTCCTCTCCACTATTAAGCACCTTCTAGCAAAGACGGGGATGATGCTTTAGCTGTCAAAAAGTAATAGGTAGACCCATTTGAGGATGTCTGTTTCTTCCTGCCTTAAGCACAAAATTTTCTTTGCAGCACGAGTTTCTCTTGAGTTTACATTTATACTTTTATTCCCAGCATCTTGGTTTCCTTGAAGGCTTGTTCTACGTAAGGGGAGATGTTCCTGTCAGTGTCAGCTTTGATTCAGAAGGTAATACAGCATGGATCCAGAAAGCTGTGGCCTTTCCCACCAGTTGGTCATCTATCATTTCATTACAGTAAGGTTACCAAATTGACGTGTCCTGGCTAATTCTTCTAATGCAGCTATATAGCTACCTAGTGTCTCATCAGGCAATTGTGTGTGCTGTCTGAATTGATAATACTCAATGATACCATTTGCAGATGGCAGGACATGACCTACCTGTGAAATCTGACCCATGGTGATCTTCTAACAACACTTGTTTTCTCAAGGAATGTCTTGGGACATGATCTTATCTTCCTAGTTGAGTACTGCAACTTTTTTTTTCCCCTCTTAGAAATAAGAGAAGATATCACATTTCTGTTATTTGGCAATGTAGCTTTTAGTGACTAGTGAAGAAATTAAGATTTGCTGTTAATATTAATTCTTACAATTTCTTCAAATGAGACTATAATGATATTTGATGTATCATTTATTAAATAGTGGCACAGGAGCTATTTTAAATTTAACAACTGCAATATCTTTTCTTATATTTTTCATTAATCTTCATGTTCTTAAGTAGTTGCAGTTCCTCAGTGGGATTGTTTGACTAGAGTAGAATGAGACTAATGAAATCCCTTGGGTTGCTACTGCTGAAAAAGAAAGGGACTACATGCAAGAAGGACATTGTGTGGCAAAATTGTTTGTTCATGGGTCAGCCCAGTGTGGCAACGTTTCTGTAAGTAAAATCAAATAAGATTGAAAAATAAAAAAAAATAGGGAAAATGTCTCATCAGAAAGAGTGATGCAGCATTGGAACAGGCTGCCCAGGGAGGTGGTGGAGCCACCATCCCTGGAGGTTTTCAAGTGAAGAGCGAGTGTCATAATGAGTGACATATTTGTGACTGCTCTAAAACATGGGTTGATAGCTGGACTAGATCTTAGAGGTCTTTCCAACCTTTATGATTCTATGATCGAAGATAAAAGCACAGAATAATATGCTTTCAAAATTTTCAAGTTTTCCATTCCACAGGAAATGCTTCCTTAATTGTAACCTGTCGTTTGCAGGGCAGCTGTAGAGAATATATGTGTGAACTGCTACTGGGTGTTTAAAAAGAACTAATGAGACCAGTTCATCACCTTTTTGAAAGCCAGACATGTAGCCTAGCAAATATCAGAAAATCAAGTTCAGAACATGATAAATCCCAACCCCGTATGGACAAAATGGGCTACAGATTTGAACAAAACAATTTCACGTATGAGACATCACCATCTAACTGTGCAGACTCTGAACCCTGAGCAAAACCCGTTGTTAGCAGTGAAATTTCCTGTATCTGCAGTAGGATTTGAACGAGCCCCACACTTCTTTACTTTCGGCTGAGGATATTCTTTAAAATCTTTAATTTACTTGTTCAGAAGTTTGAATCCATGACCTGTTCCATGCTTAGTTACAGTATGTCTGTTACCACAATGTAGTATAAGGGCTTGCAGTGAATACTAGTTTCCGTGAGACCAGATACAATCTCACTGTTCATTGTTTGGAAGCAAGAATGAATGTTTATCTTTTCCTCAGCATATGGCATTAGTGGTCACCATAACAGAGCTCTTTCCATGCTGTGATAACAGTATAGCCGATATTATCATCTGTGTGTCTTCAGAAGAATAGGAAATAATGAGCCAGATTCACTTCTGTTCCAGTTCCATTGAAGTTGGAGAAATTATATCAGCAGGAAGTTTGGCCTCATGAATGTTAATTGAGCTCTTTTCAGTTCAGTGCTTTGTATTAGTTTGATTTTAAAATTATGGCCATAAATTGTGCCTAGCAGTCCTATAACCAGACCTGCATCCACTGCCAAGCGTGGCCTTTTGGGCCTGATTCTTGCTGCAGCATGCTGCCACTTGTAAGGTACCCTTGGACGTGTTTTTGAAGAAGTCGTTGTTCAAAAGACACCATCTGCAATTAGTGTAGTTACCTGCTAACTGTGATGTGTGCCACATTTCAGTGCTTGACAAGCCCTGAACCTCTTAATTAAAGAGTGATGTGGAAGGAGATGGGAAGCATATGTCCGTCAGAGGAGATCCAGGCTTTGTTGCGGCATGGGGCCACGTATCCTCAGGCAGATCTTCTCAAGTGAGAGTCATAGCCCCAAGGAACCTGGCAAACATGCTAAGAGGCTTTGATTTGGATTCATTTCTCCAGAGATGGCTGCCAGCCTGAGATGATCTGTCTGTCTTGCTCTGTTTTCCTTTCCTCATATACAAGAAAAACAGCTGGGGAAGAAAAAGGGGGAGGTGGTGCTGCTGGAGGCTCAACGGTACACAACAGCTGACTGTGAAAGGCTGGTGTGAATAGTGAGAAAGCGATTGCTTAATTGGAGATGAACTTCAGTGGCTGTTGTTCAACTCGATTGTTATGAAACACTCCATGGTTCCTAGACCAAAAGCCCTTGTTTTTCTGGTGAAAGCATCTGTTTATTTAATTTGGCTGACTTTGATTTGATAAAATTAGGTAAAATTAATCCCATGTTTATTGTATTCTGTAGTTCTTACTGATTTATTTTGTAGTAGATTGCCCTCTGTTCTTACAGTATGAATGTTTATAGTAATGAACCTCCAAACTGAAACAGATGATAACATGGTAACTGTTATTTAGATCTGTAATAATTCATGAGTATTGCCTACAAAGCAGGTTTTTTTTTAATGGTCTTAAGGGGTAAGCACATTTAATCCAGGTGTTTGTAAGCTCATATAAGATATTATTATGCTAATACATTGCTAAAAAAACATCTTAATGATCTAAGATCATCCTGCGTTGGTCCATTAACTACCTTCATCTTCAGTTCAGAATGCCAGTGGTGTCTGTAGTGAGCATCGTTTAGTATTATAGCTGAGGAATTTCCTGCTATTTTACGGAATTGACCAAGGCCTAATAACACAGTGGGGTTTGAGCTTCTCTTGCTTTAAGAACATATGTGGATGGGATACCACCCTGACAAATGTTGCTGTGTAACAATGCTCATAGCTTAATATTACACCTTGAAACTCTTATTATCAGCAATTATTTCCTCTTTGTACCAAAGTAATTCAGTATTACATGAGGAAAATGTATTCTTTTTCTTTCACTTATTTATTGTCACATCGAGAGCTGCGTTTGGTAATGGTATTATGATGCACATCTGTTTCTGTTCAAATTTGGAAGGTTTTAATGATACATAAAGTATTAGGAAAGTACTTGCTTAGCTGAAGGAATTCCCTATGAGCTCATTATGTTTATATGAGGTTATTTAATCTAGGAATTGTTATATAATCAGTTATGTTATGCAGATGAAAAGTAGATACACTTTGTTGTCGCACTGTAAAATTACAAAGTGCTCCAACTAATCTCTCTTCATTGAACATCATAATTACTGTTCTGTTGGTAAAATCCAGGTCTGAAAATATGCAAAATTCTTCTCAGTATCTCTGAAGACAAAGTTTAAAAGGTTTCTCTGTTTAAATAGAAGTTCAGAGTACTCGTTTAAAATTGACTGGTATTAAGACTTGCTTATTCTGCACTAGTTTTAAGTAGTGATGTATATGAATAATGTGGAGGGAGCAGTCTGAAAATTCCTAACAGCTTTGTTTCTTGTTACTACCTTATCATTGCCTTTATTATATAGAAACATAACAATGAGCTTGTGAAGTTTTGCTTAAGGTCTGCTTCTGTGCCCCTTGCAATTGGTCTTACAGGCTAAGGATAACGTCACGCTTTCAAATGGTAAAATACAGCTGAGGTTTCAGAAGGCCTCAGTGTCTTGAGTGGTTGTCTTGGGGAATGAGAACATGCCTGTGCTTTGTGAAACTTCCTATTCTGTTTTGCTTGCATATCAGAACTACACTTCAGAAAAAAGCAAAGGCAAAAATATATCTGTTTCTGAAATAGTATATTGTGAAATGTTTGGATATCAGCCATCAAAATAAATTCCCTCAAAATCCCCTAAAGGCAGCGTTTTTGCTCAGTGTTTGCTCAGCCCATGGGAGCATCTTGGGTTTTTCAATCAGCTACTGCAGTTGGGGTTTAGTCCAGGATTTTGACAATAAAAACAAAAGTAAATGAATATGGATCCATATTTGGGCTTTTTACATATCAAAGAAGATGAGGAAATGTTTGGAGCAATTACTTACTTTGACAATTTTGGGAAAAATGCTCAATCTCTGTTTTGAAGAGAGCAGAACTTTCCTGAGAACTCATAATGAGGGAGTCCGGGAGTTCTGATTGCTGGCAGAGCTGACCTGTTGGGCATGACGCTGAACAACAGCGTGATGGTTATTAAGTATGTTAACATCAGTTAATGTCTGCGTTCTTGGCAATGAAGACTACTTTGTCTTTAAACATATATGACAATAGATTAGTTTGCAAGCACTTGAATTGATTTAATGTGTATTTACTCTTTAGATACTCACCATGGCTGTTTACCTCTGCAAGATAAATATTTAAAACTGCATTTGAACTTCACATTAACATTTATATTCACATCGTTATAGTTTCCTTTTGTGAATGAGCATTGCCTATCAGTCTTAAAGCTGTACCCAGAATGGGCCTATTTTTATAACTTTCAGCTTCTCACAATGATCTGCCATAGGGCTAAATTAATTTTGTGGCATGTTTACTGCTCATTCATCATCAGAGTTGCAGGAATCAAGCAGACACTGAGATAGAAAAGCATTTGTGTTTTGTAACAGTGCGAGGCTGGCAGGTCTGGCAGTGGAAATCCACGTGGTACAGCCACCTGGGCAGTGAACACATAGCAAGAGAACTGGACTAGGGGTCTCCAGGGCTAAAAGAATGACAGCTGAACAAGAAATTGGGTATAGGCTTTTATTTCTTTCTGGATCTCGTTGCTGGAAGGCAAAGGGCTCACATCATGGCTGCAGTTTTCAGACTCCAGCAACTCATTTGGTAGGAGCAGAGTGCTGACCTCCTCTTCATTTCCCCTGCCGCTTCCCAGGCAGTGACTTTGTTATGTCTCTTACGTGTACCAGGATTGTGTCAGTGACTTAAGAGTCAGGGGTTCTTCCTCCACCGTCTCTGCTTGCTGGTGTACAAAAATGAGGACAGTAACTCTAGCAGTAGTACAGGTTATCTTTCTAATTGCTCTCTCCTCATCTTTGAGCTGTGTTTCAGACCTGCATCTGATAGCAGCTGGGTTTGGTTTCAAGGTTCTCTCTGAAGAAATCAGAAATCCCAATATGTCCAAACTAGATTTTCCATTCCCCTTCTCTGCAAACCAATTTAAATTCACATTTTACACTTCAGAGTGTTTTTTTTTTTTTTTTTTTTGGTAGAGGATAAAGACTTTCTTTCTAATTTGCTATTTAACTAATGAAAACTACTTAATGGATAACTGGAAATGCATTTTTCATAAGAAGTTTTTTAGTTTCGTGCTACATTATGTAGCTGAACAAATCTGAGCACATTAAAAAAAAAAAGGAGGTGCTGATGTAGTTATAAGAAAATTGATGAATGTCATCTTTTTAAACCATTTTTGTTTGCTTTGAATACCTATTTGATTTTTTTACACTATTTTTGTGCACAGAGAAAGGTGCATTCAAAAATTGAAAATTATTGCCCAATACAGTACTTGTTTTTTAGATCTGTGGAAATCTCTAGTAGGACAATATGTGTGTATATATATTATAAAATGTAATAATATGTAATAGGAAAGGACATATCTGGTCTGTAAGGGAAATGTTAAAGGAAACAAAAGTTATCTGGCTTGCACAGGACTGTACAATGGGAGCATTTACTTCCTGCTCTTCTGGTTTAAGATTACTGTTGACTATGTAATATTTCAGGGCAGGGTGTGTGAGAACTGTGGAGATGTGGCACTGAGGGACATGGTTGGTGGCATGGTGGGGGATGGATTGGTGGTTGGACTTGCATAATGTTAGCGATCTTTTTCCAACCTGAATGATTCTATGAGTCTGTAAGTAAGATTCAGTTTAGGTGAATGAGTCTGAACTGGAATCTGTCTACGTAGCACCGGAATACTATCCTATGGGATCCAACAAATTATTTGTTGTTTACTGTTTAAGATATTAGGGAAAAAAAACACTCGTTGTGGAATTTACAGAAATGAGGATGTCAAGATCTGTTGGGCCATTCTGTTTACTCTCTTGGTCTAGACATTGTAGTGGCCAGCAGTATGACCTGTGCACTCTGTTCTAGATGGTGTCAAGCTTAACATATCAAACGGCACTCAGTGGCCCTGGTGCAGCTGGAAGTCTGTGCAGGTTTATGATCAGCTTTCTTAATTTGAGGCTATATTCTTTAATACACAGACTAAATCATATTCTGTTTTCTAAAGCACAGAGCATATCTCTGGCATCTTATAAAAAATAGTTAATAGTGATGATAGAGATTTCTGTGGGAAGTACTTTCCACGTTGGCCTTTATATTGTCTGTGTGATACAATCTAAATATGTCATTGTGCCTCTTCAACACAGATTGAACACTGAATCTTGGAGAAAGGCAGATAGTTGTTGCTCTTTCTTGGGAGGCAGATAGATTAAGGCTGGAATTTTAGTATTTAGATCACTTGGATAACCAGGTTTTATCTTTTGTCATTTTTTTATTTTTTCCTAGAAGGCATTGGGAACTAGTGATCTTGATTTTAAAAGCTGATTACCACTGAGATCTTCTGGGTGTACGAGCATATGGCAAAAAGGGCTTATTTCATACAATAAATAAAGTAATCTATTCAGAAGAGCAGATGCTGCTTGGACTGAGGTTTTTGGTCTTTATTGTAGAGCATGCAATGAAGCTTTTTGGGTGTGCCTGCATTTCCCAGCACTGACTGCAGGTGAAGACTGTCATTCTTCCCTGTGGGAAGGGATTTGATAGTGTAGCTGGAGTTGGGCTGTGTGGCCAAGAGAAGTGCAGGAATGGTCCTGGCAGGGCACAGATGTCTCAGGTGACCGTTTCCCTTCATTGACATTAGTGAGAAAGAAGTCTAGAACTGGTTCATTAAATCTGTACAGATAAATCTTAAGGACTGACTTCAGTACATTACTCTGGAAAGCATCTGCAGCCAGGCAGCAATTCAAGCCCAGGATGGGAACAATGATTAAATTTAAGCACATGCTTATGATAGTACTGCAAACGAAGCCAGAGCTGAATGCTACTGCATCGTTTCCCTGTGTTTGAGCTAGAGTAAATAAATGGTAGATGACGTGTCAGCCACATTTCCACTTCTGGGTTTTAAGTGGATCATTAAATCCTACTTGTCCATGCTGTACTGCTTATCGTTACAACTGTACTGGTAGGATGGTACAAAAGGAAAAACAAAGCTCTGAAGGGGGCTGTTCACTCTGTAACTAATGGGCCTGCTAGCTCAGGATGACTTCTGTTGTTGAACATTTGATATTTTGGTGGTATTTGAAAACTGGCATGGAAAGTTCTGTAGCCATAGAACTGACCAAAAACAGTTTTGTCGATCTATAGGTAAGTAATAAACCTAGACAGCTCAAAGTCAACTGCAGCAGGTACAATAATACTTGCTGCATAGCGTCCATAGCGTTTGCACAGCAACTGATGCTGTGGTTCACCAATTCTGGATTATTTTTTGGTCCTCAATTTCTTGCAGCTCTAGAGAAACTTCAAGCACTGAAAGTGTAACCACTGTAAGCAAAGTGCTTTGTAAATAAATATCTGATTTTTTTTTTTCCAGATGTATAAAGTTTTGGAGGCTGTCAAAATGCGTTCAGAAGAGGTTATGATGTCTGGACTAAACTTTGTACTTAGACTGTCAAATGTCTTGCAATAAAATGCACATCGAAGTTAATTTTAGAACAGTGCTATAATATTCAAATCTCATATAGCATTCCTATGAATAATACAAACCGTGTATACTCTAGTCACAGAAGTATAGAAACTTCATGCAGAATAGGAAAGTGAAGTTGAATATTGATTTCAAGGTCAAAGACCCATAATGCAATAATCATGCTTAAACCATTGTGAAAATCTAAAATCTAACCTTAATTACTCAAAAAATAGACATCTCTTTATGTAGGGCTAAAAGAACAAATGGTAAGACTGGTCATAGGATGTACCAGTACAACATTTAAGATGAAATCAGTGTTAAATGGAGAAAACCACTGACAGGTGAAGTACTTTCATGGCAGTGTATTTTTGGAAAGAATGCCAAACGAGATTGTGTTGTAGCTCCTCTGATAATGCATTTATAGTTTCTTAGACCTTTGATTCCCAGTTGATATACCATGGTCAGTGAGATGCTCTCAGTACTGACCTCTCAGCAAATACAATTCCACTATAATTCACATTTTATGCAATATAAACATGCATTTATTGTTATTAATAGTATATAGAAAATATGAAATAGATGAACTGTATTCTGGGTAAGATGACAAAAATCACACCAGCATGAGAGAAGTTATTGCTTTATATCACAAGATTTATTGTACAGTTCTCCGCACAGTGTATGTTAAATAACATCAGTATTAGTGAATCAGTGGTGGCAGACAAATGTGGCATAATTATGAACTGCAAATTGTCCTTTGTTACTTGTGCATTTAAGTAATGAATAATAAAAGTCATACACTGAGATGTGGGGGCTGAAAGTACTTTAAGAAATTATAGTACATAATTACATCTTTGTTCCTTTTGGGTATTTTTTCCCACCTCTTTTGAATGTTTTATTAGTTTTAGCTCTTTACAGGCACTAAATATTAGAAGCGCTTTGATCGCAAGCCAGCCCTTATTAAGTGCAGCGGTCTAGATCTTCCTCTGGTGTAAACTAGTATGGTTCTGTGGATTTTTCAACACCTTTTCCTATAGGGCTGAGGATCTGCCTAAGACTTACCATTGAGCTGGACAAAAGGTTGAACTTTGTGGCCTTTTTTTTTTTTTGTCATTTCTATGAAGCTTGTAATAGAACTGATAGTCTGCATGGGGAGTAGTTAATCTCTTGGAGAAGGCAAAGGCTTGTCATTTTGCATTTTTGTTCCTTGTCTGAAGATAGCAGGAAATAGCCTGGAGGGTTACCTGGGGGAAGATGTCCATTCATGTCAGTCACTGTGACAGACTGGGGTTATTTGGACACATTCTGTTCCCTGTCCTGGATGAATTTTTCCATTGGTTTGTGCCTCTTACAGTGCAGTTAACAACCTTCTGTCCTGACAGAGGCATCTCTGCTTTCCTTGGCCACTCAGCTGTCCAAAGCAGGAGGGGTCTTGAACTCCGGTTTAACAGAGCAAGGAAGAAGTCTAAGAGCAGGCTGTGCAAACTCTGTGACTGCCAGCTGTGTAAGGGATTGTCTTCTGTGAGCCATTCTGTGGTGCCACTGTGCATTATGTCAGAGGTAGGACAGGTGACCGAATGCCCTGCTACTCCATGAGACAGTTGAACATATAGGTCAGAAGGGAGTGGGGTGATGAGTATAGAAATGGCTTTGTGCTGAATAGTATCAGTGCATATTACAAGGGCCAAAAGTACTTGGATGAGATGCAGATTGCCTAAAATAACGTCAGTTGTTAGACGCATTTGTTGCTGAGCTGACATGCAGCCCTGCAGGGCACTTACCTCAGGTCAGTTCTGTGTGAGCAATGTGTGAGGTGGGGGAAACTGGTAACTTGCTTGCACAAATGCTCTCTTCAGGGTTCACTGGAGGTGCAGAGTGACTGTCTGAAGGGCAGTGCCCTGATGTTAGCAAAGCCAGGGGAAAAACTTCCATTTTCCCAGATGTCTCTCTGCGTTATAGAGAAAGGAGCTTCAAGCATCACTTCTTTGCAAAAGCCACCAGTGAATTTCTGCTATTGTGCTGAAGATCATGTAGCGCTGATATTTTTCCTTCATATGACATAGCTTCATCCCTTAGTCTACAGCTTGCTGAAGAGGAGCTGCTAGAAGTGCTGCTCAAAGTTCAGCACATTTTTGAGCAAGTGATGTTGAGCACTAAGAGCACAAGATCTATTTGAGCGTTCCTACTGCATGTGTTCTGTCCTGCTCGTGCTCATTTGAACAACTTAAGTGTGGCCCTGGGAGGAATGTGGTGAGGGACAATTACCACCCACGTGGTTTTATTATATTTTTCAAATGAAGTGCCCAGCAATGGTTTAAGGCTTTTTCATTCTCCTCCCTGACTTCCCCTGTATTCCCTTCTCACTTATTAGAGGTGGTGTTGGTGCCCTCTTGTCTCATCTCACTTTGGTGCTGATGGTTTTTGCTCAAAGCAAATCTCAAGAGAAAGGTTTATATTGTACCAATTTAACATCATCTCTTGTCATTAATTAATGCAATTTTATTAGTCTGTATTGACAGGGTTCTAAATGTGAACTGAACATCTTATCTAAGTTATCTAAGTTATCATACAACCAATCTACAGCAGCATTGGGTCAGATAAATTAGGACAGATAAATTAGGTCAGATAAATTAGCGTGGTGGGGAAAACTGCCTTCTGAAAAGTCATAAATTTAAGAGTATCAAAAGCCACATTGATTATTGCATAACAACTAGATATCAACTGTGTATTGTTTGAGAAAATCACAGTGCAGAACAAAATGCTGTGTATTCTCAAGCACAGCATACTGCTATGGTATGTAGCTGAGGACAGCATAGCAATCTGTTAGGATAAAGGCATGTGATAGAAAGTTAATCTGCACAAACAGATTACTTGCTGAGTACCTCTTAGCTGTAAGGTTTAAAACAGGTTAATTTTCCATGATCTCCCACGTAGAGCAGTGCCCAGAGCCTTCAAATCTTTAAGCTGACCTTGGAAACTCGTACAAAATCCTACATGCCTTGGCCCTGATCCTGCTTTCATGTCTACTTTAATTTGGATTATTGTCCATGTGTAGAGGTCACTTGAAACTACAGGTCCCTTATGGCTGTGAGGATTGGAACTAATGTATCCTATCACAGGACATAATTAGACATGAAAGACTAATTTAACTATGTGGAGGTTAATCTAGGTTAACCATTGTGGTGTTAGGGGAATACTCAGTATAATGGGGGGACACTTATGTCAAAAAGCATTTGTCAGATAACTTCAACACTCAAAAGTAATAGTGAGGTATATCACGTGGCTTGATTTAAGGAGAATACTGTAACTGTACCATAAAATATATAACATGTGATGTGGTACTTCTCTGTAGAGAGAGAGAGAGAGAGAGAGAGAGATCCAGATAGTGACTAGAGCCTGTAGCTGTGAAAAGGAATTAGCGGTGCTCTTGTTGTAACAATTTCCATATGTAAATAGAGTATTGGCTATATCTGAAGTGACCTAAATCTGCACTGAAGGAAAAAAAAGCCCTTACCTCTGAGCCAGAGATCAAAGAGCAGTCAGCTCTGAGGCAGCATTTAAAAAATAAGTAAAAATCCCAAAGCCTCAGCTAAGATGAACAGTCTTCTCTGCTGAGCAGGATGCCTACCTGGTGGGACTGCTTAGGTTGAGGATTAGCATAGCCATGTCCTGTTAAAATAATTGCAAATACTTTGTATATAAGTATGTATACTTGTGCAGATTTGCCACGTCTTGGTAGGACGGATCTTTAGAACTCCCAGATTTCTCTGAAAAGCCAAACTGTCTAAGAATTTTGAAGTTACTCATTCTGAGAATAACTTGTTGATGCTTAATGTTGGGCTTCTCCATGCTGGAGGGAAAAAAAACAACCACCCCAACACACAAAAAGAACCGAACAACTAGAACTTCAAATTGTAATGTAAGGGTTGTTTAAAAATCAAGACAATACTGACTTGTTTTCATATGTACAGCAGTTCTTACCATATTTCCTGCTAATGAAGCATAATGAGAGAAAATATAGCAAAACATTAACTTTGTTTTAAAATACAGTATAATAAAGTCTTATTCCTGTGAATAAATGGCTTTGGAGTGTTTGCACATAGCTTCCCTTGTTGGGGAACTATATTATTTATATAGATTGAATTCAAAGTTGTTTTATTTATTCATTTTGAATGTACATAATACTTGAACTACTGCATAGCCCAATTAAATTGAAACCTAGGAAGGCAATAACAGTGTTGGAAGATTACATTTTCCTTCACTAAAACCTCGAAGACTGAGACAAAGAAGTGCTTCCGAAGATATACCAGTCATAGGGATAAAATACTTAAGCAAGGCATCCTATGTGCAAGTTTATGAGATTAATGGGTCTTTATCTGAAATTATTTCATAAAAGGAACCCCAGTCCAGGGTGAGCACTGGAAGTGCCATGTGCCAGCCTAGGGGGGTCACATCACCATAGCTGTGCCCTTATCTGTGCGTGACTGGGGCCAGTCAAGCTGTGTGTCAGCCTGCCCCTTGGAGTTTCGAGATTCCATTTTAATTATGTTTAATCTTGCTGCTGTAGCAATGTAGCCATGTAAATAATTTAAAAAGCAGAAAGCTTTTCCTCAGTAATTAATGACAGGTTTGTTACATACTATAACAGCCCCAGGCTTCATTTCTCCTGTATAGTTCTGTAACAGTCTCATGATTACCTAATACAGCAACCAGCCACTATGGCTTGATAAAATTATAATTGATGGTTTGTACCAGGAGTACTTGAAGAGGTGATACGGCAATATAGTTGTATGTATCTACTGTCTGTTAAGAAAATATCTCAAGGAGGAGAAAGCAGCAGCCTGGCAGCTGCTTTCAGCTACCCAGGAAATACTACGGGATACTGAGATCATTGAGGCTAATCAATTTTATGTCCAGCATTAGTCAGTGTTTCACGGCACCTGAGAGATCATAGAGGTGTTTCGAGTAAGCAGAACACCCAGGTAGTAGCTGTAATAATAGAAAGTCTTGTACAAAAGCCTTTCACCATCCTTTCTTCCATTGTCTGCTTGATAAGGGAATACACTTCTTTCATTAAGTGTCCCGTGGAGGACTCATCTTCCTCCTAAATCATCGGAATACCAGAGGTCACCTCCTTAACTGGTGCCTTCTCCTCCATCGAGTGTGAGAGTCATTCTTGCAGGGTGTCATCAAGGGATCTCAGGTTTCTCAGATAATAGAAAACACAGCTTGTGTGTCAAAGCTCAGCAATGAAAGCAGTATTGTAGTAGTCCATGTGGTTTTAAATATGTTGCTGGGGGTTGATGTCTTTATGTTTTGGTTTTAGGTAGGTTCTTGATTGCGACTAAACTAGAGCCTATTTCCTGGAGCGCAGAGACTTTGCTCCCTTGCAAAACTAAAATGACATTTGGATTCCAGGAGACTCAAATACCTGCTCTGCCTATTTCAGCTTTAAATAAATGATGTCGAATTCTTTCACTTTCTTTCTGCCCAGGGTGGGTGCTGGGGTGCAGGTACACACACATGGCCAGTGGTGACACCTTCCTTTGCTTGGAGCTCTTAGAAACCAATGAGCCTGACTCAGTGTCAGTATGAATGAATGAGCCCTGGCTCACAGGGTTTCAGCTGGAAGTTCTGCTTTTAAGGACCTGATGGCCCTTAAAGAGCAACTCCTTTCACTTTAAATTTTGCCACCCCATGCATCTTACTTTCAAGATGATCGGGCTGCTTCAGGAATAAATGAGGGGTGTATGAGAACAAGCCGTAAGAATTATGTTATCCTGATCTTTTGCTCCTGACAACCTTGCTGATGTGCAGTGAAATATAAAGGGTTTAAAGCATGATTCACTATTAAACATTAAAAATAAAAAGTTCAGCTATTCATAAATTTATGTTAAATCTGTTTTCTGCAGCCATTGTAATGCTGGTGATAGCTCACTTGCCTGTGCTTAGTACAGAGCAGTGCTCTCTAAAGAATCGCATCGCTTCTGCTGACAGCTATTAAGAATAATATTTAAAATACCTCTTAAAATTGTATATGTAATTCTTAGTGAAGTGACACTGCATTCTTTTCATTAAGTCATCACCCTGTGCTTCGATTGGGGTTTGTGACACACTAATTAACTCTGATTTAGCACAACCATTTATTTCTAGAGTTAATGGCTAGCGAACATTGTCTAATATTGTTATATAACCATTAATATGACTAAGGTAAAAAATGAATTAAGTAAAATGGGAGGGAAGTTAACATGGCAGTTTGGAAATACAAATAGGAATTTATGTTTCCCAGCGTTAAGTGAAAGAAAACATCTGCAGAATCCATCTTTCTAAGACAAGGTGTGAGGATGGACTATTCTTGACATATTGAAAGATTTAAGTTCAAGGGGAAATTTAGTTCTTCATGAAGGGACCGCTCCAGCTCCATGCGTGTTGCAAATCCCATATTTCTTTTTTTTTTTTTCCTATTGTATATATTTTTTTTCCCTAATGAGCCCGAAGCCAAATCTTTCAGTGAGTGGAGAAACTGTTCTGTGTGGGTCTGATGTGGACTCTTCAGTGTCGGGGCCAGTATAAACAGGGGGTGGGCATTGGACAAGTTGCCAACTCATGCCATGGTTCCTAGCTGAAACAAAAGCCTGTTTGAAGTCACGGCTTTGCATCTGAGCTGGAGAAGGTGTCTGGATGCAGAGTCACAATGAGCAGAATGGCATAGGGAACCCAGAAGAAAGGCCTTCACTGAAGGCTGAACATATTGTGCTGAGCAGTGAGGGAGGAGAGACAATAAAAGAATAGTCAGTGAATTGTCAGCCTGTACTGAGGCCTGATACTGAGATGTGGGAAGTTGTCCTCCCATGTTTCCATGTTTAATCTACACAAGTTGTGACTCAAAGAGCAGGAAAAGCATTAAGCATGATAAGTGGCCATTAAACCAGATACCCCCTGCCTGTCAAGGATCAGCACAGCAAAGTAGGACAATATGGAATGAAGATGGGTCTTCCACCAGAAAGATCCAATAATGCTTTGGGGAATAAGATTTAAAATGTTATTTTAATAATAAGTTTTGTTGATCGGTATTTTTCTCTGTTTGTGAGAGAGATTTTTGCTGGCAGGGAAGCTCTTTGCTTGTCTGAGTTCATCTAAGAAGATTAAGCTTCAGAAGTTCATGACTAAAAAGCTCATCTGCTTTCATCTTTACTCCTCACCTGAACGCGTAATCTGAGGGATTTCTGTATAAACATATAGATGGGTTTTGACATAGGCTGAACTAAGCTTGAGACTTATCTCCAACTAGCAGGAGGTGGCAACACTGCTGAGATGGTATGTTTGTCAGCAGAAGTTATAAACTCCTTGTGTGCCAGTGCACCGATGCTGTGTAAGATTTGTCTTCGTTGTCAGTGCCAGTGAGAAAACTCAACGTGCGTGACAGGACCCTCTGGTGTGCCAACAGTTCAGTTCAATAGGAATGTGACAAGGCAGTGCCAACCTTTCTGATGATTAGCACAAAGTAGAAAAGAAGGGGTGAGGAAGGGCTTGAAAGCTAAAATTGGATTTACCATGGTGCCATTCGGGTTTTTTGATATGCAACATTACAAACTGAGAGGCATATTTAATTGCATTTAGGACCTAGCATCAATTCCTGAAAGGTTCTATTATCTACCAGGAATGTGTGTTTACTGTGTTTCAGCTGTGGTATAATTTTCTATGTAAATATTCAAACAGGTTGGCTACAAAAAAATTATCTCTAAAAATACTGGTAAAATTTTGATTACCATGAAGCTTTACAAGGGATTTTGAGTTAACCACCCAAACTAATTAAGTGAAATTATCCTAATTTGTTTATTATGTTAATGATCTGAATTAATTTATAGTAATTTAGCGTGTATTACTAAAGATTTATTATGTTTCCCAGCAAATGACTTAAGAGCTATAAATCCCATGGTTAAATGTAATTAGTGGAGACATATTTATCGAAAGGGATAATTACATCTGATAAAAGTTCTTCAGTTAGGCTTAATTAAAACAGATTATTCCCCCATAAATGAAAAGTAAATATGGTAATTACTGGATAGATATTCATTTCTACAATGAATATCTCTGCGTTTTAATTTTCTAAAGGGGTGGGAAACGAAACCATATAACTAATGGTTTCTCAATAAACTCTGATTAATAATCCCTGGGAAACCAATATTTCTATTAGAGTAAACATTTTGCTAGTAAGAGCAAACACTAGTCAGAAAAGTCAGCTATTAACTCATTTTTTTTTCAAGTTAACTGTTCTTGCTTTGTATTAATGAAGAGTGTGCTTGGAGAACTTCTCTTTTCTTCCCAATAAGACTGTCCCCAGCTCATCTAAATAGCAGGACTGAGGAAAGAGCATGCAGTTTGTGTGGATGATAACATGGCGTGCACTTCTTAGGCATACACTGGATTTACAGTTGTCTCTGATGCTAATGGAGTTTAATACATATAGCTGCACATGAAGAGATTAGACTTTAAATCTGTTTTCTTCATAATTTATAAGTACATAGTGTTAAAAGCACTTTCTGCAGGGCTCTCACTTGTAAATTGCATTGAAAATGGGGGGCACAGCTGAGAGTAGTGAAAACACAAACACAGAAAACCAGACTCTTGCCGTGGCTGGAATTACTTAATAAAAATGGCTGGAAACAGGGCAGTAAGTGTGCTGCAGCTCCTTCATTTGCAGCTGTCTGGGTATAAATGAGTAGAAACAGAGACATTTAAATCCAAATCGTTGGAGAATGTGTTTTTTCACTGGAAACGTCAGGGCGGTGTTGTGGCTGGAGGAAGGCAGGGTCTGCCCTCTGGCACTTACAGTGTGTTTGTGAAATCAGAAATGTGTGGGTCAGTTGCTTTTTGGTCTGTCAGCGAGAACCGCTGCTTTGTCCCCTGGGATTTATAATTGTGGTGGCATGACAAGAAACACGATGGGTATAAAATGTTGGGATTGCTTCTGAAGGATTTCTGGTCACTGCAGTTTGCAGAAGGTCTTACGGATGGAAAAACATGCATAACCTCAGAAAGGTTATGCCTGTGGTCTAGCAGCAGTGTGGCCAGGAAGATGCTAGTAAGCGTCCCCAGGAGGCACTGTCGTGCAGGAGAGGGGATGGGGCCACAGAGCAGAGCGGCTGGCAGGGAGCGGTTGGTTGTTCCCAAGACGCAGCGTTGCAGAGATGGAGACTCGTTTCAGATGAGTCACCGTCTGTCTCTTTTGTTTTTGTGGTCAGGAGGCTTGGAAAAGGAACTGGATGGTGTTCTGGCAGAGTATGTGCTTTTAAATTTTTTTTTTTAATGGGATTTTGGCAGGAGGGTGTGCGCTGTTTACAAACTCAGATTGCATTCTGGCAGTAATTCTTACTAAGACAGGACAGAAATGTAGAATATGTTGAAGCACTTTTGCATGGTTGGCTGAAATCCCCTCTTCCCCTGTTGGCCCTGCTGAGCCCAGGAGCATGTGCCCTTGAGCCTGTGTGTGGCAGCAGACTCACCCAAAGTGCTTTTTTACCCCATTATTCCAATGGAATGTCTTATTTTGCCCTCCCAACATCATAAAAAACTTTGCAACTTTTAGTTTCAAAGTAGCATTTTCCATAGAGAATTGTGACCTGAACTTGAAGGTCAAACAGACAAACAAAAAGTTAAATAATCTATATAGTGAAGCTAAGGTTGTTTTCTTTTGGGTCAAATCAAATGTCTGGATCAATTCAAAATGAGTTTAGCATAAGTCCCCCAATGTGTATTTCTGTTTGATCGAGACAAGTCCCTTCCATCTCCCTAACATGTTTTTCATTGATTGCTGCCATACAGACAGTGTGGTCTGAGAGTCAGGACTGGGATCAAGAGGTGCACCTTATGGCCTGACTGAGGAAGAAATCAGGTTAGCCTCATTCGCCAAAGAAAGCTGTTTTTTATTATAGCTACTATTCAAGACCAGAGCTTGATTTTTATTTATTTTTTTATTATTTTTTGCTAACTATTGTGGCTTATTCCTGATAATGAGAGAGCCCAAGAGAGCAATGGAGGTAACGCAAGGATGGATTTACTGGAGGGGAGAATTCAGGAGCTGTACCCAGTGTAAGGAACTATCAAAAGTCTCAGGAAAGTAGCATCTCAGGCTTTAAAAAAGAAAAGAAATTGGGTGAGGATCTTGGGAACCGAGCTGTGCAGCGCTGAGGGATGCAAGAAAGAAAGCAAAGGCTTTGGATGACTCACACTCTCAGTGCTGGAGGCTTTTCAAGGCTCCCTGGCTTGACTGTGTCACTAAAACTCTGTGCCTGGAAGGAAGGTAGAAATCTTTGAAATCTCAGTGCAATAATTGGTTCCTTTCCAATGAAATTGACTGAGGCTAAATATTAAATTACATATTAATTTTAATTCAGATATTAGATTAATATGCTGTACTGGCAAACATAGTTGTGCAGACTTTATATGCTTTCAGACCTTTCATGATGTACATACCTATAACAGTTTTACATGAAGGTGAAGGAAAACGATAAACATAAATTCTTCGTTAGCAGTAAAAGATGAAGAGACATTTAATCTGCAGTGAGTGAAAATTCCATGTTAGCAGTGTCTCGGAAATTTGTGTGCTACCAGTGTGAGTAAAACTTCCATAGCTTGAAAATCATGAAAGGCAAATGCATCTAGGAGAGAAAGAGAGAGGGTAAAAGAAAATACTTTACTAGACCTGGACTACTCATCCTGACTTCTGGGAAATTACTCAAAGGGATGTTTTCAAATAAGTATATCTTGGTCTTGTTATGGTCTACAGACCATTGCAAGGAACTTGGCCGTGCACAGAACCTTTTGAAATGCTGGTTCTGGTGTAGTTCCCTCTAGCAAATTAACTCAGGGCAGCCAAAAACCACTTAATTTTCAATGCTTTTGGAAGGACTGTGATATATATCACGTTTGTGTAGTTTGGGTTCACGAGGCAGTTCAGTCGTTGTCCTAGGGGTTGTCAAGGCTCAGACCATTCCCAACAAGGATGCAGTGTCCCCCTGGGTTGCAGCTAGATTTTTTCAGAAAAAAGGAAGAGCTGGTGAATACTACATGAAGCAGCTGCTCACTGAGGTTCGGTGTCTATGGATGCTTTCTGAGATAATGCTTGGTGTTTAATTTGGACTACACCATAGTAAGTTCTCTTTCACTTTGAAAATATAAACTTTCCTGTGCCCTTATGTCTGGAGAGTCTCTTTTCTATGTTTTCTGCTGATGTGTGCTCTGAGTGATGAACCCACATATCTAAAGGAATACCCATCAAGTTGAATTACCACAGCAACAATGCCGAAGTATGTCTAAGGTGGGTGACCTATTTAGAGAGGCTGGTTTGTGTTTTTTTTTTTCTTGAATCAGAACAGCTGTTTTGTCAAAAAGGGGTGTTTTAGTTACAACTGTTTCCCTATAAATAGGATGCCTCTGGGGAAAAAAGGTTTTTCTTTCTTTAGTTTAAATGTTCAAGATAAAATTTATCTTTCTGGCATTTTTCCCAAGATGAATGGCAAAGACATTCCACCGTGGTAACAGTTTCAGTAGAAATGGAAACTGTGCCTTAACTTATCAAGGCCTCTTGCTATGAAAGTATTTAATTAAACCATTCCTATTTAAATACATATTTAAGAAATGCATTTCATATTAAAATTCCATTAACTTTAAAGATTTTACTAAAGAGCTGTGAAGAAATAATCAAAGATTGCTGTTGTGTTCAATTAACTACAGTTTCATATAATCACTTCTTACAACTATACATAACATTTCCCATTGCCATAAAACCCGAAACAGCAATAGTCAGGGTAATCCAAGTCTTCTCAGGCTCACGTTCTGTTTTTGGCAGTGATCAGTAGCAGGCATTCAAAAGAAGAGCAGAAGAGAGTCATTAAATTGTGACTTTTCTCCCCAATTACCTTCATAGATTATGGCAGTTGTAGCTTAGGGAATTTTGTAAATTGGATGTTATGTTCAAGTAATCACATAATATCTTTCCTATGTGAACTTGTCTGTTTTTTTCCTCTGAATTGGTTGAAGAGTTGGTGCTCACAACATCCTGTGGCGAGGGGATTTAAGAAATAATGCTGTGATGAAAAGGTCTATCCTTTGCTTGTTTCAGATTGGTTTCTGCCATTTTGATTTTTACCTCCTTTCATCTGTATTTTGGGAATCAGTGGAAAAACTGTAACTGGTGGGCTGTGTGCATGCTTGATCATCCTGGTTACCCCTTCTGTTGTTGTCCCTTGTTTTGCTGCATCAGTTTTAAAAGAGGAACTGAGGGTGTCCATAGAGGTAGCACACACACATAGTGAACTAAGGTTGTTTCTGTTCTGTGTTTTTAAATTAACTGTTGTTTTCCCTATAAACTCCAGCATCGTATCTTCTCTGGAGATATTCAAGACTTGTGAAGCAAGATTTTGTTTTTCAGTAGTAGCCATTTTGAAGCTTTCCTATAATTTCTAAATGTCTGTTAATTCTGCTCTTTTTCAACCAAATTTGGTGGACCTGGCTCCTTCACTCTTGTGTAAAGCCTTTTAAAAACTGCTGATGCTTTTTTTTTTTTGTATCTTCTGTCTTTAATACTGAGCTGAACATAAGTGATAGGGTACGTGGCACAGTTAGTACTTGGGCAGTTTCATGTCCAATGCTATCTTGGTGCTGGTAACTTATTACTAGTAATTCTATTCATTTATTCTGAAACTTCTACTGACATTTCAGTTTGACACAATTCCTCAGACATCTTTCCTGTGTAGAAAAGAAAAAAGAAAAGAACATGAAAAACTCTGATAGCTGAACATCCTTAATCTCTTCCATCAAGAAAGCCGATGTAAAGAATGCAGTTAGGGGTGGATTTTTGACTTTTTTTTTTTGCAATGGTTTTATCTTCCTTCAATCTTTCTTTAATAGCTCAATTTCTTATCAGTCCTGCAGTCTCTTTAGTAGGATTCGTTTTTGGATTGTGGATTGAAAAAGTTTTTGCTATGTGCTTTTTTTTTTTTGTCTCTAGCGTGTTGACTGTTAGAAATTTCTTTTTTTTTGGCCTACTTTCTTGTAACTTCTGAGCCAACGTGTCAGTTTCAACTCATCTATTTTACCTGTATGAATCTGATTGCTTTTAAAGAAGGATATCCAGGATATCCTCCTTATCTATTGGCCTTCTTTTTTTTTTTTTTTTGCTTCTGTTTTGACCACTTTGATTTTTCTTTCATCGCTTTGACAAAGGATATGTGGCAAACGGTTCTAGATATCTTCTTTCGCTTTCTAAATAGTTTCCATGCAAACCCTAAATGTCTTTCCCTTTTATCTGCAAATTCTTAGTTCCCTATTAATAATTTTTAGGTAGATCTATTAGAAGTAAGTGTTACTATAGGTCTGTCTCATCACTGTCACTGTTTCAGTTATGATCAAAACTATTGCTGTTGTTCTTCCTTTGCGTGTGTGGAATTTCAGTTCATATGAATCCTTTAAAGGAAGTATCTTCACATCTGCTCTCTCTGGTCTTGCATGCAGAACATCCAGCTTTTCTGGGCTGATTGTGTGCTGTCTGACTGCAGCTTTAGTTTTGTCTGTTGGACTTCTTCCCATTTTGATGAGATTCAAGCTGGCCATCACTGCAAGTTCTTCTCCAAAATTCTGTTGTTGTACCAATAGGCAACTGAGATTTACTTCTTGCTTGTGTGTGTATGTGTGCGTATGAAAAATGTGTCATGTGCATATACCATTAACCTTTTATAAAACAGTAGGGAATGTTTATTTGAGATATGGCTGAGGAGGGAGTGCCAAAGGTATGTCGGCTTCTGGCATGGGGAAATTTGGGTGATGTTAGGAATAGTGTTTTCTTTAGAATTCTTTTTAAAAAGCACACAAAGTAAGGGCTTTTTATCTTAAGAAAACATAAATGAAAAGAGTTTAATCCCTGCACCAAGTGGTGATGGAAAAACAAGAAATCCAACAAGAAAAGGTCTTTTTCTGCAGTAGTACAGGAATGCTTGGGCAGGTTAATTGTTCTTTTTTTTTCCTAGCGTCTTAAATTACAAAATCTCTTGAATATTCTTGATCTGTAATAAAAGAACATAACTGCTCATCCTCCGTATTACAGTTCCTTATGGGATGCCCTATCATCTGACGGCTAAAGGGTCGTTGTATGAGACTAATAGTGCCTGAAGGTTTAATAACCTCTGAGGGGAGAAAAACAGCTTAAAGATGATGATCGTTAAAAGCCAGAGCATTTTCTTTGATATATTACACAAGACAAGACCAGATTATGACTGTTGTTGAATTACTGCTATGTAGGAAGTAGCAATGAATCGATGTTGTGAACTTATTTTTTAGGAGAGGTTTTAATTTCAGCATGTTTTTCTTTCTGTTTGATTCATAAACAGTATTTCTTAAACTTAATAGGAAGTGTAACTTTAGAAATTAGGTGGGGGAGTAGTAGTTTTTTGATTTCTTCTGTGATGATACATGCTAAATGTATGAATAATATCATGCTATAAGATATCCTGATTGTCTTTATTAGGATGATTTTAGTCTTGAATTTCTTTGAGGTGTTAGGATTGATCTAGTTTTGATAAAACCTTAAGGCTGTCCAGGCATGCCTTATCAGCCAGGTACTTCTCTCCTTTCACGTGGAGGCTTTGTGTTTTGCTAGGTGGTGATATGTATGTATGTTGATATGTATGATCTGGTGCTCATGACACCTGCAGTTCATGCACTTCATAAACTATAGTAGTTAGAAGTTTGGGCAATGAGTTTTGAAAGGAGCGTTTGGATGAATCAGGCATGGAATGCCAGAATTGTGGTATGTTATATAGCATCGTTTTTGTAATGGCTGTGAAAATTAAAGTTGTCTTAGGTTGTCTGTACAGCATGGTATGTTCCTTCTTGCACCCTTGGTCTCACTCAGGTTGTGTTTACCTGGCCTCAGGACAGAAATCAATCTATCCAAATGCAAAACAGATTTCCTCAAGCTGTGTTTTCCCTCAGAAATTTTTCTTCTGCAGTCTTTTGCACTCATACCTGCTTGTTCACACATGTACATCCTAGACTGTTGTCTGCACAGCTAGTGTATAAGCCACTCAATCTATATGTCTGGAGGAAAATAGAGAGATTGTTTATTTCCATACCTAATTACTTCTTATTGAAGAGCAACAGAACTTTTGACAGGACAGATTATTTTCTTACAAAGGTAATGAGAGAGTGGCAGGCACTCATAGGGAGTATGCAATACAGTAACAAATTCTCTGGTAAAAAGGAAATGTGGTTTTAATAATTTTTTTCCTATAAAAATATGGTTGATGCTGCTAATGATCAAAAGATAGAAAAGAGGTATAACATAACCTCATATAAGTAAGAAAACTTCCTCCATCGTGGTGAAAATACCATGGGGAAATCCTGCAAAGCACAATGAGCGGAACATCAGCTGATACTAGCTCTAGGCTGCTAAATCCTGAGTTGAAAGGGACATTAAAATCATTAAAACCTGCTTTATGGCACTGAGATGAACCAGTTTGAACAGGATTAAATACACTATATATATATATATATATATATATATATAAAATACATATATATTCATAACAGTAGAACATTCATTCTGTGGTATAAAGCTAAAGCTAATAGTCTCCTTGGGTGGTCGATAGCTGAAATACTGAGTGGCTGAGCGCATATCTTCTCTGCTTGGTGGATGCAATCTGAGGGGAGAGGGATTCTGTGCCTTTACGAAAGAATGAATGCTAGAAGCAGGAACTGAGCAATGCCCCAGCCCACTGGGCTGTTCCTCTGTTCTGACCAGGGACCCAGCCATACACAATTGTCTTTAATGAAAGAAAATGAGTAACTGAACTGTAAAAATTGCAGATGAATGAGGACCTGGAAAAATAAACCACTTTTTCCTCCCTTTTCCAAGAATTAAGAAAACTGAAAACATCAGAGTTTTTGCTAAGTTGATTTAGAAGAAATCTTGAATTCTTTGTCTGAGAAATAAGAAGTAAATTGAGATAAAGCTGGATTGCACGTGCGGAATGCATAACAAGTTACAGAAACATAGGAACAAACAGTGATTTACTGTGGGCTGTTACAAGAAGTGACTTACCAATTCATAAATTCACAGTAAGCTTGCTTCTGTGTTATCAACTCTGTTATCTCTGGTCCTAAGGACTGATAATGCGCAGCACAAGCTATATTCAGTCCTTTCAGTCTCTGTCACCTAAGTCATGGAATTCCCCTCCTTAAGTTCACTTTTCCCCTTCAGCTGGCATTTGCTGACTGTTCTCCTGTTTCTTTCCATGATGGAGGCAGCTGGGCTAAGCATAGGAGCAAGGACACAGGCCTATAAGCTGTTGCCACAGCTTGGTGTGGGTCTGGAACCCCTTTCTGTCTCTTACTGGAGCTCTGGAGTGCTGCCCTCAGTGCCTGGTTGGAAGCGCAGTGCTGCAAAAGCAGCTCCTTCCCACTTCTTTTTGCATCTCAGCTCTCCCTAGCACCCTGAGCCATGGAGCGTGACACTGTTTTTTGCTTTTTCGCATGAAATCAATTTTTAAAGAAGACCAATTACAGGAAATGTTTACAGCGCTTCTCTACTGCAGTGAACATTAAACATTCAGTGCTCTCCTCATGAGCTGTGCTGGAGATCCAGTCCTGCAGCGTGCTGGAAGGGGTTGGTCCTTTCCATGTGCCCCAGTGCTTCTTTTGAGGCAATCAGGGAGGTAATGGTGCTGGTGGCACTGCCAGGACTTGTGGTGTGCCTGAGAGAGGGCTGCTGGGACCCCTGAGGCTGACAAGAAATGGGGAATGTGGAGCAATCCTGCTGCTGCTGAGGCTGGAGCAATGCCTTCCCTTAGTGCAGGCCCTAGGAGGCAAGTTGAGGTTTTCCATGTGCTCTCTGCCTGCCGTGTGCTGTGGAGATGGATGCTCAGTGGCTGAGGTCTGCAAGTAGCTCACTATCCTGTGAGCTGCTGATGCTCTCCTCTCAGAAGTGGGACTGTGGTGGGGATTTTTCTTGTTAGCAACACAAGTCAGAGATGAGTGCAGAACAGCATTTAGCCCCTCCCTGTGTGCAGCATTACACTGCTCCACTCTCACATCAATGCTGAAATAATTGCTACAATTATAAGGAAGCCCTCTTATAGCAGTATGCTGATTATTTGTGCTGTGCAGAGAGAAGCCTGCCACCTGCATTCTCACGCAGGTTTGGAGTGAGATGATTTTTCCTGCTGTTTGAATGAGACAGCAGAAGTAAATGCAGCATCACCTTTAATTAGCAGCAGACGGGGCTGATTCTTTAGTCGTACTTGAGTTTTGCACCAGCGTAATCTTGCAGATTTCCACTGAGTAACTTCAGATATGTACCAGCTGAGATGGAATATGCCTGCTTGTTGTGAAGATTAAGTCTTGGGAGCAAGGAGCAGAAGCTAGTCCATGGAAAAGGAATAGAAATGAGAAAGAAGAATTACCTTGCTTTAACCTAATGTTGTTAATCTATATTGCCCATTATAATCTCGAGTGTCCTGCTTAGTGAAGTATGCAATCTGTAGTGCTGGTTCCTGCACAAGCAGTGTATCTAATATAAAGGACTGGCTCAACATCCATCATCATAATTACTGTGTCATAATTTTCTGCCCTTCCTACCTCTGCTGCAAAGAGATAGAAGAGGCCTTTCAAGCATTTGAGAATTTTCACTAAAAATTTCCCTTTTTTCTTTTGTACTCTAGAAATTTCTGCCTTATTTATTTTGCAGTTTTGCCCTTACATAATGAAATATACTTCACTGAGGGTGGAGAAACTAAATTTGACTATCTGGAAAAAAAAAATGCCAATTTTTGAATCCGAATTTGTTCAGCTGCACTGGAAGGGAGCAGTGGGCACGTTGGAAATTTCTTTTGAAAAATGTTCCCAACAAAACCCTTCATTCAACCATCCCCAGTTTCATGTTGACTCTGGGGTTAAATATGAAGCAGTTACTTTGCAGCTTGGAGTGGTTGAAATCTTGGTCTCAGCTTTAAAGACTTCTGTATGGAAGGAGAAAGAAATCATTTTAAGAAGAGTGTGAGCTCTTGATCTGTAGATGTCGCCATTTGAAGTTTGTGGTTTGGTCCCAGTTTTGTGTGTATGTTCTTGCAGCAGCTTCTAGGCTTTTTTTTTTTTTTTCTTAATATTGCACCCAGGCAAGATGTGCCCATTTGAGCAGCAGCCATAGCTGATGCCCAGAGCTCTTTGGATCCTCTCAGAGTTCTGATGCTTTGTTATCCATGCATTTTTGATGTTGCTGATAAGTGATACTTCTGCTCTTGTTTCTGAGGCACTGTCCTCGCAATTATTGAGCCTTGTCATAAATGGGATACCTGAGGCTGCCAAAGAATGATTTCTGCCTGCATTTGGGATTCATTGGTGAAGCCCTGACAATAGCTGATGGGACCTTAGACACAGGACATGGGGCAATACCTTCAAAGACCCTATAGCTAGACCCTATAACTTTTGGAGATTATAAAGGCTAGTATTTTTCCATTGATACTTTGCTAAGGGAAGTCCACACAAAGGATTTTATGACACAAGAACATAATTTGGTCACTGAAAAGCAATAAAAAGATTTCTTTGTAAATGTACTGTAGTAAGAGCTACTGAAGAAAATATAAAGGCTCAGTTCCACAAAGGGATCTGCTTGACAGAAAATGTAATTGGAATCAAGACCTGAAGTGACCCAAGTCTACATTCAAGTTGTGTGACTGTTATTGTTTATGCATTTTAGTTCTATTTTTAATTATAGAAATACTTTCTGTCTCTAGATGTTTAAAAACTCCAGCTTTTTGATGTGTGAATGTACGGAAAACAAAGAATAACTTTGGACTCTGCTTGGGAAGGCCAGCTGACTTCTTTAGTTGTCAAATGCAGGAAAAAAGTAACAGTGATATTGACACCAGATCTTTCCATTTAGTCGGGTTGGCACCTTCTTGTTGTGAACTTTTATTTCCATATGCTGTTGTATGCCAGAGCTTTGGAGATGTTCCTGTGTAGCTACCTTTGCACACGTGAATTGCCTCTTTAAGGCCTACGAGTTGCACTTGCTTTTTTTCTCTCAAATCTGGAGATGGTTGCATGGCAATGAGGGGAGCTCGTGGCTGCCTAGGCAGTGTTGTCGCTGTGTAAAGTGTACTCATTGCAAAATCACAAAAATAGTTCTTTCATTTCTTTCAGCAACCATAACCTTAACGAGTACAATGAATAAAAAAAATCAAAATCAAATGGGAATGTGATGTTTAAGTTGATGGTGTCTCTTTTAAAGATATAAAGCTGATTAGATTGAAAGTGAGCCCCAAGGACCCCCCACTGTAGGATGATCTGCCATCCCATAATACAACCTGGGAGAAATTTTCTACTGTGGAGGAAAATTCAGCGGCTTCAGTAGCAAACATTGAGCTCAGCTGCAGCTGGCATTAAGACTAAATTTTTGAACATCTGAATATTGAAAGCCTGTTAAACTCACGTAATATTATTCTATTACTGGAACAAATCTAACAGTAAATTGAAAAAAAAATAGGAACCTTATAAAAAATATGCCTTCCCCATCCATTTTCAGCTTCAGTATTATGTAAAGATGACAGTTATCAGCTATGTAGAAGAGCAGCTATATTAAATGTTAAATAACCTTTAACAGTACCAAATATTTAATCATAAAAAATTAAATTGACAGTGGTGTGGTTCACATAGTATCCCCTCGGAAGCCTGACAGCATCATTTCTCATATATATTGATAAGTACAAGACATCCATAAAATCGTAGGCTCTGTAGCCTTCTATTTATGAGAGGCTATCTAAAACTCATTCATTGCAGGTAATATCAGTAAGTCAATTCAGCTTAGTCTGATAGCTCATAACTTTTCAGACTGTTGTATTTACTGAGCCATAGACTATCCTTTCTCGAGTGTACTTGAGAAAATGACTTGTACTGTAAGACTGTTTCTTCTCAAAGTATAATCAAATGCCTTAAAACGAACTCCATAACTGCAAATTCAAAACATTATTAGGCCTTGGTAATAATATAAAAAATATTGCTTTAATAATGCTTTGTAAGTTGTGCAGAATATTGGTGGTATTTTTATGGCTCTAGTAACCCACCCAGAAAACTGCTGGTGGGTGTATGGTGCCAGGCTTAGATATGGTTCGTGGGGTAGCAGGAGCCCCCCTGTATTGGAGCTGATAAGGACTCATTTACAAATGGAAGAGTTTCCTCAGCATGTGATGTAAAGGCCTTGTGGGTGGAGAATCAGCACTGCACACAGTGTGGGGATGGCAGCCAGCTCTGTTTTGTGGTTGTGATATAATGCCTGGGAAATTGAGAGATCTTAAGTAGTGAGAGCAAATCTGTTGGCTCTGGTGTTTGTGTCTCTCTGTATCAGCTGCTTGTGGGGCTGACTGTAGATTTGGGTCCTGCTCCTGCTATGGTGAAATGCTAATTGTGTTCCTACAACTGTTCCTTATTAAAGGAGACTCTCTGTGTCTGATATTCTGGTAGACAGCAGAAATGCAGGCAGTAGAAATTAGCAGGTAAAACTGTCCCATAAATGCTCTAATAGAGCTTCATTTAAATTGCCTGGAATATCTGGCATTAGGGAATGGGTTGAAAAAGTCCTGTTGGCTTTGATCCTCAGTGGGAGGACCACTAAAGCTGGTATGTAGAATGTGCTTCTAAACAAACTGAATTTACAGAAGACTTGCAACTTTTAGCTGTTTCTCAAGGGAGACAAAGTCACAACTGCCTGGAACTTTAAAACTGAACCAAAATTTAGGCAATGACAGTACCAGTGGGGAGACCACCTTTTGATTTCCTTCATTGCTCATTCCTCCCATTTATCTGTACTTACTGTGTTGGAGCTAAAACCTCACAGAGAGGCTGCATTTCCCTTTCTGTTAGCAATGGCCAGATTTGCTCAGCAATCACTTCTGTCCATAATTCAAGCAGTGAATTGCTGTTTTGGAAGACTTCAGGGTAGAGAATTGCATTACCAAGCTGTTTCATTATTTTTAAATTTCTGTTTCACTGCTTTCTGGCTTCTGCTGTTTAGGCAGCATCAGCTTTTAGTGCTGCAAACAGAACCCCTGGAGGCTGAGCTGCGCGAGGGAAGTTGCATTCCCCTGGTCTGTGGGCAGGGATGGGAATACCTCAGGCTCCAGGGAGCTGGACTGCTCCTTTTGGGTGGTGTGAGCAAATGGCAGAGCTTGTGACACTGGCTGTGACAAATGAGGGACTGCTAAGTCCCCAGACCCCAGGGGGCTGAGAGCAAAAGCTGTGTTAAAAGCATCAGGACCTAGCAGCCTGGACTCGATGGTTAGGAGAAGGCAGAATGATAGAATGGTTCAGGTTGGAGGGGACCTTAAAGACCATGGAGCTCCAGCCCCGTGCCATGGGCTGACTGCTCCCCACCAGCTGAGGCTGCTCAGGGCCCCATCCATGGCCCTGTGTACCTGCAGGGATGGGGACCCACAACTCTGGGCAGCTGTGTCACTGCCTCAACACCCTCTGAGTACAGAATTTCTTCCTAACATCTAGCCTGAATCTCCCCTCAGTTAGTTTAAAGCCATTCCCCTTTTTTTCCTATCAGTATCAGATGGTGTAAGGTTAAAGATAGACAAGTACAAAGATTTTGGTGCATAGCCTTGTCTCTGTGCAATGCCTGAGCCCATAGCTAATGTCTGTGTTGTGAACTTCCAACAGTTTCATGTGTTTTTGCATTTTTGTGCCAAGTTAAGACAAGGTTTGAAATCTTTCAGAGCAGCACTATCTTCTTTTGGAATTAGAATGGTGGTGTAACATAGCTGCATGTGGTAACTGTATATAATAAACCTGAGCTCTCATATCATGCTTGTCATAATCTTAAAATACTTTGACAAAGAGAAAGACTACTGAGTCTATCTCCGTTTTGTAGAAGTAGAATTGAAAGAGATGTGGTATGAGTGGATTTAACCTGCAGAAAAATTGATTTTATTGAGACTGAGCTAAAAATGGTCACAGTCCAATCATCTCTGCAAATCTGATGGCACCATACATTAGATAAGCAAGAACCAAATCTTTGCTGAACACATCCCCCCCCAAGCACGTTGAGGTACTTCCCTTTCTCTGGGGCACCATGTCACTTGCTGACACCACTCACACCTGCAGGTGTCTCACAGCTGCCCTGAGCCTGCAGCAGCTTGTACTGGATACTGCTGTGCAACATCCTCCTCTCTTCCTACTCTGATATCTCCCGTGCTTGCTCATGGCTTCTTATTTCAGAGCAAGCTGTCTTTCAGGTTGTGGATGCCCTCTGTGCAGTGTGCTTGGCGAGTGGCCAGCTCTGAGAGAAGCTCAGTCAGGGCACGCTGCTAATGTTGCTGCAGAAGTGCGAAGTGTTTGGGGATCTCTCCTGGCCACAAAGGTTGAGAACTTGTTTTATGCCTTCTTAAAGGCTGTAACTGTGGTAGAAACAGATATCCTTGGTCAGGGTGAGCTCAGGCAGAGCTGTCATCTAAGTTGACGTGGCAGGACCTGGCTTCATCTCCATGTACAGAACAACCTCTTACTGTAACAGGTCAGTGGAAGTGAGAGACATTTGGCTTAGAGCTGACCGAGTTTGGGAGAAAATACTGCTGTCGACAACTGCAGATTTGTAAGAATGAGAACAGGTTGTAGCACTGTGTTTGCTTTGGTGAGGGCTGCACTGGGGAGAAAATGCAGAGAGCTCCTGCTCACAGGTGATGGTCTGTCAGGTGAGTACAGCCCCAGATGTTTGAGGTACACACTGAAAATGTTGAAATGTAAGGAATCTGCAGTTTGCTAACAAACTTACTGCAAAAGGCCTACTAATTTTACTGGTGGGGTCAGGAAGTGCTTCCAGCATCTTGACTACACAGGTAGTGAAAGCACGTAGAGAATATTTGTGCTTTGTGCGGGGTAAAATATTTCCACATCCTGAAATCCTTTCCATCTGAATGCACTCCTCCTGCACAGTTCACACTGGTGCTATTCCTGCTTCTACAGCTTCCATATTCTAAGCAATAATAGGATTAATTGTTCTCCAAGCTGGTAGTACATCTTTTAACATATGTGGTATGCAAGAAGGCAGGCAATAAATAACTAAAAGAAGCCTACAGAGCCGTGGCTCCTGCTGAGGATTTTACTGAGCATATAGAGAAATTGATTCTTTTAAACTTCACTTGCTGGAGTGGAAAGTTAAAGAAGAGAGTAAAAATACTAAGCGATAGAGTGATGCACAGGACTGTCATTTTCATTTTAGGATTCTCTCTATAAAATGTGCACATCAGAGGCTTGGAAAGGCTTCCTAAGGAAAAGCAGCTTTGGTACAATGTCTCGGGGGCAGAGGGAAGTGCAGCACTTGACATGCTATTTAAAAGGCTGAAGGAAATGTCTTAAGGAAAGAATTGCTGTCTGTTCTGTATTTTGGTTCAGGGTCTGCGGTGCAGTCTTCTCAGTCAGCATTTCTGACGGAATCAGTGGGATGCCATACTGAAAGTGAAAGTTCTGCAGGCTGTGAAATTTGGCCCTGGCAAGGATGAGGTTCTGATCTGGAGCTTGGCAGTGTCTGGACATGTGGCTGTCCCCATGGACACAGTGTCATCGCCAGCAGAACCCTGACAGTTCCTGGGAAAATCCCCTGACTTTTCACACAGAGAGGGCCAGAAAGGTCCTTAAACGCCCGAAAATCAATTAATCAAAGAACTGATCATTGAGTGGCTTCATTCCAAGAGTACTCTCTCCTCCTTCCTTGGTGACAGCTGCTATGACAGGCTTCTTTTCAGCGTGAAGTTCTCCACATGCTGCTCGGTGCTCTGAGGAGAGATCTCTGCATGATATGAGACTCAGTGCATGGGTGAAGTGGCAGCAGCCTGTCTGGACACCTGCAGGTGTGTTTTAAGGGTGTATATCCAATTAATTACATCCCAATATATCCTAAATAGGGAAAACATTTCTGCTACGTTTCTTTTTTCCTACTGTGCTTTTAAAGTGGACAACAATGGCAGTTGCTCAGAGCTTTGACATGCTGCTGGAGCTGCCAGAAGGGCTTTCTTATTTTTTATTTTTCCTAAACTAAAAAGCAGTGAACCAAAAGATCCTCTGCTGCAAACAGACCTATAATTTGCTGTGCTTATGTGACTGATTCCCTTGATTTCCTAGGGCCCATTCCCAAGCTTGGAATGGAGGAAGTGCCCTTTTGATGTTTTCCCTTCTTCCTCTTCCCCAAGGCATTGGCTTGCAGTCACTGGACCTAATTTGTAGCTTATCAGATAGAGGGAGAAAAATGAAGAGCTAGTGAAGTGCTCCTTGGGCTTTGATCTACTTCTCCCTTGTATCATTAATTTACTGTACGCCCCGGATGAGGCCATGCAGGATATACCCCTGCGGATGGTGCTGTGCTGGGCAGAGGGCTCTAATGAGCACAGCCTGAGCACAGTAGCATCCTCATGGCTTCCAGGCCCAAGTGCATCCCCATCCAGCCAGTATGGGCAGAGGAGCATGCACCTACCCTTAATCTCCCCTTGTCTTGATTCTGTCAAAGGGGGCTGATAGCCCACTGCATCACAGATGTAGCAGAGGATAAAAAACTATTAATCATTGTACAGTAACAAGGATGGATTTCATTCCCCAAGTAGGAACATGGAACCATGATCCTCTAAAGCTAACATTTAACACCTTGGTAGCTGCGATTTACATAATGTTGTACCTGAAACCACAGTTGAATGGTACTGAAGAATAACTTCTGACCTATTACATGTTTAATCTGGGAAGTGATCCATTGTCCTGAGTTGCTCAAAGTGAAGGATTTGCATTGCTTGGTTTGTAATAAGAGAATAGGAAGGATTTATGTTAAAAATAGTGTCTCTGAATAGGCAGTTGGGAATATCTCTTCAAATGCAGAAAAGGTTGTCTTTCTTAATCTACCATCTTTCATCCAGGAAAATCTTGCTCTAACTACCGAACTCGCTGGGTAATTGTATCTCACATTCTGCAGGAAGAGATTTATCTTGGGTAGGTATTAAAAGCTTCAGTTACACAGTTGTCATCTAGGAAGATACAGTATTGATTGATCCTGGAGCTTCATTTGATTGGTTGCATTGATGATTACAGTATTGATTGGTCTTGCATGCTGTGTTTGTTCCGTGTGCTGCTCTGTTGCAGCAGGAATTAGTCCTACTTGCTGCTCGCTGCATGTTTTTCTGAGGAGGAATCAGGCAGAATTCATTTTTCACTAGACAGAGTCTTACAGAGTAATTAACTGAAAGGAGGCTGGTGAGAATTACTGAATTATCCAGGGGACGTGGCACAGTCAGAGTTTTTTCAGGCATGTGTAAATAAAGAAATTTGCATTCTCCAAATATTTTAAGCAAATACTATATTCAGAGGAAAATGTGTAATTTGAAAAAGTGCAGAAATATATAAGAGCTGCAGGCAGTTTCAAAACCTCACTGCCGCAGCTAAGGCAGAAAGGAACATTGCGTAATGCCTGCTGAGCTGTCCCTTGAAATGCTGTGGCTGGGGAGGAAGAGGAGGGTGGATGCAGCCTCCCACATCAACTCAGGTGCTAGCCAAAGGTTTGCCAAATGGTTTGTCTTGCTTTGTCACTGTCTGCGTTTATCAGCGTGTTTGCCATATGCCAGAAGTGGCAATGTTTGTGGGGACGTACAAAGGAATCATAGAATCATTAATGTTGGAAAAGACCACTAAAATAATCCAGGAGTTGGTCTGAAACCAGAAGTCATTCTCTTCTAGCTGTGCAGTTGAACACAAATGACTCCAAATGAAGCCTCCGCCACTGGGAGGTCCTGAGCATTTCCTCAAGGTCATGTGAATTGTTTTGCTACTTATCTCCCCCAAACGGAGATTTTCCTTCCCATGGCTGCTAATGGGGACATGTAATTAGATAGGCTCCAACAAAAGAAAAGTTTTGAACATGAATTTTAGATACTTACTCTTAGTCATACCATCTGGTATGAGGCATTAATTAAAATAGCGAGACATTTCTAGGCCTACATGTGCACTGTGGAAAGAGATAAATGTACTCAGAATGTGAGACGGCGTCGCATGGTGTTGCTGTTGCACCAAAGCACATTTTCATCAGCTCTGGATACCACATTTAGATGCTAGTTGAAATGCTCTAGAGCAAGGCTGTAGTCCTTGTTTTTAATTTCACCACCAGTAAAGCTGAGGAAATGGGAAAATTACTCATTTGCTTGACTTTGTCATGACTGGAAAGAATTAAAGAGCAAAGCAGTGAGAACCTTAGAAGTGAAAGTCACACATTAAACAAACCTATTTCCTCCAAAGTAGAAAAAGGTAAACAAAGTAGTAAGGAAAAGTGCTACCTTTCAGTGCCAGAAGTATTTGCATGGTGTGTATCCACTCATACTGAGTTGCAGGATGGGCTTAAAAAATACCCAGAGTTCAACAAAATGAAAAAGAAGTTAAAGCACTTTCTTCTGCTTAACAGCTGATGAGATGAATAGGAGAGGACAATATTTCAGTTGCTTGTTTTCTTTGTAAACAGATCTGTGGGACTAATCCCTTTGTACGAATGATCAGCCCCATCCAATAGTTATTTTTTGTCTTCAGTGTTCAAAATATAATGCTTTCTGTGAATTTTTAAAGCGGTCATAGTATAAATTCATAATGAAGATTGTCAACGTCAATAAAGGGTCTCTTGCCTTTCTGTTCTACTAATTCCAGTTAACTGAGGGCTGGAATTAAGGAGACCCTTAATGTTGGAGGCATTGCCAGAGGGTCACGAGCAATTTGTTGCTGTGTGCCAGAGTGGATCTGTACACACGGGGAAATTGGACTCTCATTAGTACTGTCCTGAAAATAAATAAATATATATACATATATATATGTTTTAGATTTCTGCAACAAATACTTGACATTTTGCTGAGAAAGTAAAACTGAAAATTGACATCTTCTGTGTTCTCAGGTGGAGGCTGTCTATTTTCTACAGTCTTTAGAGCATCCCGCTCTAATAGCTGAACCCCGATGCAGGAGGTATCTGCCTCACTACACAGAACCACATGTTGTATTCCTATGTAGGACTTGTATAGCAGAAGTGAAATGGCTCATAATCTTTACATAAACTTATTTGCTGAAGAATGCCATTTGTGTGCCTCAATTCATTTTTCCTTTGCTTGAAATATAAAGACCATCTGACCAGTTAGTGGGTAACTGAATGTGTAACTGTCAGGATGAATGCCTGGTTTACGGACATCTGTGGGTATTACATCTTGGTATCCTTGAAAGTATGCTTCGTCAGAGAGAGCTTTTATTGTCCTGAGAAAGCAACTGTATTTTAATGAAGGTCACCCCTATGGAAGGTAAAAGTGCTGTGCAGCATCTCTCCAACCCAGAAATCAATTCATATTGCTGCTTTCCAGGGCAACTGCAACTTTGGCTTGAAATCCGTTCTCCAAATCTTTCAGTCAAGCTTTCCAGATCATTATAATACATAGAGATCCGCTATGCCATGGCTGTATGATCATTAAATTGGGGGAAAAAAAATGCTGCTGTGCATATGTTGACAACCAATTTATTCATTGCAAAATAGCAGAGCATTGAGTATCCATTCCGTGTCAGTTGGAGGGCACTGTGCTATATTTGTTGCCATCATCATTATGAGGGTTACAAATGATCTACCTGGAGCTCAGCATATATCTTCTAGGATGAAGTGTCAACACAAAGATAATAGGGGTGAATTTAGAGTACAGCTTTAGGTGTACGCCTGCCGCTTTGCACTGCAAGTCAATAGATGTTGGTTGAAGACTGTGCGATGAGAAGGAAGGAAGAGAAGTTGAATTCAGTAACCTCAGTTTAGGCATTTTTGTTTGGCAGCTGATTGTTTACGCTGCCCAGCACTGACAGCAGCAAAGTGCAGTAAAAGGGGGATATACTTTCTGAAGAAATGTTTTTTTGTCCTAATTTTGTGTGGTTGTCATGAGGAAGTACATGGAAGGAATAATCAGGAGACCAGATGGCATTTTGAATAGTGAGTCTATTCAGACATTTTCAAATCTCTAATTGGTCATTGGTTTTAAATGTTAATATGCTTCACTGGTAAATCATTTCTATTCTTTCTTTTTGAAGTTTGCAAAGAACTATGAAAGAAATAAAAACACTGTTAACTGTGGTACCAAAAAATCAGTATTCAAGCAGTGGTGCTACATAGCAACTATATGAACTTCAGCAAATGTGAATAGGACGATGGTCATTCAAACTAATTAACTAGTGACAAGCTGAAGAGGAGTGCAGTATCATATTTTGTGTTGATGTGAACAGACGAAACTATTGAGTGAAACTATGCTGTTTAATACCAGAAGAGAATGTAGTTTGATGTCTGCATTTATATCCTTGCCTCATGCAGTGTTCCTTGCCTAGAGGAGAATGCCTCAGGAGAGCGTCATGCGGCACTGCAGGAGGAAGGCTGCACAAATGGATTTAGATTAAAAAATAAGAATGTATCTATATCTGAGCTTGCACAGGCTGTGCTGCATTGGATGGAATGCTGCACGTTGTTAACCGAAGTAGGAAGTCATGGTGAGAAATACCTGTAGAGAAGGCAAGTCAGGATACTTTCCTAGAAAGTGTTCCTCGCTACTTTTTTTTTTTTATGGAATACCAAGTATCAAATTGGTTACTGTGGATTTAAAGTGGATTTTCACGCCCTCACTGTCAGCATTTGCATATGATGAGAAATACCTGCAGAACCTCCAGGAAGAATGGTGGACGCTCATGTTGCCCTCAGTAGGGCGGGTTAATGGAGTAGTGTGAACTCAGCTCTGAGGAGAGGCAGCAGATCCAGACTTAAGTTATGGTTTACAGCACAGGGAAAGTGAAGGAGTGGAACTTCAGGCAGGAAACCATCAAACTTACCTTGCCAGTTCTCCCTTTGAATTTGACGTGCATATCTATCACTGAAGGTCCCTTCTACCAGCTGTTCAAAACATTGGCAACAGCAAGGTCCTTGGTGACTGGGTGCCCCAGTGAAGGTCGAAGAGCAGTGCTGGGCTTTTTTGAGGGGATTGTTAGTGGAGGCTGCGCTAACAGTGAGGTGGCTGTCTAGGAGATGCTGCCTGCACAGCAAGGAAAATAAAGCTTTGTAAGCACTTGTCTTTTTCAGCTTCCTCAGCAAGCAATTGCTTTGTGCTGGCCACAACAATCTCCAGGCAATCAATGCCAAAGAGTGTGGAGCACTTCAGTGTCTGGGTATAACACTTCTACAATTTAAAATGCTACTGTTTATGTGAGTCAACAATATAATGCCTTAAAGAAGCAGAAAGATGGTGTATGCACTTATTAAAGCATCTTGTTTCAGAGGCATTTGGAACCGCAGGGATTCTTTGCACTTTTCATGAAGCGATTGACAAAATAGGATCAAGCTATACCAAGAAACAGCATCAGATCTGAAAAAAAAGCAACCAACCATCACCACTATATGTGGAGTGCAGATGGTGCTTTTGGTACTTGATATTATAGCTGTTTTTAAGTTTATTGGAGAAAAATATGGATTTTTAAATCTTACACCTGCATGCTGAGAGGAAGCATATGTAGAGATTCGCTGAATCCCTTGGTGTATTCTGAGTGGCTTTTTACATACTCGGAGCTGAAGTTTGCCATCCTCCCTCACTGTGAACAGTATTTAATTCTGGAATGGTTCTGCTAAAATCAGACAGAATCATGGTGGAGATGAAAGGGACAGAAGATTTCTGTCCCATGTATTAACAATCTGGTTGCAAAGAACAAAAACCATGTACATATTTTTCTTTTGTGATCACTGTACATGTGTTGTTCATGTGTGGAAACACCTGCACCCAAATGCGCGTAACTGTATTTGATGCATTTTTGCAAAGAGATGCCAGTGAAATAGTGAGGTGGTAGGCATACAGCAGGGTAAACAGCAGCTTACAGTGATTAGATCAGGACTTCTTTGCAGGAGTAACAGATCAAAGCCAGCTAGATGTTTAAATACAACTTCATGCAAATAACTAAGTTACAGTCCCATCACTGCCTTTGTGCCTTGTGTCAGTACTTTGCATGCTGCTGAGCCTAACTGTTCCCTTACCTTTTTTTTCTACAATCATGCCATATGTGCTTTCCTTTGCACTCCCTTACATCTCATAGAAGGGAAGCTCAGAGTTGCTGTCAGCACACCAAAATTCAGATGTTTTCAGGTGTGACCTCACCTTTTGCACATAAAGAGGTATCTACTCTTGCACTGTTATTTATATGTAAAATTATCCCTTGTTCTGAGTGATCTGGCATCACATCCCAACAAGATAATGCAAGAGAATTGGAAATCTTCAAACTACCTCTAAGCACATTCCTCTTGTGAGAAGTGCAATTTTCAGTTTTCTCTCTCAAGAATGCAGATTTTCCTTGTCAAATATTTACCTGTTTTATGAGCTTTTGGATGGCTTTTTGACACTGGGAGTTAAAAGGGCAGAAATACGAAATAGCAGTGCTTCTCATGGGCTGTAATGTCATGTTCTTTCCACCTTTGGCTGTGCAATCTGCAGGCACTGTTTGCATAGCAAGTGCCATGTCAAGCCAAGGTTAAAGCAGGATTATTTATTCGTCTTTTTTTTTTCAAGTTGGGATCAAAGTACAGTGCACATCATATGGAAATTGCATTTGAAACAGCTGAGTTCTATTACCTTCTCAAATAATTGTCAGGAACATGCAGTTGCTTTTGAGGTACGGTGTATTGCTTACAGGAAAAGCTGACCTTGAACATACTCACATGGCCCTCTGATTTCAATGCACAGCTCTTCAGGCAAAATCTAAATCCTGCTGAGGGTCAAATCCAGGCTGTTAGGGGCCAGAGACAGCCAACTAATCAGGCACCGTGCCACATGAATATCAGAGGAAGGGCTTGTACCAAGCATGCTGTGTAGCTTGCTGCTGAATTTTGGATTCTCTCTGCTGGCCAAAACAATTCGAACACTGAGGAGATGGCAGCCCAGCTCTGTTTATCCTCAGCCCAAACTCTATATAGTGGTAGTGAACATGAGCAGCATTGGGTGGCCCAGTGGGAAATGTCTGGGACTGCTTGCCAGCCCTGGCATTCCCTGCCTGCTGGACTGGTTGTTAGCACCAAGGCATGGGCATCTCTGTTACCTGTGAGTTTATATCCTAGCTTCACAATTGCACTTCTCTATTTGTCCCTGCCAAGGACGAGTTTTAAACGTCCCTAATGCCTGTTCCAAGTGGGTGGAATGGTGGCAAAAAAGCTGCTTTGATTTAAGTGAGTGAGGGGGCAGAGCTACTCTGTCTACCTGATTATTTATCTCCCTAGTTACACACAGCACTTGCTTTCTCTGGAGTGATTCAAGCATATCATAACCTCTTGCTTTAGCTCTTTTATCATGCTGGTTTGCTGCTACAATTCAGGCAGAAATCTGTCTTGGCCTCTGCAGAGCATCTCACTTTATTGGACTCCGATGTGTCTCCCCCAGGTTTTTTTTTTTCAAGTTTCCCATTTATTATGTGGAAAACTCCAAGAACTGCATTGAATGCTTTGGGATGGGCAGATTAGGCTCTCACAGCATTAAAAGCCTTCCTCCAATGCCAGCTAGAGATAAAGGGATGTGAAGACAGGTGCTCAGCAAGCTTTGCTGAGCATGGAGCATGCTGTCTCTGGGAATGCAAACAGCTCAGGGATTCTCAGGGATTTTTACCAAAACATCATTGATTTCAGCATGAGCAGCAGCAGACTCATGGCTTTTCTCCAGCCTCCTGCTCTGCTATGGATGATTCACACATACAAACACTAGAAGCGATGCCTGAGAGATCTGAGCTCAGTTTCTGGGTCAGTGGATATCCTGAAGTGAGTATGCCATCTGAATTTTGCATTAATATAGTGAATCCTGTTCACTTCTGTCCTTCCCAGGCATAAGTATATCTCACTTCTCCGCAACATTTTTTGCCATATGTGGGAGATATGCCTCCTCATCATGTACTCTGGGTAAACTGTCAGACATGAGGCTCAATGAGCCTGGCTGATGCACCAAGTAGAAAGAGGAGCATATGGTCTAGACTGTGGTTGAGTATTTGGGAGTGAGTGAATGACATAAAGAGGGGAGGGGAAAAGAGGATGGTTTGATAGCGTAGTCTGTTGTAGGTGTCTTGAGAACTCTTATGTGTTGCACGTTAGTCACTCTGACGTGCTTTGTGGCTACAGGAACTTCTTGCAGCTGGGCAGGAAGAAGATCCATGTACTTCAGCATATTGCAGTAGACTCTGAGTTTGGGATCAGCCTATCTTGCTCTCTCCAAACATTTCTTCTGGGAGCACAGCATGTTATTTGGGGCTGAGGCATTGTGGTATTTAAGTCATTTTAAAGTCAGTAGGAGGGGGGATAGTGACTTCACAGTGTCTTGATAAAGATCAAAGGCTGGGATGCCAATGTGCAGCTAATTAAATAATTGGTACATGAAGAACCATTAAGAGTAACCCTCGGGTCTGTAGGAGTCTGAGTGTGGGTCATCAGCTTCCTGCAGTATGTGAGCAAGTCTAAAGAACTTGATATAATGAATTCTGAGAAGATTTATTTAAAAGTTTGCTTGTGAAGGCATGACAAGGCAGACTGTGTACTTCTCACATTCCTAGATTAGAAAACCTGGATTAGAGTATCTTGTAGCTTTATATTTGCCAAGAACTGATTCTCCTGCTGGAAGGCATCCATCCGGTGGGAGTTTGGAGGTTTACTTTGTCCAGAAGAGCATGAACATGTGTGTTTATGTGTGTGCACACGGGAAAGGTGAGAGGAGGTGGTAAGCAGCTGATGCCTTCTTGTGGTAGTTCCTTCCAGTGTGCTCAGAACTGGGGTTTCACTTTATGGATCCTGAGCTGCAAGTTGAGGAGAGTTGGTTTCTCCCTCTTTGCGTATCTCAAATTTTAGGGAGAATTGATTTAATTTCATCTTGTCTGATCCTGATTAATGAAAAGTCATTTCTGCTAGTTCTGGGCTGAAAAAAAATAATCTTTGACTATTTTGTAACCTTGCAGATATATGTATGTGTGTGGCAGGAAGTTCTATAATTCTGGAAATTATGACAAGGCATCCATAAAGATGAGGCTGAAACCCTATGCAGCAGCATTGTAGCTTAAAGGAGTGTTATTTAATACCTATTAATGGAACCACTGAAGCATAAACATTCTCAGCTCGAACGGATATTGTTAACTCCTTTGTGCTAGCAGTCTTAGGGTGAGGTGGCAGATCCTTCACTGCCGCCTGGAAGAATTCTCTTCCCTCTGTTCTGTACAGGATGCTCTTCGTGTGTAGTAGGGAGGGAATTCAGCCTCCCTCTGAGGGATGCTGAGAGTGTGGACACTTCCCATTTTCTGAGCACCCTGATTGAGCTGTAGATGTCCCTTTTCATTATAGGGGTGTTGGACTAGATAACCTTTCAGGGTCCCCTCCAACTCAAACAACTTCATGATTCTGGTTGCATACTTCTTACCTGTGTATTCAAACATTGGGTACAGCTCTTGCACATCACGGGACTGGTATGCATGTAATTAGTTTTTAAAAAGAAAGAAACAGCACGTATTATGGAACTCAAGATGTCTTTTCTTAGAAGCAAAGGATTAAAACAAACGAAAGTTGAATTTCCTGGGTAATACGTGATTCCCCAAAGTTAGGGCTTAAAAAACAACAGTCATTAACATGAAATTGTGATAATGAATGAGAGTAAGCAATTTTACAATCTATTTGCTTCTTGGGCATGTCTACACAAGAAATGCAGTGAAACTTTTCTGGAGACTAATTTAATTAAAATTGTTACAAACCCCCTGTGCAGACTCTAGGTTAGGTTTGCATTGTGATGTGAAGTGTAATTCTTGGCATATGTAGAGGGCTTACAGATTGCTAATTAGAATAAGAGGTGAAGCTGGTGCAGGTCAGGCTTCTGCCCCGCAGTCTCTTATCACCGGCTTAAAAGGCGCCCACCAAAACCTGTGCTATCCACTGCCCGCCAAACCAGCCCCTTGGATGGATGTGAGTTTTGCTTCAGTGATCTTTAAGAAGGGCTGAACTAAAGCAGTGGCAAAGAGCAGCAAAAATATGATGGTCATGGAATTTAGGCATGCTGTAAGACCAGATCTTCACCTCTGTTGGTGGCAGCTTGCTCTGAGTTCTCATGTCATGCTGCAGTCAAATAGGAACTTTGTTTTTCTCTAGGGTGCAATTTTGGAGAACTAAGGAGTGCTTTACCTTCCTCCAACTGTCACATTCTCCTAACATGCTGCTCTGGAGCTCTGCTCAGCAGGGCAGAGAGTGCTTGACCAGGCCCCAGATTTCCTAGGAAAGGTCCTTCCGTGTCTCCAGGGCGTGATCAGAGCTGGAGGACAAGACAAGGGATGGGATCTGAGTGTTGTGCTCTTGTTCTCTCTAGAGATGAACTGTTTCTGCCTGTTACTGGAGCACTGGGAATAAAAAGCTTCTCTTACACAGCCTGCTGCCTGAGCCTGCTCAACAAAGCGTGAGGATGGTTTCTGGCTCATCTACTTATTCAGGCTTTTAATTATTTACCAGCTATCCTCATGGTGAGGAGTTGGTGCCTGATGTTATTGAGGTACTTATTCGAGCGTTCACATTTATGCGAATGCATTCTTTTTATATTGGATTTTGGGTAGTCATGAGCTATAGTAAGGAATTAAATGTCATGTAAAGAAGAAATGTGACCCATTGATCAAGATACAATGGCCCACCTGTGAACAGTCTATCCTGGCTGTGAATTGGCTGGGCCCCGGTGTGGCCCATTCAAGAAGGAACTGATGTTTGCATTTTCAAGCAGCTGTATGCAGAATTACAGATGCTTATACAGCACACATGCACTACTTGAGCTGCAAACACATCGCTGTTGTCCTTGTGCTGGTCCTGTTTTGGGATTGCTTTGGAAGTTCTCCTGGATGGGTATATGTGATGCTTGACTACTTGCAAAGAATGAGGCCTAAGCCACAGGCAGGAAGGGTATGTCCACTCTACAGAATAACAAGTCCTTGAGAAAATCACAGTGTATAGAAGCACTCAGCAGCTCCCCAGTGCAGTGGTGTCACAGCTGGGTCTGCCATCTCTGTACACCAGCAGTAGAGGACAGGGGCATGACCAAATCAACACAAATAAGCTCAGAAGAGTCTCCTGAATGTAACAAAGGATGTATTTTAAATGGAGAGTTGAGAGTTAAGGAGCACATGGGACTATCCGTTTCTTCCTTCAAACTTGTCACAGGGCGGGGAGCAGATCTTCGCATGATGTCAATCAGCATAGCTGCAGAGCACAATTGTAATTTATCCTGCAGAAGGCCCACACAGAAGGTGTTTGAGGTTTCCTGCAATTCACTGGAGACTTGTGACACTGAGAGCAGGTATTTGAGCTCCCATGTCTGCTGTATAGCTATTTGCAGTATAGGCAACTTATAATTACAAACACTTGATAGATCTTCTGCAGAGAAACTGGGGTTTGGTAAGATGCTCGAATCGGTCATGGCTGATTTCACTTCCTGTAAAGGAAGGGGTATTTCTGTGATTTCTATCTTAACATAAAGATACTGTGCCACAGTACTGTGGAAGAGGTTCTGAGGGCTCAGCCAAGCTTTAAAATATTTCAAGGATCTTTGTCATGTGGGGATCAATGGGTTCCTTTGCTGCTGAGCTGAAAAGCCTGGGGAAAACAGAAGAAACCTATTTCAATGTTTTTGTGAGAACAATACCACCCCCAACACCTTATGCAGCTGGTAAATATCATTCCTTTAACAGATATTGAATCTTTTTTAGCAGTGTTCAGCCACCTACACCTGACCACCAAATTTCCACTCTATTCGCCTTGGCTGACATTTATCTAACAAAGAGCTGCTAACTGTTCTTTTATCAGCACAAGAAAGTTGAGCACAGGAGGAGACAAATATGATGGGCACCATATGGTAGCACTCAGAGCTATGCTGATCCCAGTACATCCATCCTCTCTAATGGTTATATTGGGCCATTGTTAAGGAAAAAAATGCTGCTGGTTGCTTGAAATGTTAACTCCTGGTTGCTGTTACATACTAAGTCCTTTCTCTGCTGGATGTCTTCTTACAGTGTCACAGGGTGGTTGAGGTCGGAAGGGACATCTGGAGGTCATCTAGTGCAGCCTTCCTACTCCAACAGGATATCCTATTGCACGCTACCCAGTATTGTACCCAAATGGATTTTTAATAGCCTCAGGGAAGGAGGATTTGATTATGGAGTTTTGTCATATCTAGATCTCATTTGCATTTCCCTGTGATTTCCTGGCAGTGAGCATGGGAATGGAGCTGACAGCAAGATGAGAGGCAGGCAAATAAGAAACCTGCAGTGATGGGTGAGGACTTCTGGGTCTGAACATAAAGATGAGAGAGGAATAAAATGTACTCCTGACAGAGCTAGCATGCAAGTGGAGCTTTCTGGAGCAGTTTGGCTTTTGAGCCTGTCTTTATATTCTTTGGAGTCTGGATTTCCTAGGCAGCTCCATGTAAATGCTTCCTGCTGGTTGGTGTGTGCCACAGGATGTTCTTGTGAATGGAGTCTGACCTGGTGTATGATTGTTCTGCTGGTTAGCCAAAGTGAATTCTTACATGAACAGTTGTGGAGACTCAGAGCCTTGCTGTCCCGTGTAATTGAGAATCACTTTGTGAAATAGCACTGTAGTGATTTCTCACTTGAGGTCTGGTAGTGCTGGAATGTGGCTTTCTGTTAGCGTTCCTGTGATCTGCCCGCCTCAAGGAGCTGAAGAATTTAAAGCAGGTCAGCAAAGACTGCTCTCCCTCTGGGGATGGAGCCGCCCTGAAAACCGGATGACAGCAAATATTTTAGCCTGTGACTTGAATATCTTTGGAAGCATGGGGGTTTTAACTGGTCTCACAGTCTGAAAAATGGTCAAGAAGACTGCCTCACCTTGTTCGCTTGTGATGCAGAACAAGGTTTGATAATGATACATCCATGCCTATTAGAGCTGATGTTTATTAAGGGTGAATGCCATTTTGCAACGAGGTTGTTAGAGTAAAATGCATAAAGAAAGAAATTGTACTGCAAACAATAACAAGATCCCAGAATTACCTTGAACTGTGCAATTGAGATTCTCACCGGCTGTCAGATCATCTCTGCACAAGACTGAACTGCTGACATTTGTTTAATTACAATGTATTTATTAAATGGGGCAACAGCCTAATCGCTCGTGCGTGCTTGCTCTATGTCTTTTGTACAATGTCTCTATTCAATGTGAATAAATCCTCATTAAAATGAAGAGAAAATGGTTTATTTTGCAGCCATTGTGTACAGAGATCATGCTGTACTTTAAGCTTATATAGAATTGTGGAGTGCTAGTTAAAAAAGAAAAAAAAATGTTATTAAGAAGAGCAGTCTTTCTGGGAAGAGAAGCCCTGCAGAAATACTGTAAGGTTGTGGCTTGGCTAAGGTAATGCCATTTCAGTTCAGTCAAAATTTCCTTCACAGGAGCAAATAAACTTACCCATGTTTGAAGGTTGTTTTAGGACATTTTGGATTGTTTTCAGAGTGTATCATCTACAGTTTGGATATCCATGATGAAATATGTATCAGACTTGCTTAGCTGCAGGTCAGTGTGAACTTTTACTGAAGCTTTTTAGAAGCTGGGACATGCAGAAAAGTTTCTTGAGTTTCTTCATGCTGCAGAAGCAGAAGAATGGAACAGTGTGTGGAATAGGCTTGGTAGTTTTTGACTTCTTGGAGAAGTGAGACAAGTGTAAATTAAGTCATTTCAGCATCACTGCAGCCATTGATTGCTCTGCAAACCCCATGCTGCTGGAAACCACAAGCACACAGGAGAGATGGGCAGTGGGATGAGAAATCTGTTGGTGAATGAGTGGCAGAGTGTGGCTGTGCCTCTACAGGAATCAAATACCAGAACAAGCAATGAAAGCTAATCCATAAGATGATTCATGCGATGAGAACTTATCAAGATGATTAAACAAGTGAGGTCCGTGTGGTCTGTTGCAATTAATGCCCTATGAATAAGCTTAGGCAGACTCTGGGTGTTGGTATTCATGGCTGCGCTGTGTGGTACATGCATGTCAGCACTGCTGAATGTGTGGAGAATTCAGCAATAATCAATAACTTCCAATTGTTTGGCTCTAACTGTTAGCATTTAGTAAGCAAAAATATCCTTCTTTTGCATAACTTAAAGCTTTTGAAAACATTCATTATAGAACTACAAGATTTGCACTTGAGAGTCATGTTGTTGCGTTAAATTGCCTATCTGGATTGGCAGGTTATGCACTGTAGCATTTTACACCCTTGTACCACCCTTCACGTTCCCTACTGGGAAGTATTGCAGGTTTTAAGAAATCTGCAGTCATACTGAAAGGAACAAAACCAAAGCCATTCCAGGCAGACTTTTGGGAAACTGTTGAAAATGCAGCTTGGAGCTAGGAAAGGGCAAAGAGGTTTGCAGTAAGATACTGATTCTCTGAGGAATTTTAAAAGAAGGGTTTAGAACTACAGCAGCTAAGAGAGGGTTGTTTTTTTTTTTTTCCTAACAATACAGCACTTGCAGTATCTGTGTAACATTAGTGAAGAAAATCTGTCTCTGTAAACTGCTACACTTGATTTTTGAATGAGTTGCTGTCTCTTAGCAAGCTGCAGTGATGTTAACGTCCTTTCTTGCAAGGCTCATGGAGGAAGATGTAGGTTTGAGGATCACTCTGCAATCATCCCTGTGAGGCCTGACAGTGGGGAACAGGAGAGCAATGACAAGCAGTGTTTTCTAGGTCTGGAACTGCTGTTCTTGTTTCCCATAATTTCCGACACGATGAACACCTTAGTGTCAGAAGTCTTAAAATGAGATGATCCCATAAAAACAAATAGTCAATGCCAGCAGGGTTGCAAGCTGGGACTACTCAGTGATGATCTGATGAGAGAATTTAACTGAAAATGGGATGTGGATTTAGGTCTAATAATTTATCAACAGAAGTGTTCTGATAAGCTCTTAAGTGTGCTACCAAATACAGTTTCCAAAGCAAGGAAAGTAATACAAGTCCACTATTGTTATTGTCAGTGGTTTCTAGTTAATTATCTGCTATCTGAAAACATCACTGAAAAGCACAAAGCACTGTTTAAGCCTGGCTTTGTGTCTCTTTATTCAATTAATACGTTCTTTTCTTACATATGTTTTCTTCCTGTAGCTCTCAGTGTAGACTCCTTGGTATATGTTGTTCTTCTCATGCATCCAGAAAATACTTCCATAAGTTGAAAGGAAAATATAATTTCAAAAATGTGTATGTGTGCCTGGGTTAGTACTGAAAGAGGAGAAAACATATGAAGAGAACAGTGGTGACTTATGTTGCTCAAACAATTATTTTGTCTGCCTTCTCTTTTGTTTTGAACTCTCATTTAAACAATCCCATAAGTCTTCTAATGCTGATATCTACTCTTAGGTTGTAATGTTTCACTGCTGCCTAGTTAAATTAAGGTGAAAAGAAGCCTCGTGTTACATACATTTATTGAGGAAATTTTTTTGTGTGTACAGTTCACATAAAATTGCATCTGTTCGGCTCATGATCCAAAGTGCAATTCCATTAACAAAGCAGCACTCTACCTTTTGTGTGGGCCGTTATGCTTAAAGCCTGTTCCAGTTGTTGTGTCCCCCTGAAATAGAAGTTCAGCAGGTGATTTAGTTTAGTTCATTTCCAATGTTGTTGTATTTTCTTTATTTGTACCCTGAATAACTTTGTAAAAACTATTTGATAGAATCATTTTCATTTTACCATTTAAGATAAAACTTGTACTGAGAGTAGAATGCATTTATTTGGTAAGAAATTGCAGTTGTATAGAATGGAGAGATGATTTTTTTCACTTCCACTTTGGAGCCTGTAGGAAAAATACAGAACAAAACGTTTTCTGTAGATTATGAAGAACCCACGTGGCATTGTTTGCCATTTCTGCATGGCCTCAAGGGCACAGAGACCCCTGTGCATCCAAAGTTTTTTAAAATAACAAAACAAAACTTGTTTCATTCTGGAGTTTATCGTTCTTCCAAAGAAGGACATGCACAGTGGCCTAACTCAAAACTCACTAAGCCAAGTGTAGTTCTCAGAGGTACCTTGCAATCAGCTGCCGTTCCAGAGTCAGTAGCTGCTGACTCGTGTTGCTTTTAAAGTGGATGCTTTATTGTAGCTTCACAAGGACATCTCTGAGGAAGCCCTCCATGACTACCTAGAAATGATGCATTCAAGGTGAAACATTCGAGCTTAGCAGAGCTACCCCAGTGAGGACACCCTATGGGACTGTTGGGGTTATATGGATTTCAGTTCTCCTTTGCAGTTCATTAGCTTGGCCAGACCTGAGTAATGCAAGTTTGTTTGCCATTGAGTTGACAACAATCCTGTCAGTGAACAGGCTGCTTTTTACCTCATGTACTGAGCAACGTGTTCTCATGGCTTCTATGAATGTTCCAGCATTTTTGCCCACAATGCTCTGATAGAGTCTGGAGCAAGGACTGCCCTTTTTACAGCACCTAACATGGTGAAGTCCTGGGTCATGGGCAAGCAAGAGTTACATAAATAGCAGTAATTAAGTTACCTCACTGAACATGTCTGTGCTTTTGTGTCATAAAGTCTGTGCTTTGATGGGGAAAATGAGGAAACTGGAGGAAAACAAAAGGAGAAAAGAAATTCCTTGAGTGTGGACTGAGAATCTACTTGAAATGTGAGAATATATGCATGGAAGCGTGCAGCGGAAAGACACCTAAAAATGAGACAGTAGTGATGAGAGCAGCTTACCAGCCCTCATGCTTCAACATACAGTTGTTTTTTCAAATAAAACTGAAAAACAGCTGCTGCTCTTTCTGCCGCTCCCCAGTCAAATAGACTGCTGGCCTTGTATTTTGCTGCTGGCCTGGGAAGGTCAACAGGGACTTTCCTCACCTTTGCTATATGCTGCTGCCATTATGCGCTCTGGCATGTTGGAGAGAGTGCCCCATTTTAGAAGCAGCTACACTGGACATCTGCTAAGACACGTTGCCAGCTATATTAAGTGATGGGCAAGGGAATATCCCGCATCCCTGTTTTCTCACTTCAGTAAACATTGAAAAATGGCCCATAGCAATGCATACATGACCTGCTGGAGGCAATTGCTTGGTATCATTTTCCATTTTCTCTCTCTCTCATCTCCTCTTCCTCCTGCTCTAACATTTCTGTTTTCAATTCCTTTTGCTTAGCCTTTTTGTGGATTTCTTCACCTGGCTTTTAGAATCTATTACCTGAGTTTTAGGATATGTTCTTATTTCCAGGTACAAAACTAAGATACTGCATAGATATTAACATAATTGTGGATCCTTTTTTTTTTTTTTTTCTGGAATGTGCTTTTAGGTATCACCTTGGTCAGTAATTTAATTGAATTGGATAGTGACAACACACTGACATTGTTAAGGTTAATGACCCAATGATTTACAAGACAAGGCACATTTACCGGCAAATGGATTTTAGTAATTGTTCCACTGAACAATGAGAATAACAATTTGTACATTGATCCACAAAGTCCTACTGCAAAGTCTCTGTTCTTCCTTTGCCAGCGTCTCTGTCCGTAATTTCAGTATTGTTCAGTGTTTTGTCAGTCCGGCTGTATTTTGCACTGAATTTCAGATTATTTCTTTCAATGTGATCCACAGCTTTTCCTGCCTGTATGGAACATGGCTGGCTAAGATGGCGGCAAGAGAGAACAGCGGAAGATGGGGGGACAGAACCTCTACAGGTAGGGCAATGCTTGCCATAGTCTAAGCTGAGCTTCTCCACTCAGTGATAAATACTCGCATCTCTTTGACACGTGTTTAATGTCTGTTTCAGTAGATTTGGATTAGTCTGTGTTTCTTACCAAAATGCTGCAGGAGGCTCTGCCAATGTAGTAAGAGAATCCTTTACTCAGGACTATTATCCATGTTAAACAACTTCATAATCTTAGGCAACACAAAGGAGAAATGTCTTTTCTCCTTGAACTGATGTTTTCTGCCGTTGGTTGAAGTACATTCCTTCAGTTATCACTTAAATCCTGGTCTTTGTTTACTTCCTTCAACAATTTTTCTTGCTGTGAGACCTCTAATCACTCCATTCATTTTGCTTAAACCTTTTCAATACTGTGGCATGAGTAACTTTACTGGATTTTTGGGTTTTTGTGAACAATCAAAACTGACTAGGAGTGATAGTAAGAAATTTTCAGCCAGTGAAAGTGCCTGGTTATAAATTATTTAGATTTCTGGGTAAAGATTCTCATTGTAAGAGATGGTATTTAACATCCTTACCAATTAATTATCATTGGAAAATAGCTATTTAATCAGTATTGATCTGTTGTAAGGCTTCATCATCTGGCGTTAGCCCAAACACAGAACAGATGTGTTTATTGAAGGCAGTTGTCTTTCCCTGCGGTATTATTGACATCGTTATTATTTCCATAGTAGTAATGGGCCAGTAACTGTTGGTTAGATACTCTTTGTTACAACACACTTTATAAACTTAATTCTATTGTCCTAAGCTTTATTAACCATTGATTTCTTCAGTTGTCCTTTTGCTTCCCTTATTAATTTTATGTCATTCCTGGTTTCTTGTGTATTGCTGCCAGCTTTCTCTTTTACATTTGTTGTTTATTCGCATTTCCACCCAGTTGTAACTTTCAGTCCCTCATGATACCACATTGAGATTGCTTGTTCCAAGTTTTGTTGCAATTATCAGTGATGTGTTCTTCCTTGCATTGCATGTGCTTTACCCAAGAAAGATGGCAAGACTTCTGGCCTGCAGCACCATATTCACTATAGCATTGTGCTTAGGCCTCTACTCACTCTTAGACAGCAATATTTTAAATAAATAAATGTTTCTCTTCTTACCATCAGAAGTGAAAAGAAAAAAATCAAAGAGGAAATGACATTTTAAAATGATTTTGAGTTAAAAATGATGTATGGACTAAACAGAAATGACTTCTTTTTTTGTAAATCTTATTTTAAACAGGAATATTCTAGCTGTATTTATTCAGTGGTGGTAGTATATGGATGAGCTTCTTGACAGGTGTATAGGATATTTATTTATTTTGGTAGGCCTGTGGCCTGCAGAGCAGGAAGACACCGAGGATGCAAAGACTGGATGGGAATTAGGTCCCTGGTTTGCTGAACTACTGACTGTAATTTCAGGCAGATTTTAGAGCAGTGGGTAAGGACTTTGGCCTTTTAAAGTACCCATCATTGCAGAGAGTTGAATGGAGACTTTGAGACTGTGTTGACAAATTGCAAAAGGAAGAGACATGATAAAAAGATACATTTAAGAAAAAGCTGTGCAGAAAGAAGCTTGAAGGATATATGAACTTAACTTGTCTGTCAAGTGTTAGGCTTACTGCATGTTAAGAGGCTGTGCTATATGTAAAAATCCTGCATGTTTCCTCATTTTATGGGGTTCAGGCTTTTGCAGAAGGAATATTCAATGAATTAATCTCTAACTTTTCTGATTACATTTTAAATATTTATGTTGTTAGCCTCTACATCTAATAAATCAGAGACTTTTAATGGACCGTGGCTTATTAAATCGTATCTTTTCTGTCAGTTTCATCAGTGGAGTGGTAACGTCAAATGAGACCACGCTAGCATTTCATTCCCTTTTGTGCTTGAAAATACCCAAATCACAGTCCTTCTGCGTTGATGGATGGTTTTTTGGTTCCCCCCCCCCACCATCTCTGTTCTCAAGTTATTTTCATATTGCATTTGTATAGACGTGAATTTTCACTTTCTGCCTCCCCAGTTAAACAGTCTTACTGAAAAGCATGGGTTAAAGAAATTGTGAGGTCTGAGCAGTTAGATTTGTATTTGCTCATTGCTACAGTTACTTGCCCAAACTTGTATAAAAGGGTATATTACTGTCTGACTGTTACATTCAAGAATATGGTCAGTAAAATGAAAACCTGAGTTACCAATTGGGGAGGAAAAAAATAAAAAGAAAGAAAGAAAAGACCAAAAGATGAAACTATTACAAATGGGATAAACTTAAGGAAACTATTGGAGGAAAAAAAAAAAAAAAAAAAAGTATATCACTTTATAGCTGATGAGCACTGAAAAACTGTTAGGAAAACAATCAGGAATAAGTTTACAAATATTCCTCAATTCAGAGTTTTTATGTTACTTTTCAGATCTCTCTGAGCAAACCTTCATCTTGATCACAATCACAGGGAGATGAATACAGCAAAAACAGTGGTACCCATTTATTTCCGGATGGGATGTTTACTTTTCTAAATTTCATGATACTTTAATGTAGGATTAGGCATAGCATAATAAGGGAGTGCAAAATTCAGCTTGGTCCGAGGTCTGGACCGTAAGCAACCATGCTGTTTTTGTTTAAACTATCTTCATATTTATTCATTTGTTTAAACCTTTTTGGTTTGGTAATAGTACAGTGTTTTTTCTTCCCCAGAGCACTGCTGTCAAAGAGAACACCGCACCACCTATGTTGTTCTTTACAATGTGGAACATGGCTGATATAGGGCAATTGCTTCTTCATGTCTTTGAGGTCTTTTTACCAGCAGTCAGGCAGGATGTGGCTAGCTTTCAACACAGTCTGAACTAAGTTGGATCATCAAAAGATATCAAGAACTTAATGCTTAAATAAATGACATAGGATATTTGCTTATTAGGCAACTGTGAATAGCATCCAGGAAGCTGAACGCTTAAGCTGAGGTTGGAGGACAAATCCCCACATATGATCAGCAGAGACTTCAGGGAGGGCAATTTCAGAGGCGTTTGTGTTAGGAGAGGAAGGAGCCAGAGGAGAAAGATAAGGTCAAATCTGAGCGAGAGCACAAAGGCAATCTCAGAAGAGGAGTGCTGAAAGGTTAGAGAGTAGCATGGCTGTTGGCTCTGCTTAGCAGGAGTTGCTGTGCCCATGGGGTAAGCGAGGTGGAGGTGCTGTAGGAGGGAGAGGGTGTTGGGAAGAAAGCAGTGTTGACATCTTTTGCCCTTTATCTTTGAAATTGGACGGTGAGAGCAGGCGAGCTGCTTGCAGTTTGTGGGCTGGAGTTGTACTGCTGGCCATTTGATGAGCAAAACAAGGCTGCTGCTTGCAGTGCTGCCCACAGCAGTAGAAAATCGGTGAGAGAAGGATGCAAAGGCAGCTCTAACAGGTTTGGTGGGCTCAGAGATACCCAGGGTCCAGACAGTGCTCCTGGGTACTCAGGAGTGCAGGGTTTTGTGCAAATCTATGAAACCCTCCCATCGCTGGTGTGTTTTGCTGTCCTCAAGTTCTCCCTTTGCAGACACAAGCCAGCCTGGTTCTTCCTGCACAGTGATTTTTTCTCTCTGCCTTGATAATCAGTTCACCATTTCTACTGCTGCTTTCCCAGGCTTGTCAGCAAGCAGTGCAAATCAAGAGATCTGTACTTGGTCGATTCTGAATTAACGGGTTTGACAAATGTTTTCATTTAAGAAGGCAAGCTGCCTCATTGTGCTTGGTTTAACACGAGCACATTAGAGTGACAATGCTGGATTTAACTTTAGTTATCAACACTTTCAGCCCACATTGGTCTAAGTAATTGTCCTGTTTATACTCTGACAGGTTAAAATAATGTATTCTAGAATGAGAGCGCTTCTACTGAAGATGAAAAACAGCCCAAGAGGGTTATCAGCTGTTACTAACTGTGACAAGCAGCGTGAGCTAGATGTATGGATAAATTGCTATTGCTCCAGAGGTTATTCCTATTAGCAGGAGACGTGTAAGAAACTCTAACAAAGCATTAATACAGTGAAGCTACTAAAAAACCTTGTCTGTCCTATCCAGACTCAGGACTAATGGGACGTTCCAACGTGTTCTTGATGCTGCACTGACAGGTGGTGATAGACCTTTAAATAAAACAGAAGCTCCGCAGGGCTGCTGGGAAGTGTTGGGCAGTGGTGAGGATTTAAAAGCTAATTTTAAAGAAAATACATGAATGAGTGTATTTATCTGAGATCTAAACACAGATGTTGCTCCTGGATTTTTCTTCGTGCAAAATCAAATAGTGTTGTGCAGAGGGGATCCTGGCAAAGTAGGTATAAAATTTTCTATCTGTGAAGGGGAGGTTTTTTTCCCCCTTCAGTGATTGTTCTTAGGATCAAAATAAAGCAGTTGTGTAAACATGAAGAATTCAGTTTCCATCTGGAAAACAATAGCAGAAGTACTGAGGAATGAAACTCAACAGCTGAACACTTCCAGTGTTTTTAAATGACAGAACTGAGCTTCTGCCATGAGCTCAGTGCAAGTGGCTCCATGGACTTCAGTAGCGTGGTCCTATTTGTGCCCTTTTTGTGTTACCTAACTTGTGCCAATGCAGACTGCAGAGAAATATCACGCATAGGCTTTGTTGCTCTATAAAAGAAATAGCATAGAGATTTATTTAGCAGCAGAAACATGCTCCTGTGGAGCTGTGCAATGGAATCATAATTGCTCGTGCAGTAAAGATGGGAGATTTTGCCATTATTTTCCAGGAGACTCTGTGTAGGACTTTACCTTACTTAGGCTCATGTTTGTTACCCAGTGTCCCAGGAATTGTTTCCGGAGGCACTCAGTAGGAGCAGGGAAATGAGGGACGAAAGTGTGCACTTTAACTTTCATCATAACATCTGGTGTGGAAATATTGATGACCTAATTTTAAGTTGGAGTTACATATCATAATAAGAGGGCTGAAGCTGAAGGGGAGATTGCAGCAGCCTATTTGTTCTTCTATAGGAACTGATCTTGGACTAAAAATTCCCATGAAGGACAAGAAAGCAGTGCTCTGGTAATATCTGGCACAGATTCTGGAAACTTCACAAGGGCGTGTGATGGGCCCACATTAAGTGGAAGGTTGGTAAGGAAGAGAGAAAGATGACATGGTATAAATATAACAACTGCAGCTGCAGAAGAAAAAGGGAAAATCACCCTAAAATGCGGAAAAACATTGAATAGCTGTTTGAGCAGTGTAGGAGGACTGCCCCTTTTGGGAGCAGTAGTGTAGTTTTAGTCAATTTTCTAGCCAATCTCTTAAGTAAAAAACAAAACAAACAAACAAAAAAAAAACCAAAGAAATGAAAAACATCCCCACATCAGCTCATATATTCACCTCCCAGAAGAGAAAATCTATTTAGTTTGCTTATTGCTTGAGTCCTACTTCACAGTAATTAGAATACAAAGCTCTTCTGCTGCTGTAAATTGTCTGTCTTTCCAATGCTCTTTATAACAAAGGAACCTTATAAATATAATTGCATGAATATTTTGACATCTTAAAAGGCTGGCTGTAGTGGGAGTCTTTGGGACACAGAGGCCTTGGACAGAGCTGGAGCTGTTGCTTCTGTTTCTTGGTGCATGAGATAGTCTTAAATTGCAGAAGGATGGAAGTGGTAAATGGCAAAAATAACACCAGTGTCCATCATCATTTTCTTCTTTTGCTCCTTCTTTTAAACTTGAAATAAAAATGCAGCGGCATGAAAGCCCTGCTTTGGCAGGTATATTCCCTGGTGGAAGTTGTGGACAGCTCTTGGCCCAGTCTGTGCTTGAGTGGAAAGGCACCTGGAAAGCTGGGAGTACTGGGACTCTGGATGTGTGTTCAGCAAAAATTGGGCCTTTTCTTGGCCAGCAATGGGCTGTCGCTGTATCAGGGCTGGTAGTTAATAGGGAATAATTGTTCAAATTATAGAGCCTTTGTGCTGAAGAGGTCAGTGTGTAAGAGGGGAAAAAAAAAAAAAAAAAAAGGGAGGAAAGAGGAATGCCAGTGCTTGCATGCTTGGTGAAATGGGAACTGGCAGAAATTGGCCGTGTTTACCAAACCTTACCTACAATGCATTTATTTTAATCCTTCTTTTTTTAATAAGTGGCTTGGGTTGTAGCATTTTACAATGCAAAGCCTGGACTTGTTTGCTACATCCTGCCAAGTTGGTCCTGTTTAAGTATGTCTTCTGGCAAACGCAAAAGGCTCGGGTCAGGTGTCAGGGTCAGTGTTGATTTTAAATGGCTGTCATGGGGAACCTGGTATTTAAAATGGGGAAGAGGGGGTGAAGAGGTCGGCTGCTCCCTGTGTCCTTCTGGAGGCTGCTTGTGTTAGCCTGGTGTTTATTCATGAGGAGATGAGTGTTTTTAGGAGGCACACAATATAAATATTTAGCACTGTCTGTGGAGAAGGAAAATATTGTTGGAACAATGTCTTCATTTGTCAGAGGAAAAATAGGGACTAATTTTTTTGAGAGAGATCACAATTAACTGCTCCCCATGAACTGTTTCTCTAAAGATTTCAGGCAGATGGATGCTCTTGCAGCAAGAAGAGTGAATGCCAATTGAGAGGAACATGGACCCATTTATAAAGCCAGAGAAATCATTCTGTCAGGCAGGATATAGGTACACAAATTAAGCAGGTATCAAAATTATATCGTCTCTTCAGCTGCAACTGCCTCTCAAGAACAGACTATGGACAGGAATAGGTAAGCAGGATCTCAGCAGGCCAGCATTTAATTCTGCCAGCGTGTGACTACAGTACTAGGCACCTGCTAATGGCAGTGACAGACAGTGCTGCCCCTCTGCTCAGCAAATCCCTTTCCCTCCATCACTGGAAAGTTGCAGCCTGTGGTTCCTCTGCACAGAGCCTTCCACAGAGTCCCTGAATCTCCAATGTGATGCTGCAGGTACGGTGACAAGGCTCTTCTGATTAAGAAAGGCTTCTTTATCCACAGAGAACTGCCTTCTGTTGGAGTATAGCAGAATCACAGTATTGTAAGGGCTCGAAGGGACATCTAGGGATCATTTACTCCAACCCCGTGTAGCTGCTAAGTTGGACAATTCCATGTAAAGCTTGCAGTTTCCAGAAGGAATTCTCTGCTGTGAGGAAAGCCCTCTTAGCACAGGCATAGCACGAGCTGCCCTCTGTAAGTCCATGTTTCGGTGGCCAAATCTGGCGACTTTCATCTTTTGCATGGAACCCAGTGTTTGGTCCAAGGTGGCAACTCTACAAGCCACAACCCCATGCCGTGAAGAGCATTCAGTGCACGTACATAAGGTGGACAAAGGGAGGCAGCTAAGAGCACAGGGTCATATTTGCTGTGGAGCAAATCGGGAGGAAAGTGCTGATGTTTGGTCTCCAGCCTGAAGTCTTGCTCTCTCTGGCATGCAGGTTTCAGTGCAGCCCTGAGCTCTTGAGGCTCCTGCTTTGCCCTTTGTTCTGCCGCCCTGTGTAACCAGAGGCTGTGTGATTGGCAGGGGAAATTGAATTGGGCTTTAAGGTGTAATTAATGGAAAAATATCCCCCCCAAATGTTTTCCAAGTCAAGAACATGACAGGCAACAAAAACTGTTTGCTTGCTTTCAGAATTCTCAGTTTTGTAGGAAGATGAAAAATACTCAAAACAGTCTGTACTTAATATTCTTAGCCATGGTTTTTCAGCTTTTGACGTTTGGAAGTGAAGTTGAAGGTTGCTGAGGAAAATTTCAGTTATTGCCCTCTAACTTTTGACAGCATTTTCCATGGACTCCGCTATGCCCAAACTATTTTCTGCGGAGCTCATTCTTTAAAATTCAGTCACTTTTGCTTTTTCCTCATGAACATGTATGAGCCTATGTCTGGCCTTTGGTAAAATAAGAATGAGGCCTATTCCCAGCTTAAATCTTACTAACATCCAAATTTCTTGCTAAGCCTCTGCTGCCGCTGAATTTAATCTACTGTGAATTATCAGAGTTCAGCTCCTACTATAAAGTAGATCTGACCTCTGGCTGTGCAGTTTTCTTTATTATCATTTCCATTTGTTTCTTCATGGACTTTTTATTGTCCAAAAGTTCTTGATGGCTGGATCAGGATCTCTCACCTTCTTAAGTGATGGTTGAAAAGTCTGAATAGCTTATTACTTAGACATTAAAAAAACAACCAAAAAGAAAAGGTTTCATTTTATTCCTTATTATTTCCTTCGTTGTTAATTTTTCATCCTCTTAGAAAATACTGGAATGGTGAACAGTTTCAGAAATGGGTTAAAAGTTTGTGTTCTTGCGTTGTCCTTTCTCTAACCTCTGCTGAACTGCTGTTTTGTAACTTTTAACAAGTACAGTAAATGACAAATGATATCCCTCGAGGTTTATTCATTCCTATTCTCATCTCCTGCCATTTAACTTGATTGATTTCAGTGCACATTCCAGCTTCTGGAAATGCTCCCCAGCCAATTCCTCAAGGGAGACAGCAACCCCACAGGATTTTTTAGGGCCAGAATACACAGGAGGGGACCTTCAGGTGTGGGTTAAGTAGGCAGATGCCTAAGGAAGTCTTTTGCTTACCCAAAAGCAAAATGAGATGGCTGTGGCTTTGTGAGCCTTTGTGCTCAGCCTGGTATCTCTGTCTGGTGGCTCCTACAGAAACACGGGAGACATCACAGGTTCAGATCTGCCCTTCTTGCTGCTCTCCCAGTGCAGGTCTCGCTGCAGCCCTCAGCTGCTGTTTAATAGGAGAATATTTTATGGACATTGCTCATGAGGGTTGTAAGGCTGCGAGGTAGGAATGGTGCTTTCTTAAAGGGCAAGCCTTGGGCTTCCATCTGCACACAGACTGATGTGCTGGTTTGAAAAATGCATTTGCATCTTCATGGAATGTGACAAGCAAATGTGAGTTTTTTTTAAACTTAGGGCTGTATCGTTCTATGTGCCCTCAATGACTGCTTGTTCTGCCCCTCCTCTGCCCCACTGTCTTCAGTGTTTCTGCAGTTGTGCTAGGTGCTCTGTGGGAAGGATGTGAGAGAGTTGCTGGAGGGGTAATGCTTGCTTTGGAAGCAATGTGTATTTTCAAAATAAGTTTCCCTCCCAGATTTCTAAGACATCTAAATAATTATTTTCTTTGAGATGGATTTTTTTCTTCCCTGTAGCATTCCTGCTTGAATTTATTTTCTGTGAAAGAAAGAGAGACTTTTCAGGTCTACGAATATTGCCTTGGAAATTGGTTCATTTGCAGTTAGGGCTAAAGAGATTATTTTGACTGTTCAATCCCTCATTCTGGGGGGGAAATTTCCCTCCTCCACGGAGATGGAGCGCTGTGCCTTATGCAATACTTCGTTTATGTCTACTCAGGCAGAGATGGCTGAGCGTGTCACTTCCCACCTCTGTGGGGAAGCCTTTACCTTCTGGGACCTGCCCAGCCTAACCCTTTGAAGCTTGGGCTTCAGATGAACATTCCAATGCAAGGTTTATTTCTGTCTCCATGCAGCTGTCAGCCTTTGCTTTCTTTGCAGTACAGCAGTGATTCCCCATGCACTGTGGTCTGAGATCAGGACATCTGCCACCGCCTGCCACAGCCTTTGTTCAGCTCCCTGCCTTCCTGAGTGTGAATTCATCCCTTTTGGCACTAAGAGGGAAAGAACTGTTAGAGAGTTAGGAAACCTGAAAATATTTCTAGGACCTTTCTTGTCAGATACCCAACTTCCTGTGAAGTCTTTTTAATGTAAGCTGGAAAATACTAAGCATCAACCAAAGTATTATCCCCAAATGTAGAGACTGCTGGTGGTAATTGGCCACAGTGCTCTTTACCATGCCCCGCTTTGTAGTTCTGATATGCAACGGTCTTCTGGATAATCTAAGGATCTGGGTGAAGCAGAAGGCATTCATAGAATTAAATAATCATTGAGGTTGCAAGAGGCCATTAAGACTGCCTACCCCAGCCATCAACCCACCCCTACCATGCCCATAATCACATCCCTCAGTGCCATATCTCTGTTGTTCTTGAACACCTCCAGGGCTGGTGACACCACCATCTCCCTGTGCAGCGTATGCCACTGCATCACCACTCTTTCTGAAAAGAAATTTTTCCTAATATCTAACATGAATCTCCTCTGGCTGAACTCAAAGCCATTACCTCTTGTCCTATTGCTAGTTATCTTGTAGAAAGGCATTCCAGATACTTTGGAAAGCTGTACAAACATGCTATACCTGCCCTGTGCCTTCCTAAAAGTAGGTAATGTAACGTAATTATATGACAGTGTTGAATTAAACTGCTTACATTGCTCTGCTGCTCATTCTTTAAGAGAGAATTAGACAACAGCTCAAAAAAATAATTTGTGCCTTAAAAATATTCACGTCTCCTGTTAGTAGACTGCATCTGATCTTACAGTGGATAATAGAAAATTTCAGCAAAGTTGCCAATGGAAATAGGATTGGTTTTTTTAACTACAAGTGTAATTAATTATTTGAACAGCTGAAAGGAAGAAGTGGCAGATTTGCCACCAGTGGGGTGTTTAAATCAATGAGGGAGGTCTCCTAAAGACTCAGAAAATGAAATTCCAGTTATTGTACTGTGTTAGAGCTCAAACTGAAAAATCCAACACATTAAGTAGCTCTTTTGGCTTTAAACCTCTATAAATTACATCTGCTTTCTCAATCTGCAGAAGTTTGCAGGAATCTGAAAACTTCAAATAATGTCCTCTCAATTGTAAACTGTTGTAGTTTTGTGCTAAACCCAAAGATTTCAGAGTTTCAAATCATTTTCTCAAGCACTCTGCATCTTCCCTATTTGTGTATATTTTCCCCTTACATGAAATTCTTTTTATAACTCTGTCTTTTATATTACTCTTTTGTACCCTTTCTACACTGTAATCATTTCTTCATCATAATTCTCTCGTTGCTATGTGATGTTCCACCACTCAAGTGCTTTTCTTTGATTTAGCTGTTAGTATTGTTTTAACTCTTTACCTTCTGCGCTTGCCATTATTACTCTAAATAAAATAGAGAACAGACTCTATTTTCCTAAGTAAGATTCAAAGGTAGATACTGAATGAGAAGAACAGCTGAGCTCACCTGCAGTCTGCCTTGGTTAAACCTAGTCACTGCTTCCTGGAATAGCCCCTTTCCTTGGAATTAGAAGGAATTGCTTGGGTTGCTTCAGATGAGGCTGGCAACAGCTGAATAGTGGCAGGGCTTTGACTTTGCATTTCTAAATCCACACTGTGAAATGTGTTCAATAAAATAGGACGATATCTGAAGCTTATTGCTTAGAAAAGCCAATGAAATGGTATATTTTCAGCCATATGTGTTCTGTTGCAGCTGGGCTAAATCCCTTATTCCCGAGAAAGCTTCTGAGCACCTCAATTTGACTGAATGTTGTGATCCTAGTTTGCAGAAGGAAGCAGCCTCCTGTCCTGTTTGTAAGAGGACATCACTGCAGTGTCCTGCAGATGTAGCTCCTTGCTAAATGCCCTTGCTGCCAACTCCTAACGGTGTGTGTGCCATTTGCACAGCACAGGTAGAGCTCTGGATACCAACCTGCTGAACTGCAAAGCCTGCAAGGGAATATCCTACAAGGCATGAGCGCTACTCCAGGTGTAGTTGAATTCACAGGGGAAAAATCAAACATCAGTGTTAAGTATTAGTCTACACCTCTGTAAAAGCCTACTCACTGTGTGTCTTTTCTAGTAGATTTGCCAACACAAAAAAGCTTTCCTGAAATTGTAGTTGCAGTGGTGCCAGACTCCCTGTCCTCAGCTGTAGTCCCCAAAGCACTGCTGGAACAGCATCGTGCTAATAACTTCACTGATGCTCACTTGGCTGATGAAGTGTGTTCCTGGTGCTCTCTGAAGACTGGTTTGGAAGCTGTGCTTTGGGAAGTGAGTGCAGCAGTCACTGCCTCACTGCAGGGATGGAGCACCAGCTGCTCTCAGGTGGGAAAAGGAAGAATCTGTGAATTCCTGCATCACACCCAAGCATTAGGAGGCAGTAGAAGGATATTGTACTCCACTGGGAGCGTAGCATGAAAAAGACAGTCCCAAGGACATGAAGTGGAGCATTCAGAGTTTGCCAAAGGGTCCTGCAGTGACCAACAGCTTGCCCGGTAGGGCAGTAGCCTCTGAGAACTGTTCGATCAGCTAATTACCAGCTGCTCATTTATCAGTGATTTTTGGGGGGAAGCAGCCCTGTACTCAGCTCTTGCAGCGCTAGGGCGAATCTTTTAGGGTACTTTGCCATTTCATTTAGCTGCTTAAAAGGAGAACTAAGCTGTCTAACAGTGTGGCTGATGCCTGTTCAAAGAGCACCTATTTGACTTTTTAGGTTTTACTATATTTTTATTTTTTTAACTGTCTTGCTGCAGGCCACTCTCTTCCTTGGAGTCTTTCCTCTCTGCTTGCTTTTCTAAGGCTTGCTCTTTATGTGGGGAGGGCTGCCTGGCAGATACTGTTTTGTAACTGGCCATGTCCTCTCCTCTGTCTCTTCAGCTGGTGAGTAGCACTGAGCATTGTTCTTTCTGTTGCATAGGGTTAATGTAAGCTTTTAGCAGCTGCTTTTCTCTGGGTATCAGAGAATATTGCCTTTGCTAGCAGTAAGCACACTTTGTTTTTCCTCTGTAATCCCGTCATCTTGCAGCTTTCTTCCACATAGCAAGGCTGCTTTTTCCCTTCTGTACTGACTGACCTCAGACCTGTGTATCTGCTTCTGATAATGCAGCTTGCCTTGCTTGCTTGCTATGAATTACCTTGGAATAATTGGGCTTCCAGTTGCTAGGTGTTTCAGATGGGCAGCTGAGGCTGTGTGTCCTAGAGCGTTGGGTCTTGTTCACATGCAGTGGCTCTGAGCACTTCCAAACACTTCCGAACATCACAATCTATGTATGCATGGGCCTGGATAGAAAACATTTCCCATGTAGTTAATGGGAAGGTACTGGCAGTCACACTTGGCTCTAATTGTTATTTCATTTATGTAACATTTTTTTAAGGAAAAAAAAACCCAACAACCTTGAAGATAAATAAACCTGGTAGTCTGTATAAGAATTGTCTATAACAAAATTCTTCTGGTTTACCTTCATCAGAAAAGTGTAAACAACGTTCTTCTGAAGCATGTTTAAAGCCTTACCGTTCACAGCGAAATGCACTCAGTGGTGTCTCAACAAACACTTACTCCTTCTAGACTCTGCACCATAACAGAGCTTTATGTTGTGTCAGGGGAGGTTCGTGTTGGATATCAGGAAAAATTTCCCCTCAGAAACAGTGGTAATGTATTAGCACAGGCTGCCCTGGGGGTGGTAGAGTCACTGTCTCTGGAAGTGTTCAAGGACTGTGGAGATGTGGCATTGAGGGATGTGGTTATGGGCATGGTGATGGGTTGATGGTTGAACTTTATCTCAGTGGTCTACTCTGATCTTTATGATTCTATGATTCATTTGTCAGTTTTCACTGTTCAAAAAAAAAAAAATAAAAATCAAAGTTTCAAGGAAACATTTTCAGGAAATGTTTGCAGCAATTTGCTTCATATACGTACTGTCCCAGCTGCACTGTTCTTTAGTTCATTTACAGACACAAACATCCCTAAAGTGAGGACAGGGATACAAAGATGCAGCCATCAGCTCATAACCCAGAAGCAGTCAGATTAGTCCTTCTTTTCTGCTGTGTTAAATACAACTTGCAATGCTTCCCCACCATTTTCAGGCATTATTAGAGCTTGCTGTATGAAGTATTAAAGAGGCGCTCTCCATTTATCCACATTAATGATTCAGTGCAAACTCCTGCCTTCCCATTAATATCCGCTAACCTCATTCAGTGATAAAACTTGATTTAGTCTCCAAATTACCTCGGCACAAAATTTCTTGGAGCTGCACTGCCTAATAGTTCAGGGCTACGTGAGCTGTTATGATAGCCAAATAACAACAGTGGCAGCTTCTTTTTTGGAGGCTCAGTGGAAAGGAAAAAAAAAAGAATCAATCCAGCGCATAAAGAGAGACACAAATAAATTGCTAAACAGTATAATCCAATGATACCATACATCTCAGAAATGAGTGCCTCAAAAATCAATAAAAATTGAAATTGAAAAGGGAAGAATTGTGGTTGTCCAGATGCAGGTATGTCGATGGGAATTGGAGGAGCAGGCTCCAGCCAAGCTCGTGGAAGGGAGATTTGCTCTGGGTAAGGGGGAGCACTGCCAGCGCTTGACACAGCTGGAAAGGTGCTTTCTGGATGGGGAGAATGGGAGAGAGAATGGTGTCCCTGGCATTTGAGGGGCTGCCACACATCTGTGTTTGCATTATGACTGCTTTCTTCCATCCTGGAGGAAGAGGGGGTTCAGGGCAAGGTGCTCATGCTTGGCAGCATGACATGGTGCTGGGCCTTTGGGTGGGAGGGGAAAAGCATCGCCTTGGGGCATACGTGGCTCCAAAAACTCTTACAGTTTTGCCTATGCCTGTAGTTGTTTGGATCCCCATCCCCCAGAGATGCAGTGCTGGACAGCCCTCTGGTGTCGGCGCTGGAGCTGTGTGGGCTAGATCTGTGTTCCGTGTACAGTAGTTGTGCTGGGCTCACTGGCCTATGGGTTTGTTGTGAAAGAACCCGGCACGGTGCACTGACTCATTTCCCCAAGAACGAGTTTGAGATGCATACAATGTAGATTTTGCTGCTTTGTTTTTCTTACTGTTGTTGTTGTTTTTGTTTGTTTTACCTTGTTTTTCATGTGGGAAGATGGATGTGGCTATTGGTGGCTGAGTGGTTCGTTCACGGAGACCCATCAGAGTTCTTCAATTCTTTTCTGTTTTTCCATTAGAAAATAGAATCTCAGTCTTGCTATAGAGCATGAGCAGACCCAGGCTGTGCTGCGTGCTGGTACTGGTCTGTTTTCTACCCTGTATGGTCTCCTTATTGCTCCCTTTGGAGTCTGCTGGCAGCAGATCAAGCGTAGTTTGTCCTTCTTGGTTTGCAGCAGCCTGCTGTCTACAAAGATTTGTGAGAATAATGGTAGGGACATTGCCTCACTCCAGTAGCAATTTAAAATGTGTGCATTTTAAAACAAACAAGCAAAATAAAAGAAAAAGAGAGGCAAAAATAAACAGAGAATCGGGTAGGGTAGGCTCCTGCCAATCACCTGGCAAGTGAAGGAAGAACTAAACAATCCAGGGAGAAGTGAGTAGGACAGTCTGAGCCCAGTGATCCCATTGAATTGAGTCTGCTGTCTCCCAAATGGTATAATTTAAAATCATTTGCTGCAGTTTTAGGCAAGAATTATTAAATGAATATTAATCAGTCATTAAATTCAGTGAAACTGCTTCTTCATTCGGGGCTGAATGAGGCCATTTGGCTGTGGCATATTCAGCATGTTAATATGTCTGTAAGAGAGCAATTTCTTCCCCGCTGGAGCTGTGGTGTGCTCAGCCCCAGTAACAACAGTGGTCCTCAAGACCATCGAGTGATGCTTTTGAGGCTGACCATTTGCAGTCTTAGGAAATATCAGCCTGTCTTGAACTCCAAGTGCAACCCTACTCTTTTCTAGTTAAGGAAGATTTGGCAAAATACTGTCTGTCTTCTCTTGCCATGTGCCCAAAGGCAGTGTTTGTCTTCCCTTGCTCCTCTGGCATTCCTCTCCTAGTTCTGATTCCTGGGCCAGGAAAACATCACCCAATTCCTGCATTATGCAGAAGCTGAAACATTGAGGGAAATCTGTAGATGTCTTAATGGTGGGTGTACTTTTACTGCCAAGACACTGAAGACATTGCTCATGAAGGAGCATATGCTAACAGTTGGTTGGGAAATAATCTCTTGAGCATCTCTCTGTCTTGACCTGTAGCCTGTCCATCTGTGCTATTCAGCACAGATGCAGGAGGTGGCAGGTCCCTTGTGATGGGCACAGGATGAGGGACCCATGTGGACAGGCTGCCACCCACAGCCTTCAGAAATCTCCCCCTGCTGCTTCTGGAGCTTTCTTGGCCCCGGAGAATCATGAGAGCTATTCACATGAGGATATTAACCAGTGCTAACTGAACAGAATCTATCATCTTTCCAGAGCTACTCCAGTCCTCCAGCTGTTTTTGTGAATGTTTCTACGTTTTCCCACACGTAACAACAAAGATGTGGGTGAAAAGAAGCTCTGGAGGAGTTCTTGCAACCCTCTTTCCCTCTCCAGCCTCTGGCAGTTGTGGATGAGATCAACAAATACTAATTAAACTCCAGTGTATGTTATAGTGAACTCCAAGAAGAGGTGCCTGGCCCCATGTTTGGACTGTATGTCAGTAATAATTATCATTGAAAATAATAAGGAAGAAACTTTTTTTTTTTGACTTGGCGCTTAATAATAAGTTGGAGAAAGAGTGAGGCTCAAAGCTTTCTAGCCTAAGTCTAGTATATGTGTGCATGTGGATTTGATGTGAGGGCAGCAGTGAGTTTTCATTAGCCTAATATTCCTGGAAAGGGTGTTTTGCATGGAGAACTGTTACCCTTCTAATGGTTCTGCAGGCAGACACTATAATAATGTGTGGGTTTTTTTAACTAAAGTCATCTCTTTTTTGTATGTTTCACTGAGAATTTATTTTTTTCTTATCAGACCTTCTTTTTAATGATATATAGAGGGAATAAACCAGAAAGAAACTACCAAGCCCATGCAGGGGGGGAAAAAAAATTAACACATTCTCTTGCTCTGAGGTCTGATATATAATGAATCATTAAACCTTGAAGTCACATTGACATTACCGAATGGGTTTGAAATCAGCTTGGGTGTGTGAAGCTATAGAAAACCTGCCAAGTGCCTAAAACAGATACTGATGGTGATGTAAGAAATTGGAAACATCTATTAAACAGACGCAGCTTTCCCTTTCCTAAAAGTTATTTGTTGGGGGGTAGTGCAGCACTTCCCTGGTGTGCATGTGCTGCAGGGGCATGGCCGCGGGCAGAACCTAGTTAACTGAAAACATCACAATCGATACAAAGCACTATGTTTTCCATTTACTCCTGGTTTTTAGGGGTTTATTTTGTTGCTGCAGCAGAAGGCATCAGTTCAATATCAATTCACCTTCTGGGTGGGGAGAGGGATACAGATATCAGCTTTTAATGTGTGATGAAGTTTGTGACGGTGCTGAGCTTACTCACATTTAGACCAAGGGCTGTTTGGTACAACACAGGGCACTGGCTAATCCTGTGCCCAGTATACAGGCAGAATAAGTAGAGATCTGTGTTCATATGCTTTCTAGCTAGGAAGAAGGGTTTATTTTCTATTGAATCCCTTCTCCTGTCAGATCACTGCATACCAGCATTTCTTACTTAGCAGCTGAATTGAAGCCTGGCCACTCAGCAGGGTGATGTCTTGCTAATGGGAGGGAGTGCTTTGAGCTGACGGAGGAAATTTATGTCTCTGTCATGTGGATGAGCTGGAGCCGTCACCAATCTCAAGTACCTCCTAGACTGGTGTTTCTTGATAGAGTCACAGAATTGTTTGAATTGGAAGAGATCTCTAAAGGCCATCTGTTCTCACCCCCCTCCAATGAACAGGAACACTTACAGCTCCATCAGGTGCTCAGAGCCCATCCAGCCTAACCTTGAATGTCTCCAGGGACAGGGCATCCAACACATCTCTGAGCAACCTGTTCCAATGCCTCACCACCCTTACTGTAAACAAACTTCTTCCTTTTATCCAATTTAAATCTCCCCTCTTTTAGTTTGAAACCATGTCCCCTTGTCCTATCACAGCAGATCCTGCTAAAGAGGATCCTTTTCCTTCTCATAGCCTACTTTCTAGATACTGAAAGGTCTTCCCAGAGCCTTCTCTTCTCCAGGCTGAACAGCCCCAACTTTTCCAGCTTCTTTTCATGTCCTGGCATCTGGTGCCACTCAGTGCTGCTAAGTGCAGCTGTCTGAAATCTTTCCCCTTTACGGGAGCTGAGATCCTCTATGCCTCTTTACCAACATGTGAGTTTGTTCTGCAGCATGGTGTGGTTGTAAGAAAACCAACAGGAATCCTTCATGAGGATGATGTCCTCACGTGTACATGATTTAACATCATCACCATGGCACTGAATTGAGTCTGAGATGATGATTGAGTTGGAAGGGACCTTAAGTACCATTTAGTTCTGACCCCCCTGCTGTGGAAACAGTTGCCAAGCAATGGGTGCCACTAACTCAGGCACTAAATCAGATTGCCTAGGGTCCCATCCAACCTGGCCTTGAATGTCTCCAGGGATGGGGCATCTACAGCTTCTCTGGGCAACCTGTGCTGTGTCTGTGGCCCCTTCTGACTTGCTTCAGTAGCTTTGCATCTTTCTTGTGTTGAGGGCCCCAGGCCTGGATGCTGTACTCTAGATGAGACCTTAGAAGGGCAGAGTACAGGGGAAACCATTAATTCCTTGACCTGCTAGCTGTCTCTCTGTTGATGCAGCCCAGTATACAGTTGGCTTTCACGGATATACACTTAGTCCCCAGGGTTCTGGGCACGGTTCTGCTGAGGTGCCAGCTCCTCCAGCAAGCACATTAAGGTGCTTCTCGGCTGGCTGCTGCTATTATGGCCTCCTCATGACAGCCGACATCTCTCCAGATGCAGTAGTCTATTTTGACCTTCTCTTTTTGAAAGCTGATTGCCAGTTTAGTTGTCCTTTTCTGCCCATTTGAGATGGTAATGTGAGAAATGAGAACTGACAGCACATTTTAAGTGTGAGCCCTGACAGAAATTGGGCATCTGCACATCTTTGTGGAACAAGTCCAGCTGGAAGCGGGGGGGGGAGTGCTGCTGTGACACTGACCTGGCTCCTGGCACTGCTTTTCAGACAGAGATATACGGCACTCAAAAGTGAAGTCACCAAAGCTTCTCATAACTCAGATCTGAAGGGAAAACCTGAGGCCAATCATTGTTGGGAAGAGAGCTTCATCAAAGGCAAAGAAATAAAATGTTATTTTCTTCTTTATCTGTAAGAAAACCTATGTAAAAGGTAGCAAGGGGAATGTTTTGCTAATTCTGGTCCCTGAGTAGTAGTGCGGTGGCTGCCTGGCTCCAGCTCCAATTGTTCCGGAAGAAAATCCCCTTGAGTAAAGCAGTGAATGGTCCATTGGCAGTGGAGAGTACTGGCTTGGCTGTGTCCGGCTGAGTCCTGTGCTGCATGTGCAGAACTATGTTAAAAAGGTATTTCAATACATGAAGTACTCACCTCTGTGCTATGTTCTCCACTTAACTCCAGTGGCTGTTGCAGAGGCTTGTGTGGTCATGAAGGCACAGCAAAGTATCTGGGAGAAGGTGTGTGTATTTTTTTCTTCTTTGAATTTAAGGCTAACACCACCTGCAACGCGGATTGATTACGAAAGCCTAGTCATAACACTGCAATAATATCATAACACGGGAGTACAAAATGTCATCTGGTTTTAAGAAATGTCGCTTAGTAAAACTTCTGTCCACTGATCTAAATGCAATTTCATTTACTTTCTTTTCTGATCTCTGCTGGCTGCTGTTGAAATAATCAATCATTGTTTTCCTTCTTTTGTCACTACGGCAATATCAGGTGTGATGTTGCCCTGCTGGTTGGCCACATCCTGTGTAAGCACCAGGAGTTGTGCTTATCCTAGCAGTTACGTGGCTGTCAGTAAACTCAGCTGATAGCATTTTTCCCATCTGGTCCAAGCTGTGACTTCAGATTTCTCTTCCCATCTCTATTTTTGTGCTAGAGGACAGAAGCAGGTGAACTGTGGACTGTGAATTACAGATGCATTACTTCTGGGGCAGATTTGGAAAAGTTAAAAGTCTTTTCTTTTAAAAATAATATTTTTGAAATGTAAATCGAGTGTTCTTCCTTTACAAGAACAGGTAGCATTCTGGTATCTCCTAAGATACTTTCCTTTTTTTTTGATGAAATGATACTGTCCACAGAGATGAAACACTTGTTATGGAAAACTGTCAAAAATGCCACTCTGTCGTAATTGTCCAGTTCTTTTTACTGACCACTATATTTTGTGAAGGCATCTTCTTGCACTTCTTTCTCAACTTCGGTTATTCTTGCACTATAAATGCAGGAGGGTGAAGGGCAGAAGCATTTAGCAGGTTTTTCCTTATAACTGTACAAGATCTATAGACTTTGATCATTATATTTGAAAGCAATTGAATTTGCTATATTTTTTTTTTTCAGCTTAGGAATACAATTTAAATTTAACTTCTTGTTTCCCCTATCTCACTCTACATGTCTTCTGGTACATGCTTTCAAGTTTAGAAGTTTGATTTATTGTAATTTATAACCTAGATGGTGTTCTTAAATTACTGCTTCAATAACATAATCTACTAAAAACTCCATGGTTTTATCACATCACACCTGTATTTGACAGCAAATTGATCTGACAGTATTATTACATGTTTTTGACAGGCATATTTGAAATCTTTAAATCCCAGTTTCCTCTTTGTTTCATTACCACCGTAACATCACTGACTTAGCCTTGTGATCAATTATCCACTTAGGAGGACCCAAACGTCTGCCAGTTAGGTTTCCAGAGAGGCATTTGCTTCATCTTCTATTAAATACATTCATTTTATCACAGTTTTTAAGCAATAATTAAAAAGATATTTCTTACCGCCGGACTATCGTGTGCTTTTATGGAAACTGAAAAAGAGCAAGCTGTCCTGCACTGGTCAATGTCTTGGAGGAAGGAGCTGACCATGGTGCCAGCTGGATGTCTCTGTTCCAGCATTGCCTCCTGTACTCTGCAGCTTTTGTAGGATATCTATTTTATCACTACTGTGCAGTCTGAGGCACTATGTAGCTATTTGATAGTTGAGTGTTTTCCGGTGTTCCTGCCTATATCAATAGCTTGCACCATCAGCCTGTACAGGGGATTGCGCTCTTGTTTGTGATGCTTGTGTTATTGTGTGATCCTATGTGGATCATTATAATACACTTCTAATTTAATAAGAAGTCTTTCAGTCAAAAATGAAAAATTCTTGCAAAATGAGTTTGCCTTTCAGAGAAAAGTATTCTGATGACAACACGCTTAATATAACACCTAGAGTGTCTGATAAGCACAGCCTATCTGTGATAATAGCATTTGCTTTGCTTATTGCATTTGCATGAAGAACAGGGGAAAACAATACCCTTTTCTCTGAATAAAAGTTAAAACTTGAGTTTCAGTTGGAGAAAAACAAAACTTGGGCCCTCTTAGTATGTTACAACATCATTTGAGTTGGGATCTTGGAGCTCTGTGCGACAATTTTAGCTCAAGAAGCAAGGTGTCCCACTATTTGTTGAGTTACACGGTACATATAAACAGGGCAAAAAAGGCCCGGTGGATTCACAAATGGAGGAATGAACCTCACGAAGAGTGCAGCTGGTGTGTTGTTATGTAAAGGGGACAAACCTTGATGCTTCTCTACTGGTAAGGCAGTTTGAGCATCAAAGTCTGACTCTTTGCTGTGACATCTGATACAGATCAACTGAATCCAGTGTAACTTTGTAGCTTTAAGTGAAATGGGGATTTTACCCAAGAAGCACTACCACACTTTTCCACCAGCCCTACTAATGTGAAAGGTAAAGCAGATTTTATTTTCATTTGAAATGTTGAAAACCAGCTTCACATCTGAGGGGTGCTGCCATCAGATTTCATTCTCCTGCAGCCTGACATGAAGGTTAGTGTGAAGATAGTTGTGAGCACCATATGCCTGACAACTTGGCATAAAGGAGTGTGACTTCAGCTTGTGTTTCTCTTTAGATGATGACTAATGAGTCTTAGTCTCACAGAAGGCATTAAAATACAATTACATTATGTTAGATCAGCTCTCGCAACTGCTAAATTACAGTGTGGTAGGCATAATATAGTTCTGGAAGATATGTGGATGGATTTTTGGTTGTTTTTTTTTTTTTTTTTTCTTGTTTGTTGTTTTCCCCTGCACCGGATTCCAGTCAATTTCCTCCTGATGCAAATGTATGTGATAATTCACTGTGTGGACAGAAATGTATTTACTCCTGTATTTTACAAGGCAGATTTTGTCTTGCACTTTTACAGGTTTTTCCAGCTCTGGTAAAGTCTCTAATGAAATTCCAATTCTGTAGTTGACTCATTAAACTTCTCTCAATCCATCACTGTAAAACTGATTATCAAGATGTTGTCTTTCGGTGTTATCCATCTTGAGTGACTTTTTTGGAGATTGATGCACATTCATTCTTATGACTGCCTCAGATGATATCTGCTATTTATCTTGATCTCCTTTTATTTACTGTTTTAACTGAGAAGGTTCTACTGCCTGTTTTGATTGAATTTTAATGATGAGGTCTTGACTACAAGACAGACTTTCTGCAGATTTCAGACACGTTTTATAAAATAGTGTCCTCGGGCTTTCCCTACTGACATGTTTCCAGATTGTCTTTTTCCTGCAGTCCCAAAGGGATTTTGCTGTGCTGTGTGTGCAGCCACCCAGGTGGACATACTGCAGAATTACGGTGAGCTTTAAAGAAGGGATGGTGAATTACTTGACAGTATAAAACAATTATTTGCCAGTTTCCTTGCAGGGTCTAATGGATGTGGAAGGGTCAAATTCAAGTGTAAAGGAAAGTAAAAGCAGCAGCAGTATGTAGTTTGTCAGCAATATCAGTACAAATAGACCAACATGTCAGCGAAATGCCAGGTCAGTGGTGGCCAACTCTGGCTAAGTACAGACAAAACCAAACAAACCAAGGAGGAAGAGAAATAAGGAAGAAAAAAAGGGTGGTGACAGCATTAGGATCCTGAACTATGATATTTTAGGGCACAACTGAAGCCAGAGAAGCTGGAGATATTTTTGAGGATTGTCTCCGAGAACATTTGAAGGGCAAGACAGGAAAGCTTGGAGCTATTTTGACAAATCTGTGGCACGATCGGAGCACAGCTGTACTTTTACAGCTCCTGCGCCCCGCTAATGTGCTGCACACTGCTGTCAGGATCAGGCAGTGAGCCTGCCAAAGGGACTGGGCTGGGGGCTCCCCCAACGTCTCCTGTCTGTCCTGCAGCATCTCCCTTTCAAACCCATTTGTTTTAGTACCTACGCTTCTCTTTCTTGACAAGAAAGGCTTACATAGTCACTGTGTGACATGAAGGAAATTGTGTGATAGTAACAATTCAAAATAATTTCGTTTTACTCTTTTTTTTTTTTTTTTTTTCCCTGCAGCATCCTGTGGTATCTTGCAATAAAACTGCTAGCAGGTGCCTAGGATGTATTAAAAGCCTCTCACAGACAGCCTTTTCCAACAATGCTGCTATAAAGCCCAGTGCTAGGGTAAAGCTGCCAGTCCATTTCAGGAGGAAAAACTGATGCAGTCCTGGGATCCTGTGATCATGCTGGTCACCTTCTAGAAGACACAGCTGTTCCTGCTCACATGGAGCACACAGCCATTCCCCTTTGAGGAAGGGAGCTGTGTCTGGGATGCAGAACCTTAGGAGATGGTGGCTGTATCTGCACTGCTGTGTCTCATGTTCATCCCCAGGGAGCTGGACCTCTGTGCTGAGGGTTTGGAAGTACTCACTGAGTGCTGCAGGACCACAAGCTCTGCATCTTCATAAATCAGGTTGGATATTGTGAAAAACTTAATTCTCTGAAAGAGTGGTGAGGCATTGGAATAGGCTGCCCAGGGAGGCGGCGGAGTCACCCTGGAGGCGTTCAAGAAACATGGAGATGTGGTAGGGATATGATTTAGTGGGCATTATTGATAGTAGGTGGATGATTGGACTGGATGATCTTAGAGGTCTTTTACAACTTTAATGATTCTATGAAATGCACCCTTTTGGATTTATTGGAGCTTATGCTAGATCTCTTATAATGGACAGGAAAGGAGATGTATTCAGGTCAGTGTTTACAAGCAGTTATAGTGTGCACCCATTAAGTACCTCCCCTGGCCCCCAGCCACTTGTAATATGTGCTGTGCTCTGAGCTCAGATCTTCTCCGTACTCCAAGCTGTACTTGAGTATCCAACAATGACTGTAAATTAGCTGATGCATTTTAATGTAGAATAATAGATTTCTCGTGAAGAGCTTTCTTCTTTGTGAATCCTCTCTGGGCTTATTTGCATCTTTCCACTGTGTCTGCATGTGTGCCAGAAGTTCTGGAGATTAACCTTAATCTCTGACTGAAAGCAAAGCAAAGTGACATTAGTTTGTCGAGTGGATTCTGTGTGAGGTACATTTAGTGATTTTTACTTTTTCCTTCAGTAGTCAAAGGTAAATCGCTCCCACCAATATTACTGACCTGGATTTCTATTTTTTTCCCTTCCTCTTGGAAAGCTTCACCACTCAAGTAACTGGAGTTTTAGAGAGCTTTTGGATCTAATTCATACATGGTGTGGTTCCTGAGTGCATCCTTCCTGATAAGAAATCACTTGCTTCTTTGAAAGTATTTTCTCAATAAACAGCTTAAATTGAATCCCTGTGGCTGTTCTTTGAGCTGAACATCCTCATCCTTGTGGGAATGAGTAAGCAGGTAACATGCAATAGGGAAGCTGGGTACTTTGCGACATCTGCTTGGAAGGGAAAGGACATTACTTGGAAAGCCTTGTGCCTTGCTAGATCACACAGTGTGCAGCTGTTCTGAAGGATTCATAAAGTTCTTAAATATCTTTAGATCTCAAAAAAAGAAACACAGTATTTCTCCTTTGTTTGTGGGTGGGTTGTCTGCATCTGTGCCCTGAGCTATTCTTTGTCCTCAAGGTTGACTTCTTTAGGCCTGTAGGACAGCCTACATTTAATTCTAGAGCACCCAAACCTGCCTACATTTAATTCTAGAGCACTCAAACCTGCCATTGTATCCCTAAGCTGACCATGGTGTCCCTTTGGAGTTTCTTTGTCCTTGCTGATGCTCATCCCAACAGGGTGCTGCGGCTCATCCTGTGGTTGGTAGGAGACAGAGCACGTGGGTGACAGGTGGCACTTGCCAAGCACAGCCACACTTCAAAACAGAGCCCCAGCAGACAGGCAGCTGCTCTGCAAGCTATGATGAAATGTAAATTTCAGGAGAAGTTATTTTTCATAACTGCTGAAGAACTAAAGCTGAAGGCAATGTTTAAGCTGTCAAATACTTATTGGAGAACTGCTTCTTCATGTATATGTTACAATCAGGCAGTGCCTGACTACTGGGAAAAGCGGTGATGGGGAGCACAGGTCTGTATGTGCTGGTTGTGGAGGTGGGCAGGAGGGAAACCATTAAAGCAGGAACCTATGCTTTGCCCATCATTGATCTCTCTGGGATGGTACTGATTTGCTGTCAGCTGTAGCTCAGACTGCGGTGCACACTTGTGCAATAGCATTATCCTCTTACACTCCCTTTTCTCACCATGTCGTGCTTTTCCAGCTGTTTTTCAGAAGGCAGCTAAGCATTTTCCAGTTTGTGAGAATATTCAGAATGTGAAGAAAGTTTTGGAGGCAGAACTTGCAGCTGGTCCTGCATCTGTATTTCCTCATTTTGTCCTCTTATTGTTGCCTACTTAGTTGTTAGAAGTCACGGTTTCAAAGTCATTGGAAACAGCTTTTAGTACCTCTTCCTACAGCCCATCTCTATAAAGCTCTCCCATTAATTTTTGTGCCAATTCGGTGGGAGGAGGGAACATAGCCTTTCTTTAACAATGTGTTATAGTGTTTGCCTTTTTATGTGCCTTCTGCAGTTCACTTCTTTGGCCAAACTGCTCTTTCTTTGGCTTTGCAGTTATTTAAACCACTGTGGTTTGTGGACCTCATGCTACCCCATGTCAATTAATGAAACACCTCTTCATCACTTTCTTTTTAATGGTCTTCAGCTTTTTAGGTCATAGACCTACCTATTGCATTCTTTGGATGATGTATAGGCTATTTTATTCTGCAGAGATGACCCAGCCTTCATATGCCCCATCTCAGCTTCTCCCCTCTGGTGTCTGGGTGCAAAGGGTTACCAAATACTGGTCCACACGACCAACCTGCAGGTGCTCCGACATTCCCTGGACTTGAAGTTTTTAGAGCAATCATGAAACTTCCTATGTGGATCTGTTTGATTTTGGAGCAGAGACGGATGCTGTTTGAACAGGTTCGCTTCCCATCACGAATGCTTCATTGATCTGTGCTGGAAACAGTCAGCCTTGTTGACTACAGGGAGCAGAGTACAGCTGGGGAACTGTTTTTCCCTTTCTCTGTGAACCAAATGGCATTGATTGCTTCAGAACCAATGCATTTTCATTAGGCTCATTTTATTTTCCAGATTTTCATCTTTCACAGTGTTTATGAAAGGAAAAAATTAATGGCCCTTGCTAAATGTTGCTGAGAGGAGCTGGGAAGGCTTCCCAGGACTTTGGTCTGATCTTTACTTTCCTGCATTATATCCTTGAGATTTTGCAGGACTCATAGCAAAGACCAGACACTACTGGGTGCCTGTGGTCCCTTGCTGCATTACCCTCTCTTTCCAGACGGTAAACGTCCTGGGAAGCATAAAAGGACACGTGCACTGTCCACATGAGCTGTATTAGAGGTGTTTTCAATTTGTGGTGTTCCCCCAAAGGCAACTTGGCACAGTGAGCAGCTGGGTGGTGGTTGGGTATTTTGGAGCACTGGAGAGAGACGGATTCTCCAGCAAGTGCTGGATTTTATCATGTACTTCTCTTACTCTGTGGGTTTGCTAGTATAGATATATTTACTACACGGTTTCGTGGCTAATTATTTCTAGTGTGGCACTGATTGAGCTGTTAATAAAGTGTGAAGGTGCCTCGCAGGCACATTTTGAGTCTTAAAGAAATGATCTCCATCTAAATTGCAAATAGTAAAATTTCCTTACCCACCAATATTAAGGTGATAGCATCTCCACTATTGTAAAATTAATCAAACTTCTCTTGGTGACAGAAACGTTAATTTAAATTTTTCGTCACAATTACAGAGAGAGTTATTGCAGCCTCTGACTTGTAATTAATTTCTCTTTCTTTTCATCACCGTGTTACAGCCCTTTGTAATAGTGATAAATGGAGTATCTACCTGACCTTTTTTTTTCATATATAATATAAATTACTTTTAGATTAAAATATATATATATTTATGGTTAATCAGTGCTTTTCCATAAACAGGAGAATAGAGGAGAAGAGCTTGGGGTGTTGTTGCTTCACATGTAGGGGACCACAGCTGAGAAGAAGCAGCAACCAAACCCAGTGCTGGATGCTGTCCCTGTGTTATGCATTGTCCCAGTGGAACTCTTTGGAAATGAGTGTACCAGTGGTCCCTATAGACTTCCAATTTCTGTAGCTATTAAAATACCAGGGCAAAGTGGGTGCTTGCAGCTCTTGGAGCTCTTTGAGAAGAGGTTGAAGCAATTTTCAGTATGAATTAGCTGTCATCTTCAAGAGTATGAGGAGATTTAGGGTGGCTCTGAAGAAAGAGAAGAGATGTGGGTAGCACCTGGCCCTAATCAGTGGGAAAAGAAGAGCCAGGCAGGTCTACACCAGACAGTCTGACTTTGCTGAGGGGGCAGATGATCCAACCGTTTGTCCGTGCACACTCAGAGCATCCTAGGTGATAAGGAGCAGTCAACACAGCTGTCAGGGACATGTCACATCACCCCACCTTGTTCCCCTCTGTGACAGCATGACAGGATGGAAGGAGGGGAGTCAGTTTGGCTGTGGTGAGGCTTTTCATGCTGTCTCACATGTCAGTCTCCATAGCAATAGAAGGAAATTGAGTCTATAACAGACTGTGAATGATTGGCAAGTTGTGTTCAAGAGGTATCTATCAGTGATTTACTGTCAAAGTGGGGAGTACTTTAGGTGAGGTACCTGGTGGTGCCTGTCGGGGGTCTGGAGCTGCTCAGTATTTCATGTGGGACTCGGGTGGTAAGGTTATGGGTCCCCACATGGTACTGTAGGTGACACCAACCTGAGAAAGGTGACATCACTTTGTAGATCACCACTAGAATTTACCGTCCTTAGAAAAGCTGAGAAATTACCCAAAAGCTATTGAATTAAAACAAATACATTTTATATATTGCTCATATAGAAATGTGAGCGTATATGTGGCATGTAGTTTGGATTTGCATTCATAGGGCTGGTGGACATGCACTTTGTGGAAAGTCTGGGGTTCTTTAAGTCATGGTAAGAGGAAGCAGAGCGGGATGAGGTGGTGGTGTTTTGGTTCTGCAAATATTTGCAGCGAGAGAAAAAGTAAGTGAACTGTTTTCAAAGCTTAGTGAGGCTTGAAAAGGGGGGTTGACCATTCAGATGGGTTATTCATTTGTTTGAGGCTTATCCAAATTGTCTTAGTAAAATCACTTGGGCATTGCATGTTAGAAGTGATTGTGTGTCCAGCAGAGCTGATATCAATAGCCCCTAATCACAGACTATCTTATCTGAATTACTTTGTGATATTCAGTGATCTGTGCTACAGAGGAGAATAAATTAAAAGAATACTGCCTTAGGCTGTACAATCTCAGAAATTGGTAAATATAAAAATTTGAATGTATCTTTGATAAGCGTCCACTTCTTTTGGATGCCTGTTTGAATTGTGTTTTCTTTATTGGTTACATCTCTCATCTGTAGAATTTGTGTCTATGTTGCTGTCTTTGAGTTTAACCCAGAAGAGTCTCCTGTTGGAGGCATTTGGCCACCAACCAATTTGCCAGACAAACTACATTTTTCACTCAAATGCAGTTAATGACCCGAACAAAATGAAATGCTTGTTATGGGTTGATTTAAACAATGTGGTCTAATGACAATATTCTCTCCTCTCCGCCTACTCTCAGTAACCATTCTGCCTTGTTTCAACTGGGCAGAAAGGAGACAAGCTCCTGAAGTAAGGCTTGGAGACATGTCTGTAGGAGAGAGGGGCATATTTAGCTCGGAATTTTTACTTTGAAATTTCCTGACAAAAATTAATTAGAAGAATCATGCAATTACAGTAAATGCATCTTATTGGTCCCCAGTGACTTGTTTCTAAACACAGGGTTATTATTTAGCGTTCATGACAGCAACAAAAAAGTACCAAATAAACATAATGGGCTCTTTTTATATACAATAAAAATGACGTACAGTAGCTGCATGTTTTACTAATTTGGCTACAGAATCTTAAAGAGATGGGGATGTTTGTAGTTTCCAGGCAGTGCTGGGTGGGAATGCAGTGATGCTTCTTGGAGGGATGCTGCTGAACTCAGTGGGTGTTGCAGGACATGGTGACTTGGTTTTCATCATGACAGTGATGAACTCTGTGCTGTTGCTTCAAAATGAGTAAAACCTTTCTTGGTCATTTCTGCCCCAGTGGGATAGGAGTGGACACATGGGGAGTCAGGGAAGGATTGTAGTTGATCCTCATCTGCTTCTTGTCTCTGCTTGCTGCAGGGCCTATGTTTGCAGAAGTCTGAGAATTGTGATGCAGTTCAGCATCAAAAGACCCACTAATTTAGAGATTTTAATTTATTTGTTTAATGTGGGTTTCTAGGGCAAGTTAAATTTTGTTGGGAAAAATCTCATAAATCTGTGATACAAATTGGACAATTATAAACGTATGCAAGTAAACTTTTTTTTTCATTCCAAGTTATACTGCTTACAGGATGGAGTTTCACTGCTCTATAGTGTGGTTGAGTGTGTTCTGTGATACTGAACCTGTATAGCATCATCAAATGTGTATACAGCACCACTTTGGCTTGGATTCACTAAGTAGATGATTAAAATAGGCAAGATAGGTAGGAAGAGTTGCTATCTGGAGATGTCTTTTTTTTTTTTTTTTGCTGTTGTTGGTTATAGAAAGAGCCTATATAACAAATCCCTGACTTTGGGATGTCAGTTAGGTGATGTGAATCCCACTCTGTTCTGGTCTTACAGGTTGTGCATAAGATCAATTGGTGGAGACATATGAACACTGTAAATCTTTCTACTGCATGTACCAACCGTAAAGGGGAGTGATCTTCAAATGACATCATCAACACAAAGGGCACTAGGAGAAGTTCCAACTTACGACACAATAAATTATCAAGTAGCCTAGTAATGGACATTGAGCCTGGACAGTTTTGCAAAGTGAGTTCTCTCATAAAATGGTATTCTGCCTCTAAATGGGGGCTCCAAACCTGCTTAGCTAGTACCACTTAAGCCTCTTGAGCGAGATCATTTTGGATTTCCACAGTCGACCAATCTTCCCAAATTGCTCCATGTCTAATGTAATCCCAGATGTATTTACCATACTTCATTGTATTCATAGAGGTGACTAGGCCATGGAGACATGGCTTACTTCCAGGGACAAGCAGTCCAGGTTCTTCAGTGCATTTTCTTCTTCTAAAAGCAATGCTACAGCACTCAGAGCTTGCAGTGAGAACATTTGTCTTTGCTCTGTGACGATGGTTGATCATTAGCAAAATGTATTTCAGTATTTATGGTTACAGGCATATTGACCTTAATGCTACATTCAGCAGTGATCGGATCATGGCCAGCCACCTCTAGGTGAAGGTGCAGGAGTACTACAGGCTGCTTTCTTCTAAGCAGTGAAAACACCTCCAAGGTACTGCAGCTGGGAAGGGCGGTATATAGGTGAAATAAGTCCTTGGTTCAAGTATGATAAATTGTTAGATACAGACTTGTTCCTTTACCTCTCTACTGGTTCTTGCCCTCACTTAGCTCACTGGGGCCATGAAGCCACATGCTCATTTGCTTTAGCTGCCCTGCAGTAGAGGGAATTGCTCTGATTGATGTCAGTTTGAGGATGTAGGCCATGTTAACATCTAATGGTACTGGTGCCAGAACTTGTGCTTGTGCTCCAGTGTTCTGCTCTGCAGTGTCCAGCTGTTGTTTTATTCAGTTTCATACACTTGCTATCAATGTATGTATGTTTTCATTGCACATCGGTTTTCTCTCAGAAGTAAGGCTCTATTTGTGAGACAAATGTGTGATATCCTGAAGCACAATTCATTATTTTGCCATAGGTTTAGCGTAATTCCCAGCAGCAAACATGTCTGATCTAACCCAGGCAAAAAGCATGCTTTTCTATCGAGCAATGTGACACTCTCCATGACATAATGAATTACACACAGCTGGCTTTTCTCTGGCTTAGGAATTTTGTTTCATTATTACTGTATCTGTGCAATTTCTTAATATTCTCGAGTCTGGGTACTGCTTGCAGGCATATCAGATTATTCGTACGTTAGAGTGAAATATGATGTGAAGAGGAACGCAGAATGTGCTTTATTTGTGGGTAACCGGGTATGTAATGGTTTATAAAGAGTCAGGAACTGGGATTTAGCAGTGACATCTCTTCTGCTTTCTCATTCAGCCCCAAGCTCAAATGCATGAGGGAGTTTTTAAGTCTCCTCTCCTAGCACTGCTTCTCTTCTCCAGCTCACCTTACAGTCACATAATGATTTGGGCTGGAGGGGACCTTGAAGACCACCTAGTTCCAACCCCCCTGCCTTGGGCAGGAACATTTTTCTGCTCAAAGCCCCATCCATCTTGGCACTGAGCTTGGAACTTTGTTCTCTCAGTGTGTTTTGGGAATGAACTGAGATCCCTTGGACTGCAAACAAAATTGACAAGGGTGCTTAGTATAGCATGGGGCTGGGTGTGTGCTGCTCCTGCCCTGCTCAAGGATGAAATGGGAGCCTTTGGAAGGGAAGCCTGAAAGGACAGGAGCATCACTTCTTACTCCTCTGCCTAGCCATAGGCACTGGAGTTATTGGTCTGATTGGGTATGTGGGAGGCTGATTTAAGTTCTTGCTCTTGTATCTCAAATTAAAGCCTCAGATCTCAGCTTTTCAAACCTGAGGTTGGGTTACTGTAGAGTGTTAGATTTATGGAAGAGAAAGGCTGAGGTGAATGTCCTCTTTATTTCATCTGAGGTGAAACTGATACGTATGGTGTTATGAAATACTTTGTCATAATGTGTAAGTTTGTCTAGCAGTCTTTTTTAGTGTAATCACTTCTGACTCCCATCTTCTTAATGAAGAACATGGGAAGCAATGACTTTGCTCATTGGGTGCTTTTATTGGTCAATCACATTCTCTACTTGTGTGCCCAGTTGTATTAAATGCCAATGCCCAATCCCCGATGCCCTTGAATTTTCTAAGTGATATTTTATTGATGCAACTGCATCTTGTTTGACCTTAAGGTTTTATTACATCTTTGCCAAGAATGATGAGAGGCCTCCTTTTGCATTTTGTTAGCACTTCTGTCCACCTCCAATGAAATATATCTCAATATAATCAAATACTCCATGGTTTACTACTGAATCCACACTGCCTGTGGGTTTTCATATAGGCAGCAGGGTTTGCCCAACTCTGTAACCTATAGGTGGAGCACTTGGCTGCTCTTGCCGATATGGACTTGGAGTCAGGGTTACATTGCTCTAGGGCAGTGTTCTGATTTAATAGTTGATCCATAGTTCTATAAATTACATCCACAGAATTGTTCAAGATGAATGATATCACAAATGGGTTACTTGGGCTAATTCAAGGTGCTCTCTTAAGCATAGTAGGTCAATTTTCTAATGGATCAAAGTGGGTGTGTTTCAGAAGGCTGCTGGCACATGCATATGTACGCTCCCACACTGCATCATGTAGATAAAGGCAGTTCCAAATTCTCTTCTATTTCAGTCTATTCACATTTAATCTGGATGGTTTTTTTTCTTTTTTTGAGACTTTCAAAACTGAGCAAAGTACAGGAAATTATGTTCCAGGGAGTGACCTGGAATTGATAAGTGAGTGGTCTAAATGTTCCCTTTCCTTCTCTTCAATTCTGTGAAATTTAAATTATGTGACATGGAATACTGGTGAAGCACAAAGTAGTCTTCAGGCTGAGTTTTCAACCCATGGTGCCCCCCAGCCTGGTGGTAATACAAAGCAATGGAAATGCATGTTGTCAGACGTCTGGATACTTGAAGCCATTCTGCTTTCTTTTCCCCTTCTTTTTCCTTCACTTGATGAATTAGACTTGGGAAAAAGCCATAGTATGGATCCATAGTTTGCTATCAAATTAAGCTGAAGCAAAGCTTTTCCTTTTTGCTGATTTTGACAAATTTTCAGGCCATCTCCTAAAACAGCAGAGCTTGTTTATATAAGCTCAAAACTGCAGCTGAGCTTCATGCCCACCCCAACATCTAGAGATGTGGCGCAGTCAAAACCTATTGAGAGATGGGGTTTTGCGGGCATTCATTCATCCATCTCAGCTCACAAACGTCTGGTGGCTGTTTTGTGCCTAAACCTTCTCAGGTGAACAGACAGGGAAGCATTACCTGCTAGACGTCAGCTAGAAGTGGCATTTCCACATCATGGCAATGCTTCTTGAGCCAATTTATCTGGCAGGTCCCATCATCTCCTCTTCAGTAACTGAAGTTGTTCTGCTGGTACTCGATAGAATGGCAAACCCAACGTGCTGGTTTGCTTTCATCTCATTTTCTACAAATGTGCAAGTGGAACACAGTGTCCATGAAAGATTGCAAGAGAAATTTTATCAGAATGCAGACTGTTGATGTAATGAAATTTTCTCATGGCAAGCACATAGCAATTGCCAATCCTGTACAGTCAATAGACATAACTGGATTTTGTTGCCTGAGAATGAAGTTGCTTTCATATTTTATATCCTGCAATAAGAAAGCTGGAAGCAACAGACTCTGCTTTGAACTTTATTTTTAGTTAATAACAACTTAAGGAGGCATGAGAAGAAATTTTATGGTGCCTCAGTCAAACAAATTCTTCTTTTTTATTTTCATTCTGACTTTTGGTACAGAATTCTCTACACTTCTGTTATTTGTGAATATGAATAATTGTTTTTGAATTAATACGAGCTGCTTTACTTCCATTACTGAGCTCTGTTTTTTCATGGGGTCCCCATTCACCACTCAGACATCAAAAAGGGAGTAAACCACAGAAATGTTATTGGCCTCTGGTAATTTTGGTGTAAAGGGAAGGCATCTGTCAACATCTACTCCTTGACGGCCAAGTACAAAGTTGGAGGTGCCGCACCCTTGGAAACACTCAAGGTCAGCCTGGATGGGGCTCTGAGCACCCAATGGAGCTGTAGGTGTCCCTGTTCATTGAAGGGGGGGTTGGACCAGATGGCCTCTAAAGGTCCCTCCCTTCCAACTCAAACGATTCTGTGATGAATGGTTTCCTGCCCTTTGATGTAATCACGGGGAGAGACACCATAGATTTGAGGTATCAGGAGCAGTCATGTTTCAAGTGAATCCAGAGGCAGAAGGCTGTCCTGGGCTAGCTTTTGTGCAACTTCAGGCATTTTGAGTGAAGCATTTGATCTGGCATGTTACTTTTTTCTTTTGCATAACTAGTTTAGTTGACAGCGTGCTGGTTGTGCTCCTTTGATCTCTGCTAGGTTTGACTGTATTTTCAATAACTACTTAGTATAAAAAATAAAATGTGCAGGCCCCATCAAATAAACTAATTAAGGATTAGAATGAAAAAGTGTCAAAATCTGAGACCTCGCCGAGGCAGATTAGTCACTGCATACCAGACACGATCTAATAACTAATGGGTTGCTGTAGTAACGGGGGAATCAATACCCCTTGGCTGGTCGGGGAGCTGACAGTAATTTCTGCTGGGTCATAGATTCTGGAAAATGAAGTGCCACCTACTACAACACAAGTAATCTCTGTGGACTTTTTGACAACAGCACATCCTACAAAGTTTATATCAAAGAAAATATTAATCTCTCAAGTCTGCTTGTTTATCTCTGCAGAGGTTATCTGATATTGTTACAGCCACAGACAATTAAGTTTAGTCTCCTATGTGAACTCTCAGTGGGTCAGCTTTGGAAAGAAGCTTTTGGGTTTGCTTACTGGTGGATTAATAGGATGTATCTGTGCTGGGGCTCTTGGGTTGTGGAAAAGGAAACTGCAGGAGCACAGTCTGTTATCCCAAATCTGTTGTCTTACTCAAGGAGTCAAAAGGAGTTTAACTGAGGTGGAGGAGATGTGCACTTGAAAGAAAATGATTATTTGCAATTGGGCTGCAGATCTGGCCATGTGGCTGCATGTGTTTGTGTCCCAGTAGCCAAAATTTCCATGGGAATAACCATGCTTTCTTGTTTCTTCTGGCTTGATGGCAAGCCTTCTGGGGATGGGAACACTCTTCTGTGTCTGAGCAACACTGAGAATGGTGTCAGCTGTGCACAGTCAGTGCTGATGGGTGACAAACAGGGACTTTATGCAGGGACAGCAGTTATTACCTGGACCAGAGACAGCAGCAGGACAGTCTCTGAGATTACAGTGAAGTAGAAGTGGGTCTGTAGAATTCAATCTAAAGCCCAACTCAAACAGGAACAGTCCCACAAAAAAGTACTCAGCACGCAACCTTGGGAAGGGAGATGGTGGCTGATATGGACTCAGGTGGGGGAGCCCTGCATGGTAAAAGGAATTAATGTTAGTTAGGGAGTTATGGGGGATAATAAGGACTTTTTCCAAACATCTAGGGGGATGGTAGTGCTGAGGAGAAAGTAGGCCACTCGCTAATGAGGGGAATGGTGGTGTTAATTATGTCTTGAAATTGCCTGAGATACTGAGCTCCTGAAATTCATCTTCAGCAGAAAACCATCAGGAAAATAAGTTCGGGCAATTAGGAGGTGGGGGAGAAACAGTGTAAAAATAGCCTGGATAATTAAGAGCAGATAAGGGAACATCTAAGAACCAGCAAGAAGTGCAAAGAGAGCCTCCTGGCTTTGCTGAGCTCCACCAAACTGATCTCACAGGCACAGGGGATGTGAAGGGCAGATCCCTGCTCTCATGGGGGAACATGAGGCTGCAAGGGCACATCTGTCCTCGTGCCATGCTCATGGCAGTGCCTCCTCCACTGCTGTGCTCAAACCTCTGCTGTGTTCCTGGGGCACCGGCTGGGCAGGGCTCAGCTGGGGTCAGCACTGGTGGCAGTGACATCCACAGTCCTGTGCAGGAGCCAGCAGTGGGCAAAGGCAGCTCTGAGTTCCCATTAGCTGCTGCCTCTGTTTTTGGGACCAGTTCATGGCAGGGTTAGCCCAGCACTAACTTTGGTTTTCCACAACAGCTCTGCAGCTGCTGCTGATGTTTGTGCTGGTTGGTACATAATGTTGGTGAATAATAATACCTGACCTGGTGGAACGAGAGCTCTTTTATCAAACACATTTAAAGAAAAATGACAGTCCGTGTAGCTTGTAATGGAATGGATGATAAATCACAAAATGGGGAAAAACAATTGTGTTACTCCTGCTGGTATGAGTTCCTGCTCAGAAGGCCCATATGTTATATTTTTTGATGACATAAATTTAATGAAATTCTCTGGAAGTGCTGACCAGAAGTCAATATACAACTCAGTCTCAGGAAGTTTCCTAATATCTTTGTTTGTTTTAGGTAATAGATCTGTTGATGTGTATCTCTCCTATTGAGTGCTGTGATAGGATAATGTAATGAGATTACAATATGGAATGGGAGCTCGACTAAAGCGGCAGTATCAGAAATGTCACCCCCTAACAAATTAGCAGTTGCAGTTTGCCCTCTGGTTACAAAACCTTGTTCCTTTTGTCTTTTACTGTAACTTATAATAACAAAGCCTGTGATGTAAATGTCTGCAGGGTATGTTTCCAGTAGCTAAGCGTGAAACATGTTTCAGTGGGGATACGGGGGGAAAAACAGACATTTTTTAAAATTCAAGACAAAGGATTTTTGGCCCTGGGCACTCCAGCTGCAGCTGCTGTCAATACAGGGGAGATAGGCCTGTGTTTCTATTTATTTTTTTTCTTTAAAGAAAGAAAAGATACCCAACTATCTGATTATGGAATCCACAATATTAAAATATCTACAGAAAAAGTAGTAATTAATTTTTCTGGAGACTGACTTGTGATGGAGAGGTAGCACATATCAGATGAGTGAGGTGTAGCTCGGATTTACAGCCTCAGAGCCTGGAGATCAAACAAGGAACTAAAATGAGATTTATTTTATTTTATTTAAAATTTTATTTCTAGCAGCAACTAGGAATTCATGGGACTCATTGCAAAGCCCAGTGCAGAGACACCCCATTGGCTCCCATTGTTTCCCTCCATTTCAACAGAAGAGCCAGAGCTCATTGGTTAGGGATGAGGAAGTGCTAGGTTTCATTTTTAAGATGCTACGGAGGAAGCTTAGATTATAGCTGCTTATACATAATAGTGACACTTCACTTATCCAGGCAACTGGGTAGCGCTTGAGTAGCGCCTGTGGCTTAATTATTTACCTGTGGCTTAATTGGGTGTAATTTTACTGAAGAGTGTGTTTATTTTCCAACGAAGAGGCTCTAAGATGCTGCTGAATGAGAATATTACTGGTCCCTACTGGTGCCCCCTCACATCAGCAGGGCAGAACTCGTTAATACCTGCAGAAATTTGGCCTATATGATGTTATCTCTGGTTCCATCAGCCTGTGCTCTCTGGGCACCTGGTGAGCAGCTGTGACCTCCATTGCAGGAGCAGAAATGCTCTGTGGTAGCAGGCAGAGCTCACCATGCTCTCCCTTTGTTGGTTATTGGGCTCTCACTTGGTTTTAATCCTGTACAAATTCAGCACTGTTCAGTGTTTCTGTATGAGAGCTCAGAAGGATGACTTGTTTAGGATCAGATATTCCAATATCCATCAGATATGCTCATATCAGTGTCTGTGGGTATTGGATAGAGACAGACCAGGGACTGCACCCTGGACAAGCCATCCTTAATTAGATGACCCTTTCAACATCAATGTGGTGTTCTTGCGTGTCTAAGAATAGTTTTCCTGTGTGAGGATTGAATATCAGATCTTTGCATGCCCTGGCTAGAGGCTAAGCCAACACTTGTATCCAAGGTGTGCAAAGGCTCTTCCTAGTGCTCTGCCCGTGTAAAGTGCTGGGAAAAGATATTTATCTCAAATATCCATTTAAATCAAACCAAATGTGCTCAGACACGTTCTGGCTAGGTTTTGAATTCAGAAAGCTCTGATTTTCTTTCCCTCCTCCTCCCCAGTCCAGGACCCTCTTTTTGAATCCCTGTAGGCAATTTCCTTATAGTAGTTAGATCTCCAAGCTTCATTGGACTTCCACAACAACAGAAGCTTTATATCATTGGTTTTTTCCCCAAAAATGCTTAGTTTCTATTAACAACCTTACAAAAGGGCAGTGTATTACTACTCGGTGATCCCAATGATAAATGAAGCACATTATATGTGAAGTAAAGGCTCTATTTATCCTTGCTCTTTTTTTTTTTTAAAGTCCCAGCAGGTTTAATGCAAGTAGCTTGCAGTGACCTTCATAACAAATCAAGAATAAACCTCAGTGCATTCTCACAAAGGTGAATGGTGTTGCAGACTCTCTTTATTGAAATAACAACAATAAGAGTGACGAGTTGTATTATTAGTATTTGATAATGCAGAAAAAAAAAATAATGCTTGCTGAAAGCCAGGTGCCAGCACTACTTGTTTGTTTACCAACATAGTCATAAAGAAACAGAGTTATTAAAGGATCTGAAATCACTCAGTAATTCAGCTGCTGACATTGATGGATGGAACTTGGCTGTTCCTCTTTGCTAAAGCTGCTGACTGGATAAATGTTTTATTCATGAAGCCCCGGGCAGGAAGAGATGCCAAAGGTTTAAGAATATTTTAAGAAACTCTTTGAGATGTCAAGCAAGTTATCAGGTGTTGTTAAGCAAAGGAGCTGAAGTACTACATTTAAACATAACCGAGCTCTCAACATATACAACAACAATACATCAAAAGCCAGGATGCAATTCTTGTCTCGAGCAGCATATGGATGATGAGTTAGGAATACAAGTCCTTTTATTTCCTGCACCTTTGTACCTTCAGTCATCTCACAGCCCTGTCTCTTTCAGCATTGTTATCCCAAAGGGAATTTTCACACATCATGTTTTGAATTTAGTCTTGGAAACAAATAAATATTTAGATACCAAACCCTACAAGGTCACACATTCAGATCAAAGACAAAATAATGATATGATGACAATGTTCATGGAAATGAACAGTTGAGATCAGAATAAGTGGGTTCTGCCTCAGCTCTTGGCAGGAGATGTTGTTCAAAATGCTAATTAGTGCAAAAAGTAATTATCCAAATAGAGAATAACAAGAAATTTCCTTCTGTCCCCTTCACCCTACCCGTGCTTCCTCTTTGTCTCAGGGCAGTATTCACCAAGGGCAAGCCTATAGCTCCTGACCCATTTGATGAGGCAGTGGTAGTTTGCAGCAGTTGTAATTTAGGTGATTATTTCAATGCCTTGTTTCTGTTCTATGAGAATTCTTCAGATCCAGATACTTTGTTGGGTTTTTTTTATTTTTTTTAAACAGAAAGAAATGTTTTGTAGATAGAATTTTAATGAAGAGCTCCATAGCCCCACAAGCTCCTCCATGGACAAGTGTTTGAATATTTCATAATCTATATTAATAACTTCTTTTAAGTTTCTACAGTCTCATAAGAGCAGAACAGATGAGCTCTTGATGGAACTGAACTGTCAATCCGAACATAGTGACATTAGAAAATAGCTCTGTCTCCAAGCCTAGCTGCATGAAATGTCCCTTCTTGCCAAGGGAGCAGCAAAGTACAGTTTAAATGTCCCCTATTATGACATCTCAAGAGTATAAAAATTGGGAAGGGTATTAAAAATGAGTAATTACAAATGAAGAGTGATAGGTAATGGTGAATAAAAAGTAGGTAAGTACTGCTCTCCCACTGCCCTTTTGATTTGCAGAGACTCGGCTAAAGACCAAAAGCGTATTTCTCACCGGCCCCAGTTAAAATTCAAATCCTATGGACTGACAGTGCAAAACACTGTCAAAAAAGCTGTCAAGTTGTATCAAATGAATTACTGTATTACCTCTCTTTATCTGTCAAAGACATTGATTATTTTCAGTGGAGGGAGCCCTCTGACAGTTGCTGAAACTGAAGAATCCTGTGTTGAAACAATTTGGTTGACACATGTCACTATTTCCTAAACAGACAAGTCAAATATGTTATTTTTGTCTCTGTCTGTGGGAGAAAGCATGCTTATGTAGTATTTTCATGGAAGATAAATAATACAGAGAGAAAGGAACATCCATTAGCACTTCACTTTCTCTGCTATTTTTACCGGTGTTTTTATGTAGCATCTTTATAAAAATGTTCCTCTTTGCATAAGAACTTGTGTTCCTTTGGTGGCTGTGATATGTGTCAGGGATTTTCTTGAATGCCCCCAAGTAATTTAGATACTCAGTGAACCATATTGCTGCCGTTCTTGATTGCAGCTGGTAGTTTACTGTTGACTACTCTAAACTTCTATTTCCTACCACTCACGTGTCTGTGGCAGTTATATAGGTGTCATATTCCAGAGAATGCCTCTTTATATTGCAGATGGACAAACCAACAAGGATGAAGTAAGGACTAAACATGGAACTGCTGCCAGCTTTTGGAATGAAGCTTGTGCCAAACTCTGTGTTGTTGCTGATTTTCACATGATGGATGTGGAAACGCCTGGTTTTGTCAGAGCTGGCTTTGCTGAAGATGCCTTGCAGGACTGCAGAAGGGGAAACCCAGCTCTCCTCCAGCTCAACTCTGTTGCATCTGGTACAGCTGAAACCATACCAAAGGAAGGACATGTCCAAAGCCCTCTCTTGGGAGGAGGCTGATGAGTGTCATGGTGAGTTACTGACACCATTAAAAGGTGAGAACTGGCTCAAGCAGCATCAGTCAGAGAAGGCTAATACCCTTGTACGAAGTCTTTATTATTCATTAGCACATATTGTGCTTCCTCATAAATATAATTCAGGCTACACTTGTATCACATTAAGATAACACTAAATCTTTCTATAATTTGAAGGAAATACTGCTCCCAGCTGTTGTTACCTAAATGAGCTAAACAAAATCTGAATAAGTGCAATGGGAACAACTGTAAAACTCCAACTGCATTTGGCTCTGATCTCCTTTGGTGTCGTTTGTCACAGAAATGGCTGCTGGCAGACCTCTTTGCTTGTGAACACTGTGGCTCTGGACAGATGGATATCACATCTTGACTGCTTCTGGGATGTTCCAAAGTCTTCAGGTATGGCAGCACTTCTGCTGATTTTGGGGGAGTTGAGCAACTCAAGGAGTGATGAATTGGTCTGATGGTGGAGTAGGTTGTTACGAGCAACCTGATGGTCCTTCCCTGTGCCCTGCAGCATGTGTTAATGTAATTGGGGTGCTGCAGCTCCGTGCAGCCCGTGTTGAATATTACTGAAAACAAGGTGCAGTGGGTCTGGCAGCCAGTTCCTCAGACATCCAGCTGCCTCATTTGGTCTCATCATGGCAGAAGTAGGGCCCTAAACTCCAGCCATGACGTGACCTGTGGAGCACATCCCTGTTTACACAGAATTAACCTGGATGAAGTCCAGCATTTAAGCACGTTCTCTGTTGCTGGCTTCTCCTGAGGCTGTATGCTTTTCAAAGAGATATCCCTGTTGTTTGTGTTTGTGCACTGTTTATAGATAGGGTCTTTGCCCATGTGGCTGCTCAAGAGCTGCCAAGATGACTTAATAATAATACTAAAAATAAACACGTGTAAATACGAGTAACAACAGGCTCAGAGTTCTGACAGCTCCAAAAGGCTTTGATCTTGCATTGGTAGAGATCGGGATGCACCGCCTCTCCAGATGACAGGCTTGGATGGAGAGAAAAAAAAAAGAGCGATAAACAGCCTGTAAAGTGTGCCTCCATCGTCCTCCCCAGAAACCCTCCCCCATTATGTCTGATGATTTACTAAGAGAACGTGGCTAAGTACCAGCAACAGGCAACTGAAAAATTAGCTCCAGCAAGCTGACAATGCCACACCTGACCCCAGAAGTCTGTAGCGTTGGTCGGCCAAGTGGTAATGGCTTGGTGTAAAGCAGAGGAGAAATGTGCCATTAAATGAGAAGCAGGGAGTGGGCTGCTGAGCGGTGACGGCTGTTAAAAGATACAAACCAAAGCGTGGCCCTGACAGCGCATTATATTCCAAAGATAAAGAGAGGCAGAGGCAAAAGCAAAACAAATGGGGCTGCTCCGTACAGATGGCCGAAAGGGAATTACAACATAAACCCCACCAGCCAGAAATTACGGCTACAGACGGCCTGCCTGCTGGGGAGAGAAACCCAGCTCTTAGGGCTGGTGCTGGCCAAAATCCTCCTGGCCAAGGGGAAAGTCCTGCACGTGGTTTGGAGGAACGTCTGTCCAGCTGTGCTAATGGCTGCCGGTGCTGCTGAGCTGACGGCAATGAAGGAGTGTGATTTAGGGGGGAGTGGCAGTCTGTGATTTCTTTTCTTTGTCTAACTGCCGATTTGGTTTTTGAGTAAATCGGATTTATGCTGCTCTCAGACAATTTTGCTAATAAGGCGATGAGTCAGAGAGCCCACAGCAGATGGGAATCTTCAGCTGAGGTAGAAACCATTGTTTCTTTTTTCTTTTTTTTTCCTAAAAGGAAAGTAGCTCTTTTTCTTTTCCAGAAAGCTGACCTCTGGAAAATATGATGATTTTTCCTTTCTAGCAGAAACACAGCTTTTCCAAATAATACCTAGCTGTGCTTCTGGACAGCTTCTTGTATAATATACAGAAGTTCTCAACAGAAATAAATAACCTGCGATGGGTTGGTGTGTCATATGCTGGGGGAGATAAATAAGTAAATCTATGTAAAATCAGCTCCTGTAATTAATAACACCTCAGAAGGCAATTCGAAAAGCTGCAGCACCAAGTGGTGATGTGAGATGAGCTCTTCAGGAATCTGAAGAGTAAAATGTCTGTTCCTGTCTGTGATTGCAGGCGGCCACTGCTGAGAATTTGGGAATAATTCTCTGGTAGGAACATATCTTACCTAAATCCTTGGGAAAGGGACTTCTGTCCAGATGTGAAACTGCTGAAGATTCCCTTCACCTTTCTGCTTTCTCTTGCGGATGTTCAGAATCCTGATTCTCACTGAAGTAATTCAGTGCATTTTTTGAGGGAACAGCATCCACTCTATGGGAAGTCTGTGAAAGATGGCAGTGAGCATGAATATATCATTATAAAAAGACATTCTGCATTCAGAAAACCACATGTGGTCTGAATTTCTCTGAGAGGGGTATTTCTCTTCTTAGACTATGGAAGTGTGTGCTGCATAGGTCGACAAAGCCTTTACTGACGCAGTTTTGTTTAGAATGCCTTTGAAGATAGTCATGTTCGCCTTTCTTGAAAATTATGTTATAACAAGCAGAGAAAGTGGGTTTGTTCGGCGTGGTGCTGGGCATGTGAGCACACTCTGGGAAGAGACAGGCTCCTTCACTCCATCCCTCTCTGTATGCTTATGGTGTAGGTGAAGAAAGATGAAGTTTGAGATTAAAAAAAAAAAAAAAAAGCTTTAGAAATTAGTTAGGCTCTTATTTATGCTTAAAAAAAAGCATTCTTTAAAAAACATCTCCCTAAAGACGCTGAGTAATCACATATACGATCAGTTGTTTAGCAGGCACCCGTTGTGCCTGTGCCCACAAATGGGTGAAATTTGATGCTCCAAAATTTAATCAAATCAAAACATGGTTAAGGGTTTCCTTCACGTTTACTGAAGCTAATATTATTCATCAAAATGCTGATAGAAAAAATGGATGCAAGTGAAGTTGCTATTAATTGGATGGTACAATTGGTCTTGTAATGGGATAAGTTTCAAATCAGAAATAAGATCTTGAGAGCTCAATGGAAAACATCTGCTCAGGTCTGAGCAGTGATCAGGAAAGCATAAATATTAAATGGCACGACATTAATTTGCTGAATAGAGGACAACACTGGAAAATATGACAGTGTTGTTCTAGAGATGGTGATGTGGCCTCACCTTGAGAGGCGTGTTTGGTTTGGTTACCCTAATTAAAAAATGATAGAGCAGGAAATAGAAGAGGTTCAGTGAAGGGCAACAAACCTAATCAGAAGCATGGAAAATACTTCAGTGAGAAGATTTGCATGCAGGCAGAGACTGCAAAGGTTAGGTCTGTTTATTTTAGGGAATACAATACATGAGTTGTTCCACTGAGAGACACACTATGATGGATATAAATAAAATGGCAGTGCCATGACTCTTTCCTCTCTTGGATAAGAAAGAGACATCAAATTAAAATCAAAGTAAACACATTGAACAGCTTTAATAGGAGCCACTTTTAACCTTAGTTTTAATTAGCCTGTGGGACTCATTGCCACAAGGTAGAATATTGAGACCGACAGATTGGCATCGTTTATATGATTAGAAATATCATCTCCAGTTAGATGGGCTGGAGTTTCATCCTTTGTACTTCTGTGCGTACGCTCAGTGCAAGTCCTCCCTTACGTGTACTACTGCATAATACTCCATTATGGGATTTTATGGGGCCTTTTGAAGCATCTGGCTGAGGTTGGTCTCTAGGCCATTGCTTAACTCTAGCGTGCTGTGCTAAGTGACAAGGACTGAGCTATAGTTCCTGGATGAAAAATATACATGCAGAAGTTTGACTTGTTGGCTTTTTCCCCTTTGCACCTTTACTGGCTTTCCTATGAGTGAACTGAATACAGTGGAGGAGGAGAGGTTTTTGCTTCTATGGAAGGTGTCCATTTGCCCATTCTGGACTGGTTTGTTTTACTTCCTATGCCCTTTTAATAGCTTGCATTCCTTACAGTCTTTAATTATTGTACATTTCTCACTCCAAATCAGCTGCCATCCATAAACTGGTCTAGCAATTATTTCTCTGGCTTCAGAAAATGGCTATCATGAATTCAACGGCACTAGGAACAGGTGGACTGCAGAATGCCTGTTTGATTTTTGGTAAACAGCATTACAGAATTGGCACTTTGACTCAGTTCCTCTAACAGACTAGTTGTACAGCTTCTGTTAATAAGATACTGCATATTTTCTGTTGTCGCAGCATACGTTATTTGTCATTGCAAGACATTCATTGCTTTTTTTTCTTTCAGAAACATGTGTAAAGTTAAAAATGTGTATGAAATACCCATGGGATGGAAATCCTTCCAAAATGCGCAGTGGTGCTTGGTTGGAGAGAACCCTTTGGGAATAAGGGAGGGTGCAGATGAGCAGGCAGAGTCAAAGCAGACTGAGCCCAGCATATGGAGCCGGCACAGATGCTCTGCTCTGTGCAGTTCCTGTTCTGTGCCCAAGAATTGTGCTCTGAGACACTATGCGCTTGTCGGACAGTTTAGCCTAATAGAGAGCTGGTAACTTAGCATGTGAGAATCCTGTGGTCTGTTCTTGACTCTGTGCAGCTCTCCTGGGTGAGCTTATAGAAGCTGTGACAACAGCCTCAGTTCTCTGCAAAATGGGGTTTCTGATCTTCTGTTCCTACACACATGCTGTACAAACAATTGAGGAAAATCACAGAATCATTTGAGTTGGAAGGGGCCCTTAAAGACCATCCAGTCCAACCCCCCTGCAGGGGGATTGAACAGGGGCACCTACAGCTCTATCAGGTGCTTAGAGCCCATCCAGCCTGACCTTGGCTGTCTCCATGGATGGGGCATCCACCACCTCTCTGGGCAGCCTGTGCCAGTGCCTCATTGCTCTGACTGTAAAATATTTCTTCCTTATATCCAGTCTAAATTACCCGTTTTAATTTGAAACTATTTTCCCTTGTCCTGTCACTGTAGACCCTCCTGAAGAGTCTGTCCCTTTCCTTCTTATAGCCGATCTACTGCTACCACCTGCCCAAGGATGCAGGAGATGTAAGGGTGCCTCAGTTACCTTGCTGCCCCCTCCCTGTCACCTAGCAGAGCAAGGAGTAGGCAGAAGAGCAGTCTTCATGCCTGGAAACAGCTCCTTGAGAGCACTGTGCAGAACTCATTCTTCATTTCAGGTTCAAGGGAGCAGTAAATAGGCTCCTTTCTTACTGCACCTCAGGAGCAGCTGCTTAGTGGTGACAGGGGAGATGATGCTATGGCACTGCTCAGCACACATGCAGGGAGCCTGTTCCTTGAGGAGTAAGGAAGGGAAAGACGCAAACTATTCTTCATTTCCAAGATAGAGATTTGCTTCTTTCATGTTAGCAGCTCTTCCTAGGACAGCAAGCTGGTGGTTCTTCAACTTAAGGGCGAGCTGGGTGACAAAGGCGGGCTGATAGCAGCGTTTTGCAAGGCCCAATAGATATTACATGGAAGAAAGTGCTGTTCCTGCCCTCTGGGACACCTGAGAAGCCTGTTCTCTGCTCCACGTGCTAGCAGTGCAGCTGTTAAAACTCTGGAACATTTTTGGACAAAGAGCGCTATGTTCCTATGAGACTTTAAAAATGAATTAATAGAACATTGATTTAACTTACTGGCTTTTTGCAGTGCCTTTGTTTCCAGGCAGTAAAAGTCTGCTTGCCAGTTGTCCAGCCAGAAGCCAGTATCTATGAAAATCTGCCCCAGGCTGTTTGTGGAGGGCCGCAGTTAATTAAGATATGCATTCTCATCCCTGCTCAAGGCTGTGTGTGAGAGAATGTAAAAAGCACAACTAGACAACTGTCTGTTCCTCCTGTTTTGAGACTCATTCTTGATCCCACAGCGATTGCCAGCAGCAGACAAGGAACAGAGCCAGAAGAGTGAAAATTAATAGCGGTGGCATCTGAAATCCCCATTCGTGAATGTAAAAACGTGCCTGCTTCAGATTTGAACTTTATTTGCAGGAGGGACATCTCATTCCCCCCAGTCTGAGTGCTGGAGAAATCAAAAATAGTGTTTAAAGACCCCTGCTGCCATTCTGCACAAAGCGTCAGACAGCACATGAGCTTCTTTGTGATCAAATGGGATGTGTCCTGTTGTTTGCATGACTGTGTCTATTCAGCCACGTGCCTTTTGTAAACTGATAGTGTTCTTAATAGTCAAGGGTAAAATGGCGTCTTGAAGGGTTTCTCCTCACATATTAAAGCCTTTTGGTCATTGATATGCAGCCTTTGTGAATTGGAAAGCATCAGCACTTTGTTCTCAGTGTCTCCATCTCCTCACTTCGTTGCCATCATCTTCTTCCTAAATGGTGCGTGTTGGCTTGAGTTCTTACAAGGAATGTGCTACAGATGGATGGCTGGTGAAGGAAGCAGGACTATGGAACGGGGCAGGGTGGATGATGATGGTACAAATCCTCTGGGTACCGCTTGGTCAGGGAACTCATGGGCCCGTGTCCATGAAGATAGGCAGATGGAGGAGGTCAGTGCAGGGATGTGGCTGTGGTAAGGTGTCCACCACTTCTCACTGACCATCAGAAGCTTCTCTGGAAGTAGATTCCTTGAGCTGTTATGGTTCAGTGCACCTGAAAGGCAGTTGAGGAGAACTCTGAAGGTATTCAGCAGCTCCGGAGCCATCCATTCCCCAAGGAAGAAGGTAAGCTCCTAAGCCCTGGATAAAATGCTCATCACTTAGACAAATGCGCAGAGATCCTTAAAGCCTCCCTGGAAATAGGGGATTGTAATATTAAACATAATTATGAACTGTCTGCAGAGCTGCAGCTACAGATGGAGCTTTATGACTGGTTTGGAGTGATGCTGCACCAGCATCAATTATCTCCAGCAAATGCGCAGAGATATTTTTGGGGGTGGTATTTTCATTTTTATGGCGTCACTCAGTCACTTACAGCCACCAGCCAGGTGCCTCTCCATTAGCACCACAAGCATGCAGTGTTCTCTCACCAATGCAAGGTCTGTCCTGTCCTGTTGCCTCAATAATCAGAAGCTCAGATGAACAGCTCAGGTTGCCCTACTTTGGCACCTACACCGTCAAAACTACTGTGAATGAGAGTGCCTGCCTCATGCTACTGCAGCTGTGAATATTAGCTACAGAGTAGCACTAAATCTTGTTTAAGCTACAGTCATTCCACCCAGTGATGAATGTCACTACCTGAATAATTTGGGTAATTTCCTGCAGCTCTAGTGTACTAGCAGAGAAATGAAAGTTAATTTACTGCTAATTTAGTGTACTAACCCTTAATTAGTAACGAGCAAGCTCTGAAATATTGGATTCTGAAAGCTCATCAAACTTTTACCAAAAGAAAAAAAAAAAAAAAAAGAAAAGAAAAAAAAATCACCCCTCCCAGCTGAACTCTTCACTCTATTTGAGATTATTAGCAAAATGCTCTGGGAGTGCTGTTCATTACCTCTCACTAGGATATATGTAGCTGGGAACACCCCCATTTACCACTCTCGCTGCAGAAATCCATTAAGAAGATTCTTGCTCTCACGCAGTATATTCAGCTGCTGTATTGCAATGTGCAGGTATGTGCTGCAGCGTTAGTGACAGGCAGGATTAATGGCACAGATTATTAATGACTGGTGGCTAAAAAGGTGAAAGAAAGGCTGAGTGGCTCTAATGGGCTGGGTCATTGCTACAGGAGGCAGTACATGTCTACATAAAAAAGCTGAATGTGACGTGACTATATCATCCTCTACTTTCTTCTGTGGACTGCGTCAGGTCTAGTGTGTCCTGCTTGATAGCCCCACTGATTTTTGCTTTGATAAATTGCATAGTAAAGCAGAATGCAGCCTGGCTAGGGGGTCTGTGTGTCTGGAGTGGGGCACCTCGTGAAGCCCTTTGGTGAATGGGGTATGTGTGTGCAGTGGGTTAAGTGACGATGATGGGGCAGTGGGAGGAGGGATGCTGGAGAAATGGAGGGGCTGCTGAAAGAAAATCAAAGAAAGATGTGTGTGTCAGCTGAACTGCTGGAGCTGAACCAAACATTACACTGTGCGGTGGGCCAGCACATGACTTATCCATGCCTCTGTGTCAGTGCTACAGTATTTTTGCACAGGAAAGTACAAACCATCAGGCAAGACTTGGTGTTGGTGGAGATGAGGTGAGGCAAAGCCCTGCGACTCCAGGGAGCTCTGCTGGTGTCCGATGCTATTTGACCTGCTGCGCAGGATTGTTCAAATATCACCTGGGTGAATAGTTTGGTAATGAATGGAAGGACTTCTGATGGTGAAGAAAGGCTTCACCTTCCTTGTCTCCCTCCCAAAACATGGACCTGTCTCAGAGTAGAGGCAGGGTGGGAGCCAACTGTGTTGCCGCACACCGGGACAGGTTACCAAGTTTCCCACATCTATGAAATCACAAATTTTCCTGTTTCCATCTCTTCAGACTCGTCCTTTTTGTGCATTTGCTGAGTCTTTCTTCCACAGGTTTTAGTTTTCTTGAGGAAAACTTTTCCATTCTCAGAAGAGCCATTTTGTAAAGTAGAGAAGGAAAGTGTAGCTGTAATCTTCTCCTCCCCTTTTGGCAGAAAAGGGATGAAATGTTTATATTCATCTTCTACTCTCATTTTGTGGTGCTGACCACGTTGTAGAAGGGAATAACCATCTGTGTGCCTCTTTTTGGAAGGAGCTGATTCCATCAAGCTATTCATGACAGATTGCTGGGAGAGCCTCTTACTCCCTCTTGTCTTGTTGCACACATGTAAGAGCAGAATCTGACATCAAAATTAGCTCTTAAAATCCATTATTCAAAGAAGTATGCACTTCCATATTTATGTGGTGGTGTTTTGCTGCTGGAGCACTTTAATAAGGTCATACATGCTATAGTGTATTTATATGCAGTGTATCATTTAGACTCATCTAACCTCATGTAGCTGTGTTTGGACACTTGCAGCTTCTAGTACAGTCAGTGGAAGGAAATGGGCACTTCACAGAGTTGTCCAAAAGTAGGTATCTATGGTAGTGAACATGAAACGAACCTTAAGAGCTCCCTTGATCACAAAGGGCACTGAAGGTGCCAGACCTAGGTGGACAAAGTAAGGTGAGTACCACCATGCGCTGCAGTCTTCGCAGAGCTCCAGGAAAGAAAGTTCTGATGAACTGGGGAAAAAAAATGCTTGATTTTAAGATGTGGGAATCATAGACTCATAGAAATGTTAAGGTTGGAAAGACCAGCAAGATCATCCAGTCTAACCATCAACTCATGCCTGCAACTGCTCTAGACTGTGTCACCCAGTGCGGGGGGGTGTGTGTGTGTGTGTGTGTGTATGCGTGCATTTGTGGTTACTGTTTCATGTAACAGATACCTTCTCTTTAAGATCTGTTTTACTATGGCCAAGCAGAAAGCAGTAGTCAAGCTTACAGAGTGGGAATTGCTGACCCTGGAAGCAGTGATTAAAGCAGGACTTGGAGCATAGTTTGGGTAATCCATGAGATGGGAGAAGGCTGACATGACGTGAAGGGATAGTGCAGGTTATTGCATGTACTGACATAGCTGCCAGGATGCTGCTGCCCCAGTTTTGGCATTGGGAGCAACTATGTCCCAAGCCTGAGAAGCAAGCTTTGATTTGCTTTGCTAGTGGAGATGCTGTAGTTCCAAGAGGGATTAATTCAGGGAAGTTTGTGCTGTTCAGTAGGTCAATACAGCTGATCACAACAGACTCCATGGGAAAAAGGACTGTGTTTCCATAAATCACGGCTGTGATTTTGTCCAAATGGTTTGGATGTGGGCTCTTGTTTGCTAATCTGCTAAGTCTTTAAGCAGAAATTTAAATTTTCTTTCTGGAAGCTCTTTAAAATTGATTCCCACAGTAAACCCAGCTTCAGGAAATCCAGGACAATGCCAGTTAATTAATTAAGGCGATTAACAAGTAAACTGGTGCTTCCTTCCACTGTGGGCGAGCAGTTGGCATTTTAGCAAACTTTGCCTCATAATAATAGCAATACTTCTTGGGGCTGTCACACTGTCCTCCCCCACCTCCACCCTTTCCCAATTATAATTCTCTTCTTTTGATCTGGGAAATGTTTTTTTTATTATTTTTTTAAATCTAAAATATGCTGCTTAGAGATGGCATTTCATGAAATGTTCATTTTAATTATACAGGGGTGGTTATCACTGCAGGGATGTTGGCATTGGCTTTCAATGCAAAATCCTTATTTTCTGCTGATTATATCTAGGAAAGCTCTCCGAGCCTTAGGCACCTGGAAATTGTAATGCATCATTGTTCACTGTTGCGAATGGCAGCGAACAGAAATTAAAGCAGAAGTGGGAGAGCAGTGATGGTTGAGGAGATTGGTGTGCAGGTGTGCTGCTCTCGGCCCAGAGTAGGAGGAGTAAAGATGTAGCAGTCTAAGGACAGTGCTCAGCTTCAGTGCTGTCATCAGGAGGTATGGATAAAGCTGCTGCGCATGGAGCTGGAGCTGCTGCTCCATGCTAGCTTTCACCCTTTCCCACTGGATACTGGGCATGCTGGGGATGGGTTGGTGGTTGGACAAATGATCTTAGTGGTCCTTTCCAACCTTACTTGATTCTGTGATATGATTCTAAGAAGTTGTGTCCAGGCATTGACCATATAATACTATTGCAGCTTGGAGAGATTCCCAGTGCCGTCAAGTAAAGTTTCCCATTGCTGTGCCCTGGTTTTAAATTTGGCCCAGGGCATCTAGATCAGCATTTCTGCTCTTATGCCTACCTGTGTGGGTTGTCTGACAAACCCCACAGCTGTAAGACCTCCTTGGAACTAACACGGTACTTGGTACAGAGACCTAAGATTGGAACTCTGTGCTGAACGAACATGTGACTGATGACATGCCCTTCCCTAAGGATCCTATGTTAGATTCCTCTGAAGATTATCAAAAAGCTTCTGTTTTTCCACTGGGGTGAAGATAGAGCGAGCAGATGGTCAATGTTCTGGGTCAGTAGTAGAAACGAAGAGTTGGCTAGGTGGGCTGAACAGTGGTGGTTTAGTGGCCAAAAAGAGATGCTCTGTACTCAATAAGTAGTTTAGTTCTTGCTTCTTTAATGTTTAAAACTGTCCTGTCTTTTGAAAACCCAGCTCAGTATTTGATTTCAGAATGGCATTTAAAAATTAATGGTGTTGACAGTTTGTTTCCTTTTTGGGGCTAGAGGAAGGGGAAGGGAGTGACAGAAACCACTCATTACGAGTCATTTCGGTTCTTTCACTTCTGTTTTTCAAGAAATTTCTTGTTCAGAAAAATTAATAGATCTCCAGTGAAATAAATAAGATAAAATTAGGCCTGTCTGTCTAATGCTGCCCAGCTGTTTTGCTACCATGGAAATGTAATAATGAGTTTCATTCATAAATACAAAAAAGATGCGAGAGCTCGGTGCAAGTTGCTGCTGTTGCACCACAGGCAAACATGGATGCAACCAAGCTGTGACTGCATCAAGACAATCATCATTGAAAGATTAGCTGAGACTTTTTTTTTAATTAACAAAAAACTGTTTCCAAGTATTAAAAGGCTCCAAGCATCTTTAAGAAACAAAGCATGGATCACTTGGAGGAGAAAGCTCTTGAGTGGAAAGTTCAGCTTCAAATCCTTTTCGTCTCTACACAAAAAAGCACACTCTTCAGAAACAGAAAAAGCCCTCTGTTTCTTCTGCACTGGTGCTTTCTGCCTAATTTGGTGCCTTCTAGGAGCAGAAGGGCATGTATTGCAGGGGGTAAGTACCCAGGGCAGCCAGTGCTTGCTTCTGTCTGGAGCAGGGGTGCAAGCATCCTTTAAGGCTTTCAAGGCAGCATAATGGGAGGAGGATGGATGTTAGGAAAAAATTCTTCTGTGAGAGGGTGATTGGGCATTGGCACAGGCTGCCCAGAGAGAGGTGGAGTCACCATCCCTGGAGCTGTTACAGAAGTGAGTAGATGTGGTACTTAGGGACATGGGTTAGTAGGCAGTACTGGTGGTAGGTGGGTCGTTGGACTAGACAATCCTGAAGGACTTTTCCAACCTTAATGATTCTATGAGGAGGTGTTGCAATTCAGGACTGCCCAAGAGCTCTTCCAGCTGAGTGCCCTCACCTGCAGCTCCTCAGCTCATGCACTGCTTGCTTGTTATAAAATTGAAAAGAACTATTAGCTAACTACCTGGAAAACTAATTAACCTCTTGTAGCACTAATCCTGGATTTACTGTTAATCTGACTGAAGGAGTCCTTCTGTCAGGGTTTGTCCCAGAGCTTAGCACTGGGAGCAGGGGGAGCTGGAAGCATTCGGCACCTTTGAAATGGAGACCGCATGCGGGCAGCCCGCATTAGCAGCGGCTGGAGAATAATCCCCTGGCACATTAGCTCATGGATGTGTGTGTTGGCAGAGATCACGGCTGTGAATCATGCTGAGCCGCTGAGGTCACCACAAAACCCACTTTCTGTAAAATCACACCGGCTTTTTTTAAATCCATGTTTATTTCCTGCTTTCAGGCACTTTCCTATGTATTGATCTGATCAATGTGAGTAACTTTTTTGACAAACAGGCTCCTTTAAATGCCTTAAAAGCTTCATTATTAAGATAATGGAACTGAAGTTAAAAACAAATCAAACAATGCACGTGTAAAAGGTTTCCCCCAGACAGCTTGAAAATAAATTGAAAACAAATTCAATTAAAGTAACAATCAACCTTTTTGTTCCTTCAGTGGTATGATTTCTCCGAGGCAGGTACACAATGATAAGAGGTTTCTTTGAAATGCTTGGGATAGCACACCCATAGGCAGAGCTAGCAGAGATCAAAGTGGTGTTTTTCCTAAAGAACAGCCTGCTACTATTAAGTTTCTACTTTAAGGTCTGAAACGTTTCTTTATTTTTTTCCCCCTTTTGTGGATGTTTTGTGTGGGTTTTTTCTTTTTTTTTTTTTGGGCTTTGGTTTCTTGGTTTGTTTATATATTTTGGTCCCAGATCCTTTTGCATCTGTTCCTGCTCTTTCCTCTTGCCTTTTTCCACTCTAAGCTGAGTCCTAAAGTCTCAACCCAAAGGAAACGTCTATTAAAATATATTTTGTGGAGTATTTCTCTCTCCCTGGTCTTTGTAATCAATAGTTCTCTATGGTGCTGGGGCACTGAAACATGCTTTCAGGTCCCTCCATGGTCCCCTTGAGAACATTTTGCTGCTGTGAGTGCAATTACAGATGGGTGGAGGATTAGCTTCTCCATTATTTGGCATCGTGCTTGTGGCCCCACATCTGCAGCAAGGGTAAAAGTAATGAAGGCAACTCCTGATGGGCTGTTTGCAAATGGTTGTGCTGTATTGGCTCACAGTGATAAAGACATCCAGTTACTTACTGATTGCTTTCTGTGTGCTACAAAGCACCTCAACCTTGCAGCGCTCTGAAAAAGGCAGATTTTCTGTTTCAGCCAAGATCTTGTACTGCAGGCACCATCCCTGTGTTATCCATTGATTAGGGGCCTCTCAGGGCTGCCTGTGCATGGGCTCTTGTGAAATAGGAGCCTCTCAAGCTAGCGATGCTCTGGATAGATTATAGTCCTATCTACAGACAGCACGTGGTGGTCTTTGCAAAAAGACTTGCTGCTTTGTTCACAGTTCTTGCTGCAGATTTTCTCAATGGCTGCTCTTCTCTGCTAAAGCACCTTTTATTCCCTGAGGAAGCTGATGACCTTTCTGTTGCAAAGATCCACTGAAATAACGTATGAACTACTTCCCTGTCATCTACTGTGTGGTAGAATGCAATGTTCCTGGACCTTTAATTGGAATTGGTTTGGATTGCTGCTCGACAACAGTTGAGCGTTCGACTACGTCTGGCTTGGTTTGAAAGGGTGGTGTCACACAAGTGTGTTACTGGTCGAAGGAAGAGTTTGTCTTGTTCTGAATGCAAAGTGTATCCTTGTTATTCTCGACATTGTCACTTCCACACTCACAGACTGTCTTTTGAGTCATCAGAATTGATTTTCATGCCCCACTAATTACTTCCATGCCTGTTCCTTGGAAACCATGGGTAGCAAAGGCGTTTATGGGCATTGAACTGGTACAGTTTTTTCTGAGATGAGTTAATATCTTACTTGAATCATATTTGATCTTAAATAGCTGGAGAGATCTTTGAAGGTTTCTTGCTGTTTTGGAAAGTAATTAGCTTACAGTTGCCTTTCTGCAGTTCTTCTGTTTGCTTTTCTCTTCATTACACGGCTCAGACGAACTGCAAATCAGCTGGCATCATCTGCTGTTATACAGGCTCTGTGTGTTACTGGTTTCATTAAGGACTCCCAGTAATATGGTGTTTTTAACTTTATGAAGATGTTTCCTTTCTGTCAACTCTCGTCAGTAGATCTGCCAGAATATAAACAAGAAATTGGACCAGTTATAGATTTAGAGCTATGCTTGAATACATCGAGGAAGAGCCAGAGTGTTACACTGGCAGGGAAAAAAAAAGTGAAGTGTTGCATTCTTCTGCAAACGCAGCCACATCTGCCACATAGTCCAAGCTGGGAGTACGGGGTTACCAGAGCAAGTTCTGCTAACGGGGAGGTGTGGGGAGTTGAACTGGCAGTGGACAAGAATACAGTGGGGATACCATGTGAGCTAAATAGGTGGTCTTAACATGTTTTTCTGCAGCAAGTCAAACAAACACAAATTTTTGGATTTATTTATCTTTTAAACAAGCATGATTTTTAGTACGACTTTATTTACAGGGTTTTTTGGGATACTGTGCTACTTTCATCATTTACCAGGCCTTGCTTTTTAAGCATTTGGATTGTAGGTTTATATGGAATCGAAATGAAGCTATAGGTTTTCAGCACGTATGATTAGGAGAGAAACTGAAGCAAGCCAGCTCTTTAACAAGTTCTTCTCCCTGGATAACCCAAATCTTTGGCCAAGTTTGAAAGCTGAACTTGAATCTAAATTTTACAAATAACCTCCACCTTTTCAAATAGCTGAACCAATGTTTGAGGCCGTGCAAGCACTGGCTCTGAATGTTACAACTCGACCCCATCTATGGCAATATAAAGGAATCCGTTTATCTCTCCACAGAGTGCAGCCATTCCTCAGTGAAATGGATGGAAGCCCTTCTTAGCAGCATAAAGCACAATTTTAGGTAGGAAAGCAAATGATTTTGCAGCCTACTCTGAAAGTAATTAACAGAAACAGGGTGTAAACACTGGCTTCTGTGCTCTCTGAAGTAAACAAAATAAGAATTTATGCTACTGACCTTGTTAAGTAACTAACATTTTCCCTCCTCTGCAATAGCTTTTGCTTTCTCCCACAGTTCAGAAGCCCCCTGAGCCCAGGGCTGCGTGCTACACCGAAATGTTCAATCCTGCATTTGAATAAGCTGAATCAAGCCAGCCATACTGCTAAACATATGGTAAGTAATAGCATCATTAACAATAGCATAGTGCACGTTTGACAGCCGAAGGGATTTGGCTGCGGTTTGCTGCAGGAGTGGCAGCAGAGGAGCAGAGCTCGTGCCCCTGCCAGGATGCCAGCCTCCCTCCGCCCCTGCTCTGACCTTCTGGAAATCTGAAAGGCTGCCCATCTTCCCGCCTCCTCTTCAGGCTCTTATCTTCTGCTGGCAGCTCCAGGGCTGGGTAGCTCTGGTTGTGTTTCACTGTTAAAAGCTGCGATTTGTTCTCCTTGGGGTGAGTACATGCTGGAGAGGAGAGAGACCAAAAGCCAGGAGACCAGTAGATCAAGGGGACACGTTTCAGTTTTGAATTTGTTCAGAGGAAAGCACACTACTCTGTTTCTATGCTCCCTGGCCTATCCCAAAGGCACAAGGGCTGTGGTTGCTGCCCAGCACTGGGGACTGGCACCATGTCCTGACCATCCTCTGTCCGAATGCTCCCAGTCCTTGGGGTGCCTTGGCCCCACGTGCCTCATTCTTCAGACCATCAGTATGGGTTCACAGCTGTCTGACTGACTTCTTGCTGTTCCTGATGCAGTCACAAGCACCTTGTAATTCATTCCCCCTGCTGCCTTTCTTTCCTTGCAGTCTTGATCTTTTCTTCCCCTCCGAGCTGTCCTTCCCCCATTCTCCTTATCAGATCTGAAATCCATCAACATGCTGTTGGATGAAACTTATCCCACATTGATAGCCAAGTGTAAATTCTTTTTGACTCTTGCCCATAGAAACGGCAGAGATGGCTCCTGATCAAGAAGTCACTCCATCAATGTAATGCTCAATGCTAGGGAGCAGTGTTAATATTGCTGCTTTACTATGCATCCTGGATACATAGAGTTCACTTCATCACTTCTGAGTTTGAAAGCGTCTGTGAACATTAAGGTTAAGGATCCAAGTCCCACTGTTCAGACATTGTTCTCAGCCTCTGCTAGTCACTGGGTTAAGAAAAACATCTCCCTAAATGATTTTTTTTTCTTTACTTTCAGCATGGAGGCTTCTTACATAAACGAATGTTGCCCTGAAGCACTTGTAGTGCAGTTGTTACTGCCTTGTGTTAATGGAGAAGGACCCCAAAGAGAATGGAGTGTAAGGTAACGATATCCAAAAATGAAAACAAAGCCAGGAAGTAAGTTCCTGTATTTCATACTGGCTGAGCTCATAGAAATGCAGGAAGAAAACAGAGCATAAGAAACAGGGAGTGAAATGCAAGTGTTTGATTTTTTTTGTTTTTTTAATTTGAATCATTGAGTATGCTTTGAAAAAACACTTGAGGCAATGACTATTTTTCTTAAGTAGGGAATTTTAAAGACTTTATTTTGATGCAAAGCCATGTAATGTTGCTGGAGAAATACACCACTTTCAGTGATCTCACCTGTGCTTTTTTTAAAGGGGTATGTGGGGGGGGAGAGGTGCTCCTGGCCTGTTTTGCAAAGATCAAAAGCTGATAAGCTGTATGGGTTTGGCTGTGCCTCCAGTTTGTTTTTTTTCTGTGTAATCTGCCATGTAGGTATCTTGGAGGCTAGATGAGAGAGCAATGGAAGAGTGTCATTAGTAAGAAAACAGTGTTCAGTGCTGTGAGCTGCAAATAAGGAAAAGATTTATCTGCGAACAAGAAATGATGTTTTAACCAAAGGGAATGGTTGGAGAATGTGTTGTTAGAGGGGGGCTGCAATTTGAACCTGCAGTATGGGGTTGTACATCTGGAGCAGCAGCGTAGGTGCGTGCATTTTCATGGAGTCTCATGTAGGGGTTGGGGATGACAGCGTGCTATGGACATTTGGGTGCTTCATTTACGAGGCCATGGTTTGTGTCCCAGTGCACGCTAGAAGGACAGCATGTGTTCAGCCAACGTGCATTTGCCTGACTTTACAAATTTAATGCTGTAACGACAGCCATCAGTCTGCTTCTAATGTATGGCTCTTGGTGAATATTCCAGCCCTGCCCGTCGTGCGGGAGCCCAGCAGATGGAGCAGTGTTCCTGTGCATGAGGCAGTGCGGGGCTGCATCCAGAGCTGCACTGTGCAGTCGAGCCGATCTCCCCCTGAGCATCTGTGAAGCATGGAGTAAAAGGTTCGCTGTAAGAAATATATGTGAGATTGCCACTTTCTGTGTGTGCGGTGTTTTGTGATATATATGTAAGATTAGTGGAATGGTTTATGTAGAAACATATCAGCTTTTCTAAACTTTGTATGCTCTACTGTAGATTGTTTTTATCTGAGCCCTAATTTACAGCTAAAACTCAGACAAGGGCATATGAAAGTAATCCTTTTGATCACATTGCTATTTTATGATAACGATATGCTTTATTATTTTTAATAAAACAGTGGTAGCTGCTGTTTGCTGCGTTCCCACAGCAGCAGCCATGAGCAGTGGCACAAACAAGAACAGAAAACCCTTCTCCATCTCTTTTTCTTTTTTTCTCCTTAATAAATAATTGAAGGAGAAAACAAGAAAAATATGGTGTAGGATCTAAACAATAAACAAAAACCAGGGTCAGAGCACAGGGCACATGCTTTCTTCTCCTTTAAACCTAACTACTCATATATATTTTTTTTCTTGCTGTGACAGAGAAATGTACTCAACTCTTTTTGTAGTGAATTGTATCTCGGAAAAACATTTTTATATATGGAGGGCTGAGTGGTGTAACATTTTTAATGGCACATTTTCATCTGTGTTGCAGTGGTGGAACTGAGCTCTGCTGCTGTGAAAGCACAGCCCGGCCGGGTTATGTGCTGAGGGCTCTGTCTGCCCGGTTAAGGGCCATGAATCTCAGCTGATGTACTCAGGTAAGTCTGGAATAAAAGGGGTCAGTGTCTGATACCTTTAAGCTAATGAGAAATACAACCCTTCATAGGTTTTCTCCTCTCTTTCTTAATTTCAATGGGGCAACAATACTATCTCTGCTCTGCCTACAGACATAGTGCTGGTGTCCATGCATCTCTGCTCTCTTCTCAAATGTATTTATTCTAGCCTACGTCCTTTGGGTATTTAACCTCTCCCTGTAAGGCCACACTGCTGTGACCTCCCTCCATAGCATCTTGCTGTCCATCAGTCTTTCTCTGTGGCCAGGGCACCCAGTGTTCAGTGATAACGCAGCATTTCGAACACTATGAAGTATTCAATTGCAATGTCGACCTAACAGGAATGTAAATGGCTTCCTCTGAATATGGGTATTTTGTACCACTGAGGCATGTCTTTTTGGCAAGCTTCCCCCTGCTTCAAGAGGGCTAAATTTGGCTACTGTTCAGCCATCCTACCTAGTTACATGAGATAAGCAATAGAAATGAACTGGGGGTTGCTGTGTTAACCACCCTGCATGTATTTTATTCACCATGTATCTATATTTCTAGAGTTGTGCCTGTTGCAGGAACAGTAGCCTCTATCTCATTGTTTTAGCTCTATTTAAAAAAAAACTAATGGGAATGGCTAAAAAGTGCTAGCTAACAAATAGATTTCAACTTCAGCTTGACCTCCTTAGCCAAGCAAAACAAAAACTGAGAAGGGATTAATTTGCATCCTGTGAGCACATCAGTGAGGAAGAGCTGAGGATAATGATAGCAAGACAACAAAGGAGGATAGATTTGTCATGAATTAATTTGGGATGCTGAAAGCTTCCTTATGTCTGGTCAGGGGAGTTCTGGGACATCACCTTGGTGGGAGCAGTCGAGCAAAACAACACAGCTGTCTTTTCAGCAGAGCATCCTCAGGGCATGAGAGAGATTAGGGCGAGTCCTGTGGGGCCTGGACACACTGCCCAGGGAGCTCTTCGCAGCCCTTGCTTACTCCTGCGTTAAGACCATTTAATGCTCTAGTTAGAATAACTCCAAGGTACAGAAGTATGCTTGCTTCAAACTGATTTCTGTGTCTTGCTGTGTGCAGTTGTAGCACTCAAAATATTTTTTACTAAGGGCTCTGGTTTACGTTGGGTACGGAGAAGGCACTTAAATTGTGGCATGCTGAGGATGACGTATGTATTTTCTGTGAGAGGTGATCCTATTTTAGTATCGGCTCTTTCTCAGAGAATCTCTCTTGGATGTTTAACCTTGGGCCGTGTGTGGAAGCCACCATGTATTGCTCAGAGAAGATGGGAGACCACTCTGTGATCTGCACTGGGGTTTGGTGCTGAGATGGAAGTGGCACTTCTTGCTGATCCCTTACTGCTCCTGGGTACTGCTGTGATCCCCTGGGACAGGTCATTGCAGCCCACAGAGCCGTGGTGGCATTTCCCAGGCAGGAGGGTTGCTGTAAGCCAGGCACTGCAGCGATTCAGCACGCACCGCAGCAGTGTATTCCAGCTTTGTACTGCCAGGACGGGGGTCCAATCCATCTGATCCATCTGTTGTCAAATTAATGTCCAAGCTGGCTTTTGGATTCAGGTCTTTCACAGGGAACAGTGTGAGTGACAGCTAGGGGAAAGAACAGAGAGATGTGAATGTCCTGTGCTATAACTCTTGAAGACTGAAGTAGTTGGTATTCATGGTTCAGCTCAGCTTTGGCACCGCTCTCTGAAATCATAAGTTACACAGAGGAAGAACCATGTGTGCTCAGATACCCTAGATCTTTTTTTTATTGTTATTGTACTAACTCTTCATTTCTAAGTAGCTACGTGCCAGATGCATGACATTTCCCATCTTGCTTACAACAGAATTTTAAATTATGAAAACACTTCTTGCCTGAACTTTGCTGAAAGGACGTTGAAAACTCCATGATCATTTTGTGTCTCCCTGAGAGGTAGTCCATAAACTCCCAGCACTTTGCAAATACCACAAGATCATATTTTACTAGATTATGAAGTTTGTGCACTTCACATTAGTAGTACTAATACCTCAGAGGAACAAAAGAACATTTTTAGCATTTCATTTGCATAATGGCTGAAGTGAGAATTTGTTCCTTGTTGAATAGGTACCCTGGGGGTCCTTTGATTTGCTGTAACACTCTGTGCAGCATGGAAATAACACAGCAGTAGCACCAATGGAGCTTAAGTACTTTCCGGCTTGTTGATGTCTTACTACTCAAACTCCATTAACTTGCCACCTGCAGACTCGGTAGCTTCATGTATTTGTTTATAGCAATGCTGATTAGCCAACCGTTAAACACAGTGAAACCTGTGATTTCAAGTAAATGTCATCCGAAAGGCATTTTCAAGTTGCGCCAGGGGAGGTTCAGATTGGACATTAGGAACAATTTATCCTCAAAAAGAGTGGTGATGCACTGGCATGGGCTGCCCAGGAAGGGGGTGGAGTCACCACCCCTGCAGGTGTTCAGGAAAAGGGTAGATGTGGCACTGAGTGACATGGTTTGGTGGGTGTGGTGGGGATGGGTTGATGGTTGGACTTGATGAACTTAGTGGTCTCCCTAACCTTAATAATTCTATGATCTCGACATAAAAATACATATTTGCTATATCTGATGATGTACATACAAAGATTTGTACTAAGGTCAGTTCTTACTGACAACATAAGGGAAGACTGCAGAAAGCAGTGTGTTTGGGAGAAGGGTGCTGAGAGACCTGGGGCATCCTGCCATTGCCTGGGCTGGTTTATCCGTGTTCGAATGGGCAGGCAGAGCTGGTGCCTGTGTTGCTCGTGGCCCCACCTAATCATGAGCCAATGACTGTGATGGACGGTGAGTAGGAGAAAATAAGTCTTATGGAGGAAATGCAGAGGACCAGGGAACTAGAGGGAGTTTCTGCATCATGCAAGGCAGCACAGCGAGTGAGCCCTGCAGCCAGAAGCTGTTTAGCACAACAGCTGTCAGTGCAGGATCCCAGCGAGGCTGATGCTGACAGCCCAGCCCTGCCCTCAGCTGTCACATACCCTCCAGGCTTATCCAGCATGGCAGAGAGCTTTCCTTGCAAGTGAGATTCTGAAAGCCCTTGCTTGGTGCAGTAGAGTGACCACAAGCTATCCTTGTCCTATAACATGTGTTGACGACTGCTTCTAACATGGGAACAGTGGGCTCAAATTGCTAACCCTCGTGCAAAACAAAATCCCATAAACTTATTCAAGAACTTCTTGTTCCATCCAGGAGCGCAGCATCTGACCCATTATTGCATAGTATTTGCTTATTGTTTGACACTTGCAAACCCAAAGAAGCGGGGGAACATGTTGTGGTAACACAAAGGGAAACTAATGAAAATTAAGTAGATGCGTTTAAAGAGAATTAGTTAAACTGTGTTTAACCTAAGTGTGAACAATCATTCAGAATTAGCGAAGTCTTCATTTGCTATGATTTACTTTGGAAGTGGATTAAGGTAAATTGAATTAAGGCCTCTTTAATTCTAAATAGAAACATCTACATAGGAATGCAATTTAACTAATCTATTCTGAGAGTTAATTTGAATAATATATCCAGGCCTGCAAAAAGGAATATGGGGCAGGGCCTCAGTTTGAAGGATCAGATTTGCTTATAGGGTGGGCTTTGGTAAATGTTGAAGATTGTTAGAAAGAGTTCCCCTTCCCATGCCATGCAGGGCGTTCAGACACCATGGTGTATTTAGAAGCAGCTCTGTCCTGGGCTCTGCAGCGTGTGGCACAGCTTTCAGAGCCATTCGGCTCAGTGGTCCTTCCCTTGGTAAGGACTGATATGGCAATGGCTGTTAGTCCACGGGGCCGTCACTTAAAATCTCAGATAGAACTTCAGAAAAGAGGCTTTCTAGAGTTATTAAAAAAAAAAAAAAAAAAAAAAAACCAGCAATTTTTTAATGAACAAATTGCAAGAAGGTTATCATTAACCCTTTCTGGTTCCAGATCATAGTGTAAATGCTTGCTTTTTTTGGCCAAAATTTTCTGTGCATTCCAATCCAAGAAGGAGCAAGCAGGTGTAATGTCTATACTGCTGCAGATTGATATATTCCTCCATTCTTTCCCCCACCCCCCCTCCAAAGACTACACTTGTCTTAATTTCCTCTCAATTACACTCAGGCATTAACTAATACTGACTAACTACAGCCCAAAATAATTATTGCTATCTGTTCCCTTTGTAAATATAACTTCAGCACTGAGCTAGAAGAATAATGGCATATTTACAGAAGGCAGCTAATTAAATTGAGCTTCAATTGCTTTCAGTTTGCCAGAAGGAGCCATTTTCACAGCAAAAAATGTGTGCAAGCTTGCATGCTTACCAGGAACAACTCGGTATAACATAATTCAGAGTTCCCAAGACAAAAATTCAGTTCAAGACAAATTTACACTGGCAATAAAAATCTCATTAAGGAAGATATGAAGATCTCTCTACTACACCACGACAGTTAAAAGAGGTTATCATTTTTTTCAGTTTATTTAAGGAACAGTATATATTTCATTGTTCCTGAGCAGCTGTAATTGCAAGTGTCTTTCAAATGCTGCTTGCAGTAATGCATTTGTCTTATGTCTGTAACTTCAGAACCAGCCTCTTGATGTGTCTTCATTAGGAAGAACTCCAGCAGAAGATGCTGGAGTTTCCAAGCTCTTCAGTGTTCCGTTTTTCCCAATTTTTCCAACCTTAGCTCCTGCACTTTGGAAATTCTCTCTTGCCCCCATGAATCAGCCACCTGCAAAGATTTCCTGTGGTCACAGTTTGTCTCCAAATGTTTGCACCCTCTTTTGTTCCTTAGGGATAAAATCATTCACGATAATTACAGAGCAGCAGTCCTTGACAAATCAAAGTTTGAAAGAACCATTCTTGTCAGAGCCCATTGCCATTCCCCAGGGCCCTTTCTGTTTTGGAAAAAAAAAAAAAGCACCAAACAAACCAAAAATAAGGGGATTGTTTCAGATTATTTTTTTCTCTTTGTAACAAAGAATTGTGTGTTTCTTGTCCCACTGTTCAAACAAAGCCTGGCACAGAGATTATTTACAGTCTTCTCCATTGCAATAGTTCACCGAGCTGCTGGATTGAAAACTGATTTTCTTCCCCTGTCTGCATATCATTCCTGAATTTGTTTTAATCTGTTGGAAGCAACAGTTTGGCAGATATCAGCACTTTTCCCATGTTTAATTAATTCCTTTAATTTTCTGGTAAATGAGAATAATAGGGCTTAATTTTGCTTTTTGTGTAAAATTGATTGGTAATTATGGAGATCACAGGAGATTTGGCTTTGCAAACCAAAATTATGTGACCTCTCAGTGAGGATGACTTGGCATGTCTCCTTCACTTGTCCTGTGAAAGCAGAGATGGCATGGAAGCAGATGTCACCAACTACCTCTAGGTTACAGGAAGATGAAATATGGAAATTTGTTACTTAAAAATATGTTACCTGAATAGAAACTAGGACAAGTTTCAAGAATTAAACATAACCTGCTGTACAAAGACCATTTCTACCAGTTCCTTGTTGGAGATGATGCTGTTTTCCTTTGCTTATCAAGATGTGACACTGCCATGTCTCAGAGGGCTGAGGAGAAATCAGATAAATCGATCATAAGAACACTTGAGCTTGAAAAGCAGAGTTGGGGTTGAGGCTATGTGGCTTCAGCTTCTGTTTCTGCCACAGATGATTTCTTTGTACTCTAACAAATTACTTGTTTCTTCCTGTTCCTGCAGCATCAAGTTTATAATACTCTTGGTCTGCTTTGGCTCATTTGAGTGCCAATGCTCAGTGGAAAATGGTGTAACAGAGCCAGGCTGGAGACCTCTGTGTGCTGCTGAAACACAGATGGTGAAGTGTATCATAAGACATGAACCAGCATCTGGTGGCTTGTGGTTGTCTCTGTTGGCCCCAGGAGCTGATGGGACAGAGATGCCTCAGGTGACCTCTTTCTGTTCCATTTTTGATGAAATTGTGTTTGGATATTATGAAAAATTTATCCTCAGAAAATGTAGGATGAGACATTGGAACAGGCTGCCCAGGGAGGTGGTGGAGTCCTGGAGGTGTTCAAGGAAAGGGTGGATGTGGAACTGAGAGACACTGTCTAGTGGTTTGGTGCTCCTGGGTTGATGGTTGGACCAGCTGATCCTAGTAGTCTTTCCAACCTTAATGATTCTACGATTCTAAATCTGGGCTTAAGTTTGCATAGTGAACAAACAGGAGCAGAACTGCACTTTCCTCTCTGCGGAGAGCCCAGGACTGGGCTGGCCGCCTCTGGCCCCAGCTGCCACCTGAATTGATGCCACCTCCATACTGTCCCCTAGTTGAGGGTGTTTGGTTGTACCAAGGCTCAGGGGATGAGATGGGTCAGGCTGAGCACAGAGGGAGGAAAGAGCTTTTGTTGACCTCTGTCGGTGTGTATTTGCAGGGATGGGACAAGCTAAAGGGACTTCTTTGAATTTAGCTTCAAAATCTAATTTCAAAGGCAACCGCTTGCAAATTTCCAACTTCTTTTAGTCTTAGTGTTGAAAGCCCCTCACATTCCCCCAGTGGCAGTGCTCAGCAGCCCTTGAAATTATTTCCAGAATGGATCTTAAGTTTCAAAAGAGGAGAAACATGAGGAAAAAAAACAATCTAGATTCTCCTCAGCGATGCTACATCAATACTTGGCTGATCTGTATAATGCTAAGCACAGCGAAGCAGAGCTGAGCTACCAGTTGCCAGCTAACGAGAGGATTAGCTATGCCTGTGGATGGGCTGGCATAACTTAAGCAAGAGGGCAAACGTACAGAAAGTCAAACTCTGACTCTGGGGGAGGGAGATGCTGCTTTTCCCCTGAAGAGCATTGGCTGCACAAAGAGTGGGCAGGAAAGCAGAGAGAAAGTAGTTGTTTGGCTGAGGCTTGAGGAGAGTTTTTATAGTGAGTCAGCGCAGCTTTGCTTAATGTTTGTTACTACTAATAATTGTATTTATATTCTTGGCCAGCCCAAGTACTTAGAGGTGTATATGTGATAATCAAATTCAATCAGAATATATTCACAAGCTCTCAAGTACGATCCATTTAACAAATCACATCCTCCAAGGTGGGCTGGAGAGCAAGGAAATCAAAGGCAGTGACAACAAAGAGCTTTCAAAGCCAGGAAATAGTGCAGTGATGCCTTCTATTGATCTGGGAAGGGGCTGGGTGAGAGCCCTGCCTGGGTGTGGGAGGAGGCAGGAGAGGTGGTAGAGCAGTCACCTGCCATGACCTCCATTCCATGGTTTTGCCTAGAATCAGCATTGGCCAACAAGCTGACGTTATCTTGTGAACTCTTCGTAGACTTACAGAGTGTCTTATACCGGAGGGACCTTAAAGATCATCCATTTCCAGCCCCCTTGCCGTGGGCAGGGCTGCCAAGCACTAGATCAGGCTGCACAGGGCCCCATCCGTGGCCTCGAGCACCTCCAGCTCATGATGGGCACCCACAGCTCTGGGCAGCTGTGCCACTGCCTCACCGCCATCTGAGTACAGAATTTCTGCCTAACATCTAACCTAAATCTCTCCTCTTTTAGTTTAAAGCTATTCCTCTTAACCCTTCTCTGTACCAGTACAATCCTGAATTTCCTGTGGCTTACTGGGGTTTCATATGATTCAAAAGGAAAGCAACTGTTTTGGAGGGATCTTTGTTGTTACAATAGCTGGGAGAGCAAATTACTTAATCCTGTGCTTAAATGTTTGCATTTAATGTTTGTTTATAAATTTTCTGTTTACGTTGAAGTACAAAGCATTGCCATGCCACCATAGAAGATGAGCAATATTTCCATCCTTTTAAAACCAGAACAGAAATGTTTGCTGTTTCTTTCTGCATTTTCTGCATGGTGTCTTACAATTTTTCCATCCTTATCTAATATGAAATCTGCAAACTTGCTAGGATTTAATGTCATGCTATTATATTAAATTTCCATATTTTTATTATTCTACAAGTCATAGAACTTCCATTGATTCCTTTCGGTTCCTTTTTCAAATAGTCTGCTCTCCCTTGTTGCTGATTTATGCTCCTTGAGATCAGAGCTGCTATTTTTCCCTTTGTGATTGAATTTTTAAATTGTTTTTACAGCTCTCATTAAACTGGATGTATTTTCCTTTTTAACTGAAGAAGCCTTCTTTCATGATTGTAGGCTTTTATTTATTTATTTATTTGTTTGTACCTCCTAGGCATTGTTTGCTCACACTTTATTTGCCTCAGTAGCATTCTGGGTTGATGTTTTGGTGGGTCTCTTTTTTTCAGAGCACCAACAGACAACGTTAATGGTCGAGATTATATCTGCACAAAAAGAATGAAATGTGGTTGTGAAGCTGTGATGAATATTTAGGTTGGCGATTTGTTCTTTTTATCTATTTTTTCACCCAGGGAGATTGACTGCTGAGCCACCCTCATGCAACGGCTGTATTTTTTGGTTAAAAAATCCCAGCTTCTAAAGCATTTCCCAAAGTTGGGCCTCTGTGGTAATGTAACTCCTTCAGCATATTATGGGAGGTGTATTTTAGTGGGTCTGGAGGGCTCTCAGAGTGATGACTCTTAATGCACTGTGGTAACCTATGCTAACTGGCTCTTAAATTTACAGACAAGTCTATAATTCTGTTTTCTTTGTGTTCAGGAGGCTAACACAGCAGTTTGAGTCAGGACAGAACAGGAACTATGGCTATGGGTATCTTGATACAGATGTGAAAGATGCATGTTCAGTAGAGGACCCAAGCAAGCTGGGAAAGGAGAATGGTCTGGAAGCACACTGAGGTACTTAGCTGCTTTCTGATGTTGGCAGGTCTCCCTTAGTGAGACCATCAGCCTCTCCAGAGGGATGAGCAGAGGCTGAAGCTTCAAATACCAAAATGTGGTGAGCTGAGCAATGGGATACTGATGCCTGGAGGGGATGGGTTGGGGCTGTGCAGAACACAGCTGGATTGGCTCTGCTGCTTTCTCACAGCAACAGGAGCCATGAAACACAGAATCATTAAGGTTGGAAAAGACTAAGATCGTCAAGTCCAACCATCAACCCATCACCACCATGCCCAATAAGCTATGTACCTCAGCGCTGCATCGATCCTTTTCTTGAGGAGTCTGTGATTTAAAGGTCTTCTCTGTGGAGCAGTGGGCACTGGTTTAAGCATGGAGGTATTGGTCAACTGTGGGAGCTGGTGGTGATTCCTAAAGGCAATCATTCCCCTTTGCCTGAGGAGTCAGTAGAACAATCAGATTTTGGCTTCAGAGAAATCCTTACTGGCTTGAACAGCTGAGACATCCATGCTGCTTATTCTGTGCTTTTCATGTGCTTACTGGCTGTTAATTTAGCATTTGACAAGTGAAGCTGAGAAGAGATTATATTATTTTCCCTTTTCACATTTTTTCTATAAATTTATTCTTCATGGCCCTGCAGAAACCAAGTTTCCCCCCTATTGTTCTTGTTATTGGCATTATACATAGATAAAACAATCTGAGAGAGTATTTTTCCTAGTTAGGAAGAGCAGAGATACGATGTACCATGGGTGCATCTGTCAACATGATGCCCCTGCCTGTCTTTATTTTTGCAGTTTGCTTGTGGTCCATTTAAAATTAGATTACAACTGATTGGTTCCTGCATTCAAACTACTTCACGCAACACTCCATCCACCGGCGTATAAAACAAAGCTGAGGTGACTGGAAAGCCTAAGGGATCAATTCCAAATATCACTGTGTAATAAAAACCGTATTTCCTTAATTTTTTATTGATTCAGCACTCATTCTCCTGTAATGCTGCTGTGGTAATATTAAAACTCAGTGACTGACAGTGGCATCACATGGAAGTGATTTAAATAGCAGTGCAAGGGAAGAAAGCAGGCTTTGTTTTTGCAACCATTTGGCTCAAACTGGCCCAGAGGATCTCCCTTGCAGAGAGAGAATACACTCTGCACCTTTTCCCCTTTGAAATAAATCCTCTGTATTTCTGTCAGCCCTCTACCTGCCTATGAAGTCAACAGGATTCCTGCTGCTGGCACTGCTGGGTGCAGCCTGCAGCCCTCAAAAGCGAGCGTGAGTATTTGGTTTGTACACGGAAGCAGGGTTATTTGTGTAGGGGAGGGTCCTGATGTTTGCTCACATGCAAAAACCCTGTGTGATACACAGTGCAAAACACATGGAAAAGAGCAGTCCTGTGAATTGCCAGGAGTTTGGTAATTAATAATTGCAAAATGCGCGCTCCTTGCAGAGGATCTCACGAGGTTTGGAAGCACAGAGACTGTCAGTGAGGTGGGAGCTGAGTGTTAAGCTCCCCAAAGGGCCTGGAAATCCCGGCCTGCCTGTGGGGAGTGGGTTGAAATTGTGTTATCTGTTGTGAAACCTCCGGAGCCTGCAGTGCTGTGCTGATGAGAGGCATTGCTCAGCCTCTGTTGCCCGTGAGGCTTCTGACTGGGGAAGCACAAATGAAGGAGGTGGCTAAAAATGAAATAAAACTGGTAAGAAGATGTATGGGAGCTCCAGAGGCTGCTGGATGCTAACTGGTTTCTCTGTCAAGACAAGTTAATCTGCTCTCATACGCATCCCCAAACCATAAAGAAGCCATGGCCTAGGGTCCGTGTCTGGCCTGGGAGCTTGTAATGGGAGCAGCCTGCTGCGAGGTCTGGCAGATGGTATTTCATGTTGGAGGAAGCATAAATCTGCAGTGTTTACGTCCAAAACTTGAAAACAAAACCCAGGGCAAGTCTGATCAAAATTACCCAGGCTGCGATGTGCCCAAAACAGCCACAGGAACTGAACTTGGATTAATGTGCACATGGCCCAAAACTGCTCAGTGCCATTTATGGCAGATATGGAGGCAGCCCACGTTGACACCAAGTGACCATTTCATTGGCTGTGCACACTCTGTGCTCGCTGTTGATGCCAGATGCTGACTACAAGTGACAAAAGGTGGCTCAGCCCTCGGCCCACAACTTCCTACAGCTGGGAGCTGCTTCCAAGCCTCAGCTCTGGACTTGTGTTGGTTCTGTTGATACTGAATGAATATTGAGTGGGCCTCTAAGATAAAGTCATTATTTAGGAGCTCATTAAAGTACTGGCCTTGAAAAAAATTTCCCACTGCTAATAACCTCTTCCATCACTGTGTCAAGGATTGCGGCTTCCTCCTTCCCCTAGAAGGCAGCTTGGGCAAAAACAAGCCATTGGGTTCCTGGTGAAGGATCTTGGAGCTGTGGCTTTGCTGGCAAGCAGGGAGGTTTCCCACTCCTCCCACTGGGAACCCACCTTCCCTCGGGGTGCTATATAAAGGCCCGCCACAACTTAAATAAATACTAATTTGCACTAATGGCATTTAATCCTCTTCAAACCGTAATTTACAGTATCAGATTACCATCATAATATCTGATATACAGTTCTTAATGCTTTATTGTTATCACATTACAGGGAGGTTCTGCTGGCACTGCGTATTGTCTATTTCTCTTACAAATGTTCTACAGAAACCTTATTAATTATTAGTCTCATAAAACACCTGTTAATGTTACCATTTTAATAAATCTCTTTCTTAATTAAATTAGGTGGTTCTGATAGTAATCCTCTAATGTCCACTGCCTTTCTGTTCTCATCACAGTCTGATTGTACAGTGGGAAGCAGTGCTCAATTATAATTGATGTAGGCCATAATTCAGAACCAAATTATAACATATAAAGCCATATGATCTTTGAGGAATATAATAGATCAGAAGACAGTGTCATTTGGATTGATTAGTGCTGTTTCTCGAGCCTTGTTAGAGGTGAGAAAAGGCTTAGTTCAATAGGATCTTCCATTTTTTTTCTTAAAGTCATGCACTCCATTCCCTCCTTGATGCACAGCCCCTAACTCGGATGCTGTGCTGTGCTCACAACACTTTCCCACTTGTGTATCAATTCCACTGCTTTTTTTTTTTTTTTAATTTCATAAAGGCAGACTACATGATGATTTTATTTAATGATTTAATAAAACTTTTCCTCCTGAGATAGGTGCAAGAAATCTTGCTGATCTATTACTGCTTCTACCCAAGCATGAAAGTATGGTTATATACGATACAGCAATACTGAAGCCATAAGCAAAAAAATTAAAAGCGTATCAGAACGAAGACTTTACCCTGGCTGGAAGGTGATTGGGCACCAGGAGGAGTTCCAGCCCCAGAGCTAACATGCTGCTCATTTGGGTCCAGGTCAGTTCCTCTCTGCTGGGATATGCTGTGGGGGAAACCTGTGCTGGGGACCATGCTGGTGCTCACCCCACTCACATTGTCTTGTGTCTGGGCACCTCATGGCCTTGACTGATTCTTCTCAGCTTTGTGAGTGGGGATGTGTGCTATGGGATTAGTGAAGGTTGCTTACCCTCAGGACACCCTAAAGCAAAGAGCAGAGCTTTCCCACTGGTGAGATCCTTTCTCCGGACTTACTTTGTAACTGGGGAAAGCCTCTTTACACTGTTTTGCTGCCAGGCTCCCCTCCCATCACACTCATTTGCTTTCCCCACAGCAGCTGCAGTCATTTATTGCCCAGAAAAGCAACACAGCAAAATGTTATGTGTGGTTTTAATTGATTTTAGTATAACTCAGAAGCTTGCATTTGCGGCAGTTCATCCCTGGAGCCTTCCCTTGCCCTGCTCCCTCCTTTCCCAGTTCTCCCACTTGTTGTGGACTTGAGTATTTGGGCCCAGAAAACTACCTCAGTACACTGCTGGCTGCTCCTTTTCATCAAGTGGGTCCCATCTCTCCCATTAACAAAGAGAGTCCTATGGCTGCAATTTCTGAATCATTTAGGAATGAACCAAAAAGGTCTCGTGGCTGCTTTCCTAGGTGATGTGACCTTGTTAAAATGGAAACCTGTTACTTTCTTCTTCTTAAAACTTGAGTTGCACACCAAAACTATTTTAAAGAGAAAAAGCTGTGAGTTTGATGTGGAAGGTGTTAAAGTGAAATGTTTTGATTTTTATAAATGAAACATGTCAGTGTGTTTGGATTATTTGCTTAATGTTTTCCCCTCAGTGGGATCTTTTATTGGTCCCCACAGTCTTTGATGATAGCTTGTTGATGCCATGTACTTTTAATGACATGATATAGTAGACATGGTGGTGACGCGTTGATGGTTGGACTGAATGATCTTAGTGGTCTTTTTCAACCTTAATTATTGTACGATCAGCTTTGATTGCTTGTTTGCTCAACTATGGATCTGTTGGATTTGGGTTCCCCCTCCTGCCTCTAGTGAAATGTACACCCAGGCAGACTGAGGGACAGATAACAATGAGGGCTTCAGTCTCATGTCACTGTAAATCAGAAAGAGTTGGAAATCTACTGAAAGCATCTGTGGAAAATGGGCTTCTAAAGGGGGCAGGTATGACACAGGTAACATGCAAGTGCTTGAAAACCCTATGAACAAAATGAAGACCTGCTTTGGCCCATGTAATCAAATTGTGAGCTTTTCTCTAGCACTTTACCAGTGTTTGAGCTGCAGCCATTACTTGTGATGGGGTGCAGGAATTGGGAGGAGCAGATCCTGCAGCCGTGGTGTGCAGTGAAGCCTTACCTCTTGGTGCCCACACTTGATCTTCCTGTGGGAAAGAGACTATGCCCATTTCTCCATCCCCTCCTGGCCCAGAGCGGAAGATCCCCCATTCACATGCACACAATGTGATAATTGACAGCAGTTTCCTGGAGCTGAATGCTGCCTGTCCGGGGTCAGAGTCAGCTCTTCCATCTTGCCTTTGCTATCCAATGGGAACTTCCAGTGTGGCACTGGGAGGGATGCGGTTCTTCAGATGATGAACCCGTGTTGCTAAGAGACAGATTCTGGAGGAGCAACAGTCATTAACTTGTTGGGAATGGATAAGAAACCGTGAATTAAAGTAATTTGAAAACGCTTCTACCTTCATACATTAATTGCAAGCAGAGGGAAGTTATCCTGAGATCTGGGGTGTTCTGGTTGCTCTTGCAGCGTGGCTGTCCTAATGCGTTTTGCAGATATTTCGCAGTGGGGCTGCAGCTGTGGGAGAGTACTGTTGTCTTCACTGCCTCTCTGGGTGCATTTAACCTGTGCAAAGTGTGACAGAGCCCTGTGTCGACTCACTGCTGCCTCTGCTCCATCCACAGAGAGGCATGGGGCTATTAACCAGTTAAATGTGGTGATGCTTACAAGCAGTGTGTGGCCCAGCCTTACCGAACTTTGGGAGATAATGAAGCGTGTCTGTTCTTGCTAGAGAGAGATGATGCAATAGGAGGTAATTCATTAGATATTTTGGTTTCAGAGCATTTTGTGGGAAGTTGCACATCTCTGCAGGGAGAGGACAGCAGGGAACTGAGTCAGTCCTGTCCCAGGCACACTCTACTTTGTGTCTACAATAATTCTTTGGACCATTTAACAGCACAAGTTCGCACCTGGCGGCCTTTGCAAGAAGCAGCTTCTGCTTTGGGAGGGCTGATCCTGCCCAGCAGCACCTTCCTGACCAGGAGAACCTTTCTTCCTCTGCTTCATTCCAGGGTGCTGTGATGGGATGTAGCAGAAAATTTGTGTGATTTCTCTCAGTTCAGGTCGAGCAGAAACAGCATTCTGTGAGAGAAGTGGGCCTCAGCAGAGCTGAATGGCTCAAAGCATGGGTCCTATCAAGGCTGATAATCTTCCCCAGTGATAGCGCAGTGGATTATACAGCGATTGGATGTGGAGAGTGTGCTGACCTTAATCTCCCTTAACTTTGGTTTTCTCTCCCATCAGATAATAATGGAGAAATTACAACATGTGCCGTAGAAGATTACACACATCCTGCCACACTTTGCAGATGGCTGATACAAAAATCAGAGACAATGCTAAAACAATTTAAAAACCCACAAATAAACCAGTGCTTTCAGCTTCTTTGTGAGGCTGTGGCTAAGGAAACTGAGCCAGCCGGCCTGAAATGCACAGTATCAATGTAAGCAGATCTTATTAAGATTCTGTGTGGCTGTTAAAGCATCCTCAGCCATTGCTTCCAGCTTAGCATCGCTGCTAATGGGGAAGAGAGGAAGAGAGGGAGGGATTAGTTTTAGACTACTTTGAGGCAGCACAAATACATGCAGGAAGCAACCTCTGTTGGTTGAACTTGTTTTTCGCTGACCTGCTATGCGATGAGAAGAGTGCCAAAAATACAGAAGAGTTGGCACATAAAATCCGTGTCTATCTACAGTGTCAAGGCTAAAAAAAATCCTGAATGAGCCTTGGAGAGTCAACAAATCACTGAAATAGCAGCTAAAGAAGGAAGTTCAGCATGAGTTCAGCTCATTAAAATTCCCCCTAATGTATGCTCCTGAAAACCAGTGGGCTGAGTGTGATCCTGGCGAGAGAGGAAGGATGCGTGTGAACTTGTACACAAGTAGAAAATGGACAGGGCTGACGTGACTGACCTTCAACACTGAAGCCTGATTGTTGCTGACATCTGAGATGGCTGTGTGGAAAGAAGAGGTCAGTGGTGCTACTCTTAGCTGGAGGTGGTAAGAAATCAGAGCTCTGCACAGTTTGCTTGGGCAAATCCATACCTGTGTGCAGGAGTGTGTGGCATACCATGGAATCACAAAATCATTAAGGTTGTAGAAGACCACTGACATCATCCAGTCCAACTATCCATTTACCATTAATATTGCCCACTAAACCGTATTTGTACCACATTTCCATGTTTCTTGAATGCATCCAAGGATGTGATACTGCTGCTTCCCTGGGCAGCCTGTTCCAGTGCCTAACCACTCTTTTGGAGAGGAAGGTTTTCCTAATATCCAAGCTGAACCTTCCCTGGCACAAGTTAAGGCCATTCCTTCCCATCCATATTGATGTGAGTATTAACATAAGGCCCCAAAGCAGGGGGAAACTGTGTGAAAGAGTGGCCATGATGGAGTATGGTTCGTTTAGAAAGTGTGCTTTATTAATGGCAATATTTGGTTAAAAAGTAGATGATAGCTGTGAACAATGAAAACATTCCTTTTCAGTTCTTCCATGCAGACAATGTGGGGAAGAGGAGACCTGAGCCTCCTGTGTGTACCTTATGCACATTTCTCATGAACTCCAGTGGGAGCTGTGCTGAAGAAGTGCAAAACAGGGCTGGTGACTTGATTTCCATTTATTCAATAGTTCTGAGATTGAAAACGATAGAGACTGGGCAGAAGAAATAACAGGGGCATCTCATATCCATGTGTCGCTTCATTAAACATCTGAAAAAGGCAATGAAAAAGCAGAGATCGTAGAATAAGATTTTCAGACAGCAGAATGATAGCATAAAAGACTCTGTCCTCTGCTTGTACAATACACGTGGTCACAGAAATAAGGGCAGCAAACTATCTTACTGTATAATAGACGAGAATTTTCGTAGCTGCTATTTTGAATGCACAGAAAGTAGAAAACTGCTTTACACAAGAGAGTCACTTGTTAACTTTGGATGTGTGATATGTGAATGTGTAACTGAGATAAAAAGTCACGTGGTCTTATCCTTCTCCTTGACGTGAGGTATTTGCATTCAGAAGCTCAAGAAGTTTCGCTGAGCAGCTAAGAAATATATGTCAACATATTGTAATGCTAACTGACATTGTGTGCAAGAGAATTAGTCTTTGCAAAACTTATTTGCATTTGTTGCAGTTTTAAATAGAAAATATTTGATCAAGCTTTGCTCCCTGAATATAGTAAAATAAAAGTGACGAGACCACAGATTTCTGCAAAACTGGAAAGTGCGATGGTTCCCAAAGGCAGGGATTGCTCTTCTGACCTTGCAGAGAGGTGGCCATGGAAAGCAAGAGGAGTCCTCCCATTTTCAGACCCATCCTTTGGGTAAGTGGTATAATCCAGCCTCTTACCCCCTCCTTTCTGAGTCTGAGTGGTGGGGATGGTGCAATCCTGTGGTTCATTAAACCTAAAGGGCACAAGTCTGAGGGGTTTCTGTTTCTCCTTGATGATTGCTCTTTTTGCTCATGAAGGGGTCGATGTGGAAAACCCCCTTTATGTGTGGGTGATTTGTCTTTTAGCTCAGCTCCAGCCCCGCCTCTGTGGTTCCTAGGCATGATGGAGATGCTCCAAATACTTTTCTGATGGTGGGCAGTTTGTAACTTTAACTTGTATTTCAATACCACAGTGACTGGTTGGTTTGTTAGTTTTTGAGGTTTGTCTTTTTGTTTTAGGAAAAAAAGGAGCTTGTGTTGTGACTTGTGCTAGCTAAGTGCCATCAGGTCCTGCAGCAGGCAGTGAGTGCAGTGATTCCAGCTGTCTGCACATCAGGACAGCTGCTTACTCCTGCCCACCTGCCATCTGCCTGGCACAGATCTGCTGAGGCAGGTTAAGCACAGTGGGAATGGAGAGGGATTCCCTGGGTGCTCCTAGCCTTGTACTGGATCCCTGCTGGTGGTGCCTCTGGGTATCTGGCTAAGGAGGTGATGGGCACATCTCAATTCCTGCACTGGGGTCCAACCTCATGGCCCGGTGCTGCTGCAGGAAAGCAGCACATATCAGCCAAAGCAAAGCTGCAACCTCCACAATCCAGATGAATTACAGCTGAAAGAGGGAGCTGTGCTCCCTAATGGACACACGCCGGGTTTTTGAGCATCTGCCATCTTCTCTGATTGTCCTTGTGTCAAGGAGCACTGCGCTCACTGCTGAACACCAGCAGAGACTCTTCTGAACTGTGGTGTGGTTTTGTCTGTGCCCATTGCTTGGTGCTTGCAGGATGAAATGGAAGGCAGCAAGAGGGATGGAGATTAAATGAGCAGTGTGAGGAGACTGAGCTGAATTTTGGGATGGCAATTAGTTGTGCTGGTAGCTCTGAGAAGTGTAAGGGGTCGTGCTTTCTTTTGTCTGTGTGATGCTGGGGGAACGCCAGGCAACTTCCTCTTGATCCTTCTCTCACTAAAATGTTTTTCTGGGGAAGGAGTGCTTCTTTATCATGAAGAAGCAATAAACTGAATACTGTGAGGTGGGACAGCCAACTCCTATGTTTCCTGCTAATGCAGGAGAGGAAAGCAAGGGCATTGCAGTAAGATACCACAGCCTCGCAGGTACTGCAGCCCTCCTGGGGCAGCTATGAGAGAGTATCCCGTAGGGGTATGAACTGGGGATACAACCCCTGCTCCCAGCTGGGCTTCCCAGCACATAACACATCACTAACAGACATCACTCACACAGAAGGGAAATGATTCAGGTTGATCCTACAGGATTTTTTTTTTTTTAAATATTGTCTGAAAAATCAGTATCTAATTATCTTATTATTTTTTTAATGAGCTTGGTTAAAGCAACATGGAAAAGGGTGGCTCTTTTCCTGTGACATGGAGTCAGTTTTTAAAAGATACAGTTATAAGTAATTTTACTTTTAAAATTAGATTTCAGGTGGTGCCCCCGAAATGCTAAAAGAATGTCCAAATTTATATATATACACACAATACGTGTGTGTGTGTGTGTGTATATATACATATACACATATGTATGTCCAACTTGGACAGCACAACTGTTCAACGGCATTTCAGAATACTTGTCTGAATCCAGATCTGCATATTCTAGAAGATTCCTTTCTAAAAAAAAAATAAAAATCACTAAGCTCTCCATTGGCATCACCTCTGGGTTTGCCCTTGTGCCAGACAGGAGGTTGGCTCCCATCCTCCCAATAGATTTTTCTAGTTTTTTAAGTTTTAGTAAGTAAAACTCATGCATAGTGTAAACACACCAAAAAGCACACGCCCTATTGAATTTTCAGAGATAAGTATTTTAAATCCAGTCTTTCCCAAACCTCCAGACATGCATTATTTACAATGGAGAATAATAATGTAACAAAGCTGTATTATATTAAAATTGTTCCATAAAATATTACGATTATCATTTTTTGTGGCTTGACTTAAGGTGCACAGTTTATATAAAACAATATGAATTATTTTATGTTACAAAAAATTATTCAGTGTGGGCTCTGTGTATTACAGTTATTAATCTTTCTATTTAAATGCAAATTTTTCCTTTCAACGGAGAGCTAAAGATACTTTTTATATAACTAATAAAACACAACTTTGATCTTCTGATCCCTCATCAGGGAGATGGCTTTCTCAGTTGTGCCTGGGACGTCTCTGCCAGAACATGGTGTTCTGTTACAGCAAGAATGCTTTCTTCATAAATACACTGAAAAAATTTTTCTGCTGAAAATGAAATATTTGTACAGCAAGGTATTACTTGGTTTGTTGCTCAAAACAAAGCTCAGTTGCTTTGTTTTTGTAATGAGAGAGAAGAGCCAAAAGAGTAATGACCTTTTTGTGGGGAGATGTGAAGGAGGAGGGTGGTTTATCCTTACAAAGTCTTTGAGTCCCATTGGATTTGCTGCTTTGAGAAACTTTAAATCAAGGCTTCTTTGAGCAGGCTGGGACCTGGTGGAATGGCTCAGTCCTGGGAGTCAGACTGGGTGATCAGAGCTCATCCTCATCCAGCTGTGGTCAAAAAACCATCAGGCTTCTCCATTGCCAAATATCTGTGCTAGTAAGCTTCATGTTGGCTGCACAATACTGTACTGTTTGAGGGACATGGGTGCCGTTTGTTCTCTGTGAGGGTTGTAGACTTCTGGTTGGTCTTCTCTTTGCTTTCCATGGCTGCAAGAAGATGGGAGAAATGACCAAGTCAAACTAGATGGAGGCTTCCAGTGTTTGATCCCCAGGAGCTGCTACAAGCAGATGTTTGCACAGGTCTTACCATACGTGCAAGAATGCAGTGATGCTTAAGGAGAGAATTAACTCATAGCTATCAGGCGACTTGTGTCTCAAAGCAAAAATGGTGTCATTTATATGATTTTAGGCTAATTTCTGCTGGTTCTTGTTCTGATAAGTGCTGCTATTACTTGGAGCAGCTTCAAGGAGGGCTTCCTTCATGAGGCTTGTAGTGCCTGACTTCCAGCTATCAGCATTACCTAAGAATGTTGAAAGCAATAGGGCACCTCCAACTTCCAGCCTTGCCTAGGCACGGACTGCCTGTTGCGTGTCCTGAGAAATGCTGTGTCCTGCAGCTGGGATCTTTCTCATTTTCTCCCAGGTCCTGTGTGGGCATGTTGTCCTCTGTTCACTGCACACCCCCAGTCTCCTTGTTAGTTTTGGTCTGAGTAACCCAAAGTGGGAGCTTGGCTGCTTCAGCCAGTAGAAATACATGTAATTGAAGAGGCTAAAGCAGGGAGCACTGTTATAATTAGCTGGCCATATTAGGCATTTTACAATTCTGACACCTCACAAGAGTGGAAGTTTAATGAGAATGGAGAGAGGCTCAAAAGCAATCCGTTTTCCTGGTAAAGAGTGTAATGAAGGTGTGAAATGATGCACAGCTAACTAAACCTGCCTGTAATAGCCTCTCTGTTATAATGTACTGATCTGGCAGAACAGAAACAGGACAGTGTGTGTGTGTGTGTATACTGTGTATATTCCTTTTCTTACAGTGGCCGATGTAATACAGCTTCACATGCAGGTCAGGTGTGAAATATGTTAAGAGCTACTTAGGATCCAAAGAGCTCATGTACAGTGAGCATGGCCCAAGGAATGTGCTGCAGAACTGTGTCCTGCAGAGGATGTTTGGGGGATATGTGGCTCAGAAACAGCCCAGGCTGGGCCAGCTCTGCTGTGGCACAATGTGGATCTGTGACCCACTTGCAGTCCCTGCAGAAAATCACAGTGAATTCCCTGCAGATCTGCCAAGGTGGAGAATTAGCATAGAGGTGTTTTCTGACTATTTGTTTGAGAAGATGCTGCATCTCATATTGTTAGTTTAAAATTAAGTGGTAGCAGCTGTAAGCAGTGTACTTTGCATGGTGAAGCCCTGTAACATGTCACTGTGATTGCATCTCTTTGCCTTCATTTGCTAGTAAAGCATCAAATTAAGATGGGTGCAGAAGGAACTGGAATGAGTGGGGTACCTATATAGCTTCTGATGGCACATGGGAGCGAGCAGCCATCTGAGGGCCCCTTTGCACCCACAGTGCTTTGCTGTGCAGCAGGAGGTATTGGAACAGGCTGCCCAGGGAATGGTGGAGTCGCTGTCCCTGGAGGCAGTCAGGAACTGTGGAGACGTTGGACTTGGTGATCTTAGAGGTACTTTCCAACCTCAGTGATTCTATGATTCCGTTCTAGGAACCCACCTGCTGGTGGGAGCAGCAGCCTGCTGGGCAGGGGGATGAGGGCCAGAGCTCTTGTAAACATCAAGCGTGGAGGTGAAATATGAAAATTGGGATAAACGCATGGTAAATTGTGATCAGGATGTAAATTCTTGAGCCAGTAAATTGTATCTCACACAATTAGTTCTATGCTGTTTCCTCTGCTTGTCACCACTTGCATGATATGGCTGAGCTTCCACATAGCTGCTTTTGGCAGATGATGGAGGTTTGTCAAGTGCAATTGTGGAGCATTGGCACTCCGGCCCTCCTGCAGGGAGCACTGCATCCTGATGGGTGGCTCCTCCCAGGAACACCCAAATCCTATAGGAAACAGGCTTCTTGTAAAGATCTCCGTCACATTATTTATTGTGAACAACACTTGTGTTTTCCTACTATGTGTATGCTCTAGAGGCTTGCCTTTGCATGTGCTCAAATTTGTTTTTGTTCAGTACATCACAGGACTTGGAGCAATGCAGTTTTGGCAAAATAAGTGGGAAGACTGCGTAAACACTGCATAAGCTTTCTTATGTACTCCACGTCTTTTCCAATATATTTAAGTGATCCAGCTATGCAGCTACAGCACATCTATTAATACAAGTTAATACAAAGATGTAATTGTTTCATGGGCTCACTTAAGTTATATTTTTATGAAGAGAACAAGAGGATCCCCTGGGACACTGTTGTACAAATAACGAAGGCAGGAGCTCAATTAGTGAAAGAAGAGAAAGGAAAGGTGAGGCATGAATAATGTAAAATAGAGCATAACTCAGCAGGCATATTAGTTTGTATAATATACTGTTTCTTATGCAATAAAAGGCTGTGCTGAGGAGTGAAGCTTTCCCTATGGCAGTTTTCTAAACTGAGGTTGTCAGAATTTTTTTTTTTTGCTGTTTTCTGACTCGAGACAAGAAAAAGTCGATTCCTTAATTCTAAATTGATGGAGATGTCACTTTGATACTTCTACTTACTTTTTTTCATTTCAGAAAGAGCAGAAATTGTCCAGAATTATTTCTTCATTTCATGTGCCCTTGAGATTCCAACAAGGAGTGTTATTTTTTGTCCGTATGATTTCAGATTGGTATTTTTCAGGTGGGGATATATGAAAGTATGAGCCTCAACAGTTGACCAGAAAGTAAAGAAAATCAAGAAGCGAGTCTACAGAAATAAACCTAATCCCTATCCTTTTTCCTTAGAAGCCTACAGCGTGTTTCCAACAAGGTGAGACTGGATAACAAAATGCTGCACTCTGGCCCGTGCCTGCAGAGCTCTTTGGTATTGTGACTTCTGAAGCCCTTGATGCCTTTGCTAGAACAAAGCCCTGGTTTCCTTTCTGATCTCCTGAGAGAGCCTAAGGGCTAGCAGGGCCGTTTGCGGTGCGTGCGATACAGGCTCTGCACTGAGTTCAGAGACTTGAGAGGCTGATTTCATGCAGCTTCACAGGCTTTAATCCTGATCTCGTGGTAGTTCTCTCTCAGGGACTGCCGAGTGTCCATATTGGCCGGCGGTCCCACGAGGAAAGTGCATCTCTGCAGAGTGCAATGAATAATCCCCTGAAAAGTGGAGCCTATGAAGAAAGGAAATTATTGGCATGTGTGTCATTTCCATCAAAAGAGCTTCTCCATCAGCTGGTTCAAAGTGGTTGTCGCTGTAACCTTCTTCTGTCAGTTACTGTTCCCATGTATTATATAGGGCTTAGTGGTGAAACTACTTCAGAGCGAGTGTGAAAATACATATTTTGCAAATTGACTCTTCACCAGCTTTGTAGGAAAACCAAGGAGGATGCTGACATAAGCAGAAGTGGGATTTGTAAAGGACCTTTTCCAGGATGGAGTCAGAGTGGTCAGTACCAGCTTGTGGCCTAGGGGAAGGCGTGAGGCTGTGGGATTCAGATGAATTCAGCAGAGTTTCATTGCAATCTCAGCATCCTGCTGCCACGGGGAAAGAAAAGGTATTTTCAGAGCAAAGGTTATCTTCATAAAGTGTACGGATGTGTCCCATTGTGAAACAGTGGTTTGTTTCTCAGTTACCTTTATGTTCTTGCATGGAATTGGAAATTATGCAATTCCTTTGACCTCCTTAATTGCAATTATATTGCTAAATATGTCAAAGCTGGAGTTGCTTTTTTTTTTTCGTTTTCCTGTCACCAAAAACTGACATTGCCCCTGCTGCAAAAGATGCTGTGAGCCAGGGTTTCGAATGGGCTTATTTTGATTAGAGTTGGTAAACAATTCTAGCATTTTTATCAGTATTTTGCCAACGTTGCCGTTGGGTTTGCAGGCACAAGAACACAGCCCTGTTCTCTGTTTGAACAATAATTGTGCTGGCTCCCTGTGCGGGCAAACCCAGAAAACAGTCTTGAAATTTCGTTTCAGAACGTTATATGCTGTCTGTCTGAAGTCAGCATGCAGAAGGGAACCAACAGAAGCATCCTTGCTTCGTTTAATAGTGTGAGAGCCTCACAATATTTCAGTTTATATTATTCTAGAGATAAAAATCTTTAAATACTGAAGGAGCATACAGGATACAAGCATTCTATTGACAGTTTTCTATGCTATCATAACCATGGATTCATCTGCTTGTCCTTATGTTAGCAATTTAATTTTAATCCATGGCAATAATGAAAAATTGCATTACTAGGAAAAAACAAACTCTCCATAGAGAGAGGAATGCCTGCATTCCTGATAGTTTTAGGGAAGGGAGTTGCATTTTGTGTTGACAATAACAGACAATCTTTAGGTCTTATGTGAACATCTATGAGCAAGAAAAATAGGTTTGCTAATGTATTGTCAACCAGAGGAAAATAGATGGTTTGTAGCTCTTGTGTCCCAGTCTGGACCATCTGTACCTTTGGTGCTTTTCCCCTGCAGTTTGCCACAAGGAAGGCTGCTTGAGGTTGTTGTCCTGTGTGGGGCAGCTGATGTGGCTGGCAGGACACAGTGTGGACAGGGAAGAGCATTTGGCAAAGGTGGCTTTGGAAATTTATATCCCAAATGGTACTCCTTGACCCATGGGAAAACATGCTGCTTTTGGGGGTCTGATGTGGCTGCCTTCCGAGGAGCAAAGGCACATCCTGGAGGCTCCATCGCAGATTTTCACCATCGCAGTGCTACTGTAGGCACAGACTTGTTGAAAACTGGGAATAATTCAAAATCTGAAGCTATTCAGATAAGAGAGCAGACTTGAGTAAGTGCTCAAGAGTGTTATAAAAGAATAATTTGGATTCCATTTTTTCATAATTTCATCTCTATATATATACTACTCAAAAACCCTACAAAATGGAACACAGAATGAGATTTCTTTCCCTTAGTTTATTTTTTTCTCAAGTCTTGCAAAGAATCTTCTATTACAATTTTGAGGTTTATTAAAAATAATAATAATCCTAGGGGAAATGTGTATTCTTCTTTATTAAACTACATAGGACACATTCTTGAGAGATGCTCACACTACTCCCACACACACCTTCCTACATATGAGGTAAATTAAGAATGTCACTATCTTTAATGCCAGAAGTATTTTCATCTTCCACTGCAAATATGCGGTGATGTATCTAGAATAGCACTATCAGGGGAAGAAATTTTCACTTGAACAGGATTTAGCTGTTAGTGTTCCTTTTCTACATACACTTAGTATTTTATCCGTAGGGGATATTTTTCATCAGTGAGATCATGTTGGCTGCAGGTAAAAAGAGGAAGAAAACTTACCATAGAATCATAAAGATTGGGAAATACCTCTAAGATCATCAAGTCCTGCCACCCGCCTGCCACCCGCCTGCCACCAATATTACTTACTAAACCATATCCCTAATTACTACATCTCCCCTTTCCTTTAAGACATCCAGGGATGGTGACTCCACCACTTCCCTGGGCAGCCTGTTCCAATGCCTCACCACTCTTGCTTGGAAGAAATGGTTTCTTTATATCTAAAAATGTTCTGTGTCCATGCTGGTGGCCTGGTTCAGAGCCTTGCAGAGTTCAAGAGGTGCCAGCCATAGACACTGTACTTGCTGGTGCGATGGTGGGTGCTGGGAAACTCATCCATCACATGAACATTGCCTTCATCAGTTGGGTCTGTGCCAAACTGCTGGCTGCAGAGGGGCAGCAGAAGGGAGGAGAGACTTGAGAGCTAACCTTGTGTCTGTGCTCCTGCCTCCGTGACTAATTGTTCTGAAATTTGCACGTGTAATAGCTCTCACTTTTCCTAATGTCGCTTACTAGGTTAGCATTTAAAAAGGATGTCTTTTCTTGCCGTTAAAAGTGCTAGATGCAAATGGAGAAGCAGGTAGCTATGCCTCGCTTAATAATTAAAATAGTGCTGCAAATTTCAGGGAGTGAAGTCAGGCTCCAGGGACTGCCTGATCCCATGTCCAACTTGCAGCACAGGACAGACGTTCACCCAGTGCACCGCTCCTCTGTGGGAACATACAAATTAGAAATTTCAAGGGCTGTTGAACATTGTGAATTTCCACTGTGGATCAGCACAAAGTTATTTGGCATAGGAGATTCGGTAGCTGTGATACATTGGGGAAGTTCATATTGTGCAGTGGCCCTAAAACTCACCCTTCCTCCTCTGGTATGCAGAGACCCAGTGCTGAGATGTATTTAATACAAAGCAGGTAGGATACCAGCTGACGCGAGCAGTTTTCTTGTCTCTTGTTGCTTCTTCATTATTCATCTTAGGATCATCTCCTTTGCTATTTATATTCAACATAAATAATAATTAAATGTGGGGGCAGAGGTGCGATGGTGTGAATGTGAAGGAAAAACTCCACGTCCCTGAAGGGAAACCAAGCCACGAAGCTAGCTGGGACTGGAGGAGTCTGGGAAGCACGGTTCATTGCAAGAGCTTGATGGAGAGCAGGAAGGCATTAACGTGTAAGTGCTACTCTTAAGTGGACAGAACGTAGTGATTACAGTGCTCTCCCTGTGTGATCTTGGGCTTCTTGCTCTTTCTGCTCCTTAATTAATTTCCTCTTTCATTTATGTATTAATAGAAACAAATCACCTACTTCATGGGAGGTGAGGGGTTTCATTCATTTATGTTTGCAAACAGCTTGGAGATCCGAGGAAGGGAGGAAGAGGCTACAGAAGCCTGTATGTAGTGCATGAAAGATATATGACAAGGTTTTATCCCTTGGCAGTCTGATAAATTGGCATTTTTGTAAGGCTTTTTCCTTTTTTTTTTTTTTTTTCCTAAGTTTCTCTTTTCTGACGCTGTCAAATAAGGCACAACTTTTGGCTCCAGTGTGATGTGTAAATGAATGGGTACACTTTGATTTTGGAACAGTCGGTACCTTTGTTTCAGCCTTCTTTCTTACAGGGGTGTGTATGGAGAAGAGCACTGATCAGTGACCACAGTGTTGTCTGTCAGCAGGTCATATGTTTAAAACTGCTGCTATTAAAAATTGTTCCATTTTTTATGGAACAAACATGGATTGATTTCCTGGAGTGAAGCTCCGCTTTCTTTTGTTTCCATTAAGATAGCCGCTGCAGAGCTTATCCTGCGTGCGACCAAGTTGCACAGATAGGGGTTTCCTGATCGACATGTAGAGCGAGTTGATCTCTTCAATCACAAATTATATATTGCTCTCAAATTTTTAATGTTTTCCTATGAAGATGAACTTGATCAAGATCTTGCAGCCTAGAGAGCTGACAGGCAGTAGCTGGCCAGATGCTTCCTATGTGTCCTGTATGTTCTCTGAAGTTTTGTCTGGCATTCAGTGAAGGCCGACACACACTTGAGAGGAAAAAATGTGCTATCAGTGGATAGCGCTGACATCTTCTCAGTAAGGAATGCAAACAAAAATGACATTCCTTCCTGTACAAACCAGTCCCAGGATGGAAGCAACATTAAAAGCCAGAATCTCTCCTCTTGTAATGTCTAATAGCAATGTCTAATTCTGGATGTTCAAAGCTATTTCCCTTAAGGTTACCCTGTGATGTGGAACATGTTTTGCACAGGCGATGCTATGAGAGCAGTTTGGCGCACTTCGGTATGCAGCGAGTTCCTCGGTCAGGGTTCCCCTTGGAGTTCCTCAGCAGGCAGTAAGTATGTGTCATCCTTTGAGTCATCTCTTACCTTTAAAGCAGCATTCCTCCATGAAAGATGTTTTGTTTTCAATTCTTAAAACTCTCCACAGAGCATTGCATTTCACAGTCGCGTGATTCGCGTTTTTGAAAGGGGGAGTGGGGTTGAGGGAAGAAGATGAGAGCTGCCTTTGGGACTGCATGGGCCTATCGGTGGTGTGCAGGTTCACACCTTGACTGTGGTGTTACCTTTTCATCAGCGGTTTTCTCTGTGCCCTTCTCCAGTTTGCTTCTCCCAGGGATTTTTAGATGCAGTCACTGCCCTCTCAGACTGAGCAGACACATGGGAGCTTAAATTATTCCTGGGTGTTTGCAGTTTGCCACTTTAAATCCCTCCTCAGATTATGCCTCTCACCCCTATTTCCCACCTTGGACTGAAGCTCGGTGTCGTGATCTTGTCTCCCTTTTGAATACAGGGGCTTTGTGTTTCCCTTGTGCTTCTCCTGAGCTCCTCCTGAGGTGGAAACCTTCAAGAGGTCAGGGAAATGAGGAACCATCTGCCTTCATAGCCTGGCAGCTTGTTCTGGGGGAGATTTCCATGTTGTTTTCTCAGCAGCTGGCATTGAAATCTTGCCAGGACCAAGTCCCTGGGTATCCCAAAGCGATGGGGCCATCAGGGCCCAGGTCCAGTGAATGCTTTGTGTAGAGACCTCCTGCTGATGAGGCCATCCATGCAGTTCCAGAAATTCTGAGCTAATTGCACAAGAGGTGAAACTCCTGTATGGCAATGATCGATTTGGCTTCAAGCCCTGCAGAGCAGGCAGCAGCTGATGAAAACCAAAGCCCAGGCATGTGATTGCAGATCCTTAATCCAGCTAAAATACCATGATGCTTGACCTCATTAGAAGAAAGGCCATGAAACATCTCTCTCTGGGTTGTTCCTTGCTGTGTCCAGTGAAATACTGGGAGTTTGGCCAAGTATTCCTCTCTCTCTGGTGAAAGGCTGTGCTTTCCTTTCCACGTTGGAAACGCTCATAGGCTCAGAATGAACTCCAGGACTGACTCTTTGAGGACTCTGTACTGATAGCTTGCGTTAAATTTCATCTATAAGGAGAGATGAGAAAATGCCATCATTTCTATGCATGTGGCTTAATTTTCTGTACTAGTTGTCTGCACCCTGTAGGTAGTGGATGAAGGGTCCTACAGGGTGACTTGGTTTTCACAGAGACATCTCTATCCCAGCGCTCTTCTTTTTCTTGTCCTTCTCAGTTCAGCATAGATCCCAGCAGAGCAGAGTAATCTTGCCTTTCACAGCTGCACTTCAGGCAGGGGATGGGGTAGAAGGGGTTCGGTTGGCATTTGCAGACTAGAGATGACTGATATTTCCCTGTAGCTGACAATAGTGCCTCTTGTTTCACTAAGGAGTATCAGAGCAGCGCGGTGAAAACCAACCAAGCATTGTCGGTGATTTGTTGTGGTCATTAGCACAGCATGCAGTCCTGCAGCTGTGGGCTCCTGATGGTGTGCAGCACAGTGGGGTGCTGCCTGCAGGGATCTGGGCTCCCCTGGGGCACCCACCTGCAGTGGCTCTGTCTGCACCGATCACTATTAAATGTCAATAAGAGCCTATGAGGGAGAGACCAGGGGAAATGGAAATGGCATCTCAGTGGGCAGTGACAGATAGTGTGCTGGGGCACACTGCAGAATGACTGATGGATTTATTTAGGGCTCTGCTCAGTAAAGATTCAGTTGCGTGGAGCTTTGGTTTAGTGTGGGATGGGGGAGATGCTAGGAATCCAGTACTTCAAGCCTTTCCTAGCACAGCACTATTGCTCCTTTGCATAGCATCACAGCCCGCCCCATGCCAGCCATTTGCCTTGCCACCAAGCTCAGTTGCTGTGAGATTTTTAGGTGCTGCAGCAGCATAGAGGGGATTTTGGGACACAGGTTTTGGGGGCTCTGGACCCAACCCAACCTCATGGTAGTGATGTTGGGGAGCTGCAGGCCTGCAGTGTAAGCTCTGCTTACTTTCCAGTTTTTGCTTGCAGCAGCAGGGTTGGGGTGGTGCTGGGACAACCTCACATAGGACCAGGACCTCATTACTAATTTAGGGAACCTCTCTTGCCCCACTGCTAATAGAGACAGCAAGACACAAGCTGACCACACCCTGCAAACCTCTGCTGTGATGTAACCCATGCTCCATGCCCAACCTTGGCTATGCATCCTCTGCATCCAGAATGCATGTCTGCTGTGGTCCATCACAGTAGGAATTGCCAGGCTTAATCAAACAATTGCACCCTCTGGGAGCCTTTCTGGGGTGTGGGTGGCACCAGCTGCTTCCTACAGAGGTGTGAAAGGGTCCTGGCAGATTGATCTACAGTGTCTGCAGGGATGTCATGCCCTGGCATTGGTGTTTGGGAGATCAGCCTTGTCTCATGTGAAAATAGAGCAAAGCAAACGCAGACACAACGAGGACACTGCTGTCCCTCAGGGCTTCCTCCTTCTACCTCTGCCAGCGCATTTGCTGGGTGAACTCCACACTACATGAGTCCTTGTAGATGAGAGAGGCAGACAGAGGCCATCTGTGGGGTCACTGCCTCCCCACAGCCTCCTGGGCCTGAAGCAGGCCTGGCCGAGCAGCCCTCCTCCCTGCTTGCCTCCTGCAGGCCAGGCATTGAGGCTGGGCGTTGGCACAAGCTGGTGTTGCCAGTTCACAAAGTGAATCTATAGTATCCCAAGAAAATATATCCCTTTCTCTAAAGATTGCATGAGGCGGAGCAGCTCTTTAACATTACTTATTTTCAGGCTGATTTTTGCCCCTGGCCGTGGCACGTTGCCTGCTCACCGAGCGTGCTTTATTCACTGCTCGGCTGCTTTAAGGTCCTGCTCACCAGCTAGGCTTTGGAGAGATTAATAATGTCTCTTTTTTTCCCCATACAATGTCCTTGACAAGCCAGAAATCCGCCCATTCGCTGTTTCAAGCAATTAAAATGATGACAGTGCCGTCAACCCCCACGCAACCGGTTGGCGAAAGCACTGTGCGACGGAAACTCTGGTGAATTTGTATGTAACTTGGCAGAGAACAGCCCCGCTGACTTCCCAGGCTTTGTTGCTCAAATACAAACATGTAAAACCAGTGTTAGGCACTGAGAGCTGTGCCAAAGTCGACTGCTGCCGCGTACAATAAAACAGCATGTGGAGGGTTGCTGTTCTAATTGGGCAGCCAGGAACCCCGGCGGACGGCAGGGCTTATTTATTGATTGCTCTTCAGATCAGGAACTGGACGGCACCGCAGGGAGCTCGTAAAGGAGGAAAAGTGTTTTAAATACATTGTAAATGCTCCTTTGCAGGATTAATGAGCGGGAAACTGTAACGTGTTAACAGGATGCGCAGAAAAGTAAAAGCTGGTAAACCTGCATGGCTTTGCCTTGCACAGGAGAATTCTGCTTCAGCAGAGATGGGGGGAAATGCAGGTGACGGTAAATGTCGCTGTAGTGCCGGGCCCTTGCAGTCGAAGAGAATCTGTTCTTTCACTGAACTTCTCACAAAATTGGAAACTGTTAGAAAATGCAGTGGGAAAATATAAATGAATAAATGGAAGGGGGAGCATCAGAAGAACTGGAAACCTCTCGGCTGCTTGTTCCCTCGGGGCTAGCTTGCAAATGGCACAAAATGCATGCTATGCTCTATCTCCTGTGGAACAAAAAGAGCTGAGGGTGCCCAGTGGGGACCATGCTGGGGCAGAGTGGGCTGTCACACCATTTATCTCTTTGCTTAGTGTTTGAATCTTCACCCAAAGGCTTTGCAAAGCTCTGCTATGCATTCAAAATGCTGAGGTGGGGGGGGGGAGTGAGACACTGATGCACAGATGTGCAATGGAAGTATTAAAGCTTGTGCTGTCGTTTTAGGAGCGTGTGCTGTTCCCACAGTTTGCCAAACTCTTGTAATTATCTGAACACCTGCAGCTTGCCTGCAATTCAGTCCTTCGTGCTTTTTTTCCTGCTGGATCAGCTCGTTTCTAGCTGCCTGTCATATGGGAGACACTCTCTTCAGCGCTGCAGTTATTGATAAGGGAGCAGTTCCTGCAGGTTGGCAGGAGCAGAGGTGCAATTGCTTCCCTGTGGCTGTGGCTGAAGGAGGCAAATGGCAGGCCCAGCCTGGGAATAGCACAAGTTTTGAGGAATTTGACAAAGTCTGCTGTCTTGGCGTTGATCTGATTAGTTGTGGGACCGCTTCTAAGTGAAGTATGAAGAAAATCAAGTAAACCAGAGAGAAGTGGAAGTTCATCTGTATAAAGGGCTAACTTCTGCATGAGAGATGAACTTGTCTATGAATCTCATTTTGTTTTAAAGTGTTTTCACTTAGTGTGTGCTTTCCCTTCCTATTTGTCTGTGTGTCACATCCAGCTTGAAGTGGGAGCAGCTTGCCCCATGGGATGTGTGCTTGGAGATCTCGAGCTGTGGTGGAAAGGGGCCTGGATAGACTCTAGTGGATCTAGACCTGATCCTGCATCGATGGACTACCACCAAGACCAATGGGTGAGGCGTTCAGCCTTCTGCAGCTTCAGACTTTTGCTGTCCTCTGACGTGTAAGCTGGGGTTGGCAGTGTCCTCAGGGAGAGCTGCTGGATGCGCACAACATGCCTGCCTGTGGGTATCTCCTGGGCTATCCACCCAGGAGGCAGCTGCCCAAAAACCACTACGTGCTTGGAGATACGCTTACAGGGCATCTTGGCAGGCTTGAATAGAATGGGCTGGGATGTCTCCACAGAGCTTGAATACTTCAGTGTTGATGTGAGTGCTTCATTGCTGGAGCACTGCTTAAGAGATCTCCACTCGTGCTTAGACCACCGAGGGCTTTTTCAAATGAGAGGGCTCTGTTGTTTTTATCCAGTCCTTCTCCGTGTAGAGAGAGTGATTTCTTAAGCACACAGAGGTTTGTGATGCAAGTACTCATTATCCACCACAGTTTGTTACAAATGAATCATAAAGTAAACTTAATGAAACAAAGCACACAAAAGTAGATTGATATTTGACTTGGCTGGGCTTGATGTTTTCTCTTCTATATTTTTTGTCAGTTTGGCAAATACTCCAGGATTTTATCCAGCTTTGTTCCCTCCGTGTCATCCCTTTAGAGGTTTTCACAGATCACTGCAAATGAAAGATGAACCATATGAAATATGAGACAGACAACAGAGAGGTAAAAGCAGAGGAAAGGTATTAGGGTGTATTTTTATTTTGGTCAAAGTCTATTTAACCTGTATGGAGCATCCTGACAAAGAAGTTTTATTTCTGAAGTAGTGTATAGTATTTTCAGGGGTCTCCTCTCTAAACTGTCAGCTACAGGTATGCATTTTGCAAGGATTGATGTGTTTGTGGACAGTCACTGCTTCTAACTTCATGGGTTGGGTGGAAAAGTCAAGTAAAGCCTGTAGTAATAGCTGTGGAAAAAGTACATTTTATGATGTTTCGCTGGGTCCGAGGACCAGTTTCTACTTGTTGCTTCAGGTTCATCATTGAGAGGATGGTAGTTGTTGAGAGAAGAGAGCTCTAAGGAGGATGTAAGGATATAAGATATCTTATTTTCATTTTTTTTTCCATCTCATAAAGGAATTATAATACTTTCTGTAGTGAAGATGGGTCGTGATGGATGGTGGTGAGCAATGTCCCTCTTAAAGAACACACCAGGAGCTGAGAGCCCCTGTGCCTCCTAGTGCAGCCAGGCTTCCCTCTTCTTTTCTCAGAGGAAAGAGGCAGGAGAAATCTTACTGGGTGGAGAAAAGCAGAAATAAAAGCTATCAGGAAGAGAAATGGAGGGTTATTTTCAGGTCATGTCTGTACTAGCCAACAGTTTTGTCTCCTCTTAAAAGCCAAAAGCTCACTGGAGGCAGTCCCCTGGCAGCAGGAGAGCAGCTTTGGTGAGGTTTTCTCTCTGGTTCTCTATCAAAGCAAATCTACTCAGAGCATACCTCCTTCCATGGGAAGGGGAACAAGTAAATAAATCCAACCAGCTCATCTATGGGTGGTTTTCAATACCTTTTAGCAGGAACCTACCTGCCCAGAAGATCACTGCTGCCCTGCTGAGTGCATTAGTGCGGACTGCCTGGTGCAGACACAGCTCTGCTTTGTGTCTATCTGTCCTCGGAGGTTGTGGAATGGCTTGAAATAATGTAGAAGTTCAGTTCAGCAGGGGTGCTGGGGGCTCTGTACTTGCTTGAAGCTTTGGGAGGGCTTAGTCCCAATCTTAAGCACTAAGCACCTCAGAAAACTGAATATTTGAAGTCCAAACATATCACCCTTGAAATGTACGGAAAAGCCAGCACTGATTTCAGAGGATGACTGTGATTGTTTGATGCTGGTTTGGGTGCATCTGGAGTCCAGGTGTCAAAGGCAGGTTCCAGTGTCTCCTAGCTGGCTATTTTGCAGGCAGAGCATTAGTTTGGTGAAGCCAAGCCTTTAGGACCAAAGCCTCTACAGGCAGAAGCAGATGCAGTTGTTAGTGTTTTTGGAAAGCCGGGCCATTAATTATGAATGGAGCATGTGTACTTGCTTACTTGCAGGGGGACATGGAGCATAAGGGTGTCTGCCTTTGTACAAGATGTGCGGGCACACAGTGAAATACAGCAGTAGTTAAATGTTAATGCTCGTGATCAGATTTTGGCTGTCTTCCTGCACGACTGTTTGCAGATGTTGGATTTTGTGTGTTGGTTTTATTTTTTGTGAGCTTTTTTGTGTGTGTGTATATGTGTGCGTGTTTGTTTGGTTTGGGGTTTGGTTTGATTTTTAAAGTCTTGAAGAACAATGATACTGAGAGCTCTCACTGTGAGATTTGAAAGCTCTCCAGATCAGAAAGGAGGGGGAGTCATTCAGAAACAAGCCAAGTAAAACTCCGTTACCAATTAAAAACTAGAAAACTGGTATTTGGAGTGGTCTCTTGCATCAGCAGATGCCTTCCAGTTCATGCATTTGAGTCACTTTTATTGGCATGGATCCGGTGGCTCAGACCAAAGTGTTTCCTCATTGCATTCCCACAGGTGAGCTGGACATGGCCAGTGAGCAGCCAGCATGTGGAAACCACAGCCCAGCAGGTGTGGAGGTACTGCACAGCCCTATGGGGAAGAGCAGGGCTGGGACACAGAGGAGACATGCTCAGCCTCCATCCATCTGTGTGCAGATGGTTTTCTTCTGCTCTGCTCTTTTCTGAGCAGCAAATTGGCAGAGAGCAGGGGCTGAGCACACTGCTGGGCTGCCCTGTGAGGCCCCGGGGACATCTGATGAGATGCATTGTTTTTTCCAAGTTTTTCTCACTTCTGTGTTTTTTCTTCCCCTTTGTATTTGTATCTAGTGACTGCTATCACTGACTTTGGAAGAACTCCTGTTCTAAACTCAGTATGCAGAAGCAAACCCCAACAGCACACAGAGGCAACATTCCTGTGTGACACCCCCATCATCAAGCCCAGATGCTCTGGTGGAGCGCAGATGTCCCACAGAGGTCCAATCTAATGCACTGAAGTGACAGAGAATCTGCTGCATCCTCAGGTAAATTGTTCCAGTGGTTAGTTAATTGCCTTAACTGCTCTGCACCGAGAACAATTTTATGTCTCTGTAGAAATGCCTTTGGTTTCCAGCCACTGGATCTCAATATGCCTTTGCGTCAGATTAAAGAGCCTCATCCTATTACTCCTGTCTCTGGTTGGGCACTTGTTGACCACTCTCAAGTCACCTCTTCACCTTCCCGGGGACAGACTAAATGGACTGAATGCCTCTGGCTCCCTACTATTTATCAGCCTACTCCCATTCTCTTTGCTTCTGCTGGCTGAAACATCTCCAGTCTCCTTTCAGTTTCCTCTCCAGCTGATGCAACAGGGCTGATGTGGTTGTTAATGTCTTGTATTGTACTTAAAGAGCTCCTGGCTGGTTGCTGAGCCTTGGCCCACTGTGCATCCCAAGGCCAAGTTTGTCCTGGGGTTGTCTGGAGCCCTTGGTCCTGCTTTGATGTCTCTGTGAGAGTGAGATGGGGAGTTTGGAGAGGGATGCCTTGAGCTCAGGATCAGCCTGCTATGACCCAGAGGCCTATGTGCCTCTGGTTGGACACCTGTCTTGTCAATGGAAAAGGAAAGTTCTGAGACAGGTAGCTGTGCTGGGCAGGGGGAAAGGGACAAGGGAGTGGGCTGCTGTTTGAACTCTGCTCATGCAATGCAGTTCACCTGACTCCAAGTGAGCATAATTGTAGAGACAAAGTAGGAGCAGCTTGAAAATCATGGGGATGGCATAACTTCCAGCTAGAGAGAAAGGGGACTTTATGAGGTCCTGAACCAGTGTCCTTACCTGCTTTGTGCTGTGCTGCAATGTGTGAGCGCTCAGCCACTCCAGCCCTGGTTAGAAATGAGAAATTTCAAGGGCTATTGAGCACTCTGTGAATTTTCACAGTGGCTCAGCGCAAAGTTATTTAGCACAGGTGTTTTGGTAATTGTGATGCATTGGGAAAATTCACAGTGCTCAATGGCCCTCAAACTTCCACCTGCTTGGTGTGGTGGTTAAGTATTAGCGCAGTGGATTATAAGATAAAATATGCAGGAGAGAGTTGCTGGCTGCAGGACTTCTTCTGGCACTGGTGATATTTCTTTGTTATTCTATGAGTGGTCTGTTTATCTGGCATATATTAGAAGGACAGAAAGTTGACTTCAGCTGTGCTTAGAGAAGCGTGTTTTGCACATAGCAAACCTGAGTGGCCCACATTTCCACGCAGAGAGGACAGGTGACTTGAGCCATCACCTCCAGCATCCTTGGAGCTCCCGGTCCAGACTGTGTCTCATGACAAAATGCCCAACCTTGTGCTCTGGGAAGGGGGAGAGGGAGGAGGGACCCCTACCCACACCTCTCTAAATGTGTGACTGCAGAGGACCTGAGAGTTCTCTTTTAATTATCGCTTTCCAAGTCACCTCTGCTCTCATGCTGGCTGTGCTGGGAGGGCCCTTTGGGGAAGGACACGATGTCTGTCCTTTCATGCACAAATGCATAGGCTAGGCTGCTTTGCAGTGACGTGATCTGGCCAAGTACAGAGTTAGAAGGAAAAAACTTAAACTTTTAACTTAAGCCCTGACCGCGCAACATCATGGTAAGCACATGCGCTGGCTGGTGAGATTGGCCAACATTAGCAAGTATTTTAAATACAGAAAATACAATTTTCTCCTGCAGTACTGCTGTCTCCTAAGCTGATTTTTCATACTGCTCTTGCAAGCTTTGCTGGCTTTTACTGTGCTGTGGGGTGGGAAGCTTAAAGCACAAAGACTTCCGGCACTGTGGATGAGCTTTTTGGCTGCTGCCATTTGCAGAAGAAAGTGATTTTATTAATTTATCATGGTTGTGGGGTTTTTTGGGGGTGATGAATGCTAGTAGGATGCTAGTAGTGTGATTTCCCTCCTTCCACAGCTTTCCTCCCAGATAAGCACACTTAGGTGCCCAGCCTCGTTCCACCCACATCTCTCCATATGTTCACCCAGTTATCATGGGACTGTGCCCAAACACAGCCATTGAATTGAAGTTTTCAAAGAAGTGAGAGTTCAGTATCTGAAAGCAAAAGGTGATAATCAAGAACACGCTGAAAATCTCCAATATATGCTGGGAAAGGAAGAGAGCGGCTGGGTCAGCACAGAGCCCGTCGCTGTGTTCATGCATGGTGATATCAGTGCAAGGGAGGAGGAGGAAAGCACATCTTCCTTAATGCAAGCAGGGATGCAGATGCAGGCTGAGTGAGAGCTGCTGGCAGGGCAAAGGAGTCCCAGCAGTGAGCTCTGCTCCTCTGGGCGCAGGTGGGACTTCAGCGATAAAAAGGAAAAACAGAACCACTGTGGCTGTAGGGAGTAAAATGCAGCCACTTGCAAGAGCCTCCCAAAGAGGGGAATTAGACCTGCAGGAAGATTAATGGGAGGATTTTGTTTTGAGCATATTGGAAAAAATTCAGAATTCCCGATTCTGACAAGATTTCAAATAAGAAATTTCAAATGTCTCCTTTCTCCCTCTCACACCATGGTTTTTGATGTTATTAACCTGTAAGTTAAGTTCCTTTATAGGAAACAGCATCTCAAGAAGCTGACAAGTGTTGCATAGGGATGGGGTCAGCAGGTGTTCCCACTTCTACCATCACTGCTGTTCACTGGGATGGATGTGCAGCGGTGGTCAGGGTGCTTAAGCTGCATTCTACCACAGAGCTGGGATATACAGGCATTGTATGAGGTCCCTGTGTGTCCTACCCAAGCCAGCAGGAGATCTGCACTGTTGCCATCCCTGGAATCGGGCTGGGACCTGCATTGCACAGCAACCTTGAACTATTTTAAGGACCCTCAAAAGGGTATTAACACTACTCATGAATAATTAATTTGTTTATAAGTGGGTTTTATGGCATTCCTCAGCCAAACGAAGGCTTTCATTTTTTCCCAGACAATTAAAGTCAAGGTATTGCTAGAAGTGGTGGCACGGAGGCAGTAATTAGACTTTTCCTTGGATTTCACTTTAAGGAGGACTTCAACTTGTTGCTTACTGCTCACTGCTGATCAGGCTCAGTTCCATTTTGCAAAATGGTTTCTCTGTTTTAGCAGAGGCTTGTGTCTCAGGTGTGGGTGTTTCAGGGGTGGACTCATTCCCAGATGGAATGTGCTTGCAGCTTGTGTGTCTTCGCTGTTTCTAGGAAGAGCCATCCCAGAAAGCAAGGGATGAATTGTGCCTTTTTCTCCTACTCTTTGAAAGCTGTCAGTACTAATTTAATTAGTTGTTGCATAATCACAGTTTAGCATTTCCAAGTCTAATGTATTGTAATGTTGTTTATACTGATTTGGTGATTAAGGGCCTTGTCAGAGTCTTTGTTTCTCTGCAAAAGGAAAATGCATTTATCACCCTTATAAAAAGAAAAAAACAAAGCCTTTCTTGCTATGCAAATGGGACACAGCAGATTAAAGAGGCTGATTTCACCTGGAAAGGTATTTACAAGGGCTTTCTATAGAACTGCTGTAATTTTTACTGTCTACAGCAGCCATGTGGCACTGGGGCTGTGCCCAGCCTTGGCCTGGTGATGTGAGCAAGAGAAGCAAGTCTCCTCTGCTCAGCCAGGGCACCATGAAACCCCTTCTGTTTTGGGGATCACTCTGTGCTACTTTATAAGTGTAGCATCCTACGTGAGACAGCTATGGCTGCAGGCTGTGTTTCTGGTCCTCAAGTAAAGCAATATGTTTCCTCCACCCTCCTGCTGGAGGCTTAGTTGCAGTTTTCCACAGCTGGGTGAATGACCATGTTTGTGTCTGTCATCAATTCCAAAGTCTGTTATTTAAATTACGAAGCTTTTTCTTTGCATCAGTGTATGCACAGCAAGTTAGCAATCTCTGCATAAAGTCCCAGCAGGCAGTGATTGTCTCCTAAGGAAGGCACAAGTAAAGACAGCCCACTGGATTGACAGAGGTATGGCTGAATTCACATGTGTTCCTGGAACAATGGGGTTTGTTTTCAATGAAGTTGCTGTGTAACACTGTTGCAATGGAGCAGAGGTGAGCAAGGTCTTGGAAATGAGGCCGAATTGCCAGCACAATTAGAGTGTGGTGTAATAAAATCCAGTGTCATCAGCTTGTTTATGATCTCAGTAAAAACCAACCCAAACCTGAATAGTTATGCTAATTCTGCTTTGATTTACAGCAGTGTTAACCAGCAGATACAGAGCTGCCTGGCAGAGGAGCAGACAGAACTCTCCTGGGACTGACCGCAGTGTCACTTTCCTTGATGGGTCATTGAGGTTTGGGTTCTGCCCTCTTCACGCATCTCCTCTGGCTGCAGGTAAGGGTGATGTGGTCCCACTGACTTCTGTTTGCTAAATGTTGGGAAAGGAGGTATGGGGAGCTGCACCCAGAGTCAGCAATCATAGGATAGAGTCACAAAGTCATGGAGTTGTTTGAGTTGGAAGGGACTTTTAAAGGTCACGTAGTCCAACCACCCTGCAATGAACAGAGACATCTACAGCTGCATCAGTGTGCTCAGAGCGTGGTTGAGCCAAATGAGACAGGAAAAAGGGGTTTTACTATAATATTTATTATTTCTAAGATATATTTTTCCTCTCCCATAAATTCACAGCAATCAATACAATGGTTTTGGTTTTGTGGGATTCTATAACACAAGATCTGGCTCCTGCAGAAGTTAAACTCGCTGGTGGTAGTTTCTGTACGCTTGTCCAAGGAGCCTCTGAGCAAGAGGCATGTCTTAGCATAATGAATTTAAGCACAAACAGTTATTATTTCTAAATAAGTACATGCTATTAAGTGCTATCAAGCTTCTATAGAAAATATGAAAACATTGGATGAAAAACATTATAAAAGGCTGAACTCTCACCTGGGAAGTAGCACATAATGTAAATCAATAGAGTTGCATTTTTTTACTCCTTTATTGACTCACAAACACACAGCCTGTAAGAGCCCTTCAGGATTCTTCCCCCTTCCCAACCCTATTTTATTTCCAAATACTGCTAAAGGAATGTTTTTTCTCTCAAGGTAATTGCATAACTTCCTTCTGTTTCACACTCAAAAAGCACCCATGTGAGTCAATGAAGCACGGACCATGTTTAGATTATCTCTTACCCTTCTCTAATGATGTTCAGCAGATCAATTGGTGTGAGAGTCATTTTTTTTTTCCCCTTATAAAGGATCTTGATCTTTCTCTAAGGGGAATGACCTTGACTTGGTAGTGCAGCTAAACCAGGAAAGTTGTTTTGCTATTCAAACTGAATTTAGGCAAGCTAAATAAATAGTAGGCATAAAAACAAATCTCCTCCCTTAAATGAATGTAGGATATTAAGACCTGGCTTTGTCATGATTACAGTCTAATACACAGCTCACTGAGAGGCACTGTTTTTTTTTAGCCTGTGTCTCTAACCTTGACTGTTCTATTCATCTCTGTGGAAACGCTTCCTTTTTGCGTACATTTTGATTGAGCACACAAAGAATTTAAAACATACATGGTGTGGTCTATCAGAGATACCTAAATGGCTCTTTGGAAAACATGAATCGTGCATTTTTTTTTTTTTAATAAAACACAGAACAAGTCAGTGGCACCACATTAATCATTCAAGCTGACTGGAAAGACTGCAAGCAACAGCTGAGTTTAAAACAACAACAACAACAAAAAAGAACAGAACTACAACAACAACAACAAAAAAACAACCAAAAAGGCCCACACACTTTGAAAAGAAAGAACCAACTGGGAGAGAGATTGCTTTTTTCCCTTAAGTTTTTTTAAAAAAACAGCAACAACAATGAAAAAAGAACAATTGGTAGGAAACAAATTGCACTATAATGGCTGGTTGGAAGGGCTGTACTTCAGCTCAGGAGAAAAGATTTACAAATATGAATTTACCTGGGGAACATAAAACTAGGGTGAGAGCAGTTCTGAAAAGTAATCCTTCCTCCCTCCCTCCCTATCTTCCTTCCTTCCTCCCTCCCTTCCTTCCTGTCTGCCTCCCTCCCACGTGTCCTCCCTCCCTCCCTGCCTTCTAGCCTGTCTTCCTTCCTGTCTTCGTGTCTCCCTTCCAGCCTGCCTCTTTTCCTCTCTCCCTTCCTTCCTACATTCCTCCCACCTGTCCTCCCTCCCTCCCTTTCCTTCCTTCATTCCCAGCACCCTTCCTGCCTCCCTCCCTCACTCCTTCCTCCCTGCCTTCCTACCTCCCTCGCTCTCTTCCTTCCTGTCTGCCTGCCTGCCTTTCTCCCTTCCTTCCTTCCTTCCTCCCCTCCCTGCCTTTTTTCCTTCCTCCCTTCCTTCGTGCTTTCCTGTCACTTTCTCTCACTCCTTCTCTTCATACCTCCCTCCCTCCCCTTCCTCCCCCCCCTTCCTTTCCTTTCTTCCTCCCTCCCTCTCTGCCTGCCTTCCTTCCTGCCTGCCTTCCTCCCTCCCTACAGTCTTTACTCTCTTCCTTTACTTCCTTCTTTCCATTCTGCCCTCCTGACTTCCTTCCTTCCTTCCTTCGTGCTTTCCTGTCACTTTCTCTCACTCCCTCTCTTCCTTCCTTCCTCCCCCACTTCCTTCATACCTGCCTCCCTCCCCTTCTCCCCCCCTTCCTTTCCTTTCTTCCTCCCTCCCTCTCTGCCTTTCTCCCTTCCTTCCTTCCTCCCTCCCGTCCTCCCTTTTTTCCTTCCTCCCCTCCTTCGTGCTTTCCTGTCACTTTCTCTCACTCCCTCTCTTCCTTCCTTCCTCCCCCACTTCCTTCATACCTACCTCCCTCCCATTCTCCCCCCCTTCCTTTCCTTTCTTCCTCCCTCCCTCCTTCTCTGCCTGCCTGCCTTCCTTCCTGCCTTCCTCCCTCCCCCCATGCCTCCCTCCCTCCCTCCAGTCTTTACTCTCTTCCTTTACTTCCTTCCTTCCATTCTTCCTTCGACTTCCTTCCTCCCTTCCTTCGTGCTTTCCTGTCACTTTCTCTCACTCCCTCTCTTCCTTCCTTCCTTCATACCTCCCTCCCCTTCTCCTCCCCTTCCTTTCCTTTCTTCCTCCCTCCCTCTCTGCCTGCCTGCCTTCCTCCCTCCCTCCAGTCTTTACTCTCTTCCTTTACTTCCTCCCTCCCTTCCTTCGTACTTTCCTGTCACTTTCTCTCACTCCCTCTCTTCATACCTACCTCCCTCCCCCCCCTTCCTTTCCTTTCTTCCTCCCTTCCTCTCTGCCTGCCTGCCTTCCTTCCTGCCTGCCTTTGTCCCTCCCTACAGTCTTTACTCTCTTCCTTTACTTCCTTCTTTCCATTCTGCCCTCCTGACTTCCTTCCTCCCTTCCTTCGTGCTTTCCTGTCACTTTCTCTCACTCCCTCTCTTCCTTCCTTCCTCCCCCCACTTCCTTCATACCTACCTCCCTCCCATTCTCCCCCCCTTCCTTTCCTTTCTTCCTCCCTCCCTCCCCCTCTGCCTGCCTGCCTTCCTCCCTCCCTCCCGCCATGCCTTCCTCCCTCCCTCCAGTCTTTACTCTCTTCCTTTCCTTCCTTCCTTCCTCCCTCCCGTTCTCCCTTCCTTCCTGCGTTCCTCCCTCCCTGCCTTCCTTCCAGCCTGCCTTCCTGTCTTTTTTACCTCACTCCCTTCCTCCCTCTCTTCTTTCCTGCTTGCCTTTGTGCTTTCCTTTTTCCCTCACCCCCTCTCTTCCTCCCTCTTTGTCTTCTTTCCTTCCTGCCTCCCTCCCTCCCTGCCTTCCTTCACGCCTTCCTTTTTCCCTCACTCCCTCTCTTCCTTCCTCCTTCCGTCCCTCCCTTCCTTCGTACCTCTCTCCTTTCCTGCTTCCCTTCCTCACGTCTTCCCTCCCATCAAACCTTCCTGCCTGCCTTCCTCCTTTCCTTCTCGCCTCCCTCCCACCCTGCTTGCCTTCCTTCTTTCTTTTCTCACTCCCTCCCTTGCTTCCTTTCCTTACTTCCTTCCTCCCTCCCTCCCATCCTGCCTTCCTTCTCTTCCTGCCTCCCTCCCTCCCCTCCTTCCTGCCTCCCTCTCATCCTCCCTCCCATTGTGCCTTCCTTTCTCCCTCCTGTCCTCCCTCCTTCTCTGCCTTCCTTCTGCCTCCCTCCCATTCTCCCTTCCTTCCTCCCTCCCTGCTTGCCTTCCTTCCATCTTCCCTCCCTCCCTGCCTTTTTCTTCCTTTCTCTGGTCCTCCCTTCCTCCCTCCCTGCCTTTTCCTTTCTTCCTTCCTGCCTGCCTTCCCTCCACTCCCCTCCCTCCCTCCTCCCCTTTTTTCCTTACCATGCCCACCCATCACTGGCAGGTCTTGTGGCTGTTAGGGGCATACACACCTTCACTCCATCAGCAAGGAAAGGAAACATCCCATTGGCTCTGTCAGTATATGTGAAGAAACCCACTATGGTGACTAGGGAACTTCCTGCTCACCTCTTGAAGGATTTCCTTTCCCACCTAAGCATCTGTTTAATTACAGCTATTGCAAAGACAGTTAATAGCTGATGAACATGCCAGTGTGTTTTAATTGAATATATTGAGCGCACTGAACAAAACCACAACTCTTAACCTTTCCTGTAAGAGAAAGGGTAGGACAATTTTTTCTGCATCGAAAGCCCAGGGAAAGCATGGTGGGGACCACACATTACTGCTAATGGGAGTCACCCATGTAAATCCCTCTCATGTCAGCACAACAATAGGCTGCTTAGCATCCAATTATTTTCATTTCATACAGTTGTTGTTCATGTTACAAGGGAAATCAAGTGGGAGCAATGATCTGGCCAAAGCACAGGGATCAAGGCTTCGCTTCCTCCTTCTGCCCCTCCAGCTTTCTTCATCCCACTCTCACACTTTGTCACCATCTTGAAAGGCTGGGATGATTTAATGGCGCTGGCTCCAGTTTCTCATCGCAACAGGACAGAATCTGTGAACTGACCATTCCCCCCCCCCCCCCCCCTCTCCAAAACAAAACAAAAATAACCACTTAAGACCTTGCTTAAGTCTTTATTGATTTCTAAGAAGCAAGAGCTTGTGATTGAAGTTTGCTTGTGCTTAGACTCTTTCCTAAATTGGTGCTTAGGTCCTTACCCCAGCAAAACTCTCATTGATTTGCGCAGGAGCATGGGCTGGCTGAGCCCTCAGGGAATGGCTATTTATTTGCAGCATGGTGCTTCTCAAACACATGACAACTTGAGAGCAATTTTGCAACATTATAACTGCATTACTGGTGTATTTTAACTAGCCATAAATAGAAAACTGGACTTAGCTATTGTGGTTTGATATTCCAAGCTAGGCAGGAACATTCAGTCCTGGCTTGCAAGCCATTTTGTCATGTAAAATAAATTTTGTAGGTTAGATAAGTCAAGAGCTTACTCATGCAAAATATCAGCCTGTGTCTGAGAGCTGCTGTTAGGCTGCATCGAATATTCGAGTACAGGGAGGAAAGGAAAGGCTCTTCTTAAGGCTCATTAGAGATAGCATGAAGACACAAAAAGACCACCACCATTTTACACTTGTAAAAATATCCCTAGTAGGTTCACATTTTTAATCTTCAGTACAAAAGCTCCGTAACTACAGCAAAGCATTAGTTTCTGATGACTAGCTACCTTTTTTTCTATAGCCTCTGGCATTGAAGCTCTCAGTGAAAAGACACTTTAGAGCTAGTTCAGGCAGTTCATTTTCTGTCAATCATCTCTCAGGGTGTAAGTAAAAAGGCAGTAACATGACAAGATTTCTATTTCAATATCTTTACTCCTGATAAGATAATCCTAGAGGAATGGCAGTGATCAAATATTTACAGGCAGTGCTCACTGGCACAGTCTATTGTAAAATTAAATACACAAAATTATGTGGGAATAATGTTAATGTTGTGATATGAGGACAAAAGGCAGAGTACCTGAAATGAAGGTTGACTCTTAATAAATCCTCGTCTGCAGTGGGGATCAGCGCTGCCGGAGCGGAGGAGCAGATTCCATTTTGTGATTTGTGACTTACCTGCTGCTTTTCAAAGGCTTGTTTGCTATTTCAACGTACTTAATTATGTAAGAACCATGAGTTTCAAGCATGCTTTTGTATGTGTGTGTGTGTGTGTACCCTTTATATCTCCCAGGGTGTGACTAAAAGTGGTCACTGATGAGGGCCCTGGGGGCCCTGTATGGACCGTCCTCAAGAGTACAGGCAGTAGGCCATGTGCTGAGAAATGCTGAGGCCAGGACAGGTCTACCCTTCCAATGCCTGCCTTCCCCCAAGGATACAGTCACAGCATCATAGAGGTCTTGGCCAACCTTAATGACTCTAACATCATCCTCTCCAACCATCATCCCATCCCCACCAATCCATGTCACTCACTTGTTAACAACACTTCCATGTTTCCTGAACACCTCCAGGGACAGTGACTCCACCACCTCACTGGGCCACCTGTTCCAATGCATCACCACCTTGTTCTGAGAAGAAATTTTAATATTCAAGATGAACCTCTCTTGGTGCGACTTAGGGCCATTACCTCATTTTTGGTGGTCCTGAAGCTGCTCAATATCTTTTCAAGACAGGAGACTGAGTAGTAGCAGTAAAAGCTGCAGGTCCTAGAACACATCACCCAGGAGCAGCACCTTGAGGAGGTGCCAGCTGGTCAGTGCCTGTCTTGCAGCAAGACTCCCAATCTTGGAGCCAAGAGGAGCTCATCAGTAAGGCAAACAGCAACCGCATGGCCATTTGAAATGAGATTCTTCTTTTCCTGGAGCTGCCTTCCAAAAAAGTGGGGTGGGGAGGAATGAACACAGAGAACAGCAGAGGGTGCTGGAGGGAACAGTGGGTGAAATCTTCATCCTGAAACGCTGAAATGCAAAGCTAGAAAGACTCTTGTACCAATAATTTTTCTTTTTCCCCCTAGAAGAAAAATTGCATTTTCCAGCCAGCTCTATTCATGAGTGTGCAGAGCTCTGTTAATGGGCTGTGCCAGGCTGTGGTCACCCTACAGAGCTATTGGCAGGAGAGGTGGCAAGTTGGACAGGACTACAAGGGAACTCTGCATGGTATTTTTTGATGAGCTGATTATTCAGGAATTTCACAACAGCTGAAATACATCACTCTGTTCTGAAACTCACAGCTCTGCCAACACTCAGGACAGCTCACATGAGCAGCAGCATTTCCTCCTTCCCAGCGCTGCTGGCCTGTATGTTCAGAACAAGATGCAGGAACAGGACAAGGCTTTTCAGCAGCCATCGACCACAGTGACAGCTAAAGATGGGCAGTAGAGAGGAAACAGAGAGCTGAGATAGACTGAAGTGAATTAGGTACTTTCATGGCTGTTGCTGTCTCTGTAGTTAGGATAAAAAGTTTTCCTTCAGCTTGGTGGGTAGTGGAGCTCAGGAAGGGTGTGTGTGTTTCAGGGGGTTACCAGCAGCATGGCACTGATTTCTGAAGCACTGCACAAAGAGTTCAAGCAGCACAACTGCACATTCTCAGTCCCTTGGTCCATCAGCCTGTGACTGCCTTTGAGCCATCTGAGGTAGCACTGACCCCATGTGAAGGGCTGATGCTCCTGAATCTGGAGGGAGAATGATGCTGAACTGCTGAAAGATAATTAAAAAAAAAGAAAAAAAACACAAACATCCACCCTTACTCATGAGGAGCACTAGACTACCACCTGACTGTCTTAGTGCAAGCAGATTTGCCACAGGACAATTAGCCACCCACAATGCACAAAGAACCGTAATTGTGGACTAGATGAGCATTCTTGGAAAACCAGAAGTGGCTCTGCAGAAGAAAGTATCTGTAACCTTGCATAGCATAACACAGGCCCGGGCCAAAGCCTTCGGAGCTGATTCTTAGTTTTTGCCCAGCCCTAAAAATCTTTGTGTGAGCAGATGGTGCCAGGTGGCTTTCAGATGGGACTGTACACCAGGGCTGCCTGGTGTGGCAGGGCCCAAGTCCATGGACCAGCAGTGTCCCCAATGGATCCGTGCTCTCAGACAGGCTGCTTGCACACTCCCAATAAGCTGGCTGTGCTCCTGCTTACAGGACTAACCGTACAAGAGACAGCTTTTCTGCAATTTCTGTTTCAAAGCAAGCAGGGTTAAGAGGGCAGCTGGAGCCACATCTTTCTCCCAGCCTGTTCCTACAAAGTCAATGAAGAGCAACACCGCTGAAACACAGCTATTCTGCTAATGAAAACAGAAGCATGCAGACACAGTCACTGGATCCCCTTGGAGGAACTGCTCACTTCAACAAAGTAAACTTTTACTAATGGAAGAAGCCTAAGGAAATTTGCCTGTGTATAAAGACAAGAACACGGTCCCAAGCCATTAACAGCAAGAACAATCAGCTACACCCTGTGTTAGGAAGCCACGGGGACTGTTCCATTTGCACAGTGTCCACCTCAGCCCTGCACAGCAAGCTGCTCCTCACCTTTCTGATTTTTCCTATGTTTTCTCTTCTCATTGGAAGAGCTCAGTAACTTGCAGCATCACCCACTTAAAGGCAAGCACTGGGCATGCTGCATGCTGGACACGACCAAAGTCCCAGCATAAGTACAGGTGAATGAGGCTGGAAACAAAAAGCTTGGATTACAAAGACTGGCAATGCCTTCAGCACAGGGTATCCTTGCACTTTCAGCAACTGTATCATTGTACAGAATGCCCTGTGTGAAGAAAAGTAAGTTTACAGTAAGGATATGAATGACTGAGACCCCATCCTTAAAGCTCAGGTCTTAAAAAAAGGGCAGGGGAGTGACTCTACATACTGCTGGAGGATGCCATGTACTTATGATCTGCCTTTTCTAATCTCTTCTTATCTCTCGCTCCAATCCTTTCTCATGTCCCTCATCTATTGCAAATTCCCTTTTAAAGCTGGAGCTCAGCACATAAATATTTTCATGCTGCATAAATAGGTTGTTTTGTGCATAATGCCACAGGAGGCTTTTTTTTAAAAACAGGACCTTTAGTGCTGTGATAACGGCCTCCTCATTTGCACAAATGAAATGTTCCATACAGCTCAGTACTCATCTGCTCAGCAGCCCCCATGCAAAACGGTTGGCACAGCGCCCGCTCATCACGGGCTACGGCATTAATACAGAATATTCCGTACTCAATGGGAAGCCACTAAGGCTTGGAAATACCTCCCAAACGTAATGGGTGCTCGGGTTTTCCATTTAGCATTTTCCCACTAGAGTAACCTTTGTTTTCTTTCTTCACAAAAATCACAGATACTTTAAATATTTACGTGCAAAAGGGCTACCGTTCAGGTTGGCCCATTTGCCAGCCTGTCTGCTCAGTTTTGCTTCTGTCACCTCTTGCTCCCTGACCTCATTCCCTGTTCAGTCAGCCCTCGGTTCAGGGTCCAGAAAGCGCAGAAACCATCAAAAATGGCCTTTCCATTTACTCTGCCTGAAAAAAGAAACTGCATTACAATACCTAAAGCTTTTCAAAGGGCTAATGAAAGATAGGGGCTGCCACATCACATCATGGTAGATCTTTTAAATCAAACCTGCTTTTCAGAAGCTACATTTTAACAGCAACGCAGTAAAATCTGGAATTAAAATCAGCGATTTTCCTCTAGTGTTTCTATGTACATTTGACCAGCAGAGATGCTTCAAACCAATGGGCTGAATTCCTCTGTGCTGTATAGTGCAGAGAAACTCAGGGAAAAACATAGGGAAAAATGTGCTGAGTACGCATTTGTCTGTTGTGTATTTTCATATTTTTCAGGTCAGAGTGTGACTCTACAGGACAGACTATTTTGGAACATTTGTAACAGTGAGCACACTGCGCTGCTAGGCACGCAAAGCACGGCCTGACTCTGGTTTGGACCTGACCCTAAAATCCCCCAGAATCTAAGTAAACGCTGCACCACACGTCCCCTTCTGTGTGGCTCTTTTTGAAGGACTCGGAATGCACAGGGGGGACAGAAGCTTTGGCTGCAGCTGCCCCCCAGCTCAAGACTACGGGTGCTCTTTTCATGCATGTCTTGCAGACTCATTTCTTCCCCCATCTGTTGATTTTTTTTCTTCATTATGTGTTAGCAATCAATGACTATCCCATGGCACGTTCCTTTGCAGGGCTCTGAACACAGCATTTCTTGCCAAGGGAGCATTCCACACGAGTGGCTTCTGCTCACGCTGTCTGTTGCTGCAAGTGGGACTTTCATGCCAGTCTAACCCTAATGCGATGACTATCACATTAGCAGCTTTACATATTCATTGATTTGCAGAAGTGTTTTGTATTGCCTTAAGCTCCAAAACCTTTGTGACAACGCATTACAAACAACAGACAAAGGAAAGATCTTAAGAGGGGCTACAAATTTCTTGTTCTGCTATCTTATCTGGCAGAATAGTACCTCTCCAAGTTTATCCTGTCTAGTCTACAACAAAGCCTTGTTTTTTATGAAATGTCACACTGCTGAAGGATCTAATTTTTCTTTGATACAATAGCCGACGTACAATAACTGAATCTCAAAAAGCACAACGTGAGTAAACACTCTGTAATGTATCTAAACACAGCAGCTATCCAGTTATCCTAGCACTTTATTTCAATTTAGACCAAGGGACAATTTTAAAAGATTTGCTCCCAAGTACGCAATTCAGAAAAATACGACTTACTACTCAGAGCAGTACTTTGAATCCACGCTGTTAGTCGTCTTAGCTGAAATTCATCCTTGATGATATCCAAAGGTCCAATAACATTTTTCATGGAAGAATCCCTTATTTGTAGAACATAATAAAACCGTTCAGCTGCAACTCTGGGCCGCTGAGAACTGCAGAATGAGGTCTTCCTTATGTCACGGGATGTTTTTCAGACACGCCTGTTACCTGAGAAATATCAAAATGCACTGGTTAAATATAATAGTATCTTTGATGTGTGTTAGTAAGACAAAATGTAAGGCTGTTTATCGCTAACGAGTTGGGTGCTCATTAGTGTGCTCCATCAGGAAACACTGACAGCAAAAGGCAAAAGGAGAAGTTCAGTGTTAAATCCACACACGGCACATTTCAGCTATTATAGCCTGTGCTATAAGAGGAGAGAACTGTTGCATGCAACTACTTTAAAAGTATGTATCAGGGCAAGAAAGAGAAGCATTTGTTTGATTCATTATATACTTTTTTTCAATAAAACTCACTTCCAAATAATGCTTTTCTTTCACATTGTGCTTTTCATTCCTATCTCACAAAGCACTCCAGAAGAGGTCAGGATCGTTTTACAAAACACAAACATGAAGTGAGGGACCTCTCTGATGTCAGTGAGTAACACAGCACAGTCCCCAGCTCTGCTGACTGCTAGTCATAGGAACGAGGGATTACCAAGGGCATCTTGTGTCATCAAATCCAGCTTCTTACTCTTCAAATCAATTTTGCTATAATAATCTCATGCAAGACACTTTCTCTGGAGTGCCTGATCTCTTATATAAGCTCCTAAAATGCTCTTTCAAAATCATCATCTCTTGTATATCCTCACCCATCCTGACCCTGTTGCAGGACTCTCTAGGTAATGCCAAGGCATTACACGTCAATGATGAGGGATCACTACTCTGACTTCAGCTATCACTGACACTGGAGTACGAGCTGGCATCCTCTTCCCTGCCTGCTCCCAGAAAAAAGAGTGCACTAGGTGCTACAGCAGGCAGGTGGAAACAAAGAAATGCTGAGAGCCTGGCAACTGCAGCTGAGTAGAACAGTAAAAGCCACGCACTGTCCCTGTGCACAAAGTTATTGCAGCGCTAACTGGAGGCCTGCATTAGCCAGGATGCTAACACAGATGGGGCACATAACTGTCCTTTTGCGTACAGACTGATATCCTGGCAAACAACAGTCTCAAATACCCTCAGTCCAATGCATTTCCAACGTCCATCACACCTCTCCTTTTTCAAATAGCTATTTACCAGAGGAATTATATTGCCTTTCAACCCTCACAGCCTTGGTACAGAAACACAAAGACAGCTCTTAAGTTTTGAGGTCACGTTCAGGTTGCTGGTTTGAGTGTCCTTGTGGGCTGTTTCATTATGCAGCAGCTACAGCAATAGGGTAATTCAATACAAACCTTTCCTAATAATTCAGCATGAAGTAGACTTTTTGCTTGGTATCTTCAGTTTTGCGCTTTCACTTCAGACCATGCTTAGAGCTGGCTTCACTACTCAGAAAGTGCTATCAGCTTATTAAACACAAAGCTGTTCCCAAGCGTTACACAGGGGCACGGCCCCTGAACTTCTTTCCCCAGGCTGCTTGCAAGGCTTGGATCCTTGCTGCTGTGAGGCTGCAACTCCCCAGCCACCCACTTCTTTGTTTGATTGTCTTTTCTCACTGAAACATATGCTTCCCCTTTTCCATGGCATTTCAAGCAACAGTATCCATTGTATGCCCCTCTTGACTGACAGCTCAGTGGCAGCCTGTGAATTACTTGGCACGTGTTGTACGAATCAGTTTCAAGGAGGGTCTGCCTGCTCAGTGAATGCATCTTTTTGCAGCTTTGAGGGGCAAGGGATTAGCACCACTTTGGCAAAGTTTGGGTACAAAAGTCCTTGACCACAGTTGGTATCACCTTTCTTTGAAGCTCGGCACAGTCTTCTCCATTTTCCTCACAGACAGTGAGGCACAGACAAAGTTTAATGGATCACACTAAAAATACCTGGTGTTTGACAGACAGCTCAGGTAAGCATTTAGGCTTCTGGATATGCAAGTTAAGAGAACATGTGGCCTTCTGTCAGCTTCCTTTGCTAACAGTAATGCATTAGCAGCTTTGCCTTCATGCAGCACAATATGCCTGCGTCTCTGGCCGTGACATTTCTGCTGTAGCTGTAATTGCAGGATCCAAGCAGTGCAGTATGGAATTCATTGTACTCTTTACAGCTGAATTAAATGGCCACCTACAGGGAAATGGAAGTCCAGAGAACGAGATATACAACTTTTAGCACAGTACCACTTACATCCTCGAAACAGAGCTCTGTTCAGGTGTGAGAATAACATTATGTTTATGGTGGCCTCCTGCAAGAAGGCGGCACTTCACTCACAACCACAGCTAACTCTGTTGCAGCTTCGTTTCCATAAGAATGACAACATGCTCCAACTAGAATTACCAGCTTTGATGTTGAAGCTGCTGTGTATTAACATACCACATTGGCTTGGGGAAAGCCTTTGCTCTGAGCCTTCTATGGTGGGTATTACTGCTATGCTCAGTCACTACGTTTCTCCTGGCTGTTTACATCTTCCCCTCAAAGAGATAATTTAACCCCTGTGCATAAACATCCCTGCTACAGAAGTGGTGGCTGTGGATGTTTTACACTTCAGAAATACCAGCAAGGGCCCCGTTATGTTTGTCTGTGGAACTTCGTTGATATTAACCTTCCTTCCATTCCGCTGAAATGATAAAAAAAAAAAGATTATATGTACTCACTATGGAAAAAAAAAGTTTTGGGTGAAAAAGCACAGACCCTATGATCCGATCCATCTTCTCTTTGCTATTTCCAACTACTTAAAGCATAATGTCATTCTAAAACACACACTTGGAGTGTGGCTTTCCGTTCTGACAGATTGTTATGATGTTTTCCAAGGTGACCTTCATAAAGCATGTTTCTTTTGAAGCCTATATTTCACTCTCAGGTCATAATAGTTTCACACAGACAAGCAAACTGTCAGCTCCTGCTTTCTAATTAATGGTTCTTGGAGGCTGCTGAGTGGGGGATATAATTAATAGCACTTAAGGCTGGAGTGCAGCAAAATCTACAGCTGATTACTAGGATGTGTGTTTACTTCAGGATTATATGCAAACAATTCCTAAGTGCAGCCACGAACAGCTCTCAGTGACGCTCCTGGGGATGTCCCCAGGACCCGGCACACCTCAACTCTTACTCCAACGTAAGCACTCCAAGAACTGCCGTGAGTATGAATCAAGGCTCCCACAGCTGATGGGCACTCACCTCCACTGATGCTATTCCCCACAGCAGAATCCACAGCGTGTTGGACTTTGTGGTTGCATGGTGGACGCACTCCAAGGCATAATCATCATTCTGCGGTTTTATTAGTTCAGAGTGCCAGAAAGAACGGGAGGGCTTTTCTTAGAGTAAAGCTGCCAAGGAGAGGTTCTGTGAGCCATCTTGTCACACTTGTCTGAATTTAAGGAAAGCGATGTGATTGCTCTGGTGCTCGCGGTTGCACATGCAGCATGAACGATCAGACGTGCTGGAGCAAGACCAGATGCGAGTCAGATTGCCAGTTTAAATTCCCTCTGGTCAGCTGCTGCTAACGGTGGTAATTTCCCTGCTGAAGTCAATAGCATAGCATCTTTTCATGCATGCTGATATCTTGGTACAGACGAGGCAGTCATGAGGCAGGATGAGTGCTCTCAAAGAACGAGATCATCTCTTTCACAGTGGGGTGAAAAAAGTGAATAAAATTTGTATTCTCTGACAAAGTTTAATAGACTGTATTCTCCAGAAACACTGCCAGACTGGGGATGAAGGGTAAAGCTGACATTAGAAATCCTGCACTGCTGTGCAGCCTGTATTATTTTTGAGAGATTTAAAAATGAATTTTGCATGTTGGATGACAAATATTCAGATGATTAAGCAATTAAAAGCTATGGGACATTTGCAGCTCAAGAAGCACTAGGCAATGGAATATCACTGCCAATCTCCTTTATGCAAAGGGACGTTTTGACATCATACTTAGGACTGAACACTTTTCCAGCAGCATAGAAATATGACTGCAATTGCACATAAAATAGGAAAACTTCAGCTGACACTTGTGCAGCCTGGTTCTTTCTTCAGAAGCCACACTACACACTGAAACTGCCTTTGAAGAGAAACATTCTTCATATCCTATTTGAAGGTTAGTAACCCTTTTAATCTTTAGCCTTTTGGCTGTCACGTGCACCGTGATTTAAAATGCACAAAACAGACTATCAAAACAGCCAGCTATAGATAGAAAAATGTTAAAGGTGCAACGAAAAACAGGCTTGCAGATTAAGATTCTGCATCAAATACTGCCCTTTGAGTGAGGACTCCTTCCTCGTGGTTCTACCTCAAAAGAGATACCAGTTAGCAAACACAACCAACACAAGAGTAGAAACAGCACCTGAAGAAGTCAAATCTTGGTGCCATTAAGCAAAGAGTGACTAACAGGAGCAATGACATTTTAAATATCCTGTCCAGAGAAAGTTTTTTTTATTATTATTATTTTCTGATTCTTGTCCTTATTCAGAGTGACACTGAACTTCACCTTGGGTATCTCCAACAATTTGGGTAATGACTCAACCATGGCTACCCACCACAGAAGGACCAGCACCAGCATATGTAGTAGGAAAAGAATCAGGAGCTTCTTACCTGTTTCAGGAGTTTCTTGTGAAAAAGAAAGTCACCTAAAAGTCCTTATTGATCAGATAATCTATAAATACAGATAAAAAAAAGTGTCCCTGTACCTAATCAAGTCACACAGGACTTGTGACAGTTGGTGAAGGACTTGTGATAAATGTAAGGGCAGCTTGGAAGGCTCTGAGGCACTGCTCAGTCTGTCCAGGCTAATCTAGCTGAGCCGGGATTCCTTCAACACAACACTTAAGTAGAAAAATAATGCATGACGCCTTAAAAATTGCCATCTGTTGGCTCCAGAACACACACATTCAGCTCCTTCTGACTTTCCCTGTGCTGCATGAAAAAGCTCAAGTCAAACGGCATCCAGGTAAACTTATAAATGGCAAAATAAATCCTTTGTAGGTGAAAAACAAAAATAGCTTTGAAGGAGAATGCATATAACCTTGCTAATTTGCCAGAGTTTTCAATCTTCATCATTTTAGAAGCAAGGTTAGGAGAGCAAGTAAAGGTCAAGAAATTCAGAAGATGCTCAGATACACCTTTATCAGAAGTTCAGAGCTTTAAACCTCAGAAGCAAAACAATGTCAGGGAGAATAGATTGACAGTGATGCCTTGCACTGGGAACCAAGGGTTGGAAGGACTGTTTGTACTAAGCAAAATACTCTCATGATAATGATGCTGCTGAGATTTAATTTACCAGCCTGTTCTAGGAAAGGTAATGACCTTAATATCATGGAGAACTTATCAAGAGGTCATCCATGCAGAGACACTGATTTATTTTCATAATAAATGGAAATAGAAGTCCTGTCACATGTATGAATTCATTCCTGCAAGCCAATTCCATCTATAAAGCTTTGTGTTTACTATCAGGAGATCCTAAAAACATATTAGTAATATGTGGGTATCAGATTCCAATCCCCTTGAGCATCTCTCTGTAAATGTACTTCAAATTCATTTCTAAACAAAAGAAAACAACAACAAAAAAAAAACCTCCTAAATCCCAGACCTACACACTATATAATGGGGTACACCACCACTGCAAAAGGGATATGCTGTTTTATTCTAAATACTACTCATGCCATGGATGAAGCACTACATAATGCCTCTGTTTGTAGAGAGGACTGCTTGCATGTGTATTATCTAAGGATATGGTCTTTCTGCCTGAGTAACGCACTTTTATGGCTCTCAGAAATGCACATCTCCAAACAAATCCCACAGTCACAGCAGCAACTTAACTGTGTAGCCCAAACCCTATTTCTGGCCCTTGATCTGCTTACGTGCCCAATTGGATCAGTCCCAGGTGCTGAGGACAATCTTCCCCTGCTCTTGCAAATGACAGGCATTACACAGCTTTCTCTGTGCCAGCCCGCAGAGGTGCTGCCATGGTTAAATTGCCTGGAGAAGCTGGTGTTTTTGCTGCAGTCATCACACAAGTGAAAAACAGAACCAGCCCAAATGGAGACGACAGAACAGCAGAGAAGATTAAGTTGTCACGCACAGGTGCCATGTGTGCCATGTAGTTGAGCTCAAGATTTTTCAAGCTGGGCTGCAAGCAGTGAGTCACAGGCAGAGAAAAGGGATATTTATGGGATTTTAGTTCTTCTGAGTGAAAAATATGCAAGTCAGAAATGACAGAGAAATGAGAGTGCTGGATGGTGGCAAACAACATATGGGGAACAGGAGAGAGGGAGCTTTTGGCATCACTGCCACAGCACACATCCCAGAGTAACTCATATCATTCTCTGAGGGCCAGTTCATTTCTACAGAAAGACTCTGGCTGCTGGGATGCCGAGTACAAAATGAAAGCCTTTCTGTTCCTAGAGCACCAATGTTAGTGTTTGCTAAGTGTTTCCTCTTTTCTATTCCTCCCTACACGTTTCCTTTCCTTTAAGGCCAACAGGAATTTAGCAGAACAGGTTGTTTTCCAGCAGACGTAATTTTGAATGTTGAATTGATCAGATGATTTAAGATGTGAAGGAGGGAGCAAGTCAGCATTTGCATGTACTACTCTATAGCCTGAATTCTGCTGGGATCTGTTACATGTACGCAAGCACAGCAGATTTTAACTCATTGTCTAGGTATCATGGTGGCTATTTTGTGTTCTAAAAGCAGAAGGACATGTTAGGACAGGCATTCATCTGGATTAACTACTGACGGTTCTGATTTCCAGGTGTGTTATTCTTTTGCTCTCTAGTAACTAAAAGCTCTAAGATGGTTCTTATTGAAGGATGAGGACGTTATTTTAGCTACTGTTGGAGCACTGCATCCATTTTGAAACAACACAAAGCTAAGAGCTCTCATTTCTTCTGTTCCATCCTACATAGTCTCGCACGGCCTTAAGAAGACTGGAGAGGATTGAGCAGTTCTGGGTGTTGCAGGAGTATGTTGATGTGCAAACCATTACCTTTAATTTTCTTGAAAATACTTCTTCAGAACTGCTGCTTCAGCTGCCATTTCCTCTTCTGTCCTCCACTTGTCAGGGGAATCCTCTTTGTCATGGTCCTGCAACTTTTTTTTGAGAGAAGAAGAAAAAAAGTTTGTTGATTTTTATTGTTTTGGAGGGGGGGGTTCTATTGTCACAAGCAAGACACGTCTGACTGAAACTATCAAAGTATTCCATGGGTTTGTGGGATGGAGAGACCTGGAGATAGAAAGATGAAGGGTGAAGGTTACTGGTTTTGGACTGCGACAGCAGTAGGATTGGCTAACTGGCTCTGAAGGATTTATGATGATAACACAGGGTGCCAAGATGAGTAATAGGCAGTGACAAAGTTCACCTTCGTGAGCTGATGGTGAGATACCTCGTGAGTCTTTGATGCAACGCTGGTAGGTAATAGGATAACAAACCCTCTGGCAGCTTGAAGTGCCCATTACGTTGGTGGAGTGGTCCAGGCAGAAGCTGCCTGGACACCTTGTCAGTAATTCATGTAAGATTTTCTCTCTGCTTTTTCCTCTTCCCATGGGGCCAGCTTTCTCATCAAAGACCTATTGTGATAACAAGGCCCCGTTGCAGCTGTTTCCATCAGCAGTTTATACCAGCAGTTTTCAGAAGAGATACATTACCTCCCTGCATGCAAGTTATTAGTCCTTCCTTGCCCTTGCTTTAGAAGCAAGGTACAGCCCTACTTTAGAAAGGAAAATTCTTTTAAGAACACTGTATTTCATCAGTGATCTGATGGGAAAAAGATCCAAAGTTGTGAAACAGTTAATTTTTCAATCTAGCTGCATAATACACCTGCAAAAATATCCCATATGTAGTAAGAATTAAGTGACATTATAGCAGATCTGAACATTTCAAACCCATCTACTGCTTCTCCAGAAGAGAGAGTCCTATTTTATGGCAAATAGGATGTGGTAGCACTTGAGTGCCTATTTGTACACATGTACACTCAAAGAATTTCTGCCACTCATCAAGGGAAGACTACATTAACAGCAGGCAAGAGAAACATTTGCATTAATTGCTTAAGTATTGAGATTTCTAGGGTGTCTCTGGGTACAGAGACAAGTACAGATTTTATTAACAGCTTCTATGCTTCTGAAAAACACCGTATTATCAACTCATTGTTAATACCACAAAGCTGGAAGCTAAATGAATTTACACCTTTTAATCCTGGGCAAATTTTAGTACAGAAGATGAAGCAGTTGGAAACAAAGACAAAACAATATTGTACCTGCCAAGCAAACTTCATTACTGTATATGGCATGTTTAGCAATAAACTAGGATTGTTAGCATATATCCAACTCCCCATACTTTTATTTGTGCTGCGTTTCTCCAATTCTGAATTTTGCTGCCAGCTATAGTCCTGTGCGTTTTACACTCTGCAGTACAGATTTCTTTCTGCTCAGCAGATGAAGCTGCTTTAGAAAGCTATTTCCTTTCATGCCAATATGATACAATAGCTGTAGGCAAATTAAAGTGTATTACTGTTTGACTAGTATAGAACTAATCTTCATTGTTATGTTAGCTCTAGGTATGTCATAAATTCATCTTGTAATAATGCTATAGAATGATGGAGAAAGATTTACATACCAGGAGCAGGTATACATGGTCAACATACATCATTTCTGCCACTGTAGGAACCTATATGGCATACGGGTACCACGCTAAGCTGGCTATGGGAGAAGTAGCACACATCACCTTATACTTTCCATTGACTGTGAGTGCTCACACTTCACAAGACAACGCGCTCGGATGAGCCAAGTGGTGGTAAATCAATTGTCTGTCTGAGGTGTGAGCTGCTTATCTAAAAACCAGTCTCGCTCATTCGACCTGGTGTCAGCAGGAGACACAGCAGCAGCAGCTCCAAGGCGAGGGAGGCCAGCCCCTGCTCCTCAAAGTCCCCTTGCTTAACTTTTAGTGATGTCTTTGGCTGCTCTTTTCCCTCACTATCCCGTTTGAGCAATTCAGGCAAGAGCCAACTCACCTGTGCAGAGATTAATAAGGGAGGCATTTAACTCAGCTTTTATTTTAGTGTCGCTTCCTCAAAGAAACAGAGTGAATTGCTGTGGTATTTTATACAAAAATGAGCTCTATCATCTAACTATAATCAACTCCCTCCATGCTGTAGGAAGAAAGCAGCTCTTGGTATCTGGACAGCAATTCCCTCTGCAAGGCTTGGCAGAAGCACTGGGAGCGGGGTTTGCCTACATGGAGCCTTGCATCACTGCAGCCCAGGGTGCACACCGAGACGTGGGCAGGGCAGTCAGAAGCTACAGATCATTTTCTGCAGAGGTTCAAGCTAATTACCACTTAAAAAACTGCTGGCACATGAGGGAGCGTAAAAACATAACAGAAAGGTGACACAAAGGCACCACACCAGACAGACAAATATGCTACTGCTAACACCCGAAGCCCAAAATCCTCTGAAACCAAATCAGACCTATTGTTGAATTACTGAGGCAGATACAAAAACACAAGAAATAGCAAAAGGGTAAGCAACAAGATTAGTGTAGTTCAGATACCTCTGAAGAGACGGGACAGGGTGGGAAAGCATATATACGTATATGTAATATTCTGGGCAAACACAGATGCACATTAGTCAACTCGAATCGCAGCTGCCCCAATTACACACTGTATGTGGTTCAGCATTCTTCAAGCACCGACTCTCGTTTATAACAGTACATCTTCTTGCCTCGCAGTACAAATAAATGCACTGTTTCTAAGATATGCCCTTCTTCAAGTAGATCATTACTGATGTCTGACTTCTTGGGCTTCCTGATAAATTATCCTCTTCTTTCACCTCAAGCAGAAAATGCTCTTCCACCAATAATCTATGACTGTCAGTCTTGATTACTTGTAAACAGTGAAGCTCTTTGAATATTTCTGCTTGTGAAAAGCGTTCATTTTCTCACTCACGTCTCCCAGTGTGAGATGCTGGCAGACCTGACAGCTGTGCTTTATGTTATTTTATTGAAGTTGTTAGTGCTGCAGAATGGTCTATGTTTTTATCACCACAATTCTTAAGGGAAAAGCAATATTGTTTTATCACACGTTCACAATGGGGAACCTTTGCTTCTCGCCCTTTGCTGCGGAGCCCAGAATTCACACTGCAGCAGGCTATGGTGAACCCAGGTCCAGGACTGGATGTTGCTTGAAATAACATCTGTATTACGGTGTTTTCTACTTATGTCGTAACATCAGCAGAAAAGCAACCCATGTTAACAGAATACTAGCTCTGTTAAGTATTGGGGAAAAAAGAGCTCTTACGAGCTTTTATGAGTGACAACAGTGTAAAGAGCTTAAGAGCTCTTTACACTATTGTCACTCTCCATGAATATTTACTGTTGATACTTAGGAGTTTATAACCTCCAACACATTTAACTACAAGCAAATTCATAGCGGTAGAGAGAGTAATTACACCAAACCACTGCAAGACAACAAATCCCAACTGCTCCGCCCCTTACAAGATACAACACTGACAAAGCCCACAGCTGGAAAACAGAAGAAGGAACTCATCTGATCCAAACTGCTGGCAAATATATCAGGCATTACCCTGCTGGTAATGTTTGTTAGTATCAATACTCCTTTGGACACTATCATGACCTGCTCGAAAGAGGCATCATTTTATTACTGAATTCCCACATTTAGGTGAAGTCTGCAAAATAATATTTCTGCAGCACATCAACACATGAACTGTAAGGAAGAGGAAAGTCCCATTTCCTCTCTCCAGTGGCAACCCATTTCCAGAGACTGGAGGCAAAAAGAAGCCCAGGGCTGCTGCACGTACCTCTTCCTCCAGCACCCATGGCTCCTCAGCCACTTGGTGATACTGAAGGACCTCAGTGCTGATTTCCTCTCGTTCTGCCCTTATTTAACTTAATTTCCGAATGGCTTTCCTTGTGCTTTTCTCCTTGGGCTTGTCCTGGCTCTTTTCCCTTAGTGCTTTCTTTCTCTTTTTATTTAGCTTACCTCCTCCTGGTAAGACTTCATTTTCACCTCTCCCCATAATGTAATTAACTGTGACTGTCACTGCTATCATCTGCAACTCCTGCTACGCTGTACCCTTTCCCCAACCTCTGCTGTCTCCCCAAAGGGAGCGGGAAGCCTCTCCTGGGCTGTGCCTCCTGTCTCCATCCCAAATATGTTTAGCTGGTTGTGGTTTGAATCTTACCAATACCGATGTTATCCCTGCAAAGCATACCTTCCATAGGAAATCTATGTTCATCACAGCTGTATTTTAAAGAGGGTGTTTATTTCTACTTCTTATCGAATTGTTGTCATAATGGCTGTAAATAAATATATATATATTTTCTTTACAGTTTTATTGTTTTGCTTTGGGGAAAGACTTGAACCTCGTACTTCACACAGACATGAGTAACTGTGTGCTTTTTAGCAAATCACTTAAATGAAGAGAACGTTGTGGGAACACAAAGGTTAAGTAAAAAGCCTGAGCGCATGAGCTTAAGTGCTTTGCTAAAATACAAGACCAAGTTTCCAACAATTCCGTATAAAAAAGACAAGAAAAAAATAGGAAAGGTATCCTGAGCAATTTCCTTTTTAAAGGATAAGAGACAAAAATCAACCACAAGCAGAACGATGGCTGCACAGAAAACACATTTCCTGCTCAGGGAAATACACAGATTGTACTCTAAAGAGCTGAAATCTTGATGGACTTCCAGTTTGGCTCCATCTGAGATAAAATTCTTGGAAAGAGAGTACATTACAAAGGAGATACTTGAAGGAATATCCACCAGGGTTAGAAGTCCTGCCAAAGACTTGGAGAACTGCTATTTGCAGTCTGATATGAATCCAGGCAAGAACCCATGAATGTGTTTGGCTGCAATTTCACTGTGTTTTTAAGTAGAAAAAGTTGCCCGTTATCCTCCCAGGTAGCAGATAATGTCACCAGTTACACCTGGAAAGGCGAGGTGAGAGGGATGTGGGGGGACTTCCTAAAAGCATTTCCTAGTGAGAACTGTCTACACGAGAGACTTGTTTTGCACAGAGTCCTGGGTAAGAAATGGCAATGTCATCAACGTGATAATGCTGAAGGAAAAGTTATACTGTGCACACAGCCTGCCATGCAACATTACTCATTTGGAAAAAGGCTATTTTTAATCAAGAAAAAGCACTTTAATCAAGGATAGAGCCAGTGATTCAAAAATTTCATGCAGGTGCATGTATTACTTTACTGAAAGCATTTTCCCCAAAGGTCAGAGCTGCAGGGAGATGTGCATGTCCCATCCCAGCACTGGAGATAACCTCGGGGTGCCCACATCAGCCTGATGTATTCTGGCTCTCGGCTCAGGGAGCCTCAAAGTCAGAACTTCCCCTGCTAATCCTCTTAACTTTAAACAAATACTTGCGGTACCGTAGGCACACTCAGATTCATGGCATGCCAAAGACGACACATTTGTGTTAGGGAGGTTGATTCAGTTTTCCTTTGTATTTTTCCACCCGCACAAAAGAAATCAGCTGCAGGTCCTACAGCATAAACACAGAGCTGGTTCAGCAAACAGCAGGGACACGAGCACACGAGATGCCCCCAGCTCCTGGGGAGCCCTTCCCTCCTCCCCGCATCTCTGGGAGCTGCAGGAAGAGCTCAAAACGGCCAGAACAGAGAACAGATTTCTGCTTGGCAGGTGAATGAGTGTACCCAACAGCTCCTATTGAGCAAACCTCCCCACCTCCTCCCAGCCCCGCAACTCTCTGAAATTAAAAAACAACATTCAATCAACGTTTCCTGCAGTAGCTTGTACTCTGAGTCACTCTCTCCACTGACTGCAGGAAGATTTTAAGATTCCAAATGTCAGAACTGACACATGCTGCCTGCTGGAGGTAAACCCCTGCGGTTCCAAAGCCTGCTTGTGTGTGCTTCCAGGAGCACTCAGGGACCCCTCGCCTGCCAGCAGACCTCCCCAGGACAGGGCTGTCTGCCTTCTCCTGGATGCAGCTCCATCCCCAGGACACCCTTTTCCTCCCAGGCACCCCTCTGATACTTCTTTAGCTTTCAGCCTGGCACACACAAGGCTACCTTGCCTCCAAGATTGCCTCCCCGGGATCTAAGTGGCCAATACCATCCAGTAAGTAGGCACTAAAATAGGTTGAGGAATAAATTGCTCTCATTTAACATTCACTCTGAAAAATATGGCTGCGTTTATTATGCAGTATATTGTTTTATATACTGTTTTGTTATAATAAGTCATGTTTAAAATGTCATGACATTTAAATCAACAGCAATAAGAGGGAAATACTGAAAAAGAACAAGATCAGAAAGGATTTGGAAAAATCCTAGCAAAATGTTACGGGCCAAACTCCACAGTTATAGTGAAAATGAAGTGGTTGTTCCCAGGTGTGGTGGCAGAGAGGTGCTACCACCAGTGGGGTGGTTGTGGTTGGCTATGGCCAAGGGCCTCCAGCGCTTGAGGCAAAGCCATCACAATGCTGTGTCCCCCCTGTGGTTTTCGTTTCTCTGGGCTGTCCTTTGCCATCGAGCCACCACAATACCCTGAATATGTCCTCGGAACTTGATAATGCTATTTGTCCCAGAGAAGAGCTTTATTTCAATGCCTGTGCTAAGTTATATGAATGAACTTTATATATATATACTATAAAAGCTTACTTTAATGCGGCTTCATAGCCTTTGAGAAAACACACAGACTGTCAACCACTGATGATTTACATGCATAATGGCAGATTTTCACCACAAAGACTTTTGATGTTGAAATAGAAAATAAGTTGGATCAGAGGAGCTACTGCGTTACTGCAGACTTTGTGCTCATTTTTCTATCAGGTCTGAGCCCGTATGGAGCATCCCTCACTGCTGCCTCTTTGCATCCTCACCCCCCGCCAAGGGGAAAAACAACAACTGCAACAACAAAACAGATGGCGATGCAACGAAACATTAAACCCAATCCCAATACCTGTGCTGTACCACAAATATCTCACTGAGGCAGAGGGTAGGAAAGACAACAAAACGATCTTTTCTAGCATCTTAAGGGATATCTAACCTTGTAATTGCTCTAGACACAGAGGACACACAAGATGGAGACCAAGACTACTTAAAAGCTGTGTGTATTTTCTAAAAATTAGTAACTCAATGTTCCCATTACAACCTGCCAATATGAATGACATTTACTCTTGCTCTGAGGAATGAAAGAAACTCTAAGAGACAGACTGCATTAAGAATCTATTGATATTCCACTGACCCAGTGCCATATGAACTAGACAAGTTTTGTCAAGGGCAAATGCCCCAGAGTCTGAAAATTCATTTCTTAAAGTAGCAGCAAAGGAAAAAAGAAATATATATGTATCTTCAGTGTCTAGAATACTTATAAAATCAAGTGTAGGCTCGTACTGTCCTGATATTGCAACAGCAGTTTGTAGCACTAGACCCAGATACGTGAGCAGAACTGGAAATATCAAATGGTCAATCACCTCTTCCAGTTTTCCTAGCAAGTTAGTACTGCCATAAAGCTTAAATGGGATGTTCCCTTAAGAGATATCACATGGGTTTTAACTCAGTTTATTTTATCTTACTACGCAAACTTCACAAAGCTAAGTTATCCATAGCAGAATAGGGTCTAAGACTTTCCTTTGCAAGGGATGGATGCAGAAGGCATGAGTTGTGCAGGAGGTCCCCATGGCACCCTATACTGGTGGGGACACCCAGGCAAAGGAACTGGAAGGAGAGTGAGGAACAACTCGATACTGTCCAGGCAGGCTCCTTCATCCCTTAAGATAATCCTCTTAACTATTACACTAAATCAAATGAGAACAAAAAGTCACAGACAAGGGATCCAACAGAGAAGCAACACAAGAACCCCTATTTATTTTTTCTTTGTGAAGCTGAGCCTGGGATAGCAGTGCCTTTTTCGAGGGGTAGAGAAGCGCAGGCTGCCTTCATTCGAGGAGGAGGAATATATTTGCTCCTGTTCCAAGCTGCAATATTGGCCTTCTGTTCAAATTCTTTTTCTGGGGGGTAAGACTACAGTTATACCCACGTGAGGCCCACGCTGAAGAGTGGGGATGGCGTTATAGCCTGGAAATATAATATTCTGTAATAGATTTCAGTGAACGAACTGAATTTGGGCAAAATTAATTTTAGCTGGATACATTGTGCAGTTAATTAAGGCTGATAGCTTCCACTAGAAGAAAGGAGTTTCTGATGAAAATACATTGAAAATCTTATTAAACTGCCTAGTAAAAAAAAAAAATCAGTTGCCATAGCCTGTGCTGCATCTTCCCAGACACCTCCATGTTTCTATACAGAAATCCTGTACTGATACCATTTGCATAACAATATTTAATATGCAGATTTGAGTATCATTGCTTTTGGACAGAATTAGTGTTCAGACCTTTGAGCACACACACATTTTAGAAATACTCATCTTGAAAACCTCACTGGAACTTTATTTGCAGCATTAGTGTGAGTTCTGCTCCTGGGAGCCTCACGGATGAGGTGGTCATATAAACATGGAGAGGTAGAAGGCAGAGAGAACATGAAGATGGAAATGTTTGGGTTGCTTTTCCCAATCTTCAGAGATTTTGTTTTCAGTTCATTTTGTTCATGCCTTAGGAAATGATGAGATCAACAGAAATGAACGCAATTTCCAGCCAAAATGAACACAGCTCATGGCTCAACTGAGAAGAGGTGGCGTGTTTTTCCAAAAGCTCAACTCCAATACTTGCAGACCAAACACCCTGAGAACAGATCTAGCATGAGCTTGCATCATGTCACTTTGCCAGTCTGGGAATTTACAGGTTTTCGACTTGTTCCTGAGGAAGCCAATTGGGAAAATAGGTTGTACTGCCACATCATGTGGTGGACCTGCAAAATCATTTTATTCATTGAGACGCAACTCAAAGTCAGGCCGTGGTATCTCAGTAGCAGAACTACTACAGAAGGCCTACCGCTCCATTCCTCTCTCCCATAAGCCTTTCATTTTTTAAGCTAGCCTTCAAGCAGAATTCCCAGGAGGCGTATTCTGTGTTCCCAGAGCTTATCCTGTGCATGTACGGATGTGTACAAAGGTGCCCAAGCTTTCCTCGTTCAGACCCGTAAGCATTATTATATTACATTTAATTGCAGAAGACACTGTCTTAACAGCTTTATTTCTTATATGACATCTTGTGAATTGCCTTTAAGAAAAGCCATTTACAAGACTTCTATATATATGTAAACTAGTATTCTAATGTCACATTCTTGTTTGCACATAACCTTGTAGTCACGTCAGCTAATCCGAATGCAAAAAGCAAGTGGCCCTTCACAGACTTCAGTTAGGAAACAGCAGCATGGGTTTTCATAAAACAAAAGTGTTTGACTGATACTGTGCAAAATCTGTTCTGCTGGAAAACCGGCATCTTGCCCATCATCTTCTACAAAGTTCAGTATTTTTGTCAGTGCTCATCTCCTTGACTTCTTAATTGTTTATGTTCACTGACTGTATCAAATGGAGTTTGCCTTTGCCTTTGCTCACTGTGTATTACATCTTTTAATCGGTATATATAATTACTTACCACAATCTGCCATGCCAGATTTTCTAAGCATTAGTCTAATTAACTTAAGCTTGATAATTATGTTTCAGATATCATAACAGTACACACAGAACTTGCAGATTATGCTGTTAGCTTAGCTGTTTCTGATAACGTTTTTCCCCTATTCTTATTTTCACTTTTCTTTTTGTACAGGGTGGGAGCATGGGGGGGGGGGACGGGGACGGAAGCTGCTACTCTGTTTAAGCAACTGGAGGTTTCCATAAAAGCAAAAATCAGGCTGTTTATAATAACAGGTCATCAAATAAGGCAACACAAATGAGAACAGATCCAAAAGGCCACGATTTCATCTACTTATAGAAGTAGAACGTCAGTGAAAGAAGAAACCTGAGCTTCCAACAGCACAAATCATAGAGGATTCAGACGCAACCTCGCAGCACTTACTGGCCAATTACAAAAGTACTCAGACTTTCCACAGGTCTCCAGCCTCAGCTATTCTAATTATACGCCTGTTGGCGACAGCGTGCCACCAGGGAGGTAATAAATAAGTGATAACATGCATGGGACCTGGCACACATACCTTGCCAGCACAGAAAGATCATCCCTCACAAAGTGATGTGGGCCATCTGGGCATATGAAATATGCAAGCCTGAGACCCCAAATAACAGTAAATAGATGCAGAGAACACTTATGTCACAGTAATAAAGAAAAGAAATCAGTAAGAGGTTATGGGGTTTTATTTGGCTTTCTGTGCAATACTTTTCTTCTCGCTTCTGTCCAATTCGCTTTTTTACCTTTTGAGCCCATCTGCTTGAACTGCTTGAGTGCAGTGGTCCACAGAAGCTGCCAAGCCTACTCAGAGAACCACACTGAGGATGCTGCACTTACTCTGGAGTTACTGGCAAGGATTTAATCAGCTACAAAACACTGAATCACTCCTATTTTTAACGCAGACTTAATAGATACGGAGAGGACAGGAACACGCAGTTCCTCTTGCGAAGGTTCCGCATTCCAGCCCTTATTTTCAGGTGACTGAAGGGCTGTTACCCTTGACAGAAAAATTACCAGCAGTCAAGGAAGTAATCAGAGCAGCCAGTCCATAAATAAGCATAGCATAAATCTGAATATTAGTAATTAGCATTTGATTCAATCAGACCAGAAGTGTTAGACCACTGTAGCAGCAATTCCTTATAGGAAACTATTTAACGTTCCAATTATCTTTAATGGATTAACCTCAAAGTATGGCTGAGGTGCAACATCCTAAGAATCCCTTTGCTCATCTGCAGTCCACTTGCAACTAATTTCCCTTCACAACCCTACCTCAATTAACATTTTTCTGTATTTCATACATGAGTAACTGCAGTACTGAAATATGCAATCCTTTCCCAAATTTAATAGCTGAGATACCTTAATTCTGATTCTACAAATGAAGGAAAATCATTTTTTGCTACTATCAAACCAATTAATTTCTTTTTTTTTTTTTTAACTGACTTTGCATCTGCAATGTATGTATGAACCAAAAAGGTCCTACATTTTTCACATCATAATTGCTTGGGAATGATCTGTTAGGCAGCACTCCAAAGACAAAAAAAAAAAGGACTTAAAAATCAGCAGATTTTAAAGTTTGCTTTACATTTTCCATCACTAAAATTTTTAAAGACTGTTTTATAGTAAGAAAGAAAAGCTCAATTGGCATAATATTAAACCATCTGGATTTGAAAGCCTTGGAAAGTGTAACAATCCAGGAAGGAAACAAGAATACACTCTTACTGGCCACTGTACATCTGTAGTGACACAACTGAATAAAATCACTGCAAAATAAAGATCACTTATGTATAACATAAGGAGCATTATGCAGCATGGGTAGAATGAGGGACAGCTAACTGCATTAGCTCAGAGTTCTCATATGCCCCTAAAATAGGCAAACGTGCCCAGTCTTAACCTGTCTACGCAGCAGGGCCACAGCTGGACCTCATGACCCTTCCCACTGCTGTTGTACGGTGAGGAAGCTCTTGCTTTGTGCCATGGTTGTGGCAAAAGGAGCAGCATTCTCTAACAGATTAGAAATCTGACATTATTTTCCTTTTCACTGCATGTTTGCAGCATTATTTTAGCATTAAGAAAAATGAACACATATGCAGATAACAGCATCCACACAGCAATATGGCATAGCTGTTTTCCTTCTTGCAAGCATCCCATTTAACTTTATCATCAAATGCCACACAGTGTTTCGCTCTTTACTGATTTTAACCTCTGTTTAGAGCTAGGCATTGTGTGCTGTGCACATCATCTAGTGCTCGCTATAGAGAAGAGCATTAACAGTAGAAAGACACAGTGACACTGTGCATGAGTTCTTTTTCAGGACTGCTGGATTCTGTTCCCCATCTGACACACCCATGTGATGCCACAGAGCTCCACTGCCACATCTCTGAGCTCCTAATGTCACAATGAAGTGACACAGACAGGGACACAGACATAACACTGCTTGTCCACACAGCTACACAAACGCACTTTATTTTGTATATTAATTTCTATAACAAATAGAGATATGCATGGCCTATTTGGTTACACGAACAAATCCGTGCCCTGAAAGATGATGCTCTCATTAAATGGAGTTGCATGCCCAAATCTTATAAGTGCTGTTTACTTTGCTGGCAGCACAGCCAGCACACTACAGAGCATAAATCTTTCACTATTGCCACTCACACTGAGAGCACCCCACAGTGAATTCTGAACGCTTAAAAAAATTAAATAATCCAATAAGAGGAGAATATATATTAATAATCAATAACTGCTTAATTTAGCTAACACTGTGAACACTCTCTCTCCAATCCTTTACTGCTTGCAAGAGAATACCAGATATCCTAACATTTCACCCCCAACTTGGAGCTTTGTTTTTTAATCCAGTCTTTTTTTTATTTTTTATTTTTACAGCATGTTTCACTTAGGATTAAAAGCTAAATAGTAATGAAAAGCAGAACTGTAGATTATTTTGTGTTGGAAGAGACCTTACAGGCCATCCAGTTCCAACTTTCTGACACAAGCAGGGCTACCACCTACCAGATCACATTCCCCAAAGCCCCACACAACCCAGCCAGGGATGGGGCACCCACAGCTCTCTGGGCAGCCTATGCCAGTGCCTCACTGCCCTCATAAAGAATTTGTTGCTCACATGAAATCTAAACCTACCGTCTTTTATTTAAAACCCTTACCCCTATCAACTACAGTCCCAGATAAAAATAAACTCCTCTTGCCACTACTTCTGTTTTTAAGCAATACCACACTGCATTTATGTATGAAAGCTGCTCTCGTTTCCAGGACTGTTTCAGGCCTGATTCTACCAATGCTGTTTGTCATACATTCATTTCCTGTAATGGTTCTGGCCCACTTGCCCAAAAGGGGAGAAATTCTTTACATCTAGTGGGCACTTTTATACCTCTGGGCAATTGTCCAGGGCCAGGCCCTTGCCTGATGCTCCACCTGAGCTGCTGCACCCTCCTGACCCCTCTGCATCTTCCTACAACACCAGAGCCAGCCAGGCCAACCCTGCTTTCAGGAAAGCACTTGTAAGTCCAACAGCTGCCTTTCAGATCGACTGAACCCAGAGGGCAGCAGACTGCCACCTCCTATCACAGTTTACTGGCACTGCTATCTGAATTGATGTATATATATTTTAAGGCTGTGCTCTAGATGACAGTGCCAAGCATCTAGGGACATTTCAGGAAATAGCCCTGAGAACATCAGAAAAGCTACAAATACTCTGTTAGGGATTATCTCCATGACATGGATCAAATCGAGGGTTTCATCTCTGGGATTTGGGGGCACCAGTAAAAATTTGGATAAATGCTACTGCAAAAAATTATTTGTCTGAGTTCACAGCCGAAAAATATCTGCTGAAAACTAGCATGGTGAACCATCCTGGGTTCAATCTCAAATAATGAGACAAACGTTGAGAATTATTAAAAGAAAGCAAAGTAGGTTTTACCAGCTTACTACAATAAGCTTATCGCATGAACACAGATTTTGTGCTGATTCTGCTACCGGTAGGAACAGGTCATTATCCCCACAACTTGAACAAGAGGAAAGGAGGACGTTTTCTCCAGATAACGACAATTTCGTGAGTGAAACTGAATTTCTCAGGCCCCAGTTCAGAAAGGTATTTAAGTTCTCTCTCAACACTGAGTGCATCTGAGATCCATTGCAACTCACTTAGGTTGATCACTTAAATGCCAGAATGAGATTGCACTTAATACCAACAGACACCTATGTAATTAAACACACACACACACACACACACACACACACTTGAGCATGACACACAGAGCTGGATGTGTTTTACTCACTACCCACATTTGAGGATAAGAATTCTTTCTTTAATTAAAGCGAGGGAAGATGTCTGGATGCTCACATATTATGGCAGTGAGAGCAGTACAGGAAGAGATATTAAGTCATGCTATGAGTCAGAAAACTGTGCAGAGCCAGATTAAAACCAGGGTAATAATTATGACAAATCAGTTGAAATTATTGCAGAAAATGTTATCTGCCAGTTCAAAGCTGAACATTCTGACAAATTTTAGGAAAAAAACATTTTTCCTTCATTCTTGGCATCCCCTCTTGCATCTTCAGAAGCTTTTACTGTTAAAACACCCAGTTTTTCAATGCCATTTTCCAACTGTGGCTGTGGAACATTTGGTATTACTTATAGCATTCTTGTGCCTCAACAAGTAAATACATATGGCACCTAAGGGGTAAAAAGAGACATAGCGAGGGAGGATCATGTGTAGTGACTACTTGTAGTATCATTCCTATCCATTAGCACAGTCCTTTGACCCACTGTGATAATTGGGGTCTGCCTGTCTTCCATAATTGTAAGCTCAGCATAGGAAAACACACGGCTTTGACCAAGTCTGAAAATGTCATAATTTTTGTGGATACAAACAGTGCAGAAGAGGAGGAGCATGAATTCATCCCAACAAGAGAGCTTTGTATGTAATCATATTCACGGTGTCTACAGCACAATTTCTCCTAACAGTGTTCCAATGGCATATTCAAATAGAAAGCTCCATACACCTCTTAATATTTGATGTCAGAAGTGACATGTGGAGCTAATTAGATGTATTTACCTGCAAGAAGAGGTATGTGCCTCCATTCCTGCCTAACGCTTTAAAGCTGAAGAATCCTGTTGCTTCTACACGTCTGCAAAGGCAGTGGCCTTTTGCAATATCTAGAGGTCATATTTGTAATAAAGCTTGGAAGAAAAAAAAAAAGAAAAAGATGCATTTGCATTCTTCCCCCAGCATTCACTTCTGCATTAGATCAGCCCTTGGCTGCCTCAGCGAAGAACGAAATTACAGCAGGGCTCGGTGCAGACCTGTGGACAAAGCAAACAACCCCATCCTGCCAGGCAGCTGCTGCACATATTTAAGCCACTGGTAACAGGACGGCAGGCCACTTGCTGCTGGTTACTCTGCATTATCTGGGATAACCACCAGAGCCAGTGTGATGACACTGGATCTGCAGAGGTGACATTAGATCAAAGCCCCACTACACAACAGGCAAAGGCAGCAAGTCAGCCCCATCAGCAGCAGAATTCGACCCAGCTGGGGTCTGCTGCATTCAGTGGAAAAATATCCATTGGCTTCAGTGGAAGTGAGTTCAGCATCTCAGTGCCAGCAGGGAAAAAAAAAAGCTCAAAAGGTCACACAGAGAAAACAAGGGGGAAAGTTGTTCCGAGGCACAGAGAGCTGCTTCCATTTTACTTTACTTTATTTTTCTGTTTGGGATTTCATATTGGCTTGTTTTTCAGCAGAGCAATGCATCCCACCATACAGCCTCCCCTAACTAACCAGGCAGGAGCATGATCTGTTTCAAAGAAAATCATGGGTTTGTCTGCCGACAACTCAATATTTCACTGCATCGGCCCTGTTGCTCAGACTATTTTTTATTGATCAGAATACCTCAGGCTATTAAGTTTATTAATTAAATGATAATTTTTTTTTCCTGGTGAGAACACAAGGAGATAAATGTCTTACAAATAAACTCAGAGCTTGCAGGCTGAGTCATGTGGTGATTTAGAAGTCATTTATCTTTTCCTCTAACCCTCAGCAAAATATAATCATTGCCACAATGCTCTGCGAGTCTAATGTGACTGTGAAATGTGCAACATAAAGAGGTATTTTTCATTTCCAGCACAATTATACCAAGCTTTTATGTGATACTAATTTGTAACTGCAATGCTAACAAGAGGATATGGATAGCTGTTAATCCATTTAAGCACAAGCTGCCGCCCTTCTGAAGCGGGGAGTGGTCTGACCCCATCAGCTGAAGACAACCTTTACAGAAGCTGAATTCAGCCTCAAATGTCTTTATCTGTCAAAGGCACACAAGTTTGCATATGCCTGAGTTTCCCAGTGCTTCACTGCTGTTCTGAGCCAGGCCTGGGATTGATAGGTGATGCTCTAAAGCTGAGAGACAGCAGCTCTTTGAAGAGCTTTCCCTCAGTGCTGCTTTTCCCAGGCTGAGCTGCTGGAGAGCACTTCTGCAGCAAACAAGTACCTTTGACTCCATTGCCCACCCCAGAGCAAGCGAAGGAGCTGCTTGGGCACCCTGCTAGGTGTGCAGGGAAAACACCGCAGCTCTTTGATCAAAGCCCCAGGCAAACTAGGTGCCAACTGACACCAGGTAGAAGGGCTCAGGTACAGAGGAAACTTGAAAAGCAAGAATCCAGATGGTCAGAAATGAAGAAAAAGGCACAGATCTCTTCCTAGAAAGGTGAAAAAGGCTGCCAGGAGCACAAAATTATGTGTTCACGTGTAACTATGTCAGCACCCACACGAGTGCTGTTGATACAGCAGGGCCACCTCCATTTAAGTCTCTGCACTGCAAAGGCTGTGGGCAGCTTCTGCTTGCAAGTACTTTTAATAATTGGCAGCACAGCTATTGCTTTAAGTGTTTGTAACACCAAATGCATTTCAGAATCCCTTATTCTCTTTGTGTTTCATCAACAGTAGCTTGATTCAAAGAGACTGTCATCAGGACAAACACACGGGGCAAAGTAACAGCTGAAAGCATCAGGAGAAAAATGCTGGAAGAGGGGGAAAGTATGAACAGAGAGCAGCCTAAATAATTCATGTGAAACAGGACTTCTGCATCCTGCCATGAGACAGACCGGCAGCAGCTGACATCTACTATGTGCAATTTGGATGCCAGCCCATGGAGCACAGGGCAGCAGGAGAGCTGGGTCTGCAAAGGTGTGCTTTGCTATTCCCAGTGACAGCAGGTAAGAATGCCAATAATGGACCTTAGTTTTTGTCCTAAATATTTCAGATTTTCCGTTTCTTCAAGAAGAATATGCTACCACACTCCTAGAAACTGGCTTTGCTCAGATCAAAAGACTAAGAAGCCTTCAAGATCTGACCTTTACAAGTTATGCCATTGTATTCCAAGTGCAGGTGATCCAACATACCACAAACTAGTTTCTTTCCTGCAGCATTTGCTGATCTCTTAAAATACCATAGAAAACTCGGTGTTCTTTACCACTGATGGTACCCATGGTTCTGGGTTTGCAATGTCTCATTCAAAACCAATGTAAAATCGCAGTGTAAAAGACACATCTCACACTTGCTGCTCTACTTCTCTGGCCCCAGAAGAGGAGATTTGCAGAATGAATCAAAGAGGCACAAACAGCAAAGGCAGTGTTTGCAGACACACACTTTTGGAAAAATGATGGCACGTGAACATAGACTAAGGCCTCTAATTTTTCATACCCCTTTTTGCAAGGAAAAAACCAGCTGCAGCAGCACCAGCCTACAGGTGGTAAAGGGACATCTGCACTGTCTTGCAGTGACCTTGGGTGCAGCTCCAATACAGTGGCTGGCAGCAAGCTCCAGAGACCTCACTGACATCTTCAATAGAAAGTAGGGCACACCATCAGCAGCATGCACATGTGCACTAAACTCCTTTTGCCCTAAGCACAGATATCCACTCTCCACAAACTCATCACTGTTGGGACACTGCTGGCAGCATGGAGGAGGTCAGAAAGCTCCGTGCACTTTAACCCAGGCTCTCTCCATCACAGTAACTCAGGGCTATTTCTTAGAATATCCCATCCCACTCTCTGGAGCTGTTTGCTTACAGTTCCAAATCAACATCTGATACAAAATAAAAGAACCATAAAGTGTTTGAAGAAATCAAGATCATGAAAGCTCTGTGACAGCTACACTGAGAAGCAGTGCTGCTTCTTGGCATCTGAGTGCTAGTTTGTCAACCTTTGCTATTTAAGCAATTCACAGCCAATTTAATTAAAAATATAACAGATCTGAAAGCTGCTAAATTCTTGCAATGACTATCAGTCATTTGATAATGGTATGAAAGAGCCATCAGAAGGGAACTGTAAGCAAACTTTGTTGAGATTGAATAATAGGGGCATTACAGCTCCAGCCATTAATGTCACATTGTTTAAAGAAACCTCGCTGTCCGCATCAACCTAAAAACCTGGCATTTTTATGTCAACACACTCATTTACAATCAAAATGTATTTTTAGCAGAAGTACAGTGCATTTAATGGTGACACTGCCCATTTTGCATTCTGAACACTAAAACAGCCTCTGCTGTGCTCACTTCATCATTTAGTTGACTTCATACAGAACTTCTTTTCCTCCCCTTTCCTGCTTGTCTCTAACATGAATACCCCATATTCATTAGTAATTAAATACAATAGCAACTCTAACACTGTTGCACGGCCGAACTCTTTTATTACCAACACTCTCATGTTTAAATTATTTCCTTTAAATAGTTGTCTCTTGTTATTCTAGTTCAGCTCACAGGGGAAGTTCTGACTGACAACTTGGGTGAAGGATGCCAAATTCAATAAGTGAACAAACCCAGAATCAACAAATACTGGTTTCATCATTAGAATAAAGTCACATTCCACCATATCCACAGGAGTTTGGGGTTGCTGCCAGGGAATACTGCAGGGAGAGAATCATATGCAGTCCTCAGCTCAAACCATGTTCAAAGTTCTTGTGACAGGTTAACGCTTACACACTGATTAACTCAGCTTCTAGGCATGGACACAAGTGCATTCACAAGTGCAGATGGGAAAAAGAAGCCTGCACGCCCATAAGCTGTGATAGATGGACTGCAAAGCTCTCCTGGTGAGGACTCATACTTTCAAATTAGCCAAAATCATCTTTGAAAGAAAAGGGAAGAAATAAACCCCTAGAGGCTTCTTTTGGTCACACAGCTCCAACATCAGAGATTTGTGACAACAATACTGTGTCACACACACACACACACATATATATATGTAAACATACTGCAAGACAAATATAGATACATGAAAAACAAGAGCTAATAAATCTTGCTTTGGAGGTTAACCCCTATACATAAAGTTTCTAATCTGTTTTGAAATTCATTTTGCACATCTAAAAAGGAAAATTTTCTGTGATGAGAACTAGTCCAAATATTCTTTTTTTTTTATAGAAGCACTGCAAAATTACAATATTTATATATAGTAGCAGATGCTGCTGTACAATATAATACAACTTTATATCATATACTGCCTTTCACACCAAATGCATTCCCAAGCACCGAGCAGAATTAAGTACAAGGAAGCAGTGGATGCAGGCAGTACACAGTATAAATTATAGAAACCAGTGGTGTAAAGACACCGTATGATGAATAAATTAAGGCACTGAGCCATAAGGCCAATAAAAGAGTGAGAAAAAAATTAAGAGGCATATGCAGATGAGAAAACCTACTTTAAAAAAAAACAAAAGTTGAAGAGATGGAGAGTTGATGAGGCAGAAAGTTACACAGAGGCTGCTCCAGATGGTAAGAACAGCAGCAAAGAAAGCAAAGGCCACCAGGAGTGGCACGACTGTGCAAAGCAGCACAAGGAGGCTGCAGAGTCTGGGGAAGAAAAAAAGGAAAGGAAAAAAAAACAAGAAAAGGAGATGTCTGCAATGCTGGCTGTAGAAATAAGGAGGGATTCTGAAAATCTAAATATCAGGAACAGAATATTTGAAGTACACGCAAAGGCACCAAAGACTGTGGCTGTAAAAGCATCCTTCAGCTGTAGTGCTTGAGGAGCCTCCTGCCCTGCTGGCTGATTTGGAAATACGAAGTTTGGAAGGGAAAAAACATTCCCACCTTGTCTGATAAATGCTGATTCCCAGTTAGGGTACAAACACCTGTACGAACCCACGAGTGCCCATGCACACAAGGAAATGCTTCTCTGTCACAAATATGGAGTCAAAACCATTTGCCCAAGTACATGGCTGACCTGACATCCACATCACACACTGTATTCTCTTTTTGGGCTACATGTATTTCATGTACATGATGCCCTGCTACCCAAACAGATTTGAGCAAAGACTGAAATGATGCAGCAGCAGCACCATATTGTTAATATTTTTGAAAAGTCAAACACGACCGTGCTATGCTACGCTGTTTTTAAAATACTAATAAACAAACATTGAACAAACTCATATTTAGCTCTTGGGCCTGAAGCTACAGTACACAAGCAGCAAGTTGGCATAGATGTGTTGGCCAGAGTTTACTCGGCTCTGAACTAAGTGGCAAAAGTGATGATAGTGTCATTTGAAGTCACCAGGCATACATATTTGTGGATCCCTTTCACTCTGACTGAGTTGTCAGTGTGAGAACAGTGCTGAAAATAAACATCCCTCTGTCGACCTCCGCCGACAAGCCTGGGCAACCTTTAGGCTTTCAGACTAGCAAGGTCTAGTGCTCACACGTAGCTTCTGCCGTGGCATTTTCAAGCAGAGAATGACAGCAGTGACATTTAAATCTTGTTCATCTCCTTTCCATATCCAGCTTTATTTCCTAGCTCATCATCTGCAGTCTCTGCCAGCCTAGCCCCAAGACAACCCTGCTGTATCAACCCGGGATATAGTCACAGTGCTTATACAACGTGGTCTTACGCACCTCAGAAGACGAAAATACATAAATGCTGTGTTTAACGTCCTGCACATAGATCCAATAATACTATAAACAAAAAGGAATTAAAAAGACTGTCTAGGAATAAGGCTAAACAAAGCAACTGCTTCTGAGATCAAGACCTAAACCACTGAACTCCCACTACATGGAATCCGTCACTCTGGCACATCCAGGCACACAGTGTGCAGAAATGAGCTCAATTCTTACGCAGAAACCTGGCAAATAACCTACTGGTAATTTAAAAGCCCTCAAGAGGGCACCTAGGAAAAGCCTGAGTTACTTACTGAATTAGTGGTGGGACTCTGTATGGTGGGTAAACATTCATCTCTCTGCTATCAGCTACAGAAGGCAGTAAATGTAAACTATCTGGTGCTCACAAGCAAAACAGCACAGAAAGAATTGGAGGCAGTATAAATTCACTTTTCCATCTGCCCCTTTTAACTTTTGGACTCAAGCGTTTCGTTTTAACAACTTCGGCATTATCACCTGTTATCTGAGTTGGCCACAAACGAGCAAATAACTCAAATTTTAGGCCTACTACTTACTTTATGCTCAGTTGTGAGGATGCTGTATCATTCCAAAGTCCTTGTGATACATGAGTGCTATATGATGCATTCATACCAACCTGACCGTCTAGAATATGAAATGCAATAGGAATGGATGCACTAAGGAACACAACAAATCAAACAAATAATCAGCCGTAGGGCTGACGGCAGGACAGTGCTGGTTTATATGAAATAGCCTTTGAAAAACAGTTACATTATTTACCTGTGATCTAACTTGGCATTTAAATAAATTTCAGTTAAATACTGACACATACAGGGATACCACTCGTTTGTTCTACTTCTACTTTTCAAATAAAATTCTCTGGAGTGGATCGTTGATTATTTAATGGGCTAATGACTATTCTAGGGCTTTAAGGAGCATGCAAATGTCATGCATGTCTGATACCTGTGTGGTATAAACACAGAAAAATCCCACGAACAGAAGATTGTATGGCTTCGCAATTAATTTAGGATACTGTCAGTCACAATCTTTTGCTTGGAATCTCATGCTGAGATGCTGGCTGCGATCCCCAGACTGAACAGGAGCTTGGGCTGTCAGAGCAGTCCAGATATGAACCCTCTGAAAAGGATTAGGTCTTCCTCTGAGTCAAGGGCAAGAATGCAGTACAGTTCCTTATGAAACTTAGTAGCCTCTATAGACAACTATAGGAAAATCATAGCATCTGTCAAATTTAGAAGCAAGATACAAGCGATCGGGGCTAGGCACATTCATAACATGGAAAAAGAAATCATCAACCACAAATAATGCACTTTAGGTGACCTAGCTACATTTATTCAATCTGACTGAGCAGAAAAAAAGCATTATTAAAAGAATTAACACAACCCATCCTGAGATTTATTTGTATGGAACCAGCTGGTGGGTGAGATCATGTAAGAATTGATTTTTCTGCCTTACTGAAAAAAATAAGGTTAGGTAGAGACTAAAAATCATTATCTGAGGTGCCCAGAATGTCTTAAGCAAAACTAAATCACAGCTACAATTCTCTCAGTGCAAATATACAACTGAGGAAGATGTGGTAAAAGTTAGGTTGTTCTAACGACAAAATCACCAAATATAATATAGTTTAAAAAAAAATAGATCATATTTTGAAGATGTTGGGACAAGCATTAATTCATTTACTAACTAGGTCAATAAAAATGTCTGTAGCCAAGAGCTCTATTAAAAGTCCATAATGTTACCTTAATGGAGGAAAACTAATAGAGTTCTTTTGGAAGTTGTCCATAAAATTAATATTGTAGAATTTTAGTGGATGTCTTAAACAGTTTAAATATACATTTTTATTAACAGACCTAATAAGAGAATTAAATTATAATCATTACTTTCTGTAAGAGGAAGTATTTACATTTTGAGAATCTTAAATGGAGCTTATTTCTTAAGAGAATTTTGGAACAATGCTCATTATTCAACACTGTGAAGCAGCAAGCTGGCATCCACGCATAGAATATCTGCCAATTTGCAACTACTGCAGCACTCACTCGGAGCCTCTCTGTCTAACCCACTTTGCATGGCAGCTGTCCAGGACCTCGACCTGCAATGCAATCCACTTCCTTGTCAAGAGCCCTCCTTGGAAGGCATTAAACTCAACCAGCAACCACAAAGCAAGAAATAAATAAAAATCTTGCTAATCCAGAAGGCAGACAACTCAGAACGGTCTTATATCAGATATCAGCTCACGACATATTTCAGCAAGCATTTCACCATTCAAAGCCACATACCTGGCTTATCCCAAGTTATGGTGTATTCCTTATTCCTGTGACTAACTGCTTACTGCTGGTCTGTGTGCATTTGCAGTTGAATGAAACCCATCTATTTTACCTAAACTGATTACTTGCTTGTAGGGCCACAACAGCCAATGGACAATGCAGACGAGCTCACTGGGTGCCTTAAAGGATTGTCACGGTTTAAACTAGACAGCTTTCCATGTGCTGCAGAAGGCACACACTGCAAAATGAGACACAGCACTGGAGGCAAGATTTGGCAAAATATTTTGGCACAAAGGACAGTGAGGAATGATGATGCTTCCGTGTTGGAAGGGAAGTCCCACGCTGACATAAAGGTACTTTCCTGTTTACTTTCCTATTGAGATCTGTAGGCTTCAGTCTGCAAATGAATGACTTGATGAACTTCTGATGTCACTGTGTTTTAATAACTAATTTCCGTACCTGGGCAATTGAAATTAATGCTTTTGGAGCTTTATTACCCTGTCACATCATCACAGGTCGCAGAGTACAATTTCTTGACATGTCAGTTGGTAGGAGGCGTTATAACAGCACCAGTTTTGTATATCATGGTAACATATGCACATGCCTTCCAAAGTGAGCAGAAACCCATGCCCTACTCACATCGTCCTCACTCTATCACACCAAAGTGAGGGGACTCAATGCAAAGAAAACAGCAAATTATGGAGTATTTATCACTGAGTAATCAGTGCTGATAATCAGATCTTGCCTCTTGTTATCAATGTTCAGTTGGAATGGACACTGGCAGGTGTATCATATCACACAGTAATTGCTACAAGCACTGGAAGATTTTCTTTCCCCCCCCAAAACAGCTTGCCAGATTGTTAAAACCCTTCCAAGGAAGCTGGCAGCAATACAGCATCCACAGAGCAGACCAGAGCATTGGAAACTATTTCAACCATCACATTACCGGACACATTAAAGGACCAGATCCAAAGGCCATAAAAGCTCCAGGAAACTTTTCATAGTCTATAATGAGGTTTGTATCAGGCTCCAGGTCCCAAATGGCTATCTGGTTTGGTATTCATGTTTGTGAAAATTACAGAATGTCCTTTCATTCCAGAAGAATCTTATCAGAAAATTGATCTCTTTATATATAAGTCTTCAGCCAAGGTAAAGTCCTTTCAGGAGTTTTATGGCTTCCTATCATTCTTTTCAAAACCCTCTGGAAACCAGAAAATATGCTGATACTGTTTCTATGCAAAAAAAAAAGAATAGTTAAATAAAAAAAACCATATATGTAATTTGCATAATTCTCAAGTGTTTGTGAATATCAGCATTCTCTGGTTTCTTCAACAAAAGTGGCAAAGGTTAATAACAAACAGGTAAAAAATCACCCAGGATTACAGGATTATTTACAGAAGCACCTATCTGAAAACCACCTCACTCATTTTCTTATTTATAAGAACTACCACTGCGTTCTCTCTATGTATTTAAATTAAATTATCTAATGGAAATGTTATATATGAATAGCTCAGCAAGACGCTGTATTGAAGCAACCCACCTTATTCCAAATAAAAGCTGATTGCTAGTTCTGGGCCTGTAAATGTGTCAGACAATAATTTTACTGCTTTGCAGGTAGCAGAACACCCAAGGTTCTTATTCCCAAATGGTGATTGAGTGATAGCTTTTAATATTGCCTAATGATCACAAACATGTGGAGTCTTGTGTTAACATCTGCTTTATGGGTAGAGTCGCACACTAGAACTACTCACAAAACAAATAACCCCCTGCCCTCCAATAGCTAGAATTAATAGAAAAAGCACGTGCTCTTTTATCACCAAAGAAAAAGTAGCAGGGGATGCTGTAAATATTTCTAGGTATGTTTTATGTAATGTAAAACTGAACAGATGACTTCATTCGGAGAGCTCCTAGGAGTCATGAGCTCTGAAGAGGGGAGAACAGTTTGTCAGGAGCATTGGAGGAGCCAAACAAGCACAGAACAAAACCCTTCACTGCAGATAAGGAGAGCTTTGCCTGAGGACAAGCTTTTCGTCATGCCAGCTAGGATGGTGAAAGGGTGCTTAACTGCTGCCCTTACACACATGACCTAAGATGTATGTCTAAGCAGACACTTTCCCATTCCCACTGATAATTTAAGCATCTGTAGTTGGCTAATGACAGTCTGTGCACAGTGCCTGCACACAGAAGCATCCTGGAGCTGGGAAGGCATGGAAACACTTCGCAGAGTAGAGCAGCAGCTCTGCTCAGGGCTGAGAGAGGATGGAAGCAAATCCCTGCATCCACAGGATATCCCATCACATGTCTCAGGCCAACTAGACCCTCTTGTTGGAATAAGAGGAAGTATTTAAGCTCCGCAAAAACTGCTGCACTGCAGGGAGGAATTCAGGGCAATTGTTCAAGAGAGCACCAAGGGTGTTATGGCCATTTTGCGGGCATTTAGAGGGGAATCACTGCATGCACTAGCAGCTCGTGAAACCCAGATGATGGATGAGACTGCAAATCTACTATCTGTAACACTGATATGCAAGAAAGGAAACTCTCCTTTAGGCAGAGGGTATTCTGAACGCTTACTGCACAGACCCTGTACTCAAGATATCAAGTCAGCAAAACCCTTGCACCTGTGGCACAGGTGATTACAAAGACCCATCAAAACAAGCAAATTTAAGCACATCAGTATGAGTTGCCTAAGAGCTGTAATGAGCTACAGGTTCTGTGAGCCACTCCAAGCCCTCAAAGTAAACCATTCCGGTAGATGACACTATGAGGAACAAAGTGTGAAGTACGACATGAATAATACAGAGACCAAACTTCAGCATCATTAACACTGTCACAAGTCTACCTCTTTACCTGAGATAGCAGGGCACACATGGTCTTTCAGCTCAACAGCAACAAGCCCTTACTATTTACTGCTTTTCTGTAGAGACCAGATTTCACAAAATCCCAAAATGCAATAGCTGAGATCTGGATGAGATTCAGCATCTCCTTCCCCTAGACCCTAACATATGCATATATTCCCTTTCACTCTCTCATCCCTGCAATTAACTGAAGAGATATATTTTAACAAACTGGCTAATTGAACAGAGTTCAGTTGCAAAATTTAAGAAATTTGCCACATTTATATACATAGTAATGAGATCAATTACTTTCAGCTCATGTAGATGTATTGAGAACTAATGAGGTACTTAAAACATGCATGGAGAAAGTCTACTTTCTATTTCCATGCTGTAACTTAGAGCTTGTTAGGGATTTAGCTCTTTATCAGTTTGAGCTATGGCACTTAGGCTGATAGAAGGCCTGTTAGCTGTGGCTCCCTACTGCATTAAAAAGTCTTTTAATGCAGCTCTGTAGTGCCATGTATCTCATTATAGCACAAAAGTGGGCAAACACTGAAGACCACGTTGCTGGAAAATACTTTGACGGAGAACGCAGCAAGCAGAAAGCTTGCCCTTTGGAGGATAGCATCCACCTCACTTGTAATTTAGCTAAGTAATCCAGAGATCCTTATCATAAAGATTTTCTTATTATTTCTAAAGCTATTTAAAAAGACCTGCAAAGGCAAAGAGCCAAGTTCCAGAACTGTTATCTTTATGGGTCACTTTAAACAACAAAACACTCTTTCTCCCAGTACAAAACACAGTGGTAATTTATCTCTTCAAAGAAATTGGACTGAGAGAACATCTACACACGCTACACTTCATGCTCCAAGCTCTGGGTTATTGCCTGGGAAGCCAATTTTCAGGCAGTGATTTCAACATTGAGTACAGCCCTGGATGCAGCTCCAGGCACATCCAAAGTTTCTCATTAAGTCAGACATGCAATGAAAATGTTGAAAGTTGTTTAAGGGTGAGAAAGAAGGGATAGAGATATTGTAAAGGTTTGAGAAAGAATACAAAGGTGTGAAGAGGCCTTAGGCTCTAGCATGGAGAACTTCAAGTGATGCGAGACTGGTTTGGGCTGACCTTACAGCTTGCTCTGCTTCCTATGTGAACTTTCAACTACAGCATGCTGGCCAAACTACATAGGTTTAAATTTTGATATTTAGGAGACTAAATATATCTATTTTTTAAATTAACTACACTTCTGACCATACACTGCCTGTTGTACCTCTAGGTACTCCCTTTCCATAGTGCAATGTTAAATGATACCCCATGAATGTGACAGCCCTCAGTCATCAAGCTGCTCTCCAGGTCAGCACATCCTTCCCTGATCAGGACTCCTTATCCAAAAGAAGAAACAACCCTCTGCAAGCACAGCAAATCAGTTCTCCTCCTGAGTTACTCTAGCTGTGGTTGCAGTCTCAGATCCAATGCTTCCTATCTGCCCTTGTGTTTCAACTGAAAAAAGAACAGACTCCCCCTCCTAACCAAATCTGTTCTGTGGGATTTATTAGGCTTAGGGCAGAGCAGCAGAGCTCCCAGTATACCAGTAAGAATTAGGAGCAGGCATGTTGTTCTACCAGCCCTTTTTCCCTGTGCTGGAAGACAACCTGGAGAACAGAGGAGTCAGCTATCATTTCTTTAAGCTCAGTATGCATACGCAGTGCTTTCAGCTTGAATATATTGCTTTCTGTAGCATTGATCATACATTTGCTTGTCATTACAGTGCCTATAAGTAAATACTGAGAAATAAATAACAATACTTAGCACTTTAAGCCCATTAAGGAATTGGCAAAGTTTCACATGAGATGGTCTTTAAAGCTGGATGTGTGGCAATAAAATTAGTTCAAAAAGAGACAGCTGCACAAAAACAATGTATGTCTTCACATAAAACTGTGAAAAATATTTTGACTGCCACAGGTTTTAAGGTAGGCTTATTTCTTGGAGCAGTGCTTCAGCAATTTATAAAATAAAGAATCTGATAAACTGGAACATCAGTTCCTTGCAATGGGGAAGTCCAATATACACCATTTCGACTGACAAAATACATTATGCCCGTATTAAACACTTATACCCAATGTTGGGAATGATCACACTTTGCAGAAATAAACAAGGAAATTAAAAATAAGTGGAGAAGTGGCCAGAAAAGATGGAATAATATAAAAGGAATTTTTATTTTTAATACATATGGATTAATTCTTAGAAATCTAGAAGTATTGAGTTTAAGCTAAAACTAAGATATGCTTTACACTGTGCTTCTGGATCACCTTTATCAGGAAAGGACAAACAAGCATCCCGTCTTTGTCTTTGATCCAGTTAGCAGTAAGAGAAAAAACTTTTCCGAACAGCGATGCAAAAGAAAAACAGATTCATGAAAGCCTCCACTCTTTATTTATACCTTTATGCAATTTTTATTTCATATCCTTCCTCTCTTCCTTTAATTGAAAAGGAAAATTTATACCTAAGAGCAACAGTGCAATGAGAGACGGTGTCTGTAGATTGGATTTGAGTCTCTAAAGTGAACTGCATCACATGAATGATGCAGTGTTCTAGTTTTGGTCTGCTTTTTGCTTTGTCGTTAATGATATTGTGAGACAAAGGCTCAGGACAAGCAGCAAGAGGCTCAGCTACCTCTTACTTACCCTGGATTTAAGTGATGACTGTAGTAGGCTTAATTCACATAAGCCAAAGAAAAACAGAACATTTTTATCTCGCTGGAAATCAGAAAATGAGACAGAAACTTTGTCTTTTTCAACACATGTTAAAGGGTTACGTGCTATGAAAGTTATCAACAAGACTCATAGCTTATGAAAGTAGATGGATTTACTTTTTTGTATCAGATAAAGAGATTCAAACAAAGACAATTCATTGCACCACCACTCTCACAAGAGGAAGGCCCTATTCAAGCATGTCTTAGCTCACTCTATAATTCTTACTACAAATTGAAGCCTATGCTGTTACATTAAAGTCCACTTATGTTCTGATATGTACACGTGTTAAATCAGCTTATATTCCTGTAATTGCACAAATTAATTGCTCTCAGATGAATTTTACACCGCCTCATTTCTAAGGGTTTCTCCTGAAAGTACACAAAAAAGGTCATCAACACTACCAAATGCTAGACTTTCAAACATACTTTGAAGATGATAATTATAATAATAATTCTAATGATAATTAGAAGCATTTGCAATTAGCACATATTTTAAGTTTCCCATTCTATGAATTAATAAGATCCTTTTGTATTTATTCACCCTTGCAATGATTTCTGCATACACCACCCAACTGCTGTTGTTAATGGACTGTTTCAGCTCACTGAAAACAACTGGATGTCACTGTTATTTGATATGTATTCTGACACAAGTCTGTCCAAGAGATTCACCCCAAAGTGCCTGGCCCAACCAAGACTCTTAGATTGGAAAAAAAAATACCAATACCAACGAGCTGATATTTAATGTCATGTATATTTATAGCACTCTTTATGCAGTTTTTCCCTGGGAAAAAAAGAAGCTGATACGAGAAGAAACTACAGAGGTACTGAGTACTCTGTGGTGGTTGTCATACATAGCCACTAAGCAAAGGAGAGGTTCAAAACCAACTAATGCATTTATGAGTCTGCCACAAGGCATGATTTTCCTATTCAGAACTGTACAGATAACAGATTAGTATTCCAGATATTGGCTGATTTTCAGCTCTTCTCTGAAAGCAACACATGCACTTGTACCCCAGAGAGCAATATAAGAGCAAGACTGTCAAGCTTCATCTTTGCTGTAGACTAATTACAAAACCTAGGAGTCTAGTCCACAAAACAGAGCTTCATTTGCTACCTATCTGCTTTTTTATGCATTGTAACAACATGGGGGGATATTTTAATCAGTAGAAAAAGCTGGCAACGTACTCAAGTTTACCTAGGATTATTTACCTGCTGAAATCACATCAACAATTAGTTTGTTGATTTGATTTTACCTAGGATACAAACATGTAAAAAGACAACAAGAAAAAGCAAAAAGCAGTAATGGTGAAATTGGGGTTTGGCTGTCATCTCTTGGACAGGATACAGCACTAGCAGTCCAACACAAACATACACGACTTTGATTGAAAGCCCACTGCTCTCAGGAAGACTTGATTGCATTCCAAAGAAAGAAGCGTCATTCCTCAAAAAACTGTCTTCCAGTGGATACCTGGGGCTTTCACATCATCATTCATTTAGGGTAGCAGCTTACAACCCTGCTGGTCCCACAGCAACATCATATCAAACTTCATTTAGAGAATGGTTCAACTGTATGTCTGCTGCCTGAGTACGCTGAAAACTGCCTGGAGAGCTAATGATGTGGTGGTTTAACACCTAATGGGCAGCTAAGCACCACCACGCCCACCAAATATTAAACCACCACAAACGACTAGTTTAATGATCAGACTTTAATATTCTTGGACTGCCACTACATAAACCCTTCCACTGGACTGGCTTAGCACGTACCCTACACAGACATTTTTGGATCTGCTTGTATATCCTCAGGCTTTTTTTTAATGATTTGCTCACTATCTGAGATGCTTTACCTCTTTGGAACACAAAGAACTAATTAAAAATATAAATAACAGTAAGCCTTTTAAACCTCAAGACAAATTCCCTCTGAACTTACACATATTCAGCATGCATGTGGCTTCCTTATCTCAGTCTGAAGAACTACGTATGTATTGTTCTGTTAGTAAAGTTATTCAGATCTGTTTATATTCCTTATATTCACATGCAACTGAATCAAACCTCCTTTTGTAGGATCTGTCTTTGTCCATCAGTGATGTTGATATGAGAATGTCTTGTCATTAAGTAAACAAAAGTCAGGTCTCTCACTAGAATTGTTCCATTAAATACTTCTTGAATTGTCCAAAAAGTCAAGAGAAAGTGAAGTTTCATACACTGCTCAGGTACAACCGTGACACAACTTCTAATTGACCTTGACATTTGAGAACTTCACAAGACAGCAAATTAGTAAGAGGACCTGTAAGTCATCCAGGTTAAGAGAAGTCAAACAGTGAATAGCGAGAAGGGCAACACAGCCAACAGTATGTAAATTAGGAATTGTATTTAAGCCAACATACTGCATTATGCATGAAAAGGTGAGTAATAGCAAATAGTTTAAGATATCTGTCTACAATTAATGAATCCTAAATAGCTTTATTAATGTAGGTCAAATTCCATCTTCTTGTGGGAATTTGACATTTACTAACGTGCCTACATATGAATTATTCAAGGAAGATATATTTTATATATATACACAAAATTGTATTGTGAGTGTGCTCTTCACAAAAGCTGCATGCATTACAGTTCCACTGTAAAATCTACAGGGGCTGCTTAATTTCTAATCCAGTAATTGTTAATTAAATAATATTTCTATCATACTATAATATATCTAAACCCAAATGTTATGCAGAAGTCTGCAAAATATTGTGCTACAGGCTGCAAATGAAACAATGTCATCACCCATCACAGAACAGGTATTCAAATTCTGTCTTTTGTTCTTTAAAATATAAACCTGGTATCAATTCCCACTGTGAAGAAAAACTATGATTAGTAATTAAATTATAGTGCATTAAACTTACTTAACTTAAGTTCACCAGCTGGGAAAATTCTATGCCTCTGGGCCTAACAATAGCTCCTAATCTTACTGTAGTCTGTACCTATTTATTTATTTATTTTAACTTGTATTATCATTTTCTTTGCTGGAATTTCATTAAAAATGGTAATATCATCACTCCTGTTAATACTTAAAACCAACACCATAATCCTGAATTTTAATTAGTAATTATAATTAATCATTATTTCATTAATGAAATGTTTAGTTGGTAATTGTCTTTGAGCATCCCAGTCCCTAGGCTTATAAGCATTTCACAACATTTAATTTCTCGCAGCTACTGATTAAGTGGAACCATCAGCCTCATTCACTTTAACACTTTCATGTGGTTACTATTTACACGTGTTCAAATGGATAACTTCAAGTCTTGATTGGTGTTTCATTAACGGAGAAGCATCTTGTAGGCAACACACAGCACAAAAACATCTAGGAGGTAAAATGCGTGCTTCCAAAGCTTTCCCCCCCTCACTTCACTGTAACCATAGCTACAAATCTTCATTTTGCACTATTTTGACATCACACAGGTTTGAGATCTTCCACCTGATATTCAGCAACACAGCAAATGGCCAAATTAGCACCCATGCTCCTTATGAAGGCAGGGAGGGCAGAGGCAACCGCGTCCCAACTACAACAGTCTGCATGCTTGAAATTACATGGGGTGATTTTGGGCCAGTCTGGTGAGGTGCAAAGACATGGAGAGGTAGTAAAGATGTAACCCGCTTTGTTAGGGTTGAGAACACAGGGCTCAACCCTAGGATGACTGCAAGGAGAAACGTGCTACTGCTGGGATCCGTACGGCACAGATTTTGAAAGAGGGAATACAATACAAAGTTCTGTAGCAATTATCTTTTCGAATTATTACAAAAAATTCATAAAGCACATTCCATTTGTAAGTTACTAATAAAAGTCTATAAAAGATTAATCATTAATATACTACAGACACGAGTATTAAGCATTAGACATGGCTCTACACACAACAAAAGAAAGCTCTGGAGACAATTTCAAGTCATGGTGATAACTAGTCTTTGAATAACAGCTGGCTTGCTGATTGAACAAATCTATCACTGGTAACACTAACATATTAACCTTTAATTTACAAATGGAGCCCAGTATGGAACGTAGCCAATGTGATCTGTAAAGGGGCTGTGAATCTTGCTAGAAATATCTGATAATTGGGTCACTATTTCCCAAGTTAAGGTTCACAGGTTACTGAGAGCCTAAGCAGCCCTTGCTGGAATCCTTATCTGGTCCACAGAGACATAACACCCTTTGAGTAGTTTTAATTTAATGCTCCTAGATAAGGCTGCATGCTATCCCTAAAGAAATTAGGAGGACTTACAAGTGGATGTGAGACAAAAGGCTGGAAAGCCAGGGCTCTTGGTTAATGCTGGTATCACCGTAAGCCTGAGCCAGCATTCAAAACTGGAATCTTTGAACTTCAAAATAAGAATTCTGCTGAAGACCCCATATTTTTATTTCTGCACTCATCTTATTTCAGGAGCAGTAAACAAGAGAAAATCCTAGCATTTTTAAAAGCATGCATCTTTTGATACAGCAATAAAATAGCATTCCTACAGTTAGACAATTTGAGTGTCTTCTTTGCCTGTGAAAATTGCACATACATGTGTGTGCAGCACTCTTGAGGGGGAGATACTTCTGCAAATGATTTGTGCTTATTTTAGACTGACATGCCTAACTGTATCAATTCTATTACAAAGTGACACAAAGGACACGTTTCCTAATCCTTTTCAGAATGCTATGCTAGACACTCAGTGGATGGCCAAGAGCGAAAGTGTCTGAAAACATGGTGGAATTCACAAATAAAGAAAGGTTGGCCCCTGGGTAACCCTGGGACCAACCATCCCATTGCATCAAGAACGGCTGGTGGGCTGCATTTTGGAAAAATGCACATGCTCAGGAAAGCCTTGCTTTCCATCAGTGCTCAGAGTCCATTGACACAAGCTGGACTATTTGTCTAAGCCTTCTGCCATAAGAATACTGATCTCTGCCCCAGTGCACTCAGGGACAAGAATTACATGAACTACAGTGATTAAAAAAAAGACTTTCTTGTGATTGACCATCTGTATATTACCTAATCATTAATTAGGAGGATGAAGATACAAAGGAAACTACCTCTCTGTAAGGTAAGGACTAACCCCAGGAATGCACACATCTCAAACCATGATATTTAGATACAAGGCCATTTAATTGAGATTTATTTATATCTTCTTTTCTTGGCTGCACAGGAAATAAACACGCATAAAACCGAGCTAATTTTTCTGCTTCCTGGTGGCTGAAGGATGACAGCAGTACGTTTCTACTTAGCGCATCTCTAAGAGCAACCGGGATGCTGTGCTCCATATAATGTTATGTTACTAATCTAGTACTTGATTCAGTGAGAGAAATTCTTAAAAGATCATTTTGAAGCAGATGGGGGATCAATAGTTTCCTGTACAGTCTGTACTCTCTACAGACCAAATAGTATTCATACATCTGAAGTTTAGCAGATGGTGTTTTTGCATTAATTTTCTAAACTACCAACTGTAGGATATTCTGTTTTCAGAAAACCAGTTGCCTTAAGGCTTGAATTTTTAAAAGCATTTCAGATGTTTTCATGTGTTGTAAGCACACCTCTTTCTCAGGTTTTCTCTCCCAAAGGTGCCGTTCTGATTTTGGATCTCAAAAAAACATATTGGCAACAGACTCAGATATGCAGGTTCATACCACGTTTATAACAGAATGGTGGAATATGGCAGCTGTGTTTTCTAGAGGACATTTTCTCCACTCTGTCTGGCCACAGAGCCACCTCCTCTGCCATCACAATACACTGCTGCTTAAAAGGAAAGAAACCAAACCGGTTCATTGAAAGGACGATAGAAACATCCAACACACATGCAAGATGCTGAAGACCATTTGCTTCTCCTTCAGTTCAGTCTCCAAAGCCCAACCACACCTGGAACGCCTGGTTCCATCTATCCACAGTTCTTTTCTGATTTAAATAATTAACTTAAACAAAAGAAAACTTGAGTACTTATAAGATGACGTAATGCCCTCAAATATTTTCAAGATATGGATTCTTCTCTGGCCAGCTATCACAGGCAACACTTAAAACTTTGACTACACATATATGCATGTGCATGTATACAGACATATGCACACACACAGACATATATACATATATTTCATATACACACACACACCAGGGCAGAAGGACCTGCACGAAGGTCACTGTCTTAAGAATTTTTTATGAGTTACTAAAGAATCCCCCAAAACCGAGAAGTCTTTGATCCACACCAAAAGGGCACAAAAGGAAAGCTTCAAAGATGAATAAAAATCTTTCTGCACCTGACTTAACCGCAGCCAGTGTGTATTATTTATCATCCTCGCTTCTGCAACGCTCTAAGCATTCTGAAGTCATTCAATTTAGCTTTTCAGTTTGGTCAACTTGCCAGGAAGGAGTAATCTTGCCTTCACCTTCTCTAGCCCCTCTTCTGAACGTAAATATAGTGTGACTGCTAATTTGTTGATTTATACAAGGTTTAATCCACTAGAGTCATAAAATATTAACGGAACCTTTCTTCAGTAAATTTACAGCTAAATAAAATCTTAGCTTTCAAGACTTGTAAGAAACTAGAGTGACATTTTATTTGCTTGAAATACATTTTCTGATTCAGTGAGGTGGACTGACACGGGCAGCTTGCTTATTGAAACTGGAGTGTATGCAATGTGCTTGGGTGATATCTTCCTCAGAAATATTTGTCTCCTCATTTCACAGAATAGTACAGCTAATACCTTCACCCCACCCTTTACTATTACTATTAAGTAATTGTAATGAGGGAGCAGATAGCTTCTGATAAAATTAATGCATTTACAAAGTGGAAACAGAGAAGCTGCTGTTATTTATTATGTCGTCTGCCATGCTGGGTTCCTCTTAAAGAGAAAACTCTGACTTACTGCCAGATGCAGGTCTTGCTGAGTTGGGTTGGGAAAACATCCTTGAGTGCCCCAGAAAACCTTGAAATAAGATCTCTCCTTCCTTCTCCCACTTAATAGTTTACAAAGCTGGGATCTACGCATACTGCAAAGTGAAGACTACGGAGTAAATACCCAAACTACGAGGTAAATGAGGTTTAGATTCCTACAGCGAGCACCAAGAATTTCCTAGTATTAGTTTTGTTGTGACAGATTATTCAAGTTCCTTAGAAAGATAGCAAGCATTAAGCTCAATGAATGTCACAATATACAGACTATCAATGGGAAACCTAAGAGCTTCCATCTTTCAGAATCCTCATTGAAGTGTTTACTTGGAGGCCCTTACTGACAAAGCTGAAAATAAGGGAAGATTTTAAATCTCAATATGCAGTTTTCTAGATGGATTAACAGCATGGCTTTGTTGACTTCTAGCCTGAAAGGCCTAACAGTCAGTCCTTGAAGCCCAATTAAGAATCATTGCTACAAATACTACATTTCCTACTTAACTTTCAGAATCTGGCAGTTCCCAAATCCCCAAACTTTGCAGTATTTCAGAGAATCCATTCAGAGTACATCTGTATCGCACAGGATAATCTCTTTGATGTAACAGAAACAAAACCACAAAACAAAAATAAAAGTCTGTTCTCTCTAATGTTTTTTGAAGAGAGGATTAAAAAATTACCATCTTTAGTTGCTCTCCTAATACGCAAGCCTGCATCAAAAGGATGAATCTTCCCTGCCTCTACATCACAGCAACAAGAATGTTTCCTTCAGTATATGCTCTGTGAGTACAAGCTGATGTAAAAAACTAAGCTCACCCACAACTTTCCTCTACGCTTTCATAACTTGCAGTGGGTAAAGCACATTCCTGCTCCTCTGCACCCATCAAAAGCCCCGGCACTGTCACTGCTCAGCTCACATTCACCCACTCCCAGGAATGCTAAGCTATGAACCTTACAGCCCCATGACACCCTGCTATTTCCCAAAATGCTGGACACTAGAAGTACGTAACTGCTCTCTCAGTAGAATTCGCAGTGCCTAATTAAAACCTACTCTGTTTCAACCTCCATAAAATATCTTTTTAATACTAATTTCATTTCTTTAGGAAATCACATTGTTAAAATATTTGGGGTTTACATAAATGTTCACACGAAGCACATAAAGCCTGCTACGTTCTTCCATCTTGACATTCTGCTGTTCTCTCCCTGCATACTGATGTTTCTCTACCCACTACACAGGGAGCAGTGCCACCAGGTCAATCAGCTGCATCACTTAAAGCTGAGTTTCAGACTATATTTTCTTCCATTCTGTCTTTAAAAAAAATATCAACACTCAGTCACAACAGCAGTCCCTCTCCTGCAGATCTGCAAGCAGGCTGCACCATTGTCCCTCATAATAGTTTCATTTATCATTGCTCATTTCCTGCTCAGACCTTGCATGCTTCCTTAACAAATGTTCCCATAATCTTTTTTCCCCTCTTCTCCCCCAGTCTGAACAGGAAGTTGCCATACTTCTGCAAACCTCAGAGTGGCACTAGGTATAGACTTCAGCTCTTGGCTAAATTCAACCTACTTGAGCTGAAAGCCCTGGAGCAGTGCACCCCTGCTCTTGATTCCATGAGTCACTGCAGGCTTTGGCAGCACCAAGACATCTCAGTTCCACCCCAACATGCTTGCACTCTGAGTTTTAGTCTGCCAGAATACTTAAAATCAATACAATTTCATTTAACCTGTTGCCAACTCCTACTCTAGGAGACTCAAGCTGTGAAGATACAGAGGATGTGCGTGCATGTTCCCCATAAATTAGTCCCATAATAAAGGCCATACCAAGAGCTGACCTCCTACTGAATTTCTTCATCAAATTCATGACAGTGGTGGACAATCTGACTGGAGTCTTAGGTATTACCACAGTAAAGATGACGCAAACTTGGCTATATCAGACACTGGAGTTACTCACACAGGTTTTATGGTCCTGTTCTCAGCTATTGAGGATACTGAAACTCTTCCAAGTTTTCAGGAACTCAGTTGCAAAGCACTGAAAACACTAGCTTCTGCTGTGACTGCACTGTACTTTCCACTCAACCGGAGATACAATTTCTTTTTTCCTGTCAAAGCATGCCTTTCCTACTACCAACAGCGTAGTTTGGTCTGACACCATTTCCATCACACTTCCCACCACCTATTTACATACAATATTGCAGCAAAGATGGTTACAACAGCTAGCATTTGGGGATTCTTTCAATGGGATTTATCCACCAAGAGACAAATTTGATTTATACGTTGCAGGCTTTACACCTTCTGCTCTGTTCTGGCATACTCTCACACACTGAATATTAATTCCTTTCACTGTTATATTTGCAGTTGTTGAGTTTATAAATCTTAATCTGGCTCTCTGGGACGGCAAGGTTATACTGCACCTTGTGTGATTCTCTGGCTCTCTCGAGATGCATAACATCTATTAACCATTTGCAAAAATATGAGATTGGAAAAAAGCTTTAATGCAGGACTATGGATTAATCACAGTTATCAAAGCTCCTTTTTAAAATATGGATGCAGCAAAGCATACACACGCACTGAAGTTTAAATTTAAATTGCAGCAGACATTTGTATATAAATTATGCATCTAAACAGAAGTGTTAATAATTTAAGTTATTAAGTTGCTCAGCTAACATCAGACCTTAATTAGTCTGCAGTATATCTGTAAAGTATAAATAAGCTGATTAGAACTTGTAAATTTATTGTATGTCTTTTCAGCTTTTCAGCTTTAGCTCAAAATGAAAGTTTGGTTTTTTGTTTGAGGAGTGTCTCAGTCACAGTGCATGTCTGAAACGCTGTTGTTCCTTTTTCATGTAGACAACAAACAGGAAAGAACACAAAGAGAGATTTCAGCAAATTCAGGTGCCAGCAACAAGGGAATACACCAAAGCAACACAGTGAATCACACTGGAATGAGAAGCAGAGCTCTGAGTTCAGTGACATTGAGGAAATGATGACAATGAGAAAAAGTGAATGACCTAAGCACCAGAAAAGCGTTTCGCCTTCACAACCACAATTAACACAATGAATGCTGCTATACTCTGCCAGGCTGTCAGCTGCTGGGAACAGAGTCCCTGTTCCGTGATAGTGGGGATGCTGAGCATTCTCTAGAATTAAGAGCTCTGTTGGTCAATGCACCTGAGCCATTTCTTGTGTCCCAGCAGTCAGGCCAAAGACCTGCGTCCCATTTTACATTTTGTGCTTGCTCAGCTACAGCAGGTCCCCTTCCATGCAGGACTGTGGCTCTGAGATGCTCAGGATACTTTTCTGCTTTTCTCTTTACACTCAGTCCTGCAGCTCTGCCACCCTAAGAAGCAGTTTCTCTCACAGCATCCAAAACTATGTGGTTTTTTTTTGTTTGCTTGGTTCTGTTTGTTTATTTTTTCTTTCAGCATCTAAGAACATCTCCTTGGACTTATGTGCTGTATTTTCAGTACAAAGTCCTTCTCTGCGAACTATAAGAGCCCTTCTCTTTTAGACCTGCTTCACCCAGCACTGGTACTGCTGCAATTTCAGATTCATTTTTCATCTTCTGCTTTAGGTATATTTTTCTGGCAATTGTGAAGAGACGACTATGGAAGGTTTCTAGATGCTGCTCTGCCAGTTTAAAAGTATATTTCATTTCTTTAGAGTTTGATTTTCTTCCCAAGATGTGAGAGTTGTACATAAAAACACCCTAATAATGAACTCGCCATGTTCCTCTGTTGAGAAACGCGTATATGTACACAGAAGTACATTGTAAAGGAGATGAGCTGCACTGATAGCATGTGATGATTAAGTTTTCTACACTAACTTCTCTTTCCCAGCTTCAAGGAAAAAAATAAATAACGTAACTGCTAATACAAGGCTATCAGTATTTATGTGAAAATTATGAGGAAGAGTCACTTCTACCATCCAATGTAGAGGAGTCTGTCAGCCTTCATCCTATGTAGACAAATGTTTTAATTTGAAAGTTTTGTTAGGAAATTCCCAAATAAATATGTCCCTTTACCAGTGCCTGCCTACATTCACAATATGAAGACATGAGCTGCCAAACACGCAGTGGGGCAGAGTCCTGTCCCCAGCTGAGCTGCAGCGCTGGAGTAAAATTCAGATGCAGCCCAATGCTAAAAGCACCTCAGCCCTCATGTAAAAATGATGTACTCATCTCCTCCTAAATTACAGGAAAGACGTGATCTCTCTCTCATCAAGCAATAAGGAGGCCCTAGAAGCTGAGCTATTACAGTTAATGAGACAGTCCCAGATCAAGTATCCTAACCTCAGAGTTCAGAAACTGAAAATGTGCCCATCATCTGTGAACTTTTCAATTTAATATTTCAATTAAAAAGCCACCCTTGCGAATCTCTTGCAGATCAGGACACGTTGATCCAAACAGGGAACGTACGTATGGTGCCTCTGTCATACATTAGCAGCCTCCTGTGCAGTTTTACTGAACAAAAGGCCCAGCTACACCAATGTGGTCCATGCCAGCAGCGTTAAGGCACGGAGCAGTGCAGAAACTTGGTCTGGGAAAAGCTCTGCAATGGACATTTTCTTGAAAGAAGAGAGAGAACCTGCCCTTGCCAGTGTTGACAAATGTCTGACTGAAAAGTTCCTCTGGGAGATTGCTTTGCTTCCTCTCCCAGGCTTAATGGAGGTTATTAAGAAATAGTGCTTCGGTTGCTTCCCCCCCCCCACCAAATTTAACCTAATGCTTTCCACAGAGCACTTATTATCTAAGGCCAGGGATCTCAAGGACTCAAGCCCAGTCACAAAGTCTCTGCTACAGAAGAATCCTAAAACATCAGACACCAATTCGGCCATCGACCTGTAATCGAATGGGGCACGTCTTCCCACCCAGACCTTTTGGACAGCCCAACCCCAACACAGCTGCCCTGACATGCTCTGCAAAAGCTGCTCAGCGCAACTTCTCCACAGGGTGAGAAACCGAAACCCAAGTCCTCAGCAACACAAGCCACATACTTCCATCACCTCTGGTTCCACCCCCTAAGAGACAGCACAGCTCCAAAACTGCCTACAGCCTCCACAGTTCAATCATGCACCTTCTATTTTTATTATTTGTCCCAAACTTATTGCTACAACAGAGGTCTCCTTGACCTCTTTCTTAGGAGAAACGGCAAATAACCATCTTCTAGTCACCCTCTCTACATTATCCTATGATTTTAGGGGTCTCTGTATTTCATCCCTTTGTCTTTTTTTCCCCCCATCTGGAGACTCTCAATCTGTTTAAGTTTGCCTTCCCAGGGAAATCAGGAGGATTTTGCTGTTTGGGTGAATAGGTTTCACAGAAATTCCCCTACATCCAAAAAATCAATTCTGTACTGAACCCAAATATAATAAATGCAATTTGCCCCAGAGAAGGTTTTGTTTATAGAAAGCAGCAAGTTGCTGGGAAGAGAGGGGAAGGAAGATTTTCATTGTTTTTCATTTGCATTTCAACGTTAATTCTATCAGAGATGTTTCTGCTCTCTTGCACAGTTTCATATTTTTGCTGCATGTCCCAATCACAAAAGTGATTTTCATTTATTCTTCAGTTAAAATTTACATATTTCTCCAGTCTTTTTTAATTAGCAAGAATATTTTTTTTAAAAAAAAAGCTGTTCCATCTAATGAAGTTACAATGGACTTGAAACTTGCACAACTGCTGTCTCACTAAATAAAGAATCAGATCAGAAACGGTGTGATAGCTGAAGTCAGAAATTCACCTGCTGCCCTGGTTTAGGACAGAGCTACAGTTTAAACCATTTAAGATTAGAAGTTCCTGGTAGCCGTGGATGATAAGAAAATCATACATTTTTACAATGAGTTGGAAGGGATGGAAACAGCTTGAAGGTTCAAAATTAAGGGCTACACAGCTGACACACACCTGTATGACTGATTCTAATCCACACCTCCACATTTCTTTTAATAAATATGTAATGCTACGAGAGATACCATCAGCATAAGCAATGAATATTAACATTTGCTAGGCATTTATTCTTCTTTTATATTGAATGAGTTATTTAAATTATTTACTTAAGTTTCTTGCAATTGAACCATGCCTTGCTCAAGCATTTCATCCTTTCAAGACCCAATCTTATAGAAGGGAAACTGGGTCTACATATCCTGGTGGTTTCTACACAAAAATCAGAAGCAGACCACACAGCCAGGTCACCCTCCCTGCCGCCAGGGGACTCATTGCAGCTTCAAAGCCATTAACAGAGCTCATTTTATCTTGGAGCACTATTACGAGGTCACCATTCCATTGACTTCATTTGCCTTTGTTAAGTTATCATTACTGAAGGAAAAACAAACAAACAAACTACTTTCACAGGGAGTACCTCCCCCTGGCACTACCACGTTGAAATCTCCTAACTTGTTCATTTAGTGGTTGAAATGCCACCATTTTCCCCTAAATTCTACAAACTTATATATATCACATACACTCCAGACCAGTGACAGATCTCTCATCCAGTATTTTGTAGCCCATCAGATTCAGTAACAAGAGCTTTAAGCCACGGAAAACTACAAATCTCATTTTCCCAGTGGAACATAGCTTTATTTCAAGCTTTGAAAGGCCATGAAATGATAGACTATAAATTGCAAGTTTTAATATCCATAGGCACTTCTACAGTGCACATCTGTGTGTAAAAAAACCTTCTGATCTCTAAAGTTCTAAACTATATTACTGTCCTCTAGATCCAAGGTCCTTTTAGTGGAAGTTGCAGATCCAAAGGAGTCAAAGGCTGCAAACAACACACAGAACCAGAAGAAAAATTCATACCAAAACACTGACCATAAGGACACAAGGCTCTGTGAATGATATTGTCCATACCAACATCATCTGTCATCCAGCCACCCATAAAGGTGGCTTCTCCTGGTCTGCAGAGCTGACACATCAGAAACAAGCAATAGGGAAGCACTGTACAGGCATCTAGAGCACCACCTCACTGGTATGCTGGCTATAATTCAGGCTTCCACCTGTGCTCCCCTTACACAGTACCACCAAGAGCAACCCCACAATTTGCACTAACCAGCATAATCCTAAAACACAATGGAAAGTACAGCAACAACAGCAGAGTAGCACAATACAGCAAATGAGAACAAGTCCAAATGCAATACCCGCAGACACAGAAACAAAAGAAGAAAAACTACTGACCTTTAGAAGATCTCCAGCAGGCAGGGATCTCCAGCAAGCTACTCTTACCACTACTACCAACCCTTAACTGAAGTCTGGGAAGGAATAGATTCTGGCTCCACCCCTTCTGGCCTCTCAGGGCCATTGCATGCACCTGAGCTCTCCTGGGTTGGCCCTGCCTTCCCACCAGGTGCTCAATCACTGCTTCAAGCTGTGACTTAGCATTTCGGCTACACCCAGAAGCAGGAGTTTAACAGGACATTTCAGCCTTTGTAGGAAGTCCAGAAAGCTTAAGAAATGAGATCTGACTTCACAGAATGAAAGAATCCCTTGAGTGGGAAGGGATCCTTACAAGCTATCTGGTTCAACCCCCTGCACTGAACAGGGACACCCACAGCTCCATTAGGTGCTCAGAGCCCGTCCAGCCTAACCTTGGCTGTCTCCAGGGATGGGTACCACTACCTCTCTGGGCAGCCTGTGCCAGAAGCCTCTCTGCTTCCAAGAAATCAAGCCAGGTGTTCCAGATTTACACCCACACACTGAGGTGAGGGGCCTGCCAGCAGCTTGCTCAGCTGCACCCACTGCTACAGTGCACAAAAGACAACGACAGCTGCAGACTTGATTTCGGAACTTCAAATGACTTCTCCCCACCCCCCCCCCCCCCCCCCCAGTCTTGTTTTTTTTTTTTTAATGTCAACTACAGGCCTGACCAGAATGCTTAATGCTGGCACAAAGCTTCGACAGTGTAAGATTTATGATTATTTTCATAACATAGGCCTTGTCAGGGATTTTTTATTTGATTTTGGTTGGATTATCTATTGCAATGCCAATAACATATTCCGCTTTTTTTTATTTCTTATTTTTTTAGGATGCAACGCAGTCAAGGCTGATAGAAAGCAGGGCCAGACCCACTTAAACACGATTTGTTGCTGTCCTCAATTCTCAGAGCTGCTCCCTAGGGGCAGCAAAGTTTGCAATGTTCTACAAAGGAATTTCTTAATATCTTTTTTTTTTTTCCTAGACAACTACTTTCATTAATTATTTGAATAAGATTTAACTGAGATGAAAGACTCTGGTCTGCCTTTGATGTGAACGCATAACTATCATTAACATCATTAACATTTTATTATTAACGGGAGTTGTGCACATACAGAGGGAAGAATAGATCCCTACTTTTTAAGCTAAATCTTTGCTTTTTTTCCCCCCTCTTTATTTCCTGTTCCTTTCACCTCTAATGACTGAAACAAAGGATGAACAGCTGGAACTTACACCAGAGTCACATTACCAGCCCGCAGGACACCCTTGCTGTGATAGGAAGCATTTGCAGAACAACTCCCACTGAAGTTGCAGCTCCGGAGTGATGTCCTCGTGTGCTCACTGTGGATCTTGCATTTCTCCCAATTGCCCCTTGCCCTCCAGCTAAGTTTGGCTGGGAAGCTCAGGCATGAATTTAGTGGTGATTTTTTAACTTCCAGAATGATAAAAAGGGCATTAAAATCCAGACTTTTCCCTTGGAGACCTATTTGTTGAAGTTATGTGCAAGCTGTCATCTGAACCTTAGAAAGCAATTATCCCATGCAAAGACCTTGCCTACATCAGAGGACTGGACTATAACCAGGACACTGCCATTCTCTGCACGAGAAGACTATTTTAGAAAAAGTATTTAGAGAAGAAAGAGCTACAGTATAATGGTATAACTACAGCAATACAAGTGTATTACAGAGAGCTGACTATCTATCTATAGGCGTGGACGGGCTTTGAATCTGAGGCATTTGTCAGGCCTTAGGAAAACAATTAAGGACACAAGCAGTGGAAGCATTATACTATGGCAGAAGTATGGTTGACACCTTTCAGGCATTTAGTCAAGTCTTAAGCAAGATCCAGCTTCCTCCTAACAGAAGAACGTATTCTGCCCGCATCTCTGTTCTCCTGGTTTAGATAAGGAGATTGTTGCTTCTTTCATAGAAATAGAATGTGAGCAAATTAATGAAGCCAAGAGAAACTTAACTTTTTCATTTCCAGACTATATCATTTTAACTGTGCTGGTTTTATGGCGCATTAATGTTGTTGTTGGCATTTATATAGCATATTAATTATATTGCATTCAGTTATTTTCTCTGCTAAACTTAAAAGGTCATATCCTTTGTGTATGCTTTTCTATATGGAAATTTGATTTCACTAGCATATAAAATAGAAACTAAATCAATGAAATAATGCATTTCCTATGAAACAAGCAAACACTATTCAGCAAAAAGACAGTTAATCTACAGGCTTGCTGGGAATTTTTAAGAAATAAGAGTTAAAGTTTTCTTCCATTTCCTGCAGAAGAAGAATGGTACTGCTCCTGTACAGCACTAAACACATTCTGCCAGTGCCAAGAATGCTTACACCTGAGAGAGAAAAAATGAGGGAGTGTGTACAGTTTTCTATGTGCATAGGTTTACACGTTGTACAGAAATACTTTCCCCAAGAAGATGGCAGCATAGAAGACATCTGATATACTACAAGCCATTAAGTTGTCACTAAGCCTACAATGTATATCTTCCCTCAAGTGCAATTCTGGGTTGTTTACCTTTTTTAAAAAAACTGGTTATATTTTACCCCCAAAAAATTCCCTGTGAAAATGAAGATCAATTGGGTGAGTGGAGAAGTGTAAATATTGTCTAGCGGAAAAAGCAGTCAATGCATAAAAGTTATTGACAACAGCTGGGGCAATACAATGATTTTCCACAGAGATGAGACCACTTCATCATGAAAAGTTCATATAACAGGAAAATATTCATTCTGCTAGGGATCGGCTGCACTTTATTTTTCACAGGTTTCCTTTTGCTGCTAGCTGACACAGGACACTGGTATGAATTGCAACGATGATGTCCTTTTTGATTCTAACATTTCAGAAGTACATGATCCACAGCGCTCTGCTCCTGGGCTCAGGCTAATGCAGGGAGCTTCTCCAGCATGCAGAGGCTGTGTGATCTGGGCACCCCATCCTTGCAGGAATGACCCTATGAAATTCCCACAGATTTTGTCTGAGAAAGACAACAGAAGCTCTGTCTGAAGTCGTGGGATGATCCACTGCCTTTACCTGCCAGAAAAATGGCTCTAATCGAGAACAGGGAGACGCCATGTTTGAGCCTTCACTGCATCACACAGGGCAAGTGCCCACGTTGGCGCCACAGCTCTCAACTACTCAGGTTTCCTATAAGCAAAGGAAATGACATCCAAGCATTCTCATGCTCACTGAACAAAGCATGGGTGAATTATGGTATTCTCTTTTTGGCATTTATATTTTTTAATGAGGGAAGAATTCCTTTCTGACAATGTATTCCTATCCTTCAAGGCATCAAACTGCATCTTCTCACCCAAGAAGTGCAGGAAAGAATAGATGAGTGTAATGACCACATGGTTTCCTCAGACCATATCTGTTTTCCTTGCAACTGCTGAGTGATTTTTACTATTTCTGTTGAAATGCAGAGGTAGTAAAGGCTGCAATTAAAACATAAATATGAATTAGAAAAGCAAATAGAAACTAATGACGTGTATACAAAAACTCAGGCAAGCACAGCGAGTTACAGCCACCCTTCAGCTGCTTGGGCTTTTTAAATACATTTCCTTTAGAGAGAGGGGTTCCTTCCTATCACAACAAATATCTTGAAGGGCAGGAAGCTGCCAGCAGAGGCAACAGCAATCTATGAAATTGCTTCTTTATATCTCCAGTATGCCAGCAACTGTAAATCTAGCGATGTAAAAGCTGCCCGAATCCACAGGACTCCACTTGTGCTTATTGTAGTGCAGAACAGGCAGAAACTAGAAGTGAATGGATAACCTACTGAACATGCTTGTGCTAGGCTCCCCCGCCCTGACTAAGTGGTGCCCTCAGAAAAACATTGGGAAATATCATTGCCCACGATGGAGCTGTTTGCTCCTTTCCATTTCTTTTGCACCAGGACATTGCTTTGCTCCAAGCCTGCCTATTGTGCTGAGTCTAGGTCATCAGGGCTCATGCTTGTGCTTGCATGCAGGAACATATGGAAGGAGTGAGACACAAGCACACAGCTAAAAGCTTTGCTGCATCAGCAAAGAGAGACAGGCTTGGGGTGGGGATCTTCCACAGCATCCGCCGTGCCCCCAGGCAGCTCTGTCCACAGCCATCAACCACTGTTCCTGGCTGTGGATCTATCAGCCCCCACATCACAGTTTCCCAGAACTTCAGCTTTCTTTAAAAAGTGAAGAAGAGGCCCTGAAATCAGAAAGGACAGAAAAGGACAGGTCCCTTTACACACTCAGCAAGTTATCAACAGTTGAATTTTAAAATAAATTAGTGATACCAGATTAGTGCCACAATGGAAAACTAATTAAATCTTTATTTTAAATAAAATTCCATTTATTCTGCTGATGTCACTGCGATATTAACAGTGCTGAAGCATAAATCTGTCCCTGCATAAAGCCAGCGTAATTGCGTGCCGCATGCTAGCTATTCTGCTCACATCAGAAATGCATCCTTAAAACATTTCAGCTTAAGCCTTGTCAGTACTAATCCTGATGCCTGATGCTGAGATGTGTATTTTATTACTGTGTATAAATGAAAACGGAAAACCTTTGTGGAGGATTACAGGGTGTAGTAATGACCTCCGCAGCGCTACGGCACGAAGATGTTCCCAGGCGCCAAATGGGATTCTGGAGTAAAAGTGACATGTGTCTATATAACCTTGGCACCCTCTCCTGGTACACATGTACCTACCAGCTGTGAGACTGTAAACATATGTCCTTTCTACTGAACTGAATCTTCGTTTATGAGGAGGCTAAAAGAGAGGAGTGAGCAGGGAAGATGGGTTTTGTCTGAGGCAGCTAATGGGCTCCTGTTTGCCCCTAGCTGGGAAAAAGTTGCTTCATGCTGCCCTGAGACCACGGGCTGAGGGATAGAGGAGAAGACAAAAAGAAATGGCAGGTGAATAAAAAAAGGAAAACAAAGCAGGAGATTTCTTTTTTTGTGTGGGGGGAGAGGAAAGAGAAGAAAGCAGCAGAAAGAGAGGAGGTAGCAAAAACCAGGGGATGGGGGATGTATCTCCATGTGCCCCCCTCCAAGATACAGCTTCTCCTGCGCGCTTTGTGAGATGCTGCAGAGAGGAGCAAAGTGCCTGACCCACTCTGAGCTGGGTCACTCCAGCCATGTTTGGGATTGCTCCAAAACAAGAGGGGGAAATGCTGGGGGAAGGGGAGACGGAGGAAGGAAGAAAGGTTTCTGTCATCCGTGCTCCCTACAGCCAGCCCTCACTGCCCTTTTCAATAGCAGAGAAATAGAAGCGAGACGCCTCAAAGCCTCATTTTATTTGGCCCAGGTTTACTCTAATCTACCCTGGGCCCAGGAAACACAGCTTTTCAATCTGTCAGAAAGTTGTTCTGCTGACCCTGAAATGTCAAACTGTTACAAGGAGCTGAATCCAAAATTGATTACTTCAGAGGTCAGACAATACCCAGTTTTATAGTGTTTTTTTAAAGAAGTCTTTCTGTACAAAAAGCATATATATATATATATATATATCCAAAACTCCTCCTTTGAAATAAGAGCATGCAACCAGGAGCACAGAGCTTTCTGAGAAAAGGAGGTGCAGACCAACACCAATGTGGCCCCGTGCCTCTGCACTGTGCAAGGGAAAATATAAGACCCATGGGAAGAGCATGCAGGCAGGCTCTCAGCCCAGTACCAGCACACACACAGATCTGGGGTTGGTTGGCTGCTTTAACTGAATCCCAGTCCACCTCCACCATGAGCGCATCCCTTGTATGCTTGCACAGACCCCCGTGCCTTTCCCCTTTGAACCCCATTTGGCTTTGGGGTCCGTTCTGCAAGACCCGCTCTAAAAGGGGAGAGCCATCTCCTACCTGCATCCAAAACTCCCTCTGCCAAAGCCCCTCGTTCCAGATCCCCTCGAGCGATGAGAAATGCCCATCGGAAGCATTGGGATAACTGTCTACAGCTATCGTCCCCAGCCTGCCGCCAACACTGTAATCTGTATGTTTATTCTCTGTAGTAAACATGTGGTCTTGCTAAATTTCAGCAATTACAAGTGCTTCATCCTTTTCTTTAGCTAGTCAGCAATATAAATACATTTAATTAGTGAACACCCCCTGCCAATTACAACATCTGAGGAAAGTATTGCTGAGATTGTTGGTCCTAATTATTTTAATATTCAGGAGAACCACTTTAACATAACAAGATAATTACTCAGGGATAAGGGTTTATGAGAGCTGCAATCCTTTTCTTTATTTTCTACAGTGCAAGCCCGGGCCTACTTAAATTTCTGGACACATTTTCAATTTAAGATTAAAGAATTGTAATTTGTGAGAAATCATCAAAGCACCACATGTTGGAAGAAAAATAACTGTATGCAATCTCTGCTAACACTATAGGAAAATAAATTCTCTGTGTACTACATGCAATTAAGTGAAAAGTGGAATCTAAGGGAATCAGTTTATCTCTTTTTAAAAAGATCATTTTACACGTACTGAATTGATCAGCTATGAAGAACACTGACTGTTCCTCACTTCAGCCAGAATGTGAATTGTACTTTATTAATCATGCTTGTATCCTTGTAAATGACATAAATCCTCCTTCCCTTCCTACAGTCAGTGGAAGATACGAGCTACCATATCTCATGCTTATCTGAGAATTCCTTAGCTCAAATTTCTGTTGTTTGCAGTGTGACTGTCAATGGGACAGGCACTCAGCTGAGGAAAGGTTGGTCTCAGTACCTGCTGTGTGTTAACACAATAACTTACCCACACAGCCACCCCACCGGGGTTCTTCACATGCTGAATGCCAGGAATACATCCATGTATTCATTTAGAAAGAAGCTGCTGAACAACAGAACTGCTGAACATTAAATTGTGTACTGCTCCCTGCACATGCATTCATAAGGAAGTCTTTGCTGTCACGTCCCTAAAGAAAACCTTAATACATATACAGTGAAATACTCCAATGTTTCTTTCTCTGGCTGCATTTGTACTTATGAAAGTACACCCTGTTTACATCAGACGCCCTTTCTCACAGCAAATTTTCCTTTAAGCAAATCATCTGCCCATAACTCCTACACTACGAACTTGCTGGGTCTCTGCAAAGCACCGGTGGGAAGACACAAAGATGAAAGATCAGTGCCACCAGTAAACGCCTGCATCTGCTCCATGGATACAGAAGGCACTGGATGACAGAGCCCTTGCTCAGGAGGACAGACTGGGGGGGCTTTTGGGTTACCCTACCCGACCATTTGACTTCAGACGCCAACTAGAAATATAAACTAATCATCACCACAGCCAGGTATTACAGCTAACCTTAGGTGAAAGAGGTTGGCTGCTAATTAAGTGTTTAAATATTGTGGAATAATTTAGAATTTGACCCAGTAAGTGAAAATGCCAGCATTAACCATTACTTTTACTCTATAATTAAAATGATTTTAATTTATTTACTAGAATATTTGCCGTTTTTTACAGCGGACCACCAGAGTGCCTTGGAAAAATCCCAGGTAATTTTCTAGTAACTGAGAGAGGCAAGAAAGCTGCTTGATTTAGTGCAGCAAACTTCGCCTTTAGCCCAACAAGTGTGCTTTAATTCAGTTGCAAGTGTTATAAAGACAATGCATATCTAAACAGTGGTGATAAATTAGTGAAATTAATTCAAATAATAGGCAAATGTTAAGAGCAACATATGCAGAATGATTGCAAAGTTAGATTAATTTAAAATAAAACCCTGGAGTTATGTAACCAATTATGAAAATTGCATTTAGCAGTAAAAGAGCAATTAAAAACAACAAATGCCCTAACCCCAGCCATTATGTTCTGGGGACAGGGACAGCGTTCAGAGAGAACATGCAGATGAACTGGAAAAGCAATCGAGCAGCAAGTTTGTCTGATTTTACTATGTTTCTGAATCAAAGTGCTCAGATATGGCCTCGTAATGCACAGATGAAAGGATCGTTTCTCCCCAGATGGGGCTCAGTAATCAGATATGGAAACAGCTATTTTTAATGAAGACCTGCAAAATCATCAAGGCTTAGATGTTGCTGCCTGGGATAAAGCAACGGGAGGCAGAAGAAGCAATTTGCTAATCTGCCTGGTGGCACAAAGTCAAGCCCGTTCAACACATTTTTCATAGCAAATCACATTACTTCAGTGGGGCTGGCCCAGGAAGGCAGCCACGTCAAGCAATTGGGGAGCCTGGTGCCAACTGGCACACGAGCCCCTCAGGTGGGAAAGCCTAGGCTGCAGCACACAGCCATATACATTCAGAAGCAGCAAATACCTGCTATGTATTTCACTCCATCATCCTGACAAAATGTTCCAATCAGTTCATCTTTTTTTTTTTCCTTCTATATCTCCAGTCCAGTCTATTTTAAATCTTTCCAATTGGGGAGTATTGATTCAGTATGCAGGCATACATCCCAGTAATTACATCAAGACTGACCGTCACTCTCTTAACCCCTTATCCACACACTACATATCTGTTAAAGTCAACATGCTCTGCTATGCAAAGTCCATGCTGTTTTTTAGAATTAAGTGCTATATTTCAAAAAAGGAGCATTCTGGAATACGGTGGCAAAGAAGATTAACTTGTCTTTGAGTACACTAGAACGCTAACCCTAAAAGACACCAAAGAAACGAGCACTAAATATAAGTTTTAGCGGAACGAACACAGTTTCAAGCAGGCGAAATCATTCAATTACTGATGGGACTGATTCATAGATTTCCACACCGTGCAAACACATGGCTGAATTGCTAACCAAACCAAGATGAAGCTCTGGAAATGGCTCCTGCATGCAGGTTCACTGTGACACCTGCAGACACAATGTCTGCAATGGGCACCTGAGATTCACCATCATCTCCCACCCGTTGTAAACAAACACAGCTAACTGCTCTCTGAAAAAGAAATGCTGTCAGGTTTCTGGCAGAAGTGACATACATTATTCTTGGCAAAACAGAGCCAGGTTGGTCCTGCCAGAACAGAAGCGGAAGCACCAGATCCTGGCAAAGCAAAGATAGTAGTAAAACTACTTTTCTGCAACTAAAAATTAATAAAACAAAAGAACTTATGTAATTCTTGGCAACAAAAGTCTATTGCATGGGCTGGATTTCCTGACAAGGCAATCTGGCATTTGCAGACAAATAATACCCACAAAGATATGGGCAACCACTCAGCTCATACTACAGAGTTGCCAGCCCACCACAAAAGCAAAAAAGCAATCATAAAAACCACAGTATTTCCGCAAAGGCGTTTTCATTTCTTTGTGAATCCTGTCCAAGTTATATATCTCATGCCCACAGTAAAGTCTGTCCTTCCCATGAGAAGGTTTTCTTAGGAACGGAATATGTGTAGGGGAAAAAATGCATTAAATCCTTAATTTCAGCAGTGCCATTGCTGTAATTTTCCTCTAAAACCGAAATGAAGAGACACAGCAGTTTCCTAGAAATGTTAAGCACTACTAGCAAGAAGTCAATGTATGGAATTCTCAGCCACAGTAACCTCAAATCCACTAAAAAAGAAAGTTGTGGCAATTATAGATACAGGACATTACCAAATCTCCATTAGCAAAGGCCAGTGAACCGCTATAAGTGGGTTGTCAGGTTCGCAATGAAGAAAACTCAATATTTATCTATAATCTCATTTGAGCTCAGTGTTCCTCTCACTCACCTGTGCAAGCATCTGGTTTTCAAGCATCCTGCTCAGGCTTTTTCTGCTTCAGACTACAATCTACCTGCTGATGTTAGATGCCAGAAAGAAAGAAAGAAAAGCACACACACAGCACTTTTTTTGACGAAGACTTAACTTGCTGTTGGCATGATGCACTGCTTTCACACTTGCTATTACTTCCTTGTCAGGTATCTAAGAATAAGACTGAGGATGTGTGAAGGACAAGAAATCACAGCGACTTACAGCTCTGAACAGAAATAATTTTTACTTTTTAATTCTTAGTAAAACAAATAAGTAAAAGAGAAGGCTGTGGGAGGGTGAGGACAAACACCAGCACTACGGACGTGGGTCTCAACTGAGCAAATGAGAGGCATCCAGCCAGGTTTCAAAGAGCTGCGATCAACCCAAGGAAAACTCTTTGTAGATGCAGAGATCTTAGCAAGGACATCCTGGTTCCCAAGGTTTCTGAGGTTTTGATCTCTGCTGCACTGAGATGGATTGTAGCAACGGAGAACCTGATCCAAAGAGCCTCAAGAACCATCTCTGTCAGGACAGAAAGGTTTTGATTCCCCTTAGACGCCTGCTTAGTTTTGTGAACACCAAAACTGGGAGTCAATATAACTGAGATTTTAGGTCACAGGATCAAGCCTTCTCTGCATGCTGTTGCCAGGTTTTCCAGCCCATTAGCAACAAGTAACCTAAAGACTTTGGAAGCCAAAGACTTCACTAAATGACACTTTCTTTCAAAGCGTGTTTTTGTTTATTTTCCCCCCTCTCCTTCCCCCCCCCTATTTTAGGTGGAAATTTTTCCACCTAAGCCTTCAATTACCTGAAAGTTTTCCTTTATGGAAATTTGTGGGTGAACATGTTTTTTCATCCCCTAAACACTCAAACAAGCTGATCAGACCGTTAAATATTAGATTTTGTTTGGACCAAATAGTTAAAAGCTAAATGACTGAACAAAGCTCCTAAAGGAGAGCGGGTGCAATTTGTAAAAGAGATGCCAGCAGCCCAGGAGGAACGGTGGCATCACTTGGATAAAGAGGGAAGAGGAGGTTCAGCCATATCATGAATACTCACTGGAGAATTTTTATTCAAGAGCCCAGTTTAATGCCTAACAAGCTTAATATATCTTCACACTGGTTTAAATAGGAATGGGACTGGAGTCCAAGGAGCCTACAGAAGGACAGATGTCCTCAGCTCCCAGTGCACTGAACAGAAGCTGGCGGTCCACATTCCCGCGATCAGGCACTAACCACCCCCATATGCTATCTCAGTCAAAAGTGTTAACCACCTTCAGAGTTTAACATTAACTCCTGATACAGCCATAAATGAGATCCCAGCAATAATTTGCTTTGCAGTTGTTTTTTTTTTTTTTTTCCCTCTTGCTCTAATTATTAAGCAGCACTGATGAACAACACTGATTGCATATTCTGAAAAAAAAAGTACCTCCCTCCAGCTGCTCTGCTGGTGAATCCCCTGCTTCTGCTCGTTGGGATTTACTCTCAGCCCATTGCATCTGAAACTAATTACTACAACACCATCCTCAACATTAATTCCCTTCTCCTCTCTGGAATCAGAAGCAATATGGTACATTCAGAAGATAATTTTTCATCTCTCCTCCTGAAGGGAAGATCTCAGCTGTTTGATGGAGATAATGGTGAATGAGACACCAATTTCAGAAGGTGCAGCTTTCCAATGTCCCTTTATCAGAAACCATTGTCCAAAATTTCAGCTGGTGATTTAGGAAAGTTTTTTATATGAGTGTCACCAAGACCTAGAAAAATCTGTCAGCTCTCAGTGTGATCTCAAAGACAAATTACAGCAATATCTTGTCAACCAGCTCTCTTAAGCTTACTTCTCTGCCTGTTCTCATTGCACCTGTTCGACTATTACTTTTTCTCCTAGAAAAAATTTTTCTCAACTTCCTTTTCTCCATCCCAGAAACAAATTAAAAGGGAAGAAAAATAGATACATCCCTTTGCATTTAGTCAGAAGAAGCACTTGTAAAGTGACCAGAATTATCACGCGGCTGTATTTATGGTGTGACTATTAAAAAGAGCGATTGTGCAGCCAGGCCCCAATCCATCAGTGAGATGCTGTACTGCAACTGGTGCCAGGAATGAAAGCCACCTCATGCTGGAGCTCCCTCCTGTCACCTCATCAGCCCAGTCCCTGTGTCTGTCTGGTGAGTTGTCCCTCTGATGCACCTAAATGTCCCCCCCAGCTCAGAGATCCTCAGCTCACGCTTCGGTGAGCAGCAAATGTGCTGCTGCCCACCTTCTCCCTTGGATCAGGTGTCTGAAGCAGCTTTTTGAAAGGCAGAGTCTTTAGCCCAAGAGGTATTGTTATAGCAAACATGTACTCATACATGGTTCACTATTGAACAGGATGCTAAAAATAAAAGAAAATGAAAAAAATCTGTAATTCATTCAATTCAGTAAGCAGATGTAACTTGTGCCCTTCCATATAGACTTCCCTACGTTAAATATTAACAGTTAGGGCTTATAGTAGATGACATTGTGCTTTCTCAAATTGCTGCAGAGCATTAAGACTGCTGCTCAAGTTCTCTGGTGCCTGAACTATCGCATTGCTATGCATAACATTAGGAGAATTAACAATTCAAAGCTGTACTGTTATGACCAAAGTGCCACAACTGAAGCAGCTTCAGTTCCTATGTGCGACCTATGCATACAATCTAATCTTTTTCAGTAATATGTTCAAAACATTTATATCCTCAGGGTATATTATAAAGAAAGTTAGAAAAGCAGCAACAAGATAAAACCCAGCTGAGGATCAGATCTCCCTGGTCATTTAGGTGACTGAGAATGAAAAGCTGTATGTATCATTTCAACTCAGCTCTAGTGCAAGTGCTCTTGAGATGCACTTCTCCACCATGTATAGTCTGCATTTTCAAAGCAATCAGGTTAAAATGAAGAACTGAGTGCTGCATTGCTTGCTTGGCCCTGTTTTTTTCCTTTATACTGACTGAGAAGTTACATTTGGTACTTATCATCTGTGGCACACCAGTATTTGAAACAGAGCAGTCAAGAAGTTTTCAGTGAATGAAATTGAAAGAGATTAACTGAATGAAAGTAACTTCCAGCTACTGAATTCATGTAGGTCACAGAAAGGCTTTTTCTATTATTTTTAATTTGGTTTGGTCCTGACCCTAAGCTTGACTCACGTATGCATCCTCTGCCCAGGCTGATGTCACAGAACCATAAAGTTTGGAAAAGACCGGTAAGATACTGTAGTATAACTGTCAACCCATCACCACCATGCCCAAAAGCCACATCCCTCAGTGCCACATCCACAGTGTTTCTTGATCACCTCCACATCCACAGTGTTTCTTGATCACCTCCAGGGATGGTAACTCACCACCTCTCTGGCACATCAGTGCTGCCCTCCACAATCCCTAGCAGGGACAAGCCAGCTACTGATGCCTTGCACAGAGACAATGAAGAGACACACTGCTCCAAGAGACAACATCCCACTCCCTCTTGCCCACTTCCTCAGATCTGTGGGCTGTGCAGATGAGTCTCTAGGACCCTGAGACAGCTCTTAAATGTTAGAAGCTGTAATTTCCCTGTGTAGTCCACTCTTGCTTTGAGCACAATTTTCATGACCACGCTCCAGAATGGGCAAGCTGCAAAGCCAACAGCTGAGCTGAGAGCAAGCTCTGACTGAGGATTAGAAGAAATTTGCAATATCAGGTTTGCAGTATTTTGTACTCTGTTGTTCCCAGACATAACACCACTTTTACTTGCAAGATCTTTGTGTTCCCCACTACAATCAAGGAGACAAAATCTGACTGTAAACCTTTTTGTTCTATATTATCATTTCATGTTGGCTTGGTGTGTTAATCAAAGTGTCAGTAATGGCTGCAAAGAGAACTCATTCAATCCTCAAATGAAGAGAAATCTAAGCTTTCCAACACCAGCGCATTTTCCAGTGGATAAGCCTTCTCACAAAGTAATTATTTCATTTTCCAGAAAGATTACTGATTACATCACACTGGGAAAAACTAAGAGAGGGATCCTTTATCTTTTCCGTGTTTCTGCAATTCTTGTACAAACTTATACTTGTTACCATGAAAAATGACAAATTTGCCATCTGATCAAAATGTTAACAAGGTAAGTGTCAGTGAGATGGATCACTGACTGTCACTGCAAGCCAGAACATGAGGATACATTGATATTTCTCAATATATTCACTGCTTCCCCAATGTTCGCTAACAACATTTCTACTGTGACTGTAATAAATCACAAAGAAATAACAAGCTGCATAGGATCTCCAGGATATGATAGATTTGTCGTAATAGCAGTATCTGCAAGGTAGAAAACAATTGGTAATGATCTATAGAAAGACCTAATCAACTGTCATTTGCTATAATGTGGCAGATGAAGCAAATATATGAAATCCATAACACTTCTTTAGCCACTATCCTCCCCCTACATTATACACATGCATCAAGTAGAAAACAGTAAAAAGAATGAACGAGTTTTGGGGTTGCAGAAGTAGAAAAGAAAGTTAATAGCATGCCCTGGGTGCAATCATTGAATTATACACTACTGAACAAGGCAAGGGATAATCACAGAAGCTGCACAGTCCTGTAACAATGATAAAGGTTTCTGCCAAGCCCGTTCCTCCCCTTTGCTTTATTTCTTTTTCATCGATTTCAGTGTGTTTTAAAAAGTACTTACATTGAAGCGCAACCAAACGCGGATGAGGCTGGATAACCAATGGAAATGCCCACCCTGACTTCACAAGGGATCCCAGAGGACTGAAAGCAAGATGGCCCTTAGGTATTTAGTGCAGCTCCAGAAATCAAAACCAAATGTTCTGCATTGGGTTGTGCCAGAAGCCCAACTCGCTGCTGAAGCTTTCACATTCCTTTGCCTGCTCCTACTTGGCAGCAAAACACCTCACCTTCCAGCAGACACATGCACAACATTCAGTTTTAGTTTGCTGAAATACAAAAGTTTCTCAGAACTACTTTCCATGGAGGAGCTCAAGCGCTGCCTCGGGTTAAAGACCTGAGTCCTGCATTTTTATGTACTGAAACACCTCTCTTGATCACATTCTCCATTGCCACCTGCCTGCAACAACACTCAGGTCAAGAACTAACACCCATCTATTAACCCATAAGCTTCCCAGGCTACGCAGACTGCTCTGCACAGATTTTTCTTCCTACCCACGTCAGGAATGCCTCTCTGGAGGAGGCAGTGCAGTGAATGCAGTAGGAACCCTGGGTTTAAAATTTCAGTAGGAAGCTCAATTCGAACTTATAAAATGCTAAGAAATCTATATTCCTATTTCTTTTCTCCAGGAAGGTGGGAGAATAATGGCTGCTTTGCACTACTTTGCTTGCAAATCACATTTTGCTAAGTGAATGCATTTTTGGGAACAGAGGAATTGCCAAGCTGCCTCAGCACAGCGGTACTCTGCTCCGGCATCCTGTCTGGCAGCTGCTGCAGGGGAACGTGCAGGAAACCTCCTAGTGGGCAATTACAGAAAAACCTGTTCAGATCCAACAATTTCTCCCAGCCCCTCCATCAGTCAGTAAAAATTGACATGTCTTGAAACATGGAGGTTTGCCTCCTCTCAAACACTTCTTCAGGTCCTTCAGGAGTTTGTAACTTAGTATTTTCCACATCACAGTTTACTAAGAGCCCTATTTTCCAAAGCCCCCGTCTTCTGGCTCAGCACTAAATAAAGCTGGACAGATTTTGGAAAGGGCTCATCTCCTTGGTGGAAGGGAACTGCTGAATTCTTTCGCAAATCCACCCTTACAGGGTCACAACAGGAGCAGCTCTGTGCTCAGCAGTTCTGAAAATCTGTCCTCGGTGGGAGCTGCAACGCCTCAGGAAAGCTGGTGCTCAACAGTCCTGATCATCTGGCCCCAGGTTGAGTATCAGGAGCCAAATTATGTGATTTAGAGGCAGAAATTCCCTAGTGACAGCAGCGGAGATTTCTGCTCAATGATGAATACCTCAATAGGATTCTGGAATAATAGAGCCATGAAAAGTGGATAGTGCCAACAAATAAACATCAAAGGGTAGGACTTTCCTTTTCAATCACGTTCCCTTGTGCTCTACATAAAAGGACTGAAATATTCTGAGATGAAAGAGGGAGAAGGAATGGTTAACAATATAGTCCTGCATTTCCTTCTAAGATGAAAATACAAAGCATTTTTCAGGAACAGCGTATTCATATAACATACAATTGGTAGTTTACAGGCTATATAAGATGCTGGTGGTACTGGGACTAGCCTTCTTTTCATATGCACCAAAGAGAGAAGAGCACTGCATTTCTTCAGTTCTTTTCCACATCGAAAGCAAAATTTTCTGCTTTGCTCATCTTTTTCTTTTTTTTTTTAATAAACAAATGACTTCCATCTCTCTCCCTTTAATACTTTCAATATTCAGCCACTTCAATCCACAATTCTGATCAAAACGCAGGTTTGTGCAGAATTATTTCATTATTTCTTGTGGCCTTTCAGATAATTTCAAGGGAACTTACTGGTAATCAGATGAACTTGAGTCCCACGTGGCTTAACCCTCATGTAATTTCCCCAGATTTCCATGACAGTTTTGGCCCTGCATACTGCCATCATTTACACTTCTGTCCTTCAATTCTGCTGGAATATCTAACTAATACTTCACTGGTGCATTCAGAGAGCCATCTTTCAGCACAGAACTAAGGAGTACAGATGCTGTCAGCTGAATGGGAGTAAGTCACATTTTCTTGAAGCCTTTAGGTCTCTTCCAAAACCCTTCACAAAACATCATTATTCACAAGTCCCTGCAACAACTGCCAGTACTGTGCAGGAACACACAGGTTTCCTGGGACCATAGGAACATGCTGTCCACAGAAGCTGAAGGCATTGTCTTAGGAGGACAATGGGAAAAGATTAAGGCTGCACAATGGGGAGAAGATGCAGGCACTGACTTATACTTAGGAGAAGAGTATTTGCCAGGTGTTGATGTTAAGTTTCTGCTCTAAAGTTCTTTCTCTCAGTGAAACTGTGGACTCAAGCAGAAGAGCTTGAGACATGGAAGGTATCTCACACTCCTTCCCCCAGGGGAGGGGAGCAATGCAGAGGTTGAAGATCTTCATTTCATCAGAGGAAAAAAAAAAGGTTGACAAGATGCAATTTGCTAATAAATGCTGTTCTGTGTAATTGAAAGAAACTACCAACAAACAAAAATAACTGTGGACCAGCAGGAAACAAGAAAGTCTCAATGGAGAATGGTAATTCAGAGAGCACCCACCACGCAGCCCACTTTCCCCATTCTCCCTCTAGAAAGAGACCCATTTTATAAATGGTGATTAAGGCGCTGAAGAAAAAAGTATTAACATGATTCACATGTAGAAAACAAGGTTATTAGGAATAGGGATCATTTCAGCACACTGTTCTCCTTAATAAGCATAGCAACGAGTAATTGAGTTTCAGGCAATCTCCAAGGTGGCGCTTTGTAGAGAAAGCGTAACTTGGCATGATGTCTACTTTTCCTTTAATTACATTGCCCTAATGAGCAACTTTCTTTACTCTCATCAAATCTATTTCTTGAGAAGAAGCAACAGTAATAAATGAGTGAAAAGGATCATGAGGTAGTACCAGAGAAGAAATGTTGGGAGCCTGAAATGAAAAGACATTGTTAAAAGTAGTGTAAAAACACCAGGCAGTTCTCAGCTTCATTGTTTATTGCACTTAATGGGGGAGTAAAGGATCTTAATCAACAAGGCATGTTACCTGACCTGGGAACTGCCCTTATTCCACTGCTGTTTCCCTTCTACATGTGTTTATGAAAGTGACCCAGAAACACAATGTGGCTGATACATCAATCCAAAGCTCCTTTGTTCCCATGCAGCAGAGGGCAATTCTGATTCATGCCCTTGTGCAGACCTCGAGAAGAGAAAACCACATGCCAATAACAGCCTACTGAGTGTCAATACTGCTCAATGCAACCAAATACAGAAGGAAAAAGAGCTGGCTTTTCCCAAGTCTTTAAAGCATTTAGACATCTGATCCTCCTCTAAAGTTAGTGACAGACAGGGCCCTACCTATCTTGCATGTCTTTTTTTTCAGCTTACAGCAAAGAATTTCCTGGATGTATCCTTATGGAAAAAAACCCTGTGTTCATTTTGGTAATTTTTTCCATACACATTTGCTAGAAGACATCTTACCACTGGGAATAGACCTCCCAGCCCCAGTAAAATCACTGCTACACACAGGTGAGTGAACATGTCACCTCTTATAGAAACACCTAGGTGTCCACCTTTGGTGACTTGCAATTGCTACAGCTTGAAGGCTTTGACTGAATTAAGTCAACGTACTCCCAGGTGACAGTCCAACTTTTTTAATGCCAGTAATATTATTCTACAGATAAACAGCGATGCAAAATTCTTCAGAGTCATGCAAGTTCTCAACATTTCTTAAAGCTGAAAGCACATCCCAGAATATCTATTGAGTGCCTTAGGGTCACAGCTCACATAAAGAAACACGACCCTCATTTGCTGGTTTATTCCATGTGGCCCTCTCTTTTTGCTTGTTCAGAGATTCATGAACATATCTGCACTCAATGGCTTTACCCCTCTCACTCTGTAACTTCACAGTCTTCCCTCACCTCCCTGCATGGCACCTTTAAGTGCTACTACTTAATGCACTCACAGAGCTGGTAGAAAATTTAATTAACATATGTAAGAAATACCGTCAGGTCTCCAAAACCAGGCACTTCAGATGTAAAAGTGTGAAATGAAATTATCTTCAAATAAAAAATTTGAAAGTGTCAGTGGAAGCAGGCACCTAAGACCTTAAGTGTTTATGCAGCTTTATATATTGTTATTTCTTCAGTAAGACTGCCACAGAAATGGCAGGGGTATGGGAACAAAGTATGATAGCACTTAGACTCTACTCGTAAATGCATTAAGCGCAACAATTTTAGCAAGAAAAAAAAATCAGGGAAGCCAAGTCCCTTCTGGGGAGCTCATCTCAATTACTGCTCACAATCACACTGAAGAAAACCCTGTGTAACTGCCATACTGTACATGATCTGGCAGTTGTGTGCATTTGGCACTGCAAAGACACTAACATGATGACCGAGGGGAGATATCTCCTCCCAAAAAGAAAGAAAAAAGTGATCCTCCAAGAAAAAAAACCTGAAAATAGACCTTCAATTAAGAACGATTTATTGCAATACCTTCCCACTTCCACAGAAATCACAGTCCCTAAAAGCAAATTGTCGGTACACAGAAGTAATTTACATTCACAAAAAAAGGGGGTACAAATGTTTAGTTGGATCTGCTTAAAACAGCTCAAACACACGAGCAATTTTTGCAATTAAATGCAGGAAGAGGCTCTTAGTGAGCCCAGCTGCACAATGCTGCAACTACCCAGGCAATGTGAGACAAAGGCTGACTTTCCTTGCTCTCCCTTATCATTGGAATGCCTGTGCTTGGATGGCTATAATTAGGTTGCAACTCAGTCAAATGGGATTCTGAACCTTAGCTTTTCTTGAAGCAGTAAATTCAGCTGCTCAGTGTGGACAACAGTAAATACCTTCTCCATTCTGCAGAGTGCAAAAGCTGAAATTTGAGAACAATGCTACACTATGCTCCTGGAAAAAATTTCAGTGGCTCCCTGCAGCACCATAAGGCCTTTCCACCCAAAAGTAGTTCTTAGCACAAAGGACTGTAGTCAGAAGGGTAAATTTCCTATACAAAGCAAAGAGCAACAAATCTTTTTTTCTAAAACAAATCATACACATCCCGTAATTAATCACGTTTTGGAGAAGTTTCATTTTTGCTTCCCAAGGAAACACTTTCATCATCTCCTCTCTTTTGAGGGCCATGGTTGGTGTGCACGGTGGGGATGGGTTGATGGTTGGACTGGGTGACCTTAGTGGTCTTTTCCAAGCTGAATGATTCTACAGTTCTTTTGAAAATCCTGCATGTTTTAAAACACCCAATTCCACGGAGAATGAACAACTTAAGACTTTGTGGTCACAGCAGTATTTTAATGCTCCCTACAATGATCCATCACCCCGGTGCGGGAGTTGAAGCTCTCCACTCCCACTCTGCTGGGTACCTCCTGGCCCAGGGCAGGGAACAGCAATCACTGGTGGGGAAAGGACCCCCTAGCTCTGCCTCCTGCAGAAGACCACCTGCCTCTGCAGTGCCACCTAACCTAAGTGCAGGGTTATAAGCATAGCTTAATAAATTGGAGGTCTGGGGAACAGTAGGAGAGAGGGGAGCAGATTCTCATATCATCAGGAGGGAAATAGACTTTTAAAAAGCCAGTTGTGCCTGTGCACAACAATGAAGCTTTATGTCTATACAAACTGACAAGTCAAATTGTACTCCTGGGCCCAGTTCTCAGCATCAGTGCCATTTGATGGTGATAGCTCGCCTCCTGTTTCTGCAGCCTAATGGCTCTGTCTGCCAGGAAGGGCACGCAGGATGATTAAAATAAGCATTAACAGAACAGTTTGGTGATTAGCTTTTTTTTCTTCTCCCTTTTTTTTTTTTCCCCCCCTTTCACTTTTTTTTTTAAACTACAGAGAGTTTTGGTCTGCAAAGGACTGCTAAAGCCTTTTGTTCATTAGCTGTGTACTTTACAAGTGTAAATTTAAAGAATTCATTTTCTTAAAGCCAAGGATTAGAACAATTAAGGAAAACCACTGTAACCCAGCACTCAAGTCAATCCTTAACACGGAAAGGAAACAATGGTGCTTACAATATTTAAACAAAACTAAGTAGTATATAATTATCCTGACGCTGTCAAACTAAATTTTCACTGCAGAGCAATGATTTCTTAAAATTTCCTTTCTGAAATGGAAATGAACATTTTCTTTCCCACTATGGGGACATCCGTGCAATCTCTTTGGACCTCTCTCATGGCAAAAGCACCTAACATCCACTCTCACTTTTCTTTCTGCTGTCAGCCTTCTTCCCTGTCTTAACTGCCTACTCCATCACTGGGTCTGCCCAATGGAGACATAAGCACTCATCCCAGTGACTGCCCCATGTACTTGCATCATCAAAGCTCAAAAGAGTAGAAATTAATTTGACCGAATGCCTCTAGAAAAGTAAGCCATTTGCCTGCAATATTTTACGCCAAGTAATTTTGTACCTCTCTCTTCTTATGTACCTTAAGTCCTTCTTGACATATGGTAATGAAGGTATAGAACATGGCCTGAGTTATATTTGGCAGTGAATTTTTTTAATAGTGTTTTAAATTCATGAAACTGAGATTTGCCTCCAATAAACTCCGTAGCATTTTTTGCCAGAACATAAGCTGTAATGTAAAGTGTTGTCTCCTACAGAAAGAGGTGAGGTGTTAACTGTGAAACCACAGTGTGCTGGTAGCAGGAAGGCGTTGCTTTGACGCCTCAGGGATGGCAGTTTATATTTCAATGCTGTTAACTGTTCCATTGATTATTACTGTACCAGAAACACTGAGCAAAGGCATGATGTAATCAGATCTTGATTTAGCCACATCCCATGCACTTCTGTGCAAAAGAAAAGGCCTAGAAGTTCCCACAAGCACTAAATTTGTGAATAAAATCTAGATAGCTCTGTTATCTGAGAGGTGACTTTGCTACCCAGTGTGTAGGAAGCCAACCACACACACAGAGATGAGGCACTGATTTACTGCAAAGCTGAGCAAACTTGTGTGCTAGGTGGTCTTCCACAAAGCCAGCATAGCCCAGGAGTTTCACAATGCTTTTTTACACATATTCTTATCACTTCACCACCACTTTAAAAAGTACTTTTATTCAATCTTCATAATTTTCACTTTTATTTCCATAAATATATATGTGTGTTTATTTAAAAGTGCCTAAATAAAAGGCCTGGGGAACTTTATTGCTACACAAACTGCCAAGGTGTCATTTTGGTTTTGGAAACCATGAACATTCTGTCCTCCATTTGATATTTTTGGACTGCAGGTAGTATTTTTCTAGTTCCCTTTAAGTTCAGCTTCCTTCTATATCTTTATTCTTGCAGAAGAAAAAAAGATAATGGAAAACAGCGGGCAAATACATAAAGGAAAAAGAAAGCACACTTTTTTTTTTTTCCACAGAACAAACAAAAGCAAAACGCGAGCACATATCTGGAAAGCTTATTTCTCATATCTATATATTTTTTCACTCTTTTGACTCAAATGATAAATTAACTTGACCTTGCAGATATTGGTAAACTCATCCCATCAGACTTTTATTTACTATCTAACCAAGGAAGAATGCTTGGGTCCATTAATATACCTCCACCTTCATTTAGAAAAGTCATATTTAGAAAGTGAGGGATAGCATCAGACCTGAACCACAGAAGCTGTTGATTGAGTGCTGGGCAGGTCAATGAAACTGCCAGCAACAACCAGCTCAGATGGTGTCACTTCCAGCTACCTGGTCCTTGAACTTCCTTTAGATAAATCTAATCCTTCAGGGCAGTGATCTGCATCTGAAAGAGTGTCAAAGTGATCTTTTCTTGGGGATCACAGTTTAACACCATAGTACACGCATGTGGGTCAGAACACTGGATCCTGTTTAGCTATGGAATACGGTCCTATGGAATGAGAAGGCACTCTCCAACTTACTGCTCTTAGCAGAACAGGTTGCAGAAGTAAAAAAGTTGAGTATATAGGATACTAATGGGGCATGTTCCCCCTACCAGTAAGAATTCAGCTTGTGCATCAGATGATAACCAGAGGTCTGGAGACAGCTTTACCTCAGGGACTGGGAGTTGAAGAGAGAAGCACCTGAGCAGCTAAGCAAGTCCAAGCACTGACAGAGCAAATGGGCCTGAGAGACCACGTTCACTTTAATCCCCTTATCAGCAACTTGTCTTTGGTTGGAGGCTCTTAGTCACTAAGTAGGTGACCAAGGAAGTACCATCAAGGTCACAGAAGAGCAAATACTCCATGAGCTAAACATAGTAAATATCCCACAGCAGGGGCCAAGAGCTCCTCTGTAACGCTCACAATAATTTGTCTCTGTTACATTATAAGCTAAGAGTAAGTGACTTCTGGAAGCTGGTATTTTTACCTACGAGGAGACCTTGCGGCAGGAAATGGTACGAACCAGCAAGAGAAGTAATGGAACGCAGAGAGAAAGGTGGGCTGGAGGACAATAAGACTGCACAATGATACATAAAATGCCAAATCTATATTACTTTTCAGATAAAGTCTAGGCGTAAAGGGCATGTATATAATCATGAGGAATGGCTGCCTAACTGGGAGCCTTCTATTCACTCCTGATTTGTTCCTACAGCTGGACTGACTCCACTTTTTTTAAGATCTGATGGAACATATCAGGGAATGAAACAGTTCTCACCCAGATTTGACTATGCTTTCCTGCCATCTTAAGATATGTGCTGCAGCGCATGTGGCATATAGGAAGGTCTCAGAGATTGCAAGTGTCAAAATAGGAAATGCTTTACAAGGCTGAAAAGAGTAGAAAATACCACAAACAGTAGGATTTCCATCTAGGGAGACATACATGATGATTGGATGTCTTCCAGTATTCTTGCTAGACCCTGCTGATGAATTTATCATTTTTGTTTAATGTAGGTTGGGTGCACGCAGGGAGTACCAGCAGTCTCCAGGGGATTTCAAATTATAATCACATAAAATATCATGGTCCACAAAACAAACTGTCTTGTTTGACTCAAAAAGGAAATTCATTTGTCGGAAAAATAATTCCTTTAAGGTCAACTCAAAATGACTTTTTGTCAATTCAGGTATCAAATTCAAAACATAATTATTTGCACAGCTGTAGCTTCTACCACAGTACTCTCAGTTGGAAATGTTCATGCACAGTTAATCTGACTCGCCCGGCTGGAGTCGCTGTAAAATCACAAGAGACATGAAATAACTGGGAAAGGCTTATGCTCCTCGGCTACCAGAAGCTCCTCTGATGCTCTGTCAGTCAGAAAGAGCAACATTGGCAAGACCAGGATAAAATCCACAGCCTGAGAAAGAATAAGAATTTATTTGCTGCTGCATCAGAAGAAGATAGGGAAGTAGACTTGTACCTGGGGAAAACAGATGCTTTAAAAAAAAAATCCAATTTAGATTCTGTGCTGCTTCCCTCCTTTTCCATGAGCTTACCCATGCAGGGCTCAAAGAAAGCAGAGTCTGGCCCCAAGGGAGTTCAGATGCAGCAGACTGATCTACCAGCAGGCTACAATATGTTCCCAGAAGGTGCAATGTAATTCTGAGGCCAAGGAACAGCCTATTAGCTCTGCATGCTATTAATTTTCATGAACAGTTCAATCCAACGCTCACAGAAGCTGTTGGGCATCTTTCCATTTTGTCTAGCAGGGCTGGGATTAGGGCTTATTTATCTTTTCATTCTATACCTTATCTTTAATTGTGGAGCAGTCCTAACAGTTTAGTGCAGCTCTGCACCTCTCAAGCCCTTCACTAGGCTCTGTGCCCAGCAGCACGTGAGACACTGTCTACAGGTCAGGGTGAAGGCATGTCACAGTCAAAGCCACTCATTGGGAATTAAACTTCATGCTTGTTTGACTAAACTTCTCAATTCAACAAAGCTCCCCAGTTTTGCCAGGCTGAAAAAGCAACCCAGCAGGTTCTTGAGTCATATGCCAAAACGCCTCCTTCATCCTCCCTGGAACTGGAAATGATTACTAATAGGTATTCTTGCTGAAATGATTTAACATAATATGCTGAATGAGATCACTAAGTCAAAATACCTTTCCCTAAGTGATTCTCTTACTGCGTGCCTGAATGCTAGAGGGGAAGGACAGCATGAACTGAATTCTTTTGCTGGCTTTTGCATTTAACAAAATCTCCAAGTTACCAAAGAATTCACATTAGGAAGTTTCACCCAAATTAATTACAAGGGGCCCATGAAGCACATCTGGCAGGCAGCAGGGGATGGGGACACGAGGATTCAGGTCAGCCTCTCTTATTCAAACTTTTCCCTTTTAGAGCATTTAGAGCCTAGGCTGGGAACTAGAGATGGGCAAGAAAAACAGACAGGCATGGAAGCAAACCTGGTAAGAAAACAGCACTCTTTGCCTTGAAAGCACAGCCCCGGATGCATATTGCTGTTGTAGCATCCATTACAGCAGGCTGCAAGCACCAAGTGAAACATGGGCTTTGGGAATGAAAATGGCCTGGCACCACAAAATGCAGTGCTGCACAGCAGGGCACTCAGCATTCTGCTGACTGGCTGGGCTGCCCTCACCCATCCAAGTCTGTCAGCCTCAGAATTAACTTATTGAGGTCAGTACTCATAACACAGTATTGCAGACTTGATTCACTCTTCCTTTCTGAGAAAGCCCCATACTCTCTGCCCAGTATGGCTATTACCTGCCAACCTAAAGGATGATGAATGTTATTTATATTGCAGTAATGGCTAACCACTCCGCAGAGACGGGGGACAGGCTGTGCTAAGGACTTTCCAAACACACACTGAATGGGAACTGCCCACAGATGGCTGGGTGTATTAAAGTGCTGAGACACTTCAGGGTAATGTTCTTGAATGCTTTGGACACGCTGACCCCCAGCAGCTCTGCAGCACTTGTGCTGACTGCTACAACACAGGGTGCTGTCCTACAGTAAAGATATTCATTAATAACATGCTTATCAGTTATTGTGACATGCCCTTCCAAAAGGAAAAAAAATCCTTATTTTCTTAAAGCAGGCAATTGATGAGAATATGAGAAGACTTTTAAATTCTTTAATTGATAAATTAAAAAATATTTGTATTTCAAATGAAACAGAAAAGAGAGGAATAGGAGAGATTCTGATTAAGCTAATAAGGATTTCTCAAGATGTAGATGAGAAAAGTGATCTAACAAGAAAATATGAAGAACCCGAACCAATGAAACAAACTATCAGACCAATTTAACTGGGACTTGTGCATACTTGCAGGATTAGCTTCACATTAATTGCAAGAAAATGTAAGAACCGAAAATCTATGTCTTCAGCTTTTCACTATGGTGAGCCCATAGTGGATAGCTAACAGTCCCTAGGAAACAGCCTCCGAAGGACTGCAAAGATGACAAGGAAATGAGTTAAAATATTTGATGTGGTCTTTTTTTTTTTGTTAATTGCTCTCTCTGTATATTGGGAAAATCATCTGGTGACTTCTTTCACATGCATCAAGATTAAGTGATGTATTCCAAGAACTGTGTCAGAGAAGGCACCATGGAACAGGTTTTGGACCCCTTTCATTTCTTTTCCAATTAATGTCCTAGTATTGAAGATCTAAAAATATATCCAGAAAGTAGTTGGCATTTGTGTCCATCAGTAGCCTTATTACAAACGAAGTGCTAAAGATATACCTTACCTTTAAGAATACCCTTTACACTTTACAGTTCTAGATGAGGCTGTCTTGGAGCTTTATAGCCAAAAGCCTGAAGATATCAGAGCCCAGTAAACACTTTACTAAGGAGGGATCAACCACACAGTTTCTTTTTCTGTCTTTTCAGTCAGCAGGATGGTCACTCTCAATCCAAATGGGACAAATAAAGCACACAGCAAGAGCCTGTGAGTATTTTCTAGCTGTCTCAACTGTAGAAGTCTCCTAAGAGGACTGATGGCTCAACATCTGGGCATTCTCCTTCCTGTCAAACACTACTGAGCAATGGGATTTGTCAACAATCTGCTCAGCATTTACAGATGACAACTGCAGAGTTTGGAGAGCTCAAGGGCATTTACAGATAGATAGGGGTTTGAGACAGATGTGTTGAACTAGGGCTGAGACCCAGAATCTGTGAAAATTATACACAATAGCAGTAAAAATTTCTACCTGCAGTAATTAAACCAGGCACCATGACATGCAAAATTTAGCCCAGGTGTGCTTTACAACTACAAAAATTGTTTCAGAGAAGCTAACAGCCTCAGTGTCATATAATACGAAGAAAAGGAAGGACATCTGCTGCCTAAACCACAACTTTATCATTCAAATATATAGAAAGCAAGCTTCATTTACGAACAGGTTATAGAGTGTCCTAAGCACAAATTTCACGGATGATGGATTTTAAGCTCTTTCCTGCACCTACACCTCACCTAATGGTACTCTATTGCTTGTAGGTTTTCAGTCTGTTGCTCCAACATGACCTAAGAGAACTTCCTCAACATTTTAAAAAGCCTTGACTAAGAGATGTGTCTTGATACAACACAACAATGCGTCATATAAAAAAAAACTTTTGCCTTACTGAAATAATCTCTAAATATTTTCTCAAATCAGCTGCATTTTCAATAATCTGTCCATTTTGTATGTTTTAATACAGATTTATTCACTGTCCTTATGACAGCATACTGCTTAAGGCCTTTTACCCTCCCAGTCCAGTGAGTGATAGAATGATAGAACTTGGCATCAAACTTTTATAGCATCAAATGCTGTAGGTTTTTTTCCTGACAACCTAATTGTAAAGTGAAATCTTTGGTCAGATACAGTCTGTACAAAAGCATATGTTCACTCATTGGTATTCAAGAGTAGCTGTTTAGACTCTGAGGCTATACGTTGTTCCACTAAAAGATATATTATCACATCTGTGTCTAAATATTTTTGCTTCCCATGTCTGCTACAAGCAACACCTACAATTGCTATAGCTGAAAATGACAAGATAAAAATAATTTCCACCAATTTGTCATGCCTACTGCATTTAACAACACTAAATGTATAGCCTATTTCATTAACAGTTTTGCTTTTTTGTATTTACATATAACAAGAGAAAAATAAGCACATTAAAAATAACAAGATGGCATTGTAAAAAATGACAAAAATGGAAACAGAATTTGTGGGTTGGTGCAGAATTGAAAACCACTTAACACATTTAAAGAAAAAAACACTAACTTCCAAGTTGCCTCACTTTACTGCTTTTAAGTACAGCATTATCTAGGATGGCCATCACGTATTGACATTTGATCTCCTTGCTCAGCAGTCTCATTATAAGGTTATGTTAGAAGGGTTCTCAATCTCTGTCTTTCATGTCAAAAGCAAACATGTTTTCACCACCTTTGAACTAAGTCATAGAATCACTGAATCATTAAGGTCAGAAAAGACCACTGAGATCACCAAGTCCAACCATTATCCCACCCCCACCATGCCCACTGACCACGTCCCTCTGTGCCACATATCTCCACATTACTTGAACACCTTCAGGGACAGTGACTCCACCACCTCCCTGAGCAGCCCTTGCCAGTGCCTCATCACTCTATCTGAGAAGAACTTTTTTTCCCCTCAGATCCAACCTCAATATCCCCTTAAGTCATTATAAAACTTCGAAATATATTTTTTTGAGAGCGGTGGGTTGTCATCATGGATATATCACAAAGGAAACAATACAGAAGCATAAAATGTCATGAATTCTTCTCCAAGCATATGGTGTTGCAGGAACATTGAACATGTTTACATTAATTACTTTCAAAAAGAAAAGGAGATGTCACGTTTGAGATAGAGGATCCTACCAAACTCACTAAGAACCACACAAATCTAACAATAGTGAGATTTTTTCATTAACTCATTGTGACAGCTGCCAAGCTGGGAAGAACTTTTTATTAATACCAATACAATTGTGCATTTAAACAAAAGCCAGTAATTCAGTCACAGCTTATGTCCCCAGCTCTGTCGTACAATCTGCACACATGCAGATATTACATCTGTAAGCAAAGTTGCTTTTCAAATTTTATTGTTGGGGCTGCAATGTGATGTGCCCAGAGCCTGGGCAGGCCAGAAGGCAAGCTGTGAAAACTCAGGCTTTCCGCAACCAATAAAGACAGAGAGGCCGTTAAATAATTACATTCAAAGCAAGGCTTATATCTCTGATGTGAGCTTCTAAATGTGAAAACCACTCTGAACGAGTAATAGAGAGCAGTCCTTACCTCCTTGTATACATCGTCATTCCTGCTGAAGTCTCCTGACCTCCTTGGAAGGACATGGACGTGAACGTGCTAGAAATGAGAAACCAAACAATGGTTATTGCCAAGATCATGACTTTCTTTTCCAGATTACCAGCATTATCCTCCACTTGTACCAGTAACTGTGAACAGGATTCTGCAGAATTCCATATGTCCAATAAAAGTACCTTAATCCTTCAGAGATTATACAAGATGCTCAGGCCAGTGGATGGAGGGACCACCGGTACGTTATGGAGACCACGCAGGTAGAACAGCTATCAGAAGACAGATTCTGGACTGTACAGCACTCCCATTACAAAATCTTTTGCAAGATCAGAAAGAGCTTAATATTTTGCTTCTCCTCCCAGGAGATTGTAGCCCAAGCATAACATACCCAGTGGTGCATCATATGGCCCCAAACCTGCAGGGCAAGAGAATTAAGGGTCCAGATTTACAGAGCCTGAAACATAAGCACCACTCTCCTGACGGCAAAGCCGTTGCTCAGAGTTATGGGAAATAAGTGGCACAGGTAGCTTTGGGCTATCCAGCATGGGGGTTATGTGAGAGACAAAGTATTTTCTCACAAATGCTGATGAGATATGGGAAAGAGGAACAAAAATAAGGACAAGTAAGCAAATATATCATGTCACTTTAATGTTCATTATTACTACTACTTAGGTGGTCTTTTTTTGTTAAGAGATTACAGGCCTCTTCATGCCAGATAGGAATGAATGACACTATTCAAAATTCTCCCAACTCAAGATCTAGTACAATTTTAAAGAGAATCCTTGATTGAGAAATCAAAGAAATGCTGATCTATCTGCTTTTCTGCAGTGACTTCAGCTACAAAACCATAAATATTCTTTTATCTTTTCCCCTTTCCTTCATTCTCTGTATACACAGAATAAACTGAATTCAGATAGCTTGCATCTGATTCAATTTGGTGAGTTGAAATCAGCTGAAATTCATGAATCCTGCTAAAACATTCTCAAAATACAGCTCAAGTCTCTAATAAAGACCAAAAAAACTCCTCAACCAAAAAACTTTGTCTATTTGTAATAAAATCCAAACACACCTACATCATGCTACCCTCATCTACAAGAACATTTGTTCAGTGAATAAAATGAAATCACAGGGATGTTTCACTTAATGAAATACTCAGAATACCACTTGTTTTTCTTAGCTTACCCTAAAGAAACCAAATACGCTTCTCCTTAAAGCTACCATTATCCTCAGCTTTCAGCATATTCAGCCTAGAGATGAGGATGCTTCTTGAGGGTTAAAAACAGTGTTTTTGAGTAATACATCAGCGATAGTGTTCTGATAGTGTATTATACTAATATATCATGAGAGCGATAGTGTTCTTGTGATGTATTAGTGCAATGCATCATCTGAACATCACTGCTCTCATGACAAATGGCTCAAAATAGCAAGGTAAGTTTAAAGATGGTCTTCCTATGCCCTAGGCCTGGAATATGGCTTTAGGACAAAGAGAGACTTCCAAGAAAAACAGCAGTGAAGATTGCGGTTTGTACCAACAATGTGAAATCTCACCAGCATGACCCACCTAAATATAGATCTGATTAGATTTAAAATTTACACCTAAAACTACAGAATGATCTGTCAGTTCATTCCTCTTCTTGTACAAGGAATGATACCACTGCTACAAATACTACTTTTCAGGATTTCCTCTTGATGATATATATAGAGAGAGCCTAATAGTTACTGATATCTGACATTATGTCCCAAAACTTCTATGCACTTAATAGTCATTTTTACCTCTGTAGCAAAATGTTTCAGGACACGCACAGGAAAAGCAAACAGGATGTGGCCCAAAACTTAGTGCAGAGATGCTGCACTGCAGATGCACAGAGCAGCACAGCAGGTAACAAACGAGCCTAATGTGAGCTTCTGCCCAAAATGGGCTCGTGTGATCAGCATGAAAAAAGGAGAAGAGGAAGTGTTTATGAGAGCATATGGGCCACTTGGCATCACTGGGGACATTCTCAGGGTTTGTCACCTTTACTATGTGCATTATGTTCTTACACAACGCCAGGCTGCTCAGCAAAATCTGTCAACTGTATCAGAAAACAAATGGGTACTTCCAGGTCTGAGGTAACTACAATCAATTATGAGAGCAATTTTTTTCTGGACATTCCAATTTTTTTTCTTAATATTGTGCATGAGACATACAAACAAATCTGAATTCTTCCTATCACTTGTATAATAGAAAAAAAACATGATTGGCAATTATGTCTCAAGGAGATTCGGTTTCGGGGGAAGAAACAAGCACAGAGCAGAGCAATGGTTCCTATGTGGGAACCACTCGTTTGTCATTCAGCTTATGGCTTTCCCAGCTTGGGGTGCTGATATTTTGATTCACTGGGAGTTCTTTAATTGATCATTTTTACTCGTCAGCATTATTCACTATGGCTGAAGCCAGACAAAACAAAAACCTGCAAGTCCAAAAAGCCATTTGCAGTTGAGTGAAATGTGTTAGTAGATACAAACAAAACATTTGGCTGTATATATTTCTTTTTAACCGAACAAACAGATTTAGGCAAATCTTCACTCAAAACACTGTTTGGAGAGGAAAAATCCAAACACTGTCTATATAAAATGTCAAAATAAAGCATTTCAGCTCTTCCTTGTTATTGTGGATACCCTCGTGTCTGGCGGGTAGCAGACAGCACCAAAGCATACCAGCAGGCTGTATTCAATCACTGCTGATTGTACTCCTTTTCTCTCCTAAAAACTGCTTCCCCCTCATTTTGCATTGCTTTGATTAAGCAGCGAGAAAAGCGACACACAACAACCAAGACATGCACATTAACAGACCAATCAATATCAGCGTACAAAAAAATGCAGACACACGTTTGCATTGCTTAACATGTTAGCTGCCATTCCCTCCTCTTGTCAGACACTGAGGGGGAAAGTTGTGCACCACTGCATGAGACAGACATACTGGATGTCACAACACAGGGACATGGCATTATGAACCCAGGTGGTACATCAGGTACACGTACTTTGACATTGGGTGGTCAAAGATACCTGAGCCTTATTGGCTGCTTCTGATACCTAGAAAGAGATTGGGGGAGAAGAACTTTCAAGACCTTTACACCCAGACTGGACAGAGAATTAGAAAAAGTAATATGAGGAGCAAATCTGCAGTGCCAAGAGGTGCTCTCAAGCCAGAGATCCCCATGTTCCGAGGGCGGCAGGGGGGAGCTTGAGGCTGCTCCTCCCACTGCTGCTGAAATCTGGCAGCAGCATAAGCATTGGTGTGATTTCACATCTAAAGTTGATTTCCAATGAGCCACAGTTGCAAAACGCTCACAAAAATCTTGACAAAAAAAAAACTGCAGGCTGTTCTGTTGAAAAAAAGACAAACAAATGCCACACATTCAGGTCAGGTGAGTTTTGCTTCAGCACTCAAGGCCATGGAGAAAGCAATGTTCGTAGTTATGGCTGTTTTTATATACTGAATTATGGTCGAATAACCAATGTGCCACCACTGTGCTGGATGTAAAGCAAAAATACCAGGCAAAAACAGACACTGAAAGAGATTTCCCAAGTAGACCAGAATAGTGAAGATCAGATGACCCTGCCACATGCCACTGGGGAGAACATGGACATTGCCTGCAATAATTCATGAACATTATGCTGTGTTCACTCAGCTGCTGTGCTGGTTAGCAAAGCAACAAAGCTCTGCTTCCAACAGAAAGCGAGATAATAGCCTCCATGAGAGCTCCTCAGCACTCACCCTGGGACTATTAGCAATACATGTTGCTATAGGATGAATGCATAAAGCCTGGTGGTGGATCACATGGTGCTGAGAACAGGGGGTTGCCAAAATGCTGGCAAAAGGAGGACTGATTTCCCTCAGCTGTAAAGGCAGCACATGGCTGAGCTGTGTTTTCATGCAGCAAAACCAGATGTCTTTCATCAGCCTAAGCCATTCCCTTGTCACTTTTTGCTCTTCATAAAAAAATGGCAAAAAAAAATTGCTCTTCAAAACATGTGGGTTTCCATAGTTCTGTGGTAAAGCAATGTTGGGAAAGGCAGTGATGTGGAACATGGGGGAGATCAGAAAGAGCGAGCCCCCAAGTCCATGCCATGCACAAGCAGGAGGAAGGGCAGGAAGGACACCAGTGATGGCAGGCTGCAACATGTGCTAGCCACAGGACCCCCCCATCAGCTCATTCACACAGAGGAAGGATTGAGGCATACAGATAACACCTTATTTGCTGCAGAAAGTCCCCTGTCCGTTGCAGAGACGTGGGCTTCATAGAGGAGGCTGTGATAATGCTTCTTCTAAACTACCAGATTAACTGTAGAAATTCCAAACTAATAACCATTCTCCAAGTAAGGCTGTCAGTGGGTGATAAAGAAAATCAACCATAGTACTGAGATAGCCACATGAAAAATAGGGCAATTTTGTCCTCTCTGTAAACTGGGCTTCCATGGAGCCCTTGTTTGCTATTCTTGATTAACTGCTCAATTATCCCTGTTACAAAATTATTCTGCAGAAAGCCCTGCCTGTATATCCATAGCTCATTAACAGAAAGCACTCCCTCTGCTGCCTGCAAAAATATATCGCACTACCCGGATGCTAGCAGACTCGGTACAATTGCTCTTTCTTTGTTTTGTAAGCCAATTGCTATGGCCCTTGACTTGCAGACCCTGGCAAAGACATCTTCATGGCAAAGCAATTTCTGTTCAGTGAATATTTTTGAGCTCTTGACGTTTTTCCTATTCCAAAATTGGGTTGGGATGGAGAAACACATGGGGAAAAAAAAAGTCCTATTCAACACTTAAAATTAAAAACAAAGCAGTCTGTACAAATCAAAACATTCAGTTTTCACAGCCTTCAATATTATTGCCAGTATGATTTTTTTCATGCATATCCAGAAGTTATAAATTACATAATGTAAGACCACTTTGAAAGACCCGTTATAAAATATTAAAACATGACAGGAAACTACTTGAAACACTTTCTTTCCTACAACAACACCCAGTTCTTAGGAATTGTCATCTTCCTTTACAGTAGTGTGCAGTAGGCTGCACACAACAGGCACACATGTACCGCCTTCTACCAGAACAGCAGCTAAATAATCCTGGTGGTAAGGGTTGCTGCAAACCCGAGATGACCACACATACTAATGTTCTCTCACAACACATTTGCTATGGCTCTAGTTTATCAAAACACAAAACCAAATCCTGCTTTTCTACCAGCACAAGTAGTGTAAGAATATGATACAGACAGAAAGGAGCGATACAGACAGACAGACACCACCAGGCTGACACATGAAGGAGCCTTTTGGGATCCATGTGTGTACCTGTGTGGCACTGCACGTATAACCTAGGAGGGAGCAGAAAATCTTTGCAATGGTCATCACCAATGCTTATGCCATGGCTTTGCCTCTTGGATTATATCAAGATACTTCAGCACTGAGAACACGTACTTGGGAAAGCAGCAAAATGGAAAGAATTTGTGAATATATCAGAAACCAAACCAAGTGGGGGACTGGCAGCAACGTACATCTTCAAACACACAGACTGAGGAATGTGCAGATTCAGCATCCTCAATAAATAATGTAACTGTCAACTACCATAAAGTTTTAAAGAAATGAGCAGTGAATGAGGTGAAGAGACCCAGATCCAATGAAAACATGTGCAGAAAGATTTTTAAAGCCTCTTGAGATCTGAGATTCTAACTTCCACAGCTGAAGGCAACTTTACCATTTACATGAGAACCACCAGCCTCTCCCTCCAGCCCCAAGGCCAAGCCAACTGGCACAATAAAGAGGATAGATAGATTTTCATTAGAAGTGGTGCTCCAAATCATCTCCTGAAAGGCAGGATATAATGAAATGGAAATAAAGGTGGAATGGTGCTTCCGGACTGGTATTTTCTGACTTCTAAGCCAGTCTCTAATTCCAGGAATGACGGTCCCCACATGGTGGTAGGAAGGTCAGGCCAAGGACCACCACCATCAGTTCCTTCCCACCTGCCCAACAGCTACAACTTCAAACACTGCCCTGAGAACCAATAGAAGGAACCACACACTGACCCAAGCAAGGACACTGACACTGCCATGCAATCATGTCAGCAACAATAAGACCATAACACTGTGAGACCTGCGCAGCAGCATCTGTCCTAAAATGCTAGAGAACTACAGAAACAACCCTAAGCCCTGGCAGCCCCTGCAGAAAATATCACTTCCATTTTGTAGATGGGAAGGCTGAGGCACATACCAATGAAGGTGCCACAGGCTTAAGAACAGCTGGTGAGCACCTGCCTTACTGTTCTGCTCCTCCATCTTCCTTTAGGGTCACTTTGCCCAGGTGTTCTGTTGCAAATTTGTTGTTGTTCAGATGCAAATGAAATAGCAATTGCATTTCCCTTCACCTCTGATATTTAGTTAAGTCTTGATAAACGCATATTGTTTTAACACTTGTGATACATATAATTAGGGTTCTTTATGTTTCAATAAACTGTTCCATAATAAACATTTACTGCTCTGTGAATAAACATTTAAATGAAGCTCCTAATGGGGGTTACATGTTTTGAAGCAGTTCATGGCTTTGCTGAAGTCTCTCCCTATAGTTAATGAGAGTCATTTCCATAATCTGTGCATTATTGCTTAAGCCTTCCTTTAGGAATATTTTACAAAGTAAAATTCTGTGAAATATTATCAGCCAAAAGAGAAAATGTTAAGAGGATTATCAAATTGTCCCGTTAAAGGGACAGTACAAGCTTTCATTTTCCCCATGAGATGCTAACATTATAATCACACAGAATCTACTTAGTAATTATCACGCTGCTGCAGTGCATTATTACTGTGTTTTTCCCTCAGAGATCCAGTCTAAATGAAAAGGATGGGAGACCCCGGAAAGGTCTGACTTGAAGGGCAGTATAATACTACGTTAGTTTCTCAAATTAATAAGGGTGAGGTTTGGAAACCCCCAGCCAGACCTTGCAGATGCCAAGAAAGGTCGAGCCCCTTGGAAGGAGCAGAGGGCTGCATGCAGCTGCGTGTGCAGCTCCATACAGTTTGTCCCGAAATGTCAGTCCTACTGCCGTGTGATTAACACCCAAGGGCTCAGCCCATTTTTGCAGAAACTTCAACCTGTTTTCTCAGCGACTCCAGTAACTGCAGGGCTCGGTGCCCCGGGTGAGATATAAAGCACACCGAGGTCTAGGGAAATATTATTGTTGGAATACACTGAGTTTTCAGTTCTCCAGCGTACCTGCAATGATACAAGCACCTGTAAGGTATTTCTTCCATGTGTCTGAGTACATTTGAAGAGACCATAAAACTGAAATATATCTTCTCTCCACTAGCAGGGAATAAGAGCACTGCAGCAGTAATGGCCTACTCCTCCTTTAATACAGGGGGCAGGGAACTTGGAGGAAAATGAGAGAAAATAAATCAGGAACGGATGCGATGGGGGGAGGGGGAAGGCAAGCTCTACGTACTAGTTTCTTATTCTGAGTGGGAAATGAACCTAATTTGCGTGGTTATTGTCCTTTTAGACAACTGTTGCAGCCCCGTTCTGGGATTATGAGAAGTTTCCTGCAGAATTAACACGCTGTCTCTCTTTCATGAGCTAAAGATAGAATAGAGATGCTAATGTAAGGAGAAAGAAGAGGTTTCCAAAGATAGTAAAGACCGAGCCTCATAACACCTTGTGCAGGATGAAATGTATTCAGGCTATGGCACTTTCCATCACCGTATCTATCAGTGTTAGGGGAGATTTCTGAAGCTCTGTGTTAGTACTGAGACATTATATACCCTTAAGGACACATTTCCCAAGAACAAGCATATATCTGTGTACACATATGGCACTCACAAGACCGTATTTAGTTATTTATAATATTAAAATTACACATAGCAGGTATGGGCTCCAAAACATGGGCTGTTTTCCTGTTTTATTGCCGAATATGCACATTCATTTCTAAGGTTTAGCTGCTTCAGTTAAACCTTTTAAATGTAAATTATTTTCTGTTATAAAAAGCTGATTGTGGGAGTTTTAGTATTTCAAAGATGGTAATTTATGTGACTGGAACAAAATAAAACATTCAACAGAAACAGAATTTTACTTGATCAGAAACACTTTTATGTTTCCTTACAGCTTTCTTTTCATATTTTCCTCCTGCAGCAGTGGCCTCTGTCTTTCAATTAGCTTGAAACAGAAGATCTTAGATAAAACCATAATTCAATGCAATTTGCATGTGTCATCCCAAAATTCTTCAGCTCACACCAATTCTTGAAATATCTAACGCCAGTACTCAGCTGTTCACCCCTCAAATGGTGCACTGAGGTCTGTGGGACAACAGAGGAAGCAGAACCAGTCTACAAGTGCTTCCACTCGTAATCTCAAATCATTTTGATTGTGTATCCAGTGAGGAGCTTAGAATCAAGAAAGCCAGTTTTGGTGATAGCCTATATGACCCCAAAGCCAATTTTATTTTTCATTGACTTACTTCCTCCAAGCACTGTTGAATTTGGGATATAAAATGGTTCTGTGGAAGTAAATAGGCTCTGAAAATCAGACTTCATAGGTCACCTATTCCATCACCCAAAGGTTACTGAAATCCCCATAATGACTTCAGTCTCAGAAGCTACTGGGTCAACCCTTGCAGAATAGAGCAGTATCAGCACAAGTCATCTTTGAATATTTTGACAACAGCCTATGCAAGTTAATATGATATATTATCTCAGGCTAACAGCGCAAAAGTACTTTCATTCTCAGTTTCCCAGGCACTTCCGTGCTCCATTTCCCTTTCTGCTCAAGCCGGTGGCGAAACTCCTACTAACTTCAGGTTAAGTCCTTCATTATCTGAAGAGACCTGTCAAAGAGATGAGTTAAAAATGGCCAAGGATATATAACACTATATCCCCTAACTACAAAATAAAGTGCATTCCAGAATCTTCATTCAGTGTGTAATAATCTGAAATCAGATGAGAACAGGTGTCAAGTGTCCTTGTCTCAAACTTTATTTTACATTTGAAGTATTTTTATAAGCCTTTGCACAGCATCAAACATCTATACATCGCCCACCTAGCTCTAGTGAATGGCAACAAGAGCTGTGCTGATAACAAACACACAAAGAAATTGCTAAAACAAGAACTCAAGTATTTCAACTTAGCAATTTCATTACAGAAATGTATATTGATTTAATCTTTCTTCACATTCATGAGACAGCTAGAGAGAACAACGAAGTGTTCTGCTAAGTACACTTTTACCTTGGAAAGCACAAGTTACCTTTGTTGGAAAAGGAGCTCTTTCAAAATTGTGTAAATCCACAAATTCCTTTCAGGCAGAGGTCTTGGGCGATTTATGATTCACGCTGGCATTTGCCAGGAACCCAGCTGAAAGCACCAGACTTGCTGTCCTGGAGACCTTTCAACAGACAGTTTGCCCAAATGGACTTCGACTGTGACTAGCAGGGCCATATGGGCAGAAGTGTAGCAGAGGTGAACAGTTTGTGATTACGTGCCTAAGTCATTTAACCTTCAGAATTACGATTCTGCACACTCTACCACTCAACAGGAGGCTGTACAAGCAGGTGAAAAGATAGATGTCTATTCCTAATGACTGTTTAGGAGACTGCTGAGCTCTGGTCTGTGCCCATGTTGGTTCAGTTCATTAATGTAATTAACCAACAATCAATCTTTTTAAATTAGTTACACAAAAACAGCTACTGCCAGATCAACTGACATGAAAGTTAGGTCACGCTCCATTTCTGCACGATTTAACATCCACACTGGAACAGAATACAGGGACTGGAAGCATCAGAAACTGAAGCCAAATTCATTTGAAGCCCTACAACTTAATTAAAGTGTGCAAAATCTGTGCAGCTGGCTTGGTCTTATTTGCATGGCCTTCCGTACTTGCAGCTAAACACCTTGGCAATAGAAGAGGTGCTCAGAAAACAAAAGATAGAAAAAATGATGCGCTCACAAGACACAAGTAGTGAAGGAATGTAAGTAATTTTAAACAATGCAACTTTATGAAGGGCTTGAAATTGGAACTTGCTTCCACAGTTCACCAGTGGCTCTGTTCACAAAAACATTTTTGATGGAAGATGAAAGCAGGAGCTGAAGCTGCTGTTGGTTCCTGTTCCCTTTCTGTGGAACAAGAAAAGACCAGCAAAGCAATCTTAGCTTTCACTGAACAGAGGGTACCTCAAAGGGTTACAGCACAGTTTCGTCATCGGCCTCTGCACACAGATCTGCTGTCCTGGGATCAGAGCTGAAAGCAGCTTATAACAGGCTCACAGATGCCTTCCTCCTTCTCCTTCCTACAGGGACTGGGAAAAGGATTTGGTTGGCCTAAACATGCTGCAATGTGTTCTCCAGAAGCGCTGGCCGAGGGGTTGCTAAGGTGACCAAATCCTGCCCTGCTGCTCACCAGCCCAATGTCAGAGGGACAGGGCAGAAAGCAGCTCCATAGCCTAGTTTGGGCCGTGCAGGCCTCACACTGCTCAGCGGTAAGCCATGCTGAGCACAGGCCTCAGGGGAAGCAGCTCAGTGACCAGTGGCTATGTGAGCCCCAGCCAGGCCGCGAGCAGGAGCCCACACTGATGGGTTAACTCTGCCTGGCAGGCATGGAGCATCTGCCAGCTCAGTGTGGGTGCCGTCAGCCTGGCTTGAGACTAATAGACTATTTCCTTCACAATCTTCTAAGCTGAACCTGAACTAAACTGCTTTCCATTTCCCCAAAAGGACAGGTTTGCAAGTTTGCCTTATGCTTGACCATTAAGACAGCAGCTGGTCTCTTTTAATCCCTTGCACTGACTTGAGTTGATCCAATTGCTTCCACCAGGCCTAATGCAGACAGTGCAGCTGAGCAACTGCCATGAAAGTGGGTTCATTCTCCTAAAAACACCTCAAAACAGATGGGCTTGAGTCTCTCCATGATGTAGTGCTGCAGGGGTACAGCAGCACACAGGCTGAGAGTCCGCAGAAGGATGAGCACATCCCTTGAAGTGCTGAGCACCTTCCCTCCTGTTTGCATTGCATGTGGCAGTATCAGGCTTTCAAGTCAGAGCTCCAAATTCCCCTTAAATGAAGAGTAAGTGAAACACTTACATGGACCTAAAGTCACGAAACCAGGCAATTAGGCTGCATTTACGGTTTGATATCCAAAAGTGTGGTCAGGCACTGGAGCAGGCTGCCCATGAAGGCATCATCCCCAGAGGTATCCAAGAAGTGTATAGATCTGGCATCAAGAGACATGGTTAATGGGCAATATTGGTGGTAGGTGGGTGGCTGGACTAGATGATTTAGAGGTCTCTTCCAACACTTAACAATTCTGTGACTTTATTATTTTGATGGGGTTTAGCAGAAAAAGCAGGAAATGAGGCAAATGGGAAAAGAGAAGGAGGATGTTTCATTTATAACCGTGTAAACTGCATGACTAGAGAAAAAAGCCTCTTTTAGGAGACCGAGACATGTGCAACCTGTCACTTAGCACTCCCCACCCTCCACAGCACTGCTGCCAAAAACCACCAGAGCCAGGTGCCTCTGGAAATAAGACTGAAGCAGACATAAGTGAATTTAAAACTAAAGGAACTTTAATGAAACTCCCTGAGTAGTTAAAGCAGCTTTTCTCATACAGGATTTTTTGAGCTTTCATAACTCTGCACTCAGAAAGCACCCTAAGAAGTGACAGGCAGCATACTGTCACTTTGTGCATCTCTCTGAACACACACGCATCTCTTCTGCAGCATACATGTAACAGCAAAATGCAAGGAGCCCACCTCGGGAAATCACTTATTCATTACCACAGTGATCTACCTATGCAATTCTATGCCACTGTCCCATGATACACATGCTGCTAATCACCAGTGGGCTGCTTCTGTGTCTGGAGGACCAAGTTACGGGACCTGGGGGAGCAGAGCTTGTGCCCCAGGGGAAGCTCGCAGGTTTGGATCTGCCTCACTCCACAAGCTGAGTGGGGAGCCCGAGCTGTTCATAGGTTTAGTATCAAGCATTGCTGCCAGAGTGAGAAACAGGCTGCAATGCACGAGGAATACAAAATAGAGACCTAGAGGGCAGGCAAAACTTTCATAAATTCAGCTCATCTACCAACATTGAAGGAATTACTAATCAGAGAGAGAAAGCTACAGAAGTTTTAACATTAATTTTACTTTGCCATAAGCCACGTGACTAACACCCTGACACCTTGCCATTTACTGCAAGAGAGCTATTTATTTATGTAACCTATAGCTCACATTTAAATAATTAGTCTGCCTGATAAATTTTAGAACTCGCAATCTGTATGCCATGCTTATGAAAACGTGGCACATTTAATGCAGGTCCATTTGTTTAACATCTCCAGCATCATATTAAAGAGTTTCAAGTAATTAGCAGAGTTAGCCGCTCCAACTTTAGGCCAGCTACAAGTTTTTTTTTAAAAAGATATGCTAATTGTACAGAGTGAAGTGGCTGCTACAGATATGTTGCCCACACTCCTAACAAGGGATGTTCAGAGAGTGATATGAGCTGTCTGGGAATTAGCAAATCAGGCCAGATAAAAGAGGACTTGATCCCAACTTTCCGTGACCTCCAAGAATCTGAACAGTCCCCAGATCAGACTGCCACCCTTGGGTTTCTTTCAGCCCATGAGGCATAATGGCTCAATTTTAATAAGTACTGACCACTTGTGGCTCTCTTTAGAGTCAGCTCAATGCTTCCTTGGAGTCAGATGCCAGAATAACCCCTGCAAGACCACACATCAGAGCTGAGTGGCTTTTACACCACAACACTCGTGCTTTAGGCCAGGTTTCCAGAAAGAAGAGTACCACTCCCGGGATGCTATTCTGAATGAATAAGTTTTGATTCTTCTGTAAGCAACAGGAGTTGCATACAGATGCAACTAATGAGCTCCTCAGAAGAATGGTTCTCCCTTCCAGAAAAACCGTTGGAGAGCGCTTGATCTTTGTTGCTATTACTTTAACATTGTCAAGTGAGCTAAAGCCCAGTTCTGTGAACCAAGTTGTGCCAGACCCTTGGCATCTCAGCAGAACAGCAACACAAACAATTCTTTGTAGTTCAAATGGTATACATGAAAACAAACCGAATTTCAGCTTAAAATTTGAATCAATTGAGGAACCTGAGGTGAAAGCTACGAGAGTGGAGGCCATTGATATTCCTGCTACCTCAGAATTTGCTAAACATGAACTGAACTAGCTTGTATCTTAGGGCATACAGAGTGACAACTAGACAGCAAGTACTTATCCTAAGAACTAAAGCACAAATTCAGATATTAAATGTTTACTTTAGAGCTATTCTTCACCCACTTCCTGTGAAAAGAAGCTTGTTTATTTGCTTCTCTGGTAACTGCTGCTCTTAGGCCAGATCTATAGACATGAAAATTTAAAGTCAAATTTCTGAAGGCATTCTGCAACCAGCAGCAACTGTGACACTGACACTTCTTGTCAGATTTTCAAACCACTTCAGTACAATTCTAAGAACTTACCCACCTACATTATTGCCAATCAGTTTTGAAAAGCATGTTTCACCCATATTAAGCTTCCATGAAAACTTCTACCTACATGTCTTTCCGAAATGGTGCTCAAGCGCTTCAGAAGCTTTTCTAAGTTCAACTATTTTGAAAGCACGTCAAGGTCCTTTGCACAGGGACTTTTCTTCAGTCCATGCTAAACAGGAATTAACCCTAGCATGCCTGTTTATCACAAAATCTTGTATCATCGCAGAGTGTTAATCCCAGGCAAGTAAAATGAAGTCAAACTGACATTTAAAAATAGAACTATGCAGACTTCCACTTCGGTAGCATAGCTGTTAGGAACATCTACCTCTATTTTTCTACCAAGCTCAGTCAAGCAAATAAATATTCTCTTGCTACTGCAAAAGAAAAACAGAAGAAAGCAAGATATGGTAAAAGAATGTTGATATCTCTGGCAAAATATGTTCTTATCAGGTGAGGTTTTAATGACAGGAATGTATTTTCCAAGGACTACTACTCTGAGCAATGACTCTTGGCAGAAGGTGTTGGGGGGATATTGCATGATACTGGAGTAAGCTCAGAAACCATCCTTTGTAATTAGCAGCTCACAAAGAAAAACACAAAACCCACAGCCACCCAAAGAGGTATTTCAAAACAGCTTCTGAAGCTGTGTTTGACAAAACCTGTTCATTTCTGAAATGCTAATCAGGTTGTAATAAACTGATCAGGGAAATGGCAAGTTACATTAGGACAGGAGGGCAGCAGGAGGCTTCAGTCTGAAAAGGTTTAAATAGACTTGTTAACATCTGCTTAGGGTGCAGCTATAACAAAGTGATCTCCTTTGCTTGTTTGAAGCTTTGAGATTTTGTTTGTTTCAGGTTTTGTTTTTGCTGGTTTTATGCCTTCCCAGTTCTGACAATGAATTTTCTATCAGAGCCCTGGGGAAGCAAAGCAGACTTCAGCATTCACAATCAGCAGTAGAAGATCATGGCAATGGAAAGGCAGTTTAGCCCCTGAGTTGTTACATTCTTTCAGAAGCTTTTCATCTTATGAATACAAATCTCTAAAAATTCCCTTTGCTCATGGATTTCCTGCTTTGGGTGGCTGTTCCAGTGAACACCCAGGTCTGCACAAACCACTGTCGCTTATTTGCTTGTACTCTATTCTGCTACCTCACTATGCCAGCAAATCGGTTAATGAAATCAATCCTTCTGCATGGTAAATTAAAAGCAGGTCCCCAAATTCTGCAATTCACACTTGATTCCACTCCTCCAAAAGCATGGATTAACTCAAAATATATGAGGAGGGTAATAGATTTAACAAAGCACTGAAACATTTCAAGTTTTCTTAGAATCCTATTCTACACCTGTTGATTCAAGAAAAAAAAACCCCACAACACTATTTAATTAGTCAGAGTAACTCTTAAAAGACATTCCAAAATGATATTTCTCACAGTCTTTTACGTTGCTTCGAAGCTTTTGTAGTGCCAGTTGCTCATAAAACTTGTTCTACAGAAAAAGATGAAAAATCTGGACCAAACAATGGAAGATCAGCATTTGACAACCATGCTAACAGAAACCTTTTTAGGCAATGCTTAAAAATGCCTGCTTCCACTTTAAGCCTAACAAATATTTTTAGCTCTTCGAAAGGAGAGCAAAACTCACTGAGGAAGCCAGGACAACATTGCAACATGGAGATCTAAACAAAACTTCCAGTCCTACCCCTGAAAGGAAAAGGAACACAAAACAGAAGTGCAAACATCATCCAAACTAAAACTAAAGGACTTGCCTGTGCCAACCCAGTTTGTTCACCAGGGTACCCGCATCTAAATTTAGCTTCCTAAATGACTGGCTTGATTTTCAGAGGTGATGAATGCCTGCAACTCCTGTAGGTTTCAGGTACCCATTATCTGAAACATTTGGCCTTTAGTCTTCAACTCAGGATAATTGAAGGATTTAACATTTCAGAGCTAAGAGGTTTATCCAATCCAAAGCGCCATAAAGCTGCAGTTCCCAGGGATGACAAACATGACACATGAGCAACTCAAAGGCAAAGCAGGAAAGGATGATTATTCCACGAAGTGCATGCACTTGAAAGACAGACTAATGAGTTCTTAAATGACATAATTTAATCCCAAGACTTCTCAAACACAATACTCAGGTTTTCCCTTCCTCAATTGCTAGAGCGCACAAGGAAATTTTAACTGTATTCCTGCTGGCCTTTGAAATACAGAAATAAGGCACGCCCTGATAGACTATATTTGCCAACAACAGCCCTACATCACAGCTAGGAAGGGAAGCAAGCCAGAGGCATCTAGTCCTCCCAAGGAGCAGAAGACACAAGAAAAGACCCTGCAAAATAACACTGCCAGAGGCTGCAGGAGGCCCAGAGACACCTTGCAGACAGCTGTCTGGAGAGGGGATTCTGGTGCTGATGGTCCTACAGAGACCACAGGAACCCTGCCTACTAGAAACCCCCAGTGGCTTTTGCACAAGCTTTACTTGAGAGGATTAAATTTCCGCTGGTCTATACAACAATAAGCAATACAGTACAGATACTTAATTATAGATGAAAGCATTTAGTCAAAAGCAACAACAGTGAAAATATTATGTTTTAAAAAAGTGACAGTATGTAAACCTCAGGAGAAAATTCTAGGAACAGACTGAGGCTTAGCAGTGCTTTCTGAGATGTGTGGTCCCTGCTCTATCCGGTAGAGACATTTGAGAAAAAGTAAATTCTATGTGACTGTTAAATGAAAAAAAAAGAAAAAAATATTAAGAATAAATCTGTAGATAGAGTAATCAAACACCACCATACAGAACTGAGCCTATCCTTTTCTCTATCCCAATATTGTATTGCTAGGAAGGTCACCTCAGCCAGAATACCTAACAGTTGGTCACTTTCTGGGCATCCAAATGAAACATGCTGGCCTGGACTGCAGGTTCAGCAATGACAAGTGTAACTGTACTCTCTATGAGCAATGAGCTAAATCTGCCATTTCAGCTGTTATGTACACACAAAAAAAACAAAACCCTAAGTTGTCACCCAAGGAGAATGAACATTACTGAAAATGTGTATTAATGCTTTGGAGACTTTGAGAAGCTCTGCTGAGAGGGTCTGTACAAAAGCTAAGAGGACATTAATAACCTTGTATTCATAGCAGGGTTTGGGTGGCAATTCAGCATTGAAACTGCACACTAAATGATAAAAATAAACACTTGATTTGTTCACCCTATGCACAGGATAAAGAAGCAGCTTGTGATCAAGCCTTCAAGATTGTATCACATCCAGATCCAAGATGTGCAAGTAGTCTTAATTCTGCCTTTTCCTAATCCATCAAAGTTTGATTTTATAGTCCTAACTTTTTGCACATCAGTAATAGTTTACCCATTCTGGGCAAGAAAGATTTACACCCAGTATACAAGCACAGTAAATCATAATGAAATGATCCCATGAATAACATAGCACTGATTTTAATCGCTAGATTCATTAAATAAGATCACTGAAAATTTTTGTAAAATTAGAAATTTTAAGGTGCTATCAAGTAAGATTATACTAATAAGATAAGACTTAACTCAATATGTAACTTGTATAAATAAGATTTTATGCTGTGCTAGATTCTAGCTCAATTTTAATTTGATTTAGGACATCAACATCAAACTCCGAGCTTTCAGATTTGTTTCAGTTAATTTCATGCCAGCTTTAAGAAGCTAAGTCTAATAATAATAGCATTGATAGCAACTGCATTGATTTCTTTTCCTATTACAGGTGAAGTTTTCTGAGAAACACTGCTGCCAGTACACAGACAATACAAGAAATGGGCAGGAATAGTTAGGGGCAAAGGAGGGGGAACGTTTATAGAAATAGCAACAGAGAGGCATATGTAGAGAGCATAAGATTGACTTTGTTGAACACAGGGGACTTCTTGAGGCATGTAATTGCAGTTCTCACCTAAGCACAAAGCTGCCATAAGATGGAGGGCCCTGTAGGGACAACAAGAGACTGGAATGCAGACAAGGTTTTTCCTGATGCATATTTGCACAAAATAATTGCTGTGTTTCTTACCTTTGTTAAACAGCGCTAATAAACAATCATGAGGAGAGCTCCTTCAACAGGCATTGCGGGAGACCTTCACAGTACTCAGGGAACTGAATAGGAAACTACCACCAATTCCAGCTACCAAAACATCATGTTTTTCTCTGACCAACACAAATGCACCTTTGGCCACTACACACTCAGCAATTATCTTCAATTGTTAACTTACTCTCTGCAATGTGATGGAAAGCGCAGCAACAACAGAGCAGCAAGGTCCCAGGCTACAGTAAGTGAGGATCTGCTCAAACACAGCAACCATAAGTGCAGAAGTAAAAGAAGGAAGCTACTTACCTTCAGAAGGCCTCAAGCACACAGGGATCTCCAGCAAAAAACTCTCATCGCCACAGCCAACCCTTAGAAGAAGGCTGGAAGGGGGGGTGGATCCTGGCTCCACCCCTTCTGGTCAATCAGGGCCATTGCATGCACCTGAGCCTCCTTGGCCCTGCCTTCCCACCAGGTGCTCCATCACTGCTTCAGGCCGTGACTCAGCATTTCCACTACACTCTTAGAAACAGATTCCAACCACAGAAGTTAGAATCATTCATTTCAGTGACAATGACATGCTCTTGCTCCTGTTTTGTGACAGGCTCTACAGATGTCCAAGAGGAAAAAAATAAAGAATCCAGTGACTGATAAGAACCTGTCTCACAAATGGAATGAATATCTGCAAATGCCCAGAAATGAGAACACAGAAGTAGGGTGTTTCCATTATCTAGTGGATATTAAGAGTCAGCTGCAAGCTGTTGAAATTAGACTTGAGTTAAATGGACAGAGTAATTGAATAACAGGAGACCATGCGAGCAGCAGGAAAATCAGCTGTGTAAACTGAGCAGCCCACTGGGGCAAGGTACAGAAAAACAGGGGGGCTTCTGAGAAGAGAACTGTGGTAACTCAAGTGTGAAATAATCTTTGACTGAATCATTTTTGCAGCTGTGGGCAAAGCCACTTGATAGAGGACTTCAAAAGCATTAGGCAAATGCTGCTCTGAGTCTAAAGAACAAAGAAGGAACCAAACACTGGCAAAAGTCTCCACTAAAAATGCTCTCAAGATCTTCACCAGCATGACCAGAGAAACAGATAGACAGTTTAGTAGCTTAAAAAATAGACGCATAGTTTGTTCCATGCACTTAGATTTTGCATTTCATGCCAGAAAAGTGATATGGCTTGTACTAACGCCAAGCAATCACAAGAAAGCTCAAGGACATCTCTCTATTGAACCTTTGTTTTTCAAACACGCTCCATGCAGACATAGCCTGAACACACACAGCCTGCTGCACTAACTCCATTGTTCACTGAGTTTTCAAAAAAGGTGCACTTTTTGATTTCAGCTATTCCTGAATAGTACTTGGAGCTGTATAGTCAGGCACAAACTTTTTAAGGAGCAGTAAATACATTTGCATGCCTAACATTACTCCATGCTCTCCACTGTGCCCAACTACATCATTAAAAAAGCAGCAAACAAAAACAGCCACAAGCTAACAAACAAAACCAAAAAACATACCAGTAACCATTTTCAATTTTCATGGCTTTGTTCACGTATCTAAAAGATACAAACATGAAAACTGAACAAATCCAGGGCCATCAGTTCTGTTTCTGTAATGCTAGGATTCTTGCATTCCTGCCATATTACTGGCAGACAGATAGATGATACTGGTTATGGTTGTCCCTCTTGCCTAACACATACAGCAACACAGCATCACATTAACTCTCTTGTTACCACACTCCATAGCTTATCAACCCACCTGCAGAAAAAGAACTCTTGAAAAATAATCCCTGTTTGAACCAGGGGAAATACAGCCTCCCCCACACTCCCCGACCATAAAACTGGCAGATCAGTGCACACTGGATATTGTATCAGAGCTTTGGATCAGACTTCATAATAGTAATGTCTTTTGTTTTTACAAGTAAAGGCACAACTGTATTAATATTCTGAAAAACCTGAATACAAAGGGCCTGTAAAAACACGATCCATCTAAAATCTGACAAGATACAGCATTTGTGAGTAAGTTCTCCCAGGTCTTTTTTTCATTCAGCCTGCATATTTTGTTGGAAGAAATAATTCCCAATAAAATGGAAACTCTTTTTTGCATTTATGCATAATATTCTTCCATGTGAAGCTCCTCTGGAGAACAATATGTGGAAAACAGAGACAATAAAATTGTTCAGCAGTCTCTCTGACATACAGAGGTACCTTACCATAGAAGAGATGCATATGCTTTTGATAAGAGTATACAGCAGGTCATATTGATACTGAAGGTTCAGTAACTCCCACAGTACAGAGCTGTCACTTACATGCTCCATACAGCAGCGACTTACGTCTGATATACAGTAATTTACTTCAGTGAGTCAATTCAATAGGGCTAACGGCCAGAGGATTCTCTTGCTGTTGTTTACACTGATTTTACTGCTTGAGATGAAGCTATTAGCTAATGACAAGAATTTCCTTTGTAATCATCCCTTTGTCTTTGGAAAAAAAAATAATAATCATGCTTTGAGTACTTCAGCATTGCTGAGTTCATTATTTCTGGTTTATTCTATGTTTTGCCTAGGTTTCAAAGAAAGCCCACAATATGTGCATTAGTTGGCATAAGAAATAACCTACTAAGCAAAATAATAATAATAATAAAAAATACCTTAAACTCTTGTATGGAGTTAACATTTATCCTATTGTCTGAATTCTGGATAAGAATGCTATCTTGATTGCTCTCTACTGCCACGATTATGTCTGTGCAGGTCATGAAGGGCTGTGCTCACATAATCTCCATTGAAGTACCAGGAATGCTTCCTCTGCTTTCTGTAATATCAGAATGTTACAACTCCAGGTGTGGCACTTCTGTGCTTTATTTTTTTCTTTTTTTTTTCTTTTTTTTTTTTTTTTTTTTTTGTATTTCTAACCTCAGTGGAGGCTTTTCTTGTTCTTTCATGAATATCTTTATGGTGGTGGTGTTCTATCTCATTGACATTCACTTTAGCCTGCTCTTTCAGTTTATGCATGGGATTAAATTGAACAGAACTGTTTATTTAAAGGAACCAACCTGCTGTTCATTCAGGCCACTCTAAACCTGAATAGCACCTCACTCCACAATAGGACAATTCGTGGAATAAAGAAGCACTCAGTGTTACTTAGGTCGAGTAGAATCCAGACCTTTACACTGAAGCTTTTTAATGTGGCTATTTATGATCAATCCAAGAAAAATGAAAATGTAAGTGCTTCATTTTTTACAAAGTAAAACCAGCTTCACCACAATCACAGCTCAAGTAATTTGCTACTTGGTACATTCCATTCAGGTGTAGGTGGAAAGAATAAAATCACTCAGTCAAAGGTGGCAGAATTCAGAGCACATAAAAAATTCCGTAAAAGTAAAGAAGGAAGATAATTACAATCTTTCCAGTGCAGAACCATTTTAATGTGTACAGAACAGCTTTACCTAGCTTCAATCCACATATATTTTCATTTAAATACAGTCCTTTGCTAATTCTACCACTCTCTAAAGTTTACTGCAGGGAGCATGAAAAAGATGGTCTTTATGAACAGATGGTCTTTTCAAGGGAATGTAGTTTCATTTAAATACAGACAAATGTACTGCAAACTAATGGTCCTGTTAGAATGGAGGTTCTGAAAAGGGAAAATATAGGACCACATAACACGCTAGCTCTTAATTATGGAGGGTTTTTTCCCCTTCTGAAGACAAACTAATCACTAATGATGCTTAATTAGCAGTAAACAGGTACCAGTGTACAGTCATTCATGTACAAACAGATGTCTATTGATCGTATTTGACTGAATACGAATGCAAGTAACTGTTGTTCTGCTATTAGAATAGGATGGGAAACTGCAGCACAACTGCTACTGACTCCATGACAGGTGAACAAATTCACTCTGTCACATACAGCTGCATTCTTACTTTAAAGGCTTGGCTTACAGCTGAGCATTTGGTAGCAACTTCTTTGTTGCTTCTTTCCAGCATGCTGCCCAGTGAGCCTATGTCTATTTGAGAGAGAAGGTGGAAAGAGTTTATCACACTGTCCAAATGAGCAAGATGCTATGTTCTTTTATGTTCTGAGATACCTCCTGATACACTGTCACCTGGGGAAGACAATCACATCAGGGTAAAGATACAAAGAAACCCAGAAATAAAGAAGAAATCCTAACCTTTAAACTATATTGGGGGTTTTTTTTGTGCTGGTGTTTGTTTTCTTTGAAAGGCTCCATGAACTCACTATATGAAGTTTAGGGCAATGCCTTTCAATCCTCAGCAGCCAGAATACACTTTCTACTCTACAGATACAATAAAATTAAATTATGGAAGATAAAGGCCCTCTGAATTCTTATTTCTACTGACAGTTTCATGTTAGAGATAATGTTTTTTTGAAAAACATTTGAACTGAAGTAGCCAAACTTACAGGCTTTCTTTTTCAGTGCCTAATGAGAACAGTGAACCTTTCACCATCCTAAGATAAGCCCTTTGGCCTTCTGTATGGATCTGTGGAAAAGAGCAAAACGATGTCAGCGCTAACAACAGCCAAGACCATCCTCCTGCTGTGTTTACAATAGGAACAGAGCACAATTTATCACACTTGTTGGTGTTGCCTGCTGCAGGACTCCAATTTCCAGAGATGAAAAGTCACCGCAGTTTGGAGCTGCATCGCCTCCCCAGGAGCCCCCACTTGCTGCCTGCAACAGCACAGATGCACGGGGGTCTAAAGGCAGCAAAAGCCCTTCTGATGCAATGAGGTGGGATAGGTATCAGGAGCGGTTCCCACTCCTACTGGTTACCCAGTATCCTCACTTAGAAGGCTCTCTGAGTCAACAATAGGCACTTGAAGAGAAGTCAGTACCATGGAAGTTCATGTGACAAATCCTACTGACGTTTCGGTCTCCTCTGTTTTTTGTTTTTTGGTTTTTTTTTTCTGTGGTGAAAAAGGCAGTGAATCTGTAAAGGATGTCAAAACTCCCCAGAGCATCAAAAATATGAATTGGTTTCAAGTTCAGCCTCAGGCTTCCATCTTTAAACTTCATCCTGTCACTTCTCTGCCAGCACCCCTCCATAGAGTAAGACAGCAATGCCTCCTCTGTCTGCTTAAGGTCTACTCTAGCACTAAGTATAGCTACGTATTTCTTCAAAGTTCTTCCCAATATGGGAGCAGAGCATTCAATAGAATTGAGGCTGTCTGAACAGCACATGCAGTGTTTTTTCAAATGCTACTGCAATATTAATATACTAATATTAATAATTTATTTAATAATAAAGCAAGTTGTATTTGAAGATGCTAACAGAAATATTAATATGACCAGGTTCATACTTATTACTTTTTCTAGTATTATAACAGAGTGAAAAATTCATTTTAGAGTCACTTAATGATGAAGTTTGAAAGAAAAAATCTGTGATGAACATATTGAGTAAAGAAATGAATAATGTAAGACAGTGACATATAACATCACAGCTGAGAGAAACCATCTTCTGAAGTCAATTATTCTGTCATATCATAGTATCGTGTTTCTACTCTTTTTTCTGGAGTAAAGAAACAGCAGTACTACGTTCTCCTTGAAATCAGACAAGTGGATATGTTCATAATTATCTTCTCATCCCTTGGGCAACCAAGGGGATATGGTTAACCTTAAAACAGAATTTGGCAAAATAAAACATGGAAGTTGTAACTAAAGGAGTGCCAGAAGTTCTAAGACAGAGACAGAAGATGCGTAACGTGTTATAAAACAGGGAGGCAGAAGAACAGGCAGACACCACATCCGAGTTCCTATCTTGAAAAGAAGCAGTGAATCAGGACTCAGTGACAGCCATCTGGGATCCCACTACTGATTTCTCATGGACGTCACTCAGCTTCTTTAAAGCACAAACCAGATGTATTACGCAGACACAAATACATCCAGTCTCCTTTTTCTGTTCAAGCTTATTTGTTACACCCCAATGATGCACCAAATCTTTTACCAAAAAGCCTAATGTTTAACATCTCTATGTGATGGATTTGGACTACAAAGTTCAGGAAAGCAGAAATGAATCTCTTTAAATGTAGGCACAGTGTAGGCAAGCACTGCATTGGTTTCAGGTCCATGCCTCAAAGCACTTCCAAAACACAAATAACATTACCACATCCCTGCATGTGTTCCTCACATCTTTACACCTTATTTCTACCCTACATCTGAAAGTTATATTGCAAATTGATGACCTTTTGTTTGCAAGAAAAACACGATCAGTTATGACAGAAAGATTAGTTTTCCAAGGAAATAATTACTTTGAAAGATCTGCTTTAAATATTTCTTTTTGTTCAAGTTTTAAGTAATCCCAATGCTTACTATAACTAAGAAAAGTTCTATGAAAAATATGTACTTGTCCTAGCTACATTTGTGTAGGTAGAAATACCTTGAGCACATAATATTTCATTATTTACTTCTGTAGTTGATCAGTCCTGAACTAATTTAGCTTGTTCAGTTACTGCTGAAAATCTCACTGTAGAAGACACTGAATGGACAAAAGTCAATGATAAATACTTGAAAAAATCCTTATTTTATCAAGTATAAATATATGCAACAATATCACTGCTCTGACAGCTGTCCTGTGAGAAACTTTATTTTTCTCTCTTAATTTTAAAGTAATCAAGTAGAACGTTGACAATGTCTTTAGAGTTTTCATATATCTAGCCTAAGAAACCACACAGAACAAATAGATGAGGGAATGTTTAAGAGCCTCCAGTAATGTTCCACATCTCCCTTCAGACTTTACTTTGATTCACAAATACCATCATTTGCACTTTCTGAAATGTGACAGGAGAAGTCTTGCACAATTTTAGGTTTAGAGACTGGAGACACATTTGTAACTGATTCTGTAGCACAGTCCCAGATCAAAGTGATGATTAAAATCTAAGTTCTGGTGGGAGTTCAATCACTTCAAAGGCTGTACACAGCAACATTAACATCCAACCATGCATAGTTTAAAGAAGCGTTTGGCTGGTATGGGAAGTCCCAGAGGGAAACAAGGCAGTATTTCTGTGCAAGCAGATAGCACTCACAATACTCAAAGGTTTATATCTTGACTGTTGCCAAACCCTCCTGGACAGCAGGAAGTCCTCTTGTGTTTATCTCGAGAAGCCTGTTTTCTTTTACTCTTGCTAAAAAAGTAACAATAGAATCTCCATATAAAAGATTAGGCACACTGCTGTTAGCACACAAAGTATGAAGAGCAATCTTTACGTCAATTGCACACAAACGTTTGCTCCATAAATAAATTTAAAAAAAAAAAATTACATTAAAATCATAATTTTGTACTGCAACACTCAGGAACATTCCTATTGTATTCCTTTGTTGTCTCATCCAATAATACCTCTGCACATAAATGGCACGAACAAAATCAGTTTACCTCTGCTATTATTTATTATTCATGTTGTGGGAGCACAGAGAAACCCCCGCCATGGGGCCTTGATCTTATTTGTACTTGCTGAACAAATACATCCTAAGAGACAGTCGCTGTCCTCAAGAAACATTTTATTTACTGCCTAAACAGACAAGACAGACAAAGGGTGGGAAAGGAAGGAACAAGGTGAAATGGCTTGCCCAGTCACACTGCTAACCACTGACATATTGAGGACACGCAGCAAGCCACTGTTAAGTCCAAGAACAGAAATCCGGTCAATGGGATCACTGCAAAGAGCTGCACTTCCCAGCTTGGCCCTTGGAGTACAGAGTGCTTTGACTACAGTCGCCCTTTCACAGACATTGCCCCAAATGACCTTATAAAGCAGCTGCACAGTTCATCACATCTCAAATGCTTTTGCACTGAGACCTCAAGGAGAAGTTACTGAATTTGAGGATGGGGGATATGCTGCCACAGTTGGGAATCAGCGGCACAGGTTCCCTCTGTGAGATGCCCAATACCTCCAGCCTTCATATGCGTCACTCCAAGCAGAACTGATTTATTGGGATCTCTCACAGAACTACTACACTGTAAGTCTGCCTGGGCAGGACTAAGACTACATTTATTTATTCATGCCTGTTTCAGCGGCACAAGGAGCAATTACTGCTTATGGGGATTGAACGTGGAAGTCTGCAGTGATTAAATAACAGAGCATGGAGAACAGCTCGATCACCTTCACCACTTCTGAAAGACTCAGGCTCATTAGGTTCATCTGCACATGAAGAATAGTGTTAACTCACCCCCCAAAAAAGGATGGTGGGAGAGGTGAAAGGCTGCCACACATCCCCAGAGATTACATATGGCACTCATAAGCTTACAAGAGATTACAAAAAAAAAAAAAAAAAAAAAAAAAAAAAAATCTAAAAAATGGAAATGAGTGGGAGAAGCCCTTCGATTGCAGTGTGACTGGAAGTGAAACATCTGTCACACACAGCTTTCTGCAGAACTAGAGACTCATTTCTTACTCAGTTCTCCATCCAGAGATTTATATGCACATCTAATTAAGTGAATGATGTAAGGCTTCACAGTCGCATCTTTCAACTTAGGGAACCCTTACCACCAAAGCCTTAAGACTGATGTGCTGACTGCTGGTCATCTCGGATTGGATCGCAGGACTTTGCTTCATAAGCAGACAGGTTAGCAACAACATACTGCACAAACTGTAATGGAAGAAGCAAGATCCTACCTAACAATTTCCCTCCCATCAGATTTTTCTTTCCACATTTTTACCTGCTGTCTTAAATAATGGCACTGTATATTTTTGGAGATGTAGCTGCATTTTCTGGCAGATGGAACAATCTTAAATATTGTTTTATCTGCCTCACTGGGGAGCTTTGCAGCATAATTAAAATACAGGACAGATGAAGAGGCATACAGCACAACTACTTCACTGCAATAGAATAATCACGAGTGTCACTTAGTGCTTCCTGTTTCCCAAGGAATGCAAGGATGCAGCAGTCAGCGTAATGGTTGCTGGACACCAGGCTGTTTGAATCTTCCTGGTAAGCAACTGGAGAACAAAAGTAATACTGTAATTCTGCCCCGTAGTTGCTTGCTACCAGTGCAGCATCCAGACCTCTCTTGGCTACACCTATCCTAAAATACTACCTGTATCAGAGAAATCTACTCTATCAGAGGGTGAATGAATCAAGTAATGGGATGTCACAAGGTTAAGTGCGGGACAGAGAAGAAACAAATGTAAACATTCCACATGAACATGTACTACACTAGCTGATCGCAATCTGTCTGCAATCCAAGCAAAGGGTGAAAAATCAGGAGGAGTTAGAAAGAAACAAAGAGAAAAAAAATCAACAACTACAAAGCTGCCTTGCTGTTCTGGTGTAACTCTCAACCTACTGTTACCTGTTAACACTGAGATTTTCAACGAACCCTTCCAATGAGAGCTGGGCACCTCGCTCTCTCAGTCTTGACTGGAATCCCAACCAAGGGATAGAAGGTTGTCTACAACCTTTAATATCAAGAGTAATATTATGTGACTTTCAATATTAAAAAAACAAGAAACACAAAATATCCCACAGTCCAACCCCACAGATTCCATATGAATTTAGAAAGAACTATAGCAGTAACATTCATAGCAATGACTTAAGCCAAAATCAAAGAGCAATAAGGAATGTATCTGAAGAGGTAGTTATCATATTATTACCCACAGTAGGGCTTCATCTTGAAGTACATGAGATTGCCACTGTTAGTGAGAAAGTACATGAATAATAATAAAAAATAAATGGTGTAAGCCAACATCGCTGATCACATTACCATGCTCCTCCTATGCACCACGCTGACTTAAGAATCTATCAACAAAATTCTAGAGAATTTTGGAGCGAAAACTTCACATCATTCCCACGGCACTGACAGAACAGCTTCAAATCACAGGACAGACAGATGTTTCTTGTTTTGTTTTTGTTTTTTCCTAAACAAAGGAAAGTGTGGAGAAGTGGAAAATTTCAGGGTTTTTGTGGTTTTACTTTTTTTGATTGCTTTACAATGGAAATTAATTACAAGGTCTCCCAGGAAGTTGGCAAATCACTGGGAACTGGATACTTGGATAAAGCTCATGTGAAATGCATGTTTCAAATAGACACAAATAGATGACATTAATTTAAAAATCCATAAAGTAAAAAACTAGGAGATCACAGCTGAACCATGAAGGCCTTGTACACGGATGTTGTTACTGAGGGCATGCATTAACATCCCACAAGGTTTGTAGCTATCTGTTCAGCAGTGTGAAGTTTTTGCAAGATCAGCAAAACAAAAAATTATTGATTGCTCTACTATTAAAATTAGTTGACACAAAGTCCACTGTGAATAGGCAGCACTTAGTACTAGAGATCATTGCAGGCCTTCCTACTGACAAGAGGAAACAAGAAATTGACTATTTAGACAGACCTCCTCTCTCACCGTCACCTTGGAAATATTGGTGTGAAGGAAAACAAACCACCAAGGATACTCTTTGTTAGACAACCTGGAGCACATTACTCATTTCATTGAATTTTACATTTTCACAATTGTAACCTAAAAAGAAAATAACTGCAGAGAAAAGTTCTGCAGATGACAATTACAAGGAGCAACGTATTAAAAAACAAAAAAGCAAAGGCAAACAAAGAAGTTTTTGTAGTGCAACATCTAGAGGGAGCAGAGTGAAAGTGTCGGAATTATTTCTACCTGATAACAAATTAAGTTAGCAGTGTTGTCAAATAAGTTCTTTTGTTATGATTTTATTTTTAAATAATTCATGGATTTCTCTTCCTCCTCCTTTTACTAACAGTCTTTTGTTTTCTCTTCAGGTTCAGCAAAAACACGGAGCATATTTTCTTATGCAAAGCTAAAAGCGTTCTAGCGTGGTTGGTTTTCTGACATGCATCGTGACGGCTCCTCTAGAGAAAGCATTTAAGATACTATGGGAGAAATGCAACACTCAGGGACGTGCCCCTGTTTAGCTATCTGCAAAAAACCAGATCTCAGCAAACCTACAGAGTAGCTGGATACCTAACAAGCCCTTCAGCCATAAACAGTTTATTGTTACATAAATATGATAATGTGAAGAGTTCTTGGATGAGAAAGTGTGAGCCTTGTATTTCTAGCCATCTTTTCCTAATAAAATGTCTGTCCCAGCCCATATATCTCTCCTTGAAATCTTGTCTTACCCTTGCCACTCTTAAATCAGCCTTCCCTTTGTTTGCTTTCTACTGTCTGATCTTTCTCTCAGCGCTCCCTTAGAAAAACTTTCATTTTCCATTCTCCCTGTCATTTCTTCTTCTTCACAGCTCTGACAGTACCGTCGCTCCTTTCCTGCGCACGCTGCTTCAGCTTCCCCCTCTCGCACCATGACACCCCCTTCCGCACTGACCATGACTGCTGCCTGTCTTGCTGGGTCAGGGGTATCATCTGACACCGTGACAAATCAAATATCTTCCACTTACACCTATCCCCAAAGTCTGAAAAGATCTTAGCCTGGTTTTGTGGTAGTCTTCTTGCATCCCTGCACTAACACGATCTTTAATCTACATGAAACTGTTTTCCCATTCAATACCCACTACAACCTTACCTCCTAAGACCAAAATCAAGAGATCCTTATCACCAGTTCTGATCCCCCTTATCACCTCTCTCATTCTATTCAGCGGTAATATCTTTTATTTCAAGGCAAGCCAACATTTGTTTAATTGCAAGCACAATCGTAAGACTTTAGCCACAACAGGCAATGCTTAGTAATATTTTTGTACTGCTTTTAAAGTAAAGCTGACGGTTGTACTTTGCTTTTGTAGTCAAAAATCAGCTCCTGCCAACATTTTCAAAAGGTCAAAATGACACAAGCTAAGCACACAGGAACATGAGACAGGCAGAAGATGAAATACTGTCAATCTCCATCCACAGAATTTGTATTATGGAATAATAGCTGCATCACTTCTTTTTCCATGTGACAGATGTTCATTTCTCATTCTTGTTAAACAGCCTAACTTAGTGGGAATTACCATGCGCTTCCTTTAGCAGCAAAACTTAACCCTAGATTTTGCCCTCTAAAATTACAGGGTGGCTTTTATCCTAATTTATTCTAAAAACAGAGTAATCTGCTGCTCTCTGTCAGTTGAAGAGTGTGGTAACAAGCAATCTGTTGCAGTCACTTCTCTGTTCAGCTTGCCGGGTGGTAGCACAGCCATCACCTGGGAGCAGCAGCAGTATAAGCAAAACCACTCAGCTCCTTTCACTCATCTGTAGCATAGAAAAAGCAGCAAGCACACAAATGGTACAGCCCGATGCCATACTAATCAGATATTATTTTCACATTTATCAATAAATTTGCTACAGTAAGGCCAGATACTGCCCTCTCACTATTTGCTCTCTTCAGCCTTGCACGGGAGACAATATTAAAACTGAAACTGAAATATTGAAACTGAAATGCGGTACAGTTCTGCACATGTGCCCAACCAGCTAATTCTCAGCAGATGTGGCTGCGTGGAAAAAAAACTGAATGCCTCGAATGAAAAGCTGCTAAGGGATTTTCAAGAGCTCTAAGACAAATGGAACAAGTGGTGTGTCATGGTAAGAGTTCTTCTTTTGATCGAACACCTTCCCCTTCTTATCTGAGATGCAACAAACAGGCAGCTCTGACTTCTGACACTTTGAACACTTGGGCCCAGAGGAGAAAAATGAAGAGCATCAGTGAAGCACTACAGCCCATACCTACATCATTTACGCAGAGATAAGCACATGCAAATCCTACAGAGATTTTGCCTTCTAGGATGTGTTGGGCTGTGGACTGTAGACAGGAGCCTAATTGAATTTCTTTCTGAGTATGTGCAAGCACTTCTAGTGTACCTCTTGCTTGGGGTGCTAAGCTTAAGCATCATTAAATTGACATAAATGCGATAGACTTTAACTAGGAAAGCTCAAGCACTAGAGCTAGGACAAAAGTCTCAGTCCATTTTGTCCAAACCCCTCTGCCTCGAGCGCTGCTCCCTGTGACGTACTCTGAAATGCTTTTTCACCCATTCCTGTTTTACCTTTCTTTAATTCTGGTATGCCATCAGTGTGATTCCTACCTTGTTAACATTCAAGCAAAACAACATCCAAGGCCAATATTTAGTGCTTTAGCAGCACCCTGTCCCAAGATGCAAACCTGTTCAGAGACATTTGTAAGCCTAAGCCGTGGTATTCACTTTTTAATTAATGAAGAAAGCTTAATATGCAGGTTTTTTTTTCATCCATCTGGCACTAAAATTGCTGAGTTGCTTCCACTGCATTTTCAGAAGGAGTATGGGGCTATTAGAAGAAAATTACAGTATATTTTCTCTCTAAATCTACCTGCCTATTTCAAAGTCAAAGGGTGTTTGGAACTGAGAAGAAAATATTAGAGAAGACATGCGTACATTTATGCAACCTTTCTACTGGCAGTCACGGGACACATTTTAAATGTAAGCAGAAACAGAGGATCTTTTTTGCCTTTTGTACATTCACAGTGCTCTGTGTCCACTTGAAAAAAACAACACTTAAAACAATAAATTGCAATTCATGCATTGTTCATAATTTGTAAAAGGTCAAATTTCTCCATTTCAGTGTAAAGACCCTGGCGTGGTGAGATGACTTAAAAGTAGAATATTTTTACACTGCATTACAGCAGTTGTTTTACTGAGCAATTCCTTTATTCTCCTGGGGGCATCTTCAGGGACAGAATTATGAGTTTTTATGTGAAAGTCTCTAAGATTTTTTCCTTCTGATACTTTCAAACTTTTTGCTAAAGAAAATGTGAGGTCTGCAGAGTCTTCCCTGGCAGTCTTCTATGCACATCCGAACTTGCTTGTTACAACTTTACCAATTACCTTACTATAAAGAAAAACTAGAAACAACTTTTTTTTCTGAGTATCGTCAGAGAAGGTAGAACATATAAGGAGCACAACAGGAACTGCTCTTTTTCTGACACAATTCCATTAGATATCCTGGTGGAAATATAACATGGAAAGTATGTCCATAAATAAAGCGAACATTTGATTAATTCTGTTCCTGTTTCTCATTGATCGATTTCTCAATACATAACGCATGAATTATCACAGATACGTTGCACTGGAAAGCCTACTTGAAACCCTCAGACAGACGGTGGGATAGGCCTCGGGGAATTTTTTAGCAAAAGATAAGCTTTAACTCAGTTCACTTTTCCTCCACATCTCTGAAAGGCATCCAGCACACCCAGTCTAACAGCAGCTCCCTGAAAGGCATCACCTGTGACGTCTCCAACAGCAGAAGTACCAGCACCGCCCAGCCCAGCCAAGTCATCCATCAGGGCCGATCTCCTGCTGCAGGACTGGCAACAACCAGATGCTGCACAAGAAGGGGAATGTCTCTTAACAGTACCTCTAATTATCTATATTATTCAGGGGAGGAAAAAAGATTTCTTTTTTTTTTTCTTTATCTCCACATGGCAATCAATAGGCGCAGAACTCAGAGTTATAATCTTTGACTTAACTATAATTCATAGCTTGTCTAATGCAACCACAGTGGTTATTCTTCAAACAGCAGCTACCAAACTCTATGTATGGACATCAGAGTTCCCTACTGAAGTTGCTGACAAAAACATGAGTATTTTCCTTCTGTGGAAAACAAGGGTGTATCCGTGCTGCTAATGTTGCCATGTTGCCATCTATCCAAAGCATCCCGTTAATTACCTTCCCTCAAGAAACTTCTTAATTAAAGACCGGATAGTGTCCCCTATAAAAAGAATGAGACAACGATGAGAAATTTCGGGTTTCAATGATTTTTTTTTCTAGATCCGTTTTATTTCATCAGCTTCTATTGCAAAAGAAAAAAACCCTCAATGTGACGGGTCTCAAAGGTGTCACGAAAACTCCAGGACTTTTAGGATGTCCTTGGATAACTGGGATTTTTTCATGGAGATTACTTTAACAAAAAATGTCATGGCTATGTTGATCCTCAATAGATTGTGCTTATTTATAGAACTCAGGATTAAATATTTCACTATTTATAAACCAAAGTTTTGTAAGCATGGAAAAGCAAGGATCTTTGTCTTCCATCCAAAGAGGCTAAAAAGCAAAAACTGACATACCTAAACCTACTCCAGTTTCTATGCTCGATGTGAAAAAGAACACAAACTGATGCAGTTTATTTCCCTGAAAAGAGGAATTTGTATTTATATTCATTTCATCTAAATACATCAAAAGGAACGTGTTAAAGCAGAATGATATTCCACGGTTCACATGGCAAATACCATAGGGTCATGTTGTCCATTACTCTGGTCCTTCTCCTGCACTGTATATTTTCATTGCTTAGTAATTACAGGAATGTTGAATCAATTAAGAGAAAATAATGAAAGAGAATATATAATTTCCATAAATAAAAAAGAGCCACTTTCTTTAGAAATACTATATAAGCAAATGAAGGAAATCAGCTTTAATTTCACAGATGGCAATCCATTTGAAGACACTGCTCACCACTAAGCCATACTCTCTAATTAGAGAATTTTGTCTCTCTGAACCTTTATTTATTACTGCATCATGATCCTTCCTGCCTAATCTGCTATGAAGGGCTAATTAATAATAACCCACACTAACCAATGCAGACAGACTAAAGGGTAAAGAGAATTAGATATACATTATCTGGAAATAATGTTCACTCTCTGAAAAACAACTAAAGGACTTTATTGACTCAACTTGTATAACAAATGACACTTAAGTAATTCATTGACAAGCCAGAACAATGGCAGGACTGAAAGCCTATTAAGTCATTTTTCCAGCAGACGTCACACTGCACTGGGTGTAAATTTCTCGTTAATTAATTAAGACTTAAATATTTAAGTGATTAACTTTTATGAAAAAATTATAAAATATAATGGTGCTTAGGATAAGAGATTGAGGTTACTCACATTTATCGACTGGGCTATACAAGAAATCCATTTAGAAAAAAGCTTCCAGTTGAGACTGAGAACACTAAAAGCATTCATTGCAAACACTGTGAAAACAAAGTGCTGATATTGCTCTTACTTTTGGTGCATTTTCATTTTTCATCTGATGACCGCTTTTAGCAGACTTGGTTTAGGGAGGAATATTCCATTCAGCTTATACATACACAGCATTTCCAAGTCCCATCACCCCACGCCTGTTTACCTAAGGATTTTGCTTAAAACAGTAGTGCACCTTGCCCAAATAACATAGCTCTATCTCCTCTGTTCCCTGCTGAGTTTACAACCCAATCTGTAGACATATGTGCACCAGCCTTTCCCACCTAAGCTTAACTCTGTGTCCCTCTTCAAGATGTCCTCAGCATCCTCCATTCTGTGCCTCTTCAGTAGTGCCTGTCTGCTGCAGGAGGCCTCTCTTATTTGGCTTTTCTACTTCAGAGCAAACCATTAAGCTCATTCTGCCCTGCTAGAAACTGATGATTTGCTTCCATCCTTCATCCACATTTAGGTCCCAGTCTCACATGGGATCCAGAGTCCCGTGCAGAGAAGCACCATGGAGGTGCACGATGCCTACACAGATAAAACTTCCTTCGAATCCACAGGAGATGCTCAGCTTTTAAAACCTGCAGGGTCACTATATTACCCACGCTGACCTCTGCTTTACAGCACATTAGGCCTTTCCCAATTATCATTCCACTGAGATCTGTAGGTTTACTCCAACCAGCTGACTTTGCAAGATTGGGGCTAACCTTTTCCATCCCATAGGAAGCAATAACAAGAAAAAGAAACTTAGAGGAAAATCAAAGGAAAACAATTTCCTGACATTCTAGCCTTAGCTGTTATCAACGCATATTGCATTTCACTTCATCTTCTACACAACTCTTAGCATATTCAGCACCTCTGATGGAAATCAGTGTGGTAAGACGACAACAAACACACCCAGGGCTCTTCAGCCCTCTTGCCTGTATCATTTCTGTTTATCTGTTGTCTGCATAAGTCCCTTTATTATAAACTCGTTCTTGAGGCTAAACATTAATGAGAGATACTGAAAGCTCAAAGCTCAGATTTCTGCCAGCTCAAAAGAATTTATAATCATTGCAAATGCTTTTCATATAAAAAGCTAATATTTTTAATCTTTTTTTCTTTCTTGAATTAAAAGCCTCTTTCATATTTGATGTATTAACTGTATTAGCATTTGTTCTCTACGGATATCAAATCTTGATTATAATTATTTGCATGTTAATGCTTATTAGTACATCCAACTGGATGTGAACAATAAATAGAAAAAAGTGTAAAGTGCAAAACACTTCACGTTGTATGTTGCTAGAAAAGGATGGCAAGCTGTAATTGCCAGTGATTGCAGCCAAGCCTATAATAATTGGAGTGAAATCTAAGGTGAAAGTAATATGAAAACTGTAATTTAGTTTAACGTACATTACAGGGCTAGATTAGTTTATTAAATTTGTCTAGAAAATAGAATAAATCTTGCTTCTTTACATTTCCTCAGGTACAGCATTCTGAGTAATGTAAGTGGTTAAATAATGTCGTCCCCATAGTCCTTCTTAATTCACTTGATAAAATCCACCTGATCTGTGAAGAACACAAACGTGCCAACGCCCCAGGAGCTGGAGAGCATGAACATGGCTCCAGTGAGAGCCAAGATCTGAGCTGGTGGGCACAATCTGGGACCACATGAGCTGGATTCCACAGTCCATACCTTCAGCTCCTCATCCTGTTGGTAGATCAGCACCAGTTCACCCACAACTGCTTTCAAGCCAGTATCACTGTGGTGATATTGAGGTTTTGGTGTTGCTGTTATTTTATTTAAATTGTTTTGGATCAACATAAACAGCTGGCAAGTACAGAAGAATCATGCTTAGTTTGCTCTTTGGGGTCTTTACTTATCCCTATCCCTTTCTCTCAGTTTTTCTACTCAAGGGCAATTATTTCCCCACTGCCACAAATGGCTGCAGGGTTTCCTCTACTCTTTCAAGGCCAGGAGCTTCCCACCCTTCTGCACGCTGCACTGAGCAGTGAAATTATTGGTTCTTTTGGACATAACGTCAGATGAGAGGCTGTCTCTGGATCCCCCAGCATTCTGAGGAGCTGCCAGCATTGGGGAACAGACAGGCATGGGTCTGAACCACCATGATGCACCACCAGCTGCTTCTGATCGCTCTACATGGGAAGGGGTAATCTCTGCTTAGGATGACATGGCTGTCCCCTACCAAGCAATTGAACAAGAACTGCAACAAGACATTGAACAATCACTTGAATGGCCACCAGTAGGATCTGAATTCTGATTCTAGGGCACTTGAAAATCTCTTAGCACAGTCCTAGTGCAAATACAGCACTTCAGTCTGATGTAGGACTTCACCTCAATACAATCCTGGCCTGAAGGCAGGAGTACGAGCCAAGCAAGGCTCACTAACACCTACGCTGTGACAAGATAACCTCTTATTTTTTTGTGAAAACTGAGTTTAATTGAAGTTTCATTCATGATAATGACCTACATAATTTTCAATAATTGGATACAATTTATCTTTTCTTAATGAAAAAAGGAAATTAGCAAAAAGATAGGATACTGGAAAATTCTTCATCTGAAACCTCTTGATTAATAATTAGGATGTCTAAACACCATTTTCAGAACTGTATTTACAGAAAAAGAATCCAGCTTACGTATATTCTTTATTCTTCTATAGTCTATGCTGAAATACTATGCTTAAAATATAGCCCCTGCTCCCAGGAGGTACCCATTTTATTTGGATACCGTTAGCCCCACTTCTGAAGTGACTGATAACTCCACATACACTTTTTAGAACAGAGAGCGTGACCACCAGTACAAATGCAAACGTATACTCTGAACTGATTAAATTAAGACACTTAGGACTTACTGACATTCCTGTAAGTCACTTGATTCTTTCCAATTTTTTCAGCGGGCTTTGTATCAACTTCAGCATTCAAAAATCTTTATTTTTAAAGTAATTAATTATTATAATTGGCATCATGTTCCTTATCACTAGCTCTGATATCAGCATTCAATAGATGAAACAAAACAAGCTGGACTTTGAATAGGTTGGTATATCTGCTATAATCTTGCAGATGAGAATGATTAATAAAACTCAGTATAAAACACTGTATTTACGAAGTCTCATTTTACATTTGTTCACTTACTAAATTACTTTGACATATCTCCAGTTTATGTACTATTACTGAAGAATAACTACACAACAGATGGCAGTGTGTTTGCATTACAATTTTTTTCAGCAGGTCATTCTACAAGGTGGTTATAGAGATTGATATATATTATTAAGCAGTAGGACTTTTTTGGTAATATGAATCAGATAATCAGCATCAACAAATTAACTTCTACACTGGAAAGGAGACACATATCATTGGAGACAATGCTTTTAACAGCAAAACTGTACTATCAAGGACTAGGATTGGAGTAGAGCCCATATATAAAAATAGAGACTTCTACACAGAATAATTTTCCAAAGAGAAACTTCAGACCTTTGAATCTCCTAAAAATATTAAAAGAATTACTATTAAATAAAATTGGAATTAATTTGGTATGTAATTAAATGTCTACAGCAGTACCTATTGCATTTTTCCACCTTGAGCAATAGATGGAAGAATTACTATCTCATGTCAACTAAAAGCAATACCTTCCAAAAGTTGCAAATTATTGCAAAGGAAAGCTGTGCTCCTCTGAGAGACATCCTAGCTATTTCTTCCTCTCTTTTTCTAAAAGAAAGCAAAAACAAAAAAGAAAATCCAAAACAAACCTCAGAATCCTTGATTCCTAGAACAGAGATGAAGATATTTGAATGAAAAGTTACATTTCCACCCCGCTGCACTGCAGACTGCATCAAACTTTTCAGTCTAGTGGGAATTACTTTGGTTCTCTCGCCTCAGCCAACACTCTGCAATGCTACACAACGCGTCAGTACTGATTAATAAATCAGAACAGTTTGAACCTAAGACCAAATGACCAGAGAGAGGAGGTAGAAAAAGACAATCTGCAGCTCATAATGCCTGCCTTCCACTCCCAGTGCCACCCCACGCCCTAGACAAGACATTTGCTTTTCTGGGAACTATAAACGTAAGGCGTTATATCAGAGAAAAGTACAGTTGTTACTTGTAGCTGATACTGTAGCAGTCCTTTCTGTTTTGTCTGGTTGGTAAGAACTGATATGTGACATTTCAATTGATTTTCAGACAAAGAGACAGCTAATATTGAAGACGCTCTGTCAACGTCTTGAAAAGAAACAACAACGAAAGAGTTAACAAAACACTGTGATTGTGTGTTCTCCCTCGGAACAATAGGAAGACAAAGTTCTGATTAAATAGAGCATTTTTTAAAAAGAACATCTCTTTTGGCATCCTATTACAATATAAGACTGCCACTGCGGAGGGCAGAGAACAGCTGTTTTCGATGAGAAATTCCAGCTTGTCTCTGTGGATGAGTATTGCTATTTGTGATGCACCCTGCTTACTGTCAGACCACTAATTTTTGGTAATGCGGGCTCTGTCTTTGAGGCACAAAAAGGGTGAAGTGGTGTAATAATTTGGAGGTTGAAAATTCACTGCTTGATGTCTCCCATAGTAAATTTGACCCTGGAATATCAAGGGGTGTTAAATAAATTGGACAAAGAGGTGTTTGGGGAGTAAAAGTGCCAGACACGCTGCCATGAATGAGCAATTAGATGTTCGCGAACCAGCTTATCACAAATTACATGCCTACAATATCTATTACTGTAATGACCTTGAGAGTTGACTCATATTCTCCCTTAACCTAATGAGCATGCTGAGTATAATCAATTACGTCTGCAATTAAAATTATAATTTGTCTAACAAACTCTTCTTTGCTTTCAGACATTTTTAACAAAGCTTGTTACATACTGGTAAAAGATAAATATTAATTTTCTGCTGGGTTCTCTTTTTTTTCACTTACTCTGTGGCTAATATATTAAATCACATTACCTCTCACTTTTTTTTTTTTTTTTAAGTATTTTCAGCAAAATTTAGTTAAGTTTCAGTCTTGAACGTCATGGGATAATTACAACATTTAACAGCAATTTATCATTTCCCAATAGGGTTTGCAGCGTGTCTTTGCCTGCCTACTGAAATTTGTTTGCATGTTCCACTCAAGAATAACTGCAAATATTCTGCCTTTCACTTCTATATACACACACATGCACTTGTCCTGTTCTACTGGAATGACCAGAAGGTGTTCTGCTCAACAGAGCTGACATTTGCTTGCCAGCCTAGCCTTGCTGAAGTCCAATCAACACAACAAAAGCTAAACACAGCCCTAAATATTAAGGAACAGGATGTCATTCATTGCAATCTGCTGCTAATTATAGCACCAACCAGGCACACGATTTTTTTCCTTATGTATTCACATGTTCAACAAACGCTTCAAAATGTTAATACGGAAATTCAGCATATTAATAATCAGAAAATGGAAACAACTGGAAGAGGTGTTTTAAAAATGCCTGCACGCATTTTGTGCGAGGAACAAGCAAAGTAAACTCCGTTCTCAAGGAAGGAAAACCCCAGCAAATTTAATGCATGCCCATCTTAAAACCCTTGAAATGATGAATTCCCATGTGAGTTGAGAGAACTTTCAGTGAAGCCACATCTCTCCTAAGTGGGCACTGCTTGGACACTGCTTCTGTAGGTAGACTTGGTGCTTCCTACAACACAGATAGCAATTTGTCTCCCAGCTTCAATCAGCTGCCAGGCAAGCCCAGCAAACACAAACAAAACACAGCCCCAACCACTAATGAATGTGATGCCACCGCTCATTTTGCAAGCTGCTGTTAATTAGAGAGCCAAGCAGGAAGGCAGTGCCTGAGGCCCAGCTGCTGTCCGGGTATTGCTACAGCACGGCGCTGCACTGAGGAATGGCACCCAAGGAATTTTCTCACCTGGGACAGCAGTGTTTTGGCACATGGCATTTTTTATGCAGAAGGGAATTAGGGAATAAGGGAAAGACTCATTTCCCTCTCCCACAGTCTGCTCTTAAAACTCCCAATTACGTGAAAGTATGTCAAACTGAAGAGCATTATTTATTTTCCTTCCTAGGACCTTCCCACGTTTACTATTCTTAATGCTTTCCATGAAGTATCTATGGCTACCTCAGAAATGAGGTATGACAAAGCTGTGCTATTTCTATGGAATAAATTAAATTTCTGACAGAAATGAGTTTGGTTTCCTCCACAGTCTGGATCTTTTTCACACACTACACCTGGATTGGGGCCTGACTGCAGTGGGACACGGCCAGAAGAGCAGAAATGAAGGAGAAAATGTACTTCAGCTGCAGCAATAGACAGGAGTCATTCCTCTCAATCCAGTACAGATAATTAATAAGCTATTCTATATTTTGTATTTATTTTTGTCAACAAAATCCAATCAAGGTGTTGGGCATTTTTTTAAGCAAGTCAATATTTACACTAAATAAGATCACAGAGCAAATTAAATCATAAATCCATGTAACTAGGCCCTGCTTCTGCCCCTGTGCACCAAGCACAACTTTGCTCTCCTGAGCACCTCATTCAAGTCTGAGAGCATCAAAACTAGTTAAGAATTTAATCATTTAATAACATGCATGAAACAGGTAATTGTGTGAGGGAAAATTTATTATTTAATTAGGCTCTGGTGGTAATCAATAGTAATCTATTAATTCATTAATTTGCACAGCCTTTGCTTTTATGTATGTCCACAAATTCTGTTAAACTGATTTATTTATTTTTTTAATTTATGAACTTTCCACCTTTGCTATGCAACAGGAAGTGCTCAAACTGTATATATTAAGTAGAGCAAATAACTGCGCAGCAGGAATGCATGTATGCCCTATAGAACTGACTGCAGGATAAGATTTAATACTGAAAACAAGGAAAATAAATAAAACAACAGGGCCTACTCTCCCCAGGACGTATGCATAATTCTCATTAATGTTAATGAACGATTCTAAATGTATGTGCACTGAGGGGGAGTTTATTAGAACCTAATAAATTCTGGGATTTTCCTTTATTTTATTTTGCTTTTGTTTTACTTCACAGTTACTAAAGCAGTGAACTTTTTTAGGTGAAGTAGAAAATACTTAAAAAATAAAAACACTACATCAAAATCTGCTTCGTAGGTTGCTTTCTTAAAATGCTGCTTTGCATACATATGACTATTAACTTTAGATTCAAATTATAACGTACATGAAACAAAAAAGAACTGCTTACACAAATAGGGTAAAAAAACGTGTGGAAACGGCAAAAGCTCCACTGATTTAGCCCATGTATTTTCACAAGTGAACTGAATCATTTGTATCAGAGAATCTCACCTTCAACACCAAGGTTATCCTGTTTATCTGGGACTTGGAGAATTGAACATAAGATACAGACTCACAGAACCACAGAGGTTGGAAGGGACTTCTGGAGATCGTCACGTCTACTCCCCCTGCGTTATCCTAAACTCATCCAGACTGGCTTCACCAAATGTCCCAATTGAAATAATGGTTTGGACTGAGTTCAAAGTTAATTTACAGACATGAAGCAACTACTGTACACAGTCTGAACTGATCCATTCTTTAATCTGGGCAGAAAGTCTGCCCCCTAATGGTAATTTCTCTCCAGAAGACTTCAGATAAGTTAGGAGACAGGCTGAGTGGGAGAACAAGAGTCTTCACAGTCTAAATGCCTATTCTGCACCTTCTCAATGGAAAACTAATACAGCTCATTCATAGATCAGATTTAAAAGAGAGAGAGAGAGAGCGCGCTACATTTGGGTATTACCTCTCTTTTGAATACTAAAAACTAGACTTGAAATCAGACAAAGAAATTCAACATTCACAAAATCAAGTAGAGATTGATCTAACAGCAAGACCAAGACAATAATTCACACAAGCACTTTCCATCTGGTCTAGTTTATTTTCTTCCAGCTTCTCACAGAAAGAATTTGGATCCATGATGTCAGGCAAAGAACTTCATTTTATGTTGTCTAAGGCAGCAATGGAGGAGATAATTCACAAAACACATAAATGAAAATGAAAAGAAAATGGTTTGATTCTTCAGAGGTAATAAGCTAGATTACCAACGGAGAAATCATTTTTCTCCTTCAAAAGACCTGAGCTATTTGGCAAATGCAAGATATCTTTCCAATATTCAGCCTTTAGTACTGAGTAAAAATATCCTTGTCCCTGGCAGCACAGCCTGGCTCTGCACTACTGGGCAGGATTTGTTTCCAGGAGATGTGAAGCACACACCCCACTTAGTCCTGGTACAGCATATGGATATGGGCAGAAATGGATTTGTGGTGGGAGCCAGTGGCAAAAGAAAAAGCCTCAGGATCAATTTTACTCATATGGCTAATTATTATAAGGTGAAAGCAGTCTGTCTTCAAAGAAGGTACCTGTTAAAGCAGGCAATCTAAGCTTCTCTCCTCATACCTTACTTGTTCACTTCAATTTTCTGCAGAAGGGAAAAGGGCATGGTGCACCTCAGTTGCCTAAAAAAAAAAAAAAAGCACCGTGGTGCAAACAGCAGAGCATTGCTTGATAGCTGTCACCAAAACAGTAAACAACCTAGAAAAATACAGCAGGGAATTGCAGACCTCTGAGAACCACAACTAGACCAGGAACAGCCACGTGGAGTCATCACCTGAGCAGCACAGGATAAGCTGCGTGCTTTCACTACGAGAAAGTGAAAGGAAAAGGCAAATACTGAGCACCACATGAAGTACCCTTACATCCATTCCTATTTAACCTCAGAAAATGTTATTCCAGCAATGTCTCCATCACCAGCCAGCTTGGGCTTTTTCTACCTCTAACCAAATGAGGACGGGCCATTTGATAAAGCTCCCAGAGACTGGTTTTTAAAGGTATAGTTCATATTTTTCCAAAGTCCAGCTTGGCTTAACAGAGCAAGCAGTGACCCTGTCTATGAGAGGTCTTGTCAGAGTGCACAGAAGCAGCATTCAGGAGGCATGAGGGGAATGAGGCTTGAGAGAGGGGGTTTTGTTTCTCTTTGCTGAATGCTCCGGGCTTATCCAGCCTGGCTTGCAGCAAGCATGATACAAGAACCGCTGAAGTGTCCAGACTACTTTACGTTATTTTTATTTAAACAGTAAAAATATTACATACCCTTCACCTTGTCATCCTGTCTGGAGCTTACTGAGCAAGTTATATTCTATTATTTTAACCCTGATTTTCCATTTCTAAATCATTTCTAGCAGAGGCTTTTCTTTCTCTAAAATAAAGTCCTCCGTGGGCTAACATGGTGCTGCCAGAACAGATGAAAATGCATGCCCTGGATCAGACGTGCTTACATCTCACATGTGCTTAGATTTTCAATAGGTTCCAGGACAGTGTAACCACCTACTCTTTGATGTGATAAAACCTTTCTAGGAATAGAGCTAGGAAAGATCTCAATTCCCTTGCTACCACATGCAAAAACATTACATGCGCTCTCACTGTTTACTTGAAATTGTTAAGCAACAAACTCATTCAAGCTGTGCAGGCTCTCTAGGGGGCTGCAGAAAGTTTTAGGTAGACAGCTTGTTCTTTTTTGGAAGAGGAGGAGACTTTAAGGGGAAACTGATCCAGCTTAATATTTTCTTCATTCTTGCACTGATAAGGCAGCCTGAGCTCTAAAAAATTTCAGCCCTCTTCTGGCTGAAATTGGGTCATTAGCACGAGAGAAGCAACAATTCTCCCCTTCCCTGGGAGACTCAGATGTCACAGCATCCAGCCACACAACTGAGGTGCCAAAGTTTAACACAGATCAGTCAAGTGAAAACACTTTGGGGTAAGAACACCCAGTAAACTCAACCACAAGACTGGTTAAAAGTGGCTAAGTGCCTGCTTACAGAAGGCATGCAATAGAAAGAAGAAAAGCTTTCTATTCCACTCACGACCTCCTAGCATGCCTTCTGGATCTGTGGTCAGCACACGAATATTTTTACAGTGGATTTTAGGAAAATGTAATGGCAGTCCCTGTTAGGCTAGAATGCAATCACAAAGGAAGTTGGAGCCTGGAGAAGCTGTGGGTGCCCATCCCTGGAGGTCTCAAGGTCACGGATGGGACCCTGGACAGCCTGAGCTAGTGAGGGTAGCCAGCCCACGGCACAGGGTTGGAGCTCAGTGGGCTTTGAGATCCCTTCCAACCCAAGTTAGTCTATGATTCTATGTGCAAAATCACAAGGTCAGAGCATTGGGACACAATACTATTATAAATCGTTATATTAATTTTTAGAAAGAGTTATTCAGAAACCTAATAAACTGAAATAAACCTTGCAACACTTTCTCAATAAACAATTTTCGCCTAATACAAAACATGGAACAGCATCAAGTTGTATGTCTGAATCAAATAGGAATGCTTTAACAGGTAAAATGCTGCACATTTGTTGGAGAGCTACATTCTTGCAGAAAGCAACGTTTTGTAACCAAAAAATGTGAAAAGAAAACAAGATAGCAGCAAGCTTCCTCCCCTTGTTAAATGAAGAGGTTTATAAGATACCAGCTTAATACAGAGAAGTGCTACAGATAAAATGGAGGCTGGAAAGAAATTCATACACTAACCACACAAAAATTAATCAGACATCCTTCACTATGCTATTAATGATTTTAGACCTCTTGCATTGTCTGGGATTTCAAGAGGTTTTGCATTTGCAGCACAATAGGGTATTTGTAGGACCCGTACTCAAGAGTGGCAGTTGATTGATTGTACATACTCTGGGACAGAGAATGATTTAAATGCAAAACATATTGCTGTAACATGAGAACAAAGAAGTGAAAGACACTTCCTAATTAAAACATAGGATTTTTGATCCTAATCTCAGTCACTGTGGGGGCAAATGAAAAGCAGCATCTATCACAATTCATGAATTTCTCAACGTTCCTCTCCATCTTGTGTTTGTTTTTCTTTTCTTTTCTTTTCTTTTTTTTTTTTTTTGGCAGAAAATGCCAATTCAGTAAATCAGAAAGCACTTGCAAAAGAGATTTTCTTCCCATGAAGAAAATACTTTGATGTTTTCAAAATACCCTCTTAAAACACTTGCAGAGGAAAACTTCCCCACCCTTCAGCCAGAAATACTTTCTCATTTTGAATTGTAACTCTGTTTATGGGGGAAAAAAAAAAAAGATTGAAGAGCTTTCAAACTCTCAAATAAACCCTTCTGAATAATTTGTTCAAAATTCTTCTGACACAGAAATTGTATATATATGAACACACTCCAGGAAAAAAAAAAACCAACAAAAACAAGAATGTATATTTAAAGCACCTGCATTAAAGCAGTCACAGGCTCTCCCGGAGATGCAGGTGGAAGGGCAGAGCACAGGGAGCCCTAGCAGGATTTAACCTCCCCCTGCAGGAACCCACCAGGTTGCTGCGGGCAGCACAAGGCAGTGTCCCAACACAAACAGGGCACACGTTCCCTGCAGCTTTGTTCTCACTCATTGTCCTTTGGGGAAACAAAGAAGCCAGCAGGCAGCACTCTGCAGGTCTGCAGCGGAAGGTGGTCGTGCCCAGCAAGGGATGAGCAAGATGCTGACTGTGGCCAACTGAGCTGCATGACTTTTAATATCTAAGAGTACATTAAGGCAAATTAAACAAACATTCGAGCCCACTTACTTCCTTATTATGGTTTAATTTAGACAGTGTCAATAACTCTAACTAGCTCTGGGGGTATTTTTGGAATTAAGCTACCTAAAGAGTATATTCATCTAAGAAATCCATATGGCAAGAAAGGAGGAAAGAATTGCTACCAGAGAATAGTAAAATCTTACTTTGCTACCATTCTACAATTTAGACCTTTTGAGAATTCTCTTTCCTCATTTACAGTCTTACTTTTAAAATCCTATGCAATTAGGTTTTTTTAATTATTTGTTTACTTCAGAAAATAACCCATTCAGATATTCTGTTTGTCTACAGACAGAGAATGGTACCACTTTTCAAGTCATGTCGTGACACTCACTACTGGAAATTCAAAATCATTCAGATTCTGAGTGGTGAATTTAGCATTAATTCACCGCTAAAGGGATTTTTTCCACAACTTCTGTCCCCATCCCTTCAGGGAACCTCACCACCTCATATTTCTAGCTCAGACTTCATTACCCAGGTCTTCATTTCCATTTATCAGTGCCTTGGAGCCCTTGATATTCTCAGTCAGGATGGTGTCATGTCCATCAATCACTGGGACTGTTTCCACATTCCCAGTTTTCTTTCACTTCTTTCAGCCTTCAAAAAACCTCAGCAACTGCAGATGGGTGTTACTGTGCTCTTTGTACCTGTTGTAGTTTCCACAGAAATAAATAGGAGGCATTACTTTCAGAGCAATCTACGTGTGTATTAAGGGCAGGTCTAAAGATACATCTGGAACCAGTGCCTTTTGGGGCTGTGAACACAGAAAACAAAAAGCAATATGATGTATGTAATGAACACAAGTGAGGACCTGATAGAAAAAAATGGAAAGACAGAAAAAAAAAGGACTATTATTTAGAGTGAGTAGGAAACAAAAGCTAACAAAGGGCTTTACGTGGTGGTTGGCACGAGTCAAACAATCTCAATGCCTCAGCTGCTTTCCAGCTGCTGTAAGGGCCACTACAGTACCAGCTTTGCAAACGTTCAGCGTTAACATCCTACAAACCCCACTGCAACCTAAATATAGTACCATAATAGAAGGAAAACACTGATCTGAAAACAGACAGACCAGCCTTAGAACTACTGAATTTGCTGCAATAGTGCACATGCTCCAACCAAATATTAAGGCGGTTCTCAAAGCACTTTCAAGAGACTGCTGTACTGCATCAGATCATTTCTGGGTATCCCATAAGCTTTCAGAAAAATCAAGGTTCTTAAGAGTAAAGCAAACAAGACCACTTGCTAATGTTTCAGAGCAAACTGTTTTTCTAAAACTTGCTTCTTCCCATGTCTTTTCTACTTGAAATTTTACATTCATTTGGAGGTAAGACATTTTTGCATTTCTCAAATGCCAGTATATATTTTTTTTCCTGTTGTTGTAAGGGAGAAAAAGGTAGCCTCTGATACTCCATGGAACAGAGACTCACATCTGCCAGCCTGCAGGGAAAGCAGGCTGAGGCATCAGGAGTACCGCAGTTGGTGAATTTAATCCTTCTGATGCAATCAGGCTGCAATGTGATCTGATTACATTTAACGACTCAGACCTGAAGTCCAGTACTCCACGTCCAGGGACAAGCAGACAAATAGTACAGAAGAGCTCCTGTGGGCTTAAATAAGCCCTACGCTCCACAGTTCTGGTGAAGATTTCTAAAGAATGAAAGCCAGGTGGATTGATTTAACACAGCATTAAAAAACATCTGGGAAAGAAAAACATGCACATCAAAAACTAATGGTTAGGCAATCTTCTCAGTGTAAAATAATTAGTGGAATGTGTGATACACAACATTTCCGCACGTACTCCTACACTGCCACCATCAGCCTCAATTTCTCATTTCTTTAGGTGAACCTATAATTGGCAAACAGGCCATGGATAATAGTGGAGGTGCTGAGCTGACAGAGACTTCGACACAGCTGCAAAATAGAGTATGTGTTCATATGTGTTAGCACAATGGATACTTGCTGTGCAATATTATCTTGTCTCTACAGATAAATTAGTTGCATCATGCTCCTGCCAGCTTGATTTGTTTAGCCTTTACAGAGCACAGAGCGCACGGAATTTCTTGTGATTGAATCTCACATAAAAGGTAAACCTGAGAGTTTATTCTGCGCTACGCTATACATCCACCAAGGCAGCCAGAGCATTTGCTGACTTGATGTTGGAAAGAAGGCTATAAAATACACCGGGGAAAATCTTGAAACGTCACTCACTTGACATAGCAATAAGAGCTCTGCGTTAAGATGCAGAGCTGATTTCCCTGATCCATGAAATTGCCTGGATATTTAAGGCATTCTCAGACAGAACCAGTGTGAAACTCATCCTCCACTCCTGGCAGTAGAACACTGTAGGTTTTGCATTCACTAAGAAAAACAGAGCTCAAAACTGCAGATATAAATATTCTTTAAGATAGGACCTCAACACAATTTCCTCCTTTTCTCAAGTCAGAAGAAGTAAGAATTCAGAAAGCATTTAATACTGGAAGATGGTTATGCTTGCTGACCCATTGCTTAGAGATACTCAGGTCCTCTGTTGTGAGTTGGTACAAGAACATCTTGTGCTTTATAAAGCACCAAGCGTGCAAGCCTGTGAGCACCTTCAAAGACACATTTGTGCCTGCCATAAATAGGTGATGGGGTTAGACAGTGTACAATCCGTGGGCAGCTGTGGAAAAGATTATGAAACAATACTTCATATTTCTTTATGGTCTGAGACCTGCAATGTGATTCCTTAGCAAATGTATTCTTTCCAATTGCAAAAGCCTGAGAAAAGAGCCATCTACAATCCCGAAGTAATGGTGAGGATCAGCTATAGCGTTTATTCCAAAGCTGAACACAGATCTCATTAACGGGAGAATGTGGAAGGACCATGAGCTTTCCTGAAATACCATTCTGCGGGCTCTGATGTCTTAGATTCAAAGACAGAAGGTATCTACAGAGAAAGGAGCACAACAATTGCAGAGCTACCTGTTAGAAGATGATTGGGTTCCATTTAGATAACTAGTAAGGTTTCAGTACAGGCGCCACTGAAGTATCCGACATCGCAGTACGTCCGTCTGAAAGCTGCACACACCAGCAGGTTTCACACCACCACAATGAAGACCTAACACTGGCAAATATCATACTATTGATTCTATCCAGAAATCACACTGAAAAGTAATCTCCTTTAAACCTGGTGCATAGACATATAATTTCAGGCATCTCCACAGCGAAGACAGACCTGAGATGTACTCAAACTGAGGTCCAGCCATACCTCCTTGATGAAAAAAAAATTCTTAACCTTTTTCAGATAAAATTTCTCAGTCAGCTTTTGTTTTCTGCTGATCTGATAGCTCTTCCCATTTTGTAGTGGAGTTTTGCAACTATCAGTTCAACAGCCAGTACTCTTTTTGTTTCCTGTAGTTCAGTTCCTATGGAACACGTGCAGCAGCCCACATTTATACAGGTATATGGAATTATACAAAACACAAATAGAAAATACTCTTGAAGCCATCTGGTATGTGCCTCTATTCAAAGCTAGATCAGCTACACCTAATTAGCTCCTGACACATGCTTGCCTACCCTATTGAAACAGAGCTCCACAAACTCCCTTGGATACTTATTCTGATGCTTTGCTATTCTTACTATTAGAATGTTTTTCTAATATTAAGTCTGTTCCAGAAATTTTAATTACAAGTTCCCTCAGAGGAAAACTGGATTACAGTGAAGAAAAAAAACACATTCATAAACACATGACACACTGTATTCAAAGTTCATAAATTACTCGTAGATCATACAGGTGTTTTTTCAAACTTCTTGATTCAAAGGAATTTAAGCAGAGCCAGCTATTTATGTACCCTCCCTATTGTTCACTTTAAAGAAGATCTTGATCATAGTAATTTCTTCCCAATTCCAGTTTTGAAAGCTCTAAGTTCTCTGAAGAAAATAGCTGTTGGCAGTTTCAGATGATAAACATCCTAAAGGGATGATGATAAATTACAGTGTTGCCCAATGATGCAGAAAAGTAGAGAAAAGCAAACTGTTAACCTCCGGTTTAGGAACACACAGACTTTATTATGGAGTCTGGGATACGCAGCTGTAAGAGTGGGTCATTTTCATCTCACTGCTCATTAAAAGTGTGAGATGGAAGTGCTATGGGTGGGTACCATTTGCAGGGTACTGGATAGATTAATGCTCTTTGTCTCCAGCATGAATACAGAATTATACAGAATTTCTTCCCCTTTTAAGACTTACAGAAACATCTGTTATTGTTCACAGTCACACAAAATGGGGATTTTTGCATCTGGTTTTGTTCATTCAGCAAATTTTCTCACATTTTAATATACTCATCCCCATAAACTCTTTTTTATGCAGGAAAAAACACTTGTCCAAGACAGTAAAAGAAATCCTGTGATCCATTTGCTAAGACATGTTGGTGTTTAATAATGAAACTTATTCAGGGAAGTATTTAAACCATGACACTTTCACCCATCAAAAAGCATTCCCAGTGAAACCCACCCAATACACTCTAGGCCACGACCTGAAGAATCTATTTTATTGCAGTACTGCAGTAAATTGTATTACACTCCTTTATCACTGCTCAGCTTTCCAAAGCTTGGGGATTTTCTAATTTCTTCTTTTCTCTCCCTATCACCTCCCTGCTAAATATTCAAAGCAGACAACAAAAAGGCACAGGAAAAATAAGGTCAACACAGCAAATTGGAAAGAAGTAAAAATGTTTCTATATTCTATTTGGTTGTTAGAGTTATCTTAATAAACCCAAACAGCTTCTTTGAGCCACCTAATCTGATTTTACAAAGTACTAAACCATAGCCATATTTGACTTTCCTTTGATTCCAAATGTAAAAAATAGCCTTTATCTAATGTTTAGGCATACAATCTAACTACACATGCATTTGCATTACGAGGCAGTGAAACATGGCTGGAGAGCCATCTTGGATGTTATCTATGTTATTAGTCAAGTAGAGAGTACATCATAAATCCTTTTCCCCTCCATCCCCTGCCTTTTTTTTTTTTTTTTTTTTTCCAAAAGTACACTTAAAATCTGTTTTTAAGCTTCACTGGCTTCATTACATTTAAACTTCTGTAACAAGAATGTGCTGTGAATATTTAGAGAGAGAGCACAGACAAAAGGTATATTTTCATAATGTGGTTTAGCTTAACTGTTCCTACAATTAGCTACAACTCATTAGGCAATAAAAAGACAAACAAAGATTATGAATGGATGGGCAATATTTTCCTCCATAAAACAAACAAAAAACTTAAAAAGATGTCTCTTTCTACGGCTTTCCTTGCATAAATACACCCAGCAGTTTGGAAAAGATATTTTCATCACTGAAAACTTTAGTCTAGGAAAAAAAAAACCCTGTAAACATCTTCCTGTGCAATTTCGATAAAAAGGATTCAGTTATTGCACACTTGGGATCTTTTGATCTCAAGGATAACATAATGGTACAGCAATGGTCTGCAGATGACTAGCTTTGATTTTTTATTAGTTCTTGTAATTGTCTCTTAATTTGTATTCTGAATAATAAGCACTCACCTTCACCGTTTGTCCAGCTTCAGGGCCATCCTGTAAGCAAAGGGAGAAGTCTCCGGTTAGAGGAACTAACAAGGATCACACACAGGGATTCAGAAATATCACTCATTAATCATTTACATCCAATTTCACTGTATGGTAATTTAGCATATTCTCCAGGGGACCCTTCAACCCAAAGTTTTCAGACTAGTGTCTTTCCACATCAGGCCACAGCAAACTGAGAAGCTCCATCTCAGACCACAAAAACCACAGCTGTTAATTTTCATGTGTTCAGATTATACTTTTTGAATAGCTAGCAATAGGTTTCTGATCCTTGTGAATATAAAATCCGATGTGTGAGAATTTAATCAAAGCATGCTTTTTTAAAGCCTTATTCTAATAAAACGGACTTAGTCCCTGGTATGTTTTAAATAGAGCTCTTTTTTGGAATACAAACCCAGCACAAATCTAAAAGATCTGAATTGATGATGAATTTCCATGGCCACTTCTATCTTCCTGCACGTGAACACAGGAGGCAGGAGAGCAGGAATTCCCTTCTTCCATCCCAAGCAGTGGGTTGCCTTCTCTAGAAGGTCAGTCCTCTAACACTGCTTCCCCTCTGCCCGCTGCCCCCTAAAGTTTGAACGCCCTTTTGCCACGGGCCTAGGGAAGACGGTTGGAAGTTGGCTAAAACAAACCATTAGCCCTCTTTTTAGTTGACCGGTTTACAAACCTGAATTGCGATGGTGAGTGAGGTGGCACAGAAGTGTTTCTCCACTGCGTTGCCGACCCTTTGCGCCGTACGAAACAAATCAGCCACCTCCTCGGGACACAGGTCACGGAAACGCTCCACCGGCCGCACAGGGCAAACGAGAACATCTGAAGGTGGGATTGTCAAGGCACAAACACAGATCTGAGTGGCCCAACAGGACAAGTGTCTCACCCCCCAGTTCGTATCGTGTTTCTGCTCACCTCTGAATTACACAAACCCCTCCTGCTCTGAGGGTTACAGCAATTAAAACGTGAGCCTAAATACATTCAATTATACAATGCTTGGTTCAGAAGTTTCCTCAAGCCCCTCAGATGGCTAAAACAAGGTTCACATGCCACTATGAACACACCTAAAGGAAAGCAAAATTTTCACAAGCTCAAACTTACAATTTTGAGCTACGCACAGAACTGCTGGAATGCAGCATCTTTGTATGTGAGAGAAAATGTGTTTAAAAATGGGTGAAAGCCAAAGGATTTTTTAAGGTGGGTTTGGGTTTGTGACCTGAGACAGCAGTTTTACAGTGCTCTTCCACACACATAATATGCATACTTAAAAATCTTGATCGAACACCTCCAGATTTTACGTATCTAAATGTAAAGAACCGGCACTATGCTGATAATAGCAAGGAATCTTTAGGAAAAATTTGTTCTCAGGAAGAGTGGGGAGGCAGTGGCACATACTGCCCAGGGGGTGGTGGACATCCCCATAGGTGCTCAAGAACCGTGGAGATGTGGCTCTGAGGGATGTGGTAAGTGGGCACGGTGGGGGTGGGTTGGGCTTAAGGGCCTTCACGGTCTTTTCCAACTGTAATGATTCTATGATTCTACAAATGCTCACCCGTCAAAAATACTATATGATGTTAGAAACACGGTAAGATATTTCAGACTTTTCCCCGTTAAGCACTATATTCACACCACTGCAAATACTTCGATTTCATCCTACCTTGGTAACAGTGCTCCATGACTCAGTGAAATGAAGCTATAAAGTAAACAATGGAAAGCGCACAGATGCTATTCACAGCCACCTGCCCTGCTGCGTTCACAGAAATTAATAATTGCTATGGTTCCTCACTTGAAAGTCAGTTTCGTAACGTTATTAATGTGTCCAGAATTCTTCGCAGAGCTTCAGTTGTGTAAATCAGACAAGAAAGCACTTGGGACTCATTTCTAATTTCTGTTCCCTGCAGACAAGATTTTTTTTTCCTGCTTTAGTTTGTGTTTGTATTATGTTCTTACAATCACCTTTAATGCCAGTTGAACTCTCATGACCAAAGGCAAGGAAAATTAACAACTTGTTTTTTCAGTATTAAAACGAGTGCTCAAAGGACTATTTGAAGAAAATCAAGCTCCATGCCATAGTATTACGGTAATATTTATTTTTACTGCATCTTAAAGCCTGCAGGTATTCAGGAACATTCTCTATGTTCCAAGAAAGGTAACTAGGAGATGCTCTGTAGTTGTAACAGGTTCACACAGAGGTTACATTGACATGACTTAAGACGCCTCAAGAACCTCCGGAGACATCTGAAGCAAAGAATGACTAACACACGCAAACGATGTTTTATTTCCACAAACGGAGAGGTATGTTTGCATTCATCAAGCTTCTCACTGGAATCTCAATTAAAATTCGGACTGGAGGGGGAAAACAGACATTTTCTGGAAGTAAAGAAGTAGGGGCGGGTTTCGATAATTTTTTAGAGTCCAGATGAGGACAGACAATCTTGTAATGGATATTTGCTTAACTGGGAGCAGATTTTTCCAGCAAGCCCCACAGCTAGCAGCTCCCTCTGCTCTCCACAGGAGAAGCCTGGCCTCAGCTGCGGGCATTAATCTGCTTTGAGAACTTGGCCCTTCCTCACTCGGTACAACAGCAGCTATGCCACCACTACTCATTTCTTCGTTTTATAACTCATGGTATTAAAATATTTTAAAGAAGGAGAAATACAAATTTAGCAAACAGGTACTCAGAAATGAACCAAACTGGGGAAAGAAGTCTCATTTTGTGGATTTTTAGTTCTAGGAGGCTGTTTCTCCTGGCGAGCTACTGGGCATAATACAGCTTCTGTAATTTATTTGTGCCTTCCCAGCACACTGTACAAAGCATCTTCACAAAGGATGCTATTGGCTGAACTGAGGGCCCAAGGGAAGAGCTGGAAACTTGCTTGGCAGACCTGATTTCCATACCAGGAATAAAGGAATAGAAAAACTAATTAATTCTACTCATAAAAAGGAAATCCATGTCAACAGTAAAACAGGAAAAAGGACATTCGTTTAATCTGAGTTCATTTTTCAAAAGGAGAGAAGGGAAGCTTTTACCCTTAGGGCATCTGATACTTAAGTAGATAATTATCCTTCTTCTGCAGCACTGCTTTATTATCATGGGTCAACGAACCATTTATAAATGAAGAATTTCCCCTCACTTACCTCTAGCAAAACTGCTGCTTACATTAAGACAATTTCCTTTCCTCCTCCAGAATTCCTCACTCCCTCTCAGACCTGCTCACGCCTCACCAGCAATTGTTTGTTCTCTACCTGGCTCAGGGCCACAGCCACAGGTATGAATTTTTTGCATTAATCATAGTTTCTACAGCCATATATTAACACTGGACTACTTGTCACTGTGATGCATTGCAAAAACCAAGGGCTAAACACCCTTGTGAGAGCTCACTCCCAGTGCATGCAGTAAAGAGAGCACAAGCCGTGTGAATTGCGCTGCTGACCAAGGCAAGACATCTGTTTTCTCTTCTTAATTCCATCACTAATCTGTTCTGTCATTTGTGCAAGTTGTCTCTGTATCTCTCCCTCCTTCTCCACTCTTTATCTGCCTTATCTGCTCAGATAGTGTTTGCCAGTTGGTGCAATGGATGTTTCCTTATGAGGCTCTCTGCTGACGTGGGGCCGCATGATGCTCCCGCATTATCAAATGATGCTGCCATAAACCACGTCCCTCTACAAAGAGGAGTTTCACTTCCTCCTTACATTACCAAGGCTCATTTACAACTCAAACTAGATTTAACCATATTTCTGTCTTTGAATGTGATAAATAATTCAAAGGCACAATCACACACTGGAGCATCGTTACTGAACTTTCCATCATTTCAAAATAATTCTACAAAGAATAATGATAGAAATTCTGAATCAGAGCTAAATTAACATGAGAATGTAATTAGGACAACATTCAAGTTATATTTAACTATGAATATATAAAAAGGCAAATGTTAGAATGAATTCATGGATTTGAGGTCATTAGGAAAACAACCACTCACTGCAACTTTGAGTCACAGATTGTAACTACAGTTCCCAGCACAGGGAGCGTTTATAACATTGTATCCTGGTCAGATTTTAATCTAAATAAGCATTCTATTCATCTCAAAAAACCTCCTAAATTTCAAATCAGATAAACTGTTCGTTGCTTTCTGCAATTACCCTCTGCAAACACTGCTGTGAACTACCGAGATGCTTCAGGTGACTGTGTATTAATGATGCGAGTGAGAGCGAGTCCGTACCTCTGTGTACGTGCGATCACTTCTCCAACAGCAGCAGCTGCTGCCAACCAAGATGCCTCGAGGCATCCAGCTGCTGCTGCAGAAGGACAGGAGCCTTCCCTATGCCCTGCGTCGCATCTGCCAGCCAGGGGGATGGCTGTGTCGGCTTAGGGCATCGAAAATGGCAGCAGGTGCCTACGGTTGGGCAACAGCCTCCATCTCTACAGAGCAGCCCAGCAGGATGAGGGGCTGATTCCTGGCAGACGTGCTGCCACACTGAAGGCAGCATTCTGCCTTTGGAGAGTTGGGATTTTATGTTTCCTTTCTCTAAAAACCATAATTAATAATTTCATGATTTCTCCATTCACTCTGCACTGCTACTGACTGATGAAGTTTCTATTTCTAATCTTTGATGTGCACAGCTGTTATTTCCTTCAAATTCTCTGAGTCAGTCCACATCATTAGAGTGTGTGCAGTTTAATATATCAACTTCTCCATCCTAAGGAATGGAAAACCTTTACACCTCATTATAATCTGTGTATGTTCCCCTCTCTGGATCTCTCTCAGCAGCCTTACTTTCTTGTCCCAGTACCTAAATATGCATACACAAATCAATATGCACACCCTCTCGCACACTAAAAGCTTCATTAATGATTTATTAAACAATTAGGAATGTCAGTATTTTCCAAAAACTGGCAGTAGACAGGGCTAAAGCTCCAGCTGTATTAGTGCAAGTGTGGAATCATGAAGTAGCAGTAAAACGGCAGTGGGTCAGACCCACTACCCTCAAACCACTAACCTCAAATTGAGCTGAAACCCAAGGATGACCTACAACCTCAACAAAACAGCTTGTCCTTATGTATTGGGCACAGCAGCCCACTCCCCACATAACCTTAAGGAGACTGTTTAATGCACTAAAGCCTGTAAACCTCCTCCATAATTCAAATTAACAGCCTTTGCCTTTCTCCCACTGCGTATATAATTAAGATGGTAACCTGTTTGGAAAAGCTCAGACTCAAGGCCAAGAAAGCACAGTTCAACAAGTCTCTACGCACCAGCAGAGCCAGGATGCTGAAACATGTCAGCTCTCAGCACTCAATGGCAAGGCTGCACATATTTCTGTAAATCTCTTACACTATTTCATTGACTTCTTAGACCACAGTAACTGGAGCCCTTGGAGACTGGCATTCACAAGGATTTACTGCAATGGGTACCTGGCTGGAAACAGCCAAAGCTATGCTCAATTTTGCCAAGCACAATTTCCCCATACACTTCTATGCATTTAAGGATACATTTACATAGGAGACAATGGGTCTCTAATGAAAAGCAATCACTCGCTAACCACATAACAACTAAGTTGATCACACAGAGAAGGCTTCAGATTCTAGAAGAAATGCAAAACACATGGCCAATATCTGCATGCTAACCATTTTAAAGGCACTTTTCCTTTTCGTAGTAGACAGATTGGAGACCAAAACTCAAAGGCACAGTAGTCACTTCCATTGGCTCCATCTGAATTACAACTCTGAAGTCCAAATTACTGCAATTCTGTATCTGAAGTCTAATCCAGACTCCATATACCCTTTAGTGGGATTCTGATCAGCCCCATAAGGACCCTATGATAAATTTTCACACACAACTACGCAGTTATATACATTCTGTAGTTATAAAACTTTGGGAAGGTGGTCTGTGACCTTAGGGGTCAAAAAAAAAAAAGTAAGAAAAACAATCAAAAAGTTTTACAAAAACAACAAAAAACCAAAAAGGAAAACATAAGAGACTAAAACTTCTTTTATGTAAGAAGCTTTAGAACTAAACACAGGTTTTTCCTGCTTGTCTCTGTTTCGCTATATAGAAAACATACTTCCAATTTAGACTTCTGTTTTCTGATTTCAATTTTCAAGCAGAACAATTCAAAGCTTCATAAAGGAAGAAAAAATGATCTGCAGGTACAGACATCTTAATAATAGGAGTAAAGTCGGTTTTTTTCTTCTTTCTTTTTTTATTTTGAGGAGACAGTTAAAAACACTAAAAGCTGTCAAGTTTTCCTAGCATGCATGGCTTTAGAAGAACAAAATGCATAGAGAAAGAGGTAGGATGCCTAAAACTGAAAGGGTAGCTGCTTCTTTATGGATATATGGGGTTTGGCCAAGGCTGTTAGCTTTCTAAACCATTTGCTGAGAAAGATTTTAAGTTAGGAAAATGATTTTCAATGTGGCCGGGAATCCATAGATGGCACTGAGATAGAGATGCTATTGTTGTACTGGAAACCTTAAAAAGATTTTAAAAAATAAAAAGTTTTCTCTCTAATACCAGCACAAGACTGAAAAATATCAAAAACTCCCACATATTTTAAAGGTGAAAAGCAGGAAAAATATTCAAGTTAACTCAAATGTTTCGAAAACTTAGAACGTTTCAAATCTTCTTAAAACTCTTACAATTTCTCATTAATTATTTACGTTTGGAAAACTCATGAAAAATGATTTTGTCATTAATATTTTGGCTTTGACTAATCAGTTTGCAATACAGACTTCAACACCATGGATACCATATCCTTCTAAGAGGAGAAGGCATTTGAGAGAGGTGCAGGAATTGTGCCCTTTGAGCACGGGGCTGCTCAGCAGCCAGCCCAGACCTCAGCAGGATGGGGAGTTGGGACCTGGACGTGGCTGCTAGGAGCTCAGGGGCGAGAAGAACCAGCTGGAGAAGACTGCAACAAATGATTATTTATAACCATCTCATGCATCTGTGTAAAATAACCCTTCTGCACATCCCTACGCTAGCTGATGGGAATGTTGAAATAATGGGCTGTGGGGAGCTGGGAGAGGGATTATTCTTTTCTTACTCTCTTTTACATGAATTTGCATCAAGTGCCCCAAGCACAGAGAATCATTCAGACGAAGCTTTGGGTATTAAAACTCACCGCAACATTGTCCCCAATTCAACAGGGGACTGTAGGCAGGGGTATTGAATTCATCACCGCATCTTTGCACAAGTTTTCTTTGTTCAAAAACTCTAATTGCTAACAGAAATCAGTCCCACAGCTCAGGAAGAAAAAATAAAAATACCAGGAGAATGCATGACTAATAAAATTAATATAGCTGGAACACAACCACCAGTCATTTGTCTTACTCTGCCCTGCCCTTGAACAATTTTTGCACATTTTGAAAGCTACAGGAGCAATTCCTCTCTGCAAAGAAAACAATAATGGCTCCACAGACACTGCGCATAGGAAGAGTGATGAAGGAAGCGAAGACAACTGGAAAAGCACATTTATGTATGCAATTACATACACACAAAAGCTCTATCAAAGTAGCATCGAAAAAGTCTTTAAAAAATGAACAAAATACACGTTCTCCTGCATTAGGACAATAGCTCAATGCATCACTGCAGCCCCACTTAACCCACTGAATGGGGATGTAGCACAAGTAATGCAAGAACTGACGCCTTGCCCCCAGGATAGTTCTTATTCAGCAAGACAGCACGACTCGCCTCTAAAAGGAAATCTGTAGAGGCTACCTGGATTAAAAGTGAGCACTTCATGACAGCAAAAGGTGAAGGAACACTTCAGCAGGTTTTATACATCGAATTGGATTTAAATATATTTTAGAAGGATGCGCTGGTAATGGTAGATCACAGAACTTGTCAGTTTGGGAGAAAACATATCTATGAACAACAGTGATGAATAAGGCCAAATAAAAATGAAATAAAATTACAATAGGAACTTATAAAATTGTTTCAGACTATTAAAATAGCACACATTTTTCTGATCTTGCTATGCCACTTCACCGCATTAATACGAAAAAGTCATTAAGATAAGACAAATTATCTAAACACAACTGATTTTGATAAGGGAGCTCAGTACACATTTACATTAATACAGAAGGCCAGATTGAAGCAGTAAAACAGAGAATTAGTGGTTGCAGTGGAACAAAAAGTAATCAGTGTAAATCTTTGACACAGAGCTCTGTGCACCACGATAAGAGAACTGCTTTAAGACCACACTGCAGCTTTCATGTAGGTTTGGGGTTTTGTTTTTGTTTTTCCTCTGCCTGATCTTTTCACCCTACTGCAGATACTTAAAATAATTCACGTAAATAGGAGTGCTAGTTGCAAGAAATTAACAGTAAGTATTATTTTACTTTCTGTAGTATACGTCAGTATATCTTATTTAAATGCAGATGTCAGATAGCACACAAAGTACAAAGGACTGCTACTCAAAGCAGAGCGACTCCATGAGACAGAGGGCTGCAGCAGGGAGATGTGAGATTCCGAAGTGTTAAGTTTTCATTTTAAACAAGCCTTTCAGGTATTTGATTTCCCTTTACATGCCTTTAGGGTATGTCAAGTAGGTCACTAAGAGCTCAGTTCTTCATAGTGAGTGGTATCTTACTGTAGGATTCCTCCCTTTCTGCTAGTGACTGACCCCAAGGGCAGCCTCGGGCAATAGCGGGTGCCTAAGCAGAACCACGGCAAGAACAGCAACAGGAGGTTGTGGCTCAGAAACACGCACCTGATCCAAGTCTCATCTGGTGCCAATTTATTGCAGAACTAAACTTGTAGTACGGGGAATCGTAACCACATTCCAGAACCACATTAAGCACTTGATCTTTGAAGGTTTAAAAGCAATAACCAGTGGCCACAACGGGAAAGTAGAAGCCCAGTATGAAACTACTTCATCTGCAATTGCAACTGCCGAAACTCTCCTGTAATGACACACTATTCTACAACTCATTCCAGAGAATGACTATGTCTATATTGCTCTTAGCTGATATACTCTGCTTCTAAATAAATGACAAAAACACTCATACTTAGATAGAGCTATCCATGCACATACATCAATCTATAAATGTACAAGACAAGTGAAAAAACAGCCATAGAATCATAGAATGGCCTGGGTTGAAAAGGTCCTCAGAGATCATCCAGTTCCAACCCCCTGCTACGTGCAGGGTCACCAACCACCAGACCAGGCTGCCCAGAGCCACACCCAGCCTGGCCTTGAATGCCTCCAGGTATGGGGCATCTACAACCTCCTTGGGCAACCTGTTCCAGTGCATCACTACCCTTGGAGTGAAAAACTATCAAAAAATTAAACAAAACGAGAGATACAGAGCGCACAAGCCCAAGGCCTCACCCGAAACGTGCAGGCGAAAGACCCGGCCGGCGGCCACGTGCTCCTCGGCGGCGAACCAAGGAGCGCCTCGTGACCCGCCGGCACCACAGCCCCTCTTCCTCTGGGCGCGAAGCCCTCTGGGAACGCAGCCCCTCCCCCTCCGAGACCAAAGGGCCCGGAAACCGCGGTCCACGGAACCGGAGCAGTAGCTCTTTAACTCCCAGTGCTTCACATGAGGTTATGATGTGGAATACCCACAACAACAACAAGGACCAAACCACGACATCATTGGACACCATATTCAAAGTTTTACTGGAAGCATGTTTGAAGTTAGTAGAAATACCCCACAGAATGTGCTGGGAATTAAGGTTCTGTAAGAACTGTAAGCACTGACGTTGTTGTCTGAAGGACTCAAATGTGTAATCTTTTTTCTGACCTGAGCACCTAAGGCTCGAGACAGCAGTATAATAAATGGAGAACAGTAGTGAATCTCCATGGGATTTATCTTGCCTAATTTTGAAGTTGAGGTGGTTTCACCTATGGAGCAACACCACTGGATTTGGATCCATGAGAAAGACTTTAAGTCAGATCTGTAACTCCAGAATTAAGAAAGGTTCTTTTGGATCTGCTGCTGGAGCAGCTCATTAAGGATCTGCTTTCTCTGAATCCCTGTTGATGGCAGATCACAGAATCATAGAATGGCCTGGGCTGAAAAGGACCACAATGATCACCTAGTATCAACCCCCCTGCTATGTGCAGGGTTGCCAACTACCAGACCAGGCTGCCCAGAGCCACATCCAGCCTGGCCTTGAATGCCTTCAGGGATGGGGCATCCACAACCTCCTTGGACAACCTGTTCCAGTGTGACACCACTTACACACACTCTTTGCAATGCTGCACTGAGTCTACGCTGAACAGCATGCAGAAAGACGTGCTTCTGGTAGCACATGCCAGACCAGCAGTACCTTCATTTCATAGCCAGTGAAGCATCAGCAGGAGGAATGCAGTACAAGATCAATTACTGGAGTACCACTGGGGACAAAGAATAGGCTTGGATAATCAAGGATTCAAATAATGAAGGTAATTTTGAATGTAATTGATAGATAATGAGGAAGATGAATAACAGGGAGTTTTGGAAAACGGAATTTGGATAATTCAGACTATCTTACAATAAATGTATTCCTCAAAGAATATTGTGATGTATGCTGGGATTTTCAAAGTTTTTGAAAGGAATAAGACAACTGATTCCCATTAATTTCTCAGAAGTGGTTTTCTACCTAGTTCTGTTGAGTTGTTCACGAAACAGCTCTAATTAAAGTCAATGGAGAATAGTGTGTCTTAAACTGAAAGCTCTCATGGCATATTTTACAGGCTATGTTATTGATATTGCTACTAGAGCAACAGGATGGGCTATGCTGTTCCAGATAATTCCATGAGATTAGAATAAGCTTAAAATGAAAAGGAGACAAACAAACTTCAAACAAAGTTTTCTATGTCTCTTGCAAGAATGTCTTAGCATTCAGAACATCAGCACCTGCAGAAACATTTTGAAAAACAAGAGACCTTTCTATCAGCTTTATGAAAGAGTTGTTTAGTGCACTTGCAAGTCAGAAAGGCAATCCTTTGCCTTTGTAAGATCATGTGTTCATCTTTGCTGCTGCACCTAAATATAACTCTGCCAGTGCCTTTCAATCAGTTCCTTTGAATGCTAAAAATTACTTAGTGCATGATAAGGAACCTAGATGAGTATCTTTTCCACATAGGCTAATATGCAGTTGAAATGGGCACAGCAGAGAAACGACTCTGCAAGTGGAAGACTCTATTGTTGTTTTGCAAAGGTTACTGCTACTTTGTTGTTTAGAAGAACCTATGGAAAATAGTGCTATTGTCACCCCAAGGAGTTTCACATTACTCACCAGTGAAGCGCAGGAGCATGTACACACTCCCCCACGCCTTCAGGAGACAGAAGGTCACCCTTAGATATGTTAATAGTTGGGGAACATTGAAATGGTAAATAAGGGAAATTTAATTAGGGTCTGGTGGAGATATTTCAAAATAAAGAGGAATATAACAATAGCCTCTTCTGCAGTTTATATATATATATGAGGGTTACAGCAGCTAGTGATGCGAAGTAGGTTCACACTGCTGCAATAAAGGGAAAGGTGGGGTGAAGGTATCAAAGACCATGTGTAGCACTTGAGACTCAGAGGCAGTCCATCATTGAAAGAAATTATTTTAAGCCACAAACCCTTAGCTGCTTAATTTTGACAAATTATTTCATATCTGCTTGATATGAACACAAAAGGCTTGATATCTACAAGAACGGTCACAAAAAGTGTATTTGTCAGGGCAAAACACTCCCAAAGATACGTTTTCCCTCACCTGCCAGAGGAGTCAGTTTTGGATAAGTCATACTTTAAAGCTGAGAAAATGTAAAACAGATGTAGAGTGTGCAGAACACTCCTTTTAAATACAACATAAAACTCAAGCAGAGATGGTAAAGCACCCGAGATGATGAATGCTATAAGGGAGGAGGGAATCAGAAAGTAGGTTTCCCCCTTGGTTTTCACTTGCATAATAAACCCTCTTTGATAAGGAGAACAGAGCCCTGCGTCATGATAGCCTCAGTAGATGCTTTTCTCGTTAATGCTCATTGTTCCCAGCTCAGAGCATCATAGCTAAGCATTTCAGCATGCACGGTACATAAATTCATACCCTCATTCAGGACTCCTGCAATATTCAAGCACATGAGAATCAGGAAGACAAAGTAGCAGTTTAACTCTGAATAACCTTATTTTGTGTGAGTGTCATCTGAAACCATTACTTTAATGTGATTATCTGTTTTTATTATTTCCTTTCTGTGGACTTGGAATAAAGACACAACTGAGACTCTCTGAGACACGGTCGTTGGCACCATTACAGTCTTTCTACTGTCATCAACAGAGATCTGATCTGTAAATCAAGTTAGACTGTGAGGGCTACCAAAGAGCAAGCCCTCTTTATCATGTCATTACACAGCAAAGCTACCAATTCCTCTGGCTCACTCAGAAAAACAGACTGTTTTAGTTCCTTTACATAACCAGAGCAGTTCTTAATGCACAGATTATTGACTTAGTGGGGTTTTATCATGTCCCAGAGTACCAGGGGATTCCTTAATCCAGGCCTTCTTTGCATGATCTATTTTCATGGCTCTTTTTATTGTCACGGTCTGTCATTATAATGATTTGCAAATCCAGAACCAGAGCATGCTCAGCTCAAAGAAGAGAGGGGGAGAGGACATGTGCTCCCTCCTACCTGCCCTCTCACACAAGCACTGAACCCCATCAGATGCAGTGTGACAAAAAATCCTGCAAGGCTGAGTGTCACATAACACACAAGGGGAAATCCTGTATATCTTGTAGTTGTGAGATCAAAGCAAAATCAACTGAAAAGGGGATATGAAAAGCTGCTTGCAGAGGTAAGGTGTCCTGTGTCTCTCCCAGTGGGTCTCAGTAAAGAGACCAGAGCCTGCTCTCCTCCCTCTCAATCCCTGCTCCTCTCCAATCTATCCAGCCCCAGTTGTGTAGGCGCATATGGAAACAGTCTGATCCCCCATCACCCTGCATGAAGCTCCCCATGAGTCTGCACACAGTGCAAGGACAGGTTTCAAAGTTAGCAGGTACTTTATGCCAAGGTAGCTCAATGCAAGCCCCTGATTTACGGCCTTTATCCCTTTACATCTCACCTCATCCTCTTTAATGGGTATTTCCCCTGCTAGTGTTGGAACCAATGTGGGATCACGGGCCCAGAAATCTCACCAGAACAAGGCCTGTTAACGTATCACTGCAGGCCTACATACCCGCCAAGATCTGGGCTATTATCTATGCTTTGGACCTCTCCACGTTACCATAATACAAGTTGATCATAACAATATGTTACAAGCATATGTTCCTAGCAGACAGTTCCTTGAAGTGAAGAAAACACAGTTTAAATCTGACGTGTTATCAATGTTCCAAAAAAAATATTAAAAAATAAATTTAAAAAAAGTCAAAACAACAAAGAAAGATGACAGTACTCCAACCTCATCCTGGGTGCGATGGAGAAAGCCAGTGCTGAATTTGGTATCACGAACTTTGTTTCAGCAAATACGTTTTATAATCCAAGTGTTTCTTCCTTAAATTAGAAGCACACAGTTTCTTGGCTGTTTATGATCACCATCAAAGGGGTCTTGCTGAGAAAAGTGGATGTCTTTCTCTTTCCAAAGGTCACAAAGTAGCTATCCCATATCTAGGGGCTTAAAGAGCAGGAACATTTGGTACTCCTCCACATGAAAGCATCTCCTCTGTCATTTGTTCAGCTTCCTCTTGTTAAGCTGCTGGATGTGAATCACCCAGTGACCTTGCCACATGGCAGGGATGGCTGCGGATACTGCTACAAAATGGTCTTATTTAAGCCATGCACATGCAGGTTGCTCTGGAAATGAAACACACCATCTCTGCAGAATTCTCTTGAATTTGCCTGCCTGCAATTCACATGCAGTCCTGTGCCAGTACTTGCCACTGGTATGAAAAACACTTGCAAATCATTTTCCCTCGGCTTTGCATGATTGTCTCAGGCTTCTCATCAGGCCAGCCAGAAACTGGTGGCAGAGTCTTTCCAGGCTGCATGTCACTGATACAGAGCAGAAGACATAAGAGATGCCTAAGTGGAAGCAGCAAACTAACAGCAGTATAACTAAGAAAGGGAAAAAAAGAAAAAGAAAAAAAACCACCCTGCTTTTTGGTTGTTTATAGAAACTTCAAAGTTCTCCTCAGTTATAAATCATTTCGAGCTACTAGCCAGCCAAAGGATGCTTGTGCTTTTGAAGGTGAAAGCTTGAAGATCAGACCATGGGTGATAAAAAGAACGTTGGTTCCACTACAGACAAAGTCAATTGCAGAGGAGATAAAATGGTGTCCAAGAATACAATAGATCAGGCTGAGATGTTTCTACAGCTAGCCACCAAGAGATAAAAGTGATCCTATATGAAGGATTTTCAGTTGGAGAATATTAAGCTCTTTTACACCAGATTTCTCATAAAAAGAAAGAAAGAAAGAAAGAAAGAAAGAAAGAAAGAAAAGAAAGAAAGAAAGAGAGAAAGAGAGAGAGAAAGAAAGAAAGAAAGAAAGAGAGAAAGAGAGAAAGAGAGAAAGAGAGAGAAAGAAAGAAAGAAAGAAAGAAAGAAAGAAAGAAAGAAAGAAAGAAAGAAAGAAAGAAAGAAAGAAAGAAAGAAAGAAAGAAAGAAAGAAAGAAAGAAAGAAAGAAAGAAAGAATAAAATTTCTATTTAACTATCTCTTTCGTAAGACATTTGATTAGTATGGAACATTACTGAGTAAAAAACCCAACCTTTTGAAAGAAATTAAAAAAAAATCTTAAACCAATAGTGAACAATTTAAAGGAAGCCTTGCAGTCATGATGCCAGACCCAATTATGTTTGTACTACTTATGAGTAAGTGCAGGATAAGCAAAATTATTGAAAGAGAAAAGAAGCTAAAAAATTGTAAGAGGGAATTGGAATTGTTCTGTAGCAAAACACACACAGGATGTTCTCAGAAGAGGAACCAAAAGGCAATTTAACGTTGTTTCAATCTCTTCTCTTCCAGAAGAAGCTCATCAGACTGAGTATGAAAACAAAGAACTGGCTCATAAAGCTTTCAGACAAACTATGTTTAGAAAGCATAAAAAAAATAAAAAAACCAGACTTTTCCTGGAAGAAAGTGATTTGTATGCAAATATACCCCAACATTTGTCACCAAACCTAAAGGATTTTGAAGTAAGAGAAGTTTTTGAATATAAAGTTTATCACTGCTTTGATGAAATGAGATGCCAGCTGTGAGACTGCTGCTGTCTCCTTTAATACCAATTAAAAGGATGGAAGATGGAGCTTCAGCCTACGCTCAGAGGAAGAGAGCTGACACCACACGTGTAGCACAACTTTGACACCCAAACCTGCCGTGGCAGCAGCTAAGACATCCAGAGGCCTAAATTTGAAAGTAAAACTCCAGACTTTCTGGCAACCTTCCTGACCTAAAATATTACAAAATGCATGAAACACTCACATATTACTTAGAATAATTTAATGTTTTCCAATGAAAGGAATGCAGAGCCAACGTTTGAATAAAATAAGCAGCACGCTCCGCTGCAGAAAAAGGATGGTCAAATTCGTGTAGTTTTACACGTTTTAAACCTTCTTTCAGTTTGTTCAAGAGTATGTTTGCCCTTGGGCATCTTGGTTGGTTTCACTGGAACCTTCCAGTCAGCAAAGCCCAGGCAGAGAAGCACCACCTGGAACCGCCCCAGCAGCCAGGCCTTGCTCTCTATGCCCCATGGAAGGGCTGAGTCTTCCAGCACTGTTAAAGGTCAACATGAGCAGAGCTTGCAGCCATGGGGCCGCCCAGAGGATGCCTTGTCAGCAGCTCTGCCTTTTCCAGATCTTAGATTTGGAAACATTTGATAACCCCTCTGCTCCTCTTAATTACACAAACTGCATTTTTAGTTGTACTTACAGAAGTCCTGCAACAATGAAATCCTGTAAATAGGACCCTCCTACTCTCCCACTCATTTTGACCTCAAGAAGTACTGGAGAAGGCAGAAGGTTTCCTCAGACTTCAAAAACTCTCCAGACTCCTAGATGCTATCACCATTGCTCTGCAATAGTCAATTGCTAATTGATTTCCTTTAAACTTGTGTAAGCTATAGATATATAGATGTGTACGTGCATTGAAACACAAAGCGTGCTTCCTTGTTGAGAACTCAGATATCAAAACATCTACAATCTCCCAAGTGCGCTGTAGGACAACCACCAGGACAAAAGTAAATCACTTTTAACAAAGCAGGAGATCACTGGCACGGCTGCCCAGAGCTGTGGGTGCCCATCCCTGGAGTTGCTCAAGGCCATGGATGGGGCCCTGGGCAGCCTGAGCTGGTGGGGGGCAGCCAGCCCATGGCACGGGGTTGGAGCTCTGTGATCTTTAAGGTCCCTTCCAACTTAAGCCATTCTATGATTCTCTGGTTAGTGAAGAATTGAGTATCTCCTTAAAATACCATTTAATTTTTTTTTTCTGCCTTGACACCTGTAGTCACAAAACAATTGTGCTTTAGGGACAATATTTCCAAAACTGTCACATATACGTCAAAAAAACTTCCCAGTAACCAGAGAACTCTGTCTGGGCTGCATGTCTTCACGTCCATACCTACTTCCAGTTTGCACGCTTTAAAGATTTTCCAGAAACATGAGTCCCAAAAGGTGAAGTTTAAGTTCATTAAATGTCATTTTGAATACATCAGAGAACAAAATGCTTCCACAACTGCAAATACAATGCAGAAGAATAAATCTGCACATAACAGCAAGTAGAGCATTGCAGGAGCTGATGTCAGGAAAATGGTTTTACCTTGATTCATTCTCCTCAAGCAGAAGGCTCTCACAAACTGTTTTTCCAAAGCACAGCTCAATGTGGATGGGCCAGCTGGACAGCTGGGGCATTGGCAGCACCCTTCTCCCACAGTGCAGCTGGGCAGGTGACAGCATGTCTGGATCACTCATCCTGCCTTTGGCACATGCAAGGAGAACACCAAGCATGGCTACATGCTACCTTACATATCTTTTACCAAAGAAGTAGACGTCTGCATGGATCCAAACCCCTCTACAGATATGAAACAGGATTTGAAGCCCAATTTCTTTGGCATGGGGCACACAAATCTCACCCGGTAGCTAAAGGACACCCTTTGCAATCTGCTGAAAGCAGAAGTGGTGCTGGTATTTCAGCTTTATAAAATTGTTTCACAATTCAGAAATGCTAACCCTTGACATTAAAAAACAGCAAAAAAGTTCTGCAATAGTAAGATACCAACTTTTTTCTTTTAGCTAAAAGAATGCTTAAAAGAAAACAACAAAAAGTAGAGAAGAACAAACCTCGGATTCCACCCATCCCTGCTCCATATACTCTCCAGACTGCATGCAATAAGGAATAGATTATTATTTAATATTTTTGCCTTACATAATTTAGTAGAGCACTGGGTGTTGCATAACCTTTTAACCCTTGCATTTTTTCACTCTCAATTTCCCCCCAAAAAAACAACCTGTTGACTTTTCTAAGGAAATTGGGCACACAAGATAACAAATTGAGTAGCATTTCATCCCCACGTAATAAAAATTCATAAGGAATTCTTTAAAAACAAGAAGAAATCCCAACAGAAGAAAATCATTAGAGCTATAGTTTCAACAGAAAGAAATGGAGAAGGTCTCCTTGGAGCACCTGAGCCTTCACTCAGATGGGAAATGAAGGGTGTCTCTTGCTTCTTTTACAAATGCAGCTTGGAAGCCACAAAAAAAGCAGTTGTAACACCATGTCAGGCAATGTAAATATGCAAGTAGGTGTCCAATTACTTCAGCTTTAAAGATTGGTGCAGTATATCACTGTTTAGGCAGACAGGGCGCACACAGGTTTTGATATGTATGCTTGATGTATTTACCTTTGAAATCTGGCGCTGTTGGTGACTGTTGTTATTCAACCAAAGTGTATGTATGCAAAAGCTAGATCATTTTCATCATGCTGTGCATGTATAGCTGCGCCTTTCAGACTAAATATCTATACTGCTGAAGAAAATACCCTTTTTCCTTTGAAGTAGAGGAGTACAAACCTCAAAGGCTCATTTCTTTGCAGTGACTAAGGCCCTAATGAGCATAAGCTAACCAACACACTATTACAGCAACAGTGGCCCCAAAGCTAAATGCAAATATACCCAAGGTAGATCTTTGTCAATACATCTCACAGCACAAATCCACGCCGCAGAGAATAAAGTTGGTATAAACTATGTTTTCATATATTACTTCATACTGAAAGAAATATCGGTGACCTTATCCAGCATGACTGTTATAATAGTAATAAAACTGAATCTTGGAAGATTACACTTTTGGTCAAAGTAGTAAAATGTGACCTTATTCTATTCAACACTGACATTTATAATATTAATTCAGACACAAAAACTGCATTAAAATGATGTTAAGTGTCTGGCTTTCAAACATAATACCTAAGAAATTCGATCTGCAAGTAAGATTTCTTAAGCAACTCCATTTTGCATTCCACCACAGCAACATATGTGGCACAACATTCTTAGGATTGCCCATAGGATCTGCAATCTAATAGTTGGGACCCCTTAAATTAAAAAGGAATCTGCCTTATCTCAGCCAAAGGGGTCATGGCATGGGTGGCACAATGTGCACTGTTCATATATGGTAATCCTCAACACAGAAATGAAAAAGCACAAAAAACCCAACTGGAATCAGGAGCTCATCATTACTTGTCAATCAGGTGGCAATACAGAGAACCAAATGCAAAATACCGACCACTGGACTGCAACAAAAATTTCCTTTTTTTCCACAGTGATTTTTAATATTGCAGCAGGACATCCATTTCAAACAGAAAAACCTTCAAGTCTCAGATCAGCAAGGAAGACGGAGGATCCTGCAGCCCCATATCCTCTGACCTCCCACTGATTTCACTAAAAATACAGAATGTACAGAGAGAGCAGCATATCAGAGCAGAGATGTGCACTGCAGATCTCAGAGCAGAATGAGGTCTGAAGCTATTTTGGGATATACCAAAAGTTGAAAAGTAGAGCTATCTGGCATTCCTTTTTATTTTTTCTTCTGTAGTCAGTGTTCATTCGTGGGCAAATATTGCTTTTCCAAAAAATAAAATAAAAGATTCCTAAGGGTTACAAGACAATTCCTGGTTTAAAACACGCATACATAAACTATAAAAGGACTCCAGGGTGTGAGCGATCTCAGAGCAGGCAGTGGTACAGGGATGAGAGCATTCATTTGAGTGTGGTAGTTCTGCACGGACACCTCTCTCCTGTTTGGAGTGCCCTGACTGCTCTGTGCTCGATGACATGCTCACAGGGATTTTTAATGAGAAACTCAACACCCACTTAAGGAACACCAAATAGAAGGACATCGACTCTGGTTGGTTTTTTTTTTTTTTTTTCCAAAGAACAGAGTTCTTATTTTCTGACCAGTCTAAATTTCTAAGTAAGTCTAATTATAGCCATTCTGGGAATTAAATGAGACTGCTGATGCTTCTCACTCTGTTGCAAACTTCTGTTTTAAATTTCAACCAGAAAGAAAACTAGAAAAAGTTGGATTTTTCTAATCAAGTTGCATAATCTGTCAAGAACAATGATGTGTGCCTGGCAAATGCTGATGCACATTTTTAGCAGAGCTAAGCAATATCAGCATGGCGAAGAGAGCAGAAAAACTGCATGTGGGCCAGATAGGACAAAATGAAGCTTTAAAAGAAAAAAAAAATGACAACAGGGGTTTGTCGTTGGGATGGCAGACAACTTCTTGCATTTAATTCCAGTAACCTGGACTTCGCTCTTTTTGGCTCTGACTGACAGAGCTGTAGCTCCCCTGCTGTAAGGGGGACATCACATTTTAAAGGCAGCCCCACTCCAAGACACCTTTTGGGTACGTGCACCAGCCCGTATGGCTCTGCTGGAGCATCCTTTCAGTGTATTTGTGCAGGAGTAGTTCTCCCAGGGATGGGCTGACAGCACAGACCCCTCTGTTGGGTTCCCTTCCCCTCTCAGAGGTGCAACCACATCAGGCTTTTCTGAAATCTCCCTTTTCCTGCTTTTCATCCATTTTCTCCTAATCCACCCACATTCACACCTCATCTCCGTGTAACTACTGTACAGCAGCCCAAGCACCTGGATGTAAAAGCCTTTCTTTGCTCTTCACCTCTTCTGCTATATTATTTGCATCCCACTATGATCCATCTCCTCTGATTTAAAAGAGGACAGAGATGTGACTAGTAAGGCATGTTATGAACTACAGTATTTCACAAAAAATCTGCCGAGCCCTCCATGGCCAAACTAATTATAACTGCACTCTCTCCGGCTTGATGAAGCTAAATGGAGACATACAAACTGTCTTTGAAAATAGAAAAACATGCAAGTGAAAAATGTGCACATGGAGAAATATGCATAGAGCATCAAGGCTTCGGGAGAAGCAGTTTATAGACCCAGTTACTACTACATGCATTTTAAATTTGAATGTCTCCTCAGTATTCATGAAGTGTACCACAGTTCAATAGTTGTTTTCATGAGTTGTGCCTTCATTAGGTGAACAACATTAAACACCTGGGATACTGTTCAAACTAGTCCTAAGGGGCAAATTTTCATGACAAATGAGTTGAGATAAATTTTACAACTGAAAAAAAAAATCTCAATTTTCGATGGTGAATTTACTACTTGTTTCAAAGAAATAAAATAAAGCAACAAAGACACGAAGTTAATATTAATATGACTGCTACAAAATCCCCACAGAAAAGCTTTCAGTTGGCTATGCAAATTAGAACATATTTAAATGCCAGAAGGAGAGTAAATATTTATCGACACGTGCTTCCTCCCTTCAGGTTAATGGGGTTAATTCCCCACCATCTTTGGAAATGTCGGTACGTTGGTTATCAGGATGACTTCATGGGCCTTTGTGCTTCTTGAAGACTCTGTTTAAATCTGTTTTCTTTTTCCTAAAGCTTGTTGCATGTCTGTTTCAATTCTTACTCGGATAGGTAACATCTCCCATGAAGCATGAATGTTCATTTTCAGCTGCCCTCGCCCTTGCTGGGAGCCTTCCCAGTTCAGTGCCCAGTGGGAAGTGCCTCAGTGCAGGCATGGCCCTCTGGCTCACTCAGCCACAGGTGTTTTCCCCACCCAGAGCTTTGGGAAGGAACAGAGGCAACTAACTGTAGGGAAGTTCTCTTGTCTTGCAGGCTGGCCATGACATCCCACAGCTCTGGGCATCCACACTGCACACGTGGGAAAGGTTCATTCATGACATCAGGAGGAAATGTTTGGCACATGAGGTTTTCTTCTCTACACACACACTGCTGGCCCTGACCAAGTGGCTATCAACTATAATAGCTTACTAAACTGTAAAAAGATTTGAAATAATTCAGACTGGAGGCTTGCTAGCTCAGAACTTGCTATCAGCCTGGTATCAATGACTGCTGTATGTTCTGCCTTAGCCAAGGCCAGCCTTTTTCAGCTGGCTGCATACACTTCAGGCAGTACAACAATCTCAATCTCATGCCCTGCGGAGATATACTGACGCTTTCACCTAGTCTGAGAATTGACGCTCGTGTGGACACAGAGATGGACTGACACCTCCATTCTATTCAGACACCAAGGCCATGGAGAAGACAGGGTGGAGAGGAAGATGGGGCAGGAGGTATACACTAGCTACTACTCACACTGCCAGAAGCATTGCAAGAAAATTCAGTTTGCAATCCGCGTACCTGGTGTCTTCTCAGCAGCACAGTTGCAAATTTGGAAAACAGCTGTATTTTGAGATAATTTTAATTATGATTCCTATTTCAATAGCTAGCCTCCTAAGTAACTGTTGTCACCTCCTTCAATGACACCATCCCAGTTAGATAACACTGTTTTGCTGAGTAATGTATTTACATGCCTAAATGCTTATAACATGATAGAAACTCTCAAGACACTTTCTTCTCTCTTTGTTTTTGCGGCTTCTTATACCCTAAAAAATCCTTCCCTCAGGAGGCCCTCAAGCTCTCTTCCAAGCAACCACTGAGCTTTACATACTTAATAAAATAAAAATTAAAGCAGTGAATATTAGAAATATCCATCTTACTCGATTAGCTACTCCATAGTGGACTATAACCCTTTGAGTGTGGTTGGCTAATCCCATTAACTTGTCAAGCAATTTTCTCTACAGCTTCTAAGAGGACAGAGCTCACTAGAAAATACATTTAGAACCATGCTCACCCTTTAGATTAGATTAAGCTGCCTATACAACTCCCAAGTATTTCCTTAAGGTTTAAGACCTATGGAGTAATCCCCGTATTTTCACAATTCAGTGGGTATGAGCTGTTCCTAAAAATTATTACAGGGTTGTTTTCACTCAAAGGTTAGGTCCTCCTCCAAAGTACTGATTATCATGGAATTACAGGCTGAGGTAACAAGATTATTAAAACCATCTTTTTTCCTCATAGTAAGAGTTTCCCCAAATGCTGGCCTGGATAGGAGCAGGCTGCTTCCCCGCATTGCATTTCAATGAGCAGTGGCCTTTGCCACTGCAAGCTCTGATTCCTGTCTCCCTTTGTGCTGGTCTCCATTCCTAAAGACTCCACAGTCTACTGGTGTAAAGACAGAGAAAAGGTGGGAGAACATTTAGAGTCTGCCTCCTGCACCCAAATTTCTCCATCCAGTTACCAAGGAACCTCTGAGAGCACAATATCCCCCCATTCCTTCTCACTGCTTGAGATCACTTTCCTTATCAGCATTGGTTAATAGCGTCAAAGAGTGTGCAGGCTCCAGGGGATGCTTGGATCTGAATTCAATTTCTCCCTCAGCTCGAGGGTGGACAGAATGGTTCATCATCAAAATCAGTTATTTTTCATCTGCACTAGAAAATACTGAACCCTTCAGGCCCCAAAAGCAAAACCAGCAGCAAGGTGCCAGGTTCTACACAGACAGAACAAGGATAATCCCCTGCTCCAAAGTTGCACACGGTTGACAAGGGACAGGAACAGGGAAGAAGAGGAAATAAAACACGCTCAAAGAAGAAGTGTACTGAACAAGTATGATTTCTTAAGGAAGCTCTACTAAGAATCTGTCATAATCTAATTTAGCAAAGCAGGTTGCAGACAACTGAATACAACCAGTGGTGCTTGCAAAGTAAACCCTATCCATGTGCAGTCATTTTAAAAGTGCAAGAAAGCAATTCAGTACCAAAGTTTACCTTCTTACATTGGACCGTTGTGCCAGAAACATGCTATGTCACATATGTTCGACTTCTAAACAAAGGCTGCTGGAAAAGCAGAAGGAGGATATTTAAAAATCATTAAAAGGAAAGGAAAATTATATTACTTTTAAAATACTGACATTGTGAGATGTGTTTTCATGAAAGGTTTATAAATTGGTGGATCTAAGGCTGAGTTTAGAATATTCTTCATAGGTGAGCCGTTCAAATGACATGGGACTACTGAGAAAACACTCTCTGAGATGAATCCTAATTATAACAGTGCAAAATGTACCACTTTACTAATAGAACACGGCTTTCAGGGATGGGTGTTATAAAAAAATGCTACTTCTCACAATATGTGTGAATTCTTTACATTTTCCAAGTTGCAGCAGAGTAACAGTAAATATTTGGTTGGCACAGCTTCAGCACACAGATCACATACTATGAGATTGGAGGGCTCTGAATCAAGAAAATGCTTCAGTGAATGCTTAAGTTGGAATATTTACACGTCAGTCTTCTCTCCCCACTGTTGCTCCCCACAAGGCCCCGTGTCACCGCACAAGCCAGGAGATAAGACTACTGATTTAGCTCCAGCTAAATCAAAAGCAGGCAGTGCTGTGAATCCAGGAATGTCTGCAGAACAATGTCTGCCCTAAACCAAGGATGTAAGGAACTCATTTTCATAAACGAAACATTTTTCTAAGTGATACATGAGTGAGGACTTGAGCAGGAAAAGGGCAGACAGCAGAAAATATGCCACATCACAGGTATGCAGAAAAATCAAGTGTAACATTTGCTCAAGAGAGGAGATAAACAGGTCTTTGATGGGTAGGATTTTAAATAATCCCCATGGAGATCTTTAATAACAAATGCATTTAGGAACACGTCTGTCTGCTTTGAATAAAAAGGCCCACATCTTCACAAAGCGAGGCACGCTGAGCAGAGCACACACAGCACGGAGGAAAGCACACAGACATGGATCACAGGCATTCGCTCACGCCTGGTGCAAGCAAAGCAGAGCACAGCTCCTCGAGAGCATGGGATGCTCCACATGTGAGCGGGGATTCCTGCTCACACTGAGCCATGTAGCGGCAGAGAGGGTGGCAGTATGGCACAGCAGGAGGGAGGTGACACCTGCTGCTGCTTCACCAGTGCCACTGTAGTTCTTTCCTGGGGCCCCTGGAGCTTCACACAGCTCCTAAGTAATGCCAAATCCCAGATTACACATATCCTCCAAAGCTTAGAAGTCTGTACAGTCATAATACAGAAACATAAATTGCTCCTTATGGTTCTATAGTATTTTACACATATTTGCCGTGCTATAATGGCACGTTTTAACATTTCGACTTATGACCCAATCTCTCACTGTATGAGTTTTTCAAGACCAAGTTACACCTAAAGGCATCAGCCTGACCTGCCAAATCTGCCTGGGCCATTTGGTGTCACAGCTGCAGCTCTAACCCACCCTAGGCAGTGCCACAGGAAGCTCTAAGTAACACTGAGACAGCAGAAGTCTGTTGATAAAAGCTGCTGTTGGCTATGTGCATTGCTGTGCTGCTGCTTTGCCATCACCAAGTAGAGAGAGATTCACTGCAGTTGTGTGTAATCTGGAGGAGTCTGGGAGCCAAAACACCACCGCAGCCTGGAGTCAAGTGGAAGAGAAATAGGTTATTTCCAGCCTTGAACCTGGGTCACCTCTGGCCTTCAAAGAGCCTGGCAGAGCTCTGAGGATGTGAACCACAATGGATCACTTGGTATCAGAAATGCTGGACACTGAAAGAACCGAGTCCATAAAGGGATGCTATGAGTAGATTCATCTCATTGCAGACACTCCTTTTATCTACTTAGCGGCATTTGACATGTTAAAGGAGCCAACATGCGTGGAAGAGGGAATGCATTTCAGCCGCTGACATTTTCACTACAATACTCAGAGTTAAAAATGCATTAGCAGTAACTTTCCATCTATCAAAAGCATGAGGCAGGAAGCAACACTTGCCTGGCAAAGTCTAAGAATGCTATTAAATGCGCCAGAGGCCAGACTCCGTCCTTTTTTTATGATCCATTTGCATAAGTAGGACGTTTTCACATAAGTCTGCATGGCTCCAGGGCAGCATAACTTGCCACCTCTCTACCTGACTGCTACTTGGATTGCCTGACTATTGAGCATCAAGGACTGACTAAACACAGTTTTTAAAAAAACATTTACACCTTGCCCCATGCAACATTTGCTCATTATTTGAGTGCCTATAATATACAAATAGCGAATAATTAAAAGCTCGTATGGCTGGAATGATTCCTGGGGGTAAGCTAACACATCTCAGCTGGTCTGCAGGAGCTTGAGGCCATGCATCCATCAGGCCTGCCGGGCAGCTGCTGCCCTCTGACCCAGCTGTCAGAGCTCCACCTCCATTAGGTGCTGCTTCCTGGGGGCTTCTGCATTTATAAAATAAACACCTACCAGAGCCCGGTGTCACACAGTGCTCTCAGTTAACTTTTATCTGCATATTTAGCTCTCTACAGAAGTCTGGCATAAGGGACTTTCAAGAATCTCCTTTGAAGTGGCATAAGATAGGAGCCAGCCACAGGCACGCTCGCTCTGCCTCTCCATGGGAGGAAAGGAGGAGGGCAGCAAACACCCTGGGTGTCACTGCTCCTTCTGCTATTCTAATGAGTGCTCCTCACAGCCGCCTTCCTGACAGAAAGCCAGCAGTTTCTTTACATAATGACTTCAGATTAAATTGCGTGGGGATCAGAACAGAGAGAAAATTATAACTCACAAGTACAGCTCTCTATCAAAGGCTTCTTAGCCACGACTTCATTTGTAGCATGCTCCCTGTGTTTGATGATACAAACACATTAGGTGTGCAGTGCCTTCACCCGAGCAAGCAGTGACTCTGGAGCAAAGCAGTGTGTGTCAGCAGGCAGGTGAAGTAGCTGGGCACCTCACTCTGATAGATAACAGCAGGCTGCCTTGCCATATCTTCAGGGTCCCAACAGTTAATCATAAAACCTGTTACCTGACAGTGGATTTCAGACACTACTTGACAGCAGCCCACAACTTCACAAGTAGGGAAACTATTTTTTTCCCTTTGTCTTCTTTAAACATCCGTTGAGCCATGTAGACCTCAATTCTTTAGGAACTGCTATGTGCATCTAAGGATTTGAGCAACGTATATTCCTCTCAGGTAACACTGTTCTCGCAGTCAGTGAGAGGGCCACGAGCTATTGCTACTGGCCTCCTGGCACATGGAAGGGAAAGCCTCACTGCTATCTGCGGGGGAAGGAACTGAGAGCAGTTGTTTTAAACTGCAGCAACAGTTCAGGCAGCTTCCTGTGGACAAAAGTCCTCAAGATGCTGAAAAAGAGAAATCTCATTCAAGAGATGCTGTAGGGCGAGCCAAGGGAAAATGAACTTTTAAATGAGATAGCATGAGAGTCATAAAGCTCCCCCCATGTTTCTTGCTATTCCTTAGGATCACTTCACCCAACTTTAGCCAGCTAAATATTAGGGTAGTTTAAATGTGTTCAAATCTAGTTTAAACCTGTCCCCAGGGGAAAGAGAGAGACTTCTCAAGAATGCAATTTCCCTGTCCTATGGCAGCTGTCTCGGGTAACCAGGATAAATTGCCTCCTGGAATTATGCATTTCTTCTCAGCCTCGATGACTGCCAGCAACCAGGGCTGACCTGTGTGAAATAAAGGGCTGGGCGATGGTATAGTCAGGTTTCCCTAAAAGCACAGAACAAAGATACTGGTACCCTGCCCAGTTCCTGGTGTTATCGCTAGGACTGCTCTTTGATCAAGGAAGAACAGGCTGCCTCGGGCTTCTAAAGACCCACAGATCTAGGCCTGATCCAGATGACTCCAGATGAATGGCAAAGCCATCGATTCCTGTCTTCAGCAAACAGCAGTGGGGCAACAGAGGAAAGCAGAAAGCAGAAAAAGGTGTCAATGTCAGGAGCTTGTGCTGAATTATAGTGTAGAGGAATGGGACGGCAGCCAGGCAGGCAGTGCAAGCTGTGGAAACAGTGCCAATTTCAGGACTCAGGCCTGATTTCTGACACTTGAATTAGGTATTGTGCCCAGGGTGCATGATGTTAGCAAGCTGTCCTTTCTGTCTCTGTGTGGGCTGTATCATCTGCAAAGCTGATCGTCAACAGTCCGGTGTTTCATCCTGACCGCTGCCAGCAATACTCAAAGTGACACGTGATACCAGGTGAATGGATACACAGAAATCTTACACCAGTATTATATGCTTTACCAGCACAATTTAGAATCAAAGCCCACCCAACCTCATAAGAATGATTTTCTGCATTACCTTCCTTTAATTTGATAATTAATATAAACTGTATCTTATATCAGTCACTTTTATTTTATCACAAAAGTCAAAAGGGTAATTTGTAAGCAGTGCTACATTAGTTTTGCTCTGGTCCCCTGGAAATTGCACATCCTTTTGCTGGTAACACTGATTTTGAATACAACTCAGTTTTTTAAAAGCTCATGAATGTGAGCTACCTGACCACGTTGTATGTAATAATCAAAAATAGAAAAATCATGTCCGGCTTTTGCTCACGTACAAAACTATTTTGCAACATTTTAATTAACTGAACTATAATTCCTTACCAACTATTTTCATGTGAAAGTTCACTGATAACAATACAAGGCTTTCTTTCTGTCCCTGCCATTCCCCCAGTACATTTCTACAAGTCCCAGTTTCTGAGTTACATCAAAACACTGAGCATTTGGGGCTTCATTTAAAGTTTCATGACATTATAAGTTGTGAATTTGGTTGCTATTTTTGTTCCCAGTTATTTTATCACAGGCCATAATTTTTTTCTAATTTGATTTTAGAAAATAATTAAATTCAAAAAATCCCAAACATTAAAGATACAAAGCCAGCCATAGATTCCTAGCTACATTTTGGATTGCTAGGATACATAGCTTAGCAGGGAAAGAGAGAGCGTGCAAGCACGCAGAATGGCAGATATATTTGTAGGAACCACATATATGTCTCAGTTGATAAATATATCTGTCTCCATGGCCATTTATCTAACAAAAGAAACAGAGATAAAATGTGCAAAGAGAAACAGTAATTGTAAATAACAGTCTCTGTTGCTCTCGTTTCTTTCTAAAATTACTCAATTTGATTTCTGAGGTCTTGATCTACATTTTCTATTGCAGACTATTTATTCCAAACACAGAAATTCAAAGCATCTACAGAATGTAGTCTGTTATTAACCTGGGACTGGCAGCTGATTAGAAGTCATAGGCTGGTTATTCCAATTATCATCCAAGAAGATGGAAGGAAACAGATTAAACACTGTGGCAAACAACAAGGGTCTTGTGGCCCACCGTATGCAGTAAAATCTTGTTTTGTCTACTGTCTGTTATTTTGGAATGGAGTTCTCAGCTGGTGATTTGGGATATTGTGCTCTTATTCAGAGATTCTTGTACAATTCGTCTCTGTTATGTAAATCTCTACAATCATCGGGGATAAGAGCTATTAATAGAGATCATAAGGACTCAGAAAAAATGCATATTTCTCTTCCTGTACTGCTTTGGACTTTGAGCCTGGAAACACTTATGTACGTTAGGAAAATAAATTGAAATATTTGAAGTACTTAAAGGAGCAAGCATCCATGCCAAAACGTGTGCTGCATTTACTACCTGACCTCCTCACCTGCTCATGAAGTTACTTCCTCGTTTCAAACATCAGACTTTGGTACCACAGCATTCCTGCACCCAAAATCTGCCAATTACACAGGCTATATCTTTTACAAAATTGAAACCCATGTGTAAGATGCCCCTTCTGGTAGCCCGATAAACCATAAGGATTGATGATTTCATGTCAAATAGAGACCACAGTTAGCTTACATGACAAAATCTTTGGGTTTGGGACAATCTGTGTGTTTGATTATGTGAGGGAGCACTCATAGGAGCACTGTTTTCCAGCACCTTGATTTCCTGTCTTAAATTCCTTAACGCTCTCATCTACAGAATTCTGTATCCATAATCATGCATTTAAAATATTCCCTGCTTTCATCTGACCAGCATACTGGTGGGAAGATAATAAAAACTTTCTCTGCAGAAAAAAAAAAAGGTGGCATTGAGAAGCTGAAGATACTATTTCCACCTACGCCAGCCTCTGCTCAACCGCATGCATTGCAGCCCTTGACCCTTTATGATGAATTCATTAAGCTCAAACAAAATGGAGAGAGTTTCATCTTTCCTTTCAATGACGGAAATTATGCCTAAGACTAATTGATTTTCATTCATCAGCACTGATAATTACCCTGCACCTTTCTACTTAGTATCACATAGCAAGTTTGCTGAAGATAGTGCTGCTACAGATGCTGATTGATGCATTAGAGAGAAACATTTCAGGTATATTTTTTCCCGTAAAGAACCTAAATCAGTTATTTCCATTGCCCATCATGCTTTTTTTTTTTTTTTTTTTTTGTAGTGCAGTATAACACAAAAGAATTTCTCCAAATCTTTACTCAGGTACACAGCGAGCAATTGCGGTGTCAGACTGAAAAGGAACAAATAAGAGAAAATAGAAAATGGGGAGCTTCTTGAAGAGATACCCCTTCTTCCAAACTGGAAGCCACAATTGCCATCATACAATCGTACAATTTCTGTGCTCCGTTTGGATCACAAATTTGCCAAAGAGGTACCAGCTGGGATGGGAGAATGATGTAACAATGGCTTGTGAAGAGTCATGTACATCCACAGCACATCACCACTGTCTATATTTCTTTATACTAACTTCTACTTTTGTACACCAGCTGTAATACTATCCTATGTCCAAACATATTGGTTAGCGATGCAGCAAGAAATAATGCATTTTTTTAAAATAGCCCAAAACCCCAAGAATGCACAAGCTTTCTTCTGTTACCATGTCCCAAAACTAGGAATAAATACTAAAGAGGGATTGTTCTGCTAAGCAAATGAATAAGCCCCCTATTGCAGAACAGCTGCATAGCACAACAGTAACAAAAAGAGTAATAAGATCTGAATGTCATATTTTAATATCATTTTCTACAGAAACAAAATACTTTATGAATAATAGAACATTCCCATTCAGAATTACAGTCTTATTCTTTTGTGTTTTTAACCTCTCTTTTTATGTGATAAGGAAGGTACCCTTGACTGCTTTGTACTTCTATTCTCTTGAAGCTGAAATGCACTGGCATATCATCTATGAGGCACAGAAGAGACTTCATTAGCAATTCCAGGTTCAGGGTGCTATGAACTGACATCTCTAGTGTGCATCTCCCTGTCACTTTACCCTTCCTTAGCACAAAATAAAAAAAGCCTGTCAAACACTCTTCTAGATACATGAGTCTCTAGATGGAAAAGAACATTTTAAAACCAAATCTTTTAACCAGAGAAGGCAATGAGATACCTGGTTGGTAGCGCACAATGATGATATTCCACACTGATTATGAATCTTCAAACCCAGCAGTATTACAATGAAGGCTTCTCTTCCTCCAAAGCTATAGGAAAAGAATACCCAAGAGAATACCCAAAGAATAACTGAGACATCTGTGAACAAGTAAAACTCTACGAAAGTACTCAAGGTAAGAACTACGCACGGCATACGTCCAATAACACCCAGGAAATACAACATGATAACCAGGGAATAAGCTTTTAGTTCCCTAAGACGTAGAGCAAAGTGCATGGAAATAAACCAGTTGGTTGATTGAATCTCTCTCACTCTGGTCCAAAGAAGGCTTCTGTTACCCAGTCACATCTTTTGGCTTTAAAATACCTTACGGCCAGCACACAAACCAGGAGCTGCTCCCAGTGCCAGCTGACCTCCTTCCACACCGAGCAGTGCTGAGAGCAGTGCACCCAGTATTCAGAGAGCAATCCTGAATGGGCCTGCTGTGCCCATGTGCAGGTATGACTGTCAGTCACAGGGAGACAGGTAACCTCTGGTGTCACATGTATTTAAGTTCTTTTTAAAAATTGGAGGGGGTTTAAAAATGTTTTTCCTTGTAGGAGAAATTCTATATGTTCCACGCTTGCTTTCACATTGAATAGACAAAAAATACAATGCCAATGTTTTGACAGCGAGGGGGATGCTTCTTACATTTTAAAATAAAAACACAAACTTGATGGAAAAAATGTAATCAAGCCAGATATTACATGATTGGAACATATTTTTAAACACAAATGATTGGCAGCATGACATGGTAAGAAGATCTATGCTTTTTAAAGAAAAAAATAAAAAAACAAACAGAAGAGAATTCCATACACAGTCAGTTTCACTTTTTTGAATTAAAATGTTCAGGCCAGGGCTCATAGCGAATCTGTAACAGCATCCTTACATTTCAGGTTTATATATTCCTGCTAACAGTTTCATCTAGAAGATAGATGGCACTTTGCATTCACAAAATACCACGCGGAACATTAATCACATAATCCTCACTGTCTACTTTGTAAAATGTATTAGTAAACCCATTTCACTAAGAAAGAAACTGAGAAGCTGACAGGTCAAGCCCAGGAGAAACTGCCATTTATTCTTAAGCCTTTCTAATGCCATTCTCAACCCACTGTGCACCCCAGACTCTGCACGTCCTTCTCCAGTAACACATCTGCAAGTTCTCAATGCTCACAGACAGCCTCCTTTACAGGTACATCTGAGCATCCCAGAAAGAGGAACTGAACGTTGGGGAACAGCAGCTCTGCTAACTGGAGATACTTTAACTACATGACCATGAAGCGCTCTGCTCTCACACAGAACATGCCCAGCCAGCCAACCACCCCAACATTTCTTCCAGCCAAAGCTGTAGCCCAAGGCTGGAGCTCAGACAGCTGCGATTGAGGAGGAGTTTGGTGCGACACCATTGGGTAACCTTGCTGTAGCTTTACTGAGAAAACTGTTGCTGAGCTGCGATAGACACCATGAGCTAAGCCTTGCAAGATAAGAAAAGAAAAAGAAAGTGTAATTGTTGAGTCGATAATCATTAGCTGCTCTAGGACTCAAGAGAAAAAGTAAAAATAGAAAAAAAGAAAAAAGAAAGAGAAAAAAAAAAGCACATGACAACGTAGCAAGACTGGGGATCAGCCTGTTACAAGAAGCACCAGAGACCAAAGCTGTCTTTCCCTCCTGCTCAGCCAACAGAGACCCAGTGGTGTATCCCTGTCAGTGGTGAGCATACTAATGCTAGATACTAAAGCCTGCAACACAATCATCCTAGCTCTCCTATATCTGCATTATGCACTAAACAGCTGGTGTGTCCTCATACTGCATCTATCATGCCTGCTGTCCCTCTCTGCATGGGAAAAGATGCTCAGAAAAATAGGGACCTCAAAAAGGGAGGGTCACAAACATAAATCAGAACTTCCCTAGTAAATCCTACGTTAGGATTCAGGGAGCTCAGTCACACCGAATGGCAAGCTGGAGATGGATAGAATAACAACATGGCTATAAATATCCGTTAGCAAATTGACTAGGAAAGTCAGTCAAAGACAGCTTCAGGCCTGAGATGTGCATGTCACACACAAAGTATGGGGGATTTGCAGAACTGCCTGCTTGGACTTTCACTATATTCATAACCTCCTGTACTATCCCCAGGGAGGAAAGCTGATGGACTGTACCCCAATGGAGCATGCTGTTATGGTTTAACCCAGCAGGCAGCTCAGCACCCAGGCAGCCACACCCTCATTTCAACCAGGTGGGATGGAGGAAATAATTGGAAAGGTAAAAGCATGAGAACTCATGGGCTGAGATAAAGACAGTTCACCACGTAAAGCCAAAGCTGTGCACACAAGCTAAGCAAAGGAAGGAATTCATTTACTACTTCCCATGGGCTGGCTGATGCTCAGCTGCTTCCAGGAAAGCAGAGCTCATTATACATAATGTTTTCTGGGGGAGACAAATGTCATCATTCCAGTTGTCTCCTTTCCTCCTTTCCCCCGGCTTTTATTGCTGAGCATGATACCATGTTTCCTGAGATGCCCTGGTGGCCCACCTGGGTCAGCTGTCCTGGTTGTGTCCCTTCTCAACCTCTTGTTGAGTTTGAGACCTCTCAGCCCTGGCCCAGTGCTGGTCAGGCAGTGTGAGAAGCACTGTCTCTGTGTAAGCACTGCTATGCCACACTTAAAACATCAGCGTGCTATTACCACTGTTCTCATTAAAAACAAAACAACAACAACAACAAAAAACTAAACTAAAACATAGCATCATACAAGCCTCTACAAAGAAAATTAACTACCCCAGCCAAAACCAGGCCCCGTGCAGAGCTATGCCAGGCAGTGAAGGAAACTGCGCTAACCGGCTCAGCTGGGAGCTGCATTTCAGATACCAGAATGCAAGAATCTCAGTAGCCCTTCACTGTCACAGAAGAAGGCTCAGATCCTAAATGCCTTCACTTGCAGTAGAAGGAAGAGTGGAGAATATCAAGCAATGTGCTGCTGCCCCAGGGAAGGAACAGCTGCCAGTGACCTGCCATGAAACACTCAGAGGGCACTTCTGCTAGTGTATGGGGGAACCAGGTGGTGCCAGCATCAGCAACATCCTCAGCTTCTTCCCAGCACTCAAAGGTGAGTGAGGAGAATTGTTTCCCCATTGCTTCACCACCTGTGAATCCAGCCTCTGACACGAACAGCATTCCTTCTTGCTCAGACAGAGGTTCAGTGGTGCCACATCCCATCTCACGATCCCAGCACCATCACTTGTGAACTAAAAGTGAAGCCGAAACTCTAAAATCCAAATTGAAGTCCACGGGGAAAAAAAAAAAAAGTGAAACTATTACACGGCTTAGGATATTATAAAATGAAAAAGAATTAGTGGGATAAAAATATAGAGCTACATTAGTGCCTGCCAGGAACGTTTGGGATTCATACACTGTTGGAGTCTGTAATGAATAGAGCAGAACAGATAGATATCCTCCCTAACATATCCACTGACAGGCAGGTGTCCCTGAACATGCCCTGTTCTCCATTCTTCTTCAAGCCAGCAAAAAATTGCCGCCGGTGACTAAGAAAATACACTCTAAGCTCAATCACCTGTAACTCCATGGAGTGTTGAATGATGTTTGGCTTCAGGTGTGAAAGCAAAGTGAGATATTTTAGTAATGGATTTTAGTAGGTTCAAAGAATTTGCAAAAAAATTCCACTCGGTGAGATAGTGAGACTGCAGGAGCATTAGAGGCCTGCACAACATCTGAAAAAAACAGTGTGATCTCCATCTCTCCAAATCCAGACGTGATTTGAAAGGCAATTCGTTTCATTACTGTTCATAGTGTGGCAGTGATTTGTTTGTATGCCAAGACATTGGATCCAGAGCTGAGGTAAATGGGACGCCCTGGAAGTCAAGAACAGGTGACATCACCTTTTCGCCAGCAGACATTGAGGTGAGTTTCTCAAAATCAGACACTTCTCTTTATTCCGTGTTCAAAAGACAGTTTGTTAAAAACGTAGCCGGACCAACAGAGTATGAACTGATAACATATGACACTGATTTGAACGTACAGACTAAGATACTGAATTTCTGGAAACCATTTGCAATGAAATTTCATTTCATTTCACGTTCTGCGGTGCCCTTTCAGCGATAATCAGCTACAGCTTACTGTACTTCTCCAGTTGGAGTACTGGGTCTCAGAGCTGACTTCACAGAGCCAGGGAATGACTACACAAGAATGGGAAGTGGGCCAAGAAGCAGGGTTTTTTTTTCTTTTTCTGACACTTCACTATATTTACACAGAAGTGAAAATGTGCAGCCAAATATCATTCCAACGTTTTCCCTGATCAGAACTAAACAAGCAATGCTCATCAGATGTCTAGTGGGCGATCATCAATGCAGTGTTATGTCTTGGGCTGCCGTGGCTTTCCTGACTGCCTCAAGCCATTTGATTTCTCTTACTACTCTTTCATTTCCAACAGTGAGATCCCTTCACATCCATAAGTACAGGTTTCTGAGAAGGCTTCTTAACGTGTACCAGATTCTGATATCCCAGACCGAGCTTTGCAGTTAGTACCTGACTGTTTTCTGTGGGGTTTTTTTGGCTGTTTTTTGTTGTTGTTGTTGTTGTTATTCTTTCTCCCCTGGTTTGTGTCTTTCCCACTCTCCTTAGTATTTTCTGAGAGTTCTGCAAAGCCAGTGGAAAGGTTTTCAAGGAATTGCTTGAGTTTCTGGTCAGATCCTAAGAAGCTTTCTCAACAAAAGCATATCACAGTTCCAGGCTCAAAGTACCAGGGAAACAACCGATAGTGAGTGACACATTCATTGGGCAATTATACCTACTGATTTTCAGGGGCAGGAGAGGGAATATCTTATATAATTTTCGAACGCTGCGAGTTTACATGATCAAGCAGATAACATGACACAAGATGGAGGATATAAATAATATACACATAACAAACAACAGCTGAGCTGCTCATAAACTCTGCCTCGAGCAAAACAGCACAATCGGAATAACTTAATTGTGGATATCACATAAAATATAAATTAGATAAACTATTTTTAAATAGTACATTTTCCATTTTAATGGTATATTTAAGTAACCTATTCCCTTACATGTGCCTAACACTTCACTGTCTGTCATTGTAGCAACAAGAACTATACTGATAATATTCTGTAAAAGCAATGTTTCCAGCAAATAATAAAATAAAATAAAATAAAATAAAATATACAATTTTAGGTGCAGACAGCTGTCCATTTCAATTGAATAAAAGGCAAAATAGCTCTTTTGTCTTTTTGTCTGTATACTAGACTGAGCAAATTTTAAATAGCTTTCAATTGGGAAGTGTCTGAAAGCAGGAGCTTCATGTCCTTTTGCTGGAGATGTCTTGAGACACTGCTCAAAATCTCTATCATAGATACTGCCTGTGAAGCAAAGTCTGATTTAAAATATAGTTCAAAATATGCTTGGCCAAAAATATCTATGTGGTTTTATTACACTCCACTCACATGGGGATAAACCATATCCACTTAATGCCAGTGTTGGACTGCGACCAACCTTTGATTCTTACTTAGCTGCTTTCAGGCAGACTTTAGAGGGAACCCGGGAGCTCTCACTGTTTTCGTGGGACCTGTTAACTGGATATGCCCCTATCCACATTTCAGTCAAAGCCATCAAGCACATGGAAAATCTCTGCTTTGTTAAAAAGCCACAAAGAAAAGTAACCATTTCATTTTGTACCCAACTGATCAATACACAGAGCCTGCATTTAAGAAATACACCTTCTTATGAACAACCTTTTTGAACTTAGCTTTCCACTGGCATCTCCTAAGTGATAACTCATGGCTCAAGACATACTTCACAATACTGTCCTAAATAGTGTTAAATTGGCATTCGCTGCTCCACTGAGCAACTTATCTAGATGTGTAAAGAAAAAAATCAAGACAATTATTTACAGATTTACAGACACAGGCAACAAGAAATTGCAACATAACTCTTGGAACATCTATACCTTGTTTGAGTGATAAAAAAATGAACCTTCACAGCCAATTCATTATTATGATTAGAAGGGAAAAATAACCACCCTAAGCCAAACAACTACCACAGGAATCAAGTGTCACTTAAATAGCTTGATTTATTTGATGTACCTTTAATGCAAGTTATTAATATAATAAATGAAGAGTACAGCCCAGATTTCAGGAGACTGCACTCCACTACAGCCTGAGAAAAATCAACTTAAAATGAATTTAGATCACAGAATCAATATCGAGAGATTAACTAAAGATCACTGAATCCTTCATTATTGATCCACCAAAACACTGTCCTTTTGCAATGCAGCACACAATTATTCGTTATTTTTACAGATTTACACAATAAAAATCAACAAACTGTGTACTGATTAAAATTCAGTGCTGAATGAATTATATGAGGAATTAAGGTTGTCTTATAGATAAAAGCTTGTTGTTGCAAAATTCATAGGTTTCATTCTTTAAACTGGAAATGAAATGCATGCTTGCTTCCTTGTCATCTCATTTCAGTCAGCCTGGGCTCTGATGCTCAGTAGTTCTCTACAACTTTTCTGAACACAGAGTATATTTTAAAATGAAAATCAGGCAAAGAAACTCCTTGGAAAGTTTTTGCTATGCCTTCCTACTCTGTAGAGGCAATTCTCTTGAGTTTGTTTTCTGCTACAAACCCTGTAGCCAGATTACACTGTGTTTGTGGTTTCCAGTCTCTCATCAGTGACTAACTGCCCTACAAAATAAAAAAACAAAAAGCACCACCAACAAAACAAAACACCAAAGAAACAACAGCAACAGAAACCACTGCAACTCAATTCACGTCAGTAAGGTGTATATAGCTAGAATATATTTTTCCTCTCAGTTTTGCACCTTAACTTTAAAAACACGAAATGGAGCTAGTCTGGTAAAGGAGATGCTTTTTTGCCATTAATGTTCAATTTAACCAGGCGTGCAGTTTTGCATCGCCAAAGCAAGGCCCGGTCTTGCGCTCAGCTCTGAAAGGCCTGGGCTGAAAGAGTCGGGCACAGATTGCTTAAATCCACCTGAGAGCCTTCCCATAACAGAGGGGACTTTGATTAGTCACACTTTCATCTAAAAATCCACCACGTTTGTAGAAATAGCAAGTGCCTTAGAAAGATACATCAGGCCGCTTTTCCACAGGAGTTCCTCCCACAAAACCCTTAAACCACCAGTTATGTGTTATTTTCCCTGAAATAACAGCTTTTGTTCTTTTATTCCGTATCGGAATGACCTGGGCATATCATCAGCGTGTTTTAATCGTCTACTTGGCATCAGTCAGAACAGTGAAAGTGAAGACCACACCACAGTTCTCATTATTACAATAGCCTCAGCCAAGAGCAGAGATGACATTTCAGGTGTATTCGACATTTTTCTGTTTTTGTATGCAAAGAAACCCATTGCTATAACAAATTCCTGTGTTGAGACCCATTAGCTATGAAGCCTGTGCAAACAAAGATATTTGATTTGCAATACAAGAACTTAACGTTTAAGAAAGCAAAACAGCAAATGAATGCTTAACACATGAATGGTTTTAGCCATACAGGTTGCACACGTTAAAGTACACGAGGTCCCAAAGCACACAGGCACATAGCAGAACGTGCATCAAAACCAGGAAAAACACTTACAAACAGTCCAAGAAGTCCAAACAATATCTGGACAGTAACATTTTGAAACATATCATTTGTTCATTTCCTAATAAAAAGAATTAGGAAAGTTTCAAGTATGCAGAATAATGACTTCCCACAACATATAAATCATATAAAACATAAAATGAAAGTGCTTTATGGCTAATTTTAAGAAACGGTAAATTAAATTAGGCAGTTTGGGGAGGCAGATACTCCCACTATCCTGCTAAATTATCCTGCCTTATATCCAGAAATCAGCCGCCAAAGCTTCTCAAATCTCACCTTGCGAGGCACAGCTCCCAGAGGATGCCTATAAATACAGTCCTGCTTGACAAGCTTTCCACTCAAATAAAAAAGCTGTTGCATTGCAAGTAAATTTAACTTCTAAAATTTAATTCCCCAGCACAATCCCTCTATCTTTTCAACTTTGAAAATAAGACAAAAATAAATCATTATGTGGAGGCAGTAAAACAATATGGTTTATAATTTTCCTTTTTCTGACCTTTGAATGTGTGCAGTTCTCCCTGAACTTACTTCAGTGAGCTGTGCAGTGGTTGGCATTTTTCAATTTGAAGCAGTAATGAAGGAGTGTAACTATGACTAATGTGCCATAGTTGCTTTGCTCTATTCTGTCATTTCCTTCCATCCTAAACAGTAATATCTGTCATGCATTTTAAAAGTACACAGCAAAGCTTTCCAGCACGTTCTGCATACCACCATGCCACTGACTTCAGCCCTGCTGCAAACAAGTTGCAGTGATATTCACCAAGGAAAGCAGTGGACCACTGCGCTCCAAGGAAAGCAACAGCCACTGAAAGGAGCAAATGCAGACAACAGAAGCTGTTCACTTTAATTCTACTTATTTTCATTTACTTTTACTTTTTTTTTCCTTCCATAATTGTTAAGATATCACAAAAGGCATGACACATTCTGTGTCAGCTTACTTGGGAGGCAAAGCACTGGATCCTTTGCAAAGAGTAAGTGCCAACTGGGAAACAGGTACCAGTGGGCTCTAACACAAGGTCCTCTTCAACGTCTGAATTGTCCGGTAATTGTCCATGCCTCCTTATTAGAGAAAGGGAGTTTAGCAGATGGCAGCACATAAGTTATTTCTGCTGAATTACTTCTGGAGATATTCCATAGCTGGGAAAGGTCTCAGCATAAAAACTCATAGATATTTCAAGGGAACTTGCAGGCAGAAGGCTGGAGGAAACACCACTCTGAGAATGGCTAGGGACATCCAGCAGCTGAGAGCTGTCAGACACACTGGACTGCGTGGCTTGCAGGCACATTTGGGATGTCAGAAGACACATGTTGGGATGTGTGCACCGCGTATTATTCCGTTTGTGAGCAGACAGCTGGTCTAAGAAGCATGCAATTTAGGGGTCAGAATGCAAAGGGAGGCTGGGAGAAGCCAGCGTCTGTGCTTAGAGGGCTGCCACTAACCTGGATAGCCTGAAGGTGCACAGAGATGCCCAACACCACTGGGAAAAGGGGAACATCCAAATTCTCTGGGCAAACAGACAGCGTGCAATAGGCAACACACTGCAGTACTCCTCTGAACAAGGCACATGTCTCCCTCAAACCTGGAAGCAACAGTCACTCTCTAATTAGGAGCGTCAGAAAAAGAAAGGACCGCTCTCATTCGCTCTATGATTTCTCTCGCAATGACATGACTGAAAGAAATGTGTGAAGCTGGAACCATTAATCATATCTGCCAGGGAGCCTGCAGTGTGAAGTAAACATCTGGCTGGTTGTTCATGATACTTGTTTGCCTGTCTTGAAGGTTGGCATATAAAGGTGATGATATTTGCATGGTTCTTGAAAATCTATTTTATCAGCACTGAATTGCAGACAGTACTGTATCTCCTAGCTCCCCTCATACTGTCAAAAAAGGGAGCCCTGCATTTTGCAGCATTCTTGAACAAACACCGGAGAGCAGAGCAGACACTCTCTGGCCTACAAGCTGGCACTGGTCAGCTTACCCAGCTACATCAGCTCTTCAGGATGCACAGCCAAAATCAAGAAAGTTGTTTTATTTCAGCAGGGAGTATATTAGAGTTTCTAACACTATTAGCCAAAAGAGGTTAACTAGTGGGAATCCACATACTGCCATATTTGCAGAGGTTTTTCTCAACACCTCATTTCCCGCAGGGCTCCCATAAAATTAATGTATTAACTCAAAGTTGTATCACTGGTACTGAAAATAACCCAAGAGTGCAACCTATTAGCTATGGGGAAACTCTCTGTGACTGATGACCATAATAGGTGGTTTTCATTTAGGATAGTAGTGGGAGATTACCGAGCTCACTCACAGACTCAGGAGGAAAAACCATACCAGGTTCCAGTGCTTGAATACAGCTATGCCTCAACCCAAATAAAAAAACATTTTCTGAATATTATTTAAGTTTCTGGTCACACATGTAAAAGAGGTCAGAAATGGATTAGAAGGAAAACACAGTCCAGCCCAAAGGTCCTGAAGCACAAGGACAAATCTGGGGGTCATAGCACTGGGGGCAGCAAAATTATTTCTAGCTGATTCATTCAGTGCAGACTAGCATAGCTTTTTTTTAATGTGAGTGATCTGCAATGGATCAAAGGAGCCACAGGATCAAGCACCAGACTCCGATTCTAAATGCAATTACCCCTGGAGATCCTAAGCTGCGACAACATTTTAAAATCAAGTCAATAAAATTGTTTTACCTGCACACTCCACCTTATATAGCAACTCCAGAGCATTGCTTTCACTGGCAGAATTATCATATCTACATTGAGAAAAATAACTGTCAAGGCAAACTTTAGATTTTGCTCCAGGTGCTCTAGATTCTGTACGCACAAGTCTCTAAGAGTATTTTTTTGGTTACTTGTTCCCAAAGAAAGTCTAGATGCTTCCTAGATTGGTAGTTATCTTCCTAATATATAGAAATAACATCTTCTCAGTATGCAATTTCCCAACCTTAGTAAGAGAGCAGCACAGTAACTGTGGAGGGAAGGGAGGTCTCTTGGTTGAAGCACTAGCAGAAACACCAGGTCAGCACTAAATACCATAGCACACTATAGATTAGTCCCAAAAGCAATCCCCTCAGGCTCCATGTGTAGTTTCCAACTCCAGAGATGTTGTGATGACACTTTTAGTAATAACTATGAAGTGTAGAGATCCTACACTAATTTAGACACCTGGTTTGCTGGCCAGTTCAGTTGGGAGCATTGGTCATCCCTTAGGGCCCACACAACATCTGGTTTATCTGTAATTGTGCAATACATCTTCTTAGTGTTTCTGCCTAACAGGCAGGAGAATACAGTTGACCACTCTTTTTGAGCAGTGAAGTATGCTGTTTGTGCTCAGTCTGAAATCTTTTATTATTTTTACAACATTCAGAGTAGGCTGCCAGGAGAAATTTAGAAGAATAATAAATCTTATTGGTGCCAGGGATGTGGTAGAAGGGCTCAGGACTAACGCAGGGATCTATTTTATGGGTGTCATCTGTTCCTTTTCTGCCAAAGGAAGAATGGCATATTGAAATTACTCTGCTGTAGGCAAGAACAGTAAGGACAGCACATTATCCCCTCTTGGCACCCAGGGAAAAAAAAGAAAAAAAAAAAAAGAAGGAAAACCACTTTGTTGCTAGCACTAAGAAATACAGCAGCTGATAGGGTGCAAGTTAAAATATTAAGTCACTCTGTTTCTGAAATAGCAAGAAGGAAGCCCCACAGAACAGTCTGGTACACCCGCTGTTTGAGGTGGGAAAGATTTGCTGTGGCATTTCAGACAGAAGCATGATATCCTATAAGCAGAAGACAAGAAGACACACAGTAGTGGAAAAAGGTCTCTTAACTCACACATCTGCTAATGGAGGCACGGCTGAAGCAACTGACACAGATCAACTGTTCACAAAAGGACATAACGAGCTCAGAAAGATTTTATTGCAAAATTAAAGACATCCTGCATGTCTTTAATCTCACTTGGCAAAGAAACTGCAATGAGGGCAGATCCTTCTTTCATGCTGTATGAAAGAAGGTCTAGAAGATGTGAATATTTAAGTCTTCAGGGGGTAGAAGGAGGAGAACGGCTACAATAAATAAAGCCAAAAATAAAGGGATTTTTCTTCTCCTTTTATCAGGTTTGGGTCAGCACATACAACACCTAGATTGATGATGTTCATTTATGATGAGCATTCACACATCAGTGACCACTGATCTCTTTAAGACATCTTCTGCCTAAGGAGGGTGCTGGAGGCTTTAGATAAAAATATTAAATGCTATCACCATTAACCTAAAGAAAAGAATATTGAAACGTAGCAATCGTGAACGCAAAGAAATCTTTCTATCTTTCGCAAAGAAAGGACTCCTTGTTCTCCCTGTGCCTAAAGGTCTGAAAACATAACCAGGTTCAAGCTGTAGCATAGAGGCCAGTGCTAAAAGAATTATCTTTGTATTACAAGATGGCCTTGGAGGCTCTAAGATAGATGTGTCCAAAGAGCCTGCATTTACACTTAGAGGCATGGGTTACTCTGCCCTGGAACAGGGAAAGCATTACGGAACCTCTGAAAGTCTCTTTCTGAAATACATGCAGAATTTTATCTAATTCTGACACAAGAGCATGATGTTGCAGTTATCATGAGGTGGAAACTGCAGTATTTGAGAAAACTGTGGTTGGATGTTCCTATACAAGGGCAGGGAGTGGATGAGCTCTCCATAACAGAAGGTGCGGAGGAGAAGTGGAATTCTAAGGAACGATGTTTCATTTTTTTTCCATTGAACAAATCATAATTTGGAGCAACTGGCTACAAAAATCAACATCAGTGGCAATAAGGCCCAGGTAGGGTCTTCCCACTGGGCACACGGTGCACACCATGCTGCTGAAACAGCCAGTGTTGTTCTGTCGAGAGGAGAGCATACGCTACAGACTTCCCTATGATTTTATCTGAGATTTTGGTCTTGTATTTCTTTTTCCCCAGAGGCCCAGGAAGGCTTAAAATAGAAGGCTGTTTTCTTCCAACTGCAAGATTTAGTATACGTATTGACATACTTCTCTAACTTCAAAAAGGAATAATTTTAGCCTGCAGCACAGGCTTGGCTGGTTCTTAAGGTATCCACACCAAGCGACCCATCATCAGCAGAAACTCATTTTCAGAGACACAGCATTCAGGCATGACTTTCATCTCCTGGGGAGAAGAAGAAAGTTGCCTTTATTTAAAGATCTTAAACGCAGCACCAATTACTTATATGGAATCAGCCAGAATCTCTTCAAGCAGAGGCATGGACACACAACAGGTGGCATTTCAAGTGAAAATGTCTCCTGTTTTTCTCAAGATACCCTGGAAACCGAAGAGGGGAGCTCCATATGGGAATACGTTCCCTGGATTTGCAGCACTCCTCCCTGCACAGCTCCAGCCAGCTGCGTTTTTGTGCACCACAGTCTCAGTGCTGCAAGTGATCCTCGTACCAACTGCTGTCATGGAGTGCTGTATTCCAAAACAAAAAACTCTGCAATATCAAGGCTTATGTGTAACAAAGTAAGAAAAACATCAAGGCATAGACAGGTGCCACAAAGTCCTATTCTTTTAAAACAAAGAGTATATTCTTTAGCATACCAAGTAAGTGATGTTCCCACTGACTGAAATGGGATCAAATCCTCAGACAATACAGCACAGAAAAGCAGGCAACCCTCACTGAACCATTCTCATTAAAGCACACTCCTCTGTCAGTGCTAGCGTTACTCTTTTTAAAAAGAAAAAAATAAAATAAAAATCAGCCTTCATTTTTCGGTGACCTTTTAAAAAAAAAGTCTTTTCTATAAAATATTAAAAGCATTGTGGGGAAAAAAAACATTCCTTTTTCTACACTGATAAAACCACACGTTGATTATAAGCCTTTGTGTTGTTGGTTTTTTTTTTCATGTATTAAAGTAGCAACGCAATTGTTACTGATCTGGGATGAAAAGAAACAAACCAAACCAAACAAAACAAGCATAAACACGCAGCTATCATTAGCCATGTAGCCTCACTACGCAGATGCTGGGATATTAGCTTGGATTGTGCAACTATGAGAGAGGAAGAGACTGTGATAGATGAGTAGATAATATCACACAATGTCACCTAGCAAATGGTGATCACTGTGCTCATAGGCAGCCAAACAGCCACGCTGATATCCAGCAGCAACATAATTATATTTTGAATTAGTTTTCTGTGATGCAAAAGGGAAAATAAGAAAGACCATCTGATGCGATCAAGCTACAGAAAAAGACTCAAATAATGTATTTGCTTTCTAGCCCATTATTACATACAGAAAACGAGGCTGTACAATTCCAGCTCATTTCTGAAGAGTCAGGGTCATCTTATTAGGTACAACATATTTACTGTGAACGTGAAGAACTAGTATTGATTTGAATGTAAGTGTTTATGCTTGGTTCTAGGATCCCTCTTTTCCCGTGCTGTCCTAATGAGCCATGAAAATAACCTCGGCTAAATCAGAAATGCCCAACCATAGCTAAAATACACCTTGTAACTGTGCTATCATCGTGACACCAGTAACACGGAAGGAACACGTTTCCAGTTCAGTGGTTTCTAGGAGATACAGGAGTACAGAAGGAAGAATATGGGAATAAGAAGATTGATTTGCAGAGAAGAAAGCTCAGCAGAGGCACAATCCAGGCCTGTAACTACAGCGGCAGGCAGTTCTTGTGCTTTGTCTCATCTCTTTCTGCATTGTCTCAAAATGTATAAAAGCCACCATCACACGTCATCAAAACCAGAGATTTGGACCAGCTCATACATGCATAAAGCAAAATCACATTATAATACAGCAATACCTGAACTAATACAGCTTTGTATTCTAATCTTCATGATGGGAAGACACAGGCGGGCTTCTCAATGGCAGAAATAATGTTCTACGAACCACAGCACCATCCTAGTTTTTAGGGTTTTTTGGGTTGGTTTTTACTAGACTCATTACAAAAGTAGAGCCATTTGAAGGAGTGCTTTCAAATACTACACTTTGAAATTAGTATTCTTACATTCGTTTTTACTTCAATGGATTTTCTACTTCTTGCAGACTTTTTTTTTTTTTTTCCCCAGCAAAATGCCAAACATCTACACAGTAACCCTAAGCAGTGGGTCGGCAAGCTTTTATTATGGGCGAAATCTGTTTGAAGCAGAGGGGTTTGGCAGCTGCATTTAATTCAGAATGAAAGTAGGAAACAGAGTAATTGAAACAATACTGATCTATCCACCCAAACACAAACCTCAGGAAAGGTGACTTAGGAATAGGACTATGAGGACAGGAATTATATATTACTGTAATGAAGAGTGTACACACGTAGAAAACAGAAAGAGAGCAGAAACACTTTGAATCTTCTAAGCATTAGAGAAAGAAAAAAACATTCCAAAAGTTATACGATGCAAACAGAACTGGGAAAGTTGCTGTGCAAGACAGCAAAGGGAGCGTTGAAGCAAAGCAGAAAGAGGCATGGCCCCACAGACAAAGAAAGTAGCCTTGTTATCTGCTGCTTAATGTGTCTGGGGAAATGGGTCATAAGGTGCTCTCTTAGTAAGTAAACTTGAGAGTAGAAAAGAAGTATGAGACAGCATCATCAGTTTCTCTTCATCGAAACCATCTGCCAGACTCAGAACGCTGGCTACTTGCTCCAGCCAGAAGATGCTGCGGTACTGATTTATGCCTACAGCTATTTTTAAGCCTAGGCATCATGCTTAAGTACCTCACTGCATAATGACAACTGCACAAAATAAAGGAAGAAAATGTATTTTTGCAAGTAATTTCCTTCTGTTCCGTAGCAAGTTGTTATTTATACAAGGAATGAGAAACGTCACTTTCATGCATAAACACAAGCTGCAAGGTAATGTCTTTTTAAATGCAGTCTCTTTATCCACCACCCAGGCAAGCACTGATCCTACCGAGCTCGTTGGCAAATCTGCTGCTTCCTGCAGGACGAGGGTCTGACCCGTACTTGTGAATCCTGTCACACAAATAAGCTCTGTAAAATCACAACACAAGGCTGGCAGCTCGGGGCATCACAAGGCTGATGGGGGCAGAAGGCCTTATTTCATTTCATTTTTGAAGCTTTTGAAGACATTGTCCTGTCTTCTTCCTTCCGCTTTCATTCCTTTTTCTTCCGTCCTTCCAGAACCTTTCTGTCCATTCAGACTTCCACTCCATCTCTCATCTATTTCTCTGCTGTCATCTGTCAATTTTGTCTCATCCCAGACTCCAACCCTCTCACCTCACTATCGCCTTTTGGATAAGTACTAATTCAAGGGCAAAAGGACAAAGAAGGAAAAGGGAAGGACATGGAAAAATGCTGAATATTGCTGCTGCTGTAGTTTATAACTCAGTTCTGTGGCTCCCTTGAGCCAGCAGCATTTACGGTCATCAGGGAGTCACAGCAAAATGTAACCCCAGATTATGAGGATGGGAAAAGCAAGTGCCACAGAAAACCTGATAATTCCCATCTAGGAGCTGCAACCATCTACTGGCAGCAGGGCTGCAGAGCCACAGTCCTTACTAGAATCTATGCTGGTGCTATACCAACTAATAAAGAGTTGCAGTAGTGATGTGCTAATTATATTTTTCCACTTCAGTGTGTACCGAACATTGTAAACTATCATTTAGTGTCATTATTTTAATGATATATTATGTTGATAATACAATCTGGGTTAATTCCCAAATGTGAAAGCTAGGGAGAAAAAGATACTCCGATATTTTTTAAATGCATTTTCTCATTAACCCTAAACCAGAAAAAACTATAGTCACAGCTTCAGAGAAAGTAGTCATTTACCAGCAAAGGTAGCAACTATAATTATTCTGGAAACAGTTGTCCCAACCCAATTGTAATCTCTGTTATTTTAGTAGGGGGAAAAAGCCAAAGAGGAGTGAAAAAACAGAATTTTGTATTGTAAGGGGTGTGATTAAGTGCTTTCTTTTAAGGCATCTCTCATCTTTTGCTGACAGAGGGTAAACTGTCAGCTGTGCATTCAGTGCTGGCACAGAAGAAGAAAACAGACATACTTCTGTATGCCTGTCTCAAAAGTGTTAGGACATCAAAGAGTAACAAAGTGGAAGCAAAATACATAATTCTAATCACGCATGTTCCCCATTGTTTTAAGCACTATCAACATTAGATACTTTAAACAGCTTTTATATTTCCTCCTGTAGGCTACTGGCCTACAATCAGCAAGTAATTGTTACCTGTGAAATTCCACCTGAATCAGAAGATTTTCTTATATACTCAGGCAACAACTCCAACACAACCCACAACATGATGACAGACCACGTAAGCCCCATCCCTGGAGGTGTTCAAGGCAAGGTTGGATGGGGCCCAGGGCAGCCTGGTCTAATGTTAGATATGGAGGTTGGCGGCCCTGCCTGCGGCAAGGGGGTTGGAGCTTGATGATCCTTGAGGTGCCTTTCAACCCAAGCTATCCTATGAAGTACTCACTTGCTCCTCTACACTCCCTTGTTGGGTATCTCTGAGCCGCTATAGAAGCAAGGAGACCTCTGTAGGTTCACTGCCCAAAAATTATTTAACTAATTGCTCGAGGGCAAGATGGAAAGTTTATTAGCTTGGCTATCGTAACTACTTTGCCATCAGATACGTAGTTTTAGCTGCTTCAGTCTTATGCTTTCATAGTTAATATCTACACAAATGTCTAAAACATTTAAATACATGACATAGATAAACAGAGGTATCTTGTGTATCAGGACCTGAATTTACCTACTGAGACAAACAAATGGGATATTACAAAAATGATCTACCTTATGCATTGGAGAGCTGAACTTTCCCGTGGAAAGACTTGATGAATTACTTCCAATACATACTTATTCAGTATAGACTCATGATAAAATTATTTTATCTTTCTTCCCCAGCACGGCTTCACAGAACTGTATGTAAGATTTAAGCATAGAGTCACAGAATCATAGAATGCCCTGGGTTGAAAGGGACCACAATGATCATCCAGTTCCAACCCCCTGCTACGTGCAGGGTCACCAACCACCAGACCAGGCTGCCCAGAGCCACGTCCAGCCTGGCCTTGAATGCCTCCAGGGATGGGGCATCCACAGCCTCCTTGGGCAGCCTGTTCCAGTGTGGCGCCACCCTCTGTGAGAAAAACTGCCACCTAATATCTAACCTAAACCTCTCCTGTCTCAGTTTAAAACCATTCCCCCTTGTCTTATCACTATCCACCCTTGTAAACAGCTGTTCCCCTTCCTGTTTATATGCTCCATTCAAGCATGCTTGAATGTCTCTAATAAAAAAAAATCCTCAATGTCTAAATGTTTGAGTGCTCCTCTAGGCATATCCATCCTGCCTGACTCCCTCCTCCCTAACACTCAAACTAGGAATAGCCACCTTGAATAAAACAGAGGCCTACTAATACAGGATATGCCATAGGGACAAATGAATCTCAAGTCCAGGACCTTCACCAACCTCCACTGCTTCCTGCAAGTGGCAGAGCACAGATTTCTTGCAGACTGGCATGGCAGGCTACCAACTAAACCCCACTTCGGTGCTATCTTTTCTGTTAACGGAGTCCCACTAGATTCAATCAGTGTTTATCAAATCATGGAAAAATTGAGGGTTTTTTTTGTCCTCCAGGTGCACAGAGGCAGAAGAGAACAAAAGGACTCATGAAACATTTACATTGGGCACTGCTGGCAGCAGCTTACTTCACTTCGGACAGAGTGGAGAAAGGGCAGCTCCCAGAAACAGCAGGGAGTGACAAGCCTGAGAAAAGCCCTGGGTTTTAGATATTCAGAGATGTGCTTCAGAAAGTCATTAAGACATTTCACCACAGAGTCAAAGACAAGAGCTTGAGCCTCACTTCTGACTGCCATCAGCAGACTACAGCACAAAGAGAGAAAACGGAGATCTAAATCCCTTCATTTTATCTGTTGCTGTCCTATTTTCACCCCCAAACTACCCCAGCAGAGGGGAGATGTGAAAACTTTCAGGTTACACAACTCTGCATTTTCACAGCGTTGTTTAGCACTGCGATGGCTATAATTGTGATACTCTGAGAACATTTGCAACTTTCTGCAGATCTCACACTCGCACTTCTGCCCAACTGGTGTGATGTGCTCGTGTTATAACAGTTCAACGTGTTGCAGCTAAAAGCTGTCAAGAACGTTGGCTCAAATGATTTTCTCCATACATTGTCCCTTGCTTAGGCCTTTACATCTAGCAATCAGAGGCACTCAGTGCTATCTGCAACCTTTAGACTAGGAAAATGATTTAATCTCTGTGCTCAGCATCCTCACTTGTCAGTCTGATATACTAATGCCCCCTCCTCTCACACAGGCAAGTGGAACAGGAACTTTGGAAATGAAGGACCAAGTGGGTGGCACCTCCCTACAGATAAATGAGTTATGTAAATCAGAGAGAGGTTTATGACAGATTAGGCATTCCAGTCTATCTAATGATCTTGGTGATCCTGGTCATATTGCAGAGCAGTCAGCTGCATTTTCCATCATCTTACTGATGCCTTGAGGCAGGAATAAGAAGAAATGTTTCCCAGCAGCTGCACTCAGACAAAACAGCAAATGTTTTTAGTAAAAGATCCAAACCTTGCAGAGCCTGGGAAAGAACTAACAACAGAAATTTCTCAGAGCTAGCCATCCCTTTCCCTTCTTTCATCCCAGAACACTGCTGACATGCTTTGCCTGGGTGCTGGGGCGATTTGTTTGAAGCTCTCTGGCTTGTCTGTTGTTTTTTTTTTTGCATCCCTTCTCACCCCCCCATCTGACTTCTTGACCCCTTGGGAAGTTTCTGCTCTAGCAGGTGTGTAATCAAACCTAGGGGAAGATCAGATGGGCTTGCTTACACAGTCATTACTGGTCTCTACAAAGCCCAAGGGGCTCCTTTTCTGATGCTTTAGAGATCTGTAAAATAAATCAGGAAAGAGCTGTGGAGCTCTTTAAAAAAAAGCAATGAAGAGGAAAGTTGGAACACATGACTGAGGAGGTCTATCGGAGGCACCCCAATTTTTGCAACAAATCCAGCAATCTCTGCTGATATTTACTTGAAGAATAGAGCCAGCAGATCTGAACATTTGCTCATCTTTTGCAAAGATTTTTCAGTCTGTTCCACATGTATGACCTGAGTGCTCTAGCTACAGACAACGCAGGCTATTTTTTCCCCCCTCAATAAACAGTTTGCCTGAAGAGTGTCAGGAGAAAGGCCATACACTATTAAGAAGAGCTGATCTTTATTAAGATCCAAATCTTGCTCCACCCTACACTTACTGAATCTTTTGATTGCAAAATAAACAAAACTTTGTATAGATTGGCTGCACGGTTGATCTTGAATGTAATGGAAATGTGCTCACACCACAATTTAAGCAATAGAGTATTTCACTATAAGAACAGGTTAGGAAATCAACTTGAGAAATTTGCATTCAAACAAAATGAACAGTATGTATGTTATTTGCTACCCCGTGTCCTTGTATTATTTCTGTAAATGAATTTCAACTCCTCACCAGTCACACAAGTAGACAACAGTGAAGGATTTGTACATAAGCATCTAAGAAAAAAAGCTTGATGAGTTGATCTGCAATTTGTTTTGGAAAAAAAATTGTTATCCACTTCATATCATCATTGGAGAAATTGCTTTTCAAATTTATTACATCTCAGGCATACTAAGTATGCTCTAATGAGTTCAAAAATGTGTAATGACACTGTTAATTCTATGGCTAGCTTGGAATCAAGCCTCTTTCTTCTCTTCAAAGGAAAATAGGATTATCAACTGCACTAGGAGAATTTTCTTAACATGATTGATAGGAAGAAAGAGTAATCACCTTTGAAGTGCCACTACATATAACACCTCTCTAGTGTTCTCTTTTTCCTCCTGACATCCATGAGTAATTGAAAGTAAAGAAGCTGCTTAGTGTGATCAATGAAGCCCAAATGACAGCCCCTTCTACAACACCTACCAGCACAGTTGGGTGACAACAACATCATCTTTGATACTTTAGAGTTGACACAGGGCAACATCTTTTTGAAGTACCTGACTTCAGTTTGGCAGATATCACATTTTCAGGAACTCTAATGACTTGTACTGGGTGCTCATCCATCAGCACAGAAGACCTCGAGCCTTCTGAGCAATAATGCTGGAAGCTGGGTTGGAAATCCAAGTCTGACACTTGGGTTTGGACACAGCCTCAAATCACCAGACTTCAGCTATAGAAAAGCCTCCAAACCTGTTTCACAGCCAGTGAATATAGGGATGCTTTACTGCAAAAGATGGTGCTGAGCTCTTCCTAAATATTACCTGCCCTGTGTTGCACAGAATGTTCTGCACAGCACCATAGAGATCTCCAGAGACAAGATGGCCAGGCACTACCATGCTCCCCAAGTAGACTGGAATTGACTCACTGCATATTTCTCAGGGATTATGTTGTCTTAGAAAGCAGAAAAGGAAAAAAAAAAATACAGAACAGCACTGATTTGATTGCATCCTATTTATCCATATAACTACTCTAATATTTTTTGGTATTAGCAGCTTAGATATTTACAATGAATTAAACTATTGTTGCACAAGGAAGTAGCGAAACAACTGTCTCTCTCATATTGAATTCTCTGCAGAATTACAGGCTAGCGTGAGCTGACTTTTCTAAGAATAATTCTCACAGAAGATAACCCACGAATCAAGCAACTGTGAACACACTGGGCCTCTATCTTGTGTACCAGGAAAAAAATGCTCCTACTCAACAAGCATCTCTTAAAAAAAATATTAAAGGTAACTTTACCGAAGTTTAAACTGCTAAGATCAAACCTATTGTTTCACAGTCCTAGGCGCTGAAATTGGAGGTGGCACACCAAGGTTAAATCACAGTATTGACAACTTCTTGTGTCAGACATCTGTCAAAATGTAATAAGGAACCCGTGAAAAGAGATAAGATGCCAAAAGCAGATCGCAACAGTTTTTCATTTTCATACATCAGGATTCATAAGTCAGAGAAACTATATACTTCTAAAATCATGGTGGCTGCTACATGCAAATGTCCTGTTTGGCAGATAATTAGACTGGGTCAAACTGTGCATGCTTTAGTATACTGCAAAATTCCACGTATGGGAATAACCTTCCCTGGTATGGATGGCAGAAGAGACTGCTGTGAGTCTGACCAAATCAATACCCCAGCACAGCACATGCCTGTTATCACCCTTGCAGCTACTCCATGGGTTCTTCTCACCTGTTTTCCATGCCTCCTAGTACACATCACAAGAAGTCCAAGCCCCATTTTGTTTACAAAGAAACTGGTGGTACATCAACCCAAAGCAACAAAACTGTTTAAGAAGAGAAAGAGGTATCAACCGAGCCAAATCAATATGCTTACCAATACATTTGGTTAATGCATTATGGGAGATCTTATCAGTGCAGCAACTGATCTAGGGAACCAAAGCTGGGTAAAATAGGTAAATCGTGAGAATATGGAGTGTTTCAAAACTGCAGATAGGTCCCACAAGCACAGGAAGAAAAGTGGTTCGGTGCTGTGGTACTGACAACTTCTTTCTAAAGGAGATTACTATAATATCTGTCCTTTGTAATTAAAGTGAAGTGACTTTAACACGGAAGGACTTGCTGAATGTTATTGACATTATCAAATGATGCAGTCACAGAATAACTTAAATAACATGCACATCTCTTGGCTGGCAAACTTGCTATAATGAGTTCTGGCTTTACAGCAGTAAATAACCTCTAGTAAATCCACTTCCCCCTCTTACATTAGCTATGTTTATATGAGAAAAATAATAAAAACAATAACTACGAGATGTTAATACATTATGTAAAAGAAACACTTATTTCCATGTGGAAAAAGATGATTTTCCTTTCAGAGCCCGATCATAATTTTCTGGTTCATTTTAAACAGCCCCATTCTGCAACATAAGACAACACTGTATTTGCTTGAGAGTCTGCTTCTTGAAGCTGATTTCTCTACAACTGTGAAAGATTCCATCTCAAATACCTATGTAGTGCTTTGGCAATGCCACTCCTATCAGCAGGAAGAGGAGTTCATAGCCACAGCTTTGCAAGAAAAAAAGTAACATCTTCCTGTGGTTATTGATTGCCATCTCTTTTTGTGACACATTTGTGACTTTCAGTGACTTACACAGTAAGTGTTCTACAATAGTAATGCATCTTCTCTGTTTATTTGTTCATCTATGTGATAAATTTCAAATTCATCCTAGGAAAACAAATCTAAGATTTTTGACAGAAAAAAAAATATTAAATGAATATTAATTTATGAAAGGCCACAGAGTAACACCCAACACAAGACTAACCTGTTGTGTGCACATGTGCATAGATACCACCTATAGGCACATATCAATGTATGAAAAGCATGTTTGTTTTTTTCCCCCTCCCTCCCCAATTAAGTGATTCAGCGACCTGCTACCCACTCTCTCTTGCCAGAGGGGCCAGCAACAGGGCTCAGCACTGCCTGCTTCTGCAGAGGGACCCAGAAGATAAGTAAGGTTTGGGACCTCAGGCTTGACCCCAACCACAAGCAATTTGAAAGGGACAAAGTTATCAACAGTAGTCATTTCCCAAAGGCTCTTTGTGCCCCTGCTGCTGGCAGGATTTAAAGTCTGGAAGCAAAGTCAGAATTGCTATTTACTAATTTTTTTTCTGGAAACTTCCAAACACCTCACTAAAAAAAATGTTTAAAAAAAAAAAAAAAAAAGGCTTACTATGCCTGGTGCACACAAAACAAAAACCAGTCCTTGCCATGGAGTTTGCAAACCAAGTGTCCTACACATACACACTGGGTAGTCTCACCCTCACCTGCACTCCAGTCAATAATGTCACATTCTCCATGCCATGGACTGCAACAATCTGCATGACTTTGCAGTGTAACAAGGCAATATTTAGAAAACGTAACTCTTAGGCTGAAATAATTTGTAGCATCTCCAGAAAGCTATTTCCCTCAGCAGCACCCTCCTCCAGCCTAGTGCTTATTCTATCATACAGCTACATTGGTGCTGTGCTCTGTGTACCCTCAGCTCCCACTGGCTCCGTGGGAGTTCACTCTCCCAGCAGTGCTCACAAGTGCAGCAGTTTGATGCAGCACTGCTGAGATAACCACAGCTCACCTAAGAGCTGATCTTTTACCAAAAGGTCCAGAACAAAGGCACTTGGGTGGTGGCTCCTGCATTTAGAATTGCAAGAGGTCAAAGCTTATGGGAACTTTATTATCTGCACAAGCCATCACACTTCAGATGAAATGCAAAAGGACGTGACACTCCAAAATTATGCCTTACTGCTCCTCTAATGGTAGCTACGGCGCACAGAAATATCCTTTAATCAGTTATCCTCAACCATCTTCCAGTGCTCTGCCTTTTATAATTAAAACATGCTAGCCAGAAGGAAATAGGAGATTAACTAGCATTCACAACATGCCTTTGAGCAGAGATTTACAGAGAACAAGTCATTTGAAATTGAAAAGATATTCCAATCCTTTCTGAAAGTTCTGAAGAATATGAGCAGAAGTGCAAAGAGAGTAACCAGAACTATTCACACAGACTGCTAATGTCAAGATGATGAAAATACAAAGTTTTGCATTCCTGTTACAGGAAGAGAAAAGGCTCTGCCTGGCACTGAGCTCTGCTGGTAACCCTGAAAGGCCATTTTTCCTCCTGTATCTCTGGTGTGGAGAAGTTCCTTATCTCCCCGTTCTTTGCTCATAAGACTGCTTGTTCCTTTTTTCCTTCTAAAATCAGGCACCTTAGAGAGAAGCCAGTTCAACTGGAGTCCCTCAGTAGTCTGAAGGAGACGTGTCACCCTGTGGAAGTGCCTCTGTCTCCCCACAGCTTACAGGAAAAGCCTTCTGCACTGAGGTGCTTTCACTGTGCCCACTAAGCCAGACAAATGCCTACCCTAGAGTTAAACACAGTTAAACACCCTATCCTGTATTTAGATAGGCATTTCTGGTGATGGTATGGAAACTACTGCATTTCTCTGCGTGGACTCAAAGCTAAATTGAACATCCTCTTCTACAAGCTAAACTTTCTTCTCTTCACTTTTGGTACCATTATGGAAATGGATGCTGACAGTGTTTGCTCTTGACCTCAGTTCAAGCTCCTTTTGTTTCTCCATGTAGTCCAAACAAAGGTAAATACTAAAGGTGGCTTACAAACACTAACATCTGGGGAAAAGGTGAGGGGAAAAAAGTGCTTATAAGATCACACTGGTGTCAGGTAAACAGTTAAAGCACGGGAGAGATGGCAAGGTGCTGCATTTAGCCTGTTGTAAGTCTGAAGGTTCCAGTCTTAAATCTCAAAGCAAACATGGTTCAGATATCCTTTGTTTCTAGTTTTAACAGCTGCACCTCATGCTCAGTCCTTGATAACATGCAGCTATGCAAAAGCAGAAGGTGCTACAACTCAATCACAGAGACCTTTCTCAAGAGACAGGTTTCCTTTTACACACTGCACCGCAAAAATATACAACATAATACAGCCAGGAAAGGAGCAGGGGTCATTACCTCATGGGTCCCATGGTTTAAGCTTTTGGTTTTGAAGTATGTCTGCCTTTCTGATAGGACAATGGTTCTGTTGCTGTTTTCATAAACCGTTTCACATATCTATTTGCTCAAAACTTATTAAGATGAGAAAATGGGTTACACCTACCATTGCAGAATAGATATTATCTACCCAAGTATTATTTGCATGGATATCATGCTGTCACAGATATTAAAATGAGTGTTTCACCAGCATGTAAACTAGATCACAAGAGAAAAAAAAAAAAAAGGAGCTAATTAGAATACAAAAGGTGCAAGGCAAAATAAACAGAACAAGCAATGAGCCAGATAACAGCATTCTTTAGGCCTTTACAAGGACGTTATTCCTCCATACTTGTTTGGCAGAAGCATCCATCGTTGATAGCAAGATTTCCATTGTCTCCTGTAAAGGATTTTCTGTTATTGGCACCAATCTTACTTTTCAAACATACATTTCCTGAGTCAAATCCATTTTGGACCACTCATACAGCGCATCTCAAGGGATGTTTGGGTTGCATGCTTGACCTTCCCCAGGTGCTACTTACTGTTGTAATAGCTGGATTTTAGCTTGATTGCTGGAAGCAAGGGCTTTCAGGAACATTTCTACTTCTACTGAAAGCATAGAGCAATTCTTACATCTTCCTGATGGATCAAAAAAAGCCTTAAAGTGTGTCTAAACATACCCAATTTTTTCAGAAACTAAAAGACAAACAATAGTAAGTCCAAGGTTAGTCTCTCTCTTGCCTGTTAATCTCTTGTTTTATTAAGTCACTTCTATCATTTTAGGAGGCCAGCTCCTGATTCCTGAAAACCTGAAGGCAGTAATACCCACTACTAAGCCAGCCTAATAACAGCTAGGGGAGTTCACTTTTGCAGAGTAATTATCTCATCCTGAACTAAGGAGTTTTGCTGACCAAGGAAAGGCACTTCTCCAGTTAACTAGAGACCTGAATGCATTTGTTATAAAGAGTACGCTGTTATTTCTTGTGCTCTACATAAGAGCTATGAATTGACTGCACAGGTAGGTGCTATCGTTCATTTCCTGGCTATCGTTCAGTTCCCTTTCCATACTGGGATACCCCAGCAGTGGGAAATCTTCCAAGCCAGTATGTGTGCGCGTGGCACAGAGCACAGTCTACACCCACCTGGGAGTCTGTATGCACTGCACCTCAGTCCAATGTGCAAACTCTTTTCTACATTGATTTAAGGAAGTCCTGGATTTTTAACCACTCATGATGAGTCATAGGAAACCTCACAACCATGGGAGTTTGTCATCCCTTGCATTACCCATATGCCTGCAGCCAAGCAGAGAGGATGCTAAAGACAGTTTCTTAACTCTTCAATATTTTATCAATACTTTTTACATAATATTTTAGCTTCTAGATATCCTCCTGTAAATCACTAAATGCCTGAAGTAGCTTTCCTATTCCAATTTATATATATATATATATATAATTCAGTCTGTGGCATATACACATATGATGTGAAGGCTGATTGAGTTATGCCTTTACATATTCTGACAAGGTCTTCCCACAGTGCTCAGGAATATTCATGGCAAGAAAGGGAAATGGTATTGAAATACAGAAACTTGCCAGCTCTCACCCTCACAAATAGTTTGCCTCGAGTCCATCCTGAATGCTAAACACTGCAAAAACAGATGTAGTATGTAAGAAATAGTTCAAGTGACGTAGCTGAAGAAAAAAAAAAAATGGGTGTACCTGATGCCTAGCAATAACTTGCAAATCTCTGCAAATACACAACTGAGATTAAATAACTTCTTTCCCAAAGTAAAGACACATTACGTTGGTAAGTTAACTAATATAGTCTTACTCTGAGAAACCTGAGCCATTCTCACTGACTCCTACTAAGAGAACATAGCTGTGTCATTTTGTAAATGACACTTTGTTGTCACTGCACTTCAGAGAGCTGAATAATAAGGGATTTCTGAATTGTAGGTACTGTGAGAAAGTAACAGGATTTTAACTAACGGGTGAAATTTGCATCTAGGTACCCAGTGAAGGAAGGATCAATGTCCATTTTGACTTCAATGTATGTAAGGCAGAAAGTGCTTTTTTGATAAAGCAAAAACAGGGGGATGTTCTAAGCAGTGCTCTTGCCTCTAGAAAAGGTGAAGGGGCAGGATTTTGCCCTGCAAGCAGGATAAAGTATAGCCAAGTTACCAGTTGCTCAAGAATTTACAGAATGATTTCCATAGTAGTCCTTTCTGGAAATAGTTACAAACGTCATTTTCTCTTTTATTACAAAACAGATAATCATTTTCCTCCACCATTTACTAGAAATTGGGACCCTTTTTTTCCTACGTTGAGCACCACCCATGAAATAGGTTTCTGTTGTTTGTCTTCTCAAAAGCAGAAAGGCCCTGATTGTCAAATGAATGAACTAAGCTTTGTTAGCAGGTTGATGAAAAGCTTTTGTTAACTTTAATAGTCAGGATATTTCTACCATTACAGTACCCTTTGAATGGGGTTTTGGGATAAGTTTATCAATTAAGTCTGTCACCTCAGGAACGGGAGTAATGTTCAGATTATTTTACTACAGGACAAAATAAAACAATGTCAACCAGTTGGCTGTTACGAGAAACAGAGTACAGCGCCCAGAAATCCCTCTTACTACATTCTGTCTCTGCTTCAGACCACCTCACCTCACAGAATTTTGCTGCCATGCATTCAAATGTCATCAACAATAACCATTGACCAAGGTTGTGGAGAGTCAGTGAGTAACAGGATTGGTTAAAAGACAAGAAACCAATAAGAATTGGTTTTACGAGAGATTTTACTCGTTTCATCTCTCTTAGAGGGGATCTCTTACCTCCCAAGTCCTTAAATTAAAAAGTCAGCAAAAGGATGTGCTGAATCCCAGATGTTAATTGCACAGACTCACTGGATTAGAACTGCAGATAATTAATTGCAAAACTTTAATACATACTAAACTAAATGGATGATAGGATTTCCAGTAGGTGGTTCTGAGGTCCAGAAGGGGAAGATTATTTCTTAAAATATGAGAGCCCTAGAGGCCAACATCATCCACAATGTCTGATTTCAGGAAGTTAGGGAAGCTTGGGGAAACAGCAGAAGGGCCAAGTGAGGAGCTGTAGTGCTTACACATACAGTGCAGCACCTCAAGGGGCTTCATGTACTGCAGTTCATTTTGGTAAGAAAGCAGCAGCTTTTTTTAGCTTTTAGACACAGTGTGTGATTGTTCACCATGTCTCCTGTAAGGTCAGCTGTAGACAAAATGATCCATTAGATCTTGCTTTAAAACAAAACAAAAAGCCACCACCACAGCATTTACTGCTATGATACCATAATCTCATTCTCCCAGTCCTTAGGAATACAGTTTGTCTGATAAAGCTCAGAGTAAAGCAATGTAAAGACAGATGAACTACGATAAAGACCTTTTTAAGGGAAAAATGCCTACTTTTGTGAGGATTTTTTTTTTTTTTTTTAAATCTGGGAAGCACATAAAGCTAGAAGAACATGACTAACAGAGCAATTATTATTTCATTTATTCATGGTAGATCTGGAAGGCCTCAGACACAATAAAAGTCACACAGTATCTGATGTTACTTGCTCATTAAAATATGAATTGAAAAGGAAAGGCAAAAGTAAAGAGTGGCAGAGGGTTTAAGTCATATGTCATCTATAAGAGATTAGGAAACTGCATCTGGCTTTGAGTCCCTCCCCAGTTTCTTACCCTCACCACTCCTCTCTAACTCCATGCACCAGAGGACTTCACTTTTGCACACTGCCTACCTGGTGTTTCACTGATACAAATGAAATCAGATGTTTTCTTTCCTCCCAAAATGTGCAGTGGTGACTTTCAGACCTAAATTTGCAGGTGTCTGCTGTGTGCTCCTGGGATTTTATTATATGACCAAGAGGCATAATTTGAAACTATTGTTATGCTGATAATGCCACAGCTTATTTTCCTATTACAGGTGATCCAAGGGAAGTAATTTCCTGTTTGATGAGACACCTAAATGACATGTAGCTGTGGGTATCAGAAAAACATGCCCTGCGATTAAATTTAAAGAATGGTGAGTTTATACTGGCTGGTGCCTGATACTTTTTGAATGGCACTTCATGCTTTGCAGCTCCATTTAAAGGAAGTTTTATAGCATCTCATTTGAAGGTTCACGACCTCAAGGTCATCTTTGATATCAGCCCATCTTTTGATTATCAGTTTAGCTACGTGACAAAAACTTCTACACCTACAGAGGACAGTAAGTAAGGCTACAACCAAGGCTGTCTCAGGAGGGTGCTAGGCTGTCATTCATGCTTTCATTACATCTCAGCTGGATTATCGAAACATATTGTTCCCCGGCCTTCCGGACCAGGCACTTCAGAAGCGGCAACACAGCAAAAATATTAAAGCTGGAGGGATTAAGTAGCTGTCAGCGAGCATGGCCCACAGCAGCCATGCTGAGAGCTTAACAAGAACCACAGGTAAGGCATCAAACTGTACTTCTGTTCTCCCAACCCCACCTCTAATAATAGTTCTCCACATCTGCACCAGGGGCGAGCCCAAGAAATAGATTTGGCCCCTCTGTATTGCTATTAGTGATGGGGCAGACAGAGGTTGAGGACTTGCTGAGCACCGTGTGATGCTATGTACATCAAGCAACTGTAGGGAGAACAAATTTGCCTTCCAATTGTCTCAGAGCCCAGGGATTCTTCTGCCAAATTTAACCAATAGATCCACTCTTCATTTCTTCAACATTATTTACTTTGTCAAAGGAGAAGTTCCCAGCTGCGCTTTCCAAATTCCTCTGGATGTCACCCAGACCACCTGCGTTCCCCAGCTCCCTCCTCTAGGATCAGAGCTATTAAAACAAAATGACAAATTTGATATTAAAGCCAGTGTATTTATGTAACATGAAGTAATCTACTAACCAACCAAGAGCTTAAGATATTACTCAGCTGTAAGGTTAAAATACATCCCTGAACACTTGCTCCATTAGTAGATGGCTGCAGCTACTCCTCCCTATTGGACTCAGCTATGGATCCAGTGCACACTGCTGCTCACAGCAGTCTCACATCAGTTGGACCTGAGATACAGGTGTTGGGGTCCAGCTGCACTCCCATCTCCTGGCATTGTGGTTAAAAAGAGATTGCACAGCTACTTTCAGTCTGCATAGAAATGTAATGCAGAGACATACCGAATACTCATGGAGAATAAAAATGGGACAAATAAGACTTCAGAGAGGACTTGTTAACAGAGTCGCTATGGATAAAACATCTAAAGCTTATTTTTAACATAGAGGTTTTGCATTACAGAGTTGAGCCACAACTCACTGAGCATCACATAACAACCTTTGAATACTTTTAAGCAGAGACCAAAAGTATTTATTGAACCACATGTACTCTCAGTGGTATCTCAATCTCTCTTCCATACAAACACCTCCTCAGTTCTCATTCTGTAGTTCGCTACTTCTATGGTTCTCCTACATTTGAAGGGCGTTTGGAAATTTACTGTATGTTGTAATGCATTGGTATAATTACAAAATCTCATTAAGAAGGACTTGATTATTGATTTACTGGTTTTCTATTCATTAAATTTCACTATAAAAAGCATTATTACTTTTTAAGTCAGCATGCTTAGACACAAATGGAATTATCATAAGAGAAACAACATAAAATGGAGCTATTAATATTAAAACAGTTATAGTTTGAAGATTATTCATTTAATAAATCTTTGTGATATTAGCAAGATTGATGAGTAGTAGTACAAATGAGGGGAACATGGGAGAGATGATCATTTATTATCATTACAGAGATATAAAGTATGATTCAGTGTTTCATAATGGATGTTAAATTTGATTTAACATATGGCTGACTCATTCTCTGAAAACTGTTCTTAAAGACAAACTCATTGAAAAGTCAAATCCATTGTCTTAATAATACACTTGAATTATCTTTTGATAAGAAAATAACTACCATGTCCTAAGACAGATCAGGCAGATTGTGGCAGAGCTGCCATGCTATATGCCAGCAGTACAGAAAATCCACACTTAAGGTTAGCAATAATGCCTGAAGTATGTCAGGGTGAGAACAGAAAATGAGTGCAAACCATCTTCCGTAGCAAATCCACGTGCACAAAGGGCTACTCTGCCACTTCCCCTGTGTGTGCACGTTCAATACTGCTTTTTGTTCATGCAAAATGCCACAGCAAGTGTGTATCTGAGTATGAACAAGAGGTGACACTTCCTAATTCTTGCACTGCACAATCTGAGATGTAAAAGAGCAGTCCTAAGCTAGAACACCTGCACTACTCGAGCATTACAGCCCCAAAGAAATGCTAAGCAGCAGAAACTGGGTGTTGCTGCTCTGATGACACTATTCAGTACCTTATTAATAGAAAGTCAAACATGTAAGAAGGGATAATTAATTGCTTGCTCATTGCTTTAAACAGCCTAGCTGGCTAACAAACAAGTCATCTTAAATGAACGACTGATATTTCTTGGTGAATAAAGACCTGGAAGACATTTTTGGTGTGTAGATCTGAAGTAACTACTATCCAAATTAACAGCGCGTTCACAGTGATCTCACAAAGTTCCTGCTGAGCGGTCTTGCCACTAAAACTTGGGAAAAATACTCTTATAGGTCCATCATTATTTTGCTGAGGATTAAGAGTAAGCAGGATTTATTTTTTCCCTGCCCTGTCCCCGACATCTAACCCTTCCCCCCCCTCCATGAACAGGACATCAGTGAGACTGAATGAATGCCCTGTAGCATCCTTGGCACATTCAATGCCATTGTCATATATCCCCTGTCCAAAACTGACATTTTGCACTTCTCCATCCTCTGTGCCTGCTGCCTTTCCTTGGTGGTAGTTATTTGCAATTAATTCTGTTTAATTAGGAAACTAATCAAATAAATACCTCACCACCTCACTGTTCCTCTTGCAGCAGACTAGGGGATATTTATTTATTCATCCTATTGTGATAGTCCAGTCCTTGTTAAAATACTGGCAACACGAGTCCCAGCGGTATGGTTTACTGGAAGGTTTACAGTTCTGGCCCATGAGGTTCCACTTTAGAAATCATCCTCATAAATAGACTCCAGTAAAGGTCTGATGTTTTAATTTCCCACCTCTACAAAGTTTTACTTGTTTCTACCCTCTGTCGCATGCTATAACTAATCCAGACTTGTACTTAAAGGAAAAGGATTGCTGAGCTGCTCTGTTACCCCTTTTTATGAAACAATTTACATCTCTAAAGGAAAGGCTTTGTCTTGTTCTAGCAAATTGAAGGCCTAATGCTGGGTTGTGTTGCAGGATCTGGCCTTTAATAACAAATATATTCCTGTTCACACATCATTCCAAATACCACCTCATGTAAAGGAAATGTGACAGACTTAAATATGCAGAAGAGTAACAGAGTATTACGGTCTTTATTCTTCAAATATCATAATCAGGTAGTCATCTGCTAAAGTGTCCTGTTCACTTTCTCTTTTAGCCACTTATTTATTTAGGAAGGAATTCAATCTGCACATCAACATTTTGTACATCTTAGATGCACTGCCTTCACACATTTCACTTTTTCTCCATCTCTTCCATGAGAATTTACTTTCTCTTATATAGCACTGTTCAAGCAAGCTTTCCAGTTGTTAAATGCACTGAGGAAGTATTAGGAGAAAATTGTGACACGATGAAAAGGTCTCAGAACATTTGGCAATGGATGTATATGCAGAGAGTCTACTGAGGCAGAGACGATTTGCAATAGGAAAATTCTAGCATCTACATAGGTTCTAACTCTCTCTTCCTTCTAATTTTACAGACTGACAACGGATTCAAAAGCTCCCAGGAGAAAGTGAGCATGGCTAAAATGTAGGAGGTCTGGTACAAAGATGAACAAGCCTTGTTAAGTGAAACCTTTGAATATGTATGCCCTTTTTGATTTGCTGCAGTGAGTTTCTCTACTGCTGGTAATTCACTTCTGCTTGTTTACATTTAAAGGATAACATTCGTAACAGAAAACACAAATGAAAAAATGGCTTCTGCAGATGATTAAGTGTTACAGAAAGATAAGGTTGCAAGCTAACTGTGAAAGCTGTTAATCGCACATTTACCCCAACATCAGCAGCACTGTCTCATTTACACTCTCCTTCCTTGCAAACCACACAAGAAAAAGGACATTTACAAGACATGGAGGCATGGATATGCTTTCCTAGTGCTTTTCTGGACTATCTGATGCTTATTCTGTGAAGTTTCTCACAGGTGAATAAGCTGTCCAAAGGTAAAACCTTGCATGCTCAGCACTGTGCTGAGGAGACAGAATTAAGAAAAAAAAAATTAATTGCTTTTGTTTAATTTGTGGTTAATCAAAAGGATGTTTCTTCTCACCACAGCATCACAGGTACCTGCAAAAATGTTGTATTTTAATCAAATACATATACATCTTGGGCAAAATTAATCAATGGTGAAATAGCAGATCAACTAGATTCAACTACCAATAAGATTTTTCTGAAGTGTATAGAAGCAGTAAGATTTGCACTAAGTGGCAATTTGTAGTTTATATAAAGATCATAAAGACACTAATCATGCAAACCGTGGCTTCAAGCACTCTTTATCCCAGCATCATTCATTCCAGCGTTGAGCCCATCCCAAGCCATTACCAGCAGCTCTTTGTTAAAGTAAGCAGATCCTGCCAGATTTGAAGCATTTCAAAGCTCTTTTGGACTGGATGGACCAACTGTCCAGACATGGGTGCTTCCACTGCTTTTACTTATCTTTTTTCAGAACTTTACTGATACGTTTAGGATTGCTGGTTTCATCTCTATTGCCGCCAACAGGCACACATGCTTACTTTCTTCATGTGATAGGGATATTTTTTCTATAACCTCAAACTTCTATCTTTTATTTCAGCCCTTTGAGCATTTCTAAACAAAATAGGTGAGTATTTGAAGAAAAAGGAAAACTACTGCATAGCATTTAGATATTTAAGTAACGTTGATCTCTCTTTGATGCTTGTCTTTGGCCAAGTTGTCATAGATTTGTTCATTAGTATCCAGTTTTTACATCCACTGTAGTTTTTTCCTTCTTCTTTATATGGCACATATGTATAACTATGAATTTCTGAACTGCAAGACTCATCATTCACTTTAAATTATCTGATTACAGCTCCATTGTTTTTATGAGCTTTCAAGGATGAAGACATCTGAAAACAGTTAGTGGCTCAAATGCTTTAAATGCCAAGGATACAAATTTATAATCTTGACTGCTGCTGCATCTCATCCTATGTGACTGCCTTAAAAACCTACACACCGAATCATCACCAAACATGAGTTTGTAGCAGTAGGAACTGTCATTACTAAGGACACTCAGGGCTACTACCTTGGGTGAAAAGTTGTAAAACTTATCTGCACCAATGTTAAATTACTATCAGCCTATGCAAATGTTTCACAGCACCAGATACATGAAGTACTGACATCTGAAAATGTTAAGCGTACATGTTGTTAATTATGTTTCTTCTTTCTCATGGCCATGGTTTCTAAAAAGTCTTTCCAAACGGGAGGTGAGATGGAAATGGGAAAGCCTCCTTCTGTGTAGCTCCATGCTTTATCTGGATCTTTTCACCGCCTCCTAGCCAAGCTTAAATGCCACATAGATGATATTCAGAATATACGGCTTTTCTGTTCTTTTTTGTTCTTGGGCTTCCAACACTGATGCTATTGTTGAGCACTCAAAGGCTCTTTGTAGCCCAAAATAGCTGTACCAAGACTTTGCCGTATTCAATCATTTTTACCCAGAACCTGATTTCTATTCTGTAGAGTAGCAATAACTCTTCTAAACCCTGCATGCTTTTGCAGACATGTAAGGTTCAAAAGCCCCGATGCCTAGTTAATCAATACTTTAGGAAGGTCTTGTATAACGCTCATTAAAGCCTAACACATTGTATTTCATCATCTTGTCTGTGCTCTGTACTCAGAATGCCCTGCAGCTTCTCTCCAGCGCAATGTCCTTCAAGTTCTTCATGCAGCTTGTCGGGGTGTTTTCCTGCCCACTTCTCAGTGACACAGCTTAACATCTCAGATAAATGTTTTGTCTTATATCCTCCCTTCTCTATAGACAACGTCAAGAAAATGGCAGAGTGGGGGTACATGAGGAAAACCAAATTCTCAAGTATTAATTCCTGATGCTGCTGCTGCAGTTTTTGCTCTGAAGTGAGAAACCTGCAGGCTGTCAGGCTGCAGAGCAGGCAGCAAAGACATCCTCATACAGTCCCAGTCAACACGGCTGAACAGCCAGATTGCTCTGAACAACAGTTATTTTCTCCATCTCACTCTTGAACTCAACTGTGGGCAAAACTGACAAAGGCTTTACAGCCAGTTCTGTCTGTTGCCTCCATCACCAGGCAAAGAGATTCCAGGCAGTGCCAACCTAAACAATACTGTGCATCATTCAGCCTATAGCCTGATCTCGGTGCTGTGGGGAGGGCTCGAACAAAGCTCATTTGCTGCCTATTTACAATTTCCAGCCTACTCCAAGCGTTCAATTTGTTCACACAAAGTAACAGTCTCCTAATTGAGGAATAAGGATTATAATATGACCAAACAAGACTCCGTCTAATAACCAGTTAGGTAATGCTTAGAAGATCCTGTATTAAGTTGAGATACACTGCTCTCTCCAAGGCAGGCCAGTGTTTAACCTCAGCCTGTACTTGGTTATCATGCAAAAACCCTAAACTTCAAACTATTGTCACTCTTATTTGTAATTACATACTTAAAAGAGCGGCTCAAGTGATGCATACATCCTTTGCCATCTCACCTGGGCAGCACTGTAAAATGACCACAAGTCAATCTCCAATCAGAGCTCAAAGCACCTGAGAATCGTATGTCTGTATTACCAGCATAATCTTACATTCAATTGATTTTTAGGAGCAGATTTTAGAGAAATCAAGCAGCAATATAATCATGCAGGTAACAGCTTCACAACCTAAGTCAGGATGCTTCCTGGCGTGTAAAGGCACTTAATTAAAAGACTAGATGCAAACCACAATTCAGAACCAGATGCATCTATTTTCAGATACAGCGTTTCCATGCCTGCCCCACAAGTCTGGCAAAAATCTTGGTTCGATGAAGCAGTCGTGGATTTAAGAACATGAAAAACGTGAGCGAAATCTATACTCCCACACACACATCCAAGGCATTTCCCCAAAGACAGCAGAATCATCTCCGTTCCACATAATACATATTTGCATTCTTTTGTTCTGAATGATATTAATAGTCTGATGTGATAAATTATTAGAGAGGAAAAACACAAAATAAAGCAGATGTTGCTGAAGATGCCTTAGCACTCATACCTACAGTGAAACGTTCGTACTCAACCCACTTTAAAGCTTCCTTAATCAGAGTGGGGCTATACTAACATAGAAGGAAAGTATCTCCACGAAAAAAGTCAATGATAACCAGAGTAACACCGCCGGCCACAGAACAGGGCACAGCTTCCTAATGACAACAGCTACTGCAAGCTACCTAGGAGACATTGGCTTTAGACATCAGCTGACCCAAGCCAGTTAATACTGTCAGAACTAACCACTTCACCAAATTAAATCACAGTTCTCCTCTGGAGGGTGACTGGCATTTCCAGAGCAAGTTTGCTCTGTTTTCTGCAAACTCAACCTCAGACATATGAAAGTCAAGCTGTGCTCTTTCTGGTTCATGCCCCGAGGCAGCAGCAGCAACAAGATTCTCCTGACCAAATCCTGCCCTCAATTAAGCTTGTGCCATCCTGGCTCTGCGAGGCTAACTGGAATACAAAGCAAGCACAGATGTGACAAAGACAGCACATGTGGATCAAAATACACACGAGGCTGGTTTCTTGGCACAGAAGGAGATATTCTTAGGATTTTTTTTTCTGATCTACTCTAACTTTTAAGCAAGGTCTGTAGCAAGTGATTTGTAGAAGGAGAAGGAAAAAATTGCTGCAATTTGAAGACAGTACAGGTAGGGATTTTTAGATGATGCCCATTCCAAGCTCTATAGAAATCCTCTGGGGACATACCTGAACATGTTTACTCATGGCTGTAACCAGTGAGAGAAGGGGCTATTTGTTTTTCAAGGACTCAGCACAGGGGAACCGCCTGTGCCCTAACGAGTGCATAGTGCTGATTTACTTGTTCAGTAAGTTATACAAGAAGGAATTCAGAGCTTCAATTCCCCTTCAGCTCTTATTTTCATTTCAGAATATCTTGGTCAGAGACTGACAATGCTCATGGAAGCAGCAGATGCCAGCTGTTCAATTCCTTTCCTTCTAAATATCACCTATATGGTTGCTTACTGCATCCAAGGTCAAGTGGAGTAGGCACGCAAGTCTTGGACCTACATAGTAAGTTTCCAACCACTTCTGACTTCAGCTCCAGAGCATCATAATGACTTCCCAAGGCAATGCCTACAAATGAAGTGCTTAAATTTGGTTTTCTACTAGAGAACAAAACAATAAGTCTGGTAATTTTTTAAGTGCTTTGGAAGTGATTGCTCTTTTACTTAGATGATACTTCTTGCTGTCAGTCACATGCAGGTAAATACAAAGCAAGCACTTGAAATCAGTAGAATAACCTCTTCAATTTCTGCCTTTGTTTTCATAAGCTTATATAGAATTACTTGGCTAACAAAAGCTACAAATTATAAATAATAATCTACAATTTTAGTTTAGTACAATTACCCTAATGTTACACTGAAGTGTAAAGCTGTTCCCAATGCTGCCAGAAGTTAATGGAACTGTGCAGCAATAATTACAGGAGCAGCAAAACAAGAACAGCTTCAGCCCTTAGCACAAACACAAGCCTTTCAGAAAAGTCAAATCTCTGGCTTCCCACACAGCTCTGCAGGATGTACACTGCCCTCTGAACAAAGAGCTTCCTAATACCTTATAAAGCAAAGAACACTACTTCACCATGACAGCAGTATCCTGTCACCAGCCAGGTGGAATAATCCTAGGCACTCTGTTCAATAGGATCATACCCATATCCATTGGTTCATTATAATACTGAGCTTCTCCCTTGCCAGTTTCCATGACCTTCGCATTTCCATGAGACAAGACTAAGAACAGTCACCCTCATTTTCCAATTATTGCTTTGATATTTTGCTGCTCAAAGCTATCAAATTCAGTACGATTTCAGTCTCGCAGAAAGAAGGAATGTGATTATTACTGGGAGAAGTCTCAAACCATCTGAAAAAAAAAAACAACCCAAAACCAAACCAAACAAACAAAAAAACAGTAATAGTAATAAAACACTCTTTTCCAAAGATGTTGTATACCACCTTTGCAATATTTTGTCTGTTCCACTTAGAAAAATTAATGCCTTGGGAGAAAATAATTGAAGGCGTCTTTCTGGAGTACCATAAGCATCCCCTTGGGGTCTTTATTATTCTAACAATTTCCCATTTTAAAATACACAGGTACTAACAATCAACAAATTATTACATTTCCTTTAAATGAACTGAAACAACAAAGATAATTAACTAAGAACATAAGCCTGCTTTCCATATGGTAATACACATCCCAAGGGCAAAGTACTTCTCTTTTAAGGAATTCCCCACAGATTTCTTATCCACCTTGTAAGGGTAATTAACAACTGCAAAACACAACTGAACTTGCTTAATGTCACAATGTTCCGTAGTGCATTACTTTTTCATGGAAAATCAATGTGATCTGTAAAATACAACAAACAACAACGTAGGACCTTGGAAGAATAAAGCCATGTTTCCTGTGATGGAGCTTGCTGCTGTAACCAGCAGTGCCACTTAAACTCTGAAGAGGTGTTTAGAACAACACGCACATTCAGGGTTATACCAAAAAGGCAGCTAAAATAGGGTGTGTGACTTCCCACTTAATTAAGAGGTAGTCAGCAGCATCTCCTACGATTTTGGAGAGGGAAGAAAAAGGAACGTGTTTGTTAATAGATACAGAATATGTTAAAATTTAGGTTAGATAAGACAAACTATGGTTTTAATATAATTTCAAATATTTTAACATAATTACTTGAAGCAAACAGCACACAGAATACTAATGCTTTTTTTGGGCACACAGTATTAAAATTCAAAAGCATCTTCTGCATGATCATTTCAGTTAGTTGCCTAGTTCAGCTTCAAAGCTTATCGTTACTAGGATTAATATAAGGAAGAATGTGGTAAGTAAAATGAAATTAAAACACAAGAGCTAAAAACAGGGAAAGCACATGGGAACACAAAGGTATGGAGATGTGTTCGGGTTGGTTGGGGATTTTCTTATTTTATTTTTATGAAAATGCAAGTGAAGAGAGAAAATCTCATTCAAAGAAATCCCAGAGGTGAAAGATATACTCAAAGTAGATCAAACAGCAACAGGAAAAATTATCACAAGTTCTGTGTTACTGCAGTTATGGCTTGTTCAGTTTTCCAAGGCAGTGTTTCCACGACTGTATAATCCTTCCACATCGAGGTGTCACCATTACACAGAAGATCAGAGTAGAAATTCACATTTATAAAGCACACCCATACACACCCACATTATTTTCCTAAGAAAAAGACAAAGCAGCGCCTCATCAAGAAGTATTCTTAATGCCTGCTGATAATTAAGGCAAGCAGGTCATGTGAGCAACCTAATGCTGGTTAGTGTTCAAGTTTTCATATTTTATACTCTTTCTTTTGTGAGGGATTTGACAGCTTACCATAGCTGCAGTGTGGACCAGTTTTAAATACAAGAACATTTTACGTGGGATAAATCACTGAGCTGGAAGAAAGTGAATGATTGGCACAGGGCAGAAGTACTTTTTGCTTCAAGGCACTGGTCTGTCATTTGCTGGAAAATCTGTTTTATTAAATGCCATTCACACTTTCCAGATAAGTCACAGAGGGATATGCCAGATTCTTTCCCAAATACGGCTTGATACTCAGTGCAGATCACTGATGCGAATACAACATCTCTTTTGATGTTCCTAAGCACTGAAGTGTATACATTTCCCAACACATCGAATGTTTATAAGGTTAAAAGAGGGAAAGATATCAACTCCTTACACAGAAAAAGAAGTCCCTGTTTCTCTGAACTAAGTATCTAATAAGTTTATTTAAATAACACTAAATAGCATTACAATGGTAGGTGCCAATTGCCTGGTTGGAGCGTAGCTTCAGTTAAACAAGTGAACATTTATAATCAGGAGACAAAAAGGAAGACAGAAGGTAGTAATGTCTGCTGTACAACAGTGATACACCGAGAGTTCTCACTCTGGTTTCTGAGCAGCCCCTTTAGCATTGCTTTTTCCATAATCCTATCAGCAAGAGAAGGTGCAGGATCATGGCTTAAGTTTGCAGAAGCCAGTGGGGAAATGAAGGCCAAAGGAGTAGGTGAAAGCTGAGTTATATATACATTTCACTATAGATGCACACACATGCATTTCATGGAACTAAGGCCCTTCATTTGATTTGGATGCCTATTTGTCAGATGCAACAGCTGAACATACTGATGTCATTCACATCAATGGCTGCTTTTCACTTCTGCTGTATATGTCAAAACAAAATATGAGTTCCACTGACACTCAGAAATCAAGCATATTATTAGCATAAGTATAATCGTGTTATTTAGGGACAACAAGGGATGCTTTTCTTCTTAGTCCTCCATCAATCATATCTTAAGTTATTTTTCAAAAAACCTGCATGTTCAGATCACCCTTATAACAGTTGTGAAGTGCTTTTATATTGCAAGCCCCCTAGCACTGATCATTAACAAATGTAGCATTTACCACAGCAAAGCAGACCTGCCATTAAAGCTACAAGTCTATCCATCACCAGTATTTGTTTCAAATGGCCTTTTGCATGGCACAGCCTCCCATTCAAGTTTCTTAAATCAGGCAGCACACCGTTTTCAGTGAAACAAAATAAACTAGCTCACATACACAACATGCTTTACAGCACTGTTTAATAACAATAATTTCAAAATTCAGCCAAGCCTTGTTGAATATTTTTGCCTATATCATCAGCATTACTGTTTTAACCTCCTTTTTTCCTTTCTATCAAAACCAATGATAAACCGCACGCCCACATACACATTATCGAGAAGACTCATATGTAACCCTAATACATTATTCTAATTATTTTCTACAAAAGAACATATTATACATGATAATAACCAGCAGTAGATCATTATAAATTAAATTTACAGACAGCAGAGGAAGGATATAAACATCTACAATGCAAGCAAACACCACTTTACCTCAGATGTATCACAGATTATAGAGCAAAAGACCACTAGAGCTTCTAAGTATTCTCAGCAAATGGAGTACATCCCATGTTGCAGGTACGGCCACACAGAATACTAATTATCACTTAATATCCAAGTGAAAATAACATAACACCTTCATTCAGCTGAAGGCTTTGATTCCTGGCAACTGCTATATGGGATTCTCCTCGTCTGCAAATGTGATCCACAGCGTGCCATTTCCAGGCAAGTCTGCTGCTCCCATTTGAAAAGGCCCCACACGAAGATACCAGGGCTCCCCCAGGACAGAAGAAAAATAAAAGAGAGCTTGGTACTCACTTACATAGAGGTGCTCACAGGTAAAAACAACCTAGTCATAGGGCAAGATAAGAACTGACAAATCCCAGTAGTGGTAAGTTTGATCTGAAGCCTCACACGCTTTTTGCGGTTCCTCCCTCCTTCATCAACGGGCCCTGTCAAACGTTAGCTGCAGTAGCAGCATTCTGCCTCAGTACATCATAAAATATGTAAGAATATCCAGGCCAGCAAAGGGAACAGCTCCAGAACGAGCAAGGCCCTTGGTATCTCCTGACTTTGGGGTGCTTTTCATTCTTAGTGCTGCATTAGTGTTATTTTCAAGTGTTTGATGCAGTATTAAATAGTGTCATGTTTTGAGGAATAGAGCTGTACAATACTGCCCGAAGGAAAGAGAAAATACCTTGAAATGAAATGTGTGATCATTTACAATGCCGAAAGCTTTTTAGCTATGGGCATTATTTCACAGCCAAGGTAAGCACTTTCTCCTATGGGTACAACTACACAGCTGCTCTTTGAAAAGCAGATAGTTTCTTTTTCCAGCCTGTCCTTCCTTGTTAAGTTCACACAGATGAGAATTGATCTTCCGACACTAGAGGTGACAGAGCTGCCCTTAAACCATGCCAGAAGCAGCCACAACAGGGCCTTGCCCCGGGGCAGCCCCTCTGGCCTTCCACAGCGTGTTCCCTGCACACAGATGTAAGGGCTGCTGTAGGGAAATCCACACACCTACCTGATCCAAAGAGAAGGATATGAAATCTGCAGCTGATCCGGTGCTGCCCCAAGGCAGAAATGTGCCAGGAACCAGTCTCTGGAGCTGAGCTGGTTTAACCACTGGGGAGCAGTTGCTTTACCCTCACTCACACCACTTGGACACAGCAGGAGAGGCAGGTGCTACTTCCAGGTTTTATCAGCTATCCCCAGAGGCAACAAGCAATAAGCCAAAATCCACACAGAGAACTCAAACAGGGCTGGAGCCAGACTGCATCTTGGCCATACAGCCAAGGCTCACCTAGGAGGCAGAGCTGGAAACAAACCCACAGCACAACTGATGTTGAATATAATGTATCCCCCAAAGCAAGGAGCTGAGGGTGTGTGGGACATACATAGAGACCCCAGGCAAGGCTGTGCGGAACAATTAGAACGCTATCAGACAAAACCTGCACGTGGATGCATGAGCCTTGGCAGGGGTGTCTGTGTGTCCAATGCAGCAAGCAGTGGGAGGTAGTGACTTTCAACTCCCCTTCTTTAAATACATTCTGAATCACAGAGACAAAACAAAGAACTTCGGTAAGCCCTTCCTTTGCCTTTGGGCTCTCCAAATCCACCCTAGTTTGTAGGAAGTGCAGCATGAATAAGCACATGCAACCCCACTGCATAAACAGGAGTACACAGTCACACCAAAAAAAGATGAGTTAACATTTGAATTAAAGTCATCAAATGCTTATTGAATTTTCCAGATAGACATTTTATTTAATTTCTCAGCTTCCTTATCCCTGAAGAAGAAATTAAGTTTCATCTCATGAAGACCTGAAAGCTGGACAATCTCTGGAAAAAATCTGCCTTTCATGAATGTTAGAAATTGGAAAAATATATTCTGTGCAGCATAAATAAACCCCAGCTCACAAGAAGGCTGCCTTCAGCTACACATACATGAATGTGCAAACATATAATTGATGCATAAATTTATTAATGCAAGCTCAGAAGCTTTACACCTTGTAGTCAAGTTGATGTACAATCTTTTTATTTTCCAATAGGAGAAAAAAAATAGTGCAGAACTGATAAAACTGTTTAAGATTAAATTGGATTTTCCACTACAGAAAGCTGTTTGGAGACAGGTATTCCAACAGTGAGATGCAGTACAAAAAAGTCTCTCAGAGCCTTAATGAGAATGACAAGGGGGAAAAAAGTGTCTCTGCTTTTCTAGAATGTTACTCCAAATGCTCTTTTGTCATAAAATACTTCTGCATCATTGCAGAAACTATTTTCTTCTTGTCATTATTTTGCAGTATTTAGCTGAAAGGTTCGAACAAGAAAGCTGCATTATGTAAAAACGTCTTAGGTGCTATTTGAGCAAAACATGACACAGTTTTGGTTGTAGTGAGAAATAAAACTCTTCAGAGATTTCAGTTCAATATAACAAATGGTACATTAGGCTCCACCTGACAATACCAAGGAGTTGTGACTATTAGTATAGTTATCATAAGCGGTTCTTGGCTCTGAAGGATGAGTTCACTGAAGAAGTCAAGAGCTTCCTCCAGGTTCCTTTTCCCTTGCTCACTGCTCACCTCCTAGCTAGTCACTACTTCTTTCCCCACACCATCAGGGCTGCCTGAAGGCCACAACACCAGTTCCACAGATGAGGAACAGCTTGTATCTAATTCTCTATTTCTTCTCCAGACAGAGCCAGCTCACATCCCTAACACCCTCTTAGCTCCTTCTGCCTTTTATGTTCTCTTTTTCTCCTTTCAAGGGCTCTGTTTCACCTTTCTATTTCTCTTTGCCACCAGGAAGGGCTTCCTATTCTCTCCCCTGTTCCAAAAAAACGTTCATTTCTCAACATTCACCAACTTCCAGCCCACCCCAGGACCTCTCAGTCTCCAATTCCACATCACGTCTGAGCACGCACATACTTCCTCCACCTTCAGGATCCCTCAGTTTCTTGTTCTTGTGAGGTGTTTTTTATTCCTTTTAGTGCTTATAATCACAGTTTTTGGATAAAACCAAAAGGACAGCCACAAATTCCCAATGCATGTAATGAGCAGCAGAACAAATGACAAACATTCTTTCCTGCTTCCTACTACTCCTGCATCTCTGCAGGCCAATAAGGGATGAACTCTCATTAAAGCTCAGACAAATTGAAGTCTCATTGAAGATCTGACATGCCTCACAACCTCAATCAGTCTCTGAATCTATGTGAAGTTGATCTACACTAGAGCTAGCAAAGAAATCGTAGTTCATGGGCAACTGGGGTGGAAAATTGGTGTTAACATTTTTTTGGTCCAGATCAGACAGTTCCACTGGCACTGCACATATAGAAAAGTTCACTGAGCCAGGAAGGTTTCAGCTGAAACACACTCAGCTAAATGAACCGGTATTTTCTGGTTCAACTTTGTCATTTCACAGAATAACTCTAAATTTACAAAGATCAAGGAAAACTTTGGCTTGAAAAAAAAAAAACGTATGTAATTTGATTTTTCTGAACTACAGAAGGATAGCAGGTAGTTGCCAATACTTCTGACTGTGTAAGAAGTACAATGAAAGGGAAGCTGTCTTTCAGCGAAGAGCATTTGGAAGATGAATTATCAGTTAAATCCATCAAAATACTTTGAATTAAACTGTGGGTATTCAGAGAGCAAACACAGATTGGTTATGCAAGCTGCTAAAGAAGCTATTTGTGGTGTCATTCACCAAAGACTCAAATTAGTATGTACTTACATAACCAAGGTTGTAACACAGACATGAAACCATTGAGATTAATTGTGTCTACCACGCAGTTAATGATGATAAGGTATATCCATGTGGCAACACTGTGCTTAGAGTGTCTGGGAGGTTTCAACTGTAAGATAATAGATATTATCTTAGGTGACTAGTAAAATCTCATCTGAGAGCTGCCATTTTCTGCAGAATAATGCAAATACTACACTTGTTTAAAATTAATTTCTTTTTGACCTTTTTACTTACTAAACAGCAGTCATTACACATTTTACTCTACGGTCTTCAATATAGGCAATTGTTCTCCTCTGGACTCCTTAACTTCTTTAAAATCACAGCCCATGCCATTTATGCTATTTCTTTCCCTTTTTGTATAATGCTTGTTCCTGTAACAGACCAGTTTCTCCTAGCAGCACATTAAGCAACAAAATTAACACATCATGGTAACCACCTGGTTTGTTCCAGGTGATTCAGTGCTTTGTACGTTAGGCATTTCCATTTCAGCTTAATGCATTACAAACTCTGCAACAGCAACCTGTTAGCGTGTGACATAACTTCCAGCGGCAGCACCTCAGCACAGTGTGCCATGTCTGGCTGCATCCAAACGGAAGGAAAATGGGACTGCCCACACTGTCAGTGCCATTGCTTCCAACCCTTGTTTGGATCTGAGTAGTGATGAGAAAGAAGCCTTTTCCACCTAACTGCACAATCTTCACTTGAGAATCTCTCAACTTCACTTTGCCTCTTTGGTATGTACTTTCAAAATCATTTTATGCACTATGTAAAAGGCAAGACTATTTTTAAAACAAAGTTCATGCTTTTAATGCTTGACATATGTTAATAGTTCAATAATGCAACTTTACTTAGGCACAGATAATCACTCAGAAGGACAGTGGTTATTGGTAATTACCAACAGCTTGCATATACATTATCATTTACAGAAACTATTGCTTTTTTTTCTAGGCACTTAACTGTTATTTACCCAAATTATCCTCAAGTAACTATTTTTCAAAAAAGGAATTATTATCAAAATTCAGTGAAACAACTTCAATGAACTTCAACTTCCAACAGAAAGATACACTTTCTGAAAACAAAAGAAATGGTTGGCAATCCTTTATGGCAAATTTCACCTTGACTTCTTGTCAGCTTGCATTCAATAACCGCCCTGAATAGCACTAACACATTATTCAAGGTTGTCTTGGCCCAACTAATCTTCAGTATTTCATGACTTCTAAGCTACTATTATTACTGAGAGATGGATGATACTAATAACTGACTACTTTGGAGAATGTATTTCAGGGATTTCATTTCCACTTTCAAATATCATTTATTCATGGGTTTTAAGGAAAATACTGATACTGAAATTAAACCCCATCAGTAAACTCAATCAGATCATTTTCTAACATATAGATAATGATTGGGAATTGATCTGACTCAAGCTGAAGTCATTGGAAGAATAGCTAATAACCCTTAGGTTATGCCCTCTAGTGAGTGAATGTGCTTCTTAAGTATAGTAAAATAATTATAGTGCATGAACATCCATATCTAGACGTCTCTGAATAGGTAGGTCTGTGTTGTGTTCACTGTGTGTATCTGAAGCGTGTGGAGACTTAAATTACTGGAGAAAATCCTTAGAGGTCCCCTGAAGCAATTCTCTGCTGTCTAGACTGACTGTCCATTACTGGGGCCAAAAGGAAGGTCAGGCTAAGCTCCTTCACATAGCAGGAGCTGGAAGCAGTGAGAGCTGCTGCATGCACCACAGCATCATTTGACAAGTTTTTGGAACTTTAATTCACGCAAGAATGAGAAACCTTTACTGGAGATGGGCTGAAAACTCTGAGATTGTCCTATACTTCAAATGAATGAAAGTAGAAGAGAAAAACACTTACTGGTAAGGCTTCAAGAGCAAGAGAGTGAGTTCCATGGGCAAAAAGTCTGATGGAAAATGAAACCTGTTCATTTTAGGGGAATGCATGAACAAGAAAGGTATTAAAGGAACGCACAACTTAATATCTCTGCCGAGTTAAAAAACCAGTTGGCATTCAGGGCTGCCAATGGTTTGCGTGTAGTTTGTTGTAACTGTTTAGAACTTGAGATGTGGTCTGAGTTTGATACAATCAGTCACCTCATTGATAGCCACCCTACAATTCTGTTTTTTAGCTAAGACATGTACGTATTGTAATCCGGCACAAAGACTGAATCATCACAATTAAGAACGTAAATTTCCATTTCTCTGAATATTGTACCTTAGCTGCTAAGTATTCACTTCTCCTACAGCTAACCTGCCTAGCACACGTGTTTGTTAAACTAATCACAAGGAAAGTTAATAAGCAAACAAGGCAGGTTGCCAAAGCAAACTTGACTAACAATAATAGAAAACAACTGCAGAAATTTTGGAGCAAAATGTAGCTAAGCTCCAGCACAAGGGCAGTGCTATTGAGTCTACAAGACTACCACAAGAATGATAAATTACAAAAAGGCTTTCAGCATACTATTGACCCTGATTATTTTACTCTTTCACGTCAATAACAATTTATTAGAAAGTTTAACAAATTTGTATCAGCGATTGCTCCAGATTTAGAGATTTTTAATAGGTGGATTTCAGAATATAAACTACACATTTCATGGTCACAAGGCATACATCTTTGCTATCAACACATGTACAGAAAGAATACAGTCATTTTTTATAGTAAGCAAAGGTAAACTGTATAATGTTCAAAAGCCGTAGAGGTAGTGTTTTTAATTGTTGCCTAGTAACAGGTACAGTACTGGAATTGACCTTCAGCTAAAATTAAGAAAATATATTAAGAAAGAAAAAAGAGAAAGAGAAAAATTAGAAAGAAAATTATTTTTAAGTTACCGTGCTACCATTTGTAAGCGTTCATTTTAATTTCCTCCAACTAACTTGTTGGAAAAGGTTAAATAATCCCCCATTAAGCCATTCCCCATTTCACTACGCAAACTGAGGTTTTAGGCAGTGTTTCTAATCATGACACTGAGGATCAGTGTCACCTTGTCAGCAAAAGCCAAATTCAAATCTAATGTAAGTGGACTTCAGATGTCTGAGAAACTTCAAAGAAACATTAAAAAATGGACCATGTGCTAAATGCATGTTACTTTTCTTTCCCCCACTGGAAATCATGTACATGTGAAATTTGCACTCACTGAAAGAAACATCAGATTCTGGGGAAGTTCTTACTTGTTAGGAAGCACTTACAGGCAGCTCGGGATAGAAATCCTTTTATGTGACTAATGAAAATGTGTTCATATTTTTATAAGAATATTTTTACATGGGTTAAAACCTGATGTACATCATATATAATATCCTACATAATAGTGCATCTTAGCTATGAACTATTCAGTTAAATATGTTCATATTAATAAACAGGTCACAATGCTAAAACAGCACAGTTCTATATACACAGTAATGGCATTTTTGTTCTGCAGCTGCTGAGTATTCTTGCATTAAAAATGATCCCTCAAATTCAGAGGTAAAAATGTAGTGGTTCCTTACAATCAGTTGTATAAATAGGAGAATAAACTGCCCCCACAGAGAAATTTCATGTGTGTGAGGGTAACCTTTATGCCAATCGGATACATATCTAAAGGGTATTCCTAAAATTCTTGTCTGTTTTCAGGTCAGTTCCCTTGTTTAGAAAGCTCAGTTTTAATTGAAGCAGTAAGTTAGCTGATTTTACACATTTGGATGGAAGAGTAAAATGGCTTTTGTGATGAGCATCTGCTGTTTTGTTAAAAATGTGGTTAAAGACATTAACAAAAGTGACATTACCAGCTGTTCTAATGTCAAACAGCTTAGTAAAACTGTTTTTTGTCAAATGACAACATATGACACCAAAATCAATTCCAAACCAATAAGACTCTCTTAGTTGCAAAACAGGCTGCAATCTAGAAAAAAAATGTTAATTAAAGTACAAATTATACTTTTTCCCCTGAAAGAATGGAATGCCAGATTTACTGACGAAACTCAACCTCTTTTCTAAAATCATAAGAGACAAAATATACATCAGAGAGCTTGCTGTAGATTATAAATAACACCTTATTCCCATAATATACTCATAACAGCAATAGAACATGACAGGCTGCGCCTCTCAGGGCAATTAAAGCATGCCTCAGGTGGTTAAAGTACCTTGGCCTTTGGACTTGCAGCGTACAATCTCCCACCCTTTTGCACTGTAATCATCAGGCAGGCAATGCCTGCTGTGTGCTGCTGTTCAACTATCCCACACTTCTGTTCCCATCATTTATAATTATCAGATTATTAGAAGGTGACATGCTAGCAGCCTTGTCAGCCAGCGTTCATCTCAAAGGACAATAATAGTCACAGCTAAACTGAACATTTGGGCCAATACCCTTTACGTTCTCTAAAAAAAGTTAGTCAAAATGAATGAAGCAAGAAAACAAATTACCAAAGTATGAGTGGCATCACATAGACCTTAAATTCAGGTTCCAAGTCAAAAATGGACGAATTTGCCTTCAACATGTTAATCAACCTGGGAAGTCTGGACACAATTAAATCCTAAATGCTTGCATATCTTATTGAAGGGGCATACCCTGCTTTTCAAAATTAAGGGAAAGACACACGTCAGAAGTGTTTGGGAAAATGCCTTCCTGAACCATACGGTGAATTACGCAACTAGAGCCTCTCAAGGTAAGTTCAGTCCTCTGAGACAGCAATGCTGCAAAAGAGATTAGTGAGAGAAGCAAGCAAACAGCTGTGTCTTCTTGTTAACTAAATAAAGGACAAATGCTTTAAATCATGATCGATGTATGCAAACTCACAAACCCTGAAAGACGTGGAAACTGGAATAACGGCTCACAGATGGAATTGCCACTAGTGCTTTGGTGACCAAGGACAGAAGTCTGGTGGCATTCACTAGATTTTATGCTCTGAGTACATAAGCAGCTCATACAATACACATCACAATGACTTTCAGTTCCATACTAAAATCATTCCACTAAAATTGTTATTTCTATTATAATATTTGACATGGGTATTTCCCATAAAAGCCTGGACACATTTCAACACGTTTTTATACAGCTCCAGCAAAGAAACAGGGTACATAACACATTGGTGTTTGTTGCTGTCCCCTCACACCACAGCATATGGTAGGTGAGTTACAGGCACTTGTGTTGCTGCTGCAGCTCTTCAAAGCTAAGTTGTTACATTAAAATCTTAGGCATATGCTATTTTCAAGCTGTAAAATACCTGCTTATTTAAACACACAGATGCCAATAATCCCCATGCGTCTCGAAAAGATTTTGAACCACTCTTAATAATTGATTAGCTCTGCACCACACAAATTTGAAAATGTAATAAGAGAGAAAAATTTCTCATGTTTGTCACAAATAACTGATATACGTCAGCTGCTTGAGGAAGATGGCTGAGACTTGGTAGCAGCAAGATGAATCTGATCCCGTGGTGCACAGCCCCTGCTCAGGACAGGTAATTCTACCCTGACTAGCATCTCCCATTACAACAACCCAGCATCCTGCTTGCAGCCCAAGGCTGCATTACCTATTATCCACACCAGAATGATGGTTTCTGCTCTTAAGAATTAGTTTTGAGAGGTGTCTGGGGTGGGGGGCTCAGTCAGGGGCTCTCTACAAATCGTTGCTACCACGGGTCCAGACCACATGAAACCTAAAAGACAAGACTTGTGTGCACCTAGAAGAGGCCAGCTCTTCTCCACATACAGCAGCCCGTGATTGAGGAAGAAAGCTACTGTGTTCTGGCCACGCTGTATTCTCAGCAAGGAGAGCCAGCCAATTTCAAGAATAGGCCTTACCTCCTTCAAAAATGCTTCTAAAACACAAAGTTGAAGAATTCAACCATTGCACCAATGCAGGAAACCTGGAAAGCAGTTTCCTAAGATCCCCCACTGAACGTTCCCTTGTGATTCTTCTGGAAACTGCAGTCAAAGGGAGAGCTGCCTGGCAGAAACTGCAATTATCTGAATGCGCTGTCTCCACAGCCCACTTGGCAAGGCCCCACTTACGTATAAGCAAATCATTAGGTACAGCAAATATAAGGGACTGAACACACACCGTGCAACCATTCATCTAATGCTCCCACTGCAGCCGCCCAGCTAATGAGATGCTCTCTCCAGCCATCTGCAGAGCTGGGGATTCCCTGCCCTCAACTGGTTTTAGTTTGCTCTAAAACATCAAGCATGCAAAGATAGCAAGGAAGCCAACTAGGGATACATATTCTGTAGTAATTCATTAGGATTTCCTAGCTGCTATTACTATTAATCACTAATTGTTTGTGGCAAGAAGAATTTATATTTCACATGAGGCACCATCAAAGAAGCTAAAAAGTAAAAAAGCAAAAGGCTGACAGCACATATCAAACAAAACAAAGGACACAAAAAGACAGCATCAGAATATGTTGAAAGCAGAGAGCCAATCCGTGCACTTAAAACTGAACCATTTTGCATGCTTTGATCAGCACAGTCTTGCAGTAATGTAAAATATGACAACAGCGGGCTGTGCTCTGGGGTCTGCCGTTTCTCCCCAGCTGTGCAGTGGCATGTTACACTGGTGAAACTTAGAAAGCAACGTAACCTCAGCTGACAGGTTTAAGACACAGAAGACATTACACGAGGCCCTCTGACACTATAATCACTAACTCAGTCAGGAGGAGAAAAATACTTGCTATCATTACTGGAAGTAATTGGTCAAAAAAAAAAAAAAAAAAAAGAAAAGAAAAGAGTAAGCTAACAGTCTTGTAAATGTCACGTTAATTATTTAGAATACAGGTGCTCTCAGCCACATATGTTGTGTTCCATCTCTGTAGTTTTCAGTGACCAAAAGTAAAGACCCAGAAAAAAGAGTGCACTTTGACCTGGCTTCATTGGCTCAACTGCTTTGCCTTCTATTAACGAAACTGTTCGTGCTTCGTTTTCACAGCTAGGGCTGCTTCACTGCTACCATGATAAGTCTCAGTTTACAATGATTCACAGTCAAACTACACTAATTTGCTCCAGGCTGGATTTAATACACACAGTCACAATACAAGTCCTCATTGTTTTTTCTCTCTCTCTCTCTCTTTGGCTTAGCTGTTAAGGAAGGAGAAGGGTTTAATGGTTTGCATGACTTTATGTAATTCTCCTACAAAAATGTCATCCTCTAAGTACGTCAGAAAAAAATGAACGCAAGGGACTCAACGTTTTGGGGAAGCACGTATGGCTCTCCACCTTGTGAGACATAATCTAGCACAGGTCAGAAGAAAACAAAGCCTGCTCCCATCCCATGTTGAAAGCCCTGTTATCCCCACGCTGTTCCTGCTGTGGCATCAGAAACTGAACAACAGAAAAAAAAAAGAATTCCTGCTTATGGATTCTGAAAAATGCATAATAATGCCAAGATAGAAATAGCTCACTGTGAAGTACAAACAAGGAGAAACCTAATTAACATTTTTGCTGACAGCACAGAAGCCATGTAGCTCCTGGTAGAGCTTGGACAGGCTCCTCATGCCCCATCCTGTCTGAAGAGTGGGGTGGAAGATTGCCTAGCTAATACCTTTTCTTTCTCTACTTGACTCAGGTGACTCAAATGCTCCTCATCCTTTATTTCCACAACTCTTGAAAACACCTGAAACCAAAACTAGGAGCCATATTTTTGAGGCTGTTCAGACACTACTGCTCACTGTCATGTATGTGTGTGAGCTCACGTGGCAGTGTAACCCAGAGCACACAGTGCCAACTACTCCAAATAAAAGTACCAAAAATTGAGGGTAGTGACTGAATGAAACAGAAACCAAGCTGCTGAGGAACTATTGCTTCAGAGATATAACACGGAAAACCAAACGTATCAGAATAGATCACTTCCACACACAACCAGCCTGTACTCTTGCCCATGTGGTTGAAAGGAAGCATTCTTTCAGAGGGTACTACTAAACACAACCTGCACAGAGCTATAACCAAATAGTGGACAAACACAAAGTGTTTTTTTCCCCGTTCTAGGTGTTTAAACCAACTGAGTAACGTTTCAAACCTGACCACATTCTTTGGGGAAACAAACAATTTCAGTCTGAACATGCCTAAACTTCTGCTTTAGGCAAGCTTTGTTCTGTTTCTCCAGGCAGGACCTCTGTTGCTCCCTGTGTCCTGAGAGAGCCTCAAGCTGCAGACATGTCCTGCACAGACCTACAGAAACTACTGTAAAACCAGGCTTACAGCCCAGCAATCAGTTTCCACCTGCCTTCAGGCACAACACATGAATCCAGCACAAACTCCAAAGGACAGCACTCTCCTCAAAAAGCAGCACAAAATGTAGACACCCATATTTGCAGTCTCCTCCATAGATTTCTATAGGACCCACAACCAATTCACTGACCACCAGGATTCAGTTCCATGAACCCCAGAAATCAGACATTAGTGAGTGCAGGTAATTGCTTGCGAGTTACTGAACTCAGAGCACCTCTATTAGCTTCAAAAAAGGGCCCACCTTTTGAGAAACATCATCCCAGTGTTACTGCAGTATGTGTGCAGAGGAAAGGAGATATGAAAGTTCAGAGCCGTGCTCTCTATTTATTTTATCTTCAAACTCTTGAGATAAGAAATGCAAAGCTAACAAACACCACGCTGGATCTCCTGATTTGTAATATGGTGTGCCACTAGGGTCCATTTAATACAATGGAATTGCAAAGACTTGAATATGAAGCAGCTTTTTGATGCTAAGCAGCTGTTGCAAGTATTAGGTGTTCAGTGTACCTGCAAATATGCTTAAAAGATGTTTACAAACACACATGGTGACATGACTCAGCTAGCTTTAATTTAAGATGAAAACATACAAAGGTCTCAGGTACTCCTGTTGATAGACATGATAATGTACACCAACACTTGTGCCCTGGAGGGATGTAGTTGATGATTTAGCTGGTATAAAAATGCTTATGTTAGGGGATTCCTTTAATTTATTTATTTTGCCTTTAGAAGCTTATACTGAAGAGTGTACTGTGAGCATGTCGCTGGGAAGGTCATATTGCCTGGATTTTTACACCTTGTACAGAAAGTCCTCCAGAGAGCTCCCGGCAAGCCAGAAGTGAATAAACATTCTTTAGTGATGTTTGCTCCTAACTTACCTCTCCAGTGTGTGAGGCAGGAGTGGAGCTCAACTTCCCTTTGCAGGATGCGTGCCTTTCATTTTAATGTCTGTGAGCTGAGACAAAATCTGCTTTTTGTTTCCTCCCATTTTCAGCTGCCTTTTTCCTTTGTCAGAACTGACAACTTAGAGGACAATCAAAACACAAGGAAAGAAACCTTGTTTGACCTTACTGCTAAGAGTCTTAAAAAATTAATGTTTGCAGCTATTTATATGCATCGGGAAATCACTTTTGCCTTTGAGTTTAGCTGCTTCAAAACATCTTTTTCAAGCTCTCTGGACACGGACAAACTTTATGGAGTTCTCACAATTGATGTTCTTCGCTATAAAATAGACAGAAGGACTGATGAGAAAGCGATACCCAGAGACCGACCAATGGATAGATTCACTCCAATACAATTCCAAGCACGAAATGCTTTCCAAGTACTGTGTCCAAATCCACCTGCATTACACGAAGTAAATTCTACTAAAGAAGTATTCCAATGTCAGTCATTAATCCAACAGCACTTTCTCCATACCCGAAATGAAACTGCATCTTTCTGTTCATCTTCTTAGGAGTTCCAGCTTACCATCATGCTCATCGTATCACTTGAAGTGTTTTGTGGCCCAAGCTTATCTGAGTACAGTGTATTTTCCTAATATAACTACTACTACCAGAATATGTTTTAACTATTGACTGTTTAGTAAAAAAAAGAAGAACATGGGAAAATAAAGCAAAAAAAACCCCACACACTGTGTTCATCTTTGAAGATAGTATTTGTGTTCAACTTCTATGCATCCCTACTCTTTAACATGTCAGTGGAATTGGATACAAAGTCACTTGAAGTTTATAGGTCAGAGAATGCTTCTTCAACAATTGATACTGTAAGAAAACACTTGAGCTTGAACAGTTACGCTCTCTCACTCTTTTTAAAAAGTCAATGGTGTCTTAAAACTCTGAGGAACAGCACTGAAAGACCTGCAGAAATCAAACTAGAAAGACCAACTTGACACACTGGGATTCACAAAGCAAACTTTATCAGTCTTCAAGCTCTCAGACAGTGCTTGGAGCTATGTGCCAGGATGCTTTACAGCACCAGGTGAGAGCATGCATATGACCTAAACAGCAAACAGGCCTAGTGGCTGTATTGGAAAAACAGCTTAATCCATTGCACATGTCAATGTTAAGACACTGCATTTAGGTAGAAAGGGGAGAGAGATAAGGAAGGCAATGTACAGACTTAATAAGGAACAGATGTCATTTTTTCTCTAGCAGGAGGCCGGCATCAGGAAGATGATTGAAAAATTGTTAAATCAACTGCTGTGGCAGCCGAACATCCTTGAGGTTAGCCAATGTGATCTAAGCCTTCACAATGTGATTCAAAGATCCCACAAAGCAACCTGGATTGGAAATTGCAGCCAGGGTGAAAACATAGCTTCTAGGTCTTTAAGTGCCAGGTAGAGATTGTTCTTCACAATTGCTTCCTGCAGAGGAGGAGTTGGAAATACGGGGATTGGGAAGGGAAGCGCTGTCAATCAAATTTTACAATTTATTTTTTCAAAGGTTTATTTCCACCCCAAAGCAATGGAGTTCACTCGAGTGGAAAAAGTAACTGAAAACCTTTAGAAATGTCAAAGACCACTTCTGTACAAGAAAGGTAGGGAACATGTCTAGTGTATGCCATTAGGCTGGTAGTCAAGATAGCACCAGTATGAAGTGGTCGATGGCAAGGATGTAGTTGTTTTTTTTCCCCGTTTTGTTGTTGTCTTTTGGGTTTTTTTTTGTCCTCCAGCAGTAGTGCTCCAGAAGAGCCATTAGTGAAAAATACAGGTGGAGTAAAAAAATGCTCAGTATCGATTAATTGAAAAATAGAACTGTATTAGTTTTTAGAGGCATGCTTGGATTTCTGAATAGAATATTAGGTTTCTATAATGCCTTTAAATTTAAGTGCTCTGCAGAGTGTGCACAGAAGAATCAACGTATACAAGCTAAAATTCAGCCAACTCTAGGGTCACAGTGAGTAACTATTACAGAGCTCACACAACCTCACTGAGGGTGGCTACAAACATTCAGTACCAGGACCAAAAAAAGACACTGCATATATTCTCAGGAGGGAAGCAGAGGAAAATATGACAATTACAGTGCAGGAGGAAGAATATAGATAATATAGAATGTAATCCTGAAGCTTGTAATTTAGCCAGGATATCAGATTTAATATATAATGTTCAGCAGGCTTAGCAAAGAGAGCAATGCAATTTTCATGAATTAGAGGAATCCAGGTGGTCTTCATTTAGTCTCTATTAGACTGAAAACCCTGAATAAGCTTTGAGTCCTCAGCATTCTGCAATAGTCATTGCACACACGAAAGATGGTTAAGGTGCTTTCTAAGAAAACAAATGGTGAAGAAACTCGAAGTTTAGACCCAAAAATGAAACCCCAGGCATATTTATTCCTCCTACATCCCGCTGTTTCTAATGATGGCCGTGCATTCCCTCCATAGACTGGACTGTGCTAGGCTGATGCTGCAAAGGGGGGAGATTTACTACTTTGCACTGAACAGCAGTATCACAGGATAATTGTTATTCCATTGGGTTTGGGTTGAATACTTACCAGCACTTCTGAAGCCTATGCAGAAGTCTCAGCAGATGCACCCACTCTCTGCAATTTTTTTAGCTGGCAAAAAGTGCCAGCATATAACACAAAGCTTAAGACTTCTGCTGTCCTTCCCTTACAGCCAGGAGAAATCTTCCCGGTTGTCTCCTTAGCTTTTCTGTTGCCCTCTCCCAAAGCAGCATTTACACTTGTCAGAAAGCTGTGCTATTACTACACTCTCAAATTTTATCTTGCATAGCCAAAATGGTATGTTATGCCTATCTACAAATTTCAGCACAGTGCATTGCAGCATGTTCATAAAACAAAAGTTCGTACACACAAAGCCATCGTTAATATGCAGCAGTTGAAAATGGATAATCTCAGTACACTGAATTCCAATGTTGTAAAACTGTGAGATACACTAAACTTAGATATACTGTCATATTAAATACAAAACTAATGTTACTTTAGTGGTGAAAGGGAGGATTGGAATTACCAAAAGCATGTTCTTACTGTTACAGAGGGACTAATTACAGAGTATTGAATACGTTATAGAAGGGATTGGAAGATGTGAAGCAATGATGTAACAAGGGAAGTGTTTCCATACAGTTTCTGCTCTTCATTCCTTTGGGTATCAGTGATAGAAAAAATAAAGAGGGTGAGGGACTCAGAAAGAACACTAAACTATTTCTAATCACCTTAAGTGTACGTTAGAGAATCTGACTGCAACATTAGTGAAATTGCACAGCATAGCTCAGATCAGGGGGACTGGATTTAATATACAGAAACCCTTTCATAGGCTGTACTGAGGATAATATAGTAAGGAACATTGGGCTGGAAATTTGCAGGGTGAAGAACCCCACACTCTACAGTCTCATTAAAAGTTTGAGAGCAGTTGATAGTCTCAGTGACAAATCCTTCAAGAAGCTGCAGCAGCAAGACGTACTCACATAGCCCTAAGCTACCAGGGATTGCACAACCATTTAAACACAATGCAGACTGGGCCAGAACGGCGATTTCCATATTCACAGACAGTCCATGTAGCCCATCCAGAAGACACAAGGACAAGCTTGTGACAGAAATTATTAGAGAACCCAAAGGTGATCCTTGACAAAAACCAACATGGAATGAACAAAAGCACTGAAACTTTCCCAAAGCATAATAGCTGAACAGAAAATAATGCTGACTTACACTGAAGTCTCCAGGCTCAGACAGCCACTTGACAATCAGCAGTGTGCACTTGATTACAATGCATCTCAAAAGAAGAAACATCTGTGAAGGCAGAGGAAGCTGCTTAAGGCCATATAGGACATTGTACATCTGTGGGCAAGAGGTGGGGAATGCAGAGTGTGTAGAATATCTACACATATCATGCAGACGCAAGCTGTAACTTATATTCCAGCAGTAAGAAATTACACTATCTGGAAGAGGCACACCATGGCATAGCTCAAAGTACAGAAGCACTGTAGTAAACACTATAGGAATTGCACTTATATATGTCAGTACCAAGGCTATCAGCCCTGGCAAAGACCATTGGACCAGCAAATGACAGCAGATCAAGTTTGGCAAGGAGGATCCCAACATCTGTCATACCATCTCTCCATAGCTTTCAGTTATTTTTACAATTATCAATAGAAAAGGAAGCACTTGATTCTTCACTACACAGATCAGAGACATGTAGAAGGGTAGAGCACAAAGATAAATATATGGACAAAGGTACAGAATGATGGGCAAGAGATAGGAGCAAAACATCAGTGGAAGAACAGGTTTGTAGGGAAAAGAAAGATTCACAAATACATATGTTCAAAGGATTTAAGTGCTGTCACACAAGTAGAAAGAAGAGAAACACACAAAGAGCTGGGGAGAATGAATTGATCCGGAACAAAAGAGGAGACGTGTAGTAGAAACATGGAGAGAGAAGACGGGCTGGAAGAGAAAATGTTTGCCTACTTTTTCTGAAGAGTGAAGAAAGTTCATGAGTATTCACAGTATAGGACCAAAGGGCAAAACCTACTCCTTCATTCAGTCTCTAGGACCACATCAACTACATGGCTGATCTATATTGCTGCAGTCTTAGGCTGTGCAATAAGGAGGAGAGTTGAGTTGATGGTTAAGATGGAATGAGATGGAATGATATTTTACATTGTGTAGGAGAGCGTTGATGTAGTATGATGTACTGTGTAATGTTTACATTTACAAGAGTGCCAATAACATACATGCTTTATAAAAACAAACTATGCACATTTTAAAAGTCAAAGGTACATGGATATGGCAACACAAGGCAGATGCTACCCTTATCTTTTCTAAGAGCAATAAATGGCCCATTCACACAAATCAAATGTGGTTAAGGCAAATAAAGCTAAACCAGGCCAAGATTAAGATTGACACACTGTCTATTTAAGCACTCCAAGAAGAAATGGAGCGCTTTATTTTCAAAGGGTAGTGCTTACAACCTGGTCATTCCTCAGGGCTAGAAATCTGTATTTTGTCCCTGATGGAAAGAATCCATTTATATGCCAAGCTATTTGCCTATATCTTACCCTTTTCTGGGACGATGGTCCATCAGCACATAAGCAGTGATGACACTGTCGCTTTTCTCAGCGTTAAGCTCAACTACATTAGAGTCCTAGCAGAGCCAACACGGACATCCTCACTCCTCCAAAGCAGGCTATGAGTGACTAGCATAAACAAAGGCTTAGCTGGCTAAAGGACAGCTTGAGTAACGGGGAAAACACCTAGTATCATGAATCCCTGAAAAAGTGCTAGGCAAGCAACGCCCATCAGAAAGGGTTATAGAGACATGAAGAATCCAGAAGGAGGTGCACATCTGTCCTCCTGCCCATGCAGCGGAGAGATCCATTCTGTGATGATGAGGACAGCAGTCAGAGCTCCGCAGCTTTTCCTCTTTGTCCTAAGCTCAGCATGCAAAAACAAAAAAGGATTTCAAATAGGTGGAACTGCTACTTGAAAAAGGAAATGATTTCTGTATGTGATAAGCCAGAAGCCCTTTCTCCCTGTCCTGGGGAAGGGTCATGGACCTGAGCAGAACCCCACTATCTCCAGCAGAAAAAAAAAAAAAGACCTGAGCAACTGAAGTTTGGAAGAGTAGAGACATTTAGGGAAGATCACGGAGCATCATCTCAAAAGGTAACAGCCAGGACAGATAATGCAGCAATTTAACCAGGTGTTGTCAGATCAAATCTGAAATGCTGCTGCTATCCAGCCTCAAGTTAATGTAGGTCAAGGCACTCCATTCCTCTCTTCTATATAATCTCCCACACTTGTTATGTAGATAAATGCAAAACAAACAGCATACTAAAAATATGCTGAAAAGCCAAAAAGATTACTCAGATTATGCCGTGAGCATATAAGACAGCAGGAGAGCAACTGCTCTCAGATATGGGAGATGAGATATATTAATGTTTATGATTATTTCTCCTTTTTTCAGGGTGCATTTTAATTGCTCTTTGCTGATGGGTTAGAAAGCAATGCCACAGTGTACACTGAATCCACAATTAATACATATATAATCAATGCAAAACCTCATAGAGGAATTTACAGGGGTGATAAAACGGGTCACGACAGAAATGCAGCGACCAAACCAAATTACCAGGCCTTTCCTGACAGAGCATGCACTCAGTTACACATAAATTAAGTCACTCAGAAACAAACCCTTTTTAAAGCAATCATGAGCTAAAAGCAGCAGGAGAAGCTTAACTGCAGCTGCGTCACATTGTTATCAGTTAAAAGGTTTAATTCAAAAAGATTAATTCTAATTTTTAATTAAAGATAGAGAACATTGTTAGACCAGCTAAGTAACAAGGAAAGGAAATGGTGCATAAAGTACAGTTGGAAGGGGGGTACTGATAAAATAATAAAATAAAATAGATCCTTCTGCCTTGCACCTGCTGTGGAATTATCACAAAATGACACCAGACATTTTGGTTTGTGTGAGTTAAAGAGCCATTTGCTCCATTCCTTATTCCTTGTCTGTTGTGTTACTTGAAAAGACATTGGAGAAAGATTTGCAGAAGTGAGGTAAAAGCAAAGCAGCAATTGATTGGGCTTATAAGAATTTCTACTACTCTGTTAATGGTCACTGCGAGCACTGGGTTACGCTGCTTGATAGTCTATCTATACAGGAACTTTAAAAGCAATGATATTCTGTAGGTGACATCTCGAGCATCACCCCAGCATTGCTTAACTGCCTCACAGGCTTCTCCTCCCCAGGCAGTTTGTCCAGCTGCAAGATGCAGTTGTTCTGCTGAGACACACAAGGCACATCAAGGAACAAAACCCTTCTTGGTACACCTCAGGGCACCCTGCCATGGTTTGCTCTGGAAGAGCCTAGGCATGCTCACAACTTCCCTTACAAAAGGAGCAGAAATTTCCAGCTGCTATCTGCCCCAATCTGCATTTTCACATGATTTCACTTTCAGGGAGGATGAGTGTTCTTTCCCCCCAGCAGTGGTGCAGGACAGTTAGGACAACTGCTTCTCTTTGGAAAAGCTCAAGGGCAGTTTCACAGCTGAAATTACTCCACATGGACTCTGTTGTGATGCAATGTGTTGAATGATGTTAAGATCAGTGCAGCTAATGGTGGAGGGCGGGGATGGTTCGGTGTCACTAAATGTACTAAAATCTTTTATTGTTGGTCGGTAAGACCAATGTCTTATGAACAGCAGTGGAAAACAATATGTTTTCTTGCAAAATAAAGGGAAAACAGCCCAGGTGAGCTTAAAAGCTTTCAGATGGGATGCAGATCATTTTAGTGGTAGACAAAACAAGGGAAGTATTCTAAGACTACAGAAGTAAAAAAGCTGTAAAAGATTTTAAAGGGGGAAAATAAGTAGCCTTACAGCTGTCTTCTGTGAAAGTCAAAATATTAGTGTTACCTCAAAAAGCACTAAATGGATTTTAAGTATTTTTGATGCACGTAGGCTAAAAAGAAAAAAAATGGCTTTAGAAATCAGAGTCAGGTAGATGGTTTTTAAGTACTCTGTAAATACCAGGAATAACCCAAAGCGATATAACAGAAAGCCATCTCCATCTTCGCATATTATTTTTCAGTTAAACCAATTACACACAAATCCACTTTTGATGGTTATCAAGAGCTGGCAAAAATATTCCATAAAGGGATATAAAACCTACATTCTACAGTTAAAAAAAACCACCCACAGTACATAATTTTGCCATTTATTTTCAAGTAAACATCCCATGAATTTGAAATGCATGGCTTAGGCTGGAATTTGACAGGTAACATCAAATTATGAGGTGATAAAATTTTTAATTCCTGATTTTTAATCAAATTTTCTACCCCAAACATCAAACAGATTTTATGTCTAAAACATCATGTAAATATGACACTCTTCCCGAGGAGATTTATTACTTCAGTGCAGAAACACAAAATCTGATCCTGCAAATGCTCCCAAATGAGTAACCTCTCTGATACAGGTTAGGTCTCAGATAGCTTAATGGTATTAATCTATTTACCATTGAGTCAAAGGTGGTGAACGCTGACACTGTCACAAATTACAACACTTGATCATCTATCTCTATTTCTGAAGAATGAGACCCATGAACGTAGGTCCATAATGCAGCAATTGTTTACTGTTGATACTGGGAGATCTGTACTGAAAAGGCTTTCCCATGCATAGTCTTTAATCTCATATACCAGTATAGCAGTTTCCCAGCATAAAATGTGGAAACATCAGTTACTTCTCCTGTCCGATACAGCTATTCTGAGTGGTTGTATCCTGATAGAACCAGGGGAACTATATTAAGCTACCCAGCAGCAGTAAATATGGCTGAAGACCAACTTTTGCCAATGGTAAATGCACTGCAGACTCATATTCATTCAGTAATCACTATCTCAAAATGATCCCAGTCTATCTCATGAAAGCAAGCCACCAGAGAACTGATCTAAACTGGAAACAAGTTACAATGAGCAAAATGCCTAAAACTTGGCAGTTTAAAATTACATATTTTAATTTAATCCATACAGCATCATGAGAACAGGTTACTGATTTGGGGTATGGAGAGGGCAGAGAAAAAAAGCCGCCCCGACTTCTCTATCTCAAGAGCGATCCATCCCAGCAATGAACATTCTGCACCTCCTCACATAGGGCGCTGCACTGGCACCAGCAAACACAACAAACACTGCAAGACTATTTCACCTGGACTCCACTCTCATGTGTACAGACCCTTCAGTATTTCAGGTCATCTGATCACTACAAGTGTCAGCGTTATGAAAAAAGAAAGTTAATCAGTGCAAGAAAGTCTTTAAAGTGCAAAGCAAGGTGGCCTGCAGTTCTGTTCCCAGCTCCCCTTTACACTGTTCCTTCTCAGGACATCTCTCCCCTGTACACCAACCTGTGACCTCCCATTTTCCCTTGTTCTCCACACGCATGTGGAAAACAATTTTATAATGACTGTATTACAAGACTAAAATTTGGTCACTTAACTGTAACAATTAGTTTCTTGGTTTTTACTGACCCAGAGAGATCAGTAACAGACCCACTTGATGAGCACCTTCCAAACAAATCGCAACAGGAAGAGATATTGTACCTACCATCGCCATTACCTCCCTTACATTATGGTAAAGGAGCAGATTTTAAAGCAATATGTCTCTTTCAACATAATTCTCAGCAACAGCGTTCATAAGCACAACGACAAGACAACAGTAGCATTTCCAATGACAATCCAATTCCAATTTCAAGCCTCATAGGGTGCTGTTATAAACAGCAGTGAAAATTATGGAAGATACTTTGGCACCCTTAACTTTTAATAGACATTTTAATGCAGATGATCTCAACATAATTTTACTGTCTATTTGGTAATCTTATTTGGAAAACAGAATGAACACAAGATCATTTTGCAAAATACAGTAACAATTTTTTTTTTCCAGTATCCATTTTCCTGAGCATCCTTCTAAAGGATCTTATCATAAATCAGTATGCTCTGAATTGCTGGAATTTATTTGACTGTGTTGGCACAGCTGGTGCTGATAACTACAAATGTGAGTCACAGAACTGTAAATTAGAATATAGTGCATCAGTGGGTTTCTTTAGGTGGAGACTTTGTAATAGCATCACCAGAGTGACTGCATTTATGGCTCAAGTGGTACCCTGAGTTCTTTTTCACATTACTTGTAAAGTCAATTGAGTGGCAATGGGACTTCAGCAGATTTCTTCCTTAAAATGTTTGTCTGTAAAAGCTCACAAAATAAAAATGAAAAAGAAAAAAATATTTATTTTCAGAACACTCTGAACTCTTTCAGGATACAGCTACCAACAAGAAGAATCTGATAGACCTTCCTAATCCCTCGTTTCAGGAGAGGGATGTGTAGGAAAATACAGTAGTGAAACTAAACCTCTTTACCAAAAATGAACCAGTGATATGTCCATGCAGGCTACAATTTTTATGGAGATTCACATAAATTCTTATGGTCTCGATGCACTTCAGCATAAAGATGATAAAAGTATAAATAAAACTTCTGTGCACAACTTTACCAATGAAAAAAATACTCAGAACAAGCCATACAGCTTCAGCTAAATATGCAGTGCAAAATCCCAAGGATGATTTGACATCCCACACATTTCTCTCACTGCCTTCTGGAGATACTGATGGGCCAAATGGTACGTTATATATTTACCAATGTTTTTCCCATGGCAGGCGGACCTCAGAACCAGGCTCCCACAGGGTCTCTGTTTACATACGTCCTAGAAGGAAAAAATTCTCTCTCAAATCTATTGAGAGAACTTAATTAGAATGAATATCCTTTGCATGTATACTAAATTAAACTCTCACACATTAGAAATCAGAGGGAAAAACAAACAGATGTTGATAATGCTTTTTTTTTTTATAAGACAAAATTTCATTCCAGTTGAAACTGAAAACAATAATTAAAATTTATTGACAGAACACCAACGGGAAAATAAATACATCACCTTTTTTGGAAAACCCAAAATATTACGTTTTAGCCTGAAATTAAAAAAAAAAAAGAATAACATTTAAGGAAATGGTTTGAAAGAAAAAAATTTAGAAAAGTTACTTTAGAAAAATGACAACGCTGAATGTTTCAGAACTTGGAGGGTTTGTTGTTTTTTTTTTAATGACAAGATAGAAAAATTCACAAACTGGTGTATGTGTTAAATGAAGCTCATCTCCATTCCATCTGGCCTGTACTTGAAGTAGCCCAACTTCTTCTACACTGACATTGATCAAAAGGCGTGCTATCAGTCTGCATTACCAAAAGAACTCACTTCTGTGAATGCTCAGAGAACTGACTGGGATGTCTCTTTACATAGCATAGCGTAATTCCGTCTAAAGTTTCATTAGGAAAAAAATACGGAAACAGTGAGAAAAAGAAATGAATCGATTTTACTTCCACAATGAAAACAAAATCATGTCGTTTGTCATTATATTTACTGTTGTCCATCAATTTCAAAATAAAAATAATTTTTAAATAGAATTTCAGTGTAAGAACAGCAAAGTAACTATTCTCATATAGGTCAACCTGCTAGGACTCAATCTGCTACATTAGAGTCTGTTATATTAAAGGTGGTTAAGAACCAGATAATCTTTCATGTCCCTTCCAACTCAAGACATTCTATGATTCTATGATCCCCTAAAATCAGCCTAGTATACTCATAATGGCAACACGTAGGAAGCTAGCCCAGGTACTTCCTTGGGGACCCTATCTTCCTTTACTGTCCTGTTCATTTGGGATGGATCATTAGGATTTTTCTATGGAAAAACACCAGTGCAGTGGTGTAGATAACTGAAACAGTCCTATCTGATAACCAAGGCAGATTAGGCTAAAGTGAGGCAGTATTAATATTTGTTAAGACAGCTCTACTGCTGGGACAAGGCTACTTCATGTAAGATCTCTGAATTTTAAGAAAAGTATATTAGAATTCTGAACACGTAAACCACTTCTCCCCCACCCCAAGGTCATGGATATCTAAAAAAGCAGAACTAAAAACATCCTCATTCATGTTGTTTTCGTTTTCTAAATCATTAGGGTACTGAGAGGAAGGTAGTGTATCTAGTGATACTGAAGATAGGGATGAAATTTGCTATAAATTATCATTTGGCAATATGAAGATAGCCAATAATAATTAAAAAGGTATATTATATTCAGAACACTATGATTTAAAGAAAATGTAACTTCAAAAATTGATACCTTTAAAGTAACAAAATACTGCCATAATTAAATCACACTATCAGCTAATTTATCAAATTCTAAGAGTAAAACTACTCTTATTTTAGTTGTGATCATTTTGCATCTCATTGGTCCATATCTGCCCAAGAGCTCAGACTTTTTTTAATAAAAAAATGAAAGTGACCTTAATTAGAGTTGGCTGGAAGCAAGTAAGTCCAAGGCAAGGTCAAATAAATGTTTTTCTGTCCTGAGGGCACCACTGGGAATGAAGTGGTGAGAATGCTGAACTGCTTCCCTGTCCTCTCTGCCTGTTTACAAATGATAAAAGATTTCCCAGTCACTTTTACACTTGCAGAAATCACTCTAGAGTAAATCCATCAACAATAAGGCCCGTAATATTGTCACACTGGATTCAACATATTATACGTTTAGCCCCTCTTCCATGCTTTGTGGAAGAAAGATGGATAAAATTACTGAGATAACACAAAAGGAAAATCTAAAGATGCTGAAGTTCTGCTAAAAGGCTGTCCTTTGAGAACTGAAGTATATAACTTTGTAATTAGACTTTGGATGAGAGGACTACCATGTCTTAGTCTATTGTTGTTCTTATCAGAGGTCTCTAGAGACTGTGGACAACATCCAGTAATGATTGCTGAATTTGATCATGTTTCTAAATTAATTGCACTTTGGCCTGTTGGGAGTATGCAGTCATATCCAAGGGAGAGGAAAGGAATAATACCGTATTGTGCCAAATAAACCCAGATAGTCATTGTACTCAGCCTAAGCTATGATCTTAATCAACTCAATTTACATAATCAAGTTGAATGTATTAATTTACATAATCAAGCCTAAGTACAGTAAAGGTATGTACCTGTAACACAAACATAAGCCATACTCAGAATCTGCAGTTATATTCAGAATGACCTGAAGTTTTAGAACTTTAGTTTTAAAAGCAGTGTCAACATAGCATAATAGGGATTTATTTTGCTGAATAGTGGAGAATTGGGTGGAAGATTAAAGAGGATCAAACGCTAATTTTTACTTTCTATTTCTTTGCATCTAATCAGACAGCGCCTAATGAAAATGCATCTCAGCACATATGACCTCACGGAAATAAATGCTCACCGGGAAGTAAGCAGCTGTAAAACCCCAAATACAAACCAAATCAATACTGCAGTACTTCGGGAGAAAAACAGAAGACTTTAGAGTTGTTGCATTATTGAGCAACCTCAATGCTTATATCCACTGGAGTCTTGTAGATTTCGGGATAAAAGGACCAACTTTATCTTTCAGAAAGAGAAGCAGCCATAGGTAAGTGTTTAACAGAATAAGTCCCTTAGAATCCTTGAAGATGCTGTAAGCTTATGTTCTAAAATTCCACGCCCAAATCCCATCAGTGTTCTACCAGGCCCCTGCGACTGACTGTCCTTGGCTGAAGATGCCAGCCAAGGGGCACAGAGGACCAGTTTAGACATACAGTGTGCCTGAGAAAGAATTGGCATGCCTAAGAGGATGGGATACAGTGCAGGGAAACCCAAAGGAGCACAGAGCTGGGTTTCCTGTGAGGCACTATGAATCTCTAAGCACAAATGCTGTCTGCCTTCTGTGCTTGGACTTTGCTTGCTCACATAACACCCAACATTTGTATTGCACTTGAAATTCCTACAGTTCTTGGGTTAGGGCACTTTGTGTGCCCATTGGCTCCATCACACTCAAGAAGAGCCAGCACAGAAGCACCATCTTTCACAAAGTCTCAGAGAACCCTTCATAATGTTAACATGTTTATCCCTCCTATTTTTGTTCCTCAAAAGCACTAGGACTAGCTCTACCTGGGCTCCCTACTACAGCTTCTCACCAAAACCTCCCAGTACTAAACTGATAAATTTGTTTATTCCCAGCACTGCTTCAGAGAAGTCCTGAAGCTCTCCCTTTAGCAGCCATGCCTTCCCTTGCCAAGCATGAGCCCATGGTATTGCAGCTGCTCATGCATTAGCACATCAGCTGTCTGTGCCACATGTCCAGCCCAGAGCATCTGAGCCCTCCCAGCCAGTGTTTCACCACTCCCAGCAAATTCTGCGTTTCTGGGCTTCTTCTCATGCTAGCCTCAGGGCACCCCAGGAGATGCTAGAATTTGATTACATGTTAAGTCATTTCTGGAAGAAACACTGCTGTTTAAAATGTGAACAGCTCCATTTTGTAGTTGTTTCGTTAGGGGAAAAATAAATCTAAACCAAAAAACAAATAGAAATCTGCAGCCCTGAATAAAGCCTGATTCACTTACAGGGTTTCTACCGTTCCTACCCTGGCAGTGCCTTTGAAAGCCACTTTGAAACAACCCCTGCCTACCAAATTGCAGAGGAATTATTCTCAATTACAGCCCTCCGTCTGTTAAAAAGTATAGTCACTGATCAGTGCTGACCTTTCCCGTGACAGGTCAAACAGATGAAAAATTCTGACAGCTGCTCAGTTTTGAAGCTCCAGAGAGAGGGAAATTGGTGAGAAGGAGAGAAATAAGGTTCTCCTGCACAATTTGATTTTGGTGTCTTTTGCATTTTTAGTAAAACCACGTTTGCTTTCTCTCTGTTGAATAAATTGCACACGGCAATGTAATTTTCTTTAAAGTCATTAGCTTAATGCTTTAATTTTGGTATCATTTGTGGAAATCTTCACACAATCAATCACTTCAGCTTTTGTTTCCCAGTTCTGGACAGTTTTGCTGAGCAGCACAACTTTGCTCCCCTCTCTATTGCAGAGCCCATATAACCAGGTTGCATGTAAATCCGCTCAGATGCAGCAGTGTCACACTGCTGGGAGAGGCCTATTGCTAGGAACACCTTGCCAAGTTACAGAGTTATCGCTGAAAACGTTACTTCAAAGCAGATTTGGGTTAATTAAATCTAACTGCAAGGAGAGTTTTTCCTTAAAAACCTGACATTTAGCTGTGACTGTTCCCTTAAAGAACAGCGTTTCCGTGAAGGGAACAGACACAGACCTAATGAAAGGTAAACACAAAGCAGTCTCACTTAAGACTTAGTAAAGTCTATACGCTTCTGCATCTGCAGGTAGAACTGTTCATTAGGAGTGGGAACTGCTTACAGAGTGGGGCTGCCTCTTCTGAGCACTTCAAGATCAAAAGGACCAAAGGAAGTAGTGCCCCCTCAGGAGTAATTCCAACATATATTTAGGTCAGCTTGTGACTGATCCTTCAGCTACACCAGATGTGAGCTATTAGAGAATACTATGTTCTGCCCCAAAAGAAATGCAGTTACTTCATCTCGCTGGAAAGAGCACAACTCAGCTGGCACAGTCTGAGCAGGCCAAAGGAAACAGAAAAGCAACACTCGGACACATTGCTTATGAATGACAGATAAATTCTTAGAGAAAACGCTGATATTCATATTCATCTCCTGCTCTGCTATTTATTCCTCAAAGAAAATAAACAGGAAAGGGTGATCTAGAGCTGTCAAATAATAGCTCTCTTAAATCACTGGCTAAGCAAGGGGGAAAAAAAAACTTAAGAAATAATTTCCCGTGTGGGATGCTGCATGTGCATAGAACTTGCTTAATTAAATCAGACTGATTTCAGAAAATGTTACCCAGGAATAAAAATCAAAATCATTTATTCTTAACTTGTCAAATGGAGTATTTTCCTACAGCTGTGCAAACCAACCACAGTAACATTTTTTCATCGACTATTTTAAGCACACTTTTTTAGCACATGTGGAAAAAACCCAACCACAAACAAACTGAGTTGACTGGGTATCTTCAAGGTGGCAGGAAACTGTTTTGTTATTGCTTTTGTCTTTTAAATAATTGTGGAAAAGACTTCTGGATGAAACAGATATGTAAGAATAGGAAGAAATGGATATGTAGGAATAGGAGGAATCCCAAGATATGTTACCAGCTCAATGGTACCAAGGCTGGTAAGGCACTGGTAATGTGGTGCAGCCCTAGTGATTCAGTGCATGATTGTTTTTCCCTCTGAGATGTTTCAGAGATAGGAGGTCACTGCACAGAAAGGTTGGTGTTGAAGAGTCTCTCAGTACAAGATTTAGAACAAAAAAATTAGGATCTGAAGAATTTCTGTTTGTAATTCCTATAGTAGTTAATATACTTTCAGGGATGGAGATCTTGCCACTCTGATTTCCAATTACATTTTGATCACAACTCCTTAGTTTATTTTGGATATAAAAGCTGATTTTTTTTTCCAGCTCTTACATATTACTGGGCCCTGCCAAAAGTTTTTCATCTCTTTTTCTAGGAAGGATGAGTAAAACAACTATTGTTCAACTCCCAGCTCACACTGAAGTTACATCTGCTGAGAGGCTGTCCTAGGACTGGCAGAAAATGACCTGTGCTTCATCCAGTCCTTGAAAGCAAAGATCCTAAAATAATTTTCTTGACTGTCATTGCAATTTTAATAGTCGGACAAGAGGCATAGCTCAGAAGATACTCTTGAGAGTTTTTAATCAATTAAACTGACCTCCTTACTTACTACTGCAACTCACACAAAGTCTATAGCATTTTTAGGTTTGCTGTCTTGGGTGGAGATAAATATTTTTTTTTATGACTTTCCAGATGTTAATGTACAAAATGCCTTTCATTATTCATGGTCCATAAACCCATACAAAGAGCTAGACACAGATCATGTAAGAAACTTAATTCCAAATATCCCACCATATTTTCAAAGTAATTTAGCAACTACATGCTCCGTGCCCTTATTTATGAAGGTTATCTGCTTTAGAAATATATAACATCTCTACTTGTCCTTTTATTGAAGTTTTTCAGTACTGAAGCTTGTAACGCATCATGATTGCATTCAGACATACATAGAGTCAGCAAGGACTAACGACTGTATACAGCAAAGGGTCCAATTTAAACCATCTCTGTTCTGAAAGCAGCACTTCTCAAGGAGGTTAGGCCTGGAATTTGACCTGAAGGCTCATCTACCATGACTTCACGTTGTCAGACATGAAGGAAGTGAAGACTCAGAGTCTAAGAAGGGTCCTGCAACCATGGTTACAGTTCTCTCTCCTACCTAGAAGTCTATGAGAAAGGGAATATCCCTAGTTAATCTGATGACTCCCTCACAAGCAGCACACGTGAAGGCAGAAGTATGTAAGTCATACGCAAATATGATACCAAACTAGCAAATTGCCCAGTGGAATGGTGAATTCTGAACATTAGGGCTACAGCAACAAGGACTTATAGGATAAGGCTTATTCATCAGGTAGTTCTCATTCTAGAAGATGCTGCCAAGCAGAACAATGGACACAAAGCCTTTGCAGACTCAATCCAAGTGCTATACAAGCAAAACATCTTTTCTTGCATTATGAGTGGTGGAGGCAACATTTTTATGCATTTTAGAAATTCCTCCAGTTAAATTCATAGCCTGCCTTTTCCTCTATGCAGAAATACAGAGTGCAGGGAGAATTCTGTTGTTTAGTAGTAGAAAATGAACTAAAACCTTACACCACATGTATTTGTATGTAGGTGGATGCTACCTTTTAACGTGCAGCGTTTTATTGCCAAGAGATCAGTGAGAACATATGCATCAAATCATCACTTTCACAGAGGCAACTGAGAAGAAAAAAAGACATTTTGTTCTCATTCCTTTAGGGGACACAATCAGAATAATTGCAATCCTCTTCCCAGAGTAAGCCAAGCCACTCCTCGCCCACAGCTGCAATACTTCAACTCAAAGCAGTGTGACCCTTTACACTTTCTGGACCAAAACCTCCCAGGAACAAACCCACAGCCGCTGTCAGTGTGAGCTCTGGCCCTCAGTCCTCAGCTCCCTGAGCATGTAGGTGCAAGTTCATGGTTTCTGTCCTCCCTCTGTTGCTGACATAATCCCTACAATACACAGAAGAAATGTGATCTGGGCTCTCTGTGACATTCCATAATGTTCTGCACAAGCATAACAAGGTCACCAATACTGCAGTCAGGGCCGCCTGGAGCAGAGGGCTAGGTTTGTATCAACAAAATGAAAAACCTTAACATTAAATGAAAGAACTCACTTTGGCTTTTAAACTAAACCAAGACTTCATTTACTTCAGTCATGTCCTAGCTTTCAACACTCAGATACAGTAACACTGAACATCCTGTCTTCTGGTCACTTCTTGTTAATGGCAGCGCCGTAGAAATGAAAATGATGAGCATAGATTCAAGAAAGACTAAACCCTTGAAACAATCTGCCTTTTTTTTAGTGATTCAGAAAGCCTTCCAATTATACATCAATTTAGCAGGGGCATTGGAACTAGGTGATCCTAAAGGTCCCTTCCAACCCAAACCATTCTATGATTCTATGATTTCATAACTAATTCACTGAAATTAGGACCAGTCCAAAGGTTGAAGAACCATGAAAATTCTGTTTGTTCACATTTCTCACATATAAACTCAGTTCTGTTATTATGACATCTTGCCTCCTTTTTTGATGATGAGTATAAATACATGGTGTTACTCAGAGGAAAAGCAAAAACTGAAAAAATACATTAATTCATGCAAACTGGGAGCCAGGATATGGCCATTTTGTTTTGTTGTATGATTAAAAAAATTTTAAACAAGATGAAAATGGTGCATGAAACACAGGTCCCTAAGATCCTAGAGAACACTGCGGTGCTTGGACAAAAATAAAATACATTTTATCCCAAGTATGGCACCAGCTTCTGTCAAAAAATTATATGTTCAGTCACAAATGGTTATTGTAAAATCTTCATTAACCTAAGTGCATATAAAAATTGTGAATTCTTAATACAAAGCAGTATTTGACTTTTAAATTTCATTTTAAGCTTGCCCTGTTCACTTGGAATGTGATTACAGAGTAAATTAAAAAGTAATCACATGTGAATTACATTTCCTCATGAATGTAATGACTTCAGGAGACTGATTAATGTTAAGCAGTGCCTGTCCTACCTCATGCATACCTTCCCAGGTGAGATGTGCAAGATAGCTGTCGTGAGTTGATTTAATTTCCTTTCTCTGGTAGTCCAGTGAGAAATGCTGAACAGAAACCAATTCAGTGCATTCATTAGATCTGTATATGTTCACTTCTTTTGTCCATCCAAGCACCATCTGCAAAATGCTATCAGTGTCAGCTTATGATTGTGAGCAAGACCCAGGAGACTTAGCTCATCCTGTACACTGTATTCTAGCCAGGAAAACTCTTTACATTTAGATAGAACAACTCAGCTAGTGCATGGAGCAAGACATACATGTGTGTCAGCATATCAGAGGCTGATGAAAAAGAATATCTTGCCAATAAGTTAGGAAATATACCTGTGCAGGAATAAGCACACAAAAATATACAAACATACAGTAATTAAAAAGAAGCTCTACAAAACTCAAAACACCTGAATGATTTTGGGGGAAAAAATTGGACGCATGTGTTATACTAAAATTCAAAATATTAGAGGAATACTTTATTACTTATGAGTAAAACAGATACCACGTAATTGTCTTACACAACAGTCACACAACGGATCAGTTCAAACTTGGTTTCTTGAGCACTACTTTTGTTATAAATGTGAACCCGAAAGAACATAAGCCTTATCCTACAATTTCTTCCAGTCCCTTCTCCTTACACCTCCTCTTCATTCCCAGGGGACAACTCATAACACTCTTTCATCCTTGACTGTAATAATAAACAAGAATCTACTTAATCTCACGGCTCATGAAATAAATCTGTATTTTTGTGTGTTTGTATATATTATTTCTATTCAAACATATTTCTGGACACTTTAAAAGCAAAACTTTCCAAAACATACATAGAATTAGAAGAGTGTGTAATGTTTACGAGAATAATAGGTGAATGCAGAATCCTCTGTGATGACTGGAAAAGAGATGTCCCCATTGGAACAAAGCCTGCATAGCCCATCAGTGAGCTCAGATAACGATACCAATGGTTCTCCACTTTTAGAGATTTTCATGAACAATAGTATGAAAGAGTTTGTGAGCTGCATACCTGGAGAGCAGCATTTACAGAACAAACCTGTCACTTTGTATTTACTCCCCCTCCCCCCCCCACCCCGCACCAAAAAAAAAAAACCTGTATATATATACAGCAATTAGACCAAGCTACCAAAAGGTAAAAGGCTAAAAGCATTACCTTCTGCAGCAACAGCATTTAGATTGTTCCAGAAAACAGTTTGTTTCTGCTGGCAAAATGACTGTTGAATTCTAAGTGTGCTTTTTAGCATGATAATAAATTCCAGCGTCTTTAATGAGGCTTTTTACAATTGTGTATATACACACACACGTGTACATATATATTCCCTTTCATTACCTTGTGGTGTCACTTTCCATTATTTTTCCATCCTCTTTAAAGCTCAGCAGTAAGGCTTTGTTCCTCATCAAATTTCCTCCCCAACCAAAGCCCACTCTATTTCCTCCTGCGTTAGCATTCCTAGCACAGCTGAGCCAACATGACTCTCTTCCCATTGTCCTGACAGTACCCCAGGTAAAGCCATCCCCTCATAGCCCTGTTTTTTGTCTGGCTGTTGCAGCACCATGTTTTCTTCCAACAACCACCTGTGCCAAAACATGTCACCTTTTGGATTTATTAGGTAGAAACCGCCTCCTTTAAAACTCCACATGTATTCTGAGGCAACAAACAAATAGTTCTGCAGACAGAGCTGTCTCCTGATAGGAAAAAAAAATCCCTGACATTAATCAGTTTTTAACTTATTTTCATATGAAAAAGCAAAACATACCTAAAACATCTGGATAAGCAGAAAAGGTCACCTGTAATAAGAAACAACACGACTGCACAACTGTTAATATAACTACATTCTTAAGGAAAAGCTTTGACCTGTTTGTGTAAATCCATACTTATTTTCCAGCTCTCCTCCCAAGATTACAGCTTTGAACTCTTCCCCTGATATCCAGCACTACAGTTTTCCTTCCTGAGAAAGGCACACAATGACAAGCCACCATTTTTCAGACAGCATGACACTGCACTCATCCTATCTGCTACAATTTTTTTTTATTCCCTTGGACATGAAGGATTCTCAGGAGACTACTCATAAAGACAGTGAGAGATACTGCTGCCACAACTATCTTTCTGTGTCTTAAATAATATAACTGGAAATTAATTGGCATTAATTCACTTTTTCAGAGCAGTACAGGAGATGTTGCTTATAAACAGCAGCCATGGTTGACTGATTTCAGATAAGCAATTAATTCAAAAAAGGATATTGTAAAATCAGAATCAACTACGATCTTAGCAGGTCACTGTAATCAGAAGAACTTAGAGCAATAGTGCTGAATATTTAAACTGTACTGGCATCATCTGTTGGGCACAAAGAAAACCTTTTTTTGTTTACATGACCTCTTCCACTTGCAAGCATATTTGTAATGACAAATATTCGATTCAGAGCTTGACTTAAGTTGGTTGTTTACTGGAATAATGATCCAGGTTGCAAGCACAGTATTCCTCTGCTCAGAATGAGAATCCTACAGCATACAGTGCTTGCAATGAATATTACCATCATTGAGACATTTTTTCTGCAAAATGTATTTCCTGAATAATAAATGAAAATAAAATGAAACATCCAGCTTGGCACAGGTTTCTTCAGTTTTCACCTACCGTCATTTTTCAGGGCAAGATATTTTCAGAAGCAATGCAACGAAGGGGACAGTATGTTAGTGTGGCTGTCAGGATGCCCAAATGTATTTGGGATCTGCCATTCATGTGCCATATGTCTTTTCCAAACACAGTGATGAGCGGACATTGTGCCAAATAGTGCCCATGTTGACATTGTGCTTTCGTGCTACACCCCATCATCCCTTTCGCAGCCAATAAGCTTGACACTGCCTTATTCAGGCAATGTCATTTGGTCCAACCTTATGTTTACTGACTTATTGTTCCTTCTTCCTCAAAGCAAAACAAAAAAAGCAAAGCAAAACAACAACTTGACAACTCGAGCATTTCTCAGCTATCAGCATTTCATGTACAAAATATAAAATTACTAGGAGTTGAAAATTAACTGGAGTGGCATAGCTGTGATTTACACGTGGCAGCCATGGGCAGCACCCATATGATTTTGTTCCATCATAGAACAGATTTTCTGTTATATCCAGGTTGGTCTGGAAGTAATACCTTCTATTTATTTCCATGGAAATGATAACAGATAGCGAGAGCACCATGACACTACTTGATAGAGCAAACTCAGCCACAGAACATTATTTTTCTGACATAGACCATTAGGTATGCCAATGATGAACCAGAGCTTGCATGCCACAGCCAAAAATCTGCACCAGTTAAAGTGACAACTGTCACTGTCAGCACTGCAGAAAGACACCATTCACCACCTCGCTGTGCCCACATCCACTGGCTGATCTCAAACACTCAGCAAGTATCAATGGGTGCCATTTTCTCCATGTGGAGGAATTCAACGCCACACCTTTGCTTCATATGCACTTCATGTCAGATGCCATTCTGTCAGACTATCCCTCTGCTGCCATCTGTCACACAGCAAAAAATGTAAGGGGATATTGGTGAGAAGGTTCAGTCTCTACTGAGAAATCACTGTGTCATGGCCAACATGATAAAATAGAAGGCACTGCTTTTGGAGCAGCCCTTGTAAGTTATGCACTGCAAAACTTGCAGTATAATTGACCACCAAACTATGCCAACTTGCAACCTGGGGAAATATTTAGGTCTAGAAAGCCTCAAACACAATCAAGTGTTCAGTCCCTTTAAAAAAAGTCAGAACAAGACACGGCATTTTAAAACATGTATTTACAAGGGACATTTCTGGAGCCATCTTCTCTCACGAGTCAGTAGGTCACAGAAAGATGAAAAAGACACACCAGCTCATCACCTTTGAGTTGCACCACCTGTGAAAATCTGGCCCAGGGAGACTTTGAGGAAGCCAAAGGAACTAATAGGAATTCATATCTCAGCAAAGCCCATGTGTTCATATGGAACTCTGTAATAGTGAACACATGGCTATAGTGTTATTTTGCTGCAAATACAGATTCCTAATCAAAATAAGTTTGAAAAGCCTTCCAGGAATTGGTACCCATAAAATCTCCATCTGATCCATTTTGAAAACTTATTTTACTTTTACCAAAGCACAACAAAAAGCCACTACATCTTTTATTGCTTATACTCAGCACATAGAAAAATACCTGTTAATAAGATGACAATAGATGGAGAGAAAAAGAAAAGAAAAAGACCAATATACTTTTTGAAACTAAAAACACTCAACTAGGACGCACAAAACCCAACTTCAAATCTCTGCTCTGCATCTTTCATTGGCTGGTATCTGGTTCATGCCAAATGAATGCCTTAAGCCCTTAGTAACTTTGAAGTGCAGCAGGTTACTTGTTCATGTATTTTTGTAAAACCTTTCAAAGGCCTTTCTTTTCATCCCAATGAAAATGAAACTGATTTCACAGTATCAGGTTTTTGTGCACCTTGGAATTGGTGTCTTCCAGCCAGCCATATTAGCATTCTTCAAGATTTCATTCAAAAAAAAAAAAAGTGAAATTGCCTTCGGCCTTCTCAGGAACCTTGAAGGCAATTTGAGATTAATCTTCTCAAAAAGCTTTGATCTAAAATATTCAAATACGGATTGCTTCATTAAGGTGCTAAGTAAAGATATTTTTTTAAACAAGTGATTCTATCTCAGCGTTCCACCTTTACCACCTATTGTATGAGGTTGAGCTAATACAGAAAAGCAAGGATTTCCAACAAGGAAATGAAAGCCTGTGGTTATTCTGACTGGCCTTGAAGTCACAGTGTCATGTAAAGTAAATAAAGCAGTTAAATCCCCAGTTGTTACAACTGAAGAAATAGGCTATTTAATGTGCTGATATTTTTTCCCTTCCTTTTGCAGCTAGGCCTCTTGCTACATTAATGCTAAAGGGCAGCAGCGAAAGACAGTCATAATAGCTTCAAGTGGCACAGCAACCTTTAGGCATCATTAAGAATTCCAGCTAGCTTTTTGAAGGTAACAATTATACCCTTACACTATGTAATTTTAAGACAATTGGCTGAAATGCCAATTCATGACTTGTGTTCTTTGTCTTCCTAATAAAATAAATAAAATATACTCCACTAGTAAGAGTATTAAGAGGTACATTTTCCTTTTGACAGAGATATAAAACTGCCATTAATATGTTATAAGAGAAGATTATAGCCCTAAATGTAGCTATCCTTTCCACTTCTGACATGTCAAATTAATCTTTGCTTACACCATTACATGAACTAGACACAAGATGAAAATTCATGCCTCTGTAAAAATACACTGCAGGACCTCCGCAATACTCAATTTCCATTGTAAGTGCTAAGTGAGAACATGGACTTCACTGCTGCTATGAATCTCATGTGAAAGACTTAGATATTTCTATGACAATTGGAAATATATCCTCCTAAAACTGCTAGGAAGACAAGCAAAGCAGTACAGTCACTACCTGGTCTGACTGAATTTATCTACCACGGACAAATTACATTGATAGTGTATATTATGTATATTTATGTCCAGTGCTGTTCATCCATGATCCAGATGAAAAATCCACATGGTTATTAACCACGCAGAACTTGAACTGCCTTACAAGCCCCACAGCAGTTTATAAGCCAATATTACTACTCTTGATATAGACCTAATCTTTGCTTCTCTATGCGAAGCATTTCTAAGTTGTACACCCAAATTTTAACATTTCAAGTGAAATAATGACCAAGATTAAGAATATTCATAGAATAGCAGTATTTAAACAAAGATTGCCAGTTTACGCCTTTTAGGGAAAAGATCCAAATTAGTTCTGTCAGCTTCCTTTCACACAGTATTTGTTAATAGAATAGGAGCAGCAACAAGCTGTGTTTTCAAAGTAGACTGTAAAGGTGCAAAAGGCTCCAAAGGAAAACAAATGGAGACTGCTCATCAAAGGCAATTCCCAAAGTTTCCAACCATGGCAACATAATTTTTTTTTTTTGTAAATACACTATTAGATGCAAAAGGATGTCATTTCTGTGGCATGCACGTGTTCTTAAAAAAGCAGTCTGGAAGATTCTGATGCAAAGCAGAAAGTTGGGGTGCATCCAGTGAAACATGAAACACGCAATTACCTGTGCACTGAGATTACATGCAGATAACAGAGGTGTGCCCTCTAAATGCATAAAGATGTGTTAACATACACATTCTGCTGAACTATAGCTATAAAATTATACATTTAAGAGAGATGATTATATCTGATAAATCTATCAGGATTTACTTACATTGAATCTTCATGATGGATACAATGAGACAGCCCAATAGGTTACCATGAAGAAATGCTAAGTCAAAAAAACTCAGAATGCTTTGGGAAAATCCCTAACCTTATTAAGCAATTTTTAAATTATTATTATTATTAGTTTTTAAATACAGGCACTCACAAGTGTCTGTATGTAATTGCCGGAACTTATAAGTTTTTTGATGGCTTGCAAAGTGTGAGATGAGCCAAGGGTACCCTGGAGCCACCCAACTTAATTTGTAAACTCACTTTAAAAAAATTAAGTATTAGCATGGAGTTAAAGTCAGAGCCTGAAAGGGTAGCACAGAAGGTTACATGAATAGGTTTAGTTAGTATTAATAATTAGTAAGAGCACAGCAACTACAATCTTTGCTTAGAAATTATCTTCTAACTGAACCACTATAGACCACCATTTATGCATTACAATGGGCATCAAAAACTGAAATAGGTCCTTAACGTTGACTGCTGAGGAAAAAGGGGGGGAAGGTCTTTAGAAGAGATAAAAGACAGTCTCCTGTCTCCCAGCTTCCACTTTACTTCAGCTCTGGGGAAAAGCCACCCATGAAACAGCATGGGAAACTGCTACCACCATGTTTAACACTCCCTTCTCTCCCACCCATTTGGTTCAGTTATTCCAAATCTCCTCTGTCCCTACATTTACAGGGTCAGGATAAATGACATGCTAAGCAGAAGCAGCATGTCTTCCTTCTGCCTGGACTAAGTAAGTCTACATGGAATCACACTAATTTCCATCCACAGCAATTTCCTGCAATAGGCAGGCAGGTGGTAAAATAGCAGAGGACCTTAAAAAGAGGTAATTAGACCATCAGAAAATCCACATGCACCTTGCTATCTGCAAGAAGTGAGAGCCTTGGGAATGAGGAGTGAGATAACAATAGTGTGTGCGTGTGCACGCATGTTAGAGAAAGAGAGAATGCATATATATACACCAACTAACGGAAATCATCAATGTCAATCCGTGCTATGGATTATTAACACAAAAATAAGGAAGTAACAAAGCGCAATTGATTTTCACTCAGCAGAACTCAGCTCTGTTGCCCACAGTAATGTGATTAAGTAGCCTCTCTGCAAAGTTTTGGGGAATTTTTTGAATGGAGAATGATATACAACTCCCCATGGGCAGAAAATCAAAATAATTTGGATTGCATGTTTCTTTACATCTAAACAAGATCATTTCCATTGCATCCATTGGCATTAGACTGTGTCTCATTGAGGATGAAAACGAACTGCCCAAGTGCTTTTAGATTTGCCCTTTCAAAAATATGGACTGTTCTGTGTTTAATGACCTAAAGTCAATACCTAAAAATGTTAATTCAACATGTGCTATTTCACCTCCCAAAAGAGATAATCCTGTGATTAAGATATTTGGCAGAAGTGAAGTACTCTTATTTCAACTTCTTTCTCTGTCATAAATTTAGCTGAGTGACATTGAGTAAATAAATTCATTCCTCAATGCCTTCATTAACCTTTCCTGTTACAAGAATTTCATGCTGTCTGGTGTTATACATACCCTTATGACACAGTTTAACACGATTATTCACAAGGATATACATACTTCTCCTGAAATTAGTGCTGGAAATTGGGAAGGAAGAAAAGCAAAGCAAGGAATAAATACAATTAAGAACTATGAAAGTAGATAGATGCAGAATACATTCTTCAGAGAATGTTTTCCATATTCCAGTAGAACAAGGAGTGCTGTTTAACCAGAGGAGCACTTCCTCCAGCATTTTGCAACTGCTGCATGAACATTCGCCAGGTGAATAGTGGCACCAACCCATTTGTTTTGATCAAAAGAGTAAAAGCCTAGATGCAATTGTTCTATTAATTTCGCATCTTAAAGTTGGATAATTTCACTAGAAGAGTATAGTGGTTTTCTTACCCACTCCCCCCCTTTTTTAATCCTGCAGTAACTTTTTTCCATGACCTCTCAGTCCTTACTGGACAAAGTAGTCCCTGATACTTGATAACTAAACACAGTGCATTACTGTATGTAAAAGCACATTAAAAACATTTATTGCACATTAAGACATTGTCTGCAGAGTTTTTGGTAAAAATTTTGTGCAACATGGCAGAAAAGCAGTCCTGGGATGGATAGCAATGCATCTAGGAACAATACGATTTCATCCACATGACTGAGTAGATTACTAGAAGACCATAGGTAATTTCATAGCATTACCTTCAAGAAAATAAGAGTAATCTTAGCATATTGCTACAGGGAGGGGTCCTGATTTTAAGGGGAGGATGATGACCTTGAAATATAAATGGGGAAAAAGAGATGAAAGGAAAATTGTCTGTAATTTTTGTTCTCAAGCACTGGTAATTTTAAAGAATCCCCAGGTGAGCTCCACGCCTCATGCTTCTGACAGAAGCAATGTATTCTGAGCTACTTAAATATCTTACTAGTGATGGATGTGTGCTTATTCCATTCCCACAATTTTTGCAGGAAATTTCAACCAGTAAGTAGTTCTGCTCACTGCTACACAGAGAACTTGTTAGAGGAACAGGTCAATTTCAGTTGGCTCATCAAGAAACTTCTTATTTTCTTTAGGCAGTATATTTACTGTTTGAGCAAACAGCATTTATCAGGAGTTGCTACAGTTACTTATTTATCAGACTCTGTTACTACAGCAGTTTCTTCCTTGAAATAAAAAGGAATATTTACAGTGAGATTGAGAGTTAACTTTCATTTTTTAAATGAAAACAGAATATTTTCCTCTTTCTATCTGCATCAGTTTCGGTATTACAACTAGTCACATTGCAACACCTAATTCAGGTTTTCATCAACCACTGTTGAGCACTTTCCTTGTGATGCTGTTACTATGAAGTTTTCTGCCCATTTTCCTCTAAATGGTGTCACCTTCTCTATCAAAGTAAAGAGAACAATATAGTTTAAGTCCCTGTATTAGGTAGAAGACATCCAAATGCACAGATGACATAGTATTCCTAGCATAACAGAAAGGGAAGAATATATATACACACACACAGTATCAAAGAGGAGAAGTAACTCCTTCAAAAACCTGTGTCAAAATTAGATCCCAGTAATTATTTATTGCACACACTCCCATAGAAGAAAAAGTAGAGTAAGAAGTAGAATTTGTTCTAGGAGAAAACATAAGAAGATAATGCAGGAAACTTGTTCCTATTACTCTTTTACTACTAAAAAAATTTATTAATGAGCAAAAGCTACACTAAGGGATGCAGTCAAACAGCCCATTTCTTTTCTTTCTGGCATGGGCTCGACAGGGAGGAAGTATGGATCAATCACTTTCCTGTAGACTTGGTAGCATATATCCTTCAGATTGCACAGCTGCTTCAGTCTACAGTCTGAGCCAAGAAAATGCTCAATAGCAACCAAGAAACAGCAGCAAAACTTTCACACACACACAGCAGTCTCCCTGAAATATAAAGTGATATGTGGAGAACAGGGGAGAGTGAGCATGATGTTCATGCAGTGTATATAGATTAGGCATCTAAATAGCCAAATTACATACACTGTATTCTAAGAAAATTAATGATGAACTGAACTTAGACACCTCATCTAAATTTGAAATGGAAATATGCACCTTCTATGCTTATTTCATTATTATTTCATGAGCAGTCTATGCTTGTTTATGAATTCTTAAAGTATATTTAAGCAATCAAGCATAATATTGGTGTAATTATCCCAAACCTATTGCAATTCCAGGACTTTATGACAAATCAAAGTGCATTTCATGTAGGTAGCTCCTGAAGTGTCTCACCCATAAGCTTATTCCTTGCTGCGTCTCACTGAGAAAAAGAAATGCTGACAATCACTGGACAAGAAGGAAAGAAATATCTATGTTCTTTATCACTTAAAAGAGAAAGCCAAACCAGAAGAAGTGAGAACTGACACCAGGGCAACAAATGGGGTCTACATGCACCAGCCTGAAGACCATAGCAGGGATCCTACAAGATTGTATTTTTATTGGGTTCAATGCTAACTCTGTAATGCATTTCCGAAGCTGGCATCTGTGCCTTGCAGCCAGCTTGCAATACAGTTTCTACCTTTAGGGGAAAAGAATACTGTTGGGGAGTTGGTATATAATGAAAATGATTGAAAAGAGGCTTTGCACTTAATAACACTGCTGCCATGGTGATCCCTTTTCCATTCTGCTGCTTGCTGGGTAGAAAGCACTTGCCTGTTCTCCTTCATACGTGATATCAGCTCTTTTTTAGAGACAGAGGTGGTAATGCTTAGCAGCTTGCATATCAGCAGGGCAGCATAAAGCAGAAAAGCTCCACTGGTCCACCAAAAAAAAGAAAAAGGGACAAACAAAATAGAGTTTATTCATAATGAGCAAGAAGCCCTGTTTTGATGATTACCCTCGAGGCAGAAATAGAAAAGACTACACAAGCAATTTTTTATGTACAGATAAGACTTTCTTGGTCAATAATTTGAATATATTCCTATAAAAAGTTAAGAAAGATGGAAGGAACAAAGACAAGATACACCAGGGGAAGCGACAGCAGAGGACAGGCAAGTACCTTTCCCAGATTCTCTAGACTGAAGCCAGTATCAAGAGTCTGGAAAATAGTTCATACATGATAGGCAAAATTCTTGCCCAGGCTTGCTACCAATCAGAAGTAGACCACTTTTTCTGAGAAATCGAATGGAGATGGGTAGATTGTATTTTCGGAGAATGATTCTGAAAATGTCACCTAGGATTGGTCACAGAGTCCAGCACAAATTACCTTTTGTCTGCCTAAAGCTAATCCAGCTAACTGAACTCTTTCCACTGAGTAAAAGCATGACATCAACAGCAGGAAAGATCACCTGCTGCACAAATAATTCTCAAGTTAAGCTTTTCACAGACAATGTATCTAATTATTAATTATTTGAAGAATATGCAAATGGAAATCCAGAAGGCACATTTGTAAGCCTTGCCTTCAGGATTACCTCCAAGAATTACCACTGCTCTAAATTCTGATGCACACCTTCGAATGTTCAGTCTTGTTGTGGTACAATCAAGACAAATGGGAGGTGACAGCTTAGTCACAATGGTTCTTCAGTATAAAATGAGATACATTAGATGAACTTTCAAAGAGTCTATGCACTGTTCCATACTGAAAAAGCAGCTTTTCTAAGGCCTGTTTCAAGATTTCCAAGACTCTCTTGTTCCAAGTCTGGCTGCAGGGGAGTTTGTCAAAAGATTCTGAACTGATACAATAACTGGATACACAGTCATTGACAAGGATTAGGAGGTTTCCTTTACGGTGTTACTGTAAAAGGATTAGTTCTTTGGTTTCAAAGTGTAGAAATACCTACGGGGAGTTTTTTTAATATATGAACTACAAAAAAAAAAATCACAGTATTTCTTTGTGAGATATGAACTTGGTGCAGCTTTTAAAAGGCTTCATCTTTAATTTTATTGTTGTATTCCAATTGACAAACAACTTTTTTAAAAACAATCTCAACCCTTTATTAGCTTTTTAGTCCTAGTTCTCTTCTTCAGGTGATACTTGATTAATTTGTGATCACTGCTTTTGGGCATCACATACCTTAAGATACACTATCAGGATTATAAGGGAAATAGCATCTTTTGTATTTATCCTGTTTATTAACCTCTCTCACTGTTCAGTGTCTTTTTTTCTTTTGTGCCAAAGATACTGTTTGACTTCATGCTACCCACCAAGTTTTGTTATCTAGCAATTGAAAAATTCTTTATCCAGTGTTGTTGCACTTATTGAGGTCAAAAGCTTTAGACATCTCACATTCTTGAAGTGCACTGAATTACATGGGCAAGTAGAGGGTCAGCCATTTAAAAGAATCATATACAACTGCTTGTTTATTCAGCAAAGCTTCTCTGAAGTAATTAAAAGCACTGTACTCTCAGAAAGCATTGCTTGGATGCTCATATTAAAAGCACAAAGACTGAATAATCTGCTTTAACCTACAGTCAACTTATATTACCAGACACTAAAGCAATCTCTGTAGGCATAACATAGTCCATACCATCAGCACTAGGGCCCCTAATTTTTTTTTTTTTTTTAACCAATATTGCAGAAATAAAATACAATGGGTCTCACTGAGACAGGAAAATCATAGATACACTCTGGGATCAAATACTGCTGTATGTTAAAAGACTTATTAGAATTTAAATGACTTTTGTGTATTGTTTTAATCTGCCTTCACAGCATGCACCATAACTGCTCCTTTGCAGCTATTATGCTGTACATTGGCTGCATCAATTAACAGAAACACACTGTATATATTATGAGCCTATATAATACCTAGTACACTTTTCCACAGTCTGTTTATTCTTCCTCATGTACACTCAGAAAACATACTATGAGTATTCTTGAGAATAGCAGGCATCTGTGCAGTTATTCCAGGAACTGTGCATGTATACGTATATCTCTATCTAGAGGCTCTAGTGGCTCCTTAGGAAAAAAACACTACTTTGTTCCACCATTCAACTCAGAATCCAACTGTGTTGCTTATAAAATATACTTTCTAAACCACAGCAGTGAACCAATGCTTACAGGCAAACTGGAGGCAAATCCTTATTAACCAAGCGGTACGGAGAAAACCCATGTACCAGTTCAAATAACTTCACAAGTATGAAAGCTGTCAATTTACAGTCAGTGTGACTAAACAAAGATGTCTAAATATAATTCACTGAATTACGACTAAACGTTGGAATAGGCTGAGAGATCAATGTTTCTAAAAATTAGTGTTTTAACATTAAAGTCCATCTTTGCAAATTTCCCTCAAACAAAAAAAAAGAAAAACATTTAAAGCAGTGCCGCAAATATAGATTTTTAAACTTTGACAGTTTGAAAAAAGTGTTCAGGTTTGTACCAAGGATTTCAATTACATAAATGAGAACTCTGTTCGTACACTTCAGACAAAACAAAGTCTTTCTTAGATGGCCTATTAGTATTGTATTGCTAAACCCAAGTTGCTCAGTGTGATTTATAATAATATGATGACTTAACTCTAAAGAAGACATATATATATTATGCCACTGTATGCAAGGGCATTTATATACTTCCAGGTTTGAAATGAAGCATACATTTGCCAAAGGAACAAAAAAAAGTTCTCTAAGCTTTTTGCAGAGGGTAGAGCAGTTCTAGCTGTTCAAAATATAATACTTTGTATTTCCAATACTGTCAATTTAAATTCAGCTTCTGTTGGAAACGACCAATCTCCTTAAATCTGAGGTTTGTCTCTATGAAGCAAATTGGGGGCTTTGAAGCAGCAGATATGGACTCCCACACTCAAAGTTTTCCTTGCCAAGGCTGGAAGTCAGGGCCAAAGGCCTGGGAGAGTTGCAGGTCCTTTCTCTGTGCTATAATACAACATAAACAAGGGTGCTCAATCCTAATAAGTTCTTAGTCAGTAAAGAGAATGCAACCTTTTCTCCCTGTGGTTATTGGATATTCAAATTTGTTTCATATGTCCTTGTGAGATCTGGATACCAATTTCAAGACCCAATCCCATCCACAAGGAAACACTGAGATTCAGCCAACTCTCTCATCTTTTTGTCTCAGTGCTGCATGGCAATCTGCTAGGAAGCCAGAGATGGACACAGTCTGTACCCTGCAGAGCAACATAACTGATAAAAGCTATGTCTTAACGCCTCCATCAGCCTTTTCCTAATTACTGGTTTGCTCTTCCTATATGAAAAGACCGTATGCTAATAGAAACAGACACTGTCTCAAGCTCATTCCATATAGCATCTATAACAAAAACCATAATGGTTTTGCTGGCTCTGCCAGAAGATTATGATAGTGGCACAAGCAGAGTCAGCTCAGGAAAGGATACCAAAGTCATCCAGGCTCTCTCTCCTGCTCCAACACCCAGTTGCACATGTTGGAGCAGTTAGGGCATTACCTGCTCTATTGACCATAAGCCATAGCCCAGAGCCGTACTCATCAGCTCCAGGACTGAACAGATGTTAGTGAAACGTTTGGGCTCCAGACTCACAGTTTATAGTGCATCTGAAATCTACTGGCAGCAAATAAACCCCACAACATGAGGGTACAACCAGGGTCCAGTACAAAGTACAGTCCTTCTGAGGCCTCTAGTAGTGATTTCAGCACAGATGACAATGTGAAGTCTCCTTTGCCCTGTCCAAAGGACATCCCAGTAGTCTGCTATATGGATTTAATGTGAGCTGAGGAGAGTACAAAGGAAAAGAAAGAAGTGGGTTCACAGCACTTCCACAAATCCCTCTTTTTTCCTGTCTCATTCCCCTCCTTTAATCTCTCTTTTCATGTTTCTCTTTTCTTCTTTCTCTCTTTGTGCCAGAGCAGTGGTGCTGAATGCTAACAAGGCAATACAAGATCTGACCCAGTCAGTTAGTCACTTTGGATAATTTCTTCGGGTATGAGCCACGTGATTCACTCTTTGTGTACTCCCCCCAGATACCACAAGGTTAGACCTTTCATTGAAAGTAGTGTTTCTGGTATCCAGTCCTCAGAACCTGCCTACCTGATAGTGATCTTTCTGATTCCAAGTCTATTGTAGCTTCAGTTCTCTTTCAGAGAGCCTTTTTCATTTTCTCTTCACGAAAGTGCTTCAATCTATCTTACATTTTAATTGAATTAAATTTAATTTAAACCAAATCAAAGGTCTTTTCAATACATCTACATAAGAAAGTACTTAATCTTAATAAACTACCATTTAAGATGGAGAGGGAATCTACAGTAACAGTGAAATATATAGCAAATCAAAATTCTCTCTGTTCATATAAAGAAATGAAGCCAAAATAAGCTCACTCTACTGTTTAAACTGCAGCATGCAATATGTAAGGAAGAGAAATGTGGTGCTAAAGTAATGCACTATGACTGCGAACTATTCGCTGAAATCTGAAAAGAATCCCATTTCCCAAAGCAGCTTAGAAAATGACATTTGCTGGGACCCTGTATTAATGAGATGAAGATCCTTACCCCCTTCAGATTTTATTACATTTCAGAAGACATTTCAAAAAGTCAAATAATTTACTTTGCTTAGGTGAGGAGGAGTTAACCCTCTGGGATTCTCTGTCTCTTCAGCTCTACACTTGTCTAGCATATGAATTTTACTAGAGCTGTAACTTTTATTTTATGCAATGCATGGATATGAATTGCTAACTGCTCCTCCCTCCTCCTTTATGCCTTTGCATTGGGAAGTCCGCACAATTCTTCAAAACCAAACACTGTATAGTACTACATTAGCTGGCATATACATTCATATATTATTTACTGCAATTTACATAAGGACTAGCTCACGCTGAATAAAGATTTGTGGTCTTTCAACAGAAGTGAATAAGAGACATTAGTTTACGGTAGACAACTCAATTACCTTTCAAAGTCCTGCAGTAAGATTATTAGACTTTTCCTCTGAAAACAAAACATTTCTATCTACGCTTAGTGAGGAAGTAGCATTAGGCATAACTCCTGAAGTCAAATCCATCATAATCTGAAACAAAACCCAAACCTGAAACCAAAATAACTAAATTAATTGGGAAAGTTATAGGTAACAAAGAGCACAAAAATACCTGCAAACCATGTATTAGTTAACAGTTCCTAAATTTCTCTGCCAGGTGCTTTCCATCCACATCAAGTCCATGTGCACTTCCACAAACACACAGTAAACTCTACTGGTTATAAAATAATTTTAATCTCTGTGCAAATAGTTAAAAATTCTTGAGTGTTACACCTCCACTTGATTGCCAAAATCTTTCTGGCTGGTTATTTTCAAGGGGCTTTGTTCACAGTATCTTGAGGACACTACACTGCATCAGAATTACATACTTGGAGACTGTGCTCAAAATTGAATAACTAAATACCTCAAATGTAACGAATAAATACTCATCCAACATACATACTATGCCTACACACCATATTAGCGTGATATATTTTGGTTGCATCAGGTCAACCTCCCCAAGAAAGTAACTTGTGAAAAGCCCATGGTTCACTGTTGAGATTCTTTTCAGCTCTGGATATACAGAAGGCACCTAGTTGAGCAAATTTACGGGACAAAAAGCATAAAACCTCTGAAATCTATCACTAATGAAGAGGATGACAAATTATGATGACATGCTGAGCCACACAACTGTTGCTGAGCCAAAGTGCACCAGAAAAAAATACCACTAAAAGCATGTTGAATCTATGATACCTCAAAAGAATGGACATAACGTACACTAAGCATTCATAGTGCATACTACTGTCTAGCTAAGCTGCTCAGTCCACATATTTATTTCTGAGAGCAAGTACAAATGCCCGGATGTTTTCCTGGAGATAAGTTCAATCCGACACAGAGCTACCCTGGCATTATGCAGTGCACCAGCCCAGCTCTTTTCTACTTGTTCTTTTCATTATTATCCAATCTCTGAAAAAGACACTTTCATAGGTCCTTTGTTTGGCAGTCCCACCCAATTTACAAGAGTCAGATTGGCCACTATCACAACAGGCCCTTAACAGAGCTGAACTCAAATTCTGAGCGCTGATTCTTGTTAACTCCTCAGCAGCAACTAGGCAGTCGTGTGCAGAATTATGCAGATGATAACTTAGGAGATGAAAACTGAACATTGTTTTTAAACATGGATTCAGGCACCTGTCTGATTTTCAGAAGCACAAAGCAATTATTAGCATACACTGAGGTCCAAGAAGATTTAGTTTCCTATTCCTGAAATTCTTGCCTTGGGTACATATGCCTTTGTGATAACTGCTTTTTTAAACACAGCAGACACAAGATACTGCACATTACTCATATATCAACCATCCTCTCTCTCTTCTTTGCCCTTTCATTGTTGTCTTAAAGATCAGTCTTTTCTTGGGAAGCTAACACTATATTTGCTGGAGATCTTTTATGTGGCAGCTAGAGATGAATTATCGCCTAGCATTCCTTTATAGGGTTACAGGTGAAAGAAAGGCAGAACTTTTCCCCTTTGTTACTTCTACTAATGGACAAATGCTTTTTTATTATTATTATTTTTATTTTTTATTTTACTATTTACCTCTTCCTATATCATGCTTGTTTGAGGACTTGTACAGAATGAGGAAAGACTGAGTAAGCAATTTGAGTATGAACAGTTTTCTGAAATGAATGGTGTTTCTGGGGTTATCAAAGTGCTGACAACCTCCATAGCTCCACAGGTGCAACCCCCACCAGACAGTCTTTAAGGAATTATGTGAAAAACAGACATACTTCATTCCTCCATAACCATCATTCATCTGAGCTAATTTTTTTTAGCTGACGAGAGCAGCAGAACATGCATCAGTAGAGTCCCTGTTGTTTCTAAACTTCAGATTGCTAAAGGTGCTGCTGACACTGCATTTCATTAACCATCAACAGCTTTGACGCTTGGGCAAGCAAATAGTAACACGTTCTCCCAGGAGCAAACTCTGCACGTGTGCACAGCTCAAGCCGGATGTGAGCTACAAGAAGCTTCCTGCCCAGATACATCTCCTTCTGTGCATATGTGCTAGAAGAACACAATCTGCACGGTACAACTCCAACTCATCTGTCTCTCCAGGCACCTGTCCTCCACACCACCCTGCAGGAGACTCAGCCAAGCTTCTCTGAGTAGCATGGCTCTCCCACTGGCAGACACACTGCACTGGTTCCATTGCCCCATTGCAAAGTCAGGCAATGTTCCCACTATGCATATTCAAAACAGTAATTTAGTCTATGCCTTTCTGGGACTGTGGTTAGCTATAAGCTTAACAGGGACCACCAAAGGAGTTACTGGTGACAAAATTTCAGACTCATTTAAAATTCCATAGATCATATAATGAGCCAAAGAGGGATTACATCACAGCAACTCAAAGCACCATTCTGTGAAACAATATGGGGATGCACAGAATCAAATGTGAGGTATTGCATCAGTTGGACCCAATACAAATTTATTCTTGGAAAGGAGTTACTTAAAATACTATGAGATTTGGCTCAAATAAAACAAGACGGATCAAGTTCTGAAAAGTAAATTGGAGAATCTTAAGTACAATACTTGATTCTATCTATTCCTCCTCCTTGCATTTTCATGTCAAGTGTAAGGATAAAGCAAATTATAAATCACTTTCACTTCCAATTTTAAAAAGTGTTTATATTTGGGGCCAAATGAGAGTCTTTATATGAGGCAGTTTCTACTGCACATAAAGCAAATAAAATACATCAAAGCAAAGAAAGCAAAATACTGCTTATGCTTTGTAGGTGGCTGGTCCTCTTCTACCTGAAAGTTACCTATATTCAAAGAGTCTCGATTGATAAAGTGAGGCTTAATGTCTAGACAGACAATTCTTCCTCCCAGTGGGTCTCTACAGTCTTCAAGTACCCTGCTATGTCCAATATTTGTTCCCGTACTGCTAACTACCTATGTTATCCACAAGAACACCAGTTCCAATAATTCCCTTAACAATAACCGGTTCTACACTTCTTTTATGACTTCAGAGCAAAGCTCAGCCTCTGTGTCAAAATTCTTAAGAATATGGCAGATATTAAATAAGGAGAAACCCCTTAGAAATAAATAACATCCTATAAACTAGGTCAGGTTTTCCTATTTAAGCTGAAACTTTTCCCAGTACCTGTGAGCCATCACAGTGAGAGTGGGGGGGGGGGGGGGGGGGGTGAAATATCTCTATCCTGCCTGACCAAAATATGGATAAGGATTAAAATAAGCGAGAGAACATCTCAGCCAGAGAAGGAACAGGCATATTTGAAAGCATTCATTTGCAGACAGTTATAATGACTATGTCTGGTTTCACTCTAATCAGACAGATGAAGAAGAATTCAGAGGCTCCCTTCAGCAATACTGAGGACATTATGTGGCAGCTGTTTGTTCATACGGTAGATGTACAACATCATGTCTTGATTATTAAATATGTATTTGCAGGTTTACAGGGATATTCCTCAGCCAGGTTTTAGCATACTTTATATTCAGGTGCAACAGCCTTATCAAGTATTAAGCAACCTCAGCATATTAGGTAAGCTTTGATTTTCTTTCAGTTACCCCGTGTTGCTAAAAAAAATTGATTTCTAAGATCTTATCAACAACCTTTGAGGTTCTTTTGGGAGCTGATTCTCTGCTATCAGGAGGATTCATAATTGTTACGTGTCTGGTTGCTGTCCACCATTCCTTTATAGTGATCCCTTTATGTACAATATCTTTTGAGGAATGCTTCATTCTTTGAGCAGAATCACTTGCAAGCACTTTTTAGATCTCTCTGAGATTACTCATTCTATGCATCTTCCTGAACTATGATTTCTCCTTCTTAAATGTTAAAACTAATGATTGGGAGGTTACAGTACCTGATTATACTGCACGATAGCAAATTCCCTCCTTTAATGTAAATTTATGTTACTGTTCCAATTACACGGGCATAGTGTATAGATTTCTAGTTGCATGCATAATTTCTTTCACAAAAGTTTAAATAGAAAACGCCTAAAGCCTTCTTGAAATAGATGCTTTGTACCACGCTCCAACCTAGAAAACAAAGATCAAACAGTTTCTGTTTGAAGGGGCTTCCAGTGGCAACACAGATCCATCCACTCAGTCTGTTACAGGAAAGGCCGGACTACCTTATCTTAAAGGCTCTATCTAGTCTGAAAAAAAATACAAAAATCAAAGAATAAGCTGTGGTCTTAGAACAGCCATCTACTCTCACCGTTATAAACAGATACATTAACTGTCATCTTCCATGTAGTTAGCGTATAACTATTCATCTCAAAATTAGATGACTGCATACAAATTAAATATGTTAACAGAACTAGAATCTACCTTTCCATCACAAGAACCAAAGGTGTGACAGCACTCCCAGTATATTTCTCCTCTCAGAAACAAGGATGCCAAATCTGCCATGTGAACTCCTTTTTCATTCGAGAAAAGACCTATGTAGGTCAAATGAAAATTGCTTTTGTAGAGACCAAAAATTGAGCAAGAAACACAGGGCCTGCTATACAAGGCACAGGATGCAGTAAGCTACAAGGAGATTACAGATTTCTCCTATCCATCTCCACAGTGCTTGAATTTCTCTTAGCAAAAGATGCTACAGCAGAAGCATAAAGTCTACACATACTGTATGTATTAAATGTAGGAGACAGTGTGAAAAGCAGCTAAGTGAAAATAGTGCCTTCTATAGAGACAACTGGAAACATCATGTCTCCAATCAAGAAAATGGAATCAAATTAAGAATACAGTGACTCTGGTTAGGAGTCTCCTACTGTAAACTTGTGCGTGCAATTCTCTCCTTTTTTCCAGAGGTATGGTGCATGGTCCTTATTGCCCTCTCATCCAAAAACACAAATAACTCAGGAACCATACTAAAGAAAGATCCATGATGGAAGCTGGTAAGTGTTGTTGGTAAACCTATTTACTTGCCCTGGTCTGTTGGCCCCTTTCACAAACAAGGCAGATGGATCTGCAACTGCTGCTGCAGTAGGTCATTTAAGCTTCCTTAGAAAAAAAGACTAAAATGAGCTTCTGTGGGGCCTGCTGCCAAAATAAGGGAGTACAACCAAAACTATAATTTATTGCCTTTGAAGCATTTCTACAGCTTGTCCTTTATATAGTTTCTAAAAATTTTGATTAAATGTATTTACACGGCCTTGAAGACAACTTAAATATAATTGCAAAGAGGCTTTCACTTGTAAGGACTGGTAATAAAGGAGTAAGGAAAAAGCACAAAGATCTTCTTAGATTTTCTTTTCCCAGACATTAAAAACACCAAAAGAGAAACACTTTAGAGTGACTCATTTGTAACCTCACAATTGAAAAAAATTTTTAAAAATCTTCTGAACTTGACAGCCTACAATCAAATGAATCAGCCATGAACAGAACCCAGCCAGAAGCCTCTACCACGTATCGACGTCTGGAAAATGTGACTCTGGGAAGCCATCATTCTCTAACTACAATGGCCTGAAATTATTTGGTAAACAACATGACTGCAATGTAAAGGTACAATAAACAGAGCAATATTAAAAATTCAAGAATGACTGCAGGGACTACGGAAATTATTACTCTGTATTTTTTGTGTTATTCAAGTGCCAACAATATTTAGTCATCTTTCTTCCTTGTTTTTCTTTCTTGCATTCTTCTCACAATAAGCTTGCCACGGTAATGCACTATGTTAATCCTAGAGACATTATTGAATAACTAGCTTGAGCATCAGCTGCTGCAGCCTTTACAACGCTGAAGATGATCTCCACGCTGTGTGTTTTTTTTTTTAAGTGTGTGTTTGTTTGTTTGCTTTTAACATGGAAAACAACAGCAATTTCCAGACAATGCCCGTGGTTTGTATTCTGTGGGGATTTTTATCCAGAAGTGCTAATGCAAAACTCATGCTACCTTTTTGTATTCAGTATAAAACATCACAGAGAAACTCTACCTTCCCAAAGTGTAAACAAGCTGTTCAGCTGAAATACACACCAAGACAACATGTGAGCCCAAACTCTGAAGGACACTCCTACTCCAAAGAGCTTTTCAGCAGCATGACATCAGGTTCTCAGGTTGGAGACACACATTCTCAGGCAAAAAATAGATGAATAAACAAACATCAAATGTTCATTTCATAAAGTGCTCTCTGATGGAGCCAACAAACTAAAGGACAGGAGATACAGCTGGTTCTCACCAGGTAGCAGTCCACACATGCATAGCTTCACTGGCACCAGTGAAGACACACAGCTGTGAAAATCAGCTGAGATTAGTCAAAAGCTCCTGCTAATTAATGGAAACATGAGATGTTGATACTAAGTCAAAAAAGTTCAGGACCAAAACACTGTCATGCTGTCCAAGCTGTAGGTAACACTATTTCAAGATTGTACTCCATCTCCCACAACAACCATGGCAACACTTGTACTCTGTGGGAATGCTCAAAGTTTGGTCAAGTAAAAGCCATGAGAACTGGGTCAACAGTCAGGAAAAAGTCTACCTCAAGAACAAAAGAACCTCACAGCAGGGTCTGACAAAAGCAGGGTGAAACTGTAATGACCTCCTAAGGACAAGCTAGCAATTAAAGCTCATGTCGCAAAGAGATTTTCATGTAAGTGGACATACACAGCATCAGGTTGAATTAAAAGACATGGTGTAAATTGCAACAAGAAGGCCACAGAAACTAGATTAATCTTGCTTTGTCACAACTGATGTACCTTTTTCATGCAACGTCTGCATCAGAGGACAACAGACTACCGAAAAGATACAGAGAGGTTGGTGCAATTCATTTCACAGTTACCCTCACCAAAGCACTTTTTTTAAACCACATATTCTTATCCTTTTCTTATCAAAAGTAATGGCCCTTTTCAGTTGGAGAGGAAGACATACTTTTCAAGTGGTAAGCCACTTCCTTCTCTTTAGTTCTGTGGAAAACGGAAATCCTTTTGGTAGATAAAGGGCGAGCAAGAGCCATTTTTACACTCTTCATTCTCAGTCGCACTCATTTTTCAACATGAGAAAACTCTAAACTCCAAGCACTGAACTTCACCTTTCTGTAACAGGCCACCTATGGGTCGAAGTTCTTGAGACTGGAAGTCAGAGATTTCCAAGTGTGCAGATTCACCTCATGCTAGGACAACGTGAATTGAAACATCTCAGTTCAGTCTTAGGATCTTTGGTTTCAAACTACTTTTATTGAAATATTTGCCTACTGTTACAAGTTAACAAAGAACCAACAGGAAATCCTATGAACTGCACAGCCCAAAAAACCTTCACTTAAACTCCAGGCTGTCTCATCCTCTCAACCACAAAGAGACTTCAAGTGAAAATTATGAACATTTTAATTCTAATATTTCAAGTATTTATTGATTTCTGTTGCTTCTGCCAGAAATTTAAACTAATTTTACTAGAATTAATTTCTGTGTTGACTTATGAGAGCTCTGCATTTACTTTCTGAACTATCTGCAAACTAACGCGGAAAAACATTTGGGACTTCTGGGAATATCAAACAGTAAGTTTTCTCTTAAGAAAATTACTTCATAGTCAAAAACTGCGCATGCTTTCCAAGTCTGCCCTTGTAGGATTTCAAACTTCTTTTTAGATGCATCATACACTAAGCAGGCCAGAACCCAGATAACCAAGCCTCGAGCAATCATTTCTCTCCTCTCAGTTGAAGTCATTGCCCTCTGACAGAAGCCCTGAAGAGTTTCCCTATTTATTTTTGTCCCATAGCATTTTTTAATTTGCCTCCTTAGAAGTTCTACTCTATGAACAGGGAAAATGAAAAATAACACAATCTCTGGCTGATGAAAGAATTGAACTTGACTGGAGCCTTAGAGAGCATTTCAGCTCAACAAAAAGAACCACAATAAGGGGAGACAAAAGCAATGATGTGTCACTAATATTTCATGTTTGTCTCACATTTTGAAGTGGTGGGAAAAACATGGCTGCACAATTCTTTGCAGGTAAGGAGACAGGACACATTCTATTTGTGAAGGTATTTCCATAGTGATTCAAACTGCAGGGCCTTCAGTGATGCTGACACCATCAGAACATCTTGATTCAGAAAACTGAGGGTATGAGTTGCTAGACATTACAACCATTAGACTTCACAATAATCTTACCATGACATTCACTTTGGAGAAGTTTGAGATTTAGGTGGAAATCTTCCTTTCCACAACACAACTCAATGAGAAGTATTTCAGCCTAACAAAAATATTAAAAAAGCCACAAAAAGTGACAACAAAAACTCCAACAAGCTCTGGACTCGTTTTGTGCATGATGGCAGCATTGTGAAAAACATGCCAGTAAAAAACAAAAACAAAACAAATAAGGATATTTAGTTGCTATTTTGGGCTCTTATGTGATATTTATTACCTAACAATAAGCTTGCAAGAATGTAATTCATAATACCAGTCACATCTGCTATTTTGTTTTCTTTTACAAGCTAGAGAGAAAAGAAAAAAGAAAACTGTCCTCCAGGTTGATGAAGGAAATTATTGAAATGCTAAATTATTTTAGTGGCAGACATTTCACTCATTACTTCTTGATATCCTACTAAAACAAACACATCCACTTTAAGTAGGTAATCAGAATAAGTAAAAGGGCAAAGTTAAACTCATTTAACAATAAAAGCATATAAAAAACATAACAGAGGCAAACATTGGCTATTTCTGTAGTCTTGTTTTGCATTGACACAAAAAGCTTTTTCAGCAACAATAACAGACAGAAGGCCTGCGCGTTGAAGTTGCAGATCTTGGGTAAATATTTGACCATCCAGTGACATTAATAAGGTTTCAATAGGGAAAAGCCTGTATCCAGCTCCTGTGAGTTCACACCCCCACCAACAAAGGTCAGGGACTGCTCCTGTTTGAGTGAGAAGGGGTACACAACATACACAACTGGTTCTGATGAGAATCTTCTTTTTCTTTGGACAAGCTCATACATAACCACCTGTAGCTTGTTACTTATGTTAGGCTCTTTATTTCCAAGATCCCTGTCTGAGGACTATTTCTGAGCATTATTTCTAAGAGCAGAAAAGAAGGGTCTCAGATATAAACCTCAACCATGTATAAAGAACTATTTCAACCAAAGATTAATTCTCATTGATAACAATACTTGACTGATTGATTTGCTTTACATATGTGATAAAGAAATACTCTACACATTCACTGGAGCGATTCCTACTCAGCAAAACACTCAAGTGTAGATTCATTTTGACACAATCCCAGCATCATGTTCTGATCTGAGTTTTGATGCTCATTAATCTAGCACAATTACCACCTTTTTAATATTACTGCAGTGTTTACACTTGGATATAATGAGACAGATACCAGAAATTGGATGATACACTAGGGCACTAGAACACCTTGAAAGCAAAACAAACAAAAATAGTTTGTCAAAAGCCACAAAGTTAGGTGACAGACATTTTCTTTGATAGCCTTGGCTTTTGATTTACTCCTATTTCTTTCATGCTCTGGTAAAAACGTTTCAGCCTTCCAGGAAGGATACGTTATTAGCGGCTGTCGATTGATCTGACTAAAGCCTTCATCATAAAAAATGTATAGCTTCATATAATTAAAAAATCCAAGCACTGCGAGTTGACTAAAATACTGTGGACTCTTAAATAATTCAAATTTGTGTTTAGTTACAGCAGCTGTTTAATTAAAAGGTAGAAACTGCAACTAATCCACTATGGTTGAATGAAATATAATCTATAACAGAATTTAATTCCCCTAAGACAGAACAGTGATATGGATTCCAGAAGTCAGGGGCTCCATTTAATGAATCTCACAAAAGGATCATGTTACAACTGAGCCAGCCCATCTTTGTTTCTCTGATTATCCAAATAATGAATCATTTCCCAGCTTGATGCTGAAATTATAATTTTGTATTTTAATATTTAAAAGGAAGGTCTTTCACATGCATTATGTAAACTCTATCGGAATTTGTACTCAAAGCTTTACCAGTCTAAATAATCAGATGCATGAGAATAGAAGGAATGCATTTTCTGACTCTTAGCAAACTACTTAATTGTCCATAATTAAAACATTTTGTAACAAAATTCTTGCACAAATGGCCTGGAAGTATCTTTCCCAACCTAAAAGCTAAGGAAACTGCAGCACACAGGAGTTCTGCAGTTGCTTGCTGTAGCTCAGCTGCAATGATTTAGGCATGATTTCAACTTCAGATCAGTTCCCAGAAGTACACTACAAGGCAGGAGCACAACAAAACATTTTTTCCCTTACTTTTGTATTTTTAATTACAAAACAGAATGAACAAAACTAAAAACCATCCCATTCTGCCTTCTCAGATCTAGAAAGCATTCATTATTTTCAAATGTTTGCAATCATCCTGGATACTGTTTATATCAAGGCAAAGAGGCTATCAAAGCAGAAAATGGTAGTTCTTAATTAGAGAGGCCAGGTGGCATGCAGAGTCACAGCACAAGTGCCTCTCCACAGCCCTGCCAATGATTGAAGACTTGACCTCAGCAACCATTCTTCAGGGGTGAAAAATAATACAGTCACCAGGTGGCCATCTCCTCAACACAGACAGCCATCTGCACCAAAATGTGCTAAATTACGTTTAGATCTCTTTAATGTGAACCATTATCCATTAGAGTCACAACAGGAAACCACGAGGTCCTGTTAATTGAAACTTCAACTGTGACTTAAACCTCCATCCCAGACAGAAGACTGACACTTCACCTGCTGGGTCCTTCAGTCTAACCTGGCTCACTTTTTTTTTTTTTGTCTGATCAGATATGTAACAGTAAAGGCTTGATCTTACAGGCCAAGGTTTGGGGGAAAGAGGAGGATTGGAGGATTTCTTATAGGTTATTTCTTATAGGCTTCTCAGTGCTGTGTCAGCCCCCTCCCCCCCAAAATATCAGATTGATTTTGCACACCACTGTTCATTTTATTTTACTAACGGGTTGAAAAACAATTGTATTTCTAATTTGCTAACAAGTGGCTATTAAACACTTTCAAGGAATGCCCTGAAACAAGAGGGCAATGCCAGCTGCTTGCCAGTGCTGAGATGCATACAGAAAGAGGGCTCTATTTCTGTCAAGAGAACTCAGAAGTTCTGCCCTCTCTCTGCAATCAGGAGGGAGACGCGCAGTGCACTGCTCACCCACTTCTCCAGTTTGTGGAAATAGACACCAAAATACAGAAAGAAGCAAGAGAGAAGTTTGCACCACATTGAAATGCTCTCCTCTACCTCCAACACTCAGCTCTCCCTAAACACCGTGGCTGCAGTAACCACTGGATCGATGGGAATCTCCATCTCTATCAGGAACCTCACGCCCTCCATGCACATCTCTATGTTAAGCAATATGTCCCTTTTGTTATTTCAGCTGAACTTGAACATCCAGCACTGAACCCCCTGTTGGGAAAGACCACTTAAAAGAACCCTGACTGAAGGTGCACCAGTAAAGGCAAGGAAACTGCTGATACAGCTGGAAACTTGGGACATGTCCATCCACTGGAGGAGTGGGGATTGCATGAAATGAAAGCCACCTGGCATAGCAGTGAAGACAGTTAATTTCCAAAGAGACTAAATTAAAAGTTCACCTGCAGAGTACAGATGGTATTTTTTGTGGCTCATGCATTCAAAGTACTGAGCCAAGAGGTACTACACTGTGCTGTCACCCACAGCTTGGAGTGCCCAGGCCATCCTTGGTACCATGGGTGTGCAGGGAAGGACACAATCACAGATCTTCACTCAAAGAGATATTTCTATTTGAATGAATAAAGACATGGAGTGCTATGACTAAAAGCTCACACATTAACAGAATCACAGTTCATCAATTTTTAAACCCACATTTAGACCTTACTCCTAAAAGCCAAAGAGAAGCGACAATAGATAGTCTCTCAAAACACAGCATCTGTTCTCTTTCATTCCATGGTTACAGATAACCTTCATAAGCTGATTTGCTCATGACAATAAATTTATTTTCAGAAATTATACTCCTGATCTAATATGAAACAATAAATAATTCAGAAGTTTCACATTATTACAGGGAATTATATTTAGGAGATCAACTAGGGATCTCTGTAATGAGAAACATTCACCTTGCTAGAGGAATGCTACTCTGCATTTAATCTTATAATATTCCCTTCAGGGTGTACAAGACAGCTTGCTGGAAAATATAATGACTCCTTGACTGTTTTCTGATGAAAAAAGAGTAAAGAAAACAGTGATATGGAAATGAGATCTACATTTCATTTGAAATTCCATATGCACTATTTTAAAGCCACCTTGTTTCAGTATGGAGAAAATCAGATTTTGATGGGCCTGATGATGTTACTTTAAAAAAAAGAATAAAAACACAAAGAAACAAAACGATGAGGCACATCATATTAATGAAAAAGTCACTTTTCTTTTACCAACAGGAAAGATGAGTTTCAGCTGTTTTTCCTCTATTGTTTAAGTGGAAAGAGAAAAGCTGGTCCACAAGGTTCCCACTGGCCATGAATAAAAGCATCTGCTGAGTGACTTGTTCACCAACTGCTGCAGCAATGATGGTGAGCAGCGCAGCTCCATTCTCACCAGTCAGCTTGTAGGCAATTAGCACCAGTTACTGCTGAGAATTTCAGAAATGCATTTCAGACTATTGTCATGTTTGAGTATTCATCTCAAGGTAACTACATTGTGACTAATTATTTTTCCTCACTCCGCTACCCCCTCTGAGGACTGTATGGTAATTTATGTTGGTCAAAAGAAAGAAAGAATGTATCTTTTTTTTTTCCCAACAAAAGCTAATATTGGGTGTCCTCTGCATTCAAGATAATAAATATTGATGTATGCAGTCATCTTCCAAATGAGGTAACTAAACAATATATGCATAGTTTCTACCAGTCTGGAGTCTTCAAGCAAAATCATTAGATTGTCAGTATGTATGATCAAACTCTGAAAGAAAAATAAATATTATTGATGATGACAGCATGCTATTGTATCTCTGCATCGTTATGCCAGAGGTGTACATTCTGAAAGCATCCCTTGGGAAGCAGGCAGACAATATCATTAATTGCCTGTGGGATTTTGTCATGTCACTTAGATGCAACAGTCTGCAAAAAAAAATGACTAAATCTTTTAACTGTTTTATTATTTTTTAAGTATTGTGCATCCTACCTCAGAGTAGTTTAAATTACATTCTTCTGTGCAATTAAAGATCTACTTACAATTAAATTCTTTTGTGGCAGAAGAAAATAACACTTAACGACTAAAGCTAAAATCATCTAAAAGATCAGCCTTGATACTTGAGAAAGTACAGTGACACAAAGACTACGATGTGAAATAGTTCCAGGTAAATGGATCTCAAATTTTCATTCTAGTTTCTAACGGTGCTATTATTACACACTAAACACCTATAGAAAGCTACAGTCGTAAGAATTCTTAGGCTGGAAGTTTCAACTGAGGCACTAATTTTAGGATTTTTCTTCAGAACAGGAGTTCAGATAAATGAAGTCTTACTGTGATTTTTACTCTAAGTCTCAAAAACCAAGTCCCTGTGATATACTTAGGCAACACGTTTACACAATAACCTATAGAGGGTTGGCCATACTTCAAACAAGCTTCCTGACCCTTATAAGTTTCCACAACAGTAATGCTGAGCCCTGCCAACTATCTTAAATTTTTCCTCATTTTTTTCCCCACAGTAATTTGTGTTTATATTTGATAAAGTGAATTCTATCTTGCTGTATTTATTCTAGTTAATAGAAGAACAGGTTTACTGCATAAGTTGTATATACATTGCATGACCCATATAAAAGGAGATGCTAGGTATAAGTCACATCCAGATGTAATCCAATCAATAGGAAATCATAAGAATAAAACATTCGCTGCAAACCCTGCTCTTTATAGTTATCAAGATAACCTCATTTCTATTACCCTGGGAAATGCAGCCAAACTGTTTGTTACAGGTGTTGGTTAACAGCATTTGCTACAAATATGCTAAAATGGCATATATTTCAATTAATTAGATTTCCAGAGGGGTAATGTGGTATTTGGACTTTGACATTAAATCAATTCAAGCTTCACAAATACTCTTGACAACCCCCTGTAAAATCAATAGTAAAACCTTGTATCACTTGGAAAGGACAATGATATCTATGAGAAAATAGGAATTTAAATAAAATTGGAATTGTCTGTTGCAGATAGCTTTGGGATTATTCTAGCACTTGTACAGTATTTAACATGATATCTGAGTTAATCTTATATTCTCAAGCACAATACAGGGGTTCTTTAAAGATGTAATTGACTATTGTGAATATTTCCTGCATGATACCATGTACTTAACACTTTTTTCCTCCCATTAGTAAAGGACAGTTAAAGAGTTTTGGATTAGTTTTAAGACACAATGTGGATCTTCTGTTAGCACCTCCCCTACCGAAGTGACTTCACAAATTGCACACTGATAACAAAATTCTAACTTACCCTTATGCTATGGAACTTCTGTGAAAATCATTATGGGAAGGTTGGCAGGAAGCAGAAATATCCTTAGCACAGAACTAAAAACTTTTCCTTTTTGTGTTGTATTACGGAAATTAACGAACATAGCCTTTGGTGTCACTCCTCACCTTCCAGTTTAGCATTATGCTGAGCAACAATATCAAAGTGTTTTCGTTTTTTTTTTTCTCCCCCCAGGGAAGATACCATAAGCATCTGTGTCATGGTTCTATGATTTTTGGTTATCAGTATTCCACATCACAACATCATGCAGTGTACTGGGAGTTAAGTTATTCCTGGGACAATCTGGCCAGGAATTCAGACCTAGCAGTGACAGAAGGAACTGGTGAGACCCATTTTCACAACCCCTAAAAATACTAAGGCTTGAAACAGAAAACAAAGGGAAAAGTCCTGAAGGATGCAGCTACCACAAAACGTTTCTGAATCTCTCAGAGAAGATAGGAGTAACATAAATATTCATTGTGTTCAACAGAAGAGCACAATGCATGCTCACTGGAAAACAGAGACACTTCAATATATGTTGAGGCCTCATAACAATGGGATTTGCCAATTAAATCTGAAGGGTGTGATCAGCTCTGTTGTGATATGGTGAATAACACGCTGGGAGACACTCAGATGAAAGGTTTTGAATCACTGCAATATTCTGTTTCAGGCTTCTTTTTCATCCTGTGTAAATATGAGAATGAGATGTGGTAGACAAGTCTGAAGAGACTTAAAGGAAGGTTATTTTGAGGTTGTTTTTCTTTACCTAAGTCAGCTAAATGCTAAACCAATAGCAGATATATTTACTTTTCTATCAAAGCTTGTAAATTGCACCTTGTTAATAGACCCCGGTGAAGTATGATAGCTGTGTTCCCTTGGATTTGGATCTAGTGAAATTTTTTTTCCTATTACGCATCCTGCTTAAGTCCTGTGATTATGCTGTGCTTATCTAAAGAGAAAAGAATCCCTTCATTTCTTCCAGCAAGTAAACACACAGAATGTACAGCGGCCACCTTTTCACTACTGTAGTTTTTAATCCTTTCCTTGTGAACAACAAGAAAACCCTCAATATAGCTCTATGAGCCTAAGGAGGGAAAGAGAGCTCCTAATGCAACCTGACAGCATTCACAGAGAGCAGCACTGGAGCGCTCACTGCGTTCCTGCAGGATTCCATGCTGATAACCCTCAGGAGGAGGTCAGCTGGTTTCTTACTCCACCCTTTTCAAAGGCTAAGGGACTGGCAAGGCAATGAACTGACAGTCCCAAGATCACCATCACCAGTATCACTCATATTACCATAGCAAACGGGAGCTCAGGTCACAGACCAAAACCCCTCCAGCTAAGTGCAGAACAAAAAGTCATCTTGCTTGAAGACAAGGAACCCAAGGGCTGGAAACACAGAATGTGCCATCCAGTACCTACAGCAGTAGCTTGTTGTCATCAGCAGCCATGACATGCTACCAGAAGGCTGTACTGATGATAGTAAGTAGCTGTCTGCAAGATCGTTTAGCATAACTAAACCAAATACACTCAGCTTATATATTGAGTACGCAACTTTTTGTCTGTTAAATGTGGTTATCACAGCACCTTGCATTAAGTGTCAATTAGCAAAGAGTTTTCACTGAGTGTGAAATATCTCATTTCAGGTTAAGTATTTACTTCCAGTAGCCACCAGCTTCCAAGGTACACACAGCTGTACGCTAAACCACATTTTCATCTCCAAACAATTCATTTTCAAAATATCCTTTGATTTCAACAAGACCTGGATTTGGCCCAGGGAATTTGTCCCATTTATTTGCAAAGCTTCCACTAAGTTTGTAAATCCCTGTGGTTCATACAGCAGGAAGGGAAAATTTCTAAATGTGACAGCGTTGATAAATTTCTCAGGCGCAGAAAAGTTTGGAGGATGCTATTGCTGCAGTGTGAGCAGTCACCCGATGCAGTTGGTGACAGTGAGCTGCTTAATCCAAATAGCTTCATGAGGATTTTTTAAAACAATTCCTCCGCCACGCTTCTGAAAGGCCGGCACCGCTACTGTCAGATTCTGTATTAATATGCATTATAGGGAGCAAGATGTGAATAAGTTAAGGAGTAGGCTCCTTTTAGGTACTTACTGCTGATCCATAAGCTTTATGATGTGTAGTATCATCATTTTGGAGGTCATACACTCAAGAAATTTAATTTTGCTTCGCTATCATAAGAACTTCATTGCTGCAAAATAATTCAGATTCAGCTACAAAAATAAGCTCAGCAATCAGTTAAGACATAGCTCTGGACTCTTCTTGTCAAGAGTAATCCAGAAAGAAAAGCAGGAGAATGAAAACAACCAAAGGGTAATGACAATTTTCATAAGCAAACTAGGAACAGCTGCTCCAAGGTCAGTAACTGGAGGAACAACATTAACCACCCTGCATTAGCAACATAAAGTGTCACTGCTTAAACAAATCTAGACTGATTCAAACCATTGTGCGGCTCTACATCAGTACCAATTAAGGTGGCAGATGATGTATAAAGAGCCTGGACAAAGGATATTATTATGTTACGAGCTGTATTGATTTTTTACAAGGCTTTTTGATTGACTGACTGATACTATCAAGTAATTAGCTTTAATCTTGGGCTACAATGACCAGAAGAAACCCTGAATCAGGCTATATTTGATCTTTGATGATACTTTACTGATAGGAAAGTGCTTAAATAAGGTAGAACCCTAGTTTCCTTTGTAAAGCCAGTGTTGCACAGATAGCGCAGAGCTTAGTGAGGACATGCTGGAGCTGTGCACAGATTCTGGTCACACAGAAGGCAGTCAGCAGAAGAGAACAAACTGGTAAGTGATACCACTGCAGAAGGTCTTTGTAATTGGCTTAACATTTTGGCTCACCCAATCATAAAAAACACATATCTAAAATAGCATGCAAATCCAAAAGAGCTTTAATTTTAAGGATGTTTATTATTTTTCCCAAATGAAAGCCACAGGGGATGAGAAGAGAGGGACGATGCCAAGCAAACCTGTCCACTGTGGCCAGTTCTGCCACTGGCACAGCCAGGATGTTTATGAAAGCATTTTCAATTTGCAAGCTCATTATCCATGAGAAAAACTAGGCTAACGTGTCAGGAATCTGGCATTAAACAGGGAACCCCTCTAATGCATCTCTGTTCCTAAATCACACGCTGACCCTTTGTTAGCTGAAAAGAAGCTCCAGTAGCGCAAAAGATCAGGCTACATTCATCTGCAATACCTCCCATAGGACAAATAACAGCACAATACTTTAGTTTTGACCTCATCAGCCTCAGCCTCTCGTAATCTTCATTTCATAAACATGCCTCATTTTTGACCAATTCCATAACAAACATTACATGTTTCAGTCTCTGAGCTCACAAGTATACCTGTCACTTCCCACGTACATACTTACCTTTCCTTAATTTAAAATGTAGTCACTAATTATTTCATTTGCTCAGTGAGCTTCCTCAGATACCACCTCCTTCCCTTCACACATCTCTCAGAGCCCTGTCCTCCAGACCCCATTAATGAAGGTCTGCTCTCTCCCATTCATGTCTCACCTTTTTTTTTTTCCCTAAACATTTGTTTACAGGCTTTTCCCCTCACCCTAAGAGAAAATCCTTCTATTTCAAGGTATCTGGCTAGACCTCTTCCCTGTTTCAAGTAATAAACCCAGCAATTTAGGTCCAAGAAACCATAGGCAAATACCAACTGAACTCCCTTTCTTCAATTTCTGTATCAGCTTTATGTGATAAGCTACCTGTAGCTGCAACCATGTCAACACACTTGTTTGTAAAGCATCTGTCAAATATTCAATTTCATGCAAATTATAAACAATACCATTGGAGATCATGATAGCAGATGTGCCATGATTTTATAACACGCAGCACAACTGAATTAAAGTCTAGCATAGTGCTGAAGGTACCCGTCTGCCAGAGAAACTGAATATTATTTTTACCACAGTGCTAGTTACTGGCTTGCAATATTTTCAGGCTCAGAGATACTTTTCCTTCAGCAGGATGATTTTTTATTCATAAAATGTAAATAGATTGAAAAACACAAGTAGCATGACCAAGTACAGCTCAACTTGACTCCACAGTGCTCGAAATATAAAAGCCTCACTTTTGGTCATTACAGGGCTTTGGGATGGAGAGGGGCCAAAATACAGCACATTTTCATGTTCAATCTCTCCCCTTCCCCTTTTATTACATAATATTTTTTTTTCATTATTGATTTGCAGATCTTTGTTCCCAGAATGAATTCTCTGGTGACATACTTTGTGCATTGATATTTATTGTAGGTTTGGCTATATATATGTGTATGCCCCAGGGCTTCAGTTCTTATCAAGAGAGAGATTCAGTTTCTCAAATCTGCAGGTCCTGTTTTTTTCTGGTTCAACAAATCCTCACTCTGGAAGTTTCTGGGTTTGCTTGCCTCCTGAGAATGTACAAACTAAATCAAAGTTCCAGAGCATAGATAAATGTCTGTATATACTAAAGGAAAAATGAAAAAAATCATAGTTGCTCATATCAAATAACAGCAGCTCATTTGAAGACTGCACCAACTTACACTGGAACGGCACAAGCTGACATACACACACAGCCACTTTTAAAGGCCCTGGACCACAAACCAAAGTTCCCACCCCAATGACCTGTGCAGAGCCAGGTGACCTTCAGAGCCAGGGACAAAACTTGGTACAACCTCACCACAGCCCAGCTGAGGCTCACATAAGAGCACATGGGGGAGTTTGCTGCTTGCACGTTTGAGTTAAAAGTCTGACAGGCACTGCTGACCGCATACACAGTGGGACAAATGGAACATTCTTATACACAAATAGCCTCTGTGTGTGCAAATTGTGCACAAAGTAATCATGTTTCATTTATTTAGAGTCAACTTTTTCAAACGTTTTACTTCTTTTGAAAATGAATTTGTGACCTGTTACTGTTTTTCTACAGACAGCTTTAGAGAAAAACAGTAAAGGATGCTGGTTTTCATTGTTGTTTTCTTTTTAACCATAACAGAAGTGCCACAGGAGCACTGCCTGGGAAAACACCAGCAGTGATGGAGATATGGGAGTGGGGAAGACAAGACAGAAGGCATCAGCCACAGAAATCAGCGCATGCAACTGAGATTTCTATGTCTCCTGTGAAATCATCTATCTTCACTTTGAAGCACGTCAAGCTGGTGACACAAGTAATTACTAAATTCTTTCACAAGGTAAACGTGGCCTACAGGAGAGAGTTAAAAGGACTTGAAATGGATAAAGGCTTCTGCCCCTGGGGACAGCATACAGAAATAGCTGCTATGTATTCTCAGGGATTTTGCTCCCATTCTCACTCAATACTGCTTTCTTGGCTAAAGTGAGATAAAGCATCTGCGCAGCTTCTTACAATAAGCGCCCTTCTTTTCCTTCTGATGGGATAACAGTTAAGCTAATGGGATAACTTTAGGAAGCAGAAATCCTGCACAAACCAGACAGCAGCTACTTAGCAAGCAGATTGCTCTGAAACAGATCTAATGCCATTTATTTCCCAGAATATCATAAACTTCCAATCAAAGCACTAAAAAACTATCAAAGTCTCTAGTTCTTAAAACAGGTTTTAGCCAGAAACAGGTTACAGGGACTACATCAACTCTAAGGACATATTGCTTTGGATTTTCTATGGCCAATGTCCAGATAAATAAACATAGAATAATATAAAACCTTAAGATAAATCAGTTTACAATAAACCCAGAAAATACAAGATTAAATGTGCATAGAATGAAGAAGTTCTATACTCAGCAGGAGAATGATATGTATTCACCACATTTTAACAATTATAACCAAATTATTTCTAGGAGTGACACCCCAGTCCCACTGAGATCAATGGTGGTATTATCAGAGCTTCCCTATCATCTCTGCCTTTCCAGTTGCTAGCTCTTAGACCAATGAAACAAAATTTCAAAGCAAGAATGGCGTCTTAAAAGACATGTATTCACTGTAATATACCACCAAGTAATTTTATTTTGAATTATTATTACTAATATTCTAATATTACAGCAGATGACATTCTTTTTTGGTAATACTAAAAAAATGCAGATGCATTACTAGGCAAGATGGGAAATAAAGGATAACGATGGCATAACGTTGTTAAGGAACAGAAAATGTATTCCAGTGGGTTTGGGGAGATGTCTTATCTCCTTTGCAGGAAAGAACCATTTCTTTATGAAGCAGCCAATATCTAATAGCTGTGGTTGTTCTTTTTCATTCTAACATAACTGAAAAGAACTATAGATAAAATTGAAGATTTTAGACTAGCTCTTAAATTCCAGCTGCTGGATGGGTACTGAATTTAGAAACAGCTGTGATTCAGCACCACTACAAGAGCTGCCCCCACCTACAGTGCAGATGCACCCAGACAAACAGTGCAGCTCTGTGGCCAGAAATCCATCAACTGTTTTTCCCATTTCAGTCGGTATTGTCTCATTCCCTCAGTCAGATTCAGTGACAACACTGTTCTTTGTAGATGAATATTACTCTGCAATCTGTTTGAAGGACACCAAAAAACATCAGTGATACTTCACATTATCTTAAGGTCTTGAAAAAGCACAAAGCCCTCTGAACACATCAAACCAAAAGCCATTCAAATTTTTACAGTCTGAGAAGCTACCAAGGCTTCCCCACATACTGTGTGTCTGGAACATCACTATCTTTGTCCCCAGCTTTAGCAGAATCTGATAGGGACACTTTTGTCATGAAAAATCTACCACTAATTTTCTTCTAATCACTATTTACTTTTAAAATAAATCTTGGTTTTAAAAAGCATTTTGGTAAATCAGAGCTAAAATGCCTTTGTTTCAGCACAAAAACCCTGCTCTCTGATAAATCAAACAGTAACACAAATCCAGCTAGCATTAATAATGATGACAGTCAGCATCCGTTCAAGACAGCAATTAAAATAATGTTATCTCCTGAGTTTTAAGAGCCACTTACTTATCAGGAAGGGACTTCATATATACACTGATACACAGATGGCACTTTAGTTCTTATGAAAGAAACAGACAAATACCTTTCAGATGTATTCAGAATCCAACTGGCAATTTCATATTTCTATTCCCCAAAGAACTGTCTGTATCTGAAGATCAATTATCAAAACACATGCCTATCAGATCATGATTACATCTATGCTTTCCAGTAATAAAAATTAAACTACTCTACTGGGGAGAAAGAGAGGGACATGCTGAGGTACTGCAACAAAGAGGAGGGTCAGGACCATCCTAGGTTTGCCTTGCAAGCAAGAAGCACAACATGCCTCAGCAACACAGAAGGAGATGGTCTGGGTAGCACAGGAAGGCATGAGGAGATATTGCCTCTAGAGCAGCCATGGGGACAAGCTGGGAAATGAAGCCTGCAATAGATGCCAGTGTAAGGACAGCCTAGGAGCCGATGCAGCAGATGGTTAACGTTTAACTGTGTACTAAATATTTCGATTGGAAGCTATTTATTGTCCTCACCAAAATCAGAGAGTGAGCAAAGCTGAGATAGAAGACTGACATTAGGGACTTGAACAGAAGTCCATTTTAATACTGAAGTCGCAATTTTAGTTTTAAAAGGCAAGGTATACTCAATATGAAATCCAAAGGACTTAAGTTTACTGTATGCACCTCTGCCTTATCAGAAATCAAGTGTTTACTCTGCAATGCTTCCATTCCTGTCTTCCATTCCAACCAGGATCAGCTGAAGGCTATGATCACTGGGGGTAAACCAGGATCACCTTCCTGCAAACACCACTCCCTGTTCCAGCCCATGTTCTCTACAGCACAGCACAATGGCTAGCCATTTTGGCAGTTCTCAGCTGAGCAAGATCCGTGGAAACCAGCTCTGGAAAGAAAATGAAGGGTGCATGGGGAGAGTCAGCAGTTGTGCTGGCTGGTTGTGTGGCTGCACTGATATTTCCTCCACTGAAACCATTCACTCTCATCTCTTAGAAGTGAGAAATCTACACCTGCACAGCTCAGTTAGAGCATGAATGGGAAGTAGCATTCTTCACAGAACAAAGAGGTTATATACTTCAAGAAGTTAAAATATCACTTTCCTAAGAAAAAAATACTAACTCATATATTGCTGGCAGATGTACTGAGCTTCCAGACAGAACAAAATAATTTCGTTAAGAAATACTTATCTACTTTGAGTTCCTCTGCCAGAAATGTGTTAACTTTGCCACCTTCCAGTTACTGAGTGGACACTGAGCAAATGCCATTATGAAAGATAAACACTTAGAAACACAAAGACTTCAATGAACCAGCAAAGATGTGCTGGTTTGGTTAACTTTCTAGTTTGATTTAGTAATTAGCACCTTTTGAAAAAAAAAAAAAAGATGAGAATAAAATGGGAGTTTTATTCTAGCCAGTGATGCCTAGAAATTTCAAAAATGTCTTCAAATTCCTGTGCCATTTACTGCTCATCCTGAGCTGCAAGGTATTAGGAGTGAAATGAGTGGATTTTCAACATCATAATGGAAACGTGGTTAAGACGGTATACTACAGTAGAAGAAAAGAACATCTGGGATTATGCACATGCAGTAAGGAATATTAAAAGTTACTTCAGCACTGCAGTATGACAATGCACTCCAATTATTATCTTTATTAGATAGCACTGGATAAAGAGCCAATTTATTAAAAGTTAATGGGATGGTACTGTCAACCATACATTAAACATATCCAGAAAGTGGATGTGGACAGCTAAATGCTAAACCTGTTGAAAATAACAGCAAAGTCAGGTAGAAGGGTGTGCCATAAGATAATGGGAATTGTGTAATAAGAAGGCCATACAATAAAGTGTGTGTGTATGTATGTGTGGAGAGGAAACAGCCTAGCTGTGCTAGTCTGTAGAATCATATAAGGAGATTAAAGAAAACTATAATAAACTGGAATGGAAAAGTTTCCCTGAAATGGAAAAATTACTCCCAAAAAGTGTACAACAGCAAATAAAAGAACCTGATTAAAGAGAGACACTGGAAAGTGGTGAACAATGATAAATGGCAGCGAGAGGGTTGATTGCAGAACAGCAGATCTATTCACAAAAAGAAAACAATTTTATTGTGTCTTTTGAACAGAGCTCAACAATGCAAGGCATTAATATCACTGAGGTAGAATCAGTAATAGGTTTCAAAATACACAGGTAAACTTTTTATTCAATCAGAAAAAGAAAATTACATTTATACTATGTTTTCTAATTAAGCAAGCTTCATTTTAGAGTGATTTGAAAATATATGATTCATTATTCTAAAATATCTTAAAGTTCTTTCTATTAGAAAATGAATGTGCGGCAAATTCCATGATTATGGATCTTAGGCACTATTCAGAATACTCACATATCCTAGAATAATTATTTCTAAGGTTTTCAGAAAGCTCTAGTGTGGACTTCAGCTATCAGAAACAAACAACATAAATACCATTTGATATGTGGAGCCCTAAAAAGAGCATTTACCATTCCAATATTTATACAGCAAGATACTTTCTGAAATGGTTTTGCTACCAAATGAGTCCTCCACAACACAATTGGGAATTAATGTTACTTCATGGTGGCAACGAAGAGGAAGAAATGGAACTTCAAAGTAAAACTGTTCAACTCCAACAGAGATGTATTTTCATAAACACTCTCTTAAATCCTAATACTCCCAAGACTTATTCACAAAGCACAAAGTTAAGCACATTCAAACATTCCTATCCTTGCAAATCAAATTTCTACAAGCAGACTGTATAGAGAACCTAGCTGTTTACCTATGAAAGCTGATTTCTTGCAGCCTGCTCTAGAACTGCAACAAACACACATCAGTGCAATTTAAGAGCATGCAGAAAAATCAGCAGAACTATAATAGCTAGCATGAAGCCAATTTGAAAGTCTGACCTGCATGGGGTACAGGAACAGCACTACTCATTAAGAATGACATTACAAAATACACCTAAAGCAGGCAAGGCTCTACTCATTTCTATTAATTTGAAACAGAGTTCTGAACCAGCAGCTCTAAGAATTACCAGCCTGGCAGCGGCTGCAGCAACAACATCCCATGTCACCTATAGACAACAGGCACTGGTATTTCTGAGCTCCGCAAGGAGACTTTGTGCTTTGCCTTCCCAAGATGAATTCAGCTTTTAACTATCATACTGAAATACAAGCTCCCCTAAGAACATATGGGTGCCTCTCATTTGACCAGGACACCCTGGACAGTATCTGAGCCAAGGATCCCACCATTTTGTTGTTCATAGACTTCTCACTAATAAAGTCAGGTGTTACAAGCTTGGTTTTCAGATGTATTTATCCTCATAGTTAGTATGATACTTTGATATTTCAAATACAGTTCCCTCAGATGACAACCTTTTCACTCTAGCATCTTCTAATGACAGCTCTTTAGAAGATGCTAGGCACAAAAGACAGGCAGAGTAATACAAAGAGAACTTAAAATGTCTGTTTTGAGTTTGAGGTAGGAAAGACCCCTAACATTTATGACTCTGGAATACATCCATTCTATGCCTCAAAGATCCTTGTGGATTATAAAGTGGAAACTACTAACAGAAAAGGAATTATTCACCACATTATTAAACATGACAAAAAGCTTCTGAATCGAAGCTTAAAACAGGCTATTTAAGATTCCAGCAATCCCTAGGACTTTGGCAACAAAAATGTTCAAAAGCCTTTTATAGTTGCTGTCAGATTTATGTAAAGCATTTGAGATTCCTGTGAACTTATTTATATAACAACCTAAAACTTGAAGCCAACTTGAAAGTCCTTCCATTCTAATTATTCAGAATTAGAGGTGCTGTACAAAAGATACACAATGTTCTTTCTTTAACATCTTCTAAAATGGTGGCTAGCAAAACATAGACTTTAAGTGAACGTTTTATGAAACAGTTGTTATAGCTGAAGAGCTGCTTCATTCGCTGTGAAATCTATTTGGTGAGATGTTTGCCTGTTTTCTTTTCAGAGACAACAGGGAAGATATCACCTTCTGCTACATCCAACTCTAATAGACTGCTCACATCCTGCCCTACTCATCTCACAATTATTTCTTAGGAGAATGCTGCAGTACACTAAAAAAAAAGTTTCCTTATGTTTTCAGAAATATAACACTAAAATACTCCCTGTAGTCAGAAATGCACCAAGCATCTCCAGCATTGCCCACACCACAGTTAATGGTCACCATGGAAGCAGCACCAGGATGTGGCCTAATTGGGGTCTCTATGACACTCTAAGTGGCGCTACACAGTAAAATAGCCCCTACCTCAAGAAGCCATTCCAGATTTAACTCTCAACATTCTTTGAACAGACTTTTGCTTTCACCTTCTCCTGCCCAAAAACTCTCAGTGCCATTTCTTCCCAACTCGCAATCTGCCTGTCCCCGCCATTTTGCTGTTTCAGTAAAACTGCTCAAATCCCTCCTGTTCCAGCTGTCAGTTTCCTTCTTCTCTCATCCTTCATACCAGCACTTCCCAACTGTCCAGGCTGTGCATACTTTCAAGCACAGATTTGGCAGACTTTTTAGCTCAAGTTTCTTTGTATAAATGCATCAACGTGGTGTCTGCAGCTTCAGAAAAACGTACATCCAAGAAGAATTAAGTAGAAATCCTAGAGAACTGATATTCCATATGCACATTGTTGTGAATTACAGACACAGTAAGAGAGCATTTGCCTGTATTAGCTGGGTTTTCAAATTATTGTCAAACTTGGTCAAATAGTTTTATTCCTGCATCTCTAAAACCACTCAATGCCTAAATGACAGAACTTCAACAGCAGCGCAGAACCTCTCCACAAGCATACATAGATCCTCTAATTACTCTACTACTCATTTAATACTAGCTTATATGCATTATTCAAATCAGGAGAAAACTCCTAACTCAAATGTTATCATAAGCAAAAGCGCATGAGATCACAATTCTTCTACCTGAATTTTGCCAGATCCAGAAATGCAGTCACATACACCTAAGGAGAAATCCACATATACAGTACTGCAAGTCATAACCTGTTTTTTGTTTGTTTTGGTTTGAGTTTTGTTTTGTTTTATAATGCTGACAAGCATGGCTTAACACCCATGGATTGTTATAAGCCAACGTGGCTTCCTGTGCTTCTTTCATATAGGATTATTCCATATACATTCTGGCTGTGGGATTTTTATGGATTAAGACAGAAGCCAGAAGCATTCTTTAGTCACTGCTTTTGGCATTAAAACACCACTTTGATTGCTTCCCTTTTTTTTTTTTCCCTACTTAATCATGTTTTAGACAGACAGCATCCAGATTTAACTCACCCAGGCTCTGCTTTGCCATTTCCCCTTTAGCCATTAGAGCTACAGACAGAGGTTACAAAGACCAAGGTAATTTAGTATTTAGTTCAATGATGCCTGTGGAAAAATCCTGTGAACCCATATTGAGATCTCAATGAATCAGCAGTGACTTATGACGCAAAGCCAGTGACTTAAAGAGGTGAAGTGTTCATGAAGTCTTTAAGAGCCTATTACCTATCAGAAATAAAACATTAATACCTCCAATACAAGTATCCTTAGGACATGCACAGCATATTGCAGGCCTTGGGTCAACCTCATACACCTGTAAAAACCTGCTGAATGTGAGCAGGGTGCAAAACCTGTTCAGATAGAAAGCAAAATAGAAGCACCTATAATTTCCCTTTGTATTGTTTGGACTGAGGCATGCAAAGTGAATCCTCAACAACTTGCAGTACACAGCAGGTGTTAAATATAAACCTAACAGAAACCTGTTTGGGGGTAAAAACAAAAAAACAGTGGCTCTTACTTCCTAGAGTTGTTCTCATCGCCCAGTGATCAATGTGTTATCAAAGCAAACTGGAACCTCTATCTACCATAAAGCTGTCCTACAAAAACTAGAGCTTTGAGAAAACATCTGATCACAACCCCAAATGGTAAGGGTACATAAGTCTTATTCCTCCTTGAAAAATACATGGTTTTAGTTCTGGCAGCAAAAATATCCAGCAAGACTCACTACTCCAGACAGACAGAGAAGACCTTCCTAGGTATGCTGATCCCCAGAATGTTCATACATGCTTCTAGGAAGAGTTGTTTTCATGCCTTATGATCAGGACTGATTTACTTTGGAGAATTCTGTGATACCAAGATCACTAGTAAGATACAGAGCCTTTCACCTGTAGGTCAGTGTCTTCTGCATCTCTCCCAGCTTACGAAGTTTGATCTGGCAACACACTGTGCGCTCCACAGCAACCACCCTTGGCTCCCACAGGCACCAATAGCTGCCCAGGGCACTCAACAGAGGACAAGAGTGCTCAGCTCCTGGGAGAAGCCAACTCCTGCTGACCAAAAATCAAGATGAGTTGCACAGAGAACATATGGGAAATATGGTGCTGTACTCAGGTTTATTCCTATTATGTAAAAACAAAAACAAACAAGGCATCAGGGCTGTCCCATTTGTTGTATGGTTGTGGTGACAGATGCAACTTCACTGGATAAGTTCAGGGCCTTCATCACTTCTGCAGCCCAGGAGAATTCAGAAACAATTAGAATCAGCTGGAAGAAAATTTCTTTTATCTAGAAGATGTTGCATCTTTAAGGGGAAAAAAGATGAGAAACTTGTTCACTGTAACTATTTAACTCATCTGTAAAGGTAACATGTTTAATTTTGACTAAGTAAAGCCAAAGTCATATGGCATTTTAAGCCAGAATTGCAATTATGACAATAAAATATGATCTTATTCTATATTTTAAACTCAAAAACTGCTTTAAAGTACACTGCAATTCAATATTAAATTAGTTCAAAATACTCTTTCGTACTTATTATAGAAAGAAGCATTTAAATCCAATAATTATTTTCCACTACATGATTTTGTCAAAACAATTTTCTCATGTTTTTGGTGCAGAAAATATCTTCCACAAGTAATCTAACCTGTTCAAACACTAGGTGTTTTTTTTTCCCCAATAGACTTGATTTGGCACAGAAGAGGCTGCTCTTCAGCTTCCCCACTTTACTGCCCTCTCCTCTGCAATACAAACTCACTGTCAGAGCTGCCAGCACTGAACTATCAAAGAGCAGTTGGCATTAACCAGCCCAGCATTCCCATACAACACAGATGTATGCTCGTGCACATCTGAGCTGTGGCAGGATTTGACTGAAAAAAGACTGTCCATGTCCAGACATAAAAAATGCAGTAGAGAATCTGATTTCATAATTGCATTTTTAAGTGGAGAAATGTATAATAAGTTACAAAGCTACTGCCATCAGAGAAAAACAAAAATACATATAAAATGCCCACCACTAAATCAGTTCCAGACTGTGACTGTGATATTTAAGAGCTTTCTGCTTGCTGATATATATTCTGCTAGCTGTCACATTGTATTTCTAAATTGTTAAAAAACCCTTACCTATCAGCCCCTAAGGCATTCATTTTTCCTTGGACTTTATAAAAACTAGAACATGTTTCCATGATATTTCTTTTACAATAGGAGGCCTGTTAAAAACAGCATCATGAATATTCTAGTTATGACAGATATGAAAGGACATAATATCCAGGAAACAGTTCTTTCTTAACATATTCATGAAGAGGTCCTTGTCAATCACAGCGAGTGAATTGAATAAAAAAAATAAGACTCAGTCTTCGGAGGATACAACTGAGTTTTACATGCTGGAGATATAAAGACTGAAGTGAGACCGGGTTCCACTAACAAGATTCCTGGCCTGAAGTGCCTTTGTGAAATTATTCACAAACCTGCCCATAACAATATTTCAGGCTGCAGCTCTCTCCTCTGCTGCTGTGCTCCGTGTGGGCCCACGTGCTGCTGCCACACACTTAATGGAGTCTCCCAGCTGGTGCTTTAAAGGAACAATGTCTCCAGCTGCTCATTCATCTAGGAGCTTCAAAACAACATTTTGCACCCCTGCCTTTTTTGGATATTAAGGAATTCTGAGATCTTGAAGTCTCCTGGAAATGAGAAATAAATGGACAAATGCCTTGAGCAGGAGAAACCCAAGGCTTCTTACATATATTTTACAGTAAAAGCAACCTTGCTTATTATTTATGCTGTGTTGTCAACTTGTTCAGGCATAGATTGTTACACAGACTTTCATATAAAAATAGCTTTTCCTGTTGCTGCTACTTCAAGCAAGTACAAAGTATTAATACTGAAGAAATACTATTCAGAAATATTATAGTCACTTTTTTCAAAGACTCATTGAAAGCTAATCCAAAGCGTCCTTAATACGCATCAGTGTGCAAAAAGCCAGCTCAGTAAGGTTATCAAACAAGCACACCTAAAATCATGCATCATTTTCTTAAGTGAAGCCTACAGAAGAGCACTTACTGCAATAACATTAGAAGCCCATTTAAAAGGCTGAGTCTATTTTTACTCCTACATGCCATTTTTACCTACAATAATATAATTACCCGTGATTGAAAGTTATTTTGTATGAAAATGGTAGGTACCCCAAAACTCAGGTATAACAAATACATCCATTACTTGACTGAAATAGAAACAAAACCATAATTAGAATGGGTTGATACACACTCTGGGTTTCATGACTGATTGCTATCTCTACAGCTGGCAAACACTAGCAGCAAAACTCTTGCAGTGTTCTCTTATACCAGCCTAGGCTTCCAAGATGCTGAAATTATCAAAACAGTTTGCCTATGAAATGCACACGCTTTCTTCTTGCACAGCTTCCTGCAGGCACTCCAAGTGCTTGCTCAAGGACCTCTTTTATTTACACATCCAGCTGAAGACACAAGCACTTTGTTTCTCCTACCTTTAAAACAAGCTAGGTGAGGCACCTCCTGAATTTTAATAAGAGCATCAGTCAGTCAGATTGCATCGACAGTGAAGAAGGAAACACAGGTAAATTTGCAGACTAGTGCAAGCAGCAAAGTAAAGATGCACAAAGTCGCAATATGACTGCCTGGGCTTTGGGAAGGAGATCCATTGTGCAAGTAACGCACTAATCTGAATATGAAAGTGACCACAATGCTGAGTGAATATACAAGTCACTTAAGTTTGAAACAGTTTGTTAAGCTCATAGCAGCCTTCAAACTGAGACCAACTAGATGCAAAACTGCTTGAGTTAATAAGAATATATGGCATTTCACAGCTCGACTCCCCTTGTGGAAATAGAAAATATCAGCAGACCTAGTTTTGGTAACACCAGGCAAAGTATTTGCAGGTAGGCCAACAGGCATACAGAGAAATAAGAAATGAACTCACCCAGTTGATCAAGGGGCTCTATGGTTATGCAGTACAACTTCCCAGGAAGCAGCCTAGGTTCAGGTTCAAGAGATGCTCTCCCTTCAGTGCCTGGCCCTTATCTGAGCCCAGGGGGGCTCCACCCCTTCTGGATAAGTAGGGAGCACAGGTGCAAACAGTTTGCCCATGTTCCCTGGGCCAGGCACACCCCTTCACCAGGTGCTCAATCATTAGTTCAAGCTGTGACATAATGGTTCTCCTACAATAACCTTCATAGATTCAGTGTTTGCATCCTTATTACAATGCATCTGATTCCAACCCTTCTGAAACATAGAATGTAGGGCCCCATGTCTAGATGCCAGAAGAAGGCTGAGATTGTTCAACTCTTACTGCACCTTTAAGGTTCACAAATCTACTGCAAGTATTTTTTGTTGTTGTTGTTTTGACTGGGAAATAAAAGTAGCAAGAAATAACACCACAGAGCATATAACAATCTGAAAAGCAGGTTACTGAAGTCATGTGGCACAACACCAAACTGCCAAGAGACTTCTCCAAACAGAAGTATCTTGGACTTTTCTTTCCACCTGCTTGTGGCAGGTACACTGAACTTCAAACAAAAGTATCCAAGTACACTTTTAGGCTCCATACTCCATTTGCAAGGTACCAGTGGACTGTCAAATTTAAACAGCAACAGAAAAACAGACCTGTCTGGCATGCCCACGTCATGATGGCACCATGTTTCTTATGTGAGTCATCCTGCTGGGAACAACAATGGATATACATCTGATTAATATTAAAGTCATGGCTGAATGAAGCCCTGACCTGGTTTCAGTCCCTTCTCGTGTTTCTGTGTAAATAAATGCCCAGGCTTTCTGTGCTGCAGAGGCATGATTAAATCATGTTTTAATTGTATAAACATGTACAAGTACAGCATCAGCATGTACCAAAGTGAAAACCACAAGAATAATAAGGAACCATGTCTTGAAAACAAAACAAAATAGATCTGAAAAGTATGACTGTTCTGTGCACAGAAGCTATGTATTTAATACTTTTCTACTGGGAGTCTAAGTTGCTTAACCTTTGGCAAATTTGATTCATTAGTGCATTAATTGACAGTTGTTTCCTGTTCTAAGTGATTGTTTTGTAGTTCTATTATGTACTGTCAGACAACAGCACATGATTAATTACAAATAAACCAAGAATTAACTTTGCTAACAACGGGATATTTCAAAGCCTTCTACCTTCAGGAAAGGAAGTCTGCTACTCGTACAGCTGTGATGATTTCTGGAGCTTCCTCCACAGTCTTTCAAACACGTTCAGCTGCAGTGCTCTCTTGAGATTTTGGCTTACCTGAGAGGTTGAAATAAACAGGTTCTTTTCTATTTTGTGCCTAACAAATTGACCCCTTACATGCACAAAGTCATATAGCACTGTTAGTCAGTGCACAAAGCATCTATCAAACAATATCTTAGATCATGTGTGGAGGCCAACAAAAGATGAATATATAGCAACTAAAGAGACCTTCAGCATGAAAACCAGGTCCAACAGAAAGCTCTCTCAGCCCTATAGCCTTCCAAATAATTCTCTGATCAATAGCATGAAATTAAGATACTTGACTTTGCTGTCAATATAATTAGTATATACTCCACTTAAGTGAACAGATTATTTATGGTCTCACTGCACACCAGAAAGAATTGGAAACTTAACATGTCGCAGTACCAAAGATAAAAAGGAAAAAGACTGGGTAGAGACCTCTGAGAGGCTGTTTATCACCTACTGCAGCCCTAATGGCAGGAGTTCATCATGATTAAGAAGATACATTCTGTCTAAGGTTGAAACAGAGGCTGTTATACTTTCCCTTCCAAACCTGTTAGCAATGGATTTCCAGGGCTCTTACACAAATGGTTACTCAAACTGCAGGGCAAATAAAAGTCTCTTAATCAAAACCTGAACTTGAATTCCTTTTTAAGTGTTCCGACGAGCAGGTTGCCTGGTTTCCTATTATGGGCATGAACTACAAACTCTTTTTTCTTTTAATAAGTTAGGATGTTTCCCTCTGTCTATATTTCTTTTGGGCTTATCTGAAAATTAATTTCAGTAACTGACATTCCTGAAATTACAACAATAACTCCACAAACTGTTCACTGTTGCTCTCTTTTAAAGCCCATCGAACAGAGTCATTGTTACTAAGAAAAAGCATACTTCCATGAGTAAAATATTTCTCACCAGTCCCAATAGCATTAGCAGAAAACAATTATAACATCTACAAATTGGAATTGTGGAAAACAATTATGGTCTTCTGTGTCAAGAAAGATCCAAGATGGCTGCAAACTGCAGAAATGGAGACCACCACGTTTATTTTAAAGCATGGAACACAGGAATAGCATTTAGTCCTCTAAATATTCAGATGAAAAGCTCTGATATGTCCACTGTTAACATTTTTGATAGATTTAATATGGCCTGTATTAGGAACCACTGCAATTTTAAGTAATTACTTTTTTTTTCCCCTTTCCAGAACTGTCAGATTATAGATACAAGAAAAAGATTGCTTGTCTTGGTGTGTTGTATCATAAAAAACAGATGCAGTTAACCGGATCCTTTCACTAAAAGCTGTTAAAATACATACATCAATCATCATTTGGGGACAGTCAGTACAACATGAGTAAAAAAAAATCTGTACTTCAATATTTTATACAAAATTTTCTTTGTTAAAAAAGCAAAACAAAAAAACCATGAAAACACAGCCAAGCGAACAAACAAAGATCAATTGGAAAGTCATCTGTCACGATCTACACATTTTTGAATAGTAAATGGTAATGATTCAAATGTTGTTTTTTTATATATTCTCGGGCAATTATTTCTTTTTGCAAAGTAGTTTTATTCAAAAGTAAGCTTAGTGCATAGCTGCCAAAAACTGCAGAAACAAAAGATCCTAAATCTTTTTAATGTACAGACAAGGATTAATTACTTCAGCTACCTTTAAGATGAAAATACGAGGTATTTTGCTAGCTGTATTTTTCATTATTATGTACCATTAAATATTATTTACTAAACTAGTGAGAAACTATGCTGCATAATAAATGGTAGTCCTGTGATCATCTCTATAACTCTTGCTTAAACTTTGAATAAAAGAGCATTAGACAACAGCATCACTGGGACCACTTTCATAACTATACAAGTAGAATTTAAAAAATAGAAAAAAAGGAGTAAATGAATCACATGTAAAAGCATTCCTCCTACCATAATATCCTTCTTTTTCTGACAGGATTTTTTCAAATAAGTTAAAAAAAAAAAAATCCACTTTTTAGAAGAACATTGTCGGTTTTATAAATAATATTAATCTAAGAAGTTTATTATTAATATTCTCAAAAACACTCTACTTACACCCTTTCCTAATCCATTCCTCCATATATTTTTTCTAATTCACCGATTATCCTGCTTTTGGGCTAATTCTCTCCAATCTCATCACATTTCTAAGTAATATCTCACTGCTGACCTACTTCGGGTCAGATGCTAAGCCCAGTAAAGTTAATCACCTTTCACCTAAAAGAGGCACCTCATCCACTGAGGCAAACTAAAACTAAGGCTTGTGAGCTAAGTCTATTTTTTTCAAGGTATCTTTGTAAAATTCTAGAAGTGACAGATAGAGAGAGACTACTCTATTTATTTTCAGAAGGAACTTACCCCAACACACTCCACGCCTGGCAGTGACTTTAAAAACCCAGAAGTGCAGGTCTTACTGGCTACAAGTCACGGAAAATTACCTTTTTCCCAAAATGACTTTATGATACATGCAATAAAATTTAGCTTAAAAAGTCAGCATTTAAAAAAAATGAAATGCTTATGTATATATTTTAGCTGGTTTAAATCTTTTATGCCCAATGATAAGGCACACTGGAGGAGGCACACACAGTGAACCACCTGTTCACTACCTTTCACTATTTTCTAATTATTTCCTTTTTTTTTTTTTTGGTACAAGTAATTTAAAAACTACTTTTTTAAAATTTGAAGAAATCTGAGCTTTTTTAAAAGACGATTTGGACAAATGAAGCAGCAGATGTACTGAAGTATCAATCTGTTGTAACATATAACTGACGGAATTTTTCATAATCCCATTTCCCAAATCAGCTACAGAACTTCACCTTGTGCTTTCTCAGGAACCATCAAGGACCAGAGAGTGAAAACATAAAGGATGAAGTATTAAATAAATGAAATAAAACAAAACAATGCATTGTGCGTGATGCAGAATCACTCCTTATCTTTACAGCTGACATTCACTGCTGGCAGGGAACAAGTACCTTGAAAAGAAAAGAGTTAAACCAACCCCTGCTGGATTCCTCTGAGCTTTCAAATCCAGATTTGGGAACAAACCCACTAGGTCAATCCCTTCTGTGGGCATTTTGCAATCCCTGTGTAAGATTTGCACTGGGTATGGGCTGCAGGAGCTCGGTGGAACAGAAGGCAACAGGCAGCTGGGGGTCCGTAAGATATACAGAACCACTGTTACACCTCATGCTTACAGAAGCGCCCAAGTCTTTCTGTACGCATTCAGTTTGAGTTAAATTAGTATACGTAAGATCACACAATCATAGAACCACAAGGTTGGAAAAAATCTACAAGATCATCCAGTCCAACCGTCCTCCCACTACCACTGCTACTACAGATCCGTATACATATACAGGATCCAGGAAATGACTACATAACCAGCAGTGTAATTTTGGTACCATTATAACAAGTTTGTCTGCTCTTTATAAATAGCAGAGGATTGTTTGCTTGCTAAGACCACAGTGAGCTCAGTGATACCATGCTACCTTGGATAACACAAAGCCCAGGTCAGTATCACTAGCAGTCAAAAGCAAGCTCAGGCTTGTCTACATGCATGGTTGTCCAATGCATCATGCTGGTGACATACTTGAACTATCTTTTTTTGAACACTTTCAGTGTGCTGACTGCATGGGTAGGGGAATACTCGAATCCCCTTCGCCAGTTGCAGCTAGACATCAGTGTTGATTCAGTGCAGCACCCAAACTGCCACAATACCTGGACACTGAGGCCTCACTCAGTGCACATCACTTCCATGGCATCATAATTTATTCTGCTCGGATCCCAGGAACAAGAGAGGAACAAGGACAAGTCCTGTTTATAATTCTAGTGTGGCTCTCACTATAAAGCAGAAAGGTCTGAGTTGTAACTAGCCTCTAACACTTCCCAGTAGCTTTGGAGGACCAGTGGTTAGAGGAAACGTTTCCCAAGGTCAAACATTTAAAGCTATATGAAGTCTTAAAGGAACAGAAATAATCCTCATCACATTAAAATTATATCCTGACATCTAACCCATTCTAACACCATAACGTAATTTTCCTCTATTTCCATTCAAACCATTAATGACAACCTAGATATCACCAGAGCACCTCATATTCCTTCATTAATGTAGACACTTGCCTCTTTAAGGCAGGAACTGTATTCTTTCCCATGAGCAGCTAGCACACTGCATAAATAATGGAATATATACAGAGATACAAGGAACGTGGGGCCCAAATAGCTAGGTATCTTCCCTGTATATCTATTACCATTATCAAAATCTGTGCAGAGAAAAGACAATTTAAGGAATTTAGATCCTTACTACTGCACAGCAAAATGTTTAAGTAAAACGTGCTTTAGGGAAATACTTGGCTGTCTGCTCATTATAAAACAAAACTTGCTTTAGATTCTTTTTTTAATACTAAATACTGGAGTAAACTTAAGCTTGAAGCTGTTTACCAAATTCATGCTTTAGCTGCTGCACTGCTTATTTTTGCAGGGTAAATGGAGGCTACGATACGTACATAGCAAAACCTGGTAATAAAATTTTCTATTTTAGCTGCTTATTTAAAGAAAAATAAATACGGATAGATTCTGGAGAATTGACAAGACAGTCAGGTTAGACACCAAAGAAAAAAAAAAAGCCTTCTCCCAGTATAGTCCCAAATAAACAGTAATATAACAAAATAGATTTGTGTAGCACTGCTTTGGAGCCTCCATCACCAGAGATCTGTGGAAAAGGTTAAACAAACATCTGAGAAGCAGAGCATCAGCATAACCCAACACAGGCTGATACTGCCCTGGGATAGCGGGGCACACATAAATACATTCTGAGAGACCTTCAAGCTTATTTCTCTGTGATTCTAAATGGTGTTTGTGTGTGTTCTTCCCCACAAAAGGCAAACCTACATAGCCCAAGAGAAAGACAGCGTTTTGATTTCAAGTTATAAAAGAAAGTATGCCTGGATGGGTGGAAATGGGAAAGGTTAAGAACTTCAAATACAACCAAAAGGATAGTCAGATTTTCCAACGCTGGTTTGAATATGTTTCACAGTGATGCACAACTCTTAGATATAGAAATAACTTGTGAAAAAGCAGCTTGCTTTTCGTTCATCCCACACACAAGATCCTGTATGTTACAAGCTGATTTTTATGTGAAGTTGCTTCTGTCAAAAGAATGAAGCAGAGCAAATAGCATGGGTTCTTTCAAGCAGTCACATTTCTACTTCTCAGTGCACCAGTACATCCAGTTATGAGCAAATCACGTGTAAGCAAAAGATTTCACCTCATTTGGTTTCATGAGAGCCTCCACACTACAGCAGCTGATGCACAAAACACAGCTGCCTGCATTGCCAATGGCCTCTCCTCACCAGCTATTAATATTTATGCACAGAAGTTTGGTAGAATATTTTTTAAAGTTTCTCCAAGCAAAGAAGGAAGGAAGGAGGTATAACAGGAATTCTCCAAGAGGTAGGAAAGTACACATGAGGTCTTTGCATCTCTGCCTTTAAAGTGTCCATCAAACCTTCCCAGAGACCAGAGAGGATTTTTCCCTCAGCATGCGGAGCAGCGACCCCAGGCTCCACAGAGCAACACTGGAATTGCTGCGCCACAGCAGAGGCTGAAGCCTCTCAGGATAGCAACAGTTTAAGATATTATTCCTGTATGATTTCTAGACCCAGAGACTGGTATAAATTAGACATGTCATGAGAAATCTGAATTATGTGTTGCGTAGTGCAGCAGAGGGTAATATACAGACCTTTATTATGTAATAAAACAATTGTGCGCTGGGGAGATATTTATGGCATAATCCTGTATGTCCTCATAGTACTCTTTGGAAACATATAATTTAATGCAGACTGTATATTTTGTCTGTGTGTTTACATTTAAAGTAATGCAAACTTTATTCTCTAAAATCCCGGTAATATATCTGGATAGGTTATTGCGCGGTATACTGGTAAGCACTACCAGAACACATACACTCTTGAAAAAGGCCACTTACTACTAGTAACTCGTTCTGCATATTTCTTTAATCTTTTGCTTTTTAAGTTAGAGCCAGCTTCCCAAATGCTTAATGAGCAGTCTCTGAGGGTTTAATTTTCAGCCAATCCTAACTTTATTACAAAAGTTTATCAAGCTATAAACACACTACTTCACTACGCTGTCATGTTTTTATAAAGTAGTTTATAAAAGGTGACATCTGGCAAAGAGGCAGATCTATAAAAATCATGCTGGTGGATGTAGTGTCATTTTTTCTGCCATCCTCCCAGAAAGAGTAATATTATTTTGACACACACATTCATCCCTACTGTCAAGCTTCTATTTTTATAGTTAGCTTACTGCACATATCCTTAAGCTATACAAAACCTTTGGGCTAATGTAAAGAATGACATTTCTGCATATTTATTATAACACTTATTTTAGGAGTTGACTTTGCCTGATAGGATTTTTCCAAGTACAATGTCATTTTCATGACAATACGCTTTGTTCAGAAACAATAAATAAAGATGCACAATAAGTCATGAAAGGCCAAATATGCACGGACAAGTTTACAGCAGCTCAGCTTAGCAAGCCCTACATTTGTCCTTCTTTAATATTTTATCAGGTGTGTGAACCGTACACTGGAGTTTGGTACAAACTTCAATGCACAAAACATAATGAAATCTCTCTAGGACATTATAGACTCCAGCAGAGTATAATTTTAATGCTGTGGAGTTTCTCGCTCTGACATGTTGGGAGATATTTTCATTTGAAGAGTTCAGCTTTTTCTGTGTTTCTGTTGGCTCAAGCACAACCAGGATATAAGCAAGTGAAAAATCACTGAAATCAGGAGACCAACCACTTTCTGTGATTTAATTACAGCACATAACTGATTAATAGCTGATGTATGTTAGGTTATCTACCGAAGTAGATGCTACGAAACCAAGCGCACTGCAGACAGACTTTCATCTGATTGTGCATAATGACTTGCTCTTTCCAGTCTCCCTCAATACAATGGATATTTTATTTTATTTTTTAATTTGATGTCTACCATTATTCAGTTCTGCTGAAAGCTGTAACTCTAAAACGCTTAGATTTAAAGCACATTCACTACCCATCAAAAGACTTCTGAATGCCCTTCCCCAGGATTTAAATAAGGTGCAGAAGTGTGCATTCACAACAACAACCCCAGAAACTAGAATTGTTTAACTGCTTTTGAACATGACACTGATGTAGACAAAGCCGAAAATAGGAGCAGAAGTCTATTAACAGCAGCATTATTCTGCCATCAAAAGGGTTCAATATGAGAACGTTCCTGAGCAAAGATCATTATTGGCTTCTCACTAAATGATAATCTAGGTTAGAAGCAGCATCTGGTCCTTCAAACAGAACATTATCCTTGAAGAATTTGATGACAAATATTTTGCATTGTGTTTTAATGCTGTATTCAAGGCGTAGAATCTCACAGATCTGCTAACAAACCAACGTCACCCTCTGAATTGTTCATTGTAATTATACAAAAGATCAAGACGTGTTTAACTTGATTGTTTTAGGTCAAAAATAAGGATTCAATGCAGTTTTTTATTCTTGTTGCTGTTGCCCTTTTGCAGATGCTATTTCCAGTTGCAATTAACCATAATATCTCACTTTCTAAGATCCCAGTTCTGCAGCTGCACATGAATAGTCAAATCTTTGCATCCGTGTGATGCCCCTATAATCTTCAATTACCAAATCAGGGACTATTTTGCTCTCTAATTAAAATAACTTCACTTAGAGCCATGTAACAGAAGAACCTCAAGTGCACTAAGCCTTACGGTTCATAGCACCTCTACCCTTACCTCACAAGCAAGGGCAAGAGACAGTAATGCAATAGGAATCCAGCAGCTAAGGGGGTGGAAGTAACAAAACTCTCCCATTAATCCATTTTTTCCTCTCTATATACAGTCAGTGGTTAAAAATATGTTCTTCAGAAATACCAGACTAAATGCTTAATTGTACTGATATATACACTTACATCACTTACATGCTGCTTTCCATCTTGCCACACTACCTTCACAAAGTGTTAGTAATAGCTAATTGGTGTCTACAAGCTCACACTTTCACCACCATATTATATTTAGCACAGAAATCATAACTCTGAAATGCTATTTACTGTCTACATTTCATGTACACTTGCAGGGGACTTGGAACAATCCACAACTTGCAATTATTCTGGCATGGCCAGGGGAATAATCTCCTTTAAGCAAAAGTCTTGGACTGTGTCTCTATCTTTTAATATCAGCAAATGCACACCAGCATGGTGTGTTTGGGTGTTAAAAAAAGGGCCATACACACATAAATGTGAAAAACATTACAGAGGGCATTCTGAAAAGACTAGATTAAAAAAAAATACTTTGCTGAAGAGTCATGTAAATGAAGTGCACTGGGAAGGCTCTTTATGGATCTGATCTATTTTGATTAGTTTTGTGGTATTTTGTGAAGCAGTACATTGCAGAGTCATGGCAATCAAGGACTGGAAGTATTATTACCTAGAGTCAGCAATAATGAGAACAGAACCTTTAATTTCAAACTATAAGATAACACATTGATTAATAACCATGGGATGATTAGTCAATTCAAAACCTTAATGCACAATGGAGGAATTCATCTATTATCTATTCTATGTAATTCTTTCATCTTGGTGACTTTAAAAACAACCGAGGAAAATTACTGTCCCTCAGTAAAGGCTTTTGAATTTCATATGCATTTAATTAGATAACTGCCAGCCCAAGGACAGGAACCATGACAAATAGTTGTTCTTTTCAAATTAGAAGAATAGACTGTTCAATGAGCAATATTGATGTTCTCTTGTACGGAGTTATACAAGAGTTCTTCTACCACTTCCTTTAATTTATCTAACCACCTTTAACGTTTAATGAGTTTTTTTTAACATGGTTTTAGTTGCACATGCTAGTTGGTCATTTTTTAAAAACACTGCTACTAGCAATAAACCCACATAGACATAAACACACAGCCCACCACAATTTTCCTGTAATTAGGTATGAAAGTGCAATTTACATAGGAAAAAGAGCATTAGAAATTAGGAGGCCATCTCTATGCTAGTAGAAAAGCAACAGTTAATCCTGTTTAATCTGTTTAATTGCTTCAACAGCCATAATAATAAAGATTAGTTAGCTGTGAAATACTAACTCCAAAACAAAGGAGAAAGTTTCTGTATGGTGGGGTTGTTCTTTTTTTTGTTGGCTTTTTCCCCTTACTTCTGGTTCTGAGATGTTTTCTGCTTTGGGGGAATTGCAATGGAAAGGGATGAGGGGAGTGTTAGGTTTTTTCTTTGTTTGTTTGTTTTTACATTGTTATTTTTGTCTAAAATACTTGCAATTATAGCTCAATACCTTCTTTCCTTTCACGTGGACAAAAAACCTAGAGACTGCCCAGCAGATGAGGAAGTTTAGTAAGGTGACCACCTAGCAGCCTCAGTCTCAGCAGACAAACCACAAAGGCCATGGCAGTGCTGACCGCTGCCATCCCTGTCAGCCTGGCTCTAACTTACAGATTCTCAACAGGCCAAACCTTGCAAGCAGCGTGGGCCTGCATCTCGCTTTGGGCTGCCCTGGAGGGGTGCTGACAGCTCCCAGAAGTGACTCTGCCCTGAGCTTTCCACAGAGCTCTGGACACAGATCTCCTGCTCACACAGAGAAAAACTGCATTAAGTAGTCACCTATTAGATATGTTTGCTTCAAAGGGAACTTTTCATATGCCTAATGTCAGATCTGAAATAACTTATTCCTGAAAGGGTTAAGCTCACAGTATGTTTTACTTGACAAGTAAAACAGCATGCTTCTAAACATGACATACCGACACTCAATGATAAAATATTTCCCAATCTTTATCCTGTTTTGATAATTCACTGTATTACACACAATCAAGCTGTACAGGTTTCAGAGGGATTCTGAGCACATCGCTTAGACTGACAGAGCAAGTATTCCAGACAATTGGCTCCCTGAGGGTCAAGACAGTGATGCTCAATCAGGATTCAAACGGGTCATAAACCCTTCATGGATCTCGCTCAAGTGGGTGGTGATGTCTCCCTGGGGCAGCTCATCATTTTCTGCTACAGTCAAGCACTTGTCATTACAGACAAACTCCCCGTCAGTCTTAGGCACTCATTTAATCGAGTCTTAGTGAGAACAGCAAATATTATCAGTGCCACAAAAACCCCAAAGAGACAAATATATTAATCATAACTGCTGTGATGGTAATTTAAGACTGTCTCAAAACTCTGCTGGTAGTTCTTACATTATGACCGCTTTGCAATGCAGACTTAGATTTTCAAACCTGGGTGTTGAATTCAAGCATTGCCACTGGGGTCTAAGCCTCTCAAGACAAGTCAGCTTGAAGACAAGTGAGAAGAAAAGTGTGCCAGAGTAATCAGTTTCAGAGCATGGGAAATGTGGGGGTAGCAGAGTACTCCTGAACTATGGAAAGCTATGTCATGATTCAAGATCCTCATTTTAAGTACACAAAAAGGAAACTAGTCTTCAAATATACAGAAATGCTCAAAGTAACTCACAACATTTGCTTTTGCAACTGTTCAGATAACCTGGCATAAAACCAAGACAGCCATAATACACTGCGAGCTTGAAATAAAAACCCAACACAATCCTGGCAGCTTGGGACACAATGTTTTTATTGTACTGTTTTCATATCTGATTATGCTCTTATGCAAAGAAAAGGAAGAAAGAAAGAAAGAAAATGTTGTTACGTATTAGAAAAGGATCTTAATAATCTAACATTGGACTTGACTGGCTTTATAAAACCTTCCACTCAGAGCTTAGCGGAGGCACAGGAAGAGGGCATGCTCCCTTTCCCTATACCGTCATACAACCACAATACATTTGTATAGTTCCAAATCTAATCTAGGACAAAATCTCTGACTTGTAGTAAACAACCAGTATTTTTCAGTTTTAGACTGCAGCTGAACACATGAAATTCATTATTCACCTGAACAAGCTCCCTACTCATTTAGGTGCACATGCACAGGTGTATGGTTGAGTGTGATTTTTTCAGTGTGATATAAACCAGGTGTTTTTATTCTACGATGTAATTGAGCTTGCCAGCTCTCCAGCTGGTTCTGGTCCTTATAAGATCAGCACTCAAGATCAAGCTCTAGCTTAAGGCTATAAGCTATCTGTTAGTTTTCTCCTGACTTTCTGGCAGATTTTGGTGCTGATGTATCCAGGGGTGCACTGATGCAAACCAGTGAATAAGCCAGCATCTGCCTTTGCACCTAGTCTTCAAGAAGGCCAATTAAAGTACACAGCCCCAAATCTTTTGCAATTACCAGGGATCTACGGCTCAGCTGATCCATCTGCTGTCTACAGCCATGTTCCCCACAGAAAAGCTTGAACATCATTTCTGCCTGGACTCCCTCAGGGATGGCTGGCACTCCCAGGAGCTTAAAACTGCTTACACATCAGAGATCCGTGTTTAGCACCCATCAGTTCCTTTCACACACTGCAAGTCACACAAATGCATTTTAGAGACCTCAGACTTCTCTCTGCCTGGGCATGGGCAAGCTATTCTTATCGCTTCCGTTCTAAATCAAACTTCCCTCACAATGCACATTTATCAGAAAATTCAGGAATACATAAAAGACATTCATTTATTTCTACATAGCAGGTGGATAAAATATATTTTATTAATGTAAAACTTTAAGTTGAAAATCTCATGACTATATTCCAGAATATTAAAGCAGAAATCAAAGCAGCATTTAGCAGGATAAACCAAATCGGAAGCCGTATTTCAATAATGGAGTTTTACAAGCTGCTTGGGCTCAGTATTCATCACTAATATTAGCAGCAAAATAAAGAGAAATGAAACTCACGAGGCCATTGCTGTTATTTCAAAGCCTTCCTGTTCCTAAACTTCTTGACGCTTTTCTTCAAAGACCTTGGATCTGATCAATATCCATAACTAAGTAGGACTAAAAATCAATCTATTTGTGTTCTTAATCCCTCATATTTATGAAAAATAATTAAAAAAAAAAAACATATGCGAAATAAAACATAACCCCAAAGCAATCTGAAACCTTTTTTTACAATTCTCCAGATAGATTAGTGTGAACAGATTCAGTGACCTTATTTAATAATAGATAATAATGCATTATATACATAGCGACCATGCCAGAAAGCTCTGAAAATGATATACAGTTAATCATATACAACTAAAACTTTAATAACCACTGAAAAGAACTGTAACATTGGCTATTAAAGTCCTGTCCAGCAAAGTACAGAAGTTTTGGATTGACTTGTCTGCTCAAAGTGTAACCTAGCTTACTGGGAATTAACTACTCCTAAGAATAAATCTGAGTATGCAGTTCTCTTTTGGTCTGGAACTTTATTTCCTGAAGCTGCATAGATAGGAGAAAGATTATCCTTAGAATAAACATCTCCAGCAAAACTCAGAAAAAATAACAACAAAAAAAATAATGAAAAGACTCAGTTTGTAAAGAGCTGTAACTGTGCTTCAATAAGGAGCCTAGAAGTGTTGCAGAAGTTTAAGATGGACAAGCATCTATCAGTTATAACTTAAGCTCAGCTGGGCATCTCTTTGGCAGAGGGATAAACTGGATAAATTCTCAAGGTCTCTTCCAGCCTATGAGTTTTGTGAAGTGATTTGGGATCTAGGAAGAGAAGATCCATCATATAAACATAAAAGGGCAAAATTCTGCTCTTTCCCTCGCATGTGTAAGGCCCCAAACACAGTGGGAAAAAACAAGCTTTCACTTCAAAAGCATGAAAAGCACTAGTACAAACCCACTGCGATGATCAAAAGGAGCCCTGAGGTCTTGGATCAGATGGGTGAGAAGGGAGCCTAGCACTGCTGTGCAAAGCAGGCAACAAGGAGGGCTGAGGGGACAATGCTCTTGCAAAGTAACTAGGCATCATTTCATGGGAAGTGTCTTCCCTTGAATTCTTGCAGGTAACAAGCAAGAGCAACTTGCTACCCAGATCAACGCCAGCTGTGAACAACTGGGAAGATGAAAAGCACAGATTCATCCTTAAAACATGGGCAAGATTCTTGAAGAGTTTTGTACATGGAACCCTGGCCAGAACATAACAGTATTAGGTACTACGGTCATTTTAAAATATCTTCCTACTAAGGGTTTATTTTCCTGACACCGATTATTTGTCATACGAAATCACACCAATGAGTCTTGATTTTCTGAGTATTTGAATTCCCAGTGCTCTTAAGGGTACTGAAAAAAAAAAAAGGACTAAAGGCTTGAGATTTTCCTGCAATACTAAGAATGAACATGCACTTCACTGTATCATCTGGGAGTATTTAGTAAACTTATAATTGAATAGAAAAAACACCATATTAAGTTTACAAGTTTCTTTTCATAAACAAGTTACATTTCTCTTGACTAATAAAAATATTTAAGATTGATCCATGTATAGCAGGATATTGCTGTGCTGAGAAAACACAAGAAAAATAACAAGATTTTAAAACGTAAACTTTAGAATAAGTATAGGAGTAAAGCAGCTTTTTAAAACCATCAATCTATTCAAGCATTAAGTCTGTTAGCTTTGTGTTTCTTGTGCAATACAGGAATGTTTACTATCACGCTTGCATTTTGCTTGCCATCAGCTCCTGCAGCTCCTTTATGGAGTTCACAGGAATAATTCTGACTATAGAAGGGTTTACCACAGTGCAAATCATCTAAGCAGTAGTGTCAATTCATCTCCATTCCAAAAAAGCGAAGATCAGAACCGATGACAAGCACAATCATAGCAACATCTTGGACAAATCTTGTTGGGTTAGAGCAGCTCTTTCTGTCAGAGAGGTTGCACAGGTTGTCCATGACTTGATGTCTAGCAATTAAGACTATGCTCTTAAGAAAATGGGTACAAAGGGCTCTGGAAAGTGTCACAGAAAGGCAAATCAGTGAATAAAGCCAGAACAATAGAAGTGAGAACTCCTGACACAACGACTACTTAAATGGATCAGAATTAATTCTGATGATTTTTCTCCATGTCTATTCACATCCATAGTGTCTCTGAGGGTAAACTATATATGATGAAAAATACCTAACATGAAATTAGCAATTAGCTCAAGATTTGGATTCACGTCAAAAATCTGCAAGTAGTGGAGCAAGGGCAGGGAGAGAGCAGAGAGTTATATTTGCAAACAGCCAGCCTTTTACTATCTGGCTTCAAAATTAAAGCCACCATGGCAACAGAACGCCAAGCATTTTTTAGTAGGGCAGAATGCTATTTATCTTTACAAAGAAACACTTAGTCACTGAAATAAAAGAACAATCCCTGTGAACTGTACTTCTTGAATGCACTGTTTGAATGGGTACATCTGTCTTCGATATTAAGGACATATTCAAGAGTTTCTCCATTTTGTATCAAGAAAATACCTTTTCTTTCCTCACTGCACTGGGGAATTAAAGATGGTTGGCAGCCTTGCGACTTGTAAGTTCTATTTTCTGCCATTGTCCTTAATTTTTTTTCTGCCTGTATGAAAACTAGCAGTGGTAGCTACAGCCGCTTTACTTCACTGAATAAACCTTAGCTATGAGTGCATGCAAAGTTCTCCTAATGTCAGGAAAGGTGATTTTTCTATAGGATTTTTACTAAAGCAGCTAACTAAACTAGAACAATAACATATGCTGGAGCACGTCCATATAAATCCTGAATTTTTCTATTTGAATTGAGCTTACTGTACTCTTCTTTGATATGAAATATTCATGGTAAAAATGCAACCTCTTTAGTATGGGGTTAAGCTTTTAAATACTGAGAAGAAGAGTTTTAAAATGTCATGGCAATGCAAAAGCAAGCTATATAAATATTATGAGTTCTCCTAAGTCAAATCTTTGGATTTTCTGTTAGTAACAGATTACATTCAGTATCATTTACACATTAAGGGTTATGCTTCGGGTAAATTCTATAGGTCTTTCTGAGCTCAGAATTACTGTACTACCCACCAGTCCTTTCTTTTCACAAAATCTTCAAAAGTTTCCAGCAGAAACTGTATGTGGGAAATGCCCAAGGAGACTGAGCAAATGGAACCTTATCTGCAAGCTTCCTTTCTTCACACAGAATTGTCTGTTACAATGGAAAGTTTCAATTCAGGAAGGAGCTGCTCAAATTCCAGTTCGTGAGATGAGGAGGGTTCAAATTTAGAATTGACAAAAAAATCCCTCTAGATATCATAAAATTCCCTTATTTGGAAGATGATACCTCTGCCATTTAACAAAGCAACATACCTAGGAACTACCTTTAGCATTACCAGTTGCTGCTCTGATCAGTTTGTGTTCACAGTCTGCCCTCTCCTCACTCTTCCTCTGGCTGCTGAAATTCCATGAGGGTGGGTTGTCCACTAACAAACAATCAAGAGAGAGGACAGAGAGAATAATCCACTCTTTCCCTATCAGACCTCTGCCTCTAGCAGAAAAGATCAACTGTCCATTTACTGCAGATAGAAATAACAGACATCCAACAAGTATCCAGATCCTCAGAAGTGAGATTACATGTTCATTTAAAAACTTCATTGATCTGTCTGTCCTCGCTCGCTCACAAGGCCTGAAAAGGTACAGAGGAGCAAAGGGAAATCCAGCTTTGTAATCAAGCTGTTTTGCACTTCGAATCAATATTTTCATATTCACTGCAATTTAAAGATGTTCAAATCAGCATATATTACTAAGCTGACTTGCTTATGCATAATTTTAATTCTTGCAATTTGTCACTTGCTTTCCAGACAATAATGTCGTGTTGTTTCTAAACATGAATCAGAGTGACTTTCTCACTTTATGCGTCCTGCAAATTGCTTTGTTTTACAGAGCCATAATTTGTTCTATTTTCAATTACAGTCACATTTTATAACTTTGACAATCTTAAAAGTATTATATGTTAAGATATTAATTTAAGGAATGCTGGATGAAGCGTGCAGACTTAGTACAGAACATATTCTGACAGACCTGACAGAAAACATGAAATATGTGTGCTTTCTATCATAATGATTATTTTTCAGATAACACCAGCTGTGCAACTATTAAACCAAGTGACTGTTTTTCCACATAACACCAAGTACCAGCATTCAATCATGAAAGAAATATAAATCTCCATGGGCTTTTTCCACATGCTTTAAATCAGCAGCAATCTGTGCATTTGTGTCTGCACTAAAAACATGGTGGAAATGGGGAATGTCTTCCAGCTGGAAACTCTTTGGCATCTTTACTGATCGACATGCTGAATAGGGCATGTAGTGCAACATTTATCGGGATGTAGTTCAGTTTTTAACTAAGTTCCAAGTTAAATATCACACACACAAAACCTTTCATTGGTAACTAAATGACATGAGCGACTCCAGGAATTATCAAATCTTCACGTCACCCTTCCCATTTTCTTATTCTGGCAGAGTTGGATTTCTCCTAAACCTTGATTAAAATGGTTCAGACAATGTACAACAAAGGGTGTCATTCCCCTTATGAAACTCAGAGCTTTTAAAAGGGGCTTTAGTAATTTGGGGGTATTACAAAATTCTGTCTACAAGCTGCATGTACAAGCACAGCCTTTCCTGACAGCTACCTAATTGGATAATGTCATCCTATAAAGCCCTAACACCAGATGTTGCAGGGCAAAAACGGTCTTCTGGCTTTTTCCCTCCTACTCAGTAGAGTTTAGGTGTGCTTATTAAACACCTCTAATTCTGTTTTATGCTCATTTCAGGCCCAGAAACGCACAGCATAACTGTATCTCAGATCCAGAGGAGATAAAAAGGAAAGTGTACTTCTTTCTGGATTCACTATTTGCATATGTGGTGATTTATAAATTCTCCAGGGCAGCAGACGTTAGAGATGATTAAGTTTTGAACTGGTTTGTGGCCTCATAATATGATTAATGGAACAAATTAAAAAAGTAATAATTATGTTGAGATATCCGCTTTGGACTATGACACCGATTCTGGGCTCAAAAAGTACACAAAATGCTTTTTATTTGTGGAAAAAATAGCATGGATCAGGTTTGCCTTGGTACTGCTCATGCATGTAGGGCATATAGCTCCGGCTTGTGAGTAATATTGCTCATAAGAGGCCTGATCACTTTGAGTGATAAACACTTGCTTAGGGCCAGCATGAATTAACCAAAGAAAAAGAAACTAATGTCAAGAGAAAGCAAAAGCAGCGCTGTAGAATGCAATGAAAGATGAGCAAAACCCTTCCCTGGAGCTTCTGCTGGCTCTCTCCCAGAACTGCCAGATTCTGTTGCTTTTCTCTCTTTTGTGTCTCCGGAAGAGGAAAAAAAAGCAAGATCTTTTACAAAAGTTTTGAAACTTGGCTGTGTGGAGCTGGCAGCTTGCCACGCATTGCTTCCTCCTGGTAATTCACACAAATGCTGTATTAGAACAAAACTGAAAAGAGGAAACAATACAGGAAAAAGCAGTTCTCCTAAATCCTTTCTTCCCAACTAACAGCACAGACAGCCGCAGGGGGAGAACGTCCTAGAAGAGTAAATAGTCCATGTGCAGGTAAAACATCTTAGAATCTAAGTCAGGATTAAATTTGCAATGGTTTTAAAGCAAATATTCTACAGGGTTTTTCTATTTGAACAGAAAATATAGGTGCATTTAAGCCTATCTCATATTTTGAATGACCTTTCCCTATAGTAGGAGACAAAAATGCATGCATGATCTCCCTCACAGGTATTCAAGACACTGAGTTACAAGCCTTGCTAAGTCCCGTGCTCTGTCTGCATTCTGTCACATCCCAAACATTTTCAGCATTACAGTTAGACACCTCCTCTCCAAGTGCAGCTTGTTTTGCACGTATTTGTTCTCTAGAAACTCTGTGACTCCCTCAACATTCACCTCTACCCAAGCACCACAGCACAACAAAAACTCTCTCAACAGCCCACATCAAATCTCCGCAGCTTCCTGCAATGTTCTTCTCTCTCTTAATGGCTCACAGTAAGAAGAAAAATCCTATCAGCGTGAAGAAAAAAACAGCACCACTGTCTGTAACCAACACAGCAAAAGATGATCCTCTGTTTCTTAACAGCTGTAAGTCAAAGTGTGAACAGCTGAAATTAACTGCACTGCTGAACAGATGTGCCCAGGACAGCCCCTTGATCTTTGCTACCATCCACTGATAGCTTCCCCAGGATGTTCCATCTCTCTTGACTACTCATTATTGCTTGTAACTTCGGTAAATTGTTATAATATGTAGAATGACTTAGAACAGGGATTTCACTATGATTAGCAGTCATTTTTCTCATGTAAAAAACAAAACACACACACACACAAAAAAAAAAAAAAAAAAAAACCACACAAATAAGAAAACATAGCAGCACACTGCCAATCAGCTAAAGCAAGCATAGTCCAACCAGATGGGTTACATTCTTTGTGATGATTTTTCACAGAAATATTTCAATTGTAGTTCAAGCACAATTTCACTTGTTCCAAAATCTTTTCAGTTTTGGCTGACTTGGATTGTGCATATTTATCTTAACCAGTCATGGATCCACAGACATGATATGGGTCTTTGCTTGTTTGTCATTGAATCTATTAAGGAGTGCATTTGTATGCCAAGCTACAAAAGGGAGTGAATCCACTTGGAAATCTCAGCAGGACAAATGCTAGAAATTTTCAACCATTTGAAATAAATACAGAAATGTTCTTTATAGGCTAAGCTGACTTGCACACTGTTACCTTTCCAACCTGTCTGTCCTGTGTACCAGTCAGATTTTGTAAAAACTAGAGCCAGAGAGAATTAGTTTTGGGGAGTTCACTGAGCAGAGTTGTTTGAATCACTGCCACATCTTTTGCACACACAGATAAAACATCTCTAATAATATCACCTGCAGAAAAACTCTTCAAAGCTAAAAGCACAAAACTGCTAAACGATCAACTTGTGATTTCTTTCAATGAACAGCCCAGTAGTCAAGATATTCGGCTCGGACAAGGTCATCAAGGTTCAATTCCCTCCTCAGTGGGTGAGAGCAAAGAACAATTTCCAGTCTCTTACACGAGGTTTCCAAGTCATCAAGAACTGAAGTTTCCTGACAGAATGAAGCTCTCAGGACTGCCCATTGAGGCTGTTCACTGTGTAAGAAACTGAAATGCCAGTGGAAACAACAATCAAGAACCAAGCACATCTTGAGCCAAATGAGTTGACTTCAAGCAAATGTTGCTTCTAATTCCTTTAATTTGCATGGAAACAAAATAAATTCACTACATTGAAGCCTTTGGGAGAAGAACTTTCCTTTAACTTAAGTTATGAAGGTCTTGAATCTGCTTTTTAGCACTGACCAAGTTTGTTCGCTCTTTAGATTTGCCCTTTCTTCTCACAGTCTTCGTGTTGTACACACAGGGTTTCCAGATTCATAAGCACTCATTTGGATTCCCCATTAGCAGTAATACTAGCTATGGACCCATTACAGCAGCAGCTACAGTAAAGTGCCTGTTGTAGCCAACCAAACAAAGCAGCCATTACACACTCAGCAACCTGACCTACAGCCATGAAAGTCAAGTTGCTGGTTTATCACAGGATTAAGTGATAAAGAGGCTGTTAACTAGAACTTCTTTATCTGGTCTTTCTCTGAACCCTGTCACGTTATCTTTCAAATTTATCTAAACTACCAAGACACACAAGCAAACAGGCTTTCAATTTCCAGCTGCACCTCAAGGAGCTTAATCCAGAGCACTGCGCTGTTCACTGCCAGACATGAAACACAGAGTATGGTCATCTGGAAGCACACAAGATGGACCAGGTGAAGCTCATCCACCCATTCAATTTTTTTGGACACATAAGGTTATATACGCCAGATTTTAGGTACACTGAGAGCATCAGCAATCATGCTGACAGATCTTCTCCCACTGCTCTTGGTACTTCTTTGTAAACTTCTTTTCAGCCATTGCCTCTTGCACTACCTGTACCTGGTCAGCTGATGATGGCAGAAAATACCTGTGATTTTGCAGCATGCAGCAGGGTGTCTGGTCTTTAACAAAGAACCCCAATTAGTAAAGTAAGAACTATGATTACATCTAGTGATTTCTCACATCTAGCAGAAGACTAATGTCAGTATAGTGTGCTTCAATACTGCATGTCATTTAGACTTTATTTTAATATGGATTTCACACTTCATATCTAGGTGAGCTAAGAAGCAACAATACTTTCTTCCCCATGATCAACTGTATAATAGAGTCTTCCGTGCAGATCAGTCAAAATATTTCTAGATAATAAGCATAAATCTGTTTTTCTGATTGATGCTTAAGGGAGAGTAGAACTGGATACACTTTTATACACAGACACACATATATACATTACATATATGTGTGTGTTATATGTATATATTTTATATATAACATATTTTCCCATAAATTCCTTTGTCCAGGTTTGACACACAATGACTTCTGCAAAAGAACTGGCAGCCTCAGAAGTGCAGTATTATGTGTTTCTCCTGCCAGCATGCCTGGCAGATTGGTCTAACAGACTGTTAATACAATACCTCATTTGTGTAACGGGTGGAGTTCTCCTGCACTACCTTCTGCGAACAAGCAAGACAAAAGCCTACCTTCTCCTCACCCATTTGAAAGAAATTTAATCATTTTTGAAAGTCAGTAAACCAGTAAAACTGCCTGCAACGTTTCTGGGTTTTCCAACAGAGTTATGTTTAACTTTGCTGCACAAAGATTATTTTATGAAGTGATTCAGTGCTCTGTGCAGACCTCAGTCCTCTTTACAAAACCGGTGCTGTTGATGGCAGTAGATTTTTCAATAGAAAAGTCAAACAACACAAGTGATTTGCAACATCGCAGAACACAGTAATTCCCACTGTTCATCTTTTCAGAAAAGCTATGAATCCAATGAAGATTTATAAGAAGAAAGTCACTTTCATTCTCAAAAAAAATGTACAACTGGCAATATAATGCATACACCTTTATCAGGCCGGGTTTATAACATGCTGCAACACTTTGTGTTATGACACACTATAAAGTCTGACCTAATTTGATAAGACAGCTAAAATTTAAAGGACAACATTTCCCATTTCACTTCCAAATGGGATAACTGCAATGTTCCAACAAAAGCTGGCCAGCAGCAGAAGGGCAGACGGGAAAGAGTCCATGGTCTGCCAACTTCAAATCACTGCTGAGTAGTTCAGCACATCTCTAGAAAAAAATCCTTTAAAAGAGTAATTAATCATCATTTAGGAAAGGTCTTCAGTGAAGTGTGTTTATTATCTTCTATTCATGCATACCAGTTTATTAGAAACACTGAACTTCTGCAGCCATGCACCTGTATTTACATCGATTCAGAAGAATATGGTCATTCTAAAAGCTAAAGCAAAAAGTGATCAGTGGTATCTCAATATTCTCTATTTGATACTTCTTTACAGAGATGTTTGAATCCAGAATGATTCCAGCGTCCAGTGATTTGGACACTTTGCCATTATTAATGCAGCACCTGGGATAGTACTGCTTTCTAAGTGAATCCGAATATTTCTTAGCCATTCAAAATCTTCTGCAGTATGAGCTTGTTCTGCAGCTGTGTACCTTGAGCACAACCCTGAACAATTTCTCCTTCCTACCAGGATATAGAATCACAGAATCACAGGGGTTGGAAGGGACCTCAGGAGATCACCGAGTCCAACCCCCCTGCTAAAACAGATACCTTACAATAGGTCGCACAGGTGGGCATCCAGATGGGTCTTAAATATCTCCACAGAAGTAGATTCCACAACCTTCATGGGCAACCTGTTCCATTGCTCCATCATTCTTACCAGAAAATTCTTCCACACGTTTGAACAGAACTTCCTACCCAGGACCAACCACCTCCTTGCTGTATGCAAGAAAATTATTAAATCTATTTTAACTTCACTTAATTTTCTTTCTCTACTGACATACAGGCATTTGAGAACAGCATATCAATCTAATTAACTTGTAGAAAATAAGTGAAAATAACAATTTGAACCAGTATATTGCTTTATTAAGCCCATATCTACTCCCTTGCATTGAAGAAGGATGTTTTAAAAATAAATTCTTCATAAACCAAAAACTTCAGCCTAGCAACCGCAGCCTGCACTGTACTTCAGTCCCCATTCAAGCAGACAGTAGAGTTCAGAACACAGTCAAAGCCTAAGAAAAATGCCATTCAATCAAAGTAAATCCTAATCTTTTTGTGCATTTCATGATGGTGGGACATTTAGAAAATGGGATAATTTTCCCAAATCATCTTAATGTGTGGAAGTCATATGAAAATCTCCATTTTCTATCACCTCTGTACTTCCTGCTCTGAATAAATGCCTGAGGCAATCATTTTAAAAAGCTGGCAAAAAAAGAAAAAAAAGCTGGGGCAGTAGAAGCATGCTTGCTGGCAATGGTTGCCATTATCTGCTTCAAATTAGCAGTGATTGTGGAAGAACTTATAAAACAGTAGTAAATTCATTTTTTATCCTTAGTGACAGCTGTCTCCAAATTCTTGGGGGAAGTGAACCCTCGCTTGTGCTGCCTGGCAGAAGTCTTCATGAACCACTTGGAGCACTACTTCTCAGAGAGAGATAAAATAATAATTTTTATAGTAGCTCTCATTTTTTTTTCAGTGAATTAATAACATTTCAGAGAAGACTTCTGACCTATCCCTTCAACCTAAATTATCTAGTTATAATTACCTGCTAAAATATTATGGCATTTCCATATGTGTGGCTAAAACTGGCCCACTCATGACAAAGTTTGATTATATTTGAGACCTGTAAGTTACATATTTCTGATATCCTTGGAGAATTAAAATATATGAAATATATGAATCATCTGTAACAGTTCAAGCAAATGCCTAATTTATGAGTTATAACCAGTTTGATTTTTTATGCTGTTGGCACAACCCTAAAAGCTTTTACAGTGACATTTCCTATTGATCTCTTGTGAATAAAAAAAAAAAAAAAAAACCCTTCTCCCTCCTCTAAAACAAATTCCTCATTTAGGATAGCAGAGGCTATGGTTCTGCCCTAAATATTAATCTCCACCTTCCACCTTGAGTCCTCCTCTTAGAAATATTGAAACAAGGCACTGAAAAGCTAGAATCATTTGAATACTTCTATATCTAGCTTGCTACTGCTTGCTAATTTATTTTAAACAGAATTACCTGTAGCTGTAATGCTAACTCATGTGAGTCAAAAGAAGTGATGTTATTTATACCCATTTATAAGGTGTGGCATGAGAATGTGCCAGGTTGTCTCTGTTTCACCATCTTTCCAGTACATAGTTTGCATTGATGACCCCCACCAGATGCTTCAGAGAAATGAGTAAGAACCACTGCCACACACTGAAGGAAGACTGTTGGCATCCTCCAGTGAAGGTCTCACACTCATTCTCAGCAGTTCAAGATGGGCAGTAACCATTGAAATCGGTGTCTTTATCTATCTTGCAGACCCTCCTTGGGTTATAAATAACTCTGAGTACACTTTTTATTCTTTTAAATATACAATCTTGCTAAGTAATTTGCTTTAACAATATTTGTTGTAAGTCCATATTTGCCACTTGACAGCATTAATGAAATAAGCTCCAAACTCACCTGTGAGACAAAAAACCACCATCACTATTTACTGTTGGAAAAGATGGTTCCAAATTTGCCTGTGGCAAATATGGCAGTTTCTCATTGCACATACTTCTTCTCCCACTCACACAGCCCTTGTTCACTCAAGGAAATGCTTCCCACATTTCAGATCCCTCAGATTCAGTAGTTGGAGCACCTCTTTTCAGAGATGGCTTCAAGCAACAAAATATAACTATATATATATAATCATAGAATCATAGAATGGCCTGGATTGAAAAGGACCACAATGATCATGTAGTTTTAACCCCCCCCCTGCTACGTGCAGGGTAACCAACCACCAGACCAGGTTGCCCAGAGCCACATCCAACCTGGCCTTGAATGCCTCCAGGGATGGGGCATCCACAGCCTACTTGGGCAGCCTGTTCCACTGCATCACCACCCTCTGTGTGAAAAACTTCCATCTAATATCTAACCTAAACCTCTCTTGTCTTAGTTTAAAAAACATACCCCTTCTCCTGTCACTATCCATCCTCACAAACAGTCATTCCCCCTCCTGTTTATACGCTCCCTTCAAATATTGGAAGACCACAATGAGGTCTTCCAATATTATATGATATTATATATAATATAGTATATATATATTATATATAATATAGTATATATATATATATAATTCAGTTCCAGCATTTCCACCAAAGACTAGTTAATGTGAGACCTAAACCAACCACGATGCTTCACATACTGCTAAATTTAAATTTATATTACAATCAGATTAAAAATTTTAAATGCCAGTGTATGTAAGTTATAGTTCATGATGTTCTTTGAAGTTCTTCGACTGAATCTAAATACAATGATTCCCGGTCCTCCTACAAACTGAACTGTTTTGGTCATGAGACATTACCTTCCCAGCATGTGGTATGCCTATCAGCAGAAAAGTGGTAAAAAAAGAACTGACTAACTTTATTTATTACATTTGTATTGCTTACAAAACCATTTACTTAATGGATGAGTATCATTAGCAGTCCAACCACAAAGAAAAAAAAAAAAGAATACAATGATGTGTTTCATAGGTTCATTAAAATAATATTTCAAAGCAATCATTAGAATGAGAAGCTAAAGATCCAACAGACAGTAAGTTATCTGCAAATAAATGAGGCAGAACAAACATGTTTTGAAGTTAAGAAACATGTTTACAAATATATTACATCCATAACAAAAGCAGGAATGAAGCTTAGAGACTGCTGTATCTGATTCCTTTGATTCAGGAGTCCTCAGACTTGTGGTCAACACACTGTGCCCGAGCATACAGCACAAAGAAGTTCATAACAGAGGGTAAAGACAAGGTTACACGCAAGAGTGCCTTAAACTAAGGACAGAAAACTGTGGGCATTTTGTGTAAAGAAACAGAAGAAAACAAAATAAAAACATTAAAAAAAAAAACCGACAAACAAATGAACAAAACAAAATAAGGCAGCACTGCAGGAACAAACAGACTTCCATAGCAAAACAAAGCATTTCCAGTACAGCAGACAAAGGGTACAGAAACACGCTGAGAGTCTGCCCCTATGGCAAATTCATTTCTAGAAACATGAATAAACGTTCTTGAGCATTATATTTATTCACTGCAATAGCTCTTCCCATTCCCTTTTGCACCTCCTACTGTCTTAGTCTCTGCTTGTGTCTCAGGTTTAAGCAGCCAAAACAGCTTTTGCAGCTTTGTTAAAAAAGACAAAATGAGAAATGTAGCTAAAAGTTGTGTCTTCGTTAGTCCAAATTCTGTACGCACTCATCAGGATGGAGAGTAGTTGATCAGACAGCAAGACAAGAAATAAACAACACCTGAGCCTGTCCTTCTCAAGTCGGTTGTTCCTGCTCTCCTGTGTGTGCTTGGCTTCAAAAAAGCAGAATGAGATTTGCAGAACATAGTGATAGTTCCACTCCATCTTGATATATTCCTTTTCTCTAAGAAGGGACAGTGAATATTGCTTTGCATGATGATTTTTAAATCTAATTTAGTCTAACTAAGGGGAAAAGGAATCAAGAATATTATTTGCATAAAATCTGTTCTCATTTCATTATCTACTACATGCCCTACCTGGGTTATCATTGTTTTTCTGAATCTTTAAAAAACATAAACAATTGTTGCTGTGACGGAACTACAAGGACTAATAACTCTAGCCTATAATCAGCTGCTTAGAATTGTCAGCACCTTTAATTTTCTGGACCACCTCATATCTGATGAAATTAAGAAAGCTGTCCTCCAGACATCAAAACACAGAGCATCTGACTGTCAGAGAGGAACTCTTGTGCTCCCAAAATCACCCATGCTGCAACTGTTTTGCTATGGGCCAGCAGTTGCACAACTGTGCCTAAATCAAACAAAAAGCATGATGGAATGATTTAATAAAGAGTATACTGAAGGAAGGAGCACAGACATAAGGGGAAGGAAATAACAGCTCTGGAGATAAAGCTGCAATCAATTCCCATTACAACGCTCTCTTTCAGTAGTCTTATAATCAGAGCTAGATTGGAAAAGGTGTTCAGCTCAAAAATTGTCAGATTTATTCTGAAAACAAAATAGAAAATTTAAATGGCTTTCAGTTCTATCCTGTTAAAATATTGCCACGATTCAAAAATGCTTGTCACATTCTTTAGACCCATTTTCACTAAAAAAAAAAAAAACACCATAAAAATCTATAACCTTTCTCCTACACCTTTATATCTAGCAGCCTTACACCATACCTAACACTTGAGCAGATGAGCACTCATTATACACTGTGATAAGCAACAGAAATTAATTGGAAGTCTATGTATCCTTGCTGTGGATAGTTTGGGTCTAAACTTACATATCTGGGATTCTTGCCACTTACTTCGGTAAGCTTTGCTGCACGCATGAGTGTGCACTAACTAGTTGAAAGGAAAAAAAGATAAAAAAGATACCCAAGATACCCAAACCAGAACAATGCCTAATAAGTGACAGAGACCTTCCTACAGAGCAAGCACAGAAATCTGTTTGGAGAAGAAGGCATTGGTGTTCCTAAGACATAGCTGTGTGCTGTTGTAGAGCGTTAAGTTACAGGCTTTCTACAAGTAGCAGAACAATTTGGATTCACTTAAAATTCCAAAACAACAAATTTTATAAGAGTTCGTGGAATTGATGTTTTTAAGTCCAAAGAGATCTCCAGAGTGGAAAAGTCTTGTAGCTGAGTTCAAACAACCAGAGTGTTACCCATACAAATCGATGAAGCCTGAGCTTAAGACAGTGCTTTCTGAAATTTTCACGACATGTATAAAAGTTCCTTATGAACCCACATTAGCCCAGCAAATCAAACACTGATTTTGCTACCAGCAAGAGAACTGCCCCAGTCTGTTAGGGATGATGCAACCTTTCACTCTTCACACCCGCCCTGCCATAAACCCATAGAGTTTGAAGGGGTTGTTTGTTTGTTTGGAATTAAGTTATAAGAAATAAATTCAGCCTGCTACATCTACATCTTTGGAAAACAACAGCAGCCAGGAATAAACCTGCCACCCTATGATGCAGCTGCTTGGCTAGGCTATGCTGTAGGTGAGGGCAGGATCTGCCTGGGGCGAGGAAAGCCCTGCTCGGCACTGCCAGGTTTGCATGCAGCTGCCTGAGGCAATCCCCATCAGATTTCAGTCCCGATGTTTGTTGTCTCAAGACAACTGGTGGGTACATCTGGGGCCTCAGCCTGTGCAAGAATGCTCCAGGGTCTTTATATAAATAAAACTAGAAAAATATGAAAGAAGTGAGCAAGCAAGTGACCCATTTTGATCACACCCTTTTCAGTAAATTTGCCCTCAGGCCAATGCAGATTATTCCTTTCCTCTGAATAATGTAATAAAAGAAAATAAAGTTCTCACAGATGTGTGGAGTGTCAGCACCTGCATATTTGCACAGATAGCAGCATCTAGAGCAAGCAAATGCAGGGCAGGATGGAGCACAGGTCGCAGTGACCTCTGGGCACATCTCTGCCATAGAAAGAATTGCACACATTTGAAAAACCAAATTCAGAGTCTGCAGAGCTCCATGAAAATGTGTAGAAAAACAGATGAGGAATGTCATGAATTGTTTGATTAGAGCTATGGGCTCATTGCTGGAGTACAAATACATAATTTTCCATTAACTTACACATCAACAAAACAATTAATTAAAACATAATAAGCTTCATATTTGTAAATATACCACCAGCTGTGAATTAATAAGAAATACTTTAAACTTTTATTTGTGCTCATAAATGCTACAGGATTACTTATCAGACAAGAATCAGCCAATTCAGGCTGTTGCACTTTCAAGATCTACCATATCGGAAGCATCTGTGATTCTGTCGAGGAGAACACTCTGGAAATCACTTCACACAAAACATGAGAAACTTTGGTATACAATCTGAGACTATAGGCTGAGCACTGTCTGCAGGTGCCAGCAAGTCCTATCTCCATTGTTAGTACAGTAAATATGACAGGATACAACTAAGCATCATTTACAAAATTAAAAAGGAAAAAAAAGGAAAAAAAAGCATTGGGACCCACCAGCATTATATAAATCAGTTTAGGAATCATATAGATTTTGAAATAAGACCAGATTACCTATCATGCAAATAAATCACTCAAGACCATCAATCCTATCACTGATAGGATGCAGATTCTCAAGAAATAAAGTGCATTACTCTCAAAAACGTAGTCGTCATTTGGCAAAATTTATTAAATACACAACTATTTTAGATAATAGGTAGATCTAGCTTACAAAACAATACAAAATAAATTTAAAAGTCATTTCTATAACAGTCATAACTGAAACTTAGGAATGAATTGAAAAAAATGGCATCCAAAAAATAAGACATATATGTATCGTGAGGGTACTATGAGAATTTATGTTCTGAATTAACAGTGGTTCCAGTTGATTTCACAGATTCTAAAATTATTTATTTTCTTAAGATAGAGCTACTGCTGTCATCCTGTCCTCTTTGGCCAACTTCCTAAATAATTCAGCTTGTAGAATGAAAGGAGAGAAACAAGAAAGGAAAAGAATCCACCTTACCTGCTCTAAACTCTTCTCTAAAAAAATCACCTTCAGTGAACCCTTCAAAAAGCCAGTGCCAGAGAACTACACTAACCAGCTCTTAATTTATTGGGTCGCTCATCCAGTGAGTGCTTAGAAAAATCCAATACTGAATTCATTAATAATATTAAAGCACTAAATTCTATGCAAAAGTTTACTGTTAAGATCAACCACAATTCAACAGCATTAAATTAGTTTAGTCATAGTAGGTGAAAATTAAAGAATTTGGTTACTAAACTGAGCAAGAAAAAAGACTTGGGGACAGTGGAGAGAAGGGAAAATGCCAGAAGGGTGGAAGTGACAAACAGCTGTACATTCACTTATCGAAGTAACATAGAATTACAAACATAATTACAAAAAAAATAGTTTAACTTGAAAGCTGAGGAAATTTCTTTCTTTCCTTGTTCAAAGTAAACTAATAAAGAGGCAACTGTGAAACTTCTTCATCTCAGATGAAAAAAAAATTATATGACATTCTCATATAGGATCATAGAATCCTTAGAGTTGGAAGAGACCTCTGAGGGCCGTCTTGTCCAACCCCTCTGCAATGAGCAAGGACACCACAGCTAGACCAGCTTGCCCAGGGCCTTATCCAGCCTCATCTTGAAAGTCGCCAGGGATGGGGCATCAACCACATCACTAGGCAACTTCTTCCAGCGCCTTACAGCGCCACATATCTCATCACATATTTGTAAGCACTATAAATGGTCTTACCCTTGGTTGACGCAGTAATTCAATGCAATGCTGTAATGTGGCTAAGGGCAACCAATTTAATCACTCCTGCCATGGGAAGTAACTGGAATCCACCTGTGCTTATCTGCACAATAGAGTGTGTTTTATAAACTATTACAAGCCTGCTATACAAAAGTGAAACTATTAAAAATCACAGCATCACTGACACTCTGTAAGTGTCAAAAAGACAAGAGAAATGTGACACTGCAGAAAACCAATTTGACGAAGTGAAACATCTGATTTCCAGGCTAAGGTAGTTCTTTTCTTGATTGTACATGGAGCAAAAAACATAAAAAGCACAATAGAAAAGTCTATTCTCTTTAAAGACCTCCCTCAAATAGATAGATAGATAGATGCATACATGGATGATTGCTTGTGATATATTGTAGAGCTAGAATTATTTGATCTGAGATTTTTTTTCCTTTACTAAGCTTATGCCACATAAAGAGGAATATTGATTAATCAGTTCAAATGGACTTCTGACCTACAGAAATCAGAGCTCTGTGGTTTGGCAAGAATGCATGATTTGAAAAATATTCATTTCAGAAGCAAAGAGTACACTCAGTAGCAAGAATGAACAGGGTGAAGTACTTTTTCATATGGCAAATATACATGCGCACACAGACATGCACATGCTCTATGTATTCACTATTTGTTCCAAGATTCACCAAGCTATTTTGCTGCGGAAAAAAAAAAAAAAAGCACCTATGTGATACAGATCAGGACAAGCAAGAAGGCACTGATTGGTTGTGATGCTAGCTCACTCTCTCAGCAGTTAGTCAAAGGTTTTGGCCACGGCCTTCCTTGTGTACAATACATGCAATTAATAAAATCCACTGCTGCTTGGCACAGCCTTCCAGTTCCACAGCCTTAAAGCTCTTCAACAAGAAAAAATAGCCGAGGGGAAAAAAGAAAAAGAACCAAACCCTTTCAAGGATCTATTTCAGCATTACTGACTCCCAGAGACTTGTGTCAGGGCGTAAGAAGAATTAATTACTCCATGAGGTACACAACTACAACATCACTTGAAACTATGTGACATTTTTGGATAGTTCCCAGGTTTTTGTAGCCAACAGGTGCCCAGTAGTTGCAGAATTTTCTAATTAGTTACTGTGCTATACTTCAAAACTAATTACTAAAACGGCCGGATTATAATGTTGCAGAGAGTCATTCATGTGCCACCTACCATTAAGGGGAGGGAAATTTTGTGAAGGTTAATTAGCATTTTTAAAGTACTTTGGAGATGAAAAGCTTTAACTATATGCCTAATAAAAGAAGTAAAGGTAATACTTTCTATTCAGTGAACTCCTTTTTGCATTGACAGTGAATTGCAAGGGTTGCTTTAAGTTTAAGAACATAAATTTTCACCTACAAGAAATTAAATCAACTCCCAGCAGGACTGATCTTTTAGGGAGAGGACAACTCCAGAAAGACACAAATCAACCGAGGTGACCCCACCATCCTGGTGCATTGGTGAGGTGTCGGCAGTGGGGAGGCTGAAGGAGCGGTCACTGCAGCCCCCAAGGTCAGGGCAGGAGGAGCACAGGAGGTGTTCTAGGTGCCAAGCAGCAGTTCCCTGCAGCCCAGGAATGACCCATGGGGGAGTAGTCTGTCCTCCTGCAGCATACAGGGTACCACATGGAACAGATTTCTCATGCAGCCCATGGAGGAGCCCAAAAAATATCCACTGGCCTCTCTCAGATAGTGATAGGACAAGGAGGAATGGTTTTAAACTGAGACGGGAGGTTTAAGTTAGATATTAGGTGGAAGTTTTTCATACAGAGGGTGGTGATGCACTGGAACAGGTTGCCCAAGGAGGTTGTGGATGCCCCATCCCTGGAGGCATTCAAGGCCAGGCTGGATGTGGCTCTGGGCAGCCTGGGCTGCTGGTTGGCAACCCTGCACATAGCAGGGGGGGTTTAAACTCGATGATCATTGTGGTCCTTTTCAATCCAGGCCATTCTATGATTCTATGATATGATTCAATGATGTGATTCTATGATATTAAATCTCTACCTGAAACTGTGTCCTCAGCATTCTGGACTCTGCAGGCCTACTGTTAAGATGTTCACAGTAACAAAGAGCATTAGACACCTTCTCTATAAACATAAAATTTATTTTCCCCAGGCTTAGAGTTGCATATAATTTTTAATGAACTTTTTGTGGGCTTGGGAGATAATATACAAGTCAATTTTAAGTATATGCACATATATTTTGTGTAAATTATGTTTCTTCAAAAGGGTAATAGAGAAAAAGGAATATTCACTAACTACAAAAACTACATTTCAATTATTTTGCTGATATGATTACGACTTATGCTGTAAATCCAGAACTGTCACTGACAGAAATTTAATACCTTCATCAATAGAAAGATTATTTTAGTGCTACAGATGGTTGTCCTTTTATAGGCCATTTTAATGACTTGTTCTTATCTAATCTGTCATGCATTATTTTGCTGCCATTATGAACTTTCTAAGATTCATATCAATCAATCTCTGATGTTTACTAAACAGATGGTGTTACGCAAAAAAAAAAAAGGAAAAGCATAATAATGACATTTAATTCTCACAAATACTCCAACAGCTACACATTGATTTTGTCAAATATGAAAACTGTGTAATTTCTTGGTTTTTTAAAAAGAACACCTTGCAACTGAAATGAAATTATTCATAAGTTGTAAACTCAAAGAGTCTACAACCAAAGTATGAAATCATCACATTTCTGAAAGGTTATTGAACTTCAAAAATGATTGTCAATTAGGATGCATTAGGACCCTATTTACTGGAGTTCTGAGCACTCATTTTCTTCACACAAAACACTATTGGCAAAAAGTTGCAGTGATTGCTAAGTGATGTAGATAATTATTTAATACACAGGTGTGACTCAGGTCTGTTGCTTGAAATCTACTTGTGAGATGTGGTAATTACTTAAGCACTACACTTTACTGAAAATTTTGCCTCATCTTTGTAATCTTTATGACTCTTTTATTTAATCAGCGCACTGTCATCAAACAGGCACAAAGACTTGGAGAGCTGGGCTTTACAGCAAACAAAATTACTCACACCTAAATGAATTAAAGAGTTTGGAGGATTGTCAGTAACGTTGTAGATCAGAAGAATTATACAGTTCAATCTCATTTCGCCAGTATGAGCTGAAAAACCACTCCCATCATAACTTAACACGAGTTTGCTGAAAAGTACCTCAGAGCACAAAGAAGACGAAGTGAAACTCTCTTAGATAAAGAAATAACAGGACTTCTACAGTGAATATCTTCCACATATGCACTACATACAGGCTTCAATTACAGAACTCCTTTCCCCACACATACAATAGCTACATTTCTCCTAATTTTATACAGCAAACAGAAGCTGCCCATAGAATTCAGCTGATTAATCCTTTTTCGAGCAAATATTAGAGTGGCTAAAACAGAAACATTACAACACAGGATCAAGGCTTAGAGCCCTCCCACGCCTTCAATCACTCCAAGGATAAAGATCTCTACGCAGTATTTCTACACCTCAGTTCCAGTTCATAACCACTGCTACCAAGAAAGATATTTTCCCTGACTTCAAATCAAAATTTCTGTTGCTGCAGCTTGTTTATGCTTTTTGCCCCTTGTTCTTACACTTTGCTTCTCCAAGAAAAGCATGGCTCCATCATCTCTTGAGCCCCCTAAAAATAGTGGAGAACAACAACTGGATCCCTCTCTTTGCCTGTGGCCCTCCTCCAAGCTGAACAACCCCCACCTCTGTCTCTCCTTCATTCAATACATTATTTCTAAAGAGTTCAGAGGGTGATGTATGAGATATATTTAATAAATATATCCAGTCCCACTGTTCATCACCAGCACTTAATCAAATTCAGATGACAATAATTACATGATGGAACTACAGCAGTAACAACACGGTTTCAGCTGTTGAGTCTCATTGTGCTGCACAATGACCAAGGAATTGTTTTCTTCCTCTTTTGCAGAACAGGAGAAGGAAGAAAGAAAATCAGAAAGAAATGGATGTTCTTTGTTACAAATATTCTCTCCTGATAAGTTTGTAATTGAGCTTTTGATAATTTTAGGTTTTTATGCTTTCTGATAACCTATGAGTAAAATGCAGCTAATTAGCTTTAATTGTTAACTGTGTTATATGTTTACAGTATGCTGCAGTAAAATAGGCATCACTGTATATCTACTTTCTTATTTAGCCAACAGATGTGTCCCCAGCAGGACACTGCTTCTACTATATACACTTAGCGTGGTGATGATTCCCACAAAATGTAGATTTTTCCTCATATAAGCAAAATATTTGGAGGAGGGTTAAAAAAAAAAAAAAAAAAAGCATATTCTAGATGCACTAGTTTTTCCCTGGAAAATTAGTAAAAGATGTCAATTTGTCCAATCTGAATGGCCCAACTGTATGACCTATTGTAGGGTACCTGCTTTAGCAGGCATGTTGGACTCGACGATCTCTTGAGGTCCCTTCCAGCCCCTGTGATTCTGTGACTTGGACCAGTATAATATGCATTTCTCATTAAACTGCACTCATTCAAGGCAGTGATTACATGGAATAGAAGTAAGCTGAAAACTTTCCACCGTGTTTAAATAATATATGTATTTCTACAGCACTGAAGACAACCTCAGATATTATAGAAGCACAGACCTGAGCCATCTGTAAGCACACTGGTACAGAAGAGAATGGAAGACATATGAAGAGAAATACAGAAGAGAAATGGAAGACTTGGTGTTACAGGATTGTATTTAGTGAATGGAATGCAGCTCCTTAAACAGATGAAATCAAGTTCTTTTAACTGATCTGATCAGTTCTCCCTATTTCATCTCCAAAGACTTACTCCATTTGCATGTCTGGTGTGCCAACTGCTATTCTTTAAATTAATGCAATCATCTGTTCACTAGGAAAAAAGAAAACACTGAACTATATTTTACAAGATGAAAGGGCTGGATAAAAGATACCTCAGAAAGAAGCTTTATATGTTATGTCAATGACAAGTTTTGCCTCAAATAATACTGGCTGTAAACATATTTTGTTTAAACATTTATTCACTGTTCTTATATTTTATCTGGGATGCAGTGAGTGGCATGAATTCAATGCACTGCACTTTAGGCCATAGTGGGAGGCTAAAACAAGACTTATGTTCCCTCATCTACAGCCTGGCAGCAGCTGAATATGTCACAGTCAAAGAAATATAAATGCTGTTTATCAGAATAGACACATGCAATAGTTATCTCTTGAAAACTAGCCAAGCAGCAGTCAAAAATCACATCCTCAGCATTAGACTGGATGCTTACAAGAAGCAAAGACTTACTGTATACTAAAAGCTTATTGCTTTCCACAAGTTTCACTCCCCCAAGGGCTTGAGAATGCCTCAACCAGAGATATAATCACATTCCCAGTCTTTTATTCCAGTTTTTGCTTTGGGTTTTTGCCTTTACACTGTGTATTTTACCTGAGGTGGAGCTCTCCTCAGGGCTCTCTGTTCGGGCTTTGCTGCTCCAGAGGGTTCAGGACCCACTGTCCCCAAGTCCCTGAAGTTGATCATCAGAGGCAAATAAACATCACCTGAAAGAGCAGGACTAATGCAAACACTTCCAGAAATGGATCCCAAGCACAAGTGCTCTTATCAAGTGGCCTTCTGGCAAAGTGCAGAGCACAAGATTTAAAGACCCAAGAGCTCCCCAGGGCTTCACAGAGAGCCTGCAGCGTTCCCATCTTCAGCTTAAAAACAGCTACAAGTCCAGAAAAGTTGGTACCTAGACATTTCTCCCCAAGAGCAGGAAGAATGGCTGCTCCTAATATTGAGATCTGCATCTCCTCTTCTCTTTCAAAGGAGATGGTACAGCTGAGATCTGAGCAGGCTGCCGTAGTACAAGGAAACCTGTCGTGGATAATTATTCTTCCATGAACTGGGGATTGTCTTACAAAAATTCTGCTGCACCAAAAAGAAACCATTCACTAATTCATAGGGTTTTCTTTGTGTTTTCCTTCCACAAAAGGAGTGCCTGCTAAGTTACATTACTAACAAGATACTTTCTCTATTACTAAGGCTCACACAATCAAAATAGGAAGAGAAAAATTAATTCAGTTTTTTAACCATGTTGGTCATTCATTTAAATAACAGTACTTCCAGTCTGCATGAAACTTCACCAATAAGTTGGTAAACTAGGTAATAAAAACAGGGTGTGAAGAGTTATTGCTGCTGTCTGAGGCAATTCAGCACAATTTCATGGAAAGGTGAAACAAATTTTGCTGGCTGCTTGATTTAATTCTGCACCAAAGATAACAAGATCACCTTGCTGTCTGTAATTTTCCATTATTATTTAACAAATTCTCTGGCAGATCTGTCTATAAATATTTCTGTTTTCCATAATTCTGTGACTTTCACAGCCAAATCCATTAACTAGCTTTTTTCTCTCTCTAATGACTGTCCATAGAAGCAACACTTGGGTTCAGAAATTTATTTTAAAAGCAGAGGTTGAAAACACGTGGAATTGCAAGGAAATACAGAATAAAACAAAACTAATCAACAACAAAACAGTAGTCTGAAAACTCAAACAGCTTTCTGATGAGCTTTTTGCTACTCTAGCACTTCCATTAGTGAGAAAAGCTTCTCTCTGCTAATGTGGCTCAGCAACAGAATTCCACCATCCCTAGAAAAATTTTTCAAAGGAAAGGTCACTAGAACATATAAAAAATACATTCTTCTTTATGCCACTGATTAACACTATCACCAAATTTTGTGATCTAATCAAATAAAAGACCAAAAATACAAAGAAAACATTTAGCTTAAGATTCAGAACGTGTCTGCATCATGCATGAAAGGGTCTAGTCCTAAAGGCAATATCCTGAAAACCTACAAGCAAATGAGAACAAGATGTCTGGATGGGATATTTTGGATATCTCAAACTCAGTGCTAAGATAAAAATGGCACTTTGTAATTTTAGAGCAGTTCTGAATAATATTTGCAGAGCTGGGAGCCCATTATGTGAAGCTGCCCACAAGTATTTATTTAATAAATATGGTGCTCCTATTCCATGTAGATTTTTTCTACCTCAAAGTAATTTTGAAATACATCAGTGAAATCTCTATGAATCAGCAAAATCAGATGCTGATAACCATTATAAGAAATATCACTTGAAATTTCAATTTCTGCAATGCCCATTTAATGTAAACTGCATAGGCAGTCCTTGGAGTGCAGACTGGGTCCTGGGGCCATAAGTTCCCTAATCTTTTGACTTCAGCATCAGGCTCCTCTTCTCTCTCTCTGTTGACCTAAGCTTGCAAATATTTATAAATGTATAAACACATCCTCACTTCTTTTTTTTCCTCTGCAGAAGACACAGATTCACCTGGAAGGGTGAAGCATGCCTTCAAGGCAGAAAAGATGCTGTCCTAGTAAACAAGGACCGTTCCTGAGAGACAAGAGCTGAGAATGGACTAGCTTGACAAAACCCAACATCCCCAGGGAGCCTCACCATCTACCTGTTGAGGACTGTTGCTATCCCTTCAAGTTTCCTTCTAAGAAAAGTACATTCCCATTACTGCTTATAGTGATATGAGAACTTAACACAGGAGGTTTTAGTCTGTGATTCTCAATCAGGAATAAGGACATTACTATGCACATGTACAAGCACCCAGAGCAGGATTCAAACACCTTTCTTCAGTGCTCAGTATGAATAAGACCTGGTCATGAAAGTAGTGGCTGTTATATCCCACTCTCCCACATTACACTATAGGAGCCTGAATATTAGCTTAGCACCAATTCCAAAGACTAATTAGGCACTGTATCCACACAGTATCACCAGGTCCAAGACACTGTAGATTTGGTCAACAGGGCACTATAACAGCAGCTATTCTGCTCTCCTGCATGCCTTGAAGAACTATTACGGGAAAGAATTAAATAACCCTGTCTACTATGAATATGTAAATGAAATGTTAAGTGGCAGAAGTATATTGTGCCTTTAAGGCACAAAATAACTATGGTCCATAAACCACTGTTGGCTCACATGCAGATCTCCCACTGCTGTCAGTGGAAATCTCAAATCTGTATGTGCCCCTGAGAGTCTTTATTCAAATAAGAAATTTAAATGACTGGTATGGCTAGAGGAAAAAAGTCAGAACCTAACCTTACTATCTTTAAAACTGGTGAATTAAAAGCATGCACTGTGCCAATTTTATCTCAAATTTCTTTTTTAACTTCATGAAAACACAGAGTAACTGCTTCCAGCTTTCTCTACTCTCCCCAAAAAGCCATGCTCCATCTGTGAAAGTGATCCTTTATCACCCTGAAAACAGCAAAATTCTATTGTGGGCCAAATGCCTGATTTTTCCTACAGTAGAACTTTGCTTATTTAAAACCAAGAACAATGTTCTAGCAGATAAATCTCATATTAAATTCAGGTTTGCATGTCTCACAATTAAGAATTTGACTTTCATCAAGGACAGTTTTCTCTTTCATGCAGTGGGAATTAAGCAATTTGCCAGTTAGTACTGCCACCTAGAAAAGTGAACGATTTCTAATAGGAGAAAACCTACCACAGTGTAGACTTGGGGACTACAAGCCAATCAATTAGACCTTGGTGGGGAATTACTGAGATAGTAATAAGTATTTGCTTTCTGTAAGGAGGTCTTTAAAAGTGTTCTGGAAAACATAAGCCAACAGTGAACTAATTACTTCGTGTGTGTGTGTCTAAGTAAAATGAGGATAAACCTAAAGCTAACGGGTATTTAAGAAACTCCATCTCTGTGTAGCCAAGACAAATTCACTCTATTCTTCAATAGCAGGTCAGGGATTAATACTGGGAATTCAAAATCTCTCTGAACTAAACGACTTAAATCAATAGGAGTGAATGTAGAAATAAGGAAGTACTGACCACAGTACGTGCAATCAGTAGCGAGACAGCTCTACTAAATTTCAGCTTTAATTTATAGAAGATAATAGGAAATTTGCTGCAAGCCTGATCAATGCCATCCATATTAGCTGTTCAAGATCCATATTACTGAAATATATTGAAAAAAATGTCATTATATTAAACACAAAATATTATTCCATTTTTATATTAATGTAGTGGGCTTTGTCTATGCAACATCTGTCATTTTAAGGGGGAAGAATACAATTCCATCAAGTAAATAATAATTCAGTAAGGAAACTTTTCTAAAAGCAGTCAACAGAGTACTAAAATGTAACATACTCTATTAGTTAATGAAATTATCTCCAGAATAGTAGTAGTATACAGATATCAGTATATATATATAGCACATCTATCTATCTATCTATATGCTATCTTTTCTTTGAGCCTAAAATAGAAACACAGAAAGAATGGTCTAGAGTAGAAACATCTGGTCAGCAAGAAGACCTTTCAAATAAACTGACGCTTGATGGAAAAGCTTATATTGAAGGCTAGACTAATATTTTAGATTTAAGAAATGCTTAAATTTATCATCTATATTTTAGAACTAAAAATCTAACTTCTGTTTCCAGCAGTTTCAGTTTGCCCCTATTCTTACTCCCTTATTTTGTGCACCTGACTGAAGAGATGGCAACATTCTTCCACCCCCACTTCTACAGTTAGCTTCAGGGACCTGGAAACATTGGGTGTTATCTGTTATCCCAGGATCAATTTTTACCTTTCAATTTAGGAGTTAGAAACTGCTTCAGACAGCAGAGAATCTGAAGGAAAAGTCTGTTACTCCTTGCAGTGATTGAAAAAGTACAGAATAAAAGAGGGAAACAAAAGTCTGAATGGAACAAGCCACGGTTTAAAATTTTTTATTTATGGAAGTCATGCTACCGCGGCAATTACATCAGTTTATCAAGTCACAGTTACTCCTGTACTAGAAAAAAACACATCTAGAAATACATTATTAACATGCTGTCTTTGAAAGACAGCTACTAGCGTGAAGCAACATGGATTGAAAAAATTATTTAAAAATACATTTTTTCCTCAAGGCACCAAGTGAATGACTATTAAGGAAAATAAGTACTGAGAGATGAGAAGTAAGGTACAATCTTTGGCCAAAAATTGTCTAAAATAGTATAGACATTAATTAAGATGACACTAATTAAAATGAAAGTGAGAAGTAATAACATATAACACGGATAATGCAAGTGCATTCTTCTCATTAAAAAAGAGCACTGAATTTAAAAATTGTTAGAAACTTCCCAAGACATCCATTCCCCTTCCTTCCCTCCATGGACAAGAATGTAGAAGATAGGGTCTGAAAATGTTGGAACAGCACCTTGACAGAAATAAACGCCAGACTAGATATTTCTAAAGGACATCAAAAAGGCAGTAAGAAGAGGGAGAACTGCACACGCACATTTTAATGGCTATAAGGCAGCAATGTTAAAGTTTCTCTTGCCAACCTCTACCAAGGAGCATGTCATTCTGTAATACTAGAACAAATGGATTGTTTCAATTTCCTTTCAGCATTTGATTTTAAGCACTGTTATAGAAACAGGATAATGGACAAGATAGATCACTATCGTGATACTGTGAAGCAATTTTTTACCTTCCCAAGGTGTATTAAAAGGATCTGTTAGCTTTTAATCACAGCAATAAAGTACAATTGTTTATCAGACTTCACACAACTGTGACTGATTAACAATTAATGCATACAAGAGAAATTAGACGACTCTATACACAGGAAAGATGTTTCTGATAATGGTTTGGCATCTCAAAGTGAGAAATACTGTAATCATTTGGAATGGAGGACATATTATATTAGCAATAGATACTCTTTTAAAAAGCAGGCTTAAATTTAAATGATATTAAAAGGGGTTTTACTGAAAGCTTTCACGAACAGGAATTAATTTGGTTGTCAGAATTCATTGCTGAGGTAACACAACTCCCAGTCATATCATCAAACTAGATCAGTATCTTGCAAAATCAACCACATTAAATCTTTGCAGAGTTCCCAAAATTTTAAACACACGAAGACCATATAATTATTGTACCCTATCATGTTGTACTCTGTACATATACTGCTGTTATATTATACTGCATTGTCTTACACACAGCATATTTCAAATGTGATGAAAAAACTTAAAGTCACTTAGAGCTTCTTAATGAGGCTCAATTTTTGCACATTGCCAGTCTTTTAGAGTTGAGTTGAACACCAGCAGAATGGATGGCAGGTGGGAAAAGAGAAGAAGGGAATTGAAGCAGCTGCCTGCCTTTTCTATGCTCCTGAGCACCTACTAATAATGGAAAAAGAAAACAAACTGTCACAAAAAAAAAAAAAAAGAAAGAAAAAATAGTTCATTATCTTCAGCTCTTCTTCTGACATTCGTCACAAACCTAAATCTCTCTACCATCTCCCTCAGACAAAGCTTTTAAAATGCCAAAGTCACATTGCCAAAATATGTTTAAACTCTTGGAAAAAAAAAAAAAATTCATTGTCAGTCCTCAGACTGCTAGAGCACAGGGACATGTTCCATGACCAGAGATTCCAAGAGCCCCAAACATGCCTCCAAGTATTTACACTTCATTGAAAGTCATCTCTGAGTACAAGGATAATCAGAACTGTCTGTCAAGGGAAGATAAAAACATACTGACTACTTTTCTTGGATGTTTGTTGTCTCACTCAAACCACTGCTTTCTTGAAACTGTTTCTAGTAGTCCAACTACATTTCTTGGTTCCACGCTTTGCCAAAAATAAATAAATAAAAGAAAAAAAAAACAAAACTCCTGAAAGATAGAAGTTGCAAATACACCGTTTTGGCCATAGGAAATCTTATTTATGCCAAAGAACATATTATTTGAAAGTCTTTGTATTTTTCATGTCTACACCATGTCTACAATTACAATAGTTAAAGGTAATTTATTTGAAACCAGAAACAGAACAATCATGCTGAAGCTAAAAGCATGAAAAAGTTCCAAGTACAAACCATCTCCATCACTGAAACCATCAAAAGTAAACAAGTGAGACAGAATCGCAAGTGACCTATCAGCTCACCTACAACAGCAAATTAATTACCCCTTGGCATAAGTATCTTTTTTATGTACAGCGTCTGGATCATAATGAGGTCTTTACTATGCAACCATATTTCAAGTAATTGTCACCTTAAGTAAACATGTTTTAATTACTGTCACTTTTTTCATTATTCATTCTCAAGCCTACAATGCCTGTCAGGATTTAATGGATTGTCATCTCCTGCTACTTTCCTCTGGCAACATATGTCCCCATTTATTTCACCAGCAAACTAATTAAAATACCTAGATTTTACAATGAATTTAGGGTGATTTTGATGGTGATGGTGTCACAGTTGTCCATCCTAACAAGTCTTCAGAGCTTTATATCTGCTTCTCTGAACACTTCCATAGTGTTTTGCAACTGGAAATAAGGTGCTGTGTGACTGTTGATAAAGTGACATTTGCCACAAGCACTGTCACTTTGAAGAATATCCAAGGAACAAAAAGGGAATCAATATAATTGCAAGTTATCAACTTTAAATTTTCATTCAATTACATGACACAGAACAGAGTATTGAAAATAATTTCAATTTGCCTGGTGCATGGAAATAAATGTACATTCTAGAAAAAAATACTGCTGTTTTATTTCATATCTAATTCTTAATATCGCTTAGGGTAATGTAAGCAATATGTTTTTCAGCTACTTATAATGCAAGCCATTTACTCGCACATTGAGACATTTTAATTTTATTGTTTTTCACCTCTAATGTTGATCCACAGAGAACCTGAAGGCCAGCTAATTCTGGCACCTGAAGGTGCTCTGATCATGTTTACTACTTATATTACAAGTGAAGGAGCTCAAATGTCATACTTGCTGCCATGTTCATACCAAGCACTTGTTGAATTCCACCTGGTCTGGCCATCCTTCAACCAAAAGCCAATTCCTTACAGACATTTTCCTGGAGACCAAAAGGGCAAGCAGCAGCTGGGGACTGGCGTTCAGTCTGTGACAAACCTGCAGCCTTAGGAATTACTGTTTCATTTATACAAAGAAGGAAGCTTCAAAACACAAGTAAAATGCAGGTGTACAAAAAGGAAGAATAGCTGGAGTGAGAGAAGAAAAAGAGAAGGCGGCGGCACCATAGCCAGGATTACATGTACTTTAACTCCACTGCCTACAGAGTCTCTACATAAGCAATGATAGCAGACACATCCTGCTCCCGTAGCCATTAGTGCCATTTCAAAGGTAGCTACATATAATGAATCACATTTGACTCATTTTCAACATTTCTGTTCTGAATGCAGAACGTAGAAATAAATGCACATGCTTTATTGGTAGGAATTCTGATCAGCACAATAAAGTGAAAGATTAATTTAATCCTTTAATCACATAAAATCTCAGTGAGTTGTTTCTGATAAGCCACATACAGTCCTTTTTCCTTAACCTGACATACAGAGAAGTGTCTACTTGAAAGTCAAGTTTTGAAATTAGCATCTGTCTGTTTTTACCTATCAAACACAATCATGCTGGGTATGGCTGAAACTTTTATTGCTCTCCTGACAGACACCTGGAGCCAGTGCTGTCATTGCTCCCTTTTGTAAGCAGTGAGAAAGTGAATGAAAATGGACAGTTCTTCATAGAAATATTTAACAAAAAGCAGACTGAAGCCTTTTACAAGGACGTCACCTTTTACAATTCAGAAGGGTTCTTTTTGTTTGACTTTCTAGCATTGTCATACTTAGCTGTTTGTCTTCTCTCTTCTCAGGCAATTTTCCCCTTTGATGAACCTATTTTATGAAGGAGACTAAGATAATCACCAAAAAGCAGACAGAGGAATTCAGGTCAGGTTATGAAGGTGATGTACAGAGAAGATTCAGTGAGAGCCCTGAAAGGGTATATACAGCTCCTGAAGCAGAAGCAGAAACCCTGCTGTACTTCTGAGCAGTGCACATGAGATTCCCCTCCAGTTTCAGGGTCACTGGGGCAAGCTGTGGCAGTGGTCAAGGCTCTCACTTCACCTTCTGCTCTTTGTGGGACAAGAACTAGCCAAGAATGACTCTGAGCAAGTCCTGCGTGAGTACAGGAAGCTTATAAAATATTCCTCTTCCTTCATCTGACCCTGCAGAAACAGAGCTCTATTCATTTTTGATAAAAGCATACCAATACCACTTCTGGGCTAGTGGGCAGCTACATGAATTGGGGAGGTAGCATTAACCTGCACCTGTTTGGATGCCCTTCCTCTGTGTCAAATGGACTACCGTGACTGCTGTGTTGATGTTGCAAACATGCCTGTCACATCCCAGAAACGTTTAAAAGGATTCAGTCAAACCTCTATTAGTTTACATGCTGAAGAGCTACTGCCAGAAATGTCCCAGCAGAGGGAGGATCATAATGCCTTAGTACAATAACAGCACACTACTGAATAAACAGAAAAAAGAGTCATTAATATTTTGAAACTGCCCAGAGGAAGAATACTTGATTCCTAGCTATAGTGTATTTCTAATCACTGCCGCCTCTCCAAGCGATAAGAAGAATTTGTGTTTCTCCATCAGAAAACAACAGTAGTTGCTGGAGTCATGGTGAATTATTTCTTTCATATCCTTGGAAACATATTATACAGCCTTAATTAAAAGAGATTTCTGAAAGAATAGCAAAATGCTCTTAATAGAAAAAGGACATTCTGGTTTTCAATAGCAAGGAAAACAGAACACATTTGTTTACTTCCTTCAATATTTTACAAGCCAGGAAAGTCCTTCACTCCATATGTTGCCTCCCGAAGCTTTGATTTGGTCTATTCTGCAGTATTTCACTTCCAGCAAAGATCAGGGGTTGGAACACACCATTTTCCTCTTACAATAATTTTCTTTTTCCTCACTACCTACATTTAATACAATACATTGTCTAGAGAGAAAAAGAAAAAAAAAAACATCAAGAAAACAGCCCTAGGGTCCAGAATAGTAGACAGCAAATCTCCTTCAATAAAGAAGAGACCAAGAACACACTGCTGATACCACAGGCTAATTTCACTGATTTCACAAATTCTAACAAGTCCTTTGGCAATCCCCTGAGGAGGCACACACAAGGTATAGGGTGGTGCAAATTATAGATCACTGGATAAGTCCAAAAAGTGTAATCTGAATTGCATTCATGTCTGGGTGAGAAGGGAGGTAGGAAGCCGTTGTTAATGCAATGACAATAAAGCAAAGAAGCCCTGGAAGAGAAAAAGCTGACAATTAGAAGCAGTTACTCAAACAAGGCTTATAGTCCAGTATTGTATCAAATGAAAGAAGCAAACACACAGCCTCTGTGACACAGGTCTGTGACCATTGTTAGACCATCGATCTCAGAGAAGGAGTCATTTCCTTCAAGTGAAAAATTCATTGATCCTAATTCAGCCAAGAAAACTGTCCAGTATTTCATTGCAGTTCTGAGAGTACTTCAGCTTTCCTTTAAATTTGTTATTTCCCATGATCTTTTTTTAATTAGTAAAAGGACTTGGAATAAACATGTAAGTCACTGGTTGTTCAAGTTGGAATATATAGTAAGGAGAAAACACTACTCTATTGACTTATCTCTTGTAGCCCATCCAAGAGCAACCGCTACTGAGTATTATGTTTTACATTCTGTTTTAATTACTTATGCATACTTGGAACTGAACTACTGACCACTGTAGCTGACAAATATATAAAAATATATATTCTCAAAAGTTCATTTAGTAGTTTCAGCAAAGCACTGTACAAACTGAAGTGGAAACATGAGATGGGAGCACCTTAAGTTTTGGCTTTAATGTTTTCTGGTGTAATGAAATATTTGAGGATATGTCCAAGAAAGATGGGTGCAGTTTTCCAAGTTCACAAGAACACTTACATCCATAATGAGGCCAACACACCAAGTATTTAATGCTGCAAATATTTACTCTATCAGAGCAAAACATCATAGCTCTTACATAATGTGTTTGGGACAGATAGCTCTTCATGCCACAGACTTGAGAACAGATTCCTGCTTTCTGCGATATTGCTTCAGCATTTGCAGTAAAAAGATAGCTAAAGAAATATTAACTAGCAGGTTAACAGAGAGATCAGTTAATTCCATTTCAGAAACATCCTTCTTCCTTTTGAGGATGCTTTCAGAAGCTGAGCACTGTTGTAGCAAAGACAAGGCGTCCTCCATTTTTCCCCCAGACATGCAATCAAACAGGGACTTTCTGAAACGTATTATAGCTTGTCTCTCAGACATCTGGAGCCAGGGCTGCCACAGACTCTCAGCTATTCAGAACAAAAGTGAGAGAGACAGGCAGCACTTCAAATAAATCAATGGCAGTTATTAGCCCCCATTGCTGATGTTTTTGGGAAGGAAGGGACAGTAGAAGAGAGGAAGAGGGTTTTAGCATTTTCTTATTTTCTTTGCTATTTAAAACTCGTGTTCTTTCTAGTCAGATCAATGGCATTGTGCATTTTCCAATAATTTGTCTGAGATAAAACTGGAGCTATAAAAGCTTCAGGATTTACTGAGGTCATCTATTTCTGTTCTAAGAGCTAAATAAAACCGGAAAGAAAAATAGATCAATCTGAGCCCAACATAGTTGGATAAATATTTCCATTTCCTCACACTGAAACCTTGTAAGACTCTCAAATTTGCCTTGAAGAAGTTCAGAAGTCAAAACTTGCTTGCACAGATGTAACTTTATTTGCAAGAGTTCACGAATTGCTCCATACTGTCACTTTAGAAGCACAACCAATATCCATACGTTTTAGGAAACTTACTGCAGTAGCTGCAGCACGTCAGAAAGTGGGTTTTCTCCACCTAGCACCAAAACCTAAGAGTTTTAAAAATTTGTTAAAAAGGAACTGATCATCAGAGAAAACAAATACAACACAGGGACTAGACTCAAATATTATAATTGCGATTTGTTTTTCTTTTAAGCCTGTTGGATTCTATGAGTGTATTGATATGCTTGGAGCTTCATGCAAACGGCTGAAATACTACATGCCATTTCTCAACCCAAAATGAAATCTCCCAGTCAGTCTTTCAGGCAGTAAAACAAAATCCAACACACTGTCAAAACACTGAAAACTTCTGAGCCATATGTAATTGCATTTTCTCATTTCTCTTAAAATAATAATAATGCTTGTCAACACAAAGACAGAAATAGAACAGCCAGTTCACTGGGTTCAGATTTCCTCTACACTAACAGCAAATGTGAGAAATTAAATGAAATAAACTGAGCTATTTCCAAGTTCGTACTGGTGACGATCAGAATCTGGATTAAATATGATCATCTGCTAAAATACGTGAAATAAGAATTTCAAAACAGAACTAAGTCTCTTCCTACAGAAGGGACTGTGAAAAACAGATGTCTCTTCTGTAAGCATGTTCAGTTTGATGCTGTTATAAGAATTACAAAAACCAAGACACATGGAAACTTCCTGTAGGAAAATATAATACGGTTTGTTTCACTAAAATAAAACAAAATATACCATGGAAAAAGATCAAACAAACCCACATTAATATTGCAGTCATTAACAGTATTCCCTGCATCCTAAATTTCAGTTCTCACAATCTGAACCAGGTCTCAAAAGATTGGAATGTGAATTATTTTAAAATATTCATTATTTCATTTTGCTTCCAACTAAGTGATTCATGGGATGAGAGTGAGTAGAATGGGAAGGTGAAAAACAAGAGTACTCTAAAAAACAAGATTACTCTAAAATCATTTTGGGTAAGCAGGTAAAAGTGTGAGGAAAATGTCACTGTAGGTATACAACCTGCAGAACAGGACAACACTCAGTTCCATACAACTATGTAGATCAGAGAGAGATAAATTCTGAGGCTGCACATGCTGAGTTCAGGACCGTCCAGAAAATGAACTGTCTGAAATAACTTCTGCAGAATCAAACTGCATTGCTAAATAGCAAACAGGGAAAGAATGGAGGCATCTTTCTGATATCTACAGTACTTGTCAGCATTCCCGTGATGCATTACCAACCAGTTACTTCAAAGTAGGCTCAGCAAAGCAATCCATGTTACCTCCAATATTTGCCCTTCAAGCTCTCTGAGTTCTCATGTTTGCTTGAAGCACCAAAACTGTTATTTCCACACCCAGTGTTTGTTTCAAAAATTCCTCGTCCCAAAGACTTTCCAAAATAAGCTTTTATGGCTTTACCTCAGCTTTCAAGTTCACGCATGTCAGATATACATCAACTTACAGATGGAAAAAAACACCTCCCTGCTTTAATTAAATTTAATTGAAAAGGATGCATTTCCAGAGTCTTAATAGCAGCATTCAAACCAGGATATAGACACTCTCCTTCCAGACCCAATTGCCAGAAAGAACACCTTCTGCTTTCTCTGCTTCAGGTTGTTCAGACACTCAACACAACCAGGACAATGCACAAGTTTTAGCCTGAGCCATGCAAATCTGCCCATACTCCTATTATAAGTAATGGAGTGACTGTGACTTGAAAATAACAACTTTTAACGCAGAAACCTTTCCTATAGAAAAGTATTTTGAGATCTTCCACTTGGAGGAAAATGACTGAAACCTGTTTCAGGAACAGATACTAGTTTAAAACAAGAAAGTGATTTTCTTGGTTGGTTGAGCTTTGCGCTCATACTTTACAGAGATGCCAATATCAGCTCAGCAATTCCTATAGAAAAACTTATATGGGATTTGTACAATGCTGCAATTGTTGACTGAAACAATCCAGTTAACATATTTGTACTGTTCCTCTGACTCAGTTAATGGGACTGGCCAGCTGTGTACCTCCAAAAGGAGTGGGAAGAGTGAAACACCCATAAAATTATTTAAATAGTATTTGAAAAAATTATGTGGAAGTATTTTTAGCATTGAGTTTTTTTGTGATTATTTAGACTCATTTTTAGAATTGGCATCATCAAAAAGATGTTACAGAAATCCAGAGGAAACTAAAATGAACTTAAAATTTATTCTTAGTCTTGACAGGCTAAGGCACTATCCTTATGTACACTGCAGTTTGTGTGTGTGGCTGGGAGAATGACACAACTCCAGTTTGTACTGAGTCTACTACATATTTCTTCTCAGAGATATTTCAAAGTCAGATTAATTAAATCCATAAGAGAAGTGAAAGCCCTTATGGAGAAACTTGTAGACATCTGTAGAGCTCCATCTTTGCCACTAAAATACTCAGAATTTGAAGGAAATACATCACAGCTATAGCTACCACCTCCATTATGAATAAAAGGGAAAAATACAGCATTAGGGATTCTACTCTATCAGCAAGTTAATTCATAGCAGCCACTGGACAATAAAAATTACTTTCTGGAACCTACATTGTTTCCAGTGAAACAGCATACAGTGCCATTTAAATCTAAAGAACCAACACTTAAAAGATGGAAAAAATACACACTGCATCTCCTTCCAAAAGCAATTTCAATATGCAGCCATAGATATTCAAAATCATGTAATCTTTTGTCACTGTCTGTTATTAAAGCACTCAGAAAACAACAGAAATCTGAAGTGCAACAAAAATGAAAAGGGAAAGAAAATGGCACTGGTAACTAATCATTTACACACTGCTAAAGAATCACCAACCTATGACTTGCTACAGCCTACGTTACTTAATGAAAGCATTTGTAGAGAAGGCATTGCTGGGGTGGCAGAGGGATGGCAGCAGAAAAGCATTTTCAGTTGTGTACCAGTCAAGTGATCTACCTTTTGGTTAGAGGCTCAGAAGAGTTGATGGGTTAATTCTGAATGCAGGAAAGAAGCCAACAGAGCCTGTACCATCTATGCAGACAAAAATAATATTGAGGTAAAGAGATCCCAAGTTTCAACATGTATTCCCAAGTTTCTTTTATCCACAAAAAGCAAATAATTTGGGTGTGATTCCTGACAGTGAAAGGTGGACAGTATGTTATTAGCAAAAGGAAAGGAATCTGTGGTTATCCAGATGGTTTAAAATGACAGTTATGCAGAACCATCACCCCTGAACTTACATAGGACAGAGAGCAACTATGTCTCCAGATGAAGTAGAATAAGGAATAAGAAGAAAAAAACAAGGAAAAAAAAGGCCCTACAAAACCCCCTCTCTCTGTCCCTCCCACCTAGCAGCCCTATAAATTGTAACTTGCAATAGTGACACAGGTTAATAACACACCTGTCATGAGATTACACGCATATTCCCCCAGGGTCTTGTAGTAGATCACTGCATTGCAAACTAAGCTTTTTAAAATGAAATTTGGCAAGCGATAAGTCCATAATAATGTCTAATCACTTTTCATACTTTTGAGAGTAGGAGAAAAAAATCCTCAAATGTCAGCTTTGAGTTATGGCTACTTGGAATTATGGCTAGTTTGCATGCATATTAGGAGCTCTCCCAAGAAATTTTACCATACCTTTTAATGTACAAAATGGACAGGAATGGCACGTTAGGAAAAAATATATGTCCTTAATAAAAACTTATAGAAAGATATCTACCTAATAAAACAGCCAAGCACCACTCAATATTGAAACCTTATAGATGACAAAATTAAAAATCACATAGTATGCAATCCTGTTACTGAACGGAAAGCAGCAAGCTGTGGATTCTCTTGCTTCTTGGCTCTGCTGCTGCATCTCCACTACCCCCACTGGGACAGCCCTCTCGCTCCCTCCCTCCCCCCCACATAACTAGCTGGTTTGCACACCTCTCCTGATTTTCTCTAACCAATGGTTGCCTGAGATTTGCAGTATATGTGATCCTTCTTTTCTTCCTTGCAATTTCTGATTGTACCCAACTGTCTTCCTGTTCTCCCTGTAGCTGTGAGAAACCTCCATTTTCCTCATTCTGAATTCCCATGTACTTATTTTGGACTTTTTTCTAGCCTTTGTTTTTTTGTTTCTTTATATCAATGGATTGAGTTTCTTCAGGCTTCTTGGGTAATATCCTAAATCTCCTGAGGTTGGCAGGAATTATCTGCTGACTCCACTGAGTCAAAATTTTACATTTTGTGTAGGGAAACACTGCCAAGGATTTTCTAATCCTGTGATCCAATCAGAGATCCATGATCAGTATCTCCTATTTTAAGTCTTATATAAAGAACACCACCATAGTATCACACTCTAACCAAAAGACACTTGGCAAACACCAATAACAGTAGAAAGTGTTGCTGAATCTTCTTCCACAAACACTGGACACACAGTTGGAATCATCCAGTTGCAGTAAAAATACTTATTCTTTGTATGACGCTAATAATTACTGGATAAACAAGTCCATCTTTTGCTAACAAATGAATAGCTGGAAACATCTATGAATTTGATCGCATAATTACCACAAGTAATTTATAGAAAAGACCTGGAGCAAAATAGCCACAGGTACAAACTCATTTAATGACAATCATCATCATCACCATCTAAAAGCCTCAAACTTTTTTAGAATTGTAGAATTGTAATATCCACAATGTGACTCAGATTTAACTTCTGCTTGAAGCAGCTCTGATTAAGGTAAGTAAGAGGAATGAAATTAATGTTTGGCTTACTTATTCCTTTTTGGTGGAGGTTGGATAAGATGCAAAGGCTACATCAACTACATCTGAGAAAAGTGCTATCAAAACATGAAGCCATGGGAACTCTATTTTAAACATGAAGCCAAAACATGAAGCCATGGGAACTCTAATTCCCTATTCAGACAGCATACACATCACATTCACCGGTACGACAGCCCTTGTCAGTGCTCATCCGGGAAGGACACTGGAGCTTCTTGCCTATCTCACATCAGTCATGAGAAAATCATAAGGGCAGAGACAGATATGACGGAGTATCTGGTTGTGCCCATACAGGAAGACAGGCACCTTGGTCAGACACAGTGTGCTGGGACCTATCCATATTGCATGCATCTCTCAGAGCACTCTCAGCAATGCTGGATCCCTCTCTGTGCAAATTGTCTGAGTGACCCAAGAGATGCCCCAAAGAGTGTTCTGACAAGCAGTCCTGTTAGCCAGCGCCAGACCAGGCATCAAACTCAGAGCTGGAAATATCCTTAAAACGCACACCAACCAATTTGCAAGCAGATTTCTGGGAAAACCATGTACCTAATGGGCAAGGTAACCAATTAAGCTTTATACAGTAGTGAAAGTGCTGAAGTTGGTACTTAGTGATGATGAATCGTGAGGCATGATCTTAGGTAAAATCATTTAACACAGAATATAATAGAAAGTTGCAAAATTTGGATTACAACAATGCCTTGGAAATTATGTAGTACAAGTATCTTTACATGCTATTTTCACAGCAGTTCTCTATACAAAATCCTAGTTATGCAGTTCTCTAAAATTTATTTCATTATGGTGTTGTTTTTTTTTTTTAAGCAAATAGATTTTACATACATTTTACACGGTCAACAGTTACAACAACTCATTCAACTTAGCCAGTGAAAAGCTTTCAATTCTGAAAAGACCTTCATAAATTTTTCTAAGAACAGTCTTCATAGAACATGCATTCATTAATAGCTTCCACTTCGGGAATTTTGACTGATTCCTTTATGTATTTCTGTTGTAAATGTCATCCTTCTTTGATGGTCACAAGACTAATGAAAGCTCAGTTAAATGCACTGTTGGATCTCCATACAAAGCATTCTGAGCTCCAACTGGCATGGGGTTCTCTAACGAGATTAGAGTGAGAGGCCGGCCACAGCAGATGCCCTGTCTTGGTTCATTACTCAACACCTGCTAAACTTGATTAACAGCCCCAGCTAAATATCTGTTAAGAGTAACTCACGTTGTAACAGATCCCAGAGGTCTGAGAAGTTGACTTCATTTACGTTTGTCTCCTTCCACAAGGTCTCACTTTAGCATCAATAAAAATGCCTTCCAGGAAATAATAAAAGCCCTTCAATTAGAATACCATTGGCACCCATACAATCTACAAGGGCTGCTCTGAAAATAATGCCTCTTATTTTATTATGTTGGCCCACGAAATTAGAGGCAGATGTTGGTGAAATGGCAGTAGAAGTTGAACCTTCCCATCCATATTCCATTACATTTTGTTGCCGTGCAACAGCTGGCAGCAGAGGGGCAGCCTGACAAAATGACATCTGACATGGAAGTGTGAAGCAAAGGGGTGGAATTCAGATCCTTCATGTGGAAAAACCTGCACCCATTGACATTCATTGACACTTGCTGAACGTTTATGGAGACCAAACAGTGGGTGCTGGCCCAACAGTGGGTGATGCATTTCAGTAGTGGCAACAGCAACATGAAGGTCAAGCCACATTTTGGATAGCTATTCAGATTTTAATAAGCTCGGCACACAGGCTCTTGTTCATCGCTAGCAATAATGCATAGCTAATTGTGGTGACTATGTTGAAAATAGTGTTTTGTAGCTGAGAATTTGCTCTATCAAAGAGTGTTGTGCTCTTTGTACCTGTTGTAGTTTCCATGGAAATAAATGGGAGGTGTTACTTCTGGAGTGACCTATGTATGTAACTAAGTATAGTTTCAGATGTATACTTGCATGGAAAGGTTTATAACAGGACTTGAAATGCTCAAAACACACAGCTGTCCTGCAATTGAAGGTCTCTAAACAATGCACAATAAACTCTAGCCATGTGCATTACAGCAGCTGAAACAAATGTAATGACAGCCAAACATAAAAATGTTCTAACTTCAAATTCACAGTTCTGTTTGGGCATGAACTAATTTTCTATCAGAATAATTTTAAAAAGTGTAAACATTGAATGAGAGAACCCCAAAGGCATATGTCTCCTCAGAGCATGTACAAATGTTTGTATCTGAATTCTTTGAAACTGTAGGTTTGTTTTGCTTAAAGTTCAGATACAATATCAAAAAAGGTATCTGGGTACTAGCCTTTTATGTGCAGGTGCCTGATTTCACATGCAAGTCTACCATGGTTGCATTTTTAAAAGCGGTGGGTCACCATGCACTAAAATCAGTGATGACACTCCAAATTTAAAGCTGTCTAACAGCAGTGTACATGCTTTTCCTTTGGGCAATTTAAGGAAACTCTTCAGATAAAGGCCCTGCTGTAGATTAGATTATCTTGACTTGCTGCACCTCTTGCAATTCTTCCCTTATAATTATACTAAGCCTCACAGTGACTTGGTAAGAAATTTATGCTTAGTGCATTCTCCTTATTCAGTCTATAAGCAAAGAAAACATTATTTTGTAGACGTTTTGTCACTAACCGAAAGCAGACATGGCAATTTTAGATCATACTCACAAAAGTGAAAAAAACAGTAATTTTCAGAAGCCACAATATTCCCTCTGTGCTTCTAACAGTCGCTGCCTTTTAGCAAAACCAACACGTTACAGTACTGATGTTACAAGAGCATGCTATACAGCTGCACCTCATAAGGAAGCGAGATATTCAAAACTACATTATTAATATCATTTAGACTTAATGGGCCACAAAAACTCTGAAGACAAAAATCCTAGCTCATCCTAACAACAGATGAAATTTCTCCGTGCACCTTCTCTATCTGCTCAAATGAATTTTAAGACAAGACACTCAAAGTATATGGAAAAGAATCTACAGAACCTGGTAACAAACAGCTACTTTACTTTGTAATTAGCTATTTATTACAACCACTCATCACATTTCCAAAGACTGAATGCAAAGAAGAGTCCCCAGAAAAAATAAAAGGTGAAAGATACTGCACAAAATATTCTGGATAAGAGCATACTGTGTCGATCAGGATACATATACAATAAGCAGGCCACAACTAAAGTACTTTTGTCTCAAAATGTATCTTTTTGTCCCCAGCAATACCAGCTGATCTAATGAAAGATGCTATTACTTTCCACCATTACATTGCTTATGACTATTCTAGCATTTCTTTAGTATCCTAAATCCAATCACTTTTACCTGATCTTACTCTTTTTATGTATTCCATCTCCTTGACACACTGGAATTGATCCGGCTACTCTCAGGTCTGTTATTCCTTTTTTCATGCCCTGAGTGCAGTGCTCAAGGCAGAATATAATAGGTTAAGATGAACCATTAGAAGGGGGGGGGGGGAAGTACCAATATTTATAATTATTTTTACTTTTACTTCTGAATTTTCTGAGACGTTGGGGGGAAGTTTTTTTGTCCTTGCTTTCTTTTTGTTTGTTTGTTTCTGCTTTCTAAATGCCAGGTAAATTGGTTGAGAATGGTTAAAGAATGAGGATTTCTTCTATAATTCAAAGCCATTCCTTTTTTTGGCATTATTTTTTTTTTCTTTTCTGAAAGAGCTGCAAATGAAAGGACATAACACAGGAAACAAATCACGCTACTATCAGAAAGCCATGGTTTTGCATTTCTTCTAGACTTAAAAGCAGCCACTATTAAAGTCACTGAAATATTTTTGTCTTTCTTCATAGTATCATTTCTAGTTTAACATCCTGTTCCTATTTCTTTTCCTTTTTGTTGTTTTTTTTTTGCTTTTCCATATTACTTTCCATATATTTGATAACAAACTCATTCAAATCACTTGTCCCTCGTTATTATTACTCTCCTCCTTTATAAGCAACATTTCTAATTTTCCCTTTCTTGTATCACTTCAAGAGGTAAAATGGTGATTTAATATCTCAGAACCAGATTTTGTCACATATTAGCTATCAATTACATAATATTTGCTGCCTCTTCAAATACTACACACATTCTCTAGTGTTTCCAACTTCCAATTAAAAAAGGGAAGAATTATTTTTGGCCTCTCTGTAAATACTGACATTAGACACATTCATTTCACACCTACAGCAACATTTTCCTGACAGAATATGATACTCCAAGACATGTGTTTCTTTCACAAACAGCGAATCATAGATACATAAAAAGATGTAGCTTCAAGCTCTAGGGGCAGGAGTGAAATTATCATGTCACCATTCTAAATGTCACCTTTTATTTTACCTCCTACCACCAGATTCAGTTTCAAAATGCATGAGTTTGCTAGCCTGACAAAGACATCATCACATTTGTTATCCTCTTTTTTTCATTTGTTTCTTTAAAAAAAGAAAAAGTTGAAAAGTTGCCAGGCATTCGGTCGTTACTCTTGTTTCTGAATCATGAGAAACACTTCTATTACCCTCATGTTTATGGAAACATTTATTGTTACACAGCATACACATCTCTATAAATTCAGAGGCGTGAAATAGTCTATAGAGATAATAGTAAAATCAAGAGCACTCGTTTTGCTCATTATTATGTCTCTATGGAGGGAAAAAAAAAAAAAAAAAAAAAGTAGAGCATAATTTAATGATCAATCTCCTCCATGAATCCATAGCAGAAACAGATTTGGTCATGGCTTAAAAGTTGACTTGTAATCCTTGAGTTTACCTTTTAAATTTACATGAGATGAACACATTTTGATTTCAGAAAAGAGAAAAAAAGAAACTTCTTTCTAAAAATGTTTTAAATGCACTTTTAGTTGTGACACAACAAAGGGAAAACAAGAAACTGGAATAAAGATGTTGCTTTCAAAGAAATAATAAGGATCAAGCTGGTTAAGTTGGAAGACAGAACTAGTGGAATGAAAAACAGTTCATTAGTAAATACATGTACTCATAAAGCAAGATAGCAATAGGAAAAAAAAGATTATTTTTAATACTGACAAAGACAGTTAGGAGGAAGTTTTTCACTCAGAGGGTGGTGATGCAGTGGAACAGGTTGCCCAAGGAGGTTGTGGATGCCCCATCCCTGGAGGCATTCAAGGCCAGGCTGGATGTGGCTCTGGACAGCCTGGCCTGGTGGTTGGCGACCCTGCACGTAGCAGGGGGGTTAAAACTAGATGATCTTTGAGGTCCTTTTCAACCCAGGCCATTCTGTGATTCTATGAAAAAGAATTGAATGCTACCATTATTTTTGTTTTTTTACTTTTCAAAAAGGAGCTCTCATTTCTCTTCACAACTCTGAAAGTCATCCTTTATGCAATGTCAAATCTATCCAACTCATTTTGGCAGGAAAAGGAAATGCCAACAGTTGTTCAGAGCACGGTTTGTCTCATGTCTGAGCCGTACACAGGATAGGAACCCTCTTGCTGCAGAGTAAGCTATTCGAGGGCCTGATTTTGTCTTACAGGAAACAGAGCAAAGAAAAAGATGTAGAAAAATAAGGCTTAAATGGACTGCAAACAACACTGGGGGTAGAAAAATGGAATGGATCACAAAGTTAGAAAAGTCACAGACTCAATGTGGCAGAGACGTGTATGAAGATAAAACAAAACAGAAAACTAGTAACAAAGATATGCATTAAATAGGGATATCAGAATCATGTTATCTTATTGCAGTTATTTCCAAAAGAGAACTAATTTGTGTAATCCAGCTTGCTCACTTTAAGCTACTAGCACTTACTTGAAGATGTACCTGCTCACCTAACAGCATCCTCTCTCTGCAATTGCAATTTACATTACACAAGCAACAAGAGAGAAATCAAGCTGAAAAACACAAAATGTTCTCTGTTGCCCACAGGCATCATCAAGATGTGAAAACAGGTGATTTACTCTGTACCGATCTTAACTACTGTGCCTAGTCTTAATCAATGTTATTTCTGCAAAAATGTAATGATCGGAAGTATCACCACTTATCACTTGTTTTCTGTATGGAGAAGCCACTTGTGCAGACAGAGCCATTTTTAGTTTATTTTGATTCTATCAATTCCATTGAAGCTCAGTGTGCACCAGCTCGTATGCTTGCCAGGCCCACAAGAGATTGACACATAAACCACAAACACCTTCTGCTATTTAACACCCAGCTTAACACACAGCACATAGAAACGTGTCCAAAAGGATTGAAAACCCTCTCCTTACATTTTGATGGATGTTAGGGTAAAACTGGTAGGTTAAACAATTTCAGAAAAAAACTGTACTCATAATGAAAATTCTGCATAGCTTTGGAGATTATCCACAACACTTCCAAGTCTTGCTTTGAAAATTTATCTGCTTGAGACTAGCTCCTGCATAGAGTCATAGAATGGCTTGGGATGGATGGGACCTCAAAAATCATCCAGCTCCAATCCTCCTGCCGCAGGCAGGGACACCAACCTCCATAGCATCAGATGATGTGAATATTTCCAGGTTAATGGAAGCACAATTAGTTATATTTTCTGGGACTCTGGATACTGACTTTACTAAAAATTGCCTTTTTAAACTGTGCAGATTATTCAAAAGCTATATATGCATCCTTTTCTATGTTAAACTCATGTGCATAGAGAGCTGCTATTCTGCATTTAACGTGCCATGATCAATATTTATTTTTTCCCCTTTACTTTCTTCCCTTTTCTTTCTTTACTTCCCTCTACTATCTTTTTATGCAAAACCTTCATTTATGCTTTATGTATTTTATTTTTAGTTTAAAAACCTGCAGCCATACTTTGTCACTTAAACCTTTATAAAGAGTAATGCACGTGTACAACTCAGAATATCAAAGTAAACAAACATTTTAATTTACATGGGTAAGGATGCATGAAGGCAAATGCCATTCGTAAGTTGATAAAGGTAAATTCACTCTTTTGGAAACACTTTATAATGATGATAAATGAAGACGAAGAGGATGTTTTTGAAATACATTGGGTGACTACACCCTCATACATTCAGGTAATTATGTTTTCTTGTCAATTTTTTCTGATTGCAACAGATCTTATTATGGTCAACATACATGTTCCACTTCCCATCCACCATATTTATGCTTAATTTTGTTTCTTGCTTTTTTCATTTTAATGTCTTTGATATTAACTGCCTGCAGTGCCGAAAAAAGTAGTTATGCACTGGTTCTGGTCCCACCTTTGGTTTCTGTACTGCAACTAACAGGTTTGAATAAACATATAGAGGGAAGATTTCCCTCACAAAATATGCCAACACTACATTAAACTGAAGACAATGGCTATGTGTGGTACCTGCTTTCTCTCCCATTCTGTCACTTATGGCACAAGCAAGCTGCAGGAGGTTGCTGTGCAGCACACCACTGAGAGTGGATTCCTCAAAAGTAAGGTGGGTTGTGAACCAGTTCCTGATTTAATAACAAGAGGTATAGTGTGAATAATTGATTCTCTGGGTGAACATTGAAGCTGGGAAGAAAGACAAATACAGAACAAAACAAAATAAATCAAAACCTTGCAAACCAAACCAAACCAACCCAAAATAACTAAAGAAGCCCAAACTGGTTTTGATTAAGCTATTCCATTATTTATCTTGTTTTTCCCCATCAGACTGGAAGGAAACAGCACAAGATTTTCTCAGTTCAGCACAAGATGGCTAATTCAACCTGGCATAAAATATTTATTGTGGGTATCGCTAAGAAAAGAAAAGGGAAAACAAGAGCATGCTTCACAAAACTAGAAAGTGGGTAGAGCCAGTTCCCTTTTAATGGTACAGTTCAACTTAAGATGCCCCTCCATGAACCTAGAGATCTGTGCTCATTTTCCTCCTTGTTTTGTGTGTTATGATCCACATATCCCACTTTATCTCCCTGGAGATGTATTTTGGATGACTCTGCTGGGCGACTATTTTCAGTCCCACAGAGTTAATGCTGTTCTGTGTTCAATGAAGCAGAGTAAGGTACTTCACTAAACTTCCATAGATTAAGATCTTTTTTCTTAAATTATTACTTCTCTATTTCATGCCAAAGAAAGCATCTCCAGAAGGACACAAAGGTGCTCAGAGAGTTACACTGTCTACTGAAGTGGAAGAAAATTTCGGTTCAACCATTGCTGTACTCAGTCCAAGGCAGAGACTTGGGTTCTTCTTCCAAGAATCTGGCAGAACCGCTCTCTGAAATGATCTGAAACACTCCAGCTACACCATGCTGCAAACTTATCCTATAGTGATTTTCAAGAAGACTGTGCGCTACCTTATTAAAGAAAGAAAAATGTTGCTTTCTATGGAGTTATTTAGTACTTTTCTGCCATGATTGGAGAACTCAAGAATTAACAATAACATAAATATGTATCTTCTTAAACATTAAAAAAAAAAAAAGTAATGAGAAAATTATACATATTTACATGGACAAAGAAGACCTAACTCAGAAAATACGGGGAAGGAAATCACTACAGTATACAGACAACATTTAACTACTTCGTTTTTGGTTTTTTTTTTTTGCTAAACCAAGTTGTAGAACTAGGAGACTAATACTTGACTTGTGTCTCTTCTTTTGTTCAATTGAAGGTAAATTCAATAACTGACCAATTTTAAAAGCAACATTTTTATGCACAGCTCATCAGAGTTTGGGGCACTCGAAGACAGCAGAACTTGAAAACAGTCCTGCGGCATTTTGCAAATACAGTTAAGACTGTCTCTTAACATTCCTCAAGACAGAATAATTTTATTTAGCTTGTCCTGTTTGAACCTCACAAACAAATACAACAATACAACTTGACAAGTAGCATCATATGTTATTGTATTTTTATAGAAAAAAACAAAGTTGTTTATATGCAAAACTACAGCAGCAGATAAAATTTGTGACTAGCAATGTGTAAGAAATAAATGCAGTCGCTCCTCTCAAAGATGATCTCATCTGCAGAAACAGTAAAAACAATCCTACCTCATTTAAAGATAAAAAAAGGAACAGAGAATCGCTTAGGCAATGGGGTAAGGGACACAGAATGAGCATTCAATTGATTTATCATCTAAATTTGTTCCCAAAACCTGATCTTTCTTCAGTATTCCCCTCATGAGAATGGTCAATTTCTCTCTCTCTCTCTATATATATATTTGATTATGATTCCATTTCTTGTACCAGGTAAATAAATACAATACAGACAACGATGTCCTAGTTACTGTCTAATGAAATAGTCTCTAAATGAGCCCTCTGGTCACTTGCTTTAAAAATAGCCAAGAATAGAGGAAAAAGGACAGATGGAAATGCAGAACCCTAGTTTTGAGTGAAAATGTCTTTCCACTGCTACTGAAACGATAACACATCTTGCTTACTCAGTAATGTCTAGAAACTTCTTTCTGCTAGGTATTTTACACTCAAGATCAGTGGTTTTACTTTAGGTTTATTTTAAATACTCTCACTCTTTCAATATCCATTGTCACTTTTCTTCCGGCATTGTTTATGTAATCAGAAACTAAAATTTAAGTTTTTGCTTTCCATATCTTGCAGTGACTCAATTAACTTACAAGCAAGCAAAAAGGTTCTTCAACCATTACAAACATACTGGACGGACCTTACAGAATGGAAAGGATCTTATGTAGCTTTTGCAGACAAGCAACTGGTATTTTCCCAGAAACGTTCCCTCCCCATCATACTGCTGCCAGTTTGCTGCATGGGGTTTTGGAACTTTACAGCAGATGGGTTCTCTTACTCACATATCCCCCTAACCACCTCTATTTGCCACAGACATCCACAAACACATCAGCTTGCACTGCAGCTCAGTAAGGGCTACAGAGAAAGTTAGCAGATGCCCAAATGAGATTACTCTGGCTGTCTGCTTTCCCCACACTGGGTGTTAAATATCACAGTGACTGCAGAAATTTACTGAGGAAAAAATCCTAAACGAATCTTTGCTGAAGATTGATTTACTGTCCAATATGTACAGACAATACTAGAATGTGCTTTCTGCTACAAAGAGATTAAAGCCAAGTTTCATTGTTGCATATACTCTGTTTTGCAAAATGGACTATTTGTATACATTCACTAAATTATTGTTGTTCTACTAGTAAATATGATTCACATACCAATTCTAAAGGAGCATGTACAATTACAGTATTACACAATGCACTCAGCAGAACTGTGCTTACAAAAAAAGCTATCACCTTTTAACAAATTAATGTTTATAATACTAAGCCTACACAAAAATGTTTAAGACTTAGTCATATTCCTTAAACTACCAATTTCTAGATTTTACTCTACAATAAAATATTGAACTGTATGATTTTAATACATCACCAGAAATGCAGTTCTTTATATGGTAAGTCCCAGAATTAGTGAATCCAGATCTTTCCATGCTCAACCCCAAACAAATTGCTTTCCCCTCACACTCCACTGTAAAAAACAATCTTTAAAGGAATTTGAACATTTGCTCTTCCACAAAGAGCTCTTAGAAACACGCTGCACTTTCGCATGGGGACCATTATCCAGCTAAATTCTCAGTTAATTCCTAACCCCACTGTTTCCATGCAGCTGGCATTTAACCAACCTTTTCAGCTATTTTGGTGAATAAGCTTTATGGTGGATAAGTTTCTTTTACTTACAACAGTTTCGTGACCTTTTCCTTAATCACCCTCCTGCACCTTAGGCGTAAGTAACGGGAAGGAGGAGCAGTTGGTAGAGGTGTACCTTCAGATAAGGACCACAGTGAGAAAAACCAACCAACTGGCCAAAAAAACCCAACACATTTCAGCTTCTTTGCCCCACTAAGATTTCAGAAACCAAGAGACTAGTGGAAAAAGGGAAAAGAGGGACTATGAATAAGTTAAACGTGGAGATTTCGATAGGGATCAAGTGAGGAAAACAAGTTTGGCTGGGAAAAAAGATAATTATCTAAAGCGAATGGAATGGGAGGATTGTGGATTACCTAAAAGAGGGAAATGGAAACTGGAACCACAGTGTGTGATGCAAAGTTCCTTCGGTATTTTCTCCTCATCAAGTATTTGCTTTGGTGGCTGCTTCACCTATGGTCCTGATTCATAAAACTTCTACTTCCTCATAAGGAAATGTGATCTTTGTAAGAATAAGGCTACATAAAACAGAGCTCAGAAAAATCACATCTCAATTGGCACAAACTGGGCTCCTCAAATTAGCCAGTGCTTATTCTCAGTTTTTCCCTGCTCCACTTGCATAAATGAGGATAAATATCATCACGTCAGCTCCCAGTAGATGTAGTATGAAGAGAAGTTCGTTAAAATTGTGAAGTTCATACATACAGGTGCTATAAGTGACATAGAAAAGACCACAAAGCAAGTAATTCTGCAGCTAGTCCAGCACAGGGCATAGTATATATAAACTGGGGCTGTATACGAAGCCATGCAGGGAGGCAAAGCTCTCAACATCTGCTCCTGAAGCTAGCACCATTCTTTCTGCACACTGAATGATGCAGAGATCTTAGAGAAAGAAAGTGTGATCAAGAAATTAGAAATGACACATATGTGCAGAAAAAAAGAAATAAAGGAGAACACTCCTATCCCTCACAGACTACATTAGTTGTCGCTGGATTTCATGCAGCATGACAAGCTGCATCCAGCAAATAAGTCCTATGTTACTTTTCTGGAAATAATAATAGCCTAACTTATTCTAAACAAAACAACAACAACAAAAACAAAAAAAGCCACTGTTATAGAATTTATTTACAGGACAGCAGACAAGCTTGCATCAACTGTATTGGAAACAGGACCATTGCTGCTGAGATAATTAAAGCTTTCAAAGTCAACATGGGACTAAGAGAAATTCTAAGCAGTTTTTGTTTTAGGAAAATAATGATAGGATTGTCATATTTAAATAAAACACTCTTAAATACAGGAGTGGATGCTGGGAATGGTGTATTTGCATGTTACATTTTAAAGTATTTCCTTTAAGTATTTCATATGAAGTAGAAATCACAGCAAGAGTGGAAAACAAGTTGAAAACAAGCTCATGCATGCTCAAGTGGACTTCAGCCAGCCCCAAGGGAAGGCATTTTTGGAGATGCGGCACCTGCTTTTCCAACATGTGCAGTTTATGGCTACAAAGAGGAAATGTTGATAACTGACTGCAAGCTTGTTACTCCTGATAGGCTTTGCAGACAGCAACTGCAGGGAGGGCAGGGGATTGGGAGCATTGCCACTGAACAGCATCATTTTGGATCTTCTTGTAAAAGATTTGGCTGTAAGTTACTTGGACAAACAGAAACAGAAAGGTAAAGGGAATGGAGGATGAAATACGAAAAAAAAAAAAAGCTAGTGCTGTAAATTATTAATGATCTGTAATGCCATGTTGGGATAACTTCTGGGAGCACCATGTAATAGCATCCAGATTCAGTTTGAGAGGAAGGGGCTGTGCACAAGGATATTCAGCCAAGAGAGAACAGAACAGAATGTGTGTTTTTAATATATATATATATATATATATATCTTAATAAAAACAAGTGCCCTTATAAACACTGTAAATCATCACACTCCCCTCATTCTCCTCCTCTCCAGAATGCAATGTCCAATTGCTTTTAGACTCTCACAGCTAGGCAGCTCCTTTGCCACCTTGATCATTTCAGTCACCCTTCTCTATATAAAAGGAATGCTTATATTTTTTTAAGAGTTGAAAAAAAATACATCGGAAAAAGCCTACAAAACACTGAAACTTCCAGATCACTGCCTTAGCTTGTGTTATCTGTACCACAGAATGAAACTACTCTTTTCATCTCCCCACAGCCATGTAAGAAGGTTCTTGACTGCATGAGTAGCAATGTGCACCTCAGCTTTGAGGTCAAAGGCCTAATATATGTTTGGAAGCATTGGATCAGAAATTGTCTCAGCACAGAAGGATCAGAGGTATTTTTGTATTGTTGAACATTTTCTTCGAGTGAATAATGAGCTTCTGCATGAGAGAATAGAAAGTACATATTTCATTAAGTACAGGGGAAGCTGCCAGCTTCTGCCTGCCCCCCACCTCAGTGCTCTGTGGCTACCAGGTAATATCACCAAAAACAAACTCTCCTCTTGTAAGCCAGTTCCACATTTTACAAAGTACATTCCTGAAGTAAGTGCATAAGATTAAGGTGTTTCTCGAACCACAGAATTCTCTCTCCATACATATACTATCAGCATCCTGAAGAATTTGTCATTGAAATGCATAATTCCTAACGAGTGGCACCTTTGCGTATGAATTTATCTTCAATTCTTCTGCCAGAGAGATATGGTTTCTGTTTGCTCAGAACAGAACACCACACACAGCCTGGATACAAGCTGCTGCTTAAGATAAGCTGCCTGTAATTTCAGTATACAGAGGTATACTGCTTGCCCTAGAATAACCTGACTTTATAGCAGCTGGATGCATGCCTGTTTCTAATTGTTTGTCTTTAGACTGCTGGCTTCCTTCTAATTATTCTCTTCCTGGGATACTTAGCTCATCTACTCCTCATTCTTGTGCTAAACATTCCTTATGAAGTCTTTTTAAGCTTCCTTGCCTCCTTCTATGACTAGTATTTCCACTATGAAATAAAGTCTTTCATTATTCTAAGCCTGGCAGCCAAAAAAGCTTGTACTATCTCTTTTTCCTTCCTTCAAGTCACTAGGCATTTCAGTGACTTCTTGGCATTTGAAACCTGCAGTCCTCTCTCATCTAAATAGTTCCTAGGACATTTTACAGGATGCTTACCAGGAAAGGCTTTGTTTTTCCTGTAGTATCTCTTGTCCCCTTTGATGCCATGTGCTAGTAAATGTAGACATCTTCTTGACACTTAGATTATATCTTGTTTTTCCATAAGCACTGGCCTGTCTCTACCTTTTTGAATGTGACACTGTGAAGTAATGGTATTTGCATCCACTTCTTGGTATGGGCAAAGCCCCATACATAGAAAGGTCAAGGGACAATGGGCATTTACTGTTCATCCACACCACTATTAAAGGAACTATATATAATTGGCAAATAATTTGTGCTCTCATCTTCTTGGGCCAGGAACCTTTTGTTATGTGTCTACGCTGTAATTAGTATAATAGCACTCCTGATTTCCAGGCTGGGTCCCTAGAAGCTAACATACAATGAACACATACTATTATTAAGCGTGTGAAAAGAATCAAGCTGTTTAGTTAGCTTTTTTTTTAATTATTATTACTATTAGTCTGGTGGCTGGTTCTGCTTGTTGATACTTTAGCATCACATTCCCCTTGTCCACTATACAAACAACAAAGAAGGTATCTCAAAAGGTCAGTTACAGACAGAGAGATGAGTAGCTACCAGAATTCTTGAAGGAATCAATGCTAACAGGAATTTTGACTCATTAGTTTATTTTTCCTTTTGATGAGATAACTGCATCCCATATTTCATACCCTTTGAAACATAAAACCTTTGTGTACAAACTTTAAACAATCTCTCTGTCTTCCACAGAAAGCAAGTGTCTGCTAAAGAAATTAACTGGTCTTATTCATCCTTTAAATCTAAATTATTTATTAATTTGTACTAAAAATAGCTCATTGAGGATGCCTTTATGCTTCATGCATAATAAGGGGGAATCTGTCTCAAAAAGGTTACCATCTAATGAGTACATTTTTAAAAAACATGGGAGGGAAGCAAAACAATTATTCTGTCATGGTATATGGAGAAACTGAGACATAGAGGGATTGGATTCAGTCTAATTAGCAATCCTGCTGCTTAGGCTCATTCTATCATCTGGGGAAAAACTGGCACTTCTTCCACTGCGTCATTTCAGAACTTAAGAGAATTTGGAGCTCTTGTAACTTCTAGTGTCTGTGAGTCTCATTTCACTACTGCTAGAACTGAGAAAATGAGGCTGGAAAAGGCAAAAAATCACTTCAAGGTCAAAGACTGCTGGTAGAAGACCAACCTGACTTCATGTCCAGTATGATTCAGTGCAGCTTTTACCCCTAGTTTACATCGCGACTCAAAGCCTACGGAAGTCAACAGCCAGAGTCTTGTGAGCAACAAAGATTAAATCTTATACAAAAAATACCATGGAAAGTTACTCATTTCACGTGATTAATACAACTATAACAAATAGGATTTTTAAATAGCTTATGGTTTCAAAGATAGCACGGTAGTAGCTAACCATAAACCTTCACTATTATCATTCCAGGAATAGAGTTACTTTTAAAAACATCTGTATAAAGTGAAAAAATCTTAATGATTACGGACAGCCCCACATATATATTTATAGCTACCAAGGTACATCATCATTTTTCTTAAAAACCTCTCACTTTTTAAAATCTAAACAAATGAAAGCATAGAATGGGCAATAAAAGCCATAGTAGACTGTTGTAGAGACTTGAATAGAGTCAGATGAGGCTTCTCAGGATGTATTTCAAAGAAAAAGCTCTTCCCAACACTCACAATTTCTGCATGCTGATTACAGACTGTAGAAGCATGTATTCATATGAAAAATGAAATAACTTCATTCTATACTTTGGCTGCTAAAATCTAAAATTTAGATTTAGTAAATCTAAAAGATTTAGGTTACTATAACTCCTGCATGTTTATTAGAATTGAAGAGTGAGCTCAAAAGAAATGGCAAACTAATGATTGCATTATCAAACTGATTTAGAATAGCTGTAACTTACTTAGTTCACTCAAACTTCAAGAGGTTTTCAAAGTTTTGAGGTTTGAAAATAAACTCAAAGCAATTCCTCTGGGGAATGTTAAAATGGAATTAAACATCGTTACAGAGATTTTGACACTTTGGCCTCCAATGATCCAAATTACAGAAACAGGACTGTATACATAATGATGTAATTACATGCAGTCATGAACAGTTTAATTACTGTATGCCTGAGAAAGCTATTTTTATTTTTAAACTGAGGGCACTGCTGCAATTTTCTACTTTTTTGTGCATGTTTATATCTATAATATATTCCTAGATTACAATGTCAACATATAAGAAAAAAACATTTCTGACACAAGCATGCTTCCCTATGGACTGTACAATACTGAAAAGAATGGTTCCTAACCCCGTTTTGAGACACACTGACGCAATGCTGCTTGCTTGTTGAATAACTAAACTGTAATGTCATTTATGTTAAAGAAAAACATGCATCATTTGGTAGAGTGTTCACACAGCATTGTGCTGTGAGGTTTTGTTGGCAAAGTAGTTGCTGCAAATGTGCATTTGTAAAACACTCACTTGGACCACGCTGTTAGAGTCTGGCAATAGCAGGTTTTCCCGGAATTTGCCTGCATTTTGGTAGTCACCTTTGGTCTACAAATGAACTTGAAGATCATTTATTATTATTTATTTTTTAAAAATCTTTTCATTACTGCTTCCAGTGCACTGAGCCCAGTGAGAATTAATTACATAAAATTGCCTACTGCACATGAGACAGCAAAGAACAAACTGCATCACACTGCATAGCTGGGATGGAGCACTAAACTGGTTGTCATTTATTGTGACAAAAAGCCAGTGGGCTATATGGGTGAGAAAAAGAAAACAAAGGCAGCCTTCAACTTTCTATTAAAAAGAAAGCAGTCACATTAATGCCTTAATATGTTTGTACCCTTACTAAAAGGATACCATAAGTGTTGTTCCTCTTAAATATTTTGCAGCAGTGCAAGCTACAATTAAGTTTGCAGTATGCTTAATTCATTAATTAATTAGACAGTGATGTTTCATACAGTAAAAATAATTCCTCATTCATCTAACTGTCCAAAAATCTCTCAGAGCTATCCCTCAGTGCTATGCTAACAATTTACAACCATAGTGGGGATCCCCACCTACTTGCGCATCTACTCCTTTGGCAGTGACCAGCTCGCAACACCCATCTCTATCAGGGGGAATATACAGGCTTGACAGGGCTATCACAAGTCCTACAGCTACCAGCAGGAGGTCAAACAAAATGAGAATGCATTGGAACAGTGACAGAGAGCAGGCAGAGGACAATTTAAACTGTAACCCAATAAGAATTTCTTTTTTGTTTGATTCGAAGTTTGGCTTAGCCTCAAGCCAATTCTCATTATTAAATGAAATGGTTTCATCATTCCATACATGGGAATGTGCATTGCCAAAAGGGAAAGTGCCCAACTTCACTGACCAGTAAATTGCTCAAAGGCTTTTACCGAGGAATTATTTTTCTTGAAAACATAATTATTTTTTTTATCTTGATTAAAACAAAAAGACACCTTAGAACTCCATTGCTATTGCCACATGTTTAAATATTTGTACAAAAGTAAAGTATCTTCAAGACTGAAAGAAAGGCAAATCTGATTGCTTTGAGAAGCACCACATTAAAATTCAAAAACATTCCTCAAGCTGGAATCACTTCAGACCTGCACAGTTAAAAGTACTTTTTGTTCAACAAGAAGTCTTTTTTTTTTTTTTCCTCCACATCACCACTTCTTTACATTTCACTAATTATTTAAGCACTGCTCTGTCCACTAATTAGTTTTAAATATAATTGGAAGTGCACCAGTACCGAGAAAATACATCCTTGGGTGGAAAAACATCTCAAACTTCAAACTATAGATTTTCAAAAATAGGTTTTCAAACTATAAGAGGAGGATGTCAGCAATAAGGCCAGTGATAGAATTTATCCTCACCACACACACGATTCGCACAAGTTCTCTTTCAGCATTCTATTGGGTGGTTTCAACTCATTCACTGGAGATACTGCAGGACATGCTGGAATAACTAGTGGTACATTACACGGAAATGCAGATGATAACTTGTGTCAGCTCTTCTGGGGTCTGCCTTTAAAACATATTTTAAGACAACACTAATTGCAGAGAAAACCCTATTTGCCTTAGATTTTTTTTTTCCAAGGGTTCAGCTGTTTATCTCCCTGCAGATCCAAACATTTACTGTACTCTGAGAGTTCACTGTACTCTAGCAATTAAATTAATGGCTGCAGCAACAGCAAGAAATCCTTTAAACCCCTGTGGGCTTGTTCCTTTGATTAGACTAGATCAGTGAAGCTACAGCTATTTGCAGGCAGATTATATGGGCTAGGTTTTTATTGCCATTTGCACTAGAGATTGAAAGGTCATGTTTGTTGACATCTTACCAAAACCCATCTGTGAAAGTTTACTTTAAAAGTTATTCTTTGGGAATATTTTTAATATTTAAAGAGTACCATATGGAACTAAGAATAAGAAATGACCCAGCCACACCAATAGAAAGCAGAGTTCTCCAGTCCACATACGTACTTCCTCCTTTCTAGAAGAAAACTTTGAAGAAATGACAAAACATAGGAACTATTAATGTTAGTCTTTGGGGGTGAATCATAAGGTAGATCATGATCTGCTTTTCTCTCTGATTTTGTTTTGGCTAAAGAATGGATTCAGCATACATTCATATTTCCTGTTCAACTGTGCCATGCTATTTTTAAATGGATATACTCTTTCCCAGTAACGAAGAACAATGTCGTAGTTAGTAAAAAGCATCTCAGAACATCTTAAAAACACTAACGTTTTTATGTTATTAGAGATATCAAATGACAAACATTCTGGTATCAGAAAATATCTGCATAGCCTTGTGAGAACAGCACTGCAATTCCTGATTTCCTGAGACAGCGATAAAACAGCATGAAAATTACTGGTGAAGCTGGGAAGTGAATCTAGCCTTCTGAAGACCTTATCAATGAGACCTTACAATGAGACCACCACTTTCTCAGATTATTTCCTTCTCTGCAGTAATCCAACAGTTGTGCTTTGAATGGTAATAATGCTTTAAACACTTCCACAACAGCAAGATGACAACAGAAGCTAAACAACAATCTATATAAAAAAGTGAGCTCCTCATATTTCCACTGTAGGGAAAAAGCAGCAAACTAATGGTGTTTTGACACAAAATGTGTTACATTCCACACAATTAACCAAACCAACACTTTCCCCAATACCTATTAGTTCCATAAGCAATACAATTCAGAGACCAACTGAGCATTAGTGCTCAAACTGCTGTCCTGTGTGTGCTTTAATTTCAATACTAAAGCCAATAATACTCTTTAAAAATGACATGGACTAAATTCAAAGTGCTGTGTATTTTGATACCCGATTATGTATAACACCACAATATTTATTTTTATCATTTCATCAAAATAAGTATTGTAAAATAAGGGAATTCAATCCTCCAAGTAAGATAACCAGAATTTGTGGAGATTTTTTTTTGGTGCTTGTTTATTTTAAGAAATGTGGTACATTTTAAGATGTTGCCTGAGTACCCCATACTCGTTTGTTATTTCATGTCTAAACATGTAAAAAGAAAAACACTAATTGTGTACGTTTTGAAGCAAAATATTTGGCACTTTGTGACGCGCCAGTTTCACAGCAACTGAATCTACTCCTACTGCTCTGCACTAGTAGGACTCTTTCAAGAAAACAACCTTAAATGAAACTCTAGAAGTCTGAAAATTAAACACTGGTCTAAGAAGACCACTGTATCAAAATGTAATTGGAAATAGCTCTTGAAAAATTCCTTTTTTCTGACACACGTACTCTGCTGCTTAAAGAAAACTGAGGGAAAAAAAAATGTTAGTGAATTCCTTTAAGAATGGAAACCAACACCACACACCTTCCCAACAGTCACAAAGATAAAAAAAAAAAAAATTGCCTGAAATATCTTTCAAAACCTCCAATACCAAAATTTCCAGACTCTTCCCTACCTACGGCTATATCAGGACACTTTGTGAATGTGTGACAACTGTAACCCATGAAATTTATAATAAATATTACGGAAAATTAAAATGTGAAGATATTAACATTAATTTAATAATTTGTTCTTGTGTTTTTAATTAAAAAAAAAAAAAAAAAAGGCAATGGCCTGTAAAGAAACTGCAAAGAGGATCAGAGGATGTGTCACCTTCCTGAGAGCAGGAATCAATCAGGGACCACCAGCTGTTCCATATTGTCTTGCCTCCCTAAATAAACACTGTGAACGGGCAGTGCTGAGCTTCAGGGACTAACTCCCAGACTGAATTTGGCACTAGTCCCTCATGCAGGCACAACCCACATACCCTTATTTCCACATGGATAATAGGGAACACAAGGTCTTCGAGGAACAGAATTGAGCTCATAATAGTGATCAGTTATTTTCAACTTCTAGAAACTACATTTTCTTAAAATCAAGCGTTAGTACTTCACAGCCTGTACTTGATATTTTTCAATTATTTATGTGGCATTACAGAAATGCGTTCTAACTGAAAGCAGAACACAACAAATCTGACTTTTCTTACTTCACATAAGCATTTTTCAATTTCAAAAACTACAGAAGCTATTATGCAGTTTGTATTCCTGTAGTTTTTCAGTTCAATATCTGTGCAGGAATCCACCGACAGCGGGCATGCAAGCAAAGCACCAGGCAGTGAGAAACCTAGGTTGTGACTTATCTCCTGATACCTTCACTCCTTCATTTCTTCACACCCTGCAGCATGGCCTCAGTGTGATCACACATTTGTTAAAGGGTCTTAGGGAAGGTGTTATTATGTTGTATTTTTTGTTGTTAGTGCCAGTGTATCTCCTGGACTTATATTTTCTACTTTTTAGCTGTGTGCTCTATCTGAGAGGGCAGAGAAAGCAAGAAACCTACTGGGTAAAGCCTCTTAACTCAGAGTGACTGCAGACACATGGACCGATAACTTCAGTTTACAAAACATAAATATGATACATGCACAAAGTAACTGACACATAGTAGAAGAGGAAAAATATGTTCTAGAAATCACGTGTGCTCCAGAAACGAAGCATTACATAACATCAACATCACACGGATGTGCTGTCTGGGAGCTCACCCTAGCCCTCTCTCCAAGTTTCTACACTGACCAAGTTTTAATCCTTGCCAGTTGCTCTTTTTTGCTTCACTTTGGAGTGCAAGATTTTATCTCACACTGAAAAGGAAGTTCTTACACCTAGGAAAGCCTATTTGCTATTGCTTTGCTCTGACACAGCTTCCTAGAAAATTCATCAGAAGAATGACACCTACCAGACGTTGCTTCTCTGCAGGCAGCCTCTGCAATTGCCTAGTAAATGTTTCTCTTATTTCTAGGTTGCTTTTCTTTTTTTTTTTTTTTTTCCCATAGAACCTTTTCTCTTGTTTTTATGGTTTTAAAAGACACTTCAGATTACCTGCAAAAGGTAACACCATGCATATTAAAATATTTAGGTGCCTAGTACGTAAAATTGTTGAATCCTGTGCTATCATTAGCCTGGAAGGCACATTTTTGTACTGTTTTCTATCCTAGCCAATCTCGAGCTTAACTTTCTCATGCTACTCATCCTAGAAGACCTTTTGGGGTTTATTATCAACAATTAAGAGCTCTCTTTTCAAAGGAAAGATGAACAGCATTTCAGTTCCATATTCTTCCTGCTTAAGGATACCAGAAAATTACAGTACAGTTTACACAAGACTGATATTTTAATATACTAGCATATAGACAGATGGGAATGAGGAAATAGTCTGGAAAAATTGTAGTTAACTGATCAACAAACAGCCTAAAAATTCAGGTTACTAATTTGTCCTGTTTGAACTGGCTCGCTTTGTGAACGACTGCAGTATCAGCTAAAGAAATGCTGCTGTAAGAGGACATGGATGCACGTTCTTTAACTCTTGTCTGATTAGAGTTTATTGTTTTAATCTATAATCTGATTGTGCTAAGCAGGGCTTGTTTTCCAGATCCTTCATCACAATTGAACAGTAACAAGCTTAGCACCTAGGATAACGGCCTATGGACCTAATACATAATGAAATAATTTCCAAAGGGAAGCACTACCACCTCAGCAGGTCTGAGACTGTCACTGCTCAAACCGCAGATATTTCCATTTCCCCCAGCAGCTCTACAAATCCTTTGAAAGGTGCCAGGAAGCCACACAACACTGATCAAGTTGTGCACCCAGGACGGTCTGTTTGCTTTGTCCTGGCTGAACAACTGAGGAGCAGGCAATAGATCGCTCGCCAAGTGAGTAACAAGGAGAAGGGATCAATCTCAGCATTAAAAAAATTCAGGAAGCGTGCGAAGGAGGATGCACTGAGCAGCTAGCAATAAGCTGTCCTGAGCCACAAGTCACAGCTTGATAAAACTTCAGAACCAGCTAGTGGAGGAAGCATTTTTCACCGTTATTGTCACCAAACCAGACAGTGTAAGTGTGACCAGCATGCCCTCACCCAGTACCGCATGTGGCCTCACAAGGCACAGCAGCTTTCCCAGGGAAAGGCTGCAGACATGTCCTGCGCTGAAGAAAAACCATCACACTTTCCTTGCTTTGCAGCATATAGCAACAGGATGTCTGTATGACACCCGCAATGAAGAGACATTTTAAAAAGGAGATTCTTGAAAATACAAAGATTAAAGTACAACCCTACTGCTGACTGTATTTATTTCCAGTCCATGGATACCGCTTTGAGAATATTCTTTTCATACCATCTTTTCTGTTCAATTTCAATGAGGTATCATTACCAGCATGTTAAAGAGTTCATTCATTAGAATTAGAAACTTTCTTATAATGATGTTTTTTTTCCCTATAATAGCCTTTTTTAATCCCTAGCGGCATTTTGTATATGTATACGTCTTCTCCACTGTAGAGGCATTATACTGAAACACAGCACATATTTTTCTTCCAATATTGGCAATTGATGGATTTCAAGTGCATTGATTCTCCCCTACTGACTAAACTCTCCGTGATATTCATTCCACATAGAGAATCATCACATTTCATGTACTCCTTCAAACATATTACAAAATTTGGAGATTTTTTTTTTTTTAAAGCCTTTGTACATTTTGGATTAATATAACGTCCCAAAATCCCCAAAGACATTAGTGTTCAAATGAATAGGAATAGCTTTTTGATCTTAAAATTGCTGCAATTATCGTATCTCATAAATTGCAGGAAAATTAAGTGGTTTGAATAAAAGTATTTGCTTCAAAAAGGAAAAAAAAAAAAAAGAGGCATGTAACATCTGTCTCAGTGAATGCTGCAGTCAACGAGAGAAAGGGGATCTTTTTTCCTTAGTGTTATTCTATGTAGATCAAGTGTCATGAAGAATAGTTGGACATTCTAAAAACCTCAATCAACATTCTTGCATTTTAAAGAAAAGTCGATAAACCAGGATTATTAATTCTAATCTGTTATCATATGCCAAATAATAATAATAAAAAAATAAGCTGTCTGGAAGCAAAATACTTGTTGGAATTGAAGATCTCAGGAAGGAGATAGTTCGGCCTTAATTTCCCAGACATCAGTGACTCTTGAGAATTTAAAAACTGCTTATTAAATCATCTAATGGAATTGCTCCACAAGTGCAGAACTCTTTTCCTATTACGTCTCAGTGGTGTTTTTAACCCTTAAATTTGAAACCTACAAAGCAGGCATCTTAGACTCAAACTTTTTGGATATTGAAGATTTCTGATTATTCTTTTTCTTACTCCTCATTATATCTTATTTTTAAACATCATACATTTTGATAAAACTTGTTTGTATTTATAACTTCCTAGCAGTCCATCATGTTCTGTCAGGAGGTTGTAATACACACCTCACTTCAAAGAACTACTTCATTTTCTTCTTAGAGCACGTGGCATTCACTTTTACATTCTTCATGACAGTATTTAAGACAATTAAGTGTCTAAAATTGAAAAGCATTCTCCTCTGAAATGACTGCTGAGGTGGAAGAAGTTACACTGTGTAGATTGAGTCAATATGCCCGGTAATCTCAATGTACAGCAAATGTAGATTGTTGTTGGCTTGGTATCACTGCACTATGCAATTCCAAAACCATAATTAGTTGATAAAATCACATGACAAGTTTGTTTATTCACCATCTGTCATTACCTCTAGGTGGTCACCTTCTTCCAGGAGAACATCATTGCCTGTATTTTTGCTTTCCCAGATGTTATGGTGATTTTTCCTACCTGTATCCTATCCATCAAAGCCATGTAACAACCTGCTGGAAGCATACACAGCAATGTTGGACAAATTTACCAAAAAGCCTTCTCCTCTCTGCTGGGAAGCAACAACAGATTTAGCACAATTCAGCTTAACGATACTCAAACATGCTCCTCCAGCTGGAAGGCTGAAAGATGCACTCTGAGCATTATGAATTGGTTAGGAAGACAGAAGGCAATTTCAAGATTCTAATTCCTAGAATTCTCCTGTACTAAAGACAAACCGCCCTTCCATCATGTAGAAAATGCATTTCTTTTACATGACTGGGCTTCAGGAAAGATAATGGAGAATATGGCTGTTGTGTGGGAAAAGAAACCTCTAGTTTTCCCCTATCACTCCAAAAGAACAGATGTATAGGATTTCTTTTTTGTTTTTTCTTCCCGTCCTGTATCTACAGGAGCACATGGAGAAACGTTCTTATAGTCTCTCCAGAACAGATGTAACAGCAGTGAGAATGAAGACAGACATTTATGGAAATGAATGCTAAAAGGGAAGGATTTGAATAGAAATTCAGACCAGATGAATGGCTGGAGAAGTCTGTCAGCAAAAGAGAGTGGTAAAAACATTCCCGTGAAAATGGAAAGTTTACTGAAAGGAAAATCAGCTGGAACAAAAAAAAGATATACTAATATACTGTTTACAAACAAAACAAAGTATTTCTTATTTTTCAGAAATAATTGTTTTAATAGCTGTCTGTAGCTATTTGCTAAATTTGAAATTATATTTCTGATAATACTTTAAATGCCATTATATGCTTAAGAACATAACAAACCTTTACGATAGAATAGAAATAAATGTTTAGAAAACAATGCCTAATGAAAAATTTAAACTTCCGTTTATTTCTTTTCATTCTGTTCTCAACAGGAAACAAATGGAATTAAATATATATAGGAAAATAGTGTTTCTAGTCAACTACATGAAGCTGCTCTGGATGGTTATGATTGTTAAGACCAACATTCAATATTACTTTCAAAAATGTCACCAGAATTTTGCTATTATCTTAGCTTCTGAATTTTTCAGTCAGCAAGATTTCTCTATCCAGGTCCTTCTTCATGTCCCATATCTCCTGGCTTTTTGGTCTTAACTTATCACGTGACTACAGAGTGATTACAGAGGGTAAGCAGAACTAGCAAAAATAAGCAAGCAAGGGGTCACCATTACTCCAGATGACGGGCAACCAAATGTTCTCATGTATATTCACTCAAACTTGTAATTAAACATACTGAACAAAAAAGATTATTAAAAAAATGCATATTTTACTTTGTGACAACAGTATTTGTTGTTTATGTTAAAAAATGGAAGGCAAGCATCGATTTGATTTGCAAAACTGTGATTTCTAATCAACTAGTTAGCTGTGGTTTTGTTTTTAAGAGGGTATAAAAGAGCTAGTTTGAATTCAGTGTTTCACTTGCAAATTTCGACATGAAGGGAAGGATTAGGCATACGACTTTCGAACACCAGTTCAATATATCAAAGGTAACTTGTATCACAGGAAGCATTCTGGCACATCAAAGGGAAATAAAAAGTTACAGCCATCTTGTAATATTTATCAACTTAATCGGATGTAGTTGACACATAGGTATCTCTTGCACTAGTTGGAAGCCTTCATAATCCATCCACTTCTTGCTTAACATTCAGCAATGCAAAAAGGTGAGTGAATGCAATTCAGCATCCCAGGCACACCAGTCCTGGACAACTTCTGCACTACTGATGCACTGTCCCAACACACACCCTTCTAATCGTCTCTGTTAGCTTCTTTCATGCAACTCACCAAATGATTGCAATTTAACATATCTTCATTTAAAAATCATAAGCTAGACAAAACAATACACAGTCCACCAGATTCTTACAGCATCACCGTGCCACACAAATTACTTGCTAAACATATGCCTTGAAAGAAACACTTCTCAATTTATTCCTTGGTGATACTACTGTGAGAGAGCTGGACAGAAAAGCAGCATAAAAGTCAGTTGAGAGGTGACTCTGGGGTTGTCATGGCAATTTGCCTGTGAGTGTTCTTCTGTGTGTACTGGGTGTCAGGAAATTCTGTATTGAGCAAAACCAGCAGATGGGGAGGTTTAGGCTATTATAGGTTAAAGAAGCTTGGAGAAAAAGCCTGCAGCCCACAGTCAAATTATGCAAGGCAGTTTGGCGCTAGTAATATATTTTTTAAATTCTATATGCGTCTTACACCTGTGAACAATTGATGTATAAAGTCAAGAGAACCATATCACCCTCATTCAACCAGAGCACCCAGGGATGACTTCTGCCTCCAACTGTGTGGCACATGCTGAGAAACCACCAATACGTTGTAAGTGATCACATCAGGCATGGGTAACACAGCCATCAGTCTCTAGTACTAACATAAGAAAACTAGAACTGAAAAATAATTAAAACCTACTACTTTTAGTTGCTCATACGTGTAAAGATTCCCTTCCTGACTTACTGAATCCCTTGTTTCCACCATTCAAAACGGACCTGTTCTGTGTCACAATTCTGATTTGAAATGTATTTATATATCACCTCTGAGTTTGGATGCATAAACACTGCCTTGCAACGTACAAGTTTTCTTATACTATATCCCCACTCCAAATAATACAGACTTTTAGAAGAACATTTAGTAGAAAATTCCCACACAAACTGAAAAAATGGCCTTCTGACAAGGACTGGGGGCTTCCTCAACAACTTTCTGGCAATCTGCTATTTCTAAGCAAACCTGTGCAATTTTATTTTATTGACAAACTTGCTTTCTGTTTAAAAAAGGAGCTGTATTAAAATGGAAACATCTTGCAGGAACAGGTTGGCTTGAATAATATCCCAATGAATTCTTACTTTACTATATACTTTACACTCCTCAGATGTATCATTTTGGATCTTTTTATTTCAGTCCCTCCAAAAACTAAACTATATCACAGTTGAATAACATTGATACTTCATAAGAAATATGAACTTCATCACCAGGAGATACTTTCATACCACAAGTTAGAGTTCCTGTGGCAGAAATTTTAGATGTGGGCTTTTCTTTCTGATTTACTTCCAACTAACTTGTTGCTGTTCTTTTCCTTAGATAATGAGGAGAATTTACTATAGCATGGTATTTCTGTTTTTCCCTGAACTACGTTAACAGCATTTTACACCAAAATTATCACATTATGAAGATATTCTCTCTTTTATAGATCAATATGTCTGCTTGCTGTAAGCAAGAAGTGTCACCAAAGACCCGATGGCTCAGAGTAAGTACAACGAATACTCTGAATAATACTAGTGTGTACTTTTCTGTCTGTATGTACATGTGTGTGCACACATGCACGTAGACACATTTTTTCATGTCAAAATTATTTCAACTATTATATCAAGGTTTTGTTTGTTTGTTTAGAACTTATCCAACAATTGGAAAAAAACATATTGAAGGAACAGTTCTGAAATACACTACAGAACATGCCGGAGTGAACACGCTGCTATCAACAGTGATACTGAAAAACCTGCGTTGCATAGTACGTAGCTGAAAGGACTCTACATCAGGGAAAACAGAAGATGCATCACAAATAAAATTTCCACATGTCTGCCAGAAGAATGTAAACACACAACAGTGACCATGAAATGAGTACAGTTTTCTTTCTTGTGTTTCACTCCTCCATTCACATCGCAAAACTTGCAGCTCCTTTCGCGATGCTCCTGCTTGAGATCGCATTTTAACACATGCCTTTCGGATCCCACTAAGTGGTATAACATGTCCTTTTCAGATCTATGCTCTCTGGAACACAATGTTTCCAGTCTAATTACAAAATTCATAGGAAATCCTGATACCACCTAGGGCAGTAAATTCCTGGCTAATAAAAATGGCTTCTCTATTTATTTTCAGGGAGTGAGAGTCAATAATTAAAGCCTGGAGCTTACCCACTTCTCTGAGCAGCTGTAATAACCAAAGGAGAGCTCATTTTGTTGGAAGCAGCCTGGTGAGATAGGCGTTTTAACAATAGGCAGAAAAAAAAGAAGTAGGTACAGTAGTCCTATTTTCAGCTTTTAATTCATATTTCTCTTGTGCAAAGGTCAAGCACGGGCAGCAGCACACAACTCTTTAACGAACAAAGCCTTCCGTGCTTTCTCGGCTTTCTTCTTACAGCTAAATCTCCCTACTTTTAACTCAATCAAATCTAAAACATTTTGATGCTGTGTTCCAAAAGTTTCTCTCTCAATTTCTTCCCCAAACTTGCCAATCCCACAGATATCAATTACATTTAATTACTTACACCATACGAAAGCTGTCTTGTAAGTATTATTAAAGAGAAGTACATTTCACCCTCAGACTAAACACAAACAGTTCACTCTGCAGTACCACATTCAGTAGCATACTTCCAGTTAAAAGCCTAAATAATTCACTTTCAAAATGGAGACATTTTTTTGTTAATGGATAGTGAACATCTTATAATTTTCAGTTTGCATTAAAACACAAGATCTCCCAATAAAATCAAAACAAATCATAATATTGTTAGCAGTAAGTTGGTATAGATGCTCTGATGCTTTCTTATCCAACATTTATTAGAGTGCAGCTTCTCAAATAAACACATTTTTGCAAGAGCTCTGTGGAACTTGTTGAAAATGCATTTACTGTTATCACAGAAAGACCTGTTTGGACATAGATCATGTCATGGTTAAGTTCACAGGTCTATATTTTTTACAAAGATAATTCAACTCCAGTAACAAACAGACATGTGCCAGAAAATACATTTTTGCTGGTAAAAAACAAGGATTTATGGCTGCAGATATTCTCAATATAATTCCCATTTTATGGCACATTTTTGAGAAAATTAAGCCTTAATACGTGAGAAAGCAAACCTCTTGCACTTTCAGTTGCAAGGACACTAGCAACATTTCTATTTTATGAATGATAAACAGAGAAGAAAGGTTCATATGCTAATTGCTACTTTAAAATAACACTGATTTATATATTAATGTAAAAACGATCAAAAAAAGATATGAGGATTAAGGTCATAAAAGAGTTTAAGATTCTCTGTAGATTGCATAAAGGGGATTCCAGTTAGACATTAAAAATCTGTTTGCCATAGAGAATACTGAGTTGTTTAGACTAGCATGATTTTGGCTCTACGTTTTGTAATTCCTTTCCAAGCAAACAACAAAGAAAATATTCTCAAAAACAGCACATTAAGGACCTAAAAATGGAGCTACATGTCTTCTGAGTATATTTATTACTGTATCTAAAACTGAGGACTTGGGTTTGTACTTCTGTTTTCTTTGGAACAGAGATTCCTAAATTGTGTAGTGCAATAAATCCCTATAAAATCTGATTTGTTTCCTCATGTTCTTCCCTAAAACATAACAGTGTTTAAATAGAAGTATATGAGAGATTAAATAGTACTATATGGGAGAAATATTTTAGTTTTTTTGTTTGTTACCAACAAAGGTGCTGATGGGTTAATTTTGTAGTTAATAAACAATACGTAGAGAATGAAATCACATTTTTGAATGAGGAAAGGAAAGAATGGAAGGAAGAAGGACTAATCAGCATGTAAATAAAACATTAAAATTGTAATTGTTAACTCTGAACATATTGTTATGCCCAAGTTATAAGTCTTGGAAAAAAAGAAATTTGTGGAAAAAAAAAATGCCGACATAACAATAAGGCCATTCCAATCACAACACCATAATTATGTTTTTTGATTGCCGACTGGTTGTAAGAATTAGCATCCAGAACAAAAATGTAATTTTGAGCTAGAAAATGTCAGTCAGTATTCCTGGATTATAGAAAACTCATACAACACACTATTATCTATACAGCCTCAGCCAAAAGATGTCAGGGAATCAATCCATATAACATTCCAGCTTAATAAAATCTGCATACAAAATTTATGAACACAGTAATATTCCTTTATTTAACAAGTTATTAATGGTCAATTTAATGAATATCTACAGTTGAAGTGCTTTGGTCCTGCATGATATTTTAATTATCTTTAGCAATATATTTAAATACATTTCATTTTATGGCCATCAGCTCCTTACAGATAAGACAGCCTTTACATTCTCATGGAGACATTTGAGTTAGCTACTAATTCTGTATGCTTTTATTGATTTCCTTAAAATTTACTACATCAGGAGCAGAACTACATGTGCCATTACAACAGTATTTGCTTTAAAGCTGAAACTAGACTAAAAAGGTGTTTATGAGAAGTATTACAAGCACAGTCTTTCTAATATTTCTTTATGATTATAATGCACGGCTCTACAGTACTGACAATTCAACATTTTCTTAAGACTAAAAAAAATAATAAAAGGTTGAATCCAAGCTCTAGTATCATCAAAATGAAGCGGTCATGCCATATTTACATCAAAACAATGAATTTGCTTAAATCTTTCTTATTCTATTTTAATGAAGGCATTACTCAAAAGTTCATTTTGAATCAAACAGTAATGGAAATAGTCACGTAATATCTGAACCTTCTGCTTGGATACACGGTATGGCAGTAAGGCAAACTAAGGAAAGCAAGTTGTAGGAGATAGGAAAACAGCACCTTTTAGATTAAAGTAAATTATTGTTCAGTTGAATTCACTGTGAAAGACCTGAGAGTCCCTGCAGGAAAGCAGAGAAGACTGACACCTCAAGATGGGTTGAATCTACAAAACAAGGACACGACAAATTCAAGTTCCAGAGAAGACTGGACCCAGCTAAAGACAGGATGCTCATACATAAAAAAACCAAGTTCAAAATACTGAAACATAACAGCCTTCAGGACATGGGTTCATTGAATTCACCATCTGCAAGTGGCATCAAGATATACTGCGTTCTGTCATTTGCTTTTTAAACAGACATATCTAGATTGCCTTTTTGCTACAAGAGCTGTTCTGAAACAGTAGCAATCTGAAACCAAAAAATGTGATCAGTGGTAGATAAATGACAAATCTCTTTCTAATCAAGTTGGCTTACTAACCTTAAAAAGGGCCTTTCACCCATAAATAGATTTTTCTGAGAAACATACACTGTAGCGGGAAATACATGTTCTACTCATAAGCATATATAAACTTAAAAACCTTCTAAATTCTAGAGCTGCTAAGAACTAAGGCACAAAGTACATGCTGAATATGCCTGACTAACAAAATCCTCAAAAAAATGATCAGACGCTATATCCATTCTGCTGTTTTTGAGGTAAGCATGTCATCATGAGGATAAGGCTATTCTTTGTGCTTCCTGTGTCAATCTCATACACGTAAAGCCAAAGAAAGAGAAAACAACTAAGGCAAAGAGAAATAAAGGACATCTGGTAAAACACTGGGGCACAATTTGTTTTGTCTACAGGAAATGCAAAGACATATGAAAAACCTGAGTCACTTGCACTTGAAAGGATAAAAGACTAAACCTAAATCTCATGCCTGTTTGCCATATCACCACACAGTTTCTCTTATCATTCAGTTTGAGCTAAATATAAATCTTTGTACCTTTACAGAATTCAGATCTGCTACTGTAACTCTAATGGCCCAGAAAGCTATTTCTACTTCAATATATGTTGTGAATACAGGTAATTATAATTCATTAAAATTCATTTTAATCCATTTCAATTTTCCGCATCTCATCAAGCAAGATAACATATGTACAAGCTATTGGACTACAGCAACAAACTATCCTGAGAATGAAATCAGCTAAATTATAAAACAGCATTTGTTTTATTTCTGAGAATCTGCAGCAGTAATACATGTGCTTGATAATACTATGATTATATGAATATACGAATCACCCCTTAGAACAGAAGTTTACATTCTGCATTTAGGCTAGTGAGAGTAGAGGATGAAATTGCAGTTACAATGCACACAGTCTGAATTGCAGTTTTCTTTTGCTCCCATCAAAAATGTCACCCAGAAAACATTGATATATTCTTATGCTGCAAATCCCCGTATCTAAAGATGTTTTCAATATTTAGTGGAAGTCAAAGTAGAATTGAAGATAAAATATTATCACAAGTAGTTACTCTTAGACATTTAATACGTGACCTGAACTACTGAAAATCCCTTCCTGATATTATTGACATTTGTTTAACCTATGACATTAATTCTTTGTAGCTCAATAAATCTGAGTATCTTCCCCCTGTATCATCAAGAGAATGGCACTGACAAAGAAAGTCAATCTGCAGCCCACACACAAATAATAGCTTTCGATTACATTTGCCATTTCACCTGAATAATTCCTGATAATCATGAATAATGATGTTATTTGACATTCTAATGATATCATGCTATGCAACTTCAATCCATCAGTCACTGTCAGGAAGGTCAAATATTTGTATTCTATTACATTATGCAGAGTTCATTAAACAGTTAAATGACATTATACACCTTAATTATACTTCCAAATGAAACTAGCACATATCATTTTGATTTTAGAGTCTATGTGAGGCATCTCCATTTAAAAGAAGGATCATGATTTTGAATATTCATTGGTGACAATGAAACAGAGTGAAACTTCTAACAATAGTTTTTAAGCGCTATCAAATCCTGATGTAAAATGAGTTTACATGTAACAGAGTCCTTCACTGTCTAAGAAAGTTTATCATATTTTCTACTCTGTTATTATGGGTTACTTGTTGTGATCTTAATAAGGGCTCAAAAACAGAATCATAATTGATATAGGAAAATGATTACTGGACTCAAGTAACACAAAAATAATATAATATAATATTTATGAAAGATACGAAGACAGGATAAGAGAAGGGAAATTTTGTTGTCAGTAATGTCCACATTAACTTTCTGAGTACATCTCAAGAGAAGCACTGAAAATCTACTCTGGCAACCAAAATCATATGATAAAAAGAAAGAAGCATATTGAACTGTGGCTATAAAGAGTGTTATTTTAATAATACATAATATTCCAAAACCATTAAAATCACACCAAGTTACCATTGTGATTATTTTCTAACAAACTACTCTCGCAAGTAATCTAAACACGACTTCTGCATGAATCCATTTTTCTGGTCCCCATCAAAATCATTTTGCTGGTCAAGAAGAATGTAAGGTTCTCTGAGGCAGTTGTTAAGTAGCCATCAGAAGCTATGTATTGATTTAAGACGACTTTAAAGAAATCATAGCCTTTGTGATTGTACTGAGTATTTCCACTCTTATGTGATCTCATAAATGAGACACACACAAGATCCAGAGAAATGAGAAGATGAGTACATAGAAGAATGTGTTTAAAATTCACTGAAAATATGAGTAGGGACAAGACATTTTTATGACCTTACAAAAGGCTTATTAAAATACTACTTTCTTCTTAGCTAAAAATCAGTTGCAGCCTAAACCATTACTAGTCTTTGAGTCTAAAATGACCAACTTGAGCTTTTCACCAGATTTTCTTCATTATCTTATGTATGCAAAAGAAGCACAAGTTCATCACATTACAGCAGGCACTAGTTGACTTATTCAGTTCTTTATCTGTCTTGAACTACAGATGAGTAACGTGATTTTAAGCAATCAAAATGAACTCAGTCACATAGAAAATTTTTTCCACTACTACTACCATATATTCCTCCACATATTGCATTCATGACCTAAGTCTGATGGCTACATAGGTGAAAATCACATTTCAAAGGTCAGTCTTGCTTATTCTTGCACAGTGATTTTGTTTGAATTATTACTTCAGCAAGATTTCTTTTGAACAAGACCTAAGGAAATAATAGCGCTTGCTTTTTAATATTGGCTTACCCTTGCTTATAGGACAATACATGCATGTTGGCACATCTAATTTATAGAAATACAGTTGAAATATCCTAACCAATATAGTTTTGGAAAACAAATTGAGGCATAATAATTAATAACTGCTGTCATATAGACCTTCCTGGTCTTAGGAGAAACAAGCATTAAAATTATTTCTCTTTCATTACGCTATGTTTCTTTGCTTTCAGAAGAACTGGGAAAAATATTGCTTTTGTTCAGATTATCTGTTCATTCACTATTCTGAATCTCTCATAGCTGCCAAAAGGAATTGGAGGGAACTGGGAAAAAAGCCCCATTTTCAGAGTTATTCCTTACTACTTCAATAAATGACATTTTCAAGTTATTGGAAACTACTTCCAAATGTCCATAATTCATGGTATTTTCATATTTTAAAGTGAGCTGAGCTACACTGTCATCTGAAGAGTCAAACCCAATTAATTACTTTTCTATTTCTTTTTGTCAATGTCAAATGTGCTCTCACATCCCTATTACCAAATGCTAACAGTGGTGAAAACCAGTCCTCACCATCAGTTTTTAACTGCATTTTCAAGACCCTGACGTCTTGAAGGAGAAAGCTGCACGCAATGTTACAACTCCAGTATTTACTGTGGCTAGCACAACCAATTTCATGTAGCATGATGGAAAGATAACATTACTGCCTTACCCCTTTTTATGGGATGGGTATTTTAAACAGTTTTCAACTGAATCTGCATAGAAAGTCTTGGAATTCTATTAAGCTTCAATAATATAAAAAAGGAAATACATTTTCACATCAAGAAGCATCAGACAACTAGTATTAAATGAAAAAAACATGTCCCTGAAATCAATCAAACTTTGCTAATTGGGCAAATTGAAGTGCTTTCAGTATATGCAGCACACTTGTTCTTTCCTTTGCTTAACAGGCAAAATAAAGAGAATCCAGTAGTAACTAAAGGTAATGATATATAATTACTCCATGTGAATGGCAATTTTTCAAGGTTTATCACTGCATTGAATATATTTTGTTTCCATTAAAACTAAATTTGAGAGTTTTCTGTTTCATTATTATTCTAAAGAAAGCAGGACTGTCATGAAATATAATTAGCAAGTCACAAAGGATCTTCTTAAATAGATATTCAGAATTCTGTGACTCTGACAGCAGATGCTTTTACAGAGTGCAGCAGCTCAACTGACAATGAACAAAAATTAGATTGAAGATGTGGAATAACATTAAGCTTATGAGTCTGCAGGCTTTCATTGCACTCCAATTCTATGGGACAAGGAAACCATGGGGAACCTCCTCAGCTCAATATCAGAAGCACTACTTCTAAAACCTCAACTTCTTCCAGCTCAGCTCTTCAGGCACATGGTAATGATGGCTCATTAATGGAAAGCTATTAGTGTCACAAACTAGGGAGGCTGCTCAAGAACCTTCCAAAAAAAAAAAAAAAAAAAGAATGAAAAACAGACAGGTCAGAACTTCTTTCTTTTTTCCAGGTTCCAGAAACAGTTTTTGTCAAGCTGTAAGTTGGTTCATCACTGCCACAGGAGAGTGCTGAATTAAAATTAAAAATGCAATCACAGTGTTAATAACTGCATAGGTCTGGCTTTTGATTCTAGTTATTATAAAAACTGCATTGCGGTTGATTGTGAGTACATTAGCATTATACTTAGTTCTGCCATACTCTTCAGAATGAGCCAAATGTTTTATACGTTAAAGTGGATTTTTCTTTCCTCAGTTTATTATTTAATAAAGAAAATAATAATTGTTAACATTTAGTTTTTATAAGGATAGCGGTAACTCAATTTAGAACTATGAGCAATTTGATTTAAAAAGTTACTAAGTATGCTGCTTCCATTTTGTGCATAAGATGATACCAAATAGCTGTCTTAAATTCTTCTCTATTCAAAGAATAGTATTTTATCACCATGCATAATTCTCCATCACACACAGAGTCATGTATGTGTAAAATAAGAGAAATCAGCAGATGATAATTTGGCTTCTCAGTTTGGAACTATTTCCATTTCTTTTTCAGGGATGGTATTCACAAACTAAAGCAAATTGAAACTATCAGCACAGAGCAGTGTGATTCAAAGTCATTAAACAGACTTTCTTCTAGTGTGCATCTCACACTCAACCAGCTCTGAAAATACTTTGATACATGTATAAAAATACAATTCAGCATTATTTCGCACGTTTGTTTTTTCTGTCCACCAACAATTAGGTTATATGGGAGATATTTATATCGTTTAACAATGAGAAGAGTCAAGCACCTCTCAATCTCCTGAGGAAAAAGAACAAAAACCTCTATCGTACCTCCGCACTGTTTCTCTTCATTTTCTGTCTAATATTTGTATTGGCATTTTTAGATCTTAAATGAAGTATTTTTAAATATATGTCTTTATATATACTCAACATTAGGTCACGTGTTCCCAAATACCTGGACAAAGACCTAAGGCACTATTTTAAATAATCACATTAACTAAAACCATAATGAGATTGGCTAAGTCATTACCTTTCTCCTGCAAGAATAAGGAATGTAGTAGATCTCTGTGACAATTCAGAATTATGTAATCTCATAAACATTACCAATTCAGTGATTTCAAAAGCAAGCACGTATCATGGAGTCATAGAATAGCCTGGGCTGGAAGGGACCTCAAGGATCATCCTGTAGTTGTGCAGTAAGTGTGCGCAACAAACACTCAAGATCTACAACAGCTAACAATTTTTCAAGCTAAGACTAAAAAGTTTCAGAAGGGAAAAGGAAGTAACGAGATGAAAGGCAGTAGTTATTGCTGTTGAATCCTTTGACGGATCAGATGATAAACTTGATCCAATTTTTATTATTTAGAAAAACAAATCAAGCATTTCTCTGTGCCTTTTCAATCGTAGCAAAACACAATCATCAAATCACATGATATTCTTTACTCTGAAATCTTGTAAGCAATTTTAAGCAATCTCTTATGACCAGAGTGTTAGCTGCGGCACAAAGTTAACTTCACACAGGTACAATGAGACAGTTTAAGATCAAGTACAATCTGAGAAAATCTCACACAAAGCCTGACTGCACAGTGTCGTCCTACCCCTGATCACATACATGTTGGCAAAAACAAAAGAAGCTTTTGGGGAATACAAAGACATGACAACAACTCAGCCATTGTATGAAATGACCATTACATTTCTATTGGTTGGTTAAACTATGAATTTATATCCTTTTGTTTAGCAGCAGACCCCTTGTATCCATTTCATATCAAAATACTTACTATTAATAATCCTGTTATTTAGTTTAGAAGGATCAAAACTTATTACATTTCCGAACACACACCACATACAACATCATTTCTAATTCTGAAGTATCACTGATTTGATTTGCACACAAGAGAACCCCCAGTTTTAGCAGCCAATTAAACAGACTATTCTATATTGCTCAAGTGCTGTAATGTATAGAAATGATCAATAAAGAATCCAAACTATGTAAAAGGGTTAGGCCATCACAAACAATGCTGCTATGAATGCCATATAAATGGATCCATTTTTTTTGTTTTTTAAAGGGTGAATAAAGCCTGACCTGGACTCTCACCAGACTTTGGGATTAAGTACATCACTCACATAAACATAAATAAAATCTCATCATGACATCTTGTGTCCCTAAAGGTTAAAGATGGGTCAAATAAGTTTAAGCTTTATATTGAAAGGCTTCCACTGAAACAAATGCTATAAAAACAATCATCACATGGAGATAAATCTGCAGGCAGCTGACAGCACAGCACAGAAATACATATCTGTACATAGCTTTACAGCCCTGCAGACCCTTTATAACTCTCAGTAGTTCCTTGCAAGAGATCTTCAGAGACTAACCTGAGCCTGATAGGCTTTTTAACTGCCTAATTTGTTCTCTATCAAGTGCCCAGGTTTGAATAAAATCTACACCAACTCCATTGTCAACAAAAGAAAACATTGCCTCCAATTTCCAGCTGTGTAAAGCTCAAGAACCATTAACCAATGGATGACAACTTGAACAACACGATCAAAACTGAGCTGTTGCAAGCATTAAGGAACGCAGTTCAGTTTAGTTAAAAATTCTCCCCCATTTTTGTGCTAACTGAACATATAAATGCTACAGTAAGCTGTTTCTGTGGTTTTGCTTTCTGCAAATATCTGATTGCATCAGATTCTTTCAGCTAATATCTTATTTTCATGTAATAAAGCATGTTTCTCCACAAGTGCAAAAGATGATTCAACAGCACTGAACTTATAGATATGTGTATATATGTATTTATTAAAAAAGTATAATCAATATTAAGTGCACTTCTATCTTATTTTGCTGAGGAATTAGAGAGGACACTTTCCCTGTTTTTTAAGTGAAAGTAACTTCAGCACAACGTTTTGCTCAGTCAGCAACATTCCATTAATGCTGCTGCATTCAGATAAAGATAAAAATAGAATTATGTCACATTCAGATTTTTGCGGTTTTGGTTTTGTTTTTGACAGACAATACCTTAATACCGATAGGGTCATAGGAGGGAAACTTTGATTGAGCAGAGAAGCTATTAGCATCCTTCCACATGACTAGGTACTAATTAGGTGTGAGGTTTTTTGTTTTGTTTCCAAGCCTTCCTGCTACCTAACTGTGGCAAATCCATGCTTTATATGCATTTCAAATGACAGAAGAAAAAAAAAGCATCCAACAAATCTTCTTCAAATATTTTACTTCTTTGGCAACTCAGCAAAAGCAGCCACATCTGATGTCTCTCACTAAAATGTTAAAGGAGAGTCATTTGACAAATATATTGATCTTATTTCAAAGTGATTATAAAGTTTTTGCTCTCACATTAATTTACCTACCCCCCTAAAGGAGCTCTGCAAAATAGAGTATATTAAAATGTTTGCCTTCATTTTGTCTTTTATTTGCGCTATCTGGAACTAAATTAATTGGGGTGCGGAGAGGAGAAACATGTAATTCCATTTTGTAAATATGATAGGTGGACTTTCTGCTAACAAACTTTAATAGTACATTGAAACACAAGGCTTTTGGCTCTAACTAGAAAGTGTTAGACTGTTTTCAATACTGATAGCAGTCCCTGAAGCATTCTTCAGGTAGGGACCGCTTGCTAAATCATTAAGGAAAGGCAAAGTGAACACCCCAAAACACAAGCAAGTTCTCAGGTGCAGTTCAAAACAATTCAATTTTGCTATACTGGTGTTTCCATATAGGCAGGTATGATCAAGTGATTTTCTAATTTTCTCAGGCAAAAATCTTGCACTCTGGCTACTTTTCCTGTATTGTGAAACATGATCAAAAGTCTTGATAGATTTTGAGCTCTTAAAGGTTCTTCAAGATGTGACATGAAGACCTCAAACCCTACTCTCATTCCCCACTCTCCTCATTTACTCTCTAAAACAAAGGAAATTTAACAAACGTGACGCAAAAGAACTATATCCTTAGCAATTTGTTTGACAACTTTATCCTTGGAGTACCAATGTAGCAAAGTGACCTACATATCAGGTGAGCAAGGCACTGAATGGCTTGAATCATCATTAACAAAACTGATCCTACAACAGTGATGCTGAAATGTGTGCTTGTAGTGATTAAACTGCAGTGGATGAATTCTGGCAACATTAATTTGTATACTGGCATAACACACATACGTAACATGTCATATGTAATGACATTCTTTCCTTGCAACCAGGCATATTTTCCCTGGGAGAGAAAAAGAAATGCAGAGCCATACAATGACATTTGTAGAACGGCATTCATAGTTACATTTTTACGTACACATCAAAGCAAAAGTTTGTATTCATCTACGTCAAGTCCATCAGAAAAGACTGCATAAAATAGCAGTACTTCCAAATTCACCCATTTAAACCCATACTTCTTACACACAATTTTCAGTTTTACGATGCAAATAGCAATGTCATCTCAATGCATTTCCACTAATTAATAGGTAAAGATAACAAATTCTGAAGTAAAACCTTGACATTTAAAAACATCCTGGTAACCATAACCATATCAAAATGTATCATTAAAAAGAGAGAGAGAAACAAAAATGGGTACTGATGGAAAATTAACTGCTCTTAGGCAGTTTCTGTAGAGGTCACTGCTCTGAATGCAGATGTTAAACTGAAGACTATCAATAAGGGAATACTGAACTTTTTATTGTATGACATGAACATCTGCTCAAGTGAGCTCACTGTAAGAGTGCTACAGTTACTTTTTTATTATCAGAAACAGAATTCAGCAGGTTAGAAGGAACAGTAAAATACAAAACAAATAATAAACATACATTAGTAGACTGTTCATTACTCATAAAACCTTGGAAACTTAGATATTGTGTGATAGAGCAAAATACCTCTGTATCCATGAATCAGGTACTCCATTTTCTACTGTAGTCTCATCTTACAGCAAAGCCCCCATTGTGTTTTATGTTCATATCTAACTTTGTACAAGACAACTTATTAAAACATAATTTACCCAATTATCTTGCTCAGAGAAGTAGCTCGACCCTCAGCTGAAGCTCTTACAAAGCAATTATAGGGCCATTTAGAATCACTGTTTTGATAATCTCACCTGCCAGTTCAAACCAATAGAAGAAAGCATTTCCTAAACAAATGAAGCAGCAAACTGAGAGGCTGTGGGCACATGGTAACACAGGAGAGACCATCTGTGCTGCCTTCCTGAATGGGCAGCAGGGGAAAGCACACTGCTGGGCAGGAGTTCACTGTGCTGTAGGGATGGCAAGGCAGAAGAGAGGGAGGAAAGGACTTGGTCCAACATCAAAAGCAATAGATACCAGAAGGGGTGAAGCCCTTGGGGTCTCACATTTCAGAACTCAGTTATTTTGCACTCAGATATTTAGTACTGCTACAGAGTAAAGCAATTGTGTTTAAAATATTCCTTTTGCCAACCGGTGTTGTCTCTGAGGAAATCAGGATACAGTAAACGTTGGATTTACCCCCCAAAGATTGACATCTACACCATGTAGCTGGGAGAAGTTGAGCTATGCTAATATTTATTGTTACTTCTTGCCCCAGAGAAAGTACTGGAATCACACACCACAGATAACTAACTACTCCTTCACTTCTGCCTGTTTAGAGAACACTCCTGATCACTTTTCCCTGTGCATGGCATGCCTTTTTCTCCCTTCCTAGGGACATTAGGGATGTCCCTAAATAAAAGATGATTACTGGTGAAATATCTACTTTATTTTATAATTATGTTCCATAAAGGAATATTTTGCAGCAAAACCTCTGGGCTCAGAGCAGAGAAGATATGACAGTTTAACAGTGTATCTCGAAGATGTTGTTTTGGCTGTTGCAACAGGAAATTCATGTCAGATACCTCTCAGAAATATAAACTTGAAGAAAACATTGAGTGTTGTATCACACCAAATAGCACAAAATATTCCAATATGCCAGAAATAATAAGGAATAAATGAAATTTTCAATTGACTTCCAGCAAATCTATTTTCATTACAAATGGAGATTTTGCATGTATTGCATTACTTATGGTAATTGCGTGACATCTATTATGAATAACCATGTATTCCAATCATCTCTTTTAATTATATTCCACCATAAGAGCAAGCCATGCAATACCTTACCCAGACTGTTAACTCTGTGTGTGCTGCATATCACGTTCTGAAGGCTGTGCTGAGGACTAACATTCAAGTTGTGCACAAACCATAACAACAGGAACAGAGTTGTAACTGCCATCTCCTTCATTAGCCAGAAACTAATTAAAAAAAAAAAAAAAGCTGAATTTAAATCCAGTTATGTGATAAGAAAAACTTTTCATTCCTTTCTTTTACAAAGTCCCTGGTAACAGGTGCCCAAATGCAAAGTGCATGGATTGCAAGTTGATGCAGGGAAGTAAGTAGCAGACTTTAGAGTTCTTAAAGAACTGAAGAAACCCCAGTGTAAGTGGACTTAAGTTTAGGTAGTGGTACAAATGCAGTGGCAGCACACTCATCTTTTGTGTTTGCTATCCATTGACTGTTTATGGCTGTTGAATTCGTTTGGGTTTACTGACGCGATAAAAAGCATAAAATTACAGGTTTGTTCAATAATCACTCCAATTATAAATTTGCTCTCTACTAGACTAGAAAATAACTGCTGGACTAAAAGTACTCATTATCTCTGAACAGAACTTCACAGTTTTTTCAGTAACAGGAATGCCAATTATGGGTTAAAACTCAAAGGAAATATTCATTTTATCTGTTCTGAATCCAACCTCAGTTTCCCTGCCATTTTTCAGACAAAACTTTGCTACCTCTAAGTTTTACTTTCATCCCTATAGCTTTGTTTCTCTGTCTTTTAAACTTCTTACAGCTCCTTAGAAGGAGGCTTTTCTCACTCCAAATTGATGATTCTATGATTTAGCCTGGTCTCTTGCTGTACTAAAATACAAGTAGATGTTTTGTGTTTTTTTTTCCCAGATGATCTCAGCCACCACAATGACAGGAATTTCACAATGTATCTACATATCTAAGCTGATATGGAAAAGCCAAGATGCTCTGCTAATTGTTAATGACGGTAAAGAAGAGAAAATGGGAGGCTGCAACTGAGCTAACAGTGAAATCTTTTTAAATAGGAAAGTGAATCCAGTACTTTTAACCTTCAAAAATACACTGCCTTCATATAAAACTTGATCTTAAAAATTATAATGTAAAACATAAAAATCACAACATGGGGAAGACAATAAGGAGCTGCTATGAAATGTGACCTTCCACAGCTATCAGCAGCCAACTTATTTAAAATGTTCAAGTACCACATTTTTTCACAATGACAAGAACAGGCTTTCCACACTGTTCATTGCTTTATGGGCATGGTGTAAGTGTGCATAATAGGTACCACAGAAGTGAGGACTCGTGGACTAGCTTCAAAAATTCTTCTGCAAGTCCCTGAAGTATGTAAGGACAAACAGTGCCACTTTTAGAGGGCATATATTAATAACACACCTTCAAAACTGTACACTGCATGCCTCTGAACTACTCATAGCAAGTGCAAGCATAACATGTTGGGCTTGAGGGTAAGTAATTTATAAGGCCTAAACAACAATGACAATTAACAGGTGAATGAGGGAATAAACTTAACTGTATTTCAGCATACGTTAGCAGTGTAGCCTAGAATCTGATCCATTATGACACACAGCTTATTTTTTTCCTAAGCCTATCTTTCTGTGATCTGATGACTCTGTACAAGCAAGGCTTTAAAGTCAGTTGAACACATCACTAATAAGAGACTGTTCATCCCTCTATGGCATTTGGTAAGATGGACTTGATATCAAGAACCAGATTCTACCCTGGGAGCTACTGTTTCTCCCACATATGGCCTTAAGGTATATATTTTTTTGCTATATCCTAAGAAATTCTTGTCATTATCCTGCTAAATGCATGTAAATAAGTAATCTGGTTAGTAAGTTACTCCATTTGCAAATTAGCAAAAAGAAAAGAAAGTTTTATTTCGTTACTTCTGGTTCTTTTTCCTTTCTGAAGTTGTGGCACACATCATTTCATCACCACCACCACATTAATGTAAACATGACCATGCAAACAGAATAAGTAAATCCTTATCATGAAGTATGTCTCCTTCAACAGTGAGCACTTTTCAAGTGAGGCAAAATTTGAAGGGAGAGAAAGTATTCTTATTAGACCAAATGATGCAGCTGGAAAATAAACAATCAAGAACATAAAGAGAGAGACAGGCAGACAGACCATCAGATGAGCTTTTGCACACAGAATCCTGAATCTATTATCTTCTGAAACAGCATTTCCTAATGTGCGTCAAACACCATCCCTTTGTTTGTAGTCTGCAAACAAAATGACTCCAGCCCTGACATAATTAACTGGTCTCTCTATCACCACTAAATTCAAGTGGCTTGCATACACAGAGCTGAGCAGTCATTCTTTGGGCTGTTTGAGCAGAGCATTTTTTTCCCAGAAGGTAGGCTGTGAATACAACGAAGCTGACCTACTGGCTTGCTACTGCCAGGGGTACAATCCCACCTGCCCTTTGTACAAGATAGCTCAACTCAGCTAAAAAACAATAAGCATAGGACTTGTTTTTCTTATCCTCATATGATAAGGAATCAGTGCTCAAATAAGAAGAATCACTGAACAATTTTGCTTGGGATCTGAAGAACAAAACCAAATCTGAGATATTTTCTCAAAAAGAAATTATCAAATACCGACAGTAAAGTAAGTCTGAATCTCTTTTGCATCCCTGCTAAAGAAACATACTCTCTATTTCCCCCATATTTTCACACAAGATCCATTACTTATATCTATTCTTCTCACTCACAGGGTATTTTCTATGCCAGCAAAGCTGCTACTGCATCGCTCTTCCAACTAATGTCTTCTTCCAGAGTACCTAGAAAAACTGAGTAATTCAAGGAATTCAAGTTCTCTCCTGCTGCAGTTTAATCCAGCGGGTGGCTGAGCACCAAACTGTTGTTCACTTGCCCCTCCTTTCCCAGTGTGATGGCAGAGAGAATTGAGATCAACAATGTAGAACTGGTGGTTTGAGATAAAACTATTTACTCAGATAGAGAAAAGGATGAAGAGTGAGATGAACTCCTGCCTCCTTCAAAACCCCTTCTGCTTGATGTCACATGGTATGGAATATCCCTTTAGCCTGTTTAAGTCAGCTGTCCTAATTCTGTTCCCTCCCAGCTCCTTGGGGCCTTCAAACAGCCTTGGCTCTGTATAGCACTGCTTAGCAGCAACTAGAAACATCAGTGTGTTATCAACATTCTTTTTCTCATAGAACCACAACTTAGCATCATACCAGATCCTCTGAAGAAAACAGTTTCAGTCCCAGCTGAAACTAAGATGACGACTCATTGTAACAAACAACATCATCTTTCTCAATGCGCTTCAGTGGTTGGCAGCCCTGCCCACTGCAGGGAGGTTGGAATGAGATGATCTCTGAGGTCTCTTCCAACCCAAGCCATCCTATGATTCTGAGTCCACACTATCTCTAAGGACCCACTTAGATTGCAAAGCCATCACAGAACAAGATGTTATTTTTAGCTCTTTGCTTGAAAGTGAACTGACACACCACAGTACTGATTCAGAACTGCTCTTTAGCATTGCACTAATGCGAGCTAATAACAGTAATGCATATGTAGCTTCTGTAACCAGCACTAAAAGAGTACTTTCCCACAGGGCTGGATATGTTTAATGTGTAGTTGTAACGGTGCAGGGTACATTACTGCAATATGCAAATGCAAATATTTATATTCTGCAATAACTGGTTTTTATTTGCTGAAGCTTAGTTTTATAGCAAATATTAACACTTCTTTGGGCTAAAAGACATAAAAATCATAATTATATAGCATAAATACAGATGTGATATATGTGCAGTGTACAAGCCAACTAAATCACAGTTAACAGCAACTCTGTAACTTCGGGAGGAAGTAAAACTTTGCATACATGCTAAACATTGGTTTTCAAGCTAAACACCATGGTTTTCAACCAAAGTTGTGAAAGAACCTGTCTGCCTAGAGCCAGCGTGCTACCTTCAAAGGAAAAATCTATCAGAACTGTAACAAAATTAAAAATTACTTTTAATATATATTATCACACAGTGCTGATCAATAGGTTTTTTAACTGCAAATATGTTAATAAAAGCACTGATTAAGTTGTCATAGTACATAATGTGTCACTCTCAAGTAATACAGCACTTCTGATAACATATGACAGGGCAGCTTATAGACATATAAATTGTACAGCAAACCAGATGCTATTCTTACACTGGATGACCCCAGATCCCGGCCAACCCAGAACAATTACAGTGCAGCTTTGGGTGTTATCAGATCTTTGAAGGAGCATCTGGTTCAACTAATGTTTTCTCTAGTCATTAACAAAGGAACAAGCCACAGTAATTCACAGCACAGCACGCTGCCTCAGCAACAAAAAAAGACCACCAACTTTGTATGGTAGATTTTCATATATGCTCTATTTCCTATAATCCCTATAACCACAATACTTTCTGGAAGAAGAGAGCAGATCCCTATGGAAAGACATAATAGTAAACAGTCCAGAACCCCAGAACCACTTAGTATATTACAGTTAAACAGTGTCTTTTTTTTTCCCCTTCACATGGAAAGCCTTTTTCATAATCAATTCCAGATGAAAAGTAATTGTAAAGTGTTTAATTTATTACATGCACACACATGTGCATGTCCACTATGAATTACTATAAAATTGCTTGGGCCTGATAAACCCTATCTCATTGTTCCCAGATGGAAAGCGTGTTTGTTGTTTTTTTTTTAATAGCCAATTCAATAAACTGTTGAAAAATGCTTTGTATAATATAGTATTGCCATAGATCTGATGTTTGTCTCTGTCATTACATTTTGCATTCAATCAATTTACAAATGTTGCTGTGTTCCTGTTGTGCTAGTTCTCCTTACAGCATCCTGAACAGAAATCCAAAGATCAATATCTTGTCTGCTGAAAAAAAGTGGGGCATAACAAATGAATTATTTTATTTACAATAAAAGTCCTAGCCCCAGAGTGGATTCTGCTAAGGCTCAAAATCATTTTTCATGTTTAACACAAAATGGAAGCAAGTACCCTGCACAACACAGTGAGAAAGTGATAAAAAACATAGTTCACTTATACTGAAAATATGAGCGAAACCATGTAAAACCATGGTGTATGGCTAGGAATGGATCTATAAGATAGTAAGCCATTCACAAAGTATTTGTAGCCACACAAAGTCCGTGTCAAAGAACAGACAGATTTTCTTAAAGACGACACTAAGGTTGTGCTCTGAACCATGGAAGCTGCAATGCTATGAATGAAATAAACTGAGAAGCTGGGGAGAAATAGTTCCTGCCAGCTGCACGACCTGATCCACTTCTTGACTTGTGCATTCTGAGTGAAGGAAGGACTGAATCTGCTGACAACTTACACATCCCCCTGCACTATTCCAGCTACTGAAAGCTATCTTCTCTAATACATCTAGAAGTTGTTCAAGACAGCCACAGATGGCTTTTCACAATCTATTTTCATAGTGCATTTCTATTGAAAATGGTATTGATATCTGTGTAAGCTTGCTGGGATATACACTACAGGCAACTGCCAAACTGCTGAGATGTGTGCTGCATGTAGTATTCCCATCTAGACTCCTGGCTCCATAAGCATCCACAGGGTCTGCTGAAACAGCATCATAGCACTTCTGTACAGAACAGGGAAAAAAAAACGCATCCCAAAACAAAAGCTTAATCGGCAAGACAGCCCCCAGGACAATGTGCCTGGCTGCTCTGAAATAAGACAGACAAGAGAAGGGAAGAGCCATCTTCCACTCTGAAATATAGGGGTGAACAAAGCAGGTATGTATTCCTCATGTCATGGCGAGACTTAACTGATTTGATGTCTTCACAGAGACTGAGAACAAGCACCTCTTGAGCCATAAGCATTTTTCCATTGGTGACAGCAATGGGACTGAATGTCCAGAGGAGAATAGACGCTAACCCTGCATGCTAGGTTATGTGCAGCTTTCCCTGTCAGGTTGTGCCACAAGAGTTGAATGAATTCGCTACAAGTGTCAATTGGATGAACATACTTTAGCTTGGACAGCAGAGATTGCAAATTAACGTCAGATCCCCCTATTCAATATTAAGGTACCAGTTAGTTCCTATTCAACAATCTGCAATGAGGACATCTTCCCTTGAGAGGTTTCTATGACAAAGAGGTTTGTGCATCCATGAACTACTGTGCAGCCATTAGAAAGAAACCTAATCCTGAGTCAGATAAGGCATCTCTCTGTAGGAACAGGACTCCTCTTTCCTTACCAGGAATATTATATTCTTGCTACTTCTACGCCTGGTTACTATTCGCACAGTTTGATTTTCAAATGTGAAGCTGAGTTCACAGGATTGACAGCTAGAAAGAAACAAAACAAAATGTTTAACGTGTTAACTGAGCAAGTATGCTTTGGCATTGCTCGAATCACAAAACCCAGATCTCCACAAGACCATTTTTCTGAAATTTCTGAGTACAACTGTATTTTAAAACTATTGCAGCAAATACACCAATCCCACGTTCTGTTTCAAGAGGGAATTTCAACTTTATAAGTTAATTAAAGCCACCACCTGGAGTGAGCTGGCTTCAAACTGATTTCCTTTGTCTCTCTAATGCACATGCATTAATATTTTATTTTCTACTGGAAAAAAAAAAAAAAGAAAAAGAAAGAAAGAAAGGAATGTCACAAGTATGCCAAAGACAAGGCAGATAAAATTATTGCAATAAAACAAAGAAGATACACTTGTTACTGCCAGGTCTTGAGACAAATGCTGCATTACACAGACGTTTTAAAAGCTCACAACTGCAAATTGCTCTATTTTACATACTATGTTCCAGCCTTTGCATCAAGATCTTTCCTACTTCTTTTTTTTTTCCTGTAATGAGGAAGAAAGTGTTGGGGCTTTATTACCTGAACATTTATTCAACGGAGAAACAAAGACTATATTATATATTACAATGCACAAGCTATTAAAACAATGTGACACTCTAAAATATGCTGCAATACTCATTATGGGATAACAAAGCTAAATTTGAGCAAATAAATGTATCTGCCAAACAGTCAGCAATAACTACGCAACTAGACTTCATAATCTTTAATTATTTAAGAAGGAAAGAAGCTTGTAATAATTAAGTTTTACAGGCTCCTTAAATTGACACTTCTAGATGCTCACAAAACTTTTAAAAAAAGTCTCTTCCAGCTGAAATCTCTCATTTGCTTAACAACAAATGCCGTTGTTCACTTAACTAACTAACAAAATCATTAACTATTCCTTTATAAGCTTTCCCTTCCAGCACAGGAAACGTTTTGTTTACTCTCTGGCTTGGACAATACATAAACCAATGTGTAGGCATTTACAGGCTCACAGTGACCAATGCAATACACTCTTTCAACAGCTCTGAAAATATTTTCCCCAAAACTATGAAGAAACTGTAAATCATTGTGATTTACATCAGATACTTTATAAACTTGTAATTGAGAAGAGCAGCTCATTTAATTCCTTAAAACATATTAGCGAGACAGTAACATGTTTAAAATTTCTAGGAAATCTGTGCATCTTTGTCATACGTTTATAACCAAACGATCTGCCTTCTGGAATGAATAGAAACATTCAAAATAGGTGCATGTAAGTTCTACACTGAAGAATTGTAACAGGTAGGAATGATGGGAGGAAATTCAACACTTCAGGAGAAAATAAAATACATCTATAGATTAAACAATACACATCAAAATCAGTTAATCACATGTTAAATTATGAAAGAAAAAAAAAACCTACAAAAACACAGAAGAAAAGAAGGCTTTAAATGAACTCCAGACTTATTTTCAACACGCATCTAGCCACCATCTCACTGAGTTCCCATGAAAAGGTTACCAGAAAACTCTATGGAAATGAACTGATCACTTGTGTTTCTAAAAAGTTCAACTCTAGCCACTGAAATGAGTGCAAGTTACTCAATTCTGACCATGAAATAATATGCAACACTACAAAATAAAATAAATAGAGGCATCTACCATTCATGCATAGCGATCTTCCCATAACGTCTCTAAACAGAGTTTTACTTACAACACAGGGCTTCATTTTTTCCTCAGAAAGCATGTGTTTGCTACACAGATGGTTTATTTAATCCATTCCCACCTAAATTAATAAAGCAATCTGCATCCCCTCCTCCCCCCCCCCCTTCCCCAAAATAATAGCCTTCATACAGGATTCCACTGCCATTTGACAAATTGCATACACTTAGCAACATGAACCTGAACAATCTCCGTAAAGGAGTTACCACCGCTAAAAATATGTGACATTATTGAAGATGTGCTATGTAGCATAACATGGAACTTAAACAGTAGCCCCTCATATTCACTTTAAAATGCTTTTAGTAGCACCTGGCTGTTGATACATCTTCTGTGGTGAAAAAGGTCAATAGAAATTCACCTCTAAGGTCACAGTTGCTAAGCAACTGTTTTCGGCAGTTCTGCATCACCAACCGAGCATGTTAGGTTCCACCGCCTGGCTTCAGAATAAATCCGCGCAGCACCCTACCTGGCCTGATGAGCACACTGAGCTTCCCCGCTTCTCCCAGGAGTGCTGGTGCCCATGGTCAAGGCACTGGTCAGAAGGATACGGCCCGGGACCACCGGCTTGCGGTTCACAAGAGCAAAGGAGAGCTCTGTCTTCAGGAAGACCACGGAGGGCTTGATGAGGTTCTGGCCAAACCGCAGCATGATAGACGTTGTCCTCTGGGTCTGAAAGAGACAACAGTTGGGATGACTGGAGCACAAACTTTGCTTTTCTGGACAACAGGAATAAGACAGCCAGATCGTCTGAGTTCATTCTGAAAGAGTCCCCTGTGCTTATCGAGGTCCCAGGTTCACAGAAGGTCTAACCCATCCTTCTGAAATCTTAAAACGGTGGTGTGACTTCCTTCCGAAGCAAAAACTTTACATGGATTCCTTAAACCCTTTTCTCACATCATCTTAGCTGAGCTACAAAATTCTGGAGAGGATGTAAATTCTTCCTCCCATTGTCATTAGTTTGGTATTACATATGTTTTGAGTCATATGTGCTTGGAAAAGGACAAATGATATTTCACATGCCCTATGCGTATGATCAATAGCTGGGTGCAACATTTTCTCTTACACAGAAAGCCAAAGATTCCCATTTTCATTCACTAAAACTTTCCCTCCTTTCAGGGAGAATGGAAATCCTTCTTAAATAGCTAAGGTGCAACTTCCACAGCATCTATTTTAGGTCTTTAAGCCCTGGAGTATTTAAAGTATTTAATTCAATCAGAAATATCCAAGATGCTGCAGGTTAAAATATGAAGAAACATAGAATTTTATGTGACACAATACTTCAGACACATCAAAAGCACTGCAATAACATTATCTTGCTTGAACTAAGTAACTAACCAGAAAATTCAGTTTTATATGTTTCTTCAGTTGGGAAAGACATTATTAAGAGTCAAATGGGGTCTTCTGCTGTTCTTTTCTTGCAAGCCTATTGTGCTTACTAGACCCAAAGCGCTGGACACATTTTAGTTCTTTAGTATGGATTCCACTTTCATGGTTCTTAATCTAAAAGATTTATTCTTATTTAGTGTCCCACTCCTTGTGTCTGCTCCACCTAATGGTACAGGTACATAAGTAACCTCTAAGTGCACGCACTGTGAAAGAGAATTTGGAAAGTGACATATGCTTGTCCTTTGGATGGAAACTCTGGCTTTTTCAACTGATTCCATAAAAGAACTTAACTAAATTAAATATAAGTTAGGGAGTGTATATATATATATGAATACCTCCAAGATGTATGCCAAAGTAAACATATGCAGCACTATTAGGCAAAAAGTTTGGGTCACCACTGCTCCTTTCCTGATGAATGTTTTCAGTAACAATAAAGAAATGCTTTTTCACCAAATGTTGAAAGGATCCATACACAGGATTTGACCACAGAATTTAGATCAACTATGCCATATATTTGTCATACACCTACTACATATATCTTTAACTTATTTCACTGCCTTCCTTAGATATATACATATATTTGCTTACTTTATAAGACTATATAATAACATATCTGTCTTTCTCTCGATTCAGACTAAATAAACTCAGCAGGTGTTTCAAACTTGTGCTGGTTGTACTATACAACACTGCAGACCCCCAGCACTTTTCTCTCAAATTAGGAGATTACGGGAATTTTTCCTTGAACAATTATTCATTATCTATTAGATATATGTAAGCTGCTTTCTACCCTAGTTATCCTCTGTATTTTTCTCTGTAAAGTATGATTGTCTCCAGTTGATATCAATACAGATATTTAAAAAAGCATTAGAGAAATGAGTAATGGGTGAAACAGAAAAACCCATGATTGTGCAGCAGCATACTGCAGAAATGAGAGAATATTCCAGAGCACAGTGAGGCAGGAAAATGCTTCCAGCATGAGCAGCTTCTCAGTCATCTGAATCCTATCTGCTCATTGCCTGAATGACCTGCAAACAAGCAGAAATTGATGCAGTACAGGTGTAGGCATGCAGGTCACGAGATGCAAATAGTGTGTGCACAGGGTTTCCCAGCTGATTGCAATCACCTCACTAAGTCTGCTCCTCCAAGGAATTCAATTCTTCACATAATGAGGAGGTCACTGCCAGGTGGAACCAAAATCTAAATATAATTGGTAAAAGATGTTTCTTCTTTAATGATAGTAGTCTTTCTAATCCCAGTAATAAGGAGGACAATTAGGTAGCAATGTTAGAAAATGAAAGAAATCCATTTCTGATAAAAGGAAATTTCAGCCCAGTTTAACATAGTTTCTGTTCTGACTATTCAGATGAAAAGTGTATTTACTCTTCCTCATATTGCACATATACATTACACTGCCTATTTCATCTGCCTCATTTTCCTAATTAAATTTCCTTCAAGCTGTGTTCTTGCAGTTGTAGGTGGGAATACATTACTAAAGGCTAACCTAGCAAGTATTCTAATTTTACAGCCACAACGGATCTGAGATCTGTATAATCTCTACTAGAAAACAAAACAAACCTCAGATTTATATTGGCAGTCTACTTTACACCCAGAAAAGTAAGAGTGCTAAAATTAAGCAAAAGGTTGAGATTCACTGACATATTCAAATGCTACTCATGCATTTATGATAATTTTGAGATCTAAACATACGCTTCAAATCTCCAAGTATGTTTGGTTTCAGGGGTTAAGAGTTTTGTTTTGTGCTTTTATAATCATAGAAAAGTTTGAGTCAGAAAGGACCTCTAAGGATCATCCATTTTCAATCCCCTTTGCCATGGGCAGTGACATCTTCACTAGATCAGGTTGCTCCATGTCCCATCCAACCTGAGCTAGAAATCATGGAGGCTGCAGAATTGATGGAATGAAATACACAAGATACATGTATAATTTTCACACAGCAGCTCTGTAGTAAAGACCAATATGGTATCAAATGACTCTATTGCCCATAAGGGGTGATGACACTAATTCTTCAGGCTGTCTTCCTGCCCTTACAGACCAGCTGGATGCTTAATGGAGGCAGTGGTAGTACTCCACAACGCCCTTTTATCGTACAGTTACTTGCCCTTAGATAGGTGCTGAGATCAGCGCCTGCTGGGAACCTGGCTTGATGCTTTCACTGAGCAATCACATGAACACTCTCTTCAGAAACAACAAATTTGGTTGTAAGGACAAAACACACAACAGTGCAAAATGGGCTGCTAACTTAAAGTGCATATTTTGAAAAAAAAGCCAATTATAATGCCATTATCCCTGTTCTAATGTAAATGAATATTTCAGAAACAATCTGAGTATATTTTAAAGTTTGCCATTTTACAGTATTAATGTCACCTTCTCATTAATTGTGACACTTCTTATTCTGCTACTCGGTTTCACTGTAAAAACACAGCAAAATGGCAAAATATTTTAAAAGCCTATACAAACATCTACAAGACAAGATAACTTGCATCACACACACTATTTAAGGGAACAAAGAAATTCTTCAATAAATGATGCTTATGGCTAACTTCAGAATTTTCTATGGCATTTTCTAAACTGCCCTTTATCTTCCACAATTACATCATTAAAGGCATATCTGGCATTTTTCCAAAGTTTGATTGTGTGGAATGGGCTGTCTGTACTAAGACACCTGAAACCTGCATTATACTGAATGAATGACAGACAATGAAGAACTGCTATCTCTTGTCTTGTAATGCTTTCCTGTTTTGTAAAGTCATTCTCTCCCCTTGCTGCCTCTTTGTGAGGATGAAATCCACACAACTCAGAGTCTTACTTAGCACTAGCAATGAATTTTCTTGTTTTGAGCAGTCAGAGTTTGCCATTTTGATCAAAGAATGCTTTAAAAAAGTAATGAAATGAAAGCATATTATTCTGAAATCAGTATGTTTTTATACTATCCCTTTGTCCCTGGGGTGGCTATATCTCTCAGCATCCTCTACTCCTACCCTTGTAGAAGACTTAACTAGTATTTTGAGCCAAAATATAGCATCCTGCTGCTATTTCTGCTCTGAAAAACCAAGAATTATTGTAAAATTAGCAAAGGTGTGACAGCCATAGCCTAGTTTCTCTCAGTGAGGTTGGTACTTAAAGCTCTACACATAGCACTGAAAGAAGCAGCATGAATGATTATTTTCCATTTTCACCACCCACAGAAGCTACCAAACAGAAAGCCCATTAAATGTGATGCATGCGGCCAGTCCTGGTGTTGACAAGGACTGATTTCTCACGTCATACACAGATTATGATGAACTTGAATCCACTACATATGGCTTCACCTGCTTAATCTAGCAGCAAAGAAAACATCAAAATTATTGCTATTTAAATACATCACCATTTTCTCAGCATGGTCAATCAAGCTAAATTATCTACATGTAAGATGAAAATAGACTGTGGTCTGTTGCATACTACCAAAGCACCATAATATATATGATCAAAGAATGTCCTGGGCTGAAAAGGACCACAATGATCATCTAGTTTCAATCCCCCTGTTATGTGCAGGGTTGCCAACCACCAGACCAGGCTGCCCAGAGCCACATCCAGCCTGGCCTTGAATGCCTCCAGGGATGGGGCATCCACAACCTCCCTGGGCAACCTGTTCCAGTGCGTCACCACCCTTGGAGTGAAAAACTTCCTCCTAATATTAAACCTAAACCTCCCCTGCCTCAGTTTAAAACCATTCCCCCTTGTCCTATCACTGTCCACCCTTGTAAACAGCAATTTCTCTCTCCTGTTTATATGCTCCCTTCAACTACTGGAAGGCCACAATGAGATCTCCCCAAAGCCTCCTCTTCTCTAAGCTAAACAATGCCAGTTCCCTCAACCTTTCCTCATAGGAGAGGTGCTCCAGCCCTCTGATCATCTTAGTGGCCCTCTGGTGCTGCTCTAAGAGCTCCACATCCTGCACTGGGGGCCCCAGGTTTGAATGAAGTACTCCAGATGGAGTCTCCTAACAGCTGAGTAAAGAGGGACAATCACCTCCCTCTCCCTGCTGGCCATCCCTTTTTTAATGCAGCCCAGAACACAGTTGGCCTAATGCTAAGGACCATCCATTTGCAATCCCATAGCATGCCTTCCACTCACAGCTCTGTTCCCTTTCACCCAAGCTGCAGCAGCACTGTTTCCAAGTCCTTCTGGGGCTGTGTTTTTCCATTCTGATCTCATGTTGTTGGCCTCATAGTCTTGCACTTGCAAGCTCTAGTACTAGAGCACCTGAGCAAGCTCTAGTGCTAGAGCAGACTTTTCTGGAGTGTGACCATACCCTCTGTAAGAACTGCCCCTTCCTCCCCCTCATCTCCAGCTACCTGGATTACAAAGCAAAGCTGTTTGGATTACACCAGGAGACCCTGGAATACACCCACATGAGGCTTACTGACCAAACAGCACCCAACCCTGAGCTCAGCACAGTCCTGGTAACACTAACAGCATCATAAACAGAGCAGTTCCTGCAATGTCCACAGGTCTCCACAAGCTTTTTATCTTATTGAATTAATAAATCCAATACAAACATTTAGAGGAAAAGGCAGGCACTGTACTTCATTTAACAGTTCCTCAGGAATACAGATAAAGAGTCATTTAATGAAAATGTATTACCAGATTTATATTTATATATAGCTAAAACTAGATAATGGGCTCTTTACATTTATGTGTGGTGCATCTGTGTTGAATGCTAGATGTTGGAATCTTTAAGACATCCCATTACCTTTCACTTTATTATCTTATATATGCAAATGCACTCCAAAATAAAGCCATTTAAACCATGTTATTCAATGGATACTAGAATTAATAAAGTCTTGTTTCAGAGGATTTATGTCTCTCTCTTTGCCATAACTCTCTTTGCTCCCCCCACTAAAATAAGTCCTCCTCCATGGCCCTTACAGCATCCTGGTCAGGTGAGTGACAGTAGTGCTGTGGTTAATTCAGGCTTCTGCAGGCAATGAGTAGCCAGGCCAGAGGCACATACTGCCTGCTGCCAAACAGTATGTGTAACAGCTGGGAGGATAAAGGCACTCCCACCTCAACGAGTAGGAGCAAGGATGTGCCACAGAAAAACAGACTGTTCTAAATGTACAGTCTAATTCTGTAACTATTACCATGGTATGCACACATAACTAATTATACACTACACAATTAAAAGATGAACTGTTGAATTCTTATTTAAAGGTTTATACAACATTCACTGGCAAAATGCAAATGCGCATGGCTTCCTTACTATTTCTGCTTCGTTTAAACCAGTAGGACTGCAAACTGCATGCAAACAACAGTAGAAAGAGAATAGAGGAAATTGCTGTAAACACAGAATACAGCTTGCAAATCTTTCAAAAATACAGACTGCACATTTTAGGGAACTGCTGTGAAGAAAGGTAGTTGTGGGTAAAGGAATTAGCCTGAGAAAGAGGCAGTACACTTCCCTAGGCTTTGCTTTCCCTCTCTGCCCATGTTTTCTGTCATTTTCCACAACTCACGCTTTTTGTATACATAGGAACTACAGATTATCTATCCACAAGCAACTATAGGCCACACTATGGTTACCCAATACAAGGAACTGAGAAACTTAGGCTCTCGAACTGGAATAACGGAGAATGGAGAGATACAACAGGAGCTGTGCAACCCCTTCATGCAACAGTAAGCCTTATCTAGAGCAAGATGATGAGAACTATGCTACCCACCAAAACAGCAATTGTTGTCACATGCATCTCCCAAACTATTTTATAATTCAATATGTCCGCCTGAAATTACTTAATTATGAGGTTTGCTGTTGTTGTTGTTTTCCCCCACAGGGGATGGTGAGATCTTCATAAATTATCCACTAAAATGTATCATTGAGGTTTCTAGCTTCAACAGATGAGTCTGAGAATTAGGATGTATAATCAGGACACAGCATTTTCCTCTTTGTTGATTTTCACAAGCAAGAGAATTCAAGGGTAGTCTTGTCAATATTCTTAAAATTAAATTTCAAGAATATAAATGTTGGAAGGTATTTCCTGCTCTGTAACACCGTGTAGCATAAATATAGATAAGTCAAAATCAGAGAGGAAATTCAAGAGCCTAAATGTGCACTTTCCATATGCTGGTCTGCATTTTTGGTAATGGCTGAGGAATGCTTAAAATGCTCCTTTAAACATAAGAAGTTTTAAGAGCACGTGATTTCCCCAAGTATATGATATTAATGGTCTTATGTCATAATTACGTCATAGCATTTACTGATCAGAACTATAACTGCGTATGCACACCATTCTCCGGCTTCCTTTGTATTTATAGTTGCCAAAAATCCTGAAAAGCGTGCGATTGTCAGTACCCTAAGGTTCCTGAATTTGTTTCCTTTTAGGCATTCTCAGTGATTATTCATGGGCGTACTTTCTCTGTACAGCATTGCATGAGTCACATAACAAAGCTAGAAACCAAGCAAATAATTTTGTATGTTTTTGCTGCATTTCTGCCTTCCTTTCCAACTCCACATCACTACAGACACGAACAAAAATGTTTTAGTGTTACTCTTTTTAACTTTTCAAGATTAAAGAAAAGAAGCATCACAAAACATTTATGGTCACACAATGAGCTGGAATAACTGAGACAGTATTAGGTTCTCATTTGTCAGTAAACTTGATAACATTTTAAAGAACTGGGTGCCAGATGACTGCTCTGCAACTAATTCGGGAACAAATTTCTGTATAATCTACTGAAAGTGCTTTGGAGTTCCTTGCCAGCAAGGCTTTCTAATAAGATATTCATGAGTAATTAGAAATCTATAGACGTGATTAAATCTTAATCTACAATCTGCAGGATGAATGTCTAGGCTGAAGCTCTGCAAACTGGCAGAGAGCTGTGCCAGAGGTCCCTCAGTAGGTTCAAGTATTTGGCTGACATTTGTCAAAGCTGAAGCTCTGATTTATTTGTGAATTTCTCAGACTGCACTGGTTTCTTCTGGACAGACAACTCATAAAACAGACCACTAGCTCATTTCCACAGCTCTCCAGTACAGCCCTGACTGCCCAAGTATCAAGATCAAATATTTTACAGAAAGTGGGCATAAATTGGATATTTCTAATGAAGGATTTGGACTACCACTGCACCTCTTAAATAATGGATTTAATTTACACTGCCTTTATTATTTAAAAGATCATTTCCATCATATGTATGTACTACACAAGCTACCCAGTAGGTGATTCTATTCAGCAAAGCCAAGATCTCACTCTCATATTTTTCCCCAATAGCAAGAAGTGGTTACAGACTTAAGTATGAGACTCTGACTGAACCTACCAAAAAATTCATTTTCTCTTGTTGTAAGAAATTGATTGGCTTATGCAAGCGCATTTCCCAGGCAGGACAAAACATCCCAACTTTGTACACACAGTAGCCTTCCCGTTTCACTAAATCGATGCATTTGACACAACGGGGTGAATGTAGTCTAATAACAAGTGACATGCAGGCTAATGTCAAAAAGGCATTTAAAGAAACAGCTTTTCTAACTAGTCTGGCAATTGCAACATACATAGATACTGCTTCGATGAACAAGAAACATTTCACTTCTCTAATCAGCCAAAGATTTCAAAGAGCTTTGGAAAAGTATATAGATATATTCACATTATGAACGGGAAAACAAAGCAGAGAGCCTTTACAGAGCACAAATTGCCAGAAAGGGATAAAGGAAAATCTTTTTTTCCTTGGTCAATCTAATCAAATTCAAATCCTCTGAAGTTAGCTCCCAGATCACTAATATTCAGCCTTGGGTCAAATCCATACTACTGGTATTGAGAGACTATGAAGGACTGCAACCTTATCTTCAATGATCTCTGCTACTTTTTCAGCAGCCAGCAAGCCTAAAACAAGAGCCAGTGTAAAGTAAACTGCCAACACAGACAATACAGGCAAAAACACTTAGTGAACCATGTAAACATGTTTTTATCTAAAATGAGGAAGCAACACATACAAACTGCCAACTAAATTTTTCCTAAAGAAAAGAATATTGCTTTGTTAGATCCACTGTTGAATCTTATAGAATGTAAAATCCCTTCAGAAAGAAATCCAAATATACTATGAAAATAAATGAAAGTAAATTTGGAAGGACCCCCCAGATACATACAACAGGAAAAAAAAAAAAAAAAAGCAGGTAAATTTTAAGCTATGTTGTTTCTCAATATTTATTCACCAAATTATCTGGATCACAGATTTCAATATTCCCAATTAATCTTTCTACAGTGCAAAAACCAAGCAAAAAGTATGAGAACTCAGATGGCTTTTGTAACCCCAACTCACGTGCAAGCATTAAGAAACAGTAGTAGTGCCTTCCCCAGGCGCCACTGCCTCTCCTGCACCTCAGGTGACTCTGAAGTTCCACCACTTTCTGAAAAGGCTCAGAGTTACTCTGTGATGCTACACAAGATATGAAATACACACTTCTCATTAACAATCAACAATGCCACGTCAATTTTCAGTTTACATTGGGGATGCAGGGGTAGATTTCTAGACACAAGGAAAGTACACCTGAGGCTGAACACAGTAAGCACTACACAATTTGGAGTGCACCATAAATCCAAACTTAAGTCTTAAAATGTGCATCCAAATTTGGTGAATTTTTCTGACCTTAATCTCTGTCAGTTCCCCATCTGTAAAACTGAGATAATACCACTTCCCTCACTGGGGCTTTGTGGAGATAAATTTAATTTAAAACCTGTGAAGCACTTGGATACTGTAGTGATGAGCAGCATAGAAAAGTGTATGAGGAATTAATAATTCTGATGTCTGAGCAGGGCCTGAATGATGTGCTGTAAATAATGTCCAAGGCCACACATCAAACAGTGAGGATAAAACAACATCGTTAATAGCCACTCATTAACAGCATTGTCCATCACGTGCACTGAGTAAGGAAGAAGTCTTTTGGAAAAGTACTAAGTATTCATACAGGTAAAGACTTTCTCATAATGCCTATGCATAGGAGAAGCTGAATTTAGGTTGCAGTGCCAACCTTAATGCTCACATCCTCTTCTCCTGACTGCTCCCTTTTGCATTATTAATCATACTCTTTCCACGCAGTTTGTATGTGTAACATTTATACACAAAGAATGAATTATGATCTCATTGCAAAGCTCTCTGATTTCCATGCACAACTGGTAATGAACAAAAGCTGGTTAAAAAAAACTTCCATTAGAGAAATAAAATACTGAGCTTGCCGAGGCTTGGAAAATTCAGCAGGGCTCCTACTGAGTCTTCTCTCTGGAATTGCTCAAAACAGTCCAAGTGCTACTTCTTTTAGCACTTACTGTGTAATACCATAAGAGACTGGGAAGAGGAGAATGTATTGGAGGACTATCCTTTTAATTTTTATCACAGGCATTCCATTTCTAATTTCAACAACAACTGACACCTTCCCTTTGCTTGTTCCTGTGAAAATAGGCAGAAATTAAACCAGAGGCATGCATGGGAGCATTGCCCCTGGATGCTCTCCCGTACCTTCCTCTCTCCAAAAAGCCCTTCTGCACCTTGTGGGAGCAAGGTGATGCTCACATTTTAAAGCTGTATAAAGCTATGTATAAAGCTGCAAGCCCTTTTCCAGCAGCAACTCCCTCCCTCTCCAGACCACACATGCATGCTCTCAAGGCATTGGGTACCACTGCAACACCCCCTGCCAACAGTGTGGTGGAACTTACCAAAAGAGCTCTATACTAACAATCCTGCCATCGGACTCGTGGCAGTAAGCTCTAGGAAGCTGGAGAGTTTCTAGTCCTGATCTCTTTTAGATGGCATATGAGTTAATCATGGAATGCAAGAGTAACACCCAGCAACAAAACACCAGAACCAGATCCTACCTGTGTAAAATTATCAATTGCCTTGACTATCTACTAGATCAAAGTAAGTGAAATCTATTATATTCCAGCTAGGATATCTGCCTTCAGAGAGTACTTGGAAGACATTTGTTCACATCAACAGTGCTTTACTATACTTTGTCAACAGATTTTACACATATAAAACAATGTTTATAGTAATATCAAAACATAAGACATTGTACCTAGAATATTCCATCTTCTCAAAATGGAAACAGAAAGATAATTTTTAAATATTTAGTTAGGAGTAAACTCAAATTTACATAATGATATGTCACATTTTCAGCTAGTGATGAAGACAAACATGTCTGCATATTATCAGTACTTGAAAGCGTAGTCATTTCTGTTTCACTTTGCTTACACAATGCCTCAAGAGATTTTCACACTAGTGTGCATCATTTCAGATGCTTCTGCTATTTTTTCTTTTATTTAACTAGTTCATTGTTGAAATAAGTTTGGGACATTACTTCTGTAGCAGTAAAATATTTGGTACTTGACCAAAGTTTGAGATACACTCTAAAATAATTGTATTTGCCTTTAGCAAACAATTTATTTGAATTTTGAACAAAACTGCTGATGGAAGCTGATGAAAACTACTCCAGCTTGAAATGCACTGACAGATGTGCTATCTAGCAAGGGATTTCCCTGAAAAATTTCTAATTTTCTTTCACTAATTTAAAAAAGGTTCATTTAAAATCTGTTAGAATATACCGAAGTACAGAGTCACACGATTTCTATTCATGGGAAAACAGGGAAAACATAGCTGAGAAACCTAAGCCACAGCAGCTAGAAATTCATTCAAAAACCAGAAGTCTTTTAAATGATTTCACATTTTCTAGCAAACAAACTATAAAGCCTACAATTTAATCACAGAATTAATATAATTCACATGCATTTTTCACTTTATGAGCTTTCAGGGGGAAAAACGTAAAGAAAAAATCCACAGAAAGCTTTCTCATTTTCCCTCTCTGCTGAAGAGGTACTTATTTGCTAAGAAACAAATTTAAGCAAACACCAACAAAACACAAGCATACGAACACTGCATTAAAAAAAAAAAAAAAAAGCACTACAGAAATACTGACATCTCAAATTTGTTGTATTAAATCAAACAATATATTTCAAAGTTATGATCTGTAGAAACTGGAAGAGTTCCTCCACAGCTACAGGAACTGTGCTTTTTACAAAGCCAAAATGACATCAAATAAAGAAATTCATCAATAATTATGAAAACCCAGACAACAACATGGCCAAAAAAAAAAAAAAAAAGCTCCCCCAACCCTCATTCCAGACCCTTCACAGGTCCTTTGCCCTTCTTTGGACACACCCCAGAGCATCAACGTCTTTCTTGGAGTGATGGGCCAATACTGAACACAGCACTCAAGGCATGGCCTCACCAGACCTGAGTACAGAGGACAGTGGCCATAAGCCTTATGGAGCAGTATGCTCTACAGGTTTAAGCAAATAAATCTTGTTCTTATGCTCTCTGAAGGAACTGTACTAGCAACCTAATCTGAGTTAATTCAGGTTCTTTAGTATTAATCTCAATGAATGATTTTTATTTTAATACATGCTCCTTAACTTTGAATTACAATAGCTGAATGAAGCTTCTCCCTTCTAGAAACTCCATGTGCTCTCCATGCTCCCTTCAGATCTGTTCCACATGTAAATAACATGAATTCACTTTCCAGCTTCTTGCTGGCATAGCATTAAAGCACAGAAACCCACAAAACTGAACATTTCCTGAACACAATAGAAGCACTTGGAGATTGTGTTGTTGCTTTTTGCCTGCACATAAAACACTTTTAACGCATTTCACTACATGTAAAGAGAAACAACCAGATAGCAACATAAAGAAAAATACTTCTATTCTACATTCAGCATATAAGTCCCAAGCTATGATAGATCAGTGTGGTAACGTTAAAGCCTGAAGCTTCATTAAGTTCCTTGATATCCTTTAAGATGTGGGATTGATTTTGTAATTCATTGTTTTAACTGGAGAGTATACAGGTTGCTATAGCAATGGCTAATCTACATTCCAACATTTGAATAGTTTACATGGAATGCTCACTTCTACATGTACCTCAGCAGAACGTAGAGCACAAGACACTACATCCCTAGATGTAGCTTTCCAGTTTGCACCTGTGCCTTGGATGTTTGTAGGGAAGTATGCTTCTGAAATCTTTGCATTACAGATAAAGAAGCTACTCTGCAAAATTAGTAATTTGGGATGTAAGAGCTAAGATGAAAGAGTCGCATCATCTCACAGGAAGTCCCTGAAGCTATTACTGCTTCTCTTGAAAAGTGATCTGAAACTCAAAACTAGTGCAAGCAGCCGCTATTTCTGCTGTGCAGCCACACTTCTCCTCTGTCAGTTCTGTGCACAGGGACAAACAGGACCAAAGGGATCCCCTGTGCACAGGGACAAACAGGACAAGCAGGATCTCAACAATGGCACCTGGGGGGAGCCCATTCAGAAAGGCACGGCGAGGGAAATTGCATGCCAGTGCCCACTCTTCATTTGGATGGGGACGATATCATTGGGAACTGCAAAACTGTATTCCCACTTTCTACACATCTATAAAGAAAGTCGGGCTAAAATTTGCAAAACTGCTTTTTATTTAATGAAGAAATATGTACATTTAATGGGGAGTTTTTAATTTAATAAATAATAAAGTTTATTTAATGAAGAAAAATGAATTATTTGGAGAACATTACTTTATGGGAGAGTTCTGAAGACAAAATCAGAGCACATTATTAGTATTTCATTTTTTTAATTAACAACGTATGCATGTGCATCTATGTCTAGCGCACTCAGCAACAGCTGAGGTATCTGAAAGAGGCATTTCTACTGTACAGATATTGTCACTGTTTCTGCATTAGAGGAAATTCAGCAGAGCACATCCCCCAGCTAGTTACACTCCCCCTTATTTCTTACACATATTTCTATTCCCAAACCCTGCTGAACATAAACATACAAATACTAAAACATTCATTGGGTCCGTAGAAAACAAGCCAAGGCACCAGAAGCTACAACTATTATTTTCTCAAGTTCGGAATGCAGAATTTACCCACCCTCATGCAGAGTGTTCAGGGAAAAGACAGAAGAGTGCAGGATGATAGATGGATCCAGACTGAGCCATCCTTTATTCTGCAAATAGATCTTGCTAATACAGTAGCATACGAACGATCAACTCTTCCCCAGAGGCAGCCCTTTCCCTCAACAGGTATGGAATCTGACATGACAAATATTGATTTCCCCTGAGGAATTTATTTTCCAAACACAAGTGAAGTATTATCTCAAATCAGCAATCAAGCCTCAGCAGCAGTTTACACGTAAAGACATTTAAAATATTACTGTTGTATAAATAGTATGTAAATAACCAGGTATGCCTAAGCGCAATATGTATTTGCAAACAATTACTAGATGTATTAGAAGTATTGCAATACTTAATTATTACTGAATCAACACTGTTCGTAAGTTAACACCCATATTTCAGTGTCATTCACTGAAGTCATAATCCAAATTCCTATTAAAAGGAAGGAAAAATTCTGATCACACTGTAATCAACAGACACAATCTAAGAAATCCCATTTATCCATCAATACCATAGATCTAGTCTCTTCTGATGTAATTTAATGCCATTTCAGTTACACAAAGTTAAACTAGGTAAATTACCCATAATTTATTTTACTATTTGAGATAATTTATAGCCTCTTTCTGCAGTCGACAGTATGGCTCCCCTGGATGAGAGACTATTATTTGACTTAGTTTTTTGATTTTTGTATCATAAAGTTCACCAGACTTGAAGAGGAAAACAGTGAATCATAAATGGATATACTTATTCCACTCAAGAATATCTATTTGAGATTCATCCTATTCTTTCTTCGTGAGTATATCTACAGAATAATACAAAAGGAGACAGAAAGTGGAAAATACAATTCTTATCTGGTACATATAACTCCCCCAAATTCCTCATATGAATGCAGGGTATCAACTAATAACCCCTTTCTAATTTAGTCAGTTAACTCATTTTCTATTTGCCCAGATTGTTTGAACTGCTTATTCAGGGCAAGAACTGATTTCTGTAATCAGAAGTAACCATACATTGACTGGTGTCATCTTGCTATACCATCTGAGGCACTATCAGCAGTAGATATACTGCACTACTGGAGCTATCACATTTGACGTTAGTTTTATAGCAGAAAATACATGAGAAGAACAAGACCAAATAAAGTACAATTTCTTCTAGTCAATATGGATTTAATACAAATCAAGTTAGCTATCTGGAATCTAGTTTTTATGTTTTAAATTCATTTGAAAGCTTGATTGACAGAAAATACTGTATCTTCAAAGCAATACAAATACTTCCCCAGAACAACTTAGCAGCCCATGACATTTTCATTAAGTAGAATTATATGAATTTACCATGAAATATATAAAATAAACTTTGGGGAAAATACATCAGTAATAGACATTGATAAATAACCATAAGTAACAGTGATCTGATTTTAGCTAAGCACCCTTTGGCTCTTAACCCCATATTAACATTCCTGGTAATTTGAAATAAACTTTAAATCATTGCAGATAAAGTTTGCATATAACAGACTGAAGAATGCCCTAAAACACAGGAGGACATTGACAGTAAGCAAAAAAATGGATCTACTGGTATGGCTGAGCAGAGGCATACAGACTGGGCTCAATATCAAGCTTAGAAGAGATAAGAGATACGGTCTCGTATTTAGATATTGGGAAACTACACATAGAATCAGTAGCTTAGAAGTGACAGAGTCAGGAGAACTAATCACACAGATGTTGCAGCAAAGGTCAATAACAACACTGGCTGTACACAAAGGGAAATCTCAAGCAAAGAAATGGATGTTAAACTGCTTTCTGAATTTGGCTCTGTTGCAGCAACAGCTGGAATAGTGCCCCATTGCAGATTTTATGAATTTTTTTTATCACATAGATATGTTGGAAAACAGTTGGGGAAAAGACAAATACAACCAATCAATTAGAAGATATTACTTTGCAAAAGGCCACAGAACTCCATCTATCCCGATTACGGAAGGAAAGCTTGAGGATTGACTTGAGCTAAAGCAGCTACAAGCTGCATACGTTTCCTAATACAGGTCTTCAAAATCTATGAAGACTTAAGCATAAAAACTAATGATGGAGGACTATTAAAAAGATCAGATTAGAAATCAAGCATGTCTTGTTTTTCTTTTTTTCTTTTTTGTTCTTTCCTTGAGGTTAATTTATCATTTGAATAAATTACTAAGAGAAGTAGATTTTCCATGAAGAGTAATTTTTAACAAATCAAGTTAAGATTCTCTTCTGAAAGATGAAATTCAGCTGTGAATTCATCTGGGGAACTTGTTTGGCCTCATCCCATGACTTTGGAAGCCAGGCTAAGCTGGTGACACCAGTGGGAAAATAATGCTTTCAAGCAATCTTTCTGCTGTATATGTCAACTACACCAATATTTTGGTGTTTTTAATAGCACGTTAACGACCATTGGGCAGGTAGGTATGGTAGGGTACTATGATTAAATGAGGTAATTTGTAATTAAAATTAAATGCAAGTTTAATTTCTATTACACCTTTGATTCTATTACAAATGCTAGGCCAGTACTTCCATAATAACTCACATTAATCAACATTATCTCTGATCTTTTTAAAAAATTTGCTACGTGGTCTCTTCTTTCACTCCCAAAAAAGTCTGCCAATGCAAGGAGAAAAACAATACTTTGTTTACTTTCAAAATATAACTTAAGGAGTTTAGGATGACTGTTGAAAGGTTGGTTGTTGGTAATTTTACACGCCTTTATTTACAATGGGGAATAAAACTAAATTTAAAAGGCTGATTACAGCACAAATAGTCCTCAAATATAACTATTTTGTTTTGTAAGTAAGAAAGCAAAAGTTTGGCTTTCTCCCTTCAGTCTCCTCTTCCAACGTTATTTTTTTGAATTGGGCAAAGCACGTTCAAGTGGAAGTAAACAAGGCAGATGGTTAACTGTCTGCATTCTTTGGAATGCCATCTACTCACCAGCTACCAAATTACTGCTGGGTACACTTACTCACCATCAGTACCAGCAAAATTAATTAATCCTTGGGGAGTTGTATGAACTAGCTCATGCAGCAGTGGCCTTTCATCTCCAGTGGTCTTTTTCAAGATTAGATTCCCAACAAAATCAACAAAACATAGTCCTAAATTTCCTAAAGATTCAGCTGTCACACTACCACCACACTGTCTCCCTGTGCAAAGTGGTGTTTCTTATGCACTCCCCTCACCCCCCACCCCCCACTTTCTTTACACTTCTTTCATTTCTTTCATTAAGATGTGGAATTACAGCAAAATTAAGGTCCTAGCCAAATCAGGAATGCTAGACAGCAACTTCAGCCTGAACTCAAAAAAAAAAAAAAAAAAAAAAAAAAAGAATTTGCAGTCTAACCCAGCATTAAGAAATGGACTAGAAAGTAGAGGCTAAGAGTAAGAGGTGATGTGGCCAATGCCAAATACTGCTTCAGTGAAAGCACGAATGAGATCTTTGGAGAGCAGCAAAAAAGCGTTCTCTACATTTGGTTGTGAAATAGGAAAAGATTAGTGACTCCTAACAGCACATACATGCACTGGAAAATGCAACAAAAACCTCCTAAAATGTTTCTTTAGAATTTAAAATGGAAAGTTATTACACTCTCCTTCTAGTCATCCCAGAGTTTTGAATATGAAAAGACCTTGTTGAAATGTCTCACTTTACCTAAAGAGAACCATTATAATGATCACAGTGTGTACTTCTGCTGGTGGTAGATCTTTGTGTTTGAAAACTCAAGTCTTGCTAAAACGCAGCTTACTTTTTACTATAGGACCAAGTACAAAAAGGACTCTTGGCAGGAGGCTCTGTATTCCTTACAGATTCAGAAGCAAGGAAAGAACCAACCCAGAAATCTATCAGGCCCATAGCCATCATCTGGCCTCCTGAAAGCAGGCAAAGAGATGAAGAACAAACAGATTAGCAGCGCTTTAGGCAAGGCTTGAAACTTGACCTTATCTATAACAAAGCAGGAATCAAAGCATTAGGAAAAGCTTAAGAGGAAGCTCTAATTTTTAAAGCCACACTGCTAAGCATTAGAAAGATATAAGTGTTCCTAATACAGGGTATACATTCCTAATCTAGGACTTGAACTAATTTGAAATGTAATTGTATCAGACCTGTGCTTTGCATCCAGACCTGCATTGGAGGCCAGCTGTCAAATGTATCAATTCCCTGTTCATGGCACTTTAAAAAAATATACATATTCATAGACAAATAATTCTGTGGGTAGAGGAACAATGTGCACTGAGGTGCACACCTTGACTCTCTTGCATCTGATCAAACCTCAGGCAAATAACCCTGGAGACTGGTGATGGCTGCTACCTAAAGATTTACACCCAGTGATTTTTGCATGGTTAACAGTTCAGAGGCACTCAGAAAAGCAGCCACTGTGTCAACCATCCTGTTGTATCTAAAGGACTGAGAAGCATTGTTTCCAGTGTATGGAGGTACCTGAAGCAGCTTGGTTTCTGGTTTACTTCATACTCTTATACTGTGAAATAATAATCATGGATGTAAAAAAAAAAAAAAAAAACAACAAAAAAAAACAATGTACAAGAGACTAACACGTAAAATTAAAAAGAAAAAGTAACACAGAAAATCGCATAGAAACTCAACAGCTCCACTGTATGAGGGAAATCACCCTGATACAAATTGACTGAGGGTGACCAGACAAACTCCGCTGGTGGGGCCACTCAGTTCCTACCATTTATTCTTTATTAACTTCTGCTGTAATATTTCTGGGGCATATCAAAGAACAATAGAGACTGATGTTGGTAATCCCTCTCACATATAAAAAACTTTCATTATAGAGTGTTAAAGGCATCATTCTGTCTGAGAAATGGGAATGGGTAGGGGTTGGCTTTTTTCTATCCTGGGGAAATATCTAAGTCTCTTTCTCACGGTGACGCTGAGTGCTCTTGCCAGAATTTGTTCTGAAGGCTACAGATGCACAATATGATGAAAAAATCTCTTTGATAAATGGGAGAAGGGAGAGAAAAAAAAGTTCAGCAGACCACTTTTCTGTGTCAGACCTAGAAAATGCTTTCCATTCTAATTAGTTTTAAAATGTTTCTTGTAAACACTTTTCTATTTCTTCCTGAAAAGTTGTCAGCACTAATTTTAACAGAAGTGACTGTATTCAACATCTTCCCTTACAGAACCATGGCAAAACAAGTTTTACTTTTCATCCATGATAACAGCTGTATTCCCTTCCCTAGTGCAGTTACAGCAATCAGACAGCCTGAGTTGGCTGAGAGGTGCACTCTCCTCATTTCCACTTCAATTCAGTGCTATATTCTTGCTTGTTTCCTAAGCCTACCTCCTGCCCTACATGACTGTCTTAATTACACTAAGTGTACCCCAGGAAGGACTGCATCTCAGAAACCCAACAGAACTACCTACACATTTAGCACACAGAGGAAACTAAAGAGGTTTGAAAGGATGCATTACTTCCTAGCCTCATGAAAAATCAAGCAGCCTTGCTTTGCTTTAATATGCATGTAGAGAATTACAGAAGGAGAATATGTAATAAAACCAAGAGACTAAATTATCCTCTCAGTCCTTAAACAAGCAAATCAGATTGGAGTTGTATCTCATCCACAGAAATACAGGAGCAAAGAATTTGGCCCCAAATTCATATCAAAGAAGTTCACTGCCCTAGCTAGTAAAAGCCACCAACGGTGCCTCAAGAAGTTTAAGGAGAGGCCATTGCCTACTGCAGATTTCTCAATGTAGAAGGAAAAAAAAAACAAACACCACCTTATCAGATGCTGAAATCCTCAGCAGAAGAGATCCAGATACAATTCAGATACAATCCAAATACAATTTCCCTAAGCTCTCCTGACAGTAATCTGTGAGATAAGTATTAACAGTGAAAATTATCATATAAAAGGCCATATAACATTATGAAAAAAAAAAAAAAGTTGAGAGAGACCCTACAAATTCTGGACTTACTTCATGTTCTGCCCAAACTGACTAAGTTCCAGTATTCACCTTAATTTATGCCTCTGTCTTTGATGTGGCTATTAACTGATGCGCCTCTGACCTTGGCTAGATAACAGAGGTAAACTGTTTCCCAGGGATGAACCACTCTTGAACAGTTCTTTATTATCAGGCAGGCCTGATATTTCTTTTAAAAGCTATGTCTCTATTTATTCTTCTGTTTTGCTTATTTTAATAAAATAAGTACATCTCTTTAGAAAAGAACGTGCTAAAAATCTATTATATTGCCAGCTTGCTGCACTCTGGGATATAGATTTTTTCTTTTTCTTTTTTTTTTTTTTAGAAATAGCTGTATGATCATTAGTGAGAATTATTGGATACTAAACACTTCTGAAAATTACATTCTGCTCATAGAAGCACACAGGAGATATAATCTTTTTTTAAAAAATTGCACTTAAAATGTTAAAAAGAAACAAAAAAACAATCACTTCGATTCCCCTCATCTTCATAACTAGTAAAAAAAATATACGTGTAGCTCTGTGGTCTACCTTCACAACTTACATCTGAGGACATCTAGAATCTTACTCTGAGAAAATAATTAATGACTTGCTCTTTCTTGATCAGCAATCAGCGTGCTACTTTTCAATATCAATTCAGAGGCCATGAGTGGTTCTGTGTGATGTTTCTGAAAATTAGACCTGCTACTTGTATTGCATGAATTTTACTACCTTATCTGTTTATGTATCAGAAAATACTGCCAAATGAGTTGTCATAAATTACATACCTACCTGCAATGTAGCAAACCCCATTACTGCATGTTAGCAAAAATTAACTCTGCTACTCTGTATGCTTTGACATCACATACATCAAATATCCCTCCTTTCCAAGGACAATGTTTCTCTAGTTTTTCGAGGTTAAAAACATTGGCCAAAATTAAGGAGGAGGAAAAAAAAGCACTGTTTAACTATTAGCTCCTATTTAGCTAATAACTAGTTATCATCCCTAAGGAGCTCTTCATCACTGCTCTTAAGAAGAACGTTAGTCTTATAGGACCCTATTCTAATCTAGGCAAAGCACATCTCTCATATAAACTCCTAAGATGTTTCCCCTCATTCAAAACAGCAGAATTTCAGAGAGGAATTTGGACTTCTCTGAAGTCATTTACTTATTGTTCACTTTCCATCAGATACTCACTCTGCACCCTTACTTGCCTCCTTTGACGTACAATTAAAAAAAAAGCTTATGCAGGAGCACAACTGTTCTAATTTCTCTGTCACCATCTCTCCTGTTTATAATCCCATTTGCATTATCCTATCTCTATTATTTCATAGAATCACAGAATGGTTTAAGCTGGAAAGGAACTTTAAGATCATCTAGTTCCAACCCCTCTTCTATAGGCAAGGACACCTCCCACTCGAAAAATTAGATTTCTTTTCCTTCGTGACTTTGTATCAATGCAGGTCACAAGGAATAACTTAATCTTCCAAATTCCAGTATGCAAATTGCTCAATATTATATGTAAATACTTCATAATAGATTGGTATACTTCCTTTCAAGCTTCCCAGTCTCAGAGAAGAAAACATAAGGTTCAGTTGCTGATATACTACCATTTCTTGGTACTTTATAACACTGTATAAGAGAATAAACTTTCACTGATCATTTTATTGTGAGTTACTTACCCCTAAGTTATCAAGTCCCTCACCTATTGCAAAGCAGAGCTCCATGCATTTACACCCCCTTCTCTCTGTAGTTGGTACAACCTTTCCCTCCCATCCATCCTCTATCCCACACCTCCTCACCCCAGATAGGAGGAGATCCCACTGCATCTCTGCTCTCCCAGTAAGAAAAAATTCTGCAGATTAAGACTTACTGTCAGCTGCTTTAAAACATATAGCTGCTCACACAGCCACATCAAACTTTTTGAGCTGAAAAAGTTACTTACTCTAAAACAGTAAAGTTCTTATTCTATAATCTTACAGTGTCATGGTCAATTGATGACTATTGTAGAACATTATAGTAAAGCATTTATTTTACAAGACAACACCTGAGACACAGATAGCTTGACAGCACCTAATGCAAGAAAGAATAATCAGGAACACAAATAGTCAATTTATTTTAAAATTGTCATTACTTAAGCAGTAAACACAGCTCTATGTTGTATATAATAATTAGCAAGCACAACTACTTGTATTGGATGGTAACTTTAGGAGAATACTGAATGCAATTTGTCCATATTCTAATGAAATTTAGCTGCTGGAAATAGGCCATAGAAGCTGACTCAAGGTTTCTACAAAGCTGGACCCAAGTTGAAAAATCAGCTGCTCTGTGATATGTGATCACCACTGATGTACCTAATTGAGGTTCCATGAAAGGGAAGGAACACTGACTCCTTAGCAGTGAACCATTTTCAGGCCTGAGATTCTCCAAGAACCAGCATTTACCTAAATGTCAAACAATTTCTGTTATACTAAACTTCCAAACAATAAAGACATCAATCTCAATTAAAAAGCTTACTGTTGTTTTTTCCTTGTTTGCTTGCTTTTTTTGGGGGGGTGGCAGGGGAGAAAGGGAGATAGGGGTTGTTTTAGTCTGTTTTGTGTGTTTCTGGGTTGTTTTGCTGTTGGTTTGGATGTTTTGTTTTGTTATTTTAAGAAATCAAATTCTTCAGACTGAAGACTTCCTATTAAACCATTCGAAGCATTTTACAACTGCAGCTCCAAACTCTGCCCCAAATAAATCAGATTTCTTCCTTTAATTTCATGAGAGTATGATTTCAATGTAAAGTCACTACAACTTAAATTTTTTAAACTTCCATCTCAGAAAGGAACAGATGCTCAGCACTTTCTTACAGTGGATCAGATGGTTCTGCTTCTAATATAGCTTTCGTTTACGCTTCTGCTCAGCCCAATGGAATTGAGTCACCTACTGCATCACTCAGATTTTTGTTTCCAGAAGTATGACAGTCCTACCAGTGCAGTAGGCTTGGGTTCCTTAAAAAGTCATCGCACACACAGTGAAATGCATATTAATGCAAAGGTAGAATATCACCTAGCGTGTGGGGAACAACACAAACAAGCAGTAGATTGGAATGTTGGGAAAAGAATATTAACCTGCTTGTACTTCACAAATTCCACCTGCTTCTGAAGTTGAAGAACGAACTGCAGCAGAATTCTCTAGAAAGACATTTTCAGAGGACATTATGGATGCTAGATTTCAACCTATAGGGTAAAACGCTTAGGAAAATTAAGCGAGTTAAAAAATTCATAAGAATCCTAGAACATTTACTTTTAGTGGTGACTTTCATCCACATTATAATGTCAAATCCATTCGCTGAGACTGCAGCTGAATCTCACAGATTTACTGCAAGCAGCCCAAGTAGAAATTTCAGACTATTTGGATATTGGAGTACTTCTGTTAATAACTGTTTAATATTAATTTCTGGTATGTCCATCCTAAATTTATATTTCAAAGTCTCATTTCTTAAGGACTAATGCAGGACAGCTCTGATGAAACTGAAAAAGCTCTTACATTTCAAGTTGGTCATCTGTATTTCCAAGTCAAAGCCTCAAAAAAATAAGTTAGATCAAATTGCCTTTGAAGTCTGTTGAAGGAAAAGCAAGTTTTGTCTGAGTAGTTATCGCAGTACCAATAACTGAGACCTTGAAAGGAGTCAGTCCCCAGAAAAAGCAATCTCTAAGCTCTCCAGAGGACAGAACCAGTAGACCCAAAGTCTTTCAACATTAAGCTTCCTATTTCCTGGGAAACCAAGTGCAAAACAAGCTTGCAATGCTAATGTGATACTAAGATGGAACATCAAGTAGTTAGATATAGGCTATGTCATGGTCATGTTGTTCTAAGAAAGCACTTCAGAAGCCCCTTTTCTTAAATACAAACATTAGGGTTTTATCCGCAAAGTGAAAAAAATAATATTCTATAAGCAACCTGGATCTGAGTAGTTAATACTCTTGTTGCTGCAACCTCGGGGCTAAAATTATGCAAACTTCCCATCTCACCCATGCCCTGACAACAAAATGACATGGTGAAGGTGTTGCACTGTTCGCTCATAGAAGCCATCAGGTAGTATGGAAGGAGCAATTTTTCCTTTCAGTGTAGTCTGCTTGAAGATTAGGAAAATAATGCAACACACTGAGACAGACACTTCTGGGAACAGAAAACAACAACAATAAAAATCAACAAAGCTGGCTTGCTTTTGAGAAATATGGAGAAAGTAACTTATGCTGTGAACTCTACTTTTAAAAATTCAGATTAAACTAGTAAACTGAAGACATCTCATTTTCTTGGTTAACACGTACTCTGTGAGTCCAGAGCCACAGCTGATAAAAAGAAATTGCAGCATCTGTTTCCAGAGAAGCAGACATGAAACCTATTAAGCCTAACTATGAGCTGGAATTGGATAAATCTTCTGCTGACCAGTCTGTACCTTCTCTCCAATTTCCCCAAATGTCTGGCTTTTCAAATCTTAGCTAAAAGATTTTGTGTATCCATGTGGCTCATCAGAAAGTGTGCAGATCTCTACAGCAACAGGTTTATTGGTTGTTTTTTTTGTTTGTTTGTTTGTTTTTAATGTAGTACAAGCAGCAGGGTGGAAAAATAAAGCAATTTCAGACAAGTTATCTAAATTCTGAGTCAAGTGAAGTACAGTTTTAGCACAATTACATGTTAGAACTGGTATGAATCAAAAAAAAAAGGGGGCACAGTTTTCAGTGTCTTGTTCATCTCCCCTCAAATATATTTATTCACACAAAGATAAATTAAAATAGCCAAGCTACTGAAGCTCTCCTTCAGTATAACAAACAAGGAGGAAAAAGAGCAGTAAATGATAAAGGAGCAAGACAAAGAATCACAATATCTGATTTTGTTGCTTATTAACTTCTTTAAGAGGGAGCTAAGTCCAGGAACAACTGACGACTGATCGTAGGGAAAAGAATATTAAGATTAATGGTTCTTTCTGGTACTGCCACATATTTTTCCTGATAGACGTAAGGCATTATGGACATGGACAGTATAAGTCCAACAACTTCGAACAAAACACAGGTGTGAGTTCTCAAAGAGCTTACAAAAACCTAAGGTGAAACATTCCAGATAGTTGTTTGATAATCTTCAGGATTTCCAACCACAAATATATTTTCAAGCAAAAAGAAAAGAAAAAGCCTCAGATCAGAAAAGTAGATCAGTTATATAACAGCTGAAGTATAGGTAGCAGTAGTTAAGGTAAGTGAGGTTTGTCCCTTGAGAGGACATGGATGCGCACTGGCTTTGTATCTACAATTTTCTTCTCATTTCCACTACCAGGCTACATTGGTTTATTTCTACTCTCTTTTTCTAGCTATCAAAAGAGGAAAATGTTGTGAGCAATTCCCCATCAGGCCTACTAAGTAATCAGTTTATTCTAAATTTCCAGTATTCCTAGGAGCAGAGACAGCACAAGCATGAAATGTCACCCCTTTGAGGCCAGAACAGGCAGAGAGTGAAGGCTTACTGACTGTGACTGTTCAGTCCAGAGGAAACAGTAATGTAAGTAGACCAGCATGGAATATAAAACTTCAGAAATCAAGCACCTAATTATCAACAAAGAGACAGATACACAAGCAGCCTGCCAGTTTAGGTGCTTGGATTCTTCTAAGGAAGTCATTATCTAGGTTATCCATTTATAGTCAATACAATCTAGTTTTAAAACAGTAAGATAAAGAGCCACTTAAATGTAAAAGACGAGAAGAAAACTCCCTTGTTGCTCTCACAGCCCTACTGATATTTACTGAGGATGACCACCAATGGGGAATGACACTATGGTTAATAGAAATATGATAACAATGGGAATTTTGAAATTATAATGAAAGCAATGTCTGCTGAGACAGGGACAAGAGCACATTTCAGTGAGATGATTTACCATTTGTTTACAAGAGACACATCTGAATTTCAACTATTTTTTAAAACTATATTTTGCCTCACTATGGTTAGAAACATTTTTTTCCTTTGCCACAAAGACCTAACCAGGGATTTTCTTTTCTTAACATGATAACAGCAAAGTTGTTGTTGCAAACTAAAGTTGACAGCACCAATTATACTGATTACCTGATCTCAGCTACATTTGAAGAACAAAGCCTTGGACACGAGTGAATAATTCTCACCTCTCTATCGTGGTTTATTATGCACTAAGACAGTGATGAAACAGAGAGGGAGGTTTCTGCTGCTAGTCTTAAATAGCACCTAGCTTCTTTTCCTAACACACACACACAGTGACTGGACAATTAAGCCCCATGTTAAATTTGCCAAATAGTAGGGTTTTTAGGACTCATTTCCATTCACCCCTCCCACAGAAGCAGGGATGAAAAGAAGCCTACATGAGTAAACTGCTGAACTGCTGCACTGCCAGAAACACAGTGCCTTTATGACAGCAAAATTCTTCTTAAGGAGACACAAGAGAAATGAACTTTGATAAATCACCATATTTCAAACCTGATCTGTTTTATAGTGAGAAAGCGGACTAAAAAACGTTTCGAGAGCAAGAGAAAAATCAGCCTCGCATTTTCTCTTCCATCTTCTTCTCACTACTTATCCATTAGAAAAAAAAAAAACAAAAACAAAAATGAAAAACAAATAAACCCACTCACACATGATCCTGAAACACCTCCACCACTCCAGTTTAGTGCAGGCTTCCAAACAAAGCAGATTTCTCCACCGAAATCAAGACAGTTTGACACGAGCACATTCCACTACAAGAAATTCTACACAAACAATTTCTAACCAGCATCAGAAATAAATACAGCAGTCACATAGGACAATATGCAAATTGTTTGTATTTTACTGCTTGTTCTGAAAATACTAGTATCACTCCATTTTGTAGATTAATTAATAGCAAATTAAACAGATGATTTTATTACTGTACCATATTCTGCGCTGTGTACATTATGCAGACAAATAACGCTGACAAAACTACTATACTGTTATATGAAAATGCAAAATGTAATTAGTATTCCACTTAGCATATGCAATTGATGGCATACTGTAAAAAAAATTAAGTGATATACAACATTAAAAATATCACCATTTGCACTCACTCCAATCATTATATTTCACAATGAAATGGCATTGCTCAGTTCAGTTTCTAAATATCTGGAGAGAATAACAAAGTTGAGATGTTTGGGAAAGAATGTCAGGGACTGCTGCTTTGATAACAGCATTGTGCTCCCATGGCAAGAGTGAATCAGCAAAGTCTAGGACATGGGAAGTCTCACTGCGTGATGAGGACAACATTGTGCCTCTCTACTAAGTTGGTTGGTTCTCCTTCCTGTGGACATACCTTTTGCTGCCAAAGCACCATAGTTGAGCATTTGGGTTTTAATTATTCCACAAAACAAATCATTTATGAGGTTGTTTTTCTTTTGTTTATTGATTCTAATAAAGTTTGTCTGCAAGCATTGAACAGAAGTACAAATACTGTACAACACTGAAGCTCACAGAACGTTATCTATTTGGACATGATTCCATTTTTACAACAGCAAAAAAAGAGAAATATGAACTGAGAGAGACAGCTCTGGAGATTTCCAAGGCCTCACATATCCATGTTTGAGAATGCCCAGATGAAAAGGAGCTTATAATACTGGCAGACAGCATGAAGTATGAAACAGAAAAGGATATTCAAAGGATATGCTGTCCAAAATAGTACCACATGAATTCTGCTGTCTTTAATAATTATAATAATAAATTACACTTCCTTGCTTTCAATTCCTACCACTTTGGGAACACACTAAAGTACTATACTACATTCTCTGTTGCCCCACAGTCAAATATTAATATATAGTACATAAAGATACCACTTTGTTGTGGCTATGTCTTTTTTTATAAAAACACTTGTTGTTCAATTAACATTAGGAATAATATTTTACAGGATTATGCTAATGCTGGATGCAGTCATCATACCATGAGACACTTCAAATATTTTTGTTTTCTGCTTCTATTTCATTCTCTGCTAGAAGTATTTTATCTGAACAGTGTATACAAGGGAAAAGACAAGTAACTAAAGAACATACTTGAAAAGCATTACAAAAAAATTAGAGCATTCACTAATTCACTGTGATGAAATGCTAAGAGATCACCCTCTGCTCTTGTGGTAACAACACTTTCTAAAGTAGGGCTCTCATCAAAGTATAACTATTCCCCAAGCTTTGCATGAAGGATACAGATTTGGGAGTGTTCTCTCCCAAAAGATCAAAGTTGTTTTCAGAATTGAGGTTTACCAGTAAAACATTTACAAAAGTGATAGGGCCACGTTATTAAGCTTTTCTCATTTTGAAATCGTTTCACAGTACTAAAGAGGTGTCATTATCCCTTTCTTACTAGACATGGCACAAAAGGATAAATAACACAGCAAGTCTTAACAGTGACAAAGCTGGAGACAACATTTAGATATGACATCCTGTTCCTTATCCTACTTCCACGGCTACACAGCTTCCCTTTTATCCTACTACTCACACGAAAATACAAAGCCTACTGGCATTAAATTATCTTTTTTGTGTCATGGAAAAAAAATTAACATATATTAGCAACATTGTGACAGCAGTCTGCAAAATCTTCATTGAACAGCTTGTTGTAGATGTCAAGTTGGTCCATGAAACTAATTCCTTGGTCTTCTTACACAAACATATCTGGACTCAGATCTTGGGAGAATATATTTGAAAGAAGAAATTGACGTGTCCTATTTTAGATTTCATCCAACATCAACTCTGTGCTAGATAGAAACCTCAAATACATCCCAGTGTGGAAAGCTGTAACATCTATATCATCCTGTCTTTAAAACACCACAGAAGGAAAACAGAAGTATTTTTCCAAGGAAAGTGAAACATCCATTGTTTTTCCTTGTACTTCCATTTTATATCAAGATATATTAATCTCTGGAGTAATTTCACTCATTAAACTGGTTTTACATAAATTATGGATTTGGCTGGCTATGTTTCACCTAAGCTCTCCTGCTATGACACACTAGTGCTTGTTGACTTTTCAATAAGAAACACAGCTTCATCAAGTTAGTCAGAAAATGAAAATCCTCTCAGAAATGGTAGTCTATATAACTGCTATTTTTTGCTTGCCTAAAGCCAGTTTAGTACACAAGAGAGCTAACTATATAAGCTTTTTTCTTCTTTATGCAAGAGCAATGAACAATGAGTAATAAAAGGTATCAATTATTCACATTGCTTCCCAGCAGCTCAGAATTTCAAGAGAAAAAGAAAGATAAGAAGTTAGACTGCATGTGAGTAAAGAGTAAAAAATTATTTGGTGAAATGCAGATATCTCCGAATAGAAAATTTACTTAAATATATTATTATTAATTTGGAACAAAGAAGAACATACCTCACTTGTTTCTTTTCTAAATCATAACATGGATTCTATGACAAAATATAATTTCCAGAATTTAAAACTAAGATCAGAAAAGCCACTAAGTAGTTCATATTTGGCATTACTAAACCAAAAACTATTGCCTTGCAAGAGTTTCTGGGAACATGCAGCAACTGAAATTGACCTTCTGCCTCCTTGGCTTGAATGAGATGCCCTCTATTGCATTCAGGCAGCTGCTACACACACGGTACGGTATTACAGAGCTACTGAATAGGAAAGACTTTAACATTTTAAGTCTTAAAAGAGAAGCCACCCTATCCTTCAGGCATTTGATGGTTTTCTTTCCAATTTCTCCCTTAATAGAATGGACAAAAAATAATTTCTGTTTTCCTCTCTCCCCAGAGTCCTTAAATTACTAAAAATTACTGTGGTTTAAAATATTAACATAATGTGTTTTTCTAAATAATAAAGTACAAAGAAAGTGCTAGCTTTACTTTGTTATTTTCTTAATGAACTCAAGAGGGGAAAAGGGATATCAAGAGTTTATGAACTGCTTAAACATAAAGATAAAGAATTATAGATAAAGTTCCAAGCCATTAATCCATTATATACTGTGAATTGGACAACTCCAGTGAGATATCATTTCCAGAAATGAATCGAGCAAAGCCATCAGCAAATAGTTAACACTCTGAACTTCTGAAACACTCTCTGATTCAATTCAAGCTACAAACTTCTATGTTTAGAAGCTAATTTACACTGGAATCTGGAATTTAATCATCTCTTCTCATGCATTTGAAAATGGATGACTTTACTTCATATAATCTAAATTAACTTTGAAATTTTGCTACACATAGTAATATAGTATCTAGTCAGATATGCTGATCTTACCTTGAAAGAAATTAATTGCTTGATTCCTCTTCTTAATATTATACTGATGCTGATAAAATTTCCCTAAGCAGCACTAAGAAATTCTCTGGACTTTGCTCAAATAGGGTAGGATGCATATAAAGCCACAGGAAGAACATCAGGAATGGAGGAAAGGAACACTTCAGAGAGGAGAAAAGAGATGGAAGGGAAATAACATTTTATTTGAAGACCACGGATTTTGAAATAAATCAACCAAAGGAGACTGAAATAAATCAGAAAAAGTTACATTTACAAAGGGAATGTAACACTGAATTTATTTTAATTTACTTTTAGGTCAATAAAATTTCCAGATGTGCCATTATTTACAACAGACTTATTGCAAGAATACTACCTAAGTGATTAGCTAAGGATTTCCAAAAGTGCTCTGAAGAATCCTCTGGAAGAGGAAATTCTGAGAAGTGTAAATGTCTCAGTGATAGACAAATGGGAAGTTTATAATGGCCTCTTTGAAGGAAAAAAAAAATCATAATTGCTAACAAGGAAGGAAAAGAAACCTAACTGATATGAAGATACTCTTCCTCTCTTCCATACAGTAAGAAGGCAGATGTGTTTTCTGATAAGACTTTTCACCTCAGGAAGAAAAATGTCAAGTATTAGGCACAATCCACTGGGCTTATTCTAGTTCAGCTTTTGAAGAGAACAGCAAGTTCTTTGATTCTTCTAAGCAAAAGTCCTGCCTTTCACCAAATCACAGTGCACTTGGTGCTTCTCTTAGTAAAGAGAAAAAGTGTGATATTAAAATAATTTATTACTAATTTCCATACTACACATTTAAACTGGGTTATCATCACAATGCGGGGTTTCCTCCATGCAGGAGTGAATATCAATGGTCTTTCTACAGACTAAGATCTGAGACCAACATTATTAAGGAGAAATTCCCAAAGAGGAAGCACTATAGATGGGTATTTTGAAAAATGAATTGCTGTGAGGGAACAGGAAGTGTTAATTTAACTTGGTGACTCTACAGTGAGAATTTTCCCATGTAGTGAAATTATATGGAACGAGAAAGCTTTCCATAATTTTCTGGCACACTGGAATAACCAAGTTGTGGTATCTTCCTAAAACACACTAGTCTACAGATTGAAGAAAAGCTTTGTTAATTCTACAAGACACAGGCTAAATAACAATAGGAAATACCTTGAAGCAAATGCAATGAAGTATGGATTTACAGCATATTCATATTATCCCTATCTCAAATATTTTTTCCCAAATTAGTAAATGAAACACTGAAGTCTGAGTAGGTTCTTTGATATACCTTCCACAAATCACAGCTATGCATTCATACTGACTCCATGTAATTTTGTCCAATTTTAAACAAAATTACATTTTTGTCTTCCAATCCACAAGAGCAATGTCCCAAGCTGACAAACAAACACTGAGCTGACACTTAGCTCTTCACTCAAAACATCACACTGCATCAGCATTATTCTGTTAACAAGGAAATTGTAATCAATTCCCTTTGAGTCCTCACCAGAAGCAGTTAAGCATGTAGATAAATAACTGAATAACAAGTCAGATTTACCTTTATTATAGAATTATCTAGGTTGGAAAAGACGTTAAAGTTCATTAAGTCCAACCATCAATCTGACCTACCAAGTCCCATCACCTAATCCCATCCCTTAAACATCACAGTCTTTAATGGCATCATGCAGGAGGAATCCACAGCACTTGGTTCCAGCAACATCATTTTAAGGCACTTAAGATCATCCTACAACTTTCTTAAGAAAAGCAATGTTAAAGAGCTGTAACAGTACTCAAAGCATCAAAATCTATAACCATTCATGCCACCGAAAAATTGACTGCAGTTTTTGTTGGTTTTATTAATAAAAAGGTAATGATGGTTTCCACAGTGGCAGCTCTTTTTAGCCATGAACAGTAATGCCTACCTTCATTTTAGAACAAATACATTTCTGTCTTCACAAGATCAGAAACAAGGAAAAACAAATAAAGAAATCAAGATGTAATTAAGCCAAACAAGTTAACTACAAAAAAAGGAGGGAACAACATCGCAAAAATAAAAGGCATATAATTTGTGGAATATGTTAATGACAACAAAATACTATTGCAGCAGGATACAAAATACTCAAATTTGTGACCTATTTTGGCTTGGCATTCCTTTTAATTTGTAGTTGGCAACTCACAGAAAGTGAAAAGGTAATCTGAAAGATTTATTTCCAAAATGGATTCCTATCCCACAGTCTCTTCTGTATGCAGAAACTGAGCTTTGTAAGTATAACAACAAAAATGATTAATGACCCTTGACATTAGAATTTAAAATGTCCTTCATGCAAATACCCTGCTTCCTCAATTCTTTTGTAATACAATAGCAAGAAAATATTAGAATTGCAAAGCTGAAGAAAAAGGAGATGCGCAGAAGTTACACAATGAAGTCGTATAATCGTGATACTGAGAGGATTATGAATAGAATACAAGATAACAATACAATGAAATTGCTGTCAATGGAAAAAAAATAAAATTACAAAAATACATATACAATTTTATCAGCTCAGCAACTGTTTAAATAGCAGGAAGTAGTGATTAGTTTTAGTGACAAAATCAGAGGTTTCTTCTTAAATGGATAGTGTGAAGTTAAATTGACCTACAGCTTTAACAAAATCAAATTAGCTTTTTGAAAATATAAGCATCAGACTTTCCATATTTAAAACAACAGCAATAATAATTAGATGTTAATATTTAATCTTGAAAGTTTTTTGTCTTTTAGTAATTTGGGCAAAAATGTAGCAGCAGTCCATTACTACAGCAGAAATATAAGAAAGCTGAAAATAAGTAGAGGTATAAACACAAAACAAGTATTCCCTTTTGCTTCATTTTCTCAAAGAAAAATGAAACTGAACTTAAGATATCAGACATGGATGTGTCTCTTGCTTCAAGCTATGTACATACTGAGAATTAGCCCCAAACTAGCTAGTATATCTAAACTATGAAATAGGCCACAGATGGGAAGAACAGATGACCCTTAAACTTTATCTACATATTACATAAGACAAATTGAACAAGTAAAACAATTCACTTTGCAGAATTTGCAGAAGAAAAAGTTATTTGCAGAAAACCGAAGTGTTCTCCCAATATTCTGTGGTATTTGGATTATCTATTATATCAAGGAGGCAAGAAAAAAAAAATCCTTAAATATTTTGAATATCTGGGTCTCTTGTCACAGTTTCTGAAGAAGAGTAATAGGCTCCAAATTGAATGTCATCAAAAAACAACGCAATTTCTTTCATACCAAAATGTAAATGGGAAAATAAATGAAAGATATGAAGCTTCTGAGACTATTCCCTGTAAATTAGAGAGAGAACCTTTCACTAGTTCTTTCTGTAGACATATACTCAACAAAGACCAGAAATACCAGAATATCAGTCATCTTCTAATATGGGCTAGGAAAAAAACTAGCTAAAATTCCTAGTTATGATCATCCATGATTCTTTTTGAACAACAAAAGAAGAATGTGCTAAAGAAGAACTGAATAAAACAATATTGAAAAACCTGGAAGCTGAAAATGAAGAATACTCAGAGGGAACATTTTCAATTTAAATAGAAGGGAGTTGAATAGAATTAAATAGAATTTAATAGAAAATAAAAATAGAATTTAATTAGAATTTAATAGAAAAATAGAAGAATTTAAATAGAAGGGAAATAAATACAGAAAGGGGAAAAATTAAAGCATAAAACAGTTTTCACACAAAAAAATCCTAGTCAAATTTGTCATCTTATTTCTGGACTATGTTTAGAAATCTGACGACACCCATCACATCATCTCTCACTTCAGGCCTAGAAAAGGTACTATCACAGAAGACAAGCACCTCAGGAAGCTATGGGTAAGCTCCATTTTACATTCCCATCTCTTTGTGCCTCTTGCCTGATAGACAAGCAAAACTGATGCAGAACATTTGAATATCACAAGATTTCCCCTCTGCTAGGTACTCAGGCAATGCTTACATCATTTCAATCATTTATCACTACTGAAATCGACATAGAAAAAAAAAATCACAGAATTCAGTTACCAAAGCCCAAATTCTGACTTAAATAGTTAGAATCATAGAATTGCCTGGGTTGAGAAGGACCTCAAAGATCATCTAGTTTCAACCCTTCTGCCATGGGCATGGTCACCAACCATTAAACCTGGCTGCTCAGAGCCACATAGTTCCTTTTGTTCTTTGAAAATGACTGGAAAAAAACAAAGCTAGTGGTCCCAAGCACATCTTCAAAACCCTATTGAAAAAGGACTGAATTTCAGTGCAAAAAAAGTTCATAAACAAACCTAATTGTCAATACATTTGGTAATTTATACAATCCAAAGACCTTCAGAGCACTCTTTGAGCAAGGTAAGATTACTTCACTTGCCCACTTTCCCCTCATCCCCACATTACTGTGTTCCTTGTAGCACTTCAGGCTTGGTTACCCAAGTGCCCTAGAAGGGCTGTTCATCTACAACTCACCTGTTAGAACTGAGCTAACCATAGTATTTGATACGCTTATTTACTATATTGCTGTTTGTTGCTCCTCTGAGACATAGCATAAGTCAGGCAGAACACTTCACAGAGTCTTGAGCCCCTTGTTTCAGAAATGCGAAGAGCACAGATACTTAATTTACTAGATGACTGCAGAGAGCAGTGAACCCATCATTGAACAAGCTAACGTATGTCAAGACACTGTATCACTAAAAGCCTAGGTGAGGCAAAAAGATGCGATTTCTCCTTTTGTTCAATAGGAATTTCTTTTCGTGCTTTATTTATGTATCACTATTGCAATACAAGACATCAAAACTACAGAAAGAAAAGTGGTCATCCATGTGTCTTTATAGAAAGGGCCCCAATTCTCCTTGTAACCATGCATAACTCTCCTAAAAGATAAGTGCACTAACAAAAGAACATAAAACTTGGTGAACTGGAACCCCTTTTATGAAGACAAGTCCAGTTATCTGTTTGGCAGGCAGTAAGTCATGCTGTCAGAAAAGAAAGGTATCTCCACTGCACTGAAAAGTTAACACAGCTCTCTCCTAGCTTGCAGCACTGTTATCTTTACAGTAGTCTGAGGAAAAAAAAACAACTAGAAAAGAGTATGTAATGTACCATACTTTTTTACATGCCACTTTCTTTTCTCCTTTTTCTTTAGTGTTTACATCCTGCTGAAGAATACTTCAGCACTAATACAGCTATCAAACCCTCTCCTTGACACATGAATTCACGGGTTTTCCAAGGTGTGCCCACTGAATCATGTCAGAGTTTAGTCACTGAGTGCCAATTGCATCACTTTTTGTTAATCCGTTTATTCCTTTAGCCCAAGGCTAGTACTTCTTTTGATCAATATAAATCTTTTCTGTTGTATTATTTTTGCTGTCATTCTGTGAAGTATTATCTTGCTGAGCCAAGATCTCCATTTCTCCCTGGTATTGCAGTCCTGTCTCTCATGACACTTAGCCTGTGAATATATCATTATCAATCTCTCTGATCCACCCAGATTTGTACATAAATTCATCTCTCAGGTATTGACTTCGATAAAGTCCCACCCTATCAAATGATACATGCTGCAGCAGAGACCTTACTTGAAAGTAGCTCTTTTGAGAGAGATGTTTGTAGTTTACCATGGTGAGGAGAGCCACCACGCAACAGTCAAGTGGGGATGCAGTGAATTTGAGTCATGGATTCTGGAATCCTTACTTTCATACTTCATATGTATACTAAGTGGTATTTCATTTGGTACTTAGTGCAGCACCACTTCTATACTGGAACACCTCTTGCTCTTAGAAACAAAAATGAAATTGTTGCAGAAAAAAATAAAGTTCTTAATTTTGTATATTTACCATACAATAAATATAAGACAAGAATTTGTACATACAACTGTAAGACATTACACACATCGGTATGCAAACATGAAGCTGAATCCTTTCAATCAAAAATATCTGAAAATTCAAGGTCTTTTCTCTGCACTAGTACTCAATACAAAAATGCTTCACCATTGTCAAACCAGACAAGGGTGCAAATAGATGTCCTCATGTACATGATTTTCACTGCTGCAGCCACTCAAGTTCAGCTCTACTCAGCCTTTCAACACAAAACCAGATCACTAGGATATCCTCCCACAACCTGTTTTTTTCCTCCATATTTTGAATGTATGTCTGTTCAACATTAATCAAAATGGCAACCCCCCCCCCCCCGCTATGCTCTTCCAGTGTTCTTGAACCCTTACTTACATTACACAGCCCTCTTCATCCTTCTTTGCAGAAGCAACACTACTTACTCCAGGCTAAGTGCTACTGTTTCAGAAGGAAAACAAACTGTCCATGCCCAATATCAATGCACAGCTTATTAATAGTAGGAAATCAACTCAGGATATAAATACCAACTTACAGCTAAAATAGGAAACAAATGGACAGTTGATCTATTAAGACAGTCTTTCAAGGAATGTCCTTGTTTCACAGCACCAATATCGTGTGGTTTTATGATATCTTCTACAGTTCCGTTAGCTCATACTGCATTACTCTACTTTTAAAACCAGATGAGGTCGTCAGACATCACAATTTATATTCTGCAAATAATCATGGCTAGTAGGTTTTCTTTTTTCTTCTCCCAACAAATGACAAAATACCACTTCTGATGCCATCTTGTTCTCACTCCTCTGAGCTCTTTAGTCAAAAGAAATTAGACAGGCTCATCCTCCCACAAGGACTATTAATACAAATTTATTTTGACATGACTGAGAAAAGATGTGATAGTTATAGACACAGACCAGTTTGGAGCGCATGCTTTGTACCTTCTTTTCTGCTTCTATTACTACAGATTTATGCATCTTTTTCTCGTTTTTCCCACAACTGCAAGCAACTTGGCAAGGCATTACTCCTTTACTATAACTCACAGCATAAAGAAGGTTGTCTTCCCTTATAAGCATACAACACAGAAATAATCCTTGCTTGTTGTATAATGCAGTGCACCACTGCCTGGTATACTACATTGCATAAATGGATTTTAAAAAGCAGACTTGGTTTTTCTTAGCGCACAAAAGTCATCATAGCTGAGCTAAAATATGAGAATCAGACCATTTTTCATCTTACTGATAACCATGGAAATAGATATCAATCTTCAACACTACATATTTGTATTTTTTCTTCTGAAGCTGAAAACTGATTGAAAAAATTAAGTTCATTTGGAAAGAGAAAAAAACCAAAAAAGCAATTATTTTACTCAAGATTATATATCAGCAATAGGAAACTGTAACAATTCAAAAGAACTAGTATGCAGACTCCCTGTACCTGCAACACTGAGGGTATAGGAAATAATACTGTCCATTAAGCCACATGATTCTTCACTCTTCACAACAAAATTTACACTTAAGCAGATGTTCAAGTGGTGCATTCAGGAAAATGAATGGACAAAAATAGAAATTTATATTCCCTAATAAATAATAATCTGAATTTGTCCAATATCTTGTGAAAAGGAAAAAGTTTCACCTTTATTATAGGAAATGGCCAAGTCAAAGTTAGCATATTTCTACTAGCAAGAATTTGGTGACACGAAATTATGGATAATAATAAATATTGATTTTTTTTTTTAATTTACAGTCTTTGCAGAATATCATTTTAGAGCTAAATTATATGTTATTCAAGGGGCATAATCAGTAGACATCTTAATTGCATTTGACATCTAAAGCAAGGAAGAAAGCCAACATGAAATAATCACTAGTTTAAATGGGAGGCATTTTAACTCTAAGAGTAACTGGGGCAGTTATAGTGTTAATAATTCAATGTTGTTTGAAAACCATTCTCTCATGACTGATTTATACATACTGAAGTAGGCATATGTTATGCTACAGGTGGATGTGAGGTCATAAGAAACCACTTTACAGTCTTCCCAGAAGTACAGTGTCAAAAAGGTCACCTGTGGTAAAGGATCTTTTGGATTAGTCTTTCAAATCAATGCATGAATTAAAGGCAATTTACATATAAATGGGCTAATACTCTGGCTTTGAAATTAGATGAATTTTAAAAGATTTAAGAAACAGCAGAAAAGGTCATTTAGGCATTAAGTATACATAATGCGATTTTTTAAAATTGCTTGTCTTGGAACTGTATGTTTCTGGTTTATTAATACTTCGTATTCACAAGCTGTTCAGCTCAGAAAGGCTACCAGCTATCTGTCTCTGAGCAAAGGCAGAAAAGTAGTTTAATGCTAGGGACATCAGAACAAGAAGACTACAGTCTATGACCTCAAAAGAGAAATTTCCCCTATATTTTGAAAACACGTTTTCAAGTATTTTTATTATTATAAGGCAAAACTAAGAAGTTTTATTCATTGAAAACCATTATATACTCATAACAAACAACAGAATCTTAGGAGGACTCCTCCACATGACTTCTATGGTATTGTAAAGATAATATGATTATCTAACAAACCTTTAGGATAGTTTTCTTACTAAACCTGTGCAGCACAAAACTGAATCGTGTGACAACTATTAAATTGGCCCCTCCCCTGATACGAAGGCAAAGGAAATTAAGAGATGCTTGTAACGTGCTCTGCAGAAGGGCACAATTACAAACAAGAAAATGTTGTTCATCTTTTGAGATCAAACTATGAAGTCGTATCTATACAAGCCATTCTCAGGTGCATGAAAGGAAAAAAGTCTTGGAAAATGAGACAAGATATTCAGTTTGGTCTTTGTAATGTAAGTGGTAATCATACTGCTGAGCTGATTACTTAGTTAAGTCTCCAAGTAGTCAGAAAAGTGAGTGTCAGCTCTCATACGTCCTTATATTTCATGAGAATCAGATCATTTTTAGCTTATACCACAGGACACCTTCTTCTCAACAATCCAAATAAACTTGGTTTTGTAAAAAATAAGGAAAAAAATAAAGATTTTAATAAAAATATATCCAAGGGATCCAGAAGGAAAAAATATGTCCTTGTAATTCCATAAACAATTCTGATATTAGAGAAAGTGATGACCACGCTAGGAGAAAGGATTACTGACCTTTGCGCTTCTAGTTCTCATGAATGTAGTAACCAGATCTTCAAACAACAAATTAAAGGTATTTAAGTAAGAGTTAAAAGAAAAAAAAAACAAAGAAATGTGATTTTTTCTCCCCATTTTTCTATCAAAATGCATTCCTACAAAACCAAAAATAGCTTAAATCACCACTGCAAAGTTGAGAGAATATTCCCACGTATTTAACTTGACAAGTTCTGTGTAGGTACTTTACAAGCAGGTAGGTTAACTAGCACAGATATTCACTTGATAAAAAGCTAGGGTTGCTTTTGGCACATGAACTGACTTTTTATGTGTAGATTATTCCCATAAATTGGGTCATTTCTTTAGTTGCCAGCTATAAATAAATGTTTTAAATATAATCAACTAGGAAAAAAAATGACTCAAATCCATAGTACCACGGGTTCAAATGCAACAAATACTACTTATTTACACATTCTTTAATGGCTTGATGTATTAACATGTTGTAAGTCAGAGAACATCATCTATTTTATACATGAGGCTAAGAGCATGTTTGAAACTTTGCCAATATTTCCAAAGACTGCTATGAGGCAACTACGCAAACATAAAGATACAAAGAAATCATCCAATCATAAAGGTCCTACAAGATTGAGAATAACAGTAATTAAAAATAATAATAATAATAATACATAGAAAAGTGAGGTCTAGCCTTTGGATAGAGAAATTAATAGCAGATGGTATCAACTTAAGAACTTTGCTCAGTTATTTTTAAGGAGCATAAAAAAGTATTGGTGCTTGTGTCAAATACAACAATAAAATTAATGAACTTAAGCTAAGGAAAGGTCATCAAAGAAAATGTTGGAACAAGTGCTTTATGCAGAGACTAGTTACTATGACAGAAAATAAACCATTGCAGCTACTTTTGCAAACTTTAAAAAGTGACAAGCATTTAAAAGACAGCCTGGCCTTTTCAAAACAGAGCTCTGCAGTCCCTCCTTTGAATCACCAGCATTATATCCTTGATTTCAGCTAAGTGCACTAAAAGAGAAAGCTGACACCAAATTAAATAGAAGGGTCTAACAAGATCCTGATAACTGAAATGGGTTTCAATGGCCAGAACTTGCTCATTTCTGTGAAAGAATATAAATCTTGTCCCTACTACTTCAGAGCCTCTATTTCTCTCAATGATCTTTTTACTTGATCAAATTTTGATTCAATACTTTGGGTTTTAAAACCAAAAGCATCATCTTAAATGTCATTTAAGTGGGAGAAAAAAGACTATGTTACATATCTATTCCAAATGTACTTTAGAGGTGATCTGATTATGAGATGTGGAGTGGAACATTTCTCACCTGTTCAGAGCATTTAGCAGACCAAGAGAGTTAAAGAAAATATCTGAATGGATTTATAACTAAGTCACTGCATTTGAACAATCATATCCACGCAGATGAAATTGAGACTAGAAACATTATACTTCCCTGTCTGAAATTTGATGAATATTTTATGCAAGACGATATTGATGTTCCTGGACAATCAGCTGGTGCTCAATTTCCAGGGATGCACCTGGCTGTTGCACACCTCCAATGGACAAGCAGAATAGTTATCACTTTGTTGCAGCTAGTGAAAACATGCAAGGAGAATGCACATCAATTTCTAGACCCTTTCAAGCTAATGTGAGAGGGAAAAGAGAAGATTAAAAAAAAAAAAACAAGTCTCAGTATTCAATTACCTCTTTTTATCACCTTTGGGGAGCTAGTTGCCTCTAACAGACTCAGTTTCTAGCTTCTACCTCTTTCTTTCTATAATTGTAAAACTGGGATTGGGCGAGACGCTCTTTAATGATTCTGTCTTGAAAGAGAAGTCTGCTGTCATCTGGTCAGCGTTGAGTATCCCTCCGCCAGACAAGACCTCATTTCTCTAAAGCAAACAGAAGGAAAACTAGAAGAAAACATAACTAATAGAAAGGAGCACAACCTTTAATTTTGTTTCTGTTTTGCAACTGACCTGTTTAATATAGAAAACATGCAGCAATTCTCAGGCATAGTTAAAGTAGAAATTCCTTGAATGAAGCACAAAATGAAAAAGTAACTTCTTAACACCAAAAAGTAGTAGTTACTTCCAAGAAGTGGTGATGATAGAACATTTTAGGCATTACACAAGAAAAAAGGATAAATAACAACATATGTGATAGCTGCTGGTTATTAGTGACTAATTCAGAACTCATTTACTAGTTAAGCATCTGCCAATATATCAATTACTTGAGTTGCTCGTTCCACAGCTAAGCTGCTGCACAAGAAGTAATTTCAAAACAATTTTTACATAATGCTTAACAATTAATCAAAATCTATCCATTGCTTTTCAAATGAACCATTTTTCCTTTCACATTACACATGTAATAATGGGTTTATTCTTAAGCTGGCTGATAATTCTTTGTCTTCACAAAAATACAAAAGAGAGGGATTTGATATCCAACTCGGCTGCAGCATGTTCATGACAAGCCATTCAGTGAACAAAAGGGCAAGCAGATATCTCAGGATATTATCTAGTTCACATTTCCACTCCATGGCAGAATAAGCCCATTGCTGTATTAGCTGTTTTACACAGCAAGAAGACCAAAGAACCTAAGAGCTTTAAGATAGCCTGACAAATGTTTTTCTTTACCTGTTCATATTCATAATGGGAAGATTATTAAGTTTCTGATCCATTTGCATGCTTAGCAAGCCTTAATGTATTTTTTAAACTTGAAACTTTAAGTTTCAATTCTTTTCTGTTATAGATAGTGGGCCAAGAAAACAGAGCACTTTCCCTTCTTGCTGTGGAGTACACAACCAGCATTATTTAGATTGTACTCTACTGCAAACCCAAAATCCTATCAAGGAGGAGCAACACGTAAGACTGACAAAACACAAATACAAGAACCTCCTTTGCTTCCCAAATCAGAAGCATCATTGTAGCGCCTTACAAAGAAGTGAAGATAGGTTCATATTAAGATTTTCTTCTAGCTTTAAAACTAGTGGTGTTTTCAATCTCTTCAAGACTAACAGTTCAATACTGGAAGGTCTTGATTTCACTGTGTAATTTCTTTAGGAATTTAACAGCTCAGTAGCATGACCACTTCATGCCCTATTATGGCCACACACATTTGAATGGAAAAGACAGAAGTCTTTAACACCTGGTGATAAACTAGTTTGACTAAATATCAATTTTAGAATTTAAATAGGCATTTCAGCATGATTCAGTTCACCATTAAATGACATTAGCCTGGAGGAGGATTGGAAGACACAGAAGGCTACAGGCAGATTAGCAGGGAAGGGATGGAGGAAAGGACAACTACTTCGGGAAATTTGGCAGGAGGAAGGTATTTTTGCCCGTGTCATGCATACAGTACTGAAAGGCCCATTAGTACACTTTCACACCGGAAAATTATATTCTATAATTATATTCTCCTCATATCAGGAAGAAGCAGAAGACAGTGGCAAAAGGTTTAAACTTGAGTGTACATTACAAGAGATTTTAACAGAAAGGCAACATCTCTTCAGAGGTTATGGTGTGCAGCTGGATACTGTTTTACCAGTGCCAAGCTTCTTGGCTTCCTATAATCTACTTTAATGATTGGATTAAAACATTTTTGGAAGAGAAAGAAATAAGCTCTATTGCAGATAATGAAATAACCCTGACCCCAGCTCTGTCTACTGAGGCTGGACTCTCAAGCCTAATCGCTTCTTCAAACATAGAGTCTTACATACAGCCTCTGTCCTGAGTACCAAAAGCTGTTTTGCATTACCGGCTCTATTTTAATCCCTCTGTTTCTTTCTAACATATTCTGATGCACAAGACTGTGCTCCCAGTTCAAAGGAGAAGCTTACAGATTTAGAGATTCAGAGCGGTTCCTGTTACGTTACCGATAGGTCTCATGTCTCAGTGAACAGAGAAGTACGTTCATGTGGGAAATACAGGCTTTCATTTGGAGGCTGCAGGTTATTTTCTATGCATTAATCTTCTATCAGAAAAATGAAAATGAGACTTAGACATATTTAATAGAGAGGCACAAAATTATTCAATAGAACAACTCCTCCGTAATTGCTCATTGGATGAGAAGATATGCATTCTCCATTGTAATCTTACTGAACTCATAAGAATACAACAGCTTAGTTTGGAAACTCAGTTTCCATTTGATTTTTTTTTTCTCCTTACAATTACAAAAGCGTACATTCTTTTATAATAAATATTTTCACTCTATAATGTCAAAGAAAAAAATTTTCAATGATCATTAATACTATAGCATCAATTGTCAGGTACCTGTTAAAAGTAACAGTCCTAACATGTGAGTTTAGTGAGCAGAAGATTGGAAAGCATTACTATTTATTGAGGATAATCATTAAACAAATTTTGCCACGCTGCAAAACCTTCACAGACCTAATATTTATTTGTCAAGAAACTTCAGCATTATTTTTTTCATTCATGTTTTCTTCTAAGCTTCTGAATATCCCAAACACTATGAATTCTGAGTTTTAATTAGATGTGCTGTTTTGAACAAGTCACAATTCGTTATCCTTACAGATAGTCTAGCTTGAGCTAATCAGTCTTCTGAAATTGTTACATGAAATTGAAATGTTAAACTCGAACTTCTACAGAGGAAATTGTCACATTGTGGAAAAAGCAAAGATATTTCTCATTTTCATATAACATTAGCAGATCCCTGTTAAGATCTGTTTTAACTACAAGAATTTAAGCTACAAAGATTAGAAGAAAATCCATAAAACATATAGCTTAGTGTGCAAGGAAGAGACAGCATGACCCTACGTATTTAACTCAATTACACTAGTATAGTATTGGAGAATAGAGATTAAACATTCCTGTCATGCACAAGATGTATGCAGCAGCCTCTTATTATCTGGTGAAGATCATGAGTAATATCAAACCTATGACTACATTCTTATCTAATTACACATGTGATTTGACAGTGAGTTATTGGGAAATATGAGCCTGATTTAAGAAATAAGCCAATGTTTGGGAAACAAGTATATGCAATAAACCACACAACTGTAAACTGATCACATGTTTCCTCCAAGTATAAATATAAAACCACCATGAAGAGGCATACACTGGGACAGACCCCATGAGATTGAGAGGGGCCTCTCAGGAGCAAAACTTAAACATTACATCATATAGCATTAACAACTGGAGTAATTATTTGCTTGCTTTTGCTATTTACATCTGTTTTTTAGTAAATAGTGCTGTTCACTATATTAGTGGTTAAGGATCAAGTGAAAATGAATTCTCCTAGCTCAAATACTCTCTAAGCACACAACAGGTCATATTCCCTGCCCTGAGTCCACACAGCCCAACTTCAAGGACCAACAGTGGCTCACATGCAGCTTTTAGTATTCACGAATCACCAAAGTATAATAAATAAATTAATAATAATAATTTAAAAATAAATTAATAATATAATAAATGCTGATTCCCTTTTTCTCAACTGGAAAAGGGTATCTAAAAGCCATTGATACAAGGGGTCCCAGATCTCTAGAGAGATTACTATGTACATTCTGTACTCTTTCAAGCTACTGCAAAGACTACCTTTACTACAAAGCAAAGAGCCTCTGGCTAATAGAATTTGGAAGGATAAAATTCACTGCTACAAGCATTCTGATCAACTTCACTTGAGCAATGAAACATCCATTGCTGCTTTCACTAGTATTCCAGGAATTTATAATTTGCTTTTTTATTCCTGCCCATTCACAGCTTGCTGATTTAATACTGTCACTTTGAAACGCATTACAATTATAAAACCCAAACTGTTAAAAGACATCTTTTAAGAAATTCTTCTCAGCACATAAAAGAAAACATCAAAATATTTCATCTTCCTTACTAATCCCATTAAAAACTTTCCATTTATTATCCCACAAAACAACATCCACATATTTTTGCAGCTAAGCAATTTGACAGCATAAAGGTAACTTCACAAACTCGCTTTTATATATATTATATATATATGCACACACACTTAGTATACATTAACAGAAAGTCTAGCCATCTACTAATTACAAAACTTTATTCAACGTAACAATAAAATGCATAAAACCAAAGGAGAAAGGAAAACTTCATATACTTATCAAGGTATTTTCAGATGGATTTGGCATTTGAAATGTTGAAGAGCGGAGAAATTCATTTGTCAGCGCTTGTGATTTTTTCCCCCAAATTTGGCATCTCAGTAAGTTACTAAAACCACTGTAAATAAGACTATCTTCTCTTACAAAGGGTTTCATATATATTTATAAGCTGTTACATAAGCATGTCTACATAAAGGGACTAATCACATTCCATCATTTTAAAGAATGGAGTAACAAAGAGGATTTGTTTATATAAAGCATCGTTCATCTGAAAAATTACCATATTTCCATTGCTGGACATGTCTTTAACATACTACTGCCAGTGACTTATAGCAAGATATATGGACTAGCTGGGGATATCTGAATTTCAATGCAAACTGATTTTCATTAATATTGACATTGGTGCATTCTTTTTCATTAAGTCCCAGAAAGAACGAATACAGCTCCACAACACTGAAAAGCATGTGCAACATTACCGGAGACAAGAGTCTAAAGGCTAAAAGCTGTTCTGAAAGCCTGTCATGCTACCTCGTGTAGATGGATTTCTTTTCTGATGTATTAAGTATTTCATAACGCATTCCAGTCTTGTGAACTTGTCACTATTTAGTACTACATCTTGCATCCAAACATCTTAACCAGTGTACTGCCAGTAGTAACAACATAACCCTCTCCCCATCCCAGATAGACATTCCTAAGTGGGAGGGGAAAGCCAAGACAACTTTTCAAACCCTTCTGGGATGTGTACTCAGAGCAGCAACTCCATGCACAGCAAAGATGTCAGCGAGAAGGTTTAAATTTAGTCACTGAGATCTTTCAGTGTTTCATTTCCAAGAAAAGGCTGACAATTGTAGCTCACCCTACAAAAATCCAAATACGACTTGCAGAGACAATTTTACTGTATGTTTTACTCATTTTATTAATGACAGGGTTTGCTTTATTACAGATATGCAAAACTAGATTCTTCTAATGGAACACTAGCAAGCAGAAAACTCTTGAAAGACATCTTAAATTTCTTTCACTCTGTAAAGTCAAATGGGAGTATTTAACATTTAACATTGCTAAACTGGAGGCTAATCATAGAAACCTGTGACAGCTAATGGGTCTGCCTTAGTTAAACTAGTCAGAAAGGATTTAACCTTCATTTCTGTTCAGGTGATACCCGCAAGTCATAAAAGGAGAGAATTAGCTGCCCAGTATCCAAGCAATATAGTGCAATTCAGAGATGAGAGCTGCTTAATAGCATCAAAAAAAAATCCTCTTCTGTGTCTTGTCAGTTCATATGGCACATATATTACACCTACAAAAAGCTGAGTGGCAGATAAGGGCTTGGGCATTTCAGACAGAAACCTCATATGCTGACCAACACCTTATTTCTGTGCTTCTGTACTCCCACCTATCTGTTCTGACTATCTGCAGCCTTCCATATGCACGCCCTAAACATTCTGGGTCAGAGAACTTTTTCCAAAAATCAAGTTTAAAAGACAGATTATTTAAAAACTGAAAATCTTGGTTATTTAAAGTATTTCTTCATTAACCCCAAAGTGGCACCTGCCAATAGAACACAAATAAAAGGAGCTTGCTCTAGAGCAGACTTCAGGATAGATACCTTATTTAACAGCTATTTTCATGATTTAGTGAAATAAAAAATCTAAAAGCCAACTCAGAAGATCACAAAGTAGCATGTAATTTTGCTAATATCAAAAGTTTCTATTGAATTTGAATTCTATTGAGTTTTTTTTTAAACAGCATCACATAGAGCTAATTCTAGTCCAATAGTAAATGAGACTTAACGAGGTAACAAAGTCTTCTGAGTCTACAGGAGAAGAGCACCATGAGGATATTTAAGCATTACTGAGTGTAATTTACATTCTGCTGAATTTAGTGCTCACATAGCTTAGTATACTGCTTGAAATACTGCATTTATCAGAATTTGAGGATAAAAATCAGGAAAGGTGGGAGACAAGTTTCAAAGTCATTTGGAAGAACCTAACAATTAATCATCATGCTTGAAAAGAAGTCTCTTTATAACACGACCACTGTTTGGTCATTATGAAACCTGGAAGTCTGACTTATGAAGGTAATAGAAACTTTTGAAACACACTACTTAGGGAACATGAAAAGGGTGAGAACATCTCAACAGTACCAAGTTTTGGATAAGTGTGTGTCAGAGCCTTTAGGCTTAAGATCCATAGAAGTCCACAAGGCAAAAGATAAAAATGCATTTAATGTTCATGATTGTTATTTGTTGGGGTTTTTTTTCATTGTTCCAATTTTTTTCAGCATTTTTTCCCTCCTTTATTTTCTTCCAGAGGAGAACACAAAGATTTCATGAAAAACATTGAAGACAAATTTGGATGCTGTTGTAACACACAACAGTGAACTCTGAGTTATTCAGCTGGTGCTGAACAGTGCGGAAATGCTGAACAAGAATGCAGCAAATTAGGAAAACTGTCACCAAACATCAGGACATTAAACTGGTCACTATTTTCATCATAGCACAACTCTTATTCAGTAAAAAGAAAACAGTAACACTGGGGAAAATAATCCCGCTGAACATATAGCATTCAGTTATAACAAAGATGCAAAGCTTGGCCAGTTGAAACAATCACAGTTTCCCTTTTGTTTACAGGAAGGCAGAACTTTGAACTTGTGCTCCCCAAACCATTATTTTCCTAATAGACAGACTATCCAGCTGCAGCAACTGTGAGAAGGCTTACCTGCAAAGAAATTTTTTTTCCAAAAAAAAAAAAAAACCCACAAACCTGAATAAAATATGCAATACATCCTCAGAGTTGCTGCAAGGCCAGTAGCCAGAGAACATATTACAGAATTAAAAAAAGTCCAAATGTTCTCAAGATGATGAATCTTTCACGCCCAATTTGCTTATACCCCCAGTTTTGGGGGTATACCTCATTTATCATGTGAAAAGCCTAGAAGTTCATTCACTTTAAAAATAGTTGCTCTGCCTATTCTCTCAGCACCTTTAATGCTTGTTGTTGTTTTAAAGACAGAAAACATCAACAGAAAACATACACTGCATCCCTGAGCATATGACTTCAACCCAGGAATCAGCTTCCCACCCACAACTTTACAGGCTGAACTTAATACCTGCAGGTCCCAAGAGTCTTTCCAGCAAGATAAATGAGTTACCACCCATACTTCAACTAGCAGAGAGAAGTGGGGATTTTGAACAAGACTAACGCTCAGAATCCTGGCCAAATAGGACAAAAACTTCAAGTCTTTCTGCTCTATCTAGGATGATTGCCAATAACTCCATACACAAGGACAAAAACACCTCGACATGCTAATGCACTCATCTAAAGAAAACCTAGGATTGGAGTCAGCTAGAAGGAAGTTAGTCCAACAAAAGGTTTGCATTTGAACAAATACTTGCCCAAAGGCTACAACTTAAGTGTCCACTTAACTACTTGCATTGATTATCTCAGACACAGAAGCTTCTGTCAGCACGAACCCCCGTACCCATTACTCTAACACTGCAACTCCACTCCTGGTACTGGACTTTGACTTTCTATCCTTCCCCCAAACAAACCTTTCTCTAGCTAAGAGCACGTTTGGGCTACGCTACAGATTTTCAACTGCATTTGGCTGCATGCTATAAAGCCACGTACACTCTTTGGCCTGTTTGTGAAATCTAAGGCTGCACTGAAAGCACAAGCTCTCAAAGACACCCATCCACCACATTGCCTTCCAGAGCAGGCTGCTGCTGTTACCCTAGCAGTTCCCAATTTCACTTGGGAATAAGCCACAAAATGTGCAGGAAAAAAAAAGTCTAGACACATCTATCATATATTTCATACTTATCTGGGGAGGTTTCTTCTCTGGTTAAGAGAATATTTTCAAGCAAAGGTTAATTATGCACTAGCTTTGTAAGAGCCTATAAAGGATTTACAACAGGTTGTTGGCAGCATGTGGCAGCACTGATCACCTCCCTGCACGCCTGTAGAACACCAGATTGATAGCTGCCTTATGCAGAGTTGGTTTAGCTATTTTCTCCTTAGCCCTATTATAATTGGAAGAAAAAAAAGAAAAAAAAAAAGGCTGCTCTGCAATCTAAATTCATGAACTAAGCCATACATAGCAATGAATTGCAGATCTCCTAGAATCACTGACAAAGCTGCTGTTAACTTCAAAGCAGCCCAAATTTGTCCAAAAGGAATGCAATAAAAGAACGACATCTGAGGTTCTCAAGGTTAGGCAGAAAATATGAACAAAGGAGAAAGTTCTTTTACCAGCAGCTCTCTGCAGCTTTCCTTCAGAAGTGTTGTAAAAGCTTACGTTCATTCCACCAAAGGAGCCTGAGGCAGTGACCTGCTAGCAGCCATACACAGGATTAACTTAAATTCTAGAAGCAGCTTCACCAAACTTGACTTGTCGTTACCTCTGTAAGCTATTGATATACAGGGAAATATCCTTTTTATTTTCCTAAGTTTTTTCCAAAACTCTTGAAGTTCATAAACATTACCTAATTGTTATCAAAAGTCTGCTTCATTATTGGAAATGGACTAAAACTTCTCAAGAAATAAATTACTCCAATTTAGTCACAGCAACAGAAGAAAAACAAAAATAAGACCAAAAATAAGTCAGTGGCAAACTAAATATGTCAAGAGTATCTTGCAGGTACCATATGCACCACATATATATACACCAAATGTCATATGTGCATAAATGCGATACAAACAGTAATGGCACAGAGGCAGCATTTAGGTAAAAATCCTCCTTTAGAACTGCATCAATAGAAGCATTGCTCCAGCAGAGCTCACAGTAGCCTGCACATAGTGAACAGGTAAATAACTGCATACCGCATTAAAAATCTGAAGCATTAGTTATGCATTTATGAACTAAACAAACAGGTCCATGCTTTGGGTTCAGACTGACATTTAACAATAAAGCAAACCCCACACAAAATAAACATTACCAAAAAAGCAGCCAATGTAAAATTCCTATTTTGTCATCTTGCCAGATGATAAAAATCATTCCCCGCTTTTAAATTAGATTTTTCAAAGCTACCATACTGAATCATTTAATTTGTCTAAGTACTCCTAATGCAGTTGCACACTGCAATGAGCATTTAAATTTTAGATTAAGCAAATGAAGGGCAAGGTATTTCTTCACTCGCAGTTAGAAAGAATACTTAATGGCAGAATGCCTCACAGTTTACAGAGATGGGCAGTAACCCAATACAATTTCATCTTGCTGGGCAGATGCAACTTTTACCAATATGGTTTTTACTTAATATTTAAATTACATCCTCTTACATCTTATTATAGTTAACAGCTATGAAACAACTAATCCATGGAACTAACCTGGTATAAGATGACAGTACCTAAGGACTGTAGTTAATCAAATTTTCACCATCTTACTACCATACAGACTTTCTGGAATGTGGTTAAAAAAAAAATGTTTTGTTGATCAATCAGGGAATTTCAAACTGTAAAGTTTAAAGCTCGGACACAGAGGGTTTAGAAAAGTTCAACCTTCAAAAAGTTGCCTAGAATTCTCACTGCTGGTCACCCTCACCAAGCCTTTTCTGTCTCCCTCAACAACCTCTTACAAACCCAGTAAAGAAAATCTTCTCAATTGCTAGCATTTAACTCTAAAATATTTCTTCCATATTTTCTAAGCCTAAGCAGCTCAATTCTGGATTAAATCCCTTAAAAAAAAATAGAGCAGATGTCTAGGGAAAAGGTTTCTAAATTTTAACATAGGGCATTTATTAACAGTTAAAGTTCTTGTTACCCTTTTGTTGGCCATAATTAAGAGGAAAATAGAGTCCATTAATGCCACTTAATCATTGATCAAGCAAGCACTCATCTATAGAGACATAATAATACTAAAAAAAGAAGTAGTGCCATCTTCAGTATTTCATCTAATTAAGAGTTAATGCAGAGATCAGTTACTTCCATGAGAACTGGTACTCCACCTCTTCCTGGAGAAAAAGAGATCACCTATTAGATTTAAATGACCAGAAATACTGTCTCTGCAAGAAGAAATTAATTGAAACATCAACAGACAGTTGAAAGAGTGGTATGTGAGGGAAGAAAAATTTCATCCCAATTATTAGGCAAGCCCAAGTCCACCTAATACAGGAGTTTCAAGTTTCTGCTATCAATGAGCTTCAGTCAGAAAACTGAGTTCACTTTGCTAGCCGTATAACCATAAGCTGTCACTTTGTCAAACAATTTCTTAGTAAATCTGACTGCAAGCATAAAGCATTAGCATAATTTATTAGAACAATTAGAATGCATCCTTGTTGTCTTCTAATTAGATTATTTCTTGCTGGTAATTACATTAGACAAGAAAAGAATAATAGTTTCAGATTTATAAAATCATCTGTAGAGTACGTGAGGAGAGGATGATCAATAACACTAATCTACTGGAACACAAATTGCCAGAAAGATATTTTATCACAAGTGATTTTTTAAATAATGTATGCTTCTTCTCGAAGTCTGTGTTCATCTTACTCATAGTTACAAACAGAAGGGAATAGATACTGGAATAATAATCAAAAACAGAATAATAACTGTAGATTGATGACTTCTAGGAGAAGTTTGCGTTGTCATCTTTTCCCACTCACCACAAACCCAGAAGTAAGAGCTGACATTACGTTATCCTTATAAAGGAAAATAGAATAAGAAACCTCCCCCCTCCAACCCAACATACTTCCACAATACCAGAGATGTTCCAAAAAACCCATTTACTTTTAATAACACCCCCCTCCCCCCCCCCCCAAAAAAAAGGTTTTAATAACATACTTTGCTGAGTGTTTCGTTTTTTTATGGAGAACCTCCTCAATTATAACTGAGGATTATTCACCCCCATGATGTTTTCCTGTTTTCTTTACCATTCCCAAACCTCCTCTGAACTTTGTTAGCACTCTGCATTGACTATGCCAATCAAAGTTGCCCTGAACTTTAGAAATCATTAAATATTTCACATCTTGAAATAGGACTGCAGGAAGGAAAGTATGGGAGGAACTAATAAAAAAAAAAATCCAGAAAAAACAGGAGAGAAAACATGAGTGAAATGTCCAGCAGCAGAGCACAAAAATATACCTCCTCATATATGAAAGTAACACTTCAAATGAAGGGCACTTGAAAGAGCAAAAAGGCAGAATAGTATCAGCTTTTATTATATCCTTGGTCCTTCCTTTTCTTACAAAGATGAAATGTACACAAATTAGCATTGGTAGGTTAATTTAACATGACAAACTGTGAAGCAGTTTGAGGACACCATTATCCAGCTCATTCTTGAGAACCAGGTGACATGTAAAATACTACAACTGCTATATCGCATCCTTCGAGCCATTTAGTCCACTCCAAAAGCATCAGATTAGCAGAATAGTCTAAATCTTTAATGATTCTATACTGTTAAGGTCTACCTTTTTTCTTGAAACTCCACAAGTCTTTGGGAGGTTTTAGTGAGATTACAGACCTCCCTTTTACCTTTCACTCATCTGTGAGATTTGTAGGACAGGAAGGGAAAAGGAAAACAGTTTGTAGCACCTCAGCCTCTGATAAGTCTCTGAACATTAGTGAAATGTGGAGCCTTTAAAAAGCCATTAGCTCAGTAAATACCATAATAGCTGATGAGAAATTGCCCATGAGAAGAAGCTAGGGTCTAGTGAGGGCACAACCACCTTCTAATAAAACTCATACCATACAAAATAAAGAATGGGAAATAACTGTGAACCAGGAAAAAGAAAATTATTAAACTGTATTCAGTGGGCAAAAAGGTAATGAAGCAAACGAGGAATACCAGAATTAAAACTAGAGCTAGAAGACAGAAAGAGCTTACTGAACATAGCTGTGCTAGAAGTTTAAAAGCAAACTTGAAAAGGGATGAGACAGGAGAAAAAGTGAACAGAGGAAAGCAATTACCAGATTTTTTAGTGAATCTCAGCTAAAACATATTTAGTGCTTGTCTAACCAAAGACAAAAACTTTATGGAAATGTGTAATAGTTCATATCATAGATTCCACGCTTGACTCTCCTTTTGAGCAGATAATACCTCAAGCTAAACTCAAATAGATTTTTTTTTCAGAAACTCAAGAAGTCAAATAATTTCCACATCACAGCCCCAATAGAAACCATATCTTTCTTTTACTCAGAACACCATTTGGAGAACTGTTTTCTATAAGAGAGCAGGATCCACATGGAAGAGGCTTTGTCATGTCCTGCTAAAAGAGAATCAAAGGCCAAAGGTTTAGTCTTGTGTGTTTTACAAGCAGAGTGCAAAGTTTAATCCATACGGCTTAAAAGCTGGACGTACAATACGTCATTGATGAGTCTGAAATCATTTGAAAGCTTCATCTGGGACTTGGATGTTCATTTATGCCTTTCACACTTAAAAATGAGGAATCATGCATGCAAGATTACTGCAGCACAAAAAAAAAGAATGAAGCTTCCCTTTCTCACAACATGTCTCTCAAACTTGGATAATGATCTTTGAGTGAGAAGGCGGCACAACGTAACGTACAGAATTACATAAGCACACACTTTACCCCAGAATAGGGAAGAAATACAGGGAATATAGGACCTAATCACTAATAATAAAGGATAGAAAGGCAAGATTTATCCTTAACAGTGAAATGCTGAAAAGATTTCACTGTGGTGAAACCTTCTGCAGTAGAGAAGCTAAGGAAGACACAGACCAGAAAATGGTCCTTAAAACACTGCATTACCTGAAAGTCAAAGTATCATTTTATATTATCAAAAATAAATGCCTTCAGCAGTCCTCATTAACATTTCAGCAAAGGATATATGCAGAGAAATATGTAATATTTTTTTCAGTGTTCACTCCGGAACAACTGCAGCTGTTATATTCAAGTCGAAAATTCAGCCTTCCACACAGTGTACTTTCAAGGACGCCTCAGATGAGCAGAGACCTGACTTATCTACTGATAGCTCAGCCAACTTCCCTAAATGGACTGCAAATAATTTTCTGAGAGCTTTATAAAGTCTAGATAATTTTCAGTGAAGTAAAAAGACAACAATTTTGAGTTTCTTTTCCATCAGACATTTCCACATCAGCGCAACTGTGCAGCAGTAGGCAGATAGGAGATAATACATTACAGGTGATTGCACATACCTTCTAAAGAAGGTACTAAATTATTATGTTGTATGATACTAAGTTCTTAGGTTATATGATTCTTCTCAAGTCCAAAGAAATTTAATCTTCTTGAGAGTTTAGGGTTTGTTTTTGGTGGATTTGAGAATGGGGACTGGAAATGAGAAAGCAGAGATACACTTCTCAGAATACAACTCAAAAAAAAAAAGAAAAAAATTCCGCACAATTTAATTGAATCGTAGGCATTTCAAAAAGACATGGAATTAAATATATGAATAAGCTGCAGAGTTACTTAGCATTTAAAAAAATAGATCTAAAACGTAATAGACTCTTCCAAGCCAACTAAGGGAAAAAGTCCCTAAAGTGATCCAACATGGTTAACTGCTGAGGAAGAGTTCATATTTTATGAATCCAAATGATTTGTATCTGAAGCAAATAACATGACTATATGTGGGAATTTATATCTGAAAAAAAAGTGGTAAAGTGGTATACTCCACTGTGGGAAAGATCTGAACCTTGTCCTAGTCAAGCAGCAGTAGAAAAACACAAACATGAAGGAGTTGAAGGTACAGAAGTACACAATACATTACTCCTCTTATTCAATATAACAACTACTGAAAAAGAAAACCAAGGCTGAAGACTTGAAAAATACATCTTATTTATCAGACATACAAGTAGCAAAAACGTTTGGAATTTTAGCTTGCTTATTCCTTATATACTAATCTACATACTAAATTTTCCAGTTCCCTTTGCCATAGTCCTCAAAAGCCATTGACTAACTTCTTAATCACAAACCCAAGTGATGTTCTTGCATGGTATCCATCATCTAATCAAGAAGTACAGGAATTTCAGGTTGAGTACCAATAGCAGGGAAAGTAAATGAAATTCACATGGCAATAATTGGTTTAAAAAAAAACTGTGGAATTTGGAAATTCTTGTCCTATCCCATTCTTTACATACAAAGCTTCCCACTGAAAACTCATCCATAAGAGAATACAAGTATACTTTAAAGACAAAAATCATACAATAAATTTGTTGCAAGCATTGTAATTAATGATTGATCTAAAGTACCGTAAGTTTACAGTGTCAGTTTATTTCTATAAGCTTGTTTGCTAACTAAGCAGGCACAGGTATGCTGCCATTTCGTTTGTTTATACATTATTTATAAACAGCTTTAGAACTCTTGCGGTAAAAGCTACAACCAATAATCCCAACAAAGTAGCAGTCATCAGCAGTCAGCAGGTAGCCTTAGAATACAAGCAGTGGCATGGAGTTGTTTAAAGCTCTCTTCTACCACCTTCCGCAGTTATCTTAAATGTAAATGACAGCCTCCCCAGTGACTGCTGCAAGGTTTCAATTTTTTAATTCCTTTATGTAATGCCAAAAAGTAAAGATCTAGGCCTTCTACAAACAGAAGGAAAATAAACAACAACAACACAAACACCACAAAGCAAAAGAAAACAAAAGCTTCATGCTTCTTAAAGAGTGTCCCTGGAGAATTTTGCTTTCCGAACTGCCTCCTTTCATATAAAGCAATTCAAATAATACTGAATCTACATTAACTGTCGATAATTGTGAAATTGCTTAGAAACTTGTTAAAAAAAAACTACAAAACAACAAAGTTTATTTGATGTAGTTTACACTTTACAGACAATTCCTTTCTCGACCTTACTCAGCTTGATGTTACCATCTAATCACTAGAATGAGATTCACGTTACCTTAGGTCAGTATTTTGCTTTGTCATGGGCCTCAGGGCTAATTTTTAAGTTCAGTAAGGAAAAAGTAAACCTCAGGATGTGCCCAGTTCACTACTACATGGGGACATTCCAGCAGCTTGCAAACTCAGACCATAATTGCAAATAATCTTTTTCAGAACCATATAACATACAAAGTAAAATATGCATTTGCATTGATGACTGTGGGCCTACGTGTCTTCAAAAAAAAAAAAAACCAGCTTGAATGCATGCTTGAGAATTTATGGGGCTTTGGACAGGAGGAAGGCAAAAATAAATAAACAAATAACATACCCTTACCTGCCACACTAATGTAAAAAAAAAATCTATGTTAATTCTAATATTATAGACCTGCAAAAACATATACAGACCTTTAAATAATCATGCAGCTACTGAAGTAGCAACTGATTCATTCCAGTGCAACAAAATCTGAATTTTAATATTTCATGAGAGTCATCTAAAGAAATTTTATAGAAGTAAGCAAACCATCAATCTAAATTGCACAGATTAGCAAATTTTTTTTTTGTGTAGTGTTTGTTGTTTGGGTCATAGACAAGATATCACAAATTTAAATTGAGTTCATTCTCCACATGCAGGCTTAAGCTGGCCATTACTGTCAACGTTGTGTAAATTGTAAACTTCTTGTATTTATGAAAGTGAACAAGTAACACTGAAAATAATCTCCTATCTATGGCCATCATATTATGGATTAGAAAATAAGCATCCATTGTATGAACAAGATGTTAAGGACTCGTGAAGATCGTTAATTGTCGGGGGTTTTTTTAAATGATTGTAAAAACAGTTGGGGTATACATACAGCAAAAAGGATCATTGAGCAAAAAGCTGTATTACCACCTCTTGAGACAATATTTGCACAGAGAAGAGACATTCTGCTCAACTACTTGAGCTACATTAGCACCACCTCTGAATTATTTGTATCATCTATTTTAGAAATAGATTCAAAAAGATCCAGTAGTAAGATATCTCTGCATTGACAGTGAGCATCTCAAGCAGAACATAATACTTAGTTATATATTCTCCCACATGAAAATATGTCGTCTAAGAGAACAGCAGTTCCATTTATGCCTATACAAGAAAAGCTTAAGTAGGAATCTTCCTTTTAATAAATACCTCACAAAGAGGAAAAGTGTGCCACAACAGAAGCAAAAGTCACTAAGAATTATTTTTAGTTCTTAGAAGTAGATGACTTCCCAAATCTATCATAAATGTCAGGTCAGTGGTCTGAGATCCTGGCAGTCCTTATAGGTATAAATGATGTACACGAGCAGTCATTGAAGACACGATTCAGCTTTCAGGATCCTACCTCAACCTACAAGTGCCATAGGTTACCACTAGTTACTACATCCATCTTCTACATAGACCAGAGATTCCTGGCTTGTTTCCCAGTCCATGGAACCAGTTGTAACTCCTCACACCCTTTTCCCCTTAAGATGAACTGAAGCTGCCTCTGTTTCTCACAGCAGGCTCCAGCAGTAGTTTGTACTGCAGCCACACTTTCAGACCACATTAACTTCACTCAGTGACTCGATGCTTACCCCCACATCACATATCTACCAGCACTGGGGAGTGGATCCGTCTCATTAGCTCTGCATAGAAGCAGCACAGAGCTGGCTGTACTTATTCACTCCATTTTCACTCCAGTCTCACTTGCGACATACTTGTCCCATTGAAGTGTGCCCTACCTCATCAGCTGAGATACAAACCTTTCCTACATTAAAAAAAATATAAAAGAAAAGCACATTATTAAAAATACCAAAATATTTCAGAAGTCTGTTACTCATGAGCAAGAGAATGAAAATGAGCAAATTAAAAGCATGTTCCTAAGGCAGACATCCTGTGAAGGACTGAACTCTTTTACCAGTAGCACAGTGTATTAAAGAGGTCATTTCATGGCAAAGCCATGGTGAGACACATTAAATATGGACTATATTAATTAAAAGAGAAGAAAAAATTGTAATTTACTCAAGACTCCTAGTTAGTTTTAGATGAAAATGACATCCTGTGGGTAGCAAGTCAGCATGATCTGGTGCTATGCATTTGCAAACTACTTAATGAGCCTTTTTATTGCTGTTATTTGTAGTTGGAAAAAATAATTTGAAAAGAAGTGTTGGAAAGCATGATATTTATCCAAAATAAGCTCACAGCCTGGCAATCACTCTGAACTCCTTGCATATCCATCACACATTCCAAAGACGAGTAGCAGCAGAGATCATATGATAAGCAAAGATGAGATGAGAAAGACTGGGAAGCTAGAATGACATTGGATTAAATTTCCACATTTTTCTTATAAATTACTAGCAAAATACTGCAAGACAAAGAACCGGTTTTTCTTTAGTATCTGGGTTCTATGCAAGACACTCTGAACTGTCTAAATGTCCTGGTGGTTGTTTATATATAAAAGTGTACCTTTACTACTATTATGAATAGCAGCAATGCTAGCAAAGCACCACCTTACCCTTACACTACAAATTACCTACATTAAGAACACTGAACAAATGGGGAATCGTACATCCTGCAGATCACATGAGCAAACTACTGAACCAGGAAAAAGCAACCACTTCTCCATCCAGTTGCAGAGTTAGAATGCCTAAAATTCAAACCTCAAGATTCTGCTCTAAAAAAAAAAAAAAAAAGGGTAATTTTTCTTTCTTTTACAAGTTATGCATTTTCAACTGTTGCACTTGTTCAGTATTCATCCAGTATTTTCTACGGGAATAGCACAGCAGGTAAAAGTCCTTGTAACTTTTTTGTTAGACATTTCTAATTCTTGGCAAGCAGATTCTCCGTTACTCTTCAACTCCATCAGCAACAGTGAACAATTTGAGGTTTTACAGAACTTTGATAATGACATTTTTTTTTTAAAGTATTCTCATATCATGTACACTTTAACTAATGTCTAACTCACTGTTCTGTGAACCTGTGCAAGACTTATGGCGGTGTAGTTGGATAACATGGTTTTTGCCATTGTTATTTTGTTGACTTCTACTAAGTAATCAGCATTTCCCAACAAGATATGCAAAAATGAGAATCAGACAGTTAATTGATTTTTAAGAAGAGACACATTGATATCTTGAAATGTTTCACATATGAATTCATAGCAAAAACTTCAGAAGCCCACACACATGACTTTCTTGAGATCAGTATGCACCTAGAAAACCATGGCAGACATGGCAGACCAATAGGACATCATTAAATATAGAAATATCTAAATTATATCTGATTTACTACACTATAAAGAGCAGTGTGCTCATTTGCAAAATACTGATGCTTGATAATTTCCCAAAGCCAACCTATTTGGTTGATATTCCTTAAAAAAAAAAAGCACAAGATCATTTAATCCTTTGAAAGCCAGCTTTCAAAATTTCTCAAGTTAGTAAGAAGAAAACACACTACTATTAATTGAGATAAAAATATGGTACCCATTTGACATGAAAGTATTCTCTCTGACAGATGCTCAGTGAAATGTTACACCATCTATGTCATTTACTGTAGTTTGCTGTCAAGATATTCAGCAAACCTTATTACCTCTTCTGGCAGTTCCACTACTGTACCAGGAGCTTATCTGAATAGCATGTCATCTCCTACAGTATGGCTGAGTGATGTAAAGCCAACACCACAGCCTTTGTGTTCTGATTCCATGCATTAATTGCCATTTCTCTCAGTCCTAATGTTTCAAAGATGATTGTTACATAATTATTACACCATGGATTTCAAGCAAACATTTAAGCACTTAATTTTACCGGTATATGGCTGATATGCTTAAACCAGTCTGACAGTTGCAGTTGAAGTGCCTAAGAAAAGAAGAAAAGTTGTAAAAATGTGCATTTCAATACAGTGGAAGCAATAACCCCATATAATGAGATGCTTCAGATTTCTCAAAGGGAGGTGTTTAACGGTGTCACAAAATGCTGCTATTTCATTTTTCCATGATGTCATGTCAGCTGTCTTAAAGAAATTAAAGTGTTGCCAATATATATTTTTGCTCAGTGAATTTTCATTAGACATTCCGTTATATCATTATTGTGTTGTTTTCCTAATATACTTGCCTCTTCTTGTATTTTTTTATTATTTTTCTTTCATCTTCTAAAGGTGATAAGTATTTAAATTCACAAACAAAAAATTCCCATAGTTGGCCACCTCGCCCAGGGAACCTTCCCACTAACAATTAGGATTTCTCTTATTCAAGGATAAATGAATAATTCACAAATCAAATTATGTCTACATTGGATTTACTTTGTTTGCATATATTTGAAAAGGACCCATAGATAGATTTTATTTTTTAAAGGATGATGAAAGCTTTTAGCCCAAGGCATGGCAATGGAAATCAGCCAAACTCTTAACCTGGAACCACTTACATGCCTTCACCCAAAGCACTGAAATTGATTTACCAAACAGGATTTTAACATATCTGTGGCCATAGGCAGAGTTTAAAAGTTATTTCTATCCATTTTAAAAAACAAACCTCCAAGCCAGTAATCTTATGAGATACATAAACCTACTATATTAAAATTCAGAAGGTGCATCTTTTCGGCCTTTAGAATACTGCCAATTTCGTAGCTTTGGATAGGTTTTGCTCCTGCACATATTTTAAATTGTTATGTATGGAAGAAACAGTCTGATTTTCTTTAAACGTTGTTCTAATTTTCAAACCCCTATGGTGACCCTATTCAAGCTGATGCAGGAAGTTTACAACTGAAAGTCAGTCCTGAAACCACCACACCAGTGTCGCACATCTCCTCAGTCTAGAGAAACTTGCTTTGAGAAGAGAAGTAGCAATGGCCTAGATCCATCTCTCATAAATGGGAATGATTTCTTTATTATTTGAACACTGAAAATTAGGGTTTCAAAGAAATACCAGCCTAAAAACATTTCCTGTCTTCCCTTAGGGAAGAAAAGAAACTGTCTCAAAAATAAGCTTCAAATAGCTTCTGTTCATTCTCTTGTAGAGCAAGGCAAAACAGCAAAAAATGTCATATGGACTAATGCATTTTTCAATACTATTCAAGTGCTTCCTGTTTTACAGAGGCCTGAGAACCATGATAAAATAATCTGTTGGTACAAAATATAAAGTTAGTTATAAACTTTTTTGATGTCTTGTTTTTTTGAAGCACCATTTTGCCATTTTTCACCCCAGGCACATATTCATAAAATTCTAATCCTTACTGTTAGCCTTTAATGGGAGCCCAATATGAAGATAGATAAACGTGGGAAAGTCAAGCTTCCTTTAAACAATATATATATAGTTACTCTATGTAGCACTGTCTTCTTATTTATCTTCAAAACAGAGTAGAGGTCTATCGTTACTGGCAGTAGCATTTCTTCCACCTTGTTCAAATTATGTCAAAGTAAAAATCTTTCACAGATATTCTCAAGGACAGTGTTCCAAGTTGACATCACAAAGGTCAAGAATAACTCATTTCTATACAACTTTGAAGACTGCTTCAGATAAATATATATTTGTAGCTATCAGATTTCAGTAGATTATTTTTATTTGTATGTTAAAGTTTTTCAAGGCTTTTGTCTTGATAAATATTTACTATTTTTAAAATAGATGCTTCTAAGAGTCCACACACTATTACAAGAAGCTGTACTTGTATTTTCTGTTCCTGCTTTCAAGTCTGCATAAGTATGGAAGATTTGAGAGAACACAATTTTTTGCTCCTGTTGAAAAAAGTAGCAGTACTGACACCTCCCAACTCCCTCCCAGTCTCCGTAATTCCATACAAAGTAAGCCAAGTAGAAGTGCCACAGAGTAAGGCAACAGTTCCTCTAAGGGAATGCTTTAACAAAGAAGAAAAGAGCATAAACACCTCTGGATGCCTTCCATGAAACATATGGAGTCACTTGAAAAAAAAATGCATAAGGAACTTGAAATTTTAGTAAAGTATTGTGTGTCCTGTCAGAAAATGGCTGCTACATAAAAAGCAGAAGTCATTGCCCTAAGGGAAACTTGCATTTTCTTTGCTGTTTTTGTTTTCCATCATGTTTCTCAATGGAGTGATACCTTGTAGTGAGGCAGAGTATCAGAAGGCTTCTATGGGTCGAGAACAAACACCCAAAAAAGTCATACTAATATATCCAGGCTGATAAATGGAGTTCATACATTGGTTAGAATTTATTAGCAGAACCTATCTGCCCACATACTGTCAGCTTCTACTTAGATACTAACAAGCATCATCAATTAAAAACATCTGTTCTGTTTCAACTAATACCAGACTCTTCATTTGCTCACTTCAGATTAAGAGAGAAAATAAGAATCATTGAAATCACACTTACAGCAAATGAGTACTGCTTGTAATTTAGGCACACAAAATATTCTAAAGTTATCTGAAAAAACACAGCAGGAACACAAGGGAAGAAAAGGCATATACTCCTGAGGATACATACCAAAAAACATGGGATCAAGTATAATCAGAACAAAAAGTTTATACCAATGAAGGCTTGAGTGAAAGCCTATTGAAATTGAAGGAAAGATAAATCTTGGCCTGTCTGATACGGCAAAACTGTTCAAGAGTTACATAATATCATTTCAAATACAATTTGAAAATAGACAAGAACAAATCCATGCCTTGTATTTCTTCCTGAGCTAGGTTAACTTAAGCACCTTAACAAAGGAGCACACCGGCTAATGTTCTCACTACAGTGAAAGTAAGCAAAGTTCACAATTCCATTAGCAAACTAGGTTGTACTAGGTATCTTTGCTTATATTTGCCTCATACTGCAAAAACTTATAGGAAGAGAATTATCTGTGCAAATTAACAGTATTCTACTACTATGTATTCCTTCATGTGGTTGTGATATCAACAATCAGCAACTGTACAACTTTGATGTGAAGACAGACAAACCAAAAGCAACAGACACAAGCTGTAGCAAGAAAAATTCTGATTACATAAGGAAAAATCTCAAAGACCGCAATTAAGAAATTCTACAATCTCAATGGACTGCCTGTCATGATACTTAGAATAACAGAAACATAGAATGGCTTGGGTTGGAATGGATCTCAGAGATCATAGAATTCCAGCTCCCGTGCCATGGTACTGACATACTGAATAGAGAAGGTGAAGCATCTGCACTGGCATTAAGGCAGCAAAGGAAGCTGAAGATTTCATTGCACAGTGCAAGATGAGGAGAGTCTTGAATACTTTGATAGATTCACTAGAATCTACTAGTGAATCTACCAAAGGACAGTTAACTCAGACCATCTTTTACTATATCACATAACTGCATATCTGAACTCACCATATCTGAAAGAAAAATAAGTAACTCACTGAAAAAGAATATGCTTGAAACTATTTGACTATAATGATCAAAGTACAATGGAAACAAGAGAACAGCAGTTTTGAAAGAAAAAATAATCCATATTTGATCTAGCCCAAGCTTCCTTTGTGTCAGCACTTTAACACAGCAAAGGTGCTGACAAGAGTTCTGTTAACGTCACTCTGAAAGCTACTAAAGCTAAATGAGGTTTTAAGGACTGCTTACCTTTAACTGTTGGCTGAATTGCAAAAATTTAAACAAGAGGCAATCCGCCATATCCCAAACTTCAACATATTTTACGTAAGTAGAAACAAAGCAAACAAAAATGGAAACACAGAATTCTTGATGTGAGAAAAATAACCCTCACCAGCAATTTCTGCTCCTGCCTAGTTTCTAATTCTATGTTATTTTCAGAATATCCCCATTTACTGCCAGTGCAGTCAAGTTACAGCTATTAAGAGCTCAAACACTTTTTGTTCTTCATAAACACTCAAGTTCCTTTAGCGTGGCATAATCTGTGTTTCCACAATTGTTACAAAAGCAGGTAACTGCTGAAAATATCATTCCAGAAGTTATTGTTAATGTATTTACAAATCACAGCATAAAATTATTTATTCCCCTAACCAGGGAGAAAACAGTTATAGTAAATGCAGCAGAGTAAAGATACTCAATTGTGTTAATAACAGTGGTGTGCAATTAACTCTTGCAGCTTTCTGAACTTGTTTCTATGCCACTTAGCTTCACTTGCATTCTCTATAGTGGAAAGTGTGGCTCCCACTAATCCTGCTGAGTTATGGACATAGTCCAAAAGGCCTGAGAAAAATCACAGAGAAGCAATATCTGGCAGTAACTTGTAACCGCAGTCCTCTGGTGTAAGAAAATAATCTGATTGCACTCCATAGTCCACAGAATATATCAAATACCTGTTTTATTATACCTGAGGGTATAACAGAGTTGCTGTTAGACAGAGAAAAAAATTTACAAGTTATTCTATAATGTTATTTTTTGTTGTTATGCCTTATAAAGGACTGAGAAATTTATGCAGTGTTTCTGAACATCAGCACTAATATTCTGTATTGCAAGGCAAAACATCTTTGAGTTTATCCATAGGTCTCATGGTATCGTACATGATTTTGTCTGATTCTGTAAGGTCATTATTCTCCCTTCTCGAACACTTCAGTGGGTTTTTCTTTTTTCTGAACATTTAATCTGACATTTTATGCTTTCTGTTGATATAACAAAGAGCTTCAGTACTAGAAACATTGGTATTACCATTCAGTGTAATTAATCAAAATTCAGGTCAAGGGAGTGTAACATGTTACAAAATGCAGTAAATTCACTGCATGCCATGAAGAATAATGATTGGATAAAACTAGCACAAAAACCAAAAGGAGATACATTTTTCTGAACCAGAAAAAAATATGTTAATCTTCAAAAAGCTAAAGACATTTTTCTATCTCCCAAAAATGCAATAATGATAGTGGGGTAGCAAAGTCCTAAGCTACAACAAGGATAAGCCCAAATGCATCAGCTGTGGGTGCAGAAACAAAAGAAGAAAATCTGCTTACCTTTGGAAGAACCAGGATATGCAGGGATCTCCACTACCAGCACTTAAATGAGGTTTGGGAAGGGGCAGATCTTGGCTCCAGCCCTTCTGGTCAGTCATGGCCATTGCATGCACCTGAGCTCCCCTGGGTTGACCCTGCCTTCCCAACAGGTGCTCAATCACCACTTCAAGCCCTGCCTTGGTATTTCAGCTACACGTAAAAACAATGACAGAAGAACTGAATAGGAAGCAACGTTATTGCACATCAAACCAGGTGTTTAGGGATCTGAACTATACAAACTGAGGTCAGATTCAAACGGTATGCCGCAACGTACTCAACACAAAACTGCAACAGGACTGGCTTCTTATAGAACCAATAGACCATAGATCTCAAATTATGTTCCCTACAACATGCAAAGCACTTATGTAAATTAAGCATTCAGTGAAGATTTTCCCCAGCTGGTGACACAGCATTCAGTATTTTGAGTTTCTGCACTACCTTTACCATCTGAAACTTGAAAATCCTGTTCTAAAAACTAGGGTATTCAAGAACTGGAATGTATCTTTTCAGAGGCTCAAGAATTACCTAAACAGATCGGGAATTTCATCACTGAGTTTTGAGAATAAACACCCTGATGATAGAGGCAATCACCACAACTTTTATCTTAGCAGATTCAGTTAAGTATTAAGACAGAAGCATTCAAAATAGCAAATTCTAAATTCTGGTTGTAAGACTGGAAAGATACCAAGACAATTAAAATCTCTAAGCACAAGAGACTCATCCTCTCTCTTCACCTGGCTTCTTCAGAGTAATCAGTTCAACACTCATGACTAAACATATGTAGGTCACTTCACACAGCAAGTTAGCAAGAAACTGAACACAATTCTCTTCACTACAGAAATAAAAAGTCATTATAAATTGTCAATACACAAACACTGCACAAACAATTGAGTTTAGAACTCACTTCACCCAAACTCTTAAAGAATGCTTAGAGAAAATGAAGGCCTCATGTTCACTTTTCATAGCACCCTTTTCATGTACTGCAAACTGCAGAGTATAGTTTTCAACTATTTTTCTTACTTGAAAATATGAAGTAGGGTTAGAGGTTACATTAAAATTATTGTCATCATTAGAGAACATCAACATCGTGCTCCATCACAAAGCTCTACAATTTCAGAGCTTTCTGCATTCGTGTAAGCAACGGCATAAACATTAAACCTGTTTAATTAAATGCAGCATAACAGGAGATAGTTTTCGAAAATTGGCACTGAATTGTTTATACACATAATTGCTTTAGATGAGCCACTGCATTTTAAAGAAATTACTTTTTTTCCAATCATGTTAACCATTATCTGTTCTGACACCCATTTAATTGGCAAGGATTCAGCCACTCTAAATAATTCCATTACCTATGTATTAATCATTTAAATAGTTGCTGCTATATCCTATTTGAACATCTTCAGCTGTTTTTGCCATTTATACCTGACTTAAAAAAAAAAAAATTACATTCAAATCATTCCTTAGATTTAAAACTAATTTAATAACATGCAGTTTTCCCAAATATTTATAGACAAAAACTCAGGTTATCTAGTGGGAACATGAGCACATCAAATAGGATCTTAGATAATAGTCTGTTCATCAAAACTTCCTCGAAACATTTTATGTTTCTAAAGAACCAACTAGCTAGTGTAAAAACAAAAAGGGGGAAAAGTCTCTTTTCTCTTTATTAACTATATTCTTGTAGAACAGAGTCCTTCTATCCCATCTCCTTATAAGCGTTTTGTTTCTCCCTTTAGATGAAGGCCTAACAGCTTTACAGAGGAAGGGACAGGGCAAACTCCTGTATGGGTAAGTCAACAGCTCAAAGAGTATAAATACTGTTGAAAGGAGATTTATCAGGTTGAAGTTATTTATTTTTTTTTAAATAAAAGTTTTTGAATTGACCTATTGGTCAACTCTGTCAATAGAGATGATAATCAGTTTGCACAAAATCAAATACTTCTGAGGCCTGGAAAAAGCAAAAAGGATAAAAATATACAGTAAAACATGAAGTTGTACACACAGGGACCTGTAGCAAAGCAACTTAGGAGTTTATCAATTGCAAACAACAGAAGAGAATTAAGACCAATATTTATTACAGGATAGGTTCAGAGAAAGGTTTCTAAGATATTTAGATGAACAAAGGATCTCACAGCTTCCAGCTTCAAAGTTCAGTCTATAAGCAATTAGTTTATACCCAAATGGTTTGTCAAAAGTATATTCAGGTTTGCATCAGAGTTTATCTCTAGTTCTGCAACACCTATCACAGGTTATGGTCCTCAGTTTAAGATTATCTGTATACAAAAAGCAACTAACATGCACCGCTGAAATACATTTTCTGACTGTGCCTTTCCCCCTCCTCCCAGTTTACTTATTCCTTAGTGAGGATTAGCAAATAGGGCTCTTAGGTTATCGCACTTCCACTTGTCTTCTTGTTATTTATAACCCAGAAGTAATCTGTTATCATGGAAATTTCCAGACATTATTTCCTCTATTAAAATCATACTCCATTATTTTTCATTACCCTGGTTTTGCTAATGCAAAATACTTGGGAAGTTAAGAGCACTGCTGATGGTGGAGATAATCATTTTGCACAAAATTAATCTTGAGGGTCCTCAGAGTGACACAAATTTACCAGAGAGAACGCTATTATATTATGCTTAATTTAAACACTTAAGAGACATTAAAAATTTTTGCTTCTGACATGTATTTTAAGTCTGGCACCTTCCCTGAAATTACAAGAAATCACACAAGCGATATTTTCAAGTACAGGTAACAGCAGAAAGTGTAATTAGCCACATATTTTATAGCTTTGTAGCCATTTAGAAATCATATGGATATTAACTGGACAGTGCAAAAGTAAAACAGCCCTTAGAAATGTCTCTTTTCACAAAGTAGTAGTTTTCATGGAATCACAGAACAGTTGAAGTTAGACGGGACCTCCTGAGATCACCTCTTCCAACACCCCCTGCTTAAGCAGGAGTTTCAGTCTTTCTTTTTCATTCCTTATCTTTTTTTTCTCTTTCCTGCCAGCACTCAGACTCAGTTTGGGCTTCTTTGAAGGGATCTAGTAATCTAATGTGTCTGTGTTATGATCCCTAGGTTCCAGCCATCACAGTGGGCAAAGCCAACTACATAGGTATATGAAAGACTACCTGTTTTAGAGGAGACATTTGTTTAAAGTAAAGCATACTTAAACCACCAAAAGCAGAGGTACTTGCACTCTGTCTTTCCTACAGTTACTGATTTTGCTGATGTATGAAACTCCTAGTTAGACATCTTCTGTATTCCATCAGTACCAGGCTGTAACTGTTCTCCTTCAGAACACAGATAGTACTAGAGAGACATAACATATATATCCTACTAGTTTTTTTTGTTACTGGCTACACTCTATAATCTGACCTACACTTTTTTTTCAAGGAGATAATACTAAGGAATTCAACTTCCATTTAAAAATCTCAAAGTTATTTTTGAGACACCAACTCCTGTTGTGAATGAAATAGGATGTTTCTTCCTTAACATGCAGTGCAGTTAGAGTCTTTTCTACTCTGTCATTTGTTTTACTTTGTTATTCTCCAAATTGTTTGAATATATATGTATATCACTTCAGGATTGAGCTAGTGGTGCTACAGTTTTTAAACTTTCACCCTTGATGTTGTAGCTGAGCATGTTCCATGTTAAAATCAATAGTAGTAGTCAAGCCACTAATGTCAAAATGCAACTTCTACTTTCAGTTAAAAACATGAGCCCCTACTTCCATAGAGGTTCCAGAATTCTTACCACTTTTATAAAGCTTTTAAACATTAACTGCATTAACTAATTAATTTGACATTAGCTAAGTAATCTACTGACCAAGGAGAAAGAAACAGGCACTGGGAAACGATTCGTTTGGAGGTTAAATTAATTAAAAGTAGTACAGTAGTGACGGAATTTAATCTCAGGCTTCTCATGAGAGTGGAATCACTCACAGCTACAGCAATTTGTGATAAATACATGGAGAAATTTCACGATGGGAGTGGAATTAATTTGTGTCACCCCTAAGAGTATATGTGTTCACTCAACAGTACCTACATCAAACAATATTAAAAATACACAAATTGAGCAAACCAAAAGTATCTGTCACTTCAGGTAGCATATGATATATGCCCTTCAATATCAAGATGCAATTATTTGCATCAGTAAAATTCAGGGGAGCACAGCAGTGACTTGGAGGACCAGAACATTCTTTGTTTCTACCTGTATATCCACTTCCTTGAATAGCTGAAGTTCAGTATTTATATATTCTACTTTTATCAGGATTGCTTTTAATTCAACAACCTGAATGATGTTAGTACATAAGACAAAAATCTGTGTGTGGATGAGCAGAGAGAGACAGAATTGGGGACATAGAGAAAGAAACAGGCTACCATGCTACTTAATACCACAAACAATTACTAAATAGGAGAGCTGTAGATAGTTATTCAACTCAGCAACAAAGATGTCCACTTGAAGGTCATCCTTAGTACCTAAGTATACCAAACAATATGTAACAGAGCATATGAGCTATACTCATTTTGCAGTCTTTCAGAGCTATTTTTGACAGTTTTGATGCTGATGAATGAAAAAGTCAGATATTTTCTGAGGAGCTTTTAAATTAACAAAGAGATTGTCCATCCATACAAGTTTAGTTATCTCAACACACACTCTTATCAATTCACAAACCTGAACAAAGAGACTTCAGGGCCTGAATAAAGAGAAGAGCAACTGGATTCACAAGCAAAATCAGTGGAAAAAGAAACATCAGAAAGAAGTATGAGAAGATGGAAATAAGAGATATTCCAACAATTAGGAGTGAGGCTTCTGCAGTAACTCCTGATCTATCCACTCAACTTTTTTCCTGGAATTTAACACATGAGGTCTTGAATACATGAACCTCCTACAGGATCTACCTATCCAAATACACAGGTTGTTTTGAATGGATGGTGGAAGATAAAAATTAACTTGAAAGACTCTTACTTCCTCACCCCTTAATAACACAAGGTTGATGACAGGACACGTTACACCTTAGAGACATGTTACAATAGAGCATACCTACAACTCAAAGCCAGAGATGGTTTTGCAGCTTACAAATATATAATCTAAATGGCTTCAAATCTACTAATGCAAGTCCTGCTGACAATGTAGTTGTGGCAGCAGAGGTTCTAGCATGAATTGTACAGTTTTGCCCAGAAGCTAAAGTAAATACTCACATTAAGCAGACCATCTGTAGAAGGGAGATAATATTCTATCTCGCTTTTGGTATTAATGACAGGGTGTGTTGTATGTGCAAGCAGAAACTAGCACTACAGCTTATGGCAACAGCCACATTCACTAGGTGGTACTGTCAGACAAATAATAGCAATGCTAATAACTTGAAAGAACTATTAAGATGAATCAATACAAAAAGAAATTACAATCATATGTAAAACATTTTTGTCTATTCATTGAAAAATTACGAAGTGCAGAATACAACACAGCTAAATTGTTATTGATTTACATTGAGATTTTTTCCACCTCTTCTTGACAGCATTTCTAGAATTTTTATCTAACTGTATATTATGGCTCATAGTGAAGATGAACTCTATTATAAATTCTGCACATCTGCTGAGATACTGCTGAGATATGCCATTCTGAAATTAACTGTCCTGAAACCCACATTTGGAGCACATGAAAGACATTCAGTTTCCCAATATTAACTTCTCTTACATCAATACTTAAATTTAAGTTAGTTTGCATCCTTGTTCACATTACAGAGCAAATTCCTTTCCTCCTTCTCTTTCCTCTGAGGTCACAAGAAATCAAGACTAGTATTTTTAAACAGTTGCTCAAAGAGGAACACACTCACTTGAAAAGACTAACATTTAAGTGGCTGAATAAATCAGGGACTTACATTCTAAATGAACATATAACACAATCAAGGCTTTTGATATTCATATCTTGAAAATTCAATGACTAAATCTGTTTTATTACTGATTACTGATTTATTACATTGTTCCCCTCCCCCTTTTTTTAATAAGCAATGTAAAACTGTTTTAACAAGGTTTTTGGCATGTAGACTTCTAACATCTAGTATAGATCTGTATAGGCATAGCTATTCAAGAATCACAAGTACTGAAATTATACAGGGGCAGGCTAGCATCTCTGAAAATGATAACCCTAACATGGATTGCGAGTGTAAGCACTGCTACAGTTACAGTAACAAGGAGAATCACGTTCCATGTGCTTGGATACAATGCAGGCATCAACCACTATTATTTGTTTCAAACAAAATTCATTCTGGGATGTAAAAAGCTCTCAGTTTGTTGTTTTTTTTTTCCTATGCTGCTGTAGATAACTATTGAAAAAAAAATGTCTGTATTTGTCTCACAGCCACCGTATTTATCTCTACATTACCTATTTTCAGAACTCAGCAGAGATATAGTGATACTAGACATAAGCTTTAAAACTATTAATTTTGGTGAGGGATTTAAACTTCTCAAAAAGGCTAACCACTTGCTGATTAGTCTCCCTCAATCCTCATCACTAACCTGCAAAGGACTTTTTTTTTTTAAAATCTGAGTCTTGATGTTCAAGAAGAGTATCTACTACATTGAAGATGCTCCTAAATTAAGTTTCCTGGTACAAATTAGAAACTTTGACATTTAAAAAGAATTTTAATAGGGTAATAAACTCAGAAAATTTTGTAACTCCATACAAGATATGAGACATCTCTGACCTACCAGCAGCTTACCCAATGAAAATCATCGTTAAACTCTCATGAGGCAGCAAACCAATATATATTTTAGAGTTATTTATTTGAGTGATAAAGACAAAACCAAAGAAAGATAATATAGCCTACTGTTGTAATTTTTTTCATAAGAACTTCATAAATACTTCACAATATTGTGGAATTTGCATTGTACTCAGAGAGGTATTGCAGAGTGCAGTATTTGATATCTATCTTAAACACTGCATACCCAAAGAGATTTTAAAATATTTTCAGTCTTAAAAAAGTGTTTTTTTTTTCATTCAGAGTAAAATCTGAAAGCTCAAATCCATCAGGTTATGTGCTCAGAAACACGACGGTCAAAACTTACATATTTCCTCTTAACAATTCCTCGGGGCTTGAATTCTCACGTGTTATTTGGGTAAGTAACCTGTAATACACAAAACACCATACTCAGTACTTCTTGGCAAGCAATACAGCATAAAGCTTTAACATTACTTTCAAAGAATAGGTATAATCTTATATTCCATTAAATGATGCTTTGAAGAAAATAAAATTGTAATTCCCTTTTTAGTTCATCTTTTCCCTCAATTAGTTTCTATAACCAATGGTTTTATAACTAGCTGACATCCCTGTTGCCTAACGTAGGACTTCTATAGCCCCATTCTGCCACAACCATTAGGTTCAATTCCACAGCTACACAATGGGAGAGGAAGAAGATTCCTGAAACTACTTGAAGTGAATCTCTGCAGTACTCACTGAAAAACATGAGACAGGTTGGTAGAAACATACTGATTTTGGAAATTAAATTAATTTGCTGCTTTACCAAAACTGGATACAAGCAACAGTCATAATAGCTAGTTTTAATGGAACACTATCTGTGTAACCAAATGGACTTTATTACACTGAAAGATGGAAAGGGGAGGGAAGGTAAAGGAATTAAAATTATTAGAAGGCTAAGATGCTCTCTATATGACCAGAACAGACCTTCATTACTAACACGTTTCCTTTGCAAAAAAAGCTCAAAGCAACTGCACACATTAATTATGTAAATTTGACTCCATATCTTGTCCAGAATACCTATTAATTTAACATTACCACTGTCACGCAAGGAATGGAGACAAGCATTCAGTGCACTGTGCGCACTGTATTTGACAATAAAAATTAAAAGGACAAGCTTTCCGTTATAAAAATGATTCAGTACTAGTTTAAACTGATTTACTCTGTATGCCTTAATCCATATTAAGAAAGTAAATACATGAGGTATTTACACCTGATGATCACTGTGGAAATGCACAACGTATAGCTGTATGCCTCATCCACCTTACTGTAAGAGTTGAGCAAGATTGGAAGTGTAGTTATGAGATCTGTACCACATTCTGACACCTCATTACTTTACCTCTCACTCATCATATTAAGAGATCACTTTATTGATGTTTTATAATCAATGTTTGCAGCTTTTTTTTTCCTGAACGCTAACAAAGAATATGATGTAACAAAAAACTACTTTAGAACAAGCCAGATAGGCTTCACTTGCAATTAAACACCTTCTGTTAATCCAATGAACATCTAGTAGGAAGCAGAGAAATACTAAGAAGAGCTGCTACTTAGTTTGAATGTGAAAGCAGACATAACATTGGAAATTAACATAGATACCAGTGCAACAATAATAAACAGTTCTTGCAGGATCAGAGCCTTTCTCAAATTTTACACTGCGTAAGGAATATGTTGTTAATGAAAAGTTATTTCTCAGATTTTTCACCTTTAAGGCCCCTAAGATATCAACAGCAGTGACAGTGCAGTGTAGCTGTTTCTTCTTCATTTGATCACAAAGCAGAAGGATATGAATATAGACACATATTCAAACAAATATTGAAAAACGGGACACCTTGTGCACCTTGGAAGCTGATTCTAAGCAAAGGATACAAATTTAAACAGTCAAAAAGCAGTAGTAAAAACGGCACCTTTCCTGCTGCACCAAACAATGACGCAAGGGGCAAAACATTGTAACTACACTTGTGTAAAGTCTTGGGTAAAGGATGATTCAAAAAATTAGCATTACAATACACTCCATGCAGAGAGGAAACAAGCTATTTATTCTGAAAATGAAGAAACATAAACCTTTAAGGTTTAAGGTTCAGTATACAAAATTCTGTATACTTAGTTAAGAAAATGAAATTTGAGTCCTTATATCCATAGATCTTAAACTAGGAAAGAAACACAGTGTGACTCCTGAAATTTTTCCTGCTCAATTTATCTGTTTGAAAAGCATTTAATTGAATACAAAAACAGCACATATATACCGTCTACATTTTACAAGATCTGTCTCTTCCGATTTATCCATGTAGAGTATGAGTTTATCTTGGTATTTCAATTGGTTATTGTTAAATACCATGCTTATGGGGAAAAAACAAAACAAACAAAAACTCTAGATTTTCTTAACTGTCAACTTTTTTTTCTATAATTGCTTTCTATGCTCTTTGAAGACAGTCTCTTAATAAGACGACCTGTCATTCTGGCTAAAATTTGCCTTTGGAGACTAAACTTGTTATGTCAGATTCTTGGTAAATATGGAACAAAACAGCATACCTCAGTTGAGACTGCGAAAGGCAGATGAGAAGCTTAATGGAAGCAGTGAAATAATATAATTGTTACAGACATGCAGCAGCATTAGCAAACCTGAAGCCTATGTGATATTAAGAGTTCTAAGACAACTAACAAGCTAACAGAATGCAGACAAATTTCAAAATAGGTAATTCAGTAGGTGTAGATTCATTTAATAGGAACCGCTCCAAAGTGTAAATGGCAGCATGGCAGAAATCACAAAAGATGCTTACCAGTAAATTTAATTTTATACAATAGCATAAGTTTCAGTAAAACTAGTGAATGTAAAAGCTGAGCTGAAAATCAGAACCAATAAAGGTATAATTATATATCTGTGTATAGAACAACTTGCAGCTCAGGAGCTTAAAGAAGCCATAACAATAAAATCACGGCAGTTTCCTAGGGACATCAGTAGGTGTGTATAGTATAGTTGGTGTTTATTGAGTCATGTTCAAAATTACATTTCAATGAAACAATAGCACATGCTGATGAAGCAGGGGCAAAACCCAAGAACGTAATCAAAATAAGTGCAGTAAGGAGCATTCTTAGAGCAGTTAATTGACAAGTTTTCGTGCTAAGAGGTGACTGGAGAGGATTGCTTACAGATGAGTGCAAATCAAAGCCTTTTTTTCAATTCCTAGTGCATTAAGGGAAATACGTTTCTTTAGCCTTACATAGATTTCCTCATAATAATTTGAACATCCATTTCTTTCGATAACTTTTGGAGAAGGTAGTTGGTTATGTTAAAAGAACAGTATTAAGCACACGAAGGATAGAAGTTGGCATCATCAGAGACATTTGCATCTCAGCAGAAAGGTGGATAGGGGAAGTTCATATAGCAAACAGCTTGCTCCTATGGTTGCTGTATCTTATTCTTGCCCTCTGATCCACAGTGTACTCTCCTGACATGTTCCTGGACTTACACTACAAGAACTCCACAACAGCAGCAATTTTACATGATCAGAGATAGACTCATGAGTAGCGTTTGAAAACATGATCCCTGTTACAACAGTATTATCTTCTACTCCTAAAGTATATGCATCACCTTAACTTGTTCTAGATCAAAAGCCACATGAAACAACACAAAATTTCTGTAAAACATCAGAATTAACAAACTTCCTTCCTGCTTCCTCTGACTAAAGGATTTTAAAAGTTTGCTACAAACCTAGTGATGGACTCAGTACACACAATTTTCCTTCCTCCTCTCCATTCAGTACTAATAAAAGCTTTAATTTCACCCAAATTCCACTGTAAATATAATTCAAGAATATCTCTTTGGTCAGTCTGTTCCTCCATGTCTTTGAGATTGGAAGCAGTAATAATATCTTGATTGTAGGAATTTTTCTTTAGGTATAGATCCAGTGTGACAGCTCTTGCCTTTTTTCTTTTTTTTTTTTTTTTTCCTCATTTCTCTTTTCATAACAGCACACCACCTACTCACAGATATTTTTCCATTATTCCAAGTGGAACTTTTCTTACTGTCCTCTTTTCCTTTTAGAACAGCAATGAATTAACAGCCTGTCAGAAAGATTTGATGGTCAGGGACCGACAATGACACGAAGATAAAAATAACAGAGGCGGTGATTATATGGGAATCATAGCAGACAAACAAGGAAACTTTAGGGCATGGGGATGTGGAGAAGGGGTGGCAGAAGGATGAGGTCAAGAAACAACTGAAATGCAAGGACAAAGATCATAGAAGAAAAAAGAATAATAAGAATATGACTAACTTCTGGATCTACAGCCCTTTTTATATGATGACGAGCCATGTGAACTCAGACCCTGCTTCTCTTGTGATTGCAGGCACCTAGCAGACTTACTTTTTGTTGGTGGCTTTTTTTTCATGTCATTGAAAGAAAGCATCTCACCAGAGATTTTACAGAAAACTTCTCTTTCGAAAATAAAACATGCATTCAGAGACTTCCAATGGCTGATAGAGAACAAATTGTTCATCATCAAACATGGTTCTCTGCATTAGAACAACTACCACGCCCTAGAATTTAATAATAAAACTTTCTTTTTCGTTACATTGCAGTGTTACAGAATGGAATAGGCAGAAATAGCATTAAATGATCTCCGTTTACCTGATTTGTCCTTGGTTGTTATAAGTTAGCCTGGTTTTCTTACCTGAAAGGAGCAAAGAGTATTGGTTATCACGGACAAGTAATAGTGCAGTATAATTGCACTCTGGGGATTCTAAAGCTTTTAGAGATGTTATAATTATTTGAAAAATTTCCAGTAAGCACTAAATATCCAAAACAGCACCTGCACTCAGCTAAGTTGAACTAGCTGTGCACCACTTCTGAGAGTTAAATCATTTAATAAAAGATTATGCAAAGTTCACTGAAAAAGCCACACAAGAGACCAAAGATCCAGAGACCTTTTATACTTTTACAAAGTATTAATTTGGTACACATGAAGTTGAGAAAATGGGCTAGAAAGAAGATGCAGATGGTTTTCTCAATTGGGAAAAGAAGTTTGTGTTAAATTTTTACTGAAGGAATTAGGCTTTAATGGCCAACTTATATAATATTCTACAAATTGACAGCAGAGGCTGGCAAAAAGAGCATAATAATGAAGGATTTAACACCATCATTTTGCTAATTGAAAGGACCTGACCTCATCAGGATCATGCACTGCAAGTGAGAACGATAACACTGCAAATTATCGCTGCTTTGCAGATGCCAGCATCTCCTACTTTTAAAGAGAATGGGACTAAGCACATTAAATTCTATTGATTAAAATTTAGGTTTTTTTTCCCACCAATATATGTATGGTGTTTTAGAAGCTTTACAAACAGGTGGGGATGAATAAGGTAAGGCAAAATGCTGGTGCGTGCATTCTTTTCTTCCAGAATTAGAGTAAATTCCTCAGAACAAATAATTTCTTCCCATTATCTAATATAAATATACCTTCTTGTACTGTAAAGCTATTACTCCTTGTCCTATCACTCCCTGATAACGACTCCGTCCTCACCTTCCCTGTAAGCCCCCTTGAAGCACTGGAAGGCCACTACATAAGAAGAAATCCAACAGTCTCATTCTTTCTTTGCAGGAGAGGTGCTGCAGCCCTCTGATCACAGCCCTCCTCCAAACCTGCTCCTACAAGTGCCCATTCAGGCTGGAGCCCAGAGCTGAAAGCAGTCCTGCAGCTCAGGTCTCACAAGAGCAGAGCAGAAGGGGACAACCACCTCCCAGGTACTGCGAGTTGCACTTCCGAGACCTCTGTCATTTAGAAAATAAGCTGTTCCACATATCATTCATATTGATACTCAAGTTAGTTTCACAGTATTCTGAGAAATGACAAATGAGAGGCTTGTAAGTGGCGATGTATGCACACAGTATCGACCCAACCTTACAAACTTTACTTAGGCACTTCGCCTTTACTTATACAAATAGTACTACTGAAGTCAATAAGATGACTTAAGCTAAAAACCTGATTCACAAAACAAAGAGTTAGAAAAGAATCACATGGACTTCACAATGGAGCTTTAGACAACTTCGACTCCAAGATTTCTTTCCCTATCTTTGAAGAACAATGTTCTGAATACATACAAGCAAGAGGATGTGAGTGCTAGAAATAAAGTTTCAGTTCTCTCTAGCTATTTTTCCCTTTGATAAAGGTATATTCAATATATGCATACACTAAAAATTTCACATTACTGTTCTTGGCATTTAATTAGGGGGTAAAGGAAAATGAGCAGGACTAGAATTTTAAGCATTGGTTTAATAACCTTTATCCAGCTCATTTCTGAATGATTTTCTTCCTCTCTAGAGAGGCTTCTAATGTCAAACACTGGTATTAAGGTGAGCCATGGTTACTGAAGAGGCACACAGAAGGCACATGACAAAATTATTAATTATGGGAAGGAATTAGGGAAAGAACCTGAATATCCATTTCAGAAATTGAAACTGAAATATACTTTCAGTAGCCAATAGCCATTAAGGTCTTACTGGTGTCAATAAAAGCTGAGGATTCAGGATGTCATTTAAAAACTTGTAAGCAAGATTTTTAGAAGGCAAGAGAAAGTGAGAAGAGAGAAAGATTTAGAAATAGAGAAAAATAAACCAGCCATTTCTATACCTAAGACAGAAAGTTAAAGAACTTCAATACAGTAACGTTAAATATACTGATCCACACTGCTATTTGCTAATTCATTTTTCAATTTTCTTTATTTCACACCAAATGTTAAGAATGCCAACAGAAGAAGCTGGCCAACCCCATTTTCTGCTCTTCCTGCTATACTTACACAAAAAGGTGGATGTTTGAATACATTATATACTTTAAAGCAATAGTAGGGGAGAGGAGTGGGGGAACAGGATGGAAAAAATAGGAAAATGAAAATGAATTCTGTAGGCTGGCTCAATACAGTTCATAAAGCCTGTAAAAGTCAGTGCCATTGGCTGATATTTCTTTCAGATGTCTCTTCTGTTGATATAGTTGTTCTTTATTTGGAGCCATTATTTGGAGGAAAATAATATCTGTGTAGCCCAAGTAAAACAAACAACCACAAAAAAAAAAATACCTTACTCCTATAAAGCTTTCCAAAAATTGAAAGCTTTCCACAAAGCTTTATTCAGAAAAATATACTTCTCATCTCCATCACAAAACTATAATGCCAGTCTTATGCAAATATACATTTAGAATGCAATCTGGTTAAACAAATGTAAAGCCAAATAAATTATTACACAACTGAGATATTAATCTCCACACCACACCACCTCCAGTCACACTTTTAAACAGAAGTTTCATATCCAATTAAAGTAATGCTATTATTAGGAACACAGTTTCATTAAATGTAATTTCATGAGGCTATCACACTGCCATAATTAACAAAATGAGAACTAAAGCAAAACAATAAACAAGCACAGACTTGAGCCAAGCACTTGCATGTCAGCAGTGACCATCCCCCAAACCTGATTCTTGAAATAAAATTAATAAATTTAAATCTTACAGTGAAACCTGTAACAGAATTCTAATACAAAATTTAATTCATTAACACTGGACAACCATCTAAATAAATCCAATTAAATTGCATCTCACTGCATTTAATCATATTGTATATTTTGTGTACGTCATAACAGACAATGCGTATTAAATCAGAGACCATCCTTTTTCATAATTTACCTTATCACATGTTGCAGAGAGGGCTGTTCAGTAGTTACTCTTAGATTATATTTCTATGTTAGTATGAAAGTTTTCTGATGAAAAAATATGAAGAATTCTTGACTACAGCATTGTACCACTGCAAAACTTCTTGTTTTAAAAAAAAAAACTCCCATATGTTTGTAAAACGTACAAGAGTAAGCTCTGCTACCAGTCTCACAATTACTAATTACTACAGTTAAAACAAGCATCTCCTGTCCCATAGCAGGACCTAACCCTCCTATACCTCTAGTCCACATCTCTAATTTCCTCCTGCCAGACCTCTAGCTTGGTATTTCTTTCAGTCCTTCCTCTTCCCCACCCTATTTGTCTTCTAATATTTAACTATTTTTGATCATACATGTGTTTTTTCTTTGTTTTGCAGTTGTTTTCCTTGGAATAAACCTGAATGTGCTTTCTCCTCTGTGATTCTCATGGGTATCAAAGGACAAATTCTTTAGCATCATCATAACGATCACCTGTCAGAATTACACGTTACATGTCCCATTGTTCTCACCTGGTGATCCATATGAACAGAACACCGATTTATTTTTTAATCATTCCTTTATTATTAAGTACAGAGGTGAAACAATCTCTGCACTACTGGAATTCCATCCCAAGAAGTGTTAAGTGTCCCGTATTTTATGCAGTCTACCCAGCAGAGACAACAATCTCCCCCTAGAATAGAGTACCATTATTTGTAAGTTAACATTTTACATCTCATGTAAAATATTCAACAGGATTCAAAAAAAAAAAAAAAAGAAAAAAACCACCACAATGAGTCAAGAAAGAAAAAATACCCATTTAAAACAAACTCTCTAAAACATCACAGTGGATATCTCCTGTTTCCCTCACCCATGATCACAGAAATCAAGATAAACCCATTCTCTCTAAATCCAATACAAAATAAGTGACCCTTCACCCTCTTTTCCACTACCCTTTCTGTATAATTAAAAAAATCTAAAATACAATATTTTCAGTATGCACATCTTAAGCTTACTATGGCAGATATCTAATATTTCATTGGAAAGCTTATATTGCCAATATTTATTTAAAAGATAGAACTTGACTGCAGATCAAGATAGAGATCCTTAAACATGACAAATATCCAGCCCTTGATTTCAGTATCTTAAATGAAAGCTTTATACCAACCTAACCTCAAGCAGCTGGTAGAAATGAGTAACAGCCACAGCATCACTTGGAGTTGCTTGCATATTATTAGTGAACAAAGCAGATGCATATAATATATTCATTCCTTTGGAATAATGACAACAGAACATGGTAATTTAATAAATTTTTTGAAAGCTATAACAATGTACTTATAATTAACCTGTTATGATCTGTAAGTACCTAAATCTATGCAATAATTTCTTACAAATACCATTTATGGCGGTTTAAAATCAAGCAAACTCTCTTTCGCTGGATAAAAGCCAAGATGCATTTTAGCCTTCCAAATACACTGAGCAGGCTTCATTATGAATTGCATCATTGAACTAACACCCTAATCCCAATTTCAGCAGGAAGCTCACGTAGAAGAAAGCACATAACAATGTTAGCCTATCAAATATAATTTAGACTTCCAAAATGAAGTATTTCCATTGCAAGTCCAAAAAAATCTGATGCTTTTGTCCAGAAAACACTTTATTTGCACCACACCATCCTAATTCTTACAAATATCAGAACATTTAACTTCACCAATAAATTGTATTCATGAAAGCCCAAGTTGTGAATGCCAAAGGCCATATTTGTCACAAATAAGAAAAACAATACATTCTTTAAAAGATGACAAGCAGTTTTTATGAAAGTCGTTCCTGCTCTTTCCATTACAGGAAAAGAAATCTCAGTGGGACTACTAAGCTCAGTATATATTTGGCAGTTCAGTGGCCAGATACGCTATTAACTACAGAATCAGCTATTTCTGAACTTTATTTGCTTTGATTTTTAAAGATTACAGATCGAAAGATGAATGCAAGTGCAGGTTACTCATTAGAAATAACATAAGTATGTCATCATCCCTGCACTCTAACATTTTATCATCAAATGTCTTTCATAGCTTCTAATACGCTCCTTTATTTTCCATGTTACCCCTATTTCTCATTGCCTACACCTAGCTAAATACTCTTCTACCAGGTTTACCTCCAAGAACCTTTTCTTTGATTCTAAAGCTTGGCAAGTCTCCTGCATTGCACCTTTGTAAGCACAGCCTGTTCTCTCATTATGTAAGCTCTCTTGACTCCCTTCAACAATATTCAATCTCTTCCTTTGTGTGATAGCGATCGTTTCTGACCTTATCACCAGGAGCCAGATAGTTTACTGTGTCTATTTCTCAAAAAAAAAAAAAAAAAGAAAGATAAAAAAAGGAAAATTAGAGAGGTTTCATAAAAATAACAGAGCAAAAATTTGGCTTGATGTTTACAGTGAATCTTCTGCTGATGGCCAGCAGAACAAGATGTCAATAAAGATAATGATTTACATAAACAAAGACTTTTGAATATTAAGGTACAGACTTGCACATGAGACTACAAAATAGGACACATGCATTAAAATATTCGCAGAGGAAGCAGAGAAGGAAATGCTGATTGAGGTTTCACGTTCCTAATAATTTCTGCTGTTGAAACAGCTGGCTGCTGTGTTCAGCAGTTTGCAGGACTCCCCTTCACACCTAAATGCAAAAATTTACAAAAGCGAATACCAGATGTTACAAGGTGAGGGATCACCACGAGATCCGAGTGCAGAGTATTTGCATATAATCTTGTGGTTGCATACAAATGACATTCTCTTGGGTTTGCATTTCCAAGAAAGAGTAGCATTTAAGAACACTACATGCTTGCAGATAATTATTACCAATCCAGTAGCACATTTTAAGATGCACGAGGCTGTTCTCTGACACTATTAAATGGAATATGGAAAAATTGCATTACAGCACTATGAAGTTTAGATGGATTTGTCTGTGTTATGGGTTTAGAGACAAATAATTCTTTTTTATTTAAGCATGCCTTTACTGCTGAAAGAACACATCACAAGTACCCACATTTAAGCATTACTTGAGTTAACCACACATGAATTCAGAAAATACAAAGGCTGATATAACCTGATAAAGCCACTAAATAAAGTCTACCATTCATACAGCCACAAAACATCTACCACCTTCCTTGTCCCTGTTTCAGTGCAAATCTTTACATCTATATTACATACTCCCTAGTCAAAACAAACTGGAAGTGAAGGAAGTACCCTACAGTAAAGCAGAGAATGGTCAGTGTTTACCAAGCCAGAAGGAGCATTAGAGGTAACTACTACCTTTAAATAGGACAGCAGAAGCAATATGGCTGCCTCAGCTCTCCTCTTCCTCTATTACCCTTTGTTCTGCTCTATCAAAACAGAAAAAATACATCACCTATTTCTGCTAACAGACTATTTTGCCGCATAAAGAACATGGAAGTTTTAAAGCATTTATTTCTGATCACTTTTAGGTCTTAACTTCAGAACTCTTTCTCAGCCTCTATAGGAAGAAGTAGGCTTTGCAGGACATGTGGGAAAAGACTGGGATTGGTGATGTAGACAAAATAAAAATTCTGACTTTGTTGTAATGCAAAATTGATTTGGAAAAAAGTGAGCTATGCACATCAAGCAAGGTGGAGGAGTCAAGGAGAGAGAATAGAGAACAGAAGATAACTTCACCAGCAATGTTCGGGTTGGCTGTATTTAAGGTATTTCATCCATTATGTTTATCTCAATAGAAGACATACAAAACAGCGGATCCATATATTACAGATGCTCCTAATGAAGAGTGAAACATGAAAATAAAACCAACCAACTTGAGGTTTTAATATTCTCACAAAAATTCCCAATACTTCCTCACGTTTGATAGCACTTTGAAGGGCTTACTGAACCAAAGAGAGAAACGCAAATCCAAAATGACAGAAAAGATCAATGTGCATGACTTAGTTATCAAAGTTTAACATTTCAAAAAATTCATCCTAGCAGCACACAACATACCCAGTGTTAAAGCTCATCTAACAACTGTTAACAGTTTGTCTGTTATTGTTTAATTTCCTTTAAGTTTTGCAGGGGTGGGGCAGAGGATGAGGTGATTTCCTCTTTTATCTAATAAAATCCTATATAGAATTCTTTTTCTTGCCCTATTTCTTCTTGCTTTAGGTGTTTGTGCTCAGGCAGCTAAAGGACTGAACAAGCACTTTCACTGAAGACAGAAAAAACTGGTAACACACCAGGTTCTTTATGATCTCCACAGCCATCCCTGTTTCTCCACAGATCCAGCATAGTGAAAGCTTGGTCCAATCCACTCTGACCAAGTCCATGTCACAAATAACAATGCTATTTTAACCGCATAAAATCTGGTTGGCCCAGAGTTCTCATTATTTCTTCTCCCATTCTACCATAACCTCATCGCTAAATGCAATTCTTACAAGTAAAACTTATTTAAAATAAATAAATAGAATAAAACATTAATAGTTCCTATCCTTCTCCTTTTTAAAAATAACAGTTATACCATACAGTACTGCATTTTTTATAGGTTTTACAGATAAACAGTACTTTAACAGATCTTAAACAGGAATATAGAATCCATCCTGAAGAAGTTATTAAATGTTCATAATTATTTTTTTAATTAGTGACCAAGACAAAGCGGCCTCCTTCAATGTACTTGATTTACAGAGGTAAAAAGGATTCAACCAGACACTCCATTTAATTAAGTGTTGCCACTAATTATGATTACTGTCTAAAGTAATTCTCTTCAGAAGAGGAACTTTCACCAGTAATTAAAAGATAAATGGAGCCTTATAAACTCCACCTACAAAAATAATTAAAATAAAAACCCACAACTTAACTAATTCAAAGATTCTTCCACTTCATGTTGCCATAATATTGGGTTTTAAACTCAAAACATACGTCAGGATCCATAGCATTTAAGACATTATAAGTGAAAGCCAGCCTGCCATACTGAATGAGATTCTCTGTGTGGAATGATACTACACAAGTGATAACATATTTGAATCACAACAAAACCAATGGAAGATTTTTGTTCTATATTTTATTGCTTTTGATATTTCCTTAGCAATCACCACTGCAGACTGTCTAAACAATACTTTGTGCACTGACATTTACAATAATGTGTTTTCATCAGCAAGTTAGACGCTGTCATTAGGCTTAGCAAAAGGCTATACTTTACAGTTCCTAGCCATTTTTTACACTTCACTACTCCATTGGGATTTGAATGCAACAGTTTCTACATCTGTCATCTCTAGTTATATTTACTTGAATGCAAGTATTAATAACAGATTACTGGAAATCAATAGAGAAGTGATGAATTAGTTTTGTTCTTATTGTCCCATGCTGGAATGGGACCAAGAAAGGAGTGTTGTTCTGACAAGAAAAAAATCTATCCATCAGCAGCAGTGTTCTCCAAAGCTCGCGAAATGTAGCATGTGGAACATACAGCTCATCTTTTTTTAAACTTTTACACCTGGAAGCAGTTATCAACTCCAGAAACTTCCTGACAGAGGAAAGCCACCAAACTAAGTACAATGCACCTCAGACCAAAAAAAAATCTGTTCCAAGCCATCCCTGCCCCTTTTCTCCCTCCTCCAAAAAAGATTCCTGAGGGTTTTTTCCCCCTAAGGCTCTATATTGAGGAAATGGAATCACCAGAGTATTGCTGCAATCAAAGAAAATCTCACCAGACTCCAACAACGGGAAGAAAGGCATTTCCTAACACACTTGGGTAGTCCTCACTTCAAAAAATTCATATACATACGCAGATGAAGAAAAAATAAATTTGTTTTGAACTTCTGGCAGATATGAGATAACAGCCTCAGAATTCTAGAGTGCAGCTGGACTCCAAGCCCTCAACAGCCCCCTTCTGAAATCACAACTGATAGAATTCTAAACTTAATTCCCTCTGTTTTGTTAGACTGCATTTAAACAAGCATTTTTCTCATATATATACATACACACACTTGTATTTCAGATCATTGGTTTATTAATGCTAGAAAACTCTCAGATAAAAACTGGGGAAGAAAAAGCTTGAATAAATGTTGTCTTAGAGTTCTTTAAATCTCAACCGATTAAGCATCAATTGTCAGTGAGTGCAAGCTGCTTTGTAAGCTTCTCAGAGATATGAAGAAAAGCCTCCTCATTTATTCATGTCCTCAGTGAGTTCTACTCCAGGGACGGCTGCAGTCAGGTAACAGCACCTTCAGCAGCAAGTGTCATCTCTATGTAGCCCAATTCCTGAAATGTTCAAAAGAACAAAGGAAGCTTTTGACCCAATGAGAAAAAAGGCTTGACAAGTTGAACATTAAACCAAGAAACATTTCTTTAATGTCTACCTGATAGCTGCAGCTTTTTCCTCTGCAGTGTGCTACTGACTGTAATAGCAGAAGAAATGGTCATCATTTAGTCAACACAGACAGTAATAAGGCAAATCAAAACCAAGCACAAATACACCTGACTGACAAAGGTTTTAACTATAAAACTAAATCATTTGAGAGATCAAAACTGTGATAATTGCATTCCAGACAAAGCCTGAGCGGTATCACGAGAAAAGACAGCTTCCTTATTTAAACATATCTTTAATTCAGCCTTTAAAGAGGGACATCTCCTGTACTGCTGCTGAGCTGTGCAAGACCAGGTTCATTCCCAAGAACCTCGTGCTGGGATTGCTGCACAGACTTGAAGACAGGCTCACTCACTACCCAGAAGCAGAGGAAAAAAAAAGATCTAAGAAAGAACTAAGCTTAAAGATCCACCACCACACTCCTTATATCAGAAATGAGCTTTGCACACAACACCAGAGAGCTGCCAGAGAAGCTCCATTGCAATGTTCTGTCTGAACTACCCAAGGAGAAAGGAAAAGAGATCCCTGAGTGGAAACCTCCTTATTCGGGCCCTCCGTCCATTTAAAAATTGGGAAGTATTGAGGAGGAATGAGATCTTATTCCAACATGGTTAAGATCAATCTGAAGGAGTCCTGCAGACACCTTTTGCAACCAGCTTAGATTGTCTGCAACAGAGATCCTAATCCAAGTATTAAAAGCCTTTAATCTGAAACATTTTCTTCGTGTAAAGATGATGCTGCTTTGAAAAACACAGTGAAAGAGACAGAAATAACATCTGCTTTGGTACTGATATCTGGAGCTTTCTGCATGTCTGTATACAGCAATAGCCCCGAGAAGGTCTAAAATTCTGGCCTACGTTCAAACAGCTGCTAACCCCCTCCATCTTGCAAGGACATCTGGATGTAAGATTAATTCTGCATAAGAAGTACATTCACCTGCACAAAGGCAGTACTTGGAGAATTTATGTTTCAGAGACAAGGAATATGGGAGAAAACTCAGGACATAGATCAGACATATAAATAGCATCTTTGTACTTATGAAGGAAGACACTATCAAGGCAAATTTATTGGCTAATTAAATTCGGTACCATATACAATTAAATTCTTAGTCACGTTTACTAGACTTATCACTATCAGTGCAATAGAAACCACATCAGCTCCAGTTGCAGGATAGCAGTGATACATGCTATCGAACAAGCTGAAGTAATCCTGCAACAATAGGTAAGAATTATTTTTATTAGTGGTTCAATGGAGGGGCTCACATTCCCTCATCAGCGTTAGACATACATCTCTTAGCAAGGAACTTTGCAAACCTATAGCTCACAGACTAAATACGATTGCATATTTTTTAACAAGGGGATCTGATCTTGCAAAGTTTACTCCATGACCTTGCAAGTACCTTTGTGCACTTACATAGTTAACAGCAGGCATTCCTACTGTCAAGAGCATGAAGTGAAAACTGGAAATTTAAATGCCTTTCCAACACTGATGTCAGTTTTAAAAAAATAGTAGTAGTCTCCGTTATTTTACTTGATATTATTCACATTATTCCAAATACAAAAAAAGATTAGATACATTTTTTCTTTTTCAATATAAAGCAATAGAAAAAAAAACTCCAAGTTTTTGATTCAGTGGAGTTAATTCATTTTTAAAGCCATTCTAAATGCAAAGGTCTACAGACAATTCGGATTCAGAGAGCTAAATGGAGAAAAGTGCTGCTACACTTAATAAAGTTTCCATAATTATGTCATACTGTCTTCACAGATTTGGTATTTCTTACATTTGCAAAATTATAATGCCTCATAGTAAACAAATATATTATTTTACAAACATTTCAGCATCGGTACCTCTCAGCTTTTCTTCATGCTTCAGAAATTTTTCCTACAACAGTGCTCTACCCAGGCAAGAGTCATCATCCTATTTCCCTGATACATGCTTATTTTAAGCAATTAATCTCTTCTGTTAACAAGTAAATAGATCATTAAAATGTGTGAGTGAAGAGGAATAGAAAGAGAAGAAATAAACCTTGCTTTTAAAGCTAGGGATGTGCTAGCCTTGTTGTTTTGGGGCATCTCTTTTTCTTAGGAAGCATGTACCTATTTATTCCTGTATCGTGGAGGGAAAAAAAAAAGAGAGAGAGGAAAGGAGAAAGAAAAGAAAAGAACCTTTAGGGATATGGTGTCAAGAAGCTAAGAACCTCAAAGGCTACATTAATCAAGGAAAATCTATCCTTTCAGCACTTCACAGCTTTCACACAGGAAAAAAAAAGTCAAGAGAATGACTAAAAAAGCAGTCTTCTCAAAATTCTTGAAGCCCTTTAAAGAGTATTTGTAAGAACAAAAAAATCGACGAGGAATAATATTCACAGATAAACCATCTTCCTCATGTCACATTCACTCTAAGAACAAAACAGTCCCCAGAAGAGTGACTTTGTGGTCAGCTGTCAAAGTGAAATTTAATTTAGCCATAACAATAGACAAGGTATGTCAGCCTACATCTTGAATAAAAACCACGAAGAAATCCTTGAATGAAATGCTTTTAACATACGCCATATCCATAATAACAATTTTAGATCTTCATCTCTGCAAAGATTAAACTACTATAGAATAATTTATTCCCAGTATAAATCTTAATACAAATTATGAAAATTACCATTTTTATTTCCTTCTGAAAATTATTTTTCCTCTCTCTCTCCAAATATCTTTCTAAAAGGTTCTGAGGCTTCTTCCAAAAATAGACCAACCACGTAGACAGTCAAATAACTCATGCAATTTGCTGACTTGATTATTTTTATATTAATTTATTAAACTTTTTTTTTTTTTGCTAAATGATATAAGCGCTCATTAATACACTCACATAGCTGAAAAAAACAGAAGCTGCTTAGCAAGTCATTGAATCATTTGTAAAAGCCTATGGTAGAAGTTATTAATGGAAAATAACCAAGATTTAAATGGCAGAAGTGTTTTTTTGCAAAACCTGGGGCATTTTACTAGTTTAACAGCCCCTTATGCTTTATGCAGGTGTCAGAATAAGAAAGCTTTTTAAGGCCAAAGAGCAATTATAGGGGAGAAGAAAATGGGACTTAAAGCCAGAAACAGTGTGCAAGGATTTCCTTACTGAAGTTGTTACACTCCTGGCTAGAGAAGCAAGTCTTTATATTTTATTAGAAAGAGGTCAAAGAACAGTAGTCAGTGATCAAAGAACCAGCTGACTCACATAATCCCATGTGAACCTAAAGAGGTTCAACAAGGCAAAATGCAAGGTGCTGTACTTGGGTCACAGCAATGCAAGATCTGTAAGGGTTGAGAATCCACTGGAGCACTTTTCTCAGGAAGAAAGGTTGAGGGAGCTGACGGTGCTCAGCCTGAAGAAGAAAAGAGACCTCAATGCAACCTCCCAGTACTTAAAACACATTTATAAACAAGAGGGAAACCAACTATTACATGATCAGGGTGACAAGCCAAGGAGGAAGTTCTACACTAAAGGAGGGTAGATTAGATTAGGTATTAGGGGGAATTTTTTCACACAGAGGGTGGTGGGGCAGGTGAGACAGGCTGCCCAGAGAAGTTGTGAATGCCCCGTCCCTGGAGGGGCTCAAGGCCAGGTTGGATGGGGCCCTGGCAGCCTGATCTGGTGTCTTGATTTAGTGGCTAGCAACCCTGTACATGGCAGGGGGTTGGAACTAGATGATCTGTAAGGTTCCTTTCAACCAAAGCAATTCTATGATCATTTTCTCCTGGCAGAATACCTGCAGGACAGAATTTAGCTAACTGCCAAGCCAAAGGACAGTGTGCCAGCTCCTGAATAACACAACTACTAAGCTAGTCAAGTATTTCTGGAAGCTGAACAGTACCATTCCAGAGAGAAAAAAATTCTATTTTGCTCATTCTGCTCCTTGTTGCTCAAACAGTAAAACGTGCTTTTTTAAAAAACAACAAAAAATACACATCTCTTCCAGTAAACTGTACTAATAAGATCTGAAAAAATACGGCTCTGTCAGCAGTTATCAAGAGGTTTTAGTTGACATGTTGTTTAAGATGCTATTATAGTCTCAAGAATTTCTGATTAAAGGGATTAGTGAGACAAGGATAACATCTCATCAAACATGCTTCCTCTTCATTTTAACTGGAGAAGACAACTAACTTCTTCTGCATAAGATACAGTTCTCACACTTACTTTTTGCCTTGTTTCCATAGGCTTGTTTTCAGATAAATATAGGTAATTCAGCCTTGGTGATGCATTTCACCTCTAACAACCCTCATTTGAAAATACATTACACCAAGGCAACTTCTCTCCACTCTAACATTACAACGTAAAGACTGGACAACTACATCAGCTTCTCTGACATTGCGGAGAGTGAGGGAATTTAAAGAAGGGAGAGGAAATAGGAGGAAGAAGAGCTGACTGAAGATGGAATGGCCTACTCTCCTTCAAATACTGACACCATTTCCCAATGCACCCACAGACTTCAATAAAGAAATTTGAAAATAACAGTCATAGGCCATTTGGTACTTTCCAATTATGACAGAAGTTTTCCTTGGACACTGGATGTTAAGGCTTCAGGTTTACTTTTCCAAACCAACTAGTAAAAACGTCCTGAAGTTAAAACAAATTTCTGAAATGTGATAGGAGTAATTCTACCAATCCTACAAATAAGGCAGAGCTTCACCATATCTTCTAAAACACTGTAAAAAAATAATCAATAAATACTCTAAAACATCTCTACGACCTGACTCAAGAACCAAGTCTTTAATTTTAGATTAATCTTAAATCCATGCTTCTGTACTGTACTCACAGTGAAAAAATCTACATTAAGATGCATATGATTTTGATCTTGGGTAGAAAGAGACCATACGAATTTTTAGATCTGTGAAGACAACTAATTGAGTAAGCGGCACGCATGTTCTGAGAACAATGGCCAATTGTTCTCAATTCCCAAGTAGTCATCTTGCATGTTTGACATCATGTGAAAAATATAAATATTCTCAAAGCAACTCTCCAGTTTTCAACACTACAGTAGCAATTTTTCAATAAAAATATGGAACTGAACACAAATGCAAAAAGAGGTAAAAAAAGATAATTACACACAACCATAAAATTCAATGCAAGTAATATAAGCTTACACAGGACTACAGCTTCCTGCTCATAGAGCTACACAAGTGAGTGTCAGGCTTAAGAAAAAAAACACTTTCAACTGAAGTTGAAATTGTCTACATCTTTCTCATCACGTAGTAAAAAATCTGTGCTTTGAGCAGCTCAGAGCAGACTTAGGGATATTCTGAATTTGAAGCCTACAACTACTATCAGTTCAAAGCTCCCAGCACTGATCAAGTTATATCCCTCCCTATTTTAACATGAGGAATTCTACTGTCTTGCTGAAATTCAGCATGTATTTAAGAAATATAGGTAGACATTTAGGTACGAGAAAAATCGAAATCTGTATTTCTTTTTTCATACAAAAAAATGCATATCTTCAATGTCACATTTAAAAAAAACTATTTGAAAATATTCACATACTCTTTTCTTAGTAATCTTACACATATGGGTAAGATAGGAGACTGCAAAATGGGGCAACTATTAATTATTCATTCCTTTTGGCTCACTATTTTAAAATGAACATTATTTCAGCGTTGCCCACTGAGTACCTTATTTCTAGAACACACATCCTCTGAGAAAGCCATAGATATTCCCAGCCTTGGCAACTGATGCAGGATCCCATTCCAATCCACAGTTGTCTTTATATTGTACTTGCAGTCACACAGGTAAGATAGATGTGATTTAGCCAACATACAACAGAGATAACAGGTACTAGAAAAAACTCTTCCTTCAAGAGTCACCTTGCTTGCTGTCCTAACAATCCTTTGGGATTTTCTTTTCCCACTACCTGGGAAACCATTGGACTTGAGGAATTCTCATAATATAGAAGAGAAGGTGCTGCTGTGGCTAAAAAAATCTGTTACTGCTGTTAGAAAGAAATACTGTGAGGAGTGTCATTATGCAGAGGTGCACAGTTCCCAGCTGTCTGCCTTCTACTTCTTTCCCCTCGGGTCACTTTCATTCCTTACAGTCATTTCTATTTCATGTGGATTTGAAGAAGATTAAACCCTACTTACAACCTTTTTCCTGTTCAGGTGAGCTTGCACTACAATTTTTTTTCTTCACAGAGAGGACAAAAATCAGTTATGCTCTGTAGATTGAGTAATAGGGGCACATCACATCATGAATAATATTCTCAGGAAATGAAACTTGGATAATGTTTCCTGTTTGCTGCCACTTTAAATATTAGTATATATTTCTTAAAAACACAGGAACAAAACAGAAACACAGGTGACAGAGCTCACCTGCAGATGGCTGTACCACCAGAGAGCTAATATCATACATCTGCAGCACACAGAAGTGTGAAAAAACTTCAAGCTCAAGAGAATAATCAGTGGTGGTTTTGGTGTGTAAGAGGGGATGAAGGGGAAGGGAGGCTGTTATTGTTTTTCTCCTACGGGTGGATTTTGTAGGTGCAAACATGCACAGCAACGTTCCAAAACTTTGACCTATGGCATTTCCCAGAGTTTTAGTGCAGGTTACTATTATGCTTCCTGGGCATTTTTGGGCAGGATACACTTATGTACACCAGTTATAATAGCAGAGTTCTCCAGAAATTAGAAGAAAACTCTATTGAAGAAAACTTTTACACTTCATTTTTTTTTACCTGGAGATGTTTATTCGCAACAAGCTACAAATCTACATAACCAAACCACTGTGAATGAAAGCATCTACTCAAATCTTCTGTAATATCAAAACCTAGTAATTCTGGGGTCTTTATGCCATCACACACACAAATTCATCTTAACTTAAGGGCAAAATAATTGGCTGAAATTATTATAAGCAGAAAAGGACAAACTTCTCTCCAACATGCAGCTTTTACCTATGAGTTTTGTTACCACCAACACTGTAGAAACAGCCATTGTTATGATTTATTGCTATGAAAATCAGATACCTTTCGAGAATACTTGTTAATATGCAAAGACAATATTCAGTTTGTGTCTAAACATCAAAATAAACTCAAATTTCTATTGGAAAACTGAAATATATTAATTAGATTGAATGCATAAAATTAGAGCAGAACACAGAACAGAAGTACTGCTATACTATGATGTCTCGCTTGGACAAAAAAAACAGAATAAAAGTATTGTATTTCATGGTAGCGAACTAGATTTATTTTTGGAAGTTAGTAAGAGAAAAAGCAACTCAAACTTGTATGGGTTAAGCCTTTCCAAGAGGCTTTCCAAGAGATGCCTTAAGACCTGAATGTTCTAGGAAGGCCAAAGAAAGCCTAGAGCTAAGACAGATGATCTGTCCAGATGAAAGGCCTACCAGTCACCCATTTTTGTCTTGTATCCTTAAGTATAAGAGAGGGGCAGAGGACAAAAAGAGAGCAGCTTTGTCCTCTTTTGTCTAGGCAATGCCTACGTTTCTACAACTTGCAAAAGCTTCTGGTAGGGTCAGTCCCCAGGTCTCCCAGAGACAAAAGTTTGGCAAAAGACAACTACAGACACCATCACCATCCCAAAAGTAACTACAGCAAAAGGTACAGCTACTTCTTAACAACTCCCACTCCCCTGCTCAAATGGCTAACATGCAGCACAGCACAATCTATGAGGGTCAGTTTTTTTCATAAACTTACCCATAGAGCATGCTCAGTGATTGCCTTTTCCAAGTCATCATTCCTCTATAATATTTCTCCTGAGAGAATAGGTTTCATATTAGCTATGCAAAGCTATGAATATATATCAAAAACTAATCTCACTGTAGCTCAGAGAGCCAAAGAAACACCAGGAGTACAACACTGACTGTCCTGCATTCTCACCAACTTATGGTCTAAAAGGCTTTTGTACTGTGCTGAATCTGTTAATTACCATATGCAATTTGAGTGCAATAGGTAAAAACTTTGTTGAGAAATAAGAATTCAAGACTCTAAACTAAGCAGCTCTAGTTAGGAACTGACAAAAGTGACAAGTCAGTAAGTGAACGTTCAAATGTTCACATAATGTCACGCGGGTACGATTGTGGTGCTCATTTTACAAGGGTAATTTCCAACACAAGCATGGCTAACCAGGCCCAGCAAAGTTTTTGTCCCTGCAGTGAAACACAAAAAGGTCACCTTCAGTGAATTAAATTAAATGGGCAATAAATCAGGCAGCAAAGCTGCATATCTAGTGCAACCTGTTTAATTGTCCACTGTATATAATAATTAACAGATGGAGGAAGGAGGGAATCTATACACAATATTTCAGTTGAATTTTGGCTTATTCATTACTCCACCCAAGCCCCCAGAAAAACAAACTTTAACATTCATTTTTTTTCGTGTTCATAGTATTTTACAAGTTTGAATGAGATTAAATGAAGGAATGTTTTCTAATGGTACTATCAATACACAATTCCTGAAATTACAGCAATTATTTTATTACCTGGCTGCATAACGCCTGTTCCCATTTTTTAAATTCTTGATTAGTCTTTTCAGATTTCTTACCAAGAGGCTTTAATATTATTCAGAACCACAGTTAAGTTTTGCATACACACACAATCCAGACAAAAACTGCATCCTAAACATTAGAAACAGCCGATGTAAAATGAACATAAATAAAGCTGTTGTGCAGCACCATAAATAAATCTCCTTCTGGATTCACCACCAAAATCCTTAATATTTTAAATCTCTTTTACCATTATTAAAAACCTTCTCTCTCTTATCTAATTTTAATAGCTCTTACACTGAAGAATAAATTCATGCAAGTCCAAAGCACACATCTATTTTGGTTTAAAAATGAAAGAGATGAGAAGACATTTTGAAACAGAAGAGTTGATGGCTGGGTCCAGGGCTGAGTGCCGTACCATCCGACTGGCACAACCAACTGTCTACTTCAGCCTCCCATTTCTTTGATGCATCATACATTAAAGAAATTAATCTTTAATTATCAAATCATTCTGATTTGAACCTCTCAGTTTTTTGAAGATGCCAAATACATGTCCCAAGGACCATAGGAGTCGTGATGTCTCAGGGAAAGACAGCATTTCCTGGAATTCTTGACATACCAAGGCAAGAGGGTTATTATTGTTCCTTACTGAGAGTTTTTATTATCAGTTCTGTCATTAACTTTGACCGAAATCCAATTCTGGCTAGCTCCCTGGCAGGACGTTAAGATAACCAACCACTTACAAAAACTCTTCTTGTACTTTGTGAATCCACAGCTGAGTTCTTGCTGCTAGTCTGTATTTTGCCATTTTAATCTTCTATCAGACAGCTAAAACAAAGCCTTTCCATGTGAAATTTTCACACAGAGAATGTAGTTGCCAGGAAAAACTAAACAGACTGCAAGGAAACTGCACAAATAGTTAATATCCATCAAAATCTGTATTACATTCTGCTTTGTTTTCTTCAACTAGATTGCTGTTCAGAATACCTTCAAGACCTCTGCTGACACAATAACTTCTATCACACTGCACTAACACATTCAGTACTATTCTGTACCAATACACTTTAATAATAATAATAAAATGCCTTTCACTTGCAGTTTTTGTATCTCAAACAGTTTTTAGCCTAACACAACGCATTTCCTATTTGTCATGAATCAATCCCCTGTAGCTTTACAAGTTCTGTAAGTCTCAAACTGTCTCAGTCCTACTATTGGTCGCCGCTCACATGCAGGGGTAGAGTTCCCCTCTCCGGTGAACATAATGCAAATAAAGAAAAGAAGTTCATGGAATTATCGTCATCTGTCTCAAACAGTAACACAGAAAGAAAGGCATCATTTTCAAAGCTATCTATTTCCACATCTTCATTCCTTTGACTTTGAAAGCCACTGAGATTTAAAAACCTGAAAGTACTGGACAAAACTGAAATGAGTTCTCCTGTCCCAGGAACAGAGCTCCTATCTGCTGAAGGTAAATCTATTACTTTCACCTCAACCTTTCCTTTAGCGCCACTGTGGTATTTGCAACTCTATGGCCACTTTAAAGGCTAGAAATAATCCTAATCCTAAAATAGCCATCCATCACATTTGCTTAGAGAAATGTGTTCTAGAATCCAGGTTAGACTTAATCAAAAAAGAAATTTCTCTGCAGCAGAGTTAAAACCTCTATGAAAAGGTTATATCAGATTTAGAACAGAAAAAATAACAACTTCAATATCCAATTGTGCTAATGGGAAAGACAGACTATGAAATACTTTTTTGATTAATTTTTAGTGTACAGTTTAATTCTCTCTAAGCAGCTTTCACTGTTCCCCTTTCACACAGGGCACAAAGTTTATAAATTTAAACTTGGACTGCAAGATAGCTTTGAGCATTACTGTGCCAGTAAACGCACAGCAAAGCATAGCAGGTACTAGCCTCAGCATGTCCAAACGTCCAGTTCTAAAGTTGTGTCTATTCTCTAATGATCAAAAGGTCTGAGCAAGGAGGTTATCCTCTTATCCTCTAAAGAAGCCAATCAAAAATTAAAAAAAGAAAATCTATTCAACAAAGAACAAAGCCAGCACTGATTAAGAGTGGAAAAATAAACAGCAAACTGTGTGCACAGCAAACCAGATCTGTACAACTTGTGTAACTGTTTTCTTCCAAACCACAGCCACAGCATGTATGTATATACAACAAATACTCACAGAGCATATATATGAAATTAAAGAAATTTCTCTTCCCTTATAGACATTAACTGTTAGTAAATAATGCAGTAAGTCTTGTAAAAACTTATATTTAGTATAATTTGTGGTGATTTTTCTAGCAAGTAATAATTTCTTGGAAAACACATTTATTTAGAAGATAAAAGCTTGTGTACAAGCACAACAGAAATGATTCTGGCAAGGTCCAGTACTAGAAATGAAAAAGCCTACACATATATACACATCCTCCATCTTTTAAAACTACATAATTTACACATTTATCTTCCATGTATAGGGCTGTTTTCTAGTACAACATACAGCATATTCTATGATTCTGCTAAAAAGCATTAAAAATACATTTTTTGTTTAGGTCAACATTTCTTTCATGATCTATATAACATGCTATGTACCTTGTACATTGTGATATTCTTGATGAAAAACAAAGTCAAAACTTCTGTGTACAATTCAGAACAACTAGTTATAAATAAGAAATAAAATAGAATGAAAATCAGAACGAAAAGAGAAGAAAGTCTGAACTGCAAGAAAGGAAAATAGAAGGACTGGCAGAAAGCTGCTTGTTTGGGTTTAGGGGCTGGGTGATGAGAAAAGTACTCAGTATAAACCATAACTAAAAGTTCCTCCAGGGAAAAAAAGCTGCATAAATCTGTCCAGAAGAGTGAGGGACTGTTAGACTGCAAAAGAAAACAGTACGCATGAGGATTCAGATGTGAAGTGACGTACAGAATGCTTCCATCTGACATAGGTACTGAAGACTTTTAAAAGACGTGAGTCACATCTACAGTATAGCTACATAGAGCAAGATGTAAAAAGAATGGTAAAAAGAATACAACTGCCAGTAACTAGAAAAGTAGTTTCAAAGCGCTTGAAGTACGAAAGACAGAACTCAGCTGGTAGGACAAAATCTAGGAGTGATCAAATACACACTTCTCAGCTACTCAGGAAGATTGGCACAATACGGCAAAGAACAGCTTAGTCTGAAGGGTACGAATTACTAGAACAGAGTCAGCGCTCTGAACAAATGCTATCTGAAAGAAACAATTAGAGATGGGCATACAGCCCAAATCAATAAATGCAGGTAACTCTAGGGCAGAGTGTAACGGTCACATGAGATAATCTAAAATACAGGTATCTTCCCATTGAAAATTTACCACCAAATGCACCACAGTTTTAGGTGCTCTGCAGCTCTAGAAGTTTTACCTACCAAACGCCTTGGTACACGTGTTGCTCTGCTGTCAATTCTTCAATAAACTACATAGCCAAAAGTGTTCCTCCCCTTTAAAAAAAAAAAAAAGTCACTTCATGCTAGATAAACAGGTTCTACGTGGGCTTGAACCAAAGGCGCTAAAACTTGATGGAAAGACATTGTTGTCTTTGAGATGATGTGGGCTCAGGCATATAGAAGTAGTTCCCTGTATATGAAATTAAACTAACTTTGAATGCTTAATTTCTAGAGGTACTTGCCTGCTTCCTTTGTTTGGGACTGATGACGTAAAAATTGAACAAGCTTAGAAATCCAAAAAACTTATCCATAAATAACGGGTAACATAGGATGGGAATCAAACATACAATTCTCATTAACACTAAAAGAGTGTTATGAACATATTTTGAATACATCATGAAAAAGCTGGAAAAAAAATAACGCAAAAATTAATTTTAAAAGCATCGGTAGATGTGCACAATGCAGAGAAGGGAACTTGAAGGAAACCTAAACCTAATAGCAATCTATCAAATATATTACTGGAAAATCTCAACTTCAACAACAGGCATATTACAGCTGTGCCTGTACTGAGTCCCTAAGTAATTATAATATGCAGTGTTTTGGAGGAACATTTATTCAACTCCAACTGTTTTTCCTGCTTGGCTTACTGTATTCATTGCACCTACAGGCCATAGTTTCACTCATGTTAGTGAAAAGACAGAATTTAAGTTCTTACAAGGAGCACTAAGGGGATCGCTACATTTCTCTGCAATAATCTTAAAACTTTTCTCCATGCTTGGGCAAAGTTAAAGAAAAAGCGAAATGTACAAGTCTAGAAAACAACAGTACAGAGTTGGTGAACTTGAAACATGTCTGCCAACTTAGAAAAACAAGGTATGAGAAAGTACAGAGAACAAGAAGAAAGCACTGAAAGAGTCATTGTTCTACTTATTTGTGGGGGGAGGGAAAGGTGAATTCTCTGAACGTATTAATCTGGATGTTAAAACTTTACAGCATTTGAAGCTATAAAAGTCAGTTCAAATTAGCTGAGAATGCCACGTCACATGATTTCCCCATTTATATCTTTAGCACTCAGTTATGTGCTTATTGCATGACCTTAATAGCAGCAGTGCTCCAGCGAAAGATCAGGTTGTGCCACAATGATGGGCTCTATATAGGTGCTACACTACAGATACTGAGCAATCACAATAAATTTGCATGGCATTTTAAAAAACTTTTATCCCCTAATAGATTTTTTTTTTTAAACTGTGAAGAAATATCAGTTTTCAAATCAGGTATTTTGGAGTTTAAAGTCAAGTACTGCTAATTAAGAGATGAAGAGAGATTAAACCTGGCATTATTAATAGAATAAAATTGCATTTAACTTCAATTTACTAGACTGAGTTTTGCGATTAAAGATTACTTTATTTTGAAAATCTTCCAACGCTTTTCTATTAAAAATAATACTTTCCTGATTGTAACCAGTTTAAATTGTCAAAACATTTTCTAAGTATTGCACCAATTTTGTAAATCCAGAAGCTGTGTTAAAGTAAGTTGTAACAACCTGTCAAAACACAAAAGGAATCAACAGCGGGGGTTGGAAGAACTTGCAGGTTTCTTCAGACCCAAGCATCACTTTTTCTCCCAGATCTGAATACTTGGATATAATAGCAAGGGACACTGCATTATGAAACAAGCAAAGTCATATAGTCCCATGTTACTTACTTTGCTGCCAAGGCAGTAAAACTAGAAAGGCAAATTCTCCCAGAAATTCTACTAACAAGTTTCTTCAACTGAAGTTATATCTTCTGATACTAAGAGTAAAAACATATAATTAAAATAAGTAAATGTTTTTTGTTAAGAGTGGTGTTTATAGAACCGAAATAATTGGAAACAGCAGAACACAGCACCAAATGACTTTTCAAGTTATCACTTTCTTATCACCATCTTGTGACTAATACCTTTCTTGAGTGATCCAAAAACTGGTCAGATGCAACTAGCCAAGCCTCTGTATCATTTCAATACAGCTACAAATCCAGACATTTTGAAATAGAAACCAGAGCCATTCAGTGATCAGTGATGAAAATGGGCAAATGAATTAATTTCCCTGCACTACATGAAATTGGGATAATACCTACCTTACAGTAAGGCTTAATTCATTAATGATTATGAAACACTGAGAGATCATTAGCTGGATAAAAAAATAAAAATCTCTAAATCATTACATTTGGACTGCCTCCTCCCATAAATAAGCATACGCTGTTCTACTTCTGAAGTCATTAACGTGTGCATTTACTTCCTATTTGGTTTGTTTCTTTTTATATTACTAGTAAGTACAATGATTTTTATCTCCTTTATTGTATAACAATAAGCTGTTGCAGCATAAACAGGTTATATTTCAACAACTTTAGTGTTCCACTGAGCCTTCACAATCTCTAGCGTATTTAAGGTCTGGAAAAATATCTATAATCCACCAAGTGTGCCTATTTCCCACCCCCCTAAAGAGAGTTGCTAATACAAACACTGCACGTGGGTCATTCAGTGCATTTTTAATGCTTCATTTGACATCCTTACCAAAGTTAATTTAACGGAAAATAGCAGCATATAAAGAAAAGCCAATCTAGAATGATTCATTATTGAAAAAATAAAATTATTTTCAAAGTTTTCTCTCCAAAAGGAGACTCCTTGGGAACTCCATGATTTAGCCTCTGTTAACAATTTGAATCTTATAATAATTCCAACTATTATAAGTTTCAATGCAAACAATAATACCACTCATGGCAATAGTTTGCCACGGGTATATAGACAAATTTGTTAAATCAAGAGCAACGACACTACAAGACAAAAAAGTAACAACTGCTGTTGTTGTTTAAAAACAAAAAAGCTCCTGAAGTTCCCCAATCTTGCAGAAAAAAAAAAAAAAAAAAAAACAGATGCAACACTGTTAGTAAAAATAGGAATATTTAGCAAACATTAAAAACACATCTTTGTTTAAGGCCCTAGTTAATGCACTTCATAGAGTCACCCTTTACTATACAAGGTATACTGTTTTCTTCTAACGCTCTTCAGCAAGTTTTTATAAAGGTATTTTAATTGGCTATTGAATGAAAGTACCATAATTCAGGGGAAACTTTCAAGTACTCTTGAAGTGTCTTCTTGCAAACACTTTAGTGTGTGTGCTTTAGTCACTGTGACAGAGAGCCAGAGAAAAAAACAATTGAGGCTACAAAGCCATAGGGAAATTCTTCCAACAACTGTAGGATTTTTATCCAGAAATAGAGGATACATTAATTGTACGACCATATGCCAACCACCTTAAGTCCAATCATTAAGGCCACAATAGAAGATTAATAAATAAATAATCAAGAAAGCAGTTACTACCTTCCTACAAAGATAAGGAGGATATGTTTTAAAGAAATAAAAAGGAGCAACTTGACTTTATAGATAGGCCTGATAGATTTTTGGTCTACTATTTAGTATTGCAAAGCTCATCTTTGTAAATAATTTTCCTATGTAATATATGCTTTAATGTATACTTTTATTATACTTTAATGGGACTATTATAAGAAACAGTGCTAGCATCTTAAAATTTACAGTTTATAAATAATTCAGGCTATGTAAATCAAAAGATAAAACTGCAAAAAAAAAAGAAAAAAAACCACAACCTGAGTGGCTGCAACAATGCTGTTACTCCAGTTTAAATTTCTCTTTGGTAGCACATAGTTGGAACAATGTTCCAAGTATATGCACCTATGCCCAACAGATCGCAGAGTACTGTTTTTTTTCTATTTTGGTAACACTTATATGAAATATCATTATAACAAAGTTCAACATATACTGTGCTGTTCTGCAGTCCCTTCAAAATGTCACAAGCATCCAGGACTGAACATATATTCCTAATGTTTAAGAGTTAGAATATATATGTAAAAGCATTCATCTTAGAAGATGAGCACAGGAGTTTTTATTTCTGAAATTCTTGTGCATATGCCTCCTCCAAAACAGCATTATGCTTCAGGACCAGTATGTTTACAGTAAGTGTGTATGTAGTACACATTCACTACAATAATGGTAAACCCTTTTTTTTCCCTAAGTGTGGAAGGCAACAAAATTTTCTGTAACTCATATGCTCAATAAAAATTATCTTCCCTGTTTCTGTAATAGCGATGTACAGCATTTAGAACTCCCACCAGCACCAGCACCCAACAAGAGTAACAAAACAATGCTAAAACACTAGAATGACAAATGAAATTATTACCATTCTTTAGGGCATGACAACCTTTTTCTTTCTTTTTTTTTTTTTTTTGCCTACTGAAACAGTTTACAGAAAAAATAATTTTATTAGTGGTTAAAGAATGTTAGCATGGGATTTACTCCTGTGTGTTACTGAATGCCTCAACACAACAGCGAATGATTATAAATGCACAATAATAAAACTACAAAAACAACTGAACTACAGAAATATATCATTAAGGCTTGAGAACATTTCTTCTGTTGGATGAATTTTTCAAGCAATGAAACACTTGGCTTTTGAAAAAATAACTGAAGTTTGTAACTTTCTAATACCGGGGAAAAGAAAATATAGGCCAAGTATTTGGGGGATTATCTCTTTAAAAGCAAAAACTTTTCTGATCAAAGGAGTTAAAACATAGTTGAAGGTACAACAGGTCGGTAACATCAACAAGTAAGCAAATCTTGTGAACATCATTTCTACATCGCATAAGTAGAGAGGGCTCAATAACGCTAAGGAGATACGTATTTGCTTTTCAAGAGGTAAAGGCAGAACAAAAATAAAAAAGAAATTTTCTAGAAATAGCAGTGCTAAAGGCAATTATATGTTGTCTACTTTCTTTGAGTATTTGTCCCACTGTTTCAGAAAGTTATTTCAGAAATCAGGCAGATAATGTATTTAAAGCATTACCAAGATAGTTACTTTATCTAAAGAAGTATCATATGTAGTATTTTTTTCAGGAGTCTAAAACTTCACCCTTTAACTCTTTTAACTGCGTCACTATAACACTTATTCGGCAATACCTTTACAAAGTTAAAAGAGCAAGTTCAGTTCTCAAGAGAAGGTAGCAGAACTCTATTTCATTACCAGCATTAAAGCAATTTCACTTTTAGAACAAGATATTTTTCAGAAAACCTTAAGTGATAAATCACTGATTTTTTCCTCGTAAGAGGAAATAAATTTGCCCTTTTACTTGAAGGTCAGAGTTCTGCCTTCAGAGCAACACATATACCAGTGTGAGGAAAAAAAATATGCTTGTGAAGAGTTTGGAGTACTGAGACCAGTTCTGGACTCCCCAGTTGAAGATAGAGTCCAGAAGAGGGTCCAAAAGATGATGAGGGACCAGGATCATCTCCTTTATTAGGAAAGGCTGAGAGACTTGGGACTGTTCAGCTTAGAGAAGAACAAGGGGCAATCTTATCAATGCTTATAAATATCTAGTGGGCAGGAGGTCAAGTGGATGCGGCTAGGCTCTTTTTAATGGTGCCTGGCAAGAGAACAAGGGACAATGGGCACAAACTGGAACATAGGAATGTCCATGCAAACATGAGGAAAAACTTCTTTGACAGTTACAGAGCACTGGAACAGGCTGTCCAGAGAGGTTGTGGAGTCCCTTTCTCTGGAGATATTCAAAACCCAACTGGACGCTTTCATGTGTAAACTAGTGCAGGGAACCTGTTTTAGCAGCAAGGTTAGACTACGTGATCTCCAGAGGTCCCGTCCAACCACTAAGATTCCATGAACACTCTTGTTTTTTTAGCTCCATAGAAGCCCTAGTGCTTATGTTTCCAAAGAGGAGCTTCAGCATATTTCACTTAGTCCTCAGCTTTCATTCAGATCTGCAGGAATGTTTTACAGACATCACTTCCACTGTTCAGAATCTACTCTCCCACTGGATAAGAGTTTGTTTATAGACTTCAACATCTGCAACTTTTTTTTTTTGCTCAAGCATTTGTGCAAGTTTTTACCAGTAGGAGGATTTAAGTAGGAGCAGAAGGTCCATTCAATAAAGAAAATACAACTTTGAATCTTAGAACTTATGAATCGATTCATAATAACTAATGCTAGGACTGAGCATATGATTTCATTTTTATGGATTAAAAGCTTGCCTCTGTTATCAAGTTAAACCCTTGCAAAATGCTCCACAACTACTTGCAACATAGTCCAACTTAATTCCTATCTGCCAGTCTCAGAACTGCTTTTACATAAAATAGCCAATCAATCAAATCTATTTGCATCCTCCTTTGCTCCACCACACTTATTCCTATTTTAATTATAAAGCAACTAAACGCTAGATGAAGCAATTCCAGAACAGACGTAGATTGAGAGTTCAGAAGCATGTCAAATGAGTGGTGACTTTATATTTCTACATTTATTTGAAGAAAAATAAAAGTAACTTCTTTAAAAAGTAAAAGAATCAACAGAACTACAAAACTAAGAATAAATCTTTGACTCCTCCATCAGATTTCTATTAGTTGTTTTCATCTACAAGCTAATAGCAATGAATAGTCACAGTATTTGTGAAGGAGCCTACTGTCCAAGGAGAGATCAATCTGTTGAAGTTAGTTACTGTGTAAAATATGACAATGTTCTTTCCATTCCTTTTCTCTCTTTCAATACACTTGGAGTACTCTTTCAAGTTCTTTTCATCAAATCTTTAACTCCTTGAAACAACTGCTCCCAAAGAGGATTCTAAAACATCACTTTGATGAAGATAAACTAAAATCAAGTCAGGAGGCACATCCATGACATTCATGTAGTTTGCAGCAATGCGTGTGGTACTAAATTGCACTGCTTTTGACTGTTTTTACCCCCAGTTGTTTTAAAAGCCCAAATACCTGTCAAATTCAGAGGGCAAAATCCCTTGGGCTTGGATGGATTATATCCTGTAACATCTTCAGAGTGAGTTAAAATGATCACTGAAGTTGTTAGGAGAATCTACCTACTCATTTCAGTAATTTAACAGACTTCTGATATAAAGCTACAACAGTTACATTAACATAAATCTAATTGGTCAGAAAGATATGAAACCTTAAGTCATCTAAAATAACCTATTTTCCTTAAAATCAAGTAGTATATATTTAAATCATCGGATTAATAAATATAATTACACTTATCATTGTCACCATACAATGTTACTGTACTCCTGACCAACAAACAAACAACTCTCAATGTAAGACTTCAAAGCCCAAAGCCTGTTAGCACTAGTGAATGAAGCATATGCTTAGCTATGAAAAAATTACTCTGCTAGAATTACCTCTCTGAAATAAGTCAAATAAAAACATAACAAAATAGTCAATTTTGACATTTCATATTTTGTTGAATATCATTACTGCACAGGCAATCACTGTCTCTTACATATAAATTAACAGCCTACCATCTGTCAAGTGTTCAGATAATCACAGGGTTTAATGCACAATATGGTTATTAGAATGTGACCTGACAAAAGAAAGAGAACACAACCTAATTTGGACAACGAAATCTATGATCTCACTTGCAAATGACAGTTTGACAAGCTATTATTCTGCATTTTGGCTTCTACAGTAAAAGCAATTTTACGCATACATAATTCTATTAGTCATACAGCCAACTGCCTGTGGAAGATTACTTCAAACTATCAAATTTGCTTGGTCATTCGGGGTTTTGAACTTAATTCTTACACAAGCATTTGCACCATGAATAGGAGTTCATGGATCTGTGCACAAACACCTACGAAATACATTAAGTAAAAATAATATTTTGATGCTACCATTTAATTACAACTTCCCATTTTAATTTTCAAGTAAGCATGCAAAAAGCCATTAAATCCATTAATTACCTATATATCAACTAGTGTCTGGTGCTACAACGGTGAAGTGTACAGGATGCTTCACAATATGTTTCACATCTTTGCTATGTGCTAATGAGCATTATTTTTATTCAGAATAGTACTTGCATACTACCTTTATGACATATTCCATATGCAATACCTTGGTATTGCCGGTGTAAAGATTAATGACAGTTACTACCACTCAAGGTTCCAAATAATAATAACAATAATAATAATAATAATAATCCTATTACTGTCTGTCTACTACAAAAACCCTGTTCCAGGCAAGCCTCACATACCCAGGACTTCCACATTTTTCAAGGACTCAATTGCATAGTTAATGCTCCAATATGATATATTTTCAAAGGACATCATCTAAAGATTACTTCAAAATGCAAAATAAATGTTTGAGAAAGATGAAGTTCTGTCTTCAGGAAATAATAATTAAAAGAAAAAAACAAAAGAGAAAAAGTATTCTAAGACAGTGACAAAACAAAGGAGTTCAACACAAGCTGTTACATTACCTGCAGGACTTCAGCAGGATAACAACCATGTAATTAGGAAAACCAACAATTGAGAAAAATCATTTATTTGCCTTCACTGAATATGTATTCTTTCAACATTCATGTTTTCCTTAGTTATGAAAAATCCTGTTTTCTCCTGTCATGTTGGGCAGACGCATTTGTGAGTCAGTGCACTGAACCTGTGTGGCAAAGAATCATGGGATCACGTGGGCACTATCAAACACACAAACATGAAATTGAAGAACAACACTATAGATTTTTCAAGCTTTAGTTACACAACAGAAGAACCTGCCTCAATTGTCAAGGACCGCTAACAACCCCAGAAGGCAAGGAAAAAAGGAAAAGATCATGGTCTGTGCAAGGCCCGTCAGTATTTCTGAATGTAATGCTACTTAAAGCTATACAAAACAACACAAAACAGACAACAGTCTGCTCTTCTGATCAGTTCCTACTAAAAGACAATTAAGAAAAATGACAGCAAACTAAAGGAAGGAACAGACTACATCATTCAGGTTCAGCTTTACACGTAGTCAGAAAGTTTCTCCATTAAATGCCACAAAATATCAGTTATACCAGATAAACATCAAGAAATTCCATTTTCCAAAGTACCTGAGTGACCTACAAGTCTTATCCTTGTTTTGAAGATCTCACAATCTAATCACCATGCAGGGCAACAAGCTCTCAGACACCTAATAATGCACATAGTGGAATTCATAAAACATACTTAGCTGGGTCATCGGAAGCAGTAATTGCTTTGTGTGGCTCCAAGCAGCCTGGGGAGGTTATTGTGTGGTAAAGGTAAGAATAATCATTCTACAAGCTCCTAATTTGCTGGATGTCTCAGTTTGTAGTAACTGTAAGGTGGTGCATCACACAAAAGCATCCTACATTAGCGTGAACTACAAATGTTTACCTAGGGAATGATCGTGTAGAGAAACGACTAAGTAGCCAATTCAGTGGTATTTAATTCACTGAATTCATCAGGTAAAGAAATGTAACCTTAGCAAAAGACAAGCCTCTTGAAAAATTGGGGCTTATGCTCTTCAGTCACTTCAGTGCATCTGAAAAAATTACCCTTAAGTTTAACCACCCAGAACATTATTCTTAACAGTAACTGACAATTTCCAAATAATTTCAGGATTTAACTAGAAAACATTGCACATCAAATCCTGGATTATGAAAGCTAGATTTGCATGGAATTGTATTTGTGAAGTTATAGCTTTTAAGGTTTGACACTTCAGGACTGGCTTGCAGTGAGACTAACACTGAAGTTAACCTTCTATGATGGCTGCTAATTGCTACCTATTCAAGTGACTGCAGAAGCAGATCTCTGTGACCACAGCTGCTAAATGACACCCCATCAACTTTACTGCTGTACAGGACACTTCAAGCAGAATGGAGTTGGCCAGCTCTAAATAACAGTTCCTATGGTGACTTCAACTTACAGCCTCTTGAGAAAGGCTGTGAAAATAACTCAGTCTCAATAGGGTGTTCTAGGCTTCACTTCTCACTTCAGGTGAAGTGCTTCTGGAATACAGCCTCTGCTGCACTTCCATAATTCACACTAATGCTTGCAGAAGTAGGGATGGAAAGCAAAGACTTCTGGGTCAAAGTCTGCCTGACTGGTGGAAGGAAATGCTTCCTATAGATAGTGTAGCTCTCAGGTGGGAACAGAACAGCAGGGCTTGCCAAAGGTGGTTTCCAGCAGACATGTAATGGAGCTAGTTCTGGAACTGTTAGTTCTACTGAACCCCGGTGGACTTCCTCCAGCATCATCTCCAGAGCAGCTGCTCCAAGGAGCACTGTCCTGGGACAGGATGCACTTTCCAAGAGGAACTGGCACAAAATAAGATATACAGAGGTCATACGGTCGGAATAACACCTTACAGCATTCTCTCCTTGGAGCTGGCAAGATTTCTCTTTGTGTGTGTTACGTCTATTACATTTTATGCTTAGAGACAGAACTACTACTAGAGTTCTGTGCATGGAGTTCCATGGATAAAACTTAGGTATTTAAAACTGTCTTCTTGTATTGGGCATCCAAGTAACACTGAATAAATAAATAAATAAATAAATAGGAAAAAAAATGCTTAGAACACTTCAAAATCCACTGTTTTCAGGATATAACTTTTGCTTCTTGAATCCTGCAAATAAGACTAAAGAAAACATATATACATACATATATATACATATCTATCTATCTATATATATATATATACATATACATATATATATATATGCTTCCAGGATATTCTGTTTTGAACAAACTATTTTCCCTCCTGAGACTAAGTACAATCACAGATATAGACATCATAGATACAAGAGCAGGAACTGACCTAGTAGCCTGTTAAAATGACCAAAACAAATGGTAAGGAAAACACTTGTGCATTGTGTAAGGAAAATACTGTAGGTGAGAGGAAGGAAAAAACACTTTAAAAATAGTACTTTGTAATCAAAGAAGCTTATGCTTCTCTTCCTCTCAGAATATTCTGGCATTAGCACTGCCTGTACATTTGCTTCTCTGTAATAATTTAATTGCTAACAAGATCAGAGAAAATGATTTATTCCACCCCCAGTCTTCCTACGTTTGTACGTCATCCTATGGGACACTGGCTTTCTGAATTGCTTTTGGCCATCTGATATTATATTACTGCAGCCTTCCTCAGAAGGAGCCAGGAAAAAAAAACCACAAAATAATTACATTAATCCTAGGAATCAAAGCTTATTGACTTTCCCTTGAGCTATAATACAAAAAGCTGGTTACAGAAGTTGCCAACTTATTTAATGATACCACCAACTTCTCTCTGAACTCATCAAAATGTCTTCTGAAAAAATTCTCAAGTTGTTGATGTATAGCAATACATTATTAACTTCAGTTCATCTTAATGCTGAAGATAGTAACTCTGCCTGCCTCTGTTCCTTCTACCTGTTCATGCCTAGCAAAACACTGATAAACAATGTCAATGCAATGAAAAAATCTCTTCAAATGTGTTCTGTATTGTTACGTTCCCAGACAAACCAAGATCCCCTTTTCATCTCTCTTATTGCCATCCTCTAACTTGTAGAACTAGCAAAAAATTAAAGCAAGAAAAAAAAAAAAACAAGCCAAACTAAAGCAGTGCTGTAGTAAAAAACAGTATAAATCGAAGTGAGATATTTTCTTTGCATCCTGACTCCCAAACACTCTAAGAATTTTAATGGAACTTCAGAGTATATTCAATACTACCTGAAATAGATGTGAATTTATGCCAGTCTTTCAAACAAAGAGTATTTGCCTTCAGTTAGTATTGACTTGCACCTTCATTTCAAGAAGCATAAGTCAACCTGAAGCAAAAATATAAAGTATCAAAAATTTAAGATGGAAATGCTGATTTCATTTGAAGCAGAAATTCATAGGTTTTTCTCCCAAAGCCAAATCAAAGAACCTCAGACTTGCTTTTGTTGTCCAAGTTCATGTTCACCATTTAATACATTTAACTAAACATTTCTAAAACTCTGATTTAAATAAAACATTGATTAGCTAAGCAAAATATTGGTAATCTAAATATGTCATTTTTATAGTAATGAATGTAAGGAGGTCTACTGATATTTTAAATCATATGTGTGAATCAGGGAAGGAATTTATGCTCTCTCAAGCTGAGTACAGAATACTGAGATCAGTAAAAAGAAGAATCAATTAGGTACTGTAGCTGCTTAGTTCTAACCATTAAGGACAGCACATCTGAGAGGTGAAAAACTATGACATTTCATAACAAGGACATGGCAAAAGGCCATCCTCGCTTTGTAGCACTGAATCCAAGTGTGATATTCACTACAACGAAGCCACTCCTCAGCATTCCATCTCATGGAAACCTCAGCCTATCTCAGATAGGTCCTCTGGGCACAGAGTGACAGCCTTCTGGGAAAGCAGCAGGAACAAACTGCTAAGTTTCTGCCTTCTTTACTCATCTCAGTCTACTAAGAAGATCAGTATAGATTCCAACAAACTCTCCTTTTGTTTGAAAATGAGGGGGAAAGACAATAATTAAAGACACAAAAGTGTGATGCAGGCTTAGAGATGATAACAAAAGGTTTCTGGAGAAATATTTAATGAAAAGGAATTTACAGTATTACTGTAGTGTTACTGAGTAGTCACTGAACTTTAGGGATAACAAAACACTGCAGCTTTGATTTAAATGGTTGTAATTTTCTGCTTTTAAATCTGAAATACTATATCTTACAATACTGCTGCAGTATGATTATTTAGATATTAAACTTTGCCATCATACAAAAATGGCATTACATACATCTAGAATGGATAAGCAGGAATAATGGTGAAGCGGTGCATAAGTAATGAAAATTACACTTTAGATATAAATTGAAAATCTCATTGAATTAAGCCAGCTTTTTATGTTGACAGGATACAGTAGGAGATACAAAATTAGAATCTTCAGTTGATTTCTACTCAAGAGTTCAAAACAACAATTTCAGAAGTGCATGATAAAGAATGTCCTTTTTAAAAATTGACTTGCATTAACCTTTTGTCAGTCTACCTAATTGAATTAGTTTAAAGGATGTCTAACATCTGCAGTGACATGTACTATCCCTGTTGCTAATCCTAACAGAATTATCTTGCCAGGGTGATGATGCATTTCAATGGTTATTCCTGCAGAAATATTTACCCCCAGTGGGTGGAAGCACAGTTGAACAAAATAAGTCTCTCTTTAAATTTTTCTGATAGCCTGGCCCTCAGCGCCTAGTCTTTTGATTCCAAGTTTGGGCTTGCATCTGCTCAAAAGACAGTTGAATGGTTCTACACATTACCTTCATCTTTATCCTGAGGGTACCAACAGGGAGTACGTTTAATATGTCAAGTTTCCCTATAAAATATTCAAAGCCCTTTTCTAAATCTTAGCATCAGAAGAGGTTCCTAGTGACTTGAATGCTTTCCAGGTAGCTTTATGAACCTTTCAGTAACCATTTTTTAAATAACAGAATCACAGGGGTTGGAAGGGACCTCAAGAGACCATCGAGTCCAAAACTCCTGCTAAAGCAGGTACCCTACAATAGGTTGCACAGGTAGTCCAGAGCCATCTGGATGCCTATCTCCATTGAAGGAGACTCCACAACCTCTCTGGGCAGCCTGTTCCAGTGTTTCATCATCCTTACCACAAAGAAGTTCTTCCACATGTTAGTACAGAACTTCCTGTGTTCAAGTTTTAGGCCTAATAATCTTGCCCTAATAATCTTTGTGATTACCCGAGGCCTTTAATCATCTTTGCAGCCCTCTGCTGGATCTAGGAGATCACAGATTTTTTTGAACTGGGGAGCCCAGAACTGAACACAGTAGTCTAAATTTGGCCTCATCAGAGTAGAGTAGAGGAGGAGTATCACCTCCCTGACCTGCTGGCTATGCTCCTTTCTAATGTACCCCAGGATAGCATTGGCCTTCTTGGCCACAAAGGCACACTGCTGGCTCACAGCCAACCTGTTATGCACAAGGACCCCCAGGTCCTTTTCCACAGAGCTCCTCTCCAGCAGGTTATCCCCTAACCTTTACTGATGTATGCTGTAAGACTTCAAACTTGCTCTTGTTAAACCGCATCAGGTTCCTCCCTGCCCAACTCTCCAGTCTGTCCAAGTCTTGAGAGTCTTTGAGTCTTTCTGCTATCATACAGCAGTACCTAAAAGTTATTTTAACACACCTACCTTTCTTAATAGTAAGAAATGGATAGCAGTTTCCATTGGATGAAGACTTATCATGTAGGTTTCATATGTGGACAGTTTTGAAGTATACAAAAAAAATAAACAATGACTGTGTGATTTAACTACCATAAACACAAACAGTTCCTTTATAAAATCCTTCATATGCTGGTGCAAAGACTGGACTGTTTTGTAGCGTAAGCAGAACATAGTTAATCAGACCAATGTATTTTGCTGCAGTTCTTAAAGCACTTAAAAAAATTAACAGGCTAAAATACCAAATTCAATGACTAAAATTTTATTTCAGATCAACTATGACTAAGTGGAATCCCTCTAAGTGTAATCTGAACTTCTTTTTGCCATTTCTGCTCAGAAGGTAAGGCTTCAAGAGTATGGCACTGAGAGAATTCTGTTGCACATTATATTCTCTCTAGAAATCAGGCATAACTGCATTTTTCATGTTTAGCCCAATGAACAAGTTCATGGGTTTTTTTTTGTTTGTTTGTTTTTTGTTCCCTTCCCCCTCCCCCCAAATCAAAGAAGCTAGCCCTTAGCAAATGCAACCCAGGGCAAAAGGATTATGAGAAACACATCAGCATTTTGAACGGGCTTTAAAGCAATCTAATTATTAGCCACATGCTCCAATTTGTGAGAAAAATAACAACCTAATAACCAGATTGTCATCAGACAGATAATGAAAAATGTGTGCTAGCACTGAAATGCTACATCTTTCTGTGCCATCTGCATTCTATAAAATTCTGCTGATCTCTCACTTGGTTGACAGACTATCAACTGAAATAGTCTTGTCTTTTTTTAAGAATTGATAACATTTAGAAGGAAGGTGATTTTAACTTAAGAATTATCTGTCTTATTTAAGGCTTGACACTACAACAAACTGCTCCTTGAGAAAAGACCGGCACTTGGGTTAAGTAGCATCTTTCAAAATAGAACAATCCAGCATCTGTTAGGTATAGATTTTCAACTTTATACCTACATTGTTTTAAATTGGAATGCTTATGATGAGACAAAGTAAAACTTGTTGATAAGACATGAGGTATTAGTTACACATCTTTAAAACTTGAGGAACACATTATTCCTTAAATTCTGTTTGTAGATTCACCTGATTCAAGGTAGCAGTTTATAACACCATTAAACCACCTTCAGGAAAGCAAACCAAAGATGTTTCCAATGATAACAGCTTACAGAGGTTAATGGTTTTATTTCACTCACAAAAAACAGTTCTGACTGATTACTACAAATGTTTCCACCTTACCCAAGTACTCATATAACAATGGGACACTAAGCCTGAAACAATGGCAATTTCTAGTATCCTCTGAATCTCCTAGATAAGAAGAAGCATTGCAGAATTTGAATTTTGGTAAAGTTCACATTTCGTGTAGTATGATGCCACTGTATTTTTTTTTTTCCTATTATGATACAGGGAATTTTAATGTCATATGATGCAGCCACCAGGAAAACATGCTACCATGTTAAGTAATCCATACCTAAATTCAAACATAAATTTGGCAGCTACTAAGTAGAAAACCTGTACAGTCTCATGGCATGTAGCCTGAAAGGTATAATCCTCATTTTCAAGGTGTTGAAAACAATCCTTGGAAATTTGAAGGACAAGGCCTGCAGGGCTCTTGCAGCAAATTTACTGACAAATATGAGCAATCAGAAAATTCTTCCAAGCACTGTTTCTGTACCAACATCCAGAAATCTGAAATAACTCCTCCATAAAATGATAAAAACCACCAGCACTCATGGATACTTTAAAAAAACACAATATGTATTTAAAATCCCTATAGCGTATGTGAAGTACAAAGAAATATTTGTACAAGCTACAGGCACCTATATTCCACTCTTGGTAAAAATTCTTTTTTGTGTTTTTGAAAAGGAACAACATGTATAACCTAGTAGTGTCCTTGACAAAAGCCATTTTTCCATACTATCTACAACTCAAGACAAGACTCAGTACTCACCAGTCATAATCCGTGAACAAGAAATTAAAAACTGTGACCACAATATCACCTTAGTTGTATGTGAAGTATTTAAGACAACACAAGCAAATGAAAAATTACTTCATTCAGCTGTTAAACTTATACATACAAAAACGTGCAGTAGTCAACACAAGCACTAAACCTCAGCCACTATTACTTCATCTTCACTTCCTTTCTTAAGACTCCATCTTCCTCAACTCTGAAAAAACACCCACTGCAGAGTCTCTGCTGCAAACAGAGTTTGTGCTGAACTAAAAACCTATGGCAAAAACTTGATGATAGAAATACCACAGCATGATTCCCTCCCCACCTCTAAGAACAACCCTGTTTGCAGTGTGAAAACCCTCTTCTCTCTCAAGCGCGCTATCTTAAGATCATTTTCTTTCCATTCCAGTTATTTTAAACTATGTATACTATCAAAGCACAGCAAAACTCCCATTTATGCCATTTCTAATGCTTCTGTAAACTAGACACCATCCAGAGTCCTTGTGCAGCATTACTTTGTTTCATCTGCTAAATGGTGTGCTACCACTTGAATACTTTATCTTGAAACCAAAAGCTTCAGAAAAACAGCCATTTAACAGGTACTGTATAAACAAGTACCGAAAAAGTGAAAAAAATGTAAAACACAGATTGCTATTCTAATTCAATACAGCAAAAGAAAGACTACTTTATTGTCTCATTTCAGAGACAATATATCAAAGGCAGAAAATGTTGGCTTTATAGCCATTGAAAATATGAAAGACAATTCTTGATTCTAAGCATAAGATTCAAAACTCATATTTACTGAGACTTGAGGAATAAAAGGAATAAAAAGATTTTCCCCTCTTCCCAGGAAATAGATTAGGTAGGCATGACATTTTTCCACTTCAGTGTTGCATGCGTTTATAAGCTTCCCTTTTGTAGCATTTATGAATTCAAACGGTGCTAGGGTTAAGCTGGAGGAAAGCAATTTGGCATGCTTGCTTCTGCTTTTATCAAAGAAAGCAAAAGCAGTCCATGAGGTCTGGGCTGACCTTAAAGCAGAAGTGTTTATCAGGGGATTGCTAAGGACTTACCAATTGTGTTTGGTAAAAGGGAACCTATATTTGATGACACTTGCACACAACGTGTCAATAATATAATTGTTATTCTATTTCTATAAGTATGCTCTATGTAAATAGCTCCTACATGTAAATTACAAGGACATATTAATTCTATATTTTACAGGATGTAGAGACAAGTTTCCAAAGTCAGCTACTTTCAAATTCAGAAAATTTACACAACAGAATTCAACCCATGTGGTTCCACGCGATTATATTTTCAAAGTGTGTGTATACATATATGTATGTGTGAATGTATATATATTTATGCATACACATATATATGCACAAATACTTTACCACAGACAATTTCCCTAGGAACATCAGGCTCATGAAGGAGGCCATCTGGGGAAAAAAAAAAAAAGCATCTTAAAAGTACTGCAGCCATGTAAAGGATGCAGACACAAAGGAATCTTTACCGAAATAAAAACCGCATAAAGGGAGCCAGGAGCAGAGAAATGCAAGCCAAAACTCTAAGCTGAATATGAACACAGTAAGGATTAATGCATGCGTATTTAGCTTACAGGCCACCTATCACATGCAATACAACAGGTGAGTGCCTGTTAATAACTATAATTAAACAGGAGATGAAGCAGGTACAAGCAGCTGTAAACCTACACAGCACTGCTGTCACACACAAGTATACTTCCCTGCACCTCAAAAGTTTTCCTTTGAAAATACTCCCCACAAATATCTGTTCCAATTTCAATTTTTTGTGTGCATTCATCTACCTATAAACAGCTTAACTGTGCATATAAACATTAAAAATCAATTTACCATGTCATAAAACAAAAACAGGCACAGAAAAATATCAAACCCATACAACACATTCATTTCTTCTATATCACACAAATCTGTTGTTTAACAAACGTTTCAACAGTTGATCACAGTTAGTTATAACTCATGACAACACACGTCTATACTAGTTTAAATTTCACTGCATAATGTGACTGTCTCTCATTTCTAAATCTTCCTTTTGTGCTGCAGACTCCTTTAATTATCACAGTTCTTTTCTGGGATACTGGAATTGGTATCACTGAACTCTGATATCAAAGTTCAACTCTTCCTAAGCTGACATCTGAGAATCTCAAAATGAAAGGAAGAACTTATTGAAACCACAGGTGAGATCACAGGATGAAAATGAGTCTTTGCCACAGTGCTTAATGCATTATACACTCTCCTTTTTTCCTAAAAAGAGAAAAACCAAACAACCCGTATATTTCCATTTTAAATACAAATCAAAGAATAAGTAATTCTAAGAATGTTAAATTCTCTTCAGATACTAAAGTTACCAAGACACTTTGTACATATCTAACTATCATCCTCAGTTACTTTAATCTCAGGGATTTATCCACAGAAATTACTGAGTACAGAGTGGGGTGGAGGCAAGGAGGGGGAATGAGATCTCTGCAATATTATGCATCTGATCTCCTGTCTCCTGTAGAAATGCAATTATACAGGCAAGCCTCATGTAAATTCAGAAGAATCACAAAAAATACCACTTTTAACAATTTTTTTCCCATACCTAGCACTACTGAACTAATGACCAGAAGCAAAACCAGTGCATTTATTTTTAAATACACGTAGCATTAATCTTTGCAAACATTACTACACCAGAATACCTTAACTACTGTGAACAAAGCTAAAGTCAGCAATCGTTCTCTAAGATTCGGCCACCCTCAGCACATCAACTTTCTTTACACTTTCCCTCTAACTACCGCTCAGCAGTTTTGTATGGTAGGAACGCCAGGTGGCTAAAGAAGTTGTCCTGTCAGCTTTATCTTTAATCCATGAACTTTACGTCTGTGAATATAACAGCAAAGGATGTGTGGCAATGTTTGTCAACAAAACACAACAAATGCACTTACCTTTACAGTATCTTCTCCTTCCTGCACTTTGAGGCTACAAAGGCTCACAAAATAAATATTTGGAACTAATTATTTATGAATCAGTAAAAGGATAAGTTACAGGGGAACTATCCCATACCTTTGTTAGCGAGACAACTAAACAGAGTCAAAAGATCAATTTGTATAAGCCAAAATTTAAGCTAGAAAACGGTTATCAAATGGATTAAAGTGAAGTGGCTTTTGACCAAACCAGTAGGTCTTTAAATTATACAGATGATGTCACTTATTAAACAGGCTAATAACAAGTTTCATCAACAAACTGCCCTGTGGGTAGTTATTAAACTCCCAGTCTTCAAGATGACCAACAGCCATTCCAGTGCTCTGTTAATGCTCTCATCTGTGTGGCTGCTGTCTACAAAGACCAAATGAATGGAATTCAGCTGAGCGCCTTTATCTCATTTTTCAAACCTAGGACATGGTATCCCATCTCATTTGTATTAGTCTTATTTTCATATTTTCCACACATTTTCTGAGTAAAAAGAAGGTGTTTGTGTGTGTGTGTGTGTGTGTGTGTTATTTCACAGCTCTCCAAGCCACCCACAGAGCTCATCAGCTGGAATGGCATCAGTCATTCTACTCTATGATAGTCATATTGATTGGTATCTCCTAAAGCAATCATTTTATCACTGATAGGGTTCTGGGCAGGCACACACTTTGACTTTCCCCTTAGATATGACAAATGCAGTCGCCATTTTTTCAGATCTTGTGCAATTCACTACGCATCCACTACCACAGGATGACACGTCTACTCCTCTGAAACTGTGCAGCCCGTGTATTTATATTTTTGTAATTCACATGTCATACCTTCCATTGCCCTTTTATTAGTTTATAATGGCTCTGCTTATTATTTCCTCCATGAAAGTATCAGTAGTGTATTCCTTTCGAGTAATTTTGTACAGCATCGCTTTGAATAAACTCAGTATTAATAACAGGCTTCTCCCCCCAGTACAGCGTACTCCATTCTTAAACATCAGAGTGTACTTCTGATATCTGCCACACACAGACTATTTTACCTGAGGCCTGCCACAATCATTCTTCATAGAAAAAAAAAAAACCACCCCAGCTGCAGCTGTTCCTTGATAAAGTCAGAATGTGATCGTCTGCCTTCTAACACCATGTTTCTACACTGATGCCTCAAATCATCATCAGTTCTGGTAATTGTTTTCTTAAGAACCCTTGGTGTCCACCATCAATGAAGCTTTTATTCTCATGATAAAGAAAGTATATTTTGTATCCACATAGGGACATTTTAAGATGCACAGCATAGTCACGTGTAAGGCGCTGTGTGTTTATGGCAGCAATGGATAAACACATCATCAGCACACTCTTTTAAATAAAAAAGTCTTAAAACAATTCCACAAATACTTTAACTTAATGCTGTGCATCTCCAAATACTACACCCAGCAGCCTCAGCATTTCATACAGAGCTACTTTGCTGAGACTACTGACTCAAAAAGATAATTAAAAAAAAATGCTCCAAGAGTAAACCAGAAAATCCATACCAGCATAGCACGATTAGTTTTCCATATTAAAATTATACTTGCAGTCAGTTTTGCACTTAAATTAGTTTAAGTTATTCTTAAATATCAGGCAAACACATATCTAATTAGATGCAAGTTGATGTAAATTTGAAAAGGCAATTCACAGCAGTATCTAAAAAAATGTAAAATAACCTAAGGATATGTCTTCTCTCTAAGAAGTCACAGTCTTGCAAGCATACCTTTGAATGTGCACATTTTCACGTTACAGTTACCAATATTAGCTGTACTGACGAGCTACATATTTTTGTATGTATTTAGAGGAATGACATCTTAATGTAGGAGAAAAGTAGGCCAAAGCAGAAAGTTATACAAAACATCACTACACGAATCATCTCATTATTGTAAGACCTGTAATGAATTTTAAAAAAGTTAAGTATTTTACGTCTACTACAACACAGCTTAATGTATTTTAAAATTCAACCCTTATTTCCCCCAAATGCTTAACATCATCAATTATTTTAAAATGTATTTGTAAGCTATCAAACAGATTTTAAGGATACAAATTTATTATCAATATTCAAAGTTATATATATTTACCTTCAGTGTTCCTACAGGAAAAAGTTCAATCAAAAAGCAGCATTCAGTACCTTAAATACTAAAAAAAATAAAACAAAATCTGCTAATTCAGAACCAAAAATCATGATCAGAAAAGTCTTAAGTGGTTTCTACAAATAAACACAAGGATCAATGAAACACTCGCTTTCCAAATTTTACTCAGATAAGAGTTAAACGGTGTATTACTGTAAAATGAAATGTTTAGTTCAGTGGAATTCCCATCAAAGTTGAATAGCCAAATTCAACTGAACACAAATTGAAGCATTATGTACTTTCCTATAGCATTCAATTTAATTACCCTAAATGGAGTGTTACTACTGATTACTGTCTCCCAAGCTGAATAAGACCATTTGACAGTTACTCTGGAAAAAAGCATTTCAAAAAAACCTATCGTAATTTTGAAAGGCTGGAAAAGAAATATCCTGTTTGATATGGGAAAAACTTTCATCAACATTTACTAACCATCATGCCTAGTGCTTCTTTTGCCAATACTCTCAAAATGAAGAATGCTAATTGGTCACTGCAAGAGTACAGCAGTCAGGCCGCTCACATATAAACTTCAAAGAGCAACTTGCACAAAATCAGTGCCATAACATCACTCTCAGAGAACTTCAAAGGGCTTTGTGTTGAGATTACAGTAAGATTATTTGGCCTACAGCATACAAAATTCTCAGCTATGCTATTTTGGGAAAATATAATAAAATCTCCACAGTTCACACATTTCAAATGCTAAGGAAGTGCTCACCATGAAGACGCAGATGACTGTCACTGCCCTGCTGAACCATAAAATTGTATCTCTAATGTACAATGCCAAGGACAACTAAAAGAATTTCATTTTTTCCTTTCAGATAAGGTAATCACAAGCCTTTCTCGGAAATTAACTTTCCATGTAATCCAAATCCTTCTATCTCATACCTGGAGATTATTTCTGTTTTTTAAAATCACACGCCTTTTAATTATTAGAGATGGCTTACATATGCATCTCTGGAAATACAGTTAACCCCTATTTCTCCAGCATTTTGTTTCCAGAGCGTGAGCATGCTGCCCAGTACACAGATAAGCAGGGAGCAGGGGGAGTGCTTTCTCCCCATTTGATTCAGCTAATAGAAACCTGAAGGCTGCTCAATGTGACAGATGAGCTATGTGAGCTAAAGCAACTTGTTCCGCTTGTCAGCCTCCAAGAGCCTACAGCAGCGAGATACAATTGTGATGACACCACGATCGCAGAACTGGGTCAAACATACGGTCACTTTAAAACAGAATGTCAAATGCTCTTTCTACTTGAGAAATTTGATTCAGTGACACTAAAAGCTGTTAGATACCATTAGCTTTATATCTAGGTTCAAAATGAAACCGTTACTTTGACAGTATTTCAAGAAGCCTCTCGTGAGCCCTACATCGCCATTAAAGCTCGTAGAAATCACAAACTGCCAAATAATGTTCACTACTGCCCATACGGATGGAGTACTCTATGACCAGGACACTGCGTTGTGTTGCACCAGGAGATCTGCGCCTTTGAAACAATATTTGCATTATAACTTCATACATTAAATGGATTAAAATCCTTACTGAATTTTGAAGATCAAACAGACAAAATTTAGGAAAAAAAAAAAAAGGAATAGAAAAGTAAAAACAAAAGGTATCCCAACTGATGCCTACACCTATTACTTAGTCCAAACTACCTCACAGAAATGAATCACTTTGTTTGTTTGTTTTTTCACTCCAGTGCAATAGAAAATGTGCTACTCAAATATATGTATTTAAAGAGGACTGACAAGTACTACTTAACAATCCATTCAAATTATTTCCATGCATCTTTGAAGTTCAATTTGTACTGCGTTGTGACAATGCAATATTTACTCCACCTTACAATAGTAGTATGCACAGTTCAAACTTTAAAAAACTGCAGTATAGAGTTCATGCCATAGGGATATGTTTATAAAAGCAAATGGTAAGGTGAAGATGATTCTTGACATTACTCTTACATTCAATCTTTAGAATTTTTGTTGAGTCACATACAAACTCTTCAAACAGAATGACTTTAGCTGAAATATATACATACTCTAACTTTTGTCCAGAAACACCAGAACATATAGAAGGAAACAGCAGAAGTCTGAGGCATCAAAAGTAAACTCCTTCTTGGTATTTCACTAATTTGTATTGACACAAAAGGCAGTCCAAGTCAAGCCCAAATTATGGACTCTGCTTAAGTTCCAAATCCCAGCCTGCTAAAGCCAACAGCAGAATTTATAGTTGTATTGAATACACTGTATTGAAACATTTCTTATATAAAATATATACATCAACATCTGAAATATATCTGTTTTGTTTACGTTCCATAAATGCCCATCTAGTTCTGCAGAAACATAGTTCAGGAAAAATACTTCCAAGGAAAACTACTCATGGAGCAATTCAGTTAGAAAGATGCATATTTCTGTGTAGTTCTAAACTTACATAATTTTTAAAAATAATTGTTGTTTACTTGCTTTGATTTTCAAATATGTCTTTGATCTCATTCATTAATATTCATTAGTCCTCTGATGTTGGACTAACAAGAATCTTACACATTTATGAGAAGCTATTTAAACAATGCTATCAGACAGGTTTGTTCTGATTTATGTTTTTCATCAATACTGACAATACTTCATTCTTTGTATTCTCCAGCATTTTCTTCCAGCTTCCTGAAACTATAGTTTACGTATTTCAAAACAAAGCAGCGCTCAAGAAATGCATAACTATTCCCATCAATTATAAGCACAGAATCCTAAATGGATAAAACAGCATAAACACATTATATATGTGGACAGAATGAATAATGCCCATACTCAGAGTATAATTTACTTCCATGTTTTGCATATATTATTTATGTTTATGATGGAACGTCTCTGAAGCTAAGAAGAAAAACACAGCCTCAACTTCTCAGCTTAAAGAATTTGCTTGAAATTGGTCCCCAAAATCAGCACAGTATTGTTGGCAGAACAGAATACCAACCACTCACAGGAGCAGCACACGTGCAGTAAGAATAACACACACAAACTGATAGATACTTGCCCTCTTTGCAATTAAAAATAATAATAATAATAACGTTGTTTTCCTGTTTAGTTTCACCTGTTAGCATTATATACAAACCAGAACTTGAAAGCAGGAGTGGTCCTGTGCGATATACCTGTAATACATACACTGCAAGTTACAAACACCCAATCCAAATGCTGATCAACACTAGAGTAACTTTGGCAAAGCAGTCTTGTGCTACTACACTCAGTACGTATGCAAAGATAATGAAGATACACAATAACACGCAAATAAACAATGCTTCTTCAGAAGTAAGCATTCATGAAGTCAGCTCCAGTAACTTTTATTTCTCTGAGTAACTGCAACACCCTTTTCCTGAAATAACATTTTGGCTGAAGGACAGAAATGACCTGACATAAGCGTCAGTGCTAACCAAGCAGTGCCACCCACACGTTCACATTTGCTTAACTAGCACATGGATTTATCCTCTATTAAGAGCAGTCGATTACTGTGTGTCCGTTACTGTTCTTAGCTTCTGGGCTCATTGCTATTTCAAAATTAAATCTTTAAGAACAGATACAACGTATTTAAATTTCTGACTCTTATTATTATTCATAAAAATTCTGAGATAAAGCTACACCAATTTGAAGCCACCTATTACTGCTTTCTATCTAGAAATCACACAAAAGCATCCATCAGAAGTTTCTGAATGACAGTACCATAAATGCACGAAAGCAGTGAAGTGCACGATTATACCTTGTCTGCTACAGAATTCAGAGATCAGAAGACTTGAGTAGGCACACGTACACCAGATTTTCACACATGGAGAAGCAGTTGCTCTTGGCTCAGTTGGAAATAATAACAAAGAAAAAATTGAGAGAGCTGAGCATCCCCAATTACAGACTTCTGGTGTGTCTCACAAGACACTCAGAACCCAAGAGAACTGGAACCTACAAACAAGAACAAATATTTCGAGTGTTATTATACATCAGAAAGTTGGACAATTTCTCACTAGCATCAGAATTGGATGATGTATAAAGCTGTGGATGTTAATATGAATTGAGTTCTACATTACTGTAGAACTTGGGAAAAGATAAGGAAATAAGTATTCAGTTTCTTTAGACTCTAAGAATTATACGAGGTATTTACATAAACCACATGCTGTGGATAATCACCCATTTCTAATTCTGATTAAGTACAACACCAAGTCTTATATATCAGCCTCATCAAAGCTAAGTATGATTAGTCTCCCTCCAAAGAAAAATATTTTCTCACTCTACTTTTTCCTGCTCTGTTACCCTTGTTTCAGTGCATTGCCATAACACTCAGCTGGACTAGGATTCAAGTTCATCAAATTTGGGCACACACAACAAAGTTTAGACACCTTTCAGATGCAGGTTCTTTTTCCTCTAAATATCTAGGAATATACATTTAACAGAGCCCACTTTCTTGTGATCGTTATTGGTTCTTGACTGAAAACTGCAATTAGTTATGCACCATTGACTCACGTATGAAACCTTCTGTGGATATATTGTTCGATAGGACCATTAATAAGCAAGCATTACAAATTCCAAGGGATTGCACCATCACTCTATTTTGTTTTTTATTTGTGGCAAAAGACAGTTAAATACTGTATATTCTGTAAGTGCATTACACCAGAGAGGAAAGTTAGTCTGCCACATGAATTAAGTAAGTCAAGAAACCAAAACAAAACTAGCTTACCTTGTGCAAGCATTACCTAATTTTAAACAGAATAGAATTAAATTAACGCATTGCCGTTTTATTTTAGAATGCACCTCGGTAACGAGTGAGCTTCACTACAAAAATAAAACTGATGGCAAAATAAAGAAACAGAGGAAAACAATTTTCATTAGTTCAAATGAAGCTAACAAGGGTTAGCAGCAGTAAAAAAAAAAAACTACCTTCTTTAAATTCCAAAATGAATCTCTTCTCCTGACCTTTTTAAAGCTTAAGATGCATACGTACACAGAATAAACAAAGTAATTTGAAAGCAAATTCACTGAATGCACCTGACCTTTAAAACAGCACAGATAATTTTGATCAGATTTGCACAATGGTAGTCTTGGTTTTTTGGTAACAACTCAGATAAGAAAAAAAAAACTAGTTAAGGAAAAAAGACAACATATAACCATAACCATAATATCTTTAAATTTTTTTGGAGATAGACAACCATCTTAAAAATCTCAGCATCAGGAAAGATTCCTCTGCATTTCCCAGAGTATCCAGCTAGAGGCGCTCAATTCAGCTCTAGAGAGAAAAGCCCCTTCTGACAGTTAAAACAATCTTCTGTCAGACAAATTGAAGGACAGAAATCTACCAATAATTCACAGGTAGAAGAAAAAAATGTAAGTTACACAACTATATAAAAAGATTGGTTTTGATAGGAGTGGCCAATAGTTTCCCAGTAGACCACTTAGTATACAGGAGGCTGTTCAAACATCTCTGGCTGATTAGCTTTGATTTTCAGAGCTGAGGAGCAAAATCAAGATCTACAGTGATGATAATAATAATCTAGTGAGTACTGCTGACAAGTATGAAAAACCTCTACTTACAAAGAACACATTCTCAGAACCAAACACAAATTAGCCATAGGTGAAGCTAGCTGGCTTCCCTTTGTGGACAGACAAACGTCACAAGAGTTGCAAACAACTGACTTAGCAGCACTTGGCAAATTAAACAAAGAAGCATTACACTTCTTGCAAACCTTAAATTAGCTTACTGCAAGTTGATTCTTAGACTAAGTTAGTTCTTAGTTAGACTTCTGTAGGGAGCGCTGATACGGAGAGCTAAGAATCTATTTAGATTAAGAACACATAAGCTCCACCAGCAGAGTCATTCGGCACTGATGGTGACAAGAAGGTTCCATTCAAGCTGGCAACCACAGCGATAAAGTCTAATACAACCAACAAAGACTTCTGAATAACTGAGGTTTGGCTTTGTTGCTTTTAAGAAAAGAACAAAAGTGAGTAAAACAGAGAACCTCATTAACTTAGTAGTTAGCCAAAACTAAACTGCATTTGCACAAGGACAGAGGTTTTTTTCGTTTCAAATAATGCATTTCAACACTACCAGTTCTGATTCTGTACTACTTGGCTTTAAAGCTTAACTTCTTTGCATTTACAAGAAATTATTCGGTTTAACAAAGCACTTACATCTCAGAATAATCATAAAGAAAGTACGAAAAAGCCCTTCTAACGACATGAATTTGTAACTGGATATAGCAGATGCTTCCCTCCAGAAGCAGAAGCCCTACTACCGCAGGGCTATCTACAGCAGCAACCCCAGTCGTGTGTGTTGGGTCACTTCATCCACGCTCAGATCTTTCAAAGTGAACAGTCTAACATTTGACGCAGCCTCTGAGAGGGTAAGAAGCAGAACAGAGTTTATAAACATTTGAAACAGGTGTTACTGAGACACATTAAGGCAGGATCATGCATAAAGCAGTCCTCCAGAAATGGATTCTGTCATTTCTCTCCGTTGCTGATTCATTATTTGATTCTGTTGAATGCCAGCCGAGTTTTTCTGACTATGGCTACAGTCATATTCCTCTTCTGCCAAGTGTTTCAATGTTCTTTTATCTCCTTTGTTCACAGTGGATTTTATCCTACAGCTTGTCTTTTGCCACAGCTATCTGATATCCTCATCTGTTCCTAATAAGGAGTTTAATTTATTTAGCTTATCACAAAGGTTGAGGAGGGAGTTGATCACTGTGTACAGACACTTTAACAGCCTGACAGTGCATTCTGACAGCATTCTGACCTTGCAGAGGTATACAGGACCTAGCACCTCAAAATACACATTAGAGAAACTGAAACTTGAGTAAGGGCCAATTTCCAGACAGAGTGTAATTTAAATTAGAATATGCTGAAAAAAAAACGGCAGTATTTCAGCTTATCTCTACAACAGACCACAAGTATTTCAACTGCTTTTGAGAACTAAGAAGCTGCCACCACCTCTCAACGAGGAAACTCAGTAAGAGATTGAATTAGTATGTAGTCTACTTGAGATCACAGTCATACCCATTTAAATAAACCTGCTGGACAAAGGGAAGCACACGCACAGGTACAGCTAAGCTAGAAGGCCTCATCTCCTCAGCTGGGACAATACCTGAGCAAAGCAGCACTTTCTCTGTTCTACTGCAGCGTACACCGAGTTCAGAGGATAAGAGGAACTCTCAGTTGTCCCAAGTTTCCAAGAACCATTTTCTGAGCTGTAAGGAGATTCACCCAACTCAAGTAACTTCCACTTGTCTCTCCAGTCCTGGTAAAGCCTATGCAGGCAAGAAAGAGGGTGCTTTTATTTTTTTCTAATACTATCTTCACACCTGTATTTCAGTGTACTGGCAAAGAAAGCTTAAATACACTCCAAGTGTATCTCAAAAATGAGCATTACACTAAAAAATACAAGAAAATACACCTCCAAATTCACAGAAATAAACCTCTTTGCACTTTGGTATTTTCTTCGCAAATTTTAGAATACTTGTCTATGTCTTTAGGCACACAAGTACTCTAAAAATATTTGTTTTCCTAAGAAAGATCCTCCATTTATGTGTCTATTCCTTTAAAAATACCCATACTAAAATGTCCTACTTAGTCTAACACTGAAATACAGCAACCTGTACCCTGTCTTCAGAAAACACAGGAAGACTATTTGCACTCTGAACATCTAACCACAGTTAAACCTATTTAAATCCAACATATTTATATAACAGCTGAAAAGACTAATTATCATTTTGTTGTAGTTACAGATAGGAGCTACAAGGGCTGCTCCAAAAGTAATGCCTCCTATTTTATTATGTAGGCCCAGGTCATTGGAGATGGATGTTGGTGGGGTGGCAGTAGGGGTTGAACCCTTCCACCCATAAGCATGCAGGCTCTTGTTCATCACTGCTGAAGGTGTATAGCTAATACTAGTGACTATGTTGAAAAACAGTCATTTGCAGCTGAGAATCTGCTCTATCAAACAGTGTTATTGTGCTTTTTGTATCTGTTGCTGTTTCCAGGAAAATAAATAGGAAGCATTACTTTCAGAATGACCTACGTACAATGAACAAAGGACTACAGTCCAACTGCCAAGAATAATACAGTCAACATCCATTATAACTAATAGCTTTAGAATATTTATTAGTTTATTGTGTGATAGTTCATACTTAATTAAAAAATGACTACTTTTATACAAATGTGTAATGGTAACTGAACCAAAAATAGTACTCAGTCTACATACAACAACAGTCCAAAGAAGCAATAATTTCATGAAGTAATATCACTGCAGTTACACGATAAATTAAGTATCTCTTTGATGGAAGCTGGCATAGACTGAAGTCTAGGGTCATGAAACTTTCTACTGAATGCTGTGGAGGCTATTAACACTTGATTTAAGATGTGCATGTTTGTATTTTGACTTCCCCATAAATACACACACCTAGTATCTCAAATATGAATACATATTTTCCTCAGCAAAGCACCTCCCTAAACAAAAGTGATGGAAGAAATTTTTAAACCTTAGATTTGGACAAGCTCCTTTATGTTCTCTCCTTCTCCTATTTCTTTCCAAAACTCAATGTTTTAAAGTCAAATTTGACCTGAAAACTCCCCCATAATGAATAAAATTCTGCTATTCTGAAACAGTATGCATCACAACTGTATCATTCTTAAATATTTAATAACAATACATACATACATAAAAAGAGACTGGAAGCCTGAAATCATTAGATGTCCTCGCACAAGAAATAAAAAGGAGGCATGTATTTCTCTGCAAGTGTAATTTCAAAATCCTTTCACACAAGAACCTAAAGACTTGTCAGCTTGGTTACTCTGCTGCTGTATATTAAATAAGTATGTAATGAAGCTACCGGTTTTGATTCATTGCGATGCCAAAGATCATGGGTAAAGTATATGAAATTAATGGATGTTTTTTAAAGTGGAATATCAAGAAGGCAGTACAAATCAGGTACAGCATCAAAAAGGACAAAATAATGACAAAAAGAAACCACAGAAAATCCAGCAGCACTTCATTTTAGTGACCATTAAGAACAACAATAAAGCATGAATGTCATTTAAAACTGATGGCCACATCCAAAAAGACTATCAAATACTTCACACACCATCAGTCCAGGGCATCACAATACTGTTCTTATTAACAGAACACTGATTTCCAGTCTTAATATAAACTGAATGAAAATTTGAGCCTTGTATGTTACCTAGTGCTTTCTAACATGCATTCACTGTCTCTGTTTTTCAGGTAAGACTTGCACGTTAATCCAGCAGACCAGTTAAGATGTTACCCAAATTTCAGTACTTGCGTAACACCATTAAAGTGAACAGGACAAGTAAGTCAGTGTGCAATGATTTCCTAGCACCTTCCGAGGCCAATATCAGATCCTTAGAAACATAAAGCCTTCACAAATCTGTGCAAATGCTAAGGATAAAAAAAGAAAAAAAATTCTTCAGAAGAATTAATTTAAATGCCTTTGGCTATTGATACCCTAAGTCACAGCATTATTTTGATCCAATAACAGGCAGTACTACAGCTCAAATACAGAAAATCTATACTTTGGAATATCGATAGACATGAAGCTGATGAAAGGATTTCCTTGGCTAGATGCATTACACTGCAAGTTTGATGAGCTACAACAGGAATATTAGGTATCTCTGGGAGAAAAACACATTCTGATTAAAATCAAAAGTGGTAACTGTGAGATGTAAATAAACATGTTCTCTATTTTTGCCTACAAGTTTACAATCAGCTCCTTTACCTACTCAAAAACAGCCTTTTCTGCCATCCTGAATCACCTGCAGGAAGCTACCTACCCCTTTGGAAGGTAACCTCAGTCCTCCTGGTCCAATACCATTCACTGAGGTATTACATTTTACTGAATATGCACTTAGGGTCCATTTATGGTACAGGATTTCCTTTGTAAGTGCCTGAATTACAAACAGGAGATTTCTTTTAAGCAGCAAATGCCTGATCTGTTCCTCGTAGGCACACAATCAACATACATAGCTGTTAAATCTACGCCTGATTCAACCCACCCCACCTCTGTAATAAAGGACTTCTGCAGAAGCTCTTTCAGCTGCTGAGTCATTAATATACTGGCCTCCGAGACAGCAAGCAAACTGCTTTTACTCACCAGTAAAACCACATCAACTGGAGGGTAATAAACAGGACCATCTCCAACTTGCAGAGACAACAAACAAAAGTATGGGAATCAAGTTCAACTAAAGCAAGTTGCATTTTCACTAGTAAAACTTATTACTGCTGAAGGTTGCGAAGCTGTTCCTTATATATCCTCATTTTATACTTACTTTGTGTGACCAAATGTAATTTATTAAAAACTTCTTTAAGGTGTGCATCTTCTCCTACCACTAATGAGAATAGCAAAGCAAAAAAAAAAAAAAAGAAACCCTCTAAGAATAGTTGAAATGTAAGTGCAAAGAATCCATGCTAAGATAAACAAGATGTTTAAGCTATAATTAAAACAAAAAAAAGATGATGAAAATACGGATGGTATTGGGAAATACAAGTACCACGTAAAAGTAATGAACTGTAATGCAGAGAATAAAAACACTGCTTACAGATCGGTACCAAATTCACTGGGAATAAACAGCTCATATTTCAGAATGATTGTAATACTACAACTTGAGCTGTAGAAGTCAACACAAGTTTTGTCACAGACTTTATAATCAATACTTAGGCCACTTAGCAGTAAGCATTCCTGATTTGTTTGAAGCCATTTGCATGCACACATTCTGTACACAAATGAGCTGACAAGGCTGAAATGTGGCAATATTGTCAACTTTCTTAGAAAGGCAGTTATATCTACTTGTGTAATTTTATGTATTTGTAATGGAAATAAATTAATCTGTAATCACAGTGGAGAAGAGAGAATGACATTTACAAAACTCAGTAATTCTATTTACCGCAAGTGCACAAAAGGATTCGTGTGACAGATGACAAAATGAATATGACAGGATTATACATTGTGACACTGCAAATCCTATAAAGTACACACGCAGTTGTAATATGCAAGACAAGGGGATAATCCTATTCCCAACCTGAAATTACATGAGTTGACCCAGGCCATTGTTTCCGCTATCATTCCTACATCCTCCAGTTTTCCCGAAATGTAAAAGCATTAACTTGGTCACTAATAAAGCTGCAAGCATAAAATTCCAAGGCCATCAACCTAAATTTTTTACTACTACGACAGCTTTAGTTTAACATTCTTCTCACTGCAATGGGACCAGGAGATAACACTCCAACAGTGGGAACAGAACGACAGAAAGTTGAATGTCTGAAAAATGGACTGAACTAAAAATACATTTTTGTCAGAAATTAAAACAAAACAGGTAGGGCCTAGAGCTTTCACGTGTTGTTGTCTTTTCTAGGATTCCCCAAGACTATAATAACAACACAACATTAATACAAACAGCATGCCTTGAAGAGCTTTAATAAGAACTCACGTAGGAAGTGCTGTACAGCTGATATTAAATGAAACTAACAGTGGTTCTGCCCAAACATTATCAACCCATCTTCAAACATGGGGGAAAAAACATACCAGCCATAGTAAGTGCCAGAATGGACAAGTGAACTGAACTCAGCTTTATGAGCACACCACACCCAGCACTTAAAAGCAGCGAAGCAACGTGCGTGTGCAATTTCTTTCCAGCACACGGAATGCAACTTCTAAAAGCAGAAATGGTTCTCCGCCGACAATCAAAGGTTTAAGAACACTCAGAAAAAGAAAAAAAAAAACTACAAATGCATTTGAGGAGAAATATGAAGACAGGTTATGCAATCAGGGCAGCTCCTACGTGCTGGAGATAACAGACATCCTGCCCTGAGGAAAAAGGTGAAGTCTTTCATGCACTTTTTCCACTAGGTGCTTCTGTGACTCGATATGAAATTAAGCAGCCGAGACCTCAGGACGTACCCCAGAACGCTTTATTTGCATCACTGACATCTAGCATTCGGAAATAAGTTACTAGGAAACCTGCCTACAGATAACATGTTGCATGCAGCTCTTTGAACTGTACATCATATTCTCCTCTTATTAACAACATCATCATTTAAAGTAACCACATTCATCCCCAAAAGGGTCATTTAAAGCAGTTCTTTTTCCCCTTTCTCGAGCTCGCACCTGAACACCTCGCACGGTATTTCATCTTTTCCCTACAAAAAGCAACTAAGCTGCGTGGCCATCCCGTCTCCCCTCCATTCCAGTCGTTTCTTCAGAGATTCGTTACAAACTTGCAGAGCAGAGCCGCGCCTCAGCCACGTGCCACCCTCCGGAGCACGAGGGGCTGCACGCTCCTCACCTCACCTCACCCAGCCCTACCCCGACCCCCCAGCCGCCCTCACACCGCCAGCCCCACGCGAGGGGAGATGCCCAGGCAGCTGAGATTTCCCAGCCAGGAAACCAGTGAGAAACACATCCGAAAGATTTCAGAGCATCCCAGCTCGGGGGAAAAAAGGGGGAAGAAGGGGGCGGAGAGGCAGCCTGAAGCCCAGCGCGGGGTGGGTAACGCTGCGGCGGCAGCGGGAGGCGGCAACGCGCTCAGCCCTGAAGGAACGGCGCACAAAACGGCACGGCGCTTCCCACCCAGCTCTCATCAGCAGCCGCCCCCTCCTCCTCCTCCCGCTGGAAAACCCAGCGGTACCCGGAAGGAAATTAACACAAAATGGAGACTTACACTCCGTCTCCTAGCACGCATGCGTCACTCCGGCGGAAAGGGGTGTGCCGACGGCGGCTCGCAGCAGCTGAGGGGCGGGTCGGTGCTCGGCGGCCGCCGCGTGTGGTGATCGAGTGGGCGCGTTGTCCGTCAGCCTGACCAGGGGGCCGCCTCGTGCCCCCCGCCTCGTGCCCCCCGCCTCATGCCCGCCTGGGGCTCGGCCGTGTGAGGAGCTGTTTGTGTGTGAAGAGTCCCGCAAGGTGTGTGGGTGTTGCTCTTGACTTCTCAGAGTCCCACCGTTGCAGGCATAGAAACGAGCGTCACAGCGTGTGCCTGCTGGTGTTGCCAATTCCCTGCTTTTGTTGCACGCTGGAGATAGCTTAGGTCATGTTGAAATGCTATCGGTGTTCCTTTCTGCTCGCGGTCTTTTCTCTGCAGTGATAGTGACGCTCCATGCAGGCGGTGCTGATTTCCCAGCTGCGTTTGCTATCAGTGCTCCTCAGTTGTGCATCAGAGCCGCAAAAGGCCCCCAGCGGCAGCAGCCCTCTCCGGAGCAGCGCTTCCAGCTCTCAGTGATCACCTGTGCTGTGGAGGAGTTGTCCCACCAACCTTTTCCTAAAGGGAAGAAGCCTGGTTAATAGCTGGCTTTGTTCTCTTGATCTGGGCGTTTGCATTGAAGACGAAGCCTTAAGCCTTACAGCATAAGGCAAAGCTGCCTTGGTCTGTAGGAGAATTGGTCTGCAGCCTGGTGTCTGAGAAAGTTCTCTTTCTTAGATAGATAATTCAATGTATATGAAGTGTAGATGAATGAGCTGCTGAACATTACTGTCAAATGGCAGTGCTGTGGGCAATCAGATATGCTGGCCTCAAGCCCAAAACCTTGAGTTTTATTTTATATTCCAAAGGAAACGAGTAGAACCAATAGGAGATAAATTTGATGTATTTGATAACTTTGATATATTTGCTGGAGCCAATTAATGAATGCTGCCACAACCATTGGCCGGTATTCCAAGTATCACAGCTTCTTATTTTACTTACACTGATGACAATGTTGTCACCTACCCATACATGTGATGCCAAGCGTCCTTATTATTAATACCAGCAGAGCCAAGATTCCCCTTTGATGCCACTGTCATGGATGGTGCCTCAGTACCTGTACTTCCATACAGCAAGGAGTCCCCTGCCTAATCCCCAAAATCACTCCACACAGAAGTGACAATATTAATTCCCCCTGCTGTTACACATTTTGCTAGCCCTTCATGACAGTGCACAGTGACAGCTCCCTTGTGTCAACTGCCAGCAAAGCTACCCCAGATATGTCCCTTTTACAGTGCATACACCTGTCTTGTAGGATTATGCAACTGATAATCCACTGCTGGCAGCTTTTCTTGACATATATCTACTTGATTCTGAGAAACATACTAAGTATTCATTTTGTTTACAAAAGCAAATGCTGTGTATACCATTCCCATATCTAGTACAAGTATTTTGCTGATACTGGATTGCTTTTGTACAAAAGTTAATGATTATCTTCTGCATTTAGAGCCTGAATGACATACAGCTCTTTCCCCCAAATTATGAGGCTATCACAAATTCTAATTTCTGTGTAGTAACTTTTGACTCTCTGAAGATTACTGTGTACTTCCTAGAAGTCCTAACAAGAGTTCCTAGTGTTGTTAATGACATTACAGTTGTGCATTGATTTTATTACCTTGCACTGATTTGGTAGTTTTCTTCGTGTCTTATTGATCTCACTGAACTAAGTTAATATATACAGCAGGCAAATAGCAGAGATTCTATTTCCCAAAATTGACTCAATTTGTCATAAAGGAAAACGAATAAAGTGAAGTCAGTCACTTCAACAGCTTAATCAGAATCACCTCACTGCCTTTAAGTTATTTGACTTTTCTGGTCATCCCACCCTGCAAGGATCTTGCATTTCTCTTGGTGAGATGCTCTGCTGCCTTTAACTGTTAAGGAGGCTGTATCACTGGTAAAAGCAAATACTGTCAGACTTAACCTCTACATAGACAGTTTCACTGCTGTTGTCAAGTGGAATACCATTCAAATCAAGAGGTAGTGTGTGAGATGATGTGCTCATCAGCCCTGATGAAAATGTACTCATTTATAGTTCTATGCATGTAGCCCCTCATTTTCTACTCAGTATTTTAAAGCACTGGTCAAATATATTCTCTGTTTTCAGAATTTGCAAGCAAGCAAAGATAAAAATTTAAGACTGTTTTGTTGTCCCAGGCAATACTGTGAACACAAACACTGTACTGAAGCATATGCTGAATAGAAATTAGCCTTCAGTAAAGCAGCACATCAGAAAATCAGATTAAATTTGTCAGAAAGTTTTAAAACTAACAAAAGGAGGAAGAGCCCTGAATATTTTTCAACAGTGCAAACTGCAAATCCTAATCTCTTCAAAGAGCTCAAGTCATAATTCTCAATTTCTACCAATGCAATCTGTCTGTAACCAGAGATTATGTGTTACATAAATATGTGCAACTGCTAAAATATGTAAAAAGCAGATGAAGAGGTGGGTTTTTGCTAGAGCAGAAGCTTTTGCTCACCAAAAAAAAAAATAGCTTTAATATTCTGCTATTAACAGAAAAAAAAAACAAATGCAATACATAAGCAAAAGGGTAGTGTGTTTCTAGATAATCTGCCTCTAACATTCAACTGAGCATGAAATCTCTTGACTAAAAAATGAGTAGAGATCCCAGGAAAACATTCTTTCAGCTCACTACTGCTTATTTGTTCTATTGGACAGTGTGCTTTCTTCATTCAGACTGAGCTGCTTTATACTTACGCAGAAACAAAACTTTTTTCTCCCTCTAATCCTTAGCAGAAGGAGCCCTAAGTATCTTCCCAGTCTTGCAGCTTCAGTAAGTCAAGTCCTTATAAAAGCTGTTCTACCTGCAAAGTGGTACATGAGAGCCTGTCTGGCTCTGTGCTATGCAGAAACTGTAGTTTATTTTTCAGTGAATTCTGTTGCTTCCACTTTGAAACTACTTTTATCTTAAACTACATGTCCTAAAGCTATGATGTTACAAACCACTTGTTTCCAAACAAGCTGTCCTTTGCCTTATACCTTAGTATTTGTTGTGTATGCAAGAAGTAGGAACATTGTAGTTCTGAAGGAGTAACGATGTAATTAAAATTAGTGAATCAATATCTTGAAGTTTCACCATCCTTCATTTTTGTGTTTAACCTGTCAGGCAGCACTTCAGGCAGCAAGCACCACGCAGCCCTTCGTTCCCTCCCCCTCAGTAGGATGGGAGAGAGAACTGGAAAAAAGCTAACCCTCGTGGGCTGAGGTAAAGACAGTTTAATAGGGTAGAAAAGGAAGGGAATAATAATAATAATAATAGAAGAAGGTACAAAACAAGTGATGCACAATGCAGTTGCTCACCAACTGCTGACTGATTCCCAGTCACACCTTGCGCTGCAGCAGCAGCAGCCCCCCTCCCTGGTTCCTTCTTCATTACTGATGCAGATTTGCTGTTGGTAGGTGTTTTCTTGAAGCCACTGGTCAACTCAGCATCGACTTCTTTAAGACCAGTTGGCCATTTTTTCTAATTCACTATTAGTCATTTCTCTTTTTGTCAAAAATGGGAGCTGTATTCATGGTTTTGGCAGAGTAACAATGATACTGCTTCTAACCAAAACAGCCCCTTCTGTGAAACCAGTCATTAGTTCCTGCCTGGTAGCTTGTCATCACCAGATGTCTGCTGAGTTTACACCCTGAGCATTTCCCGTGGCTGCACCCACAAAGCTTCTACAAATGATTCTGTCTTTTCAATAGGAGCACCCCATCCTTGTATGAACGTTCCTCTTCACTGCCTCAGCAGCTGCAGCTGCTGACCACAAAACTGCAGCCTCTCTTTAAGTTACACCTTGTCCCTCTGTCTTGATTGAAGGAATCTACAAACGGCATAAGAAAACAGTGTCACTTTTACTTTAAGGATAGGGTTTCATCACTTAAGACTTCAGCAAGTGGGTTTTGTACAAAATGTAATGAGAAGAATTCTACATCCAAAACAGGAAAACACAAAACATTTCCAGGCTTATATCAACAAGTAGAGTACAAAATGTTTTTGTTTTTCATAAGAAATGCTGGCAATGAAGTCTAACCTTGCCAATAATAAAGCATGTCTGAAGGAGGACTCACACTTATATCTAAGCATGAGGAGAAGCGTAGGCACATTTCCCTCCAGAAATCTGCACTCTCTGAACACGATCATCAGCAGTAGATGCAATTAGCTATGTCCAATTTACATTTTGAGCACAAGGGACAAGCTTTCACAGCATGCTTAATGCGGTGAACACAACAAACTGGTTTTTGTGAGCACAATGCAGTTTCTCAGTTCAGTGGGAAACTTTACAAAATATACGGGCAAGGTATAATTACAGCATGCCACGTATAACATTTCAAAAGGATAATTGAAACAACAGCCATATCTTGAAAAATAAACTGGGTTATTGGTGCGGGGTCATAGACACGTGTCATAGTGTACAAACAAGAAATAAAATATAAACGCCAATTTTCAAATCAGCACAGCTGGATAACGTATACAGATTTTAGGAACAACAACCAAAAAGTAAAACCAACAACAATAGCAACCACGAAAAGCAGACAGTAAGCCCCAAATGGCAATCGTTCAGATAACTGATAAAGAAAAAGGACAAATTTGGAGAACTGTTAATATTTGTCAAACTCACGAGGGCTCTTTTTTTTATCGGTTTTTGTTCTTGTTCTGTGTGGCCATTGAGGCTAGCAGGAAACCAGCCCATGAGTCAGAGAACTTTGCAGCATAGCAGGGAGTCTGGTTTGTCAACACATGCAGTAGCAGCTGCCTTCATCAAGAATGAAGTTAATCAGTACAGACTAAATAAAGTATCTAATTCTTCAGATGGCTAACAATGAACTTTGAATGAGCAGAGAGCAGTCCTAGCTTACTGATATTTGGAAACTTCTCAAATGTGCTGATGTTGTGGTTTGAAACTAAAGAACAATGACATCCCTTTGTGTATGATTGCTTTACCCAAGTATTTCCAGTAAGTGAAGATACTCAGTTTATATAACTGCTGTGTAACTGTTGCATACTGTTGCACACAACAGCTGCACAACTGTTATAAGGGCTACATCCAAACTTGGGTTTTCATCATCTTTCTTCATCTTCTTCCATCCTATTATTAATTATTTCAAGTAGACATCCTAGCCAGGTCAGATCTGAGAAATCCAAGACATAAAAATAATAAGAAGTGCAAGACACTAAAAAAAATAGGACCTCAAAAGCATGTTTTTTCATATGGAAAACTGAAATGTACTGTGCTTATTTAATAGGTTGAACATGAGGTCAATAAGGGTTTTGCCTCTCTAGTTAAAACTGCCCTCATGGACATAAATGAAGGAAGAATCTGATTGCATAAGATTTATGCATTCTCTTTTTGCCGTTGTGTATGCTTGTTGTAGAACTTATGTGTAAAATAAGTAAATAATGAGGAAAAAAACCTGACCTGTTCTGTAGCATAAATTGCACACTTAGAACTATCCTACAAGCACAAGATGTTCGTTTTCTCACACTTCATTCCTTCCTCAAAAGATCTGGACTGGATGAATTTCATACTATAGAACTATGTACTATAGAAGCACTGATACAATCTTTGTTTTTTTGCAAGCTACCTCCGGTCTCCACACACAAGCTTTGTGTGAGGAGAATGGCTCACATGGACTTGGATAAAATCTCAGATTTCATATATAAAGTGCTTTCATCTTGATAAGCCTTAAATTATATTTTTCTCTTGAAGATTCCAGATGTTAAGTCGGCTTCTAGCTCTGTTTTACCCACAAAAGTGCTGTGAGTTTCTCGTGTGAGCATCTCACGGGAAGTGACAAAACTAACGGCAGGGTTGTTCACATTTATTTTAGATGAGTGGGTGAAGCCTAATGTTGAAGGGCTGCTTATTGGTATGGATTCACGTTCATAGAATTCACTTCTATACAATCTCCGTTTTGTCGGTGACAAATGTAAGGACCTGTTTTAAATAAATAACACTGATTTAAATCAGTCTGTGGGTTTTTTCTTTTTCTTTTTATAAATGTGTTCTACTAGTCCGGTACAGAACTTGTCCTTTAGATCCACAAGTCACTGAAAGAAATTTACCTTGAGTACAATATAATAAAAGATCAACAAAGGTATAACTCAGCCTTTGACAATTCTCAGTGCTTGTGAAAAAGGTTTTGAGGTGAAAATAGCTGTGCCAGCAGCCACTTAAATGCATTTCCACTCTTATTTGATCAGAGCACAGAAGACTAAGAAAATTAAGACTTTCCACACCCTGGATAATTCAGGTGTTTCAAGTTTTTATTTTTTAATGTTCCCATTTTAGTAGATAAGGGATATTCCAGTACTTTTAAATATCTTCTTCCTTTGGTTCCTCTGGTGGTTTATTTTTGACAGGAGGGTGTTTGGAAGTGAGTGTAGGCTTTGTAAACTTTATATCCACATACCTTTGTGAGCACATATACACTCAACAAAGGAAATGTCCTAGGAAAAAATAACAACAAACCAACAGTAATGGATTTTAACCAGCAGTAAAACGCTGTCTTGTAGTCAATTGTATTACATGTTCTGACCTCTGAGGAACTGATGTTATTACTGTAATTTTTGGTAAATGGGAATCAGCTCTCATTTCTCAAGGTTGTTCTGAATGGTTGCAAGGACAGTTGTATCCGTACAGTCCATTCCCAATCCAAATGTTACTTGTACCAGATAAGGCAGTGTCAAACTGAGAGTCTTCTGTTTTCCATCCTTCAGTCTGTCTCTGTGATCTGTATCACAGTATCACTGTTGGGAGGGAAGCTTATGCTTCTGGAGTAGAAGTATAACAGTGCAGATACGCGGTGTGAGTACAGACTCTGTAGAAGCTGAGTTCTGCAGGAGGAACCTCTATACCTGGTGTCAGGGTCATGATTCAAACATTAAGAAACCTGGGTTCTGTGCCATTCCTAACCAGTATAAATCGCAGATATGAGTCAACTGGTGAATTATCTCTTTGGCATCTATAATGAAACTGTGAGCATTCTCAACCCCTCCTCAGGATGTTTAGGAATTACGACTTTAAGCATAAATAAATTGAGTAATTGAACTTCATCCCAACAGTCATTTATTGAGTGACTGCTTTGAGGTATCTATTTACTTCTGATTTGTCTGAAGAGATCTCAGTTAGTGTTATTGATATTAATAACAATTTATTGTTAATAATAGTTCTGATAATATGTCATCTTGTATATGGTTGTGTATTTCAATAAGGCACATCACATTGTCTAATATTTCTTTCAGTAAGAAGCCTGTGGAGTTTTGAATAGATGTTCCATGATTAACAGAACACCACGACCAGTTTTCTCTGTTAGTATAGGGTTCTTTCATCTGGCATTAATCTGAGGATGTTGTCTGCAAACAGGAAGGATGTATTAGAAGAAGCATGGTCCTGTGCAAAGAGTGAGATCCCATAACAAAAATTTGCAGCACACCACGTCACAGCCTCATTTCAATCCTGTCACGTTATTCTCCCCCATTTTCCTTTGGAGATTAGAGAGGAATTCAGACTGGGATATCAACAGAAGCTGCCCCTACTGCTGGTTGGAGGTGAGGGGAATATCAAGGTATATTGTCTTATGGATGATTAGCAGTAATTAACCACAGCTGGCACTGTGCTCTTATCCTCATCAGTACTCTTTGCCTGTGGCTGCTGTGTGTTCCCCAGCAATTGTGCAGGAGTAAGCTAAGCCAAGTGAAAACCTTGTTAAAAATCCAGTCTGTATGATCAAAAATGATACTGCTGAATTCAAGAGGAAGGCCAAGATGGGTAAGGATTAGAGTCAATCTTCTATAAACTTCCTGACTGGATACACTAGGAAGTTATTCACCTTCCAGAATGTAATGATTAAGTACAGAAATTCACAGGCCTTTAAAGTAAATTGAGCTTCTGCTTTCATACCTTTTGCACAAAAAGATTAGACTACAAAGGGAAACTGCAAAGCTTTCATAGGAAGCTTCTAAGCAAAGTGAAATTAACATGGGAAGCAAGTAGAGAATTACAGAGAAAAATGGTGCTACTCAGGAAACAGATAGTACTTTTAAGATCGCTTAGTTGGCAAGACAGCAAGCCTACACTGATTGCCAACAGAATGACAACAAAAACATTCAGATAAATTCCTGTCTCACAATCATCAGGCCACATGGGAAGTTTTAAATGAAATTCAGCATTCTTCCCTAAATAAGTGATGCAAAAAACTGTCCATGTTATATTAGTAGAGTAGAATATTGCCCAGTCTGACATTGAGAAAAATGGCTAAAAGCTATAGGCGGATTTTAAGCCTGGACTGGCATTCTGCTTAGGCTACAAGTAGGCAAAAATCTTGTCCTAGCTGGTGGAAGATGCAGAAGGATTCTCTGCTCTTCACTGAATCTGTAGAATGCACAGATAGCTGCTCTGTACTTCTAAGAATACATGGAGTATGAAAGCAATGGGAATGAGAGAAATCAGCCTCAGTAAAAGAATATTTTGAATTTGTAGTGTTCAAATGTGTGCATCCTAATCCTTGGGCACTGAGAAGGAATCATAACCAAATTCTTGTGCTGAAAAGAGAAAGTCCCTGTGTTTTTTCCCGCTGCCTACTTTCTCACTTCTACCCTTTACTATGATCTGTCTTTACAAGGAGTAGAATCTAGTCCCGACTGCCCGAACTTTTTATAGGATGTTTAATAAACAGCTTTTGGTTTCAGTCTCCTTCCCTTAAAATATAATTTAAATTTTTATTTATTTAGCGTAAGGTATAAGTCCTGTCTGTGTGCAGGTATAACAAAATGTATAATAATACCTGAAGAATGTCAAGAGATAAGTTCAAATACTTGTACTCCATCTTTGGAAAACATTCCAGTGGGAAAGATCACCAGAGGCTGAGTGGTAATTTGAACCTGAGATTTCCATGTTAGATTTGGGTTTGATTAATTTTTTTAAATTTGTACTTCGGATATTTGGAAGCCTTCTGAAGTACACATTACAGCCCAGTTCAGAAAATCTCCTTTCTCTGAAGGAGAGATGTGGTCATCTGTGGCTTAGTAATCCCCGAGAATTTCATGCAGGAAAGGAGATTTTCATAATCTTAAGCAGCAGGAAGTACGTTGCATACAGTATCACTGTAAAGAACTGAGCATAACAACCCAAATGCAGCAGGGCTTTTAGCTCTGAAGTCAATATGCTGTTCCTGTAATCAAAAATGAATGGTATTAAATAATAGAGTACTGTTATCATGGTGAAATATTTCACTTCCAAACAAACATAACCAAATTTTATGTCCATTATGGAGGGTGGTGCATTCTTGCAGCACACCATAAATTGTATCTGTTTTGTATTTAATATTCAGTAAGATACAATGTGGGTCTGCAAGAGATGATTTGTAAAGACTAACCTAGATCGGGTTCTTCCCTCTTTGCATGACAATGAGCCATCCCACTTTCCAGAGGCATGGAGGAAAATGCAGTGAGGAAACAATGGCTGAGAAGTGGAGCACGGTGTTTGATCAGAGGTCTTAAACATTGTGCTCCAACAAAGAGGCTGGGATAGAGACCGAGTAGCACCCAGTAATTGCAGGCATACTTCAGTTTCCACTCTCTCCTCTTACAGCAGCAGAGCACCTCTGGCAGCTGGTGGGCTTGGACTTCAACTGGCTTTACCTTGCATAGATTATTGCTCACTCTGTAAAGTCGTGCTAGCATAAAACCAGTGGGAAAAAAATGGCTGTGAAGCAAGCATTTTCTGATATGATAGCAACTGTAATATATGACTTTTAGCTGATACATTCACATATTCAATGATAGTATTGACTGTGCCATATCAAAGTCTGGTAGAAAGAAGCAGGATCTGCACCATTGTTATATGTACCTCAGTATTACGCCTAGTAGGTCTCAGTAATGCTTTACTGTACTAGAGACACTACTGAAGTTACAGCTGCACAACAGTGGAGAAATAGTGATAAGTCGGTCCATTTCTCATATGTGTTTATTTTTTAATGCTGACATCCACAATTGTTGATTTACTTAAATATCACTGGCATTTTTCAGCAATCCTTTCGTAAGTATTTAGGAATCTTCACTTTAGATTTAATTGGGCCCCAAATAATATCTCTATTAGTTTAGTCATCCTTGGTAGATAAGAGACTTTACGTACATAAGAAAGAAGACAAGCAAATTGGAAAGTGTCCTGCTGGCACACCAACATTTGGGAAAAGATGCAGACAGTGCAATCATAGATGTTTATATTTATTTCCATGCTACAAACTGGCTAATATATTTTATTCTATGCAAACACTGGCAAAAGATCAAAATAAACAAAGAGATCCCAGATGAACAGCATCAGCTCACTGTTATGGCCATTCCTCATACAACTGCCTGTTGAACAATTGAACAATTGCTGATATTCCTGACTTGAAAATATCAATTATTTTATTGTGAAGAATCTCCCAGGCTGGCAGCAAGCAACAGTGGAAAACTGTATATTACGATACTATAAACAATATAAAAAATAATGGTTTTGATGATATTTTATTTATAAGCATAATTTTCGTGCTATTGAATCTCTACTTATCAGACTTCATAGAATGTCAGCTTTCACATTCTTTTGGAACTACAGACTCTGGCAGTAAGACAAATACTCAAGAACTCTCTCAAAAACATGCATTTTCTACAACATAAGCTAAATCCAGATGGAAACTGCATTACAAAAGTACAGTAATAGCAATCCATATTAATAACCTGTAAGAGTAACTGAGTCTTTGAAGTGTAGTCTACCAATAGTTCTTTTATGTAGTGTCTGAAGTTCTTGTTTTATTTATCACTGATGCAGAATGAAATGCTTTTTGTAATTAAAAAAAGCTACAGCTGGACCTACTTTATTTATAACAAACTTGGTCTTCTGTGACATTAATGTCATGTCTGTTGTTTTCCATATTAACTTTCAGTTTTAGGATATTCAGAATTCCTCTTAGGCATAGAAATAATGTATTGCATTACAGCTTCTACTAAGTTTGTGGGCCTACTTCTGATGTTCAGGTTAAATCTATGAATAAGTGCATAAGCAGAATAAAATCCTAATCCGAGTGAAGCAAATGGCAGAATTATCACAGGCTTCAGCAATGCCAATATTTAATCATACAGTGTTCATACTCAAACATCTGCATCTAACAACCCTCCTTAAATTACTATTTCAAATTCTATTATTTTAGGTTATCAAAATCAAACAGATGTTGTTGTTATTTAGCTGTATGTATGAAAAATATATCAAGTACATATTTTAATATTTTTATCAAGCCATTGCATTTTAATATATAAGTTCTACATAGAAACATCCCTTAATCATAATTATGGCAACACATTCCATTTTCAGAAGAGAAAGGAAAAGGACATACAGTAGATGAGAACTATAAGTCCAAGCAACTACTTCTCTAATACAGAACAATGAAAATAATGTAAAAATAATAATAAGGAAGAAAGAGGGGAAATTAAAAATCAACTTGAGGGCATAAACTGTGGGAAGAGATGAAGAAAATAAATACAATGTGGATAAAAGAAAATAAAGATTATCCTGGATGAAAAGAAAGGTCAACTGATACTGGCCAGAGAGAAAAAAGAATTGCTCAAAATCTGCCTTTTTTTCAGTCTTTATCATAAAAGAGGAAGGAAGCGTGGAGCTCAGTGAGATAAATATTAATGAGGCTTTGGGAATATCTTCTGGAAGATTAATAAGAAGCAGGTAAAGGAATATTTAGATAATTTAAACATTTATGATTCAGAAAGTCCAAATCATATTCAAGCAAAGAATCTGAAGAAATTGGCTGAGAAGGATATAACAGACATCTCTCTGACCTCATGGAAAAAGGTTAAGTACCGAAGGATTGAGGAAGAAGGAATTTCAGGAAGAAGGAAAATGTAAAAGAAGGAGAATTTCATGCAAGTTGCTATCATTTTCTACTACGCAAAATGCAACAGTAAATATATAATCGTGCATCATTTGATGCAAGTAGCAATGAACTCTTATGAGACTGTAAATTTGTTATCTTTGTCCATCTCTCTTTTTGATTAATGTCATTCAGTCTTAATCATTGCTGAATTATTTTTCCAGATAAATAAGACAAATTCTCTACATTTTCTTTACTCATTTTAGTAATCATGTACTTTAAGCCTATGCCACTATGAATTAATCTTTCTTGTTGGTGCCCGGAATGTCTATCGAATCAAAGATCGGGTTTGCAGTACTAATATCCCTAACTCTACTAGCATCCTTCTTGTATGGATGAAAATGATGTTTTCTTCTCTCATCACTCCTTTACGTTGGTCTACAGAACAATTTTGAAGTTGATTGAGGCTCCCGCGTCTCCTTTTGTGGGCTTCTGCCAACTGAAAGTAAAAATTCTTCTGTTTGCCTCTGAACCCATGACATTGTAGTGTGCAGTATTAAATGCCATTCTATTTGTATTTCTGAGATCATCAATCGTCTGAACTGCCCCACATGATGTTCTGGTCCTTTTCTGCGTTGATGGTATCTCCCAAATTTCTGTTTTCAGGAAATTTCATTACCACATTTTTCCTTTCTGTGTCATGCTCATTAATGGAAATATGAAATCAGTCTTTGAAGAACTCCATTAGCATGCTCCTTCCACTGCAGTATTTTCCCTTTAAATTGTAATCTTTTCTTTAGATATTTCCTTGCCTACTTTAGATTTCTTGTACTATTCCCCAACTTCTCTTGCTTAACCAGTAATTTCCCAAATGGTATTATATCAAAAGCCTCTATGAAGTCCAGATAAATGAGACTTACTTCATTTCCTTTGTCAAAAATCTGTTACTTTATCAGTGAAAAAACTATCAGACGTTACTGAGAAGTTACATCTTGCTGGCGGTTATATTTCAGTTTAATTTTTCTTCTGCATTTTGATGAAACTTATAGTTCTGTGTTCTCAGTTTTAAAGCCTACTACATGCTGCACTTACCCACTACCTACATGTTGTTAAAATTTTCATGAGGTTTTTTAGTATGCAGAAGCAGTACTCATGCTCATAGGCAACATTAACACAATGGCTCTTTTGGAGCCATTACAGTTGATCGTGCCAATGATCCATGGATTATATACTTTTACAAGGTCTGATGCACTTGCAAACAAAAGGATTTTTTTCCTTTGCATCTCTGTTTCTCAAGAGACATTCTTCCCCCCCCCCCCCCCCCCCCCTCCCCAGCAAAACCATCCTTTAATATTAATGCAAAGCAACCAAACAAAGGAAACCAAGCCACAAAAATTCTAGCTGCGATGATGTGATGAATACACTTAATCCTGGAACAGAAAAGTAATTTTTGTCTCTTATGTAGGCTCTTTGTGGCTGCTTTTCTATTCTCTGCTTCTATAGAACGGAAAAGCTCTGACCCAGTCTTGGGATCATAAGCACACATGCAAATGTCCCATATTTAACCTTGACTTCAGGACAAAAACTGCTCCTGAGAAGAGCACAGCCACAGGTACTTTTGTGTTTTTCATATTATGTGTTCCCATTTGTCCCTGATTCTCACTATTCCCAGATAAAACAGTGTTCTGAAGCACATTCATGTTGTTCTCGGGCACTGCTCCGGACACATCCTGTTAGCTGTGGCCTTTGGAATCCCTGGAGACTTCAATGATGTCCAACAATTCAAATTGGTGAAGTCACCATATTTCCTGAGTACTTGGAACATTTTTTGTATTGTCGAATGGTAGTTTTTGGGCCATTGTCTAAAGTTGAGGCAGACTGAAAAACGAATACAAGAGGAATGGTGGCATCAGAGGGATTTCTGTACTTGTCCTCTAGTAATCCTTAATGCTGACAAGACATCTGTGAGGATCTCAGGGAAAAGGCCACGTTAGACTCTGACATAAGTAATCCCTGTGCCAAGTGGAAAGCCTCAGTAAGCATAGCTCATTGCTGCACTACTGTGTTGATTTACTTGTTTCTCTCTAAGCAGAAGGCTCCCAGTTGTCCCTTCTATGGACACGTTAGTTTCCTGCCTGACCTCACTTTGGACTAAACCAATTTATTCCTTGACAGAGAGACTCCACTACAGTTTAAAGAACAGTGTTACAGTGTATAACTGTATAACACAGACAGATATAACACAGTCTGAAACAAGTGTTTATCCTGCCACGTGATACAGAGTTTCAGTGGTAAACCAGCCAGCTTCACACTCTCACTTTATCCCAGATTTAGTGCAGATAAAGCCAGTCAGCACCGCAAACTACTGAATACTTTGTGTATACACCAGCCAGTTACTTGTCTCAGATACCTGCTGCATGCATAGAAAAGATGGTATTAATGTCACCAAGGATATTGGCCGGTGACAGGAGGACAGTGGAACTTGATGCAAACAAAACAAAGCATCTGATGGAATCTGAGTGGGTTTCATCATAGACACAAAAAAACCCAACCAACCAAATTCCAGTGGTATATCTGAAGACCTTAGTTAGAACATCACAGGAGATTCCCATAGAAACCCTTCTGTGTGTTCCTTGAAAGAGAAATATGATTAAACAACAGAGCTTTAACATCCTTGCAACTCACAGATCATAAACTCCTCACCAAAGTCTTTGGAACATGCCTGTGCCAAAGGCCTCCTGTGTGACCATGGGAATCTATCTTATTTTCCCTGTATCTTTGTTACTTATCTATAAAATGGGTAATATATTTTTCCTTTCTCAATTCTTTATCTAACCTGTTTAGATGCTAGTTTCTTTAAAGAAAAAAAAAATGTGTCCCCCCAGCAAAGGAGAAAGAGTGCAGGCTCAGTAATAACAACACATGGGCCTAAACACTGGCTGACAAGGGAAGATGATTTCCTCTTTGTCTCCTTGCTCATCAACCAGGTGTATCGGGATGTACGATTCTAATGAATCAATGGGCACATGATGGAAGGCTACACAGCTCTGTAACCACAGGGGCATTCCATGCCTTTTACTAAGGGATATAAACTGTGTTTGAATTAGGAGCAACTGACATTCAGGGTCTCCAACAATGTAGGTAATTTGGGCTTGTGTAAGAGAGTAGGGAGTAGTTATTAAATAGAAAAGTTGTGCAGATTAGCGAGCTGAAAAAGAATATATAAGGGCTATTGTCAATAAGTCCTTGATGTTATCATCCTAGTAAATTGGAAAGAAAAGCCCACACTTGCTAAAATGCATCAACAGAAAGAGGAAAATGTGGAGACAGAGAATACTAATGAAAAGATACAGTATTGTTGAAGTATAAAACCTAGTTCCATCTGCACTGTTGCTGTCAGCTTTGATTACCTTATCATATGTGGAAAGCCATCAGTCCTGGAAGGGTGCAGTGCTGGGAGATAGGATGGTTGCAGATTCTGAGAAACTTTAATACAAAGCAGTTACGAATAGTTAGGCTTGTTTTCTCTGGGAAATATCAAGGGCACTTTAATACAACTGAATTCAAGGTGACACAAAACTACTGAAGTTACCTATGTACTCAGAGAAAACCAGATACATTTGAGAAGCACATAGCTGAAGATCACAGTCCAAAAGGAGAACTGAAGGGAGAAGAAACCTAATCAGGAGAGAAACTAATTCATTTGCACAGGAAATCTCCCTTGCTTTTGGGGATCCAGGTTATTGTTCTGTCTCCCTAGTGCCACCTTGCTCTGTTTGCCTCTCTACAGATGAAAGGAGTTCTTGAAGAGCAGTAAAGTCACTCAGAATAATTCCCATCACAGGAACAGCACAGTATTAAACTTCTATATTACCTTTTCTTGTTGTGATTCCCATATAGGTGCACATAGCTGGGTGATAGAAATGTCACAGAGGGATATAAAAGCAGGCTATCTGAGCAATAAAAAATTTCATTTACTGTTCTCATCCTCCTTGGCTACATACACATCTTGTCTTGCACAGTTCTGCAATCTGGTCTTAATTTCCTAATTAAGAGACATTTAGTGATGCAACGAGACAAATCTCCTCAATATAAAGGCTAGACTTACTCTTATCTATCTTAATATACAGTAGATTGCTAAATCCACTGTGCTATGGAAACATAATTGCAAGATTTGAATGTCTTAAACATCTGATTTCAGTTACCTAGGGATATACAAGTTATTCCTCCAGGCATAGTGGGAGAATGGGACTTATGTGTAGAGCACAGATCCTTTTATCTTCTGATATGTTCATGGACTGCGGAAATGAACGTAGTTTGTTCAGACCGATTTGTATGGCAGTCCAAAAAACTGTTGTGGCAAGCTCAAGTTCAGCACTTCCTGAGTTGCTTCATCAATACTTTACTGGTAAACCAACACAATTACTAATTCAGACCTCTTGGAAGGAGGTATACATATAAAGTTCCTTTTTAAAATCACTCTAAAGGACTACACTGGAAGCATATTTTATAGAATAAAAAATAAATCTTACAAGATACCTTAGCTTAACTACCTAACCTGGCAGTTCCATACGTGATTTCACTTGAACAACTGTTAAAGTATAGCTTCATGTAGTTAGTTGTAACAAACTCCAGACTTCACTATTCATTGAAAAGATTGTGTTTTTCTGTCATTGTTATAATCATAATATAAAATATTTAGAAAGCAAAAAAAATTATCATTCACATGCTACAGAATGGAAAAGAAGGTGCCTCTCTTTCAACAATGACAATTATTGAAGTTACCCATAGATGAGAGCATAGAAGGCACAGAATTACATCTTTTTAAAGCCTTAATTATTCTCTTAATAACAATTGAGTAAGATCAAAATCTAAAGCACTCACCTGGAGTCAAGTTTCTAACTGCAACTTTAGACACTTCATACTAAGTTGAACCCTCAGATTCACTGTTCATTACCACCTAAAGCCTGTAAACTTAAAACTTCTCTACCAGTAATGAAGTATGACCAGAAATGCCTTTTGCCCATTCAGAATCAGCCTCAAATTTGCTGAAGTTCAAAAATGCACAAGTTGAAGGTAAGGACAATCCACACTGAATTCTCTTTTCTTGGGGACTTGATCCTGCAAATTCCATTTTATTTTCCTCAAAACCCAATTATTGAGTATTCTGAGAGAGATTACTCATCTTGAATTTGTGGCACTTTGCATGTCAAAAGTGAATGTTAATGAAAAATGCAAAACAGAGAGAGAGAAATAGTGAGCCCAGTTACATCAGGCAGCATCTTATTTAACAACCTCGCTTTGAAAGATTCCTACTTTTTCCCTGGCATCGGCACAGGGAGACTAGTTATCTACTCCAGTAGGGAACAGGAAATTCCAATTGTGAGCCAAAAAATAGGTATTACATGCCGAGCCTAGGTCACCTTTGTGGAAGAGTTATTAATTATTTAGTAATTCTGAGGGATTCTGCCAGCTTCAGTTGTTCTGATGAATTTTTAATAAATCACCATTAACATAAATGGGAAGTATAAATTGCTTTCATTATGCTATATGTGGTAGTAGCAAGGAGAGACTTCTGCACTGAGGTCCAAGATCTGCTGCTTACCTAACAGAAACTGACAGCTGAATGATCCAGCTCTCCTGGGATTGGCCTGAAGTATAAAATCTTTTCACCATAGAAGAGTTTTATTTTGCAGTTGCCAAAAAGCACCTGAAGTAGTTGGTCTGTATCTGAGGGACTGACAGAAATAAACACTGTTCTACAGACCTGCTCCGAGGATTTACCTGGAGATGAGGATATGTGCTAAGAGAAAATTCAATTGAGTCAAACGAGTGCTTCCTAAAAACATCTGGCAAAACTTCTGTTAGGAAAATATAAGTCTTCCTGAAGCACAGCATGTACTGGAGATACTTTTCCAGATAAAATCCATTGTTCTTGACCAACAATTTATAGATTTATTATGGACAGAAGAACTGTAGTGCTTTCTGTTTTCATAGACAGTTGGAGAATATTTAGTAATAGTTAACAAGCTTTTGCATTAGGTTAGATTATTAACATGTTTTATGTTTGGCTTCTGACAGTGAGTCAACTACAGCCCTGACTTCACTGTGCCCATACCTCAGAGCTTGAACTTGAAGCCCTCATTTTCATACTGTGCCTCTTTTGCCTATCGCATGGAGCCTGACAACATTTCTGTCTGAATATACTCAACAGCTTCCCTGAGGAAGGAGTCTGCTCACCCTCTCTGCAAGGCTCCACCCAGACAGGCTTCTTAAAAGAACAGTTGTGAAGACATAAATAAAACAAATACCATCTGTCACGCTAGTATTGGCCCATATGTGTAACCACCTTTTCTAAGTCCTTTCAACTGATTTTCCACCATACCCAAATACACATTTGGCTTATTAAAGAATTTTAGCACCTTATGGATGCCATTCCTAAACATTTTAAATACAATCCATGCAAGTACCCAAATAAGTCTGGATTTATTTTCTCAACCAACTACAGCCATTTCTACTTCCTAATCAGCTGAAGATCAGTTGTACCAGCTCAGCTCCTTATATCTGAATGATCTGTGATTGTTTGTTTCCTTTCTGTCTGTCTTCTTTCTGAGCATCCTTTATGCCTCGCATAAAGAAAAAAAATGAATGGGTCAAATTTATTTGGCACGATTTTTCTGAAATCAGCGATGTTGCAGCACGCGTCGCTTTGCTGAAATCTTTTTGATTTGTGAAGCTGAATAGATCATTGACTGCTGATGAATGGCGCAGAATCACAGGAACGGTACATTTGCACCAACAGGTTGCAAAGTCGGGGGGAGAATGCATGAATGAGATGCTCAGAAGGTAAACTGATATACCACCATTGTGCTGCAATCCAGGAGAACAAAATGATGAGGGAGCCTGAATTAGGACACAAAGCTGCCTGGTATTTGCCAGGTTTGGGAAGTATTGTAAGAACCATCTAAGCTAGCCATTGATCCAAAAGAGACAACCACTGAGCAAGATATACTTGTCCTACTTACTGAGATTGAATTAAGCATCAGTCAGCAACGGCATTTCACATAATGCAGAACATTGTATTTCATACAGCTTATTAGCATATGTGACATAGTTTGCTGGAGAGTCATACGGTAGCTTTCAGACTGACGGGTGGAAACCAAACGTTCAATTGCAGTCCATCCACGATGGAGGGAGAAAACTTCTGATCGTAGATACCAGTTTGAACTTGAAATTAACCACACTTACATAATAATATGCATCTCAGCTGATAAATTTGCTTTGAAAAATATTCATGCTTCAGTTAAAGCTATATTAGTTCTGTATTGCTAAAAAGGCCTGTGTGTATATAAGAGAACTGTGAAAAATTGACTGTTCCTTGTTTAGAGATTGAACCTCTTTGAAACTAAAGAAATTCTGAGAAATTGTTTCATTTTAGAGATCACTTAAAATTATTTTCCTGCATAGCTCAGGAATTAAATAAGAACTTGTTCTATTGAGAATCTGGCAAAAAGAATTATAATGTCTATGTATAATGCTAAGGGCTATTTTAAATTTCTGCTTGCTATTGTAATCATGGCCCAATTTGGAAACATAATATCACAGCAGGAAAGACAGGTCACAAGGCAACTTGAAAATCTGCTGACTGCATAGCACAGGAGTTTTCAAAAGGCTTTATGAAATATGGAAAGTTGGCACTGCCACAGACTACTCGTATGGCCTTGGGCTGATCATTTACTCTCGTAGAGACCCAGAAGGTCTATCTGTGCATAACAGCAATTCTGCTTTTTCCTATCTTTTGTCTGTCCTGCCTATGTAGATTGCAAGCTTCTCTGCCAAGGAGTACGGTAGCAGTGAAGGCTCTCAGCAGTGATGTAATGCAAATCCATGAATGAATAAATAAGAGGAAAGCTTTACTGTCTAGCAGCATGTGTCCTCTGGCATTAGAATTTGTCATGCCTTGATAAAAATTTTCTTACCATAATCTTATTAACATGATAAACTCCTGATTCTCATGATAGAAGACTGCAAGTGAAAATGATAACATGCAATCTGTCTGCACTTCGGCTCTATGGGACCCACGTAGCTCTTGAAACTGACTGACCACTGTAGCTGCAAGACCAACAGCGACTGCACACCGAGTGCTCTGCCCTGGAGGGATGAGCTGTCCGGCCACGGGTAGAGGAGAGCTCAGGACTGCCAGGAAAAGAAGTTGAACTGAATGATATGTGATCAGAAGAGGCTTCATTTTTCCCTCACTTCTACCTGTGTCAGTTGGCCATAATTCCGCAGCGTAGATGTATCAGTGTTAAACCATCCAAGCGATGGAAAAATGAAGTTCAGAGTCAGTTGCCACAGGCAGACATATGATCAGCAGAAGTGCTCACCTCAGCCTCAATTACCATTTAGCAGACATGAAATAGTTCCCTTTCTGCCATCACTTGTGTGGCTTTTTCCTATCGTACACTGATATCTTGTATTATAGGCACTTAATTTTCTCATTTATTATTGCAATATCAGAACACATTACAGTGTCATATCATAACACGAGAGAATGTTTATGTCTCTCTGCAAGCACAGCTGTTTTGGTTGCTTGGTACTTTGTGGCTGGGAGGAGGAATGACAGTAAATAATAAGTAAGGAAAATAAAAACAGATTTAAAAGAACATAACATTTTGGTAAGGAAATTTTTTTTATAGTCAAGGCTTTGGGGAAAATTACTTTTACGGCCAGATTTTCAGCAGGCCTGCACAAATGTGCCTATAGTGTTTGCAGGTGCTGCAACCATTTGCATGCAAGGCATGACTGTGTGAAGGAAAAGCTTTCAGCAAGCTGAGAGAGCTTCTTTTTTCTTCCTACTTGCTTTTAAGACACAGGTCTTCTAGTAAAGAAATAACAACCTCCAGCTGAGCTCCTTAAGCTATGTGGTTGGAAAGAGTATGAAAGGCTCAGCATCTCAGGTGTTAAACTTCCCCAAGAAATCCAGGACCAAAATCTTCTGAATGTCACAGTAGTTGCAACTGGGTGCAGATACTAGAAGAAATCTAGCATTAACATCTTGATGAAACTGTCTAACTTGGCTTAGTTTTTTCTTACTGTTATTCTTCTCCTGCTCCCCATCTCTATTCAGGCATACACACAGATCTACACACACGTACATGTATGCACGTATGTCTGATTTATAGGGGTGCGTGTATACACACACAGGCACACCTTCAGAGCAAGAAGCACAGACTGCATTTCATAAAATGCAAATCTTTCCCTTTCAGTCATAATCTGCCTGTAAGCACTGTGTTTAATCATGTTGAAAAAGATACGAGTTGATAATTTTATTCAAATGATGGAGTTGAACAGAACTTAAAGGATAGAAATCCTGAAAACTGATTGCTAGGGTTGAGAGCATGTATTTATAAGCAATTAATGGTATGCTTGTTTTTATTTTTCTCCTACACGTTTTTTGCCAGTGTTAAAGTACTCCCTGTATGGCATCTACCAATTGCATTATCAAACAGAAAGAATCAGATGAAAGAAAAAGCCACAAAATCCTTATTCCCTGCCCACACACAGCTATTCTCTCCTCTTTTTCCCAGTGGGCTGTAATTTCTCCTTGCCCTTTGAAAGAAAGTAGAATTACGAAGCGAGTTGTAAACATGTTTAAGATTGGTCACAAAATGCTAATAACTTACCTGCTTTGTCACAACCCGCATGTGGTGAACGCACATATGCAGTAGAACTAATTATCAGGAACATTGCCTGTAAGTGGAGGAAAGCAGGAGCAAATATTATTTTCATTGAGTATTAGACATGTTTTCAGAAGGACAGATAGGGAGGATAAACAAATTTTTAACTGAGGTTTAAACATGTTACATTCACATTAAATCCACAGTTCTTTTTAGTGCCACAAAGAAAACCATAAACCTTCTCTCCAGCTGTTGACTGGAAAAGACTTGGAAACAAAGGAGTATTTCTTGAAAAACAATGGTTTGTCATAAGTGCCGTATTTTTTTACCATCAAAACTTAATGTCCTGGGCTCACAGGTCTTGTCAAAAAAGATGAAGGAGGCGAAAAAGACCAAAAATAAGTGGCTCCAGAATAACTTGGAGATAAAGCGCTTACAGAAGTGTGGGAGAACAATCCAAGGTTTCACTTGAAGGAGCAGTTAATTACTTCTAGGTTATTCCACCATGAAAGACTCTCCTCATTACAATCTGGTGTTGAGCCCTATCTTGTGATGCAGGAATACTGACTTACTCTTGGATCATCCTCCTTTGGGAGCGAAGGATTAACATAGCTAAATGTTGTATTAATCCAAACTCAAGGATTACAATGACTTAAGAAAGAAAAACAGAATTGGAAAGCAACTTGATAGATTCTATATTCTGCATTGAGCACACAGTGAGTAGATTCAATTACAGCAGTTTGGAGAGGGGACCTGTTTGTGGGATTGCTCTCTTCTTTCCCATGTTGAAAACTACTTATTTTGGAATAATGGCATAACTTGGATTGGATAAACTATCCAAAAGTAGTGTTTATGACACTGAAGCCATGGATATTTCCCTTCTCATTCTTTATTTCTCCTCAGGACAACTGACAAACGTGAAGTATTTTATCAAATGTTCTGCCTTTGCCATAAGGCATGCATGAAATAATGGCAGAATTGTGTTGTTTCCCAGTCAGAAGCATCCATCAGTACCAGAGTTCTCTAGTCTCTCAGTATGCAAGTCTTCTGCATCGCTGGAGTCACCAGAACTGCACAGAGAAAAGTCCTGTTAAACCAACACGCTGGAAGTCATCTCCAAAGCATGAAAGTCATTTCTTCGCATATTAAGTACTATCCTTAATCGTTTGGATTTGGTAGTCATGTTAGTGCTTTGGCATTAAGAGTTGCTAGACATCACATTCTCATACTTGCCACTTGACTTGTACAGACATGAGGAACTGCCCAGGTGCAGAGCTCTTAGTTGCGTGTGAGACTTTTTGTCCTGCTGCAGCACAGCAGTCATGAAACTCAAGCCAGTTCCTTCTCAACGTTCATATTGGATGATGAAGTCTAAGGACTCTGTAGGACATAGAAATTTCACATTTTATCTTCTTGCTATGGGGCTTATCCTAAAATGCCCGAGTCCTGTTTCTCCAGGAATTCTTAACCCATAGCAAAATACTGATTTCTTCATGGATGTGTGTTGCTGTGCTGTCATCTAGTGGCAAGGATGAATTAGACGTCATTCAGTGTCATTCAGTGAAAGTGGTTGACAAAGTGCCCCCTTACTGGAAATAGACTCATGTTGTTCAAAAGCTCTCATCTTTGCTCTGTGCAGCACCACCACACAGTCACTGCCCAAGTTTGTGCTCTGCAGAAAATCGCTCTTGCTTATGGCCCATGGAATGGGCTGTGCAACAGAAACTTTCCTTGCAAACAAGTTCCACAGGACTGTGGTGCTTCCTGCCACATGGTCTTCATCTTCTGCCATCCATCTTGTCTGTTAACTATTCACAGAAAAATATTCAAAGCTGAATTTCAAACACTGATTGGTATTCTTTTAACTACTGACACTCAGAGAAGCATCAACTTGTGAAATCCATAATCGTCTTAGATCAAGAAGATGTAAATTGATCAAAAAGTCCTTCCTCTTGCATTCATTTTTATTTGGATCCCAGGGGGAAAAAAACAGAAGTGCCACAACACTTTCCAGTAGAAGACAGACAAAAATATTCTCCAGAATAAATGCATTTATTCAATAGCAGCAAGTTGATGTCTGTGAACAGGCTTACTGCCATTGATTTGGAAGAGCTTTGACTCAGATCTGTAATGTCATATGCAGGTAACAGTACAGTTGCTTGTCCTTTATTTGCAGTGGTGATTATAGTATTAGTAGATACACATTTACAGTCCTTACTCTATGTTCGAACCACAAAGGCAGTGCTTGAATTGGTCTTGTGCTACTTTTTGTAAACTGTCTATAAAAAGATGTAGAATATAATAGAACCTTAACAATTAAACTGGTCACAAGATCTGTAATATCTTTTTGGCCACAGCTACTTAACAGTGCTGGGCCTGGCTGGATTAGATAAGCCATTTGTAGCATATTCTTTGCTCTTGGAAATGTTGAAGTCATTACTGTTTGATAAGAAGCCTGGCAGTTTCTTTCCAATGCACACTGCCTTCTTTATAAATTGAGCTTCTTATGTAACCCAACTGTCTGAAGGACAGTCCATGAGGCAAAGATGGGCATTTCAAGCAGTTCCCACCACATCTGCCATTTTGCAAATACATATAAGTGGTTTCATTTTCATCCCTGCTAAATGGAGACAACAAATAACTAATAAGATTCCCTTTATGAGGAAGCTAGAATGTGTGTTTACATTCTGTTTTCTTACAGTACAAATTGTGCTCTAGCTCTGAATTTAGAAAAACTCCTCTGCTCAACCAGGCACAGTAAAAAGATACATGAATATCCAAGCAGAGAGAAGAATGTGCTGAGTTTCCTCACTGACAGGGAGATATTTAAGCACATTCTTAAATACCTTGAGTCTCTGAGGACTTAAGTAGATTTTCAATAGAGAAAAGGAACGATCTTCTACATTGATGACCTTTCTGGTTGTGTCCAGTTGGCAGACTTCTATCCCTGTAGTAACAGAAAATATTAATGAGGGTAAGAAACATTCTGTTTTCCAAATTAAATATAATTAATCAGAGGCAGTGAATCAGTGACCTTTCACATTGGAATATGATAAGAGATTTGTTTTTAAATAAATTCCAGGAGAGGTTTAGTTTAATTTTGGCTCAGAATTTCATCTTCCTTAGGTGCTTTATAGAAACAATGTTGCATCTTTTTAATTGAGAAATTAAAAGGCGAGCTGTAACAAGGTCAATCGGGTTGAAATAGCTGCATCCTCTTTATAATGTAAATGCTTCTTCTATTAACTTACAATAGCTTGATACACTAAACAGCCATTTAAATAAAGTGTTTAATAAAAATTGAAAGATTTTGGTCAAATACTATGAGTAAAAGTGTAAGTGGATTAAAAAAAAAAGATTATAAAAATACAAGTTCTTTGTTAGCAGTAGTTAAGAATGATTTTACATACACATATCAAATGAAGGTGGATAAAGAGCCAAAACTTTCCAACGTTGCCTTCATGTATTTGGTCAGAGATTTATGGGAAATTTGAAACAAAGATGAGGTTAAAAGCGGTATTTGGGGAAAGATGAGAGCTGCAGTGATAACTGTCACAGTAACTACAGTTCTACTTTGTCACTGAATAGTGCTTTTCATGAATGATCATGAGTCCATGCATTTTATCCTTTTTGCAGTCATTCTTCATAAATTCTCATTTCTTTAAGTGGAGGTCCTTTATGTTTGTTCATAAATCCAGCCTTGCTCCAGATGTTCACAAAACATGCACAAACCATATAGAAGTTCTGTACAGCAGCTCTGATGGAAATAACATGTGAATTATTATTTTAATCACTTGTAAATTTGTAATTTCCTCCTCAGAGCAACAGACAAAGGAGAAAAGACGGAAGAATTTTTTGAATTTGACTTGATTCTGTTTCTCCATTTGATTACGTGTGGAAATAAAAGCATAATTATTCCATTTAGTGTCATAATCGTCTCTTAGCCTCCTACTTAGAAGTTTATTTCTCTTTGTCTCAGCGTGGAAGGAGGACCATAAAATTCTATCCTCACTGATGATTCCTTTGTATTGATAATCCTTGTTTTGACTTGGTTCTTTCTGAAGCTGCTCTTAAAATGTAGATCACAGCTACTGTTACTTACTGTATGAGGCAGCTTTCATATTTTCCTTCTGTTTCACATCTTTCTCAGCAATTTTCATTTCAGTTCCAGAGGAGACCTTAAAACTTTTCTCTTTTTTATAATCTTATTCAGCTTTGACTTTACATACATTTGGTCTTTGACATACAAGGACATCAGCACTCAGTTTTTCATTAAATGTATGCATTTTGCTATTAGTTAGCTCATGTAATGGAGCTCCTAAGTTGGGCTTGTGACAAGGCTTGCTTATTTTTTTTTTTGAACGAAAATTCATCTATATACATATATATATGAAAACACTTTCCGTTTCTTGGAAATGAATTTGGTTAAATTCCCAGCAAACTGAATTTGAAAGTGTATAACTTCCCTCATTAGATAAGTGTGCAATTCCTGCGCCCACAGAGAATTGGTATAAATTCATCTTACCTGCCTTGTGTGTGCAAACAATACAAACAACAGTCAGAGTTTGCATATATTATATATAAAACTCATCTGCATTTGCTGTGCATAGCTTCCCAAGGTCTTCATCTTTAATTAATGGATGGTTGGTTGATGAAGACATAGTGTCTTAGGAACATGCTCAGGTCATGGTATGAGGCTTTATACTCCATCCAAATACCGTTTCGGTTTGGCCCTTTTTATCTGAGATGCAGTCATTTTGATGCAGAAGGTTTGAGTGGGCACCACCAATAAGTCAAGCAGAAATGTTCTACTAGAGATTCCTCTGCAGCCAGCTGCAAATGCTACACGACCAACTTTTTTCTGAGACCAAATCATTAGATTAAGGACTGAGCTAATGTTTGTTGTTGTAGAAAGGAATCCCAAAGGAACTCTGATGCATTCTTATCTACAATGAGAACAGAATCTATACAAATACTTTATTTCATTGCCTTTGACAATGGCAACAGGAGATGCTCTCCTGACTCAGTCTATGATCTGTGCATATGCTCTGCAAGTCTTTCTTTCTAAGTAAGAAGGCTTTTTACTTCAGTGATTGATCGGTGCTGTTTTCATGGCCAGAGTTAATTCTGCAGTATGCCATCATGAAGGCTATGTTATAGGCAATGAAGATTTTATTCCTTGGAAAGGCTGATGGAGGTATTGACCAAGATTTTCTCCTCAGAGTAATTAAATGCAACAGTATTAGGAACGTTGCTCTGAGCTACTGCAGACAGAAATGTCCTCAGCTTTCCATCACATTTTGCAGTGGCCTCCATGACTTTCAGCAGTATCTCTGCAGTCATTGGCAAAAGGTAAAAAATATACAGCATGTCTTCTGAAAACCCTTAAGGTTAGGTAATGAGAATGCCTCCCAAAGCATCAAAGAACACAGAAAGATGTAGTGAGTGTAAACAAACAACAGATTTGTCCCAGAGTGTCCTGGAAATGCCCTGGGATGCTAATTCCTCTTGGAGTTCTTATCAGGAAACAGATTTTTTCCCATCTTTCTTCTCAAATCAAGAAGTTGAATGTAGGGATTTTGATTGCTGCAGCAAGAAAAAATGCAGAGAGATTCCAGCCATTTTACATCAAGATACCCACTGTAGGTGGTATATTCACTGTCAAGTGCCCATGGGTCTATACTGTCAGCTAGAAGCAATGAAGCATTAACATAGGGAACCTCATAGCATTCCAAGTGGTATGTATTCCAAGACAGTAAACAGTACAATAGGTCGTTCTACTTTTAAATTTTCAGCACAAAGTGCTAACTCAGGAAACCACTTAAGTTTGTTACTTGCAGGTATGTGCTTGAAGATAAAGAGGGCATATTATTAGAAACATAAGTCATTTGAACATTTCTGCTTTGGACATGAAATTGCTACAAGAAAATTTATACATTCTCCCAGTGATTAGTTTTATTTTTCTCTTTTTTTTGTAGTAGGAATTTCAACTAAAAATAGAATGCAGAACCACATATTGAAATACAGTCAGTGTATCAGGAACCCTGGCTGTAAAATCAGAAATTAGATATGGAAAAAATAAACCCACAAAACACTGCGAATTAGATCAGCTAGAGTTGTACTTTTTGTCTGTTAAAATATAGTGATGAATTTCAACACTAGTCAAGATTTGCATTTTTCTGCACTGTTACAGACAGCCACTTAGTAGGTATTTGCTACCGAGTGTGACTTGCTAATGCAAGATTCCTATATTAATTTAATGGAAATGTAATTGTGTTGTAAAATACATAATCTCGGGTAACCTACTATGACATTTACATTTGATTACCATATCAATGGCTATTCCTTTGCATTACAGATACCTTTGCTGGTGTTCTTTAAAAAGTGCAAAGAGATAATGCACTCTGCAGTATTTCAGGCCAAAAAAAAAAAAAGGTCTCCATTAGGAAGGAGTGCTGGTGGTAAATGGCTCTCCAGTACTTCAGCACTTCAGTTGGGTTGCTTCACTAATTTTCTTTTCCTTTTCTAAATGAAGGATACAGATAATGTTTCACAAATAATTGCGCTTGTTTTCTGCTGCTAATGTCACAGATATCAGAGAGGAGTGCTGGAGCAGGCAGCACGACTGTTGTGTGCCAGCAGTGTTCCACCATCCTGGAAGTGCACCATGACCCCACAGCATGTATTTTTTAATATTCTTATAGCTCGTGCCATGAGAAATGCAGTAAGAAAAAGAACACAGCAGGCAATATGCAGCTGCATAGGGAATGCTCTTCATTAACCTAGAACGCTAGTAATAAACCTAAATTAGATTTAAATATTTCCCGAAGCATCATGTAATCATTATTTTGGGGAACAATTTCATTAAGAGATAGATATTTTGTATCAAATATTCAAGTCAATTATCAGAGAAGGTATCACTTGTTATATCTCCTATAAGCCACACGTTTTGTCCTTCACCTTATATTTTCCAGAAAGAGCTTCCAAAAGGCTTCAAATCATTCAATTCTCTTTAATTGGCGTTGTCGCACTGAATGCAACTACATGTATAATACCAACTTTAACAGTTTATCTGTCAGTGGCAATAACATTATGAACACCACCTTGAAGAGGTTGAACTGCTAAAGGAGGGCAAACTATTAGTGTTATAAGCAACCATAGGTTACTATGCAGAAAAAGTTTCAGCTCCCCTGGATGCACTGCTTAGTCCTTCCCTGGCTTAGGGTTTCAGTGGTGTTTTACTTGCTGAAATAGGAAAAAATGCCCTATTACAAGTTTCTAGAGACACAAAAATACCACAGATATATTGAGATTGGCCCAGTTCTGTTGTTGAAGGTATTCTAAGTGATGCAGATCCTGCGTATTTGATTGAATTGAACTGAACTACAGGTCTACTACAGTGTAACCATAAAGCATCTCATAGATACCTTGTGTCTGTAGGATGTGCCTGAAATAGACGGGCAGCTTCATTGACTCCGCCTTTACTTCTGTTTCTCTTTCCTTTTGTTCTCTCAAAGTGAATGCTACTCAACATCACCATCACTCTGCATCCACCCAATGTTATTTCTGCATCTTTCAAGACTCGGGGGATTGAGTCCATGAAAACTTCCACCTAATATGAAAAAATGATAAAGTTAGGCAGTGTACTGTCCTTGGAAGAAATGATGAATGTCCTGGTTTACACTATTAATTTCTGCACAAGGATGTGTTGTTACATACTGCTCTGAAGGAGAATTTTGGAAATCTGAAATTGAAATGAAGAGTTTTCACCTGAAGTTTTTATAAAGGGAACAGAATAGAAAATTGGAAATGCAAAGTCCTTTTAACGAGTTGGGTTTTTTTGTTTGTTTGTTTTGGTTTTGGTTTTTGTTTTTAATGAATGATTTTGGCATTTAAAAATCATCTCATGTAATGAAGGCTTTTCTTTTTCAAAGTAAACTGAAATTAATTTCCAGACCAAATGTTTGGGGTTTTTTTGTTTGGTTGTGTGGGTTTTTGGTTTGGTTTGGTTTTGGTTTGGTTTGCTTTGGGTTCTTTTGCTGTGCAACTAAATACATTTAACCTCTGGGGTTTCTGAGTTGCATCTTTCCCTATACTCAAATGGTCATTAAGACTTAAGGTCAATGATATAGACATTGTTTTAAATTTGTATTAGTAGAGAAGGAGGAAATCAGCTTTGCAAAGACTGACTGCAAGGCTGTCAGGAGAACCAGTGCACTACATGGTTAATTATTACTTCAGAGCTGAAACACTTTGACCAGCTATAATTACACAATTCTAAAACTGAAGCAATTAAATCTCTTCAGACTTGTTGCTGTGGAAGCATGGTAGCTGTCTGACGGCAGTTTTGCAGTTTGGAAGGACAATTACATGTATTATTTTTGTACAGTTATGTGTGGTCAGCCTTGCTCACCAACACATCCCGTCCCACTCAGCCCAAGGAATGTGTGCTCTGCCCAGATAAGGTCTGCTGGGCTGGGACTCCTCTTTGGCTCACGCTGCCCCAGAGAGGCTGTATCTTCTATGTAAGCCCTCATACCTTCTCCATAGAGCTTCGGTAATGTTAAGCATTTCCATTAATGCAGACTGTTGTATACCTACACTATAGCCACCTCCATCGAGGCATACACAGCTCGCCTCTATCCCACACCTGGCTGCTGACTAGAGACAAAAGCATAGTGCTTTAGGAAAACAAGTTTTTACCAGCCATTGTTACTATTTCTTTCCTTCATTTAGAACATTACAGACATTCCAATTAAAATTCAGGGGCCTGTAGTTTCAGTTACTGCACCGGTGCATGCTAAAGCCCCTGTCCTACAGAACTTAAATCTTCAGCAGATGAGATAGAGAAAGCTTAAAAGAGAAAACAGAGCAGAAAGGAATTCACACAGTGGAGACAGGAAGACAATCCCCGAGTCCCAGCCCAGGGACCTTGCCTCTAGACATAATTCTTTTCCTTTGTATTAGTCAGCTGATAACTTCCCCGCCTTCAAATTAAAAGCTCCCATTACTCAGGCAGACAACCCTCCTGATATCTTCTAACATTAGGAAAAGGTTACTTTTAATGTTTTCCGAATTCCTACATGAGGAAGAGCAACTGAGAAGAAGAAAGAGCAAAGTTGAAGGCAAGAGTTGAAAGGGGCAAATTACATGAAACCATTTAAGCTTAATTCCAAAATTTCAGAAGTGTTTCTTGCTTGTGAAGCAGCTACTTTCTGAAATGATCATCTCTGGGATTAATAGCTGTAAGTCTGTTCAGCACTTGCTACACATTGCACAGGGAATCTGAGCCATAATCACTGCATCTTCATGATGGAAAGAAGCACAGCATGGCATGAGTAATGGTAGCTTGTACACGTGTGTGCTGGGAATGACACACTGCAGGGCAGCCAGAAACCCGTAGGCTTCACAAGCTCTAGGGTGCCTGAGCAATAGCAGTCTGCACTCAACACCACACGTATCTGTGACACACGAGGAGGGGTCAGAGAGACTCACCCCATTGCGCAGACGTGTTCCTCAGCAGTGCAGGAAGTGTGGCTGCAGCCCAGATACCACTTTGCACAGCTCACTGATGTAAAATGGTCACGTGTGATTCAAGAGCCATAAAGCGGCTGCCTGCTGAACTGGGGAGGGCAGCTCACCATTTACTTGGGTAGGATTTGGATGCTGCCCTGGAGGAAAGCTTCTGTTACCCTTTTACTTTTTGATTGTTGGCTTTTGGGTTAGAAATATCACCACAGAGGAGCAGCCTGGCTGACTGCAGCTGTCATCTGAGTGCTGCTGAGTCATTCCCCAGCTTCCATCTATGCACAGATGTACAGTGGTAACAAGACAGCACTCTGGAACCTAACGGGCTTATTTCTTCCAGGATAAGAACAATTAATAATAATTGAGTAGTCTTGTATTAAGGGAATTTATAACCAATTAATAAAAAATTGGCTGTTGCAGATAACCACAATAAAAATTACTCTTTATGCACTAAAGGAAAGACACATACACTTATATAATCAAGTCCGTGTCAGCACTGCTTAATGTATAAACAGCTTTGTGTATATGCAGCTACATTTACTGATAGAGAAGTAATTATTAATCAGAGTTTGTACAGTATTACACTAACTATATAATGCACTAATCTGTTATTGAAGAATGAGCTTTTACAGGCTCAGAATTAAACCAGAAGAAAGCTGCTGCACTGTACCCGTGTCAGGGATATCTGCCAGGGGTGACTGCCAGCTCTCACCTGCCCAGCTCACTCAGGCTTGCAAGCCTGAACGAATCCATTAGTTCTGTGATGAGCAGTGAACCCAAACTAAGCTACAAATAATGAGATGTAGTACCTCAGTCAAAACAAAAGACTTCAGACAACTAGCTGATACCTCAGAAAAGGATATGATGTGGCGTCAGTTTATATTATTCCATCATTTTTGTGGAGAAACAGCTAAACTTCAAGAATGTAAAATGTAAGGACTAACAGGAATCTCTGGGGAAACCCTCTAGTGGCACATTATTGGAAACAAGAGAAATATCTTTATTTTCCATTTTATCCAGGGGATTCTATTCATCTTTTTGACCTTCATCTGTATTTCTTAAGGAATAGGGGCCATTTTTCATCTCCTCTAAGACTCAACAAGTTTCTCAGCACATTAGCACTTGTACAGATTTAGTATGATTTTCACTTGGAGTTAGCTCATTTTTTCCCAACAGCGATTCCAAAGCAGGATTTGCTGCAATGCTAACAGTGGCAGTGAAAAGCACCTGGCACTACAAACCTGCAGTTATTAACCACTGGGCATAACTCTGAAAAGTTCAGTTCTGATTTGTGTGTTCTTAAACCGCAAATGCAACACTCAAAGAAGGTGATTCCCTAACAGAGAAGTAATAGATTGAACAGTGGGAAATCAGCAGTTAGCTTTTAGCTTAAATTAAAATAGAAAAGAAAATAGAAAATCAGTACAGCATAAGAGAAGCTTGCCATTTTCTTTTAAGAGTAATTGTAAAATAATCTATGGAAGCGATGCTTAAAGTGCAAAGTATGAACTTCAGCTTAGTTTAGGTAAATATAGAACTTTCAGAATAGCAATTTTTGAGGAACCACCTCATCTTGCATTTCTTTTCTTTGAGTGTCAGGAAAGGAAATCTCAAAAGTAGAATCCTAATATTTTAATCTGATTACTGTCAGTGAGCAGATGATTCAAATCATGACAAAGCCTGAGCAATTGGAATGAAAGGGGATAGGCGGGTGTTAAGAAAAGTGTAGAACAGACAATACTTCAATCTGATGGCATTAGGAAGAAAGCTGTGGTTTCTCAGAAGTGTGGGCAAAACTAATTTTTGCTCTTCTGGAGAAAAAAAGCTGGGACTGAGGAGCAGGGAGAAATCTGTGGAAAGTAAAGCTGTGCCTTCTGCTTTTGTTGGAGAAGCAGGGAGCTTGGTGCTGCTTCCCCATCCCACTCACATGACTTCTGCCTGCACCGTACTCTCCTGTGGCACCTGAATGAGCTATCAGCATGTCTGGGGTCAGCAAGCAAGAGTGATGCCAAGACCTGACACCAAATGATAGTCTGCAGCTCTAGATGTCTGCTGATTTTTCGCTCAAGCTCACCCTGGGTGGCACTGTGGGAGCCACTGGAGCTGGAAATCTAGAGGTGTTGACAAAAATAGATGGCCAAAAATCAATGAAACTAAAGCAAATTCAAATCCCTGAGAGGTGAAGCAATATTCTGAAAATAGGAATGTGGTAGATCAGAAGCATTTGGAAAGGAGTGGAGGGTATGCAAGTACAAATACAAACACCAGAACACACAACAGAGGTGATTCGTCATTAGGTCAAGATATAAGAACATACAAATATAGAGTTATGTACTCAGTACAGGCATTTGAATGAGAATGCTACAAATCATCAAGGAATGCTGAGGTTAATCTAAAGAAAAGTAATAAACCGATGCAGCAAGCTATATCCATATAGCTGCAGTTCCAGTGCTGACTTTCAGTAGGTGCTTTTTTGATCAATCATGTAAGAATCAGGTAGGAATTAAAAGTGATTGTTAAGATGGAGACGGTTATAAGCTGCCAGTATGTTGAAGTAGCAGGGTAGAAACAGGAATAAAATGTGAGAAAGATGCCTACATTTCTCATAAGCAAAGGCAATCCTTGGACATCAAAGGAGTAGTTTGCACATATTGGAAGGCAGAGTATGTCCAGGAAACATCCTCTGAGGCTCTCAGCTAAGCACCTTTCAAGATCTTTAAATACACACTCTAGGATTTATCCCTCGCTGCACGAAACCACTTAGCAAGAACCAAGCCACATACCTTGGGAATGCTCTGCAAAATCAAAATCTAGGCAACTAGGTGTACATTCTTTCTCATTTGTAGATGAATCCAACAGTGAAAATCACTTCCGAAATACTTAACTAGGGAGATTTCAATTCTCACTTCTATATTCATAATAAGTGTTTCCCTGAGCAGCTATAGTGAACATCTCTTGGTTTTCTGTGGATTACACTCAGGTTGTCTCTGTGCAGTTCCCAATATCTAATACATGAGTGAGACGTGGTGCAAGTTTTTCCCTTAGCAAAAGCATTAGGATCATCTCTTGGCTCTCACAACATACTTCCGTGTATAAAAGTCACAGGAGGTAGAACCCTTCATCCTTGTTCCTACCCCCACAATTGCCTGGTCCCATGTAAGCAGTCTAAAACATTGCTTTGCCATGTTACCAAACATCATAGCACTGCCTGCTGAGCAAAGGCTTTCCAGTGGACTTTCTGCAATGGTTCTACGTAGAGTCCCCAGACATTCATAGCTCTTTTTTAGAGTTACAGCATTAAATGTTTCAAAACTAAGTTTTCAGTGTGGTGACCTAAGAATTGCTCCAGGATACCAAGAAAAGGATGTCACTTCAGAGAGATCTGCCATCTTGCTACAAAGTCTATGTGACCATTTTTTTTTCTTTTTTATATGTCTGTCTTTTTCTATTCTATTTCCCTAAATGTTGTCATTGATTTCTTTTTTCATTTTATGCACAAACTGAACACAGTTAATGAGCAGATACAGAAGGAGTCCTGCAATGTTGCCAGTAGCCTACCATAAGGGGATTCAATTGCTGAATTGTCCTAAGATTATGCTTAAGCCACAGTGTAAGCTTCATTGATCCAAGCGCAGCAAGGTATCCATTCAATAATATGTGTTTTAGCAAGGTTTTCCACTTGTAAAGACTTCCTGCAAATTAAGGCTCGTCCAATATGTGCTATAAACACACTGGATCAAATTCTGGATCAGTTTAAGAAGCAATCTCACTCCTCAGGAAAGAAGCAGTGTAACTGGGTGTATTGTGTAAGCAGAGACACGTGTGTAATGAAGACAGCCATATCCGCAGAGCTGCACGTTTATAGACAATGTGCTTCCTGACAAGTTGTCTCTGGAAAGCTGAAGGATGAAAGAGCAGATGAAGTGCTGGTGTTCACAAAAGCATAGGTTCTGTGAAGCTGTTACCAGCTGAGCAGTTCTTGAATGTTAGTGCTTGCGATGGGAAAGTTATAAAATTGTGCCCAGTCCCTGGTCATTGTGTGGTCCCTTCCCTGTAGCATCTCACAGTCTCACACTGCAGAATATTCCATCACACCGCCTCACAGGCAGGAGCCAAAGGAGGTGCCAATGGATGGTTAGTCTGGGATAGACCCCCCCATGCCTTTTAAAGTTTGGAATCTTTCAGTTCCTCCATACAGAGATCTCTCTGTCAGCTGGAAGGGCAAAAAGAACAAACAAAACACCACCAACAAATGGCAGAAGTAATCTTGACATATCTCAAAGGTTGTATCTTCACTTACAGTGTTCCTCATCCAGCACAGGCATGCAATGACGTGGTTGTGACCAGACTTTAGATTGAAGCCACGACATCTCTACCAGGAAGATAATGATTTTACAGCACCTGAGGCTGCTTTTTTCTTTAGATTATCTTTCTCTGGATTTTGCCCAAATCACAACTCTTGTGTGGTAGTTTCTTACCTAAATGTAGAATCTTTTCTCCTTTATTCACCCCAAAATCAACATAAAAAATTACATGCAGACTTTGCAATCAGAAAGGATTGGCAGCATACTGATTTTACAGATACAAGAGGCTTAAAATTACCACCAGCATGGTCTTATTCACTGGATGTTGCTTTTGAAAATAAATTTGAGCGCTGATAAACATATCCTTGAATACAATCTCAGCTGATACTAATACTTTATCATCCTCCCATGCAGACTACAAAAGCTCTTCTTTTACACAAATGTCCCCATTTTTTTTCCAATTGGGAATGAATAGCTTATGTACACTTAATTGTTGCTGTTGCTTGAGGAATGAGTCATTCTTATTTCCACTGAGAATTTCTCCCAACTACTTTAGTTCCATGTAGGGAGCTGTATTATTTTGCTTAATTATATAAAGGTTTCAGATCACTAAGATTTTATATTATTAACACAAATGTCAAATGATTTAAGCTTGTTCCTAGAATAAATAAGTGGAAAAAATCAAAACAAGGTCCTTAGAGAAACTGCTTCTTAAGTTTTGAAAGGGTGGGCAAACAAAAAAAATTGCGTTAGTTCAAGTATTTTACTCTGAAGGAAAACCAATAAACAGAAAGGCACACATATCTACCTCTGTTTGGAGGTGAAACTTCCCTTGGCTGATGTTCCACCTTCTTTCATTCAGCCTAGAACCCCACCCTTCTGAAGTATAAACAGATCTTAAAATTTATGAACTTGAGAAATCTATCCACAGGAGCTTTCGCAGGATCGAGACCTGAGAGAATGATTTCTGTTCATAAAGCACTTTTAAAGTTTTATGTGCCAAATTTTGAGAACAATCTATTTTCACCCACCCACTCTGACCTTATTTGCTCAGCATGCACTATTTCTAGAACTGCCAGAAGCTTCAACGTGGCCATACATTTTGCTGTCGACTTGTGAGGAGATAAGGCTAGTGTTTTCAAATGCTTTATGCACTTAGTCAGCTGGTTGAATGGCTTCTTGTAGAGGTGCTGGGTATGGGATTTCTCAGAGAATGCAGATTCTGGGAGGCCCTACATAGGTCTTTTTATGCTATGATTACAGTCCTGGGACAAGTTTTCTTGGAACATGAAGTATGACTTGCACAGAGTCAAAATGGGGAAAAAACGACCTTAGGTAATCTTTAGTAGAGCAGAAACAGATGAAGAGCTCAGGTCTTTGCTCAGCTAAAAGGAAGTCTGATTCCCCCTCCCTGTCTTCTCTCCTGCAGAACCAGGTGGCTTTTGTCACAGCAAAAATCAATCATACTGTTCCCTGCTCCCATCTAGTCACTGTGTGTGAAATAAACTCTATTTCTAGGGTTTAAGTGGGATGACAAGGAAAAATGTAGCTCTCTCCAGCCTATGAATAAAAATACACAAGGTAATAATCTAGTGCAAGATCTGGATTCGAGGGAAAGATCCCAAATATGTCTTTTCCCAAAGCTTCCACTTTTTTTTCTAGGAGTCCCAGTGTATGAGACAAGGCACTGGCCTTACACCTGCTTAAGCTCTACTAAGACTTGAAAGATATCAATTCTGCTTTATTCTTCAGCATCTCAGTGTTTTATTAAAAGACTGCCCTGCACTACTCGATAAAAAAGAATAAGAGACAAATAACAAATAATGGGAATTGGGCTTCCTGGAATGTACCTTTCTCCATTACTGTTTTCTTCTCTGCTTCTCCTCCTGAAAGATCCTCTCACTGTACAAGCTGGAAGGCAAAAAGACAGAAAAGACCAAAGTATGTCAGTTTGACTTTCAGACTAGGACCTAGTTATTAAATATAATAGACTGTTTGGGCCTTTTGAGAAGTCTTCCTAAAAACAACTGATAAGCATAGCAGTTTTCCCCACCTTCTACATCCAGAGCCTCTGGGTTTTCCTCTGCAGGATTTACACTTTAAATAGGTTTATTTACTTTTTTTAAAATTCTCAGAGATTTCAACTCTTGCATTGGTTATTCCTTGACGAATGGCCTGCAAAATCATTTCAGTTTACCCCAAGTCTTCCATGAGATTACTCAAGTATGTAGTAAAATGAAATATCACCCTAATAAATAACAAAGTTCAGTTCTTACAGTTCCCTTTATCTGATGCTAAATAAAAACTTAAGTTTGAGCATGTGGTCTGTGGGATCATTCCTACAAGCAGTCGTTATAAGACTTGACACATTTCCAAGGCATACTGGCAATTGCAGTATCTATGATGCATCACATTTTGGAAACATCTTTTGTAGGCCCTGCTGTGGTCGCTCTTTGGAAGGGGATATCTCCTAAGAATTCACTGGATCCTTTTGTTGCTGAAGCAGAATTTAGGGAAAACAGGGAGTACTGCATGGGGCACAGCACCTAACAGGACTACAGGACATACCACAGCAGGTTCCCATTTTGTAAATGAATCCCAATTGTAACTATAATGAAGCTCAGGAAGATCCCCTGTGGTGTCCACCCATCCAAATTCACATTGTGCTTAGCAGCCTCAGTCCTCAAGGCAACTCAGCACACTTTCAGTTTGCTGAAATAATTGCATGAAAACACAAAAACATTGCTGAATAACCTGAAAAAAAATCAAACCATTCCTACGTTACAAGTAAAATTATCTCCCATTGGATTATTATACAGAACATGGGAGAGTTTGGGCTACAGCTCAAAAGCAGCTGAAAGGAAGATTAGACAAGGCTCAGTTTCAAATTCCAGGTTATCTGATTCACCAGTCCCAATTAATTTAAATATTTTAAAACTTCATTTTAATGTAATATAAAATATTTATAGACTGTAATTACAAATGACAGTGAAAACCAGTTGGCTAGTTCAGACAAAAGTATCAACAGACCGAACTGGGGAGCAAACACCTCCTCTGGGGTGGTATAGCTTGCTAAAATATTGATATTGAAAACCCAGGAGCCTTCCTTTGTAAGTCCTAGGATTTTTCCCAGGTGTATCCTGCTATAGGGATCAGGCGATACTTTAATGCATATGTATCTCACAGGAAGGTACTCTGCTAGAAATAGAAATATGATATGATCTCCCTGCAGGGCATGACAAAATAAAAGATTCCAGAAGGTCTTGGGGCTATCACCCCCTGCCAGTCTAATCAGTAACATAGCTTGTGTTTTTCTCATGTGTACACTTAGCCATCAGCATTAAGCTATTGTCCAAGGGCTGACAGCAGGGATATCATGGTTGCTCTGAGCCTCAGCATAGGGAGAACTGGGAAGGAACATACTTGGTTATGGTCAAGATATAGTGAGGAAGAGAAAGGAGATCAATGTCTTTCTCTTCATCCTTTAGTTAAGGAATATGTAATTTTGTAATCAGAGAGTTAACATGTAGGAATCACTGCTTTATAGTTTGTCTAAAGAGCATCTACAAGACTCTCATATCGATAGGCAGGAAAAATACAGGGTAGGCTTTATCTCTGATGTTTCTCTGGATGGGTCCACAAAGCTAAGGTGGCCTAAAAGAGAACACTGACACTATGAGTTTGTAAAATGAAAATGCATCATTCCGAAAAGCTGAGATCAAACTCCAAACATCACCAGATAGCACTGAGAATGGATATCTGCTTTTGCATGGAGCTAAGATAATGCAGCTGGGACTCTGAACAGTTCAAAACTGCATGCTGAAAGCTTGTACCACGAAGGTGGGAGTGGTGGACAAATTCTCATCCTCAGTAACCAGTAGCCATCCATACATTACATGGTGGGCAACATATAAGAATGTGAAAAAGAGGAATGTCTTTAGTGGAGATGTAAATAATGCAGACAGGCACAAACACATAGACTCTGTGAGCTGAGACAGACTGCCTTTCAGGGCAAAACAGAGGTTATTTGCGAAAGGGCAGAGGGCTATGGATTATAAACTAAGTGTTGAAAAGCTGGTACCCCATAAATACAGCAAAAGTAATTTACCTGCAAGAGGATTCAAAGACCAAAGAGAATTTCACATGCTTGGATGAATGTATTTCTAAAATTCTGCAACTCAACTGTGTGTGCAAATGGAAAGTAGAGGCTTGATTTATTGATAAACAAATCCGCAGCATAATTGAACATACAGAAAAAAACAGTGCATGAAGATAGCTGAAGCAATATTGAACTACCCCCCGGTGTTTGCTGAATCTGCCATTTTTGTCCCTGCAAATTTCACTGTCAGTACACCACTGCATGGGGAATGGGTCCTCAGCGCTGAGGAGTCATCAGTAAGACCACTCTCTTGCTTTCCTCCATTGCTACTCTATAGACTCTTATTTGAGCTCCTTTCTGGGGATCCTGTGTCTCAAACCATAAAGAACATGCAAAAGAACACGGGCATGCTGGCCACAGTGTTCAGGCAGACCCTTTCTGTGCTCCTTCCATCTCCAACAAAGTTCTTAATCGTACATTGCAAGATGCCTGCTCCCCTTCTTGACCCTCTCTAATTCCCAGCTATGCTGACATGCAAAAGCAGAGACAAGAAAAAGCAGAACTAAGAGTTCCTCAGCTTTTCCCAGAGACAAAGATGCAGGGCAGGCTTAGCAGAATAGGTACTGCTTATTCCCTACCTTCCTCACCGTCAGCATCTCTAGTCCTTCTTTGTGTAAATCCTATGCCTCTGTTAAGACACAACACACTCTGGAATCATCTGTCAAAAAAGAAGTATCCTGATTTGTTTCACTTACCTCTAATCTTTGAAATGCTAGGATCCACTCTTTCAGATTTCCTTTTTCTTTCCCCTTTGGATTGTGCGTTTGTTTTTTAATGAAAATCGGGGTGTATATAATGCTACAAAACCACAGCTGCAGCATTTCAGGAACTGCAGAATGTAGGGCTGGCAGGGAGCTAAGAAGATGTTCAGCCTCTGTTACATCTACCTCTGCTGAGGTATGCTGATCAAGTATACCCAACAAGCTTGACAGCTGTTTTATCTAATCTTTCCTTTAAAACCTCAAGTAATGTAGATTCTACAGCTGCTCTTGCAGCCTGTTCCAGTGCTTACCTAGGTTTATAGTTAGAAAGATAACCTAAATCTCCTCTGTTGGAAATTAAAGCAATTTTTCCTGCCCTGTCCTCAATGGGTAATGGATTACTATCTTCTTTTAATAGCTTCTTACACACTGAAACTCTGTTATCATGCTCTCCTCAATCGTGTGAATGAAACAAACTCTGTTTCTCCAAACTTTTCTCATAGCTTATGCCTTTATAGGTTTCTGTGTATTCCTACTCCTGTATTCTGCAACCAGTAGGCCTGAACTTTTTATTAAAAAACATAGTACTTAAATCAGATGAGGTGTGAACCAATAGGTGTTTAATAGTTCTGAGCACAGCGAAGTAACAGTATTTATCATGTTACAAGCAGTGCTACTGGCGGTACTTTTACAAGATTTGCTTTCATACAAGAACAGCTCACTTCTCATTCACGGCTGATGCTATCGCCTTCAGATGTCCCAGGCTTCTGCTGCCTTTCTGATCTATGGAGATTTGGCTTCTCTTGCCTATGCTTAGTTCTTTTTACTTCACTTAAATGAACATGACTGTGTTGAATTGGGACTGTTGGCCTGTTTTACCATAGTCCTATATTTTTTCCAGTCCCTCCCCATGGTTAATTCCTTTACTGCTGCAGTGGTAGGTCTTGCTGTGTAGAACATATGCAGCTTAGCTAAATCTGCTCTAACTCTCTGTTCTAGTTCACACAATTAGCCTTTTTTGAGGTAAGATCCTGAGACAGCATTTCATGAGTGAAATTGCTACTACAACCTCTTGGCTACCTTTCCCTCTCCATAGAAAATCCCACAAACTTGTGAGAAGAATAAGCAAAAAGTGGAGTAGGAGAACAGCTAAAGCTCTTATGGCAATTTGAACACTTCCTTAGTTATCTCTTCATGTTGTCTGCTAGACTTCTGTCTTTGTTCTAATTAATTGGCAAACCACTGCTAAAGTCATTCATTTCTCAAAACTTATTTATTTTGCCTCACAACATTTATTTGCACAGCACTACTGTTGTGTACAAAGATTACTTGCTAATGGAGTTCAGAACACCCTTTCACAGCATGCAATTCTGTTCAGTCCAAAGAATACAATACACCGTATACGTGAGTCTCTCACTCACATTAACCTTATTTGGTTTTACTCTGCTTGATTACTTCTTATGTGCTTCCTTAAAGTCATGCAATTTTTATTCATTAGTTTGATGATTTTAAATACTTGTTTTCACAATATATTTGCAAGGATATTCTGCAGCCCTTTTCACAGTAGTTTGTACTACCTAATGTACTACCTAATGGAACTACAGTTTTAAAGAATAAAGTCTTTTTCCATCTTTGGTGTATATTTAACTAAAAATAAGGCAAAAAACAGTTCCTTCCCGATGAACTTTTTAAGATTTGGGACGCTGTGGAAAATGTGACACTGTTTCAGCATATCTGGATGTGAACGTACCCCATGTAAAGGACTGTTTTTAAGGCTAGTTCGGCTGCAGCCATGCAAATCACATCAGGAAGATACATCTGGAAGAGAGTGGATGCTTATGGAGATCAAATAAAGCTGTCTGCTGGCACTGATGATCTGAACTTCTGTCCAGTTTAGAACTTCGGTACTCAGATACAGATAAAACAGGAAAAAATGCACATGTGAAAAAAAAGGGCATTAAGAAGAGGGAGCACTACCTGCAGCAGGGCTGAAATCTTGAACTTTTGCAGGGATAGAGGGCATCAACACTGAGCCACTCAGACCTGGTGCCATCAGCCTCAGGAACTCACAGAGGCAACACCCAGACTGATCTGTCTTGGTCAGAGCAAAATAACAATGAAGATGGCCCCATGCTGGGACTGCCAAACCTCCATCGGAGCCTGACATTCACTGAAGCAGTCTGAATCAGCTGCCTTGCTATCAGTACTCAAACTAGCTAGATTTGGCTACAGTAAATGTCTGCTCATGAGGCTGGCCCCATTCAAGGCGTGCAGTCTGAGGGTTGCTCTGTGGTGCAGACACACAGCCACAAGTGCTGACAGCAAACTGTGTCTGCCTGAGAAGCTGCCCCAGCCCTGCAGAAGCGAGCTGTTTCAAGCTCTGGTTGCACTGATAATGGCACCAACATCAAGGAGCCTGAAAGGAGTGTGGGTGCTGCAAATTCTCTACAAGCTGCTTCTACTCTGCTGCTTGCTTCCCTGAGAACCAGGGGGAACAGACCAGGGCAGAGGAACACCTACAAAGAGCAGTCACAATTGGGAAGAAAGTTGAAACTTTGTTTTGTACCTTACCATTATTATTTAAGTGATCAGTTAAGCCAAAGTCTGCAAGTGTAGATAGGAATAACACCTACTGGACCTGAAAAATGGTGATTTTTACATGTACAGCAGATAAGCAACATCTTGTTTGGTCACAGATGCATGTATTAGCACTGCTATTACTGCCAGTGCCTAAGAGGGCAGCTGCACCCAGCTGTACCTCCCACAGATGCTACTGGCACCTATGTGTGCTAGATAAACAGAGCCAGTAATAGCAGTAGTCCCCAAGGTAGTGGATCTATCTAGCATGGATACTAGTGACATGTGAGGGACATCACGTCTCCTGAGCTGTCCTCACAAACATGGCAGTACCACCGTCATGTGCTCAGTTAGGATTGGAGATGGTTCCTGCCAAAGATTTTAAATGCAGAAAGAAAGCCAAGTTATTTATTTCATTTTACTTCGATAATAGGGGACTGCTGAACAGTGTGTAAGCGCACTACAGTAAAATCAATACAGAATATTAAAAGCAGAAATAAAGATCAGCCAACCTGAGGAAACTACTAACTTGAATGAAAGGATCTAACAGGAGAGCAAACTAAACGGCTCAGGAAAACCAACCCACCAAAACAAGAGGATAATTCCAAGATTTCATGACATAAATCCTGAGCCTTTCACTGAAGCAAACTGCCCTTGACATGATGGTTTCATTGAAGTCTTTAAAGACAATTTTGCTCAGCTAGCACTGAGATGGGACTATAGGATTTAGCTCCCAAAAACACAAAAGAAAGGAGGATATATTGAAGCATGCTGAAGCATAACTTTGATGAAGGTAAATTCTTGTGAAATGAATTGACTACAAGCCATGTCCTAAAAAAGTGAAGCTTGCTTTTGCGGAAGTTTCACAGTCAAGGACCTGAAAATACACAATCTCCACCTGGTCTGATCTCTGGTGAATATAGCTCCAGGAGCTGCTTCACCTACGTTGTCACTGCAGGACTGGAAGCTGAGAAAGCATCTAATAAGTCAGCAAGAAATTCTCTGTCCTCTGAAGTCAGTGTGAGTTTTTGCCATTGGCTTTAAAGTAACAAGAGAAATCTTTCCCCTCTGTACAGGGATCTTGGGTTTCTGAGTATAGAACAATATTTTCCTTTCAGATGGAAGCAGTGGATGGCTGGTAATCTATGTCAACATGACTGGAAGTTTTCTCTGCAGTAATCAGATTCTGAGACAAAGTTCAGCAAGCAAAGATCAAGTTGGCTAGCTAAGCTGTTATCTGAGGCTCTGGCCCACGTTAGTCTGGTTTGTGAATGAATTACATGAAAATGTACCAAGAAGTCTAGAGCTATGAAGTTAGCTACCCATTAGTGGGGGTTATAGCAAAAATTATGCTTCAACGAATACCCACTCAGATTGTTTGCCAGTGCTGCATCAAACCAGCTAGTCTTGGCCCTTACAGCGGTGTTTCAGACAGCTATCACTGCAACAACAGGTCGGAGGCATCACCTGGCTTATTTCTAACCAAAGACTTTACAAAATTGGAGGGATAATATAAATACAGAAACTTGTAAGCAGGTTGAAATCTTTAACCTCAAACTTTTTAAAATGCTATATGATCCAAACCAATTTTTGTGGATGTGTGTGAAAACCTGACCCTTTAAATGTTTCTTAGCTTTGCTCAAAGCAAGAGGTTTCAAATGATCATTGTTCAGTGATGGCTGAGTTTTAGCTGTCATTTCTTTCATCTTCATTCTTCTCTGCCACTTAACGTCTTCAAATGAATGATCTGAGGGTTCCATTTTTTCTTTTCAATGTTGCTCTTTCTGTATTATTATTTTTTGTTGTTCTGTAGCTTTTGAAAACTAATGTCTTCGGGAAAGTTATTGAAACTAGAAAACATCTCTGTCAGCCCCTTGGCTGGTAAGTGGAAACACCAAACACCTATCAGCTGCACGTCCAAGTTCCACTGGTCCCAAATCATCGTCCACATAATTGGATTAGAAAGGGCTCATAGTCCTATTCATAACAACTGTACCCAAAGAAAACAGTGAGTAATAAGAAAGAACTGCAGCTGTGGCTCATACTGAGAATGGCCTGTACAGTGGAGAAAGAGGGGTTGGAAGGGGAAAATGTCCAAAAGTGGAAAATTAACAGTTAACTTCAAAGAGTTTACATTAGGGCTGGAAATGTTTGCATAAAGGAGAGGAAGTTTTGAAACATGGGCACACACAAACACACACATTTGTGCATTTAAAGGAAATGCTCATTCCATATTTTAGTTTGGCTAAAAACTCTGTGCCACAGAAAGCAATAATTATTCCAGCTTTGCATACTGTAAACCTGGTCACTGTCATTCTTTCTTTGCCTCCACATGCCTCAGTGCCACAATTTCTACAATCATAGGGAGATTGCCTTGGCTCTCACTCAGCTGGCTCAGCTAATGCAATTCAGAGGCCTTCAAATGTAAGTTAGTAAAGTATTTAGTTCTTTTTCTCTATAAAAGCTTGTCTATTAACAGCTCATTCAGCGGAAGAGGGAAAAGAAGCTAGTGAGACTTCTTTTGGTATTGTTCCGCAGTGACCCTGGCTTTCTCAAAGTGGTAACCAATACACTAAACAGTGTTTGTCAGTACGTGTTGTTCTGCTGGATAATAGTACATTGTGCTAGCTGCAGTCTGTAGCAGGTAACAACCAACTGGCAAAGGAAGTCTTCTCTGTGGCATTGTAAGGACTTAGGAATGATGTGTGAAAGTCCAGGCGAAAGCTCATTAAGATGATCTGATGCAGCTGAAGGCCACCTCGCAGTGAAAAATGGAATGTGGAAGTGGTCCAATCCTGCCCCAGCACTGTTGTTCCATTTTCACTGTGCTGAGATAAGGTGTTGCCATGCCATGCCACGCAGTGAACGTGCCACATCCTCTGTTTTTCTAAAAGATCATATAGAATCTGAAGTGTTTTGTTAGCTGATGGCTCAAATAGCTCAATCTTTTTCTTACCATTCCATACAGAAATAACAGCAAGTTGGCAAGAATCATGCTTGACACACATTTCCCCACCAACAAAATCCTATTCTCTCTTACTTATAAGGAATTCATTTATAGAAACATCACAGTTTAGGCTTTGTTTTACCCTGCCAAGTGTTGCAGCTCTTGTGCTATCTCTCAGACAAACTGACAACGCTGCAGTACAGAGAAATCAGGTTTCAAAGCGAGTGATTTATGAAGCAGAGGAACTTTCCCGTGCATGCAGAGAGACTCCCCCGTGTGGCACGACTGCTTCGGCCAATGCCACTGCAGCGGCTCCACCAGCCGGGCTGCCGGACCGGGCACGCTGACATGTCGGCCATTAATATAATTAAATGTGGCCCAGCAAAGACTCCCACGTTCAGAAGTGGCCATCCGTTTGCAATTAATGTTGACCGCTCAAGAAAAATGTTGTTCTGTTGTGTTTCTGCTATAGGAAAAAAAAAAAAAAAAAAAAAAAAAGGTGTAATATTTTACTAACTACGATGCCTTGGGAAGAGTTATGAAGTCACGTATTTCTTTGCCATAATTAATCTTACAACATTTTTTTTTTGCTCAACAACATTTCTTAAGACGATACCTTTAATATGTGCTAAAATCCATTTGTACGCCATTAGCTATTTTAAAATCTGGAATTATAAGTTCAATTTGATTAATAGAACAGTTTAAGATTCTAAACAACTTTTTAATTGTACTCCTCTTTCAGGCATTCATGATAAACATTCCTTTAGGATGAGATCTGAGAGCCTAGTTTTCAGACCTGAATGGAGTGCTTTTATGCAATACTCACATAAAAATAACTGTTAACAGAATTTCTTCTACTATCTATTGTATATTTTATAAATATAAATATATTTTCTTGGTCTTGAGCCAGAGGAAGTAATTGTGTTCTTCCAAATCAAAGGGCTTGACTCTGCCCTATATCATACTGGCTTAAATTTACTTGCCAGCTGGATGAAGAGACATTAGATTTACACCAGCGTAGATGAGAGAAGAATTTGGCCCAAAGTGTTTGTTGTTCTCGGTAGCTTGGCACCCTCTTCTCCCATTCTCCTCTTGAAATCAGCATAAAACAGATGCTGAAATTCTAAAGTGTTTTAAACCCTCCTAAACAGTAGCTGAGAGCACAGTGCATTGTAACCACCAGACCTTGATGGCACAAAGATATGCGTCATGAACATGATATCTGGGTAGAAAAGATAAGAGTACAGTCTTACAACACTTCCAGAGTAGCAAAACCCTCTAGAAAGTAACACAGACAAATGCATTTCTGGGGTATTTGGTCATATCCCTCCTTGCACTGGCAAAACTTTGTCTCAGATCCAAATGTAGTTCCAACAAAGTGAATGCCCAGTTATTTACGTCAGTGGAGTTGTGCTCAGCTACAGTGGATATATTTGATGACAGTTGTAAAGACAAATGAAAATAATTTCAGTTGCATTAGTGGGTGTAAGCTTTCAAGGGTATGGATTATTGGTTATTCAACTTTTTGAACTGCATCTTTTCACTTCCAAGAAACCTGTTTCAGACAAGGCATCAAGAGAAGACAGGATGTACTCCAGCAAAAGGCTGTTTGCAGACAGGCAGTTTATGCTCACGACACTGATCTTTGGCAGCAGAGTAAGGGAATGGAAAGCCATGTAGAGAAAACAAAGGATACCTTATGGACGTGCTGTACTGCCAAATCTCTGTGGCCTAGATATGTTCTTGTTATTTAGCTATTTCCATCAGTGCTTATGGGTACGTATTGATCTGACTAGCACTGATGTCTATAGGGTCACTGTGGGTATTTGATTTTATCCCTTTCTTTGGAAAGTTTATTAATATTGACTCTTCTTCATTTAATTGGGGCACTAGCTATGGAATCCCTTTTTAATGGAATCATATTAGCTAATGTACTGCCTGTCCACACTCAAATCCAGAGTGCTTCCCACAAGACCACATTCGAGTAGCTGATAATGTTGTAAGACAAAAACTACAACATATATGTGAAGCCAGAGAGGAATGGCTAAGACAGAACTGAGCTGCAATCTGCAACCTGAATTTCCCTTATGCAACACCCAGGGCCTAAAATAATGAAGTTACTAGCACCCGTAATGCATAAATGTTATTTCTTTCCTTATTCTATCAAGACCTTCCTTTCCTACACTCACCAAGGGCTGTATTCATGTCTGAAATGTAATTATTCATATGTCTAAATGCTGTTCTAAGGTATTAACCAGCTAAATAAAGGACACACAAGCTTGTACATTTTCTTATTATCTGCACTCAGAAGAGTGTATCTCTCAAAGGTACATTGGCAAATATTCCTCTTTAACTTTCTCTTCTCTTAAACAGATTTGGAGACTGGTTCTCCCATTTACAGAACAGATTTTTTTAACTTAAAGTGCTCTCCTGGGATTGCCTAGGAAAGCATTTTTGCTTGATTGGTCTTCATTGTAGAGCAGTTTCAGAAGCCTGGCTTTGGACACCATTTGTGATGTGTTTATATTAGAAGGTCATGTCTTGTTACAGAGCCATTATTGCCTCACCCTCTTGGGACTGTGGCAGTCCTATGACTTTACCCTTCACAAGCAGATTCTGACACATCTTTTTGACATCCATGCAGGAAGGCAGGAGCATGTTGCACTAAGTCCTTTGATAGAAAACAGAACTGAAATGGAAGAGGGGAATGGAACAGCACAAATTCCACCTTCAACAGATTTATATGTTCTCACTGATTTAGCTGCAGGGGAAAAGTTGAAGTCTGATGTTTTGGTTGCAACGTAGGAAACCTTTGAAAGAGTAATACCCTATTGTGATAGTAGCTTTCTGGAGCCCTCAGGAACACAAGGGATGTGAAGGTTAAGATTATTAGAGGCAAGATAGCTATTAACTGTGTCTGCAGTATGTCTATACACAGCACCCTGCAGCCCTTCCTTACAGCAGCTTCTGTTCAACCTGAGTTCCTGCTGCCTGCAGACCACGCCTTTCTCAAGACCCTTTCAAGACATTTCCTTGGGCCCTCATCAAATTTAAATGATGGCAATGCCAAACAGAAAACTAGAGGCCTCACAGAGGCTCATCCGTCCATTATGTACAGAAAGATAACTTCATATTTACCTCATAAATATATTCAGGCCTTTATAGGAAATATACACCCAACTAAGCCCTTCTTAAGAATTTTTTGAGGTGAAAAGGTCTTCCAGACTCAAAGTAAGAGACTTCTTCAAGTAGTCTGTAACAACACACTTTGTGTGTGGGGGGGTTCTGCGTGGGACACAAGACAAGGCCGCATCCCAGCACCTCCACACACCAAACCCAACTACCTATTGCCCTGGCAGGATTTTGACACACCCCATGTCAAAGCTACTGTGTGGGGGAAAAAAAAAACCTGACAGTTGCAATTATCTCTGCAGCAAGCTGCACAAGAGTGTTAAGAACACCCAGGCTGGCTAAAGGATTTTTGCTTCCCTACAACCGATGGTCACAACACTTTCATTGAACTCAAATAGTATTGAAACTTACAGACGTTTAGCAACTGTTATTTATATCAAGAGTTGACAAGTCTGTTGTCTGGTTAATTTCCACCTTAAGTTCTAGGGAGCTGCTGTGTTCCTGGTAGGAAGGGAAATGGCAAGTAAGTGACAGGCAGGACAGGGGGCTGGGTCTGCCATGCTCATCCCTCAGTTCCACTCATTAACATGCTTGGCTCTGCTCCCTGCTACACTGGTAGTCGATTTTTTTTCTTCTCTTTTAAAAAGAGAGGATTTGTGAATTAAGCACACTTACAGCCCTAGCAAGGTCATACCACAGGACTTTGAACTACATTTGCTTTTGAAAGAAAGAAACTCATTGCTGATCAGCCTGACCCTCCACTGCGCCAGTTGCTAGCGCACACTTCTGCAGAATGCAGTCATTCTGAGGCCATTTCAGGAGACAAAAGAGATGTATGATTTAAAGACCGGGATGAAGCTTTCAAGTGGGTATTTCAGCATGTGACCAAGGGCCTGTTCTGAATGATTTAGCCTGAGTGCACCCTAAGGTGGGGGTTCCTTTCATAGATAATACGGAAATAAATGTATCGGTCTTCCAAAGAAGCTACTGCAAACCTGGCAGCATACTGCTCCACCAGGACATCCTGGAGTATGACTGGAGTCAGTGCCCAGACACCCTCATTCAAATAATGCTGGCAGTGCTACGGCTGTGCAGCCTGATGACTTTTGCAGGGCTCTCTGCAAGTGTCCTGCTCCCTTACCTAGAGTTTGCATCACTCATCAGCATTTTCCAAAGATTTCGCTTTACTCACCTCTCTGGGTTAGTCTATTTTTGTGTCTTTATAAATCAAACAACACAGTTGCTGTTGTGATTATATCAAAACAAAGCCTCCTTTTCCCTCACAGATATTTTGCTTGCCCTCCACCTCTGCTTCTCAGCAGCTTCTCAGACACCATGCGAGGCTTTCAAAGCCTCACAGCACACTCTAAGAAGAATGTATCTGTCCTGAGGCTATGAGCAAGTAGCTCTGCAATAATATAATTTATGAAACTACAAGCTCAGCGTCCTTTTCTTCCTTCCTACACAAAGCTAGATAGGAACTATATGCTGAATTAACCTGGAAGTTTTGTGCCTCACATGACTTGTAATCTGAACTATGGTTGCTCCTTCAGATCCTTCATATTGATAGATACTTTGGGGGGATCCTTGCCTGGTATTTTCCCCACCCCAGTCAGATTGGATGGATGGAAATCAGTGGAAATTTATCCCCTTTTTTCCTAAACACAGAAAATTGTAACTTTCCATATCTGATTTTTTTTTCTTTCATTTTTATTTCCTCAATCCTTTATATAATCATTATACATGTTAAGAAGCCTGTTTTGGAAATGATTAATGCTATTAATATTTTTCTAATTCAATAAACCCTCTCATCTTTGAACTCCTCGCAACATTTTTCTGCTTTCTCCAGCTTTCCACTAATTCAAACACATGACAAATGTGAGCCTTCGCTTCGGTTTTCTATTATTTCTCTTGTCTGATCAAATAAATTAACAGACTTTCATTCCTTTCCCAGGAGTAATACCCATATGTTGATGAAGGCAGTATAAAAATATTACCTGTTCAAACAGGAGGGAAAAAAAAAAAAAGATAAAAGTTATCTCACGTTATTCACTGTTCCATGCAAACCAGACAGAGTGCTGATCCTACTCCTTTCACCTTGACAGCGCCCACCATGTTTAACAGTAAATACTGCAAGATTTGCAGAACACCATCAATCTGGTCTAACTGCACTGTATTGCAACGTCTCTTTCCAATCTCTCGATACAGTAGCAGTTATTTTAATGGCATCGGAGTACTTCAGTCACTGTGAGGGAACCAACTGCCCCGTGTAAGGTACACCCTGCCAGGCATGCGGTGCCCGTCCAAGCAGAGCAGCATGCTGCTAATGCAGTTTTCTCAGTTTGGATAGTTAAAGCTGCATCTCCAGGCCAATTTGTACCTGTGTATTGTTGATAGACAGTGTGCCACAGGCGAAGAGATACAGCAGGAAACGGATTCTCATTTGACCGTGTTTAATTTTGTTCCCTGGATCTCCATCATACATCTTTCCGTCTCTGACTGCCCACCCAAATTGCTAACGTGCAACAAAGTGACTTCCGTCACCACAGCCCCTAAACTGATGTGTGATGATGCAGTGATTGATTTGTCACTCCGGGAAAAGTGGGTCGTTGTACATGTTGTACCACAGCGTGCCGCGCCGAGCTGTCCGTGCCGACAGCTGGGTCTTACAGATTTGTCTTTAAAAGTTTGGACCTGAAGGGACTGCGGTGAATATCCACCCTGAACACTTCTATCTTATTTTCTTATTTTTCTAATGGGAACGCTGCTATTCTAAAACCTTTCTTAGCAGCTTGTAGGGGACTGAAGTTATCTGTGCTCCTCAGGAGACACTCTCCCGCTTATGTATTCTCTCTCTTACTTCCATGTTTGCTCCGAGGATGGGAAACATAATTCCTCCAATTCTACGATATGGAGGCAGCTTCAGATTGGTAATTTTCCAGAATAGGAAACTGTAAAGTAATGTACAAAATATATTTGAAATATAAAATGGTATAATTAATAGCTTTCACAAAGGATCTTGAAGCAGGGAGAAAAATACCGATGCAAATAGCTCCTTGAAAAAACGTCATTGCTTTTGTTCTTCTTTAGTGAGATTGCAATAGTGTTTAATAACTTCTCACATTTAATGACACCTGTTGAAAGAGTGCCTCTTACATACCAGGTGAGTCTCGGCCCTGCAGGGCAGCCTGCCTGCCTCACTCTTGCCTTAGGTCAGTAAACTCAGGAACACATTGGGGAAAGGGGAATAATTTGCAGGTTTTTCCAGGGCAGCCCAATGAGCAAATCGATGTTCGGGGCCTATAAAGCCTTTGCTTTGTTTTAGATAAACCCTTACGCAAGCGCCTTCTCCATTCTTTGCACACCCCAAAGGGCGGTGCCCTGAAGGGCAGAAAACTTCTAACCACGTCCTTAAATCTTTACTCTGTTAAAATCCCTATTGGGATAAACACGGTTCTCCTTAGTAAGGACTGCATTCTTAACTTCCAACTGTGATTTTTGGCAGGCACAACCTGGGCTGCGGAGAGAAAGGCAAAAGACAGCCTACGAAAATGCAGCGCTTCATAAATAGGGGCCTTTGGGCTGCAGTAAACCCCTGATGGGGTAAACCCGTGGGGCAAACCTGGCTGGACATAAGGCCACCGCCTCCTCCACAAAACTCAGGGCGAAGCACTGGTAAACGCTCGGGCCTTGGGTGGCTGCGCTCTGGTCGAGGCGGGGGGAGGGAAAATCACTGCCACTGTACTGACTGAGCACTGACTCCTGAATTTCCTTTCTCTGCTTCTCCTCCTGCCCCCATCTCCTGTCCTCTGGCACACCACACATGCGGGAGGCTCTCAGGTAAGCAAAGAGGAGACGGTCACAGCAAATGACAGCGCCAGAGCTGAGCGCAGCACGCACTGATAAACCCCTGCCAAACCCTTTCCCTTCTGAAACACAATCTCTGTAATGGAAATAATTACCAAAGAAACAGACAAAACTACTTCTGAATGAAATTTAAGCTCCAGCAGACCAGAGCAGCGGCAGGAAACGCCAAGCACAAGTAACCATCCCTTCATCCTGAATTCACACCATTCGCTGTTTCTGTTTCCTGCGCAAAGTTATCAGTCTCTGAGAATCTGCTGCTGGGGATGGGCTGCGGGTCGGGCTTGGATATGGAGCACGTGGGGACGGGCTTCACCCGGCTGCAGAAAACTGCCTCGTTTTTGGTTTTTTTTTGGGGGGGGGGGGGGGGCGGGGGGGGGGTGTCTGGAAATCCCTCATGTGTAGGGTACTGGGAGGAAAAAGAGTGAGTTTGTGGGGGGACCTCTGTCAGTTCCCAGGACGATGCATACTACTGAATGAATGACATGTGGGATTTTTTTGTTTGGGGCGGGGGGGTTGGAGGTGTAGGATTGTTCGGGATGGGGACTCTCTGGAAACGCCCAGTACAGAACTGGGGGACAAAAAGTTGTCTGATTTTGTGGCTGACCTCTGGCGATGCCCAGAAAGATGCAGAGCGCTGGGGAAAAAAAAATAAAAAAGGAAAAAAAAAAAAGCCGTGTGATTTCGGTGAGGATTGCTGGCAACACACAGCACAGCGTTACACGGGAAAAAAAAATGCTGTAGGATTTTTGGGGGGGGCTCTGACAATACCCAGCACGGTACGCGGCAGCAAGGGGGACGGAGGGGAGCTGCGTGATTTCGGGGAGACACACACCCTTGGAGATACCCCAATGACACACGGCGCTGGGGAGGGAGGGGGGAAGGGGGCGCCGGGGGGACACCCATCCCGAACCCCCGCCTCCTGCAGCGAGCACGGAGAGCGGCGTAATGGCACGAGTAAGTCCAAACAGACGCCGCCGGGGTAAGAGTGCAAACGGCAAACGGCAAACCGCCTCCGCTCCCTTCCGCGCTCCCCTCAGCACTCGCACTCCGCGGGGCGCGCACACGAGCGGGGCCCCGCGGCCGAGCGCGTCCCCGCACCACCACCGCGGCCGCTTTAAGGGCGGCGGGGGCGCGCCTCCGGGGCGCCCGGCGCGCCGCCGCCTCTCCTCTCCTCTTCTCTGCTCACCGCCGCGCCGCGCTCCCTCTCCCTTTCGCTCGCCCCGCTTTAAAGTCTCCGCCAGGATCCGGGCTCGCCCGCCACTTCCTGTACGGCAGGATGGAGCGCGCCGGGGCCGCGGCTGACCGCCGCCCGCCCGCCCGTGCGCGGAGGCGGCTGTGAGCTCCCGCTCCGCGGCATGCCGCCCGCCTGAGCGCCCCGAGCCGCCCGCCCCGCGCTGCGCCGCGCGGGGTCCCCGCGCTCTCCGGCGCGCCGCCGCCCGCCTGCCCCGCGGCCGTGGGCTTCTCTCCGCGCTGAGGAGGCGAGCAGCAGCAGCAGCCCCCCGCTTCCTCCCGCAGGATCGCGGGGCGCGGGTTGAAACTTATTTTCAACAAGTTTTTTTTTTGTTTTGGTTTTTTTTTTTTTTTGGTTCTTACCCCCCTCCTTTTTTTTTTTTTTTTTCCCCTTTATTTCTTTTTATTTCCGTGTGCGTTAATTGTTTTAGCCCCTCTCCCCTCTTTCGATGTGCGGCTTTGGACATGCGGAGGCTACTGCAACCGTGTTGGTGGATCTTTTTCTTGAAAATCACCAGCTCCGTGCTCCATGATGTGGTGTGCTTCCCCGGTGAGTGAGCGCGCCCGGCGGTGCGGGGGGAATCCCGGTGCCCGTGACCCCCGCGGTGCCGGCGGGAACCCCGAGGCCGCGTTCCCCGTGCTGCGGGCAGCGCTCCGCGAGCTCCGGGGCTGAGCTCCGCGCTGCCGCGTTCCCCCCTCTCCCGTGCGGCGCGGTCGCCGCGGCGTGGGGCTGCCCGAGGGGGGTCCCCGGGCGATTCCCCGCTCTGGAAGGGCTGCCCGAGGGCTCCCGTCGAGCCGCGGGACCGGCGCCCCGATTCCTCCTCTCCCCCGCCACAAACTTCGCTCCGCGCGGTGCTCAGCCCTCCCCGCCCCACTCGTGTTCGCGGAGCTGCCCCGCTCGCTGACCTTGGCGGGGTCGGGGGGTTGCGGAGCTGCGCGCCCGATCCGCTCCGCTCCGGCGCTGACTGCGCTCCGCGCGCCCCGCGGGAGGCGGCGATGCGGGCCGCGGGCTGTGGAGCTCGGCGCCTTCCCGCCTCGCGCTCTCGGCGGCGCATCGCCGTTCCCCCGCACCTTCCGCCGAAATGCGGCGGCCGCGCTCCGCGCCCGCCCGAGCGCTGCTCCCGTTCCGCGCACCGCTCCGGGACCCGCGGCCCCGGCAGCGCCCCCGGCCCGGGGGAGCTCGCGGTTCGGGCCGCGGTGCCGTCGGTCCCCACCAGGGGCGCTCTGCCGCTGTCGCTGCCCCCGCGGGGCCGCGCCGCTTCGGGCTGAGCCGCCGGGCCCCCTCGGCTCCGCTCCGCCCGCTCCCGGGCTGCTGAGCGCAAACCCGTACGTCGGGCTGCGCCCGCTCCTCGGGGTCGTCCTGAAGACGCCTTAACCCCACCCCGAGCCTCGCTCCCCCACGTGTTCCTTTATTGTCTTCCCGGCTGCGCCACCCTCCCGCGGGGGTCGCGGTGGGGTGCGCTCCCCGCCGTGTGTTCGGTACGGGACCACACGTGGCTCGGGGCCCCGCGGCTCCTCCCGCGTGCTGCTGCCGCTGCCCGGCCGTGCGCCGCTCCGCGTGTGCCGGCGGGAGGGAGGCTGCAGTTCTCAAAGCGTCGCAGCAACTTCCACTTCTTTTCTATTTTATTTTATTTTTTTTAAAACACACTTCATTTTTATTTCTTTTTCTAACCTCAAGAGTGGAGCTGAGCTGGTAGAGCTGCCACATCCCGGTCTTTCCAGCAGCTTCTCGGATGGTAGAGTGATTGGAAGCGAGAAGAAAATAAGCTGGAGAGAGGGTTAATACCTCTGCAGCTCTTGAAGAAACATTTATCTCCTTTGTATTGATTTCTTCTCAATTCCAGCCCTCAGAGTGAAGCCTTTCTCTCTGGTTCTGATATATATTGCACAGTAATTACATCTAGAAGGCAGGCTCTAGGCACGCTGGAGGAAAACAAGCTGCGATGTGGGCTTAATGTGACAATGCTGTGAGACTTGCAGATTTAGATCAGTGGTGTTTGATCCTGCTAATATTTGCATTGTGGTTTGTGTATCGGGGGTAGCAGATCTGTGGCTGTTCGCTGCGTGTAGGTGAGCTCTTCAGTGCCAGAGCTGTAAAACAGCTGTGTAATACTTGGGGCTGTCTCAGGGCCGTCCATCGCTCAGGGTTTGCTTGGGAAGCAGACTGTTGTGCAGGCTGCATTTATTCTTTGTCCAGAGAAAACCATGTCACATCACAGTGACTCTGCGTGTGTGTGTGTGAGTGTGAGAGGGGTAGATGTGCTCTGGACTCTGATCATGCATGGGAGATGCCCGAGGCAGGGAAGCTGCAGGGAGGATCTCAGTGGACTAGAACAGGACATTGGTGCTGACAACATCCAATGGCAAATCATTGGAATTGGTGTTGGCGGGGAATCCCAGCCGTTATTAACCATTTAGTGCCTCCTGCGAGCGTTTCAGTTCCTTTCACTCTGCTTCCTGAGGATCTGAGGTGTGTGTTATTTTGTGTGCTAAGCAACAAGCATCTTTTTCCCCCCTCTGCTTTGCATCCAGCTCTCTGTAAATAGGAGGTCATTGTTTGTTTTCTCTGTTCTAATTTACTTTGTAAAGAAGCACAAAGGGTAATTTTTCTTAAAAAAAAAAACAAACAAAAAAGCAAACCATGCTCCAAACAAGCCTTTGCAGTATTCTCTCATTAGGATTGCAGTCAGTGCTCATGGTGTAGGTAGGTGCGTGTGTTGCTGTCCCTTTGGTTGCACTCAGAGGAAGGAGGCATCCTTGCACACACAGATTCGTAGGTAAGGTTTTGCTGTTCCTGAAGTGTTAAGTTCAGTGCATTTCTCTGTGGGCTTGTCACTGGTAATTGCATTGCTTAATAAATCAAACGGAGACAAGGTAGGAGAGGTTGTTTCCATGGGGTCTGTTTGCTCATTAATCTAAATTCACAGTACCAAAAATCAGTAAGACGTAGATACTGATCTTGCTGTGATACCCTTCTATGTAGTTTCCCAGTGCTCTGCTGAGAGATACTTTCCTGTAAAGCAAAAAGTGCACCTTTGTCCATCTGTGGCATCAGATTGCTGTGGCAGTCCTGTCATCTCTGAGTGATAATTGTTGGTGTTTCCTTTGAGGTGCATAAACCTAGATCGGCTCTGTCTTAATGAATGAGATTGTTGCTGTCCTGGTGCATGTCTGTAAATGGGTTTTGGATTTTTTGAGTCTTCATACTTCTGAGTCGAGAGGTAATCCTGCTATAACTATTTTCTGCCTGGAGGAAAAAATAGCCTCAGAGCTTTTCTTATGAACTAATCAAATGCTACTTTAGCTGTTCTGTCAAGGTGCTGAGAGGACTGCCTTTGTTTGCTCAAGGTTTTGCAGAGGAAGGTGTGTTGTGCACGTAGAGAAATACGGAACGTACAGGAGAGGGCCCTCCAAGACTTTATTTAGTCCTGTGGCTTTTATGAAGATGACACTTCTTACATTTTAATTATCCCTTATTTTCAGTGCCTTCTTAAAATACACTTTGCATTCCGGGAAGCCGCTAATGGAGTCCTTGCAGATAAAGAATGTTGAATGAGCCTTCCCAGGCTGTGCGAGCCGAGCTGGCTGGCACGATTCTGGGGGCAGGAGAGCTTGGCTGTCTGTGCAGGAGCAGGTTTTCAGGAGCTGAGTTGTGGTTAACGCAGCCAGGACGTGGCTTTCCGGAGTCCTCAGACAGTCAGAAGTGCTGCATGCATCGGCAGCCAGGGAGTGAGAGGACCCCAAAGTCAGGGAGGAAGCAAGAGGCCTCATGGAGGGGAGGCACTTCCAAAAAGTAAATGAGTGCAAGTTAGGGGTAACTGGAATTGAGTCACATCTGGGCATTGAAGAGATTCAGGTTTGTGTGTTCAGGCTGGGGATGCTGCTGTGCTTGGGAGAGAGAGGGAAGCTCATGCCTGCGTGCGTGAGCTATGGCATCTCTGGCTGTTCTCTCATGCCCTAGTTCCTCTCCTTTTTCACTAGGAAATGGGGATGGAAGGATTTTTGAAATGGAAGAAAAAAAGTATGTTCTGATCAGAGCTGTGAGGCTCTTACTGGGGTGTAGTGCAGAGATGCTATCTTGTCGCTCACTGTCTCTCCTATATCGCGTTGGGAACCTCGGCTGAGCAGACAGGGCCTGCTGAGCTCTGTAAAGGGTTACCCTGTCACCTCTGCTCCTCTGCCTGAGAGCTGGAACAGCTGAGCATTGGGAAATAAAGTGCTTTAGTGCAGCTCAAAAAAGAAACCAGTGTTAAGCTCTTTGCTCGCCCTCTAAACCTTGAACTGGAAGCACGGGGAGATTTGGGGACCATAGAAATCACTGGAAAAAAAACCTATTGATTTCAGTAGGGTGATGGCTTTGCTCACAGCTTCTGTTTCTTTAGCGAGGGATGTGGTGTCTTTAGTTTTATGTGTGCCCTTAGTTAAAGCTGTGCTGTTATTGAGATGCTCGAGTTTGGTTGGGGTTTGTATCCAATTACAGCAAATCCAGCTAACATTGAGGACCCTGTCCACCTCTTGATCAGCACTCAAGGACTAACTTGGGGTTTTCTGAAATAGTGTTATTAAAGTTGGCTCTAGATTCAGTGTTTGGGCTTCACGGTTAAGCTAAAGAAATGACTTCAGACTATTAATCTCTACCATCCTTGGAAAAAATGCTAATCATTTGGTTGCTGCTCTTTAGCAGCCAAATGAACATGTGGCATGATGTGATCTAAAGCCTGAGGGTACAGTAATAGCACTGTTCTTTAGCTAATACATCACATTAATCTGTGAAATTATGGAAAAAATGATACTTACTTCTGTTTGCCCAAGTTGCTGTCTTTCCATTTTTAAAGATCAGAGTTGCTGCTGTGCGTTGACCAAACTGTTATTATTTACATTTACGTGCTGTGGTTCTTAAACTGTTGGCTAGAATCAAACTTTAAGTATTTTAGGAAGTGGAATCTCACCTGAAAACAAAAATTCTTGAAGGGTATTCAGGCATCTGAGACTGCAGGTGTGCCCTATGTGGGTTAGTTTGTGCTTTTACATATCCCTTCTGAGAGCTGCTTTACTATCTGTGTACCTTTACAGATGTTTCCCTTCTTCACCTGATAACCTCCTGTTGATGTTTCTTTCAAGTGAAACCTTTAGGTCCAAGTTGTATTGCTCTGGGCTGGGAGGGATGTGACTCTGTGGACTGCCATGGGCAATCTGCCTGTGTCAGCCTGGTGGAGATGGGGGGTGTTTAGAAGCAGAGAAGAGGAGGAGGATGGCAATTAGCACATGCTTTCGTAGTGAGATGAGAAGCTCAGGCTGTGACCACCTGGAGACAGCTAGCTAAGGAGTGGAGTAATCTGTATGAAAGAGGCTGGTGTTTACCTTGTGTCAATAAACAGCTGGAAACAACCAGAGAAGCCATCATTGGGTATAGTTAGCTTTCATAGAATTATAATAGAATGGCTTAGATTGGAGGGGACCTCAAAGCCCACAGAACTCCAACCCCGTGCCATGGGCTGGCTGCCCCCCACCAGCTCAGGCTGCCCAGGGCCCCATCCATGGCCTTGAGCACCTCCAGGGATGGGCACCCACAGCTCTGGGCAGCCGTGCCAATGCCTCACCACCCTCTGAGTATGGAATTGCTCCCTAATATCTGACTTAAATCTCCCCTTTTTTTTATTTTAAGGTCATTCTCCCTTGTCCCGTTGTTTACCTTTCCTGTTTCTTGGTAGCTTGTGGTAATGCTGGTGCTTGTTACCATGTAGCCAGCTAGACTCCTGCTGAACCTGACCCATGGTAAGTCAGTATGGCTCCTTCCTTCCTTCCCTCCCAGTGCTGCTCACACAGAGTGGCTCTGCAGAGCAGCCTAACCCCGCTGCAGTGAGGACAGGTACCCAAAACCTTGGGTAATCAGGGCTGCTCTGGCTGTGCCTCAAGGTACTTGCTTTTCTGTGTACGCTCCTTGTTTATGAACAGCTGCTGGGGTGCAGTGGATTCCTGTTTGGTTTTTTGTTTGTTTGTTTTGCCTTGAGCTGTAATATGTTGGAAGACTAAGCAGAGACACTTCCCACCCAGAAAATGAACAGATGAACGGGGGCACAGAATGTGAGCAAAACAGTGAAGGTACTGAGACGTTTCCGTGGGTATTGCTGATTTGGTTTTCCTTTTCTCTGGTCCTTTGCAATAGTAATCTTGGGAAGCAGTGGAGGAGAATCATCTCCACGTCTGATTGAGGGAGGAGGGAGAAAATGGCAGTAAAAAAAAAAAAAAAAAAGACATTGGTGCAATCACTGTAAGATATGTCTTTATTACACTGAATGGGCTCACCTTTGGGCAATTTGAATTAGTCTTTGAGAGAACTATGGTTGAAGTAAAATCAGGTGGTACGTGGCCTTGTTGTTTTTAATGTGGTTTTATTATGCATCTCTAAGCTTGCTTGGGAGCTGAAGTACTAGTGTTCTTAATTATCAAGTCATTTGAATAATGATGAACCATTTTCTAGAACCTGAAACTTGACCGCATCGTGCACCTGCCAGCAGAACTGACACACAAAATCTCAATTGACGTGGGCGTTGCAGTTTTTCTATGCATAAATGCTGCAGTGATGCCTGAATATGTTTATCCTGTGCCAGTGTCTGCTTTGAGGGACTTTGCATTCATAGCATGGAGGCCTTTCTAAAGAAAATCTAGGTGTTTTGAGACTTGGATGCTTAGCTTGGGGAAAGCTGCTTTGAAAAATCCTTTTCTCAGCTTGCAGATAGGTAATGAATGAGACCTTGAGCTCTGAAGAGCTGCACTGGTATTTTGAAGCGGAACATGGGATGTTATTTGGTCTTGTGGCAGCTGTTTTGTTCCCTTTTTAGAAATAAAATGTGTCTGTTACAGTTCTTTTGTTGGAGCTGGTTATTCTGCTGATGCTAAGGGGCAGCTATCTGATAACCCCTCGCAAGCAAAGCGGGCAGTTGTTCAGTTTTCCCTCCTTCACTTCTTCCATCCTTTGTCCTTGCAGGAGGCTTGGGAGCAGCACTGAAAATAACCTAAACCCTGCTTTAGTCACAGCACTGCCTTGGCTGTTTGCTCCTACAAAAGCATCTACCGTTTGGATTGTTTTTTAGCAGCCCGCTGTCTTAGAGCTGGAGTTCAGTGGCTGGTTTCTGTCAGGCTGGTAGGAAAGCAGGGTTGGCTGTCCCAGGGTGGAAGAGGCCTTCGCTGCAAGCAGTGGTGAGTAAGCAAGCAAGATAGGAAGGCAAAATCAATTGTACTCTGCACGCTCAATAAGCTGTTTTTCTACTGAAGAAGTACACAAACTCTTCTGTCCTGATTCTTGCTTCCTTCGGACCTTATTTGATTTCCAAAACAGAAAGGCATCCATGCAGAAACCCTGCAGCACTAAGGACCACTGCTCCTTGGGTCATTGTTCAGTATGCTTAGAGATGCACTCCTATTAAATCCATTTTGAAGTAACTAAATTACACATCATCTTAGAGCAAGTTTAGTGTGTTGTTTGTTTTCAGCGGATGGTCCAAATCAGCCTCAGCTTTGTGAACCTCAGTGTGAGACTGCTCCCTCCCCCCAACCTCTTGCATCTTCTTTCTCTGTGGCTGGATGTCTTTTCATCTCCTTCATTCCAGTGGGAAAACTTCAAGTCCAGACAGCAAAGATGGGCAGTAGCTTTCAAATAATTAAGTACAGATGTACGTAACTATCGCATGTGAGTTTAGCCATTATTTTTTTCTATTGACTTTCATTGGTATTTAGATTCCTACAGTTCTTGCAGCCTGCTGGAGACTGTAGTATGGTTGTACTCCAGTCAAAGTGGAAACCAGGTCTGTGTGGCATAACTGTCTCTGAAACGTTGCATCCATTTGTAGGTGAAATGAGAGGTAGGGTGGAACTTTTCTGCTTGTTGGCCTCGGCGCTACAAGTAACAAGCTTATTATTGCAGTGCTGGAACTGGTGTGTTTTGTATTTAAATCTCTGTTTAAAATACAACATACAACTAAAATTTGCCTGTTGACAGCAGTTGCATCATCTTTTAATTGGCGAGAATTGCTAATGGAGTATTCAGGTTCTAAAATTAGTTGTTTATTTTCCTTCTCTTCTTTTGCCCCAGGGTTTTGCATCAGATTATATGGCTTCTGTAGATCTGTTTGTGTTCCAGCGCAACACCTTTGTGCAGTTTTAGCTATTTAAGTAAGTGTTAAAAACACAGGCTTGGTGACAGCGCTCTTGGAAGCTGTAACTTTTTAAATGGTTTCTTACAAATTTTGTTTATGCATTGTAAAATGCTTCTCTTTTGTTTACTGTGAATTAATTCATTGTTATCCTTGTAAACCTGGGGCGCAAAATGTTGCAAGCTTACAGTGTTTTATCTTAACATAATGGCAGGTCCTCAGCTTTTGCAAATTGTCATAGCACCGTTGATGCTACTGTTTCTCTGGCAGTTTTCCTCAGGTGAGGATTTGTGCCATAGCACAAATAGCCATGTGATTGTTCTGAAAGATGGCTGTGCATGTTCTTTACAATATTTCCATGGGCTGCCTTTGTCGAAGGTGTGTGGTTTTGGTACAGTCTCTGTACTTCATGGAGAGTCTTTCTTTTGCTGTGTGATTGAAATGTAGACCCATGTCTGTGTGATTCTTTGGGTGAGAAGCAGAGATGTGTGGTCCTTCTGTTAAAATCCTGCCTTTCTAGAGGGATGCTCATCATGCACAGCAGTCCTTGGAGTCATTGTGGGCTGTACTCTAGTCTTTGACCAAAGCTGTGGCTGTTGCAAAGGAAGGTGTGAGATTTCTGTCAACAGATGCCTTTATTTAGTAGGGATTATTTGCTTTACGCCTGTTTTGAAGCCAGACCCAACTTCTTTCCATTGAATAAAACAGCCACCAAAAATGAAGAAACCAAACAAGTGGTTACTGCAAATACTTTGTGATCATCATTCTGCAGTAACTCAGTGGATGTTAGGTGCAAAGCTCAACCTGCAAGCACAGAGCTGTATTAATAACTGTTCTGTATCTGTTCCATTTTTCTCTACCAGTTGAAAGAGCCCTCTGGTATTTTCTTTCTATGAAAGTACTTACACACTGCAATCAATCCATATCACAGTGTCCTTCTGATTAACTCAGTGACCAGAGCTGCACAAGCCTCTTGCTATCAGATTTTATCCAGCCTTTGAATAATTTTTACAGACTTTTTTTTTACTTTTCTCCAGGTTTTTATGCAACTTATTTTTAGAAAGGTGCACACCAGAGCTGAGCACTGAGGGTTTTACTCATATCTTATATGCACATTGCTGCTGCCCTTTCTGTTTGTCCAGGGATTCCCAGCGGCCTATTTTTCTGCCACGGCAAGAAGGCTCATGTTGATTGTTTGCCTAGCATGACTTCTAGATGGTTATCAGAGCCAGTGCTGAACAAAATAGTCTGCTGTTTGCTGGATGTGGCCTGGGTCACTATTTCTTACTGTTTTCAGCTTCATTTTAATAAACTCTTTGAATAGATCTCTATTTCTTTTTGAAGTGACTTCTCTAAAGCTAGAAAGGCAACTTGACCGTTACAAAGGCAGCCCACTCTAACAGTAGTACTCCATGATCCAAATGTCTTAAATTTGTCTTTTGCTATGTTTTTTTTTTTTTTTTTTTTTCCCCTCCCCTCTAAGCAGTTTGTAAGGGAGGAGATGGTGGTGCATCTCATAATGATGCAGATACCCACTGAGCCTCAGCCGGAATGGCTGTTTGGGTGTAATCCCCAGGAGGTGATTATTGTTTAGGAATGTGTTTTTCCCCATCCATTCCTTCATCCCCTAACTGTTAACCATTCTGCTGTTTTTGGTAAAAATAGCATTTCTTCTAATATCCTCATTTCCTTCTGGTGGATGTAGGTAGGGGGAAGCAGGTATTGAGCTGATGGTGGGGGTTAGGAGATATGCTCTGTTGCTGTGACCCTCTTTCCATTAAGCTGTCCTCCCTTGGGTGCTTCCAGCTTTTCCCCATGATTGTCTTGGGCAGACCATACCGTGCACCAGATGGGGAGGGTAGATCACTTTTCCTCCTGTTAATATGATCCCATCTGTGAAGGGAGAGATCTCTATGACTCAAGCAAGTCGGGGAGTCCGATGTTCCAACCTTTCAGCCTTCAGCCAAATCTGCTGTTAAGATCTGATCCACTGCTATCAGCTAATATTGGATCAAGCTCTGGGATGATGAAAGCTTCATAAACTTGATTGTTGTTGATTGTAGCCGATACATCCTCCCTGCTTCAGGAGGGTAGAGTGCAGGGTGGGCCAGGCCCTGGCCTTGGGTGCAACCCTGGGAGCTGGAGGAGCTGCTGGGCAGCGTGCCAGCAAGGCTTTCACTGACATTAGAGGTGATGGACTAGATGGCCATCATCAGAAGCCCCTTCCAGCATCAGTCAGTGCTGTATGTGTTCTGCCTGTGCACCCTTTAGCACCTGGTTGCTCCTTCACCACGAGCACTGGGTTGCTCCTACTCTGTGTCCATACTTGCAGAAATAACATTTATGTGCATCTGCTGCAGGCTGTGTGAGCTCCTGGTCAGCCGCTGCTGTGCACAGAAGGGGAGCGTGGTGCCCAGCGTTCTTACTTGCTAGAGCGTGAAGCCTGCAAGTAATGATAATACAAGTGTATTTCAATTTGTAACCTGGCCCTCTGTATCAAGATTGGACTACTTCTGTTCTGTTGCACATGTGCATCACTTGGGGAAACATGCTGATAGTACTTAACATTTAATTGCTTCTCTTGATTTTATTTGTAAATTAGAATCTAGACGATCTGTAAGAAAAACCAGCGGAGCTTAATTGGACAACGTTTTAGAGGCACAAAGAGAAAAAGACATGCATCTCCGCAGCATTTGGTGCTGAGACAAATGCAAACTTATTTATCGATCCATACATATGCTGTCATATTTTAACTACCATCTAAGCTGGAGGTCATCTCTATACTGGATTGCCTGAGAATCTGTCGATCTTATCGCCTCGTGTACTCATTTATAGTTGTTTCCATTTCTGGCTTTGTTGGAGAGACAGCTAGTGTTTCAACCTAAATTAAAATCAATAAGAAGCAATTTCATTTGTTTTTAAACTACTGGAGCAGGCTTTTTTCCCTAGTAAAACTCTGTATGTGCAACTAAGTCACTTGGTTCATTCCGTCAAGATAATTGCCAGACCTCATTAATTCCTAATTTTTGCATATGTAGGAATGGGCTTATTTTCCAGTGTACCTAATAAAATGTCAAATATGATTTAAAAATAAACATTTATTTTAAATCATCGCTGGGAAGTAAATGCAGTAAAGAATATTTGGCAGTTAGAAGTAATTTAAAACCAGCTGGAGAGGAAGCATATGCTTGGGAGGCTATGCTGAATGGGTAGCTGTGACCCAGGAGAGCAGCTCTGGCAGGGCAGCACAGGCTTCCCCTGGTGTGCTTGGGCAGCACTCTGCAGGGATGGCTTCCAGTGGAAAAACTGGAGTCTGGATCTTTGTGCCTTCAGTCCTTGGCTTGGTTGTGTCTGCATCTCACTAATTCATGTAAGAAGCTGTTGTCATGTTGTCAGCTGGCTCTTTTACCACACAGCTAGCAGATTGCCAGCAATAACAATTAACCTGGGTCAAATTCAGCATGGAATTGAGACTGAAGCACTATTGGTACTTCCCAGATAAAGCAATGGTAAACCAGAGCATAAAATTAGAGTAAATGTCTGAAGGTAATGCTGCGATGAGGTGTCCAAAACAGGATGTGTTGCTGTGCTGGTAGGTTGATCACAGGCTGCACGAAACGGTCCTCTTCAGCCTGCAGCATGGGGTTCCTCGATGGACAGAGATGAGCACGCTGCTGTGTAATGATTGCCCTCGATGGCAGCTGATGGAGGTTCAGCTTTCACTGGCAAGGCTTGCTGACACTGTAGTTGCTGTCTGGTGGGAAGAATTGGTTTGTCTTAAGAAAAAGCATTCTCAGAAAGGTCAGACCACCTGCTATGGAGAAGATGATTTTATGTGGAGGCTTTTCGTAAGGTGTTTGCTCAACCCCTTGATGTGAAGGTGGGTATGTAGCGTTGTTGGGCCAATGTTTATACAGCACTTATAGTGTAGGCATTCTTAAAATTCTTAATTCCAAATCCCAGAACCTGTCAGAGGGCCTTAGTCTCGTTTAACCTTCCTTCTTTGAAGCTCCTGAGTTTTATGAGGCTACCTGTTACTTTAATCTCATGTTCATTTTTCTCTCACATTTTCCTTTGCTTCCACTTCCTTTCATTGAGATGTGTTAATGAATCAATGAGAGGGCAAACAAAAGGCATGAAGAGGCAGATCTGGTTACCCTGGCAATCAAAGCAGGAATCTGTTCCTTTAAGTTGCTGCTAAAGCAATGTTTTATAGGAACAAAACATAGTTAATAACTAGATGACACTGATGAAGAGCATGTTTCCCTCACCCTTGAAAGCAACTTGAGATACGTGCATGAACTGTTTGAATATGATTTCAAAACAGCAAATGATTTCTTTTTAATTTAACTAATCACTTAAAATCACACAGGAATTTATGCTTATGTGCCAAGAAGCCAGCTGTGTTTAAACATGGGAGCAGACCTGGTGCACAGTGGTCCAGGAATGCAAGGTAGAAGTGAATTGTCCACATGCTAGTGACACCTGTTAGAAGTGAATCCCAAGGTGGAGTTTGTCACTTGGATAATGTGTAACAGCACCAACAGGTCTCTGTCAAAAGGTGATTAATACCTCACGTCAAGCATTTGGCGTCATTAAGCAGTGTGATCTTTTGTCTTCTGACAATTAGCATTCAAGATGAAGCATAAGAGAGCTTTTTTTTTTTCCTGCACTGGGCCTGAGCAGCCTTATATTTTCATAGTAGTTCTGATTATACCTTCACACTTCACTGTTTTGATTGCTATCTTGATCAATGACTATTCTGTAGTCTGAGATTGCATTCCCCTCTTTGCTTCTGTACTTGGGAGCCATGAGCAGACGCTTTGGGTGTAGGCTGTGTGCAGCGCCCAGCACAGGTGAGGCTTGTAGGATGCGTGCTGTCAGTGGGTAACAGCTCTGGCTTGTCTCATTTGCACTCTGTTGGTAACAAGTTCACTTGCTAAATAATTCCGTTCTGATCTTTGGTTTTTAATTTACCCGACAGTTGTGCTTTCTGCTGAACTGAAGAGACTTCGAGCACTCACTGTAATAAGGCAGTGCTCGCTTTCTTTTTGAAGCTGGATGTTTTTAATCTATGTGCTCTGAGCGTGAGTGACAAGAATTGTTTCGATTTGCCTTTTTGCTTCTATTCTTGAAAGAGTGGCTGTCCTGGAATCTGCTACATTTGATTATGGTCCTTGGAAATAATACTGAAGCCCATGGACCTGACTGAGAGTGGTATTGATGAGCTGGAAATAAAACGCATTGTTTTAGAGAACACTATTTCTGTTCTCATTGACCACCTGGCCCATATGATACCAAGCAAAATAAAAGATCCAAGACTGCAGCACTTCCTGTCTGCTGGAGGAATGTGATGAGTTGTTCGCTGTATCCCCTGGTTCCTTTCAGTGACTTCTGCTGCAATTGATACAAGCAGAATCAACAAAAATTGGACCCTTCTGCTAGTTTTCATGCTTGCAAATGAAGTGGAGAAAGCTGAATTTGTTTTGCTGCTTAAGCCCTTGCTGTCGTTTCACCTGCACTGCATGAGAGGCCTGCTCATCTGATAGCATTTCCTGACTCTTGTTGTCCTGCCTTCCAGGAGGATGCTTCAGGAGTGCCGTGCTGGTTATGAAGCTGTTAATATTTTGGCTTTGTGCATGTCAGAAGAAAAGCTTCAGAAGTCTTTCACATGCACTGTAAGGGTGGTACGCTGAGTGTCTAATATTTGCAGTTTCTCCTCAGAAGGAGCTTAGGCTGAAGAAGTGGCTGTTATTAAGAACTGACAATACCTTTAGAACACTGCTTTGCTGTTCCTTTGCTCATTCATCTCTGCTGTCTTCCACTGAGAGTTCTTTGTGGTTATTTTCACTGTCTTTGCCCTGGGAGTTCCTGAGCCATTTTCCTTGCTGCAAAAGCAAAATACAGCAAGAACTAAAGTGCTGCTTTCCTGCTGTGTTGTCCTTGCTGTAGGTAATTACCCCTGATCTGCACAAATGCTCCCACAGGGACTGGGGGCTCCTTTCTCTGCCCCTTCCCTCTCTGGTGTTGCTGGGCCCTTATTCTCATGCAGCGTTTGCTGTCCAGGTCTTAGGTACCAGTTTTGCATTCAGGTTGTTAAGTACTGCTCTGGAGAATCATAGAAGGTCTTGGGCTGGAAGGGACCTGGTTTCAACCCCTGTGGAAGGCAACCCTGCTCAGGACATATCAAATTGCATAAGCCTCCACCCAGCCTGGCCTTGTACACCTCCGCAGCTCTCTGGGCAGCCTGTGCCAGTGCCTCATTATCCTTAGAGTGAAGAATTTCTTGCTAATATATTTGTGTATGAATACTACTGCTTTTAAAACCTGACATAATAATAATTAAGCTCAGGAGTTGTATACCTGAATAGATTTCTTCCATTTAAAGTAGTTAGTGGGTGTATTAGAGGTAGTATTCAGCAGATGTAGTAGAGTAGAACTGATTTTTGAATTGGGAGCTCATAATGTGTCTGAATCATGCTTATAGATGAAATTATGGAATTAGGTGTTTTTTTATTTCTTTTTTTTTTTCTGGAAGAATGGTGGTCTTCAAAGAACACACGAAGCTGCTACTTTGCAGAGTAGGAAACTGATGATTATACTGACATCTGGTTGCCAGCACCTGTTGAGATTACACAAAGAGTTCAACCAGTGTGGTGAAAGGCTAGGTTGTACAGTTGCATGTAATTACTTACACAGGACTGTTGCTTTTGGTCTGCAAAGCCTTCCCTTCAGTGTGGACTCCTACCTTGAACGTGATGGTTCAGTGTTGGATGAAATCTGATTAGTGAGTGATTTATTGGAATGTTGAGAAGAAAAGGCTATCTGCTACAGGGTATGTTGATAAGGGACAGTGATATTCCATTGCAGTTTCTTCCAGTGGTCCTGATGTTTTATTGTTTACGTGTTGTTTCATCAGTTTGGGCAGTTTGTGTCACTGAGAGGAAATGTCTGGAGATTGCTTATTTTCCAACACTAATACCTATAGACATTTTTTTTTCAATGACTAAAACCAGTGGAGAAGCGAGCTATTTGTGCAATCGTTTTTGCAGTCAGATTGCTCCCTCTTCCTGACTGTGCTTTGTTTTACCAACTATTCATTTTCTTTAGTGTTTTCAGAAAAAGACTGAAGAAGCAATAGAAGCTGTGGCATAAGGATTTGTACAATATGAGAACGGCTCTGATAGTAATGCCTATTTTATTCTGTTGGCCCACAGCGTTAGAGATGGATGGTGGTATGGCAGCAGAGGCTGAACCTTCCCAACTGTATCCCATTGCACATTGTTGCCATGGGACAGATGGCAGCAGAGGGGCAGTCTGGCAAAATGGCATCTGATGTGGAAGTGTGTGTGGAGCAAAGGGGTGTTGTTGCATTCCTCCAAGCAGAGAAAATGGCACCCATTGACAGTCATCAATGGCTGCTGAAACCAAGCAGTGGATGTGAGCACAGTGAGGCCGTGGGTGGTGTGTTTCAGTACCGGTGATGACAGTGGAAGACAAACCACGTTCCAGATGGCCATTCAGATTTCTGTGAGGGTGGCATGAAGGCTCTTGCTCATCTCTGGCAGTAATGCATAGCTAATGGTGGTGGATATGTTGGGAAAGAGCATTTTGTAGCTGAGCATTTGCTTTATCAAGTAGCGTTATTGTACTCTTTGTTGCAGTTTCCAGGAAAATAAATAGGAAGTGTTACTTTCACAGCAACCCACGTACGTGCTGATGTTCTGAAAACCAATTTAATTCTGTATGTATTCCCGTATTTTAATACAAACTTCAGTTATATTTTTCTTCGCCACTCCTTCTTCATTTCAGCTGCTTTCAGTTCTGTGCCAGAAGCATTTGTGAAGCCTGGAATTTTCACCGTGAGACATGTGAGAATTCTGCAAGTGACAGTTAGAAGGTAATTGCATGGTATGATGTAGTAGATCACAGGTGAGTTACCAAAGGCATAAAATAAAAAATAATTGAGGGAATCCAATGATAATTTTGAAGAAGGATAAAAACAACAACAACAAAACAAATAAAAAAGCAAGCCAAAAAAAGGCAGCTGATTTTGGGGGGCAGTGTGTTGTAGGATTTCAGACCGAGGGCTTTTTGATGTCCTGGTTTGAACTTGATTCTGAAGAAATGTAGGAATTTAAGAGCTGTCGGCTGTGTCGGCCCTGCAGTCCCCGATGTCTCCTGATGTTCCAGTATCCCTGCAAAGGTCACCAATGGACAAGGCCGTTGCTGTTTTTGAAATGACGAAGCTGGACATACACACTAAAAATACTCTCTAAAGTTGGCTCGTGTGTAACCAGCACTTCTCTGGATGACAGTCTGCATTTTCATCACTTCCAGGATGTTGCGCCAGGTTGAGTTGCTCTCGCTTTTGTTACTGGAGTTGGAGCCAACAGCTACAGAAAGGCTGAACCCAATACCCTGCCTTCCTTGTGATGAAGGCCTGGGCAAACACATTGCACCTGTGACTGGCAAACTGGACTCCTTTGTTTTCCTTAGATCCAAGTCATTCCTGATGAAGATGCAGTTAAAGCTAATCAGACCTGAATGGTTTGGGCCATGTTTATCACATAGGCCATGTATTTCTGTATACGTGTGGTGCTTAAAAGACTGCAGGGAAAGGAGACAACCACGAAGGCATCCCGTTATTCCCTTGCCTTCAGAGGTGTTGTTTTGGTCAGAAGTGTATTGTGAGATTCCTTGCTATGTTCTTCCATCATCGTGAGTGTGGCTTGTGGGTTGTGTTAACGTGGGAGCTTTGGTACACACTGGTTAGCAGCTGTGAGGTGTGGCTGTGCTTCATCCCTTCCAGACTGACTCAGCAGGGTGCTTGCAGGCTTACTGATGGGGCTTTGAAGAGCTGCTATGCTGGGGTGGGGCGTTGCGTGCCCCAGCAGAGGTGATCAAGGATGAGTTGCTGCTGTGAAAAAGGAAGTCAGTATCTCCTGTGCTGCATTTAGCTGGGCTCAGCTGCATGTGGGTGTGAAATGGCAATAGATGCTATGCCATCAGAGAATTCTGGCTCGTTTTTTTCCTTTAATAGCCTGAATGCTTTTTAGATACGCCTGTTTACAAACCCATCATGCACTTCCAAAAAAGAAGTCTTTTTGTAGGGTTATCTCCATTTTCATGTCTTTCTCTCCTAGAGGCCACCACTGCTGACCCTGTACCCATCGAGCTTCCACTGTGTTCTCTTCAGGATAAATCTGACTTGCTCTTGAACTTCATAATCATGAAGTCAGTGTCGATACTGAGCTGGAGGAATGTTTGTAGCATTCAAGGAGGACAAAAAGAAGTAGTGTCTCCATTCACCTTTCATCAGATAGCTCTCTAAGAGAGGCCAGCCTCTGGTATAAACCAATGTGCAGTGGCAAAGAGATTAAAAAAAAAAAAAAGATAAATCCACTAATCATCAAATAAGTGTCTGAAAAAGCAGTTCTTTCTGGTGAAGAAAACAAAATTTTTCTGGTTGATAACGTTGGTATGCTATTGATCATGCAACAACCAACTTAGCAAGTTTGAGTTCTCATTTTAAAAGGCATCCTTGTTAAATATTTGGGCATTCATACTCCCCCTGGGTTGATCAACTGTTTGAAATGAATTATCTCACAGTGCTGTCACAATTAGAGAACGGCACACTCAGGTGAAAGGGTTTGTCAGTTTCGGAGACTGGAGAGAGATTCTTAGTGAAAATGAACATCCTCCCAAGGTTAAATTATCTATTTAAAAACTCCTCCAATTACATTACTGCATAGAAGGATTTTTTCTTTGCTTTTTTTTCTTCCATGTGTAGAAGAGTTAGCAGAAGACAAATGACATAATTGGAGGGGGTGAGAGAGAGAGACTTTATATGTGCTTACTTCTAACAGAATGAGAAGGATAAGGAGATGGTGCTGGGGAGCAGCCTTCAGACATCCTAATCCTTTTTGGTTGCAGGTCTGTAAAGCAAAGAGTCAATATTTGAGCCAAGTGACAGATAGCTTTCACATTGCACAGGAGTGCTATCTGGTGCTTGCTGCCACCCAGCCTTTTTTTTAATAAGAGAAGGTTAAAAAAAAAAAGAAAAAGAAAAAACAGCCCTCATATTAGAGTGTTTAGCATCCTACTTTTTGGTCTCTTACAGCACAGAGTGTATTATCTGTTGCGCTGAACTGACATATTTCTTTGTGCACAAGATATAGCAACTTAAATGAAAATTTGACCTGTAGCAAGAGAATGCACTCTGTTTAAATTGGATATGGAGGATTATGGCAGAAAAAGATCATTGAATAAGGAGGTTTTTCAACTAGCCAGTGAAATATATGCACCAAATCAAACTTTGTCTTGCTAGGATTTATTAATAGGATACGAGGAAAAACGCTTCCTTTGAAGGTTAGAGAGTAATTATGTAATTGTGTTTGTGTAATTTGACTTGAAGATATGTCCTTGTAATTTGGTAAACTGTAGATCATGTTCTGATATAGTGTATTTTTCTTGTGCCTCATATTGACACATGTAATTGCCTTATGAATGCACACTCGGTTTGAAGCCATTGCACCGCCCTCTGCACCTTGAGAAATGCACTTTGTGGTCCGTGGTGATGCTCTCTGCGTGGATCTTACCTGTGCAGCAGCTGGACACCTTTGCTTGCTTCCTTGGAAGTATATGGCTAATTGCTATTCTTCATAGCTTCATTCTGCTGTCATACAGCAGAATAACACTTACTATACGATGCCTTAATTTTTCCCAGTGTCAGGGTGCAGCACGCAGTGGTCACAGTGCCCATCTGTTGGAGGCTGGCTGGGAGTAGCCCAGCATGCAGGTGTGCAGCTGCTTCTCTGCTGCAGGTGTGCTTCCTGCTGGGCTGCGGGAGCAAAGCAGCTTTGATCAAGACAGTGATCATACGCATCAGCACAACATGTATGTAATCATGAATATTCTGTTCTAATGACAGTCGCTTATTAGATGGATTTTAAACTCAGTACAAGATGGGAGCTAAAACACGTAGGCAGAATAAGGAGAAAGCTACTGGTGCAGTGCTGTGTTGTTGGTAAACTGCTTTGAAATCAGCAGGAAACGTTGGGTGAGTGATGATGCATACTTTGAAGGAATTAATAATTTGAGTTGAGCTTCTTGAACCAGAGAATCTGAGACAGGGCTGCTCTTGGCTGATGAAGCAAGGAGAGATTTTAAATCTGGGATGAAAGCTCAAAACACTGCAGAGAGAAGTAAAAATAAATCGGATAAGATATGTCCATGGGAGTGTTCTGGGTACAGAGTCATGCTGCAAAGTCAAATCACAATAAATCTGTGTACAGACAAAGCAGATTTGAAGTCAGGTTTTTGCTGGGCTCTATTAGTTTCTCCATTGCTGGGGCCTGAAGAAATGACTTAAAGTCAGAGAATGGTAAGAATGGTAAGAGGCTTGAAAAGAAACTGCACTGTTTACAGCTTACTTCTGTCCTTGGAATGAAATGCTGTGTACGGTTCAGAGCAGAAGGCGCTGAGTGAAGTTAAGCTTAATCAGAATAGACCTACACATGACTTTGCATAAGGGGGGGGGGGAATCAAAGGACTAGCAAATTTGCATAGATAACATTTGAATTGTTAATTCATATTGCACTTCATTGCAGGGATGTAATTTTTAATTAAGAGTAAAATGTGGTAGATATTTTAAATGGGAAATGATTATAATTGCAGATGGAAATTGAGGTAATGAGAACTGGTTTAATTAATTGTTAAAACTTCAAGTTTCTCTTTTATTTCTTGTTTATAAACTCGTTGTCTGTGGACACCAATGGCTGTTTTTTGGATGTTTTGCATGCAGTGATTAAGGTGTGGAATATTGGGAGCAAAGAGTCAGAGTGTGAGTCGTGTCAGTGCTTGGGGCACCATCTGTACGGATGGACTCAGGAGCACCTTTGGTGGCTGGACTTTGCTGCTTGCAGGTTTGGTGTGAAATTGCATTGTAAAAACTCTGCTCCCAAAATGTCCCTAAGGGCATTTAGGGCACAGCCTGTTCTGAGCAGCTTTAGATGCTGCAGCTGTGGGGTGTGAGAGTGAGCACCACTGTATATCTCCATGCGTGGCTGCTTTTTCTTGTTAAGTCTTTGCTACGCTCTTTTAAGACTTCCTGCTGCATTTCCCTAAATTCAAGGATATAAAACCTATAAAGCAAACCTTTCCTGTTCAGGTAGGCTTGCCATCTATGGTAAAGAAAAATCTTTGTTGAGAATTCTTAGCAGTGGAGGATCCTTCTGCCACTTGAAAGCTTGGTAAACTTATTCACCAGGCATAGAGATTTGCATCCAGAAAGGATTTTGACGTGAACAAAATTAGCGTTGCCACTTATATTAAGAGCCATGTATGAAGTCTGTCATCTCTGGCTGCAGAGGGACTTGGAGAGAAGTACAATTAGCGCTAATTGGAGTTGCGTCTGAATCATCTGTCTGTTGGTGTGAGAGCGGACCCTCGAAGTGATTGGCAGGAATTACCTGTCTGCTCTCATTCCCTGCAGAGCTGCTCTGTTGCATCGCAGCACATCACCAGGGCAATGAGAGTTTAGCAGGAGGCCAGCTAGTGTTCCTGAGCGATCCATGCAGTGCCGACGCTGAGCTTCCATGTGAGTTACGCAGTGTGCCGGGTAGCACAGCCTGGAATAAAGACATACTAGAATTTTCTCCTGTAAACTTGTTTTGATTCCTGCAAGTTTCCTTGCTCTGTGATGCTCTGTGGAGCAGGCACAGAACAAGGACTGGCATACCAAAGAGTTGTGTAACCTTTTCAATCTGTATAGGAGTTTTCTTTTCCTTTTATTATATGTTTTTCCCCCTCATCGTTTGGAAAAAAAAAATCACTTCACCTGAAAGCTGGCCTGTGTTACCCGTTTTGGTCTTGTGAAAAGTTTCGCCAAAGTAGATAAAAACTATATATGTGGAAAGAAACATTTCTGCTTAGTTTTGTTGCCCCCTGGGTAAATAAAATAGAAATAGAAAGCAGGAACCTAAGAAGTAAACTAATATTCAGTAAAATGATAACATAATTTGCTTGAATGACATCGAAACATTTTTCTCCTCTGAAGTACCCAACCAGAGATATGAAGGATGGCAATGTCTCTAGGGTAATACACAACTGATAGCAGTGCATTCATTTGCATTTCTTCCCTTTACCTTGTGTTTCCTTTTTTTCCCCTGAAGCGCATGTGTTGGGAATTGGAAATGCAGTTGCCTATTATACACTGGCGGTAATCTTTCAATTTTTTTAATGTAAAAAAATAAGGCCACAAACAGCAGCAGCCATTGATGTATGGGGCTATTGATGGGAATTGAATTTGCGAAGGGAAAATGGGATTTCGTTGTAGTCTGAAATGATAATGATGTCGCCCAAATGGATCTGTAATGGTCATTCATTCACTTTTTTTCTGTAGATTTGTGGCTTAACAAAACATGTTTATGCAGGTGACTATGAAAGTACTGTAGGTTCACTCTGAGTGTGAGTTAATAGCTAATGGCAAATAATAAGCATGCGAAGTCTGAGCTTGAGCCTGTTCCCAAAGACTTTGTTAGGTGAAGGAAGGGTTGCTGTGATTTATTTCCCTAAGAGGGAAGGAAATGATCGGGGTAGTGCTTCTTTGTGAGATTTAGGGAGTAATATAAAAGAAAATGCACCTTGACGGGAATTCTTAAAAATGCATGGATTTGTTGTATCAATCTTGAGAATACTTCGTGCAGTGCAACAACATACCATGCTTAGCATAGCATCGAGCTAAAGGCAGACCTTGTCCCTAAGAGTTTGTGGTCTGAGATCAAACTGCGATGCGGCACATTGAGATGCGGCGTTCTGTGCCTGTATTCCTGTAAGCTGGAGGTGTACCTCTTCTCCTTCCTTGGCTTCCCAAAACTATAGGCTGAATTTACATCTGGCTGCCAAGGGGCTGCAGAGCCCGCCGTATATCCTCGCTGCAGTTTTATGTGCCTTATGGTAACTTCTGTTGGTCGGGTTCCAGTGGAGCTCTTTGTTCCGTCCTGTGAAAGTGAGGGGAGAAAGGATGTGTCGGTGTTTGTATGGGCAGAACAAACTGGTGACAGCAGAATGATGTTTTAATTGGGTGGGTGGGTGTTTGCCTTTTTAGGGAGACACCAGCCAATGGCATGCTCAAACTGCCTTCTGTTTTAACTGGCGTCTAATCCTTGTTAAATGCTGTATAATTTAAAAGTATGAATAGAAGTAATTATGGAGTATGGGGGGGGGGCGAAAGGGGGAGATTCTGGCTTTATAAATATATTCCACAGTGTAAATTTTTCCATTTAAAATCAATACAGCCAGTGGTTTGGGTGCAAAAGCTGCACATGTGCCCCTGTAAATGTAAAGCAACCTGATCTCAAGCTGCAGAAGAAGAAAAGGGAATGCATGAGGAGAGCCAGAGCTGGTTTACCTGTAGTTAACATTGCCATTCTTTTCCTCTCACCGCTGATAAAGCACAAACGCTCCCAACAAAGAGCTTGGCTTAGCACTCCCAGGATGTGCTGCAGACCTCGTGGGGCTCCCTGGGGAGCTCGAGCACCCAGAGCCATGCTGATGCTGGGCAGGAAGCCTCCTGCTGTGAGCAGGGTGGCTGAAGTATTTCCTGCAATGGAACTTCAGCTATTTTGGCTGCAGGCCTGGCTGCTTTCGCAGGGTTTGTGTTTATGTTGTGTTGTGTTTGTTTTTTTTTAAGCATTCCACGAATGGTCTTGATGCATGAAGGCTGTGAGCATCATGAGTCTGTTTATTTTAATTGGCTTTGCTATCCTGATAAGCTAAAGGCAGAAAGTTGGGCAGCTCGGGGGGACTGTGGGTGGGGGTTCTGTTTGTTTAGTTACTGATGTCTGACAATGGCAGGTTTGTTGGAGAACACAGCGAAGCTGACGTCGTCTGGGTTCTGACATGCCCCATCTGGGTGAACTGCTTGGGGCAGAGGCTGTTCTGCTGTCAGCACGCTTACAGACCTCTGCAGAGCTCCCCAGTGCTGCATCCATATAAATGGCATGTAGGGACGGTTCTCTTGTCCCCTTCCTTTGTCAAGGATGGTAGCTTTCTCTCCTGTTCCATTTTTCTGGTCCATTTTGCACAATGATCAAGTTGCAAATGCCAGTGCACATTGGTTGCTTTTTAATGGTCATTTTTTGATTCAAGGAAACCTGTGATGGGTCTTTCCTTCCTATGAGCGCTTAAAGGAGCAGTGCTGAAAGAATCAACCAACTTTGTTTTGGATATAAGTAGCTAAGCATTGAACCTGCATTCTCAAATGTTAGAATAAAGCTTGATTTGCCACTGATGACTCTGAAAATATTATTGCATCGTATTTATCTTGTACGTCAGTTTGAATGAAGTATATTTTCTATGAGATTTAATCATGCTTTCAGTTCCTCTATGAAAGAAACTTACTGATACTTTAAGCTTTGACTTTGGAGATTATTTTCTAGTCATTTATTCATGATTTATTTTATGAACCCGTATAGTAGTTTCAGGAATACATGGATACTTTTGGAAGGTGTAAGATCAGACTGTTGATTTCCTTAGCCTAGATATGATGGCGGTGGTTTCCATGCCTGGAATCATCCAGGCAAAACACAGCAGATTAAGCCTAATCCAAACTATTCTGTGTATAAGGTTTATTTCAGTCCTGTGCCCTCTGAAGCCATTCATTTTGCTTAAGGACTGCTATCAAATGGGTATGATATATAAGATGTAGCTTGATCGAAGTTCAGCTTTCTTCCATGCAAGGCTGTCTGCTGTCAGACACCCTGTATTTGTGATTCAGGGCTGGCTCAGTCTCTCTCCCCCTTTGCAAAACAACTGCAAAGTGTCCTAAAGCAAGGACTTCATTCTGAGTCAACTTGAGTGGGACTAAGTGTTTCAGGGCTCTATAGGATTGACTGCTAAACAAGCCTGTTCCTCATGATAGAATAATTTGTGTTTGTGAAGCAGTGGTCCAGAATTATCTGAGCTGTTGTGTAATTTGCACTTTAAATGAACATAGTCTCAGGGGAAATGCTGGACTGAAGTTATTTAAATCTTAGCACAGTGCAGTGAATGTTGCAAAAGGCTTTCCAGCTGTTGGCACCTGACCTATCTGAGACATGGTTCATGGGTGTCTCTTGGAAGTAGTGCAGTTGCAGGCATTGATAGAACCATAAGAGTTATCAGGTAACACAAACCTAAAGGCAGACTATGTGACATCTTGAGTTTGTACTCAAGGCACAACCAAATAAAGGTGGATGGAATCATGATGTTGTTGGCTGGAGGAGCTGGAGGTGTCAGTTTGTGTAGCTGACTCATCCTTCGTGGCTTCTGGTCTTGAGTTCATATTCCGATTGCCCTGCTGGGTGTGTTATGCTGACTGCAGCCAACAGGACCCTTGGTTTTAATGCTGTGCTCTGGCCTTGTACGTTGGCCCAACAACCCATTCTTACTCAGCAACATGCTTAACCATGAGGTTAACTCTTGCATTGCTTCAAGTATGTTTCTAAATTGGAGCCAGAATAGTGCAATTGAGTAGTTTCTCACTAAACAAGTAGATTGTTGTTCTTTAAATGAATACAAGCAAAATCTTCCTGAAGCCCTATAGTTGATTATACTGCTTGGTGTTTCTATTCTGTTTTGGTAAAATATGCATTTTGCTTTAATAATTCTCTGCTTGTACATCATAAATGCTTCTCTGCTCACTACAGCGGGCAGGGAGGGGAATCAACATGTCATTAATTCCGTGTTTTTTTGGGTAGGGCTCACTGAAGTTACCTTCTTGTTTTGATATGGTCTGTCTTCAGCATCATGCAATGCAGTGGAGGACCATGCTGCTACAGCTGAGCTAAGAGGTGTTTTGATCAAGGTGTATTAATGAGATGAAGTTCTCAAGTTAACCACAGTGTTCTGGTTGATCACTGAAACTCTTCTTTTGAGTGCATCTGTGCAGACGTTGTTCTGAGTGCTTTTGTTCAATAAAGTTTGGTAACTTTACTGGAAGTAGTGAGTAAATTTTGTCTCTTCCTTACTTAGCATCCACATAAAACATTATGCTCATGAAACATTTATGGTAGCAATCCATTAACAGAAAGACAAAGGTTTTCATCTGCAGAAGATGGCCAAAATGTCTTGCTGAAATGAAGCCTGTTCTCCAGCTGTTTTGTATGCGTTATGGCTGCCTCTTTCTGAAAGTCTGGAAGGTCCGTGTGATGTAATGCAGTGATACCTTTGTGTGCAAAGCTGCTTGGAAGCAATCTGAGTCAACAGGAAAAGCAATATCTTCTTAAAGCGTGTAACTTATATTAGTTCTGTGATCTCAGGTATGAAGGAGATAAAAAGGGCAAGGGTTTACTGTAGATTCTCTTGAAGGCGTGTAGAGTTCTTGAAGCAGTAATAAATGGCAGATTAAAATTGATCTCAGTGAGACTTCCAATGTTAACCAGTGTTATGAAAGTAAATGACTTCGGCGCTTTGGCTGCTTCATCAAAGGGGTCATGTTGTATTGTGCTGTCAAGAAACTGCTTTACCTGAAAATTTCAGCTATGGGAAGAACCTTTCTGGAGCATCTGTAGAATAATAAGCTTAAAATTATAATGACGGATGGCACGACTATTTGTGTGTATATACACACACATCATTTTAATGGAAGAGATAATGTTCTTGAAGATGAGATTAAGGATTCAGAGGCACATTAAAAGTAGAAATATTATTTCTAAGTGATGGGGAGATGAGAATTTATTATTGAAATATGTTAAAATAGTAATTAATACTGTTAGGAAATGGTAGGAGAAAAACTGTCGGGTTCAGCTGGTACAGATGAGCAGTTCTAAAGCCATGGATTGCCATGAATCACTTCCTCCAAGTGACAGGATTGCTGGGTGTGTTACGTTAACAGCAGTGATTCTGTGGGCTTGGATGCAGTAAGGGGAAGAAAGGGATAAGAGTGTCTATATATGTTGTTCTGCTTTGAAGGGCAGCTGGCTTTACAACTGCTTGGTGAGCACAGTAGTAGGCCTAAGGTGAGCAGCTGCTCAGATGCCGAGCCTGCATACAGAGTACCGATGGGGCTTCTGTGCAGCCAAAACAGGGATGTGGCCAGTGAAATGGGTGGGGCTGTGCCTTCCTTCACCACTCAGGAAACCGATGGATGGCTTTCTTCTCATATGGAAGTTTGAGCCTGCAGTGCCAAGTGTCTGAATTTGTATGGAGGGGATGGGTAAACATTCATGATATTGTCCACTGACCAAAAACCATTTTGGTTGGAGCATGGGACTGAACCAATCCGTGCAAACCATTATAGCTGCATAGAAAAGTGAATTTGTTACAACATAAGCATGGAGGACTCTTTCTGAACTGTGTTGTGTTGGTTGGTTGTTTCTTAATTCCTTATGGATGTGTGTGGGCCGTAGGAGATGGCCTACTTGACATGCCTGACACTGTTACTACCTCAGGATCTCTTATTCTTTTGGAGGGGTGCTCAAAAGTTGAAGGCTGTTGTCCCAGCAATTGCTCAGAAAGCTCTGGATGGAAATTCTTCTGAGAAGCACAACGTATTGTGTAGATTATGTGTTTCCAGAGGAAAGAATCATGGTTGTGTTAGTTCAAGTGCTTAAAATGTCCAAAGTGAGTTACAGAAAGTTATACATTTGTGGTGAAGACATAATATATTTTCTTCCACGGAAGAATAAAGCTGTTCTATTTTTGTTCTGCCACAGTAGTGTTAAATTCATGAAATGCAAATGTGAAGTCTACGTACTGAGCATATTTGCCTTAACTCTGGAAAGGAACAGGAGTTTATTATTAAGCACAGAACAATTTTTCAAGGTGTCGGTTTACATTCCTTTTGCTTACTAATGAACTATGAAAATTGATTACTAATGAGGTATAGAAATGGAGATTCTGCCTCTTCCCAAGTACAGAAATGTTCTCTATGCAGGAAATAAAATGACTTGTTATAGCGTGTGGAGAGTATGGCTGTTCAACAGACTGTTCTTTTATCTGTGGGGCCAGAGCTTCATCAGCCCCCAAGTTTCATATTGATGCCTACACTTTTCCTCTGGTAGCTCTTAAAATTAAGGTTTGACGCCAATACATAAATCTCCAGCACTTCATTAAGGAGATTCTTGCGTATAAAATTAATAAGCTGAGGAGCACTGAATCAGAACTGAACTTAAAGACGATTTAGTTTGTGTGGAGATGCTGTATTTCAGGATGTTGAATGCTGTGTATTGATCCTTGTGTGCTGTCTGGTGTTTGAGAACAGCTGAGGTGCTCTGTCTAGTTTCTTTTTTTAGCCCTTGAGCACAAAGATGAGGGAGACAGGATCTGTGAGACAGGTAGAAGGAGATAGAATGCGGACTTCCAGCAATCTGCAAATCTGCAGGAGATGCAGAGCTTTCAAAAGAAATTTGATGAGAGCATCTCCAGTCTTGTATATTAATTTCAAATCTCAAAGCTAATGAGTTCATGTGCAAACAAAATGTTAACCCAAGTTAGGGATGATGAGTGTGTGCATACACTCGTATAATAATATGCACGGGTTTTAGAAGGGTCATTTATTTCTAAAAAGCCTTGAGGAAGTAGCTGATTGGGAAGAAAATAATTATAAACAAATATGGTTGGAAACATCTAGAATGCTTTGTTATACACCCTCCAAAACTGGGTGTTCTTTTCAGAGAGGCAGTAATGTGTTTTTAAAGTCCTGACTGGGTGAGCTAGAAAGTGGAAATAATAAAAAAGGAAAACTTATGGCAAAATCTATAAGCAGAGCAGCAGCAGTAAAAGCAACTGATAAAGGGAGGCAAGAGTCAATGAGGAATTATTGGTCAGCTGAGAAGAAGTATTTAGAATGAAGTGGGACAAACCAAAAACTGAGCCTTGTGAATGATGGTGTGAGTAAAAGACAGTAGCACAACTCACCATGATCATTGCTGGGCTGTGCAAAGTAGTCACGCTGTCTGCAGTGGGGCTTCAAGTTTGGTTGGAGCAGTGATGTGACAGACCTTGATTTCTGTAAGACATTTGATTTAGGTCTGCATGACAGTTTAACTTGAAGAATAGGATGGGGTGAAAGGGGTGCAACAGCTACAGCTGGGCCAATTCTGTCCTAAAGTAGAGCAGAAAGGTTTATCTCAAGTATCCCCAGTGGGCTGTAATAGAGTTGGGTTGCTGGCCCAACAGCACTGTTGTAGTGTCCCTATGACATTAAGATCTCTCTCTCTCTCTCTCTCTCTCTCTCTCTAGAAATGGCATTTGAACAGATGCTGCTCTTCCCCTTACATGAGCAGGAAGAGCCAGTGCAATGGGAGGCTGTGTCCGATGCGAGTACCATCCGTTTGTTTTGCCAGTGTAATGCTGTCAGAGCTTTATTGAATGAGCTGACTTCAAGCTGTTGATATAGTTCAGACCTTGGCAGCTCTCTAATCTCCTTGAAGCTTTAGTGTTTGATTGCATTCGTTTGCCCTGCAAATAGTCAACTGTGTAAGTTATCTCGAAGTGAGAATATATCTAAAGCCTGTGTTTATAATGGACAAGGTTCATAGGAGTGCAGATGCTTTGCAAAGCGGACACGGACTCCTTTCTGAATATGCAGTGCGATGCCGGGTTCTGCTTCCTGCAGCCTGTCAGACCAGATCTTTACAAGAACCTGTAGGAACAAATATTCTAGCGGAGCACTCCAGTGCCTTTCCTCCTGTGGACGCTTAGCTTTAATTATTTAATGGTTTGTTAAATCATCAGAGCCTGCTGTTTGCAGTCACTGCTGCAGTTGTACGTTAATATTGAACGGTGGCTTCCTACCTGCTGTGTATACATAAACCAACATTTGTTTGGTCATTATTGGAGGGACGAGTGGTATGTGAAGTGATACTTTTTCTGACAGACGGTTGATTGAATTCTGTTGTGATTTTCATGTTTTGTCATCTGTGTCTGACAAGTGTGCCTTTCCACATTTTGTTAGGCTTACTAATTCAAGAAAATAATGCTTGCAGTTCATTCCTCATTGATAAACTGCTTGATTTCAAATAGATGATGCCCAGGTATAAGACAGCTGCTGCCATCAAGGGTCTGTAAATAGGGGCATTCTAAGTGGACCCTCCTACAGCCTTATCTTTTGGGTACCAATTTGACAAATCTGTGCTTAGACTTCAACATTGCTGGGAATTGGAATGCAGATATGTTGGCTGTTTTCTGAGACTATATGAAGAAGGACTGTATATTTTAGGAAATGCAAATGCTTTTTTTTTTTTTTTGCAGCTTTTAAAAAACATATATAGGGTTCTCATTGTGGTATCTATGAAAAGCTGCTTTGGAGGAGGTGATGGCACTTGTGGTTTTTTTTGTACTTCATGGAAGTTATTTAAGTGTTTGTCATCCCTTTTTCTACCTGCAGTTTTTGTGGGTTTTTTATGTTGTTGGTGTAAAGGTAGCAACTGAACACTGCACACTTAAAAGCTTTCTGTCCTCAGACAGCGGTGGGTAATGCAGCCATTCAAGTCTCTGCTTGTAACTTCTTGGGACTACTAGGAAGCAAGATAACAAACCCAACCAAACAAAAATCCCCCACAGATGTTGAATGCCCTGAAGTCTTGAAGTTTATTAGCCAGCCTCTGATCAACAGGCTCCTGTAGTTAGGACTGTATATTCGTTTTGTCTTTGGAAGGAAAGAAGGGGATGGATGGGTGGTCCCTGGTCAGTGCTGGCTGTTTGCTCTGAGCTGTGTGGCAGCATTCTGTACTGAATTGGCACAGGCTGTCTCATATCAGGGCACTGATCAGCTTTTGGAAGGAAATGTCAGAATCTCTAGAAACACATCCTTTTCCCAGACAAATCTGTTGCTCTCTGTCTGGTGCATTGCACAGCTGTTCAAACTGCCTGGCTAGAATGGGGGAACATTAACTGCTGGAAAGGGGTGGGAGGTGTCTGCTTGCAGAAGTCTAAATGTAGCTTGTAGGTGTTACATTACTGTGGTTTTCTCATTCAGCTGTAATTGGTCATAAAAGTCGCTGATCAATAGTACAAGCAGGTGATTAGCTGCTGGGCTTCAGAAGGCTTCTTTTAATCTGCTCGGTACAGAGTGCTGAAAATTGAAGGACGTGGTGAAATGCTGGTGATGGAATGAACGAAGAAAGCGGGATTTGGGGTGTCTTCATGAACCAAGGGCTCATAGATCATCAAATCGGAATTTGTCACATGTTTAAGGTCCAAAAGAAAATCACTTGGTTACTTGGTTGGATCTTGCAAGATAACTAAATGAGTCACTGAAGGAAATATTTATTCAGCATTTAAAGAGAGAGGTTCACTGCATCTGATTGTACAGAGGAGTCATTTTCACAGTAGGGATGTTTTCATCAAACACAGAGGTTTAAATTTTTTCTTCCTGCTATCTCCTTTAGAAATTTGGTATTTTTAAGTAACGTACGTCAGAGTTCAACCAGTAAGATCACAAAATTAACTGAAAGGCAAAAACTTGAGGTCTGCCAAGGATGAGCTTTCTAAAATGCAGCAGAACCTGAAAGTGCATTGGTGCGCCCTACGAGAATATGTTTCTGCAGGCAGAAAACTCATAGGTGGTGTAAGGTGCAGTGGTGTGTCCTCCAGTGCTCCCATTCCTCTTTGCATCGATTGTGGCATGAATCTTCTGCAAGCATACCATTTGATCATTAATTTAAGGGCTGTGGTACCATGCAGATACAGCAGGCTGGGAAGTCCATTTTGTCCATATTGCTTTCATGTTACCACTTGAACGTTTCAATCTCCAGCCCTAAAATAGCTTTCAAATGTAGGTTTCTGAATGGAACATATAAATAAATGCACTCTTCCTTTCCCAGAGAGGCAGGAAGGGTGTGTATGGGTTTAACTATTTCATCAATCTTTCTCAGATGCATTACTAACACAGAACAATACTTTCCCTGCAGCCACCCCCGAAACTGGGCTTTGAAAGAAACACTTATTTTTGGTGGGACATGTGATGGTATCCTGATGTGATTAAAGACTTATTTCAAAATGCTTGTTTTTACCCCCTGAAGCAAGTGGAAGTTCAAATTAACACTGGAAGTTCCAAACAGCAAGTATAGAAATGCAGAAATCCCCCGTGAGATTTGTTTTATATATATATAGATAGATAGATGTAATTCAGAACTGTCTTTAAGAGAGTTTTCAGTCGGAGACTTCTGTGCAGCCCCTTCTACTGCATGACTTCTCACACTGTGTTTTCCATACTGAAATCTGCTGCAATAAATTGGCTTTGGAACGTGTGAATTTCTATTGCTTAGAAATAAGCTAAGCAAACACGAAACCTTGATTTCAGTTTTGCCACCCAAATTTATCTGGTAATTTTTTTTCCTTTTTTCTTCCCTCTCTGAGTGTTCAAGGTTTGTTATTACAGACAATTTAAATTCCTTTTCCTCGTAGTAATCTCTTGCTTGCACATACAAGATAACAGTCACATATATGGTTTTGCTGGATTACTGAATTGACAAAGCACCAGTATAAACAGCAGCGCGTTGTGAGCAGAATTAGCCGAGCAGAATTAGCTCCTCTTTAATTTATTCAGGTTCTTTAACTTTGCTTGGCTCTGGAAAAGGCAGCCGGATTGCTTGCTTTAGATCATCCTGTGGCATGCAAACCGATTACACTAACCCATCAAGATGAATGCTGGGTGTAACCGAGGGAGCCTGGGGCCAGAATGTTTGCAGGATTTTTGGGCAGGCATCCAGGAGGAACCTGCTCAGTAATCTGTAAATGTGTAATCCTTTTAATGCGTCAACTTTGTTGGAACACATTAGTGTCAAATGTTAAGTGTAATGTTTTAGTCTGTAAAGCATATTGTCGAACAAAAATTAAACTGAAATTCTAATGTGGTGATGGGGAGGGGGGGGTGGGAACTGGCATCTTGTGGGGATGAATCTGGACTAGCTTTATTAGGCCTTCTCTGTGGGTTTCCAAGTGCTGGTGGCATTGCATTGTGCGTGGGTTGAAGGTGTTTGACCTGGAACCTAATGGTGGCTGCAGGAGACCTCATCTCGTCTGAAGCAGCTGAAGATAAGACGGAAGCATTGCCATCTAAATGACTGCATTGGATTTTCGCATTAAACCATTAATTCATACTCGGTGTGTCCTGATGTATTTCTAGTGGAGGTTTGACCAGATTGTGGAGGTGCTTTGTTGCTAAAGGCTTCAGTCAAAGGAATGTCCCTTTGCAGTGGGGTGAAAGGAAGCTTGTGGAGTTCAAGCTGTTAGGAAACTTTTGAACAGTATACTTTCTTCTTTGTGTGTTTTTTATAGAAGAGGAAAAAAAACTGTTCTCAGACTGCAGACCTTTCCTTCCTCTGTAATTTTAAGCTCATTTCCTCCCCTTTCTCCAAGGACAATCTAAAGTGGAGAAGTTTTTTTTTCTGGTTGGGGGGGGCGGGGGGGGGGGAAACATGTGATGAATGTTGGCATGAGACCAGTGCAGGCAAGGCCCAAACCCACCTGGGCAATCATTGCTTTCAATTTAGTGTCCTCATTTCTTTCTGCCCCTTAATTACTTGAGTTGATAGTGCCCCACGTATATTTGGCTGGGGTTATTGATGAGTTCCTGGTCTACTACCAGATGTGGAGGTTGGTGGCCCTGCCTGTGGCGGGGGGGTTGGAACTTGATCATTGGGGTCCCATCCAACCCAAGCCAGTCTGTGATTCCGAAGCTCTGTGTTGGCTGAGGGGACCTGGGCTCACCACGACATCTGGCCAGCATGCAGTGTGTTGCTGGTGAGTGAGGCAGTGTGCAGACAGGCATCAGCGGGGCACAGAACCTTTACAATCTGAAGGCATAAATAATATCAGAAGCTTTCTTGATTTTTAAGCAGCACGTTGGATTCATCCTATTTATTGCTAATACTGCATCCTCCAGCTCTGTCCAGGTGCTGTAAATCTACAATTTGCTCCAATTGCTTCACGTGGGTACTGAAACATCCCAACCTTTTTGAGTAAATTTATCAGTCTTGACATTAAATATTTCAAGATTTTTTTTTTCTGAAAAGAGTGTAGGTTTTTTTGGTGTTCATCTTAAAGGTTACTTCTTGCTGGGATTAAATCGAAGGCTGGGAGTTGTTAGCAGATGTTATGATTAAGTCTGACTAGTTGTAGGCTTCTTCCTCCCCCAGCTCCCAAATGTAACGTTTGGGATGTTGAATAGCAGAGTTTAGAAGTGATGTCAGTGACTGTGTTCAGATTTTTGTGTATATGTTTGTGAATGTATCAATCTGCTGTGAGCAAAAGCAGAACTGATGTTCCTTATCTGGTTTGGTAACCATTTTTAATATGTCAGTGAGTCCCCATCATGTGGGAGCTTCCTGATAGTTGTCAATGAATGGCTTCAATTGTGGCTTTGGTAGCCTCGGTTAAAGATAAATCATTTAAAAGACTTAATGTGTGCTAAGTCCCTTGCTTTCTATTCATCTGGTGGATAAATTCCTTGTGCTTGCAATTTTTGGGTGGATTTTGTTCTTTTTGAAGTGCAGGATCCAGATATTACTAAAGCTTACCTCCAAAACAGTTCTCCTTCTTTCTTTTTTGTTTTTTTCTTACAGGGAAATTGTCTGCTCTCTGGCTGTTGTGTTGACCCAGTCGTCTAATATCTGCCTCTTCTGCCTCTAGCTCTTCACCCCTCGATTTGTAGAAGCATTGTTAAGCTGAGCTCCCACTGCTGGGTCGGTTCCTCTCGCAGTGCAGTTTCAGTTCTGTGCTTGCTGCCCTTGTGCAGGAGCCTTTCTCTGCTCACCCCAAGGGAGGCTGTATGTTTTCCACAGATGCCTTCTGGGGATTGTGTTGGGATCGTCTGGCAGTGGAAGGCCAGACAGAGGAGTCTCTCAGTCAGAGCACCAGAAGTGAGTGGTGGTGTGAAGCACCCTGAGTACAAAGCCCTTGGTTTTCAGCGTTGTTATCCAGCATCTGAGTGGCAGCTCTGCCAGCAGCGAGGGATGTGCCTTTAGCAGCTGAGCAAGGAGTTCCTTTAGCAGAGTTAGCCCTCTGCAGAAGAGGAGTAAAATGAGCTACGTGCTTTATTTAGAACGCTTTCTTTTTGCTACTAATTACTTTTTATCACTTATCTTTGATTTTTATCATGGAGTAGCAACACTACTGTAGTGAATTATTTCCATTGCGGAGAGGACTGACTGGTAACTGAGCAGAATCCTCTCCTGCCTGAATTTCTGCTTCCCCCCTCAAGCAATCTGTATCACAGTGACATTGAGATGAAGGCAATGAAAGCAGATCGTTGTGATAATGGTGCTAGTATGGGGGAGTCTGTATTCATACCGTCTGACTATCAAACCAGGAGATGTGAATTCTGGGCCTGTACTGAGGTATTGAGCAGCACAAGGGCCCAGCTGTTCCTCAGCTTGCTCCCAGTGATGTTTCAGGTTTCTGCTAGACAATTAACAGATAAGCAATGTGTATTTGAGGAGCTGACTTTGCACCATAATTCCTAGGTGCTTCACGGAAGCCTGAGTAGCCCACCAACTGCTAATGAGTTCAGTCACCTTCCATGTGCATAAGCATGTCTAAATTCTACAGGATACTGTGGAAATGCTTTTCTTCTCTGATGGGCATCTCAACTGTTTTGTGCTGCTTTTTGTTAGACTACAGTCATAATTGCATTTCTTTTTTTGTATGTTACGAGGTCCTCCTGGTACCTTTCTTGCGTGTGTGTGTGTATGGGGTGTTTTGAGTGATGCACAGCAGTCACAAAAGACAGTGAGCAGAGCTCACTTGCTTCATGAGATCGCTGACCTCCTCCTGCCATACACACTGGGGAGGTGAGCACAGTGACAGGAGTGATTATTGTACCTCATCACAGTTTTCTTTGCATCTTCTCACACCTGCAGTGAGTTCTTGTGCCAGCAGAGGTTCCTTGTGAATCAGGTGATCTCTAACCCTCACTTATGCTCTATATACAGTGCTGTACCCTCTCAGTAAAAGGAACGATTTGGGGCAGAAGTCCATTATTTCTGGACCAGCTTCATTTAAAGTTACTAGCTCACCTTTGAACTGCTGTTCATTGTCTGGTGGCTTTACAAAGGAGCAGCTAAGGCTTTTGGAACTTAAAAATCAATTAAAGAAAAATCTGCATCTCTGCATATCCATTTGTGACCTCAAAGTGGAGGAGGCACAGAGATGCCAGATTGATTCCATTTTCATCTTGGATAAATATTGATATTGAAATATGCTTTACCAAGATCTGCTGAAATTCCTGGAAATAATATCTACCTACAAGGGATTGTTAGTGCCCTGACCCAGTTGAAGATAAAGTATATTAAAATATTATTAACACAGAATAAAATTAACTGGCTGAGCACCGTGGGTTGCACTGTCATTTTGTCTAGAGGGCTGCTGATGTGACTTAAGTAGTGCTGCTGAGCTTCAGCTGGGTACAGCTGTGCAGCTCTGGGTCTGACAGTCTCAGCTAAGCAGGATGTTTGCAGTTGTCAGAATGGTGATAGACTCAACATTTCACTGGCTCTGTTTATGCAGCAACAGTTTATATTTAGTAATCTTGAATTCTAGTTAACAGCAGTACTCTTTACAAGAAGAAGCAAAGCCTTTGTATTCAAGTCAAGGGGTGAACCACAGCCTCCTAGTCCTTAAGGGAACTTGAAACCAAGGCAGGTAGAGATAGAGCAGGTTACAGACCTGCTAATCGGTGTACTGTTTAGAGTTGAGATGAAGTAACAAACAAAAGACCCTGAAATCTAAAGCAGGATTCCTACCCACGATTGATCATGCTGCTATTTTTACTTATCACTCAAATATTTGTCTTATTCTGATTTTAATGTTTCTAGGTAAGTTATATATTACTTTTAGTCTTTAGGTGTTTCTTAGATGGAAAATGTAATATAAAAAGGATTTTTTTGTTATTACCTTCTGTGAATCCAATATTTCATTTGTTTCTTGGCACCTTACTTGGTTAAAAAGCTATAAAGGAAGAAGAATAGTGCTTTATGGATAGATGCGAATCTCAAACCAGGCTACCATTTCAGTGAGAAAACCTTTTGGTTCTTGGTTTAAGTACGGCCAGAATCCCTCTATCTTAATGCTTCAGTGCATGCTGTGTAGCTTGGCTCCTTGTTTGGGATGCAAGGGACATGTGCTTCTGGGAGCATCCGTCTGGCTGTTCAGGAGATGCCAGTTATCTGAGAGTTTCAAAGTGATGTCCTTTTGGGTAAATCCGTACTCATTATTCCTTTAATATTAATAGAATGAGACAATGCATGAAATTCTGGCTCCCTCAGTTTGGATGGCAGAACTCCCACAGATTTCAATATGGATTGGCTTTTTCCTTTTGTGCCTTGGTAGCTATTTCTCATCTTTCTCCTCCTCTCTTATCACTGCTGCAAGGAGCTGTTCAAGGAAAGGAGAAGAGCGAGCAAACTCCACATAATTTAAACTGTCACCCAGTAATTGTCCTGTGAGGAATGTGACATTCTGGTAGTCATGGGCCTTGACGGTGAACTCAGACCCTGAGAGACCTTTCCAAGGCTGTACTTCATCGGTCTCCTCCAGAGACTTTTGACATTCTCTTTTGCCTTTTTGCTTATGTCACTGCAAATTAGGCTTGTGCCATTTGATTTGAGTAAATAAATGAATCTGAACTTTTTTTTTTAATCTGCGCTTCCTGTTGATGGAAAAATATATGGGTTCAGTCAGGACAAGGACTTGAGGAAGAAACCTTTGAAGGAACTCTGTGAGCATCCTTACTCCACTGGTGGCCTTGTTAAACGTACTGCAAGAGGATGTTGACCCACTCTCTACTTACAAATCTCACCTTCCTTACCTTTGGGGAATTTTGGATAAAGAGTTTTCCAATATCCTGTAGTAGGGAGTCAAGAGGGTTTGCATTAATGACAGTATACATTCAGTGCCTTTTTTTATGGTGGCTTTTTAAAATGTCTGGCCATGCTTGAGAATGTGAATACCAAGCTATATGGTTTGAGGTCTTTGGTTTCATCTCTCGTGCCATTGGGTTAAAGTACCCTTGGCTGGGTGTGCTGGGTCTTCCATTGTTACACTCATTGGAATTGGTCACAGTTGCTATAGAGGAACTGTTAGGTCACAGCTTGAACTGATGATTGGGCACCCAGTGAAGGGGTGTGCCTGGCCCAGGGAGCACAGACAAACTGATTGCACCTGTGCTCCTCACTTAACCAGACAGGATGGAGCCCCTGGGCTCAGATGAGGGCTAACTACTGAAAGGAGGGTATCTCTTGGACCTACGCTGCTTCCTGAGATGGAGTGCTGAGTAACCCCAAAGAGCACCTCCACCAGCTGGGTGAGTTCATTTCTTCTTTCACTGTATGACTACTGGTCTATCTGCAAATATTTTGCCTACCAGCACTGAGAACTTGTCAGATGCTCTTTCACTTCTTTGTGAGTAAAACAGCTGCGTGGAGTAAACGTAAGATAGCTTAATCTCTTTAAATCTCATATTCACTTAGCATCGTTGGAAAATAACACGAGGTGCAAAGATAACTTGCTTTCTGATTTCACTTGGAGCATAAGTTCAGGAACCTGTGCTGTCTGCTGCTTTGAACTTCTTGTAGGAACTTCGCATGTCTGAGCATCTGTTGTCTTGTTGTAAACTAGTAAAATACCACTACAAGTGTTTAAAAACCCTGTTCAAGTAAGAGCAGTGATTCAGCAAGCTCAAGTGTATATAACATGGTGGCAATCACTCAATGTAATACTTACTCTAATGATGCAGATAAATTGTACTTGCTCTTCTCTCTGTATATACATTTATTTCTTCTTGCTGTGCACAATTTTAGCGCCCAATTTATCAACCTCAATTACAGGGGTAGAATTTGATCTCTTTTCCTGCATCATGTCTATGTGCAGCCAGATGGGTGCATTGGCTGCCATGTTTTTTAAAAACTAAAAACACTCAGCAGCCCATCTGGAATCTCGGTCGGCGTTGGCTAAAGCCAGCATTGAGCAGAGATTCCAGATATGTGCCAGCAGCAACACATTTCCCACTTTAAATTTAAAAAGTCCTTTCAGTTCTTGACTTAAAAGTTAAGACTGAATCAAAAGCTTCATTCGCTCCAGAAATGCAAAAGCTTGCTGTAATATCTGGAACTGCTCTTCAGATGTGCTAAGAATCAGCTACCACTGTTCTAACACTGTGTTTTTGCTGCAGTTGAAGAACTGGACTGCAGCATATGCAGGCGTTTTACGTTCTAGCTCTGATGTAGCTACCACCTGTGCCACTAAGCCTGAACTTTGGTACTTTGGACTTCCATGTGGAATATACTAGCCCAGTACGAGGTGTGGTTACAACTTTTGGATAGCTTTCTCAGACTAAAAATGGTTACTTTGTAGAGAGATGGAGTGTACTGGAAAATGTGACCTGCCAAATTACTGATAGCACACGTGTGAGATTTCAAGTTCTTAAAATAAGAGCTGCAACGGAGATGAAGCGTATAGGAGGGTAGGGATGGGGATCCTTCCCCTCATCTGCCTCCACCTCCCAAAAGCAGTGTTCTTGTCTTTAGTGTAAGTTTATGTTTATCTTGGACTCTGTCTATGTAAATGAGAAAAATGCATGAAAAATTACAGGAAAAACCTTTTTTTCTTTCCTTTTAAGTTAAGGAATGCTGTTTAAGGTGAATTGCTGTAGAAAACTTGTGCAAGAGTGGGAAGCTCTCCAGAATCTGGTTCTGGATTATTATTTTTTGTCTGCAGGATATACTTGTAGTGAGGAATAAAATGGAAGGCTTTATTTTGTGACTCAGTGGAGCAAAACTGACCCTTCTAAGAAGGGACTCTCTCTAGCAAGAGAGGAAAAGCAAAGAGATTGTCCTTTCCAGTACTTCAGCAGGCTATCGTTGTACCTCAGCCTGATTTTGAGGATAAAGAGATGGCTGAGCAATTTAGACTACTAAACAGCTGTATTAATACACGGTTCCAGTTTAGTGCAGTATTATCTCTAAAAAAAGACTGATTTCTTTACTTGGAACTTAACCTTTGGTTTCTGGACATCAGTGCTTCCTTTAAAGCAAACAAAACAACAAGCAAATAAACAGAATGCCCTGACAAGAATGATGAATTTCTTTCCTTCTTATAACTAGAAGCTTAAATCTAAGTTCCAGCTTTGTCGAACCATGGCCAAACTCTGACAAGCTCTATATCCATCTTTTTAACAGAGACCTCTGAGTGTATTCTCTGAGTAGGTTCCAAAGACTTGTTATTGTGTGCATAGGATCTTTAAGCTGTCTCCATTTTCATTTGTGATGAAGTATTCAGAGCCTTGCATTCTAACACAAGAGCCATAATAAAATATGCCTTATTTACATGTAAGTTATAGGGTATAAAATCTAATGTATTGTACTAAAACATTAGAAATTAGCTTTTTTTTTTTTAGGATGCAAGAGGGTTTTTGTTTCTTTGGAGTAGATTTCAAGTCTAAGCACAGCATGTTGGAGAACTTATTCTGCCTTTGAGGAGGAGGAGAGTAGATGGAACAGGTGAAATGCACGTAGTCTGCTTCATCTGTGCCTAGAACTGTGCTGACACTGTTATTACAGTGCCTCTGTGATTGTTAACAACTTTGAGGCTTTCTTCCTTTTTTTTTTTTTCTTTTTTAAGCAATAGCTTCCAGTATGTCAAGTCTGAATTCTCCCCAGGCTTTTCTTTTATGTGCTTCTTCATGAAAGGTGTGCATCTGGGTGAAAATGCAGTATGTATCTGCTTGGTTCTGTGGACTAGAGTGCTGTATTTAGTGGAGTGGCTGTTGGAGATGAACCGAGGATGCCCTGCTCTGTTGTAGGATTCCTCTTTGCTGTGTGGGAAAGAGGAGGTTGGTGCATGGGAAGGTTAGATGCTATGGATAGACATGGATCCTGCCGTTTCTAGTTACTGGCTGCTACGAAGATGCTGTGCCTCGGCAGAGGCTGATGTGAGATGCGACACTTAAAAGTTTTGCTGTCCTGTGATCTGTGAAATAGGCTGGGCTGCTGGGTCAATTTGTAGAACAAGTGGTTGCTGCCTGGTTATTGCAGCAAAGTAAAGCTCGAAGGATTATGGGCTCAGCTTTTGAAACCTGACTGGCTTGCTACCACAGGGTGCCCTGCCATCAGCTTGTTCCTTTAGTCACAGAATATTTTGTTATCATTATTATGGTTTAAAACAGTACTATAAAATGCAGGAGTCTGATACCGATTTACAGTCTAGGTGCTGTGTTTCATTTAGTGTTCTTATAAGAACATTACACTTACTAAGAACATAGAACATTGCACTCTGTCCGCTTAGAGCAGTATTTGTGCTTGTCCAGCTGTGGCTAAAAGACATCTAAAGTTAGAATGATATAACTTTAACATGTGAGAACAGGCTGGGGCTGGCACAAATGGTGCAAGAATCTTCCAACTAGTTTTGAATTTCCCAGGTTGTGTGTCTTTAAAACTGGAATGACTTTGAGCAGGCAGAAAATGCTAAAGCTTTAGCATAATGATGTGTGGGTGTGGTGTCAGGAACTGTTATTTCCCCTGAGAATATTTGTCATGCTTTGAATAAGATCAGAAATAGATTTGAACACTTGCTGCTATGAGTTTTTTTTCTTCTTGGTATTTATTTATTCTTTTCCTTTGTTAGATGCTGTTCACCTTATTGTTTCCTCCTCCTCCCAATACCTCTTAACCCGTCTGCATGCTTAGTCTCCAGCTTGTCCTGTCTGCCCTGCAGGCTGTGACCTGCCTGGGCCAGGAGGGAAGTGTTGCTGCTCTGCATTGCTCCTCACCTGGCACAGAAGGGCTCTGGTGTGTGAGCTTGCTCCAAGGCAATCCTCTCACTCAAAGGTAAATAGTTCTGCCTACTCCTGTGGTGTTATTTCCTATCTTCTGAAGATGAATCCAACTTAAGAAAAAGAAAACCAAACAAAAACCCCACAAAACCGCCTACCCAAAAGCAGTTCCATATGCTGAAAGTTGTGCATATCCTCTGCTCGTCCTTGCTAAACACTGATTGAGTTCAATGCTGAGCCAGTTCAGTTGAGAACCTTCCTAAGGAGCAGTGCTGTGGTTAACTTGTTTAGCATGCCAAGAGATGTGGAAGGTGCAGCCTTAGCTGGGAGTCTGTGTGACAACCTCTGAAACCTCCTTGTCACCTGGGCTCGGCTCCCAGCTGCTTCTAGGATTTTTGGTTGGAAGAATTGACCAGAGGGGCTGCTTTCTTTTAACTTGCTCTGGAAAGCTGGTCTTAAGCTGCGTGCTCACTGTTTAATTAGCTTTCTGTGCGTGATTCTACTGCATAAGCATAGCATTTCAAAAGGTACTCTATGCATGGGGTATTTGAAGTAAGAACACAGGGTCAGCGACTCCAACCTGGAACCTATGGGATCCCCAGGTTCTTCTGGGGTAGCCTCTACAGCCCTGCTCGATTGCCTCAAAGCACCTCAGATGGGCTGTGAGTGAGGAATTACTTGATTTCATGTGCGTGCCCACATTAGACATGCAGAGTCTGTATTATGTGCTGATGGAGACAGGAAATATCTTCATCTGCGTTTTAGAATGAACCTGGCACAGCTTGGGTACTACATAAGCAAAATTGGATATCATCATCCATAGCTCATTTTTATTAACTTTGGTACTGATATCAGCATTTCATAAATGAGAACAGCATCTCATACCAAGCCAGCTTGCTTCTCTGATTTGCAGCTGATGGGTTCTGGGTGGCAGCAGGCCACTAACTCAAGGCAGAATTTTAGCTATCACTCCAGCTATCTTCTCCTATTCAGGAACTCCTGTCAATATACATGTGGTTACTGACCTGTTCTGTTTACATGGATGCATGGCAAGCTGCTCTTCCTGAAGTTATCTGTACTTTCAGTGTCACTTCCAACTTTTCCTTGTGATTTTCCCCACAGTAGAAAAAGTCTTTATGCTTTATTTCAGGCAGTGATTGTTAAAGCAGAGCACTGAGCTTAATGTCTTGCTGGTAGTGACTTGCTTTCCACCAAGGTAGAATTCCCTGTTGCTATACACATCTCATTGTTTGCTCAGTGTCCCCAAGGACCTAGAACATGCAGTGGTTCATTATATCCTGTTTTTCTATGCAATTGCAGCTTTGCAACTTGTTGCTTTGTACATGTAGGCTCCTGATACTTTGTATTGGTAGAGAGGGCAGCATGGGTGGTAGTGGTGTTTGTATCCAGCAGTAAGGATTTATAAGGCCCATAAGAGGCTGTTTGGTATGACTCCTTTTCATACTGGAGTGGAAATGGTTCCTTGGACTATGATCATTCTTTGCCTACAGAAAACCTGGGGTGGTGGTGACAACTGTCATCCATAATGTATGGATAGGATAATCTGCCTTTGCTTAGAAACGTTCTCTGTTTGCTCAATAATTAGGATGTGAACGAACAGTTCTGGCAGAGTCTTATTGTAAAAACTGCAACAATTGATAGATATGCTTCAATGTGGAAGTCAGATCTGGAGTGCACACAGCAGGTGTAGCCTTGTCCCAAGCAGTGTGAGGACACCTGATAAATAAGCTCAGATCCTTGAGAAAATGATGCGGTGTTTCAGGGGATGTGTGTTATCTCCTTTTATCGGGCTCTGAGCTGTTGTAGGGAGCACAACAACAGGGGATTAGCAATAGTGGGATTAGTAATAACATACCTTGACTTGGCAGAGGGGAGGGAGGCATTGCGTTACGAAGCAGGAGAGTGCCTCTAGGAGGAAGGATGTTCTGAGTGTTTGGAGGTCAGCTGTTCATGCTGTTTGGTGTGGGGATATTTATTTTCTTTGGAGGGCAGGGAGGACAGCTGTAGTCATATGTTGGGTTGTGTTTGAGAGGACTGAGTATCTGATTTTGCTAGTTAAATGTGTTGTAATAGAATGTCATAGCTTCGTTTTTGAGTGGCCAAGTGTCTGGTCCTTGTCACTTTTCCTCTTGTAAGCTGAACCATTGCTGTTTTCAGCTGGTGCTTTCTCCAATGATTTTGAGAGGGAAGAATTTGTTCCTTAGGTCTTTGTTCTTCAACCCTTTTCACCTTGATCTTCAGGTAATTTTGTTATTTCATTGCTGAATCGATGATAGCTGAAGCTATTATCTTTGTGCAAATGCCTTGTTTTAAAAAAAAAAAAATAAAACTTCTCTCTGTCCTCTGCTCACCTGTTTTTCAGTGTTGCCTATTGGCTTCTTTCTGTACAGTGCCTTAGAAATGCCTTTTCAGTGAGAGTGGAGTGTTATGAGTGTCACTACCACCTCTGGCTCCTCCATTCCTCCAGGGTATTATCTTATCTAGGCTTTTCTCAGCTAACCTGCTCTGATTAATATGTACCAGTAAGGCTGTTTTTTCAGTCAAACTCCTGTTGGTCCATTGAGAAGGCTTCCACTAACCTACTTGTCTGTGTAACTCTTTTCCTAGAAACCCCTGTAAACTTCTCATCTGGTTATTGTATCTGATGGATACTTTTTGTCACTCTTGAAAGCTATATATAACTGTGGCCCTCCCCGCTTAGCTTTACTTCCAGGCTTTCCAAGGTCTCTTGTCACTTCTGCTCTGCTACTTGCGTGTCAAATGTTTCATGATCCATCTTTGCACTTTATTCTCTGTGGCTCCGTGTATGTTAATTTGTGACCTCCCCGCGCTGTTCTGCTCACGTCCCTATCCTGTCTGCTCTGTGAGTCCCTCTTAAAGACCCGTGAATACCGTGCTGCTCAGGGAGCTGAGCTGACAGGCGTACCAATTCTTGACTATTCCCCAAGCCAAGGTTCAGATTAGTTTTTGGAAAATGCCTTGTTGGCATCTTGCTGGCAGCACCCACAAAGCAGTAATACTTCAAGTGGAAATCGGTCTGACTTGGTACGACTTCTCCACTTGTAACTCCTGGCATGGATGGCTGAATCATCGTCATCTAAATAGACAGTGCTGTGAACAGATGGTAAATAATTTACAAAAAGTGAAGCTATGAGCAGGCCTCAGATTGAACTTGGTGTCATATCTTTCTTACTGTCATAGAAGTAGACTTGCAGCTCTGAATCGCAGCAGACTATACTCCATTTATAAGATGAATTTTAAATCATTTAAGAGTAAATGAGACAAAGCTGAGTTTCTGGAATTAATCTAATAACAGGCAATGATCCCCCAGAACAGAGGGCTCTGGAAAGACTGAAAATCATTCCCAGAAATTCATCTTCTTTCTTTACCCAGGAGCCCTGGTCCAAAGTCACGGCCAAGCTACTCGTCATTTTCACTTCAGCTCTTCCACTGACGTGCTCAAACCTCACGCTAGGTGCTGTGTCAAAAAGTTTCCTGATGTTTGAAGAAACCGCATTAACTGTGAGTTGGGAAAGGTACTACAGGAGGAACAAAGTCAGCCCTTCGGAGTCTGTGCTTGTAGCTTAGGAACGTTTACCGCCACTGATACCTCTGTGAAGTTGGAGCAACTCTGATAGTAGTTCTCACTGCCTAGATGACAGCATCTGCAGGCGTTGCAGTGAGAAAGGCAGGGGGCTGCAGTCCCTGGGTGGGCTGTGGACTTGCTCCTGCTGGTAGTACCGGACTGACAGTGCTAAATGACTTCCTCAGCTTATCATCCTGTTGGCATTTGTTTTTCATTTGTTGCTAGTTTACAGAACTGTGCTTTTCTCCAAGCTGTCTTAAGGGAAACACAGAATATTAGCACTCATTTGATGTTGTACCGCAGTCTATAGAAGCTAATTATCTTTTGGGCTTCAGGTGATAGCTTTGAAACCAGAACCAAGATAAAAATGAGGGGATGCTTTGACAGTCAGCAACACACTTGCAAATAACCAGTTGAAGGCTACATTGTCTCAGTGCTGTGTTTTCCCCTTGCAACACTGGTATCAGCTCTTGCTGGGGGAAGATGATCTGAGTTGCTGTAAGAGATCTTGGAGGAAAGTAAGGGAAAACAAAGAGGTACTTTGTTTTCTCGCTGTGGTTTTGGTCAGTTAAGTCTGTCCAGATGTCCTCAGTCTCCCACAGCAGTTAAGACCTTGGCTGGGGATCACGCCCAGTTGCTCCCTGCAGCAGTGTCTGTTGGAGGCTGTGTGGGCTGGGGACTGCTTGGTCTTACTTGTGAAGATGAGTATGTGTCTGCTGAAACCAGCAGGCTGGATATTGACTTCTATGGCTTGAAGCAGCAGTCACTGTTCTTTTGAGTAACTCTGTGCTCTAGAAGAGACTGTTGCTGACCTTTGCGGGATTCTGCCATTGCCTTTGTCCTAATGTAGAAACTTTTTCCAGTGAAGGATCTCATTTTTGGCAGTGCCCGTAGATGTGTTGACAAGACTGGAGCTGCTGCTGAATCCCCTGGCTTTGTAGTGCAGCCTGCTCGGGCTAGCTGTGCTGTCACTGTCCCCAAGCCTGCACCTGCTCTGGGTCGCTGCACTCCTGCTGAGCCCTGGGTATGTGCACCTCACAGGCTGTGTAGCCCTTCCAACCAATGCTTTCTTACTTACAGAGCAAAAGCTCTCCAAACAAAAATAATGTGCAATCTTTTCTAGAAGCAAATTTAGTGCAAATGTTACCTGACGTTTTGTTGTCAGCTTTTAGTTATAGGATGTAAGGGAGTTTAGTGGGGATTGATATGTGAAAAGTCTCAGCTTAGATTTTTATTTCATTTAAGGATTCTTACCCAAGCGTTCTTTGAACTTGCATACTTAAATCAACAAAGTCTCTAGTAAGGCTGTTCTGCAGCAGCAGCGGGATTCAGCAATAGGCACAAAGACAAGCTTAGATTTCAATCAGATTGATGGGTGGAAATGTTGTTGGGAATATCAGAGCAGTGATGATATAGAAGCTGTATCGCTGCCATGGGTGACTTTCTTTCATCAGCTTTGTGTCTAATAGTACAACTTAGATTACGATTCCTGCACAAAGAGAAAAAGGGTATAATTCTGCCAAATGAGAAGTTACATGATTCATTACAAGGACCCTTAATTTGCCTTATTAATTTTTTAGGAGTAATTTATGAAATCTATTAAGCGTGGTAGTCTTGCTCAAAACTTAGCATGATCTCAAAATTGCAAAAATTTCTCAGAATTATTTTTGAGATGAGTGCTGTCCTGTGCTAAAAATTATGTTGCACTGCTGCAATCATTTCTTAGCTGGATTCACTCCATCACACAAGCTCTTTATCTGAAATTGCTATAAGCCATAACATAAAGCTTTTTACTTACACACATCTAATTGAGGGAATATTTATTTGGTGCATATTAAATCCAAGCTGGCCTACTTCTGAAGGAATATTTATTACTTTAAATCTCAGTACTTTGAAGAGAGAAGTTTTAGAACAACTCTTATTCATATGACAAAGTTAATTAGAAACTTGGGTTTTTTTTTTAGCTCCTATAATATATGAAAGGGAGCAATATAGTGTTTGACAGATATGGTAAATCATGATTTGTTAACAGCATTAAACTGTAAATGAAAATTTGACTTTTATTGGGCACGTTTTGAAACTGTTTACGGCATACGCATGGAACTTCACAGAGAAATTGATATGTTATAGTTCAGTGCTCATAGCACAGCAGCATCTATTCTGCTTTTATAGCCGGATCACGCTGTTCAGATGTGTAAAATGGAGGCACGTTCCTGCTGCTGGCCTGGGGAAGCCAGCCCCAATGTCTCACCGTAAACTCATCTTCTTATACATGTGAAACAACATAAAGAACCAAAGTGGTGCAGCCTCATCTCAAATATGCATTAGAAGTCAACCTGTTTGCTCTTGCTATGGCTGTGAAGCTGTGCTTATGCTTCTAAGTAGATGCTGTAGCACGATACCTGGATTGTCCCACTGGAGGGTTTGCAGTGTCAGCCACTTCTCTTCCAAACACCCCCTGAAGCACAACTGATGTGCATTTTGAGAGGAATCTGTCCCTGAGTAAATAGTGCTCTCTCTTTGGTGATAAAGATCAAACTCCTGTGCTAGAAATCAGCAGTAAGAACAGCAGTTATTGGAGTGAGGCCATTGTAGTTATGTGGAGTACGTATTCAAAAATTGGTGGGAGAAGTAATTAATGGACTGTGACGTAATGTGGCAAAATGTTGGATGTTGCAGTTCTCATGCATCTGTGCTGCCCTGTAGTGAGCTATTTGTGCCTTAGGGTGATTCTGCTTAGAACTTGAAGCTATTTGCTCTGTAATTACAGCTTCCTTCCACCCAGCTAAAAAAGCTTTCAGTCTGAAGTGAATTCTGTTCCAGTCGGCATCCTCAGGATGTTGCATGTTCATGGCAGGATGCACTTGTCTGAAATGTTGGTGCAGCTCATGCAAGGAGTTACGCTTCTGATATGTCACTTGTGGGTGTCACCTGATTTATTTCACTTGAGGTGTCCCTGAGACTGGCGAAATGCTCGAGTTTGTTCTCTGTTCTATTCGAGTTTCTAAAGAGGAATACTCTGCTGATCTGGACAGTGTGTTCATCAGCCATTTAGGTCATTAAGACATTGGAAGCATTTGAAGACTGATTTTTTTTTTTTAAATACAATTGCAACAATTCCAAACCTAATGAGGGATAGCACATAGAAACCGAAGTGAAGATTATAACATATGAAATATGGGCTAGGGAAGAAGGGGTGCTATGAGACACTAGGCAAACTGGGCATATGTGGGAATTTGTGGTAGTTCTAATGTCACCTTTAATTTTTTCTTGTTGCTGCTGTTGTTCCTGGGATCTCATGTTACCTTTTTCTTCTTCTGGCTCGGTGTTCTTAAATTGCATGTTGTAACAATACAGCCTGTACGCTACAAAAGCATTGATTCCCAACTTGTGAAGTAGCATAAAGAACAATCTTCTAAAATGGTAAAAAACATATGCTTAGGGAAATAGCCTATGACAAAGTGACTGGAAGGCAAATGCCACACAATATGTTCTGCATCTTAAACCATGTAATCATAGCAGAAACAAATCTGGTGGAGAAAATGGATAACCTAACCACAAATTCAAGGTGCCATTGGCTTTTGGCTATCTATCATAATGTCGTAGTTGAATTCAGCCTGAGAATATTATGGAAAAGGAGCAATGAGTATGGTTCAGTGATCTCTTCAGGAGGAGAGAATAACTGAATGGCAGTAATGCCAGTGAGCCAGCCGAAGTTGGTGAGAAAATGAATCATGAATGACTCTGAACGTAGCTAATGTCAGTATTAGATTTTTTTGGTACAGGTTTTCAGATAGATAAGCATCTCCTGTTCTGGGAAACTCATCTCTGAGTAAATACTGGTCATTAGCTAGGTGGGAAGCTGCACAGGAACAGTAGGCCTATGATGGAAGTACAGAAATAACATTGGGTTGCCATGTTCAGCAAAGAGAACCACAGATATTCCTGTGAAAGTTGGAGATGTAGGATGCTGAATGCACAGAGCTCACTGACCTTGTATTTTAACTACTACATATCTTCAGTCATATCAGTAACTACAATCTGCTACTCTCCAAGTGCTTATTTTTCAGTAAAAGTAAAAATTGTCCTTAGCTCTTGTTGCGTGCTGCCTGCTTGGGAATGTTTTATTTTGTTGGAATGTGAGCAGCTTTTTCCATGACCGAGTCCTTAAAGTTAGCAGAAAAGTTGCTCTTTTTTTTTTAAAGTTCACTTCTGATTCCAAATGCTCCGATTCTGTTACTGCTGGAGACAGCATGGGACTTCCAAGCATGGCTGTGTGCTGGGAGCACCGTGAAAAGAAATGAGATTGGTGTTCCAGAGATGGCCATGAGGGAGCTGCTCAATGCTTACAGTGGTCACTAGGTATTAAAAAATGAAACACAAACACAACATTGGTGTCACTTGCAGAGCAGTTTATTGCCTACCAAGTTAGGGAAGTTAATTGAGGTGAAGGGAGCAGACCTGGTGAGTGCATGGTTGATAAATTTGGGGCATTATAACAAACAAAAGAAAAACAACCCAAGCACCTCAGTACAATGACTTGCTTCTCATGAAGCAGCTCAGTTGGTAGAAATAACTTCAGCAAGGCACTGAGTGTGTTTGCAGGTAGGGGTGGATTCACGCTTTTCTTGGAATAGAAGTAACTACACAGGGAGCTCTAAGAGGTACCTGTGAACATACAGGTAACAGTGGGTTGTTGGCACATGTGAATAGTCCCTGTTTGGCTAATGTGACTGCACAGCTTCTGCTCCAGACAGGTTTGTATCTGCCTGCAAAAGACTGAGAACAACCTGCGGGGAAGAGAAAACTTCCCTACTGCTGCTTTATTGCTCTTCCAAAGGACTGCAGCCTGTGCCACTGCATGATGAAACCCAGCAATGCGCAGCAGTCTTCCCAGGGCTGCACACATCTTTGCACAAATGAGCTTGGGAAGCTCTATGTTGGTACCTCTTAGGATTCAGAGGCAGTCTGCACTAGGAGCAGCCAGCTTCTGGCATCTCATCGCTCCTGGATGTGTATCGTACTCCAGAAACCTTGTGTTCAGTGGTGGGATTGTTTGTGATGTGAGGTACAATGTATCACAAGTGAGGGACATTGCAATCTGTCTCTTTAAATTAGCAATCTGTTAAAAAGATCAAATTAAAATTAAGGATGGATTTCCATTCTCCCATGCACGTATTTGGCTGACGTGCAAGTCAACAAGAGTTCTGAGTGCGACTCAAGATGCAATTTGGCCCTAAATTAATTTCATTAGTAAAACTGAAACTCAAACATGGTGTGAATGAGACATCTGTTAGTCTGCTGATTCATGTCTAAAGAGAAATGTCATAAGGATTTTTAGGATGCGATGCTGCATATGAGGCAGCTGCACTGACGTTGCTATCAGTCTGTTTCAAATGAAGCCTTAAACAATACACCCTTCTGCAGTTCTTTTTGTTCTAAATGTGTCTTTGAAAATGCAGAGGAAATTAATGTGTAATGTGAGTGAAAATGAGATAGGAATGCAATGACAATGGATAGAGCCGTGCTGTTAGTGCTGACCCACAGTGCTTTGGTAGATTATCGTCCTCCTGCTAAGTCTCTTTAAATCCTGGTGGTGTTTTTTTGTGCTCTTTCCCCACGAAGCCAGAACTTCAGGTGTGGCAGCACTGTGGTAAAGAAATCGTGTGCACAGGAACTGTTAGCTGTAAATGGCTGTCTGTTACCCCCTTGCGTGAGCTGGCATTTTCTCTGCCTTTCCAATTTCATTCCATTGGATTTAATCTGTGTTGGTGCTTCTTTTTTCTCGTTAGAAAATGTATCTGTTCCTATTGAGTTACTTGCATAATCACAGAGCTTCACTAATGGTGACAAAATGTTATTTATTTATGTTTGTTTGTTTTTATTAGCTTTTATGGCATCTGTTTCCTTTGGCATGTGAGCTTCCCTGCTACTAAAACTGGGACTTCAGGAATGTGAGCTGAAGCTGCTGTGGGATGGCACTGAACTCCCTCCTGATTTCTCTTGGTGGATGCCTGGGCGTGCAGGGTTGGCAGGGCTGGTCCCACAGGGTGGGTAGCATTCCTCTTGCAGCATGGAATAAGCATCAGGAACATCAGAACTTCAGAGCAATAACAATCCCGCTTTCATGCAAATTTCCCAGGAGTAACAGGCATATTACAGATGACACATTAGCAGGCTTGTCTTTAACTAGAATGTTTTTTTCAAAGTCTTCCTTTGGGCACCACTGACTGTTCAATGCAACGTTAATGGATGCATACTCCTGATAGAATGACAAGAATTAGGAGATGGGAAGACACCCTAAACTTGTCCCCTGCCAGATTGTGCATATCTGTTGCTTTTCTCTGTGCACCTGGATTGAGGGCTTGATGTTTTGAAGGAAGGGAAGGTCCCCTCCTTTGTAGTGCAGTGACCTCCTTTAGAAGGAAGAGCCTTCTGCACTAAGTGCAGCTACTCCCGATGGTGCAAGCACAGAAGATGTGCTCTCCAGCAGCTGGAGTGCTGGGAGGGTGCGGAGCGTCTTTTGAATGTGGCTTGGAGGAGGTACACCTTGGGACGAGGGTGTAATGAATAATGCAGTGCTGGGGTAACAACAAAACAATGAAGATAATAGTGTCTATACTGCTGCCCTGTAACCACAGGTACTGTCTGCTGCCCCTTGTGCAGAAGCCATGTAGTGTTCAAGGGATGACGAGCAGTTGCATCACAATTAGAGACAGAATTAACAAGTGAATAGCAAGTGTACTTGGGCCTTATTTTGAAGGGTGAAGTGTTATTTCTCACCCTGCCTAGTCTGCTCTACTCTTGGACTTCAAGGGTTGAAACAGGTTGTCTTACCACCTGTTAATCCTGTTAATGGTGGTGAATATAGACAATTGTCAGCAAGTAAGAGTATACTTCTATGAACAAACAAGTCCAGCAGTCCTCTTGCTAGCAGTGCTGCAGGAAGCAACAAAATATACCAGTAAGCATATTACTCTTTCTGTGTACCCTTGAATTCAAATTAGTGGCTCAGACTCATCAGTCACTGCGAGAAGATGCTGATACAACACATATATATAGATCAAAAAGACTTGAAAACTTTTCTTCTGAAGACCATCTATTTATCTTGGCTGAAACCAATACAAACTCTGAAATGTTTTTGGGTCAGGGATGGTAGGTAGAGACAGAAACACCTTTCCCAGGACAAATGTCTAATTCTGTAGACTTGGTAAAACTATCAAAGCTGGCAAGCTTTGAAACATTGTCTTTTGTACTTAAACTAATAATTGACTTTCTAAGCAAACTATTTCTCAATCCCATGTTAAAGCTTATTTTGAGCTGAAACCAGAATTGGTTTCGTTTGGACAGGGCTGAAGCAGATGCCTTAGTGAAGGATTGAGAGTTTTGTCCTTCCCCCTCCCCTCCTTTGAGAGATTAGAAGCAAGAAATTCTGCATTTCTGTTCTCAGCTTTTTTTTTCTGGATCCCTGATAGTGTTTCTTGACCTTAAGGGGAGCTTAAGTGAGTCTAATCAATAATTGTTTAGCATCAGCAAATGTTCAGCAACTTTGATTCAATTGGTAAGGCTTCCTTGTTTGAATGAGAAATAATGAAAAACTAGTAACTTTTTTTATTAGAGTGCTTCAATAAAAACATGAGGAATTCTTACATCAGTGCATGTAGGAAATCTTGTTTGGTAGAGTATTAGTAAGCAATAAGAATACCTGAACCGTTTTTTTTTCCCATGCACGTGGCATGCTTATACAACACATTGGACTATTACAGAAACAGGTTTGAGGTGTACTATTAATACTCAGTTTTAATTCCATGCCTGTGTGGGAGCTGGGCTGTGAAGCCTACTGTGATACAGAGCAAGGATGGGGGACTTCAAACAGCAGTTCTATTTTGTCTCGCTTTTTATTAAGGTTTGTTAGCCTGGTGCATCAGAAACTGCTTTCTTGGGCCAGCAGTGAGTTCTTGTGCTCTCAAGCTTGCTTTGTTGTTCTTCTGTTTTTTGGCCTTACTATTTTGAAAGATCTCTGGTGGACAGCAGAAAGCAAGTGTTCTTGTGCATTATACGGACGCTTTAGAAGTTAGTGTGCTCAAAGCAATGGGAAGGCCACCTGTGGGGAAACTCAGGTTGTCTGGAAGGTGAGGGCTCAGCTCTCCCTGCTGTGGGCATTGGGCACAGTGCGTGGGTTCTGCAGTGCAGCCAGCCTAAGTGTGGGGCTGCTCCCCTAGCCCAGAGCGTGGGCAGCTTCATGCTGCAGGCTGTCAGCACTGGGTGCTGCTGCATAGAATGAGCCCAGAAAGCCATGACGCTGAAGGGACTTTCTGAAGGGAGTTTAAGCATAATTTTGAGTTTGAGTAACGCAGGCAGTTGCTGGAGCGGTTATATAGCATCCGCTCAGCAGCTAGGCTTTGTACAGCTTATGGCTGATCCTCCTGCCAAACCGGGGGAAGAAAGCAGACGTGCCTCTGCGGCGGGAGAGCATAGTTTATTACCCAGTAGGTGCAATTTAAAAAGATCTGAGGGAGAGATGACAGATGTGAAGAGAACTTATGTCCAAGTTGGGTCGGTTATATTTAGATGCCTTGGAATATTTGTGTTTTGAAATGGCTTTTTGAGAAATAGCAGTCTTAAAGCAGACCAAAGCAAAGCCCAACAACATGCTGTTTGATTTCACAGCAAACCTTTAAGACAGGATAATATTCACCCCAGGGAGAAAGAATGACTGAATAAATATGTAAAGACTTAAAGGTACCAAAGTTTTTGAGCAATCGGTGAGCACTGTCCAGTCCTACCAGTCGTCTACTGAAATTTTATGAGGCAGCTCTGTAAACTTGGAGTGGAATTTATCCTATGCTGTAATTATGGAGCTGAGGTTTTTGCAGAAGCCTCAAACAGATTTGTACCACAGTTTGTTGAAGCTGTTTTTTCTTCCAGTGGCCTATGACTCTGCCCTTTCAAATTTGTCAGCTGCTGAATCTTAACCTCCAGCCAACACTGCTGAAAGTTTTTCAGCAAGCCTCTGCATCTCCTTCCCTTCCTTGACCTACACTGAGCACTTATTTAAGTGCACGATGTGGTCCTCCTTCCTGCTGGCATCCTCACCTATTGCCTTTCCTTTTGAAGTGGGTTAACAGCTCCTGGGAGGGCACCTGCTTGTCTCCAGCTGTGCAAAGCTGAGCCTGGTGTATTTCTGGTTCGGGGCAGCACTTGTGAGCTTTGATGATCAGAGGGTGTTTTATCTGACAATAAAATTACTAGTAGAAAAATAGAACAAAAATTAATGGCAAGGTCTTTAAAAAAAAAAAACCAACAACCTAGGATAGAAAACAGATGATCCTTCTGTGTTTTTTTCACTACAAATTTAATATTTCAGTATATAATTCATTTCCCCCATAAGGAATTCTCAGTAGTTGTACAAATCAGCACATATATATCCTTTCTGAGTAGTATGTACCCTAAGGTAGACTGAATGAGACACAAGTTTCATGACCCTCTCCCTCCCCTCTCACAGCTCTGGTACACCCTTATCTGCTGCATTCAGTCTCAGCTTGGTAGAAGTCATTACTGTTGGGGTTGTTTCTCTCCTTTTGTCCATCCCATCTGTACTCCCACAGCTGTCCCTCCATCAGACTGAGAAAGTCCTGGTGTGCAAGCAGCCAGATGTGTGCAGCAGTAAAACAAATTTCCATCTTTTCTAAGATAAGCTACCAGTAGGGGTTCAACACACTTCTGTTTTCCCCGTGCCATCCCCCTGTGTCAAGCTAAGTCTCTTCTGGTTTTGTGTTGCTTTATTTACCACATCTTTCTACTGCTGTTTCACTCTCAATCCCGGAGACAAGCTTGGGCCACTCTTAGTGGTGCAACAACTGTTGCATGCTCTCCTGAAGGCTCCATGGTGTCACTTCTCCTGTGGGTCCTTGTGGGTGAGCAGGGTGGAGAGATGTGCAGGAAGCTGGTCCGGGGATTTAATGACCTGCTGTGACATGACAGCTTTGTGTTAGTTGTGCCAATTCTTGTGATATTTAATCAGAATTCTATTGTGTTGTTTCCCGGAAGGCCTTGGTTCTTGGAGACGTGGGACTGTGAGAAGATTGTCTGGGTCTTTTGTAGTTGGTTTTCTTTGTTTTGTAAAATAGATCCCTTGGTTGTTCAAGCTTTGGAGAAAAGCTTTAAAAAATGTCACCCGACAAAGGTTCAAAACCTGAATGGGAAAAGCTATAAATGGCATATTATTTCTATATAAAAACACACAACAACAAAAATCCTCTTGTGACTATTCAGTGCTGTTTGTGAAAGGTCTGAGCTGTACTGTAAACCAGGAGGTAAGAGGGAGCGAGCACTGCAGATTTGTGTATTTTACTGTAGCACTTCATTCCTTCAAGAAGAACAAGAAGAAGGGGAGGGTAACAGAGACCTTTGAGGTGAAGTGTTGTTGAGGGGGTACTGTGCACATCGTATTCTGGGGGGGAAACAACAACAACAGCATGTTCCTCTGCAAGCAGCTGCTGCTTCTTTTTATTTTAAGTGGCTTTAAAATATGAGCTAGATAGGAAGGAGGGTGGAATCTTTGCCTGCCGCTAGCTCAGAAATGAATATTTAGTCATGTAGAAAGGGTTTGTGAAAGCAGATTCCCTTTTCAAAGATGATTGTCACAGTAGCTTAAATTGTCTGCCAAGCATCATAATGGAGTTTTACTACTGTAGGGAAACAAAAGCAAAAGATAAGCTTAACTCACTGAAACAAAAAGAGAACAAAGGGAGAAAAACATCAGAACAGCAAAGAGTCGCACTGATGACAAGGGAGCACGGCGATTTCCATGCAAGTTACAACTTGAAAGGGGCTCTGGAAATAAGGTTAGCACACTGAACAGACTCAGAGGTGTTTCCGTTCTGCAGGAAGGCTCAAATTCTGTGGTAGCAAGCCTGGCGTGAGAGGTTTGTGGGCTCCAAACAAAGCCAGCCTCTGTTTCCTACCAGGGGCTCTGAAAGCAGTATCCTGGGTCACGTACCCATCCAAACATTGGTTTAGATGTTGAAAGTAACAGACACCCAAGTGGAAAAGTAACCCAAACCAATTTTGCGGTACTTAATTTTTGCCATTTTTGTTTTTCTGCTGGAAATTGTATCCATTAGTTCGTATTGTTAATGATCTGTTTTCGGTTGGTAATAAAGGCCAAAAGACAAGACAGGAGAAGGTGACTCAGTAAAGCAGTAGTGTTGGAAACTGTTTCTTTCAAGCAGAGAGGAGATGGTTTGCATTTGAGATAAGCAGTTATGAGCCACCAGTGCTGTCAGGAATCCAGAGCTTGCCACCAATCTGCAAATGTCACACTTAGTCTCTGTCTCGCTCTTGCAGTCTGTAAGATTTAGTGTTTTGTTTTCATTTCTTAAATTGTTGATAAATATTCATTATTGGATATGAAAGAGAAAGATTACCTCCGTTTTGTATGAAGTAATGTGTGAATATCAGCCAGGTGAATAGTTCCTGGGACTGCAAGGCGTTGTCGATCGGTACATAGCAAGCTATCTGAATTTCCAGAAATGCAGCTCTGATCCTGCATATGCTTAGACATTTAGGCTTCCTGTGGTGAATATTTGTGTGCCTAGATTTGAGTGTAGAGCATGAATCTGTGTTCACTGCATTTCCCTGAGATAGGGAAGGACTTGCCAGGACGTAACTCCAGTATTCCACTAAAACTCCTCTGAGCTTTACTTTCTGTTATGAAAGGGGAAAAGAATATATCATGTGGAGCTTTCAAAGTAGCTCACTGATGCTACTTTTTCTCTTTAAATGTTGCTTATCGTGTAGTTGCTTTTCTTATGTTAAAGTTCACGAGGTACTTACACCAGAATTGATAAGCAAGGTTCAGAAATGTGTGTCTGAGGCTTGCACCAAGCTTTTCTACCCTTGGAGTCGAGAGTGATGTTGCAGGTAGAGAGATCTTGATGATAGGTAGTTCAATCTCAGGTCTGAACTTGTGTAATTAATTCTTTCTTTTGCTTGGAAAGGTACCACAATATTTATTCCAGATCAGTAGACCTGTTGATACAGCCCCTCACCTGTTTTGTGAACAGAATAGGAGAAGGTAGGTTAGGTGGTATTTCCTTACAGCAAGGTGAATGAACTGAAGTTGTCTGCATGTTCCAGGCTACCTGGGGAGAACTTCAGGATATGCTGTGAGCTAGTTTAGGCTGAGCCACCCTACTTTGGCTATTCATCTCTCCTAAATTTTCAGCATAACTTCACAACCCATTTACCATCATCATAGCTCAGTTTTACAGCCTTCTGCCAAGTCAATCTAATTGTTTCAACAGCTGAATAATATCCTTTACAGATAAAAGACAGACTGCAGTTACGTAGCTTGCTTTTGGTGTCTTGCTGTGGAACTATTGGTGGATGTTGGGTGCCAACTTGGCTGGAGAGCAGTGTTGAACGGTTACATACAAGTTTTATTTTCAAAAATGTAAGGGGTAATGTGTTGGGTGCAGCTTGGAAAAGGTCTGCCCTTACAGCACTTCTGTTCAGTATTCTTGTTCTCATAATGATTCGGTTGATGCTTACTAAGCCTATAGATGAGGTGAAGCTGAAACAGATTATGAATATGTTGGAGGGCACATCAGATGAATAGTCTTTTATTAAAAAAAAAAAAAAGATGTGGTTCACTGGAGACAAACAGGAACAATCATTTGGATCTGTGCAAAAGGCTTGCAAAAAAGAATCGGGATTTGCAGCATGTCACAAAGTGCATGTGAGTCAGCAATGCCATCGCTGAAAACACTGTTTTCACAGAAATCAGAATTCCCTGTTGTACAAATACAGCAGTCTCCATCACTCTGCCTCGAGCTGGGGCCCGAGTTTAGTTCTTGGGGCTGGTATGGCATTCTGTGCTTCCCGGAGGAGGGTGGGCTGACTGAAGAGACTGACTTGGGGCTGCTCAACCTGAAGGGGGTGCATCAGGAGAAATCTGTGCTCTTTGTTACTGGTACAAGAAGCTTAAATTCAATTATCAGATATGACAAAAAGCCAAACAGTAAGGTGTGGAAGATGAGTTGGGTAATCTGAGAGGCTGTGGTATCTGACAGCCTTCACCGCTGTGCCAGTGAGGCCTGTTAGGCTTTATGGGAAGCCTGGTGCCCTGCATCCCTCGTTACAGTCGGTGTCGCGGCCTTGCTGTGTGTGGAAGCCACCTGTCAGCAGCGCCCCGTGAGGTGTGGGCCTGGGATGCAAGGAGCCACAGGGCTTGATTCCTTGGGATCCCAACTGGATTGTGAGGGTACGTGTTTTCTGTATCTATATCCATAGTTCTGTCCAATTCATACACAAAAAGACACCAGGAGCCTTTATGAAGCCTTTGTGTTAGCTTGCTGTTGCTGCTCTCTGTAACTGAGGACATGATGTAGAGTTTGTGATGTGCTGCAGCACAGTGAAAGCTGCAGGTCTAGTTGGTTTCTGTGAGGGCCACCTTGTGCCTTGGAAACTTGTGGGTGAGCATGGTGCTGCAGAGGTCTGCTCTGAGAGTGTGTGCCAGGAGGAAACACAGATGCTGTCTGCCTACCCACGCAGGACGTGGTTTGCCATGTCTTTGGTATGGCGGCACTGCCCTTCATTGCCTCTGCTGCTGCTGCCTCTGCAGTTGTGTTGGCACTACATTAGGCACTGTGTTATTTGTGGTCCTGAAGGATGGCCTGAGTCAAGGAAGTGGTCTAAGCTGGATGTAATCATTAAGGAAAACTATTTTTTGCTGAGGGTTTTTTTTTTTTTTTTGGCTTTAATATGGCTTCCTGCTTGAAGCCACAAACAGCTGCACCAGCCCAGCTGGGTTTTTTTAAGCAGGGGTAGGAATGAACAGAATGAAAAGGCTTGGAGGATGCCTGAACTTTTACTTTTGCCAGAAAAAATATGCCTAACTGTAGCCCACGTGCTCCAATACCCAGAGCAAATGCTCAAGCACAGTGTGGTAAGTTTTCAACTTGAGGTGTGCAGCAGTGGCTGTATGTAGCATGCGGGTACATTCTGTCAAGTGCCAAACATGTAATTTGTATTCTCTTGCTTATGTAAGCATTAAATTACATGCTGTTATAGTCTTGAAGAAAGATATTTAAAGCCATCTAAACTTTAATGGAAACAAGATTTCAATTATTCTTGTAATGATAAGGATGAAAGTTTTCTAGTTTATCTAGAAGAAGCCCTGTTCTTTAATGAACCTCAGTAATTAGAAACGCGCTAGTCTATAACTGAATTTCTAATGAATAATCTATAGGTTTAGCAGCCTCTGTCTCTTTTCCTCTTGTCCTTTCTAAAGTTCCCAGTCAGCTACATGTTTCCTGCTGTGCTCTCATTGAGCGTGCTATAGACTTGCCATATGGTTGCCTTCCTCTAGCGATTAATGGGATTGTATGCAAAGGCCCCTGAATCTTTGGGGACTGTATATTTGCTTGTGGTCTTGTCAGAACATGCAGCATTTTGACATGCAGTTTCTCACATTTATGTCCACTGAATAACAAGTTGCCCGAAAGACAGCTTAGTAACATAACTGTGCAGGACTTGAACAGAGCATTTAGGCTTATATGACTTTAAAACTTTATATTTTAGAATGGGTGTATCTTTTCAAGCTCCTTGGGTCATTTTTAGAAGTAGTTTTTATGGCTGGATGCATGTTTCACGGATGCATGAAATCAGTTTCTTGGCAAATATATTTACAAGGGCATTATTTATTGTTATTTTCTCCTGCATTATTTAAAAATGAGTGTAACCTCAAACTTGAAGGAATAAACTAACATGGATAGTGTAGTGGTAAGGTAAGATGAGGAGGGAGGCTGCAGAAACAATAGTCTAAGGTCTTTAAAAAAAAAAAAAGATGAAATGGCATTGTATTGATGTTGCTAAGCAGTGCACCTTTACCCCATTTACACGAGCACTGAAGCATTTGAAGAGTATTTTAGGTAATTTCTGTACAAGGTTTTCTTCAGAGGTAAAAGACTATAGGCACCTTTCTAGAACAAATTTTGTTGGAATTACTTTTCTTTGTGCTAGTGGAGCCTACTTGTGTGACATTCAGAAGTGGCTATGCATGATTTCCCCTTTCTTATACCTCTCATTATGTGGCACAGGAGAAGCAGTTCTGCACTGGAGATCCACAGCTTTCAGGAGCCTGAGCTGCTCTGTTGGAGTATCTGCTGCAGTGTCTGTGCCACTGCAGTATGTGTTTTGCTGAGGTTGTCCTGGTTGTGGGGATGTCTAGGAAATGACTGACATGTGAATCAGACCTTACTTCAGTAAGAGAAATACATTCCTGTGCCTATTGAACATAAAGTGCTCTTGAGGAGGGTGGAATTTCAAGGGTGAAAATATGCCTCAAGTGCTTTAGTAGAAGTGGAAGAACGTGAGTAGGTCCGTGGGTTTTGGGCAGCTCTGTTCAAAACTGTCCCATTGTAACTATTTGAAGCGAAGACTTGTGGAAGGTCAGACGTGTCTGCTTCTGTTTATTGTATGGCATCTAGTGAAAAGGGAATATTTTCCTGCGCATCTGAGATTAATATTAAGGATTATTGATGAGAAATATCTTTTTGGGAGGACTTTGGTCCTGTTGAAAGGAGTGGGGCAGGGGGGAAATGTATTGCCTCCTCTGCAGTAAAATTTTAGCAGCGTTAGGGAAGAAGCGGGTTAGTAAAGCTGACACTTTAAGTTGGCAGGTATTTTAGTGCACAAGTATTATGGTGACTTCAGGGCTTGTTTACCTGCTGGGGAACTCAGGAGATCATTCAGACCTTATTTTCCTTCAGTATATCAGGAAAGGGGAAGCAGAGAGGATGATGGTAACTAATCCTCTTTTGATGCTGGAGATGATGATTTTACACAACCTGTTAAATTTCTTTGGGTTTGCCTGGAAACTGGCTTAAGGCAAGGGATTACAGAGTTTGTGACAAATATCAGATGCACGGTTGCAATGGACTGCCACTGGGTCCTTGCTTTAGCTTCTTCTATAAGGTCATATCAGCAGATGTTTGCTTTATCTGCCTGCCTTTATGATTCTGGTATCTTGGGGAAAACTTCTCCACATACCTCTGGCAGCTCCCTAAAAGAGCAGTGCCTTTTCTTTTTCTTAACCTCTCCCCACTTCCTTCTCTTTCACTCTAATGGGGGAATATAATGATGCCACTCTCAGCTATGTCCCGTGAACATCAGATAGATGTGAATAGATAAGGAAAAAAAAGTATGCTGGGTTGGTGTGTCTACACACTTGTTGAATCTTCATTAAAAAAAACAAAAACACTTGAACAATGTTTTTTAATACAGAAAATATGGCATCACTTGTTTGTTGCTGTCAAAGATGCTTATTGGGACTTACTGTGTTAATGAGTGGGTGACATCAGCTAACTCTAAAAGACTGTTGCATCCCTTCGATTTCAGGGCCCTGGAAACATGTTGCCTTTTTAGCTCTCCTGATAAGAAAAGGAATTAATTTATTGTAGAGTTACTTGAACAAATTTGGAGCAATTGATCAGCTCGTGTCCCTTTCCTGTTAGGTTAAGTGTCTTTAGGTAAAATGAACTGTGACTGTTCCTGAACTGGAAGTTAACTGGAATGCCGTAGTTCTCCAAGAAAGGCTGATATGCTTATAAATGTCTGGTACAAGAATATCATACAGCAAATGAGCAAATAGGAGCTGTACTAAGCAATTTGGGACTTGGCTATTTGGCACGCGAGTAAGTGGGGGAGGTATCAGCCCCCCTTCTATAGCGGCTAATTACGTTTCCCACATGACATTTCTCTCTCCTTGACACATCCCATCATTCGCATCAGTGATGATTGTCACCAGCCCCGCCGGCATCTCCTGTGCTTGTTTGAAAGATGAAGCCATTTGTTTAGGGGAAAAAAACACAGTGGCTTTTTTTCTGCTGTCCTAATTTTCTCTCCAACTTAGTTGAGATACTTGGTGAGATTTTTATCCTGATAAACAAGCTTATTCTCCAGCTAAGCTTTCCCCAGATGTCTCAGCCCTATTAGGTACCTTGGTTTCCATGTGTTTGTTACCTGCAAGAGAAGAGCATTTGACATGCTATTTTCTTAACTAGAGAAACAGATTTATATTCCATACTTAATACAGCTGTTCTGTGTATTGAGTTTGATCTGGTGAAGCTTTTTTCAAATAGGCATTCTCTACATGTCTAAGTGTCCAAACAGAAATGCTCTGTGTACATAATGTATTAAAAAATGACACTAGCTTCTTGTCTTCTGGAGGACGACAAGGCTTTTATCATTTTAAAGGCCTCTCAAGGAATAGAAACAATACAGTTGTACTGGTTTATTTATGTTGATGCTGTTGTACCAGTATCCCATTTAAATGGCTCTATTCTAGAATAAGAATTCATGTGGGAGGTAATAGCAGTCCCAGGATAACCATTCCAGGAGCTGCTACAACTTAAATGACCACAGCACAGCTTCCTGGGAAGATGCTGACCTCTGTGTGGTGCAGAGCAGCCCTTCTGCCCCTCATCCTCTGCACAACGTCTTGCAGGAGTGAGACTGGCACCACGGCTTACAGGAGCGTGCTGTATACTTTCCGTGCCTTCAACATAAATGCAGCATGCCCAGAAACTGAGAAAGCTTAAAGTCTGACTTTATTTTTATTAATGAAAATAATCGCCCCCATGATGTTGCCAAACTATGTTGAAAAGTTGTTTCATCTTTACTTAGGCACTGCTGTGCCAGCAGATGTCCAGTTTCTGCCTCTAATTGCTTTTTAAGCTCTTCCACAATATCTGCCTCCCACCTTGTTAAATATTCCAGGAGGTTTGAAGCTTCACGGTGTTCTTACCTCGCAGCTCAGAACTGAAACTTGGCCAAGCATCAGAAAATTAGATTTAGATCTGCGAAAAGGCTAATAGCAGGAATCCCTGTGCTTATGACAGTGCATTTGGTCTTCATGTATACACTGGAAAAAGGGACAGGAAATGATGTGGAATTACTTAGGCTAGGGGCTGTGGAAGGAGTACTGGGGGGGCCTGGCAGGGAGGGCTGCAGGGTGGCCAGTGCAGTGTGGGGCACTCAGTGTAGGAGGAGTAATCAGACCTGTGGCTGAACCTGGCTGACTTCTAAATTAGTAGCAGCCTCTCGGGGATAGCAGATGTGGGCATTGAGGTGAGCTTCTCAGGGCAACAAGGTGGTGAATGCTTGATGGCAATTATTGATTTGAGTCGCAGAGTGTGGTGCATGTATTGTATTTCAGAGATGGTGTGTTGGGCTGTCAGAGAAGAGCAGACAGTTTCTGCTCTCTCCCTGATGAGTGGACTGAGTCTTAAGACCAGAAGTTGCAAGGCTTTAATGGATCTTAATGCCTGGGGCAGTTAGGGCAGTGCTCATGTAGAGGGTCTGTTTGTGTAGGGAAAAACTCTTCTGAGGTTAAAAAGGCAAAACAAAGCACAGTTTAAAAATTATTCAAGTCTTTGTCCCTTGCCAAAGGCACTGCTGGGCACAGTAAAGGATGATGAGGGAAGATGATATACATAAGATATGTGTATATATACAAGGAGGATAGCAGAGGGGAATTTGAGGAAGTTGGTACTCTTGGAAGCTGGTAACTATGTGATCCCAGCTCTTGGGCAGGTAAACTGATAGCAGGTGGGATCCCAGCATATTACTGAAGAACATAATCCTGAAAAAGCCTGTCAACTTTTATCTTCTACTGGAGCATAAGATACATGAGATGTGGGCTATCTATCTTAATCTTTTTTTTTAACTGTTAGCTAAACAGGGATGTTCCAGGAGTGCTTGTAGTCTGTCTGACCTTGGGCTTAGGATCCCAAAGGATCTGTGTAGCTACTCAAAACTGTGTTGGACCTACATAGTGGCTGATGATACATCAGCATGTTTCTAATGTGTTCAAAAAATGAGTTACAATTAACCTGGAGCTCTGCAGACAGATATAAGGAGAGCAGCATTGCCCTTAGCTGTAGTGTATTGATGGCCTCAGGACACAAGGTTTAGTTAATAAAGAACTCCGATGTTGCCTTCCCCCATTTCCTAACTGCAACTTATGCAAAATCCTCCAAGATCTTTGAAAATTGGTAGATGCAGAGGGCTGGAGGTATGAAAGGAACCCCCAGATGCACTTAGAATCTATGGCATTTCACGTAATAAGAAGTCATAGCAATGAAATACTGTTCAGCTGTAATGCAATAAGCTTTAACAGAACTGTAACAGTGGTTTGGGGAATTCCATTCTTATTGGTATAAATGTGTAGATTTCTGCAAGATTATTCTGATTCACAGTTGTGCGCTTCACAAAAGCTGTGGTCCCCTATTTTGTCAGAGCTCTGCTCATCAGAGCACTTAGGATGAAATCACACCTTTGTTGAAGTCAGTGGCAAAGCTTCCACTTACTTTGGTGTCAGATTTCATCCACTGCAAATTGCCGAACGTTATAGAGTTCTGTCAGATGTAATCAAAATATAAATGCAAATTGGTATCATTTCATAATGTAGCAAATACAGGGGGAGTATTTTGCTAGTAGTGGTGTGAAAGACACATCTGTGCGTATTTTTAATGCACCTATGAAGTGATGAACAGATTTAGATACTATGTCATTATGATCACAGTGGAGATACATTTGCAGTGTCATTGAATGATTACCTCTGCTCATTCCTTGTTCTTTCATAGCAAGAAATCTAGGGGTCATGATGGACAAGGCAGAAAAATAATCTATTTAGACTGTGGGTTCAGGTACTGGTGATGATCCCTCCACTGCTTGGATGCCAGGTGCACAACTGAGTGGGGAGAGGTGGCAGTTCCCTTCTTGCAGAAACCAAAGAAGGGAGAAGTACCTACAGATCACCAGGGAGTCACAGTGATGGCAAGATTACCGAGTTCTGATTCAGTACTGACTGCTGCAGCACCCTGTGTAGACCTATTCAAATCAACATTATATTGGATAGTATTTTTGAGGTTACTTCTTACAATACAGGGAAGACTTCCCAGAAGGCTTTGAAAACTCACTTTGATTTTTCACAACGCTTAATAGGTAATAGGTTGTCTTGAGGTAGTGAGAGTGGTGATGATATGAGTTAGGTTATGTCCTTGGTACAGTCAAGCAATTCAGTGGTTAAAGTGTTCTCAGACCTCTATGGTAATCCTAAGTTTAAAAAATAGAACATCTATTTTAAAACAGCCTTTAAAATAAAGCTGAGGGGGGAAGTACCACTTCCAAATTAGCTGAATCAGCCTGGGAACTTCTGTTATCCTATGTGATTCATTCTATGGAATGCAGCTTGTGAGTCAGAACAGTGCTGGAGTGTTGAGGGATGAGGGGGAAAGTGTGTTAATTTATCTTCCATGCAACAATTGTAGCTTGAAAGTTCTTCCTTCTCCTTGCCTGCTCATGTAATAGTACATAGCAGTGGATGCAAAATGTGAATAAGTTAGCTGGCAAAGTTGGAGACAAGTTTGACAGTGATGAGATAGCTTTGGAAATGGCTGCGCAGAGCTGCGTAACTGTCAAGTGCCATAAGAAAATGGAATCAGTGTGTTTCCTTGGTGTGCATGGGCAGGACTTTTGAGGAGGGGCACAGGTGGGCTCTGCAGGCTGCCCTAGGTAAAATGCCTCTGTGTGTTGAGGAAACCTTGATTAACAGCTCTCTGTGAGGCTCCAGAGTCTGTTCATCATTTCTGTCCTCAACTACTGTGGCAGTGGGGAGAAATCACCACTTACTTACTGCAGTTGTGGACCCATATGCAAAGTAAATATTTTTGGTAGCATAGTGAGTCACCTTCCCTGTGGTTTTGAATTAAAATTTCTCTGTGGTTGTATACTGTGGTCAAAGGAGAAGGATCTGTGAGGTTTTCGAGGAAGTGCTAGGATGTCATGCTGATACCTATCATAGTGTGACATGAGATTCCTTCTGCACTGCCTCACCGTGACTGGAGCTTTGCCTCCCTTTGTGGTGGAGCTTGGATGCTAACCTGGAGATAGAAGCGTGTGTCTCTCTTCTGTAAACTGTAAGTGCTGCTGTGTGGGGCTTTTGATAGTTACTTGCTTTGACGTCAGCATATTAAGCTGCAGGATGTCCCAAAGGTATTGTGAATTAACCTGATGATAAAATTTAAAAACATTTCATAGGAGTATACCCAGCAGGACAGACAATGGGGAGGAAGAGGAAAAGAAAGGCAGTGCTTTCTTGCCTGGGCTTCCTATAAAACCTGTGTAATTGAATGTATCCTAATGTGAACAGCTCTTCATGAGAGCAGAATGGCAATGGGAGCGAGGCACTTCAAGCTTAAAACCAGGAACAAGGGCAGTAAACATACCTGATGTTAGGTAGCCAGATAGCAGAAAGTTTAAGACTTAATAAAAATGAGCGATGTTCTTTCTTCAGGAGCTCAAAAAAGAACTGCCTTGATTCCTGTAGCATTGTATCATGTCCTTTCTTTGTCCTTAATCAGCTGCAGCAGAGGCTTGGAGTTCAATACATATTGACTTAGAGCATATGCTGAAGTCTGAACTACTTGGGTTTCAAAACTTCAGTTGTCAGGAGCAGCATACAAATTTGGGTTAAGATATCTGTTCCTTTAAGGTTGCTTCTGCAGTGTAGTCACACTTTTAATTCTCCCACGTTAAACGTTGAGCTGTTTAATAATCCATGCATCCCTACCCCTCTGAGCAGCTTGTTGGAAGAGCAAGCATATAACTTATTACAGACCTCTGATCGCCTTTAGAAAGGCACTGCCTGTGTCCATTAATCTCAGTAACATTATATACACATAATATATTGATAAAATGTTAATGACCTAACTTAATGCCAATAAAACCAGGAAATGAGGGTGTAGGAGTTCAAAGAGTAGCAGTCTTTAGCCTTCAGTCTTACTGGTTGGTTTATTTGTTTGCTTGCTGACTTTTTTATTTCTCCCCCCCTACGCATTGCAGCAAACTGTAAGCAAAAGTGCACATTGTGCCCAGATTCTAAACCAGCTATTCACAGATCCAGAGAATGAGAAATGTCCACAGGTTGGCCAGCGTACAAATGCTTTGCTATTCTGATCTCCCTGGCCAATTTGTGCTGCTGGTTGGGCACCTTCTGTGCACGTCGCTTGTTGCACCGGTGCTTCAGCCAACAGCCACTGCCTGCCCTGCCCTTATTGGCTGTGATTGAGTTGTCTCGGAGCATGCCAGTCACTTACTCCTTGATTTAAAAAGCAGCTGGTAGCTCAACAAGTTTTCCACTGGGAGTCAGAGCACACGGAGCTGCACAGTCTTATTAGGAGCCTCTTAGAATACATATACTTATCATCAGTAAAAACAACAGCAAACACTTTTAAATTGCTGCTGAGCCAAATGTTGCTGCTGCTGGTCCCTACGTAGCACTGTAAACCTGATGGATTTCTGTCGCTGGAACTCAGAAGAATGCAGTGTGGCGAGGTATGCAGGCTTGCAAGTATTTCAATTAAAACTTAAATCTGAACTCTGTGACTCATCAAATGGACGGAGGAGAAATAGAGCAACAAAAATCAATATAAAAAATAGTTCATGTTAATGACATTTAACAGTCCTGCCCTGCGGTGCGTTCTCACTCGGGGAGGAGGGAAGTGTACTGGCTATTGAAATCTTACATAAAGTGTGAAATGAAGAATGTATGCTGGAGGGCATCAATATAAATCTCATAATATACTTTAAATTTTTCCCCTCCTAATTAAACCAAACGAAGCTTATGGTGATCCTCATGGGGTTTTCTTGAGAAGAGGAAAAATGAACTGAGTCTGAATTCTGTATATTGAAAATTCTGTATATTGAAGGTTAATTCTAATAGATCAAAATGCAGAGATCTTGGAGCCGGGAAGTTATTTTCTGCACTCACCCAATTAAATGTTAGAACCTGGATAATAGAATAATTGTAGTTAGTCAATTGCTACGAAGTCATAATAGCTTGAGTACAACCAAGACTGTAGGCAGTGAAATGCTGGTGGTAAAATAATAAAACCATTATTTCAATAATAATCTCAAGTTAATTAGAATAAGGCAGTACAGACTGGACGAAAACAATTAGCATAGTACTTAGTAACAACAATACTCTTATTATCTGAAAGACAAAATAGGATTAATACAGCAGTAAAGCATTGAAACTGTGTGTCAACAAGCAGAGAGGAAAGATAACTTTGTCAATAGCTCCCAGCAAAAATGGTGGAAACCTCCACAGAAAGGCAAACTTGGTTGTAGCAGATGTGCAGCTGAGTTTTTCTTGACATGTGGTCTTTTCCCTATGCCAAATGTTTATTTGTGGATTCATTCCTCAGAAAATGTCTTAAGTGTGTTCTGATTATTCCTCCCCCCTTCCTTGGTTTTTTTTTCTTGACAGGATTGAGACGTTATATATCCCCCACATGTCTGCCTTAGTACAAAATAACTTAAAGCTTGAGGGATTATTTAAACGATGGTCTGACTTCCTACAAGCACAGACCTGAGGATTCTGCCAGTTGCTCCCATGCTATTAGGCTGACATTTGAAGTCAGGTATCCATTGTAGATGCCTCAAGTTTCAGGTCTGCTTTACAGCGTACAGCAGGCAGCGTTCTGACCCCATCTCTTCTTAATGATAGGGCGAATAACTGCAGTATATTTTGTCGCAGATGCCCTGGTAGAGATCTGGAAGGCTGAGAATACATTTAGCATTCAAACCTATAGCTGCAGCGGGCTTTCCTTGGGGATGTGTGAGCATGTTCTTCTTGCTTGCAGAGAATAGTCAAGAGCAAAATGCTGATTTCTTTTTACAGATCTTTATAGCTGCTTTCAAGCTACTCTACTGAATGTTACGGCCTTCTCACTTTGGTGCTTTTGTCCCTTGTGGGCTCTTGGGTAGCTGTTCTGTTTTCAGGTTGTGAGGTGGAGCAGGCAATCTCTTCTCCATTACTGGCGCTGTTACTCAGGAGGAAAATGAGATTCTACAGGAGGGAAAACAAAGATGAGCTGTGATTTTTATTTTTTAATTATTATTATTAATTTAAGTCCTTTCGGCTTCATTTTCTCCCTGCTTCTTGTGTGCGTTTAGTTTCAGACTAACTTGAGAGCAGAAAGCTGGTTGGCTGCCTTCTCATCCTCCTGCTGAAATGTTAGGCTTTCTTGTGTCCAAGACCTATCCTATCAGTTTTCAGCTTTTCTGTTGAAATCTGCATGCTACTTTCTTACTCTAGAAGAGCCAAGCAAGAGGACTTCCTGCTTGTGTTGCTGGACCTTGCACTTGCCAAAAGCAATGCTGAAGAGGTCCTACAGAGATGTAGGGGTGGAAGCAGACATGGCTTCCCTGCTGAGACATCCAACAAGTGCAAATCAACCCTGCTCATTACTGGATGTTGTAATGGAGCCATCTAATGTTAGAGGCTGCCAGCTGTATGGTCAAGAGCTGAATATGAAATGATGACCTAAATGGAAGAAGCCTTTCAAAGGCTTACAGTGTAGAGAGGGAACGGGGAAAGGCAGTGGGAAGCTGACGACATGAAGATTTTGTAGCTTGGAAGTTGTTACTCATCACAGTATAAATCAGTATCTGTGACTTAGCTGCACTTCTGAAAACCAGCTCTTCCTTGAGAATCTTGGTCTTTTCTCTGTATGCATACAGTATGAATTTCCCTGCAAAGCGTGCTTGCATTCTGGCAGATTTGCTCCTGAATGTTGGTAAAAGAAAGGCAGTGGTTTTGGAGAAAGTTGGCTGTTCAGAGAAATACCAAGCATTCCTGCATAGCTACCAATATCTGGATTATAATATCTGCCACATTGCAATAATATTTTGCAATTTAAGCCCCAAGACATAAATTCAGGAACTGCAGCGTAGTCAATAAACTAAAAAATTGCTTGGTGTGGATAATTATGGCACTGATCTTACATTATATTTTAACCTACGCGAGACCCTGCTGACTTGACAATGTTAGCTATTTCCGTTTCTTGTAATGCGTGTTACATTGCCTTGGTCTAGAATACCGGCCAAAAAAATGGGCTGTGGATCGGTTCCACTATTTCTATTCCTGTTTTGCAGTACCGTTATTTCCTAACCACTCTTTTGTATTCTGAAAAAAAATCTGGGAAATGCACTGTAGGAGGAAATGCTCTAAAAAACATGAGTTTAGTTTATGAGAATGGGATCCTCGCATTTTATTCCTTTTTTTATTATCGTTTATGATTTTGCTGTGAGTTGTGCATCCCTCTTGGGTTCTATGACTGGGAATAATGGCTGACATTTGTTTGGGGAGTGTGGGATAGTAGAGAAGGTTAGGAAACTTCTCCATTCTGTCGTGACAGTTTCCTCTTTTATCTAGATAAAATAAGAATCCTAATGAGATGTGTCCTATGATTAATTTGTAGCATTTTACCTTCTGTTAATTATAACGTACTGTCTGGGGAATCAGGAAGAGGGCAAAGTCTCGCACACAATCAAGCATTTGAAAGAATCAAAATACATAAGCTAATTCCCACAAACCCATCTCGAAGAGAGACATCTCCCTGAGGCCCTTTTACACGATGGGAAAGCTCTTATTTTCAGCAACATCCTAATGTCTGTGTGTTACTTGAGATTTTCATGATGCTGTCAGCCGCTGCAGACATATGGCTCCAATTGATTTGTCCTGACAATAACAGTTACCAGCACTCATTTCTCCACACTCAGAATGAGGCACATCTGTTATAAATTTGTTGACCGTCAAGGCCCAGTAAAGACCTATCTGAAAAACATCCATTTCTTCTTTTCTGCTCCCCTCCACCCCCTTGGGTTCTTAAGCCTGGTTGTGGCCTGCTGTCCAAGAAGTGGCTCTTTAAAGGTCATCCACATGGTAAGGTGTATTGATTTTTATCAAGAATACATTGTGACCAAGTATTTCCTGAGCTTACTTCCACATTTTTATTCTGGGAATTCTTCTCAGTTGTCAGAAGGGTTTGGGGAACTGTTGTTAATTTTTTAATTTTTTCTTCTCTTAAGGACCATCCTTCAGTTCCTTAGTTATTTGATAATAGTGTGTACACTTCTACCTCTGAATGACTAGCAGAGATTTGCTTTGAGTCTGGGCTAGGAGATTCCACTGGAAGCTATCGTGGAAGAAAAGGGACTTTGTCTTTTCTTGCATTAGATCAAATACCTTGAAATGCTTCTCCTGCTAACAAGCAAATTTTACTCAAGCATATGCAGCACGAGGTTATGACTGCCACCCAAACCCCTTTGTTTCATGTACTGTCTACTATCTGTTTCCTCTGTGGCCGAATCCTGGGGTGCCATCTAACTTTTGGATCACTGTGTCCAACTATAGGAGGACAACTCAAACCAACTGTCCAGATGGAATGCTCCACTGGCTTTCAGATCCAATCCTGCATTTTAATCCTGATTTGGCTGATAACCCTCAGATGGTACTGAGCAATGACTTCTTTTCTTTGCATCTCTGTTTTTCCAGTGCTAACCACCTTTGCAAAGAGCTGTAACGTTCTACAGGTCTGTGTAGGAGCAGTTTTGTTTTGTTGAGATAGAAAACCTGTGTGGCTTGCTGGGAGTGCTGGAGTGACTTTCTGCTGTATGGGAAGTGTGAGTTGAGTGGAACGCAGCAGTGAGCAATCCTTCAGCAGAAGGATGGGGTTGGGTCTTGAACTGCTTCGTGTTCTGCTTGATGCTGACCGAGCACCTGAGTCACACAGATCCTGTGGCCTTCTGCCAGTCTGTAAGATTCAAGATGCTCCCATTGCTTTGATCCACCACAATAAGTGAATTCTAATATCTGATGGGTACAGGAGGCTTCCTTCTCTCTGGCTCTGCAGCCCAGGAGAGCCTTCCAGGTGGAATAGGCATCAGGAGGGGCAAGCAAGGCAGTTTGCTTCTCCTTGGGCTGGCTTGACTCATTTAAGGATGACTTTTTGTTCCCTAGCTCTACACTTGATCTGGCATATACAGATGGCTATAATAATATGAACCTTATTAATATGGACCTTATTTCTCTGCTTTTAGCAGGAATAACTCAGGAGTTTTGCCTTTAGCCTTGGCTTTCTGGCATTGCTGATATTTACTGGAGTGTAGTATTGCATTTTCTTTGAGTTTATGTGAAAGCATTAAGACTTCCTTTGCTGCTTCTCATTCAATGGTTGAAGCTGGGATAAGCTGGGATTCATATTGCTGCGAAGGAAATAGTAATTTAAAAGAAAAATCCTTTCTGTCTACTTTAAATTTGAAAGGAAGGCAGGCATTTCTGCTTCTCCTGTGATAATCGTTCTTTTGTTTTTAATACGTTGTATTATAACATCATAAATAGAAACGTAATCTTATTAAAAGACATGCAGCAAGTGCTACGTTATTAGAAACTTTTTAAAAGGAATGATTTACCAAGTTGAAATATTAATATAACTGTCTGGAAACTGTAGGTTTAGTGATCATTTTTTATAAAGGAAATTAAAGTAGATGTATTTTGAAGAAGTCTGATTTCTGATAGGCCAAGCTTTTACTACCATATCCTGGCACCCCTATCCATTTTTAAAATATTGTTAAAAGCTATTTAATTTAACATTTATTCAGATGCTTAAAAATATATACGTCACCCCTCCCCCCTTTTTTTAACAAGTAGGAAGCAAATTACCTTAAGTCTTGATTTGACCATTTCTTGGGTTTTATGTAGTGCAAATAAACTTGCATCGGCACAGGGCCCTTACTTATGAATGACACAGTGCAACACCTTCTCACTTTCCAGCTCTGGAAGTGCATGAATGTAGTGCACAGTGAAAAATCTCAGCTGCATTGGCACTCAGTGGCAGTTAAGAAAATGGAGCTTTTTCCAGAATTCCTTTCCTCTCAACTTGATGTATTGTAGTACTGTGACCTGAGAAGTGCCTTATTTCCTTTCCCTACCCATACAAAAAATAACCAATAGTTATTGATTTCTTGTTGCTTAATGTGCTGCAGTAAATTTACACTTAAGATTTTGAAATGAAGTGTCTCTAAATTAAACTGGGTCTTGGTTCATTTGCACTTAACACAATTCCGCTGCAGTGGAGTGGCTCACAATTGCAGAAGTTGCCTCCTGCTCTGTCTTTTTTTGTTATTGATGTTATTTAAATTTGGAGAAGTTGATTACTGATAAGTAAGTAATCAGTACCATCACTTTTGTGAATAGTACTTGGTGACACCTTGGCAGTCCCTGGCCCTACGTGCAGTAGTCTTTGTGATGGGCTTGAGATGGAGGAAACCTCCAGAGTTCCCATTCCTTTGGGGAGGGGTGAGCTGCTGGCATTTCTGAGGACTTCAGATCAGATGACCTATGGGGTCTCCCTGCTCTTTCCTCAGCTTCCTGTCAGTGTCTGACTTGAGCCATGTTTGAGCTCCCTCCAACAGCGGTGGTTGTTGGCGGGGATTTCTGTAGGTCTTGAGTGGTGTGTTTTGGACTTGTTAAATCCTGGTAGATCCTTGCATCAGTAAATCCTAGTGGTTCTTCATATCCATCTTAAAAGGATAATGGCTATAGCTGGAAGCTTAGCTGCTGGCAGTTCCTTGGTATTACAGAAGATGTGTTTAAGCTAACTTATCTCTTGTTTGTATCTTTTAGTTTCTTTCAGAGCAGTGCAGTAATGAGGGATATACTCTGTGGGTGCCGAGATGGTCTTTGTATGTACCTGCTGTGTTAACATGGCTAAAATCAGCTGCCAAATGGCTTTGCGTTGTTTCAGTATTGGTCCTTATTTTCCTGCTGCTTTAAATCTAATCACATACAGCAGATAATATTTTGCTAATCGTTGCGAACTTATTTTGTTTCTATTTAAAGTGCTGTGGTCAAATTGGATTTGGTTGTCAGTTGGCAAGTAGCTTGAGTAAATAGATGCCTCTTTGTCATGCATCAGATTGTTCATCAGAGAAAACTACAATGTCCAGATTTGTCATTCCCCCCCCTGCCCCCGTCCTCTGAAATTTTGATGCTTGTTTTTTGAAGAAGTCATGAAAGGATTTAAATCCAAAGCTGAAAAGCCTGACTGGAACTGATTGCTTTGAGCTTCTAGTTTACAAAATAAGATTCTGGGGTTAAAAAAGACGGACAAATACTTGAGGCTTTTCTTATGGCACAGCCTGATTTCTCTAGCAAAGACTGTTGTGTTATATGCAGGGTGTCAAAAAGAATAACAATAAAAGCATATTTAATGGTGAGCAATTTTTTTCAAGGAAAACTCACTTTTGATAGTCTGTGCAGTATTGATGGAAGTTCTCTGTAGTGGTAAGATGCAGCTTCGCATATCCCTGTAATGAATAGGACTGGTGCTGTCACAGAACAGGCACTGATGTGCTGTCAATGTTTAATGCATTGGTTATTTAAAAAGTCACTTCCTTATTGTAATGTATTTTTAAAATGTTTAGAGTAAGACTGAATACCTGTTGTGATATTAATATCTGCTTTTTGTGAACAAACTGGGACATAGAACGTTGCCAGAAAGAAATCTTGCAAGCACTGTGTAAAGGGATGAATTTGTTTTTAATGTTGATACCAGCTATATAAGAACAGATATTGTTACAGTTCACAATGAAAGCATAAAAGAATCATAAAATACGGAAATAGCAGCTGTGAAGCACGTGCATTTTGGACTTAACTCACCTGGGGGGAGCTACTTTCTTGAGTAGTTAAGTTTCCTGTGGGTAGAGAGGACTGTTCTGGGGCTGAGTCAAGTGGAGACTAAGCACAGCATTGTGTTGTAATTAAATGGCCAACCCAACCTACCTGGGAAGTGAGAAACCTGCAGCAGTCCACAAATTTGCTTTGCAGCTTGGCTGAAGTCATCATGAGTTCTTACAATCCTTAAGAACAATTATGTTTGTCAGGCTGTGAACTGCTCACTAACGTGGTGTTACATGGGCACAGTGCTTTTGTTGTGCATCTTAATAATTTAAACGCTTGTAATAACTATAGGATTAGTGACACTGGAAGCTAGGGAATGCTACAGAGTTGGCTTGTGTAGGAAGGGTATGAGCTGCTGTGCCTGAGCCTTCCTGGGAAGAGCTCTGTAAGGGATGCTGAGTGTGCAGCTTTCCAGCTTTCTCCTGCTCTTGCTGGAGCTGCTTGCTGTGTTGGCTTGACAGGGTGGGACCTGCTGGAAGTGGCTGGGGATGCTGCTTGCCTCTGCTGGTGACACTTGTGCTGTGGTCTTTGCTGACACTCGAGCAAAGCACATGGTGTTGCCAAACCTTGTGCAAACTGAGCATCTCCCCTCAAAGCTGTCTCTTGCTTCAGAGGTGATGTACAAGATCCCACAGTGCTCACCCCAAGGTGAAAGCATCCATTTGTTCTTTAGGAGGCTCTTTACCTCCTCCTCTTTCACTATTGTGCTGTGAGAGCACTTCTTGCCTGAGATCAACAGTTCCGAGAGCTCTAAAATCTCTTAAGAGGCTTGCTATGAAAATTCTTGTATGAGACAAGGAGGTGGGGAGTGGTGCGTTCAGTACAAGTCCTGAACCAAGGCAAGGCCAGGCAGGTCTGAGCAGCCTTGGCTGGCCTGTCCATGCCACTAGCACTGGAGCTCAGGGTTGGTATTGAAGCTGCTGTGATTCATCCCCTGTCCTCCCTGACCACTACCTTTAGATTTTGGTTGGAAAAAGGAAGCTATTTTTTTTTTTTTTTGAGTAATGGGCCTCAAACAGCATGTGGCACTGCAGTGACAGTCTTGCCAAAGACTGTCTAAATCTGAGTTATTGCTTCCAGTATCTCTGTGCATGTGCCCCAGGATAGCAATTGCCTTTTTCTGCAGTGGTATTGCAGCATGAACTTTCATCTAATTCATTATCCACCCTAATGCTCAAGTCTCTCTGCATTACTGCTTTCTAAACAGCAGTCTCTCACTTCATTCCTGCACTGATTATTATTTCTCCCCAACTGCATTGCCTTACATCTATCTTCTGTTGAATGTCTCACTTACATCAGCCCATTTCGCTGAGCTTGCCAGATAGTTGAATATTTTTGAGGCATTTTTTTTTGCTTGCTTACCCTTCGTTTGATTTAGCATCATTTACATTTAGTGAGCATCGCATTTGCCTTGTCCTCCAGATGGTTATATTGGTGTTGTATAGGGAAGAAGTGACCGCTTGCCTTTTCAGGCTGTGCTGCGTGCTGTCTCTGTACAATTATAAAGTGTGCATCACTGCTAGCAATTCTTATCTATTCGCTTCATCTGAGCACAATTACTGCTTTCCTGTTCTTGCTGCCAAGGCCTTAGCAGTCCTGCTCTCAGTAGTTTGGGGTTTTGTGTTGAGATCATTACTGCATTCTCTGGGGACAAATGACCAAAGAACAGAGAATTAGTTTTGGACACAAAACAGCACCAGACCCTCCTGCTGGGAAACGTCCAGAAAACTTCTTGTCTGGGTGTAACACAAACGGTGAGCTGCCAAGTAAATATGGATGTTTGAGTCCTTTCACAGATGAGCTCTGTAGCATTTGTTGAGTCTTTTCACTTTGAACAAAGCAGCTCCCTTGGAAGAAAATGAGGAAGTTCTCAAAATGGCAGGTCGTGTTTTTGGGGCATATATCCCTGAGTAGGAGCTCACTCAGCACAAAAATCTCCATTTATCTCAGTTTCCACTTCGGATTTGTACTTTGGGAAATAAATGTGGATAAAACCCTTTGCTATGAAACCTGTATTTGATACAAGTTGTCAGTGTGAAATGATTTATTAAAACAAACAAACAAACAAAAACCTGACAACCCTATTTTGTAGATCATAAGCCAAATTAAATACATTTTACACAAATAAACATGGATGGTTGTTTGCTTGGCTCGACTCAGTTTAAGTTTGATCCTAAAATAATTTCTGTGGATCTGGCTGGAATTGCTGTCACATGCTGGAGGCACTAAATCTGGCTACCTGAGTGCTGCAGATCTTTCAGTGCAGAGTGATACGAATCTAAAATTATTTCTGCTCAATCCAGGGGAACGTGCTTGTTTCTGCCCTGCCATCTTTCCTCCAGGAGATTGCACAGCCCTGGGTGGTAAGACCTGACTGCAAACAGGGAGATATCTCACAGTGGGACTAAAGCATTTCTCCTTTCTTTTCTTAAATAGTTCTTTATTGAGCTTTCCACCTTCTGCATTAATTTGAGAGCCTGAACGAAATAACCAGGAAGAGATTGATGTGGCCTCACATTATTTCACACAGTCAATAAATTGTTAAATGGGCCAAAGGACACGGGTTAAAAAAATCATTTTGTATAAAGAATGAGGGATTTTTATTAGCTGACAGAGCCCCTGTCTCTGAAGACTTTATAATGGGGCAGGTTTGATCTTGAGCCATGCAGTGGGAGCAGCTCTGTTGGCTTCATAAAGTGCCTCGCCTTTCCCAGTGTGAATGAAATGAGTCGTGCCCTGTGTTGTGTGCTGAGCGAGCACTGAGCTCACTGTGCCCACAGTGCTGGAGGTGGCTGGGTTTGGTGGGCAGCCTCGGCAAGGGGGCTGCTGGCAGTGCCTGTGCTGTGCTCTACACCAGGACAAATCTGGCACCGTCTTATGCAAGAACAAGATCTGACCTAGTGGGCTTTTAATATCCTCTGTACTTGGTAGGATTGCCCTTATTTAAATGCTAGGAGGGATAGGGGCAGAGGATGCTATTTGAAGTGTTGTGGGATTACAGTGGTAATCTTGTATCAGTGGTCAGGAGAGTAGTGAAAGCAGAGATGATTAAATGTATGCTTGTCTGCACTGCAACACCTTTGTGGTTTTAGTGGGGTGATGAGGAAATGGAACTGTAAGCTACCTGCGGGGAAGCATGAGTGTGCCTGGTGAGTCTGCAGCCCCCCGTGCACAGTCCAGGGCTACATTATGATGCCTGTGCTTATTTTGAGTATTTTGATCACGTTTTTATTTTCAAGGTACTTCTTGGCGTATGACTTCTGTTTTAAAAACAGAAGACTGTACTAAGACAACTACCAGCAGTGGATACAAGCAAATTGTGTTTCCTGAGCTGAGAGGTGAAAGTGGTGATGTTGTATGAGTTTGTGTGTTTCTGGGAGCATTACTAGCTTTAGTGATGAGAAAATTGGTGTCATTCTGCATTAAACAAGGAAGTGAAGCTACAAAATGCTCCATTAAGGTCACATTTATTTGCTGTTCAGAGGTTGTTCTTGTAATGCTGTGCATGCTGCAACCCCTAATTATGGGAGAATGAGTGAGACAGGTGCTTCCTGCCACGATGTTTTCTGTTGTAAAACCCTCGAGGTTTATGTGCTTGCAGTAGAGGAAGAAGTGAAATAAGGCCCCCCTTTTTACTATTGTTAATTGAGCCTACAAACAGGTCACCATTATATATGTAAAGCTCACGTTTCCCAGATAAATTGTGCTGGAAGTAATGAGATCCAGCTGGCCCCTTCTCATTGTGCCTGTGCTGGTGGACTCATGTCCCTCCTGCACAAGGACATGGAGCTGCCCCTGGGCTCCAGCTGGCTCCAAGCTTGCCTTTGGGAAAGCAGCATGGAGTCACTGGAGCTGACTTTGTGAACAGTTATTTTGCCCTGATACCTGGGGTTTTGTTGTCCTGCTTTGGTCTGACCCTAGGTGTCTAGGTGTAGGAGCACTGAATAATCTGTCCTCTCCCTGCTATCTGCTGTGACTCAGTCAGAGAGCATCAGCTTTCCTGTGCAGGTCAGCCTTGCTTGTGAGCCTGTGCTGTGAAGTTTTATTTCTGTTCGCCTAATGCAAACAATGTTATGAATAAAATTCAGAGGTGATGTGACCCCTCTGAAGCAGCATATGGAAAGGTGATGAACGAGGATGAGGATTCCTTCTTTTAAGAAATGCAGATAATGATGGTTAACAGAAATCTGAGGGACTGTACAGGATGCACAGGCTAAGAGTTTTCAAGGTTAAAGTTGTCAGGTGCTCCCAATTACTTTTGTCTGATTACCCAAATCAGAAGTGTTTAAAAGGATTCCAGTTTTCAGGAAGCAATGTCCATTAGTTGTCTTTAAGGTATCTCAAATTAGATACATAAAATATCAGTCTGTTTGAAGAACTTTGTCTTAGAGAGAAATGGAGTGTATTTCTACGTGCAGGGAAGAGTCAGAGAACAGTTCAGTATGACAGAGACTTTGGGTTTCATACGCTTGCAGTTCTCAGTGATGTGGGGTGAGTGGTTCCAAATGGGGTTCCTCTGCTGCCAGCACCACGTGCTGCTCGCAGTGTGCCCTGAGCAGACCCCACCCCAGAGGTGCCCAGTTATATGGGCTGTGTTTTCTGCTCAGCAGTTCTGCATCTCCTCTGTAGAAGAGATAGCAGACAGTTATTTCTTTATTCCAATGCGTCGCTCACACGTTGTTAAATCTGAGCTCATGTACTGCATTCTGAGAAGTTTTTGACTGAGAATACTCTGCAAAACCCCTGGCAGAAACTGCCATGGTGCACCACCCTTCTGGAAGGGGTGATGTAGCAGCTGGTTTAACTTCTGTGTTTTTTTCCTTGAGATGGAACTGTTGGCACTGCTGGTTGCCTGTCTGACTTTGCCACCTCGTAGCAGAAGCACTGCAGTGATGCCTGTTGACATCAGTGGTCTCAGTTCACCAGCCGTGTCGTGTCTTGCACAGCTGATGCCATGAAAATCCCAAACCAAACCCTTTCTAATCTGCCAGCAGCATCTGTCTCTTACTGGCCTCCCAAGCTTCTTTTTCTGAGCCCTCTTACTGGGGCACTGGTGATGCGACTTGAAGTTGCCTGGCTGCCTTGCTAATGAGCTTTGCTGTAAAGCTGAGGAAGGACTGTGGGATCTGGCCATGACTGGAGACACTTGGATTTGCAGTTCCCTGGGAGGTGCTGGCTCTGTGAGCATCCCTGGTGTGATGTGTGTCCTTGGTCTGCTTCGGCTCAGATGTCTCAAGTAGGATACGTTTGTCACCCTTAAACTCCATCCCTTGCAGCATAAGACTATGCTGAAATCTGTTTTCTCCTGGTTATCTACATCAGCTATAATGCTTTGGGACTGACGCTGCATTGTTATGTTGGAGTAATAGAAAATACATTACACAATTCACTGGCTACTGAAGTTTAATGCACCTAGTGACTGCCGTATTTGTGTTTGGGATGAGGGCTTTTAATTTCGGTAGTTAATTGAATCCCTGCAATTTGACTATGTGTTCCCTGCACCATTTTTAATTCTCACGTTGCTGGCTGGTCCCTGTAAAGGCTGTATTTACGTTCTTGCTTTAGGTTTGTGCTGTTCCCACATCTATTAGGTACACGAACAACAGAATGAGTGGTGTGAGAAGTCCCACGTTGCTTTGAGAATAGGCCTGTAGCTTGTGCTCGCGTGGGAGTTAAGGGTGACCATCATCTGGGGAAGGGAAATACACTGCTTGGCAGATGCCGTGTTCAGATGTCTGTTGTTTCACTTAGTCATGAGAAAGTCGTGGTTGTAGCTCCCGTATTTCATTAATGGAAAGCTGTTTGTGAAGATAGCGTATGCATTCATGGGAGAATGGACCGTGTCTTTTATCTGATAATCAGAAGAAATCTCTGCATCAGAATCAAAGGAAGAAGTCTCATTCAGAACATAATTCGATGCTGTCTGACCACCATATGCTGTTTTAACTTTCATCATTTTGGCAAGATGTAATCATCCTAAAATGTGGGAAACCAGGCCTGAAGAGTCTTTTAAAAGCAATGCACTATCAAAATGGATTAGCTGTGCCTGAATTATTTACAGATTAATTTTCTGTAAAGAGTGGTAAAATATTTGAGGCAAATAGCCTAGTTTTGTTTAGCAACTTTTACATTAAGCCTAGGCGAGTGGATCTACCCATTGTTTATTTTTAATTTTTTTAGAAAATTTTCTTTTATAAATGTAAATGTATTTCCTATCAATTTTTTTTTTCCTCCTTTTTTCTTCTCCTTTTCCCCTTCTGGCTCTCTTCACAACAATTATTTAAGGAAACTGCCAGGTAGCATTAGCCATTGTGAGCAGAGCACATGTTAGTGTGTAGCATTGCAGCACCTTCACCTTACCTGCCTCTCTTTATCACAGTGCTGTTAAGAGCACCTTTACTGCTGTGCATTTTCCCTTTTTTTTTCCCCTCTCCCCCCATGAGGCTTGCCTGAAGCTTTATGCTTGCAGATGGCCAAGCGTCTTGGCTCACTGATCCCTTTACTCCATATCAGAGATGATATAAAAGCCCTTAAGGTAATGTTCCTGTGTTTCCATCCCTTTTAAAACACATTGTTGTGCTGTCTTCCAAAAAAAAAAAAAAAAAAAAAGCAGTTTCCTTGTTTTTGAAAAAGTTTCTTTCATGGGAATCAAGTTGATAAGGAACTAACTGCTGGCATTCCTTATTATTTAGTGCTTTTTGGCTAAATGCTACCAAGATTTTTCTTCCCCATCTTAAGTGTTTTCAAGCGTTAATAGCTCTCCAGATTCTAAGTCTCCTTCTCCAAAGAAATCCCAGTTTTCCAGTAGTAGGACCAGGTTGAAGCATGCCACTCCAAGTGTCCCCATCAGGGACTTGGGCTATGGCAGACTCAGCAGCCAGGGTAGCCCCCCGCCAGAGCATGAGCTGGGCTGTGCGTGTGCCATTGACTCTGCACCACTGTAATCAGAGCAGCTGAAAACAGATTTGGGTGCAACCCTTTTCTTCAGAGAATGCTTAAATGAATCTGAGTTTGGCACACTCTCTAGTTAAACTACTGTCATAACTAATGATTTCACCATTCAGAAATACAGTATTGATCTTAAAAAGAGTTTTTCTTACACGGCTGATGACTTGATACCTTTTAAACACTAACGCCCAGGGTATAATCTATATGAATAGTATAATAGCTTTATATTTAAGGTAGATAGGGGATAAAATTGTGTATTCATGTGAACTATGAATACCAGTATGGTATTCAAGCAGGAATTACCTAATCATGCCTTTGAGGGCACTTATCAAATAATTTTTATTGGAAACTTAATATATTGAGACGATGTGAATGGGAAGCTGATTGGAATGCTAAGGAATGTCCCAGCATCGCATTGCTTTGCTGTCTGCAGATATGCAGTAGGGGTTGATTAATTTAGCACATCATCTAAAATCATGTAGCGTTCAGTACCGATTAAAATTATATGAAATTGTGTGTAAGAGATTTCTCCGTGTTAGCTGTGAAGGATCTCCTGTTCCCTGCAGAAGTCGCTGCAATGGCACCCGCACAGCCCCACTGACTGCAGGTGTCACAATCCGTGTGCACCGGCACTGCACCAGCAGCCAGAGGACTTGCTTGGGATTTAATTTCACGCTTGTGTATCTGAGTGTCAGATTGGTCCCTTTCTTTTTTTTAACTGTATTTGCAAGTCTCAGACCATACATTATGGCATGCCCCGCTCCTCCGCCAGCAGCACTGGCACGTTGTATCAAATCAAACCTTGCAGGGTAAGGTCTCCTGCTCTCCTTTTTCCTCCTCTGTCTCCTGCTGTGTGTGTATTTCCACCCCCCCCATCCCTCTATTTCAGATGCTCCATTTTGAGCCTTCCAAGAGCATGTTCCTGCCCCTCCTATTGTCCCGATTTCCACTTCCCCCACTTTCGCAGGGTTCCCAGAAGATCAGAGCCTCCCTCGTGTTTGCTCCGTGCTGGACCAGCCCATCTAATTGCTGGCTGTTCTCCAGTCTCCAGTTCTGTGGGAGTGGAGCAGGAAATCACTTGGCTGCTCTGTTCCTGAGCTGTTAACTGTCTCCCAGCTGAGAAAGTCTTGTGGAAACCCGCAGCGAGGAGTGTTAATAACTTAACTCTTAAGTACTTTTTCTAGTACTCATTCTCGTATTATAGAGGCAAAAGATATGAGTTGAGTTTGTCAATTATTTCCATGTATAACTTCTGAAAGGGTAGAATTGGAGTGGTACATGAAAATGAATACATGTACAGCTGGAGCTTTCACTCCAATCATTAGAGTACATTTTTTCCAGTGGAAGAGGCAAATTCAGCAATGCTTGGGTGCCTGTTACCTTTTCCCTGGTGTCATCAGGTTGCCTTGATCAAAAGGCCCATTCCTGGTCCTCCCCGAAACCTGAAGAAAGTAAAATCTGTCTGACATGTAATGTGGATTTGGCATGTGAAGAAGCATTTTCTTTTTAGAAATAATTTGACTTTGATTATTCCAAACTTTTATCTGTTTAAGGTAGAAATGAAGAGTGAGTTTGGGTTCAGGCAAATGTATTTTCAGTTTTTCCACAACAGGTGAATCTGAAAATCTCCTGCATGCTCTGTCCTATACCTCACACCTCCCAGTGTGAGAACCCCCTGACCCCAGCTGACAGCAAGCAACAAAAGCTCCTCAAGATTGATCCTGTGTTTTCCTGATGGCCTTATCAGGGTGAGATATTGCCAACAATAGCTGCTTATTCCTGCAGTGTTTTCTCCTCATTCACGTGGCCCCATGCAGGATACATGGCTGTACTGCAGGCAGGCTGAGGAGCTGGGCCAGCCAGGGAAGGAGGTATTTTCTATGTCAAAGACAGACCATTACCTTCCCAATTCACTGTGTGGCCGGGGATCTTGGCCTGTCATCCTTTTCCTAGAGTTTCTGCAGTTATCAAGTCAACAGCCATTAGCCATGTAGAGAAGATACAGGTTGAATTACTACACGTCTGTAAGGAGACTGTCATTAATGTTGTAGGGTTTATTTAGCAGGTGTGATCCAGTTTGTTTCTTACTCAGTCCTACAGAAGATGCTTAGCAGCAAAACCAGCAAGTTCTCTTCTACAGTTCTCTTGATAAGTACTTGAGCTGTCCTTTTGCTTTGTGACATCCTTTTTGGTGGAATTAAACCTGTGTATAACATGACTCTTCACTATTTATGAATATAGATAAATGTACATATCTATTGTGTGTGTGCAGAAAACTGAAAATGCATATATTTATTAGAATACCAGGTTTTTAATTGTATAAATACAATGCTGACTAAAGTAAATGTTCAATTTCTCATTGAAGTAAAGCATTCATAAAAGCCTGGATTTGCATAATTTAATTCTCTGCACAGAGGATACTGCAGATCAATAGTAGGTCTCATAGCCGTTCTGTGGTTGACGTGTGGCTCTTTGACAGTGCAAGCCAGGATTACAAAGGGCTTCACAGTTTTGGATGTTGTGCACTGACTCTGAGCCTTTCTCCTTTCAACAAATACAGATGATTTGAATGAGTTTCTTTCTTTCAATGGTAAAGCACACAGCAGGGCTCACCAAGACATACCCACAGGAGCACCTTCCTCCTTGGAGGTGGCAGGGTGATATCGTCCTCCTACCTGCAGGAATCTTAGCTTTTGGGGGGTGGGGGATGAACCCATAATTATGTGCTCCCTCTGTGTAGAGGATGCTCAGAAAAGATTTGCTCTCTTTTGTAGTAAGGAGGAACTTAAGTTATTTTTTTCCTAGGACACAAGATTTTTCTCTTTTTGAGTAATGGGGCTAGTTTTTCTGATAGCTATTCCAGCCACCCTCCTGGGTTAGTTCTGTGTTCCATTCCTTGGCTGTTCATGGTCTCTGGTCTTCGCTCATATTTTTGCCAAAACAGTTTGGGTCTCTGTATCTCTCATCTGTTCCTTCCAGTTGATGTAAATATCTGTTGCCTTCCAACCAGGTAGGCATATTGGGGTAAATCGGAAGAGAAAATAAGGTATGTGGTGTAGAGCTGCCTACAAACCCTCATAGTGTATGTTCCAGTGTTTCTAGTTCAGCCTGGAGTGAATTAGCATTTGGAAAGTTGCCAAGAAATTTGGAAAACTCATTCAAATCATAGGCTCATAATAAATTGCACAATTAGAGCCTTTGTTCACACAAGAGAGGAAATTGGTGAGAGCAAACCTGCAGTGCTTTTCCTGGGATTGCATGGCTTTTCCTACTATTTTAGCGTTCCAAAACCTGCAGAAACCCATGACCCTTGCTTGCTGCAGATTGTCTATAGAGTACCCACTGGCTGCAGTTTGTTCTCTGCTGCTGTGGCACCAAAGGGTGTATCAACCAGAAGCTTTTTGTAAAGTTCTGGAGATCTCAGTGCTTGACATTTGGTAAAGATCTGCTACCAGCTGTAGTTGGCCTGGGAGCAGAAGGGAATCTGGAGCTCAGTGACTGTACGTGGGTAAAGATGCTTTGGGTGGTTTTCTGAAGTTTTCTTTTCAGTAACTCAACTAGTTACTGATCAAATAAATGGTTTGAGATCAGTTGGACTTAAATTGCCGTTAAGTCATGTGGTGTGTACCTGTTCTTCACGTTTTGTGTACGGAAATGTAAGGTTTTGGCTGTGTGTTTATTAGAGCACAGAAATTTTCAGCTGTGATGTTGGAGAAAGGTTGAATTTATCATAAACTTGTTATTGACATTTGTGTAGCCACACACCTCCTGTTGGGTTCAGTCAGATGTGCAGAAATATTGACGAAAATTTGCATGCAAACCCTTCTCTTCCCCACCCCCCCCAAAAAAACAACAGAAAAGCATTTCCTTGTGAAAGTTATGTATTTCTTTACAAGAAAAAATATTTCTAAAAGAAAAACCCTGGGTTTCAGTGTAGGATGTGCTCTTTATGTTTTGGTTGCTGAATTTAATTCCTTCTAGCTTGTGAAGTTTTACAAGGATTCCTTCTTTGCTGACCTCTCCCTTTCATGTCAGAAGGTGTTGGTATTGCATGCTGGATATTTGTCTGACACACGCAGTGTTGCTCTGGCTGGAAGGCAGCACTGCATGTCTGCTTTGCTTGGATGAATCCTGCGAGGCGATGTTTCTGGAGCCCTGCTCGTGTTCAGGCTGTTACCCCATGTGCTGCGGGCTCAGGCTGTACGTGGAGGAGATTTGTACCCTCCTGAATGAGTCTGTTCTAAATGATTTAAAGTTGTGATAGTAAGGATAATGTGCTTTTGCATTTATAATCTTTCAAGGATGTTGGTCATCTATGTGTAGGTTTACAGTTATTAGTTTGGTAGCTTGTTTTTCGAACGGCCATCTTGAGGTCAGAGGAAGATAAGTCACATCATGGCTTATGTTTACTTGTGTATATCAGAATATCCTTATGGGTAGTACTGAAGTTGTACTGGCATGTGCCAGATAAGAATAAAGGCATTGATGAGTTCTACCTTCTCTGAATCATCTTTGAACACTGAGCCTCCATGGGTGAGGAGCATACCTGTTAATTTTCTTTAAGTGGTGCTGACTTTGTAGTCTCTGCTCAGCAAAGATTTAAGCTTTACAGTGTAAACTCCAGGGAGTAAAGACCACTTTCCTAATGATGCCTGTTTTTCTCTTCCCAGCTCTGACTGAAGGTTATGTTGGCTCTCTGCATGAAAGCAGACATGGTAGTTCTGTGCAGATACGGAGGCGAAAGGCTTCGGGGGATCCTTACTGGGCATACTCGGGTGAGTTGAATTCTTCAGAGCAGTGAAACATTAAATAACTCCAAAACCAAAATTTCTTTGCTTTTTCTTACTACTATGCTTAGAAATGGGATTTCTGAGCCTTATTTTACAGTGTATTTTCTGCTGACCTCCTTGTGACTTCCTCTACAGTAATCCTTTCCTTTCCTTCATTCTTGTCACTTACCTGCAGAGTTTCCCTTACAACTCTGCTCCTTCTACGTGTCCTGTTTTAAGTCTCTTAACATGTCCCTGCAGTGGCATACTCCCATGAACTTTACTTTGTCTAAATAGCGTGTTTCCAAGTTTAGTTTGCTTGCTCTGAATCTTGTAGGAAAACTGTAAGGGTTAGAGTGACACATCCAGGTGACAAGACACTGGAAATTTTACAATTAATTATGTGCATGCGTGTTATCACAGTAGAATGCAGCAATGACAATGAGACCTGTAAGCACAGTAACGCACTAGGGTGTGTGATGCTGAGGTCAGATGTCCCATTTCTCTTACAAGAGCTCTTAAGAAACATTAAGGAACTGCCAATTCTGTGCTTTTAGGCAGACCGTGAAATTTCACTGGAAGTGAATGATTATAGGTAAAGTTTCAGCTTTTTTTCATTAATACACAAAATACCAGATGTTGCATTTTATTTATCAGATCCTGAATATGAGCTGCTTCGTTTATGAATGAGGTCATACAAGTAAAATACTTCTATGCATTTTAGTAATGTAGGACAAACTCTGCTTTTTGTTTAAAACTTTGAGGTTATCATCAAATGGAGAAATGTTGTAATAGTTAATTCCGTGCGTCAGCTTAAAGCAACTCATTTAGATTTTAAGCCTCCAAACAGTGGAAAATAAATAGAGGAATGACTTTCGTGTTGAAATGAATGGGCTATTCTTATATGTTGTCTTGCAATAAAATATTGTAAGTTAAGTGCCGCTTGGCAGGTTTATTTTGTTTCTGTTGCTGAAAATTGTGTTTGGAGTCTTCATTGCTGGTAGTTAAATCAAAATGTTTGAGAAAAACAAAACTAGTGGAATTAATCAGTTGTCATATATGTCAAAACTCTTTATTTGAGTTACTAGGCTTTTAAAGCAGTCTTTTGCCTTAAAAACAAACAAAAAACAAAAAAAACCCACAAAAATCTACCAAAACAAAAAACAGTCCTACCCACCAAAAGTCACAAAATCTCATTTATGCATACAACAGTCTTCCTAATTCTATTTTTGTACTGGTGTACTTCTTCCTTTATGAGTAATATCATTTGTTCACCCCTCCAGAAGAGCTTTTACCACCCACTAATCCTTTTAGATTTGTGTCATAATAAAGCGTATAGTCCTGATGTGTAATTATACCTTTCCTGTTGGATTTTGCATCCTTTTGTCTATTGATACATCTCCCGCTTCCATGAGCAAAACAGCCAACCTGTTTTTAGAGAAGTTAGTGACTTCTTGGTCATCAATCGTATGCCATTCCATCTGGTTAGCTCTATCTAATTATAACCTTTTTTTGTCTCTGTTGCTGACAAAAGGAGTAAACTAGGAGATGGAAAGGGTGGAAATGATGTATTTACCAGTGCTTGTCAAGAAACCAGGTGAAGATATATTTTCTCAGTGTGCTTCGTCAGGCTGCTGTTTGATCTGAGTAACTTAAAATGTCATTCCAGGGGGCAAGTGGTTTGGCACCAGCTATTCCAGCTGCAGGATGTGAGTTCTTGTTGAAGCTTTCCTTATGTGGAATACAACCATAAGCTAGCAGTGTAGGTACGGTGTGTCCTGACTGTGTGTGTTCTATGTAACCTGCATCAGAACAAAGCCACGGTGGAAGTCGCTGGAGGTCTGGTGGCTTCCTGAGTCCCTTTGAAGCCCATGCTGCAGAGAGGAGCAGCTCTATCCCACTGAGCCGCGCAGTGAGTGCCGGTGGGTCTGCATGAGAGCAGGATGGCATGGACGTGTGCCAAAGGTGAATGCTGAGCTGAAGGCAACGTTCACAGGGTTGCATTTGGGAAGAAAAAGGCAAATAGAGAGCTGAGGGAAGACACTTATTTCAGAAAGAATTCTGGTGGGAATAAATGAGCCCTGTGTCAGGCAGATGGTTTTTTCTCTAGTCAGGCACGTTGAAGAGGATGTTCAAGTTATCTACTTCTTTCTCTTGCATCCCAGTTCCCCGGAGTGTTTCCCAGAACCCTGAGCAGGGCTTGGCTAAGCAGTTTATGTACTAACGTCAGTCCTGCGGGAAGGGTTTTGGATGTAACTAGGAAGTTTATATCAAATGAGCCTACAGAGTGGGGAAATTTACTCTGCAGTAAGCAATTAGTCTGTGCCAGTGGCTTCCAAGCTCTTTTATAGATGTTAACCGGAAGGCTGTTCCCCTTTCTTGTCCTCACATGTTCAGGCCAGCTCTCTTCCAGCTAGTTGTACAACAGCTGCTGGCTTCAGCCCCGGCAGTTATGGGCAGAGAAAAAAGCTCTGCTGGCCTGTATGCTGCTGAATTTAAGTCTATTCTAAGGGAATTTGCCAACTAGAGTAAATAAGATCAGGACAGCTTCTGCTTGCTGTTGGTATATGACCACAGGCAGAACTCAGTGCTGACCAGTAGGCCCACATCTCTGCTGGTTCTGCGTTAGGCTGAGCTGTGGCTTTATATCGATTTCAGCTGAGCTCTACTGATTTATAGACACTGAGGCCCCTTTACGTTTATGGCTGTGCCTGCCTGCTTTGCAGAGTTTTCGTATTTTCAGGCTTAAATGTTCTATAATAAATCTTGAAGTGGGACTGGAGAGGTCTGGAAGCAGGCATCCGGCTGTGGTTTCCCTGCCTTGGGGTGGAGAAGGACACAGCCATGTTGCAGAGAGCCCTCAGGTCTTCATCTTCCACAGGATGTATCCATCCTATGTGTATACAGTAACTCCTCTGTAGCATGTTGAGAGCACTGCTGCTGCTCCGGACTCTTGTGGGCAGGAAAATGGCTCAGCAGCTGCTTTGATACTCTGGAGATGGGGAATTTTCCTGGTTCCATGAGGTACCTGTGGGATTACCATGTGTTGCTTGTGATATCACTCAGTCATAGGAGCTGAAGGAGAATGAACTTCAGCCACTGATGAAGAGTCAGACGTGCCTCGGGTCTAACATTTGTATGAGGCACTTACCTGCCTGAACATCCCCACATTCACCCTGTGAACTCCTGTGCCCTGTGCTCACACTGCACGTGTCCTGCAGCAAGCCTCGGAGCCTGCATGGCAGAGCTCTCCCTTCCCAGTCCAATTGTAAAAGATAGGATTCTGAAACCTTATAAAATAAGCCCTTTGTTTACAGGCACAATTCCAACTGTAACATTTACTCCAACTGAGGAATAAAACTCACAGAAATAAAGAGCAGATAATGAAATGAAGGCCCATTTTAAATGGGTTTTGTCAAAAAGACAGAAGGAAACACAATTGGCCTTTCAGAAGAAACTTCATTAAGTCTGCGCTAGGAGCTCTTTAAACCAAATTCAGAAGTCAGCAACCACTGACAACAGAGCACAGTAACTTGTCTCAAGAGGAGCTGCAAGAATGAATGGAGGCTGAGATCTCCTAGATTTTAGGAGTTTTCAGGAAATCTAACTACATTTCTAGGCAGACTTCTGTGCACACGTGTATTTATGTATATTGGCAAAGCATTTATTCCACGAGCGTGTCTTATGGTTTGCCAGAGACTTTCCTAAATTGCAACTGACCACATTATTTGCAGTGTAATGGGAATGTGAAATGGGCACAGCGCAGCCAAAGTGAGAAGTAGGTGTGGATCCTGGATGTGCCTCACAGCAGTCCTCAGGACTTCTCACTGTTATTTTTTCCATCAGGCTAACCGCTGCATGAAGGACAAGTTTGAAAGGACTTTTAGCATAGCCTTTTATTTCCACAAAATTCAGCATCTTTCTAATATCCCTAACAGCAACCGATAGCAGGCAGTAAAGGTGCCTTCCTGTCAGCAGAGAAACATTTCTGTAGCTATAAAATATTTCTTAAACATGAAAAGAAATCCTACAGAAACATGCAGCTGGAAGTACCGCATCCAGGGCTTTCTGGCTGGCCCTCCCCTGTGCATTGTACACAATTTCACAGAGCATAATATTCCAGGCTTTTGAAGATTACTCTCAGCTGTCAAGTGTTGCATCTATCAGTGCTGAAAACACTTTACCAGTGACCTGATCAGACCCTATTTTGCCATGCGGTAGCCCCCAAAAATGGTTTGCGAGAGGGTCAGGACTTCAGGATGATAGTCTGTTATGAGATGCTGAGTCAGATGCTTGAATCTTAAGTTAGCAGCTCTAAAGGGTCTACCTATAGCCATTCTAAAAATATACCTACACTCATATGTGTCTTTTTTTTCTGAAAAACCGTTATGCAACATTAATGTAACAGTTGCTGCAGTGAGATTATATAAAGCCAGAAGTAGCTGTGGGGAAACAGCACTCTTTCCTCTGTTACTCAAATCAGGAGGCTCCTCTTGAGGAGTTGTTAGATGTAAGTGAAGATGTATTAACATTTATGATCACGGGGTGTGGAATTGGGGGGCTGTGCTGTCTGGGGGCAGGGTGCTGCAGGTGACAGTGCTCTTGTCACTAGAGATCAATGGATGTACCCAGTGTTTGCCCCTCAGGGCTGGGCCACCCTACTATCCTGGTGTCTGTTCTGCTGCTCAGCCCTGGTTTTGCGAGCTGACTCATTCAAGGAATACTCCCTTCTAAGTAATCGAAACCATTTGTAGTTTTTCGAGAACAAAAAAGTAGATACTAGCCAAGGATGTGTATGCATTCTTTTTGCTTGTTTATTTAACTATGGCTTTGCAAAGAAATTTTTTATAGAAAATGCATAGTTCTTCTTAATCTTAAGGTGCTTTCAAGGCATCTTTTTTCCCTCTTTGTACTTTTGATGGCTCTCATTTTCAATGTGAAATTATTCACGCTACTTACAATGCTTGTCTTTTATACTTTATATTACTGATGTTTTTTCCATCTGTAACGTTGGATCCCTTTCTCTTCAAGATACTAGACAACTACTGTGAACATTAGTAGAAAGTATTAGAAGAAAAAGAGGCTTTATAAGGGTGTGGATGACCTTGAGGGGGGAAAAAATGTCCAATAAGAGTAGCTTTTGTGACCACAGAGATGTGCTAGTGGCCACTATCAGTGTGCAAGTGCTTTGTCCTACAACACTTAGGCAGTTATTGCTGCCCTTTATGATGCTATTATTTAAAATATAACTAGTGGTGAATATAAGAACTAAGTAGTGTTAGCAAAAGCACTTGCTGGCATTAAAACAGGAAAGATCAGTAAAAGTTATTTCCTGAAATAATAGCAAATGGTGATGAAATGTAACACGGTGATGTCTTCTGTAAATGTGTGAATTTCTCTCTTTGCTTAGATTGTTCTCATTAAATAAGCTGCTAATGTGAATTGGACAGGAAATAATCAGCAGATAGTAAGGAAAGCATTGAGACTTTATTGAACTAAGAGGTAACTAATGGCCTGTTCACTGTGGTCAGTATTTCACTCTTGCTGTCTCTTGGGATAATAAATCTTAGTACTGAGCAAAACTCTGGCATACTGCATACACAGTTATCACCCCACTGTAAGGGTACTCATTTCCATTAAATGCAGCATGGTCAAAATGAGCAGTTTCTGCCTCTCTCCCTTTGCTCTTTAAAGCTGACTTCATATAGGGGGTCTAAGCTGACAGAACCAGGAAAAATATTTGTTAATATCTGATCAGTAAACTAATCTTGGAGTGTTTTATCTGCATTCATCAGAGATAAATGGTAGCCTTCACTGAACCCTGCAGAAGCCAGATGTGGTGCATTCATTTCCATGTGCAGTCTTATTAGAGTATCTAACAGGTGTTCCACAAAGCAATGCTATACTTTGTGAGACAAACATGGAAAACTGTAGCTTGAGAATTTACTGTTACTATCTAAGCATGAACCTTGATCTATTTTTTTAATGTGTACAGTTAAGGTGGTGTGCTGTTGTGTGGTTTATCCAGTAAACAGGAAATGACATCAGTACATTTTGTTTGTATTCTGATGGCTCTTGGTCACAGGTCTTTGCACCCCGAGCTGGGCACTGAACAAACATGCACCAGAGAGAGAGTTGGCTGAGGTATCTGTATCAAGTGTGCATTTACCAGGAGGATGTTGTGGAGAATGCTTTAGATTCTTTCTTTGGCTCTTCAGAGTTTTGAAGTAACAACTATGAAATACTTTTAATAGCTTTTTATTATGAGAATGAAGAAGTAGATTTCCAAGTTCTTACTCCTGAAAATAGGATTTATCTTCCAAACCTTAAGCCACTGTAAATAAGGAATTCGCAATAGTGTGGCCATGGTGAGTGTTTAACATGGGCAGTCCTCATAGGAGAACCTGCCTGCCATAAGCAGTCTATGTAGTCTGGCATCACTTCCACAAATCCATTGCTGGGGAACACAGCTCTGATTGAGAGCCCTGACATTTGCTGTGTTTGTGGGAAAGTTTCTATGTAATGTGCTAAGAAACCCTAAGACAGCAATTCAGTTTCTACGTAGGCATAGATACAACTTCTTTACTGAATACCAGCAGTACTGTTTTCTATCTATTTTTGCTACCTTTTCTTGCATGCAGTCCTTAAAGTTCATTCCAAGTACTGTCATTGTCAATCCTGGTATCCAGTCTGTAATGACATGGCTGACTGAATTTTTAAATGTTGGATACTGTGATGGTGAAATTGCCTTTTTTCCTTTCTTGGCAAAGTTCTTTCTGAAAGTTGATTGTTTTTCATGCCTTAAATGCATTAAAGCAAATCCCTGATTTCTGAATGCTCCGATTTTTTTTTCCTTAATGCTTTTCAGTAGAGAGACCATTGGCAGCTGGACAGCTTTGAAAAACGTAAATATGAGGTGCAAAGAACGAGGCGTTCCCTCAACTTCAGTTCTTCCATGAAGTTTTTGCCTACCACAGCACAAAAGTATTAAATAACTGCAACAGATGCTAGATGATATCTTTGGGGTTTCAGATGCAATTGTTTCCGTCGTACATCAAAGTATTTTTACTTTGCACAGCTCTGGCTATCTATGATGAAATGATGAAGCTCAAAGAGCTGCCTTTGCTGGGGGAGGGGGCACCCCTCACTTCCTTACTGTACTGTGCTTTTTGTTGCGTTTTCTTTGAATGCGAACAGTGGGACATTTGTAGAAAACCTCTGGAAAGACAACAACTGCTGCACTGTTTCACGACTCTGGAAATGTTCTGCAGTGCAGCAAAAACTTGTCATTCTAACCAATTTTGAGGCATTGAAAGAGGAAAGAATATAAAATATTTCAGCTCTTCTTTAGACAAAAACCAAGTGAAAGGCTTATGTTTTAAACCTACAAGCAAAAGAAGATGGTGTATTTGAGTAGCAGCTGTGATACAAGCTCAGCAAATGTGCTGGATAATACTCAGAAGGTTGTAGTCTGCTGTTGCCTTGTCGTTATCAAATGATGGCAGTAATACATTGGATTTCCTATCTTGGTTTAATAAGTAACTGAACACATGTAGGAGAAGAATAATGGGGGGAAAATATGCAAGGAGCAAGGATACTGCAATGAGAAACAAACACTGCAAGCAGGGAATCTCTGAGTAGAACTCTAGTGGGAATGTTTTTTAGTTTTTTTTAAAGGGAAGAAAAGAAAGATGGTCGCAAACATTTTTTGTGAAGGTCCAAGCATGAAATAATCAATGTATAAATCAGAATCTTAGCTGCAGAGGATGGAAATGGAACCTCTGTATGAAAGAGCAGAGCAAAGCCAGTGCTGCAGTTCATGTTAGAACTGCTGTAGTTCATGTTAAATAGTTGTAGGATTATTTCTTCTCTTTTTTTGAGGTGATTTTTTGAGATGGCTGTTCTGGGTCATTCCATTCACTCTCCAGAAGATGATCTTCCTTTTCAGTGTCTCTGCCTCAGGAATTGCCCCATCTGTTCTCTTACCCAGAATGTATATCAGTCTATAACACATGTAGGACTTGTAGGTTTTTTTCATTATGACCCTTGACAAAGCAGCCCTTGCCCATGGAGGGCCAGCACCAACTCCTTGTCAGCTCTGCCAGAGGTGGGTAGAGCGACCTGTATTCCTTCTAGGCTGACTGTCACATCACATCTGTTAGAGAAACGTAGAGTTAGGAACCTATACAGATGAGGCTTTCTAGGTGTATTGCAGTGTGAGTGTTTAGTGGCAGGTAGTTTTAATGCTTGTAACATCTCTGTGGTCAATGTGTTTATGTGGTGGGAGCTGAAGGACAGGGCAGTTTAACTTCTCTGATACACTTTGCACTACGTACAGCAGCATTGGAAGTTCAGCAGCATCCCAGTGCTTTGCACTGTTTCTTCCAGGAAGCGTCCATCCTTATCAAATGCTTATTGAAGAGATCTGGGTTGCCTGGGAGGCTGCCTCTTCCTGGGGAGGCCATGTCAGCAGCATGGGTGATATGAGGCTCCTTAGTGAGCAGGGCCCTCCTGGAGGCAACCAACCACAGAGTGTGATTCTGGCTCTTGGTGCTTTCAGGACCTTCCACTGGGATTAGGACACTTTTGGGCTTGAGTAAGAAGACATTCTTTTTCTATTCAACGCACTGAACATTTGGCTTTAAAGTACGAAGTTTTTATTAAAGGCTGCATATGCCCAGGGAGTTGGATGGGCACACTTTTAACTATCAAATTAAATAAATATGAAATCCTGCAATGGAGTGCAGAGCTGTGCATATAAATTACATCTTTAAACAGCACTTGAATGATTTTTCTGGAAGTGTTTTTAACTCTCTTCAGGACTCATAAGGGTCATCTCAGTAGCCTTCCAAACCAAGGAAAGAGTATTGGCACTGGAATGATTTATTGAAGAGAGAGATTGCTTTGTGGTATAAAAGGAATGTCAAGTCTTGCTGAGCACCTGAGTATGCAGCTGCTGTTTCTGTAAAGCTGGGAAAGCAAGTGGGCTTAGTTCAATTGAACCCTGAATGAAGGTCTCCTAAGAATGTCTCCCCACCCACTCTCATCTATCAACAACTGTCTGGCTGTGAGGTGAGATAGGCTGTGGGTTGGTGGTACTTCCAGGTCAGTTAGTGAGATGATTGATTTAATTCATGATGAATTAGAAGGCCTATGTCCCTGTTCCAGAGGTGAAGATGTCAATTTCAGCTGACACAGAAAGAGATGGTAGGCATTGATGGCTCGTGTAGTCCTTGTGGTCGAATTCTCAGTAGGGTGTCATACTTCAGAGGCATGTAGTTGCTTTATAAACCCTAGGTGGGCTGAATTGAACAACAAACAAGCCTTTGGCCAAAGAAGTCTTTGCTGTGAACATTAGGATCTCTGTCTTTTCTCAAAACTCTTCTGAGCAGTACTGCTGAAGTAAAGCCTTCGTTCCCCACGTTTATCCCTGAATGTGGTCTTGATGCGTGCTTGCTCCATGCTGCTATAGGATTACAGCCTTGCAGGTTCATGTCTGTGGTGGTATAGCTACTGTAAGGTTTCATGTTGTGATCATGGTCATAAAGACTAGACTGATGCCAGGGGCTGTCTTGGATCTCCTATCTATGGCTGTACAGAGTACTGGAGCGGGCTGGAATTCTCTGAAGCTGACTGGTACTGCTTTCACCTTGCTGTAATTGCAGCACTCAGGACAATGTCTAAGTTGTCTAGCTGCCAAAAAGCTCAGGAGGAGCTGTTTCACCTGGAGTTCTTTATTCCTGACTCACTTCTGAGACTTTCTCAACTGTCTTGGTGTATAAGTTTCCTTGAAAGCTAACAAAGGAAATGTCCCACAGTTGAATGCCTGAAGATGGTCACTACTGACATAAGGACTGTGTTCCCTTCCTGTGTGAATTAGTGAAACAAGTGTTTCCTGCCTCCTTCACAACCCATCTGTAACAAACCTACCACTAGAGCAGAGGTGACAGACATCAGTTGGGTGCTGCTGATCCCATACACTTGAGCTGTGTTAGACCAGGACCTCGCAGGACCCCTTGGCTCTGTTCATGTCACCGGGCTCAGTCTTTGTGCAGAGCTCCTGTGCCAACAAACCAGTAGGTGGATGCACTCAGAATGAGGAATTTAATGTTAGGTGCTCTGCTTTGCATCTCTGTGAATGTTTCTCAAGTACAGAAATAAGACTTGCCCTGCAGTAATATTGGCAGTGAAGTCAGGGAGAGTTTAGATCACGTACAGTTTTACATCCTGCTCCAGAGATTGGTGCTGTGTCTTGGGCTGCTGCTGAAGCCTTCTGCCCCTTTGGGGTATGGAAAACCATCTTACATGCCAGATGTTAATCTGTTGCTAACCAGAGGGGACATGAACTTTTCAGATAGATTCTAGTTTGCAAGCTTCTGCAACACTTCAGATCGTGTCTTTAACTTATATTTTAGCTGTTGGAGACTTGAGATTGAGACAGTTATCTGGGTGATACAGTATTGTCATACATTGATCTCCAAGGAAGGGGATTTACTGTGCGAAGGTCAGCTCGCAGAGAATTTGGTGCCACTTCTGAAAAGAATTGTTTGGTGTATGTAGTTCAGATGCTGTTTATATTGTGAAGAGCTCCCCAGATGCCCTTAGGACTTCGTTGCTCTTAGTGCAAACACAGAAAAGTCATTCCAGCACTAAAACTTGTACAGGAAATCTACAGTGTGAGCGATGTCTTGGTGTGGAATGCATAACTGGCTGAAGCAGGATGTAACAAGATGAGGACTCTGAGCTGGAGAAGGTCCTAAGAGCCATTCCTTTCCCTGTGTTGTTTTAAAAAAGTAAAAATAAAAACAGTGTAGCTCTACGAGCAGCTAAATGCTTCATACTCCTGTGAAGTTGTTGATGCTGAAGAAGCTGTGAGCTTCTTTTTGTGACCTTTGTTAGTGCTCCCAGCCACTATGCCCTGTATTGGTTGTTAGAATCATAGAATGTCCCGAGTTGGAAAGGACCGTAGGGATGATCGAGTTCAACTCCTCGAACGTCCCCAAACCGGTAGTGATGCTCCAGAATCCACCTGCTTCTCTTGGGTTTGGTGAAATTAACCAGCAGGTTCAAAAATGGTGGGGGAGGGAGTAGCAATTGATAGACCAGATGCATTTTGAAGGCTCAGATGCATAAGCCTGAGGAAACTGGGCTATTGATCCATTATGGGCTTCTGTTAAAAATTGCAGTCTCTCATGAGTAGCTTTTTCAGAGTTGTGCAGTTGGGTCTGGGTTTCCATGAGGAGATCTCTGCAATTTCAACAGGTGGGCGCTTGAATCTAAGGAAGGTCTCAGTGGTTCAAGTGATCGAATTATCAGTGACTATTCTGTGATGTTGGGCTGAATGAAGTAAAGCTCTTCAGACAAATCTGTTGAAGCCCATACAAGCTTTCCATTTGTGCCTGTGCCCGATTCTTCATGCCAATAAAGGTCATTCGTGCAGGAGCCATTGGAAGAGTGCATAGTTAGAGAACCATCTGCTTGTCTTTAACAGAGGATCTTAAATTAGGGAAGATGGTTGTGGCATTAGCTGGTGACGGGGTTCAGTGTTGCATTCCATGGTGTTTCTGTATGAACTGACCTGCAGAGTATGGTAAACATTTTCAGTATTTTTCCCAAAGTAGTATTGGAATGTATAATAAAAAGTAACTGCTGGGAAAGTATTTTTTTGCTGAGTTATGCTAATTTTGAAAATGCATAATACTCCATAGGCTTTTAAGAAGTGATACTGGGCATATTTAACATTCTTTGATGTTAATTTCCTGGCATATGGACATCTCAACTTATTAAAATAAATAAGTACTTTCAAATTTAATGGAATGATGGAGGAAATGGCCTTTTTTCACATTCTCGTCCGCTTCGCTGGATAATTTAATGTTTTAAAATGTAAGTTCATATTAAAGTTTAAAATTCAAGTATTGGTTTTTGAAATTCTGTAATAAAAAGGTTTTGCTGTAGGAGAGATGTATGAATTAGTGCACACGATAACACGATTTAAAAAGGCTGATGATTTCCTCTGTACAAAATGCTAGCTGTAAATCCTCCAGCTATACATGCTACAGCGTGGGCCCAGTGATACAATGTCCTGGGACATTGCTGGGGAGCCTGGGTCAGATCACCAGGTGCCTGCAATCCAGCATGGAAGAGGTCCCCTACGTTATTCATGCTTTTCTCATCTCATGTTGTGTTCTTCTGTCTCTTGGAGTTACTGTAAGCTCCTTGGGGCAGAGAAGGTCATTTGTTTATGTTGGCTAGCAGAAGGATCTTTTATGTTTTCCTTTATGCTAGACTTGTATGTTTTGCTTCCCAGGCTTTTGTATCTAGTTGGAAAGATTTCTTTATAGCCTTAGGTGTGACTGTATTATTAGTAGGGAATAGGAAATACAGGAAATGCACTTTTGTGCTTTCTTCTCTGTTGATGGAGAGGAAGAATTCCCTGGAGGATAAGTAATGCTTAATTTAATTGACTAGAAATAAATATTTGAGACCTAAATATTTAATGGAAATCATTGTGTTAGAGTGGAGGGCTGAGCTGCGGATGGAAGCTTGCTCCGCATCTTGCATCTCTTGAGAGCTGCTTACCTGCTGCACTGGGGCCAAGGATGGCTTTATTTCATTTCAAGGCAGACTGGAAACTGAAGAACTTATTTTCAAGGAGAAAAATTGCAAGAGACCCAAATGAAAAACCTGCTAGTCTGAGGAAGAGGTGACAAAGTTCACTGTGATTATATTGATTTTATATTACCATGTAGTGCTGGGACTAGCCTGTGTCTGTTCCTGCTCCTGAGAAGAGGAAAAGGAGGTGCAGATGCTCCCCTCCTTTCTGTTTCTCAATATTTTGTTACTGGTAGGATAACTGAGAGTAGTGTCTTCCTGACGTTCTGGCATCCCCACTGGAGCAGGACGGGGCTAAGAGGTATAGTAGGACAGCAGTGTGCTTTTCCTCAGCAGCCCTCCCCTGTGCTGGCTGTGCCTATTGCAAGATGCACGTGATGCCCTGTGCAGTACCCAGCAGCTGCCTCCTGTCTGTGCCCACAGCCCCACCACGGGTGGCAGCAACAGGAAACAGAGCGTGTCTGAGTTGGATGTGGTTTTTGTAAAAAGAACAGTGATAGCCCATACCACAAATTATAACTAAGCTAGAATTAATAGCAATTAACAGCACCGATATTCATTTACCAGAAGTTTTGCAGAAAAGTCATTACTGTTTAACTTCATGCCGTTTGCTTTCATTTCACTCTTGATGAGAAAATTATTCAGTCAATAAGAGTTAATGTTTTATTTCAGACCGGTCTTGTCTATTTTAGTATCAAGTGTGCCTTTTGGGAACGAGAACTAAGAGCAAATAAAGTTAATTGTGATAGAAATTTGAAACATTATTATAACAAAACTTTCCATTGCTGTATGACTGAAAGAGCACAGAAAGATGTCTTGAACCTGTACTAAATCCAGGAAAGTTGGGATGGGAGACATTCCGACTCCTTGTTTGGTGTGATGGAGAGAATGCCTGAGGCACCCGGGTAGGGAAGATGCCTATTTGTGTCTTCCTCATGATTCTTTTTCTCAGCCATCTGACATAGTGTGCATGCCTGGGTCTGCGCCAAGCAGAGATGCAGCATCCAAGGGAGACTTTATTAGTTCAGTCCTAGATGATTAATTTTCTACCAAATTGTATGGGCCTGATTAGTCTGGAACACAGTAATGCTGTTTTAAAGATCTCTAGTGCATCCATTACTTCTGTTTCCAGTGTGCTTCTTCATAAGGAAAACATTTCTTTCTAACCATCACATCTTTGGGCATGGTCTGGGCCAGAAAAATCCCACTGAGCTCAGTTTGGCTTGTGTATTTGTTATGTTCAACTTTGACTTCATTGAAGGAATGTTTAAGAAATCCTTGCTTTGTTAGCACTTCAGTGATACAACGGTTTCCCCTTCCCCCCCAGCACGTAGAACATGGAGGAGGCTCAGGCAGTCATGTCCGAAGCAATGTGGAAGACTGAGAACTGAAATAGAGGTTTGTAGGTGCGCATCATCCCTTTCTAAGTGGTAGCACACCCATCTGATGCAGGCAGGGCAGCAGGTGCTTCGTGTCATTTCTCATCAGTGAGGCCCCAGGTAGCTGGAGAAGAGCTGCCATTTGTGCACTGCGGTGTTTATTGAGCCTGCAGGGCAGGTGGGGGGACGGTACCTGCCTGTTAGCGTTGGCAGTGGGAGAGAGGGAAGAGCTGGGGTGGCTCTGCAGGCAGGGCAGGGCTGTCTTTGCACTCACAGCTCTTGGCTTTTTTAATGGAATCCTGCAGTAGTTTTGGGCTATTTTTGTAGCTTTTTGTTTTTAACTTTAAGCTCCAAAACACTTAACCTTCACTTCTACAGGAGAGTTTAGAGTAATCTGTGTTTTGCAAATCGTGGAATTTTAATACCTTTATCTAAAAACCATTTGTCAGGCTCTGCAGAATCCCTCTTCATTAAATCACTCTTGAGGTTTTTCATAGTTCAAGTCTTAAAAAAAAATAAAAACACTCTTTCTATTGTCCCTGGAAAAGCCTTGTGCCTTTATCAGCATCCTCTGCCTTTTGTAGGGGAAACGAGTAGACCCCTTGTGCCAGTGCCCGTACCCAGACAGAGTCCCTAGGTATTTCTGCTGGGTCTGTGACCTCTTGCAGTGGAGTATTTGCTTAAATAAACATGATAATGTGCTATTGGCTGGACTTCTGCATTCTGGGGGAGCAATACGGGAGTGAAGCAGACAGCATCCATTCAGATGGTTGCACTTCTGAAACAAAGCATGTTTGCTCAGTGGGGAGAAAGTAAAAATAGGTATAGGAGTCTTCTCTGCGTGGAGTAAATGCCATCAAGTATTACCTGATGTGGCCCCGACCTAATCAGGGTTTTCATACCTGGAGGAGAAGGCAGGTCAGAGTTCTGGAAGCCTCCTGGAGCTTGTTGATGCGTCTCAGGATGAGGGTGCTTAGCAGCATCAGGCAGGTGACCCCTGTTTCGCAGCACATGGTGCCTGTGGTTTCTGCTTCTTTTCAGCTTAGGTCAGGTTTCAGCTAGAGGTGATAGACTTGGGTCTCATTATCTGTTCTTGTCAGCCCTCCATTTCCTTGCTTCCACACATCTTCCTTCCTCAAACACCCATAATAAGGCAGAGCTCTCCAGCCGGCCGCATGGCACAGTCCCTCTTGCAAACACCTTCTTGAATAATTGTGCCCTTTCTCCCCAAGGCTCGCTTTCACAAAAGGTTGTATTGCTGACTTTTCAGACACTAGATCCCATTATCTTGATGCAAATACATTGTCTCACTAAATGAAGGGCAAATTATTTTAAATCAGTGGAACTCTAAATGCCATTCCTGTATGGTTTTCGAACCAAAGCAGTGGAAATATCTGACTGCATCCTGCCAGCCAGTGCCTTTGAGAGGGTTTTTCAAGCAAACTATGCTCCTGGAGGCTGACAGGGAAAGCTTATTTCTTAAACAAAATCAGTTCCAAAAAATGAGGTTTGGGCTCCCTGGGATCCTATAATTTTTGCGGCCACCTGTCCTGACTGCTTCCTGTTGTGATTTAAAGCCATGCTGCCTGCCAGCATATGCTGATGGAGATTGTTTTATGGTGGGCCGAGCTGTTGGGCCGTGCCGAGATGCACTGTAAGAGTATTTTGCTCCCTCCACTGTGAGTAGGTGGGCAGAAACCCAAACCCTGAGCTGAAACCCTGCAGGGTTCATATGAAACTGTTAGAGCGTAGGCTTAAACAGCATGCAGGGTGAACTGTCAGAAACAGGGCAGGTAAAGGAAGAGCAGCGCCTGCAGGCAACTTCTGTAAGCAGAGCCTGATTGCAAACAGACCTCTTGGACAACCAGATAAGGAATTTGATTTGTAAGATAACATTTACCTTTAAGGTACTGAAGGGAAGATTCAGGAAAAGGTTACTTTTAGATTAATTGGTGCTGATGGAATTGACGCAGGTATAATGTAACATTGCCATGGATGGAAGTCACCAAATACACAGCTGGTGAAAGCATGTTGGTTTAGTTTTGTGCTCTCCTCATCTTGTTTCTTGTTGTACAGGTGATCCATGAACAAAGCTGTATGAATGTGAAATGAGGTTTTGTCTTAAATGCTCTGAGATAAAGATATATATATATATACACTTTTATGCATTTCTAACTTCATCCATTGAAAATCACCCTCTTCTAAAAGTCCATGAACTCTGCTGTGGGTTTTTTTGTTTACTGAACGTGGATATGAGAGCAAAGCCTGTTGATGGAAAAGAGGAATATGTATCCCACTGCACAAAAATAGATTGAGAATTTTGTCTTCACTGGCTTAAGAATGTGCTTTTAAGACCTTACAGCATAAATATGTTCTGCAAACTTAGAGCTCTTTGCTTGCTTAATCCAAAACGATACCAGGATCTCCCAGAGAAATTGTTAATACAGAGAAAGCGAAGGACTTCATTTACAGGAAGATGAATTTGCATGAATGAATGCTACTGGAAGGGAGAATTTACGAGAAATCTTAATAAAAATCTCCAATGAGTTGAATGGCTGGTTATCTTTAACAAGACATAATGTTTATTATACAGTGAAAACTGCATGAGTACTTGCAAAGAAAAAGTTAAGATTAAGGTTTGTGTACTGTAATGTAAAATATGGATGATCTTTGTGAGGCTTTAGTTTAGGTAAGTTTCTGAGAAAATAGTGGGAGAAAGATATTAGTGGAGTGTAGTATCATAGAATTGCTCAGGTTGGAAAAGACCTTAAAGATCATAAAGTCCAACTGCAACCTAACCATAAAATAATAATAACCTAATAATGAAAATAAGTGTTTGGTCCCTTTTTAAAGTCACTGTCCAGCAGCCATTTTATGAATCCTGGTTCTGTTTTGATAGCATGTACCCCTGCTTTTGCTTCTCAGACTTTGTTTTTCAGTAGTGTATGGGGATCTATGATGATTTAAGTTCGACAGTCTTGATGGTATTTTCATCTGCTAAGAACAGAGGACATCCATACTTCTGAGGTACCAGCAGCATGAGTGGGAAACGAGGCAGCAAAGGGCATTTTGCAACCAGTAAATGAAATGCTGTAGGGCTCGAGGCATGAGATAATGAGCCACTGCAACAAAATTGGGTGTGAAAGTAAAGCAGAACGGCATCTTTTTAGTGAATTTGGTTTCTTTCATCATTGAATCATTAACGTCCCTACTTCACGTAGCAGTTGGGAAGGAAGTGTCCTGGGAGAAGATCCATCAAAGGCCTGTAGTGCGTGCTGTCTTACCCTTGCATCTGCTTTGCAGGCCCGCATAGGAGGGGACAGATGAGACTTCTTTTTTCCCTTATCTGAAAGAGTCAGAGAAGAAAACAAGAGACTGTTGACGTGGTGGCCAGTGACTAATCATCATGTGTCACTTGCACAGGTGTGGAGCAGGATTAGCATTCCCAGTGCTCGCCCTGCTACTTCTGCCCTTAATCTCAATTTTTTTCAAACCCCATTTGAGATGAAAATGCAATAGTCTGGCATGAATGAACACTGATATAGATCTGTCTAAGCTCCTTTCTCACTTGAAACTCAGTGATAGTTAAGACAGGATTATAAAGAATCAAGGAAATTCAGCTCAGATGTCGTGAAATCAAAGCAGTTCAGTAAAACTAAGGTATTCTCAAACCTTTGTGCCAATTAACACTGGGCTGTGACAGCAGAGTTTCTTTACCTCATAAAAATTCTAACTTGTGCTTATTCAGGTGGGTGGATTTCAGTAGGGGGAATCTATAAGACTTCCTTTTGATTAACTTTCCCCGGGCATTACGTCAGATCAAGCAACGCTTGACAGTTGGATTTTTATCACTTCAAAGAAGAAAATATTTAGCATGATAGAGAGATTAGATGCCCAAGCTGACGCTGTTAACTGTGCTGAGGACACCTTTTTTTTTTTTTCCCTCAGCCAAACGTGCTGCAGAGGTGTCTTTCTTGCTACAGAACAGAAGCATTTAAATTTGGAAAAAAATCTACAGGCTTTGGTTCAAATTCTATTTATATGCAATGAATTTGAAAGCTCAAATTTTGCAGCCGCTTCAGCAATCGAAAAATTTAATTCACATCAATAATTGTGTAAAAATTAGACTACATCTATGCCTTTGGTAGTGTCAGGGCCCTGGCATCCAGTGTGCACGAAATCACTGAGAACACTGTTGTAGTTTTCTTCAAGCTTTTGTTTAAAAGTTATTGGTTATCCCAAGTGATGTCATGACTGATGCAGTAGGTGGTTGTTTTTTTTACAGCACACCTTCCCCACTTTAAATATTTAATGGAATATATATATATATATATATAGGAATATATATATATGTATATGTATATTTTTCCTTCTAGGGAGAGAAATAATTAGCAGCTTTTACAAATACATAGGAATATATATATATATACACACATAAACACATATATATATATATATATATATAATTCTAGGGAGAGAAACAATTAGCAGCTTTTACAAATGCAGTTGTGTTTAAAAATTATAACAAACAATAAAACTGTGATATTTTCCATCTCACTAGAAAAGCACTGATGCTACGCTATTCTGAGTTCACACTGTGCACAACTGAGATTTCTTCAGCCAGATCTGCGGTGAAATTAAGCAAATGTTCAGCAGTGCTTTGGAACAGCACAAAACAGATCAGGCTGCGGAATGAGAGTTAAAACTGTAAAAGTTTTCAGTGAACTGGATGTCATTTCTGGAATAGAAATTGTCAAGTTCTTGGGACTAACAGCCTGGTACGAAAATTGCCATAACATCAGTGACCACAAATAGTCACGACCTCAGTTCTATTTGGAGAGCTTTTAGAGGTCTCCTACTGACCTTAAAAAGCCAATTTTCAATATTTTAGGTAAGTGTGTAAGTGCAAAGATAGAAGGAACACAGAAGGATCTATACCAGAGCACCGATCAGGTGCCATAGTTCAAGGTTACCTCTCCAGCCGTGGTCAGTAGTTAGCGCTTGTAAATGTTTTATTAGATGAGAACAACACTACCTGAATACAGGCTTCACATCTCTGCAGGCTGCTGCTGGGTTCAGCATTACGACTGCCAGCGGAGTCGGAGTTTGCAGGGAGAAGGAGCTGTTGCCATGGGAATTTTGAAAGCCGGCGTTGTTTCACCCTTTGCAAGCAATTGTGCAAAAACGTGACGTGCTGGAGCGAGTTCTGCCTGCGCTCTGTCACACTGTGATGCCGGGCGGGTGCGCAGAGTGGAACAGCTGAACAGAGGGCCAGGAGTGAGGAGGCTCACTTTCCCCTGTCCAGATCGCTTACGGAGCTTGCAAGTAGCTTGATGATATGGAAACCTGCAGTTTCTGGGCTTGCTAGGCCATCTCACTCATTTCCCATGGTAGTGCTTCCCCAGCAGTCTTCAGAAGTGGAGACTTTGGAAGGAGTTTTCTATTCTGGTACAAAATGGTTGTGAAAATGAAAAACTCTTTCTTAAAGGTCAGCCTGAGCAGGGTGCTGAACTGACATTTCTGCCTTTCAGAAGTTCCTCCGAGTTGCTGCTTTGTTATGTGTGATGGAGAAAGTTTATTTAGGTGACACAAAGTCATTTTGTTTACATTGTTTTGTATACTTGTCTCTTTTTTTTCCTGGTTGTAGCACCAGTACGCTCGATACCTCTCTGGGCAGTACTGTTGCAGCCAGCTGTTCTGTGGTTCAAACACAGATTTGACGTTTCTTGGCAGAATTCTCCTTCTGTCTGACACTTCATACGCTTTTCCCAAGCCAGACATGAATGAATACTCTTGGAAAGTCTGCTAAGATTCTTCAGCCTGCTATTTTCTGTGCTGTCTAAGAATTTAATCCAATAACCATTTCTAGTGACTGTGTCAGGCTTTTGGATCAGACCCAAATCCTGCAAAAAAAAAAAAAAAGTTTAGATGTTTCTCAAGACATCCTTCCTTGGTAGCAAGAATATACAGATCGGTTTGGGTCCGCTCCCCTAAATGTGTGCCTCTGTGCTCAGAAGAGGTAGAACGAGAATACTTCTTTTTCTTCCTTGCCTGTCACCTCCAGTCTCCTAACAAAGTGATTGTTCCTTCCAGCTGTTCCTTCCTCTGAGCTCCCACTTCTCGCTTCTTTCCCATTTTCATCACTGGTGCTGAATGTATGTCATATGCAAGTAGCTCCTCAGTTACTTTTACTTAACCGTGGGAGCTTCTTGCAGATCTTTATGGGCACGTGTCACCAGGCTGCACATGCATATTGTCACAAGGCTGTTAGCCCATGGCTGGTAGCAAGCTGCTGGCCATATTTTGTGGCTGGGTGGAAGCTTGGGGTACATTGGTGAAGAAATCAGTGCCTGATCTGCAGATGTTATTTATGCACTCCTTACTTACCCGTTTACTTTCCCTTAAACAAAGGATGGCTCATCACTGAGGGCTGTTTTTCCTCAGTTATCACAGCACAAAATAAAGCAGCTGTTTATACCGATTTCTTTGTAACTGTAAGGATCGTTTAGTATGCAGGAGGCCAAAAATTTCACGAGTACCACAAGAAATCATGTGAGTCTAATGATGCCATTTAACAGACTGTTTTTCTTGGCATAAATAAGGACCCCTTAGAAAATGGTTATAAAAATTGGAAGAAGCTGTGTTATCTGAGGAAGTTGCTAAAAAAGAGAGGGGTGGATTGAGGGAAGCAGTTTTGTGGGTTTGGGGCCTGATAAATCTTCAGCTGAGCAAACAGTTTATGTTGCTGTAGGTTGAGGTTCAATAATCACTGTTGTTTTCTGACTTGAGATGAAGGTCCTGCGCTCGTGGAAAGGCATTAAGTAGAAGTTTGTTGTTTTATAGCCTAGATCCCTGTAATTCTGGGGCACTGACTTACGGCTCTCGAGAGGAGACACTGTAGAGGAGACAGTCTCTGCATTAAAAGGGCTTTTCAGAAAGCAGTTAAGAATTCATATTTCTAATACAGATATGCAAAATAAATGCTAAGCAGGTTGATTAAAATGGCCACCCGCCTCAACCTGCCAACTAGAGCTCTCTAAAACATGAGTGCCTACAGAGAAATCCTTCTCTTCAGTTCTCAGTTCCTTTTCTCTCTTTTATATTACAAAAAGTTACTCTAACTTTTCCATTATATTTGGCCCTCATCTTCACTGGACTGGGATTTCATAAAATTTCCCTCTATTATTGCATGGGTACCTTCCTTACAAAAGAATCCTTGAATGCCTTTGCCTTTATCCCTAACAAAGTTAAGAATGACTGCCTGATTTGGTTTGAACAGAAACATCCCAGAATCCTACAGCCTGACTTTCTCGCATCAATTAGCTCTGTGTTAACCAGGGAGTGCTATTACTTTTAGTATGTCTTTGGAACTTGTAAAAAGATAATTGTTTATCTAGATGCCAATAGGACTTTAGTGAAGACATGTTTAGAGCTCAAAGGTTTCAGCAGTAATCGATTTGATAAAATAATGGCTTCTGTCCCCAAGCAGACGTATTTCTGTCTTTTCAAGCACTGTTTGTTGAGTGGAGGGGGGTGTCATCAGATCTAGAAGACTGCTGCAAGCAGATGTGCCTTGTTCCCTGGAACGTGCATCTTTTAAGTCCTTTTGAGTCTGGAAGTGAGACAAAAGCAAAAACAAATCTGTTTTTGTCTCTCAGTACTTTCCTGATCCTTGTCAGAGCACGTTATGCCACACTCTCCTGTCCAATCTCTTGCATTCTTCATACAATTTTCTTAATAGGTTTTCACTCTTTAAACTTTCAGTGGATGAAGGGTGCTGGCTATATTAGGCACGTTAAAAATCTTGGCAAAACGCCTCTGTAAATGACACCTAAATATTCTTACAAGCCTTCTGCACAGCTTTTTAGGGATGTCTGCGGAGTGCTGTGGCAGCCTGCTGTTACTAAGCAGTTAGCTTTGGTGGCCTGCACAGGTAGGAGGGCTTGAGAAGCCAAAGGAATGTATAGCTGCATTTAAGTGCTGTATTGGTGCATCCCCCTGCATTAAGTAGCGATGCTGCTGCTCCTTTCCTCTTTAACACTTTCGCTGCTGGTGATTGAGTTGAGTGCTTCCCTGCTGCTTACTAGTGAGCAGTTGCTGCTGTTCTGGATGAACATTTTAAACGCATGTATTGTAGTTCAGAAAGATAAAATAGCCACTTAGAGCTAAATGCTAGAAGAGCGTTTCTATTTCTGTAAGAAGTAATACCAGTCAATTTTAATTTTTCCTAGGGGAAAAATGAGTACATGGAGACATCTTCTCCCAGGTTGGGAACTTACTGGGAAATCTGAGTGCTGCAAACTGGCAAAGAAGGCCTTTCTCAGCTCCTGATCCTCTCTGTTTACCAATAAAGCATTTGGAAAAAGTTTTGTGAAACCTTGTCCATATGCTTAATTCTTCATCTCATTTATTCTTTCTTTGTCTGAAACCACAATATACCCATACATTAGAAATTTTCACTGAGGGGCAGGGAATGATAATGGTGCTCAGATTTTGGTCTGGCAGAATGGCTGTCATTTTTGACCCACAGCCATTTGTCGTGTAGGAAGAACAGGATGTGTTCTGCGCAGTTGATGTGATCTCTGCTTGGCTACTGAAGATTAAGCTCTGACCACGGGCTCCAGAACCCTTCCAGATTAACAGGTTCATCTTATGTATCTTAGACTTTGTTCTGATGTAAACATGGTCAGGAAAGCTTGCCTTCGTGCCATCAGTTTCTGTGATGTGATAGAGGACCACTTAATAGTTTGAAAATGAATGAGTTGAAAATTAAATAGTTGAAGATCAGAATCCTATAGTGACACTCTGCTATATTTATACCTTGTTCCAAAGTAGTGCTATATATCAACATGTTGATGCTGTCTGCCATCATTGTATAGGGTAGAAATGCATTTGTGTGCTGACAAATACATAAGAGTGAAAGAGACAGGGTATTACATACAGACAATGTATAGAAAAAATTGTGATTGAGGCACCTAAAAGGATTGATAGGTGATGCACCATCATTCTGTTCTGACTACAGCAAGCTCTGTTGTTTAAGCATTAACCACTGTCAGTACTTGCCTCAGTAGAATTGTCTGGACCATCCTTTTGCAGGTTCTGGTTTGGTACACTAGATTAATGAGGTGTGGTTTTGTGTTTTTTTTTTAATCTCTTTAAAGCAGAGAATTAGGAAAGGGGAAAATACCTCATTTGTTTCTAGGGCTTAGTTCTCAATTTAAAAACGTGTCCTACATTCTGAAAGTGATTCCTACCTCTCCAGTATGAATGGACCAAATCAAATGTAGTGTGTGACATAAGGATCCACTAGCAGTAACACCAAATTCTAGCAAAATACAGGTCAGCATCCAACTGTGCTGGGTTGGAGAAGCAAAACTTTATGCATGGATGTTCTGCAAGGCAGAATTCTGTTTTGTGCTGGCAAGGATTTCCTGGATACTGATTCATTGTCTCCTATTTCACCTTGTCTACTCCTAGCATCCTCTGTGAGGTCTGCGGACTGAATAGGGGAATTTTCATGTTTTCTGTCATTCAAAACCTTAAATATCCTTTGTTAACCTGAAAGAAAATGTGTGGTATGTTCTCCGTGCGTTGTTATTGATTAGCTGGATGAAGATGATCTGCTCAGTTGGTTTTAAGAAAGGATGTTTTGCACTAAATAGATGAAAGATAAGAATATAGGAGAGGTTGAGTTCATGATTCATGGTATTCAGTTCAGATACCATGATTTATAGATAAAAAGAAAGAGAGGAGGGACTGCAATTGTATCTGCAGATTTTTGCATGGTGAAAAAATTAACAAAATGAGTATCTATGTGCAAATGCCGGTGTGAAGTGCTTATCAAGCAGACTTAGCACCTGAATTAGTCAACTCGTATCTGGCTTGATGGACCTCTGTACGCGTTTATGCTATCCTGCTTCAGAAGGGGGAACTTCATCCTTTGCTCTATATCCCAACCAAAGCCCAGAACTGTAGAGGTGAAATCATGAGACAGGAGCTCAAGTGGCATTAGAAGAGTTTTGCTTTGGTGGGATCAGGTGTTGTTATTCTATTTTTGGAGTACTTCTAAATATTTGTGGCAAAAGGTGTGAACTCACATTGAGTATAACTAAGGATGATTGCTAGTGATTTGTTTTTTTAATTAAAAAAAAAAAACAAAAAAACCACAACCAAACAACCTTTGGAGATCAGACAGTGAAATAGGAAGTCTTGAGGCTCCTTTAAAATCTCTTGTCTCAGAGTAGCATTCCGATAGATAAATTGCAAATCACATTAATGTGATCATTGCCAGGCTAAAAACATGACATCTGCCTGCTATCTCGACTAAAAGTAGTACTCTGTAAAAGCTAATCCACTGCCTGGATAGGAAATGATTTATTTTTGCTGGCTTTCAAAAGAACACCTTTTGCAGGAACATATGGCAGAAGATCTTTTGCAAAGGAAGTGGAGCACTTACATGCAAAATATGAGCTGAAAAAGAAAAAAGAAAATCTTCAGACTTGTTAGACAAACCAATTTTTTTAATTCTTCTTCTCTTCCTGTTACGAGATTTTTTTACCAGTCAAGAACATTAATCAAAAGTAAGCTTCCTTAAGAGGATGTCTAAATAGGTATTGATTTTTTTTTTTCCTTGCACTTTGTATTTTGCCCAGTTTTGCAGTTTGTAAGCCCTTTTAACTCGTGAAATATGGGAAAACTCATTGTGGTGTTTGACAGGTAGCTGGAATAATCATCAAATGCCTGTCACTCGTAATTGTGCAGCTGTATGTAGGGGGGGAAGGTTTTTATGCTTTCATGCCATTACTGGGTCTTGCATGGAATTACTTTATTTGCATGAATATGTTGAAAAATTTATTTGAATGTCCTATATTTTGTGTACAGCTACAGGAAGATGGTGTTTTCTTCTCCAAAAAGATGCAGTCAGTTACTCTAAAAACAACAACTGAAATTGTAATAATCTCTGGAGGTTTATCTTTTGGATTTATATAAACGGATCTTTCTCTTTGCAAAAGCTGTTTCCTTGTACAGCAGAGTCTGAATTCAAATAAAATCAAAGATGTTATGTTTGTTAAAATGTTCCTTTGAGATTCTTGGTGACCTGTAGAGAAGGAAGAAGAGATTTGCCCCAGGCTCGCTGGTTTGATAGCTTAGCTGTGTCCCTGGCCCTGGCGTGTATGCTTTTGTGGCAAGGCACTGGAAGTTTCATCTGTGAGTTTTGGATGCCTTGATGTTTTTATTGCCTTGGCCGAGCCTTGAATATAAGGTGTTGGCATCTTTGTTTTCCTTGCTTTGTCTTAAATGGTTAACAGATGTCTACCCTGACTAACCTGATCTCCTATGACACTCTCCCACAGCATTCTGCTAGAGAAACTGGCTGCTTGTTGCTTGGGGAGATGTACTGTTGGTTGGGTAAAAACTGGCTGATCGGCCAGGCCCAAAGAGTCCTTGTGAATGGAGTCAAATCCTCTTGGCGGCCAGTCACAAGTGGTGTTCCCCAGGTTCCTATCCCATCTATGCAATCCTTACCTCCCTGTAGTCGAGGCTGAGTGGTCTGCCTCTGTTAATTGGTGGGCACCTCTGAGCTCTACCAGATTGCATCACGTGTGAGACATTAAAAGCACTGAGTATAGTTGATGCTTTTTCTCTGCCAGTGAAATAAATAAATAAAGCCCCACAAAAACCAAATTTGTCAATTTCTTGCTGGCAGTTTCAGCAGGGAGAGCATAGCAAAGTGGTAGATAATACTTCAGATTCCTAATGGATTTTAAAAGGAGCATTCCTTTTTTTTTTTTTTTTTAAAGCAGGCTGAAAAGTCACTGCTGTAAATGCATTTGAGAGCCATGAGAGGTAATAGATAATTTTCTTTCACGTAAAGCTTTAATGTTTTTATTTTCTTAAAGTAAATAACACCTTGCTGATCTGTTGTAAGTGTGCCAATTTCTCCTTGGTAAGGAGGCTGTGAAGGTGTTAATTACCGTGAGCAAACTAGTTATTAATGGTATTTTTATTTTCTTGCCATCTATTGATGGCTAAAGGAGAGGAGGAGAAAGGCATGTTCCATTTGTAGTATAGGTCCGTCTCTATCAGCTGAATAAGGATAGTAAGGGAGGATTTTAATTTTCTGTGTGGGTTAAAGGAGCTGGCATTCTTGCATGGATGGCTGGTTGATGGAAGTTCGGGAGAGTTGCCTTTACTGCCTTTCACTTAAGTGATCCATGAACTAAAGTGTCCCCAAGTAGAATATGACACAACAACCTGTGACTCGCTCATTAAAGGCTCATATTAAGGCCTGTCTGGGAGCTCTCTAATGCCAGATCACCGAGACCATGGACCGTAACAGTGCCTTTAGAGTTCCAGTGATCCTTAATGGTAATGCCTCAATATCTGGCTCATGGGTAGAATATACAGCATCACTGTCCTGTGGAACTGATAACGACTGTTCTCAGAGACCTCTTAAGATGAAGATTATTGGTACAATGGGCATACAGTGGTTACTGTTTCTTGTGCCAGTCATCTTCATCATGCACAGGTAAAGTCATGAATTAATTGACATTATTGTAGCATAGTAATGCTGTGTATGTAATTATAATCTCATGACAGTGAAGTTTGACCAGCCTAAGAAGTCCTGTAAAGGCGTATTTATCTACTGACTTCATATTTGTGCTACATAAAACAGGTGCACCTGTATCATGAGTGCTCTGTTCAGTTCTGGTCTCTGCACCTCAAGGAAGGTTGTAACACCTGTGAACAAGAGCTGATGGAAATTGTCAGAGATCTGCTTTTTGCTGTTCCTGATCCAACACGCGTCTGTGTACTTCCAGAAGAGCTCCTTCAGTTACTGCTGCTGGAGACTTAGCAGCAGGCTGGCTGGGCACCAGCCTGACCCACACAGCCCACTGAAGTGTGTGGTGTTGTGTGGGAACACAGCCAAAGTTAAATTTGACCAAAGGTGAATGAGAGAAAACAGGTAGAAACATAGGTTTGCTCATTAGGTGGCTTTGATCATCTGTTTCATCTCTGTATTTTTGGAGATACAGTTGTATGGTCAGCAGAAGTGCCTGGTAATGTCATTTCATGCTGACGAAGTATAGCATACAGGCTGATTTTACTGATAGGCCTTTTTTTTTTTTGTCTGTGAGCAGGTGTGGCAGAACTTGGGTACAATAAGTTCAGCTCAGAATAAAGATACATGGCACTTCCTAGGAAATGGTGGTTTTTTTCTGTACAGTTGTGCTTTTAGGTGCTCTACTGTATTAAATGCAAATAGAGAGTGGATATTTTTTGTTTGGTTCTTTGTTTTTTTCCCCAACGGGCTAACAGCATGGATTGTAGCATTTGTGTTTTAGCAGGAGCAACGGCAGTCATTTACATGCAGATGTAGAGCTGCATTCCTGCCACATCTATCCATGACCAACATTCTTATACTGTCGGTGTTTGTGTATGTAAACTGGCCTTGTAAATAAGAAAAACTGCCAAATTACTTCATATTCAGCAACTCATCAGGCCACAGTTAGGTGCTGGTAGTGAAGGAACGGCTGAGCTATAGCCTGTTACAGAGTGACTGCTGGGGATCCAGAACCTGGCTTGGACAAACCCTGAGCACTGGTGTGGGTGAGGTTGTAGAGAAACAGGCTGCATCTAGGGCAGGGTCCTGGAAGGACATGGTTATGTCTGTAAACTGTAGAGGCTGCTGCTTGTAGTGGTAAAAGGTTTGATAGATGGAAAGTAATTTTGGGATTTAAAATATGTATCAAAAAGGATTCTGGAGACCATAATCCTTCGTCTTGATTTCCTGGTTTGAATGAGAAACATAATGAGGATATATGTTCTGCTTCAGTATTAGATGAAACAGTGTGGGTTCAGGATCAGTGTTATACAGCCTTTCTCTTCACTTTTTTTTTTCTTGTCAGTTTTCCAATGTTTTCTCTGAATATTTGATTTTTTTCTCACTTAGAGCTGTTCTGGTTTGAGTCTCTGTTTTGTTGAGGCACATGTATTTTCTATTCCTGTGCTGTGTTACTGCATGGTCATTGTTTTTGATCCCTCTTTACTTTCTTAAAGATAGTTATTGCTTCGATAGTTACTGTTTGGTATTAGTTAGAGGTTGTTTAGCTCAAGCTCTTCTGCATTGACTGTGGGTCAAACCTTCAGCTGTGTAAAATCAATGTAATCAATAGAGCTCTGCTGATACACATCAGCGCAGATGAGCCCTTGTGTAACATCAGCTCAGCAGAATCCTCCTCGAATCTTTGCTTTATTTCCCAGTTCAGCTTTTGGAAGGCATTTATGGTCACAAAACACTTGTTTTCTTTCTGCAAACCCTGTGGTTTTCAAGGCATAGAGCAAACAGAACTCAATTAAGAATGATGGCTTCCTATTAGGCATGTCAGAAATGTACCCTTTTCTTCTGTACAAATAAATTGAAGCTTGGAATATTTTAGAGGGAGAATTGTAATCTTTTCCCCAGTGACTGAATATATTAGTTCACAAGTCCCATATTCCAGACATTGGCCATTTGGCATTTCAGGACACTCTTTCAAACAATAGTAGCTGTTCATGTGGAGTATCATTAGGAAAATATCTGATGTCTTTTTGCCTTTGCCTTGGCAATAAATCCCACGTACATATGTGAGAACAAGAGCAGCCAGCGGTATTTGGCCAGCCAATTTCTCAGAACATCAACCAGCAAATGTTCCTTCTGCAATTGGTGCTGCACGGACCACAGTTTAAAACCACTGGTTTAAATGCCTAACCCTGCCGCCGCCGAAGAGGCAGCGGAGCTACCGGTGGAGCTCAGCAGTGGTGACTCTGTCTCCTCTCTAACCTTTATATATGCTGCCTCTGTGTGTCAAGAGGCAGTAATACATCTCCCTAGAAGAGATGGCTGCAGGACACGCAGGTATAGTGGTTGAGTGGCAGCATGAGCTAAGTCATCAGGAGGTGAGTTGTTACAAGTGGCATCACACACCCGAGCCCTGAGCATCTGCATGGGCAGCTAAGACTGACAGCGTTCAGCGACTTTGAGACATGCATCTTCTTTTTTGAATGCCCACTGTTTGCAAAGGAAGCTCTTAGGGTGGAAAGGGAGGATCTTTCAGAATGTGACAGTAATCACATTTTGTTCTTGATGAAAAGCCTCTTCACTAATGGGTGGATACCCAGCATGGTTCCTTTGCATAGCACACCCACTACCTGTCCCCGTTTCAAATAGGAAAGGCTTAAAACAAAGAAGGGAAGAGCACTGATTACCAGGAAATGACAACACAGAATGAAGGAACAGCAGATGAGTTCAGACAGACCTCTCCTTCTGGCCTGAGCTTCAGTGAGTTACGGGTCACACCGCAGGATCAAATCCTTTGTCTGCATGTGCTGCTGGCGTAGGCAGAAGGCGAGTTGAGCAGTTTCTTCTGGTGGAGGTCATCTGCCATGCCAGATGGTGTGAATTGGCATGAAAGAAGCAAAAAAGCAAAGTTTGGGGGATGTGAAAGAGAGAGACATCATGTTAAATATTTGTTTTGTCACTGTAGACTCTGTTTTTTCCTCCTTTGTAGTATTCCCTGAAGTCCTTGCAAGGGCAGTCATTTTGCCAAAATACTACAGGTATCTTTTTGGATACCTCTTGATAGGCTTTTCAGATGCAGATGGAAATCTGGGCATGTTACAGGACCTCTTCTGTCTCAGACTGGTGTGTTGTCAGATTTGCACTGCATTTTTAAAAACCCTACGTTGTCTCCTTGGGTTTTCATGATTGGTGTCAGGGTTGTGTTGTCACAGTGAAGGAGCACAGTTACACCACTCACTTAAAGCCTGAGAGGTGAGGATTTGTTGGCAAAAACTTATGAAAAAGCAGCCCCATCTAATACAGAATGGTGCTAAACTTGATGTGTGTTTTCTTTAAGTTTGTAAAGGCGTTGTATTTACTGGAATAATAAGAAGGCTGTGTTGGGAAGTTAACTTGTAGCCCTTTCCTTGCTGTTCCCCCAAGTCTAAATCCGTTGTGTATTCCATCAGATACTATGTAAATAAGAAGTAGGTGTTTAAATAACTTCACAGTTGCACGCCTTGGTGGATTTTTGGTTTGCTTGTTTTGTTTTTCTGTTCGGCAACATTTTCCTTTTCCTTGGTTCAGCTCTTTGGTTTCTCAGCGGTGCCACGCATTAAAGACAAAGTTTCCAGCTTCAGAGAAAAGATGTCTCACAGTCTGAAAAACAGTATCCTAACCTACATCTCAGACCCATCTTTAAAGATACATTTGATTTAGTTCATCAATACCTTTAAAGAAATAGGAAGGAAACCGCTCTCAGTAAATACCAGCAAAAATCAGTACCTAATCATGAAGACACAACATAGGACAATTGCAGACTATTCAGGATGCTTAACAGTATGGTGTATAATATTTAGCAATTATTGTAGACATGGAGGCCTGATGCTTAAGAGCTTCTTAGCTCCTTGTTATTATTACTATTAACAATTTTTTGGCACTATATATATGTAATTTTGTGAAAAGTCATACTCAAAGAGAGTTAGATTTGTTTACATGTTTAAAAATATTCTTTAGCTCTCTAAGTGTCTGAGTGGGTATTACGGACCTGCCAAGGTTCTTTCTGCAGTTACACATTCACTTGTTAATGACTTTGTCTTAATCAATACTTTCTCAAATGGAGACACTCAGATATTCCAGGAGTCACCTTAAAAGACCTCTGGCAGATAAATAATTAAATGACCTGCTGGCTGCCTTCCTGTGTGCAAAGAACTTCTGGTAGAAACCTAATTGTTTGATTTCAAAAATCAAAACCTGTCAACCTCTTGAAAAAGACAGTTTGAGCTGTTTGAAGAATCTCATTGCTTATAGCAGGTCATTGTAGTGATGTGCAAAGTGAAAGACGAGGCACTTCTGCTCTTTAAATACTGCAAAAATGTGTAGCTTGTGGGAGTAGAATGGAGAGGGGAAATGAAAATGGGCAGAGCAGTGAGAGTAGGAAATCAGAGCTGGGCAGACTGCTGGCTAGGAGCATGGTCCTGGAACTGCTTACGTTTGCACAACTTTTAGTGTGAATTGTGTTGGCTGCATTATGTGTGTATGCATGTGTTTGAAAGATCAGATACATAAGACGTGAATCTGTTTTATTTATTGTCCTGACATTAGCTTCAATGGTAAAAGAGGAGTCTGAGTGTTGGGGCTGTTCGTCCCTCTCTTTATGTTTGGTTTTGACCAGTGCATCCTATGTTCTGTCTATCTTGAAGTACCAGAAATAGCCTGGATGACATCATAGCATGTCCACTATGGCTCACAGATGTGCCATGTGCCCAATTCACAAATCTGAATTGGGTAATGAAGCAAGTTAGTATTTGTCATTGTTGCTTGTTGGATTTATTCATTATCTACGCGAACAGAAGTCTGCATCTTTGGGAGGCAGTGCTAGAGGATGCCAGCTGCCAGCACGGAGAAGAGGTGGAAACCAGGGTCTCAAATTCCTTATCTTAAGATAAAAAATATTTGCCAGAACAGGTCTGTCAGTAGCCTTGATTTTTAGGTGCCTGCTGTAGTTTGTAAACCCTTGCAGGCTTCAGCAGATGAGCACAGTCACCCCAGAGAGCAGAGATGTGAATTCAATTATGTGGAGTATGTTGAATTTAAGGTGGACTGTCAGATAATTTGGGAGATGGGACTGTTGGTTCGTCGAGGAAGTGAGATATGCAGGTCCAGATTATTAGATTTTAGGCAACATCTGATTTGAGAATTATATGAATACAGTTGCCTATTGCATTCCGGCTGTTCTGAATGCCAGAGGTCTCAGCTGTCACAGTCTGGATTGCAGGTACCTGGGTGAGCTGGTGGGAACTCTTAGCTCAATGTAATGCATGTGGGTGATGGTCAGAGCTTCAGCGCTGTGCAGCTCATCTTTTCCCTATCAGAGATATTTGTAGAGAGATAGGTAGTCAGGATGAAAGTAAGCCACATTTAGAATTTACAGATAAACAGTGGCAAACTGCTATTTAGCTATTAAATGTGATGGGATCAGCACAGGTAGAATTAGCGCAGAATCTCAGTGAATGAAAGTAGTTGAATGGATGTTAATATGTACAGAACGAAGGTTCCTTTCCCCTTTTCTGTGGTTAGGTTTTTAATTTTGGGATAACTGATTTTAGCTTCTTGATTCATGTGTGTTTGTGTCATGTAGAAATTACTACAAACACTGTCTTTGCTTTGAAAGAAGTGAGGACGTTTACATAGAAAATCAAAATCAAAGAGGTGCATCTGATTTCCCGAGGAATTAAAATAATAATATAGCATAATATCTAGAAATCAAAAGATGTGACAGGACAGAAGTAATACCTGTGAATGAATAGTAGATTATAAAAGCATGTGTGGAAGGATGAATGCAGTTGATGAGCAAACTCCTCCAAAGTTCTTCAGCATCCCATGACCAAGAAGAATTCACCTCTTGTACTTTTTGTATTTTTGAACCATGGTTCATGCTGTTTAAGGCCATGTGTTGTCCTCTTCTCTCTGACCCATCCCCTTTCCTATCCACCTCTTTCTCTGTTCAGCTGTCAAATAACTGTGCTTCTCAGATAAGCTCTAAAAAGCGCTCTAGACCTGGATGTCTTTAGTTTCCTGCAGTTATCTGGCGAGCAGCTTGGTTACAGCAACTGAATTTGTTACATGATATTTAAAAGTTCATGGAGGCTGGAGAAACCTGAAGTCCTGTCTTATTCAGGATATTCTGCATGACCATTCAAATATGTCTGCCATTGCCAAGTGAGTAGTTGAATCAGACCTTTCCTTCCTCCCTCCCTCGCCAAGAGGACCGTGCATAGAGCTGAAGGTTGAAAAGGGAGAAGTGCCTTCATAGTCTGCTGTGCGCTTGTCTGCAGCAATTCTTTCTCTAGATCCTACAGCGAAGAGCTGCAGGAGCAAAGCCTGTGACAGGGATAGATAAATAGATGTTACTTTGTTCTGCCTCTTTTAGCAAGGAGGGCTGGCACTTAATGTTTAAGTTAGAAAGGTTCACTTTGCATGAGGATTTGAACCCTGCTGTCTGCAATACACAGACATGTAGTTGCTGTTAAGTGAGAACAGTTTTGCAGGTACATGTTTGTATTTAAAGCTTCTCAGAGCAGTGCTTTGATTCAAAATTTAACAAATAATGCTCAGAGTCTCTGGAATATGCCTTAGGGAGCTTCTTATTTAAAGTTTATGTAAGATGTGTTTCACAGCCTTTGAATGTGGTATTTGATTCTCATGAGTGTGTTTGTCACTCGGTGAGTGCTTGTCATTGCTGCTAGGGGCATCGTGCTTTGACCCATTGCATTGTATGATGGGCCTGCAGATGATTGTTTTCCACTTAACTCTGCAATTCAGGCTTCACAGAATGCTGTCTTGGAGGCTGCAGGTTTGGGCATCTGCAATTAGCGTTATATCTTTTATGGCACAGAGCCCTCTACCCTGCTTCTTTACTGGCCTTGACTGCTGCTTCAGGACTTTCTCCTATTTCCTCTTCTGAGACAGTCTAGGTAGCACAAGGTCCTGGCCTGACCATGCTTTCTTTATTCCCTTATGTAGTCATGGGAATAGAAGGATCTTTGCAGACCCGATAATCCCATAAGAAAGGTGAAAGATGCCTGAAAACTTTCCCTCCTCCCCCTGCTATCTCACCCATCTCTCCAGCAAGGCTGAAAGCATTCAGATACTGCCAGTTCTCTCAGCCCTAATCCATGAAAAGCCCAATCTATCGGGAGACTGATGATTAAAAATCATGCTATTGAGAGGAAGGAAGAAAAAATAATCCTCTGATTTTTCTTTGGAGTTTTCCTTGTAGTTGTTTCTGGGTGACATTTCTTTAGCTGTTCTGTCAAGCCTGAAGGCTTTTATTTCCCCCACCTCATTTTCTAGTTGGAAGTTGCTAAGATCCTACCATAATCACAAGACCCTGAGCATCTGCCTACATCTGTAGTGACCTCAGAGAAATAGCTGGGGAGGTCTTACGTGGAGTGTGGAGGAAGAGTTAGTCCTTGCAGGCTCTGCTCTGTGCTTCCCTGCTGGGTGTTCTCCTCGTGGTACAGTCAGTGCGTTTTGCCTCTTCCTTATCAGATTTTCCTCTTTTTTTGGAAGCCTTCCAGGAAGAAATGCAAATAGAGCAGTGTGATGGAATGCACGGTAACACTGATCAGATTTATTCTGGAAATGCCAAATACACAGTCTCGGTTAACCATGCTATATATATATGTATATGTGTATGTATATATATGCTTATATATGTGTATGCATTTAAAAATATATACATAGTTTGTGAGGAGAAGGGGTTTTTCCTCTACAAAATTAATTTTCAATTCCTTATTCATACTGAGAAAGGTGGCATACAGACACAGATTTAATTAAAGGTATAGCAGGCTTTGTCAGTCAAGTGAGGCGGAATTATGCGTTGGCTACCTTCCAGAATTGCAAAGGCTTAATATGAAAAACAAAAAGCTTCCCCCAAAGTGTGTTAACACACCTTGACCATTATTGCAGCTCCTGTTTGTGTTGTTTTTACCTTATGCCAATAAGTGATCATTGTCATTCTGAAAAACAGATCTAGTAGTTTCTAGCCATTGCTGGCTTGCAGCTTTAGATCTTTTACTGCTCTTCTGTGTTGCTTTAATTAAGCACTAGGTCAGTCTAGGAGTAGGGAAGTCTTTCATAAGGCAATATGTAGGGAACCATCTTATATTTCCTCCAGTTCAGTAGAGTTGTGTTTTTTTTATTCTCGGGGTGAGGTATGCATAAAAATAACAGCTCTCTGCAAGGAAGTACACACCTTGTTATTATGGTAATAGAGCTTTGTTTACCTGACCTTCCAATTAGTCAGATGTGGGTTGGTGTTGGTATCCTGATTGCCTGATCTCAGTGGGTCTGGCTGGTTCGGGTGCAGATGCAGTTCAAAATAAATAAGTGAAAAGGAACACCAGAGCCACCCTCAAAGTTTCTTTCGCTCCCCCATCCCTCAAAGCTTGTGAAACCAAATAAGATTTCAGCGTGATATTAATGAGTAGTAACAGGGAGGCAGAATAATTGATACCTTCCTGGTTGTGATTAGGATTCAGAGGAGTTACTTAACTACCACTGTTTCTTAAATATGAATTCTGATTAATAATGGAGACCTTTTTCTATTATCAACTGTGTTTGTTAATAACATTTTGCAGTTGCGGTACTATGAAATTATATATTTCCTTTATGTACTGTCACGTCTTGAATTGTAGTAATCACAGTGGGAATTTCTGAGCAGTACCCGTCATGTGACCTTTCATTTTTTTTTAAAACTTTTAAAAAAAGTTCTTAAATTCTTGTATTTTTATGCCTTTGCCGTGATAATTGTGGTGGATTATGCTGGTACTGTTCAAATATGCTGCCTGTTGTTGCAATAGGTACTGAGAGGGGAAGGTTCTTGGTTACCTCTGGCAAGGAACATGCTTCTCAGAGTGACTGTGATGAACGCACATGGATGCTATAAGTGATTTCATTGTACTCAGTGAGTCATTAAACATAAACTGTTAATGTCACAATAGTAAGTTAGAAAATAAACTTTATTTTGGTGTGGCAGTTTACTTATTTTTTTAAATGGAACTTGTACAGCTCAGGAAAAGTGCTGGAGCTTTAATAGCAGTCCAACACATATGTGATGCATTAATCCCAACCTAGCTGCCATATCCACTGCTCTCCTTGCTGTTGGCTTGGAGCACGTCAGTCTTCATTAACTGGCTATTTTAGGAATCTCCAACCATTCCCAGGCTGCAGCTAATTAAGAGCATTCTAGTGGTAGGAGTGCAGGAGGTCAGATGCTGTTTTATGAAGCGCCGTTGTGTCCAGCAACCCTCCAGCTGCTGCTCAAATGTGTTGTGCTGTTCTGCAAATCTGTGTGAAGGGAACGAAGGACTCTGCCGATACGGTTCATCTGTTTTATTCCCAGGACATGCGGGATGTTCCCAGGATGTGTAGGACAGAACAGGAAGGGAAGGGAGTGCCAATGGATTCGGCTGTTCATGAAAGAAATAAGGGCAGGAGGACTGGAGCTGTTACTGCCTTTTTGGTTTTCAGGATTGCCATTGAGATATTGAGGAAGTGTAGCATGGAAAATGGATGTTTCTGTGTTTTGCACCAGTCTAGTAAAAAGTTACTGTAAAAAGAGCGAAGCATTGAATTTTTCATACCTTTGAACTTGCTAACAGGTTTTAATATAAATTTTAAAATTTCCCCACTGATGTCGGCAACAGATATTTCAGAACTTACTAGGTCAGTTACAAGCAAGAAGTACTTACTTAATAATAAAGTATTAATATTTATGAGAATTGCATATTTATTCAGGGATCTCAAATTGTATTACAGATTAAATGAAATACTGCATACACCACAGGCTGTGGTACAGAGAAGTTAAATCAACTTCAAGTCGTCCGGGCTTGGAATCGATGAGCCTCTTCAAGGAGTGAAATAATTTTATCCATATCCTGTGCAGTTGTACATGCTCTGTGATGTTGGGTTTGGAAAGTCACCGGCAAGGCTGGGAGTTGAGCTTTGCAGGCCTGGCTCCCAGACATGTGCTTGAACCAGTAGGCTCCACCTGTGCACCTTACTTCGTCGTCTTTGACTGCTAATTTGAACTGTGGGTTACCCCAAGCAGAAAGTCCGTTTGGCGTTGTAGGATCTACATCCCTCATTGATCAAACAGTGAATCCCACTCCGGATAGAGCCACATTATGGGAAGGAGTTTTTATTCCTGAAAAGGAATGCAAATGAAAGGTGCACCCAACTCATGTAGAGATGACTCAGATAGCAAACTTCTAAAGTCCTCTAACTCTTTTTTGTTGTTGTTAAAGAATCTGTGAGCAAACTCCAAAAGGAGTATTGGGAGACTTGAACTGGAAGGCGAGTGTGCTGGCCAACCAGGCTGCCATTAAGAGCTGGTGCTATGCCAGCTCATTGTCTTCAGTGTCATTTATTTTGCTCCTAAAACAAACCACCCCCTTAATGGCAAACAAACGGGGGGGAAAAAATACAAAAAAAAACCCCAGCATTTTTCTTCCAGATTTTGATTGTTGAATGAAAAATGAATTCAGGACTAGGAATTCTAACCTACTTAAATTTCACATCACACACCTTTTTTGGAGAAAATTCCGGGGTTTTTTCTTATCAGCTCATGCCGGATTTTTTTTTTGTCTAATTTTTCCACTCTGTGCTTGTGTTGGTGTAAGTATCAATTAAGATCAGACTAATAACATGGAACTTAATTCCACTGTATTATCTACACCTCACTTGGGCATTTGTCCCGAGCTTTTGAAGTCGGTGAATTGATTGATCTTCAGCTGCGTGGGAGTTCTCTGAAGATCATCAGTCCTGTTAAACTGTGGGGGTGCTCCGGTCCGTACTGGAGAAGTGTCTGCTTAGGGATGTCTCCAAATTGGTGGCCAGAGGAATTGGTCCTCCCAGCTTTGCTCATGCAAACTAAAAGCCAGGTAACGGCATAAATTAATTTGATTAAGATCTGTGTTTAACAGTTTATTTTAAAGCAGAACGTAGCTGAGATGTTCAACCTCTTAACAAATACAGATTTGTGAAATGAAGTGTGAAAGCTCGGAAGCTTTGTAAGATCTGGAGTACGTAGAGATTGGGTAGGAAATTACTGAAGAAATTTGGACTCTAAAAACACAACCTTGGCTGTGTTGCCCAGAAATATCCAGAATGATGGTTGAACTGAAGTTTTTTGGTCCAGTGAGCCGTGGGAAACCTTCTGTGGATGTTCCTGCTCCAATCTTGTAGCACAGATTTGAAAACCTGGTGAAGTACACTTGTTAAATGAAGGTTTGTGCAGAAATATGTCTACAGTTACTTTGGGGTGTGGAAAAGTCCTATTGTGAGGAATTTCATGCAAGGTAGAAATTAGTCATTTCAAATCCTGAGTAAAACGTGTATTAACTTCGTATGCGTGGTGTTGGCATTGTTTTGATCCTTTGTACATGTGTAATTTACACCTACGTAGAAGCCATTTGTGCTGCTCTTTGCCCCTTGGGAGTGGTATTAAATGATCTTAATGTAAATGAGAGCCATGCCCTAAGGTCCAGACTGCAGCAGCTGCTCCCCGCACCTTACTCCCTGAGGGTTACTGCAGCCAATGGGGTTACAAAATCTGAACCAGGGCTGCTGCTCCGTACCTCTGAGAGTCGTCCACAAAGAAACTCTCATAACTGCATCTCATTACTTGTGATTGATTTTTTAAGCAAATAAAAAGAGGATCCTTTGTAGCTTCCAAGGATTCTTTCCATGGACCAACCAGGCAAAAAATATAAATCAGGAAAAGGGTTAAATCCTTACTCTGTATTGTATGAGTGCCATTAAAAACTAATAATTGAGAGATTCATTATTCTTAAATGACATGGAAGATTATTTTCCAAACTTTTAGAGTTTGGGGGTTTTTGATTTTATGGCCTTTTTGGCCATCAGCGTGTAGGGGAGAGAAGGCATTTTTTAGGGCTGCTTTTAATGCAGCGATACGTTTGTCCTACAAAATCTTTTGTTCTGGCTTTGCTTATTGGTGCACATAGAGTGAGATTTCTCATTTGAGGGTCTGAGCTACGGAGAGCTGCAATTGCCTGTATTGAGTGAGATGGTCAGGCCTCGCCTGGAAGCAGAAAGCCTCCTGAAATTCAGTTCTTGCAAAAGGAATTGGAGTTTCAAGGGGAGAATTTTAAATGCATTCTTCTGTTTTTTGAGTGCCTACAAGTTGAGGGGGGTTGCATTTTTGGTAGAGGTTAGTGTGATTGTCTCAGTGACCCCTTCTGTGGAATTTCAAGTCCATGAAGCTGTTTCTCAGCTTCTGCTCTTTCGCTGGTATGATTTGTCCTGCTGGAAAGGATGGCCTCACTGGTAATAGCTTCTCTTGTGGCTGGATCCAGCCAGTTCCTTCTGACTTTCAGCTTATCTGACTTGGATGCTCCAGGGTAAGTGCTGTGTGTTTATTTCCTTGTCACTCAGAAACAAGGGGGGCTAAGGTGTCAGGTAAGAGGTAACAGCCTCCTGTGATAACTAGGTGTTGTTTGCCTTTTGACTCTCCTGTAGGCATTGTAGACTGTGAGCTGGGAAAAGAGTCTAGAGCCTTTGAGCTGCTGCAAAGCCTGGATAGCTGCAGCAGATCTTGCAAATGCAGCCATCCCTTTTTCAGGACAAATTGTACTGGAAATGAATACTCAGGAGCTTTAAAGTTGCACATTGTGATAGTTTCCTTCTATGCAACAAGGCTGGATTTCAAAGGCTGAAGGTGAAGCTGGAAGCTTAGCCAGCTTTTCATGTTTTGGGCAAATTATCTTATTTATTTTAATGTGCTGTTACAGCACCGTTTGGAGATACCCCAGGAAAAATAATTTTTGAAAGTCTTTCTGCCATTCACACACCAAAACCAACCATGTGCTTTGCTTAAAAAAAAAAAAAAAAAAGGAAAAAAATACAGAAGTAAACCAGTTCTGTACACTTGTGTGTGTCTATCTATACACACATACACAGAGATATTATATGTATGCTATTTCTAACATGTATATGCTGCATATAGATAAAAAATGTTGCATATAGCTATCAAAACTTTGTAACTGCACGTTGTTATTAAAGCTTTTTCTTCTACCATTTTCATGGAGAACTAGAAAAACAGATAACAGAAAGCAAGCAGCTCTTGTTTCCTTTGTGCATTTGGAATTTTTATAGAGCTTGCTTTGCATTTAGCTGTAAAGCCTAAAATTTAAATTGCTGCAGGCTTCCTTGATTTCCATGGTTGAAATAAATGCTGTGTATCATTTTGCTATTCATGTCATTACTCCCAGTAATCACCACACTCATCCTAGCACACTGTGTAGTATGCTCAGTTGAATATCTCTGACTTTCAGGAGGCTTCGTTGCTGGCTGGTGTTTGTTTCCGAAGCTGCACAATGACATACTCTATTGGGCTAATTTGATAGTTTGCACTCCAGTTGCTGTGAGTTACGACCTGTGTTTTCTGTTTGCCATGTAAATGAAGGATTTAAATTTACAGGAAATCATTTGCTGCTTTGGTCTCTTTGTCGGGATTTACAGATTGTGATGAATGGTACGAGTTTGGTGAAAGCTCCAAACTTTCACTCTTTTTCTCC